>NC_063216.1:66372352-76372352 GCF_020740725.1 Corvus hawaiiensis | reverse complement strand
TAAATGACAGTGGATAAGAGCCAGTGGCTCCAGGCTGGCTCAGGGAGGGATTGATGTCACCTCCTGCTTGGATTTGTTCTGGATTGTATATCCTACCACCAAAAAAAAAAAAAAAATCAGCTGAAAATACCATTAAAATCCCTGTTTCCATTTTATCCCTGTGATTTCCTTTAATATTTCTTTCTCCGAGCACTATTAATTCTGTTAATTCCCAGCTGTTGCCTGACGATCAAGAAACAAATGTTTATCCTCTCCTGGCCACGGCCCACAGGTATTAAAGGATAGTCCCACTAATGCTCTACACCAAGATTTCACTGCCACTTGACATATGGAGCAATTTACCCCTGTTGGCAAAAGGAACCGAAATCAGCACGTTCCTTTTACAGCCTAATCCTGTACGCCGTGCTGATGTGTAAACAGTGACACACGAGAGTTTTACTGCCTGACATAAAACATACATTAGCACTGAGGGAATGTGACTGTGCATTGGGGGTTTTTTTGCTTCAGGGAAGACTGTTTCCCTCACATAGAAATCTTGGTGAAAAAAGATCAAACCACCTGGAATAGGAAATGGATGTAATGCAGAGAGCAAAAGGAGATGATGCATCTCTTTTTGGAACCATGAGAGATGCAGATGTTCAAATTTGGAATGCAAGTGCCAACCCTAAACTGCAGTTTAGGGTTTTTACCTTGAGGGAAACAGGCCCTTCCAGAACACATTCAACTCAGGCAGTCATAGATATGGAAATCAGGTCAGATGAATCATGTCTTAAAAATGACCATATTTTTCTTCAATCGTAAGTGCGGAAAGGGTGACTAACACCTACAGAGATGATGTTAGGTGGGATGAGTTCTACCCCCAGTGTCTCTGAAAATGAAGCCATTTTAGCTGATGAGACACAAGGTAGATGTTTCAGACAAAAGGGACAGTATGGGACTGTCTGAAAAATATGAGGCCCTCAAGATTTACGAAATAAAGAGTCAAGGCATTACTGTCTTGTGTGTTTCTGTGTCCAGGTATTGAAATGCGTTGTCTGGATTTCTAGTTCTACTCTCTTCTGCATGCTGTCCTGATGTTTGCTTTTTAATTAAAAATGTCTTTTTTTTTTTTTTTTTTTTTTTTTTTTAAATTAAAAAGAGATTTTTTTACTAGCTTTGGGAGGGAGGGAAGACAGACTCCAGAGCTGCACTGGCCTGAGGACTTCCATTCATCCAGAATTCTTGCTGTGGCAGAGAATGAACCATCTGGGGTTGCTGAGGACTCTCAAATAGACCAGTGAGATTCATGGGCAACCACAACTCCTGCTCACTAATTGTGGCATTTCTGTAAGGTCCATGATGGATGTGAGAGTAATTTTGGGGTTTTAATTGTCCTAAGACAAAATTTCATGATCAAGAAAATGCCATTTGTGTTCTGTTATGCAGCCTTTGGCAACAGAACGATAACAGAAGTGATCATTACACTACTACTTAAATCTTTCCATGGCCTTCAGCTGTTGCTATTTATTGTTGCTGTCCTGTCTCCCCACCTGAGAGCACAATATCCTGGGACTGGAAACACTGGCAGAGTGACAAAATGCTGAAACACAGAATTATTTCTCAGCGATTAAGAATTACAAACTCTAGGATCTTTTTTGTCTGAAAAAAGGTAGCTGAGAGGGCATCTGATACAAATGAATACAGGAGCTTGTATCTAACACTAAACCCCAAGGGAACACCAAACAGCATTGCCAACTGTCTGATTAGTTCAGGAAAAACAAGACATATTTCTTGTAGCAGGCTGAAGTACAGCCGTGAAACACTTTGCTGAAAGACAAGGGCATGAGAACACCTAGAAGGCTTCAAAAAGTGATAGAACATATTCTGGGAAGAAAACATAATTAAGGAATTGTAAAATCATCTTGGTAGCTGCTGAAGGCTGAGAGCTGCAGGTTGTCAGGATGTTCTTGGTCTTCTTTATACATTTTCTGTTGGACATTGCAGGAGGCAGAACTTGGCTAAGCAGATCTTTACTCTGATCTCACACAGCTTCATGCTGCTCCATCTCATACAGCCTGTGCACTCTGACAGATCCTTCTTGAAGCATCTGTGTCCACCAAATGCTTTAATTTGACATGAAGCAGAACAAAAAATCCAAATTTCTTCAGAAAACTTGACTGCTTTTTGTAGTATGGGTGAGATGTTTATTAACAAAGTGCTCGTATGTGTTATTAGCCTTAAGTCCACAGGGCATGGAGAAGGAGAATTTGTGAGACTCCAACAAGGATTTAAGGCTGAGCATGTTTGAAGAGCAAAACCCCTATTTTCCTGTGTATTTTACATTCTCTTTAGGAAGAGAAGGAAACATTTTGGCACTGCTATCTACAAGGCACCACAGTGAGGCTGGGAGTCCAAATGTCCACAGTGTGAAGAGGCTCCCCAAAGTGGGGTTTATCAGGGTCCCCACTCACCAGCTCTTTGTGTCTCCAGACTGTCCCACACAATGAAGGTGGTGACACCTGGTGTCACCCTCCTGCAGCACAAAGGAGCTGCACCTTCATGGACATTGGAAGGGACAAGAACAATTCTGTCTCTGTGTGAGAATATCTGTGTTGGGGTTGCCTGCTTGGCCATGAGCAAGCACTGGAGAGACCAATTTTGTTTTGTTGAGGGAGACTCTCAGTAATGCTCCCACCTGTGAGCAGGAAACATGGAGAGTGTCACAGCTCTTGTGTCAACCTTGCTGGTCTCCTCCTCTGTCACCTCCTGTCCCCAGCACTAAGTCTCATCCTGACCCACGTGTCTGTGACCAAAACCACTGGATTTTTAAGGTTGTGCCATAGGAAGGGAGTTCAGGGCACTGCAGTGCAGACAGGACCCTGTTTCATGGCACCATGAGCATAAGAAACCTTCTAGATATCACCTGCTCAGCCACTGTCTGACGCTATCCTCCTTCACTACCACAAGAGTTTTCAGCCTGGTGGTTTAAACCCTCATGGGGCCTTGAAAAATTCAGCACTCAAGGTGAAATCACAGACCAAGTCAACACTCAGCTGCTGCAGAGCTGATTTGTTTTTCAGCATGAAAAACAGCATGAAAAACATGTAGATGTTTCTGGGTTGTGATTCCTTCTTTTCCTATTCCCAGCCTCTTCTCTCAGCAAACTGTTTAAATGTTTCCCACATTTACAAGGAAAGCCCAGGGAGCAGAAATGTTTCTGACCAGGCAGCTAAGTGAAGTGTTGAAGGTCTGAGGAACAAAACTTTCTGGTCCAGCAGGTCAGCTAACAGCATCTCTCACAGAGAGACAAACTGGGGGCATTCAAATCCTTTAATCTCTCTCTGACAGAAATGTGGTTGAGAGCACAGAGTACCTGTCAGAGCACACATCTGCTGCCAGACCTCCCTGGTAACATCTGGGACCACCAGCAACGTGGAACAGAGCTTAACCCCAGGACAGCAGCCTCAGAGGTTCTACCAAGCAGCCCTGCAGGTGTTCATAGTTGGGGGCAGAGAAGAACACAAGCACTTTGGATTTTCTGCTGTGATTGCAACCCCTGACCATCACACTCACTCTCCACAACCCAAGACCAAATAGCTCATGGACATGAGGAGAGCTGAGGCATTTCAGAGCAAAAATGTGACGCAGGAAGAAAATGAAGGTAGCAGAGGGTAAGCAAGAAATTTTTGCAAAATGAGGCTTATAGAGGAATGGACAGTAAACTGGGCTGACTGTGGAAGAGAGAAGGTGAGCCCAATGACACAAAACTGTAAGAAATTAGACTTTTTTATTCAGAATAATTGTTCCTGAAGAGATCATGATTGCTACTTTGTTATATGTCATGCTTACCTAGAAATTCAGGAACGAGGAACCCATGGGACACTTTTTCTCGTGGTATTTTCTTTTGCTATGAACAGGGTAACACTTGTGTTCATCCCTTGCAATGCAAACTTTTCAACCTTCTCCTTTCTTCATGTATGAGACAATTGCCATGTTGTGGTTCCAAAAATTGTGCTAGAAAGTGCTCTAGGTGTGTTTGGAATCCTCTATCCTCAACAAGTGAGACGTGACAACCTTGCAAGTGTGCATGGCAGCCTGATGGAAGGGGCATCAACCAACCCACAAGTCTGGTGGCTTTCATCCCACTGCTTCCAGGAACAGTTCCCAGCTCAGGCTCCCTGGAATCATCACCCCCACAGGCAGGGCTGCTCACCAGAGGAGAATCACAGGGGACAACCACAGTCGAAGCAGAGCAGGAGCTGGGAATGTAGTACAAGAAAGTCACGAAGGAGGAGAAGACAGGCTGTGACAATGAGACCCCATAAACTCAGCAGAGAGGGGCAGATAAAACTGGAGAATGACGTAAAACATTTTTGGGAGCTAATTAGCCTTCCAGTACCTAAAGGAGGCTTACAAGAAGGCAGGAGAGGGACTTTTCACAGAGGCATGTGGTGACTGGACAAGAGGGAATGGCTTTAAACTGAAGAAGGATAGATTTAGATTAGATAGGAAGAAGAAGTTCTTTATTAAGAGGGTGGTGAGGCCCTGGCACAGGTTGCCCAGAGAAGCTGTGAATGTCACACCCCTGGATGTGTTCAAGGCCAGGTTGGACGAGGCTTGGAGCAACCTGGGATAGTGGAAGGTGTCCCTGCCTGTGGAACAAAATGATCTTTAAGGTCCTTTCCAACCCAAACCATTCCATGATTCTGTGATTCTGTGAATTAGCACCTGCTTGACCACAGTGTGATTTACAGGTGACTGTGCTTAGTTAACCTGTCCTGGTCATCTGAAAGAAGTTAGACAGCAGCAGCCATGGTTGAAAACTGGACAGTGCAACCCTTCCTCCTCTCACACCAGCTAGCATGGCTGTTGGGACAAGCTGTTTAATTACTGCTGGAATGCTGCTGCTTCTACTCCTGGGCCATGGTCCTTCTCCTGTTCAACTAGAAGGATCCAAAGTTCACTCCTGTCAAGCCCTGGTTGAGCAATATTAACACAGCATCTGCCAGGCTGTTCTGAATAGCTGCTAAACATCTACGCAGCCTTAAGCGGGAAGAAAAGGCTTTTCAAGTGCTGCATACATTACCCATAGCAGTGGGGAAGGATGTTAATAATTCATTCATGCTCTCAGACTCTGGAGTGTGCTAGATCTTTCAACTCACAACAATAGACATCACCCTGCAGGCTGTCATGTCCTGCTTTTAACAAAGGGAAAGAAAAGAGAGGCACTAAAAAGGAGGAAGATTTCCTGGGTGGAAAATCTGAAGCCTGATGAAGAATTAAAGCCTGTTAACTGTCTACTTGAGCCAGCCATTGAGCAATAAAGCCTATTTGCAACCGGTTGCTGGAAGAAAGAGCTGCATGTGCAGGAAAAAGCATTTGTTGGGAAGATTCTGGCATTGCTTTCCATCGGTTGTGGAATACATCAACCCCCTGGGGTGCCTGTGCAGCAAGTTCTTCTTATTCAAACCAGAGCAGAGAGAGAAGAGGAAGGAGTCTCATATATGAGAAAACATATGTGTGGAATTATTTTCATGTGTCTGGACCATCCTTTGAGTACCTGAATTGCCTTCAGCTATGCCCTACCCCCACAGGATGTTCCCAGTGGATGTGATAGAGTCCCATTTGTGTATTTCCAGCTCCAACAGAAATAAAGACAACCAGAAGCAACAAAAGGACTTGTTTAGGATGAAGCAGGTAGGAACGAGTCACTGCTGAAGGCACAACCAGGACTTTCGGGCTGGTGACCACTGCTGAAGTGTGGCCACCCCCAGTAACAAGCATCGTGCCCATCACCAGGGACAGGGAGAGAAGCCACCTATTTCTTTAGGACTCATCCTGGGTCTGTATTTCTACTTTTATCTCCTCCTACTTCCCTGAGTGGAAGAGCCTGTCCTGTCCTTGCTCCTTCACTCCCAAGGTGGTAAAATCCTGCCTGTCATGTTGAGAGTCAGGGAGTGTCCTTGTCATGGGGGAATTACATTTTAAAAGAGAAAGATTGAGGTCCTTTATGTGGTGGGTACTAAACTACACCCAAAAATAACAGGTAGGTCCCTCCAGTAAAGAGTGGACTATGTGAGTGAGCACGAGAAGGCGGCAGAACCAAAATGTTTCCTTCCTGGGGAGGCAGGAGATAAATAAAGATAATTTAATCCTTCTGAAATCCAACCAGCCTTCTTGTTTGTGTAGCTATGTCAGCAGTTTTGAGCCATTTAACAAATTCCTCATGTGACTCCCCTCAATCTGATTCAAAATTATCCTGAATTGGTTGACAAACTGAAAAGAGGGTTCGAGTCCTATCACCACATCTAATATCTTGATGAAAACTCTGGTTTTCATGACATACTCTGGCCCATTGAATTCAGTATTTTACTCCCTAGAGTTCACTTACTGCTATTTTCCATGGAAAACTCCCCATGGACATTTTTGTGACAGAAGAAAAGCAATACTTTAATTCTTTCCTTGTACAAGTCTGCACATCGACCACAGAACAGTTTTCCTTCAGGACAGGCTCCCTCAAAGCAGAATTTCAATTTGAGCACTGCTGCACAAAAGAGAAAATTGGAGATTCCAGGCTTGCTTCACTCAGTTGCATTCTGAGTTCAATGCAGGCAGATTCTGCTGGAAGGATATTTGCAGCAGTAGGGTCTGTTGGGACCCTCGTCAGCCAGCCCCACCAAATCCCCCCCAAAAAGCAGGGCAAAGATCTTCTGAGGTTGAGGCAGTCCTTGTTCCTCTCTGAGCTCAAAGCAGTGTCACTTTATCTTCTTGGGACATTCTGGGGACCAAGTGATGGAGCCAGTGTGAGGAGCTGACCTGCCCTTTCCCTCCCCTCAACTGTGGGGTCTTTTTCAAGGCTTTTCACAGTTCATCCTCACCTCCCAGCATGGGCATAGAGATCACAGAATCTGGGTGAGCTCTTAGAGGAGATAGACAGGCCCTGCCATGCCTTCCCTTGGCCCCTCCATTCACCCCTCTCCTCCCTGTCACCCTTGGCAGAAGTGCCAGTGGGATGTGACAGGATTGCAAAGTCTTGGCACAGAACTTCCTGATTTCTTTTTTCCTTCCCTCTGCAGGGACATGGAGCCAAGAAAGTGTCAGCTCCATAACTTTGCCCCAGCAGAGCCCTGCAAACTCCCTCAGCCAAAGCAGCTGAATAGGAAATGGGATGGAGCTGGAAACTTGTCCTTGTCAGATGGGTTCTCCATCCAACAACTCATAAAAAGCCCTACATGAAAGCAGGCGGAACCATTGCAGCTTAGTCCTATCTGAGAAATGCCATTTAATCCCCACACTGTTTATTTAACTCTACATGACAGTTGTGTAATGTCGTGCTGCTCTGTCCTGATCTTATTCCACAGGGAAGCTTTTCAGCTCAGGAAATGCATGGATCAAACTGCCAGGTCTGGGTGTATTGCAGAGCTCTGCCATGTAAACAATTATTTTATAAAAGAAATCCCTCTAACCCACAAATTTTGAGACCAAAATTAAATAAAAGTGCTGATTTAGTTTTATTTTCATTTTAGATGTATTTGTGATGAAACACTTGAATTTATCCCAACCACACAGGAACAAACAGGAAAACCCAGGTTCCCAGGTTTACTGGTTTTGGGATTTTTCACCTGTCATCATTTTTAAGGATATTTTAGGACTGTTGAACCCTTAGGCTGTGCTTTTCTTTTCCCTGATTACACCTGCATGACTGGATTTCCTATTGAAATCACTCAGCTGAAACCAAGAGGGGTGGCACGTCTGAGAACAAGATTTGGTCTCACGCTCCTCAAACAGGACCTTTATAATTAAACTCTTCAAATCTGCTCACCTTCCAAAGCTGAAACCATGCAGAAGGGAGGTGTCTTGAATAAAAGACATTTCCCCCATGTTCAGAAAGCAATAAGGAGCAAAGAGATTTGTTTTGCATCGTGTAATGCAATGTTTTTTGTGTATGGGTGTTTATCCAGAAAAATATCACAGAATCATAGAATGATTTGGGTTGGAAGTGACCTTAGAAAACATCCAGTTCCAACCCTCACCATGGGCAGGGACACCTTCCACTATTCCAAGTTGCTCCAAGCCCTGTCCAGCCTGGCCTTGGACACTTCCAGGGTTCCAGGGGCAGCCACAACTTCTCTGGGCAACCTGTGCCAGGGCCTCCCCACCCTCACAGGGAAGAATTTCTTCTTAATTTCGAATCTAAATATCTCCTCTTTTACTTCCCTGTTGTCCCATATCTGTCCATGTAAAAATTCACTCTCCCTGTTTTTCATAAGCCCCATTTAAGTACTGAAAGGATGCAGCAAATGAATATATATCGTAGATTTCATAAGGTCTAAGAGGCATTTTCGCTGGCATAGTATTTTTGGACATTATGTTATTTTCTTACAAATGCTAAGAATAACATACCAAATAATCACCATCAAAGCACTCACCCTAAACCCTGATCTGTGCTTAGGTAAGCAGGGAACTTTGTGCAGAGAAATGAACACGCAGAACATTCAGGTTCCATTTAATTGTGTTGCAAGTAAACAATCACAGACAAATCTCAGGGAACAGGGCTGAGGGGCAGTGATGCTGTGAACCACCTGCTTCTCCAGGGAAGGGTGAATTCCATTTAAGCAGTTCCTGAAAATATGACCTGAAGTGTTTTTAAAAAAACACCTTCAGCAGTGGAGAGGTCACAACCGCCTTGGGTGGGTGCTCTCTGTGCTTTATCAGTGTCCTGATGGAAATTGCTGCCCATTCCCCCAGGGAAAAAGCCCTCTGGACAACTCGAGGCTGACGGTGCTGGCTCCAAACCCACCCTTACTGCGGCTGCTCTCGCCGAGCACAATCCAGAACAGCATCCCTTCCCTCCACCGCCCTTCTCCCCACTGCACACATGGAGCAACAAATGGCATCTAAACACTCGGCGAGCGGCGGATACAACAAGCAGATGGTGGGAGAACAAGGGCCCAGATCCATTAGCAGAAACCTGGATCAACTCGAGGATGAATCAGCGACACAAATCACGGGTAAATACGTAACAGACACTCCACGCCAGCCGCTCCCCCGGGAGCTGGACGTCTTGGGAGACAAATCCAGGGCTCTGGCATCCTGGCGTGTGTCTTTTTGCGGATGTACACAGGAGGGCAGCAGACATTTACTCAGCGTTTGGCACCGCAATCCCTTCCTTCCCTGCCGCAAAGAGATGCTGCTGGGATAGTGTAAACTGTCCGTCAGCACGAGGGGATGGATGCCGGCTAAACGACCCCATAAAAAACCCCCAAAGTGATTGTAATTAGACACAGTTCACATTTCACTGTATGGCAAAGACAAAGGTCTTAGTAATTTTTTCCTGCTGTTGGGCTAAGTTCACCCCCCACCAAATTATCTCAGGATATTCCTTTCTTCTCTTTAGTTCATTTTATTGGGTGTTTGCTATTTTTTTGTGTAAGTCATCGCAGTGGTTTTCATTCTCCAGGAAAAGCACACTTCTATTTTTCCCATCGAGATGCTGGCACAGGAATCTCAAACATCTCTCTGCCCTTGTTCTTTGATGGACAATGTACTGGGGATGGGGGAACAGGAGAGTGTGTAAGAAATACTCTCTAATTCCAGCTAATGAAGCTTGTCAATGAACATGAAAATCATTATTTAGGTTTGGAAAACAAAAGCCTGAAAGAGAGTGTTTCTCAGCAACGTTTCTTTTTTTTTTTTTTTTTTTTTTTTTTTTGTAAGTGGGTATAATTAAAGCAATTGTCTTTAGCCTGCAAAAATACCCAGTGCCTTCTTCCTGCTCCCAGCCCAGCTCCATTCATTTCTTTGAATTTGGCTTCTTGATAACTTTGTCCGTGATCCAGCACAAACAATTCTGCACACTGACGTTGATGCCAACTGAGATTGAAGCCTTTCAGGCAGAGCAGTGTATTTTGCCTCAGTATTTGCTCAGGCTGATCCTAATGAAAGTATTAATTGCCATGTGGTTGGGTTCTCCTCAGCTGCCTAAAAGGAGTTGAGGATGGGTGTCCAAGCTGAGCTGAGCTCCCCTCCACATTCTCAGTGACTGCAAGAGGTGTCAGGGATTTCTCAACCTTCCCGTTTCACATAATCATAGAACTATTAAGGCTGGAAAAGACCTCTAAAAACCTCGAGTCCACCCATTCCCCCGGCACTGCCAAACCCACCACTAAACCATATCTCTAAACACCACATCTGCATGACTTATTCAAATCCCTCCAGGGTTGGTGATTCCACCACTTCCCTGAACAGCCAGTTCCAATGCTTGGAAACCCTTTTTGTGAAGAATTTTTTCCTAAAATCCCATCCCAACCTCCCTGGCACAACTTGAGGATCTTTCCTCTTGTCCTCCCTTGCTCTCTGGGAGCAGACCCCAAACCCTTGCCCAGCTGCCCCCCCTGTCAGGGACTTGTGCAGAGCCAAAGATCCCCCTTGAGCCTCCTTTTCCCCAGGTTGAGCCCCCCCAACCCCCTCAGCTGCTCCTGGTGCTCCAGACCCTTCAGTAATCTAAAACTAGGATGAATTCTGAGGGAAAACCCCACATTTTCTTTCCATTTTCTTTCCATTTAGCTTTGTGTACCAGACTGTAGGTGCATATCTGGTGTGCAAAGCACACTCAGAGACCAAGAGGACAGTGATCTCTTGCGTAGTTTGCACTGGCCTCTGAAAATAGTTGTTTTCTCCAGCAGCAGAGAGGTATTTTCAGAAATAATATCCTCAGGTAGGTGCTTAAAATTTCATAGGGTGCTTTGTCCCCAAAAGCCAAATTTTGCGAGATTTTTTGAGCACTGAAATTAATGAGATTTAGGATTGATTCACCTGCCCGCGATCCTGTTGGCAAATGTGTGATAGGGACTGAGCACAGATCTGTGAGCTGGTGTAATCCACTGAGAGCAATCATCACGCTGTGAGATTCCACAGCCTGACACACGCAGAGCAATCCCAGCACAAACAACAGGAATCAAAAGTCAGGGTGGGAAAATGACTGGAAGTGTTTGAAACAGCAACACTGCCTGTTGCTGTAATCTCCACTATGATAATGTCACTGGGGACCGGGATTATGAGAGATGCTGTGTGGAATGAGGCTGGTTTGTGTCACAGGACTCCACTAAGACAAAACACACAATAAAGAAAAGCCTGACCAAGCAGAACCCAGACATCGTCCAGCTGTGGTTTCACGGCAATAAATACGATTGGGGATTTTGCTTATCTCCAAGTTTTATCCTGTCTTCTGCCACGGAATTGCAGCCCAAACCATGAATGCTGATTTGAGGATTTCACCTCCTGAAACAGAAATGTGGAGGCTGGGTGTGCCAGCAATATGGGAACCTTCTCAGTGTGTTAAAATAAAATCCCTGGCATGGTTTGCTCTGGTGGCTGTATTGGGAATACAATGTTAATTGCTGGACCAGGCTTTGGGCAGCTAATGAGTAAAGAATCTCAGTGGATTGGGGTCTTAATTACCTGATTTACTTTAACCTGATTTCCTCTAACCCAGCAGGTCAGTGGGACTAATCCCAGAACAGGACACTATGCTATGTGATATCTTCAAACATGTCCAAGGATTTCCAGAGATGAAGAAGGAATTGGGAAAGGTGCTCGTCTCAGTGGAAATTAAACACCTACGCCTAATATGATGATATAGAAATAACCCTTTGTTAGCTACTTACCATCCTGAAGACCCAGACACGTCAGATCTTGCTCCTCCTGCATACTTTGGTGCCCAGACTTCTGTTCCTGCTCTCAGTCAAACTAAAAAAGCAGCAAGCTCAACAGTTTCTTGTGTCTCTCAGCTGGAAACAAACAAAAAAAAAAAAACAAACCCAAACAAAAACTTCATAGAGCCATAGAATTATTAAGGTTGGAAAAGACCTCCAAGATCATGTCTAACCTTCATCATCAAGACCAAACCCTATAAACTGAGAACACAGTTCAGCATAGAGAGGAAAGGCCTGTGCGAACCAGCAAACACATGGTAATTCTCAGTTGACCACAGGAACTTCAAAGCTTTATCACCTTCCTCTACCTGATGCTTGCCATTCTTTTTACCTTTGGTGTCACCAGTCACAGAAACTGAGGTTTGCACTAGGTGCAAATTCTTTGATTTCCATGACTCTGCTCACTTTTTTCTGATTTTCCCAGTTTGGTTACACTCTACACCAGGTTTTTCCAGACAAGCTTCTTGTCTTGCTTTTCTCTTACCCTTTAAGGTGTAGTATTGGGTGCCACTCAGTGGTGAAAATCGGGTTAGAATGAGTCCCTGAACTCATGGACAAAGTCCTTGCTGGGCTCTGTGATGAGGATGATGAACTCTGACCTCTAGAGAGAACACCTCTCTCCTCACTCTGCGTTATTATCACAGCAGGATGGTCAAAGGACAAAATTACTTATTCCAAAAGCTCCAGTTAAATGAAATATTAATGTAAAATAGCCCCATTTCTGAGTTAAGGAACTTTTATAGTTCTTTTTGTTTTATTGTGCTTTATCTCATATTCTGTGCTCCTCATTTGGTGTCTTCAGCCCTTGTTTCATTAAGAGAAAAAGGAAAATAAATGAAAGACAATAAGCAGATTATTGATAAAAACTTTCAAGTAAAAATTAGTTGGAAAAAATAATTTGTAAACTAAGATACAGATTAATCTCACTTTCTTTAGTGGGATTTTAGTCTAGACTACCTCTATCTTTAGTAGCCATAGACACAGGGAAAACACACACTTCTCCAGAGACTGACATCTAAGATGATTTATCATTAATTGAATTGTCACTGGGCCATAAACAGATCACATCTTGTGCTTGAAATGACACATATGCCTAAATGATTAGGAACTACAATTATTAGCAGTAAAAGCTGATACTCCTTGGGTTATCATGACATGCAAAGCCTGTTTATGATGGGGAGCCTGAGTCAAGCTTTACTGTAGAAATCTGTACCCACACATCCACGGTAGGAGGGCCCTTCCAAAACGGCTCCTGGAAGCTCTTTACCTTGCCTGTTTTTAAAATCTCCAGTAATGGAGGATCCATCACATGTGGGTGGCTTAATTTTATGCCTACAATAATTTTGTGGTGAGTTACTCCTCTGAATAGAGTATGTCAGTACCTTCCTCTTTAAGCAGAATTTCTAAAGTTTTTAATTAATGTTCTTCCCATCTTTGAAGCCCAGAATAACCATTTTGATCACCTTGTTTGACTTCCTGACAGCAACTGTCCCCTCTATTCCTGTATTTAGCACCCAAACACAATACATGCATTTCATAAGGAACACCAACCTTTAATAAATTTCACCTTTAAATGAAATCCAATCAAGCTTCTCATTTATGTGCTGATTATGGTTTTTATTTTTTTTTTACAAATACAGAAAATATGAAAAGTGAATTTAAAATTAGGAAGTGAAATCCTTTCCCCCAGAATAATGTAAACAAGACTGTTAACTCTGTTGCTCCCAACCAGTGATCTGCTGCTCTGGCCTTGTAACCAGAGAAGACTCTGAGCCCTGTATTTGTCTTTGAAGGCTGCTAATAATTAAATCCTATTGTTTCACTGAAACAGAACATGACTCTCACAATTTGTAACCAGAAGCAGTATAGCTGCACTGAACAATGTTGGATAAACATGCCCTTCAAAGATCAAAGGATGTAGGGCTATGTCAATTAAAAAGAAAAAAAAAATCAGCATAGCTAAACTGCTGTTTCTCAGCAACTTGGTGCGGGTGCAGATCTGAGGCTGCCTGGATTGCTTTGCTTTCATTTCACAGTCTCAAGAGTATCCTTATTCCCCCCAGTGCCTGGGGAAGCTGGCACACCCCAGTGTAAGCTCTGAGACTGTGGGCAGAGGGAGAGAGTACCCCCCTCATCCCTAATTAAACGTTCAAAGGATTCTCTCCAAGCAGCACATCTTTGTGGCATTAAATAAAAATCAGCCTCAAAGAGAAAACGCACACACACACAATGTGTTCAACAAGGCAGTGGGCAAGGGGATAACAGGAGGATGTGCATTTGGAGTGACGTTGTTTGCTTTCATTTCTTCCCTGTGAGAACCCTTCCCTTCTCCGTGGTTTTCCATCAGAGAGTTCACGCTCTGTGCCAAACGCAAACTTTCCTTGATGCCACTTTGGCCATGCTACTCCAAGAAGAAACCGGCAAAACCATGGTTCTTTAAGGAGTTTTACCCCTTCCCATGAATGTCCATGTGATTTATGGGCAGCAAAGCCTCTTTAATTAAAGTGACTCTCACTGGCTGTTTCCTGGTGGCCCAGAAAGGAGGAAAATTTGCAGCAAATGAGTCCCAGCCATGCCCTGGCTTTGTCTGTTCCATATTTCACAGCTCTTCCTCTCTCCACTGAACAATTTCCAGGGACATGAAGACCCTCTTGCTGAAATGTCTCTACTTGTGCAGGGACAGGTCACTGCTGGGAAGGGCAGATCCCACTCTCCATGGCCTGATCCTTCTGGTGGGCGTTGTGGGGTCCAGTCCATCCATATATCCATGTCATAAACTTCTCAAATGTCGCTTGCCAAGACCAAAGAATTTCTTCCCTGTGAGGGTGGCGAGGCCCTGGAACAGGTTATCCAGAGAAGCTGTGGCTGCCCCATTCCTGGAAGTATCCAAGGCCAGGCTGGATGGGTCTTGGAGAAACCTGAAATAGTGGAAGGTGTCTCTGCCCATGGCAGGGGTTGGAACTGGAGGGTCTTCAAGGTCCCTTCCAATCAAAGCCATTCTGTGATTGTCCCAGTGCATGTGTATGGATATGATCCCACATATTCCGGATGGCAAAAATAAACTTGATTTGTTTTCATTGTAGAGGAGGGGCCATTGAGGAAGATGAAAACCAGAAAGGATAAAATCATGCTGGAATCTTGCAGCAGAGCTGTCTCATGAGTACCACTGTGCTTTCTGCTGCAGATTGTGTTATCTCAGCTTCAGAGGGGATGAATAAGCTTCAGCTCTGGTTGTTGGGGTTTTTTTCTTATTCAGAGTTTATTATTAGGTTAATGAAATATAAAAGCAGCTTAGAGAAAAAAATGAATGAATTTTTCCAAAAAATTAGGAAAAAAGTAAGTCTTAACATCTCGAACACTCTTCTTTTCCCTGTCAATTAGTTCCAGGGTTGATCTTCAGCTCACATCAAACTATGGTGCCTCAGGCACGGCACTGAGTCAGCACTGGACATGTGACCAGATCTACTCAGGGCTACATCTGCAGGAGAGCTGTGTCTTCACATGCTCCCTTTACACTGCAAATGGAAAAGAGATTTTTATTCTGAGAATGAGGGCATTTGTTCCCTTTACCTCTTGTACCTCTGGACTCCAATGCCTCTATTATGTGTGCCTGGAGAAGAATGTAAAATATGTAATGCTGAACTTATGTGCAAGAGAGTTCTCTAGCCCAGGCTCCTGATTAAGAATTAGAGGTATTTGTTGTTTGTTTGCTACACTTCTTAGGAAAGCAGAGTTATTCCATCCTGCTGCCTGTTTATACTCCATTTTAATTTCACAGTTCTAGACAATACCATTCCACCTCAGTGAATATTTTATGGTTTCCTTGAAATAAATCACTCTCTCCACCTTCCTGTCTACTAAAGACAAAACCTTATTGTAATGAGTTAAATTCCAGTATCAGCTAATCTGAGGAAAGAACCTGGCCCATAAAGTTTGACAAATGACGATCATTTTAAAAAATAAAATGTACACATTGTGTCTAAACACAATTGACCTCATTCCTCTCAGCTGTCCTGGTGTTCAGCTGCTTGGAAAGTTTCCTCCGGGGAAAACCTTTATTAAATGATTTGTGTGTCTCTTACATTTTGTTCCAAATTATCTCGCTCCTTCATTTTATTTCTTCTCCAGGCTGGCTGCTTGCTACAGCTAATTTGGTTGTCCTTGCTGGGACTACCATAAATACTCCTTCCCAGTAGTACTTTGCAAGCTGAATTAGTCCAGTGATCTTGGCTACAGCATCCAAGAAAATACTCGATGAGATTAAACACTGGGAGAACTTTATGGTTCAGACACCATTTTAAAGTCATCCATAAAGGAGCATGAGCAAAAAAATGCTGACAAGGCCAAAAAGCATTTCACAGATGCTAAAATTGTGACCTTCAGGACTGTGTTTGAACGGAGAACTGTTCTCCACTTCTTTCCCTGCAATGACTGTATTAAAGCGTGACACCCTCTGTGGAACTGGTAACAAGGAACCCTTCATAAAAATGGATGAAATATCAAATTGAAAACAAGGAGGTAAAGCCTGGCCTGCAAATTGAAAGGCAGGGCATTGAAGCCTGCAGGAGCCTCCAGGTATTCTGGGTCTGCCTGTGAAGCAGAGAAGGGGACATCCTACCTGGGCTAAATGGTTCCAGAGTCACCAGAACAATCAAAAAAGGTGTTTCTTCATCTCTATCTTTGCTCTTATTTCACCCTGGCACCACCCAGAGGTTTAACCTGTGCAGGACTGTGGCTCTTAGTTGGAAACTGTAGCTGGATAAGTCTGCTGCTGGCTCAGGGTGGCACAATATTTACCATTCTCCCCAAAATTTGTGTTTATCACCGGGCAGACTGGATCTGTAGTTGTCCTTATAATGGTTTAATGTCTTTTTGTCATGAGGGTGAAGCTCCTAATTTTATTTAAAGCTCGGTAGACATTTCATTCACTGAAACCTAATTCCAGGGTAGCAGAGGGTGGCAACAGGGCTGGAATTATTTCTGATTAGGAGGAATTGATGAAGAGCTTACTGTCAAAAATTCCCTTATTTTTAAAATTTTTCCAGCCATGCACCAGTTAGAACATTTTATTTCAGCATTTTTGAAAGTAAATATTCCTCCTTTTCTGTTGTGAAATAGTTGTTTTCAAGTCTGAAAGTGCCAGTGCTTCATTTAAAAGTGTTACAAAAATCATTAAAATGCCCCATTAGCCACACAAAATATTTTGACTTTAAACATCTCTTAATTAATTTAAAAAATGTTTCTCTTCCCCTCTAACTTGATCTTACATGACTCTCCTCCCTTCATCTCCCCAAAATAGAGTTTTCAAAATCATAAAATCATTATTACTAAGGTTAGAATCAATCACTCTTACAGTTTGCTCAAACCTTTTGAGATGTGGTGGACAGAGCTACTTTCATGTCAAGATTGACTTTAAATAAAGAAGGTTTCTAATACTAAATTGAAAAGGCTCAGACTTTATCCTCGTGAAAAAGGTGAATGATTACAATTGGAAAATTATTAAAATGTCAGTATTTCTTGTAGAATCAGGAGTCTATGTTTCCTTAACTCTCCTGCACCACTCACAGGATAGATAGGTCTTTATTTTCACAAGATCTTTCTTGTCTTGATGTTAAAAGTTAAGCCTACTCATCTTATAATAAACCTGGAAAATTCTAGGGTGAAGAAATGCATGAGACAGCATAAACATGATCTGAGACATTTAGGGTACAAGCAACAATTCCACTTCTCTTGTAACAGGTGACACTGCTTGACATTAGAACAAGAAGCACCTGTTGCCTGTGCTGTAAAATCTCTTGCAAATAGCTTCTGATTTGTGGCACTGATATAAAGGCTGTGTTTTATGGAGCTTACCCAACCAGCTTTGCTATGTCAAGTTATCACAGGTACATTTTTTTCCAATTCATTTTCAGACCAACTGCTGCTAAGAGGCTGTAACAAGGGTTGTAACTTGCTCCTTTCGCTTCCATTCAGACAGTTTGAACAAACCCCCATTTCAGCCTTTTATGGGCCCTCTTTCCATTATGCCTATTTTATTTTACTTTTCTCCACAGGGATTGAGCCACTTTATTCAGGTCATTTTCTGCAATATCATGTTAACCCATTAAAATGTCAGGTAATTTATTGTCCATTCAGTCCACCTGCCTGTCCTTTTCCCTTAAAAAGCACAATAATTTCTGTGAGCTCTATGTTCCCCTGCCTGTTCAAAGGGCCTTGTGGTTGTCCTCACCTTCTCATTAAATCTCACCCAAGAACAGTTGCCTTGGAAACCAGGGAGTTGATCCAGCAAAGGGGCTGAGCATCTTCACCTTGCCTTGCCTTTGGTGGGAGGTGAGGCCATTCAGCACTTCTGAAAGGAGAATTTAGCACAAGGCCAGCAGAGAAACCACCAGCTTCTGTTTTCCTCTAGTTCCAGGATGAGGGGAAGTGATGCTGCTCCTCACACGGCTTCTGCACGAAGAGCAGGAGTCAGAAGGAAGATGATGCAGCTGATGATTTTGTGGCATCTGTGAAGTCATTTGAAGACATTTTGGAAATGCAAATGCATTCTAAATACTATTCAAATGGACAAACTTCTTCTCAAAGTCTAAGACAACCCAACTTTCCTTCCAGGCTAATTATAAAGTGCCAGTGCATTTGTAAGGGAGCTACCAGGGTCATTACAGATTTGGAATAAGAAACCAGTTTGGATTAATAAAAAGAAAAGAAAATCAAATAAACAGCACATCTTAGATGGTTTTTGAGAGGAGAGACAGGATCCTTCCAAGGACTCAGCCAATGTAAGCACTGAATCTTAATGTTTCCAAGAAAAACACAGCAGGGTTTGGAAACTTGCCAGTGAAGAAATGAAGTCCAGCTTGCTGTGATAATCACAGCAAGAGATAACTTGTGGAGATAAACCATACCCTGAGACCAGAGATGGCTCTGCTCCGGCCACCAGTTCAGCTCTGGATCAGGATATCTGTTTCCATGAAGCCTTCAGACCTCCCTATGAGCTCTTTGCAGGCTCACCTGGTTCCATATGGAGCCATTCCTTGGACCTGCACCTCGGTATAGGTGCCAGGAGCACTGGGCAAAGTCCAGAAAAGCAGAGCATCTACCAAGCCTATGCAGCCTCAGGAAAAAAGAGACCTTTGCAGGATCACAGTCTAATGGAGATGACAAACTCTGCCTCATTCTTGGCTGGATGTCTCAAATGCTTCCTTGGAACTTGCTCCTGGTCTTTATGTGCTGGCACTGAAAAGTCCATGTGGGAAATATCTGGGAAGTGTTTCCCTTCTGACAAAAGGTCATGCCAGGCTTTTCTCCTCCTCAAACTTAAAGGAACCTTTTACCTTCAAACCGAGGTTGGCTCCCACAGGGTTGCAAATGTTTCTCCCTCCAAGGAATATTCCCATCTTCTCACGCAGACACAACGTGCAATGCTTGGACCCTCTTTTCTTGATGTCACCTTAGAGTGGTAAATGCTCAGACAATTTCTGCTGATCCCAGGTTGTTTCAGATATCAAATTCAATCAAGACATTTTGCAGAACATCTCCAGAAATATTTTTTATGACTCCTTCTCTTGGTATTTTTGGTGTTCACTCTCAAGTAAGTTTTTATTTGTTTTGTTTTCTTGACATTCAGTTGTGCTGTGTTTTAGAACAGCAAATAAATTCCTTAAGGTCAAAAGGATTTATTTTTCTTTTAGATGGAAAGGCAGTTTGAATTTGAGAAAATGAGCACTGGAAGGAAATCTGAACTAAAAACTCATTTGAGAAGTAGAACCTTCT
The DNA here is from genome assembly GCF_020740725.1 of Corvus hawaiiensis. Lineage (NCBI taxonomy): Eukaryota > Metazoa > Chordata > Aves > Passeriformes > Corvidae > Corvus > Corvus hawaiiensis. Next base: position 76,352,886 of record NC_063216.1, on the reverse strand, counting down.
TCTTTTACACATGTCCATCTGAAATCCTTTGTAACTAAAAGCAGTTTCTTACAAAATACTGTGCTACAAACAGGCAAACCTTCCCACAGAAAGATGAGTGAACAAAAAAAGAAGTTGGCCAAGTCACCTGATGCATTTCTTCAACTTTCCTCATGGTCTTTGTACCCATGTGCCATGTGCTGATGTTTTTAAAGAGAAACAAAAATGACTTGAAGTTTGTATTTTGGTCATGTCTAGAGGCACTAAATGACATTAGAGCTACTGGCTAATAGGTGCTGTAGAACAAGCAAGGAAATTACTTTTCCTGCCTTGAAATCTTTTCAACTGGGACACACAGAAAAAAAGGCTTCTTATTCAAGCTAAAACCCACTATTCCCTACCCTACAGAATTAGTTGGTGTTAAATGTCTCTCCCTTCTACCCTTTTCCCCACCATTTGCATCGCCGGATTTTCTTCCGGAGACTGTTCCTTGAAAGAAAGCAAAGAAGCATAACTGCAGAGACTGAAAGAACAGGTGATAGAAAGCAGCTTTCTAATACTCACAGCAAGGACAGAATAAAGTCAGGGAAGTCCCACCTGGAGAGGAGAATTCACTGTTACCATCCCAACCCTGCAGAGTTGTCACCACACCTGGGGTTGCTTTACTCAACAACAGGGAACTCCCAGAGCATTCCCAGCCCTTCCTGGCCATGGATCTGAATTCCTTGCCCTGCTGTACACTGATTTTCTCTCCCATCTTGGGCAAGCTCAGATTAAATCCAGTGTGCAGTCCCACCTCGAAAATAAGGATAAATGTATCTCTGAAGTGCAAAAAATCTCTTGCTCACAGTAGAAGGACTGGAGAGGAGGCAGGTTTGCATCCCTGTGTTGCAGGGATTTACACCTCCAAAAGAGGCTTTTAGTACTGAATAATAACATGCTTCTAATTAAGGCTGTTGCTGTAAAATCTCTAATCTGATAACACATTGTGCAGGAAGTAAGCAGACATCTGTTCCTATGAACACATCAATATTAAGGTGGATTTTGGATGCAAAACTCTCCCCGTGCTGTTTAATAATGCCCCTGGCAGAAGAGATCTCCCGCCTTAATATCTGGCAACAAATGTTTGGCATCAGGGCCGTGTATTCCGTGGAGGATGGTGTGAACATATAATCTAATTTCCCCTGGCAAAGCGTCCATCACGTGTGTGAAATTTCTTGTGGAAGACAATAACCCCTCCCATCCATAAAATCAGGTTGATGAGTGAACAAAACTAGGTAGAGACAGCAACACTCTCACCTCCAGCGTTACCATCTGAGGCCTCCCTTTGGGACTTTTTAAATGGGGAGTATTTGGAGCTGGGTGAGACCTTCTGAAATGAGGAGTGAGTGGAAGAGCCTACCTGGCTAAGATAACCCATCTGGCTTAAGATGTTGGTCCCTAGAGTGCCCAGTCACATTTTAGCCCCAAGGCTCTGAGGATCTCAAAGCTGTTCCTGAAGGGAAGTAGGGTAGTGCAGGACTGCCTTTTCCAGAACAGCCCAAATGCTGTCCTGAGCCAGCAGTTTCTCTCCACCACTAAGTCAAGCTCAAATCCCTTGTGGTATTTCACAGAGTTAGCCTCTGCAAGTACTCCTTTTTTCCTCCAACAACTTGCTCCTTAAAGTATTACAAGCCAGACTCAGCCTCTTCATATCTCACTGTCCTCAATGCCTTTTTCTTGCATGAGCTTTTCCCACTGCTTTTTTGACCCCATGTAACATTATGGCACCCAGATTCTCCTGAGAAAAAGCTTGCAGAACTTGGTACAGGCTGTGAGAAGAGCCACACATTTCTCCTCTCCTAGGATGCCACTGGCATCTGCCAGTTTAATTTGCTGAAAGCTTCAGCCTTGTAGAGTTTTTCTGGAAATCAGTAAAAGCTCACAATGCTTAGCAGCACCAATGGGTGACCACCTCTTACTGACACCCATCCTGCGCTATAAACAGGTTAATTTCAAGCGTTTATTTTGGGCTGGCTGCAAAGTGCACTTGCTACAGCTACACGGAGCCACTAGGTTTCTGTCAGATATGTTTTTTCCCATTAGTTTTGTTTTCTTCTATGCAAATAGGGAAGCTGTTTCTTATTCTGGCACATAGATATGTTGGTGCTAGGGCCCAGCCCCTAAAAATAGCTTTGTTGCTTACATCCAACACCAGACTTGCTGATTTTACCTGGAATGGAAGAGGAAGTTTGATTAACTCCACACAGGAGGTGATTTAAAAAATCCCCCAACTCACACTGAAACACTTCCCACAACTCCCTGACAGGAATGTTGAGCCAGGTGGGCATCAGGCTTTGCTCCCAGGGAACAAGGGACAGGACAAGAGGAAACTGGCTCAAGTTGCACGAGGGGAGGTTTAGGTTGGATATCAGGAAAAACTTCTTCATTGCAAGGATGGTCAAATACCAGCACAGGCTGTCCAGGGTTGTGGTGGAGTCACTATTCCTGGAGAGATTTAAGAACTGTATGGATGTGGCACTTGGGGACATGATTTAGTGGTGGCCAGGGCAGTGCTGGGTTAATGATGGGACTTGGTGACCTTTGAGATCTTTTCCAACCTAAATGAATCTATGGGAGAAGGAGCAGGGGCTCCATGCAGAGCCTCAAGGCTGCCAAGGGACACAACTGTCCTTCAGTTGAGATCCCAGCTTTGACACTAGGTTGTCATGTGACCTTGAGCATCCTGTATTTTGGATTTTTAGTACATTAACAGAGCAAGAAGAAGAGAGTTAGCAGCAGAAGAGGAGACAAGAGTGCAGTAACACTGAATGATGAAGCAAGACGTGTCTTCAGAGCAAAAAACACCCTGATCAAACCTGTGTCAGATTTAAAGATTTGCACTTCTCCGCCATCAGAGTTACACAGGGGGATAGACTGGCAGATATATTATGCAAATAAGGACCAGAATACTTGCACATCTGCTTCAATCTTATTTTCTCAGCCTTTTAAAACGGTAATTGCAAGTGTATCTATTACTGCTCAGATACTCAGATGGTTTTGGGCATCTACTTCCCACACTCCAAGAAAAATATATCAGAGCACACGACTAACAAGGAGTGAGGTACTTCACAGCAGTTAAAGGCAGAATGCAAATGTAGTACAACTGCTCTCCTCTGTTCACTCGAAAAGAGGCTCCAACCCAAGGTTTCAGATCCAGGAAGGACTCAGCATGGCTTGGGGAGCTTCCAGGCACTGGGACTGTTTGTGATACAGCCTGCCTCTCTCTTCTGAATCCATGAAAAATATATAATAACACAGCCTAATATGCAGTGCTACAATCAGAGGAAAAGAAGTGGGATTGCCTCATGATTTTGGTTCTTTAAGAAAGAAAACTTGTTAAAGTGGTGGCTCTCTTGCACGTCTGATGACAACAGGTTAGAGCAAGAAATGAGCTGAATGCACAGTGAGGAGGCACACAGCAATTTGGAGTGAAGAATTAACCCCTTAGGGCTTGGCTCTAGAAGCACTGGTAAGCGACTTTACTCATTTGTTGCTTCCCAGAGAGCAGCTCAGCAGAAGAAAGGACAACTGGACCCCAAATTCCTTGCAGCCCCACCTGTGTACATGGTTCATATGAGTTTCAAAGTTCCAGAAAAGCAGTTTATTTGGGGACTGAGTGATTGCTGGCAGTAGTGCAGCATCACGTAACTAAGGGAAGTTGGGTACAGGCTCTACAGGAAGGGACATAGCACTAGGCGTGACAAACTGATGGAATATGTTGTCCAGAGAAGTTGTGGATCCCTGGAAGTGTTCAAGGCCAGGGTGGATGGGGCTCTGAGCAACTTGGTCCACTGGAAGATGTTCCTGCCCATGGCAAGGGTGTGGAATGAGACAAAACAAAAATCCCTTCCAACCCAAAGCAATTACATGATTTTATGACAGAAGCAGACCTTCTTGCCCACGTTGCCTGGAGAGGCTGGGTCAGTGTGTTACAGACACTCCATCCAGACCTGCCAGTCTCCCTCTGTCTGTGTCAGGGACAAAATCATTGGAAGACTGATGGGTCTGACCTGCCCAAGCCCCTTCTCAGCCCCGTCCCCATCTTGCATTAGATATGATCATAGACATAACTATCACATCCAAGGACATCAGATCCACAACTCACCAAGGTCAGCACCACTGAGATATGCAGGGCTAAGCCTCAGCAAAGAGAAGCGCAGAACTGGCTCCGGTCTTTCCCGAAACAAACAGGAACAGCCAGAAACTTTTCCTTCTACAGCAACACTTGGCAGCTTTGCTGTTTTCTCTTTTTTCCCCCTTGAATGAGGTGAGAGTGGATGCTTTTGCATTAGTAAGGAGTTGCCACAGGAAAACAAGCTGCCCACTGTCACACCAAGAGCAGGGCTGGGATCTCCAGCAGGTCACACCACATGTAAAATTCATGAGGCTCTATCTGCATCTGAGGCACTTCTGCAGCCCAGCTGGGCCTGGGAATGGCTCAGACACCTCCCAGACCATCTCATCTCCACAGCTTCCAAAAGGTTCCCTTCACTCCAAAGCCAGGCAAGACAGATGAAATCCCTGCTCCCCAAACACACATCTCAACAAAGAGATTTGCTCCTCAGAGCCAAGAACACTGAACCCTTACCTTTAATTTTGATGGTTTCCATGGAAACCATAAAATTAAGCTATGCAGTTACTTACTGCAACATTACATAATCTGCCAAACACTCTGATGTTTTTCAACAAACGTGTTTGTTCTGGGCTGCCTGATTGTTTTTTTTTTTTTTTTCTTTTCCAGTATGATCAGCCCGATCTGTGTTGATCTGATTAAACAAGGAGCAGTGGTGTAAAATCAGGTATTAAAATGCAACTTCTGTCAGTTCTCTTCTCCAGAGAATGACAGCTCTGCCTGCTTCCACTGCTGGCTTGCAGCTGCAGTTTAAGGTTTTACAGCACTGCTCATCTCCTGATCATATGGATGGGGTTGGATTGCAGAGGGTCTGATCCCACTTCTGGCCTTGGGGATAATAAATAGCTTCCACACTGCTCCAGGTTATTTGTATCCATAAAAATAGTATGCAAAAAATTTGGTCACATGCAGTTATTTTTTCTTTAATTAGGGCCACAAGGCAGGGTGGAAAGGGCTGCCTCAGTTCAGTTTCCCACATGGACCTGAGGGATCACATTTTGGGCAAGTGCTGTCGAATATCCTGCAAATTTGTTATGAAGGAAAAATCTCATTATAAAACAACTCTAATTTTTTATATTTTTTTATGTTTTTATGTTTTTATATTCCTCCACTCAGCCATCCCTGTTGGAACTGGACCAGAGGCAGCAGCAATGTTTGGGATGGAGGAAGGTGCTGTGCAATCACTCTTTAACTTTTGTAGCCAGACTTATTGTTTTAAATAGAGCTCAGCAAAGCCACTTAGCTCTTCTTTGTTTTTCCAGGATACAAGACTCTGCTGCTGTAGGGAATAATGCCAAAAACTTTCTCACCATTGGTGAGAATAAACTGTTCCTTTTGTAGTTGCAGAGGGCAAAGAAAAGACCTCAGCTGGACTTTGGGGCTTGCACAGAAAATGCAGTGGGAAAAGGGAGGCCACAAACACATGGATTTATGTCCTAAGAGCAGGGTGTGAAAAGGGTTGCGAACTTGTAGGTCAGCATCCATCACCTTCCAGTGCTGTGTATCTCAGGTTTTATTTGATAGTAAACTAAACATGTCCAGGACATTACTCGGGTCAGATCAAGTCATTGTTTGGATGTTTTAGCTCTGACTTCTTCCTTCACCAGGTCTCACATCACACCAAGGAGGGTGTGGATGCAGCACACAAGAGCTTGGCCCATCCTAGGTCCAGAAGAAGAGAGTTCAGGTGTTACCATGTTTCCCTGAAGCCCAGAAATTGGCCCTGGCCCATTTTATTTGCTAGCAAGTTAAGACATATTTTCAAAGAAATGATCAAGTCCAGCAAGGGCAGTGTAAATTAAAGCTGACAGAGATGCAGTTGCTTCTCCTGGCAGCATCCTTTCTTATCTCTCCAATCAATTTATCCCTTCAGCAAAACCCACATCTTCCTTGAGCACTGCTCAGACTTGGCATAGCATCTTGAAAATCCTTTTCAGGAGGGGGATGGCTTTTGTTTTTGAAATGTTGCTGAGAAACCCAAAAGGGAAAGCCGAGTTTCCTCCTCACACCACTGACCACGTTTGCCATCAGGTGACATCACAGAAACACCATCCACATCCCTGGGAAATCTGTCTTTTCATGGGTTAATCTCATTCTGCTCCAGCCTCTTATCTCTCATTGGCTTTGTGTGACATGCGAGACAGTGATCTTAGTATGATATAAAGACATAAAATGCTAAGCAACTGAAGCAGCTGCTTCTGCACCATTCAAAGAGCACACATATCCAATAAAACAGGCATTTACAGTGACTATAAATAGCTGGGAATAGCAGATAACTAATTATTTGAGTGTCAAAAAAACTCTAGGCAACCTCATGTGACATAACACATGTCATGGATAATAACTTCCAGCCTGAGATGAGGATGGAATTTAAAAGAACTGGAGGTTTCCTGGGTTTGCCAGAATGGTCAGTCTATTTTTTTCCATTTCAGTGCTAAATGTTGGACATGTTTCTCTTGCTGAACACTTACATATTCCACTTTGAAGTCGAGGTTCAGTCAGGAAAACTGGCATCCCTGAAAAGAAACTGCACCTGGAGAGGGTGGTTCAGGAAGCCAATGCTATTGTATCTTTTGAGTTGTAGGAAAAGCTGTATTAACTTAAACTGCATAATAAATCTCTGCAAAATAAAGACTGGGTTAAACATCTCTGCAGGATCTCATCTTTTCAATTTTCTGGTTTGCTGTTTCTCCTCTTTCTATATATTTCTTGATGTGAAGAGTTTGCTCACTCTATACTAATTTTCTACCACACCAAGCAGCATCACTGCTTGATTTCCACCATAATAAATTAATATAAAGAAAATATCAGATAATGCTGATACTGGTGGTTTTCTGCTTTCTCCTGAACTGGTTTTACTGAGCCTGTAGACAGAGCCTCCTGTGAGTCTCTATCCATGGACTTCCAGCATGTGGATGATAAAATCAAAGGCTTATTTTTCTTCCAAGTCTTTGTGGTGCAGTTTAACTTCTTCTATTTTTTTTTTTTTTAATAGACTATTGAAGATTACTAGCTGCAAAACTCCAAGCCGGTTGTTATCCCCTTGATTTTCTTTCTGTTTCTTTCTACAGAAGATTGTTCAGACATTTCTGTGCTACATCAGAGCAGTGTAGTTACCACAGTAACTCTGGTTACTACCCCTATTTCCAACCTGAAGAATTCTTCAAAACACCACAACGTGGAAAACAGGTTGAGCATGTGACCCAGCATGTTCAGAAACAGGGCGAGGACAACACTGCTCTGGTATTAAACAGCAATTAAATAACCCACAAACAATTAGCAGAACGTATCTTCCTGGTGTTTTAGAAAGGGTCAGATGGAAAGAAATAATTAAATAATAAATGAGGGGAGTGATGCACTGGAAGTGCTGCGTGGGAAAGAATGAAGCTGCACCCTGCAGCCAGAGAATCATCAAAAAAGTGAGAATTACTAGTTTTAGCACTTCTAGAATCCTTAGTCCTGATGGGACCTCCAGAAGCCTGGGCAGAGTTATGATCCTTATAACCTGCAGGTGTCTGAGGTCAAATCCCAAGATTGCTCCTCAGGAGGCCGGGCACTGCTCCTGAGAAGGGCCCATTAAATCATCTTATCCAAAGCTTATTAAATGTTCAACTTCACACAACTTCCTCTGCTCCCACCATCGGCTCTGTTTGCCTTTGTGGAAGGAAATTCCATTTACTTCACTGTACTCTGGATCGCAGCAGATCCTTGTGGTCATTAAAATTTGCTTCTTTCTTTCTTGCCCATGAATATAAATTGGAGATTCTATGAAGTGATCTGTTGATATGGATGGACTTGCAGAAAACACAAGATGGTTCTTTTGCCTAATTTGCAGAGATTTTATCTTTTTTGTTTTTATTATATTATTCCCACTGGAAGAATCCCATTTAAACAAAATTCTGGACAACTAACTATAACATTGATTTTCCTAATAACCTTCCACAAACCTTTTGTATACAGTTAACACGCCAGAATAAACCCATGGATCACAGAGAAAACTTCACATGTTAAAAGGATAAATCCCAGACGGTTGTTTTGATACAGCAAACCTTGAGTGCACAAGGGCAGTGAAATGATCACAGATTTGGGTAATTGTTTCCTGTGAGGTTTTGAAACTTTAACAGAAATTCAAATATTTTCTGCTATTTTAACATTCTCTCCTGCACTCGAGTCTCAGAGAACAAATATCTCAGGGCTTTTCTACATGAGAAAACTGATGTCACACTAGTGCTGTCCATTCTTTGAATTTAATTGGGTTTAACTTTAGAAACATATAAAAAAGGTGAAGTTTCACCTGTCTAAGCTGAAGAGGATTTTGCTTGGAGACTAATGGCTTAGCTAGTTTAGGTTTGGGTAAGTATTTCAGAAGGATTCTGAACCTTACTGCTTGTGTAGCACAGCTTCCACTGGTGTGGTGTCAGAAGAGGCTCTTGAGAGAGAAGCCTGTGTCAACAGAAGCTTTCAAGCAGGAGGAAACGCTTTGGTGTGTTTTCTGACACTGTAACATCAGGTGGATATGCCAAAACTCTAGTTAAGGTTTGCAGAACCTTGTTGTGTCAGCCTTACCCTGGGGACCACCAGGAACAAGGAACTTTTCCTCTTTATACAGCAGAAAAAGTTTCTAAAGGAAAAAAATCTCATTAGCAATTCTTTCAGAAAAGTCTCCACACCATGTGGCTTTTGGAGGAGGGAATTGCATGAAGATTGTGCATCCTTCCCTGCTGAATTCAGCTGCAGAGATGCTTCTCCACAGATATCAACTCAATACAAATCATTTGTGCTGACAAGATCTTTAATTGAGATGGGTCAGAAATGATAAACCAAGACCTAGAGAGACATCCATTCCAAAAATCCATTGGTTTTGAACCCATTGTTTAAGAATTTCCATTTCCAGGTGCTTCTAGTGGGAAGCCGCCTGGGTTGGTAAAATTTGGAATACAAAACTTAAATCTGGGGAACTGCAAAAGGATCTCGAATTTCTCCCTCATGTAAAAAACAAACAAACAAACCAAACCTGAGAAATTAAACAGCATCAAATGACGAAGCAGAAGAGTGAAGCTAATTTCTACAAGATTGCCTATAAACCATACATATATTATAGATATAGATATAATAGATACGTATTATATTATACATATCTTTTATGTGCACATGTAACACATATATAATATCTCATACTTTATATATGTTTAAGATACATATTGTGATACATAATATATATTTTATATACTACTAAATATTTATATATTTACTTATATATACATTATGTGTATACTTATATATCCATAAAAAGAGGGAGAAATATCTATATCCTAGATATATATGTCTTTCTACAAGTCTAAAATACAGATGATTTAATGACCCTGTGTGACACATACATTCATGCATGTGTTACATGTATCTGTGTAATTATATGTATACTAAATACACTTATAAATAATTTTAAGGTGTGCCTCTGCACGGCTGTGTACAATTTAAAGGTATAGAAACATTAGGCATTGATTTCTCCCTAGTTAACAGGATTTGTGGCTGGATCCCTGCATTCTCAGCAGGATGATTTAGAGCCAGGGAGGGACCCCTGTGCATGACAATTCCCCCCCTGCTGAGAGGCATCAGCTCTTGGTTTGGAATTCCTTTTAAAACCCTCAGTGTGAATTGTGCTCTTCTGGGTAATTCTGGCTGCAGATGCTCCAGGTGAGTCCTTTGTGAGGATAAGGACAGGTAACAGGGAGGTTGTGTTAAAATTCCTGATTAAGCATGAACTGAGCACTGCTCACTGGGGTTTCCCACTCAGACCAGTGGTTTTGCACAGAGTTTGATCAGATCCAGGATCAATATCATCCAATATATAAAAGCATCCACAGGTGGGTAGGCCAGCCCTGTGCACTCTGAAGAATCATTGCTGGGGAAATTTCATTGCTTTCCTGCCTCTCTTTACTGTATCTCCAATACAGATAGGGCAGAGCTCAGCCCAAAATTTGAATTAGATTTCCAAGTGGCCAAAAATTATGTCAGTGGTTTTTGGGACATAGAGTTGAACTGTTCTCACAACAGTTCAGCTCTGTTTTCTCTATGCTGCAGAGGCAAAGAACCCTAATTTTTTTTTCTTTGCATGATAGAAAGGATAAGAAAGAATAGTTTGGTACCAGCAGGAAGCTTGAACAAGTCACCATTGTGTAGAAAAAACACTCTCAGGTGAAACCTATTGTAGAACACCTTGGTTATCCACCTCTACCAGTCTCGTGGTGTTTTGAGGGTTCATCTTAAGCTAAAGCACAAGTGATGGAGACCCCCCAGCTCCCATGTTCCTATCAGACCTCAGGATAAATCAGCCGGCAAACTCTCCTAAGCCATAACTCAAAATAAGTAATTTCTTATGATGTTACCTCCTCAGAATTACCTGGCTGGAACAAGGCAGAAGACTCTGAATGTTCACTGTGTCCCCTTCTGGCCTCTTCCTCTTAGTGTTTCTTACCAACAACGTGGCACAAGAGAAGCTTTTAAAAGGAAAAAACCAAAATTGGACCAGCCTTGATGAGGATAATTTTTAGAATGTATATATTGCAAGCTCACACCTGGCACTCAGCTCTTCTCAGGAAGCAGCACTGCTGCTTTCCTTCTCCAAGTGGCTCTGAGAGAGACACTCCCAGTGTTATTTTTTTGCTCCTCAGCCCAGCATCTGCCTGAAGAGCAGAATGGACTCCTCACCTCCCCTCCCAGTCAGGCTCTTTGTTTTTGCATCAGAGGTTCTTGTGGTGTCTGGGATGTGACGACCTCAAGGCTGACTTTCAAAGCTTGCTTGCTTCCGAGTTTATTATTTATGTCCTCCTGGTTGCCACTCCAGGTACTCAGTGCCAGCTGCTCAGGTACTTAGCAGGTGGTTTTGCTGGCCAGCAGTCAGAATCTCCAATAAAGATCTCATGGTTTGGGTGAAACCTTTGATAGATCTGTGTCCTGTGTAAGAGGACTGCACAAAATACTTGTTTTTCCTTCCCTCAGTCGGCATCATGAACAGCCTGGAGAAGAAAACATGGAATATTACAAAATGGACACCACAGACAAAATTTCACTGGGTTGCTATTACACAGCCTGGCTCTAACTATATAATGAAGAGGTATTTTAAAGTTATTACTATAAAAAACTTATTTACTATAACTTTCATAACTCTCATCAAGACATAGGTGATACCTAGGGAAATGGCACCTCCCAACACTCAGCAAAAGGTTAAAATGAATAAAATCACTCAGCTTCTCACAAGTAATGAGGAATAACTCCATTACTTTTAAAGATCTTACCTTGGCACAAAGTTGATGTGAAGGAGGATCTATGCAGGCTCTCCACCTCTATTTCAAAAAATTTTAATGGGTTGTAGAAAATCTGAAGGAAGTCTTCAGCTGTCTTTACTCAGACCAAGGTCCTGGACTTCAGGCAATGGGAGTCTGAGAAATTATCAGCTTGAGCCTTTCTCTGCTTGAATTTCAAGTTTTAGCTATTAGCTAAGATAAAGACCATCTGCAGCCTTTATCAAATGCTAAATGTTTCCCTTAAGTGACTGTCATTATTACTATTTAGAAACAGCCAGACTCTAATGCCTTTCCATGGGCTACTAAAGAAAACATTTGACTTCTTATGGATTTGAAGAGGATTGCAGTAATTCACTATAAGGAAAAAATCCTGATGAGAGCAGTTTTTAAGCTCTTAGGTTCATTCAGGCTCTAAAGCTTACTTTGTTTTGAAGGCTTTATGGCACTTAGCTCCTGTTCAAATTACTGTTTTTGTTAGTGCACCATGGAAACCCCATTCCTGACCCAGAACTCACTGTGCTGTCATCACCTCAGCATTCCAGTCCTGTTTCCCTGGCTGGACACAGCAAAAGGGCTTCCACTCACGATATATTGACTTCTAGGGCTGGGACCCACCTAACTTTGTGCACCTAACCCATCTGATCTGGGCATTTGTGTAGTTACCCAACCTCCCTTCAGTTTAGGAGGAGGATAAATTATTAGCAAAGCCTGGAGAATTCCCTCTCTAGGAGGGAGAATGGATGTCTTGTAGATGCACTGATGCCAACCCAAGCATGCAGTCTCACCCTGGTCCCTGTGCCACAGACTCGTGTTATCACCTAGATTAGAAAAAACCCAGCTATTCAAATAAAAAGTTGGCCAAACACTCCTGATGCTGAGAAATTGGTCCATTCCTCATTAAAGATCTAAAGCTTGGGGGTACTTTTCTATGGACAAAGGTGAAAATAACCCCCACACTTCATCTCTCTGGAGAAGATGCCTTCAGCTTCTCTCACCCTGGATCTTCCCTAAACTTGCAGTCCTCACTCTGTTTTCCATGCTATCCCACCAGCATGTGATAAAACATCCCTGCAAGAGCTTGCTTGAGTCTCTGTTGCTCAAATTAGGTGTCTTTCTTATGTTGACCTAAAAGAAAAGCTGCTGAACTGCTGATTCTTGTTGGAATTTGGCCCTCTAAAATGTGTGATGTGGCTGCTTCTTTGCCCCTCTTACTTGACCACCTGCAGAAACTGTGGCAGTCTCTGTGCAAATTCAAAAGAACCTGGAAACAATCACTGTAATGTAGGTGGTTTCCCTTTTGCCTGTGCAAGTTTTCTAACATTATGTGTGTGAGAGTGACCTTTAAATCGTGAAGAGATTTCTGTTTTAAGCCACCTCTGTCTAAATGAATATTTCTGTCTCAGCAACAGAATTAAATTTGTCTCCTTCACCAAATGAGGTTCAAGACTTCTTCACTTATAAACTGTTGCTAAAACTGAGGCTCTGCTGGAACCCACCATGGAATGTGCTAACAAATAAAGAGCATGGATGATCAGAAAAACCCCATTTAACCTCCAAGTGTAGTTTAAACTTGTATGCTTACAGGAGCAGAAGTATCCACCTAAGGGAGCAGGCAGGGCTGGGAACTGGAGGGTCATGCCATCCTACAATCTTTTTAGCTTCAGCACAAGTTCATACCAGGCTAGGATGACTATATGGCAACCTCATGCTCCAAAACCAATCCTCACACTCCAAAAACAATTCCATGGGTTTTTTGGTTTTTTTTAAAGATATTATAGATTTGCTCCTGCACTCACACACTCACTCAAAGGAGTAGAAGCTGGTGACATCTGGGGCTGGCACAGAAGGAACGAATAGGAATGGGCAGCTGGAGGAGAGAAGGGACAACTTGCAGCCACCAGTTGTCAGGCCGAGTTAGGCTGGTGCGAAGCTGCAACCTCAGAGCACACTGTTTGGTGAGCCCAGTGGGCTGAGCAGGTTGACAGCCAAGTCCCTGACACAGATATGTTTGTGTGTAGAGCTCTTGCCTCACCCAAAATCTCATTAACCCTCCTGACCCAGGTAGCTCATGCTAGGCTCTAACTCATTTTCCCCCCTTCTCTTTTCATCATTACCCCCTCAGAAGTGTTTCTGTTTAATATCTTGCCTTTAAAACTACTGCTTCATTTTCTCTTCTGCCAACATACCACCTTCAGTGCAAAGGTGCTAAAGAAGATATATTTTCTCTGCAAACTCTATATCTCAGCAATATGAGCCCTCATCAAGCAGTGATGCCACACTTGGGAGGGGGTATTGGGGTAGGATTTGATCTCTTTTAGTTGCACCAGGAAGATTTGTCTACATCCCTCTTCAGGGGTAGGAAGGGTTGGAGCCTGCAGTGAGGCTCAGTCATCTAAAAGTCATGAGTGTAAAGACAGCTTCTGTTATTTATCTCTTATTTTCACCTCTGACCAAAAAAAAAAACCCTTTTCATATCAGTACCTCCTCACTGATTGCCATTGGCCCTGGATGAAATGGGTGCATTCCCTTTGCCAGTGGCTCCCAAACCTCTGAGCAACTACAGATCTCCGTGAACTCTAAAATTCCCCACGGTTCAGGCTCATTAGAACTGACAAGTTCTGCAAATTGCTGTGCTTAATTTGATTTTGCATAAAAGCTTCAGACCACAAAGGGCAGCCCCCTGGACCACAGTTTGGACTGAAGTAATGACTTGCAGGTCTGGAAAACAACTGCCTCTATTCCATGTACAAGTCAAAAGGCAGGATTCTGCACTTAGGATGGAGTAACACCAGGAACAAATGTAAACTGGGAGACAAGTGGCAAGAGAGCAGCCCTGCAGGAAGGGGGTCTGAGGTGCTGGTTGCCAGAGGCTCGGTAGGAGAGGGTTATGCTGATACCTTCTACCTGGTATCCAGTGTTGGGACATGTGGGAATGGTTCAAAGCTGTGCCAGGAAGGTTTAAACTGGACATGAGGAAGAATTTCCTCACGGAGAGTATGGTCAAACACTGAAACAGGCTCCCTAGAGGAACAATCAACACCCCAGGCCTGTTAGTGTTAAAGAGGCATTTGCCTCTTTAATAATGCCCTTAATAACATTATTTATCCTTTGGCCAGCCCTGAAGTAGTCAGACATTTGGACTAAATGACTGATGTATGACTCTTCTGAATAGTCTGTTCTATTCTATTCTACATTTTTAATTAAGTTGTTTAGAAAATGTATTCTTATCTGTGCCTAAGACAGGCCTAAAATTGCCCATGTCCCAACTTCCTCACTGGTGTAAGACAGGCTTGGCAGCATTTTGCACAACCTGCATCTCACGCTGTCACTGTTCTCTAACTGCCTCATCCCACAATGTAAAGTGACAAACAAAAAGCAAGATTTAAGTTTTCCTGTCAATTAGAAACTCCAGGTAGAAAGAAAAGAAGAAACTAAATCCTCTGTCTCAGATGAGTGAGATACAGGATATTGTTATTTTTATATCACTCAATCATTCATGAGTTGAGCTATAAAAAGTCCTAAATTCCTCACAGTCCCATATTGAGATGGAAGTTAATGCTTCATTAGCAGTAAAAGCTTCAGGTTATGTGAGTGAGTAACCTTTTGTTCAAACATGATGTCTGACATTTGCATAACTACGTCTATCCCTGACTTATTGAGATGATGTGAATCACCAAGCTCTTGTAAACAGGGCTTTTTTTCCCTGCCTCCTCTCAGTACCATACATCCTCACACTTTGCTTTCTCACAGCTGTCTGGTAGGGCAGTGAGATTTGTAGGCTTCATCAGCCTTTTACATTGAAATATCCCTCTCCTGTACCTGGCAGCTGGTCCTGGAGATCAGAGAGCCTAAACCAGCGATGCCTCACCCAGCTGAGCACCTGGGCTACGTGGGACATTCTGCAGGAACAGCAAGGCAGAGGTGAAATCACCTTCTCGTGTTGTCCCAAAGATTTTTGCACTGACCCTGGTTTTGTACAGTGGGGAGGTGACCTGGCAAATCCCTTCTGTATCCTCCTTCTGTAATTACTTATTTGAGTTTACATGTAAAATTATTATGAGGACTTTTATAGCCTCAAGCCATCTCTGAGCTCTGCCCAGAACAAAATAACCTTGGTGGAGCACTGGGAGGGCTGACGCTCTTGTTTTAAGTGGTGCCTGGTCCTGTACCATGACACGAGGTTGATTAGAGAAATTTGAGGCTTGGAAATAGTAGTAGAAAAATATAGCAGGAAAATAAATCTGAGAAAATATAAATCTTCCATAATATTAACCAGTTCCCTTTTTAAACCAACCAAAGGCTGCTCTGAAATGTCACTGTTTGAATGGGTAGGAACCACCCTTTAACTGCCAACTAAACATATCCATGGTTCCATTTCTGTTGTGGTTTCATTGGAGTTTTCCATTCAGAATGTTTTTAAATATTTCTGGAATGTAAGGGATTTTTTGGTATCTAAATCACTGCCTGTAGGAAACATCAGAGAGACTGGTACAGAGAGGAATCTTCCCTGATAACAACCTGCCTCAGAATTAGGGATCATGAAGTATGTCTTTCTCCCTCCAGAATTTTCCATTATTTACTTTGATTTTACGGATTTGGGCCTCTCTGTTCACTGTCTGGATTCTAAAAGCCAGGGAGTCATCATTTGATTGGTGAATCTCAGAATGGCCAAATATGGATTTACTCTGATTTTTGGTTGGTTGATTGGCCGGTTGGTTGTGTTTTGTTCTCTGTTCCTCACAGAAATTTTGTCCAGTGGAGGGAAGATCTTTCTCAGAGGGAGTAAAATGCATGTCTGGCACTTGGAAACTTGAAAACTGCTGCTTTCTGCAAATGATGTTCCAAGCAAGTGTTTGGGAGTTAGAGAAAAGGCTTTCATTGACTAATAAAGAATCGTGAAATCATTAATCTTTGGAAAATACCTCTAAGATCATTGAATCCAAACACATTTCTTTACAACTGGCAAGACAGTGGTACCCTTTATGCCACTGCTTCTGAGCATGATCTTTTTCTTCATTTCACATCCACTACAATGTCCTGCACATCAAAATCAGGATAAATCAGTTTCTAGCACATCCTCCATGAACCTTTATTCCTCGTGGGGTTCTTGTGGCCTTTGGATATGACAATTGCTGTAATGCAGGGGTCACCCTCAGTTCTCTCCAGTGCTGCTTGAGTAATTATTTAACTTATCTCCATCCATACCGAGCTGCTTTGGGTCTCTGTGGCAGTTCTACCTCCAGGAGGCTGCACTGCCAGAGACAACGACACCCAGGAATGCAAAGAAAACCTGGGGAGCTCCTAAGGGCGACTGCTCTGCAGAGAAAGGTTTTGGGGCCACACAAGTGAATAAACCTTCACCCAGTTGGAAGCAGAAGGTCTTTGGAGCTTAAATTTTTGCAGCTAAATTTTGAGGACTAAGTGGATTACATTGTGGAAGATGTTCAAGCACAAAGGAGTTGCTCAGGTACATATGAACAGGCAGCCACCAGCCAGGCAGGGTGAGCTGGGAGTCTCCAGTGAGATGTGGATTCAGACAGATTTTTTTCAGCATTTTAGCTGAACTAAAAGCCCTCAAGGCCACAGGTATGGCCACAGGTACATCTTCAAGAGCCAACTCTGGCTCCCTGTGCAGTCCATAGGGCAGGTATCTCCAGTGGGACATAAATACATCTCTGTCTGTACCAAGGGTTGGTCTACCCAGAAAGAGGTCACTGGCAGCAGCTTGTAATTGGCTGCTAAATAACAATCAGCCATACATAGAAAACAAGTTCACTTTTTTTTCCCTGCCTATTAACAAGCATTCCTAGTCACATGGTAAAAAATAGGCAGGAATCTAGTTCAGGCATCCTGTTAAAATGCTGTCAGCTGTGAGCTCTTTAACATTTTCTCTTCAGGCATCCATAAATATTCAATGTTCTTGTCCTCAAGGGCAGTTCTTTTAGACTTAAGAGTGTCTTAACATCCTTAAAATCTGAAGTCCACCAAAAGTACTGGTGAATTTTGTTCCTTCCAGACCCATGGAGAAAGGCAAGTGTTCGAAGTGCAAGGTCCCCATTGCAGCAAACTGGGTTTCAGACTTAATGGGGCAAGCACAAAGTAAAAGGAGGAACAAAGAAATACATTTCATGGTCACATTTGGGGTGTGATTACAGGAACATCTGAGCTGCCATGAAAAGGCAGGATCTGTCACACACTTCCTTCTCATTTCCTCTTTCCTACTCTGCCTCTCCTTTTTATTGAAGCTGTTGGTGCTCTGGTCCTGCTTAGCTTGGTGAACTATATGGAAAACAGTTCATTATCCCTTTTTTTTGGATGGAAGGGTGGAGGGGAAGGTTCCTTTTTTGCCAGGTTACAGAGTTGTGCTGGCCCTCAGCATCATCTGATGAGCTGGTAGAATATATACAACATCAGCATGTGACCAGAGATGGGAAAAGAGAAAAATCTGAGGGTGTGAAATGGGACATTAGATCAATTTACTTTGTCCTGTGCAATTTTAACTTCTGATTAGTGGACTTCTTTCCCCGAAAGTGTATTTACTGCTGTGAGACTTCCTTGACTTGAACACGATGAAGCCTTGAACAAAAGGTGAGGTTTGCCTTTTCCATCTGCAGGTTCTGATTAGAAAAAGCAGTTGCCCTCAGAGCAGTAATTGGAACAAATCTCCATGGAGAAGGTAACAGAGCCCTCAGCAAAAGGACAGCAATTACTGTCTGATCTTCCTCTGCTTTAGGATGAGGTCACTAATGAGCACTGATGAAGATGTGGACAATACCATCCTTCCATGGAAAAAAGATTTGTCCTGGCTTGATGTTTCATACCAACCAAAAGAAGATGCACCTTTTTTTTTTTTCTGTTTGTATTGGGGTTTTTGTGTGTGTGTGTGTGTTTCATTGTACGAGTGTGTGTCAGGGGGTTGTTTGCTTTTGTTTGGGGTTTTTTTGGGGTTGTTTTTTGTTAATGCATCATCACTTGTCTCAGAGATTGGACTTTGGGCCCTGTCAACAAGAAGGAGGTGGCATCTGGATCCCAGAGAAAGCTGGAAGCCATGAAGTTCCTCTCAGAGGGCTGATCCAGAGATTTCCTAAACACCAGCCTTTTTAAAGTAAGCTGTAAAAGCTGATTCTTCCCACGTTTTTTAACCTCACATTTTTCTGTTTCTTTGCACGACATTAAGGACCCATTCCCAGTCCTACAAGGCTCCATGGAGTTACACATAGGATGCCCACCCTGGTAAACCAAGGAGACAAAGTTTTCACCCAACGAAGTTCGTATTACAGAAGAATTTGCTGGTTTCTCTGCAGAATGGGTCTGGTTACAAGCTCTCCCTTGATTCACATGTGCTGTACCCAGACAAGCCTTCCTGGGGAATGGGAAGTAAATTCTGATCAGCCTGATACACCCTCCTTCCTCTCAGGTTGGATACCCAGCCCAACAGGAGGAAAGGAACTGGCTTTAAAATTCAGCAGGTTGTTTCTCTGTTTAAATTGGTGATTTGGATTCCGGTTTGGAGCATAAGGAAGCATAAATTATAACACAAATGAGAATGTGGGAGACAGTGTAGGAAAATTCTGTATTAAAAAAAAAAAAAGCAGAGAGGGAACAACATTTGGGGAATAAAAAGTAGGGCAGATTTTGAAATATTCTCAAAACCATTTAACACCATCTGTCAGGGGTTTGTGTTGCTAGGGATTTATCATCTTCTATCTACAAAATCCTCTGGCTAGTGAAAACAAATTTGGGGAAAGATGATTAAACTTCTCCTACCCTTGGATTCCCACCCCCACACTCCCACCAACCAACTCATCCTCCTAACTATGCTGGGAGGAGGCAGTGCCTGAATCCATGAACAACTCTATGGAACGACCAGCAATTTTTAGAAAATCCAAACTATTAGTCACGATAGCATCTCTTTTAACTTGCCACAGTGTAGCTTGATTTTGCAGTGCTTGCTAAAAAACCCCTTCAAAACCAAGGGTCAGGCAAGCTCTGAATGATAATGTCCCTGAGGCAGAGGATTGATTTACAGAGGGGAAACAAATGCACAAACCCAAAAGCACTGGATACAGAAACCTCACAGGCAACTCTCAGGGGTTTGTTACTGCATATCCTGCAAGCATTTTGACCAAAACCTATCTTGTCTCTTTTAAAATCCTATTGGTCACACTTGGTCTGGAGGTTGCCTTTTCAAGCGGCCAACTGATAGTGGTCTGAAGTGCTGCTCTAGTTGTATAATGATGATGTTACAAGCAAGTGGCAGATATTGCAGATGGGTGTAAGGTGCTGGAATAACCTTCTTGACTAGAAATGGTTAAATGCATGCAAACTTCAATACCATTTTTATTTCAAATAAGCAATAGAGTCAGTTCCTAATTGCTGTAACACTGCCTTTGGGGGTGAACTAGAACATTATTTGCTCCCACTCAGTGGTTTCCATGCTCTCCTCTACGCCTCAGGATACAACATGAGGTCTCCTTACAGAAGAGCAGAGAAGGAACAACGCTTGGGGAATAAAAAGCATCCCACAGAATCCCAGCCCTAACAAGCTGCAGGAGATGTAAAACCCTCCAGGTCTTTTTTATCCACAGACAAGAATGTAGAGACAGCTACACTAAATATCCCACAGGGCATTTCTTAGAATAAAAGAGAAAAAGGTAATTTGTATTCTTGTACATTTCAATGCAATGGAAAATAATTAAAAATTAACTGGATGTTACCTTTGTGAAAAGCTTGTTTAAATAATCTGGTTAAAAAAAAAAAGTATTTCAATCATTTTTTACAGACTCTATCATTTAAGCTGTTCTAATAAACTAGTTATTTCAACTCCTCTTTAGGCACTTAGTAGCCTGCTATAAATGTCTTAGAAATGTGCCTTTAGATTGAATGTTTTTCTTGATGTCTTTTTTCCTCTCTGAAAGCAAATTATAGACAACATGCAAATGCAATAATCAGAGAGGGTTTTTAAATAAAAGTGTGTGTGCTGAGACAATTAAATTGTAATTGTCTGATAACAGAGGCTCTGGAATGCCAACTGAATCCCGGGAAGTGCAATGAAGAGCAATACTGCCATTAATTATTCTCTGTGCTGGGGAAATGGGCCACAGTTTGCCAAGGGCTGTAGGTTGGTCTGCTTAAAGTATGTAAAGGGGTGTCAGCTCCATGCTCTGTGGTGACATCAGTCCTTCCAGGGACTTGTTTTTAGGGAAAACAAGGCTAAATGTTTGGGATGAGGAGAGCTAGTAGGTAGAAAGGGTCCTAATTTGAGGAAAGAGTGAGAATGGAAGTAGGAGACCAAAGAAAGTAGGAGCACAGCACAAGGTGGGAGAGAGCTGATCTAAGAAGAGGTGGATGTGAGAGTGGGTTTCCATTTCTAGATGAATTAAAGACTCTGGGTATAAGTTTTATTGAGGTTTTCCACAGCTAATTTGGGTAAGAACTATTCTCAGTATATGTGCATGAGTGTACGTCGGTATTTCTGGAGATACCAAGACTTTGAACTCCTGTCTTGCAGTGTGACCAACACAAGGGGTTTTCTGCCATTTGGAATCTGAATGTGTCATTCTTGGCTCAGCTGAGATGCCATTTTGGCACCAATCCAAAGGATGAAGTGGTGTGTGTTTGCTTTCCATGAGCCAGGGCTCATTGTTCATTCATTCTGTCTCCAAAGCTAAGCTGTGTGTGTATCTGCCAGACCTTCTTGCTTGGGTATCTCTGACAAATGACAGCTTCAACACAGAAGCAATGTGGTCTTTGGTCATAGACAGAGCTACAGCAATGACACATCTCCCTGTGGTACTGTTCTGGAATCCACTCAAGGCAAAAAGGAAAGGACTCCAGAATATTTTTGATTCAGGTGTGCAATTTTTTGAGCGCACACCCTCCATGGGGCAGTGAAAGACCACAGCCCTGGACTAGAGGATGATTCAACATTTGTGTGCAGATGAAATAAAACTGAAGCTTATCTAAAATCCAAAAAGTGAAGGTGGCCTTTTTCACTGATTTCAATGGCCTTACAATGAAATCTGTGATTCTTTTTTTGAGTTAAATGTTGACCAAAGCAGCCAAACATTCCCTGGTGTTTTTGAGCTGCAGAGTCAACAGCAGGCAGCAGACACCTGGAGGGCTGCAACCACCCAAAAAATACCCATCCTTTTCTCTTCATCCTGCAAATGGTTGGAGTGACATGACAAAGAAAAAGGATTTCTCACGTGGGTTACAGTGGACCTGTATGTTCTGCGTGACCACTTCTACACACATCCTAGCAGAATTTGTCCAAAAAGTGAAGGCAAATGGAACAGCTTGTCTATCCCACCGTTTACAATTTGGTATGCTAATTCCTAGAATCTCTGAATTTTCTGAGCTATTACTAAGTGCTGGGCTCTGGGTAGCTATGTAAACTCTCAGGAAAATCACTAAGGCTGCAGTTTTAATCCTTTTGGCTCTGATGGCTCAACCCTATTATCTCTAGAGGGGTTAGAATTTAACCTTGAGTTCAAAAGCCTGAAAGAGTCCCAACCAGATGGATAATGAAGAGGTAGACAGATAAGTGCCAAAATGGATATAAGCTTTTCTTTAATTTCAAATTGGGCTTTATGAGAAATGTACACCTTAGCAACCCTTTACTCCCAGGAAGGGAAGGGTTTCAATGCTGGCTTTTAATAATTCATGCAGTGATTCTTGCTGGATGCCGTGTGGGTATGAATTTGCTTTTCTTCCTAATAAAGCTGACATTCAATTGGGAGAAAAAGATCTAATATTTACATGTGTGAGGATTAACCGATGATGGTATTTGTGAGGTGAGAAATCTTATTACTGCTGCAGAAAGCATTTATCAAATGGGCTTGAGTTGAGGATTTGAAGCTTCCCACAGCTACAGGAACACTGAGCTGCTCAGACAAATGCTTTTCTCTGCGACTGCAAAGTAGCTCTGATTCATATCTGAGTCCATAACTGTGCTTGGAATATGCTCTTTAAATGGGGCTTTCAAGTCCCTCTGCTCACCTTACAGAGATCCACACTTCAGTGTTGCTCTGACCCAGCTGTGGCAGTGACAAATCAGTTTCCACAGTCACTAAACGGCAGCTCTCAGTATTGGGCCACTGGCAGACAGAGCAGCTGTGATGTCTTTAATTCAGAAATAATGACATTTGTCCACTGAAAACTGGATCAATGCACTAAATCCTTTTCACTAAAAATCAGAGGATTTCAGTTACTACCCAGCTAGGCAGGAGCTGCTGACTCCAATGGCGCATCATTAAATACAGAGCCCAAAACGCTCCCCATAATTCTGTCTTCTACCCCACACATGAAGTCTGCCTTCAGAAAAGGGTAAATAAAATCATGAACAGAAAGGGACTGACCACAATAAAAGAACTCTAAAGTTTCCTTCTTGTACAAAACCAAGCTTTTGTTTTCCTCTCTCTGAAGAACGTGCCATAGAAGAAGTACCAACAACTGCTTATATGAAGATATGTAAAATGCAGAAACATGGACTTTCTCTTACATGGGTTTTTCATGATTCAGTATGTTTTTTACAGCTTTGGTAACTGAGGAATGTAAAAGTTTTGGAGAGAGGTCTCACCAAAACAGTCAAAAATTGGGAAAAGATTTCATTTCAAGACTCAAAGTGCTGTTTCTGCTAGGCCTGGCTATATTGTTCTCACTAAACCAGATCACTTATGTCACTTGAAGGCAAACAGGGTTTCTCCTCAACAAAGTAAAGACATTTGACAGAGAATCCTAAAAGCATTTTGGATATTCTGAGGTTCGGCCTGTTTCAGGAACTGCTCTGTGCAGTGGTTACCGTAGTAATTCCCATTATTCTTCAGCCTGGCCACTCCATGCTCACTAACACCTTTTTTTTTTTATGTTTGCTCTGCAATTTACATAAAAGTTGGCCATTTTAAAATTACGGATTTGTCTTCCAAAGTCTGAAGCTCCACTCAACAAAGACATCCAAGTCTTTGATGACAAGACTGAAGCATCCCTACGTGCAGTCCATGTTGTTTCTACAGGAGCTGCATGAGGAATATCTCTGTGGATGTGAGACAAAGTGAATTTCCCAGGGCATCTATAGTCAAGAAGGGATTTGAAGATAGCTATCCCAATGCCAAGCTGTCATGGTAATCCTTGGATTTGCCTTCTTTTACCCAACTGCATCATCCATGGTAGAAACAGAACATCCTCACTGCCCTGGAGGGATAGGACTAACCTGCAAATGAACCCATTTGCCCTTAAAACCCTGATCTTTGTCTCTGAAAATTCAAACTTACCTTGAAATTATCATAGAAACCGAGCCTGGCTGGTGACCCATTTTGCAGTGGGGACCTTTTGAATCACTTCTCCCCATACATTTGTACACTCAACACCTGTACACTGAGAGAGGTCCCCAGCCTGCCCAGACATCAGTCCTCTGTTGTTGGGACCTTGAAGCATCTCCAGTCATTGGATCAGATGGACACAAGCACGTGTGTTTCATGTAAATTGGCAGATGCAGCTTGTATGGCAGAGATCTTATTTCTTGTTAGTGCATATGAGCCCTCCCAGAAATAGCTTTTCCTACCAAGTCCACCCATGTGGGAATTCTCAAAGCTTGAGCACTGATTTTCTATGTGATCTGATGCAGCATTGTGTCTCTCATCCCTAATCCACTTGTGCTTTGTTAGTTACGTGATGTGCACCTACACAGCCAACATAAGAGACTGATGTTAGCTGAGAGCTGTAGGTAATCATGGGACAACCTGAACTTAATTAAGATGTATTTGTGTATTCAATTACTCATGTTCAGAAGTTTATGTAAGATCAAGGCTTGGTATTGTCCCCCCGGCCTTTATATTCACTGCATGGGTAGTAACAAAAAGACAATACTCTTTGTCCAAGTTGCAAGGTTTCTGCCAATATTTGCCATCTGGGAGATGTTCCCTATCTTTGCTCTTGCCTTTGTGTCTGAAGTAGCATCATCTAAACATCAAGACATGTTGCAGTCACACATGCTTAGTGTTTTCTACTTGGCTGATGTTCAGACTCCACGGAGAAACACTCTTAAAAATTGTCCTGATCAAAGGACAACAGCAACAAAACTTTGCAGATGTATTAATGACATATCTGGGGCTGGGCAAAGAGTTAAAGTTATGTCATTTGAAGGCAGTGTCTTTAGTGGATCCATTCTGTGTGGATGCTGTCTGGGATGAATCTGTTTCCATGAACACTTTAAAAGTTCAAATGATTCATTTTCTCCTGCTGGAGCACAGTGGGATTATGTCTATGCAGTTGTATCAAACCTCTGTGGGGAGTTTCTTAGGTTGAAGCGCTCACCTTCACGTCTTTACCTGTCCTGCAATCCCTGACAAAGATCCTACAGCTTCATGGAGACCAAGAGTTTACTCTGAGACAGCCTGAAAATTACTGGGGTCTTCTTAGAGGCCAAAATTTATATCTCTGTGAAAATAAGGTTGATTTTTTTTCCTCCTTTGTTCCTGTCTAGTGAGGTCCTTCCTCTCTTGGAGCAGGAGCAGGTACAAAGGGGACACACACCAAACCCCATTGCTCTTCCCAGCACTAAGGATGCACTGCCATCCTGCAAAAGCACCAAGAGCAACACAAGACTACTGTCAAGAAGAATTAGGTCGTTCTGGTCCAGGATATCAGCACTGCAGATGCCACTGAAACTTTGCATCGAATCCTCAGCAGTGAAAAAGCATTGATGTGATTTGGAGCCAACCTCTCCTGCATTAAAGTTTCCTACAGCAAATCACAGCTGGAGTAATATTAAAGACAAATAATAAGAATTAATTTTAATAGTGTTCCAACATCTCATTCCACCTGCAATACTTCCGAAGTTTCTAGCACAATTGTCCAAAAAGTACATTTTTAAGGAAATGTCATGTTGAAAGAAAAGCAAAAGAATATTTTTGTAAAACACTTCATCTGATTCCTTTTTGGTTTCGATCATCCCCTGACAATTGAAATTCCTTGGAAGCTGGCAGCTCTCTCTGGTTCATGTACATTCTGTTTCTAACAAGACAAAGCCTTTAAAACTTTCCACCCAGCGAGGTGAAGTGTCCAGGTAGATGGATGGCCCACAGGGGAGCAGCAAAGCCCACGGGAGTGCTCTGGTTTGATACGGTTGTTACAGCTGGCATTAAGACTTACTGAGAGACAGGCACACAGATCCTGTGTCTGCCTTCTAACCCCACTTATTTTATGCTAAACACTCATCTCCAGTTTCCAAATTCTTTCCTGAATACTGCTTATGAATCTTACAGTCAGAAATTAAGTGAAAACCACAACGAAGCCCTTAAAAGACTCATTGCTTGAATTCGGGTGTTATTTTTGAGGGTGTAGAGGTTGAGTATGGGAAGGGCTGATCCCTGTGCAGTCACCACTATTTCTACCTTTCATGTGGGTATAAAAAAAGTAGAAATAACATCTGCTGTCACCCAGTCCTCACCTGTGCTAGGTATGCTCCATCTTTTCAAAAGCCATCTCACAGCAACTGATGGTCCTGTTGCTGGCCTCGAGCAGCATTTCAGGAGCAATTAAAATGCTTGGGGATGTGTCAGGGGGAGAAGATATTCTCTGGCCTCTATTTAAATGAAGCCACTATTCATTCACTAGCATTTCTAATTACCAGCACAATAATTGAAATACTGGAGTAATCTATTTGAGGAAGGGGAGCAGGGGGCAGGGTAGTTTTATTAAAGCAGGGGGTGGAAAACTTGTTGCCAATGACAGCTGAGAAAAGGTAATTCAGCTTGGAGGGATGCAGGCAAAGATGAAGAGGAGACAAAGGAATGGTGCAGGCACAGCCAGGAAGTGGAGGAGATATGAAATAATTCTCTTTATTCCACAGCAGACATTTGGGATGATCTTAGCCCATGGAGCCTCAGTGACACTGGTTCCTTCACAGGGGTGAGTGTAGCCCAGTTGGGCTTGAAAGACACCATTTCATAAGAATGAGAGATGGAAGAAGAGGCTCTGGATGCTCTTGGGTATCATGATCTTGTTGGCAGTGAGCTTTCAGGAGATATGGGTCAAGGGAAGCCCCTTCTTTTGTCTCTCCACTGCTCTGTTCCCCAGGTCCTAGACAGGCTGGTGTCTCTAGGGCCAGTTCCCAAGGCTCTTCTCATGAGAGAAACAACAGCACAAACCATTGGTGGAGGTTTGGGTGTACTCTCTTCCTCCTCCTTCCAGGTTTAGGCTCTTCACTGCCATCTTCCATGTCCCTGATCATTCAAGGCCCAAGACATCTTCACACAAAACACACAGATGTGTGGTTCTGCAGCCAGCTGGGAAGAAGGAGGAGGTTGCTGGTAAGATGTTGAGTAGTGGTTCCCACTTAATTTCTGGATGTAGGATCCATAAAAAACAGTCAGAAATCACCCCTGCTCTGGAGAGACACAGAGCAGAGGACGTCGGAGCAGGCAACAGACACGACAACAGCATTGTTGTCACCCTGGTATTACTTTCATTCTGAAACTTTTTGCACTATTTGCCCTTTTTGGGGGTCTCTCTCTGACTCCTGTTGGAATTGAGATTCCCCATGGCAGTTGCTGCCTCTTGTTACTGCAAAGCCCTTGACAGGATTACATGAATGCACAACAACAGCAATCAAGGATCTGCTGCAGAAGTTCAGGATGAGGTCAAGTTCATGAATTCAGGCATCAAGCTTGAGAGGACATGATGAGTGAGGCAGAGTAAATGACAGCCTGTGTTGAGTCTGGATGATCAGGTGTGCTGAAGAATCAACAAGAGTAGAGTTTTTGCCCTACTGATTATCTTACCCAGTCATGCATTCTCACCAGCACCACCTACACAAGTTCTCAACTTTTATTCCCAGGGAAATCACTGCTGGTCCAGGCAAAAGGTTGTGCCAGTTCCCATGTCTTTGTACAAACTGGAGGATCCAGGATGTGCCACTCCATGAACAAGGTACACTGCCAGTGATATCAAGCACATCTGTAGGGGCAATTGAAACTTTGCTGTCTGCCAGGATCAAGCCCAAATGCCTCACTGCACACAGACACTGTTCCCCTCTGCACGTCTTACCTGGGTCTTAGGCTTGAGCAAACTTCAGTCTTCTCCACTCATTGAGGCTGAAACCTGTGGCTGGAAAGATATTTTAGCTCCGAGAAAGGCTTTGGGTGGGTGTTGTAATAACAGACTGACATATGTATTCCCTTTCTCAAAAGGCTTAAAATCTTAATGGAAACACAGCAGAACAAGAGGTAACAGACAGAGAAAAGAGTGCCATGGATGTCAGGCCGATTGAAATGTCTTACAGGAATAGATTTTGACAGCTGATCTTGCTCATCCTTCCCTTGAGATGTGTCGAGCTGGTTAGATGAGAGGTTCTCAGGTGGATAGTAGATGTGGCACGGTGAGACAGGAGTCACTTCACAGCAGCATGCCCCGAGGCCATGCCCTGACTGTGCACACTGACAGCAGAGCTTCTCTGAGCAGCCAGAAACATTTTCCACATCATCAGGAATAGCAAGATAACCATTAACTGTGTCCAGGTCCTAACCTCGAGAGCAGTCAGTGTGTCTGTGGCTGTTCTCATGGTCTAACTGCAGGCCTGGCATTGATATGGAATATAACTATTTTGTTCCCCATCACAGCTTTGACTGCATTGTTTTCCTCCTTTCCCTGTGGCAAATCAGCTATGCAGTTGCAAGCCTCATTGGGACAATCTCTCCTTTTTTTTGTAAATTATTAAACTCATACTTGTGTCCAGCTCTAGAGTTTAATGTTGCTTGAATGGTAAATGCCAATGAAAATAGCCAGGCCCTTTCTTTAGATAAGAGCCAGCTGTGAAGTGTGGATGTTGCTCCAAATATCCCCACAGTTTGGGTCTGTGCCAAACTAGGGATGTGGTGTGAGCTAATCACTCACAGAAATTAGAGGCTGCTCTGAAAGGCAAGTGGTTGTTGTGCTGAATGCACAATATTAAGATTTTATCTTGCTTTACAAGCAGACTAAACCCACAATGAATCAATTATGAGATTAGAATTAATCCAATAATCCTCTGTTCTTCTGTGCCTGGAATCAGATGGTGCATCTGTAAAGATAGTGTTAGTTACGGCAAATGAGATCACCGCTTGTCCCATTTTATTAAAAGCCTTTCCCAAGCGTTAACAGCTCGGGTGAGAGGTTGAAATGAAATTAAATTGCAATCTCTTCTCTTTGACTGATTGCCATTGTGCACACATCCTTGGCCTCAGCTGCCCAGAGGGGATGGCCAGCACAGGAAACTGTGACTGTTGGAATGGGATGCAGAGAAGTTCTGCTGGGGGATTTCCACCCCTGGATGTGGCTGCCAGTGTAGCTGGGCTTGTGGCAGGGAGGAAGCCAGAAAGCATTTCTGACCTCCTTAATTTCCTCCTGCAAACTCCTCTTCCAATGTTGCAACTCGGGCTCAGGGCAAGAAGTTGAAACGTGCCTCCCTGTCCACCACTGGTGCCACTCACCAGCCAGACCTTGCAGTACTTGTCCTCTCTCCCCTCTTCTGTGGGGATTTTACATTCCCGCTTGTCTTGGCCTAAATCTGGAGAGCTGCTGTCCTGACTTATCTTTTGCATCAGAGACCAAGCACAATTTTGCCATTTACCTGGTTTTGCTGTTCAACTTTTGTACTTCAAAGCTAGACTTCTACTTGAGTATTCCTCACACTTCCCTCTCCTTTTCTTTAAAGAACCAAAATAAGCAAAAAAAAAAAAAAAAAGGGGGGGGATTCCAAAATAAACCTGCTACATGCAGCTCTAACCACTTCTTTTTTGGGCCATCAGGACTTGAAACAGATTTTTAGTGTTCATATGGCTCTGCCACTGGGTCCAAGACATGGGAACTGTCATGAATGACAGTGAGAATCCCATGAAATGCAAAACACTGAGTATCATCCAGGGGGACAGATGTGCCTGCAATGAGGGAAGAGGAAGGTGTCTCTTTTATCTGTGGTCCTGCCTGTGTATCCTTCAGGAAGGTGGGTTTGGTCCAGGGCCTGTGCACTGAAGATGATACTCAAAGTTTGGAGCCTTCTGCTAAGACAAGTGCTCTCCCTCTATCACCTTTCAAATCGAATTTCCAACCAGAATCACTTGGAAAAAATTAATAGCAGTGAATTTTCTTTCCATTCTGCTGAAGAGAATCTTGGTAAATTTGTTTAGACTTTTCAAAATAGCTCTGTCTGAAGCAGAGATACCTGGATGATCCCAGCATTCACAACTAATATTGTCAAATCTAGGCACAACTGAAAACAGAAGTTGAAGAAAAGCACTTTTCCATGTCTTTAACATTAGGGCTCGTTTGTTGGAGTGCACAGCTAAATAGCAAAAGCCAAATGGGAACAGGAAGGTCAGGATGAATTAATATATATAGAGAGTTAAGTAAGAGGATTTACACCAACAGAGGATTTGCCCCACTGTAATCAAAAGAAACTGAAGTCAAGATTTCCAGCTAGTGTGCATTTTAAGC
Organism: Corvus hawaiiensis; assembly: GCF_020740725.1. Taxonomy (NCBI): domain Eukaryota; kingdom Metazoa; phylum Chordata; class Aves; order Passeriformes; family Corvidae; genus Corvus; species Corvus hawaiiensis. The sequence goes on along the minus strand of NC_063216.1, from coordinate 76,322,958 downwards.
TGTACCCTTGATCTAAAGCTCTTCTCTAACACCCTATCTGGAAAAACAAATTGCAGTCCCCAACAGCAAGGTGTAAGCAACAGCCCCATGAATATGTAAAGACCTTTCAGATGGTATTTTAAAACAGCATTCAGTAACCATTATCCACAGTTAACTGACTTCACCAGGCTTAAAAACAGGAGTCTTTAATTACAGTCGTTTATATTTCCAAAGATAGACTATAACATATTTATAAACAATCTGTGCACTTGGTGAGTAAATGACACACGGCATGAATCATTCCCTAACAGTTCTTATATAATATTCAAAGTGGGCATGAATGTTTCATGAAGGCACTTCCACTGCTGAACTTGGTAGGAAACTGAGCTTTCTTCCTATTTCTAGGCTGCCTCTTCTGTTCCTTTTCCTTCTGTGAAAGCCCTGAAAGACTTGACTCCCATCAGGAACCTTTGGATTTGCTGGGCTGTTTCCAGTGCTGGACTGTTGCAACTTAGATTTGGAGCATCTGTGCCAGGAGTGCAGAGAGACACACTTTGTCACAAGGAAATGCCTCTAAAATAGCAAAACTCTTGTGTCTCATGATGTAGCATGTTCCTTACATGTCCCAAGGAAATATTGCCTTAAACATGTGAGATGTTCAACATGGAACCTCAGAGATGAGAAAATCAAAGGATGGGAGATTAATTTGCAGCCACTCAAGGGATCTAAAGGTTTGTTCAGGACTGGGAAACACTGAGGTGAAGTTTTTGGTGAAAATCATTGTGATTTAGTAGTGAGTGGTAAAAAGGATTGGGCCAGGCTCCATCAATGCTAGGCATGGACAAGCCTCCACATAAACCCCAGATCAGAGTTAACTGTGAGGGATGGTTTTGGCACAGTTCAACACCTCTCCTAAACTTCTGCAAAGAAGTAACAGGCAGCTGCAACAGCTTTGTCACAGGTCTGAAGCAAAGAGAATTTTTACTCTTTCTGTGCTTGCCCAGCACAAAGGGAGCCTGGCTGTAATTAGGGCTCCAGTGTGAGATGATGCTATAATAAATATATAATCATATTTCTAGAAACTTTCTGCTTTTGTCTGTTGCATTTCAAATCCCCATGACTATGGATGCTCACTGAACTTTCCAGACAGGCTGGAGAATGATTCGTTGTGTGGACAGCAGGGAACATTGATGTGAACAATACATTGTTAGGTGAGTGGCTTTATTGATACGTGACAGCTTGAGCAGCAGGGGTTACTGGAGTCATCCTGCTCTGCTTTTGCCATTTTAATTTCTCTACAAGACCCAAGGGCCAAATGAAAGTGTGAATGAATAAGGAAGAAGATACCCATTTGCAATATGTCCACAATTGTTTTCCTCGGAGCATTCCCTATCCATAGCCAAGTGTCTCAAAATTACACCAGGCAAATTTCACAGACATCTATTCTTCCTTGACTTTCATTAAAACATGCTGTTCATAGCAGCAATAAAGCACATGGGTTTTAAATGGACCTAGATTTGTATTTTATATAGGCTGCTCAGTTGTTGTTGTTGTAATAATAAATGACACGGAGACAATTTCAGATTGTTCTGACAAAAATCAGGACTCCTAAGGGGAGTCTGCCTCATGCACATGAAGTTGTAGCTCTGAGCAACCAGCCAGGAAGATGCAATTAATTTCCCCCTCGTGAGTAACGCCATTATATAAAATACCACAGTTGCCTTGAGGGCCAAATTGAAGGCACTGAATTATGTATTATCAAAACTGACTTTACAATGATGTCTTCATGGGCACTGCTGCTGCTTGTGAATGGAAAGAGAATGGCATTCAGCTGCCAGGATCTTATTTCCCTCTTGGTCACTGTAAACAATACTCTGCTCATGTGAAGACCTTGATGAGATGCAGTGACATTGCTCTTTCCCTTGAGGGAGTGGCCCACAAAGGAGAGGAAATCCTGGAAAATCTGCTTAATTATATTGTGTGTAGTAATAGTTCAGCTCAAGTCCACTGGTCTTTGCTCAAGACCCAGAGATGTAGAGGTTTTCCAGCCCATTTCTCTCCTGTTGGAACAATGCTCCTGGAAGACCTAAGGTGAGCTGCCACTTCCAATCTCCTGGAGTTATTTTTTGTCTGTAATGCAGGTCTGGAGCCTCAATATCTGGTTTGGGTGCTTTCTGCTCTGGGATCAGGGAGTCTTAGAATGGCCTGAGTTGGAAGGGACCTTAAAGATCATCCAGTTCCACTCCCCCTGACAGGGGCAGGGACACCTTCCACTGTCCCAGGTTGCTCCAAGCCCCATCCAACCTTACCTTGAACACTTCCAAGGATGGGGCATCCACAACTTCTCTTGGCAACCTGTTCCAGTGCCTCACCACCCTCACAATGAACAATTTCCTTGTGTCCCATGAGGAAAGGAAGGCAGGAACAGGGGGATTAAGATGGTATCAATGCACTTGCCAGCCAGAGAAGAGCGTGTGAGATGAGCCAGAGAGCAGGTGGAAAGTCCAGCAGGTCACACCAGATCAAAAGGGGGTTATTAAGGAGTATTTTCAATGGGGTATTCACAAGATACATTTCTACACAGAAAAACATCCTTAGTACTTCACAATTGCAAGCCAGTACACCAACACCCTGCATGTTATATTTATCCTTAGAAGCAAACACGAGGTAAGGAACAAAACATTGCAGTGCCTGCAGCGAGATTGGATGGTGGCTCAGTGATAAGGGGGAAGTAGGTTTCATTTCTCATGAGTGTTCTCTCCTCTTACTGCCTTCTGATCTGAGTCATCACACTGCTGCTGTGAGGCAGGCATTCACATTAAAAGCAACAACTACTTAATTAAACTTCAGGTACTCTGAACTGTTCAAGCACACATGAAAAAGGGAAAACATACATATTTCTTTTGTTAAATGGTTGTCACACATTCATTTGTGATAGAATACATCAGCAGTGCAGTGAGATAGGACACATTTCGCTTATCTTACAAATGATGAAAAGCAAATCAAGATTGCTTCTTTCCCTTCAGTCTCACATCGTAGCAGACTAGAAGCCTCCAGGAAAGGGAGTGAATGTCCACTCCAGGAAATGGAGCATGGGAGCTTTCCTGGTCTGACTCTGAAGAAGCATGAGGGCCTTTCCAAGCTGGAACTTGTCCTGAGATTTTCCCCCTAGAAAGCCTGCGACTGTTTAAAACATGTACAAGTATCCAATAAAAGCAGCAATTATTCATAACAGAGAAAAAATTACTAAAACTGTTTCGACAAATAATTCCTGACTAGGAAGATGTGGGATACTTAGGATCAACAAAAAAACAGTTCATGGAAGCCCATTCCCTCCAACCCCTCTTGCATATGGAGCAGTGCAAATATAGAAAAAAATCTGAATATTCAACTCTCTCTGAGGGATTACCACTTTATTTTATGATTCAGATTGTCTGGGCCATTTGCCAACTTCCTTTTGTGCTGCAAAGGCAAAGCCAGAGCTTGCTGCCCTTTCTTCTGGTCCTGAGATGTTCCTGGGAGCTGATGAAATCCCAAGTGGCAAAGCAACCTCCGAGGGAGCAGGATGAGTGTGTGTGTAGTGCCCTTGTGAGCTGGGGAGAAGTGTGACCCAGTGGCACCTCCACACTGAGAGCAAGATTGTTCCTGTCTGGGTTAGAAAGAAATGCTCCTGTTTCCACATCATTTATCAGGCTGTAAAAATACAGACCCTTACCAAAAATTTTAAATTCATCAGAATAACAGATGAGCATTGAAGAGCAACACTTTAAATGGCCTTAACTGAGTTTTTTATACAATGTCATAAGGAAATTTCTGTCCAGGACCAAACCAACTTATTAGCGCCACAGACATGGGTTTTCTTTCATATCCAGTAGCCAAAATGCCCTTTTGAACAATGGGGAATCAGAGCACAATGTAAATTAACCCCTAGCTCTCCTTTACGGATCTTGTTCCTAACACAAGAACATAGTGGTTTGCAACACAGGCCTCTCCTCTTCATTTTTTAAAAAATGAAAATACAGAGTAATTTAAAGCTTGAATGGACTTTTGAGGCATTTCTGTAATCTACACACTAGACAGAAAATTTTCATACCACGCAGGAAGTTTCACTGGGATCACAGCATTTTTTAGCACAACCAGCCCCAGCAGATTGTGACTTGATTCTGCGGGATGCTGGATGTGACTGGGAGGATGGCTGGTACCCCATGGGCTTGGTTTAGTGGTTTAGGGCAGTAGTTGAGTAAGAATTTATGGAAAGATATCAGACCCCAAGATTTCCAGCCACTTTCTTGCAAAAGCTTGCAGAAACCTTGAAGTCCCTAAACCCAGTTTTGCTGCCGTGTGAGCCAAAGATCTGGGAAACAAAACTCCCCATGTTTTTGTACTCTACGTGTGAACTTTACCTCATCTAATGCTGACTGTCTGAAAGCTCAGTCCCCACATGGTTCATGACTCTCTTTGTAGTCATCTGTAGGGTGTGACTCATCTCATTCTAATGAGATTTTTACATAAATTGCATGAATCAGATTTATAGAAGTATTCTCCTCTTTCCACTGATGATGTAGCTTAGACAACCAGCTCAGACGGGTCTGTCAACATTGTGACTAGGGATATGGAAGACAAATCCCACACTTTTGTTCCTTCCTTCAGCTCATGAAACACAGGAAGGGGGTCTGCAGGTAGAATTTGAATGATAAAAATAGCTTTGATTGACTTAACTGAAATGTCACCCTCTGAAAATTTAGCCTTGCTAATTTGAAAGATGTGTATCACTCATCTTAAACTGCTGGGCTCACCAAAAACTGGATTCACATTTGTGATGTAAAAACATCAATAACTAAAACAGCACAAAAAACTTACACTGATTAGTTGTTAAGGTTTCCTGCTTATTAATCACTCTTACTGTATTTTATGTTGGAAATGCACCAAACCGCAGGGGAAAAAAGTGAGCTTAGGATGCATAAAAGTTGTTGACACATTTCTCACTGGATGAGTGTTCATCACTCTTAAACTTCTTGGATTTTCTTCAGTTCATCTTATCATAATTTCTCTTAAACAAAAACTGTATTCTAAATTCCTTTTTCATTTTTCAAGTCCTGTTGCTCCTCAACCACCCTGTTGGCTTCAGTCAGATCACCCTAAGAGTGTTGTACTATGGGAAGGCAGGATGCAGTCTGCCCAGAGTGACTAATTTGGATTTTCAACTCCTTTCCTGAAGCTTCATTTTTATTTTTTCCCTTTATTCCATTATTCATGTCTCAGTCTGTAGCTACTCCAAAGACTGCATTGTAGTCCCTGCCAGAGAGATGTATTTTTTGAACGCAATAGGGTCCTTTCTGGGGGATGCTGAGCTGCCCTTTGCAGTTCTGCTATTCTTTGGTGATTTGCTGAATCCAACCTCCTTTTGTTCTTCATTTCTTCCAGTGTGTGCTCACTTTGCAGCTGAGCATTTTCTGAACGTGGTGGCTTTCCTGAACAAATCCTGCTGCACAGACGTGGTGCCCTGGCATTTTCAGGGGTTGCTATGGGTGCATGGACTGACTCAATCTTCTGTTCTGGTTAGAAATTCCTCACAGCTGACCACTTTGTACCATGCCCAGCTCCTTAATTGATAATTGGTAGAATTCCTGAGATGTAAAATGAAGGTTCTTTTCCCTCCAGAGGTCAGGGCACCCTGCCCTGTCCATCCTCCTGTTCCATAGTGCTCCTTTTTTGAAGCAATAATAAATTTATTCATTTACTCCAAACAAGAGTTTGTCAATTTTTTGTAGAGATATCCGGTCCATTCTATAAAGCAATTCTGTATGAACTTCACCTTCTTCCTTCCTGACATATGCCTGTCTACTCTATTTCAAGGGCTGATATGAGGAGTTGGAATGGGAAAAGGGAAAACATTACTTTGAAGGAGATGAAAAAGGATTTAAAGCAACCTGCATCAGCTCCAGCCCAGTCCTGCTTTGGTCTGTTGATCAGACAGTCCCCACCAGTGTGGATCACTCTGTGTTTGCCTGATAGCAAGATAGCAGTGCTGGGGTCTTATCACTTTGAACTCCTCTCCATGTCTTTTTCATCTCAGATTTCAAAACCCCTTGAGGCTGCACCGTGGACTTTTTTGACAAGTCAGCAACTGTTAATGTCTTCAGAAAAGAGCCTGAAAACCTGAAAACAGGCACTCTTGCCTTTAACAACAACGTGCAATCACAGTAACACCCTTCCCTGAGCCTGCAGCTAACTTGGGAACCCTTTGAAAGTCAATGAACATGCAGTTCTCCCTAACCCTTGCCATCTTCTTCCCTCCCTCTGGGCTAGAGGCCTCTTCCCTCCTCTGTTTGTCTGACACATGTTTTGCACAGGGAGCAGAGTTAATGGTTTAGTTACAGAACAGAGAAGCAATAATATCTTTAGTGTGCCAAAAATTCCTGATTGAATTGTCCTCCACGTAGTATCACTTCAGCATATGGGACTGAACACCTTGAATCCAGGGAAAATTTTTTCTCTTCCTATCATTTCACAGTCCAATGTGAGCAATTCCAAGTCTTAGGATACATTGAAAAATTACGCACATCATTGCTGTGTGTAAATGCATCAAGCACACATCAAGGCTTCCTCTCATGGCTGCATGGGGAGAAAGGTTCTGGGTTTGCCAGCCAGGAGGTTTACTGGAAGACACACAGCAGTGGAAGTTATGTGAAATGATTTGACTTAATAAAGAAAATCTAGAGTGTTTGCAGTGGTTGAACAAGGCAGTTAAGTCTGGCAGCTGTTCATTTGTTGGGCCCAAAAGCCTTTGTCACACAGCATGGACATCTGAGCACCAGTGAGATGTGTTTTGACAAGATGTTAATGGGCTGTGACTCTTCTGTCTCCCTGGATTTGTCAGGTCCTTGTGGAAGGGGTTTAAATGTAAATGAATTAATTTTTAAACACGGGATCCAGGGATGTTTATCCTCACCCTGGGGCGTACATGCAATGTAGGGTATATGATCAACACTAAATGTTGGTGAAGACAAACTCAGCCTGTTCTTTAGCCTCAACTCCACCACTTACAAGAGAGAATAGTTGAATTTCAGTGTGAAATGATAGGAAAAATACATGAGTTTTCATTAATCCCACTTTTTGAAATGTGAGAAAGGTTAACAGACAGTCCATGATTAAATGAGCAGTAGAATAGATAAAATATGGGACTTGAAAGAATGGTCAAGAGAAACTTCTGACAAGATGATAATTCTCAACATTTTCTGTTTCTGTCATGGCAAAGGGGTTGTGGATTTGGAAGGAGCAATTAGTGGAGTTTGGCTTCATAAGAATCCTCCTCTGATTATCACATGAGAATACATCCTCTTGGCCACAGGAGGAAGTCAGTCTGTGGCTTTCTGTCTTCACGTCCAACTCTCTAAAAAAATCCTCTCAACTTTTCACTGAGCCTTATTTGATCTTGACTTCCTCAGATGGTCACCACTCTTCAAAAAAATTGTATCCCTGAGATTTCCAGGTTTTTTTCTGCATGTACAGTGTGAACCTCAGAATGAACCTCAACCCTGGTCATATCTTCAGAGATGATGGCAAACTTCAGCTGGAATGTTCCAAAACCAATTTCCATAAAAAATTGTCTGCAGTGAATACATAAGCATGGAAACACCACTTTTACTTGTTTGACATCAGCTCTTCACCTTTTTTGATAGGACTGGAACCATCAGATCACCTTGACGAGCTGGGAGAAGAGGCAGTATTAGGGATTTAGCACCTTTTGGAGAGCTCCTACTCAGATGAAGGATCATCCAAATATCCTTGGTGATATCCTGTCTCTAGGGATAACAAGGAAAGAAGAGTGTTACTTTTTTGTTGGGCAAAGCACTCAAAATATTTTAAAAGCTGTCAGGTTAATATTGTTTTGTTATTTTATTCATAAAAGTATTGACAAGATCAGGCCTTCCCATTTTTAAAAAATAAAATATATTAACTGCAAAGCATTTGGCAACTTAGGAAAATGGTTTATGTTTTAGCAGGTAAAATAACCTGGGAAGATGTCCAGAAGTTGTTGGTGCTGCTGCTGCTGCTTCTGTGGACAAGGATCATGGATGAAAATATTTTGTAAAAAATGGGATGCAGATTATATGGCCTGTTCATAAATGCAATGTAAATGCCATTGAGGCATTAATTATATTCTTTTGATTTATCAAAACAGATTTTGCATGGGATGAAATTTCGCATAAAACCCCAGCATATTTGCTCTGGCTTCTTTTTCTTAAGCAGCAGCTTGCAGATCTAATGGTATTAAAAATGGAGAGGACATTCCTGGGGAGAAGTGAAGTTCTCCACTCTCCCCATGTTAGAAGATCCTTCAGGCAGCTTCATCCACACATCTGACAACTTCAAAGTACCCAAAAAATGAATCTTTTTATATATCAGCCTTGGTTCTCTCATACAGTCAGGAATATGGAGATCCCTGGCATTTTACAGCACTGGATTATGGGAGGGAGGATGAGGATCCTTGCTGCTTGTCTTAGAACCTAAACTCCTTGCTTAGGCAGCAGACTGTTATTTTACTTCTGTTTTGGCTATTAGCTTAAAAATTGCATATTTGTGAGACTATCTCTAAAAACAGTGGGCTGGGTCACAAAACAGACAGAGAATAATTACTAATTAATCAGCCATCAGACTAATAATGGGCCTTCAGTTTTGCCAACAAACCCTGCTACTAAATCGCACCCTCATTACCAATAACTACCAATTTAGAGTCTGTGTTACTGCACCAGTTTTATTAATGTCACATTCAGGAGGATACTGTAGCAATAAACTGGCATAAGGCTGTAAAAAGAGGGTTGTTGTACATATTAATAATGTATTTTATAGTGTGCTTTAATATTCTGGATCCAAGCTGCCTGGCTTTATAATCAGAAGAGGAAAAAGGCAAGTCGATCAATCATCCTCACCTGATCCTACAGCGGCCACATAACTCGTCATGGTGATATATATGGGCGTAATATCTCGTTACAAAAATCTTATTATTAAGCAACACTATTTGTTCTTATTTGTTATAATGCCTTATAATAAGCTTAGTAATAAGTTTCTAAATGATTTATGGGGGTGTTTTCTTAAGCAGGCGACGTCTGCGGTCTCTCCAGGAGATGGGTTTGGTGGCTGACAAAGAGCTGGGAGGGAAGTGGAGGTCTCTGAGCAAGACAATAGCACTTTCATGTGAACTTAGTCTGAGACTGGGCACAATCCTTCCTTCAGGTCTTCTCCATGTGGGAAAAACACCACCCTAGATGCTAAAGCTTCAGTGGCCCATGTTGAACATCAGAGCAGCCAGAAAACTATTGCTGCATTTCCCATCTCTGCCATCGAAGACTCTTACTTTCACCCCGGATGAGAGAGCTGAGTGCCAGTTTGAAAACATGTAGAAATCTGCATGATTTAGGGAGTTTGGGATCTCTACAGTTTCAGGTCTCTGTAAACTGGGCATATTTTACAGCATTTCCCTCCAACACCAGAGTGGTGAAGGAAGCTGAATTAACAGTTGCAATATACTCATAAGAAGTGAGAGCCCAAACAAACACTTAAAAGGAAGAGTCCTCGCCTTTGCTCCATAATTCTACTGCCTTTCCTGCCTCCACACTGACCACCACTGGTCTGAGTTTAGCTGCTATTAAAGAGAGCTGGCTTTGTGTCTTCTGGGAAGGAGGGATAAAGAGCTCATGGGAATGTTCAATAACAGAGAGATTTGGACAAATTAGATAGATGGCACAACATGGTCAGCTTGCTCTGACCATCCCTGTAGCAGAACTTTTGGGAGCTGGGGTAAGGCCACCATGGAATTAAGAGGTATCTCCTGACCAAGCACGGTCAGTCCAACAGCATAATGTAAGCAGCAGCATCCCTTTGCTCCAAATTTAACACTTTCTCATTGTGGGATCAGGTGGCTGAACCAGTCCTACTAAATCCTGTCTGTGACTATGCTCTTCACCCTCCAGTCCTCCTGGCTTGGAGAAAGAAGATCTCTGGTTCCGCTGCCAGTCACAGCTGCAACATCTGTTCCACTTGTAATAAACTGTAGGTCAGAGTGATCTGCCAGAGGACAACTGACCCTGCAGATGGACCACCCAAACCACAGTGAGGAAGAAAATGATCATTCTTGGGGCATGTACATGGCTCCCCTCACTGCTGCTGCTAAGCTTCAGCTGGGGGGTGAGAGACATGAGAGCAGGAGGAGGTGGTACATCCAGGCTCGATGAAGGGTAAGTGTGGATTTGCACTTAAAACCTTGACACCCAGCCAAGGGTTTCATTATCCCCATTGTGAGATGATTGTTCCTGTCTGCCGTGGAGACGAGGGGCTTTTAACTGTAGATGCAGCCATTAATTTAACACAAAGAACAGCCTTTCTGTTCCTTTCCAGTGGAACATGTCATTTCAGTCTAATGACTGATTATGGTCCCCACTTGCTGGTGATGGACAGGGCTCTTCCCCTTCCAGCAAGCTGAGGAGCAAGGCCAGATGGCTTCAGCACCAATGTGTGTAACTCTACTTCCATTACTACTGTGAAGGTTTGTAACTTGGACTAGGTTTACAAGTAAATTGGCTTTTAACTGTAACCTGGACTAGGTCTGATTTGTGACCTGGACTAGATCTTCAAGTAAATTGGTTTCAATTAGAGAAGGACAAGAGTAAAAGATACCTGGAGTCAAGCCCAGGAATGGACCCTCACTTGGTGTAAAATGATGTGATGCAACTTCCATTTGATGGTGTTTAAGGCTCTATCCTGGTTAAGGACTGCAGAATCCCATGTATGACTAAGACAAAGCAAAGCCCAACTAAGACAGTCCTTGCCAAGTTTCTTACTGACTTGGCATGCTGAAATGTTTATGGAAAAATTACAGAGGTCCTATTAAATAGAGTTAAAATTCTCCACTGTTATAGTGAAAGTTTACTGTCCTCTTGCAATGGCACTGAGCAAAATTTGGATGAAAACATCACAAAAACATTACCCTGAGGAAAGTACCAGATAATCACCCTGTTAAACATGTGCTTTGTATCACAGTTTAGCTACTTTACACATTAATTTTCTAAGTATTTCTTAACTGCATTGGGTAAGTCATTAAAATAGCACTGTGTGGCTGCAGAAATCACCTCTGTGAGGTTTACCACAATGTATCACTTTGCTGTTGACTAAAACCAATTCCCATTCAACTGCCTTGTTTTAACTGAGTAACTGAGGTTTGTCTTCTCCATGTTCACATTTCACTGAAGCCCAGATTTCAGGAGGGACAATGGGAATGTACTCCAAAGCTGCTGAAGATCTTCTGTGTCTAGGTGTGGGCAAACCAGGAAAAGGAATCCGACTAGAAAGTCATTGCTTGTGTGGAAATACCTCATCCTACCCATTCTGTACAGGTAACTGTGCAGCTTCCCTGCCCACCTCCCATCCCTTTGCAGTTTGCTTGGGGCTGGTGACTTTGCAGCCTTATGTACTCCATGAGTTGCTAAATTAGGGCACAGCTGAGTGCTGTGAGGTGATTTTCCCACGGGAGACAGGTTTGTTCCCACAGCGACAGATCCTTTCTCCTTCATGCTGCCAGAAGAGAGTGAACCTGGATCAAAATCTAATTTAAAAGGGAAAAAGATGAAGGCTGTGCTATTATTAAAGGCAAATCCCTGCAGATCCCTGGGAACATAGCTGTTGTCTAATGGAAGCCACTAATAAACCAAAAAAGCCACGTAAAGGGAAACTATCCATTATTTATATGACAGGTAAACCACATAAAGACTCCTTATCAAGTTAACATTCTGGGCCAGGTACTTGCTTTTCTAATCTTCAAAAAGTCTAATAAGTAGTCAGCCAGAGGTTTGTTTTTATGCAGTGTGTTTGTTAGCTACGTGAGCACCTGCCATTTCCCAGGGAGTTGTGCTCCACATGATTCACGCTGCTGCTGGATTGTTTGGCAACATTCCTTCTCAAAGAGGCTACCAGCAATAAATTAGTGCTTTTCATGATTTAGACATTTTTAAATGTTTCTAATCCTCCTCCCCGCCCCCACCTTTTATTGTCAACAAATTCAATATTTGTTGCACTGTCAACAATCTGGTGCTTTTCTTTCTCTATTGCTGTGCATTCTGTATTGTACAGGAATGCTTAGCTGCTCTTCATGTGACACACTATAATACCTTTTTGGCTAGATGTGGCACACCTCTCAAGACCTCAAAATGTTTTGTAAACTTTATCTCCCTAATTCCACGTACTGTCATGTCAGGCTACATCCTTAAGGCATTTTTTTCCAAGTGCTTCTGAGACATCTGCACTCAGGTTGAGAAATCTGTGGGGAAAAAAAATCACCTACCCAGTTAAGTATTTGTGACCTCAACCTTTGGTATGCAAATGTAAATGCAATAATAATGTAAAATGCAAATGTAAAATTGAGGTTTTTTTCAACTTGTTTTTAAGGGGTTTTCTTGAATCTGATCCTAATGGGGTAAGTTTGTATTTTTGGTTATTCACTCATGGGGCTTTTACTTTGCCAGTTCCCTCCTTGGATCTCAAAAAGTTCATATCCTTCCCTCCACTGAGCAAAGAAGGAGACCAGTGCAAAGCACAATGGAAGAGGCTTGCAGGAGACCACAGAGCAGATCCACAGCAGAAGCAGGGGTTGGAGAAAGTCACTGTGGGTCAAAGGCCCTGTTAGTGACTGATCCTCACAGCCGCCTGGGACCCTGACAGTCAGTGGCAGTCGGTGTGGTGACCCCTGCAGCACATCTCAGGAGCAGATTATTTCTAATCCATGGCCAAGAAACTCTGGCTGTCATTTCCTGAGCTGTTGTTGCAATTCTCAGGAGACAGGAGGATGACTCTGGTGGTGATAAAAGGGTAATTTGGTCTGAGAGCTCCGGTCCCCTGGAGACAACTGAGCGTGTGAGAGACTTGGGCTACTTGTTATAATAGACAAGTCTATAGCTAGAGAAAAGAAGTGAAAGAGCAGGAGCACTAGAAGCAAAAATAAGAGGGTAAATAAGAACATAATAACATTTAAAATGGAAAACTCGCGTAACTCTTTAGCTATTAATGTAACATAGGAGCTCTTAAGTTTTGAATACATTAAGAAATTCCTTTCTGTGATAGCAAAAATATTTTCTCCCTGGAAAATATCCCTGGCTTAAAGTGCAGATTTATTTGTAGAGTGGTTTCACAGTAGCTCCAAACTGTAAGGTTTTTCTCCTTGAGCCTCTAAGCTCTGTGTGATTTATTGCTGGGGAAAGAGATCACTGTTTAATTAATTTTTTAAATAAGCAAATGTTAAATTCAGAGAGACAAAAAATTTTCATTCAAGCTCTTTAAGAATGAGTTGTCATGTCAACTAAAACACTAAAAGCAAAACAGAGGTGTAAGTTGTTTGGAGTTTGGGGCTACAGCTAATTTAATCCCCTATGTTTAGTTTAGGGAAAAAAAAGCACTAACAGCTTGATTTACATCTAATTCCTCCTCCTGTAATGCAGAAGAATTGCTGCCAGCAGAGCAGCACTCAAGATGCCAACAATTAACCAAACCACCCCATGCAAAGCACAGGACCTGAAACTGCCTCCAACAAATGCCCAGAACTTCAGGCGCTCTAAACTATGTGAACCAAATTATTTTCTATTCCTTCTAGAAACTGCAGGTCTCACACCTCCCATATTTTCTAGGTCTGTTTTGTACTTACCTGTGCAGCCAGGCTGGCTGTGCTTGGATGGCACCAGCTCTGCTGTGGTGATGAAAAATAAGGGAAGAGACATCAGACCTCCATACACAAACATGGAATAAAAAGGTCCATTTACAGACATCCAGTCTTTAGGTTGCAAACATATCTATCACTACACGGAGCCATGTGGTGAAAACACAACATATGGCAATGTAATCATGACAGTAAATAAAAGTAATTCTCTGTGTCAGTAGCAGGAGAGGAACCACAACACGTCATCCGTATTTGTCTCCCACCAGAAAGGCTAAAGAAGACAAAGGCAGCTGCAATGGGAAGTGACGGAATAAGAGGCTCCAGTGACAAATCTTCTTCTTCCATTTAAGACACAGAAGAAGAATGGGCAGCTTTTCTGATCTTTTCTGTCTCAGACCAGAGTCTTTATGTAGCTGTGGATGAGAAAAATTCCTCATTTCCCTGTGGGAGCCAAGGAGCAGGATTTTTGAAGGCGTATGATGGAAATTGTCCCAAGTCCCACCACTCCACATGGGGTTGTGCAAGAGGAGAAGAGCCTTTGAGCCCTGAGAAAAAAACCATGACACCTCTTCCATCAATTCGTGATGCTCCATCTCTTCTTCTCAGAAGCTCCAAAGACCACATCTGGTCTTCAGTCCCAGCCCACATCCTACAGGTGAGAGCCCATGAGGCAGAGTTTGGTTTGACCTCAGAAGCACAAGGCTTTTCAACCTACAGCTATTTTGCAGCTGAAAACCATTGCCCTCTTTGCTTCCAGCAGGCACAGGCTGGTTTTGTGTCTTTTCCACTCCACCAAGATTTCCAGAAATGGGTGTCTGATATTAAACTCTAAACTCACTCTAACTATACATATGACTCTCCTGATTTTTGAGAGTAGATTGCTGTTAGTTTTCACTGAGACTCAATCAATTTTGATTAATTATGAAGCTTTACAATAGGATTTTAGGAGTTTATATTCAGAAATCCAGTTCTGCTTCCAGGGAGCTCCATGGACCACCATTTAAACAGGACCATCTTTGGGGTCTAAGCAAAATCCAGTCATGAAGGCCAGCAGATGCCCACAACAAACTGGAGCTAATAGATGTTTTCTCCAGGGCTGAATTTGTACCAAAAGGTTTAGGTAGAAATCACCTAACCCCAAGAGAAATTAGTTAAGTATAAAAGGATTAAAGTAACCCTGAAAACTCAGAGGAAAAGTGAAGAAGCTTTTCATAAACCATCTTTTTTTGATACTCAGTAGAGTATGGCATATGAGTGTTGGAAACCCCTCATCCCTCTGTACAGGGAGCTGAATTTAGGGCAATCTGCACTATTGTATCAACCCCAGGTTGGGATGGGATGGAAATTGAGAGGTCTCCAACGCTCTTCCTACAATGGAAACCTAACTGCAATCATCATTTTGTGGATCACAAGGGCCAAGTTAATTGGTCTTGCACAATAATCATGACTACCTGTAACAAGGCATAACCAGAGTAGATCCACTGTAACAGCTGACATCAGGTTCACGTCTGCACTCACAAATAAGCTTTTAATTAGTAAAAAACTAGCATTTCCAGGCCATGGGCTTCCCAGATAAACTGTATCTTTCAAGACCAAGTCCATCTGGCAGTGTGGCAAACAGTGGGTAACGGGAGGAAAGGCGCAGAGGAGAAGCAGAGACCAGAAGCAGAGGTCCAGGACTGGTGTTTGTGCAGCTCACCACTGGCTGGACCTAGCAGTGTCAATGGCTGGACTCGATGATCTTAGAGGTCTTTCCCAACCCTAATTATTCTGTGATTCCATGATTGTTTTCCCCAAATCCTGTTGCCGTCTCAACCCTTTTCCCGAACCGTGCCAGCAAATCCTCATACCTATCTATAGATGGCAGCAACTTTCCAAATCAGCTGCAGATGCTGATGAACCGAGATGGGCTCCAGCTTCCCACAGCCAGAAGTGTTTCACTGCATGAAACAGGTAACAAACTGTACGTGGATTTAATGGAAAGTACAAAGAACTTCACTCACTCCTCAGGCGGGATGGAGGGGGAATATTTTTCTTATGTGCTTCTGAAAAGGTTTGGATTGACAGCAGAGACACACATGGGGGTGGAGGAGGCAGTTGGGGGAGTGGGTGGATTTCTTTTTGCTGCTATTAACTGCCAGCTCAGAAATAGAAAAAGGAAAAGAAAAAAAAAAAGTACATCCTGACTGTGATTGTTGCTGGCTCTTAACATATGTCAGCCCCTTATCATTTCAGAGCAGCTGGCAAGTTCATGCAGAACCACCAGGCGGCCCAATGTGGCCAGTAATCAGTTAAGTACAGATGTCCAAATAGATGTAACTTCCATTAAACTTTAAATAAAGATAATTTATGCTGAGTAAACAGACGAGTGAGCACATTTGCCCAAATACAGATGGCACTACCTGATAGCAGTGCATTAGAAGGGTCATTAAACAGGGAGGTTCAATAACATAGTACTCAAAGATGGTCTTCTGCAAGGAAAAATAGCTGAGATCAGGGGTATAAAGTCTACCTCTGCATTTTTTTTCTTTTGCCTCTGCTTCTTTTTAAATAGCTTGGCAGGTTTGGAGTCTTAATGGGGCATAAAGAGAAACACACTTTCTCCTGGAGGGACACCCTTGCACCTGTCCATGGAAAAAATAAATTAAAAAAAAAAAGGCATTGTAATCTGTCTCAGTTGGAAATCAAGATAAGTGTGCTCAGTTGGAGGGAGGAGACATTTTGGAGGATGAAGGCCTTAATCCAAAGCCCGATGACTTTAGGGAGGAACTTCCCCTGCAAGGGGCTTTGCATTTGCCCTGCATCCCCAGGGGAAGGAAGGCACTTTTGCCACACCCACAGTGACATGTTCTGCCCTTCCTTTCCTTCCTTTCCTTCTTTTCCTTCCTTTCCTTCCTTTCCTTCCTTCCTTCCTCTCACTGCACAGTAGGGATTAAGAGTTTTCCTGAGGGTTTCAGTGTCAGCTCCCCAGTAAGGACAGGGAATTCAGCTGAGGACCCAGATGCTGGAGTTTAGGCACCAGATGCTGGAGTTCTAGCCTTCCTAGGGCATTGGGAAGTTTAGTGAGGAATGAAAAGATGGCATCACCTTTAGTATGAGCAGAGCCATTGAAACCATCCTTCTGACTTTCACCTATTCTGTAATAACTCTACATCTCCTTGTCTGTGATCAACAGCAATCACCTTATTTCAGCTTTGGACAGATCATGCAATGGAACAATACCACCCAGGACTGTTTTTAATGACAGCAAGCAAGGATGGGATTTTTCTTGGCTGGTTCCTGCCGGTGAACAGGTGGGTCTCTGTGCCAAGCTGGTTATCCAGGTTCCTTCTGCAGCTGGTGGAGCTTCCCAGGGCAATTCACGTCCTGTAAAGAGCTGTGATGGATCACCTCTGGAGCTGCTTCTCTCTACTGACTATTGAGAGAGTCCAGATGTCTGCGCTAGGCCAGATGCTTCATTTTCAGATGGCTAATGTTAGATAAAGGAAGTCCAGCTCAAAAGGGAGCATCAGCCTGTCTTTATTATTTTTATTTACTATGCTCTTCTCTCTGCTTCAACTTGGTCCTTGTGGAATAAGGATAAAGATACATTAATGTTAATATGATGTCCTGCTTATCAAACCTCCTCTTATCCATGCTGAAGGTTGTCCCTGGGACACTTTCAGTGGGACAGGTGGAGGACGTTGTTTACATATTCCAGATGCATTTTCAGAAATTAAACTTAAAGCCCCTGGGTTTTGAGTCTTGCACTTATGACCTTGCCTCGCTTTTATTTGCTGCAAAATAATTTATTTTCAAGCATCTGCAGGGCCAAAATCCCCCCTCCCCACATTTCAAGGTACTGTCTTTCTTTTGACTGTCTCAGAGTCCTCCCTCCAGTGACTCATTTTAATCCAGGGCCCCTTTTTAAAGACTCTTGGTCTGTTTTGATCCCATTCATGACACTGACCTACACAAAACCTTTCACCTCATCTCAACTTTCCTCTCCCATCATTTTAAAATCATCCCTGTTAAAAATGTATCACATCAAATTCCATAACTCTTGAGGCTGATGGTGAGACTCTCTAACAAGAATAATCATGGTGCTGCAGGCACTGTTGAAACACTTTTTTGCCCTAAATTCTCTCAGTAATATTTAAATTAATGGCAAATGGCTGGGACGAGGCACTGAACAACAGAATTCGATGCTGCAATGAAGATTTCCAGCATCATGTGTTATTCAAAGCATTTCCTTCTTCAGGGTGATTACTTCATTTTACATTTCCTGGCCTCACGCTCATGTCACACCCCAGTTCCTGTGGCTGTCAGATTAAACACTGCTTTATCAGAAGAAACGCCACTGAATTATACAATTTCTTTGGCCATTTAACACCTTTATCTCTGCCTTGCCTCTGCCAGGATTACTGACACAGATTTGCCCTGTCCCTGCTATCCTAGAAAACTCTTAAAATATATGTAAGAGGACTTCCTGGGGAGTATTTTTAACACTCCTTTAGCGTGTACACAAAAGCCATTTAGTTGCAGAAAACTCTGTGCTGGTACAAATGAGCTTTTCATCTTTGAAATGCCATAATTTTTCAAATTAAAAAAAAATCTCATGGATTGGGCAAACTTCCTGAATCTTGCTGATTTCTTTCCCATTAAACACAAGTGGGGTGAGACCCTTGTTCATGTAAACCCACCTGACAGTTGCCCCTTGGAGCTGATACCCTCTTGCTGGAAGCATTAACCTTGATGAAGGTGTCACCTAGGACCAGGTAAAGGGAAACCAAAGCCCATCTGAATGGTCCAGAGCACTCAGAGTATCCCCCCTCCCCCCAACCCAGGGTGTTTTTTGCTGTTCACACATGTGCTCAGAGTGACTCTCCATCACTGGAGGGACTTCAGCAATGCTTTGGGGTCACAGCACAGGGCCATCGCTGCATGTAGGGTCATTTCAACCCTGGACAGCCCCACCTGAGAGGGGTGACAGAAGGTGACAGGCTCTGCTGGGAGCAGGCTGTGCCAGATCAGCTGCACAGCTTCTGGCCAGCTCACAGCGTGACCACAGCAAATGAAATCCGCTTAGAAAGCATCGTCCTGAGACACGGCAGGAGGAGCAGCAGGGGGCTGCCCTGACCTAGGCCTGGCTTTGCTATTCCACAGCTTTAAACAACAACCTTAACCTCCCCAGGCATATAAAAAAATCATAGAATCACAGAATAGTTTGGGTTAGTTTAAATGTCACTGTCCTGTTTTCAGCTCAGGTAGAGTTAATTTCTTCTCAGCAGCTGTTCCAGTGCTGTGTTTTGGATTCAGAATGGGAATGGTGTTGATGACACGCTGATGGTTTGGGTTTTTACTAAGTTGTGTTTATCCTAAGTCAAGGACTTTTTTTATCCTTGTCTCACACTCTGCCAGTGAGGAGGTTCACAAAAGAAACTAGGAGGCAGCATAGCTGGGACAGGTGAACCCAACTGACCACAGGGATATTCCACATCACTGGGTGATGAGTTTTCAAACCAGATTCCTTTCTGAGCCCTTGTTCAAGCTGTGAATTCCAGATCTGGCTTTAGGCGTTCTTCAGATACAGCAATTATTATCCCTGATAAGTATTCTGGTCTTTTTGTCTGTCATCAGCAGTAATTTTTTCTACTTTGATGTCTCCTTAGGGCCAACTTGTGCTAGAAATTGTCAAAATATTTTCTTAAAAAAATATATATAAAAAGAAAAAAAAAGAAAGTATCATGAGAGAGCTTAGCCAAGATGAGCTGTGTCCCTGTTGTGCAGCCAGCCCTCTCCATCCCAGCCATTCCCACCAAGTGATCCACCTGCCAAATGGGATTCCTTCTCCTGGCTGCCATGGTCATTCTCCTTCCAAGAACAACTGCTGAACAGACAACTGACTCACTGAAGGATACCAGGCAGAGACACGTGGGAGAGAAGATCAGTGAGTTGTTCACAAATCTGCTCCCCATATTTGAAATCACAGCTAATTGCCCTGACTTGGCACAGTGGCCTCTGCCTCAGCTCCCTGAAGTACAGGAGAGTGACACGTGGAGAAGACCCTCGGGGACACATTAGTGAATTGTTCCATCCATTTGCTGCTTTTTAGATGTGATAGTTGTTCTGACACCTTAAATTTAAGCACCAAGCACTGGCAATGTGACTGCCACCCTCAGAGCTCCTCTTTGTAAAATGTGAGTCTGAGGTGACATTTTAAAATTACCTCACTTAAACTGGTGCACGTGGCTGTGGGCAAGATGCTGATTTTGGTTTTAGTCAGGACATATTTTGTTATTCTATCTGGTTTATATAAAGCAAGCCGTTTGGGTTGCATTAATTAAAATGGTTCAGCCTTGTGGAAGAAAAGCCCAGGAGTTGTCAGAAGGAACCAACAAGCACGAAGGCAGCTCCATCTCAAGGATGTAAATAAATGCTCATGATTTGTTTTTCACTTTCTATTAGTTAATGTCTTATTTATTTTATTACTGCTTCAGGCCAGAAGCTTAGGAACTAAATAATCTATAGCAAAGAAAATACTGCTTTTGTTTTCAATAGGGGCAGGGAATCATAGTTAGGGTTGGAAGGCACCTTAAAGATTATTTAGTCTCAGTCTTGAGGTAAGACTCTTAAGTTGTTCTGCCAGGATGAGAATCCTTCAATTCTGTGAGCAAAATATAATCTTGAGTGTGACCAGATGCCTCAAACCATCTGACTTGGCTTAAAACAGGAGGAACAGCTTTTCCAAGAAAAGTTATTAGGTCAAATCCTCCCCTCTCATCCCACTCTGCAGCATGCTGGTACCAGTCACTGATGCTGCTGGTAAGAAAATGTTGACTGACACAGCCTGTCAGGAAAAGAAAGGGTTTAAGAAATGGGTTAAATATTTTAGGCTCTGATTTAACGACCATCTGAGTTAGCAGCAACTTATATATTGATGGCAAGGAACTCTGAGTGCTTGCAAAGCAGAGGGAAGGTGCTGATAGACCAGATCAGCCCAACCACAAAACACTCCTAAAAATGCACATATACATGGCAAGGTTATTCAGCTCCTGCCTTTGGGTGGAATAATTGCCGTGTGAAACATTAGTGAATCAGCATGAATGTTTCATAAGTTTGAATTTATAAAATATTTCTCATTTTCCTGTACACATGCCTTCCAAAGATAACTTTCAAGTGCTCGTTGTATTATGCATCTCACTTTTCAAGAGAACAGCATGATTTCCTTGAAGACATATCCGTTTAGAGAGTTGCCATGGCAATTTGTTCCCACCCCCCAAAAATGCTTAAAAACAGATTTTTCCATTGTCTTCTGATTTCTGCAGATTACAACATGCTTTGCTTTTCTCTCTTCCCTAGAGTGACTCTAGGTGAGTGTACATAAAAAAAAAAAGGAAGTGAATTTTTTTTTAATTTAAATTACCTTCTGATGGGAGAAGAAAGCTTTTTACTCTAAAGTTTAGCCAAAACCAAGGCAAAATTATCTTACTGTTTGAAAAAATCATTTATTAGCATGATTTTTTTTTTATCCCAGGAGAATCCTGATAAAAAATTGCCTGTGCAAACATAAAACCTCTTTTTACATATGCAAGGTAATTATTAATCCAATTAACCATCTGCATACCAGCATATTTAATTAGTTCTCAGAATTACTCTTTTCCTGCAGTAATTGAGCCAACCACCTTGTGCCATCTGTAAATCTGACCCAATAAGGTATGTTTTGGCAAAAATGGGATTAATTGAAGAATTTTTCTTATTTCATCTTTTTATTTTGTTTTGTTTCTTGGGGTTTTTTGTGGGTTTTTTTGTTTCTGCCCCCAAAGAAAGGCAATCAATGATGAGGATCATATTTTCAGATGCTGACAAATTATGATTTTATTTCTGGAGGGGAGAAAATGCCAAAAAAATTAATATAGTGGTATTTTTATCCCTATTAACTTTTTAACAACAATTACCCTCTTTGATCATTGTTAATTGCTTGGTCCCTGAGCATAATCAGACAGAGTATTTTGACTTTAGAACAGACTGCCTGGCTTGTAAACACTCCTTCTTTCCCTCTTTTACAGAAAAATAAAATGGAAAACTAACAGTGCTTGACAAGTCCATTCTTGGTGCTGTTTCATATCAGAGGTTGTGCTGTGTTTTTACAATAATACTGCTCTTTCACAATTCTGGTTTTAATTGCTCTGCTGGGGCAGGTGGGTCAGCACAAAATTTGTGTGCTGATGGTTCTCCTCTGTGCAGAAAACTCTGAATAACTCCAGGAAGCCAAAACACATGAGTGGGTTTGACCAGGCAGCTCTGAGAGACCTGAGCTCATTCCACTGATATGGGGAAAACTAAATGAGGAGAAAAAGGGATATTAAATGGAAAAAACTTAAAGGGCTCATCTGACATCACTCGAGATGTCTTGGAGGCACCTGAAGTATTCTGACAGGTCTGGTGTGGGGAGGACCTCTGGGAGACTGTGCACTCCTGGGAACCAGGCTGGACACCAAAATAAAGGACTCTGGACGGTTCTGTTGAGGAAATTGGGCCAAATTTTTGTCCTCTACTCCTCCAACACTGGAGGTTGGACTGCCAGTCCCGGGGCTCCTGGGTGGGGATATCACCATCCATTTGTGTCTTAGCAGTGATCTGGACATTTATTTCCTTTCCTGTCTCATCCTGTGGTAACTCTGCTCCTGACCAAGCCCTGCAAGAACTGGTATTTTGCCCATTCTGCCTGGCTTTTACACCCTGTCCTGGCTTGTCACAGTCCCCGCAGGAAGGACATAGTAAATACCTGTTCCCTGAAGCCAGTTCACCAAGCCTTGGATTTTCTTTCCCAAAAGGAATCCAAGAGATAACCCCAGCTGACCACTGTACACAAACATGGAGGGAATTGTGATTTTAGAATTATTTCTGTGGCCCCAGGCAACTTAATTCAGTCACCATAAAATCAGTATTTGATGAATTTTGGTGCAGAATTTAGATGGATCTAGACCAGGTATTAGGAATTGTGGCTAAACCTCAGGTCCTGATGACATAGCCAAGACATTGCAGTAGCTCAACAAGTGGGAGAGACTCGCAGAGTGCAAGACTTGGTGATTTTAGGGACTCTGCAGCCTTTAGGTTGTGACAATTATTTGCTGCTTTCCCTGTTCCTCCTGTTTGAACAACTTAAACTGTTTCTGCCTCAGCGTTCCCGTTTGCCTCTGCTATTATGTGTTCTGGAACAATGAACACAATCACCCATTTCAGAACAGGATTTTGACTGTGTCTGTAAACAGGCTTCCAAGCAGAAAGGGAGAGTGGGGAAATGAAGGAATTGCTATCTGCTTTCCATATATATACACACATATACATCCATAAATAAAGAGAGCTTTCTGATGCTTTGCTGCTTCCCAGGATAGGTTACAAAAGGGTGAACTGGAGTCAGTGGGATTTTCTCTTTTGCCTCCAAGATCTATCTGTGGTTTAATTACTACATAATCTGCCTACAAAGTTGATTCAACTGAACCAGACACAATGTTCATTTTTGCAATGCGATGTGCACGTAAGTAGAGAGGAGTTCTGAATGCTGATTTCCTTTCTGCCTCATCCCCATTTGAAAAGGAAAAGGCAAAAAAAACCTGTTTATAATTAAGGGTCCCCCAGCTGAAGTGAACAAAAAGCTGAGAAGTTATGGAAATATTAAAGACAACTTTGTGCTGTTCTTAGTCTTGCCCTAAGCAACATCCTTGCTCTGTCCTTACCTGTTGTGCTGCTTTTTGGGTCTCACAGGGCCAATTCCACTCACACCCAGGGGTGCCCTCAGCTCTGAGCTGGAACGTGTCTGTCATGGATATCTCACCCTCACAGCTGCAGGGACTGGAACATGAATAGGACAAGAGGAATAGGTGATAAGGCAAGAAGAAATGGCCTCAAGTTGCACCAGGGGAAGTTTAGGTTGGATATTAAAATTCACTGAAAGAGTTGTCAAGCCTTGGAACAGGCTGCCCAGGGAAGTGGTGGAATCACTGCCCCTGGAAGTGTTCAAAAAAAGTGTGAATGTGGCACTTCAGGACATGGTTTTGTCGTGGACCTGGCAGTGCTGGGTCAATGGTCTGACTCAGTGGTCCTGGAGGTATTTTCCAACCTAAACAATTCCATGTTAACTGCAGAAGGCTTTATTTACACATACAGCATTGGACATGCAGTGTCAGGGAAAGGTGTTGGAAGCAAAGGATGCCAGATCCCAAACTTTGCTGAACGTTGCCATGAACTTGGGAGAGCTGCGTAAAAACCACAGAGATTCAAAACTGCCATCAGTGCTAGAAAAACAGGGAGCAGCCAGCCAGCTTGCATTTGAAATAAAATGATGATGTATGTCACAAGCTGGCCCATCTTCTTCCTCTGGTTTGTATCATAAGTGCAATAAAGGAGCACACCAGAACATGTGCACAGCGTTGTTCATCTTCCCATTTGACCTGAGGATGTCCCAGGAAAAAAACCCAGTCCTTTCAATTCTCTCTCCTTGTAACAAGAAACGAGAGCAAAAGCAGATGATTTCTGCCTGTGGATGCTACAGGAGGTTTAGCTGAACTTCTCTGGAGCTCCCTGAAGATGCTGTCACAGACCTTGTAACTCACACTGAGAGTTCCCAGTCATGATAACAAACCTGTGTGTGATTTCCTCTTCTAATTCGTTTAATTTTGGCTTCTGATCCTTGAACAAAATCAGTCAAGAGCTTATGCAGAACCAAGCTACCCTTCTAATAATCAGCCAAGATATTGCAGTGCCAGACACCTTAGGCTGATCCTCTGTTCTTTGATTCCTCCAGCACTGGTTTTTGAGAGATGCTGCACCACCCGAGCTGTCAGAGCAGCACAAAACTAATAACCAGGCTGAGCTACACCCTGATGATGTGACAATGGTACTGATGGTGCTTATTCTCAGAGACTACAAGGCAGCATTTCTTTGATTGCTTATGGGAACACTTTACAGCTGAAGTATAATTTCATTTATTAGAGGCAGACAGCTTATAAAAATGTGTGAAACACAACAGATACCAAAAGGAGAGCTCAGGAAGACTAATGAGGCACAAGGCTCGTACCTTTAAAGAAAACAAAGGTTTCTACAGACAAACAGCTGATGCAGTTTGTTTTTTATAGATATAAATCAATCAAAATATTCAAACCATGTTATCCTGAAGTGTTACAGCAAATGCATTTCATCTAAAATTATTGATGACCTTGTTTTTAAACAGAGGATAGGACCAAAAAGAAAACACAGAGAAAAAAATCTGTCACATTCAAAGAAATATAGCTGGAGTGAAAACCAGTCTAGCAGAAGAGGAAAATGTGCTCAAGTAAAATTATAATAGTATTGTCACAAAGTGTCTCTTCCCACCCTGCCTGAGCACTGAATTAAAATAACATGTGATGCAAACATCTTCAGCACAGATGCAGGAGTAAAAATCTTTAAGAGTGATAGAACTGCCCCAAGCAGCTGCAGAAGGGTTTGCAGATTCCTGTCTCGGCTGCCGAGGGATGTCCCTGCTGAATGACATGTGGAGCAAAGATCAAATAAGGCACCTTCAACTACATCAGGTTGCTCCAAGCCCTGTCCAACCTGGCCTTGAACACTTCCAGGAATGGGGCATTCACACCTTCTCTGGGCAACCTGTGCCAGTGTTTTACCACCCTCATTGTAAAAAACTTCTTCCTTTTATCTAACCTAAATCAACTCTCCTTCAATGTAAAACCATTATTCCTTGCCCTGTCACAACATCCCCTGCTAAAAGGTCTGTCCCCATCTGTCTAAGCCTTTGGTCACTGAAAGATGTTCTAGGTCTCTCTGAAACCTTTTCTTCTCCAGCCTGAACAATCCCAACTCTGTCCTCATAGAGAAGATGTTTCATCACTCCAACCACCTTCATGGCCTCCTCTGGCTCCACTCCTACCTATCATTATAAAGAACCTCTGGATTACAATCCTCGTTAAGGCATTAATGAGTTGAACTTCACCAGTTCCTGTTAAGAAAACAACCAGAGAGTGTTCAGTGAGAAATGAGAACAAGGAAGCAAAATGTTTGACACCTTTCCCTGTCTCTACCACCATCTCATTCGTCTGATGACATTCTTTGTGATCCATCACACAGACATTATTTCTCATCCAAATTATTTCACATTTTGTTGAATTCAGGTAGGGGTCATGGAACCAGTTCAGTTCCCAACCGTTTGGCTGCATGGTTGTGGGTTTTGGCAAAATACAAAAGGAAAGGGTTGGGAGTCTGGCAAAGCCCTGTTTTCTTTCATGTGAAAGCCATTTAGCACTGTCAGGGAGGGGGCCTTGAGGGAGGAGTCAGTACCATGTACCTTGCTTCAAAGCCCTGACATGTTCTGAAGAGTAAGAGACCTGTCTGTAATAAAGAATTAAGATTATGGATGGGAATAGGATAGGATAGGATAGGATAGGATAGGATAGGATAGAAAAGAATAGAATAGAATAGAATAGAATAGAATAGAATAGAATAGAATAGAATCACTAAGTTCGGAAAAGCTCTCTAAGATCGAGTCCAACCGCGAAAGGTGCCAGATCCATCACATCCACACACTTTTTGAACACCTCCAGGGATACTGACTCCACTGCTTCCCTGGACAGCCTGCTCCAGGTGAGTGCCTGAGCTTTACCTCCCACCTCTCTGCCATTGCATGTGGAGCCCCATCTCTTACTGGAATTGAGCACAGCAGTTACAGCGATGCTGAGCAAGTGTAACCCTGAGCCATCCCCACGCCCAGACACACCCTGCGTTTAATCCCTCTCACTGGTTCCCTTGTCCCAAACCTGATGCTCTTCCATGGGATGTCAGACTCCTTTCCATGCCCTCAGGAAGTGCTGAGTGCGTTATCCCCACTCTGCCCCGACCACCCACAGTTCTTCATACTTCAGTTCTTCCTGAAAATAACGTGTTTGCTTTCATCAGGAACCACATGAAGGCTGCACTGACAGACAAGTCTGAATCTGCTTTTCCCCTTCCGATACAACTTCTGCCCCAGAGAACAGAGCACGTCCTTTAGAGAGCTGCCCCACTGCTCGGGTACATTAACTGCAGGCTCTCTCAGCTGATGCCAGCAGGAATGACAACTTCGGGGTTGGAAACTGCATAATCTCCATCCACTTCTTACACACTCTTCTGCTGTGTGAGGGCAAGGGAAAGAAATTAGCTGTCTTAGCAAGTGGCTGCATCCTGGAGCAGGTCACGTACGATATCGTACCGGAGGAGTAATATCAGTGCTGAGTGCTGTGCTCACAGGGAATGCTTTGTTACTTGTGCTCAGTGAAGTCATTGCAGCGGAATAAATGCAATGCCACAATGACCCTGCCTTGCTCCCACTCCCCTCCCTCCCATGCATAATGAAGAGAAGGGTAAAGGAAGGAAGAATATCCTTTGCCATTGTACTCTGGCAGAGAGGGCTCACCTGAACAACTGCCAGCCATGGGAATTTCATCTGAGCTTTGTTGTAACCACTGGACTCTGCCTAGCAGGCTGCAGCTCCCTGAGAGCTCAGCGAGGGTTTCCTAGGGCCGTGTGATCAGTCTCACCCCGGAGTCCATTTCGGATCTGGCTCTGGCAGCCAGCAGCGTTACAGGGCAGTGGTAGTAAAAGAGGCAGAGAAGGGTCTCTCATGAGGGTGGTAAGATGGCTTTATTCACATCTTGTCCCCACGATGTTCAGAGAGAGACAACGAGGTCTGGGTGCGGGGTGGTTTTGTCAGGGGCCCAGGGGCGATCCCTGGGCAGGGTTGGGGTACAGGAACAAATAGGGAGAAACCGAGGGAGTGGCCAGGGCTAGGGCCGGGAAAAGGGGGAACATGTGAAATAAGAAAAGCAATGGATTAACAGATCCCCACAGAGCTTCCCAGATAAAATCTCCTGTTTCAGGGAGTGTATTTACTCAGTGTGTTTAATGTGACAATGAAAACTCCACACACTCTGATCTTTTAAATAATGATAAAAAAACCTTCAACAATGAAAAATCTCACAGGCAGTTAATAAGTGTAAAGTTATTAAGTGTCAACACCAGAAGATAAAACTCAACCAGTAAAGCAGAAAGGGGGCATCCCTATTTCCTACAAATGAAAGATCACACACAAAAAAAATTGTTCTGCTGTTTTGCATCCACCTAAAATATTGAATATTCCCATGTGGGTTCTCCTTGCCCACCTTCCTTTGGGCAGAGTACCTTCAAAGAGGGGAGCACTGCTCTGTGCCTGAAGGATTTGGACCAGTTTCAAGAGTTTTGTTTCAAGAGTGCCTTCGCACCCAAGCAGGTGTCTGGCAGCTTTTTTTCAGTTAAGTGAGAAACCTTTGCTGAAGAGAGTAAGAGAAGGAAAGGAAGGAAAATAGAGAAGAAGGGAAACAAAGAGGCAGAGCCTGTTTTGGAGGTGTCTTCAGGGGGTTTTCCAGGCAGATGGGAACCTGGACTGAAGAGATGTAGCTGATCTGAGCTGATGAGCTCCATGAAGGCCGTGGGAGGTTGTGCTTGGTGCCATCACATTAGACCTGCACAGCCTCAGATTTGGAGCTGAAGCAGAGGCAGTGTTTGGAGAACATGTGAAAAAACACCAGAGCTGAATGTGGGGTCCCATCATAGAATCACAGAGTCACAGAGTGGTTTGGATTGGAAGGGACCTTAAAGATCATTCAGTTCCAACCCCACTGCTATGGACACGGATGACACCCACTAGACCAGGTTTCTCACCCTGGACTTCAAAATCTCCAGGAATGAGGCATCCACACCTTCTCTGGGCAACCTGTTCCCTCGCAGAAAAGAGTTCCTTTCCTCTTTAGTAATTCTTTGATAAGGGATTATCCTTTACCATCAGGTCTGCTTTAAGTGTGGACAAGCCCAGAGACTCACTTTTCCTGCAAAAGCATTAAGGACAGGAATGAATATTCAAATAATTTGTTCAGAAATGCCAGGCTGATGAGAGACAGAGAACTCTGCGACTCCTGGAGAGAGTTATCCAGCAGCACTCTAAGGAGACAGGGAAGTGGCTGTGTTTGTCAGAAAGACTCAAAATAAGACCCAAAGTCATACTTTCCATGCACCCTGAATTACTGCCTGCGAGTAACAGTTCATGATCCTTCTGGGAGTCCCCTATTAAAAGCAAAGCATTTCAGGCTGGCTAACAAACTGATCACAGGCTGCATTATTGATTGTGCCATTAAGGTCTTCCTTTGAACCATTAGCAGGGTTAATGAAATGGTCGAACGCTTCCCTCCAGCACAACCATCACTGTGTTTCTCTCCAGCTCCACTTTCAGGGTTCAGGCCAG
Organism: Corvus hawaiiensis; assembly: GCF_020740725.1. Taxonomy (NCBI): domain Eukaryota; kingdom Metazoa; phylum Chordata; class Aves; order Passeriformes; family Corvidae; genus Corvus; species Corvus hawaiiensis. The sequence goes on along the minus strand of NC_063216.1, from coordinate 76,293,991 downwards.
CTCACATTGAAGCCAAGAGGGACCAGGCTGCTGCCTGTTGTACGAATAGGTTGGCTGCACTGTAAGTAAGCCTATGGATGAGATACTAGCAGGGCATTAGCCATGGAAGAGTATAGGAAGGTTACTATGCACCAGTTCATTATACAGTAATTTACTAATGAAGTTAGGGCTGTAAATGTGAGTGTATCTAACTCCACATCTTCCAGTTGCTCAGTTGAGGCAACTGATGTGTATTTTTCTCCCCTGTACCATCAATCTCAACAGATAAGATTAATTTGTCTCGGTTACACCAGGAAATCAAAACTCACCTGGATCCCCACCCAAACAGCAAGATGATACAGCAGGAACATCATCCCCAGGTTGTCTTTTTTTTTTTGTCAGCTTTGCAATATTTTTAAATCCTTCTCAGCACTGTAGGCAAACAAAAGGTTTACTGTTTGGAGAATGAGGGTAAAATAAGTATCCTGTCCTGGTCTTAAAGTGGGAATATTCCTCTTTTCCCAGCTGCTGGTCCTTTCACCGTGCTCACTCCCTGTGCACAGGTCCCTTCTGTGTCCCCACAAGGTGACATACTCCCCACCAAAAGGTAATTCTGCACCCCTGGGGTATCACAGGCAGGGCTCTGGGTCCAATTCCAGCAGCCTCCATGTCCAAGAGCTGGCTCTGACTCTCCTTCTCCACGGATATGCCCGTGAGACAATTTCAGAGTGAGAAATCAGCACATGCTGTGTTTGTGCTTTGCTGCTTTTAACTTCTATTATTTTTTCATTAAGATCCACAAGAACCACAATATTTTTTACATGTAAGGAAGCCTTTTCCACACTGACTGGCAGACCAATGGTTAAAAAGGAAGCATTACGTCTTCCTCACACCACTGTTGCCTTTAAACGTTCCATCCTAAAGTCATTCTGTATCGTGTCTAAAACATCTCAGAAGTAATTGAATTCACAGTACTTTGTAAAATTTCCACCAATTGCACACGTATATATGTAACTTAGCCAACTGCAAATGTAGTATCTCAGACAGTCCTTTTCCCATTTGCTTCCTCTGCATCCCAGCAGCTTTTCTTCCCCCACTATCCTAATTTCCACTGCTGCCTGTGCTGTCCTCATTCCCTTCTGTCCTGGGTTGCAGTGTATTCTATTACCATCCTCAGGAGCTGCTGAAATCAGGTGGGGCAGTGTTTCCTTGCCTCCTCCCCCCAGACTTTCTGTTAATGGCCCATCATTGTCCTGCCACATGACTCAGAGATAACTCCCTCCGGACTATCTTCTGTTAATGAGCCTAATCAACACTTGGCCTCATGACTCATTACCCCATTGTGAGATGCTCCACCCAGAGGGAGGAACCAAGCATCCCATCGTGGATATAAGCTGAGACTGAACACCGGAGACAACCCTTCCCACTGGATTTCCAGAGGACAGGAGCTACACAGCCACCACTGGACCTTCTGAGGAAGAACAGACCCTTCAACAGGATCACCGCTTCAACAGAACCACATCCACCACTTCAGGAGGACTGCAGCTACCACCACCCTGACTAACAGGGTGTCAGGTTGTATCCTGACTCTGCCAGTTTAAACCAGTGTTTTCTGCCTTTATTTTTTTTTTTAATTTCCCTGTTAAATTGTTATTCCGACTTGGTGCGTCCCACTGGTTTTGTTTTCAAACTAGTACACCTTCTCACCATGTGTTGACTGCCCACAAGCTGACCCATTTCAGAAACCATTTTATCTTCTGTGCACAGCATCTACCTCACTGTAAATTGTGGAAGCTGGGAGCCACCTCTATTAAAGCTAGGTACACATCCCTATTTCAGGAAAAAATATCTGGTACAAGGGGTTCTAATGCTGGTTGTACGTTTCTTGGTGGTCACAGTTCTTGGTTCCTGCGGATTTGGTGCATCAGCCTCAAGACAGCCCCTCAAGAGAACTAAAAGCCTCCATCACTCAACCAAATCTTGCTTCACACAAATGCCATGGCCCTGAGTAAACTCACCCTCCTGCATTTACATCAGTTTTCTTCCCTTCTGGATTGAAAATCCTGGTGAAAATCCAGTTCCAGGTTTGGATGGCTGGAGCTGTGGAGGAATTCAGTTTCAGTGATGGCCTAGGAGGTGATGATGAATAAACACTGATGGTGAGGGAAACTGCTCCATCTCGCTGCAGCTGCAGGGACATAGAGATATTGCAAAGAGCCATGAGCAAGTGAGGAAGGTGAGGTGAGGGAAGCAAAAAGTTTTGGAGGGATTTTTGCCACTCGGCAGAGTAAATGAAATATATTTGTGGCTTTGTGTGGAAAGGATATTGTGAAGAGGACATGTTGAATTAAGGGATTGCAGAATTTAGGTCAAGTAACCTTTTTTTTTTTTAAGAAGGAACTTAACAAATTATCTCCTTGCTGACCAATTCCTCATGCCCTTTGCTTTTTATTCAATCCATTTAAATTGCAAATATCTTACTCCCAGAGGCTTTCTGCTGACAGCTCACCTGTTGGGAATCTGAGCTCCTGGGTCTTTCTGGGGTCTCCTCTCTGCTCCCCTCAGGGAAGGGGAAATGGCAGCTACATCCACTCTTATCTCCATAATTTCATTATGCTTTGTAGCTTCTTTAGCTGCCACTTCAACTGCTCCAAGGTGACTTCTGCAGTGAACACAGAAGCCTGGGGAAGTTCCAGAGTCTCACCTTGGGGGATTCAATCCAGTTGCCCTAGCACAGGGTGAAACTGGGCGGTTCTACTGAGCCCCTAACTTCTCGAAAGCCCAGGGCTCCTGCAGCTCCAAAATGGCACTTGCCAAACCTACAGGGATTTCTGCAGCAGCATTTTGTCTGCAACAAGGCTCCTGCCTACAGGCAAGTGGCTCAAATCCTTGTTGGATTATTGTAATTAGAGCAATCTGTGACTGCTTAAAAGAGTCTTTATTTGAGAAGGCCCAAGCCCATGGGTTTGCTCAACACTGGACTATGTGGCGCAAGATTTTGTCCTTCTACTGGAACTGATGCAGGTAGATAAATGTGTTCCCCTCGAGCTTTTCATCAGTCAATCAGCAGCACTCCAAGAAACAAAATATTTATTGTCCCTACTCCTAAAATGACATTTGTTCTCCAACAGATTTTCTTGATATATCTTCCCTTATTTGTTCAGAAATGCTGTTCACACAGGGGAGGAAGAATGGAATTTAGTAATTTGCCCAGGATTTTTGGATATCTAGCAATCCAGACACAGCTGATTAACTAAAATTACCTCTGCACATCCCAAAATGCCGAAGATTGATGTTGTCAGGGCAGTGGCTGCAGTGCAAGTGATCTGTGTCCTGCTGATTTTGTGCAATGCAACGGATGACCTTCGTCCCCACTCTTGGAAAATGCAGACTGATGCCATACAAGTGCATGGTTTGTTCTTCTGGTCCAACTTGAGCTGAAAATTCAAATGTTTCTCTGAGAAAGAATTCTTTGGGGGAATAAAAAGGACTGTGAAATAAATTGAAGAGGTTGAATGGTTTCAGTTGGTTTTGAGCAGGCCAGAAACTCTTTGTTTTAAGCAGTCTAACGTTAAACTTAACTTTTTTATTTATACCTGGGTGGTATCACCCCAGACAGGGGTGTCACTGCCACACATATTTGTTGTCAAGTATGAGGTGTTAAAAGACAGGAGCAACTCAAACACTGTAACTCCTTCAAGGGAAAAGAACCATTTGAAAATCACCCTTTTGTCCCAGTTTCCTCTTGCACTGGAGCTTACTGGGATGCTGTGGGTCTTACTGGTCTATACTAGTACCATTCCTCCCTCCCTTGCAGGTAAAATCTGTGTTACTTGCTCAGGACCACAATATTTTTGATTTATTAACTCTGTTTGGAAACAGCTCTTTCTCAGAGCACAGATTCTCCTGGATTTATCACTCAAACCAGAGGCTTTGGAGAGCAATTATTTTCCAGGGAGAATAGGTATGGATGGATGTACACTGACAAAAAGGGGCAGAAGGCTTTAAAAAAGGCAATTTTAAGGTGGAGTATTTCTTTCTGTTGCTCAAAACAGGAGTTGGATTCTAAAGGAGAAGGGATTATTCCTTGAGAGAGCATCTGAGTTTTGCTATTCCTGCAAGATTGAAGTCAGTACCTTAGCTCCAAGGAATTATATTACCAGTCCAGCCTGTCTCTTTCTTTCCATCCTTTCCCTGTGTCTCTTTATGAAGTTCTAAGTACTTTTCAGTGAAGAAAGGAGAAACACGATTTTAAGATGAGTTGGGGTTGAGCCTTGAGGCAGAAACAATGCTCAGAAACTACGTTTTGATGAATACGAAGTATTATACCGTGAAAAACAGTGGCTGTTGCTGCTGCTTTTTCTTTGAAGGTATGTTAATTTTTGTTGCTCTTAAATACTCTTGTTGCCGGGAAACCGCCTCACACACTGTAATTGAAATTGGTTCTTCATATCCCATTTTGTTCCTGGCAGGTTTGAAGTGTTCTTAAAAGCTAAAAACTCTGCTGAGGGAAGGCAAAGTGCACCTGACGGCAGATCCGTGGGCACTTCTTTGGGCAAAAACACATCATGAAACACATTCAGAAAAATTAAGGCATTGCAGCAGAGTATACACTGAAACTGGCAGGGGGCTGTGGTGAATATATTGGAGAGTGATGTAGTGTGTGAGAAGATTTAGAAGGGTGAGAAGAATATTTAACAGACTGTGGGACTTAGAGGTCTATTCCACACAAGTCCACCTTGGTCTGAATCACTCTGGCATTCAGCATTTCCCCATTCAGGGGTTATAACTCTTGCTCCCAAACTTTTCCATACTCTGGTACACAGACACTTTGTAAAGCTTTGACTGTGTAATTAGTTGTATTCTTCCTTTGCAAATCAATTTGGTCTTACTTATGTTTTAAAAGATATGTCACTTTTCTATCTTTTTTTTTTTTTTCCCAGTGACTTGTTTAGCACCTTCTGTTATCTTGCAGGATTTGTACAAGTAGCTGAGCAATGTGGCTTCAGAGTAAAGATCAGCACACAGCTTAACGCTATTTTAAGATGCTTAATATGCACTCTTGTACCAAATCATTGTATCTCTGAGAAGAAAATATACTTGCTGTTCCTCTGACATAAATCCCTCTTTTATCTGCTTTGTTTGGCTCCTCAACAGGGTGAAACTTGGCCAGATCTGAGTACTGGGTCCACAGGGAGAAAGTTAAACAAGAAACTCTTCAATGTTATTAAAGACAAAGCTCTTGACTCTTCACCTCCTTGATTAATGCTGCTTATAACTCTGCCTTATGTAAGGAAGAACAAGAAGCTCAGAAAAACACAGGCTCTGCTGAAGTTTATGAATTGCAGCAACACACACCCCAGTCCCTTTTTTATCATCCTCTGCTCCAGCCTTGCCTCTCCCTTAGCCTGTAAATTCCTCTGTGCACAGCTCTGTTGTGCTCAAGTGCTATTCACATCTTTCATCCTACATAAATAATAATACATCACAGCAATAAAGCAGCTGTTGTGAGTTAATTCCGACCAAACTACAATTTACCCCCATGCAACAAGATGTCTGCACAATCGCTCTGGGTAATAAGTCCTGGGAAATGCTGCACAATAATCTCAGTGCTTGATTAATTTTTATTTCATAACAAGCTGTTATTAATGGGCCAGATGCTGATAGGTTTGTTCATGGTGAGGGCAGTGTGACTGAAAGAGATGTGGCACTAAAAGAAAGGAAAGCAAGCGCAACTGAGCTAGCTCAGGGATATTTTAGTGCATCACTGCCAGAATAAAACAGCTAGTGAGTCAAACAAAACAAGATCAGCTTTTAGAAGCAAGTACAATGACTTGCTGCCTCGAAGAGATAATGTTCCTCTTTTAGTTTCTTGTGTCACGCAGTAAAAGAACAGTGAAAAGTTCCCAGAATATCTGCGCAGGGAGTTAACATTTCCAGGAAAAAAAAAACAAAAAAAACCAAACAGCCTTTACGAAAGAGGTTCTTTCTTCCAGGCTCTTCAGAGAAAGGCTGTGTAAAAGAAAAGAGCGAGGAAAAAGACCGGGAGAACTTAGAAGAAAAACATCAAGTCTTTTCAGCAGGGAATGAAAGCACAAAGGCAAGTCCGTAGCATATGTCAATATTTACATGAGTCACAGCAAAACTACTGGCCAAGGGGTAGAGAAGGGAAGGGTATTCAGAAAAGTGACCCTCTGGCCACCATGCACAAGCTTTCTTTTGGCACTGCAGGGTGTGGGGTCAGCCATCCGCAGTAACCGAGGCAAGAGCCACGGATGTAGTGACAATTCTGCAATGCTGAACCAAAACCACCCACCACTGAAAAGCCCCAGTCTCTGGGTGAGTTGATTTGCACAGCCAGCAGTTCTCCTAAGAGGGCAAAGCAAGATGAATTGGATGCAGGGTGTGAATACCACAACATGGGATAGGGTGGGGTTGGGGGGTTGCAATTTTCATTGAAACAGAACCAGGCAGTCATTGCTGCCTTGTACAAATAGGAACAGGATCCTGGGAGGAGGGAACTCAAACTGCCCTAGACAACTAAACAAACCCGTCCTACACTTAATTAGCAAAGTGAAGCTACCTGGAATTTACCCTGGAAAAGCCCAGGACCAGCTCAGGTCCTGCAGATCTGTGTTGATCAAGCCAGTTGGAAGAGCCCCTCCTCAGTCATGCTTCAGATATAATCAGCCTGACAAACCCAATCCATACTTTCTTCTGAAGACCATTAGTCATCATATTAAACCAAATTATGTTAACAAATTGCTTCCATCTTCATATTCTTCAAGCAAACAGGCAAGCGAGGAGCAGCTTTGGTTTGAGAAAACAGCTTGGCCAGAGATGACAGGAAATTGTATGCACTAATTGAAATTCTACATTAACATCATGTAGCGCAGTTTGGCTTAACTTAAAATGAGTTTTCCAGGGTACAAACTTCTTTTCTCCAGTGTTGATGCCTTAGGTTTTAACTTTTATGTTTTTCAAATCCTGTACTGCCTAATGTGTACCCTGAAGTTTCGTGTGGCCTGTCAGCTGCTGTTCTCTCACGCTGGTTAGACTTAACAAACCCTCTCTAGGTTTGGTCTTCAAGGACACCTTAATTGTCCCAGGCCCCAAAATGTGTAGAACTAAAAGCCTTTCAAGAGGAGGAGCAAACTTGAGGTAATTACATCATTAACTGAAATTATAACTGGAAAATTAATCCTGATATGCAAATGGACCAAACTCATAAAATTGCGAAGAACCCGTGACCCAGTGTCCATCTTGGACCATCTCACAGGCTTTGACTGCCCAGGGTGTACCTTGGAAGGCCCTTCAAATAAATACCTACTTTTATTCTCTGACGCTGTCAGAGCATACCCTTGGCCTGAGGAGACACAGTGTCCTTCTGCAGGCGTTGGTGCAATGCAGCTGTGGGTAAAAGGTTCAATGCTGGCTCCTTGTAGGAGGGAGCACATCCTGACCTGCTAAGTGGATAAGCTGGTGTCACCCAGGGGCAAAGAAGGAGAGAGGGGTCTTTGGGCTCCAGGAGCTTTATTCTTCTGAAGGGTCCAGGGACAAAAACCCTGAAAATGGAAGGGTCCAGGGTTCTTATACTAAGGGAGGTAGGGGAGGGGGGGAAAGGGAGATAACCAATGGGGTACAGCAAGAGAGGTCGAACTTTTTGAACAACAACCAATGGGGATAACATGGAGGCACGAGTTACGTCAGGGACCCAATGGGGTGTCAAACTTACAGAACGTCCTAGAAAGGGGGTGGCGTCCTCAGACCTCAGATCCACCCTCAGATCCGTTCTCGGGTCTGCCCTCATCCTGCCATTGGAGGGCTAGAGTCTTGTGGGCATTTGATTGCCACAGCCCATTGATGGGCTGGGCCACCACAACAATTCTCTTATTCTTGTCTAGTCTCTGTTTTCAGGTAGCCACTGCAAGGCATCAGTGTTACACTGTCAAAGCAGTTCTAACTGGTGAAGGTGGAGGAACAGGTTTAGGAAAGGTTCAGGTGTTCCCTTTGCCCACATTGATTTTGCTCGGTGTTTATGATAATCTCTCTCAGCTGTTGCAGAACTGCTGCATGCTCGGTCCCAAGAGGATTTTCTTCCCTGAACACAGATGCAGATATAACAGGGCTTGCTAATAACTTTGTGCTTTATAGATCCAGCCAGGATCGGACCCTGGGTGAGATCTGAGCACACTGGGAATGCCAATACTCTAATGAGCCCCATGCAACAAGAGGAACAAGACACAGAAGGAACAGGAAAAAACCCCACTGCCCTTTTTGTAAAAACAGCTAACAAAAAGCAGCTAACAAAAGAGCTATTTTTCTAGATAATTGTCGAATCTTAATTTAACCATAAACCATGGATATGCAGAGCCATTTGAAATGTTACTGGGAATCAGAGGTGCCCGAGTCGGACTGAGAGATGAAGCTGGGATTTAGGGGAGGTGCTCACCCTCAGAGTTTTGCTGGAGACCAGGAGGACACCCTAGACCACCAAAACCACCATTAGACCCCATGCTCAGACAACTGGATGCCATCACACATTTGCATTGACTATCTTGGGAATTTACAATCAGAACTTAAAAAGAAACACATCCATGGAGACTCTGAGACTCAGATGTGTTAACTTGCAGTGTAAGGCCTCCACTGAAAGCTACAGGAGATTAATCCCACCTCACTGGAACAAGCTCAACATCTCCAGGAACATGAGCAAGAAACACCATGAGCTGAGCTCTGCTTCAGTCTCCAGAGACTCATCTGCAAGTCTGTGCTCCTTGGAGCAAAAATGACAGGTTCCAGTTTGAACTTCACCTATGGAAGTCTGAGCATTGGATTAGGATAAAATAGAAAAGGTTAAGTCCAAAGAGCAAATGATTGTGGACATGTTTGTATGTCCACAGCTGAAACAGTTTAAAACTTTTGCTTCTACCAGCTGTATTTCTCTAGAGACTTATTAGCTCCAAAGGCAACACCCACATTCCCCCACAGATTTTTTTACCAATTGTACTCCAAATGCCTGGCTTGGAGATGCTGCAGGAGCATGACTTGATTTGGCACAAGGACACAGGTGAAGCTGTTACATGCCAGCTGTGAATATGGTCTGTTTTGAACTCAGCATGTTCTTATGGCATATCATCAGTTTTTCAGTATCTGAAATGCTCAGGCAGAGAAATAGTCATGGTCTGCAAAAGCCCCTGAAGAAAAGGTTTAAATGTTTTAAAAGTTATCCTGCAATTTGCCAGGCCAGGAGAGGGACAGGAACAGAAGATTTCATTTAGGTTACAGTTTCCCTAGAGAACAGTCTGCCTCTGACCATGTTTCTGTATGGTTCCTGACATAATACACTCTCTGAATGCACATCCACAAACCTGGACACAGAGCAGAGAGTCCCAAGTGAAACTACAAGAGCCTGACATGCTGTTTCTGATGCTGTGTCATGGAGTAGAAATGACCCCAGGAATGCTTTACAGGTCTCAATTACAGAAAACTACATCATGAAGTACTTTTCCTAGTCCATAGAGAGCAATGGACATTTCCCAGGCATGATTCATCTGCACTGGTTCAGACCAATTTCTCCCCAGAAAGCCCTATTTCTCTCTTCTGACTATAAAGGTAGAAATGGAGAATTTTACCTCTTATGTGTCAACTTTTGGTCACATCAACTGTGGCAAAGACACTGTGTTCAGAATGGAATTAAATTTCCCAGAGACAAAGAAGTCATTTGACATTTTCTTCCAAAACCCATCATGGTTATTACAGCCAGGGTGAACATGCGTACGATGCCCAAGGTTCCCACTGATGGTGGTGGACATTCTTTATGATTTATATGAAGGACTGAAGGTGGCTGAAGAGTTCCTGGCTACTAAAGATGGACATTCCATCCAGAAGTCTTATTTCCAACATGGAGAGGAAGGCAAAAACCTCAGGAAAAGAAAGACTTCTGGTTTTAAGTAGAGTGAGGCAGGTATTTGTTCTGCAAGAAATACAATGACCTGTTTGGTGAGAAGACACAGCCACAGTGTTCCAACACTCTACACCTTCACAGGAGAGTCTTCAAGGTGCCAGGCCGAGTAGTCAGGAGAGTGTTAAACTGGGAAATATGGAAGACAGAGAGGGAGGAATGAATGAGCATTCATTTAGCTCGAAATTAAGATGTCAAGAACAAAATTAATCAAGGCACCAAGGGACGTGAAGAGAAGAAATTCTTTAATTGCCTATACTCTAATGCTGGGAGTCTGAGTAATAAACAAGAACTGGAATTGGAGGAGCTCATTTATGAGTATACATCAGACTTTGCTGGCATTATTGAAATCTTGGGGGAAGATTTGCATGATTGGAATATTAAAATCACTCATTATAATCTATTTAGGAAGGCTAAAGTGGGCAAATGCAGAAGGGGAGTGGCACTCAACATCAAATGTGTTTCTGTGGGAATCAGGTGCCTTAGCACTTCTTGTGAAGCTTTTCAAGCACTTCTTTATGTTTTACATCTGAAGACACGGAAAAAGACGGATGGCTGGGATTTGCAATGTGGGATCTTTTGGAACCTCAGTTGTTGGAAGATGCTCAATGTTTGTCATTCTTGAAAGACTGTGTCTTCAAAAATCAGACTCTTACTGAACAGAAGAACATTCTGGGTAAATGGTTGCTTTTTTACTCTTCACAAAAACTCAAAGCACTGCTTGAATGGCTCTGAAATTTGCCATAAATAAAATGAGACATAATGAGCTTGCTCCTCTGCTCTGATTAAATCCTACAGACATTTTGTGCACGGAATCACAGAGACTGAGCTGCTCGGAAGAGCATTAATACCTAGGCGTGCTTGACCCTTCCTCGCATTATGCACAGAAGAAATCTGGTCCTTTATATTTTTCAATGGTGTAAATTATTGCTGTGCTCTTGGAAGACGCAGCATTGGCAGGTCTGCAGAATGAGAGAGGCTCTAATCATCACTTATTCTTCTGCTGCGATTTCCCTGACATCAATTCAGATTCTCACTCTCACTATATATACACATATTTTATTTCCTAGGTAATTTTCATGATTCTCTCTACACATTTTCAGATGAATGAGCTATTCTCTAAGTACAGAAGATTCTCTAAGCCATTATCTTTAAGGCTCACCTTTTCCTCCCTCCTACCCTACTCAATCCTTATATCCATTCTGACTTTGTCAACAATTTAATTCATCCTAATTGAAAATCCTACGCAATATCATGGAGTTCATACTGCAAAGCTAATTTCATGCCCTCATTATTGTGATCTTTATTCTGCTTCACACCACAGAAGCCCCCCTCCACTCTGCACCATGCTATCAGAAAACATCTCAAAACCCCAAATGCCAGAACAGCTCCGACGTTTTTCTTCCCATATGTCAAGAATTATTTATTTTTACCCAAAAGTTCAGAGCTAAACAGTAATAACTTTGAATATGTCTTGATTACACTGAGAAGTTTTTTATGAGAAATAAGTGTGTGTGTGCGTGTGTTGTAGGGGGAGTAAAGCCAAGAAGAATCATAGAATGTCCTGAGTTGGAAGGGACCTACAAGGATCAGCAAGTCCAACTCCTGGTTCTGCACAGGACTCCCCAGCAATCCCACCCTGTGCTTGAGAGCATTGTCCAAACAGTCTTTGAACTCTGGCAGGTTTGGTGCTATGACCATTCCCTGGGGAGCCTGTTCCAGTGCCCAGCCACCCTCTGGGTGAAAACCCTTTTCCTAATATTCAACCTAAATGTCCCCTGGCACAACTTCATGCAGTTGAAAAAGATGAGATGTGCTTGACTGAAGGAGCAGCTCTCCACAAAGTGGATGGGTCACTGTACTCCCATCCAGGAGCAGTTTCTGGATGGGCTTGGATTCAGGTGCATAGGCCAGTCACAAGCCTCTTGGTTGTGTGTAGATTTCTCCGATTTTCTCCAAAAACATGTGCTTTTCTGGTGTTAAAAAAAAAAAAAAGGATGCTTGTACTGCGTCTGTTTGAGTCAGTGACTCATTCTGTCTTTCCACAACAAAGCAAACTGAAGTCACAGCAAGGCGTGGAAAAGAAATGTGATTCAGACTTCACTCCTGATTTTATGCTTGAACAATATTCTTGAGTACACAGTAAATCAGTCAGCCCCTTGCCCATATAATGCTGGGATGAGTGAAGGCAAAATTGGAATTAACAAGGTCTATGACTTTGCAAACCTTTATATTTCCCGCCCCATGCCCCCCCCCCCCCCGCCAAAAAAAAAAATTAGTGTCATCTTTTTAACCGAATCCATCCAATACAACACAGGGTTCTTCAGCCAATTAAATAATTAGTGCACGGTTTCCCAGCTCCATCTGAAGCCCCATTCAAGCTGCAGCAGACACATTTTCCTTCAAGACAGTATGAGATGCCCGTGGCTGTTACAGCACAGTGTGTGCCTGGATGAACGGGCATCTATTCATACTGATGACACTGCTGAGGCTGCCCGAGGCAGCAGTGTCCAGCTGCAGACGTCCTTGGTGTCAGCTGCAGCAAGCAGGGAAAGCTGGCTCCTTCACAAGGAGGGAGTCCCAAACAAAGATGATGTAAAAGCATCAGTGGAGGCAAAGGATGAGAGAGGGGTCTTTGCACACGTTCCAGCTGGTTTATTGCCAGTGGAGAGTCCAGGGATAAAGACCAGGGATAAGGGAGAGCACAGTATTTTATACGGGGGTGGTACAAAGGGAAACAACCAATGGGGATTGACTGAGGAGGAGGAGATAACAGGGGAATATCCAATAGGGATAACTTAAGGGAGGGAATTACATGAGTCAACCAATGGGGCATCGAGGAAGGAAGAACTTTCCAGAACTAATACACAGGCAATTAAGGGAATACATAAACATGAGCTTATACATAAAGCTGGGTGGAGAACTCCTAAACTAATAAACATGTAAACTAGGACCCACTAGAAACATGGGAACTCGTTGTAACCAAGGGGTGAGGATTAGACCTTGGTGTTCTGGAGGCCTGTCCGCCAGTCCTCTGAATGCTCTGCTGCAGTGGCCACTGCCACGTGCACTGCAGCATACTGACACAGTTCCAGAGGCACTTCCCAGCATCTCCTGGGAAATCTTACTTGAAGCAAAACTCACTGGAATTAATTCAGGGGGAGGCACTGTTCTGGCTGTAGGGCTGTAAACAAAAGGCGATGTTTGTCACCGAAGACTGGAGTTAAAAGGAGGTGATATTGGGGTGGAGAGCAGCAGATTTGGTCTCTGTTGTGTTAATACTGAAGAAAATAATAGGTGCTGCTAATAACCAAAGTGAGGAGCAGCAGTGAGGGCAGAGAAGTAAAAAGAAGGAAAGGGAGTATGTTAGGAATATCAGCTGGAAACAAAGACTGAAGAAAAACAATGTGGGAAGGAAATCTGGGACCACATCAGCGAGGTTTAACACTGGAATGGGGCATATGAATGGGATGCATGATGTGCACTGATACGCATGGTATGAAAAGGAGAGGGTCCAAGAAGGTGGAGAAATGGCCTGGAAACTGGTTGGGTTGGTGAGAAAAGAAAGACTTGGAAATTCGTGTATTACTTGTCTCAGAGAAGTAGAGAATATAAGAAATAGGAGAAGGGACAACCACAACTTTACCAAAGGATTTAAACTACAGGGCCAGTGTTTCACCCCCAGCATAGAGGGCACTTCAGCTCTCCCTCACTCACCCTCACAAAGGGTATTTCAGATGCTGCACCAAGGGAAGAGCAGAGTACAAAGCAAAACAGGTCTAAATTCCAGCAAACCTCTCGCAGGAACACCAAGACCAAGAGAGAAAAGACATCAGTTCTTCTTGGTCATAGCTACATTGGGATCACCCATCCTTTGGGCTCATAGCTGTCCCTCATGGAGTGTTATGGCTCTCCTCATTCCCTCTGGATTTCTGGCCCTGGGCACTGAGCTCTGCTGCTTTTCTGTACAGCACCTTCAGCCCCAGCAGCTGCATTAGTTTGTGAGGGCCCCAGAGTGAGGATTTTAAGACTCAACTAGACAAGAGCAGTAGGAGCTGCAGCTCAGGGATAATTCAGTTTTAATGGAGAGATGCAATTACTGATCTCCTGTTTGGGCTTTATCCCTGGCTTAGCACACCTCTGTCATTTATATTAAGCTATTCATCACTGCACTGGTACATACCTGCTCGTAAGTGATGGTCTTGCTTAACTGTAGTGTTCAATTTAATTTATTTCACTAAAGACAAGCAATAACATTTGCCCTTTCCTGAACCCTCACAGAAAGCAAAACTCTTTAATAATATACCCTTTTAATAAATTATGCACTACATTGGATAAAAAGTACAGTACTGTGTGTACTGTGTGTCCATGTGGATGAACTGTAGTTTTTGTTGAAAATAATGAATATTTTTTGTGTTTAAGTGGATACATATCAGTTGGGAATCCCCTCTTTGGGTTCCCAGCTGTTCCTCTTCAGGGTTTAAAAAAAAATACAAGCATCACTTACAGCTGTGGTTGTGTGCCAGGAGGTTGTTACTTGGAAGTCCTTCAAATTCAGTCATCATGCCCAAATTTGTGTGAGGATCTGGATTAAACTCATTTTTTAAATCAATACCCAAGAGTCTGACTTCCATCACACTGACAGGGGGGATGTCTAAATCCCAGATGAATGGCTGAGTGGCAAAATCATGAAATCAAATTAGTGCTTTTTAATGAGCGTGAAGGAGAAGGGATGTCCCACCAGTGGCCATTGTGCCTTGTACACCTTTTCCTTCACCTTCATGGCGAACCCTCCAAGAAGCCCCAGTGTATGTTTTCAGTTAAAGCTGGAAGAAGCTTTTGTTTCCTGACACAGGCGAGCACAGCCTGGCTATTTAAACTCACCTCAGACCACTGCACAATGACATTTCTGCTGCATTTACATCAGAGACCCGTGAGAGCGCTTGCTGCAGCAGCTGAGGGGAAAAATAACATCCACATGAATAAACCACACTGTGCTTGTCAAGCTGAGCAGCCACAACTCTTACCCTGAGTGGACATTTGGAGAAGTGGGCACTAAAATAAGCAGGGTACGAATACCACCCCACAAGCTGGCAAATGCAAGAAACCAAGGTTGGACTTGATGATCTTGGAGGTCTTTTCCAGCTATAATGATCGCAGTGCCACAGTCAGCAGCCCTGCCTTTCTCTGTCTCTTAATCCTCCCTGCTTTGGCTTCTTATAATCCTAGTTTAATCTCTCAATGTACAATGGGCATTTTGAAGACCCCAGAGTTTCTGCCATGCTCTACACAGGACTTTCATGACTGTATTTGCAAAAGGAATGGATAAAAGTTGAACAGCAACGGAGTAATATGATAAAAGTCTTGTGAAAGCAAAACACATCTGTGATGCACCTTTAGGCAACCCCCTGTAATCCCATAGGCTTTCCCACAGCAGCATCACTGGGGTGTCTGAAGACCTCATAGATCTCAGGGGCTGGATACAAAGACCTTTCCTTTTAGGCCAGGAGGGACCCCAGTGGTGGGGAAGGTCTACTGTGCTAAATAAAAAGGAGAAAACTCGAGCATTTGTATACCCTCCGTAGCAAGGACACAACCCAGTCATTACCAGTTGGCCTGAAGACCTCAGACTGGTCCTTGGATGAGGTGTCAGAGTCATTAAAGGGAACTCAAGGGCACAGGGTGTCCAGACAAAGCTGGATGCGAAGATCCCAAAGAATTTCATGGATTCATAGCTGGAGACAGTGCACCTATATTAACCAGCACACAGAGACACCTCAGGCTAAGATGGGACTCAACAACAAAGGAAGAGCATCATGCTGAGGTGGTGGCTGTAGGGTGGCCCTAAGGTGGTGCTTCTTAGCCCTGTGGACACAGCACTCAAATCAGGTGCTCTTGGCCCACACAAAACTGCAAAGTGCCCGTCTGTCCTCATATGCACAGACTAGAGCCCTACTCCAGGTGGTACCTGCCATGAAGCAGGATATTCATCTGGTACCCTCAGGATACCAGAGAGGAGCTGGAACCAATCCATCACACAGGAAATAACTGCATTGAGTGTGGCAAGCCTCCTCGGATTAACTAACCCCCTACAAAAAACATTTCAGAAGTGATTTATCTTTTCCTCTCAACACTTTTAAGCCAGTTGTCATTATAATGAGCTACAAGAGCAGCTCAAAAAACCCCGAAAAGTTAGGGGAAAAAAACCCCAAAACAAACAAACAAACAAACATAAGCAGAAGTAAAAAAGGGGGTATCTGTATTCTTCACAGTAAAACAGCAATGGTTTAGATTTAGACTGCTATGATATTGCTGGATTCAGGTTTCGGGTTTTTTTCTTTTCTTTTTTTTCCTGTTTCTTGTCAATGTTTGTCTTCCTTTCATGGGGAAATTGATTCTTTGAAGGAACCAAGATTGATGCACCTAATATTTACAAATGGCTCACACTTCTGGACACTCTATTTTCCGGTGTAACCTCATAAGAAATTGATTTGTTAGTTGCTGGGTCTTTGCCTTGTTCGATGCATTTTAAAATATTTATATATGAATATTAGTACTAATCAGCCTTGAAAATGATGAACTGGTTGGTTAGAATTCTAATAAACTGAAATTTTGGTCATACAATATCCGGTAGAAATGATCAATCCAAAATTTTTGAGTCATTTACACACATATCTAGGAAATATTTCTTAGTTAAGGACGGCTTTTCTGTAATAAGCAAGAATTTTATCACTTTCTTCTGTGATCATCTGTTGTCAGCTCTGTATCCCTCAGGCTTTTGTGTTACTCTTGTTTTGATTTATCATTTGATCTTTTTCATTTTGTCATCTTTGAACACGACTGAAATACAGCAATGAGGATCATATGAAAAGAAACACATTTTTGCACACATTAAAAGCTGAAAGAATTTAATAAAATGCTTTCCTCCGTCTCTCAGAAGGGAGCATTCACCTGGTTTGTCTAGCTGTTCATGTGGGCCACTGAAGTCTAGCACAACCACATTCAAAACTGAGGCAACAATGAAGACTGATGGGATTTGTAGTCCTGAAAGCGGAATATCACAGAAATAAACTGGAAGGATCAGTCTGGGGGAAGATGAAAGGCTGGCTACTGGATGGGGAAGCCACAGCTTCTCTGGGTAACCTGTACCAGGGCTTCATCATCCTCACAGCCAAGAATTTCTTCCTAATAACCAATCTAACCCTGCCCTCTGTCAGTTTGAAGCCGTTCCCCCTTGTCCTGTCACTCCAGGCCCTTGTTCCAAGTCCCTCTCCAGCTCTCCTGGAACCCCTTTAGGCCCTGGAAGGGGCTCTAAGTTCTCCCTGGAGCCTTCTCTTCTCCAGCCTGAATACCCCCTCTCTCAGTCTGTCTTCACAGGGGGAGTGTTCGTTCCATCCCCCAGAGAATCTCCATGACCCTCATCAACAGGGCCATGGGTCCAGATTTGGTCTAACAAATGCCAAGTAAAAAGAGGAGATTATTTCCTGTGAACTTCTGGCTGTATTTATGGCAGTATGAACCAGTATCCCATTCACACTTTAGGCTGTGGAGGTGACCATCTACCCCAGGTTCTTTTCAGAACCAAGTGTAGATTGGCACAGTTTTTTTCAGCAGAGCAGCTAAGACTGACAATATGAATACACAGCTCCTGGATTATTTTATCCAAGCTAATAAAACTATAACCCACCCTCTAAGCACTAAAACCACCTGGAGAGATCACAGTTTCTACTTAATGTCCTCAGCTCAGGCTGCACCTCCTTGTCCCCAGGATGAGTGGGTTCCTCAAAAAGCCTTGGGCTGCTCAGGTTTCCTGGGCTGGAGACTGCCTTACCTGAATCTGTCACTGCTGCTTTTGTTCCCACCCTGTTTCTGTGATCACAGCACTGCACAGAGTAGCTGCTCTCTCCTCAGCAGACTTCCTGACAGGTGATTACTTTACAATAAAGATTTAGGATAAAACAAATGTTGAGTTGCCTGTGACACCCTCCTTTTCTCCCTCCAGCATTTCAAGTCTGGGTTCATTATCACCTCTTTAATTGGGTAATTATAATAGAGCTGACAATCACTTGGTGCCATCCAACGGCATTTTTGATCTCACCTTTTTTTTTTAAATGTGTATATATAGTTATATATTAAGAGAAGAACAATTAAACTTATTTTTCTTTGTCACACTCTTTCCAAGAATACCAGGGAGCCCAAAATCCCTGGATGTGTGCAGAGCTAGGAATGACCCAGTCCTCAGCGGATACTGAACCCAAGCAGCATCACGGCCACTCAGACACAGATCATCAAAGAAAGGAAGATGAGGGGGCTCAAGTTGAACAATATTTAACAAATCAAGTGTTCAGCCTATCACCAAGACCAGCCCAGGATTAGCTACAGCTCCTTCCAGCTTGGCTGTGTTTAAAGGGATGTGGTGGATCACTTCACCAGTCTCACCATGGGAGAAGGAAAAGCAGCAAGATGAGGAAGCTCTTGCTAACAGACTCTCAGTCCCAGGAGTGAATAATATTAATAGACTGCCTGAAATCTATTAGGAAAAGGAATTAATTAGTATCTTTAGATGAGTTTGTTGTGTGTTTGTTTAATTATGCACACAGGGAAAAAAAAAATACCATCTGCCCTTCTGAAAAAGAATAAAAATGTAATCACACAGGAGCAGATGCCCAAAGAAGGCAAGTGGAACTGCAGCACACACAAAGCTGATGGCAACAGAATCCTTAAGCATCGCTCCATTTCCTGTAAGCACATTTTAAACTGCCAAAACTTTCTTCTGAGTCCCCAGAGAGATAATATTATTGAAAAGAACTTTTCTATGCTGAAGGAAAAGTGTATCAATGCCAGAAAATGGTCTGTTTTGGTAGCAGTGCAGTCCATTTGGGATAAACTCTGCAACCCTCATAATCACAGAACCATTGAGGCTAGAAGATGACATCCATTCCACCTGCCCTGTTCAGAGTAGAGTCAGCCTCCACAGGTTTGCCCCCCACCAGATCCAGTAGTTCTTTGAATATCTCTGAAGATGGAGACTCAGCCTCTCTGGACAACCTGTTTCAGTCTTTAATCACCCTCACAACAAAAAACTTTTCTTACGTTCAAACAACTTCATGTTTTCCAGTTTGTGCCCCTTGTCTCTTGTCCAGTCACTGGGCAACTCTGAGGAAAACTGAGCTCCAACCTCTTCTTTCCCTCCTTCACATATTTATACATACTGCTGAGATCCCCCTGAGACTTCTCTCCTCCAGGCTGAACAGTCACTCTTCTGTTGGCTTCTTTTTTGACAGATGCTGCAAATTCTTAATCATCTGTCTGGCCCTTCAGTGGCTGTGGGGCTGTTCCTTCCCAGATGCAGGACTCCACGTTTCTGTTGAATTTCACAGCTTTCCCCTCTGACCATTTTTCCAGCCTATCAAGATACTTTAGAAAGCAACACAGCCATTCTATGTATTAATCACTCCTCAAAGTTTTGCATCACCTGCAAACTTGCTGAAAGAGGTCCCTGTCCTATCAACCAGGTCGTTGAGAAGGACGTAACTTTGTTGGTCTCAGTACTGGCCTCTGCTGCTCACCCCTCCTGCCTGATCTCCAGCTGATCCTCACCAGTTGAGACCATCTGAGTCCAGCAATTCACTCAGTTTTCAATCCAACTCACTGTCCACTTGTCTAATCTGTATTTCACCAGCTTGGAAATGAGGATGTTGTGGCAAACAGTGTCAAAATCCTTGTTAAATTATGGAAATAGTCCCTGCTCTTCTCTCACCCATTGACTAATTATTTCCTTGTAGAAAGCTTTGATCAGACACAGTTCCACCTTCATGAATCCATGCTGACTTCTCTCAGGTGCTTCATTGTCTTTATACATTTGGAAATGGCTTCCTAGAAGGACTCAAAAGCAGGATATTTTCTCCCAGTCCTTATGTACATCTCTGGAGAACACAAAGTGTTGAAAATTCCTGCATTAAAAGAAGTCCAAGAGAAAACTGAGCTCAAGCTTTTTCCCAGAATATTAGTTCTTTGACTGTTTCCTCCTCAGGATAGCTCAGACCTCTGTCCCTCCATGGGCATCTTTATGCTTCATAAACAAAGTCCTAAACAGTTGTGTTCAACCCAAGGAGGTGTAGAAATGTGACACCTCATCCCTGGAATTGTTCAAGGCCAGGTTGGATGGGGCTTGGGCAACTTGGTCTAGTGGAAGGTGTCCCTGCCTATGGCAGGGGGGTTGGAACTAAATGATCTTTAGGGTCCATTGAAATCCCAATTATTTAATGATTCTTTGGCACTTGTCTTGTTTGAGTCTGCAGTAGAAAACCATGGGGTGCTGAGGTCCCCATTTAATGTCACGATTTTAAATGGATTTTAGAATTAAGATACACACCACGGAAATGGTTGCTGTATATATTTAATGTGCATCATTTATAAAGAGACAATTCCTTAAGGCTATATGGAGACACACAGGGGCCTGTACCAATACGTATGGGTTTAACAGAAAGGAGCTGGAAGGTTTGGACTCAAATAATCCATGCTCCAAAAGTGTCTATTTTAAACAATGAAACAACAGCGGCAGCATTTGTCTTTGTTTTAGGATCATGCTGAGTGGCTTAACTGTGCCAGATGGTTTGTTCACGTCTTACAAGTGAAAAGAAACGTCTGTGAGCTCACCCAAACTTGAATTTCCCTCTCTGAGACACTTCTGACATGAAAATAATGAAGATGCTGAGATGAAAGTAACTTATAGGACATTTATTCGATTTCATACTAGATGTACAAAGAATAAACCAGACAGGGTGTCACAGGAGATAGCAGCAAGGGAAAGACTGAAAAGAAGGAATATATGGAATCTGTACAGCTGCTGCAGGAACATACAGGGTGGGAGCAGAGTTATTTACCTCTGCATCGTGCACCCAGGGAGGAAGGGTGCCCAGGAAGGAATCACAGCCCCCCAGGGTCACACTTGCTGCTCTCTGCCCTGCTCTGTGCTGCAGGGCTCATCTCAGTGCCAGTCCTCTGCAGGTATTGGAGAAACGGGTATTTTGGTTCAGCCTAGGCTTCCTTATGAAGAGAAAAGTGAAACTGAAAAATGCCCCTTCATGGCAAATGCCCCAGATATTTCTGGTCTGTGTTTTCCTCCACACCAGAACAAAATAAATGTGTGGTTTTCTTTTTTACAGAATGGATGAGGGAGAGACAAAGAAATTCAATTTGGAAAGGTCAAAACACAGCAGATGTCAAATGCTCTTTTTGACATTTTCAGCTGAAGAGAAATGTTTCGACATGCCTGAAATCAAAACCTTTCCATTTGGGTTGCTGAAGGGTTTTGTTTTGAGTCATGTCAACATTCAACTTTGTTTTCTCACAGCAGCACGTGGTCTTGTGGGAACTGTAGTTAAAACAGAAACAGTCACATTTCCCCCCACTCTCCTAGAGCAGGTTTCCTGCTCACGATAATTACATGCTAATTACAAGTTAATGTAATGTCCATGACAAACCACATTGCTTGGCTGGTGGGAAGTCAGCACAGTTCCTCAGTGGAAGCAGAATCCTCTGAGGAGATTATTTTATTGGTGAAAATGGGGCTAAAACTACCAGTCCCATCAGGCTGTTCAGCATCAGGAAAATGCAGTTTAACACTTTGCTAAGTTGTTTCCAAAAGAAGCACATTATGAGCAGCCCAAAAGGAAAATGGAAGTATTTAAAAAAACTCCCAAAATGTTTCCTTAAAAATTTATGTATATATAGAAAAGTTTTCAGACTGGAAAGGTCTTGTTCACCTGTCATTAGAAATGTTGGGCCCCATCCTGGTAAGCCACAGCCCTCACAATTGACATGTAGAATAAAGCTCAGTGTTTGCAGGAGAAGAAGTGTTTTAAGGGTGACAGACAACAAAAAATAAAAAGAAAAAATAAAAAATTTTAACTTAGCCACATGACGGAATATATTATTTAACAGCCCTCCTACACAGAAAAATAATATTAAAAAAAACCCTAAACCATAAAGCACCACAGAGCTGATATCAGTCTGAATGACAATGATTATAATGTACATTTGTGAGGTGTCAGTCATCCTCAAAAACGCCCAGCTGCTTCCTAAGCTGTAAATAAAGAGATCCTTCACCAGATATTGGGGTGGAAGGTAACAGCCACTCTGCATCAGCAAAGACACTCACTGGATTTTTTGGGGATGATTTTATTTGTGAGTACAATTGCTACTCTAGCAGCAGGGACACAATCCATGGATAAAATCCATTAGTTAGTATCTAGGAATCCTAACTAGGGTCTAGAGTTAGCCCCATCTATGACACTGACCTACTCTGGAAACATTCTCTGAGCTGCAACAGGACCTCAAAAGCCCTCTAAAATCCCGAGAACACCTAACCCATAACAGGACTCAGATGCCCATAAAAAGCCCCTTAATTTCCAAACACCACTTGGAGATAGTGGAATGATCCAGAACCTCATTCCCCACCTTCTCCTAGGAACATTTATTCCCTGCTTTAAGGGCTTCTGGGTGGAAGATGATGAATGGATAATAGGAAATACAATTAGCATCAAGATTTTAGGTCCCGAATCTGGAAGCAATGGGAACACCACAGTTCTGGATCCAGCATGAGAGAAATGCTCCTTCCAGGGAATTTCAGGAAGGCAAATGGAAAACTGGCAGTCAAAAGAGATGGTGAAATATCTCTGTTTCCCTTGCCTTTCCTCTGTTAAACCAGTTCAATCTACTTGTGGAGGCTGCATGAGTTAATGTGAGACACATGTGAATATAAAACAAATAAACAGGAATGTAAAATCACACTCAGAACACAGCTGCTGTATAAGAAGAAGGCAGACATCACTTTCTTTGTGTTGGTACTCTCCAAAGGACAGGTGAATGTTTAGGTGGGGCATAGAAAAAGAAGTAGAAAAAGGAAAGAAATGCATAAGAGTTGGGGGAAACACAAGGCATTGGACACACAGAGTTTATTTATGGATTTATTCATGACATATATAGAATAAAGGGCTACAGGTAACAACAGAGGACAACTGAGTGAGTGAATGTGATGATGTAAGAACACACATCCTTGAAGGTTCACCTACTAACTTATAGTAAAATGTAATGTAATTACAGTGAGTAATTTTCTGTGTTATGATCCTATAAATTACATTTTTCCTGGAAAGAAAAGAACTGGAGTGAGGCAGAAAAGAGAAGACACCCACTGAAAAGATAAATACAAACAAATTCCATTTTCCTAGCAGCTTCTCTTTCACACTGACAAGCAGAGGAATAAGATGCTGCACAAATAGCTGTAATTACACGGCTATTACAGTGCATGTTCTGAGTGAGCCGTTGAATCTCACAAACCTCACTGAAGCTCTTGGTTGTCCAGATCCTGACATGGTGAGGAAACTCCTCTTGGATGTCTTGATCCTTGGGTATTAGGGTTTCCACTCTGAAATATGTTACCAGTGATGTAAAATAAGGCAATTTTCACTGAAACTACAGTAACTATGGTGATTTGCACCAAATTTGGGACAGGCTTATCAAAGCCACTTTTTCTCACCACAATGCCTGTGAGCTGGAGTGATTGAGTGGCGTATTTTCTTTTTAGGTTTTTGTATGAGGTGATTATAGGGTGGCCACAGATTCCCATATTACTCCCTCAGCACATTATTATAATGTCACTACCATTAACTTTGCTTTCAGATAGAATAAACGGGCTAATACACCAAAAAACCCCAGTATTTAATGTAGGCAAACACAACTTTTCCTCCTGTTCTTTCATTCTGTGGAGTTCTGAATGCCTACAAATACACTTGTGTTTACTTACAAGAATAATATTGCCATTCTAGCAGGAACTACCTGGCCCCAATTTGTCAGCCAGGTCCTTCCAAGTTAGCCATGATTTTCTAGAGTCATGGACTAGTTTGGGTTGGAAGGGGCCTTAAAAATCACCTCATTGCAAACCCCTGCCATGGGCAGGGACACCTTCCACTCTCCCAGGTTGCTCCAAGCCCCGTCCAACCTGGCCTTGGACACTTCCAGGGATCCAGGGGCATTCACAGCTTCTTTGGGAAACCTGTGCCAGGGCCTCACCATCCTCACAGGGAAGAATTTATATAAACCAACTCCCATGTCTCCATTTTGATACTTGGAAAAACTATTAATTATTGATTTGGGGTGCCTTGTCTTTCAGACAGACTGAATTGTTCGCGTGCACTGAAAAAATGATTAGAGAATAAGGGGATGGAAGATCTGTATCTGAGAACTGGAAACACCAAGGAAGGTGTAGGATAGGAAAGAGAAATGATCTAATGTATCACAGAAGTCTTCCTACTGGCTACATACCTCTAATTTTATAATAGACAAAGTCCAGACCAAACCTCACGTGTCCCCAGACTGTCATCCACTCGATTTCCAGCACTGGTACTTCTTCCCAAACATGGAGATCCATGAAAAAAAATCATACCAATTTTTGGTGGAATCAGGTGGCCTTCTTGAATCTTGAGCTAAATAAAGGGGTTGCTGAAGCCAGGAGCAGATTTTTTCATGGAGTCCAGGAAAGGCTTCTAAATGTGACAACTTCTTCTAAACAATTTTGTGCGGCAGCTGGAGCTGTCACCTTGTCATGCAGAAGGGTTGCAAGGACAAACCCATGCAGAACAGCACAAGCATCTGCTGGAATGGTTTATGAGTGCACAGCCTTGAGTAGAGGTGAGGAAAAGTGATTTTATCCTTTCAGAGCCTTGGCTGTAACAATTTCAAGGGGACTGTTGCTTTTCTAAAACAACAATTCCCTTCCACTGCTTTTTAAGATGATTCAGTGTTTCTTCATTCTATTTATTCTGTTAGCTACAAAAATCTGTAAACTTTCAGCTCTTGTGCTTGGAGTTTTGTTATGTTTTCTTGTCATACAGAAATTAATCTCCTCTTGATGTTTTTGCTTGCTTTCAAAAGCTTATTAAAAATAACAAGGAACAAATTGCGTGGAAAAATGAACAGTTGATGAATCATCCTTTTTTTTGTCAATCTGAGAAGACTGAACCAAACTAACCTTTTTAATTGAACTCTTTCAGGCTTTTGGGCAGGATGGGCCGAGAACTTTGTCTTGACTGCAGCTTTAGGGCCTCTCCTTGCAAGGTTGACACTTTAAACATCTTGGAGACTGGTCCTTTGGAAAGACTCCTGGAAAGCTTAAAGAGTGTTTGGAAAGTTTGTGGACTTCTAAAGGGAATGCAACTGCGGCTAACTGAAACTTTACTGAAACCAGAGACACAACCTCAAATGGAAAATAATTCTGCCATTTTGCACAGATGATGAAAATGCCTTGTACTAAATAGGATATTAATGGGGTTCACCAAACCCTAGGCAAGATTTTGTGACCAAGCCATCACCATGACAGAACAAAACATCTCTTCAAAGACGTAATTATCCTGTTCACAGATTCGGCCAACAAATGGTAAAAAGCAGAGTTAGTAAAAAAATTCTTGGAAGGGAATATAGACTGAAAGAGATAATGTGCCAGGGAGAGCAGTCACACCTTCCCCTTGCCTCCAGGAAGTCCTTTCTCCTTTCTAGAAAATTCTAGAGTAGATTTTCAGCACTGGGGTTTTTTTCCCTAGGTATTTTAAGCACTGAAGCAGTTATTGATGTTGCCATCAGAATTTTTATTATGCTTATCTCAATACTCCTCAGGATAATTCCCGAGACTCTCTGCATCCTTGTGCCACTGAGGTTCAGCATTTTCAAAGTGGATCATGTCATGTGGCCACTCTCAGAGCAGTAGAATGGGCTGAGCAGTTTCAAAGCAAAGGAAGGAAACCTCTGCACATGTTCAGTAATGAGCTAAAAGTTACTTAACTTCTCAAAGTTAAATAGTAATTAAAATAATTTAAAATAATAATTAACTAATTAGGCCCCAAAGCTGTGAGGAGTGTTTTATTTGGATTGCAGGGAAAGGCATAATTTTCTGAACAGCCAATTGGCTGTTCCATTATCTTCCTCATCCCAGCTATTTCCTCTCTTTACATAACTTGCCTTTGTGATTATAGATTAATGTACTGAGATGTTTGTATAACTTAGGACTTCCCTCAAAACTTAATGTATATAAACGTACCTTTAGGGGAAGGCAATAAAACAACTGAAAAAAATAAACCCATCAGTCACACCATTACAGTTTGCAATATTTCTTCTTGCAGAGCCTGTTTGTACTATGGAGGTAAAATCATGTAAAAAAACCCATAAAAATCCTAATCTAAAGTCATTGTAATGGACTTCAAATTAGATTCAAAGGCTTTTTGTGAGACTTAATTCAGTTTTATCTTCCTAGGAAGAGTTCAGGCCTGAAAACTTTAAAGAAAATATATAGAAACTCTTGTGGGTTTTGCATTTTGTTTTTAAGAAGATTAATTTATACCCCTATCTGACACTCTGGCCCCCAGCTTCATCCAGCCCCTGGGTCCAACATCAACTCCCTGCATCTCACCTTACTGCCCCCACTTTTCCAAAACCAGAGTCCTCTTCAGTCATACAAACACTTCCCTACTCACCCATCCCCATCTGCATTTCTCCACGGCATCTGATTATCCTGGCATGGTCTGGATCCCACTGTGGAGCAAAGTGAAGTTGCAAACAACTCCTGCATTGGAGAGGATGACCAGATGTGCTGGCACTCTCCATAGCACACACCAGGTGGGATCTCTCACACATGATCTGTATAAGCATTTATGTCACTTATTTCACATATAGCTCGGCTGTAGGAAGGTGTGCCAAGTTCATGGATCCCTAATTAATAATTTAGAGCTTTTAAGGTACCGTTTGGGTCTTAAAATGTAGTCATGCAATCATAGAATGGTTTGGGTTGGAAAGGACCTTAAAGATCATCTCGCTCCACCCCCATTTTGATGGGCAAGGACACCTTCCACTATCCCAGGTTGCTCCAAGTCCCATCCACCCTGACCTTGAACATTTCCAGGAATGGGGCTGCTACAGCTTCTCTGGGCAACCTGTGCCAGGGCCTCACCACCTTCACAGCCAAGCTTTTCTTCCCAATATCTGATCTAACCCTACCCTCCCTCACCTAGAAGCCATTAATGATCTAATGCTCTCCCCATTAAAGTCATCAGCCACACTTGGGTCCTCTTCCCTCCCAGCACCTGCCTGAGTAGGAGTAAGCTGAAGTTAACCCCTGGTTCACTAAGTACCAAGCCAGACTCATCAATGGAAGATCCTTCTCAGAAAAGGAGAATCACATCCCCAGCCATGGCCACCCTCTGAGTCGTCCACATCGTATCAAAATCTTGGCAGCAACACTGCTCATTACAGATCCTGTGTGTTTTTCTCTGCTTGTTTTCCTCAAAATAAGGCTGCTCATGGCACGATATGAGAGCACACAAGGAGAACAGAGTTATTTGGGAAGCGTTTGCTTGTTTTGGGCTTTATGATGACATTCATAGCAAAACCGCTTCCAATGAGCTCCTTCTCTGCAAGCCTTGCACCCCGTTCCTGAGCTGGCAGCATGATGGAGAGCTCCCATTACCAGGCCTAGCATGGGGAGTGGATTGCTTTTCTCCATCCGGGCCCAGGAGCAGCTTTTCCTCATGATATATTGGTGGGAATGCCGACAAATGCAGCACTGTCATCCTCTGCCGGGGAGGACTGCCATGCGTGCTGGGGCAAACGAGAATAGATGGGGGGAGTGTGCGTATTCAAACAATAAAAGCTGTGCAAGTAAATCATTTCTTATTGCTCCATACATCTTCTCCGGGGCTGCTTCCTGTTTCTTAACCAGCAAAGCCTCCCTGGTAATGCTGATTTTCTCTCTGCTGTTCCAGATGTGTTAATGTCATTTATCCAGCTGGGGCTGAGACAAAGAATGCTGAATGTTCCCCTCCTCTGCATGCCACACCTCCATCTCCTCCCCATGTTTATTTCTTGAGATACATTTTCAAACTAAGAATAGGACTATGGGAAAGAGAGGAGGAGAGAAATGGTCACTGTCCTTGAAATGAGAACTGGACAAAACCACATCTCAGCTGTTCCCAGCCAAAGGAATTTTTCAGCAGTTGTCATTATTTTTGTTCTTGTGTGATGCTTCACAGGGGTGGAAGCTGTTTCTCTTCATCCATGTCATCCATATTGTCATCCACCATGGAGGAGGTTGCTAGGTCTGGTGTCATGTTTTGTGTTTAATGAAACTGGGAAGATCAGGAAAATATTCTGTCTCCACCATCCGCAGTTTGTGGTTTCATGCACTACATGGTTACTGCATTATTCATATAACAGTAATAATAACAATAACAGTAATAATAACAATAACAGTAATAAAATAATAATAATAATAATGACAACAACAACAGACTTTCTATAGATCCCCTAGCACTGTTCAAAGAGGTTTTGTGATCTTAAATTTAGTGTATAGGGAACCTGAGGTGGTAAACCACAATTTCTTGGTTTTACCATGGAAAAGCTAAATTCCAGACCTTTGCAGATTGGTCCAGTTTATAATCTACCAATTCCTATAGCATCTTCTGGAGAAACAGCTGTAACTGGATGGTTTTGGTAGTGCTTTTTTGATATAAATGTCTATTCTTTAGGAAAGCTCATACACTTTAGGCCAAGGTGTTGATCTATACTGGCTTAGCATAAAAAGTAAAGGACAAGTAAAAAGGAGTGAAAATGTGAATTTTTTTCCCCACTGGGACACAGTGTCCCATATATATATAGGACAGTATATATCGTGGTAAGGCAGGTGCCCAGCCGGCTTTGGAGAGCATCTATGCACTGCCCTTCATCCTGGCTGATCCTCTTCTAATCCATGCATTTGATCATTGCCCTCATTAAACTGGCAAAGCAGGTTGTTTGGAAAATTTCCCATTTAAAATTGTCTCCTTTCAGGTTTTTCAGATTGATTAAGTCTTGCTTGTTGTCAGTTACTCTATCTCACACTCTCCTGACAGCGTGAAACAGGATAATCATGTCCTGACATGCCTTACAGCCGTAATAAGTCTTTCTCTACTTCCAATTTCTTTCATATTATTTACCTGAATATTAAGGATCTTTGCCTGGGAGCTGACAGATGAAGAACCTTATCTGTCTCCCATTTGCTAAGGTGCTTACATTTGCTGCTTCAACTATTTAAAGCTGTTTTACAACTTGTGGTGAATGCAATGTAATCAGCAGAAGCTAATAGGAAACTTGAACTGAGTGTCCCACTTTGTCCAGGTTGCAGGGAATGGACTGAATGGTGCCCAGAAACTCCTTTACTTGGAGTGCAGGGTGTAGTCAGAGGTTGCTTCAGGATGCACTAAGACTTGGGCATGTAAAGCTACAGTATCTTGGAATGAAGCAGCTGTGGTTTGGGGTATTTTGCAAGTTAAAACTCATCATAAGTTACAGACTCTGAAGCTGCCTTTATTAATCTGGAAAGGTCTTCTTGGAGCTTTGGCCAACCTGTGTGTTTGCACATTGGGAGAAAGAGGGGCCATGGACTCCAAGGCCTTCTTAGGAAGAGAGCTCCCTATGACTTTGTTTCCACCCTAATACAGACTCCACTTTGCCTCCCCAGCTGGAGAACTGTCTTCTTGGAAATTCAGCCATGCCAAAGTGGGATGTTGGTAGGGACAAAGGGATGTACTTTAGTGGGGAGCACTGGGGAATGGAGTGGGAGGAGGATGCTGAGGCAGGTGGGGACAAAGAAGTGAGGAGCAGGGCTCAGCCAAGGCTGGATCCCACAAGTGTAATGATTAACAAAGAATTTAGGACATAAATTGATTACAGTGGTGAGAAATAACAGCTTACTTCCCAGTCTCATACAGGAAGGGGCCAAGTGTAAAGATATTCATTTAGGTCTTACCTGTCATCACAGGTCAACATGTGATCCAGAGCTGTCCTTTCTCCAGTTCCCCATTCCCTTTCTTCTCTTTGGACTGATGCCATTTGTTTCCAGCCCTGTACAGAGCACTAGTGCCCAAATTTCATGCTGTAGGCAATGAATGCCAAAGTAAGGCCTCACAACTGCTGTGGTATCTCACTGAAAAATTGTAATGAACTCCTGAGATTCTTCCCCCAGGGATCTGCCAGAGCCAAGGTCCCTGGGGAGGAAGACAAAGACAAAACTTCAGAGCTTGTTGCTTATGTTCTGCAGGTAGAATGGATACAGCCCAGTGGATTTCACAGATTTCAGGAATTGCAGGAACATTGAAGAATGCAGGGCCAGAGAGATCTCTCTGGGATTCCCCTGAAAGTGCACTTGCCCAAAGATAAATTCTTTTTTCTTTTTTACCCACTGAGATCAGGCAGGTGGTCCTCTGGCTCTTTATCATGCTAGCCTGGTTTTACACCCTTCTATCTTCTTAAATAAAATATGGTTGTGTCCCTATTAAAGGCCTTGCAGACTCTGGATTTATTTTATCATCACAATGATCAACAATAGCAACCAGGTTAAGAAAAAATATTTTGAAAGGATATTTAGTTTGTTGAGATCTATCAGCTGGGACCAGCAACACGCCAGAAATGAAAAAGCTGCAAACTGCTTTCTTTTTAACTACCTGCACATCATCTGAGCAGTATTGCTCAAGAATCATGGAAAAAAACCCCATCCATGGCAAAGATAATTTAACAAGGTACAGGAGGAAGGAGAAGGAAAGGAGAAAAGGAAGAAGGGGAAAGAAGGAATAGTGGGGGAATGGGGAGAACAGAAGGGTTATACAAGTCCTTTTAGTGCTTAAGTAGCTGGAAGCTTTTTCACTGTTACACAAGGGGCTCTTGCCCATCTCCCTCTACCACTCCTGGACACACCACCTGTCTGTCCCACCTTTGCTGATGGTCAAGGCCTCCAGCTGAGCTGGTACAGCCAAACACCTGTCCCACCTCAGCTGCCCCATTTCATGCACGGCCTCCAGCTTCTTGTGAAGGTGAGTTTCTGTTTCTCCTGGAACACTGGGCTGTGAAGGAGCATTGCTGGGACAGGAGCATATGTTTGCTCCAGCTGCCTGTGCTGCACGAGCACGACCTGTGCTGGGAAGGAGACAGCAAACATCTGGGAGGAGCTGATGGTGTCACAGCTCTTTGCTCTGCAAATGCCAGTCAAACATCCAAGATAATCAACGGTGAGAAACGATTAGGCCCCAGTGATAGCCATTGTTCTGGACATGCATTTGTATCTTGTCATGACAGGTCAGTGTTTTTTCCTTCCCTTGGCAATCCAGCACTGGCTCTGCTCTCCCAGAGTATTTCTAGGCACAGACTCACCTGGAAGTCATAGAGATCACAGGTGCCTGAGGCTCCTGGGGCTGGTTTTGACACCAAAGGTATTGTCATTGCTTAAATACGTTTGTTACTCCTTTTATTCACAACTTCTTTACAATTATTTGTATTTCTGCCCCTTCACTGGGATTTTCCAGCTCTCTGGAGACAGACCTTGGTTAAACATCTACCTTCAGCTCAGAAGCCTCTGTACCATGTCTATTGCTCAATCAGGCTGCAAACATTAATTGTTTTGGTTCTTTACCACCTTTCAGACCACATGGGCCATACCTGTCAGGAGCCTCATCTGCTCGAGTGACTCTGTACAGCAAGATATTTGATAGGCAATAATTTCACAGTTACTCAGAATTCATACTGTCATTGTGCAAAGACAAATTTCTCCCATCTCATCATAAAAACAATTCAGTTTAAATCTGACTGGATGGGTTTAGAGTAGATGGATTGGGTCCTGCAGTGAAACTGGACAGGAAGACAACCCAGTTACCAGATTAACTGCCTTTCTCTTCTAAATAGAACCAAATACACCCATACAAAGTAGGAGAGGGATTATTAGAAATCTTCTATTTTTATGGATAGGAATGAATTTTTATGGAGCTGATAATGCAGATAGAACACACAATTGGTCTAGTCAAAATGAAAGATGAATACAAATTGCAAATCAGCTCCTGAGCTATAAAAATTGGTGTAACCTTCTCAGCAATAACTGATTGTTTAGGAGGCTCAAATAGAGTCACAGTGATGTTTCTTCCAGCCTTATTAAGCATCACAGTTGTCATATTAAACCAATGATATATGAGTATTTGCTTATTGTAATGAGTTCTGGAGACAGTAGCTGGAGCAGCAATACAAAAAACCTCAGGCTGAAGATTTTGGATATCTTTTTCTCACTCCCTGAGGGAAATACTTCTCTCTTTTATTTCACTACCATCAAAGACTGCCTCAAACTCTGATACAGGCAAAACTCATCCTGAAGCTAAATCTCTGGGATCTAATGCCCCTTCCCCCCTCAATGGACTGTAAATATAATATAGCTCCAGATGTATCTGGTGTTCTTCTGTATTTTCACTTCCCTGGGAGCAATGGGAAATTAATATTCCTTTGTATATGATAGTCTAGAGGATCCCAAATTGCTTTCCAAGCTTTAGAAAAACTCTCCTGGGAAATAAATTTGGAGGTGTTAGCAGCCATGTCATTTGGAGGTCAGATCTGTTCAGCAGGGTGAGCTTTGGAGGAATTTAGAGCAGAGTAAATGGGGCAACTCCAGGCTCAGCTAAAGGAGGTTCAAAGGGAGAAAAAAAGGACATGTGCTGTTGAAGAAAGCTTGGAGAAACCTTTAGGGAGGAGAGGCAGCCAGGTGATGTTTGATTATCCAGTATTCATGTGTTCTGTCAGCTCTGGAGGAAGTCCACTTGCAGGGTGCAGCGGCACACTAAGGAGATGCTTTGGTGTCTTCACAGACAGATTGAGGGGTTTTGTGCCTGTGGCAGGAGGTGTTGCAGTGACATCGCTGGTAGCCATCCATTTATGTATTCCAGCAGCTCTGCTAAAAGGAATCAGGATGGGAGGCACACTGAGCATTCCCCTGCCTGGTGCTTGATTGAATGGTGGGAGAATCAAAAAGCCTGTAAATTTCTTCATGAAATTTAGGTCCATCGTTCCTTGTTCTGCCACCCACAGGCACATGTAAAAAGTTTATCTTCTCCTTTGTAAGAACATTGTTAAACCTTCCCCTTAAGTCCTTCTCCTCTGGCTAAATAACTCCAGCTCTTTCTCTCCTTCTTACAGACCATGCACATCACACTGATGATCATTATCTTTACTGCCCCTGGGAACACTCCCATTGGCCCAACCACCTTCCTTGAAGGCTGATATCAAAACCAGACATGGGATGCCACTGGGGACAGACAGAAGACTGACTTCCATTGTCTTGCAGGCCATTGCCCAGCTGATACAACCACGCTGTTGGAAACAGCACGGGCACATATATGCTCGACTTGTTCACCCTATATTGTGTAAATATTGGCTTGCTCTGCTCCGGAAAGGAAGTTGAAGTCAAACTGAATTATCAGCATTTCCTTGTTTCTCCCTTTTTCCTTTTTGACAGCCAGGCACTTTTTGTTCTTCCCTAATATTCTGGATTCACATCATTACAGGAGATATTTAAGCCCTATCTCATGCTCAAGACAAATCCCTTTTGCCTCAAAATGCATTCCACCTGCACAGGCGAAGACAAGGGGAGCTGATTCAAGTTGTAGACTCAAACATAATCTGGCCTTCCTTTTCCAGTGCTTGTCTTGGCAGCTAAAACCACTTTTACAGAGCTGTCATATGTCATTATTAGAAGAGCTGCAGCCATGAGCTGAATTAAAGCTTTGCGAAGCTGGTACGTTTATTCCATATATTTTGCAGATGGGGTCTTTGTCCTCAGGGAGATAAGTGATTGCCAGGACTATATGGGCTTCATGTATACAGTGTTTGGGATTTGTCCAAGGAACAGACCATGGTCCCCAGGCCATGTGGTAGAAGCTGCTTTATGTCTGCACTGTTCAAGTATCAGCAGTCTTTGGAGCTCAAGGTGTGTCATTGCAGGAAACTTTCAGAGCTCTTCCTGCTGTTTTTCATGCCTAGAGAACATGCAGCTGCTCCCAACCCACTGGGGAAAATTTGAGGATTGCTGGAACAGTCTCAGAAGACAAAAATGGCCTGAGGAAGCAACAT
The DNA here is from genome assembly GCF_020740725.1 of Corvus hawaiiensis. Classification (NCBI taxonomy): domain Eukaryota; kingdom Metazoa; phylum Chordata; class Aves; order Passeriformes; family Corvidae; genus Corvus; species Corvus hawaiiensis. The sequence continues at coordinate 76,260,090 of NC_063216.1, read as the reverse complement.
CTTGTGCAGCTTGAGTGCATGCTGTATGTAAAATATGGATTTCAGCATGAGATATTTTCTAGTCTGTGTCATTCATTTCCAACCAGGAAAGGAATAATTTCACACTGGAGTCAAAACTGGGTTGAGCTAACATACACACAGTTATAGTTGTCATGCTAAATGAGGCAGTGTTCATGCTGCATTAAATAGGATAACAAACTTCCTTTGAGTGGAGAAGGGAGAGTGGGACACTCTTCCCTTCTCAAATGCTTCCAGATCCTACAGGCGTTTCAGAGGTGTCTGGCATAGTTAAACTTGTCACGGTGTAACAGTGGCCTGCTGTCAGATCAACACTCAGACAGGCACTGCCAGGATGTCAGGGGGCTGTCAGTGGACACCAGGAGTTGCTCTCTGAAGTCACTCCCAGTTAAGTACTAATGGGGATGGTCCTGAGCAAGGCCAGGAGCTGGACTTGATGGTCCTTGTGGGTCCCTTCCAGCTCAGGATGTTCTGTGACTCTGTGACCTGCAGGTTGAGGGAGGGGATTCTGTCCCTCTGCTCCACTCAGGTGAGACCCCACCTGCAGAGCTGCCTCCAGCTCTGGAGTCCCCAACATCAAAAGGATGTGGAGCTGCTGGAGCGAGTCTAGAGGAGGCCAAGAAGATGCTCCAAGGGCTGGAGCCATTCTGCTCTGGAACCAGGCTGGGAGAGCTGGGAGTGTCCAGCCTGGAGAAGAGAAGGCTCCAGGGAGACCTCAGAGCCTCTTCCAGTGCCTAAAGGGGCTCCAGGAGAGCTGGAGAGGGACTTCAGAAAAGGGAATGTAACTATAGAACAAGGGGGAATGGCTTTAAACTGACAGAGGGAAGGGTTAGACCAGATAATAGGAAGGAATCCTTCCCTGCGAGGGTGGGGAGGCCCTGGCACAGGGTGCCCAGAGAAGCTGTGGCTGTCCCATCCCTGGAAGTGTCCAAGGCCAGGCTGGACGGGGCTTGGAGCAACCTGGGATAGTGGAAGGTGTCCATGGCAGGGGGGTTGGAATAAGATGATCCTTAAGATCCCTTCCAACCCAAACCGTTCTGGATTCTCTGATTCTGTGAATGTACATCTTGCCCTGACAGCCCCCATAAACACACCTGGAGAAAAGCAGGATTTGTTTTGTTTATGATCCATTTCAGCTTTGCTCAGTGAAGGCTTTTCAGGTATCATAACAGACTTCATGAGCAGTCAGTATGTGTTCCTGGGTGAAAATGGGCAGCACATGGCAGAACTCTTCATCATGTGTTTTACAAAGCAGGCTTTGCCGGGTTTTACTGCTGCAGGGATTGTTCACAGAATGAGAAAGATACAATCCTATTTGCCTACTTCTTGGCCACCTAACAACGCAGTATATTTTCCATGCAACTGGCCATAAACCAGGTTAAAGATAACATGAGCTTGCATTTGAATTTCAGACCCCTCGCCTGAGATTATCTCAGAGGCCGTTTCCATGACTCATAGCACCGACAAAACTCAAAACATGGAAACATCAGTCAGCTCCTGACATAAAATTTGGGCTTACAAAATTAAGTGTTTAAAAAATAATGAAACACAAAGTTTTATTTCTGTATCTTTGCAGCAAGGTGTTCCAGGTTCCCACTTCTCAGCTTTTTCCTGTAACAAGAAGGAATACAAAGAAGATAGACAGAAGCAACTCTGTTATCATTTCAACACTTGGAGATTTACCAAAAAAAAATAAGCCCTCACCAGATTCTGTGGTACTGCAATACACCCCTGGGAATTGCCAAGATCATGTCAGACAGGTGGAGCAAAGAGTTTCTGCTGTCACCCTCCCTGGCAAATGCTGATTTAAAAGGTGATCTGAACCTTTGTAAGGGCCCACATACATGCAAGTTGAATTATTTGGACAATTACCAGAGCTGTTACAGTAAAAACTGAGTCACCACCTGCTCCCCTAGAGTCACCAGAGGACAGAGGACTCTCTGAGGAGCACAATGTAATTCCCTGAAATCCAAATCAAGCCCAAGGGATTGTGCTTCTCTCTGGTGATTTCACAGTAGGCTTTCAAGCCCTTCTTTGAGTGCCAGACCCTGGAGATATTTTACATTGGAGATGAAGACCCTGAGGAGCAATTCCCATCTATGGACTGCAGGCTGGCTTTCCTTAATTATCTTTTTGGGTTCACTGGAAAGGCTTAGAGGGGGCCAGCTCCTTGCTGACAGGGTGCCCAGGATAATTAGCTATGCCTCCATTCATTGCTGCAGGGTTATCTGGGATGAATCCCGAGCTGATTGCTCCCAAAAGGATGCTCACTCTGACAACTTCCCAGGGAGGCCTTATATAGGAAAATTTACACATTTTTGGATGTTCTTCAGTCACAATGCTTCTTTCCAGACCCTATGAAGCCAGGAAGCCTGGAGCCAAGGAGATGTTTCCAGGCTGAATTGTGAATGTTTAAAGATGATTTTGACATTGACTGAGAGGCGTAGATGAGTTATGACAAAGGGATGCTCATGTGTCAGTGGTGAGAGGAGAGGCCCATCAGCAGCAGCTGTCTTGGAAGTCATCTAGAAGACAAAACGAGGGTGCATGAGGGCAGAATAATTTCCTTGGTTGGGGTGAAATACACCATATTATAGCTAAAATTGGAAAAAAACACTTTTTTTCCCCGGTTGTGTCTGGAGGAACTAAATCAGCAGGGCTTTCCTTTTTGTATGGTATGGGGAGAGGAGAGGAGAGAAGAGGAGAGGAGAGGAGAGGAGAGGAGAGGAGAGAAGAGAAGAGAAGAGAAGAGAAGAGAAGAGAAGAGAAGAGAAGAGAAGAGAAGAGAAGAGAAGAGAAGAGAAGAGAAGAGAAGAGAAAAGTTCAATTCATAAACATAGTAAAAATCTTGATACCATTGACCCCTTAAGACTCTGGCCTTGAAAGAGATGGAATCTCTTCAGTGTTGGTGAGATGTTTCCCTGTGCAGTGCCTTCCCTTCAGTGACAGCTGAAGTGCTCTGGCAACAATGGACTGGAGGCCAGGGACAGCATTTCCACCCTCGAAGCTTGCTAAGTGTATCTCCTCTAAATTCAGCAGCTTCCTGGAGTAAAAAAAGGCCAGGATTTCAGTCATGTGCTATTTTTTTTTTATAAACCAAGGCTAAAAAGATAGTAGGACCTGGTAAGGAGAGAAGTTATGAGACCTGACAGCTTAATTCTTGCCATGACTAGAAACCCAGAAAGATTTTAAAAACCTCTACTTTTGTTACTTAAATGCAAACTTTTCATAGGCAATCAGTATAAATATGCTTACTGAGGCTAACAGGCCTTATCCTTGTTTTACTACCTCAGCAAAAAGGTGGAAGAGTGCGCCAAAGTTCTCTGAAGTTACTGAAAATCTTTTCCACTCAAAAGGTCACAAAGAGCCTTTCAGTTCCTCTTGAAGAGGGTCTGACCTGCCTGAAATAGGGGTGCAGGGATCATGAAACTTCACCTAAGAAATGCTATTAGTTCCTCTCTGACCTGCCAATAACCCCATTCAGAGGTGATTTAAATGCAAAATAATTTTTAAAAAATCAAAGGAGAAAAAAAGCTATGAGGCCATATAGAGTAATTTGGGTTTCTTTTTCAGGTTGTATCTGCAAAGCTTTTGTTGTTGTATAAACCTTAGGGTAAGAGTCAGATTTCTCTATTGACGTTGATACTGGCAATTAGGTTGATATTTATATATTGGCTTGGGTACATAAGAACAGGTTTATCTTCAGCAGTGCCATTTGTTTGGTTTTTTAGTGGAAGATGCTCTTTGTCAAGATGAAAAAAATTATGTAGGTGTGTGGACATGAGAATTTTTCTAGACTGAAAAAGTAAATATTTTGAGATGCACTCACACTTTTCAGAAATACACATCTCTAGCTGGAGCAGCTGTGGCAGCCTCTTTGGATGGCACCACCTCCCACTTTTCAGTCTGTTCAATTGCTTTTGGATTTTATAGTGTAGAGATTAAAAGAGGAGTTTGGGAGAAGTGGCTCTGTAAAGCAAAACCACTGCAACCAGCCCATTGGGGCAGACTGGGGGATGGGGAGGAAAGCAGGGAAAAGCCAACTGACTCTGCAGCCCTGGCAATAGGGGGAATTAAACTGTTTGACTTTTAGACAGCCAAAGTACTCTTTTTTTTCCCCATCTATTTCCCAGAAGCACAAAGCTTTCCATGGTAGATTACAGAAAAGCACTTTTCTAGCTCGTTTAATCCAAGCATGACACCTGGAAACTTCTCTGAACAGCTCATGTTACACGACGATTCCTACTGAAGGTTGATTCTGAAATCCTTTGCTTTCCATTTTTGTGTCCCATCAACAACAGCCCAATTTTCTTTTGTACCCCCTCCAAGGCTCTGCAGTGCAAGGGTACGTCCATCCATGAGATCAGCACAGTCCAGCAGGATTATAAAGTCTGTCCAAACTCTTTGGCAACTACTTTGTCTGTCCAAACTCTTTTGCATTTGAGGAGAGGCAGGTGGAGGTTGTGGTTTGTTTGCAAACTCTTGGATGCAGCAATTGATTTAATAGTTTAATAATTAATCAGGGAAGGAAGACTGAAGGCATTTGTAAAGGGCTGATGGGAAATCAATGGCAGGGAGAGCACATTGCTGCTCAGAAATAAGGAGTGCATCAGACTGGGCTGGGAAAAATAATCCTTTGAATATTTAGAGAGGCTGGAAATATTCAGTCTCACTTAGAAAAGGGCTTTCGCTTTTTACCTTTGCATGCAGAAGTGGCTGAAAATACCTCCAGCTTTGTGAGGTGAAAAGAGGAAGCCATTTGGCTCTCCAGTGACCTGCTGCTGGTCATGGAGGAGAGGCATGGCAAGGATGTTCCTCTCCCAGGATTTTCTCTCCCTCTTTTCTGTGCTTTGTACTCTGAAGGTCTTATCTTTCCCAGGGATCTTTAGAAGAAAAGGAAGACATTCTGTAACTTCAAGAAAAGGACTACGCATTGCCTTTTTGTGTAGAAATCACAATCAAGTGTCTCTAACTAAACCTCTGCTGGTGAATCCATCGTGATTTGGGGAAGAGATTATTAATGAATTTAATCTTAAAAAACCCCAACACCAAATAAGAAACACAAAGGAAATGGTTTTATAATGTGCTCTGATTTCTCCTTTGCCCAGAGAAAATGTGTTTATCTGACTCATCTGAGCATCTTCAGCTGCCTCTTGGCAACTGAACTTGACCACAGTTAAATAATTTTATTTCTTTATTTTGCAGGTTTGCTTCCAGTTGCACTTTTTGGAGTTAAACACCAGCCAATGACTAGAACATGCGAAGCAGTTCCCTGGATTCATTGTCATTTGAATAAGACACTCAGCAGTCCTTACACTAAAAAAATGCACCAAACTGTTAATTGATTTTTAAAGGAGAATTATGATGCTTTTAACAAGCCACTTATCTTGCTAAGCATTGCTGGGGTAGTGTATCTTCCCCTGAAATGGCTGTTCCACAATGTGAGTCCCTAATTGCTTATAAAGCACACTGTTTATTGAGTATTAGCTCTGGCATAGTTGTTTATTACAGGAGTGCATTGCTTAATGCTTGTAAAAAGCCATCCAACTTAAATATGCCCTGCCTTGTCTCTTACCCTCCGATGAACACACACTCTCCATTCCTAAGTTTGCAGCGGGAAGGGAGGGAAAAGTGTTAGCAGAGCTGTGGAGAGCCAGAGGAGGTTGCCTGGTAACTGTGAGGAAAGCATCTGACTCAGGAGTGTATCGACTACTTATTATCTCCCGCGCTCTGCCTACAATTAGCAGGTCAGTGACCCGGGAAAACATTTCAGATGAAGTCAAACCATCAGCTGGACAAATGTGCCTCAAGTACTGCTGTGTGCTGGACCCATGCAGGAAGGATGAATCAGTGGCACACTCGTCCTGCAGCCTCCTGGTCCTGAGCCACGTGCTGTGTTATCATCATGAGACATGAAGCCTTCAGCTCGTGTGATCTACAGGCAGCAGGGATGCATTTGCCTTCCTATTCCATGGGCATTTGTCATTCCTTTTCCTGGGATGGGTGATATTTTCAGCTGTAGGGAGGAAAATGCCAGCAGAGAGAGAAGACAAGGGCATAGATATACTGATATAATTTAGTTATAACTCCTTTTTCAGTCCTGGAATGACTTCTCCAATTCGCTGCTCTTGTGAGGAGTAAGGAGGTGGATTTATCATCCCTTAGTCTCCCCTGTACAACTGAAGCAGGCAGGTAGGAGGATGGCTAAGTATGACACTCAGTTTCTGATTTCTTCTTTCCCATAAAGTTAGAAAACCTCTTTTCCTGTCAACAGAGCTGCCTGGGCTGTAGGAGTAGCTGAGGAAGTGTACTCTGGGTTTGACAGAGATTGGTGGTGAGCAGTGGGGTGGGATTTGCTGAGTGAACAACGCCTGTAATCATGTTTCACTGCACCCTTTAGTTGGTTTTCTTGATCTCAGGATTCATCTTGCACCTTTTTTTGGTGTATTTATCAGTGGCCATGTCCCAAGACTCTTCACAAAGGAATGTCACGAGATGGGGGTTGACCTCTTCTCACTGGCAGCTAGAGACAGAACAAAGGGAAATGGCCTCGGGTTGTGCCAGGGGAGGTTCAGGATGGATAGTAGGCAAAATTTCTTCACTGGAAGAGTGGTTAAGCATTGGAACAGGCTCCACAGGAAGGTGGTGGAATCACCATCCTTGGAAGTGTTCAAAACCACAAATGGATGTGGCACTTTGGGGAATGGTTTAGTGGGCATGGTGGTATTTGGTCAAAAGCTGAACTTGATCTCGAAGGACTTTTTGAGCCTTAATGATTCTGTGATTCCAAGAGATCAACCCCTAGCTGATCCTCAGATAAAGAGGGTCTTGGAGGACTTGACACTGGAGTACAGCTTCACGTTTTAGCCTCTAAATACGTGCTTCTTGCAAATACAATTTCTCCATTCCCCTCTCCAATGAAACCTTTACACCATTTTGTTGGGAAAAGGAGAATTATATGACTGCCATGTCAGATTCAGATTTAAAGGCATCCAAGTGAGGTTTGCATAGAGATTTCTGCTGTTTGAGATCTAGTCAGATCTTTGTTGATGAGCTGGATGAATTCTTAATGTTTCATCTGTCTTGTCAACCTATTCTAACGCAAGATTTCTCTGTTTAATCTCTCAAACACTTTATTTCGTTAGCAGCAGAACACAGAATCGTGTTCCTTTGCAGTATTCTCCAGGGCTTTATGAATCCTCCAAAAGACCTTTAAAATTAGAAATTACCAACAATCTTTGTACCACCAAAGCCGTGTAACAGTCAATTTCTCGACTGTTTGAAATTAAATACTGTTGCCCCACTTAATGCCATGATTTGGATAAGTTGATTTCTAAGGGAGTTCAGGAAGCTGCAGCAACTTACTTTTAAGTGAAAGTCGCTTTGAAGGAGACCATTTGGGATTTAAAATGGCCTTAAATGGAAAAATCCAAGTCCACAGTAAAACTAAACAGGAGGGCCTCTGGAGATGGTGTGCTTCAATGAGCTTCACTCACTAAGCTTATTAAGAAAAATGTCAGCAAATATGACACTGAAAAATCCACAGTGTATTTCTGCTACCATCAAAAATGTTGTAGTCTGAGACTACACTGCTCTATATTTGTATCAACTGGTTAATTAAATTACACAGTGTTAGTTTAACTCCCTGGGAAAAGATTTTCCTTTGGTACGAATATTTGAGTTAAATGCTGTGACTGCACCACAGAAAAGGCAAGATCACACAATTTATAAATATAGATAGATACATAGATAGACATTTAATTTCAGGTATATATAATTTTTACAGTTATCACTGTTCTAGATCAACAAGCTGTGCTAAACTACATCTCATCTTGCAGAGAGATATCAATTCTTGATGTTGAAATATTGTCAACATAAGTTTAAGCACCTTATTAAAGTGAAATAAATCAAGTATTTGACTGTGTACTCTCAAACCCCCATATTTGTAAATATTCTAGTATTTATTCACACCTTTGTATCATTTTTTAAATTAATTAAATGCCTGTTTGTTGATCTGGAAAGGATTGCAGGTTAGTTTGAGTATGAAATCAGCCTGGAATGGTCACACCTGCCTTGATCAAGAATCTTCCAGTACCAAACTACTTATCTAGACTACTTTTATTTTCAGTGGAGCACTTTCCTGCACTTTTAGGAAAATCATTCATCTCATTGTAAAATAACTGTCTACAATCCATCACACGGATTCTAAAAATGAATATTTGTGTCCGTTGGCTCTACTGGAAGCTGGGGGTGAGTGATGTGCTGCACCTTGTATAGGTGGAATTAATCTAACACACATGGGCTGCATATCTGATCAGCTGAATTCTAACCTGTGCCATCTGCAGCCACTGGAAAACAATGGGCTCTTCACAGGCAATCAAGTCACCATCTGCTGATGCAACCACAGGTTGTTGCCTTGGTCGTTTGGATCAGGAAGAAGAAAAGTAACAGAAGAAAGTGGTGAGTTATCTTTGTGTTTCTCTTTTGCACACTCTGGCCCTTATGAAACTGATTTCTGCACCTGTTCTGACAGAATCACCAAAGGCTTTTGAAGTGGAACTCAGACAAGCTGAAGAATCTGGGTGGTTGAAAACACCCACAATAATTTATCCTTGTTGCTTCTTCCATCCCCACCTCTCCAGCTCTTCTCTCTTGGCGCTGTATTGCTTGGGCCCTGCTGTCGTGTTTCCTTCTGAAGACATAAATTGCCCCTGACTAAAATCTTCTACAAGATCATGAGGCAGGTAGGGAAGGACCTTTTAGATCAGTTTGGTTGCCTTCGACCCAGTAGAATTGATCTATCACCTCCACTTGTGTAAGGGTGAAGTGAGAATGAGAGGTCAAGAAATGCATGTTTTGTGGTTATCTTAGGTCAAAAGACCATCTGATTAGGCTTGTATAACTTGGATAACATTAGTGCAGTTACCCTGATCTGCATAATCATGGCTGGATGAGCAGATAATTACTGGTAAAAAAATTAATTACATGGATTTATTTGAGCTGTGGTCATAATGAACATTACTATACGTTAAGATACTAAAAGAACCAACATAACCTCAACAAGATGAGCTGGGATGGGCTACAGGTGCCTACAGGTTGGAATTATGATCTTCCTACATGTCACTTGTCAGAGTACCTGTGGCTTTACTGTGGAGCCCTCAAAGCCACTCTAAATGTCATGAGCCCGTGAAGTTTTTTGGTAGGCAAGGGAACATTTTTGAGTGCCATGGTACTACATGCTGGTTTATGCTGTATTTACCTACATCCTACCTTGGGTGGTCTTTAAGGTCCCTTCCAACCCAAACCATCCTGTGAAACCTATGACTCTACTTTTACCAGAAGAGCATGGGAGTTAAACCACAGAATTAGGTTTTTGTCTTATAATTTCTCTTTGAAAATGGCCATTCCTGAAATCCTGTCAGGATTCATTTCCACTGAGAGAACAGTAATGGAGGTTTCTTCATCTGTATTGGTCACCTATCTTCTTTTCTGAGTGGAGGCAAAGAGATTTGGTGCACACCTCATTTCCTCCTTAACTGACCATCCAAAACAAGTCATACCTGAGAATTATTTGATTCCTTCCATGATCTGTAAGAGCAGCTGCCATTTCATCTCTACATTCCTGTTCTATTTCAGTGCATGGCAGTACTACAGTACAATCCTTTTAGTAAAATCCTTTCAGTACAGTCCTTTTCCAGCACAATAAGGTGAACAGGACAGAGTTACCAGCTCCAAACAACCTTTTCTCAAACCAATCCCTCCCTTCTTTAAGTTCTTTTTCATGCAATGGGTCCTCCAGCCAAGACTTTCCTTCTTTTGCCTCCTAAGGAGTTGCTAAAATAACTTGTTTAGCAAGTCTGCTGTCAAAATTGTGCTTTGATCTGCCTGCATTTTCCTCTGCAGTGTTTGCATGGATGTAATCAATTTGTAAGAAGGTAATCATGCTGTTTTGCTTCTTTTCCTAAGCCTGCAGTAGATAAATGTATTAACACTGCGATAACAATCTTGGAGCCGCTTCTAATCTGGTATTAACTCTCCCACTGACCTGTTAGCTGTATTATTCATAGTTTTCAAAGGAGGATATTGAATCCCAAATCACTATTACTTTGCTTAAATCTGGACACACATCACTGAGAGAACCATGAGATGAGTCAGGGGAGTTGGTCACAGGATGAGAAGGAACAGTGGGATGAACACAATGGATGAAAATCCTCACACAGAAGGACAAAAAACAACCAGCCAAATAAACCCAACCCCAAACTCACCCAACAGAGGTGAATTTTTAAATTATCTCAGAAGTGGTAGAAAGGAAAAATTGGTAGAGCCATCCTGAACCCAGCTTACCCCACCTGGAATGTTGTCCCTATGCATTCACTCAAATGTAAGCCCAGAAAAAAACCTTTCTGTTTACTAAGAGTAGCTTTTGTAAACATACTTTTCTAGTGATGGCTATTTTATTGTCTGACTGATGCACTGTGGGGAGCACAATTCTAAGTTTTCCTGTAGGCTACATTTTTTATTTTACAGCCAGATGTCACAATAAAATTGTATAAGAAGAAACGATACAAATAAGATGCCAAATTGAGAAAAAATAATCAGCTCAGGGAGGAGGAAAACACATTTCAGTCTTCAAAACATCAGCAGAAACTCTTATAGTTCCATTATGAAAATAGATTACATTCTTAATGTAAAGGTCTGATATGCTCTGTAATATTATATTGTCCTGCATAGAGTTGTTTTGTGAAAAAGCTCTATTATAAATATTCTCTTGCTAAATCTTTTCCACTGTACCTTATAAATACATAAAATCTATTTGTAACTCAGTTTTGGTTACCACTTGATGCATTTTGAGGAAAAGCACCATAAGAGTTGCTCATTCTCCATCATATTTGAGGGGTGACTTCAATGTGTTCACCACATATTTTGATAAAGAGGGCCCCAGAGGCAGCTGAATTACTGAAATTCTGCTGAAGTCAGAACATTATTGATGCCATGAAGATTTTTTTGCCTTTCTTTTTACCCGTTATACCTTTTTACAACTTCTGTATTCTTAGTGCTTTTTGCCTACATTCTTGGACTTGTTTGTTCAGCCAAGAGACCAAACGTCTTAGAAGCTTCGTAGGTAGGGATCAGTGTGCCCCAGACCCCAAGGTCCTCTCCAGAACACATTCTGTAAACTGAGATAGAACCATCAGGGGAAGGTTCCTTGGGGAGGGGGGGGCTCATTCAAGCCTCTCATTGGGGAATTTTTGATAGATATGCTAATTAGTAAGACCTATAATGACATACCAGGATCTTTTGAAGGTGTGCATTGAGGTGTGCATTGAGGTGCATTTGACCTGGACGTGGTGCACCTATGGATCCTTAAAATAAATACCAAGGTAAAATCCCTTTTTCCCTTCTAACTGTGTTTGACTCTTGATTTTAAGACCAAGAAAAAGCATCATTAAGAAGGTGCAGTGTTTTTGGCTTAGTATGTGATATTTATATCACTTAAGATATTTAAATCACTTAAGGTGGGGTTTTTTTGTAATCCAGCTGTGAGGTGGAAGATGAGGATTCAATTTCCTTGACCTGCAGGAATTTGTAATCACATTAATCCTTTTTAATGGAAAGTCTGAGGTGTAACACAGGCAGGAGTGTTGCTCTCTCCTCTTGGAGCCATACGATGCATCTTGAAATTTGTTCAAGGGAAGCAAATATAAAAATTACATAGGTTGCTAAGTTGTTTCTTTTTTTTCTGGAGCCCTGGTCCACCATGAAAAGCAGGTCCTGTGCTTTTTGTGCAAAATTTATATGCCCCTACCTGACAGTAGAAAAACCTGTGAGACGGAACTGCTGGAGAAAGGAGTCCCTGCCTCTAGGCCACGTCTGCAGTCCCTCTCCAGTGCATGTTTGAGCATATTCTACAAAGCAGAAAGAATCAGACCACAGAATTATAGAATTCTTTGGGTTGGAAGGGACCTTTAAAGGCCAGCTAGTCCAACCCCACAATGCAGATGTAGAACATCACCAATCATTTATGGTGTTGGGCTAATGGTTGGACTCAATGTCCTCAGAGGTCTTTTCCAAACTTAATGATTCTATGATTTACATCCTCCCAGGCAGAGAGAGGTAGAGAACAACACCTGAGACTTTGGAATCTCCAAAACCTGAGCTGCTCCCTTCCCCAGTGGATAAAAACCACCTCAGTCTACTTTTCTATTGTCACAAATTACCAAATTATAAATAAAACACTTTGAATGACGTATTTCTGCTAATTCATAAGAATGTTGTGTTAGGTGCCCCCCAACCCTCTTTTTTTTTTTTAATTAATATGAAAAAAAAAAGTTTATTATTTCCATCTTGAGTCACATTGTAGTGGATGTTTGCATTCCCTTTAATTTTGAGGGTGGATAAGGGGTCAGCCCCCAGACAGTTTTTCATTTTTCACAGCCAGCAGGATCAGGCACCTGGTGTGAGTTTATAGACCAAAGCGGTGTTATAGCGAGTTCTGCATGAAAACCTACTCTGAGAGAGCAAGAACACATTCCACTCAATAAAAGAATAATAAAGTGTCAGGTAGGAAATAAATATTGAAACGCATTTCCCACCAGGGAAATCTCCTTGCAGTAACTAATTCAGATGGAGAATAAAACAAAAAGGCCCCATATCTCAACCTTGGCAATAACCTGTCACCAAGCACCACTCACCTCTTGTCTCTGCTCAGACCTGACACCTGTATGGGAAGAAGAGGTGACAACTGCTTTGCTGTCACCCTTTATAAATCAAATCAAATATATCATGAATGAAAGGAGTTCTTGCAAAATAATAACAGTGCATTAGGGTCCCTTGGACATTCTTGAGCAGCAAGGACAAGGTTTTTCCTCTCAACGCTGTCAGTAATTATATGAGATACCGCAGGTGAAGGGATTGCTTTGGAATTCTGTCAAGAAATTAAACTGCTTCCATGGTGAAGGCAAAGCCTTTGGGTTGCTGGTGGTGGTTTTCTTGTTTAAACTTCTGTGGATATTAAAACTGAGGCTGGATGAGCAGTGCAGAAGGGCTGGCAAGGTGTTAACATGTTGGGTACCTGTGGTGGCATGGGCTGGAGACCATGACAAGGTGAGTGATGTTTGACTTCCCTGGAAGTAGAAGCAAATAAGTGATGGCTAGGACCCACACAGACTGTCCCCGCTGTCCCCCGTGTCCCTATCCATCCTGGCTTCACCTTGTGCTCCCTCTCATGGACAAACTCCCCACTTCCCTGCACCACCTCTCGTGGTGACTTTGTGAGTCTGGCTGGCACAGGTGCCTCTGTAGGGTTACACACATCCTGGGGGTCCCTGTCAGCAGGTGCATCCCCCACCTGGGATGGGTGGTATTGCAACCTTTCACTGGAAAACCAGATGTTGCCCCTCTGTGACCACAGGGAAGGTCACAACTCTCTTCTTTTGTCTCCATTCTGCTGGAAGCAAAAATGGGGAGAGCATCACAGTGCCTTCTCAGCAAGTGGAAGGAAAACACTAACAGAAAAACAGGGGGAAAAAATCTGCCAAGGGTCACTGTTCCTGCCTGCAGAAAGCCCATGTCTGAGTTGTCCCCTTTCTGGAACGTATTTCCTTCATCCCTGACTACCTGGAGTAAAGAATCAAGACCTTGTCATGGTCCTTCCCTGATGTCATCTGTCAATGTGCAGAATCCAGAAGATTAGAGTGACTGTTTCCTAAAGGCTTAAAGGGAGTTTCCCTTTAAACACCAATATCTACTCTCTCAGATCCTTTGTAACCTCTGGGTAGGCTCATCCTCCATCAGGCCTCTTGGATAACCTCTCCTAACCCTTTCAGTGCCTGTTTCTCTTTGCTGTACTCCACCACTCAGTCCAGGCACGAGGCTGTGCCTCACACAGAGACCTCTAGGACTGGCTGTGCCCTCCTGGGATGCCTCAGATGACCCCCGTGGGGCTGATGTGGCACAGGACAGGCAGGAGAGGTTCATTTTTGGGGCAGCACTGGTAGTGACTGGCACATGCTTGCACACTTGAATATTCTGTTTTCTGTATTTTCCTTAAAATATTAATAGAGATGTTCATATACCCATAAATATTAATATATTCCTACCTTAATAAAAATATTAATATGCTTATAAAATAGCTTCTTGCTGATGAAGCATGCCTGAGTTTCTACAGACAAAGAGCAAAGCTCATCCATCAAATATGAGATAACTTATATATCTCTACAGCCTGAAAAACAACCTCAAAGAATTAGGGTGCTCTGGAAAGGGAGGAGAATATGAAGGAAAGCAATTTTACTACATAGATAACATCAGTCCAGAAATGTCTATGACTGCAGGTGGAAACACCTACACTGGAAGCAGTTACAGATATGCAGCTGGCTACGGTGGGAAATAGAGAATTGGAAACACAGCATTACTGATCTCACAGATTTCAAACATCTGAACTAGTGCAGGAGAAATCATTCTATTGGAAATGCTGCACCTCTCCAGTAATTTAAAAAAAAGTCCAAATATCCCTATCAAGAAAGAAATGACTTGGCCACTCCCAAATTCCCAAAGTCCCCATGCTAATGCATAGCAAAAACTGTTCTCACCACCCTCACCTACACCTGGAGTGAGAGATTTCTTCATCTCATGCTCATTTTACTCCAGCATCTCATCAATATCTCCTTATAAGTCCCTGGGATAAGGAAACGTGTCTTCCTGCTACACCAGTAAAGCATGATGTAATTTTATGTGAATGATGCATTAAAATAAATAACTGTGTGTTCCTGTGTCTAAGGGTCTCAAGCCCAGAAAATAAATTGCCCATCTCACTTTACAGCTTTACCATTGGCACCCTGAAGAAGTAGCTCATTAACGAGTGAAGGAGGATGCAGAAAGGGGGGGAATCCAATTTCTAGCTTGCAGTATTTTGCTAAAAACGTTGATAACAATTTCTGCTATTAGTCTCTGTCAGAAATGCCAGAGTCATTACTGAGCTGGTGTGGCCAGAGGGCACCCTGCATCACAGCTCACTGTGCAGTCTGAATAAACATTACAAAGCACTGAAATACCGTCTGTGTTTGAAAGGTTTCAAGTCATTAGAGAAGTACTCAGCTCTGTTGGTAGCAGACAGTTGAGCTGAAAGGAAATCTCACCTTCTGCTTTCCATTTCTGAGCTAAATCAGTGTGGTTTTGTTGTTGTCCCTGCCTGCATGTGTGCAGATGGGGCTGGCTGAGTGCACACAGCTGGGTGTCTGTCCCAGGCATCTAATTCCATCCACACAGGGTCCCCTCCCAGCACATCCACTTTGGGGGGCGGGGAGGAGGGGGCGGGAATTCAACAAGCTTTCTCCATCAGGAGGTCAGGACTTGGATGTAAAGACAGAAGAGTGCTTGGCTGGCATCCACTGAGCTGTTATCAGATCAAAAATCTTGCTGCCCCAAAGCACAGTAATTGTAAGTTCTGAGTGGCTGCCTGTGTGCCTCCATCAGGACCACGTTCCTGAGAGGAGCAGGATAACAAGTGTTCAAAAGTGTTCCCAGTATTTCAGAGAAATCTTAGAATATCCACAGTTGGAAGGGACCCAAAAGGATCATCCAGTCCAACTCTTGGCCCTGCACAGGACCACCCCAAGAGTCCCACCATGTGCCTTTTACAAGCCAATGGAGATTTCTGTCTTCTGTGTGGTTTAAAATCCTGGAGCTCACATTCCCCTGGGATTTCCATAGGGACACTGTGAATCTGGGTTTACACCTTCGTGAGCATAAAAGCACCCATCAGCTTTAGCATCCAAGAGGCTTGAGATCTACTGTCTTTACTGCTAGCTCTCTTCTGTGTAAGTGAAGCAATAATTCACCTTTTGGGCATACTGCAAGAATTAGTTAATGTTTGGGGAAGTGTTTTAATGATATGAAGTGTGGTAAAAATGCTAAGTATTATTATTGTTCCACTTTGTCTTCCACTTAAATATAAAGAGGGATTGTACAGCTACTTCCCAAGTGTCTCCCAAGGGTGTTTCTAAAGCAATTATGTTGGCTGACACTTTCGAGCCTCAGAAAATGGAAACGATTCAGAGGCTGACCAATCAGCCCCTTTACCAGCAGATGAATCTAACGACTTCAAAGCTATTCATTAAGCAGTACTATGAATTGATTACATAAATTAGCATGCTGCTGACAAGGCAGGGAAGGGAGGAGAAGACGGCAGAGGAGGCCGACATAACACATCCCTCATTTGGCAAAGGCAGTGGTTATTAGGAGCCCAGAGCTAATGAAGGAGACAGATCCATTAGGCACGTGTCGCTGGAGGGGATTGATTGCTCCCCCTAAAAAGGGCTGCTCCTCTTGCTACTGGAGGATTGTATTTGTTCTGGCTTGTTGATCCAGGGGCAACTGGCACATTTAACAAAAAAATCCCATAGTTTGTAGAGAGAGGGAAGGGAGATGATAAACTTGCATCAAAACCATTATTGAAATCCTCTAAGCCCAAGCACTGCAAGGCAGGTTGGTTTAGTTGTTAAAAGGGAAGATGTGTGAGGAGGATCTCCTGTCTGAAGCACCAGTATTTGGGACAATTACAGTCAGAACTACTGGAAACTGGAAGATTTTCAGTGGAAACTTTGAATGATAAAATCTGACTGGTGCAGAGCCTCACCTTCAAAGAAAACTGCTTGTCCAGGTCCAGCACAATGCAAAGTTTATTGCCCTACGTTTAGTAAGTCTGGACCTAAGGTAGGTCAACCGTGAACTGTCAACATCACCTCTCCAGGCAAAGCAAGCATCGCTTCATTGAGCAACTGCCTTCTATGACAACTGGAGAGGGATTGAATAAAACAGTCTGATTTTAATGTTTTATCCAATTTCTACATTCGGAACTCTCTGGACAGTTCTACCAGTACCTCCCTGTTTAGTTTAGCCCAGAACATGCCTGTGTAACTGTAAGTATAGGCATATCCTTGTATTTTTTTGTCAGAAGTAGGTTTTTCATCCACTGGAGTTTTCTTCCAGCTCTGCTTTAGGGGAAGATGGGTTGAGTCATCTTTTGTTGCTGGTCTGTGCTGCAGCACGATTTGAGTAATCTCTAATTAGAGGGGCACAAGTGTGTTGTTCAGCCCTTCAGACCCTCAAGTGTATGCTTAAATTAAGCACATGTTGAAGTGCTCTTCTGAATCAGGAGCCTGAGCGAGCTTGGGCTGAATTTTCTGCTGTATGTTGAAATTGCTGCAATCCATTATTCCAAATGCAGCCCAGGCACTGAAACCAAACAAAAGCTCTTGGATAAAGAAACTCTTAAGCAAAACTCACATCTTGCAGACTCTGCTTGGTGAGTTTGATGCTGCTGTTTGTCTGCAGGAACATACCACCATTGCCATTTTGTGACCGATGTTAGTTAAAATATTTTGTTCTCTTTAAAGAAGGAATTACTCGGCAGTTTCATTACCAAAGAGGCAGGAATCCTGGATGTGACATCCGTTCAGATTTCTTCCAAATTTGCAGCAAAATGTTGTGATTTAAAAAGGCAACCAGTTACAAGCTGGAGAGCGTGGATCAGGGAACAAACCTCCCCACAGTTCCGGATGGCTTGCTGGTTTCTGCTGGAGGAAAACCTGTGTTTGATGGATCACCAAGAAAATCCATTATGGCAACTGAATGCTGATGGCAGCTGCACCAATTTAGAGCAACTGACTTCTCATGTTGCAGTAAAGAATTCAGCAAGATCAGGAACTACCAGAGCATCATTAAATCTGGATATTTAACGGAGCAGCTTTGTGCAACAACTGAACTTCAGAGAGGATTTTTCTGTCCTCCACCATTGAAGTAATTTGGTGGATTTGTTATTAACCAAGCAAAAAAACCCAACTGGGATAGAATATCTTGCTAACTCAAGCTACCTCAGGGTTACACAGAGCCTGCTGCATTATGCAGTTGTTCCTTTGCATATTTCATTGGCTCTGGGGAAATATTAAAATTTGTAATTTCCATATTGCCAGATTATCGTACACTCTCCGGTGATTGTTCTCTCTATTTTTTATAATCTGTCAATTTTCACACTATTTAAAAAGACAATTTGACTGCCTTAATTCCAGAAAAATCTCACAGGGTATTTTCTTTCTTTTTCTTTCCTCAGTGTAGGAAAGGCTATTTTTAGGACTAGAAACCTTTCATTGCCATTCATTGAGCACCTTGCCTTGCCATTGCAGATAAACACTGAGCTTAACAGTTTTAAGCCTCGAAAAAAAAAAAAAAAAAATTTTTGAATCTGCTTCCAGGAAGTTTTTGGTAAATATCATGTCACTGTGGAGTGCCACATTAATAGAGAGTGTGAAATACAAGTGTGAAGTCTACGATATATCTATACCCTGTGCTTTTATATGTCATAATATTTAGTTATCCACAGCTAAGGAACTCACAAGATTCTTGAAGTGCAGTAAGCAACACTTTGCACATTTTACAGACAAGGAGATGGAAAAAATACGTGAAATAGATGCAGTGGCTGGCAGGAGGTGAGGCAGCTCCTGGTACTGATATGCCATCTTCCTGTCCCACGTACAGCCCAGTGCCTCCAGATTTGACCCAAGTAAAATAATAAGGCTGGATGAGGTAAAAGGCTTGATAAGGGGAGATGCAAAGCTTGTCAACTTTTTTTCTGTCAAGACAGACACTTTTGTCACAATAATTAATGGTGGGAATGAGAAGTGGATTTTTTGGTTCCTTTTTTGAGCTTCAGTATCAATACTTGCTTCAGATGAATTGCCCTTAAATTTATTTGCACAAGAACCTGCTGTTGGGAGGCAGAAAAGCAGAAATGGGTGTCCTGAAGACCTCTTTTGGTGGGTTGTGCCTCATCCCTGGAAATGCTGAAGGCCAGGTTGGACAGGGCTTGGAACACCCTGGTCTAGGGGAAGGTGTCCCTTCCACTAGAAGGCAGGAGGTTGGAACTGGATGATCTTTAAGGTCCCATCCAACCCAAAACATTCTGTGATTCTATGAAAATAATAGCTAAATACTCATCATATTGTGGAAGAAATAAAACTCTTCCCAGAGATGTGCCCCTCTGGCATGGCTGAAAACACACGGCAGGGTCAGAAGCTCTGAGCATCCTTCTAAACAAAGCTCAGTGGAAAACTCACCCTGTTCCTGGAGGGAAGAAGTTGTAGAGCCAGAGAACAAACAATACAACCATCCAAGCTCTTCCAAGGTTTCATTAGTTCCTAATGGAAACTTTGCAGATGGAGCAGGCAGCAATCAACAATTAACAGCAATTAACAATTATTCCTTCTGCTTGCTTCCTGCTGGAAACGGGAGACAATTAAAGTCTCTTATGCTGTCCTTGCTCTTGTCCCTCTCTACCTTGGGAATTGCATTATCAGGGAATCATTTTATTTAGCAAAGGACCTGTTTTGGCTTGTTGTAAATAGTTGCTCCCCTAGGGCCAGTTTTTTAGAAGTGCCTGAAGATACAGCTGAGTACTGCCTTTTCAGGTTTTTGGGAGGGAAAGAGGGAAATCTCATTTCAAAATCATAAAGATTTATTTTTTAATGGAGCAAAAATACAGTGAGCCAAGTTTTGATCTAACTGAAAAGTGTGAATAACTGAGCTGTGTGAGATGCAACTCTCCTGCTCTGCACGTGGTGTGAGGAAGGGTCTGCCCTTGTCCTTAGGACTGTGGCAAATCCTGTTCCTGATTCCAGTGTAAATCCATGAGCAGCTGAAAAAGATGATGCTTTCCTTCTTTCTCTCCCAAGGTGAATTTCTCAACTGCCAAAATACTGATGTGAGCATGAGGCACAAAGGAGGAGGAACACAGGGAGGGGATGGGACCACTCAGTGAAGCAGCAATTGCTCCCTCCAAAGGAGTAACCTTGGCTTGTGAGTTAAGAGCATTAAATTGCTCCATGTTTACTTTGAGCCACAAGCCTATATTTAGGTAGTTATGACAAGTAGAAAAAGCACAAACTCTTTCTCCTCCTGTAACTTCTTCACACCTCTCTGCTCAGAAACTACCAACCTGTTTCCATCCAGGGCAGGCTGACTTAGGAAGAGCTATTGTGGAATAATACTGCGTGACTCACTAACACTGATCTGTGAATGCAAGAGATCCCCTGTAATTAATCATTTAGAACCAGGCCATTAATACTCTGAAGACTGTAATTTATACAACTTCTGTCAGCTTTGTTATCCAGATCAGAGGATAAAAGATAGGGGTTGCAAGGATCTGAGGAGGAAGCAGCCCACAAATCTTCACTGCAAGCTCAGCAGTGAGAAAAGCAGCATTAAGCTGCTCATCCATCTTTAGGAGCTGCCTGGACCAGGGTGGTTATCACCCCACGTACCCTTTCAGAGACAGAAACAACAAAGGGAGTGTGGGTCTTGGTTCTCCCAGAAAGGATAATGGAAGTCTCCATGTCTGGAAGCATATCAGATTGCACCTGGTACAGCCAGGGAAGCTGCAGAGGCAGAAATCCAGGCGGGACATGAATGAGTTGACTCAAAATAGGTGTTTACCACTACCTGAGAGACCTCAAAATGCCACTTCTGCTGCTCCAAGAGGGTGTGACTTCTCCTTGGATTTGCCATCCCATTCATATCTTGGATGCCCTGGGGTACCACAATCTCCAGCCTTGGCTGGAGTCAGGTGAGAAACTTTCTGCCCAGACACCTGCAAATTAAATAACACTTGTAATATTGCTGTCCTGCTCTGCATTAGTGCCTGTAACCCTCAGCCCCCAGGTGTCCTGATCAGCCCAGACTTCCCTGTCCTCAGCTCATGTAAGACAAACCTGATCTGACTCCTCTGTGGAGTCAGAAGGGATGAGATTTCTCCAGAAAAAGCTGGATCCTCAAACCTTTTTCTCTACAGTCCCACCAGCCAGGCTTGCCTGCTCTTGCCTGCTCCTGGCTACATCTTAAAACCAGGGTGGTCATAGAATCACAGAATGGTTTGGGTCGGAAGGGACCTTAAAGATCATCTTGTTCCATCCCCTGCCCTGGGCAGGGACACCTTCCACAGGTGTCATCACTGGGTGAAATAACTAAGAGGCACTACTGAGCTGCAGGCTGAGCTGTCCACTCTCTAAATTAAGATTTCCCTCAGTATTTAGTCTGCATTGTTAAGGTGGTGTCTAGGAAATATCTCGTGACCATTTCTTTCCAGCTTTGTAGTTTTTCTGAAATGTCACCAGATTTTATCTTTATTCCAAAATTTAAAGTCCCTTTCTGTCCACTTCTAAAAGTTAGCCAAATACTCAGTCGATTATCTGAACCAAACCTGTCCTCACATGCCTGTCAATAATACTAATAAAAAATTCAGCAAGTGCTTTTTTGCCTCATGTCTCTAATGCTCTATCAGTAAAAAATTGAAGATAGATTTGTCTGAAATAAATTATAATTTAGAATGTCTTTTCCTATTCCACATGAAGGGACTCATCTTCAAAGCAATCTGCACAAATCCCATTAACAGCAATAACAGAATTTGTGCAAGTAACTCCCCGAACACCACTTTGAACATTAAGCCCTTTACTTAATTCAATATCAGATAAAAAACACGATCTAAGGCAATGCAAAGACTTGATATTCTGGTTTGTGTTTCACAATGGACTGGAGACTCACACACAGAGACACATCCAGGCACACTGATGCCACAGCTGAACAACTTTAAGTGGAAACAGAAAAGCTGCTTCTTATTAAACGAATTAAATTGGAATTTAAAAAATAAAAAATAAAGTAAAAGGCCCCCAGCACCAACCTCAAATAGCAATTCCATTCCCAGAAGAGAAATAAGAGAGAGAACCTTCTTGGAGACCTGTGGACACGATCTCATCCTCCACCATTGCATTCTCAACAACTATTTGGGCTTGGACTGGTTCTTTTCTACCCTGCCCTCCCACACACACAGACACAGTGTACTCCTATAAAAACTCAGATTTCACCCAGAAATGCCATGACAAAGGTACCTCCCGACCTCCCTCTTCGGAACACTGTGTTCCCAAGCACCTGAAGGAGAGGGAAGTTTATACATTGACTTTTTAAGTGTGTTACAGACCCTGGATCAGGGAGCATGAGGAAACAGATTCCCAATTTCTCACTGCCACGCTGCGTCATGTGCAGGATCATCCTGGCCTGCCTCAGTGGTTCATGTGATAAGAGAGGACAGCAGGACTTTCCAACTGAAAAAGGGTCTATGAATTTATTCCAGTTTATTCCAGTTCTTGGTTGACGACATTCTCATTAATGTATTTATCACTTGTAATAATATAGGTTAAAAATGAAGTCAAGCTCCAAGGAGCCAGCAGTTGTAGATGTTGGACAAGCACGTAAAAAAAGGAGGGTTTTTTCCCTCAATGAGATTGTATTTCAGGGCTTTAATCCCGGCTAATGTAGGTCCTTGAGGCAGAGAAGTCCTCAGATGGTGTCCAGATTCCTGTTTTCTCTCCTTTTGCGCTTCTCTCTAATATCTTCCTGACAGAGCACAAAAACAAGGTGTAAAAGCCTGGAATTCAGGAGCAGGCACTGAGTGGTTGTGGTTGGGGACCCGCTGTGCTCAATCCCTCCTTGGCCAGGGAAAGTCCTGCTGTGGAGGCTCTGAAGAGAAAACTGCACTGGTAAAAAGCAAATAAGGTCAAATCATATATCCAGGAGCTCAGCAGAGCTCGCAGTGTTCCTGTGCAAACCTGAAGTTTCACAGTTTGGATGTTTGAAGTCCTTCCAGCTACGAACAAGAGTGAATTTCAGAGGAATGTTTGCATTTTGATGTGGTGATTTCCCCCAGCACACTCTTCCCTGGAGACGTGTGATCTCACCTTAAACCAGTGGGAACACGGTCCCCGATTCCTGCAAGGTCCCCAGGTCTCCGTGACAAGTCCATGAAAGTGATAACAACACTTTCTTCCCCTGAACAGGTCCTTGCTTTTTGCTGGGCATCATCATGGGAGGCTGCTGATGGCCTCGGCAGGGAATATCTCCCAGGTGCTCTGCATGGCTGGGAGGGAGATTTAGGGACACAGACTGTTCCTTCTGCATGTCCAGCTGATACAGACAGAGTGGGTGTTGGGTTTGGACTTGCTTTCCTTCCTTCCTTCCTTCCTTCCTTCCTTCCTTCCTTCCTTCCTTCCTTCCTTCTTCCTTCCTTCCTTCTTCCTTCCTTCCTTCTTCCTTCCTTCCTTCTTCCTTCCTTCCTTCCGAATTCCTTCCGAATTCCTTCCTTCCGAATTCCTTCCTTCCTTCCTCCCTCCCTTCCTTTCCTCCCTCCCTTCCTCTTTTCCTCCCTTCCTTTCCTTCCTTCCCTCCTTTCCCTTCCTTTTCCTCTCCTCCTGTCCCTGTTCCCTGGGAGCAGAGCCCGACCCCCCCAGCTGCCCCCTCCTGTCAGGGACTTGTGCAGAGCCACAAGGTCCCCCCGGAGCCTCCTTTGCTCCAGGCTGAGCCCCTTTCCCAGCTCCCTCAGCCGCTCCTGGGGCTCCAGACCCTTCCCAGCTCATCTGCTCTTCCTGGGCGGTCACCTCCATCATGAGCTCTGCCTACCCACTCCTTAGGATGGAAATGATAACCACAGTTGCTTCCTTGAAATCTAATCCATCTTAACCATGAATTTTCTGCTTTTACTTTTATTAATTGCTACATTTAATCACCAGTCAGACAAAGCTTTTTAAAATGAAGCGGCCATTCCATGGCAACATCAGCTCCATGCTTTTGCCTGGGAATATTACACTTCATCATCCAAATGCCATCACTTACATTTTTTTTAACATGCTGTGGAAGTGCTGGGGAAAGGCTTGTTGCTGGAGGTCTTATTTTGACACCCCTCTGAAGGTCAGGTTAAACAAATGCCAAATAGGAGTAAGATTTGTCTAATTGGTCCTGCCTTGCAGAGGGGAAACGGTCAGCCTGACACCTCCAGGTGTCCTGCAGCACTATTTTTTCTCTGGTTTTATGACTTATTAGAGAAGACAGCATAATTGCAACTTCGGCTGAGATGTAGTTATAAAACCAACTTACAGTAATTGAGTACAGACACTACAGCAAGAGGTCTATCAGTCTTAAGAAAATATTGTAGCAGTAGAGGGACTTGGAGAATCATTCAATTTCACAGAAAGGCATGAATCTCGAAATTAAAAAAGCAGTAAAACTGCTATCAACAGCAGCAGTAACAGTAACAACATGGTTATTAAAAACAATAATTATTTGCCTTGAAAGTCTGTCTACAAACCGTGGGAGTGAAATATAACTACCTGCTTGTTTTCATTCTGTATGCAGGAAAGAAAGATGGTCTTTCCTCAGAGACCTGAAAATTTAACTTTAGTTTTCTAGGTGTTTTTTAATGGGATGGTTGACATGTTGGTGTTCATACTTCCACCTACATGACTGCTTGATTGTGTCAACAAATCAGATCAAGTATCTGGAAGACTTTCACAAATTAACTGTACATGAAAAACACTAAAAATGGAGGTGGTCTTCAAAATCTTGGCCTGTGGTATCAGAAGCAAGACTGGCTGGTTGGTATTTTTCCCCTCAGGAAATGATATATGGCAACCATATTTCATGTGTTGGTCATTAATTTCAAGGAACTCAGTTGGGAGTATCTTGCCAGCGTTTTACTAAAATCACTTCCCATTCTCCAAAAATTAGCTCTTTGCAGAGCTCTGAGCATGTCTTGCCTCAGCTGGGGCAGAAATTTAAAAACTGGTGTCTCAACTTGGCATTACTTTTAAATGACTATGTAATGAGCTATGGGGAGATACATGGATTTATTTTCACCTCTGGATTCTGAAGAGTATCATAAACCATTCAAGCTTCTGCTCTTTCAGTTTTATGCTGCCATCAGATTCACCTCAGAATTATCTCCTTTGATAAATCCTTCCCATTCTCTACCTTTCAGGGAGCTCTTCTGTGGTCCAGCAGGGCATTTGTCAACACTCAGCAGTACCCATTGGTCTGATGCTTTATTCTCAAGGCTGTCTGGACAGGTCACGTCACTGACTACCCACACTTTTCTCCTCCCAAAGCCTGGACTTTAGGACAGTGTCATAAGGAGTCAGACCACAGGATTATCACCCCAAGACTTGTTGACATCGTAAAATAACAATCTTTGCAGTGGCTTGATCCCTTTGTAAGTCACCCTAGCCCCACTTGCTTGCCCATGGTTGTGTTTTTGCCTGACAGAAAATAGCTGGTCTTGATGAATTGGAGAAATGGTGGAACACAGAGGGAGAAATTTTGTTTCTCCTCTTTTACTGTATCCACAAGAGGCATCTAAATAGGAGTGATGGAGCAAAAACAAAACCAAGAGTCATCCAAACACTTGTTAGCCAATTCTGTGGACTCTGTGCTCACTCTCTCCCATGCACACATCAATGGGTCCTGTCGGGGTGTGCACCACCCTGCTTCCACTGGGGCAGAGGGGATGAGTGATGAGACCAGTGACAAATGCGTGGTAGCCAAGCTAGTCCAACTCACAGAGACCCTCACAGCAGGATTCAGGATGCCATAAAAAGGTGTGAAAGGTGATAGGACTTGCAAAGCTGGAATTTAAGCTCATTTCACAGCCTGTAACTGCAGGGAAAACATCACACGAGACACGTAACACAAGGTTTTGCCTGGCAAAGCGGGTATGTCCGAAGCCCACCCTTTGGAATGAATCCACAGCTTTTTCCCCACTGCAGGACAGCTTCCCCCATGTCCAATGGCTGCTGTGCACGTGGGGAAGTTTTATTTTTTGCCTCCCTACTCCATGTGCTGTGGCCCTGCTGTAACTCTTGTCCTGCCACCACTGACTCCTCTGTCACTATATTCTCCTTTGCCTGTTGCTCACTGGATTATTTTCATTCCTTTCACCCTCCTCCCTTCACTTTCCTAAAAACTCCTTGGATTCTGTTGCCTCCCCTCACCACTCACCATCTTCCTTGTTTCACATCCTGCTTCTGGGAAGAACTTCCAGACACATAAATCCAAACTTTTGGCATCTATGAAGGGCATCAGGGAGGCTGTGCTGTACCTCTGAAGTTTGGGGGCTCAGTGAAGGCGAAACTGATCCAGGCAGCTTGGACACACAGATACATCAAAACACAGCCCTGTCAAGCAAAAAAAACCACCCTGGAGAGATAAATGACTTATTGTTACTTTATTAACAACGTGGCTTACAACTGTTTCAAGTAAAAAGGGATTTCATTCTGAATAAAAATTAAAATATAACTCTGAATATAGATTTTCACTTATTTACATGAAAACATATATACAGAATAGAATCTTACAGCAAACTGACAACATGCCCTTCGCCCTGGGAACTTTAAAAAGTAAAAACACCAGCATTGATTGATTTATATGTATATATATATACACATACATATACACGCACATATATATACATATATATACACGCACATACGTATCAACACACCAAAGGGATTATGTACACAAACTTGGAGTCAAAACCTTCAGTACAAACTGGAATGCAAAACAATTTGAAGTTTTCCAACGTGCACCACCACGAATGGAGCATAACTGCTGGTTGTGGAGCAAATTCCTGCTGTTCCGTGAGAGACAGGAGGGTTTAAGCGCTTGCCTTGTCCTACACAAGGCACATGAAAAGACTCAACTCCCCTCCAAGGCTGCATTTGAGACTTTCACCTCTCTTGGTCCACACAGGACACCCCTGCCTGTGCATGTGGAAGTGTCATGGTACCATTCCCAAGGAGTCTTCCAGCAAGCAGGTCCCTGAAGGCAAAGGCTGCTGGAGTAACTGCATGTGTTGGCACACCCTGACCAGGTCTGGCAGAAGAGGGACTGGGAAATGGAATGCACACATGTACAATGTATAAATTATGGACATTTATATGTCCATCATCTCCAGTGAGGCTGGAGCCACAAGAAGCAGGTGGGGTGCCCTGGCAATGAGCATTTTCATCCTCTCACACCAGAACACTGATCCACAACCTGAACTCAGGGCAATGTCGCCTTTTCCTGTGGGAGACAGCTCAAGTTTTAGCCTGGTATTTCCTATGGAGGTCTGGAAGGTGCAAGACAACAGTCTTCAGCCCCCTAACCCCACAAGACACACAGGAATTAGGTACAAGACAGACTGATTTTCCCTTCTATCCAGCCAAGGAGCCTAGAGACATCTGAGCCAAATTTCTGTACCTCCACAGGGAAAACACAATTAGAACCTTTCAGCATTGAAGAACTGAGTCTATTGCCAGCTTCCTTCCCTCCTCTCACCTGGCCCCTGCTGGGACTCAAAAACCATCTCTGCTGTGAAAAGAAAAGCTTTCAGGAATGATGCTCACAGACCCCAGCTGTGCTTCTGTTGTGAGAGGTCCCTCTCCACAAAGACACCTCAAACCCAGAACTCCAGCTTCTTTCCTTCCTGAAGCCCCCTCTCCCCTCTCCCACATCCCTGGCAGTCATCAAGACTTACCTTTTTCACTGTAAAAATTAACACAATAGACAAAAAAAACCCAAAAAAAGGCCACAAGTATTTGTAACTATGACCCAGGTTTGTGCAGTTCACATCTGCGAGAGAATTCCTGTGCACAGCACCAAACCCCTGCAAAACCACTCTTCTCCTGCAGGACAGCTGACATTTAAAGGACTGCTGGGCTATAAAATTCTCATCTTTGATGACTGGCTCATATTCTACATGCAGCCATTAACACCATCTACACTTCTTGCTGGAGTATTGTACCAAAGAATAAATGAGACCATTAAAGGCCTCTGCTCCTTTACTGGGAGTTCATGAGCACCTAAGGACATGAGCCCTCTCTTGTGATGCCTGGCAGATTGCAGCTGCATTTCTGCCTTCTAGGAGAAGGAGGCATTTAAATTTTCTGTTAATTAAGCACAGACTTTTTGACTTCTAAGTGAGAGAAATTGGTGAAGATTTGGTCCCACAGCCCACACATCGGTGAGGGCCCTAATGCTAACCTCAGTTATTTCTGGATCAAATCCTAAGTAACAGATTCCTTTAGTTCTGGGTCAGCTGATGCGATGAAGAATATTACTGAGAGGAAAATATACATGCATCCACATTTTGAAAGAATTTTTACATGAATATACTGTATAAAACATCTCCAAAACTCACAGGATTGTGGGTGAAGGGGTATTTGTTGAGTGTATCAAAGTTAGAAAGTGTACAGTCACAAGAAAAAAAAAATCCTAATGTTCAAGATGTTGCAGATTACAGAAAGTATTTCCTGGAATAAGGAATCAGCTTTGCAATCCCAAGCGATGGAAAATACAGCGTGACATTATCTTAGCACCAAAATGGAGCCCTTGGGACCGTACTTATCCACGTGCAATAAAGCTGGTTTTAATGGAGTTCAGTCGCAGCATGTTCTTCTCTTTTGGCACTTGAATTTGGAAATGAGAGGAACACTCTGAGTTCATCATTTTCCAGATGCACTGCACCAGGAAAGCAGAAAGTATCTGAAGTGCCCTGATTGTACGGAGCGTCTGAAACACGGACACAGCACAGCAGCTCTGCCAAATTCCATTCTGTGCCCTGACAAGACCAAGGCAGGCTTTAAGGTGACTGAATGCTGATGATGGCAGCCCAGCATTGCCTGGTTTGCCTTCAGAGGGCTGAGACAGGGACACCACACAACTGGGACTGCAAAAGGCCGAAGGTCAAAGCCAAGGAATGGCGACTTTCCAGGTTAAGGCAAATTAGCTGTTTGCCCAGAGTAAAATAAAGGAGTTTAGGTGTCCCACTTACAAACTGTGTACATCTCAGCAAGTATCCAAATACCTCTGGCAGTGTGGGTCAGGCCATCTCAGCTAGGACATGTACCTACTGGATACTTCACTAAGGACAGGGTGTGCTTGGATTTTGGTGTTTCCTGAGGGCACACAGCATTTTTAGGCAGTTTCTGCACCCTGCAGGACCAAACTATCAAGGATTACGGAATATAGGTAACACAAAAGAGCTGGAGACCCTGAAATCCCTCTCAGAGCTGAGGGGACTTCATGCC
This sequence comes from Corvus hawaiiensis, assembly GCF_020740725.1. NCBI lineage: Eukaryota > Metazoa > Chordata > Aves > Passeriformes > Corvidae > Corvus > Corvus hawaiiensis. Next base: position 76,231,135 of record NC_063216.1, on the reverse strand, counting down.
TCTGAGAGGTAGGAAAAGCCAGGGCTTGGTCATCCTGGCACTGAGTTAAAAAATGAGAGTCTGGATGGGAGCTGTGTTTGTGAACTGAAAAAGGAAGAGAAGCCCTGAAACCAAAGACCACTTTTCTTGAAGAGCATCCATGACAGCAGGAGGAAGGCAGGACAACCAGCCAGGGAATCATGGACATTCCTTAAGTTATTGATTTCATTCAATTCAGAGATGGATGCTTTGGGCCTGCAAAGTGGGAATTGGCTGATAATCTCAAGGCAAAGGTTGTGAAAGGAGCAGGGACCTGCCCATGGACCTGTTCAGCCTGATGAGCGCAAGCTCCAAAGAAGCCAGTGCAGATGACGATGGGCAGGCACCACACACTCTTCAGCCCCCTCTTTTTGTTCCAAAAATGCCTATCTTTGGTCCTATGCCCAAAGAGAGTCCAGTAACACCTGCAAAGCCTTCTGTGTCAGTATGCTGAAGGTCAGCATCCAACAGCAGGGCTGCTCCCCAGCCCTTGGCAACGGCCTTGGATAACCATGAGTTCAGCACTTCACAGCAGTGGCCTTTTGCAGCTGGTAACACAATAAACTTCAGGCCTAGGTGCCAAATTCAGGACAGGGAGGCGAGAAGATGTGGCTTCACCACTGTCATTCGTGTATCTGTGAAGCAGCAGCAGCTCTGAATTTAACTTACAATCAATCAGGTCTGGACCAAAAACACCCCCAAACTTACAGTGGTTTATACTTCTACTTTGCCAAGTAAAGTGGCATTTTACCCTAGCAAGATAGGATTTCCATCATCTCCTTTGAAATACATTACTCCAAAGCTTTACTGATGTTCCAGAATTTAAATGAAGTCCAGGCAAGAGTGATTAGTTCCTTCTGATCTCTGCTCAATCTGAGCACATTGTCCAGTTAAACCACACACCAACCATTCTCCACTTGTGTAAGAAACGGCCAAAGAAGTTCAGCTCCAGCTTTTCTGGAAAGCAATCAATGCAACAGACAACAGTACCCCAATCCCATATCTCTTTCCAACCTGCAGACTAAAAATAAACAGTAAAGCATTTACCACCCAAGGTAATTTTAGCATAAAGATTTAGCTTATCAACTTCTCTGAAAGGACAGAGAGTGATAAATGAGGCAACACTGCTGAACAGTAAAGTGAAAGACAAATGGTGAGGAGAGAGAAACCTGTGGAAATAAAAGAGCCAGCTCAAGGTAAAATTAGAACTTTTTTGTTGTTGTTTAATAGTTCGAGTTTTCAATATGATTAAACTTCCCTGAACAATCAGTAAAGATTCCCATGTTCTTGGCTCTATGCTTCACCCATTCCCTGCTTGGCCAGGACTAGAGCTGGCTGCTCTCAGAGTCTGTGTGTGTCTGCTCCCCGATTGTGCCTCCACGAGGAATTAGCTGCCATAGGAATATCTACAGTTACAAGGCTGATGGAGACAAAAAATGACATTTTTGCAGTGTGTCCCAGAAGGCATTAAATGTCTCTGACAAATCCCAGAGGCCAGAAACTCCAAGACCATCAGAGCAGCAAAAGAAGCTGGATGTGACGAGTAAAGGATTGGTGCTGGAACGCTGTTCAGCAAACAGCCTTTCTGCTTCCCTTCCTTGGAATGTCCTCATGCGCCAGTTCTCCTGACAGAATCCTCCCAAGAGCTGTCTCCTGCTGACAGCTGTAACACCAGGACTGGGCTGAAGCAAGGAGGAGATGGGAGAAGCAGCCTCCCTGATTTTCTCAGCTGTGCTCTCACTTTGCTGGGTGCAATCCTTCTGTCTTTCAGAGGTGAAACAAGGAGCAACATTTTTAGGGGACCCTGAGAGGGATCCAAAGTAGTTCTCAAACAGTTGCAGTGACCCATTTCACTGCTACTGTCAGTAGGAAATCCAGTCTAAAACCCAGGTTTTTTTAGTATCTGCCCCGCTACAGAACCATGTTCCTGGACTTCTGAAGAACAAAACCCCACCATTTGATGCAGAGGCAACTAATACTCCCTTGAACGGATTAAAACTTGAACAAGATCTTCAGTACAAAACAACAGCTGAGAACAGATCCAGTCCTGTCCATCTCCCATGTAAGAACATTTCTGATGAATGTCTCAGCATCTGGTCCAGCCTGCAGCAGTTGCACCCATCCCATTCCTCAGTGGCAAATCAGGAAACTCACTGAAAGACCAGCTAGGAATTCCCAAGTGATGCATAGCAAAGAGAGTCAATGCTTCTTGCCTAACACACTCGATGGGCAAGATTTAGATCTATTCCAGAGTATTTATTTCTCAAGGTTGCCTCTCTTCTCCAAAGAATTTAAGAAGGAAACCAAAGAAGGAGAACGCAGCAGGTGCAGCCTGGTGTTGGTCAGTAGGTTCTTCTGAGCACAGGGGTAAGCAGGAGTCCCTGATCCCAGTCTGCTGTCACCATATGGCTAAAAGTCAGGTTGAAAGCCTTCATGTTCCTGTACAAGAATGCAGCGTTGTACAGATCCCATCACAGAGATACTCAGCTGATTGTGCAGAGCCAGCGTGGCTCAGGATGTTCTGCTGCCCCACCAGGTCCTGTGTCACCCCTGTCAGTTCACTGCAACTTTGATATCAGAGAGACCATGGGTTGAGTCCCCTTTCAAAACTGACTCAGGAATTACCAGCGTAGCCTGGTGTAACACTTTTTCCTTTTGTAAAACAAGAGAGGTGGAAGAAAAGAAAAGAAAAAAAAAAAAGCCCATTGATCACCAAGATCAAATTTGCAGTTAAACCCCAGGTAATGCTACAAATGATCACTTACATTTCAATATGAAAGAAGAGTGTCAGAGTTATCTAAAAGAAATGTTCATGTCCAGAAATTGTCCTAGACAAAGCATCACCATCTGGGAACGTCTGACCCTTCTCCTAGGGAATGTGTCTGCCACTGGTAGGTTTGGTTTGGTGACAAACCACCTGATCCGTGCTGGCCTTGCACCACTGGGCAATGGGTTGGAGAGGCTCAGGAGAAGAGATGCCAGCAGTCCTTCCATGTGCTTTACAAGTACAGAAAAATTAGTTCCATTTGTTGCTAGTTTTCTTTTGTGTTTTTCTTCCCCGCTATGGGTTAATTCCCAGTGCTTCCAATTCCACTTGCTCTCAGAAAAGAAAAAGGATATGGGGGAAGAAAATCTCTTGAACAAGCTGAGATGTTAAAAAAAGACAGGGAACAAGGAGGAGGACAGGAAGGAACAGAGAACTGCAGTCAGTTGGCATACTGTGCATAGAAAGCAACTTTTACTCGCTCGATCTGGTGGCACAGTTTGATGGCTGGACCCAGCTTCAGCTCCATGCACTCCTGCACCGTGGGCAGCGTCAACAACAGGAGGGCCTGGCCATCGATGTCCTGGGGAAAGAAACACAGGGAAAATGGATTTGTCTGTGGACCCTGGAGGGCAGAATGTGTAAGTGAGTTTGGAGGAACAAGAAGGGAAGTTTGCCCTAAAAATTCAGTCCTTTTGTCCTCGGCTTTTTTGTCCCGCTCTGACGCTGCCCATCTCCCTTCCCTGAGACACATGTTTTTTTCAGAAGTTGTCTTGGGTCTCTTCATAGGTTCTCACCTTAACCCCCAGTCTGGGAAAAGCCTCACAGCTGTTGAAATGAGGGATCACCTAAAGAACCTCTGCAGAGTCCACAGACATTTGGTCAGTCCCATTTCATGCCTGAGGAACTGAAACAAGGGGCAGGCTGCAGAGACAGAGGAGGGAGCTGAATGGAGAAACTGATGCTGGTCCCACTGTCAAGTCAGACCCTTTCCCCACCTCCTCTGGCCCACAATTTGCTCAGCACAGGTTTGTGTCTGCCTTGCTCCATGCCCTGTCCCCAGGTCCACCCAGGACCTGCCCTGTTCCCCTGCTGAATGACCAAGAAAGAGGAGCCCCGACTGCCCAGAGCCCTTGCAATCTCTAATGCCCCACAGTCCCAGAATAGTGTAAGCTGGAAAGGACCTCTGCAGGTCATCTCCTTCCCTCAGGCATAACTCCATGAACCAGTACCCCAGATGAGCAATTTTACTGGGGACTACTGTTGGCTTTATGATCCTCTTCTTAATAAAGAGATTGAGTTCTCTTAATTCTTTAATGGACTGAGATGATGATCAGGCCACAAAACTGCTTTTTACCCCTTAGGGAAGATCAGAGCCTGTGCACAGCAACTCACAGCCAACATAAACTCCTCAGGACAGCCCTGATTAGGCAGCACTGAACACAAGGAGGATTTAGACACTTGAAGTGCTGTTTTGATCAGGACTGTCTGCAGCTCAGGTTCATCCTCCACTGAAGGCTGATGGCATGGCCCATTGCACCAGAGCTTCACAAGGAAAAGCTCCAGCCATCTGTGTTTGATTCAAGTCCCTATAAAACTCTCTGGCAAAGGAGAGACAGGGTTGGCCTCCACGCCCTGGCGTTGTTCCAGGCTGGTTAACAAACGGCTGGAGCTCGCTGTGACACAGCAACTGCAGCATCCTGCTCTGGAGAGTTGCACTCGCTCCAAACTCACCCTCCACCTTCTCCCAGCCACAGCAGCTGGAGTTATCCATGGTGAAGAATCAGTAATAGTTCAATGAGCAGTTGGCCACACCACTGACTAATTAACCACACTTACTTCTTCCTAACTATGGCTCGTTAGTGCTGCCCTTTACCCTCAGCAGTGGCTGCTACTCATTAGCCAAGGAATGGCTTTTTCCATAAAAATTTTACGTGCTCACACTGGCTTGAGATGAAGAACATTGGCTTCTGCTCCTGCAAACCTATCTCCTTAACGGGGAGAAGATTGGCATCTCCTAAATTTAGGTCATCCAAGGCCTGACTGGCAGATCTTCAGAGGAACATAGCTAGGAATGGGGTACCTACACACTAGAGGCATCTAGGTGTTAATGGCAAAACTCAGCCAGCCAGCTTTGGCTTCAAGCAGCACTCTTCTGCTTCCCAGGCCAGTATTTTAGAACAGGATGTGGCCTGGGAGAAAGCCTGGTATGTGCCAGGCAGCCATTACCTGTTTTTACACTGAGGTTCCTACCTATGGGACACCAGTATGGCACCACGGACCTTGGCATGAAACGACCAAACCTGCTTTCCCCAAGGGTTTTTCACAAGGCTATTGAGTTTCTGGACTCTCTGAGGATCTGGCAAGGCTCTGACTCAAATTCCTAAGGGTTTACATGCCTTGCCAAAACTGGTGTTATAACTTGGCCTGATGGATCTGAAGTCTGGTCATGATCTCTTTACCAAAGCCCCAGGCCCAGCCAGCAAGGTGGAATGTGCTGTTACACGAACAGGCACCACAGACACAAAGGGACAAGTGACAAAAGGACTCCTACCTGCTCCTGAAATATTTTGGCAAGGGGTGCACAGTCAGTGAGTTTAATAAACCTCACGACATCAGTCACAGTCCACTCCAGTGGGTTACTGTCCAGGACAAGCTTCTCTTCCTCTTCTTGCTTAATTTCCTGCAAATAAAAAAAAAAAAAAAAAAAAAAAAAAAAAAAAAAAAAAAAAAAAAAGAAGGAAAGTTTTCACAAAGCAAACTACCTTCTGTGGAGAACCAGGGCAGGGATACCCCCCTCAGGCCAGGGAGGTTTGGCCCTGAAGGTGAATTTAGGAGGAATTCTGCTATGAAACGGGACACACTCACTTCCTTGGCTTGCGTGCCCTTCTCTGCCTCGCTGTAGGCGTGGGGCTGGGGTCTCCGGCTCCGGCGGGCTCTCTCCATGGGAGGAGGCCTGTCCTGCTCGGTGCTGCTCCGCAGGGTGACCGCTCGCCGGGGCCTGGTGGAGGGCACCTCGGCTGAGGATGTGTCCGTCTGGTCATCCCGCAGCTCCGAGCTCGTTTCCTCGCTCCCCGTCTCATCCTCCATCGCGTCCGGCTCGTCGTCCTCGCTCTCCTGCACAGAGAAACAGCATCCAGGAGATGGATACAGCAGCAAATCCAAAGGCACGGGGTCAAACTGCATTCCCATGGTCATGCTGGTCCGGGGTAACATTTATTTTAACTGAATTACCTCGTTTTCATTACAGCGCTAAGTGAATTAGCCCTCGATTTAGGTTTGTTACAAAACACAGAAGAAAAAAAGTACGTGGCAGAAAATCCTTTTTCTCCTCCTAGCTAAAGGTCAACAGCAATAACTCATCCAGCATGAAATGTTCCTCTCTTGGGCTGGTATCTCAAAACCTGTGGCGCTGCAGATGCACAGGAGGAGAAATGGAAAATACTACGAGGATAAAATGAAATTCAGGTTGATTGAAATGAAGTAAGACCAGAAATAGGCTTGACTTTAAACCTTCACATTGCTTCAAATTGGTTTGGGTGTTATTGGTCCTGAAAAAAGGGAAATTTTGGTGCCTTTTGTAAGTATCTACATGTTCAAGATAGCACTCTTCTAGTGACAATTCTGCAAAACTCAGGACAGAGGATTTCACCCAGATTTCCCTGCTTTCAGCCCAACACTGAACTGCTGGAGGTGAAGCCCAAAGGTCCATTTAAAGTATTACACCAGATTCTTGTTACTTCTGTCACACAGAGCTTGCAAGCACACACCAGCTGATGGAAACCGTGCATTTTGAACCTTATATACACGAGTTGCCCAAACAGCTTTGACAGCTTAGCTCTGATCCAAGTGTGAGCAGGCACCCAAAGCTGTATGCTCAGGTACTGAGTGAAAGAGCAATTTAGACAAAGATAGTTGTACTGGCTGAAAGGTTGAAAAACTTTGCTAATGGTTGATTTAGGCTTAACATAAGTTTAAGTTCCTTTGAAGCAGGTATAATCTAAGGAAATGAAGCAGAACTACACCTGAATGAGGACCAAGCCATGAAGATGAAGGCAATCAACGGAAAGCTGAATAAAATACCTTACTCTAGTTGAAGTAGAGGGAATTTAAGTAAACCAGTTTTATTTCACATTGCACAAAGCAGCAATCACTGGCACTCAGCTGAGGAAGGGAAACCACACATGAACCTTGTTATTGCTACCATGGGAAAAGCCCCCAGAAACAGCCCACACAGAACTAAGTCTATTCCAGGTTTAATTTGGAGATGAATCTTTGCTGATGCTCAGACCCTGTTGCATCACACAGCAGAGTGGAAAGACTGAGCCCTCAAATTCTGTGTATCTGGGACACAAACCATTTGCTTGTATGCTAAGGCTTGATGCTGTGAGCCAAAAAATATGACAAATAGTTAACGAAAAAAATAAAATTCCTTCAAACCACAATGGCTCATGAGCTATCATTATTTATTATAATACTTAGAGATCTTAGACATGGATCACAGAGTTCCTTCACTCTGCTAAATGCTATGCAAAGCATCTAACAGACTCATCTGCCTGCTTTCAAGGAAGGAAATAAAACAAAGATATATTAGGCAGCACGTCAACCAATGAGCATTGGGAAGGTGGGAGCAAAAAATCTGCTTGCTACTTCTGAAATGGACCAGGTAAAAATCCCCGAAGTGCCCCAATAAAACCAGTCTGACCTTAGAAGAACAGAGGAGCAAGGAAGGGTTCAAAACAGAAACTAGAAATGTTCGGGTGTGCTGAGAAGCCCCCCAAAAGGAAAATGCAGAATGGGGGACAAAAAGAAGCCCCAAAGGGTTTTTGCTGATTTATCCCAGCAACACAAACCTCTGCAGAGGCTGCAGCATTCAAATCCACAGCTGAAGACCTCCTTTTCTTCTGCACAAAGATGGATTTCCGCCTCTTTCTGCGTCTGGCTGGCTTGACATGGCCACTTTTCGTGTTGTTATTTTCCCCAATTGGTGGCTTAATGATTTTTTTCCTCTTCCCATAGTAATAAGCTGGAGAAACGAAGCACAATGCCCATTAAAAACTTTAACCACCAAAAGAAGGAACCTTGCCTTGCTTCATTGCTACAGGTTCAGGAATGTATTCTAGGTACAATTTAAACTTTAAAATACATTGATTTGGAAAAAAAATGTCCAGCATAAACACAAGATGCCATGTTGCACTAGCATAGGGTGTTACAGCTGTTATGTATCCAGATTTATTGATGATGAACGAAGACTTCAGAATTTAACAGTATGTGTTTAGGCAGAGCTGAGCAGTGATTTGGAGGGACACAGGCCAACAAGTTCCAGATTTGATCCCATGCAGTTCTGTGTGAGGTAACAGTCTCAGACACCCTTCCACTTGCTAATGTTTTCAGCAGAGAGGGGAGAGGGCCAGCTATCCTCAATCACGAACAAAGGAATGGGTTTTTATTGCTTTCAACTATTTTGCGGCCCAAGTTGAAATTAAGGATGTGAGTGTCCCCTTTCAGACTCTTAGATGCTTGTGTTAAATGCCTTCTGACATGTTTTGGGGATGAAAGACACTCTGCCCTTGACCATATAGGGTATCCCAGGACAACTAAAGTGGCACTTGGCACCCATGCCAAAGTTCGTAACTAAACTGAGCCTTTCAACAAATCAATGGAGTTTAGAGGAAAAAATTAATCCAGTCACATAAACCCATCAACTTGGAGATGGGACAACCTCAGTTGGAGCTCCCCCAGCTGCACTCCTCCAGCTCCCCATTTGCTACCAGTGGGAGCCAGGACTCCAGCTCAGGTGTAGACTTCTACAGAGACCCATCCTCAGGGATCTCAGTATCCCCCTAAGCCTACCCCTTCTTCTACTGTGGCACCAAACACAAGAGAATTGCTTTAAATCAATCATACTGCTTTCTACAACCTTTGTGGAAGAAGGACAGCACTATTCCACTTTCCTGACCTGTTTAAGAGCCAACAGTATCAGTAACATTGATAACAACAAGTGCTGAACACATGCCTGACAACAGCCTTCCTGAAAAGGCAGGATCATGTCTAAATATTAAACACTGAGTAGGGAGTCAGTGTTCCCAAATCTTCCAGCATCTCAGCACTGTGGTACTGGCCTGTGCTGGTGTGTGTATGCCAGAAATCTTTACCAAGAGGATTCATCTCACCTAATGAAGCCCTCTCAGACGTAGCAAGTTTAAATCTCAGCTTCACACTGCAGGTTCCTTTTATGTGATCCTTGTGTTAACTTTAGGTAAGAAAGAAAGTCAAGACTTTAAAAAAATTATGACTTTCAAAGAGATATATTAGGATGGAGTGAGATGGGGCAGTTTTCTGGTACAGGATTCTAAGGGAACCTGTGGTGGCCTCAGGATTAAATAATTGCTCTTAGATGAGATGAATCCTAGTCAGTATTAACATATCACACAACTCCTGTTCTTCACCACACACCATCTCCCACTTCTCTGGCTCCCAGCCAGCACCAAGAAGGATTTTTCCAATACTCACTGTACTTGGTTTTGGTGTGGATGGAGCAGTTCTCAGGGCAGACTTCGGCCACCAGCACAGGGCTGAAGAGGTTGGGGCAGCACTCGAGCTTTGCGCAGACCCTCCTGCAGAAATCTGCCACCTGGTCCGACGTCCGCACGATCTTCACGGTCGCCCTGTACGTCTTCCCTCTGTACCTAGGGAGTAGTACAAGACCCCATGTCACCAATCCAGCAAAATCCTGTGGTGCTACAGACCAGACTCTTCCTCTGCCAGGGAGAGATCCTCCCTAGGGACTTTTGGGAGAGGGTCTCTTTTGGGAATGCAGGCGGAACATGTCTACTTTTTTCAGTGGCTGCATTTCAGATGGACTCGAGGAAGGAAAGGGTGAAATAAATTGAAGGTGTGGACATGATTTGGGAAGGGATCCATGTGCACACTGGATATATCTGTAGATAGGGCAAGAGAAGGAAAAAAACCTCAGCAGCCGTGGTGAGGATACTACACAGGAAAGCAAGCCCTTATTATGAACTGATGGAAAGCTTTTGAGAGAGGGATGCAGTCTCTCTTCATATACTGACCCATGATCGTATGTTTATACACCTTGAAGAGCTTTCTGGTCACCATCCTGTGTTTGGGCTGAACTCTGTAAGCCCTCAGTGCACTTTTGGTCTTCTCCATTGCCATCTTTCCTGCTCCCATATCACATTCCAGCTCCAACAATCCCCAAGACTCATGGTGCCAGCCGTGGCTACCAGGACACATAATCATTGTGAAGAAATATCTGAGTGAAACAACAGTCTCTGCCACCCTAGGACCAGATGACTTCCCCAGTCACAGACGTGGGCACTACAAAACCTGAGGAACCCATCAGGAGCCTCTGGAGTTATTTAACAGGACTGCAGCAACAGGCCCTAGAAACTGATTCCTACAGGGAGTGCTTGGAGCAGAAACCTGAAATGAAAGGTTTGTCTCAAATTTGCTATGCTACCAAAACATTTATTTTGGTGTTTTATACTAAGTGTTTCTGAGCGATAAATGGCTGAGAAAGATACAGTTACATCCCTGTTGTACTACAATGTAGATGTGAACCCTGGAAAACCAATTATCCCTGTAATTTATTAAACAGCAGCAGCAAGCTGTTGTAAACAGCGAGATAAGGTTTTTAAAACATCTCTTACGCATCCTGAGGAATGCAACACAAGAGACAACCACGTGTGCAGCCGGTGCTGTAGCATTATAAATGTGCTCAGAGGAGGGAAAAGTAACACACACGAAAGAAAAGAGGGAGCAACAGTGGAAGAAAGGTTACTGGATGGGAGGCAAGGAAAGACAAAGATACAGTCACCAGGAAAAATGAGACAAAGCATTTATCACTGTATTAAGATCTGCAGTTTCCTAGCAGCTGCTGATAGATATGGGAGAGGAAGAGGAGGAGGTGGTGAAATAAAAATGTGACCAGAGAGTTAAAACATTCAGACAGTTCTTTCCGAAACAAAGGGGTGTGGGAAAAGGGTTTGAAACTGTGGCACATAAAGTGTTATGAAGGGGAAAACCAAATGAAACTTGGGTCTGAGAACAGCCCAGTCCAACCATCCTCAGGCGGCAATCCAAACTATCACCTCAACATAAAACCTAAACGAGCATTCCTGCAAGGTGCTGACTCTGATACCCCATTTGGTGCCAAGACAACCCTGGATTCATTCACCTGAATGCATGAATGACTTAATGAGCCAACTTTTCACACACCCTTAAAGACCTGGACAGATGATATAAAAGGGAGAAGTGTTCCTTTCAGGAACAGAGCACTGCTACGATCCCAGCTTCCCTACGAAACAGCTGCAGAGGCAGGCTGGCTGAGGAGGGTTTGGCAATACCTAATACCAAAAAGACCAAATGCCACAGGCATTTAAATGTACCTACTTATAAAAGTTTTACATTTCTTTTCAATGTGTTTGAAAAGACTCCTGCACTTATTACTTCTCCAAGAGCCATTAAGTTTAACAACAGCCCAGATTGTTGGGTCAGTGAGTGGCAGCCTGCAGGATTTCACTGTGCTGCTTTCACCTGGACCCAAATAACTCTGCTTGGACTAAACCAGCACTTCCAGACAAGCACTGGCCTCAAGGGTCTCCACACTGGAAAAATGACGGCACAGGGAGCACCTGTACCTACACCTCATGTGCCTACACCTTATTTTATGTCTGGATGCATCTGAATTTAACTCACATTTATTTGTCCTTGTTCTGACTTTCACCACTAGGATGAAAAGACTGCATCTGGTTTTGTTTCCCTGCAAAAGTACTCTAATCAAATTGCCTCTTGATGTTCTTTCTTATAAGCTAAGAAAGCTGCCTGATGGGTATTATTCAAGAATGGCTGACTTTCTCTAACTGTGTGCTTCCTATTGTGTTTGGCTGCCCAGGAAGGACCCATTGTACTACAGTGCCTGCTGAAAGGAAAAGATGAAACTAGGAAAATGAACAACTGACTGATTTCATAGTCTGCTTTGAATGCAACACACATTTTAATTAACAGAGAGGATGGCAAAATGGAGATCTCCATGACTGCATCAATCAGTCTCAATAACCCAAGGTGTTAGTACTGGCCACAGCAATATAATTTTCATAATTTTGGTCTTGGCAGCACCTCTTTCAACCAGGTTCTACTAATATTTTCCACATTCCTCACACACTAAAGATTTTTAATGCAGGCACCACCAAATGTAATCTGAGCTGTTTCTAGGACAGCCATGTGGAAGGAGCTCCTTTGTCAGAAAACCTTTTCCATTAGCATCTCTCAAAAAGTTACCAACTACTGATACTCCTATTTATGTTTTTATACCAGGGCTCCTGTCTTCTCACTTGTAAGCAGCAAGTATCTGCATGCATAGCATGGCAGCACTGCAGACTTGGAAAATTGCTGTGTCAAGGAGTTTTCTTAGAAATTGCTGCTCTTTAAAAAAAAGTATTTTTCAGCTAAAACCAAAGGAACCTTTCTTTCCTCTTTCCCCTTCTCTGCCCTCAGATCCCAAACTCAGAGAAAATCTTAAGGCTGTAACTATTTTCATGAAAAATACACTTGCTGATCCATGAGCAGAAGTATTAAATGAACAGCACTTTGCAATAGAGTTCTTCTGTTGAAGCTTCCTAAAATAGATGAGAGGTTCATAAGAACATACTGTCTTCTAGGAGCTCCAGTTAGGGACTGCTGTGTGATGACACAGAAAGCCTCATGCTGAAGGCACTTCAAACAGCAAGAACATTGAGAACCTCATTTTCAAAAGGCTCATTCTAAGGCATTCTGAAAATTCTTGAGACTAATTTGAACAACTCAGTAGATAAAAGCCTCAATTTCCTTTTGGGGGACCAAAAACTCCTTTCTGCTCTTTTGCAGTGAGTTTGTTCCGTCTTACTACCTTAAAGTCTGCCAAACATTAGGACTTAACTTCCTTCAAAGCTATTTTATCATCCAGAGGCACTTTGTACTCTTGAAGACAGGATTCAGAAAGGGCACTGGAATGCTCTGGTTGTAAGGCCTTGTCTCATTAAGTCTCCTCCCGATCACAGAAATACATGGTTTAAGTCATTCCACTGGTCCTGGTTTGAAAAGCTTTGTTAAAAATGAACATAAATTAATTTCCACTGTTTTTAACTCAACCCCAAACCAGTTGCCTCATCACTCGGCCTTTGGTTCTTGTCAGTCCCCTAAAGGTCCCACATGTTCTCAGAAACGGCTTCCAAGAGGATTTGGCTAATAACCTTTCCAGGAAAGTTAAGCTGACAGCCTGTAGTTACTTGGATCCTCCTTCTTGCCCTTCTCCTGAGGACAGGTGTGATGATTGCCTTTTTCTAGACATCAGGGAACTTCCCTCATCCTCATCAACTTCCCCACATGGCAGAGAGTGGCCTTGCAATGACACTGGCCAGTTCTCCCAGGCAGAGTTGGCTGCATCCCAAATGCTTCCAGGCACTTGTGCACATCCAGTTTGCTTCCAGTGTCTTTGGATTCTTTTCCATTTACTGTGGGTAACACTTCACTCCCCCAAACAGGATCAGGGTCCTGGGAGGCCTGAGAGCAACCTTCACTAGCAAAGGCTGAGGCAAAGAAGATTTCAAACATCTCAGCCTCACCTATCACAAGTGAAAGGCAGTCTTCTAAAGCAACTGCAATGAAAAGGCTTTCTTTGAAATGCAGCCTCATAAATAAGCGATGATGTCTGGCATAGGGGTAAATATTCCTAGAGTTCAGCTGCTGAATTTGAGCAGCTCTCAGAATTTCATTTAATGAGGGAGTCCAGGAATACTCATCTTTATTATTTTGATCAACTGGGCTTCGTACAAGACCCAGGAGATAACTCTCTGCACACACTGCTTTTGTTTATGTCCAAAGTCCTGCAAAAATGGGTAAGTCCAAACAGCCCCACTATCAGCCCTTCGAAATGAAAACCCTTGAAAAGCAGAAAGTCCCTTAAGCATTTTATGTAGAATTGGGAAGGCAAATCGAGATGTAGGCACTGAACTTAAGAGCATCAAAACTGTAAGGGTTGAATGCTGACAGCTTCAACTGGCCCTGATGGGAACTCAAGAGGATCACGCCAGCCTGACATTTCTAACCCATCATCACCAATAAATCAGGTTTGACTCTTCTCACACAGAGCCAGCAGCGCTGATGGGAAACGGCTGCCATCACACAGAGCAAACACATCTCTCTGGACAACCCAAATTGTTTTATCTTCTTTGCAAGGTGAGCGTAATTGATTCCACAGTGGTCACTCATGACAGCAGAGTGAACTAAATGCAGGCTGCCCCAGCACTGAGATAATGCATGTCTGGCAGTGCAAAACCTGGCATTTGGGACAGTGGGAAAAGCAGCCTTCTCTTCACCAATTCCTTTGCTCTAGCCTACTGCAGGCACTGTAAACAAACAACACCACCAAGATCCAAGGGGGTGCCAGTCCACATCAGAAGGAAGGTGGTGACACGATGTGTCCCATGACAGCTGGCTCTGGAGCGGTCATCCTTAGCAACTGGCACCATCCAGAGCCCCCATGGAGCTGGAAGTCGCTCATTACAGGTCTCTGTTGCTCATTGCAGGTCTCTGTTTGAGATTTTGCAGCACTGTCACACCTGATGGAAGGTGTCACATGCTGTTTGCACGTTCCACAGTATCTGGTTTCATGACCACGTTTTCTTTTCTGCTCCTGCACAACCAAAACTTCTTGATGAAGCAATTCAAGAAAACTCAGGAAGGAAAAAAGAAGGAAGTCCTAAGGCAGCCAGACAGTCTTGGGGCATGTCAACTCTCTGCCATCCACTCTTAAAAGTACTCAAACTACCCAGAGGCAAGCTGGCATGGCCACCAAGCACTGCTCTGTGAAGAGACCAGCCCCAGAAGCCAGAGAGTTTCAAGAACAAGGTGCTGTCCAGCCCCACAGGCTTTGTCTCCTCAGGAGCCAGAGGGCAATGCCACTCTGGAGGAGAATCCTTTGCTGTTCTCAGAAGGCACTTCAAAACTTGCTGTCCCAGCTCTGAGCCTGTGATGATCCATTCTGTGGCTTAATAAAGTTGAAAGATGCTGCCTGACTCCCTGGAGAGCTGAGGTTGGTGCCTGCTGGGGCAGCTGGCACACAGGAACATGTACAGGGGCCATGACTGGGGGGCCAACATAAAATACGATCATGGATGGTGAGTTAAACATTTCTCAGGCTGTCTCCCATTAGAAATATGAATTGCAGCAGCCTTAAGAAATAGATATTTCTGTTTTTGCGCAAGGCAGATCCCCACACTCAAACAGGAAACCCCAACAAAATCCTACTCAGGATACTGCTGGTACGAAAACTGCCTGTAAGCTCAGTTCTTTGCAGGAGGAGATGTTAAGATAGAGCATTACAACTTGATTTCACAACTGCTAAATACCTGTAGGAGTGAATTATCTGGTATTTGTAGCACAAGCTGTGGGATCCTAGAAGCAGTGAAAACCAGGTCACAGACAAAGACTTGTTTTTAATGAAAATCTGCACACACGAGGTTGACTTTTAGATTTCCATCCACAACATCTCCACTGACAAACACAAAAGCCTGACTTTCCCCACACGTGAAAGAAGCAAATTAAAAATAGTAGATTTTCATTTCAGTTTGCAATCCTCCTTCAGAAAAGCAGCCGAAGTGTACGCAGAATAGAAGTTTCTCAACTCTCTCCCTCAGCCAGAGAACTCATGAACTCTCTGCAGTATCTGCATGGGCAAAGATCAAATACAGCAGCCATCAACAGTGCTGTGTTTGGCAGCTATTCATATCAACCAAGAGAAAATTGCTTTTCTTTGAAAAGGAGTAACAGAGTTCAGTATAAAGGGTGAGATTCACTGCATTTAACTCAGTACTTAAAAAGTCAAGGTAACCATTAGTCAACAAAGAGAGCTGTCTTCAAAGAACTATTTGTTGGCATCCATCTTCAAGTGGGAAGAATTATTCTTCAGAAGGACTCTGGAGAGAGCTTAGGTGAGACTTCCCTCTTTTCAGAGAGACAACAGTTGTTTAAATACATCCTAAGTATAGTGCCCATTACATAAAGAAGACACAAATAGGCAGATTTTAATGTCATAAGAAGGAATTCAGAATTGAAGAATATATTCTAGAAAGGCATCAAATCCTGACCTGAATCTCTGATCTGTTACTACTTTGCCCTAATCACACTCCTGCTAAAAAATGTGTCCCTGCTGATTTGCTTGAACTTTTTTGGGTGCCATTCATTCTCACCAGTTTTTTCTGCATTAGCCTGACAGGCTCTAATTTAAAAGCAGCAATACTCCTCCATTTAGAAAGCCAGGAATTGAGTTCATTCAGTAATAGCCAAGCTTATAAGAACAGCTTATCATAAAACTCAGGACTCCATCAAAAACTGGATGGCTGCTTGGAGAAAGACAATAGGAATGAACCGTTCAGGTGAACATTTCATTTCTGAAGTTGCTATGGAATGAGGCAAATAATTCAATGAAGCAAAATGATAATGAGAAAAGTAAAACACTCACAAAAGAAAAAAACCCTTTTCTTATCTTTTTTTTTTCCCTAGTCAGTTCCCTTTCTGAAACCTCCCAAATAAAAGAACACACATTGACGACTTACTTTGCTTTTAGTGTTTCCTCCTGGAAATTCCACTGAGGGTCTTCCACAAGCTGCAGTTCTCGTAAAACACTCCCTGGCTTATAAGCTGCATTGATCACCATGCTGAGAACCTATGGGGAGACAAAACCAACAACAATGATGGGTTTAAAAGCAGTCCTTAACCACACTGAATATGGTCCCAGGTGCTGCACAGGCAGGAGCAGCTTGCAGGTGCCTGTTTCTGTCCTGGTTGCACAGGGTAAGTGCTGGATGCAATTAGGAGAGGCCCCGGAATGGATCACTGTTGCCATATTATAGATAACACCTGTGTCTGATAAGGTAACTGCATTAAATGCTGCTCTTTAACCCCAAAAATCTGCTAACCTGTAATTTTGTCTTTGTGACAGACCCTGTCACCCAAAGCAGATTCCATTCGCTGCATCCACCACAGATCCATTTAATAAAAAAGTGAAAACAGAAACAGTTCGGAAGGCACAGCCAGGTTCAGTGCCATGTGCACCATCCCACAGTGAACACTGAAGGGGAAATTCACACATTTGAGGTCATGTTCATAAACCTGAGTGCTGTGTGCCTTGACTGTATTAACAGAATAGTAATGAAGTCTCCACAAAAAGAGTTTGCAGGAGGTGTGCCTGGAACCCAGTGTGTGTCCACTCTGCACAACAGAACACGTGTGCCAATCCTTTTAATCCAAAATCCCTGAGAATAAAAATGATTCCTGCTATTGGCTCGGGAAATCCAAGCTTTAATAGCCTACACTTGGCATAGGGAGATAAACACAAGGAAAACAAATCTCTTAACAGCACCAGACCGTGTGTTTGAACACTCTGCATTGTATGCACATGAATGACCCCACAGTGAGTCTGGATTGCTTTTCATCTAATTTAGCTCTTTACCTAATGCCTGTTCTTAATTCCTTGGGGGCCTGCAAATGATTTCAGTATGATGAACATTAAGTTTATCCAGCACCCATGAACGCAGTTCATCAGAAATGGAATAATAATTAGGTCATACTGCAGTGACCAATGTGTTTATGTTTGTTTGGTTGGTTTTTTCTGGGCTGGCTTCCCCCCGCCCCCCCAAAATCCAGCAACCTGAGGATTTGCTAGCATTTTGAAAACCCTACAGGATTAATCATTTTCAGGCAAGGGCTTCACTTAATGCTGCAGAGTACTCTGTAAAATGGCATTAGTTGGAGTTGCTTGGATAGGTTATTTACTAGAAGCAAAATTTAATTTATCATTGGGCCCTTGGAAACATTACTCAAACCACTCTTCAAGAAAGTCTAATTAGAGACACCAAACACTGACAGAGGGCAGATTTAGACTGGATACGAGGAAGAAGTTCTTGGCTGTGAGCGTGCTGAGGCCCTGGCACAGGTTGCCCAGAGAAGCTGTGGCTGCCCCATCCCTGGAAGTGTCCAAGGCCAGGTTGGGCAGGGCTTGGAGCAGCCTGGGATATTGGAAGGCATCCCATGGCAGAGGGTGGCACTGGATGATCTTTAAGGTTCCTTCCAACTCAAACCATTTTAAAATGCTATTTAAAGTGAGTGAGTCCTTCCTGTTGCTCACCCACATCTTCTCTTGCCTGTCCCTCCCCACACAAACTGAGGGACATTGGCCTCTAACAGAGAGTCTCTGACACCTGATGTCAGGAAGCCAGAAGTGGGTTTTCAAAAACATCAAGTGCCTTCAGAGCTACCACACTCATTCACAACACATCAGGTGCCTTGATCAACAAATCCAGGGAGTTATTTAACCTCTGTGCAGGAGTTTGTAGGCAAAGCTCTCAAGCACACCTAACCCACCACACATGCTGGTGGGATAGCCAGGGGCAGAAAGCATCTTGCTGACCAATTTCCACCAACAGTGCTGTCCTGCCCCTTCACCAGCATGATAGTGCTTTTATGAGTTGTCAGAATAGCTGGGAAACGAGCAAGAAAAGAAAACCCAACCCTGCAATACCAGCGGCCCTGTCTGGGCATTTTCCCAGACACCTAATCAACTCCAGCCCTACACAGGCACCCACAGTGCCAGGATTTTTCTCAAAGCTGGCTTGTCACCAGCAGAACTCTGTAAACTTCTAAACTCAGTTCAAAAAGAGAGTGTTTTGTAAGAACAATTATTTCCCTTTCAGGGAAGGAAAAAGAAAATCAAAACCTCTGGCTTTTACTCTTCTTGTATCTCAAATGAGTCACTAGGTTTGGCATTTTACCCTACAGCAAAGGTCCATCATCACAGTAACAGTGGTACCTTCCAGCAACAGTATCACTTCATATTACACTCTATTAAAGGCAAACAAACAGATTTTTGGAAAAAATTAACTGTGATTTAAACAAAACCAGTGAAGAAACCTGGACCACTTTCCAACTTTCTCTGGAGATGGAAAATGACATCAACCATCTCAGACCAGTCTAATTTCCTTTGGCTGGAGTGTGACCAGTCTGAGATTTTAGTGGTTTTATTTCAGCTCTCTCTATCAGGAATGGTTTGGGTACAGCCACCTGTGCCTTGGAGCAGAGAGGGGGCGGGATTAGGTTTTATTTTGGTACTGCTGAACTTTGGATTTTCAGAGCTGAGTGAGTTGGAGTCACACCAGCGAACACGATCACGCAGCACCACCAAAACCCTCTGCCCAACCTCACAAGCACCTCATATTCATAAAGTTCTCCATGTCATGTATTTTCATGTGCACAGGGGCTCTTTTCTGAGTATATTTGGTGTGCCTGATGCCACTGGGCAGTTCAGCACTTTTCTTCCCATCACAGCTCTTTAATGCTCACACACTTCCCATCTCCATCCCCCTTTAAATGGTCTCGACCCTCAGTGAAGTTTTCGTAGAAGATATCACTGACAATGCACAGCTAAAACTATAATCACACCTCTTTTCTCCTGTTCAAGACCTCAGTGATCAGCATTCTTATGAGGAGAAACTCAATTTCCCTCCTCTTTCTCAGAGATAATCCCACATCTCCTACCTAAAAAGAGATGCTAAATCCCAGGGTAGCCTCAAGGCAGGGCAGTAAACTTAATTTTTTTTTTTTTTTAACTTGGAGAACTGATGTGTCTGTGGGATAGAGAGAGTAGAGCATTAAGAGTTACTTGGGATTCTTTCATTAGATGATCAAGGATCTAAAAGGCATCTTTTGTCACAGTCCATTCTCTTTTTAAATAGAGAAAGAGCAAAGTGTCTTAAAAATAGTAAGAGCAGTAAGCAATGAGGCTAATTAATCTTTACAGCATATTTCTCTAAGATGTGGTGGGTTATAGATCATCTGGAGTCTTAAGAAGACACCTTGTTTTATTTCACAATGCCACTGAGGAGTCCTTGGCATATATGAAGAACTGTTAGTAAGTGCTTCTTAGATATTCTGACCCCAGAACTAAATCTAAAGCTGACAATGTATTTATTTTAATTTAACTTCAAGCCAGCCCTTACTATACAGAATAGCTACCTTACAGTCACCACTTTTCAGCCCAGGTGCAATGGCTGGATGGCAATAGCTGCTGTCCCACTGTATCTGGCTCCAGGTGTCAACCTGTTTTCCAACAAAATACCTCAGAAATGAGACAAACTTTGCAGCTGATGTCAAACCACAGGCATTGCCACCTCACTTGCCTCTTACAGTGAAAGAAACCACAATAAGCCTGCGGTCCCAGCAGAAAACTTGTGCTGGCACTGGGAATAAGGAACAGATAGGCTGTAAAAATAAGTTTGGCACTAAACAGCACCAGAGTTACTTGTTACTCACCTGAGACTTTGGGATTCAAGAGTACACACACAGGATGATGCTTCACTGCATCAGTGGTGGAGGTAAGGACAAAGCCTTGGGTGCAAAGGGCTGAGGAGCATCAGGAACTTCAGTTGTGCTGCATTTTTTCACCCCCATCCTGCCCATGGTTCTCCAAGCTGCTGGCACCTCTCTCATCTCATCAGGAATCAGGTGTACCTCCCCTATAGCATCACCCTGAATGTCTTCTCTTTACCCTTTCCAGAACTTGGAACTGGTTCCCACGGCCAGAACGAGCTTGAGTTTATGGCCACAAGAAGCTTGAATTTTTTCTGCCAAGTAACACTTCCCAATGCTGGGCCCTTGCCATTGTCCTGCTCCTTGGGAAGTTGTTTATGTCTCCAAAACAAGATGCCCACGTCTCCATGACACTGCTAGTTGCTCCTATGTTGATGGCAACCCACACAAAAGTTGCTCCCAACCAAAAGAACACCCCATGTTTCAAAACCACCAAAACCCACAAAGCACAAACCTGCCCCCTCTTCCCAGCTTGCAGTTTTGCCTTGTGGAAACCACTCCAGGACAAATTTAGGCGCATTGTTAGCAAATTCTGGGTCTGGCATGACCCATACTTCCCTCTGAAATCCCCCCAAAAGAGAGCTGGGCCATACCTCCTTGAGGACCAGCACACACTTGCCAGGCCCCACAGACTGAGGTAGCTCTGCGATCCTGCCTTTGTTTAAATATGGACCTGAGAAGCAGCGGTGGTTGATGTAGAGCTGGGGGCAGCAGTATCTCCCATTGATGGTGCCTGTAAGGAGAAAGCAGCAGTGATGTGCCTGTAGCACTTTTGTAGCATAAATCAAGGGTGCTTCCTCCCCCTAGATGTGGGAGGAAGGGGAGGAGAATAAAGGAGGCACAAACTTCTACCCTGGGATAGAGGGGAGGGAAGCCCCTGCTACTCAAATCTGTTCAGCATGGGAAAAGTGAGTGTTTTTAAGAGTGACTGATTTGGCTGCACACCCTACAGAAAGGAGGACAGGGAATGGATTTCATCCATGTCATGAGACAGGCCTCTTCCAGAACTCACACTGCAGGTGGACATCAGTGACTCACTGCAACCTGCCAGAAAGGGATGTATGAGCTGAGTCTCAAAGACAGGCAATCAGCTCAGGGAGAACATTCTCTCAGTGGAGAGCCCTAGAAACCCCTCTTCAGCTCTTGTCCAACCCAGCAAGCACTGCAGTGCCATTCCCTGACCCGACATGGGTCTGCAGAGCAGTTTTCCTTGTCTAGGCTAATTACTCTGGGCTCCTTTATAGCCCATGGAGAGAAACAGGAATTTCTAGATGTGATTCACATGCTTTCAAAGTGGTTATCCACTTTTTTCGGTTATCATACCCAAAAAGACCCTGATTCTCCCCATCCTACTGTAACGGGGTGTTGGCTGCAATGCCAACATTTATCCCACAGCCTGCTGACATAAAGAGTGTGAAATCCTGTCCCTGCTGCTGGGTTTACGCCATTAATTGGATGAATATTGCACTCAGAACCTCCTGCCATTGCTAAAGGGGAGAGAAATCTGCCTTAAACAGAAGCAGCAGCCACACCACACAGTCCTGAGGAGGGATCCATCAGGTCCTGCTGTACCCAATTTCACGGGTGTCAATTAACAACCTGCACCCACCTCCACCAGAAAGATTCACCAGCCTTAATATCATTACCTGAAATGGGCAAGCCCCAGGAGAACTGATAGCCCCAGCAAGACACATGGAGGACCAGACCCTCGCCTGCTGTACATCAGGTGGGTTCACTCCACTTTACACCTCCTGAGGATGTGGTTCCATCTCCCCAGCACTATGAAACTCACTGCCTTTTTGGGGTCCTCCCCTTCCATACAGGACATGGGTCTTTGAAGTAAAGATCTTTACCTGTCGTGTCTGGCTGAGGAACCGGGCAGAGGTCATGAGGTATTTTCTCAACAGGCACTGAGGATGGTAACCTGTTTAAAGAGCAATTGAGTGCATTTAATAGTGTATCTGGTGTTCTTAATAGTGTCAGACAGGACAAAGGGCCAGAACCTGCCCTCAGGCTAGACTAAGAGATACACCAGCAACAGCCTGGGATGAGGAATGGAGATACCTCCAACACAATTCCACTTCCATGTGGTTTATCACAGACCAGGGTATTGCAGATGAAGAACCCAGATCCACCCCTTCTCCAAAAATACACTCTGATGTGTCAGCTTTAGACCTCCAGGCTTCACTATTCTCACTTAAGTCCCTTAAATTCAAGTTTCTACAAACTGCAAGGGCTAGACAGGGAAAATGCCCTCCTGGTACATGTCCATCTTCCCTAAGCATCCCTTGCTGGCCATCAGACAGGGGCTGTGCAGCCCCAACCAGCAAAAAATTGCTGTTTCAGAGACCTTCTAATATGCTAACAAATATTTCAAAGAATCCTCTTGCTGACTGTGCTGCAGTATCTGGGCAGTAGTTACCAAGCCACACAGCTGCTGTGTATTATCCCCACTGGAAGACCTGATGCATTCCTGTAGAAATACCACCTTAAATAACAAAAAAAAAAACCCCAACTTACTGTTCTTCTGGTTGCACAACTGCAATTCTTCTCTTCCTTCGCACTGCAAAAATGAAGCAAGGAAGAAAAAAATAGTGTTTTACCCTTCTGTCCCATAAAGTACACCCAGAATGCATAAAAAGCTGTGTAAATGCACTGACTATAAAACGACTTCGAACACAATGAAATGGTACTTAATTACTATCACCATCTTTTCTTGGTATTTTTTAAGTAAGTCACTACATCATTAAAACCTACTTTAAGGATGTAATAATACATTTAATCTTTCCTCTGGAATGCTAATATTGTGTTTTATGGGATCACCATAAAAGAAAAAAAATGAAAATAAAAACACAAATATTTTTCCATACAGAAACACATATGGATAAGATTACATTTTACAAGCATGATTACCTCCAGTATAATTTATCCCCAGCTATAAATTGTGATAAGGCTGCATAATGTTGCCATAGCAGTATTCTCCTAAATTAGGCTCTGGCTGCCTGATTTTTAACTTAAGCATATTTAACTCTTCGAAAGGGCTGACACATTTTAAAATTCGCCTTTCGGATGTTAATTAATACAAACAGTGAGGCCAGTTTTTCACCTCATGGCTTGAGATTGGATATGTTGGAACAGGAGAACACCACCAAGCCACTGAGCTCTCATGAACTGCCTTCAAATGCAAATAGAAAGGGAAGAAATTTGTCTTAATATGCACTGGAGGCAGGACAAAACACTCTGGGCTTAATTGTGCTGCGAGGGGATTTGAATTGAACGCTAGGAAAATCTCTGAGCTGGCAAGGGCAGTGAAATAAAGGACAGATACCCTGGGAAAGGGCAGAAACCCCATCACAGAATGGCAGCAATTATTTCTCCATTTAGATGGAGCAGATCCTGTTTTGGAAAGGGGCACATGGATGGCCTCTGTATGTCCATTCCACCTCATATTTTATGGGGTTTTTTTCCAATTTGAGGTCTTTGTCCCTAATCCACTCAGCTGCCTGAGTGAACTTGGCTCAGAGCAACAAAACCTGGTTTCCCTCTGACAACCCCACTGATCAACAATTCCTCTGCAAACCCACAACTCACCCTGAAATCCCAAACCATGGAACAGCCTTTCCCAGCAGAGACAATCCCATTTTTGGAGGGGCCGATCACAGAGACAAATACAAACTGCATAATTCCAGTCTGGTCACTAATTAGATTTATTACCATTTATCGCAGTACACTTCCAGCCTGGTTATTGGTCTACTGGGTAGGCTGATAGTGTCAAAAATGGGATCACAGATTTAAGGCAGAAACCCTGATATTTCCACTGATGTAACATCTGCACTGCTCAGGTCTCCTTGTACTTACAAACAGCTTTGTGTGGTGGGGTGAGGTTATAAGCATTTGCTTCACACCAACCGACAGGGAAAATGTCCATAGACTCCACATCAACAATGTACTCTGGAGAGGGCATCTGTGAACCTATAAACACAAATTTATAATGAGATTTAGGCATGGGAACACCAAGCTCAGAGCCATCCAAGCACCCATGCAAAGCCCAGGGAAGCGAATGATGGAGCGTGTAAAAATAAATCTGCTTCCCTGCATCAAAATCAGGCACCATTTCATCTTCAGTTTTGCACAGACAGCAAGGATGGGGCTGCTGCATTTACAGTGCCATGTGGCCCAGAGGAAAACCCCACAAGAGCACTTTGAGGGTGTGCAGTGAAGCAGCCAAAAGTCAGGGAGGTTAAACAGACACGACCTCTCTCAACAAGATGGCCTGACTGACCCTCGGATTTTTTGTGAAGTTGCATAAGTGAGTCAGAAGGACTTGCTGGGTGCTTGCTCTTAATGGTAAGAGAGTGTATTTAGGTTTTCACAGGGTGGTAGCTAATGTGAGAGAGAGGTTTTTATGCCCCAGTGCTTCCCTGGAGCTTTTTTGCGCAGCTCTGCCCTTGAGTCCCATTTTTTAAGGGTGAGAGGTGGCCCCTCTTCTGTCCAGAAGTGCCCTAAATACTCCTAGGGTTCCTCACATGAAACAACAGCTGATCACGCAACAGGAGAGAAGCAGTATAAAAACCCCAAATGGGGCACATGTACCACAGTCTCTGGCACAATGCTGACTCCAAAACTTCACCTGAAGTCTCTATTTAAAGCAAGTACCTTCCAATTTGGTCATTACACCCCCTTTAGAAGACAATCTCCTGTCTTCATTTATGTGGGTCCCATTCATAGAACCAAAGAAATATTTAGGTTGGAAAAAACCTCCAAGAGCATCAAGCCCAACCATTAACCCAGCACTGCCAAGCCCACCACTAACCCACGTCTCTCAGCACCACATTTACATGTTTTTTGAACACTTTCAGGGCCAGTTGTTCCACCACTACCCTGGGCAGTTCCAGTGCTTGAACACCCCTTCAGTGAAGAAATTTTTCCTGGTTTTTTTTTTCCTAATTTACCTGATTTCCACCCAAAATCCAATAAAAATATTACTGCTGGATTTGAGTTGTTTCAAAAACAACTCTGTGTCCTGAGTCAATGCACCATTTAACTACTCCAAGTTCAACTACACTGGCACAGCTGGGCCAGCAACTTCACCTCCTCCTCCCATCAATTCCACCCCAGGACAGGCAGCTCCAGCACCAGCAGGAGGTGATCTCCTAACAAAAGGGACCAAGGGATCAGCAGCTTCCCCTGCATCACCCTTGCCTTGGCATCTGTTACAACATCTTTGCCTCCTGCTTGAGGCAGCAAGTGTTTGACTGTGCACAGCCAGATGACTACAGGGAGCCTCCCACTAATGAATGTTCATCAAGGGCTTGTGGTGTAATTGAAACAGTAATTGAACTTTGTGATGGGAACAGCACCGAGGCTGAGGTGCAGCATTTGGATCAGTAATAAACCTGCTGCTCTGAGAGTGTGTGGCTGCATGAAAAACCCAAAGGAGGCAGGGAAATAGGTGCTGGTGATCACAGTGCTGGAGAAAATAATCTAAAAAACGCAATCATGATGTCTGTGTAGATTCATGGATGTCTTGATGGTTTTCCTCTGAGCCCTGCATTGTGGTCACGCACTATACATTGACAATACAGTGTCTTTTTCACTGGGATATGGGGAAGGGAAGAGGACAGGATGAAGGCATATGGGGAATACAAGATTTCAGCAGCTGAAATTCTCTGCAAAACCATTTCCCTCCACAAGATAATACCACGTGGTCACTGCTCAGTTTGAATGTAATGAAAGCTGCACTCTCCAGTGGGGAAAACATTTTCACCTGACAGCACAAATCCAGGCCAGGAGCTGATGTGAGAACAGTGGATTCAGTGGCCAGACACACACACAGTGAGCAAGCCTTGGATCAAGCCCTAAAAAGAGTATGAAATCAACACAGACCCCACTGAAATGTCACCAGGTCTGAGAATACCCATTACTTCATTACTGTAATGGTGCTATTCTCACAAAACAGACTTAATTATATCAGAGGTCTTCTCCAACCTTAATGGTTCTACAGTTCTAAATTATTATAATGAAGTAAGCAGATCAAATGTACTTTCCTGCTTGCAAGCAACAATAAACGTGACATGAAGGGTCTTTTCCAACCAAAATGGTTCTATGAACATTCTGGTTCTCAAGTTTACAGCTGCAGCCACCCTGAGGAGCAAGAAAGCACCACAATGCCCGTTCTCCTGCAACACTTCTATTCCTCTTGTAAGACCCTGGCACTGCACCCTCTGGCAATTGATAACCCTGCTTTCCACTCCCAACATCTCACTGCTTCCTTTGGCTCACTCAAATGAGTGGAAAACAGCTTTTTTGAGACTCATTAGTTTCATTTGTTGCGTTTTATGCTGCTCTCTTCTCAGAGCCATTAGTGTCCATGGGAATTGGGAGGTTAAAGGGAAAATAAGAAGACTGGAAACAGGGTGAGGAAAATGTCTGTGTCCACCTATGAATCTTACAGGATGGGCAGAACAGAGCAGCGACTCTAGAAAACTGTAGAAGGGGAAATTTCAGGAAGCCCCCCTGGGGAAGTGATTAACCAAAGGGCTTTCCTCAAATTCCTGGGCTGTGCAGGGAGCGTGCATTATTACTTGTATAAATTCAAACCAGAAAGCTTCAAGCTCTAAAATCTAAAATGAACCAGTAAAAATTAACAATGCAGATGATGAGTAATAAAGTAGCAGAAAGCGCAGAGCATCCCATCAGTCCTGAGCTTCTCCTCCACCACGGGGGAACAGCACTGCTGCTCATTAAACGCTCACCCTCGAGTTTAGGGTTTTGCTACTGTACAAAGTGTGATTTATCACACAATGTTCCCTCATGTCTAACTCTGCCCTGCTTAACTCCTGTGTTCCTGGTTCATGGCTGCAGCCCAGGCTGTCAAACTGGGAAACTGGGAGGGCAACAATGAAAGCTTCAGAGGTGCCCATGATAAATGATGGGACTCGAGGTGTTCAGCGAGGGGCTCCTGTGGTAGCTGGGGAGCCTTGCTGCTTCCAGAATATAAATAATCAGTTAGAAACAACATTGTATTAATGGAGTCAAAAAAACCCATGCCACACTTCAAGCCACATTTATTTTACAACTCTGCAAGCAGGCGTGTTTTGGTTGTGGTTTTTTTTTTTTAATGCCTGCTTTTAGCATAACACTGTGCATACTGTAGTGATGTATTCCTACAGCAGCAAAATTTTTATGCCCCAGTCTTTTGCATCTTTTGCAGTCTTTTGCATCTTTTCTGTTTACTACAGATCATTCCATTTCTGGTATTGAGATATAAACCAAGCTTAAAGCATCTATATATCAGAACTCAAAAGAAAGGAGATGCACACAGGGTGTCTTTATGCTAAGTTGTAAAAAGACGTCCTTTAAGAAATTAAAAAGTAAAAGGCAGGGAGAAAGAGATGAGAGAAGGAAGCAAGATGGGAGTGTGTTGCCCTCTTCCTGCATCTATCCACGTCTTTGGCATATACAAGTGAAGGTACCTGGTCATTTAAGAAAAGAAGTTTCCAAAATGGGTCAGATTCCTTGCCCAGATGGGGGTAAATTCAACAACAGCCTTAGTGAGAATGGAATTTCAAATGAGTGTTGATTCCAGCTCTTATAAAAAAATATTTGCCCTGTGTCCAGACCAGGCTGCAGATGAGCTGCTGCTACGTTGAGCTAGAAGGCAAACAATTATCTTAGAGAAAAAAAACAAAACCTGCCATTGCACACAGCTCTACCAAAAACGAACACTCAGGAGGAACTATGATACTCAGGGTTACCTGGCAGCGTTTTCACCAACTTTAAGGGCTTTGATTGGAGACCTCTCCTCTTGTACAAATTGTCAGGTTGGGAATTACTGTGGAAGTCTCAGCTGCACAAGTGAGGCAAACTTCCACTCCCAGGATGAAGGCGTATCATGATGGCAGGGAGGAGGTTGTTATCATGGTGATAAAGACCTTGTGGATGGGAGGGTGGAAGAGCTTGCAGCTCCCCCAGAGAAAGAGCAGGGAAATGTAATTCCTCACGACACATTATTGGTCAATGTGTATAAAACTGAAAAGCTGGAGAGAGCAATTTTGTGCAGAGGATGAAGGACAAAATTAAGAGAGTCAGTGAAGCAGACAGACACAAGCAGCCTTTAGAGCACGTACCTTCCAGGTGCAGCCACATCAACCGGCCTTTCACCGAGGTGATGGAAGCCACACAAATCTCTGCAGGGTTCCTGGGGTTCACCGCCTCCAGCTTCATGTTCTTGGTGAAGCCACGGCTGAAGGATGTCTGAAAGAGTCAAGAGCCAATGCTGAAACACAGCAGTGCAGCACAACTCCAACCAGACTGTCTGCTGGGAAGCATAAATTGAGCATGGTTTGCTTTCCACTGGAAGGGCAGGATACCCTGAAGAATGCAAAGGCATCCCGAGGCAAATCAGAGCTGGGCTGGTGCAGCCCATGGTGAGGCAGCTGTGTCCCCACAGCACACGGGGGTCCACAGGGGAGAAGAGATCCACCTGCAGCCCCTGGAGGACCCCATGCCAGAGCAGATGGGTACCCAAAAGAGGCTGGGGCTCTCTGGGAAGTCTGTGCTGGAGCAGGCTCCTGGCAGGGACCTGTGGACTTGTGGAGAGAGGAGCCCATGCCACCCACATGAAAAATCAGTTACGACAACAAATCAATGATGCAATGCATGTCATGTTCTACTCCTATCCCTAACTCTTAGGAGACTGGGAGGAAGTTGTTCCACATCAGCTCCAAGCATGTTTGAATGCTTGCCAGTGATGCATTTGCTGTTAATGTGATATTACCCAGAGGGTTCCCAGAACTCCTGTGCTTAAGCATCTCTCACCTTGCTAGGAGAAACCTTATAAAGCAAAAAACCATCTTGCCTGAGACCAGAGAAACCTCTTCATATATTCAGTCACCCAAGCCGACTGAAGCTGAAGAAATTTGAGAAACCTTCTCTTCATGGAGTTTTCATGGATGGGCCCCTGAGCAACCCAATCTAGTGGGTGGAAGCAGTGCCCATGGGATGGGGGGATTGGAACTAGACAGTCTTCAATGTCCGTTCCAACCCAAACCATCCTGTGATTCTATTTTCAGTTCAATGAACAAGGCTTCCAGGTACATGAGGTCATTGGCTGGAGTGTAGATGGATCCAGTTGTGCTCACTGCCACTGTTCCTTCCAGTGTCCCCTACTGTCACTTATGCTCAGTCCCTTCCCAGTTATCTCCCCCAGCACCATCCCTGAAAACTCACTAATGCAATACCTGTGGCCATGCCAGGGCTTCCCTTCCTTGGATTTTCCTCCCCTCTGTCCCACCTGCTCTGCATCTCTCTGCACACAGTAGAAAGGTTTAACCCTCTGGGATGGGATTTTTTGCTAACAGTAATTGGGATGGGTAATAACTGTCACTGACTCAAAATGACACCAACCTCTCATCCTATGTGAGAAACTGGAAGCCAGGCTCAAATTCAACCCTTCTCCTGTTAGTGCAACACCAAGGGCCATGGGCACTTCACTTTGAACAGCCATTGAGAGCTCTTTTACAGACTAAAACCTCGTGGCTTTGGTCTCTTTCCCATCCAAGAACATGCTGCTACTCTCACACAGTTTGGACTGCCTCAAGCCTTGCTCAGCAGGCAGATCAGCTTCACCCTGTAAAAGCTGCTAATGGCCAGGGCTGCAGGAATGCAGGCTGAGTTTGTTTAAATGTCTTTTATGTTCCCTAACAAGGAAACGCCATTTATCATCACCCCAGCTCTTTTCATTGCAATTCGGTGCTGGAGGCTCATTTGTACAGAATCAATGGCAAAACAGTTAGGTGGAGTTTATTTTACTAAGCATTTGGGCACGTCAATCCATTTCATAACTGCCTCTCCTTGTTAAAAATCCCTCCCGGGAAAACAGCTACAGCACCTTCACTGCCAGCACCACGTCTGCCTGCACGAGGTGGGAGATGAAAAAAGCTTCCATCAAAGAGCCCCTCACAGCCACAAATCAAGGGGACCAACCAGCCAGGAGGCTGCCCAAGTGACAACAGAGCAGTTCCCTCTGCAAAGAATCGTGTTATTAAGAGTGAAAGAGTAACAGACACATGCTCATCTGGTGAATGTTTCCTTAAAAAAAAGAAAAAAAGGATAAAGAAAGTGCTCAGACCTGACTTAATCTTAGAGGATGTTATGCAGAGACTTTTCTCAAGGCTGCCAGTGCTGAGAGAACAGATCCATTACGTGGCAACATGAAGAGAGATGTAAAGAAAAGGCAGGGGTGCTTGCAGGACACAAGAAATGCAAAAATAGCCCCACTGTACTGGTGTTAGGCAGCACTGCCCCACTACCCTCAGCACTGCTGGAAATCTTTGCCTGAAGTTCCTTCAGGAAGAGGGCTCTGCGTAGGACAGCACAACAAATGGGGCAAAGAAATCCTTACTCTGGTTTGACTCCCAGGTCAAACCAGAGTAACTCTGTTCATGACTCTCTTCATGGTACAGGTCTTCTAAGTTCATCAAGAAAAAAAATCACCAATTCACCATCAAAGCTTCCAAGCCAGGCTGCCCCAGGCAGATGAGGGAGGCCATGGAAAGCCGCAGCTGGTGCCTGTCTCCGTTCTGTTTTCCGTGAACACCCCATCCCTCAGTCCTGTGACCTCTGAGTACACTGAAAAGCCGTACAATTCCTACAGATACCTGCCTGTACATCATTCACACCACCACTTTATTTTGCAAAGCCTTCTGTGCTCATTTTAGGTACACTAGTAACATTTAGGTACCACCATCAGGAACATTTTCAGTTACAGACAGGATCTTAACCTCCATCAGTTGATGGGCACATGAAGAAGAGCACCAGGTTACTGGAAGAGGCAGAAGGCTACATCTGCCTTTCCCCAAGTGATGAATACCTGTCAGATCAAGCCACACAGGACTGTCATTGCCATAAAACAGCCGGCAAAAGATTATTTCAAAAGCTGTGAATCTTAATGGCATCCATCACTCTCACATCACTGTTGCTGCATCAAGGAAGGACATGAACTGTCCCAAAGACCAAAGCATCCGTGAGGGTTAATCACTTCTCTCACACATTTTCAACACACATTTAGCTTAAAATACATGTGGTTTGGTTAAATGTATGCCCCCTGGGATACAGAGAAAACACCCAAAATGTGAAAAGGAGCAAATGGTACTACGCAATTTCTTAACCTAGATTATTTTTAGTAGCACTTGAATTACTTGCAATAACAAGCTGAGATCCTTTTTGTGCTGTACACAACCAGATAGGGGATGAAGAGCAGGATAATTACAGATAAAGGCAAGACTAAAACAAGCTTTTTCTCTTTTAGGGCTGGAGACCTGGAACATTCCTCCAGTTTCCTTCCTAAGGCAGCCTGGGGGAACCTCCCAAAGTCTTGCAGCAGCAACAATGCGAAACAAACATGTGTTTTGTTTCACATGGATGGACTGGAGCAAAAGGAAGAACTTACATTTCTAAAGCACAGTTGAGGTGCTGCCTCGGCTCCACACTGCTTCTGGTAGTCTGCCCAGTCAAAGTCCTGACCAGAGTAACCTGCAGGGGGACAAAACAAAAAGAGCCATCAGCCACCACTCCACACCACAGAGGACAAAATGTGCCCCAAGCAGATGAACATCTGTGTTTCAGCATCTCATCCTGCCTCAGTGACCTGTGCAGTGTCAGCTTGTACACTGTGAGAGACA
Organism: Corvus hawaiiensis; assembly: GCF_020740725.1. Taxonomy (NCBI): domain Eukaryota; kingdom Metazoa; phylum Chordata; class Aves; order Passeriformes; family Corvidae; genus Corvus; species Corvus hawaiiensis. The sequence continues at coordinate 76,199,245 of NC_063216.1, read as the reverse complement.
ATGGCTTCTCCAGCCTCCACTCACACACCTCCTGCCATTTCACTGCCAAGTCTCCACTAAAAAGTAGTAAGACATAATTATTTTCCTTATTTTCCCTTTTCTGTTAGCGTCTCCCAACTTTTAATAAACCCATAACTAATGAGAAGTGCCACTGTCCCAAATTTCCACATGGGGCTAGTCACGGACTTCTTTCTTCTCCTTTCAGATGTCCAAAAGATGGGTCTGGACATGGGTTATTTGCTGGTCCCTCAGGAGGGGACAGAGAGAGGATCAGCACAATCAGAAGCTGATCCATCCTCTCTTTCAAAGCAGGAGATAAATTCTCCTCTCTTCATTGACATACCCTCCCTGACTGACTCCCCAGCAGCTCAGGGTGTGTGAGCTGAACCCCATCACAGTAAAAATGTTACAGAAATCTGGAGCAGAGCTGGAAAATGAGCACAGATCTCCCAGTCTCAGCAAGCAGATGATCCCTTCAGCCTCTGCTTCAAGGTAAAATAAAGGGATTCATTTACTTGAGCATCTCTCAAGGAGTCGCATCACAGAAAGACAAATCAGACCTCTGTGCACCCACTATTCTTACTTGGCTATTTAGGCAATAAATTCTTGGGACAGAAATGGGTTTTTTAATTTGCTTTTTGGGGCCTTTTTCTGCCTGTGTCTTAGTCTCTATTTTTTACAGGGCTTGAAAACAGTGAGTGCTAATCCTGTCCAGGGGCCTGTGGATATTCTAATGACATTATTGCAGAACTACTCTCACTGGAAAGTTTCAAGAGTCACCCAAAGGCCAAAATCTCCCCTCAATCTCCCTTCCCGGCATCTCAGCCCAGCCTCATTTCAGAGAACATCCCTAAATGCCTTTTGCATTGATAGTCAAAAAGGGACACTCAAGATCAAATGTGAATGAATCATTCATGACAATGAAAATTGTGACTTTTTTTATGGGCAAGGACTGGAATACCAAGTGTAATCCCCTACCAGTCTGCCAGATCCCAAAAACAAGTAGGTAAATTTTTTGAAAACAACGTGCCAAGCATCCTGCTAAGATCCAAGTATCTGGGATAAGATGATTTCTAATCCTAGTAATTGCATTCATGACAAACAAATTACCGAGATAAAGCCTTGAGCTAAGATGCCTGTTTCTGTGGGGCATTAAAGTGCACAATAACTAAAAAACTAAACAGGCACAAGGAAGAAAAAAAAAAGAGCAGTTACTTATAAAGAATGTTCTTTTTTCATACAAAACAATATCCTTGCACTGTTTTTTAACAATTTCTTCAACAGTATTTTCTTCACACTTCTTCTCCATCTCTTTTTTTATCTCCAATTTAAACCCCTCATGGATGGGTTTTGCATCTCCATTTTAAGCTACACAGATCTTGGCAGAGCGGATGGAAAAGGCACATTAAAGAGGTTTCAGTGAGGTACTAAAACTTGACTGTGTTGTTGCCACACAACCACCTGTTGGCTTGGTCCTGCACCACTGGAATCACTGGAAGACTTTTCTCTTTAGGCTTCAGCAGCAACGGAACCTGGAGGGCAGCTGGAGAATTTAAAATAACTCACTGCTGCAGCACAAGGTGGATTCTAAGAAGGGGAACACCCAGGAACTGATTTCAAACAAGCTTTGACCTGTACGTGGCCTTTTCACAGCAAGGCTGCACCTCCAGGGCTGCGTCCAGTTCTGGGCCTTCACGGCCAGAGAGACCTTGAGGGGCTGGAGCGTGTCCAGGGCAGGGAATGGAGCTGGGGAAGGGGCTGGAGCCCCAGGAGCAGCTGAGGGAGTTGGGAAAGGGGCTCAGCCTGGAGCAAAGGAGGCTCTGGGGGGACCCTGTGGCTCTGCACAAGTCCCTGACAGGAGGGGGCAGCCGGGGGGGTCGGGCTCTGCTCCCAGGGAACAGGGACAGGAGGAGAGGAAATGGCACTAAGCTGCTCTAGGGGAGGGCCAGGTTGGATATCAGGAAGAATTTCCTCACTGAAAGGGTTGTCAGGCACTGGAATGAGCTGCCCAGGGAAGTGGTGGAGTCTCCAACCCTTGGAGGTGGTCAAGAAACAACTGGACGGGGCACTCAGCGCTCTGGTCTGGGGGACCAGGTGGGATCAGTCAAAGTTTGGCCTCTATGACCCTACACGACTGGAGGCCTTTTCCAACCTTATAGATTCCCTGATTCTGTGATCCTGCTCTCAGCTGCCTCCCTCAGCACATGGGGAGGTACCAGGTACCCAGTGCCTCCATCAGCACACGGCACTCACACCCTGCCAGCCCAAGTGACAACACTGAGAGCTGCGTTCGCACAACTCAGCTGCCGCTCCTCAAACATGCAACACCTTTCACTGTGTTTGCCATCTCAGCTCTGGGCATGGAAGAGCCCAGCAGCCTAATCAGGAGCAAATATAACAATACAAACGTACTGGAGGTTTTGGAAGTGGCATTTCTTTAGTAAGCTTTACAGCTAGGAGCATTATCAAAATGTTTTTTCCACCACTTAATAGCTCATAAAACAATGGCTGTTACTCTAAAGGGAAGTGGTCTATAAATCCAGCTCTAATAAATATAAACAGAGCTTGTTCAATGTTTATACAGCAGCAGTTAATGGGTATTCATTTCTGGCACTGTACAGGAAAATACTGCTCTCTATTTCGAGTAGCAAATATTTGCACCTCCTGTTCATGACCCATTTACTCTTTGTTTGGCTTCAATAAAGCCCTGATAGGCAAAAAGGCAAGAGAATGGATATCAGACAAATAAAGGACTCTGAACTCCAATACCCCAACCTGGCACATTGTTCTCATGAAATAAAATCAGTAATTTTACAATCAGAAAACCTCCTTGTAAACCGTAAATCAACCAAAACACCCAAGCCCAGAAAACAGCAAAGAAATTCTTTCCACAAAAAGAAAAGGTACTCCTTCCATTGCCACCCTTTTCATCGTGGGAGCTTCCTGCCTTTCAACAGGGAGAGACACCTGGGAAACGCTAAACAGAATTTCAGAATCATTTAGGTTGGGAAAGACCTCTAAGATCATCAAGTCCAGTCATTAACACAGCACTGTCAAGGCCACCACTAAGCCATGTCCCCAGGTGCCACACCTACATGTTTTTGGAATATTTCCAGGACTGGTGATTCCACCCTCCCCTGTTCCAATGCTTAACAACCCTTTTTGTGAACAAGTATTGTCAACTTCCTCTCCATTAGGGGTGATGGTGGGGAAATGTGTGACCCCTGGGGCAGCAGGAGCAAGAAGCAGCAATTCCTTACACTCCAGGGCAGGCAGAGCTGTCCAGGGTGGAAATGGTGGGATTTCCTCCTCGGCAGACCTGCTCATCGGCAGCCAGCTCACACCACAACCTTCCCTCACTTCCACAGCACTGCTGCCCTCTCAGATCAGTCCTGGTCATATTTTTTTACCCAAAGCTGCTATTATTCTGCTCAGAGAAGTCTAGCACCTCCAGAAGGGGTTTGGATGCTTTTCACTTTCCCTCTGCTTTCTTTTTTTTTTCGTGGTTTATGGGTTTTTGTTGTGTTTAGTTTGTGTTTGTTTTATTCTCAAATAACTCATTCTAATACCTGATTGCATTTGAGTAACTCAAAAAACTTTTTCTGCCCATAGAAAAGGTTTCTAAGGTGATAAAATTCAGTTTGGACATGCAGCCCTCGTACAAAGTATAAAAATACAGCAACATATAGAATGCATCTATCTGCCACTGGCTTTATGCCTTTTTAATAGCTTCCCCCCAGGATTTCTGATCTCACAGCAGAAAGCAAATTTTATTTTCACCAGGGGAATAAGGAGAGGCTTTCTACACTTTCTCAGGTGCCCAGGTGGATCCCAATAACCAGGCATCACACCAGCTCACAGAATCACAGAACGGTTTGGGTTGGAAGGAGCCTTAGAAGGTCACCCAGTTCCACCCCTTGCCAAGAGCAGGGATCCCTTTCACTGGACCAGGTAACTGCCTGTCCAAGTTGAAAAATATTCCCATGACAGTTATTTCAGATATGTCTTAAAATGCTGGCATCTAAAAGAGAGTTCACACACACTTGACCCATAAAACACCACCTCAGACAGGCTTTGTATCAGCATGGATTGGAAATTTTTAGGCCGTGACCCCATCAAGAGAAATGTCTGGCCTACGGTCTCCTTCAGTTAATTATCCTGCCTGGGGCAAGCTGCACGTGAATTTGGGTGGAAAAACCCTAAAATATTCTATATACTTTCATTTTTAGCAAATTTTCTGGCCAGTGTCAGTGAGTGCTTACACAGGCATTATCATTACACCTGGGTTTCAGCAGGAGAGAGCTAAAGCCCCAGAGAGCAGATTTATTTCAGCAGAGCAATCATGGGTGCACTGCATGCAGCTGCACGCACAGGGCTCCAGGACTTTGGTGGGAATTTCAAATTACACGTGCTGAAGAAGCACTCTGGACATACATAAGAGGATTCTGAATCTGGTAGGGAATAACCCTTCCCTTCCCTGGGTTTGGCAGCATCACGCTTTTTCCAAAATGAAGACAAATGTTCATACACAAAACTTAGCTTGATTTTTTTTTTTTTTTTTTTTTTGAGGCATTTCTTTCTCCCAAGCAACAACAATTTTTGGCATCAGAGCACTGGCATCCTGGCCAGCTTCAAAAACCTGAAATTCCAGGGAACCAACGCATTTTGCAAGCAAATAAATATTGCTAGGGCACCACAGGTGGTTGTCTGAAGTCAGGAGTAATTATCTGCACTGCTACAAAGTTGGGGAATAGCAGGGCTGGAGGCTGTTTCTCCTGGCCCTGACCTGAACACTGCTTGCAATGTGCCCTGGGATTTGTTGAGACAGCCAAGGAAATCCCTCCCCACTCCTGGGCAGGCAGCTGTTTATAGCTCAAACACTCAGATTTAGGAGCTTTGCTTGGCCTCGGCGTTGCACCAAGGTGGATGCTATAGGGTTTGCCTCTACAATAACAGGACCTTTTAATGCTCCTTTTGCTCTCTACACACACAACGAATTGCTAGGATTCATTCCACAGGAATGCACGAGGATTTGGTACCGCCTGAATCAGACTTCAAAGCACAGGGACATCAATCCACCAGCAACACAGGTTTGCTGACATGTTCATGGGCTGGTAAGAGCCAGAACAGCCCCAGTAACTCCAGAAAACTACTCTGGCTTGAGATACTTCAGCTGATGCTCTGCAGCAACCACCAGCATAGTTTTAAAGGCAATAATAACAAGCAAACTTCCTTCAGAGTAAACCCAAAAATCACTGAGAAGGAATACAGACCCTTGGGAGGTGTGAGATTGACTCCGTTTTTAAGGCACCACTGTATTGGCAAGATTCCCAAGGAATCCGCATGGCAAAGCATCGAGATGTTGCTGGGTTCAGGTCTCAAGTCATCAATGGTCACTTGTAAATAATGATTGTTAAAAACCTGAGGGGTGAAAAAGAAGAGAACCAAAATCACGAGTTAGATTTGCTACAACAAAAGGTAACCTGGAAAGCTGAAAGAGGCAAACTGGGGACCAAACTACTGAAAATACCCTGCTCCCAACTAAACCTTTTCATCAAAGTGTTTCTACCAAAGAGATCAAACCCTGAGTTTTAGAGACGGGTGAAATGGAGCAATGGAAAGCGCTGAGGGTCAGGGTCCCACAGCTGAGCAGGGACTGGAGATGATCCTGGAGACCCCAGAGTCTTCCTCTCTCTTGTCTTTTTGAGAACGTGGATTAAATATCCAGCTACCACTGTCATTCAGCTGTTTTATTTCCAAAGGTTTCCCAGATGTGCAGGGAAAATACATATAGAGGGACAGGAGACAAACAAGGGATCCACTTTTTTTGCACACAAGGGGTACATGAACATGCTCATCCCCATTGGTTTTAAGTGCACAGAGTCAGCTGGTGATGCTTGTGGGAAAGAAAGAATTAGTTGGGAACATCCATGGATTTTAAACCTATTGCTTAACGTGTTCTCCAGCCACTTAAGTACCACTCGTGTTTTTTTCTAAACATGGTGGAAATCAGGAAGGGTTTCCCAGTCAGGCTCTTTTCACCCCTCCTTGCTGAGCACTCACCTTGGTCACTGATGCAGGACAGATATGAAAGGGCTCCCTCATATTCACTGCCTCCAGCTTCATCCCCACAGTGAAGAAGTGGTTTCTCAAATCAGCATGGTCCTGTGGGAAGAGGAACACATGGTGACACCAAGAAGGAACCAATACATCTGAAAACCTATTTGGAAGGCATCCACGTGTGTTTTGTCACTTAGCTGGTCCTACATTCTCTTCATGCCAACCCAATCACAGAAAGCAAGGGGACAACCTCTCTCCTAGAGGACACATCTACAGCACCAAGCCCATCATATCTAAAGCACAGGGTATGTCCATCTCAGCAGCAGCATCCAACCAGAACCTGGGTCCACAAGGAGATTGTGCTCACCAAAATGAGGACCTGGCTGAGAAATGGCTGCTTTACAATCTCCCATGGGCAAAGCCTCTCTACCTCTGACACTCTCTGGGAGCAGCTGAGAGTCCAGAGGTGCCAAGACTCAAACCGAAGCCCCCCAGGGTAATGCACAACATGGATGCCAACAGCTCAGCATGGCCCTTATTTACCCTGATGGATGTCCAGCACCTGCAGGGCACCAAAATAAGCACCTGGGCTGGTCTCCAAGATGAAAGATGGAAAGGTTTTTTTTTCCAAATACCTGGAAATGGACTAAGGCTCAGACCCAAAATGTGGGCAATAAGAGCACGTGCTGATGGGAAAACAGGCAGCTGTGTGCAAGTACATGCCCAACAAAACACTTCTACCTGGGACCAAAAACCCAGCTGCACCCACAGGCTACATGCAGAGGGTTCCCCACAGCACCTCTGGGGATGGCAGCAGGATGCTGTCCTGAAATTCAGAATCAACCCAGATTCAACTCCCTGCTTTGCCACCAGTTTAGTGTTTAACACCCAATTACTCCATCCCTTGTGGCCCCTATCTAACAGTCATACAAGCTGCCACCCTAATTCCAGGGTAATGACTGCATTTTGTGTTCATTCAATAAAAATGTCCCACAGTATTTCTAAACCACTGGTGTATTAGCCAATACAAGCATAAAGAGAAATGATGTTATATTTAGCACACGCTCAGAGACTACTCCAAAATACATGCAGAAAGCTTGCTATCTAATAAGTGGTTAGCAACAACAATCCCATCTACATTCATTGCTACACGTGGTATTCTTGTTCTAAAATTATTTTCTATTGATCCAGAGTTGTGTGTCATTGTGCTTTCTTTTCCCAAGAACTGTCTGCACTTGTAAGGGCTTAACAACTTCTATTCTGGGATCTTACATTCCAACTGCTGCTAGAGATAAGGATTTTTACAAGCTCCAGCCACAGCTAAATGAATGGTTGTTTTCATCTTACCAACCTGCAGTGTTACAGAACCCTTTCTGGTGAGAACCAAAAAGCAGTAAAAACAAAAAAAAAACCAAACAAAAAACTGTAATGGATTTAGTCTCATAGCAGAAGAAAATACTGATGAGGAAACTGAGGAACATTTAACAATAATGGCCCAGAGCCCAAGGAACTAATGGCTGAGGAAGGAGCAGACAGCCAGGAGTTTGAGCATCCTTTTCACAAGGGCATGCAATGATAGGGTGAGGAGGAATGGTTTTAACCTGAAAAAAGGCAGATTTAGATCAGATATTAGGAAGAAATTCTTTACTGTGAGGGTAGTGAGTCACTGGAACAGGCTGCCCAGAGAAGTTGTGGATGTCCATCCCTGGAAGTGTTCAAGGCCAGCAACCTGGGATAGTGGGAGGTGCTCCTGTCCGTGGCAAGGGAGTGGAACAAGATGAGCTTTAAGGTCCTATCAAAAACTGCCACCTTTAATACTGAAAAGGCTTCAGAGGGAAAAGATGATGGCTGAAAAAATCCAACCTCACCAGCACTGAACTTCAAACTCCTAAAGGCAAAAAAAGCATCTGGACTGCAGGGCTGCCTCCTCCTCCTCCCTGAGCATCCACATCCCGAGTCTCTTGATATATGAGGTGAGGTTGTAAAGAAAAGGCAACTTTGCAAAATGTGCATCTGGAATCAGCATCTCCCCAAAAACGTTCCATGATTCAACTCACGCTCGGATCCAGCCTCAATATGTAATAAGCCAAGAACCACCAAAGTACTTAATCATGTTTATCTTTAAACATGCAAGTAGTTTAATCAACTTTTAAAGTGATTTGTTGATTAGGACCAAAATATATTGACACCAAACCATACTGCTTCTCCTTTTTATCTGAATCATTTTCTTTGGTGTTTCTCCTTCTATTTGCTTTGGCTTTTTTTCAAAGGGGAAAAGTAATCAGATAGGGGGAAAAATGCACTAATAATATTTAAAGCTATTTTACTTCAAAAGCACTCTGTACCTTGGGATCAAATCTCCCTTGTCATTCGACATAGCAAGTAAATATTTTCCCCATTAAATCAGTCGCAAGAGTGAACTCACAGGGGAGTTCACAGGATCTCAAGTACATCTCCCTTTTGAGGGTCAAAATCCTCTTTGAAGCAGGAACATGCATTTCTTTGGAGAAATGCTGTGGAAGTAAAAACCCTGTCTGTGTTAAATGTCATTTTTGAGATGGAAAAGCTTTCATGGCGAAAAAGCCTTTGTATCGCACCTCTCTGGAAAATGGTCTGGATATTTGATCTGTCTCGTATACTGACTAAAGAGAATCATCAAAATTTACCAAAGCAGCTCTATATTTGCAGCCACAAAAGGAAAGAAAAAAGATTCCTGATGCCGTTCTCCGGTTCCAGTGCTGGAGCTGCCTCAGCCAGCAGGGAATTACTTAGGATTTGGCATATGCTCCTCTTCAAAACTCCAATTAATTTACATAATTTCTAAGAATAGGTTCCAGAGAAGTGATGGCAAAGCTTTTAATTAGTATTAGACTCAAAGTGATACACTGGATAATGAACTGCTCTCTCTTCCCTTTATTCACATTGACAGGAACGACGCCCGTTTAATAAAAGCAGCTACAGGGAAAGGACTGGAGGGGTGAGACTTTCTCCTGGTCCCCGCTGGGCTCTGCAGCTGAACAAAAGAAATGCCTGAAATGATTATGGGTGGCAGAATTCAACCCTTTGCTGCTACTTCACAGCATTCAATGCCACCAGTGAGGATTTCACCAGCCATTATTTTTCAGCAACTTCTCCAAGTGACTTTCAATTTTCTTTGAAATGGAGCTCAACAGGTAGAATAGTTTTGACTAGCTGGAGCATTTTATAGCCCCATGCATCGTGAGCCTTTACTCCTACTGGCAGTCAGTGCTTCCCAGGAGCAGCCTCACTGACCACACAGAAGTTTGGGCTGGATATTAGGAAAAATTTCTACACTGACTGTCAGGCACTGGGAGAGGGTGCCCAGGGAAGTCACCATCTCTGGAGGGATTTAAAAGTTGAGTAGATGTGGCACTTGGGGACATGGTGGGCTTGGCAGTGCTGGGTTAATAGTTGGACTCAATCTTGGAGGTGTTTTCCAAACTGAGTGAGTCAACGATTTTGTGATTATATAATTCATACCAACAGACTGCCTGTCCTGGGGTTCACAAGCCCTGAGGGGGCAATGGAAACACCCTCTGGCTGCTGAGGAGCAGCCAAATAAACTGGGTTGACAATCAGCAAGGATGCAGGAGAGTCCCTTAGAGCAGTGTGAAAAATGATGCCACAAAACATTCAACAAATTAACGTGGCATGGGCAGCACAGCTGCTCACTCCAAGGGTCACAATCTCTAACGATGGATTACAGCTCACGGGTAATGAGTGGAGCACTGCAAAACCCCTCAATGAACGTCTGTCACTCACAGTCCAAACCCAGTGGCAAAAGCCAGAGCTGTCACAGCTCTCACTATAATCCCCAAAAAGCAATTAAACTCAGTCCCACGCTCACAGCTTTAGAGCAGGGTGCATTTGCAAATGCACAGGCTGTGACTCTCTGGGCCACCTGAAAGACAGCCCTGCTTTGATACACATCTGCACCATCATTTCCATCTTCACATGGCTTGTGCTTCTGTAATTTTTCTGCAAAAAATACTGATGAGCTTTGCAACAGCTCAGTGTACCCAGCATCGCACGCAGGGCTGGGAACTGCTACGTCTGGAGGTCAAGTAACAAGTCAGGAACAGTGCTGGGAGGAGAAACAGGCTCCAAATTCCCAACCCTCTTCTTTAGGGTCTGAGATAGCCACACAGCTTTCTGCTTCTCAGCTGAGAAACTACCACCAGTAGTGCAGGTTTCAGAAATGCCAGGTGACATGGCAGCCTAAATGTGACTCCAAAAGAGATCCACAGATTTAGAAAAGCGTTCCAACTCTTACAAGATGCGAGTAAGCCTTAGGGAAGTGAAATACCTGTATGGGTGACTTGCTTAAGTCCTGATAATTAAGTCACTAAGTATTAGCTTTAGGTGATCAACTCAGAGAGACTTCAAAATCATCACAGCCATTTGCCTGACCTGGCACCTAAATACCAGGTCAACAAATGTCATTTCTGCTCAACAAATGTCATTTAGGTATAAATAAAGTCTATTTTGTCCACGTCACAAGAATGGAGCTCAGGCAATTTTACAGGGCACTGGGTAAAGCTGACAGAGCAGGGAGACCTGGCTAAGCTGCTTTTGTCTGTGACAGTCAGGGAAGCTGCACTCAGGGCTGGTTGCTCTGTGTCCCCAAACCCCAGGAAAGGCATCACCTTCGGATTGTAAAATGCCCACTTTTAGCCCATTCTGCTGAAGACCACTGGAATAATGTAATTTTAAGTACAGCAGCTTACGCAGTGTATAGATAAGAGCAAAAGGCTCTCATTTGAACCTAATTTTCAAATTAGAGGCTAACTTTCAAATATTCTTAAAAGTCAGGGCTCTTTTGGTCCAGGACAGTCAGATGCACACAAATTACAAAACTGCAGCTTCATGCAAAATTCAGAACTAAGTCTGAATGCTGAAAAGTTGCAAGGTTGAGAGGCTGATTAGAAACACTGACCACTTAATAAACGATTGACCTGAACCTCCTTTAACTGTAAAAGCAGGAAATGCTCTTGCCTTCAGTCCCATCTCTCCTGGTTTACTTTAATAAAGGACACAGAAGAAGCCAGCCCCACCTGGTATGAATGGGAATATCTTAGTTGATTTGGTTTTTGTTTTTGAAGAAATCACTTCCCCTCTGTGTTTTCTCTGATTTCTCCAAGAAACTGGCTGTTTCTAATTGCCTAATTTTAATCACAAAGCTCATGTGTGGTAACCAGGCACAAACACAGTAATAGCAGTGGTTAAACTGCCTCCACAGGAATCTGGCATTTGTTTTTTTATTGAGAAAAAGAAAGGAAATAAAGAAAGAAACGCTACCAAATGCAACCCTCTGCATTATTTGTAGATGAATCAGCCTTGTTTGTGATTCACCAACTTCCTTTGCTAAACGCAGGGCAATTTTCCCTGAAGGTGCACTCTCTGCAGGGAGACAGAAATACCCCGTAAGACACAGCACGTGCAAACTGTCCCCTTGTTCTGACAAGAGCCAGCAGAGGAAGACCAAAATGTAGAGATGTGGGGTGGGATGATGAGGAAAGGGTGCTGGGAGGGAGGTTTTAGAGACACCACGACCCTGAAGCAACGAGAGCCAGCTACAAACTGCACCTACTGAAGAGCCCCTTGAAAAACTGCAAATGCTTCTTCCGAGGACTGGATTTAGCCCTACGGATTTTAAGCTCCTCTTGTTGAATAAAAAATAGTTGCCATAGAAACAGCAACATTGCAGAGTAGCCAGTCGAAATCCAAGCACACCTTCTCCGTATGGCTCAGCCCGCCACAGATGGCATTAGGGCAAAGATCCCCTCCCACACAGCACCTGTTTGGCTCTGCCTGGGCGCTGGAAGCATGGGCAGAGGTAAAAGAGATGGATATGCATCCACTTGGGGTTCTTTTGGCGTGTTTGGTTTGGGTTTTTTAGCATCTCAGAGCCACAGTGTTTCACAAGCATTCGCTTTGAGAACGCGTTGTGAGACGCGGTTGTGTTACACAGGTCCCATTTCATGGGGGGTGAAGTCACACAGAAAGGGTGACACAGGTGGGAACAGCTACTCGAGCGCTCAGAGTGAAACCAGCAGCGTCTCTTCTCACACCCCCTCGACACACGGCCCCTCAACTGTGAGGAGGGACGGAGGCTGCCCTTGGTAACATCATGGCAGCAATCGTTACTGAGAAATCAATAGGAATTTGTTGGAGCAGAGAGCATCAGGAGCCAGTTCAATGCACATAGTGAGCTGCAACCAGCCTGAAAAACAGCTATGGACCAGAGCTGCTTTTGCTTTCTTTGAAGACATTAAGGCATCTTTAGATCATACAACAGTAGACAAAGTAGACTCATAGAATGGTTTGGGTTGGAAGGGATCTTAAAGATCATCTAATTCCAACCCCCTGCCATGGGCAGGGACACCTTCCACTATCCCAGGTTGCTCCAAGCCCCATCCAACCTGGACTTGAACACTTCCACAGATGGGGCAGCCACAACTTCTGGGCAACCTGTTCCAGTGCCTCACCACCCCCACAGGAAAGAACTTCTTGCTATTACCTGATCTAAACCTTCCCTCTTTCAGTTTTAAGCCATTCCCCCTTGCCCTATCACTACATTCCCATGAAAAATGCCCTAAGTGGGTGACTTTTAGCTCTCACCCAAACCTGTACATGCTGCTGTAGGTGCACATCAGCCCCTCTCAGTGGAAAACACTGCCCAAGGATGCAGAAGGCAAGAGCTCAGGATGCCACAACCTCCCTCAAACCAAGCCTGGACGCAGTAAGTAAACTAAACCAGGCTCTTTTGCTGACCTGTCCCCATCCTGAGAGACCCCAACATGCAATGGAGAAAATTACACATGCCAGGGGGACAAGGAGGGCTGAGGGACCTGGTTCTCACTCAGCCCATCTGCTTGGTTTCAACTGCCTTTGGCATTTCTCTCCCAACCCTGACTTTGATATGGTGCTGCCAAACAGATCCTGGGGGCACCTCAGACAGGGCTTGGCTTCACCCACCCCTTGGATTGCTCTCCCAACCCAAATCCCTGCACAGCCCATAGTCAGGACGGAGCTGGAGAGGGTTAGAGCTGTTCACTGCTCACAGAGGTACCACCAGGCTCCAACTCACCCTTTGGCATCAGAGACATCCTTACTCCCTTTGTGGTACCCCTTGGGACTTACAAAGATAAATGCTTTTAACAGAGCTGAGGCAAGAGTGGGTCAAAAGGGAGCGGAACAACAGAGGGATTGGGAAGCCATGGCTGTCTCCCAGCCAGGCAAACAGGAGCCGTGGAAAAGGGCTGGTGAGCCCACGGGTGGGGAAGAACAGATGGAGTATAAATAATCTGGCAGCCTGCAGGCAAAACAGCAACTCGCAGGTTATTAAAGCGCAGCGTGCGGAGCCAGGGCCAGCCAAGCCATCAGGGCATGAAGGGGCTCGGGATTGGGATTTGGCTTCCAAGGGAAACCAAAGGCATGCTCATTTTAAGCTGCTGCATCAGCACGTGCCCATCAACTGAGGGGGGATGAAGACAGTAAAACCCTGCTGGACTTCAAGGCTACTCATGCAGCCAGGTCAGGATTGCCTACTAGTTGAAAGTATCCCATGGGTTTCTCTAACTTAAACTCTTCCAGAATACAGAACACTGGAAGAGAACACTCAAAAACACCCAAAGTGTTTACCAAATTCTGAGAGACGCTGCCTTCCTTTAGTAAAAAAAAAATCAAGGTCTTGGAGAAAGTGTCAATCTTACTGTCATTACTAAAATGCACAATTCATCCAATGGAAAAAACGTATTTTTTTGGTAGGAAGGAGTCCTGTTTAACATTTGTCTTCAGGCTTGTGAGTGCAGAACTAGAAGCATCACTCTGTCCTGAATTTCAGGGGCAGCTCTTGCCTGGATGGTGGATGGTCCCTCCATCAGGCTCCTTAGCAGAGATTTGTCCCAGCCAATTCCTTCCATGTCATTAGTCTTACTCTATTAACTGGTAACAGGAGACATCCAGAAACACCAGTCAGAAATAGGGGAACATTAGGCTGGGCATAATGCAGAGGGGGTTTTTTTGCCAGAAAGATTTTGAGCTGGAAAAAACAAACAACTTTGGGGAAGGAGAGCAGGGTGGAAAACAAGAGGAATGGGACCAAAGGCTATGAATCAGGAACTTCCACCTGTGTTAGGTAACACCTCTCTCTCCCAAGCGGCCTTCAAGCAATTTATCAGAGTTTGGTTTAGGGATGTGGCTGGCAACAGCTCCATCCAGGGCAGCCATCAGGATCCACTTCATAGGAATTGGGAATAGGATGCCAATATGCAAAATCCATGGAAAGATGATGAGCACCCCAAATCCTGGGTGGGATTTAGTTCCCCAAACAAAGGTGTCTGAGGTGAGGATCCACGACATCTGCATGGGACCCACAGGAGACTGGAGGAAGCAGAATGGGAAGTCAGAGAGGATCTACAGGACCTCCTGTCTGCCTCTCTCCAGGAAACTAAATCCATTCACCTTACACAAGCTGCTGGGCTGAAACTCTAAAATATGCACTGATTTGTAGTAATAGGGCTGTGTTTGTCTTAGAGAGCACCAGCAATGCCAGCATTGAAGCAAACCACTGAAATTGCTCCACACAACTTGGTATCAGGCCCCAATAACCCTTTGACCATCTTTATGCACAACAAGCCTTGACCATTTTATCAGGTGTCCCCTGAAGCCCAAGCCATCATTTATGACCAGTACCAAACCAAGTGTAGGGGCATCCCAACAGTAACCTGAAATCAGAGCAGACACAGCAAAGGACTCATGTCCTTGGGTTGTGGCCTTTTGGAAGGATTTGTGCTCCTAAGACATTCAAACATCCTTGAAAATCCTGTCTGTATTTATTTTTCTTCAAGGATCAACGTGTTTTCTGAAAAGCAGGGAACAACAAAATAGCAGGTGTGCTGCAAAAAGCTTTTGTGAGGAGAAAAATTTATTCCAGGATGTGCAGTTTGCAAAACACTATGTTTAGAAGCTGCATAATAGCAGCATTTTCTGCCAGTTAAACATCACGTTCCTTTCTCAAAGGATCCTAAAGCATTTTACAAACACTTCCAACATATGGCCAAGTGTAAAACAGCACCAGGAACAAAAAATAAAAAAGAAAATCCTGTTTGCAGCCTTCTCCCTGATTTCTGCAACCAGCTTCTGTGGTCCAGTGTCCTCTCCCCAGATGCCAAGAGGGGATCAGGGCTGAGCTTTTGCAAGGAATTTCTGGACCTGCTGCTGAACACCAACCACGTGCCAAGTCCAGCTCTGCCACACTCCTGAGCACTGATAATTCAGGCTCAAGCCCATGGTTTGTGAGTTCTCAGGCAGAACCCAACCCTGTGACACCAAAACCACGGAGTGTCACTGCCGACAGCAGCAAGGGGCTGACAGACCCCTAAGAGCAGCTACTTCTCCCACTACAAACGCGGCTCTGCTCTGCCAGTGCCACCTCCTGGGGACAGTATGATGGCACCACTTCCCACAGTGATGCACAGCTTTAAGGACAACATGGATTCAAGTCAT
This sequence comes from Corvus hawaiiensis, assembly GCF_020740725.1. Classification (NCBI taxonomy): domain Eukaryota; kingdom Metazoa; phylum Chordata; class Aves; order Passeriformes; family Corvidae; genus Corvus; species Corvus hawaiiensis. The sequence continues at coordinate 76,183,654 of NC_063216.1, read as the reverse complement.
AATCCAGACCAACGTGAATGTGCTTGCCCTGGGGATGGCTCACGAAGGGCAAGCAGACACCTACACCCTCCTCGGCCATGAAATTCTGTAGGGAAATGTGGAAAAACCAGAATGTAACTGCTCAGTGTGCAGTTTACCACGTCTGCCAAAGCAGACATTTTCAGCTTTCCACAAGATCTCTAAGAGTTGCCAGCTGTCAAACCTTGTGTTTTTTATCTCATCTAACACATGACAGCTACAGTAGCAAAGGAGCCCCAGGCACCGTGTAGAGACATTACTTCTGTGCTGGGTTTGTAAAATAAAATAAATAAAAAGAAAAATTTAAAAAGAATATATCTTTGGATATGACACTCTTTGCCAGGATCTTGGATTCTCCTTGAAGGTCCCACACATAATCATTTGCTTTCTTTGCAAGACCAGTCGAGTTTACTCTCAGATAGTCTCCTAAAGCCTTAACTCATGTTTAAGTCATTACTAGAAGAAGACTTGTTCACAGGCACAGATAAAATCTTGTCTTTTTCTCCTTAATTAAGATGCACAAGATGGGGTTGATACACCCTAAATGGGCAGAATAAAGTGATGCCCACACACAAAAAATTTATTCAGTCTCCTGCCTTCCCAGCACCAGAACAGGGGTTCAGACAACACCAAACTCTGAATTCTGCTCATCCTGTGCTCAGCTTCCACTTTACAGCAAACAAAGAAGTCCTACTGACCTAATCAATGACCTAAACATTGACATTTTGCTACATTTGTCCCCAAAGTAACTTTTCTCCTGGGCCATTCAAGCATTCCAAGGTTTTGCATTGTCTTCTAAGAGGAACATCTTTGCAAGCTACAACCACACAGACAGCAACTGGGATTTGCTGAATTCAAATTTATGACCTGCATGCAATAATTAAAATAAGTGGGTATAAGTCTGGCACGCTGGGAAGAGGCAGCAACACAGCTGTTAGTTATAAACTTTTTTTTCAAAAAGGATGTTTCATGAGCCTCATCAGAAACATTCCTCACTCTTTCACATACACAGGAATAAAATTTACACATTAGACATTCCCTTTTGTGATTGAATCCCTGCCCCACACAACGCATTTTTGATCTCCAAGCTGCCAATGCAAACTTTTAGTAGAGGTGGCAGATGGAAGTCGTGGATGAAATAAATGGCAGAGACCCAGAACGTTCTGCATGCCACTTCCACCCCAACACGGGGCTCCTCAAGCCCACATCCGTGCCCAAGGCCAACACACAAATCTTCCCACGTCTCCCAGCACAGCAGAGCTCCCACACCGCCAGCACGAGCCACTGCCCAGGCCATTAGCAAAGTGTCCCCAAATTAATGCTGCTAATTTGAGTGCATCCCAGCTGGGTGAGGAGCCTGGATTCCTCATGGGAAGCTGCTGGCACATCCCTACAGGGAGGGTGAAGGTGGCACCAGGGTTTTGTGGTAGCTAGAATGGGGCACGATGAGGGCCTTGTTCCAGTTACAGAACCATAAAATCATTTCAGTTGGAAAAGCCCTCTAAGATCAAAGTCCAGCCATTAACCCAGCACTGCCAAGGCCACCACTGAGTGCCACATCCACACAGGGACTGCACCAATTCCATGGATGTTTTGGAGTATCCCACTGCAGTGTTGCTTAAGGGCCAGGAAGGAACACAGAGGTCCCCCAGGCTGGTGGTGGGGAGGGCAATCTGCTCCACCAGGTCCCCAAGCAGGAGGTGACACTGGAGACACGGGGGCATTGCTGTGCTCCCACACACGTCCCTGAGCATCCTCTCACTGCCCATCCCACCCCAGCCAAGATGGAATTGTTGGAAACCAGGCAGGCACAGCCATAGATCAGGATTATCTGCAGCCACCATGGTTAAGAGCAGTGCAGATTTACATGGGAAATTAAAGCCAGTGCCTCGGTGCTGGAGCACATCTCTAACTATTACAAACCAGAGTGAGAATTAAAAAAAAATTTAAAAAGGAAGACGTGGGAACAAAATTATCTCTCACTTTCATTACAAGTCCCTGAAGGAGGTTTCTCTACCTTGTGGCTTGTGATCAGCTAAAAATTTTGGTAGAAGGCTCACAGAAATCTGTCCAGTTCGTGTCAACTTTTCTATCCACAGTCTTACTACTTCACAGTTGTATATGATGTCTCTGCACAGGTCTAACAGAGTAAGACACACAAAAAATAACTGGAGAAACCCTGGCTGATCACCCCCAGCCCCAGAAAATACTGACCATGAAATAAGGTAAGTCCACACACAAAAATGTGTTTTATACAACCATCCCACTTGTGACCTTCCATGGTTATGTATTACAGCAAAGGCCTTTCCTGAAAAAAGTTTAACATAAGCTGCTAAACATGGCATGATATTTATTCATCAGAGGTTCCATAAGTAAAGGAAAAGTATATTTTACCTTAAACACTTCCATTGGAAGAGGAAAATTTGCTGCATCATTAAGGGATTTTTCCAGAGCGCATTTCCACTCAGTTATAGTCTTCAGAGAATAGATATCTAAAGGGATGACAATAATAAAACAAAAACAAAAACAAAAACCCAAAAGGTGACTGTTTGGAAATCAAACATTTTTGGAAGCCTAAACTTCTTAAGTCATATGACTGGACAGAACAAGTGAAATGAACAGTGTGTGCATTCCAGGCCATGCAGCATGGATACATTCAACACAAAAGCAACTAGCAGGGGCACATTGGAGGAAGATTGTGTTTTCTATCCTGAAGTAAAACCCAGAAAAATTCACATTCTTCACCTACTGCTGAGGGAATAAGAATTGTATTACCTCATTTCTTGAAAATAGCAAAAAAACCTCTCCTTTGATTTTCATTTCTCAAAATACCTGATGTTTCCTAGTTTGAGAAGCCTCAGGTCTTCAGCCAATATTAGTTACATTTGAACAAAACAGAAATTATTAAGGCACCTGTTCATTGGAAAGTGGTTGGGGTTTTTTTTAATTGCAGGGTTGGGGTGGGTGTGGGAAGAAACATTTCAGCTCAGTCTCTACCCAGACATTTGTTGGTATCACACTCAAACCAGAGCATCACACCACAGCAAAACTTACACTTATGAATTTTCATCATTATACTTTTAGGCAACATCTTTGTGCAGCTTCACATTGCTTCCAGTGAGTTTCTTTACACAGGTTTAATATTACAAAATCATTATATTAACAAGCCCTTTATGGTGCAGTGCAGTGCAGTGAAATGCCTATGAATCATCAAAGGGAACAATGTAGGAAACAATACTGTGATGAGGAACATTATATTGGATTTACTCCTGCCCTAGAAAACATATTGTTATCTTGCACATAACAAGTTATTGCAGAACATTCATATCAAGGCCTCAAAGAGAGAAGATAGGTAGATAGATTGCAACAATTATTAAAATGGAAATGAACATTTGCTCAATAATAAACCTGAACTTAATACAGAGTGAAGAGTGTGGAGCTTTTCTTTGGCCAGTGTGACTTTCCACACTTACATCAAGGTTCAATTTGGCCCAATTTGCATTTAAATCCTGTACATCTAATAACCATATATATTTACTGGCTAGCAGAAGATTTACTGCTGTATCTTACAATTCTGAAGGAGGGAATAAAAAATATGCATAAAAAAAAGAAAGGAACCGGCAAGCACTGTTTCCACCTAGCACTGATGGTACAAGAGAATTTTATGCTCTGAACTCAACAGATTTAAGACCTTATCAAAACAGGATTTGCAGAATCACTGACTGAAGTGGATGTATTTATACTTCCACTATATCAAATCCCACTACTTCAGAACAGACATCAAGGATATGCATATGAATTTAAACACACTTGAAGTGGGATGTTAACCTTTCAGGGCAGTATTTTTAATTCCTCAGCTGTCTGGTTATTAATGGGAATAAAGATTTCAAGTCTTTGTTTACAGCGTGTGCAGGGGGCACAAGTGTTAAGAAGTGCACTCTTTAAATAATTGTTCATTATTTTATAGTTTTGTTGCCCCACTTCTCCCTTGCTTGCAGGAACTCTGATCAGCATGAAGTGCAGGGAGGGGAACGACTCACTTGTTTCTTTCTTTTTTTGGTTTAACTTACAGGGAAATACTTCATACAATATGATTTTGCCCCACGCTGCAGCCAGCCTGTTGTTTCAAGACTGAGTTTAGAAAAACTGTGCCTGATGCTTCCCTGCTGGAAACAGACCCTCATTTTCTGCTGTGATGGCAGTGAAGCACAGGAAAGCTGAAATTGGCATTTTGGGTAACTCTGGCCAAGTTTTGAGCAACTTTGGCCAAAATCAGTGAAAACAAGCAGCAACTTCTCTGGGCAGTGTCAACAGACTTCAAGATACAAAGGCAACTCCGGTGGTTTCAAGGAACAGCAAGGAATATCATATGCACATTTAATTAGTGGCATCTCGCTTATGCTGGCGAGCGTATGGACACTAAATTGCATGGTTAAAAGAGCATAAAGCATTTTATTTAAGTGCCAAGGCAGCAGGTAATTGAACAAAGTGTACTGTGTCAAATTGTATTAGGGTTCACAAGTAGTGAGCAATTAAAATGACTAGCAATTTGTCTTTAAATAGAAAGTAACATAAACCGAGATGATCTCGTCCTGCATAAACAGCTGAGCTCAGGCCATCAGTGGCTCTGTGTCGAGCAGCCTGTGCCAATTTGCATTACCAAGGAGGTTTATTCCAGATTCAGATATAGATCTGAAGGGAAAAATAAGCTATAACCCCTTTGCTTCAGTTAAATGGGCTTGTGAGATATACAGAGTCCATGTGGGAAGACAGTTGGGATGCTGCTTCATAGAATCATTGAATGGTTTGGTTGGAAGGGACCTCAGAGATCATCTAGTTCCAAGTCCCAAAGGACCTTCTTGCACGTTAAGTGGGTGTTAGGATGTGGGTGGCTTCAAGGAAGAGACCTCTCCATCCAAAATATTGTTTCAGTCCATGGGATCTCCTTTATCTGAGCTGCTCTGCATCTTGAAAGACTGACCTGGAAGTGAAGCCTGTCAAGTGCCAGAGGTGGATCAACAGGGTAAAGTCACACCCCAGACACAAAGGAAAATAAAGCTCAAGGTGGATATGTAGCATCCAAGTTGAGGGTAGGCAAGGCACTGTCACAAGCTGCAGAAGTGACGTATAAAAACACCCTTGTTTGATAGCAAGGGGACACACAGCCTGATTTGGAAGCAGCTGCATGTCCTCAGCATCTCCTCAGAGCTGATTCATAACAGCTTTGATACACAGTCTAAGGCTGTTCCCTTTATCAATCAAGGAGTCACCTAAACTGGCTTCAGATGTTCAAAATTTAGGACAACCAGGTATGTGCCCATTGGTTGCAAACCCCGTGAGTGACAAAAATAAGCTTATAAAGATGTCATTTTATCTTACCTACGTTAGGTGTGTCTTAGCACCCCCTTTTCCCTACCCATTATAAAGAGAAAGCAATTGCTCCCCCGAACTGTCTTTTGATGCCTTCACTACAGCAGGTGAATCTAATCCCTGATGTGTAAAAAACAAGGTACTGCCCGCAGACTCCCTCTCCTTCCTAAGAAGGTCCACACTAGGTCCTTCACACAACAGAGGTCTTCCTAGTCCAAATGCTCTTCCCTAAAGAAGCCACTAGGAAAGGGTAAGCAGGCCAGGATGTATCCTGGTACAGACTCCAGGCCTCAGGTCTTTGAGAGCCTGCATTCTTTGAGAGTCTGTGGTTTAGTAGCTTCATCCCTGAGTTTCTTCTTCCTCTGAGTTAAGGTCTCATACACTTTTTTTAATTCATTGTGCCTCATGAACACGTTGGATGGTTGAACAAGAAGATCTTAAAGGTTCTTTTCCAGTCTTAACAATTCTGTGCCTCCATGTTAGGTGGACATCAAATGATCAGGAGTGGAACAACCAGCATTTCTGCCTCCAGAAACTCCTCAGATTTCACTCCTGACTGCCTACTCCCTGCAGTACAGAGCCTGACAACTGGGTCAGAATGGAGGGTCAATGAAAGACCCTCGAAGCAGTGATCAGGAGAAGACTTGGGCAAAAACAGAAGTGCACTCTTCTTTGAAGGGTCTTTTCTCAGCAAACTCCTATGAAGCTCAACTTTAGGAGGTGTAAAGTAATGAATACCTATTTAAGTCAATGAAAATCAGGAAGAAGATCTGGACACTGAATTCATTAGTAACAATGGTGACTAAAAAGTGAATGACCAGAGAAATGCAATGGAAAGGAAACAAGTATCAGATGAGAACAGATGAGAACAAGAGACAGAAGTTTTAGAAGTTAAATCAAGGAGAAGGGAGAAGAAAAGTAAACAACTTCAGCAAGTAAGAGTCCAGTAACAGACAAGACAACTGAATAAAAATGAAAATAAAAAGAAAGGCATGATGGGTGGGGAATCGACAGAAAAGGATGTACAACTGGATAAAAGGAGGAAAGAGTAGAAAGCAAATGGAATAAACAAAGAGGAAGCACAGATCTTCTTTGGGCCACTTCTATATTCACCAAACCTATCTACACAGGCCAAGAGAGTTCAGAGACGCTCACTAAAAAAGTTGTTTCTCTGTAACACAAAGAGTCTATAAAATAAAAGAGTGGGTGATATTCATGCTCTCCAGCATTCACATCTTAATTAGAAGTGATGGGGAACATTGATTCCTACCTATCAGTGAAGAAAAACACATATTCCCAAAAAGCACTCGAGACCCAAGTCCCCGACAAATTTGTGAACATGAGAATTGAACGTATTGGGGTAAACTCTCCTCATTAGGTGTGAAGGACAGAAGCCACAGCAGAAGCACCTTCCTAAAGGAGGGGAATTCAATACCCATGGAAAAACTTCACCTGCAGCACAGAGAAAATGAGGCACAGACCTGGACACGTTTTTAACCTACACAGGAAAAGGTGGGTCAATTTGTAATCCCAGGCTGGCTTAACTGCAGTCCCAATCCCTCTGCATTCCAGCTGGTTTGAAAATTAAACTCAACCCTAAAGAGCTTTTTTCCCAAGCTGTAATCTCCTGATGTTTAATGTGGTCTGACAGACTTGTAAAGACGTCAACTGAATTTATTTAATAAACAACACAGTTCACTTTGAACCCAAATTAGATGGATCTCACCTCCCATTTGTGCCACAGCCAGAAACTACTGACAAAGCAATGTGAATGCTGGAGAAGGACAAACAGGCTGCACAAGTATCTCGAAACATCAGTGAACGCCGCAAAGGGAGACAGTATTCTGGGGAGGTTCTTTACCTGCAGGTGGGTCCATTCTGTATTTATTCTCTTGACACCAACCGACTGGTCGAAGTCTGCAATCCAAGTAAAACAACCACTGGTCATAGGATTCAGTCTCCTCCAATCCCACATAGCGAAGGCGTAATCTTCCTCCAACATTTTCAACCACACTAACTATCCAGTACTGAAAGGGATTCTGGGAATCCTGCAGCTCTATTAAGGAATCAACTGTAATGAGGTCTACAGGGTTTTTTCCTCGCAGAGGCTGTTTGAATAGAAGCAAAACTCCTTATTTTAAACTTTATTTGAAGACTTCTCAAGGAAACAGATGACAGCAGAAGATTATTTTTGTTTTTCACACCATCATCCAAGCGATCAGCAAACAGTCTGTTCTTCTTCTATTTTACCCAATGTCTTCCAAGTGCAAATTCAGAAGTAAAACAGAAAACAACAGTTGTGCTAATTTCTCAACCGACATCATCAACAACAACAACAAGAAGAAAGAATAATAAAAGGTGGAACAGCTCGAATAGCACATCCACTTGGGAATCTCCTGAACTACTCAAAGCCCAGTTATATTGGAGGATTTCAAACCAAATTCTCATTGATTGCACCTGATAAGAACCAATCACAGGACTGGACCCTAACATTTACCTGAAAGATGACCACTTTGTGCATGACCCAAAAATTTCACTCTGTGTACTGATCTCTTCCACCCAAGGCTTTATCTCATTCTCACTGGCGTGGAGAGAAAATTACCCCCCCCCAGTCATGGATGCATGAGTCTGTGGGGGTTATTCCAAAGCTCAAAGACAACAGCAGGTTTGGATCCAAGCCCAAGGCACACAGGATTTGTTGGGTCAAGACACCATGCCCAAGAAATCCCAGTGACCGAGGTTATTTACTTATATGTGGTTATTTTCTGGGATCCCACTCTGCAGCCACTCACACACGTGTCTAACTTCCCACCTGCAAAGCTGCCAAGCACTGCCATTAAAAAACCATGAGGTGCTCTGCAAAACAACCACTTTGGGGCTCAGTGTTTTTGTTTTGTGACTGTGAGCATCTCTGTGCTCTCAAGCTTTAACATAATGGTTAGATTTCTTTTTTTTTAATTAAATACAAGTTTGAATTCTTATGCAGTGTCTCGATTTCGGGGCTTTAAGTGCAGCATATTAAAATGACCCCAAGACTTGGAAGCATTGGTCCCCAATGGAAATGCTAAGCAAAGGCAAAACACATTAAAAACAAGAACTTCTTTTTTTCCTGTGTGTTTGTCCCACTTTTACTTAATTAAACCATATAAACATTTCATGTTACTTTTAAAAATATTAATTCTGTAAATCAAGAGTCAGTCCAGGATGGTTCTTTCTAGCAGTGGCTACAAAACAAAATAAGTAGAAAGCCTTATTTTTCAATAAGTTATTTTCCTACCAAATATCGAAAATATTCGAATTTTGAGATGCAACTGATTTTCACACATCTCTCTTAATCCAAAAATGCAGGCAAGAGAATGAGAATATGGTAAAAAAATGCAATTAAAATTAACTAAAAGCTTATCACATGTACACTTTTAAACAGCTTTATGATTAATAGATATTTCTCAGAACAATATATTTGCCATTCATTATAAGCTACTTTTCTACAGTGCAAGCTGCAAGCATCTGTATAATCTCTTCAAATATTATTTCATGGCAAAATGCAGTGTCAGAATTTAATAATACAACAGAAATCCACTTTAATGTGTATTTTTTTCCCCTCTCATACAACTGCTTCATTGCAACAAAATATTCTTTAATATGAAACTATGGTGTAATGATTTAACTTATTATAATAAATCCCTGGCTGTATCAAAGTGAATAGTGCTTCTCTGATTTGTGTGCTAAATTTTAAGCCAATGGGCTGTCACTTACCCCACGAGAACTGAATGGCTAGGATTAATAATCGGCTTGCATGAAATATTAACATTTACCATAATGCAAGAACCCTTCACATGCGTAGCTGGCATGTTAAAAAAAGATTTAAAAAGTAGCACTACATATTGATTTAGCAGTCTAACAACAATCTGCAGCACTCAAGAACAGCAAATCTGTCAACAGGGGCCAACATACATTGCACGACACAGACAGCACTGAGCACATAAAACACCAGAAAAGGGTCAGAAACTGTTTCAAGACAACACAATGTTTTCTCTCTCTGCTTTTCTGCCTAGGGCTGCCTCTCTTCCCTGCCTGCAGAAAGGAGAGGTTTGGCACACACCAGAGATGGAGGTTGGACACCATCAGATTTCTGCATATGCCACCTGGGAGTGGTCCAGGAATGGGGATGCAGCAGGCCCAAGGAAGTGGATTATCTGGGATCTGCAAAGGCTGTTCATCCCTCAGATTGGGGAGGAAAAAAAACCCTAATGGTACAATATTAATTCTCCCTGTTAGGCATGGGCATGTGGAAAAAGGATGCAGCTGTGGCTGGTGGAAGTGACCACAGACAAAAAGATCAAAAATGGTGCCTGGATGCACAGTGGCTTCCCACAGGCCAACATGAGCACTTTCACAAAGGTCAGCTTCTGTATGCCCTCACTCTCAGCCTAAATGCAGAGGGACAAAGAATGAGGGGCTCCTGCAGGACCATCTGTGTCCTCTCCAAATGACCCCACAGCATCCACATGAGAGCAGGACAGGCCCTGATGGAAAAGCTGCCCATGGTTTCAAGGTGAAGCCGTGGGATTTTTATCCAGGATCTCAAGGCACACAGAGGCTGTCCCTGGGTGCAAGTCACCCTGTGGATCTGCTGCACAGACTGGCCTCTTGGCTGAATGGGTGCATCTAAACAATGGACCCTTCTGCTCCTCTGAGGCCACCTCACCCAACAACTTCCCCGCTAAATGTGACTGCTGGATTTAGGTAGAGGGAATGTCCTTGGGGGAGCTCTTTCCATACAGAGATAAAGTTGACGGTGCTCCCCATCAACCTACTAAACCCCCTCCCCAGCCTGTGCCACAGAATTACAGGATGGTTTGGGTTGGAAGGGACCTTAAAGATCATCCAGTTCCAACCCCATGCCACAGGCAGGGACACCGTCCACTAGACCAGATTGCTCCAAAACCCATCCAACCTGGCCTTGGACGCTTCTAGGGATGGGGCAGGGCTGAGTTGGCAGCTCAGGTCACCAGTTTGATGGATCTATTGGGGCACTGAAGGGCTGAGTTCTCCTCCGTATGGATGTTCTCCTTCCCCACCCAGCCTTTTTTGAGCACCCAATTTTCTTAAGAACTAAAAGGCAAAACAAACTCCCCGTGACTGGGTCAGAAGCAGAGTCCAGGCACTGGTGCCATGGATTTTGGGGTGGGGCTGGGTCAGGTCCCAGGGCTGGCACACAGACACAGCAAGCACACGGCTCTGCAGGCTGGGAGCACACACACCGAGGAGGAGAGGAACTGCAATCTAATACATACACCTTCCAGCAAATTCGCAGGGGCCGTCCTGGCGCCGGTCAGATCCTGGATGAGAAACTCTGTCCAGTCCATGTATTTCTCTTTGATTGCTGGGGAAGGGGAGGGAAGAAAAGAAATGCTTAGCACAGCAGACTGCATTGACTCACCACGTGTGTATCACGCAATGGATTTGGTGTATTTAGTAAGAAGAAATTTTTCATTATTAGAGGGATGAGGCCCTGGCACAGGGTGCCCAGAGACGCTGGGGCTGCCCCATCTCTGGAAGTGTCCAAGGCCAGGCTGGACGGGGCTTGGAGCAGCCTGGGATGGTGGAAGGTGTCCCTGCCTTGGGAGGGGGTGGCATGAGACAATCTTTAAGCTCCTTCCCACCCAAACCATCCTGTGATTCCATGATTTTAGAAACACCTCCTTGGGGTTTACCAGCTCTTAAGTTTTGGATGCAACTGCAACTCAGAGCAGAAGAAAAGCTGGTTTATTGTCCAGTTCTTTGGGCAACCTGTGCACACGGTTAAATCCCCCAAAAAAGGGAAGGTGTTGCTCCACTGTAGCCACTGACAGTGATTTACAACATCGTGGCTTATCATCCCCATCTCTCCCATTCAGAATTGGCCACTGCTTGTGTAACCACTCGTTTCCTGCTTATCACCTGGGCTCAGATGTGATTTATAAAGTCTTTTTGTATGTTCACTAATGACCTCTGGGAAAAAAAGAAGCTGTGCAAACTTTCAGTTCCTTGACAGGAGACCAGAAACTCCAGGTGCTTTTCCAACAAAGTAGAAAAATCAAGCCTGAGAACATCATATATCAGCTGCTGAGTCAATACACTAGCAAGAAGAAAGATTGAAAGAGTCTTTCCTTTATCAGGAACTTCTGTTTCATTTAGAAGAAACTGAGTAATTTCTGACCTAAACACTGTGAACCTGTGTTACTTTAGGACATGCATCCAGACAGTTTTATAACATTTGAACTGAAATATATAAATTTTGCCTCTAGGATTCACATTCCAGGTCAGTTCTGGTTGAAATCAGTGGACACATAAAGGCAATAATTCAGGTAATCTCAGCTTCGGAGATGCCTCTTCAAATGCATTGTGCATTTGCAATCAGAAATGCAGAAATCAGACTTTAATTACACCTGTAAATGAGAATTAAATTACATCTGGAACTTCGTTTTCTCCCAAAAATGATCTTACTTATATGTGACAGAATCATTAGGAATACAGTTATGTCGTTACCTTAGAAACACCTATAGAAGGGAAAAATCAGGAGCATTTGAAAATTTAAACCTTTCCTCTGAATAAACAACTGGATACGTGGTGTAAAGACCATTACCCCATGGCAATCCATATGACTGGGCATGGATAAAGACACAAGCCATGCCCAGTGCACCTTACCTCAACCTCATTTCTGAGTTGTGCTCCTTCCTCAAAAGCCAGTGCTCCCAGCTTGAGCTATAAATCCAGTTTATAGATCTAAATTACATTAAAAGTGCATTTAAATGTATTTAAAATTATCAAATCTTGCAGTGCTGGACTTCGAGCCTCCATAAAATAACACTTGAACTTGCCTGGAACCATTCTAAGTCTTCTGCAGCACTGATTTTGCATTATTTCCAGAAGATTTATGACCTTTGCATTATTTAAGACAAAAGAACAGCCTGAGAAGAAATGGTTTAGATATGACACTTTCTCTCTCAACACTCCTGCTGCGTAACCTCATCAGTTCCTGTCCACCTACATCAGGATAAAGAACACAAACTGAATTTTGGCATCAGGGAGAGGACAGTAATTGTGGTAATGAATGAGGCTGGAGTCCCTCTAGTTCAGACTTCTGCCTCTCCCTGAGAACAGCACTGAAAGGTGCAAGTTGAACTCGATTTTCGCTCATTCCCACAAAGCTGTCAGCCAAATTCTGAATGCCAGAGCTTCACTACCAAGGAATGACAAATGTGATAAAAAGCACACAGTTTGAACTTTCAAAGCTGGCAGGAGTCGGGGGAGGTGGGAGGAGAATAGGATTTTCAAAGTTGACAACAGATTAACAGATTTCAGGGGCTTCCACTTCCAGATGCACCATTGGAGATGTCGTAACAGTGCCTGATTCACAGATCTGGCTGTCTGTCAGTCAGTCTACCTTCCAGTGCCTTTCAGAGAGAAAAAAAATCCCTTGTCCTTTTTAAAAGATTTGCACCTCACAGTTTGACATCTAAATAAACTGATGCCTCCCTCCACATTCAAATCTCGATTAGAGGCTTCCGAAATCCTTAAGTGCCAAGGTGACCTCTGTATTCACACTAAACAGGCTCAGTTGAAAAAAAAAAAATGAGCTATTCTCAGTTTCTAGCTGGTTTCAGAACCATCCCTCCTGCACAAATCTAATTTCTAGGGTTTTCCTTTATTTTATTCCGCTGTTGTGGCATAGACAAAACGACTCTGAAAACCTCTGAGAGACAATAAATTGCACTGGAAGTTGCAGAAACAGGGATTTGTACCTTCCTCTGTGCCTACAGAGCACAATCAGCCTTCTCAGTTCTACACTTCAAGTTACCACAATGTAAACATTAATTTTTAGTAGTAATGAAGAGAATCTGAATGATCACAGTATCTGCAAAAGCCTTTGAGGACCAAGCAAAATGTTAAACAAATATATTCAAACTAAGGAAAATCTGCTGGGTAAATGAGAATAGCTGTCAGTGCAATGCATGGGTGCCCAATCTGAGCATCCCTCTCCAGAAATGTGGGCGCTCCTCTGGCATATCACACTCAGCACCTGGGGACTGAAGAAGTGAAATTTCAATCACTATTTCCCATTTTCCCTCGTTAGCTACAGGAAAAGGCTCTGCTGAACCTCTCCTACTGCAGACAGGCTGGGAGAACTCAGCTGGTTTTTTGCAGCTGGACCACTGGTGGGAAGGGAAGGTGGCCAGGATAAAGGATCCTGCTCCATGGTGACCTAAACTCCACTAGAATTCCTATTTTCAAAACATTTTTTCCTGCCTTAAATAATTTCAGTGAGTCAGGAGTGGTCCATGGGTTTCAGACAGCCATGCTTCCTTCACCTTTCAACAGATCCATTTTCCCAGAAGACTCCAGTGAACTTCCCCAGTAGCTCTGCTCCAGGTTGTGTTCATTTAGGAGTAACTGCACACACAGGAAAACCCATCTGAATCCAGATCACAACAAAAAGACCTGTGAAAGATCCCACATTTCCCTCCCCAATTCCTGAGGAGCAGTTGTAGTGATGCACCCGTTCCTGAGTTCCCAGGCTCAGGGCTGGGCTGGTGAAGGCTGAGCCACTCCTAACAGAACTCAGTGAAATTATCCACACCTGCAACAGTAAAAACCAGGTCCCTGCAGCTCACTGCCTCCTTCCATGGAAAAAAGTATTTATTTCAGAGAGCACCTTCTAGTTTGGCAAACATTAAAGCAAATTCTTAAATCAGAAAGAAAAAGGACCATTCCACCTTAAGACTCAGGTTATAAAACTGAGCTCCCCTTGCAGAGGCCTGGACTCCACCAAAAAATGGATCTGATCCAATATCCCTCAAATTCCTCCCACTTTGCTCTACCCAATTCACCTGGCCCACAACCTCTCTGACTCTCAGGCCTCTCCCCTCCTAACCCACTGCCATTTCCTCACTTTTACTCGTTGGTCTCATTCTCCCAGCTGCGTCCTGAGACTCCAGGCTGTGGCCTGTATTTATCACTGGACACCAGGTTTTCCCCATGAGCTGCTCAAACCAAGCCCTTTCCCCTTGCTCTGTGCGTGATGACCATGAAAACCATTCCAGGAGCAGCTAGAAATGCTGGAGCACAGCCCATCCCCTCCAATCCCACTGAAGTAGTGCCCGAGAGGCAGGACAGCAGCTTCATTCCCTGCAACCCTGTAAATCTCTGTGTCCTACCTCAGCCTCAGCACATAATGGGTTCAGATTTATCTGCCTCTCCAGAGAAATAAGAGATTAAAAGCACATTTGCAGTCCCATGACAGCACTGAGGCACAGGCACTCCATTCAATGAATATGAGATACTATTATCACATTAGCAACTCTTGGGATTTTATCTAGTTTTCTAGTAGTTGCTGTTTTTCTGAGAGCTGCTCCTCTCAGGCCATGGGTTTACATGAGAATTCTCATTTTCTTTTCTTTTTTTTCAAGAACAGGACACTGCAAAGTGCAGGAAAAACCTTGAAATGTGAAAAACCGACAAGACAATGGAAAGAACGTGGTTTGTTTTTTACTTTTCATGACTGCTTTTTCCCCCCCAAAGGCACCCACTTGATTGACAAGAAAAAGACTCAGGGATCTGAACTGCTACATTTGGTAAAATAAAGGAATGGCAGCATAAATAACTTACAGGCATACAGCACCTAAAAATAAGCTACTCCTGGGAAACACCTCAGTGTGTCCCATGGATACACATGCCCAACAAGCAGTAATATCAAGTTATGCTCATTTTTGCCTATACTTTAAAAAAAAAACCAACAAAAACCCAACAAAACACTCTTCATGTTGGGTTTCTTTTTTTTTTAATAACCCAGGATCACCAGCAACCTGTCGACACCTCTACAGGAGAATCCCCACTGGAACCCATCAACCTCTAAACAGCAGAGTTTTAATTTTCTCATACGTGAAGAACAGCATCTTAAACAGCTTTATAAAATGGTTTAAGATCTTTCAGATTAATCTGCTAAGTGACAACACTTGCAGTGTGGAAACTATTTTTATCATTAAAAATTTAACTCTTTCCTAGGACTGGAATGAACAAAAATAGTTAACAAGATGAATTATAGCTGGGCAGGACCCAGGCAATTCTTCTCACTCCACTGTGAAATAAACTAAAATACCAGGATCTCATTAAAAAATTCATTTTCTAAACAAATAATTCAGGATGTTCAAAAATTTATATATAGGTGTATTAGAAATACATTTAAGATCCACTGAACTAAAGCTGCTGGTGCCAGCAAGAGATGCCCAGAGCCTGGAGAAGGATCACAGATCAGCAGGAGAGCACGTGAAGGGCAGCACAAAGGAATTCCAGCCACTCCATCCAGCAAGGACAGGTGACATTGTAGTGGAGATCTGCTACATGTCACCCATCCAGGAAAACTAAGGCTGGACAGGGGTTGGAGAAACCTGGTCTAGTGGAAAGTGTCCCTGCTCATGGCAGGGAGGTGGAAAAAGATGATCTCTAAAGTCCCTTCCAACCCAAACCATTCTGTGACTCTGTGATAAGATATACAGTTTTTTAAAAGCTAAACGGCATATTGCAAAACTATAGAAAGCTTACAATATTGACATTTTCTTTTAATTTTAAAGTTGTCACACATTTGATGCAATATTTATAAGTTACGAAAATATTAACATATAAATGTTGTAACTATGTTATAAAGGTCTAAATGATGGGAGTCGAAATGAGATGTCTTTATATCAAAATAACATAGAATGCTAAAACAATTTGTTTAGACTTCAGCCATCAAAACAATTTGTCAAAACTGACATGTTCTCACAAAATATTTCCATTTTGATAAAACAGCATTTTGACAGGAAACGGTTGAATCCCCACATTTTCATTCGTCTTGCTGAACTATTTACATCCTTGTGAACCAGACTGGATGTGAAAACAGGATGGGGGTTGAGTGCTGTCCCTAAGCAAAAGGCTCAGGCTGTTTCTGAACCCTCCCCAAGACCTTCAGGGCTGGGAACACACTTCACTGCATACCCTACAAAGCCAGATCCTCCATTAAGTATTTCCAAAATAAAATAAATAAAAACTACATTTTAGAAGAATCTACTTAGTGCTTTAATAGCATTTTTTAATAAAAATTACTATTTGCCTTGAACTCTTTTGTAGGCTCCCTGAAAAAAAGCCAAATGGGGCTAAAGACATCTTCAAGCAAACTTCTTACTTAAAACTTCAAACAGTCTTCTGTTATCACAGCAGCAGAGTTCTGTGGTTTGAACTGGATCACAAAACAATGCAAATTCAGTCCAGAAAAGAAAAGAAAGTTCATCAAGAACTGCTGATCTGATCTTCTTGTGGTGCAGCCACAAATATCATGAGGCCCCAACTTCAGAGCTCAGGCACTGCCTTCTATACACCTGCCTTAAATAAAGTGTTCAAGGAAAATATTCTACAGAGAGGATTTTCATGGAAACCAGAAGTCATAAGCAACTGTCCATCAAAGAATACAGGTGCTTAAAAGACACTTCTGGACCAGCAGTACTCTGTGGCCCCATCCATGTGAATTTACAACAGGCTAATGAACAGACGCTGGAAGGAAGCGTGATGTCTGTAGGACAATGTGTAGCTCTTGTATTCCCTTAGTAGATGCTCCTTTAAGCTGTTGATTGATCTACTTGCTCTTACAGCTCTTAATTATCTCACCTTTAAAAAAATAAAACTGGATAAATGCAATCTTCAAATTAATGTTTGGCCTACATGAGCTACTTAATTTAGTAAGAATATTCTGCATGCTTTTTTAATTGTCTTCAAGAGATTTGGTGCCCTCTGTTTTTTCAGGCTACCTAAACCATCCTGAAATCATTTCTAAGATAAGATTATGCTGCAGTTTCTATCATCTTGACCCAAGAAAGGGCCAACACACAGACCTTAATCCTTGCATGCCCAACTCTGCATGAAAAAGCACTCCTTGATTAAAAAAGTAGAGGGAAAAAAAAAAACCAAACAGAGAAAGGCATGAACACACACTTTAGGTTCTCACCTGAACAATTCCCTTACAGTTTTTTCTATTCAACTACACTGAATTTCAGTACAATGCTACTTTTATCCTTCCTGCTGCCATTCAGGGTTTCCAGAAATTATCTACTTATATTCTTTAGGTCAAAATAAGAAAGTTCATGTGCAGAAAGCTGCCTCACTGTCCACAGGACACTTCGTTTCCTAACATCCTTTGAGCCCTTCACAGACGTACACACTATTCCCCTCAGGTTTCTGTAGTCCTTAATTAACTGCTATCTTTTTAACAATAAGAAGAGTAGCGGGTGGCTTGGGAGTTGCTTTTTCATTTCTTGAAGTTTGCACTGGCTACAAACTCCAACCCAGCTGCAGGAACTACGGGTGGAAGAGGTGGATGCTGTGGGAGAAAACCATCAGTGTGTGCAGACAGGGTGGGTGGATGCTATTAGAGTGAGGTGGTTTTTTTTTAATTATGCAAAATTTTGTAAAAATCCCCTCCATTAACTCATTGCAGCTCAGGAAGCTGAACAATACACTTTGCCTGGCAGAAGGGTCACCACCAAATACTGAGGCACTCCCATGCAGTAGGATCAGCTGTCTTCACCCCAAACACAACATTACGGATATACAGACACACTCTTCTGAGATCCCACTGCGGTGGCTTTCTGCTTCCAAGTCAAACTGCCCAAGATCAGAAGAGAAATTTGCCTCATAGATCCCAACAGCACAGTGACACAAACCCAGATCAGCCTGCCCTGACTCCCTGAGCACAACAGCATCAGGTACCCATCCAGCAATAAATGATCTACTCATAAGTACTGTGATTAATTATCTCCCTTCAGTCAAAGTCAATACTTGGCTTGCACTGAAGTTATTTAAAATCTAAAAAAAGAGGATAAAAAGGAGAGGGGTGCTGATAATGGGAAGCGACTCTGTCTTGGTGGTGTTACTTATCAATTGCAATCAGATTACACAGATAACGAATAGCAGCAAATTTATCAGCTCCACTTGCACTTGTCACCTCCCTTTGCTTCAGGACTTCACTCAAGTGTGATCAGCACCACCCAGCCTGGAATCATCCAGGCACAACACTGCTCTCCCTCGGGATATGGGAATGGGGGAAGAGGGGAGAGAGATACGGGTAGGACATGGCAAGAGAGGGGAATTAATCTCTTCCCATCCTTCACTTTGCAGGGATGCAACCAATTCATTCAGCTGGTCCCTCAGCATAACAAGAAGTCACGTGTGGCCATCCAGCCTCAACAGGGTGGAATTCAAGGATGAAGCATTCGGCTGTTTAGAGCCTTTGCCACATATTTATAGCCCAGGTTAACGGTTGGGCTCAATGATCTTGGAGGTCTTTTCCAACCCAAATGATTCTGCAATTATTTATCTATTTTTAAGATGTTTTTACATTGATTTCACCTGGAAGACGATTCTGCAACGTTGTCACCTCGATTAGTACCAAAAGCCACCCTCACTAACACCACCACGAACTGGGAAGGGAATGCAAAAATATCTTCCTGACGTGACCATTTTTCAGTGGGTCACTTATCTGCTCTCTTGTATCTGCAGGCACAAATGAAGGCTGATTATTCTGATTTTGCTACACAATCCAGCGTGGCAAAAATGGGCTGATTTTAGTCTCAGTTACCTCTGTGATAAATTAGGAGAAAACCTGAGGCATAACTACAAAGTCAGAGTGTTTCACCCAGAGCGAGTGGTTTGTGCTCCTCCAAAACTTCTTACCTAAACAGAAACTGCATGCTCCTTAAACACAGCAGTAGCACTGCTCTCTGCCCAATTCAATTCTAGGTACAAGCTAACTGAATTTCATTGCTGTCAACAACGGTCTTAGAAACAAATCAGGATTAGCTGACTTTAAATGATCTTGGATGTGTACACAGAGTTCCTGAAAGGCATTTCTGAGAGCCAGGCAAGGCCTGGATTTTGAAAACTCTGCACACACCACATAACCATAGGGGTTCCCCCATCATTAGTATCAATGTCCATTAGGGTGATGGCTCACTGTGAAAATGAGCATCCAAACTCTGCAGCTCCTGGCACTTAACCCCAAGCCTCCACGCACATTTCCTGATTATTTTTTCCGTCCGTGTGCATTAAGCACCATGCCCAGGGCTCAGAAGAGATGGATCATGGGCACTGAGAGCTCCCAATCTCCAGACCCAGGAGTCTTAATGAAGGCCCTTTCAAATCAGCAGTTCAAATCAGGGGAAAGAGGGGGGACCTGGTATTGTGATTGTAATTTCTACATCGATTTTTATCCATAGACATAAAAAATTAGTAACAATAAAATTGAAAGAGCGCTGTTATCCAGGGAAAATCAGCATCTTAACCAAAGTGCTCACAAGCAAAACCAGACCACAGAGCTCAGGGTGTGACTGCGTGAGAAGGTTATGAATTCACCCATATGAGACACAAGTACATACACCAGGCTCTCTGCACAAAACTTCACTTAGCAGGCATTTGCACAGTTACTTCCTTCCAAATGGTAGTCTCTCTGCGTGAAAACCAAGAGAATATTTAGTCATCTATGGAGGAAAAGAGATTTGCTGCTGCAGGTAGACAGAAATGCACAGACAAATGTAACAAAGATTGTAAAATCCCTATTTAAAAGTTTTGAAAGCCGTGGGGGAGGATATTTGTGCTGCTTGCCCAGCGTCACCCTGGTAAAGCCTTCCTGTAGCAGTCCACAGCTCCTTGTGTACTAGTTCCACACCAGAAATGCAGAAAGAGGAAAAAAAATATGTCTACAAAGCAAAATGCTAAATTCCTAGATAAATCCCCATCCAAGTCAGAATTCCTAACCACAGCCAGAACTATTGCAAGCCAGCCACCAGCTTGGTTCAGACCTGAGTATTTCAGGGCAGCACCGGGCACACACTGGCCCATGCCAACAGCGGGTATGAATTGGAGTCTTTCACATAAAATTGCATTGCCCCGGGTGTCATTGATGCCACAAAGTGGAAGAAAGAAAATCTGGAGCTTTCCTGAACACCAAACATCCTCCCCTTGGCTTGCCCTGGCAACGGACAGAAGAGGCAGCTCCATGTCATGTGTCTTTGAGATCTCACAGACCAGCCCCAGACAGACTTTGTGGCATAACAACACCTAAAATTTATGGGTCATTCTGTCCGGGGATGTTGCTGCAGAATAAATATCCTGCCCAGGGCTCTGACCTCACACCTCCAAACTCCATCCAATTATCCCCCATGCTAAGTGCCTTTTCTCACTCCCAAACCCCATGGTCGCTTTCTGAAGGATATTCTTTGGAGACAGCTCCGTAAAACCCAACAAATTTACAGCAGCACAATGTTCTTACACTGCATAAACCAGTTCAACTGCAAAATTATGGGTTTTTTTCCCTCCTAGTGCCAACAGACTACAGCAAATATCCACTACAAATAAAGGCATCAAAACACAGAAGACAAATAAAGGGATGTGATGTCCAAGAAATCCCTTCTGATTTTGGGTTTGGACTATTTTTTTCATTTTCTGTACTCTACAGAAAGAGGAGAATGAATGGTGATGATGCTTACAAGTTTAGTATATTGTTTAATACACAACAGAAGAAACACCAACTAAAAAAAAAAAAAAAAGGACTGAAGTTTTGGGGGAGTGTTTTTGGAATCATAAAATGGTTTGGAGTGGAAGGGACCTTAGGGATCTTCTTGTTCCAACCCCCTGTTGTGGGCAGGGACACCTTCCACTAGACCAGGTGGCTCAAAGCCCCATCCCAGCCTAGACCTGAACATTTCCAGGGATGAGGCAGCCAGAGCTTCTCTGGGCAGTGTGTTCCAAATTTTTTCCAACTTTTTTTCCAAAATAAGTGATTTTAAAGAAAAAAGCAAGCCATTACCAGTTTCAGCCTGAGACCCCCAACACAAAAATGCATCTCAGAGGCAAGAGGCAAAGGGATTCTTTGCTGGAAAACTCTGAAAACTCTGGGGGAGGCTGGAGCCACTGTGCTTGAGTTAGTGAGGTACAAATAGCAAAGCTGGACTTGTAAGGTCTAATTTAAGGATTTGGCCATGATTCTCAACAAATCTCACTGCTCACACCCAGATGTTGAGACAATAGTGGAAATCTAACCACTCCCATGACCCAGCACACTCCCAAGTTATCATGGAAATAGCAAACAAGCCTCATTCACCACAACACCAACTTCTGACGCCCCATGAAGCAGAAACATATGTTTTCAAAAAAAAAAAAATCATCAAACTCATTTCACAATATACAGTGCATTCTGCAATTAATCACATTTGTAGTGCCAGCTCTTAATGACTGAATCCCGTTTAATCACTCCGGAGCCTCTCGGCTGTGTGATGTGAGCACCACAAATCAGAACCTAGAGGGCCTGATGAACATTCATCATGCATCCTTCCCGAAATTAATGGTACAGTCGAAGCACAGCCAGGCCCCATGAGGTGCTTAACATCCTATGCACAAAATGTAAATTCATAATCATCATCACAACACCATCAAAGAAATACTCCATCAAGGCTCATTTTGTGCTTGCTAAACATGTGTTTTCTTCACTTGGAAACAGAAAAGGGGCTTGAACTATAAATCCCAGGATCAAAAACATCCCCCGAACTTTGAAGAGTTTAAATCTGAATCTGAGATCAACGTGGAACATTATGCAAGGCAACATCTGAAATGAGAATGACAATGTGCTACAGGACCTGAAACGGGAGCAGCTTTTCCACAGTGCTCTAAACTTCCTTTGAATTATAAAACTTCAGCTTCGCCATCAACCTAGGATATTTTGACAAGAGATGATGATGCTCTGGTGAACCCAAATGCCCTCACTGCTAAATCAGATATTAGTGCAGAGCCATGGTTCATCAAACTGGTTTGTGAGCCCTTAATCTCATCTTCATCATATAATGCTTCAAGGTTTTTTTGGCTTCTTTCTTTCTAAATAAATTTAGATGGTGTACAGGAAGAGGCCTTCCCAACAGATCCACCTGCTGATATCCAGGCTGAAAAGGCCAAGGGCAACAGCAGAATTGCTCAAAGCAAAGCAGGGCTCTATGGAAGAGGTCATTTCAGCAGTCAAAATATTCAGGGTGTAGATGCTTCACGTGGCCAGGGACTCCTCACTGACTTTCCCAGAGTTGTTTGGCACAGGAGAATTGCAGGATTTCCCCTTCTTTAGGTTCTGTACTCAGCGTGGCAGAGCCTCTTCAGTAAAACTGGTACAACACATAGCAGGATGGTTTCCTGAATCTGGCAAGGTTTTCCCTGGATATAATTAATCTTCTACATCAACTCCAGCACTTTAGGAAGTAGCTATATTTTTACACCTAAAAACGCTGACTTTCCCCTCATTTCTTCATTCCCAAGTGGCAGCGTGGGGAAAAAAGCCTTTTTTAGCTACAAACACAGGAGGTGGATGCTCTGCCTCACAACACAAAATAAACCATCAATCAGGATGGCTTTCAGCATGTCCTTAAGCTCGTTTGTGGGTCTGGTTTCTTTTCTCCTTCTGTGACCGAAATCAAATGGAAGTGAGAGCACACACACAGAGACATAGAAACAGATTATTTGGGAATTCACAGCAAAACTTTTCCAATGTCACGCAGAAGGACCAGAACTGACCCAGAATTTGGTATCTGGGTTAGAAGAATTGATTTTTAAGTGTCATCAGGGAAATGCTTTCTAAGAGCATCCCTTAAACCTCCGCACTGTGTTACGAGCCACCTCCATGGGCTCCAGGAGCATATGGTCTGCTTCAGGAATCCAGCCCCTTCCACGGTGACTGGGAGCCCACATTATCATGCATAATGAAGGAAAAATCAAGTGCAAGTCACAGCTGGCTTGGGATCATGCTGGCGCTTGCATCTGCCACTAGCAGCTTCCCAAATTCACTCCATGCCTGTTCCTCACAAATCCGAGGTGCCCCTGGTGCACCTGAAGGAAAGCTCTGCTGAAGACGTGGCACTGGTCACGTTGGGTTTGTCCTTGGCCTAAAAGAGCTCAGAAAATCCTCCCTCAGCTCAGGACTAAAAGACGTAATTTAATCTTCAAACTGACCAAAAAAGGTCCACCGTAGAAAAGTGTACTTCAACTTTGGCATGCTCTGGATCAAATCCCTTGTGCTACTCACCCTTCCCAGTTCCTATCCAATGCACCAAAAAAATCACCTACTTCTCAGATACAAACACCCAAAAGCGTTTCTAACTCAGAATATGAAGGCAATAGGGTTTTTTTTTTTAAGTCTCCACAGATGTCTCCAATAGAGATTAATTAAATCTGACCATGTTTTACCTATTGTATCATTAACTACCTAAGTCTAGTCTTACAGCTGAGGTGGCATTTCCATTCCAGAACTCCTCTGGGGAAAATTACAGGAGACTAGGGAAGGGAAATTAAATGCAATTATCAGAAGTGACTATTTAAAAATTTCTCAAACTAATAATTTTTAAAGAGTATTTTATTAAAAATGCATTCAGCCAGACATTAATTAAATTGACAATTACAAAAAATGAGTGGTCTGCACCCACTGTTAAGCTTTCAGGGTCAATCCTCCCATTTTTCTCTGGTTTCTGGGCTTTTTATCTCCACAGCTTCAGAGCAGATGTCCAAGGACATGATGTGAGTGTGGAAGAACAACTATGCATATTCACTGCTGGTTATTCAGGGTGTGGAGACCTCCAGAGTCACGAGCAAGGTGCACAGGTCAGTGATGTTTGCTTGAATAATGAATAATGACACTGGAGTCTCCTCAATGACAACACACCAAGCCTACAAACAGGGCTGTAATTCTTCTGTTCAATACTGAACAGATTCTCAACTTTTCTGCATTTTTTTTCATATTCACATGATCTGAACCAAGGGGCTGGATGATGTCAAACACTGGCTCAACACAGAGCAACAGGGTTCTAAAACTTACTCTTTTTTTAGGAGCCTCACTGAGGCTGATTATGAAATAATTTCCATCTTGGCACTTCAGTGTCTTGGGAGGAGGATTTTGCTGTTTGATTCAGTGGATGCAAGAAGTTTTCTGCAACAACTGTCGATGGGAGATTTTTTCTGAAATGGTCTCAAAGGTACCATCCAAAAATCCACCCTGTTCCACTTGCTGCTACAGAAGGAGGAAATCTCAGGAACCTGAATCTCTACTCCCAGAAAACTCTGGTGTCTACTCACAGCCTTTTCCTGCAGTATTTCCTTGGAAATGCAGCTTCTCATTCACAGTCTCTACCTCACGCTGCAATTACTTCTTTCCTCCCCATCTCTGTTCCTCCAGCATAACCTGCACTAAACATCAGGCCCAAAACCAATGGTTTGGTCACAGTGGAGGCTGCAGAGTTACCCTGCAGACTGTGACCAGAATCATGAGCAACAGAAGGCAAAGCCATGGGGGCTCAACTGCTCACCTCAAGTGCTCCAAGCATCCTGAACAGAGCCTGAGTGCCACCGAAATGAGTTTTCCTTGCAGGAGGTCAGGAGCTGACACAGAAATTGGTTCTGCCAACGTTTTGGGCTGGATAAGTCAACTGCTGCAGCTCAGCATCATCTGCAAGGAGTTTTGCTGCATCAGTCTTTGCTGAAGTTTAACCCTTTTGCTGTGCAGTGGGCTTGAGCTTTGATCTATAGAGAGAATCTCACACATTGCCTAATAATGCTACAAAAATAAATGAAACTGAGGTCTGTGTGGGTTTGGACAAGCAAAACTCACTCTGTTTCTAATACAACCGCTCTTCCTATACAAAGCCCTGCTCATATGTAGCAGAAACCCCATGGGACCATACTGCATTCAGCCAAGAGGGATGAATTTCAGTTCCCAAAGTTGCCCACTACAAAATCAACTGGTTCCACAAGGGAAAAAAAAAACCAACCAAAAAAACAAACCACAAAAAAACCACAACAACAAACCACCCCGCCCCCCACTTTTGCTCCTCCTCATGGCAAAAGTAGCTAAGAAATGCCCCATTCCATGCAAGGTGTGGGGTTGAGAGGGTCCATAGCTCATGCTGAAGCCTCCCCAAAGTTAATTCTACCCCTCCAGTCACCCTTGCTTTTATCTCCCTACTGTGTCTCATTGGCTTTTCACTTGCTGGTCCAGCTGTGAAAACATCAACTGGCTTCAGTCCTGCTGCTCCCAAGGAAGAATCAGGTCCCCAAGGTTTTTTTGGAAATTATTGCAAAAGACATGGAACACAGAGCTAACACATACCCTGATTTCCTCCTGGCTATTTGTCATGACAGCCAAGCATAAAGAAACTTCACTAGCACACCCAAGCCCCAACCTTGCCAAGAGCCTGAGCTTGAGGAGAATTTCAATCTCCCTGCATAAACCTCTGACATCCAGTGCAGAAGCATCCAAGCCTCGCTGGCCATATGGGGCCAGACTCCAGAGCAGTTTGGGTCAGTTCTAGTCCTTCAAGCAGCAGCAAACTGAGTGCTGAAGGCTTCCAAAACCCAGAAAAATTCTTCTTGCTTACAATCAGAAATGACCAACACGCTCAAGTGATTTTCCTGCTGGATAACGACCTCAGCTGGAGTCCTGTAACACCCCCAGCTGTGATGGTATAGGATGGATGGCTCCTCGGGCTTTAGGAAAAGGAAAAAGTCAGGACTGTACTCTCTGCCTTGAAAACCCAGATGCAGCATATGGGCAGGATGAAATGAATCATTCTCTGATATTCAAGCATCTTCCAAACAGCGGAACAGGTATCAGGAGAAAACAAACAGAACCGAGTACAGTGCTGTGTACAGAAATGAACTAATATCAAGCTTGACTGAAAAAGTTGATTAAATTAGTTTAATTTAAAAGCCCAAACAAACCCTGAAGGAGGTTCTTTGTTTATTGCTTTTTACCAACAGCACACGTTACAGAAGAAGCACCATGTGGGCATGAAATATTCATTCATTAAATCTTTCATAAAGCTCCACACTATTGGTTTCACTCAGGATATATTTATAACTTGTCAAAGTCCCCGAAAATCACTGCTTTTCTCTCCCCCCCTCCAGACTGTTTATAAAAGGATTAGGCTTTCAGTTTTCATTGCAATATCCCTGATCCTCAGCTCTGCTGTTGCTTGTACACAAGGTGCTGCTTCTTTAATCATAACAGGATTCATCGTTCAGCCTTTCCTGCACCGCCCAAAAGGGACCCTTTATGATGCTACAAACCATCCAGCTGCTGTGGGAATGGCAACATCCCTCATTTGTGGAGGAAGGCAGCAGCATGTGGAGATAAAAGTCAGGACAGAGAGTCCACCCAAGCGAGGGAAAAGCAGGCAGAGAGCGGATTCATTTCAGTAGGGCCGTGTCTGAGTCACTGGCTCTCAAACCTCATCCATTGGAGAACCAATTCTTGAACCCTTCCTTGGCTGCCAGCCAACCTCCAGATTAAACCCATGCTCCGAGCTGGGTTAATAACACACTAGAGTAAACAGTGCTGCATTATCCCCAGTGTTAGCTGTAAAACTAAATAATATTCTTTTACAAGGTTTGCTGACTACATGGCTCAGTCCAGTACAGGAACAAGGACAGGCTGTAGTTATAGGTGAAAAGTATTTTCCACCCATAAATCTGAAAAAATCCAGGATTTGCGTTAGGGGACAACTGCATCAGTGAAACTGTCAACCCTCTAAGGACTTGCATTGATACCTAATCTAGGTGTAGGCACAATCTGATTTTTCCAAATTACCCTTAGAAATACTCTGCTCTGTGGAAGATGTCCCTGCCCATGGCAGGGAGTGGAATGAGATGATCAGTAAGATCCCTTCAAACCCAACCATTCTTGGATTCTATGATTAAAAAAGCACCCGAACACAGATGCTGAAGAGGCACTTTAGGAGCACTGCAGGGTCCTGAGCAGTTTTGGTTGCCCACAGGCACTGCACACATCCCTGCCTCGCTGGACCACAGGCTGTCTGGTCCGGCCTGCTCCTCTTTCCCTTCCTCCATTTGTTTGTGAGCATAAATAAATATAAATACAGCATAAGCAGTTGTCCCTGGAAACTAGGATTGCAGGGCATATTTCTGCTGAAACGGCTTCTTACTGGAAAATTAGGTTTTGATTAAAGTGCGTTTCTTTTCTTGCTTTTAATAAACAGAGCCTACTTCATGTGCAAGCTCTGGGCTTTCTTTTTTTCCACTGGAAAAGTAAACAATCTTGCACGGTTTCAATTTTTCAAATGCCTGATCCCCAGCAAGGGCTGGGTTCCCCAGGCACAAGCGCATCTCGGGGCATCAAGGAGAAGAATGTCAAGATGAACGCACAAGGAGAGGCCAAAACCTCCTGAGACAAAGTCTAACCCAGGCAAAAGGGCAAGGAGGGACCAGCACCCACTTCTGGGGTGCTGAGTCTGCAGCAACTCAAGACAGTTTTTTGGATGTTTAATCCCAAAAACAGCCATCTTGATGTTTTTGAGGGGAAAAACGCTGACTTTTTCCCAAAGGAAAATATTGGTGAATACAAAGCAGTGGCTTTGAATTTACAGTTTTGTGAAGGGGAAAAAGGAACTTTTCTAAGCCATTTCCACCAGATACTCAAGAGAAGCACAAAGAGTGACCCCAGATGATGAGAGTTGGCCTCGGGGAAAACTTTCCCCTTAGCAGAGAGCCAAGAGTGCCCAAAGGCCACGTACCTGAGCCACAGGGCCACTGCAGAGCCAAGGCTGGGAATCTTGTGGTAGCTGTGCTCCTAAGCACCACCTCTACAGCACTCCCAAAAACCTTTAAACAAAAAGACCTGTGTTTAACCAAACATTGTTTTTTCCCCTCAATTTCCTCCATCACTCACAGCGGTCACAGCCAGAGCCAGAGCAGTGCACACCTCGTGTTTCCCACTCAGGAAGTGTTTTTTTTGTCTGAGTTTCACAACTGAAACATCAGGATAAATCATTTACTCCCCACTCCACCTAATAAACCAGCGAGCATCTCATCCCTGCAAGGTTCTCTGCAGTTATGCCTCTAGACCTGAAAAATAGTATTAGAAGGAAAATCAAAACAGAAAATGTTGACCTCAAGCCCAGCAAACCTGGAGATGATCAAAACCCTCTGCATTTGATGAAGCCTATGCCTCAAACTTCTTGCAAAGCCTGACCCACTGGCCAGGCTGTGCCACATTTACACAGTAGCTCAACAATTAATCACATTCCCAAAAGACACGTGGGGGCCTGTTACGCTCAGTTTACCCCAAAAGGGCCTCACTTAGCAATATTAAGTCTTTTGAAAGTAACTAAAGCCAGCAGCACATGCAAAAGATTTGCAGTTTCACACAATAGTGAAAAGACCGTTTTCCCTATCAAGACAACATTACCCTGATGCCACACGAGCCACGGGCTAACTCTTGAATTTTCACATCCCAGACTGAGGAATCTGAGTCACGCCAAGGAAGGGAAGGAAAAACTACTGAAGGTGCTGTAATGAAAGTATGTTTTCCTCAGGAGCAAGTCTGCAAGGGGCTACAAGAGGCTGGGGGAAAATGCCAAGCCATGACATGCTCCAGTGACTTCCAGCTCCTGGAAACTCCTAAGATACACCAGAGTCAACTGACTTGACTCCTACCACAGCGAATTTCAGCCAAAGCCAGCATTTTTACCTCCTCTTCTCCCCTTTGCCGTCATCAGGAGAGCTAAGAAAAAAAAAAGCTATTTTTTTATATGCTCGTTAAGTATAATCTGCTAAATGTTCTATGCCAATGCATAAAGCTACCTACTATGCTAATAGAATATTTAATTGACATTTATTTGCTGACTAGTTATTTATGCTAACGTCACCCCTGCATAATTAATAGTCTGCTAAAGTCGACTTGAAAAGCACACATAAAACACTGTACTAGGAGTCATTTGCAGCATTTAAAATAAAGAAATCCTGCCATCTATTTACATTAGGTTAGTCTAAGCTCAGATTTGATGGAATAACAGGATAAAGACTGGGCAGAGATTTTAAAAAACAGCCCTGGATACTGCTTTAAAAACATCCACAGTCTTTGACAGTGCAACCTGCCAAAGAAGATTTCCGAGTTTCATTTTACTTGGCTTGAGGGCCCAGTTCTTAGCTGATGTAAAACAGCGTAAGCTCAGTGAATGCCTACTTATTTTCTCCAGCCTCAAGCTCTTAGGAAGTAATATTTCAGGTGAAAGAGCTAAACTGGGGCCAGATCTGCTCTCCGTACCAGTAAAAAAGCAAAAGGAGAAGTCCACCCTGCCCATCTGATCCCTCCACCTGCACTGTAATTACAGACTTGCAGGCACACACAGTTTAATTTTTACTTCCTCTGGGATGAGATTACCAGGGAAAAGCTGCCTTCATTAAAAAAAAAAATATCCATGACTGTATTTTCTGAAAGAGAAGTTTTGAACACCCTCATCCATTGTCAGAAACATTATCTTTGATCTCTGTGTCCCCCTGTTATGAAGCCTATGGACAAGCTTTGCAGTCACAAGGGAGCTCCAATAAAGATGCTGAAAGCCAAAGGCATGGGTCACATCACCACCACCCTGAGCTTTGACCCTCAAAAAAGCCTTCTGTGTGCCTTGGGGGAACACCAAATCCACACCTGCAACACAGCAGACCATCTTCTGGCCATTCAGAATCCATTCAGAGTCATCATGCTGTAAATTTTGACAAGGCCAACCAGATCCATTTCTCCCCTCCTTTACACCAGTGACCCCAAAGAGCAGGATTTTGCTCTGTGATAAATTCAGATGATAATATATAAAACCAATCAAACAAAAAAAAGCAGTAAGTTGTCACTTGAAGACAACTCAATTTGCCATGACACAAGTTTTAGCTCCCTTTTCAACCATATCTTGCCCAGAATCTGACCCAGCACTTAGAACCACAGTGAAATTTCCCTCCTTTGGCCCAGATCTGGTATAGGAGCTAATCTCACCTGAGAGCCACACGAAAACCTGTCTCAAATAGTGACCAAATAATGGTGTTTGCCTTCACAGAAAGCCTGGGCAGCCAAAATGCTTTAAGTCTACCCCTCTTAATGGTGTATTTGATTGGTTCAACTTTATAAAGCTCAACACCATGAAAGAGGTTATTTCACCCCAGGATCAGACTTCAGAACTTTAATCCCCCTTGTATTGATGCAACAGGAAAGTAAAAGCTGCTTTCCTACACAGAATCACAGAGTGATTGATCACCTTGGTCACCAAGCCCAGGTAGGCCCAGCGTTCAGAGGTTTTTCCATCCGCACCAGTCCACTGCAAAATCGAAGTATAGACCTGGTTCTCTCCCTGCTGTGTTTCTTTCCATCTCCAGCCTCCCAGTCTGCATGGCAAGCAGACTCCAGCTCACAGATCTGCACACAGAAATGCCCTGTTTGAATTTCCATCTGTCAATAACATTAAAGCAAAGCCACTGCTGCAATTACAAGTGTACACAACAATCCTGTCGTCCGGTGTCTTCAGCTCATCTCAGGATGCATTAAAACAGTGCCAGGAGAGACTGGGCTCTGTTGGCTCAGCTGTAAATCTGCAATCTGTACAAAAACCCCCCAGTGTCAATCACAGGACGTCCCTGCTCTTTCACGATGCATAATTTAGCTACTACACTTGTCAGGTTCTCCACGCCGCTCCTGCACCCGATGGCGGATGTGTCCATGAACTCAACTGTCATCAACAGAGGAAAACGGCACATGGAAATGAACAGGCTAAAAGAGGAGAGACACCTCTGCTCCTTTCACTAGTCAGGAAAGTTTAGTTAGGCTTAAATTTTTAATGCTCAACGGGTAAAACATCCCACGGGATCAAGGATGTCGACAAACAACTGCACTTTGCTGAGGAGGAAGACAGTGTTTGAATGAGACAAAGAGGGGATAATTGCTGTCCCTGTTTCCATGCACGCTGATATAATGGGGAAATTTTAACTAAACAATGGAAAATCTACCTTACATCCCACCCTTACAGTGCAGGAAACAAAGCCTCCCACACCATCACTGCCCTGCCACTGCCAGCGGACTCTGAAGCAGGTTGTTCTTCCTCATATGAATTACAATTGCTGAAGGGCCCTGTCAGGAAGGATGAAAATTTCGCACTCAGCTACATCAGGCAGTAGTTACCCACTGCTTACACCACAGTTAATATGCAATAAAGAAGAAATCTCTGTCCCAGGACGTGACATTAGAGCTGAGCAGTGCCAAAGCTACAGACCATAAGGACAGCTTCACACTTGCCTCAGCTAGTTCATGAATAAACATCCAATTCATTCAAATGAGTTCTATATTAACTAATTTAAATAATTTTCATTTTGCTTTGAATGGTAAACAGATCTATTCTGCCAGGATAGTTGAGTTTGCAATTCAAATTACACACCGATTTGTAATGAGAAAAATATAATTAATGGCAAAGCTTGAAGTAACTACAATTTTATTCCTTTGATTTCCTGTGGAGGAGGGGGTTGGAGGGTGAAGCTCACAGGCACACGTGCACTCGCACCATCCTGCCATAAACCAAGACATTTTACTGCCACCTCAGGTATTCCTATCTAGTGACTGCACCAACACGTCAAGGGAGGACAGAACACGACTTGACATTTTACTCACAGGCCACAGGCACCATGATGCAACACACACGTCACCCCATAAATAACGGAGCAGCAGTCAGTAAATTAATCGGCTTCCTCCGATTTGGATCATAAACAACAATTATTTGGCAGCCGCCTCTTAAAAGCTCTGTGTGTGCTGGACTTTAAATCAAGTTCTATCGATCTGCTGAACTGAACCGGCCCATTTTGTTGCATCTCTCTCCCATCTAATGAAATTCTTTGTGCCATCACTCTGCCATTCTTGTCTGGCATCACATTTATGAGAGGAGCACTGATCAGTCCAACCTGACTCGTACAGAGCATTGTCCCAGCGCTGTCATTCTGGCTGTTAAACTAGCCCCTTCTGGCAACTCTGCTTTTTAACCAAAGCCTTCAGCTCCTGATTAAAATCACAGGCTAATGACAGATAACCAGCCCTGGCCATGCTGTTTGCATGCTCTAGCCAACAGATACACTTCTTGTAATTAAGATGTGCAGAAATGATCCCTTCAGAAATGGGTCCATGCAATTTAAAGCTGGTTTTTGTTTCTCCCACAGGTCTGACAACAAAATAAGGTGCAGTGCAATGCTCTAGAGGTTTAAAAAAATCTCCACAGAGTTCACAGAGAAGACCAGGTTCTCTTTTACCAACGCATAGATCCTATGATTCTGTAAGTCCTGAAGGTTCAGATCCTCTTGGGCATTTTAGATGCCTCATTCCAAAATACGAGCCAAGCTTTTAAATGCTTAAATCTCTTTTGAAATAACAAATCACGCATTTAATTTATTCTTTCTGAGAATTATACTATGACATATTCAACAAAGTTTATTCACTGAAAATGGGGGGGGGGGGAACAAAAAAAAAGAACCCAACAGGGCAGTCACCCAAATTTAAGACCCTGGTGTACAGTTACATCACCCACCAGAGGAGAAGGGATGTAGGACACTGCACACTTGCAGTCACTCAAGCAAGGCAATTCCCACAGAGCAGCCACGACCCAAGGGGCAAATTCCAACAAATCCAGGAGAAGCACTTGCCTCTGGTTATAAGGGAATTGTTATTTTCTATTATGACATTCAGGAAGTTCTCTTACCCCCCTGACCCTCACATTTTGAGATTTAGTCTGCAGCACTGTACACCTTTCTGGTAATGCTGACTGTAATCCACATAACAAAACGTAGTTTAAGAGGCCAATAAAATAAAATACCTCACCCCCTCTCACATCAGCTTGATTTACTGGTGCTAAGCCAAGAGATTTCTCAGCTGTATTTATCTTCAAGACTTCTTTTTTTTTCTTTTAAACAATCAATCTTGTGTTTATTCAAGATACACAGACCAGAACAAAAACGTAAGTTTAGCTCAGAGTTGGGCATATGCAAGGCAGGAAATGTCAGCTTTGATTCAAAGACTGTGTCTACAGCTCACTTCAGGGGGAAATCAGGGAACACTTACTCCAGGAGAAATCCCACGTGGCACACAGCTGGCACATGCACTGCTTCCAATGGCCACAGGTAGCAGAAAGGGAAAGAGTAACTTCAGCAGCAGATCCCTTAAATGAGACTTTTCTTAAGTGTATGCACAAGCTGGAGGCTGAATACTCATCTCTTCTTCCCTTAATCCAGAATAAATGGGGTATATGGCAGGAATGCTTAGAAGCAACACTGACAATGTCTCTGCTTGGAGCAATGTAGTAGCAAGGATACACCACAGCTGCTCTGTTGATGTACATAGCCTATATATATATATATATATATATATACACACACACACACACACATATATATATATATATTCTTATACACTGGGGATTAAACTGTATCATGAACAAACTGCTCCACACGGGCCACTCAGGAACCTACAACGCTTCCATTCAGCTTTTGTGCACCTAAGAGCTGCCAATCAGGACATGTCCTAACCAGTAATGACCAAATTCTGCTATCTTTAATCACGTGGATCTGTCACTGGAATTAAAAGCTGCTGGAGTCTGGTGGTGGAAGGTTTTAAACTTTCAGGGCAAAACACTTTGAGTGCAAAGTCAGCTTCTGATTTCAGTTACACCCAAACTGATCTTGCTTATTTTAGTTTGTTCTCACTCTTGAATTTCACTCCTCCTTTCTACCAGAACAGGACGGTTTTCTCCCTGAAGTGAAAATCACAACATTACAGTTCAGCAGCAAGAAGACAGCTCCCTGTGGAAGTGCCTTCTGTTGTTACCAACTAGGGCAAAAATGCCTTTTCTGGAGGCTGACTGGCAAACTGAATCCTGTGGGGACATGACCCTGCCCACATCACCCAACACCAGCTGAAGACCTGGAGTGCCCATCCCAGACCAACCAGAAATCCGGAGATGAACCCACAGCCCAATAGCAGAGCACGACCCTAGAGCAGAAACCAGGCAGAACTCACCATCTGGAGGCATCAGGACCTTGTTGTTCTGCGTGCACCAGCCCACGGGGTGCAGGTCTGCTGTCATCACATCACACCAGAAGTCTGCCCTGCGGTCATCTCCGTAGCCACAGTAACGGAGCAGCAGGAGCTGCCCACAGGTGGTGATGATCGTAGCCACCCAATACGTGTCTGGATTGCTCTTGCTGGCCACTTCTAATTTCATCCCTGGCTGGAAACTGCTTTGAAGGCTGATTTCAACCTTGCAAAATGAGAAAGGCATGGTGTTACCTTTTCTGCTTTGCAGGGAGACCCCACCCCGCCCAGAAATGCTGCCCTGGGATAGGACATGAGCTGACTGTGTCTCAATCCAACCACCTCCTTCTCCATCTGTCTGGGCAGTTCCATTCCTGCTTCACCAGCACATATGCCATCATGCAAGTCCCACAGGTCCCAAAGTGCAGGAGTGGTACCTTCAGGTGTACTACATCCAGGAGAGGACTGGCACCCATCCTCACTCCCTGAATCTCACTAATGCCTGGGATACAGTCAGCATAACTCAAACGAGCTTTCATTTCCCACTGCACAGCTCCATCAGGCAAACCACAGGACACATGCAAGGTAAAAAGGCAGGTATGAAGCACCTCTAGGAGTTAAGCCCAACCACAATAATTAGTCACATAACACTGAAACACCTCTAGAGGCTTGACAAGCATCAAGGGCTGAATGCTGCACCAGACAGACCAAGGAGAGAATTTCCACTGCACCCATCCTCACCAGCTCAAGCCTCAGCCAATTCCCCCTCCCAGCACCCTGGTAATTGAGGTATGACCTGTCACTGAAAGAAGTAAATCATCTGGGTCACTTCCATTTATCTCAGCAGTGGCAGGTCACCTGTAACTTGCTTCAGGACACTGGAGATGCCAGCCCATCTCTTTTGGGACACTGCTGATGAACACCAGGGCCTGCTCCAGCATAACCTATGTCCCAGGGACCAGTGGGATGCCTCTAGCTGTTGTTGATAAGGAAGAGGTGGATGCCAGCTCACTGGACAGGTGCCAGCCTTGTCTTCACAAAACCATCCAAAATGTAACCTGTTACTCCCTAGATGTTTAAGGACAGCTTCTTACAGGTTTGTTTGAACTTTACCTGCTACTGAAACCAGAAGGATTTAAATCTGGGTAAGCCTGTCTCTGACTGACTTCCAATTGAAATGGCAGGTTAAAATTACTCTTTTACTCACAAATATAACATGGTCTACTTGGTCAACGGAGGATTTCACAGACAGGGGGATGCCAAGCTGCTGAGAAAACACTCCTCTGGCAAGTGACCAGCAATCTCTCACTCATCCAACTCCAGCTTCTGACCCAATGGCTGCCCAGCCAAACCCATTTATCATTTGCAGGTGGCAGAATTCCATGCACCTTTCCTTGTGCGGGCATTTCCAGCAGCATCAATGCCCAGAGTCACAGAACAGCTGAAAGAGACCTCTGGAGATGGTCTAAGACTGAAGGTGGTCTGTGACATTCACTGCTTTACTTAGTGCTAAGACAGGATCTTGGTGATGCTCAGGGTCCTCATAAATAATCCAGGGTACAGACTGGCCCACATCCCAGTAAAAACTGGATCTCCTGGCCTCCTCCCAGTACAGACTGGCAGCTGCAGCTCAAAGCACCTGAGCCTGATGACTGCAGAGTGTGATTCATTTGTAGTTTTTCTCCCTGTGCTCACCATAACACCAACATGGTGCTCTGGAGGCAAGGGACTTGTGACTGGAAATCACATCAAGAGTGGAATCAGAGAGATAAGATAATCTTTCTCTGACAACTTTCAGGTTCCTGGCCAGATTTTTGAGGATCAAGTTTCAGATTGTGAAGCACAGTCACCAAGGACTGTCGCCAGCACCAACCTGTCCCACGCTGACATTCCCAGGATTGAGGTGCTGTGAGTCACTGCAGTCAGCAGGATCAGCAGGATGAGCTGGACATCTCCACACAACTGAAGACATCCTTAAGGGCTTCATGAAGCACAAAACTTTCTACTTTGGGCCTGGAGCAGAAATCTGGGACAAGATGCTCTGTCCAGACAGCTGCTGGATGAAGAATAAACTCCATAATAAGCATTGCCCTGTAACTCTCCAGTATAGAGAATTATGGTCCTTCACCCTGCAGTACTCCACTGTTGTTAAAATGAAAGCAAAATAGGGAATGAAGGACTGTGCTGGTAGACAAAAGAGAGGTTTTTCCATCCCTGCAGCTCCTTAGCCCTACAAAATAAGCCACAAAATCACTTGGAGGAAAAAGATGATCTCCAGAGATCATCAAAGATGAGGACCTGATGATCTCCAGAGGTCTCTTCCAATGCTGCTTGTGCTGGATCTGTGCACAAACCTGTCACTACCACAGCTGTCCGTATGCTCCATGTTCACCCAGGAAAAGCACCACCTGCCCAACTCCCTGCTTCCCACACTTCTGAGAAAGCATCTCCAGGCACGAGGCTGAGAGATGGTTTCCTACGAGCCACACTGAACTCTAGAGCTGAGTGACTCTGCCAGTCAGTAAATCAGGCATTAAAAGGACCTTTGGAGAAATAAGAAACTCTTGTGACATCAATCTCTACAGGCTGGCATGGACAACAATGAATATAGAGGGGAAAATAGGTGGAGAAAAAAATGAGTGCATTATAAGCAAAAGGCGAGCAACATAAGCCCTCAAAAATGGAAAATTTGATGGGAAGAGAGAAGATAAGGGAGTGGCACAGACACAGAGCTCCAAGCTATGACTGCAAACACCCCAAGGTGACCTAACACCAGCTTGAGAGCTATTCCCCTTCAGGTTGTCACATGTGT
This sequence comes from Corvus hawaiiensis, assembly GCF_020740725.1. NCBI lineage: Eukaryota > Metazoa > Chordata > Aves > Passeriformes > Corvidae > Corvus > Corvus hawaiiensis. The sequence continues at coordinate 76,146,518 of NC_063216.1, read as the reverse complement.
GGAGGGACAGTTTCTCCCCAAAATGGTCAGACTCCACTCCAGTTCTCCAGGGAGCCCCTGAAAACCAGAAGAGGGAACATGTACAACACCCACAAGGCTCAGAGGAAGCACGTACGTGTTTGAAGGAGGTGTGGGGAGCAGCACTGGCTCCTGTTTCCTCCAGGAACTCATCCCAGTTGAAGTCTGTGTCCTCAATGCTGGAGCCCTCATCTGCTCAAAAGCAAAAAAATTTAAAAATTAAAAAAAAAAACAACCAAACGAGAGAAAGAGAAGCAGCCTAAAGCACAGCCAAAGAAGGCAAAAGTTGTGTCAAAGAGTTCAGGGTGAGAATAGCAACCAGTATAAACATCAACAGAAGGGAAAACAGAAAGCTTGCTGTAAGGATCTGTGTTTTGACCAGCTCTTATTATGCTTTCAGCAGACTCTGGGGCTTTAGCAGCCAACACTGACACCAGCGATGACTTTGCTTCCATGGCAGTGGGGGCACAAAAACTGTCATACACTGCAACAGGCACTCGTGCTCTTTTATTTTGCATTTGATGACTCTCTGGCTGCGAGGGAGGTGGCTGCCTGCCCACTGTCACTGAGGTGCAATGTCCTTGTTCCCTCCAAGTGGCTCACCCAGCACCGTCAATTACAGCAGAGCCCCAGTGATAAATCAGAAGATGCTTCTGTTGGCTGAGCAGTGTGTAGACCAAACACCCCAGTCCTTGGGGTGAGGGACACCCATTTTCACTCCTGCCATCCTTTTTCTCTTTCCTCAGCACTGCTCCACCCATAAATCTCAGATAAACCCCCCCTGCCTCCCTCTTCCCCCAAGACTACAGCTGCTTTTCCCCAAACCCCCCAGCACACCTCACTAGACCCCTACAGCCTTCTTGCTCCCTGCTCCCCTTCAGATTTGGGACTCTGCACTCTCTCTTGCCCAGCCACACTGCTGCCCCACACAATCCCTCCCCACAGGAAGGGCTTGACATGACCACTCTTTCTTTTCTTTCTTTATAACCACGCTGAGCAGAGCCAAGGCCCCAAACCATCACAGAAATGCACACAGCAATAATTAAAAATAAATCTTCTTTCACTTACAGAAAATCAGCCAAATCTGATTGCTTTCATTTTGTTCCCAAGCAATCTTGCAAGCCCAGTTTCATCCCCAGAGCAAAAATATTTACAGTCTAGCAATGAGCTCTTTGCAATAAGCATTTATCAGGCAAACTCTCAGAGACCCTTTACCTGCCCAAACATTCATCAGCGTGGTCATGATGTAATTAAAGTGACTCATGACAAACTGAATTAAGAACCCTCCCCAGACAGTTTTATGAAGAAAAAGGCAGGGTTAATTTATTGCAATTATTGCTACAGGTCTCCAGTTTCCAGGACCAGAGAAAATTATGTTGTGCAAGGGGAATCTCTCATTATTAAAAGGGGAAGACTCAGTTTTTATTTGCTGCCTGTGGCACCAGACCCACGTAGGTGAGGGGGGAAAAAGGGCATCAGAAGAGGCTTTTTGAGACAGAGCTGTTGGAGGGTAAAGATCCGTCTGGGAGTTCAAAGCTGAGCTGTCAACACTGTTAAACACTTGCACGCTGCTGCATCAAGTCTAACTCCTTGCCCTAAACTCCAATAATCTGCTTAAATATGGAGATGTAAATCAACATTTACTTCAGTGATAAAGAGGCTACCAGATGACTCTTCAACTCAGCAAGAAATAACCCAACTCCATGATTACAATCCAAAACCAGACAAATTCAACGCATTCAATGCGAATGGGCTTCGTTTTCATTTTTGCAGTCCCTGCAAAAAACCTTGAGGCACAGAAGCTGGCTCTACTTGAGATATCTGACCCAGAATGAGGGCTTTGTTCAACCTTGACTGAATGATAAGCCACAACTTAACCACAAGGTAGGAGCTTGGTGGAAAAATTCTGTATCGTGCAGGCAGGCAATTTAGATGAACAGGGATATTTTTCAGCCTTCATGCCTGCAACCCTGCAGAGTTAATGTTACAGAGAAGAGCTGGGTGCAGAGATTTCAAAGGCTGGGCCTCTAAAACCAAGTATGTTAGTCCATCAGTAGATGGGCACATATGATTATCCATTCCAGGCTTAAAAGTGCTTACCTTTTTACCCTGAGCACAACCAACCCCCATCCCACCAAAAGTCAAAAGCACCTGACATGAAAAGCTAAAAGTGCATCATCCCCTCTGCCTCATTGCTCCCTGCTCCCACACCCATCTGTGTCTGTGGGGTTGGGGATGGGCTGCTCTACAACCCCAAGGGCATCTCCACCTCAGGACATGGACAGGAGATTTGGAACAGGCTGCCCAGGGCAGGGGTGGAGTCGCCAGCCCTGGGGGGATTTAAAAGACACACAAATGTGGCACTTGGGGACACGGTTTAGTGGTGACCTTGGCAGTGCTGGGGGAGTGGTTGGACTCAAAGCTCTTAGAGGTCTTTTCCAACCTAAATAATTCTGTGATTCTATCACTTCCAGGTCAGCCCTGGGCTCTCTTCTGTCCTGCTCACACACTTCCATTTCAGAGCAGGTGCCCTTTCCCTCAGCCCAGGATGCTCTCTGTGTACTCTCAATCTTTATTCCTGTTTTTGCTCTAATCTCCTTTGTGAGCCAAGCCCTCCTTCAGCATGTCTCCTTTTCTCCAGCCTTCCTCAGCAATCTTATGGGAAAGATTCATTCCACAGAGCAGTGGGAGCAGAGGTTTTTAGTCTGTTCAGTGCCTAATCTCCAGCCCTTGCAAGGAGCAATGTCTCCAGGAGTCGAAGTCATCTCCAGAATTTGGCAAAACTTTTCAATAAATATAAATAGGTGCTAGTTATGGATGCATGAAGTCCTGCTGTGCTTCATAACCTTATTAACCCTGACCTACTCTGCCACAGGCCAGCATAGAGATATTTGCTGGCAGGTTCTTTCACATGCTGTCCAGCAAAACTCTCAACAGCACCTGTTCAACAAAATATCACCCAGATCTCTCCTTTCTAAACCCAAATAAAGAGGCTGCAAGGCCAGCAGGTGAGGCAGAGTGAGAGCTGCAGCCTTCCCTCCCTGTCAGCTCATTCCTCTCTGACACATCACCAGCCTGGCTCCTCTACCGTGTTTTATCTGCAGACTTTATCAGGAAATTACTTTTACAAGGTCCGTAAAAATAATGTCAGAGTACTCATTTATCACAGCATCAGTGGTTTATTTTGCTTCATTTCACCACAACGAATTTTGAAGGGACTGTATGTTTTCAAAACGGTTTTTTAATGGACTTTGTTCCCTGCTGGAATTCTGGCAGGAGAGCATCCAGAGCAGGCACAGAGTGGCACTGGGATGAGACAAGCCCGAAGGACCCAACACCACCTACACATGCAACAGGGCTGCACATAAATCTCCTCATCCATCAGAAAAACCCAACAGCTGAGGAGCACAGGACCCCCTGAGAGGTGATAAATCTGGCATTAAACCTATTTTACATATCAGCTCCCTTTCCAATTATTGGTACTTAGGTCCAGAGCTTTTTCTTAATGAAGGAGTCAAGGCTGGCTGGTTTACAATACAGTGATGTATAAACAAGCCCAGGATGGCAAATAAAATCAACAAGTCATTATCTGCGAGCCTCTCAATGGCTTTAAAGTGCTCGTGCATTGACACCATAAAAATGCAACTGTTCCAGCTGTTAACAGCCCCCTGGGATGCTCAGCTGTGGAAAAAAAGGGGATAAAATACCCAAATTCTGTGGCTCCAGAAACACAAGTTTGTTTTTTTTCCCCCAAGCTTCACTGTAGGAGAAAGTATTTAAGGCAAATTGCTTAAATATCCTATTTATAGCAGCTAGATACACATACATGACTTTTTGAGTGAATAGAACACTGAAGTGCTCACAGACGAGGGGTGGGGACAAGGAGACACACAGACACCTGATTAACCACAAATGGCCTCGGAAGAGCCATCAAAATCCTTATCCTCACAGAAATTTAGGCATTGCAGGCCAGTTTCTTCTCATTCCCAAAAAAAGGTCTATGGGTGGCCAATTGAACCTCATCTTAGAGGCTCCCATCTCTGTTCCACAGATTAAAACAGATCCAGGGTGACTGTATCACCCTGGACGTGTCCACGCTGGAAATCCAAGGACCTGGTGTCCAAGGAAACAGGAAAATCACTGAGCTGCTACAAGAAGTGCAGAAACTGAAGGCTGGGTGACCAAATGTCTGTCATGCTGAGGGAGAAGCAGGGAAAAGCTTGGCATCAGAAAGAAAGTAGGTTAGGTCTAGCCAGACTGTACTTTTTCATCATATGACATGGTCTCCTCCTGTTAAGGCTGGATATGGGAAGTTAAAGCACCTAATTCCATCAGAAATCATCAGAATGTAGCATCCACTTTTCTGTATCTATCACGGAATGAACAAATTTAGCACAGCAAATCCTCAGCTTCGGGAGCCCCTCCCAGAACACTACAAAGCATCCAGTCATGAGCACAAGGACAACATGTGACCAGCTCTCCTCTGGCTGGTCTAGTTTTCGTGAAGCCCCCTCACCTGAAGCACTCTGAAAAATAGTGAAGGAAATGAGGGGGCAGGTCAAAACAGAAGAGAAATGCTGTAATTTCTGAATGGTTGTTTCGTCTCTCTTAACCACAAAACTTCAACGTAATAAAAAATGGTGGGGAAGCTGGGAGAACACAATATGATGCCTTGAGAAAAGTTTTCCATGGCTTTTTGTTTAAATTTTGAATAGCTGATACATATTGTCAAAGAGACCCCGAAGAAGAAAAGCTCCTGTTTCCCACCAATCGCAGGACGCAGTCGAATCCCTAAGACTGTAAAAGGGTTTGGAGCTGTACAACCATTCCCAACGCCTCCCTGGCAGCATGGCTGTCCCCACCTCTACCTGTGATGAGCTGCAGCAGTGACAAGGACTCGTGGAGGGCAGGGGGAGCTCACCTGAATCAAACTGCTCCCCATCGCCGTTGGCTGGGCTGGGATCCTGCTCTGGGGAGAGGTGCTGGGTCTCTCTCATGCTGGCAATGAAGGATGCCCTTGTCTCCATGGCTCAGAGGAAGAGGCTTTGCCTTCCTAATTCATCTTGCAGCAAGGAGGACAAGCTAAAGGAAAAATAAAAAAAGCAATGAGTGATTTATTTTACACCAACCCATTCCCTCAGCCTTTCCCAATGGTACTCATGTCATCCCATCTGGATGCAGTTGGAATAAAAGATCTTAAATGCCTTTTCCAGACTAAAAAATTCCATGACTCTCTGATGGTGACCCTTCCATCCTGCTCTTGTCTCCAAGCTGAAGCTGGGGGTGGATGAAAACCACAAAAAAGGACCATAGTGGCAATAATATCAACAGCAACAATAATGAAATAAGCAGTATTCAGAGGCTTCACATCTCCAAGTTCCCTCCAGCTCCCAATGCCACCAACAGAGAGAGAAGGATCAGCCCACAAGGCAGCACAACCCATGGTAAAAAAACAAACAAATAAAAAAAGGCAAGAACCATCTCCACCATCTTCCACCCATTTCAGCCCTTGATTTCCAGCTTTTTGAGGGCTAACACTGTGTGAGGTATCTCACTCCATAAATATTCAAACTTCCAAATGGGGAGATTTGGGATAATGAAACAGAGGAAACACTGAAGCAAAAATACTCATGAGAGAGAGAGAGACTGAAGTAACTCTAAAAAATAAAACTGAGCATGCAAAATGCAGATACCCTCATGAAATAGTGCTAGCTGCAACTGTTTATTGAATGCAGACTGACCTAAGGTAACTACCAGTTTTAACATGCAGGGCAGCAAATACTAACTCATTTTAAATTGGGTTACGTTAGCAGAGGAGATTCTTCTAGAAGGAATGACCATAGTAAATTCAAAGTGGAATAAAAACACACAGAAATTAAAAATTATATGAGAAAGGGCATCCAGGCTGACCAGATTTTGCATCAGACACCAGACTAAATGAGAACTGCATTTCCAGCCCCAGTAAGCCACCAGACAAGCAATACCCCGAGATACACCTTTAGGAGTAGATTAAAAAGAACTCCAAAGTGAGCTTTTCAGTAAAACTCTGAGATGCTGATGAATAACGAGATGTCAAAGGACGACTGAAAAAGAGAAACCAAGAGCTGGGGTTATGGGCACAGAGGGAACCAGCTATTCACACAAGATATGCTAAAGCAAAGACAGGCAGTAGGGAAGGTGTGTGTCCAGAATATCTGATGGGGAGGACTGGTCCTGCTTGTTAGAGGAGCCTCCAAATCCTGCAGGACAGAGGTGACTGTGCTGGCAGCACCCATGCCAAATGCTCTGCAAAATGTGTGACTAAAAGTAGGAAAGAAGTTTACTGCCAGAAGCCAGGCAAAGCAGGGTGTAATAAGATTGTAAAAATATATGGGATTTTTTTCAACTTTTACTACTCTGGAGGCATATTCTAGAAGACTAGATATGATGGTTATAAAATAGAAAGGAGGAGAGTGTTCTGTCATGGATTTCTCACTCCCAGTTTTTAAGGCAGCTACAATGGCAATTTAAAAGAAGAAACAGACGTGTGTGAGCAGTTATAGCAGAAGCGAAAAAGACGAGGAGCATGTCAAGTGTTTGATATCCATTAACTGGACCACAGTGGGACTGTCTGCTGGAGCAATCACAGCTGCAATTAAACCCTGCAAAAACCACGGGTGTTTCACAGAAAAATCACTGGTGGAAGCAAATTACCAAGGCAGGTGACTCGACCCCCCACTGAAGGTTGTTCAGGCAAAGTTAGAAATTCATGTTCCCCACCCCAAAGGAACCTGCTAATGAAAGATAAAAAAGTATTTTTAAAAAGGAAGATCATAAACCAGCTCAGAGCAATATGGTTGTTGGTCTCTTCACAAAATGCTCTTTGAACTTTCAGTTATCCATAAATACGACCCTTTTCCCACTGCCACTACAGCACTTCATCTTCATTCTTTGTTGACATGAGACTTGCTAATGAATTAAGTGTATTATAGACTCCGAATGTTCTGAGTGCAGCTAACCTCAGAACATACACATCACTCATCCCCAGTGTATATTAAGTTTCAATTAACCATGAAACTAGAAGCAGTCAGTTTACTGAAAGCCAAAAAAACCCCACTTCTCCTTTGGTAGAGAACACTTCCATAAATATCATTAATAATAAATTAGTTAAGTATCAGGATTTTACATCAGGCTTGTTAAATGTGAGAGGAGGGGAGATGCCAGCTGAAGATAAACCTTGGGTGGACATGGCTGTTTTCATTTTTGCCTGGGACCAGACAAGGATGGAAGGTAACCCAGGTCTACCAAAAAAATTCAAAGAACAGAGAGAAACAGAGAGATCAATTTAAACACAACAAATCCACCATCTTAAAGAGAGCTCACGGGTAACAATATATATACCAAGAAGGAACATAACCCTCTTGGTATTGTAGTTAAATCTCGTGATGCCTCTATGATGCTGATAAAACGAAGTTATGAGCTGATAAAAAGCTGAAGGTGCCCTACCAGACAACAACAGTACTTGCCTTTTTTTTTTTGACACAGCCAAGCCCCAAATCTGCCACCAGACCTATGAGGGACTCAAACCCCTGGATCATGGAATTTCCCATCAGAAATGGAAAATGGATGGGCAAACCAGCAGGAACCTGCCCAAGGTGTCTGCAACACAACTGGAACCCATCCTCAGTGGCCCCATCTGGGACTGGGTTGGAGCCCACTTTAGTTAAGAGGGGGGAAATACAGAACCTCTGAGGCACATTCAGCAACATCATCAACATGTTTGGGTTTTTGAACTCTATTTTAAACTCTATTTTAATGTATTTTTTGCTTAAGCTATGGGCAACTTATTGGTTTTCAAACGTCATGTCGAGAGCACCCACATGCCAAGGAAACTGGATCTATTAGAGGCCATTACTTGGCTTACTTTGGGAATAACTAGTTTACAAATTAGAGTAGGAGAGCACTTCAGTATTCTCCCAATACCACATGACAACAAGACCAAACTCTCACGCAAACACCAGCTTCAAAACAGCTCTGAGCTTTAGTGTTGATATAACTAACTAGCAAAGAAAGCTGACACAGGGTATTAATTTTTCACTTCTTATTAATTGCTGCTAATTAACACTTCAAACAGAGTCCCCAGCCATATTGTTAACAGTAGCACGCTGGCTGGCCTGCAATCATCAACATTACACAAGCAGCACACACCACTGTACTCCAATTCCTCTGCCAGCGGAAATCCACTGGAAACCGAATCAAGGACCACAAACGCCACACAGCCAGCCCGGGAACAAGGTGATGGGAAACAGCACCAAAAGAGGCTCGAGGTGACATTACACCAGGCAGGAGCACAAAGGAAAATTCTATGAAATGCATTTGAGAGAGCAGGGAGGGGGGAAATTCCCTGGTTTCAGATCCCTTGCTCATTGTTTCTGCACAGTGGTGGTTCAGCCTGATCCGATTCTTCCCCCCACGCAGTTCCCATTCCCTTGGTATTTAGTTCAGATCCAGGCTCTTAACTCACAGGCAGGAAAAGCCAGGCAATACAATAAAGAATCTCTTTTATTTCCTTCTTCCCACAGCTGTCAGTCTCAGCCCTGCCTTTATCTCCAGCCTTGTCATCTGTATCAATATTGGCTCCTTGTACAAGCACCAGCACTGGCTTCCTCACACCATTTTACATTTCTCCTGTCAACTCAATCCTGGGTTTTCTCCCTTTGGAGTAATTCCCTGTAGGGAGAGGTCCCTTACCCACACACAAATCCAGCACCCTGGGGCTCTTGCTTAAAGGTACCCCTGAAAAATTTAGTTTCTCCCTCAAATACACACTTGGTTAATTGGGATTGACACAAGAAGGACAAAGAAGACCGTACATCCTTGAAACCTCTTGCCTGAATGGTGAATCAGGTGTGCCCATGTAATGCTAAGTGGAGAAATAACTTCCACTGCTTTCCCAGTGAACTGGGACTGATTTTGGCCCCTCCAAAATCCAGCAAGAGACGTTGACTGGAGATGCTCCCACCTCTCAGCGCAGTGACACTTGAGAGTGGCAGCAGGGCTGCAAGGTCAGAGGATCACAGAACATCCTGAGCTGGAAAGGACCCACCAGAATCATCGAAGTCCAACTCCTGGCCCTACACAAGACAACCCCAAGAATCCCACCATGTGTCTGGGAGTGTTGTCCAAACATTTCTTGAACTCTGTCAGGCTCAGTGCTGTGGCCACTTCCCTGGGGAGCTGTTCCAGTGCCCAACCACGCTCTGGGTGAAGAACCTTTTCCAAGTATCTGGCCTAAACCAAGCCAAGAAAAATCGTGCCCAAAGGATGACTTAAGTGGTCCAAGTCAGACACCTGAAATTCAGATGAGATGAACAGCCCTCAGGGGGTTCCTGTTCTTGCACAGCACCTGTTAAGATTTTAAATATCCAAATTCCCCAGCAGACAAGCTGAATCAGAGTCATAGAATGGTTTGGGTTGGGCCATAAAGATAATCTGATTCCAACCCCCCTGCCACGGGTAGGGAGACCTTCCACTAGACAAAGTGAAGGGAGATGCTCAAATGCCATGTGGTACTGGTGCTGCTCGTGGATCAGGATGAAGGGGGACTCATCCCTGTGGGACATGATCCAGGATGCACTGCTAGTGGCAGCCTTCCACAACTTTTACATCCCTGAGCATCCGCACAATGCAGTGCAAGCTCACTCAAAAGGGCTACTGAACACATCAAGGCACAGTTTTACCTCCTAGAAAAAGGGCCTGTCTCTCCTCTCAGACAAAGTACAAGTTGGAAACCTTTTAAGAACCTTTTATTCCAAATTCCTGTGAGGGGTTTTTTATTATTTATTTGAGAGCTTCCCTCACCAAATGTTTTCACTTATATCAAGTGACAATTTCTCTTTCATATTGAAGACCCCATAGGATTTTAATGAGGGAAAATTTACTGCTTTGAACAGCTCTGTGTTGTACTCTAGGGTGGAAGAAACAAATACCATGTACTCTAGAGAACCAGGAATCTTCACAATATTCAAATACATAAAAAACAGCTGAATGGGGAAAGAATATAATGTGTTTTCCATGTTCTTGGTGGATCAAAGAAGGCAGTTTGGTTTAAACTGCAGGGAGGGGACATTTGATTTGGGCAGGAGAAGAAATCACTTACAATGAATCTGGTGAAGAAGTGGGATACACTGTGGAAAGGGCTTTTTGGAGGAGTCAGGATGCTGATCTGTCCAGAAAGTGATCTTGGTAGAGTTAATCCTGCCCTGGGGTATGGGATGGTCTGTACAAGGCCCCTTCCAGCCACTCAACAGGGCTCATCTTTCTGCTCTTGAAGTCAACATTTGAGCAGCAGCAGAAAATAAATGAGTCAGCCTGGAGGGAAAACATGCAAGAACAGGAAACTAGGGAACCACCAGAGTAGGGAAGGCCTGGATTGTCCACCTCAAAGTCAGAGAAGGACAGGAACCAAACTTCTCTGAAAGCACATGGCAGAGAAGGGATTATGCAAGGTGGTAGCAGTCCCTGTAACTCAGCTGGTCCTTGCTCTCCTCTCTTCTTGCACTGGTGCCAAAAGCTTCACACTTTTGATGCCAACAGAGACAAACCTGTCTCACAAAGCAATTTTCTCATCCTCCCTAGCTGGCATGCTCCCGAGTCCAGGATACACACTGAGATAAATGGTAGTAAGATAAGATAACAGGAAGTAAAATAAATCTAACTAGAGACTCTTAACTTGTTTACAGCAAAAAGCCCTGCAGTAGTAAGAAAAAAAAAGACAGATAACAGGCAGACACCCAGGCTTGGGTACAGATCCCCCTCTTAGCTGTCCTGTGTGTAAATAAAACCTAAGGACCCCAGAGATGGACTTCCAAGCCAAAACCTGCCACAAACTTCTCTGAAGACTAGATCAAACCTCAAAAATTTAAGCACTTTCTGATTAAGTTTTCTTTCTGAATGAGCTGGATGTTTTACAAGCAAGGGCAAGGAGGTATTGCTGCCCCACCTCTATGCCTGCCATCACCCCTGTGAACCCTGGACATCCCCACGCTCAGCATCCCATGAAGCACACGTGCCAAGGAGAAGGAGGTCACCACATACTAACATTTCCTGTTTCCAGCTGTTCTGTCACCTTCTCCATGACTCCACAGGCAATTTCCACAATTTCCCATTTTGGTAAAGCACTTCTACCCATGCTAAGCACCCAACATACACCAACTACTTGGAAATATGGCATATTTAAGATTGGGCATCTTCTAAAGCTCTCACCTGAGCCAGGGCCATGAAGAAGATTGGGGCCCTTTATAACAGGAAAAGGAACTGCAAGGAACAAACACAGCAACAATCATGTGCAACACTCTGTCTTCATCCACCTCTGTGTTTGAAACAGAGCTGAAAATAGGAAGCCTTTGAGAGGGGTAACTTGAAGACACAGAGCTGCTTTATCGTCCTGAGACATCTCATCTCCTTAGGTAAAACCACAGAACAGAGTGGTGTGGGCTGGGAGGGACCTTAAGGATCACTGAGTTCCAACCCCCATCACCTGATGTATCACCTCGAAACACCAGCCACATGGACCAAATTAATCAGTCAGACCCCCTGAGTGTGACCAATCAGCCCAGCCACAGAAGTCACCCAGCAGGAATCACAAAACGCTGTTTTCACGGACTTAATTTAGAGGCCAGTTCAGAAGTCCCTCATCAACCAAACTCCCACTGTCCAGGGCAATCAGTTCTGTCTTCTATGCCTTTGCAGCAGTCAGAGCCATTTAAAAAAAAAAAAAAAAATACAAGATGCAAACCAGAATCCAGGAAACATCTGCCATCTGCTTCCAACACTTTTTAGGAAAAAAAATGACATTTTAGATCTTGGCACTGTTTGGTTCATTTAAACAGCACAGCTGATCAGTGCTTGGGCTCTTAGTCTTACATGCACTTACATCCCTGTCGGTGCTTTGCATCCAGAAGCAGCTCCACCGACTGGCAGGATCTGCTAAAAAAATAAAAATGTTTAAAAATCCAGCCCCCACAACCATCTCCAGCCACCTCACAGTACAACAGCAGGAAGAGGAGGACCCTTCCCTTGGCCAAGCACACGGGAGAGCAGCCAGCAGACCCCTGCCAAGGTCTATCCAGACCCAAATTGCACAAGACATTTTAACTCATAGAGTCCTACAAGTCCCATTCACAGGGCTAATTCCACCCAATTTCTCCAAAAACAAATCGGATTCCCTTTCATGTGAACATGAGAACTGCTGCAAAGCATCCAGATTTAATGCCCCACCACCATCCCAACAAAGCATTTTGCAGTCTGATCTTACACTTGCCCTGAGATCCCACGCTCAAAACACCTTCCAAGAACCAGTTATTTTTGCTTTTTCCTGAACCTTCTTTAAAGGTGTATTTTTCATGCACCTAGGAGAGATATGGCTTTCTACCCAAAAGGCTCCACAAGGGACTTAGGACGTTTTAGACTTTAAGGATCCTCAACCCATGGTTGTCCTGTCTGATCTCCTACACTGCAGGGGCAAGTATAATGTCACCTCCTGGATTTTAGGAGGGAATTCCACTTCCCTGCCAAGCAAATAAATGCAAGACTTTCTAATTAACTTATATTTAAATTGGGTCTCAGAACTTTACCCAGAAAAAGAGGGCTCCTTTGCACAAGACATCCAGTGATGCTAAGAATATTAGTCATGAAAGCAGGAATTGGGAGTAAAAATAGCAAGGATTCTGCACATACTTTTTTTAAGCCTCACACCTACTCAGAATTGATCTCTGGGTCAGCTGTCAAGAATTACTTGGTTTTGGGTTCTTTTTCTTTCTGTTACTATTTAATTTTAGAGCAACACTTCTGATTCATAAAAATGGGAGTACACTGTGAACACATTTTCCAAACCAGCCTTCACAAGAATGCTTTGTTGAGGTCTTACAAAAGGCCAATCTCAAAATAGAATTTTTCAGGAGTTTTTTAAATGTCAGTGACAAAGTCTTCACTCTTATTTCTGTATTTCCTTATTTTGTAACTCAAACCTTTTTAACCACTGTAGGAGTCATACCTCAAGACACAGAAAATAAAGGAAAGAGAAATCTTTTGGCAAAAAAACCCATAGGATGTATTTGACAGGTTTCATCAGGGTCTGTCATGCAAAGATAACAGTTTCAAATTATGAGTTTTAAATGTTGACAAGGTACCATCAGCTACTCTAATCCTAAAAGAACCCTGCTCCCAGGGACCAGATGTTACAATGACAGAACAAACTCATATTTCAGGTGGCATCACTGTTATCAAAAGCATTTCATTTTCAGCACTGAGGACCCTGCTGCACCAGCTGATAGACTCTGCATCAATATTTATAGTAATAAAATACTTCTGACACCTTTAGGTCATCTAGAACATGGACCCTGTGATCACCACATTAATTTTTTTCTGTGAACCCTGATGAACATACCTCTGGCTCCTCTGCTTCAAGCTTTGGCTACTTGTCACAAGTTTTGAAGTTTTCCACAATTCCTTTACTTTGTCACTTGGACAGTCAGGGACCAGACACCTCCTTCAACCATCATCATCCCTGCAAACCTCCTCGGACACTCTCCATGGTTCTGCTTACCCCACCCCAATTTAACCAGTGAATTTAACCAGTGAAAAGTCCTTGAAGACTCACAGAAACACAGAATGGTTTGGGCTGGAAGGGACCTTCAAGACCATCTTGTTCCAAGCCCCTGCCACGGGCAGGGACACCTTCCACTACCCCGGGTTGCTCCAAGCCCTGTCCAACCTGGCCTTGGACACTTCCAGGCATCCAGGGGTACCCACACCTTCTCTGGGCACCCTGTGCCAGGGCCTCCCCACCCTCACAGCCAAGAATTTCTTCACAACATCTGTTGAGAAACAAGATGGCACCTTCTCTACCATCTCCTGTCCTTCAACAGGGTAACATCACAGCCCCTCACGCGTATCAGACCGGCATCCCACAGCTCTGAAAGGCCAGAAGAAATGACCCAAAATACACCAGCTCAGCACAGCACAAGCCAAGAGTGGGGGAAAAGCATCCCAGTCTGAAGCATTGGCACTTGTGGTGTTTATCCTATTTCTAGTAACACCTCCATAAAGTTTTAATAAATGCGTCATCAAAACATCAACTGTCTGTCCAGCCAGTCAATTATCACTCATAATCACAGCTATATAACTATATACTGTCTTCTACAGATGTTCTTACATCTGTGCAAAACACACTCTCCACCTCTGCCACATGGAACATCTGCTGAATATTTGCAAATGTTTCCTCAATATAGAACTGAAATTACTCTGTCTTGCTAATAATATATTTACTGTGCCACTATCCTGTGCACCCCTTAAAAATCATTAAAAAGGTATTTCCTTGCTTTGTACAAGGTACCAATCTCGCTATAGCTCTTTGCTGCATTTATTTACATGGCTTTTAGATTTTCACTTAGATTACACCAAGCCTCCATCTTATCGCAGGAGTTATTAGGACCTAATCCTTTATAAGCACTGAAGTTACTAGACTTGTGATGATGTTTTCTTCCCTTTCATAAATAATCTGTTGGAGAGAGGGGGAAAAAATAAAGGAGGAATAAAGCCACTTGCATCCCTGCTCACCCAGGCAGCAGTGCCAACCTCAGAGAAAGAACCTGCCTCGCCTGCACTTACTCTGCCACCAGCAAAGGAAATCAAATTTGTTTTCACCTAAAGGCTTCCAGAGAGGAAAACAAATTGCACTAAATCCTAGCCAGCACCCTTCTCTGGCACTGCAGGAAGAAACTCCTTGGAGAAGGTTTGCCCCAGCTTCAGAGGGATCTCCAGAGACCCTATCAAATCCCTTCCATTTCCACGTCCCCATCACACAACCAGGAAAAGCTGCTTCTCTGTTCAGACACCAGGTCACCACTGTGCTACCACACTTTCTTCCCAAGAGCACCAGGGGCACAAACTGGTTTTAGAAGCTGTCCTGTCCAAGGGACAGCAGAGTTGGGGATGGGGAGATGCAAGGAAGCAGAGAGCGAAGACACCTTCCCCTTCTGCAATGGTTCTATCCCTTCCCACCCCAAAGAAAACCCCACTGCAGCTTCTGGATTTTGCCACTCAAATCCCACCACAGTTTGATAACTGTCCTCCAAGCCTCTCTGCTTATAATTAATACCATTTTCTGCTATTTTGATAAGAAACCACAATGTCACCCCCATCTTCTCCTCTGCCCCCCTCCCCACCACCACATGCTCCAGTGTGAGCTTGCTGGATCCCTGAGCCAGCTTGGTCCTGCCGGGAGCTGGAGAAAGGAGGGGGAAAATGGGAGGGCAGATGGATCATGATGAGCCCTTTTGGAATGGGAAACCTCACCCTGCATGACAAGGTGTGCAAACAGCATCTCCAACTGTTCCTGCTAAATGAAATCACAGTGAGGTTCTGGGGAGCACCTCCAAGAGGCACAGGGAAATGAGCAGCAGATCAGCTCTTCAGCCACTCCTGGGTTCTCCCCGGCTCCTCCATCCACAGCCAGGCACTGACAGCCCGCGAAGCTGGAGCATCCCACTGCCTCCCGCACTTCAAAATACCGATGCTCCAAAGTTAACATCTTACAGCCACGGTGAAACAGCCCCAGAACAGCAGCACCGAGTGCTCCCTGAACGGGAACGGGGAAGTTCTCCCTGCCTCTGAGGCAGCCTCACTCCTCCAATCCCCTGGAAAATACATTTGGAAAAGGCAACGGGGAAGGGCACAGACAACTCCCTGAGAACTCTCTGCAAAGTCCTTCTCTTGCTTTGCAAAAGCTGCGATTTGCCTCCGTCACTGTGGGGCTTTTAGGGTTTCTCTGTAAGAGAGACGCAGGTCGCACTGCTCAAGTCACTTGTTTGCCGCCCAAATTTCTGCGTGGAGCAATTCCAGAGTGTTTTTGCTAAACAAAAACATGCAAAAAGCAAAAAAAATCCCACCCCAGACATTCCCGGCTGACTGCGCCCAGGAAGGTTTGACAGCTCCAACAGGACATCTCATCCCACGACACGTCTACGGCTAATGCAAAATAAATCAGCGCTCCGTCTCCCGGCGCATTTTATTTTTTTTTTTCTCATGGCACGCCTGCAATTTCGGCATTCAAAGGCAAATCGGCCGCGCTCCCAACTCCACACGTCCCTTCCCAGCACACACAAATGCTCCGGTACTTTTCCCACCGCTGGGTCCTGCGGGGGGAGGACCCTTAATTGGGATCCATCCTCATCCCTCCGCACTGAATCCCCCAGCGCACCTCTCCGAGCAACAAAAGAGAGTTGAACCAAACGCGCGGCACCCCGCCTTCCCTCCTCTTCTCCTCGCAAAATGTTTATTTGCAGTTTTTGAAGACACCTTAACCCGCCATGTTGAACAAGCTTTATAAATATTCATTTACCGCAGTTCGGGAGCGCTACGGGAAAATATGTCTAGATCAGGGCTCCACATTTTGGCACAGCTGATTGCCTTCTTCTCTTTTCTTTTCTTTTTTTTTTCCCCCCCTTCCCTCTCGCCTCCTGCAGCAGCTTTTTTACCCCCCTCCTCTTCCCCCACAGATTCAGAAGAAACCCACCCGCACACCCAAAATAACTCTTTCCGAGAGATGTGCATCAGCCTCGTAAATCTGAAAGGAGGTCGCCCGAGGAAAGCAAAAAAATCATAGGCATTAAAAAAAAAATTAAAAATAAAAAAGAAAAGAAAGATGGGAAAAGAGAATAAGAGGGGAAAAAAGAAGAAAAAAAGAATAAGGGGGAAATAGAAAACAAGGGGGAAAGGGAGGGCGGGAAAACGGGGGGGAAAAATTAAATAGGAGCATCTAAAATGCGATCTGTCGAGGTAAAAAGAAAGCTCCCCACGCCTGCGCTGGATCCCAGAGGCAGCGCGGACCCTCCCGGCCCGCGGAGCGCAGCCGGGCAGCGGCAGCCGCGCTCCGAGCGCCGGTCCCGGCCGGGGGCTCAGCCCCGGCACGCCAACACTTCCAACAACTCCACCACGGGCTCACCCTCTGGAAAAAAGGGGGAGAAGTCCACACACATCTCTCGCGCTTTAAAAAGAAAGAAAAAAAATTATACAGATTTTTTAATACATCTTGGAAAGGGGAAAGCGACTCTCTCCACCCAAGCGCTGCCAAACCCGATAAATAAAATAAAGGGAAATGCCAGCCGGGATGGCTTGGAACGGGGGACGGCCGGGCGCGGTGCCTTACCTGTGCGAGTTTGGCTTATTTTGGGGTGTTTTCCCCTTTTTTCCCCCCCCGCGGAGCGGTGCGCGGTGCTGCGCGGAGCGAAGCCCACCCGTGCCTGCGCCCGCACCCGCGGCAGACTCATTCCAATATGGCATCCGCGCAATGCGCATGCCTGCCGCTCTTTTTAGGGCTTTTTTTTTTTTTCTTTCTTTCTCTCTCTCTTTTTTTTTTTCCTTTCTTTCTCTCTCTCTTTTTTTTTTTTTTTCTTTTTTTTTTTTTTTCAATATTTAGCAGCCAACTCCTTCGGTGACCTTTTTCAGCAGTTTCAAGGAAAGGGATTAAAAAAAAAAAAATCCCTAAAAATAATCCCGCTCGCATCCCAACCCACACCGCCCCGGCTGCGCCGCGCTGCGCGCCCGCGGTGCCTCCGCGCCTCGAGCCGCGCCTCCGCCGGGGATTTGGGCTCAGCGGGTGAAGGGAGGGATGGAATCCACGCGTGGAAGTGATGCCGCGGTTCGGCCGCGCTCCGCGGCGCGGGGCAGCGCGCAGCGGCATCCCGGACTGGCCGCCCGCGTGTTAAATGCCATAAAATATCATACAGCCTTCAACACCGGAGCGCTGCCTCCCAGCCTGCCCTCCCCATCGCTCCCCGCCACCTTTTATTCAGCTTTTCCTCCTCATTTCGTGTCGCCAAGAAACTTCCAGGGAAAGAGATGGGGGAAGAAGATAGGGAAAAGAGGGAAAGCAAAAAATGCACCGCATCCCTCAGCCCGCCCGTTCCCTCCGCTTCGCCGGGCTCCGGCATTACCTGTTTATTCCCTGTTGCAGAAAATAAATAAAATATATCAAGAAAAGCCGGCGAAGGCACAAGGCAGGATGCAAAATCAACTGGTGGGGCACCCTCCGCCCTCCCGGCGCGCAGGGACACGCACAACTTTCCCTCCTTTGCTCCCCAGGTTATTGGATGGGTTTTTTTCTTTCGGGTTATTTGATGGTTTTTCCTTTCTCTGCGGTTGCGGGGCATTCACGGCGGCATCGCGCTGCACGCCGGTGTGCGCGGCCGTGCTGGTGCGGGGGTGTTTGCACGTACAGGCACACTGCGGGATTTTTCAGATGGTACACATACTCTTTTCTCCCGTCTCGAGAAATCAGCCCCGCTGCAGGGCTGGAAAATTATGCCAGACACTACTGTCCATGCCCCCCACCCCGGCTGGTCCGGTCCTCGGGGGGGCCAGAAAAATCCGCAGGGATGAGTGGGATGGGGATAAACCCCCCCTCTGCAGCCGGGGTTTCTCGGGGGGCTCCGACCGCCGGCAGATCCCAGAGGTTCCCTTGTCCCGGTTTGCTCAGCAGCGGGGCTGGGGGTGAATTTTGCAGGGTTTTCGCCTCCCCTTTTGCAGCCCTGCTCAGGGACTGCGTAAAGCATCTTTGATGGGGATTTTTAGAGCCCCAGCTCCTGCCTTCCTGCAGTCATGATTGGTACGGTTGAGAATTCAAGTGGATGCTTTTGGAGCATCCTCCGGGGTGGGGGTTGGTGCAGGGAACACACATTCAACAGGTCTGGAGGAGAGTGGAGGGAAGGGATATCCCTGTTTCGAGGCAGCAACCAGTCCTGGGCTTTGTCCTTTCCACCCTGGAATTAACCCCAAACGCTGCTGTGTCCGTCCCCACGCCCGGGCTGCCAAATTTACATCACCCCTCAAGCTCAGATGCAAGTGCTGTCTCCACTTGCCTTTCTCAGGTCATTTCTGAGCCGAGGCTTGAAGTTTCCAGGTTGATTTTGTGAGCATCCCTTCTTGCAGGAGCAGGGAGGGTGGTCTCACACCTGGGGAAGCCCTGATTTCCCACAGGTGACCCCAGCTCTTCTCTGCCCCATTGCAAGCACCAGCACCCTTTTCACTGGTTCTTGCTGGGGATTCATCACTGAACCTCCCCAGTCCGTTTCTCTTCCACTCTCTTCAATCCCTTTCTTTTCCACGAGCGTCTCATAGACACCCCCAGCACACCACATGGATTTTGTGCAAGAGGACAAGTGAGGAGTGGAATAAAGATGAAGAAAGATGTGATTTTTTTCTGGGATACATTTGAGAAGATAGTGAAGACTGGGAAAAAAGGGCAAATATTGCAGACAGTGTTTCTTCACCACAATCCATGTTCTTGCTATTCACACTCCATTTCTGAGAGGCCACGGGCATGAGCTCAGCCTCTCCTGTTCCAGCAGATTTTCTGGAAAACACACAAATCAAGCAGCTCCTATTTTCAGGCTTTGGGCTGGATGGGATTTCAAAACAGCAAGGGAACACTGTCAGAACTTCGAAATAAGACCAAAAACCCAACCAGATGCCAGCAGAGCATTGAACTCCTGTTTTTCCAGATGATTGTGGAAAGTGGGTGACATTTTCAGCATGGTGACATTTCAAATTTTCAACATACTTTTGAAAGGAAGATGCTCTGCAAACACCATGTCTGTGTTCTCTGTCCTTTTAATCTGCTCTGAGTTAGTTTACACTGAGATTCCTCTGGCTGCAGCCTATCTTCATCTAAAGCTTGGGGGCACCATCCAGTTTTGGGACAGACACAGTCACAGTGGTTCTCACAGCACTTCAGGTGTTTCTCCATCTCTTTTCTTTTAACACCAGATACCTTCATGCTTTATTTCCATTCATGCTTAAGTGGTCTTCTTAGAGGCTTTGGTTCCTCTGTCTTCTCTGGAGCTTCTTCTTCCCTCTTCACCTTGATTTTCTCTGTCCTGGCCTCTTTTAGTTTTACTTAGAGACTATTTCTGAAGCAATGACAATGCAATTGGTCCTGTACGTAGAGATGTGGAAGAAAGCCTTCTCCTTGTCCAAAGAGTTTGTGATCTAATTTACGTCTGTGGATGGTGTCTAAGGAAGTGGTCTGGAAAAAAAAAGAAACTAGGAGTAATTAAAGCTGAGGAACAAAATTCCTTTGGAACTTTTCTAAGTGGCTGCTACAGCAAAGTTTTCAGATATGAATGAAAAGGTGCAGATTTATATCAGTCTGGTCTGGGGATGACTAACTGCTCCAGCTGGCAGCAAAGACTTTGCATCTTGTACATAGCTGAGAATACAAATTGTGTTTCATGGACATGAACTGCAGTAATAGCTGAAATGATGAAATAGATTTCATTTTAATACAACCTTTGAGAGCAGCATTGGGAAAAAAAGAAAGTGCTTGGAGAAATACTGAATTGTCCCAGTGTAGTATCCCAAAATGTAAAATGGATTTAAGCCCTGTCAGAAAAACCACACTGAGATCAGCTCCAGTTTCAGACTCAGTGACACTCAGGGATGTATCTTCCACTGATCTGAAGCAACTCCATTAATTTCACTGCTATCCATGCTCCTTAGTGCTACATTTGTTGGCAACCATGACACCTGACCTTGTATTTCAAGTTGAGAACAGAAGTTTCACATCTGAATTTTGTTGTTGTTTTCAACTAAAGCACTTTTATGCAAGTAGCATTGATACAAAGGTTTACCTGAACACCAAGTACCCAAGGTGTGATGAACATCCATCTGCCCTTGCCTCTGATGATCACCCCCAAAGGATTTAACTGTTCACATCCCAAATTTTCCGTAGTAGAACACAAGAAACATGTCCAACCCAGTGAAATTCAGACAGTCCCATTACTTTAGATCAGATACCAGCAATTCCTGATCTGCATGATAAGATTATCAAGAAAAAAAAATGTTTCCTTTCCCATTTTCCAGGCTGTTGCCTTTGGCAGGTTCAGGTTTTTGGAGGAAAGATGGAGATGTAAAAAGATCCCCTACACAAAGAGGCACAAACACACACACAAACAGAGATGTTATGGCATTAACAGACCTAATTTCTCCCTTTTCTCCTGGCTTGGGAAGAGAAATGCTCTGGGGGACATTATGGGATTTGTAGGGGATTGTGCATTCGGTTATCCATTTCTGGCCCAAATTTAAGCAGGTGCCTGAAGGACTCAGAGCATCCCGCAAGCTTAACATGGTGCTGAGATGACATTTCATAAACAAGTAAATGGCATTAACCTTGCAGACAGTGCAAATGCGGGGATCTGAGCCAACCTTTCTATAGGTAAAATGCCAAAGCTCAGGCTCTGGAGTTTCATCCATGATAGACACTGGGAGACTGGGCAGAAGTTCCTTGGTAGCAGCCAGGTTTCCTTTAACCCAAAGGATGTGGTTATCTCCACTTTTGCAGAGAGTTGCCTGCTTTTGGGATGCTGACATTGAGCTGCCCTGCACTGGAAAAGGGGCAGGACTGTGCAGCTGACACTGGGGAATTACTTGGGGCTGGTTAACAGTGTCCAGCCTGAGTGAGCTGAAGGATGGAGAGTGTCTAACAGGAGCTTGGTGTCAGAGAGGAGACCAACAGGGCATCACCTGGGGCCACCTCCACAGCCAAGTGCAGCTCCTGTCAGTTCCTCTGCCATACTCATCTCCTGGGACTGCTCCTGGGTTCGCAGTGAAGCTACTCTGCATTTTCCCTCTCCTCTCAACAAATGGTGGCCTTCAGCTTCTAAGTTCTACAGTTTCCACCCCACCTTATCACAATCTTTACAGGAGGCAAAGACGCCATCAGGGCCTTATTTCATGACAGTCCCTGGGCCACGGCTTTCACGTCTACCTTTGTCTTCTTTTTATCCATCAGCCCTAATTCAGAGAGAAGTTGGTCCCTGGGAGGTGGCATTACGATGCTGAAAGACTTGTTTCACAGTGCCATCTCCTGGAGATCATATTTAGGCTGAATTTCTCAGATCCCTTTTTCTGTCCGATGTATCCGAGCTTTGAAGGCAGGTGTTTAAGGCATGATCTAAAGAAAAGATTAGCATAAGTGAAGTTAATCCAAAATTTAAGATCCCTCTTTATGCTTCACAGTAAAAGTCCTGCCTCTTGAATGCTGTGAACAGCAAAGAGATTGCTGGCTTGGGATTCATAAAATATTCATTGGGTTATGGTCTCACAGGCTTTGCACCTCTTGGCAGCACCAGCCCTGTGTGGAATAATTGCAGAGGCAAAAAGCCCCTTGGAGAGGTAAAGAGTCCCTTGGTGTAGCCCTTCCCCTGCAGGAACTCAAGGAATACCAGGGAAAAGGGATCATCCCCTCTCAAATGGCAGGTCTCAGGGCGAGGCATCCCCACAGCCTCCAGCAGCAGCTGCCCTGCACACCCTTCCCCGGACACACAGCCCATGTGGAGACCCACACACCAACTCCACAGCCCAAAGCAGTTAATTACCCAATTTTATTTATTTTTATTGCCTGTTGATTAGAAATCACTGCGTAGGGGTTGTGGCTATTCACCAGAGGGGCAATAACTGGCTTTAATATTAACTGGAAAATCTGAGCCAGCACCTCATGCCTGCAGCTCAGGAATGCCCAGAAAGCGTGGTCTCTGTGCTAAACAATAGCTCTCCCAACCTTAGCAGTAAATGAAAAGGAAGCACATGTTATACCCAATAAATCACAGCACTGAGGTTCAATACTGAGGCTCATAGCTATGAGCCTTATTGATCGTGCCAGCAGTACAGGAGAGATCGACTCTCATATCAAAAACTTGCTCATTTCTACCATTTACAAACAGCTTCCTTATTTATTTCAGGTATTTACAGGTTTTGCCTTGGCAGGCAAACGCCTCCTGGTTTTTAGCTTGTACAAGCTGGTGTTGGGAAGGAAGGCTAGGGAAACTGAGGCAGGAGGAGCTGAGCTCTCACACACAGAAATGCAGTCCCAGGGAAAGGCTGTGACAGTGGAAATGTATTTAGACCTCAGATGCAGCACAGTGGTTAAAGCTTTCACTTAACAGGGGTGTTTCTGCCCAGCTCTGTGATGTCAAACAAGTAAATTCTCCGTTTCCCTCCCCTTTCATACAGGAATCTCCTTAATGGCAGAACAAGACCAAAATCTCTGTCTGACAAGGATGACCAGGAGCTCACATTTTATTAAATTATGCATCAGATCTGCATTTCTTGTCATTGCTGCACGTGAAGTGAATTCTGTATCAGAGTATGTGAAATATTGAATTGGTCTGGCTCTCTCAGTGCCCTGCTTGCATGGTGGGCTCAAAAGCCAGCTCAGGCATTTCCATGGTTTTGGTACTTAACAGGATTTAGGGGCTGGTCAGCTGTGGGCAGAAATGCCCTGGCACATTCCCACAACAGCCCAAAAGCCCATCCACAACACAATTTGTGCCCAAAATTTCTCTGGCAAACATCTCACTGTGCAACAAAACCTCATCTTGCAATTTCCCATTCGACCTTCTCCTCCCTCTTCCTTCCAGCCCCCACTCAGCACCACCCCCAAAGTCACAGCAAAGTCTTAAAAGGTCATATCAATAATTTGGGGGATTTTTTTTTTACAGTACTAAGATGGAAATTATGCATTTGGAAGCGTCTCTCTGAAGCTGACTATGAAACAGGCTTGTGGATGGCTTTTGCTCTTTTAATGGCTCCTTCTGTATTAAGGAGGAAGATTAAGAACGAAATGCCACTAATTGCACATAAAGGCCCTGGCTTCCACAACAGAGTAACTGTACATTGTATTCAGCTTAATCTCCATCTGCCCCTAAGAGCATAATTGATTTTTTATTTTAATTTGAAGAGGCTGACACTTCTACTTCTTCATTGCCAGGTTGCTAAGCACATTTAATAAGGATGCATATGAGTGGAGGAGTCTACAGTATGCCATTAAAGGTAATAGGTAACATATTTAAGGTCATAATGAGCTCAGGACTAAGTATCTCAGTGCGGGGATCAGGTGGGAATGTGTATAAATACTTTTCTTACTAGAACTCTGCTGAGCAAGACATGGCTGTGGGCTTACAAGTAAAGAAGGAAACAGAGGGTTTTTTTCATGAAGTGAATTTTCTGATCTCATTTCAGACCATGCCCCCTTGGTAGTTCATGTCCTGCCTGCAGGTGACTATGATTTTACCCTAGACTGGCTGACCTCTAACAAGTAGCAGCCTCTGTGCCTCAGTTTCCCCATCCCCAAAAATGAAAAGAGAAATGCCCTGGCTTTACAAACTGCTTGAATAATTCACCACTGAAAAATGCCATATTCTGTACCTTATAAGTATTCTGTACTTTGTCCTTAGAATGGAAGCACTGTACAGATGGGAGACTGAAATCTAGGCAAATTAAAAGCCAGGTCCATAAACACATTAAGGAGTTTTAATCCCTCTTTGATTTCCTATTGCAAACAATAGGTTTTATGACTGTAGGGACATTTTTAAGAAACCCAAAAGGCTGCAACCCCTCTGTGGATATGACTCCAGGATCAAGTCAGTTCCTCCAAGTCCTCTCTTTTATTATGACACTGATACCTTTTTCCTCCACTTTTATGCTCTCAATAAGCATGCCCAGGACACGTCTGGTTATCTTCAGGCACCCCCAGGCTTGTAGGAGCCTCAGGAAGATTTGGTCCTAGAGCAGCATCTGCTCTGGTGCAAATTCACACCCGCTCTAAAATCCTGCAGAGAGACTCAGCTCCTACGTCTGTCACAAACTTACAGCCAAACCCCCCAAAAAATTCAAGCTTGGAAAAAAAATTGTAGCTGCTGCCACACGTAAAGAGGGTGAAAATCCTCAGCACCCTGTTGCAGTGGGGATACTGCAACACGCATATATCAAACCAGGAGTCCCGTGGAAAGGAAATATATATGGACAGACAGATTCTTGCTAGCTGTTTCAGAGATGTTTATTTCTCCAGCCGCATGGCCGGAGCTCTGCCCAGGAACCGTTCCAGTCACGGGACCAAGGGTCCTTCTGCCCGCGCAGGGAACACAAACCAACCAATGGGAACGAGGCTGAGCAGGGACAGGGAAGCCCCGTGTCTGTGCCCTCAGGGCCCCTCTCCCAGGGCTACACGGCAGGGGAGGGACCCCAACACCTCACCCGTTTTATTTTAATAAAAGGAGAATGAAAACAACTGGATAAACATAACAAGAACCGTTTCAAGACAAAACAAGCCACCCTCCTGAGCCTTTAAATGTCCAAACAGATTCTCTGGAACATCTTAGGGCTGACAGAAGGGAGATAGAATTCTCTGAGCATGCTTTGTGGGGAAACTGAGGCAGGAGAGGGTTTAACTTCTTCCCTCCCCCTTTTCATCCCCCACTCGGCATTGGAAAGGGATTTTTGGGGAAACAATTGGCAAAAGCATGGTTTTGTGAGGGAAACCATGGATGAAAAAACGGATTGGGAATACACTGGGGGTAATAGGACATAGGGTAAAAGGGAAAGGTGGGATTAGGAAAGGGAAACTGTAGGGGGGGCTTACAATAGAGATACTGTCTAACATGACTACGATTTTTTGCATATATACTGCCTTTTACAGAAACACCATCAGGCCCAGTGACCTGCGATGCTTGTAACCCTTTTCTCCCTAGTACAATATTAAATTCCACCACCTCTCCATCTCCCAAGCTTGGGATCCATTTTTCAGGGTTATTCTTTTTAATAGCAGTTCTATGCACAAATATGTCTTGCTGGTTGTCACACCTTGTTATAAAACCATAATTTTGCTTAACATTATACCATTTTACTATCCCTAAGGTCTTAGTTACTATGATCTTTTCCTTTTTCCGAGTGGCTGCTGTTTTCTGTCTCACTGCGTCTTTGCTCTCTCCTTCGGTCGCTCCCGTGTTGGAATTGTCGGGGCTGCTCGTGCCTGCGCGCTCTTCCCGGGGTCGCGTTCGGGGCTGCGCGGGCCGGGCCGGGCCGCGCCGCTCAGTTCTCCGTGCGTCGCCTCCTCTGGTCGCAGCTTCGCTGCCAATGCCGGGCGCTGCACCCACGTCTCAGCCGGGCCCCCGAGCGATGACTCCCCCGCGCTCCGCTCCAGCGCGCGTTTCGGCTGGGCGCGGCTCCGTTCCACCGCCATCGCCGCCAGCCGCCGCCCGCACACCGCCCCTCTCGGCCGGGCGTTCACGGGGCTCGCTCCACCACGCGCTGCACGGGGCCGGGCGGGCACCGCCGGGTCCCGCCGCGCCTCGCTCTGCCACCGACACTGCGGCTCGCGTGGCTCCGCCCGCGCGCGGGAACTGCCTCGCTGCTGCTCGCAGAGCGCTCGGCGCACGTGGCCTGGGCCGCACGGTCCCTGCGCCAGGCTTCCCTTCGCCAGGACACAGCTGACATTGCTCAACAGTCTCGGTAACTAAATAATATTCACAAAAATATTCTTCCATCGGCATACATTTTGACTCCAGTATTAACTGTGTCCAAACGGTTTTCCAAAAGCCCTTGGTAAGAATTAAATCCCAAGAAACATAGAAAAAGTTCTTAAACAACCATGCCAGGAAGTGTTTCAGTTCTTTTTGAGCTTGAATCAAGCTAAAATTTACAAATCGTTGTTCAAGAATCATTTTAAGTTTAAGATAAATGTCCATATGCGGATCTGAGAGCCAAGAGTCTTCCCACGGTTCCTCCATAGTTTAGATATGGAATAGCAAAGCAAAACCAAGAAGAGGAATCCAAAGTTTCCAGGGTTTACTCACACAAATCAGTCGCTTAGGGATCGGGGATCGTTCTGCTCTCAATTCTCTACCATTTGTTGCAGTGGGGACACTGCAACACGCATATATCAAACCAGGAGTCCCGTGGAAAGGAAATATATATGGACAGACAGATTCTTGCTAGCTGTTTCAGAGAGATGTTTATTTCTCCAGCCGCATGGCCGGAGCTCTGCTCAGGAACTGTTCCAGTCACGGGACCAAGGGTCCTTCTGCCCGCGCAGGGAACACAAACCAACCAATGGGAACGAGGCTGAGCAGGGACAGGGAAGCCCCGTGTCTGTGCCCTCAGGGCCCCTCTCCCAGGGCTACATGGCAGGGGAGGGACCCCAACACCTCAGCACCCATCCTGGCTGCTCAGAAATTCCTGTTAAGGGAATGAGATACAACTTCAGGCCCCAAACTCAGGACTCTTTCCTGACTATCCCATCAGTTAAAAGTGACTTGGGTTTTGCCACATCCCAGTGGGCACAAAGTCTGTACTTTTCCATAATTCACATATAGGAAGGATCATGGGAAAAAAACCCTGGATTTTGGCTGTGTGCAGACACCCTCACACAGAGCCCACAGTGCCAGGAGAAGAACATGCCCTCAGGCACCAACTGTGTCATCTGAGTCAACTGCTCTGATTTACGTGGTGGAACTGATCTGACACCCTAAAACACAGCATGGGATGTTCTCAGCGAGAGCTGGTGACATTTAATGAGACAGAGATTTTACGCAATTCAACCTAATTGCTGATTCCCTTTTGATTTTATAAACTGGCACTGCTGGAGGCCGGGATTTACAGTGGGATCTCCGGACAGGAATCTTTTCCAGTGGGCATCTCCAGTCATCTCCCAATTTCTGACATTCATGCCAGCCCTACTTTTCTGTTGGTTCAGCTATAATGAGGAAAAAAAAAATACTTTCCCAGCTTGCTCCTGTCACACATTATAAATATTAACCGTCTTCCAGGTTTTCTTTTGGATTGAACCAGGTCGTTCCCTGATGAATCTAGGGTGCATTCAGGGGTCACTTGAAGGATTTCCCTTTGAACACGGTGTGACCGAGGATGAATTCACCTTCCTCAGTCCTGCACGGTTCTCCAACACTATCCCAGCAAGCCTCAACCTCAAGAACCCTTAAGAGATTCTGCCAGGTTCCCATGGGAGGGATCTGCCATATCAGTGCCACCCTCGTTGGCTGTATTTTCAGTCTTTTCGCTCTGCAAATTACCTCTTTTCTTGGGCGTAGAGAGATTCCTCATCAGTCCCAGAAGAGACCAAGGTGGACATGGCCAGTGGCCTTGGGAAGAGGCCAGCCATGAGCTGAATGGACAAGACTTGTCCTGGAGGCTGGAGATCTTCCCCTTACAGCAAACAACACTAGCAGGGTAGATTCAGGTAACATTTCCCTGCAACTGGACAGGATTTTCAGGATCTCTGCTGGGAAAGGTATGCTTCCAACAGCTGTAACATTTTAACATGAAAAAGTTCTCCTTCCTTGCTTTTTGATCACCTCTCATTAGAAATGCGAGGTATAAATGTAAAAGCTTCTTGGCATGATGTTCCAAGAAAATAATAGGTTTTAGTACTCTGAAAAAAAGTTTTTGTCAGAAGGAACACAACTCTTTACACAGGAAAACCACATTTTTATTTGCTCAGCACAAACAGCTTCTGCTTTCTTGCTCACTCATACAATTTTACAATGTAAAATGAGAGAAGGCTTTACCCTGACAAATCTTCTTAGTCCTCATCTCAATGTCCTTTAAATTGCCTCCTTACAAACAAAAGGATGTTGCACAGTCCTGTCAAGAGGAAATGCTTGCTGACAAGCATTGGATTTAAAGTACTGTTTAGGTAAACAAATCATGATTGCAGTAGATTAATTGATTAAGTTACTGTCTATGAAATACCCTGTTTATCCAAGATGCACAAAGGCAGCTCATTATCTATTAGCATAAACAAAGAGTGAAAAGTAGCAGCAAAGGCAAAGGGAAGAGATGCCAACAAGACAGGGCCAGGGAAAATGTTTTCTGTTTGAAAAGCAATGTCAGGGATGAAAGTTCATGTGAAAATGCCTTCTTAAACTGGCCAGTGCAGTGTCCCTGTCACATATTTGGGATACATCAATGGATGGACCCAAAATGGCATTCTGAAAGAAGGAATTAGGGGTTTTTCTGGGGAAATGTCAGTATTTTGGGGATATTTCCACCATTTCCATGCTCCATCCCTGGAAGTGTTCAAGGCCACGTTGGATAGGGCTCTGAGCAACCTGGTCTAGGGAAAAGTGTCCCTACCCATGGCAGGGGGCTGGAATGAGATGATCTTTAAGGTCCCTTCCAACCCAAATCATTCTGTCACTCTGTAACTTTTATGTTCCTCTAGTCCTATAAAATATCTTGTGCCCAGCCCAGTGGTAGGATGGGAGCAGTGAGAAATGTCCACAGAGATCAATCCAGATCTGATCAATGTGACAGCACAGGGCAGAGAATTCACGTTCCTCCTCTGCTGAGTAACAGGAGTTACTCAGGTAGGAAAGGACTTTGATTTTCCTCATGGCAAGCTTTAAAATGCACTTGATTTTGAGCTCAAGTTTTCAAAAAACGAGGCCAGTAGAAGCTTTTTGGACATGGATGGAACAGCACTTCCGGGCAGAAGAGGCTCCAAAGGCTTTTCCCCAGCTTTGCCATAGAAAAAAGGCAGAAAACTCAGCATGCGAAGTCATTCAAAGGCATTTGCACAGCAAAGGCAGCACTTTCAAAGGAGACCGAGAAAACTCAGACCCAATAGGGGAAGGTCAAGATTTCCTTTGGACTGCTTGGAAAATCCTCCCTGTGTGTGTGCTCAGAGAGGTGGCCCTTGTGGGGGAAAACCACGCGATTACAGAACAACTTCCCAAAAATGATTAGTGCCAGCGCTTGCAGGTTGGAGGCACAGAAAGGTGACATCCCCACGTGACTGGTCACAGTCCAAAGATCCATCATTAGGCGGTTCTGCCTCCCCATTCTTCATCTCACCAGGTACTTTTAATGCTAATCTGCTTAACTGCCTTTTTATAGCTGGTAGCTCGAGGCTGGTTGAGTTAAGAAACCTTTACAGCTGTACAGTCGTTTACAGGGCTGCT
The DNA here is from genome assembly GCF_020740725.1 of Corvus hawaiiensis. Taxonomy (NCBI): domain Eukaryota; kingdom Metazoa; phylum Chordata; class Aves; order Passeriformes; family Corvidae; genus Corvus; species Corvus hawaiiensis. The sequence goes on along the minus strand of NC_063216.1, from coordinate 76,116,708 downwards.
TTAAGACATGGCATTTATTATGTATGAAGCTTTATAACAACCATCCATATCAGAGCTGATGGAGAACATGAAAGCAATACAGCACTGCTCCTTCCTACAGCACTTTGTTACAGGTGACAAGAGATAGGAGATCCAAAGGCTCCATAAAACCAGGAGCAGGAAATTATTTTCCTAAGAGACTTCTAAAGGATTTAATGATAAATAAGACTTTTAGAGCCACAGTGGAACAAAGGGCTGCTTTAATTAAAAAGAAATCTGATCCCATAAAATGGTGAAGGTTGTGTTCATCTGTCTGAGCTAGGAGATGTTGAGATAACTGCAGCTGAAGTATTAATCCCCTTCGAAACTGGGGGGTGGGGGGAAATCACTGCAGAGACCTGGAAAAGAAATTCATCTCCCTCCAGGGTAAATAGCAAATATTTTATCTATGCATGGGACTTCCAAACTCCCAGGCTTGAATATTAACTATAATCTGTCTCAATAAAGGAAAACTGGTTTCCAGGACCAAAGCAGCCTGTGAGACACCTTGGTCTGGACCTTTGGGTGAGAAGAGTCCCAAATCCAACCCAAAACCAAGCAGAAGCCCTGGTCCCACAAATTCCAGTAGGGAGAAGAGATTGCCCACAGGATCACTACTTGCATGACAAAATTATGCAGGTACTTACAAGTTTTGCTGCACTGGAGCTCCACTGTTTTGAACTTCTTTGAATAAAACCCTACATGAATGTGGTAACTGGGAAGAACTTTCCTTCCAGAGTATGAATCACTCTGCAAAACTATATTAAATTCACTGTCACTGTAATCCTTCCCAAAGCAGAAAGAAGTTTAAATCATTCTCCCTCCTCTCCCAAAACAAAGCCTCAGCTCCCATCTCCATTTCAAGGCTGATTACAAACAGAAAGTCTTTCTCCTCCTAGAGTTTAATCAGTTTTGTTTTCATGCTAAAGACAAGCCCCAATGTTGAGTTTCATTCGTAGTGGTTTCGGCCTTTTTCATTCTGGAGAGCTCAAGAGCCAGCTCCTGTAAATAAAACCACTTTCTAGCACTAAATACTTCTCATTTACACCCACAGAGCACCTGGGACAGCTTTTTCAAGAAATCCATTTGTGTTCTCACTCCTCACCATGGCAGAGCATACACAACCTTGTATAAAGGCATTATAAAGAGTTCATGAGAAAGACACGTGGTGTAATGAGGCTAAATGAAAATATATGTAATGAAAGCTTGGAGAAAAAGCATTCACACACTGGCTACGAAGAGCTAATGTCCACTTTAAGTGGTATCAAGACCTGGAGCAATTGAAAGATAGTAAGGAGAAAATGAGTAATGAATCAATTTTATTGTTTGCCGTTGAGCAGTCCTCGCTGGAGAGAGTGTGTTGATACTGCCTGATAAAAGGGATGGATGGGAACTGACAGCAGCAGGGACAAGTACTCCCACACTTTCTGAAGAAATAAATGATTTCTGGAATTATTTTTGCCTCAGCCAATAGGATCCTACTGAGAAAAAATGGGATGTTTTCTTTTGGAGATCAGTATAGACACCGCAATTGAACAGCACGGTATTTATGGAGAGCGAAAATTCCAGCTTTATTGGAGAGGCAAACTCACTTTGCATTTTTCTTGAATGTGGCTGTGCTGGCTCCCCCAGGAAAGGTGACACCCACTCAGATCTCCCTGTGGGACTCATCTCTGCTGGCATATCTACCTTTTTTATGCATTATAGCCCTAAGCCACCACTTTCCACTTCACCTCTTTGGTTTGGTATGGACTCCAAATTCACACTTGCCTCCCTGGACTCACAGAATGGTTTGGGTTGGAAGGGACCTTAAAGACCATCTATTTCCAACCCCCTGCCATGGGCAGAGACATCTTCCAGTAGATCAGGTGTTACAACCTGCCTCAGGAGGTGACAGTAACCCAGGTTCTTGCTGAGCAAACAAGCAAATGAGCAAATGTTGGAGCCATCAAGCATAAACATTTCAGTCTCCCACACCAGGCTGCTCAGAGCCCCATCCAGCCTGGCTTTGACCTGTGCTGCAGACACACCTATCCAGAAACCATAAAGCTGCTGTAGTACATTCCCTGTTAGAAAACAGAGGAAAATGAGTCCACACTGGCATTTCTTCCTGCTACAGCAAGACTCATTCCTGTAACCAAGCTGATTTGGGTGTCTTCACTCCAGTCTGAAGGGTGGAAATCAATTTGGCAACTGTTGTCTTACTGTTTCTCATGTTTCAATTTTTTCATCCCTGTTTAATTCTTCATCAAAGCACAATTTATGCCTAATTGTGGAAATCTGAATCTCACTGACTAATGTTATTTCATCCATGTGTTAACTTGCAAACATCTGTGATGGCAAGCAGATGTCTTCTGGCCTTTGGAAATCCCTGGGCATTCAGGGGTTTGTATTTCAGTTGTAACATCCAGAAGTGAAGAGATGGGAAGGAAAAGAACATATGGCCTACATCAGCATCAAGCTAAGGGGTCGCCTGTTAAAACAGCAGCCCTTGATTAGGGCAAGGCTGAAAATAGAAAAAGTACAGTAGAATAAAGTAGAAACCCCGTTTAGGTTGAGTTTGAAATAAGTATTGAATTAAAAATAATTTCTTATTGAATGGTACAGACCTATTCCTCCCAGGCAAAGAGGAAAAGTCTCAGGAGGAAAAGTCTTAGGCTTGGGACCCCCACCTTGAGCTATGCCAAAAGCTACAATCTCTGCAGAACTCATGTGAAAAGATGGTAAAAGTCACTAGGCACAGATCTCATTGAAGAAAATTAGCTTTTCAGCCTGTAGAGTTAATATTCTGGTGCAATCAGTAAAATTTAGGCCAATTAAAAGCCTTTTTTCAGCTGCATGTACCAGAGGAAGGTGATTGTAAAACTCCACCCCTTCACTGGGGCAACACTGTCAGAAAAACTTTTAAAGAGCAGATCTGGTGTCAGACACATACAGTGACTGGGGGTTGTAAGTCACTCTGCAAACCAATTTTCTAACACTTTTTGTTATAAAAAGAACTTGTAGATGTGTTACATTGATGGAATCATAGAATCATTAAGGTTGGAAAGGAGCATCTTGTCCGTTGCAGTTATGGAAAGCAAGAGCAGGGCTGCAGGGTGGGATGGATTTGTACGATCATCTCTAGCAGCTGCTGACTTGCTCCTTCAGATATTTCTCTCTTCTCCTGCTAAAGATGGAAATGCAGTAAAAACATGACTCCTCTGGGATGCAGCTTCTCTGGGATGCAGCTGCCAGGCATTTTGTACGGCTTTGCATCCACACAGTGGTGGGCTTCGGAGCCAGAGAAAGCTTTGTCAGTGAGCTGTGCTCATGTGAGCACTGGGACTTCTCTGTAAATAACTTTAAGGATCCTTCCAGAAGCTACATTCAGGCATAGGGTGAAGAGGCACAATTTGAGGAAGCCTAGAAAGCCAGTTTTGGCTGCAGGGCTACACCTCAGAGACCTTAAGTATTCAAAAGCAACAGACCCAACTCCCTGCAGTTACAGCCTCCCCTCCAGAGGTGAAGAAGGCTCTGAGCTCAGTACGTGTACAGATTTATGCTACAATAATTCTGCTTGAAAAAAAGTTGTATATTGTGGCATGTGTCCAGTGTTTGGGAACTAAAATGTGAAAACACAGCTCTGGTAAATGGATTCTTTCAACTGAGATTGGTTTGTATCAGATCTCATCTAAGGGTGAGATTTACACATCTGATCTAATGCCAGCTGGAACCAGGAGAAAGATTCCCCTTGAGTTCATAAAACACAGGGCTGACCAAAGTAACCTCATCACTGCGTTCATTGCTTTGGAAAACCACTGGATATCATCATGAAAAAAAAAATAACAGCAAAGTTATTATTTCAAATGAAATGCATATTCTAGAGCAATGTGTTTTAGAAAACATCACCAGATTTGAGGCTACCTATCACAGGAGAAATGAGCAATCCTCCCCTTGGTGTTTTCTTTGTGACTTTTGTTCCTTGCCTAACTCGATGAAGTCACTGAGAAGGGATTAAACCTAAAATCGAGATTCCAGCATGTCTTCAGGAAGAACTGGCTTAGCTGAGCAGTTCTCTGCGCCTTCTGCGGCACACACCCAATGTCTGCATGTTGGATAATGAACTGGGAGGGGACTCAAACTGACTGATTTCCTGGGTGGGATCCTAAGGATGCTAAGGAATGTAACACAAGTCTCATTGCTTTAATTCCTCCTCCCGTTTAATATCCAGTAGGATCATTATGGGCTTGTGTGTGCATATTTCTCATCAGAGACCAACTAGGTGAGTAAAAACCAACAGTTTTAAGACAGTTGATGGAGTTTATTTAGCAATCCCTGGGAAGAAACACTGTAGGTGTAGCACAGGGGCAGACTTGACTGAGGTTTTTAGGCTGAAGTCAATCTTGTCCCTGAACCTTGAGAAGGTTTGTTTGTTGCAATACTTGTCGCACCATTTCTAATCCAAACTCTATTAACACCCCTTTTCTTCCACATTTGCACGTTTTTTTTCTCATGGAAATTCATCCAAGTGAAATTTAGCCAAGGTCGAGCCTTCTTCCGAAAGATTTTTTGTACCTGTAAGGATCTATCACGCTCCTGACCTGTAGTTCTGCAGCTGAGATTGCACAGTAAATATGAAATAGAGTCCTTGAGCAGGTTATTAGCTTAAGGTTAGGTAGCATGTGCTGTTTTGGAAACACCTCAGGAGAGGTAACTGAGGTCCTTTCCAGGATGACTCTTTGCAGCTTGAATGGAAATAATATCTCTGATGCAGCTGTAAAAAATGCATTAAAGGGAGTAGAAGCGGTGTCTCAGCGATAACATTTATAAAACATCAAGGATGGCTTGTGAAGGAACCTGTGGTTTTCAAGTGCTAATGGAGAAAGGCTCAGGAGCAGGGAATATTCGCCAGGTCTTGGCAAATTAGCATTTTATTTCAAAGCTCTCGATGAGCGATAGAACTCAGGGGAAAATAATCAAGGTCCTTTCTGGTTCGTGCTACATGAATGTTGTGAATATTTAACGCTTCTCCAATAGGGTAGGTCTCCATTTCCTAACTGATCTTTTTGCATAAATAGTTACCCAGGCTGTCAGATTCCAACATCCAGCTAAAGACCTGAAAGGATTCATCCAAACCTACAACTGTGCAGAGAAGAAAGCTTCCTTTTTCCTGGGGCAATCTCAGGTCTGCCAGAGAGGCAGAAGAGCTGTAAGGAACAAAACCGTATTTGATCGGATTTTTTCTCTTTACCCCTTTTTTTTTTTTTTTTTTTTTATCCTGAGGAGGACTTTGATCCTCCTGCACTGAGGGTGTTGAGAGGAATAAGATCTCCAAAAGCACAGGATTAGGACACTACCTGTCTGTTCAAGAAACAACAATGCATCACAAGGTCAGGCTGGAGATATAGGCTGGCAAAAGGAAGCAGGGCAGCCGAGAAAATGCAGTTCATGGAGAATTCAGGAGATCAACTCATCAATTCTCCCACCTCAAGAAGGAATTACCCAGCTGTCCCTGAGAGAAGATTATTGGTTGGACTCAACTAATAGTTGGACTTGATGATGGAAGTCTTTTCCAGCCAAAATGATTCTCTGATTCTAAAAAGATGGATGTTCTTAAAATCCTCCAGTGGAAGAATTTCTCTCTCTGGCCCCAACAACTTATTGCATCTCTTAACTAGCCTTAGTCCTGGAAAAGGTGTCCTGATGTCAACCTAAATCCTCTCTGTTTCAGTTCAGATCCAGGGAATTTTGCCCAGGTCTCAATGGCCATAAATTCAAACATATCTTAAGCTTGAAGGAACTTGTACCTGGCCATTCTCACATAAGAAGAACCCAAGTTTAATTTTCAAGAAAGAAATTGATTGGAAAAGCAGACGTTGAGCCTTTCTAGCAGCTCTATCCTTGCCCAAATAGCCACAAACCTAAGGATCGTCTTAGAACCATTGAATGGTTCGGAAGCAACCTTAAAGATCATCTAGTTCAGCCCCCCTGCCAAGGCTCACCTCTGTAGGAATGAGCATGATGTATGACCTCAAGAGAGTCAAACTTGAAGCAGGGCCATCATCCCACTGGGATGGTGGTACCTGTGAGGGTTTCCTCTGTGCTGTTGTAGGACCTCCCACTTTGTCCTCCAGCCATGGGAGAAGGGATGGCTGTGCAGAGGAGTGGGCTGTGCTCAGGGGCTGATTTGCAGAGCTGAGGTGTTCTGAATGAGGGGAGAGGGAAAGGGAAGCTGAAGCCTTCCTCTTTCTGCCTCTCATAGTTGGGCACAGATCCAAAAGCCACTGTCCCCTGCCCCTCAGGCTTACACAGCCAGGGTGAGCAGGGCAGGCAATGTTGGAGAGCCTCAGCCAACAATGCCACGGGCCCTGTAAAGTGGGAAATGATTCCCATTCATCCAAAGCAAGACACTGAACATCTCATAATAACACAGCTAAAGCACTTACTGAAAATAGAAAATAATTACCTTGACAATTACTCCTTGGAGTATCCTGCAATACAAAGTCCTGGCTGATACAAAAATTGGTTTTGGCCTCTTGCTTATGAATATAACCTGGAACAGATTGTTAAATGTGCCAGGCCTTGTAAAATGGGTAATTCAGCAAGAATAAGGTCTAGCTACTATTTAATCAGCAGGGATCACTGCTGCTGGCAGCATGAATAAAGCCTGTTCCAAGTATCAGCTAAAGGAAGTTTTCTCAAGATATCTTGTTTTCAGAAGTAACTTCTTCATCACATGATAAATAAAACCAGATGAATAATTTACATGATCGTCATCCTGGAAAGGGCAGCTTCGTGTGTCCCCCTCCAATTTACCACAACAAGCATCTGCAGACCTGCCAATGGCTTTTCCTCATCCCCACCATCAAGCTGGGGACCCTGGGGGTACAAAACACCTGAGTGTTTTGGAGGCAAGTGAGTTGAAGGAAATAATGCTGTGTTGCTATAAAAAAATGGACATTCATGTTTTTGTGACTATTTTCTGACATGAGGCCATCACTGAACTGCCTGGATCTGGAGAAGACTTAATCCATCTGATCAGGATGCGTCAGAGGAAGATGTCCTGAAAGAGGTTATTCCTCTCCACTGGCTACGAAAGGAGGCAAGAGATCTCTCAAAAGGGGACATCTGAAGCCAGGTAAGGTGGATCCCACCCAAGAGTAACTTGTGCAGAGCAGGGGTTGGATTTTTCATCCTGTGACTGTACCAGGACTGCACTAAGGGCATCCAAGGCCATAGCAACACTACAAAAAGGAGTAGACCTAAAAAAAAACCCCCGTATTCCTCTGGATTCCAAGCCAGCAGCTTTTCACAGCTTAGTGCCCTTGAAGTGAGGAAGCCTTGAAAAGCTTTGTTGTCCTCCCAGGTCTGTTTTGAACTCAGAGCCCAGCCACAGCACAGGCAGCTGAGTGTGAGCAGGTACCTGTGCTGTGTGTCAGATGTGGGCTGGACAATTTTCCCAGCGCTGCAAAACACTTTTTTTTTTTTTTTTTTTTTGGGGGGGGAGGGGAACAAAAAACTAACTTGTCTTTTTGGGACAGAACAGTTCCAGTAACTTCAGTAACTTTTTATTACTGTACTGGAATGCTTTTGCCACAAAGCCTGTTCCTCCAATGACACCTATTGTTCCTGCAGGTTTTTCTGGAGGAGAAAATATCCCATTTCCTTTCTGTTTCTTGTTTTCTCAAATGCTTGCCATCTTTCTTTGCTTTCTCCAGACTCCAACACATCTTTGTGTGACAGGAAAACTGCACTAAACCCAGCAACTGCCCAATTTTTCTATAAAACTCTCCAGATCACCTCCCAACAGGATGTGCTTCACTGCAACAACTTTTTTGTTATCCACTCACATTTTGTCTGCACATTACATCTCCTGAAACTCTTTCCAGTCACCTTCTGCCTCCTTCCTTCCCTACCACTCACTGCATTTCCTTCTGTTGACTCTGGAACCATCCCTTCAGTTTAACAAAATAATTCCTAATTTCCACCCTAACCTCATGAAGGGTTGCAGACTCTTCTAGCTTGATATCCTTCACCCTCTCCTAAGGGTTTAATTTACCTCACCCAGCTTCAGATGCCCACCTGGAGCCATCACACTTCTGATGCAGCAGCAAACAGCTTTTGGAGCAGCTGGGAGGGTTTGTCTGGAGGTGGGGCTCCTGCAGAGCCCTTGGTTTTTACTGGGGCAGCAACACAAACCTTCCCCAGTCATCCTCTCAGAGTAGGAAATAAAACGCCCCTGACATGATTTATTCTTGTCAAATCCACACTGGCTGGTTTTTATTACCTTATTATCTACTAGGTGCTTATAAATTGATTATTTGATAATTTTAACAGTGTCTTCCTAGCTTCTGGAATAAAGCTAGTGGGTCTCTAATTCCCCACACCCTCATTCCCCTCCTCACAGCCAGGCACAGCATTTACTCTTCTCCTGTGATAACTCCTGAGGAGCCAGACTGTAATAAATGGCTAAAAGTTTGGGGGTTTTTTGGTTGAGAAGAAGTTAAAAGTTGCTTGTTAAAAGATTGGGGATATATACAGTTAATGAGTTAATTGTTATTGCGACTGTACGGGTGTAATGTTGCTATGTGCCCGCTAGGTGGTGACACCAATGGGGGAAAGTAATGGGTCTATAGAAAGGAGGGGAATGTTCTAGAATGTTCTTAAGATGACTTAATTATTATGATGATGTAAACATCTTGAGGAATTATTGGTTAGGGGGCAAACCAATCACTCGACGCCCCAGAGACTGATGGAGCTGAACACCAATGAGGACCCCGGCAACGAGCCACCAGAGGGAGGATCGGAGCTGCACCAATCACAGCATCAGAGAGACTATAAAAACTGCCCCGGGCTCAGCCCCTGGGGCTCTTCCTGAGGAACCTGAGTGTGAGGAAATGCCCTGTGTGTCGCAGTGTTTGTTTTTTTTCTGGGTTGTGGAGTGGGACTTGGGCTTACCTCGAGTCTCCACTCCTGGTTTTCTTTTTAATAAACGAGCAGACTTTTATTCCACCCAAAAAGTCCAAGCCTCGTTTATAACAAGACTTTACCCTGCCCACTTCACAGTTACTTTTGCTTAGGTTTCTTCAGGCCCTTGAATCCATCAGTCTTGACTCCTCTCATCTTTTAACATGTTCTTGTCCTGTATTATTACTGCTCATGTTGTTTTGAGGTAATTTCACTTGCTAATCCTTTTTGGAAGGATGGAAAAATGAATGTATTTTCTATGGTTTCCATTATTTGGTTTTCCATTCTATCCTAGATTATGTCATAGAGTAGAATGTTGTTCTTATAGAGAATTAATGAATTTACTCCATCCTTCCTTTTCCCTGTACTTTCATAAATAGCCTGGATTGGTTTTTACATTCCTTATCACTTGAAATTGCTTTGGTGTTTCTGATTTCATGATTAAGCACATGGCCTAATGTTTTAATTCATTTTTTTTAGGTTTTTTTTTTCTTTAATGATTCCTTTATTAAATTCTACTTATTCAAGTAGTGTTTACTTTGTCTCTTTTCTCTTTTGCTGGGTGTTTTTCAAATTACAGAAATATAGAATGGCTTGGGTTGGATAGGACCTTGAAGACTACCTAGGTCCAACCCCCCTGCTATGGGCAGCAGGGACACCTTCCGCTATCCCAGGTTGCTCCAAGCCCTGTCCAACCTGGCCTTTAAAACTTCCAGGGATCCAGGGGCAGCCACAGCTTCTCTGGGAAACCTCTGCCAGGGCTTCACCACCCTCACAGGGAAGAATTTCTTCCCAATATCCCATCTAGCCCTGCCCTCTGGCAGTGTGAAGTCGTTCCCTGTTATCCTGTCACTCCATGCCCTTGTCCAAAGTCCCTCTCCACCTCTCTTGGAGCCCCTTTAGATGCTGAAAGGGGCTCCAAAGTCCCCCCAGAGACAGAAAAACCTTGGGGGGGGGGGGGGGGGGGAGGAAGCAGGGAACGAGTAGTGAGGCATCTTAATTGCCAAAATAATAGAGCAGAATTTAATAACCAAAGCTCCTGGGCTCCACCTGGGATGCAGAAAAAGCTTAAGGACTTTTTTGCATGGGTTCAGAAAATATCAATATTTTGAAGTGCAAATGGTACTTCTGATAAAGGAAAGCTGTGTTTTCACAGAGGAGTGTGGAGCATCAACAGCCGCTGAAGGATATCTGCCTCTTCCTGCAAGAAGGGGGGAAATCAAGGGGTTCTGTTTATTGCCCTCTTGTAGCCTGAGTGTTTTCACACATGGGAGGCACTCTGCTCTCTTGTAAAACTATCAGCACCTGGAAATAGGGCCTCGGACAACTTTGTCCTGCTGATAAAGCAGCTGGGAGAAATCAGCATTAATTGGACTTGAAGAAAGGGGAGGAGGCAGCACTGGCTCCGAGGGAGCTTTTGAAAAATTGTCCCCTTGGGCAAGACCCTGATACATCACAGATACTTTGCAGGTTATTCATAAAAACTAAAATTTTGTTTAAGAAATACACATCTTGTTTAAATGTCTTTTATTTTTGCCCCCTTTGTTTCACCAATTGCTGTACTGTACCTGAGTAAGTGGAGTCCAAGGCACCTCCCAGGGGAAAAATTACTATCCAGCAATTCTTGAAAATGCCTTTTTAGCAGCAGCCTAGGAAATCCGAGAAAATGCAAAAAAAGTTAGAGCCTGAGGAAATCTGTGTTAAAATGTGTACTTGCTTAATAGATGCTTCCACATACGGTGTGTTCAACTGGCTTATGTAAAAGTATCAACTTTAATATTTGATTTAGAATTTAATATAAAGGCAACTGACTGCGAAACACAATCACATTTACCAGCTCAGGGGAATGAACCTTTTTATGAAAGTAACAATTGCACATACAAAATCAGCTGAAAATGAGTTAGTGAGATGAAACTCCCACCTTCCTGGCTGAACTCGTGATTAAACCATGATTAAAGTCAGTGAGCTAAGTGAACATCTATCAACCCAAAATTCAATTCACCCTTGGAAAAGAAAGAGGAGGGACTATTTTTGTGATTTCAGGGATGTTATGGCTGAGTTGAGGAGGGATAATACTCCAGCCTAAACTGCCTGGCACTAATGACCTCCCCAGAACAGGGGATTCCCAAGTCCAGGAATAACACAATTCCCTCCTGTGTTGAAAACTGACCTATTTGGGCAGCAGGCCAGCTCCCATGATTTTCTTGTCTCATAACATTTACTGCTGTTTTTAAGGCCATTGCTCAGAGTCATATGACAGGATAAGATTTGCAGCCTCTCTGGTTTTGTAACTAAACACAAGCTCCGACCCTGCAAAATCAGGGAGGGGAACATCAGTGTGTGACCCCAGTGGTCCCTAAGTTGGCCAATACACAAAAGTGTATTGAAAAGAGAGAGAAAATGAAATCTGCCCTGTGGGAAGGAGGCCGTGGAGGGGGGCGGCACCAGTGTTACACAGAGGAGCAAAAAAGAGGAGATTTGAGGCTGCAGTTTAAGAACCTGACCCCATCAGGAGACTCAAAATCCCACCTGGACTCCCCCAGCCCAGCATTCTAAACACTGCTAGGATCCTCTCCAGCCTGGTACCCCAAACCCCACTGTGACCTCCCAAACCCAGCACTCCCATCCCTGCTGGAACCCCTCAACCGGGCACCCTAGTCTTTACCAGGACCCCTACCAACCCTCCCCAGTCAAGGATCCCAAACTACGCCAGGACCTCTCCAGCCAGGACAACCCAAACCCTGCTGGGACATCCACATCCTGGCACCTGAAACACTTCTGGGATTCCCTCAGTCCAGCATCTCAAACCCCAACAGGACCCCTATTCCACAAGGATTCCCCAAACCCAGCACTCCAAACCTCAGCAAGATTTCCCCAATCCAGCACCACAGTTCTCTCCAGGACCCCCCATCCTCATCTCCATAATCATCCCCACTTCTATCTCTGTCCTCATCCACATCCCTAACTCCTGTCCCCATCACTGTCTCTGCCTACATCTCCATCCCCATTCCATCTCCAACCTCATCTACATCCACACTGTCATCTCTGTCCCCATCCTCATCCCTGTTTCCACCTTTATCTCTGTCCCTATTGCACCTCCAACCCCTTCCACATCCACATCTCCATCTCTGTCCCCATCCTTCTCCCATTACCTATCACCATACTCATTCCCATCTCCAAGTCCATCTCCATCCCCATCCCCATCCGTGTCTCCATTTCCATCCTCATTCCCATGCCTGTTGCTGTCTCAGTGTCTGTCCCCACTGCATCCCCATATCCAACCCCTTCCACATCCCCATCTCGGTCTTTGTCCTCATCTTTGCCCCTGTCCCCATCCTCATCTTCATCCCCATGCCTCTGTCTCTGTCCGCTTTGTACCCCCATCTCTGTTATAAACGAGGCTTGGACTTTTTGGGTGGAATAAAAGTCTGCTCGTTTATTAAAAAGAAAACCAGGAGCGGAGACTCGAGGTAAGCCCAAGTCCCACTCGACAACCCAGAAAAAAACAAACACTGCGACACACAGACAGCGTTCCCTCGGACTCAGGAAGAGCCCCAGGGGCTGAGCCCGGGGCAGTTTTTATAGTCTCTCTGATGCTGTGATTGGTGCAGCTCCGATCCTCCCTCTGGTGGCTCGTTGCCGGGGTCCTCATTGGTGTTCAGCTCCGTCAGTCTCTGGGGCGTCGAGTGATTGGTTTGCCCCCTAACCAATAATTCCTCAAGATGTTTACATCATCATAATAATTAAGTCATCTTAAGAACATTCTAGAACATTCCCCTCCTTTCTATAGACCCATTACTTTCCCCCATTGGTGTCACCACCTAGCGGGCACATAGCAACATTACACCCGTACAGTCGCAATAACAATTAACTCATTAACTGTATATCCCCAATCTTTTAACAAGCAACTTTTAACTTCTTCTCAACCAAAAAAAACCTTTTAACCATTTATTACATCTCCATCTCTGTCCCCATGCTCATCCCCATCCCCAACTCAACTCCATTTCCATTCCCATCCCTGTCTCCATCTCCATCTTCATCCCCATGCCCATGCTTCTGTCTCTCTCTCTGTCCCCTTTGTATCCTCATCTCCAACCCCTTCCATATACTTATCTCCATCCATGTCCCCTTCCCTGCGCCCATCCCCAACCCCAATCCATCCCCATCCCCGGTGCCGTCCCTCCTCTCCCGCCCCGCCCCGGGTGCCGCTGCCGGCGGGGCGGGGCGGGGCCGGGGGGCGGCTCGGGGCCGCCTTTGTGCGCGGTGCGGGCCGGACTGTCCCATTTGCGTTTCCGGCCCCCGTTCCGTTCCCCGTTATCCCGCACCGCTCCGCTCCATCCCGCCCCATCGCATCCCGCGGCTCCATGGCCGCCCCCCGCCCGGCGCACGGCTGCGGCAGCGGAGCGCTGCTGGGGCGCTTCGGGGTGCTGCTGCAGGCGCTGCTGGCTCTCTGCGCCTTCAGCACCCTCATGCGTGAGTACCGGGGGGCTCGGGGCACCCCCTGCCCGCGGGGGGACCGGCGGCACCTCGGCGCCGCTCGGGGGTGGGTGCCCGGTCACTTAGAAACACCAGGTTTTGCGCTAACTCCCGGCTGCGTTTGGGAAGAAGGGACGCGCTGTGGATGTTCCCGAGCCGGCGGTTGCTGCGCCAGATGCTCCTTCTTAAAAACCCCCGTCCCCAGCCCTAATCTGATGGTAATGAAGGTCCGCGGAACGCGCGGCTGTAATCTGTTAAAAGTGGCTGCGCTTGTGTTGGCCATTGCTCAGTCACTTAGAAAATTTTAATGAAGGGTAAGAAAGTGTTGGTGTAACCCCGCGAGTTGCCGGGGCGGAGCTGACAAAAACGGGGCGGGTGTCCGACACGGCGCTGCGTGGGGAGGGTGGGTTAATTGCGCTGTGATGCTGTTTTGTTTAATTTTCGCTTCAGCTGCGCGAAGTTTTAGGGCTCGAGGGTCCGGGGAAGGAGGTTACAGAGAGAACGTGTTTTGCTGGTTACTGGGAAGGGGCGGCAGTGGGAGAAATCAGTTGAGGAGTGAGAAAAATTATCCCGGGGTGTGATTTCCAGGTCCAGAGGGAACGGCCTCAGGTTGTACTGGAGAAAATTTAGAGTGGATATTTGTAAAAGCTTCTTCCGCGGAAGGGGAAGGCATTGGAACAGTCTGCCCCGGGTAGTGGTGGAGTCGCCGTCCCTGGAGGGATTTAAAAGACGTGTGGATGTGGTGCTTAGGGACGTGTTGTCGTCACGGACTTGGTAGTGCTGGATTAATGATTGGACTTGATATTAGAGGTGTTTTCCAACCTCATTGATTCTGCGATCCTGTGAAAAGGTGGGGAGCACTGAGGCTGAAAGAGCCGTGAAAATTTACTGTTGTTTTGTGCTGCAGCTGTGTTTTGCTCAGAGCAATGTGTGTGTTGCTGCTCTTCAGGGTTAAGTGGTTTAGCACAAGTTCAATCAACATGCCAGAACTCGATCTGTTTTCCTTGTTTAAAAGCCTGTGGTGACTGTGAACCAAAACTTCCAAGTTTTCTGGCCAAGTAGCTGCAGATTTTGAGGTTCTCTTGTCCCCCCCTCTGCCTTCTGGAAACCACTTTCAAAGGCTCCAGCGCTGCGGTTAAGGCCAGGCTGCCAGGGAAAACTGCAACAAGTTCTTCTAGTGGTAACTGATACCTTCTTCCAGCTGGAGCAGCCCAGTTGCAACATGCCACTGCTTGTGTTTCACCAAATTTTGACAGTAAGAATAGTGGTAATTTCTTTTTCTGTTCCTGTTCCCCCTAGTGATGTGTGCATATGGGTTAATTGTCCTGTAAACTCCATGGGGTGTCCCATAAAATCAAGGACTTCAGTAAATCATGTTGGAATACCTCTGTGGATGAGGCTACATAACCCCCGCTAGAAAATCATCAACCCTGGGCTAACTGCTGGTGCAAGGGCTGGTATTTCCAAGAACATTAACAACCTCTTGGTTAATGAAGAGAAACCGAAAGCTGATCCTGTGCGGTTTTGTTGTGATTCATCTGTGGTGGAACTGCCGGCTGGGACCCCAAGGGCAGATGTGTTTACAGTCCTGGGATCCCAGTGCCAGCACCTCCTCTGGCTGTAGCTGGGCTGGTGGTCCCTAATCCACCCCAGCTGGTCCTTACCTGTGCCCCAGTCACACACTTCGAGCTGCAGGCTTCCTTGGATGTGCTGGAGGGGCTATTTGTGTGCTGACTCCTAACCCATGGTAGTTGTGGTGGGCTCACCCATGATTTTGTGTTGGGCAGCAGCTTTTGGGCTGTTTCTGTGGCCCATTCAGTTGGCAGCGTTCTGAGAAGGAGGAGGCTCCGGTGTCTGGGAGGTATGGAAGCCTCTGGAGCTGAGGAAAAAAACTTGCTGGGAACTTTGATGGCATCTTCTTTGCATCCAGCTCAACATCAAGACAGGCAGTCCTGGCTGGGTAACTACATCATCTAGAACTTGGGATGCTGTTGTGTCTGCAGTCAGCCCTTTGACACTTCTGCCTTTAGTACTGTGACATTCTTGGGGTGTGTTTCTGTTGGTTTTATTACTGTGATTTCTGCTTTGCTGTGATGTTGCAGGCCATGGGTTGATGAGTGGAAAGGAGGTCCACGAGGGTGGTGAGGCCCTGCCACAGGTTGCTCAGAGAAGCTGCTCAGAGATGCCCCATCTCTAGAAGTATTCAAGGCCAGGTTGGATGGGGCTTAGAGCAGCCTGGGATAGTGGAAGGTGTCCCAGCCCATGGCAGGGGGTTAGAACTGGATGTTCTTTAAGGCCCTTTCCAACTCAACACCATGTTAGGAAATTCCTGTCCAAACTCAAGCCAAGACCTTTTTCATTCCTTCTACTTTAAAGTAGCAGCTCAGCTATAGGAACACCTGGATTTGGATAGGTAAGATTTCCAAATTGTGCAGATACTGTTCACAGCTCTTGAAAACATCTAGAGGAACTCAGACGAACAATGATGTGGTGTTCTGCAAAGTTATGCAGGTGTGTGTGTGTGCATGGGATGTGCTCAGAGTATCCCTCCAGAATGTGTGTCCCAAGCATGGCCATTGCAGGGAGGGTAAGTTTCTTTCTATCAGAATAATTTGTGTCGTTGAATCTGTGTTTCTTGAGGCTGTGGGAAGATTCTCTCCTGCCAACCTGGTAGGAAGACCTAATTGAGGAGGAAATTAATCTTGAGTGATTGAGTGGGGTGGTTGCTCACTGTTGCAGTGCAGTTTGTGAAATTGATCCTTTGTGTGGTGAAAACAGGAGCCAGAAGTAAATGATGCCCAGCCTTGGCAGGGAGTCAGGACAGCTGTTTAGTGGGGTCTTATTATTCTGTCAACTCCCATGAGCATAGTGATGACAGAGTTCATTTCAGCCTACAAACACTCTGTTGCTTTTCCAGCAAGGTCTTTAAGGTTGTAGTCGAGCCTAATCCCAGTGTTATAAACGAGGCTTGGACTTTTTGGGTGGAGTAAAAGTCTGCTCATTTATTAAAAAGAAAACCAGGAGCGGAGACTCGAGGTAAGCCCAAGTCCCACTCCACAACCCAGAAAAAAACAAACAGTGCGACACACAGGGCGTTCCCTGGGACTCAGGTTCCTCAGGAAGAGCCCCAGGGGCTGAGCCCGGGGCAGTTTTTATAGTCTCTCTGATGCTGTGATTGGTGCAGCTCCGATCCTCCCTCTGGTGGCTCGTTGCCGGGGTCCTCATTGGTGTTCAGCTCCATCAGTCTCTGGGGCATCGAGTGATTGGTTTGCCCCCTAACCAATAATTCCTCAAGATGTTTACATCATAATAATTAAGTCATCTTAAGAACATTCTAGAACATTCCCCTCCTTTCTATAGACCCATTACTTTCCCCCATTGGTGTCACCATCTAGCGGGCACATAGCAACATTACACCCGTACAGTCGCAATAACAATTAACTCATTAACTGTATATCCCCAATCTTTTAACAAGCAACTTTTAACTTCTTCTCAACCAGAAAAAAACCCCAAAACTTTTAACCATTTATTACACCAGTGTGACCAGGGCTTGCTGTGGTTGCAGCTTTGCCCCATTTGACAATCAAACGGCAAAGAGGTGTTACCCTTTCCACCTGCCCGGGGTGGCTTTGGAGGCACTTTGGCTGTAAGGGCAGTCGTAGAACTGAGACACAAACACTTGAAAGCAGAGGTGGTGGAGCCCAGCAGCTGTGTGCATGTGGCAATCTGGATTCCTGTGTCTCCTTGGGGAGGTCATGACACTGAGGAGTGGGGATAATTGTGCAATCCCATCCGAAGCAGTTTGTAATGCTTTGCCTTGGGCATCACTCAGCTGAGTGAAGAAAGCTCATTGCAGTTACCTCAGCTGCAGGGGCTGGGTGTGAGTTTGAGGGCGGAGTCCCTGCAGTTGCCGCTATTCATTGAAAACTTTTTTTTTTCTTTTTTTGGGGAAGGAGTTCTACACTAGCAAAAGTTGTCCAGGTGTGCACAGGGGACAGCAAAGCTCTTTGAAATGAGGGAAGATGTTTTGTATAAATTGTATCCATAGCCTTCTTTGTGAATTAACTGGAGTGCAGGAGAAACAGATTTGGGGAGTTGGAGGATTTTTGTCTCCACTGTGAATGGAAAAAGCTTTCCCTGGAGCTGGTATATTCATTTTCTACTCTACCACAAACAGTGTTGAGGACACACATGAACATTTGTTTCTCTTCCAGCTTTTTCTTTTCCTGAAACTGTCTTGGCAGCCCTCTGAGCTGCTGAATGAGGTGTAGTAGCACTTGTGATGTTGGTATGAAAATAGATTTTGCTCTTGGAGAACACTCAGACTGCCAGGCAAGGAGAGCTGGACTGGACTGAGCCCCACAACCCAGTGGGAAATGTGGTTTTCAGCTTTGTGTTTGAAAATGTGTTGATCCTGCCTCATGTGACAGCAGTGTCTCCTCTCTCACGTCACTGCTGGCCATGCTCTTCCAGCACATCTTGCATTGAGCTTAGTCTTCAGAAGGCAGAGCTGTTTGCAGTAGGGACCCTGGTGCTGACCCCCAGGCAGGGCTTGGTGCTGGAGATGCTCTGTTTGCACCTGGGATGGTATTTTAGACACTGGTCCAAGTAGCTTGTCCTGAGGCAGAGCCACAGAATAGGAGTTTACCAGACTTCCTGTAAAAGAAATGGTGTCTCTGTGGCTGAAAACAGTTGTTAAAGAACATCAGAAATATCCCCTTGGTCTGTGGTCTGTGTTTTCCTGATCCCTGTGGATTTTCCAGCTGACCTTTCAATGTTGCTTTTCTCCTGGATGGTAAAATGGGAGAGAGCATCCTTGTGTTGAGAACTTTGAGAGGGACTCGTGGAAGCTGTTGCACTCATCTCCACCAGATAAATCAAACTTAACTCATCTTTTGTGACTTTTTACTAGGCCCTATAGTGATAGGGAAAAGGGCAATGGTTTTGAACCAAAAGAGGATAGATTTAAACTAAATACAAGAAGAAATTTTTTACAATGAGGGTGCTGAAATGGTGAAACAGGTTGCCCAGTGAGATGGTGGATGCCCTGTCCCTAGAAACATTCAGGGTCAGTTTGGATGGGGCTCTGACCAACCTGGTCTAGTGGACGGTGTCCCTGTCCGTGGCAGGGGGTTGGAACGAGATGACCTTCAAGGGACCCTTCCAACCCAAACCATCCTGTGATCCTGTCCCGGTGTTAAGTTCAGGGTGGTTGCTGTACGTAGTTTGAAGTGAAGTGCTGTTTGTGTGCTTCAAAAGTATCCCAAGTGCTTTCTGTTTTGTGTTTTGATTTTACACTGTAAATACCTCATAAGGGTGGGTGGAAGTGTGAGTCCATGTCAGGAAAAAAAAGAAATAAATGCTAGAGCACTTGATCTGTCCAGACTTCCATTCTGTTCTGAAATAAATCTGCCCAGGACACAAAAACACTGCAGCTTTACCATGCCCAAAACAGGCTCTGCTGGCTTTGCTTGCTCTCACACAAGTGCGTAACTGTGTGTGATTTAAATTGTTCACACACAAGAACATTTAAATTCCAACTTCACCCCTGTAAATGCTTTTCCCTCTAGAGAAAAAACAAAGCCACAGAGGTTAACAGTGTCTCTGGCAGTGTGAAGCTTGGGTCCTTGCTGATTTACATGTAGGTTTGTGTGTTAAGCAACGAGCTGCACATGGCAGGACTCCCAGCACATTTCTCTTCTGCTTCAGTACATCTGAAAACTGGATGAGCTCGAGAACACGTGTTGCACTTTGTGGGCTGGAAGGTCTGTGCAGCACTCAGTGTGCTTCATTAAGCTGCACACAGCTTTCCACAAAGCTTTTGAATTGCAGCTGTTGATTGCTCTGACCTCTCCTTGGCCGTCACCCCTCGAGCAGCCAAACCGAGTGGTGGAGGCAGAGTGGGGAGTGGGAGGCTCCTGGTTTCTGAAGGAACAAAGGGGTTTGGGGAAGATGAGAAATGAGCTGGCAGAGTAGAGCTGCATGAAAAGTTACCTGTGATCCGTGGGCAGCAGAGCACCTTGCACCTGGCTGAGTTGGTTCTGTAACATGATGTGAGCAGTTGATGCTATGGGTGACTTAACGCTACATAAAACTTTACAGGGAAATTAGTCTTTTATAATTATGAGGTGGGGCGTGCAAAGCTTTAAGGAGTCTGTTAAATTTCCAGCTGGTTTTTTTTTTAACAGCATTTGTAAGAAAACTGTATGGCAGAGAGACTTTAATGATGAAAGTTGGGTTTGGATAAAATGCTGTCTTAAGTGCTAAAAGGGAGTAGAAAGTAGATGATCTTTAAGGTCCCTTCCAACCTAAACTATCTGTGATTCTATGGTAACTGCTTGTGCATCACTTCATTCTTCAGGTGTTGTTCTCTTGATGATCTTGGATTTTATGGTCTTATTTTTATCTTACCTTGTCTAAACTCCATTTTTCAAGGGACTGTCTTGCAGTGTAGAGATGGTTTATATGGAGGGAATCACAACTGCCTCCTCCAGGACACTCTGTGTTTGAGCTGGAGCCCAGCCTTGGTCCAGGTGTCCTGCAGGATGTACTGCATCAGCACATAATATGTTCTGTTCTCAAAGTGCAGAGCACAACTGATGCTTGTTACCTCACAGCTTTGGTTGGTGACCACCTGGCACTTGGCCATGACAGCTCTAAGAATCTGTGTGGAAATAAGACACAGGGGGTTGAGCTTAAAACTGAGAACCATGCCAGGGTACGCTGTGGCCTTCATTGGGGCACTTGGAGTCTCCAGAAGGATGAGTGATCCAGCTGAGGCTCCTGAACAACCTGGGCTAGTGGAAAGTGTCCCTGACGATGGCAGAGAGTTGGAATGAGATGTCTTTAAAGTCCCTTTCAGTCAAACCATTCTGTGATTCCATGAACGTAGCCTCGATCTCTGTTCCTTCCTCTGCCAGTTTTCCTACTTGTGCTTGCATTCTTGTAACTGGTACAAGGCTATTTGGGAGGGAATGACTAAATACACCTAGTGCAGACCAAAGGATGGAAGTCAGTAGCAGTCCGTGTCATCAAGCCACTGACAGGTGTTTTGAGGAGGAAAACCAGGACTTTTGCTACTCCCTGAACCTGATGGGAAATGGAAGTTTCACACTTTTCTGGCCAGCAGCATGTTGGCTGCTCTCTGCAAACAGTGGCTGCTGCTTCCTCCCATTGTGTCTGGGGTCGAGCTGTCTGGCTAAGAATAGTGCAGACCCCAGGGTTTTGGCTCCGTATCCTGCATGTTGGCTTCTTTCCTGCCTGAGGCTTGGAAAAGGCCTTGGGAAAGGGTGTGTCCTGCAAAATAGGTGGTAATGTGTTACTGGAGACTGTACTGCCAAAAATAACACAGAGGTTGGGTACGGGAAGAGCTTCTCTTTCCTCCCTGGTACAGTAGCTCCCAGTCCTCTTTGGCACAGGCCAGGAATACAGTCCTGCCCCTCTTGCTAGTGGGATGTGGCCCCGCAGATGGGGTTTATGGCAGTCAATTTAGTCCCCTCTTAAAAGCAGGTAACAGTATCACCAGTTTGGGGCATTTCAGCCTTTATTTTTGGTGGACCTTTCACAATTTAAGTGTATTGATGCGTCTTGTAGTACTTCTAATAAAAGGTTCATCCCTGTGGCTTCAGTATCCATCCCCTGGGCCTGTGGCTGAGCTCGGTGGGGTCGGGCTTGCATGCCTGTAAATCATATCCCAAAAGCTTTGGCTGTGGAGTCAGCAGCTCCCTTCCAAACCTCAACTTCAGAGTCCTGTGGTTGATTGCAGTAAGATTTGTCAGGGAGGTGGTCTGGCTTTCAGCCAAGCATGTCTAACCATCTCCTAGGGAAATAACTTTCCCCCTATAGTTTTGTAGAAACCTGACTTGGTAGCCTGTTTTGCTGATCAGCAGCTGGTTGATGCTGCAGCTAATTCTGCTTAAATTAAGGGGTTTATACCTGTTCTGATGTACAAATCTGCAGCAGATCTGCCTGAATGCAGTGTGGGGTCAATGGGGGATGCAGGGAGGATGCTCCAGCATGGGTGAGGAACAGCACAAGGGAATAGGGCTGTTGTTGCTGCTGCCCTTGTCCTGATCAGTTATAATCAGAGAATTTGTTTAAAAGCAGAAGTAGACTGTGGGACATTGACTGTGGCAAGCTCTGGTAACTTCACAGCATTTATCTATGTCTAAGGCAGGCAAAGCTGTCTGTCCCCTTTCTACTGCATCAACAGAACACCATGAATATTAGCCTCTATGTTACCCTGGAAAAAGAGTGAGGACAGCTGTCATTGTGCTTTTATCTTCTAGCTTTCTGACTGTTTCCAGATCTATATTGAAAGACTCCTCCAAATCTTTCTTCTTTTAACATTTCACAGGTTCTCATTCAGATGTCAGCTTCCACCCAGCCTGGTAGTTCTGAGGGAATTTCAAGCATGTATGATCTTTATTGTCCTTGACTGAAGAGGAAGGGCTGGGAAGTGTTTGTTTCCTGCCCTACCCTTTCTCAGCCATGGGCAGGGAATCTCTCAAATTGTCACTCGTCTTCCTTCCCTTTTGGTTCAACTTCACAGCTTTTTGTCTGCAGCAGCTGGACCCGAGTAGGGGCAGAGTGGTGATTTGTGAGGGCACACCCTGAAGAAGGCAGGCTGTCATCCCAGTGGTGCTCTGCTCATGTTTGATGGAATAGACCTGGGTCCCCTTCTCCTGACCTTACAAAGTCTCAGAATCAGAACGGTTGGGAGCTTAGAGATCATCCAGTTCCACCTGCTGAGTGGAAACACATTTTGAGAAGAGCAGAGGAGATTTCAGCCTTTCTCTAGCCTCATCCAGCTGAGCCTGTTCCCATGCATGCCATGGCTTGGCACTCTGTAGGGCTTGGAGGAGGAGAGGGAAGCTTTGCAGTTGCTGCTCCGTCTCCAGAGCCCTGCTGTGCTCACTAAGGACAGAAGTGCTGCTTCACAGAGGGCTCCATCATCTCCTGGAGTCTTCAAAGATGTGGTGCTGTTCCTGTGTGGATTTAACATCCCCCCTAACCCCAGGTCACAGCTATCAAACAACTCTGCTCTCTGTTTAAGCTCTGGTAATCTTGGCTGGATTTCTGGTTTAATTTGGAGACAGCCTGCTGCAGCTCTGCTCAGTAAATGCCCTATTAAGCAGTTAATTATTTCTCTATAATACTAGCTTTTATCTTTAATACAACAGTTTTACTGTCTCTGATAATTACACAGTCTCAGATAACTCTCTTAAATCTAATGAGGCATGACAAGCTGTGTTCAACAAGGCACCACACCATTAACTTCTTACGTCTTACTTGTCATCTTATCACACTGAATTACTGTATTTCTAGCCTGAGTGGCTGTGGATACATAACATGTCACTTCTCATTAAGAAAATAATGAAAATCACCCCTGGTGCTGCTGTGGTTGAGCTAGTGGTCAGCTGGCTGGCCTAATGGCCTGAAGACCCCTCCAACAGCTTCTCTGCAGCATTGTGCTCTTTGCCCCCATGAGCTGAGGGTTGGTTTAAACACTTCTGGCCGCTTGGTTGGTTCGTGGGTCTGATGCTTGTGGGTAGGGGAAATGCAAATGGGCCTTTGAAGGACACCAGTGATGGTAGATCTTGTCTGTACTGATGGAAGTCATTGCTGCAGGGATATCTTGTGGTGGGATTCAGCTGGATGACGGACAACAGCTTTTTGTTTCTGGGCAGGGATAGCACAAACTGCTGCAGCAATGTCTGGTGTAACTTGACTGATGCTTTGTTACTCATTACTGGCAATAATGGATCAGGTCATTGCAGTGCTGGGTTTCGGTGGGTTTGAGACTGACACAAAAGCCCTGCACGTGCCTGACTGAAGTTCTGGGATTAGGGAGATCACAGGATTAGAGAATGGTTTGCGTGGGAAGGGACCTTAAAGACCATCTCATTCTACCCCTTGCCATGGGCACTATCCCAGGTTGCTCCAAGCCCTGTCCAGCCTGACCTTGGACACTTCCAGGGATCCAGGGGCAGCCACAGCTTCCCTGGACAAACTGTGCCAGGGCCTCACCCCCATCATAGTAAAGAATTTCTCCCCAGTCTAAATATCTCTTCTTTTAGTTGAAAGCAGTTCCCCATTGTCCTGTCGCTGTTACCTTTTCATCTATTGCCGTCGCCTTGCCAGTAAAAGCAGTACAAAGCTGCACTTTTGAAATGTCAAGGCTCAGGTCAGGGAAGTCCCTGCATCCTTCCACGTTCCATCAGGAAGGCATTTCCCAGGGGAATGAGCCCAGGCTGTCCCTTGGGGGGAGCCTGAGTGCTCAAACCCAGATGGAGAGAACAGAGCAGTTACCTGACCTTGTGTGTTTCCAAAGAAGGAAGAGTTCCTTTGCTGTCACTAAAGTAATTTCAAGTTCCCTGGGAGGATTTTTTAGGGCTGGTAGGTAGCGATGACCCCTCCCTAGCTTTCCCTAGGTCACTTCCCATGGCATGGGAATGCTGTTGCTGAGGGATGCTGGCAGCATGGGATGTGGAAGCACCCACCTCTCTCCAAACACCTCTGCTGTCCATCCCGCTGACCCGTGGGTGCAGGCATTGCCTCTGGTTGGTTTGCATCCAGGCCAGAGAATAGAGCCATGGAATCATTAAGGCTGGAAAAGCCCTCCAAGGACATCAAATCCAACCATTAACCCAGCAGTGCCAAGCCCACCCCTACCCCGTGTCCCTAAGCACCATGTACATGTCGTTTGGACACTTCCAAGGACAGTGATTCCACCACCACCCTGGGGAGGTCCTTTGGCTTTGCTCAACTTTTACCTTGCAAATGCTGAGGGTCCTGCAGGATTTTTTGACTGCTTCTGCAGTGAAGATGAGTGTGGGCTGCACACGTGGAGTGGTTCATCTGGGTAATGTAACCTCTCTAATTCTCTTTGCAGTGAAGCGATTTAAGGAACCAAAGGCAGAGAGGCGTCCCTGGAGGATATGGTGAGATTTTTCATTTGAAACTTGAAAAGACCGTGTTCATAATATTATTTTCTCTTATATGAACAATCTTCAAGGCCCCCTGTGTATCCTTCATGACATTTAGTTGTTAAATGAAATGTGCTGCTGCCTCCCAAGGAAACCTCCATAAAGTAGTTGGTACTCCCTAGAAATGAAATTCCCTCTATAGCTCCTCCAGAAAATCTTGTTTTTTCCTCCAGGTTTTATGATACCTCCAAGCAAGCAATAGGTGCCCTCTTCATCCACTTTGCCAATGTTTTTCTGTCTGATCTCACTGAGGAGGACCCTTGCTCTCTGTAAGTACACAAGGCACTTGAAATCATGCATCTGTCAAAGGGAGAATTGTGTTGGGAAGGGTTATAAACAGTGTAAACGGATCCATTTGAAATACTGCCTGGAGATAAACCCTGCTGAGCTTGTTTTTGTGGTCTCTGTTGTCTTCTTTGTTGGTCCTGTTTGGGGGGATTTCTAACCCAAACTTCAGATGTCATGTGGAAGTGCCACCTTTACTTCAGCCACTTTGCAGATAAAAATTTAGTTTCAGAGTTAACCTCGTCTCATTTTGAGAAACTCCTCTAGGCTCCAAAATGCTCCTTAAAACTTTCTGGCCCGTCTCCTTTTTTTATATTAAAGTGCTGTACCTTGATACGTTTCTTTAAGCAGACACAAGTTTGGCTGGGGCTGCACATAACCCCTCAAATGATGTATTGTTGTTTTTTTTGAACGGACAGTGTTTTAAAATAAACCCTTTCATGCTTATGCTGTGCCGTTTGGGTGTGTTGTTTATTTTTGATGTGTGTTTTGTGTTTTCCTGCACTGCCTGGCTTGTCATCCTGAACCAGGCAGCTTAAAACCCTTCAGCCCTGTCCCTGGGCTTTGAGGCTCTTACTCTGTGTCCTGCCTGGTACAAACTGCCAGAGCCTCATGTTTGTATGGAATGCTCTGATTTCAGCAGCTGGAAACTGTAAAAAGCCAATCTGAGCTTTTGGTTGTAGAAAATGTTATGCTTTCAAAGTGGATATCAAAAGCAGATTGTTGTTCTCAATTTCTTGGTTCAGAGGCAGTATCAAGTTCTGGAAAAGGAAATGTTCACTGCTGGTAGCTCTGTGCTTGGTGTTTTCTTCATGCTGTAGAAATCTGGCAGAAAATATTGCAATAATGGAAAACTGCATAAAAAACACATTAGTCTATGTGATTTTTTTTTTTTTTCCCTTTTGGAGTTCATTAAAATACCAAGCCCTGGATTAGAGCTTGGACCTTGCAATCACTGCAAGGTCCCTGCAAGTCTCCTGCCTCTGGCACTCTGCCCAGTGACACTTAAACATCCAAAGCTGCAGAGCAAATCCATTGAGCCCAATTTTTCTGGCAGGGATGGGTTCAGCTCCTGGATCTGCACTGGGATCTGAACTTGAGGTTTTTGGGGACCTTAGGATTCCCACTGCCGAGCCAGGGCCCATCACCTCTCCCAAAACCTACCTCTCAGTCTGTTTTTGGGAGCCTCTTGCAGCTGCTCAGAAAAATGGACTTTTTGCCTCTTCTGCTGCCCAGTTTGTAGAGCAGCTGTGGTCTCCAAAAAGCTGCCATTTTCTTGTGTGAAATTCTAGAATAATTTGGTTCTGTTTCCTCTAAAACTTGGGATTTCATTCTTTTTAATAAGAAAAAATGATGATGCAAATGGAAAGCCTCCTTTTTGGGGGGATAACTTTTAATAAGTATTTATTGCATATGAATAAATGAGCAGTGCCAGAGAGTTGGTAGAGCCTGTCCCTTCTCTCCTGAATGAGGTTTTAAACTAAGAAATTGCTGGTAAGACTTAGGAAAATGCAATAAAAGAGAAAGGAGGCCAATTTGGGTTGTTACATGGGGTTATTTAAAATCTTGTAAGTTTTCTTATCTATTTCTGTATTGAAATTAAAGGTTTTGAATAAGACTTAAGAACACTGCTGAAACCTGAATTTTCCTCTGTTCCTAGCTACCTTATTAATTTCATCCTTGATGCCACGCTGGGGATGCTGCTGATCTGGCTGGGTGTGAAAGTTGTCTCCTGGATCGTGCAGCACAAGAAATACACGTACCTGGTCTTTGGGGAGTATGGTAGGTGTCACCTGCTCTGCCCAGAGGGGGCTGGTGTGCTCCCAGCTGGGAATGGAGACAAGAAAATGGCAGGAACTACAGTCTGGAGCTATAACAGGAGCCAGCTGCCTTCTCCAAGGAGCTCACAGAGGATGGTTGTTGAATTAAATGCTGGGACACTGGAGTGTAGCAGGGTGGTGATGAAAAGCTGAACATTTCTTTGGATGAATAATACACCCCAGGACATCCATGTGGTAAATTAAGGTGTTTGGGGTTCTTTTGTGGGGGTCTTCTCTGGAGTTTTTCCTACCATCTCCATTCAGAATATGGAGTTGCTCTTGCATTTGCCTTGACCTGTGGTAGGCACCGGCCAGGCACAACGGGGCCCCAAAACTTGAGTTCTCAAGTTTGGCCTCTTTCTTTTTAAATTCCTACTTTGAGATGGAGAAAACGTTTCCAAGAAGCTGCTCTCAGCCAGCCCCACTAGAGGGTAGCAGTTCCCTTCTAAAGGAGCAGAGCCAGGCGAAGCTGCAGGAAAGGGAAAAATTAATGCTTTGCCTGTTTCACATTACATCTAATGTACAGATGAACTCGATCGTGCTTGAGAAAATACATCTTACTGTATACATACAAATTGTAGTGCCTTTGAGACCTTAATCATTAAGTCTATTCTGAAGTTAGTCATGTTTCTTTGTATTTTCAGTAGCTGCTCTGGTATCTGGGCTGGTGAAACTTGGGCTGAACTAGGATTAGTTTGGAGGACCGCACTGCCTTGTGAACTTACTGAGGCTCGCACTCAGCATGTGCAGATGGGTCATGGCAGAGGATGAAGGGCATGGTGGGGTTTGTGAAGGCAGCAGGAGCAGCTACGGAGTGGGAATGAGATGATGTGATGTGGCAAGGCCAGCTCTCAAACCTGAGAGTGGCTTTAAAGGCTGATGGCAAGCCGGTTCAGCATCCTGACAGCAGGCATTGGGTGGTGGGACTACCTTTTGTATTTTCCCTAATGCCTCCTCCTTTATAATAGATCCCTAAAGTCAGTCAGATGAGACAGCAGAAGAATCCAGATATTCTTAGTTCAGGAACTGGAGTTTTTCCCCTTTTGAGCAACAAGGACTGGAAGCCCAACCACCTCAGGACACAGCTTCAGCTTTGCATGCCACGTCTGCAGTTGAGCAGAAGCAAGGAAACAGGCAAAGTGTATTGGCAGAGCAGTGATGAACTTCTGTTGAGCTGTAGCTGGCCCCTCATTAGGGCTGGCTTAGACCACAGAAGCAACTCAATTCCTTTGAGAAAAACTTGCTTTCATTAGCAAAAATAAGTTTGTGCTGTTGCTTGAATTTAGTTCTTGGATTGGGGGTTAAATATCTCATCCATCGAGTACAGTTTTTGGTACAGGTCTCTGGCCAGAGTGACCCCAGTGGAAAATTCAGGTAGGAGCCAAGTGACATGTCCAAGGCAATCCTGTGGCAGGGCTGGGGAAGGAAAACACTCCCGTCCTCATCTCTGGCATTAAGTAACTTCCAAAACGGCTGGGAAGAGACGCTTGTAAACTTTGTGCAGTTTGATGCAGGCTCCAGGAATATGATTCATTTTCTGGGCTAATTGCTCTACAAGACTTTTGCTCCTCAGGAGAATTGAGGGAAGCAACATAATTCCTGCAGAGGAGAAAACCAGGGGAGCACCAAATCCACGTTGTAAACAGCACTCAGTGCCTTTGCTCCAACCATCAGAACAGAATGATTGTGGTTTTGTCCAGTAGAGCCAGTACCCATCTTCCTGCATCAACTCGGAGAAAAACAAAAGCAAAAAAAAATCTCTTGCAGCCATGTCCTTCCAGCATCCCTGCAACTGATGCAAACCACTGCAGCTGTCCTTTGGCGTGGGCTACAGCAGTTTCTCCTGCTCTGTGGTTGCTCCTCCTGCCTCCACAGCCCAGGCTGGGTCCCCTGGTGCAGATGCAATAGCTGCATTAATGGAGAAGCAAAGTAATAAAGGAGAGGGAAAGCACTTAAATCTGTGCTACTATTTTAAGCATCCAGCTGCCCAGAACTGTTTAGAAAAATCAATTACTTCCATATTTCCAAAAACGCAGGAACAGGAATTCTGAGGTCGGCCTCTCTTGTGCCTGAGCTCATGGCCAAACACTGCTGCAGCCAGGAATGACCTTTTTTACAGCTAGTGGGGGATCAAAGGCTCCTGTTTGCTTATGTTACTCCATCTTTGCCCAGCAGCTCTTGATTACTCTCTGAATTGCCTCTAAACACATGAAGTTGCATTTTGGAAGGTGCTGTCTTTTCTCAGGATGCCTGGCTCCTAAGATCAAAGACTGGGGAAGTGTGTTCTTGGCACAGGTGGGCTTTGGGGCATATGGTTGCCTTACACCTACTCAAAGTTAACAAACTTCTACTGCTGGAGGTGTTGAAGGCCAGGTTGCATGTGGGACCCTGAGAAACCTGATGGCCCATGGCAGGGGGATTGGAACTAGGTGATTTTTTTTAAGGTCTATTCTGACCCAAACCATTCTGTGATGATTCTGTGAAATTCCACAAATGCACCATTGCTGTAGCAGGTCATGGCTATAGGAGCTGTCCCTGTAGGGAACCAGCACAGGGAGGAGAATAAAGCAGAGTTTAAGCTTCAAAAGATGTGGAAGATGGATACCCAAATTGTTGGAGATGCTGTTGGACCTGGACAGACTGAGCAGGGGAGGTGCTGGCTCCAGTCAGGGTGTGCAGATCAAGCCTGGTTGAACTTTGCCTCATCTCCAAACTGGTCCAGCTGTCTTCTCCCTCCACATGGCAATGAACAGCTCCCTAGCAGACCCCTTTGGATGGCTGCAGTGTCCTGACATTTTAATTGTGGTTAATAATTCTCCAGGATTACTTTAGAAATACCTCAGTATTTCTTTTAAGTAAGCAAATGCCACAAATTTGCGTTAAGAGAGAGATTTCCTGCAATGGGCAAGTAAATTTTTCTAGAGGAGCATTAAGAAATGAGGGGGAGGAAAAGTGTTCTCACTGGAAAATGTCCCTCTGGATGCCCATCTGGAAGTTGACTTGTGTTTGACTGTAGCTGTGGTCACTGGCTATCCAAGCCTGATGCTTTGTGCTCGTTCAGTGTCTGGAAATGGAAAGGCATCTTGCTTGGAGGCCTTCAAAGTCTGTTTAGTGGCCTGTTGAACTCTGCTGGTCAAATTTAGTTCTAAGAGAATATGCTCTGTGCCAACTGCTGAGTTTAACTGAGGACCTGTGTAGGCTGCTTTTGGCCCCGTGGTGATGTTGTGCAAAATTTCCATAACAAATATTCCCACGTCCTGGAGCAGTCAAGGGAGCTGGCTGCTAATGCTTGAGGAAACACTGCTGGAAATATCTCTAACCTGAGGGGCTGTCCTCTCCTCAGCGTGCTGGGCCTTTCCACCCGTAGGACCAGGGGGGAAAAGTGAGGAGAGGACTGAGCATTGTTCCCTGCAACTGGAATATCCACAGGGACCAAAGATCCAGAGCAGTGGTGTGACACTGCACACTGGCAGATTCCAAGTGTGCACTCACTTTTTGCCAGTTCAGCAGTGCAACAGGTTGTCCAGAGGAGCTGGGAATGCCCCATCCTTGGAAGTGTTCAAGGCCAGGTTGGATGGGTTTGGAACAACCTGGTCTAGTGGGAGGTGTCCCTGCCCATGGGGTCCCTTCCTGCCCACACCATTCTATGATTCAGTCATTTAGTTCAGGTGCAGAATATGCAGAGAGGGTCTGGGGTGTCCACTGGACCCATCTGGCTGCTCTGATGCATCACATTCCCATCTCTAAAAGCCTGGTTTTGCCCTCCAAGTGAGCATTTCACACAATTCAGAGTTTACTGCTATTTCCTACCCTCCTCTGTACTTGGCACTGATAATTAGATCCCTTGGTTTTGGAGGTGCCATTTGAGTATCTCA
This sequence comes from Corvus hawaiiensis, assembly GCF_020740725.1. Taxonomy (NCBI): domain Eukaryota; kingdom Metazoa; phylum Chordata; class Aves; order Passeriformes; family Corvidae; genus Corvus; species Corvus hawaiiensis. Next base: position 76,086,297 of record NC_063216.1, on the reverse strand, counting down.
AGTTTTTACGGACTTTTTTTACCCTGACCTTGTCAGCCAGTACAGCTTTCAGTGCTTTCAAACACTTGCCTTTCCTCAAACCCCCTGAACCCTCCACTTTGGCTGTGGTTAAGTTTTTTTCCTACCTGCTTTATGCACACACAGTCCCCAGAAGACTGTAAATAAAGCTGTCTGGCAGTAACATGTGGGCTGTGCTGACAGCTCGGTGCATTAGGCAGCCTGGATTAAAACTAATCCTGTTATGTGGTAACAGCTCAAATACCTCAAGCACTGCTGCTCTGGCTCCCCAGCAGCTGGGCTCCCACGCACAAGTGGAATATGAGACACGTTTGTGTGAGGTTGCCACGGGCTCCAGTGGTCCTTGGGCTGCTCCAAGGAAGTTTTGCTGGTGGTGGGGAGCACCAGCAATGCTGCTGGAGGAGAGCAGTCAGAATTCAGTGGGTGCATCCTTCGGGGTGAAGGAGGATATTAATTTCTGTGAGGATGGGAGGTGGCTGTAAGAAGGTTTTAGCAGAAGGTGTTCATTAAGCTAAAGGGAGAGGTTTGTGATAGACTCCATGTGTAAAGCTGAGGTGTCCTGGGTTACCTCCCAGCTAGAACCAGGAACAAGAAAGTGGAAGGGTTCAAAGGGAGTGGGATACATACAATCACCTAACAGGTGTGATGTGGAGGCTGCAAAGATCATTCGGACCAGTTCCCCACTCTGCTGTGTCAGGGCTTTCCTTTCCTTGTAGGAAGAGCACATCTATTTTATTTTGAATTTTTTTTTAGCCTCCAGGTAGCAGATCAGTTTTACTGGCTGCCAACATGAAAGTCTTGTGGGCTCTCTTCGAGATTTATGCATTGATAACTCTTCCTGCAAGAAGAATCCTTTCCCATCCACAGAACAGGGCAGCTCTGACAGCACTTAATCCATTAAAGACATCAGGCAGAATCTGAGAGCCCATCTGACCAGCTTTCTGTAGGAAACCAGCACTTACATGAGCTCAGCTCAAGTCTTCCAGCCTTTCCCTACTGTGGAAGGAGGAGATGGGGCAAATCTGTCTTACGGGCTTGTCTAGGGACCACACCAAAAGCTTCACAGAAAATGCTGACTTGAATGTTCCTGGTATTGGTCAGAGTTAGGTGAATTAGTGGTGTTAGGTGGTGGATTAGTGGATGATGGACACTGGGGTGGATCAATGGTCCTTGGATGACTCCACACCTGTTGAGGTAAGAAGCAAACAGCTGCATTCCTTGGTGAAGTGGAAATAAGCTGCTGTCTCTAAGTCATCTTTGCAGCCCTTAAGGCCATGCTGCTGTTTCATTTTCACCCTTGCCCTGAATCATTTTGGTACAGAGCAGCCTCCTGTCCTTGGGAAATCAGGATGCAGCAAAAAATAACAGTAGAAACACCCTCTGATCTCCCTGCTGGGCATGGAAGTTAAGTCCTGACTACTCAGGCAAGTCCATGCCTAGGATGGGTTAAGAATTAGCAGGTTGTCTTTCCTAGTGTCCGTGTATCAGCCTGGTGAGCCAAAACCTGCCTCGGGCTGTCCAGTGCACAGAATGCAGAACAAAGAATCACAGCCTGCTGTTGTGATGGTACGTGGTAATGACCTGTCCCCAGAAGGATGTGAGGGGACAGGTATTTGGGAGGGGTCTCAAACTCTCTGCTGCGTTCTGGGCAAGCTGAGATGACAGAGGGAACTGCTGTCACAGAGAGCCAGTTCACAAAGGGTGCTGTGGCTGTTAGTCCTGTCCCTCCATGGGGGACAAAGCACAGCTGACAACACAGAGCGAAAGGGAAAGAGTTCACATGCAGGAAGGACACAACAGATGTGTTTGTTCTCTTGTTTTGTTTGTACTGGGAGCTCTGATGGGTGGTGGTAACATGGGGGTTTCTGGGAGAATTGGTTTGTTCTGGGGTATGGGGTAAAAAGGTTCACTAGACCCAACGTGTGTGCCAGAGGCAGCCAGGCATCCTGATCTATGGAGAGGTTTTTAGGAGGATCAAAGCCTTTCTGACACCAGCCTGTAGCTGCCAGCTGCCTCTAACACTGCTCCCATCTCCTCACAGACCACCCATTAAGCTGTTGCCTGCCAGGGAGCGGAGATTCCGCTCTCCGAAATCCTCCGTGGGTTCTGCTGGGTGTGTTTCCACATAACCTTCCTGGCTCCCTCTTCCTACCCTCCCTCCATGCAGTTCCTGCTGGTTTGGCTCTCTCTGCTTGCTCTCCTCATCCCTGCACCCTCAGCCTCCTGGTCCTTCTCTCTCCCCTTGTTTGCTTCCTTCTCAGTCACAGCTTGAGCAATTCAGAGTTTGGGGCACAAGGTGATCCTACCTTGGACACCACCAGGATGCCCCTACTTTTTAGCTGTAGCTTTGCAACGGGGCAGATGTTCTGTTATGTTGCTACCACATGACAGAACAAGGACAAATGTACCTGTAAACCTGTGTTGCACTTGCTGGGAAGCTGATCCCCATGGATCTGGGGCTTGGTTGGACACCAGTTCTTGCTAAATCCCAGTATGTGCTGCTGGGTTTTATGGCCAGAGGTTTTTATTGGTGTAGATAAATCTGCCTTTGCAGACTGCTGGTTTTGTCTTCCCCTGCCACATCTCGACAGAATTGTGCTGAAAAGTGGACAAAAGTGAAGCAGAGCTCCCAGCCTGCTGCCACCTCACCATGTTGAGCACTGCATCTCTCAGTGCCAACTGCGCAGGTTCCCTTGCACGGATGGAATTCCAAATTCCGGACAGATTATGCTGGGAACAAGAGTTGCCAGGGGTTATCTTTGTCTTCAAGTGGTAAGAGGAAATGCTGCAGCTTTCCTGAGCTAGATACAGTGGCTCAGTTTTGCAGACCTGAGATCTTCTGGCGAGCCAGGGGAGGTGATAACCAGCTGGCAGGGTGCTCACAGAGGGCTGAAGCAAGCACATGTAATAGATACAGAACCATTATTGTTGTTAACAGTACAAATATGCTTTTCCTTATTACTTGGTGAGTACCCCGTTGGAAACATTCATATTTAATTAGCATTGATTCTTTTTGACTGAGTTGCTTTAAAACCTGGGGTGATGGAGCCCCTGTCTCTTGCTCAGACAGTATCACATAACCAGCCCTTCACTTCGTCAGCACAATAAAATAATTCTGTTCAGGCCTGAGAAGTTATGCTGCTTGCAGTGAAAATGGTGACTTGAAATTTTAAAATCGTTTATGGCAACTATGTGGGTAAGGCTTGGCAGGGAGCACATTGCAGATGGTATCTTTAATGATTTATTTGCATTCACTTTATTTTATAGAGGAGTGTGCAGGTTATAGATTGGTCCTTCTGGAGAGGAGGGTCAGTATCAAGCATGAAGCAACTTTTCTGCCAAGCTGTCTCCTCCTTTCCTCTGTCCCAGATTTAATATTCTCTTTTTCCAGGTGACCCTCCACAAGCTGCTGCCTGGATTGGCCAGTGTATCCTCTATTTGCTGATAATGGTTTTTGAGAAGACCGTGATTAGCCTTGTCCTGCTTATCCCTGGTTGGACAAAGGTAAGCAGTGTTTTTGTAGCTGTAGCTGTTGTGGTTTGTTTTTTGTCAGCCTGATTCATGGTTCCCATTATTGAAGGCCTTTAATCCTCACACTTGTTGACATCACTCTGTAATCATTAGCTATTTAAATTTTGGGAAACATGACTTTCATAATGGTTTGGCTTTTGGTGCATTCTTTTGCTAGTCAAAAACTAATGGAATAAGATGATGCTTTCATTTTCCTTCCTATTCTTGGAAGGCTAAAATGGGCTGGGCTGGCAGCTGAGCTCTTTCAGTTCTGCCAGAGGATTTCTATTTATTCTGTCAGGTCAGTCCATGTTGATGTTCTGTGATCCTGTGCCTAAACCAGGGGGACTCTTAGAGATTAATTTGGAAAGAGCTATAGTGTGTTGTCTTTTCCTGTTTAGCTGCTTCTGCATGGCAGCTGATGCAATGTTAATTGTGTTGATCAGAAGTTTCTCTTTAAAAAATAAAAATAATAGCCTGTGGGGCTTTTAGCCCACATACCTGGTATCAGATAGGTGTGATGGGTATAAAACCCAATTCTGGGAGTCAGTGGTAGCTCCAGTTTGGAATGCACTTGCATCAGGCTCTGAGGTACCAGGCACTGTGTGTAACTTGACTGAGGAGTTGTCTCCAGCAGTCTGGGGGCACTTAACCTGTTCAAGGGTTGTTCTTCAAACCCAGTAGCCCACAGTGCTCAAACTTGGATGTGAACTTGTTCAGCAGCACGAATCCAGATTCAGAGATGCTGCTGGATTCCTCTCCATGATTATTGCTCATGTCCTTGTTCAGCAGATGATCTCCAGGGAGCCAGGGGAAGTCCCACCAGTTGTTGCCACGGATAGTTACACTGAAAGACTCACAGTACTTGTTTCTGTACAAAATGATGTGTTTGGCAGCTGGGCTAAGGGAATATCCTGTGTAATCTCTCTAAGAGTGGGGTTGAAGCACAGGCTGCAGAGCTCTGGCTGTTCATGTAGGAAGACAACAAGTTTTCATCAAAGGTCTTGCAACAGAGCTGTGCAAATAAGGCCTCTAAATGTTTTCTCCTCTGCAGGTTCAGCAGATCCTCCTGGGTTACATCCCAAACCCCCAGCTGGAGCTCGTCCTGGTCATGTTTGTTGTGCCTTTCATAGTCAATGTAAGTGGTGCCCCTGCAGTGCTGGGTGGGCTGGTTTGGAAATCATGGTCCACCCTCGTGGGAGTGTGCACAGGGACTGGTTGGGGGCAGCCTTGAAGTGGCTGGGACAGGGTGGAGGGGTGTGGAAATAAATATATCTGTCACAAATCCGTCGCTGCCACAGTCTCTGTTCCCAATTCCCGTCCCTTTCTTTGAGCTGCTATGGGACTGACTGTTCACCTCTTGGAATACAACTGGGTCTTGTTAGGTGAGAGCTCATCTCAGCAGCAAGCTGTGAGCCTGAGGATGCCCAAAAACCCTTTGAGGTCCTATAGGATGGCTTGTAACCTTGGCAATCCAGTCATTTGGCTGGATGTCAAATTGTGTTACAGCAAGATAAGGTGATCAAGGTTACCCAGAACTGTTGTTCCTCTCAAAACTAGTTCCACAAAACCTCTTGAAAGCTCAGCTCTTTCCTGGTTCCCCTGGTTCTGGGTCATCCTTGACCTGCTGCTCAGTTCCTGCTAAGGTGGGAAGTGGGAACATGGTGTTAACACTGAGATGCTCCCTGGACAAAGCAGGGAGTTGAACTCACTTTCAACTCATCCCATGCACATTTCAGCAAATGCAGCACTGGCAAAGTTGGACTGATCTGCCTCTCTCCACCATCCCAGCTGCATTTCCACATTAGAAAGCAGATTCTGGTCCTCAAAGAACTGACCAGGGACTGGTTCAGGCAGATGAACTTTGGATGGAGCTTGGCTCAGTGGTTTTGTTCTGGTGGAAACTTGGCCTATCATGGTCTTTTTTAATCTGGGTCTTCGACAACTGTGGAAACAATAGGACTTGTGTAAGAAGGGACCTCAGGAGTTTGACTCATCCAATCCATATGGACACAATTGATGCAGGACTTCTCCAAAAGAAGAAGTATCTGTGATTGAATGACTCTCTATTCTGGTCTCTGCAGTGTATTCATGTAACTTCTTTCTCCCCAAGGCCATTATGTTCTGGGTTGTGGACAGCTTGATCATGAGGAAATGCAAGCAGAAGAATACCCTAGACATCAATGGATCCATAGAAACTCCTCGGGCCAGGAGGACTGAGGAATCTCAGGTAAGACCAGGGATGCAAACTTGTGGGATGGTCTGTGTGCTTTACCACAACTGTGTAACAGAACATCACATTGCCTAGACCTGAGGTGGTGCTTTATGAATGTTGGTGATCACCCTGCAAAGTCAAACTCTGTCTAACCATGAGTAATGTCACAGCCCAGGAAGTGTTGCTGAAACACTGCCCTGAATGATGACAGTATCTTGGAGGGATGAGCTGGCTTTTGCACTGATATGTGTGTGCAGGCTGAAACTGTCACTCTGAGCTTTGCTATATTTAGTTGTAATTAATTTTAGCTGGGAAGAGCTTACTTTCCTCACTGTAATTGTTAGCATCCTTTTTAGAGGACAAGGCTTAGCTGGGAATCCTATTTTTGTCAGCATTTGGTATTTTTTTCAAACAGATAATTGTCCCTTAGCTGGAGGAGGCTGTGTTTTGTGTAGTCTGAGTTTGACACTTAAAAGTTATGGTGGGGGAGGAAATGCTGCAGTTCCAGCAGACTTTGTTCATCTTAATGATGTGTGGCTTGTTGGGTAGGTGGCATCTGCTTCTTACTGACCTTTGGGCAGAGACCACAGTCTTGGTCCCTGGGAGGAATTCCCTTCTTTCTCCTGGCACCCAGGCCTGGTTTTAGTGTGTTCTTTGTACGACTGCTGATACCCTGCAGCTCACTGGCGAGACTTACAGAGATAAGATAATTTCTGGCAATCACAGACTGGCTCCTGGAGGAGCTTCTGCAGAGGAATTTGGGATGAACAGAAATAGCTCTTGCTCTCTGAGAGCCCTTTCATGAGGAGTAACTCAGCTCTCATGCTGATGGGTGGGATGGCCCATCACTGGTGATATTGCAGCACACACAGAGGTAGTAATGTTTTAACAGTGTGTGCTTGGCAGTCTGCACAGTAGCCAAGGCTTCTGTGTCCCAGGGGTGCAGTGGGGAAGTGGCCACTGGTCATGCAGTGTCAGAGGAATCCTGCCTCTGGCAGGGAGGGCAGACAGATGTGAGCAGCTATTGAGATATGTGAGTCACTCTTCCTGGCCCTGCCTCTGGATAAACAGCTCTGGCGAGGTCACTGGTGGTAAAGGCCTGCCCTGCTCACTGGATGTGCTCCTGAAGGCCCAAGGTCAGTTAAAATTACACCAGCTCAGAAGCAGAGGTAAGGAGGTGATTTCTCTATTTGAGACAACAACCTCCTTCCCAGCTTTTGGAACCAAACCTTGCAACATCCAGTCCCATGGATGGTGGCTGCCGTGGATGGGCAGATGGAGTCACAGGTACTCCTCCTCCATGGAAACGGAGCTGGACCTCTGCCTTATTCCACTGGAACACTGCAAGTGTTTTGTGACCTCTGTCTCAGTTTCGGATAATCTGAAGGGATGGTACCTGCTAATTTCCAGATGCTCTGAAAGCCTCTTCTGGCAGGTCAACCCAGACAGGAAGTTTCAAGTGGTGGAAACAATTCCCACAATCTGCTACTTTCTGTCAGAGGTTTCTCCCATCTTCCAAGTACTTGACTGCTTTTCTCTGAAGACTTCAGCAAAAACTGAACGATGTGCAGGTCATCTGTCCACCCTGAAACCCCCTGATCCATCACTGCAATGGAGCTACCAAGGGGACTGGTTTCTCCTCAGAGCAGTCTGCAGGGATTGCCTCCTTTGTGCCTAGGTATGTTCCTGTGCCTCTGGCCTGACAAATATTTTGGGCAGAGAAGGAAGCTAATGAAGAAATGCAGAAGCGGGTGACCTGTTTTCCAACTCTTTCTTGGCACTGGACCTTGAGGAATAGCCATAGGCTCCTGCTTCACGTGTCAGGTTCTTAAGCTGTGAACTAAAGATTGTGTTGTCAGGCTGAGCCCTACAGCTGCATTGACTGGAATTTAGACTCAAAAGCAGAAAATGAGCATTTTCTGGGCTTGTTGCTGCTAATAACCTGTTCAAGTGGGGGAATTTCTTCTCTCACTGCTGCCCAGTGGAGGAGGAAGGGGGGCTGAGGAGTGTCTCTGTAGGGCAGAGCTAATGTGTCCCATGATTTATCAGGGTTCATCAGGGCTGTCTCGCTGCAGGCGCCGCCAGCTCCCCATCTCGCTGCCGACTTGAATTTCAACCCTCTGCCTATCTCACCAATGGAGTGTCATTATTTTCACATGAACTAGCAGTTTGTGTTTGGAAAAGGAGGGGGAGAGATAGGAAGGAGAATGGAAAGAGTGGGCTGAAGTTAACCTGTTAAAAGCTCGCTCTCTGATTTTTCTTGGGGCAGCAGGAAAACTCAGCTCTGTCCTTGGCTTGATAGAGCAGCTGGGCTACAAGAAGAAACCCAACAACAGCAATGCTGCCTCTGGTGTCATTTACTGGCTCTGTGGCTGCAGCCAAGGAAGTGGCAGCCTCTTGTGGGCTTTAAAGCTCCTCTGGTGAGCCAGAGGATGAGCTCTTGCTGCTTCTTTTCCACTGAATCCCTGAAAGGGACAAACTCCCTCTGTGGTTGGAAGAACTTCACCCTTCTTTCCTCCCATGTCAGTCTTAAGCTTTGTGTTGTTTCAGTCTCGTGCTCTGCCTTGTAAATGTTCATGGAGTATTTTTTTTTTTTTTGCCTGTTATGGGATAGAAAAAAGTTCTCTCTCATGCCAGCCTGCATCAGTACTGTTCAGCCTGGGGAAATGAATTCATCTGCAAGGCCCTTACTTTTGCTTTGTATGTGTCCTGCCCTTGACCCAAGGCTCTTTTCCCTTGCCCTTGTAATTCTCAATGAACTTTAGATCATATCAGAGATTTCTTTGTTTCCTCCACTCAGGAAAACAACTCAGTTTTAATAATGTTTTATTTGATCTTTTTTCAGTTGTTGGTTTGTTTTTTTTTTTTCCCCCCCAGGGAGGTGGATGAGTTTCTGTTCCTTTCCTGAAGGCTTAAATTTTTAGAGACAACCCTTAAAGTGAAAGTCCAGTAACAGTGGTACTTGTGAGAAAAATTAAGGTGAAATTAGAGGCTACTTTGAGAGGCTGGGAGGAAAGTTAATGTCCTGCATGAGGGCCTGCCTGCTCAGGATGGAGTTCAGCACCTGTCCTAATTCCCTTCATAAGAAACTCTGTATTTTGGCATTCATTAGATGAAGATGCTGATAGACACCAATACAGTGCAGCTTACTTACAAGTGTTGAAACACTTAGAAACTCCAAGAGCAAGTTGGATTTGCCTGTTGCTTAGCTGAGAAACAATTTTTTTTCTTTTTTTTTGATTTTTACTTAGCTAAAACTTGTGGTGATCTCAGGTGCCAGGTCCTTACAGGGAAGATAAATGAAGGTGGGCATAGAGGTGCCTCTGGAAGGAAACTGTCCCACCTCACAGTCCTCCTGACTCATGGCAAATCATGCTGTGGAATGTGTGAGGTATTTGAGGACTGCTGAGTGAGACAGCAGCACATTGTCCCAGGACTGGGAAACCATGTCGCACTCCCAGCTGTGCCACCAGCCTGCTGTGATCCTGACCTGGATGCATCTGCAGGTGAAGAGCCTTGTCCAAGTTGTTCTGAAAACTCTCAAATTGGAGTTTGGCTTGAAAATTATATCTGAGGGTATGTCCTGTGACTATGGTGGCAACGAGGTGCTGTCTTGTGGTGCTGCTTCCTGGGGAATTGTGGAAAGGTTACTGGGGGACTGTTGGCTCATGTGGCTTCCTACAAGTGTGTGGTGGGCAGGTAGCAGCCTGAATGGATCTGGATGCACGACACTGTGTCACTATCCCTGCTTGGCTGCAAGGGGATTTGAGTTTTCTGCTGAAACCCAAAACCACCAGTTTGTCAGGCCCCACAACCACTCTGTTGCACCCTGTCAGAGCTCAGTGAGTTCACAATGCTGCGTGTGAGTAATTAGCCACACATTTTTTCAACAGCATCACAATGTCAGTGTGATAAACAGAGGAAGTCTTCACGTGACAGAGATGGAAACTTTCCAGTGTGTGTCCTGAACCAAAAAAAAAAATTCCTTGAGACCAATGAGGGGGACAACAAGAGATCTTAATCCAGGCTGCTGCTGTCCTTTGGGTGTCTGACTGTGAAGATAACAACACTGGATGGAAGGGGCTGGGGTGTGTGTGAGGGTGGGGAGGAGGAAATCTTCCCCTGCGGCTCTTCTGCTCCTTTGAAGTCATTGACTCACTGGAGTTTTGTTTTTCCTGTTTAGTGGTTTTGTTGCTGTGGTGACTGGCCCCGGGGTGCTGCCTGAGTGCTAACAAGTGGAGGGCACGTGAATTCCCAGCTGTGCATGGAGATACAGAGATGGGGTAATTCCCCCTGCTCCTGGTTTTGCCCAAGGGATCCTGGGCTCTGGGGCAGGTTGAGCTGCTGGGGATGTTGTGTGTGTGAGCACTGGGCTGAAAGTCCATGTACCATCCCTGCACTTAGGCCTTTGAGCTGGAATGCTCCTGAGTCAGGCATAGGGAGACTTCATAGTGACAGTGCAGCTTCTGTAAGCCAAATGTGGGTGTTTGAGGAGATGGGGGTAGGATAGGGTTGAGCAAACAGCCGGGTCTGGAGCACAGCTGTGATGAGGAGCAGCTGAGGGAACTGGGGATGCAGGAGAAAAGGAGGCTCAGGGGTGACCTTATTCCTCTCTACAACTCCCTGAAAGGAGGTTGTAGCCGGGTGGGCATCAGTCTCTTCTCCCAGGTAACAAGAACAGGACAAGAAGGAGTGGTCCCAAGTTATGGAAGGAGGGCTTTGGTGGATCGATGCCACGTATATTCCTATGGGGTCCCTCGTGGAGCGCTCAGGCGGCGCTGCCAGCACCCACGCGAGCACACGATCTCACCTTCACAGGTGGTCACGAACAGCCGCTCACACCCACAGCCTGGGCACGAACCGGAGACACAGAGGTGAGAGGGGTTTTCTGCCTGCACTGCCGAGGCGCTCAATGGAACCAACACACCCGAAGGGAGCAGGGACAAAGAACCAAGAACAGCACCCACACGTGGTTTTATCCTGAGAGCTCCTAAAGGCGGGCAGAGCATCCAAAACCAATGGTCTGAGGGCTCAGGGGCAGAAGCTAGGATGAGAGACATAACAGGGGCCAATGGGAAAAGGGATGGGAGGGGGGAGAGGGCCAGTGACCAGCAGAATCTAGACAAAGGGAGAACTTTCTAGCACAGTGTTGTAGGGAGAGATCGCTCTTAGGGTAACTTGGGGGGTGTAAAGTGGATTTAGCCACCACAACACCAAGTTGCACCAGAGGAGATTTAGATTGGATATTAAGGAAAATTTCCTTACTGAAAGGTGGTCAGGCACTGACACAGACTGCCCAGAGAAGTGATGGAATCACCATCCCTAGAAGTATTCAAAAAACATGTAGATGTGGTGCTCAGGGACATTTAGGTTTAATGGTGAACTTGGCAGTGCTGAGTTAATGGTTGGACTCAGCCTAGGAGGTCTTCTCCAACCTCAAGGATTCTATGATTTTAATCTGTCCAGCCATGAATATTTACCCATGCACACTGCTGGCTGGCATTGGGTTTCAGCTCAGTCAGTGCAGCCATCTCCTGGATAAAATCCAGCCTTTTTCCTCTTCCAGAGGGTGTGGCTGGACGATGCCTGCACGTGGCTCCATCTGCATCTTGTGAATGCTCCAGGCTGATGGCAGCTAGTTTAGAGCAGCCCATGGTACCTGCAGATGTGGAGTTAACTACTGAGAGTGTAGGTATTCCTGGGGGCAAAGGGCAGCCTTTGGGTCCTGAACCAAAAAAAAAGAAGTGCTTTTTCACCTCAAGCACCAGTGAGAGGTGTCACTGCTCTACTTGGGCTCCCACAATTCGGACTGAGCCAGGAGCTGCTGTGCCAGGCAGAAATTAGGTGCTGCCAGGCTAGGACACCACTCCTGAGCTGGCTGGCCATGGCTGAAACTGAGCCTGCAGCTCTGCTTGCCCTTCTGGCTGAGCTCTGGAGGTCACAAGCAGCTGGGGGCCTGGGAAAAGGTCTACATGTGGTACAGCTGTTCACAAAATATGTGGCCTTGTTTTTGTACATCTCCACTGAGGCTTCAGCCGGGCCTGAATATCCATGTGTGAGTCCTGTCCCATGGGGAACAGAGCCTTCAGCTGCCCATTCTGCTCTCAAGGAAGGGGGCTGTGACACCAGATGGTGTCTGTGCCCAAATCTGTTTGGCTGTTGTTGGAGAGATGGTCTAGATGACCTTGAGACCTTACTCATCTGCCAGAGAGGATTGGATCTGGCAGCAGACCTCTCTAGGGGTGTTTGACTCGTTCAGCAAGCGCTATGGAGAAGATGTGAGACCTTTGACTCCATCAGCATCTGTCTGTTCTCCTTTCTAGGTATTGCTCTCTCCAGACATGGATTTTGACCAGTCTGAAAGTGACCAGGATATTTCAGGACTCCGGGGAACCAGCCAGAAAATGAAGCAGCCCAGCTATCAAGTGGTCATCTGACACCAGCGGGACAAGGGAGGTGGAGGAATGAGCAGCACTGTGATCCTTGAGCTGGCCAAGGAAGGGTAGGGTGGGGAATACTGGTTGACCCTTATGGATCTACAGAGATCCTTTTGCCTGCCTCATCTTAGACCTATCCTGCACTTGTCTTGGGGATGGTATCTGTGCATCCTGTACAGGCTTGAGCAGTATCTGCTTTACCTGTGTGCCCCACAGGCAGGCACATTGAGGTTGGGGATACAGGGATGTAATTTCCCTGGCTGGCCAACTGGGTGTGACTTCTTTTTTTGTCAGGGCTAGAGACTGAAATGAAAAGATTGTCTGCTTTTTTATAGAAAAAGAAAAAAAAGACTATTCAGTACTACCTGAACTGTTGACACTTTTATATGCACAATGCTCAAAGGAATTGGTTTGCAATATGTATTTAAATGTCTCGAATTGGGAAGATTGTCTCAGTGGATCTGATTCTTTTTACTGTTTTATAAGGAATCCAATAAATATTTAACCTAGAATTGCTTCATACATTAAATGCCTTCATGTGCTTAATGTTCTGCACAACCCTAACACTGAAAGGGAGGAAGGGGAGCTGCTGAAATCTTTCCTGACCAGGGAAGATTGCATTTCTGCAGCAGGGCTGTTCTGGTAAACCTGCAGATGAGGAATTTGAGCCACAGAGCTTGGTTTTTGTGGTTGAGCTGTAGGAGCTGCTTCAGTGCAAAGCCCTGATGCTGCAGCATCAGCCTGTGCTGGGCTCCAGAACAGACTCAGAGATGGATCCCAGTCACCACCTTACAAGGGAGTGTTTACTGGAAGTTGAGAACGTGCCTTTTACTTAGTTTAAAATAAATATCTGAACTGTCTGCAGGACCTGATTCAAGCTGAATCTGAAAGCCCCATTAGCCAGCCCTGATCTGCGGGCAAGGAAAGGCCTGGGGTAGTATTGCTGCTGGAAAAAGCCATGGGTCACCCCAGGACTGGCACTTTTTGCTCCAAGTGTGAAGTGCAGGGCTTTGCCCTGTTTGCTTTGCTCTTAGCAAACTGTATTTGTCTGTAAACACAAAAATGCAAAAACACTTTGCAGCTGTCCTGGGGAGAGAGTGAGCACAGAGCAGCTGCCTCACCCCACTCCCAGGCTGGATGCAGAGACAGCTGTGGAGAGACCCATCCTGAGTCCAGAGGGGGGGATAGTCCTTGGAGCAGGGATCCAGGATTCACTGGACTGGTCTCCCTAGTGGAGCTGTAGCCAGGCTTTGCTTATTGCAAGACAACTCCCCTTATGTGATGGACAGGAATGATCTTTTCATTTTTCCCTTGCATTTTTCCCAAGAAAACAACCCTTGTTAAGGAGTAGAAAATAAAGGATTTGGATTTTCTGACTTGGATGGATTTAGATGTAAAGGCTGAGCTTGGAGCATATGAAGATATTTGGTGGGGGTTTTTTGGGGGTTTGGTTTGTTGTTTTTCTCCTGACTTCAAAGTGGTTTGAAGCCTTAGATGCAAATCAAAGTCTCGGATGCCCCTCAGTGAACTAGACACGCTTGGCTACACTTGCAGCTGTGCAGCTTTAAACTGTTTTTCTGGAAATTAAGTCCTTTTTTGTTTTTCTTCCTTAATGAAGGGTCAAAATCCTGCTTCTGCTGGCACATCAAAAGGCTTTTGGAGCACGTGGCACACAGCTCTCTGAATAGTTTATTTATATGGCTCAGTGCGGTGTGTTTCACAGCACAACTTCTGCTTGTCTGGGGAGCTGTGCACTGGTAGGGGCTGGAGTAAGTCCTGTGCTGTGTAAGGTTTTGACTGGAAATAGATTAAAATGACTTTCCCTTGGGCTTAGAAACGGGGTCCCTGTTAGGAGGTGCACTGGTATTTGGGGTTTTGCTCTTGCTATAGGGCTGCATAGTGCAACCCTGCAATGGGTGAAGAATGCAAATTTGGCCAAAGCAATGTCCTTGTCCTAAAATGGACTGTGAGTGACATGACCTTCATTTTAGCCCTTAGCTGAACCTGTCTGAGAAGGTTCTCAACAGGCAATAGCAGGACGAGTAAGATGTGGGGGAAGGTTCTCCCTCTCAGTCCTTGTGTAGCCAGAGCTGTTTCAGCAGCCCTGTTCCCTTCCCATCTCTGAAATAGTGCTGTGCAATTGTTTCCATTGCACTCCACAGTGATTGCTCAGCCTCATTCCTGAGCTGTCTGAGCAGTGCAATCTTTAGCCATATTCCTGTGAATCCAAGTGCTCTGTGACACTCTTGGAAATGAGAACAAATGCATCTCTATGCAGTTGTTGCAGTGGAGGTCTGGGAGCTCTCTGGGCTAGCATGAAGGGCTTTGAGTACCAAGCCTGAATGTATTCCCCCTCATGAGAGAGGGAAGTGTTGTGATGCCCCAAAAAATTGAAGTTTACAGTCCATGACCTGCCTTTGCTCTTGGGGCAGCAGGAGCACAAACTGTTTTCCCACGTCCTATTCTACTGTATTTAAAGTCTGTGGTTAAACTCTCATTGTAATGTGGGAGTAAAACCCTAGGGTCTGTTCTTGCCTCCTACCAAGTGTATAGAGACTACAGAACATCAGTGACCTTTAATTTTCCACTGAAATTACTTTGGTTCCCAACTTATTGTTAACTTGTGAGTGGTTCTTTCAGTCATCTGGTAACGTGAGCCTGTCCAGCAGCATAAAACACGCACAACCTTAGCTTCAAAGCTTGTTTTATCTTTGCCAAATGAAAGCTTCACTGCAGTGTTCACTGTAAAATATTTATTGTGAAATGGATAACTGGAGCCTTAAGGAGACTTTGAGTATATTGCTCCAGGTGCTTCATATCGCTGAGAAGTTGGACTTGATCATTGCTATCTTCAGGCCCTGACAGAAATGCGTTTCCTTGGCTGGAGGAGGAGAAAGAGGAGCAATGATGCACCTGAATTATTAGCAGTAGGTGTGTGTTTATATATATTATATACATATCTATATACAGAAGAGATGATGGGAGAGCCTAAGCCAGTCACTCCCCTTAGCAATACACATGGACAGCACAATGTGGGAGGAGAAGGAAGGGGTCCATAAGGACAGTATGGAAACACCTGCCAAACCCTGGAGTGTCTAGAAAGCCACTGCCACTGTCCTGTTGACTCTGTGCTAGTGAAATGGGAGGTTGGTTGGATGTGGGCTGTGGGTGATCTTCCTACTGTCTTCTTGGGCAGAGAAGTCAACTTCACAGCTGTTCCTCATCTCTTTCTGGCCCGTGAGCAAACTGCAGAGCATTAAGCCTCTGCTATTATTCCACACTCAGGACTGTGCTGAAGGTCTTGCCTTCAGTTCTCCCTCGCAGGAGAGCTGTTTCTCAAGATAGCAGGGCCCAAAGCAGTAGTTTCTTCTTTATGTTCTGTTCCAAAGTACGAGCCTTGGCATGAGTTTTGTACTAACTGAGCTCTCTGTAAGGATCTTCCAGAGTGCAGTTAAACCTTGCTCGGTGCTTTTAGCTGTTTCCCTCTTCCAGGCAGCACATGGTGTGAGTAAGAGACCGTGCTTGCCACCTGCTCTGCTGCCACAGTGCTTGCAGCTCTAACGAGCTGATCAAGCAACTGGAAAATCACCACCCCACCCCCAGCAGCTGGAGCTCCTACAGAAACAATATGATTTAATTGTTAAATATGCAAAAAAATCAGTCAAGATTGAACCTATTTCTGTAGGTCTCTGGCAACTATTTTCTTCTAACACATGGATATAATTTAATTCCTGGAGATGCTTCCACACCCAGCCTCCCTCCTTCTCAATTCTGGAAAGGCAGAGTACACATGAGCTCAGTTTGGCCTTGCCATGTAAATGTCTTTGTGGTTGTCAAGTCCTCTTTGGACAAGTTCTCTGCTAAAACTCCCCTGTGGCTGATCTATAGCATTGCTCAGTGATGCCTCACTTTAAAATACACCACAGCCTTGCAGTTTTGGGTTTGGAGCACCACCTGCAGTGGGGGTGGCTGGCAGACCCTTCTGTAACCTCCTGCTGCCAAATTCCTGCTGCGCACAAATTCCTGCAGTGTAAGGAAGGAGAAGAAGCCAGGGGAAATCGGGATGAAAATTTTTTGACAATTTGGAATAAATAAAGACTTCCTCCCTGATTACAAAAGCAGCTAGAGACGTCTAGCCGAAATTCAAGAGGCTGCTTTGTAGGCTCACAAGCTGTCGTGGGTTCTGGTTTGTCATCCCTTAGGAAATTTTAATCTTCGCTGAGCAGAAGGGATGTGATGCTCAAGGACGTGGCAGGTCTGTTGGAAGCTCACGGTGGAACTCTGTTTCTCTCTGAGGGAGTCAAGACTCAAGAAATCACTAACCCTGCAATGTTATTTAAATTGAATTACGTTGAATTAACTGCTCCATGGATTGGGAGCCTGCACCACTCCTGTTGCTGCTGAGGACCAGAGGTGCTTTTTAAGCACACAGCCTGTGTGCTTAAAAGACAGCAATAAACCACATCAAGGTTTTCACCACTGTTTTAAGGGTCTGTAGTGGTTCAGAGAACATCATGCTTATTGGCAAATGCAGACCTCATCCCACTAACCAGGAAAGCAATAACCTCCTGTGGCCTGTTGATTTAAGGTTTTGATTTTGTTTGATGCTAATGGGGCACTGCAGGTGAATATCCACCCACCTCTCCTCTCTCTGTCTTTCTCTCCTTTCCCCATGGACCAAGGTTGGAGCAGGTGCTCCAAGTGACTTCTTTGCAAAGCATATCGCCTCAACAGGCACTGTGCTGTATGATGTGCCTCCCATGGAGTGACCCACTAGCCCCAGGGGGTATTGCACAGATCCTTGCATGGGTTTGTTTTAAGGCCAGCAGCCTCTGCACTCACTGTTCACTGGCTTATTTCTCCCTCCCTTCCCACTGGGAGAGCACCAATCATGCCTTTAACCACATCCCTTCACCCCAGCCTTCTTTTTCTTCAGGAATTTGATGAACAGTGTTCATCTAGCATGAAAGAGAGACAGCTGATTTTCAAGGGTAAAATCCTTGATTTCTTTGGCACCAAAAAGTAAGAAAATATTAATAAGTTGCCTAATAGAGGCTTCAGAAGGGACCTGCTGTCACCCGTGCTGCCGCAGCACATTGTTGTGACCGCTCTTAAAGACTGTTGATCGTCCCAAAGCTGGTCCCTGTGTCGAAGGGATGAGAAGCCAGATAGTCCTTATAGCTCCCATCGATCAGTTTGTCTGCGTTGTTTTTGGCAAACCAGCAGTTGACTTCCTGCTGGCCATTGTAGATCCTCCTCTGCTTCCACACAACAGGAACGAGCCGTCCCTTCACCTTCAGGGTGTTTGTAGGGTTTGCCTTCAACGGCTCCGTTTGGTTCTGCCCAGCCTCCTGACGATGTGTGCTTAGAGATTCCTGAAGAAGCTTAACTTCATGGTTCAAGAACTGACCTGCAAGGCAAGATAGAGTCCATGACTGGCTGATCTGTGCCTGTTTATAAATTGTTGTGGTTTGTGGTTTTTTTGGTAGGACACATTGGAGGATTCTCAGCTTATGGGTTTCTAAAGGGCTTCTCTGCAACAACAGGATGAATCTTGTTCCTGTGATTCTTTTCTAAATCCCACAAACACAGAGGTTAGAATAAAACCCTACCTTTTTTATTTTTTTAACCCCAAGTCAAAGTACACTAAAGAGCTCAAGAGCCTTTTTAGGTGCCAGTAGTAAGTTCTCTTCTGTGGGACATGGTTACTAGAGGTTATTAACCCACACAATGCCCATCAGCAAGCAAAAAGTTCTAGGCCTGAAGCCTCAAGTTCTCTTCCCTTGCCTTCTTGGGAGCAAGTTCTTCTAGGCCAAACCTAAGTGTGGATTTAGAGGTTTGTGCATGAGACTGGCCTGAGGCTAAAACCCACTCCTAAGGGATCACCTCCTGCTTCACCTGGGGGTGTCTGAGTGACACAGAAACTATGGTAAAAGTTTTAGAGTTCTGCACCCATACGTGACCAAAACCATTAATACTTCTCATTGGCTGAGCCTACCTAAAGCCTAGTTCCTTCAAAAGGTAGGGTGGCTCTTCTTTCACTTGACATTTGGAAAAAAGGGGCCATAAAAAGTTCTTGGGGAAGATTTGGTTTCTGTCTCTGTATTGGGACCATCAAGTACTGTATTCTAATAGCAACTGTATTGATCATTAAAAGAGTGGAAATGTGAAAACCAGGCACAGCTGGGATAGGGAGAGGTAGCTCATACAGGAAAAGACAGGAGAGGAGTAGGAGATACTAAAAATAGAGAAGTTGTTTGAGAGAGGACCTGGGAACTTAATCCCCACCTGCCTTTTTCCTGTCTCTGCTCGGAAGGATCATTTTTGTCTGATTTAGAGCTCTGAACCTGAGAACCTGTCACCTACCCAGTAGCCCGTGGGAGTCAGAAGAGAGGCCTTTACTGTTGGAGATGTAGAACCCCAGGTGATTCCTCTGGTATGGAGCTGGCTTCTTGTAGTGGTGGATGAGGATGACAAAGCTGATGGAGTCCCGGATCGTCACGGTGATGTTGGAGTAGGCAGAGATGGACACCTCGAGGCTCCTGCTTCGCACGACAGCACTCCGGCCACAGGACAGGACGAGCCTTTCCCCATCATCCAGGATGACCCTCCTGGGTGTGATCTCCAGGTAAGACCTCTCTGGCTTATTGCTGAGGATGGTGATGGTGCTGAAGTAAGTCCGATGCTTCTTGTGGCCGTTGGGTGGTGCGGGAGCTCCAATTAATTGTCCATTCACAGTTACACCTTGCAGGAGAACAATCAGTAAATGAAAGCTGGATCCCAGGATCCCAGAGTCACAGAACAGTCAGAGTTGGAAGGGGCCCAGAAGGAATAGGTCTATTGTCTCAATGACACAAGGCTTGTGACTGAGGACATGCAGGCTCACCATCTCGTGCTCAATTATTTCACTTACCACTATTCAAAAGAGTATAATCAGTCTGTTATAAAATTTTCACCTCATACAGAGCACATAAATTTACCCAAGCTCAGAAATACTGGCGGCCTCTGCAGGCAGGTGCCCCCAGCCCCATTAATCCTCATACAGTGTACACAATGCCACAAAAAGAACCACTTTTGAGTATTCTAAGGTGAAGATCCCACTGAGTCAATTAAAGCCTAGATGTCCACAGTAAGATTCCCAGTCATTTTAATAATTTTTGTGACTTACTGTCCATAAGACAGTGACTCACTTCCCACAAGCCTCTAAAGACACACTGAACAGTGACAATTGAGGAGGCTTGTTGCTAACACAAGCTAAACCCAAGCCATTAACACTAAGATGAAATTAGCTCCATATCCCATCATTCCTGATGGGATCTCTCATTTCTGTCTTCAAAGACTCAAGGTTCTAGTGCTACAGTCTGTTTTGCTCAAGCTCATTCTGCAATTTGAGCCACGAAATCATTCAAGCAGTAGCACAAACAGTCTGTGAAATAAGTTGAAAGGAAGCATTGCCTGGAGCTGTATCTTACTAAGGCAGACATGAACACAAATATGGGGGCTAGACCCCTTCCACACAAAACAGAATCCTTACAGCTTTATTGTAGGGTTTTGTAAAACAAGTCTGTGAATTGTTTCTGGTTTCAACACCCCTTTCTCCCACTGTTGCCCTGCTCAGGACATAATCTGCTTATTAGCTGCCCTGCTTAGCATTCCAGATCGGATCAGACCACACTTTGGGCCCCTGAGGATCAGGCTGGCTTGGGTAAAGCAGGTCCTGAATCATGTGGGTTTTGACATGTGTGTCGTGACTCGCTAGCCAGTTTGGTGGTTTCTTTACTAAAAGAGCCATGGTGCTTGGTGAGCCTGTTTGGGTGCTTTGCTCTGTCCTAAACCAAACAGTACTGTAAGTAAAGAGGGAAATTCCCATAGCAGAGTAATTTTAGTGAGTCCAGATCTTTTATTTGCAAGCTGTGACTTTGTAACTGGGTGAAATTGAACCATAGGAGAAACTTTTTCTAATTTCCTATCACTTTCTTCCCTGTGAAGCACCTTGTGCTTGGTCTTACTCTTGCAGGGCTGGCCTTACACTTTGGTTTTCCTCTGCAAGAAACTGCTTGACTTGGCTGCTCACCAGATTCCTTGTGATCAGAGACCAGCCGGAGAATGTCCCCTGGTTCTCCATCAATATTGAAGCAGACAGAGAACTTGCTGGCAGGAAAATCAATGACAAAGTGAGGGTCCCCATCCGCTGAGAAGACATGGAAAAACAGATAATAAATGTGAGAGGTTCGCACAAAAGTGCAGCGTCCAAGATTGCAGCAAAACTCTTTAAAGTGTGTTTCTCCCTGTTTTTTCTAAATCCTCCTGGTTTGTTGTTTTTACAGGGTCAGATGGAGTTTGCCAGGAAATGCCAAGTTTTGCTTTGTTTATCACAAAGGTTGTTTTGTTTTACTCACGAAGAGGTTGGGTTTTCAATGACAACTCAAAACCCAAAACAGTCTAGGTGAAAATCAGGATATTTTCTTCCTGGAATATAATTTCAGTGATTTATGGGAATTACCATGTAGGTGTTTTGAACTCCTCCATACTTTCTTGGCAGGCTACATCCCCCAAAGCACACAGAAATGTGCTTTCTAACCAAGGGCTGCTGCATGGGTGCACCTCACACTGACCCCTCCTGGCCCTCGGTATCAGATTGGAGCAGTCAACAGCAGCTGTTGATCCCACAATCCTAATTTTTCAACAATCCTTGACCTATCATCAACTATCAGACATCTGCCATTATTAAGGCAAGCCAAAAATCCTAGTTTCTAAGGTAAAATTGACCCTATCAAGAGAAATTCAAGTCCGAAATCTTGATGTAGACTTATTCTTCAGTGTTTAATATTTGAAAAGTTAAGTAGAGATGCAGGAAAATTGTAAAATACTATACAGAATTTTCTCTTTTTTCCATCTTCAACGACATTTTTATGTTTCAGCATTATTACTTTATAAAAGGTTTTTTGACTATTTCTAATACAGAGAGAATGTGTTTCTGTTCTCCCCTAACCTACAGAAATCTCACATATGAGGATCAAGTGTTATAGATCATCTGCCTTGCTCACAACTCCTTCTCATTACTCATCCTCTCTGTATTTCGGTTTTGTTTTCATTTTCCTCCCTACTCTGTAGGTCTAACAAACAGAATTTTGGCTGGTCACTGGGATGGTTATGCCACGGTGATATGCATCTGAGGTTTCCATAAATCAGCCACTATTATTTTGCATTATTAAAGGCATGAAAACAGGCACTGACCTGAAGTTTTAGAGATTTTAATTCTCTGTTTGTCGTGCTCCCTGCGTATACCTAGAAGTGGGGAAGGAAGGCTGTTACAATTACTAATGGAGCAGCAGGAAGAGACATATTATTATAATGTTCCCCAAATATTATTCAGAGAGATTATGGGATCTATTCCTGCAGCCACTTTAAACTTCATGTAGAACACCAGTTTTTCCCCAGTGGTTCCTGCAGAGTAGTAAGTGCTTCAAGGGGGTGAGTGAGGGGCCTAAAAGGCTTTCTTAGGGTTACCCAGCCCACAATTAGCAAAATTGGTATGAAAATCTCATCTTTACCCTTCAGTTCATTGTCTAACTCACCCCCGTGCCAAAGTCAGCCATGAGACATTGCCCATGCAAGAATATTTCTTACCAGAACAAGGTTATTCTTCTCTCATACCTGGTGGGGCCTTGTGCCCCTGCAGGCTCTGCACCTTTTCCCCAATGCCATCAGTAGAAGGGCTGATAAACTCCTCCTGAGGTGGCTCTGAGTGGAGTCCAGCCTCTTTCATCTTCAGAACAGTGAAGGGGGTAACAAAATTGTAAGCCAGGGCCATTGACTTGGCTTTCTCCATCAAATTGTCCTTTTCCTGTCTGTCATCACTCTTCAGCCGAGAATTGAGCAACTCCTTGATGGTGAGGTAACTCCATGCCCTCTCAATGTAATTATTATCCCCTTTGCCATCCTCCAGGCCGGGGACGCCTCTGATGTCATTCCTGCTTGGCAGGTCAATAGCCACATCTGTTTTGAGGAGGATGTACTTCTTGGAATTGCTGGCAGTCACCTCCACGTGGAGTTTATCCGAGGTGCGGTTGATGAGTTTGCCGGCTATGATAATTTCAGAGCCATTGAAATAGTTGGGGAAGAAGTTCTGGGTGACCTGCTCCACATCTTCTTCAGGGTAATCAATGCGGATGTCGGAGAGAAGGGGTGTCCCTATTTCATCATAGAACCTTAAACAAGACACATTTCTCACTGTTAGCACTGTGTGAACACACTCTTCCACTTGTACATGGCCAAGGACACAGTCAGGTTATCTAAAAGGGCTCCTAATCATTCAAGCAGCAGTTTGAGCCATCAGGAACCAACTTTAACTACCCCATCCACTCTAACTGGGCCCAGAGAATCAGGGTGGGGGTGTTTCTGCCCTTAGAGCTTTTCAAAACCTGAGTGGACAAAGCCTTGAGAAACCTCACCTAAACTTGAAGTTAGCTCTTCTCAGAGCAGGAGGTTGAAATACAGGATCTCCAGAGGTCCCTGTAAACCAAAATTATTCTCTGCCTCATTTTAGTGCTCACTGTTCCTTAGGCATCTAAACAGTCTCTTAGGTATGTCCAGAACCATCCCAGCATGGCCTGGCAGTCCCCTCCCTTCCACTATGATTCCAGATCTCTGCAAGGAGATATTTGTGATCACTTAAGTGTTTACATTAAAAGTAAATTCTTGGCTTCCAAGGTTCACAGAAAGCAGCCCAGTTACTAAAAAATGTACTTAGACAAGACGGTGTTAATCACAGGTTTCTAGTGGTATTACACATGGTATCCCAGAGCCAGAAACTGTAAGGCCAAAATGCTAGGTCCCTCAAAGCCAAAGAGAATCCAAACCAAACCTTCTGAATCTCTGGAAGGCCCCTAGATTGGGTTGGTCAGTGTAGGACAGGCAGGAATACAGTTTTCTGAGGGCCAACAGAGAAAGAAAATCAAGAAGGAATCTCACCATGACCCCCATAAAAAGGACATTTCCAAGGAATGGAGGAATTCTAGCTACTCTATACAGGGAGCCTGGCACAAGAGAGCTCACTACCTCGTGGCTGATTTTCTGTTGGAGCAAGGCATTGCTTTCATGGAATCAGGGAGGTTAACCCTTAAAATGCCTTGTTAACGTGACCGGCCACATTTGTGAGAACACCTCACTCTGGACAGCCCAGAAAACCTTCACAAGGCTCAAGGCCCACGTTTACAGTGCTGTGTTTTCCCTACAACAATGTGCTTTTGAAGGTTCCTCCCAAGCTGCTCCAAGAATCCCATATTTCCCATTTAAATGCCAAACTGCTCATCTCTTGGCAAGTCATTTGAGTTTAATTTGGTAAATAAACAAAGAATTGGCCTCAGCCCCTTTTTTATTTCAAGCTGCATTTATTTGACACATCTGGTTAAACAGATTGTCTGGAAGCTAAAGTCACCCTTTCTGCTTTATTCTCTCTCCAAGGGAAGCCAAAGCCTGAATTGGTTGACTTTCTTTTAAAGTCTGTCTGAGCACTCAGTGTCCTTCATGCAGAGACCTCACCAGATTTAAGAACGTGACTGAATTAAACTTGAGAACTCTCTGTAAATTAACTTCTGAGTTGTAACAAATGGTGGAGATACACAACCTCTCTTACAGTACAATTCAAGGAAGTGTCTGTATAAAAATACAACCCACTGAGCACAAAAAAAAAATCACATTGGCACCCATTTGGGTTTTCCCTCCAACCGAGGTTTGAATCGGCCTCCAGCAGTGATTGTGCTTTTCTGTATAATTTTGGCACCAGATGCCAAATGGGTTTGCCATGACTGAGCTTGATAAACAGTGAGCTGTTCATCACAGAGAGGCGTTTGAACAAGTACTTGCAGCGCTGGGCTCCCGTAGCCCAATCAATCAGAACAACCTCTATTTGCCAGGGAATTCCACTTACTCTCCAAAATACATGTCCTGAGGAGGAAATGACATGGGAGGAGTGACAGATGGATCTACAGAATCTGGTTTAGAAGGAATTCTTGTCCACACATAACCACCACAGAAGGCAAAGCTCTGGTGGAAAGTGCTTGGATTCATTGCTCCAGGGGCACGAGCCAGGAGAGAGGTCAGTACTTAGTAACTGTCTCTTTTCAGCTTTTGTGGTTAAAAAACTAACATTTTGGGAGTGAAAGCCAAACATTTTTATTTCGAAATACTGACACATTGCCAGACATTTTGGTCAGAGCTGTGGTCATGTATCTTTCTGCTGTTCCTTACCAGAGTCTCCCCTTGGACTACAGCTCCCTGATCACCAAAGAGGAACATAATCTCTGGTCCTACTGAAGGATGAGGACTGCAGGAAACTTATGAGGAGTTTGGGTCACAAAGAATGAGAGAATTAAGTGACTATATGGTTATCCCAGGAATGATCTTTGTGTGTTTTTCAAAGTCAGATATTTTGGAGTTTGGGCAAAGGGTTATCATTTTCAAAAAATAAAGAAATAATTTTATGTTCCAAATTGGAATCTTCATTCCTGATCCCCTCCATGGTGTTTATATTGTTGATTTGTTGTATGAAATGCATCCTCTCTCCCCACCATTTACCTGTGAGGAATTGGGACCTGTGCCCCCCACTCTCTGGGTTTACATGTCCAAAACAACAATCTGAATTAGGGAAACAAATGCCTTGTTTTGAGGGGCTGGGAAGCTCCAGTGCAATGCAGGGGGTCTGCTAAGAAGAAGAAAATTTCTGGGAAGCCATTCAGAGTATCTGATCATACTCTGCCTCTCCCAGCCAGAGCTGAGCCTCAGGGAAACTCCAATGTCTTGCCGTGTCTCTTTGAAGGATTTTCCATCCCAAAATGCTTTCCCAGAGAACCCAAAGAACAGGAAAAGCAGAACAAACCCTTTGAGGTGGCTGGCTGCATCCTCATCCTCCTGGAAAAGCCTCGTCATGCCACAGTTCTCCAGTGCCATCCTCTCCAGCAGCTTGTGATCCACGTCATTGCCAATGCCAATGGTGAAGAGGCAGAATTTATCCCGGATGGCATCCTTGGTGTTGCTGAGGATTTTGGATGACTGTGTTTCCCCAACAGTTGGCCTCCCATCCGTGAGGAAGATGATCAGGGACACGCTCCTGGCATCAATGTCGTTCTGAGCAATGTAATCATTCAGCAGCTTTGCCCCAGTCTGGAGAGCCCCGTTAATATTAGTCCCTGGGAAGGTACCAGAATGATTAGAGCTCATTTCCCCTTCTAAGAGTGGTGTGAATAATTTCCCTGAGCTCCCTTTATTGAGGTGACAGCTTCTCTGGACATCAGGATGTCCCTTTCTCCACATGAAATTGCTCTAGCCCTTTAATTCAGTTCAGCTCTGTTACTCAGCACCAGATTGGCATAGCTGTTTATGGTCTTATGAATTGAATTATGAATTTCTGTTTATCATGTGAAATTGCTGTTGAATGTCTCAATGTACAACAATCAGCCATCAGCCTGGCAAACAGAGTTATACCATGTCTGGCTGGTACCAAAAAAAAAAAAAACGGTTAAACTTAATTACGGGACTCTCCCAGATGATATCTGAACTAGGAAAAGTTCTGCTCATTTTTTCTGAAGGGCACAGCATTTGGAGTTAGGAAAAAAGCCTTCAAATGGGAAAACGAGTGGTTGGGTTTGTTCTTCACACCCCAGGGGGATACAAAGTTTAAAGGAAAGAGCTTGGTTAGCTGAGGAGTGTGTTTGCACAAAACAACTGGCTGGTGAAGAACAGAACTGCCTGAAGTGGGGTGGGAGGGAGAAAACAAAGTGAATGAGGGAACAGATGTACATTAGAATAGCCATGAAAAGGATCCAAGCCCACTGTGTGTTAAAAAAAAATAAAATAAAAAAGGGAAAACAGGAAAATGAGTACAAGTATTCCCTTTCTCCATGTATTTCTAGTCAAAGCACAGAGGGGTTGGCTGTGGGACCTCTGCAAAATCAGCACATCTGGGTTAAAAACAGCTCTTAGAAAACAAAGCAGGTGAAATGGGTTAAGAGCCATACACAGCTGACTCCTGGGGGTCCGGAAAGGGAGATCTAGGAAGGTTATCAACAGGATGTGATAGAAGGTCTGACCATGCAGCACATACCTAGACACTCAGTGTGCACAGCTCCAGTGACTGCAGCAAGACAAGGAACAGAAAAGCAGCAAAGACTTCTGAAAAGTCCAAAAATCCTGACTCTGTCTTTTGCAAAATGATTTTCAACCAAAAAACCTGCACCTAAGCACCCTAACAATCTCTCAGTCTCCAGGCAGACTCAAAATCTCAGAACTTTTTCCTCAGAAAGAGGAGAAAACCATTCTATGTAGCAGTGTGTGTAATTTTAAACTCAGTCATATCACAGCACTACCAAGCACTGAAAAATGCCTTTTGCCACATGCTCAGGTATTTAGCAGCAGGATTTTTCTCCCGTTTCTTTGGTGTGAAAGTACAACACAGGAGTGTAACCACACCGTGTTCTTTGTGTGTGTTCACGTTCACTGGAAGATACTCAAGGAATAGCACCTTTATAGGGAAAACACAGTTAGCCAAAGCTGAAGTACCTGTGGTGGAGAATCACTGCACCTTCCTGTTGAACCACAGTCAATCATTTCCTTTTACTTTTGTTCTCTGGCAGGTTCATGGGCAAACCCAGCTGGCTCCTGCACAGCTCTCTTGGCACTTCAGGAGTAAAAGGCTTTGTTCTCTGAGTTTAGTCCCACTATTGGTAATTGTTTAACTGGGCAGGTCCCTTGACCACTTCCTGAACAATTCCTCTCACCACACAAACAGCACAGCCAACCATCCTGTTTGCCGTGTTTTTCCATCAGAGGGTTTCCTCTGCTAGGAGTGGTCACTGCTCAGGGGCAGCCATGGGAAGGCCCTACCTGACCTTCGAGCAGCTGTGATTACTTCCACAGGGAAGGATTTGAATAGGTCATTTTGCAGCTCCCTGGGCACAGCTGCTGGAATATGTTTGATTACAAACCTCACCATAGTTGGGGATTTTTTATACTACTGTCCACAGCCTCACAGGAGACCTGTGAATCAAATTAAAAATCATGCCTGCACTCTGCCACTGGTCTGGGGTCTTCTCCTCTGCCCTCTTCCCTCCTGGCAACAAAGCACAAGCAAAAAGGGCTGAGAAATTCTTAAATATCATTTTGGCTACTCCTTGGTAGAGACAAGAAGACAGTACTAGGTGAGAAGCCCCTGCAGAAGGCAATCCCACATCCCACAGTGGATGTTCCATCTCTGGGGTTTCCAGCCCAGACAAAATCATGTGCCTGCTTGCACAGAGCCTTTCAAAAACTGCACAATACTGGTCCTGTGTGTCCTTCTCCAGGGTATGGTTTCATCTGTGTCCTTAAGAAATAACCTTGGAAGCTTTCCCACTCCTAGGGTGTCACCAGATAAACAAGAGAATGAAATCAAACTGGGTTTAATAAGTATATAGAATCATAGAGTAATTTTGGTTGGAGGGGATATTTAAAGGCCATCTAGTCCAAACCCCCTGCAATGGGCAGGATCTGAGGAAACCTTCCCATCACGTATGTTAATAAAGAACACATAACCCTGAGTGGAGATGAAGGAATCCCCTTGTCCCATGACCTAAATCCCCATGTCTTTTCATTGCTACATGCTCCAGGACCACATTCACCACTCTCTGTCCTGTTGTAGTCAACTGGGTAACACAATTAATCCCATCCATATCTCTGGTCATACCTCCAGTAGGTGACATGTTATGGATGTACTTTTTGGCATCCCTGATGTTATTTGGAGTAACTGGCACCAGCCGGTCCTGCTGCCAGACCTTTATTCGGTTGGAAAAGCCGATGATATTGAAGTGATCTTCAGGCCTTAGGTCCTGGAGAATTGTGAAGAGAGCTTCTTTGGTCTAGAAAGAGAACAGAAAGGAGACCAGTAGACACAGCTGTCAGTGTTCTAGTGGGTAAGAGTTTAATTTTAAGATGTTCACTGATCTATTAGATATTTCTACACTACCAGTTTGGCTGAGGAAGAAAATTGGGGTGTCCATCCCTGTCCTAAGGCCTGATCTCTGTGGTGCCAGGGGTGGGCAAATATGAGATGAAAAACAACTCTTGCCAAAAAGGGCTTGTGAGGCACGTCTAGACCTAACTAAGCTTAAAAATCAGGCATCACAATTAGGATAAAAGCTCCCAGTGACTGGCAGAACCATGCTCTGAATCAAGGGACAGTGAATTATGACTAATAACAAAAACGTCATAGAGTTTGTCTAATGCCCTCTAGACTTGCAGTAAGCTGCAAGTGGCATATATTTAAAATATGTTACTTCTAAGTTAAAAAAACCTCTAAACATGTCAAAGGATGCACATTCTCTGTTCATAATTAGGATGCTATTTGCTATATATATACTCTAATGAATAGTTTCAGCAATTAA
This sequence comes from Corvus hawaiiensis, assembly GCF_020740725.1. Classification (NCBI taxonomy): domain Eukaryota; kingdom Metazoa; phylum Chordata; class Aves; order Passeriformes; family Corvidae; genus Corvus; species Corvus hawaiiensis. The sequence goes on along the minus strand of NC_063216.1, from coordinate 76,057,699 downwards.
TAAATGTTTAGGTTAATATATTCAATTAATTAGATATAAAAAAAAGTCCTGACTAGTCAATGCAGATTCTACCTGCCAGTCAATTTTGTTCCAGGCATGTTGTTTTTCACCAGTATGCCAACCGTTCATCATCCTGTGTAAATACAGGCAACAGAATGAGGAAAGCTGGTCACAAGAAGAGTTCTTAGCAAAAGAGGTCAAGGATCCTGGGTTCTGGGAAAGCCAGACCACTGAGAAAAAGGCAAGAGGAGGACTGCAGAGGTGTCCAGCTCCCCCCAGTGTGACCAGCTTGGATTTAGCAGCCATGCAGCTGTGTTCACATGGAGACAGACTTCAGTTGAGTAAGACTCAGAGAAGTTGTCCAAAAGCAGCCTCTGTCCGTGCAAACATACCCTATATTTGGATGCAAAACACACAGGACGACTATGAGGCAATATCTAAGTAGAGGGATCAGCAGAGTCTCAGCTCAGCCCCTTTTTGGCCACCATTAAGCCTTCCAAATTCCAAGGAAAGCTATGCAGGAAATAATATGGTTGGCTCATCAGCACCTAAAGGTTTCTCTCCTGCCTGTCAGGAAAATATGCAAAGGGCTTCTCCAGGAAAAATATAGAAGTAATCAGCAGTGCTGGAAAGCAGTTGAGCCTGGGCCTGATGTTGCTATGTAAAGACAGTTTGGAAAGGGGCTCAAAGGACTGATCAAGCTGTGTCATCAATATCCCCCTGGATTCTGCATGGAAGATGATGATGCAATGATGCAACTGCAAACAAATCTAATCCTCACAGCTGGTGCCTTGGCTCCCAGTCCACCTGAAATTAAGAGGAATATTTCCCGTAGCTTCAAACATTCTGGAGCTAGGTCTGGAGACTCTCCCTGCCTGTTTCTGTCCTGTGTACAAATCATTTTCCTCTGCAGGGATCTCAGGATTAATCCCTCCATTTTCTTAGCTGGAACATTCCTCCACGTCCCCCCATGTTTTACAGACAAGAATATTGAAGCAAATGCTGGTGGAAAAGACTCTTTCAAAGAGAAAGGGAGAACCCCACTAGGGTCACATCATGATGTGCACCGAACAAACCTCCACAAAGGTGAACTCCTGCCCCAAACATGGAGGCTCTCCTCAGTCTAGCAGTCCACAGAAACTGGCAAAGTTGGGCTAAGTATCAGCTGTTTGGAGAAGAAGAGAAGGTTTTACTCTCATCTCCTCTTTTACAACACCCTTTGTATTGTAAAAACGCTTCAGATAATACATGACATCACCCTTCAGAGCGACCCTCACTCAAAATCCCATTTTACAGAGAGGAAAACCAAGGCATAGGCTAGTTTAGTAATTATGCAAGGTCAGAAAGCAAGAGCTTCACAAAACTCGGGGTTTCCAGCTCTCAGTTCAGTCAGCCAAACCATCCTACACATGCACAGGCAGCAATCACACAGCGGAGAAAAGGACTCTAGGATTTATTCCATGATAACAAGGTTGGCCCGAGTATTTGTCCTTCAAAAAATGGATCAAAGTAAGCAGAAAGTGAAAATGGAGAGCCTTCTATCCTGTGTGTGAGCAGGCCTCCATGCCAAGCTCTGCTGAAGGAAATTTGGGCTGGATGTTAAAGCAAGGAACGACGAGACCACAACAGCTCCCTATGTACAACATCCTCCTTTGCTCCCACAAAGGAGACAGAGGTGCCTAGAGGCGATGATTTGAAGAAAAACTCCCCAAATCTCATTATCTATATTACAGCTCTGATTATAATTAACATTGCTTGACCTCTCCCATTACATCACCCCTCTTTTCAGTTCTTTTTTCAATTCTGTCAAACTGCACTTTTCTCAGAGGGATTTATTGGGCCCAAATAAGCTGTGCTGTTTCTGAGAACAAGGCAAGAGGAGAAATAATCTTGCTTTGGCCTACTTGCAGAGACTGCATCTCACCTCCCTTGCGCTCACAAATTCCTTTTGACATTCTTGCCTGTGTTCAGCCAAAAGAAAAGGAAAGGAAAAAGTAAAACCACACAGAGCAGAAGTAGCTTGGTGTACACAGCATCCAAGCTAGAATTGCAGAGAGGATCAGGAGGGAACTGGAGCAGACATTCCCAGGAAACCTAGCACTTCCCCACACCCTCATACAGGGGCCAAATGTGGGGCTGGGATCATCTCTCTCTCCCCTTCTTCCATTTCCTCTTTGCTTTTTGTCTCATTTTTGTCACTGCATGGCATTTGAGTCAGTTTTTCCCAGGAAAAAACTTCTGCCATATTTTAGTGGATATGCACTGACAGCCTGGATTCTGGCATCTGTATCCTGTGCTTGTCTCTGCAACTTAAATTAAAACCCTTTGAGTTTATGTAACATACACACAAACACATGTACAAGGGTGCGTGTGTGCACATGGTTTTGCTCCAAAGCAAACAGAGTGAGGGAGGCCATATGGTTCATTCTCCTGCAGCTTTTACCCCATCTGCAGTAAAAATAAAGGGTGGGATTCAGCTTTGCCAACTCAGTCATCAGAAAGCTGGGCATCACATCTAATACTGCTCGAGGCAGAGGAAGCCACCTCCGCAGAGTAATCTATCCTGTCTGTTTTGGACAGGTTGTAGGATGGGCTGAGTCACTGTCTGGAAGTGCCTGTCTTCAGGCATTGCCATCAAGCAGAGACGGTGGGACTCACCTCAAGAATTAATCTTGCTCCATCCTGAGCATTCTGATGCTTGCTGGAGCTAAAAGAAGCTGAATTTGCTCTCCACCTCACCCAGAGTGCTCTGAATTCCCCGTCTCTTCCTATTTCCATCTCTCTTCCCAGCTCATAAGGACTCCCAGGTATGTCCTAAAGACTGCAGTCCTCATGGGGTGCCAACAACAAGCTTTGCTACCAGCATTCTTCACCCACTAATGGTTTATGAGAGAGACATGACTTCCCTCAGAGTGCTGGATATGATTCAGGAGCTGGCAGGCAAAACTAACTTTTAATAGAGAGAATATCTTGGTAAAAGTGCACTGCTTGAAATCCTGAAGGACTCGGCTATGACCAAGTGCAATTGGTATCCAGCTCTCTCCTCCTATCTCCACCAGACCCCAGGCAAGGCTTTGCAGAGCTCTTCTGGCTGCAGCTTCAGTCGGGATACAGCAGCAGGTTTCTGCTTCTGGCCTTGTAAAGCCACAGCTGGAACTTCTCCTGACTTCAAGAAGCCAAGGGCTGTGGCTGCTGTAGGATTCCCAAACTGCTGTGCTGCCAATGGGGTCCTTGCACTTCCACTCCCACCTGGGCCCAGTGAGTCATTCCACTGAAACTCCTGCCAAAGAGGCAGAAAAGTAACCATTTCTTCCCTGCTGAGGGCCAGGTCATTCCTCCATGGCCATGCACATGACACTGGTTCATTTTGGAGATAAGCTGGACACGCTCACACTGAGGAAAAAGAGCTTGGGGGTCCAATGCCTCTGTGCCAAGTACTCTAAAGTGAAATACTTTTCCCAGCATGTTTGCCTGGGTGGATGCATTTGGAGCAAGGATTAAAGGAGAGGATGGCAGGAAGTAACAACACAGAACAGCTGAATAAAAATCCATTTTTACCATTTGGGAATGGTTTGTAGCTGTAAGAGTAAAGCTTTAAATGAGGATTTAAAAGAAGATAACTTGGTGGGGGAAGATGCCTCCGTTTCCCTCAAATTAGCACAGATGAAATTGAGCTGAGAGGTAGAGACTGAATTGCCACTGCATTTGAGATGAGGAATTGTGCTGAGGAATGAGCTGCCAACACAGCTGGAACCTTGGGACTGAAACATCCACCTCTAGGGCTACAAAATATCACCCCCAAACCTGGAGCAGTACAACCCTGGTCTACAGCTGGGAACAGGTGAGGTGACCGTGACTGCCAGGGAGTGACCAGAGTTTATGCCTGTGCTTCATGAATGATGAGAGAGGAGGGGAGCTCACACTGTCTAAATGATTGATGTGCAAACAGTGTCTGCTCAAGCCTACAAGGTCAGAGACAAGCCAGCTCCCAGCTGCCACTCTGGCCTTCCTTGTCACCTCCACACTGACACCTGGACATGCAACACAGCTGCTGCTCTTCTGGTTCTTGCTTGCTATGGGCCCTGAATCACCGACAAGGTGATTCAGAGCTGTACCACCCCCAGCAACAGCAGGAAGAGCAGAACTCCCTCAGCTACACTCGAGTTTGGCTGTGATTTGTCACCCTTGTACCCAGCCCTTGGAGTTAGCTCTGACAGACCTCATCTTGCTTAAACACTGGTAGGGCAAAGCATGGGAAGACAGATGCTCTTATGGAAAGCTGAGAGCCTTCAGCCCTTTTTTGGGTCAAAGATCTGCCTCAGAGACATCTGGGATGATGTCAGACCATCTGGGCACCTTTTAGGAGGAATCTGAGTCCTGGTGACATTTCTTTCACAGTCCCTTGTTTGTTTGGGGAGTGGGGCGAGGGTGAAGCCTGGCTACCCTGAGAGCTCTGCAGCTCAAAAGGATACAATATGTGGTTGTTAGAAGCTGTGGCACTGCCAGACATTGGCCCTGCTAGGCAGCAAGGGGAGAATTCAAACACCTCATTAAAATGCATATCCCAAGCCCACGTATTCACACTTTCCATCGCTTTAGGAGCACTTCTAAGTGTTTCATCCATCCGCCCTCGCAACAGCTGGGCAGCAGGACTTCATCACCAGTGACACAGCCCCTTCCAGCTCAGCCAGCACCAGGAAACTCCTTGGGCTCAGGATCAGCCAGTCTAGAGAACACTGTTAGCAGAGAGGAGAGCATTCCCAGGCACAGCCTTTGGAAAACAGGGCCCATTCTCTGAGAGATGCACGAGAACAGCCTGCAGAGAGCAGACCTGGGGCCATCTGCATCCATATGCTAAAAGATCCCACAACTAGAAGGCAAAATTTCAGCACCCTTTGTTCTTCCAGATCCCTTGTGAGAAATCAAATTCAACAGGAAAGGGGCTAAGGCACAAGATGTAAGCCCAGAAGGAATTAGGAACCCATAGCTCTATCCAGTAATGTGTCTGAGAGTGCAACAGTGCAGAGAAGGGCTCAGAAATGAGATCTCCTACAGCAAGGAGGAGAAAAGTACAAGTGAATATGTTATTTGGCAAAAGACTGCAAGGAACTACAGGAAGAACCAAAAGAGCTCCTTCCTCCACTTCAATATCCTCTGTGCTTTGGTTCTTCTCTTTCCCTTTCCAAACATGCAGAGACAGCTGATGAAAAGGTCCAGAGAGGGATTTTCCAAACAACAGTCGTAGCTCATCAATGTCCCCATGGTCTGTCAGAAGGATTAATACTGTGACTTAAGGAAAGGCTGGCATCAAAGTCACACCTGATATGGTGCTACCATGGTCAGACAAGGTGCTGCCATAGACTTGGTTTGGGTCCAGAGCCAAGGGAAGGCAGTGGGGGTTATAGGGAGAGCCAAGGAACAGAGAGAGCAAAGGTTTGGGCAGTGTTGTTCCTGCTGAGGTTTGAAGCCACATCTTGTGAGTTTTCTCTCCTCCGTGTCCCAGTGTCCTTTCTGCCCACATAATGCTGGTCACATGTCACCTGCCAGCAACAGGGACTTCTGTACCAAAAACAGGGGTTAACCCAGAAGTGTATCCTTGGATTGTTTTGCCTTCCTGCATCCCACTTTCAGAGTGGACAACTGGCCCCTTCTTCCTCCACAGGGAATGTCCTGCAATTGAGGGACTGCAACTGCCCCTCTCCCTGTCAATGTATCTTTGTGCTTTCTTCCTGGCAGACAAGAATGGCGTAACCAGGGAAAACTCCTTCGCAATTCTGGACAACAAGCATTTTGTTCTATACTGACACAGGCCTGTGATGGGAGGGAATTTGAATGTAGAGCTCTGGACAATAAAGGTCTGTCTCCAGTCCATGGTCCTGTCTCCCCCTCCTGAACATCCCAGATCCCTTGCTGGTCACTTGAACATTGCTGACTCCCTATATGGCTTTAAAAAAAGCTGCTCTGTAGTTTCCCGGTCTGGAAAACAACCATCCTTTAGAACAAATGTTTGTTCCTATTGCCTTTTCTAAAAAAGATTTTCCACTTAACATTGAGCAAAACACTTAGCTCCACATCCATCCAAGACAGGACTCAATTTTTGCTCAGTGGACGATAAAACTGTCTTCAAGGAGGTGATCAGTTGGGATAACTCACTTCTCTAGCACCCAGCAGCATGGTGAGGATAAATACATGAAAAACTAATCTGATGATCAAAAGTTGATCTGATTTCTCAGGAACTGGAGTTCCACGAACAGGGCAGAGCAGAGCAGATGCTCAGTCTTTGCAATCCCACTGCAGCACTGAGGATGTGAATAAATGCCAGTGCGAAGATTTAAGGAGGCAAGTTGTAATCAGCACCAGACATCGTTACTGGAAGCCCTTATCCCAGTGCAGAATGGATTACAGTTGGAGCAGTAAACAATTCCGTACAGTAAATAAGGCAAAGGGAAAAGCTTAAGGGCTGCCCCACAGGGCTATACTGAAATAACCCTACTGGAAAAAATGGGGCTGCATGGGCACACAGCCAGACTGACACAGCAGTGTCTGAAGGCCACATTCTTGTCTTGTGCTTAGCTCATTTCAAAGTGGAATCATATCCCATAACATGCCCATCAGACAGTCAAACCCCCACCCTGTCAGCATGACAAAAAGTTTCCATGGAGTTAGCAGCAAAAAGGTCAGCACCAAGGGAAAAATGCCCCATGCCCTCAATGCAGAGCTTGACATCTCTCCCTCTGCCCATCTTCAGAAGATGGAGTTCATCCCAGGGCACGAAGACTGTTCCAGTAACTGGGTACTGTCATTTTCTGTCACAGGGATCAGCCCCAACACAGTGCTGGAAGAGCTGACATGCCCAAGAGCTGTCCACAACACGTCCCCTCAATTTCAGCAATCATCAGCTGCTGTGTTACACAGCAGGAATTGAGCTGATACAGAAATCATTGTGCTCTTCATACTGATTATCCTCATCCTTCATCACGTAGCCACTCTCACAGACCAGGTGTCTCAGCAGCCTGAAGCCTAACAGGTTTGAAGCTTTCTAGCCCCTACTCAGAACATCCTATCCATGGGTGTAACCTGCTAGGAGAGATGTGCTGCTCCTCCCTTGAGGCTTCCCCATTTTCATTTCTTTTTACAGGACATGTGGTAGGGACTTTACAAGAAGATTCTAGTGATAGGACAAGAGGCAATGGCTTTAAACTAAAAGAGGAGAGATTTAGATTGGATATTGGGAAGAAATTATTCCCTGTGAGGGTGGTGAGGCCCTGGCACAGAGTACCCAGAGAAACTGTGGCTGCCCCATCCCTGGAAGTGTTCAAGGCCAGCTTGGACAGGGCTTGGAGCAACCTGGAATAGTGGAAGGTGTCCCTGCCCATAGCAGGGGGTTGGAACTGGATGATCTTTAAGGTCGTTTCCAATCCACACCATTTTAGAATTCTGTGATCTCCTGTGAGTGTGGGATGGTGACAAAGGTTTGTTGGTTGAAGGAAAGACCCAGCATTTTTGCTCAGGGTTAGCATTAAGCAATGCAAGAGTACTAAATAGTTCCTTTAAAAAGCAAACTTGCCAGTTTTCCCACCTAAGAGTCTGCCACAGGGCCCTCACAGTCCTCCAACACCTGCCCCACATCCAATTTTCACCATTTCCAAACCCTCTCTGCATCTCCAGCTCCAGGATCCCCACTCCCTCCTGCACATCTCTGCCTCCAGCCCTTCCCCTGCCCACTTCCATCCTAAGCCACTGCCTCAGGCACAAGAAGAAGCCAATTCTTTGCCAAAACTCTGCAGAGAAGAGAGCAGATGTTTTCGAGAAAATTATGTCACTGATCAGGGATGAATATCCAAGCAAAAGCTCTTTCCTCATGACATAGCATCATATCCCTCATTCCTAAGGGATCTCAAATTACATCATGTGGACCTCAGAGCTGCCTGTGAAGACTGTTTGATGACAATAATATAACATGGAAGATCTCACTCCAGCAGGATTCCACGTGAGGTGCTACAAGCACTTCTGAGCTTCAGCTGCTCTCCACAGCCAGAAACAAATGGTCCCAGTTGAGTAATGTGTAGGACACACCCTGATTTAGGGTGAAGGGGTATCTACTCAGAAATAGCAGTGTTGCTGCAAACAGTGCTAATCTAATAACTTCAGTCTTGGCAAAGATCTGGTGTCTTTTAGACTTGGGGGATCTTTGTACAGCCATAAGTCCAGACATGCGTTTGCCAGCTAAAGAGACAAGACTTTGCAAAGAGACAAGCACAGGCAAAGAAAATAACCTATCTAAATTCACATAACAGATCCATGATGAAAACACATAGAAGCCAGGTCTGGCTTCCAGGTGTTACTCCAGCAGCTGGAAAAAAATCCTTAATTCCAGCTTGGACAGGACTACTAAAGAAAGCTCTTTCATTTCACTGACTTTTATGCATTCGCCAGAGCCTTGAGGATACCAAGAGGCTTTAATGGCTCTGCCCAGCCCCAGCTGGGGCCTGCACCCACTCTCCTGCCCAATTAAGCTCCAGCCTGGGCCCTCAGTCCCAGTCTCAGACCAAGAGCTGTGCTGTCTGTAACTCTGGTATAGCTGTGCCTGGCCATAAACATCAATGACCCCAATCCATGGACTGACTTCCATGGACTGATTTAGCCACTTCCATTTCACTACAGACTTGTCTGGTGGTCACTGGGCTGTGTCTGGCACATCAGTAGCACCAGTTTTAAGTTCATCCTTTGATGAACTCAATGATGGTCCAATTGAAACCTGTGGGAGAGCTCTCAGTGTCTTCATGGGTTTTCAGTTCAAGCCTCAGCAGCATTTCCATGCCAAACTCTGCCTTACCTTTGCATCCTATTTACTCTGAACCCAGTTAAAGGACTTGCACTTTATAGTTGGCCTGGGATCCTCCTGGGAAATTTTGCCTCCGCTTCTACTGCCTCAGCATGAAGCAAAATTGGCTGTTAGTCTTAAGACCAGAAGCAGATGCTCCCTGCCCTGGATACCTGAGAACATCTTGCTCTGAAGGTTACTTGTTTCTCTGTCATTACTTAATTGCTTTAGGGTTAGGCAGATTATTTTTCTGCATGACAAGCACTTGCATTTCTCTTGGAAGAGAAATTTTATTTTTATTTTCTTAGAGCAAATAAATTCTACATGGATCTGATGTCTTATTTGCTGTAATAGTTCTTACATCCTATATTCACACCTCCAGAGAGGACTGAGATAACTCTGCTGTGTTGTATTCCTGAGTAGGAGGCAGCTGCATGGAGTTGTTAGTGCTGCAGACTGCTCTTCTGCGTTCTCTCAGGCTGTTTCTTTCCAACAGAAATGGAAAACCTGACAAAACTTTCCTCACCCCAGTAGCTTTGAACTCTCTAAAGGCTGTAATTAGAATTTGCATTTTTTTCCAAAGTTCCCTGGTGATTTAAGGTTGTTCTCCTGGGTAGCAGCCATTATTTGGACTAACAGTCAACAGGCTCACATCCAGTTCTGCAGCAACCAGCAGAAGTCAGAGGAGTTTGGAAGGAGAATATTGAGTGTTCAGGTGCTTGTCTGCTCTTTCACCACCCTGAAACTCCTCAGGGGGGTCTGTGCTGAGGCACAGAGGTTGAGGGGCTGGGCTCATAGGGCTCTCAGATGGGCTCCAGCAGTGTCAGTGACTCAAGGGTACCAACAGTGTCCCTTGGACAAATAAATGAAGCCCTTGCAAATCCCCAGCAGGTCCCAGTTTCAGCTGGGTTCCTCCTAGAGCAATTAACCTCAGAGAAAATTACAGTCTGGCACACCACCCTTGACAAGTTGCCAGGCTTGCGGTGAAGCCAAATGCTTAACTGAGTGTGTGGCATTTATTGCCTGTGGGAAAGGTAAGGTGAAATGAATCTGTGGTTGAAACAACTGTATTTTACTATATATCTTCAAAATACCTGCAAATTCAGTCTCCTGTGGGTATATTGACAGCTTGGAACGTGCTCGTTCTATAACATGGGTCCTTTTTCACCATGTTTAGTGAAGCTGGGTGCAATCATGGTAATCACAAGGTGGTGAACCTATAACTGGCCCCTCTTTCTCCTGGTTATACCAATGTAAAACTGCTATATCCCCTTCTACCTAGCCAGAGGTACCATAAAATCAGCAGGGCAGACTGCTCAAAGGGCAAATCATTTTGCTTCCCAGTAAACCCTGAAGATACAACCTGTTCCCCAGGCTCTCCTGGATGTTAAAAGCAACTATTCCACACAGAACTTGCTGTCTCTTTGCAAATGAAGGAACAAAGTTCATGGGGATTTTCCTTGCCAGTGGGACAGCAGTAATGATGTGCAAAGCCTAGAGCATGTGAATATTTTTCTCATTGTGCTCAAGAATTTTCTATTCCTGAACTTTATCTCCTTGCCAGTGCTAAGAGGAGACTGTAGCAAAGGCTCAGACTCTCAGTGGAGTTTGACTGCTGCAACACATCCGAGTCTGCTGGCATCACCAGAGCTCAGAGGCTGTGAAAACTGAGGAGAAATACCTTCCCCTCAAAGCTAATACATCCCTTAGTGATGTGAGGGGAATGTTTCAAGGGTCTTAATCACAGAACCAAAGAACTGTTAAGGCTGGAAAAGACCTCTAAGATCATCAAGTCCAATTATTAACCCAGCACGACTGTGTTCACCACTAAACCGCGTACCCAAATGCCACATCCACATGGTTTTTGAACATCTCCAATTATTTTATTCAAGCTGATCAACCAGTCTCACTGTATGTGTTTGTAACTGGACATTTGTTGCTTCAAAGACTCAGGAAAAAAGGGATGGCACAAACAGGTTAAAATTCATGTCGGAAATGGAAAACGTTGGGAGCAGAAAAGATAAATGACTCACAATTGGGTTATGGGAACTGGAGGATACATGAAATCCTGACCCTACTTGAGTCACTTTGCCATTTACTTCATGAAGGCAAGTGACTGCAGAGTGCAAAATCTCCTCCAGTTACTGTAGAAAAAGGTGCACAGCTGATGTTTCCCATCCCTGCTTATACAATCCTAAAGTCGTTTGCCATAGTCACTGCAGCTGACCCACAAGAGTGCTCTTTACAATTGCTGGCTGTATTTTTAGCTGACCTTGCATGTGACTCAGTAGAGAGAAATGAGGAAAGACAGTCCCATGGGATTTCCCAGCTCTCTACACACCACCACGGACCACCACAGCTGTGAGAGTCCAAGAGAAAAGAAAAAAAGGAGACATTTCCTCTGCTCAGATGTATCCTGCCGCCAGGGAATCTGTCTGTAATTTAATAAACATCTTAATAGCATCACCAACTGGGTAAAAAGGACACTGAGCAGACATGGCTGTAACTGATCATTCTTTCCTAGAGAACCAAGAGAGGTTTATTTTTCAGACAATCCTAGATTTTGGTCTTTTCTTGATTAATCCATGTGGGGGTTTTATGATTCTGATCTTAACTCCATAAAGTTCTATTTTTTGGAGCATCTGGAATCAAAGGAAGATAAGTGCCTCCATCACATAGCACTCCTCCATAACGTAGCAGTGGTTCTCCACAAAAAGAATATACTGAGAGAACAGGCAAAAAGTTGGGTACACCCTCAACAAAGGTTCTGGATAGACACTTCTCTCACTTCAAGCTCAGGAGGAACCTCTCCATAGATAATTTACCTGATATTCATGCATGTTTACCAGCAAGAACTGCCTAGGCTGTGAAGTAAACCTTCAGGGGTTAATGGCAGTCTTGTTTCTAGTAGGTGTAATGAAAAGAAACTCTGACACACAGAAGGACAATAAAAGCTTTCATAGTGCAAGGTTAAGCTGCTGACTACTTGTGCAGCTCACAAGAACACCAAAGCCCTTTGGAGACTTAATCTCCCTGGTTCAGCACTTGGTCACTTCCAGCATGCAGAACTGGGGGCATTTGTGCCAGAACTGTTTGTTCTGAGAGGCAGGGTGGTCATTTTTCAGCAGGAGAGTAACAGAAATCCAAGAGCCAGGCCCTGTCCACAGGACTTTGTACAGAGTCACAGGCATCTTGATTTGAGACCTCATTCAGCAAAGGACTAGGAATGCTTGTTAATAACTCTCTTGATGAGAGAGTCATCTTCTTCCCCAGTCACTGGGGAAGATAATTAGGATCCATAGAATCCATATTCCATTTATATTTGAGGTGCCCTTCAGCTTGGTATGGTGGCTCACGTTAAGGTCTGTGCCCTGGGAAAACATCTGAGATTTGTTCTGAAAGACTCAGATTCCCAAAAAGGACAAAATGACTTTTCTTTCAGCAGAACCTCTTGAGCTATACTTCACTAAGTGTTTTGCCAAGGTAATTTAAAGGCAGCAGTGTCTTCTCTGTGCTGTTAGACTGGACACAGTAGTTTGCTGAATGCACTTTGCTTTTGGAATTCTCCTTAATCTGCCTCTTTTCAAGCCACTCAGAACAGAACTGCCCAGGACAACCCTATGCTCAGTTTTGGCAGCACTGACCTTTACAGAGTGGTGAATCCTTCTACACTTCTTGTTCCCATTCCATTCCCACTAACATGATCATTTTCCATTGCAGGTAAATCATCTCACCTCTGTGTCCTCAGAGCCACCTCTCACCTCACACACAGCAAACATTTTGCAGAAGAAAAATGGTGAGACAAAGTCTGGACCAAGCTTTGCCACCTGAGAGCCCAGCAGTCCATAGCAGACACAAGGAGCTCACCTGCTTCAGCTTTGTCCCCACCATGGAAGCGCTGCTGTCCAGCACAAACACGACGTTCTTTGGCAATGGAGGAAGATCTGTGGGGGCGAAGTAGTGCACAAAATACCCATTGAGGATCTGTGGAAGAGCAAGGGAGCCAGAAATCAAAGCCAGATCGTGGTGCAATATTCCACACACATCATTATAGGATATTTAGATATTTGGCTGCTTCCAGTGACTCTGTGTACACTGGAGGGTATCAATGCTGCTTGATTTCCTTCTTCTTTCTGGTCCCCTGTTTATCCAGGCTGGATGAGCCAACTGGACCTCTCCAAATCTCCTTCCATGACTGACATTGGGGTTTCCTTCCAAATGCAGCAAGGATATAACACGTGTGCCCACAAATCAGAACCACAACACACACTTGAGGGACTGGCCTTGTATCCAGATATGTACAGCCAGTATATTGAGAAACTGAAAAGCAGACACAAAAAAGAAGCTCAATGAAGTTGAAGTCCATCTTGTGGCTGCCAATTGACTGGTTTTATTTTGGATAGTTCTTACGAGATGGAGGAGTAGCCTTCACTTTGAAAGCATTTTCTAGGAATTTGGAGCAAGCAAGACAATTGAACCACCTCAGGTACAGCTAATAAAACAGAAAAGATTATTATGCGTACAGTACCTGAACATCCCCAACACTCAGCTCCCTGTTGACATCATATCTAATTATGAAATCTCCCAAAATTCCATTTCGGGCAATCCTGGTTTGCTCAACAACACTGGGATTGAATGTAACCTTAGCTAAGGTTTTGGTGTGCCCAATGACAGTAGAGGGAGGAGGAGACACATCACCTGTTGAGATAAAACCACAATATTACAGGTTTTTCCCATTGCCTTACAGATGTCAAAGCACAGCACAGGTGGTATTGCCATGGAGCCAGGTCAACCACCACAGGGACTTGCTGAGATTGAAGATTCAGCTCACCAGTGAGAAAAAGAGAACTTAATAACCCCTCTCCTCTAATTTTAAACTGAAACCCATCTTGCATTGCTATCAGGGTTAAAAACGTTTACACAAAAGTCCTGTGTTCAGTTCTGTTCAGCCAAACACACCGCCTCAGATATGTACATGCTGTTAATTGCAGCCAGCTCTAGACAGCCAGGATGCAGATCCTACACCTGAGATCCTGCCAGTGGATGCAAGCATGATTCATTTGACCTGTTTAAACATTTCTTCCCGGATTAGATGAATCACACTGTAGATTCTTCCTCGTTGACTATAAAGAATTCTTGAGGTGGCATGTTCAGACGTACTGCAGGCATGTGAGGTGGGATTGATCTGAGTGACTGATCCCTTGATCTGACAAGTGTCTTATATATAATGTCTGCAGTTTGACAAGTCACCTTAGCTGCCTTTATGTTCAGCGAAAATTATCATTATAGTCACTGCAATTTCAGTCTAACTAATTCAGACAAACTCCAACACTGCCAGTGCAGTCACACAAACTGCATCCCTAAGACATAACTCATCCTAAACTCTGAAAATCCATCCTGAATCAATAAAGAGGGATGTGCCTGGCGGAGGGCACCTCAGAGAAAGACAATTACTTAGGTCTGAGTCACCCTGCAGGAAACTCTCCTTGTATTGTTATCTGTGCTCATTCTCTAAAACTTAAGAGATGTGGAAGCTCCCTGTTGCCTCCCCATGTAAAAAAAATCCCACCTTACCCTCTTTGGGTCTGCCAACTGTTCTTGCCCTTGGAACTCCATTGGGACCCTTACACGAGACTGAACAAAGGTCAGATTTGGCCCCTGAACTTCTCCAGATTTTGAGGGCTTTCCCCCTTTTCCTAACTCTTTGAAAACATGAAAATAGAGTCTCAACTGAAGTTGTTCATGGGTGCTTTAGCTCTCACAGTGATTATTCCAACACTCCTCTGAGGCACAGAAGTTCTATTATGTCTGCTCTTGGGCTGATTAGAATTGGTAGGAATCAGCTACTTAATTATACTGTAAGGGGAAATATCAAATCTTTGCCAAAAATGCCAAAAAAATCTGTGGTATGACAGGGAAATCAGGGCTGGGAGAGTTTCAGTTCCAGTTCAGGTATACACAATGCAAATACCTACATCTCAGCTTAATTTCTAGGCTCACACTATGCAAGTGGAGATCAGGTCAAGAGCGTCAGAGATTAGGGTATGGTACATCTGGCCAGACAGACATCTGCTTTAGGATAATTTTAATTAACAATAAATTAATAATACTGATCCAAATGACAAGGTGAAGGCGGTCTGGGAAAGCTCCACTCCAGGGGTTCCTATAGCTCTGTTTATGTAATCAGCAGTGGCACTTCCCCTTTGCAAAGGGAAAGGCAATGTGACATCTGTGTGCAGCAATGAGCACAACCTCACATCCAGACCCCACCGTGATTTACAAAACCAGAAATATGTGATTATGTCCATTTAACAAGTAGGAAAATGGAGGCATGGAGTGGTTACCTAATTTACCTGATTTCCCACAGGTCAAAGTCTGTAGAAATGCCAGGATTGGGGTCCTTGTGTGTTTATAAAATGATTAGACAAATCTGTAACTCTTACTCTGAAGTGCTATGTACAATCTAGGCTCCTCTAGGAAAAAGAATGAGAGTAAGATTCATAAGTCAATAGCACTCTAGGATGTTACTCCCAGGATGATTTTGCTTTACTTTCACAGCTGTCCTATGATGGCATTTGAATAGACAAGGCACAAGACTGTTCTACTGAGATAGGGAGGGGTTTTATCATAGGCCCAACTTTTACACAAGCAAATTATAGTTAGAGCAGCTGGAATGTGAAAAAAAGTCCTCAGCAAAAGCCTTGTCCAAGGAGACTGAGTGACAGACACCACTCAATTTCAGTAAAATCAAGAACTGACTCTGCACCACAGCTTGTCATGCTGTGCCAGCTCCAGTCCATTCATCCTGATGGAAACAGAAGGGGAGGTCCCAGCCAATACACTGAAATCACATAAGGACACTAGTGTTGGATCTTAGAGGGGGATTATAAAATGATAACCCAGAGCTCTGACATTTTTTCTAAAATCCGTGTACAGTTCAGATTCCTCCTGGCAAAGGTAAGTTATAAATCAACATCACTATAAGATTTTACCTCAGTCTTGATCTGTTTTTATTTTTATAGCTGCCCTTTGATCTGATGAATCAACAGATGCAATATGTTTTTAATACATAATGCATCAGATTTGCTTGTATTTGCCTTCTTGATTTTTCCATCTGTCTTCTATTGCTTCCAGAAATCCCATTTAACTACCAGTGTGTGGGAAATGCCTAGAATACATAGAAATGGCTTTAAAGTTCATTTATATTTTCTGATCTGAGGGCTTCACGTTACTTCTCCTTAAATGCTGAAAGGAAAGCCTGCTGTGGGTTAGGCTCTCATGTCACACAGGGGTCAGTGAGAATCTGTCCCATGCTGGAAACAGAAGCTCCCTCCTTATTCCTCCTGCACGTCCATGTCCGTGGCCTTTAGGCAGCACTTCCATGTTTCTCTGCCATAAACACAGTGATGGGTGAGGACAAGATCCTGCACCACAACAGCATGAGCTCCAGTCTTAACATTTCCATGGATCGCTGGAAATCAGCTGATTTAGGTAGCAACTCCATGCCTTATTTCCCCACCTGGTAAATGAGCATAATCACACGTCATCTGTTTTTTAAAGCAACGTGGAATCTAGGTGATGTGGATCACACTGCCTCCCTCTGTTGCTTCTCTAAACACTCTCCGGAGGTGATAAGTGTCATCCCTTGTAACACAAACAGTACTCTAGGGATCTCTGGAGAGGAAGTTTCCAAGGCTGTCTCACATAGCCATTGTAAATAAGAATTGCTGAGGAATCTCTCCCACCCTCTTCATAGCCACTCATCTCCATCTCTGGGACAGAAGTTAAAAACCAAAAAATGGTCTGAGAGAAAAGGTCCGAAAAGCCTTATTCTTTTTCTAGAATAACAAAAATCAGATCTGGAAGGTAATTTATCTAATTCATCCCATGTTCCCAGACCAAATCCCTTCCTACTTAGATTTTGATACAATCAGGAAACACTCCAGACCTCCAGGAATGGAAACTCGGTGCCTGCACTTGCCAGTCCTTTCCAGAGCTTCACTTTTTTCACTGTTAGATGTTTTCAATGTCTAATTTACATTTTAACTTGTGGATTATAAACCCATGGCTTCTTGTTCTTTCAGCTATTGACACAGAAGGCACAGGATCCTTTTCCTCCTTGCAGCAGCCTTTTATATTCTTAAACACAGTTCCTATGCCTTCCTCCAGGTTTCTTTTTTAAGCAGCATTTGATATCTGGATCACAGTTATTCTCCTCTGTTTATTGGCCTTGTTCTTTTTAAACAAGTGACAGAGAAAGAAAAATCTATGAGATGTTTCAGAGTCCAGAGCATGGATGAGCTCCAAATGCTTGGGCTGGTTTGTGCTCACACTGAGAGAGTTAGTAGAGCCTTCAGACAATCTTTCCACTAAATTCAGCTGAAGAAGTAAACAGAACAGGAAAAAGCATTTTCCATACAAAATTATCATCCTCACAGACGAACGGTTAAACCTAAATTATTTTGGAGTCTGGCAGAGTCAGAATTAGAGCTCAAATGCAGAGTTCATCCACCACTAACATGTGGAAACTTCCAGACAGCTGTTATAAGAAATAAAAAGCTTTCCGAGACCTTTGACTTCAGAACGAAACAGTCATCCTCAAGCAGCCTAGTGCCTCCTGCTCAAGCCCATGGCTAGTTCTCACACAGCTACACTGGAGGAACAGGATGAGGACAGCATCCAGGACATCATTCAGAAAGTGGCTCTGTTCTGAGGTCACCAGAGGATGTCAGGATCATTGGCCTCAATGCCTCCTGTTTTGGGGTTTGCATGCGACAGAGGACAGCGCCTGCACATGTCAAAAGATTGTTTTCCAAAACTCACTTGCCTAATACCTTCCTTTGGGAAAAATACAACTCCCAGATGGAGCCATGTGCACAGGAGTTATTGTCAAAGGAAATATCCTGGAAAGACCTGTCATCACATTGTTTCTGCTCCATACTCAGAGAGGATGCATGCAGAACTCTCTAAGAGCCAGGAGAAGAACGTATCCACAAGACACTGGAAGAGACACTGGGATGCTGGTGGCTCAAACATTCAGGGGAAGCTGCCGAGGTGCAAAGCACCCGCCTAGGGGTGAGCACAGCCCAGCTCAGGCTGCAGCTGGTGTTGGACCAGATAAGGAAAGAGGCAAACCCTGGGAGGAGGGAACTTGGTCTCTTTGTCCTTATCAAGTGAACTCAGCTGTGATAACTCCCGTGCCCGGGCAGTGCCAGGACATCCACACAGAGCCTGAAGGTGTTCACTCTGCTAATCGGCCATAATAGGCCGTAATTGACTCAACAACGCTAATTTAATAGGCAGCTGTATCTTCTTAGAAGTTGTCAAAGACTCCCAAAGTGCCCCATGACCCACAACATTCCAACAACCATTTCAAGCTCCTTGCCATGGGGGAGGTACCTGGGCATTCCCACCTGAACCTGAGTGAATATAAACCCAATAGATTTCTCTATGTCTTCTCTCACCATTTGATGGATCTGGCCTGTGACCATCAGACACTGAAATTACAACAACCAAGTCTTGTCACAAGTCTTTCAGGTGGTGAGATCTTTCTACTCTTATACATTCTCTTAAGTGATATTTTTATGGTTTTATCTTGTCATATTACTAGAGATAATAAGAACCAAAACATATCTGTTTTCCTGTGCAATCAAGTTGTTCTAAAATAAACCCTACATGTGTATTAACAAACACTGATCATTCATTGTCATTTCACTCTAATCTGCCCCAAAGGATCTATTAACAAGTACCTGGGTTGCCCTTGTTTGCTGAGGCTTGATGGCATGGAATGTTTTTCATTCCATACTCTCAAGCAATTTATTAATACTTATAAAAATCTCATATTTTATCATTAACTGTGAGACACTATAGACATCTTCTTAAACACAGGAAATGGAGGAAAAGGATTTTCATGACATATTCAAACTCAAACTGGTCAGGCAGTACCATTTTCCAATGTTCAGGCCTCTGTTTCGAATGTCATAATTTTTTAAGTCACAACCCCTAAATTGGGTACCACAGGTAACACAGTATTGCAGCACCTGGTCTGGTATGCTTCGCTTCCATGCTCTCCCAGCCAAATGGTACTGAAGAATTTTAAGCCATGAGAATCTAAGAGAGACACTTTTTCCTGGTTTACTCCCAGTTTACAGACTGTCTGCCAAGCAGCCCCTCTTTAAATGTGAGATTCACAATTCACCTGTCTCACTTAAAAACCCACAGCCTCCCCTTGAGGTCTCACTGGATGTGCAGATCCCACACTCTTGGGTCTTCGGGTGTCATATGAGCAGGAAGGCTTCTCAGGGAGGAGCTAATGGCTCTGATGGCTTGTTTTTGGATACAGCTTGAGAGATGACAGCTGGAATATAGCGGACAACCACATGGGATGATTCCAGACAGAAAAGGTCTGTAACTGAATTCTGAACACAGATAAAGCACAGGGAATCTGAGCTTCAGTTGCATTACCCATCCTGCAATGGGACCCCTATTTTATATACATTTTACTGGCTAGGGAGGATTATGGAATCCTACAGCCCAGGCCCATTTTTATATGAACTCTTTGAAATCTGAAGCATGATGCCAAGAACGTCAGTGCTCCCAGATTGCCATTTGGATAGTGAGTTTCATGAGTTTTCCCTGTATGTCATTTACATGTAGGAATTTCCATACTGCCCTGGACCAACAGTGTGTCTGCTCTGCTTAGTCTGTCTCTAGCCTTGATCAATGCCAGAAGTCTTGCAGGAAACCATAGGCTAACAATGCACTCTGATACTCCCTGATAGGTAAAAAAGGCTTCCTGCCTCTCCTGATGAGGAGCAGAGCACATTTATCTCACGGCACGTGGATGTACGACACAGAGGCTAATGAGGCTTGACCTGAAGATAGTCCAAGTCACTGAGAGCCTTGATCTCACTGTGATTTGGATGAAATCAGTAGGATCCCACTGAGCAATCAGTTTAACTCCAGTTCATGTGCTTTAGGATCTTTCTGTGGCAGACATGAACAGCTCCACTGATTTTGCCGGCACTGTATTGCTTGGAGTGACTGAGGGTCAAGTCCCAAAGGACTCTATGTCCTCCTTCCATCCTTCTTTTTTGGAGTTTTTTGACAACATGCTGCAATCACAGTGTCCCGAGCCCCTCACTGTTGGTTTACACCAGAAAAAATTACCTTTACACTGTCTGAACAGCAAGCGAGGACAGTTGGAGGTAAGAGCAGATGCTCAGATAGCACTTAGTACTTTAGCAAAACATGGATTTTCCTCTTGGAATTTCCCATGTTCTGAAGTGCAGGATTTCCTATCTGCCTTGGCATGGATGGATGGAAAAAACAATTCACTTAAAATAAACAGTTCCCAGGAGATGTGGAAGCCAGGGAAGAGCCTGCTCCAGAGCTGAGCACAAGGCCTGAAGGCCCAGTTCAAAGCTCTTAAAGACAATAGCAAAAAAGAAAGGCCTGTTACTGAGATGAATGGGATCAGCCCTGTATTCATGAAGCTTCAAAGTGCTCACAGGCTCGTGCACAGATACCACACAGACACAGTCATCCAGAGAAAACAGATCTAACACTGCCAGGCCACTTCTTGAGGAGTGATCAAGGCCCCACAAGAGAATCACAAGTCATAAAATCACTCCTTACCTTCAGCTTTCCCACTGCCTTTCTGCTTGCTGTTTCGAAGGGGAGGCACCTCCAGGGACACTATTCCTGAGTTCTCCAGGATGTTCACCTCCACTCGTAGCCTCCCCACCAGCTGCTGGGGCCGGATGCTGACGGTGTATTCGTACTTCCCCAGTCGCCTTTGCAGAAGTTCTTCATAGTGCAGCATGAACCTGGCCTGCATCTTGCGAGGAATGAAGACAGAGGCCTTGAAGGTCTCATAGCCGTTCTCCCTGGAAGGGAAATCCAAAGATGCTTTCACACTCCATACACATCACACATCACCTCCTTCACCTCCCACTGATGGTTTTGCCTACCCTGTTACCTATAAATAATCAAGTGAACCTTCCCATCAATTCTTGTTGAACCCCGGTTGCATTTACCATTGAACTTTGTTGATTTACTACTTTATATAAATAAAGTATATTGTTGCTCCCCTCTTGAGTGAAGTGGATGACTCTGTCCATGACAGGATCTTAAATTTCCTTTCTATTATTCAGGAAGTAACAAGAATTCTTTCCCCTAGTAGTATATCCTGGAGCATCTTGGAATTTAACAAGTTGTGTGGCAGGGTTAGAAAAGGCCACACGCAATTTTACATGGCTTGAAGTATAGGAATGACACCAGACAGTGCAGATAACACTCAGTTTAGCTGCTCCTGCCTGTAAATCCATGGATGGGCATGCCAAGGCAGCCAAGATAAAGGTGGAAGGAAAGTGCATCCCTTCCCAGAACACAGCCAAATGCACAACACTCACCTTCCCTCTGTGGGGCTCGGAGGTTTCTTGTGCCTTTCTTTGGCATCGCTGCTATTTTTCTTTTCTTTCCCTGTGACCTCTCCATAGTAAGTCTTGTTGCCAATGCTCCTGGAGAGATCAGAGATGTCAGCATGGTCACTCTGCACCCAAGTACAGTGACAGATGTACATTTGCTGCAGGTGAGTTCACAGACGGTGATGTGAGAAGAATCTCAGAGTGCTGCTGGTGTCACTCTCCTGAGTCCACCCAAGTGTCTGGGACAGAAGCCAACTCAGAAGTTCCCTGGCTGGACATACCAGCCCAGTACAAAGGCAAAAGTCTGTTATTCCTCCTATTCACTCTAAATGGAAGTATTTGTATTTCTTAAAGACTGGGCCCCCTATCCCCTTTGGTCAAGTCTGAAGCTGTGGCCCCAATATCTGCCTGTAGAGAGGATCTGAGCATGATCAAACCAAATATGTTTCAGACCAAAAGTTTATTAGTCATTTCACTATGAGGTTTCTCTCTATTTGGTTTATCATTCACACCTCCAGCAGCCACTGAACCTATCTGCTGGTTGGAGTTGACTTCTGTTCCATTGGCAACGTGGAGAACATGGAAGAACAAGAAGATTCTTAGGCATTACAATCAGTCAGGCGAGATAAATACATGTGCTAGTTTTGCTGAAACTTTCTCTGGAAAGGTTTTTGAGGTCTTGAAGAGAGTTTTCTCATTCAAATCAGAGAAAGGAGGACAAGGAAGTGGTTAAAATGCACTCAGATGGAAAACAGAATAGTTTCCCTCCCTGTTTACATTGAGGATTTGAGTTTAGTACCCTGGCATCCACAGACTTGCTCTGTGCATTACTTACTTACATGGTAAAGTTGGAGATGAAAGCTGCAGCTGGGATCTGCATCTCAAACACCGCTTCCCGTGCCTCAGAGCCGCTGTTCACCATGGTGCAGGACACGGTGGTGAAAGCGTAGCGGGAAATGATCGTGGATCTCACATGGAACTCAGACATCCGAGGCCTGGTTTCCTGTAGGAATCAAAAGGTCACCTCTAAACAGACAGCTGGGTAACTCACCCCTTCACCGTTTCAATGGATTTAATATTTAATATGTACTAGCAAACTCCCACCTGATGAGTATTAGACCTCCTGACAACCACAGGCAAGTGGGCTTGTCCTCAAAATTAGAGGTGAGATGTGAACAGTAAATCAGGAATGTGGTACTGCCTTTGTTCATGCACAGAGGCCACAGACATTCAGCAGAGCTTGGGAAGGGTCTGAGAGCTCTGCTTATGCCAACGTTTAAGTTGTGAAACACCCTGACAAAATCCATCTGTGTCCTAAACTGAAGCCTTCAACTCTGACTGTGTGAGAGGATCAGGATTATTCCCTTGTGGCCTGGGAAGAGAAGCCCAAAATATGTCCCCATGGGGTCCAGAACTGTGTCACAGACCCTGCCCTGTGCACTGTGCACAAGAGCAGATGGAAAACTTCTTGAAAGACTGACATCACCATGTATGAAGCAGCACCTTCAAATTCATCCAGTCAGATCCATAAGTTATGTAAACAGAGAAACTGCTGTCAATGGAGTCAACTGAGTCCTCCTCTGCTGAGAATCCATCCTGGAAGTCTGCACCAATGGATGAAGAGACTTAATAAAAAACACTGACACTGTGACATCTCAAGCAAAATATTTTAAGCTTTTTAGCCCAAACTGGACTCCTTCCAGCAGAGAAGCAGCAGAGACAGCAGTGAATGACACATGATGTAGCAATGGAAGCTGAAAGCCAATTTCTGCTTCTTGGGAATGTGTTTTCATGCACAAGTCCTGAGCTGGAGCATTTCTCCAGACTAATGTGTTTTCTGACAGCAACATCTCCATGGAGCTCAAATGTTTTCTTCCTGGAATATGTCAGTGTACTTAACTGTAAGCAGCCCTTGAACAAAAAATCTGTACATTGACTTACACAATCAAAGACCAAACCTTCAAAACCAGAAGGGAGATAAAGGGTAAAATACACTGTAAATACAGAGCAATCTCACTGAGCCAAATACAGTGAGGCTCTTCCTATTGAGGTTGATAAAAACTCACAGTCACGTAAGAGTTGTGAGGACAAGAAAAGGCTCTTCAGCTGCATGTCCAGGCTTTCTTTCAGAACAAAAATAATTTTGGCAAATGGCTTAAGAAAGGGAGCAAGTGTTTGTCTCAGTATGAAACAAGAATATTTCTGCAGTAGCTGATGGCATCAGAAGTAACTGAGCATCCAACTAACCAAGCTGCTGGGTTAGTGAATTCCAGGCAAGTGGAAGAATGAAGATCCACTGGAAACACAGATTTACTAACAGACTTGGCATAAAGCCCTGCCTGCCTACACTTTCAAGGCTTGGAAAGACTGATAATGTGTCTCAGATTAACCTAATCATGATAGATATCTATTTATGTGTCCTGTGTCCAGGACGCTGCTCAGCTCACATGGAGCACAATGGCAAGAGATGAGAACTTCCAGGGTAGGATTCACCTCATTGATTTTAGGCAGATCAGTGCAATGGATCTGTGGATCTAGACTAGAACACCCCTGTACAGATCTAATGCCCTGCCCTTAGACCACTGCTTAATTAACTGCTTTTAATTAGAACTAGATCCTGCTGTTCCGATACATAAGCATGGCTTTCCAGTCTCGTTATCCTGAAGGAGGAAAGGATGGGTAGTTTTGATTGAAAGTAGGGTTGTAGGAATGTTTTCAGTTATAATGAGCTGATGGTTCATTCAGTCTTCCATGCCACTAATTGCCTGTGGCATAGCAAGGTACACAGATTATTTAATAACAGAAGTTACAGAAAGAATCAGAAACTACAGCAAATTCTCTGGCTTCAGACCTTCTGCATTCACCCCATGTGCTGCAGTTCATCATAAACTGTGGGTTCATGTGCAGCTGAGAGATCTTCAGCAAAAGAAGATCAAGCCCTTTGCCTTTTACTTTAGATATAAGTGGCTCTGCAGTGACCTGTCTGACACTGTGAATGCACTGATGGATTCACAGGAACTCAGAAAGTCTTTCGAATGTGACAGAGAACACAAACTTGCCCTTGTTATGACAACAACGTGAGAATGGGGGTGTTGGGTGAGAAAAAAGCAGTTCTAACCCTGGTAGGCAACCTGTAGCCTGTCCCTGTCAGAGACCAACAGCACATGCTTAGAGAAGAGTGTCAAATCAGTCCAACCCAGAAATATTCTCTCCGTTTTCAGTAATTTGTGGCTGAAGGAAATCCCAAGTCCAGGGTGTATTTTGGTGGTATATTTGTATTCTGTGGATTTTTCTTCTATTATTTTACACAGCTGCTTTTTGAATCCATGTAAATTTTAGCATCTGCAACATCTTATAGCAAGGAGTTCCACAGCTTAATGATATTTTATATGAAAAAACACATCACTTAGGGTGTTTTTTGCTAAATCCACTCTTTGCTGGCTTCAGCTGACCGCTGTTACAGAATCACAGAATGGTTTGGGTTGGAAGGGACCTTAAAGATCATCCAGTTCCAACCCCCCAACATGGGCAGGGACACCTTCCACTAGACCAGGTTGCTCCAAGGCCTGTCCAACCTGGCCTTGGACACTTCCAGGGATGGGGCAAATATCTCGATCCCACTGAGCAAGCTCCAGTTCTGATATCATTAAAATCTGCGGAATGGCAAAAAAACACAACAAAAAAAGACATTCAACACCCCTCTGTCTTCCTGGTGGATGTGAGTTTGTGTTGGAGAAATCAAACACTGAATAAGGGCATCACATACAGCTGAGGATGAATGAATTGGTTCATCTTCCTAACCCTGGAAGGGATCTGCTATTCCCTGTATATAGAAGATATAAATGGTGTGGGCACAGGCTGTTTTTCCAAAGAGGTTGCTCAGTCAGGCTGGGCGGGCAGCCTGAGTTCCAGCCTGTGATTCCTGTGCTGCATTCCCTGGAGCTCTTGCACAATCCATCAGTGCCTGGTGCTCTGACTTACAGCTGCACAAACGCCTGTTAGTTTTCTGCACTTTTTATTAAGGCCTTCGGAAGATGAGAGGCAGCTCAAAGGAAAAAAAAAAAAAGCAAAACAAACCATTTGTTTAATGTTATTATCACTGTGATTTATCATCCCTATTAAAAATTAAGTGAGGGAATGCCAAGGCAGCAGATTAGCACACTGCTATGAGGCAGGTTGGCTGGATGCTTTGTGGAGGTGTCCTGGTTATGATGATAAACTGGCAGCTGAAATTTTCTTGCCAAACAAATTATTTTATGCTTGTTTACATGAAATATTTGGAAAGACAGAAAAAGAGCTGAATATAAATGAAATCCATTCCGTATTTTTGCCTTTATCAGTTGCTTTCATCAAAACAAATTGACTGTCTCTCAGATTAGAAGTAATAAACTGGTAATAAGCCTGAGAGTTTCTCTCTAGGCTGCTGATTCCAATCTGTCAAAGATGAAGGAACCAGAAACTGTTAAGGTGATGGCTGCTCAGTGTGTGAAATGAGTTCCACCAGTTCTCTACTGGGAAGTCCCCAGAAAAGCCAGGAAAAATAACTGGCCATGAACAGCAATTCCACTGGCTGCCTCTCTACATCTAAATCTTGGACTTCCGTGCTGAAAGAAGGATATTGGCTTCCTTGTTTTCTTCCTTTCTGCAGTAGATTTTGTCAGAGAACTACAGATCTTCAAATTTCAAAGCAAAATCTCCCTTTCTCTTCAAATTCAATGAGATTTCATCAGGCTAATGTTCACTGAGTGGTTAAGGTTTGCAACATTAAGAGTTCCTGTTCCAAATCTGGGCTTGAGAAGATGGGTTGGGAAGTATTAGAAGAACCTGCACCTGTTGCATTGATCAAAATGAAGATTTTTTGTAGTTGTTGTTACCCAGAATCTCATTTTACCATCACATAGTTCATTCCTGGGCACAGGGATTCACACACACACACACACACACACACATACATGCAGGGAAAGTGCAGTTCCTGTGAGGTAAAATAAAGGCAGGGTGTGATACATACCAGCCTCTGCAGGAACTTGGCCTGTCTTGGGACACGGCGAGCAACCTGCAAAGAGTTAAGGGAGTTAGTGGAGCCTACTCATCTTACAGCAGACATGTCACTGGTTTAATCCCAGACACAGGGCTGTGTGACTGATCACCCATGGCCAGGTTCAAATGCTCCTCTAGTTAAAATAGACCCGAGTCTCTTCTACATTAACAGACCCACTGATCAAAGCTCAGCACTGCAGTGTGGCTGTCTCAGGCAAGGAGGTGCTGGGTGTATTGCAAATGGTGCTTGGCAAGGAACCCTCTATATGATGGCAGGAAGCTCAGCCTTTAGCCCCGGCCCTGGATGCTAAAATCATCCCTGGAAATATTGAAGGCCAGGCTGGATGAAGTTTGGAGCAACCTGGACTAGTGGAAGATGTCCCTGCCCATGGCAAGGGTTCAGAACTGGATGATCTTTAAGGTTCCCTCCAAATCAAATCATTCTATGCTTCTATAATTAATTTAAATTAAAGTTACAGCTTCAGCTGGATAAATATTAGCTCAAGAACAGATCTGTTGCCTAAATACTCTCCACAGGTACTGTGTATTTATTGTTCAGAGACAGAAAAGCACTAGTCATGTGCAAAGAGGGAATAAAAATATTTAAGTTCAGCCACAGACTTATTATGAAGCAAAGTGCTTCACCTATGACAGTGCAATAGCCCACTGTATCACCCTTCTCATCAACTCCTCTGACTTCTCCTCACATGGTGTGAGACTCAGCTCAACAACTTCTCCAAATCAAGTCCCTCCCCAGAGCAAGTCTTTTGTCAGTGAGGGAAGCCAAATGCCATCTTAAAATGTCAGTGGAACCCCAGAGAGCAGAAGAATGCAACAATATTTTTTTACCTGAATTGCCCTTTCTGTTGATTTTCACTGAAATAGCAGCAGCCCTTGCCAAAGAGATGATTTTATGTCTGTTTATATCATGCATTGAAAAACTCAGGAATGCTCAATGGGGAAATTAAAGCTTCATCCATGAGAATCTTTGCTATTTCCTTCTGCATTATTTTAGCCAGCATCTCATAAAATTAGAACCAAGGGAAAACAGGTCCCTTAGGAAATTCTCAATGGAGAGGAGAGGAGAGGAGAGGAGAGGAGAGGAGAGGAGAGGAGAGGAGAGGAGAGGAGAGGAGAAGAGAGGAGAGGAGAGGAGAGGAGAGGAGAGGAGAGGAGAGGAGAGGAGAGGAGAGGAGAGGAGAGGAGAGGAGAGGAGAGGAGAGGAGAGGAGAGGAGAGGAGAGGAGAGGAGAGGAGAGGAGAGGAGAGGAGAGGAATTGTTTGCATCTTAAGTTTTGGAAGAAACTTTCTGTCTGGGTCTGTTATCTCAGACAAATAAAGCCCCTCAGGAGCCTGCTGTGAGGGGCTCCAGAGTCTGCATCACTGCAGGGTCTTCAGGACAAGACAGATAAATGTCTGTGAAGTTGGTCCTGCTTGGAGCAGAGGCAGGGATGAGAGATCAATACCCCCTCAGTATTTTTGTACTGAAGGTTTGCCTTTTGGAACAAATCCACCTGTTGTTCTGTATGGAATGGTCACAGAGGTTTTTAAAGACGGATCAGTGAAACTGGAAACTTGGTTCCTGGCTTTATCTTTCCCCACCACAAACCCATTTTGTTTGCTTGCTTAATTGCATAAGAAGGCTCTGTGTGACTTGGCTCCCTCAAGAACCATCTTCTAAAGTCTTGGGGATACCCAGTGTACATCAGTGAAGAGCTAAGAATCACCAGATAGCAGTATCCTGTTTTCTAGGACTACTGCCAAAGCACTGCTGCAGGGTTTGTGATCAGTCCCTTGGACTGTTCTAATCAGGCAGCTTCATTGGCATCATCTAACGGAACCATTTCCAAATTACCATCAACCTTTAGCTTTAAAGCCTTCCAACACACTCATTAAAGCCAGATAATTGCTAGTCGTGACCCCATAACTTATTGCCATCTGTTAGTCCTAGCATGGTGTGTGGGATATAAGCTGTGCTGTGGATTTGTTTCTAATGCAGTGTCTCGATGTAGGGGAGCACCTGCCTGTTCTCAGCCTGGCTCAGGTGTTCAGTGAGGACAGACAGATGTCCTCTTCTAGAGCTGGCTGTCCCAGGGCACCAGGTCACCACACCTATTTACACATCATTGCTTTTCTGGTGGAAGCAGCTGCTGCCACTGACCTGCCAGCAACACAGCTCCTGTGAAAACACCCTCATTTGCCTCAAGCGACATCAGCCAGGTTATTTCAGCACTGTGACCCAGTTCTCTGAGCTTTGCAACTGATTTTCCCCCTAAAGCAGGTGAGTGATCCCAGATACCACCGGCAGTGGTGGAGATATTCTCTCCCACTTAGACAGGTGGGTTTGTACAACAGTGTTGGGTTTTGGCTGAATTCCACAGAAAGGAATATGCATTCATGGTAAACAGGGTTGACAACAAAGTTGTTTCCTGAGAGGGGAAAGATATGGATGCCTCTGGAGAGATTCTTCCTATTCTAGGTGCAATGGGTACAGATACACATGAAGTATCTCATTCTTTCCACCCTACTGCATGGCAGAAGATGACAAATACAGTCAAATACTGACATTTTAGACACACTGGGTTATCCCACCTGACCTCCAGCAAGGCACAGGTATTCCATAGTTCCTGTGCTGTATCTGTCAGGCCCACATGGGTGTCTCAGATACCATAGAGCCTCTCAGATCTGATGAAATTTGGATAAATGACTGATGGCCTAAGTGACCCAAAGTCACATACGGTATCTGTTATGGACCTGAGAGATGTGAGCACAGACCTGAAGCTCAGGCTTTTATAGAATCAGAGTGGTTTGGATTGGAAGGAACCTTAAAGATCATCTAGTTCCAAACCCTCTGCCATGGGCAGGGACACTTCCCACTTTAAATGGATCACAGCCTCCCAAGCTACCAGCGAAACTCTTGCAAAAAGTTCATTGCTCTTTCAAACCCATTTCCTCAGAAAATCTAAGCCACACAATAACACAACATAACAGGCCCCACTTGTAGAATATATTTTTTCTTTCACTGTCAAGAAGCGCTTTAGAAGCTGAAATTCGTGTGGTTTGTTTCATCCAGCACGAGTTAAAAAATCAACTACAGTAAGACCATAGGCAGAAAAAACTTTCCCCGGAGCTTGAAATACTCGGAATTACTCAGACTGGAGTGTGGCCAGGGCACTGCGTTAACTCCCTTGTCCCTGTGAAATGCCTCGTTAGCACAGCCGTGGGGATGGATGTCAGACCGAACCCGTCCCGGGGCAGCAGCACCACCACGGGAGGGTCATCTCCTGGCTTAGCACCTCCAGCACAACTCCGTGCTGGTCGTAGCACCTCCCACGGAGCTGAGCTGCAGGGACAGGTGGAATAAACGCATTTTTATCAGACTGCCCCGCATGTCAACACTGCTGGTGGAGAGGGGATAAGCCAGCCGCGTCCACCTGCTGCTCCCGAACAACCACCGCCTTGAAACCTACCTGCTCCACGATGCTGTAGTCCGCCAGCAGCTGCTCCTCCAGGTACCTGGCCATCAGCTCCGAGTCGGGCTGTCCCGCCGAGGGGGAGAAGCCCCAGCAGAGGCACAGCCAGAGGATCATGGTGGAGAGGAGCGCCGGGGCTCCTGCCCCGCGGTGAGAGCAGAGCCCCGCTGCCGCCTGCGCTGCCGGCCCGGCTGCGGGAGCCTGACAGGAGACACGGCGACCCACCCTCTCCTCCTCCTCCTTCCCAGCTCGGGACCGGCCCCTTTTCCACGCAGGGCGGCCTCCCGTGCTGCAGGGAATCCTTGCAGGGTTCGCATCCTTCAGCAGGAGCCGCCGCCGTGCCCCTCTGGACTCCGCGCTCTTCATCAGCCCCCTCTTGTCTCCCGCAGGAGAGGGGCGATGCTGGGGGACCCCGAGGTGCTGCCACTTGTCGTTTCGGCACCTACGGCCCCTCTCAGCGAGGGGATTGCTGAGGGGACATTTCCTACGCCTGGCTGGGTGCTGAGGAAGGGGCAGGATGGTATCCAGTGTCTCCTTCCCACGCCCTTAGGGAGCCCAGGAGGTGCTTCAAGGTTGGGGCTTTCCCAAGGGGTGGTAAAACCCTCTGGTTCCACCCTCTGTGAGGGGAAAGCTTCTCTTACTCTCCATCTGGAGAGCCCTGGCTGGTCTAGGAAAGGTGCCCCCAGGGCAGGGCAGGGCAGGGCTCCCTCCTCACCCTCACCTTGGCAGCTGCCCCGACCGAAAAGGTGGCCAAGACACGTAATTCCACCCCCCTCCTGCCATCCAGACTGTGCTTCTCAGCTGGACAAAGCTGGGGTGACCTCCTGCTCTTCCCTCCCCTTCCCAGAGGCAGAGGTCTCTCCTGCCAGACCAGCCCCGGGCAAAGGTGGACGCTCGTGGGACAGGCTGGATTCCTCCTGGCAGCTGCCAGGAATGTTCCTGGGGGCATGGCACTGCCAGCTGGCACCGACCCAGCAGGTCTCACCCCCAGGCATTCGGGAACTGTATCTGCAGCGCTCACCTCACCCCAAATCAGGCGTATTTGCTACTTTGTTTTTCTATGCCAGCAGTAACTTCTCAAATCTAGTAGACCCAAACTTCCTCTTTTTTGTTTGTTTTGGTTTTTTGGTTGGGTTTTGGGTGGTTTTCTTTTTTGTTGTTTTTTTATGTTGTTGTTTTTGTGGGTTTTTTGGGGGGGAGTGTTTTGGTTTGTTTTGTTTTGGCAGATGATCTCTGCTGCACGCACAAACCTGACATGATTCAAACCACTGTATTTTCTTTTTCCTTTCCAGCTCTGGGTCACCAGGGATTGGAGCTGTTGTGGTTCATCTCCCATCCATGGCAGTAACAGTCCAGTGAGTGGCTCAATGCCTCTCGCTGGCATTGCTGAAGCTTTGTGTCCTCCAAATCTCACATGTGTTTTTGAGATGCTCCCCTTTCAGAAGGGAAGAGGGCAGCTGGAGATGGAGCGAAGAGAAGGTCATGGTCAGCACCTTTGGAGCTCCTTGTTAGCAAATTGATGGCTCAAATTTAGGCTGAGGTGACACCATGTTCACACACGAGCCTCTGCTGACATTGCCAGCAGGAGGGAAGGAATCAAAAACCTGTCCAGTCCTTTTCCTGCTGGGACCACTGGTAGGTACAAAGGCCACTGTAGTGGCCACATCCTCAGTGGGAGCTGCAGAACTGGGCAGCACCACAGGGAATGATGAAAGACTGATGTGGATGGAGAAGATGCTGGCAGAAGGCTGGAGGGAGGTTGGGACAGGAGGCTTCAGGCCCCCAGAGACACTTCAAATGGTTCCTCTACTGATTTGACCCCTGCCAGCAGACAGTTGAGGCATTTTCTTCAGCTCCTCACCATTTCAAAGTGCAGTGGAAGAGGTCTCAACCATCCATTTGGGAATCAGTGAAGACTTAAAGCTGTAGCTCAGGCTGAGGTCTGGTTTAAGGACACACCAAAAAAAAATTGGTTTTAAGTATTTTTAATCTGTTTCCAGTTAGTTTCAGCTCCTGCATGTCTCACCCAGCTCAGACAGAGAAGTGCCTGGAAGCAGCATTGGAAATAGGACTGCAGCCTCTTGTGTCCTTACTACTGGCATGAGGATGGTCTCAGCCTGCTCTGTCTATGTTTCACTACCCTGGGGACTCAGATGTGTAAAAGTCTTGCAGTGTATGCTTAGAAATGCTGAAAGCAGTCATTTAAGCCAATACACATAGCATGATTTCCCTCCTGTTCTGGAAAACCTAAAGAGAATCAAGACACTTCTGTAAAAGCAAGTCAAAAGCAGCCTGCTAACCCTAGGGGTAGCAGCAGTCTCTGGTCAGGAAGGGGAGATGTTTGCCAGTTTGTGTAGGTTACGGGGGTTCTGGGGTCCAGTCGGGACGGCCGGACATAGACGGTGACGGATGGAGACGAGAGATCTCTATAGGCAGGTCTTGGGACACAGCCGGTTTATTGTAAAGGGCGTGGGTATTGGGGCACTGCTCAGAGCTGGTAGACTCAGCTCTGAGCAGGCCCAAGAGAGCAAGAGAGTGAACGGGTGAGAGAGAGAGAGAGAGAGAATTGAGAATGAGAATTGAGAATGAGAATGAGAATGAGAATGAATAGAAGTCCTGGTTACAATGCAATAAATCATCTTCTGTACTGAATATTCTAATTGTCACTAACCAATCTAATACAAGATACAAATCCTATAGCATTTACATACAGCCTATAAGAGTTCTTATATTACCATAGAGTGTTACATCTTAACTTCTAAAAACTACTCTTTGGACCCCTTCTGCTGAGCTAGTAGGGTCTGCTCTGACCCTTGGACCTGTTTGCAAGCAGAGGGTATTGTTCCATCAAGAGGGGATTACTTCAGTCGGCCATACCATTGTTTTCTAGTTGTTCAGTAACTAAGACCTGGTATTTCAAAAGTGGCTTTCATTTCGATGTTGCCTGTAGTTTTCATATTCCCAAAATCTTTTGTCAGGCAATCATATTTCCAAGGCTTTCCTGTTTCATCTTCCCCAACAAGTTTGAAATAACCATTGCACAGTCAGGAGGTGTTTGGAATACCCTCCAAATTTCACCCGCTGCAGCATTTGGCCACTCTGCTTCTCCCACTGCCCAGGTGAGGATCTGATGGCCAGGGTGTATCAGAACAGGGAGACTCTGCAAAGATGCTGCAATAAAGCTGAGCCTAAGCACACCTGGTGAAAGGAGGATATTCAAGGCCAAACAGGATCCTCAAACAGGTACAGGATAACCAATGGGCATGAGAGAGAGAGCTGGGAAAAGCACTGCCCTTCCTAAAGCAGTTCTGCTTATTCTCCCCTCAGCAAGGGCACGTAAGGACACAGCACGTGGGTAAGACCAAGGTGTGTTTTAACATGGTTCGGATGCAGTTAGGCTTGCTGAGTGAACATTGAGCCTGGGGTCTTGATTGTTCACATTATCCCCTCTTTGCCCTCCTGGAACACAGTCTCCTGGTTTGGGGTGTGAACATGGCAGGCACTGTTCCAGGGGTGCTGCTGGAGTCCAGGACAAGTAGTTACTCAGGTGTGTTCACATCAGACGTGTTCGATGCTGATTTTTTGCAGACTTAGCAAGACGAGCAGCTGTTCTTTGGATGGGGGCTCAGCAAATTCAATTTCCTGGCATGCCTGCAGCCAGCATGAGCAGAGAAGCCAGAGAGAGAGAGGCATGATCCAACAGCTGTGCTTTCACACACATCTCACCTGAAAGAGATCATCTCATACCAAGGAGTCTCTCTGTGTTAATACACAAACATGGGCACCTTGGTGACCTCATGCAGGGTTAAATGCCCAACCAGAAGTGTCTGAACCAGCAGCTAAATCTATCCAAAGCACCAACAAACTGTACCATTTAGTGGCATTCAAAGCCAGCAATTGGATCAAGAAATTGGCAAGAGTCCCAAAGGGTTACACAGGTGTAGTTATAGATAAATGTCCAGAGGTAAAATTAATTACCATGAATTTCAGGGAATTGCATTCCATATCTTCCTTCATGTCTTAATCTAAGCAATCTCCTCTGAAACATCTGGATGGGACCTGCTGGTCCCCAGTTCTGACACTAATGAGAGGTGCCTGTGTTCCTGAAAGAATCACAGAATGGTTTGGGTTGGAGGGGACAGTAAAGACCATCTAGTTCCAGCCCCCTGCCATAAGCAGGGATACCACCAGGTTGCTCCAGCCTGGGCTTGCTCACTTCCAGGTATGGGGCATCCACATCTTCTCTGGGTAACCTGTTCCAGTGCCTCACCACCCTCTGCATAAATGATTTCTTCCTAATATCTAATCCAAACCTCTCCTCTTTTAGTTTAAAACTGTTACCCCTTGCCCTGTCACTAAATGCCCAGGCAAAAGGTCAGTCTCCCTCTTTTTTATAAGCTTCCTGTAAGTACTTAAAGGCTGCAATAAGGCGTCTCCAGAGCATTTTCTTCTCCAGGCTGCCCCAGCTCTCCCAGCCTGCCTCCATAACAGAGGCACTCCAGCCCTCAGAGCATCTTGGTGACCTCCTCTGGACTTGCTCCAACAGGTCCACATTTTTGTCGTGTTGAGGACTCCAAAGCTGGATGCAGCACCCCTGCTAGGGTTCCATGAAGGCAGAGAAGAGTAGAAAGGTGTTTTCTGGGGTCCCAGTGGCTGCTGATCTCCCTGTTGCCATTAGCTGTGTGCACCATGGCCCAGCAGAGCATTTCAAAACCCCCAAATCTGGTATTATTCTGATGAATATCGCCTGAAGTCTCTGCCAAAGGGCCTTGGTGCTGGGCATGTCTGACTGTGGCTGGGGGACTGCTGCATGTTTATATATCATTTCCCAGAATGGCTGCTGGTGATGGGATTAATGTCAGGGCAGTCACACCAAGTCTATTGTCTTGCAGGTACACCCTGTTCTCACCTGAATCACTGGAAATTTCCAGATATGAAATTGAATATGAGAAGAGGAAGCTGGCTATGTCATCAGACACAGAAATTGAGACATTTCTCCCCGGGTGGAAGCCAAACTAACACAATTTAATTATTTCTAGGGACAGGCTCTGCACAGCACTAATTCCAAGCGGTTCAGGATGGACAGAGCATGAAAACTTCCTTCCAGAGGGATCCCAGCCATGAGAGGACAACTCAAGGAACAGCACAATGGACACAAAGTACAAAACATCCTGATGAGATCCTGTCCTCCTCATGAAACTGTGGGAAGGTTCACTTAAACTGATGGTAGGGCTCTGGGCAACCTCAGCTCTTGTTCCTCTCGTATATTGTCTGCAGCTTCTTGAGAGGTTTTAGCTTTTGGGGCTCCTTTGAACAGTATATTTGAGCAGTTTGTGCCATCTAGTGGTCACACTAATTTCCCAATCTTGATACTTTTTTAAAAAAAATTAAGCCACATTAGTGGTTGTGAGAGGACTGAAATAAGGGGTTACAAACTTGTTTTTTAAAATGATTTTTGTTCTAAAGGGACTTTTTAATCTCTTCAGAGCAGCAGTGATTCACTTCCTGGTCCAGGGGCACAGATAACTCCTGAACAGCTTTAAGTTTCTGTTGAGAAAGGACTTGTCACCCTGAACTAGGGGCACATGTGTGAACAAAAATCAGTTTATACACAAAATTCAAGTAAAGTAGGTGCCATCAGCACAGCAAAGACTGGCTGCCCTGTTCTGCTGCTCTTGCAGCCCTGGAAAAGCCGTAGGTGTGACCCCACCTATGCAGGGTTTTCCCAAGATAACTATGAGGTCATTAGCTTAAATACTGCCAGATTGTATCAAATAATGGAATCAGAAGGACAGGGCAGTGACCATCCCCCTGAACTGTCAGTGGTGAGGCCACAGCTTGAATGCTGCGTTCAGTTTTGGGCCCCTCACTACAAGAAGGAAATTTATGCGCTGGAGCATGTCCAGAGAAGGGAACAGAACAGGGGAAGGGTGTGGAGCACCATAAGGGAGCTGGGGGGGCTCAGCCTGGAGAAAAGGAGGCTCAGAGGTGAAGTTGTCACTCTCTACAGCCCTGGCAGGAGGGTGCAGCCAGGCGAGGGTCAATCTCTGCTCCCGGGTAACCAGCAATAGGATGAGAGGAAATGGCCTCCAGTTGCACCAGGGGAGATCTAGGTTGTACATTAGGGAAAATTTCTTCACCAAAAGTGGTGTTAAGCACTGGAGCAGGCTGCTCAGGGCAGTGGTGGAATCATCATCCCTGGAAGTATTCAAAAAACACATGGATGTGGAACTTGAGGACCACCTGGCAGTGCTGGGTTAATGGTTGGACTAGATGACCTTGAAAGTCTGTTCCAACCTAAACGATTCCATGATTATTGAAAAACCCTGCTCCCATCCTCTCTATTCTCCTCCTGTACACTCCATTCCTCCAAACACATCACTTTTCTCACCTCTCTTACCTGGCAGAGAGCTGAAAGGCTGGCATTCCTTGTGAACTTCTGGATGTAAGTTCAGGGATCAGACTGAGAAACAATCTGGAAAAGATGGGGAAAGGATGAGTAACAGTGGACTTGTGCCACAGAAATCTTTTACTGAAACATCAAAGTGAAACATAACATAGGGGAAGATAGCAGAGTATTTTTAGTATTATATAGTGAATATCATGTAATACAATATAATATACAAGAAAATGTAATGTCCTGTAATGTACTGTAATGGGATATAATCTAATGTAATATGACATAATATAATATAATATATAATTTTATCTGCTGTTTTGTCCCAGAGCTCACATAGTAATTCTGTCATTTGCATTGAAGCTGCTCAGATGTCTCAAAAAATCCTTTCTTTGTGGAAGAGTGGAAAAGATACTCCAGCAACTTTTGCCAAAAGGTGTCTTCCTCGCTTCTTCTCCCCTTTTGCTTTGCTGTCTTACTTTATCTCATCACCTTAAGTACCCAAAGAACTAGGGAGGCCAAAAACCTGTTTCAAAAGCACTCAGGATCCATAGAACGTGCATCTGAAAATATCAACAGATGTTCTCATGGGACTAATTTTGGAAAATTAGAACTATTCCACCAGCAGCTATGATACTTTCCCAGCAGAACAGAGAAAAGGGTATTTGTGTGGGTCAGGATCCAACCCCAAGGTCTCTTCCAGCCCCTGTGGGTTGGCTGGGTGGGAGGGCCCTTGGAGAAGCCCAACACTGCTGCCTCCATCATGCTGAGAACCAAACTTCACCTCGTTTACTATAAACAGACAAACTGGGAGTGAGTTCTTGCTGAGACCTTTTGAAGTTTTTGGATACTGCAAGCTCTGTGCCTAGCAGGAAATTAGTCAAACATCACGGGAAGCTACAAAAGCAAGGAGTGACCCTATCCAAGCCAGGGCTGTTATTGGGGGCAGGGGTGAGTGAAGACACTATTTGGATAACCCTTGCTCAGGCACCACAGCTCAGACTTGCGTTGCAAGGCAAATATTTACCTACGGCCTAAACAAAGTCAGCGTTTCAGAACTTTGCTCAAAATGCTGCAAAAACCTGGGCTGTTTCCTTGAACTTGTCTCAGAGAAGGGAAGAACTTGTGTCTGTACCTGTGCCGGCTGTTCTTAGGAGGAAACAAGTGGGAAGAAAATGAAGTATCTGAGCAGCTTCCTGGTTTTGTTCCTCATTTGTGGAGTCGGAGGCTTTGATCTTGTTATCGACGACATCCCAGATGTGAGTATTTGGAGGCAGGGCCCAGGGCTCCCTTGCTTGCTGAAGTCCACACAGAAGCTGCAGTGGGAGCAGAACTGGGTCACTGCTTCAGAGTTCTCTTCTACTTTTAATTGTAAATATTCTGATAATGTCATTTGTAGTGTTATTCTTTTAATATTACTGAAGTTGGGATAGTATGAGAGTAATGCCAATTTTCTTTTCAAGCTGGTTTCATGTTTTGGCTTTAGTGTTGCCTTTTCTGGTGTGGTTTTAACCTTTAAACATTCAAGTGGGCTTCTACACTCAGATCTTCAGCATATTTTATACCCTGTTTCCATGGAATAAGCAGAAACAGGGCACCTAGACATCTTTGTGGATGGAGTCTCCTGTGTGGAACACTATGAACTTCAGAAAATCTTTGCATGGAATTGGGTTATTGTTAACAGGAATTCAAATATGGAGTGAATATCCTATTGACTTTACATTCCTCAGCAGAGGGATGAGATAATTTATAAGAGACTCTAATTTCTTGGCATAATACAATGATGAAAAGAAGTATAGTTATAGCTTTGACTCTGAAACTGAATCTGAATTTAAACCCCCAGGGTCAGGTGAACTTAGATTTGGTGTCTACACCCATTTCCACGTTGTAGTTTTGAAATATTTCTGTGAAGTCAGCAGGGATGATATGAGGCTTTCTTTTCCTTTGCAGAACTAATAAAAATCTTCAGTGAGCTGGGATATCCTATTTTTCTTTATTTTTACAGCCATTTTCTTGACTCAATGAGATTTTAAAACCAGGTTTGTAATTCCCAGGAAAAATATTCCAGACCTGTGGTTCTTTCTAATTGTAGATGCCTTATCAATTTAACATCAATGTGCTTAAACAATTTAAATTCATTTTATGCAAGCCTTTGTATGTATGCTATCACATAAGTTGCAAAGGAACTCATGCACTTAAATTTCTTTATTTCCATAAATAAAACTCATAACAAAATTTAATTAAGAGTATTGCTGTGGTGTGACCCACAGTTCTAAATGAATCAGTGCAGCTTTGCCCTTGGAAAAGACCTGATGTTCTTTTGCTGCCAGTGGTAAAAATGTAGTTGTCAGGTAGATTGGTATAAAACCAGAGAAAATTTCTACTGGTTTGAGCAGAAATTCTCTGAACTTACTGGTTTGAGTGAGATCAGTGTCTGAAATGCTGTAGTTTCCATGGCTAGACCCGTCCTGATGATAATCATCTGCCTCTTGCTCTTTGTGGTCATTTCATGTTAAATATTACTCCTTGTTTCAGAGGGAAAGGCTGTAAAATGATGGTAAAGGTCATGATCTTATAGGAGTTTATAGAACTGGTTGGCCACTGAGGGAAACTGAATGTGTGTGGATTTTGGGCTGAGATGGTTTGTGCTTTTGCTCCCCATTTCCATCCAGGGGAGGTAAATTCCTTTTAGAACTCTCCTGTAAAGTGCTGATCAATAATAAATCAAATTATAAATCAAACAGTAAGGCAGCAGCAACTCTTTCTTTCTTCTTCTCTCCCCTCTAGGAAGTAGAAAACCTGATTGATCTAGAAATTGATGGATTTCCCTCAAGTTCCAAGGCGAGAAATGGCAGGTACCAGGTACAGTACCCAGAAATGCTTCAAAGAGGAGGGAAGCCAGAATGCCTGGGAGCTCTCTCCAGGTATCTTGTTCCATGTCCAGGGTTGTGAGTGTGCAGTCAGGTGGGCCCAGCTGGTCTTTATAGGCATTGAGACTTCCATATCTCTGGTTGGGACCTCTTAAGCTCTGCTCTCCCTTAAGCACAACAAGGCTTTGTTCTGCATCTGTGCTCCTGGGGTGATAAACAATGGAGATGCTTGTCTAACTTCATGTGTGGGGAAAGTCCCATTGATACTGGTCAGGCTTTTCCATGAGAAAATGGAAAAGGACTTCAGACACTGACAAGTGTAGGCTGAAAACTTTCAGTCCATTCATTCATGTTTAACTCTGGTCAAAGAGCGACACTCAGTGATGAGCTGGTGGCATCTGAGACCTGGGAAGAAAATCTGTTTCCAGCACACTGATGGGTTGCAGGTTATTTTAATCTGTTGGGTTGGGAAACAGAAACATTTAGAGCAGCATTGCAAGCGTTTTTCTGTGTTTTACACAGTAGCAGTTAATGATAATACTCATGAAATCAGTTGTTTGAATGTGTTAATTTTTCATTACACTGCATGAAAGAAATTATGATCAGAGTGGACCTCGTCCTCCACCAAGCTCTGGTGCTGCTTTTCTTGAGCTTGTTCAATGTAGTGAAAATGAAAGATCCTCTTGAGTAATGTTGGATTTCCCAGCATCTTTCAAATTACACACAGGCAAACCTGATTTTTTTTTTTTATCCTAAGGCTTTGGATGGAACTTATTGATACCTAAAACCTGCATAACAGTGGAAGAAAATGGCAGATATTAGTATGAGTATGAATCAAGCCTGCTCACATTTGCCAGTCCAGTATTCAAATAATTTAATCATGATCTAAGCATGATAATGAAATCCACCCATTGTTGCACTTCTTCGGGGCATCACTTCTTTCCAATGTGTCTGTATCAGTGCCACATATGTTATGTTGCCTTTGTTCCCAAAATTTCTGGATACATACAGCCACAGACATATGCATGCAGTAATTTGCAATTCTACCACTGGTTTCATTATACCAGTTACTGCTTTTATTCCCATACATTATTTCCCATCCTTTACCTATGAAATGAATCTTTGCAAACCAGTAGAACTAACATCTCAGCTGCTCTTACATTAGCTGAGTCACAGTAAAATATAACCAATGAGATTAAACTGAACTGTGCAAATCATCTTGAGACAACAGCTCCTGGCCAGCGCAGGCACAGAGTTATTTACTGTTCATTGCTAAAGGAAGACTGTTTCCCATATTATTTTTTCAGCACTATGCTTTTCTGGAAAGAGCTTACCAGTTCATTGGCAACAAGGCAACAGAGCTCCTTGCAGGCCCTATTGATTGCCTCTAAATACAGAGGATGGTTTTCTAGGTACAGATAAGGTGTTCTGCTATTTTGCTCCTGAGTAATTCCCAAAATGCTGTGCCTCAGGTATGTGAATGGTCCTCGTGACCACAGCAGCAGATCGTTCCATGGGCTGGAATGCAGGTGACCTTGTGAACCTCTATATGGTGGTGCACAGCTGTTATCTCTGTTTTGGAGATAGATAATGTGTCTAGACTTGTGATGCACCCTGTGAGGTGGGATGTTCTGCAATAGAATCCCCAGATCTGGGTCCTGATCTCTGACTGTCCAGAGGCAGGTGAGATCACACCTTTTTCCTTACTGTTCTGCCTGCCTGGTTTGCCCTCCAAGAGAAGCAGCACAGGAAGGACATATGGAAAGAGATAGGGTGGAATGATAGAATCATGGAATGATTTTGGTTGGAAGGGACTTTAAAGACCATCTTGTTCCACCTTCCACACCTTCCACTAGACCAGGTTGCTCCAAGCCCCACCTGACCTGGCCTTGAACACTTCCAGAAATGGGGCAGCCACAACTTCTCTGCACATCCTTTGCCAGGGCCTCACCACCCTCACAGTGAAGAATTTCTTCCTAAATCAGCTGGTTGGAGACTCCCCCAGCTCCCAGCATATAAATGTAACCAAACAGACAAGGATTCATCTGCTGCACTATGAAGACAAACTCTACCAATTCTGAGGTCTGAAATTTCTCTTCTTGCATCCCACAGTGAGGCTCCCCTGAAAGGAGTGTGAAGAGGCTGCAATGGATTTGGAGTGTGTTTAAAACTGCTTAGGAAATTACAAGAAAACAAGTGAATTATGAAGGAACAGCACCTCAGAGAACTGGAAGGGCATTCCAGGTAGATCACAGAATCACAGAAACATGGAATGGTTTAGGTTGGAAGGGCCCTGAAAGATCACCTAATTCCAACCCCCTGCTATGGTCAGGGACACCTTCCAGTAGACCAGGTTGCTCCAAGCCCTGTCCATTCTGGCCTTGGACACTTGCAGGTCACATCTTCTATCTAGTTTCTCATGTTGGGTATCTGCTTTTCAACATTTTTTGTGCCCCAGTAGAAAAGAAATTTATGTCAAATGCAGAACATCTGTGATTCTGCTCTCCTTATTTTACTAAATAGCCACAATGTCCATGCACAGTGATTTGAACAAAGATCACTGTGAAGGGTTAAATATCCATAGCCTGCCCAGGTGTCAGGAGAAGATGCATCTCAGTACGTGAAGACAGAGCCCAGCATCTGTCCTTCAAACAGTTCCTGAGGCACATGTTGTCTTCATTCTAATTAGCAATTTGCCACACATGAGATACAGCTCAAGATCCTGTTTTGTGCAGTGATCAACAGGTCTGGATGTGGTTTAAAAGCAAGGAGCAGCCATGAATCCTCATGCTGGAAACACCAGGCGCCTCATGTGCCGCAGAAGTCCCTGTTGTCAATAATCACATCAGCACTCAGACCTGAATGGAGGATCTGCAAGGCCAGGTTGGATGGGGCTTGGAGCAACCTGATCCAGTGGAAAGTGTCCCTGCAAGGGAAGTGGAATTAGAGGATATTTAGGGTCCGTTCCAACCCAAAACATCCTGTGATTCTGTGTTTCTATGATTCTGGGGTTCAGGTACCTGAAAATAAAGGTACAGCTCTGTTCTCCTGACCTGTTGGCTGCCCTCGTCAACCCCTGAGTTCCCAGGGGTATGGCCGGCCCACCCCATGTCCGATTTCTAACAAATCCATGGAAGTCTCTATGTGTGCCAGTGATAAGCTCCGTCTCCATCAGTGCCTCCCCCTTCTCCCAAGAACAATCAGGCAGAAAACCTGGGCATCCTGAAAGCTTTAACCACCATTCCTAAAGTGGGTCAGGAGCCCTAAGCTGAGAACCAGAAAAGTACCCCCATAAAAAAATAACACCTCTGTGCTAAGGTGTTGGTCTTCATCTTTCTAAAATTAAATTTCTTTCAGTTAATGTTGGTCTAATTTTAATTTGTATTCAAGCTGGTGGTGTTCCCCATGCCAAGGGTATGTGTGGGACCAACAATCATTCTTCATGGTCTGTTTCTTTATCAGGTGTGAAGGTACAGTGCACTGTACAGTAAAGTTTGTGGGGTGTCAGGATGGACTGAGACAAGATCAGTCCATCAAGATTTGCAGAGGGTCTCTAGAGAGCCATGAACTTCAAGATCTTGAAATCCCAGGCAGAATGGTTCAGGTAGAGTCTTTAGAGCTAGAAAACAAAAACCTGCATTTATTCTCAGGCAGGCAAAAATCTTGCAGTGTCTCCATCTGCCTTTAAA
The DNA here is from genome assembly GCF_020740725.1 of Corvus hawaiiensis. Classification (NCBI taxonomy): domain Eukaryota; kingdom Metazoa; phylum Chordata; class Aves; order Passeriformes; family Corvidae; genus Corvus; species Corvus hawaiiensis. Next base: position 76,014,982 of record NC_063216.1, on the reverse strand, counting down.
GGGTCCTTAAAACCATGTCTTTAAAATGAACTTGTTGTGACATCATCATCATCTCTTACACAGCACAAGATTTCCCTAGAACAGTATATTAATTAGTTTCAAATGAAGTTAACAACTGCAGAGCAATCTTTGTGTGCATCATGGGATTAAAGATGTTTTCATGGTCATCTTCCGTGGTTTTGGGTCCTCTTGACCCTGGAGAGCTGAACCGGCATAGTTGTGATGATAATATGAACGTAGATCTCTCCATTAAACAATTGCATCTAGGTGAGCCAAATTCCCTGTCAGGGGATTAATATAAATATTCCATACGTGAAGGGGATTTTTTAGGGAATTAAACTGAATTATTCAAATGGCCACAAGATGTCAGCACTTCGCCATAGAAATTTCAAAATGGAACAATTCATAAGGTGGGGGGGAAACCACAATCATTAATGAGCAATTTCATCTAAGTAATGCACAGATAACTAACTTCCATAGGCACAAGAATGTAAATGTAATATCGATTACACAATGGATTTTTAAATTCATAGATATTGCACATAATACATAAATAAATATTCTCTAATATAAATGACAACAAAGTGGGCTAAAGAAGTCTGGGGTTTGAGGTTTTTCCACTTTTCATAGAAAAAAAAAGAACTTTCCTGTTAAAAAAAAGGATGTCTGAGGATGACTTTCTGCCAGCATGATTTGCATTCAGGAAGAATGTTTTTCTAGAAGAGAATGTTTTCTTCTAAAAAAAATAAAAGACAGAGGAAGAAAGCTGTCCTGTTTATGATAGGCTCTGAGGCACAGCTGGAAGATCACATGCTTCAACATCCCATGTAGAAATACATAAAATAAGACAAAAGGAATATTCACACTTAGTCTGGGAACTCAAACCAATTCTCATTCATGTCCAGAGAAGGGCAGACCCAGCAAGGGTCTGGAACACAACACAAGTCTGATGAGGAGCAGCTGAGGGAGCTGGGGGGGCCCAGCCTGGGGAAAAGGAGGCTCAGGGGGCATCTTCTGGGTCCCCACAACTCCCTGACAGGAGGGGGCAATCAGATGGGGGTCAGGCTCTCCTTCCAGAGAACAAGAGACAGGATGAGCGAAAACAGCCTCAAGTTGTGCCAGGAGAGGTTTAGGTTGGATATTAGGGAACAATTCTTCACTGAAAGGGTTGTCAAAAATTGAGACAGGCTTCCCATGGAAGTATTGGAATCACTATTGATGGAAGTGTTCAGAAAACATGTAGATGTTTTGTGGTAGTGCTGGCAGTGTTGGGTTGATGGTTGGACTTGATCTTAGAGGTCTTTTCCAGCCTTAATGGTTCTGTGATTCTCTATGATTCTATGATTCATGATCTTAGAAGATAGTTTTAAGACACTAATCCCTGTCTTGAAACAGCTAGTCAGTGTTCTTCGCCTTGCTGAAATATCCCCTCCATGTTCTTCTTTTCCAGAGGAGCACATCTGACTGGGGCTACGTTGGAGATCTGGTGAGTATTTTTCTTCCTCTGTGGTAAACAATACTGAACAAAGTGATTTTCTAGTTAACCATTTTTTGGAAATCAATCCCTCTGTTTGTTCAGTTCCTTGTTTTTACTGCTGGTTGGGTATTAACCTATTTTCTTTAAACAGAGAGCTGTTTGCACAATACTGTTGATACATCTGCTCTTGGAGGGAGAAGGGTATGGTAAATATGAAGAAATAAGCATCAAAAGTGATTAGACAAAGACAATGTCTTAATAAAACACTTTAACACTGTTTTCTCTTGGCTGTGGTTTAACCATTTATAACACTAGGTCAGTAACCAATGCTTCAAGTCTCCTCTATTTAGGACTGTTATTGAAAATGTGAGCTCTCTCCTCCTCATTATATGATGTTCAGGATTACTGTGTAGCTTTCCATGCTGGATTGCACTCATAGAGTCATTCCAAGGACTCGTTGTGTGGTGAAAAGCAAGGAAAACATTCCAGTTTAATAAATACCCTCTTTCAGCTGAAAAGTTATAATGAACTTTATTCACGTGAATATCCTGCCACAATTGCCAGGTAGAATATGGAGATGTCCTGAACTTGAGCTCATGTCCCCTCTAGGTGCCATACTGTAAGGAGCAGCAATTAAAAAGTAGCACTGAGTCTATAAAAATGATTGATACTGTCCTCTAGGGCATCTTTTCCAGCAGTGCCCTGAATTTATAGAGCAATTTTGTCAATTGCAGGTGGAGGATGATGACAAGATAGGTCTTTACAGCTACAAGGTTCAATCCACCATCACATCTCGGTTGGCCAACACAATGATCCAAGCCAAGATGGTGAACAATGCAAAGAGGCCTCAGCCCATCGTATTTGACGTGCAAGTCCCCAAAGGAGCTTTCATTGACAACTTTACCATGTAAGTAGTGGTCAGGTATCAGCCTCATCCTCTGGAAGCATTCAATGGGCTGGAAAGGAAGTATTTGTAAAAGCAAAAGGCTCTTACTACTTTCCAGGTTCGGTGTAATTTTTGCAGGCTTTCTCAAAGAAAAAAGGCTCATGTCATCAGTCAGTCTGTCTGTCCAGGTCTTCCTCTCCACTAATTATTGAGCTGTTGGTCAATATCAACAAAACTGGACAAAAGTCTCAAATAGACTAAGCCCTCACCTTGCCAGATCAAGGGAGAGAGACTCAAATTAGAGCCCTCACTGAACAGAAACTGGCCTGGCTCAGTACCCATTCAGAGAGGCAGCAGCCAACCTGCTGGTCAGGAGATGTCCTGATCCATATTCCAAACCAGCCATGACTTCGGTAAGTGCCTTCCCTGCCCAAAGCATGGGGAAAGTGTGAAGGAGGTGGAGGAGAGCAGGTCCTTCTCAGAGCACAGTGGTTCTGGCTACTTGAAAAAAAAAGCAGGTAGGGAAAAAGATAGAGCTCTAGTGAAACTCAGACTTCATTACTTTGGGGTTAAACAAGAGCCTTGTTATTTCATTTCCCACCAGCTTAGATTGCGCTGATGTAAACTGACGAAACAGTCCTCGATTGTAAAGTTGTTTCTTTTGCAAACTGACTGTGCTTCTGTCTCCTAGGGATATCAGTGGTATCACGTTTACCAGCCATATTCGGGAAAAATCTGAAGCCAGAAAAATGTACGCTCAAGCAAAAGCCAAAGGCAAAGCTGCTGGAATAGTCAGGTATAAACACTTTGGCATTTGGGTTTTATACTGAACTTACTCACAGGAGAACTGGGATGACCCATCCCAGGAAGAGATAGATGAGGGGAAATCCTGAGATGGAAAATGCTTACTTGCAGCAGCTCTGATATTTAATTATCATGGACTTAGACTGTGTTTCTGCTTTCAGCTTGCTAAAACACCCTGTGCTAACAGACAACTGCAGCTCCCTGATAGAGGCCACATTTAGAATCACACAGAAAAATCCTCAGTCTAGACCAAAGTGCAAAGAAGTTTTTTTCTCTCCTTGTATTTTCTCAAAATAACCCCACAGCTGACTTTTCAGGAGCAATGCCTTGGATATGGAAAACTTCCAAACAGAAGTGAACGTGCCCCCAGGAATGAGGATACAGTTCCAGCTTCACTACCACGAAATGATCCGAAGGAAGCTGAGCTCCTACGAGCATGTCATCTCTGTGAAGCCAGGACGCCTGGCCAAGCACATGGAGGTAAAGCAGAGCTGGGGTGTGTAGGTGAATCCTTGCTGAGAAAGCACCCACAGTTCTTGGGGAGGTGTCTCTGCCCATGGCAGGGGACTTGGAACTGGATAAACTTTAGGATTGCTTACAACCCAAACCATTCTGGGATTCTAAGACAAATCATGGTTGTGGAGGGACAGCCAGAGACCATCAGATCTCACAGGACGCTACCTCATGAAGTTGGGAGTTTTTGTGAAAAGCACTGTTCCAAATAAATAGAGAGTGTTGTTTGTTTTCCTTCAGTCAAGTCAAGTTTACACAAGAGTATAGAAATGTCAAAGCTTGTTTGCCCAAGTGGTTCTGACGTGAGTCAGACATGATTCAGGAGATTCTCAGCTGTGTTTACGAGTGGAGACAGGGCACATTTGCTCCTCACCATCCCACGTTGCTCCAAGCCCTGTCCAACCTGGCCTTGAACACCTCCAGGAATGGGACAGCTCTCCACACTAAATGTCCTCCCTTCCTGCCTTTAGGTGGATGTCCGCATCATTGAGCCGCAGGGACTTCGCTACGTGCATGTTCCTAATTCACTCGGAGATCATTTCGATGGAATCACCACCATCTCCAAGGGAGAGAAAAAGGTAACCGCTCACAGATGGGAAAAAGCACAAATCAGTTTTCACACTCTATGCAGTCCTGGCACTCACTCACTCTATGCAGTCCTGGCACTTTTTGTACATGGAAGCATGCAAAAATGCAGCAAAAGTCTGTCTCTATTTCCTAAATAATATGCCAGGCAGTATTGTTTCTTGATGTTCAAATTCACCCCCATTCCTAATATAGCAAATTATTTCAGAGGTAGTATGTGTCTATATTATGCCTTATCTTCTCAGGAAATTTCAAGTTATCCAGTTAATACAGAAAAAAAATGCCATAAAGTCTGCATGATCAATCACATGACTAATGAAAATGTTTCCTACTACTCAATCTACAGACAAATTCCAATCTTTTGTTTGGGGGAAAAAAAGTCAATTAGAAACCTATTAGAAATGTTGATAAAATTATGGATAGTTTCAACTAGGAAAATGTTAAATAAGCCAACGTATTGCCTAATAGAAAAGGTTTGCACAGCTCCAGTTGAAAGATTTGGTGCTGTAGATGGGTCATGTGATTTGTGTCACAGTTGCTACTACAGAATCAACATATCCAGGCAAACCTTAGTGCTGCTTTTCTTCTCAAGTGACGAAGTCCGTTTTCCACAAATAATGAAAGCAGAAAACTGTTCAGTGAAATCAGGTATTTCATGGAGAGGTGGACTCTCTTTGTGTCAATCATCCCCCTCTCACACAACCCCTGGCTGACTGATGATCTCTCCTCGTTTCAAGGCTCATGTTTCTTTCAAGCCAACAATGGCTCAACAGCGAAAATGCCCCAAGTGCTCATCCACGGCCGTGGATGGAAATTTTGTGGTGCAGTACGATGTGAACAGAGAAACCACGGGGGGAGAACTGGAAGTAAGTGTGTCTGCTCAGCTGGGACCAGAGATCTGGGAACACAGGAATTGCTGCCCTTCAGCAGGCTGTGCTAAACTTCATCCTTCAGGGGAATGAGCGTGAGGACGAGCTCTGTATCCAATTGAAAGAACAGAGGGATTTTAAGTGGGCAGAATGGATTTATTTAATTTATGACTAAGACATGGGCTTACATATAGTAGGAGAAGATTCCTGTCATGTCCAAAAGCCAATGTCTTTATACCTGGCAGCACTCTGGTGATTTAATGTAGAATCAGAGGATGGAGCCATTGGATGTTGTACCAATACATCACAAGGAGACCACCAGAACATTACTATTTTTATGTTAACATGAAGCTGAGTTATGAGGTTGAATTATTACAGGCAGAAGAGCCCTTTTTAAAAGCATTTTTCATTCCTCCCTATGCTAGTGCATGGAAGTTGTGTGAGAACCAGACTCTGCTTTTATTGAGTAAAAATGGTGTAAGGCTACACAGATGTGCAGAGCTGAAAGCTGGAATTGGCCAATAAAGAAGAGGAAAAGACAATAAGGAAAAAATAATTGGCTCATTAAGAAAATAAGAATTTTCTGCTCTGTTGTTGTTTTGAGTTTTCTGAAATCTTTTCTATCACTCACTTCACTGCAATTCTTTTATTTTATTTTGCAGATTTTTAATGGGTATTTTATTCATTTCTTTGCTCCGGAAAATCTTGATCCACTGCCCAAAAACATCTTATTTGTTATAGATGTCAGTGGTTCAATGTGGGGACTGAAAATGAAACAAGTAAGTGTTTTACCTCTGTTGCAAAATGAACCTCCTGCCAACTTCCCTCATGTGCTTTTCCATGCAATTCTGTAGCACACTGGCATGTAAAATTACCAGCTCAGTTCTTTACACTTTACTCCACTGAATTTGGAGAATATTTGGAATCAAAGACTTAATGATTTTACCCTTTATTTATAACACTTCTTCCATATTGTAAGGAAGAGGTGGTACCAGATTTTAACTCTAAATTTAAATTTTATTTGACAGATCACAATATATTTTTCAAAGGCTTTGACCCCCTTTTTCTATAATGTTCTATACTGAATCCTGGGAAAGTCTCAGTGGCGATACTCCATCCCTGCTTTCAAAACATGGATGAATTGTTGACAGCCCTCTGAAGACCACTACAGATTGTTTAGACAACATAAGCCATAGAGGGGTAAAAAAATGCTAAAATTAAGATATTTTAGTCTGCAAGAGAAAATGCTCTGAGAAAGATAATCAGCCTCCAAATATGCAAGCAACTGTTCTGAAAGGGAAACTCATCAACTGACATTCCTGCCCAGCCAGACTAGAATAAGACGGAATCAGATGGATTTGCAGCAGGAGAGATTTATGTTGTATATTAGGAAAAACTCTGTAGTTCTGGGTGAGGAGTTTGGGAGATTGCATATCATGTGTCACTGAAAGGTTTTAAAAACTGACTAGACAAACATTAGCTGGGGATCGTCCAGGTATATCTGAATTTCCTTCAGAGCACAATAGTAAGGCTTGGCAGATTGCTTCCTTGGGGAAATCAGTGTTGCAAAACTGGGATACAGGCTAATTGTCACTTGTTTAAGTCACACATCTTCTGATTTTACTCTTCCTAACTGCAGTTTTTTGTGTTTCTTTGGTGAAATGTTCGACATTATGCAAGAAGTGCAAAAAAGGAGAGATTTGGACAGCAGATGCTAATTTGGATTTCAGTGCTCATGTGCTTATTCCACAGAGGTGACTATTTGCCTGTGGTCACCAGCTAAGAAGAGGCTTTCATAAGCAGGAAGCATAAACCTGTCTTCTCTTAAATTTCTCCTCAGACCATCGAGGCCATGAAGGCAATACTGAGTGAGCTGCGTGCTGCTGACCAGTTCTCCCTGATCGACTTTAACCACAATGTCCGGTGCTGGAGAGATAATCTGGTCTCAGCCACCCCATCGCAGGTGGAAGATGCTAAGAAGTACATCCAGACAATCCATCCCAATGGGGGTATGAGGTTTTGATTGCAAGGTGCTAACAGAAGTTCCATATCGCAGGAATGGGTACCTCAGACAGCCTTCAGACTGTCAAGGGTATTCCTGCAAAGGGAGTCTGATTCTCAAGATAGAAAAAGCATGCCTAAAGAAGAGCAAGAATTGCAGTTTATTGTGTTAGGGGACGTTTCCTTCTATGGCAGATAGAACATAGACCACAGAACAGCTGCCTTTAATCTATCTTACCTCCTGCCTCAGAGATCCCAGATATCCTTGAGAGATCAAGTCCATCTCAGAGGCCTGGACGAGCAGGCAGATGAAATATTCCCCAAGCAGGGAACCACAATCACTTGCCCCTGGTTCACAGCCAGCTGAATACGAGCCCGCAGTGTGCCCAGGTGGCCAGGAAAGTCAGTGGTGTCCTGGCTTGTATCAGCACGTGTGGCCAGCAGGACCAGGACAGTGACCCTCCTGCTGTGCTGGGCACTGATGAGGCAGCACCTCAAGTGAGTCCTGTGTTCAGTTTTGGGCCCCTTTTGACAAGAAAGGCATTGAGGTGCTTGAGTGAATCCAGAGAAGGGCAACAGAGCCTGGAAAGGGTCTGGAGCACAAGTCCTGTGAAGAACAGCTGAAGGACATGGCTTGGTGGTGGGCTGGGTTAATGGTTGGACTCGATGATCTTAGAGGGCATTTCCAACCTTAACGGTTTGTTGATTCTATGAGCTACTAAATGCCATGTGGGCAAACTGTTTATCTTTTTTGTGCCTTCATTCTCTGCCTGATAAACAAGGACAGATGCCCTTTTTAGCTGTACAGGTCTTTGGAAGAGGCTTATGATGATTTTAATCTGGCACTCTCTCTGAAGTGCAGTTCTGGTTTGGTTATTCAGTTATTTGTACATCAATAGCGTGGAGAGGCTCTCCCTAACAGCAGAGCCTCCTAGTGCTGTGGCACCTTCATTTCCAGAAGTTCTCACTAGAATGAACATGAAATTATAGATTTGTCCAAAATCATCAGTGGGCTGGAAATAGGAAACCATGCTGGATATATGAGTGCCTGACTTTGTTACCCCAAAAGAATTGACAGATAAGCTTAGAGACCAGCTATCATCCAGCAAAGCCAGTTTCAGTGCAGCATTTTACTATCTTGTCTCTGAAGCTGCTGATTTTTTCTTTCTTGACAAAGAAAATACCTATTTTCTGACTGCTCAGCCTTCAGATTTCTGTTCCTCTCATACTGATTTCTTACTCTGCCCCTTCTATGCCACAAATCAAACCTTAGATAAGCTCAGCAAACATACACCTCTTCTTGTTCAAGGAGTGGACTGATAGCCAGAAAAGGAAGTTTTTCCGTGCTCTCATTCAATCACCTGCCTGCAAACCCAGTAATTCTCCCCACAGCAAATAGTTCCCAACACCACAAATGGTCACACTGGAATTAGTGAGAGGCAATGGAGGGGCCTCATGAGGATGACAGCCTGGGGTGAAAAAGGGAACCAGAGTGCAGAAGGGTGTACCTAAACATCAAAGAGGAGGGGTTTTGCTGCCTTGAGCTCAGCTCTTGTCAGTGTTAACTCCACTAGAATCTTAGAACTGATCTGGATTCAACAAGAATCAAACTTGTTTTCTTCATTGTGTCTTTGACAGGCACAAATATCAATGAAGCTCTTCTCCGGGCCACTTTCATCCTGAATGAAGCCAAAAGTTTAGGCATGTTGGACCCTAACTCAGTCTCCATGATTGTATTGGTGTCTGATGGAGACCCGACAGTAGGTAAGGATCCTGCTTTGGGTGAGAAGAAAGGCTGGTGGTGTAAGCCTGAGAAAGGCAACAAGTAGATAATTTGGCAGGAAGTTAAAAAAAATTCCATTCATCTTTCTTCTGATTCTTTGTGCTGCCCTTTTGGCAAGTGCTAGAAGTGCCATGGGGCTTTGCACAGAAGCTTTCAAAAGATGAGCAGCTTGTTATGCAGGTTATGAATTTCTTGCAATTTACAGAGGTGCACAAGTCGTGTAGGACAGGTAATCAAAACAGCCTTAGAGAAATTGGGCTTTTCTGCAAGCTGGTCTAGTGGAAATTGCCCCTTCCCAGGTCAGGGGGACTGGAACTGGATGATCTTTAAAGTTCCTTTCAACACAAACCATTCTATGAGTCTATGATTCTACACTTCTACAAAAATTTCTTCTTCCCATGACCTTAGCCTGCACAGATCTATGCAGTCACAGACATAACATCAAAATCAGGAAAAAAGAGTGGAAAGCAAATTAATTTGGATTGGATTTGGTAGAGGTCAAAACAATTGCTGACTTGAATATGTCCGCTTCAAAAAGTCTGCCATTAAAAATAAGCCTGAAAAAAACCCCAGTCTGAATGATGACAGAGAACATCTTAAGTATGACAAAGTATAAATAAAATCTTCATGGAGATATCTTAATCTGCAGAGGTCTTGAATCACTAATTCTGGGAGAACTCTAGATGCGCTAGAATTACAAATCCCCAAGAAAGTTAAGAGCCCTGGATATACAAAGAAAATGCATCAGACACCAAAAAAAGCATCCAAAAGAATTGTCTTCAGTGAAAACAAGTTAATCTCTATCCAGAAGAAGCTCAAATGTTGCTGAAGGCAATGGAAATTTGGCATTGAGCTTGCTGTCTAGATTTCCCTAATATCCAGAGAGAACCAGATTCACAGGGAGAGCAGGAATGTGCTCACCTCCATGGAGACTTTTCTGTTGCTCAGGTGAGTGTCACCCTTTCTGTGTCTCCAAGGTGAGCTGAAGCTGACAACAATCCAGAAGAACGTGAAGCAGAGCATAAAGGATGAATTCTCTCTCTTCTGCCTTGGGATTGGGTTTGATGTAGATTACGATTTCCTGCAGAGAATCGCAACTGACAACCGTGGCATGGCCCAGAGGATTTTTGGAAATCAGGAGACTTCTCTCCAAATGAAGGTGAGTTTCTGCCTCATTCCCTCTGAAACTCTCCTGTTCTGTTCACAGCTGTAACTCCACTAGCAAGAGGGTCTCAAAACCCACCATTTCCTCTGAGAATCCTGCAAGATATCAATCACATTTCAGCTTAAGTGGTCCTAGTTACAGTTTTAATAATATCTATAACACGTACTTTACTTCCCTGAGTAGGAATAATATTCTATAAAACAGCCTTAAGTATACAAAAAGATTTTCTGAATTAAAATTAAGGCCTGGATGTTACTTTAGGCCATTTCCTCACTAACAAAAAGCCTAGATATAAATGCTAAATGATAATCCAGACTTAGCCAATGTAAGAAAAATTTCAACTCTAGCTCTGGCTCCAAATCTGTGAACAGGAATTGCTGCTGATCAAACTCTGACATCCTTATACTGTTACTATTCCCTGATTTCACCATCTGTACAGGAATTAGGTGGGAAGTATCTGGGTGTCTTACACAGCAGCCCAGAGCTGACCAACTTGATAATGGATTGAGGCCACACTGTGCTCAAGACTTTTAGGTCTAGGAAGAGCACAGCCCATGGATTTCTGACCATCCTTTAACTTTCACAAGACTTGGACCAGATATTCTTGCTGTACCCCCTTACAAGTGTGCTAAGGTCCAAGTATGAAGAAGTCTGCATTCTATGAGATGAGGAAATTCTCCCTTGCTCATGAGGGCTCCAGGTTTTGTCACCTTCTGTCCTTTCAGTAAGAGTGGCACGTGCGGGAGGGTCACTTCATGTACAACAAACTCACTTCTCTGTCTCCTTCCCTCTCAGAATTTCTACAACCAGGTCTCCACCCCGCTCCTGAAGAAGATTCAGTTCAACTACCCCCAGGAGTCAGTGTCAGATGTCACCCAGAGCAGCTTCCACAACTACTTTGGTGGCTCGGAGATAGTAGTGGCTGGGAAGGTTGACACGGAAAACCTGCAGCACCTGGAAAGCATCGTCACAGCAACTGCAGTAAGTGAAGGTGTCCCTGGGATACCTGCTCCAGGGATTTGGGCTGGTCCATTCCCTCCTGTGTACAGTCTCCCTGCTGAAGGTTAATGCCAGCAGAGTGTGTTGTCCGCTTGGGTTATGGGTGGGAACATGGGAAAACTCATGGGGAGATTTTTCCAATAGGGTTTCACAATAGCTTCGCGCACAGCCAGGAATAGTCACTCCCTGCACCCTGCAGCCTGCCAGATGAACTTCCCTCTAATCAATATACTAATTTTGTCTCAATGGAGACAAAACCATGGGTTTGCCTTCATGCTTTGTGGAGATGCAGGAGTGATCCCCTAAGGTAACTCCTTTGATGTCTGAACTTCCTACTGTCAGGGAGTTCAAGCTGGTGGATCTATGGCATGTCAAGTCTTAGCACTGCCCTTGTTTGTGTGATGAGACTTTTCAGGGCTGCTCTTCCAGGTGGAGTGGGATGGGAATATTACATCCAGATCTTTCTTTCTGAGGAGGAATGGAATTATCTGCACTCTTAGAGGGCTTAGGAGTTATCATTTGCTAGTTGCTGGAAAAAAATCAAACATTTTCAATCTTCTTTCCTGCCAAAACACAGTGCAGCCCAAGGGTCTGTGGTAGAAAGTAGAATTTGGTTTTTGTTCTTCAGTGGATTTGGATGTGAAAAAGCCTGAGGGGAGCATTACAGAGCTCTGTCAAGAGCATCTTCTTTTGGCATGTGGCAGCACCTCTTGGGCTACTGTTAACAGCTCCTTGAGCTGCTTTAAGCCACTGTCACAGAAGTGTCTTTAACAGAAGACACTCCTGCTACATCTTCCCTCTCCATGGCAGTCAGGCCAATGCTGCTGGGACTTTCTGATCTAGAAGTGACTAACAGCAGAGCCAGAGTGGGTCCATAATCCAAAACAAGAGGCAAATTCAGAGCACCCCATTCTCCTGACTCCCCTCCCTTATCTTTCTCTCTGACTCCACAGGCAAATGCAGAGCTTGTCATGGAAACCCTGAGAGATGTTGAAGAGCTGGATGGATTCATGAAGAAGGACAAATACGCAGATCCTGACTTCACCAGGAAGCTGTGGGCCTATCTGACTGTCAACCAGATGATGGCAGAGAGGTGGGGAGAAATGTGCTCAAACAGTCCTGGCTGTGGGGCTGAGGGAATGAAATGATGGAGATTTGCCCTATGGAGCCTGAGTGAGAGCCACGGAGCAGTTCAGGATTAATCCCTTCAGCCTTTCCTTCTTGCAACACCACTTGGCTCTGTGACCCCTCCATGGTGGAATTGCCATGGCAACTGCCCTGTACAGCTGCTAACCAGGAGTTCTGCTTCTGTTTCTACACAGAAACGCAGCCCCCACTGCAGCTTTGAAGAGGAACATCACCAAATCCATCCTGCAGATGTCTCTGGACCATCACATCGTCACCCCCTTCACAGCCATGCTGATAGAGAACGCCGAAAAGGATGAGATAATGCTGGCAGACCAGCCCAAAGACCCCAGGAAGGGCTGCTGCCCAGGTCAGTGTCTCACTTTGACCATACTGTGTCTCTCATCTTGTGTGAAAGCAGTCTCTGGTCTGAATTAGGGACACAAGAAAGAGGATGCTGACAGAGATTTGACCTGTGCAATCTTCTGTCCGGCTGCTGTCCTCCAACTTCTGTTTCCTCTTACTCCTCTTCAGAGCAGGGTCAGCAGACGTGAATGTCAGCCCAGCATATTAAAACAAACCAAGTTTCATGGATTGTTTAAGATCATGTTGCTTTATGAACTGAGTGGGAGAGAGAGGACAAGTTCTTTTCTCCTGTCTCCATCATGGCAAAGGCACAGAGAGCTCTAGTACAAATGAACATGATCACAGTTGTTGTATTAAATACTTGCACTTCTTTGCAGCCTTTATTCATGTGGGTCATCCCAGAGCATGCAGGAAGAGTCCTGCCTTTTGTCATGTACCTCAAACTCAGGACCAAAGTCAGCAAAGCTTTTACCATAAGCTGAATTTTTAAAATTCAGGTTTTTACTTGGCAAAACATTTCAGCCCTTACATTGGAGGCTTTGCAAAAGTGGGGACTGCCCTCATGCATGAGAGATAAAAAGCCAGGCTCCATATTTTCACCAATAAGTTATGGTGAGCTATCTACCCTGCCAAGTCATATTTTACTGGTGAAGACACTGGAGCGAATCCAACCTTATGTCATCACACAAACCTGTTGTAAATGGTGTTGCACCTGCTTTACATTAGTACAACAACATCAGGCTTTGATCTACTGCAGCAGTCTAAAAATTACACTATTAGATATGTCAGCACTTACAGAACCCTAACTGTGAGTGTCATCTAACAGGTACTCTGGGATTAACTCCAAATGCACCCAATAACAACAGAGGGATCCCAGGCTGGGCCAATGCCACAGCTGTGCCAGTCAGCTTCATGCCTGAGCATAGGAGCCCACCTGTGTCCTCCCTGAGCATCAACAGAGGTAAAACCTACAGCATTTCTCTGCAAAGGAACACCAGACACATCAAGACTCCTTGCCCAATGACTCACTACCATCCCTAGAAGTGTTCCAGGCCTGGCTGGATGGGCATTTGAGCAACCTGGTCTAGTGGAAGGTGTCCCTGCCCCTGGCAGGGGGGTTGGATCAATATGGTCTTTAAGGTCCCTTCCAGCCTAAGCTTTTTCTTTATAAATTATGGAGCATTTTTGGCCTTGAATAGATGAACCTGTAAAAATATGCTGTAAGCTACAAGGACAAAACTATTTGGATCCTAATAGAATAAGTATCTAAGTGACCCCATGAGCTGCTGTGTGCTTTCCTGAGGCTGGGGCTCTTTGCTGAGGTTAACTTCAGCTTCTCTGCAGTAGCAGAGTTACCTCCACTGTAAATGACAGATGAAAGCTCTTGTAGAGTTACTGCTGTAGTAAATGGCAGATAAATGTTCTGCGGTAGATAAAAATCTCTGAGTGCACTTGTGACTGATGGATCCTGTTAATTCTTGGGCCTCTGCCACAGTTCAGTGCCTATTTGAGCAAGCCAGCTGTGAGAATCACTGCCCATAAACACGGTGTTACTACAATAACTCTGTGTGCAATTAGTGTATTTATGTAGTGATCACACAAAGAGCGCTCAAACTCCTTCTCAGCACAGGGAAATGTCAGCCACCACCAACCCAGCAGGAGCTGGGCAGAGTTTTGCACTGCAAGACAAGACTGGAAGCAGCTGCCTTCAGTGATGGGTGCAGGTGTTTTGTCTCATTTGAGGCAAATTTTAAAGAACATACGACTTTCAGAGGGGCCCAATCCTGCCAGGGTGTTAAATATACTGTGAGAACAAGTCCTGGATTGTATTCCTCAGTAGCATTTGTGGGCAGGATGTGTCTTTACCTGGCATCAGTTTGGTCCACTGCATTTGGCAGCTCCCCTCAAGCCAGGAATGTCACATCCTTCCCTTAAACCAGGGAACTGTATGAGGAGGTGGTGTCAGAGGGGCTTTTGTGAGGAGCATCTGAGAACTTTCTTAGCTACCTTAGGGTGGAAAGAGCCCTCATTCTACTATGAGGAGTCCCAAAAAGTGATTCAAAATCTTTTTGAAAAGACTTTGTGACCCTCCCCTCTAGTGCTGACCTGCCTCTCACACTTGTTTTTTTTTTTCTTTTTCAGTGGACAATGACCCACATTTCATCATACACCTGCCCAAGAGCCAAAGGAACATCTGCTTCAATATCAACTCAGAGCCTGGGAAGATCCTGAACTTGATTTCTGATCCTGGCACTGGTAAGGGAGTAAAACTCGGTTTATTTTACAGCACAAATTTCTTCTCTCAGGTCTGAAAGGTGTTCAGAGGGAGGAGGGGAATTGCCTACAGGGGGGACTGTGTGCTGGCAGGAGTGTGGCCAGCAGGCTGAGGGAAGTAGTTATTTCCCTCCACATCTGGAGTATCATGTCCAGTTTGGGCTGGACTGAATTCAGTGGTAGCCATCAAGATGATTTTGGGGCTGGAACAGAGGACAGAGAGGGAGGGGCTGAAACATCTGGGTTTGGTCAAGCTTAAGAAAAGAAATGGTGGATCCATGGTGGATCCATGGTGGATCTTGTTGCTGTTCTCAGTCACATAATCAGAAGGTGAAGGTGAAACCTCACACATCTCCAAGGTGCACAGCTAAGGGATAAGAGCCTACAGAAACAAGGTGCAACAGGTGAAACTCAGAGTAGGAGAGAGCTGCTGGGAAAAATCCTTTCACTGTGAGGATGGCCAAACACTGGGAAAGGAGCCAAGATCATGGAATAACAGAGCAGTTGAGGTTGGCAAAGACCATAAAGATTATCAAGTCCAAATTTTAACCCAGCACTCCCAACCCCACCACAAAACCATGTCCCCAAGTGTCACATGCACAAGTTTTTTGAACATCTTCAGGGATGGTGACTCCAGCATTTCCCTGGGCAGCCTCTTCCAATGACCACCCTTTCAGTGAAGAAATTTTCTCTAATATCCAATCTAAACCTCCTATGGCACAACCTGAGGCCATTTCTTCTTGTCCTATGCATCCCTTACACTACACCTGAAGGGGTTTTGCTCCTACTCCCAGCAAGATCTAACAGCAATTCCCACCAGATTATTGTGCTAAGGCATTGAACAGCAGCATCAGGAGGCAATTTAATAAATTATTCTCTTCTCTTGGCTGGAAAAATGAGAAAAACAGGGGGTCAGAAGGGTTCCTGTTTCTGTTGATGATGTCGTGCTCCCTGTTGAGATCAGAACTCCAAGCCTCCAGGCAGCGCTCCAAGACTGAGGCAATGTTTCCTTCACTGCTCTTCACAGGAGTTGTGGTCAATGGGCAGCTCGTCGGGGCCAAGAAAGCAAAGAATAAGAAACTTAACACGTACTTTGGCAAAATTGGGTTTTATTTCAAAAAGAAAGACCTGAAAGTAGAGATAACCACGGAAACGATAACACTGAAAGATGGTTCGTATGCCATCACACTGACCTGGGCTGACACAGGGCACATCATTCGGAAACAGTGAGTTGATAATTTTTTTGCCTGTTCCCACCTAATGCTGTTTGAGATACTCTGAGGGTTCCTGCCATGCCGTGATTCACATCATCCAGGAGAGCTTCCCCTGCAGATTAACAGCTATCAGCCATGCTGGACACTACAGCACTGTTTAGGCAGCAGGACCACATCCAGAATCTCCATTCACTGTAGAAAGATCTTAAATTTTTAGTGGAAATTTGGTTGCCTCAACATGGGGAGGAAGCATCTGTTTGTTAGGCACTGTCCTGCCAGACCTCTGGGTACCTCTCCCAAGGCTCAGGGGTTTTAATGGATCCTCTGACATATCTGCCATCCCCATGGGATTGTTCTGGATGCCCGAGAGCATCTCAAGGGGCTGAGAGCTTTTGTGAGGGCAGGTGAACTGACCCTGCCCCTTGGTCCCTCTCTGCCAGGCTCCTCATATCTGTGAAGAAAGAAAGCAATGTTACCATCACTGTGGGGGAGGAGATGTCCTTCATGGTTTTGCTGCACCGCGTGTGGAAGAAACACCGGGTGAATGTTGATTTCCTGGGAATCTACATTCCTCCTGAAAACCAGTTCTCTCCTGCAGCCCATGGGCTGATAGGTAAGGGCTGGGGGCTGCACAGTTGGAACGGTGGGGCACTAGGAAGGGGTTTTGCTAGATCTTTGCATGAATTTTATAGACTCATAAACCCGTAAAATATCCTGAGTTGGAAGGGACCCACAACAAGTCCAGTCCTGCACAGGACACTCCCAATAATCTCCCCGTGTTCCTGGGAGCATTTTCCAAATGCTCCTTAACTCTGGTTTGGTGCTGTGACCATTTCCCTGGGGAGCCTGTTGCTGTGTCCAACCACTCCCTGGGTGAAGAACCTTTTCCTAATATCCAGCCTAAACATCTCCTGGAATATCTTCATGCTGTTAATTTGTTGGTGACTATGCCCTGATGGAAAAGGTGTGGAAATAAGTGAAAAAGAGAATAGGGAAACTCCTGTAATGTCCTGGAAGCCCCAAAGACACTGTGGAACATCAGGGACCAGGAGATTATTCCTTATTCCAGATGGGGAGGGTGTTTTCAAAACAGACCTGACTAGACTTGGTGGCACAGAAACAGGGCTTTCACTGCCTGGCTAAACTGGTGCAGGTTGAAAATAAAAAGACCAAAACAAACCCCTCAAACCTTTCTGAGAAGATTTCTGCACAAACATCTGTAATTCAGCTCTTCCCTAAATGACAGCCCTTGCTGGCAGTGGTATAATACAAAAGCAAGGCCTCAGTTCATAGGGAAGATCAACCTCCTGAGTCCTGGACATGCAGGGCTCCTTTTGAGGAGCAGAGGTTGTTTTCCCAATTAGTGACAGACAGAGTGCCCCATGATCCATGCAGGATTGGTTTGCCTGCTGGAGCTACTCTGATTTTCCAAAAGTGCCTGGCAGCAGCTGACATGGAACTTCAAAGGTCAGGACACACAAACAGCTTTAAACCTCTCCCTGATCAGGTCAGTTTGCATCTGAACCAGAAGTGTCAATCCACCACCAAACACCTGGGCAAGCTCCAGAGAAACCACAAGCCATCATGGAAGTGAAGGGCAACAAGTTCACTGTTACCAGGTAGGAATCATGTGCTTCATTACACTCTTTCTAAATCAGCTCTGTTCTTAGAGCTGCTCAGCATCTGATTTTGTCAGGTTCAAAACGTGACTGGAACCTCCACAGAAAGGCCCCTGAGGTCACAGAACTGTAAAATTAATTGTGTTTTGTGGTTATTTCTGCTTCCTGCTGGCGGAAGACACATCTCCCTGCTTTGGCAGAGCAGCACCAATATTGAGCAGGATGCCCAGTATCTCCTTGTCTTCTTGCCGTGTTGTGACCCTGCTTTGGGTGTCCTCTCCCTGCAGGGGTGTGCAGAAGGACTACAGGACAGACCGTGTGCTGGGCACTGATGTGCTGTGCTGGTTTGTGCACAACAGCGGCAAAGGCTTCATAGACGGCCACTACAGAGACTACCTGGTCCCCCACCTCTACAGCTTCATGAAGAAACCCTGAATGTTCCAGTTTATTACAAAAAATTCCTATCTGCTCCTTCGTGCCCAAACGAGTCCTCTGAGCAGCAGTCAGCCTGTCACACCAGGGTGACTGGAGGCAACCTCAACCACTGTTTGCCTTGTTTTATCAGTGTTTCAAAGACATGTAAACTCCCTTTTCTGCTAAGAAATGAAATCTGTAATAAAGTGACATGCTGGGTTGGAGGAGGTGTCTTCCTCTTGCTGTGTCTGATTTAATGGGCTGTAAACTCCATTAAAAACTTCTACTGTTTTCTAATACCCATTTCATAGTAGAGGTGTAACAGCATTGTGGCTCCTGCTGTGCTTAACACACATAACCAGATTTAATATGTATTTCATACTTACACCTTTGTGTTTTCAGACTGCTGGGAAAATCTAAGTTCATCCAATGTTGGACTGGGCAAAAAAAAGGATGTTCATTAAACAAAGGAGATTTAACAGAAAAGGAACATGGGTCTGGAATGGGTATCATGAGCAGTCTCCAGTATTTAAAGATGGATTAACCAGTGGTGAGGAGGGTTCTTGAAATAAAATTGATGCTGCCATATTGCCAGGAAATTAAGTAGATGAGTCTCAGCCAGCCCAATTTTGGTGAAAATTTCATCATCAGAATGGACTTCATGCAGATACAAACCCAGGAAAGCAGGAAACATACAGACTATATAGAAATAACCATCAGTACTAAACGTTTCCTTTCCAGGGGGCTTAGCTCCCAAAAGATCACTTACTTTTCAGGAGCATTCAGCAATGAATGAGATCAGTGGTGAAACAAATATACCTGTGTGGGTACCAAAAGCTGGATTTAAAACTCTACTTTTTGAACACCTTATTAAAACCATTGGCCATATCCTTTTCAGCAGTCCTAGGAAAGGAACTCAAGCAGTCTCCTTGCCCTTCTCAACTTTGGTTTCCTTCACTCATGCACTAAAAGCTGATCAAGGATCTTTCCTGCAGCTGTGTCAGGAGTAACAGGATCAATGTGGTTTTGAAATGTCTCCTCAGAGTTACTCTCCAAAGTGTCAGCAACTTCCTACAAATCATTTATTACTTCTTTGAACTCACCCATCAGTTCTGGCCTCCACAACATCCTGCAGCAGCCACTTCCCCAGTTCAACCAAGCAGTGAGTTACCATTCTCTGGTCTTCTCTGAACAACTTTTAACTTGTCTACTATATTCACTCTAATTTGTCAAGCATAATTATTTTCAGTGATACAGAGATTGTTCTGTTCTGTAATTTGCCCTCATTACCCTCCTACAAACCTCCTCTCCCTCAGTACCTGTTCTCTGAGAAAGGGCAGAGCTGTTTACACAGCCCAGGTTGCACAGAATTTACAGACAAGTGTGTTTTCTGCCCCCAGTTCTCATAACTCTCCACTCTTTACGTTTGAAAAGACAGCTGATGTCCTGTGTGAAGTTGTTCCAGGCTACCTCAGACAGCAGCTGTTTCATTAAATCTCTGCAGGCTTCCAGTTTTGTGCAGGTTTCCCCTGGAAATCACGAATCAACAAGACCTTTCAAGGCAAAGAAAGGGAAAAGGTTCAAGACACACAACCTTCAGGTGACAGGTTTTATTTTGCCCAGGACAACCTGCATATTTTTTTACCAAATAATGTGGTTCACCAACCCAGCACTTCACTGTGCTCTTTGGATTTAAATCAACAGCTGCCTCACACGTTGGAAAGATTGGTAAGAAACACACCGGCCTAAGAAAGGTTTGTTTATTCCTGAAGCGCCTTAGAAATTAAACACTGTACAAAATGTGCCGCTTCTAAAAAAATAAAACAAGTAATGCTATATCATTTAGCATGAGTAACACTACTCATGTAGCAGAGCAACAATGGAAGAAAGGAAAAGCTTTGAAAAACCGGAAGAGCAACCCCCAGCTCATATCTGCACACACTTCAGCTGGCATCCCAGAACACTCCACAGGTGACATCCATGGAGCAGCTCAACATGGAGTCCATATGAAGATAAATTGCCTATCAGTATTATCAGGAGCCCTGACAAACCTGCTGGAAGAGCAATGACTTGCATTCTACTGCCACCAATGTGCTGATCAAAAACCAACTGGTGACTGCACTTAATAAACCAGACCATTCTTACAGCATTCAAAAATAATCCCTTTGCAGCACTGGTATCCTCCTGCTATTCCCTTAATCCCTTCCCTCGCTCCTGCAGCCAGAACTCCATTTTGGCTGTGGATTGAGGAGTGTGTTGTTGAAACTCCACTGGCTCCCAACACACACTGCCTACCTGCAGGTAATTCTCTCTTCAGGACTTGCCCACATACTTCAGTTTGCAGCTCTCTGCTACATTTTACAAAATGAAATTGAAGCAAACATTGTAACTTTGATATAAAATCAGATGAAAAATTTCCACTGACAATATTTCCATAAACATTTTATGTAACAAATCGATATCTATCTTTAAATAAATCAAGTTTGCTGTTGTTAATGTCCATATACATTATAAATACATACATATACAATTAAAACCCTGACATGGTAGAGTCTTGTGTCTGCCTGAAAGATGTCAGAAAGAAGGTTTTGAGAATCAAAATCTTCTCTGATCCATGATTTAGCACCTCAGGCGAGTTTGGAAACATCTTCATACTGGATATCTTCGACTCTGCGCCCTTTTAAAGGTCCCTGGAAAATAACAGAGAAAAAAACTACGATCACAACATAAAATTGTTTGTTTCTTCAATTACCAACAGGGAGTTTATTAGTAGGAGAGATAAAGAGGATCTATTCACGGCACAATGTTTCCTGTTTCATTATTTACAACCTGATCAGAGAATGTGACAGGGCCTCAACACTGTCTCAGAAATCCTTTCACTTTCAGGATACTTTTAGCACCAAAGTTCCTCCTGTCATCAGGGCATCTGCAGAGTCTCTTCCCAAATTCTCCAGAATCCAGTCTGGGCTGGGTTTCTGTAGCCCTTCTTTGAATGGGATCTAAGAGGGTCTCCCTCTTGCAAGCTGTGTTTAAGAAGTTTGACTTTGAGCCAATATCCTCTGTGCTTTATCAATGAGTTTAAAGATCGGTTTTGCAGAGGAGAACAAGGAAAGAGCCACACAGACATGGTGGCATGGACTGATTGTTAACCATAACTGTTAACCATAAACAAGACAACAAATAAGCACATAAAGCCCCACATTCAGTCTGGAAAAGGCAGGAGAAAATTCATATCCTTGCAGATTTTGTATTTTTTACCTTCCCACAAAACAGCACCGCAACAGCCATGTTCAAAATAAAACACACAAAATATTTTCCAAGTCTCTTTCAAGTTCAAAACTTGCTTAATTCAGCACCCTGGCATCTTTTTGAAGGCAAACAGTGGAGAAATAGTCTGTGATGGGGAATATGTGTTTCCTACTGCTTAGGAATAGGTGGGGGCTGTCCACAGAATTTTGCATACCACAAATCCACAAAAAGGATTAAGGATAACATGGTTCTTTGTGAAAGCTCTCCATGTGCAGATGGAAAGCTCTCTGCAAACAAGACCCTGCAGTGTTTGATACTTACAGAGTCGATGGTTATTGTCACTGAGAACCTCTTCTCATTGATGGATTCCAAGATGCCTTCATTTCCCCTGTACCCACCGTTTAACACCACCACTTTCTTGCCTGAAATAAAAATAGGAAAAGAGTTACACAACAGGGTTCCAAACTTCTGCTAAAAAGTTTGTCCTATCATCTTTCCTATAAACCCCCTTTAAGTATCTGAAGGTGCTCTAAGGTCTTCAGAGCACCTTCCCCTTTCCAGGCTGAACAACCCCAACTCTCTCAGCCTGTCTTCTCAGGAGAGGTTATGGTACCCTCAAATGGATGAATTATAGTTTACAAGAACTGAAATGTAAGTTTTGCAGTGGCAGAAGCTGAAAACAGAAGAAAAGAGCTGTACCTGGTGCTGGTATTACAGTTTCTAGATGTGTCTGATCAAGCTTCAGTTTGTCCCCAGAGTCAATCACCTTCACAACTGCTGTGTATTTGTCAATCACTTCCTGTTGTGAAAGGCAGAGGCTGATCAGAAAAACCAAACATTTTTCTCTAAATTTACATTTCAAAGTTAACAAACTTTGGCATTGTGACTCTGCAATTTTACATTTTCAAAAGCAGCAAAAAGGCAAGGGGTCCAGCCTGGAGATTCTGTGTGCAAATGAGATCCTGCAGCTTAAATATCAGAGCAGAATTGACTAGCCTCAGATTAAAATCCAACTGCACTCTTCTTGGTCCCATCCCATGGACACAGTGACTGTTCTCCAAGATGGATGTGTAAATAGGGACAAACTACACAGGACAAAAGCATGCTTAAGAAAGGATCACTGAAAAAATGACATTAAACCAATTCAGAGGTTCACTCCCTGCCCAGAATAGGTCCCAATATAGGTGAGGTGACATTTCAGCCCCCAACAGTGTTGCCTTAAGGCAGAACAACCTGCACAATGAAACAAATCTTTGTAAGTCACCTCATTCCAGAAAAGCCAAACCAATGCCACATGTCCCCCATGGCCCACCTTACCTTAACAACTGCCTTCTTCTTGTGGTACTTCTCTCCAAGCTTTTTGGTTACAATTTTTACAATGATTTCCTGGGAGATTTGAAAGGAGAGAAAAACTAAAATAAAGGCCCAAAATGTGCAAACAACTCTACAATCTAAATTAATAGTACAGCACTATTAGTGCTGAATAGTGCAGGAAGCAACAATAGTAAAGATGTGGCTTTCAGGAATTTGTGTATATTGTCAAATTATTGGCTCAAAGTAGCATCTCTCAAGACTTTCTGGGGTTTCTTTGACAAATACAGTTACACTTGAATTCACGATCTAATGTGACAGCCCTCAACGAGTCAAGAGCAGGAAAAGGAAAATAAATGTGAATTTAGTTTGGAATCTGCTTTTGGATCTTTACACCAATCAATAGTGGCTTTAGAAAGGCAGGATTTGCTATATTTGGTATAATAGTAATACTAATAACAATAATTACTTTCAAGTCACTTACAGGCTGTAACCAGTAGTCTCTTCGAGATGTTCTTTTCTTCTCCTCTTCAAGCTACAGAACAACAAAAAATCACCATTTACTTCCTCCTTCCACTGAAGCTTTCCCAAGCCTTTGAAAAGCTGAACCAATTCTCCAGCCCCATGTCATATGGGGAACAAAAAAATCCCAAAACCCTAAACAAGGGTAAGTCAGTATGGTCTTGCCTCATAAAAATCAATTTGATGAATCCAGGAACTCATGATAAAATGATGGTGATTTGCATTTTTTTTGGCAAGTGTTTCTAGGTATTTTCTTCTCTTGCAAAATCTGTATTCCTTTACTTCCAACACCTCAGTCATCTGGGGAATAGGCAGAGTTGAGCAGCCAGTTTTATGAGGAAATGAAACCAATTTTATGGGGAAATGAAATTATTTTGCCTGGTAAGATGTGAAAGTTGGAATTCTGTATGAACCGAAGGTCTGAGGTCACTTCAAAGGCACACCCTGGTGAAGTGGACATTGTCACAGGTACAGGGGCACACAGAAACAGATCCTGCCTGATTATTACCTCCATGATCTCATCCAATGCAGATTTCTTCTTCTTCTCTTTGGGCTGACCAGAGCTATGAGCTGCTTCTTTTCTTTTAACTGCTCCCTCCACCATCTTCAGTGCATTCTGTCCAAGGACACTGCTGGAAGAGTAAGGTGGTATTTTCACAGCAGATCTTACATTTTTTTCCTCTACCAAGACGTATTTGATGAACTGGCTGTGCAAAAAGGCCTGTTGCTCTGCTTAATTTCAGTTGTCCCAGTCCCGTTCCAGACCCTGCACACCTCCTCCTCTAGAACTGATCTTCTTGGGGTGCAAACTCCATGTCCACTGAGGGTCACTGCTGGCAGTCCAGCAGAATGGACACAACCTAACAACCAGTTCACCACTGCACAAGCAAAGAGTTGATCAAGGACTTGAGTTCAATGAAGAAGAGAAAGGCTGGTCTGCAAATAACATTTTCAAATTTGAAAGGACAAATTTTAGAGAAGCCATCCAGACAGGAACTCCCAGACATGGCAGATATTTAGAATTCTTTCCAGACAGAGATATTGAGCCTATCTGGCAATGGGAGGAAACACCTGGGAATCTGTAGAAAAGAGCTCCACACCCAGCAAACAAATGCCACCTTCACAACCCATAACCAAAATAGGCAAATAGCCTAAAAATTGCGAAAGAAAAGAGAAATCAGCACAAAAAGTTGCAACTCAGGGATGAGGGAACATCTAGGTAAAGTGAGAACTGCCCATGGGCAGCTTCAGTTCAGCCATTTTTATAACAGACATTTGAACACAATAAAAAAATGTAGGTATTGTTTCAACCCAAAAGATGAAGGCAGCTGCTCTGAGGTGAACACTGATGCAATTATTATATGGCCTTAGGACAAATTGCATGTTCTGTCTGGGGTGAGGATGTTGGATACACTCCCACAGGGAAGATACCCCGTGGGAATGAAGATACAGAAATTGCAATAGAAGCAACTGTGAGAGAAAAACTGTATTTCAGAGGAAGTCTGAATAATCACAGCAGAGTTTTAGAAGAATTAGCACATTAATTCACATATCAAAGAGCAAGTACTTAAAATAACATCTCATAAAAGGTAACATACAATTAAAACATAACAACTGCAGTGCCTATATTTAAGAAGATGAACATATCTAGCTGTGAAGTTACTACACTACCATTTCAAAGTTTACAGATAAGTATTTCTCATATGCTATGAAGGAATTAGACTACTTGATACATAATTTCACATTTGGCCAAATTTTAGCAAGGACCTGAAGTATTCCTCACTAAAACTATTCAAGTGAGAGTCTGAATTAAGTTTCAGATTCATCTTAAGCACAACTTGATGCTTAGAGATAATTGACAAGTTTTCCTCAAAGCCTGAAATCCATATCTATTATTGCAAAGAACTGCTTTACTGTCTCATTTTCTGCCTGGCATATATCCCATCAGGTATCTTGTCTAAGAGCTGAGTGTGATGAGGGGAAAGCTTTCTTTTTACCTGCAATACATTTAATTACAATATTGCCTCACATGAGAAGATGTACTGCTCATCAAACAGCTCCATACACTGCTGTAAGTCAGTATGATTTGCATTATGGATCCCTTTTGTCCTGCATTGCTTATGGTTACACAGTGACAATTAAATTCCAGAGCTCTAGGAAGATTTATTTCAGGTAGGTTTAGCTGCTTTAACGATGACCAGAGAAAGTATTGTCTCCAATTAGACAAGGCAATCAAACCTTTTAGGAACCAAAATTAACAAGTCACAAATATCCATTCACAGAAGGCAGCTGGGACTAGATGGCATCACTTCAAATGCTTTGGCTGGATCCCTTTCCCGCCCTCCATGGAGGAACCTGTAACTTTATGGGCATCTGCCATGAAGCACAGTGAGTTCAAGAAGGCTCCTCACAGCTCGCATTTAAGATATACCCACTAATCCATTTTAAACACAAAATGAACCATGAAGTCACCTAGTAGCCCCTTCTGAGTAACAGGAGAGGATGAGAGATTAGACTCCAAATATTTCAGAACAAAACATATCTTCCTGCCCATACAAATATCATTGTCCTGGAAGTGCTCTGTAACAGTAAGGGGTTGGCCTTAAATTCTTTTCTCACCTTGTTTTAGAAGATGCTGCGACTGAAGTACTTGCTCCTTTGTTTAAATTAAATGTAACTAAAAAATAAAGACACATTACTCTATTTCTATCTTTAAAAATAACTGCACTGAAAGATGTTAACAATTTTTAAAATCTGCAAATACAAAAAATAATAAATTTGAAAATATTTACTATTCTATATTTTGGTGTAGCTTTTAAAATAAATTAAACTTTGTAATACAGAATACTCTGCATTTCCATATTCCAGTGCTCTTTATAACTGATCTCAAGGCACTTTATGAAGTACCAAGCAGTTTTCAATGCTTACTTCATTTGAATCACAAAATCAGCTCCAGTAGGTTCTAAAAGATTACATCCATCAAAATCTGGTTACCTTTTTCCTCCTCGTTTTCTCTGTTCAGTTCAGTATAGACTGGCATTTCCTGCCAAAAAAAACAAAGCACATTTCAAGAATAAAACATTTAAAGAATAAATAAAATGTTTATTTAAAGAATAAAACAGAAAACTGAGTCAAGAGATCATTTCTTGGTGATCATTGATTAGCTCAGTCTTACAGATTACTGTGAGATTATTACCAGTAACTGCAACATTCAACCTGCCTTGATTCGTAAAAGATTAAAATTGAAAACACCATTGCATTATAGGCTCGTGTGCAAAATTCTCCAACTAAGACTCTGTACAGAGATGCTGCTTAAACTTGCTCAGTTCCAGCATAAAAGGCAAGTTACCTTGCTGCAGCAGTTTTCTCTACCTGAACCAGCATGATCAGACTGGTTTCTGGACAGACTGATAACTCAAAGAAGGAAATTCTGGTATCTTTCCAATTTTTTAGCACCAAAGGCTGAGACCATTTAAATTTAAATTAGTTTTAAATTAAGAAGCAGGTAATTGTTTACAACAGCATTTAAATGTACCTATCAATACCCAGGATCAAATGGGAGATTCCAGCCCCAGGCAACAACATGTGTGGGGGTCACGGAATGATGCCAAATAAACAGATTCCAAATAACCACGCCAGCACCACCAAAATAGAACTTTTCACTATGATTTGATTATGCCAGATCCCCCTGATTATTTATCTCAGCCTCCTCAGTTTACAAGGTACATGTTATCTGCAGCCCGAGAAGTTGTGAAATACCATAAATGAAGACACGTGATGCTGGTTACTGGATTGTTTACTCTCCCTTCCTAAATTCAAGAGTGATTTTTAAACCACTAATAACTTGAAGAGCAGTAATTATAACTTCCTTAGTACTAATGCAAGCTGGGTACAACGTAACTCCCAAGTCAGGAAGCAAAGGAAATACCAGTGCAAGAATTTCAGCAGCATCAGACTCCTCATTGACTTAACCACGAGGAGTTTTGAGCTGAAGGTTCACACACAGTGCAATTTTCCTCACCAGTTCTTTCCCCTCCAAACCTCTTCTAACTTGTTGTTCAATAAATTTAGCAGTTTTTTCTTCATCATCAAGGTCCTGTTTCTTCTTCCTCTCTTGTTCTTGCTGCCTGCGAATGGTCTCTGGGTCCCTGTCGATGTACTGAATGTACCAGCCTTTTGGAGTCTCATCAACCTTGCAAAGACCTAACAAGTCAAGGCAAGACAAAGTAAGATTAATACTAACAATATCAGATCAGTTTTAGTCCATGTTCACTGTAGCAATGCAGATACTTTACCAGAGACAACACAACCCTCACTGGGCTGCTAAAACTGACTTTGAATTATCTGTACTGTGTTTCTGCCCTCAGCTAGCCAGATCTATTTAGACATAGGCCAGCGTATGTCACAAAGTGCATGAAGTGTTTTACAATACTTTCCTTATTGAAGAAAATGTTTCCTTCCCGCTGTATTAACAAGGAAGAAGACAAAAATATAACATGTACAAATGATACACACTCAAAGCATCATACTAAAGGAAATATTCCAGTGCTGTGCTATTGTTACTGACTCTGCCTAGAGTGACTTTCCAAACACTCTGTGACTGGTGGATGTATCCTGCAGAACACGGGCACCCACAGCCAAAGTAAACTTTCTGTCACACCACACTGCCATTTAATCTCTCTTCCTCCCACTGAACACAGAACTGCAGATCTCTAGCTTTAACCCTTCCACTAGGCCAGGAATGAAAATGACTGCTTGCTTCTTGTCACTTCAAATGTGGATATATTCTGTAGTCTTAAGGGATGTCCTAGTTTTTAACTTTTAAATGACAACTGTTGGAAGTTGATTTAGAATTTAGCAATGCATCCAGTAAATACAGACCAGCAGATGAAACAAGGAAAGGCTCACAACTGATGTACTTATCCCAGACTTCTGACATTTTTCATACGCAAACTCCTAATAGTTAGCACAGAAATATGTTTGGAAATCTTTTCACGTATATACAGGAGGGGAGAGGAAGAAAGAGAAAGAACTAACACAACTATCTACTGATCAATTATCAGGAATTCAATTACCCAATAATTTTAAGATTTCCCAGTCCTGAGCAGGCACACTCACCTTCCCTCCCCAGCCATTTTGTAAAATCAGTCAGTGTCTCCCATTGTGTGGCATTCATGTGGATGTGCTCTCGATGGCTGATGTATTCATTGTACACTATATTATTGTGGACTCTCTTTGTTCCTAAAATACAGAAGAATTGTTATTATTATTATTATTACTACTACTATTATTATTATTATGTGTCTCGCACTGAACCAACAAAATACACTAAAAAAAACCAGCAAATAAACAAACAGACAGCAAAATATTTACCAAATCGCCTCCTGAGCAATTCTAGGAAATCATTTCGGAATTCCCTTAGGGAAAAAAAAAAAATTTTTAGTAAAACTTTAACAACTAGGAAGCAATTCTCTGTTGTCATTAACAATTAAACATCTGCAGTATAAACCTGATTATTCTTTTGAGCTGAGCATGATGATAGACACGTTTCCCTTTTTCAGGGCAGGATTAAATGCAGAATGAAACACAATACGATACATGCACACACCTTGAATCTCCAAAAGAGTAAGAGCCTCTCAAAGGGATAGAATGGAGCAAAGGAATCTCAACACTTCCCACTAATTGCTGGTGTTTCGTTACCAGGTGTCTTCCCAGGCTGACTGACACAGAGCACAGGGCAGGACAGAGGGCAGAGGGGGTGGATGGAGCAGATGGATCACTCATTTCCCTGCTAATTCCAGGGCTGGAGCATAAAGCCTCACTTCAGACTCATGCTGAGGACAGCTCCAATCATCCCAGCTGTCATGTAGGTCAGCTGGACAAAGGCCTGAGAGAAGCTGGGGGATGTCAGTCCCTCCCCTGACTCGTTCTCTCTCTGTCACAGCTCTTTGAGCTCGTGTGTGTGTGGCAGTCACTCAGCTGGGGCAAAAAGGTGATGTATTTGTAACACAGAGCAACTTTAAACAGGATTAAGACACAAGATAAAACTGTCAAATTTGACTAAAATCACAGAAAACTTACTCAGAGAAGTAATCCATGAATTGCTGAGGATTTTCAGAAGCCAGCAGCAACTGCCTCTGGTGGGACTCAGACATGCAGTGACACTTGAAGCCATTCTATAAAGCGAAAATAAATACTTTGCTTGCCTTTGTCTCAATTTGCAACACTCACAGCTGAAGAGAGTATTAAAAATAACGGTTTATGAGTGAAATTTCTTGGAGGCTTCACAGAAAACACCTTAACTCAGCCTCAGCCTGGTATGGGGTGGTTGCTCCCGACCAGGCAAGCCAAAATCAAAACTCCTCCAAGGCCTAGAATCTCCAGACAATACAAGCAGGGTTATGAAGGACATTCCACCAGGCCTCTTCATTCCCTGTGGAATGACATCAGACATTTGGCTACATCCCTTATCTTTTTTCTTAATATATTGGTCATTCAGCACAGTATGACTAAATCTAGAGTAAATGTAATTCCATGGGAGACCTCTCCACTGCTTACAAAAAGATGTAGTTGTAAATCAGTGACATTTTTTTGCTTGTAGTCACTGGGAAGAGAATAGGATTTGCCATTCTTGGATAAAAGGGAGAGGGGCACAGCTGAAGAATGATAAGAATAAACATCCACAGGATGCTCTCCTTCCCTAAGGCACATCAAAGAGGCTATTCATGGAGAATGGAAAACTAAAATAACATCCTCAAAGATGGATCAGGGCCAACACACTTTCTCCAAAGTGGATGAGGATTTCTCCCATGGGGGACTGGAAATCCCAGTTGGATCACACCACTCACAGCAACTGGGAACTCTCCATGTCCCACCAACCTGCCCCTAAGGGGACCATGATCCATACGAGAGGGACTGCAAACAGCCCCTAAACAACATCAGGGCTCCCCTAAAGAGCATCGGGGCTCCCCACACTCCTGGAAGGGGAGGCCAGGGTGCTTCCTAGAAGGGTCACACCCCACAGATGGGATCAGAGCCCCCACAAGGCGACTGGTGATGTTCCCAAAGAGAACCTGAGCCAGCCCTGAACCCCCCACAAGGCGACTGGGGAACCACGCAAAGGATATCAGACCCCATATTCCCTGAGGGAACTGCAGCCCCCACAGGAGGATCAGGAACTCCTACAATGGCGATCGCAGCCCCCAGAGCTGGGGACACTTACAAGGGAGATTGACAGGACAAGGGACAATGGCTTTAAAACGACAGAGGGTAGGGTTAGATTAGATATTGGGAAGCAATTCTTCCCCGTGAGGGTGGTGAGCCCCAGGCACAGGGTGCCCAGAGAAGCTGTGGCCGCCCCTGGATCCCTGGAAGTGTCCAAGGCCAGGTTGCATGGGGCTTGGAGCAGCCTGGGACAGTGGAAGGGGTCCCTGCCCGTGGCAGGGCGTTGGAAGTGGATGATCTGTAAGGTCCTCCCAACCCAAACCATCCTGTGATTCCATGAGATCGGAGCTGCCACAAGAGCTGACCCCAACCAAGGGAACCTGACCCCAGGAAAACCGCCCCCCTCGGCTGGACTGGGGGTCCTCAGACGGAGATCGGAGCCGCCCGAAACACCGGGGACTCCCACACCGAGCACCCCCAGTTACCTCATCGCGGCACTGCTTCTGGCACATCTGGCAGTACCAGCGCAGCTTCTGCAGCCCCTTGGACTTGATGCGGTTGGCGATCGCCTTGGGGCTGAGGAAATCCGACTTCCCCATGACGGCGGTCCCGTCCCAATCCCGCTCCCGACGAGGCCCCGGGCCCGCTCCCGCCCCCTCCGGAAATGGCGGCGGCGCCCTGGAAGCGGATCCCGGCGGGGCGGCGCAGGCGCAGTGCGGGCGCGCTGACCTTCAGCGGGGCTGTGGTGGAGGCGCCGCCATGTTCGCCCGGGGCGCCGCGGTCGCGCTGGTCCAGCCGCAATGGTACCCGCACGGGCTGGGACGGGCGCTGTGGGGACGGGGGAACGCGTCCCGATGGCCGGGGCGGCTCTGCGGGGTGAGGGGGGAATGGTTTCCTTCGGCCGTGCGGTGCCTGGGGGCGGCGGGGTCGTGGCCCTGGGCGGCCCGTGAAGGGCTGTGGGCTCTGAGGGGTGGTGGCGGAGCGGGCACCGGGAGATGAGGGCAGCGGGAACCCGCAGGGATGGAGGGTTCGTCCGCCGTGAGAGGGAGCGCTCGGCCGGGGTGGGTGAATGGGACAGGCAAGGGTTAAAGGACAGGTTTGTAGGAGACTCTGCTCTGGACGGGAATTAGTGCGGCCTTCTTTGCTTCATTTTAATGGTTTTAGAAACTAATTGCATTATATGCAGCTTTGTTTAAAATTATTTTTTTTATTTCTAACTTGCCCTTCTAATGCCCTCGTTTGCTTCGTGCCATTGCCCGAGGTGGTGGATAATGCATTAAATCTCCCACTTTACTCGGCAGTGCTGAGGCGCCGCCTCGAGTCCTGTGGCCCGTTCGGGGCCCCTCAATTCGGGAAGGACATTGGGGTGGTGGAGCGAGTCGGGAGAAGGGCAGTGGAACTGGGGAAGGGTCTGAAGCCCAAGTCCTCTGAAGAGTGGCTGAGGGAGCTGGGGAAGCTCAGCCTGGAGAAAAGGAGGCTCGGGGGTGACCATATCACTTCACAACTCCGTGACGGAAGAGTGCAGTCAGGTGGGAGTTGGCCTCTTCTGCCAGGCAGCCAGCGACAGGACACGAGGACACAGGTGTAGGACGGACATTAGGAGCAACTTCTTCACAGAAAGCGTGATTAGACATTGGAATGGGCAGCCCAGGGAGGTGGTGGAGTCACCATCCCTGTGATGCCTTTTCCTGGTCTTAAAATCAAGAGTCAAACACGGTTAGAAGGGAAAAAGGGATTTTACCTCGGTATTTATTTTAAGGATCCATAGGTGCACTATGTCCAGGTCAAATGCACCTCAATGCACACCTACCTCAATGCACACCTTCAAAAGATCCTGGTATGTCATTATAGGTCTTACTAATTAGCATATCTATCAAAAATTCCCCAATGAGAGGCTTGAATGAGCCCCCCCCTCCCCAAGGAGCCTTCCCCTGGATGGCTCTATCTGAGTTTACAGAATGTGTTCTGGAGAGGACCTTGGGGTCTGGGGCACACTGATCCCTACCTACGAAGCTTCTAAGATGTTTCGTCTCCTGGCTGAACAAACAAGTCCAAGTATGTAGGCAAAAAGCACTAAGAATACAGAAGCTGTAAAAAGGTATAACGGGTAAAAAAAAAGGCAAGAAATCATCAAGGTATCACATCGCCTGGAGGTGTCTAAAGAAAGACTGGATGTGGCACTCAGTGCCGTGGTTTAGTTGATAAAGTGGTGTTCGGTCATAGGTTGGACTTGATGATCTCAGAGGTCTTTTCCAACCTAATTGATTCTGTAAAATTGTATAAATGAGGGAAGGATGAAGGTGTGCATACAAGCCACAGGTCAGAGTGGCTTGTCTCCACCACAGATGTTTTTTAAGAAACAGCAAATCTTGAATTTTCGTTGTTCTGAAGGGGACTTGCCCTTGGCAGGTGTTGGTCTGCTGGAGAGCTAGTGAATTATCCTAATTTATCCTGCATTCCTTTTCAGGGGCCAAGTCAGGAATATGGCAACGCTAAAAGACAGTAAGTAAAGATTTTGTTTGCTTTTAAGAGAGGAAAAACATTGCAGGACAACCATATGTTAAAACGTAATTCTGCTTAACCTCTGTTGGGTAAAATGGTTGTGATACATAACAATGATATATAGGCCTGCAGTCCTAATTACATTAAACAACTGTCCTTCAGAAACAGAATTGCTTGAAGGGGTTTTGGCACTAATCTAATGTCATTTCAGTTATTTTAAAAATAACTGTATCATATGTGCTGAAACAGATTTTTGTTTATCTCTAAGAATTAATTTAGTTTCTCTTATGTTTATTTCCTTGTGCTTTTATGCAGCATTTGGGGGGAGAAAGGGTTGACTGAATGGGTCTAGTTTGGTAATACTTTCTTAAACCATTCCTCGTAGTTCTTATATAAGGATATTGCCTTGGAGTTGTGGTTGTCTGTGGGATACCTGTTTTGGTTTCTTTTTTCATTAGTGTTTTTATAAATGTCATTTTACCACAGTCTAAACAGAGGAGGAAATTTATTCTGTCTTCACACTACAGAGACTTTTTTTGTTTGTTTCCTCTGCTTGTCATCTGTGAAAGATTATATTATACCTCAAATGATATATTTGTGAAACAGGTGGTTGTGGAAGCAAAGAGAATTGTAAATAGACTCCATGTTGGGATAAATATTAAATGAATGCTATGTCTGAAGGAAGTAACATCTCTGTTGTAAAGATGAATTTGTGTTAGCCACATTTTTACTGCTTTCTTAGAGTAAATACTGAGGTCTTTCTTGAGGTTTATTTGTGCACTATTTATTTTTCTTCTTTGAGGAACATGGCAAAATAGTTTTGGATGGCTCTTGCTGGCATTTTGTTGTTTGGGTTTGAGTCATTATGCCCAGTACAGTCTGTGACCTTCAACTCTTAACCTTGCAGTCACCAGGCGTTTGAAGTCCATCAAGAACATCCAGAAGATCACCAAGTCCATGAAGATGGTTTCTGCAGCCAAATACGCAAGAGCTGAGAGGGAACTGAAGCCTGCGAGGGTCTATGGAATAGGGGCTCTGTGTGAGAGAACGTTCTTGCACTTTGTCATGTGGGAGCAGAAGAGGAGGTTTTCACAGTGGTGATAAAATGCTGAGGCTTTTTAACCTTCCAGTAGTCTATTTCCAAAAGAATTTGCACAGTGAACTTCACTGAGTGACATCTGATCAGAGCTGTGTCTGGCTTTGAACTGTTTCTCGCTCACATCTGGTCTGACCATGTGCAAACTTGGAACAATCGTGAGGGAGATAAAATTAATCTGGCTGAGGTCTGAAGGCCCTTTGGAATTGTTTTTAGTTAGAATAATTCGGGGTATTTTTTATTACTTACTTGCTTTTTTTGGCACCCTTGAGAAACTTAATCATCTTTTTTTTTTTTTCCCCCAGCTCTCTATGAGAAAGCAGAAATAAAGGCACCTGAGGACAAGAAGAAACACCTCCTTATTGGTGTGTCCTCTGACCGAGGCCTGTGTGGTGCTATCCATACGTCCATTGCTAAAACCTTGAAGAATGAGATTACTAACCTCTCAAATGCAGGGAAAGAGGTTATGGTGGTTGGAGTGGGTGACAAGATCAGAGGCCTGCTTCAAAGGTAAAAAGGATGGGGCCCAGAACTCACACCACAAAAGAGTTTTGTTTAGAGTTTTATTTGTTTGTCTGTGGCAGAAGTTTCAAGGCCATTTAGAAGATTGTGTGCCATTGGCAGGAAATTCCGTATAAGGGAACTGTGCTAAATTCAAGTTTCTGCAAAAAAAAAAATCTGCAAATATCCTAAAAGTGGTTTTGATCATCTCACAATTTGGGAAACTGCTGCACAGCACTATTATATTCTTGAAATAAAAGTCTGAAAGCTGGCAACTTTTGAAGCTATTGTAATTTAACTAAAGGCAAAGTTTCTTTCAGACCTTAATTCAATAAAACTTTTAGTTCTGAATGCTCCTAAGTTACAGACAGTTATTCCTAGTAAGTCAGTCTTGCTGCCTCCTTGTACTGTAGAGCATCCACTTGGTTCTAACACAGGTTTGTTGTTGCTGCAGGACACATGGCAACTATTTCCTGCTGACATTCAAAGAGGTAGGACGGAGACCTCCGAGCTTTGGAGATGCTTCAGTCATTGCTTTAGAGCTGTTAAACTCTGGCTATGAATTTGATGAAGGTTCTGTCATCTACAATCGTTTCAGGTAAGGTTGAACTGAAACTTCAGTAGAAAAATATTTGGTAGAATGCTTCAAAGAGTATATTGGCCAGATGAAGTTATATGAAAACTGACTGTGATTTGGCATGTTCACTTTACTTCTTGATCTTGTTGTGTGTGAGGAAGTTCTGGGTTGTTGTTTCTAGTGGCTGTGGTTGGAACTCCCTTTTGACTTGTGTATAGTGAAAGCTGTTCTATTTACAGTCAGCACATCGTTGTGTCCATGTGGTATCTGAGATCTTTTCATCAAGGTTATCACAAAACTTTGTGGCATTAGAAAGCCAGAAGTTGTGTATTCTAATTTGATTTTAACCATTCAGTTTAGAGTTAGTTGAACTGAAGAGCCTATTTTGCTCTTTTTGTACAGGTCTGTCATCTCTTACAAGACCGATGAAAAGCCAATCTTCTCCTTTGAAACAGTGGCTGGCTCTGGTAAGTAGGGAACTAGAAACCACCAGTTATATGCAGTGCTAAATCACAGGAAAAGTACTCTGAAAATGGGAATATGGTATTAAAACATCTTATTATGGTGCTTGTATCATAAGTTTAACAGATGGTTTTATCTTGGCCAAGATCAGTTCAAGGCTGACTTACAAAGGTTCTGTGGGGCAAGGAGGTTAAAAGGAAAGGTGGTACTAATTCTGGTTTGAGATTCTGTCTCAAGCAAGAACTGTGCATATGTAAACTCTGTCAGTTCATTACTTCCAGCATGAACAACCTGAGTACTGAGTGACTTCGCACTGCTGGCTAAAAATACCCCAGAATGTTTCTGCAGCATTGTATGGGAAGATTAAACTTAATATGGCAATAATGTATTTTGTTTTGGTCAGAACTTGACTTTCCTAATGTTACATTGAATTAAAACACATAAAATACATAACAAAATTATTACTAGCAGAGAGATTCTGAAGGTACACATAATATATGAAGAAAATCCCTCTGTGCTGCCTTAAGTATTGAAACAGCCCAGCCAAGTAGTCTTCTCCATGTCACTGTATTTTGCTGGAAGTAGTAAATCTTGGGTGTCTCTAAGTCTGCTCTTTCATGTTTTGCAGAAAGCCTAAGTATCTATGATGATATTGATGCTGATGTGCTGAGAAACTACCAGGAGTTCACACTAGCAAACATTCTGTACTACTCCCTGAAAGAATCCACCACCAGCGAGCAGAGCGCCAGGATGACTGCCATGGACAATGCCAGCAAGAATGCTTGTAAGCTACTCCCTGGGTTTTCCAGGACTTCAGTTGTTCAACAGGAAAGTGCTCACGTCCCTTTGTGTAATTCTGTGCTTCAAAAATCGGCTGTTTTCTCTCTTAATTCCATTTTGAGTAGGTTTTTTTTGAGCCAATTCAGCTGAGATTATATTTCCAATGTGAATTATATTTAGCCCCTGGAAAGAGGAATTGCTGTCAAGAAAGAAGCCCAGGACTGGAAGTGAAATAACAGATTATTTAAAAGGCATATGAAATACTAAACTAATTTTGTAATGGCTGAATATTCTCTATGCTCCTCTCATGTGGCTGCTCTGAGGATTTCCTGAATTTTTATGAATCTGTACCTACCGGTTCACCAAATATAATTAGTGCAGCACAATTAAAGGTGGGGAATTTGAATAATAGTTAAATACCACCTGTCATGGAGCAAGTAGAGAATATATGAGTATTCCTTGGAAGGATACCGGTGATTGTGTGAAGCTGATGTGATGTGCAACTGAGCTGCCTGGAAGGGTAGGCATGGCTCTGATGACCAGCTTGAAAGAAAGAGGTGATACCTTCTGTGTTTAAAAATAATTGAGAAAAAAATAATAATTCAGGAAAATCTGTTTCCTTTTGCGTCAACTTGAAGGAAATAACAATGTAGTTAATTGACAGTGAAATCTAATTTCAAAGCAAATGATGCATGCTTGTGTTATGTTACAATAAGCTATGTCATACCTGGTATTTACAAGTCTGCCAGCTGTTCTGCAGATGTTTCACTGACAAGGCGAATTCTCAGGTTCCTAGATTGTCTACTGCTAATATTACCTGTAGGGAAAAAATGTCAGGTGCACTAAGACTCTTGATTTTTGCAGTGGTTTACAAGACAGTTGGATATTCTGCCCATGCAGCTTCTTCTTTATCTGCATTTGAACATCATTTTGTGTTTAAACTCCAATCTTACTTTTTCCAGCTGAGATGATTGACAAGTTGACCTTGACATTCAACCGCACCCGTCAAGCCGTCATCACCAAGGAGCTTATTGAGATCATCTCTGGTGCTGCTGCTCTGTGAGTATTTGTATGAACATGCAGTCAGAGCTGTTGCAGTCATGTCCTGCTTGTGTGCCAGGGTAATGGGCAAAGTTTGGGATTGTAGACCCTAAAACCAGAGGGAAGACAGTCTGTGGCATGGCTCCCAAGCTTTTCAACTTGTGCAGTTCTACTAACCAGAGCAAAGTTTGGCAGTTCTTTCTGACCAGATAGAGTTAAAAAGCTGGTAAGATAGATCTTCAGCCTCAACACATGTCCTTGCTTAGCCAGGTGAGGGTTTTCCTCTTTTTTGGCCTTTGGTGGATTTTCCCCCTCCTCCCTTTTACCTGGACATTTCCTACTTTGCCTGGTCAAATAGCCCAGTAGTGTTGAGTGGGAGAGAGCAAATGGGGTGACTGAAATGATTTTGGATAAATCAAGTGTTCAGAAGCTGAGAGTTTGGGGGTGTGTTTGCAAGGAGGAAATTTCCAGAATCTATTGTTATGGAATATGTATTTTGCTTGAAGTTCAGTATTTTGCTTGTTTGCCTAAGACTGAGGTTTTATGCACGTGTGTGCTGCAGGTTACAAATTCGTGGGCTTGAGACCACAATTTGTAACTGCATGTAGCTCATGTGTATTACTGTAACAGTTAAAAATTCGTGCTCTGTATGGAAATACATGTGTTCATATCCTGTGTATTTACAGAATGCCTGGAATATGTATTTTATATTATTTTGGTGCTGTATTGTGCTCCTCACAATACATTCATGGTCATAAATCCGTGCAGAGTTTTGCCTGAATTTGCATGAGTTGCTTCCTAACCTGCTTGTTCTGTTTTTTCTCATAATACCATAACCAGGGATTAATCGGAAAAAGCGGTTCAGCCAAATCCAAGAGGTAAAGTTATGTCATAGAAACTGCATTGTGTTTTAAAATGAATTAACACAGAAAATCTGAAGTCAAATGAGGAAGTCAGAATTCGGTGGTCTTGGTCAGACAAAAACTTCTTCCTAAAGAGCTGTGAAATTGCCCATTTCTAGTTTGAATGCCTGAACAAAGAGTTCTTAATTTTCAGTAATTTTAAGGAAAATAGGTCCATGTATGGAGCATAAACCCACATTAGATATAATTTTCTCTGGGGTTTTTTTTTCTGTATTATTGGATTCATTTGCAATTACTGTTTGAATTTTTGCATAGAGCCCTGACTTAATGCAATGACTTAAAAATGTCTGTATGTAAGATGTACCTAAAGAGGTTTCTGTAGCAAAGTGAACATCTTCAAAATTTAAAATGCAAGGAAAAATTCAAAATCTAAAATGTAAGAAAAAAAATAGATTTGATGAATAGTTTGGGGGGTTGTAAGGAATATTAGTGAAGTATTCAAACTGGGGGAGATAACAGTTTAAAATAAATACATAAATAAATGACATGGTTTTAATTTGTTTCAATTTTCCTCACAGGTGAAGAGGAGCTGTTCTGAGCATATGTGTCTGCCTGTGTCTGTGTTAACAAGACTGCTCTGTTATCTTGTGAAGAAGTGGAAAAGCCCCAGAAATCTGTAAATTCTTACAATAAACCACCTCCATGAAACAGATCCTTTTGGTTGTCTGTGGAGCAAATGCTCTTGGAGTCTAAATATCTGGGTTGGGTTTGGTGTGCTTTGAAACTTTCTTTTTTAAAAGGCTGTGCTCTACATTTTTGATTTATTTGCCATGTGAAATGTGTAAGTGGATGTTTCTTTTGAAGAGTGGAAGAGATTTTCTGACTTCATGCGGTCTTTGAAAGTGAAGTGACCTGCTTTGACAGGTACATTGTATTGTAGGCTGAAGGAAGATACTAGAATAACCTCTTCATCACACAGTTGCAACACTGATCTCTCTTATTTGAATTTTGTATTGCTACTATTTCCAGATGTTCATGTTGTAAAATTAACTGATCTCATTAGGTGAGTAACTATATTTAGAATGCCCACTGTTTACAGCATGGTCAGTGTGTGTATAGAAATATGTATGTCAGAGGGCTGGGGCATCTCTGCTGTGGAGACAACCTGAGAATTTTGTTCAGCCTGGAGAAGGTTCCAGGGAGACCTTCCAGCACCTGAAGGAGCTCCAGGAGAGCTGGAAAGGGACTTTGGACAAGGGCATGGAGCGACAGGACAAGGGGGAGTGGCTTTCAACTGACAGAGGGCAGGGTTAGAGGGGCTATTGGGAAGGAGTTTTTTACTGTGAGGGTGGTGAGGCCCCTGGCACAGGTTGCCCAGAGAAGCTCATACTGGTCCCAGTATGGAGGCCTGAGGGCCACCACCCTCAGGACCTTGAGCCGTTGACCAGACCAGGAGCTTCAGGACTTTGTTCTGGGTCCAGGTCCTGCTCTTCAGGCTACAGATGTGAGATGTGAGTGTGACTGATACAACAGACCGGACTCTTGACTGACTGATCAACAGACTACTGATAAACGAAAGCGCAAATTTGTGAACTAATTAAGTTCTAGTACTAGACTTCTATTATTTACAGTTCTGTCCTCTGTGCTCTGATTAGTTACATGCAACTACTGAGTTACAGTTTAGCCCTTGTGTATCTCCATAGCCACCACTGAGTAACAGCTCTGGTGCTTCTCCTTGTGCCTCCTACACCACTCAGTTACTGTAAATTTTGTTTCTGGATCCTTTTTGCCACTGTAGTTCCATCCTTTCCCTACTTGTTTTTTTTTTTCCCCAATTAAACAACTCACCCAGAAACACTTTTTCCTCATTGCTTTGGTGTTCTCATGCTAATGTTTCTACTGCCCAGGTAATCTTGGCCTTAAATATCATCATTTACATACCTGTCTGCTTAGAGGTGATCTTGCAAGTCCCCTTCAAGTATTGGAAGGGGCTCCAAGTTCCCCCTGAAGCCTTCCTCAGACTCCACAACCCCAGCTCGCTCAGTCTGTGTCCAGGGCAGAGGTATTTCACTCCTTGGGGCATATTTGTGACCTCTGCTGGCCTTGCTCTGGCAGCTCCATCTTCTTTGAGTTCTGAGTTCCCCAGAACTGGGTGCAGGACTCCAGCTGCAGTCAGAGGGCAGAGCAGAGGGGAGGAATAGCCTCCCTCGATCTGCTGTCCAGTTATTTAATTAAGAGTCTTCACCCAGAAAGTTTAATGCCAAGGTCCTGACTGAACACCTGATGGCTGTAGGTGTGATCTGCCTGAGGAGACAACGGTGCAGTGAGGGGAAACACAGCGAGGGCAAGCACTGACATCTGCCTCCTCCATCCAGCTGGAAAGAAAAAATGAGAAAACCTTCTTGGGCAGCCTGTTCCAGTGCTCTGCCACCCTCCACGTAAGGAAGTTCTTCCTCGTGATGAGGTGAAACTTCGTGTGTTTTAGTTGATGACCATTGCTCTGTGTCCTGTCACTGGACACCACTTAGGAGAGTCTGGCACCATCTTCTTGACAGCTGTCACTGGGATATATTGGGATATTTATATCTATTTAGAGGTATTGAGATTATGTATAGAGATCATAGACTCACGGGCTGGTTTGGGTTAGAAGGGATCATCTTGCTGCACCCGCTGCAAGGGACAGGGACACTTCACTAACCCAGGTTGCTCAGAGCCCCATCCAACCTGACTTTGAATATTGCCAGGATTGGGGCATCCACAGCTTCTCTGGGCAACCTGTGCCCAGTGTTTCACCACCTTCCCAGTGAAGAATTTCTTCCCCATATCCCATCTAAAACTACTCTCAGTTTGAAGCCATTCCGCCTTGTCCTGTCACCGCGTGCACTTGTAAATAGTCTTGCCACAACCTTCCTGTAAGTTCCGTTCAGGCACGGGGAGACATCTGGCGATACTGAGATACTGATATTGATTATTTATATTATCCCGACCCCAGCGCGTCCCCGCAGCGCTGCGGGACGCGGCATTTGCCGACTGGGCGCTGTTTCCGCGCTCCGCGCCCCGCCCCGCTCGATGCGCTCGGCGCTGGAGCGGCGCTGCCTGGCGGGGGCGGGGCGGCGCCAAGATGGCGGCGGCGATGGCGGCGGTGGCGGGCGGTGCGTGAGAGCTCCCGCGGCCCCCGGCCCCGGCGGGATGTGCGAGACCTACTCCCGCTGGCTGCTGCGGGTGTCGGTGGCGCAGATCTGCCAGGCCCTCGGCTGGGACTCGGTGCAGGTCTCGGCCTGCGACCTCCTCACCGACGTGCTGCAGCGGTACCTGCAGGGGCTGGGCCGGGGCTGCCACCGCTACTGCGAGCTCTGTGAGTGCGGGCTGGGGCTGGGCCGGGGGGAATGCGGCTGGACACGGTCCTGGGAGGCCACTGTGAGTGGCCCTGCTGAGCAGAGCCCAGACTGAGTGAGCTCTGTGAGCCCTGACAGTCTCGGCCATCCCGCCAAGGAAGCAGCGCTGGGGGCTGCCGGGGCAGGGCAGGAGCACGGGGAGGTGGGATCTGGGCAGGGCAAGAGGGCACAAGGGAGTGGTTTGGGCAGTGCTGGGGTCTGGGGGTCAGGGCAGGAGGGCACGGGGAAGTGGGATTTCGGTAGTGCTGGGGTCTGGGCGACAGTGCAGGAGAGTACGGGGAGGTGGGATTTGAGGAGGGCAGGAGGGCACAGGGAGGTGGGATTTGGGCAGGGCTCTGGGGGACAGGGCAGGAGGGTACAGGGAGGTGGGATTTGGGCAGGGCTCTGGGGGACAGGGCAGGAGGGTACAGGGAGGTGGGATTTGGGCAGGGCTCTGGGGGACAGGGCAGGAGGGTACAGGGAGGTGGGATTTGAGGAGGGCAGGAGGGCACAGGGAGGTGGGATTTGGGCAGGGCAGGGCTCTGGGGGACAGGGCAGGAGGGTACAGGGAGGTGGGATTTGGGCAGGGCTCTGGGGGACAGGGCAGGAGGGTACAGGGAGGTGGGATTTGGGCAGGGCTCTGGGGGACAGGGCAGGAGGGTACAGGGAGGTGGATTTGGGCAGCCCTGGGGGCCCTGGGAGGGGGTCTGTGGGGGAAGGCGGTGGGGTACCCGTGGAGGCATGGGAGGGGCAGCTGGAAGCTGCTTGTCAGGCAGTGCCAGGAGCTGGGGGTGCTTGGCAGGGGAGGGTCATGGAGGTGTGGTCATTTGGGTAGGGTAGGAGAGTGCGAGGAGGTGGGGTTTGGGCAGTGCTGGGGTCTGTGGGTCAGTGGGTGCGAGGTGTGGATTTGGGGAAGATCAGTCCATGGGCCGGGGTTAGGGGCTATGGGGAAGGGGGACCAGGCTGTGGAGCAGTGCACAGGACTGAGGGGATGGGGAGGGAAGCCGTGGGGCACTGCTGGGGCGCAAGAGAGCCCTGATGCCGGGGAGGACTGTGGTGCAGTGGGTCTGGGTATTGGCGAGGAGTTGGGACTGTGGGGCTGGAGGTGGAGGAAAGGAGGCTCTGTGGCTGTGGGTCTGGGGTGTGGGGACATGGGGCTGCTGTCCCAGTCTTCGGCTACAGTGTGTAGGGTGCTGGGGAGGGGGAGAGGGGACTGTTGGCCCCGTTGCTGGGCTGTTCTGAATCTGGGAGGGGGGTGAACTGGGGGGAGAAGGAGCAGCCAGTTCCCTTTTCCTGGTGGGATGTGTGCATGGGAGGATGTGGTGCTGTGTTGTTGTGGCTCATCTTTGGGTTATCTTTTGTGCCCTGGGGGCAGTGGGGACGGGGCCCACTGCAGGTGGGGATGTGTGTGTAGGGTTCATTGTTCTGGCACAAGGGGAAGTGCTGAGGTTGGAGGGTGCAAAGTTTGGACTCCCTCCTGCATGGGTAGGGAGAAGTGTGGCTGGAAGTCCTATTGCTGGGGCTGGAGTGCTCTGGGTTGGGAATGTGTGTATAGAGGGGGGAAGCAGTGGTACTGTGGGACTGGGAACATGTGTATGGGGAATGTGGGAAGGCAGGGATGCACTAACATGTTTCTTGGGGGAAGTGGAGCTGTAGTGCATAGGATGTGGGAGTGTGATAGGGCTGCACATGATGGGTGTGGAGTATGCGTGTGCAGAAGGGGTGGATTCGGCTGGGGATAGTTTAGTGCACGTGGCATGAGGTGTGAGCGTCCTCATGTGGATGCAGTGGAAGAGGTTTGGCTGCATATGTGGGGGACTGGAGTTAGCCAATGCTGCCATTGAGGTGCTGCAGAAGGAGCTGGATGTGACGGTGGGGGGCAGGATGCCCAGGGCCTCACTGGGTTTGGGGTGAGATGGTGCTGGAGTGGGAGTGTGGAAGGGGTAAGTTTACAGCAAGTGGGAGAAGAGAAAGAAGAGAAGTCTGGGAATCAATGCCAAGGACTGCTGGCTGTGTCACACAGGAGTGTGGTATGTGAGTGTTGATGAGAT
This sequence comes from Corvus hawaiiensis, assembly GCF_020740725.1. Taxonomy (NCBI): domain Eukaryota; kingdom Metazoa; phylum Chordata; class Aves; order Passeriformes; family Corvidae; genus Corvus; species Corvus hawaiiensis. The sequence continues at coordinate 75,971,395 of NC_063216.1, read as the reverse complement.
TGGGAAGGGAGTACCACTGCTGGGTCTGGGTCTACAGTATAGGATGCAGTTGTGTGTCCCTTGAGATTGTGAGTGTCCCTGCAGAGCCTGCAGTGGAGGTACTGAGGGGTTGGATGTCCTGCTGGTACTTGAAGAACATGGGATGTGGGAGGACGGGATGTCCAGTTCCTTGCTGGGTCAGTAATGCTGCAAGTGGGGATGAGAGGGTGGTAGGGGTGTGCTGGGTCTGGGAGTGTCAGGAAGGGGTGCTGGTGGGTCAGAAGGGTGGGGGGAGGTGGCAGTCTGGCAGGAGAGGGAGGCTGTCAGGGTCACTGCTGGGTGTAAACACCGGAGATGTTGTGGAGAATGTGGAGCAAGGCTCAGGCTGTCAGTGTGGTTGGAGGGTCATGAGTCTGTGTGTGTGGAGGAGGCCTTTGCTGCCCTACGTGTGGGCCAGGGAGGGTGCCATGGGGCAGAGATTGGTATGCAGAGAGGTCCTGCTAGATCTGTAAGTTTTAGGAGGCAAATGAAGGGAAATCTCCATAGCAGAGGGACTTTGGGGAGCAAGGGTACCCTGGAGAGGTGGGTATAGGCCGCGTGTGCCTGGAAAAACAGGGCTGCTTGTGCCTCCTGTGCCAAAAGGGACATGTTCCCCCTTCCTTTGGCATGCTGGAGAGCTGTGGCATTGGGGGCAGCTGCTGCATGTGTCCTGTACTTGTGGAGGGAAAAGTCCTGGAGAGCCCATGGGGCAGAGGTCAGAGTAGTTGGGTCTGGCAGGGGTTGGAGCTGGAATGGATAATTGATTGCTTGCCTGAAGTGCTGGGTAGGGAGAAGGTGACTCACTGATGGTGGATTTGGGGCTGCTGTAGCCACCACCAGTTCAGAGAATGTGCTGGGGCCTGCAGGAGTTTACTGGAGAGGTAACAGGGATGGCAGCACCAGTGGGAACATTTGCCAGCACTTCTGTCCAAGCTGTGGGAACTGTGCTAATGAGGTGTCACAGCCACAGGTGAGAGGAAAATCAGAGGCAAGCTGGTGGAGGGTTGGATGCAGCTTCAAGATCCAAGGAACTGTGGGGCCTGTGTGTGTTGGATTGCTCTGCAGGGGTGAGTTGGGAGAGTGTGCGGAGCTGGGAAGCTCAGTGTGGGTGGCTTGGTCAGGAGAGGAGCAACCACAGGCTAAAAGTGCTGTTGCTGGAAGTTGTGTACCTTCTCTGAAGAAGGGAAGAGAAGTTTTCACTGCTGCAGGGATCTCCCATGAAGCAAGTGATGAGCTGAGTGTACCTGGTCCTGCCTCTGCTCCATCATTTCAGGAATAATTGAGATTGAGTCTGGCACTGCCAGTGTCACCAAGCTTAGGAGGGACTTGGTGCTGCAAACTGGATTTCTCAGGTTGAATAGGTTTACTTGTACAAGCTTTCCCCAAATTTGAGAACAAGTTCATCCAGAAATGGGACCGTGCAATATTAACCCGTATCTCTGAGCAGCACAAGTGCAGCTGCTGCAGCTCTGAAGTTTGTAGGCCAATCCACATAGAAATGATCTTTAAAGCAATTAAAGGAGACCACAGAGAGGGTTTGGGAGGATGGAGTTATGGGGTGAAAAAAAAACTCATGTGGGCTTGGTCAGAGCTGTCCTTTGATAGGGTTAGTACAAATATTGGGGAAGATGTTTGTACAACTGAGAAGAAAAGACACAGAGATGATGCAAATAAAACTTTCTCCTTCTGATGCTGTGGATTGGAAGTTTGCAGAGCTCGGTTATCCCTCTCTTGCTTTGGGTTTCCTTACCGAAGGTGGGGAAAGGCATTTTTCCACTCTAGGAATGGGGAAGGAAGTACCACAAGTATCACAATCTTTTTGTTTGGTGTTTTTTTGTTGTTGTTGGTTTTTTTTCCAGAGACGGGGAATATGCTGTTTTCATGCCAGTGATGTGGTATTTTTTGTATTGCGTCTCTTTAAATGATCCCTGTATTTCTTTCTTTAAAAAGGTTTGTAAAACGACATCTTAATACCGAGCTGACATCTCCCTGCGATTTCAGAATTGTTTCCTTTTGCTCCTAAAATAAGTTACTGTACAAACCCAGCTCTGGATGAATGAGTTGAATTCTGCCATGGTTTTGCATAAGTAGAATTAATTAAATTCCAATTGTAGCATCTTTATTGTCAGGGCGTTATCTCGGAGTCAAACCAGTGGGGTTTGAGTTAGCAGGGCTGTCAGCTGAGGGACATAATCTTTGTGTTCCAAACTGAATGGATTTACTCTGACGTAGTTGAGACACCGTGATATCGCTGTGAAAAGCCTGTCATCGCTGCTCACGTGTTCTCTCACTTGCAGAAGAAAATGATGGCTCTCCCAGCTGGGTTAGATCTTTGTTCCAGCTGTTACATCCCATTAGGAGAGCTGCATTCAAGATTTTCATTACTTTTCTGCTGTTGTTTCTTTGCATTTGCAGTAGCTGTAGTTGATGGGAGCTTCTGTGGCTGCAAAGAGAAGGCAAAAGGATTTGCAAAGCGGGTTTGAGATGTGTTTGATGCCGTGAAATGCTTCTGAATGCTGTGTTGGGGGTGGAGGAGAGGCTGAACTTACAGGGAGAAAATCAGGGTTTTCCTCTTAAAGTACACCATATTATGCTGCTCAAATTTGTGGAAAGCTTGTCAGAGGAACACCATTCAATGTGCTGGGTGCTGTTTTATCCTAAAATTTAAATTAAATATTTGAAAACCAGTGTTGGAGTATGTAATTAGGGTATCGGGCTGCAAAACAAACTGATGTAGTGTGGTTTCTGAGAGCAGAGTTCTGCATTGTTGTTGTTGGTTTTAAGCAGAGGTGAAAAGGGAAAAGCTCCCTGTTAGGTGCCACTTTGTTTTGCACTCCTGTTTCACAGGTTTGATAGAGGTGTGGCAGAGCTGGTGCTTTGGGTTATCTGCTCTGGATTGTATAGGTTGGGTTTTTTTATACTGGGGAGCTGTCCATGAGGACAGATCAGAATCTGCTTTGTTTGCCATGAATTTAGATATTGTAGCTTGGCAGTGGGGTGGTGGGTTATAGACGTGCAGAATATATCATGTTTTACCTCTTAACTTAACATACCAGTGAGGGAGTTCAGTTTCCATTATATTTATGTGAGTGGTGCAGTTCATGGGAGGGATGAGGAGGGGAATTGTGGCTCATGCCCCGCAAAGCCTCATTTTCCTGTTACATTGCTCTAAAAACCAGTCAGATAGAAGCTACTTAGCTTCTATCACTGAGGGCACCTGGGCATATTTCAACAGGACAAATTTAGATTATCTGCTGCTAAATCAAGAAGTGTAATAAACTGGATAATTAACATTTTGAATCTAGAAGTGGATTTTACAATACTCTTTCCTTCAATTTTGAGTGCTGAGCATATGCTTGGCTATATTGTGCTTTTATATTTCTTTTCCTCCTGAGATTTGCTGACAGTTAGGAAATAAAGTTTAAAAGTTGGTCTTTAGTTTCATATTGTTTGACTACTTTTTTGAAGATTATTTTTATGCAAACATAGAATTGTAGAATATCTCAAGTTGGAAGGGACCCATATGGATCATTGAGTCCAAGTCTCTGCTCTTTGCAGGACTAAATACTAATTATATATACATATAAAAATATTAATGACTATATTGCAATTGGTATTATTAATGCAACTGCATTTTTATTGAAAGGCAGGTTCTGATCTGGTGAGCACAATATTTTAACTGGAAGGAAAAATTGCCGATATTGCAAAATGTTTTCCAAGGCAGAACTGGCTCCAAAACTGCTTCAGTGTCTGCACAGTCTCTCCTGTAAACTTGATTATAGCAAAGGGAGAATGCAAACAGCAGACCAATATTTTCATTGGCAATTACCACAGAGGAGAGAGTTCACCTGGCATCAGCCAATTTTTTTATTTCTTTGTAATGTCAAAGTTACCTCCTATGTTTTCTTTGGTTTTGTTCTTTTTTTTAGTTACTTCCTTCTTATCACTATACAATAATAATCTCTATCAAAGGGTTAGATTTTGGTGATCAATTTAAATGAGCTGATTCCCTCTGCTGGTCTTTGAATGACTTCGTAACAAGGATCTATCCTGGGCCCATAACATTCATTACAAGTGTACATTTTTTGTCCTGATAACCTTAAGTGTTGATGTTTTTGACCTAATTAATTTCTTACTGGCTACTAATATAAAGAAAGACAACATGTTTTTTTTTGCTTGAAGTTTCTGAGGTTACTGGGAGAAGGAGCAGACTTTGAGCACCAGTAGCAAGAAGATGCTTTTGCCTGTCTGGTGACTACATTAATAGGACCATTTTTTCCCCACTTAAGTGCATTTAAGTAAGGCATCTATACTTTCTGAATAACCTGTTATGACTCTACTGGATGGAAGCAGTGTTGTCTCCTTGAAACAGTTATCCTGGAGTAACTTCTTGTGATGTGCTGGAGCACAAGGAATCTGTGATAGAGCCTGTAATTAAAATACCAAGGAGCTATACCTAATAATTTGCTGGTTAAAATAAAATTTTAAAAAAATCTCTTTTATAGCAGCCGTAAGGGGGAATGCTGAGCTATTTATAACACGTCTACATGTTGCATGGGTGGTGACTCATTAATTTTTCTCAGTATATTTATTACAGAACTGTAGTTGCTTCCTTTAAGAAACCTGGCATGAAATTAAAAGCTCTTCTGTTCTGTACTTACTCGCCTGTTAAATATTCACTCATTCATACGAACTTTCGGCCAGGGAGGAGGAGGTGATGGGGGCGAGTTTGACAAAAGGAAATCAGCTATTCCTGAGACTGAATTTAAGGAAAGTAAGACAGTTCCCTAACTCCCACACACCTCCTCACAGTGCCTTTGGATGACATGAGCACTGGCCAGCTTGTTTGCTGGAGGAATTCTTGTGACTTTTGCAAAAATAACTAGGCTTTAGGAGCTTCTGAAAATTCCTTTTCCCCACAGCCCAAACCCTTGTTTGTAGGGGAGTTTAGTGCTTTATCTTCCTCCTTCTGTTTGGTTTGGTTTTCCTTGTGGACAGGTTGGTTCATCTGCAGGTGATGCTGAGCAGTGGGGCTCAGGGCTGGATAACTTTCCACACGTACTCTGTCTGCCTGGATTCTCTTTGCCCATCATTTCAGTCCAGTACGTTTTTGGGATGTAATTCCATGTGCAGATTCCTCCTCAGCTGGTGCTTGTTCTCATGCCCAGGGAAGCTGAGAGTATTGTAGTAGCATAGCCGTTCCCACAGGTTTCTGGTGAGCTGTTTTGAGACCAAGTGGTCTTAATTTAGCTCTGCTGCTGCCACAGTTTTACCAGTTTTGGAGCACTCAGTTCCCATTCAGGGAGACAGTGCAGCTTAAAAGCTTGTGAGAAAGGTATTTTCCTAGTTCATTGTTGATGGGGTATAAGGAGGAGAGTTGTAACTTGCTGGATAAACTGTTCCCAACTCCTTCCGCCTCTTCCCAGTCCTGAACAATGATAGTATTTAAAGCGTTGTGGTATAAAGAACAGCAAGAGACTGGAAACCAAAGCTCTGAAGTGCTTGTGATCTGGCACTGACTTGCTGTGTGACATTGGATTAATTATTTCACTGGGAGGCTTCAGCATCTGAGTTTTTAAACTGAGGATAGCACAGATATCTGAAGAATAGTGAGATAAGTTCAGTATGCACAGATTAAATTTTTTCTTGGCATCATTTGCTTACAGAAAAAAGCCTAAGACTAAATGAAACAGCAGGAGAGGTTACATGTTTGTCAGCATTCCCTTTCATTTGTCTGGCTTCTGCTATTTTACTGATTTTTTTATTAAGCCGGAGAGTGAAGAGAAATGCTAAATTGTTGAAATGAGTGTAAAGTCTTTATTTGAGGAATTACATTTAACACGTTTTTGTGCTGTGATAATTTCCAATTGATAATAGGTTTGACTTTAAATACAGATATGAATACAGACCTGAAACTTTTTTGAACACTTCTGTCACTGAGGACACTCTGTCTTGAAAAGAAGGGTTAACTGCTCCATCCTTTCATCCCTCTGACAGTTGCAGGTTTAAACACTGTTTTTAGCTTTCAATCAATCTTATGACTTGGCATTTTTTTTTTGGAGGCAAATGTCAAAGCTGTGGGAAAATTGAATCTTCTTTGGGTTTTTTTTGGTCACCTTTGAACCCAGTTTCTAACACACATAATTGTTTCATGATACAGTTGTTAAATATTTCCATGCTTCAGTTACAGTTAGTAGCTGCTTCTTTGCCACGTGTTCTTAAAAAGCAGTTGTTGAAGGAATTCCTTTTTAGCATTTATCACTTGCTAATCATGTCAGCACACTTTTCTGGAGGTTAAAGATAGATCATGTGCAGATCTAGGAAAAGGCCTTTGAAAAGTTTTCCCCAAGTTTTTCTTTTCACCTGTCAAACTTGTACCTGTTCAATCTTGACACCTTAGAAGATGCTTCAGTGAATTCACAGGTTCCTTCATAGCCTGAAGAGCAACTAAAAGCAACAACTCAAAATTTCTTAGTGGTGTCAACTATCTGAATTTAATTTTTTAAGCATAAAACATGGGTTTTTTCCCCGCTAATAACTATAAGGATCTCAACTACTCTGGAGTGGTGATATCCTCATGTAATTATGTGGATACAGGTCTGGAGTTTGCAGAGGAAACTGGTATTGCACATGTACCAGGTATTACCCAAACACAAACTCCGCGGTGGTTCTCACCCTGTTCACATTCCAGATACAGCAGGGTAAAACTGGCAGTAACTTGGTCTGATCTCCCTTTTAGCTGTGGAAAGAATTAAAATGCAGGCGAGACTTACCCAGAGTCACACAAGAGGCCAGTGTTGGAGAACTGAGAATCAACCCCATAATCTGAGCATTACCCTTATCTTCACCACAAGACTTAAGAAGGGAAATTCTAGAACAAGATTCTCATTTTCTAAATGTACCTGCAGGCATGAGGTGGCTGGGGGGTGGAATTCATGCAGTGATGTGAGAACCAGCCCCCTCAGCTGCCTCGGCTTCAAGATAAACCAAGAAGAGATTAGGTTAAAGGACAAACAAAAGAGCATCCCCCCGTTATCTGAAGCCAGGGCTCCACAATAGCCATTGTGTTCCTTCAATAAGCACAGGCTGCTTTTCCATAATTCCTTTTTGAAGTAAATCACAGCTTATCATCATGTAGGGATGTAATATCTTCATAAGCCAATTCTACAGAATTGTAATAATTCAGTATCTCATTTTATTGAATTAAAAATCATGTTTGCGGTTTACAGCATTGGTTTTGGGTTATTGTAGTTACAAAAAGTCAAGGAGAGACTTGAAGTGGTGCCTTGGCTGTCAAAGCCAGGTGTCCAGTTCTCCCTCCAGAGGCCTTTCGAGGGATTTTCCTTTGTCAAGTCAAGGAAACTAAGTTACTTGGAGGACTTTCTGCAAGTGTAATTTAAAGCTTTGAGCCAAGTTAATTGTGTAGCACAAACTGCATCCTCTGTTGAACTGTTTTCTTGGAGATCATATTAAATAAGGATCCCAACTGCCTAGCCAGTGAGGTTTCACTGTGCTTTTTGTGAAGAAAGTAAGATTTTTGCTGTCGAATCAAACTTAAGTTGCACCCCAGGAAATCAGTCCCCGAAGTTTAGTGTAAATATTCTCTCCTCATCAGACCACTACTTAATATTCCTCTCTTTTATCCAGGAGGTATAGCTAACCAGTAGGTAAAGGGGCTCATAGTTTCTGAAGCCTGTAGATTTCATCTGGTGGAAAGATACTTTGTGAAGGTTTCTTATTTATCAAAAGACTTTTTTTTTCCCCTTGTAAACTATAGTCAGTTCAAAAAAATGAAATTGTTCCTCTTGTAAGTTGAGAAACAATGTTTGATCTGTTCCATACTGGTAAAGAGCACTTCCTGCATATGGGGGTCATGTGGTGTTAATTGACTGTTGCCAGGTAAAGCTGTCTGTTGCTGTTCCCTCGTTTTTGCTTGATTTGCTTCTTGGAGTGCAGTTCTTTAATGGTATGATTTTAAAAAAAGTGATGGCTCAAAACAAAACCCTTCTGAAAGTAAACCTGGTAGAACTGTGGGGTGGTAAATCCATCTGTCTTACTGGTGGTGAGCTGGGGGACTCACTAGTCTCGAAGCATCTTCAGGTCAAATATTTTAACCTCGATTTTTGTGAAAATACTGTTCTTCTGTTGTTTTTTTTGTTCCAGATGGCCGCACAGATCCAATTTTGGATGACGTAGGCGATGCTTTCAAGCTTATGGGGGTTAACCTGCATGAGCTGGAAGATTACATACACAATATTGAACCTGTCACTTTTGCACATCAAATCCCTTCGTTCCCTGTCAGCAAGAACAATGTCCTACAGTTCCCCCAGCCGGGAAGTAAGGATGCGGAAGAGAGGAAGGAGTACATCCCTGACTACCTGCCACCTATTGTCTCCTCTCAAGAAGGTGCGAAATTAATCCTCTGCTTTCAGTTTTGGTGTGTTTGGGTATTTGTGGGCATCCCCCAGCAGCTCGAGCTGTGCTGCCCCACGGCAGTGGCTCAGGAAGGACCTGGGGGTTGTTACACAAGCAAGGTTGCAAAACAGATAGCAGTGCTGTGGCAAGTTTGTTTTCCACTCTTTTCACTTTCCAGATTAACTTGTGCCAAAAATTCTCCGTGTTAGCCCTTGTTTCTATAATGCATTCTAAATTTTAAGTTTTCAGATGACAGTAGAAATGAGTGCTTTGCATTACCTTTTATGTGTTAGCCTCCCCCTTGTGCATCCTGCAAGAGCTTCTGTAATTTGGTAAAGGTAGGAAAAGGAAGAGCTGGTGAGACTGGCACAGCATTTCCTGCTCCTGACAGCTGTTTCTCCTTACTTGTAACAAATTTCACTAAAAAACCCAAAACCAACCAACCAAAAAAACCTCATTTTCAAGTTAAAATGAATTCAGCTTCAAAATATGGAAGTAAGAGTATTTTAGAGGCATTGTACTGGCTTCTAATTCTGATTGCTAATGTTGATTAGGGTTTCATCTTCACTGTTCCAGCTGCTCCTTCCCTTTCTTGTCCCACAGAGGCAAAGGTTGAGGAAGCAGTGAAGCCAACTATAAAAGTGCTATGAGCTGGAACTAACCTGAGAATTTTGACTGTGGCAGGGGAAAAAACAAAATTGTTTTCTCTATTTTTCAGCTGTTTGAGACTTGATTGTTAATAAGATAAACCTTTAAGATATATGGCCCAGTCTGACTCTCTGTTTGAATACTGAACAGCACACAACTGTACTTTGTGTGGAAATAAATATATATAAGCTTGTGGGTATAAAAATCCCAGGCAGAAGAACTTAATTTTCCGAAAGAGTCTAAGGAACAGATGCAACTTGCACGAGATAGTTAATTGAGAATTTTTTGGGAACAGAACGTCTATCATGCTCTATTTGCATATTCTTTTTTTTAAGAACTACGGTCTCAAAGTCTGCCCGTTGAAATAGGTGTAAAAATTCTACCTGGTGTAAGGATTAACATAAACAACATCACCTTATTGAATAAAGAAATCCATTGCTGTGCTGCTACAAATGTGGCATGAGGCAGTATTCCAGTGATTTAGAAAGTGTGAGTTCAGGCTTTCTTACATCATGTTCAGCTACAAGGATGCAGTTGCTGCATGCTCCATTTAGACCAAGTGAAATTGTGATAAGGAACAGGTATCTGAGGAACAGGTACTGAGTTTTGTGTGTTCTGAACAAATATGCTTATTCCAGTAACAAGGTGAGGACTTACTTATCCTGGTGAGTATTTCTGAGGCTCCGTAGACTTCAGTTTTCTGTTTCCTTTAGTTGTGTTTTATAGAGCAATAGCATTTCAGTGTTTCTTGCCTTAATACAACCCAGGAAATGGGACTGCTGTTCAAAACAGAAATACTTTCTTAACTTGGTAAGGAGATCCTAAATTCTCACCCTTGTGAAGTTTGTTAAAAGGGTTGTCTTAAAAATCTAACAATGAGCTCTCTCAAACCAGGAAGAGGCAAACAAAATGTAAATATCATATATGTGCACAGTGTATATAGAAGAAGAGTACAGAGGAAGAAGACTTTGAGAAGTGAATAGGGATTTTAGCTGCCCTGTTCTGGCTACTTTCTTTAGCCTGATTTTTCAGGAAGTAAACAAACACCATTCTGTCAGAGAAATCTGGCATCTTTGAAGTGTAACAAGTTGCCCAGCAGTTCTGCACTTGTTATAGGTTTTTTTCCCTTGGAAAATCATACTTTAAAATATGCAAGAAAAGTCAAATCCAGCGAGGCTCAAAGCAGCTGTAGACAAATATCTGAGCATGGGGAGGGAGAGATGAGAGTTACAGACTCAGCCTGACAATACACACAAAGAGAGGCTAAAAATTGAAATGGGGACAGCTGTGCTTTTTCTTTTTTTTCTATATGTAACTTTTTATACTCTTTCTCTCGCAAGTTAGATCCAGGAGTTAGATTTTAGCAGTCCTTATAAATAATGTATGAATCCTTTTAACACCTGAAGCAAGAAGATATTATTTCCAAAGTTGGATGAGAACCAGGAAAACTTCTGATGCCTAAGGGTAGTATATCAGAGGACCTAGAGACACACACAACTTGTAAAAATGAATAAAATATTTTTTTTAATGGAAATTTAAAGGAAGCATTAAATAACAGTTGCTGAATGCATATTTGTTATACTTGATTTAAAAGATTTACAGTTGAGGACGTTTTAATTTTGAATTAAGTGTTTTCTGAAAATGGTGTTCGTGCGCTGTGGTTTGTTTTTGAAAGGGACGAGGTGGATCACAAAACTGCTGTATATGTTTTGTTCTATGTTATTCCAAGTAAAATTCGGAAGAAAAACCTACTTTTGCAAATTAAAGGACTGCATTGTAGAAATACTGAAGAATTGCAGAAGCCATTTAAATACTTTGCAATATTTTATAGTGTAGAAAAAAAATATGCAGCTGCTCAGATTGTGCAGTCCATAATATTTGAGTTGCTTTGAGTAGGCAATAATTAGTAATGGAGGAAGGCTTTGTGCACATTAGGGTGTGTGATGTAAATCTTTCTGTGACTTAAAGGAGTCGTTAGCAGGACTCGTTATGTCCCATTTTATATAGAAACCTAAAGCTCAGCTCAGGTACAAGTATTTGTTTACTGTTAGGGGTCAGAAATTACGAGTGCTGATATATTTTAGTAATAATGTAGCCACGACTTTTAGTAAAAAAAAAAAGCTCTTTTTTTTCAGTATTGTTAATTTAAAAACCAAACCAAAGCAGTGTTCAGTCTGCGCCACGACCAGTAGGTGTTGCTACCCTCCTTCCCAAAAGTCCTTTAGTTCTGCACATGTAACCAACTCCTTATTTCCACTTACTCCAGAACTGGTGGTGGTTCAGGCTATGCAGAGGCTGCCCAGCAGCTCAAGAGATGTCTTAGTTATCATTGCCAGAGAATCCATAAGAGCAAAAAACCCATCCAGCCCGAGAGGAGCCATCTCCTTCATTGTACTCAGTAGTAAGAAATTCTGAAAGAGCCCCGAGTGATTCCTGAAATTGTAGGGAAAAGGGAGGAAGGCAAATAAGTTTTCAAGATCTCTAATTTGTGTCAGTCGGGAGTTCAGTTCAGTGATACATGTTTTGTTCCAAGAAAGCAGAAAATGTATCTTGCCTTTAATATGGAGTACAAACTCTAACCAAATGCTGGAGCTGTGACGATCTGCATATATAATTCTGTATATTATAAAACAATCTGACTCAGTATTGCCATGGAAAATGTTGGGTTTTTAGCAGTACTTTTACAAAGGACACTGAAGGGATAATTTTATGCCAATGTATCATGATGTTAGCTGTCTGCCTATTTTTAATTAGTCTCCTTTTTGTTTTTGAGTTAGTTTAGCACTGTTGTCACTAAAATGTCATGGTAAACTTGTAAGACAGATTAAAAAAGGAGAAAAAAATAAATTAGTTACAAAACATGATGGTCATGCTTTATTTCTTGTGCTTTAATGCAAGAGAACATACATTTTGCAATAATAAATCAACTTCATGGAATTTGTCGATTGCATTTGAAGCAAAACAGTTCATGCTGAAACTAGGCCAGCTGAGAAAGCCCAGATACTTCTCCACAGCTAATAATAATCACAATTACATTTTGTGATAATGTTGAGAGCCCTGAGTCCTGGTGCTGTAAGAACATGTAGCATTCTCCATGATTAAAACAAAGAAAAGTGAGGTGGGATTCCTGCATGTGCCACAGTATCCTTATTTTTAAACTTCCTGGAATTAACTTCTACTTGTGCTTGCTGCCCCTTTTTATTACCTCGTTTAAAAAAAAAAAAATTATTTGTTTTTGTTTTAAATAACCACTCTATGTCAACTGCTCTCTTTTTGTGACTTTTTGAAGTCACAGACTTCATCCCTACTTCGCTGTCTGGAAAACTGAAGAAAGCACGTTGGTTTTGTGTGTGCAATGCTGTTCATAGTCTGTGGTGTCTGCATTAGACCCTCGTTCCTCTTTTACACCGTAATTGTGCTGGGGCACATGAGCGGGATATGAGACAGAAGACATGAGAGTCTTTTCCCACTAGTTTAGGTATTTTGTGGGGAGAAGGGTAGCTTTTAGAGAGTCAGACTTTCTCCTCAGTTCCAGCTGCATTTTTTTCTGCCCTCTGCTTCGTACCGCTTCACTCCCACTCCTAGAGGTGTTCAGCTCCTTTCCCTTAAAAATGATCTGGAAATGTATGTAATTTTTACCAGGCACTACATTTTGTTGTCTTTCATTCCTGGTAATGTGTGCTTAAGCACTGGCATTGTATTTCTGATCATTGAGTCAGGACAAGTTCTTGGCACAGTTTACAAATTCAGATTTATTTGTAGCCTTTCCTGTCAGGGCATTTTATTTCCCTGTCAGATCAAAGCATAAAATTGCTGATCTTCTTACAGTCCTGCCTTTTCCCCTCTTTGCTGCTTATGTGATGTTAGAACCTGTTACCTACCAAAACCTGATGTTTCCAGCCATCTGGAAGCATGGAAACCTAGCTGTCAAATTACAGCTCATCTCAGCACATCTCTAGTGTTTGCCATGGTAGCTGCTGATCTTGTTTGAATTGATGAGAATCGGGGGTGCTGGTGAAGCCAGGTGCTAATCAAAAGAACACATTTTTGTGTCTAGGTTCTACCAGTGCTAGAATTGTGATTGTATAAAGCATTAAGCATCAGGGTGACAAAAAATGTAAGTGTCGAGCTCCAGTGGGAAATAGATGAGAACTTTAGAATTATCACTGCCCCTTCAGTCTGGCAGTGCTTTCTGTGGCCAGAACTGAATGTAGCAAGTTGTGGATCTCAGACCAGAGTGATTTCAATCTCTGGTTTCTCCAAGTGTTGAACGAAGCCAATCTCTCTTTGTAAATCAGCGTGTGATGGGCTTTTAAAGGGATCCTGGGGTATCCGCTTTGCCGTTTTGGTAACACAGGTCTCACTGACGGCACTTTTAAACCTTTCTGCCTTTCCCCAGGTCTAGTTTAACCCCACAGGCTAACTCTCCCTCATTCTAGCAGCTGCACTGACGATTTTAAAGCAGCAATGATCTTTTCAACAGAGCTTTTTCAGTATAGGTGGTTAGGAAAGCACCACTCCTCGACAAACAGGTACTGTGTATTCAAGCAGTTTGAAGAGTTAAAGAAAGCCCTGCCAGGCTGTGAAGATTTTGCTCCTGGTTGCTCACCGTGCCTGGTTGCTGATACTCGCAGGCATCCTTTAGCTGTGTGTGCAGTGTGTTCAGAGAGTCAGACTCTGATGGCTTTTGTGAGGAGTGATCCTCACGTCTGCAGCAGCCCAGCAAGGAAGGAGCAACAGGAGAAACAGACAAAATGAGAAAAGCAGCCAAGCTTGAGATGCAGCCAGAAGAAAGGCATTGGGAAAGAGCCAATAGGAGAGGGAGGTTTCAAAGGAAAAAAGGAAAATACGAGACAGGAACAAAAAAAAGCGTACAGAAAATGTGCCTGGTTTAAATCTTGCCATTAGACAGAAAAATAACTTTCCTGGAAGGCGTGCTGATAAAGCTGTAATTGGGAGGACAACTGTATCTTTACCTTTTCTTAAGAAGTTGTATCATAATCGAAACCATAATTTCCAGTGAAATCCTGCAAGTAAGGATTTAATGAAGTTGGGTTTTTTTAAATGTGGAGTTAAATAGACTTTCACAGGAGAGCTTCTTTAGTTTGCAGCACTTGGAGGAAAAAAAAAAAATCAATGTAATAAGTGCCATAGTAAAACTTTATCTGTGGCAGGAACTAAATCACATAGTTGGGATCCGTAGACTGTGGAGACAGAGACAGGCACTATTTTATATTGTCTAGGAGACTAGTACCTAACTTCTCCTAATAATTGATGTCTTTGGAAAAAAAACCCAAAACGCTTGCTATTTTTTAAGAAACTTAATGGCAGCTGCAAGTGGGGAACGGAGGAAACAGATTAAAAATGGGTTTTTTTAATTGTAGGAGAGGCTTGTGATGGATTTCCATGTTTTTGTTTTTGGGGTCTTTTAAGTGTTTTATCCCTCAAAATAAATAAACCAGGTGGAACCTGGCTATACATGAAGAAGCAAATCAGAAAATAAATTTTATAAAGATGCTGCCTCCATTTTTTTACAAGTAACAGTAAGAAGTTAGTAAAACTAACTCTAAAAATTCAGCATTGTGAAAATTTATTGTTTTAGCTTCTTAAGCTATCTAGTTTTATTTGCTGCATACAGCAATTGAAATGAAGCTAACGTGACTTCAAGGGGATATCATCCTTTTCAAACCTTCCCACAAAGATTTCTCTGTTTTTCTGACCTGTTTAGATAACTTACAAGTTGTTAGTGATTCTTAAGGATTCAAAAATAAAAACTGCAAAATGCAGAAGTTGACTGATAAAAGCCAGCCTTTTGCAGTAAATTATTTACATGGAATGGGAGTGAAAGTCATGGATCCTTTCACTGCATTGTGATGTGCAAATTGCAATTTTGGTTAGAATAAAACTGGAGGAGAAAATGGGACTTTGTGATAAAAGGATTCTATTGTCTTGTGTATTTTGAACAGAAATGCTGTCATGATTTTAATTTCCTACTGATCCTTTTTCAGCAAAACTTTTGTCACTTGTCTTGACTCGTCACGTCAGATCATTTTTTTCCCTTTTCTGACAATGTGTGACTTTGTTTAGTGCCTGTGTTGCTTCCTGCACTGTCTACTGCAGCTATGCTCAAGGATTTTATTTCAGCTGGATCATCAGACACCTTTGTGCCTTGGAAAGCATAAGTTTCAAATTAGGTTGTCGTCTGATAGCTGGGTGTTACTGTTTTCAGGCCTTTCAGACTTTCCCTTACAGCCCTGAGTGGTTTTGGGGACTTGAGGGAGGAGAGTGGGAAATGGAAAGTCTGGCTGATTCTTTAAGCAGGATAAAAGAGAAGCACAACTGGCCTTTTTTAAGGGCTGGCCTTGTAACTTTATTGCAAGGTAACTTTTTATATTTTCAGTGTTTTCATGCAGGAGCCTTTCATATTTTTCTTTAATCAAACTTTTCTTTCTTCCTCTGACTTCTGACACCAAGGATGCTTTAACTTAATGAAAATGTTAGTGATAGCTAACAATTCCTGGCACTTAAAAAACAAATGAAAGTCAGTTTAGCTACTGGGAGCAAAGCCACAAATTTGATTGTTACCTCCCTGCACAGGAATTTGTGCCAAACTTTTGGAGAAATGTCTCATAGCCCAAGCAAGCCTTAATTTTGTACTAGGATGTAGAATATGTTGGTTGAGACCTCATACTTGTGTCTGATTTTGAGACATGTATCCTTAAGCAATGCCAGCATCCTCCTGCTGCTTATTTAGTGACTGTGGCATTTATGTGGACACAGGGAATGGTTCACACCTGGAATCCAGGAGCTGGCCCTCCAGGTAGTTGTTCTGAATTACACAACTGCCCGGAGAAGTGTTACTTGCGGAGTAACTTTTCTCAGTTAAACACTTCTGAAGTGTCAGAGATGTTTCTTACCTCCTGTGAAAAATATCCGTGCTTGGAGCTATTTGGGAATAGATACTGCTTGGTGTTTGCGTGAACTTTTTCAAGCATGGCTGAGCCTAACCTTGATCTTAGCATCAGAAAAAAATCATTGTCTAGACAAAGATCACGAGTGGATTACGGGACCCCGTATCTCCCTTGCATTAATCAGGGGAATGACTCATTATAAGCTTCTGCATGTGGTACAGTCCAGGTTAAGAGTAAGGAATTCTGCCTTCTAATTTTTAAAATTATGACTAAGAAAGCTCATTTGAATTATTTGTCTTTTGCCACACACAGATAAGCACTTTACCGTACAGCTCTTGACTTCAGTATCTTCTTGGAATTAGGGTTGAAAGGGACGTTAGAGATCATCTTCTTCCAGTCTTCACCTTTGGTACATGCTCCTGTTTTCTCCAACTCTCAGCTAAAGAGAATTCTAGTGACTGGGTAAGTCATTAGGAAGGGATAACTCATTTTTGTGTGTAGGCAATTCCAGTTAATTCTGCAAGACTTGGAGAAATGCAAAGTTGGATGGATAACAGGGAGAGTTCAAATGCGAAGGCATTTGGAGACATAACCCCGGTTCATGTATCCAGGTGCATGGATAATTAAACTTCATCTTTAGCTGTGTTTTTTTCAGAATCTTTCATTTTTGTAATTGCACTCATTAGAAACATTAATGGTTTTCTGATGGCTTGACAAGGCTGTATTTTTCTGTATTTCTCTAGTTTGGATTCCGTTTCTTTGAACGACGTGACTGGGTAAAATGTAACCCTGTGTGCATGTTGTGTATAAATGTGCATTGTTTGGGTCGGTTAAGCAAAGCCTACCATAGCATACCTGTGTTTTTAAGGAGCAATGTCAAACTTGAGCAGGGCTGGATCTGGCTTGTACTTAGCCCAAGGCTGGAAAACAGTGGGTCTTGAGGTGGTAACAGAGTAAGTCACACATTTCTCTGACTTAGTTTGAGATTAATGTTTCAATGATAGTTATAAGTGATGACGCCACGCTGCCAGGGGTGGTATTTTATATGGAGAGATAAACTGAAGTTCAGCTCTGCATGTGTGTGTTTGAAAGAGGTCGAGAACAACTTAAATGGCCTTTATTCTGGCCACTGTACAATCTGCAACATTCTGCTTAATTTATTTTCTCTGGTGAACTTGTTTGCCCTCTGCATTCTCACTGTTGATGTCTGCTACTTTCCCATTCCAAAGGGTTGTGTTAAAGGAAGACTCTGTGTTTCATGTGTATTCCTACGGTTGGGATGGAGCATACTTTTCTTCAAACGTTATGAGCTCTTTTCCCTGAGGGGAGGAGGATGGTACTGATTCTGGGTGTCTGAGAGGTACAGCTTAACAGATTGGCCAAATAATCCATCCTGAACTGGAGAGTGAATAATTTTAATACCCCTTATCTTGCATAGATTTTTATGGATATTCATCTCAGCAAATGAACTTTGCATTTCTAAATATTTAGAGCAGCATGTTCGTTCAGGCACAGCATATTTGAATTTTAATATTCTCCAAGTTTCTCCAGGTTTCTGTGCATGTTGGACTTTGGTTCCAAGCTTATTTAAACAAATATTTTGCGCTTGTGTGCGGACAACGCTAATTACGTCTGACAGTCACAATTGGGAATAGCATGGAGGAAATAATAGTTCTTGACCAATCGCTAAAACACAGGAAGTCCCGGTGCCATAGGAAGGGAGAGAAACTCACTTTTCATTTCCTTTGGAGTCCAGTGTGTTCAGATTAACTTTAAAGGGAGCTGAGGTGCAGCTCTGAGAATTTAGGCTTCAATCGTGTGCTCCCTTCGTGTGGAGCCTGTCTCAGCAGGCAGCAAGGCACCAGCCAGGAGAGCTCTCACAGCTCAGCTGCTGGGGATCCTATTGCAAATTAAATATGAAACAAGGATGCATTTGGTTTTGCATGGGAAACTTTTTAACACAGTCACTCGAGGCTTTCTCTCTGCTCTGAGTATTTTAAATCACAATACTGCTGGAGGTGATAGATCATCTGGAAGCTTTCAGAAATAACTAATTTCTTTTGCTGTGTTAAAGAAAATCGATGTGTTTTTGTCATACATTTTTAATTTTCTGTATTACAGGCTTTACATTTCAGAACAGCAAAGTTTACATTCAGTTACCTTTTACTGGGGTGTGTATAAAATATTCTACAAACAAATATTTTCGGCTTGATCAAAACATGTACGTATATTCTTTGGGATATTTAAAGATAAAAAGTACAGTTAAAATCACATACCCTTGACCAGGGAACTTCAGTTGGGATATTTGGGCAGGAGAGGGGGGCAGGGGGGTGGTTTAAGAAACTTTAGAATTACAAGTAAGAATCTATTTAGATTTTGGTAAGATTTAGGCATTCATTTATCCTCCCGTAGCATCAGACCTTACTTTTTTTTTTTCCAAAGCCCTTAAAACCATGATATTAAATCACATTGGTTGTGATGAGCTGAAAAAACAAAATGGAATTTTATTGTAATGGTGTTGCTATATAGTTCGGTTACACTTAAAAACTGAATGCATGTGAAGGGTTTATCACAATATTGCGTGTATTGACACAATTCAGTATTTTTTTAGGACTCTTGGGAAAAGTAAACTTCATGTGAATTAAAAAGTGATAAGTATCTTAATACTGATGTTGCAAACAACAAAATTCCATTAGATGAGCTGATTTTCACAGAGTACAGTTTATGTGTAGTATCTGTTTAAAATTGCCAGTGATTCTGGCTGAAACACTGAATTTCCTCAAAACCTCAGTGTAAACTTCAGTTTTACAAGGAGCACATCTATTTAAGGAGTTTTTCCTTTACACAGATATTCCTTCTGACATGAGCTCACTGAGCTGAGCTCCTTGCTGGTATGTTTGGACCATCTCTGCTGAGATGAGCTCCCATCACATCTCCTACATCTCCTGGTGGAATGTCACACAGATGGGATGCCAGGCTACAGCTGTGGTCCTAAAATCTAGCCCTGCTGCCTGGCCGAAGGCAGAATGCTGTCACTGGTGTGGGAAGTGAAGAATGTCAGATGAAATTGGAGATTGAATTTTGCGGTATCGGTGGTCCATATGCCCTGTGTGTGGGATGTGTCCTGTGCCCTGCTGTGGTGGGCTAAGATTTTCCTAGGTTACAGGCTAAGCCTAGCAGGGTTGCTGCAGGACTCCTAACAGGAGACATCCAAGGCTATCCAGTGAAGCAGGAGACAGTGTTGATTAGTAGATGGCATTTTATAAGAGGCTCGGTCTGCTGTTGAGCCCTGGCATATTTCAAATGAGATGAAAAATTAAGTCCTTGCCACTTGTGGTGATTAAAGCCTCGGTGGCTCGCTTTTCAAGAGCAGCATGTGAACCCTGCTGGCATGGTTCCAGTTGGGTTATAGAGTTCTGCCAACTTAAATGCCCCGAGCAGTTTCAAATTCATGGAGGAGAAACCAGTCGATGCTGTTCTGTGCTGCTGAGTAGCCGCCACATCCTCCCACCACAATTCCTGTGTTTCAGCAGCAGCTGAAGGGATGCTGTGCTTAGGCCAGTCCCATTCACTGAAAGCATTCAGCAAGCCTCTGTTTATTTTTTTCAGGGTAAATCCAGCAGTGCATGTGTGTTTTCTAGCTTGGTGTTGGACCTGTATGTGTGAATGATGATAAATAAATGCAAGATTGTTACACTCTTTCATGTCAGGGGGTAGAGCCCATCCTGGTGTCAAATCTGTGTTTGCAGAGGGGAGAACCATGTTTGATCCAAAGGTGCTGCCAAGACAGTGGAGAAACTGAGACAAATAGAAATGTTTGGTTTTTTAATCTCAATAGTTTTCTTCCTTTCTCATATATGTGAGGGCTGACTCTGTGCATAATACAGACAGTAATGTCCATGTGGTATTTTTAGCAGTCAACGTGTAGAAAAGGCGTGAACTTTTAGAGTGATTAAATGCAAGGAGCCAAACAGAGGGACAGGATAACTGGTTACCATCTGCTATGAAAGAAAGGTGTGGGATGTGGGAAGGTGATGCTGACAGTGCCACCAGGAGAATGTTGGGGTTAAATAACTTGCAGTAGGATTTGTATAAAATGGAATCATTCTTATCAGCGCCTGGTGGAACGGCCAGCGCTTGTGCTGCTCTCAGACTCCAGTGTTAGACATGTGCTTGTGCTGTGCAGTAGCTTTGGCCTTATCTAAATGGAAAACCCTTTCCAGCTTGAGAACAACTTAGCAACTTTTTAATATCAAAAAGAGCACATTATACACAACACATGTACAAGACTCAAAGGAACATGTATGCTGCCTAAAGTTTTTGGAGCTGGCGTGTGTGTGCGCTAATCTCCTGAGAGTTTGTTGCTCCAAGCTTTTATCGGGAGCAAAGGGAGGCAGAGCTGAAGACTTCTGTGCACTGCCACTCCATCTGAAAGAACCAGCTCCTTTTTCCTTAGTTCAAGGCAAAGAAGTGTGTGTACATCGTTCCTATCAATGCAGTCACAGGACTCTGACTTCCTTTTTAAGTGAAAATAAATGAAAATATTCTCACTCTCTATTGTTAAGTGGCGGAGGAGCTTTCTGCTAGAGCCTCATTGTCTTAGATCTGTTTCTCAGTGCAGCACATCTTTGCATTAAGCTGTTATTACCTTTTAATGTCATTTAGAAGAGATGAAATATACTGGTAGTATCTCAAGGGAAAGACTCTAGATGCTGGTTTTCTGAGGAAAGGCTTAGATGTGGATTAAAAACCTGCTTGCTTTTGCTTGTCTCAAGCTGACTGCAGCTCAGACTCCTCAGAGTTACTGCAGCCTCTCCATGTCCAGTTTTGCAGTTTCTTTGCTGCCTTAATTGGTGTAAGTTTGGCTTTCCCTGATAATCTTTTCTGAAAGGACAAGAGAGATGAGGGAACAAGCGAACTCCAGAGGGAGAGATCCCGGCAATAAGTCATGTCCACTTAGTATCAAATTAACGGGGAGAACACGCCAGTGATCAGGTAACACCTAAACACTATTCTCCAGAATTAGATGACTTTGTTTCCTTCCCTGCATTTGGTGTCCCAGCATCCCACAGAGGTCGGGGTTGCTTTTTGAACAGCTACATTAGTGCCATTCTCCCTGTGAAGGGTAGGTCATTCCTTTCTGTGGCATTAGGAAGGAGCTGTAACCTTGTCATTTTAATGAGCCAAAGCTTTGTTAAACCTGGAACCTTTCCTGGCCAGAGGTACATGATACATGAACATATCTAAGGCAGTTTGATTTCTATAAGAAACACTATGCAAGGAGAAGTCTTGCTTCCTCATGCGAAGAGACAGATTCCTAATTACCACAGAGCTGACAAAGAATGACATTTGGCAAAAATCCAGAGCACTATTGAGCCTCATTGCCTCCTGCTGCAGAGTGAGGCACCTGAGCTGTCCTGTCATCACCCCTTCTGATGTAATGTAGGGAAAGTTAGAGATATAAGTGGAGATTTCAAGATTTTTTACCCGCACACTTCTATTTGAGGGTATATTATTGCTATACTTATCAAGGATTTATATTTCTTGAATGTTAGCTCTGTATTGAACTACCTACCTACCTTCACTGTGCTGTATCAAAGTTGCAACTTTTATTCTGCAAAACCCAAGTAATTTCTCTCCAGTTTTTATTTTTCCTTTTATGTTCATGTCTTATTTACAGCAAAGTATGTGTTCTTTAAATGACAACAGCATAATCTGGTTACATATGGCAAAGGAAATAATAGAGATGAAAAATCTAGATTTACCCTAATCTGAGTCCATATAGCATCTTATATTGCTATGTGTTATGTGGCTATAAAATGCATTGCACAAGTGGACTATTTTAAATGATTACATATATGCAATTAATAAATTATTAGCCATTTTTAAAAATTTAGTATTACAAAAAATTTAGTAGTGTTTAATATATTTTAATTAAAACTAATTAAATGTATTCATTTCCAAGTTTACTTGAAATTGCTTGCTAGCATCCAAAAAGAAAAAAAGCATATATCCAGAGGGAGGGATTGCTTGCTCTCAGAATGGAAACTTCAGGAGGGAAGCCGAGAGGAGCCGAATGAGCACATGCAAGGAAAATTAAACGTTTCAGGACGATCTGAGCAGTGGAGATCAGGTAACTGCACTTGTGGTGTATCTTCTTGGAGGTGGTATTAGTAGTTCCTCTGCAGTAATCTCTACTGAAGAACAAGGGCTTGGTGTGTGATACACCTGGCACAGTTTGGAGCACGACATCCAGAGGTTTGCTCCTGGCAGTCCTTGGGAGACAAAAAAAAGAGAGACACCACAGTGGAGCCACAGAGGGGCTGTATCAGATGCTAGAGTTTGGGGAAAAGGAAAATAACTGAAGCACTAATGCACACTGTCGAGTTAAAACCAGAGCCATCAGGGCAGTGTCAGTGCCCTTCCTGCTGCAGCTCTGGGAGGAGCACAGGACCATGGTCTGTCCCCAGTTGCACCCTAATCAATTTGGGGTGCCAAGGACATGGTGATGCTGGGTGACAGGAGATAATGCCTTGGAGAGAGCCAAGCTCTCTCTTATGGTAGCGCATGTAAAGATGTCTGCTTGGACTTCATTATTCAGAGGCTACATCCACATTTATTGCTTTATTGCTCAATTTTCCTTTCTGGATCACCTAAGGAAGAGCAGGAATCTCTGCTGAGAAGCAGAATACATCAGTCCAGGTGAAGTGCCGTGTTAAAGAACTATACCAGGCTGCTAGCTGAGCCAGGATTTGGGTTACAGAGACACCACTCAGTTTAAATGGGTTTGCAGATGTCCTTTCTCCCTGCAAAACAAGGCATTTGGTCAGTGTTAGGAGTCTGTTAATGAACCAGTCATACAGAAAATCTTTGTTCCACTATTTTTTTTCTTCATCGATCTTTTAGATATCCTGGAAAATTAGATATTTTCCTCTTCCCTCTTAAAACTCAATCAGATGAGATTAGGTGTTTTCCAAAAACACAGCTGTAGTTTTTCACCCTAGTTATCATATCTCATTAACTACTTAATGCAAATTCAATAATCATATTGGTTCAGGCTTACACAGTTTTAACATCACTGTTTAAACAGTAATGTTTTACAAATCTCTGCAGAAAGGCATAGGTTGCACTCTGTTTTTAGAGGAATTTCCAACTTGAAAGCACGGTGAGCTTTATATGAGCTAGAAGATCCCAAGGTGTAAAAGCCTAAAAGGTCTCTATCGCTCCTCTCCCTTCAGATACCACACGTGCAGAAATTTTACAGCATCGTTCCAAGCCTCAAGTTGAGAGAAGTTATGACTTAAGGCTATTGGACTTGTAATTTTCAGACAGCTGCAAGTTCTGCTATTTTCAAACACTTCTTCACGTGCAACAAAAGGTCTGGTTATTATGCACAATACCATATTCAATTAACTTTGATTTGAAACATTTTTGATATTTTAGGTGCATTTTGCTAATAAAAAAAGGAATGTGGAAGGAAATATTTTGTGAACTCGAATAGCTTAAGTATTATGGTAACTTTCTCACAGAAATTCAGCTTCTAAGTGGAATCCAGGCATAAGATGTTGTATTTCTAATAGATACAGTTGTGTTTGGTTTTTTTTTCCCTGAGGAATACAAATGTTTGAGGCATGATTTAAAATGGAAATATCATCGGAGCCTTCACTGTCACATTACTGTGTAATTTTCTAGAGTTAAACCATTTGGGGAGATGAAATAGATACAGTGGAGCTATCAGATAGGATCTCACAGGCTTTCTGTTTAAATGTGCTTTACTCCTAATGCAAAGAGAGCATGTATATATGTGCCTGTGATGTTACTGAAGGGGACTAAAGAGACTAAATAGTGTTGGTGCTCAGTGAGTTTTGGTTTCTCTATTAACTCATGTTTTTGCAAACCTCATGTATTCTTTCCCCTATCTCATATATTACTTTGCAAAACTGGCATGTTTAGCATTTTTTTTTTCTCCCTTAAAGTTCAGTCTTTCCAGCATTCTGGAATTTCTAATTTTGCTAAGCCACTTCAAATTTATGTGCCGTTTTCCCAGATGGAAGTGGAAGCTGCTTTTGACAAACAGTTCTATGCTGTTTCTATGCTCTGTTGTGGATCTTTTAATACTGAGACTGACCTAAATGCTATGGTCAAATGTGCTCTGCCTTTTCTTTGCCAGAGCCTCTGACTAGTAGTTCCCACTCCTAAGTATTCCATGATTCTATTCCTAATTAACAAGTTTCTTGAAATACACTAAATATCTTTCCTGTATGCCAAGATCGGCTTACATTGTTCTAAGCATAGTAGTTTATTTATACATCTGTTTCTCAGAGCTGTCATTTTCTGTGAACATTTGTGCCACGTTTGCAGTGTGATGCTTTCTGACAAGTTCCATTCAGTGGGATCACCCTTGTTTTTGGAATATGCCACAATAACACCATGCCTAAATAATATTCTTTCAGTTCCTTTCTAGTTCTCCCCACTTGTTCATTACCACTTGCCTGCCGTCTTTCAGCATGTTTAATTTTTTGTCCAAGACTTTCCAAGTAAGATTTTGTGATATTGTCGGGTGTCGAACTTTAAAGCTTCTATTATGGTTTCCAGTTGTCGATTATTTTTGTAGTTCTTTCAGAAGAATCTGAAAATTGATCAAATAATCTTTTTTTTTCCTTGTGTAATCTTCTGCTGGGTTTTTTTTCTTAATACATCCTAATCTGTTGTGGGTAGAAGTGGTAGTTGTTAGGGTCACTCTTTTGAAGTGTGTCTATATTCTGGACTTACTGATAGTAGTAATTAGATACATGTAATAACAAGTAGCTTTAGTAATTAGTGAAATTCTGATAGAGACAGCACAATAGTTTGAGACATTAATTGTATCAAACAGAAAGACAAAATTATCCAGATGCTCTTTGTTTCAGTACTAAAGGAAGGTTTCATGCTATGTACATATTTCTTGTTTTGGGATACACACATGTGATACCGACTGGCAGTTCATAATTCTAAAATTTGGTAGTGATGGTTAAAATCTGAGACTACTGCGAGTGAATAAAAGGTGAAACAAAAATAAAAAATGTTGGGTTTATATCACTGGGAAAGCTTTTCTTCTCTACAAGTTTTAGTACAGAAATGTAAAGGTATTATTAAGTGAGCTGAAGCAGTTTTCTTCCAAAAAGGGAAGCTGTTCAAGAAGTTCAAAAAAGTCAGCATAAAGTGCAGAGAAAGAAGGAGGCTTAAAGTGTTTGCAGTTTGTATTTCCATCCGTGTTTGCTGTTGGGGAAGCTTGCCCTGGATTTGTACTTGGGACCAGCTGTGTGTTGCTGTAACCCACACAGAAATATTTTTCCCTAGAGTTCTTGCTAAAGAATAAAAAGAAAATAATTTTCAGTCTACTTTCATTAGAACTTCATTTTATTTCCCTAGTTTGTGTTTGCCTGAAAAGGCAAAAGGGTTTTCCTTGCAGAGCTGGACAGAGCAGGAGTCTTTGGCTGTTAATTTGTCTGGCTGGTTTTATACCCAAACTCAATGGCTGCTGTGGCCCAGGTCTAAAACATTTGAATGTTTATGTTTCCTTAATATGAAAAAAGTTTTGACATGGATGTTGACACTTGCATCAGTGTTAACTGCATTTTTTAAAAATCAAATAACAGATTTACTATTATAGCCTGTTATTTTCCCCTATTAAATGTGCTTATCTTGGCTTACGTGCCCCTTATCCTTTCAGTAAGATTCATCAGTTTCCTTAGTACAGCCTCATGTGAGATATAGAGGATACAAGGAACAAAACTAATAAGGAAGAATGGCTGAAAATGCTGAGAGGTCATTTTTACTGGAAATAAAAAGTTACAGCAGCAGATGGTTTTGTTGTTTTCTTGTTGTTTTGTTTATGTTTTTTTTTTTAATGAACAGTTGGCTTAATTTTTATAAGGAACTTTTGTGCAGATGAGTAAAAGGGGAGAAAAATGTGATGATTTTGCCAGTGGAGCAGCCTATTTAATCACCTTGATCAGGTCCTTAGGTGAGTTTTCTGAGGCTCAGATAGTAAGAATGCAAAAAGCTGGATGTGGCCTTCAAAGGTCGATTTCACCCCTGGTGCTCATGATCTTCCTGAGCATCTTTTCTTGCTGTTCTCACTGTATCTGCATTGCTGAGAGTAGTTTGGTCTGATGAACAGACTGTTGTTAACAGCGTTTGTTGCTGCTATGTGTAAATCTAAAAGGACAAATATAATATTAAGGTACCCAAAAGGCAAAATGTTCCCTGTAAGTGCCTCTTAACAAAGTTCTCACAGTCACAATTAGTTTTCCCTCTTCCAGTTACTTTTTTATATTTGTGATGATTCTTCTCTGTTTTCTCAACTTTCAAATTTTTTTCTGATATTGTAGAAATCTTTCATAGAAGAATGATGCAGTTTGGATTTGTTTGATAGGCATCACTATTTAGCAAGAATCTTCTGTCTATATATGCAAGTTTATTTTTACTCTGAAATGAGCGTTTTTGGAGTTACATTATTTCCTGAGTTTGGCTAACAATTTAATTTGAAAATAATAAGCTCTTCTAGTTCCTTTTTATTAGGTGCCCTGTTTTAGGCTGAGTTTTTTTGGAGGGAGGAGAGATGAAATTCCAGTGCATTTCAATAATTTTTAAATCACCCAACTTAGAGCATCTCTTTGGGCTAAAATTACATGCATAGAGAAAACTTGGTTTCCTTTGCTGACCAAAGTTTAAATGTGCTGACTCCATAACCTTTTATGGGAGCAATCTGTGGGTAAAAAGTTCTCCTTTTAGTGCACTGTTTTGGAAGATGTTCCTTAAATTCCTTTACTGAATGTACAAACGTGTTTCTGGAAGATCAAATCTAGTATTCTGTCACTGAGTTCCATGTTGTAGAAGATGTAACTAAAAATTTTGTTTGAGGCAATGCATGAATCTCTGGTAAAAACATAAATTTACTCCTGGAAAAAGCCCTGCTTTTCATATTTAAGCCTGAATTCACCATCACAATAAATATTAATCACAAAAGCTACAATGTACATCCCAGCTATTGGCAACTGGCTGTTTGGGATAGCTTACACACAGAAATTAAGGCATTCTCTCTCATTTTTATTGAGCAGAGAGACAAATATCCTGACTGAACACTAAAAAAAACACTTTTAGGGCAGAAGCCAGGATTTTTGTGATTTGGGGAAAACTGCTTTGCAAAGTGCCTTTTGTGTGCTGTGAAGTCTGTGCCATAGGTACAGCAGAACGTGTGGGGCACTCAGGGGAAGATGGATTTGTACTCCCCAATTTTAGCTTGCTTTAACATCTGTACATCCTCTCTGCCTTTTCATAGGAATCTGTGGACGGATTGCTTCTGAGTAAAATATGGTTTCATTTTTTTTCCTGATTAAAAAAAACCAGTTGTGTTTGTTGGGGGGAAAAGAAAAATATTGTTCCTGAAAGGGGCTCCCTCATTCTAGAAATGACTTGAATTTGCAGATAGCTTCAAGTTTGTTTGGTCAGCACTGATCATTTGGGGGATGCCAGGCACGTCTGCTTCATTCTCCTTCCCCTTTCCTCCCCTCTGCTGCCTCCAGAATTCCTTTTCTCCTTATTGTAATGACTGGCAGCAGATATTGAGGAAGGGAGAGAGCCTGGTGTCTCCCAAGATGGATCTCAAAGTTCAGGGAATGTCCTTCCATGGCATCTGAATTAAGAATTCCTGAAAATCTGGATTTTCAGATTAGTGAACAGATAGATCTGTAGTAAATTGATTATTTGTTTGCTGTTTGATCATTTGGTTGCTGTTTTGATTTTACTAACCTGCTTAAACTCTCTGTGGAGACAAAAGGTGGACAGATCTTCCCAATTCTAGCTACCATGTTGCTTACAAAATTCCTAGTTTAACCCCTAGAGGAAGAAAATGCTTTTTGCCTTTATTGCCTGCTGCATCTGTGTATTTTGCACCCTGAGCTGTCTTCATTATTGTGATTATTCAGAAGATTGTGCAATCATCTCTGAAGTTTTGTTGACAAGGAGATAAGTTTATACTGGAGAACTTCTGTGAATCACAATGTGTTGGATTTTCTTAGAAATACATACTGAATTTAAAAGTCTCCCTTTGGGGAATGAAAAGGAATAACTTAATGCAGTTAATCACTCCTGGCACTACCTGTCTAATACAACTGGAAGGCAACAGATTAAGATTTTAGATTGTGCAACTGTCCTGCAAAATTAGCATTCCTTTTAGAAAGCCAAAACAAGCCATCTACAAGCAGGATATTGCTTTAAGGCTACAGTTTTAAACAGGCAGAAAATGGACCTTTAGGATCCAACAGCAGCAGTAAATCTGGCATCATTTGCATTGTATTTTGAGTAAGCATGTTGTTAAATGTTTTTGTCTAGCTTGAACTTAGGGTAATATTACACATCCTTGATAAGGCTTTATTAATATGTGCTTTTTTTATTGTTGTTACTGCACTGATGTGGCTTGAATTAATTTTATCACCTCCATTTAACCTTTGGTGTATATTACTGTAAGTATATATATTGATATATGTGTGTGTGTATATATATATGTATAAAATTATATATTCTTACATATACTTAAATATATGAAGTGAGTGGAGGCTCACCTGCTACATCTGTGCAGTCGTCTCTCTGGTGGGGGTTAGAGAGATTTATAAAAATTAGGCTCACAACACAGATGTGAAATTGAAGTGGTGTGTGAGGAGAGGTACCAGACTCCTGAAAAAGGCACACTTTTGATCTCAGCCTTTTCTGTACTAGTGTGTTTAAGCAGTTAATTTTTCAACACAGTTAAACAAAATATTCCAGCTTTGCTGACATAAAACAGAGGCCAAACAGAGGCAGAGCTGGATGGAGGAAGCTCAGGGTTTGTCGTAGTGTGTAGTAAATAAAAAGGCTGATTGGGTTGCTAAGAACTCACATATTTCTTTGAAATTAGCAGCACCTTTAGGTACTCTCAACCCTGAATGTTTACACCCAGTTTTGGCAGCCTGATTTCGAGCCACTGTGCTCGATAAAGGTTGTGGAAATCGGTGTCCATATCAACGGCTGAACGAGCATCCTGCTCCCGTTCTCCAGCATCACCATCTGGATGAGGATCTGATAGTTTGCCACTTCCCAGGGGGCTTGTGAGGTGGTGGAAAAGTTGCTGTGATCCGCAGGATGTGCAAAAAACCCTCACCTCAGGACTGCCAGCCTGTGTTTGGTTTTTACACTGAATGCTCCCCGTTATTTTAAACCACATACATTTAAGATTCCTCAAGAATAGGGGAGCTTTTTGAATTTCTAATTTTAAAATGAAAGTAGGAAGATTCCCCCCCAGTTTTATAAAAGGTGTCACTGAGGTAGGAAGGTGTGAGTTTTAACTGAGTCTGTTTGCCCCGTGCTCCTCTGAGTACCCGGAGAGCGCAGAGTCTGCTGTGCAGAGGAGCCGAGTTTCAGGGAGCTGCTGGTATGAAACGGGCTAATACAATTCATGACCATCTTGGCATTGTCTGCTTCCTGCAGCCATAAAATTATCTAAATTCTATGGCTACAATCTAATCTGATGTATCTAGGTGCTTGTGGCTGTAGGTTTTTTTTCAGGTGATAAACTATTTGCCAGTTAATCATTAGAGCTATGGAATAACTTGTGAATTTGGGGAAAAGGCAAGGCTCAGACTTTCAAAAGTGTGGTTCATTTGTATTAGTGGAAATTCTAAAAATTTGGTTAAAGAAAAAGAAAACATATTAAAGTGGAAACAAATAGCTCTTTACTCTTTTTATTCTCACAAATTAAGGTAGGAAAGCTGAAGGGTGACTTAAGAAAAAAACAACTGTGTTTTCTTTAGAAAAAAGGAACGGTGAGGGAGCTGTCAGGAATTTCTGTGCTATACTTTTCAGTTGTGCTAAGATCCTTTGCCTCCTGTTTTCTTCCCCTTTCCCTTTTTCACTTGGTCACCTGAAACTGGAGTTTTGAAACATACCGTCCAGTCTTTCCTCGGTGCTTAGGATGCCATTTAGTTCACTGGTTTGTTTTCAGGAGCCAGACAGCAATATTTTGGGATATAGTTACCACCTGAAAAAATTCACACTAAAATGTATTGAGTAATGAAACAGATTTTTTTTTTTTTATTTGCTTTAGGTTATTTTGGAGCGTATTTGCTTTCAAAAATGTTTCTGGTATCACCCAGTCCTATCTGTCACAATGCAAAGGCAAACTAAGTTGGATTTTAAGAATAACAGTGCTTTAGTGTGGGATCCTAAACAGATTCATCTTTGGGAATATCCTCGTTAGATGGATCTTGTAAGTGAGACCGAAGCGATTCAGACCTCAGATGTTGCTTTTTGGATGTCTTTGAGCTACAGCAGTCTTTGAAATTATTAGTTGCCATCTCACTGCAAAACACACGCTGAATGTAGTGCTGCACTGCATATGTGACATATTCATCCTGCAGGAAGATGGCTTAACTGGGTTTTGTGAGGTGCTTATTTTTAGGCAGAAACGATCCCAAACTAGTGATGCCTGGTTGTGTGTGGTATTTGGTGCTGGAGAACTGATCCAGCAGTATTTGGGAGCCTCGGCAGAGGGCACTGTTGGAGCATTAAAGGCACTTGAAAGGCTCATCTCCAGCTTTTCTTGATTTTTTTTTTCCTGTTTGGAAAGTGTTTAATGTTCTCCATGTAATTAAATTCAGTTCCCTGTATAATTAGCAATGGAGCCTTATTCTTTGTGCCACTGCTGTGGATAGTATTATTTTTGTCTCTATTTCCCTTCAGTCAATGCAAAATGCTGTTGCCTATCAAAAGGTAGAAAGTTTTATTGCTATCTCCCAAAGCTAAGTAATATTTAAAGGTAGAAATAGAAAACTATGGAGTTACTTTCATTTAGTTGCTCAGAGTAAATAGGAAACCTTTAAAATTCCTGCTCGTGGCTCAGGAAGGAGCAGAGTTAATGTGCCACAATAATTTTACATTTGTATCCGAGTGTGTATTATAGTATTTTTGAATTGTCACTACTTGCAGTTTGTCAAAAATATATATGAAACACTTAATATTTAATTCTGTGTGAAACCTATTGATTTTATTTGGCAGATTTTGTTTTCTTCTTCAGTTTGTTTTCCTCTGGATCTTTGCAACAACTTGTCCTGTATTGGTGCTGTTTAGCATATTGAAATATTAATTAGAGTGATCAGGCATAGTTATTTTTCATTAATTACAAATGCAAAGTAATTACTGTGACCTAGAAATAGTTTCCTTGTCCAAATTCCTGTAAACATCCTAATTTTTTCATAACTTATGAGGACCAGCTACAAAACATTGTGTCAGAAAGAAATAATTTTCTGAGGTACTAGAGTACTTAACACCAACGTTACATTAGACTGCTCTTACCGCTTGTAAAGAGGAGATATTTGGAAGATGGAAGTCTGATGTGTTTGGCTCTTGAATTGGCAAATACATAGAGCATTAATTGCAAAACCACGCTGTAGGTTTCTTTCAGAAAGTGCCTCTTTGTCCGTAACTGGTTGAGTTGCACAAACAACCTGGAGAAGTTTGCGTTAAAGATCGAGGGATACGCTCTGCTGCCGACTGGAAGGATACTCTTGCATTAATTTCAAAATCAACCACAGAAGACATCTTCTGCAAAAACCTCTGTTGCGTTAGAAATAGCGGGGAATATTTTTTTTTCCCTACTTGAAAATGTTAATTAAGTTATCGGCAGCTGGAGGCAGGCAGATTGCGAGGGAAGGAGCACCAAAGAGTTTGAAACGAAAGCGTTCGGTGTGGGTCTGTACAGCTGTTTGCTTCGAGGGGAAATCCCGGGATTGGAGCCTGATCCTGATTCTGCTGCGGGCTCTGTGCCCTGGTGGTGTTGTAGGATCCATAGGGATGGCAGGGCAGGGTCTGTCCCTGCCTGCAGCGGGGTTCATGTCTCAAGGCCAGTGCCGCTGTCTGCAGTCACCTCTGGGGTTGCAGCTGGAAACAGCAACTTTAAATAACAAAGGCAAAAGTTGGTTGGGTTCCTTCTTAGTACAGTGCAAGGTAACTGGCTTTGACTTTCAAAAAGAGAGATGATTGCCTCAAAAAACAAAAGCATAGTCAGTAATACTGCCATGCAGCGGGTTATAACCATCCCTGTCATGTATTTTCTAAAGGGGCTAATACAGTGCCCAAGAAGACTCTAATTAAATGTACATATTTGTTTTTTACAGCCTTCTTTCATATCATTTCCTATTAGTGTCTCCTTACATGAGCTTGGTAGGGTAATATTCAGGCAAATTTCTGTTCTGTCTGTAACATTAATACTGATGTTCTGCTGCTGTATCATCCCTGTAGCTGTTATCTGCTGTGTGTTTTCCCCACGAGAGGCTATCACAGGTTTTTAGTCCAGACTGTTTGTATTCGACAAGGTCAAGATAAGTTTTATCTCTATAGATAAGTCAAGTGCATTAGGATCAATACAGTTACAGTAAAATACATTGGCAATATTTATTGCCAAGATCCTAATGAATTTTTAAAGCTTGGAGGACTCTGTCAGTGGAGTGAGGATGCCCTAAATGGTTGTTTATAACAGGGCCTATGTAATTACACAATTAAATACTTCTTGAAAATAAAAAATTGTACAACTTCATGGTTTTTGACAAGGTAAAGCTTTATGTTCCTCCTCCCCCAAATCCTAACAGATTCTTAGGGCACCATCAAAAAAAGTATTTACTTTCCATTCACCTGGGTGTCTGTATAGGGATTTATGGGGTTTGTCCCCTACTTACTTGTTATGATGATAAAATTACTCTATTTTTAGCACACTAATGTGGGGGGTTTTTGAATTTTACCTTCAATTTTTTATTGACAAGATAATTGTCTTTGTTTTGGCTTTGATGGAGTGGCTTTGGCCAATATCATTTGTGATATAAATTTCCCTAGGTACATATTTATGCAGTTAAATCAATAAGTATTTCATAATCTCTCTAAATACTTATGTAACTTAATAATTCCAGCCATTATGATGCATCTGCTTAAATATGTATTTTATGTAGGGGCATTTAAAAATGCAAATTATAGGGATTATTTTCCTTCAGGCTTTGTATTTTTCTGTTGCATCAGATAGAGAGTAAGAAAATTAACCCACAAAAAATCCTGCTGAAGTAATAATGAAGATCTGCCTTCTATCTGGTAAAGATAATTTGTTGATAAGACTCCATGGCTTGCTTAAACTCATTTTGCTTTCTCTGCTTTCTCTAGTTGATCTTTTAAGCCACATGACACAACCATGGGAAGGGCTAAGTTGAGGAGAAAGTTTCCACCTTTATCACAGTCACCTACTTTTGGGTCTTTTATTAATCTGTCATCTTTCATAGGTCTGTTTTCTACCCCTCCTGTCTCCAGAGCACCAGAGACTGCTTATTTTTATTGTTAATACTTTGAGATTCAAAATCAGAATTGATAATACCGTGTTGGGAAGCTGCTGTGTAGCTTCTCTTCGTCTTTACCGCAGAGGTTTGATACCTGACACTTTTAATTTAATTTAATTAGGGAGGCAGAACCCCATCTTGGTGTTCATTAAGGGGATTATTCATCAAAGTTATTGCTTCCTTGATGGAGAATAACAATATCACTCGCAATGGCTGCTGTTGCTCTCATAACTGTATTACTTTCTACTATTTTTCTCTCCAGGGCTTTGTACTTAGTCTCTTTATTTGAAAATTTTAAATTGAGGGAAGCATAAACTTCTAGTATAGCAAATTCACCAGGGTCACATTTATTTTGGTCTAGTAGCTTTATGTCGTGTAAATACTTCGCAGAATTTTTTTTTCTGCTTTTTATTGGTTCTCTGCACTGTCTTTAAATATTTGTGTTTCTTTCAAGCTTAGCTGCACTTCAGCTCAGGGCCTGAGGTTTCTGGCTGCCCGTTTGCTGATGTAGCTGAACTCTGCCATGCTGAAATCCTGCAGAGATCACTGTAGGAAGGAATCCTCTACAGAGCAGGGAGTCACCACGGGCTTTGCTGGAACAGAGTGGAAATCTAATGTAAAATTAATAAGGGGGGGGTTGGGGGAGAGCAGACTGTTTGCAAAAGTTATCTTTTGTAACGCAGCCCTAATCAAATATTCAGAAAATGACAGCTTTAAAAATAGAACAATTGTCCTTTTAAAACATGACTAGTTTGGTTAATTTACCCCCAAGTATCCGGTGTCTGTGACTCTGAAAAACCCTTATCTACTAAGGGGGGAAAAAGAGCATTGCAGAAAAGGTGACAAGTTTTCACCTCTTTCCTCAGAGAACATTTTAATTCCACTTTAATCAGCCTGCCAATAAAAGAGTACATGGCTTTCAAGGGGAAACAAATCAAAATATGCATTTATCAGTCACGAGGCAGAATTCAATCGCTCGCAACTGATGAACTCCAAAAGGAATGAAACTAGTACTATCACACTGCCTTGGTGGTTTGCTTTGTACTATCAAAGAAGTGGTACTATCTTTTCCTGCCACATCCACTGTTTGTCTGTCATCCCTAATTATGGCCTTTCAAAAGCAACGCTTCATCATTGCTGTTAATGATTAAAATTAAAAAAAATTTTGCATCTAGATAACTAAGCTAGTGTTCTGCAGTGTGAAGATTTGTGTGTTCTGCAGCTGCCAAAATAACTAAAACCAAAACAAAATTAGCCAGAGATGAGGCAGAGGAAAGAGAAAGAGGATGCCAAGTGGTATTGTCAATGTTATCGTACAGGCCTCCTACAAGGGCACATCACAGGCCTGTCTTATTAAAATAAAACTTTATTTTCCACTAGGAGAGGAGACTGAGGTTCACATTGCGCTGCTCAGGTGGGGTCTCATTTCAGACTCCTCTCCGCTGCTCTGCTCCGGTTAAGAAAGAAGAGACTGAAGTGGAAAGAAGGGGTTTTTTGTATCAAAGCAAAGTTGGATGCTGTTTCACGTATGGGTGTTTCTAGGTTGTGGGAATTTGTTGCTTCGGGTTTTCAGCTCGTTTAGCATGAGGTGAACACATTGCTCACTTTATTGATATTAAACAGAGTTGTCCTGATGGTTACAGTAGTTAGACTACAGCATTATGCACAAAGCTGAATCTTTCTGGTGAGAGAAACTGCATTCTTTGGGCTTATCTTGCTCCCTGCGCTGGAATTTACATTCGTAACTACCAGTGCATCAAGATGAGTTTTTCTCCATTGTGTGGTTTGCATCTCAATGAGGGTGGAGAGGTGCAGTCTGTTTAGCTTTCCTTCTCCCTGCCCTGAAAAATGGTTAAAACTCACCTCCTACTTTATTTATGCTTTGTTCCATCTGACTTCTCTTCTGCAACTAAGAATTTATGAGGCCAGAAAGCAAGAGCCAAACTGCTCTTGTGTTTCATTTTCTCCATTCTCATCCTTGTTTGATTTCTCGTCCATTTTTTGTGCCCTGGCTGCGGAGCCCTTTAGGGCCAGGCTCGGGCAGCCGCCGAGATACTCGGCTCCCCTAACACAGCCCCATGCCTTGTTCAAATCCCAGCCTCGCCTCTGGTGTCCTGGGATTGCAGCCTGAGACTGGTAGTGCAAAATACCAGCCTTGGCGCGAGTTTGATGTGCAAAACCACCAGGATCTGACCTCTAGTCTCTCCTTTTCCCCTTCCTGTGGTTCCACAGTATCTCACTTGTGTTGCCCGGGTCTGGGGAGCTTTCTGCTCTCCTCTGTCCCACTGAGCTCCATCCTCTCTTCAGATCTCACCTCCTGACCTCCTTTTTTTTCCCTGGGACTCGATTAGACAAAGGAGGTACGTTGTCATGTGGATGGGATATACAAATAAATTACATTGTGTTGTTTTCTCTTTTACGGTTGTTTTTAATCCTGTGTTTCAAAGGTGTGCTGGTGGCAGTTTTGGATAAAAGAAATATAAAGTAGAATTGTTCAAGTGCCTCTTTGGGTCACAAATTTGTGGAAATGAATGTGTTGATATTGCTTGAATAGATGGAACAACTTGTGATACTCAAAAAGCAGTGAGAAATGGGGTAGAAGTGTGATAGGGTGAGAAACTTTCTTCTTCATTCAGCAGTGGTTACATCAGTCATCGTGTGGTAGGAGTAAAAGGGTTTCTGTGCTCATCTATTCATTTCAGGACTGCTTATATTTAATTGACATGAAACTAAGTGTGCTTGATTTAAAATGTATGTTGCACAGCTTTGGAAAATGAAGTTTAAGAAAACAAAGTAGAACTGTAAATAATAATAAGTTTATAAAAGTACTCTAATGGCTACAGATAAATGATTTAGGATTATAACTTGATGTTGCTTAAATAAACAGTTGATCTTACAATCAACAGATAGTACAGAAACCCAAAGTTTTCAAAATAATCTTTATTTTTATGTGGGAGCAAAGGAGAGTTGTGAAGCTTTGCATGGAGCTTCTTACATTTCACATATTCTTTTGCATTCATGGTTTTGTCAGACAGACCTTCACATTCTTCACACTCTCATGCATGTTGCATGAATTCTTGCCCCTGTTGTCCGATTTCCCAATAATGTACTGCACTCAGAAAATGTTTATGCATTCACTCTGGGAAAACACGGGAATATTATTTGTCTTTTGGTTATTTTGCTCTAGGAATAATCTGCTGAAGGTGGTACTGTGTTATGACCTGAACCACTTGAAATATTGTACATACAGGCTACTAAATTAAAATGTTCATACTGCCGTGTGTGATTATAGATAGTTCTGTGCTTTCCAGAGAGCTGATCAGAAAAATGATAAATCATTAGACAGCTCTAAAGAAGGTGTGTTGTATGAAGGTTGGAGGAGGAAGTAGTAAAGGATGAGTCAGAAGCCAACAAGTTCTTCAGAATTTGATAATTAACATAAGTGAAAATAGGAGTCAACAGGAGCTGAAATGACAAAAATCTCTAACAGCTTTTAAGAATGCAGAAATCCGGGTGTTGTAATGTTGGGTCTGTATCCTCATAGAGGATTTGCTGTGTTATCCTCTGTGTGGTGGGTAAATTCCAAGTGTATCACAGAACAGTATGAAATGTCCTTTAGAAGGCAACTCTAGAGTATCCTACCCCTCATAAAACTAATGTTTTCCCTTACCTCTCTCTGTAAGGCTTGCTGAATCATAAGGACATAGAAATTTTCTTTTTATTAGAGTTTTGGCTGATCTTATTAAATATCTGAAATTGTGTTCAAGTTTTTAACAAACTTTAGAGGTTTTTCACAATACATTTCCTGAATTTAGCAGTATGCTTTTGGGATGTGGGGAGTTAAAAATGCCTTTTTATATTGTTGTCTTTGGGAATTAAATGCCTAATTTTTCTTTATCTTCTCTGTACCTCTACCTATACAACTCTTCTTTTGTCCTTTTTTTTTAAGTAAGCATGTAAGATAACCAGATGCCTGTGTCACAACTTTGGCCAGGGAGTTCTGCCCTTGCAGGTCTAGTTATGTGCCCTGTTTTATTGCCCTGTTTTATACTGTTATGTAACAGACACCTATTTTTTTTTTCCTGACCCTCCTATAAAGAAAAACCACAATAATTGAAGTGGTCTCTGATTCTGCAGCCCTGTCGCTGGGTGTGTTGTATATGTTACTTTAGTATTTTTGAGTAATTTTTATGACACTTCTCATGGCCAAATCTTGTTCTCTGTAAGATCAGTAGGAAATGTCATCCTTATTTCTTTGGGGGCAGATCTTGCTACTATGCATTTATACTTCAAAGACAGCAATAAATCTCTGGTCCCCATCATTGGAGTGAAACCCACTTGGGGTGAAAGGTCAGAAAGAGGTGGCAGTGCTGAAAAATGTTTCTCAATGTCAGAATCAATTAAAATACTACTTTATTTAAATTACTGATTTCATGGCATCATTCTAATTCATGGAGCCTTTTAAAGCCATGAATTCTATGTGAAAATATTAGCACTAGAAAGCATTGGGTGCCAGAAAGCTGTGGGTTTAGGGGGTTTTATTACTGTTTTTTTAGAAGATGTGTCTGTCTAGTTTATGAAAGCAAAGAAGTAAGACATGAAGGACAGATTCAAGACCCTTTCCTTGCTGCTTTTTAATCTGATGCAATTACTGTACGTTCTTAACCCTGTAAGTAAAAACAAGTTGGAAACTCAGCTATCCCCTCAAAAGAAAAAACCCAACAACTTTGATGCATTGGGTTTCAGTGAGAGACGCCCCTGGCATCACCTGCAGTGTGGTGGTAACCTGGGGGTCAGGCAAACTTGAACTGCAGCACTAGGGCTGTTGTGAAGCCTATCAAGCTTTTCCTGTGAGCTGGTACTCCCCGTGCTGCTGCCTGCGGCTCCCATGCTGCTGCTGAGTTTTCCAAGCAGCTCCTTCCTGGTGCATTTGGCACGGAAGAGAAGAGGGATACTTGTCACCCACTTTGCCTTCTCCAGGCAAAAGGAGCTTTTACCTTCCCGTTTCACACCGCTGACAACTTTTCCTGAGCTGTTGTGATGGAAGTAATGCCATTTAAAGAGAGAAATGCTTAAACATGCCAGGTTTATCTTACAGTAGGAGTTGTTAGTGTCTAACGTGTAGCCTGTTTTTATCACAGACCAAAAAACTTGATGCAACATTTCACATTTCATTTGATCCAGCAAATACGTTTTTGGTGCTCACTTAGCATTCAAATCAGTTTTCTCTAAGTAACTGCCAGCTCTTAGCCTCATTTTTCAGATTGTGGTGCTCCATACTGCTTTAAAATACAATCTAGTCTTTGTAGGAATGGCTCTTTTACAGGATCCATTTACTAAACACATCCTTGGTTCAAAAAGGTACTTGAAAAACTTGGGTGGTAGCTGACCTGGAGAACAGACAAATTGTCTTTTTAAGAATGTCCTCCCAGTATTTCTATTTGGGCTTACTAAAAGCTTAAATTAGACTAGAAGACCAATAAAAAACCCAGGATTTTGTGAAATGGGAGCTTTGGTTTTTGAGCATTACAAACGCAAGGAGCCATTTACACTTTGGATTTTACAGTTGTGATAATGCACAGGGTGATTCAATCAGACTGAACCTTCAATAGGTATCATGGAGTTGGTTTTTTAAGCCAGAGGAATCCTTGTGACATTTATTTCAACCTTCAGTTATTTTTGGAGAAATTTTTCCTTCCCAACAGTTGGAGCAGGAACAAAACACAGATTTTCTGTTTCTTGCTGCCTTTTTGCTTGGTAGGTAGGGAAGGACCAAGAAGGAAAGGGAGAGGAAATGGCTCAGGTGTTGGGAGCAAGGGATGGAGATACCTGGTGTTGTTTGGACCATAGGGAGGGTTTGGATCTGAGCAGCAAATGCTGAACGGCAGCACCGGTCTGGTTACTTCTGCCTCCCTTGTGTGAGGATGTTTTATGCAACAGTTTGTTTAAATGAAAACAAGAGCAGCATTTTTGTAAAGCATTTTTGGAGAAGGGATGGTGCTGTGTAGCAGGATATCAGACTAGAAATCTCTAAGTGTAGTAGGTAAAGGAAGTGATGGGGGTGCAGGTCGCCTAATATGCCAGAGATCTCAGGGAAATGCCAGTTGTGTTTGGGTTTGTGTTTGTGTGTTTATTCCCTGCATTGTCAGATGCCTCTGCGGCTGTAGGAGTGGGGCTGCTGCAGGAGCTTCAGAGAGGTATGAAAAACATTCCTTCTAAAAATACTGGGAAGCTCCCTCCACCTCCATTGTTTATTGGAAACTTTTCCCCCGTCTTAAGATATTTGATTATGGTGTAATGCAGCTAATTTAAGCATCTGTTTATCACGGCCTGGCTAGACTGAATGTGAAATTTCAATTGAATTACCTCCCAAGAGAGCTGTGAGCTCTGAGGGTAAAACAAATCATTTTCTCTCCATTCCCCTGGGATTGTCAATAAAAAGAATTCATCTAAATAGTTTACATGCGTTTTGAAATGTTGCATCTACTAGACTTGGGTTTGTTGTTAGTGGAAAATTGCCAGTGTGAGTGGAATATTGGCTTTAATTTGACTATGGCAGTGTTGTAGTGTGGTGGTACATGATCTGGAAAGGCTACAGCTATGAAATAATTTGCATTTAATTCTTATTTGATCAATAAATGTGTGCTTTATTTTAGAACAGAAGAGAGCGTATAAACCTGAGCTTATTACAATCTCAGGCAGATGTCACCAGTCCAGTAGCTTAAAATCATAGAGTATCCTGAGTTAGGAGGGATCATGAAGTCCATGGATCATTGAGTCCAGCTCCTGGCCCTGCACAGGACAGGAATCCCACCCTGTGGCAGAGAGCGTTGTCCAAATGCTTCTTGAGCTCTGTCAGGCTTGGTGCTCTGACCACTTCCCTGACGAGCCTGTTCCAGTGCCCAACCACCCTCTGGGGGAACAACATTTTTTGTAATATCCAACCTAAATCTCTCCTGACACATCTTCATGCCATTCTCTCAGGACCTAAGAGCTTCTCCAGCCTTTCCACTTGATCTGTTACGATAAAGTGAGTTATTGCTGTGGGCTGCTGGTAGGACATGGGAAGCCCCTCATCATCACTGCAGCTTTGTCTGCTCCTAAATATTTGTGTGTGCACATGTTGTTAGACATATTTTTACTTCCACAAGAAACAATAGGTTTTCTCTTTTATTAGTCACCATGTCAACAAAGATCTGGGAGGGAGCAGAGTGCAGGTTTTTCTTGCTCTGCAAAAAGAACACTCATTTTACATCTTCTCTGTCATTTTGCTAGTGTGAAGAGAGGAGGTTTTCCTTCTAGTTTGCCTTACTTGGATTGAAAGTGAAATCTGTTTCATCGATCTGCAGAAGACCTGCAGATCTGATCTGTAGGTGCTTTTGCCCTGGCCTGGGCCTCTCTTCTGAGGGGCAGGCACTGCCTTCACTCCAGCTGGGATGTGTGGACATGTCCATGAGCTGCAGGCAGCAATCCATGTGCTGGTGATGCCCCAGTACATCCCACTGCTCTCCCTGGAGGACAAACAAGTTCCCCTCAGCTGAGTTTGCTGACCCCTAAACTCTCAACATACATAAATGCATACATGCATTTCCAGATGCAAAGGAGGACGCAAAGATAAGTCTTCCTGATAGGAATATCCACACCAGCCTTTGTGCCCATCACCTGAGTCTCCCCAGTGGAGCTTACTTGGAGCTGCAGTGTCCAGGTTGAGCATAATTAGATGCAAGGAAGAAATTTTTTACTGTGACAGTGGCAAGGCCCTGGCACAGTTGTCTAGAGAAGCTGTGGCTGCCCCATCCCTGGAAGTGTCCAAGGCCAGGCTGGATGGGGCTCTGAACAACCTGGTCTAGTGGAAGGTGTTCCTGCCTATGGAACAGGGCTGGATCTGGATGATCTTTAAGGTCCCTTTCAATCCAAACTATTTTGTGAATCTCTTGAGTTTCATTCAAGCAGGAAAACTGCAGTCCAGGAGTAAAATTGAAAGGTGACATGACAGTGTGAGTGTTTGTACCCCAAACCAGCACGCAGGTAACTTGCAGGGTGAGCAGATTGAAGGGAGGTGGATGGCAGAATTTGTTTTCCTGGCACTCTCCTGTTGCCATCAACTCAAATGAGAGTTAGAAGAAGGTCCAGCTGTCAGTAGAAAGATGCTTCACCTTTACACCAGGTTGTCTTTTACGATGCAGGTAGTTTAAAATTTGCTCTTATACAGATATTTAGGCAGTGAAAAAAACTTCTTTAAAGATCTTACAGTAGTGATAGCAGTCAGGAGCTTGGAGGTGGCTGTGCAGAGTGAATGCCTGTTGATTCTTTTGGAGTGGAAATGTGCTCAGACCTGCAGGAACCAGCCCAGGTGAGCAGCTAAACCATGTAATCGCCCTGTCACTCTTCCAGACTCCTGTCCTAGTTCTGTTTTTACTGATGATAAGAAACATCTCTTTACGTTAACTGAGATAATTTTGGATGACACAGCAGTTGGAATGACAGTCAAATATCACAGTCCAAAAACTGCACAAACAATAATAAGTTTTAGAGTTCACTTGTTCAGGAGTTTTTTGTTTCTGTGGTCATTCTGATGGTTGGTCATGTTTAATGGCAAGGCCCAAGGAACTTAAATGCCAGATACATAGCCAGTACATTTTCTGACAGATATAATCAGCAGTAGTTCCTGCAGTCATCACAGGGAGGGTTTGAAGAGAGAGGCACAATATTGCTTGTTTACTTGTCAATATTTTCTTTAGTACAGGGGGCTGACTGTTTAAAGACCAAAGACCTTGTTTGCAGAGGCAATAAAAGTTACTTACAGATGGCAACAGCATGGGAACGATTAAAGTTTTAACTTACAGCAACACTCATTGTAAACAGCAAAAGCATAATTGTGGTAAATATAATTCTGGATTTTTATTCCAAAACAGTAGTAGACCAGAAGTCTGTGGGTAAGTTGAATCTTTGGTCTGTGTTGTGAGATGCTAATAGTCCATGTTTCCTTTCTGGCTCTAAATATGGAACTGTTTTGACAGTTTAAGTATACTGTAAAGCGATTAATCCTGACAGGGTTGATAGTAACTTAAGAAAAACATTTTTAAACCCCAAAACTGCAGTTTATCTTAATGAGTAGCTCACACTGTCAACAGCAAAGCCCTGCTACTGTGTGTAATAGGGTTTAGAGACTATCATGATGAGAAAGGACAGGTCTTGTAATTTGAAAATACATGACTTGAAGTAGAGATAGTCCCTTCCACTGAGCCTCCGTCCTGAGGTGCTTCACCTGTGCTTCTCTCACCTGGCTTCTAAACAGTGTTAAGAACAAATTTATTTTTGAGATCCTTGAACTAAAATGATCATCTCTTAGGAAAGGCGTGCAAAGATACCAGCTGCTTAAGATAAAATAGATGCAAGAGTTTGTGTAATGTTAAAAGTGAGCACCTACAGGAGAACAATCTTGGAGCATTTCCCGTTACAAATAAGTCCTGTGCCACAAAAAGTCAGAAGTCTCCCTTGAATGAAGATCATTACCCTCAGGGTGCATGTTGGTCACTCT
Organism: Corvus hawaiiensis; assembly: GCF_020740725.1. Lineage (NCBI taxonomy): Eukaryota > Metazoa > Chordata > Aves > Passeriformes > Corvidae > Corvus > Corvus hawaiiensis. Next base: position 75,928,472 of record NC_063216.1, on the reverse strand, counting down.
TTAAAATTCTTATAAAAACAAAGAAATTAATTATCCAATATAAGAATGGGACATACGTCTCCTGGCAAACATTCAATTAACTTTTTAGTGCTTGCTACTTAATGTTGTGTTTGACCACTCGAGCATTGAGAACGACTTTCCTTTGAGAGGGAGCTGGGGTGGAACGTGGCATTGGGCTGGAGCTCTGCTCCGCTGGCCAGTCGGGGCTGATCATCAACATTTTTCCCATGATCGTTGAGTGTGGAGCTAGTTATATTTTACTTATGCATGTGAGATGTAATTTGCTTTGGGACAGGGTTGTTTTGGTTATTTCTTTGCAGGCTGAATGATGTTTTATTGAGAATATAATTTTAGCTAGTTTTGCAATCATAGACTGGTTTGCAGTGGTTGAGCATGAACTACCAATTAAAAGCAACTGTATAATACTTGTAATTCCCATGACTAATGGGCTGAAAATATGGAGCTCTTTGACCTGGATCAAGTCCAAGCCAAAGATGAATTATGCCACATAGATCACATTTTCTACTGTTAAAATATCCAGCAGTGCAAGTGTAAACCCCAAACTTCAAGAAATGTTGACTTCCGAAGGAAGAACTGACATGATGATGGATATATTTTAAGAATAACGCATGAGAAGAACTTGAATAACTGTGTTTGTAGAACTTCTACCTACTTCTGTGTATACTGGTATAATTTATAATCTCCTTTCATCATTAATCTCCTACTGCTCTACTAGTGAGTGATTATGTGCTAAAACAATTGGAAGGAAAAGATTCTCTGGGATTTTTATTGTGTGTGTAATGTCTTTTAGATTAACAGTAAAAATCACACTGCTACAAGATATATATATATATATATATATATATATGTATCAATTTTTTTCAAGTGCATCCTGTATGTAAAGATTCTGAAATTGATCTTTGATTGTTATAATTGAATTTATTTTTTTTTTCTCAAAAGGATCACTAACATTGTGAAATTTGGAGTTAAACTAAAAAGCTGAGGTTTTTTTGTTCTTGTAGCAAAACAAATTAAATATCTATGGGTTAAACTTGGTTGAGCTGCTAAATGCTGTATAAATATGCAGGGCCAAAGCTGATGTGAAGGGAAGTGCTCTGCTCGTCAAACGAGGGAGTGATTGTGTGGCAGGGCAGTAGGAGTTCTCTTGGAAACAGGGGAAATTATCAGCGTACCAGGACAGAATGCAAAGGTCGATCTGCTGAATACAAATAAAGTATTGAGCACCAGGTTCTGCCTCATGGAGCTGGCGCTTTTGGAACTGCTGTGATAAATGCACTGATAAATTCGAGGGAATGAGTGCTATTGCAAAAGCCTGATGAAGGCTAGAAAGTGTCCAGCTAGTAGGAATTGCACTGCTTGGTCAGGCACAATGAAATTAAATAGAATTTGCTTTAGTGAAATTGCATCAGGGATGATTAAAGGTGCTGCTGGGAGAAGGTGGTGATCACCTTCCACTGAAGCCACTTCAGTGACTCCGTCGCTTACTCCTACGTGTTTGGCTTTTTCTCATTTTTTGCTTATTTCCTCTGACTTCAAGGCTCCTCTCCCCCTCCTGGTCCTTTCCACCTTTGTGTTGTGCCCCTGCTCTGAGCCTGAAAGAAACACCAGGCTGCTTCAGAGAGCAGGGAGCTCGTCAGCACCATTCCTTGGGTCCACGAGTTTGCCCAAATACACCGAGTCCTGCGCCTCCCCCTTACCCATACACAGCATTCTTCATTCCCCTGCTCTTTGATAATTGTGGTTTGGGTCAAGATCTGGCCTTTTAGCTCCAGAAAGCTGATCCACATAGTGCAGCACCGTGTTCCCTCCTCAGCTGGGTGAAACGGAGCTGTGCAGGTGGGAGCTGCTCCCTGCTCTGCCACAGCTCTGCTGTTCAGATCTCCAGTCGGGATTCCACTCTGTGTCTCATTTTCCAGCTAAGTCTCCAAGCAGTCTCTGATCCCAAGCTGCTAAAACCACCCCGGTGTGGTGGCACAGGCATCTCACCCCAAAGACTAAACTGCTCCTTGGATGTTTCCTTGATGAAAACTCTGCAGAAGAGTCTGAGTCAAACTCCCCTTGGTTTTGCTTGGATATGTTTTGCATTTTGCATTAGTGTTTAGAGGCCTTTGGCCTCATGGGTGTTTAAAAATGAATTGTAAGAGAATTAACAACTTTCCAGTTGTTTTACTTTCCTAAGAAACAACAGCAGGGCAGTGCCCAGGGCTGCAGGCAGCACCGAGGCCTTGCTGTACCCTGCTGTGTTTGCAGGGGAGCTGAGATACCAAATATGAAGTTTGAGTGACTTGAACCTGATTTTTCCCCTGATGGGCTGACGGTGTAACCAGTCTTTTATGGTAAAATAAAACATGTTCACACAGAAATACACACACACATCTATATATAAGCACATGTAACATCCTTGTGTTACCAAGATGAGACAATCTCGTGACTGTTTTGTTTCCATTTGACATTTAAATGATCCTCTGGCAGTGGGACCAGAGTTCTGTACTCCAAATAAAAAGAGACATCATCAAATTCATATAAGAGCACCTCAGCACTGTAAGTGAAGCCTATTTCCTCAGTGTATATATTTTCTTGAAATATTTGTTATTTTACCTCTTCTGCTGCTGGTTAATGGTGGGCTAAGGAGTGTGAGGAATATTTTTCACGATTGCAGCTGTTGGAGCAATGCATGTGCAGAGCTGTGTTCGGTCATTTATTCCCTCTTCATTTTTGTAGCAATTGTAGCATGAATTAATTATTTTCTCAGCTTGAGATGTGTTGGAGTTGCTTTTGATAACTGTTTATTTTACAGAAGAAGCCTTTTTTGAAGAAGTGACCTAGTCATGGACATGGGGTCCTCTGCTCTGCTCCCTTCAAAAGCACAGGGAAGCTTTGCCGGGGGGGAAAAGGTTGGACAGTAAATTGATGCACCTCCTTCATCCATGTGTGGAGATCCAGGTGTAAAGTTAATGCTGCCACTAATGAAATTACCTTTCTCTCCATGTTGGCATGTCCCTTGAATTGCCCAGACAACAACAGTGATTAGCCAAATGGAGCCATGTCTCTCAGAGGAGGTGTGGGAAGAGAGACACAAAGGTGTTTCAGCAAAGAAATCAGCACTCCATTGGGTTTAAACCATTTCTTTGCTTATCCTGGGAATTGAAACCAGCAAAATGCCACCTTCTCTCTGCCATTGACTCCTTTCCAAAGCATTTGCTGTTGACCTGTATGAGGGGACCTTAAATATGCCACAGAGCTTGAAACATGCACCAAAATGAAGCAATAATAACAATAATAATGTTCTGGTTTCCTGCAGATTGAAATTGGCTCAGTAAATTTGACACCAGGTTTAGCTTCTGAGATGATAATGCATCAGATTACACTGTGTGGGTATTTTTCATGGCATGTTAGTGCCATGAAACTAATATTCTGTACTGGCATTTCAGAAGGTGTTTCTTCAGAGGGTGAAGCTTTCAGTGAGGATTTAAGGACTGTTACTGTAAATGTGACTGTTCTGCGTATTTTTCATTACAGGTAGCTGACTTCTATTATAGACAAAATGTTAACAGTTTAATATTTGGTGTAGAGTTATAGGTGATAGAGTTTTAGAACATACATAAATGTTTTGTATGGCAGAAAAAATTTAGATAGCACTTGAAAGAGTTCATTATCTACATATTTCCATAACTTCATTAGTTCCCTAACTTAATGCTACAGCAGCCTTTGCTGGGTGCTTTGTGCACACAAAGGGGCAGTTTTTGCCCTGAAAACCTTAGTCTTGGGGCATCAGATGCTGGATTTGATAATGCAGGAAGCAGTAAACACTGACCAATTCTGAACAGTTTTTAACTATAACAGCTGGTTAAAAAATTTTACAGTCTGTTCTTGAACAGAAAATGGAGTTCTCAATTGCATTAATACTTTCCTTGAAACAGCTTCTGCTTTCTGTAGAAAACTGCCTTTTTGTGGTAGACCAGAATTTTTTTTTGACCTTCTAGGGAAGAGTTTTTGCATAAAACCATTTTCTGACCAGCTTTAAAATGCAGAGATAGCAAAGACCACTTAGAATTTTTTCTCATCATTCCTAAGGAAACTAAATGCTAAACTATCACCATTATGTGAGGTTTATTGAAGGCTAGAAAAGGTCCTTGCTATTTTATCCTTTCTCCATACCCCAGAAGAGGAAGAAAATTAAATAAAATATATATGCCAGGTATTTTTGCCTCCAGAGTTGTTACTGAGAGCTTTAGCTGCTTCAGTGCTTTCCTGCCTTCTCTCTGAAGCTGTGCTTGTTGGTACCACTTGCAGCAGCAACCTAAAACATTTAAAAACATGTGGGGCAAGAGGAGGGAAAGCAGGAGGAAATTATATTGGCTTTTTCCAGGAAATTGTGAGTTTTGCCAAACACTAATACAGCAAAAGCTTTTCACAGGAGAAACCAGTTTCCATTTGGAAATGCTGCTGTGATGTTGCTGGGTTGACTCCTTTGCCTTCTCTTCCTCACCTGGGTTCTCTGCATGGACTTCCATTCCTTTCCTCTCACCTGACGTTAAAGAGCACAATAATTGGTATTTTCTTAGGGGTTTTAATGAGAAAAAAAATTACCCATTTTTCATTTGGACAGTCATCTGGTCAGAGCCTTCAGCCCAAACAAACAAAATCCAAGTTATAATAAATGAATCAACTTTGTTGATGTTCTATGATATTGGCAGTTGCTATAGCAATGGACTGCCACAGATTTCCCTCCAATGGCTCTAGTGTGTGGCTGTTCTCCATATCAGCCAGGTTGGAGCTGCATCCTGCCTGGGAATGGAGATGGGAAAAATACCTTAGCTACCCATACAACCATAAAATTGGGTTTTCATGGTACTTGGAATGGTAAGAGGTATATGTCTGTGTGTTTGGGCTTTTTTTTCTGTAGCAGTACAAAGTGTCAGTCAATTCCCAGAAGTTTGGAGTTGGGATAACTCAGTTGAAGTATTTTTTTGTTACATTATTCCTGTGCTTGTCTGGCTTGTGCCAAAGCAATGTAGCTCTGTCACTGTGGTGGAGGAACCCTGTTTTACAATGCATTTTTAAGACAATAAAAACTTTATTTGAATGGCAGAAGGAGAACACTTGAAATCCACTTCTTTATTATTAACCTCAAAGTCTCCTCTCTGTGAGCATTTTGATGGCATGGGGCTCTAAACAGTGGCTTTTCCCAGGTTTTAGCCAGCTTTTCACTAATTCTAAACTGTGTATTTACAGATTGCTTGTGGGGCCTATTTCCCACCTCAGCAAGCGATGGCTTTTTATGTAGCCTTCCAGATCTTCCCCTCTAGTGTAATGGGAATGTGGTTTTGGAGTGCTCAGCGCACCAACATTTTCCCCATCTGTGCTTATTTCAGTGTGTGAGGACATTCAGACGTAGCCTGTGCCTCCATTCCAATTTCATGTTGCCCATTTAAATAAGTTCTGTCTAAAGAGCTGATCAGTAGGAGGTCAGTCCCTTCCTTAGACAGGAGGAAGTCCAGTGGGAGAATTGATTACTAACATGGTGCAGTAGAAATACAGAGACAGAAAAGGCAAGAAATCGGGCTTGGGTTTTTGGTAGCTCTTTTAATTTGGCATAGTTCATAAAATGTCCACAAATTAAATTGTGTGCTTTGGTTGTAGCATGAATATGGATTTTGGTACACTGGCCTCTGGAAATCTGGTTTTGGCTGTGGAAGAGCCGTGCACAGAACACAAAACACTGGGGATGGATTGATGGGGATGTACTGCCAGTACAGGAGAGTTCATGTTGCAGTTGTATTCAAAAACTAACCCAGAACAAAGTAATTTCTGCTACAAAGCGTATTTTCAGGCCTTTTTATGGTTGCTTGGCTATAATCTCATTAACTTTTTAAATTTAATATGGAGGCAGACTTAAGCTCTTTTATGTCTAAATATTAAAAAAAAATCAAATCAAAATTGAGGGATTTGGTTCAGGACCCACTTTAAAAACGTATGGGAATATTTACACTGGCTAACACAGGCACTGAAGTTGTTTGGCAAGTAGTTACAAATAGGAATCAAAGTTCCCAATAAATCCATTGAACAGACAGACAGACACCTCAAGGAAGATGATTCAAAATGCTGGGTATCTAAACTGGGTGCCTGAAGAAAATTATATAAATACCTTGGATTCTCCCTTCTTTTCCTCTCCACCCTGTTCTTCCAACAGACATTTACACTAATCCATTACTAAAAAAAAATGGCTTTTTCCTGCTTACTTTTGCAGATGGTTTTGGCCTTAAACACAGCACAATCTACAAAAATGCAATTATTTAAGTTTTTGTTTTTAATGTGGCTCATCATTGCTAAATTGAAGAACCCAGGATTAATAAAAAGCACGTAATGTGAATTAAATGGTGGTGGTGACCAGCGAGTGTTTGTGTTACAGCAATAGTATCACAGGTTCATTTCCTTTGTATATCTTACTTCGGTTTTGCAAACTAGGATGGGGTTTTTCCAGCTTTTTCTGTATACTTTTTCAGGGCCTTTTGTTTCCAGAGATGTAAATTGAAAGAGATGCCATTTCCACGCAAAGAGATGAAATGTTTATTTTAAGAACACACAAGGACTCTGTTACATATAACTTGTATTATAACTTGATTCAACATATAACTTGTTGAATCCTTGATGCCAGACTGGCTTTCCTTGGAAGATGAATGGGAATTTGAAAAGGATCTTATCAAAGGAATTGGGCTTTACAGTTACTCCTTTTAGCCAAAGCTTTGCTTCACGCTCCTCTGTTTTGTCTTTTAAGCATGAAGAAGCAATATGTAAGAAAACAAAAAGTTTGCAGCCTTGGTGCATGTGTTGGGATCTTTTAGTGGTTTATGTACCGTTTCCAAGCCTTCCCCTGTGCCCCCTCTCCAAAACAAGGGAACAAAACCCTCCATGCAAGCAGAGGGAAGCAAAATGAGCAAAATTCAGATGAGTTTTCGTTGCAGTTTAAGGTTTTTTTCCTGTGACAATGTTGTAGCTAATTTCCAGCTGGAGTAGCCTGTGGGGAATTGTGCTGAGCTCCCTGTGGGCTCATGGATGGGGATGGGATGCTGGGACTCATGGGGTTGGGCTGCAGGTCCCTGGCTGGGCTTTTGGTCCTGGCACAGCAGAAATCGGCTCAGTTGTGTTCTCAGCTTGTGTAGAAAGGGGAACTGGTTGTTTAAAACAGGCTGCCATGGTTTTGCTGTGCCTTCGTTCCCTGCCAAAGTTGTATAGAAGCAGGGAGTGAGAATATCCTCCTGCCACCTTTCTGAGGGCATTTTTAAGCCTGCACGTCAGCATAAATCGGAAGAGCACTAAAAAAAGGGGAAGGAACAGTGCAAGGTTCAGCTGAGCTACAGCAGCGACTTCTGAGGGTGCTTAACCTTGCATATTTTATTTTCTTTTGGTCTAACTGGTATATCTGTAGCTGCAGACAGTGTGCTCTTAATAAAATTAAAAGTGGGAATTAAATATGGTAGTAGAGGGTGATAGGGCAAAGCTGAGAGTTTCTCATGCAACTTTGCTTCCCTCTGATCTTTTATTCAGCGTTTAAAGATGGAAGATCTGCCGTCCTTTCCCTGGCGTATTTTTTAATGCCGGTATGCTTCTTGCACTCTACTTCCCTGTTTGGATTTCCATACTTCTAAAATAGTATGTGTATGGGCAAGGGTTCATAAATATATATGTTCCCTGACGGTTTCAGTTCCTGCATGTGTTAATGAATATATATCCCTCGATGGAGTTTCAGTTCAGCGGCAGACGCGATGGATTTCTCCCTCTTTATCAGTGGCACCATTAGTAGAGATAGAAATGGAAACTTTTTCAACTAAAACCAGCTGGGATATCATTGATCAAGATACAGTCTAACCCAGGAAAGTGGGGTGTAAGTAGTAATTTGAGCTGTAATGCAGTTGAAATGATGTTTTTCTTGCTGTTTGTTTTTAGGGTATTTTATGACCTATTCATTCATTCATTCTCTGTCTGTTTTGTCTTAAAAATATAAATATCTCAAAGCTGATGATAAAAAAGGGGTTTAGTGGCGCTGAAACAACAGACAGAAATATCAGAAATATAATTTTGTTCTTTTAAAAATATTTTTAAATAATTACAGGTGTATAAAAGGGGAAATATGACAGTCTAAGGAATTTTCAAATCCATGACATCTTTTCCCTTTAACATGTTATACTTAGCATTGCTGTTTAAAAAAATGGAACAAGACTTCATAGGTTTGTGTTTAGAAAAAACTAAAAACAAACATAACCAAAAATCCCCAACCTTCCCAAGACACTGGATTTACATTTAAAAAAGAAAACACGTTACAAAGACCCTGCCGTTAACTGTGCAGAAATGAGCATTTGATGATAGGTTTCAAAGGAAGCAGATTAAGTGATTCACAAGTGCTGTGTGTTTGGCACGTGTGGGGATTCGACCAGTAAGTCAGAAAGGCACAGATTAAATAATGTCAGGGAATTGGCTTTGTTGCATCTCTTTTGATGATGAAGATCTAATTTTGAATTATTTTGACAAATTAGAAATGCAGTTTACAGCAGCAAATATTTTTTTCCCTTAAATTTAGGGTTCCAGGCAGACAAATTGACTTGCCTTGACAGTCTCCTTTTCAATACTTATTGTCCATAACTAAGTTCTGGAGTCAGATCTGGAGACTGATTGACTTTGCTTTCGAAAACGCATTTTAAAGACAAAACCTAAACTGTATGAAATGTTTACATGTCATCAGTCACTGTAATTACCACAGTGGTTACGTTCTGTTTGGGAGAGGGGAGGGAGGTGGTCATGCAACATCAAGAGGCAGCTGATATTTAGGGGACAGTTTCTATCGTGGTGTGATCACCGTGGGAATACTACTCTGAGGCAAGGAAATTCTTTTTCCAGTCAAATGCATTTTATTAGAAGATTCAGTCCTTGATCCTGTGTTGCAGTCCTCCTTTCTCACTTGGCTGCTTTGATGTCACTGGCTTTCACCACAGGTTAACGCAGATATGGCCCAGATTTTCCCAGTGTCTACCTTCTGTGGTTCTTTCCATTCCCTCCTTCATCCCAAGTAATTCTTCCCTGCATACGCTCATCATTTTTGTACTGTTTGTAGGAAGGTGATATTAAAACAGTATTATAGCAGCCCCTAGTAAATGTGGAGTCTGTGTGTATTGTTTACATGGGATTAGTGATTGCAGATATGCAGACACATAAAAATACTTGTTTGTACACCTCTAGCCACTTGACTTCGCTGCTGATCAATCTCCCATTAGATTTGTAGTATTTAGAAGTTCTGTAACAAATTCAGAAAGTTGCATTTAAATTACTCGTTATTCTGGAAACAGGAAAATTTCTTACCTTTCTCACTTAATTTTTGAAAGATCTTCTGCAGTTCCTCCTCTCTGACACAACAAAGTCGTGTCCATTCCTGGAGCAGTGTTTAGGCTTTGTGTATTCTGACAGAGCATTAGTCGGAAGGGGTATGAAGCACCAAATTTGAGCTTGCCTAGTTCATGATGTATCAAACAATTCTGATACACAAAAAAATCTAGTTTTCTTTAAATGCAAATTAAAAAAAAAATAAATTGTAGCAATCCAAGAAGTGCTTCTGTTTGTTAAAAGTTTGACAGTGACACTTGGCTGTGCACAGCTAGGAGAGATTTGAAATGGTCTGAATCTTTGTTTAAGCTGAAGTATAATCTTTATTTCTAAACACACACACAGCATCACAGTTGTCCTCCATCTTTTAGTTTCACCCCAAAAAAATGCATTCATCTCACATGAGGCCAGGAGAACTGTTACGCAGGTGTTTTTTATGTGCACATTTGCAGACATAAATCATGCACACAGTATCTTGGTTTTGTGCTGAGGGAATCCCAAAGCATCTGAAAAGTCATGCCTGAGGAGGCTGCATGAAGAAACAGTAGAGCCACTTGTATGAAAAGTAACAGGTAGATGATTCACACCCCTCTGCCCAAACTTTGTCCTCCTGCAGGATGGCACGAAGAATTTTCTGTTATACACCCCAGTGCTGTGAAAATGGCAATAACAAGTGTAACTTTCGAGCAGAGTAAGAAAACTTGTTTATTTATGCCTTATTTGCATAGATGCATCAAGCCCTGGGGCAGTTACATTAAAAAGGATGAAAAGCAGGTTGGAAATCCCATTAGGGTTTCCAGCGAGGGTCTCTGAGCGCTCCCCAGCTGCAAAAAAAATTCAACATTTCAGCCCATCCCTTGGGATTGTGGAGGCAGCACCGCTCCTTGTGGAGAGAGACGCTTGGACCGTGAGCGGCTGTTCCACCTACTCTGAAGTGAAGTAGTAAAAGATTTTTTTGGCCATAGGAAATGCAGAACCATGAGACCAGATAATTGGCATTTGATCATGTCGAATGATGCTTTATTTTCTCATCGTTCAGAAGAGGTTTTTGTTTGGTTTGGTTTGGTTTTTTTGTGGGAACAGTTAGAATAAATGTGCTAGTGTTACAAAAAGCATAATAATGTATTGTTTTTATGGGGAGACAAAGCTCTAGAGGAAATGATGGTTTGATTTTGTGCATATTTTCTGCAGTAAACATTATTGGTGCCTTTTTTTTCCTGACTTTTTTTAATACTTTATTTTTCCTGCTCTGTTTAATGCAGCATAACCTCCTCTAAATTTAGTGGGAAGTGTAAATGTATGTAATGCTTTTTCTGTGGTTAGAAAATACATGTAGCATTAAGTTATTAAACCTTGACTTTAAACTATGTCTTGGGCTAATGATTTTACAGTATAATTGCTTTAGTTAATTTGAAGGCAGGTATACATACAGCTTATTCCATTTTGGCACTATAAAGTTTGCCATTGGTATTATACCTCATTTTTTATATGATTTACATAATTTGTGAAACAGATTTAATACTTTGTGTGTGAGCTAATTAGTTTCTGGTTTAGAGCCTTATTGTGTGTTCATTGGGTTCTGAACACCTTTTACACTAGCACAGAAGGTCATTGTTGGATCTAAATTCTTTGTAGAGCAATCAATCCCCTTTTAATAAAATAAGTTGCATAATTTTTAATGTAATTAAATTGGGTTCTGTGGAATTGTTTTCAGCTGTAAATTTGCTGAATTGAAAGAAATATGTGGTGATGTGTTAATTACTGAGTTGTGCTCTTTCCCTTGTTATGGTATAGTTTGAGATTACTGGACTTAACATGTGTAATTTTATATTTTTTATATTTACCTGTGAGGAGCTCGTAAGGGGTGCTTTTCCTGGTAGAAGAGAAAAAAAACCATGAACATTTCTTGCAGAATTTTAAAAACTTCCTGCCTAATTTTCAGAAGATTCCATGTTAATATATCCCTAATATCTATTACCAATTGCCAGATGACAGCAATACCAGCACTTGCCAAGCACTGAGCTCTTCAGCAGGTGATGATGGCCAGGTTGGGTGGGTGAACTAAATGTCCCTTTTCCAGGGAAATGGAGCCCTTCCATGCACAATAAGCATCTTACAGTCACGTCACACACCAGCCCAAAGAAGTTCTTTTCCTCTGGAATGTGATTTTTACATGAGGGCACATGCTGGCTGTTTTCCTCTCCAAGGAATTGTTTTCTTGGCTGCCGCCATCCCATGTTTAACAGGACTGTGCAGCTTTAACGGCTCCAGGCTTATTAGGAGTCTAAACAGTCTCCTGTATCCTTTGTGTCAAAATGAGTGAAGGCTTTGGAAATCATTTTGGGATTCACTGAGCAGGAAAAGGAGTTGCTCAAAAGAGTCAGACCCTGCAGAAAAGCTGACTTCCCAAGTTAAAAAGGGACAGTAGCAATTCCCTTCTGAAAGTTTTCTGCATCCATTCCCTGTGCTAACTCAGACTTTTAACTTAATCAAATAATTTCTCTACACCAATTATTTCTAGCTGGGGTTTTACTTGTCTGTCTCTACCTCTCTTTTTCCCTGTGTAGCTCTCACGTGCGTGCTTCTGCTTTTTAACTTGATAAAGTAGTTGCACTTAGTACAGAGATAAATTAAAGTTAATGAGACAGAACCAGAACACGGCACAGGTATTTATCTTCCCTCTGTTTGTGTGCTGTTAGGAACTGGTTCTGGGATTTTTGTAGTCTGTGTATAACCCTGATCTGCTAAACGTGTTTTGTGGGAGAAGCAAATATCACCAGCTGCCTTCGTGCTCTTCGTTGCGGCACAGCTGATTTCATTTAACAGCGCACACAAAGTCTCTTACGCAGAACCACCAGCGAGGGGTTTTGATTATTTATAAGAACCTCTAACCAAGGCTGTGTTTTTCTGATGTGTTTACATGTATACATAGCTATAAAAAAATAAAGAACAGGAAAAACTGACTTTATTGTTGTATTTGCAGCCATTCTCGCTCAGCATAGAGCTGTTAGACCTTTGCAATACAGTTATACCAGTGGAAGCCTTTAAGGCATTTATTTCCGAGGGAATACTGTTTCTCCTACTTTAAACAATTAGATGGAGTGTAATCTCACCTTCTTCCTGTGGAATGCCACACTTTTATTGCTATCATTTATCAGTGGCGAGATGCAAATAAGATGTAAGCTTAGGAGCCTGGCTCAAATAAAACCAGATTGTATTGATTCTTGTGTGGTACAGAATGAAATGGAAAATCATCTGACAGCCAATCAGTGCTCATCAAAGCAATTTTTAAAGAATAAAAGCTGAATACGTACAGTATAAATTCCTTATCTTGTTTACTTGATGTACATGTGCAGTTTACAAGTCAGAAACCTGATATAAATTGTGGCTAATTGCGTGAGACAGTGCTGGTTATTTTCATTATAGGTTTAAAATGTGAGGTGTGGCTTGGGCTAAAAGCAGCTTCAGAGTACACAGAAACTTTGGAAATCATAGAATCATAGTCCTGAGTTGGAAGGAACCCACAAGAAACATAGAGTTCAACTCCTGGCCCTGCATAGGACAGCCCCAACAGTCACACCACGTGTCTGACAGTTTATTGATGGACACCTAAAGATGGAGGTGGAAAAAAACCAAACAAAACCCCAAAACTTTCACATCACTGACAGCAAATGAAAGAGGCTGAAAAACTGAGGTTTTGTCCATGTAGCAAGTTAATGATTTTCTTTTCAAAAAAAAAAAAGTTTCCCCATCCCCCTGCACTGCTCTGGAGACAAGACGGCTGCTGATTTCTTAAAGCCTTAAAGTTAGCTGACCTCCTCGCTGAACCCGACTTTAATGTAAACATTTTCTTGAGATGGTTCGTAGCAGGGCCAGCAAATCTGGAGAATATTAGTGGCGCTGTGTTTGCGGGAAGCAGGAATCCCTTGGTAATTCTCAGGAGCTCTTTTCCAGGCCAAGGCAGCCTGAGACACAGTTGTGTTTTCAGTTTTGCAGGGTTCGTTGGTAATGCCCTGTGTATCTTTCTAAAATGTAATTAGTAAAACACATAATTAGTTTTTGCTTTGAAGTCGAGTTTTTCTTCCTTGCTTTCACTCCATTAAAACTCTTTATCTCCCCCCACCAAAGGTAAATAATTTGATAGCCCAATATTGGCGTCGATTTAGTTGTCGGCGTTTTGGCGTTGGTTTATGAATCTAAATAGAAGAGAGAAATTAGAGCAGGGCTTCCTCCAGATCGCCTCTTTACAGGAATATTAAGTTCCTTTTAATGCTCCACGCTTAAGTGAAACGCAGGGCTGCTGTCTCAACCCGTATTTTGAAGAAAAGTTTAGTTCTTGTTCAGGTGCTTGCATTCCTTCTGTACAGTAGGAACTGGTTCCAATGTCTGTGTCATCATGTGGAATATTTTGCAGGTAGCAATATTGGAGCTGAATTTCTACATTTTCCTTACCCGTGTGCCATTTTTTAAAGATATATTGCATTTATCATAAGCTTGATCAGCTGCTGAAATAAGATATAATACTTAGCACTTCTTGCTTTTCAGCTTCAAAGCGCTTTGCACGCATTAACTGATCTCCCCAGCATCCCAGTCTGCCCAGTACTCACTGCTGTACAGCAGCATGCCCGGAGTGAGTGCACTGCTGGGTAGCAACCTGACGGACATCGGTCACCAGTGCTTATTACCCTCCTAGCACATGTTGTATTTCACCAACTATAAAAATCTTAATTTTACCTGCAGGAAAAAACATGTTTGCCCATAAGAAACCTGTGTCTGGTATGGGCAGTCCTTGCTGTCACCGCATGTTGCGTGTTAATCTGCTAATTGGGCTCAGTCTGTTTTCCCAATAGGTGAAAAACTTGAGAGAACAGAGAGACTGATGAAAGCAGACTCTGTGTGTAGTGGATTTTTTTTTTGTTTAAAAAAAAAATACATCAAAGTTGCTTTTTCATTTTGGAAGGAAACTTTACCGTTCTGCTATTAAAGTATCTGAAACCCAGCTTTCACTTCCAGCACAGGGCACAGAGATGCAAAATTGCCTTTAGATCTCTCGTTTAAATTGTTGAGAAAACTTGCAGAAAGGAAAGGGGAAGAGGGAGAAAGTCAAGGATTGATGTTTTCTGCTTTTACTTTTTTTTTTTAAATTTAGAAAAGTGTATAAAAATCCCCATGATCAGCACAAAACTGGTGCTTTCGCAGAGGTAGAGCAGAACCCCAGCAGAATGTCACCAATATTGGCTGGTTTTCCAAGCTGAGCTGAATCAATTAATTGTTCTTTCACACTTCTACCCCCACTTTCTGTAGTCATGGACTGTGCCCTGCATTTTCTGGAGCAAGGTTTCTCTTCATTTATCTTTTTTGGAGGTTGTAGGGTACATTGAGCACACTGGACACTGGTTGGAGCATGTGCAACTTCCTGAAATATAAATAGTAGTAGAGGCTTTATATTATTACATAATAATTTGATTGGCATTTCTCTAGGTTTGTTTTTTCCAGGTTTTGATCACAGATATGTTTAATTGGTGTTAAAATTGGCTGTTGTGTGTGTTGGTTGTCGTGGCTTGTTTAATACCTCCTGTTTGCAGTTGTCCTAGTTTTACCATCTTGAAAGATGGTTTCTATTTAGTTCCCTTAATGTGTGCCACAGTTTGTTTTAAAACCCACAAATTTAGCTGAAGTGTTTGTTTTTTTACTTAAGAATGTTAACTTTAGAAATAAAAGATTTCCTGTTTATCAGCAAAAGTGTTTCTTCCCACTTGCTGGCATGATTTCGAAGACGGATTTTTTATTTCCTTCTCTTACACCGCATTTCTTTCTTGAGCTAAGCATAATAAACCCTGAGCTATGATAAAGCTTATTTAACCCAAGTATACCTGCCTCACCTCAAATAAATACAAAATAAATTGGGCAAAAGAAAGAGATAGTATTTTTGAATCAGGACATAAACATCACTCTGTAAGATATTCATTGTACTGCAGTAAATAGGGAAAATATATTGAATTTATGCACACATGATTGACTTTTCATACAGTGAACCCAGGTTAAACATCTTGAATATGGAATATGAATAGAGCTAACATTTTCATATGAAGCAATAATGAAAATTAACAGAGCTCCATTTCGACTGATAGCAAAGAACATTTGATACTCCAAGGCATAAAATGTGTTTAGTACTTGGGTTTTGTTAAGCTTGACAGAAGCCAGGAAACAGGACGGTACAACTGCAGCATAAAGGCTGCTTCTGTACCCGATGACAGGCTTGAGGATGGAATTGGGGGAGAACAATAACACCACCCACCCACCCCTCATTCCTTACAGTAAGAGGAGAAGGCATTCATGGCTGTGTGTCATCAATTGGATCATCTCTGACAGCATCCATCCTTGGGACCTGGGTTTTGTTCCCTGGTGCCAGGCTGCAAGCACAGGAGGGAAAAGCAAAACTTCTTCTCGTGGATTTCACAGGAACAATGCATTTGCTTTTGTGTTTTTTATCTTGTTTTGTTCTGTAATAGTCATAGGTAAAATGGGTTTATTGCAGGTAATGGGAAGGTTATCCTGGTGCTTTCCTGGTTTAGGGAGGTGTGGGGCTTGCAGACCAGTTGCAGCTGAAGTGGAGGTTGAGGCATTACTTGCTGTGGGTCTCTAACCCTGGTGGTCCATCCTTCTCCCTCATGTCAGCATCTTCTAGTCGAGCTGCTCCAACACAAGCTGGTCCTTTGAGGACTTTTTTCCTGCAGAGATTTCAATCCCTGATGAGTGTTACTTGTTGAGTCTGTGTGTTACTGTTTCATAGGCAGAAAAATCAGAAGTCAAAATATGCAGGTCAGGCAAAAACTGCCTGAAACTTTCTTTATATTCCCTTCCCTCCCACCCCTTTCACCTCTAACAGAAGCTCAAGTTGCTTTTCTCTTGCAGCCCTATAAATGCACTTGTTTCCTTAGTTGTAACCCTATAAATGCTCTTGTTTAACATGGGCCATGTTTGAAGAGTTGACCTCTTATTTGGTTTTAGTGCTTTAAATTAAAAGTTTAAAGGTACCTAAAAATCATCTTAAAGAAAAATGTGGCCTAACAATTAAGGTTTGACATCTGAGCCTCTCCAGCTCCTGTGTACACACAAGAAACTTTCCTGAAGAGTCACACTTTCCTGAAGGGAGAAATTCCTCTGGCCAGTGAATACAACACCCATAGAGCTCTGGAGGAAAGCTTGGCTTCCACTCAATTAAAATAGATTCTTTATTGGTCCTGTGCTAGCCCAGAATGGGAGCTTTTTGCTTTCTTTCAGAGAGATTGAGACAAAAATAAGCAGACAAGGACACCTGTCATCTTCCAGGCTCTGGGTGTTTTCCGACTGTGTCTGCTGAAAGGACATTGTGATGCTTATGGTTTAACCATCCATAATGATGATTTACACTAGCAGGTTAAATACATAAAACTTCCCAGTGAAACCATAACTAAACCTCTGCTTAAATTCCTTAGGACTGACCTAGAGTATCTTGGAATTTTGTATTTTAAATACAGATGTTGTATTTAAAATATTAAAAAACTCTCTTCAGCATCCAGGAGAGCTTAGAGCCACTGAAGGGGCAGCTGCTTCTGCACTAGGCTAGAAATTACCTGTTTTGCTGTCCTTCATCAGCTTCAGGCAGTGTAAGTTGGAGGTCTTGGAACACTTAGCTTTGCAGTGACTGTTTTCTGTTGGGTGGAAACTGTTAAATGAATTTTAAACGGGTTTCTCTGCACATCTTGGAAGTTTATTATTGTGAATAGAATCTTACTTCAAGAGCTCCTTGTGTCAAGCCTTCAGCTGATCCAGCAAACAGGCTTCTTGTATCATTTAATCTCAGTTTGTTCACCTGTGAAATGGGTGTTTTCAACATCTTAGTGTGATGTAATACTTTAAAAATGCACTTAGTACACCAGTATATCCTGCAAATAAATAGAATATTAAGTAGAGAGAACTTGCTGTTGGGTGGTAGGACAGTGCTATGTGCTAAATTTTCTGAACACGGTGTAGGAGGGACAGTAAGCTGTGTTCTTAAGTACTGTGTGAGAATAAACCTTTTTAATCCACCAAGGATAAAGACATTTAAAAAGTCCTTTGAGATCCTACACAGAATGTTGGAGCTGTGCTTTCCTTGCTGTGCCAACTCCTCACCTCAGGAGGAAGACAAAGAACAGTTTGCAGTTAATGGACTGGGATTCGGGAGATGAGGGTCACACTTGCTTTGTGACCTTAGGTAGGTCAGTTCCTCCATAAATCAGTATTATTACAGTAATATTTCCTGTCCTTCAGCTTAGGTATGTCTTCCATATTTGATTTGTAAACTGTTCTGACTGAGGGCTTTTCAGGTTAAGTCTGGACAGCATTTACCACAACGGAGTTCTGTTGTTAGTTGGGGTTTCCAAGATGCCTCTTTAATAAAAGCAGTCATAAATTCAGTGCTACTACTGTGTTGTATACTTCTTTTAAACATCGACACATATGAGGTTGCACTTGTTAAGCTCAAAAATGTTCAGGTGAGGTTGGACATAGAATCCTCACATGTCATTGCATGACGGTGTTTCATCACAATTTATTTTTTGAGTGCACCACATCATTAATATTTGATTTATCCTAACTCTGCAAACAGGAAATGATGGTGCATGAGGTTCTGCGCTCAGAGCAGTGTTTTGCTGTAGCTTGATTTGGCAAATCTGGATCTACAAAACTACACTGTATTAGTCTTGCTTAGTATTTACATCCTAATATCTGCTTTAGTCATTGGTGTGTAGTTTTGTGGGTACTTGTGTATATATGAGATTTTTGTCTCCTTGAATTTTACTCACTTGTAATATTATACTTTACATGTACATTTACATTATACTTTACAGTCCAGAGAAGCATTTTAGAAGAATCAGTGTACGTCATATGAAGGAGCCATGATTGGTTTTTCTGTTCTGGCAGGACATACAGAACCAGTGGATCAGCAGTTCAGCCCATCCACTGTCAAAGCTCCTTCAGTCTTTCAAGAGTTAGTAGACATCCCTGTCACTGTCTTGGGATGGTTTTGCTTTAAATTTGTTGAATATTTAAAAGAAATAGAGAGAGAGAGTATTAATTTTAGGTGCACACCAGCAGATTGCCTGTTCTGTACATGGCCAGAGTTGTGCCTTGCATCAAAGCTTGCATGGGTGGAGAAGGGGTTTACTGCTGTAGCAAAATCCATGAGTAGGAATTTGAGGTCCAGAAAATACTGCCCCAGATCGTTTCTGCAGAGTTCAGTTGTGTTCACTTGAGTTTGATAAGGAGCAAGGCAAAGATCCAAAAGCCTTGACTTTTTAAAGTAGGAAACCCTGTTTGTTTGTGGAAGTGGGGCCAGCCAGTTAATCTATGTATATACCTGGTACAGCACAGCTTCAGCCAAGGCCAGGCTGGACAGGGCTCTGAGCAGCCTGGTCTAATGGAAGGTGTCCCTGCCCATGGCAGGGGTTGGAATGAGATGATCTTTGATGTCCCTTCCAACCCAAATCATTCTACAATTCTTGGACGATGGTGCCCCTCTGTTTTGCATTGCTTTGATAGTCTTGTAAATTCTCACATTATTTTGTACTTTATTGAGTAACATGAGTGGATTCAGTCATACCATACCTAATTTTCATCAAAAATCTCCAAGGTACCATTAAGAGAGGGTGTTTCCACTTCCGCTTCATCACCAGTGGTGCAGCAAAACTGCAGTTACTTCCACTTTTGTTCTGCTTTCCTCTGATTTGAGCAGGAGTGAGCAATGTGGCCTAAACTTTTTTTTTTGTAAAGGCTATGACAGGCCAGGCCTGATAAATTTTAGCATGATAGAGAGGGAAAGCTATAACCCGCTGACACTGGGGGATATAATTAAAATGTGTAGGCACCCTGAATTACAGCTGTTGCGAGCGTTCCAGCTATCTTAATAATTGAAGACCTTTTAATAATTTTATATGTTCTTTACTAGCTTGGCCTTGAGCTTAGGCAGGACTTCAGTTTCAAGATAATTTTCTTGTCCTCAAAAGTTAAATTGCTTTCTTTAATATAAAGCATACAATAAGGAGTGCAATTGAAGAGCTGCACGCCTACTGAACCTGCTCTTTCAGCATGAGACTCCACTTGTTCGAAGCAGATCCAGAGGAACAAACACTCTTTTATTATTAGATGATAAATCCCTGATGCCGTATCACTGTTTTGGCTTTCAACCTTATTGAACTTTCAAGAGAAATGCCTCTGTTTATAACATGAACTGCCCAGTAGCATCCAAGTATCTGTCACTGCACTGTGGACTTGAATTTTTATTTGGTGAACCATACTGTGCTGTGTTGTTCATAGTGTGTCTGGTGCTATATGGCTCAAGTCTGGCTCGTGTGATGAAAAGCTGCAGAATGAGATGTGGGGGTTACTATTTTGTTACAGAATTCTGATTGCAAGTTAGAGCTTTTAATAATTTTTAATTAAAGGAGTTGGCAAATTAAGGGTTTTTTTCCTGCGTGAGTAAGAAATAAAAAATAATATTTCTGCTGAAAGTTGTTGGGATACTTACTCTTAATTTACTGAAGTTTGCTGGGCTTTTTTCTAAAATACCACAAAATGTACATAAAGGGGGCTTACAAGAAGGCTGGAGGGGCACTTTTCACGGGGGCGTGGAATGATAGGACATGGGAGAATGCCCTTAAACTGAAGGAGGGTAGATTTAGATTGGATATGAAGAAGAAATTCTTTACTGTGAGGGTGGTCAGGCCCTGGCACAGGTTGCCGGGAGAGGTTGTGGACTTGCCATCCCTGGAAGTGTTTAAGGCCAGGCTGGATGGGGCTTTGGGCAGTCTGCTCTAGTGGAAGGTGTCCCTGCCCATGGCTGGAGAATTGGAACTGGATGATCTTTGAGGTGCTGCTGAAAATACGAGTTCAAAAATATCTGTGCTGAAGGCAAAAATTCCATGTGCTTTAGGAAATATTTATTACCACATAGAAACATCTCAATAAAAAGTGACATCTTTAGCATCTGACTTTGAATAGAAAAGCAGTTTGCATTTCTGCGTTTGTATTTGGCAGATTATGTTTCTGTGTTTGACTTTGAATTCACCATTCTCAAGTAGCTTCTCCAGCCTCTAAAAGTGGAGAAACTGAGGCAAGTCTCTGAATTTATTTTGCAGATGACTTAGTTTAGAGGTAGCTGTGGTGAAGCAAAGATAAAAGTTAAAATTCACTGTCTCCTGGATCTGTGTCTCAGGCAGGCTTTCTGTGTTTTTTGCTTTCAGAATTTCCTTTGGGATACCCAGCTTGTTGCTTCAGCAGGAATCTGCTTTTGACACTGCACTGGGGTGTTACGCCAAGAAGCATTTTTGGAATATTCATATTTTAGCCCACAGTACTGCATTTGTTTAATATTTGGTAAGGTCTCAGCTGCAACAATCAACTAGCAAAATGTTCTTCTCTTGGGAGCTTTCTAGCAAGTTCTAGCACATGGTCAAGATCTGATGTTTTATAATGCCAAGATGTGTTGTTAAAAGGCTTTAAAAACCATCAGGCTTTAAGTGGTGCTTTCTGCTGCAGAGTATCAAATTGATAGTCAACCATAATTTGGTTTTTAAGTTTGTCTGTTGAATGAGTCCCAATTTGTATAGATAATATATTGTGTGTTCAAGTGAGTGCTCCGCTTTTGTACATTCCTTCCATTAAGAAGATGAGACCTCGGATAACTCGGAGTTTCAGATAATGTGGAATCAAATACGTTAGCAAGTCGTACAGTAACAAATCAGCACAATGACTATTTTATGTTTGAAGTGGAGATCGTGTTTGGAGTGCCTGGAAATGCCTTGTTGGAAAAATCAATTCTGAGCATCTCCTTTCTCCGCATTTTGATTCATTTTACTTTGAATGTATTTTGACACTGGAAGTTTCAGTCTGTCCACATGCAGGGTTTAACTCTCCTGGGTTTTTTTGAGCTTACTCCAGAGTTATACCACAGTGGCTGGAAAAAACATGTGATTTTGATTTACATTATCTAGTGCTTAATTACTTTAAAGAATCGTGTAGTTGTTAAGGTTGTAAAATACCTTTAAGATCCTCACATCCAACCGTCATTTGACTGGTGAAACATCCTAAGAAAAGCATGCACAGGAGGCAGCTGAAGAAGAAATTAAGCAGCAAAATCACACTTTTTTCTTTCTCAAGTCATCTCACTAGACCTCAGACTCCATATTTTTGGGAGACTTGCACCATGTAGAGTAGTGCTGGTAGGATTGACAGAGGTTTTATTTGGAGCAGGCAAATGAATAAATAAGCCTTCTTGATACACTGAGAGAGCTGAAGGGACTTGGGAAAAAATATCATTAATCCTCATTTGATAGAGGGTGGGAGTCAGGCATGGAGCTGTGTCTTGTCAAGCAATGCCAAGCTGGTCACTGGCAGAGCAGGGCCTTCAAATCTGCTTGAAATAGGAAAGCTGATGAGACAGAGAGATATGGAAGGGCTCCTCCAACCCTCCAAGGCGGGGAGAGGGTTTATAGAGAGATATAACGTGTTCCTTAGTTTGATTTATTTTTCTTTGCTAAGGAGAGAGTGTGCAGTACTCAACATTAGATAGTCTTTGCCCTGGGTGCAGAAAGCTTTTGCATTTTCTGAAGGGATATATTCGTAGTATTGTGAAAATGTGACTGTGACCTATTTAGACGGGTTGGAGTAGGGTACGAATCTCTGCAC
The DNA here is from genome assembly GCF_020740725.1 of Corvus hawaiiensis. Lineage (NCBI taxonomy): Eukaryota > Metazoa > Chordata > Aves > Passeriformes > Corvidae > Corvus > Corvus hawaiiensis. Next base: position 75,906,368 of record NC_063216.1, on the reverse strand, counting down.
TAGGAAGAAGTATCATTTTCCAGCTGGGCAGAAAATCGCATTTATTCTGTAATAGAACACAAGAGCTCATTGAACACCGGAGTGGAGTGGCTGAGCTGTCGGCGCTCCACCGGGGAAATGAAGTCTCCGCTTAAATATTCCATCAGATAGCAGAAAGCCTGCGAGTCCCAAGAACAGAATTACTGGCTTCGGTAGATGACCAAAAAGTTCTTCTTTCTCTGGGGAGAGGCTGTTCAGCTGCAGCAGAGGATTGTTTTTAAAGGAGCTGCATGACACTTTCTGCATGTGTTCTCCTTGCTACGTGTCAAGGGCTGAAAATAAAGAGGAAATTATTACACATAACCCTGGACTGACAAGGAGGTGGCGTGTGGAGATCCATGCACATTTAAATGCGTCTCTCTAGAAATAGGAACTTTTGAATCCAAGGCTTCACTTTCTCAGAAAATCAACCATTTGACCTAAAAGCTCAGAAGTTGTAGGGGACTAACCCAAAATTATTAGGGGTGGAACAGTCCAATATTTATGTTGTTAATGTTGCAGCCAGGATCAGATAGTTTGTAAGAGAAGGTGGGATCTCCTCTTAGACAAATTATTGTGGTCAGGAAAAAAGCAGTAGTACGTGAGCCTCTGTCCTGGCAAATAGCTTGTGCATCCAAAACTATGTCTGTTTTTTCCATCCCTCCTTACTTGTCTGAGAGGAAATTGCTTCCCCTTATAAACCTAGAATTTGCTGCCTTTCTTCAAGAAATATTTAAATATGATGGCTTTTAAAAATTTATTTAAAGAAGATTCACGAATTTGCACTGTAATAAAAATACTAACATGTAAGACAGTGAGTCTGGGCAACGTCACATCATTAGGTTTGTGCAGGTGCTCTGAAGTGCTTCCCAGTTATTTAATTTCACAATGCAAGATGGGCAAATCTTTTCTCTGCCTCATGCTGGCGTCACAGCAGCAAACTTGTTGAATTCCCCTCAGTTATGGAAATACTTGGTGTAGAACCTATACTCTGTATTACAAGTTTTGACACAACTCCTTTGCGACCAATGGGGAACATATATTATTTTCTGTCCTTCAAAGCTGCTTTTCTGTAGAGATAACATTGGCAAGGATAGCTCCGAAGATAGGCGCTCACTCAGCAGAGGAACATTGCTGTATTACTCAAAAAGATAAGGAGGTATTAAGAACTTCCTTGGAGTTCTTACCAAAAATCAATTCTTTCATAGTTCTCCAGAGATAATTCATCCCTCTCTCCATCCTAATCCTCACTGAGCGGGGATGGAGGCAAGGAAGAGGATGTGGTGCAAAAACCGAAGGTTGAAATCTCTCGGACCTTTTGTGATTTATTTTGAAATTAAAAATTATACCTTTTCTGGATGGGCATCAGCCATAAAGTGATGGTCATTCCCAAATCAGTCATAAGTGCATTACAAGGAATTGAACTACTCTTTCTGCCAGGAGAAACCAGCAGTTTCAGTGCCAGGAGGAGCTTACCTCTCCTAAGGAGAGATGCAGGATCATAATGCAGATGAACAAGATGTCTCTCCTAATCCAAGGAGTGAGAGACACGGCCTCTTTCTTCTTCTGACCATATATTTAAAATATCTGATTAGCCAGATTGCACCTTCTCTAAAGCAAAAAGTGAGCTGGTAGGTTCAGTATTAGATTTCCAAACTCATCCTAGACTTTGAATTTTCATCCTTGCCATGAGTATTTTGTGTGACAATGACCATGCATCAATAATTTGTTATTGCTGAGCCCTGCTTGTTTTTTCCTCTGTAGATGAGATACCTGGTGTAGTGGGAGGTGTCCCTGTCCATAGCAGGGGGTTTGGAACAAGATCATCTTTAAGGTCCTTTCTAACCCAAATCATTATATGATTCAATGATTTTGGTTGTCTGTGCAAATTCTTTCTGTGGATAAAGAGCCTGTAAAAGTATGTGGCCATGCCCTGAACAGGTTGTCCTGAAATATCTGGTCTTGGTAATAGAAAATCCCCCAAACAGTGGCTTGGCAAAAATCTTACTCCTGAGTAAGAATGAATTTATTTAGACTTTTATTCTGAATTGGATATCTTGTATCCCTAAATACCTGCTGTTCTTGAGCAGTCAGAGAGCTTGTTAATCATATTGCTCATGGTAAATGATATTTTGGCCACTCTGTCATTCAGCATGTCTGGTGTATGTCAAGGGTAGTATTCTCTCATGGTGCTGTAGTATATTGAAAATGGAAATAATATCTTTACAGTTTCTCAGGTATCCTGACTAAAATTTAACTTGTCTTTTCTCCTCCCAGTTCCCTATGCTTTTGACCATCACTGACTTTTTTTTTTCCCCTTTTAATTTGCAGAAGGCACAGATGCAAGTCCTGACAACACACCCTTCTTACTTGGAGGATTAAGACAATGTCCTTGTTCTTGCTTTTTTATGGTTAGATTTCTTTCTCCCTGTAAGGTACCTAGTCTTTTTAAACAGCTTTCTGTGCAGATAAGTAAAATCTTAGATTTAAGTAGGAAATCTTACTAAATCTTAAATTTTTGTAAGAAACCTTTAATAGCCAGAGTACAAGATATTTATCCTGTGGTAGCAGATGTAATTTAGAGACCTTAAAGAATTTGTGGCAAAAGGAAGCAAGTTGTTACCATGTTAAAATTTCTAATGCTTCATTTTTCTTGTTACTTAGTCCCAGGGTTCTGGAGGTCATTTTGGTTGAACTTAATGAGTTCCTGGGTGTACGCAGAGCACAGCAATCTTTTGGGTTTAATTCTCTAGCCCAGAAATGCTGGAGGGAGGGGGAGAAGCTCCAAAATACAACAAGAATCTGATGTCTGCCAGAGTCTTATTTAGTGCTTGAAACAAATTCAGATCTGTTTCTGGATTTGAAATTCCTTATTAAAGACTCTTCACCTCCTTGCAGAAGTGGTGGCAGGTCTTTTTTGTACGTTTCAGTGATGTTTCATATTTGAGAGAGATTTCTAGGCATTGTCTGAAGTTCTGCTGTCTTTCTTGCCACTGGGAGCAGTGACAGTTCGTGGTGGGAGGGAGAGAGGAAAGGGTTTGCCATTTCCCACTTTATTAGGGAATAATATGGTGTAAAAATAATCATTGTATCATAGAATATTCTTAGTTGGAAGGGACCCATAATGATCATCAAAGCCCAGCTCCTGAAGAGAGGGAAAGAAAAAGCTTAGAAGGTGAATTGAGGAGTGATATCTGCTGAGTCAGAGATGCCATTCAAGAGAAATAAAGATATCTCCTATCACAGCTGGAAAAAGAATCCTCTGCCATACTGCAGAGTTAGAGATCTGAATAAGTTGTCTTCTACTTTTTAATAATTGCTGAGTTACGTCACATCTGAGCAGCTTTTTATCTAGGAGTATCCTCAAAACTCATTTTTTATTTTTATGGATGTGCACAAGAAATGAAGCCCCAGTAGCTACAGTGACAGGTGTGAGATGGAAGAGCTCAGGAGTGAAGAGACTCTGCATAAACAAGACCCTGAGGACCAAAACTTGCAGCATTTAACATCATGTGATGCAAAAACCAAACCAGCAATCAATTGCTGCCCATTTACATTCTGGCTTGTCCCACAGCCACTTCGAGCATGTGTCCACGACGTACCTACTTATCCCTTCTTCCTTATTTTGGCCTGGAAATTGTTCATTTAGTGTAACTCCTCTTACCTCCTCTTCCTCTTCTTACTGCTTCTTGTAGTTCCATGTTTCATGGGCTTTCTGGGTGTGTTGTCCTTTGCCTTTTGCTTCAGTCTGCCCTTTGGCCATTGGTTTCCTTCATGAATATATCCTGAGTGATGCAAAAAGCAAATGTGTTCTTCCCTCTTCTAGTTTTTATCTTCCTGCTAAATTCTAGACAAAGAGAAAGCACCGGAAAGCTCAGAGTGAGGGACAAGAAAAAGCAGAAAAAATCTGTAATACAGAAAAGCTATTATTTTCTGGGTTTTGGAAGGGGCAGTTAATGAATTGTAAAATCACAGAATCCTGGAGTGGTTTGGGTTGGAAGGGGTCTTAAAGATTGTCTAGTTCCAACCCCCTGCCATGGGCAGGGACACCTGCAATGAAGAGGTGGAAAAGAGAAAAATACAAGGATGAAAGAAAACAGAAAATCAGAACAAAAAGAAAGAAACAAAGAAATGTGAAGGAAAAACTTAAGTGTTTTTCTGTTCCTGATTTATCCAGGCAGCAGCATGGGTGAAGTCCCTGCTTTACAAACCTAATTCAGGTCCCTGTCCCATGAATTTACAGCTTGAATTGGGAAGTGGAAGAAATTAATGGGGAAAACCTCCCCCATTTCAATTTATTTCTCTGTAACGCATCCCAGAGCATATTCCATTTTGGGGAGAGGAGGGAACAACAGATTGTTGTTGCTAATAGGATTTGGGTCAAACTGCTGCTCACTGTTTGGCACATAACTAAATTAATAGGGGGGTGTTCTCAAAAATGACATGGCACAGCAGGACGATAATCCCTTCCCCACCCAATTCCGAGTCCCCTTCATCAGCAGAGATGTTTGGCTGAGCGTATTCTGCAACAATTTATCCATTAAAACTCCAACTTCCCCACCACTGGCTTTAATCCTGGCTTGGAAGGAGCTCCATCGCCACGGCTGAGCGCGCTTCGTTCTGCCTGAATCCCGAGCATACCAACAGTTTGTGCTCACTCCCGAAGATAAATCTCCCCTGCACCCTCCAAAACTCACAAAAACAGAGATGGTAAAGGCCTGAGTTTATGGAACAGGGGGTTAGGAAGAGTGGCAACGAGCAGCAGAGCAAATAAATAGTTACAGATGAACTGCATCAGCTGAAAATGCTTTTGCAATGTTTTGTAAGGGAAGTTTTGTATCTCGAGATGAAGAAGTTGTCTTCAGTCTGTGTGTTCTTTGGGGTCTTTGTGGATCATCAAAGTGTCCCTGGGAATTGCAGTTCCCTCTCAGCAGGGAGTCACCTGGTAGTGAACCAGCCTGAGGTCCGTGAGACGGGAAGGTTACATGGGAATCTGACAACTCTAAAATGAAAGGGTTTTATATTTTTTTGTGTCTGAGTGGAAAGTTAATGTTACGTAAAACTGCCTACTGAAGCCAATTCCTTCACTGAATTTGTTTTCATTGGATTTTTTTCATTCCTCCCGTGTGTCCAAGAAAAATATTGCTTAGCTAAAAGGCATTAATTCAGTTTCAATCAGAGTATCAAGCCCTCTGACTCTAGTACTGATGTGTGCACAAGTTTCTTGTTTAAATTAAGCCTCCTGGTTACTGGCTTGTTTGTTTCTCCACTATCCCTGTTTTCTCGGTATTCAGGATGCTTATCTCATAAACTGCTAGAAAAATAGTGGTCATGTACCAATTTTTAAATAATTCAGATGGAAAAGCAATATGCTGCAGAATTTCTGTAATCAAGTATGTACCCAATCCAGCTCATGCAGAAACTTGATCAAAATAGATCCTTAACTCTTGGTTAAACCTAATTAGGATACAGAGTTCAATACAAACCCACTTCTCATTTTCCTTTGCAATCAGCACATCATTTTTGTTTTGTTAAAGGACACAAGTTGCATCCCTTTAGATAAACAGCTTGGGCAAGCTCTGCAAAACAATTAGTGCATCTTTCACATGGTCTAAACTTGATTGAATAATTACTCAAATAATGGTCAGTAATGGAATACATAGGGTTATCTCCTGGCTAATCCTCAGGTAATGGAGTTGGTGTATCTCTGATTTTTCTCTTAGCTGTTCCCAGTGAACAGGAGACTGAGACAAAAGTGATTATGGGAAGTGGAGGGAGTCACTGGAGGCCAGCAAGGAAAAGGAGGCCTTATCTTAAGCAATTAATCAAGAAAACTCCTATTGTGGGACAATTATTCAAAGCTAATTCTAAAATAGCTTTAGAGCCTGAGGTCCTGAAGGTTTTTTAGTGTGTTTTTTTCTGTTTTGTTTTTGTTTTGTTTTAAGAATCTTGCCAAGGTCATTGGGAGCACAGGGGCAGCCCTTGCATCCAAATGAAGGCTTCAGCATAAAGAGGGAGTTGACTCTAAAGTGCAGCATCACACAGTGTGGGCCTTGAAGTCCTTGTCAGAGCTGTGAGTTTTTGTTTTAAAAAATGGATTGGAATGTTTCTAAACAGAGACAATATTCTAAAACTTGCTTAATGCTTCCACAAAAGCCAAAGAATCAGAGAATGGAAGGGACCCTAAAGCTCATCTTGTGCCACTCCCCTGCCATGGGCAGGGACACCTTCCACTAGACCAGGTTGCTTCAAGCCCTGTCCAACCTGGCTTTGGACGCTTCCAGGGATGGGGCACTTCTCTGGGCAACCTGTGTCAGGGCCACCCCACCCTCACAGTAAGCACTTTCTACCCAATATCCAATCTAAACCTACTCTCTGTCAGTTTGAAGCCATTCCTCCTTGTTCTATCACTACATACTCTTGTAAAAGGGTATCCTCTCTTACTGTGTGTCCTTTGCAAGTGACACCACGAGAAGTGTGTCACAATCATTTCACCTCCGTGCCCAGCTCTACTTCTGCAAATGCAGGACTCTGATATCTGTGAATCTCCCTTTTATTTTTTGCTCTGATGTTTTTCACTGCTTTTGCTTAGCTTAATTGTCCTACAAAGTCTTGCAGCAACCTCAGAAGTGCAGCATTGTTTTGTGGCTGTGGCCTTGTAAAAGCCCAGGAGGTCTTTCCGGTTGTCTCCCCAAGAAAGCTCTTGTACAGTGAGCATCTAACAGACTCCTGTACTCTGTTTTCAGCCTCTGAGCTCCCTTGGAAGTGAGATTTATTTGAAGATGTTGTTGTGATCCATGAGGTCCTATGGAAAGAAGCAATAGATTTTAGCAGCTGTCCCTGAAAAATTATAAGGTCACGGGAAAGAAAGCAGAGGTTTTTAATTGGATGTGCTTTAAATTTTCCTACAGCCTCCTGAATCAGGCTCCTTGCTGGAGTGGGAAGCTGCCCGCAGAATTATTGCTCAGCACAGTCACCCCATGCTCTCGGAGCACTTTTTTCCCAGCGGTGCTGACAGCAGCATTTTGAACCCTCTGTGGCGTCAGGCCGCCCGAGCCGGTTTCAAATGGCTGTGGAGCGTCGCCGGCGAAGTGCTGCTGGATAGGTGATCACACTGCCCTGATTCGTTTTCTCTCTGCCTATGGGCACCTTTTGCAGGGCAGGGTTACAGGCAGGCCCTGGACACACATGTGCTCCTGTACGGAATACAGCAGAGGGGCTGGAAGACAAAGAGAGTCACTAATTGGATTTGTAGCTGTAAGAAAAAAAACTCTTAAAGTAAACATTTTCCTCTCTTTAAGGCTTTCCATGGCTTCTTTCGTGAAGACCGCTTGAAAGTATCTGTTTCGGGGGTGAACCCTTCCCAGCAAATTTAATTTTGAGGCTTGTCAAGCTTTATTAAAACCTTATCATCAGTGATTTCCTTCTCTGCTAGATCAAGAAGATTGTATTTGTTATGGGATTCGTATTGTGGCTCAGAATTCATCCCAGCAAAGAAGAGGGGGGTTCATAGATGTACCAGGACACACCAGTGCCAGCTCAGAGCACTGAAGTCCCGGGATGTGCGTAGTCATCACATCTTCCTGAAGGCTTTGGATGCTGTTTGGACAGATTTGTAACTGCAGTTGTGTTTCTGAGTTAGCAACTGTGAGAATAAACTCGCTATTCCGCATAGCAAAAGTGTTCCTAATTGCCACTGGTATCATTAAAGAAATGAGTGGATTCCCAACAGCTGGAATATTCCCAACCCATTCCCAACAGCTGGAATATTTGGTAAACAGTTCTGTGTATGGTGTGTGTACATTTATTAAGGCAGAGGGTGAACACATGCCTGTTTTGTTTTTACTCTTTAGTAATTCCATTTGCATTAGTGAGAGTTTCCATTCAATAGCAGAGCCTTTTTTTTATTTTTTAATCTAATTTCAGTGACTTCCCGTAATTTGTGCCACTGTGGATCAATACCACAGATCAGGATTTCACCTAACAGGGTAGACAAGAGTTTTTCCAATTTATTCTAGAGCACAGAGCCTGGTTAGCTTTTTTTATACCTCTCAATTAATCTATTGAAAATAAACTTCTCCCTATCCCAGTCTTTCTCATTTTTAGAAATTTTTTTTTTCAGTTGTTGAGAAAATACTGTATTTCTCTTTCTTACCCAATTAAGACAAAAAGATGGATGGAAGAGTCTCTGAATACGTACTCTGTTTGTTTTTCTTATAGTGCCAGAAGTAACCAAAGCACTTTGGAAAACACAGATACGGTTCTTGCCCTGAGCAGCTTATCATTGGGATTCAAACATGCCCTTGCAATTTCAAGTGATGCACAAGAGGAGAAGAGGGAAGGCAATTAATGGCCAAATGAGTTGTTGAACTAAAAAGTTATTTGAAGGTGATTTAAACACTCAGAGCCTTTTTTTACGACAGCAAAATTACATCTTTGTCCTGCATAGCCAGAGTGATGATGGTCTTTAAGCTGTGTTGAGCCAAGACTTCCTTCTGGGAATGCATTTTCGCAGAAGCTCCCTCATGTGAACAAGAATGTAAGAGATTAAGACCCAAAATAGCCCAGGTCTACTTTTGAGGGAGTAAAGCGAGTCAGAGGCAGACACAGGTAATTGTAGCTGATCACAGACCTTGCCTGCCAGAGGAATTCTCTCTCCATGTGGATTTTTTGCCACACCTGGCAGTGTCTGTGTTTATCCTGTGAACTTGGAGATGAGCTCATCATTTAATAGGAGGCCACTGTCTTCATGTTGCCATTTCTTCCATGCCAAGCCTCTTCCCTGTGCTGATCAGAATTGCCACGATATCCCCTCCCATCTCCTCTACCTTTGCCACAAAACCAGTAATGAGTTGGGTCACTCTGGGCTGAGGGACACCTTAGCTATTTATAGCAGCAACAGAAATACAGATATGCTGTCTCGGTTTTGAAAGACAGGTGTCTGCTAAGGAAGGCAGAGGCCCCCCTTGAAGTGGCAGATATAACCCCTTTTCCCTCCAAGTTATTATATTTTGAAATCAAGGGCCTTTAGGCAAAGATGTGGGAAATAGGAATAACAGTTCTTTACTATATATATATATATGTATATAACCAGTCAAACAAAACAACAACAACTGTGGCAGTAACAGCAATCACAAACCCAGTGCCAGCCTTCTCGGCTGTCAGGCCCTTTCCCCTCGGGTGCAGTTCCGCTCGCAGCCGGCAGGGGCGCTGGCGGCTCCCGGTGAGCAGGGCAGGTGCGATGGTTCCCCCGCGGCTGCAGGGGGCGCTCCGGAGCGAGCTCGGGAAACCCGCGGCTCTGGTGCCCTGGGATCCCGGGAAGGATGGAACAAAGGCTTCACAAACCGCTGGGCAGCCGATCCCGGGCTCTCAGGAACAGCAGGCTGGAATGGCAGGGACGGACGCAAATCCCGGGTGGCAGACGAGATGTATCCAGATGGGAAAAAACCACGGAGGCCCAGGCAGGCAGGGCGAGCAGGGCTACAGCGTAGCGAAAGCTCGAAACAGCAGCGGGGCAGGACAGCCACAGCTCGGTCTCCAGCAGGGCAGGGAAAAGCGGCTTTTGGGGTCCCGGCGTTGCTTCCAGCAGGAAGAAAGAACGGCCAAAAAGAAAACAGCAGCAGCTCCTTTCTCTGCAGCTTCTCTCTCCGGACGCTCAGAGCGAACTGTCCCCACACCCAGGTGTAGACAAAAGAGTAGCCAGGCCCGCCCCACTCCCCTTTTTGTCTTTCTTAAGTACAGCTATTTGTCCCCTAGCAACATGCATATGGGAGAAAATTCCTTTAACAGGAAAACCTAAGACTAAACTAAAACCCCAACATTATCCACCCCGAATTTTTTCCCATACTAACATGTTACATGAAACTTAACTTTTTTTTAACCATATAAATCTATGCATTACCCAAATTATATACAAATATACATGCTGATACTGATACAAGTACAGAGCCATGGGTAGTTCACCCTAAAACAAGGTCCTCTTGAGGTAAGCATCGGGTCTCTCCATCCTTTTGCATCACCCACCAGGTGCAACCTGGTCCCTGAGCAAAAACAACCCCACGGATGGGTTTGTCTTTGCTCAAGGCAGACTTTACCCAAACAGTTTTTCCAAGCATACCTCTCATGTGCACCACTGGAACCTTATCCCCGTCTGTTGTTTGTAGGGGTTCGGATTGGGCAGGGCCTGCTCGGCTGGTGGAACCTCGAGTGTTAACTAACCAGGTGGCTCTTGCTAAATGCATCTCCCAGTTTTTGAAAGTCCCCCCACCCAGTGCCTTCAAGGTGGTTTTAAGCAGTCCATTACACCGCTCAACCTTCCCAGCTGCTGGTGCATGGTAAGGGATGTGGTACACCCACTCTATGCCATGTTCTCTAGCCCAGGTGTTTATAAGGCTGTTCTTGAAATGAGTCCCATTGTCAGACTCGATTCTCTCAGGGGTGCCATGCCTCCAAAGGACTTGCTTTTCCAGGCCCAGGATGGTGTTCCGGGCAGTAGCATGAGGCACAGGGTAGGTCTCCAGCCACCCAGTGGTGGCTTCTACCATTGTGAGCACATAGCGCTTGCCTTGGCAGGTTTGAGGCAGTGTGATGTAATCAATCTGCCAGGCCTCCCCATACTTGTATTTGGACCATCGCCCGCCATACCACAGAGGCTTCACCCGCTTGGCCTGCTTGATCGCAGCGCATGTCTCACAGTCATGGATAACCTGGGAGATACTGTCTATGGTTAGATCCACCCCTCGGTCTCGTGCCCACTTATAGGTGGCATCTCTGCCCTGATGGCCTGAGGCATCATGGGCCCATCGAGCTAGGAACAGTTCTCCTTTATGTTGCCAATCCAAGTCTATCTGGGACACCTCTATTTTCGCAGCCTGATCTACCTGTTTGTTGTTACGATGTTCTTCATTAGCCCGGCTCTTGGGGATGTGAGCATCTACATGACGGACTTTCACGGATAGCTTCTCTACCCGAGTGGCAATGTCTTTCCACTCTTCAGCAGCCCAGATTGGTTTTCCTCTGCGCTGCCAGTTTGCCTTATTCCACCTTTCCAGCCAACCCCACAGAGCATTGGCTACCATCCATGAATCAGTGTAGAGGTAGAGCTTTGGCCACTTCTCTCTTTCAGCTATGTCCAGAGCTAATTGGACAGCTTTGAGCTCAGCAAATTGGCTCGATCCACCTTCTCCTTCAGTGGCCTGTGCAACTTGTCGTGTGGGGCTCCATACAGCGGCTTTCCATTTCCGGCTAGCGCCTACAATTCGGCAGGAACCATCAGTGAAGAGGGCGTATTGTCTTTCACTCTCTGGTAGCTCGTTATATGGTGGGGCTTCTTCGGCACGTGTCACCTGCTCCTCTTCTTCTTCAGAAGATAACCCAAAAGTCTCACCTTCTGGCCAGTTTGTAATTATTTCCAAGATCCCAGGGCGACTTGGGTTTCCAATTCGGGCGCGCTGCGTGATGAGGGCAATCCATTTGCTCCAAGTAGCGTCGGTGGCGTGATGCGTGGAGGGAACCTTTCCTCTGAACATCCACCCCAGCACCGGTAGTCGGGGTGCCAGGAGGAGTTGTGCCTCTGTGCCGATTACTTCTGAGGCAGCCTGGACTCCTTCATAAGCTGCCAGGATTTCCTTCTCTGTGGGAGTGTAGTTGGCTTCAGATCCTCTGTAGCTTCGGCTCCAGAATCCCAGTGGTCGGCCCCGAGTCTCACCAGGCACCTTCTGCCAGAGGCTCCAGGACAGACCATGGTTCCCGGCTGCAGAGTAGAGCACGTTCTTCACCTCTGGTCCTGTCCTGACTGGGCCAAGGGCTATGGCGTGAGCAATTTCCTGTTTGATCTGGGCGAAGGCTTGCTGCTGTTCAGGGCCCCAGTGGAAATCATTCTTCTTGCGGGTAACCAGGTAGAGAGGACTCACGATCTGGCTGTACTCGGGAATGTGCATCCTCCAGAAACCTATAGCGCCTAGGAAAGCTTGTGTTTCCTTCTTGTTGGTCGGCGGAGACATTGCTGTGATCTTATTGATGACCTCAGTGGGAATCTGACGTCGTCCATCTTGCCACTTTACTCCCAGGAACTGGATCTCTCGGGCAGGTCCCTTGACCTTGCTCTTCTTGATGGCAAAACCAGCTTGCAGGAGAATTTGAATTATTCTCTCTCCTTTCTCAAACACTTCGGTTGCAGTGTTCCCCCACACAATGATGTCATCAATGTACTGCAGATGTTCTGGAGCCTCACTCTTTTCTAGTGCAGTCTGGATCAGTCCATGACAGATGGTGGGACTGTGCTTCCACCCCTGGGGCAGTCGGTTCCAGGTGTACTGCACGCCCCTCCAGGTGAAGGCAAACTGAGGCCTGCACTCTGCTGCCAGAGGAATGGAGAAGAATGCATTGGCAATGTCAATAGTGGCGTACCACTTTGCTGCTTTGGACTCCAGCTCGTACTGGAGCTCCAACATGTCTGGCACGGCAGCGCTCAACGGTGGAGTCACTTCATTCAGGGCACGATAGTCCACAGTCAATCTCCATTCCCCGTCAGACTTGCGTACAGGCCAGATGGGGCTGTTGAAGGGTGAGTGGGTCTTGCTGACCACCCCTTGACTCTCCAGCTCGCGGATCATCTTGTGGATGGGGATCACAGCATCTCGATTTGTCCGATACTGCCGGCGGTGCACTGTCGAGGTGGCAATTGGCACTCGTTGCTCTTCCACTTTCAGGAGCCCAACTGCAGAAGGATTCTCAGATAGTCCAGGCAGGGTGTTCAATTGCCTAATGCCCTCTGCCTCCACAGCAGCAATCCCAAATGCCCACCTGAGTCCTTTTGGGTCTTTGTAGTAGCCATTCCGGAGGAAGTCTATGCCCAGAATACACGGGGCCTCTGGGCCGGTCACAATCGGATGCTTTTGCCACTCCTTCCCAGTCAGGCTCACCTCAGCTTCCAAAAGGGTCAACTGCTGTGATCCCCCGGTCACCCCAGCGATGGATACAGGTTCTGCCCCCACATGTCCCGATGGCATTAAAGTACACTGTGCCCCAGTATCAACCAATGCATCATATTTTTGTGGCTCTGATGTGCCAGGCCATCGGATCCACACCGTCCAGAAAACTCGGTTCTCCCGTGCCTCTTCCTGGCTAGAGGCAGGGCCCCTCTAGCCCTGGTTATCATTCTTTCCCTGGGCGTACATGCTCGAGGTACCTTCAAGGGGATCCGACATATCATCCTCCCTTCTGTAATGCCTGGCAGCTCGGTCATGGGAGGCTGAGGCTACCTTCACCTTAGCGGAACCCCCTCGGTTAGTGCCTCCCTCCTTGAGTTCACGCACCCGCGCTGCCAGGGCAGAGGTGGGTTTCCCATCCCACCTTTTCATGTCTTCCCCATGCTCACACAGGAAAAACCACAGCTCAGCTCGTGGGGTGTACCCTCTCTCTCTAGCAGGGGGACGACGGGCTCTGACTTGGGGGCCTGTGACTCGCACTGGTGCCACACTGACCCTCCTCATCTCCTCCCTCATCTCCTCCCTCATCTCCTCCCTCATTTCCTTCCTCATCTCCTTCATCTCCTCTTTGAGGTCCTGGACCACAGCAGAGACATGAGCTTTCAGCGGGCCATTGATCATGCTGTCATAATGCCTGAGCCTGTTGGCAACAGAGCCCACTGTTTCTCGGGTATTGTCAGCATCAATCGTTGCAATGAAGGTGGTGTATTGCGATGGCCCTAGCCTTGCCAGGTTCCACATCATCTGTCCTGTGCACCTGACCTTATCGGGGTCATTATCATGCTGTCCATCCTTCCCAAAGAGTACCTCTAATATTGCCACCTCTCTTAGCTGTTGGATCCCTTGCTCGAGTGTCTTCCACTGCATTCTATGATGATACTCCTGCATTCTTTCTTTGTGAATGAACCTTTCTCTCACACTCATTAAGAGCCGCTCCCAAAGAGAGAGAGGCCCTGGCTCCCTCACAAATATCTGGTCCACACCTGGGTCCTGGGTCAACGATCCCAGATACCTTGCCTCACCACTATCCAGTTGCACACTTGTGCCCATAAGGTCCCAAACCCGAAGCAGCCAGGTGGTATAAGGCTCACGCCCCCTTCGCACAATGTCGTTTCGCATAGCACGGAGACTGTCGTGCGACAGGGACTCAGTGATGATTTCTGGCTCTGGCTCTCCTGCTGGTTGTGAGGGCCCTGGTTGCCCATCATCATTAACTGGTCGTACTGATTTAGTCTTATACTTCCTCCTTTGCACAGGGGCGACCGCTGCTGGCTGTGGTTGCCCTTGTGGTTCAGCTGAAGCCTGGACGGTTGTAACATCCGTGGGTTCCACTGCTGCACCATCGGACTCACCCTCTTTGGGGCAGGGAGAGGGTTTTTCACTAGCTGAGGAGGTGTATTCCCTTAGCAATTGGCATATCTCCTGGCGCACCTGGCCCATCTCCTGGCACATCTCCTTGCGCACCTGGCCCATCTCCTGGCACATCTCCTGCATCCCTTTTTCCAGTACCCCCACCCAGTTTGGGTAGTCCATTTCTGAGGTGGACTGTTGGGCGGTATCAGTCTGTGGGGCGAGATCTCTAGTGTCTGGGGCTGTGGCAGGCTCTGGCTCTGGGGTAGGATCTCTAGTGTCTGGGGCCGTGTCAGGTTCTGGGGTAGGATCTCTAGTGTCTGGGGCCGTGTCAGGCTCTGGGGCAGGATCAGGCTCTGGGGTAGGAACTCTACTCTCTGGGGCCATGTCAGGTTCTGGGGCAGGATCTCTAGTCTCTGGGGCTGGTGTCCGGGTAGATATCCAAGCCAATCTCAACTTATCCTTGAATGCTAAATAGAGTAGGCCTATCAGCAGCAGATGGTTAGTATTCAGAGGGAATTTAAACCCTTCGAAAATTGATGGGGTGGGCCCAAAGAACTGGTTGAGGGGTTGGGAGAAAACTTCCCCTGGTGTCATTTCCTCACAGAAGGTACCATTGTTAACATAACCCCAAAAACATGTGCTCAGTGTGTGATAGCTGTTTATCCATGTGCCCACATTCCGGAGGAAGTTAAAAACCCATGAATTCCTCACCTTCTCGACCCATAACGCAAGCTGGATAACAGCAATGGTAGCCTTAGTCAGAGGACCCATACTCAAGTAAGGAGCTGCAAAGGGGAAGAATATAGCCACGGCCACATGCCACCCGAACCAGGGTAAACTAGACCACATAGTGCTGCCTAACAAGGTTCCAATATCCAGCACACAAAATAAAGTTATCGAGGAACTGTTATTCCTTTTTCACCTCTATCTCTTAATGCCCTCAGGCCCCACGTTGGGCGCCAAGATCTGTCTCGGTTTTGAAAGACAGGTGTCTGCTAAGGAAGGCAGAGGCCCCCCTTGAAGTGGCAGATATAACCCCTTTTCCCTCCAAGTTATTATATTTTGAAATCAAGGGCCTTTAGGCAAAGATGTGGGAAATAGGAATAACAGTTCTTTACTATATATATATATGTATATAACCAGTCAAACAAAACAACAACAACTGTGGCAGTAACAGCAATCACAAACCCAGTGCCAGCCTTCTCGGCTGTCAGGCTATTTCCCCTCGGGTGCAGTTCCGCTCGCAGCCGGCAGGGGCGCTGGCGGCTCCCGGTGAGCAGGGCAGGTGCGATGGTTCCCCCGCGGCTGCAGGGGGCGCTCCGGAGCGAGCTCGGGAAACCCGCGGCTCTGGTGCCCTGGGATCCCGGGAAGGATGGAACAAAGGCTTCACAAACCGCTGGGCAGCCGATCCCGAGCTCTCAGGAACAGCAGGCTGGAATGGCAGGGACGGACGCAAATCCCGGGTGGCAGACGAGATGTATCCAGATGGGAAAAAACCACGGAGGCCCAGGCAGGCAGGGCGAGCAGGGCTACAGCGTAGCGAAAGCTCGAAACAGCAGCGGGGCAGGACAGCCACAGCTCGGTCTCCAGCAGGGCAGGGAAAAGCGGCTTTTGGGGTCCCGGCGTTGCTTCCAGCAGGAAGAAAGAACGGCCAAAAAGAAAACAGCAGCAGCTCCTTTCTCTGCAGCTTCTCTCTCCGGACGCTCAGAGCGAACTGTCCCCACACCCAGGTGTAGACAAAAGAGTAGCCAGGCCCGCCCCACTCCCCTTTTTGTCTTTCTTAAGTACAGCTATTTGTCCCCTAGCAACATGCATATGGGAGAAAATTCCTTTAACAGGAAAACCTAAGACTAAACTAAAACCCCAACATATGCTTATTGCTACAATCCAAAATAGCCCATCATGCCATCGTATCTGTCTCTTACTTGCTGTGTCTGGGACTCATGATGATGAGAAATGTGACTCTTAAATTCTAACACCTGGGCCTTAAAGCATATTTCTGCTCTCACAGGTGCATTACACAAAAAGCCTAAAGCTTTTTGGGATTAAATTTTGAGCTTCTGGGGAGAAAGAGTGGGGTCTGAAGTAATACAGTGAAAGAAATATGTGATGTCTATGGGACAGTTAAGCCTTCCTATTTCTGGAGTTATTTAGCTCAATTGCAAAATAAGACATTAAATAATCACAGTATTTTCTCAGTGCTGAGTCCAAGTACCCAAATGCACATGTAGGTTGCAAATCTGTGGAGGACTAAAAATCTGCAGTGCCAGGTAAAAATTATTAGTATGGAAGAAGTACAGGTTCCCCAGTGCAATAAATACGTAGTCTGTTCCTTTGCCAGGAGGTACAAATAGTTGCTTCCTAAAATATTTGTAAAAGCCTGGGGGTTTTCAAGCTAGGATTTTATTCAAGGTAAACCAGTATATTTTCTTATACAAGACCATAGTATAGAAAAGGAAAAGCACTGTAAAAATTCTTCCAGATGTTTATATAGGTTCAGTGTTTTTGTTTTTAGTAAGATTTGTGATACTTGAAAAGCTGGTTCGGAAAGCTCAGCCAGGAAGATTAGATACAGACATGCAAAGTGAAAAGACTGATGGTCTGCTTTCCTTTTCTCAAGAAAAATACATATAAACCCCTAATACTACATTTGAGAATTCTTAGATACAGATAATATGATGTGGATTTTGAGTCTTTAGATGGTAAATTTGATCTTTGCAAGAGGAGCGAAGCCGAATCTCAGTTGTAACAGAAATTCTTATCCAGGAATACTCCTGGGAAGATTATTAAAATACTACAGGTACTGACATCGGCTACAAAGATCTACTTGTGCATATTTCTTTAAAGGGGGGGAAAAAACACCTTAATACACAGTATTACCATAGCTAGGCCCTATTATACTATTGTAATCATAGCTGAAGCAAGAACGGTGATTAACGATGGCAATTTATTGTATCTGACGAGGGGAGAAAATAGGAGATGTTGTCGTTATCATAAATCATATCATAAATAACCAAAGAGAAGCACTCAGAAAGCTTGTGTGGTGTCAGCAGCAAGCCCTTTCAGGCACGTTAGCCCAGGATGTAGCCATAGAAACCCCAAAGTCATATTGTTATCTTAGTCTTGCTGCAGTTATGTGATACAACAGTATTAACATATAGATTAGGCCATTTATAATACTAGGTGTCATTTCAGGTTGGCTTGCTTATATAGCATTTTAGTTTTTTATTGTGCCGAATGTTAGGGAAACGCTGCATTTTTACAGGTCAGTATAGAGCCATTTATAATGTATCGGCTTCACACCTCTGTCAGTCTTGCTAATGTACTCTGTTATTGATTGGTTGTACTCTATGAATTGTCATTGCCTAATTACCTTGTCTTTGCTAATAATTTTATTTTTTAGAAGGCAAAATGTTCCTTTAAAGAGAAAACCTTTGCGGCTGCACACATACTTTGGGACAAGTTCTCGATTCTGTTAAGGATCATACACCCCAGAGGGAGTAAAAAGTGAAATAAAAAGCATGGAGACAAAGCCAAATTTTTTTGTAGAGGTTTTCTCTCCCTGGCTCTATGTTTTGATCTAACTGCAGTGGTTTTCACATTACACTTTGGAGATTTCAGGGGAGAGACTCCATCACAAGTAATTCAGAGCAACACCAAAGTGACTGAGCCAAGGCTGCCCTGCTGACAGGGAGCTGGCTGGATCCCACACATTTCTCATTCCATCACTTCCTAAAGATGCTTCTGGGGTTGCTTCTACTCCCCAGACCCATTAGCCGAGCACTGCCGTGTGTTCGTGTGTGTGAGCTACAAAAACTGTTGAGCCACTGCCTAAAAGTCAAAGCAAAAATAAAGTCTCCCTTGTTGTATTTAGATAGAAACATGTTTTTGCTTGCTGTAGCAGCACAAATTCTGGCCTAATATTTTGTCAGGTCACAGAGGGATTGTGGGTGTAGCAGATAATAATCTTCCAACTCTGTTTTTCTGTCTTCAGCAGGAACTGGCTGTGTCATTTTAAGAATCCTGTCTAATTTGGCTTCGTAAAATTGCATATTTTTTAAAAATATTAGAATGAGGACAGCCACTAGTAACTACGTAGAAGTGTTACTCTCATTCCATGTGGTATCCTAAGGCAGCACTGGAAGTCAAAATCTCACATTATACCCTAAGCCAAGATCTGATGCCCAGTGATGCTCCTCACAGCTCTCCTCTTCTTTCCTACTCCCTTAGGCTTGTGTCACCCTGAGGTGGGATTTTTACTTTGCCAACTGGACATAAAAATACTTTCTCTCTGTTTTTTTTTTCTTCCATCCTCAGATATATTTCCATTTGTGCTATCCCATTAAGTCATTTCAGCATGGAGAGGGGGCAAGATGATGATGTAAGAAAGGAACTGCAGGACTTTCTTCTGGCTTCTTCTGGCCCAAACTTGCAGATAATCTTTCTTGGTTTAGCCTTTATTAGTTCTTCATTCTCCTGCACAAATGCTTGAAACAGGACAAAAGAAAGGATGGGACAATTTCCTTTTAAATGTAGAACTACAGGTTTAGGAGTTATGGTTTGCTCCTGGCAAACTGTCAATATTCTCTTCTCCTGCTGGTGCTCAATAGTTCATCTCCAATGGCTTCATACCAAGAAATGCCAAATCAGGAGTTGAAGCAGTTGTTTAACAGAGTGGAGAGGTAACTGAATCAATCTGGAAATTTTTGAGTCCAGAACCATATTATTGCTATCATCCATATTTCCAGATGATTGTCATTATGTCATTAGAGATGGAGGAGTGTTTTGTGGACTACTTGTAGCTGCTTGCACAGGTTAATAAGGGTTTCCAGAGTGATTGATAAATGTATACACCAAGTCTCAGTCCTGCTGAACACCTCCAAGTTCAGTCCTGGCTAATAGTAAGGACCACCCAGCCATTTGGGGCAACATTTTCCAGTGTGGTTAATAAGTTGAGATATTTAACTTCAAGCACCTTTCACATCTTCCTTACAGTGTTTTACAAAATCACTTGCCATAGCTGAAAGCTCTTCTTTTTTTGATGTTGTTGTTTTTAATGTATGTTTGTAATGTGGTTTCTGCATTTGATAACATGCTGAGAAGGCACTGCAATGAACTTGCTGGCAGTGTCAGTGGAAAAATTTGAGACACGTGGAAGATGAGCACCTTGGTGGTGCTCTCTTCCCAGCTCTCTTCCCATAGAAACTATCAACTGGAAAATGTCAGGGTTTGGTAATAGGTTGGTTGATCTTTATACAGTAAAGGAGAAATCTGTTGGTTTATTGCCTGTTTGGTAAACAGGTCACATCAGTGATCAGTTGTTTCATACAGCAGAGAAATTATATATACAATTTTTTATATATATATATATATATATATATATATATATATATATGTAACATATACACAAGTATCTATATAAAATCCATTATTCCAAGCTCCAGATGTGTCACAGGTACCTTAGTGTGTTCATTTTGCATTAAGGTATCAGGATATTGGCCTGTAGGATATCAGGATTGAATTTTGTCCCTCTTCCATTAATTTCCTTTATGGACTACAAGCACACTTTCTGTTTGTTTTGGGAAAAGGCCATTGTTATTACAAGTTAAAGAGATAAAACATATCATGGCACAAGAAAAAGACTTCAATTTTAACAGAAATCAAAAGCTCCTGCTTATTAGGATATGATAGGGATGTAAGCTCTTGACTTAATGACTTGAAATTTCCAAAAACTTATCTTTGGCTTCATCTCATGCTTTAACTAGACAATAGGAAAATTATTCTGGAAGTCTGCAGGAAGTTTTTTTCTATTATTTTTCTCACTGAAATGTTTCATATGTTGGGTGGGAATGATCCCTTCCTTCTTGCATTTGAGAGGCTGAGCTGGCTGTGTATAAAACCATCAGCCTTGGTATCTGTGTGGTCCTAAGGAGGATATGCTTGGAAACAAAGATGGATTGAAGATTTCAGGGCATGCACTGCCATATCACTTTCTTTCCCAAACCCTAATTTTCCTTAAAAACCCTGATATTTCCAACTCCCATTCGTAGGTACTTGGTACCATTCAGTGCAAAGGAGCAGAGAAACTGATCTGAACAGAACTATGTGTGAAAGAATTCCATGGTCTACAGGCAGATCTTACTTGAGCATTTTGCATTCTGTTAGAGAAGAAAATGTTTAAGTTCTGTTTAAAAAGAAAAGGATTATGGAAGAAATTTAATAGTTGAAAATAGGTATGTATGAGTTGCATGGAAACATCTGCTTTTTGAGAATTGTATCCTTAATGGGTTTACTCTGATAGCTGATACTGTTTATCTGCCGTACTACAGTTAATATCAGATGCCAAATGCCAAAATCTTGCATTATTATAATAACAAGAGTTGGCTTCCACAGGAACTGTTACCTCCCAGAGCTTTGTGCAATTAATTCATTAGATGTAGCATTGGAGGTAAGAGCTGCTGTTACTAAAATCAAGTTATTCTTTCTTCAGAAAGTGGTGTCCAGTTTTAGGCCAGCATGTCTGACTCTGCTTCATCTTGTACATGAGAAATATTGATTTATTCTTAAATCTGCATGTCTTACCCAGATGGTTTTATCCTGTCACCACCCTGTGACAGAGTGAAATATTAATCCAGTTTTCAGAAGAGAGACTGGAACTTTGCTTAAATTAAATACCAGCGAACAGACAGGCTAAGTTTTTGGCAGGGCCAGGAGCTGAGCAGAGATTTCATCTGTCCCAGTCTGTGCCATGTTCTCTAGGACACCATCTAGCTGTCAGTGCTTATGGTTTTCTCACTGAAGCTACCAAGTAAAAAGTCTGGTGACAAACAAGATGATTACAATTTTAGTTTTATAGATGTATTTATATATGATAGGTTTTCTTGCTTGAAGAATGCCCATACATAGGTGCCTGTCTAATTAATCAGATGAGTTTTGCATCTATCTTTCATGCCTTCACTTTTATCTGACCTGTTATGCTGCCTCCTCTGACTAGGCAGCCAGGTGAGCATGATAATGTGGTACAGCTGATTGCACTTCTTTTTCTTCAATAAAGGCAGAATTTCTGTTCCTTTGTACCCTTGTGTCAGTTTTAGGGACAAACAGTCCCTCAATTTTTGTGAACCTGGAAATTCATTACTGAAGTGTTGAGTATTGCTGTCCTGAAACTGAGCTGTGGCCAAATTAAGAAGGTATATATTCAATAACCCTTTGGTTTGGAGTCCCTGCTGTGCTACAGGAACATGATGTACCAAGAAATAGAGTTTGAGCTTTTTTTGTGGTTTTTCCTTTAAAAAGGTGCAGGAGTTTCAGTTTCTTGCTTATACTGTTCAGCTTAAGAAATTTTCCAGCATTTGAAGCGGGGACAGATCCCTGTGGTTTGCATTTGGGATTCTGATGCTTTACGTCCAGAAATCCTGAGGTGCTGTGTATTTATCAAGTTCAGCTTTTGCAGCACTTCTGTGAGATGGAATTATCATCATTTGTCAGATGGGAAGGCAGCAGGATGTGGAGTGACCTGCCCCAAATCACTCTGCAGACCTGTGTCAAGAGAGTAGTGGATTCCTTCCTACCCTAACTTCAGAATCATCCTTTCATGATAGTGAATTTGCCTTCTGACATAGACACAGGTGATGTTGTTACCCATTGAATCACTTAGGTTGGAAAAACCCTCTCAGATCATTGAGTCCGACCATTAACCCAACGCTGCCAAGTCACCACTAAATCCATGTCCCCGAGTGACACGTCCACACGTTTGAACACTTCCAGGGACAATGATTCCACCACTTCCCTGGTACAGCCTAATATTCTCAAGTAAGAAATGCTGGCTTACTAACCAGATTTCTCCTATCTAGGCAGCATGCTGACAGCTCTCAGCTTGTTTTATTTCAGTGATGGACAAATTCAGTGCTGCAATGGCTGAACTCAGCTCTCCTGTAACCCGGGCTCTGCACAGGAGCCCACTGATATAATAAACAATTGCTCTCTATAGCTTTAGTAATGTGAGCATTAATATTGATCCATCACTGACTTCTCTAACGACCAAAAAAAAGTGAATCTGTTATCTTGAGAAACCTCCCAAACAGCTCTAGTCTCCTTTCATTACAGGGCAGAGTTATGAGGGCAGATGGCTGAAGTGATATCCATTTGACCTGTAGATGCTAACTTGGGCTGGATCATTAATAAGGTGGCCAGAGATAGGGAGAAATGGCAGTAAAGAGAGTTAAAAAGCAATCCTGTGCACAAAGGATGGTGCATCCAGAAGTGCCAGGTGGTGAATGAGATGGACAGAGGTGAGGAAGTGACGGTGTGGTTGTAAATGCTCATCACCAAGTCAGGCAGCAAACACTTAAAAGCTGATATTTTCCCATATTTAGTTCCTGCTCTGATGTGAATACTTCAGGAGGAAAAAAAGCCATAGGTGTTGAACTCAAGATAGAAATTTCACTTTCTCTAACTAACTTTCCCTCCTCCCCTACCCTCCCCCCCCCAAAAAAAAAAAAAAAAGAAAAAAAGTGCTTCATTGTTTTCTGCCACAGCTGTGGTGGCTCAGGTTTGAAAGGCACTGCCTGGCAGAAAACCAGTCCTTACTAAGGATCAGACTGTGGCCTTGTTCCAAGAGAAATTTGGATTTCATTTGACCACTATAGGATTCCAGATTGTCATCTGAGCATGTCTGAAAAGTGGTGAATGTGTGTCAGTAGTTAAGTGCTCGTGAACTTCCTTAGTCCCTGGATTGTTCAGGACTGACCCAGGCAATTTTTTCCAGATGTTTTGGGGAATCCAAGTCCATATAAAAGGGATGGTAATGCTTCTGCTTCCTTACTAAGTTGTCTTTGTGGCTTGCAGGAATGTGCATGAAAGCTGGAGCCAAGACACCCCGATTTCTTGTCTCACCTCTACAAACTGCACTTTAACCTTTTGCCCTTCCCTGGCACCTCCACACAAGATCACAGAAACTTTGTGGGCCTGCTGCAAACTTTACTTGGCCTTATTAAAAAAAAAATAAGCATTGCTCTTTTTTTTTTTGTACAGAACTCCAGTCCCTGTTCTCCAAAGCTCCTCTGAAATTGTTTTTTTGCCTTTGATCCGGCAGCTGCTGGTATTCTGCAATCCTGAGTAGGTAAAACATGAGAAGCACCTTGGGATGGGAAGGAGTTATAAAAATATGAAATATTGCATTGCCCATCCGTGAGACATAGTGTAAGAGAGGGGCTGTTTAAATGGACACCGGGCAGAAATCTTTAGCAAATAAATGTTCTGATTTTTCTACTAAATGTAAATTTTTTTACTGTTGCAGTAGTTTATTTTCCACTTTATTGACTCTTCTTATCCCTGTGTTTCTTGTATTAAAATGGTTTATGTTCCTGTTTCTGAAGTCTGCATCATCAAACCCTATCTTTCCTAATATTTTAATTTGGCTACACTTTTCATCTTGTGGCTGAGGCAGAATATTTCTCTAAATCCTGATTTTAAAGTATGATGTTTGTTTTAAATTTTATCTCCTACTTTTAAATGAAAACAAACTCTCAGTGGTGAAGTAGGTGGAATGGGGTTGGGAGGGAATTGCTCAGTAGCAACTGGTACTGTGTGACATCTGATGGATGCTGATTTTTCATCCTGAAAACCCTTCTGAGCAGGTGAAGGCAGCTGAATTCTGCAGCAGTTTAAACAGAGATTGAAATTACTTCCATGATGGGGAAACAGATTTTTTTCCCCCATAGCAGGTGCAGGTTCAGTCCATACTGATTTCTCAGTTATACTCTAACTTTGCAGTTTAAAAAATTTAATGTCAGTGCCCAGCCAGGCAAAACCTAACTCCCTAACATTTCTGTTTTTCACGGAAGGCTAAGACTTTATCCTCAGGCAAAGTCTCCTCTCTAGGCTGGCTGCTGTAAATCCTCTGGGCCCTGGCAAAAACCAGACTTGCTAGGTCATTTTACTTAATTTGTGATGCTGGCAAGATTTGTGCTGCAGCCCAGGGCTCTTGACTCAACTCTCCTAAATCAGAGCATTGACACATTACAGTAGAGAAACACCAGTGCAGAAAACCTGAAAATAAACTCCTTGAGAACAGATAGTTCAGAAAGATGCTGTCTTACTGGGTTTTAAATAGTGTTTAGTGGAATGTTTCAAATTTCTTGGTGTTTTCTTCTTTAAAACCACTTGCTCATTAAGAAGTTGGGTTTTAGCCACTGTCCTCATAAATGTTTTTTACTACATATTTCATGCGAGAATCTTGGGGCACCGGATATCTTTCCTCAGAAACCCTGCTAGACAAAATGTCTTGAATTTTTGCAGGTGGGTAAACAGAGACTTGGGGTAAAGTGAAATGAGGTTGTCTTTGCAGGAATGTTAACCAGCATAGGTGTAATGATGTAATTACTGCAAATATAAATGTGTAAGGTTAATGCCTGTGTAGATATTCTTATTCAGGACTAAGAATCCTTTTTCCTGCTCGGATAATTCCATTTTGAAAGTGAGGAAGTGTATCCAAGAGGATAAAGTGCTTGGCTGTGGTTGTGGAGATCAGAGGTTCTCTTTTTAAACCTACTGTGGATTTGTTGGGAGATCTCAAGTGAATTTTCTCCTTTCTCTGCACCATAATGTCATATGTGGGTCCAAAGATGGTGTTGTATTGAAGAAAAAATTGTTATGAAGCAAAAAGCCAGATACAGGTGGTATCCATACTGGTTTGAAACAGTTGATGTCTGATGGCCACACTGTGCAGGTTTCAGGTTTATCTTGTTTTCAAAAGCTGGTTTTTGGTCTCACAGCTAAAATGCCCACCTGTTCTGGAGTGTGTTAGGTGGATTCCTCCTTCATTTTGGTTTCATGGCTGCAGGAAGCCGGCATATGCACTCCAGGATTGTCCCATGATGCAAACAAAACAACAGTATGGGAGATGATGGGGAAATGTATTTCAGAGGCATGTTCCTGATCTGAACCAACCCACACACGCAATGCTGGGGCGTTCCCATACAGTCACAGCAGATTATGTCCACCTGCAGCAGCTCTTAAGATGGTTATCAGAGAGAGAACCTGGCAGGTTGAATGGGGCTTAGTCTAACTCTGCTTTAACCTTCAGTCTGTGCTGCTTCAGGAAGAATAAACTAGGTTTAGGAAGATGTTTTCCTAGTAGTTAATATGCGATCAAAATTGTGTGATATATAGGCAAGAAAGACAGTTCTGGTTAATTTTACTTTGACACTTTGCTTTGACACTGTGTTACAGCAAAAAAGTGCTTCAACCTCTTTCCCTTCATTTAAAAATGAATAAAGAAGTTATTCTGGTGGTTTGGGTAGAACTGACACTTCGGACCTGCTCTGCAAGCTCTGCCATTGGAGAGCTCTACCTTCCTCTCCTTTGCTCATGGG
Source organism: Corvus hawaiiensis (assembly GCF_020740725.1). Taxonomy (NCBI): domain Eukaryota; kingdom Metazoa; phylum Chordata; class Aves; order Passeriformes; family Corvidae; genus Corvus; species Corvus hawaiiensis. The sequence goes on along the minus strand of NC_063216.1, from coordinate 75,880,633 downwards.
TTCAGTGTTACACTGCAGTGAGGGCATCTGCCAGTTCCAGTGGCGGCTGATGTGAGACAGGAGGTGCCACATGTTCCTTCCAAGCAGACCGGTAAGAAGCCCTTAGGTGGCCAGTTGTCTCTTCTGGGCTGAGATGCACATGAATATTTGCTCTGGTGCTTGTTTGTTTCTGTAAAACACATTTCAATTATCCTAATGCTTTTCTAAATGTTCTTTGTTACAGAAGAGGAAGAGGAGCAGGTTCCTACCGATGGAGGTACATCTGCAGAGGCCATGCAGGTCCCACTGGAAGAAGAAGGAGACATGGAAGACGATGAGGCAATTAATGATGAGAACTACTTGAGCAAGAGACCATTAGAGAGTCCCGATGCCGAGGAATTCCCACCTGTGAAACGGCCAAAACTGTCTGTTTCCAAAGGGGACGCCTTGGATGGAACTGTGGAACCACGTGAGCCTCTTAGCTCAATAAATACACAAAAAGTGCCACCAATGCTTTCTCCGGTTCACATTCAGGACAGTACAGACTTAGTCCCCCCTTCGCCAGAACCACCAATGTTGGCTCCCATTAAATCCCAAGTGCCGACTCCCAAAACTTTAGAGGCAAAGCCGTTTTTACCCAAAACGAAGTCCAAAACAAGTTCTCCAGGACAGAAGACAAAATCACCGAAAACTACACCCTCACCAGTGGTAGCTGGGAGTCCCATTCGTTCACCAAAACCTGGATCCAAAGAAAAAAAGTCACCAGGTCGCGCCAAGAGCCCAAAAAGTCCTAAAAGTCCAAAGGTTCCTGCTCATGTTCCACAACCTCCTGTGAAGACTGAAACACCGAGTAGAACCCCTCTGCCTGCATTGAATGACAAGATAGGAAAGGAAAATATTCAAGTGAAACAGGGACAGACACCACCCGAGCCTGCCCCCAAGCCAAATATGGACAACCAGGTAAAGAAAGTCCCGGTCATGGACAAGACCATTGATGATTCAATCGATGCTGTGATTGCTCGTGCGTGTGCAGAACGAGAACCAGATCCCTTCGAGTTTTCCTCTGGGTCCGAATCAGAAGGAGAAATTTTTACCAGTCCTAAAAGACTTTCTATTTCAGAGTCTACAACTCCTAAACCTTCTGTTCCCACCAATAATGCAAATAAGGCAGGAGCAACTCCAATACCTGCCTCAGGTGGGACTTCAAGTTCAGACATTTCATGGACAATGGATGACTCAATTGATGAGGTCATTCGGAAGGCAAACATGGGGACACCTTCTAATCCACCTACCAACTTCACTTACTTCTCCTCTCCTTCTGCTTCACCGCCAACTCCTGAGCCTCTTCTCAAAATCTATGAGGAGAAAACCAAGTTGGCTTCATCGACAGAAGTGAAAAAGAAATTGAAAAAAGAGCTGAAAACTAAAATGAAGAAGAAAGAAAAACAAAAAGAAAAAGATAAAGAGAAGAACAAAGAGAAAAATAAGGAGAAGGAAAAGAACAAGGAGAAAGATAAAGACAAGGAAGGAAACAAAGAAGCAAAGTTTCAGTGGAAGGAACTACTCAAAGAAGAGGATCTTGATCCCTATAAATTCAAACTAAAGGACTTTGAGGATGCTGACACAAAAGTAAAGTTGAAAGATGGCAATACCAAAAAAGAGAGAGAAAAACATAAAGATAAAAAGAAAGAGAAAGAGAAAGGCAAGAAAGACAAGGATAAAAAGGACAAAGAGAAACTCAAAGATAAGGGTAAGGAAGATAAGATAAAGGTGCCATCAGCACCTCTTGTGTTACCTCCCAAAGAAATGTCTATGCCCTTGTTCAGCACACCATCTGCCATGAGGCTTCCCAGCATGTTACCTTCCTTGTCTCCCATGCTACCTGAAAAACTGTTTGAGGACAAAGAGAAACCAAAAGAGAAGAAGAAAGACAAAAAAGAGAAGAAGAAAAAGAAAGAAAGGGAGAAGGACAAAGAAAAGGAAAAGAAGGAGAAGGAAAAGGAGAGGAAAGAAAGAGAAAAGAAAGAGAAAGAAAAGGAGAAACACAAACATGAAAAGGTAAGCTGGTTGGATGAGTTGAGATGGCACACTTGCTTGAAAAATCCACGTGGATTCCTGTGTTTGCTGCTGAGCACTGTCTAAGAGCTTTGAGGAGAAATGTGGTTACAGGTTTGGTGTTTCTTAATAATAACAGCTCCAAGGAAGATGTCCACCAGAGCTTCAGGAATTGTCCCCCCTCTTTGGAAAACAAAGCAATGGAATTTCAATTCCGTTAATTTGAAATGTGAAATTGTCCTGGCTTTTCTCAACTCACTTTTCACTTGGAAAAGCTGAGGCTCAGACTCAACAACAGCACACACACAGCAAAGGGATGCAGTGTTGTGATGCAGAGAGTTTGTTCTGTAGGTTTCCACTAGAAGGGCAGCAACCCTATACCTTTCATAAAAACTTAAAATTTAGTTTCTAGAAGTCTGCTGTTTCAAAGTTTGTATAAGCCTGGAAATTCCCAGGTGGAAAGAAGTGAGGAGCAGAATGCCTTCAAATAAATGTTATCTCAGATGCTCAAAAGAGCTGCTGAGTCTTCTCTTAGCATATCTGTCCCCTTGTTGCTCCAATTTGTTTGAAGTAAGAAAATTAGTGTCAAATTATGGTCTAAGTGTTCAGATGTCACCTTTCGTTTTGAGTCTTATGCTTGAGAGACAGAAGGGGAGAGCTAATTTTCAAGGGGTTTGAGCTCCTTCCATTCCTGTAACTCTTGCTGATTTACATCAGCCAAAGATAATTTCTTCCGTCCAATATCACCTAATCTTGAGAATACATTTAATATTTAAGAAATGAAACCAGCATATTTGCATGTTATCAGATTTGAAATCCCATTAGAAGCAGCTCCCCTAATACAGAATTTGCTCTAATTTTTTTGTCACTTCACCTTATAATACGCATTAAATTGTTATTATTGAAAAGAAAGAAGAAAAGAAAGAGATAGTCTTCCTATGTGATAACCTTGGATACAAGAGTTCCTAAATCTCTGTTCTTAGCTTTAGGAAGCACTGTGGGAGTTCCAGTTTTACCAAGATGGTCTTTACATCCTGCTTTGAGTGTAATACTCGATTTGTACAAGCTCAGATTTGGGACATTCCTCACGCTCCTTTTCTTGCCACTCTTACATTATCTGCTGGACTTGCAACAAAGTGCTGATTTCAAAACTTGATATATTTTTTTAAGCTTACAAATGGTTTTTCCATGCAGAATCTGGGTGCTGTGGAGAACTAATGTTTGTCTGCTGTGGATGAGTTGGTGATCGACAGGGTGATGGCCCAGTTGTCCGTGATAGTTTCATGTCTTGTTTTAGACTGCAGCAGCACTTCTACAGATTCCCCATTTTATCTTTCTGCCCCCTGTGCCTGAGCTGTTTTGGCAGTATTTCATTGAGAATTTCTGCAGAGATTTCTTTTTAAGTTAAGTATGGGTGTATGTAAAACAGAGGCAATGAATTGCTTGTTTTCCATACATTCAGTTTTGCATTTCTTGTGCGGTTGTCTGTGTCAAGTTTGCTTTAGAGTGATATAACAGACACATAAACAAATACAAACTGGTAAAGCTTCAGTATAGACTGACGATATATATATATATATTAGGAAAAGGAGTTCAACACTAATAAAAACTTGGACAAATTAAATTGACAAAGCTACCCATTACCTTGGCAAAAAGTCCCTGTCAAAAGATAAACTTTAAAGCTAGAATGCATGAAAGAGTCCCCAGATAGAATTAAAATTTAAACTGATTCTTGAGAGATAAGCTTTTTTTAAATCCACCTCTTTGCTGCAAGTCAGGATTTTAAAAATAAATTTCCCCTTTAAATCTCTTGAGCGATTTTCATTTTTTGCAAGGCCGCACTGCTGGTGTCCTGGAAAAATGGAGAGTTAGAGCTTTATCAGTTGGTGCCCTGAGGTATGTGGCAAAGAAGCTAAATCCTTGAAGATTAGCAAAAAAAATGCAGCACATGGCAATAAGGGGCTTATATGACTACTAGTATTAGTTCAGGTGAAAGAAGTATTGCTTATACATAAAACTGGACAAATCCACTGACAATGTATTTTTAGTTAGCTACAAAGGAGTCTTATATTGCTGGACTTTACCTCTTTGGTGATTTGGGAAGCTTAGTAATCCACTGTAAATGCTCTTCTGCTGGCCCCAATTCCCAGTATTACTCCCGAATGCTGCTCTTTCGTTTTAACCCCTAAAAGTACATGTTTCCTTAATTTAGCTTTTAGATCACACAATGACTTATTTAGCCAGCAGTTGTGCTGCAAGAGCAAATGATCGAGTTACAGCTTGGACGTTTAATCTGCCACGGCGCATCCGCCTCGGAGGTGTAAGCACAGCCCAGGAGATGGGTTCGTGGGCTCGCTGCAGTTTCAGCTGCTGATGGCCAGGAGAAAATACCAGATTCCTAATATTGCTATAGTTAAACAAAAGAGTGACTCAGCTGTAATGTTCCCATTTTTGAGCCTTGTAGTTATTAGCTAAGTGCACATCCCGTCCTGTTGCGTGATTGAGGCTTTTTATCAAGTTTTTCCTGGAATTTTGCCCCAGGCTGCTGAAAGATACAGAGCAGCAAATAGAACACTGCACAAATGGCAGAAAACAGAAGCTGAAGGCTTCGTGATGGGAGTGTTTGGTGGTGGCATCAAGGAGGAGAAGCTTTGTCTCAGGGCTTGCCTGCCCCATGCCCTGCAGTGGTGTTGGGTGCTGCCCTCAGAGCCAGAAAAGGAGAACTGGGGCACTGCCTTGCAAGCTCCACCAAATGGAAAACAAACACTTGGAGCAGTTACACCCGTCCTGTACACCAGAGATTACCGGGCGTGCTATAGGAGTGACTGAGCAGCTCAGGGAGCAGTGCTGACCCAGTTTCAGCTAGCCTTAATACGCTGAGCTGGAAACTAAAGTAGTTGAGGAACTGCTTCATGAGAAATGGAGCCATCCTTGCATCAGAGCAGAGCTTGCCAGAGCTCCCCCAAAGTAAGCTACTTTTGCTCCTGTATCAAAATCCTGATATCAGTGTAGAGGAAGACCAAGTTCCACAGGATATAGCTGTGAATGCTCCTAAGTTTTCTCACTGCTCTAATCATGTAAACCCTACACACAAACCCACATTGTAGAAAGATGCTTCCTTTCCTCTTGTATCAAAGGATAAGATTTGGGATTGTGGTGTAGCCCTGTTTTCCTCTCCCAGCAGACTGGTATTTGAGCATAAAGAAGTGGTTTATGTGCTTTTCTTCTGCCACATGAGCCCACACCGCCGTTGTTTAGAATAGTACCAAGGACCTTTATAAACGACGTGGGCATCTCTCTGTGCTGTGTGCTGAAAGCTACAGCAGCAGTGCCTGTCCTAAGGTGCTTTGTATTCAAACCAGGCACTACAGAAGAAGGAGAAACCTGCAGGAAAAGAGGCAGGATAGCCTGTGCAAAGCCATGTTCCTGAGCCTCTAGTACCCAGGGTTCAGTTCCATGTCTCATGGGTGATGTTACAGGTTAAGATGATGGGAAAACAGAGGAGAGACTCACCTATGGAAGGTAACAGTGAAATTGTTGCAGGCATTAAAAGCTTCAGAGGAAGCTTTTACATCATTCTGGGGCAATGATGTAACAAAAAAAATGGTGCTGCATAAACAAAAGAGCAGAGAGAGGCCTGTGAAATCAGCTAATCCATATCCATGGAAAGCTGTATTGCAAAGCACAGTTCACTGTGTCAGAACAGGAACACCTCTCATGCTGCACTCCTCCTCGCTCTGGCCTAGACATCAACTGGAGAGCAGGTCCAATTCTTTGGCCAAAATGTGTGGCAAGAGATTTTGCTATTACCTTTCTCAATATAAGCCCCACCTGAGCCCTCCCCCTCTGGCCTGCTCTCTCCCCCACTGCTTTCTGTGCTTTGCATTGATTGTCTGCCCTTCCTTTTTCTGTGAAAGCTTTATGAAACTGGAGATTTGGTCCGGTTTCCATTTAGTGTCTGCATATTAGTTTTGTCTCTTAAGTTCCTGGAGCAGATTCAGCCAAGTGGTTATTTTATTAAGTGTGATGACACACATGCACAAAATGAGATCAGTCTCCAACTCTCTTCATATATATATATCTCTCACTATATATAATGTATATACACTTGTCATATATGGATGTAAGTTGAGTAATGTATGCCTGGAGAAGCATTACAGTGTCAGCTGTAGCATCTGTGGTCATTCTGTACAGGTTTTGCAAACCAGTAGCTCAATGGGAGTTGGTAATTTTGGCACATACTAGTTCCATAAGTTCAAGGACGCATTCAAGTGGTCTAAACTCCACCAGATACCAAGATTGGAATCCCAGGCCACTTGAAAAATAGTCATTAAAAACCTCAGCCTAATTGCAGTAAAATGCAGTGGCTGTTATGCTTGTGTGGATAAGCACTTTATTAATAAAGTATTTGGTGTCGGTGAATTCAGCTTGAAGTTTATTTGCTTCCTTTGTCTCTCCTTTTGATTCAAGAGAGTCATGGTACATTTATGCGATGAACCTGGGAAATAATTTAATTTAAATCTCAGAAAAAAGTGCAAACACCAATGGGTGCCTGACAAGTTTGAGTACTAAGGTCAAAGCATTTCATGTCATTGTTTAGAAGCAAGCTAGGAAGTTTTGTGTCTCTAGAACAATACTTAATCAGGAAGATATGCTCACAAATTGTATGAGCAGGTACAAATGCAGCAAAATTTCAAGTTGGTTTTTTTAGCTTAGAGTTTGTATTTGTGAATTGCCATGGCTGGGCCTCCAGCAGACTGAGACCGTCCACGCCATGGGATGAAGAGTGAGAGAGCAGTGATTAGTCTGTCATAGTTTTGTCTCATTAAGTTGATATACTCTGGTTAACTGCATCAGTGCTTTCATGTAATTAATATATTTTGGGAGTCTGCTTGCAGTCTTTGATTGATGATTGTGTTCCCCTGTACAGATAAAGGTGGAACCAGTTGTTCCGGCTCCATCACCGGTTATTCCTCGGCTGACTTTAAGAGTGGGTGCAGGCCAAGACAAGATGTAAGTACGAATAAATCCATCTGTGAGGTGTATGCTCACCACAGTCCATCCTCTGGCACTTGTGGGAGCTCTTCTTTTCAGTGGAAAGCACTTCAAAGTTAGCAAATTATATTTATACAGCCAAGTGTGTTCTCCAAGTGGGACCCATCACCTTCCATCCATCCTACTGTGTGTCCCATTCCATATCTTTCTAGGGCATGGATTACAAGACTCCATCTACATTGCTATGATGCCTCCAGTGACATTTAGTGAGGTTTCTGTAATGGATGGTTCTCTCCTGAGTATAACCTACAGCTAAGTTTCACAACACTCCCCAGCTAACAGTTGTTTTATGCTTTAAAACATAACAGTTGGAATTCCTTTATACACATCTGTTTTATTATAACTGTTGATGATTATTCATGAGTGTACCTAACGCGTTTCAAGTGCTGGTTCATTAGCTCCCTAATTATTGGGTGCTGTTGTACAAATAATTGTTACTTTGTACTGGATGAGCATAAGTAGGATGATCCCTATCCTGAGATCATCCAGCATAAACAGAAGGCTGGAGAGGCTGGGGAAACCATGCATCACTTAGGCTGGTCCTGTGCTGTATGTGAAGGGTTTCTTTTAATCAGGTTTTTCGTGTTGATTTCATGGCACAAAGCACACTTTCATGTCTGATGGTAAACATGAGCACCACACAGATCTCTCATGTCCATTCCTCACATTAAATATTGCTAATGCAGTTGTTTCTTTCATAAAGCCATTATGAATTAAACCCCCTAATCACTAATTTTTCTGCTTTAGAAGTTAAATGGGATTTTGATGGTTATTGTCTTTTTCTCTGCTGTCCTACTCCTCCCCAGTAGGTAACTATGGCTTTTAGTGATTTGAAGCTGTTAAGGGGACTTCAGTCTTTCCTTGGTGTCTAAGGAACACCCCCACCCCAATTATTAACCATTTTTGCTTTCTGCCTTTCACAGTATTTGAGTGTGATCTAAAATTTCTGTGCCTCATATTGCTGTACAAAGTTCCAGCTTTCTCGGAATACTTGCCTGTCCTGCTGAGCATGATTTGAATGTGCATGGCTGGACATGCTGTCCCTGGAAAGCCCACAAGTCCATTTTCCTCCTTGAGGAGCCGTGGATACTTTTGAATTCTGCTTTTTCAAGGACTGTAGAGTGTTTATATGAAGTAAATTAACTCAGATTTTCAAGGCAGAACTTGTCAATTAAAGTTCTGAAGCCATATTTTAGCACCAAAGAGCTGACTTTGCTTCCAAGCTTATCTCACTCCAGTCTTTCTCATACCCACACACATTTTGAGAGGGGACTTCCGACTCCATCTGTTTGCTACAAATCATGTGGGGGCATCATTGTCATCCCTGCCCACCGTTAGTGGGTCTGAGATACTGACATCTTGTTTCATGGCCTTTTGGGAAACTCACTTCTATTCCAGATTCATTTTTGCATCTTTAGCGGCACCTTGGCCCCCGTCTGAGGACCTCATAACAGGCAGAAAGAAAAGCTTTTTGATGTGTTATGGTAAGGGGAAGTTAAACTTACGTTTCATCTGTGTTGGTAATGAGGTTCTGAATATCTGGCAATTATCATATAGAAATGTGTTTGAATTAGCCTGTCTATAGAGTTTACTGGCATGGGATTGTTTGAGGATGCCATGAATCTCCGTGGAAAGGTGCAAGGAAAATTTTTAGGGATTCAGAGAATTTGATGAGTGGAAACTAGATGGAGAAATTGGTTATTTCAATTTCTCTGTTAGTGGAAGAGCTGTTTGGAGGCTTTTGGAGGTACTCAAGTACCTGTTCAGTTGGAAGTTCATTTGTTTGGGGGAACTTGGTATAAAACATCTTGAATGGAAGCACGTACAGATCTTCATGAGGCCACAGGGCTTTCAGGTGTCTGAAGCAAAAGTGTCAGATTGATGGTGCATGGAATAGAGATTCTCATCACACCATAAAATCATGCACAACCCCGGCATAAGTTGGCTGAGTAGCAGAGCGGTGGTGAGGAAAATGCCTTTGCAGTGCAGTGAGCAGTTGGGGCTCTTCAGCCTGGAGAAGTCAAGGCTCTGGAGAGACCTTAGAGCCCCTTCCAGTGCCTAAGGGGCTCCAGGAGAGCTGGAGAGGGGCTTTCTACAAGGGCATGGAGTGACAGGACAGGGGGAAATGGCTTCAAACTGACAGAGGGCACAGTTAGATTGGATATGAGGAAGAAATTCTTCCCTGTGAGGGTGCTGAGGCCCTGGTACAGGTTGCCCAGAGAAGCTGTGGCTGCCCCATCCGTGGAAGTGTCCAAGGCCAGGTTGGACGGGGCTTGGAGCAACCTGGTCTAGCAAAAGGTGCTCCTGCACATGTCAGGGGGTTAGAACTGGATGATCTTTAAGGTCCCTTCTAACCCAAATCATTGTATGATTTTATAATTTCACTTCTGGACTCCTCTGCTTGAACCAGTATACAAAGCAGTGATGTCAGCAGCAGGAAAGTCTTCTCTCTTGGGTTTGTGAAAAAAAGTACACATTCCTCCCAGATTCAAAGTAATACCTGCATTCAGGCTTGTCTGGAGTGCAAACGTTCTTACAACACACATCAGTTCAAAAGAAATGGCTGTCAGTAACATTGGGTTAATAGACATGAAAATGTACTATTGCTGAAGGATGGACAAACCAATATTGGAAAGATGGTACTACTTAGGAGTTTTTTTGCAAGTGTTTTAACTGCACAGTAAAACAAGAAGAAAGAAGATTATGATCAAACCATTTCCATCTTAGTTGTAAACAATTACAGCAATACTTGCATGGATGCCACATTAGAAGAAATTTACTGGATTCCATTCTAATGCAATTAGAGCTAATTTTGTTCTTTAAATGAATAAAAGGTCAGCTAGTAAATCTAGTTTATCTCAAGTCCAGGCTTCAATAAATTGTTTTATTTAATTTGTTGTAAAAGATCTTATCCTTAATGGGCCTTGCTCTTATTGGTTTGCTTGGGTTCTAAAATATTTATGACCACCTTTTTAGATATGATTTGAATGATATGTTGGAAGGGGTTTTCACTTCTTTTTTTTCCATTCCAGTATTATCACGGTAGATTGCTAACTGAGTTAGTATAGGAAGGAACTAGAGATACTATCTTTTTTCAAAACAAAACAAGCAAAACAAAAAACACAGCTAGTGTAGACTTTTAAATTTTAAATGAACTGCAAATGATGAGTAGAGTTTAATACTTTTATTCAATTACATCATGGCTTCTTTTTGTCTTGTTATTTTTCCTAAGCACTATCATTTTTCAAACACATAAGTTTTTTAAAATCGTATCTATTGATAAGGTGTTGACATTCCAGCTGCTACTACAGCTGACATAAACTTCAGCAAAATTACATGCTGTAATGTTTGATACTTCTGGTAAACTTATTCTACATTTAAATAAAACTTTTAAGAAAAAACACATGGCTGCTGACACTAATGCCAGAACACAAAGCACAGTACTACTCACTGGGTGCTGTTTCAGTGTTTCTATGCCCTGGAAGCAGGATATATGTTTTTTGTGAAATCAGGTCTCCAAATTTACCTTTAAAATTTCAGACTTTTGCTCCAGACTCGTATCATAACTCTGCCGTCAGCAGGGAACCTGGAAAGCAGACAGGAGAAGGGGAAAGGCAGGCATTTTAACAATGTTTATGGTAAACCTGACCTGCTGCTCTAATGAAATTGCCCCTTGTCTTCTGTAATTTTTAAGTGAGCAGATATGTGACTTTCCAAAAACAAATCATGCACATGCTCAGATATGTATGCATGTGTGCCTATAAAAATGTATAGTAAATAACCTGTGGATTGTAAGATAAAATCCTAAAAGGATTAAGAGATAAAAAAGTTTTGTTACCCAGATACTTAATTGGCCCCACTACAATTCTTTATTACGTGGTAGGATATTATCAGTCCAAGGGCAAGTTATTTTCCTGTGGAGGCTCATTCAGCTGCATGATAACCCCTTGACGAAAGCCACCAGCACAACCAGCTGACATCCTGTGTAGGGCATCTCAAAACCAAGGGTCAAGGTAGAGAAATCATCCTATGATCATAGATGTGACCTCCCTGTGTAATATCAGTGACCCAAAAGAATATTTTTGGGAGTAAGAGGACAGGAGAACCTGGTTTATTACACCAAGTTTCTTGTTTATCCATCTAAGAACTTCTACCACACTAACAGGGAAGATTGATTCCCAATATCTAATCTAACCCTGCCCTTTTTCAGTGGTATTTGCTCAAGAATTTGTTATTTTAAGTGCAACACAAAATTTCAGTAAAGCAGTTCTTCACCCATACTTTTTGAAATCCTGCAGAACTATATAATCTCACCTATAGCATGCAGAGTGCATCAAGTGTGTGTTCACCAAAAAAAGAGATGTCTTAATGATGGGTCTTCTACCTGCAACAAGCTTAATTTACAGAAGAGTTGAGTTGAAAACTCTCCAGAGATTGAACTTTCTTGCGAAAACTTCACACACACATGCACAATCAGACTTTAAAAGGTCATGGCACCAAGGGAGGAGAGAAGAAGGTTTTAACAAATATATCCATATGCTTCTTACTGACCTGGCTCAAGACAAGAAATTAGGCAAGGACTGTGTTGGTGCTCCCCAAAACTCACTGGGGATCAGAGTTGCTGCTGTAACATGAATATGTGTTCTTTTAAAACTGTTCAAGCTCTATTTGAGTTGTGGAAGAACAGCTGGATATCCAAGAGTTTGCTGCTAGTTAAACTAGAATCCTGCCCTATGCAGTTTCCAAGAATGCATCTGATTGTTACAGAATCATCTTTGGTGTATGTTCAGGAGCTTCAATTTTTAATAGGGTTGTTCTCATACAGATAAATCAGAGGGTGTGAACAGACTTTTGAACTTTGGGTGCTATTTAGTGGAGCACTACTCAGACTTCGATAATTTACATTACTGTCTTCATAGTGTTTGCCCACAAAAGCTGAATAATGGGGTTTGTTATGATGCCATGAAGATTTTTGCCTTTTCTTTTATACCCCTGTTATACCTTTTTACAACTTCTGTATTCCTAATAGTTTTTGCCTACATTCTTGGACTTGTTTGTCAAGCTAAGAGGCTAAACATCTTAGAAGCTTGGTAGTTAGGGATCAGTGTGCCCCAGACCCCAAGGTCCTCTCCAGAACATATTCTGTAAACCAAGATAGAACCATCCAAGGGAAGGTTCCTTGGGGAGGGGGGCTCACTTGAGCCTCTCATTGGGGAATCTTTGATAGATCTGCTAATTAGTAACACCTATAATGTTACACCCAATGTTGGGGGGACACGCACTCAGTGGGGTGCATCTCGATGCATATGGCCTGGACGTGTGCACCTAAGGATCCTTAAAATAAATACCAAGGTAAAATCCCTTTTCCCCTTCTAACCGTGTTTGACTTTTGATTTTAAGACCAGGAAAAGGCGTCAGTTGAGCTCCCTGTACAGGCATATACAAATTGTTTGCTTCCAGCCTTGGCTCTCTAAGTGTGGCTGGGGAGGGAAGGATTGGCTTTTTATTGACTTGTCAAGCCTTAGGTTTGCATTACCAGCCAAGTAGCTCATGACCCATTCCATTTATTGCACTGTTTTGTGGTGGGGAAACAGGTAAAGGAATCCTGCTGGAAGCCCCTCCTCCTGCACGTTTCGATGAATAAGGGCAGTGTTTGGAGCAGTTAAGGCACCGTGACCAAAGCCTTGGACAGACGGAGTGGCAGCAGCATGGGGCTATTGTGGGGGACAGCTGTGGGCGGTGTTGGTTACCCTGAGAGACCTTCCTTATTCAGGGGAAAGCTCCAGAGGAGAACTCATTGAGGAATTAAAGAGGAGGGGGAAAAAAGTGATACTTCAGGGAGAAAAATGGAGAAGGGTGAACCACTGTTTGGGAAAATTAAACGATAGAGTGCAGGCAGTAAAAGTCTGTGTTTATTGCTGTGCTAATGGGCATCCCAATTATTTTAGCAGGGAAAGGCTGTGTTAACTGTGCATTGACACAACTGCTGCTCCGGGTGCCGATCCAACTTCTGCTGTAAAAGAGCATGTAATGGTGAAATCATTTTTGATATGATCGATAGACCACCTAAGTGAGGAGACAGAGTAATGAAAAATGATCTTGCTCCTCTCCAAGGTGTGCTGAAGGAATTCCAGTGATCTTTACAGCTTTCATCAATTTTTGCGAGTGTATTTACTGACATACCCACATTTCTCTGTTCTGTGGTCCTTTAAATTATAAGAGCTGGAGGACTGATTTTTAGTGCCTTTTTAAATTCTGAATGTATTTTAATGAAGATACTGTCTCAGTTATGATTCATATTCCTTTCCCAATTGTTCTTTTGTAGTGTAACATATTGGCCCAAATCCTGCAGTAAAATCCCCATGTGTGGTCCTGTATCCATCCAAAAGGCTTTTTGACGTTGGTGGAGGTTCCCCACCCTCTCCCTTGTTGCAGGATTGCAGCTTTTACATGAAAAAAAAGTGAAAAATACCATATCCCTTTTACCAAACCAAGTAAATTATAATTTTTGTTTATATTTCTAGAGGTGATTTAGCACAGCTTTTTCTTCCTTGAACGTGAATTAAATTTACAACTTCAGATGTAGTCCTTAGCTTTTTTCTTCCTTTTTTTTTTTTTAATTACTGCAGCCATCCCAACTAATTATTCATCCTGTTTATGGTAGGTAGTAGTTGGTGGCAAGTTATTTTCATTTTGCTGCTGGCCACATTGGGTGATGACTCCAAAAGTGAATCCATAAAAAGGCTTGAGTCATTAGAAAACAAAACAACTTACTGTGAGATACTTTGATTTTGCTGCTTATTGCTCAAGAGTTTAAAAAAAAAATGTATACTGTATACCACAATTTAAAAAAAAAAAACAACTTCAGGCAGGTTTAGACACATGAGGGAATTGCTTGTGTAAATGGCCATGAGCAGCTGCCCTTATGAAGCACAACAGAAACTGATCAAATATGTGTGAAAGATTAGAAAGGCAGATGGGCATTTGTTTCAAAAATAGACTTTCCATAGAGGATGACTGCAAGAGAAGGGCACTGATTTGGTCTTGTCTTTGACAGAGGTGCTTCTTTTTATTCACTCTTTTATTGAGGTTTTTAAACAAAAGTGAGGAAACTCCATAGACCTGAGGATTTGTGGGGTGGTTCCTGGGAGCTGGATGTGGACAAGAAGACCGTAAAGAAATAGCCTCAAAAGAGCAGATGGTCCTACCTGAATTGAATGAAGTTGTCTTGTTAGCAATTGATCTTTAGCTGTACAGAGTCTCCAAGTCCAGGACTGACTGTCTTACTTGTCTCTTTCAAAAACAAGCTTGGTAACAAGCTGAAAATCACAGCTTTAAAGATCTTCTAAAGCCGTGCTGGTACAACTTTCTGGTAGTTAGTAAAATTCATGTTCTATACCAGTTCCCACCAAAAAGGGTGGATATAGGACTGGTTTATGGGCAAGCATAACACATAGATTGTGCATCCCATAACATTTCCCAAAACAAATGACAATAAAGGGCAGTTTGCAGGGAACATAGAAGAGAAAATTTGCAAAGAGCTCATTGACATAAACATGTTTTACCAGCTTATGGTTTTGCTCTTGAGAACTCAGCAGAAGGAGTTGGTGCCAGGTGGTTTTAACATTGAAGATGTTTGTTATTGATGATAAGAGAGAAAAAAAAAAAGATGAAAGATACCAAGATGCCACGCTAGCAGCTCAGTTTTGTTTTGTCAGGCTGGCAGTGAACCATGCAAAGGTGGAAGTCAGAATGGTGAGAAAATGGGAGGGAAATTTAGGAGTCATCAACAGAAAGGTGTCTATGGTTGTTGGGGAAAATCTCTGGGTGTAACAGATACAGAGGGTGAAGACCAAGGACAGAACTCTGTTTCACTTAAAATAATGGGAAAATAAACAGTAGAAAACCTGTAACTCAATTTCAACAGTGCAAATGTCCATAAACCAAAGGAGTCAGCTGGAAATGTCAGCTGGACTGAACACCTAATGGCTTCAAAAATGGTGTTTTCTGACAGTGGGAACGGGGCACTTGTAGCAAAATGACTACAGTGAATTGTATTAATAGCTCCTTCTGAAAGAATATCAGGATTCAGCATCATATGTCTAGGAAAAAAGAAAGTTAATGTGTCCAAGGCTGAAGACTGTGGAGGTGAAATCCAAGTGAATTAAATGTTTTAAAGGTTATTGAGCAAATAGGAAAAGAGAAGAGAAGAAAGACCATGAAGACAGGGAGATGATGAAGAACAATACAGGTATGAGCCAAGACCTGAAAGAACACATTCCTTCTGGTTACATGTGCATTCAGTCCTTTCCTGAGGACTAGGACAAGATGGGTAGTAACAGCAGCACGTTGACTGTAGTGGAAATTGCCATAATAAATTGGGAAGGAAAATACTGGGACCTTTATACACTGAAATACACTTTTTCCCGAGTTCTAGAAGAACTGGATGGTAAATTTGCAGACTCAGTGACAAGAAATTTTTAACACATTTATTGTTATTTTAAAATGCAATGTTTTTCAAATCCATTTTAATAAACAGTAGTTAAAAATAGAGGTGCTAAAGAAGGGAAGAAAGGAACCTGGTGACAGCATTATACATAAATATAAGGCAAATTTTGGATGAAGATCCAATTAAAGGCTCAGAAGTGAAGGAATTAAAACAGAAGTGTGCCATATGAGTAGGTTTTTTATCAGTCTTTGATAAAGCAAGTGATTCTCTGGGTTAGTATAGTCCATTTGACAGTCCCTGCAGGAGATGGGGTTTTCCTGCTGTTTTCCTGACATGGATCTTGGGTATCTGTTTCCATCACCAATGCCAGCAATAGGACAAGAAGCAGCGGGCAGAAGCTGATGCACAGGAAGTTCCACCTGAACATGAGGAAGAGCTTCTGTCCTGTGCAGTGGCCGAACCGAGCATGGGAACAGATTGTCCAGAGGGAGTGTGGAGTCTCCACTGGAGATACTCGAAAATCAGCTGGACTCAATCCTGTGCCATGTGCTCTGGCATGGCCCTGCTTGAGCAGGGAGATCGGACCAGATGACCAACCCCCTGTGATCCCTCCCAGCTGGACCCATTCTGGGATTGTGTGAATGGGGAAGAGCAGGTGCAGAGGAGGGCTTGGAGCACTGTTAGGGGTCAGTGTTGGGAGAGGAGAGCAACTTGGTGTGTTTAGTCTGGCTTATGAAGAGAGGTTATGATTGCTGGCTAGAAGTACCTCAGACAAGTAAATATTTTGGAGGGATGTAGGTTAAGGGGGTTCTGGGGGTCCAGTCGGGACGGCCGGACGTAGACGGTGACGGATGGAGACGAGAGATCTCTATAGGCAGGTCTTGGGACACAGCCGGTTTATTGTAAAGGGCGTGGGTATTGGGGCACTGCTCAGAGCTGGTAGACTCAGCTCTGAGCAGGCCCAAGAGAGCAAGAGAGTGAACGGGTGAGAGAGAGAGAGAGAGTAGGAGCAAGAGTAGAAGTGGAAGAGAGGAATGAATAGAAGAGAGAATGAATAGAAGTGAGAATGAGAATGAGAATGTCTGAAGTCCTGGTTACAATACAATAAATCATCTTCTGCACTGAATATTCTAATTGTCACTAACCAATCTAATACAAGATACAAATCCTATAGCATTTACATACAGCCTATAAGAGTTCTTATATTACCATAGAGTGTTACATCTTAACTTCTAAAAACTACTCTTTGGACCCCTTCTGCTGAGCTAGTAGGGTCTGCTCTGACCCTTGGACCTGTTTGCAAGCAGAGGGTATTGTTCCATCAAGAGGGGATTACCTTCAGTTGGCCATACCATTGTTTTCTAGTTGTTCAGTAACTAAGACCTGGTATTTCAAAAGTGGCTTTCATTTCGATGTTGCCTGTAGTTTTCATATTCCCAAAATCTTTTGTCAGGCAATCATATTTCCAAGGCTTTCCTGTTTCATCTTCTCCAACAGAGGGAGAAAGCAATTTAAGCTAAAGAGCAATGCTGGCACAAAAGCAGATGGGACTTAATTGACTATGAATGCAGGCTGGAAATTAGCAGAGGTTGCTGCGACACCAGGACAGTGAGATTTTGGAACAGGGTGATGGTGGGGACCCTTCCCTAGCTCTGTTGAAGTGGAGAATGGGCTGTTGATCTCCGTGTGCACCAGTGAAGGTCAACACACTTTACGTGGAAGAGGCAGGCACCCACAAAAGTGGATGTTATTTTGGAATACATGCTCAAAGTTCATTTTTCTTGATACAGAAGAATATCACATGGCAGGTGATGTTTAAGTGCTGAAGGCTTTTCACTTGCAAAATTGCTTGGGGCTCCACTGGAGGTTTGGTGCATTCTGGCACTCTACAAACTCACAAGTTGGTCACGGCCTGTGCTTGTGGAGCTTCTGTTTGCAATGTGACTTGTTTGCACAGAACAAAATATTCAGCAAGGCATAAAACAGCAAATAAATTTCCCTTTCTAAAAGTAATACGGGAATTAGCCTACATTACAGAGCTTAAGTCATACTGATGCTCCTCCAGAGCTGGAACAAAATTTTCAGAATCACCTCTAATATTTGAAGAATCTAAACCATATGGAAATTTCTTGATTTCCTTAGGTGTTTTTGACACTCTTACCCATAGGTCTTAGAGTGCTAGGTTTTTTCTGGTGCAACAATCCCAGTTCCAGGTGTGAGATTTTTCAGTAACAAAATAGTTACATCACTTTCTAGCTTCAAGGAATTTATATCAATAAGGGAATATCAAAGCTAATAGATAATATGATGATTGATAATCCAAGTGAATTGCACCAGTTTCAGGTATGTCAGTGCAGTTGTTGGTGTCATTTTCCTACATACAAAGACCCATTTAACTCCTTCTCCTTGCTTAAAAATGAGTCATGGGTTCAGAAAAGAATTAGGACTTTTCAAATGTTACTTTTTTCCTCTGGGCAGAGAAACAGCTCCTTGGGAGCTCTGCCTCTGAGAAACAAAGATCACTGTGATTTTTTTACTAGACCTTTCGAAGTACTGGTACAGCATTTTTTTGGAGCTCATTGCCCATAGCAATCATTCCACCCTGTGGCCCATATCCTATTTTTGAAAAGCCATTTCCTTTTGGTGCACGTCTTTCCCCTGTGTTTATGTGAAGCAGTCAATGGGGCTTTCAGCCGTAAGGATCAGAATGAAATCAAATAAATTACTTCCAAAGATAGGAAGCTATTTCACACCTTGGAGCTTCATTTTGCTCCAGATGTAGCATGTTACAGCTCGTGCCACTTAGAGCTGATTTGAAACCAACTGACCTGTTGCGACACTTCAAATCTGGGTAGAATTTGCACTTTGCCTGCAAGCTGACGGTTTTCATCCTGTTTGGGTTTGCAACTATAACTGTGAATGGAGCGATTGCCTTGGAGTGATGATTAAAATGGGTTTTCATTCACTCTACCCTCCTGAGAAACAGAAAAACTTCACTGAAGTTTTCTTTTCTTCCTTCCCCTGGGTGCAGTGTTGGGCAGAGTTTTACACCAGTAGATAAGCATTGATTCTTTGCTGTAAGGGTGATGAGACACTGGCACAGGTTGGCCAGAGAGGTGATGGACTTCCCATCCTGGAAGTGTTCAAGACCAGGTTGGATGGGGCTGTGAACAACCTGGTCTAGAGGAAGGTGTGCCTGCCCTTGGCAGAGGGGTTGGAACTGGAAGATCTTTAAGGTCCTTTCCAGCCCAATCCATTCTATGATTCCATGAGGCCTGACTTCTCAGCTGAGATTTGGATATGACACGCTGTTGTCTTGGCCCAATGCAGCCTTGATGTACTTGAGCAGGAATGGCAGTGGGAGATCTTACTAAGTTCTCATATTGGGTTGAAGTTGTGTTTGCACTGGAACAGATTGTGAGGAAGAAAAATAACTTAAAAATGCCTTTGTCAGGAAGCTTTATGTTCTGCCCTTTTAGCAAAGGGGTCATAAAAAAACAACATGGAAAAATAATATTTTTAGTTTGTAATCACGCTATTTGAGGATTTTTCTGACTTTCTGTCCTTCCACTTTAAATTTCACATCCCTTAGGTTTTTTCCCTTTTTATTATGTTTAGATATGTTTTCTTGGCTACTACTGGGCACTCTCTGACAAATCAACACATGCCTTCAGTCATACATACACTGAGGTTCTGTGAGCAGGACGGCTCCTGCTGGCATGTAGAAAGAAATCCAGAGTGAATTTAGGTTGGACACAACCAAATGCATGGTATTTACATTAATTCTGGGACTTTTTCACAGGGAGTGGTAACCTGTAGTGACAATTTATGGAGGCTCTTATTACCACATCTATTCCAAAGGTTTTCTCACACCCCTTTATTCTGGAGGAACTGTTTTGATTGAAAAACAACTTCTAATTGACCTTTTATCTGTTTGTGATGCACTGCGAGGCAAGCAGCCTCCAGAGAAATGCAGTTCTCATCTCAGGACTCTGATTGTGTTGGTGGTGGTTGATATTCATTTGTGTTTGATTTCTGCAAAAAATACTCATTCAGCCTCAGTTTTAGAGTTCTTGGATTGGTGTGGAGAAGGAGGTGAATGTTTTTTTTAATATAGTATTGTACTTGCAGACTAAGTGATGATTTTGGAAACATGAAAACACATTTGGGAAAGAAAGTAACAATATATGTATGGTGATGTCCCGAGGAAGAGTTTAAATCCCAGCAGGACTCAGGTACCAGGTGGATCGAGGCTCTGCTGCAGTGAGAGCCGCCTACTTGCAGTGTGCTCTGTGCCTCAATTTTCCTGTCTATGAAACAGAGCTCATAAATCTTGCCATCATTTACATAGTGTTTTGATATCAGGTTTCTCTCCAAGTCTGAAGTAACAGTAATTATTAGTCGTGGGACTGCTATTTCCCTTTGATTTCTCCCCACCTCCATATTGGCATGTGTGCAGCCCCTTCTTCAGGACAGGCTAAACCACTCTTGCTGAGATTACTCCATCACCTCTAATGGTGTAGCACAAAACCATTCATTTCTCCACTCTGGAGTCTAAAGTCTCTGAACTTCATTAGCCCAAGGGAGTGGTAGGCCCAAGTGTGCTCCAAAATGCCGATCTCCTGTTCTGATAACTGAGCTCTAAAATCAAGATAAACAAGCTGCCCTATATACTGAACATGTCCTAATTGCACACTTCAGGCATGCCAGCCAATCAATGAGCATGTGTTGCTCACTAATGAATATTTGTAGTTTTGGAAGATTTCACATGTGGTGTTCCTTGCAGCTTCTGCAGTTACTATCAGAGTGGCTTCGAAGATCCTGTGCAGGAGGAGAACCTGGCTTTAGACCAAGAAATTCTGTGATTTAATTTCGTGTGTTAGCTGGGCATGGTCAGTCTTATTCAAATTGTATTAGCTAATACTTCTTTCAAACTGTTTACCCTGTGTGCAAAGTTGTGTTTAAAGCCCTATTAGCTAATACATTTCCTAGTCTAGACTTGGGGAGGGTTGACTCCCTGAAGAACTCATAGCAGGATTTTGTTTACTTGCAGGAGGTAGGAGAGAGAGGTGGGGAAAGAAGGGGCAATGATGTTTGAAACCATCCAAATGACTTCTGCTGTGCCAATATTTTGCTGTCTGTCCCTATGCTCACTTTTATTATTGCTAAGAGTTTGTTTATTGAGAGTTGGCTCTCAAGTCATGAGGGTGATTTTACAAACCATGGAAGTACTGGCACCAACCAAACTCTTGGGCATTCAGCTTTGGGAGCCAGGGCTCTTTGTGGGAGCAGTGGAAGGAGGAAGACACAGACGAGGCATCTGAGTTGGGGTGGTCAGTCTGGCAGGAGCCCCAGGAGCCAAACACTGAGACTTTCACTGAACCAGAAACACAACGTGAGCCAAAGAGAAAACTTCCTTGGTGGAAAATAACTGTGGGGTTTTGGATGTTCTCTACTAACAGGAGAAGGAGGCTGGTTTTCATGCGTAGGTTGCTCCCAAGATGGTCTGATAGTAGGGCTTCCTTCCTTCTGCAAGTCACAGACAACATAAATTAGGACTCCTGCAGTTTGACTCACAGTCTAGCACCTTACTGACGCTTAAAAAGCCTTAGCTCCCACATTAGGTACCTGAAGCAATCACTGGGACATAAATGGTGTGAATGTCTTCAGCATTGCTGATGAAAAAATCATCTATCACCTTTTAGGTTCCACTGCACTCTTTGATTTTCTTCTCCTGTTCACTCATTGTAGGTGTGATGCAGGATTGCCAAACTCATTGCTCTTTTACTAAGTCTGTTTTTACTATAACTTCCCATAGTTCCGATTTTGTAGTGCAAGTGGCATATTTTATGAGAAAAAACACCATTATCTCAGCCAGACATTACATACTGTATAATTCCAAGCCTTTCTCAAATGATCCTTGGGTTATTGACTTGAAATTCAGACAGTGTCTCAAATTGTAGTGATACCGCCTTTGGAATATCATAAGAGTTGCAATAAGCTCTGAAGTTGAATGTAAAATTCCCATTGACAGTGGAGCTGGACATTCCTGGTTTTCAGGGTTTGATCCAATTTGATTTTTGTCGTGGTTTCTCTACTGATGTCTCCATATTTTGCTTTCTTAAGCGATCTTTCTCCCTGGAACGTCTAACCTTTCCTTGAATCACCCTCTTCGTACGGTCCCATCACAAATCAATTGCACTCCCACAGTTACCATTCAAATGTAAATAAATTAGTTAAATTATTTACCAAAATGTGGTAGAACAAATAGACCTATCCTGTGTTTTGTTTGAGGTTGTGGTTGTTTTGGGGGGGTTTTTTGTTCTGTTTTTTAAAACATCCTTTTCCTTCTCTTTACGTTTCTAACCTAGAGCCTTGTAGTAAGGGCTTTTTCTGGCTTGACTGTTAAATTGCATGCACATCAATAACATTGTGTATCAACAGTCATTAATAAACGTTGGGTTCTCTATGTATCCCCCTTCCTGGGCACAATTGTTCTATACAGTGTATTTACTAGAGCTACATCCTGTCTACTTCAGCTACTCGAGTAAGTAGCAATATTTTAACTGCTGAGTGTATAGTGTGCGTCATTTATTTGTCCTGACTAGATCCACTGCTGATTTCATAAACATTTGGGGAAAGAAATACCAAACTAGCAAATATTTGCAGAACCCCCTAATGTAGGGTCTGAACAGGATGATACCATCTCTCAGTTTGAAGATTAAAATCAGTCCTGTTCACAGCTGATTAACTTTCCTTTCTAATATTTCCCACAAATTGAGCTAATGCAATAAAACTTAACGAAACAAGGTTTAGTAAAGCCCCAGAGAATATTTATACGACAGCGAGGTACAGAGTGGCTCAGACTGTCCTGGCATTCACTTTGTAATGGCTCTGTGCTTTATCCTGTAAATGGATGGGTGCAGCACTAGCAACAGTCCTTGTTGAAACAGCCTCTTCAGTGACTCCAGGGTGATGTGAATTAGCTGCTCTGTATTTTCTTTCTCTCTAACCGGTGATGGATGGTTGCTTTCTCTCCCATCAGCTCTAACGATTCTCAATGTTGGTCCTACAGAGTCATCAGCAAAGTGGTGTCAGCTCCAGAGGCCAAACCTTCCACTCCCGCAGCGCGGCCCAAGACACCTCCGCCTGTGCCGTCACCGGTGCCAGCTCCCGTTCACGTCACCCCTCCTCCGGCTCCAGCTCCTCCTCTTCCACAGGCCACCATCTCACCAGTCCTGATCCCACCACCCTCCCCAGCTGTGTCAGCAGCTGGAGGCTCCAAAGCTCCCGTTCGGAGCGTGGTGACCGAGACCGTCAGTACTTACGTGGTAGGTAACACATGCCACTGCTGTGCTCTGTCACAGTGCCAGGGGCATTCCTCGCTGAAAGTGATGAGCTCCTGGGTGACTCATCATCTCAAACTGATGGTTCCTGAGTTCCTGATGTTGCTCTCTTTTAAGCTGCTGCTTGTCCAACCCTTGTTTCCACGCACGTGTTTTGAGGGGTTAATAACTTATTTAAAACGCTACAACTTGGACTGAATTTTTCATCAGTTCCCAGTTCCAAATTTAAGTTCCTTCTAACAAGTCCAACTATATCCCACATGATGTTTTCTGCTAACTGAGCTAGAGCACTTATTTTTGGAGGTGGAGGTTTTTTTATAGGTGCTTTCAAAAGTGCTGAATTGAAACCTCAAATGTCAAACTCACCATAGATTTTGCTGTCAGTCAGGTAAAGTACAAAACCCTCATACAACATCAAGAACTTGACTTAGCCCTCATTTGAAATGTGTAGAGTCCACTAATCTCTTTCCTGGTTTCCTCGACATACAGAAATTGTAGACATTTGTGCATCTCAGAAGTCTGTAGATTGTTCATTAGTCTACGCTTCATTTGCGTGTTTGACACGTGCTCTGAACTTGGCCTCTGTCTGGCAGCATTCTTCATTCTTTTGGAAAAGTCTCTTGTGTAACATGGTGTAGGAACTCCATTCCCTAAAAGAATGTGGATATATGTCTGGGTAGGGCAAGGCTTGCTGTGCTGCTGAGAATTTCTGCTTTAGATGCTGTATGAAATGAAGTCCTGAGCATTCCTGATCCTTGAAAAGCAGCACAAGGGTAGCAGTGTTGTTATCCTCCCTGTCCTGGCTAAATTCCAGCTTGATTGGTGACACCTTGCTTAGCTGCAGTTTAAAAATCTCACCATTTAAAACACCTAAAATTTACTTTTATTACAGAGTTTGCCATGCTTGAATTGCAACTTGTGCATGACTTTTTTTTTTTTTTTAATGATTCTGTTTTAGTATTGATTTCTAATATAGATCTACCCTGCATTTCTAATGGAAAGGTGCTTCCCTGCTGGACTTAAACCGCTGTATCATGTTACTGGTCTCTATTTAAACAGCTGCTACTTTTCACTCCCGAGTTAGTTACAGCACTGGACAACATCACACAGGCTCTTCATATCCTTAAGGTGCAGGACACACAGCCTCACCTTTGGTATTTGGTATTTTGGTATTTGGTCACTATTATTATTGCCACTATTATTATTATTATTATTATTATTATTATTATTATTATTACTGTTATTTCTGTTACTATAGTAGTGCCCTAAAGTTTCAAATTTAAGAGAGAAACATTTCCTAAATACTGTACTACAGCCCATTTTCTTCTGTCATTAAGGAAAGAAATAATTTAGAGATTATGTTAGTTTTAAGAAGGAAAACCTAGAACTTTGCCTACATACTTCCAGTGGTAACACTCTTAGCTCCTTAATGGAGAATTCAGAGGATACGGAGGCTTCAGGTTATTTTTGCTTTTCACAGAACCACAGAATCACAGAATGGTTTGGGTTGGAAGGAAACTTAAAGACCATCTTGTTCCATCCCCTATCATGGGCAGGGATACCTTCCACTTAACCAGGTTGTTCCAAGCTCTGTCCAGCCTGGCCCTGAACACTTCCAGGAATGGGAAGTCCTCTCTTGACAACCTGTACAGTGTCTCACCACCCTTATTGTATTTTTTTCCTAGTACGTAGTCTAAACCTACTCACCTTCAACTTAAGACTATGCCCCCTTGTCCTATTTCTCCATGCCCTTGTGAAAAGTGGTGGTTTACAACATTATAGTTGAAACCAAGGCTTTACTTCATTAGGACCCAGCTATGTGCACAGGCAGAGAGACACCTGATGTGAGACATTTATAAATCAAAATGCTCAGAGAGAGGTTGGAGAAGAAGAAAATAATTAATAACTATTAGCCTCTTGTATGAAGGAAATCCAGGACACAGAATGATGACATGATTTTGCTCAGGTCACATGGGAAAGCTGTGCTAGAGATAAGAGTGGAGCCAGTGGGGCAGAGGTGCACAACTCCCTTCTGCAGTGGAGGAGAGGACGGTGATTTTATAGTTTAAAAAAAAAGAGGATACACATCTCCCTGTTGGATAGCATCTCAGTGCACGTGCTCTGCTCATTAGCTCTCAGTGGTTTGTGCTAGCACAGCAGTCAGCAATCCCACTCCATCCCTTCTTCCACGACCCTTGGCTCATTGAGGAATGAGAAGTTACGCAGTATTTTTAATATATTTATTCAGCAGCCCAAGTTCTTGTTTAACAAACAGGCAGAGGTTTCTGTGATTATAGACCACCCTGCCCCTCTCCAGCCCCTGAGAGCCTGAGGCAGGCATTCTGCAGGGGAGAAAAAGAAAACCTGAAAAACTAAGTTTGGAAAAGTTAGGGTGTCTATTTTCCGATGGGGCAACACCAGGCAGTGCTGCCTACACCTGGCAGGGCCAGTGCCCAAACCAGGCAGCACCAGAAATGGGGTGCCCGTGCTGGGGAATGATGGAGGTGCAGCCAGGTGTTCAGGCAGGTTTTGTAGCCCTCAGCCCAACATCCCCCAGCACCCATTCTCTGCAGCACCATGGCACAGCATCCCCTCCCTCCCCAGCATCCCACCAAAATGCCTCTGGACCTCTTCACTCTGATCCCAGACACTTCACCTGGGCAGCAGATGCTTCTCCAGCAACTTAAAATGACTTTGCAGATGTGAGATTAGATGGTAGATAGGAATGATTATTGCAATCAATCAGCTTGGAAATCGAGTTAATTTTATGATGGTGCCTACTCTGTATCTCTGTTGGGAAGGGGATTGTTCCCTGGTTAGTATTTCTGGGCCTTGTATTTTCTAGTTTTAAACCACGGAAACATTCAGGGCTTTAAGAGGAATCAGGGAAGAGTGATGTGTTGGTTGCAGCTCTGGTACATTCGTATTGATTTTTCACGAAGTGCTGTTAAGATGTACAGACCACCGTGTAGTGGCTTTTTTTTTTTACTGAGAATGTTTGGGGCTTTTCATCTGCTACTTTTTAATATCATGTTTATAAGCTGTACAGATAGCAAAAAGTTATTGCCTGAGATATGTGTAAATGCACAAAAGCAGGGAACAAAACAGTTTCTGGTTTTGAGATTCAGTGATAATGTGCAAATCTTCATAAAGGAGTGATGGAGTCAGGGTAATGCCCCAGACATTTTGTACTTTGTATCGTTAATTGCACTCCTTTAGGTGGATTCTGTGACATTTTACGTGTATGTTTTTAGCAAAGAGCTGTTCAAGAGCCACTGGAAATTTAAAAATACAAACAGTGGGTCAAGCAGGATATAAACATTAAAAAAATGCATATGATGAACCCGGTGAGCAGCTGCCCAGTACTGTAAGTGAGCTGCCTTTCTTGTTTCATTTACCCTTTAGTAAATTGTACTGTGGCATAAATGTCATAAGGGGAATGGAAAGTTACTCAGTAACAACTTTTTTTATATCCTGATCTTATCAGCTCGTTGGAGTTGAAGACTTTGGCTAATAAGTAATGCAGCAATATATACACACGGCACTGTATATTTTACATGCACATAAGAACTGTTATCTTATGCAGGAGGCTGCCGTGGCTCCTGCTTGCCATTAACAGGGTCGAATTTTAAAAGTATAGACAGAGAAGGAATTGTGTCCTTAAGCCCTAGTTCTGTGTGTGAATGCCCGTGCTGAGGTCGGGTGGTGTAACTGGCTTTACTGGTTTACAGGACAGTGCAGAAAAATACATGATTTTGTTGTCATGAGCAGTGTAGGAAAATCAATTAAGACGTAACACTGAGCTCTCATGATCAGAGAATTCACACATAACAACGGGGGCTGCTGAATGGCTTAGCCAGATAAGGAAGGAATCTTTTTTTGTTGTTGTTTATTTTAATGTCAATTTTCCTGCCTGCTTAGCCCTGAAAACCAGCTAACTTTGCTTTCCTTTGCACCAGATCCGAGACGAGTGGGGTAACCAGATCTGGATCTGTCCTGGCTGTAACAAGCCAGATGATGGCAGTCCAATGATAGGTTGTGACGACTGCGATGACTGGTATCACTGGTGAGTTCCTCTCATCCATCCTCCTCTGCCAGTGCCTGGCAGATTGGGGCTATATTATTAAAAAGCCTTTTTTTTCTAATAGTTTGTGACGTTGGGAATTTTTAAATAGCTTTGCTGTGTCCAATTTAATAATCTGGAAGATGTTTTTATCTCCTTTGCTCTGAAATTTGAAAAAGCAGATTTTAAACTGTGAAGAAGAGTTACTTTTTAATTAATGGGCATTGGTGATAACGGTTGTTTTTGAAACTGCTGGGAAATATTGCTGATTCTGGTAATTTTGTGAGAACTACAGGATTATGAACACAGTGTATACAGATAGACAGTTCAAATTATGAAGCATTGTATGAACAGTAATATAAATGTCAGCTCTTCTGAAAAGGTTGGGGGGAATTAATCACTTTTTCGGCATTTTTTTTAAAAGCTACATAAAATCATAAGGGTTTTTGCAGATGTGTTAAAGAAACATTTGAAATTATTTTAAATCTAGTCTATTACACCTGAAAGTGCACTCATATTTTCTACTAAAATAACACTTTTTATCTGAGTATCCTTTTGATATTTCTCTTTTGTTTCAAAGCAAGAGTTTTTAGGTTTCGATTGTTTTTTAAGTTTCAATAGTTATATTCATTAAGATAGTGATAATTGCTATATTAATTTGAAGGCCAGATCCTGTCTCCCACTGACAAGTAGCATTTTTAGGGGTAAGAAGCAGAAGCCATGTTACTCCACTGAGATGATGTGATATTTTCCTGTCCCTCGCAGGCCTTGCGTTGGGCTTACGGCTGCACCCCCAGAAGAGATGCAATGGTTCTGCTCCAAGTGTGCCAACAAAAGGAAGGATAAAAAACACAAGAAGAGGAAGCACAGGGCACATTGAAGACTTGGCAGGGGACTGAAGTCGTGCGGTCACCACGGCAGCTCCTGCCCCGACTCTGCTGCAGGAGGGATCCACCCTGCCCGTGTGCCCCTGCGGCTGCCGGGGTTGTGTCTCTGCAGTGGCTCAGGGGCGAGGAGATGCTCTCAGTCAGGGGCTGTTGGCTTTCACGGACCGTCCAAGCCCGTGGCATTGGATTTGGGTACATTCTGATGCTGTTTCTTTCCCTTGCCAAGGGGAATTTGCACAGAGCGCTGTGAAGACTTCGGTGGTTCCTGGGACCGCTCCCGCTCCTGTGGCTCGGCAGCAGCACGGATGAATGTTGTAAATACAGATATCTGTCCTATTCTTTCTCGGTTTGTTATTAATCCCTCTTGAACCTTTGCAGTAAGGTGCTGAGAGGAGGAGAAAATGTAAATTGCAGTAAGTTGTAAACTGAGACAACCTTCTGGAATGATTTCTGTAGTCTGGATACAGTTCAGCCTCGACTCTTGCTGAGCCAGATAATCATAATGTGGAAATAAAAAGTGGCTGGTAAATATTTTTGTGACGAGAATATATGAAGCTTTTTTCCTTGATTTTTAGTACTAACATAAAATAAACATGTTCAAGCTTTTGTGATATATCTTCTATTTTTTAAAAAAAAAGTTTCTATCGTGTCAATTGTTTTCTTCCGTGTGAATTTCTTTCGGTGGACCTGTAATATATTTTATACTTTGATTTTTGGTTTGTTTTTTTTTTTTTTTTTTTTTAAGTGTTTGTCAACGTACCTTTTCATTGCTTGTACATTTCATCGGTGTGTAAAAACACTTCCCATTAAAAGATTTTCACACGTGTAAATACCTGATATTTATAAAGTAAATTTTTTTTTAATTATTTTTTAGGCCTTGAGGATTTTTGTTGTCATTTGCCCGTGAATACAAACCTAGCAGCTACTAAAAGCCCGTGTGACAAACGCCTGTCCTCATGGCTATGAGGGATTGGTGAGCTCTGCCCCAGCTGTGCGTGCACGAGGAGGTGGCCAGCACCGTAATTAGGCCTCAATTCAGATACTTAAACATGTGGTAACTTCTTAAGAAGTGAGTAATCCTATTGCCTTCAAGGAGCCTGTTCCCACACTTGGTTGTACATGTGCTTAAATGCCTTCTGCATTGGGAGCTTAGGCCAGGGGGGCTCTGCACTTCTGGTGGCAGCTACAGCGTGTTAATCTGTAGCTGGAATGGATTTTTTTCTCTCTTTTTTTTTTCTTTTTTTTTTTTTAACAAGTGGTTAGTGAGTTTGCCAAAAGGATCGTGTTTAGGTAGAGGAGATGCAGGTGTGTTCCTCTGCTTTGTGTATCACCTTGGAAAGACCAGTAAAGTGAATCCCAGTCGCATTCCCCGTTGAAAATGTGAGGGGAAAGTGCAGAGAAACTGAAATAAAAGTCAGTGTTAGATGTTGTAGTGCAATGGGTCTCAGAGCTAAATAAGAATAAATCTTGAAAAAAATGTATGCCTTTTCTTTCTAATCAATTTGAGACTGCATTGGTTAATTTGGGGATATTTGTATTTTGAACCAATGCAGTGAGAATGTCCGGTGTTGGAGAAATACGGCCCTTTAGCCTGTTGTGCAGATATTAAGAGTTATTTTTTAAACGCATCCAAATTGATATTAATGAGAATGAATTAGTCATGTTTTAAAAAGTACCGGTCTAGTTAGGGAAATGAGGCTTTGCTGATAGAACTGTTAAATTGCAAATCAGTGGAGATATGGATGAAATTGGTTTATTAAAAGTGCACTGTTACCTGCTTTGTTCAATGCCATCTCGTTTATATTCCGTCCCTGTTAATTACCAGTCAAGAAAGTTCTTGGGTTTGATTTTTTATTTTCTTTTGAATTGTTGGATGTTGCAATGCTGATTCTTGGGTTTTTTCCATGTGTAATGTGCAGACATACGAAATACGCCGTCTTTGGTCATTTCTGGTTGCAATAATAAAGAAATTAGCTTTTGGTAAGTTGTTTATGCATTTCCTCCTCCTCTCCATGAATCAGAACTTCTCACATTTAATCAACTGAATTACTCAGGATGCCATGGGAGGGCTGAACTTGCCCCTTTCGATGGCTGTTCAGCTCTTTCTCTGCATGCTTGGCCTTGCTGCTGCTGGGTTGGTTTCTTACCCTGGCTTTTATGGTTTTATAAATGACCCTTGTGGCAATAAAACCAAAGCATCATTTTCAGGAGGCTTGTGTGGCTGAGGGGATTAGTAACAGGAGAAGGGGCCCTTCACCTCCGGGTCGTCAGTTTGAAGCCAGGCTTGGTGCTGAGCCTGCCTCCCTTCCACTTATGCTGGTGTTTATCAGGAATCTGTGGCATAAATGAATTATCATTCCAGAAATAGTTATCCCTGAGCAGCCATGGGGCTTGGACCTTCTTTACAGCCCCTGGCCCCACCCAATGCTGAGCAAACCCAGCTCCTTCCCCAGACCTTTGTAATTGCTGCTGTAACTTCACAGGTTAGGTTTCTTCTCCATAAACTTTGTGTATGGAAAGTTAGGGAGCAGTTAGGGCAGCTCCCTTGATTCGTTGCTTGATTTTAGTGTTGGGATTTGTGTTCATCTGAATCCTTTTATTTGGATTTTGGACACCACCATCCATGAGATGGGGGCACGGCGAGTGGGCTGCAGGTTGGTTTGCTCGTTGGATGTCATGGGAGAGCATCCAAGTCTCTGAATGGTTTTCCTGCCTTGAAGTGCAGCTTCATCAACAGGAGCATCAGTTGGGAGCGCTGCCTCTAGAAAACACGTGTTTCCATGGGTGGTTGGAGTAGAACTGGTGTAGGGTTTAGAAAAGAAAGAATTAAAGAGTTTTCAGTGAGGAGACAACTCACCATCTGCTGCACTATAAAGAGTAGACAGGTACAATTTTCCCCCTTTGCGGACACACCGTGTGGAGTGGATTTAAGCAGGACAGTGAAGATGGGTCGTAAATATTCAAGAAAAGAGCGTAAAAAATATTCCGTGAGAAAAGCTTGTTGAATCCTGCCGTTACTCTGGGGCCAGATTTTTATCTGGAGTCAGTTGGGAGTCAGTTGGAGCTGTGTCAGTTTACAGCAGCCCAGGAGCTGCCCACTCGCACAGCCAGTGTTGGGGCTGGGGAGCAGCTCTGTTTGGAGAGTTTTTTATCCTTTTTATCCTGTAAATCCTCCTCCAGGGCAGCCTGTGCCTGCGGGTCACTATGCTGGGTGCTGGCTGCGAAGCAGGTTAGTCATTAGGCAGAATTGCAGCCTGTTAATGAGTTTTGCACCCAGAAAAAAACATGAAGTTGATATCGAGACAGTAAGCACAAAGCTCTGAGAGGAAAGAAACTACTTTGACTACTGATTTTTACTGGAGGACATAGATATAAAAGCAGAGTATCCATCCCCAAAGTAATGGGAATGCACTTTTCCCGAGATAATCTTCCTTTGGGGCTGTTTTGTGCTCAGAGCATCATTTCTCTGCTTGACAAGGTGTTTCTCTTCTGAAGGTGTCCGCAGCTAAGTACAGTGAGGATCTTTATGCTCTGCAACTGATTTGTGATTCCAAATGTCCTGGAAGAGAAAGGGAATAAAAAAAACCCCAAATCGGAGGGTATCAGAGCCTGCTGACTTTGTCTGGGCTTTACAGAGATAAAATATAGTGTATTACTTCACTGTATCACCTAAACCTTCTTTGTTCTCCTTTCAATAGGACGATTAAACAAAGACCTACTAACCAAATTAAAGTATAAAATGAACGCTGAGATATGGAAACCTTGCCAGGAAGAATGTTAATGAATGAAGTTCACTAAAGGCATGCTGGCTAAGTTTTCAATACAAATAGTTTTATGGCCAATCTCTTTAGATCATAGCAGTTTTCTTTAGAAGTTTTAAGTCTCAAAAGTAGATGAGTTTCCTTCACTGGGGAATGAATTAGATAATGCTCTGAATAAACTCCCTCTTCGCCGTCTTGTCAGTCATGCTGCTTAGGAAACTCGCCCTTTCTTCTGGGGACTTTTGGATCAGCTGTAACCTCAAAAGTAGAAAGCTGCTATTAATCCATGTGTGCTGTATGGCAGAGGAGGCTGTAACGGGAGATTTACAGCCAGCAAACAGCTCATACCTGGCTCTTGTGAGCAGAAACCATTAATCGTGAGCTGTGGCAGCCGAGCCAAGGGTTCTTTCCCTCCAAGGTGCTGCTTCAGCCTCTTCAAGGTTTGCACTGGGTGAAGGAGGGGGTCGGAATTTTTATTTAGCAGGGCCTGTGGTGGTAGGACAAAACAAAGAGAGGGTTGATTCAGAGCAGGTGTAAGGAAGAGGTTTTTTATTATGAGGGTGGTGAAACACTAGAACAGGTTGCCCAGAGAAGCTGTGAATGCCCCATTCCTAGAAACTTTCAAGGTCAGGTTGGACGGAGCTTGGAGCAACCTGGTCTAGTGGAAGGTGTCCTTGCACGTGGCAGAGGGATTGGAATGAGATGATGTTTAAGGTCCCTTCCAACCTAAGCCATCCTAGGGTTCTGTGATTCTAAGATGCTTATGGAGTGACCTTTTGCACCAGGACTTTAAGTCCTGTGATACTTCTCACAGGGAGAGAGGAGGAGAGCTGAGGGCTTCCAGACTATTTGTTCCCCCTTGGCTGTTGCCCCTTAAATTTTCTTTCTAGTCCTTGTCTGCTCCAGGGTCCTGACCCCTTAACTCAGGTGTCTGGTGGCCTGTGCCAAAGCCAGCACAGCTCAGCAGCTGCTGGGTGCCTTGAGCAAGTGGGGATTTCCATTCCAGCATGGTGACACTAAACATGCTGACACTTGAGATTTGGTGTGATATTGGTTGGAAATAGATGATCTTTAAAGTCCCTTCCAACCCAAACCTTTCTATTATTCAGTGATTGCTACCTCAAGCTTTGACCAGGAAGGCAAATTTTCTTCAGAAAACAAAATGTCAAGTAAACCCAGGATAGAAGGAAGATTTTCCAGGCAATTTGTAAAACACAATGAGAAAGTCATTTCATATGAACACAACTCCCTGTTATGATTTCAGTGTGAATGCTCCCATAATGACTTCGAAACAGTTCTACAAAACCAAACAGAAAATAATTAGGTGATTTTATTGCCTAAATGAGGGGATGAAGGAGAATGAGACTTAGAACACATACACAAAAATTTAGGTTTCATCAACTGTCATGAGCAGGAATTTGGTTTACAAATTCCAAAGTCTTGCCTGTCAGTTCCTCCCTAAGCCTGTATCTTGCTGTGCCTGTCATTTGCTTACTGTGGGACTAATGACAAGTGTGATGGCGTGTCACCAGCCCGACACCTGGTGTCACCTGGGGCTCCAATACCACTGCTTTACTGTGTGCAGGTGACCTTCAGGCTTCTTCCTTCAGGCTGATCCCTCCCCAGGTGTGGAACTGAACACAGTTTGCTGTGGATTCTTTTAACTTGGCATCTAGATTTGGAAAAAAAAATAGAATTGTTCTTTTACATTAATTAGGAAATAGGGACAGGGGATAGTGTGCAGTTGTTTATTTTTAATTGAGTTGTAATTTACAGCTCTTTTTGGTAAATGCTGTAAGAATTGTCTTTTTAGGAGTACACATTGGCTTGTGGGTTTTTCTTGTCCTCATGGTCCTTTGCATGGATTCAAAGGGAGAAACTTGGTCTTGTTATCAAGAAAGCTGGGCACAGTTCTCAGTTCTGCTGTGGTGTGTTTAGGTGCAGGATCAGAGCGTGTCCCAGTTTCCATCCACAGGAGGAGGATAACGTTTCCTGCTCTGTGAAGCCCAGACCTTCCCACGGGTTAAATAATGGTAACACCCTTCACAAGGGCTGGATAAAATACAGAGCCATTGGGAGCTTCCCCAGTGACAGATCTGTCCTTGAACCTGCTCCTCACCTGAAAATGTGTTTTCATTGAGGTTGGGAGCTGGAAACCATCGATGACCCTCCAGAACCAGGGAGATCCTTTGGCTTTGCAGGCTTTACTTGACCCTCTTCCAATAACTTTTCCAGCATGAAACCAACTCTCTTTTCCTCCACTGATTTCGAGCCTTTCTGTGAAAGGAGCCAGGATAAGCTCACATTAAGACCTTATTTTCCTACTAGCTCTTCTTTCCTTCCGGGGATATCTGGTGGGGTTTATCTGAGAAACAGCTTCTTGCTTAAAATTACTTCAGGGATGTCAAAAAACGCCTCTCATAATTCATACAATAGCTGCCTTCTCTGGGCTTTGTGGGCTGTGAAATGTCTGCGTTGGTGCTTGGAGCTGCCATGTATTAAGATGCTGTGGATGAAGTGATGCTGTTGTTCTCTATATTTTCTGCAAAGACAGATGCTCAGTCAAGCCCAAAATCCACGCCTTTGCCTCGGTATCTAATAACCCAGCCCAACCATTGGCTCTCAGTGCCACCTACTCTCTAAAAGGCTGGATTTGCAGTGCCACGGCTCAGGAGGAACCACATCGCTCCAGCCCTCGCAGTTGTCTGGCTGAATGCTGCATTTTTTGTTTTCAGCATTGCTGGCCAGGAAAAAAAAAAAAAAAAAAAAAAAAAAAAAGAGATTCCCAAAGCAAGGATGTTCCTCAGTTTCATGCTGAGGATTCCACGGAATCTCTCTAATACATGAGATGATGTTTAGGGAATATCACCATGACCTGTGCAAGGTCTTGAGCTGAACCAGCAAGAGAGTCACGTGAAAATGCTTTAATTTGGGGGCAGTTTGCAATGGAGAAATGTCTTCCAACTTCACTGAACCTAATCTTCAGGTGCCACACACCTGTCCTGTCTGGGATGATTTTTAAGTCTACCTGGAGGTTTCACAGCAAACATGGCAAAGCTCAAGCAGCTATTGCTGTGCACCCACTTAACCTTTATTAAGACTTCATTTACTTATGTTAATCAGATCACAAGGATCTATTTCGGAAAACCTTTGTGTCCCTTAGAATTGGGAAAAGCATTTCCTGCACACCAACCCCTTTAGAAGTGGATCCATTTGATTCTCTGTGTCTGTGGTTTCTCTCATCTGCAAATTCTGGCTACAAAAACACTTCTGTGGGGGCCATAAGGATGGGCTATTTTTGCCCTGTGCATCCAAGTTACAGTGATTCCAACTCAGATGTGTTTAAGATGGATATTTGGCTCTTTGGAAGATCATAGAATCACAGAATCATAGAATGGTTTGGGTTGGAAGAGTCCTTAAAAATCATCTCATTCCAACCCTCTGCCATGGGCAGGGACACTTTCCACTATCCCAGGTTGCTCCAAGCCCCGTCCAACCTGGCCTTGGACACTTCAGGGATGGGACAGCCACATCTTCTCTGGGCAACTTGTGCCAGGGCCTCAGCATCCTCACAGTCAAGAATTTTCTTCCTAAAATCTAATCTAAGTCTCTCCTCTCTTAGTTTAAAGCCATTCCCCGATGTCCTGTCACTATATGCATGTGCATTTGTCTCTAATTAATCAAACCAACATGAGATACTTTCATTCTTTCAAAGAGCTTGGATGGGAAAAGGATGAATGCAAGAGCAGAGGGGGAAATATTTTGAGCTACTAAGAACACAGAGTAAAATATATTTTTCCATCTTAAGAGCTTAATTCCACCTTCAGCCCTCATCTCCTCCATTTCAGGCTTTGGTGTTCACCACTTGCCAAGGGCAGGGCCAGATCTTCTGCTCAGGATCTTTGAAAAACTTAATTCTTTAGAATAAAAACAGGAGCAGCTTGCAACTTCTTACAAGCACCTCCCAGGGCAGACCTGCTGTTGCTAATGCCAGTGAGGCCCAAGGTGAGCTTTTGGCAGGTATCAAATCCTCCTCTCAAGCCAAGAAGTTCCCACTACTAGAGAGCAACACTATGGTCTACTTAAGTTTTGTAAGCCCTTAATGAGTCACTTGATATCAGCAGGATCAGTTCGCTTACATGGAAAGGGCTCCTATTTCTCCTGGTGGCATTGGCTCTGGTGTGTGGAGCCGGGCAGCACAGAGCTCCAGTGACTGATCCTTCCTACACCCACTTGCACAAGGATCCGGCACAGCGATGGACTCATCTCAGATTCCTGCAGGAGGTGGTGACAGAGCTCCACCTTAATGAGTTCATTGCCCTGCCAGCATTCTTCCCACACCCAGGTGCCCATGTTGGCAAAGCTACGCTCCACCAGCTCGCTGGAAAGCATTCCCTGGGATTTTAACAGGGTACAGATCTTGGGATACCTGCCTAGATCCTCATTTTCAGTTGGTCTTGGTTGGTGGTCTGGTGGCGTTTACGAGCAGAACCAAGCGTGCTGGTTTGGTAGCAGGGAAGGAGGGTGGTGGGGAGACACGGGGGGGACCAGATTAATTTCCAGGACTCCCACTAGGCCAAGTTTTGTACAAGTCATGAGTGTGCACGTGGGTGGAGGGAGGAGCCATTGCCTTAGCCTGTGCCCGAGGCTCTGGTGAGTGTTAAACCTGCTCTGTTTACCAAAGCCGTGCTTAAATGGCTGCAGAGCTGCATCACATCTTTGTTTTTCTTCTGGCTTCTGGATGGCATGCACTGGTCATGGAGTTAACACTTGCCAAATCGCATTGCTCAGGCCTCTGGTATGAATCCAGCCTTGGATGCACAAGTTGCAAAATAGTTTCAGAGTTGAGCGTGCTCTTGGCGTTGCCTCCCCCAAAGAACTCTGATTTTCTGCAGCAATGTGGTAATTTAGCTGTTTACTTGCATTTTGAGTTATCCTTATCTCAATCAGAATTACCCTACTGCTTGCAATGGGTCCCTCACTTTTACTTATCTGACACCATGTTTCCCCTCTGTGCAAGACGAGTGCCTGTCAATCATTTTCTGGAAGTGGATCTTCCAGACTTTCTACCCTGAAAGCAGGTAGATTTAGATTGGATATTAGGATATTATTCTTGATTGTGAGGTTGGTGAGCTCCTGGCACAAGCTGCCCAGAAAAGTTATTGATGCCCCATCCCTGGAAGTGTCCAAGGCCAGGCTGGACGGGGCTTGGAGCAACCTGGAATAGTGGAAAGTGTCCCTGCCCATGGCAGGGGCCTTGGAACAGGATCCAACCCAAATAATTTGATGCCTCTATGACCTTCTGAGATATCCAGTCAGATTTCCCATCCCAATGCAGCACATCCCACCTTGCCATTCCTGTACATGTATTTGGGCAAGGCAGCTGGGTGTCCCCAGTGATTGCTGGAAGAGGGTAATAAAACCAGGTAGCTATTCAGCGTTGGTATGAGTTTAATGGCTTAGGGACTCAAAAGCTGTGGCAGTTCCCATCAGATGTGCCTGGAGAAACCCTGGGGCCAGGCGAGCGTCACTCACTTTCTGTGAACAAGGGCTGATTTGTTTTCTGCTGGCGTTAGGAGCAGCGAAACCAAAGCAGGGCGGTGACGTGATTTGTGCCAGGTCACAGAGCACGTCGGGGGCACAGCCAGGATGGGAACAGGCACCTCTGAGCTCCCATCGACGCCAAGCAGACAACTGGTGCCAGAGCTGTCTGAGGCCAAGGGGGTCAGTGTCTGCAGAGGGGTCACCTGATGGTACAAGAGGGAAACTTTCCTCTGCTTTCTAAGCCTGAGGTCCCCTCTGGCAGATAATCCGCGCTTTAATAGCGACATTTGTTGCAGAATACACCTTTGAGCCTCCTCCATCCTTGGGTACCTATCCATGTACTTTTCCAGGCACCATTGTATGAGCCTGTCAGTGGGGGCATGAGTTTGTGTTGAGTTTTTATCCCAAAAGTGGGACTCAGCTGCCAAGATCTCCCTGTAATAGACGTGCAAAAGTCTGGATCCCTCTGCGAGGGCCTTCCAGACCAAAGGCATGGGGAGATGTCTGTGCATGGGCTCCCCTCGAGGCTGCCTGGCGCACCTCTAACCACAGCCAGGATACAATGCAAGAAGAGCTCAGCAAAGCCCTTGCAAGAATTGGGCAGGAAGTGGTGATCTGGGATAAAATCAGGTTTATTTCTTCCTGGACCAAAAGGTGCACCTCTGCAGAGACCCCAGTTGCTTTGTCACAGGTGTCTACACAGACAGGACTGTGGTCTGGTGAGCAAACTGGAAGTGAGAGTCTCCCAAATGGTTGCAATAAACTCCATCAGCCAACAGATATCTGAGAGAGGCATTTCCATTTCTGTGGTCCTGGATCAGGATAATGTGTTTCTATATCCACACTTGCTTTTTCTTTAGGTTATTGCAACCCATCTCTGAGATGAAGTGGTTTAGCTGCCTTCACTGGGTAATTTTCCACACCTAGCTCCTTTGGATTTCTTTTTATAAGTCTCACCTTAACTCTAAATTTATTCAGGTTTGTTTTTGTTCATATGATAATCACAACATTCTTTTGATACATTTTTTTGTCAGCCTTGATTTACTGAGATTTGCTTGCAACCTTCATTCCAGTTTACCATTTTTTGTGTGTGGGGATATTTTAAATGAATATAATTATATTTAATAACATATGCAGGTACTAAAGCATCTTTTGATTTGAGTCCTAACTTTCGTTATTACCCCCCACACACATACACACCTTTTTAGATAGTCTCTGTTTAACCTATGCCTAGAGATTAATTAAAGTGTCATTAAAATGCCTTTAGTACGTTTTGTGTCCTACATGCCTGGAAATACTTTTTTCCCACAGTCAGAATTGTTGTGCTTGTACCAGCAATAACTGGCATGTGGCTTGTTTTGTAGATCACCACGAGATATAACGAACACTCCTAATTAGAAGAAAACACATTCATTTTTTGGATGCCTGTTCAAAGTTGTCTCAGGAAGATCCACTAGCTTTTCATTTACATCTCTCCATCGCTCTGGGTTGGCTCTGATGCCGAGCGCTCGCTCGGAAGCACAGTGTGAGTCCCACATTGCTTGTTGTTGTGAAATGCAAATTTAGGCTCTTCCCAATGAGTTATGGGGCAGAGTTTCTACCCCATCCATCAATTTTCAAGCTTTGAGTGTTTAAGGGTGTATAGTCCAGCCTTGAGTGCAAAGTTTCCATCCTCTTTCAGTGTTTTTCTGGATTTAGTATGGGTTTGGTATGGCCCTGGTTCTGGGTGGGAGAGAAGTGCATGAAGCAGTAGAAATCAGCATCTTCTGATCATCCCTGGGAGAGGAGCAGTGCTAGTCCAGGTATTTTTGTAAATAATTTGAAACACCACACAAATGCAGTTCTGTGCTTTCTTCTCCAGCCCTTTGCATCTCCTTAATTTTTTTTTAAAACCCCCAGCAAATAAATACCCGTGTGAGCAGCTGGGATAGAAAAACAAAACCCAAACTGCACAGCCTCCTCATGGACTCATCCCATTCTTAAGTGAAAAGCAGGACACTGAGCTCCTCATTCCCAGTTCTTAGGGAGCCAAACCATGACCCTGGGCTGGATATCAAAGCCCTGGTGCAAACCCAGCACCAGCTTAGGGGTGCCACAGCTGCTTTCTGCTTTCACCTCTGTCAGAACAGGAGCTGAGAATCACAGCGTCACAGAGGTTTTCAGCCATGGAGTCAAGCTCGAAGCCTTCTCCATCCCTTTCCTCAGCAGTATGGACCAGGAAGGCACGAGCCTGAGGGTCATGGGTGCTTTTAGCATCACCCAGTGCAGCTCCTGCAGCCTCCTGTCCCAAAAGGCACAAGAAGAAGGAAAAAAAAAAACATGAGACAAGAAGAAGAAAACAAACGAAAGGGGAGCAAATTACTGACTTCTCGGGGAAGGTGGTGCTGAAGATACTGTAATTATAACCCTTTTCAACAGCTGAGAGGAATTCGGGTGTTTCATGGCCTGGCTTCCAAACCTGGGCAGGTTTTGCAGCTGTAAGCTTTGGAAGCCGGGCTGAGCAGCTCTCCCCCTGCTGGTAATCTGTCACTGGCCTTGACAGGTTGGAGCATCCACGGGGACGCCTCTGGGACACCACTGGGGAGCATCGTGGGCAGACCCCGTGGCCCCTCTTCTCCCATGACTCAGGGCCACTCCGTCACCTCTCAATAACACTTCTGTCTTTTGTAAGAGGGCTGGCAGTGACCCACCTTGCAATTAGCAGGTGGTTTGGGGAGAACTGCTAATAAGCACCCTGGGAAGGCAAACCTGGGAGGGAGGCAGGTGCTGCCTTGACTCAGCGTCCTCCTGGGGTGGGGGGAGAAGGATGCTCTGGATCTGCTCAGTGGGGTTTGAAACACAGCCTTGCCTCCATTTCCAAAGATTCTTGGGGCATCCCATCCTAGATGAGCCGGTGAAGAGCCTCAGAGGACAGATCACCACTGGTCTTAGGCTGGTGCCATCCAGTGCCACCCTCTCCTTGTAAATTTTTTTATTGTCTCTGCCTTTCTGCTTCCATAAATACCTTATTACCAACCTCTTTTTCATTCCCTGCTTTTCTGGTGGGTACCACTTCGCTGGAATGTTGCAAAAGCCATAGCGGGCCACTGTCAGTCCAGAAAAAAAGGGTTGCCACCCTAAAAAAATCCCAGGTTTTCACTCCTGTAGCCTTTAACCCCTCCATCCCCCCCCACAGGTCAGTGCCATGGGTTAGAATTTGTGCTACAGTAGCTCAAATCAGGACCTGGGGTATTATTTATCGCATTTAGTACCTGCCATCAGTCATGAAAACTTAACAAAGACCCTATTTGGTTTATCTATAGGCAGCTAAACAAACGTATCTTGCTCTCCTGTTATCTTCTTGTTAACAAAACGCTATCAGGATGTTCTAAACATCAGCATTTACTGTGCAAGAGCCCTTTATCTGGCATGATATATAGAGAGCCCATCAATTAGTGCAGGGGGCTTGGAAATACCTGCCACGCTTCGCTCAAAAGTCCCAGCACTGTCCCAGGGTTGCATCATGAGTAAATATCCCTGTGCAATTCCTGGCCTCAAGCACCCCTGAATGGGATAGGAGAGCTCATTATGAGCAGAAATAATGATAAACAGATTTTTTCCACCCTTTTTTTTTTTAATATCAAGGCATGTATACTGGCGACTTTCCTTAGAAAGAGTGATGCAAGAGCAGCCGAGGCACTGGATGGTGCAGGGGATGGGGAAAGGGTCTAACAGGTAACAGGCTTTTATTCAGAATGGCTGGATGTGGTTTGGGAGTACAGGGAACAGTGCCATGAGACAGTGCATCCTCCTGACAGCAGGACCTGAGCTGCAGGATGAGTCCCTTTCAGATCCCCCCACTGCCATGTGGCACTAGTGGAACAATTCTCGCTCTGGCTTCACATCAGCTCAAAAGGATGGAAGTGACAGGCCTTGGACAGCAACCCCTGTGGATCCAGGGCAGCTGCTTTCTCCAAACACCTCTGCTAAATCAGCACCTTGGCAGAGGAGCCACTTCACCCTGCACTTGAAGGCATCAACCCCACACCATAAACACCCCCCCGTGTGTCAGCTGGACTGGTGGCGTTTCACCCCGCTCGGCGGTGGCTGTATCGCAGTGGGAAAGTGATTCTCCAGATAAAGGGCAGATTGGGAGGTTTAACCCCAACTCCTGTTTGTCTCTGACTACGTGAATGTCTTGCAAAACAGAAACTTTGTAAACAAGCGCAGGGGCTGGTTTGGAAACCACTGTGGCTGTCTCCAGGAGATGGTTACTCACAGAAGGTGTTTTCCTTTAGATGTACCTCCGAGCACAGGACTTACTTCATGCACTTGCAGAAGTTGGGCTCTTGTGGATTTCCCAGTCATTTAAGTGTCTCCATGTATCCAAGAGAGTAAACTGAATGTTTAAAGGTTGTCAATTTATAATGTTTTAAAATTTCCAAACTGAAAATAAAGGAAGGAGCAGTGGAGTATCCAGGGCTGGGCTTTGAAGAGGCGGCATTGAGCATTTAAATTAAATAGGTGTTAAAACCAGTGAAGCCAGTGATGGGAGTCAGAGAGGGCAGATGGGATCAGGGCTTTGGGGCAGGCCAGTGCAATTAGGAGTGTGTTTGCACCAAGATGAGCAGGACACTGTAGGAGGAAGGCCAGAGAGGTGCAGCAATACAGAGATAAGAGCCCAGAGCGGAGCTGGAGCTGTCTG
Organism: Corvus hawaiiensis; assembly: GCF_020740725.1. NCBI lineage: Eukaryota > Metazoa > Chordata > Aves > Passeriformes > Corvidae > Corvus > Corvus hawaiiensis. Next base: position 75,838,810 of record NC_063216.1, on the reverse strand, counting down.
GACAGGGAAGAGTAGGAGGCACCGTAGAAATTTCCTGGGAGCTTATCACCGTGGGCCATCTTCTCCTCCTCTTTCACATCCGCAGCAGCCCTGGTGCCACAGGACTGTCCGAGCAGCCGCCCAGCCCTCGCCCAGCCCCGCTGCCGTCAGGCACCGTGGCTGCAAGACCCACCAGAGCAGGGTGGGGGGCTGTGGAAACACAGACTCCAGAGATCTGTAACATTGCTGAGGCTGACTCCAGTGCTAAATCCGTGAATCCATGAAGGGGCATTTGTGCCTCCATCCGTGCCGTTCCCAGTGGGAAAGGGCTGCTCGCTAAAAGCCATCCCAAAGCGCCGCATCGCGTTCGGTCTCCAGAGGAGAAGGATGGGGCTGAAATAAAATCCAGCAGTGTGGCTCCATATGGGCAAAGCCTCGCTGGTGGGGAGGGAGCACCTCAGGTTAGTGGGGGCCCTTTCCAGCTGCACTTTAACCCTCTGTCCTCATAGAGCCAGAGCTGGCTTTTAACACTCCTGGGCCAGCTCCACAAGACAGATGCCCTTTAACTTATGCCCAGAGCCAGGAAGCCCAGGTAAGGAGCCAGGCAGAAATTAAATTTAAAGGGGTGGTCATTGCTGATGGTTATTCGGTTTTGGGAGGTGTTTGGTTGTGCAGGGCAAAGCTCCGTGTGGGTTTTACATTCAGATATTCACCTCACACCGCTCTCATATCATTGCTGTCAGCTGTTTTTTCCTCCAACTGCTATTAAAGTTGCTATTTGATAGGAGAACAAAAGACAAATAGGAATCATTGGTTCAAAACCTCACCATCTAAGCATGATCTTTCTAGACCAGGAACTCTAAGCCCCTGATCTGTGCGATATATAGTTTGGGTACAATAACATCTGCTACAGTTATTATTACCTATATTGCAAAGATCTCAAAAAAAAAAAAAAAAAAAAAGAGAGATATTGTACACATGCTGACTAGTTTCTCTGTTAGGGGGAGGGAGAAAAATAATAAAAAAAAAGAATAAAAGTTTAATAAACGTGTGCTGTGTTGTGGATGACTTTGTGGCGACCTTTGTTGCAAATGGCCTATGCATGCGGAATAATGGTCTCCGTGCAGAGAGGGAAATGGCTTAGTGCTATCATCGTTGCCTCGGTAACCATCAGAGTCTCCATCTAGCAGAGAGAAATGAGTTATGAAAAGGCTTGAGTGAAGAAGGGATTAACACATGATCCCAGGGACAGCATGTCAATCAAAATCAGCGGAGAAATTACACTGCTCTATTTGAGAATGTCTCCGGAAATGCAACCTCGGTGGGTGTATGTATGTGGATGTATGCCGGCGTGATGGAGAGACCTATGGCTCTCAGCCTCCTATGGAATATATATATATTTATATATATATATGTGTGTGTGTGTATATAAAACACAAGATATCTAAGATCACTGGTGTGCACATGCACAAGCACTCCCTGCACACACATTGCCTGTGCATTCATGTCCAAACTCACACACGAGGCACCTCTCTGTAGGGACACACCTTAGTGATGCCCACACTCGCTGGGCTCCATGCTGCCCCAAGCAGCCAAGTCAATGAAACCCATAATAATTCAAAAAAAATTTTTTTTAATAATCCAAAATGCATGTTTGATCCTGAAATTTTCTCATCCTCTCTCCTGTCCTCACCAGGCTTCACTGAAGTGTCCCTGAAGGCATCCCTTGTTCCTGTAGGACAGCCCAGGGGCTGAACCCCCTGAAGTCCCTCTTGCACCTCTGAGAGGGAGACCAGAAGGAAATGAGTTCCCCTATAACACGTTCAAAATGCAAAATCCAGGGCAATGTGGAGACTCCAGCTTTATCCTGAGAGCCTCAGTGGCTTCACCTGGATTTCTTCTGCCAGTGCTGTACTCCAGAGCTCTGCAACTTGTAGGTCAAGGGCATGGGAACTCAACCCACAGTTAACTCCCTCTTGGTTTTAGCTACTGCAAACTCTGTGGTGGTTACAAGCGCTGGCGCTGCTCAGCCGTGTGTGGCTGTGCACACATTTCCTATGGCGATTGTTTGCCTTGATTCAGCTGACGAGCTTTACATTACCTGGGACTAGAGTGAGTTTTCTGCTAATGTCTGGAGCAAAATGTGATTGCTGGGAAGGGAGGGCTTGTGTGGCCTCACAGCTGAGGAGTGTGGCTGGAAAAGGCCTTGAGTATTTGTTCTGTTCATTGGCCACTTCAGTAACAGAAAAGTTTTTCTTTCAGGAAATTCTCTCTCTCTCTCCCCCTAGTATTTTTTTATTTTTGAGCAGATGATTATTACAAGCAGAGTAAAATTTCTCACTGGTTTCTTCACTGCTTGCTGTGCTCTCATGCTGGGCAGTGTGAGAGCACTAAGGGAAGGGATTTGCCCCCTGAAAGCATTACTGGGCCACCACAGCCCCAGGTTTACCCTGTGCTCATCACCCAGCATGTCCCGCTCACACCTGGCCCCTCACATTGGTCCTGCATCCCTGCACAGCTCATCCCACACCCATAGCTCATCCCACACTCACAGCTCATCCCACACTCTGCAGCTAAAGCCACAGTCACTTTACAACCTCCCCTTTATGTTCCATCCACGCATGGACTCTTCTCCTGCCCCATCCTGCCATTCCCCCATCACCACAGGCAAACACTTCCACACATCCCTCTTTTTCCCAGCACCCATGGCATTGTCCTACCTGGGCATTGTCCTACGTGCCCATAGAGCCCTCGTGCCCAGCATCACCCCCAGGACCACAAACCCCACCCAGGCTCAGCCCTTCCCTCGCTCACCCTTTGCACGATAGCCCCTTCTCGGATACACCTGTGGGTTTTCCCCCAACACAAGCTCAGTGTGACCCCCCCCCCCAAACACCCACTACAAAATCCCCCGTGTTTCCCACCCCCTATGGCTGCACCCACTCCTCTGGGGTGCACCCACCCACGCCCTGCAGCTTCCCACAGAAGAAACACCTGGGATCCAGCCTGCACGAGCCCAAATGTGGATGCCATCAAAACTCATCCATCGCCCAAATGCTCCCAAGTGCTCCCAAACACACAATCCCCTCTGACAGACAGGGACACCCCAGTCTAGCCAGGGCCACCAGTAAATCCTCTACCCAGGGTTTCCACAGCCCTCCACCATGGTGAAACCCTTGACCCTGGCTTTTTTGGGGCTCTCCAAGCCGCCACCCTCTTCCTTCCCCCCTCCTGGCTTTCCTTTCTCTCGGGTTTACTTCCCTTCTGCTCCCAGTCCTTCCCCCTTCCCTTCCCTCCCCCCTGCCACGTCCCCAGCCTCCCACACAAGTTTAAAGCCATCAGCCCAGCCAACGGTTAACCAAATCGCCTTGACCTCTCTGCTATTTGATATTCGCCTCCTTGACACTCATTTAGGAGCGCGCAGCGGTAAAGCAGACATTGGACAAGTCCAGCCTGAAACCAAAGCCCTATGAAAGGAGGAGAGAGATCAGAAGAACCTGATAGCTAGGAACTTGTTCTCTCCAAAGGCTTTCTGGACATTTTAGCCTGGATCAGGGGTCCGTGGAGCGCCAGTTCGTCGCCAAGCAGGGTGTAAACGTTAAATGTTAGCTATTTGTTCCAGAGATTGGCATGAAGATCGAGCCTTTCTGCCTCCTCTCCCCCTGACCCCCCTCCCACAGTCTCTCCAGCCCGTCCAGAGTCTCACAGACACTCATTCATTAACGGTTTAATAACCCTCCCGACGTGATAACATCCTTTACTCCCGGCTCTGCGAGCGGAGGTGACCCTGGGGGTGGGCTGCTCGCTCGAGGTGCTCCGGGAGGCGGGGGGTCGGGGGGTACCAGCTACTCCCGATCCAATTGTTGGGTGAGGAAAAGCATCTTCCCCTCACCACCCCCCGCCCAAGCAAAAAAAAAAAAGAAAGAGCTCAACTTTGGTGCTCGCGTCCCTAAAAGCCCGCAGGGCGCCTCCCGCCGGGGTCCCCAAACCTGGAGGGGGACACACACACGCTGCCACCCCCACCCCGGCCATCCCCAGCCCGGCTCCACCACCAGAGCTCCCAGCGCCCTTCTCGGGTGATGCGGAGATGCTGGAGATGCTGGCGGTACCTCACCTGATCGAGCCCTATATTATTTTAAATGGCTCTAATTTCACCATTTATCTCATTTGGCCCGTAACTGCGGATGCAGGCATCTGAAACAACCTTTCGAAACTCTGATTAGTTCAGCTTCGTTCAGTACCTTTTCCTCCCTCTCCTTTCTCCCCATTTCTTTTCCCTTCTCACTCCCTTTCTGCGCGACTTTCATGCGCTGCAGATAAGATATAAAATGCTCTATCGGGATCCTGTAATATTAAAGATCAAAAGTGGCATCAATTGAAGACCAAACGCGCGGAAAACAAAGGGGAAGGCTGGGAGATGTTCATCAGCTAATTACAACTGCAAATATTATGCAAATTTATCTTGGCACAGAAATGGAGAAAGCGAGTTTAAGTGTGGAGATAATGCTGGAATATTGAATGTTCAGCTAAGGGTGGGACGCGGTCCAATAAATTCATCTGAGGGAGAACCGGTATTATATATATGTATATTCCTATCGAATCATCTACACTTCAGATTGGGGGAGCATATCAAAAATTGCGGTTATAATTGATGCTTGAAATTCCTTGACAAATATTGCACAGAATATACGGTGGAGGAAGAGTAGGGAAGCCGAGATTAGCGTCTGGATGGGATTTGTGAAACACCGCATGTAAAACCTATAGAGGGGAGGGGGCGGCGTGGGGTCCCCCGATTCCAGACTCCAGGTGGGAACCTTTCCCTTTAGGCAAAGGGGAAAACCAAGTTATTTTTCAACCTCATTTTAGAAACGGCTCTCGCTTCCTGGAAAAAAGGACCGTGCTAGACCTGGTTAATGATTAAACACCGTCCCTGTGCCGTGAGAGCCAAGAAGGGATGAGAGGGAGCCAGAGAAACTTAAACCAAGGCAGAACAGAGCTGCCAGCACCTGTCCCCAGAAATTTTAGCACCAGGAGTGCCTGCACACAAAGGGAAACTAAAAAGGAAAAAAACCCACCTAAACAAAAAAGCCCAATCCAGACGGAGCAAATTGACCACGAAGAGGCTTTTAGGCACCATTTTCTCAGAGGCGGGGATGCTCTAGCACGGGTCGGGAGCATCCCCCAGCCCGTCGCAGGCTTTTGAGGGGGTTATCCCAAAACCCGTTATCGGGTTTGACCCTTGCGGTGATTTTTGTTGAGCTCAAGTTTTGGGCTGAGTTGTTAGGGCTGTGGGAATTCCTCCCTCCTCCCCCCATCCCTCAGAATGGAGCAAAAGGGCTTTATTAGCCACAGAAAATGTTTGAAATGCAGCTTTTCCCTGCGCAGGTGAGGAGGCAGAGCCCGGCTGCTGCTTCCCTTCAAGGATTCGAACGAATACATTCAAATCCAGCAAAATATCAGCAGATCTTCCCCTCCTCAGGCACACGAATATCAATAATTTCAGGTGAATGTTTCCCCCCTCCCCGCCCTCCATCCCCTATTTCATTTCTGCAGCCAGAAACACAGCGCAGCCTTCATTTGCATACAAAGCAACACGCGGAGTTTCTCCAGTATATGAGAAATGCCTTAAAAAAAAAAAAAAAAAAAGAAAGAAAAGAAAAAAAAGGAGGCAGAGACACTGGGAGAGAGTGGGGAGAGACTCCTCGCAGAAATCTTATCGATTTTTTGCTGTGCATGTATTTATTTGGCAACGGGGCGGGGAGAAAAAAAAAAGAACATTATTGGCAGCCCTCCCTTTCAAAAAAAAAAAAAAAGGGAAAAAAAGAAAGATGCAAATTGTATTTCATCTTAAGCCGGCTCCGTGCTTTATTCAATGTTTATGATGCATTATCTCCCCCTTAAATAAAAAATAAATCATGTAAAATTAGGATCTCGGAGCCACCGAGAGGAGAAGCTCCGGTCGATTTTCTTAATTTCAGTCTGAAAGTGACACACTAATTAAAGCTCCTCATCATCGCCCTCCAACTTCTTTTTATTATTATTATCAGATTTACCTTATATTTTCCCAATTAAAAAAAAAAAAAAATCAGTTTCGCTGCCCCCAGGATGAAACTAAACTAAAATAAGGACCCACGAATTTTTTTCCCCCAACGTTGCCCATCGCTTTCCGCCATCAGATTCATTGTGATGTATTAGATGCAATAAATTATCCCATGTAACAAAACATTGGGAGCTGAAAGGGTGATAATCTGGAAAGCAGAGATAAGGATTCATTATTCCGAATCATTATGAATCCAACGTTGCCTCTGACTTCTTTCTTAATCAGCTCCTCTGATCCTGGATATGTGAGCAGCACAGATAAGGAAAGAGTCATTTATAATTCTGTACCTCGTCTAATATTTTAAAAAAAAGTCAGAGGCAAGAAAACGCTATAAAACACAAGCAAGAGGCGGGCTCCGAATGAAATATCACTTCGATGTTGTTAGAGCCGCAGTAAGATTTAATTAAAATTCTCCTCTTCCACGTGCTTTATATATTTTTATAAATATATTTTGCACCTTGGTAGTAACGAATAGGAATTTACAATTGCGGCTGTCTTTTGGGGTCTGATTTTGACTTTATTCCCAAGTCCCTGATTTGGGTGAATGGAAGACGTGGACGAAGGGAGAAAGGAGTGTGGGGGGGCGATTCTTTTAATTTCCGAGGGTCCCCCCCTGCCCCGCTCTCCCTCCCCAGCGCTCCCACAAAGTCATTAGGTCGATCCTACCAATGTAGGCGGCCGCGTTTAATGGAAATCGTTTTAAAGCGAATATACTCTGCGCACACAAAGCGCAGGATCAATGCCAAAGCGCCTGATTTGGGGAGATCAAGACGGAGGGTGCTTACTTCCCTCCTTGAAACGTAGATTGCAACGGTGATATTAAAAAATAACCTCCCTGAGATTGTGTTTTCACAGCCGGGGAAGGGGGAAATTATTGATTATTGGCAACTTTTCCTCGGGGTGGGGGGGCAGAGAAGGTTTTCTTTCCAGAGCAGACGAGGCAGTTTAATTACAGCAAATAAAACATCCCCAACCTCCTCTCTGCAGCCGGCAGAGCGGTTATCCCTAACAATAACGTATGGATTTTATTTAGGGAGGGTTCGACTGCAAATCTTGGTTCAGGCGGAGCCGAAATCGATTGTGTGTGTGTGTGTGTGTGTGTGTGTGTGTGTGTATGTGTAGGTATTTATTTCGGTGAATACCCGTCTAAATGTGTGCCAGGAGGAGAGCAAGAGGTGGGATCAAGCACATGCAGTGGGAGAATCACAGGCTCCCCTAGCAAGTTGGAAAACACAAGGAAAAAATTTATTCCATATATATATTTATATATGGCATATATATATATATGTATATATACACACACACCATATAAATATTCCACATAGATATATTCCATATATATATATACACACACATGGAAAAATATGTGTGTATTTTTTTCCCCGCCTATATATTTATTTATTTAAATGACCTCTGGGTATCTGACTACTGCTTTGAATGTATATTCGGACCTCAACCGCAGGCTTCGAGGCGGGTCTGTGATATTTATGATAAACCCCGGGTGCCATTTAAAGCCTCATTAGTTATGTTTAACCTTTGAATCACCGGCCACCGTGGCTGGAAATGAACTTCGCGGTGCGGGCTGGATGCGGGAGGGGGGGATGAGTGCGGATGCGCCTGCGCCTGTGCCCAAATTCCCTCTCTCCCCTCCCGCCCCCCAGCAAGCCCCAGCCGGAGGAACAGAGACAATAGTGCGGGGACTCCATCTCCGCTGTCTTCTCAAGAGGTTTTTGCAGGAGGATCCTTGATTTTTCGTTTCCCCACCTCGCCCCCCCACTTCCACGATGTGCTCAGACAGCCCAGATCCAGCTCCCCCCCTCCCCCCTCGTTTATTTATTTTTTTTCTTTTTCTGAGCAGTTTCAGAGGGATCCGGCATCATCTTCCAGGTTGATCTCGTCTCCCTCCTGCAGCACTGTTTTGGGGAGCAGAAGGTTCCGCAGGGATTTTCCCAGCCCTGTGATGAGGAACACACCCCCGAGTGATTTCAGCTCTATTCTCCTTTATTTTTTTATCCCGTACCCCGCAAGGATTTATCCCTGGCTCGTCCACACGGCTCAGTCCAAACCACACAAGCCTCGTGGCTTTAAAACCCTCTTTTTCGAAGCCTTTTCTTAGCAAAAGGCACATTTCTTGTCGATGGTAGATGGGCTCAACCCTCCTCCCTCCGCCGTCGGGGTGCCGAGCTGTTTGCACCGGTGTTTGGCGCTGGGAACGTTCTCTTCGTGGCTCTAATGAGCTTTAAGTTATTACCTTAATTGAATGTGTTTTCTAAAGATAGAATTGGGAGGCGATCGCGTTACCTTTCACCTCACAGAGAGTCACTCTAGAAGCAGCGATAGCGAACTCCCAACGTCAGCAGAAAAACCCAACAGTATCCCTCCAGGACCAGGAGTGTGTGTATATACATATATATATATATATATATATTTTTTTTTTTTTTTCCCCCCTAAGTGACCAATTTTCGCCCCACTTTCTGAATCGCCGGGACTCAGCGCTGCCGGGATGCGGCCTCGGGGTGTCCGGGGTACCGCGGAGCCGGGCTGGGGAGGGCGGCTCTGATCCCCCCAGCACCAGTGGGGCTCCCACTCGTGGGGCCTGGGATCTGCCCCACGCGCCTTGTTTAGCCCCGGAAATAAAGCTTTATTCCAGATTTATTCCCGAGGGAGCATTTCACACCAAGAGTGGATGTGAGGCGTGTTTTGACCCCTTCTCATTTCTCCCACTCGGACGTGGCTGCCCATCCCGGTAAGACGAGAATGGCCATTCCCGGACGTGTTTTTCGCGGATAAGCCCCCTCCCTCAGGCTGGTCCTCCATGTCTTGTGTGGTTTTGGTGGCAGGACACCCACCCACCCACTCCGAAGTGGGCACCCAACCCTAGCGAATAAAAATATCATCACCAAAACCTGGGGAAGTTTCCTTGAAGGTAAAAGTGTCCACGGATCAAGGGTAACGGGGGAGAAGGCTGAGGCTGCAGCATTAGGTTTTGGGCAGCGACATGAGTGGGGGGTTAAATGTGGAAAATCAGAGCCCCCCCCCGCCCCTTCCCCCGTCGGTTCATCCACCTCCTCATCGCTGAAAGATCTGGGGCATCCTCCGGAGCCTGCGGCGTGGCCACAGCCCGGCTCCCTGGCTTCTCCTGCCCCTACAGCGCTTTAGGGGAGGTGTTTATCTTACTCCCCAGCCCTCGAAACTCCCCAGGTATTCCCGGGGAAAGGGGACTGAGGGGCGGGCAGGGGGCTGCAGATCCCCCCGGCCCGTCCCTTTCGCTCCGCATCGGCCCCGGGTTCAAGCCCTTTCAGCTCAGACGGGACAGAGAGGGGGACACAGGGGACCCCCAGGGCTGGGACCGACCCCTACGGTCGGTGCCTCCCTGTAGAGGTGCTGCGCTGCTGCCCGCGGTCGGGAGCCTTCCTCGTCCCGAGGAGGAGCGGGAGACAGGGGGCACAATCCTCCTCCCACCCCGTTCTCGGAGTGCCAGGGGATGCGCGTCCATTTTTTTTTTTTTTTCTGTCTGTACCGTGGAGCCTTACCCAGATACATAATCAAAATAAAAATTAAAAAAAAAAAAATAAAGAAAGGGAAATAGGGCCATTAAAAATCCCCCCGGAGGAGAAGGGGGCACAGAGGAGAAGAACCAGCCCCTTGTCGCTAATGTCACCACTTTTCCTCGAAAGCTTTCGATGCAGCAGAGCGAGCCCCGGCGTTATTTGTGTGATCATACGCCTAATTATATTTTCCCCCTCTCTCTTCCCGGCGTTCCCGGCTCCCGGCACTGACAGTCGCTCCCGGGACGGGTTACATCACGCTCACACCGCTGTACCTGGCGCGTCCCCCTGGCCCTGCCCCTGTCCCCCCCACCTCCACCTCCCCGCCCCATCGATGGGTGTGTAAAGAAATGGCCCATAATATTCCTCTCACTCCTGCTCTGCCCTTTCCCAACCCGGAAGAGCTCTGATCTTCAGCCCAGCCCGGAGGAGGAGGAGGGCAAGGGTGGGCGTTCGGAGGATGCGGCTCCCCCAGGTTTTCCCCCTCGGTGGGAGCTTGCGACATGCCAGCAGCGGCTCCGCTCCTCCCGCACTCCTGCTCTGAGCGCTCCAGCGGAACCGGACAAAATCAAAAGCATCTGCCCAGGTCAGTGAACACCGATTTGTCTGGCCGTGTGTCCCCCACCCCACCCTCCTCCTCCTTTTTTTTTTTTTTTCCCCCTCTTTTAATTTTTTTTAAAATTATTTTTAAAATTCATCCTCCTTTCACTCCTTCTCCACGTGGAGGGCATTAGGATGGGAAGCTCGGCTCAAAGGGCTTGAAACTCAGCCCCGATCCCCCTTTATTGCTTGGGTTGGATGGAAGGAAGAGTTGAGTTTTCCCGGTGACCTTGGGGAAAGCTCCCTCTGATCCGGGAGGCAGTGAATTTTGGGAAGCTGGGGAGAAGAAGATGTTTTACCCGTAGGTATTGGGGGCAAAGGAGTGAGTCTGGGGCGGCGGGGGCTGGGAGATGGGACACGGTGTTGACATAGCTGGGATGTGAAATATTAAGCAAATATTAATCTCAGGACTGGAAGGAATATTTATCTGCGGGATATGCGGGGCCTTTCTGTGCCTGGCTTCATACCTATGCGCATATGAAAATATATATATATTCGTATATATTTATATTGTATATCCGGACTCACATACTCTGTGTATCGCTCTGTGTACAGCGATATTCATGCGGGCAGGCATGTGCCAATGGCTGTGGTTCTGTGCTCTTCCCACGAATAACTCCGATTTGATTTGATTTGATTCTGTTCGGTCGATCTGTGCTGCATAATATAAAATATACACTGTGTATGTAGAACTCTGTATATTCAGGTTAAAAATATCTGGTATATAATACATAACTAGAATATTATGCTTCTAACAGAATCTGCTTAAGACGATTTTCCGCAGATATTTATCCGTTTTTACCTTAGAAACGCAGAGCAGAGCTACCCCAGAGGTGTGTGGTAAAGGCAGGCTGGGATGAGGAGGGAGATGGCTCTGCTCCGGGGCCGGACCCGCACCTTCCCGGCGGCTCCTGGTCCCGCTGCGGAGATCCGCGGGCCGGGCCGGGCCGGGCCGGGCTGGGCCGTCGTGGGCTCCGGCAGGACTGGGGGCCGAGGGACAAGAAGAGAGTTTCCTCTCTCTCCCGGCATCCCTGCACTGAAGTCTCTCTCCTCCTTCCCCGCCTTGTAGGAGAATTTTTCACCCTCCAAACCGTGCAGAGGATGTTTCGGGAGGGAGCAGTGGGAATGGCTCGTGCTGTCAAAAAATCCACGTTATCTGCCATCGAGCGTTTTGAGAACAGAAAGGGGAGAAAATCCATCCATCCCTCTATCTATCTATCTATCTATCTATCTATCTATCTATCTATCTATCTATCTATCTATCTATCCATCCATCCATCCATCCATCCATCCATCCATCCCAGCTCCTCTTACCTTCACGTGTCCGTACACAGGCAGCAGGCTCCGGGTGACGGATTTTAATGAAACCGGATAATTAATAACCACCGGCCCTGCTTGTTTTCTCCATTATTTATGGGCCGCAGGTGCGGAGCGAGGGAGCCGGGACCCGTCGGTGCCGCGGGCAGGGGCTGCTGCTCCGCCGAGGCGGACACAGGTCCCAGCTCCCCGGCTGCACCGGGAGGAGTCCCCGGACAGACAGGGGGGAAAGAAAGGGTCCCGGCAACCTGGGGGCCCCGGGAAAGGAGAAACAGGCTCTCGGAAAGGAAGGAGGGAAGAGGGAAGGTCTACCCTCAACCCGCCGCTGCATTTTGCTCCCGGCTGGGGCGAAGCGCTTCCTTCTCCCGGGGATGTGAATTTTTTTTACAGAGCCGAGGGGGGTGTTTTAATTTCAAGGTGGAAAATAAGACGAGAAGGTTTTTCCCGGCAGGGGCAGGTAGGGAGTGGGACGAGGAGGAGGGGGAACACCCGGCTGGGGGCTGCTCTCGCCCCCCGGGATGCGAAGAGCATCGCCTTGTGCTTGGACGGGGGCGGGACAGCATCTCGGGGTGCCTGTACGTGCTCCTCAGGGGAATTTGGGGTGCGGTAGCCGTCTCTTTAGGTCGGAAAGAAATCGTGCACACTCCGACACCCTCGACATTGTTTGAATTTTGGAGCCTCTGACGGTAAATACGAGCCCCACGGTTAGGGAGTGGGTTGTCACCATGCGGGGCGGCCGCGTCGTGCGGGGTTACAGCCGGTGGGGTCTGTGGGCACGGGGGATTTGTTTTGGGGGGTGCAAGGAGGGCTTTAAATTAACAGCAGCCGGCCGCTTCCCGGAGTAAATCGCTCCGGTTTTAATCCTGGGAGGTCGGGATCTGCCCCTGCGTCTCACCGAGGAGCTGGTGTTAATTCTGCCGCCGCCTCTTACGCCAGCCGCCGGGCGATTTGTGTTTTCTTCTTTAAGTCCCGGGGTAATTTCTGCTTTCGGAGAAAAAAAAAAAAAAAAAAAAAAAGAAGAAAAAAAAGACAAAAAAGAATCCTTAAACACATCGGCAGCTTCGCCTTCTTCGTGGGGTGCGAGGAAAACGGCACTTGCCGGGTTTAAAGCCCGCAAGATGCTTCAATTCGCCTGCAAATCTCTCGCTCAAAACGAGGGAGATAAAGCAAAATCGAGAAACCCGAAATAAGCCGGCTCCCCTCCTCCCTCCTTTTTTTATTTATTTATTTTAAAAATTACTTTTCCCTACTGAGCACTTCTTTAACCTCTCCGTAATTTGGAGTGGCTGTTCAGGCTGTTTGCTGGCTTTTCTCTTTCCTTATTTTTTAATTTGTGGGGTCGAAGCCTTTCGGGAGGGCTGCCCAGCGCCCTGCGGTGGGAGCGGTGCCCGGTGCCGCGGCGGAGACCCGCTCCAGGGTCGGGAGCCTCTCCTGCAGCCTGGAGAGGGGAGAAAAGGGGAGAATGGGGTAAAATGGGGAGGTGGAATAAAAGGGAGAAGGAGAACCCCTTGCCAAAGTACACTTTTGCTGTCTGAGAAAGGAAAAGGTGGGGGGGAAGGGAGAATAGGGACTCACCGGGTTGAGCTTGAAACGTGGCTGTCCGTGGAGGTAGGGAAGGAAGGAGGGAAGGGAGCTGGGTCCTGCCTGGGTCCTGACACCCGGAGCAGGGGTGACACGAGTCCCCCTCCCCTTCTCCGCTTTGCCCGGCTCCTCTCCGCGCCTCTGCCGCGCAGTTTGGGGAATGTGTCGGGGGGAGAGGTCGCCCCTGGGACTTGCGGAGCCGGTTTTTGATCTTTCTCAGACCTTTTTTTTTTTCCTTTTTTTTTTTTACTCCTGCAGTGTCCCGGGGCAGTCGCCCTTCTCTCAGCTTCAAAGAAGGGGGGGAGGAGGGGAAAGAAAAGTCCCAGTTTCTCTCCTCCCAATTTTAATTCTTCGAATTTCTTTTCTACGGCAGAGCAGGGTTTTTCCCCTCTCTTCCCACCCCTCCATCAAATAGCATCATTTGCTCTGAAAAAAAAAGTGTGTGCGTCTGTGGTGGCTGGTGGTGCACGAAGGGAGAGAAAATTGGACCCGGTATAATCAGCGGATGATTTGTTCTCTCTTTGAATTTGCATGGCTCGGCACTTCTTTGTGTGCGTGTTTATGTTTCCTCCCGATCTTCACGAAGGGGAGATAACTGAATTATTAGAAAAGAACGGAAATATGTACGCATATGTTAAAAAAAAAAAAAAAGAGAGAGAGAGAGCGAGAGATAAAAAAAAAAAAAAGAAAAGGAAAACCACCCATGTGGTTGGTTTCGAAGTGGAGGGGGAGACTCATGTGGGATCGGAAAGGGAGAGGCAGAAATGCCAGTTTCTCTTTGTCTTTGACTATTATTATTATTATTATTATTATTATTATTGTTATTGTTATTAAGTTGCCAGCTCCTAGCTGGAGGGATGCTGATTACCGTTTAAATGATAAAGGGGGGGGGGGCCTTGGGGAAAGGGATCATAATTCCTGCCTGATTCACGAAGGGAGCAAAAAGAAAAAAAAAAAAAAGAGGAAAACAAAATATTCCCTCTTCTCTGCGCCTTTGTTTAACCCGAGATTATCTCAGTAGCCTGACCAGGGCCTGGTACCCTCCCGGCTGGGCCATCCCGGGGACTGGCAGGCTCCGTGCCCCGGGAGGGGCTGCTCCAGTCGGGGAGGTGGCAATGGGCTCACAACCCCGGGTCTCTCTCCCTCGGCAAGAGAGCAAGTTGCTGTACACAGGCAAAAAAAGAATTAATAATAATCTTCGGAGCTCTGCCCTGGGCCGTGTCCTCTCCATAACCCCCCGATTCCTCGCTCCGGGCTGTTTGTACAGCTTTACCTGTACTATTCTGGTACCCTGGAAAAAAAAAGGCCCAGCCCGACAAACGTAACTTAATCCCCTTTCAGTCAATTGTCGTTTAAGGGGGCTAAAGGAGAAGGGGGGGGAGAAGGGGGAGGCTGCCTGTCCCCGCCCCGAGGTGCCAGTCGCGGCGATGGGCATCAACGAGGACGGAGGAGCGACTGGCCCCGGGTCCCGGCTCCAGAACAACTTTGCCTGCACCTATTTTAACAGGAAGACCGGAAGGAAAGAAAAAAAAAAGGGATGGGGGCGGCAGCTTTAGGGCCCTTTGACTGGTCATTTTTTAGGGGAGCGGTAGGCTGGGTGGCCGACCCATCCTACCGAGTTTGGGATTTTCTTGATGTTGATTTTAGCTTTTTTTTTTTTTCCCCAATTCCCCCGGTTTTGAGTCTCTAAGTGACAATAAAGTGTCCAAAGCATTTCCTCGTGACCTTTTAGAGGCAGAGTTATTCCCATTCCCCCCATCCCTTCCCTAGCTAGGAGGATGCTGGAGTCCCGCTCCCCGCAGCCCCCTCCCCCCCCCCCCCCCCCGGTCAGAATTAACCCCCGACCCTTATCTGGCGGCTGGTGGTGAGCTTGGGGCTAATTGCTCCAACAATGGGCTCCTATTAACGCCGAGCTGTCACTGGAAACCCTGCTGGGGGCTGCCGGGGGGGGGGGGGCGAGGTGATGGATCTGCAGCCACAGCCTAGGAAAAGGACGGTCAAGGCCAGCGCTCCTCTCAAAACCCCTGGGGATCACAGGATAATCCGAGGAGACGGGGAAAATGATGGGTTTCCTCTTTTATTTTTCTTTTTAATATTCTTGTTTTGTTTTGTTTTGTTTTGTTTTTTTGGTAGGGGGTGTTTTTGCCCTCCCCACCACGACTTCCTCGCGGCTGGGAGGGGGATAGGAAGATCGAGTCCATTGAGGACGGGTTGGAAATAAAAGGACAGCCTGAACAAACTGGATTTCAAAGCGGGTGTCCTCCTCCCGCAACCGGGGTTGTGTCTGTGAGGGACAGGAGGGGAACAGGGTCCCGCCGTGCTACCCCTGTCGGGGCAGGACGGAGCCCTCAGGGCTGTTCCCATTTCTTTTTCCCCCCTGCCACTGATGGAACTTGATGTAGCTGATGATTTATTTCATTTTATTTATTTTGATTTTTACATTTCTTTCTTTTTTTTACTTTTTAAATTTTATTTTGTATTAATAATTCCCTGCCCTCCAAACAGCAGAAGGAAAGTGGTTTCCTCACTAACTCCGGACAGGGCTAAAATGGTTTAGCAATTTTGTGACCTCTGGATGGAAATTCCCCTCCTGTGATCCCACGGCTGTAGGTCTCAGGGCTGTAAGTGCCGGAGGGAGCGGGGGTGGGAATCTCAGCTCACCTGCCCAAAGATCTCAGCTCGCATTAAGCCTCCCCCTACCCCCCCCAAATGTTAAAAGACACAGTGACTTTTCCCAAGTGTTGGAAACCCCTCTCCCCCGCAGGATGTGCTCGTGGTGTGAGGAAATTTGGGGAGCGGGGATAAAGAGGCAGATCCCGGGGATTCCGGGGAGACCCTTTGTGCTCACATCCATACAACGCTTAAAGTTCGGGAGGGGGATGGAGGGAAGAGGGAAGTTTGTGCTCCTGAATGGTGCTCCCCTCTTCACTGTCCTCCTCCTCTCAAAGAAATCCCCCACTCCCGGAGGAGGAGGAGGGGTGGGCAGGAGACCACCCTGGTGCTGGGGCATCCCGGCCCCCACACACCGGGGGCAGCCGTGGGGCCTCCCGGTGCGGAGGGAGCCGGCGGGGCATCCCGGAAAGTGCATCGGGAGAGATCGCGCTGTTTTGCCCTCCGTTTCTCCCCTCCAGTGCGCCCCAGTTCCTGGAGTACGGAAAGGAGGGAGCACCCCGCAAAATAAAAACCCCTGAAGGCAAAGCGACTCCTCTGAGAGGAGAGAGGAGACACGAGCTTTCCCGCAGCGGGTTAAAGAGCATCCCCCTCCTGTCTCTCCCTTCCCCTATCCCCCTAATGGGCTGCAGGGAGCGGCTCCCGCTGCCCCCGGGCTCGGCGCTCGACCACGGCGGCGTCGGCGAGGCTGGACAGGGCCGGCGAGCGCCGAGGCCGGTCCCCCGGACAGTTCTGGGTGGGGGCGACCTGGAACCCCCAACCCGGCTCGTCCACCCTCCTCGGTACTCCCCACCCGGCACGTTTCCCCGGTTCCTCCCTGGTTGGGCTGCACCGACCCTAACGCGTGGCTCGTTCACGGCTCTTGTACCAGTCCTGGTCGGCTTCTTTAAAAAAAAAATAAGCTTGCCCACGGCGCATCTTTCACGCGTGAAACCTCTGTCCCCACGCCCAACGGTGATGGGCTGCAGCGGGGTCTGAGACCCGGGCTTTAAACGGGCGCCCTCGAGGATCGAGGAATCCATCCATCCATCCATCCATCCATCCATCCATCCATCCGTCCATCCATCCATCCATCCATCCATCCATCCCTCTGACGGGAGGCTCGGCTCTGCCGGCCGTCGAGGAGCGGAGCCAGCTCCTGGCCCCACGTTGATCCCAGCCCGGCCCCGCTGACCGGAGGCGGCCCCGGCGGGGCACTGGCCCCGGAGCTGCGGAGCCTCGGATTTTAATGAGACCCCCTGGTATAAAATCTCCGTAGAGGCGCTTCCTCCCGCACCCGGGCTGACGCGCTCTGGCCGGCGTGGGGAGACAGCGTGCAGAGCACCCAGTGAGTGACTTGTTCTAGTGCTTTCAAAAAAATTAGTATTATCCCTTTTTTTCCTCCCCCATTTTTCTTTTTCTTTCTTTCTTTCTTTCTTTCTTTCTTTCTTTCTTTCTTTCTTTCTTTCTTTCTTTCTTTCTTTCTTTCTTTCTTTTTCTTTCTTTCTCTTTCTTTCTCTCTTTCTTTCTTTCTTTCTTTTTCTCTCTCTCTTTCTCTCTTTCTTTCTCTCTTTCTTTCTTGCTCTCTTGCTCTCTTTCTTGCTCTCTTTCTCTCTTGCTCTTTCTTTCTCTCGTTCTCTCTTTCTCTCTTTCTCTCTTTCTCTCTTTCCCTCTTCCTCTCTTTCCCTCTTCCTCTCTTTCCTCCCTTCTTCCCTTCTTTCCTCCTTTCTTTCTTCCCTTCTTTCCTTTTTTCCTCCTGCCTTTCCTTTCTGTCCGCGTCTTTTGTCTCTCCCTCTCTCTTCCCACCCGCTCTCCCTCGTTCTCCCTCTCCCCCTGCCCTGTCCCAGTCCCTCAGTCCCCCGTCCCCGTGTCCCGCTGCCGTTCCCGCCGGGATGACCCCGGGGTGCCGCTAGGGGATGCCCTGGCTCAACGCAGCGCCCGGCGCGGCTGCCGGGGCGCGGCCCCGCAGCCAATCAGCGCCGCTCGGGGTTGGCGAGGCGCGGGCCCGCAGCCAATCAGCGCCGCTCGAGGCCGGCGCCCCGGTTCCTGCTCGCCGCCCATTGGCCGAGCCCGCGAGGGGGCGGGGCCGCGCGCGGCGCCCGGGGGTCCCGTCGGTGCCGTCCCGCGGCCCCCGCCCCGGCCCCTCACGGCGCTGCCGCCGCCTCCTGCCCATCCTGGGTCCCCAGTGGGGCGGGAAGGAGGGAAAAAACCCCCTAAACCTCCTCAAATCATGTGTCCGAACTTGGCCGTTGCGGTGCGCTTATATCCTTAAAAATGACAATAATTAAATCCTTTCTGAGCCGCGCCGCCGGAGCGGGCAGCTTTATTCCAGGGGGGAGCCCCCCAGGTCCTGCACCTGCCGGCACATCTTCGCTCCCGGGGGGCTCCAAGCCCACTGGCATCCCCCGGGCTGTCCGCCGGAGAAGCCAACCCGTCCCCTCCACGCACCAACTCTCCGGGCTGGCCACTCGCAGAGTTTCTGGGACAGAGGGAAAACCTAATTTCCCCCTTAAAAAAAGTAGAAAAATCTCAAAAATAAATAAAACAAAAGTCGGGGGGGGGGGGGGGGGGGGGAATTAACAGAAGTTGTTGCCGGGGGGTTCCCGCGGGGGTAGCGCGGGGGCGGCCGGAGCGCCCGGCCTGTCCCCTCCTCAGGCTCCGCCTCCCCCGAGCTTATGACACTGGAACCTCCTTAAGTTGCGTCTCGCCACAGCTGTCTGTAAGCACTGAGCCGGCTGGCGCCATCCTGCTCCTTTCAGAAAGAATGCCTTCCCTGTAAAAAAAAAAAAAAAAAAAAAAAAAAAAAAAAAAAAAAAAAAAAGAAAGAAAGAAAGAAAAAAAAAAAAGAAAGAAAGGGACAGAGAGGGAGGAAAAAAAAAGTAGGGAAAAAAAAAATAGGGCGAGCGAGCACAATCTGATCTGATCAAGCACTTTCAGCTTCATCCCTCCTGGGTCACATACTGCTTCTCCACCAAGGTTTGTGCGGAATTTCTTTAGCAACTTGTAGCTTTTTAAATTTTTCTTTTTCCTCCCTCTCACCACCCTGCTTTTCTCCTTGCTCCTTCCTTTCACCCCCACCCTCTTCTCCCATCGCTTTACCCTCTCCTCGGTTTCCCCCCCCCCCTTCTTTTTTCCCCCTGTTCCCCCCTTTCTCGGTTGCATAATAATTAATGAGCAATCAAAGTGACTCTGGGCTGTGCAGCAGCGAATGGCACAAGTTCTCACCGGCTTAAGCCACTGGAGCTTCTCAGGTGCAAATGGAGCAAATAAAAAAATAAACAAACAACCGCGACGACCAAAAAAAAAAAAAAAGAAAAGAAAAGAAAAGCCAAAAAAACCCCAGACCCAAGGAAAAGTAAGAGCTGGGCGGCAGGAGCACGGTGGGAGCTGCTGGGCTCAGCTCCGAGCCGGGAGAGAGCGAAAGAGAAAGAGGCGCTGGGAGAGGTGGGTCCAGGGCAGAGCAGGCGCTTCCCAGGGATGGCTGCCGAGGGATGGGATGGGTTTTCTCCTGCCTAAAAAGTCAGGTGCTAAAGTTCAGAACTTCTCAAGTACGTTTCTCTCCCTGCCTCTCTCTCTCTCTCTCTGTCTCTGCTCCTTCCCTTTCCTCTTTCTCGTTACAGGTGATCAAAGAAGAGAAACATCTGCAACAGAGCGGAAGATACGGGGGGATCTCGCTTCGTAGAGAAATTTTTACCCCGAGATTTTTTTTTTAAATTTGTTTTCCCTTTTTTTCTCCCTTTTTATTTTATTATTTTTCCTTTTTTTTCCTTTTTTTTTTTCCTTTTTTTTTTTTTTTTTGGAATCGATCGTTTATCACCATAACCCCTACTCCCTCCACTTTAAACCAAACCTAACCAGAAACATCCCCAAACTCGCCGAGCACCTTTCCCCGCCCTGCATAACTCCGGCAGCGTCTCCCGCTCCCATCTCAAACCCTCCGCTCCTTGCTGAGGAGGAGGAGGAGGAAGAGCAGCGGCAGAGCAGCGAGCGCGGAAGATGGAGGTCTCCACGGACCAGCCGCGGTGGGTGAGCCACCACCACCCGGCCGTGCTCAATGGGCAGCACCCGGACTCGCATCACCCCACGCTTGGCCATACCTACATGGACCCCACGCAGTATCCTCTCGCCGAGGAAGTGGATGTACTTTTTAATATCGACGGACAAGGCAACCCCGTCCCACCGTATTACGGCAACTCCGTGAGAGCCACGGTGCAGAGATACCCCACGGCCCACCACGGTGAGTGCCCAAGCCCCACGCCGAGCCCTGGCTCCCACTGGCCGGTCCCGGTCCTGCCCCGGGGCCGGTGGCTCTGCACTTCCCCGAGCCCCCCGCTGCTGTCGGGCAGACCCTCTCCTGCTGGCGGGGAAACTACGTCACGGGTGGATTTTGGGGTTGTCTTATTGGAAATAAATAAAAATTCAGGCTTCCTTCCTTTCTTTCACTTTCTGTCTTTTTTTTTTTTTTAATATTTCTTTTTCTCTTTTCTCTTTCTCTATAGCTTTTATATTTCTTTTTCTCTCTCTTTTCTCTTTCTTTCTTTCTACTTCTTTTTCTCTTTCGTCCTCTCTTTTTATCTCACGTCCCTGTTCCCTCTCTTATGTCTTTCCCTCTCGCTCTTGCTCGCCTTCCTTCTATTTCTTTCTTTTTCATCTTCCTCTTGTTTTCTTCCTCTTGCCCCCTTCTGTTTCGCTTTGGTTTCTCCCCCCTCGCTTTAATTAGGTTAATAGTTAGTGTTTTCATACTGTGTTTAGTTTTTGCACGATTAAGCTGCTCTGGGGAAGCAAAGCAAGCTGGAGAGCAGGGCTGTGAAAATGACCCTGCTGTCCTCACGCTTGGGCTATTTAATTCACACTTGGTGAGCTTGTTAGGCTTGGGACGAAGGTTTTGCACATATACCCAGGGCAGCACCATGGCGCGGGTTTAAAATAAGAAAGGAACTCAAAAAGTATAGCCCGTAGTGTAATTAGGTATCAGACATGGTGTGCTGTCCTGAGGGTCCTGCAGGAAACTAATGAGCCACAATGTGAATTTTGTTCCTGGGTCACAGCTCTTAGAAAGGAGGTGAAACACCTGGGGCCGATGGGGCCCAGGTCCACGGAGGGATGAGTACTTTGGTGCCATCTTTTATGAAGAAGTGGAGAGATTAAGTATTTATAGCTGGAGTTTACGTGGATGGTTAAAAAATAGGGAAAAAATACAAATAAAAAAGGAGGGAAAAGAACAGAGGGTGGTTTGTGAAGCCGGACAGTGATCTCTGTCGTGGCAAAACATAAATCCCTGAGATTTGCAGTGGAAATAACCCCAAAATCTTGGAGAAAGTGGGATGAGCGGAGTGGAGATGGAGCCGAGCGGGTTCAGGAGGCTACTCCCAGCCCTCAGCAACTTGTTGAGTGCGAGCCTCCATTAGGCTCCGCTCAGTAACTGCATTGTTCTGCTATTAGTCCCTTTAAAACAATTATTTTTAAGGATCAGCAGCCTTTGTCCTTTCTTTCTTTTCTTCCCTTTTCATTTCTTTTTTTTCCCAATATATCAGCAGAAAGTGGAAATGCGGTCTCTCTGATCTAGCCTGAATATTATTTACTATGCTACTTCCTGGAGAAGATAATGAATCTTGACCCTTTCTATTCGTATAACCCACCTTCCCTTCCTTTCGAGCAGCGACTTTCAGTATTGTTCACGAATGCCTGCTATGGTGAAAACCAGTTTGGAGCTTTTCTAGACACACGCGAGCTCCCATGCAAACATAGGTGTCCACCCTATGGCTATCTGTGCCTCTATACATCTGCGTTTGCATGTCTCCTTGTGTGTATTTAGCAATCTCTGTACACATATCACGATGCCTACAGAGGTTAAGGATCTCTAGATGTCAGTGACTTTCCAGGGCTTTATTAGCAGGCACAAACTTGCTCCCTTCCAGCTGAATAACTGTATTTTCCATGTTAGAGCCATTTGCCCAAGTTGCTGTGGATTTGGCTAGATTTGCTTCTTTGGATATATTTTTCTATTTGTTTAGCAAGGGCCGGGATTAATTAAAAATATGAGGTACAAGCCCTTAGGAACATTTATAACCAAAGGGAAAAATATTTGACTGCGAAAATCGAGTGGATTTTTTCCCCCCACGAGGTCCAGGTCTGTATTTTAAAAGACAAGTGAAGTGTCTCTTGTCACAAAAAGGGTATGAAGTGTTTCTTTCGAGGCAGTTGTTACCCTCTGCCTGTGTCATATCACCGCGAAAAAGCCGTCTAACATTTCTGTGCAGCCTCATGGAAGAAGAAAAGACAAACTGAGTGGTTTGCAAAGTTTATCAGCCCTATTGCAAAGGTTATTATAATGTCTGTGGGCATTTTCTGGTCTTCTTCGTTTGACCAGAGAATTCCCAGGGTTTATAGCCCACGGCTCTGTTCGGGAAATCATTTTCCAGCTAAGAAAAAAAATTATTTCTGCAGTTGGGACTTGGCAATTTCACGCAGGATCTTTGCTTCAAAGTCTTCGCGGGATTGCCTGGAAAAGGGAGAGAGTGAACCAGATCTCGCCAAATCCCGTGTCACAGGGCTGGCACCCTGCTCGGAGGGTCCCGACCCCAAAACCCGTTCCTCTACAGGACCGGAGCTGCCACCCTGTGCTCTTGTAGCTTTTAAGATTTAATTTTTAAAGAGGAGCGGGGATTCGCATCAGATGTAATTTTGCTTGCTCCCCTCGGATTCTGAGCTCTTTGGGAAGGAGAAGGGGTGGTGGTGGGGGAAACACGTCCCGGGTCCCCCACGGGGGGCATTTCCAGGGTGGCAGAGGGATGTGACAGACGTGTCTCTGTGTTTTCTCCGATCAGGGAGCCAGGTGTGCCGCCCTCCGCTGCTGCACGGCTCGCTGCCCTGGCTGGACGGGAGCAAGGCGCTGAGCAGCCATCACAGCGCTTCCCCCTGGAACCTCAGCCCCTTCTCCAAGACCTCCATCCATCACAGCTCACCGGGACCCCTTTCCGTCTACCCACCCGCCTCTTCTTCCACTTTATCCGCCGGCCACTCCAGCCCGCACCTTTTCACCTTCCCGCCGACCCCTCCTAAAGATGTGTCCCCGGATCCGTCCATCTCTACCCCCGGCTCCACCGGCTCCACCCGGCAGGACGAGAAGGAATGCATCAAATACCAGGTGTCCCTGGCCGATACCATGAAGCTGGAGTCCTCTCACTCTCGGAGCAGCATGGCCTCTTTAGGAGGAGCCACCTCCTCCGCTCATCACCCCATCACTACCTACCCACCGTATGTCCCAGAATATGGCTCTGGACTTTTTCCCCCCAGTAGCCTCTTAGGAGGATCGCCAACCGGGTTTGGGTGTAAATCACGACCAAAAGCACGGTCAAGCACAGGTAGGGCTTTTGGCTTCTTCATCCCCGTTGCTCGGGAGAGGAAGCTGTGGGGGGAAAAGTGGGGGGAAAAGGGATGGGGCTGACCCCTCGCTCCTCTCTGCACGCAGAGAGATGCGCTCAAGCATCCGTGTGATGAGCAGCAGGGGATGAAGCCCTCGTGGGGGACACACACGACACTTCGCCTTTCCCACAGGTTGCTCTGCTGGGTTTATAACCAAATTCCCCCTTGTCCAACCCGGGCTGGGGATAGAACCAGGCCCAGGAACCCAAACCACCCAGCCGGTGCCGCGGGGCTCCAGTCCCGGGGGCGACCCAGCCCCTCCAGCGCCCACGGTGCGCTCAGCGGCGGCGCCCGGGGAGGAAGCGAAACCGAGGGAACCGCAGCATTAGTGATCTCTCTGTATTTTAATAATGGTGCTAAATCCCGGCCAACTTCCCCCGCCCGCCCTCCGCCTCGCTCTTCCCAGGGCCTCTTCCCATGCGGCGCCCGGGGATGCGGAGAGGGTTTTCCCCGGGGCGGTGAGGAGAGTTCGCCCACGCAGCCCCCAGCCCCAGCCAGCCCCGTGCCAGGGGCTTTGGATCACCCACAATGAAAGTCCCCAAAGTGTCCCCCTGATCGCCTTTCTCGGGGGGAGCTGGAGGGTCCCTGCTCTCTGCGCACCCCGCGGAATGGGGTGCGAGGGGCTGCGCGGCTCCAGCTCCCGACGGCTGAACGCACCGGGCTTGGACGTTTGTGTGCACGGAGGGATGCGAGTGAGCCGAGGGGAGTGTGCTTGTGAGCAGAGGAAAGGGCGATTAGTCAAAACTCTTTTTTCCCCTTTTCTTTTTCTTTTTTTTTTTTTCTCTCTCTTTTTTTTTTTTTTTTTTTTTTTTTTTTTCCCGAGGAGGCTGCTGCAGGGTTGCCTGGCATGAATGAGATCAGTTTTCAGGGTTTTTCCAGGGTGACATTTACTCTGTCTGTCTGAGCAGGGACTGTCTCTATTTAGCTGATATGTTTGAGCTAATCCAATTATTTTCAGACTGCTGCACGCGACAGTTGCATTGTTTATCCAGCGCCAGGAACTTTAATAGAGTCCGGATGCGGTTAGAGTGACAAAAAAACCCAGACCTGTATGTTTTGTACATGAAAGCAGGAGAGAGAGAGAGATGGAGTGAAACAAAAGAGAGGGACAGAGACTCAAACAGCCCGGGAGCCGCTGCCCCGTTTAACCGGAGGGGAACAAAACGACCTGGGTATTAACGGGAGCGGCTCCCCGCCTGGCCCCAGTACGGACCGGGTGCTATGTCCGGGGTAGGGACCGGTTTGTTCTCGCCCCGGGCGGTGCTGAGCATCCCCCGGCCGCCCCGGCGCCCGCCGAGCCGCAGCTCCCGCCGGGGCACCCACCGGCTGCGCGGTATTTTCAAACCGTCTCGGCCCCCCTCCACCCTCCCCTCTTGTTTTCCTTTTGCCACTTTCTGTTACTTTACCTTCTAGAAAGACATCTGCGGTTCGTGATAAACCAACCCCAGCAGCAACACCTATTTTTTTTTCTTTCTCTCTCTCTTTTTTTTTCCCTTTAAAAGTTGATCTTAGCAAGCTAGGAGCTCTCAGACGAAGAGGGTTAGAGCTGGAGAAAAAGGAGGGAGGGGGTGATTTTGCAGGATAAAAGAGGGAGAAACTGCTGCAAATGTACTTTGTTGTTGTTGTAGTTGTTGGGGGGGTGTGAGAGAAGAGGGGTTCAGCGCAAAGGCTCTGGAAAAACGGTTGCTGTTTGTGGTTAGGGCACGGATGCCTCTTGCTCGAAGGCAGCACGGGCTGGGGCAGCGGGGAGCCAGCTCTGTGCTGAGCTGGCTCTGCTCTGCCCAGCTGAGGTCTGCCACTGCTCTCAGGTGGGGCACGACTGATGTTAGGTACGAAAAAACTTCCTCCAGTAAACCAAAGATGCAACATAAAACCCCTCAACCCTCTGAAAGTAGCTGAGACGCAGGTCTGCACCCTCCCAGTTCCCTCCTCCAAGCTGGGAACTGGCGGGCTGGGGGAGATCCTCCCCTGCAATAGCTAGGGAGAGGATAAAGAGATGCCCAAAAGGAGAAGAAGCAGGGAAAGAACTTATGGGGGTTCAGGCAGGCTTGGGCTGTTTGCTGTCCCATAAAACCAGGATGGACCATCAGGCTGCAGATGTGGTGCGGAAACCAGGGGAGTTTCTGAAAGTTTTGGGTGGTGGGAACTTAATTTCAAATTAATCAATAGCGGATATTGTCGGAGTTGTTGTATATTGGCTGAAGCCGGGGAGATGTTTTGGTGGTTATCTGTGATTATTTTGGGGGTCCTTGATGTGGTTTGACCTGAGGCCACAGAGGAAGAGCCCTCCAGGCTCACGAACACCCCTGGGAGCTGGAAGAGTGCTCCAGGAGTGACACTGGGGTCCTCATACACATCAGAAAGGGGGGCATGGACTTAAACTCTGTATCCTTTGGGTGTAGAGGGCTGGAGGCTTCTTGCAAAGCCTGCCAAGGTTTTTCTGGACTATATGACAACACGGGGTCCGCAGAGTTGTAGAAGCCCTTA
This sequence comes from Corvus hawaiiensis, assembly GCF_020740725.1. NCBI lineage: Eukaryota > Metazoa > Chordata > Aves > Passeriformes > Corvidae > Corvus > Corvus hawaiiensis. Next base: position 75,813,124 of record NC_063216.1, on the reverse strand, counting down.
ATCCAAAGGTGAGGGGAAACTGTCAGCCCCCTCACTCCCCCAAAGGAGGGACCTGTGGGAGGAGTGAGAGCTTCTCCGGGAAGCCCCTTGAACCACCATGGCATTCGGGTTGTCGTTGTCACCTTCCCTCCTCCCTGCTGCTGGGACAGAGGCCTGATGCTGCCTGTGCAGTGCTGCTGGGGAGGGGAACAGGATCAGACCTCAGCAGACTCCTGTCAACCTGTGCCAGGGACATCATTCTGTCATGGCTTTGGACCCTTTGTTGGAAATCCTGAGCTTGGGGAGGCCTGCCAGGGTCTGGCATGGCTGGGGAGGTTGTGGGGTTTTTTTGGGGAGGGGGGGCTTTCTCCAGCCTCTTTTACCTCTGCTTTCCCTAAGTGAACTATGTGCTCTCTTGTTTCCAGAAGGCAGGGAGTGTGTAAATTGTGGGGCTACCTCAACCCCTCTGTGGAGAAGAGATGGCACTGGGCACTATTTGTGTAACGCCTGTGGACTCTATCACAAAATGAATGGGCAGAACCGGCCCCTAATCAAACCCAAGAGAAGACTGGTGAGTCTCCTGCTATTTTATTCTTTCTTCTTCTTCTTCTGCAACTTTTGCTTTCTATCTGCAGCTCAGGATGGACAGGGAACTTCAGCCAGCTCCCGCTGGTCCCACTGCATCAGAGGGCTGGGACAGAGGGATGTTTGGAGAGATGGTCCCAGCTGCTGAGGGCCTCAGTTTTCTGGTCCTCTTGCAAACTGCAAAACAGGTTTAAAAATCAAGATCCAGGGCTTCTTGCAAACCAGAACTGAGTTTTCAACTCCACACAGTGCTTCTGGATGGCAACCTGAGGACAGTGACACTTTCCAGGGCCTAAGGGCAGAATAATAATTTCCCAGTGACCAAAGAGATTATCAGGAATACAGGATTTCTCCAGGGATCTCCAAACTGCTCCCCTCCCCTTCTTAAGTGAGTCTCTATCCCCGTTGGCTGGTGGTATCATGGAGAAGGGACCCAAACTGTGTCCCAGGTGTCACCTTGGTCCTGCAAAGAGCTGGAGCCAACAGGTCCTGGTGCCACTGGTGCCTGGGGTGGTCATTTGTGCCTGTGCCATCTGGGTCTCCAACAAGGACACAAGGCAGGGGATGGTGAGTGTGCAAAGCCAAGCATGTGCCCAGGCTACAGAAGTTGGAGGAAGATGAAATGTGTGGGTGAATGTTTGAAATAATAGTTACAAGACTGGTGACTGTTCTAAGCATAGGCAATATGTTACAGCATCCCCAGTGATCTGTTCATGCATTTCCCCGGAAGCCACAAAAAGGTCTGGAAGCTGTGGCGATGGCTAATAAATGTGTTGAAGTGTATTTGGCAAATAATCAGACAGACCACAAGGGGAAAAAATATATCAAGCGGGGAAAAAAAAATTATGGTCCCTGCTTGGGAAGTTATTGAATGTTTTGAATTGAGGCACATTTGGTTTTGTCAGGATTAAAGATGTGGAAGGACTCCTGCGGGCTGCTCAAAATGTGAAGGAAAAGTGGCTCTTGCCTTTCTGTGGAATTTCCGAGCTGATGGATGGATCTGGCCAGTTTGGTGAGGCTTGTGCCTAGCATGGCCAGATCCTGCAGGCAGGACAGGGCTGGTTCATTTGTGTTCCCCTTGAAGGTGCTCACAGCTCTGTCCCACAGCTCTTAGTAGGGATCAGCTTCCTCACCTGTGAGACACCCATAAAATTGTATCACCTTTATTCCCTCTGGCTCCAGGAAGCATTTGCAGGGTACATTCCCAGGAAGGGCTACGCTGCAAGGGGCAGTGGTGACACCTCTGTCTGGCCGTGTGAGTTTTGGGGAAGATGTGGGTTTGCTCCTCTACCCCGCCAAACTTCCTGCATGTGAAACCTCTCCGTGCCCTCCTATATGGGCTTTTCCTGTACAGGAAAATACTTGCCTCTCTCATCTTTCACAGCCTTGTTAGAAAAAAGGAAAAGCTTTCTAGGGAGGGAAGTACAGGCTGGAATTTTGATTTTTTTGGGCAGCTCTCTTGTTCTCTTCTCCTCCTCCCCTTGGTCCTTCTGTCTTAAACACAGAGCCCTCATTTTCTTTATTTTTTTTTCCCTCGTTCTCTCTTTATGTGTAAAGTTAACTTCCTAGGAAAAAGCTGCCGGATATCTGAGCCCTGGAGATAACTCCTAAACAACAGCTCTGCTTCCCCAGTCCAAACACACAGGAGCTTGAGCATATCCAAACAAGTGGAGGGGGAGGCAGAATAGGAAAGCGGCTGGAAAGAGGGGGAGAGCTTTCAAAAAGTGTCTGATGGAACCATGAAAGAATGTCCCGAGTCACCCTGAGCCCGGCACATGTAAAATGAACTATATAAATAAATACATAGTAAAAGGTCATTCTTGGGGGAAAAAAAAGAGGAAGAAAGAAAAGAAGTAAAGAGAGACCTTGTCTTGCATTATCATTCCAATCTTCGGGCATTTTAGTTAAAGTTACAAAAAGTTCCCCTTCTTTAAATGCAGCCTTTGCTAAACGTGAAATTTGATTTTTCTACTTTTTTCCCTCCCCCCAGCTCTGCCTGGGAAAAAGAAAAACATCCCTAATGCTGTTTGCACCTATATTTATTTCCTTTGCTAACCTCCGAAAAAAAAAAAGAATCAGAAGGCACCAAATCTGGGCCTGCATTTCCATTTTGTGTGCCTGGATGTGGATGTGTGTGTGGCTGTGGCTTGACTGGATCTCTCCTGCTGTGAAGGCAGGCGGACTGGGCAAGACCGTGGATGGAGGCTCAGGGTGGGGATCCAGCTCCTTCCCTCTGCCACAAGTTTCCTGCGTGACCTTGGGCTGGTTTCGTAGGCTCTGATCACAGCTGCACTGAAACAAATGATAGGATTCGATGGGTGGGAGAGAGGAGGCAAAGAGGTTCTTAGATGCTGAGAACCCAGCCCTAGCCTTATTAAAGTCAATGGGCGTCTTCGTGAGGGTGTCCTTTGGGTGACAGGGATGGAGTCCTGCCGGCTAAGGGGGCTCCGATAGCTCTCCTTCTTCTCGAGGGGGAAGGTGAAAGACCTGGAGATGTTGGCAGGGGGATCAAGAACAGGCAGGTGGTACCACACGATCACTGCCTAAAAAGTTTTCAGCCCTCTTGGAGGCCATTCCTGTCCCTGTCACAGCCAGTGGCAGCCCCATCACTGCTGAGATAAAACCTTCCTTTAGATTTTCTCCTATCCCCTGCCCAAGCAGATGTAGAGCTCTCTGTTTCCATGTTGAGCCAAGCTGGTTTTGGAAGGATTATAGGCAATTTCTCAGCAGGTCCATGCACGTGCAATCTTATTTTAGGAAAATGATGCTTGGAGCTTTGTGGGTAAATCCAGACACTGAAAATACCCCTTAATTAAGCATCTTTATTAGTACTTGGTTCCTCCAACCTCCTCAATTTCACCTTCTCATCACTACTAGCGCTTCTGAAATTGTGCCCTCGCTCACTGGCAGCTGTGCCATGGGCTCTGGTCCTATAGATTATATGGGGCAACTAATTAGTCATCCCATTACTGACATGGCCAGGCCCGAGATTAGCGTCAGTGGATGCCATTGCTGGGAGCTTTACAATAGCGTTGTTATTCATTGTTTCCTGCCTGTTGCCGGTGTCTCTGCTAGAAGTTGGTACAGCATAAAAGGTACAGCCTGGGACCGAAAGAGCTTAAAATATTCAGCTAATGATGCTGAATTTTTGTAAATGAAACACAGTAGTTGGAAATAGCTTTTGAGAAGATAGTAGATGTTGTGATTTATTTGCTTATTTAATGTCAGAGTTTGTTTGAAGGCAGCGAGGTGGTGACCAGGCGTGTCTTTTGAACGCGCCTGCTGTAAGAGAAATTACAGTGAGTGCTGTGTAGAAACCCCAAATATCTTCAAAGGGGATGTTTCCCCTGTGTGGGCTGAGTCAAATATCACTGGTTTTTAGAAATTTCCCTAGGCTTGATTTTTGGGTCTGATAAGGGCAAAGCTGCCACCAAGAAACTCAATCCAGGCTTGTGCCCCTCCGAGCCACGCGTGCTGACTGGCGGGAGTTGGGGGCAGAGAGCTGCAGACTCTTCTCCAGCTCTTAACGAGAACCTGGCTTTGCAAGCTGTTCTCTCCATGCTGCATTTGAAACACAGTCATTATTTCATTATCCTGGTGATTTTGAAAGGAACCAAATTTGGGCCCATGTGGTTAGGAGGTGCACGGGCATCAGTTCAGGGCTCTGCTCTTCATGGTGGGATGCGTCATCTTCTCTGCTGGTCCTGGGATTTTTTCAAGTCCCATGTGCTGTCCCCAGGTCCTGCTTGTCATCAGCACAAAGTCAGCTAAAGGCCTCCTTGGGACTGACTTGGTTCACAGTGGTTTATGGTCAGGCAAAATGGAACTGTCCCTACGGGCAGCCTGAGAGAGCCACTTGCTGTATGATCAGCCACTCTGTGATGCTTCCTAGTGCTCATGGGCATTGTCTTATTTATTTTTTAGACAGTTCTTTTTGTCTAATTAAAAGAAAAAAAAAATCCTCCTCTATCTAAAGCAAAACCAACCCGTCCTCTCTCCACCTATGCCGCATTCAATTATGATTAAAATTGCAACATGACCTAACAAGAGTTGGTATTAATGCTAAAGCTGTGCCAGTGTCCATGTTTGCATTTTGGGTTTGTTGTACAGTATCCAAAGATGTGGTATTTTCCTTTTTTTTTTTTTGAATGCTGGATGTGCTACAGTGTGCGGCTGTGTGGGGTGAGGGGTAAATTTGAAACAGTAAGAGCACAAAAGAGAGCATTAGAGGCTCAGTTCTGCAAGGTGCCAAGCATTGCTATGATCTGGCAAATCGCTTAAGCACATGTTTTAACTTTAAGCACATGAGCAGTCCCATTGAAAGCAACGCACTGGGATGAAATCAGAGCTCTGGGACCGTGTCATATTGATGAAGAAGAGATAGGATGGGGATCTAAAGGTCTTTTTTTTTTTTTTAGGAGCTGTAGGCACTTGCACACACGCAAACACGCATACGTGCTCACACAGCGGTCTGAAAACTGTTCCTCCTTCAGTGGCAGAAGGACAATTTGTTTGCTAAAGTTACAGTTTTTAAATGATAAGTACGAATTTATGCATGTGAAAGAAGGGTAACTTTACTAAATTTGACTTTGCTAAGTCATTATCACAGCTAACAAAAAAAGCTTCTGTATTCACTTTGACACGTAGATTTTTTTTCTTGTTCCTACTCCTTTATGAAATAGTAAATTCTTCTTTCAGGCTTGTTACCAATCCTTAAATAAACATGAAGGTTTGGGCTGAGAAAAGGGTGTAATTAAAAAGTTGGGATTCTTGCTCTTTGCCACAGTGTTATTTCCGATCTGGAGCCTGTCTCCTTTGAAGCTGAGCTGAATTTACAGGACCGGGCTGTGCTTGCGGTCGGGCCCGGCAAGCAGCTGCCCACCCGGGTCTCACCCGGCGCTCGCCGGAGCCGGAGTGACTCACGTCCTTGACTCCAGCAATTGTCGGTTCAGGCCCTGACTGCAGAATTAGACCCCTGGGGGGTCTGGGAGAATTAAGATGGAAAGACATGTTGGCATTTAAATAACATTTTCCCCTCTGGAATGGGCTGTGCCAGCACTGCTAATTTTGATGAGTTCTATCAGAGGTTTAGCACTCACTTTTAGGATGCCCTTTGGCACCTGATTCAGTTTACATATAATTTGGGATTAAAGTACCTTGGGGATTTTTTTTCACAATTATTATTTGTTCTCACAAGTCAGTTTCTGGAGGCCTCTGCTGATGTGCGTCAGTCTTGCAGGGTTGATGTTTTCTTTCTCAGAAATTTTGCGGATTGAATTTTTTTTTTTTTTTTTTTAACACGGGTGTTTTTCTCTTCCTCTCCTTCTCTTTCCCTCCTTCCCACAGTCTGCAGCCAGGAGGGCGGGCACATCCTGTGCAAACTGTCAGACCACCACTACCACCCTGTGGAGGAGAAATGCCAACGGCGATCCTGTCTGTAATGCCTGTGGGCTCTACTACAAGCTGCACAATGTAAGTGTGACTGTAATACTCAATAATGGGGCCTCAACTTTGGTGCTCAATGATCCAAACTCTTCCTTGACTTGAGGATTTCCAGTCTTGGGTGGTGCTGGACCTCTGTTATCCCTTTGGGGACCCTGGGGGTTTGGAGCGATGAGTTGTCAGCCTTTCAAATGTAACCTATCCAACTTGGGGAGGTATAAAACAAGGTTGTCCATGGGTAATCTTAGAGCTTTTCCATGCCTCAGCCAAGAAAGGATGAGTGGATCAACACAGAGAGACATTATCTGCTGCTGATTGGGCTCAGAGTGTTGGAAAAGACAACACACCGTCCGGCAAGCTGATACCCCTCCTATGCGTAGCTTGGTTCCTCCAGCAAATACAAACTCTGGAAAAAAAGAAATAGCATGCCAGAAACTATTTAAATCATTCTTGGGTTTGTGGCTGCCTTTGTCCTGTCCCCAAAGATGATTTATTTAGGCCTTGTGTTTGCCCTGGTTGACGCAAGTGAGTCCCAAACCAAAAAAGGACTTGATTTAGTTAGCAGGGGACAGAGCATGCTCAACCTGTGATGTGAATTTTAAAGTATCTGTCATGGAAGGGAAGGAGAAACGAAATGAAATGGCTGGCAGATTTAATCTAATATCTCCATGCAAAGCCAGCTTGCAGGAACCAGTGATATGTGCCCCAGGGAAAGAGCTAAAGGGATCTGAAAAGTCTTCTGCTGAATAATACTGCTAATAAAGGAGACTTAAAGCTACTCCTGTTACTCTCATTCCACATGTGGCATTAGAATAATTATTATGTCAGAAGAAGGAAAAGACTTGCAATTTCTCTGCTTTGATATATTTTTTTTCCAGTAGTGGTTGATTGCTTTGTGTTTGGTTTGGAAATCTGGGGCTATGTTTTGCCCTTATGTCCACTCATGCAAACATATCAAAGACGTATCGGGTTTCACGGGGCATCCAACCCTTGTGGTATCTCAGTCCCTTCCATTTGTTATTTCAAGCTGTTTGGTTTCTTAGGATGAGTAAACAAGTTTGGATTAAGTAGAAAAAAACCCCAACAAACAACCAGGCTAATTTTTCACCTGTTTCATGGGAGGCATCTCTCTTGGAAAAAAGGAAAATGTGTTTACCCTTTAGTAGGCAGGTATCTCAGCATGCTTTGAGTCTCATGTAGCAAGCAAAGATTGTCATCAAACTCTGTGTGATCACTGCAAACAAACAGGTTGGACCCAGAGTGAAAACTCTGAGAATATCACAAAAAATATTGTTTGTTATTTCCTTAGTAAGAAGGGATCAAGGTCAGACAGCTTCATTGAGGGGGGGATCTGTGCTTGTGCTCTGCTTCCATTTTGGCCTTGTAACCACCAGTGGTAGGACTTAAATTGTGTAGTTTGGGAAACCTCTAAGGAGCTGCTCCTCCTGTAGCCAGCAAAGCTCTTTGAAGAAAACAGGCTCGTCTCAGTTGATTTTGGTGGATGCCTGTGTTTCAATGGGATGACCTGTACCCTTAAAGACAGTGTAATTCCTCCCCACGACTGCAAAAGATAGCAGGATGATGAGTTACAATTTGTCTACTTCCACTGTATGTATCTGACCGGAGGAATCTCCCCCTGAAATGTCTAGAATGGTGTCTGGGTGCTGAGGTTCTCCAGAAATGTGCCTGCAAGACCTCATCCTTTTCTTTTTTGCACTAACACTGCAAACCTACTTGGCCTGAATTGACCTCTAGATCCATTGTTTAGGGAAATGCCGATCCAGCTGTGAAATTTGTGACATGGGGCAGGCCTTGATCACATTGGAACCATTTTTATATTCATTAAAAACACCAACAGCTGCTTAAAAGCTCAGCACAGCTACTTACCAAAGTCAAGCAATATCTTGCCTTATGAGCAGCACCATTAATGGTTCCGGCTTAAATGAAACCTCCAGAGGACTGAGATCCTCTGTGTAGCAATATAACCAGGCAAGGAGACTAAAATCCAGATATAAGTGGGTAGAACCTTTTTTTTTTTTTAATTTTCTTAAAGCATTTAGTTATGACTGTGGTGAGAAGTGTGGTCCTGCTCCCTGTGTGTATATTATCTCCTGATTACCATCAGGAGAGGGGTCAGAAATAGAGAGGCTGATTGTAGCATGTCCCTCCCAAACAGCTGTCAGCATGGATGTTGTGCCAGTACCAGTGGAAGGTCTTTGGGTGCTCGGAAGACGACTTAACTCTGTTTCAGTCTAAGCTGTCAGCTTTTTTTCCATTCCCCCTTCCCATTTTTTCTTTTCTTTGGGTTTAATGAAATTTTCTGGGACCTTAACATCATTAGGATATTTTAATGGATTGATCTGCAGTTGAAACTTACCCAGATTTTTTTATGTCCACACCGGGAATGATTGCAGTGAAAAGGCTAATTTTTTTCATGGTGTTAATTTTTTCATGGAGCTATATCAGTTTGTTTTACTGTTGATTCCCACAGCTTAAGCAAACCCATTTGTCAGTAGGATATAAGCAATAATCATAATAGTCTTGGGGTGCATTTAGTGAAGCTGTTGGCATTCCTCTCACTGACTTCAACAACAGCCGGCTCCATTAACACCAGTATTAACAATGACTAATATTTCACATTGATACGGTGCCTTTCATCCCGTGGCATCCCAGAGTGCTTTCTAAGATACAGCCAGCCTGGAAGATTAACCCAACATTGTAATGACTATGTCTGAAGGATAAATCCGCTTCAGTGACAGGACCTTATTGAGGTCAATGGCAAAATCCCATTGTCTTCAGTCAGAGCAAGATCAGACCTATAATGGTTAAGACTATCCCCTGGATTTGATCTGTTGAATATGAGGTTCTCATCCTTGTTATTTTAGTCCTTAGAAGTGGGATGAGCCTTCTCACACTTCAGGGATGGGTGGGAGTGTACCTGGTTGGAGGTGCAGAGCAGGCTGGCCTATGCCCACAGAAGTGAGTGATTTGCCATTATTTTTGGTAAAATTCACCAGAAAAGGCCCCTTTCACAATACCCTAATGCAGGGCTATGTGTCCCGAGAGCAGAGCAGTCAGTATTTTGTATATGATAAAACAAAGAGCATAATTCCTGCCCATAATTAATTGGCTCCATCTGAAATTAATGAATTTCATATACATGCATTGGGCTGGTTTAATTTTAATTTAGCATGTGTTTGTCATTTTTATCAGAATGAATTTTCACGGAGAGGGTCTTCCCTCCGGGTCTTTAATTCCTCTACCCCAGAAACAGAGATGGGTTCTTAGCTTTGATGTTTTGGGGACCACTTTAACCCTGCTGTGACTGGTCTTTGAAGTCACTGGAAAAATTTTCCAGCTTGCTGCTTTGTCTGTGCTGGTTCCTGACATTTATCTGAGTCCTTATCTGTTTGGCTCTCGGGTTAGTAACCTGCTTGAAGTGTGAGGCCATGATGTGACCAGCCAACAGCTTGGATGGCAGCTCTGACCCCAGCTGTGGGGCTGGCCATGGCTTTGTCACCATCCTGATGCAGGGCTGGTGTTCCTATCCTTGAGTTTCACATCAAATCATGGCCTGGGCCAACCTGTTCTTAGTGATTGAGTGAAACAGGAGAGATGTTGCTTTGGGGAAGTGTTCACTGTCCTCTGGGACACGACCCCAGGCAAGGGTCAGGACCCTGTGCTTGTTCCAAGACCCAGCACAGCCCCAATCCCACCACCAGGCTTATATCACTTTGCCACAACCAGCTCCCGAGCTTGCACCTTTGCTGCTTCAGCTGGAAATTGGGTCTGGCTGCTCCTGAGCCTTTGTGTCATGATACAGATCCTCATTTGAAGCTGGTGTGGCTGGGGCTGTGTATGCCTCCCCAAATCTGAGCTGGATTCATCAGGGATTGACACCTCCTGGTCTCCTCTAACATCGCTGCCTGGTGGAGCTCACTTGGGACTTCTTCCTGGCTTTGAACCTGGGCAATACATCCTTGTAAAAAACTTAAAACAGGCCAGGCAAAGCTTTCCCATCCCAGTCGTTGATCTGGAGCAGAGGGCCATCCTTGTGTGTGCATCCTCATTAGCTCAGTGAGGACAGAAAGCCAGGGAGACAGGTTATGTTGTGTTTGGAGCCCAGGACATTTTTAATTTTGCTTGTTGCTGCTGTTGTTGTGCTGCTCATGGGAAGATTCTTCCTTCCTACCTTAAGCTGCTGGCAAGCAGGGCTGCTCCCTCCAGCTCCCTTTATCCAGAGGCAGAGAAATCAACCTTTTATTCACCCATTTTCAGGTCAGGTGAAGGCTCCTGTGACTGCTGGTAAAAAGAACCTGGGGTCACAAATCCAGACTGGGATGACAAATTTTGGGATGCCTAAACCAGAGATGAGCCTGGTCCTTCCTCTCCCCATAGTTCCATCTTTGCATGTAACAGGGAACTATTTTATCCCAGCCTCCCTGGAGAGAGAAATCCAGGAATGATTCCCATGCTGTGGGGAAAGGGCCCAGGAAGGAGCTGAGGAGCAGCAAGTGAAACTTTGCTGCGATCTGGAAGAAGGGAATGCTTTGTTCCTTGTGCTGATTTAAGGCTTTATGGACAAAGACCTGCTCAGGACCCTTGCAGGGACATCTTTTCATTGTCCTTCACAGTAGATCCTGGTAGACAGTGGATCCATTTTTTCTCCATTTTCTCCCTTTTCCAGAATGTCCATCAGCACCATCATGTGCTCACATTTATTACAAAAAGTGGTTCAGCCTCAGGGTGATTTGCTGCCTTCTGCTATAGGTGAAATCCTGCAGAGGAGCCAGAGCAAGACCCATGTAGACACCCAGCTCCAGATTTTTAAGGTTGTTTATGGACATTGGATGCATAAATCTCTTCCTGAGTGTGGTTTGCAGGGGTTTCATGTCATCTGTGCTAGTGTATGTTGTGATGCTGGCTCTCTATGCAGTATTGAATCACAAAATCATGGAATATCCTGAGTTGGAAGAGACCCGCTAGAATCATCAAAGTCCAACTCCAGGCCCTGTACAGGACAGCCTCAAGTAATAAGAGTAATAAGAGTTTCTTACAGGAGGTCCGACAGATCTTTTGCTACCATTTCCTAACCCTGATCATCAGAATGGATGATCATTTCTGCTGTGTAGTTTCCGGGGGAGAATTTAATGTTCAGTTTTCCTACAGATACTTTTGTATGGATGTAGAAAATGATTTGCTGGGCAGCACAGATACCTGTTTCAGGCCCCCCCCCAAAAAAAAAAAAACAACCAAACCCAAAACAACTGGGAGGCTTTAGAAATAAAATCAGATTAGCTAAAGTAAACCAGAAAGGATGATCAGAGCAAAACCTTTAGAAAGAGGAAAAATAAAACAAATGCCTGTCCCTCTTGTGAAGAGTTGCCCAGCTCCCTAATGTAGCTGTGAAAGCTTGAGACTCCTCATAGCACTGAAATGCCAGCAGTTCTTGCTGCTAATGGTTTTAGATCAGACAGGAAGCCTCAGGGTGAGACGGTGTCTGTGGGGAATATTTCCAGGAGGTAATGATTGGTTTCATACCTAAACACGGTACAATTACCTAATGTGCAGATAGTTGAAATTTTTCAGCTGCTGTGAATTATTCGGGTATGTTTTGCTCCTGTGTGGCTCTGCCAGCAATTTTCTGTCATCTTGTCTTCAGAAATCTCAACTGAACTTGGGATTTCCTGGAGGGATCTGAATTTTGGGATGGAAATGGAGAGGCTGGGTAGCCATGGCACACAGGGGAGGAGGGGGGGTATGACCAGCTGGTCCTGCTGGGCTGAGGCATGGGGTACATGGATCCCATGGTGCTTTGGGGAGAAGGGATGGAAGCACAAAAAAATAATTGATTTTTGTTTAGATTAACAGACCCCTGACTATGAAGAAAGAAGGAATTCAGACCAGAAACCGAAAAATGTCTAGCAAATCCAAAAAGTGCAAAAAGGTCCATGACAACCTTGAAGACTTTCCCAAGAGCAGCTCCTTTAACCCTGCCGCCCTCTCCAGACACATGTCCTCCATCAGCCACATTTCACCTTTCAGTCACTCCAGCCACATGCTGACCACACCGACACCGATGCATCCTCCATCCAGCCTCTCCTTCGGACCTCACCACCCTTCCAGTATGGTCACTGCCATGGGTTAGCAAGAGACTCCCCTGCTGAATGCTTACAGTCTCAAAGTGAGATTTACTTTATATACTACTTGCATTTTTGCAGGCGTGTGGTTATGGGTCTGACGTCCCAAAACAAATGGGAGGGGGGAAAAAAAAAGAATTTAAAAAATTAAAAAAAAAAAAAAAAGTTATTTGAAGGTGTAAGAGAGAGAGAGAGAAAAAAAATTTAAAAAAGCAGAAAAAAACTACAAAAAGCACAAAAAAGGAAAAAAAAAAGAAAAAAAGAGAAAATAGTAAAAAAAAAAGTTTTAAAAAAGTGATGTTTGCCACTTTTTAAAGGAACTCACTATGGCGTCTATGTATTCTTACCCACTGAATCTGGATACCATTTGTGAATAAGCCATTCAGAACTTGCATTCCCTATTGGACAGGATCTCTAGTGCTGTGAGAAAATAAAATAAAATAAAATAAAAAACGCTGAACATTGCATATAACTTATATTGTAAGAAATACTGTACATTTGAGGAAGACTTTATTGCATCTGAGGAGCTGTAAAGAAAAAGGCATGAAGGACTCTGAGAGAATTTTTTTTAAAGGAAAAGAAAAAAAAAAAAGAAGATGGGACGACAATTTAAAACCAGAAAAACAAACAATGCAGACCAAGAGGAAACGCGGTCTTACGAACAAATGGACCAACTGCCAGTCATGTCTTCTCCTTTTATTTTATTTTTATTTTGGTTTTTTTTCGGTTGGTTTTTTTTCCAGTTTCTTTTTTTTTGTTTCCGGGGAGGGGGAGGGGGCTGGCTAGAACGGTTTTGATGATGCATTAACTAACTAACTAACTAACTAAATAACTAAATAAATAAAACCTGTAGGGAGATCATTCATTTTGGGCCATGGGCCTTTTACATAGGAAGTACCAATGGTGTCAGGCAATCAGTGTTAACATGCGGACATTGCCAACAAGGGGGTTTCAGATAGCCATTCTCCAGGTCTATATGCATTGTGAACAAGTTCCTGTAATTGTTGTTTGTATGTATAATTCAACGCACCAAAATAAGAAAGATGTAGATTTATTTCATCCTATTATACAGACTGAATGGTTGTACAAATTTATTTACTGCTAGTGATAAGACCTGCTTTTTTTTTTTTGTTTTTGTTTTCATATTTTTTCCTCCTTTGTTTTTTTTTTTTTTTTTTGAGAATAAACTAGATTAAATTCTGTTGACTTAACAGTGTTTTGTGCTTGGGGGTGGGAAAAGGAGTATTTTTCTTTTTTATTAATTTTTCTTAACATTTGCTTGGATGGTATTTATTGCATAGTTACCACGGGTACGGGAATGTCTGTCTCTGCGCTCATGCTGACAGCCGAAGCAATGTTTGCAGTGGCTTGATAAAAAAAAGATAAATCACAGAACAAAGGAAAAAAACCCTCAAAAATAAATGGACTGCATGTTAGTGTAACCCCACTGTCCGCTGTGTGCTCCCTGTCCCTCGAATTGCAGCCCAGCTGCTGCTCCTATGTGATTTCGGGCTCCCATGTGGGATGGGTCCCTTTGGATCTCAGGCAACATGGACAAACTGGTGTTGAGGACAATTCAGGACTGGGATAAGTGCAAAGGTACAGCAGGGTCCTTATGATCCTGGCATCTTTTTGAAAAAAAGGAAAGGTTTTGGACAGGAGCTAGAAAAGCACATTCTGCTCTGTCTCATTGGGTACTCAGTGGTAGATCAAACAATTTAATGAGTAAAATCTGGTTTACAGAAAGGGCTGAGAACTGTTGTTCTTGGGCAAACACCTTGTGAGTTGAGATCTTTGTGTGAAATCAGGATGGACCAGGTCTGTCCTTGTGCTTGGAGGAATGGGCAGAATCCATTCTGAAAGGCTGGATTTGATGATAGAGGAAAATTCACAGAAATTCAAAGGCCTTTAGCAAGTCCCATCCTGCAAGAGCTCTCTTTGAAATAGTGCAATTTTAATTAATATTAATATTGATAACAACAAAGTTTGGCTCTTATAATTTGATTTCTGGTGGTTTAATCCTTAAGAATCCATAATTTTTTTTAGTTTTCAGAGTTTACTCATCCAGCTTCTTTATGCTATCATAAGGGTTGGGAATTCACCTTCCAAATGAAGAGTTAAACTTCTTATCAAACCACTCCATTTGCTGGAGATTTAAGCACGGTGTGATAAGACAGAGGTTGCCAAGGCTGTGAGAAAATACTTAAAAAATCCCAAACAAAAATACAGCCCCCAAATGTAAAAACCTCAACAGACGTGACCTGCAAATTATTTTTACTTTTTTTTAATGCTGAGTGAAATATTTCACCCAGAAATAAGGGTACTCCTGCTTTTCAGGGCCAGGTGGATGGAAAAATATCATCATATCTGTCACATCTTCTCTTGGGTGATCTCCGGAGGGAGGGGTAACAGTGGCATGGTCTAATCTTTTGCTGCAGGATGGTTCACATGAGTGAGGGTATTTCATGTAAGAAGGAAAACTCTTCAAAACTTTCAGGATGGTTATGCAGAGGTCAAATAATCAGCGATTTGGGAATGAGGGAGGAGGGGCAGAAGATTGACCTTTATTTGGGCTCTTTCTCCCCCGTTTCAAAATGAACCTAGTTAAACTATGTCTACCATAAAGGAGGATTTGGCAGATGGAAGCGGAACATGCAGTAATCGTTTGTAATGTTGTATATTCTTTCCTTTCTTCTCTGTTGACAAAAATGTGTGAAAGAGGAAAAGTCAGAACAAATGGTACACATTTAAAATCTTATGTTAATCACCTTTCTGCTTTCTCAATGAATATTTTAAGCATAAAGACTAAATGTCTAAATAAAACAGTGAAGAATTACCGAGATGCAAATGGAGATCTTGTTGGCTCCTAATTAATCATCTGCGAACTATAAAGCTATTTTCAATTAGCCTGACAAATCAAAGGAAATAATCATCTTTGCTGATATTAAGCTTGAGAGATTATTATTTTTTAATTCGCGATGCTACAACCTTTCCCTCCTTTTGCTCATCAGCAGATTGCAGTTGGACTAAAATATTGATTCCAGGACCACAGAAATAGCAAAACTTAGAGGGGGATTTGCATGGCAGAATTTTGCAGCTGGCAATTTTTGTGGGGGATTTTTTCCATTTGCTTTAGCTGGAACTGACTCCTGAGTTTCTGTCTCTAACTCTTTTTTTTCCTTAAAAGTGGAAACACCTTCTTGCAGTTTCCTTCTGATGTTGTTTCACAGGTCTTAGGAGCATTGAGTGAAATTCAGCAGGACTGGGGTGAGCCCAGAGAATGAGCATCGTGAAAAGGACACAAATGGAGACACTCTGTCTGCATATACTCTAGGAAATATATAGATTTTGTCTAGAGACTTCTTACATCAATTATCTTATATTTCAATGTCAGGAAGAGGATGAACAGAATCCCTAAGATCACATCCCCCCAACTACTGCATAAGATGCTAAATTGACATTAGTGTTCTATCAATTTCTCAATTAATTTTTTAAAAAAATTTTATTCTCTTTGAGGAAATAGTCCAGAATTTTAATGTCTTGAAGGGTTTTGTTTGTGTGTTTGTGCTTATGTTTTGTGTTTGCTTTGTTTTGTTTGTTTGCTTGCTTGGGTGGGCTTTTATTCCTTCTTTCCTTCTCTTTAATGAGTAAAATCTGGTTTACAGAAAGGCTGAGGACTGTTGTTTTTGGGCAAACACCTTGTGAATGGCCACTCTGCCTTTCTTCATTGCTGAGATTGCAGGGAAGAGCTGACGATGGGCAGGTTGGACCAGGAAAACCCTCTGAGTCATGGATCCACTTTGGCAATATAAATTGTGCAGAAAACACCATGGAAGTCATTAGTGGGGTCACATCTTGTGGTCTTTTTGCAGGCAAAATTCCTTTTGGGAATTTGAGTGAGTAATAGCTGCTGTGCTGATGTGTCCATTGCAGCTACATTTTACTCCAAGCAAAACTCCACTGACATCAGTGGAAAGACTCCTAATGGGTAATGCAAGGAGACTTGAATCAAGACATCCTATGTATTATTTTCAACCTTATCACCTTGATTTATCCAGCCTACAGAAGAGGAGACTGAGGAGAGACCTCACCACAGTCTACATCTTCCTCAGCTAAAGGGGATGTGCAGTGGCCAGAACTGATGTCTCTTCTCTGGTGACCAATGACAAGACCTGAGAGAATGGCCTGAAGCTGAGTCAGGGCAGGTTTAGGTTGGATATTAGAAAAAGATTCTTCACTCAGAGTGTGTTTGGGCACTGGAAAAGGCTCCCCAGGGAAAGTGGTCACAGCACCAACCCTGACAGAGCTCAAGGAGTGTTTGGACAATGCTCTCAAGGCACGTGGTGTAACTCTTGGGGCTGACCTGTGCAGAGCCAGGAGATGGACTCAACAATCCTTGTGGGTCCTCTCTGACTCAGGATATTCTGGGATTCTAGGATCTCAGATAATGTTTTAGCTCTGTTGTTCCCATAGTGGTACACATGTGCACAGAGATGTTGTAGGGATATTGAAGGGATATTTTTAGGATTACCAACCTCAGTGCTTTGAGGTTGAAGAAAATAGAAATGTTGCAATTAACACAGTCTGCAAACTTTTAATTTTTATCCCGTGCTTTTGAATTATGAGTTGACTTAGGATGCATCTAGAGCTGCATTTAGGTTCAGATTAGCAATGTGTTTTTGAACTGATTTCCTCCAAGGTGGTAGTTCCACTTTGGAGTGATGAGATTTTATCTTGGCTCATGCACCATGGTTTCCTTGGACCTCCACCTACTACACTCATGGGAACTCAGGCTCAGGGCCAGAATAAAACTACGCTGAAGTTACCCCACAAAATATGATCTTTCAGTCCTCAGCATGGGTTATTTTCCCCTCCAGAATCACTTGTATTTCTAATGTCCACAGAATCATAGACCACATGTTCTCATACTCATTTTTGGTCACTGAAACTCTTGATTCACTCAAGATGAGTTCTAATCTGGGGAAAAATCAGGGAGAGTGATGAAGGGACAAGAGGGAATCCATTTTGGTTTTTTTAAAGTTTAGGAGATGTTTAGGATAACAAACATAAAGAAGTTCTTATTGAAAAAACCCTGTAAACTAAGCATTTAAAAATATCCTATTTACCCCTACCTCTCTTCATAGAGGTTCTATATGGCATTGGAAAAGTCAACCCAGTCTTGTCACGTGGAAACAGGTACTAAATGTGTGATCATCATTACGATGCCAAATTTCACACCCTGAACTCTCCTTTATGGGTGCAGAACTCTCGCTGCTACTTAAAGCCAGAGAGTTTCATGCCTGTATTTATCCTTCAGAATATCAAATATCAAATTCTTCAAAAATACAATGCTCATCTCAACCTGAACTGCAAATCCAGTGTTTAATTTCTTCCACTTCCTCCCATCCCTAAATCTGGAGAAATGATATGTTGTGAAGATAAAGCCATCACTTGTGCAGAGCTTGGATGCAGGTTGATGAGCACCATGGAAAACTCATCAGCTTCAATGGGTCTGCAAGAAAGCAGGAGGGAGGAGTAAGCAAAATACAGGGCCATGGCTTGGGAAAGGCAATGTCCTCCCTGTGCCCCGAATGAGGCAAAGGAAAATAAAAAGGTGTGATTATCATATGTAGAAGGAACAATAGAGGTGGAGGAAGGGTGAATAATTCAGTCTGGTGTTTCCTAACATTTTGGTGGCTGATTTTTCAATCTTCACACTGTTTTCAATGAAATTTTTGGTTGCATTCTTCTGTAGAAATACAACATACAGGTATAGGTGGGTGCTTATGGGTGGTATGGACTTCATACTTTGTCACAAAGGAAATGCAACGTGTGTTGTGCCTGTGCATGAGTGTGTTTATGCCCAGAGACCTGGAGGGCCCCTGTGTCACCTGCCTGTCTTTTCTGGTTGTGTGTGTGCCTGTGTGGATATCTAAGCTACAGCTCTGCAGAAACCAAGGCACAACACAAATGTATAGCAAATTTATACCTGTTTCACACAATGCCCTGAGGCTATGCAGACTCCCTGGTGGATGTTGGATCACTCTATCTTAGAAGTATATTTCCCTTGTTATAAGTTTAAATTAAGGCTTTGACCTGAAGCTCAACTCATTTTTTTTCTCTCAAGGTACAAAACACCTGGTTATTTAACCTGTCCTTTTACATTTCCACTCTGGGTTACTGTCGACTCCAGAGGCACTGAAATAATTAATGAAAACCTGTCCTCTGGGAAGACAGAAGTGACTGAAACACTCAGGGAAAGTTTGCTTGCAAGCCTCACATGCTGGTGTTCATGTTAATGTGGATAATTAGTGAACCACCTGCATGCATATTTAGACTTAGCCCATGACCATTTTAATTCCCAATTAATATTGCATTGCAATATTACAGTGCAACTGTTTATTTCACTGTTTCTGTGTTAAAATCACATTAACCTTCTTACACTTGAGTGGATAACTCTCTTCCTGCTAAGCCACAAATCACCCAGTGCATAACATGGTTGCAGGTAGCACTGCTGTCTGCAGACCTGGATTTCTTTATTCCAAGTCAGAATACAATCCTTCAGCTCCAGTTCTGCTTTTAATTGCCCTCTTACCTGATATTCACCATTCATAGAAGAGCTTCTTCTCTCAGCTGCAACCATCATGAAAAATTACAAAGTCAGAAGAAAGCAGGATGGACTGCTGTGAATGGTGATGGGTGTTGATGACCTGTTTTTGACACTTTTGGTTTGTTTCCCCAGATCCCAAGATTGCCCATGACCAGGGAGGGCAGAGGATCCCTCTCTGTAAGAGGTGAAGTTGCCTCCCTTGCAGAACCTCATGCCAGTTGCAGAAGGTCATCCCTGTTCTCCATGCATGCAGAAATGATGGTTGATGAATTTACTTCCTGCAGCGTCGCACTGGAGCAGATTTATAGATTCTGTGATAAATTTTAAACTATATTTAGGGACTCTGAGGAAACAGCAATGAATAGACGCAGGTCCTGAACTGTTATTCTTGATTGCAGCTGCTTCGTAATAGACTTTTTTTAAAGTATCAGTATGGAACAGGAAGTGGAGGGGAATATAAAATTATGCTGAGCCCAGAGAAAGGAGGATCCTCAAGTAGGAATGGAACAAGACCCATGGGAAAGCCAAAAATGAGGAAGGAGGGACTGAACATATGATGGATTTCTGAACAGTCACCCAGGGTCTTTCCATTAATAGCAAGCAGGATGTTTTCCTTTATGAAAACCCAATTAAGTTTGTCGGACGCTGATAACCTTTCTATAAGGATTTTCATTCTGTGTGCTGCATGCATGGACAGAACAGGGATATTCTTGTCTATTAATTTCCGTAGGGTGGCTTTTCTATAAAATCCTGGACATCCAAAAAGAGTTATGCTTCCATGTACTCCTGCCAACCTTATTTGTGTTTCGGAGACCTTTTCCAAAGGGGTCATGGGAGAGGAAGGTGAAAGCCTATGGATTTGATGATGGATATTTGTCTCTGTTGTCTCTGCATAGGTGCTTCATGGATGTCATACAGGAATGGTTGTTTTTTGTTCTGCAGAGTTGTCCTTTTGCATCAAGGCATGTAAAACTGGAGTGCAGGCTCTGCTGGGGACGTCTCTCCTTATCACTTCATTGGAAAATTGACTGGAAGTTTTATCACACAAACCTTGAGCAGCAAGTTCTATATCTCTGCTCTGAGTTGCTGTTTCAGTGTCCTGTCTCTCAGCTCTTGCCCTTGGAGTGGACAACACCCAGGTCTTCCTTGGCTTCTGGCTTTAGCAGTGGGTCTCAGATTTCGCTTGCCTGTGGTGCAGAAGAAATCTGCCCAAACTGTTCTTGACCTGTCTGAGTGAAAGGAGTTGGTGTCTGGAAGATTTCTTTAGTTTTTTTTAAGAATTGAGACAGAAGAGAGGTAGGAGGCAACAAGCTTCAAGCCTCCTGCATTCTTGAAGACCTCAGGATATTCAAGCATTTAAGTGCTTGCTTTACTGGGGTATGATAGATCAGCACAGAGTGACTATGCAGCTCAGACATGATTTATGATGTTTGGAGAGATGAGGAAATCCCGTGTTTTCACTGACTTTTCTTTCCATTCCCTCTGGTCTACTTGATCCACCTCTCTGACATGATGTCATGCATCTTCACTGCACATGTAGAGTTAATAGCTCTCCAAATCAAATCTGTCTTCAAACTTTGACCACCAGACCTTCATCCCAGTTTTGCTAAAATCAATTGCCAGGTCTCATTCTCTGCTCACTCTCAGGAATTACTGAGTTTCTTCGGCTAAGTTCTCCCTTCAGGCTATTGGACAACAAAATTTTCTCTCTTCTCCACCATAAATCTCCCGGGTTAGGAACATGAACCATTTTTCCTTTAAGGCAGTGGAAATCTGTAGTCACTGACAATCCAGGGACATGGAACGGAAAACATCTATCATGCCTATAGAAGTTTATTGATTTTGATAAGTGCTTTGGTCAAGATCGATCCATACAAACATATTCCTACTGTTGCAGGATTATCAGAAAAATTTCCAGGTGCTTTTAGACAGTTCTGTAATGTATTTTAAACATAATCTTTGACAATTTTTCAGTTTGGTGACTGACTTTAGCTTAGGAACATGGGTAGATTACGTTACCTGGATGGGGGATGTGCCTTCTCCACATAAACCCACAGTTTATGGGTATAGAGACATTTGTGTTCCCATTACCTGTAGTATGGGAGTAAGAGCGGTGTGAGACTCACACACGAGCTATAGCACATTGCAACATATCAGGTGATGGGGTGGGCACCCACAAATATAATCTATCAGACTGACCTTCAAAATAATTTATTCTGCATCCCTTCTGCTAAACCAAAGAGAAACTTTTACTGTGTTTAAAAAGACATGGTCTTGTTTCAAAAGATCCTGAATTCAAGTGTCTGCTTCTTAATTTCTGAGAGAATTCCCCTGTCTCATATAATACATCCTTAAGGCCTCTAGTCTTTGCTAGATTTGCTACTTGTGTTCAGCAATGCACCTTGAAGCATGAAGTGCAGCTGGATAGATTCAGTTGATTCAGCAGTTGATTCAGAAATATATGAATCAACTCAAATCCTGATCTTATGAAAGGGATGGCTTCTGAAAAGCCCCTCTCCTCTCCCTTGAGGTGTTGATGGAAAGCCTCCTGCCTCATTTGTTGGCTTTGGCAGAGCCCTGAGTGGGGGTTGGATTTCGTGGGCTGTCAGCCATTCTTGGTCCTCAAAGGAACAGACAACCTGTCACAGGTGATCAATAGATGCCATTGCCTGCCCTGGAGAGTGAGGCTTTTCAAAAAGAAACTCCCAGGGGGAGATTCAAGCCTGGGCTGTAATCTTGACCACACTCAGCTGACATTCAGTGAGAGGTGTTCATGAAGGTGGCAGTCTTCCTTCCAAATGTTCACAGCACATGTGCCTCAGGCAATGAAAAAACGGATGGAAAAGGGTTGTCTGATCTTTCTCTGTCACTGTTTTTTTGGTTTTTTTTTTTTTTTTTTTTTTTTTTCACCAGTATCCCAATATATTTTTTTCCTCCTTTATACATAGGGAAAGTGGAATTACCCCTGTCATGAAGTCATCATTTGGGCTGGTCCTTTAAAATTTTAGGTGTTCAGGAGAAGCCTATCTCTGTCCTCAGTTGTATCAGGGTAATTGATTTTGGTGGTGTCAGAGCTGTGAGACCAAGGCTGGAATTAATCCAGGAAGTTATGTCTGAATTACAGCCATTAGTTTCCCTTTGTGAAATAGGAGCAACATTTGTGTTCAAACTGTCTTTGCAGTGAGTATCCAGTAACAATATTCCTGGTTTTGAGAAAAGGCTTTTATTTAGAATCCTCTGATCCCCAAAACCTGCATCGGTGCTCATGAGAGCTGGGCCGTGACTCACTGGGGACACTGAAAATAACCAAGGTTTCCTCTTGAGGTCTCTTGCAACAAATTTCTGACTGTTCTTGCTCCATTACCTGGACCGTTTTGCATGTTTCTCTACCTCCTCAGGCTTGGTATTAGGTCCTTAGACCAGGCTAAATGTCCAGGTGTAGACATGACCTTTTCAGGTGTATCTAATCAAATATGTGTCCTCAGGCTTAAGGTTTTCTCAGGCTACAAATACAAGGTTTACTTACCAGTAGCTGTCTGGAGCTTCTCGACAGTAAGTAGAGAGAAAAAGGCAGTTCAAAAGTTTAAATCTTATACATATTTTAGACAGCCTTCACAAGATGCTATCCACATCCTGGAGAGGCCCACTCTTTTTCATGGGGTAGCTCTACTGAAGATGTGGGCTTTGCCAATATCTGGAAATGAGAGAGATAAGTCTCAGCCAGAAGTGACCTCATGCAAAGCAAGGATGACTTTGCTGGCCTTTGACCTTCCCACTGAAGATTTTCTGGTGAGTTTGGAAGTGGCCATGCACTATTGCACTGCAAAGGATTTTCCAAGGAATACAGCAGGTAGATTAGGACAGATATTCCTATTGCTCCTCTTCTAAAAACTTCCACCCAAAATGGCATCCCAGTGAAGTCTCTGAGGCCCAAACCTTTTCAGATCTGCATGTCTATGTTTTTATGTCAAAACTGTGCTCAGTGCTGCAGTGATTCGTTTTTATGTTTATTATGATCAACTAATTTGCATTAATCAGGTTTTCTTCTTGGTATCAAAAAGGCTCCTGGCAGTAAGAGTAATAATTATAGACACAAATAATTTAAAATATTTATCTTATCTAACATCTAAGCATGTATTTGGAGGGCACCCAGACACAGCAATGATGTTAAAGAAGCTTGAAATGCCATTGTGTAGGTAAATAAACAAACACATAAATACTTTGATTCTCAGCTACATAGAGTTAACGCTTCACACATCTTAAGGGGGTGTTATTTCACTGGTAAAGCATTGTTAAAGCTCTAAAATCAAGTCAGGACTACTGAGGCCTATTTTAACTTGTTCATTTAACCTGTTGTAAAATTATGGTTATGTAGACACAAATCTATGAAGTGGCCCTTAAAAAATTATTTTTCCCTGCCCACATTAGCTTTGACTTTATCTGGGAAGGTGACAGAGAGCTTTAGGCTCCAATGCCTATTTCTGTAAATTATTAGGTTCTCATCTTTTTGTACATCTGAAAAATGGAGCTAATTAGCCTCATGTCATCAAACATTGTGAAAGCATTTGAGATGCAAAGTATTTTATCTCCTTCACTATGCAAGAATATCAATACGCTTCTGAGGGTGAGGTTAAAAGCTTCAAAGCTAAAAGAAAAGAGTAAAGTCACTGCCATAATAGTACCAGCCCCATCCAGCTCTAATCAGTGACCTCAGAAATGCTGAAATCCCCTTTACAGCAAACCTACTATTGCAGTACTTTGCCATGGCAGGAGCAAGGTGATGCTCTGTCTGAGAAATATTGTTTTCTGGGATTAAAATCCTGATAGATCTTCTAAATCTGCAACCATGCCAACACACAAAGAATGGCCGTGCAAAAAAAAAAAAAACAAAACCAAACCAGTGGTTGTTTCAGTTGTCACTCTTAAAAAGTTAGACATTAATAGCATGAAAAACAATTTTGGCTACTAAAGACAGTGTTAGATTATGGCACTGCATCGGTTCTTCTCACAGGAGCTAAGTTCCTGGTGAATCAATTAAATTTGTAGTCTCCCTGAAGCTGGGTTTTGTTTTCAAGTTAATTTTACTAAAAAAAAATGTTAAAGGGATGTAGACTCATTTCAGAACTGAGCTTGAAGGTGACAGAAAAAAGTTGTCGGGAAAATTTAGTCCCCAGGTATATAATTTCAGCATTTTCAAAATGTTTCTCTTTTCAAATGTATTTGCTTTCAGGCTTAAAAAGCAAAAAGTTTTGATATTTTATTTTGTAAAAGCACTTTGCATAAAAAATGGACTGACATAAAAAAACAACCAACCAACCAACCAACCAACCAACCAAAAAAATATACTAATAGGGTAAATTAATGTGAAAATTTTGGGGTCTAGTTGAAGAAAATATTTTGCCTTGACCTATAATGCATTTAAAAATAATTCAGCACAAAATGAAAAATGAATGTTAACCTTCTTCAATTTTTTGTATTCAGTTTCTAAATGGAATCTCTCCAATGGGAGGGACGCTTCTAGCAAAGGGTAATTTTTTCCACCCCCAGGTTATTCTTGGTCTTAATCTGCTCTCTTTGTGATCAGTAATCAAACCAGGCCAACACAGCCCGACTTCAGAAATCCCATCATTAACAGGGATTGTGACATTTTACTGCTCTTTTTAGACACCCTATAGAGATATCCAGTGTAAGAAAAGCTCTTCTCTTCTCTTCTCTTCTCTTCTCTTCTCTTCTCTTCTCTTCTCTTCTCTTCTCTTCTCTTTTCTCTTCTCTTCTCTTCTCTTCTCTTCTCTTCTCTTCTCTTCTCTTCTCTTCTCTTCTCTTCTCTTCTCTTCTCTTCTCTTCTCTTCTCTTCTCTTTTCTCTTCTCTTCTCTTCTCTCTTCTCTCTTCTCTTCTCTTCTCTTCTCTTCTCTTCTCTTCTCTTCTCTTCTCTTCTCTTCTCTTCTCTTCTCTTCTCTTCTCTTCTCTTCTCTTCTCTTCTCTTCTCTTCTCTTCTCTTCTCTTTTCTCTTTTCTCTCCACTGCCTTTCCAAGATAAGTTAAATATCTCAACACAGAGACTCCAAGGACAGCAGTAGGTTCCTGTCAATGCAGGGAATCAGTCTCAAAAGGTTTCAGAAACCTCATCCTGAAGGGTAGGTGTCTTGCCAGGTTAATGGAATGTGCATTGTCTTAGTTCTTTAGGACAGACTTTTGGAAGGATGCTAAAATATTGTGATGCAACAGATTCTTCCAAGACATCAGGTAGTGGTGGGGAAAGAGAAGTCAGCCCACATGAGCCAAAGCTGTGTATTTTCACAAGTCCTTCAGCTGCTCCCCTATAATCCAGGAACGTAGGGGTGTAAATCCCAATCTAATATCGTGGTTATGTTTGTTCTACTACTAAGAATAGCTCCACCTACTAGACACGGGGCATAACTCACTGACATTTGTAAGGCCATCTGGGTCTTACAAGTAAGATACACTATGAATCAAATGTTCTGTAACAAAAACAGTGCTGACATTTCTAAGTTTTGCTAACAGGGGTCTTGCCAGCCTGGAAATGGGCGTTCCTGACAGGAGAACCCCAGAGGAGAGCCCACAAAATTTTTCATACCTTACCTTTTATCTCCCATTTCTAAAAACACTGTTAAAAAAGAATAAATCCCTTGGGAACATAGGCAGGCTGTGCCCAAAGTTTGATTTAAAAGGGGAACAACCCATCAGGTCAAGAGAAATGGTTAAGTGCAGCAGTGCTCAGTTACCTCTGCGTGACCTTCCTTGCAAACATGGACGGGAGCCTTTCAGCAGTGCTGCAGATGTTGGATGACTCTGCTTGAGCTGTTGAAAGACAGGGGTGATAAATAGCATTTGAGCCACGTTTCTCCCCTCCTTCAGGCAGAATTTGAGAATCTCAGGTATACAGCCTTGGGAGAGTGATTCACGAGGTACCACTTGCACCGGTTTCCTCCAAGGGAGAAAGCTGACACTTCCAGGACACTGACCTCGAGCCTGTGTGCATTTTAGGTGTTTCAGCACCCTCAGGAAAACCACAATTAGATGTTGCCTCCCTGTATTTAACACTCAGAGACGAGCAAACAACATGGCTGGGGAACGAATGCTTGAAAAACAAATATCAGAGAGAGAAAAAAAAACCCCAATCAACTCTGACACCACTTGGGTGAATTTGAGTTTGTTTGGAAGTGAGCTGAATACCTTTTTGCACCTCCTCACATGACCACCTTGCAAAAAAACAACACCTCAGCCAAAAAAAAAAAAAAAAAGGGCAAACCCACACAGATTTTGCACTTTGTAGAGGCAAATCTGCCTTCATTATACAACTATGTCTGGCCAGGCTGAGCCTTGCACCCTCTCCTCGTGCCTTCCCCTCCCGTGCAGCATACGAGCTTGAGCCGTTGGCAGCTGAGTGTAGGCAGGATCTCAGATATCATGGCAATATAAATAAATAGAGAAGGATGAGATAAAATATACGGGCAGATGGAGGTGCTGATAGCGAGATAGGCTGATAGGGTGGTCAGGGTTACTGTGCTTTAGCACAGGCATGAATACGTGGGTTGTGCCCCTTACCCCGGGGGCAAAATATCCAGCATCCAACATGACACACACGTGGCCATTCAGCCAAAAGCACTCCAAAGCCCTTAGAAAGAATAAACCTTACCTTGCATGGAACATTCAGAGTAACAGCACTTGGTATTAAAAAAAGTCGTATTTTTAATGGTGTATAGAAGTGGGAAAGGCATGATTTGACCCCAAGGTTTCAAGAAAAAGATAAAACCTCCCAACACTCCAATATTTCCTGTACCCATCACCACTTTTTTAAGTAGGCAAATACCCAGTTACTAAGCTGAGAGATGCTTCTATTAGAAGCAATGTCCCAATGGCCATAGGATGAGAGATATTCTTGTTACATTTCAAAACTTTCATAGATTGATTTGGGCTGGAAAGGTCCTTAAAGACCATCTAGTTACAGTCTTCCTGCCATGTGCAGGGACACCTTCCACTATCTCAGGCTGCTCCAAGCCCTGTCCAACCTGGCCTTGGACACTTCCAGGGATGGGGCTGCTACAACGTCTCTGGGCAGCCTGTGTCAGGGCCTCACCATCCTCACAGTAAAGAATTTCTTCCTCCCAATATCTAAACCTGCCCTCTGTCACTTTAAAGCCACTCCTCCTTGTCCTATCACTCCATGCCCTTGTAAACAGCTCCTCTCCAGCTCTTGTAGCCCCTTCAAGTATCAAGAGGCTGCAAAAAGGTCAACCTGGAGCCTCCTCTTCTCCAGTCTGAACAAACTCAATTGTCTAAATCTTTTCTCACAGGAGAGGAGTTTCATCCCTTTAATCATCCTTGTGACCTCCTCTAGCCTTTACTGCTATAAGAATGACCAGAGAAAATGTGAGGGGAGTGGGCTGTAGCATTCTTTTGACACTTGACCAGTTTCTTAGTGTGCAGATGCTGTTGTAGACCTGTACAAGCTCAGTGGTGAACCTGAATTCCTGCTTGAATTCCTGTAACATGAGGTCTGTGAGCCCCTTCCCAAGGATAATGGTCACAAAACACACTCTTGTTCTAGTCTGGTTTAATACAGGCCTGTTACTCGCTGGGTATTTTCACCAGAGCACTGGTGATGATTGGGATCACTGTCTTGTTTCATGCTCACTTACTGAATTCAGCTTTTGGTGACAAGCAATTAGCACTTTGTAATCTGTGATGTGGAGGGCAATATATATATTTTAATAATCAGAACATTTTTACCAGGGACTAAACGCTGCTTGAATTTGCTGAAGAAATTTGTCACCAAAATAAATAAGGGAAGTGTTTAAAAATCATGGCACATGGGTATTTTTAGGGTAAAACACTTCCTTTATGAAAAAAAACTATTTGAAGCTTTCTGCATTTTTCATTTCCAAATGGCATTTTCCTTGAAGGATTGACCTAATTTATATTAAAAGAAAGAGATAAGAAAGAAAACTTTTAAATTACTTCCAAATGGTACTCAGCATTTCATTTTCAGATGAGGAAAATGTTTTGAGCTGACTCAAACAATTTTTTTTTTGTTGTTTGTTTCATTAAAACCAAATGAAAACCTTCAAACTTCCCATTTTGCTTTGCTTTGACTCTTGTAATTTTTTTCCTCTGCACTTATTATGCTTGGCCCTGCAGCTGGAAAATGCAGTAATTCTCTGAAGTGAATCACCACTGGTGACCTCTTTGAAAATAGTTTTGGTGATACACCTCAAATATCTCCAATCTTTCATGTCTTTCCTCAGCTCTGAGCATTTGTTAATTAAGCATTGCCACACAGTGCCAAGGGAAGAAAGCTATTACCATAAAATGAATGCAAGATTTTATGTGACCCCATTGAAGATATCAGGACCATCATTTTTTCCAAGCAAGGAGTAAAAATGAAATTCTTGGAGTCTTTCCTCTTCAAACCACAATAGGTGATTCTACATCACTGCTGGGGTTGTCTGTCCATGCAAAGTGGTCAAGAATACAGCCAGAGGTAACTATGGCTAAGAAATTATGACTTTTTTCTATGAATAAATGACACTCTCCAAGCCTCAGTGTTGCCTTGTCTGGGACATTTCAAAAAGGGTAATGAGACACTGGTGCGAAAATAAAGAAGAAAAAACCAACTGAACTTTCTGTGGATGTGCAATGCAAACAAAACCACAACTTTGCCTTCTGCACCCTTGCACCAAAACTATGTTGAGGTTTTGGAAAGTATATTCATATTTTCATTTTCACTTCTTCAAGGTAGGACAAGAAGCAGGATGTGCTGAAATACTACAAAGGGCTGCCTGGTCTGGGTAGGTTTCCAGCACGCTTTGGCAGGGCTCAGGATGGCTCTTGTTCATGAGTGGGTTTGGAGGTGGGGCCTTTCCTGTGAGTCGAAATGTTCCCCCAGCCTCGCCGTCCTAAGTGCAAAGAATGGGTCTGGCTTATGGATACAAAGAGGGCAAAATAAATCATCATTCCTAAACTAGGATCACAAAATCATAGGATATCCTGAGTAGGAAAGGACCCACAAGGATCATCAAATCCAGCTCCTGGCCTTGCACAGGACAACCCCAAGAATCCCACCATGTGCCTGAGAACATTTTCCAAACACTCCTTGGGCTCTGGAAGCCTTGGGGCCATGACCACTTCCCTGGTGAGACTGTTCCAGTGCCCAACCACCCTCTGGGTAAAGAGCTAATGTTAGCTCAGCCCTGAAGTTTTTATTGAGGCTGCAAAAATTTCTGTTCTCATTGAAATCAAGGTACATTTTACACCAACCTTAGAACAAAGCAGAAGGGACCAACAGCAGAGGAGTCAGGCAGAATGAAGCAAGATTATTTAATAGGAGAATTACAGTCTTTTATTTACATTGTTTCTTTTCCCCAGCTCCAAGCTTTGCATAAAGCTGTCTTTGTTAAAACATTGTGTTAGGCTACAGTCTTGGATTGGCAAAAAGGCCTTAATGCTGGGGTTTAATGCAGTGCAAAAACAAGGTATAGTTGCTTTAAATGAAAATCAAGGGCAGGCAGCCTCCTGAGAGCCTCAAAGTTTAAACAAATTACAAGAAGTATTTCTCAGGTGAAACTGGAAAGGGTGCTCTGTGATGCAGAAGAGTGGCCATGAGTCCTCTGTGTTCACACTGTCCTGGGTATTGTAAGAAGCTTTCTTGTGAAACTGTTTGCCAAACCAGAAGTCCTAAATTGAAATGTGTTGACAGAAGGAATCTTACTACTTATTTATAATTTGAATACATCTTGAGGCAGGTTATGAGATGATGCGGGTAAGTCATGATCCACCCTCCTTCCTTCCTCCCCGCGTCCTGGAACACATTCCAGTTAGGGCTCTCAGGGCGTTTGGCATTTTGGGTGCTGATGCTGAGCATCATCCCTTCTCCCTGTGCTTCAGAGAGGAGAGAGGGTGCTGGGAACTTGGCAGGATCAGGTCCTTCACCTCATGCAATCCTATGACCCTGAGGGAGCCCACACACAGATTTGTTCCATAACACATAACAAACAACTTCGTTTTACTTAGAGGGAGGGAGATGAGCACTTTGAGCAAATGATGCATTAAATCAGGGCTGCCAACTGCAGCTTGATGCGAGTGCTTTATGCCAAGATCTGTCTATCTATCTATATAATCTTTTATATTCCCAGCTCTTCCTGCTCATCTGTGTATCTATCAATCTCTCTCACTATCTCCCTGTATGTATTTTCCTTATTTCAATCTCTTTCTGTCTATCTGTCAGTTAATCTATCTACTTATTTTGACGTCTGTCATCAGAATAACATCTGTTAGGGTGTTTTAACTATGCTGGCAAAGGACACATTACAGTTCCCTTGACACAATTATAGTTTTATGGAAGTCAGGCCCCAGTTTACCTTGACTGAAATCAAGTTAAAACAGCAGTTGGACAGCAGGTTTTATTGTCCAGTGGTCAGAGTCTGGAGACGGAGTTTAGGGGCTGTAGGACCTAGTCCATGGTCTGCTGTGGGAATCTCCTTGTAATCCCTCTTTTGCCCTCATAAAATTCTCCTCAATTTTTTTTCTCATTTCTACACTCTCAAGGCCTTCTGTGAGCACCATAAACAGGTTTCTATTTTTTGTCTGGAAAACTGATCCATGGGCATTTTGGCACATGTAGATGTGACACTTAGGGAGGGACATGGTTTTGTGGGATTGGCAGTGGTTGGACTTGATGATTCTAAAGGTCTTTTCCCACCTATATGATTCTATGATCTCTAGGTGCTACTGAAAGGAAATTACATGTTGTTTTCCCCCTACTTTGCTCTCACATATGAAGGGTACCCTCCATTTCTCTTTAAGGGCATTGAGTGTGGAGCTGTCATTTTGCATTTGTATTTGAGTGTGGGTAATTGGTAGTACTCTCTCCTCTCCAACTATCAAATTTTTTATTCTTTATTTATGTTTTGCTTTCTGTCATCTGAAAGCAAATGAATCTGATCCCTGATCCTTTCTCTTCTCCCCCCATCCTCTGTCTCTTTGTTGTCCCCATGTTTTACTCTCTGTATGTGGTAAAACACATGCTTAGCTTACTTGGATTGTGTTCCCATGTATTAACTTCTACAGCCTGCAGCGAGCCATGAAAACCCATCTGGGCAGGGAAATAGCAGTAGCTGTGCATTGGCTGGTAAAGGCAGAGGAAGAGTTTCAACGTACACAAGGAAATCGAACCTCTGATTTGCATAAGACTAGACTGTGCTAATTTGTTGAGTGAATAGATAGATGAGGAACAAAAACATGCCTTAAAGCATGCATGGATAGTTACTGCAGAAACTAGTACCCAAAATGGGTCAGATCCAAAAGGGAAGCTGTCAGAACCCCCTGCCTGCTGCTGCTGGAGCTGGTCTTGATCAAAGGGTAAATAAGAAGCAAAGATTCATCTGCTCCATGACACTGCAGCCCTTGGGTTTGAAAAGCATCAGGGAGCCTTCAACCTGGCACTAAGTGACGCTCCAGAAGTGGTGGTATATCCAGGGATGTGTGTGGGATTATTATAAATTCCTGAAAACCTAAGATCATTATTTTTTTCAGAGTTTGCAATCCACATAAATCTCCTCAGATTTTGTCAGAGAAGTTTTGCTAGAGAAGAACAGAGTGAGGCAGATGGGAACATGATCTCATTTCCTTTCCTTTCCCAGTGAAGTGCTTGCCACTCTTGCAGACAAAACTTAAATTTCCCAAGGGAAATGAAATCAATGGAAGTCTCTGGGACTTTCCCTCTTTGTTACCTATGAAAGAGACAGACTTTAGGTCTGTACTCAAGAAACATGATCACGTTCAGCAGCAAAGAGAGAGAGACTTGATATTAGCCATCACATGAATGTACAAACATTTATGAGATATATATGTGTGTGTAAGCATGCATTTATATGTGTGTGTATAATATATATATAAATCCAGCTGAGTAGGTTTTCCATGTTGAATAAATACCTGGGATCCCCAGGATCAGACAGTTTGATGAAACACACTTTTGCTAAGCATTTGCTCTTTTCTCCATCAGTTTTATTTATTTAACTAACAATAAAGAGTGATCTTGGAGCAAGAAAGAAAATAATCATTTCTCGATGTGAAAAAGCTCTAAAATAATAAATGGCAAGAGCTCGCTGAGATGAAAGTCCTGAGGTGGTTGTTCTGGAGGAAAGGAAGCTGCTTTGTAGAAGTGCAATAATATTTTCCTTGCCTTAAGACTATGAAGGCTTTTCTGTTCAAGCTTTCCCCTGGAGCTTTTGCAGGATACGGCCGTGTTATTACACCTTTGATAGCGCATAGCCGGGCAATAGCTGCGCTAGCAGGTGTGTTAGGGGTTGTAATGAAACTTTACAGTCAGGGCTTGTTTTCAGGAATCCATTTGATTATGTCTTTAATTATGTTTGATTTATGTACGGCAAGGTGGCAAGAGACCGCAGCAAACCCTCAGCAAACCCTACCCTGACAAGGTCCTGGGTGGCTCAGAAGCACTGCAGTGTTTCTAGCTGGAGGTTATGTGAGCCCCCCAGGTTGCTGAGCTGGGTATCTGTGAAGCCAGCTGCCTTTGCTGCCTACCTTTAGCTTGCTGCTGGCTGAAGCCACTGAATGGGGAGATACTGGTCACAGTCCTCCCAGGATTATTGAAAGCTATCTGAACACCTCCAGATGGAGGTGGTACAGGAATGTGTAGAGAGCAGAATGGAAGGAAGTATAATATTTTCCTGAAAAAAATAGAAAATGTAGAAAATAACATGAGAAGGAACTTCTCAGGTGAGGGAAGTAAATCCTTCACTCCTTGAGGTGTCAGCTCTTCTCTTTACAGGTTGATTTTTGTCAGCAGTTCTTAAAATCTTCTCTTCCAGTAATTAATACACTCACCATTAGATATAATTTCTCTTGTCTTGCCTGATGTCTCCCAGGAAAAGCAGAAGACTTCATAGTATCCCTAAACCACCAATTACTTATTAGTTGCATGGTAATCACAAGTTGCCCCTTGGGCAAGCAGCCATTACCCATTACGGCAAATAATGATTTGACTTTTGGATAACTGAAAAGGGGAGGATTATAAGCGAGGAGCTTGATTTGTCAGAGAACTGCCAACCATTTCATAGCTGGGAATGGTTCACAGAGACGGTATGTCCTTTGCTGGCAAACCACAAGGGAAAAATATGCAGCTGTGAAATGGGTTCATGAACCTGGATACATTGCTGGGATTGCTGCTTTTCCACTGGGCATTGGCAGCCTTCTGACCTCTTACCCTATGGAATATCCAATGAGACCAATGAGATATGAGCTCTGAATTAGAGTGTAGGCTGAGTGAGGACTTGGATCTTCAATGGGAAGAGCTATAAAACCTTGCCTTGTCAACAAGTCTGAGTACAGCTTTTGACTCTTCATAATCATTACCAAAATCATCAGCTGTGCACAAAAAAGCTGACAGGCATCTTTGCTCTTGTAGACCCATTATATCCACGAAACACAAGTGTCTGACATTTTTATAAGTGACTTTACACATGGTCACGTTCTGTATATCCTCTCTGCCCAGGAGTTTCCAAGGAGAGGAGGTCTGTCCGTTTGTTTTTCACCCAGATGTGATGGTGTGTATTGTCCTCCTCTCCATGATGTGAACATGTACAGTGGGAAGACTGCAACTGACTGATTTTGGCATATTGATATCCTGTTGACAGTCTCTGGGATTCTTCAAAATAATTCCTTAATTAACTACTGCATTAGTGAACATAATAGGGCTCAGTAGACTTGTAATCCCTTTTGTGGTATGTTCTCCAAGATTCCCTTCCAGGCCCTAGAGAGATCCTAGATGGCTCTGGATGGGAACCTGTGTCTCTGTGTGACCCGTTCCTGATTGAAGTGGGTCCCCACTTAGCTCAGGGAGCCTGAAGCTGTTTAAACTCTTCCTTCACTGGATTTTCTGTACCCCATTCCACATCTTAAAGGGAATTGTTTATCCTTCTTTGGGTGCTCCTGCTCTGCTTTTCTCAGTCTTCTTTACTTAGGAAGATTCTAGCAAAAAAGCTACTACTGAACTCACTGTGCAATCTAAGTAGCTGTATATTTGGGAGACTATTTGGACCAAGAATTCTGGGGGGCTAATTAGCTTCACCACTGAATACCCGCCTCAGGGTTTTGTTGCAAAGCTCTATCTGCAGTGGATGAACGTGCAGGAGGCAATGAGTTCATGTGGCTCTGGCAGCTGCTTGTCTGTCCATCCACCTACTCCTTGCCATACTCCCTCGGAAGGCTCAGTGTGTGAAACGCTCAGATATCTGAGATCCTACTGCACCTTTTCTCCAAAAACATTCTGCTGACTCCAGCCTTCCCCAAGCTCTTGCTGCAGTACCCAGTTTGGCAGAGTGCTGCAAGCCATTTCTTAGGTCCTAATGACTGCACAGCCCTCATTTTGAAGGCTCCTTGGTGTTTGCTTCAGGTATGCCAAAAAGAGAGGGTGCGGCGCAGGATTTGGTGAGTTGGCACCCTCTGACTTGAGTCAGAATTTTCAAGCTTGCATTTTTGCAGATGGTGGAACCTGAAGCACTGCCTCTGCTCAGGACAAGGTCTTTTTCCTCCTTCCTCTCTTCCATCAGGAGGCTTGGTGCATGAGGGCAGAGGATGCTGATGGGAGCCTTTGGGATGGTGACCATCTTGGTGACATGAATGAGGAAAAGGAAACAACATCCAGGTGGCAAGAACAACCCAGTGCTTCTCACATCATTGGGACAGCCACTGGGCCATGCAAGGCCCTCATCTCTGAGAGGACGTTGCAGGTTTGAATGTACCACTCATCTGGGATTTATCCCCACTTTGCAAGCATGTCATGATAACTATCTAGAGCTGTCTACACGTGTGGGGTTATCTTTGGCAATGCAAAATGTGAAACCAGCAGCACTGAGAGGATACAATGACACAGCTATGTATTATAATAACTAATGATGGGGCCTACATATCATAAAGAACCTTCTTTGCTGTGAGACCTTAGGGGCAGTGGAGCAGTTATCACAGAAAAGTGGGGACGGTATCATATAGAGCATTTAAAGCCAGGGATGTACTAATCCCATCTCATTGGATTGCCTTATCTAGCCTTCCTTTTCCTTCTTTGTAATGTGTTTCCTCACCTGAAATCACCCAGCTATTGGTGACAATAGACGGAGAGGCCATGCAGCCTGGCCTTTGACCAAGGTGGGATTCTTCCACCTGCCCTGTGTATACCACACACAACAAAGAGACTGCTGTTAGTTCACAACCATTTCCCCCACTCCTGATTTTTTAAACCTGAAGTAAACATGCTGCAGCTACAGGACGGGTGGTATGCAGACACCGGGCCAGGGCTGGCTTCCACCATGGTGGTAGGAATGGGAATTCCACTGCAGGCTAAGGGGAAGGGAGAGCCCTCCAAGCTAATGTGATGTGGGAGGTCTAATTCCTACCATCACAGCCCTGATTTGTAGGCAACAGATTATTTCACTGGCTTTCACGATGGTTTTTATATCTTAGTCGTTTTTTTTTTAGTGTTTTTTTTTACATGAAAGCAGGAGTGTGTGGATTTTGCAGGTAAATTATAATGAAAGCTGATGGGTGCTTGTGTAGGCTTGTAGAGGGTTTGTGCACAGAAAGCAAGCAGGGGCTGGAGGGAATAGCTGAGTGCCCAGGGAAGGTTTAATTAGCATATAGTGAAAAATCTAAAGGTTATACTGAGCCCCAATTCGGTGAAAGACAAAAACTGACTGTTCTCAGAACATACCTCAGCAGCAAGCTCTGTCGCACCTGATGCAATGCTTCCCTCTTGGGCCACCCACCTCCAAGACATGATTATGCAGTGAGAAAGGAGCAACACTTTGCACTTTCTGTTATCATGGTCCTTCTTAATTATACATGCGTAAGTGTTCAGACACGGCCACAATGAGCATGGTACACATCCAGGGGAAGTGAAATTCATCTGAGAATCTCCTACTGCTTGGCAAGCAGTTATTAACTCAGCCTCCCAACACCCCCGTGAGGAAAAATGTGTCGAAACCCATTTTCAGTACTAATTTAAAAAAAAAACAAACTTAAGCAAGCAAAGTGATTTGCTCAAAGCCAAAGAGCAGGTTGGTGTGAAAGAGCTTGCCCTAAAAATCCAGAATAAGGGATTTTGCCCTTTGTCTCTTCAAATGAGGCTGTGTTCCCACGTTGCTTTATGTTTCTACAGAAACTACAACAGGGGGGTCCCGCTCCATGACTCAGGGGCTTGGTTCCAATCCAGAGAGCCATGTTTCCATGATTACTCCTGCTTTATGTAAAATGGCCCTTGTACAGGCTCATCTTGCTGAGCTTTTTGGCGCTGTTCCTGGGCCTGACTGCTACCATAGGGTAGGACTGCAGGATCACATTTCCATTTTGTAAGGAGACACGCTTTCTCAGGATGCATGGAAGCCTGCTTAATTTCAATACAAAGTCTGCTTGAAACAGAGCTGCAAGCCTAGATCTAGTGAATTATTATTATTATTATAATTAATATTATTATTATTATTACTTATATTCATTGCAGTAGTGTGTCAAATTCCTAATCAGCAATCAGACTTGTTGTGCTAGGAAACAGCAATTGTCCTTCACGATCTCAGGTCTAGATCCACCAGAGCTTAGCTTCTAATTATATGCTAACATACATGAGTTTTATTGGGAAGCCATAAGTTTGGGAACAAAACTAGCTTTGCAGACCTTGGCTGACATCTTTGCAGTGCAACACCCTTCCTCGACATCCCGATGAAAAGCTGCTCTCCATGTGAAGAGAAGCTCCCCATGTGAGAACCAACCGGCCATCCCATGCGTGCTTCACATTGCAGGATCAAGGCTTCTATTAATGACAAGGCTTGACAGTGGGGTGAGACCTACAAAGAGAGGGAGAAGGAGGTGCTGAGGGTGTCTTGTGATTATGTGGTTGGCGTGTGTTTCTCCACCATGCAAGGAAAAGGGAAAGAAAACCAGCTAGGCTACAACAGGCATCGTTGTGCAGCATCCAGACTGCAGCCTCAGTCATGGCCTCACTTGGAAACCCCTGCAAACTTTTATTAACATCTGGTCCTCCACGAACAGTGATATTTTATGCACAGAAACTCAGTTTCACCTCCATCTTCTACCTTATTCTTTTTTGTGTGTATGCTGATTCTGTCCTTTTTCTTCCTCTTTTTTTGGTGGTTGCCTAGTAGCTCACAGTTGCATTCTGTCTTATCAGATTGTGCCTAGTTACAATCTTTCTCTATGTGCCGAGGGCAACACACCATAAGTGCATATGGAATATTTTAGTGTGCATTGTTGGTTTTTCTTCCTCCTCCTGTATTTTTTTTTCTTTTTAATAGACTTAAGTTTTATTCCCAGAATAGTTTTGTTGCCATTCAGATTGTCTTTTGTCTCTGATAAAAGCTGACATCCACAGCCTGGGAGCTATCAAAAGAATCAGGTGAGCTGAGGAAACGTGGCAGGGTTTGATGACTTTGGGGCCCTCTTCAGCTTAAAAAAAATGCCAAACCCCCACATTCTGAGCAGGATTCAACTCTTCTTCCTTCTGGCATCTGACTGAAAAACCTGTGTTTAGTTCATGTAACATCCAAATTGCCTTTTCGAGGTGCCTACATTTCTCCCAAGAGTAGAGAAAGCCTCCAAAACATGGCCTCTGAAATTCAGGCTGTGCCATAGGTACAACAAAAGACCACACATATAGCATGCTCTTCCAGTTTTGTTTTGCCATGCTGGCTTTGCTAGATGGGACAAAAAGGGAAAGTCAATGACACCTCTAGACTCTTCCTTAAGCAGTGACAAAGGAAAACATGCTGCTTTTGGCACTACATGACGCATGGCTAAATGAGGACTGTTGGGCTGCCTATCGCTGGGCTCTTGGCAAAGTCTGGTCTTCCATGTGGTTGCAGACCAGTGTTTCACACTGGGGTGTGATGAACGGGGAGTTGGCCATGTTGCTTTCCATAAGGTTCCTTTCTGATGGAAATTTGGCTCATGAGACGATACTGTGTGGCAGGATGTGTGTGCATGTCTGTGTGTCTGTCTGCCTGGTAACTCTGGAAGCCATTAGCCAAATTCAATCATCTTTGACAGCAGGACTGTAGATTTAAAGATATGCAGCTCTTCTAAGCTGCAGGAAAATAGTACTGTACTGGAGCTGGAGATTTTGTTGACAGAAAGACAGCAATGTTAGGTCCACCCTTATGTAAGACATTAGAGAATCCACACAGGAATGATGTTTTGAATGCCCTACCTGTAGAAACAGCTTTAATCGGTTTATGCCCTATCAGATACCACAGAAATCACTGCCTGCTTCTGTTTTCTCTGTGGCATCTAATAAATCACAAACACATGCATAAGCTTTCTCTCCTTTTTCTCTTCTCTTCTCTTCTCTTCTCTTCTCTTCTCTTCTCTTCTCTTCTCTTCTCTTCTCTTCTCTTCTCTTCTCTTCTCTTCTCCTCTCTTCTCTCTCCTCTTCTTCTCCTCTTTTCTCTTTTTTCTCTTCTTTGTATTCTTCTCTTTGTCTCCTTTCTTTCTTTCTTTCTTTCTTTCTTTCTTTCTCTTTCTTTCTTTCTTTTTCTTTCTTTCTTTCTTTCTTTTTTTTCTTTCTTTCTTTCTTTCTTTCTTTCTTTCTTTCTTTCTTTCTTTCTTTCTTTCTTTCTTTCTTTCTTTCTTTCTTTCTTTCTTTCTCTTTCTTTCTCTCTTTCTCTCTCTCTTTCTCTCTTTCTTTCTCTCTTTCTCTCTTTCTTTCTCTCTTTCTCTCTTTCTTTCTCTCTTTCTTTTTCTTTCTCTCTTTTTCACTAATCAGGGAGCTCCTGCTGCAGCCTTAGTGCTACCCTGTTAGAAGTCAACCAACCAGCAGATAAAAATCACTTGGACAAGAGCTCCACGAGACCTGCTGTCCACCTACTATTTTTTCCCTCTTCTAATGCTTGGAAAGGGAGTTCCAGAAGGTGTAAGAAACACTTATTAGCTCATTATTTGAGGTAAATCTAATCAGCATGTGATCTGTCATAATGACATTTTCCGAATATAAGAGGAGAAAAAGCCTGGAGACAGGACAGTGATAAGTTTCCCACCCAAGACAAACCAAGGTGAGCCCTATTGGGTCAGAATGTGACTGATCACTGTGGTTGTACCCTGTCACATATCTTGCAAGGAAGCTCACATCTTCTTGTGGGTAGGTTAGTACTGTTTCTCATTATTAATATGGCTCTGTAGGTGTGCCAGGCCCTTTCCAGACTAATTAAATAAAAGGTCTCTGCCCCAAGGAACTAACCCAGCAAGGGATGACAATAAACAACAAGAGGAAGAGGGTTACGCAAGTGAAAGATCATGAGATACATCTCATGTTGTACCAGTATGTTGGGCCAAATCCTCAAGTAATTACATAAAGCCCAATTTTGCCAAGTTGTTCATTGTTAAGTTGCTCCACCCTCGTGTAAGAAACCCCATTGAATTCACTTAATGAGAAAAAAATACAGAGCTGTACTGAGAGGGGAATGATCACACCTGCAGCCCAAGAAAGTTGATCTGGTTGCGGGGAAAGGTTTATCAGGAGATAAAGAGTACAACTGAACTTTAAGCTGTTATCTGGGCAATACAAGGATATTTAGTTTTATTAAGCACTGCAACAAGGTGGAACGATGCACTTGGTTTCCCTTGAAATTAATTATTTTCAGATTCACTCATTATGGTTGGATGTCATAAGGCACTTAGGAATCAATGGGAGACAAGTGCCCTTGAGAATCTAGCTTTGTATCTTTAAAACTGGATCTTCTGCATCAGCTATCAATTCCCATCTCTCCCTCAGAAAGACCTTGTCTGAGAGGTTCCCTCCTTCCTGAAGCTACAATGACTCACACTTACAGTTGACATTCAAGGAACAAAGAAGTCTTCAGCATCTATCTTGATGTTCATTTGGGCCAAGATGGCAAGTCCCAATCTGCTTTGCTTTGAGCTTGGAGAGAGAGGGGCTGATGCTGTAAAGATCAAAGCAGGTCCAGACTCCCCTGACGTTATTGTGCTTAAATGTAGGATTTGGGGATAATTCCCAGCTCTAGTTTCAGGAAAATCTCCTACCTTTCAGCTGTGAGTCTTGGTCTTTCAAGGAAGAAAATCCTCCTGTACCAAAGGAATCTAGGTCTATGGTAAATAACAGCTCTGGTGTTGGGAGATCTTTTTTTTTCCACTGGATCCAGGCCATAGACAGCTGAAATACAATTCCGAGAAGTGGGCAAACAACTGCAGGGAGGGAATAGTTGGGAGTGGGACTGTGTTCAGGTACGTAGGTTGAAGGCAAAAGGAACTGTGTGTATGTTGGCTCTGAAACCATGTGAGGTAGAGGGTGGTACAGAGAAAAACTCAGACGGTAGCTCACCTCCCTCTTCCCCGGGGGCAAATGCCTTATTTTCAGTTAGGAATGGATACATAATAAAGGAGCCAGTTCTGTTGCCGTCATAATGCAGAACCTGGCAGTGCCTGTTTCAGAATGCTGGCTTAAGCATAAACAATACCACATGAGAACAGGGAGAATGATGATGGACCCAAAATTTGTTAAACTACTTGCAGAGCACACATTTTGCCTGTGCTCTGACAATCAGGCTTCTCAGAGAGCTTCCTGAGGCCCACGTGCTTCCAGGGGACTTTCTGCTCTCAATGAGAAGGATGTTGAGACTGCGTTGTTCCCTTTTGGACAAGGTCAGCTCACAGAGAAGACGGGGCAGGACATCAGGGATCCTATCAAGAACCTCCAGCTGATGTGGTACCCTGTGAACACTAGAGCCTTGTATTTGTCAGTCCACTGTCACCACTTGTCCCAGCTCCTGACCAGTGCTGCCCAGACAATCCAGCCCTGACAGGGTATAGATATGCATCCCAGGAAGCACAGATGGATGTCTGCTCAGCACCATCAGGGACTTGAGTTACCCCAGGCTCCTGTTTGTGCTGCCTGTCAGAAATGAAATAACCCAGTGGCTCAGGCAGGGGACTCGAGAGGGAAACTGATACAGAACGGTTAATACAACACCGGTCCTTTACACTGAAGATGAGCCAGTCACTTCTGAGCAACATAAGAAATCCACTCCAGCTGAAAAGCGTATGTTTCTTTTCTCTTTACAGCAAAGCTCCCATTTCAGGCACAGGTATTATTTGTTTCTCAAAATCCCCTTTCCTTGTGTCTGCTTGGCTGACCTGATCATCTGAGAGCCCTGAGAGTGGTAGTTATCCCTTCCTACTATTGTTTGCTCTCAAGACCACTTTGGAAGTGCTGTGTGCATGTGTGTTTGCTTTGTTTCTCCTGCTAGTTGTAGTTGGGTTTTTTTCCTTTTCTTTTTTCTGGTCTTAGATGTACACAAATGCAACAAAGAAATCAGAGGCAGGAGGACTGTGGCATGCAAATCTGTCAATGGGCTATTCAATTAGTTTATTGTTACAAGTGAAACACCAGCAGCCTGGTGAGAAAAAGGAAGTACCAGGTGCTAAAACGACAACCAGACAGTTTTTGGTGTAGCATACCAGACAGGTTTTTCTGTCTTCAAGAAGTTTACTTGTTCTTTCTCACATACAGACACGTAAAACTGGACGGCACCTCTTGATTCTCTAAGTTGTATCTCTTCTCTCTGTTACAAACTCTTCCATGATCTGAAAATGGTTCATAGGGAAGGAACTTTCTTGTTGGTATGTTTTTGGTCTCACTGCACAAACTGGAAGTTGTTCAGGTCTTTCACCAGCCTGTGTTTATTTAGTTTTAGTTTATGCTGTTTGTTGGGCCCATGCTATCTTTTAGTTTAAATAGATCTTTTTTTCTCCCTATTTGCTCTCTGATGTATTTATATATTAATCAGCACTGCTGTCCCAGTCCTCACTTTGTTCAGCTAAACAAACCAAGCTGTATCTTCTTTTTCTGACCCATCTCAGCACTTTAGCTTTGTACTCGGCGTTCATCTCTCCTAAATACAGGTAACTAGGATCTGTTTTGTTGCTTTGGAGGTTGTCTTTCATGTGCTTTGTGCAGAACAAGACAGAAACTCCCCTCTCCTTATGGGAAATACTTTATGAGGCACATTTTCGGCAGCCATGTCACATGCTCTCTTTTAATGCTTGATCCAATTCTGGTTAATACCATATCAATGATCTTCATGAGGGGATTGAGTGCATCCTCAGTAAGTTCACAGATGACACTAAGTGGGGAGGGAGTGTTGACCAGCTGGAGAGTGGGAAGGCTCTGCGGGGGGATCTGGACAGGCTGGATCCATGGGCTGAGAGCCAGTTGGATGAAGTTCAATAAGGCAAAATGTTGGGTCCTGCCCTTGGGTCACAACAACCCCTTGCAGTGCTACAGGCCTGGGGAAGAGTGTCTGAACAGAACCTGGAGGCGTTGGTCGTCAGCTGAGCCAGCTGTGCCCAGGTGGCCAAGAAGGCCAATGGCATCATGGCTTGGATCAAAAATAGTGTGGCCAGGAGGACCAGGGCAGTGATCGTCCCTCTGAACTCCTCACTGGTGAGGACACACCTCAAGTCCTGTGTTCAGTTTTGGGCTCCTGGATTAGATGAACTTTGAAAGTCTCTTCCAGGATAAACTAACCTATAATTCTATAACAAAAGACATTGCGGTGCTGGAGCATGTCCAGAGAAGGGAAAAGAAGCTGGTGAAGGGTCTGGAGAGTAAGTCACATAAGGAGCAGCTGAGGGAACTGGGATCGTTTAGTCTGGAATAAAGAAGGATTAGGGGGGACCTTATTGCCCTCTACAACTACCTGGAAGGAGGCTGTAGTGAGGTGGGGTTTGATTTTTCTCCTAAGTAACAAGTGGCCTCAAGTCATGACAATGAAGGTTTAGATTGAATATGAGGAAAAATGTCTTCACCAGTGTCTTCAGCACTTGAACATGTTGCCCAGGCAAGCAGTGGAGTCACCATTCCTGGAGGAATTTAAAAAACATGTAGATGTGGTGTGTGGGGATACAGGTTAGTGGTGTCCCTGGCAGTGCTGGGTTAATGGTTGGACTCGGTGATCTTAAAGGTCTTTTCCAAACTAAATGATTCTATGATTCTGTGATCCATGCATCCTACTTTTCAGAAATAAATTCAGTCCCCAAACTGATTTCTGAAGAACTGCAGTCATAACTTCCTTCCAGCTCAGTACTTCCTCTCTCAACACCACCTGTTGTAATTTCCTATGTAGTGACTCCCCTTTCCATCATAAAATTCCTCTCCTGATGTCCATATTTTACCACTTAATAATTTCTCATGAGGTACCATATCAAAGGTTTTACTGAAGTCCAGAGAGATTAGATCTACTACATTTCCTTCATTAGAAAATCAGTGATCTATCAAAGCAAATTAACAGGTCAGTTCAGAGTGATCTATCTTTTCTAAAACACGTGTTTTATTGCGATATTCATTTACATCCATGCCTTTAATTATTCTTTATTGCTGAATGTATTCCATAATCTGACTTATTGCTGATGCCAGCCCACATCTTCTGGTTTAACTCCTTCAGCTTAGGACTTTGTAGACCTTTTAAAATTATTCACAGTCAGATTTTGTGTCTATGTTTAGACAAGTCAATAAAATGGTCCAGCGTTTATTCCCTGATCCCAAAAATCATGGCAGGGCATGACTTGAGACAGTACACCTACACTTTAAAATCCAACTTCCCACCAAAAAAGAGTTGTCCCATGGGTACTGTGTACTGGGAATAATGCACATGATATCTTCTCAACCACCCCTCAGCATATCAGGCGCCACAGGACAAAACTTGCTAGGGA
Source organism: Corvus hawaiiensis (assembly GCF_020740725.1). Classification (NCBI taxonomy): domain Eukaryota; kingdom Metazoa; phylum Chordata; class Aves; order Passeriformes; family Corvidae; genus Corvus; species Corvus hawaiiensis. Next base: position 75,769,603 of record NC_063216.1, on the reverse strand, counting down.
CGGAGCTAAGAGCAGGGCAATCACATGTCCTGGACTTGTTTAATATGCTAGTTTAGGCAAAACTAATGATTCTTTGTGCCTTTTCTCAGACCTCTGCAGGGAGATTGTTTATTTTTCCCTTGAGCCGATGGCAATTCCAAGAAAACACTTCATACTCCCATCCTTCTTTTCCATTAGCCTTTATGCCTCTAAGCCTGTGTTCAGCATTCCCATCCTTTACTGGAAACTTTTGTGATTTGTTTGAATTTCCTTTGCAAATTCTAAGTGGATTTGACTTGTGGCAATTCTTCCACTCGATGTCTTTGTCTCAGCCATCATATTTCAGCCATTAAAAATTTCAGTGTCTAGTTTGGGATGAGGGCAAACCTGTCTCTCTCCAGAGTCTATAGATGACCTGAAGCACTCATCTCCATTCTGATCCCTTAGAAGCTGGGGGGGTGGGAGTAAAGTCTTGTCCTATATTTAAACACCCCTCTCTTTATTTGCTCACTCTTATTCTCACTACAATGGACTACTAACAAAAAAATTGAACCTTGTAGGCGAGGTCTTCAATCCAAAGGCAACTCTGATGGATCAATGGTGATTTTCACAGGCTGAGACCTGTGCTTGCAGCTTTCCCTGGAGAACCAGGATGAGAAAGGTTTGACGCCATATTTTTCCTACACAAGTCAGACACAAACAGGATTGTTGCTCCCATGTAAAGATTTTTTTCTCCCCCACCCCTGTGACGTGAAGCATAAGGCTGCACATTTCAGCTGCTTTTTGGATAGAGGCAATAATTTCTTAATTTGCCCTGAAGGGGCATGAACATAGATGGGGAGAAAAAAAATTAAGAGCTTGTGGAATTGGTTGGAGGAGAGATGCATCTTGTTCAAACTAGAAGTGAAAATATATTCCAAAGGAGAAATCATTAGCATTTTCATTAAATGCCAAAGAGAGTGACTATTAGACCTACTTTAGGCAACCCTGAGGTTGAAAACTTTTCAACAAGGTTTAATTGATCCAGATGGATTGAGGTTGTTTTTGTTTTTTACCCCTTCCACCCTTCTACCCCCTGCTTAAATCTCTGTACTCCATCACCTGTGAGAAAACCCCAAACCGAACCAAATTAAAATAAATAAACAACGCCTTCAGCCCACGCCCTGGAATGAAAACTGCAGTGTAATATGAAATGTGTCCTGATCATCTTGTTATGGAGCCTGGTGACTCACCAACTGCTACAACTAGGGTTAGATAAAATAAAGGGATTATAATTAAGGAGGCAGCAGGAGGATGTTAACTGGGCAGTCAGATGGAGGCAGGCCCATTACAGACCCGGGTGTGCTGGGAGGCCTGCCAGGGATGTGTGGACACAGAGCTTGGCTGCAGGATTTGTGGCAGAGGATCTGCTTAAAAAGACACAACAGGGCCCAGTTTGGCTGAGCTACTCCAGCATACTGGGAGGAGAGGGGTCCCCAGCTCCTGTTTGGTCTTCTGTAGGTATCCCCCAAAAATGCCCAGTTCCCAGCCACCATGAAGATGGGCAGTGAAGGGCTCACTTGCCAGTCCTGGTTAAGGGAAGTCATGGAATTATTGCTTGAATTGCTGAGGATTTGGCATTATTTCTGGGCAGGATTTTGATCCTGAACCTTGATGTAGGGCCCAGTTTCCCTTGAAGAGAAATCTGAATCAGCCTTCTGGACCCAGCAGAAACCCACCTCTGGTTACTATAAGTAGGGCCAATGCAGGCACATGCTCCAAGGAAGGGGGGAGCAAGTATACTACTGATGGGGAAGAGGACAACAGCTTGGTGGCACATGACTGTTAGGTTTAGACTACATTCCTGGCACAGTGGCAGTAATATTTTAACCTGTTGGATACAAGATCATGCAGGAAGCAGGCAGGTTGGGCCTTCCAACCCTTACCATACCAATAGAGATATTTTTTCTGTCCTCATGTTCTCAGTTTGTTTTTTGGTCCTTGGATTCCTGAAGAAAAATGGCTGGAGAAATAATTCTGTTAAAATCTCCTGTGAACTTCCCGTCTTACTTCCAGCAGCCTGAGCGAGCTGGCCTCAAAGTCCCAAAGCCAGGTGGGTGGTATGATGGTGTTCCATGTCACAACATGCCAGAGCAGGGCCACAAATGATCTATGGCCAGTGCAAATGCTTCTTAAGTAAGCCCATGCAAGCCGTTTGCCTGGGTGCAAAGCACCTGATACTTCAGTTTGGGATGGCTTAATACCTTCAGTAATTATCTGAAGGAGCTCTGAACACTCTCATGATTAAATATCAGGTTAGAACTGGACCTGAGATGAAATCTGTGAAAATGCAGTCATGTTTGGAAAGGGTTGCAGGAGTCATCCAGGGCTGTGACTGTGGTATCAGAGTTTCTTGGAAGAAAAAGTGTGATGATTTCTCTAGTGAAAACAATAATGGGAGTTTTGGTAGGATGTTCTGTATTATTCCCCAGGCTGGAGTTTGGCCAGGACATAGGAATTTAAGTGCCTGAATGCAATTCTTCACTGATGGAGTTGGTAGCTGGCTGAACCTGAAGCTTGCTCCAAAACTTCACTCTGCATCCAACCACACGTGTGACCGTGTTTTCTCATGCTCCTCTGTCCATTAGCACCTGCCTGTTGTCACTTATCTGTCACTTACACTGGAAATGCCCTGGGGCTGGTATCCCCTTTTTGTTCACGGCTTCTGAAGCCTCTTGCACAAGAGCCCTGTGGTAACACGGCCAAACAACAATTGCTAAGGGTGAAAGATCGCCAGGTTACAGATGGCAAAACCAGTCCTCGGGACTGGCTGTGTAACAGAATAACAACAACAAATTCATAATAATAATGGCAGGAGTAATGAATGGTTATATTCAAATGTTAGCTAGCTAGAGCTCGCCACTTACCTCTTCTGCAGTTACAATAAAATTTATTCTTCTTGCTGAACATGTATTTGCCTGTTTTGCCAATGTGCTAATTCTGCTCCTCACAGTTTTTTTTTTATTTGCTTTGCTGTATCTTTCTCAATTAAAAGAAAAAAAAAAAAAAGAAGAAATAAAAATCAAATCACATGGCATCAAAGAGCTACATCAGGAGGTCATTGCATCAAATGCTGCCGCTAGTTTAATAAAGGAACTGACTAATATACTCATTAGTGGTGCTCGTTGCTGATGCCCAATCAGATAATGAAATTGAAATATCATGTTTTAGGGTGTAATCAGGATCCCTGCAGGTGCTGGGATGGAATTGCCCCATAGGTACAGCATTACACAGTTAACTAGGTGTGTTACTTGACGGGGTGTTTCAGCTTCCCAAGCCTGCGGGTAGGAAGAGATGAGCAGGACTGTCAGCGTAGCTAGTGAGAATGGGGGATTGGGTTGGAAACAGGGGAAAAAAGCTGAGATGACCTGCATTAAAGTAGATGGAGGCAGCTGGGAGCAAGTGGCAGGTGTCAAGCCACCTAGGGTGGGTGTGTGGAGACACGGCACTGGCCCTTTGGGAGGACACACCACACTGCCTGCAGATGAGGATCTCCTTGGGTTGGCTGGATGCTGGTGGGAGGGTGCATGGAGAAAGGCACTGAAGCAGGACTCCTGGGAACATCAAAGGCTTCACTGCCTCACTGGCATTTAGAAAGTAGAGGGGAAAAGACCAGTGTGGATGCAAAATCCCCATGTGTGGAATTGGAGGTGGGGGGTCCTGCTACACCACCCCGGAGTGGGAGTATCGAGATACTTTTAGCACCAGCTCTGAGTTGCAAAGCCCTTGGTTAGCCGGCAGTAGTAAGAAGGGATGTTTCTTTCTTTCCTGGGTCTGCAGTGTCACCTACACAAGGCTATTAATCCCCAGTGTCCTAGAGAAGCTGCAATAGCAGTTTCATTGTCCAGGGATGACAGACAAGCACGTCACAAGCCTCTCACCAGCTTCCTCTTCACCAACTCAAACATTTGCCATCTACGTTTTCCACTAAGAGGCTAAGTCCATAGAAGTTTGCAGCACTCTTTTTTAATTGCATTTTTTTTAAACAGGAAAAATGAGAACACATAAAACATTTCAAACCCAGCCCCAGTCTAATCAATGCTACCACACTTTGGGTAAACCGGGCTGAATGACAAGAGTTTTCCAGGGGAATTTGTTATGTATGGAAGTTAACTTTAAACACTTTTCCTCATTGCCAGATGATTTAATACTGGATGAGCCAATGAAAGACTTCAGAGACGCTCAAATTGCTTCCCAAGTTGCTCACAGAATATGTTCTGCTGAGACAACACCAGGCTAGAGACTTCAGTGGGATTAACAGTAAAGCAAATTTTTGTTTTACTACAGTATTTTAGATTCTCTTCCAATCTTTATTTCTTTTTATTTTTTCTTCCTCCTCCTCCTAATTAATTAATAATAAAATCTCACATGTCAATAACAACCCCTCCTGGCTAGTGTCTCTCAGCACTTTCTATTTGTCCTCCTCCTTCAGCTTCCCAGAACTTCCTCCTTCCACTTTTTTTCATGCACTGTCTTGGAAAGACAGTTCAAATCCTTTCAGAAGAAGGACTGAGCTCACTCAGTACTTACACACCTATTGTGAGGTCCTTCAGAAGATGGATAAAAGAGGTGGGGAAGAGGAAAGTGCATGTCCCTTCCTTTTGTTTCTCAGAGAAAAATCTTTGCTTAACTCCAGGAGAGGACTCAGGGCCATGAATTCTCTGGGAAGGGAGATGTCCTCTTGCTGTCCAGAATATGGTACTTGGATCCTATAGGGAGACAGGATTTAAAGCATTTAATTTTTTCTCTTTTCCCCTTGGCGTTCTCTATTGGTTAATTTAGGCAAGGTCCTGACTGTGTGCAGGCAGACTGCTTTGAAACGTGTTTTGAGGTGGATTCTACAGGGACATTCACGGGAATCAGGTCCCTACATAATGACACTTATGCACCTAAATCTATGGCTGTGTTGATAAACTAAACAGGCTCAAGCCCAGGTATTGGCACATGATCTCCCAGACTATCCAACCTTTAGCATGGTCCCTGGTGATAGTTTTGTCCTGTTCCAACTAGCACTCTCCCAGACAATGCCTGGGCATGGTCCAGGGACAGCCTGGGCCAAGGAGCATCACCACAGGCGGTTCAGATGCAGCCCCCCAGTTTTGGAAGGAAAGACTCTTATCAGCACGGACGCAAACTGGTCTGTGCCAATTGGCCTCTGGGCCAGAGAACAGTCCCATGCATGTCTTATTTACTAGAATAGATGAAGTTAAATGCTTCCAAGAATGTAGCCTGAGATGATGAATAGGGACTTGGGAGCATAGATGGGATCCCAGCGCTGAAAAAGAAAAGGGGGTAAAAGTGGTGATTGGTTTTTCCAAATATTAACAAGTTCCTTCCTGCAGATCTGCTGTGCACAACTTCATTTCCAGAAATCCCAAAAGGGACCAGATTCCTCATTGCCCTTTTCTGCTGCTGCTGTTTTCTTGTACAATCACAATTCACTTGCGGGCACTTCCTGGATAAAACAGTATAAAAGCCATGAAGGTGGACAATGAGGGTAGCAAGTTAGGGTTATTTAATACTAGAATGGAAGTGAATTTTTTAGCTCAAACAAGGTGTTCTGGTGTTTTCCTTCAGGCTCTTGTCAGGAGTGTTTGATGCCTCTGTCATAACGTGGTGAAACAAGATTTTTCACTCCTTCCAATCTTCTCCAGTGAAATACTGGGTGGAAAGTTGTAATAAGACCTCAGTGGTGCTGGTGAGAATAAATATGGGGAGATGACACTGGCCCAATTCTCATAGCACAAAATGAAAGTTGGTATATCTCTACCCCTTGCCACGAGCACTCAGCTTCCTGGGTGAGCAATGGAGCCCGTGTGCAGCACCTCATGGAGGGGTGTCCTTGTCCCCAGCCAGCTCACCAAACAATGTGACGCCACAAGCATTGAACCCAACAGAGCACCCACATGCTTCAAGCTGGAGGTCTCTGCTCGAAAACCTTTGCTGCAATCATCTTGATGTTAACATTTAGGGGAGTTTCTCAGCCCATTGGTAATTTGCTGAATCGGAAAAAGTACTAGAGAAGGAAAAAAAAAAAGAAGCTTTTAAATTCTGACTTGGAACTTATTTTGACTTTATCCACTCAAATTTCTGCCTATATAAAATCTAAGTTTCTTGCATTAGAAATTAGGTGCCTATTATACATGCACAGGTGGTGTGTGTGTGTGTATCACAAACAGAGGTGTGTGTAATAGATATGTGTGTGTATTCTTTACCACTGGGTGGATACATCACGTTATAACCCCTGATTCCTGTGGCAGGAATGGTTTAAAACCATGCTCCTGCTGGGCTTAGACACATGGCTGCTCAGTGATGAGCGCTCAGGTGTCAGCAGTCATCTGGCCCGAGGGGTGAAGGATCAGCCTCACAGCCTCTTCTCAGGATCCCGCTTCCTCATGGGCATTTCTCTCTGGCGTATGTGTTACTAGGATGTCTGTATGTGTCATTTGGGTGTCTGGAGGTGACATGGTTAAGGCTGGAGAAGAAGAGAGTGGCGGAGCTTAGCTAAGCCCAGCCTGCCGGAGTTATCAGTTGTGATCTTAACTAGAAGGTCCTTTTTCTGCTCACTTACCCTTGCACACATGCACATAATTGCAGTGTGAATTCATAATATAAACCATGATGTAATAGACACCAACTCAACTCAACTTAATTACTGTACAAATGAACAACAACTTAAATCACAAGCAGAGTCCCATTAAAAGTAATCAGATCCTGGGTGGGGAGATGGTTAAAGGTGGTGTTTGAACTCAAAAGAAAAATATGCTCTTGTTTGGACATAATTTGATTTCTTTTTTTATTGTTATTTTTTCTTCCACAGTGTATTTTTGCTCTCTCTCTCTCTCCCTGGCTCTCTCTCATTTTAATTTTTTTCAACCTTTTCCTGATAAACCAAACTAGTCTAGACATATCTTTTGAGAGCAAATGTTCTCTAAGCTATGTTCATTCCTTGTGAGTTTGTACGTTAATCATTAAATATAATTAATTAGAACATCTTGTAATTAACTTGGAAAGCAAAATTATACAAGGGAATGAGTTTGTAACCACATCACATTTGAAATAAAAATAAAACTTAGACTAAAAGGAATAACTGCTCTTTGGAATTAGATGAGTAACAATGTTGGATTGGCTCCCCCGAAGCTGTAATGTTGGCTCTGAACTCACTCACATATATCAGCCATATTTCACATTGGTACATTCACTCACACACACACAAGTGTGCACACACCTTAGTGCCACAGTCCAGAGTTAGCTCACTACAGGGATGCTTTAAACCACCTCTCTGCCTTCTTGTGCCTCTGCACCGTGAAGTGACTCTGCAAACATGCCATCAAACAGCCTTAGGGTTGTTCTGGCTTGCCCTGACTAGTTCTGATGGCCCTTTGGGTGTGATACTGGCTGGAAATTGTGGCATTTCATGGCAGGCTTTGCTGCCCAGGCAGGTGAGAGCTGGCAGGGGCCGGCAGACAGCTGGCCATGGGTCTACCTCCCAGCTGGAGATTCCTGGTCCAAAGGAATCCTCACAAACATGCTGGGACCCATTCCCAAGTCCATCAGTTCTCCAAAAATCTGGTCCTGGGCTGACCTGTGGAGCACAGCTAATGAGCCCCCTTAGGTGTGGTTCAACAAAAAAGGGGAATCTGTTCTTGCCAAGCAATTGTTCTCATCAAAAGTCAAATACCGCAGTTATTTCCTTGAAAGTGAAAAGAGTTCTGCCATCCTTTCTCGACTGAATAATTTGGAGATGTCCTGGAAGACAGAAACTTCACTGTGCCCAATAGAAACACACCTGCTCATGGCTGCTGCAACATCCCACAGTGATGTTGGATCCTGGGCCTGGGGCCTTTGGGTCAAGAAGCCCCCGAGGTCTACAGGAGCAGCACTCCTGGGGTTCCTCAGCTGACTTCCTGGAGGGTGTCAGGGAGGCTTGAAATGACTGTACAGCAGCTCCTGGTGCTTTGCTGGGCTCTGCCACTTGCCCTCCATAGGGCCTGGGGCGTCATTTCACCTCTGGGTTTTTTTCCTCTCTGTCCTTGTTGAGTACATCGTTTTGTTGAGGAGATCATCCTTCCTCTACACATTGGACTGCTGGCCAAAAGGGGTCTTTCATCTCTGCCACGTTCCCAGTTGGGATGATGCCTTCCCCAGTTGTTGAGAGCTGCTGAAACTGGCCAGAAGACTTAATTGCCCTGAGCTTGCTTTTGAATTTTGCCTTTTGCTGATTTGGCAGGAGGAATGGGGAAGCCTCTCTCCAATTGCATTTCTCCCTCCACAGCCAGGCAATTGCTTGGCTGTGCTGCTCATCACCACCTAGATGAAGAAACTTTCCTTGCATTTTTGTGGTTGGTTTTCAGGCTGACGAGCAGGAGGCAGCTGGGGAGGAGAGGGGCTAAGGTGGAGAGCAGCAGATATGGAGCAGGAGAAAGGTTCCTCACAAGATGGGAAAATGAAAGATGGAATCATCTGAAAGTCCCAAAACCTAGTGAGTGGAGAGACATCATGGATGACTGCAGTGAGGCAAAGTCCTTTTCTCTTCTGGCACCATGAGATGAGTGACCGAAGGACTTGGAAATGTGGCCTTGGATATCCCTCTCCATTCATGAGCACATTTCTGCTTTGTGCTGAGCTCTCAAACTGCTTTTTGACCCCCTTCACTGGTTCTTAGGCTGGAAATCAGCTAAGAAGCCATCCCTCAGGTAAAACTTGCTCAGTTTGTGGAAGGTTAATTAATTTTCAAGAGGCTCAAAAATATAATCTCCCCCTTGGTGAGCAGGGTGTGGATTTGCTGGCTGGGGTGGAGGGGGAGAGGCACTGGGAGCATAACTGTGATCTCCTTGACTCCTGCTCCTCCCTGCCTGTGGGTAGCACCCTGCCACTGGGCAGGCACCAGGAGTGCGATAAAGCTTGCCTAATGTTGAGCAGGTTGATTTTAGACACCTGGGGAAAACCAGATGGGTTATAGAACATTCCCCAGGCAGATGGGGGGAACAGGCACCTCATGGAGAAAAACATCCTATTGCAACAAGGGGCTAAGATCCATCCAGTTCAGACACTCAGGGTGAGTGCCCATCCTTTCTTCAATGGTGACATTAATCCTGCACCCCAAAAGGAAATGGAGCTGGAGTTATCTCCCTGGAGAGGAGCTCCACTTTGTGTCCTACCCCCATTTCTCCCACTTTCTCACCTCTGCTTTAGCTGCATCTGTCCTTCCCCGTCTCTTTGCTTTGGCAAAACTCCCATTTCAGAACAAGATAAGATGGGCCTGATCCTGACACATAAGAAAAGTTCTGTTCTGTATGCGACAAGACACCTGCCCACATTTATTGTTTTGCAGATACAGGGCACCATGAATAAAGGAGGGAGCATGCACAGGCCCTAGGAACAACAGCACTGAGTGACAATAAAAAAAAATCCAAGAGATATGTGACAGTAGTTTTGAATAGAGCTGACACTGAGCAAACACTCTGCACGATGTGGAGGGTGATATAATATCCTGCCCTTTCAGAGTGTCACTGTGACACGTATTTAACATTCATTGGCAGCAGCAGCCCAGCTTGCTCTTCACACTGCAAGGTGCTGTGCATCTATCTAGGAAAAAAAAGATAGTTAAAGAGATGCACCCAGTTCACTGCCCTTTCTTATGTGGGTGTGAATCTACATTAGTGGAACCCATGGGAGTTTTACGACTGACTTCAGTCCCTATTAACCTCCCTGATGAGTAGTAGGAAATTAGGCATGTGTGGAGGGAAGGGTGTTTATGAAAAGCAAGGTATAATGAGAACCCAGTTTCAAAGTTAATTATGGAACAGCTATTGCCGCTCCCTAACCCAATACTGCGCCTGATTCTGATCTTGCAGCATGGGAAAGAGAGATACTTTATACCCATGGGGGCTCTTGGGCTGCATATGGCTCTTGAGCAATTTAAGTGCATTTATGCTGGGTGATATCATGTGATCGGCAGTGGGACTGCACCGATGCTGGGCTGCTGGGTAATCTGTGGGATGAAGCAAATCAGCAGGGCTTGCCAGGTCATGCCCAGCCCCATCCCATCCCACAGTGGTGCAGAGAGACGGAGGAGAGCTGTTGTTATCTCCTCAGCGAACCACTCCTGCTGCTCTCCCTCCCTTCACTCTCTGATGTGCCTGATACGTGTCTTCTGTCTCTGGGCTGAATGAAAGGTGTTGGTAGATGGTTTGTAAGGTCAGCAAGATGGGCCAGCGTCGGGATCAATTGAGTAGTACCCGTGTGTGTATGTAATCAGGATCTGGCCTTCTGCTAATTAAAAAGCTTAAACAAACGCATGCAAATGAGACAGATATGAGCATGAAGGTGGATTGCTGGAAACAACACCCTCCACTCCTCCAATTGAGGGGGTAGCCAGTCCCAGCACTCCCTTTTGTTTTGTTGTTTCCACAAAAAAGCTGCCTCTGTTGTGGGGAAGTTTCCCCTTGGTTGAGTTCAGCGCGTATGGTCCTGGGGCATAAACAGCCTCTTGTCCCATGACACACACTTGCCCTGGGATTACACACACAGAGCTTGTCAGGGACGGCACAAAACCCTTCACTGGGAGTCTAAGGAAAAGCCACTTTCCCATTTCTGTTGGCCTTGTGTTTGGTGGGCTGGGAGCCTTTTTGAGAGTGAAGCTCAGATGTTTGGCAGCATGTGACAGATTTTTCTGGGTCTGATTATTTTCTCCATGAGGGCCCAGTACATAGCAGCCCTGGGAAAACCTTCTGGGAAGGATACATTTCTTGCTCTAAGAATGGTGCGCAAAACAGGGACACTGGTGAAAGCTCTGGGGCCTTTAAACCTAAATCAAGATGAAATTTATCATATTTTTCAGTACAAACCAAATTCTGGGATAACTCTTATAAATACTTACACTGCTCTTGTCACTGCACTTCCAGAGTCCTTTGAGAATAGGGATTTTTCCCACTAACATAAATGGTCCTTTGATAATGGAAAATTTGCCTGAGTAAAAGCTGACTGTTTAATGCTGTGATTAAGTCATTGCTTTAATCTGGCATAGCTCTTGAAAAATCTGCTGGAAAGAGGTACTGGAAGGGTCCTTTGAGTTCCCTTTTCCCCAGAGCCACTCATTCCCTTTGAGCTTACACTAGTGTTCATCGGTCTGCATGATGATACAGATCAGGGAACTGATCTGGCCATAAACTCAGTTGGCCAAAAAAGGAAAACAAACAAGCAAACAAAAAACCCCTAATAAAAAAACCTAAAGCCTCAGTTTTTTTCAGCACTCTGTCAACATGAGATCCACTGTCAGTCCGAGGGAGATGATGGGAGTGAGAGAAGGCCATGGATGTGGTTGAGGCAGTCCTGTTCGTTGTACACAGTCAGCAGAAAATCGTTGGTGCCATGGAGCACACTGTGTGGAAGACCAAACTCCAACCCACCTTCCAGCTTGTGTGCTGGACAGTTAATATCTACCAGATGCCTGACATACTTAGCAAAACTTATACTTGAAATGCCAGGCTGTGCATCAGGGTGGGACACCCAGGACTGGAGCGTGGCATGCTCCAGTTTACTACAATGAAGGGAACTTGATAAGAAGCAGAGTCAGAGGGAGATCTCCTCAACACAATTTCACACATCATTTCTAGGAGTTTTACCTTCATAGTTGACTTTGTTACTTGTTCTGAACATGAGACTATGCTCTATTTTATTTTGGGTAGCACGGAATGTGAAAAGAACATCAGATCTTTTCCACCAATTCTCCTTTTGGAAAACACTCTCAGATACCTCGCACATCCTCTTCTCCCTGCATGTCCTTGTAAAGGACCAAAACACTAAAAAAAGTCTCACTAGGCCTAAGGGCATGATATTCTATTCCATTTAATGTATTTTAACTCTCAGTAGAACTTAGACTACTCTAAATCTCTGTCTCATATTCACAGGCTGGGGGTTCAGTAGAGACGGGCAGAGAGGTGTGTTAATTTGTTTGGTATAGTCTTGTCATGTGGGTTTTCATTTTGCAACTCCCCAACCAAAATAAAGGCTAGCTGAGATCAAAGCAATTTACTGTTTAAACTCTAATGCTCAGGGGAAGGTAGAGGTGCTATTTCAGATAGGAAGAAGTCTCTGATTTCATGTCATTAAAACCGTATGTCTCAGTTCCTGAAAGCACAGAAATACACTTATAGTTGAGCTTAAAGACAGGAGCATATGTAAATACTTTGATAAAGCAGAGGTAGGATTACATGAAGTGCTTCTTGCTCTTGTATTGACTTACTCGAGTTAGTTAATTCAGACAAAAATCCATATAGGCATAGTAACTTTGTTTTTATCTAGATTAAAGTTAGAAGGAACAGATTAAAACATAGAGGGGGCTTGGATGCTGAATGTGAATTAGTTGTTAGAGTTGATCTGAAAATGCCCTAATCTTGATCAGTTCCAAAGTAGAAGTAGATTCAAATGGAGAACTCCAGCTTGTACTGGAAGCCTCCGCCAAGAGTTTGATTATGGGAATGGCTTGTGACAATCCAGTCCAGATACAGATGGAGAAACTTTGTTTCCAGAATTTGTTTCTGGGAGCGTCTTGAGCCACATTTTCTTGTTTGCTTTACTGAATCTGGTTGGCCATGCAAGTTAAGAATCTTCCTCTTTTAAAATTTTTTTTTTCTTTTTCCTCCTTAATTTTTTAAAATTAATTAATTAATTAATTTATTTCCACTGAAACAGGCCTTGAGATGTTGATTCAGTATAATGTTTTGGCTGAAATTCTTGTTCCAAGGCCTTGGTGTCAACAGCAGATTCCAGATTCCTGTTTACTTTAATTGGCTTTGCTTTTAGCCACAAGTAAAGATTGCAAAACAAAGGCGTGGAATGGCCATCTCCTGCTTCCAGTGTGGGTCTGCATTACTTTTTTTTCCCCCCCGGGCTTCTTATGCGAATGTGTTTGTGAAACCACTTGAATGAGGAATTTTGTTTTCAAGTGGGGACCTAAATTTAGGATGCTGCATCCCTCTTTAGAAATGGATAAAAATAACAAAAAGTCCTTCGTTTTCTTCTCCATGGAGATTTCTTGTCCCTAAGAACTTTCAAGATTTTGGATGTGGAATGCCATATTTGTCAGCATAAAATCTGTCAAAACTTTCCCAGTCTTAATCCACAGCAGAAACCTCAGATTTTTGTTCTGATGTCTCTCAATACCTTGCAGTGAACATGGCCATGGCACATGGGTGCAACTGATGTTCACAAGTATGTGAAAAAATATGACAAATGACCTGAGTTCCTAAAGCAGAGAAGTCAGTGATATCTCCCAATGTCATGGCTGAAGATGATTCTTCAGGAGGAGCCACCCAATCTCCTCTCAGCCTGTCCCTTACACCTGAGAGCATTTTGGGCTGGGATTTTCCAAAGTGTTCAGTGTTGGCTGAACTCCACTATCAAATTTGCTGACAGTGACTCCCAATGATTCATCAGGAGCAGAGCTAAACCAGGCCTTCTGAAGGCCACAGTGAGATCCTGTTTTAAGGTATCCATTTGCTGAAGATGACCTCTTCCAGGGCCTTTTTATTGGTGGCTGTAGAGAAAAACGACCCAAGAAAACTGGAACAGTGTACATTGGTGGGAAAATGAATGGTGGTGTCATTAATGTTTTGCAGTTGAAGGTGATGAAATTCTTTCTGGGGAAGTTATGAAGATCCTTCACTGTGTCACGCCATTCATGAGTTAATCTTTCCATTGCAACCTGTTTTCCTGGCTGATTGACCTCTGGTACCTTTCCCACTCTGCCTGTGGTTTTGAAATGTTTATTCTTTCCATACTGGGGTGCGATGGAGATGTGTGTATGCCCACTTGTGCTCTTGGTGTGATTTGAAGGATGGAAAATTCAGGGAAAGTCCTCCTATCAAAATCTTTCAGGGACTGTGAAAGAACAGAAAGCCCCAATGCAGGCTGGAGACTCTTTGGTTACAGCCAAAAATGTCCAGAACAACAGTGAAAAGCATCTATCAGTCATCTTGGCTGTCTCCCTAATTCCTTATCCTTCTCACCAGACTTTTCAGCCTCCTCCTCCTGCTCCTCCTTCATGATTCCAGCTCTTTTATCCTGGCTGTTGGTGGTAGTAAGAGATAGATAGCACATATTTACCCTCATATTTGTACATATTTACCCTCATGCGGCTTGTCCTTCTCACCCCACCCATGCTCTGGCTGTGATGATGCATATCTCTGGGAGTCAGTGGGAGATCTTTTCACAAACACTTGCTATGTGTTGTGTCTCTTGTGGGCAGAGATGTTGCTGTGTTAGCCATCATTATTTGATCTGCCTCTCTGACAAGATTGCTTTAAAGCCTAAATGTTGTTTCTGTTCTTAGCTGGGAACACACCATAGTTATAGTTATAGCTTTGCCTGCATGGCCAAGTCCAGTTCCTCAGCTATGTTGGGAATGCTGGGTTCTGTGGGATGGAAAATATGGAGAACAAAATCTGTGACAAGGAGTGTTGCATGAAAGAAAGGAAATGCCTTACTGGAGTACTTTAGGATAACTTTTTTTTTTTCTTCTTTTTAACAATACTGCCCTAAAATTTACCTCAGTTTGTGCTGGAAGTACTCACTGAAGCCATGGGATTTTAGAGAAGTGGGTGGGAGAACTAAAGAAGTATTGATTCTACCTTCAAGTGGTAGAAGTGGAGTCTAAATTCAGATTATAAATAGTTCTGTGTTTTTTACCCTGAATTTTGCCTGTTTTACATATAATAAGATAATGGTTATTTATATAATTTTTAGTTTGGAATAGAACTGGAAATTGCCCTTGCTCACCAAAATCAAAAACTGGAACAGAAATTCAACATCATTCATCATGGTCTCAGAGTGCCTTCAGCCATGAAAACAAAATATCCACTGAGGTGGTAGTTTATCTTCTGATCCTTCCATTGCCATGGATTGAAAGAGTCAAGTCAATAAAATTAAGATCTAAACCATCCTCCAGTGGGAGCTCCCTCTCGTTCCTCACTGAGGTATCTCTCTTAGGATAAACCAGGGTTAGAGTGCTGCTCTGTCTTCTTCCCCAAAGAATAGCAGAGGGCATGGGAAAACATGGCTGAGTGAGGGTGAGGCAGGGAGGAAAGAGTATCCTCTTTAGGTCAGGAAAAAATTCTCTTTGGGAGTAGCACAGGAGCGCAGGAGGGTTGATATTTCCCAATGAAAGAATTTTTCTTGGGATTTCTTTGAACATGGGTATATTTTATAAGACTTCTGTAGTGTTTAAGGTCAGTTATCTGTCTTTGGCCCAATATATTGCCCTTAAATCAGCCCTAGTTTTTCATGAATGTGGGTGTTTTGAGTGGTTTCTATGGTTCTTTTATTTATGCTGGCATTTCTAAACAGATGAGACCTTTCAGAATGGACTGGGAAGGGGGGAGGACAGAAAACCAATGTCCTGGAGTAGCTCAGCGAGGCTTGAGAAGGGACTGAGAAAAAGCAGAGGAAGCATTTCATTTGTCCACACCTGCTTTACGCAAGGTAAGGCCTATGGTGGCATGGCAAGACCTGTGTGTCTCAGGGAATGAAGGCTACAGCAATGAGAGGAAAATCCTTGGACAGTGTAAGTTGGTGGAATGCCTGGAGGGTGTGATGCAACTGAAGAGCCCACATTTGCCCAGAGTGCAGAGCAGGGGAAGAAACCAAGAGAAATTATTACATGTGTCCAGAGATTTAAAAAAAAATGGTTTATATGGAGGAAACTGTGTGCACAAAGTAGTGGAAAGGACTGTGTGACCTGGCCAGGGGTGTGAGGGGATTTATTTTGCTGCTCTCATCACAATGCGGGACCATCTGCCTCACAGCCAGCAGAGCTGGGTGTAGATGGGAAACAACAGAGATCAGAATATGACCTCCAGCAATTTTGGGGGTAACAGCTACTCTGTGAGTGGCATCCTGGAAACAGCCAGGGGGAAATCAGAGAGAGATAAGATATCTGTGTCTCTCTGGCCATTGTCCTCAGCCAGTTTGCAGAATTGCAGATTAGGTCCTTTTCTCTGGTCTCTCTTGCTGGTTGTCTGTGCAAGTGCCACAGGGCTGTGATAAGGAGGAGGTGGAATGATGCTCTAAGTACACTGCATTTTTCCACATGCAGCAGGATATGCTAACTGAAACAAAATATGCTAGAATCCTTCCTTTGCTTTTGCCACTCTACATCCAGAAAAGGAATCTGGGGATGTGCACCAGGGGAAGGAGAGAGGATTTATGGGAGGGCTATGGAAAGGGGTCTGGCACCTTCTGTGCCAAGAAGTCTCCTTACAGCTCCAGCATGGGTCTGCATCTTGCTGCAATAGTGTGACCACTGCAAACTCAAATTTGCAGCAGACAGTGCCTTGTGCTTCTCCCTCCACCCATTCCCTCCTGACTCCACAGAGCACCCCGGGGCTCCCCCAGCATCTCAGGTGGGAACATCACAGGTGCAGGCAGCTGCAAGGGGACAGCAGGCTGCCATTTCTTTGTCCTGCTCGCTTTGGTGACAGCCCCATATGATCTGCTGGCCAAACCATCAGTGTAGGATCTTCCTGAGTGAGATTGGTGCAGGCAGCTTAAATAGCAGGTGTTTTTCAGGCTGAAGCAGAGGAGGGTGTCTGCAGTCAGCCGATGGAAGAAGGAAACATTCACAGGACAGGGGGAACTGTGACATGCTAGATGAGAATGGAGATTTTTTTCAGCCAACATGGGCAGATCTGGAACTGATCCCACAGGTGGAATTACCCTTCCTTAGGGAACAGCCCTAGCCCCCTGGGGAAGGCAGAAAATTCAGACTTTTCTGCATTTTGTGGGAGAGGGAGGAGCAGGGCAGATTTCTGCCCTGGGCATCCAGTCACCCTGGCAGCACAGGGGTCGGGGGTGGCCTTCATTCTTCTTGCAAGGCTGAGTCAGGGCTGTGATGAACAAGTCTTGCATAAGCAGGAATGCCATCGCCAGTGGTAAGCTGAAAAACGCAGAGCTCTATTTTCAAAGACAGCTCAGAGGTTATTTATGTACGGAAATGCTCCTTATCTCTTAATTCCCAGACTGATGGGTGGAAGATATGCAAAGAGTGACTTCTGTCAGGGACGAGCTCACCAGCACTGCTACTGTCTTGGCAATGGGGGAGGGCTCTCTCTGCCTTCCCTGGTAGCAGTGCTGACTAAGGGCCATAGGAATCTTAATTCCTGGCCCAGAGACGGCAAGCCAAGCTATCTGATGGGCTGCTTGGCTGACAGTTAATATCCTGTCGCAGAGAAGTAAGTACTCATGATATAGCAGCTTTTTTTTTTTTTCTTTTGCACCTGGAAGACTGGAGTGGGAAAGCCCAACAAATTCTCCATTTTGTGCTTAACCATCAGCTCTGCCCTGAAAGAGCCTAAACCAGAACAATTCTTTTATATTTCAAAGAATACATCAAAACTCCTTGGTATCAAAAATGTTATTTTGTTTTACCATCATTATTCTCAGAGATTCACACTGGAATCATAAATTCAATCTTATTTCCTTGTGGCTGGAACATTATTGGTAGGTAGGAATTGCAGCTGGAAATTAGTTAATGATTCCTCTGTAAGTACAGCACACAGATGGCAATCCAGCTTCTTTTCCTTAGCTGTGCTGACACTGGCATGCTAACTAAAAGTAGTAAGACATTTATTAATGAGTGGGGTAGGCAGAAGGGAAAAAAACCCAACCCAAACCTAGAGCAATGAACACTGGTAATAGGGTGTCATTATTAAAGAGCTATCTGTCAGAGAAGGACATGCATAAGAATTAGGTGTCCTGGAAAAGGCTATGAAAATGTATCTCTCCTTCTGTTTGATGGAATCACATTTCAATTTTCACGAACTTTTCACAGACTAAATATATTTGTGTCTAAAGAAATCCTATCTCTTAGTAAGCAGTAATGACAACCTTATTTACACTGAATGACATTTTCCTACTGATTGGGCCAGAAAGAATTAATTCTTTTTCTACTGTAGGGAAAGAAAATACCTCATTAATAAATTTTTTTTGGTAAAGGTGGTATTCTTGGTACTGTGGATCTTGTGAAGAGAAAAAATAAAACCTACTTCATAGGATTTATAACACAGAAAAAAGAAAAAAATTATATCTTTTGCATGGGGAGGAATTTTCTCCCCTTTGGGAGAATTGAATGGAAGGTTCTGGCTCTCTGGCTGCCTGACTCTTGAGAGAACCCTTGCAGGCAGGGAGGCAGAATTTTCTGTTTTCTGCTTTGCCTGACCTCAGCATCAGTTTGGCCTCCCCACTTCAGGCTGCCAGGCAGGCAGCTGCCAGTGAGGGAGCAAAGGAATCAGTGCTTAAGAGCAGAGGAGGCTGGACTGCCTTGGAGAGGAGCTGAGAGAGAAGTGGGGTCCATGAACCCCCTCCTGCTGTGCTGTTGGGATCAGGTTGGTTTCCCACAGCAGAGATGGGGAGGAATGCACCTGATGCCCTGGGGAAAATAATGTCAGGGGCTTGCTCCTTGCATCTCACCTGAAAGGTGTGAAAATGGTGACTGAGGCTGTTTCTGGTTTTATGATGGAAATTCTCCTTTCCTTTCCTTTCCTTTCCTTTCCTTTCCTTTCCTTTCCTTTTTCCTTTTTCCTTTTTCCTTTTTCCTTTTTCCTTTTTCCTTTTTCCTTTTTCCTTTTCCCTTTTCCCTTTTTCCTTTCTTTTTTCCTTTTTCCTTTCCTTTTCCACCTTACCCCTTGTTGCAACCCACAGCAGAGCATTTCCAATTGAAAATCCTTTAGGCAGCAGGATCCTGAATCAGCCCAAATCACTGCATGTTGTCCACAGACCTCTTGATCCCAAGGGAATGGCCAGTGCATTAAGGAGCTGCTGTGTGTGACTCAAGGTGACCAAATTAAGCCCTCTGTATGAACAGTGGTTCGAGGGTGCTGATGCATCGTTTCTTTTCTGTAGTGAGAAATTGGATGAGAAGGTTCACATGAGCTCATTCGGTCTTTATGGGCTTGAACCAGCTTCCATTGGAGTCAATAGGAATCTTTCCATTGACTTTAATGAGAGCTAGATTGGATCCTAAATTAGTACCTTCATTCTTTGAATTGTTTAGCAGTGCCTATCCCCATCCATAATTAACATAAACTGGCTGTGATAGTTATCAACAGGAAAATTATACCAAAATGTCCTCTGTAAGTTTATTCCTGCTCTCACTGAAGATGATAGGAGTCTCATAATTAACTTCAAACAGGACTGGTTGTCTGTGTATCGTGATTATAACATATCTTGATATATTTTTAAGGGAGAGTTCAGTTTGAGCAACTTCTTAATTGCATGTCAGGACTAAAAGGGTTGTCTGTGACCAAAGATGACCACATTGAAAAATCAGGCAGTATTAAGGAGCATGATTTGACTTTGTGGCTACATAAATCAGTATTTGAGTTTCTCATTTGGTATTCACTGAAACGAAAACATAATCTGAGTTAATTGCTCTTCCCCAAGGTGCCTTGTTGCGCAATGTTTTATGAAATTAAAGCCTGTTAAGTACACACGAAGAAACATACTTTAGATGCAGAACATAAAATACTAGCACCTCTAATTCTGCTGTCATGTATGGTTGATTAACCTGGTACAACAGAAGCCTTGGGGAGAGTTTCTATGCTGTTAGAAAACATATTTCCACTTAAGGGAATTTAGACAACAAAGAGATCTCACAAATCCCATTGTTGGAGGCTAGGCTGACATTCGGGGCATCCAAGCTGTCTCACAAAGCTGTGGAAGACTAGGGGAAAAAATGCAACCTGCATCCCACTTACGGATAGTTATCTGTCACCCCAGTGCCTTCCACAGCAATTAACAAATAATTAATGAAGCCCTGTAGCCCTCCCTAGGGTGATGTTCCTGTTGGCTTCAGAGGGAATTTTCCCTGGAGTTGGAGTGAGTCTGAGGTGAGGAGTGGGGAAAAATGTGGGTAGTGGGGGAGATGTTGGAGACAGCAGTGGGAAGGTCACCATGCTGCCGTGCTCCTGGGTGGGCAAGCTGCAAGTCACCCACCTCTGAGAAACCCCAAATCTCAAAGGTCTGAATTTCCCAAGCCCCTCAAATGCACAGATATAACACTACTGGAGAAGAGCCACAAGAGACTGAGGAGATTGAGCTGGAGAGCGGCATGAAGGTTATCTGTGGGGAGGACATGGTGGTCTAGGAATAACAAAAGAAATGCTGCAAGACCTCCCCATCCCCACCTGCTCCAGGCTCTACTTGCTGCTTGCAGATCCTCCTTGGAGCAGGCAGGGAGCCATGGAGAGCAGATGGAGCACATTGGCAGCTGCCTGTTGGACCAGAAGCTGCACATGTGGGAAGATCAGGAAGGCTTATCAGATAGTTTGCAGCAGCGAAACTGCCTAGTAAGGCATAGTGTGGGAGCTGGGGGTATCCGGGTGAAGACCAACTGGGAGCTTGCCAGGTGTGTGTGGTTTGAGTTAGGGTGAATTGAATCTTCTCCCAAGATGAAAGTGAGCCTGTATCTTGTAACAAAACCAGCTGGTGTTTCAGGTTGCTACCTGTTTCTGCTCCTGACCTGCCCTATGCTGCCCTCATGGCTGGCCCAGTAGCCAGTACCTCACTCTGAGCAGGTCTAACTGCTCAAGTGAAAAGGTAGAGGTGAGATAAATAGGATAGGACCCTTGGATGGTTATAAACGTGATACTCCTCTTTGTTTTTCCCAACACTGTCCTTGCACACTGTATGGAGGAGTCTTTGGCCTCAAGTTCTGCCAGGGAAGGGTTAGATTGGATGTCAGGAAAAATTTCTTAATTGAAAGAGTGATCAAGCAATGGAAAATACTACCCAGGGAGGTGGTGAAATCACCATTTCTGGAAATGTTCAAAAAACATGTACATGTAGCACCTGGGAGCATTGTTTAGTGTTGGACCTGGCAGTGCTGGGTTAACAGTTGGACTCAATGACCTTAGAGGTCTTTTCCAGCCTAAACAATTCTATAATTGTCTTGTAATAAAACAAATGGCTCCTCAACACTGGAGAACCATCATCTGCAGTGTTTGTTGGGCATGTTTGGCCCACACCAGCAATGCTGAATGCAAAAGTGTTTGCTGAAATGTGCTTTCTTTGCTGTGTGTCAGCACACCTCTTCTCAGACTTTGCAAGGAGTGTTTACACTTTATTCAGCCTCAATAACTGGGGAATTTGCTTCAGCCAACGTGCTTTGAAGAATGGGAGAGGAGACCTGGGGACATGACAGAAAGGCAGAGTGGTGGCTGTCCTGGCACCTGACTTGACTGGTCTGTCTACATCTGGATTTTTTTTTTTTTTCCAGAAAGATGGATATTTTCAGAAGGGAACTCCTTCAATTCATCCCAAGTAAATCAGGAAAAAGGTGGGGATTTTGATACTTCATGACTATTTATGTCAGCTAACTGAAGCTCTGCACATTGATCCTTTACCATGTGGTCACCTTTAAAATCTGGTAAAATGTTTAGGGCAAAGAACAGATTTTTATACTACATATGACACATAAAGGAAGAGGAGTTTTTGGGGGGGCTTCACAGAATGACTATTCCCTTGACACCTGCAAAAATGAGCCTTTGAGCCTCTGCCAGAAAATTTCTGACAGTCTTATGTAGAAAATGCTAGATCTTCTAAAGGATGTTAGAGCTACCTTTCCAGCTATCTGAGACTCTGTAGTTTTCTCAGACTTCCTAAAAAATAACAGTTGTACTTCAAAAAGTTATTTAGCTTGTTCCTGTCAGACTCCTGGGGTAGGTGTCCAGGCCTGCTCAAATAAAATACTCCTAAATTCAGCAGATGCTGCCTCACCCCCTTCTCTCCTGTTATTTACTATTCCACCCACACCACGTTGGAGCTGCTGCAGATTGTGCTGGGGCCAGGGCTGTGCAGGTGTCTGAGGCTGGAAATTTCAGCTGCTTCCTTTGCCATCTCTGAACTTTGCCACGTCAGACACTGGGAGCAATGGGGAATCCGACCTGTGAGTCAAACATGACATTCACTGTCTGGTTGTGTGAAATGTAACCCACAGCATCATTTAGCCCTCTAGGCTGGAATCTGTTTGCCTTAATTATGGGCAACTGTAAAAAACTGAGGAAGATGCAAGAAATGAGATTCCACAAGCCCTTCTAGTGGTTCTGCTTGGCCTTAAGCGCTTGGAAACCTCTTGAATATGTTGGCTAATGCTCCAGCACTCACTATCCTACGTGACCTCTAAGAATATCCTACGTGTGGCTACAGTAATTCTGACATTAAGTAATGTCTCCAGTCTTTCAAGAGCTGTACAAATTTCAACTGAGCTTTCATACTGACTCTGCTAGCAAGATCACCTACACATTCTCACAGGAATTCTAGCTTCAAGCTAACGTGGAAATGTGCTGGTATATAAATCCTGCCATTCTGGCTCTTTGAACATGAATGCTATCAGTTTTCAAAGTTAGCCAGATAGGACAAATATGTTCCTTTACAGGATCATTTCTTTTGATCACTGAGGGTATATCAACACCTGGTAATTCGCTGAGGCCTGCTATGGTGGAGGCTGTCTTTCTCCAAAGACTGTGGAAAACATACAGGGTGATGGTTTTTCCAGGCCAAAATTAATGTTGTGAATAATTTGGGTACTCTCATCCTCCTACCCCTGTATTTCACATGCAAGGAAATACAAGGAATAGTGTGGCTTATTTGATAGAGCCCAGCATTGAACTCAGGAATTCTTGGCTCATAGCCCTGTGCTCAAACCCCTTCTCCTCCAGCACTCAAATAAGGGCCTGGTACGTTCTCAGTAATAACATCCAGTGATTTGTGCAAGTGTAATAGAACAATGCCATATGCTTCGGTTCCTAGGCCAAATTCCCATTTTGGCTTTACTCCACTGGCTGTAATAATATGAGGCAAATGGGAACATTTGACCCAGTGTGCTTCCAGTCTGAAGGGACTGCAGAGGTGGTCTTGTGATTTTAATGTGGAACTGCTTCGCTGTGATGCTTCAGTCTTTCTGTTGAACATGGGAAGTTTCAGGGAGAAGCAGCTGCTTGCATTGCACTGGAGACTTCGTGGGATCTGCCCCAAGGAAATGTTTCCACGACTTCCACCAATGCCCACTTAATGATGACATTCCAGTTGCTTACCCTTACAAATGTGGGGAAGTGCAGTGTTATTCTAATTCTGTATCTGTTGAAAGCATTTTTGAAGTCTCTGGTCATCCCATCTATAGGAGGGTCTGTTCTGGATTATCTTAACTAAAGGATGGCCACTAACCAAGAATGGCAAATAAACCATCTGTCTTATGTGGGGAAGTGTAAAACAAATGTCTGCTCTGTTGAAGCTTGTTGAATTATCCAAGTGCCTCATATATTGATTACAATTGTGTAGCTGATTTATTAGAAACCTCTGAAAAGGGAGTAAAGGCCCAAAAATCTGGGTTGACATCTGACTAAAACAAACGGAAGAAATTTGGAATTTTGCTTCGTAAGGAAGTTGTGGTGTTTTAACATTAACAAAACATGTATCTTCCATCAGAAGATAATTTCAATGGAAAATCATTGAATAGCTCAAATCTAAGAGAGTAACGTGTTCTTCTTCACCAGAATACTTGAAAAAACTGCTAACTTCAGGTTCCAGGAAAGACCAAAGCACATTTATCTTCATTTTACATAAGGACAGGGAAGATTTATGGACACAAAAATGTCTGTGGTGAGCCTGAAAATGAATCCTTCATACACAACTTCCTGGGTTAATGCCACAACCTTCTAATGGAACTGTGAAGTTAAATTTGCTCATCATTTATGTATTGCCTCTTGTTGAAATCTTTGATTTCTTTTTTTCTTGGTTTTAATTTTCTCTTAAGGAGCTTAAAGAAATCAAATTAACACCCCTTAAAATATTTCCTAAGAATTTAGATTAACAGTCTTTACAAAGGACTGAAAATCCTTCCAAATAAAAAAAACCCGAAACATACTTTCTCAGTAAAAACTGCACTCCTACAGTGATACTCCTCTCTTCCTTCCCTGCAGTAAATATTGACCTTTATCTTGAAATGCATCGGTGTAATAAATGAATATATTCATAATATAAAAGTGATAAAAAGTTTCATGGTGTCCCAAGAAGTCCCGAGGGAGCTTTAGCTTTGCTATTGAATCTAGGGAAAAAATAATTCTAGCATTAGTGAAAATATTGATCTATAAGAGACAGAGGGAAGAAGTGCCTTGCTGAATATATTGCCTGTGAGGGGAGAAGACAAAATGACTAAATATTACATGTAGTGTATGTTACCCTCCAGGTTTTGCTCCAAACTTGCACAGGAAAAAAAAAACAGGCTAAAAATAGAAAAAAAATGGAAGACCTATCTTTCAGCTTGGAATGACTTCTTTAGGAAGTAGAGCTCTTCAAATGTGTCCATGACTTAGGGAAGAAGGAGAAGTGATTTGTAGAGGTGTACATGTCTAATCAAGCTTTCTGAACCAGTTGCTGCACTGGGCTGGGCTGTTATTTCTGACATAGAGTTCTAAAGGCCAAGAGAACAAGAGAGTATCTTTAATGGGTGACTTTCTAACCCAGTGGGAAACATGGTGTAAATTAGCAGTTATAGAGACTTTCTGTTTCAGTTTCAAACAATTTAATTCAGTGGAAACAGAGAAACATTTTCCCAATAAAGAGCATGTAGTGACAGGACAAGGGGGAATGGCTGCAATCTGAAAGAGACTAAGTTTATATTAGATATTAGGAAAAAATTCTTTACTGTGAGGGTCATGAGGCAATGGAATAGGATTCCCAGAGAAGCTGTGGAAGCCCCATCCTTGGAAGTGTCCAAGGCCAGGTTGGATGGGGTTTGGACTAACCTGATCTAGTGGAAGGTGTCCCTGCCCATGGCAGGAGGATGGAATGAGATGATCTTTAAGGTCTCTTCCAACCCAAACCATTCTGTGGTTTTATGATTCCATTTCTTCCAAATATTACAACTATTATTACTTATTTTCTCTAAAACTAGAAAAAGAAGAAATGCAGTGAATAAAACAAGAGACCAGAATTCATCACAATTAGTTTTAGCTTTCTAAAAATTAGGAGTTTGATATAAACTAATTCTCTGGACGCCTGCTATTCTTGCTGGGAGACATGGGTGCCAGCAGTTGTGTTCCTTTGACGGCTTTTCAGTACAGAGTGACTAAAACC
Organism: Corvus hawaiiensis; assembly: GCF_020740725.1. Lineage (NCBI taxonomy): Eukaryota > Metazoa > Chordata > Aves > Passeriformes > Corvidae > Corvus > Corvus hawaiiensis. The sequence goes on along the minus strand of NC_063216.1, from coordinate 75,744,454 downwards.
ATGGTTGTGCCACTCCACGGACTTCACAGGGACCTTGACTACAAGTTTTGCTTAATATCGAACCTTTAGTCAGCTACACTGAGGAGGGAGAGGCTCCATCCCAGGTGAAACCTGTGCCTTTAAAGTCAAAGACAGCAATTCCAATGACTTAGATGGTAATCACATCATCTGTCATGAATATTTTATTTATGTAACTCCCTAAATCAGGATGCTGCCAATCTAAAATATTTTAAGATAGCAATAAAAGAGGAACTGAAATCATCCTAGCTAACTTGAAGTATTTCCGGAGTAGAGCCCTCATCTGAGCTCATCACTTTCAGATTCTTTATATAGACTGGAGAAAAAAAATTAATTTTAGAGCATGATTCATATCACTAATTTTAGATTCCTTGCTTAGAATGATGCAGTGAATTTCAGCCTGGAAGTGCCTAATTCTCTTCTCTTCATTGATTTACTAGGGAGACTAGACACTCCAGATGGGCTATAGATACCTCTGTTGTAAAGTTTTTCTTCTGGCCATGTGAAGCCTAATTCTGAGTATAGCCCTTTTAATTCATATTTCAGGATCTTTTGCCATCTTTATCTTTTTGCCTTGATATCAAAATGAATATGCACCATCCAGGATAGTTCCACTTATAAGATTATTCCACTTCAGTCAGCAAAACTTGACCAATGTTAGAGTAAAACATATTATAATATAAGGAGCAAGTTTCTTTCTAATCTCTTTAAGCAATGGTAAGGAAAATTTTACACATACCTCTGAATAGGTTTCATGGCACAAAAAGAATCAAAGTGTTTCGTAAGTATTGCTATGTAGTTCAGAAAAAAACCCAGAAAACATTAAAAAGTCCTGTTTTACATGCTCTTAAGTTCTGCCTTGCATAGTGTTCAGTCTGAAAGGGAAATATTCCATCAGGTTTATACCCATTCCAAGGCCTTCTTGCAGACATGTATCATAAAGGACATAGTGTGAATATAACTGAGCCCAGCATTTGTAGCATAGTGAGAAATAGTCTATAATGATTCCTTCCAGAAGCTGGAATCTTCCTGTGGAAAAAGGTCAGTCAGAAGCTTCTTTCTATGGCTTTGCTGAGAGAGGGTGACAAATAAAGGTAAAAATTAAATTGTACACTCTGAAACTTTACTTAGTTTCTGCTTATATGTTTTTGAGGAGAAATACATATTTTGTCAGTCATTAATTGAATATTAATATTGTGTCTTAGCTTACAAGAGGACAGCAGTAATATTCTTTAAATATTGACAAGAGCCTTTAAACTGAGATCTGTAGCTCTGCAGATCTTGCATTCGGTCACTAATTTGTTGGGCTTTGTATCCAGGATTTTGGTTTTCTGTCTCTGGAGGTGGATATGGCTCCTCTGAGAAATTCAGAGCTGCATTAAATGCAGGTCTTGGGATATGATGAAAATTTATATTCAGGTTCCACCTTGAGACTGACTTTTTATTACTCAGAAATATAGAACTCGGAGCTGTATTTTGATGGAAATATCAGATCAAAGCTTGATAGATGTCAAAAAAAAAATTAGGTTTTGATACCTCCTAAGAAAACAACAGAGAACAAACTAGAAAACATCAATATGTCTCTGAATAAATCTATAGTAATAAAATCATGGAATAAAATCATAGAATGATTTGGGTTGGAAGGAACCTCAAAAATCATTTGGTTCTCATCCCATCATGGGCAGGGATGCCTCTCACTAGATCATGTTTCTCAGGGCCTTGTCCAACCTGGCCTTGAGCCAGTCTGGTTCCCACACTTTGAATATTGTGTGCAGTGATGGTTTTCTTCATTTCAAAGAAAATATGACAGAACTGAAAAAAGAAAATCGAAAAACTAGAACAACTAGGCAAAAGCTGTTCACTTGTCAAAAGAGCTGATGTAAGAGAGGTTACTTCTCCATTTTTGGAGAAGCAAAATAAGGAATCTTTTTATCTCTTTTTTTTTTTTTTCCAATAAAAGAAGCAGACTGTGTAAAATAAAATGAGTTAGTGCCAACCACAACAAAAACAGAAAGAAAAGATTACTGTTACAACATGTGGCTGAACCATGGGAGTGTCCTCCACAGGACCTTGCAGATGATACACTCACAATCTGATCAAAGTCCTTCAGAGGTTGTTTAGTTCTAGCCAGGTAGGGCCTTGAACCAGTTTGTTAGAAGCACAGAAAACAGTCTTCTAAGAATATAGGTCTCACTTTTTCTTGCTCATACCTTCTGCTTGGCACTTCCTGTTGAACTTTGCTGAAGACAGGGTTAACACCAGCTAGACCTTTGGTTTCACATGGTATGGCCATTTTCATGCCATGTTCTTGTCTTTGCCTTCAAGAAGACTTTTGCCTTGTGTACACATGCTGAAGTTAGTTCAAATCTTATAATCCTAGAAGACACTTTATTATTTTGTCTTCATCTATTCCAGACAGCATGCTTGTACAATAAGTCCCTCTGAGCTATTACTGATGACAATAAATCCTCTGGATGACTATCAATATTTTAAACACTGTGAATTCTAATCTGACTGAGGTCTATGGAAGTCAGGTGATCTTTGATGGTCTGTCTATCTCCATTATACAGGCACAAAGAAGCACCAAGGAGAGAAAACATAAGGCTTATTATGTGGGAACACTGATGAGATTTTTGGTAGTCTATCTACAATTTTTTTTTGTTGTTTTGACAAGAAATTAGTTTTGAAGGTCTGGGCAAATTCACACCCTTGCTTAAAAAGTCTTTTGTGCCCTTTACATTTCCCTTATATGGACTTGTATGTCATCATTGTGTGGACGGAGTGGCTTTGATGGCAAGGTTTCAAAATCCAGTCACTTCTGTCAGTCAGTCATTGAGTTAATAACACAACTGTGACTGTGAAAGGTGTACCTAGGCAAAGCAGAACTGGAATTACAGGAGAATAACTTCTTGAAGTGCCCAAGGGGAAAGCTGAATAAACAAGGGCTTCCAGCCCGCTCAAAAATGTGTCAAAATGATGTCTGCAAAATGTAATAATGGCTTAATAGAAACTCAGGCCATACATTGTCCAGTAAAATGTGAATGTAAATGTTTGGAAAACTGTTGTGCACCTAACAAGCTGTGTTGGAATCTATTATTTGGCTTGGATTTCACAGAGTGTGTGATGGGGCCTTGTTTAATGTGGAGCCTTGATTTCCCTCATTATTTCAGTTTACCTTTTTATTTTCTCAGTGTGTTCATATCGTGATGGCATTTGGCATTTCTCAGCTTTCAATTTGCGTTCAGTGTGAGACCTGGATTAATCCCTCAGCTGATGTAACCCTGCACACTTCATTAGCACCAAGCAGATTTACATCAGCTGAGGATGTGTTTTTAGACCATTTTCACCCATAATTTTTTCCCCTCTTTTATTTCTTTTTTCCGTCTCGTATTTGTCTAGTTAAAGAAGAAATTTGGTTGGGCACATCTTGGGATCTACATGGAAACTTCAGACTGAGGACAGAGTGATGTCTCCCCTTCAAAATCCGAATATTTGTTTTTTAATTAATGAGGAGTTCAAATTTAAAAGGACAAATTAAAACTGAGTTAGAAGTTGTATACAAGAATTTTCTTTGACTGTTGCTTTAAAATCTATCAGAGACATATTTGATGTTTTTGCAGCTGTATGGCTCTTATACAACCTAAGGACCATTTATTGGAATTTTTGAGTGAACTTTTGTTTTTATAGGTGTGTAAATGTGTTATCGAAGATGTCTTGGCATTTTAACCAACGACCTAAATTTTGTCGACTTTAGTAAAAAACGTAAGACCCTTTTTTACGTTTCAGAAAACCCTTTTGGTTGACAGGTAATGTTTGTCCCACAGTGAGATTTTCAATGCATTTATTTTACTAAGAGTGGTTTGGATTGAAAAATAATAACACGATGAGTTTAATTCAGTCCTTGACTACACCTCTGTAAACCTGGAGTAAAGTCATGAAAACAGAGAGAATTTTTCAGCATTTCCACCTATCTGCACAAAAGCAGAAGATTCTTCTGGACAGAAACAAAATCTCTTTTGACACTTTGCATGGAATCTAGTCTATCCCAGTTTTTATAGATCTTCTTTCTTTTTTGTGGGCTTAGGAATAATTATTTTTCTTTGAGATAAGAGTTTTGCTCACAGTCTGGAACCAGGAGTTTTTCAGGTATGAACCAGAGAACAATAAAGTGGTTTGTGTTGGGCTCCTCACTCATTTACATGCAATCCTAGATCTTCTGGATATTTCAATAGCATGAGCTTTATTTGGTGGCCAAGGGAATTCCAACTCAAATGAGTGAGTGATGGCCGTTTGCTTCAACTCCCTGATTACCATTACATTTTAAGATGGAACAAAGTGCCTGCTGGGAGAAAAAGCACTAATCTTCAGGGCCAAGAGATGAGATGTGTAAATGTTATCACTGAATCACAAAATTCAGTTGTTACCCATTTTCTTTTTTTGTTCTTTTTTTTTTTTTTTTTTTGGTTTGGTTTTGTTTTTTAATCTTGATAACATTTCTAATGTATTCTGCCTTCCTGAGTGCCAGCATGCTGGTTTTGAATGGGAATGCAGCTACTTCATTAAGAAGTAGACACATATATATATATATATACACTACTAAGAAAAGTGTTAACAAAAATTACTCTTATATTCTAATTAAAGAGATTTAAAGCCTAGTTCCTTGGCACCTCAGTCATTGCGTGCTTTACCATTGACATCATTAGGAGAAGGATTGACTTGATCATTCCCAGGAGTCCTACAGAATAATTTTTCAGTCTTGATTTATCCTTACTTTGCACTGGGCTGAACCCATAAGATTTGCCTAGTTTGATGGGACAGAAGGACAGGCAAGAGTTGGCTTTCAAGCATCACACTGTTCCTATTTATAAAATTTGCTTCCTAAAGAGCCCTTGGAGAAGCAGGGTGAAGAGAATGTGTTCCACATGGCTGTGCCCAGACTTTATTTAAACCCAGCTGAAACCTACACTTGCAGCTCCATGTCACAGCTACAGGGTGAATAGGTGAGATGACCACGGGCCTTAGAAACTCTGCCCCATCAACCTTTGTTATGGTTGGTTCTTTTAATTTTTAACCTTTCTTTTTGTTCTTCTCTTGACTCCTTCCTCTCTGTCAGCGTTATTTTTGAAGAATGATGCTCAGCCTGAAAGCAAAACCCCAAGTCTTGTGTCCTGAGTACAGTTGCATTGCTGCTACTTTCAGTTACACACAACAGGCATGTTGATGTCCAGAAAAAATATATTCTTTTTTGCTACAACATCAAGTTACTGATGTCTCAGGCTGTGAGCTGACCTCTCCTTAGGTCTGCTGACAGCCAGGCAAACTGAATTCTCTAGAAAAAGTCCATACCAACACCATGCCAGTGGTGGTGCTTTAGTTAACCACACTAAATGGTACCTGATCCACCTCCAAAGAGAGCCTGAAATGTGTGAGGTGCACTGATTCAGCACTGACCACTGTGCTATTCCTCTAACATTCCTTCAGGATGGCCAGAGCTGGCCTTGGTTCTCCATCTGCTTCATTTCCTTAAGGCAATGACACCCCCTCATGACCATTGTTTTCTCTCCCCCTTCTTCTGCTGTGTCAGAACTGACAGCTGAGCTGGATGCTGATGAGTCAAGGCTTGGTGGAACCCCAAACACATATTTGTGGATAATAAATTCAGACCTTGAATGAACACCCATGCTGCAGCAGACGGGTACCAGGTGAGTGTTGGCAATGTGGGATGTGAATTGATTCAAAGGATGTTGGGGCTGTAATTTACAACCTCCTGGTGTATGTTATTTTTAAACACTTGATTCATTAACACTTCTCTAGATGTTAAAAGAGCTTCATAAATCGATTGGTAGCCAGGAAAAATGAGCAGCAATGAGGTCATTTCAGTCAGAATGGGCTCATTACCACGCCAACTGTAAAAAATTTTTGAAGCCAGATTTATTCCTTCTCCCTTCTTTCTAACAGCCAACACAGCCTGAGGGTATTTGGTTTGATTTTTTTTTTCTTGTAGGATAAGAAGAAATTAAAAAAAAGTCAAATTCAGGAAAAGACAGGTAAACAGCAGATTTTCCTAGAGAGCTGAAAAAGCATTTGAACTAGAGATTCTCACTGATCTTGGATCTGGTTTGGTCCAAGACTGGACAGAGTAACTTGTATGTTTAGGAGCAACTACGTGAAATGAGCATTAGCTTTATCCTCTTTTGGTGCAGCATCATTTTCAAATTGTGGCAGGGAAAATACTGGTGTAAAAACAAGCGAAAGAAGGGGAAACCCACATTCTGTCTCCATATTTCTCAGATTTCTTTTTATCCCTCATCTGAGTAACAGTACAATGAGGCTGGATCATTGATGAAATCTGAACTGCAAGAGCAAATCACTCAAGTCCTGAAGCAGAAGGTCAAGGGTGAGGTCTTCAGGTGGCTGTAATTCATAATGTTCACACTTGCTGAGAGAGGCTTTGATGAGTCCAGTCAGCTGAGGGAATCCTCAGCTCTGATCTACAAAACAGGCTACCATGAAGAGATAGGAGCATGTTCCGGAGCACAGATAGAGCGTTCCCCTCAGGTTCACTTTGGACAAATGGAAAGGAAGATATCTTCAGGCTAGTGTAAGATTTTGAATCCCTTCACTGGTGTGTTTATTCCTGATCACGTAACACACAATTACTCTGTCCTTCCTGTTCATCCACTCTTGCCCTTCTTATCTGTTACATTTCATGATAGTGGTTGAATTGCTTGATCAAAGGAAGCTCTGGCTGGGATTTATCTCAGCTAACTGTAGGCAACCAACATATAGGCAGGTAAGTCTGAGTTAGTCACTCTAGGCTGCTTTTATTGTCAATAGAGATAAACAGGTATCTCTAGAGAGCAATTAATCTGATACTTGTTTGATATCTGTATTAGGATGAGATGAATCACCTTCTCCAGATGCCTCTTCCTCTCTATTCACTGTAAAGGGAACTGAAGATGACTAGCTTAGATGTAGGCATCTGTGTTATAGATGCTTTAAGATAAGAGGACAAATCCAACCTCAGGGGAACCCCAGTCCTGAAAGTCTAAATGAGTAATGATTCTAGAAAACTTATCACAGAACTAAAGATAATGGTTGAAAAGAACTTAGGATCTCAGAGCACGAAACACGCAGTGTTTTTTACAAATCCCATGACACCCTAATCAACAATATTGGTGGATATGTTTGAGACTTCTGTACTGTAGATCACTGTGGGATGGTGTGCTTCATGACCTGCTTGCTCTGCAGAAATAGTTCCTGTTGAATTGTCACCTTTGTGCAGTGTCATCACCGTGCTCTTCCTGTTCATATCTACCTCTGATTAACTGCTTCAAGTTAGAGGACCCATGAAACACAGGTTTAAATCAAAGGATTCGGGCCCTAGTTTTGAGCCACACAGTGTCTACACAGTCTCTGACTACACAAACCTGTCCAAGCATATTTGTCTCCCACAGTCAAGCTCTTCAGCAGAGAAACTAACCTCCTGTATTCAGACACTTCAGACACTTCAGTAGGGAAATTCTTTCTTCTGTGGAAAACACCTACTGATTGCATGAATGACCTTTTCTTTCTCTAAGTTTAGACAGATCCCACAGAAATGGTTTTGACTAGATAACTAAATTCTGTATCAACCAAAGGCTGTGAATCTTACATGTAATGTCATCTTGCTTATAAAGTGCTGGAAGGGATATACAGTGGGAAATGTGTATGTCTGCAGGGAAGGAGGCAAATTTCTGCCGGAGAAGTGGTAAGGATGTTATGATCAGAGGTGTCATTACAGCTTTCCATTAAGGCTCTGCTGAATACAGAGAGATCATGATCATACTTCACCAGCTCTGCTGCTGGTATTGTTTCTACCACCTCTCTTGTTAATCAAGGTTCTTTGAATATTAGAGTAGGGAAAGATCTGTGGCTGGTAGCTTGCCTAGTTGATAGTTATGTTTCTTTTTATCAGACAGGAGATGAGAGCCAAGATAATATGAGCTTGCCATGGTTTAAGTCCAGACAACAAGTAAGTACCACACAGCTGTTCAGTCAATGGCCCTTGGAGGGATGGGGAGGAAAGTTAGAAAAAGGTAAAATGTGCAGGTTGAGATAAGAGCGGTTTCATAATTGAAAAAAAAGTACAATATAGCAATAATAATCATAATAACAATAGCAGCAACAATAATAATAATTACACTGAAAAGGGAGGTAACAAAAAAAGGAATAAAATCCAAGTAAGACAAGAGATGCCCAACACAACTGCTTACCACCTGCTGACCAAAGCCCAGTCCATCCTGAGCAGTGATTGGCCCCTCCTGGACAACTCCTCCCAGTTTACATATTGAGCATGACAGTCTATGGCATGGAATATCGCTTTGGCCAGTTTGGGTCTGCTGTTCTGGCCATGCTCCTTTCCAGCTTCTTGTGCAGCTCTTCACTGGCAGAGCCTGGGAAACTGAAAGTCCTTGATTTAGGGTAAGCACTAAGCAACAACTAAAATGTCAAGGTGTTATCAACATTATTTTCATACTAAATTTAAAACACAGTGCTTAACCAGCTACTAGGAAGAAAATTAACTCTATCTCAGCCAAAACTAGGCCAGAGCTCCATTCTCCCCTTGTTTTTACAGCTTCCCTTGAAACTAATTGTAGTTACATATCAGCGTTACCTTACAGTTTTCATTGTCTGGTTTTGGCAGGCTATTTTAAGCAATTGAGGTCAGATGAATACTAATTACACAGCCAAGACCCATTAGGGAATAAGAACAATTCCAGGTGACTATGTTGACATTACTCTGTACTGAACTTTGTCCCTAAGATGGAAATATTTCTTCTTTCTTAGTCATTTTCATAGAAAAAGAGAAATCCAGAGGTATCTGGTTTAGTTTCTTGTACCTGAATTAAAGATGAGTATTTTTTAAACTTTTACTAGTAGGTATTTATGACTCAAAAACATTTAAGAAGCATTACGTAAGGACACTTCTCTGCTACTTAATGTATTTCAGAATTTTTTCTTCTCATGTCATTTGTTAACAAGGAAATTGCAGTTTTTGTAGGTGTCAACATAAATGACCAGATATTTTTTCTTGTGTATAAATACCACACCACTAAAGACCAAGAATATATTTGTTTCTTCCAACTCTCTTGTTTTATGTAGACAACTCACAGCTGTCAAATGGGTGCTTAAACAGAACTTGTGAAGAAGGTGATTTTCTGAGGCAGGAAATGCTCATTTGTCCTTTTCTGAAGGTATGGATGTCGTCATTTCCTTCTCTCTTTGTTACTCAGAATGAAAGGCTGAAAAAAAAAAAGAAAAAGAAAACAGAAAGGACAGGAAAACATTTATGTCCCTTAGTTTGACTAGAAGATAAGAGAGCAGAAGCTGTCAAGCTTTCTTTGAGGGATAAGTATTTAGGATACATAACCAGGTAGACAAATACAGGTAGAGTATAATTATCTTCTAGCTCTGGCATAAAATGAAACTAATTCCAGAGCAGGCACTAGAGATACATAAGGACTAAATTTTAAATAGATAAACTGAAGAGCAAAGGCATCCTCATCTGATGGGTGGGGAAAAGAGACCCATGGAGATTAAAGACTGGAGCACCAGAGGATTTAGACATGCATTAAGGTCTCTTGCTCTGAAGGAGCCCCAGAAGCCAAGACTAGCCAAGCTCCTGGCTTGTTTCTGTATTTTAAATTACTCGCAGTCCGATTATGCCCGTCCTTGTGTGAAGCACATGGAGAACTGGCTCCAGGACACAGTTCTCATGGGGTGTCCTGGGGAGACTGAGCCCTTTGCATGCAAAGTGCCACTTAGGAATGGGTTTGCAGTGCAGAACTCTGGGTACAACTCCTGTAGTGTAGGGCATAGGCATCACTCTTAATCCCTGAGAGAGCTGGTCCAGCCAGGGCTTACATTTCTGATCTCCAGACCCTTCCAAATCCCTGACAGAGGCAGGTCACAAACTAGCTGAATTATTCACACTTCAAAGCTTCCATTTTCACCAGAAATACAAGCAGCACCTGAAATACTTTCTTTTGAAAACAAAGCCTCTCACAGGCCTGTAGGTCATTTCTTGGGTCTCTTATTAAATCACTGGGTGGTGTGGCTGAGGGCAGAGCTGGGACCCTTGGCTGCTGTATCTCAGCGGAGAATAACTGTGCATGAGCCTTGAAGAACCAATGAACCAATGAACCTTGTAGAACCTCACCAATGGACACCACTACTTTGTCAGCCAACTTGAGCTTGAGCTCACAGGATTTTCTTTACCCCAAGTATCACATCCCTCCTGCTCCCTTGTTATCTTTCCCACTTCGTTTCCAAAGATGTTCAAGTCTCACTCATGTTTCCAAACCCTGCAAGTGTAGCAAAATTAAATGAGAGGGTTTCACCCTCATTGGCAGTAAGTGCATCTTGATTTCAAGGTTTGATTTAATTGGCAGACTGGAATTTTTTTTTACCCTTCTAAATTCCTCTCTACAAACAACCTCATAGTGAAAGAGGCCAATTTTCTGGACAGTTATCATGCAGATTTCATCCCTTTCCTGATGCGCAGGCCACCAAACTAATCATTTCGTGCTCTCAATTTCACACTCCAGAAATGACACAGAAAAGTAACTGGAACACATGTTCCACAGAAATGGTACCAGAAATAACAGATTTGCCCCTTAGTATTAATTCTTTCAGGATGAATTGATTTTTTTCCCTAAAACTTTTCGGTTCGAGGAAGTAGCATGCTTCTGTCATAGATAGTATACACCATTTCTGGGAATCATCAGTGGGCCCATTCTTCCCCCTTTCCCTATCCCTTGTTCTCAAGACACCAAAATGTAATGTAGACATTCCATTAAAACATGGTGGGATCCCCTGGGTTCTGGAGAAGTTCATGCTGTGTCTCAGAATGACAAGACATTCTAAAAGTAAACTCAAATTACAGATTGATGTGCATGTCACAGGTATAATCTGTTTGTTACAGGCATCCAGACTTCATATGCAATAGCCATTTCTTATATTATATATATATATATATATATACACATACACTGTTGTGTATCTGTAATATCCACAAAGAACATAAAAGGTTATCTTTTTGATTAGCAAGGGAAAATCTGTAGCATTATGGAATCACAGAATATCCTGAGTTGGAAGGGACCCACAAGGATCATCAAGACCAACTCTTAGCCCTGCACAGGACACCCCAACAATCCCACCATGTGCTCAAGAGCAATGTCCAAACACTCCTTGGGCTCTGGCAGCCTTGGTGCCGTGACTACTTCCCTGGAGAATCTCTTCCAGTGCCCAACCACCCTCTGGTGCACCAGTCTCCTGTCCTGTCCTGTCCTGTCCTGTCCTGTCCTCTCCTCTCCTCTCATCTCCTCTTCTTTTTCTGTCTTTCACTGACTCAGTTTAAATGACATTCCAGCACTTCGTGGGAACATTTTGTTGGGTGATCTGGTGTGAAAATGCAGAATTTCTAAGCACCATATCAAACTTCTCAGTTACATGTCAGATGAGAAAGCATAAAGGCATTATTTATATTGTGTTTGTCTGTGCCAATAAATCGCAGCTTCTCAATGGAGAGACTGTGAAGTGAAATGGAACGAAAGACCTCATGGTATCACAGAGTGAAAAAAAAAGTCATGTGCCAAGGGAGTGACAGTCTTCCAATGGATTCTTTTCATTGAACACTTGGAGGGAATTTTACTTGCCTCCAGCCACTACAACTTAGATAGAACCTCAGCCAAGAATGAAAAATTAATGTAACTGTACTTCTGAGGTTGCAGTAGCCCTTATCTCAGACCAACAAAGTCTTGAGGACTTATTTTCTTAGCAGATTCCCAGATGAATTTGATTGTAGGAAAAAAGTCTTCTAAAGCAGCCCAGCAGAGAGAGACATAAGAAAAAGCCACAGCTGAAAAATGAAGCCTCACAAATCTCACTTGTGTTTTAGTCAGTGAGACCAACTTCAGCACAAATTGCTAAATTGATAAAGTATTTTTTTTCCTTCTCATGTTTCTCATAATATGGTTAGATACCTTTCTGAAATCCATGATGCTTCACCTAACAAACTTGGACTAAGTGCTGAGGTGGATTTCTCACAGGTTTATATGGGATAGGAGTAATGAAAATTCCCTTCTACCATTCAAGAGCTCATATACGAATAAATTCTGTAAGGGCCCCACTACCTCTAGTTTTCCCACTGCTTTTAAGTAAAAATCCAAAAGACAAGCACAATTTAATAGAATCATAGAATCAGAGAATGAGTTGGAAGGGACCTTAGAGCTCACTTAGTGCCAACATCTCCGCCATGAGCAGGGTCACATTTCGCTAGACCAGATTCCTCCAAGCCCATCCAACCTGGTCTTGAACACTTCCAGGGATGGGACATCCATAACTACTCTGGAGAACTTGTGCCAGGGCCTCGCCACCTTCACAATAAAGAATTTCTTCCTTATATCTAACCTAATTTTCCCCTCTTTCAGTTTGAACCCACTACTGCTTGTCCTATCACCATAGTTCCTGATGAAACTTGTCTAACATGAACAAAATTAATATGAAAGCTGTTAGAATATTACAGGAATCTGAAGCAAAGCCTCATCTTCATGCTGGAGAAAAATTGGATAATTTAAATACAGGGTGTGTTGTCTTCCCTCAGTGTAGATGGTTTGTGCTTTTGTCCAGGCAGACAAGATGACGTTAGTCCCACTCTGCTCAAAAGTGGGAGGTAGACATACCTAGGCTGATATCCATCTGATATCCGTCTACTGTGGTCTTAAAGGTTATGGAGCAAGATTCCACAACCTCTCTTAATATCCAGACTCTGTGATTATGGGACTTGTTATTCAGCGTGCACTCTGAATAGATAACCAAAATCTTTCCTGCAGCAGATTGAACAATTTTTTTTCCCTGTCCCATCCTCAGTGCCACTGGGAAACAAAGGTTACCATCATCACTAAAACAGCCTTTTCTGCATGGGAGGAAAGCTTGATTGTTCTCATTAACCTCGTTCTTTCTTGACCAAAGAAATCTTATTCCTGAAAACTGTCCCTTCAGGTGATGCTTTCTACTGGCATCTCTCTTCAGTACATCTATACCTCGCCTGCTGGAAAGCTCCCACGTTAGGAATTTATGTCTCTGAGCTCCCAAGTATACTTTTCATAGAGCCATAGAATGGTTTGGGTTGGAAGAGACCTTAAGGACTATCTCGTGCCAACACCCTTGCCATAAGCAGGGGCACCTTTCACGAGACCAGGTTGCTCAAGGCCATGTCCTACCAGGCCAGTTCCATGCTTACCTGGGCTAAACAGAATTTCTTGGTATTGCTGACCATTTCTTCAGTTTACCAAGAAAACATGAATCCTGATCTTTTCTGGAGTTTCTGAAAGCTCTCTCTCAATAGCATTGTATGCTGATTCTATACAGGTACTGCGCAGTCTGTCATTGAGTGGTTTTCAAACTCTTGGGCATCTCTGCCACACTGCTTCGAGTACTTTCTGCAACTAGTTCTGCACCTGCTTTTCAGTGATCATACCCAGGCTTCAGAAACATGTTTGCTGATAAGAATGACTCATGGGAATGTGCTACAAACCTTAGAATAGTTTTGTTATAGCAGATTTTTATGTTCCTCCATCCATTATGCCAACTATCCTGGCATTAAAAGGCATTAGATTGATTTGACATGACTTGTTCTTCACAAACTCATGTTTCATGTTCTATCTTATTGCTACCTGGCTCGCTTACAAATGGTTCAGTGAGCAATGTCTTTCAGTGTGTTTCTAGGCTTCAAAGTGAAACTGAGATTGGCGCATAATCGCTGGCTTGCCTTTCATTAGAATAAGTCCTCTGCTTGCCCTTCTGCAGTGCTCATACAGGCTCTTGCATTTTCAGATGAGAACTTGTGTTTTCAGATGAAATTACACAAAGGAAGTTCTGTGGGGCTCATAACCACATAAATATCCAGCTTCATATCTTCCCCCAGCCAAATTGAGAGCTCATGGTGTTCTGGCACACGTCTATGATCTCCCTACATCCTTGACCCCAAAAGCTTGTTCCACTGGCCAGCTTCATCTGGCTGTCTTTGGCCATGGGTTGGGATGGTCATGTCCAGGGAAGGTCTGACATGGGAATCTACATTCTCCTGTCTGTTTCTCCTCCTTTAATCCCTCTCTGGTTGTGTAGTCCTGGACATTATCCACTCACCCATCTGTCAATGCCCAGAGGCAATCATGTCTGATAGGTGTTGGATAACCAAAGTGAGCTGTGTTTCCTCTATGACCTCAGTTAAACAAGGGGACTTTCAGAAATAATAATAAAAAAAAGGATAAAGTTTAAAATAGATCAAAGAAAATATATTCTCTGCAGTGAGCTGCCACATGATATCCATGTGATGGGATGGACATTGGACTTCTTATCCCAGCCCTATTCCTCCTGGAGACCAAGAGCCATATTCCTCACAAAGACCAAGGTCGTAGAAGGAATAAAATGAAAACTAAATGCCACAAAGAAATAATTATTTCATAAACCAGGTTGTGTTACTGCAAGCTTGACCAGCTAATGCCAGAAGTCAAGAGGCCTCAGTTGAGGTGCAAATAGTGAACCCTCTTTTGTGATTTAAAGGGGAAAGAAATGAGACTATTTTAAGATACCAAATCTCAGCTAATGTTTCCCCAGTAGAAAAATGGTTACTACCCTGTAAGTCATGATGACTTCTTATAAAGCTCTTCACATTATTATCTGAAGCAAGGGTGACATACAGGTGAACAGAGAATAAATTTAGGAAGATTATAAAAAATTGATGGTATAAGCAAATTTCTACTTAATGAACAAAGATGGAAGATTTCTGAACAATTTACAATTATTTGCATCCATCATTATAACCTTTAGTCTTATTAACCTTCTATTAGTTCCTATTCACAAATTATTCCTATTAACATCCCAAACAGGATACAGAAATAATTGCATGAGTGGCCTAATCAGAATAGCACTGAGTGTTTATTTGTAGTCTGTTGTGTCCTCTTTTTATTATCCTGCTCAGCTCCAGGTTTAAATATGGGAAACAGTTTTCACTTCCTTTTCGAAAATGATTTTCTCTTAGCTGTGCTGTTTTTTCAGGACACAGACCCAAAAGGAAGCAGCATTACTGGTACTGTAGGAAATGTAAAAAAGAAACACTAGAGAAGGAAACATCTCATTGTGATCTTGTCTAGTAGTAGTTTACAGGCAGTTTTCCTAGAAGTAGATGGTAAAAATTTTCAAAGCAAAAGATATGAATTCTGAGACCACCAGAAATTATTACTAAAATGTATGAATAAAGAAATTTGGGTAGGATGGGGTAGATCAACCAGATTATTCTAAGAATCACCTTCAGGTAATCTCAAACAAAAACTAGTGCTTTTTGTCAATGAGATGAAAGGAAGTGAAAAGTGCTTGGGTCTTCAACCCACAGACATGCAGTTTGAGCATGAGGAAATTTTCCGGTGTATTTATGCTAAACAACTGAATGCTATATTTAATAACAATCACAAATAAATATCTGCATCCAGTTTGATAGGAAAACCCCATCTGAAAATGACAAAGAAGAGCAACAACAAAATTAAAATACTTTGAAATTATGCTTTCCCAATTTGATTCGGAGCCTGTGAGGAGTCCTGTGGGGCTGCCTGGTTTTGACGACTCTGAAGGCATTTTGCCCAGCCCTTGTCCTTTGTTCGAACTCTTTCATGCTCCAGCTCTCGGTTTCCTTGCTGGTTTCCTCAGCTTGCTCACTGTGTCACAGCTCTCCCCCTGTCTGTCTCCCCTCCAGCACAGGCACGGGGACATTCCTTGCAGAAGGAGCTGCATTGTTTGCAGGCAAATCAGGTGTCAGAGCTTTTAGTAGTCGTGACTTCCTCCCAAACACAAAACTGCACTTCCAGCAATACATCACTGCCATTGTACAGGTTGGTTTGCAAAGAATTTTCTGAGGTCAGCATCCTTCGCCAGACCCTCAGCTATTACCAGGTTTATTATGAGGGAAATGCACAGCTGGCTGGGGGGCTGTTGGATAACTTGTCTCTGCTGCTGGGAACAGCTTTTACCCAGTGGTGAATAGCAAGATCTGTAGTGGCAGGAGAAGCATTGCTGAAGAAAGAAAATAATGTATTTCCCCTTCTCAGCTGATGGGAGAGTGGCTGGCATTTATTTTCTTTTGCAGCTTGTGCAAGGTGGAGCAGCCTCCTTGTTCTTTTGTTCTGTGCCTTTGGTAGTTTGACTCATGAGTAGGGAAAATGTAAAGGTGCAGTGGATGAATTTGTGTGTGCAGCACAGTGACACAAGAGCAGCTGGGATGAGTCTGAGATCTTGGCAAGAACCAGCTGGTTTGTAGCCCTGCTATCACAGGGCAAGAGCACACGCCAAGAAGAAGTCCTAGGACTTCTTCTAGGACTGGGATCTTTCACAGAATCATAGAAAGCCTTGTGTTGGAAGATGGGCAGGGACATCTCTCACTAGACCAGGTTGCTTCAAGCCCCATCCAGCCTGGCCTTGAACACTTCCAGGGATGGGGAATGAAAAGTTCTCTGGACAACCTGTGCCAGGGCCTCACCACCCTCACAGGAAAGAATTTGTTTACACCTAATTATAACCCAGGTATTTCTCTTCAGACAGCACAGCTTCCTCCCCATCCAGTGCATTGCAGTGTATTGATACATTAACAAAAGTATTAATAAATGTAATAAATTAGTGTTTGATCATCTGTATTTGCTATGTGGGTGAAGAATGATGGTTCTATGCTGTGCTTTTGCAGCATGTTTCCATATGGTGTCATCAGAACTAGCAAAGCTAGTCCATGAATTAAGGCTCAGCATTTGTTGCTGCTGTGTGACTTTTTCAGCTGTTGTGTTTGACTTTGAATTGCTTCAAATGTAATTTCAGAGCTTCTCAAGACTGAAATGAAAAGAGAGCATATACCAGAGGAGTTTAACTTCCACTGAAATTTTCCTCATGAGTTAGAAACTGAGCTGATGATAGACAGAATTCAGTCCAATAAAGCACCTTTTCTCTCCTTCCCCACTTTTCAAATAGGAAGGGTTGTAGAAGGAGTAGAGGGTGTCAGATGCTGTGGACCTGAGCCAGAGTGGAGAGAATGCGTAGCTGGTAGAATGGGTAGGAGAGAGGAAGAGTGAGTTAGCCTTTTTCACTCATGCGTGGGAGAAAGGCAATGATATTAAACACTGTTCAGCTCTAACGCAATGAAAAAATTGTGTATGACAAGCTGTGACACTTCCTGTGGATCTGAGTCATTGTTTGAGCCCAACCTTACCTTTCAGTGACTGGAGCAGCAATGTGTAGCCAGCTGGCAGCACACTGCCAGAAAGGACAGTGAGGGAGCTGTATCAGAAAGGTTAATCTTATTATTAGGATATCTGGTTCATCTGTGGTTGCAGTAACAACGCTCCAAACATGTGGCGGTGAGAGCAGCAGTCACAGTGCAGTGTGTTCTGCTGGCTATAGGGAGCTAAGGCCAGCTCTAACATGAAAAGGTCAGGAGTTGCTTAGGGTAACAAGTTGCCACAACTGGCAAAATCATAAAGTCGTGGAATGGTTTGGGTTGGAAGGGACCTTGAAGATCACCTTGTTGCAATCCCTCTGCCATGGGAAGGGACACCTTCCACTATCCCAGGTGGCTCCAAGCCCCATCCAACCTGGCCCTGAACACTTTCAGGGATGGGACAGCCACAGCTTCTCTGGGCAACCTGTGTCAGGGCCTCACCACCCCCACAGGGAAGAATTTGCACTTGAAGATGGTGCCAATTCCTTGGCAGTAGCTTGTTGGATCCTACTGACCATGAGAGCTCCTTCAAAGTCTCCTGACTGGAGATGTAGAAGGAGATTCAAGATGCACTCGTATAAAATCTGTTCTGTTTTTTTTCCCCCCACCTTAGTGACTTGGTTTGGTTTGGAATGCAATTAATGTTTTTCTGGGACATGTTAGAAAAATTCTAACCCCCCACGTACAAATGGGGGATGATTACCAAGGAGCACCATGCAAAGGATAAATTGACAAACTTTTGGTGTGGTAGGAAGTGCCATATCCATGTCCTTCATATGCAAACCCCTCTCCTCTTGAAGACACTGATGAACCAGATGATTTCTCCGTGGCTTGGCTTTGGCCCTTGCTGTTCAACCAAGGGAAAGCTGAAGGAAATACAGTCATTCTGCTTTCCCAGTCTGGGTGCTGTCTGTACTGTAGGTGTCTCCTGCAGGGCTACTCCACACAGGGGTGCCATGCTCAGGTCCTGGTGGGTTTGGGACAGACTAGGTGGAATACTGGCTGCATTATTCATCACACAGACACCCGGCTGCTAGGAAGTGTGCCAAGACCACCGTATGGATTTCATCTCCTCTACCAATCAGCTGGAGAATCCCAGCCCTTAATTTCTTTGCTTTAGGCTGAGTGCTCTGAACTGGGTTACTTTTGAAGTTGTACACCCCTTTCCTCCTCCCCTCTCTGCCCCACACACGCATCCTCTCCTTCCCTCCGAGGGAAGTGCTGCCACACAATGCTGCGGGGAAGAAAAAGGGATGACTGACACCAGATTTATTTGAAAGGTGCTTTTAAGGCATCAGCCTAGGGACACTGTGGGAAGTCTGGCCCCAGAAGGTGAGAGGTAGCTCAGGAGTCAGAAGAGAAAGGTGGAGCAGGGCCAGCTAAAGCCAGGCTAAGCCAGCTCTTCTGTTCTTTGCTTTTAAAATTTAAAACCTCCTGCCCTCAGTTAATCTATCATTTGTTTGTCATCTAGCTATTGATTTTACGTGCAGGTAATATTGTGTCTTGGTGCAACATATTTATATGCACAGACATAAAATAATAATTAGATTAAAGAATAGATAGATAGAGAGATGAATTGATACATTGTGTTTCCATACGGTGCTGAACGCTGGTGTAACACCACTTGAATGAAAATCAATAAACAACAAACCAGTGACAGAGTGGCTGGACGAAGCACTGTGTGTCTGTCTATCCACCTACCAACCTACCTGCCTTCCACCTTGTCATAAAGGGTTTCTTAAGCCCATAAACCTTCTTGCTGATTTGGGGTAAAATACTTCTGTAATAAATACATACAAAAGCTTTTTTCCAATTTCCCTCCAAAAAGAGAATGTGTTTAAGTCAATGCCCAGTGGAATAAATAAGGTTTGGACAGACTTCGATCCTGACTTTTTGCAAAGTTTCTGTCTAAGATACATTTGAAAATAGTAACAAAATAAAGTATATTTGCAGTAGAGTTTTATTACTCTGTGTGATGGCTTGCCTGGCCAGGAATGCACAGATACCAGTTAGAGGTCTCACAAGTAAAGAGCCCCTGCTATTCAGCTCAATTTCTTTATTATTAAGATCTATATGGTTATTCAATATATATGTATGTCTAAAAAATCTATCTATATATCATGACATTATATGTAAAACATATATTATATCTATATATTTCTATGTTATAAATGCCTGTGTGTAACATGTCTGTGGGGTGCATGTACATTAGAAAACTCTGTGAATATTTCGAAAAATCCTCTGTGTTGCATAATGCAGACAGGCACTCAAACATTTGTCAAGGATTCCAGGCAGTGTGAAGGTAAGTTGAGTGAAAATGTTTATGTGAATGTTCAAAGCCGGGGAAGTTTGAATCTTGTACAATACAATTAAAATGTGTATTTTAGTGATAACTGAATCAGAAATAAACACAAAGAAAATATGAGAGAAGAAAGGAGGAAAAAATTACGCACTGCCGACATGCTCTGAATTAATTTGCTAGGTAGGAACCACGATGCCGATGTAGATATTCTATCTGCAGCGAGCGCCACGGTGAGAGGAATAACCTCTATCTAATACTGCATTGATATGAAGGACTTTGACACACTTTGGAAACACGAGCGATACACTGGAATTAAAAAAAAATAGTATTTCTGCATTACAGGGTCCAAAGGAAATAATTTATGCTGCAGGCTTTTTTGTTCTAGTGACGATTATTTTATGGGAAATAGGTTTTGATTTCTAAACTTAGCCATGCTGCCCACAAATGGTACTTTCTGGGGATTAGTGATTGATCTTTCCATTTCTCAGCTTTCTTGGTTCTCTTCACATCTTCTGCTTTCCAATGTGTGTGTGTGTGTGTGTGTGTGTAAGCTCTGGAGCCAAATGCAGAATAGTCATCTGGCAGAAGCAATAAGCCACTGGAATACAGACACATTTCTGTCTCCAAATTTCACCACGTCTTCAGTCTGAAGGCTGAGGATGGCAGAAAGATTAAAGTTTGACATTCATTTCTGTTGTCCACTGAAGGGATAGGGGAATTCCCTTTCTTTGGTGTTTTGAACCCACAGAATAGATGGTCAAAAGCTGAAGTCAGTATCCAGGCAAAATGTTTGCTGGTTTTAAAAGAGGTGTTGTAAGAGCAAAGATTTCAGAATTAGAAAGACAGCTTAAGTGCGTGTTGAAATCTGTCCCTCTTGATGGAACAAATAATCTTTGCAGTCTGGGATGGGAGCCTGCCTGTGTTTGATTTCTGTCTGGCCCAAGCTCATTTCCCAGGCTAATGGCACAACGTCAGTAAATCCTTCAACTACCAGTGAGTAGCTTGGCAGTTACTATTCCCAAATATCTAAGAACTAATCATGCCTTTATGTATTTATTACCTCATCTTCTCTGCTTCAGCCTACTTGTGCATCACCATTGAGGGTGAGCGTTCATCTCCTGGGGCTCTGCTCTGACTGTCTCCAGAGGACAGCTAATGTATATCTATTACATGAACCCAGCATCAAGCTGCTGAGTTCTTTGCTGGAGCTGGCTTCACAAAGAACAGCAGCCCTTGTAAAAATTGCCTGTTTCTTCTTCTAGACCCAAATAAATTTCCTCAAACTTCAGGTGCTTACTAGAAGAGCTTAAATTGACAGCATGATGCATGGTCACTTTATTATGAAGTGTTTTATCTATAGTCAACAGAGTTCAATAGTCACCTGCTAAGGGCAATTCATGTTATCTCGTATCTGAATTGTTCTATGGTTATCACTATCTTACCTCAAGAGCAACTACCTGCTTAAATTAGGTGATCCTCTTAGTGCCTTAGGTGGGAGAAACTGGTCCTGGGCTTGATTATATGGAATATCTCAGTGGATTTTGTTAGCACAGAAAAAAAAGAAAAGAGAAAAAAGGGTTTGTGCTATAGCTATAGCCAGGCAAAAGCACCTGAAACCAAGTGAGAACATTTGCCATTCATGGCCTCCTCATTGCTTTTTTTTTTTTTTTTTTTTTCTTTCTTCCTTTCTTTCTTTCCCTTAATTTTCACATAATCATGTTCTTAGACAACACAGAAAATACCAATTGACCCAGATGCCAAACTGAACATAATTCGCAAATAATCAAGTTGAGCAGGTAATGATTACCAATAGGTTAAAATCTGTTAACATAAACTACTGAGCCAAATTCTATTGCACAACAAATGCATTCTGAGAAATTAAGTATGATTATAGTGAAATGAAGATTAATAATGGAATATGTGTATACTGTGGTATTATCTGAATTGATTAAGATAATTCAAATTTTCACTAAGACTTTATAAGGTAGATGCAAAGTGATTGCTGGGGACCAAATTTTGTAGCCAGTGACAACACAATGGGCTGAGGAAAAGACATGTTCAACCATTTTAGACTTCAGTGGGGTCACTGAAAACCTGCCTGGGTCTGAGAGGGTGTGGGTGGCCTTTGTTACACATCTAGAGTGAGACTTAATCACACATCACATGCCTCCAGGCAGGCACTTTTTCAGCACACAAGCACCTATAAAGCTGTACCAATACTGTAAACATGATCAATAATACAATGGAATATTCTTTATAGAATGTCAGACATTGTCCTTCTGGTGCTGGTGACTAGAGAAGTGCAAATAATTCTGAGTTTTTACAACTTGTTCCTACTTCTATTTCACAACCCACTTTTCCCTGTTGACTTTTGCGAGAAAGTTATTGTTAAGCGCTAATGACCTCTGCACCTTAAACTCTGTGCTAATCCTGGCATACTCCTTTGCATATCAGTTTGCTGCATACCTTAAAATGAGACTGGAATGTTTCATGTTGCAGAAAGGAATTTTGGGCTCAGAAACCTGTATTTCATGGAAACATGTTCTGCTAGTGGAAGCACCAGTGGTTCAGGCATATCTTACCGCTTGACACTGCAGAAAAGAAATGCTTGGAACGAGGCAACTTGAATGTTTTCTCCACTTTGTAGATGTTTTGACAAAGAAATGGGAAAGCTACTGGTTGGGAGAAAGTCATCATTCCTTTCTCTGCTATGGTTTGTGATTAAATAGCAGGGTCAGAGTTGGATTTTTGGATAGCTGCCGGGCCTTTGTTACTGCTTTTTTTGTCTACATCTATTTTGTATCTCAGGAAATAAGTCACAGAGCAAACTGCCAGCCCTCTCTCACCTAGCTCTGAGGGGTCAAGATGCCTGTATGCAGTGCAGCACAGAGAGCTGTTCAGGATGCCTAAATACCTCATCTGTGTGTGGTCTTGGGTCCATCCTGGAAAGAGACCTCTGCTCATTTGATTAAAGTGTCCTCACATGACATTTCTGTGGGAGAAGCAAAGTTATTTGTGCCCATCATGTCTGTATTACAGATATGTGCTGCCGATTCAGCTTAAGCCTTGAAGCAAGTCTTGGTTTAACACAGTCTCAGATTTGAGGTGATGGTCGGGGTCTGAATTCAGAGTCTGACATTCATTTTTATATAAAAATGAACTTTGAAGAGTGACTCAGCTGTGCCTGCTGCAGGGTGCCCTCCTGGCTGCAGTGATTGCACTCCTTGCATTTTTACTTTGTTACCTGTCACTGTGAATTCCCCCCTGCGGGCCCATGAAATATTGAATCTAACAAAATTCTTATGTATCTTTGCTCTGTTGCGTTTAGAAAAGCAGGAGGAGGAACTCACAATAAGAAATGGTCATCTGGGCATCCACAGATATCAATCAGAGGACCAAATATCTAAACATTTACAGCATCTTTAAGGAGTTTTTCCATAGATTTTGTGAAGGAAGGAAGGAAGAAAGGAAGAAAGGAAGAAAGGAAGAAAGGAAGAAAGGAAGGAAATAAGTGAGGGAAGAAAAGGAAAAGAAAAATAAAGAAAACAGAGCAGTGACCAATTCTCTTAAGAAAAGGAGTTGTAGTTCATTGAACCTTGTCTTCCTTTTGCATTCCCGATGTTAGGTAAATATTTGAGCGAAGTCCAAACCAAATACACACACCAAAATAGCATAGGGTGTAACTGATACAATCTCCAGAACTCATAGAAAAGGCGACTATGAAGGGGGAAGGGAGAGACCTTTTCCTAGAACAACTATTGCTTGGGTGAAGACCATCGCCCCTCTGACTGGACAATGGGAATTAAGTATTTTCCATAGCAAGCACAACAAAATGTCCCATTTTAGAAATGTGGCCATTGCTGAGATAGCGGAGGAGATCTAAATGTCCAATGCCCTTTTACAGTGCTTTTCATGCAATTGTCCTAAAGTCCCTCATAAACATTTTGCTCCAACATATTGAAATAATCAGGTCATCTGAGGCACAGGTTGTCCAGACAAGATGTGGATGCCCCATCCCTGGAAATGTTGGATGGGGCTCTGAGCAACCTGGTCTACTGGAACGTGTCCCTGCCCATGGTAGGGGGTTTGAAATTAGATCTTTAGGGTCCCTTCAAACACAAGATGTTCTATAGTTCCGTGATCTTTTCTATGCAGTAATAACTTCTCTTTTCCAAGTTTCTGTGGATGTTGTCTGTGTGTTATGGGAAAGAGGTGAGAACGAAAGGCAGTGCCTCAGCAGAGAGGAGAAATCCAATCCACGGGGATTAAAAATCAAGTCCCTTTGTCCTATTTGCATGACAAAGGCCCATTGCATAAGTATGCATAAGTATGGCTAAATACAAGGCTTAGTCCCTCACCTCCTGGTTAGGCAACAGCGGAGACAGATAGGGCTGGAGGAGCAGTTGGATGGAGATAGCTTTGGTCATGTAAATGCCTCGAGTTCACTGTGAAGAGTCTGAGCGATTCATCATTTCATGCCGAGCTCAACAGCTTTGATGGAGGCATCACACCCAACGTGCACTGAAGATGTCCTCACATGTCTAATGTGTCTAGACATTCTGGCCTTTAATATCCTGCAAGTTGCAGGAATCTAGAGGTGATAGGGACACTGCAGTGGTCAAAGCCTGTGATGGATTTTCACTGGTGTAAATCACCACAACACCACCCAAAGTTAGAGTCTCACACATTGAGCCCAGGTAAGGAGCTGGGCCCATTCCAATGTTGGCTATTACTGAAGGTATAAAAAGCCTTTATTTGAGGAGGAGGTTATGGAAGGGAGTGGTGGTTTATTACGAAGATGGAGCTGAGCCTGCCTTTGGGACAAGTCTGTGTAGCTCTTTAGGAGACAGCAAAACCCAGGCCCAATGCATCTGGCACATGTTCTCTGGGGATTAAAAAGTATCTTTGACTTTTGCAGCTCTGATCACAGGTTGTACCTTGTGCTGTTGCACTGTGCCACACACAGCTCTCAACACGGGTACAAAATGTTCCTCTCTGGAGGGCTTGTGATCTTCTGGGAGGGTTGCTGCTGGCTGTCAAAAGACTGCTGCATTTGCCCCAGAGGAGAGGAGGGATACAGATGCACACCAGATTTCCACATTGTGTGAAAGGAGCCTTGTAATTATCTTATACATTACAGTTGGGAGCCCCAGGCAAAGGGTAGGCTCCTGTGCTTTCTCCTGACCCATTGTGTGAAGTCTCAGGTGATGCAGGGTGGGGAAGTGGCTGCCTCAGACGTCTTTGTCGTGCAGTGCTGGTGATTACGTGACCAGTGGGGCTGGGCCAGCCTGCCTGGGCGTAGGTGGCTGTTGAGCACGGTGGCTGTGTGACATGGGCACTGTGGTGGGCAAGGGGCTGGAACATCACCGGCTGCTGACATGGCTCTTACTTGTCCTTTGGCAAGGTCTCACCTGCACCTTGTCTCTTTTGTCATCATAGAACCCTAGGATGGTTTGGGTTGGAAGAGACCTTAATGGTCATCTTGTTCCACCCCCTGCCATGGGCAGGGACAACTTCCACTAGACTAGGTTGCTCCAATCCCCATCCAACCTGGCCTTGACCACTTCCAGGAATGGGACATCCACAGCTTCTCTGGGAAACCTGTTCCAGTGCCTCACCACCCACATAGTGAAGAATTTCTTTCTTACATCTAATCCAAACTGCACTCTTTTTTAGGCCATTCCTTTTTGTCCTACCACTCCATGCCCTTATTAAAAGTTCCTCTTCCGATCTTGTGGAGCCCCTTTGGGTACCAGGGGTGCTGTTCTAAGATCTCCCCAGAACTCTTCTCTCTTCTCTCTTCTCTCTTCTCTCTTCTCTCTCTTCTCTTCTTCTCTTCTCTTCTCTTCTCTTCTCTTCTCTTCTCTTCTCTTCTCTTCTCTTCTCTTCTCTTCTCTTCTCTTCTCTTCTCTTCTCTTCTCTTCTCTTCTCTTCTTCTCTTCTCTTCTCTTCTCTTTCCTCAGAGATGGGCCAGTTTAGCACCATTTTGCCCATCCCAGCTTTGCCTCTATAATAAGGACCAGCAGGAGCTTTGTACTCTGCAGCATCATATTCTCCATGCCAGTTCAGGATCCCTTTGGAAAAGCAAAGATGGAATAAAATAGGAAAATTTTTGACCTTTGTATGAACAGATTGTACTTAGCTGTTGTCACTGTGGCATAATAGGAGAGGATTTGCTCTTGTGAGAAGGGATGGATACGCTGTAATCCCCCTTTGCCTGGCCCAGCACATCATGTGTGGTCTGGGTGCCGAGGTGCTGCTGCAGATGAACTGACTTGTTCAGGCTGTAGCTGCATGCAACCAAAATTAATTCCAGGATTAATGTTTAAGCTGGCTGAGAGAGGCTGTTCATCTCATAGAAATGCTGCAGTTGTTGGACTAAAGGTACAGTCACCTCTCAGAAAGGGATGAAATCAAATTCACACAAAATTTTCAAAAAGTAAAAAAAAAAAAAAAAGGTTTTGCTGGGTTTTTGCTTCACATAATTAAAAATATTTCCTTTGTGTCCAGCTCTCTTGTTTGAACAAATTATTTTATTTTTCTGGGTAATACTTTTTTTTACCGAAGATTCATGTCCAAGAGAAACTCACAAACCTGGTCTTTGAACTTACTGAACTGAAACTCTTTGATCACCTTGAGTGGTTTGTCTAGCAATACTTGCAGCCCACCAACTTGCTTAAATGGACCTTGGGCCATGGGCAGGGTTGGCTTCCAGGAGCTGACAAAATCAAAGTTTTTCGAAAGAATTCCCAGTCTGCGGCACACCCCACCACCCCACCCAGGAGAGAGAGATTATGGGAACTCATATCATAGAAAGATCAAGCTTCAGTTTAATCACCTCTTGTTAATGCCTTTCTTATATTGGATTTTAATATATTTTTAATCTGTTTTTCATTTTCCATGCTTTATCACTTGGGTGATCAGAGCAAACAGGAACCAACCTAATGCTGGGACTGAAACACAGCAGAGGAGGTCTAAAAGCAGAAGTAAAATTTTCCAGGTGGTCGTGGAGGAGGGATATGAACTGAGGACTTGTCTGGCAGAAAAACTCGAAATTGGGAGTGAGGCAGCTAATGTGACAGTGCCCTGCTCTGTGACCTTAAGCCCCTTTAGCCTGTGTTCCTCCATCCTTTTGATTGAATATTCAGTTATATGCATAGAATCATTGAATCACAGAATGGTTTGGGCTGGAAGGGACTTTAAAGATCATCCAGTTCCAACCCCCCTACCATGGGCTACACCTTCGACTAGACTGGGTTGCTCATATTCTCCTTTAGCAGATATTTTTATTCTAAAGCACTGAGCACACTGAAACCTTTTCTCCAGCTACATCCTCTAAGTAATGCCCCACACAGAAAAAAGAAAAATCTTCAAAAGTTATGATAATGACACAGAGAACCTGTCAAAAACCCCTTCTGAGGCACTTCTCCCATCCCCCCCATGATGAACTTATTTTTCCTGCTGTTCAAAAAGACCCTTATCAACGTTTCAATCTTTCCATGTAAATACACTGACAAGTGTCAGGCCCTGGCAAACCTATAATTAAGGCTGAATACAATTTGCTAATAAAAGCCAAGAAACCTTGGGTTGAGTTTACTTACATTATCCCCACTGGGCACTTTCCATCAGAATTTTTTATCAGCCTCTGCAAATGCCACTTTGACATTATTTTTACTGAATCAATCAAATTCAGACACTATACTCCTTCTCCTCCTTGCAGAGAAGATGCTCCAGCTACAGAAATAAAGATTTGTGCTGTTGTTTGTTGTTGTCATTGCAGCTCCTCTGACTCACAAAGCACAGTGAGCTTTTGGAAGGAGAGAAAGAATGAGAAAAATAGAGGAGAGAAAAAGAGAGAATTGGAGAGAGAGAGGCAGAAAACGTGAGCCAGCGATTGTGGCAGGCTTTACAAATTGGCACAGTCTTATCAACAGCATTTCATGGTTTTCTGGAACTCTTTCAAAGGGAACTTGCCTTTGTGTGCACTGGCTTAAGCTTTACTAATATTTAAAGCTATATTTAAAAGTTTATGAAAATTACTTCTGAGTTCCTCTGTCTCTTAAAATTGCCTAGGCCAATGTTTGCTTCTTGCTGTTATCCCACTCACCCCCCTCTTCCTGCATTTTTCTGTGGTTTTCCCGTCCTCTTCGTCCTTCCTTGGCAGGGTCTCTGCATTTCCCTCTCCCTCCCATTTGCTGTGTTCCCTTCATCCAGCCTCCCCCCTCTTCATTTCTAAGGGGCTGGGAGAAGGGTTTTGTTTGGTGGGACTGTTTGTGATGGGTGAGGTCCAGCTCCGAGCAACGCTGCTCTCCACTACATCAGTAAGTGTGTAAGTAAATACATCTCTCACGCTCTTTCTCTTGGCTCCCTGCTTGGGCAGAGGGTCAACTGGCTTTTTTCCTTGCTCCCAGCTATGTCTGGGTCAGTTGAGCACAGTCTGACACCTCTAACAACCCACAGTGGCATCCTCATCCAAAAGCAGATATGGAAATAGCTCAGGTGATCCTTAGCACAGACACACAGTACTTCTAATGGAATTCAAGGGGAGAAATCATCCCAGCTTTCCACTGATGGGTGGAGGACTGATGGAAGCCCCAGTGTGTGTCCAGATTTGCCTGCAGCCAGTGTTATTTGTGTACAGGTGGGCACTGGGGATTGTGCTCTACCTGAACACCAAGGCTGTTTGGAGGAGACGTATTTAAATGCATTCAACATTTTGGACTGCGGATGTGCCCTTGGTCTGGGCATGGATGGCAGGAGGACACACAAAGGGGACCGTGGTCCAACACAGGCTTCTGTAGCTCTCCCAGAGGTGGTGACACTTGGGGTAGGGTTTGGCTGCCCCCCACCCTGTGATGGCTGTGTCTGAGCTGCTCACCCTTTGTAAAGCATCATGCTGAAAAAGACTTCTGGATATTCTATGATTCTATGGTGTGCAGAGGAATTGCCTCTTAAAAAGGCCCATATCTCACCAGGGCTGTTGGAGCTGGAGAATGTCTCAGCTATGTGAATAAGTACATCTCAGAGGTTTAAATAAAGGTAAGATGAATCCTTTTTGGGGTAAATGACTTGGAGAAATTCAAAAATATTAGATCCCAGTTAATACATTCTAAAGGACTTGCAATATTTTCATGTCAGAGTTTGTATCATAAAAAATCATGTTAGCTAATGTGGTTTTAAACACAGAGTGTGTGTGACAGTGGCTACATTAGTTCAAGCCAGAGGGCCCTGCTGGTCCAGCACTGTTTCCAACAGCAGTCAAGAGTAAATGTTTAAAGAGAAGAATAAACTACTTATAGAAAAATAAAGTGTCTGTGCCTCCAGCAATCACTGATGTAGACATCTTCAGGAGACTACATTTATACAACTAGGATTAACAGCCTCCAGTGTGTCTATGTGTTGAAATTTCCACTTTTTTGGGGCTGTTTTTTTTAAAAAAATTAATACCTTGGGTATATCCAGTGGCAATGTCCTGCTTGCCTGGTTTATTCCCAGATGATGAAGCCATGGGTGATTCTGTGCCTTCACAGTGCCCTGAAAAGTACCTGCTCTGCACCTGGGGCAGTTTGGTGGAGTTAGGCTGACTTCAGACAGGATGATCTTCTACGACTTTTCTGTGACTTCAAAAGAGGTAGGCAAATGTGCCCTATCTGAGGAAGTGACCCCTTGCTTTACTTTATTCTATGACATTAAAAAGAGCAGCTTTGGTGTAGGAGAATGTCGAGCAATTCTCTCATCTCTCAACGCTTAAAAGCGCATAGGGATGAACCACAAGGATAAGCTATAAATGACTTCTGTATCCCATAATGTATCAGTTATAAGCAAATCCTTTATATAAATGAAACCCAGATCCTTTAGATTCTCTTTGAAGAAATCTTGTCCTCTGGCAGCTGGAACTGCAGTGGTGGGAGTGATGGAGGTAGTGGCTGGAAGACACGGCTGTCTGCTGGAGATAGGATCAACGTTCCTGCGAGGGACAACTGCAAATTTGGTGTTGTGCTGAGATTATAAATCCCCTTAGATTTTACTGGTGTTTTTGGAGAGAGAGGGAAAGTAGATTTAGAAAAATACGATATATAGGTACATGTACACATTTATAAATTCTGTGTACAGATGGTAACACCAGGCTCTGTGGTAGAAGGTATATTAAGCTTTAATGCATTAACCAGTGCAGGACCGATGGAGTGTATACGATCATCTCTGTTTTACAAGGCAGGGGAAGGTTAAATGATTTGCCTGAGGCCAGAGACTAAATCAGTGTCACAGATGGGATGAGAAAGGAAGAGGCTCCAGTTCAGGTTGGATTCTCAGCAGAATAGGCAACACCAGAAAGAAATAAGGCTCAGGCAAAAAGCAGTGGTGGCTTGTCACTTCAGGGTCCATCACTCTGCTAAGCAGTGCTGCTAAGGAAAATGTCCTCTGCCTCCTTTTTTTCTCATCAGATAAAACAGCAGCCAAAACTCTCTCTACATTCTCTACACAGATTCATCTTTGCCTGTTTCACACTTCCTCTGTGCTGGAAAATGATTTTATTTTTATTTTCTAGGGGTCAGACCTCTCAGTGTCCTGAATTTCTCTGCAGCAGCAAAAATTAATGCCCCAGCCTGATCCTGTCAATGCAGCTCCTACTTTGTGAAAAACACGTAGTGCCTATTAAAAAAACAACAATCATGCACTCCAAATAATTAGTGTCATTATTAGTACTATGGCATAACCTGCAGCGCCCAATTAAGATCCAAACCTTATCACGCTAGGTTGGGGAAACATACCTTAACGCACAGTTTCAGCTTTGAAGATTTTGCATTTTTAATGGATGGAATTAAGAGTGGGAAAAAGGAACTTATTCTCCCTATTTCACAGGCAGAGCACTGGGACCTGGGGATATTGAGTGAGTTGCCCAAGGTCACACGGGCTGTGTCAAAGGCAGGAGCTGAACCTGTGTTCCTACCTCCTGATCAAGGAGAGCTACGAGATGGAGCTTATAACCATGATGAGTCTTTAATACAACAGGGAAAGTAATAACCAGAAGAAAGAGCTTGGGAAGGAAAGAGGGAGGGAGAGGGATGCGTGTGATCATGTCTCTCACAGCCAGGCTGTTCAATGACTAATAACAACTGGTCTTGACTGAGATGCTCCGGGGAATGTCGTATTTCATCCCAAGCCTCTTAAGCAGCCAGTTAGTCTTAGGGAACTCTGAGCCTGTAATCTAATGCCCAAATAACAACACTTGTCATTAAGTCATTTTAAGTAGAACATGCATGTATATGTGTGTATATTTACAAATATATACACACAAAGTGTTTTACTTGTTTAACCTACATCTATATGTATATATAATAACACATGCACACACACACACACGCCCTGCCCTGCCTTAAAATAACATGGCTACGTTAGGAGTGGACCTACCACTGCAACCTGGAAATGTAGATGATTTAAAGGTTGTTGTTAACTTTTTTAACAACAAAAAAAATTAATGTTTCATTGAAATCCATATTTTGTAAAGCTGTGCTAAAAGAAAAGTACTTAAGCAATGGCAAAATATCCCATTCTATTATTTGAAAAACAATTTTTTTTTTTAAATTTCCTTTCTTTTTTTCCAAAGTTAAATGCAATTTTTACATAATCTTTTGGGAAGGTTTGGGGTTGATACAAAATTTAAATATTTCAAAGTTAGTCAATTTTTGAATTTAATCTGTGGGTTGAAAAAAAACCAACGAAAGAGTCTGTATTCCAGGTAGAAAAAGAGGTTTGAATGATAAAAAAAATCCCAATGAATGAAACATTAAATGAAAAATTTGATTCCCCTAGCTGGGAAGTAATATTCCCTCTGCCCCTGCGATTCAGTTCCCTGGGATAAATGCATTCTGGTGCACCCAACAGATATAATACACGTTCCTCCCCACAGACTGTGTTGTTTATCACATGGGAGGGACCTGTTGCAGTAGTGATAGGGGCTCAAGGCAGTGGAGACCCCGTTACAGCCACTGGGAGGAGGGTTTAACTCACAGTCCTGTAGATATTGGGGGCTCTTGCACTGCAGAAGTGGATTCTGGCTCTGCTTCTCAAAAATGTTTCCAGCCAAATAATTTTGTGTTGGTTTAGTACAAATGGTCAGCTGTGAGTTTCCCACCTTGGAGGGAACTTGGACATGCTGAGGTCTTTCATCAAAGAGCTCAGTTTTGTCCTTAGAAAAGATGCTGGAAAACAGCTTTCTCCTTGCCACAGTGCAGGTACACAAAATTATCAACTTCTTGTCTCCTTAACTCTCCAGAATTTCAACCTCTGAAGACATGAGACCAAGAAAACCCTCTCAACACACAGAGGTGTTGAAGAGAGAAAGGCATAAATATTTGCAGCGCCTTCAGGTGTTAAAGTGATGGGCAATGAGGAAAGGACCGTGTGGAAATGAATCATACTGTCTTGGGGAAAAACTGTGCTGACATGCAAAAACATTTGTCTTGAGGGTCATGCATCACACAGGGAAGAAAGTAAAATCCCAAAGATCTTGTGATTACAGGAGCTCTGTCCAGCCTCTGCACAGATTAAGGATTTATAGGAAGAGAAAGAAGTGAGGGTGTATTTGCATTCCTTTTGCAGAGTGGATGTGTGCAGAATAGCAGCTTTAATCCTGGAATTTAAAAAGTGTTGGATGCTTGACTTGGAGATCTGAGTTACAGTTGTTTGATGTACTTTCTCTTTTTGCATCTCTTTGCACAGACACATTAGATAGGCAGCATATATTTACATTCTGGATTTATGAAGTTGGAGCTGGACGTTTTTCTAAATTACTGTGAAACCAATGCTTTTCACATCCTGTTCAGTCTTTTTGGGCATCCTCATTTGCACTTCAGCTGGCAGAGTTGCAGGTTTGACTTTGTTTTCCTCTTTCTGCTGCTTTTGCGGCTCTCTCCCGTTTTCATATATTTCCATCTTCTGATTGAAGTGACCTTTCCCATTCACCCTTTAAATTCCACCCAACTGAAAACTAGTCTGCCTCCAGGCCTGAAACTTCGGCCTCTGTGTCCTGGGACAATGGGGTGAAGAAGGCAAAATGAGGGACATTCCTTCAGGTCCTCGGTGTGTGGATAACAAACAGGGCATGAGAGGCGGGCAGGTAAATCAGAAATCTCTCCATTAGCTGGTTAAGCATTTTGGAGTGACATCAGGTACATTAGGAGGTGGCAGCCACAATGGAGGGACATTGTCCATTTGATATTCATGAGATGAAGAAGGTTTAAGAAGAGAAAAGGAAGGGGGAGGGAGGGATGTGGGCTTTCTAATGTAAACACCATTATCATTTGAAAATCAATTAGCTCCTTGCACCGAGGGAATGACGAGACTTAAGGCCCTTTTCTGAACTGCTATTGTGAGCCTGGGTTATTTACTTTAATTAAGAGGAGACAGAGTGGATTATTGTCTCAAACTAAGGAGTTGGGAAGAGTCAGAAAATTACACTCTACCTCACTGCACAACAAAGCCCGGGTAAGAGACAGGCTCCAAACCCAGCAAAGTCGAAAAGAAATTAGCCTTTAATCTGGATTCGTCCTACATAAGGAGCAATCAAAAGGAAGGAAGGTTTGGAGCCTCCTTGCTAAGCACCAGGCATGACATTGCAGTGGCTGCCACTGCTAGCTCTTCTGCTGGAACTTAATATTGGTTCTGGGAGGTGCTTCTGCCCCTGGAAGGGTTAGAGTTTGAGAGTAAAGAGTTCCTTTGTCCTAAAATTTGACACATTGAAATGTCAGGTGTGGGGCTTCGTTTCCTCCTGCCCTCCAACACAATAATGGAGCAATGCATTGTTCTAGGAAGAAATCTAATTGATGATGCAAAGATGTCTCTCCTGGATGAAGATGCTAATATTTTTTGGCTCTTATTTAATTTAAGCAGCTTGGATTAAAAAATTAGGAAAAAAAAAAGAAGAAGGAGGAAAAAAAAAGAAAAGGAATTTGGCAAGTGACTAATCCACAATATTGTCTTATTTGGCATATGGAGAAACACCCCCTGAGGTATCTAATACTGAGATGTTTCAGCTCTGTTTTGCATTGCCCACTCTTACTCTGCATACTCTAAATATGTATTAAGTCAGTCGAGCATGGCAGCTGCTGAAGGAGTTGCCACAGCTTACTGGGTAAATAATGATCGTTTTTTAAATCACCTAAATGCGTATCTACCCCAAAGACCATGGCGGTGGCTTATGGGAATGCTGATTTGCATTTTAAAAATTTTGCTCAGATGTATTTGCAGTTGCTGTGCCTCCCACTGATTGCTCCATGCTCCAGTTTTAAGTCCAGGGCCCAATTCTACTCTCAGATATGAATGGGCGAATAAGAACTGACATCATTTAAATCAGCAACGGGAAGTTCAAACTGAGGAACTTCTCAGTGTGATGAGTTTTGCCAGGAATGCAAACTGGCACTGAGATTTTTTTTTGGTGATTTTGCAACTTTAAAAATAAATCTGTGATAACTGAAGAGCGCCTTTTATTCAGCGTGGGGTGTGAGGAGGGATATAATGGGACAGATAGGCCAAAGATGAGCTAATGTCCAAATTTATGTTGAAATAGGGAAGAGACAGATCACATGTAAATAATCCCAATCAGGCTCTGCTAAACCTCCAGAAAGCATCTTCCCCAAACAAGGTTTTAGGGTCTATTTAGGGCCTTTTTTGCTCATGGAGGGAAAAACAGTGTATTATTCTGAATAACTGACACACATCCAAGCTCATCAGCTCTTAACCCTCCACAAAACTGGGACCATCCTTTATGTTTTATCAACAGAGACACCTTGGCCTACAGCAAATCCAGAAACACGTGGCTCTGGAAGGAAATGGATGAGATAGCTTTTCAGAGGACCCTGGGGAACAAAACACTTGTTACTTTATGTGGCACAAAGAAAACATATTTTTATATATATCCCATCAGAGCTTTCTCCCATGCATTCTCTCTTTTTCTCCAGACCACAGACTCTGCTCCTCCTTTGCATCTGGATCCCTTCTTTCTCATTTGGTCCTGCAATAAACCAGACCTTTTTCATATGAGAGCCATTCCCTTCTTTCTGCTCATGTTTCCCATGGAGAAGTGCCTACCCATGTACTTCAGGTCTTGTTGAAATGCCTGCCCTGGCTCTGGGGTCCAGCAAAGCTGAAGTGTGTTATAGAGTCCCATCTGAGTGTTGGTTTGGCTCTTTCATCTCTTTTGTGAGTCTGTAAATTTTGCCATCTGGGTAACTAGACCAGACCTAGTGACCTGCATCTCAGCTGTGTCCTGTGACTCTTCCATCACCTCTCCTTGCTCCCTGGAGCAAAGTCTATGAGATTCAAGGTGCACAGACCTTCAGGTAGAAAGAAAATTGGCCATGAATCAGGCTTAGAAACGCTTGGAGGTGAATAACTGGATACTGTGATGCAAAATCTCTGGGCATCATGCAGTTGGTGTCACATCCTGGAGGACCTGGGAAGTTGTAATGTCAGACAGATGCTTAGTTGTTGCTCTCTCATCCTCTGGCAGGGTATAACTTTTAATACTGAACCACAATGGCACAGACAATGCATTAATTCCTGCCTTAGCTTTGTACTTGTTGGATTAAAGTGCATTCTTTATATATATATTTTCTGCTTATTGTAATAGTACTTTGTGATCTTGAATATACTTAATTGTATTAGAAATGGTGTGCTGGAACCTTTCTTATCATTATTAATATGAAAATAAATAAAAGGAGGATCTTTTTTTCTCCCCAGGAATAAATCAAATCCTCCTCTGGAGTGCAGGGTCAACGGACCCACAGGGCTGAGCTGCTGGCTGCAGGTAGCATGTGTGTGTGTGCATAGATGACTACACACACGTGTGCCACCTATATTTGCATTCCTACAGCTGTTCATTATTTGTATGTATTATACAGTGGATAGAGCACAAATGTATGCAATTGAGACACAATAATGTAGGGATATGAAAGGCCCAATCCATCAGTTCAAGTGTGTTTGGGTTTAAGGAGAAGGGGACGTACAGATAAATACACTGATTTATTCTCGCTAACTCTCTCTGCATTCTGAGGCTGGGCCAGAGTCATCGGAGCTGCTGGAGCTGACAGTGATTTATATCAGCTGCAGGGTCTGGCCTGGAGCTTTTAAGTGTATGTCAAGCACCTCCAGCACTTTCTGAATCTTTTTTCAAATGGAGTTTTCCAAATCAAAATCTGAGGGAAAGGCAAATCCATTAAGAAGGCGAGCACACACTCTGTTTTGTGTTTAGGGATTCCTATCATATTTATATTCAGTTTTGACCATCCGGCTGTTCAGAGTCAGAGGCTATGGCCTTGAATAGCAATCATGGTCTCGTTCCACAAGAACCCAAATGTCCCTAAACACTGGTTGCTTGAATTGAGTCCAGTAAGGAGATGACAGGCCAGGTTGTTAATTACAACCTTTTATTCTGACAGTCAGGCTACAGAGATATCTTGGCAGCTTTTAGAGCTGTGTGGAGCAACCTCTTCCTGCGTGTTCCAGTGTTTTTACATGACAGAGAACTGGAGAGCCCATTCAAAGAGCCAGAATGACTTGACCCTAGATTTTTGGGTTGTGCTGCCATCTCTTTATTACTCTTGATAATAAAGAGATGTGAAACATGGGATGCCCAGGAGTGCAGCCCCACATGAGGGCAAACGAGGTGGGAGAGAACAAGCCAGTAGTAAAGGTGGAGGGTACACAGGGCTTCAACCTGGGGGCTGCATTCCTGACTGTGCTGGGGACCTGGGGTAAATCCCTTCTTGTCTCTGCTTCCCGTCTGTCTTTTGTGAAGTTAATTATAATCTCACTGCAGCAGAAGGTAGGGCTGTTTCAGGGCCCATGAAGACAGCTGACCCTATTTGTGAGGATAAACAGGTAAAAGTAATGGGAACAAGGCCTGGGGAAAGGTAGGGGCTGAGGAAGGTGGGGTGAGATGGGCTGGTTCCCAGATCAGGAAGGTAAAGCAAGGCTCAGACAGGAGCTACTTGGCATGTGAAGGAACTGTTTCCCTGAGGGGTCCAGCTGCCTAATTTGCAGGAGGGAAGAATTATTTTCTTTTGGGTGGAGTTGCCCCTGTCCTTTATTCTTATTGGAAAATAAAGCTAATTTTGGAGCTTAAGTCTAAACTCTTCTGGTCAACAAAAAAGGCACTGGCAGGAGTCAGCATCAGACTACAACATATCTTGCCTTGGTGCAGCACCCTGCCTTATGGGTGCTGAATACCAATAGATTTTGCTATCGTCATGGTTTAATAATAATCAAGACTTTCATTGCATCCTCAGCTTCCTCCTATAACTCTTAATTATCATGGAAACTTGCTAAATTTAAGCACTGGTGTAAAGTCAGTGAAGAACAGAAAAGAATTTGGATCCGTCTTTCAGACCTGATCAAAGGCAGATTTTATCAGTAAACTATTTGTTATAGGTTTAATTCCCCTCCACAGGCTCTATAAGCAAGGAGTTTTTAGAGAATGTTTATTCTTTCCCAACTTTTCAATGATCTTGTTTTCCCCAACGTTTTTTATCCCTTTTTCCAACAAGGAATCTGAGTGGCTACCTGGAGAACAAACCTTGCCCCTTCCTATCTTCCTTTCCAAGCCACCGGCAGAGGTAGTGAAAAGGGGTCTTCTAGGATGTGCCAGAAACAAGAAACCTCCTACCACTCAGTCTCTGCTACCCCAAACCAGTGTCTTGGCATTAGCTATGAAAGTGCCTCCCTTCCCTGTGCATCTGACAGAGCCTGTTTTGTTCTCTCACCCCTTTCAGAGCAGGACTGCACTGGGAAGGAAGGATTGCAGCTCCTGGGACCCCTGGCAGAGCGCAGCTGAAGAAAGTGTTGTCAAACACAGGCTGGGATCAGC
This sequence comes from Corvus hawaiiensis, assembly GCF_020740725.1. Classification (NCBI taxonomy): domain Eukaryota; kingdom Metazoa; phylum Chordata; class Aves; order Passeriformes; family Corvidae; genus Corvus; species Corvus hawaiiensis. The sequence goes on along the minus strand of NC_063216.1, from coordinate 75,706,972 downwards.
TTGCACTCTTTGTCCCTGATGCAAATGTTTACAGGAGATTGTTGCAAGGATGGGCTCAGCTCCGTGCTCAGTGAACGAGTGGAGACTCGGGGGCTTATAGGAACAATTGGGTAGTTAGTGGTGTCAACAGTGGGGTGGCAAGTTGCTTTTTTCTCACATCCTACCTGTTGGACAAATTCAGAGCCAGTTCCTACCCAATTTGCAGCTCAGAAAAACTCATCCACACACTTAGGGGCTTGTCTGCATATGTCCATCTAGTTGCTGCTTTGCTCCTAAGTTGCTGTCATTGACCCCACTGGAAGCTATTGCCTTTCTGGGATCAGTGGGATGAGCTGTAAGCAATCCCTAACTCAGTGATCTCAAGACTGGTTGAGCTAAAAGTTAAAAACTTATAAGTGACTGGGCTTGTTCCAGCAGAATTGGGCTGTTCAGCGGCATTTGAACTGGCAAACTGGTCAGAGCTGTGTGTGTAACATCTGGCCCCAGAGCTGTGTGAAGCTGCTCGGGGCTGGGGGTGGCTGGAGGAAGGCATATGATTAAACACAGTGTTGAGGCTGAGTGAGAGTGACGGATCCAAATGCTGGTCCCACAGAAGCCCTGAAGAAAGAGGGAATTCTCTGCAAGAGCTCCTGAGAGGTTTATTGTTCCCTGGTGGTAAGGCTGCAGGACATGTCAGTGAAAGGCTAGCCTCTCTGAAGAGACCTTGTGCATCCGCAGTGACGGCTTTCCCAGAGCTGATGCCCATTTTCCCTCAGTAGCTTCTGCCAGAGTTCCTTGCCTCCAAGGATGTTGGCCTGGCAGGTTGCCAGGCATCCAAGTGCCCTTGGTCCTCCCTGGATCATGGGACCATTGGATGATTCGGGTTGGAAGGGACCTCAGGAGGCCTTTATCCAACCTTCTGACATCAAAGCAGCTTGCTTAGTGCTGCATATGGGCTGTTGGAAATTTCCCTGCATTATCCAGGGATTGCTGCTCTCCTGTATGGGCCTTTGACACCCTGGGCACTGTGGTTCCTTGGGTGGCCAGGTCCAAACCTGTTTGCCCATCAAATCTCAGAGCTTCCAGCCTTCCAGGCTACTGAGGATGCAGAAGCTGTGCTGCCAAATTAGGCTGCCCCCAGCTTTCATGTTATTTTTCCTCAAAGAGGATCTGGGTTTTTTTTCTTGCCCTTTCTCCTTTCCCCCAGCAAGCTGTTCTCTCTCTTATTCTCTTACTCCCTTATTCTCTTTATATATATTTGAAATAAAACCATACCAAAACAGATGTTTTCTGTTGGAGACAAATATCCAGGGTACACATGGCTCGTTGATTGACATTTGTTTTTTCAAGATGTGCTGAAGACAGCGATGTGGTCTCAGGGTCAGATATCACAGAACAACTACCGACTCAAGAATTGATTTGTCCTAAAACATGGGAAAAATCACAGAATCAGAGGAATTCCTTGCTGCAGTATTTCATGGATACTAAATTGTTTCCTTGGATTCAGAATCTGGGAGGATAAATCAATGGAGAAAAAAACTAAGGAGGTCCTTCACAACAACAACAAAAAAATCACTAATGGCTCAAGATGTTCACAAACCACAAATTGCTGTGTTTATGGGGAAAATACTGCATCTCCTTTTTCCTACACTTTTACAATTGTAAGGGATTGACATAGATGGCACAGCGGGTAGGAGGAATACTTTTATGCTCTGTTGTTGGGATTTATAGAATTGTTTAGGTTGGAAAAGACCTCTAATAACATCAAGTCCAACCCTTAACGCAGCACTGCCAAACCCACCACTAAACCATGTCTCTCAGCACCACATCTACATAATTTTTGAACACTTCCAGGGACAAAGATCCCACCACTTCCTTAAGCAGCCTGTTCTAATGCTTGAGCATGGTTTCAGTGAAGAAATTTTTCCTAATATCCAATCTAAACATCGCCTGGCACAATCTGAGGATGTTTCTTCTTGTTCTACCACTTGTAACATCAGAGAAGTGACCAACTCCTACATGGCTGCTCCCTCCTGCCAGGGAGTTGTAGACCATGAGAAGGTCTTCTCTGAACCTCGTTTTCTCCAGGCTAAACAATCCCAATTCCTTCAGCTGCTCTTCATCAGACTTATGCTCCAGACCCTTCCCCAGCTCCATTCCCTTTTCTGGACATGCTCCAGTACCTCAATGTCTTTCTTATCTTGAGAGACCTCAAACTGAGTATCTTGATTTCTCTGGTAGGATGAGTTGCCACATGGCCTCTTACCTTGGCTTCCCAGCTGTCCGTACACGATGTGGTTGTAGATCATGGGCTTGAGCTTCTTTCCTATGGAAATGCTGGTGTTGGGTGTGGCTGGTGCACCTCTGGTACAGAGCATATCCTGATCTGCATTGCTGCAGTGTGGGTACGGGCAGACCCAGACATAGAATAACCTCTGTGTCCATATTGCCTTTATTTCTCTGCTCTCAAACATGCTCTGTGTCCTTTAATGGAGCAATGATCATCCTTTTTGTCTCCATTGATCTCAATATCATTAATACTCTATTGATCAGGCTCTGATTTTGGGTCAGGAAATGCCCACATGTGATTATAAAGAAAATCTGAGGAGTTAATTCAAGTTGGGTTCACACAAACCCCTTTTTTGACTGACTGCTTGTGCATTTCCTCCTCCATCTCCTTTTTCCCTTCAGGGAAACCTTTAAATAAAACCTTTCCCAGACTGTCATTTGCCTCCAGAGTGTGCTGTTGAAGACCCACAGTAGTATTTTTCAAACAGCAACAGGGTTACCCAATACCATTCACCTTCACACTTGGTCTTAATCTTCTCACACTGGTCCATGGAAAGAGGAAACAAACAAACAAAAAAAGCCTCACTGGGAAGACTGACTTGAGATTCATAGGATTAGGTCTGTTAGCAGTGCTATATACAGCCCTAACATGCAATCAGCAAAGTAAAATATTCATTATTGCCTGACTGTCAGCTGAAGACAATTTCAATTATTCTGGCATTTCAATGGATGAAGAAGCCCTTTAGGCTGGCTCATGAGATTACACTTAAAGGCTCTGTAAATTAAGAAAGTTGCAATCAGTGTATTATCTGACAGGCAGCTGTGGAATATACTCCAACAGGGAGGGGAAGGAAGAAAGAAAAAAAGAGACAAATTGCTATATTCAGGCTGTGGTTTTGATATATCAATTTACAGTTTTAACATATGCATTTAGGAAATAATTGTTTTGCATTACTTAAATCAGCTTTAACAGCATCAGTGTGAAGATTTTAACTCCTACAGCTTGAAAGATCAGTTTTTCTTTTGCCTTGCACTTTCTTTGAAAGACTCATTTGGGTTAGAGGAGGAAAAAATTTAAGCATTGCTGGAAGAACAAATCTTTCTGAAAGATATTCAAATATCATATTATATGGCAGTTGATCATAAAATTCCATTAGAAGCAACATCTGTAATGTCCTCCAGGTAAATTTTTAAAATATGATCTCAGCCTCCTTTTGCTGGATATGCACGGATGTGGTAATTGTGACCATATATGGCCTTTACCTCTCCCATCTGACGTGTTAGGGAGAATAACTGGTATCATCCTATCTTGCACTTCTGGAGCTTTTATCTTCCAGTTTCCCAAACTGTTTCGACATCTTTTGAAGCAGTGGAGAACCTGTTTGCTTCCCCCGGTTAAATGACTCCTCCTGGTCAGAAATGCTGACTGCTAAAAAAATGCATGAATTTCAGGCACTTTTGGCAAAGAACAAGTACAGCTTAGTAACAAAGTGTGCTTATTCTGGTGGGGGAGGATTTTGAGTTCCAGGAACTCTGTGTAGAAAAGACAGTTCCTCAGGCAGGGAACTGATGAGTTGTGACATACAACAGTTGGTGAAACACAGTGGTTGATTTTTGGCAATGAAGGCTTCAGCAGAGGCGAGAAGTGGGAAGGTCTCATTGAAGGTTGGGACATTTTCCTTGTTCCTGCCACTCCAGCTAGCAAGGCTGAGGAAGTGCAGTTACCATAGAACTCCCTAAAGCCACACAGTGTGGATATCAAAGTGATTACAGCCCAATCAGACAGATTAAATACCTTCCAGTTATCTTGGTGATGTCCACTCTGCATTTTAAAGGTGAATTTGTCAACCGCCAGACTTCCTAACAAGGGTAGTTTTGTGTGGCCTGTGTCATGAAAATTGTCAAGGGGAGACTCTGGGCAGAGTCTAAATTTTTGAGTGCACTTGATGGCATATTGTCCTGTGGTGCAGTTGAGATTCAACATCTTAAGAGACTCTTCTTGCTACTAGTCTTCACACTGGTACATGAAACTCAAGAAGCTCAGTGGTTTCCTCTTCAAATAGCCTACTGCTCCATAAAGGCTGATAAATCCTGAATTTTGTGCTTCTAAGGCACTTATATGTCCTCTCTTTTATATATCTTTTATATATCTTTCATATATCTTTCATATATCTTTCATATATAAATGAAACAATGAACTGAAAACAAGATATCACCTTTTTTCTTTCATGCATCCTGCTTGAGCCCAGGTCCAGGCCCACGACTAACTCCTCCACACGATTCATCTTATGTTTAGATGTTTACAACACAGAGGGAAATATCTTAGATTCCCACTGCCACTAAGGAGAAGGAAACACTCCAGGAATCTAGATGGTCCACAATGGTGGGCACCTCACTTTGGGCAGAGAAATAATGATCTAGAAGTTCCTATTTCTCTCCAGAAGCTGTAAAAACCCTGACTACTAGCTCACATTCACATGTTTAAATCCAGGTGAGATGTATACCACTCTTATTTGCCTGAAGAGCTTGTGTCTTGCCATGGACATGTAGAACAGAAATTAGTTTTGGTAGATCTTGACTGGGACCGCTAGAGATGGTGACAACAGCAATAACCATGATAACAGCAGCAACAAGAGCCATAGATCTGATGCAAGGATCCATCAAATATAAGATTTTCACTACCCATCATCCTTAATAACTTTCACTTATCGGCCTAATTTTAATCTCATCAACTTTAGTGCAGACTTCATTCACTTCAGTGGAGCTCTTTTCAAATGACAGCAATATAAACATGACTTTGATCTGTAGATCAGGTGTTACCAAGAAGATTGGCATCTGCAGGGTTTTACTTCCTGGTTGTGACCTGTTTCTGGATTATTAAAATGATGTGAGTAGCATCTTGCAAGTTACACTTTGAATATTGGAATACAAAGGTTCAAATTTCCAGGCATAACTACTGATCCTCAGAGTTTCTAGTTTGAATGTTTTGAACTTAGATGCCTTCATCTTGAACTTGCTTTCTGAATGCTGAGTGCCCTCTTTCTGAAATCCAGGCTTTGATAAAAAGTCTTGTGTTGGCAACATAAAAACAGACCCCCCGAATCTCTCACTACTTTCAGAAATCTTAGTCAAGGATCCTTGGTCAATGCACCCATGTCATCTATTTGGCACATTGCATATTGAACATTTTATTTTACATTCAAGTGAGATTTTGACCTATATGTGCAAAATAAATAATTTTGGAAGTTGAGAAACAGTATTTTTTACTGATGATTCTTTTGAAATATTCAACATTGCCTGTGCTGTTTCTCACTTTTTTCCCCCCCCTGAGTTTGGCTAGAAAAGCTGTAAACACATACTTAAAAAAAATGGAAAACTTCACTAGCAATTTACCCCACAGTTATGCATCTTTCTGCTTTAGAGAATATTCAGCTAAAATTAGATGACAGCTCTATACCCTTAGAACCAGTGTTATGTTTTTCCTCCATTTCTGATCTACATAATTCAAAACAAGGAAATGTTAGCAGGTAAAACTGCAGGGTAAAACCTTTGGCTGCTGGAAATATTTGCATTTATTAAACTAACAACTGTAAAGCAGATATGCACATCTTTAGACTTCCTCATTCTTGCCTTATTAAAAAAAGATCTTTGAAATTCAAAAACTTCCATGTAAATCTTGTGCAGGTTTTTTTCCTTCCCCTGATGCAGATGATTGCACTTGGGTGGCTTTAAAAAACAGAACCTAAATACAGGAACCCCAACACATCACTGATGGCTAAAATCCAGACCTAGTCTGGATCTAAAATTTGGCAATGGCTGGAATGAGGGTCCCCACCAACTTCCTCAGACTCATGAGCCGGAACTTTTCCACTGTGCACAGACATGTTAGAGAAAACTGGCTTGTCTTGATCCATTTGCTTGGAGGCAGGCAAGCGCCTATTAAACCATATCCCCAAGTGCTGCATCCACAGCCTTCTGAATGCTTCTAGGGATGGTGATTCCACCACTTTCCTGGGCAGCTGGAGTCTGTATCTGGATCACACCTTGACACCTCCTCCAGGAAGGATGCCCATCAGAATCTTGTGCAGACTATGAGATCCCAAAGGTGACTTATGCACAACCATTTTACCATTTGAGTATCTCAGACACCTGAGCATGGGTCCCATCCCTGGAAGTATTCAAGGCCAAGGATGAAGCTTGGAGCAATCTGGTCTAGTGGAAGGTGTCCCTGCCCATGGCAGGGGGGTTGGAACAGGATAATCTTTAAGGTTCCTTCCAGCCCAAACCATTCAGTGAGAGGTGGGGAGATACAAACCTCATGAATTTAAACAAAGCAAAGTTCAAGGTCCTACACCCATGGCAATCCCAGACACACCTACAGGCTGTATGGAGAAGTGATTGAAAGCAGCCTCGTGGAGAAAGACTTGGGGGGTTGGTTGATGAAAATCTCACCATGAGCCAGCAGTGAGTGCTCACAGCCCAGAAAGCCAAGGGTGGTCTGGGCTCCTCCACAGGAGTGTGGCCAGCAGACCACGGGAGGTGACTCTCTCTCTATTCAGCTCTTATGAGGCCCCGCCTGTAGTGCTGTGTACAGTGCCGGTGTCCCCAACATAAGGAGGATGTGGAAATCTTGGAGCAAGTCCAGAGGAGGCCACAAAGTTGATAAGGGGACCTGGAGCACCTTCCCTATGGGAACAGGCTGAGAGAGTTGGGGCTGCTCAGCTTGGAGAAGAGAAAGTTGTGTGGAGACCTCAATGCAGCCTTCCTGTATCTGAAGGGGCTACATGGAAGCTGGAGAGGGAGTCTTCATCAGGAACTGTATTGATAGGACAAGGAGTAACAGGTACAAATTGAAAGAGGGAAAACTTAGTTTAGATATATGAAAGAAATTCCTTACTGTGAGGGTGGTGAGGCACGGGAACAGGTTGCCCAGGGAGGCTGTGAATGCCCCAACCCTGTCAGTGTTCAAGGCCAGGTTGGATAAGGCCTTGAGCAATGTGGTCTAGTGGGAGGTATCCCTGCCCCTGGCAGGAGGGGTTGGGACTGGATAGTCTTTAAGGTCCATTCTAACTCCTAAACATTCTATGCTTCTATGAAGAGCAATTTACCCTCTATTAGATGTGGAAACAGTGCAAATCCAGCTCACCCTCCAATGCAGAGGCCTTTTCATGCCTCAATCTGTATTTTTCCATGTTGACTACATCTATATCACACAAGATTATCCTTAAATCACAATTACTCTAATAAAGTATCCCTTGCGGCCTTTTGAAGAAGGTATCGATCGATAACAGAGAATTAAACAAAACAAAACACAAAAGAATGGTTCCCCTCCTATTTACAGAAGAAAATGACTCACAAGGGACAGTTTCTTATCTTTTCACAATACAAGGGGAATGCCCTTCATGGCAAACACCAGAGTTGGAGCCCAGACTTTTATAGGCATTGTGTGAGATGTATTTTCTCATGGGAAATGCTGGACTAGTCCACACAAGCATCTGTTCTTTCTAAGGGGACTGAGGCAAGGCTGAGGAATTTTGAAAAGACACCCCAAATAAGTTTAAATGTTTCATGGGAAACACCAAGTGACAGTTTTCAAAAGACTTATTTGAAATTATTCTCATTTTGAAGACAGAGGGAACTGGCTACAGAATTTGACAACAGTTGAGCAGCAAACTTTACTAATCCAACTTCGGGCTTCTTTTTCCTCTATTTCCTTCTTTTACTTGGAATGCTTTCACTGAACCAGTTAAATTGCAGGAGCTTACTTCAATATAGCTAATGCTCTAAACCAATGTTTGAATTTTATACTAATTAAGGCCAATCCACTGTCATTTTTCTATAATGTGGAGACTAGTGCCCACAGTAACCCACTGAATTTAAAATAAAAGCAAGATAAAACAATTAAAGTGTGAGAATATTTGATTAAGTAGCTCATTGATTTATGGTGGAATAAATTGAAATGGATGGGACAGAGAAAATTTTTTAATGGCAACTGTATTTTATGTTCATTATCACAATCTCTGGTCTCTTTGTGGTTTTGTGATTAAAAGAGTTTAGGGATAGTAACTCTGGGATTTATTACTCTTGTCTTCTTACTTAAGGCCTTTTTTTTTTCCTTTTTCTGATTCATGTGGTAAAATATTAAGGCCCTATTGAAAAGTCGTATGGAGTAAGTGCATTGCTGCAAACCAGTGGCTGTCTGACATAATTTAAACAGCATTAATCCTGACAGTTACACAGGGTGAAAAAACAAACACAGAGAGTTTTGTTTTGGTGACAGGGATTAAACTTCTCCTTGGGGTGGTTGCGGCTGCAGCAGCTCACTGGGAGGGAGCCTCACGCCCTGGATGCAACAGTGAATGCTGTGGCTGGAGGCTGGGAAAATGCCTCACGCAGAGGAGATAAGAAAGGGATGGGGTGCTCTACAGGGCACCACCAAAGCAAGGGGCAACCCCAAAACTGCTGAGTCCCAGGCTCCAGGTTATTCCACCAGGCTCAAGAGATGTCACACAGCACTTACCTCTGCTAGCAGGGATGGGGTGAGGAACGAGGTTATCTCCCCTGTGCCCACTCCCTGAGGGGTGCATTCCACTCTTTTAGAAGTACAATTACCCTCTCATGACACCAAAAAAGCGGGGGGATTTTCTAAGCCCTGCTTGCATTGGAGAGAGAGCAAAGCAAAAAAAAATATTTAGGTATCATTTTATACAGTAAGAGACCTTCCCAAGAACATGAAGAAAATCAGTGTCAGAGCAAGCCAGCTGCAGAGAGGTGACCATTGAGGATGATCTCTGCAAACCACAGGTACATGTATCCTATCAACCTGCCCTGTGTATTTGGGATACACCTGAGACTTGTTTGCAGCCTTTTCATGTGGCTCAGGAAAAAAACCCCAAATCTTGAGTAGAGGGTGAAAATCACACTCAGCCTCCTATAAATATTTAAGTGTTTGTGAAAGGAAAGGGTATTTTTTTTGTTTGAAAAAGGGAGGGGGGATTTTGTCAGTTTCCATGTGCACCGACACATGCACATCTTCCCTCTCAGCCTCCCAGAAAAGCCTGCATAGACTCTCGTGCAGGAGGACTTGTAGGTGATAACACGTGCAGTGATTCCAGATAGTGTCTCACAGCTGATCACACTGGCAAGGTAAAAATAAGACTGGGAGGAAAAAAAAGAAATATAGGAAAGAGTTGTAGAATCATAGAAAGGCTTGACTTGGAGGGGATGTTAAAGATCACCTACCAAATCATGTTAATGTTAAAGATCACCTATCAAATAAGCTACCTGATTAATGAAGAGAAGCCCATAAAAGGGTTTTGTTGTTGTTAGGAGTTTGTTTAAAGAGTTATTGCACTTTCCAGGAAAGGAGGTGGTAAGAGCAGAAACCCAAAGCAAAGTTATACCAGATAGAGCAGCTGATTAAATCATCTCCTTTCTTTCTCAGTGTTCGTGCTGCTGCCAAGCGTCCTCACCATGGAGTTGGGAGACTCCAGGGCCATCTGTTCAGCTTTTCAGAGACCTGATTTCAATAGCGCGGCTCTGTTTTGTGACATTTCTTCCCAGAGTTACCTTTTTTGCAGGGACATCTGCTTGAAGGTCAGCTAAAACAAAAGTCTTGCCTCTCAAAAGAGAGGCTAAGCTTTGCCAGGAGCAGGGCTGGGTAGGGAGAGAGAGAGGCAAGGAAGACACATTTCTCACTCATTTGGTTTGTACCTTAGCAGTGCCCTCCCCTCTTTCCTCAGGGCATGTTTAGGGCTGTGACATCCAGAGGAGCCTGAATGCACCTTTTTCTTTCAGCACTTCTTGCCCCATGGGTTCAGAAATCACAAGCCAAGCTTTTCAAAATTACAAGATTGGGTTAAAAGCCATGAAACTGCTGTAAAAATTACATTTCAGGGATCTTTCTCTTTGCCTTCTGTCTTCAGAGACTTATGTTTGTGTCCTGCTTGTTTCAGGATTTTTCTGCAGCAAAAGAAGGTCAAAAGGTATCATTTTTCAGTTAGTGTGAGACACTAACTGTGTCTATGGGGAAAAAAAGCCGAAATTTTATGGAATAATGCTACTGCAAGGTATGATGCAGTGGTTGGCAACCCAGATTTTGCTCAGCATGAGGAATGAGATGGGTCCAACTCAGAATATTCCATGATTCTATAATGCTTTGACTTTAGGGTCCATTCTTCGAAGGTGCTGAAGATGCCTTGCAAATGCTAAATGAGGATGCTCAGTCTTTGTTCGTCCTTCATCCTAAGTGTTGTGCAGGGGGAAGAATATGATCTAGAAGATGAAATAATAAAATGACTTTCAGGGTACCTAAGCTCTGCTGAGTGGTTCCCATGCTTTGCCAGCACAGGTAGGATCGATCTTAAGTCACAGCTACCTGGAACACTGGTGTGGCACCTCAGCTGCTCATCACACCTGCAGAGAGACAGATACTTTCAGAGAGTGGTTCAGCACTGGCAGATGATGGGTTGCCCTCTGTGTATTTGTTCCCTCCCAGTAATCACAGAGAAAACCTCAGAAACTGCTGAAGTTTAGACTTTCACCTTCATGTGGCTAAAATTAAGTGTCTCTAGTCTGATGCCTTGGAGTCAACATGGGTATATTTCTCTGGACTCAATGACTGTCTTGTCCTTATGGATCTGTGTCAGCATAAACCTTTCCTTGAAAATTTGTGTGTGCTATTGCCACAGATGCCCTGGGCATGGGGAAACATTGCTACTTTCAATAAGGCTGTTGGCAATCCCTGGATGCAAGGAGTTTAGGGATGCAGTAAAGCAGAGACTTGTCCAGGTCTTGAAAGGATCCAGAAGATTTTTTTTTTTATTATTGTGGCTGAAAAATAGCATATAGATATAGAATAACCATAGGACTGTGTGGATATGGCTGTGTGTAGGTACACAGACAAGCATGCACACACACAAAACCTCAACACACATATCTGTGTACTTAAAACTAAAATTTATGCTATTATACTATTCAACACTATATGCACACACAGAGAGAATACTTCAGCCATACTAGCATGTCTTTGGTTTAGGACAAAGAGAAGATGGTAATACTGAGACCTTGCTGCACCAGGGGAATCAAAATTCCTTTCTACAGTCATGGTTGGGAAAAGATTACTGTGCTGGTAGCAAGTTTCCAGCCCTCAACTGCATAGTGGGATCTGGAAGCTGGGGAGGGATTATTGCTACCCAGCTGAGGGAAAGGGATGTGTGGAGGCAGGCTTTCAGAAGAGTTTAATCCCACCCTGGCAGCTGGAGAGCAGTGGTTATCACTGGTGGGTTTTCCCAGGGGGGCCTCAGAGCTCAGATTGAACCTCAGTGAGCAGGGAGGCTGGGGGGTGTTTTGGGAAGGGAGAGGGAGGCACTGGGACTGGTGGCTGAGACAGGAAAAAGTAGTCACTGCTCCCGGCAGAGGTAAGCCAGAGAAAATTGTTAAAGTTGATGAATGGATTCAAAGCACCACTTTGGTGCCAGCAATGCTGTTCTATGCACTAAGGTAGGCATCACTTTGTGCCCACTGCTGAAGCCTGACTTATCTGTGCTCTCTCAGCAAACACATCCAGAGGCGCCAATAGAAGGGCAGGGTGGGGGTGATGGCAGTGAGGAAAAGCCCAAGCACGAAACTAGTGGTGACACAGCTCAGTCTGTGCACCAGCTCCCACCTTGGGGTCAGCTCTGCCTAAGCACAGTGTTGAATCACACTTGGGTTAAGTGTTGGTGAGGTGTGAAGTGTTCAGAGCACAAGGAAAAGGTCATAGGTTATTTAGAGCCTCTCAGTTTTCCTCATCAAATCATCACAGTTTAGCTTGGCACATAAAGGATGTCCCACATAAACCAGGCAGGGACAACTACTTGAAGCATCTGGGACATGGTGGTTTTTCTGTGCCCTGGAAAGTGATGAGCTGGTGGCTTGGCATCCTGTAGCTCTGCTGTCTCAAGGTCCAATTTTCTCCCCAGCCTAAAGCAGAGAGGAGCAAGGCTGGGTGTTATCTGGGTGGGAGGACACAGAGGAAGCAGAGCCCGTGTGTTTCAAGAGAAGGGGCTGGTTGCTGACTCTCTCAGTGACCTTTTCTCCTGTTAGACACTATCTCTCTGAAGAGGGATTAAACTAAATAGCTGTGGCCTTCACTTTCTGTGCAGATGCTCTACAGATAACTCTGCTTTCTGCCAGCCTCTTTGCCAGACTGAAATAAGCTGAAATCCTGAAGTTCTGCTCTAGAATATGTGTACCCACACTCTGGTTTTCCCGCTGTGACAAAATAAGAATAGCAGTTCAAAATTTCCTACATTAGCAAAATTTATTTCATTGTTGACACTATTGTGAAAAAGAAGCTTCCTGCAGAAATCCTCACTGTTTTTATTGGGAAAGACTTCTGCTTTCCTACCCAACTTATTTTCAAACTTGTACTCTGTACTCAGATGTACATGACATCTGCCAGTGCAAATCTTGTTGTTTTATGCACTAGTCACAGTGGGTTCATGTTAAGGAGAGGAGGTTTGGTGTTGGATTTTTAGTTTGTTTGCTTTGTTTTGTTTTTAATTTTTGTTACCAGTGAGCTGGCTTTGCTTCAAACACTAAATGATCCCTTGCTAAATCCTTCCCAAAAATTCCCTGAGAGATGGTGCTATTTTATTTTCTCAAACCTATTCTGAACCACCACTGTACAGTGTCGTGGCACCCACTGTATTTCAGGAAATTAGTATTAAGTTCTTTTTCCAAGCCTGGTGATGCTAGGGAAGAAAGTGGGCAGCCAAGAAGATGCAAGGAAAGAGGGAAAAAACAGAACAAAGGAAAATAAGGAAGGGCAGTGTAGGACTCAACCTCTTTGATAAGAATATTTCTTGGGGTCATGCTGCTTGGACATTGGGAATCTGTGTCCTTTCCACCACTAAATTGCAATGTCAGATATTGACAATGTTGGACCCTGCAAGCTGCATTCTGAGTAAAATGTATTGGATTGGAAGGGTCCGCAAAGGTCATCCGGTTCCAACACCTCTGCCATGGGCATGGATGCCACCCTTTAGCTCAGGTTCCTCATGGATTTATCCAACCTGGCTGTTAAGGTCACTTCCAACACAAACCATTCTATGATTCTAAGATAGATCTCACTTTCCTTCAAATGGTACATTTTGGGAATTGAATATTTTGAAAGTTAGGTTATGCCATACATTGTCTTAGCATCCTGCAAGAGCATGAAAGTAAGAAAATCACATGAGAATTATTTTTTTACAGTCTGACCTACAAAAGGCAGATCCAGATCTGAGCAGGGTTACTCTTTGACCAGTCAAGTCTCATGGAACAGCTTAAGGCTGTCTGAGCCCAGGGACTGCTCTGTTTTACAAGAGTAATCCTTGTAAAAGAGAGAAGGAAGGTCTCAGTTAGCCTGTGATATCACAGCATGATTAGTCACCAGAGAAAAGTCTCGGCTTCCCAAATTCCTCTGGGTCTAGGTCTGGAACTGGATGCATGCTTCTCTCTGGGCACTCCCTTCTCACAGACGAGACCCCGAAGGGTAAATAAATTATCCTGGCAAAAGACACAGGGAAGAGAGCAGGAAGAGAATCTAAAGGATGAATCCCTCTGTAGTTACACGACTGCCAAAATAATCCTATGGGGATGAATGAGCTCAAAGCCAAGCCAGAGTCATCCTCTTTCAGGAAGCCTAACCCAAGCTGGTGGGTGGCAGTGCACTGGATGAGGGAGCTGCAGCCGTTTCCACGGTGGTCTCCAGGCTGCAGGTCTGGAAGGATAGAGTTTGTTATATCCTCTCTTTATAGCTCTGGTTTTTGTTGGTGTTAGCAATCACACCAGAGCTAGATGAGTTTTCAAATGATGTGTCAAGGATTATCATGACTGATCTTTAACTTCTACAGAAATCTGCATTTGTTCCCATTAGGGTGGTGGTACTGGGGGAATCCAGACCTCTTGCTCTTCCAGTGCTTCAGCTTTGTGGGTCAAAGCTCTGAAGTCAACAGCTTTAGAACCACTTCTTTGGCTGTGGAAGTTCACAGAGCACATTTGATCTGCACTGACATAGAAGATCTGGCACATCAGTCCTGCCGGAGTGGATGGCATCAGCCCAAGTCTGAATCTGGCCTTTTGACTTTCAAAAATTGGCTGCAAAATGAGGGATCCTTGTCAGCTGTAAGATTGATGCTGTATGACTTCAAGCACGTTTGTCATCTGTTTGCAAAGCAAAAATAAGCTTACAGTTGTTGACAGTAAATGAAGTAATATTTACATAATACAGTCATACCTGTTTCCTGCTAAAGAGATCAATGCATATTTCTTTTTGCAATAACAAATCCATGCCGTGTATCTTCACAGACACAATAATATTTGAAATGAAACATTCATCCAGCTCCATAATTACATCTATTGTTTTCTATTTGGTTTTTGTTCCTTAATAGTTTATTACTAGTGACCAATAGTCAAAAACAATCCAGAAGGATGCAAAACAGCCCCTTGTTCCAGCTCCTTTCGGAGATATTTTGGTATTAAAATTACTGTCATTAAGATTGGTGCTTGGATACTGCTCTGCAAACTGAGGCCCTGCTGCTCCAGGTGGTGGATGCACAAGGCATTGCCTGCCCTCAGGATTTTAAGCTGGAAAGAGGCATGGCAGGACACAGCCACCCCACAGCATATCAGAAGAAAAACTGCCTTGATGGGTCCAGCACATTTCCCACCCTTCTTCTGGGTGCTCACCAGAGGCAGAGCTACGACAGAGGGATGTCTGTGTCCTAGACTTGAAGAAGCTGGAGAACAGGTGAGTTGAGACTGATCCCTTTCTGTTTCTCTCAGCTCTTTTCCTTTATTTGAAGGAAAAGGTTTTATCTTTCTGTTCTACAGCATGTTCCAGACTGTAGGGTTCCTAAATCACTTCATACAGATCAATAGTAGTAAATAAATACTGAGGTGCCCCCACTATTAAGACATTTGTGTGGCCTATCTTGTGTAAATACTGCAGATAGCAATCGTGATTTAGTAATTATTTCCCCCTCTTTCCACCTCCATAGCCCTCTATGAACACAGAGCTTCTAAAGAAAACCCTACAGCTATTTTTTTCCCCCGCACAACAGGCTCAACATAACAAACCCTTTAGTCAGGCAAGTTCCCCTCTCGTCCCTCCAGCTGCCCTTAAATTTTCACCCTGGTGTAGAATGATGCTCTGAGTCAACTGGATACTCGCCTCCGCCTACTCGAGAGTGGCTGTATTTCATATCTCCTGTTACTCTGGGTGTCATGCAAATGAGGAGGAGGAGTTACATCCTGAGCATGCAGCAGCACTGCTGCCCTTCACATCTGAGTGGCTCTATTTGTTCTTAAAACCACAAGTTATTTGTTCTTTTACAGAACAGTTTTTTGTTACTCTTGAATAGCCAGTCTGGACTGGTCACTGGTTAGAAGAGAAAGCAAAAGAAGGTTTCCTGGTAGGAACAGAGGAAGCAAAGTAGTGTTTCCTGGTAGGCAATGTTAAAGGAAAAAGTAATTTCCAGTTCTGCACTGGGCTGGCAATAAGGGCACAGCAAGTGCTGCATTAGCATGATCCAGCCATCCTGAGAAGAACAGTGGGCAAGTGAGCCCAGCAGTGTGGGCCTCTGAGATTGCTCCCACAGCCACTGTGGACATCCTGCTGGCCAATTCAAAGGTGCTGAACCTCCCAGGTTTAGATCATTTACCAGCCTTTTCCTGACAGATAAATCTGCTTGGGTCACCTGGTCATGAACAGGAGCTGATGTGATGAAGGAGGGCATGGCTGTGGGTTTTGGGCTCAAACACTGTCTTGCTCTTGATTTGGTTTGCACAAGATCTTAATAAAACCATCAGATGTTGCCCCAGGTCCCAGATGTTTTCAGGCTGAACAGGGAAGGGAAGAGTTTTTCTTTTTTTTTTTTTCTCATTATGACAAATTGAGTATAGAGAAGCAAAGGGACCTTCCTAAAGTTAGATTCCTGCACAAATCTTCATGCCACCACTAGGAAATAAGCATCTGAATATCTTTATATTGATGTATGATGTACCTTTGGGTCAGATATACACAGTGTATCTTTTCAGCACCCAGCACAATGGGCCTTATATCCTGAATAAACACTGATAATACACTGTAAGCATTCCTCAGTGATGGTATCAAGATTAACGTGGATTATTTTTCATCTCTTGACCCTGTTATCTGTGAACGTCTCATCACATGTATTTATCTAATATTTGACTTCAGTTAATTTCTGTCAGGGGAAAGTTCATGGTTGGGTAGAATTCCCTTTGGGTTTAAGGTTTTTAGGATCTTGTTTCTCAGTGCACCTCAGTGGGTTCTGAGCACTTCTAAATCACAGACTCCTTAGATGGTTTGGGTTGGAAGGGACCTTGATGACCATCTAGTTGCAACCCTCCTGCCATGGACAGGGACACCTTCCACTACACCATCATTCTGAATGCTCTTGTCAATCTCCAGGGTAGATCATCCACTTCAGGTAAATTCTGCATATGATCAAAATTTTGTATATGATTGAAATGATCTTCCTGCAAAGAAGTGCCCCTCCATTTTATTGAACAATTGACTTTTTTTTTGCCAGGTTCATTTATTGTATTGTTAGTCGTAATACTTTTAGGAAATCATAAAATCAATAAAAGATGCCAGAGAGGTTGCTGTACCACTTGTCAAGTAAGTGCTTTTTAAGAACAGTGTCTCTCTCCAGTAATTTCCCCAAGCCTTTCCTGTATCCTTTCCTGCATCCTTTTTCTGGAGCTTTACTGTGCTCTTATAGCTCACTATGTATACAACCCTTTAAAAGGCTAGTCCAAACCATGCTTTATTTTTCATTTTTCAATTTATTTTGAAAAGCTGAGAAAGATAGCCACGAAAAAGGGAATGGAAAGAGACTGTAGCAGGGTCCCTGAGCTGGTCTGCAAGCTCTTGTTTTTGATTTCCTTGCATTTGCAAAGCAAAAGCTTAGAGTGAGTTTCAGCTTTTGGCCACCAGCTGGAAGCATTACTAGTGATGACTACTGTGGGCAGTAAAATGCTGCTACCCAGGACTGAAGATGGAACATCTGTGGCTGTCAGGACTGTTTCCATTCCGCCTTTAAACAGCCCCGTAGAGATTTGTGGATGCGCGTGTGAGGGCCCTTTCCTTATCAAAGAATATCCCTGTAATGTGTTTGGGGCTGGGTAATAATAGGCAGCATTGGTGAATGCTGTTTCAATTTAATTTTTTTTAAAGTGCATGTCTTCTAGTGGGTGATTCATCAGCTGCTGTTACAGAAAGTATGTTGGGAAGCTTGCAGCTGTGGGCTTAGGCTGCAGTTTCTGTGTCGTTGCTAGGGATTCTGCGTTAAATATCCCAATTCTCTGCACTTAAAACTAGGAAAAATTGACATTCTGACTTCCCATAAGAGAATGGAATACGTGATTCACAGCCCTTCTTCTGCAACATTAATCAGGCCCTGTTTACAGGGAATAGAGCCAAGGGGGATGGTTAGAGCCAAGGAGGTACACGCAGAAAGCCAAATGGTGATGTCATTTGGGGCAATACAGTAAAGGCAAGCCACTTAACTGGCTGAGATGGCTTGTAGTGGGACCAAATCCCAGTTAAAGGATGGAGAAGCATTAGGGTTTCTTGGCTGTGCTATAGAGTGCCCTGGTTTTACTACGGGTTGTTTATGGAGGAGAACAGAGCTTGAGCTGCACAGCTGAGTCCTGCAGATCTGCTGTGAGACTGGGGGATGAGAAGTTCAGAGTTCATGTTCTGGGCCTTAAATCCCCAATTTCAGTGTGTTATATGCAGTTCCCTTTCCATAAGAATATGATGATCTGGTTTTCTTGTCCTGTCAATAAGTCGGTTATGCCTTGGGCTGCTGTGGTGCCAGGTGCTCTGAAAATGTGTGTAAGGGTTTGTTCCTGATCCTGAGCATTTGTCACCCATGTGGGAAAGGGGTAAGTTGTGATGGCCTTTTTACAGATGGACTAAGGGAAATGACAAGCAACTTCCTTGGGTTCACACAGAAAAACAAACCCCCTGTGCCTCAGCTGGGAGAGGAACACACAACTTTCCACAGCAAGTCCCCTGTGTTAGCTGGGAGATGGTCCACCTGGTATCGCAAGAAACCTCTTTTGCACACAGGCAGCACACATCATTTTGCAAGCTGAACAAAAGTTGAACAAACAAGTTTCTGTCCTCTCTTCAGTTAGAGGCAGTGGTGCGGCTGTGTGTGTCAATGTTTTCACAGAACATGAGGACACTCTCTGAGGACATAGGCAAGAAAAACATAAAGACTGTCCCCATCCAATCACTGCAAGGAACTTGCAGCAACCTTGTCTCCCTGGCCTTTGCAATGTTTTCTTGGGAATCTTTCTTGCAAAGTGAATCATGACTGTCTACTGAGATGTAGAAAGAAGCCTTAGGAAGGAGATTTAAAAAGTCTGACCAGCTCATTTGCATACTTTATATGGAGATCTCTTGGTAAGCCAGCAGTGAGCTGTTGTATCCACAGGTATCAGCACGACCCCAGCAAACTGAGGTTTCCTTCTCAAGCTCATGCAAAACAGATTATGTCCTACATCAGTAAACTGCATATATGAACGTGGTTTCCCTGGCTCCCTAATGGCACATCTCCTTTCCAAAATAATTCAGCTTTGCAATTTTAAGTAGAATTTGTTGTTTACGGCATCAACTTATATTTTTGTTCTCCTTATTTTTTGCATGGTCCTTCTCTCTACAAGAAGTGCCTCCCTATGCCATTACTTCAATGTCAGACAAAAAATTAGTAAGAATTATTTATTGAACAGCCGAGTATCTTAATCCCAACCATGATTTTGGACCTTAGAAGTGTTTTTAAACACTGCATATTGTCTTACTGGGAACTGTGTTCTCCTGGGTGCTGTATCCAAACTGTTAAGCTGTGGAAGACCCAATCTGATTAATTAGGGAGGTTTGTGGGTTGGACCAGTGGAAATTCTCCATTCTAAGTCAGACCTGTGCTTTAATCTTGGTCTTACAGGGAGAGAACAAAGAGCAAGCCAACAAGAATTTGGGATGGTATGATATTTTCAGTGATAACAGCCTACTGCTTCTCTGCCAAAGAGCTGAGGACTCACACACTTGAGACACAGGACTGAGAAGCCAAAACAAACAGCAGGGCTCTGCTGGGGAGAGGAAGTTGTTGGCATAAATCCTCCAGTTCAAAGCTGTAGCTCCAGTATCTAACCCAACATGGGGATGTTCCTTCATATGATATTGAGGAGATTGGCCATTGGTGGTGCAGCAGAAGCTGAAAATGCTGTGAATGGTGTGTTTAGTAGTGGTAGGTGGTCTGTTATACCTCAGAGGCTGATTAGGTGTTTCCTCTGTGGTAAATCTGTGAGAAACCTGTAGACTCCTTAATAAGTAAAATATGGAAATAAGTTAAATGATGGAAAATAATTATTGTTAAATGAAAGAGAAGAACACAGAAAAGGAGACAGTGTTTGACCTGGCTGAGGATCCTGGAGCACTTCAGGGACACTTCTATGGCATGCTCATGGTGAGAGGTGGAGGTCTGGGTCCCATCCTAAACTCTGCCATGAATTCCTTCTATGTTTTTGGTCCTATTATTTCATTTTCTCAAATTTCAGTTTTCCTTTAATTCACGGTACAAGAAAATGGTGCTTGGGGATATTTAGTGGGTAACAGCAGGGCATTAAGAGCTCCTGGGTAACACGAGATACCATGGCAAGGTTAGGTCCTCAGCTGGTGGTGACAACCACGATTTATACAAGCCAAGGATCTGGCTCCCCCTTTTCTAGCATGTCAACACACATTCATCTTTATGACAGCAACATCCAGGCCCTGACTACAAGCATTTAATAAGTTTAAGGAAGTTCCTGTTTTGATCTTTTGTTATAATCAGTGTTATTACAAATGCAAACAATAACCAGAACAATTGTAGTCATCAATGGAGCTATTGGTGAAGAACACAGGGCTTTCCTGCTTAGACACAACTATGAAGAGGACTGTTTACTTAGCCAGACTGTCCTTTTATAGTTACCAACAGGAAGTGCTTGCACTGTTTGTATAAGAAGGAGACTTCAAATTATCCCACATCATCTCTTCAAAGGGATGTGAGAACAGAATGTATGTTTTAAATAAAGTCTCACTGCCCTTTTTTTTGGCTTATAAGAGAGTACATCTGGTTTTGATGGACTTGATGAGTTGCTGTCTATGTCTTTACAGCCCAGGTTTGTCACATTCTCACCTCTAAATGGAAAAGCTTTGGATGAAAACCTACTTTTGTTTTTTGGCTTCTCCTGAGTCTCTGTAAACACTGGTAGACAGTGTAAGGCCAACTTGACCCAAACAGACTCTACTATTGAATGTCCAGACATCTGCCAAACTGAAGACTAACGTGTGGGTAGGAATGGGACTGGCTGGAGTGGGAAGTGTGAATGTCCATGGTGGTTTAGGTTGGATATTAGGAAAAGGTTCTTCACCCAGAGGGTGGCTGGTCACTGGAACAGGCTCCCCATGGAAGTGGTCATGGCCCCAAGCCTGACAGAGCTCAAGAAGAATTTAGACAGTGCTCTCAGGCCCATGGTGGGATTTCTGGGGTTGTCGTGTGAGGGATTAGGAATTGGACTCGATGATTCTTGTGGATCCCTTTCAACTCAGGATATTCTACGATTCTATGAAGAGCATGGGACACCGTGGTTTTGGTCAGCTACAGGAGAGGAGTACAAGGAACTCACCGGGTTGTTAACAGACTAACCAGGATGTCTCTTTATAAACAATAAGAGACTGTAGCCAACATCAATTAGTGTTTAGTTTTATCTCAGTTTTTTTTCTTGTTGCAGAGAATTATACAACGAATAAACTACAGTTCAAAAAGTCTCTCAGCCTCCACCTAAGTAAATCAATGATGTCCACAGATCAAATATCAGACTTACTTCAAGCAATGTTTTTTTGTCATTTAAAGCTTCAAATTTACCTGTTCATTCTGATTAATACATGGTTGGTGGAGTGAGAGGTATTTTAGCCTAGATAATGGAAATTTTATGAACCCTAGAGCTGGAGTCCTGTAGCTGATCTCACACAGGTTAGAAAGGACTGGCCCACACATGCAGCTGTCCCCTTGCTATATGGTACCATTCATAAAGCAATTAAATATTTGAGTCCCATTAGGAGTCAGAACTATTTTATCCCCATTTTACACAGGGGGAAAAGGAGGCAGAGAAAAAGATTAGGGGACTTGCCCAAGGTCACACAGGAAACCTGTGGTAGAACCAGGATATGAACATAGATTTCCTGAGCCTCCATTTGCTGCATGAACCACAAGCTCTTCCTTCCTCCCTTGTCTGGGAGAAATGACAAGGTTTCTATAACATGAGAAGTGCCCTGCAGGGACTCAGCCTCAAGGTTCTTCATTCCATGTGGAGAAGATGCTCTCGACAAGAGATGTTCTTGCTCTGAAGAACATCCCTGCAAAGTATTTTTGTGTTTGTAATGGAGGAAACCAGTCATCCATACAGGTATCCTCCCCTTTCTCTTCGGCATGGTGTTTTGTTGGTGCAGGGAGGCTGCTTTAGAGCACTATGGATGTGCAGTTTGGTGATCATGGGCATTTCTGTGCAAACCCCAGGTAAGGGAGGTGTTTTTTACCTTTACTCCCACATGTGATATCTACATTGTGGAGCTCAGCTGATCACGTGATGGTCAGTTCAGGAAAGGGCCATGGGTTAATTTGGGTAGTTAGATAAACCACACAAGATGAAGGTGCCTTTGTCCCTGTTGCACCTAATGCCAGCTCTGGGACATGGAAAAAATCTTAACTTCTAAGTTAATAGAAAAATTCTCACCCAGGTGATGGTGGAAAATATGCAGCATGGACAACCCCATCTGCATGGACAACAAGGACCAGAACGATGCTGACCTTGTGTGTCAGTGGGTACAAATGTCACTCCAGCATAAAATTCCTCTCCTTCATCAGAGACATGCTGGGGAAAAATGGGCCAGAGACAACATACCACCAGGTCTACAGAATTTTGTGAGACCAAGATTTCCTTCAGGTGATGTTTCTTTCTCAATTACCAAAGGAGAGATCCATTTCCCCTGGAATTCACTGCCACAATTGTATAGGACAATCAGGAAGTAGTAAGCAGGAGCTTGATTTTTTTCTCTGTTCATGTAACCAAACCACCACCCATAACAGGGACTTTTCAAGTCATGCACATATCTACAAAAGGAATTATGTTGTCAGTGGCATCACCTTTGATAACAAAGGACAATACAGTAATAACATGGCATTTTCTCGTGCAGGATGCATGAAAAGGACACTCCCAAGTAAGTTTTTGTGGTTATTTTTTGTGGCAATCTACTGCTCTTCCTATCATGTTACTCTAACATCAACACAGGGATCAGAGAGAGCCCACATGTCTTTTATTCTCAGGCATGTTGGTAACTGGCACCATTTCACCTCCAAGAATTCATCTCAGCAAGGACCCAGCTGCTCTTCTAGCACTACTTTTGTGTGGAGCACAGGATCTATCTGCTTGTGGGGAAAACAGAAACCTTCCTCATCTCACCACAGTATCACTGCTCCCTATCTATCCCCGTGCTAAACAAATGGGAGTGCACTTGGTAACCATCCTCAGGGATTTTCCATCCACAGAGAAATATTGTCTGAAGAAGGCTGCAGTTCCCCAGCAAAGGCTGGTGTGAGATGCTATCACTCAGCATAACCCCAGGCAGCAGTGGCAGAAGGAAACCAGCAGGGATATTCTAAAGGGTGGCCTGAAAGATCTGCCACCTTTGTTACACTGATCTGCCATTACTCTGCTCTGGGAAAGGGGTTTTTATCTGGAATATTGAGACCAGTTTTTCTGCTTGGTTAATGACAGCATCCTGAAACATTCTAACCAGCTTAGCAAGGGCTAAGAAAGGGCAAGCAAGATTGTTGATGGTGCTTGAATTGATTTTAAGGATGAGAAGAATATCAGGCATCCTGTTAAAAATTAATCTCAAGGTCTTTGGCAGCACACTGAGCATTATTTCAGTGTTTTGCAGAGAGTTACCTGTCTCACAGGCACACCCCCATTGTTACAATTTTTATTAAGCTAACAAAGATGAACCCGGATAGAAGGCAAAAAATATTTTTTAAAGTGCGTCCTTCTCTAGCCTTTGTTTGTCTTCTTTTAGTCAGATGCAGTCTTATTTCTCTCTCTCTTTTTTTTTCTTTTTCTTTCATATAGTTTCAATTTTTTTTTCTCAGAAAGCCATTTAAATTATTTCTTAAGAATTTGTATGTATTTAAGATCTTATTTAACCTGAAAGTTTATGACAAATTAATATACTTCAGGTCAAATCCTTGTGATTTGGGACTCATAAAAGTGAGTACATAGAACTAAATAGGCTGCAAAAAAATATAATGAAAAATTGTGATAGCCTTCCTTCTTTGTTATTCACAATATCACACTGAGTTGCATCTCAGTTCTTTGACTCCAGCTAAATATGTGTCTTCAATAGGGTGTCCCTGTGGATTTAAATATTACTAACATGTGTAAGCATAGTAGACTTATTCTTATCGACAACAAATTTTCAGAGAGCTGCCAGTGTGTCAAAACTCTTGCTGAGTCCCCAGTTTATTGTATTTCCTTACAACTGCTTATGTGAATTCCCAAAAACTCACATGCACTGAAAACCCAACAGAAATCTTCTGATACTACTGCATTCCTCCTCTTCCTCAAAAGCCTTGACAGCAAGTCAGATTCTGCTTTTTGAAAGGAACAGCTATTTTTATTCCTGTTGCAAAAGGTTTTCCAAACTCCACATGCATTGTTATGTCTCTCAAATGCATTACATCACACGACTCTCCTGAAAGGTGTCCAAACTCTGCATTAAAACGCTTGTGGGAAAAGTTGAAAAAATAAATGGTTTATGTTAAATGGTATTTTGAAAAGGGAATGAAATGTATTGCACTGATATGGAAAGGTAGTGTAGTAATGAATGCTTTGGGTTTGAACTAAGTGTTATGCTCTCCCTCATTAAACTCCATTCTGAAGTTATGCAGACTTACGTGTGTCTTCCCCCTCTTTCCTCCTTTTCCACTGAGTATAACAGAAGAGTGGTGAAGTATGAATTCTCTGAACATTATCCCATGAAAAATGTAACCAAAGCAGGTGGGTTTACTTTAAATTAGGAGAGAATCTGATCTGTCCATATTTCAAATACCAACTTGGAAAACTCTGGCAAACAGCAGGCCCAGCCTGTTCTTCACGGCTTGGTGTGACCAGCAGTATGTGCCTCAGAAAACCATTGCTGCTCCATCTGAGGTTGAAGGCAAGAACAGTGTTTAATGTTTCTCACATTCTTGTTGAGTGTGGTGGAATTTGGCCAGTAGTTTTTGGGGACTATTGATATTGAAGGTCTTTCTTAATGAGACTTTTGTTCTTAAAAGATTTATCTGCATTGTGCTGTTATGGTGTTCCCATAGGTCTCACAATGCCAAGCATTCTGGCTGATGTGGCCTTGGGATACTCTGAGGACACCATGGGATATGCCCTTGCTTGAATGAAGGGAAATGTAGGGCCATTGGCCTTCACAACATCCTCCAGGATCTCTTAATATGATTTTCTGGACAACACAAAATCTGGAAAGCTACCTGCCTAAAGCACCCAAAGTCTTTAAAAACATATCCCACAAAACCATGTGTAGCTCTCTCAGCACTCCGCGGTTCCCTACAGTTCAAAGGTTTGGAGATGTACCCAACTTTTCCTCGGAAGCAGCCAAGTCCAGAAGAGCACGTAATGGCTGCACATCACATCCCAACCAAACATATGACAAAAGTACTCTGCTGGCCTTCCTTGGGCCAACTCCAAAGCCAGGTTCCCAGAGGTCTCATCCTGGAATGGGATAATAATATGAGCACTGCAAGCACCTGCTGAGCAGAGATGGTGGCTGAAGGGAGACTTATGAGCCCCTAAGAGGATTTTGGTTCACTATTTATAGCTTAGTGTTCTCTTTGAGGGATGGATAGTCTGACTATGAGAAATAAAGCAATGTGGCTGCATTTTACAAGGGGTTCTATGCTGGCAGTGTGATTCACACGTTTAGGGGATCTCTCAGTGGATTCTCTCTTTGCTCTGTCCATTTTTGGGTTTTGACAAGTTTTTGGCAGAATTCAGGCACCTCATTGCTCAGGCTGGGAAATTCTGACAAAGCTGGCTTGTTGAGAAAGTTGTTTTCCTCTGAAGGTACCTATCTCCTAGGAGATGGTTGGATGGCCAGCTTAAGTGAGATGCATAATAAATGGGTCAAGAGAAATGACATCCCATGCTTATCTACCCTGCTCTTGGTTGTCTGGGAATTCAAAGTATACAGGGATTGTAAAATGGAAGGTACCATTTCAAGCTTGTACTGTTACAGGTTCATAAACATGCATTATTAGCTTCTTCTACTAATTTCTTTACTTATTTGCTGATAAATATTAATAAAAATTTTGGAAGCTGCAAAACTACAGTCACACAGTCCAAACCCACAATTATAATTTCAGAATAATTCCTCTATCCTATTTCATTTTACACAGTGATTTCAAAGGAATACTTTTTTATCCTAAAATAGTTGTCCCTCATTGCCTTTTAGATGTCCTTGTCTCTTTGCCATGACAATAGAGGGAATGTTGACAGTTATCTTACACTGGATGCCTAAAACCTAAATAGCTGAAGATATGCTCTTATTTTCATCCTTAATTTAAGTACTGTAAGCTTGAGGAAGGAAATCTAAGCTCTTGCGAACACTGCTTCTTGAAAATAATGCCCCAATTTGACCTCTAGACTGTTACTCTGCTTGGTTTCTATTGCATCTCTGGATGCTCCAGTTCTCACCAAAACACCTTTTAAAAGAGCTTCTTCACTTGTTCCTCTCATCACTACAAGCCCTTCCCAGGCTCATTCCTTCTTCTGGGGTAGTTCAAGCTCATCTGTACCTCTAAGGCTCTACCAAATTGTGCCCACTAAGATGTATCTTCTCATTTTTGTTTTGTGTTCCCTCAAGAACCTTTAGATTGGTGCTGCACTGTACTGCATGGATGGGATCCTCCTTTAAATACCACTGGTGCTGTTCACAAAAAGATCAAGATGAGGATGAGGACACCTGCATTGCAGTCTCAGCAGCCTCCTCCCCTTCCTGGGCCATGATGACCTGGCTGTCCTTAAGAGAATGAAAAAGAATTTATAAAACGTCAAAATAATGTTGCGAAGGCTCAGATAAACAAATTTTCATGCTGTGTGGTTGTGCCTGTCAGCAATGAGTGATACACCAAAGATAATGGAAGTTATGTGAAGATGCTAGAGATTTCAACCTTCCTACATCTTCAGTTCAGGCATTCAGAGGCAACTATCACAGCAGAAATTTTGTCATATTGGAAAAGCCCGAGCACTGTTTGCAGGAACTGGAAAGATTTATTTGTTTTTGTTCTATTTCTATATTTAAGATAATTTGCCATTCAAGAGCTGTTTCCCAACATAGCAACTGAGAGCCCATGTGGGACCTGGGAAGGTCAAAAAGACGGACATTTTAAAGAAACCAGACAACAGTTTCCCTTTATTTTATCTTGTAAATGCATTTGCAGTTTGCTAGAACAACAAAGCAAGACATTTCATATACTCAGTCTCTTAATTGAATGATAGACCAGAGCCTCTGCTGGTGTGATTCTGTATCCTTCCCTTGCAATCAATTTAGTGATGTGGGAAATTCACTTCCAAAACCCATTTTTCATGGTGAACACAGAAACATTTCATGTAGTTCCTCTCAAGGCTTCTGCTACTGCTGCTGCTGTCATCCCATTGCTACAGATCCTACAGGCCCAGGAGCCTTCGAGAGCCCTGGCAGTGGCTGTTCCTGGCAGTTCCCACTATGACTGGGAACCACTTTGCTGCCCATGTATCATCAAAAAATTTCTGCCACGCCAGGATCAGACCAGTCTTGAGTTTGACAGCCCACTCGACAGGCATGCAGGTGATAAGCTTTTTACTGGCTTATTGTGGCTTCATGATAAGCCAGCTGAGCCAAGTATTGTTTTTTAAGAGATTTAACTCGCTTTTAAAGGAAGTTAACATGGTTACCTGGGACAACATTTTGCAAACTTTTCAATGATTATCTTGTTCTTGAATGTACACATTTCCTTTAAGAGGATATATGCCTAAACCACAATGTATGGACATGAGTCAATAAAGGAAGCAATTCTTGTAAGCTTGTGTGCATCTACACAGTTTCTTAAAAACAGACCATGGCAGAAGAATTGCATGGCAAGTTACCGTCATCTGAAAACATGAGCTGCTATAAAATGATGGTCTGTAATATTGGATCAGGGTGGACGGTGGTAAACCAGGCCTAAATGGGTTGTGCCAGGTCTTGAATTTAGAGAATCATAGAATCATTTTAATTGGAAAAGACCTCCAAGATCATTGAGTCCAACCATTAACCCAGCACTGCCAGGTACCCAACCCTAAATCATGTCCCTAAGCACCACACCTACACATTTTGGGAACAATTCCAGGCATGGATATTTCACCACATCCCTGGGCATCCTATTCCAATGCTTGACCACCCTTTCAGTGAAGAAATTTTTCCTACTGCCCAATCTAAACCTCCATTTATCTATACAGATATCATGCAGTTTGCATTTTTCAGTAAAAATAAAAATAGAATCAGTCACCCTTATTTTTAAGATCTCACATTTCAAACCAAAGTCAAAGGTTTTTTTGGCTCTTTGCAGTTTGAACACCTGTGGAAAAGTAAGAAGGGGAGGGAGGGGGTGAGAAAAACCTCACAGTTTTTTTTTTTTTCTCCTGTTTTTTTGCAACTCTCTGTATCTTTCTGTGGGTCTTCAGGCAGCTTGAGTGTCACAAGGTTTTTTTTAAACCATCCAGTCCGGAAGACAACTGAAGGAAAACGCACATTTTGGCATCAAAATAGAATTCCAGGGTGACTTAAAATGTGGTGCAATGGCTGATTTTTGCCCTGTGTCAGCACTATGTGATGCACTGGCCTCGCATATATTTTATATCACATATACTTTTATATTTCATATAAGCATGAAATGGAGAAATTAAATAAAAAGAAAGAACAAAATTTAAAAAATGGGAAAAAAATTACTTGAAGTCTCAAATAATGCCCTGAAGGGCATGTTCTGCAGGCTGATGCAGGGCAGAGCAATCTGAGCTACGCCTGGGTACGGTGAGCCGACAGCAAAGCAGATGCACTTTGTTTTACCTCTTTGAAACTTCTGATGGGAAACAGCCCTGATGTGAACTCTCCCTCCAATGCTGGAAGGCTCTCAGCATTCTCAGCCCTCAGCATTTTGCAGGAGAAACCCACAACTCCTCTGGTGCCCAGCTTACGAGGTCCACACTGCTGCAGCCTCTGCAGCTCCAGATTTTCCCGTGTCAGCTTCCCCAGTGCTGCCCAGGGGAGATGGTCACAGCTTCTGCTCAGCATCCCCACCTCCCAGGGTGGGCTTCCAGCTCAGCCAGAAAAGGAGTTCAGCATTAGGTCAGCCTTCCTCCTTATACACTTTGAGAACTTTAAAAGTAGTGCAGCAGAAAGAGCACAGTAACCCTTTGCCACTCACAGCAGCAACATAATATTAATAACGCCAAGTCACTGCCCACAGACAGAAAAACATCACACACACGTCAGGCGAGATGTGAAACTCAGGACAGCAAAGTCAATTTATAAGCATCCCAAAGGTCAATATAAGGCCTGCTGAAGCTTGATTTTACACAAGCATAAACCTTGCTGCATGCAAACACATGTATGCAGATATCCACATGCAAAGTACATGTACAAAGTGCCCATTTCTTTACAAATTTTCTTTTCCTTTTTCTTTTCTTCTTACTTTTTGATAGGCATGTTGTGGAAAATGTGTGTCTCTGTGGGTCTGGTGACAGGCAAATGTTTATGTGGGTGTTAAAAAGAAAAAAAAATGGAGAAGGTGTGAGGCATATGTTCAGAGAGCCAGAAAGCCACACACAGGCTTCTATTTATAGCACCTTCTTGGTGAAATAGAGAAAACGAACGGCAGCTTCTCTCTGCCGCTCCTAACTGAAGTTAGACAAGAGCGACTACAACATTTAGGGTCTCTTTGTAGTTATAACTGACAACAAAAAGTGATGAGTTAGCTGTTTCCTTTGCGACCCTCTTGAGCAGGTGAAGGAGTCAACCGCTGTGCAACTGGGGCGGAACGAGCTGACGCTGCCTCGGTGCCTGGAAATGCTCTGTGCACCCGGGGGAGCCCAGGTCAGAAAGCAGAAATAGCCCATTTTTTCTGAGCACCATGGCTAGACTCTGTCTACCAACCTGGATTCACAGTCCAGGCATAGCAGGGTGTGTGGACATTTTAATTTCTTTCTAGTTGTACCTGTTAGAAAGGGAAAAATACAGATACAGGGTTCTAGGAAGAGAGCTGAGGTCTGAGGTCATGGTTCAAACCCACTGATGATTTCTTATGCCAATAATAGAACGGCAGCAGTTCTGCTCTTGCTTTTTTTCTTCAATGTATTCTTCAGAAATGGGATTAACTAGACATGTTCTTACTGATATGATCCCATTTCTGCATAGTATAAATGGGTTGGCTTATGTGGAGAGTACAGTGGGCCTGGGAACTTGGTGGTGAACTATTTAAAAGGTAGTTCTCAGCTGCTGTGCTTAAATTGGGGTAGTGGCTTTAAATTGAGAGTCGGTTTAGATTAGATACCAAGAGGGAATTCTTTACTGTGAGGGTGCTGAGGCCCTGGCACAGGTTGTCCAGAAAAGCTGTGGCTGCTCCATCCCTGGAAGCGTTCAAGGCCAGGCTGGATGGGGCTTGGAGCAACCTGGGATAGTGGGAGGTGTCTCTGCCCACGGCAGGGGGTTGTAACTGGATGATCTTTAAGGTCCCTTCCAACCCAGTCCATTCTGTGATTCTCTGATTCTGTGATCTCTTTTTTCAGCTTGCTTTCTTTTCTCTTTTCTTTCCTGAGGGTAGTAGTTCCTGCTGGAAGCTGGAATATCCAGTAGGTGAGGAGGCACATCATCACCCACCTCTTTCCCCCATGAAGGCTGCTCTTTGCAGTCCCTAGTGCTGGCCACAGCTCTGATTTTACCCTGGTGTAGGACCCTGTGTCTTCCTCAACTGCCCATTTCACGATGCCTCCAAATCACACCACTTGTGTGCAAATCATGGATTGCTCCATTAGGAAGTGGGAACCATCAATTTTCTGTTTGTTTGGATGGCAGAAGTGGGTTTGGCACCTGGAAAATTACAGGGCTGGGAGCAGAATATCATGTTCCTGCCTTAGGTCCAGACTAGTAATGATAAAAAAGCTATCTTAAAGCAAAATTCTTCCCCCCAACTTTTTTCCTGAATTTTATAAAATGCAAAGAATGCAAGCAGACAGAAATATTTTGTGAGCTGGTATTTGTTGCAGCACACAACTTTCTCAGAAGAAAAAATCTTGAATTATTAAAGAGCTGCAAAACTCTATCTTCATGTTTTAAAATGAACTATATTGACATTTTTCTTTAAGAGGCACTTTTGATTTTCAGTTGGAGTCAATGTAGTTTAAAAAAATAGCCTCTAAAAGATTAATAAAAAATATACACATGGATTCATTTTGAATGAAATCAATATTTTAAGAATTAATCTTTGAATTATGTTGACTTAACAAAATTTTGAGTACTTTCTTTCTGAGTTGATCTGAATTTTTACCAAACTTGGCATTTAAAAAATGGAAGTGAACTAATAAATTAGGTATTTGCACAGTCCCACAATAATATTAAGCAGAGAGGTTTGCCTACTCCTATCTCATCTAGAATCACAGGTGAAGAAATTGATTTTAACTTCTGTTTCCATTCTAACATTTCTTTGTTTCATTCATTCAATATTAGAAGCGTTTTGGTTGAACAAACTGGTCACATGGTGCACTGTTCCTTGACTGAAGCAGAACATATCACTTGGAGATGATAAACATTGAAGACTTCAGATATCACTCTACCTCTATTTTTAGAAACACGTATGTTATGTGAGTTCTCCTATATCTAATATCATTGCTGAGTTTAGACCAGTGTGTTTAGTGACAGCACTGACTTGACAAACTCTTTTCTCAGACTTGGATCTCGCCTCCTGGTGCAAGTGTGACTATGAAGACACTCATCACCACCAAGAAGAAATTCTTTCATTTTCGTTGGTGAATATTTCTTAGCATTCACTTGAATTTTCATAATTTCTGCTTTGTCAATAAACTGCTTTTCTAGGTGGTGATGGAGAGAGATCCCAGGGAGGGACAAATGCTGATGAGATGGTTTTCTTCAAATCATAGAATCATTAAAGTTAGAAAAGACCTCTAAGGATATCAAGCCCAACCATTAACCCATTACTGCCAAGTTCAGCACTAAAACATGTCCCTAAGCACCACATCTACATGTTTTTTCAACATTTCCAGGGTTGGTGAATTCACCACATCCTTGGGAGCTTGTTCCAATGCTTGACCACCTTTCCAGTGAAGAATTTTTTCTTCATATCCAATCTAAACCTCCCCATCTTGAGGCCATTTAGTGTTGTCCTACTGCTCATCACCCGGGAGACCCCACTGATCCCCACCTTCCAAGCAATAACAGAAAAGAAGGATTTCTTGGCAAAATTTTAGTTTAACCTTGGCCACTGTTCATTCTGTCCTTATTATGTTGCTTTCCTCGTAAAACATTTTGAGAAAAAAACCCAAACCTCAGAATTTTAAAAGTATAGGTCCTATACAAACCCCAGCAGTCAAAACACACTCTGTTCTAGGGGAAACCAGCAAGATCTTTGCAAAGTAGAGCTGGGACATTTTGCTCACTCCCACTTTGCTCATGGTCCTAGACCAAAAGTCAGTGTGAAAAGCTTGGCTTTGTAATCAGCTACAGGTCGATGGGGACAAGCAAGGTAAACCCTAATCCACATCAAACCACCACTCTGGGTGTGGTTGGGACACACGAGGACACTGATTTGCACCGTACCTCAGTTGCTCAACCAACTTCTTGGGTAATTTGCCATGCTGCAATGCCAGGAGAAGCCTTGCTGAAGGTTCTGCCTGTGATGAGACATTGTCCTTGTCCCAGAGAGCTTCCAGCTGTAGGGACAAAGACAACAAGCAGGGGAAACAGAAGGAAAAATGTAGCTCAGGGTCATAAAACAGGCCAGCGCTGGAAAACCATATTTCTGTCTCTTACTGTGCCCATGCTGTTGTGGAAACAGACATGGTAAAGACATGTTTAGTCCTGGGGTTTTTAGGCACATTTCTATATTTGTTAGTTTAGCACAGTTATGAAGCTTTAGATCAGGGACTGTGTAATTGTTGTTTTTCAGCCTAAGGTAAAGCACATCTTGATGTCCTTGATTTTAAACTTGCTTTATGAAAATATGTTAAAGCACAGCTTCAGTTTGCTTATCAGAGTAACAATGTAAGCAAGAGGTCCTTCAGTATTTGCTCCAAGGCAAACTCATGGTGTGGTGGGGTTCAGGGATGAAGGACTAACCTCAGCAAATCCACCCCAGTCAAAAAAAAAATCCCATTATTTTCATTATAGTTTTATGTCAGGTTAGCTCAGGCAACTCAGTCACTCTGAGGTTAAGGAAAAAGCCCCAAACCCAGCTTTTTCAGAAGTCAGGCCCTAATTCTAGACTTAGCTGAAGGACTCACCTTCTCTTGGAACACTTGGTGGATTAGCGCTACCAATTAGCTAAATGTATTACAAGTATAATTGTGGGCATTCCTTCAGAGCCTACTCAGCTCTCTCTGTGCTTTAATCTTTGGTGTAAATGGGAAGAATTTATTCAACATATTGGGGGGAGAGAGGAAGGCAGCAGCTCCTGAAGCAAACTGCCAATAATGAGAAGCACAATTTCTAGAGCTCCTCACGCATGGGGGTCTGTGAACTGTCTCAAAACAGAAGTAAGGAGGTTTTGTCGAAAACAGCAGCTCCTCTATAGTCTTCAGGTGCAGCAGACGGACTATTTTTTTTTTCCTATACAAAAAGCCACCCTTTACCAAACTCCCATCTTGTACTAGATTGAACCAAACCTGAGCAAAAGCTGGGGCTGGCAAAGCTCCAGCCGAGCACAGGAGGTATGCTTGAAAGCAGGAAGCTGTGGCAAAGCTGAGTCGCTGAAAAGCTACTGGAGCTAATATATTGTGGTCATGGGGATAGGCAGCAGCCTCCGAGTAGTGATGGGAAGACTCAAAAGCACCTTCAAAACAGGCTTGAGAAATACTGCTGATCTTTGTGCTTTGGCTGGGCTTTTGTGCTCAGGGTTACGCTTGAAGCTTTTAGAACATTTCTTGTCGTTGGAGAGGCGCGGATGGTTTATCCCTGAGCCTCATTTTCTGCCCGTGCATTGAGATGCAGAGGTGAAAGGCTTTGAAGGTGAAAGGGATGCGTAGGATTGGGCTCATCTGGCAGCATTTGTGACGGCAGCTGAGGCCCAGCAGATCGTAAACACTCGCTGGTGAAGAGCTGCCTTCCCCACCTCTTCCCGTGGCAGCGCAAAAAGCCAGCCGTGCGCTCGTGGATTGACTAATTCTTTTATGGGGTGGAAAAAAGGTACTGGCTGTGAAGCCAATAAAAAAACACCAGGTGGTCAAGACGTTATGGAGGCCCATTGTTCTAGGAGATTGTTTCATTCATTAATATGAACTGCTGTGATGAGAACAGGATGCATAATATTGACATGTGGGGTAGGGAGCAAGGAGATGGAAGGGGTGAGGTAAGGCCTCCCTTTCCTTCTCTGGCCACCCTTGGGAGGGGGAAGGAGTGGCTGTGTTTCAGAGCTGAAAAACCAGTGCATGAGGAGACAAAGGGAGGGCTTCCACCAGTTTCTCAGGGGTGAGGTAGCAGCTTCCTTATAATGTCACAGTTCATTACAGAGCTGCAGCCAGCACACGTAGAGGGAGGGACATGCTCCTGTCTTCATAACTGGAGCTGTGCTCTCTACTCTTCTAAATGCCTGTGGGTGCCGGCCCTTGTAGCTGTTTTAGTTTTGGCTGTGTCCTGAGAGACTGTTTCACATGTTTCTCAGTGCCTGGAGGGGCCAGAAGGAGCCACCTGTGCCTGATGGAGACACATGTGTTTTCTGTGGTCCTGGAGGGTCAGAAAATACACAAACATCCAAAGACACCGCTCTTCCCAGTTGTCTGTTTTGTACTGACCTCCGGACTCAGGACAAACAAACAGGAATTATCAGTAACCTGCATGTTGGTTTCATGTATTTTACAGTTTTTCAGCAGTGCCCAGCTCTCAGATGGAGAAAACTGTGAGTGTGTGTCAAGTGGGTTGGTGGAGCTGTCAACACCCAGTCTCAGGTCACGTTCAGTGCTTCCCCAGTATTGTCCAACTGGACAATAAACCCTGACCTGTCGAACCACAAGTGCATAAAAGAAGGATGTGGTTGAAGGACAGATAGAGGTAGGTGCTCAGACATGTGCTCAGAGATGCAATTTGAGCAGGATGGAACTGGATCAAACAAGCTGCCTCAGAGCTCTGTAAAAGGTGGTGGTTTGATTGTGCTTTGTATCCTAGTGTGGTTCCAAGGCAGCTGGGATGAAGCAGGTGTAAGTAGAGATGGATGTCATAATCAGCTTCAAGCTGGCACCTTTCTGGAAAGCTGAGTTCTTTGTGCCAAAGCTGCAGCCACTGAGGTGACCAAGGAGACTGCTGTGATGGAGCTGGGATCATCAAACCACCTCTTACAACCCAACACAAAGTAGCTTTGCATAAGCCTCACAGAGTGCAAAACACACCATCTGGTCAAAATATCTTCCATGCTGTACAAGGATCCTACTCAGGGTTCACATACTCAGCACCACTCTCTGATGGTGAGGGGAGGTGACAAAGAAATGAAGAGAAAAATCTTTTTACTAAAGAGTATGCTCTGTATCCTGTCCTAGAAATAGAAAAAAAAAGAAAGAAAGAAAATAATTTATGTTGCACTGAGTTGTGGTTTGGAAAGAGAAAAGGAGAAAAGAAACAAAACAAAAACACTGGCCCATAAAGAAGAGAAAACAGGAAAGGAAAAGAACAAAACATCCTGTACACAGCAGCCAGTCAGTCGAGGAGGGAGGGTCTGTGTCATCTGCATTCCTCTGCTGAAATGGGCACAGACAGCCTGGATCCAGCTTGCATTACTCAGACTTTTCCTTACCTTTCTGCTCACCTGATTGTATGATGTCTCCTGTTTATTCCCGAGCTCAATCAGAAGGATCAAAGGTGGTTTCAGACCTTCCCTCCTCTCCAGATGCCATTTCCTGAGAGTAGTGTGGCATCTGTAGGCTGTGCCATCCCCAGCTCCTCTTATGGGATGAGTATTACGGATCCCACATCCCCACTAGGCACTGACAGATGTAAGCTCACCTTCCCCTGCTCCAAGGTGATGGGTCAGCTCTGAGCCTGAGGCTGTGTCATGCAGTCAACAGTATTGTGAATGAACTGACAAAATACACAGCCTGAACTGGAGCTGGCTCTGAGCCTGAGCTGAAAAATTTTGGTGTTTCTGCACCTGGCTGTGTGAAAATGCCTCTTTCTCTTCACCTCAACAGCTAACCCGAGAATGAAACCAGTATGGAGATCTTGTCTCAGCTCAAGAAGCAGCCAGTCTGCAGGGTAAGGTGGTGAAGATGGGTTGAACAGAGAGGTTGAAACCTGTGCTGCTTGTGCTGTTTATTCTGAGGTGAGGAGGGACCACAATGAATTGGGTTTATTAATACAGCATCCTTTGGGAAGATTGAAAGATGGGTGTGAACAGCAGTTTAGAAGGGTGGGAACTTCTCCTTTAAGGGACCCTTTTCTAAGCCCACTTAAAGAGTAATCAAGTGCTGTTGCTGCCTGTTCTGAGCTTCCCTTCCCCCTCCCCAAGACACTTGCCTCTGCCATGTGCTCTGCACCCCTTTGCTCCAAGCACAGGCAAAAACAAATGTAACTCAAACTCTTTAGCAGTGTCTGATTGGCCGGTCACCCCGGGTCAGCCCCCAGTCCTCCCCTTTCCCCTTCTAATAAAAGAAAGGACCAAGGTGGGGCCTGCGCTCTTTGGCTTTGCAACTCTTTCTGCGAACATCTGTGTGTTTCTGTTTTCTGTTTGAAAGCTTCTAATTGAGGGAAATTAGGCAAAACAAAAGCTATATTTCTCCCTCTTTGCTTCTGCTGGTGGTATCAGATTTGCAGCTGCCATTTTGCCACTTTGCCACTTTTAGAGCTACTGAAATGCTGGATTGCCTGTGCTACCTCTCTAGGTTGCCCAAGGCTTTCTAAGCATTGAACTATGAGCTTAGCCGGTAAAAAGCTGTAAGTTACTTCCTCAAAGTGCCCCTCTCCTGGTCATCGTTTGCATGGTCTTCCTGAAGTGGATGTGATTTCCTCCAAACCCCATAAATGTCTCTTCTTAATCAGTTCCAGATTAACTGCCTCCTTCTCCAAGAAGCTGCACACATGAATCTATTACTGAGCTGCTGGAGCTAATCACCTCTCCTGCCTCTCCTTCTGGAGAGGGCAAAATGAGCTTTCTAAATGGGGGCAGCACATTCCCTGTGAATGGTGGATGTGGTTTCGTAGCTGGGAAGTTTGGCACACTTCTGCCCCACCAGCAGCAGAAATGGAGGATGGACTCCTCATGTGTCAGCAAGAGGCAAAACCTGAACGAATTCCCCAAAAGTTGATACCCAGAGCATGGTCCTTGAGGTTAAGCTGCATCGGCAGCTTCTCCTCAGATGACTCCACTAAACCATGAATGCAACCTATGATCACTGATGGCACATTTAGCTGCTCCCATGCATTTTTTCTTGGTTCTCCCTCTAAAAGTATTCCAGGAGAGCTTTTGTCTCCTCTGCTTTTCTTGTTGAAATTCTCTCTAATGGAAGCTTAGAAGAAACATGTTTGTTTAAGAACAGGTGTAGCAGAACCAGCTTCCCTTCTCCCCAAATCCCTGAAATTGGGGAAATAAATATTTAGTAATGATGTATGAGTTATTCAGGTGCTTTAAGAGGCACTGCCTTCATACAATATCACCTTCTAGAATTCCCTACTATCCCTTCTTCTCTCATTTCCACCCCCTGCCATGCCATACTTTCTCTTTTCCAGCCTGGTTATTTTAGAGTGCAAAGCTACTTAGAATTATTTATTTTTGGATCAGCTACTGATTCACTTAGTGACTAACTCATTTCATCACTCGATGCCTCACTTTACCTATACATTAAGAAGGATTAATAGTACCTGCTTTTCAGGGCTGTTAGAAGCCTAAATTAATTCATGCTTATAATGTTTATAAAGAGATTTGAGATCCTTGGTTACCGGAGGCTAGGGAGCTGCAAAGTATCTTATTTTTACTTAATAGTGAGGGGGTTTTGTGCAACTTTGCATTATAAAAGTACAAGAAACCTTGCAATTAGTTGGAGAGTCTTTTATTCCCAGGGCTTAGTTTATATTCCAGTTCAGAAAGAAGCATTTTGTCTGCATATTTCTTCCCCTGATGTTTTAATGAGAGTTAATATCCTTATCTCCCTTACTGAGAAATGTTAGATGTTGCAAAATGGGGCAATAAACATCACTGGGTGGGTAGCAGGGCTGTGCAGTGTTGTTTGGAGCTCTTAGAAAAGCTAATGTGCTCTTCTTCAGACAACATTTTGGTGTTATTACTGCAAAATATGCAGCCAGAAAGAAGAAGTTAAACTTAATATTAACATTTATGACAATAGCTTGCATTCACTGGAAATATTTTGTTGGCACTGTGGGAGGTTGGTGTGAGTCTATCAAGAAAGGGAAAGGACAGCAGCGCAGGAGGAGGCACAAGGGGAGTGTCTCTAAATGAAGCCTGAAATTAGTTTGCAATTATTTCACATTTACTGAGTAATCCACCAAATGATCGTGCCAGGGACCACATCTGCTACTGATCCTATATTGCCACGCAAGTATTGCTTAAAGAAGTGCTATATTTGGACTTGAATATCAGCATGTGGACAGATCATCAGTTTGGTTATGATAAAAACAGATCCACTGAAATTACTGGAGATTCCTTCTGCTGTTGCCTCTTCTCCTGTGGATGGAATTTACTGGTTAGAGTGATGAACCAGTGGCTGACATCAACTGGGCACCACTTGATGCTGATCTCAAGTCTGTCCATGAGAATGGTGGGAATTGTTCCACAGCACTATGGTCACTGGAGGGTCTCTCTTGATGGGAGAATTAATTAAATTTGTGATGGTATTCCTCCAGCATCACAAAACACAGGCCAGAATACAGCCCAAAACAAGTCCTCCCTTTGACAAGATCTTTATTTTCTGGAATTAGCCTGTGAGCTGTTGCCCTTTCTTCCATCTTGGCAGACTGCAATAATTATCCAGATGACATATATAGGGAGGCCACGAATTATTAACAATTAACTCAGCTCTGGAGTCACTGCCAAAGATTTGTTGTTTCGTAGAGGAAGTCAAAGTGAGTAAACCATGCTGAGTGACAATAGCTCTGCTTCCCAGCCAGACTGAACAGCTCGTAATGTAACTCAAACGTTTCCTCTTTCCAAGCTTGCTTATAAAAGAGCAGACAAGGAAAGGGCAGAAAGGACATTTAGAAGAACACAAGACTGGAAAAACAACCACTGATGTAATGTACTTTCTAAACTAAACATAAGGCATGCACTGTTGCAGCCATTTGAATAATGATTAAAAGGAAAACCAAAACAAAGATAATTGGGTCTGCTTAGTCCTGAATACTGAAAGAAAAAGTATGAGCAGTTCCATGTTGGATGGATGGGAAATATTAGCCCTGCACTTCATGTGTTCTGAATCATCTCCGCTCCAGGTAGAGAGAAAATACAAAAAAGAAGAGATGTTGGATGAGATAGAGGGAGATGTGCATGGGAACTGGAGCATGCCAAGCAGAGGAGCAATAGAAATATCATGGACCTCTGGTGACCATCTTGTATGGTCCTGCAAGGCCCATCTGAGATATCTTTATAGTCCAAATGTCCAATGGGAAAAACTTTGGAAAGAGTGAAGTTGAATCAAGAGGATAAGGAGCGGAAGATTAATCTACACCCCCATTTCACAGACGGATAACTAAAGTATGGAAAGTTCAAAGCCTCTTTGGTGCCTCCTCTTCTCTCCATGTCTAATCTGGCATGTTCACTGACACCACTTATGACAGCAGATTTTAGCAGGTGCACTGGTGTTTTCAGGATCGGGACCTATGCAACTTGCCCAAAATCGCAGAGGAAGTGTGCTGGAATAATACCCAGATGTCTCAAGTCCCGCATCACTTTCTCAACCACAAAACCATCCTTCCTGTCTCTGCATAAATATAGAGCTGAGAGAAGTGATTTTATGTGCACATGCACATATCCAGAGCGCCTTATAAGGAGTACAGGCACTCTAAGGTGAAAGTTTCATTAGAAATCACATGAATTCAGTTTATGAAACAACCTTGTTTAAATCTCTCTTGTTCCTCCAAATTTCTCCCATTTCAGACATCACAACAGTACTTGCTTGTGTGAGGTTTCTGACTGCATTTTGTGGAATGAAAGAAAAATCACATGAATTTCAGCTGGAGCAAAGTCATAGAACTTGATTTCATAATGCAAATCATTGCAACTCTGGTGCATCTGGTATGAGTCACTGGTATATTTCATTGAATTTCTTTGTATCTGAAGTGAATCCTTTTCTCTGGGAGGCTCCAAAGTAGAAATGGTGAGAAACTGGTTCTCCTTCTGCCCTGAGCACTCAGGTTCAATATGAACAATAACAAATTTGATAAAGTCACCCAGCAAACTTTGGCTAGAGCTAAGAGAGCAATTTGTATTAAAATGGCACACAGCTGGCCTATGTTTTCAAAGGACCTTTAGTAGGGATCCTTATGGAATTGACAGATGACAAGTTCAAAGCATACAGAAGGAAGAGGTTCCTCTTTTGCTGTGAAATGTCTCGATAATAATAAGTTCACATGGATTAGATAAGAAATTGCACAAACTGGTGAAAGAAAAGATCATCTAGGGATTACAAAGATACATTTCTGGCTCAAGAACTCTCTGATCCACAAGTTCCTGGGATGAGGGAAAGAAAACTACATTAGTGAACTCCAGGATGCTAGATGTAGGCTTCCCAGAAATGCTCAGACTTGGGCAGTCCTTCCACTAAGTTAATAAATGCTGATACCAGTAAAAATAAAGAGATGCCAGTGGACAGTGGGCTGTTCAGTCATCTAAAAGACAGGCACTGCATTTAATCTGGTTGGGAAGGTTTACTCTTTGTTCAGTGGGGAGATACAGGCACCTCTGGAGATTGATTCACCCATCCTAAGGCAGAAGTCCAAGATAAGTGGGGTCAATCACCCACTGTCTCACTTTATGACTTTAATAGAAGTCAGAGTAAATAATTTATTTGGGATGTCTGGGGCAGGGTTCAGTTAGAGACTGGAATTTTGGAAGTCTCCATGTGAGGTAGATGCTTTTTTTTCTCTTAGGAAGGAATGGAGATACAGTAAAGACAGTCTGTGGAGCCTGTGTTACATTTTACAGATTTGGTCAGCTGCATCCTCCAGACTGCAGATTAGTGGGTGTTTAGTGCTGTCGGAGCTATCCTAGTGGGTCTGTCCTCACCTCCAGCAGATATCATGCTTGCAGGTACCATGTCACACACGTTCAATTCAGATGCCCTTAAATGCAGACTTGTACCCTTTGAAGTGTTCTGTGGCATTTTCCTGAAGGTTTTTGAGCACTTCTCCAGAAAGGCTTTGGCTTCCCAAAGTTTCTGTCATTTCCACTACATATGTAAGTGGCTTGAGTAACCCACAACTTATAAAATTATAACTGACGCCCATGTGTGAGCAACTGAACTAAGACCATAATTCACAAATAAACACCTACACACAGACATGTAAATTTGGGTGTTTGGACCTGAATCCCAATTTTATCTTGTAGATGACCAAAACAAAGTAAGATGATTTCTACCAAAAAATTATTTTGAAAAAGTTCGC
Organism: Corvus hawaiiensis; assembly: GCF_020740725.1. Taxonomy (NCBI): domain Eukaryota; kingdom Metazoa; phylum Chordata; class Aves; order Passeriformes; family Corvidae; genus Corvus; species Corvus hawaiiensis. The sequence goes on along the minus strand of NC_063216.1, from coordinate 75,665,703 downwards.
CTTAAGAACAGGAAGAATTCAACAGCTTCTAGGAGCCCTCAGCATGTTCAATAAGGAGCTCTTCCTTTTTGTCTCTCTCTTCCAAAAGCCTTGCTTGGAAGCAGGTGTAGAGCTCCAGCTACTGAATGAGAGCCACTTGTTCACAAAGGGCCCCTCCAGAATTAGTAATAAATGTCTCACGCCTACAAGTAATAGTTTCTAGTTTTAGAAACACACAAACCACAGAAATATTTCCTTTTTCAGAATTTAGCATTTCATAATAGTGGAAAATAAAGTTTATTAAATATGTAACACAATAAGAAAAGCCAGCTGCTACTTTACACTAGCTCTCGGTACAGTAAACGGAAAGTGGCTTTTAATCACCAGTTGGCCATTAGTTTGACAGAGCCTCTTCATCACAAACCACAAGTCACTGTTACACGTGGAAGCAATTTTGATTTTTCTCAGGGAGAAAAATATGCCCTCTCTTTCCAAATATCTCTGACAGTTAGGATGGCTTAGCTCAAAGCTTCTCAGTTAGGGCACGTTGACATAGATGGGCACAAATGGATGAAGCTCATTTTGCCTGCACTCCAAGCTGACTGGATGTAGGCTAGCTCTGAACTGGAAATCATGTTAGGATGGAGCTTTGCCCGAGCTAATAAGATCTGTTGAAGGCAAATGCTGAGAAGCAAGACATTTTGGATATTAAGAAGGAATTCTTTACTGTGAGGGTGGTGAGGCACTGGAACAAGTTGTCCAGAGAAGTTGTGGATGTCTCATCCTTGGAAATGTGCACAGCCAGGTTGGATGGAGCTCTGTGCAACCTGATCTAGTGGAAGGTGTCCCTGCCCATGACAGAGGGGCTGGAACTAGATGATCTCTAAGGTCCCTTCCAACCTAAACCATTCTGTGATACTGTGATTCTATGTTTCTGTGGGAATCATTTTTCACTGCAGATCAATTTTTAATAATGGCAATAACTCAGGGACTGAAGGACAGCACGAAAGATTGCACACATGGGTTTTTTTTCTCTCAAAATATTGATCTAATCAAAACAAAGGCTTGAAATGAAGAGGCCCCTTTGATGGCAGTTATGGTCTTGAGGTCACAGTTAAGTAGCAGAACATCAACAGTTAATAGTGCAGAACCTGGTTCTTCCTAAGTGGTGTGCATTGATAGTAAAGCCTGGGACGTCAAACACATGATACTGATGTGGAGTCAGTATGAGTGAGAGTAGAATCAAACCCCTTGTGAGTTATCATTGCTCCAAATTTCTCTGATTTCTGGCAGGTTTATGGCAAGGTCTTTACAATATTTTAACTTTGCATTTGTGTGTGTGTGTGTTTAATGTCCTGTCTCTGTGAATGCTGCATAACTGCAGTGTGTTCCCCAGGGCATCCCTCCTACATACACAGAAAGTTCTGCTTAATGTTTCACTTGGATTTAATTGAATCTTTTATTATTGCAGTACTGAATGAATACTTGTATTAAGACTACTTGCCCCAGTAATTTCACCAATTTTTTTTTTATTTTCAAATTGCTTCGTCACATGGAGGTCACATTGATGCTGTGTGAATGATTACAATTCATTGCTGCAGAGGTTCGGAAAAATTAAAATTTTGTCTGTCCACAAGACTTTTAATCATCTAATTAAACACTTAGATAACCAAGTATTGTCAGGTCCTACATAACAGTCAAAAATTTAGATGGAGCTTGTATTGATTATATTTGTTTAGAAAAAAAAAATTGAAATACCTCTTCTGATGTACCAGTTTTCTAAATGGAAATGGAGAGTTTTTCTGAACCAGAATATTTAAAGCACTTCACAAATAGTTCTCAGCAGCTCACAGAATAGTTCCCCCCAGCTTTCCATGGAAAATATAATTACAGTAATTCTCAGGCTGATTTAGGTTATCTTGAGAAGGACTCTGTGGTTGCTCTGAAGTCCATATAGAATGAAAAATTCATGGAATTTGGGTTGGAGATGACCTTAAAGCCCATTCAGTTCCAATCCCCTGCCATAGGCAGGGACACCTTTCACTATCCCAGGTTGCTCAGAGCCCCATCCAGCCTGGCCTTGAACACTTCCAGGCATGGGGCATCTACAGCTTCTCTGGGAAACCTGTGCCAGGGCCTCCTCATCCTCACAGTAAAGAATTTCTTCCTAATATCTGATCTAAACATGTCCTCTGTCAGTTTAAAGCCACTGCCCTTGGTTGCCCTTGTAAAAATTCCTCTCCAGGGATTTTTAATCTTAATTATATTTTATTTTATATTTTATTTAATAGATTTTAAATTAATATCATTTAATATATTTTAATTAATCAAATTGAAATATTTTCCTCTATTCTGTGTAGATAAGACCTATGTAGGGATGAGGCATGGAATTCTTCTGCTGGATCTCTGAATGTTTCTGTTTCTTGGCAGTTTCAGTACTGACACAAATTTTGGCAAGTCAAACCACTATTCTACATCTGAGAGACATTGGTTTGGCTCATTGTTCCTGCCATGGAACCTTTTTCCTATCACAGGTAGCACAAGGCTGTCGTTTCTCCACTGTCATGAGACAGGAGCATACATGGGTGATGGGGTAGTTGTGCTACTGCATCTGGAGTTTTGGGTCCAGTGGGAGGAAAGCAAGAGGATGGAGACCTGCAAAGCAGCCTGAGTTTGTAAATCAAATCAGGAAGTGTGAAGGGTTTCATTTAGCAAACTGGGTTTCTCTTGTGTGTTATTTTGTCCCTGTTATTGGCCTTTTTTCAAATAAGAATTTAAAAAAAATAAGAAAACAGAAAGTATTTCACTTCACTGACAAGGAAATATTAACCTGCTACATTAAATTGAAGTGGGGGAAATAAGGAGGGAAAAGCAATAGTGGCTTAAAGATATTACATTCCTAAAAAATCTGAGAAAAGGGCTTGACAAATCAACTCTCTCACTGAGACATTAACCTAAAGAGAAGAACATTGATCTAAACTCAGCAATGATATTAGACACTGGATAACTCACCTAAGTAGTAGAAAACCTGGCTAACGTATTTGTCAGCTTTCGTTAAGAAGTGAAATGTTGTTAGCCCAAAGAGAGGACATGAGGAGCAGTGCCTTTTGAATCACTTTTCAAAACTTGATTTCATTCACTTTTGTAGAGCACAATGATGGTTGTGCCACAGTTGCTTGACACTACCACAAGGACAAAAATATCAAGTCATACTTTAGGAAGAACCCCTCTCCCCAGCTCGAAGTTTAGGTCACACTTGATGTCCAGACCCTCTATAATCAATGGGAAGCAACAAGCACTTCCCCAGGATGATTGTCCCATCCTCAATGAAGCGGCTGGAAGAGGCAAGATGATAAAATTTCAGGGTGCTCTGTTGTCTGCTGGGTATAGAAGGATCCTGTGTTTCTCGCTTATCCTAGAAAGCAGCAACTGAAAGGAACCACATGGTCGTTAATTCAAGACCAATCAATGTGGCAAATTCTTCCCATGGCATTGCAAACACCTCTGGCAGATTTGATCTGAACTGTCCACCACCCCTGTCCCCTGTGTCACCACAGTAGGTGGGACAGATAAACAAACCACCAAAGTTAACTGGGCTTTTTGTTTAGAACTGGGCAGAGTCCCAGCGGCCTGGGAAGAAAAGGGCTGTTCTTATCCAGCCTGGTCAACGAAAGTTCCCAGGGAGAGGTTTCACTTGTAGGGAGAGGGAGCCTAAAGGGCGTTTGGAAAAAGTGGTTATCCACTCCAATCTCCAGGTCTCCACTCAGCCAGTCTCTGGATTTCCCAGCTGCTCTACTAAAAATAAATTGATGAAAATGAAAGCTTTCTCTTGGCAGGGATTTTGACAAGTGTCTAATGTAGACCTGTGCTGATGCAGTCAATGAGTAATAATATCAGCATAGCCAGCTATGGGAGAGGTTTATATTTTTCCTTTTTCTTTTTCCTTAGGAAGGGGGAGGGCCACAGTGCAGCACATTATTTACAGTACAACGTGATTCAGTTGCCAGAGGAGGAAAAGAAGCCAGCCCATTGTTCAAGGACTATACATGGATTGAACATTAGGAAGTAAATTTCCCTGCCTGAAAATTGTAACCCCTGCTCTCTCCCTTTGGCACAGCTTCATCTGGGAGTTTTACACCTGAAACTTGGCTTCTAAAGGAAGACCAAAATCCCCACTCAGGTCAGACACAAATGAAGGCCATCTTTGTTGCACCCTAAAGAAGGAATTTTGCTGCCTTATGGAGTAGGATTTTCTATTAATTTTTAAAGAGAGACTTTGTTACAGTTGTAAAGAAGGCTGCAAAAAGTACAGTTGGGTTACACCAGCTCAGGATCTCACAGATTTCTCTCTAAAGTCCCTTTGACTGATTTTTAAAGGTGTCTGATGTAAACCCAAAGAAGACCAGCTGCAACTCCAGTGGGGATGGGATGATGGGATGAGCTCATCCTCATGAATTGTACCAAGGCCTCTAGAGCTACAACAAGCTGCACTCTCTACCAGCTATTGAGATTCACAGTTCAACAGAATGGGGCAGTCATCCATTAAAATGCAAAAAGTGGCAAACATAAAATAATAAATACAAACCATAACCATGAAAGCCTGGAAAATATTTACCAAGCCTTGTGGTTCTCCTCTTGTGAGAACAAGCATCAGCACATGCTGAGGGCTGACGAAGTGAGATCTCTTCTGTAATTCTGAAACCCTTTTGGAGGATGAGGAAAAGTGTTAGAAAACTTTTGCTACACAGCTTTCAAAAACAAATGATGACTTATTTGTGGCATACTTTGTACAAAGTCATATAATAGCTGAGTAATTATTGGAAGATTTTTTTCTCCATCAGTTTAGAGACACTGTTAAAATCTGCCAAAATGAATGAAGCATCATATGGAAATCATAGAATGATGGAGTGGTTCGGGTTGGAAGGGACCTTAATCATCATCTAGTTCCAACATCTGTGATAAACTTAGTGGGTCTCCTCTGGGCTCATTCCACATTCCCATGTCTTTCCTGTGTCGGAGGCACCAGAGCTGGATGCAGTACTCCAGGTGAGGTCTCACAAGGGTAGAGTAGTGGAGGACAGTAGAAAAGAGTAGCTGATGGATTGCTGAAGTATACCTTGCTGATTGTGGCTGTAAATTCCCAGAACATGCTGTTGAAATATCCATCTAGGAATATCCAGGCATTGTAGTAATAGCTCACTGGGAATTGCATGTCCTACTTACTGAGTATTTGTAAAAAATGGCTGTGTGAAGCCAGTACTCACTGTTTACACAGCCATTAATGAACATTTACAAATTTATTTTTCTCTGCGTTTCTTTCTCTAACTGAATTACAAGTGCAAAAACAAGATTGTGGTCATATCATGTTTAAACAGGCAAAGTTTCAAATGTGAAGCCACATCTATTATTCAGCACAATCTTCTAAAAACATTAAAAGATGCCTTTTTGAACTTTGTGGTTATTTTTGTTAAAAGACACAGCATCTTCAGGTTAAATTACTCTGAAGCCGGGGTGTGAGTAGCAATTGCAATGCTTTGTGTATGGTGCAATGTTACTCCTTGCTAATCTAACAGGATTGCCTTTCTCCTTCTCTCCCATTTTTCCCCTCCTCCCATCCCTGGGCACCATCAGATAAACATGGAATCATTTAGGTTGCAGAAAACCTTTAAGATCATCAAGTCCAACTGCTGACTTTATTAACCCAATCCCTTCACATACTGAAACACACTGAACTCTTTGCTGAGATACTGCTCTTCTGTAACCTGACAAAAACCAGCTCAGTTCTGTTGCTGTGTTAGTTTTTTCTGCCAGTACAGAGCTGATCTGGTTCAGAAAGGGAACCTGAGGTGCCCTGGGAGCTGATGGGAATGGTGGAAGGATGCAGGCAAGAAGAGAAGGAGTAGGAAGGAAGGAAGGAGTGAGACCACCCCAGCTGCGGCACTTAAATGAATTCATCTGTGTTATCTACCTGCATCCTGTGTGCAGCCAGTCTTCTCTGCACTCATGGTAAAAATTAATAAAAGAAAAGATGCACTTAGAGTAAGGGTTGAGAGGTTACACTGTTTGCATCCTCAGGCATTTAAAAACTTTTGTAAATCTGGCTGGGTTCGATTAACTTTAATTTTAGACTCGTGTTCAACCCTAAGCAGGAGTGTAGTCTCCCAGAGTCCAGTGAATCACTAATCTGCTTCCATTTTAATGCACACTGATGTTCTCTGCACAGAATGGAGAGAGGAAAGGACCTGATAAAAAATTAATAAACACAGATTAGCTGTGTGCACCAATTCTTTTCTGTGCTGTATCAGCAACCTTGCCTCACTGTCTTGCTATCCATTATCAAACAAAGTTTTCTCTAGACTCTGAGAGAGATGTGAATTCAGAGGTGGAACTTGAAGCTTGGTAAAAAGCTGGAAGTAGCTTTAGGGAATTAAAAGTATTATAAATAGTTATTTTTCTAGAACTATCCCAAGTAGATATAAAATTAAGAAAGTCACTTTCCTTATCTGTAAGGACAAGAGTTCATGTGATGGGAATCTGAGCTGAAAATATTGCGAGAGTGAAGCACTTGGAATGGCAAGTCAGGATTATTGTACTACAGGGGATTCCAAATCGTTATTTTTTTTCTGTCTTCCATTGGTAAGAAAAAGAAAAAACACCAGCACGGCCAAAATTCTGAAACGATGTGTAGGATAAGTGGAATTGACAATTTCATTTTTACTTCATTGATTTGACTTGTCTGTTTTGATTTATAATCTAATTCTGGACTAAAATAGAAATGTTTTGAATATAGCAACAACATTGAACACAGTAATTTTTTGTTGTAAATCATAAATATATTTAGATTTTATCACAATTTTTAAAAAAAAATGCTGGTGAGATTAAATCACTATTTTCTGAAAGAATGAAGTTAATAATCCCAACGGAAACATTTGGCTTGAATTATCTCTGACTTGCATTTATCTAATTTGGGGATGGTGCCGCAAAACCACCTGGGATAAAACCTTGAATCTGAGAGGGGGGGTATGTATAGTGAAGGGATCTCTTAATTGTACCTGTTGGTATTGATTGGCTTTTAGTCTTCCAGGAGTGGAAGTAGAAATCTTGATCTAGAAGCTGTTATTTCTTGCCTTAATTTCCAAATTTATGTCTTTTTCACCATCTCTTATCTTTCAAAAGTCTTTCTGTTTGCTTCAATAGATCTTAGTTCTCCTCCTCTCTTAGTGCTGTGAATGAGAAGGAAGAAATAGCTGCAGTTTTAAAGAATCTGCTCACCCCATTTTTGGGAACATATACATTTTACTTTAATTGTCTGAATGCCTCCTGTGTTTTAGAAGGAATATTGAGTAGGTATTTTGGTTTTGGGGAAAGGCAGTCACAAGAGGTCTGCCTGAACATAAATCTGTTAAGGAGATGACCTTATCTAGTTAGGATCAAGAAGGACATGGACTCGAAGGAGCTGTCCATCCTGTGGAAGAGAAGGATCCAGGGAGACCACATAGCATCTTCCAGCACCTAAAGGGGATCTACAAGAGAGCTGGAGAGGAACTTTGGAGAAGGGCATAGAGTGATAGGACAAGGGGGAATGGCTTCAGACTGAAAGAGGGTGGGTTTAGATCAGATGTCAGGAAGAAATGCTTTACTCTGTGTGGGGTGAGGCCCTGGCACAGTTGCCCAGAGAAGCTGTGGCTGCCCCATCCTTGGAAGTGTTCAAGGCCAGATTGGACAGGGCTTGGAGCAGCCTGGGATAGTGAAAGGTGTCCCTGCTCATGGCAGAGGGGTTGAAACTGGATGATCTTTTAAGTTCTCTTCCAACCCAAAATGTTTTGTGATTCTGTGATTCTATCAGTGGTCATCTCATCTCAGTTGAGCTGAGCCACACCTGGAGTACTGATACCAGGCTTATGATCTGACAAAAGCTGTTGGGCTATTTTTCCATGGATTCAAGCAAAAATTCATTACACAACTCACAAAATAGTAGGGATAGATTTCTGGACATTCATTTTGTCTGGGGGGAAAACCTTGCAGTGCCTTGTTCAGTGCTGAATTTCCACACTCACCATGAGGCAGTCATTAGGGCTGACTCCATGTCGGTTAGCAAGGCCTTACTGCGAGATTTGCCATCTAAAAAACATCCTGTGGAAGGATATGCTGTTGATATCTGTTTTACAATCTCTGTGGGATTCAGGTGCCTGTCTGTGAGCTTACACAAAGCTCTGATTTTGGGTACAGGTTCACAAAGCCATGTGCCACATGAAGCACCCGGGGTGGTCCTCTCTTCCTCTGCTGATGTCAAATAGCTCAGTTTCCACTTCCTCTGGATGTGTAAGACCCACAGCCACATTCCTTGCAAACAAGGTCTGAAGGAACATACATTTCCAGGTATGTCAGCACATCACCTTCTTGTTGCTGCCAAATTGTCACAGAATCATGATTTTTGAATTAAAAGCTACATCTGCATAAAGAGAGCTCAGAGAGAGACCTAAACTCTACAGTACATGGGAGGCTTTTGGAAATTACACTTGCAGACAGTTAAAGGTCACATTGTTTAGCTAAGTAATAACCCATCACTGTGAAAAAGGCAGTTATATTGACTATGTCAATGACATTGGTTACATTGACTATGTCAATTTTTAATTCCATTTGCGGTATAAGTGACAATTTTTTATTTGCCTCTTCTCTTGATACACAGCAATGAAAACAGCAAATCACCACCAAATTCAAAGTAACTGAATGGATAAGCTTCTTTCCATGCTCGTTGGCCAAAAAAATCCCCTTTCTAACTTTAGAGAGCCAGTAAACATCCTGGAAATCTCCTGAAATGACATATTGATGGACTAGAATGGTATTATATCTAATTATCTGAGAAAGGTTTACTAAGGTGTAAAGTGAGCTACACAAGCCAAATTACAGATTCCCCATCAGTCTTTCTGTATTTGATTTGGGTGGAAAAAAAGTGAAGTGCCACATTAGGTTTTCTCTGACTTGTTCTCTTGGACTAAAAGTTGTTTTTATATCCGTGGAAGTTGGGCATCATCTTAAGCTCCTTGACCACAGACACAGGAATGCTGCAAAAAGAAATGTGCATGTCAAAAGTCAGCCTGTCTCCCCCAGTTCCAGCCTTCTGCCTGCCCTTGTGCAGCTCAGTTGTGCTAATACTGATGCATGGGGAGCCTCAAACAATGCAGGTTTAAACACAGCAATGTAATTTGTTGCTTTTTAAATCTCACTCATTGTTCATTAAGTAGTACTCTTGTCCTTCTCCCCATCCCTGGAGTGAATTGAAAAGTTGGGACAAAAGTGGGAGTGAGTCACTAGTGAAAGAATTTGTTTATTTAACTTTAACCTCTGATGTAGGAGCAGCAGTTTTAGTTGCCTGAACTATGTGAAATTAATTCCACAGTAAGTGATGTAGAGCTAATTGCACAGGGATTGACAGCAGAGAGCTTGACAAGGGCTCTGTGCAGGCACAGCACTCTGTGATGACCAAAACTGCCTCATTAGTCCTAGAAGCTTCCCCATTTACCTCCTGTTCCATTCTCAGACTAAAAGCTCCTGGGTTTTAGGACGGTGTGAAGCTATTACTGCCTTCAGCTGGGTGCTGAAATGAATCCAGTGGTGTTTAGGTGGTAGCTGCCTGGCAGGATTTGTATGTGGGTTCAAGTGCTCTCTTGACTCTCAGTGACAGTTAAATGTCCAAAGGACTTTTTAAAAACCCATTAGTGCCTAGTGGCACATTTAGTTGTCTGTTATCTCAATCAATCTCTGTGTAAATTAGAGGAAAATGATAATCAAATTCATTAACATTTGCAAACTGCTTTATGACCAATAGGTGTATCAACTATTATTAGCCCAAAGGCAGAGCTACTCTTATCACTGCTGCCAATACCCAGGCTCGTTTTACTTGGCAGGATTTAAACCTAACGGTTCTTATCATAAAAAGAGAAAGAAAGTGTCATCAGAACTGATTGAACTACATATTGGCTACGTTGTGTTGTAATGGCTGTCAAAGATAAACACAGAGGTGGCTTATCTTGTTTCCTAATCGTCTTCAGGTGTAATGTTGTCATTCATTTTGTTAACTCTCTCTTTGTATTTAAACCCAGGGGAGACCACAAACTGAAAAATACACATTTGGTGTATTTCTGCTTCCTATTGGTCTGTTTGTGGGAATAATCGTTTCAAACTCAGCGACCACAAATGAGTTTATGTTTATACAAAACTTCCTGAGAAAGCACAGAGGGGACCTGCCACTCTTCACTGATGAGTTGACAACTGCTGCTGCTGCTGCTCACCCTGTGTTAGGTGTGGTCTTGCATAAGCCTGAGCTGCCCTTGCTTCTCCCAGATCTCTGCAGGTTTATGGGAGCTTGTCCTGTAGGTCTGCTTAATCTTAATCTCCTTGGCACCCAAATAAGGTGTTCCCTGGATCTTCCTTGTGTAGATAAGGAGAGACTCTGCTTGTTACAAGGGCAATATGTCCTCTAATCCATCAGCAGGAAGTGCAGGAGGAGGAGCTATTCCAGCTCTGCTGCATCTGTGATCATTGGCTGCAAGGAGCAAGCTGGGCCTGAACAGACAGCAGCAAAACTGATGTGTTAGACACAAAGCAAAGAATGAATTCCCCTTTCACCTTCTTCTAAAGCAAATTAATTGATTTTGAAAATGTTTCTTCTTCCCCAGAGCACTGCTGCTTCTGGATCGTTTCTAACCTTGTCCTAACAGTACAAAAGAAACTCCCAGTTAGTTTTATCCTAATAATAACCCCATGAAGGAAGGAAGTAATCTTAGTTTTCTCATTTTTTAAATAGGGGACTGAGACTCAAAAAGGGGGATGTGGTTTATCTATTTATATGCATTTGGGCATTTGGTCTAAGCCAGTTGTCTGAGCTCCCTCTGTAGCTGATGGAGGAAGGTAGGCAATTCCAGATTCAAATATCCCATTTCTTCTTAGCCACTTAATTTAGCAGTGGAAGAGTTGGCCTATGCCTAATCCCCATTGGGATCCTGAGCTAGGTGGAGAAGGACTTTGGTCTTCTGACTGTGTGGGTGTTCTCAGAGTTTGCCTAAAATATTCTAATAGGATCACAGCCCTCACAAAATGCTGTTTTAGCTGCTTTGCTTTGCAAACCCAGCCAGTGGTGTATGATCTCCCCTGCTTAATAGCCCACTGGTTTGAACAGTCATTTAGGAAGTGAAAGCTCACAGTTCAGCCTTGAGAGAGCCTGGCTTTATCCCTCCTAGGAGCATGACCTAGATACCTTACTGCTCTTCTGAGGAGAGATGTGCTACCACATTAATCACAAACAAATTTGAGAGTGGTGGCAGAGGCCCTGGGGTAAAAGGATCAAGATGGGACAGTCCTGAATTTGTATCGACAGAAGAAAGAAGCTGCATGTCTCCAAGACTGTGACTCCGCCCAGGAAGAGGAGGCAGGTACCATGGAGAAAAAAGGTCACTGGAGGAAATTTTTAACAGCAAGGGTTTTCTCAGCAACTTCTGCTGCCTGAACAGCCCAAAGAACCACTGGGACTCCCAGAGCTTTCCGACTGGTTAATACAGTGCTGTCCCAACAACCTGATTTCTTGGATTTTTTCTTTCCCGTTCCTCATCGAAATAATAATAAAAAAACCCCTCAGTTTATTTGCCAGTACCTGGTTAAAAAAATTGTTGGAATCTCACGTAGCACAGAAGGGAGCTTTTCAGCCTTTTCTAAATGGACATCAGTATCCTTTCACCGAACTGGGCTTGACAATTTCTGTGACTTTGCAACACTTGCCCTTTAGACAAGAGGTATGGAATCTTTCTAGGAATTTCAATTTCAATTTCTGATTGCACAGATTGAAGGGAAGACAAGAGAAGAAAAGTAAAGGGGAGAAAGAGGGAAGAGGACAGGAGAAGAGAGGAGAAAAAAGAAAAGAAAAGAAAAGAAAAAAGAAAAGAAAAGAAAAGAAAAGAAAAGAAAAGAAAAGAAAAGAGAAAAGAAAAGAAAAGAAAAGAAAAAAGAAAAGAAAAAAGAAAAGAAAAAAGAAAAAGAAAAAGAAAAGAAAAGAAAAGAGAAAAGAAAAGAGAAAAGACAAAGGAAAAGAGAAATGAAGAGAAAAGAGAAGAAAAAAGAAAAAAGAAAAGAAAAGCAAAAATACAAAAGAAATTAAAGAAAGAAAAAATAAAGAGGAAAAGAAAAGAAATCTTCAGCTATTAAATAGAAGGTCATATAAAGAAAAGAATTGTAACTGGACTGATAACCGTGTCCCTTAAATTAATACTGAATAATTGGAAATGATAATTTGCAAGTGACATTTCCTGCATGGTTAACCATGGTATAGGCTTTATTGTTATATTGTTAAAAATGAATAAGTTGCTGCACAACTGCTAATAGCATTTGTAACTATTGAAGATAAGGCAACAGTAAGGGGTAATCAAACCACATTCTACCAAGTATAAAATGACTATGTAAAATGACATCTGTAAATCAAAGCTTAATTAGCCTGATGTAATTGACAATAACTGGCCAGCCTGTTTCCCTCGGGTGAGCTGATGGCGCAGTCAGATGGGATGTCCTGAATGTAGCCAGGGTACAAGGCTGCTGCTGTCCCCAAGGAAAGGCTTCTTCCACCTTCACATCTGCTGGGTCGTTGCTCCCTTACCCTGGTTTCTGTTCATTAAAAAGCTTGTCTGAGAAAAAATAAAAACAAATTAGGCCAAGCCAGAATATTTTGGAAGAGTTCCTTGCTATAGATCAGGAGCTCCCCCTGATCTGGAGGGCTGTGCATGGAGTGTGGGACTCCTGTTTTGGGTTGGGTGCTGTAGGTGTGGAGGAGACACAGAAGGAAGGCACTGGAAGGATTGGAGGTGTAGGGAAAATGCCTGATGGTGTAAGAAATGAAGAACTCTATTTATTTAGCCTGTATGAAAGAGGACAGAGAAATGCTTTGACTACACTGCATAATAGAGAAAACGCCAGATGTGAAAGGGCAGTTTAATCTGTCAGAAAGCAGATAGCAAGAATCATGGATATGAAAGCTAGATGAATTCATTTCAGAAAGAAGGCACATATCTTTTTAACAATGAGGCTGATTAAGGAACTACAGAAAGGAATGATGGAGTTTCCATTTCCTGATGCATGCTGCTTAATTTAGATTGAGTCACCTTCCAGGTAGAATTGTGCTAGTCCAACACAAGTTACAGCCTAGATACAGGCCTAACAGGATGAGATGGAACAGGAAGTCAAATCAGATGGTTTACTTTTTAATAATGTCTTTAAAATATAAGAGTTAGATAACACTGTCCTGTGGTACTACAAAAGCTGGTATAAACCCATTTCCTCTCATCCCATCTCATCTCATCTCATCTCATCTTTCATTGCACATAGCACTTTTAATCTAGGATAAAAACACATGATTCCAGTAGGCAGTCCAGGTTTCTCTCCTGTGTTTTACAGCTGTACAACTGGGAGTGTTATTATTATCACCATTAAGGCTTAAGCATATGTTTAATGTGCACTCAAACACTTTTTTCAACTTGCAGCCTTAATCAGTGCAGTGTAATAAGAACCAAATCATTACAGAGCAGCAGATCAGTTCTCAGAGCTTCTGCACCTTAGGCAGTGATGCCATTAATTCATATAAACCAGGCAGCACTGGGCCTGATAGGTGTTTGGAAAGGAGACCTCCAATGCAAATGCATGTTTCTTAAAATAACTTCTGTTGGGGCTACTCATGTAGCTACTAATGAGTGAGTTGTACGGAGGAATGGGGACAGGCTGGAAGCTGAAAAGAAGGTAGAAGGACAGAAATGTAATAGATGCAGTTGGAACTGACATAGGAAGGAGGTGTGAAATGAATGAAGGCATGCAAGGAATTCAAAGAATCATAAAATGGTTTGGGTTGGAAGGGACCTTGAAGATGATCAAGTTCCAACCACCCCATCATGGGCAGGGATGATGCCCACTAGATCAAGTTGCTCAGGACCCCAAAATACATGAGGTATGAATCAAAAAAAATCTGGATTATTTTCAGAGCTATCCAGAAAAGCCTCCATTCTTCACCATCAGGCACAGACTAACTGGGTGGTGACATAAAGGGTGTACCTGCAATGTCTGTATTGTCATAGGGGTATTAGATAATAGGAAGACATTTTTTATTATAAGGGTGAGGCCCTGGCACACGTTGCCCAGATTGGTTGTGGATTCTCCAGCCCTGGAAGTGTTCAAGGCAAGGCTGGATGGGGCTCTGAGAAACCTGGTCTGGTGGAAGGCGTCCCTGCCCATGACTGGAACATTGGAAAGTAGATGATCTCCAAGTTCCTTTCCAACCCAAACCATTCTATGTTCATGCTTGGACTATCAAGCTGGGGAACAACTTGCTACCAAATCGCTAAAAGCAGGTTTGAACAAGATTATTAAAAAATACCTTGGCCTAAAGTAAGCAAAAGAAGGATCTCTGAATTTCATTCCTAGCACATTATAAAGTGCAAATATTGGTCAAATCTTTGTTAAATTTGGATTTCTGTGAAGTTTTCCTTCTGTTCAGCTTTCCTGGCATCATTCATTCATTCTGTTTTATTTTCGGGCTACTCTTACAATCAAACCTTTTCAGGATTTGGTAGCTTGGTATCTCTGCTTCTCTGTCAAATATGGTTGAATTTGGACTAAACCCAGAAGTTCTCACTGTAAAACAGGTAGCAAGATAAAAGGCACAGATAATGTCATCTCATGCACTTTGTCCCCTAAGGAAACCATATTGAAAAATGATTGGCCGTTCATACAGGTACTAAGGATAACAATACAAACCATAATTAAGGACAACAAAATTATTGGAAGGCATATTAAACCTTGTACTTCAAGGCTTAAGCTCAGCTCTAGCTGTTACAGAGGATTATAACTCTATATTAGAGGAAATAATTGATTTTCTGGGTCACTTCACATTCATTACCAAAGGGAAAAAAGTTTTTAAAAAGCATCAATTATTTTCCTTCCTGTTTTTTTTTTTTCCTAACTAGAATGATTTGACCAGAATTTCCCAAAATCATCTGGGGAATCTAAACTTGTTCCTTTGTGTAGCAAAAATATTTAATACAGTGTAATTTCTTCCATCTTTCACTGAGAAGGGAAGCAAGATGGGAGTCATAGAATATTTAATTGATGTCTGCTGTGAAGTTTTATTTCTTCTTTATGGTGTCTTCATCTTCTGACTTGGGATTTAGTTGGAGAGGGGCACTGGGCTGTATGGATTAGGGTCTGGCCCAGGCATGTCATATTCATGTGTAGGACACCATCATCTGTCCATCTTCCTTACCTACAATAACTGATACCCTGTTTCATCAAGATGTGACTGTTTTTCTCAACTGACTGTACGAAGAGTGAGGACCTGACAGCTCAGAGGGGAGGTGGTCTGACTTTCTCATCAATCTTTTGATATTACAGTCCCTGAGAGGTGAGGTACTGAAACGATCACCCCATAAATGACCAGTGCAAGTATGAGTTTATGTGCCTAAAAATTGAGGTAAAGTCCTCCAAGGTTAGGGTTAGGGTGGAAAGAAAATTCCTGCTGCTGGGGCAACATCTTTATCAGTCTGCCAACATCTCCTGAGATTAAGGCTCCTGTGACAACTGTTTACTTACTTGCAAATTGCATTTGATTTCATGAATTTAGTTGGAAGTGACTATGACTGGACCAAGATGCAGGATACCTGCCCCAAGCCCTCACTCTGGAAAGTTCATATATGGTGTCTAGAGCCAGAGGATAACCCATTAAATGCTGGAATAGACTTCTTTTCCTTGCCCAGGAATTTGTACTTTCCCAGGATTTTGTACTGAGTTTGTGGTAAATTTTAAATGTAAAGTAAGACTCACATGTGCCTTAGCATGAGGAGAATCATCTTCCAAGCAACAATGATATATATGATTACACAGAAAACAGTCAAATCAAGCCGAACTCAGGAATATTAAGTTGACGTTTCTTGATGTGCATTTTATCTCTCCTTCTCCATCTCTTTAAGAAAAAAGCAAATTATAAACATCAGCAACAAAAATTTAGAGAAAGAGCCATTGAATAACATCAAGGAAACAAACCAGGAGAGCTGTTGCTGCAGTTTGCACTTTCTCCTCACCCATCCCCACGGCACATTTGCCACTAAAGTCTCCAAAAGAGGATTTTGCACCTCTAACCATGCCTGACAAAGACACCACCACCTCCACCCACCCCTTTCATGACAGCCAAGTGTGAACTGACTGTTTACTTCACTCAGATGCTTCACCTCAGTGAAAAGGTGCAGCAAAAATTGTTGCAACAAATTTGGATGCTGGTAGGTCAGTGGCTCATCTGTATTCTGGTGGCAATATTTCCTCCCAGCTACTCTGTGCTCCTGTGCTGCAACAAACGTGCATGACAAAAATGTTACAAAATTGTTACAAAAGTGGCATGAAGGCCATTATTTAAGAAAAAACACAAGCCAATTCTTCTGCAGAAAAATGGGTATCATAGAATCCTATAAGGGTCGGGGTTGGAAGGGACCTTAAAACTCATTCAGTTCCAACCCCTGCCATGGGCAGGGACAGCTTCCACTATCCCAGATTGCTCAGAGCCCCATCCAACCTGGCCTTGGACACTTCCAGGCATGAGGCAGCCACAGCTGCTCTGACAGACCTGTGCCAGTGCTTCACCACACTTAGCAAAGTATTTCTTCCTAATATCTAATCTAAACCCACTTTATGCAGGAATACATAGTTCATTTCATCTGGTGCAGTTCTGCTAGTCAGAAGTACCTGCAATGAAGTCAATGTGTTATTCCCAAACAGGGAGGAAAAAAGAAACAGTTTCTTTAGTAGAAGAAAAAAGTCTTTAAATATAATTGAGCAGACAACCAGTAACCCCAGTAAATTCCTTCCTTGGCATTAGTGATTTTGTATTGACTGATCCCAGCAGAGAATTTGGCCGACACTATGACCAGATCATATTACAGCAAACACTGCTCAGAGCATCTTCATACGGAGCTGGAATATACCTGAGCAACATTACTGAAAGGAATTTCTTGAAGCAGGGCATGATTTTGTTTGACAAAAATAAAATAATTTCATAAAAGAGGAGTTCAGGGTGTGGCACTACAGGACTGAAGCTGATACACAACTAAATCCCTGAGCTGAGGAGCACTAGAGCCCTCCCATCAGGCTTTCTGCTACACTTTGGCCTACTGCCATTTTCAAAGAGCAGTGATGATGGGGAGGCATTGTGCTTCCTCGTATTCCATGGATGTAGAAGACCTTAATTGTCACTGTTAAACTAGAACAAAAACAAATGAAACAAACAAAAAGCAAACATGAATTTCTGTTTTCTTTTCTGGGATGAAAGACAACAGGAAAGTTGATTTTGCTTCATTTCTCAGTATTTGAAATCCAGTGGGACCTTTTGGTACAAAAGCTCAATTTGGACTTGATGGGAACCCAGTGTACTAGTTTAAGTCACTGTTGGCTAATACAGTTTGAAGCTGTTCCACAATAAAGCACAACATTCAGCTGTGAGCTTTATCGCTGGGACTCATCTGACCTTTCCCAGGTAAGCTGGAATTGCTTAACACCGTGGCTACCCCAAAACTAATAGAACCTTTCAGCATGGCTTAGGCTATCACTTCACTTCCCTGACATCAATTTCTGAAATAAAATAGAAGGCTAATTGGTAAATCAGGCAAGTACTTTTTTCCTACCCCCCTGAGATATAATGGTCAAATACATTTTCAAATCTAAACTACCAACAATAAAAAGGTATGACTTAAACACAGAAATAAAAGGGGAAGCTCACATGAGGATAAGAGTTCAACAAGAATTTACCAGGCCAAATTTATTGGCCTTGATGGGGACAGGTATTAATTGCAGTCACCAAGCTTAAGGTAGAGTGGTCAGTTTTAATCAACGTGGTTGAAAACTTCAGGGAAGGAATGGATATGCAGGAAACAATTTGCCTCCAGGGTTTCTGACCCCCCAAAACCATTTTTACCTCATCATATCATGCTACTGTACCAAAATACTTTCAGAAAAATGCAAGACCACATAGGCTGACTATAGCATGAATTCTTCAAAAACTACTTGGCATGAGGTTTTGAAACTGAAGATAGACACTAACAGGATGCTTATCATATTATGTATTGGATTTTGAGATGTGTAGTAAAGCAGGAGGAATGACAGGAGCTGAACAACTGATCCAAGTGGTTCAAGGGCAGAACCATACCCAGTGATTGCTCCTTAGCAGGAGGATTTTGGATAAGGAACAGCAGGTGATGTGAAATGATGGGTGTGAAAAGGCTCTTCAAGTTATCATAGGAAATTCAGATAAAAACAAAGGTGAAAGAGTGAGGAAATTAGTCAGACCCACGAGTTTGAATCTCTGCTGAATGCCCCAAAGACAAAAATTCAGCCCAAGCTATAGAAGATGCATCAGAGAACAGACTGTAACATGTTTCAACAGCCAATCTGAATGTGTGGACACTATCAAGAAGAGTAAAGAAAAGATGGAAACATTAAAGCATGAGGGCTTCAGTACTGCAGCTGTGGCTGTGAGGCACAGTCCCATACTGTTGCTTTCTGCACTAAACACAGATGAAAAAAGGAGAGTTCCTGCCGCAAACCACTTCTAATCTCAGAATAAGGCACAAATATTCTCTAATCACCACCCACGGCACATGAGATGGGGAACCTCCTGTCTACGTTAGAGAAGTGCACCCCTTGCAGCACCGACATCGCTCATCCTCTAAACATCCCCATCAAAGCCACCCTGTCACAGGAAAAGAGGAAGCCAGAAGCATCCAGGAGAATGTGTGATCATTCCCTGGCTGAGGCTGGAGCAGCTCTGCAGGAGCAGTGCTTGGGCACGATCCCCAGGAGTGCTCCACGTGAAGCTTCCTCCAGAGCTTGGCCAGCACGCAGGAATCCGATGTTTAGAAAGCCATTTTCCTGTCCGTATAAACAATTCAACCACAATAGCCCAATTCCTGGCTCTGAGGCCTCATTTAAATGTTGGTCAGTCGAGGCCCACAATTAACATTTAATTAGTAAACTCATTA
This sequence comes from Corvus hawaiiensis, assembly GCF_020740725.1. Taxonomy (NCBI): domain Eukaryota; kingdom Metazoa; phylum Chordata; class Aves; order Passeriformes; family Corvidae; genus Corvus; species Corvus hawaiiensis. The sequence goes on along the minus strand of NC_063216.1, from coordinate 75,646,675 downwards.
CAAAGGCAGGAAGTCTCAGACTTTCCCTTCATTCTCTTTCAGGCCTCTGAAGGGAAGGACCAGGCCCGTCTTTGGCTTTCGATTCAGCAGACGGGTGGGTTTTTTTTTGTTCCCTCTCCTGATTTCCCTTTGCTTGCAGAACAGTTGCTTTCCCTGAAGCAGACAGGCATGACCTGAATACATTGAATGTTTGGCTGGAAATAATCTACTTAACATAAATATTTCCATCTAAATTTCACCCTCGATGGCTTCCTTAATGTTCCCAGAGGACTGAAGGAAAAGTGGTTTTTCAGGGATGAGGTGGTGAGGAGCTTGGTCACCTGCATTCACAAGCCTTTGTGGCAGAGGAACTGCCAAAAAATCTGATTGAGGAGCTTGGTCACCTGCATTCACAAGCCTTTGTGGCAGAGGAACTGCCAAAAAATCTGATTTTGTGTATGATGCTGGAAGGTTATGTCTATTGTCTGTGATAACCAGGAGAGAAATGACCTCTTGACAATAAGAAGGGAAAATGGTGATAATTAAAATCAAGAAAAAGCACTAATGTGGAGGATGGAGCAGACTATGCCTGTGGTGAGGCACTTTGCTGGAAATGTGTGATAGAACAGGCAGAGTGGCCTTTTTGCCAGCATGAGAGAGTGACTTGGAGTTCACACTGTAGATTACCTTACAATTAGGCATTATTCATCCATCCACAGAGCACAGGACCTCATCTTTGGCCACTTAGTTACTTTTCATGTGATTATTAAGGGAATACAAATTACAAGTAGAGCTTGTTTTTAAACAATGCTAAAAAACCCTGAACTTGCTGATTTGGAGTATGACAAGATAGACCATAGCAAAAATTATGGAAATTTATTCACCTGATCACACCTTGGAGTAGAGAGAAAAGTAAAGGTGTGAACAAAACAAAACCAATAATTGTAAAACAGGTTTTAAAAAATTTTTTTTTCTTTTTTTTTTTTTTTTTTCTGGTATCTATTTTCCATTGCAGCACACAGTAGAGTTTAAAAAGTCTGTCAGCTGGCATGATATATTTTTCAGCTTGAAATTTTGAGATTTTCTCAAAGTAAACTTTGCTCTTCTCTCTAAACAGAAAGCTGTAGTTCTACTGCACCACGAGTCACACAACTGTTGGATCCTTTTGCAAAGAGGGACTGTGGAGAGCAGTGAGGTTGGTTGAATTGTCTGCCTTACCTCTCTTGTCTGCCTTTTGTCAGACATGAGGAGATTGCAAGAATTTATTATTTCATAATATGAATGTCTGAAATCATAATCATCCCTTTGTTGCTGGGATCTGGCCATCTGAAAATCAATTTGGCTTGGATTCATTGCTTTATTCCATTTTATGTCTTTAACTCATTGTTTGGCCAACATTATACCTTCAGCATTTTTTCCCCTTGTGTTCACAGAACTGGAAAGAGACAACTTATAGTGATTTATGGGTGTGCTCAGCCCTGATTTATTTTGGTTTTGCACAAATGTTAAAAAGCATTTATTGTCAGGCAAATAACTTCTGTGTGCTGGACAAAGGCTTGAAAAAATATTTTCCTAAAGAACTTTCACAGGTCTCTGAGTATGGACCAGGTTTTTTGCTAGATATATAGGTCAATATTTAGCAGAATTTTGTTGGAACATCCTGTTTCCTCTATATTTCTTCTGCAGAGAGAGATAAGCCACTGTACTCCTTTATCCAGGGCATTTACCCTTGTCATCCTCCACACCAATTCCACTCACTTGGTTGGATTGTGAGGTGAGCAGAGCCACAACTTTAGCTCCTTTTTTTGTACCTTCCACTGATGCTTTGAAATTTACTCTGAGCAGTAGTTCTGAAAGTTATCCAAAGGCTGTGGAGACAGAATGGGTGAACCTTACATCCCTTATTATCCTGTGTGCCTAAACGTGGGAGCTACCTGACCAAAAGTGCTCACCTATAAAGCAGAGATCCAAACGTGAGAAAATCACCTTGCTAGTAAATGGAAAAAAACCACATCTGAGTTAGTTGAGAGCAGAGTGTAATTTTTATTCTTTAAAAGTGGAGAAATCAGATGTTTTCCTCCAATGATTAGATCTCCCTATGAGGGTATCCTAGACATCCACTTGGAGGTAGGCTCCTGTCCCAGTCATCTCAGTGTACCTGAGATAGATTCATCCAACATGTAACTTATCTGAATGCATGCAATTGTCATTTCTGAGTTGTACAGTATTTTTGTTCTTGCTGTGTTCAGGATTTAACAACAAAAATCATAATCACATAAACAGCTCCTAATCAGCAGATTTTAGAAGTGAAAGGACCAAGGCAAAACAGAGGAAACTCCAATCACTTTTCTGTTAAGCATCACTAGAACCATATGAAACTCTGACGTTTACCAGTACAAAATATAAAAACAATTTTTTAATTATTATTAGTCTTTATTTCATTTTCTCCATTTTGGATGGATGATTTTCTTTCAGAGCTTCATAAAGGGCATCCTGTCCCAAAGAGTTCTCAGTGAATATTGAAGCATCCTTTTCAATGTGGTGTGAAATCCAGGCTTGTCTCAACCACTGCCATGTGCTGGTGGTTGAACAGACAGAGAGAAGAGCTCAGCTCTCCAGATCTAAAAATAAAATCAGACATATGCCAGCCTCTCCAAGGTGTTTGGATAGTCCAAATTTTCATGCAATAGTCACACACTGCCTGGAGATCCACCTACATTCCATAAGACAGTGTTTTCCCGGGGTTTTGATTTGTCCACAGTGCAATGTATTAACTCAAAGAAAACAGGTAAAAATGAACTGTGGAAGAGTGATCTGGCTTGTGGATGGTATCCCTGAGAGATGTTGCCACTGTGCATTAAAGGTTAAAAATCCATTAAAAATAAGCTTTCTCTTAAATAAAGGAACCCTGGCACAAGATGATGAACTAATAGTCTGGGCCAGTTGTTTTATAAAATGCTTGATTCCCTGAAATTGTAAATGACTGGCCCCATAACACAAGCACTGCAAGTAAAAGCATGGTCGTAGCTGCATCAGTTTGCTTTTCTTTTACTATTTTTTTAAAAATTAAAATTAAAATCAGGACTAGAAATAAAACAGACCAGAGTTCATGACCTGTTCAGGAATGCAATTAGCCCATAAAAATCATGACTGGGATTTGTTGCAAGGTAGAAACATGATCCCTTAAAATAAAGTTGCCCCTTTGCAAAGTACCAAATGATGGGGAAGAACAAAATGAGGGAGAGATGAACGGTTCTTATTTTAACCCCACTTCCCTCCCTCCTCAACCAGAAAAAGCTGTAAAAGAAAAGACCCATCACCTCCTGTAGTCAAGTTTCACAGCAAACAAGAAGTCCTGAGCAACTCTATGATTACTTTTATCTCTGTAAGACTAATCCCATGATAAACCTCTTGTTTCCTATACTTGATGTACCACTATTTTACTACTCCTGAATGCATCAAGCACATTGTGGATGGCTCACTACGAACAAACAGAACCTGACAGTTTCCTTCCTTAAAATAAACAGAAGTGGTACTTAGACACAGTTCAAAGAGTTTAACACTCCCAGAATGGCTATTATTACCCTTTAGGTGGGCAAGTAGACCCAGTTTTTCATTCTAGTGAAGACAACTTTTTAAAATTTTGCTCCCTTCCTATTTTTTTACTGGCAGTAAAATGACAATATAATTACCAAGCCTGCTTTTTTACAGTCCTCTGCTTCCACTTTCCATGCCAAGTCATCTATGTGTTTACACCACTGCTTGTTTACTTCCACCTCTTTTTCTGAGAAAAAGTCGTGCCATTTGGACTTCTCAGAAAGCATTTTAGCAAAGACAACACTGTACTGGACTGTTGGCCAACAGCAGGAGAGACTGTATTTTAAAAATAACATTACAGTTACCTCTATGAGGCCTTTGATCCAAAGACTTCTGAACCTTAACGGTTTCCAGTCTACATGGAGTTCATAAAAGAAGTGCAAATTAATATGCAATTACTGTTCTGAATGAAACTACTACTTGGAAATTCCTTCATCATTAGGGTCTATGCTCATCCTGTGTGAGTGTGAGGAGCTGCCCAGAGTGTCTAGTACTTCTAGATTAGACACCAAGAGGGTGGGTAGAAAGGAATTTAAATTCTCTAATAGTAAGTATCGAATTTTTGATGGGCCTACAGGAACAAGCCAAGTGGAGGAGTCAGGAGCATGTGGCATAAGAGAAGCTGAGGATCCTGGGTTGGTTCAGGGTTTTAAGATGAGAAAATTCAAGATCACTTATAAGATTGGGTATTGCAGCTCTTTTATGAGGGGTGTAGAAAAGACTGAATCAAACTCTTCTCTCAGTGCACAGCAACAGGACTAAGGAACAGCCAGGACAGTGGGATATTTTGGACTTTTTTTTTTTCACCTTGAGAGTGGTCAAACAATGGAAAAGAGCCCTGTGAAATCACCATCCTTGGGAATATCCAAAATTCAACCAGATGGGACACTAAGCAGTTTAAGCTAACTTCAAGGATGGCTCTCCTTTGAGTGAGAGGCTGGATCATGTGATCTCCAGACTTTTCTTAAACCTAAGTGTCTTCCCAGTAAGAAAGTAAAGAAAAAGTAGTGTTTTCCAGTGGCTATTTGGACCTTTCCCTCAAGCAGTCAATATCCTAAACACCTGAATAAAGGCAGGAGTTAATATCCGAACCTTGTGTACCTTATGTGCCTAATATATTATTAGTGCTGTGCAGCTTCAAACAGGTGTGATTGAATTTTTCCTGGAAATACATTGTTTTTTCATTGAATTTCTTGGGTTTTAGATGGAAAGTTTTCAGTTTGTGGAGCTAACTTGAAGGTTTTCAAGCTCATGACAAAAATTTCCTGTTTTTCCACAGTGCATGCCTTTTCTAAAAGAAATTATGCAAATCTGTAATTGCCAGTTTAGAATCACAGAATAATTTAGTTTAGAAAAGACCCTTTAAGATCACTGAGTTCATCATTAACCCAGCATTGCCAATGCCATCATGAAACCATGTCCCCAAGTACCACATCTACACATTTTTTAAATAGCTCCAGAGGTGGAGACTCCACCTCTTTTCTGGCTGACCTGTAGTGATGGCTAAGAGAAAAATGTTTTGCCCTGATATTAAGAACATACTAAGAAGAGATCTCTGTAAAGAAGCCTATTCATTTTGAGCTTGTAATACCAAATGAACCCCTTAGATCCCTACTGAAATGCTCCAGAAAGGTCAGGAGTTCAGAGAAGTGTGAAAAGGTAGGTTTGGGGCTGGAATTCACAATATGCTTGAAGGAGAAATGGACTGTTTGGTGATGCTGCTGGGTTTGTCACATGTAGGAATAGGGTGATGTGTGACTGTTGTAGGTGTGTTAACAAACCTGTGGAGTTACTATTCTTGGTTTAGATTTTCAAGAAAAGTTGCTGGCTTAGCGTTCTTGGTTAGAAGGTGTGAGCAAACCCAACACAAGCAAAAATCCCAAGTCTAACCAACAGAGATGTGCAGAAATGGTCTCCCTTCCTCTGCCCTCACTGCTACCACGGTTTGATGGTATCTTCAGTGTGAGAGGAGCATTGTGTCAGGTTTAGTGACACAGGGAACAAAACCAGGGAAGAGCTGTACTGGGAAACTGCAGCTGAACACACCTCCCAACCAACCTCCTCTGCATTGGGATTCCACTGGCAGCAGACCTATGGGAAGCTCTGCTGTGGCCTTTCCCTGGGGCTGAAACTCCCTGGCATTATTCATTTTGGCACACACAGAGGGGGTATCACTGTATGCAATACCTATCTACCATTGCATGGAACAAAAAAAAAAAAAAGACAGGAAAGAATGGTATAAACCTTATGCTTCAGATATGATACTTGACAGGACTGTCTCTACCAGTTTGTCAGTGCCAGCAATGATTCAACTGTATAAATCAGCTTTGATTTTTCCCAGGTTGCCAAGGCTGGAATAACCTGTAACACTGATTAGGTTGTGGGTGTTTTAAAGCCCTCCTAATGTATTCAGGGAGGGATAACCATCCTCTTTTTATAGCTGGGTAAACTGAGGCACAGGGAGGAGATGCTAACCAAGAGTTACAGTGCCCCAGCCTGAGAGAGAAGCCAGCTCTCCTGACTGCTCAGTGCTTGCCTTTTAACCACTAGACCATGAATCCTGTTTGCTTTGTTTCCTTTGGGTTTTGGGCATGTTTGTTTTCCCCTTTCATGTACCTAATGATGCTGGTCCATAGCAGGCAGTGGACAGCTGATGGATTACAGGGAGCCCCTGGCTGGAATGGGGAGCAGGACGCTTCACCAGCTCCAGAGCTATTTAACTCTCGTCCTATGGTGCTGGTCTGGGTCCCTCCCACTCATGCTCATATAACATCCCTGGGGCAAGGACATCAACTGCCTAAATGGAAAAAGGAAACATTTCCTGTGTCTCTAACTACTTTAAGTGCAGTTTGGCACCTTCAAAGGAAGCAGTGTGCTTAGCTTAGTCAGCCAGCACTCAGTGGGTCTTCAGAAACCTGTGATTTTGGTGGACAAATCTATCAAAAATTGCACATTGGAAACACAACTCAGCACTCCCAGGAAGCTGGAACTGCTTGTGACCCCACTGATACCCATGAGCCCAAACTGCAGAGCAAAGAGCTTTTAAACTCAGGTTGTTTTTCACTCTCACTTCACAGAACTTCATTTTAGACTCCATCCATGTTGTTCATCACAATCTCTGTGCCTAGGTACTAATGAATCATCTCTGCTTCTGTACTTCACCATTCTTTCACTGAAGGCTCTGCTAGCAGGTCAAAAAAAAAGAGACACAGAGAGAAAGGGCCACCAGTGCAAATGCCTGAGGAATCACTTGATCTTTCTCTACCTCACAGCATCTGCAAAGCTGTTAAACCACAGTCCTGCCCAGTTTACTGGCAGAGAGGACTGGCCTAAGACAGTGAAGCAAAGTATTTTTGTGCAACTGCTTCAAGTATTTCTGTAGGCATTATGTTTTAGCTTTTTTCCCCTATTTCCCCCATTTTTCCAGCTGTATACTCAGATCCTGTTCCCAGTCTTAACATATCTGAAAACAAAACTGTAATAATTTTGTGTGCACAGGAAAATGGGTCAGATAGCATTTAAATCCTTATATGAGTTTTTTCCTCCTTTTTTGTTTCATGCAGTTTCATCTCACAACTGGCCTTAGTGCAGATTTGAGTCCACTAATTGTGCACTCCACTGGAAGCTAGACTGAGCCTTTGGGTTCAAAAAGCTGAGTAGTATTTAAATACATCAGCCCCAGGAAGAAACCCTAATATTTTTAAAATATCCCAGTAGTTCTTTCAGGACAGCAGAAGGTAACTGGTTATTATAGGTGATTCCAGGGTGTCTCTTATGGTCCGAATTGGTGTTTAAAACTCCACTGTGCTAATTGTTGTCCAAAACCAGCTCAAAGGTAGGTCCAAAAAGTTGAAAAAAAAATTATTCTTTTTCAGCCCAGGCTGTGTAACAGTGTTGTAACAGTGTTCCTTAGGGACCAGGACCTCCCTGCCATGAAGCCTTGATCCCTGAGGGGGGGTCCCAGACTTTCTGCAAAGCCAACAGAGCAAAAAATTCCTCCAGGACTTCCTTCACTGACTCACCCCCTGCCCATTCACTTCCTAAAATGCAGGCAATGAGATACCTACCTGTGACCATGCCTCTTCAGAGAAATGAACTCTTCTTATCATGCTTATTTATGAGGATACTGTCTATCAGGTGTAAGGACCTGTAGCTGATGCTGTAGGACAAAAAATCTTAAAAAATGGATACAGACTAGGGAACACCTGAAATGTCACTATTATCTCCAGTTGCCAGAGGCAAAGCACTTACTGGGATTATTCTCATATTATTTCACCATTAGAGTTTCTAATTAAAATGCAAGCCCTGACTTAGCTGGGCACTGCTAACATGCAGTCTCCAATCAAGACGAGCTATGATTTTAGTCTTAATGCATTAAGGAGGGTTCTGCTATGCTTGTGTGAGTATTACCAAAGTCAGACAGATGCAAAAAGGGAGAAAAACTATTTATGAGTGCCAGAGCATCTCCTTCATCTGCTCCACCTCCCCCAAATGAAGCCAGAAGCTGTAGTAAACATTTTCTCTCCTTTTCTCTTCCCATATCTTGGGGAAGGGGTAGTCAGGTGGCTCTTGGTGGCAAGAGATTTCATCATCCTGCAAAATCAGGAATGTTTGCTAGCCCTGGGAATGATGTATATCCTGGTGTGAAGCATGTGAATGAGGGCACATGGTGAATGTCACGGGAGCCGTGGCTGGGTGCGAAAGGGCCAGAGTGAGGACAGTGGTGCTGAAAGGGCATCCTGTGAATGAGGTGTGACTGATGTGCTGGGTGGTCCCGTGGCAGCCTCCTGCTATTTGATGGGCAACCAGGGAGATGCACGTGGCTTGTAGCTGCACCAGTGGTGTTCTACTTCTTTCACAAGCTCAAAAGGGAATTATAGTTTTGAAAGAATCACAGCTTTTGCTTAAGCACTGTGGGATATTGGGAAGAGCCCTCAGTCACCAGAGGAAATTTTCTTCAGACATACCCTGTTCTGTCTCTTGCCAGGACTGTCTGATGTCAAAGAGAGACAGCACCCTGCTCGAGTAAGGCTACCTGTTTTTTTGTGCCAGGTTTTTAAGAAGAGCTTTGTACAACCTTGTGACAGTTTCAACTATGACTTTGAATAAAATCTAATAAGAGAATAAGACTTCAATTTTTTTGAAAACACTTATTAATTCAAACCCAGATGCTTTTGGGGGAAAAAACCCCCAAACTGAAACAACCCAAAAAACACCGCCCCACCCCCCACCTTCAAAAAGCCAAACTGGTTTCCTTGAATTTCCTATTTCCTAAGAGAAAAGCTTTCATGAGCCATCATTTTGATCTTTCTTTTTCAAGGGATAGAAAATTCGATTCAGCTGTTTAACCCCAGTAGTTCTTAAACACAATAATGATTTCTGAAAATTAATCCAGATCCTCAAAAGGACCCAAGTGCTTCTCTGTCTTTTAGGAGGAGAGAGATGCATCAGACTTCTGCTAACAAGGTTTCAGGGGTGTCTGCCTATGGCAGGAGCACACGTAAGTCACCCACTGAACATGTTTTGTGTACCCCATAGTAATGCCCTGGTCTCCAATCCACGTTTCCTGACCCACAGTGGAGCACTGTGCCTGTGGTGGAAATACCTGTGGGTGGCAGATGTATGAGGAGGATGTTTCCAGGACAGGCTGAAACCTCTGCTCTGCTCCAGAGCCCTTGAAACAAGATGGGATGGTTCCACGGGTTGTGTCTGGCAGTATCTGGTCCTGGGGCAGAAGAGAGATGCCAGGATAACAACAAATGTGATGATCATCACCCAGAGGGGAAAATGGACCAGAAGGCAAAGAAATGAAGCTGGTGTATGAGGCTTGGAAGGACCCATTCTGGGTAAGAAGCCCCCAAAGCTGATACAAAACAGTATTTTCCAGAGCTGGGGATTTCACCCTTGTTTTCAGTGAGCAATCCTTGGTTTATCTGCAAACTAGTCCTCTTCTGCTCTCCTATGACATGAAGATGTGCCTGAAGCTTCTGCTTGTGGTAATTTTTTTTTTATTTTTCTTTTCATATTTAAGAAAAAGCAAAAATACTCCAATGAATACTTGCCCCATCTCAAAAAACCAACACCAAACCAGTTTTTGAAATAAATGAGACAGCTCTACAGCTGTGACTGAGAGAGGGTCAGGCTGCAGCCAGCTACAGAAAGCACTGGTGGTGGGAGAGTCTGACAGTGTGGAGACTGGGGGTGGAAGTTTTGGTAGAAGAGAAGGTCATTTAGTAAAGGCAGGGGACTCTTTACACCATCTGAGTCTCTCACTGTCTACAATGGCAGTGCTAAAGTTCACAAAGGGTATTCGAGAGACCTACTGCATGGAAACATTTTCTTTCAATTAGTCACCAAAGTAGAAAGTGAGAAAGAGAAACCAAGCCTGTTTTTTCTTTATTCAGCAAGTCTGCTGCACAGTCCATCTTCCTTGAACCCCCTGCTCTGATATCACCTCCTGAACTGGGATCTGTCATTTTGCTCATGTTAAATGTATGAAGTTCATGGCGTGAGTAGCAGTTTGAAATGGATGCTACACATGATGGATTATCCCTCACCTGGAGGATGTAGCATTTGGAACATGGAAGTTGAGCTGGAGCCAGGAGCACTGTGCCCTCTCCTTTGCAGCTGGTGCTGAGTGACGGGGAGGAAATCTCTTAGCTGTGAAGATTGGCAGGGTTTATAAGCTCATGCTCATGTGCACTGATGGCAGGAGACTTTCCCCTGCATGAGGCTGATTTCATCTGTGCACTCCCAAATTTGCCATCCAGGTAAGCTCTTTTCACCATGTAAAAGAAAGGTTCCAGTCAAAACCCTGGCTGTGAGCACAGCTGGGATGCACAGGTGTGGGTTTACAAGGAGAGGGGAAAGAAAAGGGCTTTAGCCCCCTCATTAGCCTGCACCTCCTTTCATTTATGGCCAAAGATCTTGTGCTCCCAGGCTGGGTCCTCAGCAGTGCTGTGGGGAGAAAGAGAGAGAAGAGCAAGCAAGGGGACAAGTCCAGCACGATGTGGAATGCTGGGAAGGGAGGGACTCAGCTCTCTCCACTGGCGCTTGGGCTCCTTCTTTCCTTGTGTATCCAAAACACCAAGGCCTGACCTGTCCCCAGCCCCGCTCCCCCCACAACAGTTCTTTCTGTGGCTTCTGGCTGGGATATTGGCTGGTTTTTCCATAGTCTCCCAAGCAGCCCATCTCTCCATCTCCTGGAGGTACTCCTGCTGTCATGTTCCTGGCTCATCATTCCACCTTCTCCCTTAGCTCAACACGTCTGTTGCCAGAAACAACCAACACTATGCTACCAACGTATGGGATCCAGCATTAAAAGAGGAACTTTTGGCACACCTATTTTTCTTTTCCTTTTCTGACATGTCCTGGGTGACATCTGCTCCTTTCTTGTCACCCTGCAGTATGCATATCAGCTTTTAAAATTTAATATCTATGGCTTCATGCAAATTTAACTTTTTTTTTTTGTCTTTGACTTTACTGAGCCAATGGCTGGTTTTTGTTGCAGCATTGCTTTGCGTTGAAGCTGTGCTGCACTGTACCTTATTATGTCTAAGGATTGGATTTATTTAATTGTAATTCCTTAGAAAAATGCCATTTTGCATTTGGACTTAATGTGGGGGGCAGGATGAAGACTGGAGCTCTCCCTCCACTAAGGAAAACTGGCTGTAGGTAATGCCTGTTGAATGAGAAAGGGGTTCCTGCCTTCTTACACAGCTATTCCCACGGAAGGAGTATTTTATGTAGACAGCTTGCTGGCATGGGAAAAGGCACCAGGACCTCAGGAGCTGCAGGCCAGACCCTTGCCACTGTTCAGGATGCTGTATTTCCTCCTGAGACTTCTCAGGCTGACCCCAGTGGCCCTGACTACTGCACGTGACTCCAAGCACAAAGAAGGCTGAGCTGGGCAAGGGAAGATGTTTGTGCTTGTCTTTTCTCTTCTTGTCATGTGTAAAAAACACTTTGGGGCTGCACATCAGGCTGATTTGGGCACTGTTCATCTCTGTGCTTTGCCAGAGCAGCACCAAAAGGGAATTCCCCCTATGCTTTGGTTGTTTAACTTCACATCCAAAAGTGCCTTTGCTCTGTCTCCTGTGTACACAAGAAGTTTTGGTGTGTTATCTACAAGTATGGGGGAGAAAAAGAAAAGGGAAAAAAACCCTATAAAATGCATTCATTTCTTTGGCTAATGCTGTCACTGAAAAATGTGCTGCTGTTTTTGTTTTTTTTTTTTTTTTCGGAGTGGTTTTTGGGTTATGATGGAGTTGGTTCATAGTACTAAGCTCCAGAGTTGTGGTTAATTAGTAGCCAGTTTAGGAAATTATGTTATCATTACCTCATCCTTTCTTAGCTTAGCAGCTTTCCTCATCTTCCACCTCCCTCCTTTCTCCATCCCCTCCAGCCTTCCCTGTTCAGGGATATTGTTTTTGTTAATGGCATCTCTGTTGCACATGCAGACTCAGATTTCCTAAACACACCTCAGCATTTTGGGTCTCCAGGAGTTTGAAAATGCACATTAATTAATTTTTTTTTTTTTTTTTTTTGCAATGAGATTAACCACAGAAAACCAAACCCAAACAAAAAAAAAAGCATTGTTTTTTGTTTCCCCCTCACCATACTGGTTTTACTCTGGCTCTTGCCCCTGAAGTTCCATCTCAGGTACCCAGTCTGATGCTGGGCTGACCTCCCTGTGCCCTGTGTTTGTTGATGATGAGCATGATTGCTTCCACCCTCTGCCATCCTCCCCCACGTGAAAAGCAAAGGGGAAAACAAACAGCAGGCAGAAGCAAAACAGCCAGGTCCCCTCAACAAGTGGTGGCAACGTGCAAAATTAAAAATAAAAACCATGGAGGGGGAGATAAAACCCACAACTTAAAAGGGTATTTTCTAGTGGCCTACTTTGAGATCAGACATTTGCTAATAATGACTGAGGAGGAAGCGGAGTGGGAGTGCAGAGATGGAGACCTCAGGTTTACTGGTCTCTGTTCAACTCTTTTCTCAGCCAGGCTTTGAATCTGCAGTGTCTCAGGATGAAAACCCAGGAGAGACACATGGAAGGAACACTCATCTACCAAGTTTTGGCCTAGAATAACTTTAAATTGGTCCTTTTTTTATTCTGTTTCCATTGTCTATCAGTTATGGAGCCATTTTAGCAGTTTGTCCTCCTTAATGTGATTGAGGTCTGTTATGCCACATACAGGGAGACTTGGCCACTTCAGGGAAGGATAGTTGACGTGGAAACCCCTGGAAAACAAAGGTCTGAGCTGCAAAATCCTGAGCTGTAGCTCTGAATCATCTTATTGGTGTGGCAACATGCACATCCTCTGTATCTGAGCATGAAGAAATGCTTGCATCAACCACCTACCACTTGATTGCTGTTGCTGTGCACAATATAAGCATTTCACCAAATGTTGTTCTTTTTCTTTTCTACTTTTTTTTCAATTCCGTCTGTCTTGGTCTCTCATGCCACACAGGGAGCATGCTTGGGTGGATTCACAGAATCACAGATTGTCTCCATTGTGTCCTCTAAGAGGGTCTAGATGAGGATTGTGACCCTCAAGATTCACCTCACACATTTGTCTCCCCTACACAAGGCCAGTTCCCCCTCCTCTGCGGTGGTCACACTTCTCAGGAATTTTCAGACCAGGTGGGGGTTGGCTCACAAGTTTGTACTTTCTTCAGCAAGCTTCTTATGGTGTTTGTGGCTTTTGCCAGACCTAAAATATTGTGCTGCTGTTCTCAGCACCCCTCCTACTCAACATGGATATGAGGGGTCTGGAAATGCACGTGATCATCCACACACACTGTCCCTGAAGCTTGTAGGAGAAGGGCTTTTACTTCCCAACAGTGATCACAATATTGAGACAGGCCAAAATCACCCCAGCTCTTGCCATATCACATTTCAAGGCAGAACTATCTGTTGCCTCTCAGGCAGTCTTTAGGCCGGGGAAATAGGTTGTGCCTGAAAAAAAATTAAACACGTTACTGAATTTTAAGCAGGACTTTTCACTGAGGATAAATCAAGTTTCAAATCATATGAGCTGGCTGTAGCCAGCACCAGCAGTGGGATGTGTGGGGAAGGCTAATGCTTGAATTCCTTCCATACGCTTGGCACTAATTCCCACTGAAAATTGTATGAGTTGAAACACCCTAATATTTATTTTTCTGGAAATTTTGTGTGTCTCATCGAACATCTCTCCCCAGGTTTGTCCTCACTGAACAGTGTATTTCAGAGGCTTTTGTCAGTCATTGTGTTTGTGCCTGTTTTCCCAGGATAAATCTCTTTTCCATCTCCTGCCTAGGCAGTACATCTCCCAGGGCAGCTTCCTGCTATAGCTCTGTCCCCAGTCACGGGTCACAGTTGTGGCTGTCCCAGAAAGAGGAGCTGTGGGACTGCATGGGAGAAAATGGGAAGGACAACATTTCTAGGAGATTCACACTGCTCTGATATTGGAAGCATCCATCCATCCATCTCCTACAAGATCCATCATTTTATGCTCTGTGGATGTCAGGCTTCTGGGGTTCCCTGCTGGCTGAAGGGCTCCATCCTGGTGGTTCCTATGGTGGTGGTCAGCATTTCTCAGCCATCAGGGTGGGATGGTGAGAGCCAAAGACAGCCCTTAAACTCTGTGGGGTAAGTGACCTTACCTGAGGAGACGACCTGCTCCTTTCCCTGTTCACTGAGAGGGGACAAATCATGGGAGTCTCAGCAAGATTCCTGCTGGGACACAGGTTGGGAGCCAGCTCCAAAGCATAGCTGGAGCTGCAGGCGATGTCCAGACTAATGGGCATCTCCTCTGCCAACACATCCAGCTCTGCCACAGCCAACATGGTCTGGGGACACGGCTGAAAGCTCTTGTGAATCCCTGGTACAGATGCTCAGTAACTAGCCTAAGGTCCATTTGAAAAGCCTTAATTTATGGGGTAGGTTGCCCAAAAATTTCACAAGATGTCTGCTCCTGTCCTGATCTGTCCATAAGGAAAAACAATTTTTTGCTGGTCATTCAGTTAAGTTAAACAGTTTTTCGCTGTAGGCAAACAGTGCCTCCCTGTCCTCCTGTCTCTCTGTCTGCATGCTCTCTCCTACCTCTGGCAGAGTTGTGAAAAGGCTTCAAACACTCCAAAATCTGGCACCCTACTGCAAAGCAGAGCTATTTATTTTCTCACTGTTCAACACAGGAATCTCTTCTGGGGGTGGTTATCATTTAAGACTGAGATTCAAGGGATCCTGCACTGTGGTCTCAGCTTTATTCTCACCCAGCTGGATGTATTTCAGGGGTGGTAAGCATCAGGGCTTTGAGCAACTCTTGACTCCTCAAATAGCCACACTGAAGTCAAAGGGCATCTTTGCTGAGTGAGGTCTTATTTCCAGGGGAGCAGACACATCTGCACCCTAGCTCAGCCTATTTTGTTTTGATTATCTTATACATACTCAGCTGCTGGAATAAGCTTATCATCTGAGAATCTCCTCTTTTTTTTTTTTTTCTTTTTTTCTTTTTACTTTCTACCTCTTCGATGTAAGTTGTTTTTAATCTTTGAGTGGAAACTGAAAAAAAACCCCAACCTTAGCCACAGAAGGAAAATTAAAAGATCTTTGAATTTTATTTTTTGCCTTAGGACTTCTAGGTAGGTTTACTGTTTTTAGCACCTGACAGTTACACCTTGCAGACAAACAGCTTAAAGCATCAATGCCTACTCCCCATAGCGAGTCTAAAGCTTGGGGTTTGCAATGTACAGCTCTTTTCTATCCACGCTCTGAGGGACGATTTTAAATGGGTTTAGCTAAGTCAGAGAAAATTCTCCCCTGCTGGAGATATTCATAATCATAAAACCATAGAATATTCTGAGTTGGAAGGGACCCGCAAGGATCATCAAAGTCTAACTCCTAAAATAATGTGAAAGAAGTTTTTGGGATGACTTTGTCTCGTTCATTTAGTAGAAACCTCTTGATAGGATGCCTAAGTTAGGCTGACATGGTGCAAACCCCAGCCCTCAGGTTGCTTCTCACTGTTTTCCCGGGGTCACTGCTGGTCACACATAAATGTGACATAACTTTCTTGTCCCCCTCAGCCAATATTACTGCAAGAGTAGGAAAATAAAAAAGAAAAAGAAGAAAAAGAAAGGAAAAGAAAAAGAAAAAGAAAAAAAAGAAAAAGAAAAAGAAAAAGAAAAAGAAAAAGAAAAAGAAAAAGAAAAAGAAAAAGAAAAAGAAAAAGAAAAAGAAGGTGACATTAAACCAGCTAAAAAAATCTCAAGAGACCTGTCAATCAAGAAAGATATTTACTGAAGCTTCTATTGACCCATATATGCTCTTATCTAGAAACCTTTATCTTCTAAGACAATGTTGACTAACAGCTTTTCCTTTACTCTTGTTTCTATCTTAAAAGAATAACAAATAAGCTTAATTCTTCACAAAATCTTTAGCAAATGCCTTTTAAGCCTAACACAATGGTAGTTATTTTAAGAAGGAAGGCTAAGCACTGCAACACTTTTTTATTTTTCTGTCTTCGTTTTTCATATTGGAGCACTTAATCACAGTTAATCTTTGTGCACAAGGAAGACACATTAACTTTGTTTGCACAGGACTGATATAAAAGCTTTCAACTCCTCTGTTCCTGTATTCATCTCCCTGGTAAGCTTTACCATTTTAAATAACAGATAAAGGAAATGCTGAAGATTCAGTGATACAGTCTATCCTTGCTCAAGTAACTGCAGGAACTATCTTGTAAGAAAATTTGGAGCCAGCCTGAAGCTGAGCATCTGAAAAACCTGCTGGGAGGTTTTTTGGAGGAGAAGGGCAGGATTTATAAGGGTGTATTCAAAAATAGCAACCTGAGAAGATGCCAGTGGTTAAGACAGGTGAAAGGAGACCACCTCCCTGTAAAACTGGGGCTTTTAGATGTCTCTGCTCTCTGCAGACACAAAAAAGCCTCATTGCTGGCACTCTGGCCACCTCTTGACATTTGTCTGAGTGTCCCCTCTCTGTGCTTGCTTCAAAGCAAACAGTAATCACAGAACCTTAGAATCGTAAAATGTTTTAGGTTGGGTGGGACCTTAAAGACAATCCAGTTCCAACACCCTGCTGTGAGCAGGGACACTTCCCACTATCCCAGGGTGCTCCAAGCCCCATCCAACCCGGCCTTGAACGCTTCCAGGGATGAGGCAGCCACAGCTTCTCTGGAAAATGGCTTGGCAACTGATCTTGTTTTGATAGGGTTATATTCTCCAAGGTTGTGAAATCGGGGCTCCACTAAAGTCAGTGAGCCTGAAATGAGCAGAATTTCTTTTGGACTGGCTCTGAATTTCACTGTTGAGTGTAATGGTAATTTAAATGCCATTTATGGCCTTTTTACTCTGCCAGAGCAATAAAAGGGGGCTTAGTCCTTGCTTATGCCCAAAATTGCCCTGCTTAATTATTTTGGAATAATAAAAGTAATAAACCCATTGCCTTCTCCCTATCCCACTCACACCTACCAGAGCAGACCTGCTGATATAAATGTACCAGTGTGAGACAGGAAGGGAATTAGAATGCTGTGGCTTGGGGGTATTGGCTGGAAGGAGAAAGCTGCATGTTCATTCATTAAGTAAGACCTGTTCCTGGGACTTTTTTTTGGTCTGATTATATAGGTATGAGCTTAAACTACTGAACTCAGGAGAAATTCTGGGCTCTTGGGGCTGGATGCCATGGCCACATGATAATTCCATATTGGAAGAGTTTCAGAAGTGTATAGGATCCTGTGAGCGTTTATTTCCACAGGAAAGAAGCTTTGACATGGGAAACAGAGGGAGCCATGGTTCCTCATGCTGGCATTTGGGAATCAGGGCTCTTGGACATGGCATGTGCATGGAGCATATCCTTGGATTTCTCTAGGAAAACTCAACAGGTAAAGAGAAATGGGAAACAGAGAGAAGAGATCCCATAGCAACTTCAGTAGATATTAAAGCACAGATAGAAATCCTCCTTTGCTGTCTTCTGCCAAGTCTGCATCCTGTTCTGTGTTTGCTAGGATCCAGCAAAACACAAGCAGTACAAGTTGCTCCAAAATTCCTCTGTGTCTGTCCAGACACTTCTGGGAGCTGTTCACAGAGACCAAAATGAAAAACACTGTGCATAGTTTGGCCAAGAGCCATCTTAGTTTGCTATGAAGTGCTGTAGTATAAATAAATATATATGTGCAAACAAATGCATAAAGAACAATGGTTTGGTGGTCAGGAGAAGCAAAGCTGCCCTTGCCCTTTCATCCCAAGATGAGAGGCCATTAGATCAGACTGATAAGCAGGTAGACTGTTGGGTGTTGGGTCTTTTTTTTCCCCTTTACTCTCTGTTTAGTTTCAGTTGTGCTGTGTGGTGGCCAGTGAACATACACTACAAGGGACAGAGAGTTTTCAGTGGGACAAGTCCCCAGTACCACAAGAAACACTTCATGTTAGGGTGACCAGAAAGGCTTCTCCCGGGATGCTTGTTCTGTTATGTTAATCTATCCCAGTTTGGATTCCCTGGTTGCTGTCAGCCTCTACCCCTCGTCACTCCCCAGAGTTCCCCATTGGTCCCCGTTCCCTGCTCCCGCCTTTACCCCAGATAAAACTGTGAGTTTTGGAATCATGTTGGTATCTGCCTCTGCACCCTTGGACAGTGTAGCAGCAATAAATGCTCCTGGTGGAACGCACACAAATGCCCTTCTGGACTCTTTTGGTACTGACTGTAACACTGAACCCACCCGTGCGTCTGTGGGGGCACGCAGGACCCCGCAGAGCCAGGCAGGGACAGTAATAGTACTGAAACAACTTGCAAGAGGCCTGTGTAACCGCTGGACTGACCAGCCATCTGGTAGGCTCAGAGGTCTGAGAGCCAAAGGTTGCATTCAAAGGACATGTCTATGACAACAAATAGACCATTCTCTGAGGGCAAATGGCACAAAATGACTCAACTGTAAAGGTTCTTTCTGTCCCTTGTTGCCAAAAACTTTGCCTTCTCTGCACTATTCATTTCCCACATATATCATACAATCATAGAAGATGCTGAGTTGGAAGGGACCCACAAAGATCTTCAAGTCCAGCTCCTGGCCCTGTACAAGACAACCCCAAGAAGCACACCAAGTGCCTGAGAACATTGTCCGAACACTCCCTGAACTCTGGCAGGATTGGTGCTGTGACCACCTTTGAGGGGAGCCTGTGCTGAGTGTCCTTTGAGGTCCTCTAAGACATGTCTTGCCTCTTGATGTTACTCAGAAGAGCATAGGTCTTCCATAGGTCCCAAATAATTTCTGGGAATCTGGTGCAAACATGATGGATATTCCAGGGTTTCACTCAAGTGCTGGAGTGAAAGTGGCCAGCTGGATGAAGCTCCTGTGAAATACAGTCTCTACTAACAAGGAAACTGATTAGTGACCCAGACAAAAGTGTCTGCTTTAAGGTGAGCTGAGTAAACTTTAAGAAGTCACTGACAACACTGTTGGCTTCCCACCAGCTGCAGTGGGATTTCACAGGTCATCAGGTAAACACCTGAATCCGAATACCTTCATCTGTGAACTAAATCTCATTCCGAATTCCTACTTGAATATCTAATACCACTTGAAATGCATGAGCTCATTCGTGGATCTGACCATGGATATCTAAGACTCTATATCTTACCCTCTTTGTAACAAAAAAAAAGTAAATATCAGAAAAAAATCCTTAGAAATAAGCCTCTGAGGCAGCTTCATGTGCAGTACAGATAAGGCAGAAGGACCACTTTTTGCTATATTCCTCTTTTCAGAGGTCCCTGTTCTACTCCTCTAGGACAGGCAACTTTGTCTACTGGGGAAGCAGGTAGGTATAGAGATTTTTATTGCAGATATGCTCATTTCTAGCTCCCTGTCTTAATGACTGCAGATTGTGCGTCAATTGGTTTTGTCAAAAAAACCCCAAAACAGGCTCCTTGGGTTTCTAGATTCCCAAAGAAAGTTTTAGTTCATTGGCTGTGGGTATCATCCTACAGTGTCTGAATACTGGTGCTACTGGTTGGGTCTTGGAAGGGATTCAAAGGCAACATTGTACAAGAGAACTTCACAGGTCCTGGCACGTTCAGCAGTGGTGGGTAGTGGGGTTGCTTAATAAAGCAGTTCAGTTCAAAGTGAAGGCAGAGGGAGTGTAGGCTCATAGATCATAGCACACATGCTAGCCCAGAAATGCCAGGGTATTTCAGTTGTCATTAAAACATGCAGGTACATGACTTATTTGTGGAACGAATCATCCTGTGATGCCTGAGCACAGAGCCAATAGAGGCAAAACACTTCCAATATTTAGCAAGTTTGGCAAATTGTTTACCTTGGAAGTTACTGAAAGCCATATTCATTTAATTAGCCTTCCAGTGTACTGGCAAAAGGTCAAGTTTATCTGTGCTCAGACCCCCTCCACGATAGGTGTTTTTCAGGTCCCACACATTGAATTTTGGAAGCAACTTGAGGAATTATGAACATGAGGGATGGATGTGACTTGTATAAGTCAGGCAAGATGTGGGTGGGCTCTTTCTCAGCTGTCTGGCAGAGCCAGTTCTTGACAGTATCCCTCATATCCCACCTGCCATTCTAGGGCTGGGTTTTCAATAGGGCACAATAGGGTGTTTGACATAAAATCTGCATGCCACAGATCATCACAGGAGTCTCAGTTTTTAGGGCATGAGATGTTCAGTAAGAGACAGACAGGGGTTCTGGGTGCCATATTCAGACCACCTTCTGTCCGTGCTCATTTACCTTAGGACCAGAAAACAGTAAGTGATTTGCATTACCCTGATCTCCCCACCTTGAACCATCAGTGCTGTAGAGTGCCTACAGAACCCAAATGAGGCACCCCAGCAGCAAGATGGGAGATTATTAGGTCTGTAGTCAAGTTCTGTGGCACTTGAAAATGGGGATCATGATTAAAAGATTTGATTTGTTTTTCAGAGGGAAGCAGAGAAGACTTGGCCTTTTCCCTGCTGTTATAATCTCCCTTCTCTACTTTGGGATGTTTGTGAGATAGAAAACCGCGGTAAGAAACTCCCTCCAATGAAAAATAATTAATCTTTCATCATCCCTCATTTACATCTATCTCACTACCAGCCCAGGAATGCTGGTCTAAACAGAGACAATCTCAAAAAACAGACAGGTAGACAGGGGGAGTAGCAATGTGGACTTCATCTTAGACATCAAAGCAATTGTTAACTGAGTTCTATTTATAAAGTTGGTAGACTTTCAGTGCTCTTTCACAGAATGAGATAGACAATTAAAGAGTGGAGGTTTTATGTCGATGAGTAAGTAAACACTTCATTTCTAAAATGATTTGTCTTGAATGAGTTGCTTAAGGTTCTGTTTATAGTCTTGGAGTGCTGGAGTACTGTCACACCTCCTCTGGTAACATCTACCCTCAGGGGCTTGAGGGAATAGCATCTGGACATGTGGTTTTTCTCCAATAACTTATTAGCAACCTTTGCTTCCCAAAGCACACTGTTTTTTCTGACATAACATGAAAAAAGGAGCAACTTTAGGTCCCACATCTTTAGGCCCTCTTGGCCACAAGACAAAATCTTGAATGACAAGATTAAATATTTTAAAATTTTTTTATTCAATGTGTACAGGAATTTTTAACACCGAAGTTGTATTTGTAGAATAAGTCAGGGTGGGGGAAGTACAGAAACTGAGATTTCCTGGTCCAGCTATGAACAAAGTGGAGAGATGAAGGAGGTAGGACATGATGGGGAGAGAGAGGAGCTGCTCACAGTAAAACAGCTTATGATCTCTCCAGTTCTGAAGAACAGGATTTTTCCACAGGGTTTCTTTCCTAACAGGGGAAATGTAACTAGCCCCATCTGGGACTAATTAGTCACCTGGTGAAGGGAAACAGGAACTATAAACTGATTTAAGGGTCCTGCCTCTGTTGCTGTAGCATTTCTCCAGCGATGACTTCAGACCCACTATGGGAAAAGGAAGAACTGCTTGCAAGAAACACTTTTGCCTTTGTTTATCCTTGATGGCTTCAAGGAACGGATCAGACTGGCTTAGAGCAATATCCAAGCTCCACTTTTCCTCCTGGTGCTCATTTCCATCAATATAAGTAGCAGCTCCTATGACTCCTGAAGAAAAGCACCTTTATTTTTTAAGAGCCCATGTCCATCTCTCAGAGTGGTGAGGACGAGTTTAATGATGTGGCAACCTAAGTGCTCTGGCTGAGAAAGCAAATAAAAGAGAACACAGAATTGCTCCTTGGTAAATTTTCTCATTGTCCTTAAGGTAATCTCAGGGATGGATTCCATATTTTTGAGTGTTTGATTTCACCAAAATCATCTCAAAATCTTTCTGCTTGAAACTGTGACACAGAACTGGGACTCTGGTTATTACAATGCCAGAAAGGAACTCAGGTCAGATGTATTGAGCCATGTATGTCCAATACAAGACTCTCAATATAGGGAGAAATGGGTACTGAGGGGAAGAGCAGTGTGTTATAGTTAACAGTAAACAATAGATACCTTGGAAAAAAACTGGGAATAATCACGCAGTGATACTTCCTCAAACACCCTCCAGTCAGTAATTTGCATCTGAACCAAAGGGACTGCCTTTGTGTTCAGTAGCCCTTGGAGTTTTTGATTTTCTGAATTTCTCCAGCTGCTCAGTGGACCCAGGTAAGCTATTGGCAAAGGTTTGTCACTCTCAT
Source organism: Corvus hawaiiensis (assembly GCF_020740725.1). NCBI lineage: Eukaryota > Metazoa > Chordata > Aves > Passeriformes > Corvidae > Corvus > Corvus hawaiiensis. The sequence goes on along the minus strand of NC_063216.1, from coordinate 75,624,430 downwards.
TTCTGGAGGCAACACTGCAGCTCCTGTCCTGCTGTGTATTTTCACCTGCCAGGTGCTTCTGGTAGGGCCAATCTGGTGTGCAGGAATCACAGCAGTGGGAGAGGCTTTACTGCAGGGCTTTTCTGCAGCTGGCTATCACCTGGCAGCACCCCACACTCAGAAAAGGTTTGCTGGAAGGCATTTTCCCAACGACACCTTGGATATGGGAAACCTGGCCCATGGAATGCCTCTTTGGAGACCAGCATTACAGAACCAGTTATAGAGTTTCATGTGGAGTTTATTCACCATGGTGGATAAGGTGGGTGACATGAAGCTTGACAGAGGCACAAATCTTGGGGGAAGTGTCTGTAGGAGGTGACAGGAGACTCTGGTCCTGTCTCCTCCTCCTCCTATTGCCAACCCCAGCTGTGCCCACACAGTTTCCTGGGCTGGTGTGCAGACAGCAATTTGAACTCTGCTAGATGAAAAGCAGTCTGTCTCACACCTCTTCTTCTTCCAAAAGCACCACCAAAGCAGGAATGAGGAGTGAAGGACCCGGATGTAGATAAGGGTGGGTTCTGCCTCTAAGAAAACATGTGTGGAATCACAAAGTTGTTTACTTAATGTCTTTATGAATTTGGAAGGCACTCCCAAAACACTCCCTCCATGCAACCCTGCCCTTCCCTCACCTCCTCAGCTTGGAAGATGCCTAACAGGAGGCTGGCATGGACCCCAGCAACCAAAAACCTATGTGGGGTGATAATGCCAAAGAAATATTTTCACCCCTCTACACCTTTCTCATATGCACACCTCATATCCCAGCATCCAAGGCAGCTGAGGAACTCTGCAGGTCTGAAGGCATTCCCATTCCCTCTCCCATCTACCCCTATCCACCAAGCATCTTGCTGAGAAAGATAAGGAGCAAGCTGAGGTACCACCACAAAGGCTCTGTCTCCATCCTCCCTCTTGCAAACCCAAATAAAAGTCAAGAATGCTCCCTAAACCAGCCTCTGAGAGGAATGGGTTAACCTGGGAGGTAGTGAAAGCCACATGAGAACTACACAGGTGCAGCAACAGTTTTTATTTGGTAAATATCACCTCCCCAACCCAAGAGGAGGCCCATGAAAGAAGATGCCTCTTCTGCAATAGGAAGAGTGTGGTTAGGAGCACTTGCTGAGCTAATAAAGGCTGTTGAAGCTTCAGCTTCCGTTGGTGGTTAACCCCGTGACACTGCTCCGCTCCTCTGAAAACAGCACCTGAGTGATGCACAGCTTAATTTTGTTTGATATCAACATGGTTTTTATCACATTACCCTGGCACTGGGCACGCAACTGAAAGGCACTGCTCAGTGGAGCAGGGGGTAATTGGTACAGAACACGCTGAGGTTGTGCATTGCTGCATGAAATGGTGCTCGGGTCAGCCAGGGAAATCTGGGCTGCCCCTGCCCAGTGAGCAGCTGCTGGGATGGGTGCAAGGTAGAGAACCACGGTGCAATACGAAAATGGTTGCCCCTGTGGTTAAAACCCAAAGCTCACTGACCTATTTCTTAGCAAAAGTGTTCTTTTTTGGGTTTGTTGTTTTTCTCTGTCTCTCGAGGAGTGCTTGGACTGAATGGATGAGATGTGCAGCTCTCTCTCTGTCTGAGATGGAGGTTGGACCCTGGCTCTGCATCAGAGCCACCTCAGTCTGCAACACCCGTGGTTCCTCCAGGCCAAGGCTCTACAGGTAAATAGAAGCTGCAGAGCAGGATGGAGCCTGAGCACTGAGCTGATTTCTGCATTAGGAGCTTTTTTGCATCTCCAGCCCAGAGCCCTTTTGCATCCACAGGACTGATTTTTGAGCAGACAGAAGTATATCAGCAAAAAACCTTCCCACAGCTTGTGTCCCAGCTCTAAAGCTGCTTCACAAGCTCAAGGGCTTATTTTTTCCTCCAGGAGTAAGTACTGTCAAAATTAGGAGGAGGATGTTACATGGAACTGGTATCACCCTACCCCATGGTAACATCCAAAATTACCATTGCTCTCCTGAGCTGGGAATGGCTGTTCTCTCTCATCCACTGTGCGACTCCAAGCAGCTGTGTGAGGGATTTGCCAGGTTCACTGTCCATAAATATCTCTCTATTTTCTTCATCCCTAAGCACTGCTAAATTGTATTTCAGATACTGAGGAAGATGAGGGAAAAGAGTCTGCAACAGGCCTCTGCAAAGGTATTTTATTTAGGGTAAAACGTATATTTTTTTATTCAGAATTTTCTTTGTCTGCAAAGCATCACACACACCCCTATGGCTCTGTAGACACGCTGCAATTTTAATATTGCTTCAGTTCATGTTTCACTCACTCCACATCAGTGAAGCAGCGTGTACAGAGTTGCAGCCCACTTCCAGGTTGGTAAACAGCTCCCTGGAGGTCCTCCTTCATCTGGGACAGCTCTGCTCTGCTGAGGTCCAACACAAAATGATGGGGTTTAAGACTGCCCCCATGGCAACCCAGCAGAAATTTTCTCCTTACTGCACTAAGGCAGAATTGTGGTGGGCTGTCACATGCTGCAACAGATTGAGGCTGACCCTGTTTGACATCCCTGGAAGTGTTCAAGGCCAGGTTGGACGGGGCCTGGAACAACCTGGTCTAGTGGAAAGTGTCCTTGCCCATGGCAGGGGGGCTGGAATGAAGTGATCTCTAAGATCCCTTCCAATGCAAAGCAGTCTGTGATTCTGTGACTTTCATTCCTCACATCTTCACCACAGTGTCCACGGGCTGTGACAAACATCCTTTCCCCACCCCTTCTTCCTCTCTCTCCTGTCCTCCTCTCCCATCCAACATCTCTTTTGCACAGCTGGGCTCTTCACAATGTTGGTTTCTCCAGGCATTAACTTATGAATGGTACAGGCAGCACTTTGGAAATTTACCCTTATGTGCCAACTTCCTGCTATGTGAAACACCTGCATTTAACAGCAGAGAAAGAAAACAACCACCACAGTAAACCTTGGGTAAAACTGGTTTCTATTAGGTGCCTTAATTGCAATGAAACTGAAAGGAAACAAAATGGGATCTCTGCTTGTATGAGCTCTCCTCCTTCTCTCTCCCCACCACCCTTCTCATTCCCTCCAGCCTGGGTGAAGCATCACATCTCTTCAGTTCCCACCCAGACAGTCGTCATCCCCACAAATAGGCCTAGTACCTAAATCTGTGCCTTGCTCATTTTCCCTCCTCACCGGCTGAGGTGAAATTCCAGCCACAGGCTTTCATGGCTACAATACACCTTCAGACACTTTGGCACAGCTCCTTCTGTACCCCAGGCTGGTGCTTCTCACCCAGTTACCCTCACGGTGAGCCCAGTAACTTGTTTTTAACTAAATGAAAGACCCAGAGACACCAGCTTTTTTTCCTTTCTTCTCCTCATCTTCCCCCAGTTTTGGGATGCCAGCCATCACACAGAGAGTGTACCTGACTTCCTGACTGAACAGAGCACAACAAGGGGCTGTGAACTTTCGCACAAGTTTTTCCCTCCTCTTGTTGTAAATATTCTCCTTGCAAGAAGACTGAAAGCTACAATTTCTCCATTTTAACCCAGATCTGCTCAAGGTGTGGCTATTTTCATATTTCCATCAACACAGTTTCGTGTCTCTTGGCAGAGTGAGCATGTTGCCATATGCAGTATCGCGTCCGCAGGTGTTTCGGCCGCTGCCACACTAAAGAGGTGAGAGGAGATGGTTCGGACCTGTCACACCTACATTTCAACATAAAAATGTTAATGGATCATTCCAGAAAGTCTCTGCAATCTTTTCACTTGCTTTTACTAGATGTTGTGTTGGACATTCTTGGCACCAGCGTGGCCCGTTTGTGCCTCGTTTCTGCATCTGGAGAACTGGAGGTGGGTTATGTACAGTGTTTGTTCTCAGCTGCAGGGTTCTGCAGACTCCAGTTTCCCCTGTAATTAAACATTAAACTGTTGGACTTTCCACTCTGCCAGCAGGAGATCTTGGTGATGATGGCCATGGTGGCAGGTGGTCTTCCTCCTGGTTCTCTGCATAGGTGTGGTAAATGACTACCAGACCCAAGTGGCAGTGGGACTCCCCACACATGGAAGGCTGAAATTCAAAACTTAGAGATGCCATTGCCGTGTGTGAATCCAGGGTGCCTGGACTTGTCTTTGTTTTTGAACTAAATACAAAGATATATATACAGTAACCTGGAAAAAAACCCTGACATGATTGAGTTTACAGCTGTTATTGTAAGGTTGTATGGTTTGCTGAATAGTTACGTTGCCCATGTTCTCCTTTTGGGAGGAACTGCTTCTGGTTGGCCTTGTTCCTTAGTGGCCTGTTCCATCCTTGTTGCTAACATTTGTCAGCACAAACTGGTGAGAGCAAACGTGAAGGTGGATATTTACCCTGAGCAACATTCCCCTAGGAGAAGGCAGAGTATTATTGCTGGAGCAAAACTCTGCTTTTCTTCAGCTCATGCCAGTGCAGGCCATTGAAAATGGGCAGAAGAGCTTAAATCCCTTTCAGCAGAGATGTGTTTCATCAAAATTTTCAGCATGTAAGGAAGGGCTGTTAACTTCCAGTAGGGCTGAGGAGAGAGCAAGTAGGATCCCAGGATACATACAGACATTGAGGGAACTGAAGGACCACTCTACAGTGGTAGTAGGGATGGCCGTCTTGTAATTTAGGTGTTGCAGGGGGGCACTTAGGGGTATGGGGTGCAGCTGGGTTCCTTATCCAGCAAACACACAAGCCATTGGGTGTGTTGCAATTCCTAGTTGTGTTTCTTCATGCCTATACCACCATCACCTAGAGGAAAGTTCTTTTTCCCTCCCTTTTTTTTTCAAGGACGCAAAATGAGACTCGTGTGAGGTAGCCAGGACGAGAGTGCCACCTTTCTCACAGCAAAACCACCTGTCAAACCCTTCCTGCTCATGACACAGCCATGAGGGGAGCAGAAGCAGAGCTCGATGGAGCACTTGCTCAGGCAGAAAGTTTTATCTGCTGGTCTCCTGCAGCACGGGGAGTGCGTGGTAAAACCGAAATCTTCCTAAGCGTAGCTGAGCTTCCTCAGTGTGGTTGCTCTGCAGTGAAAGAAGGGATCGGTGTGTGTTTGATCTGTGACAGGTCCTGGTTTGCCTTGCACTGCAGCTGATGGGCTCAAGATCTGAAACTCCCATCTGTGCTGTGGCCAAGATGTGCCGAGCACCAGCATGTGGCAAACGGCTGCCGCGGGTCATGTCCCTTCCTGGCTGTGACCTGCCCTGGAGATGGGGAACTGCAGCTGAGTTCCTGGCATGGTTAAAGCCACTACCCCGGCTCACCACAGCTCCCACTTCAGACCTGTTCTCCCTTCTCACAGTTGTTTCCTTATTTGCTTTAGCAGAGGTGGTACATGCCACACTGGTTTTTGAGCAGACACTGGGGAGCTGGAAGCCAGCCTGGCTGGCTTGTTTGTGTGATTTTTTGCAATAGCGAGGAGGCAGTTTGGCACTGGGCATGGAAATGGAAACAAAATAGAATTTTCTCCCTCCCCATTGCAGATTTCTGTGGCAGCTTTGTCCTGCTCTTTGTCCTTGCTGTGAGACTCAATTTCTCTGCCTGGGAAATGAGGAGAGATGCTTGTATTTTCATCCAAGATACAGATAGCCACTTGCTGCTGTGGCTCAGGTTAAGATTAGGCTGTGCATGCCATGGAAATAGAGGAGAAATGCATAAGATGTTACCACTGAGTGAGTGGGCCTTAGCACTCACAGTTTTCAGACATTGAAACCAACCACCTACTTTCGGTGTGCACAACTTTCCTGTGAGGCTACATCAATGGGACTGGAAAGAAATTTTTGGGTCATCAAATTCAGTCCCTTCCTGTGTCTGCCAGTCATCTTTACCCTTTCCTCTGGCAAACATTTCAGGTTTTCACCGTATGCACTGCTCTTACCAAAGCTCTTCCTGATCCAGATTACATTTAGGATTAGCCATCTTTTTCCACTATTACTTGGGAAGGGAATGAAAGAAAAGCAAAATAAGAAAGACTGAAAGTCAAATCTCTCTTTCTCATGGTGTAAGATCCTGCACGTGGGTTGGAGCAATCCCAAGCACAAATATGGGCTGGGTACAGAATGGGATTGAGAGCACTTCTGACTTGTGGGTGTTGATAGATGAGAAGCTTGAAAGGACCCAGTAATGTGTGCCCAGAAAATTCTACCACATCCTGAGCTGCATCAAAAGAAGTGTGACAAGCAGGTCGAGGGAGATGATTTTCCCCTTCCACTTTCCTCTCGAGAGAACCCTCCTGGAGTGCTGCAATCAGCTGTGGGGCATCCAAAAAAAGGAGGATGTGGAACTCCTGGAGAGAGTCCAAAACAGGCCATGAAGATGCTCAGAGGTCTGGAACACCTCTGCTATGGAGACAGGGAGTTGGAATTGTTCAGTCTGGAGAAGAGAAGGCTCCAGAAAGACTTTATAGCTCCTTCCAGTACCTAAAGAAGCTACAAAAGACTTGGAGAGGGACTTTGTATACAGACATGTAGTGATAGGACAAGGGGATATGACTTTCAGTCATATAGAAATTCTTGAGTGTGAGGGTGTTGAGACTGTTAGTCAGTGAAACTGTGGATGCCCCATCCCTGAAGGTGCTAAAGATCAGGCTTTGAGCAACCTGGTCTAGTGGAAGCTGTCCCTGCCCATGGCAGGGATTTGGAACTGAATGATCTTTAAGGTCCCTTCCAACCCAAACCATTCTGTGATTCTATGATTCTTTTGAGTAAGGTGTTTTATATCTGAACAGAACAGAGGTGGCTGCCCCATGAAAAACAGAAGAGCACAACACTAAGCAAGGCTGGAGCAGCCACATTAACTTCACTGCAGTGCACTGAAGGAATCCTTTTGGATTATACCAAAAGCTGAGCATGTTTTGTTAAGTGAGTACGCAGTTAGGTGTACAACCATTTGAGAAGAAAGTCCTTCCTGTAGGCAGATCTTGGTGTGCAAAGAAAACCTGGCCTGGCTTCACCATGGGCTCAGCCCTGTTTTCCCCTTAGCCAGCTTTGGTCCCCCCCTTTCTTGTCCCTTTGCAGCCAAGTGTTACCAGGCCATGTGTTTTCAGGAACCCTCAGGAAGGTGAATGAGCTAAAGTGTGAAGTCAAGGTGGACCAGCTAAAAACATCTAGCCCTTGTGGGGATGCTCTCATGCAGGAATAAAGTCACCTTACGTTGCTGTAGCTAAATCCTCAGAGGAGGATTAACCACTAAAGGCATTTTAATCCTAAATGAGAACATGCACACGTGCTTTAGTTTATGGGCACTGACTTCACACCTGTACTTAGCTGACTTGCCTGCACTTCCTTGCATGTCCGTGTGTAGGAAAGCTCTAATGAGATGCAACTGGAATTTGGGTGATGCTGTTGTTATTAGTTCTCTTTTTGAGGTTTCTGTATTTTGGGTTTCAGTGCATTCCTTGGGGTTTGAGCTGGGTTTTTTTGCCCTTTTTGGTCTTTTCAGATGCCCTTTCAATTTTGGTATATAGCATGTTTGATTAGAAGAATTTCGGATGGAAGAATTTTACCTTCAGAGAAACATATGCTTTTTGGCCATCAGAACTATTTTGAATCCTGACAGGAATTGAAATGAAGCAGCCTCCACTTGTGGCTTGGAACAATTATTTGAATAAGAGGGAACTCCTCTTTTAAGTGTACACTTCTCCATAAAAATTCGTAAGTCTAAGAGCTCAGCTAAGCTACTGAAGATACCCAGTTGGACGTCTAATGCTCTGTCTACAAACATTGCAAAAATAATTTTCTCTGGGTTGGTTCATATTAAAAAAAATTTTGGCGACGTCTCTCCCTTTGTTGGCTAAACACTTGAGTGTAGAAACCAGGCAGCACAGACAGACACCTAAATTTTGTTAGTGCAACAATTCCACTGTGCTGGGCTGCTTTTTTGCTTCCAAGAAGGAACTCAACCATGGCATTTGTAAGGGAGAACCAAGACCACCTACACTGTTTTTTCATCAGCTGTAGCTCTTTGATTCTGAGGTGACTGAACAGAATGAAATGTGGGCAGAATTAGGTCGTGCTAATGCACCAAAAACTTTCCTGGCTGGGAAATTCTGCGTTAGCTTTCTAAGAACATCTAACGACACCCATTATGCTGAAAGTTAATGTCTGTGGCAAGAGGGAAGTGAATTCAGTGCTGCCAGCCTGATGGAAGGTCTGAAGCACAGATCTTATGAGGAGCGGCTGAGGAAACTGGAGTAGTTTAGATTAGACAGAAGGAGGCCCAGGGGGGCACTTTGTTGTTGTCTACAACTCCCTGGAAGGAGGTTGTAGTATGGGGGAATTTGGTCTCTTCTCCCAAGTAACAAGCAATAGCACAAGAGAAGATGGCCTCAAGTTGCCCCGGGGGACATTTAGATGGAATATTGAGAAGAATTTTTTCACTGAAGAGTTGTCAAACACTGGAACAGGTTGCCTGGGAGGTGATGGGATCCCTGTCCCTGAAAGTGTTGAAAAAACTTGCAGATGTGATACTTAGGGACATGGTTGAGTGGTGGACTTGGTAATTATGGGTTAACATTGGACTTGATGATCTTGGAGGCCTTTTCCAACCTTAGGGATACTGTCATCATATGAATTTATCAGAAGACATCTGTGGTTCCAGATGCAACAGTACCCAACAGGCAGGATCTTGGTTTAGAACACTGGGACTGGGAACAAAAACACAGCCCCTGATCCTGCTGTGCGTTGGTTTTCCCAGCTGTTAAATAATACCTGTTCTCTTTGCTTTGAAACCTCTGTTGACACTTGATGAATCTCAGGTATTTCAGGAGCGATGATTTGAAACAGGAGTAATTTTGTCTCCTAGATAAATCTTTCTCCCTCTGTTGATTACCTGGGGAGCTAAAAGAGATTAAATTTTCTATTTAGACTAGAGATTTGCCTAGTACTAAGCCCCTGATTGGTGTTCTGGGTTATAAAGTGGATATTATTGTAATAATAAAATTATTGTTATTATAGCATGCTCAACATGATACTTCTTTCTCCATGTAAGTTAGGTGGATACACCTTCCCATTTGCTATTATCATTATTCACTAATTATTCCTGTAGCCAAGTATGTTTCTTGCTCCATGGAACTAAAGGAGAAGGAGCTTAGGCTGAAACTGCCTCTCACTCATAATCACTTTCATCCTCTAAAAAGGAGGGAAAATAGCCAAGATTCTCTGCTCAAAGGATTGTTTGGTTTTGATTTTGCTATTGTTGTTGTTGATTACTCTATAAAGTCTTTAGGGCAAATGTAAAATGTTCTCACCTACACCCTGATTCCTGGAAATCAGTATAACCTGGTCAGTGACTCCGAGCTTTTTCATGAGCTGATCCTCTTCTTTGCAATGTATGAGCTGTTGCCAGATTTTAAGCATGTGGATGGTAGTGCCAAAACCAGTGGACTTCATCTGCCTTAGAGCAAAGTGCACCCTTTCAAGATTTTTTTTAGAATGGGTTGCACTTTATTTCTAAATAATCAGAATATTTGAATTCTATTGTTCATCTGCAATTCTCATAAAGCTTTCTGAAAGCAACAGAAAAGCTCAATTTCCACATAAAAATGAAAACATATTCAATTACACGCCAGAGAAGCAGAAAAACAAACAATCTTTAAACCACTGCAAGATGTAAAAACACATTCCCTTCATTAAGAGGTGCCAAAGTACCTTTCAGATGACCATCAGCATTTAGAGCTCAAAGCTTCCTGGGCCTTGAGGCATTTATACACAGACTTCCCCTGACTTGAGAAGTCTGGCACTTTCATTTTAAAGCAATAGTTAAATTAATACTTAAAGTAAATTTTGAAGCGCAGGACAAGCAGGTCAGTGTTGCAAGGAAATGAGAACATGCTGTTGTGAGCATCCCTTTTCTGCTCTTCCTTGTGTCAAACTACATTTGCTCATTTAAATCATAGAGCTCAGCAGACCTCAAAACAATTTATAAAGGAATTACAATAAATTATACTCATTCCTGTTTTCACAGAGAAGGAAACTGAGGCAGAGAGAAGTGAAGTAACTTGGCAAGTTCCTGCAGCAGAGCTGTTGCAGAGGCAGGCAGGATCCAGATCCTTGGGCTCGTTGTGGGTGTCAGGCCGTGTTGTGTAACATTATGTGCAAAATGGGTATTTTCTAATTGCTACAGACTAAATCCTAAGGAAATAATAAAATGCACTAATCCAAACTAATTGTACGCCTTACCTTTTTAAGCAATACGGGAGCTTTAGCTGAATACCATGCTCACTAAATCATATCACAAATACGTTTGAAAATAGGAAAAATTTGGGATTTTTGAACATTTTCTGGATCTTTGATCGATGTGGCTTTGAAGTCACAAGTGGGGGGCTGGAAGTGCACTGTCTTTTGTTTTGTCTGATCCCAAAGTTTCATACAACCCTGGGACTCTCACTTTCTGAGAGGTGCCATGAAGTTCTTGCTGCCATCAGGCTCCAGGGCTTCTGTTGCTTTCAGCAGCATTAGTGATAAAATTTCTTATTTGAAAAACCAACCCAAATCTCTAGTCCTCAACCAAATAAATCTTATGACAGTTTAATAAAAACTCCACAGCCCTCATTCCAGTCTCTCTCTTTATGATATCTCTGCCCTTCAGGGGGGTTAATTCTGCTCTAGCTTGCACAGATGTGTTTCGTGGTGTAAAGATGTACTTAAAGGGAGGTGCATTTTTCATGCCGTGGTGAATTTGGCCTTTAGGTAGCAAATTCTTCCCTTTGTTACTCCATTACAAGCTCATGCACTTTTTCTGGGGCAGGGAATGTCTTTCTGTTCAGTGCATGTGAAGGGCTGGGTGCACTGTGGTTCTGGGTCACGGTTTGGGGCTCCTAGGCACTACCACATGCTGCATAATTAATATTAGTAATGAATAATAATAATAATAATAACAGCTATAATAATAATAATAATGTCTGAATAGGAGGGAACCCCATAACCTTGCCCTTGGGTGCCTGAGTAGAAAACACAAGCCAAGGCAATTCAAGAGAGACACCAACAACAGGGTTACAGCAGCCCCGGCAGCTGCTGGCTTTCCTAATAAGAATTATAAATGTGGCTGGGAGAGAGAGGCAGTGCACAGCAATTTCACATTACTAGGCTCCACGTACAGGGCAGTGTACCATCACCGATGGAGTCATTTCAGTCTCGACTGGAAAACCAGTGGGAATTACTGCTCTGGAACATTTTTCATTGAAGGGAGAGCAGCCCCAGGAGCAAGCTCTGAGAGCAGCACTGGGGTGTAAAATGGATTGCAAACAACTCTTGCTTTTATGTGCTCTGTACAAATGCTTGAGTGGTGAGACTCAAGCTATTATGGAAGGTTGCTCCATGGTGCCAGCCAGTTGGTTATCACTGGGACGATTAGCAGCTCTACCTGTCACCTCTTTATTCCAATGTATGGGTCCCACTTTTGTTCTGGCAGATCCCCACTGACCCTTAATTTGTTGCAGGATGCATCCTGAGGAGATGCTGAGCATCCCTATCTTCCAGTGATGACAATGCTTCTCTGAAACAAGCTTCCCCTTGAGAAACGATAACAAATGAATGATTGGAATTTGTATTTTTTTCTCCACTGTTGCTGTTTTTATTCTGCCTTCATATCTAGACTTCTAGTGGTTCCAGGCAGCTGTTTGATACCTGGAGAGAGAAGGAACCTGATCTTTATGCCACTCTTTCAGGATGGTGTTCCTGGTGCAGAAAAGGTTTTTGATAGCACAACCTCTCCTTCCAGAAAGCAAAGCCGGGCATAACATCGGCAGTTTAGCACATATTTAAGTCCTCCGGTAAACAAGAGCAAACTGAAGCTTTGCACTCAGAAAGAAAAAAGGATTTGTCCTCATGTTCCAGTGACAATGTACGCCATGGTTTCCTTTTAACCTGGCATTTATTGCCTCTCCCAGGAAGACCTTTAAACAGTGGCAGCAAAACAATTGTTGGAGTAAGCAAATATTGTCTGGGTAAAGGGCTTCAACATGCCAAGCCAAATCCTGCCCACTTCTAGCCTACTGTAAAACCAAAGAAACTCTCTTGATTTTTGTGGCATTATCGGGAAAGCAAAGCCCAGCTCTTCAGGGCCCTTCCCAGTTGTTCCTGGAAGGGTCAGTCTCTGCTCTGAAATCCACCACGCCCTTGCTCTTGCCAGCAACCAGCTCCTAGGTCACAGCCGTTAACCTACTGCCAGTGCATTCCAATCAGTTTTTATGCCCCTGCTCCTCTCTCATGGAAGGCTTTTCCTGAGCTACACTCCTCTGATGTTTAGAAATCTTCAAATTTCCAGCCTTACAGCCAGTTTGTTCGTGTGCCAACATTGTCCTTTTGCTTAAATACCTCATTTCCCTCCACAGCGCTTGCCCACCTTCCGCTCCCTAGGATGTATTTATAGAGAGCAATCATATTCACTGCTAAGCAGTGCCTGCTCAGCACCTTCCAGTATAGGTCCCTGGCATCTGTCTTACAGGCACAGCTTAAAGTGCTTCCTCTGTGTCTGAACGCAAATAGAGTTCCCACCTTGTTCCAAACATGGTGCTTGCACACGCTGGATCTGGTCCAAACGGCCTCAGGATTGCCTATATCCTTAATTTAAATGGCAACAAAAATAAATCTCAACCCAAGCTGTCTCATGGGACGGACTCTCTGCAAACAATGGAGATCTATGCCCTTCTCTCAGTTCCCTCTGCCTGAGAAAAAAAGGGCAACTCTAAGTTGCCGAGGCTGAATTCCCTTCCCGCCTTGCTGGTGCTCTCCCTCTGCCCTGCTCCCGAGGTCTCACTGGGGAGGGAAGCCCCTGCAGTGGTGCTGATAGGACCGGAGTTGTCTGGCTGCCAGGGTGAATCAGAACAGCTCCGTCTCTAACATCCCACCGCCTGTTAATTAATGCATTAATGAATTGCCTTCTAATTCCTATAATCACCCTTATTTTTGGGGGTTAGCAGGCTTTCAAGGTTGCACAGCTTGCCCAAGGCCACGTAAGAAGTAAGTGACAGAGCTGAGAAAGAAACCTGGGTGCCCTGACTCCTGGTCTTGGCCAAATTGCTCTCATTTTGGTAAAACGTCCTACGCACCATTTCCTTCGCTCCAGCAAATGTGCTCCCTGCGACGAAGCACCTTTTTTTTTTTGCCTTACAGCAAGACTGCAGCAAAGCGTGTAACAAACTGAGATTTGAAGCTGCCTTCAGCAGTTCCTAATCTCTGCAAACGTTATACTCTTTGTGGTAAGGAGCTTGGGAAGCTCTCCCTGCCTCCTTTGTGAAGGCAGATACGTGGAACTGGCAGGGTATTGTTTTCACTTCTGAGTCAAGCTCGCCTTCTGTACGCAGATAAAACTTCCTTCAAAGTCAAGAAGAGTTTTGCTGAAGTGCATTAGCCCAATTTGTCTTTGACTTATATGTTACTTCACTGACATAAACAAGTACAAACTAGTGCTAATACTATAGGCAGCCAGTACAGCTACTGCAGGGGGAACTGGTTTGTGATGTGTTAGTGCATTGATGGGGAAACTGTTCAGTTCTGATGATCAAATGTCTGTTTTCCTGTAATTAGGGTTTTTTTTTTTTTTTCACTTGTTCACAGTAATGCTTGTTTTTGCACCTCTAAGTTAAAAATAACTTCCAGTAACTTCATGTGTAAACATGAATGGGATTATCATCATTGTGTTTGATATTATCGTTATTATTTTTTGTTATTTAACTACCGTTATTATTCAGAGTTCATCATAAAGGTAATGTTTCAAGACAAATTGGGCAGAATTTATATTGACCAAATCCATCCTAGAGCTGCTTTATCACCTTTAAGTGACTCATCTTGAGATGGTTTTGTGGACATTGTACATAAAGTGACATTTACCTTTTTTTCAATTTCCTGTGTATTTGTTATTCACCAGGGCAGCCCATCAAATGAGAATCTAACTAACAAAAATATGCATGTAATTTACTATGTGGATTCATTCTTCCAACACACTAATATTTCCTGTGAGAGGTGGAGGATTCTCAATTTACATATATGGTTATGGCTTTTGGGTGGGAAATTTTCACCAGAAAAATAACCTTTTTGGAAAGAACCTGTGTATTTTAGTACTTTTTTATTCTTTTAAAACATGAAAAAATCTGGAGTGGCACGAGCATTGCCAAGGGTCTTGATTGTTTTCTGCTTATGACTAAAATTGAAGGCAGTCTAGATTTTGTATTAAAGTTTCTATAATACACCAAAATTCAACTGTTTTTTTCTCTGTATTGCAGAAGTAGGACTTGGAATGTCTTGTATTCAAGGTAAAAACCAGAACTGTAAAGTCCCACCTCTCAAATGCAGAGATTTTAATCACTCCAAGATCTGCTCAGCCTGGAGCTCCCTGCCCAGAAGAGGACCACACTGGGGTGATGGGCTGAAAAGATCTCTTCTCACTGCTTGCACTCCTGCATGAGAGAAGACATAGGAGGTCTGTTGGGGAGTTATGGAGAAGAGTCCGTGGAAGTCCCAAAGAAAGAGATCAGAGGAGGAGGCAGAAGGGAGGCTCCTGCCTGGTGGTGTGAAGATTGCTGATTCAGGGCTGCAGCCCTTGCAGGAGTTAGTGTGCTCTGCAGTGCGAAGGGAGCCAAGCCACTTATGCAATATTAATATTAATAACTGCTTTGCACTTCTATAGTGCCTTTCATCCGAGGATTTCAAAGCGCTTTACAAACATTAATTAATTAAGGCCCATAACACCCTGTGAGGTAATGCAAGTAGATATTACAGCTCATGCAGAGGCCAGAATTGCCAGCATTACAGGTATAATCCTCTAGCAAGAGTTAACTTATTCTTGAGCAAGCTTTCTTACTTATAGGCATAAACAGGCTTCCCTTTAACACCGAGTGTGTCTTTTTTTTTCCTTCCTCCTCTTGATCCGTCAGTCTTCACACAAGCAAAACTCCCACTATGAGGCAGCCAAATGAGGTGAATGAGCAGTACTTCCATCTCCTAGCTCACTGCTTCCTCTTTGATCATCTGATAAAATTGTAGGATATTGAGAGGCTGCAGAGTTGTGTCACATATTAGTGTCCTGCTTCTGTGGGGTTTCCCTGTTCTAAATACGCTTTGCACCACGGAGATTAAAAAAGGAAATGAACTAAAATATGTTTTATGGCACCTGCTTATCAGATGACCTCCCAACAACCTGCAGACATTAGCTAATTTAGCCCTCATTGCAGCTGGTCATAAATGTCACAGTGCCATTTTAGCCAGGGATTTTTTAACTGTTCCCAGCTCCTGTATTTCAGGGCTGAGTTTGGGGCTGGTGAGGAAAAGATGACCTCTTAAATCTTCTGCCCTGTTCATTGGAGACCCTCATTTAACACTGGTCTTGCACGTCATCAGCTCAACATTTGCACCCATCCTGTTTTCAGCCTGCCTTTTCCTCTATGGGAAGGTGTGAGATGCTTTTCTATCTATTCCTGTCCACTCCATATGGGAATGGAGTAGGGTCAAGCTGAATGAGGTCAATTCCAGCCAGCTCTGAGTGCATCTACAAAGAGGTCCTGTCCCAAAATCCAGTGCTGAGAACACACTGAGACCTGGGTTGGCATCTCCGGCCATGTTGAGTCACGTCATGCATTTAAATATGCTGGCATGTGTCACTTGGTCTGTTCTGGCAGGAGCAGACCTGTCCCAGGGGAAGCCAGGTAGTTGGAAAAGCCATATTTGTGCTCTTATGTTCTAGTGCTCACAGGTACTCCATGGTCTGCAACACACAGAAAATTGCTATTTATTGTACATGCCAAGGAAGACCCATTTTCTGCCATTAGCCCAACTCCCATCATCTCCCCTTTCCTTTTTGGGATTGATGGAGCTGACCCCTCTGGCTCCAAGCTCTACACACAAGGGAAGTGTTATGTACATCTCACCTGACCATTTTGGTAACCATCCACTGCATCTGGAGAGGCACGAAGGGATCTTTGGGGGAAATTAGTGCAGAGCACAAGTTTTCCAGGATTTGCCCATTCAACTGCATTCTGAAACTGCACAGACATTAGCTAATTAATGTGGTGAGTTCATTGAACCAATTAATTGCATTTCTTTCTGTGAGTGGGCTATCAGTCATCTTCATAGAGTGCCGTTTAGGGCGTTAAAAATATTCTCTTCATCAAATTAAACTTTATTAAATAATAACTCCTTCTAAATTCTGGGCTAGGAATGAACAACGTCACTCTAACCACAAAAGCTGTTTATTGCGCATAAACTTCTTTTACTGCCCTGCCAGCTGTGATAAAACCAATTCAGATGCATATTCTCAGTACAGTAAGCACTTTCTCCCCTTTCGTAGTCTTGCATTAACCCAAAGACTTTTGTGCAGAACTCCTCCTGAAATCAATGGGAATTTTGTGTGTGCAAAGAATGCAAGGTTGGGAAGTTATACATCCTCATGTTGGCCAGAAAAGGCATTGTGCTTGCCACAAGGGGCTTTTTGGCAGGCAAGAGAGTGTTTTGCATTTTTCAAAGACAAGCAGAACTGAAGAAACGCTTAAAGGCAAGGGAAAAAAAAAGAAAAGTAATAAAAAATTGCCTTTTGATTTTGATTCTCCTAAATTCTAATGTGAGTCTGAAAATACCTCTTTTTATTTTAAAAGAATTTTAAGATTTGTCTTTTAAGACAACCACTTTTTTAAGTTTAAAAAGTATCTTCATTTTATGGAACTTCTCAAAACTCATGGGTGTGTCTGTTAGAAGATGTTTTTAGCAAGCCTTTTTTCCCTCAATATTTGTTACACAGCAAAGTTTAAAGGTGCTAAAATAATAATAATAATAATAATAATGACAATTGTTTATCAAACAATTCAACGAAAATAGTTTGGTTTTAGGTTTTAGTGCCTAAATTTCTGCTTTCTAAGTTTAATTAAAAAAAATGGTTTTGGGAACTTTTTATTTTTGCTAAAGGTACCCCCAAAAAGTTTCTGTTTTAAGATATTTTGAGTATCATGCATTGAACACCAGGTTTGATTCTTCACACTCAAAAATTCATCACATATTAGTAATTTCTCTACTGTAATTTCATCCTTGAAGATCTACTTGATATTGATTTATGGCTGCCTAGGAGCAAGTAAAGGCAGCATTTCCAAAACTTCAGTAAGAAAAAAGGACGCAAGTGTCTAAGTGCTGCTGCAAATGTCTAAGTGGCCTAGATTTTCAGTCCCCACTCAGAAATCAGCCCTGTTTTGTGATCTTAAGTTGTGGATACCCTATCACTGGAAGTGTTCAAGACCAGGTTGTACAGGAGCCTAAGCCACCTGGTCTAATGGAAGGTGTTCCTGCCCATGGCAGGCGGTTGGAATTAGATTATTTTTAAGTTCCTTTCCAACCCAAAACATTCTATGATT
Organism: Corvus hawaiiensis; assembly: GCF_020740725.1. Classification (NCBI taxonomy): domain Eukaryota; kingdom Metazoa; phylum Chordata; class Aves; order Passeriformes; family Corvidae; genus Corvus; species Corvus hawaiiensis. Next base: position 75,607,076 of record NC_063216.1, on the reverse strand, counting down.
CCACTATTCTATGATTTTATGATTCTGCATCCTCTGGTTCTCATGATGTCCAAGAACAGGTCTCAGTGGCCCTGGCAGGGTGTCACTCCACATGGGGCTAAGGAGGGAGGGACATGTAGCATTCTTTCAAGTTGAGGAACCCCTTTGCCTACTTCAAGGGTAGTTGTTCCAACCACTTGGCATCTATCTAACACTGTACTCAACTCCATGTGCACTTACCCATTAAAAAAATATCCCAAGTTTTGACTGCTTGTAGCCTTTGAAGGAACTTAAGGGAAGAAATTTGTTGGAAATTTGTGTCTTCCCTTCCTCCCACTCCTTTGTTTTCCACATCATGCTCCCCATTTTTTCCATGAAGGCTTAAAGCTGCTCAATGGCTCAGTTTTTCTGGCTGATCTGTGTTCTGCCAAAAGTGTTTGACCTCCACAAGGAGAGCTGAGTAGCCAAACTCTGGGTTTTGGATTTCTTTTGCCATCCCAAGCACCTAAAATGCAGCCATTACAACACCCAGCTTGCACATACCTACGTCTTCTCATTAGGTCTAGCTTTTAGTTTTGTGGCTCTTTCAGAAACATCAGCCTTAGATGGAAAAATCTGCCTTACTACATTTAGGGTGTTTATGTCGAAACTTGATAACGCAAGGATCCTGCTTCACAGCTTCTTCAACTCATCATTCCTTTTATTAATTAAATTAGGGCAACTTATATCAAACATGCTAAGATTAAATTGGAGACTCTTGGAACAACTCCAACCAATTAAAATGATAGTTAAAAATAAATTCATATCTAAAAGAGAAAGAAACCTGAAAGACCACAGCAGGCCACAAAACATTGTAAGAACTTGAAAATAAAGCTGCAGGGAAAAAAATCAATTGCATTGTGGCCAATATTAATCTCCCATCAATAAATACCATATCTTTCACTGCTTATGGTAATAGCCCCAGTGATTCCCCTTAAAGTGGTTCTTGAGCATTTAGAGGGCCTGTTGATAGCATCTAATCAGGTCTCAAAGCAATGGAGTGGAAGCACAAATAGGAATCCCAGCCTAGGCTGAGAAAAAATGTGGTCTTTAAAATGTGCTGATTTGACAAAAGTTGTTGCTTGTCGTAGACCTTAGTTTTTATCTCCTCAGTGGATAATTCTTCCCGAGGGGTCTCTGCAGCGTCTCTCTGACATTGCTGCTCAGCTTGGTGTGAGGTGGATTTTCCAGTAAAAGTACATATTGAAGTGAAATAGGTCCAAACTCCAGTTGTTTCTTCAAATGAACTTTTTTCTTGAATCATGGCCTGTATGCTTCAGGATGGTGTGTGACTTTTCATGGGTTCCTGGCTGAGGCCTGCTGCTTTCTTCAGACTGCAAAATGTCAGGAAGGAGCTCATGCTACCATGAAAATGTTGTCTTAAGAATGATTGTCACACCAAATGGAAGTGGGCTTGGTGGTTTTGTTTTTTTTGTTTTTTTTCTTTTGGAAAGTGTTTAGAGTCAGAGCTAACATCCATGAAAGCTGATTGCTGACCTTAATTGCCTCTTGGGAAGAAGGCACAGTGTCACATTTTTTGTGTGCAAAATGACATTCTCAATTTCCATTTGTTACCAGAGCCCATCAACTTTCATGAATTTTAAGAATTATCCAGCTGAACCTCTCTTCATGCTTCTTTTGCAGCCAGGACCTGTAAATTTCACAGGCCAGATTCTGCAGAAAATGCCTTAGTAGCCATCAGTGTGGAGGGCACTGTTTGGGTCTAGAAATTTTGCATGTTTTCACAACAGAAGAAACACTTTGCATGCATATTTTGCAAATTCCTAGATGACCCTGGCTATTTTTTACCGTGCAGCTCACAAGATGCTCAAAGTGCCCATAAAGGATTTGTGGCAGAAGGGATTTGCCAAATACAAAAAAGATTTCTGGGATTCTGTTCAAGTATTACCATAGAAAGTCAGGCAGCAGAAGAGAGGCACATAGGGATTTTCAGGCAACATCCTTCAACTGGGTATACTGAACATGATCTTGTGATTATTTTATGTATATGTGTTATTCTTCCTGATGACCACACACAAAATTTGATGTCCTTGTGTTTGCTCACCAGTGAATGTTATATTTTGCTTATTATTTAGATTTCCTTAGGCTTTAATGGCATTTTCTAGATTTTACAGAAATGTTCCAGAATTTATCCCTTCCAAGGTGGCATGTGCTGTTTGAAATTAAACTAAAAGACATCTCTTTGATGTTACTTTTCGTTCTAAACTTAGCCATCGCATGCTAAAGCCCCACTTTTGATTGAACACAGCTTTCTTAGTTTTTGTAAGTTTTTTTTTAAAGTAAAGATCTCATTAAAAATTAAATTTTCATTCCCCTGTAATGTATCAGCAAGATTACAGAACTCTGATTTACTGTTAGGATCGGAAATTAACTTCAAAAGACAAGAAATGGAAAGTGGTGACTTATTCTCCCATGGCATATTACAGCAGTAAGAGACAGAGTGATATAGTGATATCAGAAATGCATTTTTCTCTCAAAGGAAGAAAACTATATCAATTCATTTCATACCTGCATATTTACTTGCATTTCAGGACACTTTTCTACCCTAAGTAAACATCTGGGATAAGTCACAAGCTGGTATTTTTACTGTAAAATATGCTGACAGATAAGAAGTTTCACTTTTCTGACACATCTGCTGCCAGGCATTATTCCCTATTACATATTTTTAAGCTAAATTAGGCAAAGTATTGAGTGTTTGGTCTTGCATCCAGCTGCACATTTAAACCCACTCTTGACAGCAAGCAGGAGTGGTCCCACTGAACCCAGTTATATGCCATAAAAGAACTATGCATTGAATTGCCCAACTGGGTCTGAGCCAGGATGCACAATATTTTGAGGATCCAGGCCATCCCACAGTCACCTCTATGGTTTCTGAGTATCTGCCTTAAGTCATTCAATTTTTTGAAATGGGATCTCTGTTGTGGTATATTATCCCTCCTTCCTTCATAAAAACCTTTATTGAAGTTTCAACTCTGTCCTTAAGGCCTGATCCAGACCAGGATAGGAGGCATTACATTCCCAGCTGTCCTTGGAGCTGGCTGAAGTCATCCACATGGGTTCAGGTATCTTGCTGGAAGAGGCCCTGTGCTTACCCTGCTTGTTTTTAGCTCTGTGGACTTTTTTGAAGGGTAGACCTGGAGAAGAAATCTCTCTGTCCTGAAAGATTTACTACCAGAGAAAGTTTTGTCACTTGCAGAAGGTGCTAACACAGGGGTGTTTAACATTTATTCCAAATGGGACAACTCATAGCAGTACCTAACTCTTGAGCACCTGTGCCCAGAGTGGATCCCCAGCTCAGTGTTAAGACCTCATGTCAGTATGTGGCATGCATATAATACCTTACAAAAATCCTTCCAAAGCCTCACATTGAGCAGTAAAGGGTCAAGAAAGAAAACACAAAGTGGGAGTGCCCAAACCAGGGCTGCAGGGAAGTAAGGCTGGGATAGGTAGGTCCCAGGCTTCACCTAAGCAGGTCTTCAAAGGACTAAGCAAAGTCAGCTTTGCTTTGCTCCCTTCAAAAAACACAGTCACCAAAGGAAAAGGAGGAGCCTCTCACCATTTATGTTGTAGTTCAGCGGTTAAAACCACTTGCCCAAGAAAAGCAAGACAAGTTTTGGGTTTGCCTCTGCCTGGGAGGTTCAAACCTACATTTCCCAATTGCCATGGGAGTACCCCAGCCACAAGACTACAGGTGACGCTGGGTGGAGAAAGCATTTCAGCATTCCTTGGTCAAGCTGTGGGACTGTGGAGGAAAGATGAAGAGATTCCCACGACCCTTTGTGAGGAGAAAGATGCTGGGCTTCTGGGGCATTTCCCATTTTGTGCCAGCCTGATATCTGTTTATCTACACACAGTATGAGATTTGGATTTGGGAAGGGGAAGTGACAATTTTGTGAGTGAGTCAGAGAGGCTTTTAATGAATAAAGTGTTTTCTCCTAGAGATTATACCCTCTGAGATCCTCAAACCTCAGTCCATAGCTCTATGGTGCGAAATACTCATACAGCGAAAAAAAAAGTGGAAACCAAAATTTAGGACAGTCCTCTTTTTAAATCCTAGAACATGGACACATGTTCTGCTTGAAAGTCACCTTGGGGTACCATGACTCCTTCATTGTTTTCTCTCTACTCATCGACATAGTTTGAGGGAGGAAATAAATACCTTCTCCTTCCCATGCCCTGGATCTCACCCTCACCCAATAGCTCAGAGCTTAGGATGGTTGAATGGGAAATGGGAACTCTGAACCCCTGGGGCTGAGGAGGGCCCAGGACCCACTGTCGTGGTTCCCAGGTGAGTGCTTTAATCCTGGGGTTATTACAGGAGCAGAGGGCACTGTCACTGCTGCCTCTTCCCCTGACAGCTGCATTCAAAAGAAGAAAGCAACTATGAATGCATTCTTGAAGGGTGTGATCTTGTGAGTGAGAGGTAGGTGTGTTCCCAGAATTTCTCCAGGATTGGGTCCCTCAGGGGACTCTGGTGCCACCTTGCCTTGCCGTGCTGGATTGCAGTGGGGATGCCCAAGCCAAGCCAAGCCAGGGACACGATGAAATGAGGCACCTGCAGGGTGAGATGGTGGAAAGAGGGGCTTGGGGATTGTGATTTTTTTGATTGTTGAAATTCCCCCAAGTCTTTTCTGTTAGATGTCATCAGCAAGCACTGAGGTCCTTTAGGAAGAGCAGCCTCCATGGAGCCCTTTAATGGACACCCAGAATTCCCCTTCCAGGATATGCTCTTCTCTTCACAAACCATATAGAGAAGCTGCAGAAGTGCCTTAAAGCAGGGTCCCGATAAGTTCAAATAACATGTGGGCTTCGGCATAATGGCTTTACTCTGAAAAGGGTAGATTTAGATTAAATGTAAAAAGGAAATTCATTGTGAGTGGTGAGACACTGGAAGAGCTTGCCAAGGGAAGCAGTGGACACCTCATCCCTGGAAGTGTTCTAGACCATGTTGGATGGGACTTGAGCAACCTGGCTTAGTGGAAAATTTTCCTGCCCATGGCAGAGATGTTGAAACTGGATGATTTTTGAGGTCCCTTCCAGCCCAAACTATTCTATATACTTGGACTAAAGTGTATGGGTTTAAGCATTGGACTTAAGTATGTGCTTAAGTGATGTGCCTCAGGTAGACTAAAGGCAGGCTGCTGGGAGCTGCCTCTCAGTGTCCTGGCCATTACTTTTAATTGCTTTCCTCTGTTACTCCCTATGAAACAAAGACAGTTCAGTAAAAATGGTTGCCTGTGTGTGCTAAAGCAACACGGGACATTAATCTGGAAAGTGGGGCCATGTCTCCACTGAGATCATACAGGATCCTTTTTGTCTCACCTAACGCGATTTCCCAGTTTACAAGATGGAAATAGCTTTCCTGTGGCTGAAGGCATCTTTCACACACTGTTTCTTTAAATTATCATTTGCAATCCCTCAAAGAGAAAGAGGCAAAGGAAACTGGGTGGGAATTAGTTACTCCTTCACGTACATTGCACTAGTTACTGTGTGGGAGGATCATTATTTCTAATGATGATGGATGGTTCCTATATGAAAGGGTTTTTGCCTGTGTTGTTCCCTGAGTTGGAGCAAGAAAGGGTTACTGTTTTAATGAGAGAAGTTGAAATACAATTTATTGAGAGGGATGAAAAAGAAAAACCACAAAAGCTGAATCAAAACAAATGGAATGCTTTACCTGATCACTTTTACAGCGTTGCTGCTTTCAAAAGGTGTACACACACACGCACGCACACTGCCACCGAGCTCTGACTTCAACTGTTTTGTACAACCTCTTTTTTTCCCTCACATCTTCAGAAGACAGTTTTCTCCAAATAAATATTTCCAATGCCTATTTTTACTCAAAACACAAAGAGGGGAAAAGGTGACTACAAAAATCTTATATGCTGACAATTTGTTCTTCTTTTTTAACAGTCCCCGACGGAGACTATCTGTATTGCATAATGACAGAAACCCGACACCTTATCACACCTATGTGCCACTATTACTCGGAGCCCTGAAGGTGCTACCCAAAACAATGGCAAAAAAATCTGCTAAATGGGGACCCTCATACAAACACAGCATAAAAGCATCAGCTTATTCCCATCCATACTCAGCTGATTAAACTGAGGAATTGTCATGAAGATGGGTAGATAAATAGATTGATCATATCTTTTTTTTTTAATAATTGCAGCCTTCAAACTTAACATATTTTGACAGTGGAGTATATTAAAAACCATTAAAACAGCTGTTTTGCTGTAGGGAATATTACTCGTGGGTTGAATGCAGAGATATGTGTAGGTATTTATTCAGTAATCAATCATAGAGAGAAAAGACCTTGAATTTCAGTTGGAAGTTTTTATTTTTATCCTTTTCCTTAGTACTGGTCTTTAAACCTGCTCTGAGGAAAGCTATACATGCCCGGCTGGTGCTCATCAAAAGCAAGCAATCACAGCTAAATCAGCATGCAAAATGCCACTCAACCTTGGGCCTTTATTAAAATTTGCTGGGACTCAATTTGAGATAGCGATCGTTCTTATTAAAAAGCAAAATGTAAGATAGTTTTTTTATATAAATCTCTGGATGGAATGGAATTGTTAATCAGCATAGGCTGATGTGATTTCTCTGTTGCAAATCCTGCCGAGGGCTCAGAAGTGGCACATTACCATAATTCCTAGGCTAGAGCTGGCAGCTTGAAAAAGACCTGCAAGAATCTTTAAAATGCTTAAGCAAAGCTGTAAGTCACAGCAAACAACACACACTGGGGATGGTTACCACAGGTTTGTTGTGTTATATAACAAAGTTTCTTCCTTCGGTCTGTTTGCTCTTACCACAATTTGCTGTTTTGTTGGGTAATTGTTTATGTTTTCTTGAGAAAAAGGACAACAAAAACAAAATACTAAATCTAACCAAAGCTCTGTTATTTCCTGTAAAACCCAACCTATTTTTATACAAACCCCTCTGCTGTGTATGATATGAACCATACATTCATATGTATCATATAAATTTGATACGTGGCATCACTCAACTAAGTATATATATACTTATGTATTTTCACCTTTAAACTAGCACCAATTATTTCAGGATCAGTTTATCAGCTTTTTATTCCCCTGGTCCTTTCCTGCTCTTATGCTGGTGCATTTGAGCCCTGAAGTACCTGCAGGTCAGCAGTAAACAGATCTCCATGACTATTTTGTATATTAATTTTAAAATATTGTTGAGCTATTTGTTATCCCAGGCACTAATAAAATTGAACTACTATTATAATTAAAAGGAATGCTAAGTAATGCAAATGACAATTATTTTATATGATTGAAAACATGATGCTAATCACTGCAGATAGAAAACTCCTCAGCTGAACTCTGCATGACCAGTACGACTATGTTTTATCCTTAATATTACTACAACATTCAAAGTCTGCTGTTGTGCCAATATTAGACACTGCACAAATGTACAACAAAGAAGAACTGTTTTTCTACATATATTTTATTCTCTCTGTAAATAAAAAGAGCCAGGGATAATAACCAGGAAATCATGGTCCATACAAATGTCATAGTAACTCACTGGCAGTACATTCTGGAGGCTATGGCATCAATAAGAAATATTTTCATTGACTCAGATGCTTTTGGCTCAGGATCCAAGACCAATGGTTGGCTGCTTTCTTCTTTAATCAGGAATGCACAAGAGGGAAAGGAAACAAAGAGTCTTTTAATGAGGTACTTCTACCTTGATATTGCTGGTCCAAATCTCACCCAGGCCAGTAATGGGCAAAAGTAATTTTTTTTGGTTTAGGATGGGAAATAAAGATGTTACTCATGGTCCAGTTCTCATGGGACATGTGTCCACCAAAGAAAAGTGTCTCCTCCCAGAACTTTGTTGAGGTGTTCTGAGTTAAGACACTGGAAACTCATTGCACAAAGGGTGAGATACCTGTTGACCTACGGGACAGCCCTTGCAAACTGGTGCATATGGAAAGAGAAAACTTGTTCTGATGTTGATTCTTCCATACCTGCCTTGAAGATTGTGAGAACAAATCGGTCATAGATTGCTGCCTGATAGTCACGAGTAAATTTTAATTCCAGCATGCAGGCACTCCCTTTGGAAGGGAAAGACAGGCTCAATTGCACACGGAGAGACAGAATTGCAACCTTGCAAAAATCAGACTTTGTTTCGAGAGCCAAACAAAATTGAATGTATTCCCCCCCACACACATACATACACTATCATCAAATATTATCAATTTAATTGCTCGACTCCTGCAGCTGTGAGCACAATATATCAGCTTGACTGGAATGGAATTCGTAATTCTATAAGATACATTCGAAAGTAAAATATTGAGCTAAATTTTCAGCTAATGAGAATCAGCATAGTTCCACTAACCTCAGATAAGCTACTGAGCAAGCAGGAATTGTTCGAGTTCCTCTGACTTAGTTGGAATGCCTTCACTCAATTCAGCAGAGGAATATGAATTTACTCCAAGAATTTGTGTTTCTGCACCTTTTTGGGGATCTGATATATCCAGTGCTTGGAACAAGCCAGCATGATGTGATACACCCCAGCAGATCTTCTCCAAACATCAGCGGCTGTGCCGGGGAGCTGTGCTGGCAAACTCAGTGTCACAGGATGCTGTCAATGCTTAAAATCTACACAGCTTAGGGGGGCCACTGGAGAAGTTAGTGGAAGAGAAAGCTATTTAAAGTTATTAAATATAAGGACGTGATCTCTGACTCAGAAACTCTCGTACTGCAAATTTCTGGCATATTTGGGAAGTACCATCACATGCCTGCACTTTTATGTTCAGTGCATATTTGCTTTTGGCCTTTTTTAAAACAGGATCCTAAGTTGAGAGAACCTTTGCCCTTGACTAATATTGCTGATTTTAAGTTCCCAAAAAATGGATTATGAACCAGAACTTTTTTCCTTTCTTGTCAGGGATTTTGCCTCCTTTTCCCTCACTCTAACACACGCTTTCCCCTTTATTTTGAGAATATAAATAAAAAAAGATAGTTAATAAATAGAAGGACATAAACTTCACATATCCATTTTTAGCTATTCTAGGAACAAAATAAGATTGGGAATATTTACCCTGGGTAAATTTCCCACTCCATACCATCCTACCAGCTCACAGAGTTTAGTGATGGCATTTTTATGAATTAGGTAGAACATTTGTCTTCTATGCTTTAGTCAAATTATTATCTCTAAAGATGAAGTCTCAATTGTCTATAACTGATAGAGATATGTACACATAGATATGTACACATATATAGGTATACATATATATTTATATGTATATATATTACTAGAAAAATGAATTATTTTATCTCAGAGGTAGTAATTTGTGCCTGCACAAAGGAGATGAAAATAATAACACCTTTCCCTTGTTTTGCTAGGCTATTACTGATTTACTTAGGTGCAAAGCCATGGAGAATTGGCCCTTTTGCATTTAATTCTGTGTGTTTTCCAACTATTGACATGTGACCTATTTGAATGAAAGTTTAGCATTCTTGAAGGGTTATGTAAATGTATATGTTAGTGAATAAACAGATGGTTTTTAATGAAAAACATCTTTTCATGCGCTGTGTCACACTGATTTGATTTTTTATTTATGGTATCAGATCTTTGATGTAATGGCAAAATGCGTAGAGCTGAGTTTACAAAGCCCAAATTCGAGTGGACATCCTTGAGAAAGGTAGGAAAATTTACACTGCATCAACTAGTGGTAGGTGAACTAGCACAGCCGATTTTTTATTGTTAGTGCTTGAGAACAAAAAGATGCGGATTCTGATCCAACGATCTTTGGCTGCCCAGCAGATCTGTTTTCCAGGTATCAGAAATGCCCTGGCAGATCGAGGAAAACAGCCTCATTTTTCAATTTGAAACAGCAATCAGGTTGGAAGAGACAGAAATTATCTCCCAGGGAAAAAAAAATAAAGGAAAGGAAATAAAATTTAAAAAAAGCCAAAGCAAAAACGTGAAAAAACCCCAACCTAAAAACTTAAAGAGATATTTTGTTTATTTCCATTCGCATCAAGTCAAAATGGAACAGGAGGTTAGATGCCTGTGCTGCATTTATTTATTTTTTTGAATGACTGGATTTTTTAGAATCAGGTTACGCAGCTGGACTTCGCATTGCATTTGCTGCGGCTGCTTCATCAGAAATGCTGGTAGTATTTGTCAGCCTGGAAGTGTCTTGAGGCTGCTTCTGAGAGATACAAGGAGGCAACTGATAAGGAGAGCATCAGAAGGGCAGTTAATTGCCTCCAGTCTCTCGGTGCCGGGGAATATTTAAAATCTATGGGATTAAAGGCAGATTAAAAACTGTGGAAGCAGGAGCCCAATAGCGCTGAAAGATCATAATCAGCAAGGGTAATGGCAGAGCAAAAATGAATGTGGCAAATAAAATGACAGATAGGAAATTCAGATCCGCTTCTAATGCTCGAAGTTCCATCTTGTAAGCACAATTCATCTACGTGTAAATCATTTTTTGGCTTCAAGCTTATCAGCCAATCGGTGAATTAAAAATGCTCTTTCCTTGGAGGATTAAAGAGGTTGATTGAAGTCAGTGTGAAAACTGGCTAATAAGTCTGGAAATGTCAGGAGGGTGCTTCATAGGAACTCAGTGTACTTTTTCTATCAGGGCTATGAAACAGGAAGTTTGAAAAGCTCTGTAGTTCTGTTACTTTGAGAAATGCTTTTGTGTCGTTTTTTTTTTTTTTCTCCCTCCTGTGTGTCAGAGTGTCATGCAGAAATATTTTAATTTGCAAGATGAATGGCAATAGATGCAAATGTTGAAAAATGAGATTGGGTGAATTCGCTAAAATATGCAGAGAAGTAAGAGAAATTTCATTTCAGAAAGCACAGTGAATGCATATCATGGCCATGGGAAGTTCTAGGTTCCAGGCCATGAACTGCTTAGACATGTTCCACCTTGGAAAGGATGTTTAAACTTTGCTTCTTTTCCAAGCCTAAAAATCTAGCATAGGTGGTGAGGCCAGGGATTGTGTTAAGGCAGCCTCTCTGCTAAACAGGAGCTCCCAGGGCATCTCCAGACACTGTGCATATATAAAAACACACAGTCCCATATGATGTGGAGGCTTTCCATCAGTGCTGTTAAAAATTGACCAAGTTTCTCAGAGCTTTACATGCAAGAACTGTACTGTTAGTATTTCCACGGGCAATATTTCCATCTGCAATGCCCACACCGGTAAATGCAAATACATTTCCGTGAGTGTATTTGGAGATTTGGACCGTAGTTATCTGAAATGATTCCTCATGTTTATTTGCGGACTAATATTCTTCCTTTGTTTCAGCCCAAAATCACAAAGGGACTCAAAAATATCCTCAAACAAGAGAATTTTCTGAAGGGAAAGCTGCTACCTGGGCATACCAGTTTCTCTGCTCCTGGGCTCACATCAGAAAGAAGTCAAGGGATGAGTTCGTGGGAGAACCCACTGATTAATCCTATCTTTCATTAGTATAGGGAGAATTAGCCCTTGGGGTTGTTAGAGCAGTGAAAAACAGCAAATGAATGAGGATGCAAATGGGGTAAGAAAGGAACTGATCATTAAAGTCTTAGCAACTGAGACTAAGAATTCTCCAGCTCACTCTCACCTTCTGCTCCACATAGGTAACCGGTGTCCTACACAATAGGAATGCAGCCATGTCCTTTCTCACTCTCCCCATGAGCCAGATATGGCTGGTTGGCCCAGTCTGTTAGTGGACACTTGCTTGGAGATCCATGCTTTGGCAGCAGCTTTTGCTGGGGTCCAGCATTTTGCCCCAACTACATGACCCATTTCATGGTCTCAGCAGGACCAGATGTCCCCAGCATGTCCTTTTTCTCTCTCCCACGTGATTCTGGGGAAGGTAGACCCACACAGAATTTAAAGTGAAAAAAGAAGTTACTTTGCTGTAAGGAAGTCTTGTTTATATTTTGTTTACAGGGCCCAGAAAATGTAAAAAAGCAACATGAATGGATCTTTACCTGCTTCTAGTCTCTAACGTTGTTTACTACATCCCCTCCTTGAGTTTGGAACACCAAATTGGCGAGCTGGCCCATATTTTCATGCACTGTTTTGTTCACAACCACCACCAAAGAAATGACAAAGATGCCCACAGATTCAAAAATGTTCTCTCACAGCTCTCTGCAGCTCCCTGATTCCCGACTCTTTGATACAGGCACCTCCGGCAAGGAGAAGCAATGGAGACACTGGATTCCTCTCCCCCTGTGAGATATGGTTCTGTTCTTTTTTGCCTCATGACTGATTTTCATATGAAAGGCTCTAACTAGAGCAACTCTAACCCAGAGCCCATGCTGGCCAGCTGAGAGTATAACCACGAGATTGGGAGCGGTGGTCTACGTGCGTCTGGGTTCCAGGAGGCTCCTTTGATCTCCGTATGCCCCCCAGAATGCACTTCTGTGCAGCTTCAAGAAGAAGAGACGGCTGCACATCCTATCTCCCCAATCTCAACCTCATTTTACCCCCCTTGGTTTGGGCCCTCTCTTGGGAGGTGGGAAATGTGGTTTGGATCCCTCCAGGCTGAAGAAAGCACTGAAGCCAGATTTCTCACTTCATGGGCCAGCAATTTCGCTAACTTGTCTCCTGATAAAAAAAAAAGGTGTGTGCACCCCTGTCTTGGTCCGTGTTTAAAAAGAGTGAGCAAAGCACAGCTCTGAGTGCTTCCAGATGTCTCCCCTCGGGAGTGGGCTCGGCCTTCTGGAACCTAAGTGGAGGGAGATATTTTACTTTGCAGACCTGATTCATGTACTTTAGGACGGGTTGGAGTTTGGGCACACCCTTTGTGCTCAGCATTTCCAAATTGGCTTGCTTTCTGTGGCTTCCGATGCACCGCATGGAGTCTCGCCCCAGGGCTGCTCCCTGTTGTGGCAGACTTCCTGGTTTTAAGCCTCCAGGCTTGAGGCTGTAGCAGGACCAGAGAGGAGTTGTAAGGAAAGGCTCCACTCTCTGAGGTCCCTAACACTCTCTATGCATCAGGCAGGGAGAGCCCAAGGGCCTGATGCTGTGCTTTGGGCTTCTGCTTCAGGGCCAGACACCAAAAAAAATTAGCACTTAAGTCCTTTGCTTGGATCTGGTGTTAGTTTTTTAATTTGGGAGAGCACCTGTATACAGTTTCCTCTGACTGCTGGGGCTAGATTACTGAAGATATTTAGACTTCTTAAAATGGAGAGGAGAGCTTGGAAAGCTTTCCAAAATCTCATAGATGTAGGCACTCATTCCTTGATCTTCAACAGTACTGAGATCAACAGGACTTTAGATACCTGATTACCTCTCTGCCCTCACTTCTGCAAACCCCACTGGGGGCCTGTGCAGAGCTAAAGGCACACAGGTACCTTGTAAATATGATGCAGTGTCCCTGGCCACATCTCCTTGGTGCATTTTGTATAAAGCCTCAAGTTTACACCTTCCTCAGACAAATTCTGCTTTGTGTCCAAGCCTGTGTTAATTTTTGGGTGTGAACTCTACAATGGGTGACCTGTACAATGCCTGATATGACCATGCAGGCATCTTGTATGGCCTAGTGGTGGCATCTATCATCTTGGGCTTCTCTAGAACAGTTTTGGGTCTGCTATCCATAAGAGTAGATAGGAATTTTTGATACTGTGTTGCTTGGCAGTCTCTGTACAGTCTCTGTCCATGGCTGGACTATGGGCTTCTTACCGGCAGAAGACCCTTAAAAAGACAGGATTTCTTCAAGTGTTTCAGCAATTTCAGTTTGGAGTTGGCCTGTAACTATATCATAGCTATGCAGGCAAAACACTGTCTCTGTTTTATGGCCAAACAGCTGTTAGACCAGTGCTCATTCTTGGCTGCTGTGTGTCTGCTTCTGCTTCTGCCAAAACAGAGATGGTCACAAAGGCATTAAACTTTTGCTTTCCTCCCCGCCCTGGAATCCCTGCACAGTATCATGTCACTGTTGTTTGCAGCAGACTCAAGCCACACAGATAGAACGTGACTGTGGCAGAGAGAGTTGAGGGTTGATGGGCAGGATGAATCTTGCAGAAATGGTTGAAAGCTGTGAGGAACGAGAGATGCTGCTAGTGCAATTAGCTAATTGGCATGAGATTGGATTCTTCCTTCAGACACTCTCAGACACTTCAATACACCCCTTAAAAAAGTTAAATTGTCTAGCAACATCTAGAGACAGTGAAGAAATAGGAGACCTTCCCTAAATCTACATGTGGAAAAGAAACATGGTGTTTCTGATACCGGTCTTCTCCAGCAGGACACCAGCTGAGTTTTTAGTGGTGTATCCCATGAAGGAGACCAAACCAGAAATACTAATGACTGCCAAGGTGGAGATAAGTAGCTTATGTGTGATGTGACAGAACCACAGAAAGGATGCACAGAGCAGAGTTTTGTGGCCAAAACAGCACACAAAGGAAAGGGTCTTTGCAGCTGGGTTTGGGCATGAGGACTAGGGTAGAAATGCATGGTTGGGAAAGCCTTTTCCATTCTTTGCATGGTGGATCTCAGTTCCTGAGAGCTATGATCGAAGCAGCCAAATTCTACTTCACTACACAAAAATCGTCCTTAACAGCAAAATCTTGTAGTCTTTAGAGAGAGTGAAAATAAAAGTCTTCAATTGTGGGTGGTGTTAGAGTAAATTACCCCAACTCACCACTGCCTGCAAATGCACACAAACGCATACTCCTTCAGCAAACATCTATAGCTTAAACTAGAGGTAATTTGATTTGTACCATGAGAAGTAAGCAAGAGGTACCTCAAGGTCACCTCAGGGTACCTGTGAACTTAAAATAAGCTGAGCTCCAAAAGGTGTAAATAATAATAATAGTAATAGTAATAATAATAATAATTGCAACTCCCTGGATGCAGCTGGACTTACGTGTCAGGAGTCATCCTTAATAATGATGTGCATTCATGAAATTATTATCTAATAACAGTGATTTTCCATACAGCTATTAAAGTAGGTAATCACAAAACCCAGAAATCTGAGGTTTTAAAGCCCGCCTGACAAACAGGAACTCCTCACTCTTTATCTTTGTAATCCCAGCTCCACAAACAGCTCTCTGGGGCTGGATTTTCAAAGAGGAATACTGGCTTCTGGAAAACTAGAAGGACTTCTGTTGGATTGATAGTTAAGCTGATGTTATACCAACCCAGGTACGCTCATAGGGTTGAAATCTACCTGTAGGTGCCATGAGAGTGTATTGAGAGCAAAATTTGAAAAGCAACTTGTATTTTATGTCCTGCTGTTCTGAGAAGGACATAACCTAATGTAGCTTTCAATGACCAGTACATGCCTGTGATCTTCCTGGGGTTTGGTGGGCAAGCTGGCCCAGTGTTTCACAGCTTGCTCAGTAAACATGGTTGATAAATGTTTCAGTAACAAATGCTGAATGGCACAGCCCTCAGATTCATTTGGTTAACTATTCCTGGCTTTTCTGTAAAGATGCGGCTGGCTACTACATTTATGTTTTATATTTTTTTATCATAACCCAGGCAATGTGGCGTGAAGGTGGCAACCTGGCACAGAGACAGGAATGAACTTTTGGGGAAAGAGCTGTGGCAGGTGAATTCTGCACAGTTCCCTGTTTAGCTTTCCCTCCCTCTTCTTCTTTATGCTTTCCTCCTCACCGTGGGGAGATGCTCTTCTTCTGAGCTCTGGGTTTGTATTTCAGCCTCTGTTCATCTCCCTGAAGAGAATAAACTGCAGTGGGGCTGACTGCAACAGCAAAACCTATAAAGAGATTCCCCTTCTCCTCCTCTTGTGAGGGCTTTCCTCGCTCAGTCTATCCCAGGGGGGTTGAACGCCTTCTGCCACCTCACTCTTGAGACATTAAGACCTTGAAATTTGAAAGAGGAGTGGTGTAGTCTGGAGAAAAATGGACCCGTGTCCTAACCCATGCAGCTTGTGATATGCACATTGTTGGGTGATAACAAAGGATTTACATAGGATTTACATTTTTCTTAGGGGACGTTCAGTGGAAAGGGAGCAATCAGTAGCAATGACAGATGAATCCATTTGGCGGCAAAGGCTGCCTCTTTCACACAAATAACAGGCTTTTTCTTAATCTACAATTTGTCACTGTTTATTCGGCAATGCAAGCCTTTTAATTGCCTGCGGCACTCTGAGTTTGTGTTTCCTGGGAAGAAAGGGAGGAGTTTGGGGGAGTTAGAGGGCATTTGTGCCTCTGGTATAAACCTAGAAACCTGAATGAGGCTCTCCAGAGTTCAGACAGTTTTTCTGGGTGAGAATATAGGTGGAATGTCATCTGATCTGTTGCGATTCAGACATGGACATTGTGGGGGAGGAAGCAGTCTGGCTCCCACCAGCAGTGGGCAGGTTGGCATTGGTACTGCTCAGCACTTGCTTTGCTGGGACTGATGCTGAAGGGGATTCACAGCTTTTTATTTGTCTTCTCAGCTCCTGTTCACGTCTCAACATGAGAACTATGAAAATCTGTCGAGTCACCTGTTGCTCCAGGGAGGCAGAGAGGACAGGAGAGGAACTCCAAGCCCACAGCTCCCCATCAACTTTTACTCACCATGTTTACTCCCAGTTTGTTGCCTAGTGATTGAGATGCTTTCTTCCTGGCTTCTGTTCCCTGATCCAAATATTATTTCTGCTCCAGGTATTTGTAGTCTCTATTACTACAGAGTACTGATCCAACTTCTATCTGTAAAGGAGTGTTTGTGAATAGTGATTCCTGCCTTGGAGTTGTGGATAAACTCTGGGAAATCTCCAGGATCTTTCCAGAGCAATGGGTTCCTGCTGAACACAGTGGATCTAATGCTATATAGCTCTGGATGTCTATGTTGTTTGTCTCAGAGTCAAATCCAGAAAATCTCTACTCAAGTCATGAAATCAGTATAAGAACTATGGTTCTTTTATTTAAACGACCACTACTTGGTTTTGGCCTCTCCCTGCTCTCCTGCCAGCTTGATTATGCAATTCTATTTTGGGGTGTCTCTGGAAGTTGACAAATATTATTCAGGAGATGGTGCCTAATATATAAACTGGGTTGTGCATCCATATGGAAGCTGATATTTATTCTGAGCAAGCAAAAAGTTTCAGTGTAGTTCAGGTTGGGTGGCCAAGCATTTAGAAAGCAAGAAATGCAATATTAAGGTTGGAAAGTCATACACTTCATAGAATCATAGAATGGTTTGGCTTGGAAGCGACCTCAGAGATCATCTAACCCTCTGCCATGGACAGGGACACCTTCCACTACACCAGGATGTTCAAAGTTCCATCCCTATAGATGCATCTGTACAGGATTAGATAAACTTTCTTCCACTTTTTTCTGAATTAGAACAATTTCTGGGAATGTCGATTTCAGAGTAACGAGAAATGAAAATGCCCTTCAGAACAAAACTTAATTTTGGAATAAAAATATCCTTTCAATGTACAAGCAAAAAGGTAACTCAGTTGCAAACTTAGTAGTAACCCCAGTTGTCAATGTCTGCAATGGACTTTAGATCCTCCTCCTATCCAATGCCTTGGTCAGAACCTATATCATTCACTCAAGTGGATATCGTTGTTCTATCATGTTAGTGGTTAATTGTCTATATAAAATTAGAAATATCAGCTTTGTCAAAAGTTCTATGTGGTTGGAAACCATACATAGAATTGGTGGTAATGGTGCAATGTAGTTCATTGCCACAACAGGGACAATGAAGGCCTTTTGTTTTCCCTGTTTAAAAACAAAAAATAAGCCCAGATTTCACCAGGATATTTGTCTCATATAGGAATGCTTACACTCCCCTATTTTTTGGATGTTTCCAGGACCAGAAGTAGTGGGCTCAAACTGAAACACAAGAGATTCCCTCTCACCATCAGGAAGCCCTTTCCACTGTGAGGATGACAGAGCACTGGCACAGGTCACCCAGAGAGATTGTGGAGTCTCCTTCCTTGGAGAAGGCCATTGGGACATGGTCCTGGGCAACCATCTCCAGGCTGCCCTGCTTGAGCAGGATCAGGTGACCTCCAGAGGTCCCTTCCAACCTCAACCATTCTGTGATTCTCTGTTCAAAGGCAGGGATAAAACCCTGCTCCCTCTCTCTGGTCCCCACACCAAGGACCTTTGTCCTTCTGCTCTGGGGCTCCAAAGGGAGTTGGGGTCAAGCTAGGACATCTCACATGTGCATGTGGAGAGCTGCTCTGCAGGTGCTCTTCCTCTGGCTTTGGGGATCTAAGGAAAAGCTGTGGCACTGGGCAGGGCAGCTGCTGGTCCTTTGTGAATCACTGAGTGCCTGGGGGCAGAGGAGGGACCTAACGGTGGCACCTGAAGCTTCCTTGGGCTCCTCCTTAAAATTGCACCTGGAATAGATGGACCTGGAAATGAAGGTCCATTATTTTTTATCATTACTTTTTAGTCATAGGTGAAAGTTTCCTGATATTCCTTGAACATTTTAGGTTAAATCTCCTGGTAATTTCATTCCAGAGAGTGTTTTTTTGAGTAACCAAAAGCTGAAGGAGAAATAAGAGTAGGATACATCTTCTCCATGAGAGGTTGCTCAGCTACTGGCATTTTTGTGCAGGAAGTGGGAAACTCAGCTTAAGTACTACTTTTTTCTTAGAGAATGCCTGTACTGTTGGGTGAGAAGAAGGAATGTATTCCATCCCTCCTGCCTAAAAAATCTTATTTCATATGAATATGCAGTCACAGAAAACCCACAGACAAAGTGCTAACCAGCACCCTCAGGAATTAGTCCATTTGCTTTATACATTGACAAATATTAATTATTTTTGAGATTGGAAGAGCTCCAAGGGAAAGAATGGAAGGCAGCATGCTCCCATAGCACTCCCCAAGGAGATGAGTAGGATAGTTGGTGAGGAGGCAGCTGAATCAGGAAGAAAGTTGATTTGAGCAGATGTTTCCCAACCAGCTGCTGAGTGGTCTAGCCTCTGGGCTGGAGGGTATCCGAGGGCAGCAGGATCTGGAAGGCTCTGGAGCCCTTCCACCTGGCAGGCAATAATTCAGAGCTCACACAGAGTCAGGGTGAGTCACTAGTCTGCTGATTAGGCTGCTCTCCTGGGAGGGAGGCACCTGGATCCCAGACCCAGGTAAGGGCTGCAAAGTGGAACAGAATCAACTGGGAGGGATTGGAAATACTTAATGCTGCCTGGTTAGGAGGCTCTTCATGTGTGGGAGGCATGAGTTTGAATCCACTCAGAGAGGGTAGAGAGTTTAATGCAGGTTTCCTAAAACCTAAAGGGAAGGTCCTATCACTGCCTTATAATTATGAGAATGGGATGGCTCTTCTTCAGCCATTGGGTATTGAGGTGGACATTTTACTTTGCTTTCTTAAAAGTGATGGGTTTTGATTCTGCAGAGTTCTACTTTCTGTGGGACTTTTTTTTTTTTTTTCTCTAATGGTATAAGGCTTTTTATCTGCAGAACAGATAATTATTCACGCTCCCGTGTCTGGCAATATCCTACCATGCCCTGTAAAGTGCCGAGAACATGCTTGTATGTGCAGCTGGGGACGTTATCTCTGGGAATGGTCTGGTGGACTGTGAGTCAGGGATGGCCACAGAAAAGTTTGATGGGTCTGGCAGAACTTCTTCATAGAAAGAGAATGAAGAATTTTTCTATCTTGGGAAAGTCTCCACAATTTTCTCTTGAATGAGTATGTTAGTGGTAAGCAATAGAGATTTAGAGTCTTAGGGATGGATTCATCTTCATTTGCACCAGGTTAAAGCTGAGGATGATTCAATTCAAACCCAGAGTGTTATTCTGAATTGATTCTTTCACAAAAGAGATAAGAAAAATGGCCAAAATTATTTATTTGTGTCAATTGTATAAAATGTGTAAAGTGGAGTCTCCCTGCCTTTACCAGAAGTGATCTGAATGATCCTATCTGGTCTACCTCTGTCAGCTTGGCATCTTTGCAGTAGTCGGTGGTTGCACAAAACTGGCCAAATTTTCCATATATAGGGTTGCTAAATTACCCTTTCTGATTTGGTTTTATTACCCCCTTGGAGCAATGATCTCACCCATCTGTGTTGTGTTGCTCTTTGGGAGTGGCAGGGGTGGAGAGGGGTGGGATGAGCAAAGCCCTGAGCTTTTTCCAGAGTTCCCTGCATATGCAGAACATTTCATTGTCTTCTCTAACACGCCCTCACCTTTCACACAGACTGGAATTTGACACACCAGGTTAGAGAAAGAAAGCAAGGTGGGGGAAAAAAAGCAAAAAAAAAAAAGCACAACACAAGAAAAAACCCAACAAACAAGATCTTATCATGCAAAATATCCATCCACCCTCCTGATAATAAAAAAAGCCTCAGGTTAGGAAAATAAAAAAATGACTCTAATAAACACTCAAAATTAACATGCAAATACATCCATGGTTCCTGGCAGAGATGGAAAGACGGAACATAGACGTCTTCCAAAGAGGCAATTTTTACACTTCTTGCAAAAGAGAAGTTTTATCCCAATTGTTGTTTTTGCATTGTCTTCAGAAGGTTTTCTGCTCTGTTGAGGAAAGCTCTCCTTCTTCCCTCACCCCACCCCATACCCCACATTCATTTCACCAGGTGGCATGACGAAACCCTCCAGATCAAGGCAGGTTTCATCAACAAGGCTTCATGCCATGCCACCCATAATTCATCCCAGCCTGCTGTGGCTTTCTCCCAACAAGCAGCACCTCTTGCAAAACCAGCCCCTGTCTCACACTCCTTCCTAACTCGTGTTCCTGAGCACCAACAATAGAAGAGCATGAATCACTAACAGAGCGTACAGACCTTCTCTCCACTCTGGCCAGTTTGTGTCATTGCCTTAATGTTAATTACACGCCATAATGTGTGCATTTAATTTCCGTGGTGTTTCAATTAAATTAATCAGGCAATTAAAATTAATTAAAATTACAGAAATCACCTGCAGAAGTGCTTGAAACGTGGGGGAGGGGAAGGGAGGGGTTGGGAGGGATCTGGGAACGTAGATGGCTGTGTTTTCACAGACCTTCCTTCTCTTGATTAATTTTGGGGATAGACTCTTTCAGAGCAGGTTATTTGAGAATTTAAAGACTGTTCCAAGGCCCATTGAAGCCAATGGTAATCTTTCTATTGGCAGTGATAGGCTTGGGACCAGGCCACTAGCCCCAAGTGCTCAGGATGGAGGTTCAAGGGGTAGGTGATGAAAGTCCTGATGCTGAGCAGATATTCCTCAACACCTTCGGGGAACAAGGCCAAAGGCCTTGAAGTACCGAATCAGGGTCAGATTTTTAAAGGCAGGTTAAAGATGAGGATGATGTCTGTGGGAGTTAAGCTCATCAGTCCTTCCAAGGATCTGGGCTGGAGAGGAATTCTAAGAAACTTAAACGGGTTGGAAGTGTCAAAGGAGTTTTAAAACAAGACTAAATATATCCTACCCTGAGGTGTCACTGATTTCTGCAGTCAGTGAGAGGGGGTCCTAATTTCACAAATGTGCTTCATGACTCCTGAATTCTTGAGGAAGTTATGAAGTCTTTCCAGGACTTCCCTTCCATTACACAGGGATTAGTGCATTCAGTTGCTTCCCAGAGGGGTTGTATCCTGCTCTGTGGAAGAGTTTGAAGACATCATGTCAACCCGGACAGTTTTCTTAGTGCTTATGCCTTTTTTACCAAGCAAGCACAGCTCCATGCTCATCTTTTAGCCAACCCATAATTTTTTTCCCTGGCATGGAAGGTTTGGCACTTCTGGCTTTAAACAACTATTTCCTCCACAACATCCTACCAGTCAACCCCTGCCCAACTAGTTCCTGTGTCTGGGAGACAGGTTGGTTCCTTCCACACTTTCCTGGAAAGACTTTGCCTGGCACACTCCTGTCTCAGTTTGTGAGTCACCCATTCTTCGCTCCCATTCTTCACCCCACGGTAGGGGATGTTTATACTGCAGTCACTGAAACTCATGCAGGTATTCCCAAGCTGCCTTTAAATTAATTTACTGGAGTGCCATTGCTAGGATCGCTGTAGTTTCAGGGAACACTGTGTGGGCTGAAAAACCAGGGGATGAAGCAAATGTTCATAATAAGGATGAGTTACTCTGCATTGTGCTGGCCACTGGAACCTGAGCTCACTGTTTAAAGACATAACTGCTTTTTTGCGCATTATAATTTCACTCACACTGCCAGATAATCCCTCAGAGTTCCATAGGCAATTACCCATGCTTCTTGTGTCCAAGAGGGAGTAAAACCTTATCACCTCTGCCCCAATGGAACCTGCTTTTTCTCCACACTCGTGAGCCACCTTTTTCTCTCCAGTTGTTTAGATGATTAACATAATTAAGTTATGCACACAGCAAATGTTTAAGGCTTCTAGTTAGACTGAAGTGTACTGCCAGCTTCAGATCAGAAAGATTTGAGTTTGCCAAAACTCATTATTTTTTTCCAACTATATCAGTTAATATTTTCTCTTTCTGTAAATAAAGCCTCTTTTACACTCTCAAGTGGTTGGGTCACAATATTCCCATTATTATTAACCACTTAAGCACAGCTTTCTGCTACCCTTGGTCTTTCCTAATTCACAGCAGATTGTATTGTCCACTTATACAGAATACTTTCCCATCTTTTAGTTTTTTTTGATCTATATCATTAATTTGTGTCTTATATCTGTCTTTCTCCACTCCCTTTTCAAAAATAACCAAAGAACAAAAAGTTAGAACATAAGAAACAGAAGATATAGTAACGAGAATACAGAAAGAGAAGGAAAAACCCACCCAAGAATGGAAAAACTTAATTTTTTAAATCAGAAATTTTAAGTGGATGATAGTATTTTACTGCCAAAGAGCCCAGAATTTTAATTAAAAATCTGATGAACACTCATTCTTCTCTCCAAAATTTTTTAAGCAATGAAACACCCCTCTCTCACTTTGCTAATCCTCCTCCATCTGAATCCTTTGACACGACTTCTTGTGTGGCCTTTGGCACGTCACTTCACCTCAGTTTCCTCATCTATAAAACGGCTGTTAATCCCTATATAGTATCACCCACACAAATTTCCAAGGCTTATGCTTGAACAGGGCTTTGAAGATAAGTGAGCAAAGTTTCAAAAGGACCTAAGAGATTTAGGAGTGAAAGTTTCATTAGATTTCCATCAGATTTGTATTCTTATATCTCCGAGAGCCTTTTGAAAGTCTGCAGAATTGCAAGACTTTACTCATCAGAGTCACATTCCTTGTTCTCCTCAAGGAAAGTGAATGCTCCAGGCTAGTTTTGGCAGAAGGGCTTGTTCCTTAAAAGAAGCAAGGTGAGTCTTGGGGCTCTCCAGCTTCTTCCCCAGTTTCAGATGTGAAACCTTGGATGCATGCTCCAACCATTTCGGGCAAAGTGGTATCTCTCACTCCTTATATCAGCAGATCTTCATGGCTTGTTTTGGCTGAAAGAAGGAGGGAAGGTGCATATCTCCAGTTTTGAGCTGGATTTGAGATAGTAACCTTCAGCTGAGAGGCAGTGGTGGGCTCCTTTGGGTGGTGTGGAGGTGTTCACCTCCTCAGTCAGCACCCCTGCTCCTTGAAGAGGGAATAACGTGCTTTTCTCTGCATGTGCAACAGAATGGAGAGGCCTTTAAGGTGCCCTGTCAATCTTGGATGTTGACTAAAGAAAAGTTATGAGATTTCTCTAATTGCAAAAGGATGATCCTACTGCTCCATACATCCAGAGAACGGAAAGGAAATCCCCCACTTGCTTTTTTGTTTTTTTTTTTATTGGTTTGGTTTGGTTTTTTGTTTGTCTTTTTTTTTCTAAAAAAACAACGGCATTAAAAAACCCCAAGCCCAAAGGTCAAAATTTCCAGGGAGACACACTGAAAAAATTTCAATATCGCCCTTTTATTTGCCTTTTTTACTTTTGAATTCGCCACTCCAAGTTCCACTTTCTCACCTTTCTCAAATACTATAAAAAGGGAAAGAAAAAGAAATTGTTCAGCCAAAAAGCCGTGTAGATACCAGTGGCTTGGTGGCTTTGGTTTGTTCAGCTTCAGTGGCTAAACCACTGTTCTGAAAAAACTGGGAAATGATATTACTTTTCTTGGTGGGACTTTCCTTATCAAAATGAAAATAAAAAGAAACTTGTGAAGAAAGAAACACTTTCTTTGGCCATAAGTGAAATATTTAGTTTTGATTTTTATTTCATTGACATACTTAATTCAACTGAATTTGAAAATGAAACATGATTTGAAAATGGGAACCTGGAAGGTTTTTTTTCCTAAATTTTAGGGTAAATTGACTTTTTTTCCCCCTAAACTGTTATACTTGACATATTTGCTGCTGATTTTCGTCAATTAGACATGATATTTTGCTTAAAATAAGCCTTTCTGCAAAAAAACCCCAACAAATTGTACTGAGTTTGAAAAATGGATCCTTAGGAAAAAAACCTGTAAATGTCATAATAATAATAATAAAGGGTTAGTTTCTGCTATTCACAGCACAAAGCTCTGAAGTGGACCAACAATTCAAAATAGATCCTTCCAATCTGAATTATTCTTTGTTTTTGTCAAAGTATCTGTCTTTAGTACCTTTAGTACCTGAAATTCAACACCTTCCAGTTTAATACATTCAGTCTTTAACATCATGTTTTTCTTCAGTTTCCCAGGGATGGAACAAATTCAGAAGCAGGTCACAGTGAAATTTTCTGGCTGAGTAGGCAACCAAGCCTACGAGACTCAAGTCCCAAAACATCATCACACTGTAGGTTTCCCATTTTCTCTTTAGTTGTACAAAATATAATAAATGTCAAGTTGTATAGAAATGTCTGAACAAAACTGGATCTCTGATGGATCTCTTGGGAGATTTCTAGTTTTCATTTTAAAATTTCTTCAGCTACAGTGGAGTGCATTGGCCTAGAAGTTATGTTTCTGCAGGGACACTGATGGTGTCCATACCTGCTGTCAACAGCAACTGGGAAAGACAGGGAGCCCAAAAAAACCCCAGGAGAATTTGTCTTGTGATGGAAGGTTTTTGCAATGCAGCCGAGTTTCTTTTCACTTCTGGAATTGCATGCTACATACTAATTAGAGCTGTTAATTAAATACATTTTGTTAAAACATGTTGCATCAAAGGTGAAGCATTTTGGAGAGAAGTTTTGTTGACACTTCTCTTGGAGAGATTTTTGAGGTTCAGGACTAGTCAAAGGGAGTATTCCAGGAGAAGCAGAGTCTCAGGTTTTTGTTACATGGATAGCACAAAAGTGTCATTAAAATTGCAGTGCCATTTAATTTGACAGAACATTTGAAAAGCTTTTTATTTTCCTCTCTTTTTCTTCCCTCCAATGTGGAAGGAAAACAAATTTCAAACCTCCAAAACTGTGGTAAAATGGAATTGCTGTCCTGCGGACTATTCCTGTAACAAAGCCAACAAACTTGTCATGCAACGTCCAGTTCCTCCCTGTGGAAGCCCAGCAATTCATTTATGCAGCTTTACCAAGTGTCCAAAGTGCTTCATGCATTGCTAATAATTATGGGCACATCTTGGTGGTCATATTGAATTCAATGGCAATTTTCCCGCAGATTTTATCAGGAACAGAATTCATCCCTATATGCTTTAATTGTATAACTCAGTTTCTGTTACTGCTTAAGACTCCCCAGTCCGTGCCAGCATGTGAAATTCTGATGAAGTTTTATGTTAGTGGCTGCTGCTAACTGTTCTTAATTATTTGATAGTCATCTGAGGCCTGAATTTCATAGATGTGCAGCTCCTCTAATTCATATTCTAATCAGTGGTAATTTGGATACTTTGTCCATCTGTAAATCAGACCTCTGAAGGGCAATCCCAGTCCCATTGTCTCTAATGGATGCAGGTCATACTTCCAAAGCTAAACCTCTTTTTCAGTTAACATACAGCTGGTTAAAAAACATACAAGTTGAAATTTTGAGGGAAAATACAAGAGGTTTTTTTGGGGGGCGGGGGGGAGAATCTCTAATGTAGGGAAAAACAGGGAATGTTTCATATAGCTAATATTCTGATACAGCAGCACTGAGCACAGCCTTGATGCCAGTGCGTGATGGAGAATTGGGTGGACAGCAGAAACCCCTGATGTTCCCCAGTGCTGGGAGACACAGACATGGGATATCTACCCTTGAAATTCTCACAGTTGCTCAGCACTGTGCTGAAAAAAGTGCTGGTTACAGCTCCAAATGTATTACCTTTCTTTTAGGGATGATGATGAGATGATGAGAATGCTTGAATTAAGTTAGCATACAACCTAAGGCACCTCAAAACATTATTTTTAAAGGCATTTCTGTGCTTAATCTCCATTTCTCTAGTACCAGATTTCCAGGTCTTTTGTTTTCTCCTTCCCTTTTGGGGAAAGATATGTATCTATAGCAGTGGGGTCACAAGAGGTGGGTCTCCCAGGGCTGTACTCTTGTGGCCAAGGGCAAGGCTGGATGAGATACTTTGGCACCATCAGTTTTGCCAAACCTTTCTCATCTTTGCAAGTTCAAATAACAGGATTTTCTCTTGATGGGAGAAGAGAGTAACCTTGCTTTGAGCTGCCCTACTGAAGAGGTGCAGTGGCTGATCTAACAAATTGGAAGAGAATATTTTAGTCTCTTCCCACTCAGAAACCACTCATGTAATCGGACCTCACATCTAGACTAACAGCCTGCCTTGCCTCAGCTTAATTGAAAAAGAAGTCTCTGTATGCTAGGGGCACAATGGTTTCAAAAGTCTAGAGTGGAATACAGACATTTTTGCCTTTGGGTACCCAAATGGGGGCATCTAAAATGTCTGGTATCCAGTCAGGCAATACTGAGAAGTTTCTGAAAACCAGCCCTTAGAAATACCAGAGGAAAGCTCCCAAATTTAGGAATCCTTCTGTCAAAAACCAGTTCTTGCTGGGTTATTTTGGAAAAACTCACATATCATCCCCACCACCAAACACTTTCTGAAGGTTTGTATGGCCATGAATATCCTTTGTACTTGGGGTGAGACACAAAACTACCCCCAAACTGACGCCTTACCTACCACATTACCATCCTGGTGGGAATACTGGCTTAGAAATGGAAAGGTTTAGGACACAACCCTAATTTGGAGTTATGCAGGTGTTAGGGACGAGTGTGAGGCAGGAGTTCTTTGAATCAGTATTTCTTCTAATTCTGGGGAAGGGGCTGTAGAAAAGATTAATTTTTTATATCAAGTTTCATTCATTGAAAAGATTTGGGAGATAAAACTCATAAACCATGGAAGCACAGATACAATGTGGGTGAAAGGGTTAAAGGACTGAAGAAGACCCAATAATTCTCACAAATGGGGATCAGATGTTTTTGACTTTTAAAAAAACACTCAGTCTCTTCCACCCCTACTCACCTTTCTGATACTGTGAATTACTCAGTTGAGATCAAGGAGACATTACTGAGGAGGTAGTTTCTTTTCCATGGTTTCTCCTGTTTGTATCAATAAATACAAGGTGTGTGTGGGGGGGAAATAACAAGGGTACATTAATAATAGCAAGAGCAGTTCTCACCTGTTATAAGTTGGCATAGCTCCACAGAAGAGCTCTGATTTACGGCAGATGGGATTTGTCCATCAGTGTAGCTGCCTATACCCAGTGATATTGTAAAAGCCTTTACAGACTATGTCACGTTGCTCAATATTCTCTCTATTCAAGGCTGTTCCGTGTCAAATGCTGTGCTGAAAGGTGAGCCAGTGCAGAATCAGGCCTGCTGCAAACATGGGAGCTCTGAAATCCAAGGGGGAAAGAGCTGCAGACCTAAGAATGGGAAAAGATGTGGCAATAGCATTGGTCAGTGCAGCATAAATGGGTAAAGATCTTCAGCTGTTAGGAAAAAAAAATGGATTATGTGGAACTGAATGACTGCTAGGCAGAAGAAAAATCTGTCTAGTTTGTTGTTTCATCTCACATTAAAATCAGCCAAAAAAGAAGGATGAAGAGGAAACAGGAGTTAGGTTGCAGTTTACCTATAACAAATACATCACATCAGACCTGTTCAGTCCAGTCCAGTCTGATTCCTTCCCTATCATGACTCACTTGTGCATACTCATGAAGGGGTGCTGAATTTGACAGGCAAAACACAGTCACATCACATTTGATAAATCCAGTTGGCTCAGTTTAATCTGCATCCAAAAGTATTGTCTGTGTGATGAACAGGATGGGCTGAGAAGTGGAGGGACATTTCAGCGCCCTAAATGATTGCACTCATCACCATTATCTTGAGCATCCCAATTCATCCTTTTTGTCCAGTACCCAATGTGGACTGATGGCCTCTTTTCCTAGGGGCAGGAAATTCTAGCAGCAGCAAAGAGACAGATTGAGGGAGGTTATGCCTCATATTCAGACACTGAGCACTTTGGGAGCAGTGCGGCTGCTGGCTGCTTCCCACCGCAGTCACTTGGAGCAGCATGGCAGTGAAGGTGTGGGAAAACTGGCCAAGCAAAACCCTTGGGTTGCATTGATTGAAGCTGCCCCTCTGGCTAATGGCTGAGAAATTTGTTTTAAACAATGTGAGATAGTCCCAAAGGGATGACATGGAGGTGGCAGAGGGCAGAAGGAAACAGCATGATAGCAAATCCAGAGCATTATTCTGCTCTAGGATGGGGTTTACCTTGGGATGCTCACTCAGTCCTGTGGCACATAGCTTCTCCTATGGGACAGCTTTTTCAGGGAATGTCCACCATTTCTCGAGCTTCTTGTTTCAATGGCAACAGTTAGGTGGCTTCAGAAAGAGGGGGCTTAAGCCAGAGCTGGTAGCTTCTGAAAATAATTATATCTTTATAACTTACCCAAATACTTATAATTTTATACTTATGGTTTAATTATTGTATTTTTATAATTTTATAATTATTTTATAATTTATTGTCTACTAGGTGGCTTGATATCTGTGTGTGTTTTATCTGCCTTCATTTTCTTTTGCTCTGTTCACCCAGGTATTTTTATTCTGTTGTTGTCCCTTAGGAAGATATATCACAGATGATGCCCGGCCACTGAATACATCTTTAACTGATGTATACTTAATATTCTTTTTCTGAACTCTCTTGATTTACTGACTCTTTTTATCCCCTGTGATAATAACTAGTCAATGTATTACCTTGAGATTTTTCTTCCAAAATTTTCTCATTCCCTTTACATGAACCTAAATATAGGTTGGCCAATGGCCAAGTAATTTTCCATATCAGCAACCTCTCTGCTTGCATGCAGTCAGGAGAGATGTGCCTCTTGTAAAGTCTGCTTTTCTCTAAAATCCGGAGTTCTTGTACTCTGAAAAATCCCCAAACTTTCTATTTAAAATTAGCTGGTCAACCACGTGCTGGCTTCCTGCTTTTGATTTCATTATTTTCATGCACCTTTGTTCAGATTTCCCCACCACTACTTAATACCACTTAATACCAAAGTAATGCTTTTTTTCTAAAATTGCTCTCAGTGAACTCAATGATAAATTCATGATGTCAGGTATCACGAAGAGGAAGGGTGGCAAAATTTCATTCCAGTTGATATGAATTTTTCCACCACCTTTGACACTACTCTTGGAAGCTGTTGAATATGGATTGGTGAGCTAAAGTTAATGGATGATTTTGTTGTAGTGGTCCATGATCCTGGAAAAAAACCCTGAAATGAGCAGTTATTACTTGCACCACCTTATCTAATTCTTTATAAATTAAACAAAGTCCAACCCTCCCCCCCCCCCCGCCCCCAAAAGTTGTAAGCAAAGTTTGCTGGTAGAGGGAAGAGAATATTCAAAGGATTAAAGCAAATCTCTTAGGATGACATGGTTGAAGTGGTTCTGTGTGCTCCATTGTAGGCAATTCTTGAGCATGCACAGCAATAAAAGGAGGCAGAAAGCAGCAGTGGAAATCTAGTTGAAAACATGTGTAGTAGGAAGGGACTTTTGGTACATAATAGCTCGAAAAGGTCATGCCAGTGTGTGTGGGTGGTGGAAGACACCACAGAGACCAGCACCCTCACAGAGCTATAGGGGTGATATTTATCACCAGACTCTGTAAATACCAAAACAAAGGCACAAAAGGAGACAAAGGGGATTGACTCTTTCAGAAGATAAGATCAAGTACAGAACAGGGGGAAAAAAAGGGGCCAGTCATTGAGGTGGGTGTTACAAGGTACAAATAAACTTCTTCAGTGAAGGGACATTAAGGACCTCTGGTGGCATGGTTATGATGACAGATGAAGGATATATGGTAGGTCTTTGTCAAGGAAAAACACCTGTTTCCTCAGGAATATAAGATTGTACTTCTCTGGATTTTTAATGCACCATGTTAAAATATCTGTAATGTATGAGGTGAAATAGTCCTTGGCCTCTTACAGAAGACCCTTCAGTTGTAACTAATCTACTATGATGGGACAGATACACTTTCATCACTGCTGAGTGAATGATGGAGTCAATAATACCCTAAAATGCAAGGCTTAATATAGGTAGAACTCAGGCCCGGCAAATCTGAGGGGTTTTTTTGCATCTTTTCTTTCTAAATAGTGACTGTCTTCCTCAAGGCATCACGAAAGGACATTTCCAGCAAAGAGCAAGTTCCCTAACTAACATGTACTGGGAAAATTCCAGTGTCTTCTATGGAGTTTCCAACCATATAGCCCAGCAGGGACTGGAGCTTTCTGAGTCCAAAGCATTAATAGAAAGCAAGACTTGTGTCTATTGCAGAGGAAATTATATTAATAAAAATATTTCAGAAAATTCTGGATTCTGTCCAGTCAGACGGATATTTTTATTATGCTTAAATACTCACGTCAGGGTCTCATTTACTGCAGACTTTTAGGAGAGCAAGGGACATTCCTGAATGTCATGTTCCGTATTTTTCCATTCTGTCTCAGACACATTTGATTTAATTTCATCAAGGGAGACACGATTCTCCATAAAAGTTAATCTACTGTCACTTTTTACAGTGCTGTTTTTCCTTTCCGAATAGTAATTAAAGTATCTACCTCTTCTTTAGAGACTCCCATGAGTCAGTGTGAAGGACTACCTGGAGGAACAGCATGGCAACTACATTTGGCAGATAGGGCACTGAGGCAGAGGGAAATGATTTATTCAGAATCACCCAACAGTCAATCCCTGAAGCAGAGCTGGGGGCAGGATCCAAACCTCCACAATCTCAGGGCAATGAGCAAGCACGTATGTCTCACCTGAGCTGAAAGACAGGGGAAGGCTAGATTTGCAAAGATTTTGACTCAAAGTGTGTGTTTTGGAGAGAAGCTGCTTTAGGTTATGACTTCCCTCTGATAGTAGAGGAAACTGTTGGACTTTTGAGTCCCCCTGCTAAGCCAATGTAGAATATGCATATTTACATTTTTACATGTGCATATTTACATGTGCATTTTGAGCTGGATGGGCCACTAGGGATTCCTAAACTTGGATTTAGCAGTTTGCATCTCATATGGTGACTGTCATCTTCATGATGGAAAGAGGATGCCCTGTGGTGTGATCTGATGAATGGATGGGTCCTTTTTTTCCACCTAATGTAGCAAAATGCAGAAACTCTGCTCATAAAACAATATGAAGTCTACAGGTAAAAAGCTCTCCATACAAATATTTAGACTGTGTGGATTCCAATACTCCAAGGTATGATGCATTCCAACTTCAGGAACATCTTCAAATGTTGCAGTACCAAACAGAAGAAATTACTCCCATTGTGTGGGAAATTCCAGCGTTTCAAAATTTGTTTTGGTAATTAGAAATGGTGATATTTCATGTAATGGAAAAACAAGCTGTTTTAAAGGAAACCTAGAAACACACTTATCAAGAGGGAGGTCACTAGTCTGAACTATTTGGCACAGGTGGGGAGTCAGCTGGCCTGAGGTATGCGGTCCTGACCACCACACTTTAAAAAAAAAAAAGTAATAAACCATTTGGAAAGCATCCAGAGGAGAGTAACACGAAGGAAAAGGGGTTTAAGAAAACATGACCTATAATGAAAAGTTGAAGGAATTGAGTTTGTTTAGTCTAGGGAAGCAGTGAAGGAAGGGAGGCGTGTTACGAGTCTTCAAACATATAATAGGGTTTTTAAAGGAGGACAGTGATCAATTGTTTTCTGTGTCCACTGCTAGTAGGACAAGAGGGAATGGGCTTAATTTGCAATGGGAAGATTTTCAGGTTAGTTATAAAAAAAATTCTTCTAACTCCAGGGAGAGGAACAACACAACCTTGATGGGCTGAAGAATCATTACCACTGGAGGTTTTTTTAAAGCAAGTTAGACACATATCTGTCAAGGATGATCTAGAAATATTTGTTGTTATGTCAGAGCAAAGGGTCAGGGTGGAAGCCCTCATGAAATCCTTGCGTCTTTACTCTCCTATTCCACTGTGAAGTGCTTTGGCTTGATAATGCCTACACATAGTCCTAGAAATCACAGAGTGCATAGAGCATCTTGTACTATTGTGCACCATCATTCTAATTGATGAAGACTACTTGCAGAATATTAAAAGTCAAAACAAGGAAAAAAAATAAAACAAAGGAAAAAATTCCAAACAAAGGAAAGAAAGAAGGTCAAACTTAACATTGCATTTAATCTTGGGGTCTTCTTGAAACATTGCCAACAAGAGTATTAGCACAGTCAACTAGCTCCCAAGAAACATCTTGATTTTGAGAAATGAGGTTGTTCTGATAGAAAAAAATTATAACCAATATAATATTAACAAATGCTGCTGCATCAGGAGGGCTGCTGGGCCTTTAAAACTGTATTGGATTTTACTCCACCTGCATACAGAGAATATTATTTTTAGCAAAATCTTCACTTCCAGCGTGGTGGAAGTTTGGAATGAGAAATTGTATTTATAGTATAGGGCTTTTTTTCCAAAATTTCGAAGGGCAGTTCTTGCAGAGGAATGGACAGATGAGGAGAGTTTTACCTCACTGCTGTTGGAGTTTCAAAGCTGAAGCTAATGAAATCTTGGCAGCAGCTGAAGGAAGATGAGCAGCTGTGGGGAACCAGGAAAGTCACCATCTCTCTAAGTGGGACTTAATGTGTCCTAACACATGATGCAGCCTCTGTTAATTTCTGTATGCTTGGATGTGGAAAAAAAAAAACCAAACTAAAAGTTGCAGAGAAAAAAGAGCTAATTATCTCTGTCTTCTAAGCCTCTGCAAGTTGCATGGAAATTCCTTTTGGGTCAGAGAAGTGCAATTATTCAGTAATCTGTGGAGAGATGTCATCGTGTAATCACCTGATGTTTGCTTACCAGCAATTCTCCTTAAATTTCCTTTAATTAAGAAGCAGTTACATTGTGTCTGGGGCCCTGTGATTGTCATTTACACTTTCTGAGAGTGAGAGCTGCTCTAGGTTGGAGAAGTGGATGCGCCCCTATTAAAACCATTAAAGTTGGCTTGGAGATGTTGGAAGTGAAAGATGGATCTGATGTACCTACGTTTCTTGTATGCCTTAGGATTCTCAGGTTTTTGTTAACATGAGGCTTTATTTTACTGACATTACAACAATTTCCTGGAAATGACCTTGACCCCGTAAAATTTCAGACTCTGTCATGTGACAACATACTTTGAGGTTGTGTTTTTAAGGGAATCTGAGTTTCAAGGGGATCTGAGTTAGATAAGACCTCACTCATCCTTGGAAATGGGCAGTATGAGGTTACTACAGCCCAACACCAAGAGCTGACCCTTCTGTGTGTAAATGTTTTTTACATAAATCTGTGGGGAAGCTTTGAGTGGTGCACAAGATGTTTGAGCAACTCATTGAGGATGGAGCTCCAGACCTATGCTGTACCAGTGTCATCACTGTTGGTGACTGAACAGAGTAACACCCCATGGGCATTGCACACAGATAATGGGGAATTCAGTTGCAAGAGAAGTTGGTGAGAAAGAACTGGCCAGGAGAATGTATAGTGAAAAACTATGTTTTTGATCAAAACCTTTAAGAGGACGTTAAATAAAACTTGGGGCTCCACTCATGTTCTGCCCAAGAACTGCAGCAACAGCACTGAGATGGACACACACAACTTATGCAAAGACCCTTCTGGGGAAATTATTTTTCTTCTTTTGACTACAGTAAAAAAAACCCAGAGTATGACTGAATGTTGGATGTATAACCCCCAAAGCAAATAATTCATAATGAATGCCCTATCCCATTTTAATTCATTCAGTGTTGTCTCTATATGGCAGGATGTCTAGAGGCCAAACACTGTTCCCATAATGTTGGTGCAATCCCATTGATACATTGATTTCAAGAGGTCACACCAGATTATCATAATGGCTCCTTCGGGCCACAAAAATCTATG
Source organism: Corvus hawaiiensis (assembly GCF_020740725.1). Lineage (NCBI taxonomy): Eukaryota > Metazoa > Chordata > Aves > Passeriformes > Corvidae > Corvus > Corvus hawaiiensis. The sequence goes on along the minus strand of NC_063216.1, from coordinate 75,572,886 downwards.
AATACGAAAGCATGGGAGAACAAGTTCAGGAGAATGTAGAAAACTTAACTTTGTATTTTTGTGTGGAGGAGAGAGGGGAGTGTGAGGGACTTTTGAACATGAATGTGAACTTTTCAGGTTGGTACATGTTGAAAGCTGCTACTGTTTGATGGCTCTAGGGTAGTTTATGTGAAACCAGCTGGAGATCTCAGTACAGTTCCTTGGAGCTAAAAGTAGTGAAGTCAAACGAGAGGCTTCATTGACTTCAAAAGGTCTCAAATCTGGTACTCAGTGGCTAAATATCCACAACAACATCAAACTGTCCACTGTATGATGCCTCCTACCTTCATTTTAACCCTCACGTTCTCTCCCTGCTAATACAGCCCAGCTTTATCTGAATATCCCTTGAAACACAGGGAGAAACAATGACACCCTTTTAAAAACAGCCTTTCGAATGGGCACCAGAGTAATAAAAGATTGACAGTCTCTAAAATAAAATGTTCCAGGGAGAACTGATTGAATTTCCTCCATAAAACTCTCTTAAATACCCACATCCCTTCCCCAGGGACAAGTTTGCCATAAACAGGCAACATTCTTTTGTTGTTGTTGTATTTTTAACAGTCTTGTACAGTATCTTGTCAAGATGTCATCAATACAATTGCTTTGACATTTTTAGTGCAGCATTTGGAAGGCAGGTTGGGTTTTTCAGTCTGGCAAGCCAATATAAGCCAGTCTCTGATACTTAATTTCTCTAGGAGATCCTTCACTTCTATTATAAACAGATCCAGCAGTTGAGAGATAAATTTCTTGGTAACAGTTTGGACTTTTTTATGAACCACCTGCAAGTTTTCTGCAAACAACATGTTTTATGGGAGCTCAAGGCAATGTTCACCCATCAAGACCTGACAGTAAGAAGTGGATGAATGAGGCCTTATCTCAGCCACACATGTAACCTTCTGTGTCCCCTGGCTTGACCTCCCTCTGCACTCATTTATGAAAATGATTCATCTTTAAAGAGCTTCCTCGCTCTGCCTGGAGGCTGTAGATCTTTCTGCACTGGACTTGTGCAGGCTGAGGTTATAAACTTCAGCATGGAAGGCATACAGAGGGGCTTAATTTTGAACATTAGGGGGGAAAAAATGTGTACATTGTGTACACACTTAAAGAGGCAGGTTAAAATACAGACAGTTAAAAAAATCCCAATTTGGGAATACTGAGAATTTTAAAAAGGGGATGGCTGGAAAAGTCAGTTTCTTATTAAGGTCATGATAGATTTTTGTTTATGATCAAACTATTTTTAAAGCTATTTGTTATTATTTTTGCTTGTTTATGCGTGTGTTTTGGTTGTTTATTTTTTTTTCCTATGGAGAATAAGGAATATAAAATAATGCATTTCTAATCGTTATTGCTTTCTGGCTCTCAGACATTTACACTAGAATGTACCCCAGATTCAATAACTGGGGAAAAACCAGAACAGCACAATCTTTCATGACAAAATAATCTCTTGTAGCACTGTAAATAATAATTTTAAATGTCAGCAAAAAAGCATTCTGCTGAATTTTTAACAGTATTTAAATATCTGAAATACTAAACATATGTTAATGAAAAACTTCCCCATGTCTCAAGCTTATTTCTGCCCTTACTCTGTTACAGGAAGTAAACTCCTGCTCTTCTCAGCAAACCTGTACACCTAAGATTTAGCAGTAAAAATAACCTTTAAAAAATAGAAGCTGGTGTCAGCTTCTGCGTTCAGTTACGTGTTTGAGTTTCTTGGGTAGAATACTTTTTGTATTAGTTTAGGATTTGTCTCCTGTATATAAACAAGGTACCCAAACTGTAATCCAAAATGCTTGATCATCCATGCAGGAAAAAAAACCAACCTTCACCTATTCTGGGATATCATTTAAGCCTGAGAGCATTTATTCAGCTGGGAATAATTTGGGTTGGAGCCTGATTTGAATTTGCTTTGAGGTGAAACCTGTTCTTAGGGCAGACACGAGCAAAAAGTTCCTCCAGTCCCCACACAGTATCCTGTTCACGCTTTCTTTCCTGAGATCAGGGCAAACCTCCCCACCACTGACACAGCAAAGAGACACAGAGTCCAAGAGAATTTAAACTGAAAGCCCTTGAGCTGTGTCCTCAGAAAGATGTAGGTGAGGGCAGATGGAAGCTGGTCATGCTCATATTGGTAGAATTTTTCTGTGGGAATACATATCTTCAGGTCAGGCAGACCCAGCAGCCAAAAACTAGGATTTGATGAGTAAGAAAAATCCCTGGAGATCTTGAGTTTGTTGTGAGATGCTGGATGTGGGCCTGAGAGCAAAGTGGAAAGTGTCTGTGGAAAGTGTCTATGGAAAGTGTCTGCCCTCACTGACTTGGTATTCACAGTGATCATTGTACTGCCACATTGTACTTTCACTCCATGAAACAAGAAAATTCTGGTTAGCCTCACAGCCTAGCATGGAGGAACTTCTTGAGGAGAAATAAAAACATTACAGGAACACCATTGTTATCTCCTAGCTGGGTACCATAAGTTCTGGAAATCCACAGCTTATGTTAAAACCCCAGAATTTCTGACACCCCTGACATCCCTCAGTATGGAAAAGAAGTTCCCCCATAGAACTTCTGCTCTGAAGTGATGCAGTGAAGTGCACATGCCATTCTGGAGGAGTGTTTACTGTTCCAGAGTAAATAGGACACGCAATACATCTGTGTGTTGCAGCACTTTCTAGGCAGTCGGAACACCAATACCTTTCAGCAGGTCATAATTTCAAAACTCCTGCTGTCTTTTCTGTTCCCCCTACATGACTGAAGTTTTATAGACCTTGTTTTAATTGTAATCTCGGACATTAAATCCCATTGGTTCTGGTAAGAGCATTGGCCATTAGCTCAGAGAGCTTTTGTTACTCTCCCTTGTTTATGCCTCAATGTATTTATACAGGCCACTTCTAACCCCTAAAATCCTTTGTTGCTGAGCATTTCAAAGTCAACAAGCTGTGTTCAGACATATTGCATTGATGTAGCCCTAAAGACACCAGTGAATAACTGATATGCCTGTGTAGGATAATGTGTTGGACTGCAGCAGGGTGATCTGGGGCCCTGCAAATCACTGTCAGCGCTACTCTGATTCTCAGCAGAGCTGGGTCAGCTGGATGTGGGCTCTCTGTGCTTTGACCCTCAGACCGCCCTTTTGTTTCCTTTTTTGAAGCAGATTCTCTGTCTCTCTGATCATCCAAGCAGCTTTCTCTATATGTCACTTAATACACAGTCATAATAAACATAGGTTGTCTGTGGTTATGCACATTCAGAACATCCAAGTGAAGCTGCCATTAAGCCTCCAATGCAAGCTATTTCTTCTAGCTCCATAAATCACTAAGGAGCTTTAACAGTTTTTTTGTTTAAAACTGGTGAAGCTGAAGATATTTTAGGTGGAGTTTGTTGCTGGGGTTTTTTGTTCAGTTTGTGTTTTTTGCAAAATCATTATTTAACATAAATCTCAGCTTCCTATCCAGCACTTGACTGGGGAAGCCTGGTTTATTTACAGACCATCTGTCATTAGCACATAGCTTTGAGGGTTAGTAGTAGAACTCAGAAGTCTTGTGATTGTGTTTATGCTACTTAATTGGGTGTATTTAATATGCCTAAGAGGAAGGAGCATTTAATGTATTTGATTCAACTATTTCCTGGAGAGAGCTGATTTTCAGCTGGAGGGAGGGAGGGACAGAGATAGACAGACAGCAGAGCTCTCATGAGTAAAAGGTGATAAACTGCCTGCCTGAGGAACAAGAAGGTTGGCAGCTTTAACAGATCAAATGTGTTTTAGTTGTGCTAAATAAACTAAACTGATTCAGAGAGGCTGCAGATATTAAAGATCCTGGATACCCATGAATAAGGATTAAAGCTCTTATTCTTTTCTTTTCTAAACTATTCCAGCCCTTCTGTCACTGGTGTGGTATCAAAGATCTACATCTACCAAAGGACTTACATATCACAGCTCTGAATTCAGTAGCTTCTAGTTCTTAGGAGCTTTGTTGATATCGAGTTGCCCAATTTAGGCAAGTAAGCTTCTTATGCAATACACTGAGCATCAAGCACTTCTGAAAGGGCTTAGCATGTGACAGCACAAGGTAAAACCCAGTGTGAGGGCAGGAAGGCCAAGGGTAGGTGTGAGGCTTTGTGCTCTTTTCTTCTCAGAAGCCAGGTGCCCAACTCCAGATTTGGAGGCAGATACTGTCCTTCATTCAGATTTCACAGGCTTCTTGTCAGTCCATGGGCTACATCTCCAACAGTCAGTTGAAACACTCACTAGATATCTTGGAAACTCTTTTTCAGATGTTCCCATTCTTATTGGAAGAGATCTGTGTCTCCCACTGGAATGGATTAAAAGTTAAAATACTGGGTCATTCTATCTTTGGACATTTCATCCAAAGGTGAAACAGAGAAGACACTGATGACCAATCTCTGCATTTCTAGCTTTACCAAGTAAAAAGTATGAGGTGAAAAACCTAGATGCAGCTCCTTCACTGCCTATTAAGGATATTGGGGCTTTGAACTGGAGTCAAAGCCAGCTGTGCATTTGTACATTTTCATACATATTTATACCTATTACATATTTATGTATTTTTGTATATTTACACACATTACAAAGCCAGCTATGCATTTGATCAGCCAGCTATGGACATTACCTGCCCATGCAGGGTTTGCAGAGAAGACAACTACATGATTTCTATATCTTCCTACCTTGTGTTGTTGATTTCCTCACAGTCTTTGAGATCAGGTTTGTGCCTGTGCAAGGAAAAAATCTGGAGCCCTACAACATCAGTGAATTTGTCAGTGATTTGCAACACCTTAAGGAGCAACTCTCTCTGTTCCAGACCTGGGATAGTGCTACTCAGTGGCTAATTTTGGTGCTTGCAAACTGACACACAAAGAGCTTGTGAATCACCTCTCATTTCATGTTTCCCACTACTAATCCTCTGCAAGGTGTTTGGCAGAAGCAATGGCATGACAGAAAGGACAACAGCCACCGGGCTTTTTTTAGGCACAGGGATATTTTCTGCCTGTTTCGTGTTACATAGAATACCAAACCTAAACCATGGGAAGAAGGTGGATGGCCACTGAATGAGTTTCCTTTGCCTGATTACCACGCAGGCTGGGAGTTTTCACCCTAGTTTGTTTAGATAGCAGCCTCTGATCATCTCAACTTTCTTTTTTATTGGCACGCTGACAGCATGCCAGTGGCAAGACAACTCCCTCCAGGAGTTCCCATCATTTGGATCACAGCTTCCTCCCTCTCCACCTACTGCAGCTATTAGGCACATCCAATATACACCTCGGCATGCATGCACTAAACTGCCTGGGTGAACCCAAGGAGCAGCCAACCCCGAGTACAAAACAGGCTTCCAAATAATAATAATACCCGTGGAGCCTGAAGAGTTGCCTTCCTTGCCCAAAAGGCTTTTTAGGGGTTCTGGGAAGGGAAAGGAATGGCTTTTGAAACCCAGGTTAAATCCTGCAGTGGATATTTTCATTTTTGAGTGCTTCCACACTTTTGGGCTGCTCAGTTTGGAGCACCTGCAATGGGCCTGAAGCTAAGTTCCCTCTTCAGCTGTTAGATCCCATGGGATGGGGGTGTTCATCACCCAGCCAGACCTCATTTTGCAGTGGCTCTCTGGCTCCTCACCACCGAAGTGTTAATTTAGCCCACAAAAATGGCTAGGCCTGCGGGACCCAGGGGCTGGCTAACGAGAGTTATAGCCTGTGCAGATGCAGGAGTATTCCAGTGCAGGACAGGACTTGTTCTGTACATTAACTCTCCTCAAACCCAGCTGCTAGTAAATGGTAGTGAGGGGGGGATATTTTTCCCTCCTTTCAAAGGGACAGACTATCAATTAGAGCATCAGGCAGTGCTTTCAGGATGGAGGCACTTTTCCTAGGCTTTTCTCCATTTTTCCTCATTACCAGGCAAAGTTCTGGTTGGGGAGGCACTGGTAGGCTTGCCAAGTGCCAGAAGTAACAGGAATAAAAAACTTGGGGGATTTCCCAGCCAATTTTCACATAGTCAAGCATCCCAAAAGTGTGTTTCTGCTTGTGAATCACTATTTAGTACTGGGATGGTTATTTAGACAGCCCAGAGAGTTTAAAGGCTGAGAGAGGTATCCCACTTTTTTACACAAGACTGCCCATGTCACCAACTGGAGCATGAGGAGGAGAGGTGCCTCTGAGAGTCCACTGTGCCCTCCTCTATCCAGGCAGTCAGAAAGCTTCAATTTTCTGTACCTTCCAGGCAGAAAATTGGGAAGCTAAACTGCCTCAAAATAAAAGTATCTAGCCATACACTCATTTTCAGATTACCTACTGGTCTAAGTGGAGTAAGAGCATTTGAGGCGAATAGTATGAAGTGGCCATCACTTGATCTGCTCCCTGAATAAGACAGCTTTGTGAAATGAGGACATAAAAAGAGCTGTATCAGCTATACAGGGATCCATCTAACACACGTAGCTCTTTCTGATAGGGGCCAAGAATTAATACATGCTTGGGGAAAAGTAAAATAGCAAAGTGAGACTTCCTCAGAGCAGTCTCACAACATCTTGAGATTTGCATTGCAGCGTCTTCCGGAGCCAGAGGTAATGTCTTTGTATTTAATAGCTCTTGAAGAATTTTTCTTTCATGAACTTGTCCAGTCCTTTTTGAACCCATGTAAATTTACAGCATCCACAACATCCTGTGGCAAGGAGTTCCACGGCTTAATTATACATTGTATGAAGAATCATTTCCCTTTGTCTGTTTTGAACCTGTCTCCTCCATGTTCCATTTGATGTCCCCTTGCTCTTGTTTTGGAAAAGACAGAGAACAATTGCTCATCATTTCCATGCCTCTTTGATTTCATAGATCTCTGTCATCTACCCCTCATTCACAACCTGGTCCTTAATGAGCAATCTAAGGCTATCACACTGACTCTTGATTGCTTAAAATTGTTCTTTCCACCTAATGTGAATCCACATTGGGCAGAGACAAGTGAAAGGGTGTTTAGAATGAGGAAGAATAAAATGTCTGGGTGGATTTGTAATATCAGCAACCATCACCATTTACAGGGAGCAATCTTTGATCTGTGGGTACTTGGGAAATTCCTCTCAACCATCTGTCTGAGGAATTATGAAGGAGTTCCCTGTCTTGCAAGTATGCTGCAAAAGCAATCAGAGGATAACACCACATCTAAATCTGCTTATCAAAACCACTATCAGGAAGAGATGACAAAAATATACTATATGTTTACCAAAAGATCAGCTCTCTTTGTTAACTTTTGGTTCAAATTATATAGCCAGTAGACACTTAACATGTTATCTCCTTGAGATATCAGCGATATTGTATTACAACATTACAGAGAGCTTTATAGACTAGTGACAAGAAGCTGAGAGTTTCTCAACTGACATATAATTATCTAATGTGCTTGATGTGCCAAAAATTGCTACTCTACATGGGCGAACAGAAAGTGCAGAAAGAGAAACAGAAAACACCTGAAGGATTTGGAGGGAAGGTAGAAAAAACAATCTTTATAGCTGGGGTTCTTTCTCAGAAAAAATATCTCTGTAAAATAATAAATCCCTATTTTTAAAATAATAAATATAATTTTAATCTTTGGAAGTGCTCGCCAACTTATATTAAGTATGAATTAATTGCTAAAGGTCTGACAGATTCACTTCCAGAAAATCAACCTATTCGTTTGCTCTGAGGCTCATAGTCTACAAGGAATTTTTAACAGCGAAAGCTGAGCCTGTGTCCAGACAATTTCAAGATTTGGGGTCTTTGGAGAAGCACTAGGTAGAGGAGGGAACACATGAAATATTCGGTGTTGGGATGAGTGGTCGGAGCAGTTTAACTCACGCTGGTCTGTTTGCGCGGTCGCGTTTGCAACATCGAATGATTGCGTGCTCCTGCCTGGCTCATGTGATTTGCTCCCAGGTTACCTCAATCTCACTAATTGCTGTCCCGAAGATTTAACAAGATTCCAAGAAACAGTTGGAGGCTTTTCCAGGTGGCTAGAGAAAGGAAGAGGAAGATACATTTCTTTCTTGGGGAAATTAAGAACAGGTATTCAGTAAAAGCAAAGATGGGTAGGTAGCTCTTCTTTTTCATGTAAATGACTATAGTTTTTTCAGATGCACTTGAAGCCAGTCACTAGTAGAGAAAATATCATATTCCATATAAACCTGCAGGTGGATCCAGGAGGTCAGTGTTTATAGTCCTGCAGCAGACTGACCTTTATCTTAATGCTCATCAGAAAAGAGTGAACACGAGACCCAGATTTTCAAAGGTGTTCAGACATCTCTCCCTGTTTAATTTGCACACTTGAATACATTCTGAGATCTGTTCACAAATATTATGGATTATTTTAAAAGGAAAACAACACTCAAATTTTTTTTAGGTGAGTTCAAATGATCCGAAATCCAAAACAATAATCCAAACTTTTCACTTTATGGCAAGTCACTGCAGAGGTAAATGTTATTTCGTATGTCTGGAAACATGTTTGTCTTTCTGTAATTCTGTCCCTATCCAATGAACCTTCCTTCCAATTTTGATACAACTTACTGTCCCTGCTCCTCATTTAACAAAATTTATTAATGTAGTAGACATATACGAGAACCTGACATGTCTCTCATGAGAAAACTGCCCTTTATTCTGTATTGCCCTGTTCTTTCCTTGTCTTTATCCAGAAGGAGGGACTGCTTTTCATTGCCTGCCTTCTGCTTTGATTGCAGCCTTTCTGGAGCAGACCCTTTCTTTTTCTTCCATGTTTCTTTGCTCTTTTAAGCAGCACCCAGTGATCTGAGACCAGTTTTGTTTTTTGACATCCTTAAGTTTTGTACGACTGCTGGACTACGAAGTGAACAAATCCTAAACATTGCACACATACAGACAGTAAATCATAGTAACAATAAGAACACCTGGGTTCTTGGAAATTGCTCATCCTTACTTGTTGTTGGAAAAAAAGAAGTTGAACTGTCCAACATCTTAAGATATAAACTTGCTTGTCCATGGATGACTCCTCCCTTTTTGTTTTTATTTATTTATTTTTCTTTCTTTCTATTTTTTTTTTTCCAGGCATGCAAGATTCTGGTAAATTGAATTCAGTGGTTTTTTCTCAGGTTTCTCCAGCTGTTTATCTGTCTTTTAGTCATTTCAGTTAAATCAGGTGTGGGTAAAATGATACATTTCTCCCTCGTAGATAAAAATGAATCAACTTCTTGCTCTGCTTATTAGGCAAGAAAAAAAAAAGAGGGAAAACTAGATTGCATTCTAAACTGCAACTTTTCCCTTAATTACAACTTGAGAATGAAATAAATTCAGCTGCTAGGCAAACAATTATCTTTCTGTGAAATTCTTTATCTTTGTTAGTGTTAATGTGCTTTCTCTGTCAGACCACCTGCTTTTCAGAAGTCCCATAAAAGTATTTCTTAAGGGCCCCGCTCTACCCAGCCTGTAGCTGGGTGAGCTGGAGGGAGCAAGGTAGACCTACTACTTACATGATGCAATTGCCAAGCAGAACTGCAGTTCTTATCCTTCAGGGCCGACATACCTCATAGGAATCACAGAAAGGGTAACTTGGAGCCTTGCTGCATAGAAGGCTGGAAAAGGAGGAACCTGAGACAGCTCTGATTCCTGTTTTGGCAGAGGGTCATCAAGAATTTGGGGTGGTCTACGACTTACATATATCTTTATTCCCCAAAGGCTCACACATGTGATTTGCAATGCCTTCTGGGGTTTAATATGACTGCTGAAAATCAGTTCTATCACTCCAGCATGGAATTTTGGGTAAAAGATGCAGGAAAAGTTGAGCTTTTTGTTGCCTCATGGATGTTTGGACATCGAACAGATTTTCTGTGGCAAAAGGGACAACACAGATGTAGGGAAAATGCTCTATAACCTCTGAAATTTTAATTTGCAGGGTGAGGTGAGAAAAAGGGAGTTCTGACTTCAACAGGCCAGTCTGGTGGAGTCCCCCAGTCCCTCAGAGCAGCTCTGCAAACACGCTCCTTCTTGTTTACTCAGTAATTGCTCTTGCCCTTATTTTCCAGCAGTGAGGAAGGGAAAAGGGAAGCTAATGTGACCTTTGGTATTTTGAAATAACATGATAAGTATGCACATCTTCAAAGGACACGACTGTTGAAGAACAGCTGGGGATGGTGGTGGGAACAACCTCCCCCTGACATTCAGGCCTGGTGGAGGAACAAGAAGAACCTGCAGAGCTCGTGAGAAGCAGTGGGGAAAACTAGGAGTGGCCAGAACAGCCTCATTGTCCCCTTTCATTATATCTGAGATTGACCTTTATTAGTTGCCTCTGGGTATGGAATGGGCTGAGCTGAAGCTCTTCAGAGGAGGTAGAACCCAAGCACCCATGCAAAGCATGGAAAAGGAGGAGGCAGGGTGAACGGGAAAGCCAAAGGGAGATTGCACTGAGTGCTGATGTTATCCCTTGAGGGCCCTGACTAATCACTGTAGGAGCTAAGCACGCTTTTAAGGACTCAGCTTTCCAACATCTGGGTAGAACAGGAAAAGATTATTACTCCTGTTTGTGTGAAACAGGAATGGTGAAGCAGAAGACATCTGAATGCCCCTGAGGATGCTGGTCAGAGAAATTAAATTCTAATTATCCACCAGAATCACTGCTTAATGGAAATTGAGGATTTTTGCAAACACCAGCTTTTCTGGAGGTGGGGGGAAGGGGAAAATGATACAATCTGAAGGAACAAGTTTGATTCTTGGAAAAAGAAAATAATGTTATTTCTCATTGTACACAAAACAATTTTTAAACAGACTACTTGTAAAAGACAAATCTAGAGCAGAGACAGAATAAACAAAAAACTGAAAGCATTTGAATGAAGCCAACCATAAAGGGAAAAAAGGAAAGAATAAGTTTGTGTCCTCTGAGAAGATCTTGTAAAACATTACAAGATGTTGCCTGGCAGAGGCAGTTGGATGAGATGATCCCCAGTGATTCCCCCAGCCCTACAAATTCTGTGATTCTGTGATCACCACGAGCACAGATAAATTCCCTCACCATTGTGAAAGTGTAAAATCTTTGAATATCAAAAATAAGCTGATTTTTATGAGAAGATGACATATGTATGAGGGCTTTGGTCAAAGAAAGGATTCCCAAATAAATCTCTCCTGCTGTAGGCTAAGAAAAGTCTGTGTGAAGCACTGAGAGAATTTTAACTGTAGTCTAGGGTAGTTCTTCGTATGATCCTTTTATTAATATTGATCTCATAGACAGTGCTCCATGAACAGAACCTGAGATTAAGGGCAAGATTACGTCTCATAATTGATTCTGAATTTGTGACTGGGAGCTTCAGATTCAGCAGGAATGTATTCTGGGTTTCACCTCTCCATAGTCCTAAGGAAGGCTGGAGGTTTATTTAGTGAGTCCACCACTTCTTTCTGAAGCACAGAAAAGGAGATGAAAGGAGCCTCAACTCCTTCCAACATGCTCTCCTTCTTCTTCCCTCCACACATTGCTGAGTGCAGCTGGAACAGGGCAAGGCAGATGACTGCCAATGTTTGCTGCTTAAAATCACTCAGCAACAGAAGGGTATTGCTTTCCAGCACCTGTGGATATATGGTATGGTGCTATAGCCATGAGGAGGGAGCAGTGACTGGAAACAGGAGTCCTCTCCCCCCTTCTTTTGAGGCAAATATAAGCATGGCTGGTGTACCATGATATGGGTGTCAAGGATAACCTGGAAACTGAGCCTAAACATGTACATTTAAAAAAATATCCCACAAAACCAAGTGATGTTAATTCTTTAAAACAATGCATTGAATATAGAAAGAGAAGAAAAGGGCATTTAAATAAGCCTTTTACTTTACTGTGAGTAATTATTTGCTGCAAATGGGACTTATTTTCAACGTAAGAAGAATTTGGTGACTCGGAGTCCCCTCAGCACTAGGCTTGCAGACCTAGGGTACCTGCATCTCCCTTCAGAGCAGCTGCCATGGCCTGCAGGCACATTCAGGTCCTCTGAGATAAGGGATGGACACTTTGAAGGTGGAGAAGCCTCACTCTATGTTCCTGCTAATGCCTCCAGCACTGCTGTCCTTCCCTCAGGGGGTGTAGTGACCTCCAGGTACAACTTGGGCATCTTGCATGGCTACAATTTTTTTCTAATAGTGATCATAAAAAAGAGTGTGCACCACTCTCTTGTACTTTCACATTGGCATGTTTTACAAACACGAAGGAATGAAGTTTCACACGAGCCCTGGGAGGTAGGGAGCAGACCCTTACAAAGGAGCAAGGCTCCAGATGGGAGAGGTGTCAGGACGGAGGTTTGTTTCTGGGGAAAGGTAATCATTGTTTTGGGAAACCTGACAACTGTGCTGGGAGGAAAGAGGCTGATGGTGCACAGACATGTGGAGGCAAGCTCCCTGCTGACAGGGGAGAGCTCCCAGTGCCGGCACCCGAATCCAGCCATCAATCATGCCGAGGCCACATGAGCACCGCAAGCACTCGGCGACCAGACAGAGGCAGCATATGATGCAATGGGCACAGGTGTGCAGCCGGCACCAGGGAAAGGCAGCAGGGCTTTGCATACATAACGCACCTTTCCTCTGAAGTTCTCAAGGCGATTTGCAAGCATTAATTAATTCTCACAACGCCCAGGGATGGTAGGCAAGGCAGTGTCACTGGCAAATTAATTTCATAGGTAGTGTCTTTGATATCACACTCTCATGTGCTCGCTGCGCAGGATTTGATGTATTATACTATTTCCCCAACACACCTGCTGCCCTTCAGCTCTTCTGCACAGCATCCTGGATGAAATTATTGTTATTTCTATTATTATTGTTGCTGTTGTTACTATTATTATTAGCATTATTACAGCAGGACTGGTGCTATGAAGTAGATGCCTGCCTCCGAAGAGAAAGTCATTGCCCCAGAGAGCTCATAACCTAAACAGGCAAGCTCCGTATTTGTTCAAGTCCGTGCTTGCTCTCCAAGAATGTTGGCTGTAAAATACCTCAGTAAAGTTTGTGCTGGGATTGACAAAGATTGGCCTGTCTGCTGGGTTTTTTTGTGCAGCTCTGCATTGAATCTGTGTTATGGGCTGACTGGGCATGAAGATTTTCTCACCTAAAGATCTCCAGAGCTGTGAGAGTGTGATGCAGCCACCTGAGAGCCCCATTGACAGGAGTTGACATCAAGCAGATATGATGTCAATATGGAGAATTGAATATATACAGAGGCTTTTGTCAATAAATGACAGTCTCATACAAAATTATCAAAATTAAGTCTTGGTTTTAGCTTTTTTTTCACTTTCAGAGTGAGCTTAAATGGAAAAGGAGTGGGAAATTATGAAGATAAATTTTTGACAGTAATTGAAACTAGCAGGATATAGAAATTTATCAGCTAGATCTATCTAAAATTTACTGGGCTTGGGAACAGGCATATTACTGATTGAATTTTACCAGTCCAGGGTTCTGGACATTTAATAGCATGCCTCAAAGCTTTTTTCTTCCTTCCTCCTCTCTTTTCTTCCTATTGGTATTTGCTTTTTTGCTTCCCCCCACCCCTTTTTTTTTTCATCCTTTCCCCAGTCAGGTGATCGCAGCTAGGAGATACAGATTGCTTCCCTCAGCTGGCCTAAGGCATGCATAAAAAAATCACTTTCATTCAACAGGATATCTAACCTCTTCATGTGTACTGATATATCAGTGCTTTTTCATGTGTGACATAAATATTTATCTACTGGATAACAGGATGCAAGTGCCATGGTTTGCCGCATTGCAGAGCTGACCTTCAGTCTGGAATTCACATGTTTCTTCAGTAATTTATATTACAGGTTAACTTTATACTTTGTCTTTTCTATCTGTACCCTGGGGAAAGGCAAGTAGTCCAATGTCAGTTCCAAGCAATTTGGATTCTGTGTCACACCTCTTCGGAAATTCTGTTCTGTTTATTGGGCCTAGAACTTTAAAGAAAGAGACCTGGTACCATCATATCCATAGGGTTATTTCATTAATTTGTCATCTGGTATTCTGAGATCTGGTTGAGTGCTGATGTTGTCATAGCTTTTGTTTGGGACAGGTCCTTGACTTGGACAGTTGAATTCTGGCAACTTTAATTTTTTTCTCTCATTACAGATTGGTAGATGGTGTGTGTAGATCACAAATAACACAGGTGTGAGTATGCTCCCTTGTGGTAAGCCATTTTGTTGTCACATAATTTATTCCATTTCTTTCAAAGTTCATGGTGAAATAATTTGTTTTCTAATAAAGATTGTATCAGTCACACTCTGTGATGATCTTTCAGTATGATAAGCATTTTGGCAGGGCATCCCATTAGCTCAGGCAAGAAAAGGAAGCAGAGATGCTACTTTTTTTTCTCACCAATAACATTGTGCTGAGAATACCCACCAAGCTCTGGAAGATCCAGGTTCAATCCCTCTTCTGCTTAAGGGGATTTGAACTTGTCTCTCCACTTCCCTGACTGCCCTAACCACCAGGGTACAGAATATTCTAGGGCAGGGCATTCTCAGTTCCTCATATTGAAACCATTTCACTTTGCATAGGTTAATTAAATATTCATGGGAACAGGAAGATGGCAAACCTATGCAAATGACTATGTATCTTCATGGTATAGTCTTTCATTTGGGAGCAGAGGGCCTGGCTTCCATTACCCACATCAATGAATACTTAAATGAGAAATACAAGAAACATTCATAGAAGCAGGCACAGGAACTGAGGACTTCCCCTTCCAGGTGAATACTAACCACTAAACTAGAAATCATTCTCCCTGTGACACAGGAAATAGAGAAATATATTACACAAATAAAACTGCTCCAACAAGAGAGCTTTAGACAGGTCTGTCTTGAAACCTTGCACTGTGAATATTCACCCATAACTTGAGACTTGGGTTCAAGTTCCTTGAGAAGAAGCTATGAGTTTTAATTACCAAGGTGTGTATAGTCCATCCCTGGTTAAAAAAAGGGCATTGCCACTATTTCTTGCTCTTGCTTGCCTGCTTAATTTTTTATGCCTTTTTTAAGTGATCAAAGGCCGGTTATGTTGATGAATGGTGTATTTATTTTGTACGATGTTTGTTCTGTACCATAGCTGGTTGTTGCCTTTTTTGGTTGAGTCAGAGGGATGGCTGATTGCCTTCTGCACATGCTTCACAGTAGTGGCTTTCCCACCACTGACAGATTGTGCTGCTGAAGGGAAACTTGTGTTGTTGCTAATTTATTGTATGGGGACTCAACACTTGTCTTTTTGGTCAATGACAGTCCCACCAATTTCCAACTAAACCTCCTCTTCATCACTCCTAGTGAGACTGAGGGGAGCTTGGGAAATTCCACTAGGTAGACCTTGCAGATGAAGAAAGAAGAGGAATGTTTAGAATGGGTTTATTGGATTTCCATGTCAAGGTTTTGATGGAAGAGGGGCTGCAGGGGTGACTTCCATGAGGACACCAGAAGCTGCATCCATGTTGGACAGAGCCAGTTTGGGCTGGCTCCAGGACAGACCTGCCACTGGACACAGGTGACATTGGTAGCAATAACATATTTAAGAAAGGGCAAAAAATGCTACACAGCAAATGGGAGGAAAAAAAATGGAAAAAATATGAGACGCACAACCCTGCAGATACCAAGGTCAGTGAAAAAGGAGGGGGAGGATATGTTCCAGTCTTCGGCAGTCCATGGAGAAGACTGTGGTGACACAGCTGTCCCCTTGCAGACCATGCAGGTTCTCAGTGGAGCAGAGATCCTACTGCAGCTTGAGGAGGACCTCATGTAGGTGGATGTGCCTTGAAGGAAGCTGCAGCCTGTGGAGAAGCCATGCTGGAGCAGGCTCCTGGCAGGAGCTGCAGGCCATAGAGAAGAGTCCATGCAGAGCAGGTTTTCTGGCAGCACATGTGAAACCTTAGGGAACCATGACAACAGTTTGTAAAGAACTGCAGTTCATGAGAAGGACCCACACTGGAGAAGTTCATAAAGGACAGAAGCTCACAGGAGAGACCCCACTCAAAAGCAGGGGAAGAGCGTGAGGAGGAAGGAGCAGCAAGGATGAAGAGCTGTGAACTGATCACAATCCCCATTTGACATCCACCTTTGCCACTTTGAGGGAGAAGGGAGGAGGTGTTTTTAGATATGTTCATATTTCTCATTTTCCATCTCTGATTATTTGGATTATTATTATATTAAAGTTAAAATATTTTCCCTAAGTCGAGCCTGTTTTGACCATGACTGTAAATGATGTCCTTGTCCTTATCTTGACCCATGAGCTTTTAATCATATTTTCTCTCCCAGTCCTGTTGAAAAGGGAGAGTGATAGAGCAGCTTGGTGGGCACCTGGCAGCCAGCCAAGGTCAGCCCACCACAAGGGTTTTGTCTCATCTCACTTTAATTATCTACAACAGAGTTGGCCTCATCTGAGCTAATCTGGGCTTTACTTTCAGTCAGTGGAGAGAAACAAGATTTCTATGAGGCAGTTTCATCTCATCCTAATGGAGACATAAATACAAAGCAGATGAAACTTGTCTTTCTAGCTCCTGTTGCTCTGTTGACTGTCGAGGAAGCCTAGGGTGTCTAACTCAAATGTAAGTACCTACATCACAGCTGCCAAGAGTTCAGAAGGTGGCTCCTTCTCCTGTATTTTATGATTTCATGAAGACTTATTTGTGGTCTGTGGTTCTGATTGCCCTGGAGACTTGAGATGGTTCTGCATATACCCAGTGGCAGAAGAGCTTTGTAAAAGGAAAATACAAGCTCTGTTCATAGGATGCAATTCTGAGCAGTGCTGAGTCCCAGTCTGGTAGCAAAGAGCAGCACTGGTTGTACTGCCCCAGATGTAGAGGCAGCACTGATGCTTCAGTCAGGCACTGGAGTCATATTAGAAGTCCTCAGAAAAGCTCAAGAGCAGAATGACACCAATACAACCATACTCTAGAGTGAGCCTGTTCACACCCAGCTGAGGTCTCTCTTCCTCTCCTCCTTTATATACTGCAGAGGTACCAGAAGACTTAGGACACCTGGACCTCATTGACAGCTGGATCTCAAAGGCACCCAGGACATGAATCTCATTTCAAAAAGCAGCACTTATTTTCCCCCATCTCTGTACAGCTTTAGGAATAAGCTGTTGCAGAAACATAGCAGTGTTGAAGAAGATACAAACTAAAAGGAAACAAGCATCATGTCCATTCTCTGCATCTTTATATAACTCTTATTCTTTGTTTTAATTAATATCAGATTTATTTAATGAAACCAGAATATGCTCACATCTGGCTTTAATCCTTATATTTTCCTCAGTCAGTAGACCATACTTTTGCATTTTCATAAAAACGTTAAGAATCAGGATGAACCCAAGCACACTGATAATGCTGATAATCTGGCTTCCCAAAGGCATGGTGCATCATTTCAGATGTTGCAAATTTGAGTCACTGGCACTGATGTGACTAATCTTAACGATGTGCTTTGATTCCATAATATGTCGCTGTAAAGTTTGACATGTTTGATACACTCATTTCAGCATTCCAGGGGAACTTTCTGTTCCCACAGTGAGTCTACTCACTGGGAAGACAAATTGTCTGCAGAAAAAAAAATCCCAACCCAGCCCTTGAAACACACTAGCTAATTTTCCTTTAAATTTGTCTATGGACCAAATTTTGCCCTCATCAATGGGATGCAACTTTCATTGAATATACTATTCATGTATCCAAAGGCAAAATTTGTTCCTATCTATCAATCTACCTACTATTTTATCTACTATCTGTCTGCTTAACTCTATTAATTAGTTAATGTTTGTAAAACACTCAAAAGATGTAAAGCCCTATAGAAATGCTAAGTATTATAATTATTGTTATCTGACTGCTGTATCTCTTTACCTATCTAGCTATCTACCTTCTCTATCTATTATAATAACAATAATACTTAACACTTATATAGTGTTCTTCATCTTCAAAGTACTTTACAAACATTAACTAATTAATCTAATCTAGTCATCTTGCAAACAACTCTTTTAACAAACCAGTGGTTGTTTCTTTAAAATAAAATTCTTTGCAAAAAGAAGAATTGTACTTTGGGGGGTTATTTTGTTCAGGTTTGGCTATGATAGGGTAATAAATATGTATTAAAGCAAAGCAGCAAGAAGATAGATGAGAAAAGCTCCATCACTAGGTAACGTAGAGTTTATAACTTGTTGCAGTTACAGACCATGAAGATGTCTCCTGGTCGGCTTATTCCTGAATTCTGTGCTGTCTTAGTTTTAATATAGAGAATTCCTGCTACAAAATTGTGAATTTTTTCCTTGTTTTTTATAAAGAGCTGTGAAATGCTTCTACAAGTTTCCTTTTTCTAGATTATTCTCTAACCAGAAGCAAGGCCAAGGTTGTCAAATGGAACAGCTCAAGCTGAGCTCTTTAGCCCCACATCTGCAAAGATACTTAGGCAGCTTTTTCTGTCCTTACAGAAACTGTGGTGATGGTGATGCAGAAATTTCAAATTGTACTTAGGGGCAATGGGGCAAGGAGTCCAAAATCACTGAGGGGAAGAGACCAGCTTACTTTTAAAACAAATGCACCCTGAATAGCTCTGCAGATCCTCTTCTAGACTCACACTGGCAGAGAAAAGACAGTGCTCAGTGTGCATTTTCACAGCATCCTGGAGGTGAAAAGTAGAGATCAAAAAATGTGTGAATGGTTCTTTGGGGCAGACATATGGGTTACCTTTGTGCTTCTAAACAAATAGAGGTCACACACTCAGATTGAGCACTGCTGGACAATGGTCACCCAACTGCCTGACTTAGTTTTAGACTGTAATTTTCAAGAACAATCTTCCGCAGAGAGGGGTAAGAGAGCTGTCCTATGCCATTTGTATTGGGACTAAGAATCAGCCCTGGCTCTGTTACACCTGAGATAGAAGGTACAGACATAATGAAAGCTTATCCAGACTTTATGTGGCTTACAACACCACCAGCACCAGAGAGAAGAAAATGAAACAAAAACAAATAGAAAAAGATTCTGTTTTCCACTTGATGAAAGGGTAGGCTTTTCCTTCTATTTTTATTTTTTACTCTGTGTTGTTTTCTCCTTCTTCTCCTTCTTCTTTTTCTCCTTCTCCTTGTCTTCTCCTTGTCTTCTCCTTCTCCTTCTCCTTCTCCTTCTCCTTCTCCTTCTCCTTCTCCTTCTCCTTCTCCTTCTCCTTCTCTTCTCCTTCTCTTTTTTTGATATTTTTCTCTCTGTCCTACATATTTTACATAGACAAAATGTACAGGGACAGTTCCAGTAAGAGCTAACCTGAAAGCCATTTAGGTTTCTCCACTGAGCTCTCCCAAGGCAGCCAGCCAGACAAGTGGCAAAACTGTGACCACTATTGGACAGATAATTTTGTCTCCATGAGTAAAAAAAAAAAGAAGAAGAGTAATTTTTCAGCAATTTCCCAACATCTCTTCCTCCAGCAGCTAGGTTAACATAAATCATACCTCTTCCACCTAAAAAAACCAACAAAATTTTATACTGCATTCTCAGGCTCTCTTGAAGCTATGGATACATTTTTCCAGGTACAGGCTCAAAGAACCACTTTACCACAGCAAAAGATTTCAGAAGTACAGCTGAACATTCGTGGAACAGAGCTGTCATCCTGCAATAGGCATGTTTTTAAATGAAAAATGAAACAAAACAAAACAAAAAAAGTGTCATTAAAGGCAGCGACATAGGGCTGAATTCAACTTGTACATCATTCATCCTGTCATCTGGAATAGAATGGCATATTGAGTTGGAGCAATTACAGGCAAATCAGGCTTCCAATACAATCAATGCAATAAGCAGCTGTGCTGTTTGTGTTACAAATTCACAGATGGTCTGAATGTGGTTCCTGTCAGTCAGGCATGACAGCCAGCTAGGCTGAAATCCAGGTGATATGGGCTCAGCCACACACTCCCCAAGTCACCTTGTACACAAGACCTAATCTAACCCCGACCTTCACAACTTATTTTTTCTCCAGCAGTGCACTTCATAAATACAGTGCTTTGATGGTCTTAAATGTTATACCCAGCAGGGCTTGAAAATGAAAGTGCTTAGTTGAAGCTATGGTTGCAAATGAGAAACATGTTGACATCTACTAATATGGGGTGCATTGAGGTGCAAGATGTATATAAACCTATAATTAAAGGTTGAGGTAGGAAAAAAAATTGGATCAGGAATCTGGGAGACTTTGTCTAGAAAGGGTGAAGATATCAGTGAATGTTTGAAAAATATTAGACTCCTGGAACACACTCGCAGAGGTGACATATCTCAAAAGCAGACAGGTGAAGCTGATGCAGAAGAGACTTGGATCCTCTTTAGAGCAGCAGTAAAGGAATTATAAATTATTTGATTTTGGATAGGTGGGATGGGGCTCCATGTTCTCACCTTGACCCCTATATTCACTACAGAGTGTCTTTAACAAAGCGTCTTAACAAATACAACTACAGCTCCTCCTTCTCCCACCTCCTCCTCTCTACTCCTTAGAAAGGTTCCTGGAATGTTTCTTTGAGAAGGGAAAAAAGCCCCCCTTTAGCTGAGTACACAGAACTCCATGTGCAGAAGCCCAAACCTCCTGGTTTGTTTGAATTCAAGGCACTTTTCAGAGCAACTGTTACTTACACGCTCCCCTCAGTGACGCAGAGGAAGACAGAACATGTTTTTAATTGCAAAGTCAAATGGTTATGCATGGGTCCTGTCATGCTTGTGAGAACTTGTTCTTCCCCAGCCCTCCCTCTCCTCCCCACTGAGACAGCCTTGCCAAAACCCTGCTTGAGAGTGGTCACAGGGAAAACACGAAGCCTTGCAGGGATTTGGGGAGTAGACACCAATCTGTCAGAGGTGTCACCAGAACTGGAAATATCTGCTGATCTGTTACCACTTGCTAATTATGGATTCGGCAGCTAATTGTCATAAATCTTGGTAAGAGATGTGGAATGAGGCAGAGTTTTTAAAGCAGCATGGACTGGATTGGTTTGCATCCACAGGAATGATCATCCCTGTGCCAGGGCTTTGCTGCTGTGTGATACCTCAGTGAATACCTGTATTGTTACAAGTGCCAATTTGCTCCCAACAGCATTTCTGACATTCCTTTGCAGGAATGGTGAGTGTCCAGGACTGTAATACACTGACTTGTTGAAGGATTTTGTTTAATAAACCCAGAGATGCTGGCAGTCACAGCTAAACAGATGTTTTACAGGATGAAATCTTGCACCCTTCATCAGGCTGAACTTCTGGTCCACCATTCAGAAAGAAAAGCACTACTGTGCCAAGCAGGATTTAGGTCTCACACCTTGACTGTGCAAACCCACAAATCAGGCACTGCCTCAGTGAGGGTTAACACTCTTTGCATGTGATTCAGCCTGTCAGAGTTTGAACTTGGAAAGAAAGGGATATAGCAAGTTTGATTCAGCTTTAGGTACCCTTTCTAACACTTCAACCATGTCTAGTTACCCACCATCTTACTCCACCTGATTTCAATGTTTCTCTGAGTCTTGAAAGCTGCAGTTCAGGGTGGAAAGGGTAAAGCCAAGCCTTCAACATCTCAAAGGCATTGAATTTACTTAAATGCTGAGCAGCTTCTCAGGAAATCAAGTCCCTTCAGGGTATGTGCAGTTGAATATCCAAAAATAACTACTTGAAAGATTCTGTGGGTCTAAGGATCACAGGCTCTGTATTCATGTGAACCAGTCCTCAGATAAAAGATCAGAGCTAAATTTCTGTTGTTGTTTGACTGGCTTTTCATTTGGAGAGAGGAGAGTCAAGGTTGCATGCAGAAGAAATATCTCTCTTAACAACTAACTTGGTTTTCAGAAACTTTGTTCTGCTTTTTATTTCCTAGTCCTTTTCCTGTTTTCAGCCAGTTTTTGTAATGTTTTCATCAAGTCCAAGTTTTTATCTAGACCAAGATTACCAACTGCTTTTGGAAATGAAAACTAACATCTGTCACATATTCCACTGAAATCTGCCAAATTTTCCAGGTAGAAAGACACAACAATCTATTTTAAGACTGGTTTTCACTAAAGTTGGCTGAAAACTTCCACAGTGGAATGTTTGTTTATTTTCCCAGATGAAAAAGCTGATTCATAATAATTCAAACATTTTGCTGAGACAGTTCAGTTTTGATTCAGGTGTGACAAACTTCAAGCAGGGCACAATTAACCTCTAATGAGTAGATTCCTGCCAGGAATTAGACTTGCAAGGTGCTGTGGCCTGGTGGGAACGATCTCCTCTGGAGCACGTCAACACGTCAGGGTAGTGGCCACCAGGGAATGAGAAGCCTGAAAATGTTTAAACAATTCATGTTTAAAAGTTGTGATGTTTTCTGCTTGATGGAAAAGGAGACAGATGGAGGCCCGAACAGCATTATTCAATTCTTCCCTGAGCTTCCATGTCTGTCCATCTAGCTGTCTAAAAATCAGGATCAATTGCTTTGTCGGGATAAAGTAAATATAGGGGGTTTATTCTGAATGAAAAAGAAATTCTACATGAAAATACTGAAACCAGGTCTACAGAGAATGATTTTGCTATATGAAATACTGGGGCTCATAAAAATCCACGGCCATTAATGTGCATTAATTGTTTAATTAAAAAAGGGTTAATCCCTCTCTGGGAAATGTTAAATTATTTCTTGGGTATGAGGGGGGAAAATTTGCTCTGTATATTATTAAGCACACACAGGTGAAGGTATTTCTGACTAAATTATCCAACATACATTTTTTATTTCTGAAGGCAAAAGCTTTTGTGTACTGAAAGCAACCATCTATCTTGCAGAAAGCAGAGATGTACATCAACAGACACCAAAAAAACAAGCAACAAAATTAGCCTCCCACACATCCAGACGTAAAAAAAGGTAATTGAAAACAAGAATTGGTTGCAAAATATCTGTTTTGAAATTTGTGCCACTGTGATTTTTCGGAAAAACCTTGAAAAGGACCAGAAATACCTTCTTTGCTTTAGAGTGAGATAATTTTTAGTTCTGATTTCACCAAAAACCTCATAGGAAATATTTTGGGGTTGATATAAGGCAAGTCAACTATGCTCAGCCATACTTCCTCTTCTTTTTGGGTAGTGCATGCAGTCTATGCCAGCCCTGGAATATCAGGATTGATGCGAAGTGTCGATGAACTGGATCAGTAATTTTCTGCAATGGAATGACTCTTGACTTATAAGTAGTCTCAGAATCTGGACAAAACTACCAGAAAATTTAGTTTTATCAACTCATTAACCCTTCATTTAGTGCTGAGCTCCCACCTGAGTGAGGAAAACACCTGGAAATATACTGGGGCCCAAAGAACTTAAAACTCTTGCTTTGTTCTCCCTGCTGCTCTGGCGAGGCCAAGTAAAGAGCATCAAACCTTTCCCTGCTGCAGGTGGTTTCCTTCCAGCATGGTCACATCCCTCTCCTAAGCATGTGTGCAGTGTGACAGCATGTGCAGGTGGCTGCATGTTCCTGTAAACCACATCACCCACTCACTGACACGTGCTGGTCCCTTTGGAGCTGGCTGGGTCCCAACAGGGCTCCAACAAACACTCATGTGTCCCAAAAACCAGAGCTGGGTCTTGTAGCTTCTGTCTCTGGCAATCCTTTTCCTTCCTTCTACCTGGATCCAAACTCAGCCTCCGTCGCTGATGACAAATGCAGCAGCCAGGGTGAGACGAGTGGTTAAATTAACGATGATTTAACACTTTGCAGGCTGCTGTCCCAGGTGATTATACATTCTTTGCATTTGTTTGGCTGGAAATATGGAAAATTAATTAGTAGCAGAAGGGTATAACTTTGCCAGCCATTAACTGAATTATAAGTAAGTGTTTTCTTTGTCTGGCAATATCTTACCTTGTCCTTGTGCCAAAAATATCTCATAACTTGGTATTATATTCTCTGAAGACAACCTTTTCAATGACTTTATGAGTGAAATACTGTAATACCAGTAGAAACGTTTTTTTTTTTCCTTCTTTCATTCTTTTTGGTGTTGATGAAAGGGGACATAGCTACATTTCTGAAGGTCAGGCATTTGGAACCAAAAGCTGCTTTCTCATTCAGTTTTTCTTTTCAATTGTCAATGAAAAATTAAAAAAAAAATCCCCCCTAATGATAAAAAAAACCCAAGAAAACAAGAAAGGGAGAATATTTTCTAGGTCTAAATACTGTTGTTTACTTATTTTCTGATGGAAAGTAAAACACTGTAGATATCTGGGAAAGAAGAGAGAACCAGGTTTGTCATCTGCTTTCAATATTTATTTCATAGTGAGCAGTATTACAGTTGAGGTGCCTTCTATCTGCATATTTACTCCAGAACAAAGATTGATGTAGCCTGGTATGTGTTGCAGTATTAAAAAAAAAATGAAAGACAAAAGAAGAAAAACCTCATTTGTTGCTCTAGACATGTTTTTAGAAGGCTGTTATAAAGCAGACAGCTCCTAATTGGCCTCATGTCCATTAATCAACAGAGCTACAATCACGTTATCTTTTGTCCACTTTGGCCTTAATGCGTGGTCAAAGCTTCTCCCCTCCATCATTTCTGGAAGTCTATAAATCCAGTCTGCTTTGAATGGCAGGTGGCAGCTGAGGATGTCTCCTGTTGACTCTCCTGTTTCTCTGGAGCAGGTATTTTCTGGCTGCTGGATGTTTAACTGCACATGCTTCTGGTCACAGGTATAAAACGCAACTCATGGGAACCAGAGGTCAATTATCAGCATGACAAATGTGGGCCAGGCAGAGCATTTGGTGCCTAATGGATGCATTGCCCATTGTCTCACAGAACTAGGGAATGGTCTGAAAGGATGTCTGGGATGTTTCTTGCTCCTCTTGCATGCAGAGGCACATGCCATTCATCAGGCTCTCTGCAGCAAATCGCCCACGAGTACCTGCCTGCTTTCAGAATTAATCAGTGTTGTCTTGGAAGCACTTTCATCTGCATAAAATTTCTTTCCCCCACCCCCTTTCCCTTCCTCGTGCTGAGACAAGCTACCATGGGTGCTGCAAGTACAGTGGAGGTGCTGTCTAGACACCCAGAGCATCTCTGTGAGCATGAGACTTGCCATGCACAAAAGGCTGTTAGCAGGCTCATCACCCACTCGTTTGGCCAAGGCTCCAGCCACAAAAGCCATGTCTAGTCAGTTGAATGTGCTTTCAAATGTCAACATTTGGACTGATTAGCAAATACAAGAAAAGATCTTGACTGTGGCAAAACCCAGAAGTGTCTAAGGGAGAATTTGCAAAGGGTTTAAGCAAGTTGGTCTGTGTAGAGTTTGCTGAGTTTTCTTGCCTTGCAACACAAAGTAATTGAAATTCCTCATTGCTAGTGGATTTTTGTGGTGTCTATTCAGGGACCACGGAAGAGCTGTTTGGAAGGGATTTCTGGAGGTCACCAGTCCAACCTCCATCCTGCAGATGGCCCCTTTCCAACACCAAAGTAGGCCAGCCATGGATTTCTCTAGATAAGTCTTGAAAATCCCCAAGGATGGAGATTTCACAGCCTTGCTGGGCTGTAACCTGCTGGTCACACTCCTCCTAATGTAGCCCAGCAAAAAAGTTTATTATATTTGCTGTTGTCTCACCTTCAGTTTGGTGCCCTCTTTGAAGCTGGGCTGTTATTTAGCCTGTCTCCTGCCTCTACTGGTTCACAGGGTTATTCTACCCCAGGTGCAGAAATTATACTATATTTGCTGTACTTCATGAGGTCTCTGCTGCCCCAGTCTTCAAGTCTTTAAAAACCTGCCTGGCTTGAAGACCTACTGTTCAGTTTATCATCTACTTGTAATATGCTTGTTACCAGCTGCTAAATGGACATTGAGCTGCATTTGACAACCATTTGTACCCAGTATCAGGCCAATTTTCCACTTGTCTGGTAGTTTTTTCCTTCTCCAGCTTCCTAATGATAATGCTGTGGGTGACAAAACCCTTCTGCATTAAAGATATGTAGTATCTGCTGCTCTTCCCTTGTCCTTACAGCCAGTCAATTAATTATAGAAGGCAATCAGCTTGGTTAACAACGATTTTGCCCAGACAAATCCTTGTAGACTGTTTGTGATTGCTTCCTGTCTTTCAGTAGGTTGGAAGTAGACACCAAGAGGATGTGCTCCCAGACCCTTCCAGGGCCTGAGGTGAGACTGACCAGTATATAGCTCCCTGGTCCTCCCTTTATTCACATTCTCATGGAATTGCTTTTATTCCTTTCAGTGATTTTAGTTCCAGCTGACCTTCAGCCTTCATGACATTACCCAGACTGAAGTATTAACTTCATCCTGACACAAGAAAGAACATAGGAAAGACATAGGACTTCTCGAGACCTCTGCCTCCGGACCGGCGTGCGTGCTCTTGCAGCTCATCCTGAAGATGCAGGAAGACCCACCAGGTCTTACAACTTTGCACAGAAGTTTTTCAAGAGGTTTGTTTTATGGTTGACGTGTGAAGCCATACAGTTCCTTCCCCTCTCTGTGTTCTGTGTGTTGGAAAGCCACCTCCCCTCCGTATGGTACTCGCAGAAAATGTGTCTGGTTGAGGGGGAAGTGGGCTTGCAAACCCTCTTTTGTGCGAGGCACAAAGGGGTGGCTTGTAGTCTGCAGCAAAACGAGAGGAGGCTCTCTGCTCTCTTCAAAGGGCTTCCTCTTCCCCTTCTCTCTCTATTGTGAATTCTTTAAAAAGACCACCCTTCCCTTCTGCAGAGTGAAAACATCAAAGGGAATGGTGTGGTGGGGTATTTCCTTGTGAACACCGACTTACCTTACAAAGGTGAGGAGTTCACAGGAGGTTCTCTCTTGTGAAGCATGTTCTGGCTGCCTGGCTTTGAATGCTGAGCTCACTGGGAAAATGTTCTTACATCTTCGGGCAAGTAGCTTTGCTGCAAAGCCAAATCTCTTCCTCTCCCTCCCACTTCCTACTCACCCAGCAATTTATTATTTAATTTAATTTCATTTTATTTTATGTTTTTATTTCATTTTTATTTCATTTCATTTTAAAAATTTTGGTTTTATTTTATTTTTTTATTTAATTTCTATTCAATTTCATTTTTTACTTTATAATTTTATACTAATTTGTTTCTTCTTTCATTTAATTCAACTTCATATTTATTTATTTTGTTTTGGACAACATTAAAACATCTTAGGCCTTCAGGGTTTTGTGAGTTTTTATTTTTAAATGGAGGTAGTGACAAAAACTGAAGTGCAACAGAAAAATAAGATTTCCAACAAAAATTTGATTTTAAAAGATTTGGTCTTTTATTTATTAAGGTACATTGAATTTATCCCATCCCAGGATATGGGGAAGAGATAAGTTTGCTCATGCTTGTTTCAGCATAAGATTTTGATTGTTTTATTGGCTAATAAGCTTAGGAAGAACAGTCAGCAATCAACCAGCTGTATCAAATTCTTCAGTGAGCTGGAGTTTAAGTTTAATGTCATTAGAATAGCTCCAAAAGCCTCCATTTCCTCTGTTTTAGGGCAAACTTGATGGCAATTAAAACTGTGAGAGTTTTTTTTTTTTTCCTTTTTTGTTTTTATCCTTAAGGGTAGAACTGTCATCCAAAAATCAGGGGCTAAAACCGGTCTGTAGACAAGGATAAGGCAGAAAGACCCTCTTCAATCCATCACTCCACATCTTTCAATGTTTGCTCTATGGTATAATACTGTATATATGAATAAAAAATGTGTAAAATATATATGGTGTATATATATATAATATACATATATGTAGTGTAAAGACAGACAATGAATAAAAATTCATTTTATCCATGAAACTCTTGAGGATGAGTCTCCATGGCTTACCTCGGAGCAAGTATACTAGTTCTTACATCCCATGGGTTTTTGGATGTTCTCAGTCCTGTTGCAAGGATTATTCGCCTCCTCATGAAGCCACTGCCCCAGCACTGCATCATGTTGGAAGGCAAACTCAGGCTGATTTTCACAGTGGCAAAGTTTTGAAGAAGGGAAAAAGAGGCTGGAAACTGCTGGGAATTGCTAATCAACTAGGAGAGTTACCAAAACCACCCAGGATTCCAGCTCAAGCATCGTGGAGCTGCCGAGTGGGGATGTCAGCTTCAATACCACAAGTCCCTGAGTACCAAAGTGACGTTTGGAATTTGGCTATCTAGACCTAAAAAAAAGAGCATTTCCCCTTCACAAACCCCCACTACTCCTACATATCACAGTATCTATCTTATTCACAATCTACTGCTATGTCAATGGTTGGACTCAAAGATCTGAGAGGATTTTTCCAACCTTAATTATTCTATGATTCCATGATTCTAAACATGAGCTCCATCCAAGATGCCTCAGAGCCCAGAGAGTTGTTTCAAGCTAAATCCCAGCTGTGACTCAGTCTCACAGCAGAATTCATATAAGTGTGTGGCTCACACTGGAAGCCAGTTGTGCAATAGCAGGGGGGGGAAAGCTAAGAACAAATCCTCTCTGTTCAGGTGGCAATCACGAACCTTACCAGTCCATCAGGGTAAGGCACAGAGGAAATCCTTAATCAGGAGCTAAAGGCAAAGGATCTGATTTTAACCCACGTTGTGGAGGTTGGCCAGAGCATGTGAGCATTTCTGAAGTCAGAGGTGCTGAATGGACAATCAGTTTCTGCCCTTGTCAGCACTTTGGTCTGTGTGTGGTTTCCCCATTGCCATTAGCTCCAGGCATTTTGGAAATTGTATTCCTCCTGCAAGGCAGAGTGGGAAGGGCTGACAAGGTGGGTTAACATATTGAGTAATGGGGATAATTAATCAAGGGTCTTCTTCAGAATTTCTATTTGGTGTTGGTTTTTTTTTTTTTTTTTGTGTGTGTGTGTGTGTGTGGTTTTTTTTTTTTTTTGTCTCGGGGCAATGAGCAGCCTGCAGTGGGCCTCTGGTGGCAACATGGGCACTCACAGGTTTTCAGGTCAGAGTACTTGACCTCAAGACTGCTGTCTCTTGAGGTGGATTGTTTCAAATTGAGAAGGTTATTAATTGGGAGGCAATCTGAAGGTTGCCTTGTGCTGAGGTTATTGCCAATAAGGGGTAGGATATAGTCCCTGTCTGAAGACATGTGTAGAGTAAGAGGATGAGTAGCAGGAGGTGAGAAGTAAAGGTTATACAGCTTTTTAGGCCTCAGCACCTCTGAGTCTCTACCTGGAACAAACTCAAGGCTTCTTAGAAAAAAGGACAAAAAATATTTTTGTGGCTGTCCAGCAACAAACCATCCAGCTCATCCTGAGTCAGTCCTCACCAGCAACTTCATCCTGTACCTGCTGCAAGATGCTGAGCCCTCCTTGTACATTTGAGGGGCTGCAGACAGTGACTGTTCCCTTGGCATGCAAGGACTAAGCACACAGCAGCTGCTCACTTTTAATTTTAAAGGAGAATCGCAAAATCACAGAATTATTTGGTTTGGAAGGGACTGTAAAAATCATCCAGCTCCAACCTCCCTGCTGTGGCAGGGACATCTTCCACTAGAGAAGGGAGAAATCATCAAAATGACGAGGACAAATAAAACACTTTGAGGAGCAGAATACAGCCTTCCTCTTTCCCTGCCATGGTCTAGTAATTTGAGGTTATATTTTGGGCTGCTGTTCAGGAAATTCAACTAACCCTGGTAGGAAAAACGGTGAAGCGTAGCTGCAAGATAAATAAATTATTCCAGGACCAACCACTCCTTTAGGCATTTTACCCCCTGGGGTTGAAAACACTTGAAAAAGTCTCATGTCACTTGCATATGATATTACTGCTTTTCCCAAAACACTTTTCCTTCCTCAGAGAAAACAATTTTTAGTTAATTCTCCGAACAACATTTCTGCCAAGTCTAACTGGTCGAATGTATTCATCAAATTCCAGCAGCACTCAGCCTGTGTCTTATAAAACTTGTCATGACTGATTTTTACTCTTTTTGCACTGGTTGTAAAGAGATGGATTCAAAGGCATTCCTTCTCATGCAGGTCCAGATTGAAGCACATGTTTAACAAAAAGACTGTTGTGATGCATTTTGCTGAATTGGGACCTTTTATAGGACAGATGAATCAAGCCCTTTTTTGTCATTCTGTTTTTGAGTAAACATTTCAGCAGTGTAACATTAATTATGGATTCTCCACCTTGATTCAGTATCATTTTTAGGCTGCTATTCCCTGTTAAATCATCTTCCTTGACATGTGAAATTCAGGCTGCCTTTGTTAGATTAAAGTCTTTTTATCTGACCTGCCTTTAAGCTTCATCTACTTAGTCATATCACTGGGTAGGTAACAGAAAATTGCCAATATGTCACCCAGTGGGTAAATCAATTCATGAAAGGAGGCCTAGTGCTTTTAGATTGACTGCAGAATGGCTCTTTTCTTTTTTTCCAAGCATATCTTCCTCAGCACACCTGGGTATTCCTCCTGAGGGCTCAGGAAAAAAGTTTGAATTGCCTTGTTCTTTATTAGCTACATCCCTTCTCCTTTATATTACAGGTGAACGTGATTTGCTCCACAGTGTGGTGTATTCCTGAGAGAGGGACTGAAAGCAAAAGGGCAAATTATCTTCCCAGTGATGTGGAAAGCATGAAAAGAGCTGGCAGGAAAATTATCACTAGTAAAAATCTGGGATGTTCTCTGCATATGTTTGAGAGGTGGCACCCTCTTGAGTGGGGTGAGCTTGAGGCACAGGTGAACCCTTGTTGGAGAAATAAGACCAAAAGTCTAAGTGACTTCTTGGGTCCTAATTCCAGAAGTTTTTAGAGAAAAAGAGGTCTTATTTTCAGAAATCCCCCAAAACCATCTATCCAGGGATATGAAATGGTTAGTGAAGTGTTGGAAAAAGGAAGAGAATTTCTTATCTGTCCATTACAAAGCATACCAAACCTCTAAGGGCTCCATGGGAAGAGACTCGAGAGAGCAGGGTGGAGGTGGTTGTTTTCCTTTGACAACAGGTTTTTCATGAGAATATTTGGGGAAACTGAGTCAAGAAAGTGCATCTAATGTCTTGCTCTTTTCTTTTAACCTATGTGCATAATTTATGCCTTACAAAATAGAGTGATTCTTTAAATCAAAGAATGGCTTGAGTTGGAAGAGACCTTAAAGATCATCTCATTCCAGCCTCCTGCTGGAATGGGCAGGGACACCTTCCACTGTCCCAGGTTGCTCAAAGACCTGTCCAACCTGGCCTTGAACACTCCCAGGGATGAAGCACCCACAGCTTCTCTGGGCAACCTGTGCCAGGCCCTCACCACCCTCACAGTGAAGAATTTCTTTGTAATATCTGTTCTAAATGTGACCTTTGTCAGTTTAAAGCAACTGAAACTCTTAGAAACTCCTTTCTGTGACTGCTATTGATTGCTGATTTCATGTCCACTGAACAAGGACCTGTCAAAGGTTGGTGTTCCGGGAAATCTTGGCTTCATCTTCTTGAGGTGACACTGAACAACTGAACTGAACTGAGCAACTGAACGGAAGGGTTTTGGTTCTCAATAGCAGGGCTGCAAATGGCAAACTCAAGGTATTAAGAATAGGAGGCATCAATCCAAGGGTGTCCAAAGTGCAAGAGGCACAACTAATCCTCCTGGGGAGTTTTACAACAGAGAGCAAGCTTTACCAGAACCACACACGTGTATTTTAGTGTGATGTGATGGGTAGAAGGAAGAAGAAAAGACTCATGATCTCCCTGGTCCCTGCAACCTGCCACAGTACAGTCTATGGAACAAAACACTGGGAGGCTCAGTTTTCCCAGGCTACATCTGGACTCTGGAAACAGAAATCCTGAGCCAGTGGAGATATTTCTGTCAAAAAATGTTTAGCAGTAGCAAATTGAATTCTCAGTTTCAGAAGACTTTAATTTTTTTCACTATTTAAAAATAATGCCTCTCTCTGTACTTCGATTTAATTTTTAATTTTTTAAGGAAAAAGAGGTCTTCTCCTATCTTAGAACATTTAAAAATTTCCAGAAAGCAGACAAAACAACTTTTGGGCTAAAACCTCAAAATTTTTTAATAATTACCTCTGATTCTAACGCTTCTTGCAAATGCTTTGAAAATATGAAACAGCATATTCCTGGTGCTGTGATCTATATGTCTATCACAGACAAGAAATATAAAATGTTTTAAATTCTTCTTCAGAAAGATTTTTGGGGACTGTGACCCTTATTGTTCTCTCCCTTAAAGTGGAAATCAGGAATAGCTCATTAAAGTCTATGTATTTTTTTTTTCAGTGTAAGTGAAAGGAAAAGCAAACTGCATGTATCTGATATACATTAACTTAAAGTCTGCTATTTAACCACAAGTTGTGAAAGACTATGGGAAATCTGAACCCCTTCTGATTTTTGCTAATTCTATAAAGAGTCTATTTAATTTCCTCAGGAAAATAAGGCAAATCTTCCCTTGAGGGCATATGCATTTTTGAATGTGCTACAAGTGAGTCCCTGAGGGCTCAGTTATCACTGATCACAGTTTGGTCTGTTGGATATTGCTAAGGGAAATTTAGTGTGATTGTCTGTGATCACTGGCATGTGTTCATACCCATTAGGAGACCTATTCAGCCCACTGACATTTGGTTCCTAGGAGAATAGGGTAGCTGCTCTCAAAACATTTTGAGTTTGCAGTATTTTTTTCCCTTCCCCTCCCACTCCTTCCCTCCCTCCCTCCCTGTGGCTTTTTTCAGGCAGAGGAGCAGATGTTCAAGATCAGAAAAGAGCTTGGACAGGGTGATGCCACACTGGGCAGGCAGTGCTGTATTCTAAGAAAATCCTACATAACAAAACCACTCCTTTTTATTTGTTAATTTTCTCTACAACTCTTTTCTAGGCAGTTGCAGGGGTGACACAGAAAAGCAATAATATCATCTCCATCTGTATCTCTTGTGCAGAGAGGTGAGCTTTAGAGATTTCCCTCTAAACCACAGGTGCTTTCAAGCAGTCATAGGTCTGGACCCAAAACCACCAGTGGCTTCAGGACTAGGTGCTGCAGTGTTGCCCTTATCACTCTAACTTGCCTTTATAGGTCATTCCCAAAATTTTCTATCTCTCTCTTGGAGATTTGCAGTCTCAAGGACTGGTCTCACTGATATCACAGATTAGAGCCAATGTAGATGTGCAGTGGGAACTGGTAGTGGCACCTGTGTAGTTGGTGACAGGAAATACAGAGCAAGTTACAGATGTGTGAGAGGTGAAATACAGACATTTCACTTTTGGAGCATTCAGTCCTTTGGATACAAGTAGGAAGCAAGGACTGGTGTTCTACAGACTCCTGAATGACAGGCTACATATTCACAGAGGTATCTTCTGGGTATAAAATGGCAAATCTGCTTTCTTATCTGCAGATTTTGGATCTAGGTCTCACTGCAACATCCTTTTCTCTGGGGTTTAATGCAGCACAATTTTCATAGTTGCTCTTTTGTCAAGACGTGTAGAATTACAGGATGGGACTAGGGCAAACATCCTCTAATAAACCCAGCATAAACTGCCAAAACTTATATAGCAAGGAAAAAAAAGAAAAAAAAAAAAAGGAAAAACCAGCAATTTAAGTTTTGGTTAAACAACCAAAATCATTAAACAATCTCTCTTCATTCTTTGTATCACCTTCTGGTTCTCACTTAGTGTTAGATCCAAAGAGAGACACATTTTTTCCACTCCTACTTCACCAGTTTTAATGATTTAGCCATTTCTTTCAATAAAAGACAGCAAGTTGTGGAAGCCAAACCCAATGTGGCTAATCCCTGCTTGTGTGTTTGCCTCTTGTAGACTTGCCAGATCCCAGTGCTTTGCCTAAAGACTCTCTCCGTTAGGACAGACTGCAAAGCAACTTGTTTTCTCCTTGCATGTGCGTCAGTGAGAAGTTTAGGGCTGGTCTCCAGAAGGGGTGGGGAAACAATCCAGGTGTGAAAATGCATGCATGTAGATGCTTGCAATTAAACTGTAACCACAGTTGCAGACAGCGTTTTTGTTGTTGGGTTGGTTTTTTTTTCTCCAGTTGTAGCTTTGCCATTAGCTGGTTTCAATCCTGCATTGGAGTGCTGCTGAATTTACAGCATTTATTTAGGTGCTGTTCTGCTGGACATTTGGTCCAGTAAGCAAAGAAACACAATGGTTTCTCACTCATATGCAGCTGGACCTGCATTGGTCTCTGCTCCTTGTGGAGGCCATGGCAGCCTGACACCATCCATCCCTCCCCTGGAATTTGGCATGGCTTTGTTTTGTTCCTGAAAATATTTAGGCCAGATTTGATCCTGAGGCTTTTCTTCTGCATATATTCTTACTTCCCACCTCACCTTTTTTCTTTAATCCGGTGCTTGACGAAGGTTGGGTAATACAGCTGAAATGAAAGAATAAGCTGGGAAAAAACCAACAAAACAACTTTAACCATTAAATGTTTTGGTGGATAAGGGACAAATCAGCTGTTACCTGAATGAAAGGTTAAAGACTTGCAGTTGTAGTAAAGTCCAAGTCAATTAATGGTTTTAGGTCTTTAGTCATGGCCAAAACTACTGAGGCGAGGGGGAAAAAAAATGCAAATGGAGAACCGCTCTACAGCTGTTTGGTCTACTCTACCATTCTGGGAAAATTTGTCTGAACCTTTGGGAATTATAGGAAGACACAGGGCTTGGCTCTTGCAAGTGATGTAGCTTGGCTTGTCATGGTTTAATATATACCCAGGAGAGATGGGAAAAAGTGACTATGCAATTAAAATCCCATGACAAAGTGCTGAGGAGGAGGATTAGGAGAAACATCTAGAGAAGAGTCCAGGATATTTTTGCAGCAGCTTTCTCTTTATCCTCAGTATCCTGAAAAAGGTGGACACCCACTTCACGTTCAAGACAAATATGTGATCGCAGTTTCTGCATGGTTCTTTGATTTATTATGAAATATTCTGAAGTTTAATTTGTGGGAGCTGACAGTGTCTTTGTAGGTCAATGGGAGAAAGGTCCTGTCTGCAAACACTAAAAATTGTCCATCTGGAAGAGAACACCGCTGCAAGAACAGAGAGACATTCCTTAAACATAATGTGGTTTTCCAGTGGAATTGCTTCTCATCTTCAGAGTATCACCTGTTGCATAAATACATTGCTACAAAGGTAACAACTAGGAATAATCTTTTTTTAAAAAATCCTTATGTTCCCAAAGGCAAAATAGTTCTGTGGTGTGAAGATACGACTCTCACCTGACACAGTGCCATTAGTTCAGCTGAAGAGAATTGCCTGTGGGCAAACATCAAACCATGATGGATTATGTTTTGTTTTTTTCCACACAGGTGTCTCTGAGTAACTTTTCGTAAATCTTTGGAGATGAAATATCAGGGAATAACTTAATCATGTTGCGTTATTAAAAAGATTTACTGAGCAGCACCCAGTGGATTAATTGATTGTGTGGTCCTTAAAGAGCCTAAATTTGGGGGGTTGCCGTGGTTGTAAAACCTCTCTTTGCATGGTGGCTTTACATGGAGGGTTTTTTTTTTCTTCTCCCTCTATTCCACCAGTGTGGGGATGATAACACTGTAAAGAAGAATATGTTGTTGGTGACTTATCATGATTTTAAATGACTAGTAACTGTCACATACTACATGCTACTACAAACGAAACTGATCTGTGCAGTGTGCTGGATAACAGAACTGTGCTAATTAGGAGACAGTGAGAATTTTATCAACCCCATATGACTGTCGCAAGCAAAACCATGGAGCAGCCCAGGGAATGGTTATAAAAAGAGTATCACAGTCTCACCATTGCCTGAAGGGGAGTCTCATAAAGCTTCACTATAAAATTTATCTGACAGATTTCCAGGCAGTAATTATAACTCTGATTTATATGTGTTTAATATCACTTATACTATATTTTTTTTTTCCTCAAAAGACTCTTGGAAGCTTTTTGTTGTACAGTCATTCTTTCTTTCTTGAAAATGGAACCAGGTAGCTGTAGTGTCACATCACTTTCTCAGCACTCACATTAGATAAGATTTTGGGTTTGTTTTGTATTTTTTTTAAATTTTCCAAGCATATTACAAATCATCTTCAAGCAACAGATCTCCAGTTTTCCTGTCCAATGTGCTCTAGAACAGGCTGACAAGGGAAGTGGCTGAGTCACCATCCCTGGAGGCATTTAAGGCATGAAGATGTGGCACTTGAGGACATGGTTTACTGGTGGGCTTGGCAGTGCTGGGACGACAGATGGATTTGATGATCTTAGAGGTCTTTTCCAACCTAAATGATTCTATGCCTATATAAGATATTTAAACACTTCTTTGCTGTAACAGGACCTATGAAGGGTCATGAATTTAACAGCACTCAGAAAGGTGTCTGTGAAAAATCACCCAGTGCATTTAGCCCAGATCTCCTGAGCTGTGAATGTGATCATTGAGATTGCCAGGCCATGAAAGAGAGGAGGGATGTGCAATTCAGCAGCCTGCCTTCCAACAGGGCTCATTTTGGGATCCCAGTCATCTCCCAAGTATGGGTTAGCATTCTAGTGTCCTTGCAAGCCCCTGGGCATGTGCAGCTGAGGTGGCCACTGACTGTCTCAACACACAAAGCTCTAGGGCAGGAGAGGAGATGCAATCTGGGGATGCAAATGAGTGACTGGTAAACCCTGGGAATGGGGTGAGAACACCTCAGTGATTCTCAATTTCAGTGGCACAGGCTTGCAAATGACACTCATAGGGGTAAGATGAGGGCTGTAGAGGGACAGAGGCACTGTGAGAGTGCATCTTCCTATGATGTGCGAAGCAGCAGCACAGAAATGCCATTGACTAACCCACCTGGCAGGAACACAGAGTCCTGAACACCGTGCTAGGATGTCTCCAGGACTTCTAAGAAACAGAACTAGCTGATTACCAGGACTCAAAGAGCTGCAGTTACCAGATTTGACATTCATGTGAGCATTAAAGAGTTTTGGAGCGGATTTAGACACAAGAGGGGAACAGGGAGATCTCTGCATTGCAGCCAGCTCTGTTTGCTATCTGACATTTGGCTTCACACCTGGGCTTCTGGATTCCTGGGCTTTTTTGGTGAGAACCAGAGTTCCAGATAGTAATGTGAAGTTTCCTGGGTTTTGGACTTCCAGGGAAAGGTTCACAGGTTACTTCTCTCTTTCCAAGAGAATAATGGCAATTTTTTGGCAAACTGAGAAAATTGTTATGTGCGGACCTAAGAACAAAGCTGAGTAAGGTTGCTATCATTTGTGATTAATGTTAATCTTGGTGACCAAATCCCTGACATTATTTTAAGGCTTTTGAAGTAGTCTTCAAGGCAGAAGTGCTCCTTGGAGTGCATTAATATCCTCAGATAAAGATGAGGCTTTTTCAGCTTGCTACTATAATTTTGATGATTTTTAGCCTACAACCCTCCAAATCAAAATAGGAAAGCGCAATTGCCCCATCAACAAGTGGTGACATGAGAAGAGACAGAAGGACTTTTCCAGGCCAAAGGATCTTATGGTAGACCAAATTTAATTATATTGCTGTCCATGCAATAGGAAATTTCCTGGTTAAGGTGGATGGAGTTTGTACATTAAAAATACACCCAGAAACTCCAGCTAATGCTAAATAAACTTTTGCTGCTTCCAGTTTTTGGAGAAGTCAGTCTGGTAAATAGAAGGATGCTCAAACACCTCTGCTCTGTCTGGTATTCTCACTTGTGCTGAGGCCAGGCTCCATGGAAATATCAGAGATATGCCTCTCACCCACACATTGCAGCTGCTTGAAACTGTATAGCTGAGGTCAGTATTGTTTTCATACCCCCCACCCTCCCCCATTTTATGGATTTACCAGCAAGATGTCTAAATAGTTTGTGAAGCAGCTCCTGAATTAGTACACTATTAGGCCCAATGGAAACCATAAAAACATTTGTAAATCAGCCTGGTATAATAAAATACACTGAAACTGTTCATTTCAATGTGATATGCAAGCTGCAGTTGCTCATACTCTGCTTCAGACTCTCCCGCTGAGGAGCAGCAATCTTGGAAGAGGGACAGTTCAGAGAGAGGGGAATTTCAGAAGTTCACCAGCTAATTTTAATCTATGCTACAGGAGAGTCAGAGCTTGTGTAACTTTGAGGCCAGGCTGTTGCAGCCGAGCTGAGCCTCTGTCTCAATGATTTTGCATTCATGTTGCCAGCAGACTTTATTTTGCACTGGCGAAACACCAGGTCTTTCCGTAGTAAAACCACCCTGTGACATTGCTTCTGGAAGACAACCACAAAACCTAATCCCTTAATCCCACTTGAGAAAGCTGTTTTAAATGGGAAGCAGAGTTGTGTTCACTTTCATGCTCACATGACTGATTCTGATCTCAGTTCTGCCAGCACAAATTGAAACACACACTCTAACATGGCAAAATTTGCTCTCGATCTGGCCCAGATACTGTAATTCCCATCTGGGCATAAGGTGGCTCCATGCTGCCCTGATAGATGCATCAAAGGCACGAGAGACAATCTGTATCCCATTATTGGCAGAGGCATGAACTGATTTGGGAGCCATAATTTTAAAAAACCCTTTTTTTTTTTTCTTTTCTTTCTTTTCCCCCAAAA
This sequence comes from Corvus hawaiiensis, assembly GCF_020740725.1. Lineage (NCBI taxonomy): Eukaryota > Metazoa > Chordata > Aves > Passeriformes > Corvidae > Corvus > Corvus hawaiiensis. Next base: position 75,534,456 of record NC_063216.1, on the reverse strand, counting down.
CCAGAGAGGTGAGGCCATGTACCTGCAGTATTACAGACTCATGCACAGGCTCACAGTAGAATGGCTTTAAGATGAAAGAGAGTAGGTATAGATAAGATATTAGAAAGAAATTCTTTATTGTGAGGGTGGTGAGACGCTGGCATAGGTTGCCCAGAGAAGCTGTGGCTTCCCCATACCTGGAAGTGTTCAAGGCCAGGTTGGACAGGGTTTGGAGCAGCCTGGGATAGTGGAAGGTGTCCCTGCCTGTGGCACGGGTTGGAACTGGATAATCTTTAAGATCCCTTCCAACAAGCCATTCTGTGATTCTTTGATCATGTCTGCTTGCTTTGGAACAAATTCTTAGATCTTAAGCACGTCTTGATTTGTAAAACCTTCTCAGATGGATATTTTCTAACTTTTTTTCCTAATCAATGTTCTATATTATATAAGCCCTATGACAAGTTTCATTTTGCTCCACAGCAGTGATGTAGAGATCAAAAACCATTAGTCTTTTACAAGTTGTGTGCAAAGTGGTGGTTCTAGACTGTTTGCCCTACATCTTGAGTGAGGGGGTTGTGCAATTGAGAACATCGTCTGTTCATGAAAAAGACTTTGAAGGTCTGGATCACATGCCAGAATTGTACAGGAAAAAAGCCAATATAATTTTTGAAAATTAAAGGTGAAAAAAGGACAATAAAAATCTCACTCTCTTTGTCTCAGAAATAAACGAAATCTTTGTGCTCCGTCTCACCATTTTGGCATATGTGTGGATTCATGGAGTGGATTTCCCTCCTACTCCCTGTGCTTTTTCCATCTATATAAAGAGCTTGTGTTGCTCACTGTGTGTGTTGGGTATCATGGGAAGGCAGAGAAAACTAGAGAGTCCCCAGGGAGAATCAGGAAATGTCTGCTGTGGTTCATAATGGCTTCACCAAATCAGTGATGACATTTATATAGTTTTTATAAAGTGTATTTAAGTCCTCAGGTGAAGTAAAAAGACATTATAATTAATATATTAATATCCTGTGGCTTCTTATGAGGCTATGTTTTTTTAATCTTGAATAGAAGTGGTTTATAATAGTTTTTCCAGAAATAATCTTTTTTGTTTTTTTCCCCCACCTGTGTAACTGACACCTTGTCTAAACAGCCTCCAGCTGTCGTCTTTGCAACTTGGTGCTGACACTGCCAGGGACATAGCATGACTCCAAGAATGTGAATTCTTGATCTCAGGAAGGAAATAAGAGCTAACACTGTACTTCCAGCAATATATACTTGGTTTATTATATTTATTGCTTCAATTCCATTGTTTTGGATTAATTTCACCTTATTCTGTCCATCAAAATTGATGAAATACACATCTCCTGATAGCAACTGGAAATTGTTTTCACCTAATTTGAAGCCATATATTAGATTAGGAGGAATCCTTTCCTTTCAAAGTATCTTTTTTAAAGCAGATAGATTCGAACCTAACATTTTTAAAAAGAGGTTATTATTTGGATTAGTGATGCAAAATGGTTTCATAACTGGTTTCCACAAAGGCAAAACACACAGTGTCATGGAAAATAGCACTTATTAACACTAAGGGCCAGATCAGATCAAACAGAAGGCAGGGGAATGCTGTGACTAAACTGGAAGCGATCCCAAAACTTGGTGACGCAGCCTAGTGCAGAATCAGATTGCTAGAAATGGGATAAAACTCGCTGGTTCACGCTGCCTCCTTGAGACTGCTAGGGCTTTTCCTTGGGAAATGATGTTTTGACTTCTTTGTATGTGCTAAAATATAGCTCTTTCACTACTGTTTTGGACAGACTCTTTACAAACAAAGTGATTTCAATATGAAGAAAGTGTTACTAATACAGGTCTGCTCCAGGACAGCAAATGTGGGACTTTTCCTCCTCAGTAATCACTCATTTTATCCAGAGGGGGTTGCAAGGTGAAACAATATTCCACAGATTTATTTCTGCACTGTTTAGTCCTGATAAAAGTAGTATCAGCACAGAATCACACATTGAGACTTGTAGATTCACTTATAAATGTTACTGTCCACAGATGTCCATTTTATTTACATTAATTATCCCCAAACCACGTTAGGACTGTTGGGTTCTGTCCTGTGCTGTTCTGTTCCATCCTGTCCTATTCTATCCTATCTTATCCTAGCCTAGCCTAGTCTAGTCTATCTGTTTGTAATTCCCTGAACTCCTGAAATTTTGTTACTAGTCTGTTCATGTCTAGCAGATAACTGAAACATCTTAGTCTGACTTTGTAAAGAAATGACACAGTGAAAATTAGAAGTTTATCAAAATTAACCCTTTGCAATAACTTTCCTTGCTAATAATTTTCAAGTAATGTCAAATGTGATATTGGAAATCATGTGACCAGGCAAGGCCAGATTTGTGGGGGGAAAAAAATAAAGGTGGGCAAAAATTTGGGCAATTTTTTTTTCACTGATAAATGAATTTATAAAATCAGGAAAGGTACTTGTAAAAATTGTTAGTACTCATACTTTTTATTTTCATATTTTTGCATGATTTTGAGTTGTGAACAGCTTTTGTTTTAATTATTATTTTGTACTTGTTTTCTTGATATTTGACCTTGTATGACAAAACCCCCTTATTTTCTGTTAGTAAATTATCAATTAATATTTTATAATCAGTTTTTATTATGGATCCTATATAATATTGATTAAAATATCCAAATGAAATGTAAGAACTGAAGCTACAACTTATTCCACAGAACGGTATATATACTATGTTCTCTAAAAATTATACTTTGCTTCACATTTCCATGGTTTTATTTTTGCAACTTATTTAACCTGGCCTGTAAAATATGATGGAATGAAACAAATCATCTCTCAACATTGCATAAAAAGTAGAACAAGAATGCATGTTTATACTGTGTGTACAAACCTGCTATTTGTTGTCACATTAAATACTGAAAATTTGAACTTTTGTTAGAAGGGTAAATACAATAACACGTATATACATCCATATGCAGTTCAGTAATTTCCCAAGATTTCTAAGTGTGAGAACTTAAGATGTAGATTAATAAATATGTATTTAAATATTTAAACACAAGAGTTCTTTCCAACACTGCTGAGAATATTACATTTCCCAGGTATGATTGTGCTCGCTCCTAACTTTGGGAAACCAAGTCCCTCATTAAGACAATTAAAGTATGTAGGGCCAAGTTTTGGTCTCATTTTTTGTCCGTTAATTTAGTGTTACAGCTCATGTCAACACTTTGAATGACCATCTCCTTCAACCAAAATTAAACTAATGGGCTCAGAACCTGACTATTGTCATGGGAAAACAATAAAAAAAACCCTTTTCCATACTTTTATCACCACTGTCATTAACTACTGGCTTGTGTAAGAGCGCATAAAGCACACTAGGCACTGACTACTCTCTGTTCCACGACCACCTGAGGATGAAAACCCCAAAAGCTGCTTCTACCTCCACACTGCCCTGAGTCCCTGGGCTGCTGGGTGTTGGTGCTCAGTCAGACCACGCATCGGTTTTCCTGCTGAGGAAAGACGCCGTTTAAAGAAATCAGCCTTATTATGTCCCAATGACAAGCATAATTAACAATGTCTGCCTGTGAAAGGCACAAGAATAGAGGGAAAGCTTTTGTTCACCTGAGCACACTACCATCCTTGACCCATCCAGGTAATTTAAGCCCTGGTTGAATTGGACAAGGACAGTTGTAATTGTGCCCCAGTCTCGGCTGCTTCCAGTCTTGCAATTACCCTAATGAAGTTGTCTGTGGAGGGGTCAGTCGCTAGCGGCCAGTTTGGCTGGAGCCTTCTCAGGCTGTCAACAGAGGGAGAACAAGGAGTCCATTGGGTCAGAGCACGAGACGAAATGAATGCTGGTAATTGATCTAGTGACAGCAGGGTCTGTCCTGAGATGAGGGAAATGGCCAGCTGCAGTGAAAAGATGATGCCAAAAAATCTCCAAAGACTAAAAAAAAAGCTCCACAAAGAACTCGTATGTTTCTGAAGATGTGAAGTTAGACAAATTTTAAAGGGCACCCAGCCATGTGGCCATTAAATTTGGACATTTCTCTCAGTTAGATACAACCATGTTGCCATCTCTGTCTGTTTTTGTGAAGTGAATAAAACAGGCCTTTCCATGAGCTTTTAAAACTCTGCCCTCTCAACCCATTCCCTGTCAAAATCCCCAAATGCATGTGCAGCCCATAGGTATGGATCCATATGTATGGATCCACAGGCAATATTAATAGATGTGCAGTTATGTCTTATTGGATCTTTCCAGGAAGGTTCTGGATGTGCCCTTGAAAATGCATTCCCAATTAGTGGTGTGATTCAACGTGTATATTTTGAGCTTCACTATTTCAGGTGGGCTGAAATGTAATTTTAACTCATCCTTCCATCGCTCTGTTCTTGCGAGAGTTTTTAATTAAACATAGTCTTTAATCAATTAAGTGGCAGCTGCAAGTAATGTGTTAGTGCTCTGAACGTGTCTTTAGAAATATCCAAACTTGCAGAAAATGCAAGTTCAAATAGCAGCAGGGAAGAGATTGACTTTCATCCTTCCTTTGAATTCCACAAAATTTCCTGTCTGGGACTACTCATCAATATCTTGCCTAGACATAAGAGACAGGCTTTCAAAAACAATTAATCCCTCCTCCCTTTTCTATCTGCATGGTAATTCAGGATAATAGAAATAATGGTAATAATAAATACTGAAGCTGGAGTTAGAAATGGCAGCTCCAAAGCTTGAAAATCCTTGTTTATTGCTGGCAGAACTGACAGGTTTGGAAAGGGCGTTGACAGTGTTGATAAAGACTATTGCTTATCATCACTTTGACTTCAGGACTAGCAGAAAACATATATTTTAATAGTGATAACAATAATAGTAATTGTTAATATTGTTTGTAATTAATGCTAGACTAATTTCTGTCACCTTTTTACAAAGATATAACTAATTATCTACACTGACCTCACTGAGGCATCTAAAATATGGTGTCTGTATACAAGGTAGTGAGCCCAGAATCTCCTTACATGTATTTTTTCATGAATTGGACGGCCCTTGTACATGTGAGAAATGAGAAGAGAGACACCAGTAGGTTGTGCCTGGAGTTGCCAAAAGAAGGTGGAGGTGCTTACTCCAGCTGTTCTCTTTAGTCAATAGAGAGAAGTAGGGGACAGCAGCAGGCAAGTGATTCAGTCTTCAGGGAACTGCCTAAGAATGAAATGAATTAAGATTAATTCCTCCTGGAGGAAGCTCCTATTTCCCATCCTACCAAGGGGCTCTGGGGTGACCAGCTCAGTTGTAGATGCTGAATGTTGAAGGAGTAAGATAGCACAATCCTGTCCGTGACTTGTATGTGTTCAAACTCGGAGTCTGTGGCGTGATCAAAACCAAGACTGACTTTTTTAATGCTCAGTTATGAATGAGCCTAAAGCTAAGTGTCTTTGCTGGGGCAAATGAGAACTTGCTTGAAGGAACAGGGAATGAGATCCCATACTATTTATTTCACACCCTTTGCCACTGCGTTCCACATGGAGTCCACAGCCCCCAAGATGTTGGTGTCTCACACCCCTGTAAATATTGAGATCTCACACCCCCTCTTGCACATGTATTTCCAGCAGGATGGCAAATTGCAATGATACAGAGTGTGAGGTCCCATTTTAGAACCACATGAGCTGAACAACCACACAGACTCTCTGTGGGTTTAGTGCCAGTGGTGACAATGCTCTGTAACTGGTGACCTGCCTGGCAGGGAGGCCACCATGAGAGACATCAACTGGGGGAACCGGACAGGCTTGCTCTGAGGGCTTGTCATGGTTCCATAGACCCTGTAACCACCACCCCTCTGCTGAAGGGAGTGTGTGATAATAACAATAATAAAAAATAAATGTCATCTTGCAGTATTTTTCTGTTTCTCATCATTATGCCACAATGCCAAGGAAGTTAGGGACAATGCTGGCTACCAAAATGATGGATTTATGACAACTGCTGACGCCTTTTTTCCCCTTGTGAATCAGAAGTTTTAAAAAGCAGGCGTGTGTCTCCTGCACAAATAACCTGTGTTAATAGACTGCATCAGGATCCCATGTGCATGTCAAGGCCCATGCTGAGCTCAGTTCAGAAACTGAGCACTTGTCCACTAGTACAAAGCCTCACACACTAGTCAGGTATCAGCATCCCTTTCGTGCATTAAACACACTGGATACAGTCTCTTTTTCCTATCAAACACATCTAGGAGTTGGAAAAAAAAAGTACTTTTGGGGATTCAATCTCTTCTTATGTTTTATTTTCATTTTTTGTAGGTTCTACTTGAAGAAATTCCACTCAGATGCTCTTTTTTTTCCTCCTAAAGCATTATTTTCTTTTGGGGTACAGACTTGGAGTTCAATGATATTTTGAGGTAAGATATTTGATTTATTGTCTCTGATACAACAAATTAGACAAATCAAGTTTTCTGGACATCAAAAATATATTTGCAGCACTGTACTGGTTTGGCTGGGATAGAGTCAATTTTCTTCACAGTAGCTGATATGGGATGGTTTAGATTTGTGCTAGAACTGGTGCTGAAAATATAAGGATGTTTTCCTTATTTCTGGGCAGGGCTTACACAGAGTCAAGGTCTCTTCTGCTCCTCACCCCATCCTACCAGCAGGAATTCTGGGGGTGTACTAGGAGGGTCATGGCTGGGACAGCTGACCCTGACTGACCCAAGCGATATTCCAGACCATATGAAGTCATGGTTGACATATAAATCTGGGGGAAAAACATGTAAGAGGGGAAACACTTTGAATGATGATGTTTGTCATCCCAAATCTCTCTTACATTTGATGGACCCTTGTTTTCCTGGGGATTGCTGAACACCTGCCAACCCATGGGGAGTGGGGAATGAATTCCTTGTTTTGGTTTGCTTGCCTGCATGGCTCTTGCTTTACTCGTTGAACTGCCTTTATTTCAGCCCATGAGTTTTATCACTTTTTAGGCATGGATTTTCTCAGTTTTTAGTCATAAGTTGCCAGCTGGGGTTAAACCCTGACACTTCTTCTCAATCTTAGATTGAGGTATACAAACTGGTCTGTGAAACTGATCACTCACATAAACCTCACTCCAAGTTCTTTTATTAATGTTATTTGGAAATGAAGTGAATTTACACATAAGGTTTTGCATCCAAACCTTCAGAGGGGTTTCAAAAATGGAACACAATGTCCTGAAGCTCACACTCTAGTGATGAAAAATGTTTGCAAAAATTCAACAGTAAAAGCTTTTCTATATCTATGTCAACTTGTTAATTAAAACCCCAAGTAGAGGGGAAAAAAAAAAATAATAGCAGTGGATAACTTAATGTTTAGCCAAGAGTATCAGAAAATTGGAAAACCAAAAAAGGAATTAACAGAAACCAAAAAATGCAGAAGAAATATAATACAGATTTAGAAATAGGTATGCCAAACCATATGGACATTGAAATGGATTCGTTTTCACTCCTTAGGAACATGCAGACTATATCCCAAAGTAGCAATGGTAATGAACACTCTTCTGGGCAGCCAAACCATGGGCACTGGAAGCTAGGCACTGGGTCCAGTTTTAACTTTTTGTTTTCTCTGCATCTCACTTTTCCCACTGGATATCAGACTGTTTTCTTCCACTTTTTGTGAACTTTTCTCATTAGCTTAGAAGTCTTCAGACAAAGAGATCTTCTGTTACGTGCTTTTCCTTTGCCTAAGGCAAAGGGTCCCCCATACTTTGGTCAAAGTTTTTGCAGTTGCTGTAAGAACAGTGTAGTTAAATCCCACGTGGAATTTAGTTCGTGCACAAATTAATCTTACTGTTGTGACACACTTGACTGCCAGTGTATATACAACAACAAGAAATGGCCATGGTCTCTCACTTGATCGTGTGTTCAGATTTGTCCAAAACAACAAAATCTGGTCTATTAAAACCACTAATGGACAAGAGGGAATGATTTTGATGGAGTGACATCTAAACTGCTTTTCCTCAGTTTTTGTAGTGGAAGACATCTGAAGGAACTATCCAAGAGACATTAGGCAATCAGAATTATTGTCCTTATAATAACACAACAGTAGCAATCTCATTTTGTACCCACTACTCATTCAATCTAAACTTGAATAATTTGCATGGGGGACATTATTTATTCTTTGAGGAAACCTAAAAATAGAAACTTGAGCAAAGTGATTGTAATAACCAAAACTGCATGACTGAATGCTTCGCTGCAGCATTTACACTGTTCTCAGAAAAATTAGTGTATCTCAACAGAAGATAGGTTAAATGTACTGTACCTACCATAAAAGACCAACCCTCTCTCAACCTTTCACATGAGGTTAATTCTGTTATGACTGGTGACTCTTTTAAATCCCTCGATAATTGCACTGCAGGTAGAGGTAGTTCAGGCTTCAGGACTTAAAAATTCTGATCTTACTTATGACTCCACCTAAAAATTCAATTAAAGAACAATTTAAATCTGGCTCTGGATTTGTATAACCTACATCAGCATGCTCAACCACAGTTTAGTCATCCTCATCTCACTCTGTGCACTAGTTCTGGTTACCCTGGAGTGGTACCAGTGGAGATTTGCTCACCTGCATGTATTCACATTTAACTCCTCTCAGTTTCCACACCCTACTTTGCACGTGTATCCTACTCAAAAAGTCTTTTCCCTTATTCAGATTTAAGATTGGCTGAGTCTCACTCACTGAATAGCTACTCAAAATTTTGTTTAATCTTCATTGTTCAGTGGGTGGTCCTCTCCACCATTATTTATTACCTGTTAATGACAGAGTGATTGGTTTCCTCCTGGGAATTTCCATGCTTCTCCTTGCTAAATGTTACTGGAAATACTCCAGCAAAATATTATCTTTTTTTCCTAAGAATCTTTTGGGTTTTCAACATTTGGAGAGTTTAGATGGGATTCATCTCATCTACTTTTGAGAGGGTAGGATTCAGTTCACAGACTGAGACATCTATTTTTAGGTTTTGGCATGCAGGTGTCTCCAGGAATGCTGAGTATCTGAGCACTGGGGATCTGAACTGCACAACCAGAGTGATAGAATACATGGGTACCTTCTCCTTGTTCTTTCTGGTCTCACTGGGGACATTGCAGGATAACAGGGAGCCTACAAGCTCCTCCTAAAGCCACCAAACTCCTTGACATGTCAGTTCAGCTCAGGCTGAGCCATAGTAATGACTCTTGCTCATTTGAGTGTACTGGATTAAAATAAACAGTCTCCACCAACCTAAAGCATGTAACAGCTTAATAATACCTTAGTAAGTCCTTCTGGCCTACTCAGTTGAAATTTGAAAATTGCAGATAATTACAAACAGCACAAAAGGAGTCTTATAACAGGAAGTGCTGGACAGTATTAATAACAGGTTTCATTAGCAGATCCACCTATACTGCATATGACAGCTGCCATAGGGAAAAAAATGTCCCACAGAAGATTAGACACTCAGCATAACAGGTATTAGGTAAATAAGTAAGCAAATTGTCCATAAAACCATATAAGAACCTTTCAGCTTTATAAAATCCACATTTTAAGCTGTAAATGATGGACTCAGGGGAAAGTCACATGAGTGCTAATAGTTATGAAAGGAGACTGTTTCAAAAGTCTGTAAATTAAGACAGCTGTAGAATTATAGAATAGTTTGGGTTGGAAAAGACCTTTAAAGTAATCTACTTCCAGCCCCCCCTGCTGTGGGTAGGAACACCTTCCACTAGACCAGGTTCCCTCAAGTTCCATCCAGCCTGACCCTGAACACTTCCAGGGCTGAACACTTCCACAGCTTCTTTGGGTAACCTGTGTCAGGGCCCCACCACTCTCACAGTAAAGAATTTCTTCCTAATATCCAATCTAATCCTGCCCTCCTTCATCTTAAAGCCATTCCCCCTTGTCCTATCCCTCCATGTCCTTGTCAAAAGTCCCTCCCCAGCCCTCTTGTAGCCCCCTTTAGGCACTGAAAGTGGGCCTGAGGTTTTCCTGGAACCTTTTCCTCTCCAAGCTGAGCAGCTTCAACTGTCTCAGGCTGATTTCATAGCAGAGGTGCTCCAGCCCTCCATTTTGAGAAATATGTCGGAATTCTACCCAAGGCAGATAAATTATGTTGCTATACAATGACTGTGAAGGTACCTTGTAGACTGCAGGAGAGAATGGGTACCTAAGTAAAGACATTAGTGAGTAGAGTCCTTCCTTTAAAAAGAACAAGCTTTCTGATCAGACCAAATCCATCAAAAACATAGTTTAGTCAGTTTGGATGTGCAAAATCCACAGAACTGGAGTTTCTCTGGTTCTTTCATTTCTTGTTAAAAGTAATAAATGTACCCATTTTTCTTGGATGGGCAATACATGAGGCCCATGTGTTTGTCAAGGCCTGGTGAGAAGCACCAAGGTATGATCTTGCGCACTTTTTGCAAATAGTTCCCCAAGACTCAGAATTCCACTGTCAGGAATGCTTTAGTTCCTCAGCAACTTCTGCTTCCTCTGTAAAAACCAGTAATGGGAAGAAAATGCTTTGGGATGTGGGTTATCTCACTTGATAAGTGTACAGTTGCCTGCAGACCAGAGCCTCTATTTTACACACACCACTGGTTTTATTCTGACATGTTCTCCTTTACTCCCCTGTGGTTTCATGGGTCAGGGACTAGGTGGAGGTGCCCCATGTTTTCAATTTGCTGAATGAAATTACAGTGGAGAAGAAAGACTCTGTCAGCCATATCTGGTGGATAGAGCATGAACAGAGAACACCCAGTGGGAGCACTGTGGGTGTGTTTGATTTCGCTGCACATGTAGTTTATAACTCACTTGAGGCTCTGCATCTCATTAGTTTTGGGCGGGTCTCTCCCACCAGGACAAGCAGACCTCATTTCATGGATGTTTTTATGTATCCAATTTAATTCTGAGTGGATGAAATAAGACTGGTGTCATGAGAAGGTGCATAGGCAAACCTGACAGGATTATTCAGGTAATACAAGACGGCTGGTAGGGTGCTCTCTTACTTCTCATTAGTTTTAGAGAAGAACTGTTGAAATTTGGATTTTTGAAAAATTTTTGACTTCCAGATTCTAAGAAGAATAACACGACAGAGGCTTGGGCCAGGACTCAAAGGTTTGGAAAATTTTTGCCTGAACTGCTCTATTTCAATCCAGAAGAAAAGTACAAATGTAGACATGATATTAAAGAAGCAACAAATGAATGAAGAACCAGCAACACCAACACATAAAGAAAAGTATGGAGTATTTTTAACTGGGAGTACTGAAATTATCACTCTCCCAGATGTCTTTTGGCTCTTCCTTTCAGAGTTCTGAGGTTTTTGCCCACAGATGGCGCAACTACGAGTGGCCGAGGCTGCCCACACCTTGTCCTGACCCTCAGGTATGGCTTGGAGTGTGCTACAGAGCAGTTAACCACTATGAAAAAATATAAATTGACCCATGTTTAATCTGCATAAATCTTAAGGCTGGAGGTTGCTCTGATGAGAAGAAAGTGAACAACTTTCACAATAAAATATGGAGCCCACAGTGTAATAGGGAGTGCTGATGTGGAACACAGCTGGGGAGAAAGGAGCCATAACTCCTGTATAGCTTTTGAGTGTCCAGGGTGCATCATGGGCTGTGAGGTCTTTAATCTTTGGGTGTATATCCTTTACGGGTATGATTTTTCCCTTCAGGTATGAGTCCTTTGTTCACATCTTGGTCATGTTCACACCTTGGTCAGTCATCAGAATGATGAAATATTGAAGCGTGGATTTGCACTGGCACGAAAGATGCCATGAACTCAATCTGTATTTTTATCGAAGAGAAGGCTGAGCAGTGATTTCAGCTTGTATACACCTACATGACAAAGATATTTTTCTTTGGCCAGAAGTCTAAGAACATGCAATAAATGAAAATAGGACACAGAAAAATTCAGATGGAAAAGAAGTATGGTTTAACCATGAACCCAGCAAACAACTGAAATAGCAAACTGATGCTTTCAAAAAATATTTTTCCCTATTGTTGGGCACTTAAAATTAAAGACTGAATATTTTTCCCCTAAAAGACATGTTTACCTTCAAAGTGGACTTTAGAATAGGTGTGGCCTACACTATGTGGTAAATCAGGCATCCTTCTTTAGCTACTCAAAAAACCTTTAGCAACTTTCTGCTCTGAGGGGATGTCTCTTAATGTCAAGACCTGGGTGATACACGAGGTAACAAATTTTGTAGTTTTCGTTCTTCTTTCCCTGCTTCTATAGCAAGCAGACAAAGTGAAAAGTACCAAGAATGCCTGAATCCTGTCCTTCACCTTCCCCAATTATGCTTTTTGCTAAGGGCTATAATGAAGTCGTGGGATCAGGGAGAAAAGTTTGAGTAAACTCCAGGCAGTGTTCCTTCTCCCTCAGAAACAATTATTCCTGAAAACCATAATCTTGACCAGTATCTGGGTTGGTCTGAAAACAGACTATGCAGATGGAGGTGACTGAACAAAATTGTCTAAGGTAATGTTAGAGAAGACATGGCTTCTTTTTTAATTTATATGTGTAGAAATACACCTTTAATATATTAAATTTTAATTGCCTGGTGCTTGTCAGATCCAGATTGGATCTCTTTGTTCCTGTTTTTATTCTCATTGCACATGTCAGACCAACCCCTTCACCTGGATGTGCTGCCATGCAGGTGTTTGCTGGCACACCTTCTGCATAACCTGGGAGGGATATGCAGAAGGCTGGAGGTGGCAGGAGCACAACTGTCCACAGCCTGGCAGGGGTCAGGGTAAATACTCACTGAGCCATCCTCTGCAGCCTGCTTTGTTTACCTTGGGTCTCTGCCCTGTATATGCTGAATAGGCACAAAGACATTAATCTCTCTGTGTCTCAGATCCCCAAGTGTCCCATGGGGATCACAATATTTCCTTGCATTTCCTTATGGATGATCTTCCATGTGAGCATGTACAACCCCCCAGCACAGAAGATAACGAGAACAGGGTTAATGTTCTGCTTTGTGAAAAGACACTTGTGGATATCTCAGGAACAAGATGACTTTAAGACTGCTTTCTCCTCAAAATGATGCAGCCTGGAATCCCTGCAAGGCTCTTCACATTAACAGCAGAACAGTGTGAATGGCTTAGGAGAGCACACACTGAGTTACAGCCTCCTCCCCCTCCTCCAGGAACTCCGAGTTCCCTTCAAAAGAAGCTGTTCGTTTTGCTGCTGAACTAACATGATTAAACAAGACAGGTCTGGCAGGGCTCTTCCACATTGTCAAATCTTGAACAAAAGGCATAATTTTCCTATTTCTTACAACTCCAAACAGCCTGCTTACAGAGATGGCAATTACTCACAGGCAGCGTAACTCAAGACCTTTCCAGTGTTTATATCTCCACATGATCCATACATTTACATGGCAACGGCATGGAACAAGACATGTCTTTTCATTTTCCCATCATAATTCATAGCAGGACCCTGCCAAGAAAACACTGGAGCTGATTACCAAGTGTGACTACGATCGGATCATTTAGCAATTTGAGTTTCCACACCTTTTGTGTGAGGCTGGGCTTTGTTTTACTTAAAGCAATAATTAAATTCTAATTTCATAATATAGGTCGTGGTTGCTTCATCTCTCTGTGCCTTCAAGGAAAAGAAAAGCTGCACAGAACACAACAAACATTTTTTAATTAATTTTTTTAAATTACCTAATAAATGTTTACCTGCTTCACAGGTGTGCTTGCTGCAAAGTGACTTAATTATCATTCCCACAGTCCCTGTTCGAAGGATCACAAAGGGATTATACCTTGGTGTTATCCTCAGTAATAATGAATTACTCTTTTATGAAGAACTGAATTCAAAGAAACATTTTTAAGAGTAAAAGTTTTTTATATGATATGCGTTAAAGAAGGAGTTAAGACTTAATAGATTTTAAACCAGGCAGAATTTAAAAACAGAGCAGAAATAGATGATTACAAACAGTCTTGGACTCCTTCCTTCACAATGCTTAAATTTGTCTTCAAGGTTCCCCCAATGAACAAGAAAAGCAGGGCACCTCTCAGATCCATGCAGAATTGTTCCAGAGCTTATTGGAGACCTTTTCCTTTCTTTTGCTCCAGAGCATGACACTCCATGTTTTAGCTGGAGTTGTAGGGTCACTCAGTTTATCAGGTCACATAACACATGGCAGGTCATGACATGTCCCAGCTGGTCTAGTTTTCATTGGATTACTCACCCTCATCTCCAACACAGCAGCATGGGTTCCCACAGGTCTTCAGACCCAGGTGCTGCATGATGGATCCAGTCAATCAACTCCTTTCTTCATCCCTAAGCACAACCTGGAGGTGCTGAGAAGGGTGAAGTGGGCAGCGAGAGACTACTGTGAGTCTAAGATTTAATATATATTTAATATTTAATATGTGATCCTTCCATTTCCATGGGCTTCAGACTAGGCATGGTATTGAGTGCTTTCCTAGAGAGCACAGGAAATCAATCAAATAAAGTGCAGATAGTTCTTATTTAAAAGAAAAAGGAGAGCCATATCAAAACTTGGTCATATGCCTGTCTAAAAGTGGAGACACTTTTCTCTCTTTTAGAGAACCATGGTTTGGATCTCGATTTTACCAAAATTTTCTCACTTTATCTCAAGCACTTGTCACTTTTATTGCTTCTGCTGTCTCTGAAGGTACCAAACAGCAGTGATTTTTCTGTACTGTATCTCCATCACAAACCTCATCTGAGTCAGCCTGTGAGTGTTTTCCCCAAACAGACATAGTCACAGATCTCTGTGGGTATACCCTCATTATCCAGAATGTCTGGGAATCGGGTAAAAACACCTTTCATCCTGTTCCTAGCTGACCTTTTTCTTTTTTTTTTTTTTTTTCAATTGCAATTGCATGCAAAAAAGATTTAGATACAGAAGGCTTCTATTATTGTTTTGGAGTTGCAGCCATAGAAGCACAGAATCACAGAATGGACTTTAAAGATCATCTAGTTCCGACTCTCTTGCCATGGGTAGGGACACTTTCCACTAGAGCCATCCTTGTCTGCACTCCGAGATGTAATTCAGGTGTCTGCTATGTCAGCTGAGCAGATGTGCCATGAGTTTCCCCTCACACAGTGTGGTTTAGTTCCTGCAGGACATTGTGGGCTGATGTTTCTGTACATTTTAGCTTCCTGCGACCCTTTCTGTGTATACCTATAATTAGAGATCATGCATGGGGGCTTGCTTCACTCAGGGCTGCAGAGCTCAAATAATGTGCTCTATAAAGTGTATTCATGTGACTTAAGACTTAGTAGCTCCTCTTACATGTTCCATGACCACTTTCTTTAACAATATGTTTTAGTACTTCTATGACTTTTTTTTTTTTGTTATACTTCAAAGGGCTTCTAAGTTACTGTATCCATAATCCTTCCCAGAACCTGACAGGGAAGGTAGCTGTGCACAGTCACCCCTTCTTACAAATCAGCAAGAGGTGCTTATGTGAGTTTCCCACAGCACAGAAGGGGCAGAATCAAATTTAGGATTAAGATTTCAAAACATCTAGGACCTTCTTTGTTGTGTAGGTCTATAAACATCCATGAAGGATTTGATGTTCCAGACCAGAGAAGGACCAGCCTGACCATGTAGCTCAGAGCCTGTTGGATGTGAAGAATGTGCTTGTGCCCCTCTGTAGGCAAAGACGAGTGAAAGGGTTCTTCAGAGCACTATTTAAACGTGCAACAGACCCCTTGTTTGAATCATCCCCTTGTCTTTCTCGTCTGAACAGACAGTTTGCAGTGTTGAGCTTTCTAGTGTAGCTGTGTAAACACAGGTAGTACAAATACCCCTCACTAATGCTGCGTGACTAAATGCAACGATTTGCCTTCACCCGTTGCACAACGCTCACGCTCAGCTGCGTATGTAGAATAGGTTTTAATTCCAAATAATTGCTGGGTTTTGGTTTTGACATATTGAGTAGGATTCATTTGCCTAAGAACTGACATTTCAGACATATATATGTGAGGTATTGTACTGTCAACAGCTGCTGCAAATGCAGGGTGGTACAGGTCTACCCCAAATCCTTCTTCATGTCATGGAGCTGTCTGAACTTCCCCAGGGTGATCAAGGAGTCCAGGCACCTGTGTTTAGGCAACCTTGATTTATCTATTTGTAAACAGAGTCTTTGATGTCATCCAAGGGCATCAACTCTTCTTGGAAGATGGACATTTTTATTTCTTCACTTTTCCACGTGCCAGTAACTCAAACAATGAGAATCATCCTGGTTCTCATTTACCAAATCCTCCAAGCAACTTCATGTAGCTTCACGGTCTGTCAGTAATTACACTGTGAAAATTCACAAAATAATAGAAATTTGTCCCTGCTTTTAAATTCACCATGAATTGAACCCAATTTTCTTTCCATTTAATAATTGGAATAATATTTTTGTCATTGCTTTTTCCTTCTTACGGGCTTTGACCTTTTTGGGGCCTAAAAAATAACTAAATGAGAGCATGGATTGTATTTGCATTATAACTCTATTGAGCAAGTGTTTTATGACTTGAAGAGCGCAGAAAATTAGCACTCAGTGTGGAAGAAAGTCTTCTACGGGTATCTCAATTTTTCTTTCTGAAAGAAAGCTAAAACAGCCCCAGAACTACCCCATTTTGGATAAATACTCTTCCTATAGCAATTACTGCCCTGTCTAGCTGTAGTCCAGCATTTTTTCAGTTGTTGTCAGCTATGACCTTAGAAACAGGGGAAGATAGGCCAGACTGAACAGAGCATGGCCATGTTGTGGACTGGCTATGATGGGAATGCCCTTCAGCTCTCACTTTGCCTCCTGATATGTCTTTATCTGATGTGTCTTTACTTCCTGATGTATCACGAGACAAGCAAACAAATGAAAGATGAAGAAAGGGGAAAGGGCATATCTTTATTTACTTTAATTGTCTAAGTAGTCATTCAATCTCATCTATGCTAATTCAGGCTTCTTCTAGAGATCCTTGAGATAGAGGCACTTCCAGAGGCTGATTCTGTCCTTTTGCCTCAGGCACTTAGTCAGTGACCTGAATGGCTAACAAGGCCACTTACAGATGGCTATAAAATAAGAAAGATGAATCCTGCCCTTCATGACCTGCCAAGCAGAGACAGCAAGCACTTCTTAACCAGAGCATCACAAAAACTAAATTCCACATCCATTTTATCACCACCATCCACCAGATGATGTCAGAGTTGTTAGAGGTGTAAACTGAGGTGGATGGTGAATCTACCTAATTGTCGGCATGCAAAGAATAAGTGATGAGGTGGTAAGAAATCTAATTTCTCCTTCTTGTTCTCTGCTTCTATGCATTGAAACAACTTGTTTCTCTGGAGCTCAGCTTAGATTTAATTTGGAAACACAACTGGTCGTTTTCCCCCAGTGTGATTGTGGGTATTCAGTTTAGTTGCTGATATGTCATCGGGCCTCTGAGACATCTACACAAGACCTGATACAAAATCCAGGGGACACCCACATTTTTCTTGAGAAGCAATGAAAGACAGTCAGGTCATCCAAAGTAATTTCAGCTGGGCATAGATATTATTAGGCAATGAAAAAGGTGTGCTGTTGCTTACAGTTTAAGACACCTTCATTTAGGTGACTTAGATGATTTAGATGTCCAAGATCTCCTCATAAATAATACAGATCTAGTGCTTAATTTAGATATCTAAGAATAACTGCTATTCTGGCATTAATTCCATGTTATACACCTCAGTTTGGAAAACCTTTACATTATCATGTTGCAAGAGGTTAAAGCCATTTCAATACTGAGATATCTTTTTCTGTTGCTTGATACACCAGAAAAACTGTTTTGATGTTGCTCTCTAGTTAAAGCAGGAATCTGTTCAGGGAAGATCTGTGCCTATGTGGTTTGTAAGTGTCTCTTGGAAGTTGATCACAATGACCCTTTCTTGCCCATATAGAGAACCACAGAATCATTTAGGTTGGGAAAGACCTTTAAGGTCATCGATCCCAACTATTATCCCAGCACGGTCAAGTCCACCACTAAACCATGACACTAAGCACCATGTCTACACAAATTTTAAACCCCTCAAGGTCTGGTGAATCAACCACTTCCCTGGGCAGCCTGTTCCAATGCTTGACAACCCTTTCCATGCAGAAATTTTTCCCAATATCCAATCTAAAATCCTCTCCTGCTGCAATAGATAAATGTATGTCTTCCATCACTGGGCTAAAAATTTTACAATGCGGACAGACAGAGAGACAGAGACAGGAAAAAAAAAGAAAAATTTACATCTCAACTGCATTGCATAACCAGCAATCATTGTAATAGAATTACTGACATTATGGGCTGCTAAAGGAACAGTTAGTAGCTTGTCTCACTTGTCTGTAATTTACTCTGTGTCTATTTAGCCTTGATGTACAACCGAGGTCAATTGCTGTGCCGCTTTCCTATCTCCCTACTTTGGAGTTATAGAGAGAAATGTGTGCCTCATGAATGACTATCTCTCCTGGTCAAGCTTGTCTCTCCCGCCGTTCAGCAGTGCCATGTGTTAATAGATAGTGCTGAACAGTTAATATCACCAGCTAATTGGCAAAGCATGTGTGAAGCAGATGTATTTAAATATAGAACGTGGAGGCTGAAGGAGTAACTGAAATGCATAAGTGATAAGGATTTATTATTAGAGCAGATTAATGAGCCCACCTTTTTCTCCTCCCCCCTTCATCTCTCATCCTCTTCCCTGACCAAGTGTATTTTTAATTCTTCCATTTCAGGAAGGTTTTATTCCACCGTAGAGAAAATTCTGATAAAGAATTTTGTGTTGGCTGTATGGCAGCACCTGGAAGGCCAAACCATATTTTCTGTGTACTGAGTATTTGTGAAGACTCAGGTATGTAGTAAAACAGTAACAACTGATTATAAAGCATAGGTGAAGAAGGGATATGTGAAAAAGGGATGGAGAGAGGGAGATGTGTATTTTTCTAATTCAGATCTGTTGTCTCAAAGATCTAAAATATTAAACAGGAATATCCTTTTCCCTTTGGCTGAAGTTTCAGCCCTCTGCCCAGCATTGTCTACTCAAAGGCAGCTTTCTACTGCCCTTTATGGGAAGGGCCTCAGTGCTTCAGGCCACTTTCCTCCTTGAGTCTAACCTGCAAAAGGAATGGAGGTAGTTTTTGACATATCCTCACTCCTACATTTAGCTCCCATGGAAACTTGCATCCTAACTTTAATCTACCCCCAGAATTGAAGACCAGCTTCTGCACTTTTATCAAGATGCACATCCTTCAGTTTGCCCTCAGATGGGGGGGTTTGGAGCTTATCTCTCTACTATGGAGGTTGCTTTTCACTCTGAGACACCCCAATCACTTCGTAAGCATCTCTTATGTGCCCTGAAGCCATCGTGTGTGTATTTGTGTTCTCTGCTCTGCAGATGGAGAAACTGAGATCCAGAGATGATCCTGACGATGATCCAGAGATGATCCTGATACTCGTGATGACGAAAATCTAAATTAGAAGTCAAATATTGATCATGAATGAAATTGAAATCAAACAGAAAAATCCATAAGGAAAGATACATTTTCATCTATTCTCCCCAGCCCACCATTATCTTCCCCAGTGTTTTAGCAGGTAGCAGTAGGCACAACAAAGCAACCCATCACACAAAATTAGTCATGCACACGAGCATGCTCAAGCTTTTATTTGTTTCTGGCTTAATATTTTCTCTCAAGAAGTTGGGATTGAACAGCGATTGGGTTCACCGGCAAAACAAATCTCCTTAAATTCAGCTTGCAGCCAGGTAAATGCAATTTCCTTGGTCTTGGACTGGACAGTTTAGAGTTAACTCACTTCTCATTATCAGGTTTTCAGTTCCAAACAGATGAAGTTATTATTTAATTTGTTTATTAAACATGTTGATTTTAACCATGTCTTAAGTGGAAATATGGTTCTTTAAGCTTTTTCTAATCTGGTAGGCCTGAGGATGCTTTAACTGTGATGTGATGCTGAAGACAGGAATCCCAAGTAAACACAGAACCCTTCATCCCCAAAATTTCCACGTGAAGGAGGACTGTGTACATGGATTAAATAGGGAGGTGTAACACACTCCTATCTATCTCTGATCAGGACAGGAAGGGACTTGGACACCTTGGTACAACACAGAGGATCTATTTCCATATCTGTATCCACTGCCTGCTCTACACACAGGCTAATGAAATAAAAACCAAATTAATATAAATTTAAAAAAAAATCTGCAAAATTTTCTTCAAAAGAAATAATAAAAAAGCTGGTTATTTTCATCTTTTAGATAAGTGTCTACGTTTGTGTAGAAAACCACATAAGGATCCAAATCATCCTCAGTTTTACCCATGAGACCACATGAAAATGAAATAAGGGCAGGATTTTCCCAGCAAACAGAAGTTTCTTCGGGTTTATCCCACACTTTGACACTTCCCATGGTTCAGTGACATGATTTGGATTGTTATCCATCACAGGGTTTGCTTAAGTGAGCTTGGGTTTTGGCACACCAAAGCTCCCCTGAGCTGCAGCTTTTGTTTTGATTGTTTGGGTTCTGTTGGGAAGATATTTACAGTTATTCTAACATTACCCTTTGCAAACAGATTACCATTGCAAATTGCACTAGGGGGAAGTGGTGAAAATTTTTGGGCAGGATTAAGGTAATCCTAAAACAAGATAATAAAAAACACGTATAAGTGCTCTATTTTTAAAAGGAGACAAGATGAGACACATAATCTCTTTCAATAAGTTTTCTGGAGCAATAAACCTTTAAACCCAATGTACAATGTAGATGTGTGTTTGTGTGTGTGTGCCTGTGTACATGGGTATTTTCTTAAACTTTCCTTTGCCAAGATACAAAGCCCAGCTTGTCAGAGTTACAACATGTTTATAAATCTCCTCTTCAGTGAAATTTGTCTGACATCAACCTTCAGCTCATGCAAGCATAAGTCTTCTTTGGCAGATGAGTGTTTGGGTTTTTATGTTTCCTTTTTTTTTTTTTCCTCCGAACCTATTTTTTAAATTATTATAATGTTATTGACTTTTTAATAAAGGTAATAAAAGGATTCTCATGCCAGAGAAAAGAATTTAATGTTTATATTAACTTTAAATCTTGCCTTCTTACTGTCTGTAACCACATCATCAGTAAACAAAGGCCAGATTATTTTGTAAAGCAGATGTTATAGTCTTAATATTCTTTTTTTCTTTTGAAACATGTGGTTTCTCCCATTATTTGATTAAGAGCTGAATGTTATCCTTTATATTGTGAGTGGCAAAAGCCCTGCTGGCTCAAATCGAATGGAAAGAAATGTTTGATGCATATGATTGTAAGCATCACCTGTATTTCTAAAACAAGGGGCATATCTTTTACAGATAAAAAAAATGCCATTGCTATATGGGGCAATTTATCCTGCCCCTAAGGCAGCGTTGTCATAACTCCATGGTGCAAATTGTTGCAGCTTGAAAGTGGAATTGCTACAGCCCTATCTTGTAATGAAGGCAATTTATATTGGCTGGAAACCTACCCCAGTGATTTAGATCCTGATCTTGTTTACAAAAGGGTTGATGGCAAAATTGCTGGTGGATTCAAATGAAAACCGAAGTCAAATGCCACTGAAGCCTCCAGGACTACTACACTTGACTTGAAAGGCAACCAAGAGAATGGGTGCTCTTATGAATTCACTGTCATGGAAATGACTTGTAGGAGGCAGTTCTGCCTGGGATACCACCCTATGAGGCATGTGGTCAGGCAATTTTGCCTGTAGGATCCAGCTGGATTTAAGACGAGATCAGATTCTCTGCTCTTTTCACCTCCTTTCTTCTTTCTATCTGGCAGAACAGTAATTTGTGTCATGTATGAGGAGTTTCACCACAAGTACTCTTAAATCTTTTCGTCTTTTTAATTATGGCTTCCTATTTTTAACTGCCACCTCTTTAATCCTGAAAAGATAATACACTGAGCTCAAATCCTGCTTCAGGGTGGCAGCTAATTGCATATTTGGCCAAGTACTGGACTTCCTTTCTTATAATGTTTGTCTCAAGTGCTCAACAAAAGCAATTTGTGGTGCATTTTACTAGCCAAATGTATATAATATTACGTATTATTAGAATGTTATTAAAGCAAAGACTTTTGTTGTTCTCCTGCCAAACACAAAGAACTCTTTTCCCTTGTATAAAGAAGTTCCAAAGCTAAAACTTCCTGCCTCTTCAAGCTTCCAGCGGTGTCCTGACCTCAATGTACTGGGAAAGGCTATTTTTCTCATTCCAGGAAGAAGCTGTAGATATTTTCCATTCTTGTGACTTAGGGCAGGACAAGGTGTGACTGCACCACGTGTGGATACCTCTGAGCTAATTCCCACTGACTTGTTTGGGTAGTGCATGCAGCAGAGTGAGAGAAAAGCCCAAATTGCAAAGCCTGACAGAGGAGCAAGGTTGCAACTCTGCTCAACTCCCTGCTGCCAGCAATGCCTGAGGAAGCTACTTTAAAGCTAAACTTATTACAGACACATCTTAACCTTGTCTGAGCTCTTCTTTTACCTTTTCACCTTCTTTCAGCTCACCTTCTAGCTGTAGTCCCTGATTCTTGCTTTTCCTGAAAACCTTGTCTATTCCTGGTGTCAATGCTGGAACAGCAGAAGCAGGAACTCATTCAAGACCCAGAATAATTTAGAAAATTACTTTCTTTTCCAGATCAAGAAACTGAACCACACAGACATTCTTACCCAAAAGCTGGTCTCTGGGGTTGGAGAACAGGAGCTGTGTAGAGGGACTGCAGGTTTGTAAATGACATTTCCATGCATGGGGATTTAGGAATGGGACTAAGCTCCAGCAAATGCGCCACTATTTACAACCCAGCCTGCTGTATCCCCTGTATTGGGGTATTCTTTGCTTTTCTGGTCTGGCCTTGTCCTTACACCTGCTGTATCCAGTAGGACCAGGCCTCACTGCCTGACTCTCTACCTCTTCCTATCCGAGTAATTTCCTTCAAATAAGCACTGCAACAACCACTTCCTACCATTCCTCTCTTCCAGTGGAGTTACAATGATCCCTCTTGGAAACACAGAAGAAGGAGAGACTGGAAAGTATTCCTGCTTCAAATGAAGTCCATACCCACACCAGAAATCTTGTAGCAGACACTTCACATCCTGCTGAGGAGATACCAATGGCTTCAAGTTTGCATCAGTGAAGAACTCCACTGATGAGACCTCTTCTATTAAACCTATATTTAGTGTAGAAAAGTGAAATTCCCACAGTTCCCGGTCCCTCATACAAGAAGGACATCAAGGGACTGGAGTGTGTCCAGAGAAGGGCAACAGAGCTGGGGAAGGGTCTGGAGCACAGGTGTGATGAGGAGCAGCTGAGGGAGATGGGGAGGTTCAGCCTGGAGAAAAGGAGGCTCAGGGTGATGCCATCATTCTCTACAACTCCCTGACAGGACGGTGCAGCCGGGTGGGGGTCAGTCTTCTTCCTCAGGTAACAAGGGACAAGATGAGAACAAATGGCCTCAAGTTGTGCCAGTGGAGGTTTGGATTAGATATTATGAAAAATTTCTTCCTTCTAACTGTGGCCAGGTATTGGAACAGGCTGCCCAGGGCAGAGGTGGAATTACCATCCCTGGAAGCATTCAAAAAACATGTAGACGTGGTGTTTGGGAACATGTTTTAGTGGTGCATGTGGAAGTCCTAGGTTAATGATTGGACTGGATGATCTTAGAGGTCTTTTCAAACCTTAACAATTCTCTGATTCTAAGGTGATGTCAGCAGGCTGGAGACACTGGAACTGTGTTTGAAAGGAGGCATCCAAACCTGGTATGATCTTACCCATGCTGTTTATAGACAGGAGTGAGCTCTCCTGAAGCTTTTCCCGGGGGACCTGTGAGTCTGATGACATAGACACATATTCCTGGTGTCTACATTCTGCCTTTCAACAGCACTAATGGGTCTGTGTCACTTCCAGCCTAGGGCTGGCTGCTCTCCAAGCTGGGAAATGCCTGGACAGCATGAGCCTAGGTTCAGAGAGAAATGCAGTCTCTGTTTGCTCACCTCCCACATCAGGGCTCCCTCACATGCCACAAGATAGGTGTTGCTGAGTCCTGTTTTGTTTTGGATTTTGTTGTAGATAAGTAACATGAGAAAGCCTCACAAACCCATCTTTCTCTTCAGTCTGTACAAGAGTTAAGTGGAAATATGATGTATTTCGCTCATCACTCAGGCTTTTACACTAGTGTAAAATGATGATTTTGAAACATTAGCTTTTTTTTCCTACCACTTTGCCTTGACCTGAATTTAGGGAACCGACAGATCCTTTCCACCCTTCCTGTTCCCCAGAAGAAAAAATGAAGGTTAGGGTTTCAGCAATTCTGATGTTATTGTACTTAAAAGATCCAGTTGGAAATGCAATGAATAACTTGCTGATGACATTCCAGTGACAACTGAAGTTAATAACAGTCGTAAAAAGTAATTTACTTCAATTGACTTATTGCAAATGCACAAGGGCTGTTAGCTTCATTAATGCAAAAAAGTAGGAAAAAACCCGCTCTGTTTTCTTTCTTCCTTTCTTTTTGAAGTTGCAAATATGTTACAAATAAACTGCTAAATAGGTTTAATATTTGACATAAAGAACCTCTGTCCCAGATGTCTGACATAGTTTATAAATTATGACACTTATAAAAAATGTGTTATTGCTGTACTTTATTTTGTTTTAATGAGTGGATAATATTCCTTGAGCAACAAGGATGAAAATAAGTCACCAATAACTAGGTAAAGTCCTGTAAAACACAGGTATCAGCATAGATTCTCTTCATATTTGAGCAGTGCAAGGCTTAAAGAGGCTCAGTTATCTAGAGAAAAATTTAGTATGACCATTTTAGGAGTCTGTCTTCAAATATTTTTAAGCCATTCCTTAATTTTTTTAATGTTTCAGATTGTCTTCTGGGGAAGAAGGCAAATCAGAAGTCTCCATGTTACTTCTTCTGTGAAGAGAGCAAACTTTATTGTTGCACTAAGTCACTCACAAGAATGAGAAACGATGTCTTTAATGCCAAAGATTTCATCCATGACAATGAGGATTCTTTTTTCCAGTGACTGCATCTTAACCTTCAAATCCCAAAGGTCACAGAGAGGTAATGTTTTCATTAAAACATACCTGCTAAGGTGACCTAAGCCTTAACATAAACAAAGTCTTTTAAATGCAGACACCTGAAATACCTTGGTTTTCAATCCTGGCTCCAGTGTTTGAATCTCAAAGGTGAAGAAGGCATACCAAATTCCTTTGAAGCCTGGTTTTCTAACCCTAAACTACTTACTAGAGGTAGATTTCCACTTGAAAACAATTAATCATGCATGTGGAAATCACGTTTTTAGCAAATTTTAAATATGTGGTATTGTACACGTATGTGTACCTTTCCAATTTGCAAAGGTAGCTATTTTAAAGTAGAAATATCCCAACTATTTTTTTATTAATATAGCTTATATTTTTATATGAATAGGTAATACAAGTTTTCTATCAATTAAGGTAAAGGAGGGAAATCCCAAGAAGAAACCTTTTAATACAACATATAATCTTTTGCTGGCTACGAACAGATTGTGCCAGAATTTGAAGGGCACAAATCATCATAAAACTATGTGTGCAATGTATATAAATTAAAAATCTTAATCCCAGGTCTCCCTGCTTGCTGTAAGGGTGAAGCAGTAGCTTTTCCAGGACCTCTGCATTTTAATATCATTGAAACCTCTACATTCAGCAAAGGTATCGAGTCTGCTCCTGGCTGACGTGCAGCCTGTACCGTGCTTCCTCCAAACCCCTCTGGGAGACAGGTGCCAGATTTATGTTTCTTCTGTTTGTATAAGGAGGCAGGATAGGCCTAACCTTAAGGATTTTCTGTCCCAACACCCTCACTCACCTCCTCTCCAGCAATTTCTATTTCTCCTTTAATTATTCTGGTCCTGTGCTATAAAATATAAATTCTATGTATGCATGTTCCTGTCCTCTTGTCAGTGCAGGACATTCAAAATCCACGGCTGTTGATAAATGGTGAAAATAGGCAGCAGGAGAGAGTTTTCACAGGGTTTCAAAGTTCTTTTTGAGATTGTCACAGAATATGTTAAAAATGTCTAAAAAAATCATAGTTTACAAGGGAAATATTACAGCTGCAGCAATTTGCTCACACTTTGCTAATAAATAATGTCTCTTAATTTTGTCAAGGCTGGCTCCTCCAGAGAAGCAAAACTGCTTAATAGTAATAACTAGAGAATTACACATTAAATATGAAAACTAAAAGTGACCATATCACAGAACTGAAGTGCCATGTAAAATATAGAAGCTAGTAAAATATTTATTATACAGTTAAACAGTGTAATGGTTCAAAGGAACAATAAGGCTAAAAGAAAATATTGAATTGTGGCCCAGTCCTGAAAAATGTTCAGCTCTCCTGACCTGTATGTTTGTTCTGTAGAATAAAAAGGTAGTGTCCATATATTTAATGTCTGCAAAGTTTCATGTTAGCAAAGCCACGCAAAAGTTGGACCTACTCAAGGGTGGAAAATCAAGCAAAAAATTAATTCCCACGTAAGGAATGCAACAATTCAAGCCTGTGTGTATTAAAGCAGCAACTTAGGAAAAGAGTGAATGAATGCATGTGTGACAAAAATGCCAATAACTGGTCACAGGAGTGGGAAACTGCCTTGGCTCTTGTTTCAAAGTTGGTGGTGACCTGTGGACTCCAGTGGGATTTTGCATCAGGTCCTCAAAGACCCGTCACAGTAATTCCACCCTTCTCTGCCCAAATTAATTGAATGGGCAGCATGGCTGTGGCTGATTTTCCTTTTAACAGATGACCACTGTCTGTGATATCCATGGGGCTGTGTCAATCACACCAGCTGCAGATCCATCTGGGTCCCAAATAGGAATTTCTGATTTGTTATGTTGGATGAGATAGGAAATAATAAGAATCTGTACTGGGATGCTCAGTCCTCATTCTTCATTTCTACTTTCTCAGAGTAGGAGAGAAGGAGAGGGCATTTGATGAGCAGTCTTAATCACTCCACATAATCCCCCACTACGTGATGCTTAGATAGGTCAGTGGCACAGAAACATCATTACATCACAGCTGATTTAAATTTTGTGCAGCTCTAGAAGGAGGTGCTGAGCAGGGATTCCCTTGAGAAGGGCTTTGCGAAGTGCTGTGAATGAGCCCAGGTTTGAAAACTGAGGGCCACTTATATTCCACGTAAATTATTGGCTTTAAAGAGGAACTTTGGTTCATAAAATGGTTTCCAATATTTATTTTGATTTGACTTTCTTTTAGCTTTTCATGTTCTAAGAAGGGGGGACGGGACTCTTTGCTGGGGTCTTTTCTTATATATTTTCTACATTTCATGCCTGCAGTCTCAAAAGCTCCGAAAACAGATGCCTGATTTTCAAAGCAATTTTTACTTTCTTTGGCAATGCCAGCTATTTTACAGTAGAAAATATAAAACAAAACCAAAGCCAATGACTTTTGATATCTTCTGTTTCCTTATTACTCTTTGTTATGCTTGTTAACCAGGGTGACTGGGAGTATTTTAAACACTTATAAGGTATACATTTCTTCCCCCGCCCCCAAACATATGTTTATTTTACAACAACATGAACCTTGGGGAAGAAAAAAGTAGCTGCTATTATATATTTTTTTCAAAGTGAAGAAGTAAACATGCAGCTTTCACATTTGGTACATCAAACGGATGCTATTTATTTAGTTGCTTGAGGCAGGAGGCCTGATCAGAAGAGAATTTCTTCTATGGTCTAAGGTGGTAAACTATTTTTAATAAGAACAATGCTTAAGGAAAAAAATTCCTAAAAACCCTCTTCAATCAGTTGGAGAAGACAGAAGGGAAATCCCCTCTTGTGGAGAGGAAAGGTAAAGAGCTCCGTGACACATCCAGCTTGGGCTGCCTTAACCTTCCTGTGTTGGATGAGGGAGTCATTAGGGATCCTCTCAGCTGGAAGTAAATGTGAGAATACATCACAAACATCACAAATCACATCAGAAACTTGCCAAAAAGTTCCTGTTTCTCCCTTGTGGACAAGCAGAGGTGAGGACAACCAGGTGAGTGTTCGATGCCTGTTCTGGGGACATCGCTCAGAAGGTGACGTCCAACCACTCATCCTTTTCCACCAATTTCTGCCTCTTTTGCATAATAATATATGCCTGAACATCCAGATACTCCAGAGAAAATAAGAAATGCTGAAAATTATAAATGGGGAATAATTAGCAAGTGAAATTTCCCAAAGTAGACGTAGTTGTCTGGGTGAAAATCATCCAGCTCAAGCCTTGAACCCAAGCCTTACTCAGTTTATGAGTATAAACATAACCCAAAATATTCTGATATTAAACTACTTGCCAGCATCTTAGCTAGAAACTGGAATCAGCTAAATGAAAACTGAAGTAAAGAATTGCAAACCCCAAGACTATCGAACCCATTATCAAGAACCATAAGACTTACAATACAAACAGGACATAAAGGTTTTATTTCTGTATTTTCAAGGTTAAGCCCTGAGACTATGGTACATTTGTCACTTGGTTTCTATCTTCAAAGTGACTAATTAGTTATGAGTGCAAACCCAGGACAGACCTCTTGTACGCAGCCAAACTGAAATTTGTTTCACCATGCAAATAAGAATATGATAGAACAAGAAACCTAAAAATTTATTTTAGACTGTCAATATTATATTTGGATAATAGAAAACATTCTGAAAACCATAAAATGAATTTTCAAATAATAAAAATGCTAGAGTTTTACTCTTTAGGCCTAAGATTCCAGTGTATTTCAAGTGTTTTTTTAACCACAATGAAAACCTTGTCTTACAACCACATTTATCATAAAGTATTTTGGTTTTCGTCTGCATACAGAACTCTCCAAACAAACGGATACAGTCTGCTCTGCAACACATCCCTTTGGTGAGAAAATGCACTCTTGTTGCCTTGACTAACAAATAATAACCAACATGTTAATGGGAAAAGATAAAACAAGGCTCTGAAATGCTCATTTGGGTCAAAATGAGTTTATTTCCCAGGGCATAGGGAATCCCAGCTGAATTGGTTGCTGCAGTGATATAAGAAACATGCAAACTGTACCCTTGATTAGAATCTGGAAGAGAGAGATAAAAGGTTTATCTGTGTGACAAGAGCTGTTTGATGAGCTATTAGATGACACTTTTTTATGTTTGCTAAAATCTCACAGCTTTTGTTGCTGCTTTGTCACCAAAATCATCCCCAGCTCCCAATTGACAATCTTACTTTCCAGAGGAAAGTAAGGCTTTCTGGCAAACAAAAGTGATGAGAGCAAATATGTAAATGTCATTAATATTTTGCTTCTAAAATACGTGTGGATGTGTGTGTGTGTGTGTGTAAATGTTTAGGCACCATCATGCACTGTAAGGTGTCCACCTGTCCACGTGGATTTGTTTGTGCATGTTTGTGTTTCACTCACCCTTTAACACATCGATTTTCAAGTGCTCCTGTGCTTGTGAGTTGGCTAATTTATTTCCTAATTAATATAAACAAACAATATTGTTTATATAATTAAACGATGTTATTACAACATATTATAATACATGTTATCAATACGTACAGTAGATAATATGTAATATAAATACATTATTATAACACCTATCATTTTAAGATACCAAAATTTGTGATCTCTATATATAATATCAAATATGATCATTCTAACCCCCTGCCATGGGCAGGGACTCCTTCCACTAGACCAGGTTGCTCAAAGGCCCATCCAGCCTGGCTTTGAACAGTTCCAGGGACTGGGCATCCACAACTTCTCTGGGAAGAGATATGCAATATATAATAATAGTAATGCATATATTATATATTATACTATACACATTTATATCAGTACATGTATATTATGTGCACATGCAAAAAATAGATTAAAACCTAAGTTTAGGTAGAGTTTGACATATTTTAATTTCCATTTAATTCTTTTTCTTGGAAAAGAGGGCCCAGTGAGACCCTGTGGTTACCTGATGGAATTCATCCGTGGTTTTGGTATGAAATAAGGGTGGTTACAGTCACAGTAGCAGACTGAATGAATCAGGTAAATGGTTCTGAGAGACAATAGACAGAGGAGCAGACTTTGAGAAGTGTGATGGGGATAAGGAATGCAGCCGTCCTTGATCAAATTTCCCAGATTACTGTATCATATTTAGGGGTTTAGTGCAGCTAAAAGTTGCTGCCTCTTCTCTTGACACCTTTTAATCTACTTCCTACAGCACATGGCTATAACTCACTCCCACTCACTCCACAGTTAGATGTGGAAAGGCCTGCAGGGAAAGTCCTTTTCTTCACAGGGCTTCATAAATTCTGTAAAAATAAAAGAACCCTCCCCAAGAATAATTCATCCTTTGTTTTACGTTAAAAACACAAAACCAGGGGAGTTTCCCACACAGAGAAATGCTGTCAGAGCTGAAGTTGTGCACGGTCATACGCTGTGTACTGCACCCCTAAGTTCTTATCAAAGCAGAATGAACACTGCCAGCACCTCTGAGGCATGTGCCTTTTGCAAAATATCATAACCAATGTACCTACAGGCTTCTGCCCTCCACCCATTCTTCCCCGAGCTGCAGTTCACATCCTGCTTTTCCAGATCATGTGCGTGACCCAGAGTTGTACTCAGCACTTTTCATTGCTGATTTTCTTGAGCTTTAGTGGTTGCATCACACTGGGCCAAGAACATGACACCTGTTCAGAGAAGTGGTCCAAGATGATTTTCCACCTGTCTGATTCTTCAGCAGGCTGGGAATGATAGTGGCTTCCCAGCGTAGCTTGCGGCAACTCAAAAGCTTCTCTAGATCCCATCAAGAGCAATTTTACTTCCTAAATGGGGTTATGACTCACAGTCTTTTTGGATTTTGATAAGACTGATGACATTGCTTCTGTCATCGCTCTCTCTCCTCTGCCTCACCCGTCTGCCAGATGTTGTCTTTCACAGAGGCAACCAAGCTGCCTGTTTATTCTTCTCTTTAGCCTGAAGTCAGAGGGATTTGAATTCCCAGATAGGGCTACCAGGCACCCAAAGAGCTGATCCTCTCTTGCTCCTGTCTCAGAGAGCTAATCATCAACTGTGGAGCCTGGAGGACAATTAGGCATGGGGTGGCTTCAGCTGTGGTGGCTAAATGGGAAGCAGATGGGATTCTGAGATACGTACTGAGAACATATCTGTGTTCTCCATAGCCATCAGTAGCCATAATCTGTGTCTGAGCTACATTTCCTTTGTGACTGGTGGACGAAAAAAGCCACTTTTAAGACAAAGTTCACCTTATAAAATAAACATGTACTAAAGACTGTATAAATCATATCTCTTGACTATCAAGGGATCTTAGGAAGATTAGGTACGATGCTGACATCTGAAAATAAGGAAAGTGAACTTATTCCCACAATAAGTTGGAATATTGGGGTGGTTTCTTGGTCACAGCAGTAGAGTAGATGACCAGAACATGATCATCAGCTGTGTTAATTTATATCATGTGTTTATTTACAATAATTCAGGTGGGTTAGACTGTAAATTTGTGTTCCAGGTGCTTTGACATTCTCCAAGTAACATTTTGCAGTTGGTTTCCAGGAACATCAGGGAAAAATATCCATATAATTTGTGTGTATATGTGCATTTTTATATATATGTGTAGGTATGTGCATGTGTATATATGTACATGTGGAAGAGCCAAAAAATGAGCTAAAATGAAAATATACCAGAAACGGACTAATAGAAGTTACTCTACATAGAACAGATCAGTTCTCCAGGTCTACCTTAATCCATACATTTCAATTAAATCCCCTTCTCTGCACTTGAATCCATTCACTAGATTAAAGCCATCCACTAAAAGTACTTATTTCACAGTAATACGGCTATTAACTGGCATTTTTCTCCCCTGTTCCCCCATCCCAGACCTCTTACTGTCTTCCTGGAATGATTTATCATGAATGGTGAGAGTTCTCATGTGACCTTGTAGTGCAGAATAGCTGGAAGTGTGAATGGTGTTTGGAAGGACTCATTGTCTGAATTTTGTTATGCCAAAAATAAGCACTTCTACTCAGGCTCAGCCTAGTTAACAAATTTCATCAGCATGCAAAGCAGTCACTGCTGCCAAATTGTGCAGTAATGCAGACTCAGCAGAGCTAGGTCATCTTCAATCCATAATGTCACTGATTTTATTTTATTTTATTTTATTTTAGTCTTACTCTTGACTTTTATCTCAGGGTAAATGAGGTCATATGACCACCAGAAAGGTTGCTTTGGGTTTGTACTGCTGAGTGAGCATCAAGCTTCCTCTTTCAGGGAAAACCCACCTGAGCTATGCTAGATCTTAAAATATACTGGACATTAAAATGACAAACATTGATTTCCTCTTTCCTTCAACTGGAACACAAGCAGATATAAAAGGGGTTTAAAAATATTGATTTTAATGTTAAAAGGTGTTCTCATAGGAAGAAAACAACCACAATGATAAGAAAATGCATTATGGAGTCAACAATTAAAAATCACCTGTGTCTTTACAAAAGTATTTTGTAAGCCACCATATTAAATATTATTACCATTATAATTAAAATATTTACAGTGTCATTGTTAAAAAGTAGAGAGACTACTCACTCACTGGAGATGTTTAGAGCATGTGAATATTGCAGACTGTGGAGTCACATGGCAAAGAAAATTGAAAGAACCTTGGAATAAGGTTGGAAAATTCAGGGATTGCCATGGGAATGGAATCTGTGTAACAGGATGAGAATGATTCTGTTTTGAATCTCCACATGGTTTCTACAACTTCCACTGCAACTGCACTTGCAGGGGCCTTAAGTGGAAAGCTGTGATTAAAGCTGTCCTGTGCTTGCAGTTTCCACTCTCAGAGGAATTCCAGCATTTGGAAATTAGTCCTTGTTTTGAATCACAACAAAGCAGTTTTTCTCTCAGATTTTTCCAGGAACTGAAATGAAATAATGATAAAATACTTGGGTCAATCAAACAATTGAATTTCAGTTAAATATATGTATATATATTTTTTCCTTGAGAACAATTATTGTGTCAAATTCATTTCTAAGTTATTTTGAAACCAATTGAAAGTATTACAGTACAATACATCTGCATTTTTTTTTTTTTTCTGGTGGACATATTTACAACTTCATATAATTTTATTCAAAGTTTCTATTTTGATTACAGCATTTTGTGATGGGGAAGAAGATGGCAGAGTGGAAGATTTTTAAGCTGACTCCAGCTTTGCCTGGGAAAAGCAGAGACTTGTGGGTCTCTGCAGGAGAGCAGTTCCTAAGACACATGTTTAATCTGGATTTATTCCCTGTGAAACTTCATAAAAAGACCCGATGGCTTTACCTTTTTTTAAATATTCAGAAGAAGTTACTGCTTTTGAGTAGTTGCTTCACTGCTTTTGTCAAGGATGTTTTTTGTTTAACAATATATTTCTCTCTTTATTTTGTGGCACTTTAATGGTTTTATAGCTTTTATTTATTGATTGGGAAAAGCAAGACTTGTTTGTACAGTTTCAGCTGTACAAGCCAAAGGACAGAGCCAATTCCTGCACAGAATTGTGCCACCAGCTCCAAAAAGGTAAATGCAGAGAAACTGTCCTATAAGAGTTGAGTCATACTGGTGTAAAAGGAAACTCAACATCCTCTGAAGGGTAGTATTGCAACATTGGCATGAATCTGCCTGTCCTCATCATGTGGATAAACAGCAAAGCAACACCAAACAACCCAAATACCTCTCAGTAAGACACAAACACTGTTAAATATTAGTTGGATCTCTAGGTTTGTTTTGCTTTGAATAAATGAGGCATTTTTGGAAATTGTGTCCAGGATGTAGCTGGAGCAGATTGTTTATTCATCAATTGGGATTTTAAATAATACTTTTTGGGGCTAAATTTCACTGTAGTGAGGTCATAATATGTACTGCTGTTATGGAGGAAAATTCAAAAAAATTCACAGTCAAAAGTTTTCAGGTCTGAGCTGGAAAGAGAAAGCTTTCAGCTTTCAACGGGACTGATTTTTTGAAAGTCAGATACTCTGAAGGAAATAAAAAATGTATGCTCCAACCCAAAATTTATTTTGAATCATTCTTCCTAACCAATGGCATTGGTGGAAGAGTCAGGAGAAGGTCCTGCTTGTGGTAAGAGGCATTCAAGTCCAGGCGCTGGATTTTGATGATCCTGGTTGTTGCCTTCCAACTCTGGATATTCTATGATTCTAAGTCCCCAAGAAAGAATCATTCCAATCCCTGAAGCTCTCACAAGCTCAGCAGGTGGTTTGTAAAGGCAACATTGCTGCCTTCTGTTCACTGGAAGAAGATGAATTCACGCAGAAAACCTGCTGAGGAGGCACAGGTGGAATTATATCTTCTGAATGACCTCTTAGTACAGGCTCTTCGCCTTCTGTTTAAGCTTAGCAGAAGTTTTGCTGAACTGGGATCCAGGACTCCTCACCCAGAAACACTGACTTGCCCCATACCTCAATTTCCCTATCTGCAGGATGAGTAATAATGCTTTTAACATCAGATTATTATTTACATCAAGTTAGTCATTAAATGCTGTCGAATTTTACAGCATTCATTAAAATGCTGTAAAAACCCCAAGATTAATCAACTATCCATTACTCATTGTGTAGAATTACTCACAGGGCAAGTTTCTTCCTGATCAGATGCCCACCACCCTTTTAACCAAAAGAATAAGATGACTAACAGAAATCACTGCAATGTTCACAGTGAATGACAAATAGTTTTATTCTGTGAATCCTTCTACATATGGTTAAAGACACAACCAGATGACAAACAGCCTTTCTGCAAATGCTCCTATGAACTGAAGCCACTCCTTGCAAACAGGCACGAGCAGCGAATTAAAAACACACACCAGATTTTGATCTCAGTTCAGCAAGTTTTGCTTGGGCACAAGTCCATTGGCTTCTTCACCCAACCAAGTGAGACACAAATCAGGATGACATATTCATGCATGTCAGATAAAAGTGTGCAGGGTTATGTCCATATTAGTCATGCGATAACAGGACAGATGCATGTTAGGGTGGAACAGTGTTAGCAAATTATCTCACAAAAGGCTATTTGTCTTCCCTGGGACGTGTGCCACCATTTCAACAAGTCTGAATAAATCTACATTCCTGACTTCCCATCATGGAGGCTTAATCCAGCTCGGTCAGCAAGAAGATGCAGGTTGCAATAAATCGGTTGGAGAAGGAAAAGCTTTCAGAAAGTTTTGGATCTGCCCTTCTGTGTTGCCACATTTCTGCAAATGTGGCAACATTTCTGCAAATGTGGCAACATTTGCAAATTTCTCACACTCAGCAAACTACCCAGCAGCACACTGGGGAGAGAGAAGGGACCCATGAAGATGCTTGCAATCCAGCTAGGATGTGGCTGGCTGGATTGCCTTCATAATCACTGACCAGATGTTGAAACATCAGTGATGTGTTTTGTCTTACACAGAAATAAAGGCCCTAAAGAGAGCAGCTGTTCCAGAGTTCACTTGGAAAGGAACTGAGGGAGACCAGTAGAGTGTGCTGGTCTGTTTGGATGCAGATAAACTTCACTTGAATTGTGAGTCAGAGCTCCCCACACCTGGCAACCTTCAGCAATGGCAAAGTGTAAAACTGGTTGATTTGACCTGTTCCTGTACTAAACAGTAGTGACATGATGACAAATCTGAGCCCTCTGTGCCTCAGGTCCTCTATCTGCGACAGTAAGAGCAGCATCAGCACAGAAATAGCTGGAATTTAAGCTCCCAGATGGATTTGCTTAAACCACGACTGTATTGCCCTGAAGTGCACTTAGGAGCACTCACTCTGTCTTTCAGCAGCAGTCACAGAAGCCTGCACCAAAAACCTGTAGCAAGCAGTAACTCCTTAAACAACTTCAGCTAAATATGCAAATCTGGCCTGCCTACATCTTAAATTAATCAAGCACTGACTCAAGGTGAGGAATGAGTATGGAAAGAGAGAGTATTAGACCTGTTTTCCTCTCCCCAGGACTCAGTCCAGTCGAACAAGTAACCTGAGTCACATCTGCCTGTGCTCACCACCTCTGCCTGCTTTTAGCTTATGAGCTCTTTTGTAACCTGCCTCTGACACAGAGGTATTTACTAAACAAATTTCTGATCACAGGATCCTGCTGCCAGCTAACAGATTCTGTTTGCTACACTGACTCCAGGACAGCCATAGGCTGAGGAAAAAAGCTCTGGTCAACTCCTAACCCTGCTTACCAGAGCAGGACCTAAATTGTGAATTTCACATATTGTTTAATGCCATGACGTGTGTGCATTTGCTAATCCCTCATCCCCTGCTCTGCAGCTCCTTTCTTGTCCACAGCCTCCAGACTAATACCCAGAAAGATGCTTGGATTTCCAAAACTGCAAACCATGCAGCTGTTACATTCACAGGGGATGTTCTGTTGAGTCAGCACACTGCCCCAGCACGGCCACAGCTATAGGATCTCTCCTTCCTATGGATAATCACATCTTTGCCTGCATCAGGCACCTTCCTGCTGCAGCAGGGTTTTGATACCAGTAGCAAGATTGCTTCTGCTCTCAGGGCAAGCTGAAATTAGACCACAGAAAAGATTTGGGAGTCTGTTATCCTTGCCATTAATTTTTCAAAAATCAGTGTTTGAATCACTAGATTTCCCCCATAGTGATGACTTAGAAAATACTATCAGATTTTGTTATTCATCTATTGAAATATTTAATTTGTTATGAACTCATGAATATTCTGTTTTATCCAGGAATACCCAGTGCTTCATTGGCACAGACTCAGAGTCCAAGCTCACAGAGAAAGTAGAGACAAATCCAGTGTGTATCACTCCTCTGACATTCCATGTCTTCCTACACAGACAAGGAATCTCATTCCTCCTAAACTGAGTTTAGTTGCTCCACATTTTTTCTGTTTGCATTGCAGGCAGTGCTCAGGGTGCAGCTGATGTGTGGAAGTTCACACCGCAGCACATTTTAGTCATTACTTGTATAATTAATTAACATCACTTGACACTGGCACAGGCTGCCCAGAGAAGCTGTGGATGCCTCATCCCTAAAAGTGTTCATGCCTGGTCTAATGGAAGGTGTCTCTGCCCATGATAGGGATGCTGGAACTAGATGAGCTTTGAGGTCTTGTCCAGCCCAAACCATTCTATGGTTCTATGATAAATGTACACTGAAAATCACTGTGATGAAGATGATAGAGCTGCGCTAGTGTATAGGCAATAGGGGACCAGGATAAGGTGACACTTTCCTTCCCTGTAAAGTTTTTGTCTCAGATGAAGCAGAAAATGGGGGAACACTTGGAATGGCACTTCACCCAGTCTGAAATGAAATTTCAGACTGCTCCAGGTGGGTTGAAGAGGAAGATTTCCTGTAGGATATTCACTGAGAGAGAAATCAAAGCAAGTAGATATATAAACTCTGTGTCAAACTGCCCCTGTATACATCCCAGATAAATGCGCCCAAAATAAAAGTGACAACCTTTCAGTGCTGTCATGCAGAGTTTCACTGAGAAACACAAGATCAGGAGTTCAATACTGTGTGTAAGAATAATAATAAAAAAAAAAGATTGGAATTTCTAATTATTAAGAAATACTTTAAAAATTTACTGTGTAGTCTCACTAGAAAAGAATTTGTTCACTCCAAGATAGTGACTTTCTGTTCTTCCATCAGAGAAAATCTTTCTATGCTCTAGGAAACAGCGTCTCTCCTCCAGGTAATTCTGCTTTTTAAACCTCAGTTTTCCCCAAATGTGGAAAAACCCCCCCAAACCCAAATAAAACCCCACAACCTAATTTGACTGCTCCGAAAACACAGCTCAAGAAATGTTTCATTTGGAAGTATCTTGTTAAAAATTAAGCAAATATTAACAAAAATAGCTTTTCAATGAAAAAAAAAAAAGGGTCAGGCTCATACCTTTCCCGATAAAAAAAGTTTAATTTTATTTAGGTAGATAACTGCTCTTTTAAATGTATTTTTTAAATTTAATTTTAATTTTAGTAGAGGGTGCAATGTGAAATAGGTGTTCAGACCATGAATGAGTCTCATAGAAAATAACTGAGGGCAAATAGCACCAAAAAAGGAGGGAGAGGTTTTGAAATTGGGTTGTGTAAGATGTTACTAAGAAGTATTAAGCAAAGGCCTCCCCTGAAACACAACCATACTAATATTCAAATTAAATACCTATTAAATATAAGATGCACACTTCACAATATGGATTCTCCCAGGGCTTTGATTATGAGGTGGCAGGAAGAAGCCTGTAATTAATATTATATGGTGATTCTTTTCAAAGCAGATGGCTCCAAGAGCTGTAATAACTACTACTTTAGTAAGTTGTCCTTCAATAGCTAAAAAGCAATTAGGACCCAGAGCAAAGGTAAACATGCAAGCCCGTTTAATTGCTGGCAATATTTTTTTTGAAAAATTGAAATGATGATATTTCTGAACAGTTTTAGCAATTGCAGGTTTGATCTTGCCTTGAATCTAGATACTTTTCATGTACCAGGTCAACATTTGTTCTGCATAATGGAACAGAAACATCTTTAAGGAAATGATTCCTTCAAACAATTTTGCTCTGTACCTTTGGCCTGAGGCATCCTCCTTGGTGACCAAACCATTTGGAGCAAAGAAATAGCATTTAAATGGAGCTGTGAAAATTGCAATAACATCTAACATGGTGAAACAAAAATTAGCAATTATCATCTCCCAGCAGAGCAATCGGAACCAGACATTCTCTGTCCATCAAGAGGAAAACAATTAATGCTTAAAAAGAGAACGAAATTAAGTTTACCTAATCAAATGCTCTGATACAGGGAAATTTGTCTGGATCTCCATTTAACTAGGTGGTTATACAAATAGGTGTGTAGTACTTAACAAGAATCCAAGATACTTGCTCCCCTTACATCCCATGGCAACATATTCCATAAGTTAATTATATGCTTTCTTAAAAAAAATAAAAAGGCATTTAATCCGTTTCACGGTGGCTGTGTTGCTCATCAAATGTCTAGAACACTTAATGTCTTGGTAAGATTATCAGCTCAGCAATTTTTAAACCCAAAAGGGCTTATTTTGTCATCTTGTTTGACCTATCAGCTGCTAAAGGCCAAGGGACTTCTCTGAAGTTATTCTTGCTTTAATCTTTACTAGATCCTGACTTTGCAGCACAGATCAGTCTAGATTTGAAAGTGCTGGTGGCAAAATGTGTTGTTCCAATACTTAATTACTCTCATTTGTTCCAGTCAATGTTTGTTTAGCTTCCACTTCTACCTTTCAGACCTCGTTATACCCATTTTTGGTAGAATAACTAATCCCCTTCTTGTCCGTCATCTGGTTTTGGGTAAAGTGTAACATCCTGCTTGCTCAGGTCCCTGATAGATGATTCAGATCATAATTTGTTCTTTTTCATTTTTTCACTTCTCTTGTGCTCTTTGTACCATCGCTTTATTTTTATTGGCACTGACTTAGGGTTTCTTGGAAGTGTGATATCAAATAATCATCTCAGGCCCACAGTGCTTATAAATGATACTTTTTAGTGATTAAATTGCTCCAGTCACCTCTGCACAGCAGGTTGAGGGCTTCTACACTGTCCCTTACTACATTTCTCCTCTCCAAAGCCGAGACATGGAGTGTTCCAGATACCACATCTCTTCCCCAACCAATTAAGTCCTGGACAAATAACACTGGTCTAGCCAAGATTTTTAAAATTTACAATCCTTACCAGTGTCCTGTTAAGCTCTGATGAACCTTGCCCTCTTGTTTGGACTCTTGAATCTCCCCTGAAAGAGAAATGCTGCTGCTGTCTGGAGACAGCGAGTCCGTTAGTGCTGGCAGAGGTATTTCCTGAAGATCAGCTGTCTGATCCTTCTGGGGGTATTGCATGACTGAATTCATCTTAATCAAGCCAGAAGAATACCTTTTGTCTGGAAACTTTGACCTCCTGTGTGAACTGGTTCTTGAATGATTTCCTGTTCCATCTAGGGAATGTCCATTCCACCAGAAAATGGACCTAAGGAGGTACTGGTTAATGCAAGAAAGTGAAATAAAGGGCATATTTATCTGAACTGCAATGTTCTGAGGACATAATTTGGATTTCATGTGGTCAGAGCTCTTCCAAAAAAACTGTCAGTGCATTCCTCAGTATGTCAGGAACAGTAGGTCCATGGTGTTTCAAAGCCCAAGACATGGGACACCACTGTCAGAGAGGTCCAGGAAGAGGTTCCAGGTTTCTTTCTGAAGAGTTTGCAGTGAGTAGATGGGACCAGTTTTAGCTCAGCTGGGGTTATGACCCCATGTCCTTGATGGCTCGTTGCATATAGGGACAGGAATGAACCCCAAAACCTGGTGTCCTCCCAGTGTATAAAAGTTTACATCTGACCATTAGAGTTTTTTCAAGTGAAATAAAATATAGAATATAGCACCAAAGACAAAGAGCAGGTGTACAAAGATAAAACACTTTTAACATTCATGCCCATGGTTTCCTTTTTAATTATTTTTTGCTAGCTTTTTTTCTCTTTGACCTATGTTATAAGGAAATTCACAGAAATCTGTAAGATACATGTTTAAAATCCTCAAAAAAGCATGAAATAGTCCTTTAAAAGAAGGAATGCCACATTAGAAACCTCTGTGCATCATTGATATGTAACTCAGATTATTTTAGACTATTTTAGGGCAAAACGCAATGCTGGCAGCACAAACTGAAAGATAACAGTTATGACCAGAGTTATATGAAAACACATAAGACAGCTGTTTTCATTCCTTCATCATATCACAGAGAAGTGGTCAAGTAAACTCTTCATAAAATCAATTTGACTAAACCTTTTTAAAATCTCTGTGATCTGCAATGTAGCTGGAATAAAACAACACTAAACCTCAGCACCTGCTGGTTAACTCAAAATTACTGACCTGCCAATGATGCTCCTTATTTCTTGCTTCTTCTCCATGCTTAAAGATACTAAAAACCCATCCAGCTTTTCCTACCTTTATCTGTCCATGCCTGGGATCCCACATGTGGTGCCAAAAGGACTTTGCTCTGTGCATTGAACTTTGAGTGCAGAAGGTCACTTTGCTCTTCTACAAGAGGGGTACGGAGGTTGCCCCAGCTGGAAGCAAAGGCACAATGAAGCTGGGTGCTCACAGAACATTTATCCTGCTCCGAGTGGGATAAGACACATCCTGAACCTTCTTCTGCCTGCTCTGTCCAGTGGATATCTGTGTACTGGGGTGTGTGCCAGATGAGAGTATGCTCCACTCTGTCGTCCTGCATCCTTGGCAGTAGGAAAAATCCACTCGGCTCTGCCAGGCTCTGTTCTCTCTCTGTCTCCAGAGCAGTGGCTGCACTGGACAGAAGGGTTGATCCAAATAAGAATTTTTCCCACTGGAATTATACAAGTGGGTTGACTGGAATGTTTTGTGAATTCATGCTGATCAAAGAGATTTGTTTCAATTGAGATGGGAAAAAGAAGAAAAAAAAACAGTAGAAAAATGGGAAAGGGGTCTTGGAAAAAAATGTAAATGCTTTTTATTTGGATGCTTTCAAAGCAATTTGAGGTGATGTTTCATTTAAAAATATACTTCAGTTTTATTTAGAATAGAATAAACATCCTTTCCAGGAGTTCAGAGCTGCAATATTTCATTTCAGCCTGAAAAAAATAGACTTGAAATAAAACTGCCTTTGCTCCTGTTCTGCTTGCTGTCACCTATCATTTTTAGGTCACTTAAAAAAAAATTAAAAGTTCAGAAGCATTATAAAAAATAATAACGGTGATATCCAGAAATGGTGGCACCCAAAATAACCTTTCTGGGTTTGACATATCTTTCCACATCTTATTTATTTATGTAGAAACACATTGGGCTTAGCATTTCTTCTTCATCTGACTGTACTCATGCTTGTGGAGAAGTGCATGATCTTACAGGAGCTATCTCCTACTAAAATGAGAGTGATACCTCCAGGTAATGGACAGACATCATGCAATTTCTTCTTCTGATGGTGATCAGTGGAAATCTGAAAACAAGCCCAGGCTTCTCTGTGAAGGGATGGATATTGCCCTTTTTTTTTTTCAGAGACCCATGAATCTCCAGTACCCATGAATTTCCAGTAGCTTTCCTCTTTTCTTTTCCCTGCTTGACTTCAGAACAGGAGGTCAGGTCAAACTTCTGGCTGGTATAATAGCTAATTACACCCCCTATTTGGCCTAGGATGAGGGGTGAGGCATAAATTAGGACCTGATAGCTTAGCTGGTGCCATGGTGGGTTATTAGATGTGTGTCAGTGAGCAAAGTTGTGATCAAAGCTCGCAGCAAGGCAGCCAGAGGTCGTGAAGCATGGCTGGGGACTAATTGCTGGGCTGTGTACTGAAAGGAAGTTTGCAATGAGAGGCCATTAAGATTCAGGTTTTGCAATCCGTGGAGCAAAGTTATGGAGAAATGTGGATTGCTGAGCAAGCAGGGAAATGAGGGTATCCAGTGTGAGTCCTGCTCTGGGTGATGATGAGGGCTCACCTCATTTCTAAAGAGTTTTCCTAAGGAAAGGTAGGATCTGCTTCTAGATATCAGTCCTGGCAAGGGCTTATTAACCCATATCTTCATTTAAATGGGTTAGACAAAAAGAAAAGAGGCTTTTTAAAGAGCTTGCACCTGCAGGGAAATTTGGCTGGTTGTAAAACGCACTGGTGGCAACAAAATTTTGCTTGTAGAGCAGAGAGTGGAGGAGGCAGAGGATTTAGTCAGGCACTTGAAAAGTACACCAAGATCTATGAATGACAGCTCTTTAGAGAAAAAATTAGAGGAATAAAATTATAATTCCTTTTAATTCTCAGAGGTTTTCTACACACTCTGCACAGCACACCAGACACATCTTGCTAATATTGCAAGTGGGGAAACTGAGGCAAAATGAAATAGATTTCACTTTTTAATTTATAACAATCAGATTCCCACAGGTCAGATATCCTGGAGACCAAATGATGTAATTAAGCTGATTTGAAGGAGAATGGATAACTGTTTCCCTTTTTTTTTTGTTACTGTTGTAGAAATTAATCTCTTGTGATCTATCGGTCACTTTTTCAGTCTTGTTTCCCTTCTGGTCTTTTTCAGAACTCTGAAAATTTCCCAGTTAAATCTTTCTCAAGGGTGGTATCTGTCTCAATTTATCTCTCCTCTTCCTCCAAAACTTTGAATAAAATAAAATAAAATAAAATAAAATAAAATAAAATAAAATAAAATATTTCTTAGATGTTTGTATATTCAGCATAGATGAGAGCAAACACTTTCATTTTCTAAGCATCAGTATAATTTTTATGTATGTGAGCAGTTTAAATGAAATAAGTATTTAAGTTATAACATGATGCAAGACCTAAATAACAGAGATTAAATGTTTTCATGCCTATTTGGAAAAGTCATCTTGAAAATAAATGATAAATAGCTAAGAAAAAT
Organism: Corvus hawaiiensis; assembly: GCF_020740725.1. NCBI lineage: Eukaryota > Metazoa > Chordata > Aves > Passeriformes > Corvidae > Corvus > Corvus hawaiiensis. Next base: position 75,491,064 of record NC_063216.1, on the reverse strand, counting down.
CTGGTGGCTCTGGCCAAATATAGATTGTCAGAACCAAAGCTGGAATTTCCACACAGTGAAATTTCCACTCTGTCAACATATATTTGCAGTCAGTTTGAGACAAAATGTCATATTTTGGGGAAAGAAAAAGAATCTCTTGAATACTTTGGTCAGAAATGTTGAAAGGTATTTGTGTCACTTTGGCTTTCAGTTACTCCCAGCTATCAAAATCAAAGGAGTTGTAGCTTTTTGTCCAACATTTCTTCAGGAGTTTTTGGCCACAACTACATTTCTCATGAACCCATGTGTCCCAGCTCAAGGATCAGTTTCTTGATCCCTGAGCCAACATCCAACCTGTTGGCCTGTGTCACCTGATCTGAAATGAGAACAGCAGGAGGGGCAAGTACTGCTGCAGCTTTAGCTTAGAAAAAGCCTTTGCACAATCTCTTACCTGCTGGGAATCACATTCCTGCTCTCTTGCTCCTCCTTTCCCTTAAACCTGGCTCACATCTTCCTTTTCCTCTCCCCTGCTTGTCCTTGGGATAGGATGTGCCTGTGTCGTTGGCAATGGTAATTATTGACTGGTATTGTGCAATTACCAAGGCACATCACCAGCCTGTCAATGAACTCACAGCTTTTAAATGTACAGTTGTTGTTTAAAGGCATAAAATGAACCTTAAATAAAGTGAATAGTGGCTGTAGTTTTCTTGCTTTGTATCAAAGGAATTTTAGTTCCATATACATGAAATAATTCAGGGAAAAAATACTGAAACAAAGATTAAAATCTCTGTGTGGTATTTCACAGCTCAAACAGAAAACAAGAACAACAATTTAATAGCTTTCCTGGCTGCTTGCAGTGTATTTTCTTTTACAGAAAATCACTCCATGTGAAAGCAAAAGGGAAAGAAAAAATGTGTTGTTGTTGGATTTTTCTTTTTCTTTACCTTGGTATTGAAGAAAATGAGAAGAGAAATCTGTTTCATGTCTCTTTATGTGCTTTTCATACAACTTAACTAGATTATTAGAAATGTTCAGTAATAATCTGTAGATGAAAGGAGTGTTAACTCTTGAGTCTTTATTATGATTAAGGCTTGAAGTCATTTGAAAATTGTATGTGGAACATGATCTATTACATCTTATGGCAAATAGGAGCTCATATATTTAGGCTACAGCTAAAGATTAACATCTGCCTATGTCTTGAAGAACTAATTGCTAGCAAAAGAGAATTGAATATGTTTGTGACTTTTAATGGTAAACTCAGCAGTAAAGGGAATAAGGTCCTGATGTGGAAAATTGGAAAGTCAGTTGTTCTGCAGAAACAAACCATTCTTCTGTGAGGAGTAATGGAAGAGATCTTTTTCTTTTTATATCCTGAGACAAAAGGAAAGCTCAGGACTATATGATTTTAAGTTGAACTTTCAAACCCATAATCGATAAGCTGGTTTCCATACTCGTAGTAATATTGCCAACAGCAAACAACAACAAACCTGCTCCTGTTGAAGTCAAAGGTAAAATTCTTTAACCTGTGGTATCCATCTTGGTACTTGTGAATTCCAGAAATGAGCCAAACCCTCAGATTTAAAAGTGGCATGCAAACTTCCCTAAATTCAGGCTTAACTTGTTACTAGGCTTTAGGTTATGCTTGCTGGGGAGCCAGACTGATGCCATTTGAAAATTTCAGAGCTGGATCCAGTTTTTTGACTTAACACACTCTCAACACTTCAACTTGTTCAGTTCCAAGGTTTTAGTTCAGGTCCTTCTATACTCAGTTTTATAATGTTGTACATGCAATTGTTTGAAGCCTCTAAAATGATTAATGTGCATGCAGCTCTATGAAAACATTCTTTGGTGTTTCTCCAATTTGTGTTTTCATACATGAGACTAAGAAGCAATGAAGAAATATAATCCTTTGCTTGCACTGCAGCAAGTACCACTAGTCATGTAAATACACTACAAAAATTACTGCAAAGCTTTATTTGAATCACTGTTTGTGGAGCTCAGTTTTGTTTTACTAAAGCAGCTGTTGAAAACCTATGTCTTTAAATAAATAATTAATTTGTATGAGGAAAGAAAACCTGAGGGATTTCTTCAAGTGACATAGGTTGCTATTGGGAGTACTGCTGGGAGTGTGCAGGTTTATTACCCAGAGCTTTTTCACGAAGCTTTGGTAACACAAGGGCTTATTCCTGCTTAGATTTCTCAGAAAAGGATGTTTAGGTGTAAGAAGAAATCATGGTTAACAGACAGGTAACCAAATAATATATATCTGGAACTGAGATCCATAGATAGAAGTTTCAAGAGATGTGTATGTGCACAGTGCATTCACCAAGATATGCATAATAAACACCATAATAAATTCATAGGCATTCTGGAAAATAGTGGTTTAGAAAAGACTTCAAACCCAAATGAAGATTTTTCTGCATGAGACCATTTCTTGTAAAAGTCCCTAAAGTGCAGGATTCAACCCCACCCTGGTGAAGGTGATGCTGTTCAGATATATAACATCACTAAAACTGATTCTGAAATAATATGTGCTTTTCTGGTATTCATAATGAAACCAGGCTGTAGACAAACCGGAAAATGTTGTTGACTACAAAATAATTTGAATTCAAGGTCCAAGCCAAAAATTTCTGCTCACTGGTTAAGTTCTTTAGACCTTCTGCTGCAAACACTCCTGCAAGATGATTGTAGCAGCCTCTTCAGTGATTAAATTTTTTTTAATATACAACTGCTGTTGATCATTTAGTCTGACATTTGTTCTTCTAGTACAGATATATGAGGACGGTCTTTCCAGCTGCTTCTTCTACAATTTGCAAAAATTTTTCATTCCCTTTCTGTTCTGAACCTCAGCCCAGAAAGTTTTCATGTAATTCATGATCTCACTTAAATGGAGGCAGAAAAGTTGTTTGACAAGCCCATTTAACTCACTGACAGTTTTCAAGGCCATGGCTTTTCTCTAACCCTGACAATATACCCAGAGATGATGATTATGTGCCCAGGTCAGAAAAGAGTCTATTGGGAGTGGAGAAGTATCATATATCATATCATATCATATCATATATCTCTATCACATCACATATCATACTACGGTTTGGGTTAGAAGGGACCTGAAGGATCATTTAGTTCCAAGTCCCTGCCTTGGGCCTGGATTTCCAGGATGAAGTTGGATTTTGCATTCTAGCCTAGAAAAAAAAAATTACTGGACTTTATCATATAAGCATATGTTGAGAAGGAGGTGAACTGTGTGGATGGACAAATGATTTCCCAGTCTGCACAAAAAGTGGTGGAACACTCAGATGGAGAACATGGAGAAGGTGCAAACTTATAAGGAGGTCCTCCTAAGCAAACAGTATTCAAAGTTATAGATGAGTCTGCAAAAAAAGTAAATCACCATGGACTGACATTTTTATCTGCAGCCAGTGCAAATCCTGGACTGTACCCAGGTAAGACTGCCTGGAGCCAAAGATATTTCCAAACCTCCAATACAGTCAGCAATTCCTGATCCCACTCTGCTCAAACTCCTCTTTCCACAAAAGAAGGAGCAAATCAATACCTAGTTAGTTTATGCATTTATGCACAAATCTCTAATGTCAGACAATAGACACACTTGTGGCAACGCATTAACATTGACGTGGACTCCACTAAAATATTAGTGAAGTGCTAGTGGTATTGAGGACATTCAAATTACACAAATCTGACTATAAAAAAGATCAATAATTTTAAGTGGACTGCAAATATTAGTACAATGTAGCAAGTAGAACAGACTTTTTGGCAGACCCTGTAGTGATAGGGCAAGGAGTAATGGGTTTAAAGTAAAAGAGGTTCAATTTAGATTAGATATAAGGAAGAAGTATTTTTACAATGAGGGTGGTGAGGCACTGGCACATGTTGTCCAGAGAGATGGTGGGTGACCTATCCACACAAACACAAAACCAGGCTGGATGAGGCTCTGAGCAACCTGATCTAATGGAAAATGTCCCTCCTCTTTGCAGAGTGGGGGAAATAGGTGACTTTTAAAAGTCCCTTCCAACCCAATTTATTCCTATGATAACAAGTCACGTAGCCTGTATTTCCTTCAGCACATCTCTCCTATGCCTCTCCTATGCCTAAGTGATGGATAGCTTTTTGTTCTGTGTGCTCTGTGCTCTGGGTTTAACCCACTATTGATAGGTTATTAGTTTGAGCAACTTAGTTGGAAAGTGTCATTTTAACTTTCTGTTCAATGTGTGTCTTGTCTTTTCCTTAAGAGAAATTATAAATCTGGATTAAAATCCTGTTGAATGCACTCTTAGGGTGCCATTCTGGATTTACATTACTGGAAAGGAGAATAATACTCAGTGTTAAGCTACTGAGGGGACAACAGATCTTTATTTGGTGTAAACAAAATTCTGGCAATATATGTGAGAAATAGCCCACATTCTGTGCCCCCTCTCCATTTCATCCCTCCCTTCCCACCCAGAAATTCGGGTCCCTGGTTGGAAATTTCCATTCTCTCCAAGTGCCTGCCCTGCAGGGTTGCACTGGTTTGAAGCATATCTAACACAGCAATTGAGAGGTTTGTTGGGTTCACACGCACCAGAGAGAGCAATTTTACTTTCATACTTGATGTTCTTGTGCACATCTGACCAGAGTAACCGAGTGCACAGGTTGTAATCTTTCCAAAAGCAGTAGGTTGATATCAAAGACTTTGCACTGAAGCAAGGAATTGTGGCAGTACTTCAAGGAACAGGTTTGCAATTAACTGTTAAATACAGATTGAAGGAATGCCCCGCTTGGTTGCTGCAGGCTTTCCTTGCACGCCAGCAATGACTGAATCTAAAGCACAGAGCATGGCAAGATGATAACCTGTTAGCAGGGGGAGGAAAACGGGGTAGAATTATTGAGCAGTTGATAACATGCAGGCTGCTTAATGGTTTCAGAATACTGTAAAAAAATAACAAATCAGCCCCTCTGAATTACAATTGCGTTGACAAAAAAAAAAAGAAAAGGGAAGGAAAATAACCAACTTGTATTGTGTACATGGGAGATTTCTTTTGAAAAGAAAAGCAAGCTACAAACTGCTCAGCCTACAAGTTCATTCAGCCATTGAAGGATATTGCAGATGACAGTGCACATAACTTGGAAAACAAAAGAAAACAATGCACTTAGCTGCCAAAAAAACCAAGCCCCAACCCCAGCTCCCAAAACCTGATATTGCTTTTATATTTTGCAGTGTAGTCTGGGTCTAGTGCACTCAGTGGTTCTAGTTCTACGAGAAGGCAAATGGACAAAATATTTTGATTCTGTTTTCTATTCCATTCTTTAATTATTAGATTTTCCTTAGGGTCTCAGAGCCTCACAGTGTGAGGAACTGTTAGATTTGTCTGGAAAGGAAACCTTTGGATGCATTTGCTCAGAAAGGTTGTGGAATTTCCTTCTCTGGAGATATTCAACAGTCATCGGGACACAATTCTGAGTAACATCTCTAGGGCAGCACTCCTGCTTGAAAAGGGAATTTGAAGTAGATGACCTCCAGTGGTCTCTTCAAACCTTACCAATTCTGTGATTCTGTGTGATTAAGAATCACAGAAAAATAGGTGCTGGAATAAGAGTGGTCTAAGGATTTGTAAAGGATCTTCATAATCAATTAGCATCAGCAGAATTTGCAAGGAATTGCTCAACATGTGTCAGGTTTTGGCACCAAGTTGTTATGCCACTTGTTTAAGCAAATATTTTTCCTGTGGAGTTCATGATTTGGCATGAACCTGAAGATTGGGACAGAAAAAATAGGGAAGTTTATAGTGAAAAGATTTAGTGATTTTTCTACTTTCAGAACTTGGAAATAATACAGATAAAGAAGGGTCAGAGCTGGCCCTGCTCCCTACTTCAACCAGGATGTTGGACTAGATTATTGCCAGTTGAATTATCCTATAACTATACAAAAAATTCATATATGACTGTCTTGTTTTACCACTGGCTGAGATAATGGCCTGAGCCTCACCTGAAAAATGAGGTAAAATTTGAACCACATCCTTCAAAGAGCAAACCTCACTGCTTTGACATCCATACCCCAGGAATTTTTTCTCACATTTTTTTGAGGAAAGTCTGTTTTGAGTCAGGAATCACCCAAAGTTATAACTGACTGACAAGTTTTGTGTAATTTTTACTACAGACAGTCTGCCAGTGCAGTGTTTTGCAAAGATCAGGGTTTGACCTCTTATTTTTATCCCATTTTTGTGTCTCTTCCATCCCCAAGAGCTTAACCCAAGCAGTATGTGCCAATGTCAGTAAGAAGCACCCTCACTCAACATCTCTATTCAAACCTAGCTATTTCCTGCATAACTAAATGTCAATAAATGCTGCTATTTGGAATAAGAGCCTATGAAAAAAAAATAAACAAAACCAACAAGTTGCTAAGTGAAAGACTCAGTTTAGATTGTACCTTGTACCCTTGATTTTTGTAGAAATAATTGTGTTGCAAATGAGTTTTCAGTGTTTTGTTTGAAACCTTTGACTTTGCTTTATTGACATCAGAATAAGTGTTGAAGGGCATATTTACCATGTACCTCAAAATAAAATGTTCTTCTAGCTTTATTTTGTTTAATCAGAGAAGGCAACCAGTTCAAGCCAGGGAATTAATTGTAAATTACTAAAAGCCAAATGCAAGTTGAATTTGAGGGAAGGGTTTGAACTGCAACTCTTCTATCTATCAGATCAGATGCCCAACTGCTCTTAAGGGTCCAAACTTCAAAACTACTTTACATCCTTGAATGGAAAAATACAACTATCCCATGTGGAGCTAAGGTCTGCTCATGAAGGAAATGATTAGCACAAAGCTTTCATTTTAATTTTGTGTCAAGAAGCTCTACAGGATTAGCTTCTCTCCTGTGCAAATAGGAACAACAGCCTGGCACTGGTTAGAACAGCCCTTGGGCTATCCTACCAAATCACGGGAAAATGAAAGGAGGAAGAATGTGGAGAAACAAAACCCAGGGATGGTATGGAGCGAGACCCTATGGGCCAGAAAAAGTGAAAAGAGATATTTAATATGACATCATTGTCCTTCTCCATTTGATTGAAGTGACTGTATTTTTGGGTTATGCACCGAAATAATTTTGCCAGGTTTTCTGTTTGCAAATGTACATATGGAAGAAATTTTACAATTTAGAATAAGTTTTATTTCCTGAATTCTTTATATTTATTTATTTTTTTTAACTGTTGATATTAACATCAAAAAAAGCCCCATACCAAACACAACTCCTGGTAGATTTCTATGAAAGATATGATAGTAAATGAACTCATATTTTCTTGTTAGAAATTACTGGTCTACAGCATTTTCCTTTTCAAAATTATATCTTTCCCTCCTTAGCTAACCCTGGAGGAATGGATTCTTCACTCTTTTTTTACATGGGAGTAAATTAAGGCAGTGACTAACTCTTAAATCTTGGATGAATTGCACGTGTGGAGCAGTCTTATAAACAAAGCCCAATCTGTGGGCCTTAAAAATTTGTCCCTGAGCACTGCTGAAAATGCAGCTTGTCAAGCAGTGACTTGTCTAAAGGCTGGTGAACAAGAAGATGAAGTGGTTTGGCTGCTGGATCCCATGGTCTCACCTCCTGCTCAGGTGCAGCCTCAGCAGGGATGTGCCAGGAGCATTCACAGCCTGAAGTAAAACCTTTGTGGGGGATGCTGAGAGGCACTTGACCTTCTCCTTCCTTGTGCCAGCAGTTCCATCTTTGCTTATCAGGTCACAAAAACCATGAGATGTTTTACTAAACCTGCGTTAACTTTTCCAAAGGATATTTTACAACCAGGGAAAATTTAGATTGGAGATTAGGAACAATTTCTTCACTGAAAGGGTGGTCAAGCACTGGCATAGGCTGACCAGGGAAGTGTTGGAATCACCCTCCCTTGGAGTGTTCATGAAACATCAGGGTGTGGTGCTTAGGGACACGGTTTAGCTGTGAACGTCGCAATGCTGAGTTAATGATCGGATTGATGATTATCAAGGTTTTTTCCAACCTAAACAATTCTATGATTCTCTATTTCTATTAAGCCATCATGGCCATGCAACTAATTGTTAGCAGAGTGGGCTCGGGTGAAAGCAAAGTCACCAGAAACTCCAAACTGTGGTATATGTAGCTAAATTGACATAACACTATCAGATTAAAACCCATATTTATCTTTTTCTCTACACACATGCACACAGACACACATGGCCAAAAATAATTAATGCTCTGAATTTCTCCGACCAGCTTTCTTTAACTATTTAACAACAAGGTTTTCCAAGGGCTAAAGCCAAGAAATTCCTGCCTAAATGCCTGTGCAACATGTCTGCATTTCATGGAGTCTGAAAAGTGTTTTGTCAACACTTAGCCTGAGATAAATGAGAGGTTGGAGTTTTAGATCATGTTCCCAATCACTTGCTAACTGCAGCCAGTCACTGAATTGTCATGTCCTGGAGATTGCTTTCACATTCTTGTGAATTAGTGTAGCATGTGTCAGCATTCCTGAAGAGCCTTTCAGGCTGTTATGAGTTCTGTCCTCCTCTGAGCAGGAGTTCAGCAGATGCAATTCCACTTCTTTGGGGAAGAGAGTCATCAATCATAATCATGCCTTAGTCTCTCACCAGTAGAGACAGCAAGAGGGGTATCTTGACTAGACTTCCTAGAAGAAAATGAGAAAATAAGTTTAAAGAATAGAAATCACATCAGAGTACAAAGTTTGATCTCTTCTTGAATCCAATTTTTCCTCAGTTCAGAGGTACATGGATTGATTGCATTGGGTCATTGCAAATAGTTCTATTAAATAAGGTCCTGCAAAATGTGAAGGGTGAGATGCACCAAGGCTTAAATATCAATAGTGTTCACATCCACACGAGCCAGTCTCCCTCAGCTGCTTTTATTGTCAAGCTGAGAAAATAAAGGAAGCATTTGGGCATAATTTTTCACATCCAAAAGTACCTGCAAAAATAAACCAATTAACTCCATTGTTTGTCAATGGAGTTTGAGGAAACTGGCCCCAATGCAGAAGTCTACATTAAAGGTGCCCGAGGTAGTTATATGTACCACCTTATGCAAGGAAATGTCCCCTCCCTTTCTGAAGTCATTCAAGTTATCATGTGCATCACTTGTTGTGAGAAAGTAACCTCCTATCCTGTGGAAGAAGTGTGGTTAGACTGTGCAGAGAGACGGAGAGAGAAAAAATTGAAGTGTTAGAGAAAGGAACTGAAATATAGAATAAACCAGGAAGAACCTAAATTTCCAGCATCATAATTACAGGACTCTGAGAAATAATTTGGACTCCTAATAGCTGCTTCATACATACTGGAATGTTTTTGTCCTCAAGCAAATGATCATCAGTGTGAAATGTCATACCTGATATTGGAAAGAGATTTTGGAACAGGACCCAGCATGTTTCTCCCAGGTGAATGTCACGAGCCCTGCACTAAGATCGTGACTTTTCTTTCAGCTTGACCTCACTGTTGCAGGTGTTGCCCAGCATGGGGAGGAAGGGCAAAGTATTCCTGTGCCAAATATCTTCTAGCCTGGATACTACAGACAAGTTTTATAGGAGATGGAAGTAGCAACAAGCTAAATTAGGAAATGAACACTTAAGTTTTCCAGTGCTTAGACAAGTGATATAGCCTAAAGGTTGTGGTATAAATGCCAAGGTGACTCTGCCAGTCACAAAGCAGTAGTCAGCAGTGCTTCTTCCAGGGCTTTTGAGCCTGTTGATTCATGTCAGGAATGCTCTGATGATGCCAGACGCTCTGGCCTCTCCATGAGACCCCGGCAGAGGAGCAAATCATCGTAGACTCTGAAGTTGTCTAGACACCAGCCAGGGTGGTTCCACCCTGCCTTACCAGGAGAAAAGAAGTTCTGTGCACATGCAGCCTTGTGTGCCTGGACAACTCAAACCAAAATAAGTGATGTGAGGCTGAGTGGCTCCTCATGCTAGGGAGATTTCAGGATGGCAGTTTGGGATTTGGGAATACAAATTCCTTTCATTCTGTCTGCCTGAATGACTGAATGGAGGTGCACACCAGTCCCCACACTGCTCTAGGAAACTGAACAGTCTCTGTTCACTGGGAACAAACTTAACACTGAGTGATTTTGAAAAACCCAAGCCCCTGTGGTCAGCCAAGGAATACAGGGGTTTTTTTTCCCACTCTTCCAGCAGAACCAATGATAAATGAGATGATCTGTCAGGAGACAGCAAGATGCCCTACGTTGGTTTTGAAAATGGACAGGAAATTGCATAGGAGCAACACCGAAGGACTTCAATCCAAACACATACATATTTGTGAAGCCTCAACGTCCTCTGCAGCTACTCATGGGCAAAGTCTGGAGCTGTTCCTATGGTGGAACATCAGCTGTAGTTTGCAACAGCCCTTGGAGCAGTAACAACCCTTTCTATGACATTTCTTAGAATCACGGAATCACTAAGGTTGGAAAAGCTCTCTAAGGTCATCCAGTCCAACCATTAACCCAGCAATGACAATTCCACCACTAAACCATGTCTCTAAGCCCAACATCTATACAGTTTTTTTTAACACTTCCAGGGATGGTGACTTCATCACTGTCCTGAGAAGCCTGTTCCAATGCCTGACTACCCTTTCAGTGAAGTAATTTTGCCTAATATCCAATCTCTAAACCTGGTACAACTTGAGGCTTTTTCCTGTTGTACTCCTCTTGAAGGCAGTGGGCCCTGCTGCTCTTTGAAGTGTATGTGGATTTTTTGGGAGGCAGAAAGGGAAAAAATATCTGCAGAGAGGTTTTACAGGGGTTAGGGTGGGTGCCAGCTGTCAACAAAACCACTTAAGGTCATGTCGGCTACTTAAAATGACATGTTTCACCTTCACCTTGGAACTCAACCCACCTTCCCAATGAAGAGAAGAAATCCTTATTCCAACATCACAGTGCCATAAAGGAGCAAATTCAGGGTAAGTGGAATTTGTCAACCTCTAGGTTGAAAGTTCAGGTTTTTTTCTGGCACACACTAAGTTGCCTGATTTTTTTATTTCCACATATTTCTAAGTGTAGTGTAAGGCTCTGTGACTGAGATCCAAACCTGATGGACTGTGAACAAGACCATGAGTGCCAGAAGAGTGAAGAAAAACTGCAAGCTGCAAGCAGAGAGCTGGGGTCTAAGAACTGTCAGGCTTAGATATAAAGGTAAGAAGCATGGTTTCTGAGCAAAATCAATTTTATCCAATAGAGAGAAAAACTTCAGCTCTAAAGAAATGAGGCTCATATTTTTAAGGTTTGGAAAGGGCTTTTTAATGTGCTGCTGGGTAAGCTGGGCCCTTTGACATAGCTGCTTGGCAAGTGGAAAGAGAAGGCTAAACCCAGACACAAGGGACATCAGAGTTTGTTACTCTTTCCATACCATGGCTTCAGCATCTTTCACAGAAGGAGAAAGAAATTTTAAAGAGCAGTAATTGAGGAAATCTTCTTCAGAGTGGGCTCCTCTCTCCACATGTCCACAGATCCCTCCCAGGACCCTGCTCCAGCACAGGTTTCCCACAGGATCACAGCCTCTTTTGGGCACCCTCATGCTACGGTGTGGGGCTCTTGCATAGGCTGCAGGTGGATTTCTGAATCCCCGTGCCCTCCATGTGCTGCAGGGCACAGCTGCTTCACCGTGGGCTGCACCAGGGGCTGCAAGGGAGTCTGAGCTTCAGCACCTGCAGCACCTCCTGCCCTTCCTTTTGCACTGACCTTGGTGTCTGCAGAGCTGTTCCTCTCAAGTGTTCTCACCTCTGGACTCAACTACATCTGTGCAATAACTTTTTTATTCCTTTTAAATATACTATTACAGTGGCATTACCAGCATTTTTGAGTGGCCCAGCCTTGGCCAGCCCAGTCTTGGATCTGTCTGGAATTACCTCTCCTGGACATGGAGGAAACTTGCAGCAGCTTCTTGCAGAAGCCACCCTTGTAGCCCCCCCACACTATCAAAACATAGTCAGGCAAACCCAATAAGGACTAGTTGTCCATCTCCCCACAAAGGATTTCACTCCCTTCAGCCCAAAGAGATGAACCATGTCCTTCCCTTCTCAGCAGATTGCCTAAATCTCAATAGAACGGCAAAAGTGTCAGGCTGATATTGTTGCTACTCAGGAGGGATGTTGCTGCTCCACTTCTCTGTCAGCACTTAGCCATGCTTGAAGTGAAACATCTAGTCCCAAATTGTCATTTCCCTGAAGGCCACAATGCATGTGTGGAATTAACTATATAATTAGATTATCCACCATGATGGCCCTGGCAGGATGAAATATTTTGAGCATAAGTAAAACAGCTGTATTATGAGTTAAGAGTAAGGTAACATTTTACAGACTTTTACGCTACAACAAAGAAAGATAAGTGTGACATGAAAGTAAAAGTCTTTTATCTGTGTATGTCTTTGAAAACTCAGTCTACACAGACTCAAAGCATCTGTTAATCAGATTATGGGCCATATCCTGCTCCCAAAATAGTTAATAGCAACGCTCTCATTGATTTCCTCAGGACAGAAACATGCCCTAAAGGAGCACACTACTTCTTCATAGGCCTACTTGTTGGAGAAACGTTTGTGCTATTCAGAAAGGCAAAGCAATTTCCTGGAAGCAGAAACTCCTACCTGCACTTGTAACGACTCAGGCTGTTTTAGGAACTGAAAAATTCCACCCAGCATCAGGATTACATTTTCAAAAATGTTTCCTTCATGTTTCTCATGCTGCTTTATGTCACCCATGAAGGAGGGGGAGCTGCTTTTTAGATTCACAGGAGTCACACTCTCTGTGGATCTTTTTTCCCCTGTGAGATCTTCTCTTTCCCAACCTCTCATATTCATTGCTGGTCCTGAAACCCTCATTAGATGCATTGGGGGAGGTGAAACCTTTGTACGAATCTCCATAGAGGTGATTTGCACTGGAAATAGCTGCAGGATCACAGCTGATGTTCAAGTTATTGTGGCATTCTGATAGTGTTAAAGACTTTTACTGCTTTTGTTCCCACAACTATTTCTCCAAGGTCATCCTTCATTTTAAGACTTCTGATTTAGTTTCCTTTACATTCCTTCCTATTGTATTCAAATCTTCCCCTTCCTTGTGCAGCAATGAAAAAGAGGCAATTGCTGCCTATATGTAAATTGCACAGTTTAAATTACTTGTAAGGTTTTGGCCATTAAGTAACAGCAGCATAACATTCACCATCTTCATGCAGAAAACCCTAAAAGTAGAGATTGGGCTATTACTTTGTAGAATGCATGATTTGGGGCTCCTCCGTTACTTGATGCTGCTGCTAAGCCATTGCAAAAGGGAATGATCTATGTTTTAGTCCCCAGAATCTGATAATTGGATGCTTTTGAGATACCTTCCTGGTGTGGACACTGAAAATCCAGAGAGATGTTGGAAAATCCTGGTCACAGTGGCTATCTGTCTGTGACCTATTCTCTTGGGGTGTGAGTTTTTGGTGATACAAAGAGTGCTGTGCTATCTTGGACTGTAAATTGGTTCCAGCCTAGGGAAAACAGCTTGGTCAGCTGCTGCTTGAAGCACTGCCCATTCTCCTGCCCACTGTGACACAGAGGGACTTCTCCATTCCACTTGCAGTAGGATCTTTGCTGCTACAGGTCTGGACTGCCTCAAAAATATGTCAGTAGTTAATTTTAAATCTATTAATTCCCACAGCTCAACAGCAGCAAACAAATTTTCAAGGGCTTCCTGAGTACCAAATCTGGACCAAAATCTCTAGCTATATAATTTCATCTGCAGGAAGTACCTTTTGCAGACCTCACTGCTACTCAGATAGAAACCACAGATTCTGCTTCTGTTGATAAACCCCCTACATTAAAGACTTCAACCTTCAACAATTTTCAATTCCAAGCAAAAACTCTGACAATTTTATTTCCCATGTGCTTCTCATTTTCCAGGAGGAATGTAATGTCCTCTCCTACTGCATATCAGTTTAACTCAGCCCACAACAGCAGTGAAAAATTTTGGAAGCTCATTTTCCAGAATTTTGGTTGCTTTACACTGTCTGGAAACAACTTCTTCCCCTGCATCTGTCCTGGCACTGCATCTACATTTAGTCCTCTACAGTGTTAACTCACAATCACACAGAAGCTTTTAACAAACTACCTTCATTCTGCTCTGTTTTCACACCAGCAGCTCATTTTTATTTCCACTTGTGTTCAGAGTCTTTGCACTAACATAAATGGGAACCACAATGGATTTCTAATGAAATGGGGCTATTTTCTGTTACTGTCTCCTACAGATCCTGGCCCAAGTGTAGACTTATTTATTATATTTTTATCGTTCCTCTATTCCCCTACTGCTTAAACATGTGAGGACTTTTTGGGACTGCATTATACTGTGGGACTTATATATGCAACATAAATTTCCATATGTGTTTTATGAAGCCCTGCCACAGAATAGGATCTGGGCATCTGCCTTCCTTAAAATATCATGAAACACTAAGGTTTGCTTTGAATTCTACTGTTTCTAAACCTGAAGATGACTGACATCTCATTGTCCCATCCAGTCATGACCCCAAGTCAGTCCTTGCTTGCCAAAGCAGAAGGAGCATCCCCAGTGTTGATGCAGTGGAAGATGAATAAGGGTAAATATAGTTTACCTAGGATTTAAGAAACAGGGATTTTATTCACTTCCCACTGCTTGGCATCACAGTGGGATGAGCATATTCCCTTTCATTAACTAAGTAGACAAGTCAAACTTCACTGCTGGGTAGTGCTTAAACCACTTCTAAATGTGTGCTTGGTTCCTGCTGAGGCATGATCCAAGCTTTCATTTTCCTGAGAAAGGTATTAATCATAGAATCATAGAAGCCCAGAATGGTTTGGGTTGGAAGGGACCTTAAAGCTCATCTCGTTCCTACTCCCGTGTGGTGGGCAGGGAAACCTTCCAGTAGAACAGGCATCTCAAAATCCGATCCAAACTGGCCTTTGATGCTCCTGGTATGGAGCAGCCACATTTCCTTTGGAAAACCTGTTCCAGTGCCTCACTATCCTCAGAACAAAGATTTTCTTCCTAGTATCTAATCTAAAGCTCTCCTTCATCTCTGTAGAGTCCTCTGTACTATCCATACAAACATGTCTAAAAAATGATCTGCCATTCTTTTGAGAAGAAAGCCTGAAGGAAAACTCCCACTTTAACGATTAAGGGCTCAGTTGGATGGAAGAGACCTACATCTCAGTTCCTGTGCTGGAGACTGTTTTCTGCATATTGTCTACTGACTGTTCCATAGGGAATATGCACTGTTTTCTAGGCTGCTTTCTGATCACAGGCAACCTGTGTAATTACTGGGCTCTTAAATCATATCCTTATGTTGTTGCTCAATGAATCTTATGAGCTTTTGTTGGGGTTTTGCTTGTTTGATTTTTTTTCTGCAGGTACAGTTTCTAAAGAAAGATACATCAGCATCTCCCCATCACTCAGTCCACCAGTAATTAGCCCTAAGATTTCCAAGTAAAGTCCTTTCTTCCATGATGTGTGCATGGTGGGAACAATGAATCTGGTCTCCTATGTCCAGCATAAGTGGTCTGACAAGAGTCTGGTCTGTGGGAGGCAAATGGGGGGTTTCCTTCCTGCTCTCTTTTCAATATTTTTCTTACTTTCCTTTCAGTGTCCAAGTTGGGAATCTTTAAAACATGTATCTCTTCATAAACCTAAGCAAAAGGTTTGTGTCTCACCCTAGCAGTTACAGTCTGAAATGCTGCACAGCCAGTGTCTCAGTACTTTTGGGCATCTAGATCTTGCAAAATACTTTTAATAATGATTTGGCTTGTGGAAATGGTATAAAACTGCCTTCTCAAAACTCTGACTAGCTTTTGAAACCTTAAAGTTCTTCTTTCATAAGATTTTTCTGCACTTCGTCTTAGGGTGGTGATAAATCTGATTTTTTTTCAGTAGCTTGGTTGCTAAACTGAACAAAAGGAGTGGAAATTTTTCTTTCTTTCCTGTGGATACTGAAAGGTTTGGACTCATTTCATGAATGCATGAATGTACCTACAAACAGAAATGTCTAAGGGAGGAACAAGAAAAGGTGATTTATTGGAGTAGCAGGCTTTATATTTAACTGTATTTTTTTTATTATTGATGTACTTTAGGAAATTTGCCCTTCTGAGACTCCTTCCATTGTCAGTCAAGCAAGACTTTTCCCAAGGGTGTTTCTGAGATGTCTTTTGCTTTGCATGCTTGAAGTCACATCTTTGCAGTGTCAGGGCGCCTCTCCCACCCATAACCCTTGATGCACTTGAGCTGGGCTGTAGGGAGGTTAAAGGGGCCACATTGCCATCTGTAGGCATCTGACACCCTAAAAAAAGGCAACTTTTCCTATTTTCTCATGCAACCCATTGAGCAGAGAGGATGGAAATGTGGCCTTTCATCTTTCCTCTGTTGGCTCAGGCATATGTGTTTTTCCCTATTTCTACAAATAAAAGGGTTAAGTTAAAAACAGCCCCAGAGAGGAACCAGGGATGTAATTTTGATGACTTTTGTGGTCAGTTGTGCACTGGCACTGGGAGGGAGTTGGCTCTGGAGCTGAGGTTTTTTGGGTGTTCTCACATTTGGGTTGTGACATGAGTTGAGGTAGATGCGGATGTTAATGTTGCTATAACTGGTGATAATATTGGCTTTGAGTGATTTAGTTGATAAGAAATGGGTGTCTTTAAGTAACCCTAGAACAAGCTTTGTGTTAGGTTTCTTCAATGTTATATTTGCTGCTATCTCTGATGCAGTTCTATTAAAGAAATACAGACTTGTATGTCCAGAATATCAAATTCACAAATAGTGATTACAATATGGGATTTGAACTGAGTGGTCTCTGGCTTGTCTGGATGCTGGCTGGCAAATACAGTCCAAAATGTTATCTTTTGGTCTGGTGTAGAAACACATTTATATCAACAGAAGCTGGAAGGACATATTTGGCCTGAAAGGTTTAATAGCTTGTGTTAGTGCGTTAATATTGCTTTCATTATTTGCATTGCTGTAAATGTAGAAAAGTCCACCTTGAGGTCACAGATTCTTGCTTTATTTATCATAGCTGGGGTTTATATTCTCTCACTTTAGTTGCCTAAAGGTGAGGCATCAAAGCTCACTTTATGAAGAGAGGTAGGTTTGCAGCTTCAGAAGAAAGTTGGTGCTGCCTGTTTTAGAACAAGATAAATGGTCCTGCTGATGTCCCACATCTTTTCTCTGGTGGACCAGAGGATTTAGATCATCTCAGTGAGAAGGCTACAGCTGAGCTAACTTCTCAATTCCCTTTGCAGTCCATGGAGAACACAATCATTTTTGGCATGATTCATCCCATCTATTTGAGACACCTGTTTCAGACTAGCTCAGCTGAAGGCACTGGACGTAAACTTTGACACTCTTAACTAACTAGCTTTTCTCCAATTGAAGATAGGAGAACTCAACTTGATCTTCTATGTAAATACAGACAAAGATGAAAAAGATACACCTAATCTGAGAACTAAGACAATGCAATGTCAGCCCAAGCGAGGATCATTTGCCAGGACAGCCTGAGCACATGCTGAAAAATATTATTCAGTCTTTTTGTTAATAAGATCAATTGGCTTGCTACATTTTTATTATGTAAAAACCTTTCTGGGAAAACAATAGAAGTGAATTTTTGCAAATTAATGTTTAAGTGGTAATAATATAATTAGTGTCCTATTACCACACAGAAATTAATTTTAAGGCAAGTACATGAAATATATCACATATTTTTATTGTCAGAGCACCTTCTAACCATAAATCCAGCTTCATTCTAGACTACCCGGTAAAACCAGGAAAATATTCCTTTCTGGTGAGATTGGCTGGTAAGACCTGGGGTTAATATCAGCAGTCAAAATTAAATATTCCTTATTATCTTGGTACAAGAATTGGGTTTTTAAATATATCTTCCATTTTACCAATTAAAAACCAACATGATTGCTTGTTTGTTTTTGTGTTTTGGTTTCATTAATGTTTTATTTTCTGTGTGCGTGTGAAAACTTCTTAACTGCAAAAATATATTTCCTCCAAGCTAAATTTTTCTTATATGGAAACCATTGTACAAGCTCTTTGACATTTCTCTACCTGGGATATAGGTGCTCCTGACTGTACAGGATACTTTAATGTGGAAGGTATCTTTTCAGCTTTATACCGGCTAGCGCTTGTATTTCAATGCCTTAGAAAGCCTCGAGCAGCCTTGAGAGGTAGCAAGGGCGATCTAGCACTTTAGTAGCTCTAAAATCGGTACCTGAATCAGCTGCAGAGCAAATACCATCAGCAGAAGCAAAGAGGGAGAAATATAGCTCCCTGCTCGCTCAATTCCCTGCAGTTAGAAGCTTTCAAATGAGACAGACAACCAGAGATGTTCACAGGAAAGTCGCTGAGCTGAGTGAGAGGGTGTAGCCTCCCCTCGACCATCTTTTATTAGGAGAAGGGGAAAGGGGAGGACTGGGGGCGGACCCGGGGTGACCGGCCAATCAGACACTGCTGAAGAGTCTGAGTTACATTTGGCTTTGCCCGCGCTTGGAACGGGTGAGGTGTTGGGGTCCCTCCCCTGCCGTGTAGCCCTGGGAGAGGGGCCCTGAGGGCACAGACACGGGGTTTCCCTGCCCCTGCTCAGCCTCGTTCCCATTGGTTGGTTTGTGTTCCCTGCGCGGGCAGAAGGACCCTTGGTCCCATGACTGGAACAGTTCCTGGGCAGAGCCCCGGCCATGCGGCTGGAGAAATAAACATCTCTGAAACAGCTATCAAGAATCCGTCCATATATATTTCCTTTCCACGGGACTCCTGGTTTGGTATATGCATGTTGCAGTATCCCCACTGCAACACTTTTTGACTCAAAAGCTTGTATTTCAACAAGCCTGATAGAGTTTTTGCAGCATCAGACCCTTTTTCTGATCAACGGAATCATTTACACAGTTTTAGGGAGACATATCAGCTCCACTAGTAGTGCTGGGTTTTTGGAACAAATCCAACACTTTTCTCCAGGTACTTGAACATGCACTCACTTCTCTTTTTGTTTCCTGAAATTTTGCTTGTAGATGGGGCCTCATCCCTCCCTTTTGAGTGCAGGAATGAAAGGATTTCTCCCCTATGCAAATGAACAGGAAAACTTCCTTCAGAGTAACATATGTAAATATGAGTAGTCCATTTGCATCTATATAGCCATATAACCAAATCATATTTTATTTTTTTAACCCTAATGCGATGACTAAAACAGCTTTCTATTTGTTTTCTCAAGTAGTTGTAATTTACCTCCTTCAGCTATAACAACCATGCATCACCCTTTAAATTGGTAATAGAAAAGGGTGTTGCTTTGCTGTGTACATGGGGAACTAAGGAACTATTGCCTTAAAAAAGCACACAGAAGCAAAACCTGTAACATCCCTTTCAACACTCTTGTCCTTTGACCCAGATCAGTAAACACAAATTAAGGATTTTATCTCACAACAAGGAAATTGCATAAATATACAATGACAATGGTCAACTGAGGTTAGACCCTTTATGGTCTTCTCTTATTTTCATATCTCAGCATTGTTTTTGCTCTAGATGTATGTTCATTGGAAGATTTTAGTAAAGCTTTGCTTTGGCAGAAGTCCCCAGAATAATCTGTCTGTAGAAAAATTAGTCTCATGTTACCTTCAAAAAGAAAAGAGTGTTACCTCACTTCAGAATTGGAGATATCAAAGTATGGAAATGTCAAGTGATTTATCAGGTTGCCTAACAGGAATTTTATAGATTTGTGGATTTGGGAAGACTAGACTTTTATGTCAGCTTTTTGTCCTTGGAGATTTAAGCTGTTCTTTTGGGTTACTAAAACTCATATTTGAATGGCACAGTTCTCTGTATCTATTTAAAATCTGCAGAACACAAAGCCAATATGTAAAGCATGATCTTGGCCTTATGGAAAGAACACACCAAAGCAAACACCGGGTTACATGTCAGAATTAGTATCCAAGGCCATGTGCACAATGTTAAACAGTGCAATTGCAGCTATAACTGGGATAATAATGACATCATAGGGACATCAACAAATAATACTGTCTGACTTTGGGTGGGGGAATTGCACAGGGGAGCTGTGGCATCCTGACCACAGGAGACCCATGTCTGTTAATGCTGGGGAGCATTCAGAGCAGAGAACTTCACAGAATGATTTTACTACAGCTAAAGAGAGTTACAAAGAAGTGAAACCAGTTGTCACTGACACAGTCTTGGCCTTCTTGAATTAACAGATATTTTACTAAAGGTTTCACTGTAGGGGAAAAGTTCACCTCCATGATATTTTGGGAAATATGGTCTGGAAGAAAGAAATCAAAGAAAGAATATGGAAACGGGAAGGAGACAAGCCAAATGGGACCCTAAGTGAACACCTGTAGGGAAGTAAATACCCCATCCTTGGTTTAGAATGTAAAGCAATTTCTCATACTCATAGCTGGAAAGAGGAGCTTTTGGAGTGCCAGCAGCACTCAAATTCCTTAAACCATCAGGCCAATAAAAAAAGACTTCAAATTCTTTATTCCTCATATTTTCATTATTACTAAGGGGAGTGGAAAGGGGATTTATTCATCACTCTGATGCTTGGATCTGGCAATCATGCTGCAGGGCTTGGGCATGGAATTTGCATTGCAGATGCCTGTTCTCATGGGAAACCTGCTGGGTACTGAACTCTTTTCAGAGATCCTCATATCTTTTGATAATTCATCCAGCATGGACAGAAACACCACTGGATTCTTTATAAAACTTCCCTAAATTTGTGTGTCCTTCAGGATCTTTGTCTCATGTAATTTTTGTGATCTCTGTTTTTAACTGGACAACTTCAAAACCTGATATCACAGGTTTGGCCAGAACACATAAAGCCTAAGGTTCTCTTGTGTAATACTCACCCTGGTCAGGTTTTAATCCTATACTTTCAAATATGAAAGGCAAATCAGGCAAATTTTCTTCATCTCCCTATATCTCCTCCTGATTTCTGAGAGTTGTTGTGGTCACCCCCTACACCATGAGGTTCTCTGCCTCTCCCTATTACAACTCCGGGTCACACAAAACACCCTGTTCATGGGATTCTTTTGCCTGGATTTTAATATTTTTAAAAAATTGATTATTATTTTATTTTCACTTCCACCTATTTATTTTCACTGGATATCCCTTTTCTTTGTGGCAGAAATAACCAGATTATCTGTTCTTTTCAGCTTGTAGGGTCTACTCCAAAGCCTGTTTAAGTCAATAGTTTCTTTCCTCTGACATCAATAAGCTCTGGATGAGGCCCAAAATGAACACGAGTTAACTCTGTTTGATAGGATGGGTATTAACTATACTGATTGCTACTGGAAACAAATTTATGAGCCTCTCACTCTAGGAGCCAACCACAATAATTTTAATTATACAAAAGGAAGTATTTCTTGTGTAAAAACATTCCAAATACTTCCATTTCTTTTAAGCTACTTCAAAAGTGGGCAGAACTACAAAGTATTATTGAAAACCCAGGATGGGGTGGAGGGGTATTTCCCTTCCTCTGAAATTCCTCCCCCATATACGCATACTGCTAAACCATCCCTAGCAGGGATTACTTTTATCTCCAGCTCATGAAGAAATTTCTGAAGCGCTGTTTTGCTTTTGTCCTTGGAATACACCACGTTGTGCAAAATGGGCTTGTGAATCTCTTTCTTGGGAAGGGAGCTCGAGCAGCTCCCGCCATGTGCTTTCCCTCTCCTTCCTTTG
The DNA here is from genome assembly GCF_020740725.1 of Corvus hawaiiensis. Taxonomy (NCBI): domain Eukaryota; kingdom Metazoa; phylum Chordata; class Aves; order Passeriformes; family Corvidae; genus Corvus; species Corvus hawaiiensis. Next base: position 75,469,388 of record NC_063216.1, on the reverse strand, counting down.
CCAGTACCACAGTTCCTGTTGTGCAGGATACAGTGTAGGAGACATGCACCACTGCTCAAGCGTTTAAAGTGAGCACCCTGCTGAATATCATCAAGCTGCTGAAGATATACACAAATCTGCTAAATTGCATATCCTGCATATCAGGTGAGTAGCTACGGTGAATTTATCCTTCATCTGTGTGTAGCTATGCCAGTACTCTGTACTGAAAATTCGTGTCTTCTGGGAATCTAAACAGCTTAGTGTCAATAACCATACTGGTTTGGTCTGAAGGACTGTGTTTCAATGCATAAGAGAGATGAAGAGGGATAATTTTCCTCATTTAGCCAAACTGAGTCTTTCTGTCAGTACTAAGAGCGGCCATGGTCCTGTGTTCGAACAGAGGTTCAGGTTACTCATACTCAATTTTGGAAATGGCTGACATAACCTCCAACAGATCACGGAGTGTGTAATCTGCAAATCTCTCCCTTGGTTCCTTTCCTGCTTGATGGTGCTCCTGGTTTAGGCTGTGAGGCTGATTAGGGGTTGTGTTTTTATTCAGGAACTGCTTCTACTCGTCATGGTTGGACTCCAGTCTCAGTTGGACCTCTGAAAGGTTCTCTTCCTTTTTGTCTCACTTGTTGCTCTCACGACAATGCACGTGAAGCAGGAAGGAGTAGGTTTTTCTCCTCTCTACCTGCCTCCCTTTGTGTGCATTTATATGGATAGGATAACTTCTCTCAAGATGTTTGGCTCAACATCTCTCAGCACAACACCAAAACAGTTTCTATGCTATGGATTTCAGAAATTCCCATTAAGTGGGGAAAAAAAAATTAAAAATCAACAAATCTACCCAGCTTCTGTGAAGAGAATCCTACTCCTTTGTAGTCACACAGACCCAGAACAGTGCAGTCGCCTTATTTTTCATCCGCTGATTTCAAAGGAATTGACAGAATTTAAGCAAAGGAGCATTGCTGTGTACTGAGAGGCAGGCAAGTCTGGGGATGGAGGGATTATCCCAATCTCTCCCCTATAACCTTGTGCTGTGGGACTGCCTGACCTCTTCTCGTTGGCAGAAGGAACAACCCCTGTACAAGGTGAGAGCAGCACATTCTTCACTCTTCTTTCACTTCTGAAGGAAGCCCAAATCTAAGGCAGAGACAGCCATGTGGTGGTAAAAGCACCAGTAAGAGGTTAAAGTGGTGGTGGGAAACCTGGAAGAAGCAGCTACAAGCTTGAGATAAAATGGCTGCACCGTGAGGCTGGTAAATGCTCTTTCTCTTTTTCCTCCTGTCAAACTAGAGGAGAGGCATCCACATGGGCTTGTGTGGAGGAAAACAGGCTGCTCTAAGGGAGTGCAGTAACATGCTGCTGCAGCTCTGGAGACAGATATTTAACATACATAAGCAGAGAAGAGCCCTGTGAGTTCTTAAGGTAACACAGGAAGAGGGGAAAACAAAACTCAAGCACCTTGCCTCTCATGGCACTGCTAGATGTGGCCTCTCTCCTGTCAAAACAAGCTTAGTACTCCAGCCTCTTAAATATATTCTGCTATAAAGTTAATATTTTCCACAGATAAGAGTGCCATATACATTATATATGAAGCTAGACCATCAATAGCCTATTCATGCTTTGCTTCCTCTTCGCTATGTGAGACAACTCTAAGAAAACAATCTTGATGTAAGTGAAAATTAAAAGAGATATAAGGAGAGGAACCACATAACACAAGTACATAGGTACTGGTTCAGGGGAAGGTTTTAGCCCTGAGAAGCAGCTGGTGCCTCACTTTCCATCAGAAAAACACTCCCACTTACAGGCTTTTCAGTTTTAGCCTTTGGGTTGTAACAAAGCTCTCCGCTGTTATCTTGTTTTGCCAAATGCCTGTACTGTAATAGAAGGAAAGATCCACACCAATGGGGATGGAGTGCAAGTATGGACTGAGTGGGGATGTTTTGTATAAGGAAAATAAATATAAACATTCCCAGAAGGGAAATATAGATAAGGGAATACATATTTTATGGAGGCCAAGCAGGTGAGCTGAGCTAGACTCAGGAGAGGGACTTTGCTCTTTCCTGTCTCGTGCTCAGCTCCTGCATGTGGGATGCCAAAAGCAGGAGGACGCAGCCCTAACTTTCCCTGGTAATTCACTTGAAGGTGGAATGAACAACTCTGCAAGCACAGGGGGAATTTAATTTCCAACCAGATGTTTGGGTATCAGATCTGTATATAAACCTATATATAAATTATATCTTATCTGACCCAAGCAATCCTGCCAGCCCTGGGGTCTCCATTGCTCCCAGCACTCTTGTTAACAGAAGTCTAAATAGAAGAATTCCACAGAAATATTAAATGACAGACATAATGAAATTTTTAAGTAATATTCCCTGAAATAAATCAGGCAAATATTTTTTGATAGACATTTAATTTTATTCTTAAACTATCAAAGCCTGGTTTATTTTTCCAACTCTAATTAGGATCTAAGTGTTAAAAATAAATAAAGTGTGATTTTGGAACCTAAATCTAGAACTGTAATCCCAGTAAATCCCATTTAGCTGGCCTTCAACTACATCGTGCACAGATCAGAGTGCAGGAGCACCTTGCAGGACCTTTCTGTGGCACAGAGGCTGATGAAGATGGTGTGGCTCACATCCATGTTGTATAAATCTCACCCTTCAAAGCAGGTTAATTGCATCTAAATTCATAACTGGGATTGGTCCCTGGTCTGTGCTGAGGCCCAGACTATGCCAGGTAATTGTTGAGGAAAATGTTACATGGCCCCAGGCCTAAGCAGTGACCTCCTAAAAATGTAGTGGTATCGCTGTGCTCTTGATACAGTCTTCTAGGACCCAACCCATCAATAAACTCAACTGAAATACAGGTTTGGGATTCAGTCTGAGGTGGACACACCAGTGTGTAAGTGTTTTGATGTAGACAACTAAATACTGAGGTGGTAGATATTGATAACTAGATTATTGGATGGAGTCTGTGGAGGAATTCAATTAACAAAATTTTGCTGTCTAAGAACTTAGGCATACTTATCAGGTCATATGGCATGCTTGGGACCTTTAATCTGTGTCTCAGTATCCTAGGGCTTCTCAAATGCAGCAAATGTCAGTGTGGGAGCAGATAAACCCAACATATATCTGGACTGTGATGACAGACTAGATTCCTGTACACGTCATATGGAAATCTATCTGTGTATGCCTTGCTCTTGAAGTGAAACCTTTTCTACAGGCTGCTTCTCTTTGAAAGGCTCTAACCTGAGAGCTCCATTCCCTTTGGGGCCCTCTTCCTCCTAAGAAGAGAAGCAAAGAGCCTACTGTTCAGAATGCACACTCTTGGAAGAGCAGGAACATGGTCTTCACACCTTCTTGTGATAATCTTCCACTCAGTACGTGTGTATGGGGGGAACCTAAACCAAACCAAAACAAAACAACCCAAAACAAACAAAATATCAAGATGCCTTGAATCAGGACAAAGTACCTACTGGTTAGACACAGATCTGTAGAAAATATCATTCCCTGAAGCACAAACTCAGCCTGCACCTCTGCCCTGGCTTGCAGGCAGTGTAACATGGTGATGGCAAGGAGTGAGAAGCTGAGTAGCAAAGGAGTTGCGAAGGTGTAAAATGCAGGGAGACAGTGCTAAGGTGCCTTGGTTTGCTGCCTGCTCAGTTGGTGCACGTGGCATCCCACAGGATTCCCACCCTTGACGTGGCAGTGGAGCAAGGACACTTTTTGTGGCACCCTCACACCAGCTCTGATGGGGTACACCGGGCAGAAGCGAGGAAGACAGTTTAAGCAACCCCTTGTTGTTGTGGGTGTGCTTTAACCCAATGGCTGTTTGGAGAAAATATTTTCATTCCATGAATGTTTTTGCAATACCAGTTTTTAATGTGTGCCAGTCTGTTTCTGGAAACCTCCTTCCCTCCTGTGCCAGGGCTTCTCCCTGAAGCCTGATTTAAAGTCTGTATCTGAGTTTCTCAGGTCAGCAGGCAAATAAAAATGGTAGCAATGTTAAACAGTCTGATACCTGAGGTTCCTCTGTCTCAGTGGCTGCAGCAGAGCAAATGGAAATTCCCCCTTCCTACTGGGATCTGCAGTGCAGCAAAGGCTGTTGGGTGAGGATAGAAACAATGGGGCATCCTCCACAATTCTGAAATACGCTGCACCACCAACATTACCCAGGGATGTCCAGAGGAAATGAAGAGATTCTCTTCTAGTTGGTTTAGTGTCAGTATAGCCAGTAAAACAAGAGGATTTGCATGGAATTTTATGCCATGTATCTGCTCATTTTGTAGTAAAACAATCATTATTTGACATGGCTGGTGGAGCTTTTAAATTCCTACATAGGAAGAACCAGTTTCTCTGTTCATCCATAATGCCTTGTATGGAATTTGGGTGAAGGAGTTTCCCAGGTTTCCTGGAACACTTAAACAGACAGAAAGTTGTGGCATTAACTGTGACAGAAGAACACTTTGGGTTCTTCTGTTGTTTGGGATATGCTCTATCACACTACTGAATTCCTCATCTAGAGGTACATAGGTTAATATTTATACTAAGAGCTGATAGAGAAAAAAAGGGGAGGCATATTTTCTTTTTCTTTTTTTTTCTTTTATTTATGCTCCCTAGAAGTGAGAAAAAGTGTTTAATTCAAAATAGTACATATCTCAGGGACAGGAAATTTTATCTGGAGAAATAAATTTAAATTATTTTGGGGGCAGAGAGGGAGAGGTCTTAGGAATTATATCAACATTCTTTATTTGAAATGTTTCAGTCCAGTTTCTATGTGGCTGTCCCTTGTCTCATTGCAACAGCAGTGTCTGTCAGTAACACAGATTAATGGGGGCGGGAAATCCTACATGAGTGGTAGTACCAGGGCTAAGTAAGAACATCAGTAGGACAGATAACCTCCAAACAAATCTACCCCATAGCCCACACAACAGATTTATCCCAACTCCCTTCCCCCTTCAAACACAAACCATAAACTCATCCTTAGTGCAAGTAAAAGTGAGGCTCTGCAGTTTGCCCTGAAGGTCAACAGATCCAGGCTAACTCAGGGAAAGAGATCAGACAACATTAAAAGCAAAGAAAAGGTTGGCTTTGCTTGCAACAATGCTTTACTGCTTAACAAACACAGCCCTGCTCTTGCACTGAGACCCTTGCAGGCAGATTGCAGAAACAGAGGACTAAATTAATATTTCAAATGAGCCAGACCCTTTCATTTTAATAGAGCCTCATTTTAATTAACTTATTTTGACAAGAATAAACAATTCCTGAATAGTATTGTAAATTCCCCCCTCCACATACATTTCAAAACTGTCAAGATCTATAGGGGAAATATTCATTAGACACTTCAGGAAGTAGCTTTTACACCATCACCTTATTCCAATTTCTACTCTCTCTTTCCTTAGGTGTTTGAAAATTTTAAATCCCAGCGACAGTCAATTTCAGGTGTTTATTTCTAAGGAGTGACAGCTTTGAATCCTGTGGAGGAAACCAAAAGAGAGAGGAAAAGATGAAAAAAACCAAAACAACAAAAAACAAAGAAAAGAAAGAAAACCTTTTGCTTAAATTAGGTCAGGAACCTCTTGGCACTGTCCACATTCTTCTCCAGCACCTTGGCTTTTTTCTTCATGTTTGAAAGGGAACAGAAAGAGCAGATAATCAGCCAACCCCAGTGCACTTTCACAATTTCTGTATAAAATTTCACTTAATGCAATTGTGGCGCCAGGGCTGGGCGTATGATGGTACCATTCAGAATATGTTTATATAACATGACTGCATGCCACTGCGATCCTTTAAATTCTTTTCTAAGAGCTTTACTCACTCCAGGTTCACTCATCCAAAACCCTTTATAATCTCAAATATCTTTGTTACTTTCTCCTCTGAGCAGCAGTGCTGGAGGCAGGGGGGAAGGGGAAGGGCAGAAAGAAGAGGGGAAATATGCAACTGATGTGGACACTGGGAAGAGTTTGCTCTTTTTCCCCATTCCTGGGGGATAAAAAAATTCTGCTTTAATATAAATTTATTAGGATACAACAGCCTTTGTGGTGGCTCTAAAAAATTATAAAGGGGGGATTTGAGCTGCCTTGAGAAATCCTTAAAAGTAGTTGCTGGGTTTGTACAGTTACTGTAGATGCTTGGGGATTTGGGAATTTTAGAAAGGTTTGAGACTTCTGCATACAAGAGTGGAGCAGCCAAGGGGGGCACAGAGAGCACAGTGGAGTAGTGGCTTCTCATGGCTCCATGCAAGTGATATCTGCTTATCTCCTTCTATTCACTGCTAACACATCTCCTCCAGCCTCTCCTTGTTTCTTCTGTATCACCACTTTGCCTGTGCCTGTGCTTGGGGGAAACACCTGGACTCATACTGTCACATATTTTCCCTTCAAACCCTTCCTGATAATGTCCTTTTTCATGATGCACTGAGAATAAAAACACCCCTCATGGCAGGGAGGCTGCTGACCTCCCAGTGTGTCAGACAGAGTGACATGACATTGTTGCTTTTTTATTTTCCCTTTCTTTCTCCATTCTTACTCTTTTCTTTGTCCATCTGGCATCCCATAATGCCTTTATCAGTGATATCAGTGGGGCTATAACACTGTATTATGGCTTGAACAGTAAAGACATGTCAAGTAGATTTTTCTTAGGGAAAAGAGTTCCTCATAAAGAAATTTTTTTTAATAAATATGCTCTTCCAAGCCTATTAATAGGAGGTTTAAATGCATGTTCCAGCTTTTGACTCAGCTTGGATAACTTCTTCACAGTTTGCTTTAAAACAATATTATTGCCAGACATGGAAATAAGTGTGTCTGTTTCCAGCAAGAACAATGACAGCCTTTCATTTGGATGGGGCACTGCTCTGCCATTTTAACCTAGGCTTGGGGATTAAGGCTTGCAGTTTCTCATCAAATGTCAAAAAGTACATTAGGCAAGTGAAATGTATTGCACTGTGGGCTATGTTACTTATTTGTATAAACAGTTCTTATAACAACAGCAGTGCTGTATAAGTAAGAGTTTTGTAGGGTATGTTATTGTTCTACATTCTCAAAAAATTTCATTTCTGAATGAGAAAATACTTCCAACAGGCAGGTGGGAATGTGCTATTGTATAATCATGGCACAGAAAAATTATAAACTCCCTCAGGATGTTATTTCAGAGTGGTACTGCTTGTTTCCATGGAGTTCTGCTGCTGGGCAAAGGCAAGAAGACCAATACAAGTCCTAATTTTGTAAGCCTCTCCCGCTGTTAATTCAGCATGCTGAGACTCAGTTTACCTCTAAAACCAATCTGGGTTCTCTTGAGGACTGATAAACATAAGGGTCATAGAATAATAGAAGTTTTTGGGTTGCAAGGGACAATAAAGACCAACTCATTCCAACCCCCCGCCATGGGCAGGGACACCTTCCACTATCCCAGGTTGTTCCAGGCCCCATCCAACCCGGCCTTGGACACTTCCAGGAATGGAGCAGTCGCAGCTTCTCTGGGCAACCTGTGCCAGGGCTTCACCACCCTCACAGGGAAGAATTTATTCCTAACATCTAATCTACAGCCACCCTTATTTAAGCTTGAAACCATTCCCCCTTGTTATAGCAAGTGCAAGATAGCTGCACTGACAGAGGAGAGAAGCATGAATGCTGGTTATTGTTGTGCCAAGGTTTTGTCGCACTTTATTTATCATTTATGCAGAGATCCCATGCTATGACCCTTGGAATCCAGCAGCTGGCTGTGAGTATACAAAGCTTCTTACAACCAGGTCACACCAGTATTTTCGAGTCAAATAAATACAGAAGCTGCATATATCAGGAAGACACCAACATTTAAAGATCATTTCTCTTTTTCTGGTAGCAGGCAAAAAGCTCCAGGCATTAACTTTTGCTCAGTCCATCCTAAGGAACACATTAACTGCATCACGGTGCCTTTCCCCACTCCCCTCCCAGCTCTCCAGTCCCAGGGCACCATGTGCTGATCCAACACATGCTTCACCTTAAAGCCATGTTTTGGGTGAATTTATAGCATAATAGCTCTTTTCTAGCTGATTCTTACTTCACACTGGGGCAGAGATGGTCCCACAGAGGTATTTCCACCAGGAGGAGGGTTCCTATCCACTGCCACAGAAAATCTGGCATATTCAATCCCCTTAAGAGCTGCTCTAGATTAATAACATCGTATGGAGCAATGGAATTGGTGTTGGATGTTACAGGAGACTTCTATTTTTGTGTTTGTCACGGGTTTTGATCAGGACTTTGCAAAGAAAATAAAAATTTTACTCAGAAAGACTAAATTTCCATATGTTTTCAACTCATAATTTGAATTTTTACTCCCCTCAGACTGTGTACTCAGAAATGTTGAAAAGAAAAAAAAAAAAATTCCCCACACTCTAGCCATACAGGACTTGTTTAGTTTTAAATTTTTACTAATAAAAATTAAGCCAAATAGAATGAAAACATTGGCAAATTTCATTTGAAAAGCATCAAGATAACAAGAATGTATTTGCTGGCTATTTGTTGTTTGGTTGTGGTTTTTTTGTTGTTTTGGAGTGTAGCAGTTTTTCTGGAATCTCAAAACAACATTGTTGGATATGGAACTATCATTTACACAACTCGATTTACTGAGTCGTGGCATATTGGAACCGACTGGGAATCCTCCTTTGAATATCTGATTATCTGGATGTACTGTGAACACACTGAAAATAATATGAACTTTAAATGCATGCCCTAATTCTTATCATAGTGGTGCAGGAAAAGAAAATTTATTTCCATGCTGTTTTCTTCATGGCCTTTTTGCTTGCAAGTAAACACATCCAGTGATCATTCTGTGGATGTGTATGTTTTAATAGGCATTTTAATAAAGTAATGTAGAATATGTTTACTGCCATTCATTAAGAGTTTGATATCAAAATGTCTTACAACCTGTCTAAATTAATAATAACTGCATACTTGTGAATATTTCAGCTTTGCCTACAACCACCTTGGAGGTTTATCACATTATGCATAGAAAAATATTGTGGGAAAGCACAATAAATATAATCTCAGCAGCTATTCCCTTCAAAGACTTTCCGTTTTATGCATCTTGAATTCTAAATAGGTTTATTGCCAATTATACATGATGATGAAGCAGTAACACAGAGTATATGCCATATTTAAGAGACTCACACCAGCAGATGCTCTTGTAAATGTATTTTGCTTCAAACCAAGAAATCAGTATTGTGAAATCCCCCCAAAAGCTTGCCACTGCACTTTCTCAACTCAAAACTTGTAAGCATTCCTGTGCTTTGATGGATGGCTTCTTATAAACTCTGGCCAAAAGCTGCCATGACACAAAGATGTTTGTTTACACCCATTTTTTCCATCCTGCAGTAGCGCTGGAGGTGTGCATGAAGCTCAGGACCAACTGTGATAACATCCTGTATCCAGACAAAATTTGCAGTCTTAGAAAACACAGACAAAAGGGCCAGAAGGACTTTGGGAGGGTCATCCAGTGCAACTCATCATTCCCTGTCCTGCTGATAAGTGCAGAGGGGAACTGATTACATTTTCACCTACCTTTTTTTTTTACACTACAAGATAAATGATAGTTCCAAACCTCCATGGCAGGGAAGCTGGAACTAAATGATCTTTAATGTCCCTTCCCATCCTTACCATTCCTAGATTCTATGATTCTATACTGTATTTTGTCCCTCCACAACCTTCAGCAAGCCCCTGTTTTGCTGTCTTTCCTCCAGCACCGTGCCACTTATGTTGTTATTTCTCCAAATGCTCGCCTGTCTCACCTCTTTTTCAAACCAATTTCCCCAATACTGAAAACTCCATTTAAATTAAACCAATCACAGCCAAAGGGCTGCTTGACAGGTTTTATTACATATACAGTACAGAAACAAAGGAAGGATGTTAGACTTAAATTTACACATCTAGAGTGGTCACAGAGAACTTAAGGTCTTGGTCCTGTATCCCACTAACTGGGATGACCTGTGGATGTTTTCAAGGCCAGGTTGGATGGAGCCCTGAGCAAATTTGTCTAGGGGAAGGTGTCCCTGCCCACAGTAGGGGGGTTGTAACTGGATGATCTTTAAGATTCTTTCCAACCCAAACCACTCTATGATTCTGTGATCTTTGGTTTGGTTAGCTTCAGGCATGCACCTCAATATCGCTGCAGGTTTGAAAAGTGAAAGGCTTTCCCAGCCTCTTGCCAAAGTAAAGCTGTAACAAGAATCCACCACTGCCTAGTCTGAATTCATTGCCTTAACCACAAAACCACATTTTTTTTGTTTTTTTTTCTCTCTGTGAAAGAAAAGATTTCAGGCCTTTCAGAAACAGAAAATAATAACCACCTGTCTGTAAGACAGCTCACCTTGTTTTGTCATAGTGATTTCACAGTTTGGTTTCTCTGTTCTCAGAGCTGGCTAGACAGAAACTAGCTCCCCGAGGTCTGTGATAATTTCAAATGGGATATTCCATTAGAGTCTCCCTTTGTGATTTGTCCCAGCAGTCTCAATGTCCATATTTACAAGAACTCCGAAGGGTTAAATGATTTTGATTGGCTAGTGGTAAACCTTCCACTTGATTCCTCCCTACCTGTGGCTGAGCAATCAATTTGCACGGTGCAAGCCCTACACTGCTGTTGAGTCTCTTAATTTATCCAGATTTCCTTTAAAAAAAAATCCCTTCCTCTCACAAGATTTGGAAAACATTAGTCTAGACCTGTGAGAGCATATGGCTTTCTGTGTCACCCAGTGAATCTCAGAGAAATTTTGATATTGAAAAACACGTGCCCCTACCTAAACATCTCTTTTGCCAGGTATAGACAGGAATAAGGCAAAATGTTCTAAAATCTGGAGAAACAAGTATGTGCCGTTAAATTTCAAATGTGAGCAAAATTTTACGTGGAAATTCCAGCCCAAAGGTATGATTTTTTTATTCATCTATTATTCAGCCCATTTGCCCCTACGTTGCACCCTGTGAACTTTACTTACCAGGGTCTACCTCCTTTTTTGTGCATTAGCACATCTAATGTTCAGACACTTAACATCAAATAAACAATAATGAAAATTCATTGCACATCTGAGAATGTGTTTCCCATTCAGGAAAATACATGGAAATGCCTTTAAGCCTATCCATATTAAGGACTGCATGTAAGCAAATAACTTTAATCTTGTACTAAGTATGTGCTTAAATAAATTAAGATGCCTTTCCAGCCTATATTTTTCACTTTGCCTATAAGCGCTTCAGAACTTCTCTAAGCTTCACTTATTGGCATAGGAAGGATCTTATTGTTACAAGCCCGAAGTAGGAGGTCTAATAATATTTCCTAATCTGATGAACCACACAAAAAGAACCAGAACAAATATAATTTTATATCTCTACTGGGGGGGAAAAACAGATGATGTGGCTTGAAGTTTGCTCCCCTATCTTTTATTAGGCTGTAACTTATACAAATTATAGCAAACACTGCAATAAAATGAAGCTGGATTTATTTGTAGGCACAGATCTTCTTAAAAAGCTGTAATTTTTTTTTTTTAAATCCTGTGGGAAATAGAAGCTGTACATAAAATTACACCAGATTTAGAAGGAAAGCAAATAAAATACAGATGATTCTATTATAGTGTTTTAAAATACGTATTTATCATGTGTTGTCGTTTTCCTTTCTTAAAGTACATTGTTGTAGGGATTCCAATAAAAATAACAGTTTGTGTACACTCTAACAGCAGCAGATTGAATATCCCCATAATGAGGTAATATGAGGTAAAGCAATACAGAAAAGAGTTTTTAAAAATTCTAAATGAAAAGAAAAAAAGATGATTTTGGAAACAGTCCAAGCTTTATGTTTCAAGTGTCAGACATTCTCTCACTGAGGAGTGGGAAGGAGGAAGTTTACCTAGCAGGAATCACTCGGCTCTGATTCATCTTGCCAAAGTTTAGGTGCCTAGGTATCTAAAAATGAGGTGTCTAGTCATGGCTAATTATCTGTGTTCCTTCTGTAGTCAATGAAGAGAGATAAGCACCTCTGGGAGGTGATTCAGTCTACATTTACCTTGGGATAGAACGAATTTCCTTCTCTTCCACTGCCTATATCTGTCTGGTCATCACAGAGGGAGCTTAGGTGGTTACCTTAGATTAGATGCCTGACTTGTAGATAGCTACATTTAGGTGAGGTGATTCTCTCCATAAGTAATTGCCCTTATTGTTGATAGCAGGGATAATTTCCACTGATATCAAGATGTGATGTTTATCTGTACACTGTGTGTGATTTAACCAACAAACTTTTCCATGTGGTAATAGTGCTTTCCACAAATGGAAATTCATACCTGGGTTTGTACTTGCCCAGGTCATCCCTTCCTGTGGCTGTGAACAGTAACCTGGACTTCTGATCTTAACCTGTCACATACCAGTGGAATGAGCAATTCCCATAATCCAACCAAGAAATAGATGTATTTAAGTGAGGAGGGATATAACTGATTTACACATCTCTAAATCTAGCAGCACTTAGGTTCTGCCCATTGTTCAATATGGAATTAAGTGTTCTGAATTGTTAGAAAATCCAATTTTCTGCTAAACTTCGAAGTGGCCTCATTAAAAATGCAACAATGCTCAAAGAGTAACACAGACCTGGGTTCAGTTTTGCACCTGGGTCACTCCCTGGGGTTCTTCTCATATGGTGGAAGAGGAGGAGGCCATGTGAAGAAGACTCTCTCCACCTCCCCAGTTCTTTAACAGAGAAGATGCTACTCTGAAGCCCTACCAACAATCCCTTTAACAGCACCAAACCTTTGCCCTTAATGTCATAGTGGTTAAAAAAAGACCTCTTGGGAAAATAATAAATAGAAAAAACCCCAACAGTTACACTATTTTTATTATTTCAGACACTGAATTTAAAAAAGCCCCACCTGCTGATCCAGGTAGCAGTGCTACCTGAGGCTGAATGAGCTGGAGGTTAATACACATTTACCTGGTGCAAGGTAGAGAAAACTAATTCTGACTACATTAGGTGCAAGCCAAAGAGCAAAGGCTGCCCAGAAATAATTTTTTTTTTTTTTTTAATTTTGGAACAGGAATAGGAACAGAATTTTTCAAACAAAAAGTTTATTTTAGTTGTTAAAGCCCATAAAGAATTCATCAAAATTTTAATTTTTCACTCTGCAGAACAATTTAGCAAACCTGCAACTAGACATGTTTGGTTAATACATGTCAAAACTCAAAATGTGAAGGAAAAAATATATTCTAAAGTTTTACTATACATTGTGACATTTTTCCCCAAGTTATCCAGTTGGATAAGGAGCATCTTAGGCCTCCTCAGCTGCTCTAACACACAGAACCAAAATATTAGGGCTTGCTATTTAGTGTCTTTAACTGCCAGGGTAATGGCAGTTCAAGAATAGCTCAAACATCCAAGAAATTTCTAAACTCACTTCTGGTCTTCGTAGTGCAGAGCTTAAATCCTGGTGCCCAGGAGGAGCCTGTGTTCAAAGGGATGATTCAATCTTTAGTTGTGTCCTGCAACTGAGCATCTCACAGCTCATTAAGTTACTGACTGATATTTTCTATGGATGTAAGAAAAGTTTTGAAGAAACAGATGATGAAATTAAGTGAGGGAAAGAGGGTTAAATACATCCCCTGTCTTTCTGATGCACAAGCCCCTTGGCTGGATGAAGCTCTGTTGTGCCTCAGAGCTTGTTTTTTCATTGTTTTTGTTCCCCAGCCATACTGGTTGGTCTAACAAAAACTTCTCTGCTGAGCTTATCTTTCTATATAAAACTGTAAACATGTTAGAGGAGTCTGTCTGAAAATAATTTGCTTTAGTTGTAGCTTATAAGAAATAAATTGGTAAGTTCTCAACCCACTTCTCCCTGAGCAATGCTTGGGTATTGATTCTGTCATGGACCTGACTTTGTTTTCTGCAGAATGAACAAAGAAATTTAGTAGCTCAGGGATGGTTCCAGTCTCTGTCATGTTTTATAAAGAGCATAGTTAAGTATTCTGTTGAAGAGAGTTTGGGTGTGTGAGTATATGTCTTTCACTCATAAGCAGATTAAGTTTATACAGAGTTAAACAACCTATTACTGCAAATTCTTTTGGGCAGGGATAGTCTTTCTGCTCCAAGTTTAATGGCTTGGAGCAATAAGCTTGTGGCTCTTAGCAACTGCTGAAACACAAAAGGTAAATAAGGGTGTTTAGAGCTCAACCATGGGCCTTTGCTCTACTTGGCAGTTGTTTATTTGGGTGACTCCCATGTACTTTGGTGTTACTGCAGGCCACATTGTCACCTAGGTACATATTGCAGAACTGGCCCAGAAAAAACAGACAGTGCTGCTTCTCATTGCTTTCTGTGACCAAAAGAAAAGATAAAAAAAAAAAATCATCCTACAGGGCTATTATTCTGGCCTTTCTTTGATCATTGACTTCACTTAATTTAAAATTAAAGAGAGATCAGAAAGAATAAATGCATATTAAATTAATAGCACCTATTCAAAGACTTGCATATTGCAGATAACAAAGTAACGTTCGCAGGAAAGATAGAGGTACAAAATAGGATGGAATTTCCCCTACTTGTTATCATTTTTAGAAGTCCGTATTCATGCTCATTTAATCATTACCATAATCTGTAGAGAAAAATGGCCATGACAATCTGTATCTCACTGTACACACATACGCATGTATATTAGCTGGAAAGAAAACACATGACCTGGTTCTTTTCTCCCTTATCTAGGCATTATGTATACAGGATTGTTTGTCCAGGGTGTGGATGACCCAAATGTTATTTTTTCTTTATGCATGGGGTCTTCAGACTGCCATCATCTTTTGTCCACAGGTATTGCCAAATCACTGGGTTATATCAGAACTGAATATAGCAATGGATTTTTTGCTGCGGAGGATAGAGTTGGGGGTTCATGCTAAGAGGACTCTATGATTCTCTGTGTCTGTGGCTCGAGTGTCATGACGCTAGAATAAAAGGAAACAGTCTTGAATTTTGGTTCACAGTTCAGTATTATTTGTTCTTTTACAAGTTATGGGGTGAGCAAACTCTATGATGTTAAAAGCAGAATCCAATATCCCTGCCTTTATTTAATATTACTGCTGGGTTGCAGAGTATCACTGAAGCCTTCTTTGTTATGAACACAGAGTCACAGAATCACATTGGACGACATGAGTGGCATGACCAACTCATGTCAACGAGCAACCTGGTGTGCCTGGGCAGCCCTGTAGATCTAATCCACACTTTGGATTCAGAGTGACCTGAGCTTCTTTGGTATTCCAAGCCCTAAATCATCCATTTAAAACTGATTTGCACCCCTTGAAATAATGATATTTTGAGGTGTTGTGCTAGACATATCAGTGGAGGCTTTGCCCTTGAAATAAATAAGACCAGGATCAGGATGTGGTTGTTTTGCCAGGAGAGATTTTGAATAAGGATCTATCTCAAAGGTAGATGGAGTTTCTCCACAGTTTCATACTGTACAAGCCCCTTTGATTAAGCTCTTTTCATTTTCATATTACTTAATTACCATTCCTCTTGCTTTCAAATCAAAACGTGCAACAGCTTATCTCAGTCATATGAGAAGGCTGGTAAAGAAGGCAATATCACCAGGAAATTAAAAAATAAAATAATGATTATGCCAGTTGGCCTCAAGAAGAGAATGAAATTGATTCTTACTAATGTTATGTATTAATTACACTTACCCTTATTTAATGTCCCCATAATGTTACACTGAACAGTGCTCAGTAACCCTGGTGTAAGAAGCAGTCTTGTCCACAGTTAGAGGTTCACTCCTAAATTCTGCTGTCTTAAAGAAGGAAATTTCATTTATTCATTATATTCGTTGTGATATTTCTGTTCCTTGAAAGTAATTTATCTTATTCAAACAACTTCAAAATTCATTTGTATGGGTCAGATTTTAGGAAGAGGTAACTTTCAGATCAATCTAGAGTATATACATGCCAGAATGAGAAGTCAATACGATACTAAAGGGAGATTGATCCTTGCTTCACCAATCAAAAAAAATCCCAGGCAGAATTTGAAAAAGTATAGACTTTTCATAAGCATATTGTGAAGGAAGTTTGTTCAAAAGGCTGTTAAATATTTCTCAGCAAGTGTTGGGATATTCTGACATCCTAACATTGATATTTTTGAACACTTTGGAATGTCTCACTTTTTCAGTGGAAAAAGCAGTCAGTTGTACCAAAATGTTCAATGGTGCCACCTACAG
The DNA here is from genome assembly GCF_020740725.1 of Corvus hawaiiensis. Lineage (NCBI taxonomy): Eukaryota > Metazoa > Chordata > Aves > Passeriformes > Corvidae > Corvus > Corvus hawaiiensis. Next base: position 75,453,209 of record NC_063216.1, on the reverse strand, counting down.
TTTGTCAAATTTTCATTAAATTGAAAAAAAAATGGATTGTGATTAATATTACAGAAATCCCACAATAGAATCATAGAATGGTTTGGGTTGGAAGGGACCTTAAAGACCATTTCATTCCAACCACTCTGACATTGGCAGGGGTACTTTCCACCAGACCAGGTTGCTCCAAGCCCCATCCAGTCTGGCTTTGGACACTTCCAGGGGTGGGGCAGCCACAGTTTCTCTGGGCAAACTGTGCCAGTGCCTCACCACCCTCACAGGGAAGAATTTCTTCCTCATATCTGATCTACACCTGCCCTCTGTCAGCTTAAAACCATTCCCCCTTGTCCTATCACTACATTAATAGAGCACTAAATTTCAATATTTTCTATGAAAATGTTCTTTTCAGAACGATCATTTTTCTTCCATGAATTTTCTGCATATTTATTAAAGACAGCGTGTGGAAGCAATCTTTCATGCTGGAAAGAAATCTAGAACGCATTGTATCAGAATGAGTGAGAAGCATTCTAAAGTCCCTGGTTTTTTTAAAAAAAATTTCCTTTGGTTTAAAATAAAGAATTTAATTTTGAATTAATACTCTGAAAAAACCCCACAAAACAAAACAAACAACAGCAACAACAAAACCCCACCAACTCCCACAATTTCTGTTTAAATAGTTTTTACACTTTTCAGAAAATTAATTTTACAGGTACCCCTACGGACAAGAAGCTCTGTGCCTAAATTTATACTAAGGAATGCGTGCTCTGTGGAACGGCTGAGGTTTCCCATTCTTCCCACAAATAGTGGTGTGATAGGGATCCACCATGCTCTGTGAACACAGCTCTTATACACTTAAGTAAGATCAGGTCAACCTTATTCAGTTCAATATCTCAAGCAATTTTGTCGCTTACTTGATAAAAACTCTTTCTTTCTTAGCTTTTCTTCTCTAGTGAAACTGCACTTTAGACCTTAAAAAAATTGATCAGCTCTTCTGTTACAACACTGTCCAGACTGGAATTTTTGCTGTAGCATGGATTGTTCAAAAAGCAAATAGTTAAAAAAGTAAAAAGTCAAAAAGTAAATAGTTAAGGTCCATAAACACGATCCAAACCATGCTGGTAGTCAGGAAGGTTGATTTTAGTTGCTAAATGCCTTTTATCTATTTCCTCCAATTTCTAGAACTTCTCCCCAATTGCTTTTTCCCACAAAGAGATTCTTTTTCCAAGGTGATCATGCAGATTTATGTTGAAAGAGCACTAGAGATCAGACTCTTGCCCATGGCTGGCATGAACATCACTTACCAGTCCTCATCTTCTGAGCATACAGCATTTTGTGTACATATTGAAAAGTTACAAGTCCAGTGCAAATCTATATCCTGTTCAGGCCAGCCCTAAAAATCAATAGAGTTGGCAGAGTTTCTCTGTCTGTGACCTCCCAATACTGTAATTACAAAGTCACAATGGATGTAATTGCTCTATAAAAGTTCCACATACCATGGAAGTACATAATCACTGAGAATAACTTTGACAAGGTATACTTTTCACATTATGGTGTTTTTTTTCCTCGGGACAGTAAGGCTCCATTTAGGGTGTGTTGTGGCAGGAGGTCTGGGTGTTTTTTTTCTTCCTGGAATGATGAAGTGCAAACAGTTCTCTCTTTCAGACCTGGAGGTTACAGGTGTGCCACCACGTTATCCATATCACTGCAACATTCTTCACCACTATCATCATGCCTGTAAAACAAACTGGGCTCTTGCCCATGTCTGAGTACATACACTGTTAAAAATTTACTGTCACCTCCTGATTTATGGACTTACTTTGCAAAGCTCTGAGCTTAGTGCTGGATGATGCGGCATCTGAGTCATTTCAGATCTTCCACACCACAATAGTATGATGCTCATTGTTTCAAAGAGATCCTGGACTTTTGTCCAGTCCAAGGACCATGATTAGGGCAGAGCCACCTCTAAGTTCAGTCAGTGATGAACCTCAAATGGCTCCGGAATTCAGACTGAGGCAAAACTTTTGAGTTTCAGGAGTGTTTTTTTAAATCTTCAGAGCTTCTGGTTCTTAAAAGCCCATCTCAACATCTTTTCAGATCTTCTTTAAAAATATCTTTCTTTTTCCATCTGCAGAAAGAAAAGGCAAAATATTCAGCAAGCTTTGAGTATTTACAGAGCTTGGCTACATAAAAGTCATTTACCCCTAAGTTTGCGTCAAACACTTAATATTTTACTTAATTATTTTCATGGACAGGCTTATTTCTTGCTAATGCTGTATCCCAGTTGGGGTTTTTTTTACATGTTGCTTAAATATTTACTTTTTAAAGCATTCATTCCACAGCAAAAATTCAACCCTGGACAATATTGTAACATAGTTTGTCAGAGCTACAAAATCTGTCTTAAAATATGTGGCAAATAATTTGCAGCAAGTGTACAAAGAATTGGGAGAAGCTGCCATTGGTCTTCTGACAGACCAGATCAGCTGCTGCCAAAGCTGGCTTTCTGATGATGTACAGAAATCAGTCCTTCTGACTCAAGAATTCTTGAACCTCCTCATGATGCAGATAATTTCTTCACATGAAAAGAATCTCACAAACAGTTTGAATATCCAAAAGTTTGTACTTGCTTTAATCACATTAGGCTCTCAGTGGAAATGAAAAAATATTTTTAGAGAGAAAATTCTGTGGCCCAGCTCAGATGGTTGCTTTTCAATGATCTGAATCATGCCCTGCACATGCTTCTTTCTCCCTCTCTTGGCATTAGAGAGCTCCAAGTGATCAGGTCACTTCGGTGCCTTTTACACCCCTTCAGAGTCACATAGATCCCTATTGTGACAAGTTGCATTAGGGGAGAGTGATTTTATGTGTATATTGTATTTTCTCATGATCTGGTCATGGGGAATGAGGACAAAGGATCAGGTCTGCTTGAATCTTGGCTGCAAAAGTGGGTGCAACAGCACATAGTGGGATCCTGCATTGGGAGGAACCCCATTAGAAAGGGCACTCCCCATGTAAAGCTTGATGGATGGCCTCTTCTCCTCTATCAAAGGATTAACACACCACATGACTGTCTAGAACATGGTCAGACAAGCCTTTTCTGTGATGTGTTGGCTATGTGTTTCCATCTTGTAACTTTACATGTGGGTTCTCACACAAATAAAGAGATTAAAACTTCTTTAAGAGAAAGGGAGGCTTGATAAAACCCTCTTCCATTGCCTAAAGGATGGCATGCAAAGATGAACCCAGACTCTTGCCAAGTGTGTACTAAAATAGGTCCAGAGGCAGTGGTGATGTTGCAAGACGGGACCTTTAACACAGGGACTATGTTTACTATGGAAGTGGAAAAGAGCTGGAAGTCTCCCTGGAGAGGCTGTGGGATCTTCTTAAACTCTTAGAGATTTAAAAAACTTTTATGGGCAAGGCTCTGAGCAACTTGGTCTACTGTGGAAGCAAGAGATTGAACTGGAGATCTCCAGAGGTCAGTTGAAGATTGACTGATTATGAAGTTCTATGATTTTAGGTAGAGCGTGGCAGACATGGCAGCATCCAGGTAATACAACATCTTGTTCCTAGAGCTCTGTTCTGGGGAGAAAACCACAATGTTCAGTGCTGCCAGGGACAGGAAGAAAGTATGGTCAGATCCCAATGGTAAAGAGAGAGAAAAAGGTTCACAGCTTGTCCACGTCCCTAACCTTAGAGTCTGGAGCTGCTCTCTGGATCAGGAAACTCTCCTTTATCTCTGCTCCATCCACATTTGAGTCAGCTTTGGAGAAAGACTTACAAATGTGGCCTTTTAAACCTGATTTTGTAAGAACATGAGGACTCTGTGATCCTTCACTGTGTATTTGTGAGATATCCACAGTAACCTGTGAATCTTTTGGCAAATTTCATCTTGCTGGATAAGTTTTGAGAAAGAGTTAAATTTTCAAAGGAAATGAATTTCTAGGCAATTTTTTAACTCCTGAAGAGAGATATCTGAATAGATAAAAGAGAACTAAATAATGGAGCTGTTTGAGGAGTTCTGCAAATGAGAATCCACTTTTTATCAGTTTGTATATCTATGTATCTATCAATCTCAAACTTGTATACTCCCTCTATTATGAATACTCTTATGCACAGTACATGCCCGGAAAAGCAATACATGCATTTCACCTGATTCCCTTCTCTGGTTGCATTCTACATTTAAGGATTAGGATCTTAAATACATACATAGGAAAGTGTGAGTCAATGACTATGTTAAAACCATAGTTACAGAAAAGATTAAAAGTGTTCTCTTTCTATCAACTACTTATACCTTCTTGCTCTGGTGTGCATGCTTTCGTATCTGAATCAGTTTCAGTGAAGTGTTCCAGCTTCAGATTTGTCAATATTGCACTGTATCTGTATCAAAATTCATTTTACTTCACATTTCTGGTTCTTTTTTTCTGAGACTGGCTCAGTCAAAAGTCCTCTATCATAACTGGTGTAGGAACATTACAAACATTACATTAATTTATTGTATTAATGTATAGTTAAAAATACATTAATAATATAATAACTTTAATTAAAAGAGCTGTGTGGTAAAAATATGGGGATGTAAGTGGTCTGTCAATGTCTACTGTTGATTATATAAAACTTGTAGTCACACCACTCAGATCTCAATCTCTATATAATCAAAATATTAATGCCTTTGAGATGGAATTTAAGAAAGCTGGACTCTGAAACAGAAAGATTTAAAATAATCCACAAATGTTTCTTAGGACTAAGGGAATTACACAAGAATGACCTCAGATGAATTTCTGAACTCCAAAATTCCTCCTATAAGCCATGTGAGGGTGTGTGTAGAGTTTCTATTTCTCTTTTTTTTTTTTTACGTGTGAGTAATTAATAATTTTTGAAGTGTATCAAGAGGTGTAGAGCCTCATCCCTTTTCACTTGTAAAATCTGGGCTAAATATCATTGCGAAAAATACCCTCAAGCTTCAGGACAATTCAGAGGGGCTCAGTAAACTTACCACTGTTGAAATTCCATAGACAACATCAGGCAGGAGTCAGATGAAGTGATGATAATAGTTCTTGTTGGGTGTTAATATGTTCAGGTGAAACCCTCACCCTGGCCTGGCCTCTTAAAACCCTTTTGACTCATTTGTTCCATTAAGAAGTCTTAGAAACACCAATGCAGTTGTGTGACGGAGTTGAGAAAGGGAGGTGAGGCAAGATTTTCTCCACAGGGGCATGGTGGAAAGCTGACATGGTATCTAAAAAGTGTATTTTTGAAAGAAGGAGTAAGGCTGACAGGATGGGAAAGGACAGCCAGGCATGAGGGAAAATTCAGGCCTTCAGTAGGAGCCATCTGAAGAGCTCTGCCATTGCCCAAGTCTAGTTTCACCAGGAAGAGGGGAGCAGTAAAGGGGAGCAAGGGTGGGAAGTTGCTTTAACATTAGTGGAGTAACACATTTCCTATATTTTTGCTGGCATTTGGCCCTCAGCAACTTTCCTGCCTGGTTGTCTGAGTCACAGCAATTCAGTCTCTGTCCGGAACAACTCCAGCCAGTTCAGTCCCGATTGACCAAATGTCAATGATTTCCTTTTTTATTTTTGAGTGCTTGTTTTGGTAACCTCTATTCATGGAGGAAGTCTGGATCTGATAGCTTTCCTGTTTCATTTCCTACCTGTGTTTTATGAGTGATCATCTTTCCTTGTTCTCAAGCAGCAAGTCTCCATGCAGTTTCCCTTCTGGAATGATTTTTGCCATTCTTTTGAATTCCCAGAAGAGATGCTGAACAGTGAGGGAAAGACTTTTCTCGTAGGTTTGAAGCACAGCTACAACTGGGAGCACAGTCTCTGTCAAAAAAAAATATATAGAGAAAAAGAAAGAAGTGTGTGAAAAAGATCACAAAAGATATTATGTTGGATACAGCTTAGATTCGTCCTTGAATGAGTAGAATATGTTTTGATAGTATCCATCTAACTCTTGCTTGCGTGCATTGAATTTTCTCTCTGCAGTAACATTGGAATAGAAAAAGCAGCTACGAAACAGATAAGATTTGTATCATTTTTAAGAGAAAAAGTGAAAAGTAGTGTTTGGAAACAAATATTTTATGTTCATGTTCAAGATTATTTTGGAGTTTTGGTTTGGGTTCAGATAGACTTCTCATAAATATTTTTGAAATTTATTTCTTAGTTTTAATCAACTGGAGAGCAGAGAGTTGTTTTACACTTGTAAGATGGCAGAAGGCAACTCATTTGCAGAGGATAAATCCAGTTGTACTCTCACCCCAATATAAATCCCTTGATGTTAGCCATCTTACTGAAGGTTCACACTGCTGCACAGATGAAAATTAGATTCTCAATGCACTGACAAGTTTTTGTCATGAAGAATCATCTCACAAATACTTTCTCCTGTGTGTTGAACAAGTCAATGTTTGTGGAGCTCACTCTGCACCCACTTCAATGAATCCCTGCTGCCTTATGCTGCTTTTTAATATCTAGTTACTTCTAAGTGATAGCTTAATGTAGGATTTGGAATACTAAATTCATACTTGTGTCCACTAATGGAAATCATAATTTTTAGAATCAAAGAATGGCTTGGGTTGGAAGAGACCTTAAAGATCATCTCCTTCCAACCCCCCTGCCACAGGCAGGGACACCTTCCACTGGACCAGGTTGGACAGAGACCCACTAAGCCAAGCCTCGAACAACTCCAGGGATGGGGAGTGTCACTTTGTCCTGGTTCCAGCCAGCTGAGAGGAAGGGAGGCTCTTGCGGGTTGGAGGGATGGTGGAGGGGGTGGTTGGGTATTGTCAGGGATGAGCACTTGCATGCAAATCGTTTGTTTCTTGTACACTCTATTATTAGTATTGTTGCTGTCGCTGCTCATTTTCTTATCTCACTGCTGTTTCCAGAAATTTTTTTTATTTCAAACCATCATCTTTACCTTTTGTGCCTCCAATTCTCCTCCCCATCCTGCTACAGGCAGAGGAGGAAGGTGAGGGGAGAGTGAGCAAGCAGAATGTGGTTTGGTGTGTTTCAGTGGGAACACTAAATTGGGGAATATCATTCTTAAACAACAACACATTCTAATTATATTATTAGCAACAGCTGTGGTACATGAGGAATAATTGATGAGTATTTCCCATACAAAGAGATGTTACGATACTTCTCAATTCTTTCTCCAAGTGTGCTTTCTTCTTACAGATAAATACGTTTCAGATACTTTACTAATTGAAGTCATTATTATCAACTCAGAAAATTTTTCTTCCAATCTACTAAGATATTTTTGAGCTAATGATATCAGAAAGAGACATTTTTTCCTTGTATTTATTCCTCTTGCATGGAATCAGAGGATTCATTTCATATTTCAGAGCTGTAATAGCCATTGATTTCCTTCTGGAATGCATGAGAAGTTCCTTTTATCACCAATGGGAGTCATATATTCACATTAAGTTGAGAACAGGCCCTGATTCATAACCATTTTTCTTCAAGTATAGCTGTAATATCAGAAATATACCAGATGCTTTTTATTTTGTTTTCTAAAAATATATATATTTCATTGGAAATCCTGCCCAGACTTAATTACCATTTTTTAGAGCTGCTTGAAAACCTCTTCAGGGACTCTTTCTATTATATTTCTCATATCAAGGTACAACCTTTTTTTGGCCAGCTATATTCTTTCTTAGTTAACCTTTCCATTTTGTCAATTCTTTTCTTGGACACTAAAATTTTTCCTTAGCAATACCTCATTCTACATTCACACTTGAACATCTAAGTCTCATTCCAAAAACTATATAAAATGGTGGAAAAGCCCCTATTTACCCCAACTGACTATGGATCAGACATATAATATATCTCATGTCAAAATTCGAAGAATTTTTTTTTAGTACGGATGTTCCATCTTTTCTGAGAATGAAGCGAACGGAAACCCTACATCTAGATATTTATTTATTTTTGTCTGTCTTGTTGATTTTTTTAGCTGTCGAGTCAGTTTTTCCATTGCTGCAGTTTCCCCACATCATTAAATTCAGTCAAATTCAGCAATGCATTTGAAACTGTTTGTTTCATATATTCACACTACCAACGATATTGGGAATGTTTGGCTACAGGCAGCAAAATGCTAAAGCATGAGCATAATTTCCTACAGTCTTTGACCTAGGCCAGTAAGATCACCATTAATTTCCAGAGGTTAATTCATTTACGTACAATTACAATATTATACTGGTTTTATTCCACTGTTTCTATTTTGTTCCAGTTCCTTTCAATTTTATTTTCTTCTTTTACTGGTTTACATCTCATCAACATACTAGCATCTGATAAATACACTTGCTTAGTAATATACTGCAGTAGATGTCAAAAAACCTTATCTTTTTTAAATGCTTATCTGGGGTACAGACAATAATGAGGAGCTTGGGAGGTGCACGGTATAAGGGAGAATGACAAACTTGTTTTTGCTCTCCTCAGTTCTGCATTCAGTAGACATACAGAGGCCCCAGATAACAGTCCACTAAAGCTGAATTCTGCTTCATGGGCACTCACAGTCCAAAAAGTTTAGCGTTTAATTGGAGAATAAATATAAGTTTTACCATGCAAAGTTGAGATGGTGGTGTTTGAAGAGGCTTCTACATGTTCACAAAGGAGTTCAGATGAGGATACAGTCCAGTTCTTCAAAGAGCTGGCCTGGGCGTCTTCTAAGCATTGATCATGTGCACACCAAGAGAAAGCAAGGTGTTCAGTCCATATTTGAACTTATAAAGTTGTGTCTTGAAAGGAAACATCAGAAAAACTGGGATATCAGCACAAATCTCTGGATGCCTCCACTTGGTTTCATAAAAAAAAAAAGTAATAAAGAAATGTTTATTCGTGTATATCTGTATACACGCACACACACATATATATATAAACTTTCTTTCCAGCTAAAGTGATAAATATGCATCTTTTCTGTTTCCTAATTTGATACATTTACTGACATTTTTTCTGATTATACTCCACTGATTTTAACTGGGTCTTTTCACATTTCCATTTCCATTATTGCTTTTCAGAGAAAGAAGCTGGTAGGTTACAAATGTGGAAACATTCTGTAAATGAACTACATAATCTGTGAATAAATTGCAGTTTCTTTAGAAACAGTAAATGAATCATCTATAAAGATGTAGAAGAGAGTTCCTATTTTCATAACCTGTATGTTTTATAAACTCATAAATGCAGTAGATGAGCAAGTCAGAATGGAGTTGCAACATTTTGCTAAATCATTTTACCACAATGTTTTTTCTTTTAATTACAGGAATAAAACCTTATGGTGACTATTATCCTTGTAAAAGAACCCCTTTCTCTCCTGTCTTTTTTTCTTCCTCAGTAAAAGTTCTTACATTTTTTTCTTCTGAGGATTTTTCCAGACTGTCAATATGTTTTCCCCAAAAGTACATGGCAAGTGGCAAAATGCATTAGAGCTATTACTTTCCTCAATGACTTAAATTCCCAAACACTGAACTTTTAAGAGTTTCATGTCCTTTGGGTTATACAAAGCTTGGTCTGTATCAGAATAGGAGACAAGCTAATAGCACTGTGTTTACCTACTTCTATAACTTCGATTAATCACCCAAACAGCCCAAATGATAGGCAGCTCTAAACATTGCTAAAAGCTACTGGTTGGCACCATTTGTTTTGGTTGAGGGCACCAGAAGGAAATGGAGATTCATTTTTGTAATTAAAGATATGTAAAGAATCAGTTCAACATCTTTCAATCACTGATGATTTATGAGGCTGTATTAAATAATTCATTATAGAGGTAAGCTGTTTTCACATAGACCCCTTCAGTGTCACAGGAGCAAATGGTCAGAACAGTTCTGAAGGTGCCATTTTATCTAAATGTTTTCAGAATAGCACAGGAGGTATCTAGAAAACGTACTAGTGGTGATAATTCTATGTGTAAACACATACACATAAGACAAAGGGCAACATAATTTCCTATGTGTGAGAGCATGTAATCATACGCAAGTCTTTCATGTTGAGTTTAAGGAGATCAGTGCACTGTGAGGCTCCACTGAACTCTCTGTTTGGTCCCACAGTCATCTCTGTGCCTTCAGGTCTGATGAAAGCATTGGCACATCCTGACTGAATAAGACCATGATGGTCCAATAAAAGTGATTGAGAGCTGTAGCTTTAGGATGTCAAAAAGAACCCCCATTTCACGTTCTGCTCCATTGAGTCCAACAGTTCACCCAAGGCGGATGAAACCCTTTTGAAGCTAATGAGTGTCCTGTGTTTGGGTGGGACATATGATTGCAAATGTGCCTTTAGTCTTTGTTTGCATGCATAGGCTCTTCATGCTTAATCAATAATGGATTTTCAGGGACCCTTGGACGGTAGCACAGAGGTTTTTGTAATGACAGTGAGATTTTGAGTCTAGTGAAGGCAACAACAAAACTGTCACAGGGAAGTCTTATATTTCACCCAGCATAACTTGATTTTTTTCTTCCTTTCCAAAATGTATAAATTTTTTCTTTCCACTCTGGATAGCCCTGACCAGGTAAAGTATTATTTCTTTCACTAGTGCCTTGGAAACTTAGGGAGGTTATTCACTAATGAATTACAGATTGTGCAGCATCTATATATGAGTCCCTTGAAATTAATTGTGTATACATATATATATATATATATACACACACACACACAAACACTGTTTCACTATATATTCAAGAGTTTTGAACATATAAAGAGCAATTGCTCACTCAGGTAGTGTTTGAAATCATCAACTGGAATTTCCATTTTTATTCTATTCAGGATTTAGCCACCTGTACCATGCACAAGCACAGAGACCACCTATAAAGCTCACACAGTGAGATTTTTAATGGAGAGCACTCGTATTTTTAGTTAAATTATGGTATGCGTCATTCCTGCTAGAAACAGGTGCATTTATACTATCTGTAATCAAATGACTCTCCCCATATTCATCCAAAGAATGCCTCTGAGAAACAGCATGCTTTTTGCGAAACCCAAATAAATGATTTCTAAGAAAAGAGATACAAGAGAGCAGATCTTCCCCCATGGCTGATCACACTCCTCAGCTGATGCTGCTGATAAATTTGCTGATAAAACTGGGAGGGACTTTCACAGGGGAACTTTACTTTTAAAACAGCTTTGTAAGACCCAAACCTCCTTACATTGCAGATCTGCTGATCCCTGTTGTCTAACTGTGATTACATGTGCTGACTCCAGTTTCAAAAATAATTTCTTAATTGCTTTTGGCTCATCTTGGGTTTTTGCATTGCAAAGCCGATGCAGCTGAGGAAGGATGGACCAGATTCCATTCTCCCTCACACCTCATCAACATCAATGTTAATTAAGTTCCTGGTTTGGGGCCAAGTTACACCCTGAGACACAAATGGCCTCCAGACTGGGGCAAGGGCTTTTATCTTCATTTGTGCTGTGCCTGGCATGAGTTCATGGATCGTGCCTGAGATTCCTGCAGAATGCTGCAGGGAAGATAATAAAAAGCAGTAGGATGTCCCTTAAGTAAATGATGGGTATTCACACGCAGCAGTAGGGTTGGGGTCATCAGGCCAAATTTGTGTCTATATTGTACAGTGACCTGTGGTCCTGCTCTTCTGACTGTGGTACTGCTCTTCTGTCCAAGCTGGAGAACATGGTGGAGCTCACTATGATTTCCTCCTTTCCTCATGCAAAGAAAAGCAGAGGGTGCAAGGAAGTGGATGAAGTTCACATGTCATTCTGGGAGTAGGGAAACACTGCCAGATGAGCACATTCTGTGGCTGCAAACAAGCTAATTCTTCCCTTTAACGTATTCTGCCACAAACTGCTTCCTTCTTCAGGAAATCAAACAAGCTGCTCGATTAAATGCTTCAGACCTGCGATACCTTTCAGGTTTTTGTTTAGTTCAAGCAGACAAGTCCTCATCCCAGCACAAACCTGGCTTTCCTCCCTCTCTCTGTCCTTCCCTGCGGTGTTACTTGAGTCCTCATTTTCAAACTCTATAATAGCATGGAATAACTATTTAGTTGAACACAATCACACAATTGTGTGACAAGACAAATGTAATGTAGAGCACAGGGGAAATGTGATCCTAAACTCAGGGCATCTATTCTGCACCAGAACAGTTGAGAGCTATGTAGTTTTTGAAAGCCAGTCTCCTCTTGACAATTACCTTCAATTAATGGTACACTGCACTAAGCAGAAAATAAAAACTATGCCATTACATCCTTCAATGCAGGCTGGAAGTGTTCCAGGTTGGCTCTAAACTACCCTAAAGAGCCTGTGTTCATATTACATAGTTATAACTTTACAGGACTAAAAGAATATGAATCAACCGTCATTTATGCTGTCCCCTGCACTTGACAAAGCTTATGTCTGAGAGTTTTAATCCTGATGTAACCAGGATATATGGAGGCTGCTTTGTGTCCAAAATATAAACCTGTCCACAAACACTGCCTTTGCTACTTTAAAACCAAATACCTGCCATACAGGTACTTGTTTCATTGGTGCATAGCCCATAGAAATCTACTGAAAGAGCAAAACCACACTTGTTTTTTGCAAAGTCTTTACTATGAGCTTTGCATTGGCATCCATGCACTTGAACACAGGTCCTTTATTTATATGTTCTCCGATGCATGGGCTTTGGCTAAGCTCTGCAAACAAGAGAGTGATCACCCAGGATTGCTGAGCATGAGGTGTCCCAGGATGCACCAAACTGCCTGTCCCAGTCCAATCCCAGAGTGGAGAGAGAGGTGGGATCAGCTGGGAGCAGTTGTCACCTCTCAGATATTCCTCCCTGACCTACCTTGGGTGGCCTTTGCAATGTGATAGTTTTGATGCACAGAAAGGCCACAGGGATTGGCTGTCCAGGCTAGACCTCATTCAAAAGTTATGAAGAAAGTTTTGAGAGGTGAAAGACCATGCTCTGAAAAAAATTGAGGTCTTGTGATTTTAATTGTCTAACTGGTTTTTAGGACTTAAGCCTCAGTGAACTAAGTATTTTCTAAGTTGAAACTTGGCTAAAACTTTCCTGTCAAAACGAGCCTTGGACGTGAAAACACGCTTACAATGAGGCAATATCTTTAAAGGGAAACACCTCATTTTAATATGAAAATACACTTTTCTTCAGTTTTCATACAGAATGTTTGGCTTTCAAAGACAGACCTGATCTGGGTTTGCTTTGCATTGTTAGTTTTTAATTAGACTTTTCAGTATATCAAACAAACATAAACATTTTCCTCAGATGTGTTTAGAACAGCTCTCAATACACTCTAAGAACCAAACTGGGGCAGTTGTTCCTGTGTTTTGCTTGTTTTCAGCCTGATTATGGAGGTAGCCTTGGCTCTCAGAGATGCCTAACCTGGTGCTCAGTACCATCCATCACCACAGTCCTCAACAACAGAGAAGCTGGAGCAGTCTTTGGACTAGAGGTTTTTGCACTCATAGCTGGAATAAATAGCTGTGAAATATCAGAACATGTGATTTCACTTGATCCTTTCTCATGTGGGACCAAAAAGTCCTGCAGGTTCTCCTGGTGAGCAGTGTTATTTAATACTGTTAAATAACCAATTTATAATAACAAACAAATAACTGTTCATGAAAGTTTATTGGACATTTATATTTTTCAATTTAATTATTGATAAGCTGCTGATGCAGGTTTTTACTTTTTCCTTAGTTTGCAGTAGCAATTTTTCAGCTTTTCTTGTTTCTTTTTAGCCATCCATACAGCGATTTTTTTCCTCACGTTCTTCCTGTCTCTGACACCCCAATCAGTACTTTTGGCAGCTCTGAAGAGAGACCAGAGCACATTGTATCTCTCTGGGACATTGCAAGGCTTTACCAAAATCCATCATTATTTCGAGATATTTGGAACTTAACCCTTGAAATATGAAATGCAACAATGAAAGCTTATCAATAATATCTAGGATGACAGTAGTTTAATTGTATGATGTGACAGATTTTAACTGCCTTCTTTCCCTAAGACTCTTCATTCACACTTTCATTCAGGTTAACATTGAATTACTAATACAGCTTCATTTGGCCCCGAAATATCCACACTGCTTAGAGCTTTGCATCTGAAACACATGATTATTCAGACCCAAAAAGAAAATATGTGCTCAATGCACAAGATGCCAAACTGAGATTAAACCCACTAAGGTCTACAAAGCCTGCTGCAAGAATGATAACCATCTTTGTCAAAATCCCAAGCAAAAATATGTACGTCAAGTGAGATTGTCGATAAAATATGAATATCAGGGTAGGACTAAGTTGTGGGTTAGTTTCAAAGAATTTATTTTTCTCTGAGATGCAAAAATTATCTCAAATCTTATAACCCATTTCTGATCACTGCATTTTTAAATTCTGATGACATGTGTAGTTTCCTTCTATGGCAATACATAACTACAAAAGACTTGTTTATTAAATGTATCTGTGCGTTTCTGTGGTTCACTGAGCATTTTGGGGTACTAATTTTTAAATTCTAATATGCCTGTCATGCATTACATGCATGCCCACAAACCTCCAGCTTTCTCACACTGGACATAATCATTGTGAAAGATGAAAACCCAATGATGGGACATCTGATTCCCACAGAGACATCATCTGCCACTGCATAATTAAAAGGGTTTTGTCTAGGTGATATGATGGGGATTTCTTTGCTTTGCAGAGCTGTTCTGAACTGCAGCTTACCCTATCGTCCCAGGAGATCCTCATGTTAATCTCAGCCCAGATTCTTCCCTGTTCCCCACTGTAATGTTTATCTGGGATGTGGTAAGGTTTAATTTAAGCATTTCTTAGTAGTTTATTTATTGGGCATTGCTTGCTAACTCAGAGCTGTACAACACAAAACACAGGAACGAGCATCAGTTTTTGCTTCATGGATAATGCAACTGGAGTCATTGAAGCTTAGTCTTTATATATGGGAACAGATTGTATTCCTACATCACAAAGTGTCAAAAAACACCTGCTGATGACTAACTGCTTTTACCATGCATGTAGCATGAGCTGGAGATTTCACCCTCTAACTGTGTCAAAGAGAAATTTATTTCAGATCCTTTTACCTCTTGATTCATAGACTTTCAGCAGCAAAGTCTCTACAACATTAAGGCATTAACTACACTAAGATGTGGTGAGTGGGACACTGCAGTCCAGATTAAATAAATAGGACAACTTTGGCTTTTAGGTATTTGCTTCTCTTCAGTGCCTATAAAAGGTACCGGCATCAGGATCATCCTACTCAGGTGATATTCTCTGTTTAATGGAAAGGAGGTGAAGGCACTGGGATTCTTCCCCTATGCTGAGAAAAGATGGTGTAAGACCACCAAATGTTTCCCTTATTTGGTCAGATGTCTCTCATGCCATATTTTAACACAAAAACAACTCCCTTATCAGGTTCCTTCCACACTCTCAAGGTTCTGCAGGATCCTCGCACTCTCAGAGCTCCTTCAATTGCCAAGGCTTTCTTCCCTTCTCCCTATCATTTCCCCATTTTTTAGACCTCTGTATTCATTGTGATCCTTCTCTCTGTCTCCTGGTCACACTGAATTGGTGCCCTCTATGTCTGTGTCATCAGCAGCAATATTTAATGAAATTGGGATATGTCTGATACTCAGACATGGACACTTGGATTCCCTCTCCTCAAAGAGTTGCTGTGATTTGTGTTTTCACCATAGTTTCAGGTTCTCACTTTGGATCAGTGCACAGCTCTTCACCAAACTCATGCTGCATAATTAATCATGTGTGAGAATCCTTGTATAAAAGAATTAGGAAGTTGTGGAAATATGTCTTATGGACTTGCCTATCCATTGCAAGTATTCAATTTATTGTTGCTTGGACAGGCTTAGACCTCATTTAAATCAATCCACTCTTGAACTGTACAGGACATTTGCTGAATAAAACCTGAAACAAGACTGAATGCTAATTCCAATATTTGTCTTATGTGACAGAAAGACAGCTGTAATTCAACTATTTTGATGAATCATCTATGAACTGTACAAGTGTTAACACATCCTATCATTATGATTTCTACACTCCCACCTGCTTCTTTGCTTCACCCACCTGTTGCATCTTGCCTTCTAGATTGCAAGTTGTTTGGGGATGGTACGTTGTTTACTTTGTGTATGTTGTAAAATGCCTTAGTTCGACCCAGTTTAAGCTTCTAGGCTCTTCTGCAAAAATAAAAGTTAAGAGTGTAATGAACATCAGAGATAAGAAGAGGCAATAGTAAGATACTGATTAGTTTTCGGATAGGAGCCTTTAAAGTGCATTTTATTTTTTAGTAATGATATACTTAATGTGTGATAACGATCTTATTATAAAATCTGATTGGAAGGTAGACACCTGTTGTTTTTTCTGCAAAGTAGTTAAATGAGGTCAGCACTTTAAGCTTTCTCCCCTCCCTTCCCTCCAGCCCAGGGTTGACCTCACCTTGGTTAACACCAGAAAAAATTGCAATGCCTGGTCCCACCAGTGCCTTGTGGTGGGAAAATTAACATGTGTTAGCTATTCATTGGTAACAATGCTGGAGTGTTTCAAAGAGGGGAGAGAAGAAGGCTATCAGTTGTTTCCTTGGTCTGATATTCCATGGACTTCACCACACACGTTGACTTTGAAGATGAGCTCTTTTATGGTTGTCATTCCTGCTTATTGTGTGGAATTTGTAGCCTATTCCAAAGGTACCACCAAAGGCATCTCCTGGGAGGTAAAGATCCTGGCATGTGCTGGATTCAAGCCCTTGCCCAAGAGGATATGGACTCATCTGTCTGTTGCGCTGGTCCCCTCCACCATGTATCTGTTTGAACAAGAGCATTGTTGCCTGTTTGGCAATAAAGTATTTAGCAGACACCCGTCATCCATCAAAGCATTATCATTAATAATCACAGTGAGACATTGGGCAGAATGGGAAATTAATCACAAGTGGCAGGTGAAGCACCTCAGTGCAAGAGGAGCTTTTCTGCATGCTGAAAAGGAGCATTTTTCTGCTCGCCTTCACAAAGGGAAAATCTGGGTTTAATTCAGAGCTACAACATATCCCCCGTTCCACTGCTGGTGTAAAGGGGACTGTGTATGATCACTCTATTGCCAAGTGGGGTAAACTTCATAGTGATAGAAAGTGTCCTTATGCAGTCCTACAACTGTGAAACAGGGTGTCTCTTTCTTGAAGAATTGGGAAATCAAATTTCCAGAGTTTGGCAACAAGGTTTGAATAATTTCAGGACTCATTGTGACTTAAAAAAAATTATTGTAATTACCATCTTTCTGCCTCCCGCATGGCCCCCATCAACAGGTACCATAAGAACAGGAGTGATTAAAAAGGCAGGGTAATAACATCGATTTAGTCTGATTACTAAAGTAATAAAGCTGACTGAAACCTAAACAATTCAAATGAAAGTCCTTCTCAATATATCAACAAGTTGAACTTATGTCACTGATTATAGACTCTTTTTGTTACTCTCTCCCTGAAATGGAAAATGATTCATCCTTTCATTATGACAGTTCTGATCTGAATATCATGCTGAGTTAATTGAAGCTTGCCTTTACGTTAGAAAAATCTGCAAGGCACAGAGATAGTGTGCATGTGTCTTTTAATAGCTGCTGTCCCAATGCTTTATTTTTTAACCAAAGCTTATGTTACTCTTGTAACTGAGAGACATAAATTACACAGAGCGAAACTGAATAAACGTATAGTCACAGAAGTCATGGAACGTACATTTAACCAAGAAATGTCCAGTATAATTTTCAGCCCTCCGGTGATGACTGTTACTGGTAAAATATTGATACAGGGATTCTTATTGCTCCAGATTTTAGGTCACGAGAGTGTGGGGGTCTGTAGTAGATGTTGTAGGATGCTTATGAGAATGACAACTGCAGCCATATAAGTATGAAGGAAGTGATGATGTCAAGGCACAGAACTTTGAAGACCTGGTAGTCCTTTAGCACACTCTCATCTGAAAAGAGCTGAGCAATATTCACGTGTCGCATTTCATATAAGACTACTTTTCTACAATAAAAGCCATTTCAGCAGTCCAGGCTCACATCTCTTTTTTTAAATGCAAGCCAAAAATTGAAGGGTGCTGTATTGTTTTTGAAGTGCACTGCCCCTTGAAGAAGAATCAAACTGAAAGAGAGTAGGTTTGGATTAAGAAAAAAATTCTTCCTTGCGAGGGTGGTGAGGCCCTGGCACAGGGTGCCCTGAGAAACTGTGGCTGCTCCATCCCTGGCAGTGTCCAAGGCCAGGTTGGATGGGGCTTGGAGCAACCTGGGATAGTGGAAGATGTCCCTGCCCATGGCAGGGGGTTGTAACGAGAGGATCTTTAAGGTCCCCTTCCAAACCAAATCATTCTATGATTCTATGATTTTGTGATCTTATTCTCCGGTATGTAGGACCCCTTTTCTTTTTGCAGTCATCTTCTCAGATGACAGTAGTGTTTTAAAGCACAGGAACATGAGTCCAATATCCAGGATCAGATCAAAATTAATCTTTCCCAAGAATCTCATTTTAACAGTGAATGATAGAAGATTTTGAGGAAAAGAGAATAAGAATAATTAATGCTTTGATAATTAGTGATTTACATCACGTCAGCTGAAACTATTTGGAGCATAATGTGTGGTAACTTTGAGAGAATATTCTGCTAATTTGGTTAATTTATCTCTTTTGTCTTTAAAACATCCTGCAGCAGTAAGTTCTATAGGAATAGAAAAAACAGTAATGTTAGAGGAACATACAATTCATAAATGTATAATTCACAATCATCATCAGCAGATTGTTTTCCAAAACAGATTCCTATTTGCTTTTGTGCTTCCTTAAATTTTCCAGCCTCAGCTGATGACAGTGTTATCTTTCTATAACTGTAAGGAAGACGGTGCTGCAGCCACAAAGACCTACCTTGTTATCACTTCCAGGCCAAATTATATCTAATGATAGCCAGGGAGAAATTTAACTTGTTAGAGCAATCAGCATCCAGCCTAACAAACACTGAAACTGTTATCCTGAGCCTTCATGCTTATTGTCCCGTGGCAAGAGCATTGAAAGAACTGTTAGCTGTAGCCTGGGTTACAGAAACCCAGTGTCTCTCTGGGTGCCTCCTCTAAACTCTGGAGCAGAAGTCAGATATTGCAAGACCCTACAGGAGGATACTCTAGTATTCCTCTGGGTTGTATTTTGTAATGGGGTAAAATTCTAGAGACCACATTTACAAACTGACCTCCCGGCATAAGTTCAGCTAAGTCTGATTGTGTACAAACCTGTTTCAACAGCTCCCTCTTTAGTGAGACATATGGGCAATTTCTTAAGGAATCTACCTCTGTTCCCCATAACCTTTGATAATTTCCCATCAGAAGTTAGAGCAGACCTTGGTTTCCATTAGAAAGTGTGATGCACATTCGAAACAGATAAGTGGTTCCAGATTCTAAGGGATGAGTGCTCACGAAATATGTGCAATAATGGTCTTTAACAGTTACACTCAATAATAGTAATAATAACAGTAACTAGTATCCAACCCAGGCACACATTTTTGAGATGCTGAGTTGTTTTAAAACATCCAGCTATATTTCGCATACACAGAATTTGGGGCTCATGAAAACACTCAAAAATGAGGCACATTCCTTAACAAGAGTAGGATAACCCTTGGGGTTGCTGAAACTGGGAAAAGTGCCTGTTGAAATATAAAATGCCTTTAAGCCATTTGGGAATATGCTGTTGAAAAAGAAAATCAAAGAGTAGGGAAGGGGAAATGTACTGTCATTTTCTGTTAAGAAGCTCATTTTTTGCCTCCTTTTAGAACCATTCAAAATTACTTCTGGCACAATTTAATAATCTACATCAGTTTCCCAGGAGTTAAGATAGCAAATGATATTATGGCAAAAATGTCTTAAATAAAATAAACCTCAGTAAAACCAGAAATGTTGCTTTTTCGTCAGATTCTTGAATAATTCAAGAGCTGTAACATCCACTTTTAAATTTTACTTAAATGGGGATATTCTTCCTTCTAAATGACAGCAGTACTTTAGTACAAGGCGTATGCAGTGGAGCAGAATTAGGTTAAGATTAGGTGTTATGTAAGAGATTGCGTAATATAACTCTTTCACATGTGATTGTGCAATTGTCAGTATTAATTGTAAGAAATTATCCATGTTCTTTGGATACTGTTGTTCTCCTCCTACCTCCCTCTTTCAGTGGATCGCCTTCCAAAATCTCTGTGAGGGGGAAGAGAGGCAAGGAGCATGGCGTGGTAACGATGGAGGGAATTCCTGCCATGTTTCACAGCCGAGAGAGAGACGCTGGCCTTGTCAAACTCACACTGTTGCCCAATGGATGGGGGCAGGCCTTAGCAACCCTGCCTGACTTCCTCCCCTATCTAAGAATTTGGCATAGATGTAAATGCCTGCCCAAGGTGCAAATTGTCCCTCAGCCATGACACTGACCTGGCACAACGTGACAGCTGTGGTAGATGAGCCGCTTGTGACTCAAGAGCCACAGCTTGGACATCCGTGTCTGTTTCTTCATGCACATCATGGACTAAGTGCATAACAATGAGTCAGGTTGATTCCAAAAGAGATTAAGCTCAAATAGAGGAAGGCTCTGAGATGACCTGGAGTTGTTTTAGCCCTCTTTTTGCCCTCAGCTTTTAGCATAAGGACTCTGGCAATGGGCTCTGTTGGTCTTTTAAATGTCCAACGGAGTGGTGCAGCCCCTTTTGCTTAGGTAGCAAATAATGCAAGTTTGCAGGCCAGTATACATTTATGTTTTTAGCATCTCTGCTGAAGACCATATGATAAGTAGGATAGCTTGGGATAAAGGCTGGGAGGTATGGAGGGAGAGTTATACCAGCATTATATTTGACAGAACCTGATTTTCAGGTTTCTGAGAGGTGGTCATGATATTCACCCTGGAGAAATGCTGTTCCATTGCAGACTTCCTGAGTTGTCTCTCAAAAAGGGTAGGATCCATCTGAGCAAATGTATATGTTGACAACAGAGGCATCTACATCCGTGAAAATCAATCCAGTTTCTCTTTTCAGACAGGAAATCAGGCTGATATATCCTGTGAAGCCCAGAACTATTTATCTCATTCTCAAGCATTCCTCTCAATTAGGTCATATGAAGCATGCCTAGAAAGTGCCTGTTTTTCTCCCCTAACTGCAAAGAGGGCCAGAGCAGGAAAGTCAGTTAAAGATGTCAAAAATCCATGGGTATGCCTGAAATCTGCTGAAATGAACAATATTATACTTTCCATTCTTCAGTGTCTGAGGTGTAAAAAATAGATATCAGCATAGCCTTACCACTCTAAGGTTCACTACTTAGGAAATACTGTATTTTAAATTTTTTGTTGTTGTTGCTAGAAAACCACAATTCATACTATAGTCTATTTGATTTTACAAATCAAATAAGAAATAAAATGATGAGCTACTAGGCAAACAAAAACCCCTTCTAAGATTATTGACACAAATTTTCCTCCCAGTTGATGTTATCTCTTTTCAAATTATATTAGATCCTATCTTACCAGGAGAGCAGGATGGTTAAGTGTGGAACTGAGACTGATGACACACTAGTTTTACTGCATTTAGCTCAAAAATTTGAATGGAGATTCTGCTGGTATGATATCACCACGTAACTAGAGCTAGATGCACATTCATACCTTTGTTCTTTCTCCAGAAAAAGCATGAAGCCTATTTGAGAGCTTTTTGAGTGCTAAAGTATCTTCCAGTTTGAAAGGAAAGAAGGAAATAAAGAGAGTAAAGGAATGAATTAACTTTAAATCTGTAAAAATAAAACTGCTCTTAGTGAGATTAAGTGAGCAATGTCGAAAGCACATTCGACCCTCTCCATCTGTCCTATGTAATGCCTTGACAAAAGCCCAACAAATCTGGCACCTACAAACACCCTCACATGCCTTTTTTTTGCTATCCAAAGCATTTATTACTCTAGTGAAAAAATACCACTCTGAGAGTTTGTGCAATAGTCATTGAGCTTTTTCTAGCCCTTTGAACTAAAACGGAGGACAGTGACAGCAGTTGGACTCAACGTTCATTGTAGTTCTTTTTCAGCTGAACTATTCTATTCTGTTTTATTCAAAAACTTCAATTCCAGTAATTAATATTATGCCTTAAAAGCAGTGGTGTCTCACTGAGCCCCATAAGCACCTGAATTGAGTTTGGTAGTGGCTGGTTCACCCAAGGGGGACAAACTCCAAGCAGTGGAAAAATGAAAGCTAAGTGTAATTTTTAACCCTTCTGAAGGCATTTCTTCAGCAAGATGAAATTAGGCTAAGAGAAAAAAAAAAAAATCTGGTTTATATCATTCAGCTCCTCTAATCAGTGTGCCACTTCCACAGCACCAACGAGAACCCCATTTCAGGAGACTGGTGTACAGAAAAACGCAAAATTCAAGGAGAATCAGGTTTTATAGCTGCACTGACACTCAGGTTATCAATGCATTGAGCTATTGATGTGCACTTTAACTCCAGGAACATAAAACGTGCCAAAACAATATTACGTGTGGGAGTTATTCAATAACAGGTGGAACGTAAATCTATCCTCTATCTCTTTGCATCAAGAACATTAATTAATTCTATGATGAGAATGCCATTTTCGGCTTGCAGTGAAAGCTGGGAGAAACTGTCAGTGATCCTTCTGGCTTTAATAACTGTGCATTTAGTTCAAGGAAGGAAAAATGAATTTAGTCATTAAACTGGAAGATTTTCTTGGTCTTTATGAGATTGAGCTGTAGGTGGAACTTGCAGTATTATATTAGAGCAGTGAAAGAGTGGATGCTTCTTTCAATGTCAGTCTTCTATTTTGTTTAGTTTTCTAATAGAAGACTATGCAAATTCAAGTTCAGATTGTTGTAGAGAGGGAAACAAGGCACTGCATGTGCCCTGAGACATGTGGTGTGGGAATAACCATATGGTCCTCCCCACATCCAGTTAAATCCATCCCTAATACACCAATTTACAGGTATATGAACAAAAACGGGTCTGATCCTATAGCTTTTACTTAAAACTCCTCTTCCCCAATGCCTTCCCCATATCATTTGGTTTGTGAAAACCCAGGGTCAGAAAATCCTGTGTTTCCTACATGATGGTGGGAAAGGTAAAGATTATATTGATCACAAAGAATACTGAGACTGTGAGATCCTGTAACACAGCGTGACCTGGAGATATTGTCTGCTAGAAACAGAGAACAAGAGTGCACATGCTTAAATCTTACGAAAACAGGTCCTCACAATTTATGTGGCAATTCCAAATGTAATATACATTAAGTAAAAAATCCAAGGTCATTTATTAGCCGGCTAAACCCTGGCTATGCATCTCTTTTGGAACAGCACCTTTAATGAACTCTCAAGGCTCATCATGTCCTAGCGTGCCTCGTTGGAGAGAAACCTTGTTGATGTCTGCTTGATTTCTAGAAGCTAGAGATAAGAAATTCTTTGCCAATGTCAATAATGGTACAATGAAATAAACTGTATCCACGCACTGAGAGCATGAACATCTATAGGGGGAGATGCTTAGGAATTTTTCCAGTAGGATATTTTATGGTGCAAAAAGTGCCAACTCATGTGAGTGGTTTTTTATTCCTAAAGAGTTATTTTTGTCTAAGGAATTATTAGGTTAAGGGAAGATGGAGTAGGGAGAAGAGTAGGTTGATCACATGCTATTCACAACAATAAACTGGGAAGAAGATTTTTTGAGTCTCTGCTCTGAATCACAGAGGGATGCAGCTTTCTAAAACCAGAATAGGTTCAAACCTTTCAATCACTTTTTGGAAAAGAGACAGAAACTGAACGCTTCTGTTGTGGAATAAAACACAATCCCCCTCCCCAGTATTCCAAATATTTTTCACATGACATTAGGGAGAGGTGCTTTCTATAACTGCATGTTCCTGTGAGCATGCGCAAAAGCATTCCACAGGTGGTATTGTTATACCCCACAATTAATGTAGAGCCAGGCATAATTTTCCTTGGAGGCTAAAAGATGACCAAAGTCCTCATATAATCCACATCCCCTGCCCTTTAACAGCTTCTCCTGTTCGCATTGGAACCATCCCAGTCCCCATCCAGGTGTAAGGCCCCCCTGACGGTCCTTCCTTGAGGCCCAGGGACATTCACATTCTTTTATTGACTTTTGGGTCCACTGAGGAAGGAGATGGGGTACCAGACGAAGGGCGTTGAATTTCAAGGAGACTTCCAACTCTTGAATGTTGTGTCCCGAGTATTTCTCTTGAACCGATCAGAGAATGGCCACTCATCTGACTCATTTCATGCCTTGGCAAGGATGTGCAAGCACAGGTCCCTCGATGTATTTATGCCATTACTCCAGCAACTGGACATTTAAATCAGAGGCACAGTCTTATCAAACAAAGGATAATTCATAAAGACCCTGTCCTACCTTTGGAAGTTCCTGCAAATCATCCACATCTATATTTTATGCCCTTAAACATCTGTGAAGGAAAATACTGACAGACAAATTAAAAAAAAAAAAAAAAGTCTTTTCAAAACATTCAGAACATTTTTCTATACAGTGCTGCAGAAAACTGCCAAAGTCATTTCCCTTTGTTTGAGAAGTTTATATTCCCATAATACTAGAAATGTTGTTTCCTGGTTGCTTATTAACAAAATACTTGCATATTTCAGTAAGAACAGCTGATTCTGGTATTTGAAAAACAAAATTCTGCTACTGATTGCTTTTAAAACTGATGGAGATTTAAAAGTCATGATAGTAATGTACAAACATTTTTGAAGGCCAATATCCAACTGATTAGATCTCTGAAAAACTAATTAGCTAATTTTCTTGAAACTCCACAGCAAATTGAAGTATTATACAAAGCTTAAAGCTGAAAAGTTGGAGAAGGTTTCATTTATTAAAAAAGGCCAAATTATTAACACTTAACAGAGCTTGTTAATTATTTCAGTACAGCAGAACTGTCGTACCCTTTAATTATATAAAGCAGTCAGTCTTTTAAAATAAGTCAATATAAACTTAGATTATCTGAGTTGATTCTTATCCCAGGCTCCCTTATTTGAAACTAGTGTAATACTGCTCTTTTACTGGAGTGAATTGTGCTTCAAAATTATAAAATTAATAAAAAGATGGGAGTTCAGGATGCTAATATAGCTTCCTACATCTGAATTTCATAGTGCAAGAAGCAGCTACTGACATTTGCAGTATATGTCTTCAAAACAAGGACAACCTGCTTTGAAATCAAAAAATCATGAGTTAAATGTTATGTGTTAAATGTCTGAATTTAGTTTTGTATGTCCAGGGACTGATGGCTGGTATTGTTGTTGCTTTTTAGGTGCAAGTTACCGTGATAGAGAAGGAAAGTAGAAACTATTTGTGTTCTTGTGTTTTAGCACTGCAGTGTGTCCAGTCATGAACCAGAATCTGCTGGTTCACCCTAGAAAATTGAAATAGTGAAAAGCAGTAATGCAAGGGACAGGGAACTTTTTAAAATGATTCACCCAAACGAGCAAGTTCACTGGCAAGATTTAAATATAGAAAAATATTTTTCCTGTAATTTGACTTAAATACAAAGAAAATTTTACAGTGATATTCATTGGTCTCTACTTTAGTTTCCCTCATCAGGAATTCGGTCTCATTAGGCTCAGGAGGCAACAAGCTCCTTGGAGGAATTTATTCTATTTACATAAATTATGTTGATTTTTGCTTTTACTGTCTCAGAATCAGCTCCTGTTTGTCACATAGTCCCTTTTAACAGTACTTATTTAATGGGATTTTTGTAGGTTGTTTTTTTCTCTGGCAGGATTTGTCAATGCATTTTAAAACATCCTCAATTTTTCTCTTTTATTTTGGTTTTCTTTCTAGTTGCAGGTAAGAAAAACTACTATGAAAAGTTTATAGTAAAACCCAACAAAACCAGAAACCCCACCTTGCCCAGCATAAAAATAGCAGTAACATATATAAGGAAACATCTCTCAGGGGAAGCAGAATGAAATACCTTCCTTATAAAACATCATTTTGCTTGTACAAGGGCCAATCTGTTTCATTTGTTGATGTTCACATTAGGATCCATTTTATTTAACTATATCTTTGCTTTGGAGGAAAAAAAGTCCAATGTATTATTAATGCCTCATTGTATATGAGAAATGAGTATATGAGTCAATATTGCTTCAGTGCTGTGCGTTATTAAGAATAAGTTAAAGTAGGTCAGCACAGCACATGAGGCTAAATAGACTAATAATGCATCCTACGGTAGACATTCATCTACCAAGGAGTCATGCGTTATGTGCTGGCACCAACACAAGATAAGCATTTTGATTTGTGGATTTTTCAGATCACATTTGTCCTGAAAAAAACCCCAGCTGCTCCAGTTTCTCCAAAATTCACCCTCACTTTTACTAGAGTGACATGGTTTGGGACTATTTTTGCTCAAAATTTAGGGGTTTGCTGCGAAGTTTTACTGGTTTGATTTTTGAAAAGCAAAATCAAGTAAAGATGTATAGAACAAAAGAGATGAGGGGACAAAAGGAGCTCAAAATTTAAAATTACCTTCAAGTGTTTATGAGTTAATCACAGAAATTTTGTAGTAGTTCCTCAGTGTAGGGACATGAAGCAGACTAGAATCTCTTATGAAAATAATAATTGTTTTTTTCCCCACATTAAAAGATTTGCTGAAGGAAAGCTACAGACCACAAAACAAGGAAGAGTTGCAAAGTGAATGTTCTTGGCTAGCTGATACTGCATTTTAAGCAGTGATCAGTCAAAAAATGTTTTTCTAAATTGTCATCAGCACTCATTCAGGGAAATTCTTCTTCAGAAAATATTGGAAAATAATAATGTGACATTCCATTGCTATTAAGTCTCAAAGTTCACAGACCACATCTGTTCAGGTTACAAGTTAAAACTATGCTATCATGCTCAGGTTTTTGTTTTCTTTCTTGAGTATCATTCATCATCAATAAGAGAGATATAATTGAAAATTATCCCACAGTTCCGCTCCTGATCTCTGAGCCAAAAGCTGAGTTGTCTCCCCAGAGCTAACAGTACTAAAATGCAGTTAAAATGATCTAGTATGAGTCAAATACACAAAGAGAAAGGTTTATTAAGCAAGGAGGTGCCAGCCTTTGATGGACTTATACTTTAAGCAGCGTGCTTCACTCTCTGCTGGCTGCGTTGTAAAACCAAAGGGGAATATCTCCTCTTTTGTTGGATTTGAGAGGATAAATTTAGAGCCATTAAAGGTAAATTTTAAGAATATTGGCTCTATGTTTTCCCAAGCAGGAAATGATCCCTGAACTGTGTTCATTTCCATAGCCTAAAAGCTGGGGATACCACAAGGGAAGAGTGACCACTGCAGCTCCTGACCAACACACAGCCAATCAGAATTCCCAGGCTAGGGTCTGTGTCCTGGCTTCCTTTGCCTTCTGGAGGGATGTCACTCTGTCCAAACTGCTGCTGACACTGATTCTGGGTGTTTCACTCGGACACGTGCTGAAAACTTGCTCCTCCCCCTCGTTGTGTCAGAAGGAGTTGTGGAACCACCACTGCTTCTGCTGCACCCACAGCTGCAGCTCAGCCACATATGGGGCTGATATTTGAAGCAAAATAAAAGTCCATAAAAATGGATTTCATACACGAAAATGATGGAATTATGTATTTAACCTGTCTCTTAAGTGTCTTTAGTGCCTAAATAACTTCTGCCAATGGCTGCCCATCATCTGATTTTGTTGTCTCATTAACCAGTCTTGTAAAAAGCTCAATACAGGTAATGGGAGCATGAAGTGATATCAAGATATCATATTGTGATTGTTTTTTGGCCCTAAAATCAAGTTAATAAAGAGGAATGTGTCAAAAGAATTAGGCACTCCCTTGTAGAGAAAAACACAGGATGAACCTGGTGCACTTTTTCAGTAGAACATATTCTTGCATAAGCATTTAATGATTCATATATATTGCTTAAAGATGAGCTACATTCAAGAGAAAAACAAGAAATCATGTGGGATTTTCTCCTGCTTTGTTTGTTATAATATATATAAGCAAATAATGATGCATGTTGTTAAATACATCATTTTACTTTTGATTTTTTCCTTATTTTTCAAATATGAAAATAGCAGATGGCTGGTAGAGAATAAAAAGAAATAATAATATAATCCAACTCAAGAAAGTGAAGAAACTTTAAATTAGTGTTTTAAAGAATATTTCTTAGTATTCCACCACTTACTAAGCACTTAAACATATTTGTTTTATATTTATAATAAATCCCATGTTCGAGGCTTTAACTAAAGGGCTCCAAAAGCACTCCAGAAAAAACATGCTGAAGCCCATCAACCTCCAGGAAAAAAAGAATCCTAGTGTATTGAGCATTCCTTCAGTTAAAAAAATATGTAGAAAATTCTTGTATTAAAAAAATCTAAAATCAATCTCACCAAATCATTCCTGAAAGTTCCTCTTAATAAAAACAAGGACAGCATAAAGAACAATATATAAAAAATCCAACAGTGAGTTAACCTAATTATGTACAACAAAAACAAGGTAAGCGTTGTAAATTTTCTCTGAAATACCAGTTGACTTGTATGTATTATTTAACAAAGCACTTATTTAATCATTTAGGTAAACTTTGCAAAACCATTTCAGCATGTTTGAGTTTTTTGTTAATATACAATGAAGAATTGTCCCTTTTGAGTATGTCTTGAGAACACATTATTACAAAACAGCTTGGAGAATATGGGAGATTGCTTATCTTGCTATATTTTATAGGACAATCTTAAACTGTAAGCTCTGGTTTTGTAGTAAGAAAAACAGATCTCCTGCCATCATGTGGAATGTAGCAGTATCTCCTTTTTGAAATGATCTGATATTTGAATGCCACGATAGCAAATACATGGTGACAGCAGCATTATTTTCTATCTCATTTGAAAACTGAACCATGATTACAGAACTTGAGCATTTTGGTGGGTAGTGTCCAACATCATCTTCAGTGAAACATCCTCTGTGTTAGGACAGCTCTGCCTATGAGCTCTGGTGAAACAGACCCATCTCTTTTAATTCCTTATGTCAGGAATGTCAAGTTACATGACAGATTTAAAGCTCCTCCTCACAGGATTGTGTCTGTATTATATATCTCATTGCTTTCAGTGAAGTTATACCAGGAGGTTTGGGTTATACTACATTCTCGTTATCACTATCAGACTGTTTGAAAATACACCAGGCCTGATACTTATCTACTGGTGTCACTCGTGCCATTTCCAGAGCAGAATGAAGCCAAGCTTGCCTCTAGAATACCTTGATCAAATTCCAGAGCCTATATTCCTGCAAAATGTGCGTCTACATAAGTGCTGCCACAGCCACTGGACTTTTAAAGGAAATTCACCCCTCCTGGCCATACAATTAAAAGCAGATGGACATGCCTGTCCAAAGGGAATGCAGGTCTTCAGTGTGGAGAGATTGGTCTTGATGGGAAACAAAACAAAGGTAACATGTGTAGAGTTATCAGGTGAATCACAGAATCCCAGGGTGGTTGAGGTTGGAGAGGATCTCTGGAAATCTCCCATCCAGCTTCACACTCAGAGCAGGTTGCTAAGGACTGTGTCCAGTCAGGTTTTGACTCTCTCCAAAGATGAAGACTCCAGAACCATTGGATCCCTTTCAACTCTGCCCTGTTTTTGAGCATGTATGACCTTAACCCAAATTTTTCATCTTTCTGCTGGTGTTGGCCTTTCTCTAGGCTCATAGAGATATTCCAAATTATGGAGGATTCCTCTACTTACTGCTCTACTCTGCTCATTCTTTATGCAAGAGAGCTTTCAACCTAGTTTCATTTTCAGCACTGGGATATACTTCTCCCCACTATTTATAATTTTATTCTTTCTCATCACTC
This sequence comes from Corvus hawaiiensis, assembly GCF_020740725.1. Lineage (NCBI taxonomy): Eukaryota > Metazoa > Chordata > Aves > Passeriformes > Corvidae > Corvus > Corvus hawaiiensis. The sequence goes on along the minus strand of NC_063216.1, from coordinate 75,423,439 downwards.
TCTGTGGCACTCTGTCCTTTCCTTTTTGAGTAATTTTTCCTGTTTTGCATGGTGGCACCGCACCAATCCTTTTTTACAGCCTGATGATTTTTTGAGATGACTCAAAAGGATCTTCTTTGCTCAAGGTGAAGTTGATACATGAATCCATCCAGAAACAGAAATTGTTGACAAAATGAGAATATTGGCTTCTAACTACCCCAGAGCTGTCACATTATACCCTTTGTTAAAGCTGTCACTTAAGAAAGCAACAGCATATCAACATACGGTGATGTATTTGCTGTTGTATCAGGTTGCACACTTGGGCACTGGAAAGCAGAAGACTCTTCAATCTGGGAACTCTCTTTGCACAGAGTTGATCACTTCAGCCTTTTGGCTTTCCAGCCAGACTTTATGGAAGGCTCACTGGGTAAGGATTTTGTCAGATGATTTTCAAAACACGTCCTAAAATGGCCAAAGTGTGGGTTACTTTGTCTTTGAAAACCAGAAACATTGGACTGCTGCTCAATGGAGTGATTTTCAGTTTTCTAAGACCATGCTAAGGTGGAATCCTACCGCGTTGCTATAATCAAAGAAAACACACTCACTTTACAGAGTAATTGAGGAAATTTTCATTTTTCTTACAAATATCAATCCGTTTTAGACTGAAATCTGGAACAACTGTAGAAATTATGATTGCTCTCAGATAAAAGGGGGAAATGTTTCTCTAGCTTTTACAGTAATTCCTACAACAAATTCAGCTCCCAAAATAATTTGAATTTCCCCTGTTTTCTTCTCTTCCTTCAGAAAAGTTTTATTTCTCTTCATAATGACTGACACATCAGTCAGTTTTAATATAAAAATTTAAAACATTTCTAGGTAATGTTAATTGAAAATATCTTCAATCATTAAATAGTGTTTGCTCTTGAAATTGTTTACTTTTTATTTTCCTGCCCTGGAAAATTGCAGTTGGCCAACTTGTCTAGGGTGAATATGAAATCCTTTAAAAAACAGTCAGTTTTGTCTAAGAAAAGTTGGAAAAAGCTCTAATCCCTTATATATTTCCAGTAATGGTGTTTCCAGGGCATAAGCACTGAACTAAGAAAAAAGATGTATTCAGCCACAGGAGAACTTCTCGAGCATTAGGTAGCCAAGAGGTCTTGCACCTCACAGGCACCCCCTGATGCCAGAAATTTCCAGCTCTATTACCTATAATACTGCTGTAGTACAGGCTGTGGTTTGGAGAATAATGTGCTTAAAGCAACATAAAAGTTTTCCAGATAAATATTTATTTGTCACACATCATATCAAATATCCTGCAATGACAATTTAACATTCAACCAGCATCCTTGGGCATGATGTGTTTGATGTTTTTGTGGCCCCTGTAAAGAATTTGTGAATTCTTCATTCATTCAATGGTAACAATGAATTTGTAGGTGTTGTCTAAGGAGTTTTTGGCTGTGGGGCTTTATCTTTCTTCTCTGTAAAGTGGGATGATTCTCACTCCACAGGATTGCTGTGAAGTCTAAATCAGTTGTTATTCTTGGCTTAGACTCCAGTCTGAGAGGTGTCCTTGAAGAAGACTTTCTTTTCTTTTCTTTTTTTTTTTTTTTTTTTATGCTGTTAGTGCTAAATACTATGCTAATTTTTAGGTCAGATCATGAACTCTTTACTCAGGCAAAATTTAAGGTGACCTAACTCCTGTGGTTATGTTTGAATATCAAAAATACACTGTTTGGACTTGTTATTTATGGGGAGAAAACCAGTACATATTTAGTTGTGTGTGTTTCTTTAACAGAACCTTGTGAATTCTTATCTATTTTCATACGTACACGTATTTATTTCAAACTGTTTATACAAGATAACTACAATGAATAGGAAAGGAAAAAAAATCTTGCATGTGTTTAAATACACCAATGTGATGCATTGGCTTTTTACAAATACAAACAATACAATGAATATGTAGCCTTCCTATTACAAGTTCAAGTGGAAAAGCGACATAAGACCAAATTAATCAGGTCTAAAATTCCTTCTGCAATCTCTTGCCAGACAAATGAGGTTCCTTATGGCCAATGTCAATGGTATTCTAAAGTTTTAAAATCAATAAACAGGCTGTAAAATTGCTTCTGTAATCAGGATAAGGAACACAAACATTTACAGAGTAACATGCAGACATAACAAAATACTGCAACCGGCTAAAATAGAATGAGACACCCTGTTCAGATGCCATTATTTTTAAATGCATGTTTAATTTAGCATCTCAGCTGAGATAAAATGCAGACAGAGCCATGTTAAATTGGTATTACCAACTGCCTGGAGATATCTCCAGATTAACCCACCTATCCACAGCCCATCTATAGTAAAAAATAAATTAAATCTAAAAGACAGAATTCAGCCTGTTTAGCCTTTTTTTTTTAATGTTTTTTAGTATTGTACATCATTGTCAAAACATTGAGAGATAAAGTTTAGCTCCACAGAGAGCTAGTTATTACTTAGACAAGCCACAGCACCAGCACCAGGAAGTTCCCAGGTGAACAGTTTCTGGAAAGGTCTCTATGTGTTGCAGCAAGTTGTTGCAAGTGAAATGTTTTGAAGAGCTCTAACAGGTGTTTTGGGAACACAGTGTGACTTAACCTAGAGCTGCTGCTCTGTAACCTGGCCAGTTTGCTCACACATCCTGTAATGTAGGACTGATTTTTCCAGAGCTTGTGGGAATAACCCACAGCAGTGTGAGCTTTAAAAAAAAAACAACCTTACAAGTACAACAAAATTATATATGGGCCAGGGAAGGGAGATAAAGAAAAGAAGTGGAATGGGAAAAAGAGAATGAGGAATGAGGTGGGTGATGAGGTTATATGGGATAAAGCAATAAGGATGAACAAGAGGTACTTCTCTGTGAAATTGAGCTGTCAGACTAAGAGTTGTGGGAAAAGTGACACTTTGAGGTAAACAGTCATTTTTTAGAGCAACATCTACCTTTTGTTGTTGATGTCTTGGGGACAGATGTGGGGCATTTGGTTCTTAAAAGGAAATACTGAGTTGGACCAAAAAGAGAATTTAAAAGAGTGTCTCAGTCTATAGATACCTAGAAACCTACAGAAATCTAAATTCTTAGGTTTTCAGGGGAATTTTTGTTGTAATTGTGTTTTGTCTCAGCTCCTGGGAGCATGTGATTATGAAATGATCTCAGATTTCAGTACAATAGAAATGAATCTCTGAAGTGAAGAGTGGGTTTGTTTTTTGGAGGCCTCACTCTGCCATGGACACAATTGTTCAGCAAGTTATTTTTTCCTTTCTGTGCTTCAGTTCCTAATGTGTGAAATGGGAATGAGTGTACTTGATTTCCTCATAAGTGTGATGTGAAGATAAATGCATTTGAAAACGTGCAGTGCTCCAATAATCCATGGCATACTTGCCTACCATAAAAAAATTATTAATACAGGACAAATGAAATGAAGTTTGATGATGTGCCTGTACCTGAATAACCCTAAGGGCACAATAATCAAAAGCCAAGTGAAGGAAACAATTTGATGTCAATCTCATGAATTCTTGGAACAGGATTCTGGTTTCTTTTACATTAATGGTTGACAAGATTGCCATCAAGAGCTGTGTATAAGGTATGTCTACACTTTAGTTGCAAGTAGAGGGTTGAGATAGAGGTTGTGGTAGATTTAAGCAGAGTACTGACCTAAACACTTCAACATCCAACTCTAAGCAAGGTACTACCAAGATGAAAAATTGTGGAAACTATTTTACTGTAGTCGGAAAAGCACCAAAGAAAATATCATTCCCCAATAATAGCTTACTTCTTTTAAGGATCATTCTTTGGTACAGGTTGTTTCTAAACCTATTTTAGCCCCAGTTATGAGCAATAGACTGTGTAAGATAAAGGGAGGGAAACGTGATCAGCTGAGTAAGAGGGAGAGAGAAAAGAAGTATAAGGCACAAGATTTATTTAAAGAATGAGCTATGAAATCTATTTTTAAAGTTTTCAGGGAATAGAGACAGAAGGGAATACAGCAGCCATTTCAGGACACAGCTCTTCTTTTGTTGTAACTATTAGAAAATGCCCATTTAGGGGTTAATGACACATTTGGATGGGTGAGCAAGGAGTGTGGAAATGACATGACATGAGGGAGAGAAGGTGAAAATCTGAGAATGGCCTGGATTTACCCCAATTACTCTGAGCTGTTCATTTACAGGTCTTTTTCTTCTGGGTTCCTTCTGTTGTTACCAGAGTTTTCTGTAGGAATCACTTCCATAGAGTGATTCAGAAGTTGAAATGGCCTTCAAAGCCTGGTCTAATTTCACTGGAAACTCTTCTGTGACTTGATGACCTCCAAAAGTCCCTTCTAGCCTAAGTGTCTGTGTGGTCTCATGATTCTTGAAACCACCATCTGGATGTATCCACTCTCTCCACTGACTGGAAAGCTAAGGAGGAATATCTTCCTGCAGATGCTCCTAATAAATCCCAGCATATGATAGAACCTGAGCCAGGAAAAATTAATATTTTCAGAATGAGTGACAAAGAAAAGTGGTTAATTGCACATAGGTGGAGTCCTCAGGTGAGCACTGTCACTCTAGAATGCAAGATATCCGATTACCCTAAAAGTATATAGGATAGGATTTTCTTTGGGGAGAAATGCCTTCTAGAAACTAAAATTAATCTCAGTTGGAAACATTTTGAAAATATATTTGAGCTCTCCTTGCTTTTCTACAGAAAACCCTTGATACCCATTTCATTTTATAGGAGTTACTTCAGTGCAGATAACAAATATTAGCCAGGACATGTCAGTGCTAATCCAGCTTTAAGACAAGATGAAATCACATTATTTGCTAATTATATTAGTCAGAGGCATGCTGGCTTTTTTGAAACTAAAATTCAAAATTTCCCATGAAATGGGGCAGAAAAATATTTGTTTTTGAAAATGCCATTGGAAGTTGATATTTGGAAATTTCTCACTGGGTAAGAATTAAAGTTTCCTACAAGGTCTTTATCTTGTTTAATATAACTAGTGACTAATAAAACTTATCTTGTTTAATAATGGATGAACTAATTATCCCTATACATGTTTAATCCTTTTTAAAACCTGCTAAGCTCTTGGACTTGCAGCTATCGTGTGGCAATCGGTTCCACAGGTCAATTATCCATTGTGAAAAAATGTCTTCCCCTTTATCCTCTCTCAATGTCTTGCCATCCCATTCCATAGGATGCTTCATTATTCTTGTAATATGAAATGGGGTAATTGGAAACAACCAGTTTTATGATCTCTATCACATCCCTCATGTTTGTTTATCTTCTTTTTTTCCTGGTCTATTTTTCATTATGAGCAATGTTTTGGTGCCTCAAACTTTTGTACTCCCCATTGCTAAGCACTTGCTTTCCTCTTTTTTGATGATGACAGTAAGGTAGGCTCAGAATTCTGCCATTTTTCCCATCATTTTATTGATAATCACATGAACTGTAATGCTGAACATGTCACTGTCATTGGCTAGTCTTATAAATGTTGCAGCAGTTATAATTGATGGTTTTACTCACTGCCCTAAGTTACTTAGCCCATATGTATGCAGCAATTGTTAATAATAAATCACTGTGTGTCTATGATTACGACATTGGGGAGTTGTTGTCATTATTTCCTTTTTCTAATTAAAAGTAAATAATTCAGGTGGTGATGTATTATCCACAAGAGATGCAGAAAGACTAGAACTTTGCTCATTGCTGTAGTGTCTGATTTTGGCTGCTGGCTGGGTATGAAGCTTCAAAAGGAGTCTCTGCTCTCCCTGGGCAAACTCACAGAATAAGGCATGCAACTCCTAAAATTAGTTTAACAAACCCAGCACATCATGCTGGGCATATTTGCTAGATATGGGATTAGAAACCCAAGTTTTCCCTTCCTGCCTGTGTCTGGAGTTATGATGTCTTCCAAAAGCACAATGAATATTTAATTAAAGTGGAACAGATTTACTGGAAGAGATTGTGAGACCCACAATCTCCTGGACTATCTCTTGGTGGTTAGGGTATTCTCCTGGGAGGTAGAGAAATAGAGATGTGGTTTCAAACCCCCTCAGGAGAAACTTGCACCTGGGACTGCCCTGTTCCAGGTGAAGCCATGAGACTTTTGAATATAAAGGAGTCAGCAAGAGGGTTATAAATCTCCTTTTCTTGGATGCATTTCTCTGTGCTCTGAGAATGTTTCTGGCTTAGGTCCTGTGAGCCAGATATGCAGGGAAACCACCTAGTTTGCAAATCCAGTCCATGGTGGAATGAGAATAGGTGTGGAGCACCTTGGCAACATGAGCCTGTTGGAGAAGAGGGTTTTACTGGAAGAATGGTGGCTGTGGTAACTCTTTTGGTCTGGAGATACTATGTGAGGTGAGGTTTGTGGACAGTCAGTGCCTTTATTTAGACCAAGTAATATCACTGGAAAAAACAGGTAGGTGTTTTAGACAAATGAGCCCCAAACATTTTTTTTTTCAGTCTTGCAATAAAGTCAGAAATATTTTATGTAAATAACAAACTATGGTATTCTATGTTAGTCTAAATTTAATTACTTTTTCGTGTGATCTAGTCTAAAGGAAAGACAGAAACTTATGGAAACCTAGGTGTCGCCAGGGTCGGGCAAAATTTGGCTATTTTGAGGGTCTAAAACTTGACCTTTGGCTTCTGCAAAATTTTTCAAAAGCTGTGGTTCTGACTTTTTAACATTGTTTTTCAGCAAAAGCATTATGGGAAGCCAGTAGCTGTAGCAGTAAAACACATTAATCAGTGCTGTTCAGAGTTCCCATCCTCCACGAGAGGAGCATTAGGGACAGCACAGGGAAGGATGATGGTTAGAAGCAGATGGTGAGTAAACTGTTAAGAGTCCAACTTCATTAGCATTGCTTTGATAGATTAATGGTGCCCTGAACTCCTGCCAGGTAGGCTGTTGCCAAAGGTGCCATCTGTGTGGAAAAGCATACACATCAAGAAATTCAACAAGAAAAAAAAGGAAAAAAAAAACCCCAACAACTAACTCCATCAGTTACACCCCAAGTTATTTCCACCCACAATGTGCTGATGGATAACTAAAAAGACATTAGTAATTATAAAAATGATAAAATAATTATAAAAATGTTGAATTATATTAAAAAATAAAAATTATACTGGAATGTCATGCTCTGTACTTTCAGGCAGTGGATCTCTTCAATTAATACAATAATATCTTCTATTATCATTATTATATTGTCAACAACATTAGCATCATTGTATTTATTATTTTTACCATTACTTGCAATATGGACACACCTTGAAGGCCAATTGCTGTATGATTTTCATTTCAGCGGTAAGAGGTAAACCCGGCCCCAGAGAGTTTAGCAGGGCATTTTTCAATTCCATTCCAGTTTAAATAGAAACTCTTTCTATTTAGTTCCCATTAAAGCCAATACCTGTTTCATAATCAGTTTGTTGACCCTGAATGAGTTTGACAAGTTTCACAATCAATAAGTAAAACATATAGAAAGAGGAGAGTTTCAGGGGGTAGAAAAATGTGGTCAAGGTTTCAGGTGGGAGACCAAGGTAGAAACTCCATCTCCCCTGACAGATACTTTGCATTTTTGTATAAGAAGCTTTTTTCCTAGCTCCTTGTAGCTGTGTGAAGGTGCCTGAAAATTTGGTGCTGCTCTGGATTAGGAACATGAGTGTTACCGATGTCCTAGTGGTCAAGTAAGAGATGTCATTTAGAAGAGCTAAATATCTCACAGTTCTCCTTTCCTCCTTATTCACTTCACCTGCAAGTAAATCTGTTCCTAAACATGATTCATTTCTGTATAACAAGATAAAACAGTGAGATTATTTCAGGAACCTCATCAGGCTTGCCTGGTTTCAGTGCATTACCTCTGATAACAAGAATCAAAGGTCCAACCTCTTCCCACTGGAGCCAATTTGCAGAGCTCTCAACTGCAGCATGACCAAAAAGCCTGTGGGCTAAATCAGCCTTGCCTCAGGTCTACAAATCTTCCCAGCCTTGTGGTGTAGAAACAAGGATGGAGGTTGTACGGACTGGTATCTTGTGTGGAAAAGATGGGGAAGACAGAGGGACAGGAAAGCATCAGTGGGACATTTTTAAGTAACAGAAACCAGCCCAGGTGAAGAATATCTTGACTCCAGGCTCCCTTACCCAAATTAGGTGTCTCCATTCAGGTTTCTTTATCGGCTGGTGTTTAAAATCCTATTTTTTCCATATGAGAGAGATTCAACTGACCAAATGTGTGTCCACCTTCCTAACCATGGGCTTTTTCTGGCATTGGCAATACCCTGGGGTACCAGGAAGGGTCAGAGAGGGCCTGAGGGTCTCCTATAAATCCCAAGTAAAATATGCAAGGCCTACAACCATCTATCAGACAGGCCATGGTTTCCCAAATGACACTAAATGGTTCAGTGTGGGCAACTGAGTCAAATCTATACTCATGTAATTATACCTCTAAATTTAAGTATCTGAATCTAAAGTTGAATAACATCAGCCTTGTGCTGAACTGACCTCTGACAGAAGAGGGGCAAAAAAACCCAACAACCAAACAAAACCAAAATCAAACTTTATTTAAATTGTACACTTCAGTCAGGCAGGTTGCACTCAAGGTGAAATTCCTGACTTTTGGCTCAAACAGGTTGCCAGTGTTAGCCAACCCTGTATGAAGTGCTAGGGAGTTGAGCACAAACCCAACCTACATTCCAATAGCAGCTAAGCAAAATTTTAATCAGACAGAAGGAGTAGATGGAAAGGGAGATACCAGAAAAGGAGGGTGGTAATATTGATGACATATAATTATGTGCTATATTAGCAAAGGCTGGGCAGGTGGGGTGGTATCCATTACAAATGTTGGCTGTGTTTAACATGTTGGTGAAGTCTGAGGCACTTGCACAATGCTGACTGTGACTTCAAGTCAGTTTAAACCAAGCTCAGTTGCGTTCAAGGCTTAGCTCTCGATTCCCCACCTTCCTTAAGAATGTTCTCAGATCTCACCAGCCTCAAACCTAACTAAATCCATGTATTAATCACAGTTAGCTGGCATGATGCTGCATACAGTTTTTCATGAGTCCTGGTGAGAATATCCATGGATTCAGCCAGACTTACAAAAAAATTTCCCAGGAAAGAAAACACACAGAATGTCCAAAGTTCATGTTAATGTTGATTCACGGCATATTGATTTTCCAAGGAAGCAATAAATCTCCTGTGGATTTAATATTTATTCTGACCTATCCTTAAGAACCATGAAAAAGAATTGAATGGAATTAACTATACTCCATTACAGTAATCTTTCAGCAATGTTTTTGCCTTCATGCTAAATTAACAATGTCTGCAATGTTTTTCAATTTATTTTTAATATGGACTAGCCTAGACTAAGTCTAGATTTGCAATTTACATACTCCATTTTTTGGCTAAAGAAAGCTAGTTTAGCTGTTCTTATGTTTTAACCTGTTAAGGTTCTTTTTACTTTTAGAATACTGCACAGGCTCAATTCAGCTTTCTAGCAGACTCCCAAAATCTTAATGATACTGTGAAACCTCATTAAAAAAAACCCCAAAGGTTCATTAAACATTAGAGATGATGTAGAACTGAGAAGAAGATGTTATACTGGTGTTCTGTATAATATAGACTTAGGTTTTCCTAGGCTATTTTTATACTGAGTCTCATAATTGTGATAACAGTAAGGAATCTCAGTCTTCTGAAGTCCAAAACCCAGGGAAGGGACAAGGGAGGTCTTGGACTTACAGTTGAGGGAGTAGGATCTGAAACTCTTTCAGTGGATCTTGTTCATATCTGTCCATGTGTCACTTTTTTTTTATGTTCACATTCACATCTACTCTGGGCAACTTGTACCAGTGCCTCACCACCCTCATAGGGAAGAATTCCTTTTTATCTGTCCTAAGTTAAGATATTGCCATTTGTGAGTCAAGATCATGAACCTTAAAAATGTTTGCAGACTTTCAGAAAGAAGTAATTTGGATAAAATGTTCCCAGATCTGTAGGACCCTGGTAAAAGAAGACACTCCAGAAGATCATCAGGAAAATGAAATTGTCTGCATCAATTTGAAGGCTTATTCTGGCTTATTAACTACCTATTTATTTTCCATTGGCATTTTTATACATTTAAAAGGATGCCAAAATACTGATGCATATCAGATTATGTGATATGATGTTCCTCAGATAGCACATGCACTATACTGCTTTATGTTTCAGTAACTACTAGAGGTCTCCCAGATTATCACTTATTCAGAATTTCAGTATCCAACAGATTCTTTCATAGCTTTTGAACTAAGGAGACTGCTTCATTTTTTATTATTTTTTTTTTAATTACTTGAGGGTTCATCTTTCTGCTTCTTCATTTCCCTCTGGTTTTGATGAGAATGGTTTCTGTACCTCCACCTCTCATTTATTTTCAATTTCTGAAGCCCAGGTTAGAGTGCCCACACCCAAACAACAGTGACTAAGACTTTGAAATAACATGAGGCATCTTTAACTTATTCTCCAAACGTGTAGCAATGAGTGAGGTGCAGCCTGGAGAAATTGGGTGAGACAATTTCCCAAGTAATGAATTAATAAATGTTGCAACGCTTGTTAGTGCCAGCCAAAATCTCAACTTGGCATGCTAGAACGTGATCAGAACTCTCCTTGCAGCCACCTTTGCTTTGCTGGACAAGGTTCTCCTATTGTATTCAACTAAAGCTAAAAAAGGAGGATTTTGTGTCTAAACTTTGCTTTAAAATAAATACTGAGGAGGAAATTCACAGAGCAATAACTGGAATAATACACCAGGATTAAACTGAGGCTGAGGTATGTGCCTGTTTCCAAGAAGAGCAAGACTTCGAGTCAGTCCTACTCCAGCTGACATTGGAAACTACTTAACCACATAACCATCACTAGAAACCATTATGTAAGTTTATCAGGAGTGATTTTTCAGCCTCCTGTAAGACAGAATAATATACAAGTCACACGCACATTTGCCTGATCTAATTTTGTCTATCTTAAATTTGGATATTTAATCTAAACTAGCTATCCAAAGTGTCTTTACAGTGGAGAGACAGTGAGAGAGAGGCACCTTGCTGGCTATCCAAATGGTGGCTTCAGCTGGGCTTGTTTTGGAGGTGTCTCAAAGGACAAGGGACCATAACCAAATATTTTGACTAAATCCCTTGCACTGAGGTGACCAAAGGTCACCAACATCCAGGTTGGTTAGAGGGATGGAGCACCTCTGCCATGGGGAAAGGCTGAGAGAATTGGGATTGTTCAGTCTGGAGAACAGAAGGCTTCTGAGAGACCTGACTGGGGGCTTCCAGCACCTGAAGGGAGCCTGCAAGAAAAATGGAAAGAGACTTTTTGCAGGGGCATGTAGTGACAGAACAAAGGGCAATGGCTTCAAACTGAGAGAGGGTAGGTTTAGATTAGAGGGAAAATTCTTAACTGTAAGAGTTGTATGACACTGGGAGAGGTTGCTGAGAGAAGTTGTACCTGCCCCACTGTCAGAAGTGTTTAAGGCCAGGTTGGTTGGACCTCTGAGCAACCTGGTCTAGTGGAAGGTGTCCCTGGCTGTGGCAGAGGGGTTGGAACAATATGATCTTTAAGTTTTCTTCCAACACAAACCATTCTAAGATTCTAAGGTGTATCCATCATAAAAGCTTGGAGATTCAATTTGCTTAGTTTTGAAGCTGAGCTAATGGAATCATAAAATCATAGAATGGTTTGGGTTGGAGGTGACCTTCAAAATCATCTTGTTCCAACCCCTTGCATTGGGCAGGGGCACCTTTCCCTAGAGCAGGTTGCTCAGAGCTTGATCCATCACCTCCAGGAAGGTGCAGTTATGAAAAAGCTGTTGAATTTTGAGACAAATGCAGTCTCATGGTGAGAATACCCCATTCCCTTCAGTGAAGCACAAACACACAGGTAAATGTGCCCTTCCAGGGAGCTTGGGGGAACATTTGTGTAAAGAAATAAAGAAATGTCACCCACTCGCTTGAGAAAATTCACCATTTTATGCAACTGAATATGTCTTCCAACAGAAGTTTGGACTTGATGATCTTAGGGGTCTTTTCCAAGCTTAATGATTCTATGATTCTATTTTTCTGAGACTGTGTGGCTTAGGCTGAGTGAATAATTTGTCCAGAGAATGGTTCAGGGCAGAATCCCTCGAGGTGGTTAAGAATATGTTCATTACCTTAGAGGACCTGACCTTTCTAGGAGACATGGGGCTTTTGTGAATGCCTCCTCCCCCATGTGAGTTCATGGGATCCAAATTCTGCAAACTAAAATGTGAACCAGGATCTGCTGAGTTTCTAGTCAGGCTCTGGAAATCAAGGCCCAGGAGTTTGGGATTTTGACTTTTCATCTCCCCAGTGAGACTTAGGAACTTAAGCCTCTTTAGAAATCTATGTCCCTGGACTTGAGCCACCAAAGCACTGAGCTACACACATATTTTTACAGGAGACCGTTGGCTTTCCCATGTTATTTGTGATTCATGTTAAGCACACGCTTAAGGGCCTTCCTGGCTTGGAGTCTGAAAAATATATCTCCTGAAGCCAAATTTTCAACAGTAGCCTGTCATGGGGGAGGGAGGGAGACTCCAGCTCTGGCTATCCAACTTCATCCCATCATATTTGGTATCAGAGGCCTTCTCACTTGCAAAACAAAACACACAATAGTCAGGAATAGGGGCCTTTGCCATGCCTGGTATTTTATCTTCTCTATCTTTAAGGAAGGGATATTAGACCTCACTTCTCAACCTCAGATGGTTGTTGTGAAGATTAATTAGTTAATGCTTTTACAGCACAGAAAATGCAAAGTGCTACTATATAAAAGTATTATTAACTGCCTGCAGGGTCTTGCTGTCTAATGTGGCTGAATGGGAGAGGCTCTGAACCATGGAGATTAGGCAATTTTGAATAGTTCTTTTCAAATTGCATTATTTTTAACTCTTTGTTGTTCTAATATCCTCTCAACAGGGTTTGGAAATATTTACCCTATTCATTGTATTTTTCTATTTTCTTTAACACTCACTTTTAAATAAACACAAGGTTTTTATCTGCATACAGAGTTGTATTGGCTTAAATAAAGGTGTGATTTTACACCAATTTAATTTATCCTAATCCTTTTATTTCAATTTTAAATTAAGCGTATTCCAGTTTGGCATAAGCTGATTCAGAACAAGTTTACGATAAACTGAGATAAGCCACTCTAAAACTGAAATTAGTGTGTCCACATAGGGATTTGCTCTAGTTTAAGGAAGGTTATGAATTTGAACACAAGTTATTGTGGCATAAACTACAAAATGAATTTACAGCTTGAAAATGATTAAGTAGTACCTGCTAATGCACTTAACCCTGAGCACCTCCTCTCCAGAAAACTTAGTTTTAATCCAGAGATAACCTAGCTGCAATTACTGCCCTATTTAAAACAGGGTGAAAACATGCACATGTTAAATAATGAGATCATGGAGTAGTTTTAGTTTGCAAGGAACCTTCAAGATCATCATGTTCCAACCCTCCTGCCATGGGCAGGGACACCTTTCACTAGACCAGGTTGCTCAGAACCCCATCCAGCCTGTGAAGCAGTCAGGACTTGATATAGCTCCAATGAGAATGGGAGAAAGAGGGAATATATTTAGGGAAGGACTACCCCACAGCTTGAACTGCAGTCCTCTACCTTGCAGGAATTCCAGAGATGATGGAGGGGGCTTGGCTACCATCCAGCTTGAATGTTGTGTGTCTAACTGCTAACAAACTTCAAATTCACCCTTCTTGCTCAATCTTATTTGTGTGTCTGTGTGCTGCCTTGGCTGCCTCACATCCATGCAAATGTGTGCATGGACATGCTCTGGATTGCTGTTGTCCCAGTGAGTCACTCTCACCTTAATCAAAATTGTGGCCATCAACACTGCTTTTGTCTTAACACATGTAATTGCACAACTGGTAGACTGACAGGAGGTTGATATAAACTCAAATGTATGCAGGTGTGTTAACAGAAAGGGATGGAATGTGGCCTGTTCTGCTACAAGAGCAAGGAAAAATAAGTAAAGAAAAAGAGAAGTTAAAGGAAAATAAAGGGAAAATTAAATAAAGAGAGAGAAAAATAATTATTCTTTTCCTTGTGTCAATATTAGCTATAAACAAACTAGGGATAAAATTAGAGAAAACACAGTGAAAATTCATTTTTGTCTCTAATTTTGGATAATATTGGGTCAAAATATCTGATATAAAACACTTCCAACTATTGGTTTGTGGTGTTGCTTTCATAATGGGATCTGAAGTTTCTACACACCACATCCAAGGAATCAAAATTAGATTGCATGTGAAAAATCTACATTTTCTAACAATATATATTTTTACTTCCCCTTAATGACTCAAAATTTTAGATACCTGGTGTCTGTCAAGCACTGATAAATATGATTAGCAAACCAAATAGAGGTGTTAAGAATTTCCCCCTTCACCTAATTTTTTATTTCATTCAAAACAGACTGAAGTTTTTATAAAATCAGAAAACTAAATTTAGGCTCACAAAACCTTATTTAGAAACTTAAGTGAGAACCTTATTTAGCAAAGATCATAAGCACATGTTTAAATTGATCCTGGTTCAGGAATGTGCTTAAGTATATGCTTTAATCTGATTAAATATGTGTTTAATGTTAAACACATGTTGAAATGCTTTGCTGAATTGTGGCCTGATTTTCAAAAGTGTTAAGTACCTTGAACATCTCATTAAGGTCAAGAAAAGCTGCATATGTTCATGCTCTTACCCATCAAGGCATTTTCTTACATGTTTAAATTCAGATTTAGGAGCCTAGCCATTTTTTTTTTTAGTAAAATTTTGGACTCGGTTTTGCTGAAGATAAATACAGTAACATCTGGATTCATACCTTATCTGAACTATCTACCACTAATGAGTTTTCAAAGTTGGACTGAAGGACTGAAAACTTCAGCATAGCCTCAGTTTGTTTGATTTTCTTTTGTTTTTGTTTTTAAAATGTAATTTTTAGTGCTCTCTGTTTCCATTTGGAAAGGCTCTGCTCTTTCCAGTTCCAGCCAACACTGAGAAGTGAAAAGGTGTGTGAAAAGAACTATTACTACTAACATTATTAAGTGCTGACAGCATTCTTAGTTCAGTACAAGACACGACTGAAGGCAGACCCTTCTTTGCACATCTTACTCACAGGTAGTCTGGATTAGTTTCAAATTCCAGATGGCTTTTCAGGGTGGTTTCTATTTTATCTGAAACAGTTCTCTTTTTGCTAAGAAAAACAAAGAGATAGTTTAGGCTTAGGAAGATTTTTTCATCCCCTATTCTAAGATTATAACGAATTAAAGGCCAGCCATGTTTTGGCTTCTTAAACTTCTATAAGTCTGCTCAATCCTATTGCTCTTTTTGCCAGTGTTCTTAAGAAGAAACACTGGCTTTTAAAGAGTTCACTGCACAAATATATATATATATATATATATATATGTAGGTTTTTGAGTCATTTTTTTCTTCACAAGGAACATTCCTATGACCTTCACCCACATATTTTGCTTTACATCAATAGCAGCTTTCCTCTTGACTCAGAAAAGCTTTAGATCTAACCTAAAAGCCTTTCTGCAGCTGAGCCTTGCTAAGGGGAGGTAAATCTTAGCCTGTCCCCACCTGCTTATATTCACTGTTTTCTTCCAGCTCCCTCCCTCACTAAGAAGGTATTTCTCACTTCTGGCCCCCAACATACACACAAAACATGTCATTAGGGCAGTAGCTGCCTGATCTGTCTTGTTAAAGTACTCTGGAGGAGAAATTCCTTCTTGCTTTTGGGCAGACCCGGGAGGTGATGTAGCTGCACCACGACGCTGCTGCAGCTCTACATTTGTGTGCGACCAAACTACTCACGAGCAATTCAGGCTCTGGTGTAACTGAAGTGTTTGTGACACCAACCTGAGCCCAGCTGTGGCTCAGCCTGTGCAACAAGGCTCCTCTCAGCCCCACTCCATGCCTGTCCCCACTGCAGCCTCACATCCTCTACCTTTTTTCTATGTCCTTTGGTCTCTCTTTTAGAGCAGGAGCCAAAGGGGGAGATATTCCTTCTTTCTTTCTGGCAGAGGCAGCGTTTTCTGCTGTTAGGTTAACTCTGGAACAAACCCAAGTTGTTATCAGAAGAGGGAGGGGGCATTAGTCTTCAGAAGAGAAGAATTGGGGTGGAAAGTCATATAGGAGGACCTGCACTCCATTGTGGAGCAGAAAAGAAATTCCAGAGGGAAGAAATGAGTCTTAATCACCTGTTGTGCAAAAGACTCCAAAAGGGAATGACTTCTTTCAGGAGCAACTCCTGCCCCATCCCAAAAGAACAGATCAGCTAGGAAACACAATTTACCCCAAACTTTCCCTCTGTCCTCCCTGCCCCCAAATAAAGGGGCTCCTTGTACAAAATATTTAACCATGTTGTAATATGGGAAAACACTTTGATACGTTATCTTAATTAACAGAAATTTTAAATTATATTTCTCAAAGCTATCATGGGGTCTTGTGGACTACAAAAGGGATGGCAAAGTTTCGGGATGCAGGAATGTGATGACAAGAATTTGGGAGGAAACTGGTACTGATTGTTACCCTGCTCCTGTGTGGGCAGAACATGTCATGTGGCTGTAGTCCTTCAAGCAAGTTACTAAGTCTTTCAGTTTGGTCTCACATAACATTAACTATCTAAAATATATTTTGCCTAGTTGTCCAAGCTCCCTCTACAGATAATGAAGAGAAATCCATTAGGTGATTCATCCCAGAATCATGATGTTATTGACTCATTTAATGCATGACATCCATCTACACACATTTGGACTACAGAAGGAATTTAGACAGCTATCTTATATTAAACATTATATTTTAGATGCCTAATATGAAATGAAGCCATCCCCAAACCTTTATCAAGAATGCTTGACTATCAGATCAGCAGAAGAATTGCTTTGGTACCTTTGCTCCACCTCAACTGAATCACAAGCTTGTTTCCTTATCGGGACTTGTTTTGTGTGTTCCAGATTAATGATAATCATGATAATTCTTTAGGGAGATTAAGTAATCCTCACCGTCACCATGTAATAGGTAAATACAGATATCACTGGTTTACAGATGAGGAAATAGTCAGTGAGAGTTTAAGTGACTTGTTCTATCTAATTTAATCTTGTTTGAGTTAATCTAATCTATGTTTTATAAATAAATCACACAATCACTGTGATATGTAGGCAATAGACAGTCAAGACAGTGCTGGAGACAGTACTCAGGAATTCCTAGCTCCCAGGCCTATCTTTGTCCCACAGAACTATTGTCTTAAGAACTAAGACATAGCAGCAAATAATCTTAAAAGTTTCCATGAAGCATTTCTAGGTCGTGTATTTTAATGCAATTGAAGTTCTGGAAACACAGCACTTCTCTTGCCTTCTCTGAACAGATTGGGATAAGGGTTGTTACTGCCCAGAAGAGCTGGGTATATAAGGAAATGGATGAGAAAACGGTGCGGTCAGTGTGATTTATCTTATTTCTTTGGAGTGTTATCTGGGATAAGAGAAGACATAAATCCCTTTGAGAACAATGTGATATAACTTTCGTCTTTACTTTTTCCTCTAAAAGTTACAGGGATATTAAAATTAATGAAAGAAACAATATTTGTTTGAATTATTTTAAAACTTTCATTTCTGATTTTTTTTTTTTTTTGTGAATTTATTAATTTTTGACAAATTGTGTTTAACCAAGTAGTATTTACTCCTAGGAACTGAAATCTGTTTGTGAGATGAGGGGCCTTTATGGACAGTGCCCTTACTGGGAAACAGAAGCTCAGATCTATAACTCACTTTTGGCTTACTTGAGAGAAAGGATGAGGTCCACTCTGCCAGAGTTGCTGCCTGCTGGAGCAAGAAGGACGAAGCATCAATTTCCCTTCCTAGCTCAGATAAAGTGCAGATATGAACCAGTCTGGAATGAATGTTTAACCTTGGGAGTATTTGCTATCTCTGGGCAATCTCTGTTTTCTTTGGGTTTTTTAAGTGGTTGGTTAAAGTTGGTGGTTTTTCTGTGGAAATGGGAAAAGGTTTTGGAATCTTACAAAGACTGTGGAGGAGGGAACAATTGTTTTATTCAGTTTATTCAGCTGGGAGCACAGATCTGATAGGGATATTTTGGAAGGGAACACATTATAGTAGAGTTGCAGGACTGCCTTCTGGGGGTTCCCCAAAATATTGGGTACATTTGGAGAGTGAAATGCAGTTTTCAGTCTGTTACACCTGGAAATGATCTCCATTCTCAAATGAATGATTTCTTCCCTGCTCAGTTTTTACTGAGGGTACAGCCCGTGCGGCCTTCTCTGATTAGCTCTATCTCGGAAGTACGGGGCAATCACTTCTCCACAGAAACATGTTCTACTTCTTTCAAAGCCTCTGGTTAAATTTTTATCTAAGTCATCAGATTTAGCAATTTGTAACTGATCTAATCTCTCTGCAAAATCCTTGCTCACCGAAACTGTATCCAACAGCTCTTCACTGTAAACCTTGTTGTTCATATAAAAATAGAACCGCAAATTATGTCGGTGTCTTTTCTTTATTCTCTCTCTCTCTTTTTTTTTCAACTTCTTATGACCTATCGCCCTTTCTTTTAACCTAAATCAAACAGATTTTCAGATTGGTTTAACAATAGCACTTTATGAATCATATCACCAATTGCCAGCTATCATACAGTGAAACAGCTAATAATGTATAATTAACATTATAGGCAAGTAATGAATCACATCATCATTTCTGACTGCCTACCACATTATTAAAAAGATAGATTTAAGTAATCACAAATGCTTTTTTATTTTCTTTCCTGCTTCCCCCAAAGTACTCTAAGAGGAAAAGGAAATTCCAGTTGTGTATGTAAGCTGTTATTTCTATCAAACAACATGATTCATCAAAATGATTGCAATAATCACTTACACAGGAAAAACCTAAGACAGGTAAATAGGTTAAGGCTTTCTGTAACATCATATTTACTGTCAGCATGTGCATTCAAACAAGCAATTTGCTGAGACCAAGAATATCTATGTGCAGAAGGACTAAAAAATTCAGCCAAAAAAACACATTAATGTACCCTGCAATTTGGAAAATTATTAGAATTCACCTTGTTTAGCCCAGAGGAAAGGAGGTTCAGGGGGAACTTTCTTGCTCTCTACAGCTACCTGACAGGAGGTGGTAGACACAGGGGGGACGGGTTTTTTCCCATAAAAAAAAAGCTGTAAGACAAAATGAAATGGCCCCAAGTAGTGCTAGGGGAGGTTTAGATTGGATAATAATTGGATTTCTTCACCAAAAGGATTGTCAGGCATTGGAACAGGGTACCCAGGGAAGCTGTTGAGTCACCATCCCCAGAGGTATTTAAGACATGCAGATGCGACGCTTGGGGACATTGTGGGCTTGGCAATGCTCCACATTGATAAAGGTAACAAAGGGTTAATGATTGGACTCTTAGAGGGCTTTTTCAACATAATGAGTTCTATGATTCCAGGATTCTCCAGGCTCCAGCATGCAGTAGCTGTTCTCTAAGAATTTAACAAAGATAGTCTTTATACCTCTAGGTTTAGGTCCTAATATTTTTACCAAGTTAGGCAACATGCTCCAACAGCCTGTTTCACATCTTCTGTACCAAGCTACAACATACTTTTATGGCTTCTTTTCTGTTTTTTTTTTCTTTTGCCCCAGTGTTTTTTCAGTTTTGGCCAATAATTCTACCCAGATCTCAACATCAACATGGTGATTTTTCAGCTCATGTTTCACTGAAAATAGTGATGATACTGTGAAAATCTTCTGTTCCTGCTCTCCTCACAAAGTTCACCTTTTGTTCCAACTGGATGAAAGTCAGCAGAAGCTCTGCCAAAGCTGTTAATACATTCCAAACTGGCATTTGAGGAGAACCATGTCAATAAAGCCCTACATAATACATGCACTAGGTCAGGTGAAGAGTGTCTGCCAAGCAGTTTCAGTGACCTGTTTGCATCATTCAATCTGATCAGTGGAGGAGCAACAACTAAAGGTAATGATAAAGCTGCACAACATTCATTTTCACTGACTCTTAAGTGCAACCCAGGAACCCACCTCGTTAAGATTATTTACACAGAAGTTGAACAGATATTTACATACAGAGAATCAGGGCCTTTTCCCTCCTTCATATGGTCTCAAGAATGATAATGAAGATTCTTCACAGTATGTATCTTCCCAATATCCCTCACATTTGGAAATACACTTATCTTGCAAGTAGGTAGAGAAAAAAATCCCTTCTTGACAGAATCAAGGGTATTGAAATGAGGTTTTCTGCTTTAGTAGCAAATGTTTTTGATACCAAACTAACCTTCCCCCTATAAATTTTTATTGTTGATTTTTTTTTTCAGGTATTCTAAAAAATGTTAATGGGGACACTTTAAGATTTTTCAACAAACGCATTTACATATATTTTAACAAAGAAAAGAAAATAAGCTGTTTTCAGGTACTTTTGTTATATTAATATTCTAATATTTTTCTCTTTCATTTCTTCTCCATTTTTCACTTCTTCCTTCTGAGAAATTCTTCCCCTACTTTTATTTTTACTTTGGTAATGGAAAAAAAAACCTAGAAGCTTTGGATGAGGCTTACTGAGTTAATCATCCTAGTCTCATTTTTTGTAGTGGAAACACCTGCAGAGGGAAGATCCTCTGATTTAGCTCTTCCAAAGATGCCTATAGCTGTCCTTTGAATACAGAGTATGCCTATGGCAACCGGTGTAAGTGTAAATACATGAAGTTAAATGATAGCCATACCACCCAGAAATGAAAACTTGAAATAGACTTGATATTCCCTTCTCCTTTGATACTTTCCCCCCCTCCTTGTGCAAGCCAGAGTATAAATGGGGATAAAAAATGTGGGAAGAACTTGAAAAATCACTGGTATTCAGGTTGTTAAAGAAAACTTGGGAACAAATACTTTTGAAGATTTAAAGTTATTTTTTTATTTTATTTATTTATTTATTTAATTTATTTCTTATTATTAAATTTAGGCGTTTTAAGATCCTAATAGCAATAAGAAACTCAAAAAGAAACTGCCATAAAAACCACTCAGTGTGTAAATATCATTTCCACATAGCCCAGCAGAGGTGTGTATGGCTAATTCCTGCACATTCCCCAGCTAAAGGGCTCAAGCAGGAGCAAGAAGCGAGCCCATATTTATATTGAGTTTAAGAAGACTTGAACATGTAAGACTCCCTTCCTAAAAGTTTCTATTGACCGTGTGGAAGACACAAAATGTAAAGAAAATGGGAAACAGGATCCTGAGTTGGTGTTACAGCAGTTGGGCTGCCGAACTGAGAAGCAGCAGGTCTGGATCATGACCTCTGTTCCCAGGCTTGTTTATGTATTTTACATTAGGCAGTCACTGAATAAAACAAACCTGGGAGCTATGCCAGAGGTTGTCCACACCCAAACAGTTGCAGAATTGGGACCTCGGTCTTTCCCACAGATATGTTTGTCAGTTTTTCCATGCAGAAAAAAGTAGAATTTTCTCCTATAGTGTCATTCACTTTTTTTTTCCCCAACAGCATTTGAACCAACATAAATAAGGGTGTTTATTTACGTTATTCTGTGAATTATTTTCCCCATTGGTAACATTTTAGATATTTTGTTGATATTGTTCTCATTTCCTGGGCTGTTTGATAGATATGTTGATATTATTCTCATTTCCTGGGCTATTTGTCAGATATGTTTTTCCTCTTAAACTACAGAGTAATTTATTGCTTTATGGAATTATAACTTCCAAACCCAAACTAACTCTAGTGACATTTTCCTTTAAGAGAGTCCTCCCACATGTTACCAAATTACATTTCAATGTGTCTCACTGAATTCAAATAACATTTCTGGTATTGGTCAATGTACAATTGAGTTGCCTACTGGGAAAAAAAAATCAAGCTGGTATAAGTGTCAATTTTGAAGTAATAATTATAGTTTTATGCAGTAACGTATTTATTATCAAATTAATACACCTTTTAGCATGTCAGGGTCTGTGGGTAATTATAGTTTAGCATTGTGGTAATAATTTGTATGATTTATGTTACCTATGGAGCAGAACTGAAAGCCAAAAAGCTGTCTGGCATAATTACTGTTAAGAGGTAAGATCAACAGATATCCCCAGCCAAAAGAACACAGCCCTAAGGGTAGCAGACTCAAACAAGGAGAAGTCACCTCAGGTATTTGCTTTGCAGCTTGCCTTTTCTCACCTGAGAGACGGCCCACCCACTATTCCAGGCTGCATTAACAAGAATTGGGTGCTTTTATGTTACTTCTTTCCACTGACCTTGAAGTTCTCATTTTAAATTGAGACGTAGGAAAGTGGTAGAGAGGGACTCTTTGCAAGGCCTAACTCTTCCGAAATGTGGAGAAAAGGGTTTTCTGTGAGATGAAAGTTGGTGAATTATTGTGGTTTCTCTATTTTCCATTGATTTGGGCACAGAAAATAGACTTTTTTGTGTGCTTGTGTTCTTGCTTTTATTATTTTTTGTTCTAAGTGCTGTTCAAACAGAACAGAAATAGTCTTTACACAAAAAGTCTATGCAAAGCTAATTCTGTACAGTTAAAACTTATTACAGTTAAAGCAGATTCATGAGTGACTTAGCAGCTTGACTAGAAATAGGCTGAAAGTTGCCATGTGTTCCCCCCAGTTTCTGTGTATTTATGCAAATAAATGCATAGAAATGCAAAGAGTACCCTCATCTCCTTTCAAAGCTCCAGACCTCCTCTGGCAAACACTTTGCACTGTTTTTTTCCCCCCTGAAATAATGTTTCCATCATTTTTACAAAAATAGAAATATCTCGGGAACAATCTAAAAATCTTTCCACTAAAACCATGATTGCACTGTCCAATCAAAACTGTATATGTGTCTTGCTTCCTTCTCCCCTCCCTCCTCAACATCACCCTTCCAAATGGAAAATGAATGGTATCGTATTCTGTGAAGGCTGCAGACTCAGGCCTCAGATGATGAAGGTTATGAGCAAAGGCCAAGATCCACAAAGCTATTTAAATATGTAATTCTAATTAATTTGTATGTGCCTGATCCTGAAAACATTTATGTGTGTACTCAACTTTCACCAGCCCTGTGATCTTCCTGGAGTCAAAGACATTACTCACCTGCTAAAATAGAGGTCCATGAACTGAGGTTCAGTGAGGAAATATCAAATGGAGAAGGTCCTGCCAGCAAGTCCCTCATTCATTAAATTACAGAATGTCACAAAATGTGCCTGATATTTGGGAGGAAGGAGTTGTTCTTTTCCTTCCTATTCTTGTGCCACTTTATTTCTGGAACTCTGTCCTACTAGAGGGAAAAGTAGCAGAAAAGCCCCAGGTATTCACTGACCCTGTTCTACACTTTCCATGTCAACACCAATTGGCTGTGAAAGGGCCTGAGAGGAGGATATAAGGGTGGAATTCATCTCACCCAATGTAAAGTATCAAAACCTTGTCTAAATCTGAGCTAGGCTCTCCTCAGAGTCAGCAGAGACATGTGGGCACCTCCGGGGAGTGACTCATCCAGTCTATCTCAGGCTCCTATGACGGGACAAGATGAATTACACTCTGGAGATGCCCATTTCTCCCCACGAAGGGAGCTTGGAGTGACGAGCTCAGACTTAGTTGTTTAGCTTTAAGACGTCCAAGTTAGGGCAGATGAATTTTACCTCAAAGGCTTGGAGTGTTTTCCTGAAACTCAAACCAGCCTTTTGAAGTTCCCTCTTCATCCTTATAGAACACAGGTGTGCCAATATCCAGTTTCTCATGTTTTTAATTCTATAGGAATAAAGTTATGTGTGTCTGCATGTGTACTTATATACTTTATGGCTACACTGTCAAGCTGACCTTCAGCAAATAATTAAAACACATTTTAAACCTGCTGCATAATGTTTCTGTTGGCAGGGACCCTGAGGAAGGTACTCTCCTCCCAGGAGGCAGCTGGTGGATTTCTGCCCACTGTGCCATCATTACACAACGAGTGGGAGCTTAAGTAGCTTTTAGGCCACCCTACAGCTTGATTAGGCTGCTGTGTTGTATGGGGCTAATTAATATAAGACCTCCTTTACTTGGGCAACTGTTATGTCTTTATATTTGTTTACCTCCTGGAACTACCTCATCTGATGAATGTCATTAGCAATTGCCAGTAGTTATGCAACATCCCATGGCATGATCCTATTTCCAAGCTAGCCATTGAAGCTGTGAGGAGTGGAACTAGTTCTTAAATGTGTACTCACATGGCATGAGGTATCCATACTTTCAGATAAACCAGAGTGATAGAGTTGTAAACAGTCTGATGAGGCAGAAATTCTTCTGAACTATCAAGGAATTAGAATGATTTATCAAATAGGCCCTATTATTGTAATTTCTTTTTTTTTTCTATGATTGTTAAATATCTTTCCCATGTGTTTTCCATACCTGGAAGATGCAGAAACTTGAGTGCAGGCTGAGGAATTATGCCAGCATGATGGAGCACATAAAATGGAAGCAGCCAAGTCAGGGCAAGCAATTTCACAAGTCCGATGCATGTGGATGACTCACACAGAAAAATGGAGCTGGTTGGTCAGGGCCCTTTTTAAAAGCAAACAAACAAAAAATAGTCAGTCTCAGACACAGAATCCCATTGTGCTTTACCATGCTAATTTTTAATGAAGCACATAATTATTTTGTTACCAGTGATGTTGCCCAGGCATGAGGGACTTTGAGGTGGTCTCAAATCAGGTCAAAAAACCCTGTTCCATGATAACTGAGCTCAGGTGCTCTTTCTAACATTCACTGTCTGTTCTGGGAGATAGGATGAGTAACTTAACCTTATTTCCTCAAGTAATAATCAGAATGATATGTTTAATGGGAATAATAGTTGTCTCACCTGCCTGACAGAGAGAAGGTGCTGGGAGAATTAATTAGTTTGTGAAGCACTTTGAAGATAAGTACTATGTTATTAATAAGTAAAACCCACTGCACTTAGATACAACTCGCAAGTGATTGTATTATATTACAGTGCTTAGATAACACAAAGATAGTTGCCTTAGAAATACCAATAGATGATAGAGACAGTGAGAGATAGATAACCACCAGATTTCTTGTGTTTTCATTTTGTCTCACAATTTCTATCAGCTTAATGATATTTAGGTCCTAAAAGATGTTCCAATAATGGAAATTATTACCTGTATTTTAAAGACGTCACAGGAAAAACGAAAAGCAGCGGGGAATGGTAAGTATGGCCCAAGAGTGAAAACAAAATGACCTCTCCAGAGCCTCTTCCAACCCTGTGTAATCTTTAAAAATAGTTGATTAAACCCAACTCAGATCATCCAGTACAGCTCTGCTTACTGAGGCTGTCTACCATGAGTAGGAGTAGAGTTGGGGAGCCAAGTGAATAGTGTTCACCTAAGACCGACATTGTGAAGGTGTGAAAACTGGCAAGAACCAGTCACATCTCAAATATAATGAAGTTACTGAGTGAGGAAGTTTAGTAACTTCTGGGTCAACCATGTGATCCTGTGATATGAATTAATACTCTGGCAGTGGAAGCTGCCGGGTATTTTACATCTGGAAGACTGGCAAAATCTGCTTGGAGGAAAATCAGTAAATATGTGAAAACAAGTGATTTGTTCACACTTAGCTTTGATTGTCAGGGATGTCATTGGTCTGTATAGAATAAAAGTAAGTGGAAAACTAAAATCTCAAAGGAGAAAGGTAAGAGAGCTGTTGATAGTGAAGGCTCCTGATTCTGCCCTGGTTCCCTGACTCTTGCTTGTGAATAAGGTAGTCTTTCAGCAGTAATATGGAATTTTTTGTCTCCATGTGGCACTGCATTATCCTGCTGTCACTAAGAATTGTTCATGCCATGTTTACAATATCCCCATTTTTATGCTAATCATGTTCCAGCTTTCCCATCAGATCAACATCTCAAGGTGAAGAATCAAAGAATCATGTAAGAAGGAAGGAACCAAGGTTGGAAAAAAACCCTATTGAGTCCAACCATGAACCCAGCACTGCCAGATGCACCACTAAACCATATCTCTAAGTGCTACATCTA
Source organism: Corvus hawaiiensis (assembly GCF_020740725.1). Lineage (NCBI taxonomy): Eukaryota > Metazoa > Chordata > Aves > Passeriformes > Corvidae > Corvus > Corvus hawaiiensis. Next base: position 75,397,394 of record NC_063216.1, on the reverse strand, counting down.
CATGTTTTGAAAACTTCTAGTGATGGTAATCCTACCACTTCCCTGGGCAGCCTGTTCCAATGCCTGACCACCATTTCAGTGAAGAAACTTTTTGTAACATGCAATCTAAATCTCTCTTGGCATGCCTTGAGGCCATTTCTGCCATTTCCTCTTGACCTATCACTTGCTACCTGGAAGTAGAGACTGACCCACACCTCACTACAACTTTCTTTCAGGAGAGAGAACTGGAGGACTATATGCAGTTGGTGAAGTTAACTTCCAGTTTCAGGTGTCATGTGAGACTTCTGAATCCTTCACAACCTCTTTTAATTTCTTAAAGAAAGAAGTTTTATATATATCTATTTGCATACACACATATGTAATGAATAGTGTGAAACTAGTAGGCCTGCAAAATTGGCATGATGCTGGAAACACGCAGACCTGCATAGAGACCACAGGGACATCTTTCTAATCCTCTTGTTCCTAAAAATCTGGAGAGAATTTTTTCTCTTGGCCTCAGCCAAGAGACTTTTTCTTGGCTGAGAAGTGCAGGACCTATGACACCACCTCAGCAGCACTGGCAGCACGCAGGAGAGGGCGGTGCCATACCCAGACAATGACCACTCTATTTTCTTTGAAAACAGGGAGACTGGGGATCATAAAAATCAACTGAAAGCCATTTCTTTTCCATTCTCTGCTGAATATGAGGGTGTAGCTGCCATCAATGTTAATGAGTGATCATGTGCATCGGAAGAAGAACATCCTCTTTTGTGAAGGCAAGATGAAAGCCTTTTATAAATGTGACCTACTGGTGAAAAAGGCATCTGTTCAGATCAAACCTGTGGGTTTATACTGATGGGTTAGATTTTTTTTTTCTTAATACAATACATTTTGTTAAGAAGAAGGATTAAAGTATTTGCCAAAATGATTTGTGTTGACAAAATGGCTTAGTACATTTGGCAGATTTATTTTATGAAGCAGAATAAATTAAGGTGTCTCGTAAAAAATGTGGGTTATATCCAGTGAAACAATTTCAAGTATTTCAGAAACTCTATTTTTATTCACTTTGCAAACGTGCTTAGTTGAACTGCCAGTCACTGTTACATTTCCATTTCCAAGCAATTAATTAAAATCCCAAATCAGGTTTTTTCTTGATCATGCCAGCAGGAGTTGGTTGCCATGGTAATAGGACGATCAGTAGCATTTGGGAGGGAGGAGAGGGAGAAAAAAACGTTCTGCATTTGGGCTTTTATTATTGAAACATAAGTGCAGGTCTGGAGGAGCGTGTTGGCTCATCTGTGCCAGCCTGTGGCCCCAATGGTGATGACTGGAAGTGAGACAGGGTTCTCAGGATTATGTTATTGTCAAGGATATCATTTGGTCCAGTGTAGAAATCATTAGTGAAGCCTTTTCAGTCCTACAGTCTATAGGTTGCAACTGTGAATGCAGCTGATCACAGAGAGTTTCAGCAGTGGTAAGGAGGATTTTTCTATCTGTAATTGCCCACATTTGCAGAGAGCTATCACATGTAATGGGTTTTCTCCCCCACAGGCCTGAAAACCTTTAGATTTGAAGCTCATTTTCAGACAATACACAAGATCCATGGTGGTTTATAAGAGCCATTGCATATATAGGTTTAAGAAAAGATTAATGGTCTATTTAGTGTGGCAACGTTTTATGGGTTGATGTAAGGGACAGTTGATTAGGAGGAGGAGAACATATGGCAGACAGAAGGAGGAAAGGGGAAACAAGTTCTTCTCTGAAGCAGGCACAGAAAATGGTGTCCTTCCTGAAGGACGGAAGAGGTCCAGGATAGGCTGAGCTTATTTGGGACACTTTCTTCAATCTGATCTAGTGCGTGACACTCCTGTCCATGGCAGGGGGTTGGAACTAGATAGTCTTTAAGGTCTCTTCCAACCAAAGCCATTCTATGACTCTGTGTTATGATTCATTGGGGGAGCAGCCTGTGATTTAACAGCCATTTCTACCACATGAAACCAAACTTTCTTCCAGCAGTAAGAAATGTGCCATGCCCATCAGATGCAACCCAAAAAAACCCACTGAAGGTGCTAGAAGTACTCCCATGGGTGTCTTTGGTCTTGGGTCCAAGAACCACCTGGATCAGTAGACAGTTCACCTCTGAATGCTAGTCTCTTTTCTGACTTGGCTGCTAAGATGCCAAATGTGTTCTACCCTTTGGTTGATGTATTTTATACCGACCACTTCATTAGCACTATCAACAACTCCCCTCTCAGGCCAGAGCCAGCTCTTGCCTCCAAAGTACCCCCAGGACTGCCCCTCCAGTGTGAAACATGTTAACACAGTTAAGGGAATTTTGTTGCTCTTGAACCCTTGGTTAGTTGTGTCTGAGTTGAACAGCATGAGCACAGTGATCACAAATGTTGGGCGAAAATGGCATTTACCTTGTGCATCACCTGAGGAAAGGCACCAACCAGAAGCAAACAAACCAAATCCCACTCTGGTTAGCACAGTCACACTATGGGGTGCCTGAGAGTCCTTTCCAGCCTTGAGGACATAGACATGGAAAAAAACATTTCATCAGACTTTGGTGTTGCCATTGTTTGGCTGCTGACAGTGTGGCAAGGCAAGATAGTGCCAGAGGTTCCCTGGATCATTAATGCACAGGGACACAGTGTGTCACATATGGTGCTTGTTAAGCCCCCCATGAAATCAGGAGATTGGTAACAGAATTACAACATGCTTAGGGTTATAGGTCATACGCCAAATTTCATCCTTATGTATTAGCTGGAAATTAATCTGAAAATAATTAGGAAAGAATCCAGATATTAAAAAGGAAAGATTTTGAGAACATTGGGATTTCATGTCTTACTGCAGTATGAAATTCCCATGGGAGAGAGAGTCTGAAAACACTGCCTGATGGCCTAATGCTTGTGCTGGAGAGGAGAGTGACTTTATTGAAGTTCTTTGACAAGGTCCTCACTCAGCTGTCACTTCAGAAAAGCCTCACCTGACCCCGAGATTTGCTTGCCTTATGCTTGTACTGTCTTTGTAGGGGCTCAGTGCGGCTCAGACCTGAAGGAGTTCAGATGGAGTTACAGAGGGAAACAAGGGATTTATTGATTTGGATATATCAATTTGCACTAGTCCAAACAAGGTGGGTTCAGGGTCCCACAAACTCTAAGGGCAGAAGGGCAAAAGTTGAGCTTTTGATCTTCTATATAGTAGGATGTAGTGTAATATAATGATTCACGGGGATTCTCTGGGGTCTCAACATGGGAGGAGGGGATTTGAGAATTACTGCTTTTTTTGTCTTTTTCACTCTGAAGAAATTCAGAAAACTTTCATTATATATAAAAAAAAATTCCTTATTTTTATGTGCTGACCTCATTCTGTTGTTTTCCCTGGCATTTATCTAACTCTTTGCTGACCTCAGACCCCCATCTCACATCCAGACACCTATATATAGAAATCTAATATTTGGGGGCTCTGGCGTGTAGATTAAAATAGCTCAATTAGATAAAATGACTCATAACTTTACATCCTTGATGCCACACTTTGGAAAACAAATGTCCTTTTAGGTTGCTTGAAGAAAGTGTCCATTACCATTTGAAAGCCCCCCATAAATCTGAGGTTTTCACATGAGTCTGGAAGACATTCCCTTTGGACAGGCAATTGGAGACCAAATAGATACTGGATTCCAAGTACACGTCAGATGACCCTCAACACTGTGGGGTGTGTGAGTCAAGCCTTAGGTGACCAGATTAGACAAGATGCAGTTTTCATATTGCTGAAATTTGGTGAACTGACCCTCACTCTCACTATTTTTCACATAAAAGGTTTGTGAAATGGGGTCCTTTTTGAGAAGCCATAATTCACTGGCAATCTGAGGCTGGCAACAAAAAGAAGTGTTGATTGAACCAAGCAGGAATTTCACTATGGTGAGATTTTCAGTCCAGTGATATCTCTATTTATATATATGTTCTTGTTTTTAATAATTTTTTCCGTCTTACACAAAATTCTTACTTTATTATTCAGAATATTCTTAAATGCAAATATGTTCAAACACAGAGCAGTCCTGAGTACCAGCATTTTTAATTCTGCCCTTCTGTTCATTCAAATGCTACAGCTAGTCAAGCTGAAATCATCCTTAGAGAACCTTTGCTATTCTACTTTTTCTTCTGCCCTACAACAGCTATTTTTCAGCCAGAAGTGTAAAACTGCAAACACTTTTAGCAAACCATTATGCCAGCACTGGTCTGCAGAAAAAGAGCAGTTGAATATTTCCCTGAATATTTCCAGAAGTCCAAATGTCCAAAAATGGATTGCAGGCATTCACAGAGGCAGACCTGACTGAACAGATGCCAGAAGAGATTTGCTCACTAAGACGGAGATAGAAAGAAATTTATCGCTGGAGAAATTACAGCAGTACTTTGACCACGCTACCCAAGTCATTGCAAGGTGGGCAATTCTCACGGTGAGCAGAAGATAAAGGAATGGCTCACTCAGCTAGAGCAAGACAAGACTGATGGAAAAAAAGTTTTAGATGACAACCTGAAAATGAAGTTGATCTAAAAAGGGACATGCCTCAAAAGACTGAATTTTCCTATGTTCTCAGTAATAAAAAGCTATTAACAAAGCATTTTTAAGAGTATTTTATCTGGTATATCATGGAATAAAGATCTAGATATAGGCAGTAATTAAAGATCAACTTTGATTTTGATAATCCTTTTTAATTGCTTTTTTAATTGTGAAATTTTAAAACATTTCTGTGAAGTGCTCTGTGGAAAAAACGCTGATGTAGAGAGATTAACTAATCAAGATCGCTCTATTCTGCTTGAATAACTAGAAAGGAACTTTGAGTGGGTAAGTGTAAAATAAATCTTCTAACTAATGTATGGCTCCATGTAATCTCATCTCACCTTCTGGGAACAATGTATAACAAATTAAGCTTGGATCATGAAATGTCATACAAATCTGGCAGTGAGATTTCATTTGGAGGGAAAAACTGCTATTCTCTTGGTTCTTAACAGCCATAGAAAATTTCAATTATGTGAGCATCTTGACAAATTCTACCTCCAGGGTATGGAGGATTTTTAAAAAGTTTTCTGTAACCAGCTACAGTGCCCCAAAGAACATTGACTGGTTTTACCATCTTGAGTTGTACCTATTTGCAGTTTGCCTCATGGATAAGAAAATAGCCTCAATAGAAGACGTGCTTATAAAGTAAAATACTAATAGATTAATGTTTTATGTGATGTAGTAAACATCCTCAAAAGAGGTGGTAAAATAACCATTTTAATAATAGCAAACGATCTTGTTTTGTCGTCTTCAAAATCTAATGAACACATAAAGGACTGTATATACACTTCAAGTTGAACATAATTAGATCATTAAGAATGGAATAAATAAGAGGACAGAGAGAGAGGAATACAGAGTGAAACATTGAAAATCTGTACAAAAGGGATTTGAGTGAGGATGAAGCAGATGAAGCAGAAGAGAAAAATTTTAACAGAGAAATATGTACATATGTACATTACATATACCAGATATATGTAGCAAGATTGGGTTTTCCATCTGATTCTTCTATTTCTTTTATATAGAATTGGTTTCATTAAAAGATCTGGTAATTGTATTAGATAGTGGCATGTGGTTGTTTTTAATAATTAATTCTTGCAGCCATGAGAGAAACATAACTTAAGTCAGAGACAAATATGTTAAATCTGTATGAATTGGGTAAACCCTGGACATGTTTAAGACAAAAAAAGAAAAAAAAAAGGTGAGACAAAAGAATATATTGATAATCATGACTGAGAACCTGCAGCAAGCTACTTAGGCCTTTTGCCTCCTCATCAAGAACAGCCCAGTGAAAGTTCTGCTTGTGTGAGATTGCAAATTGGCAGTGCTCCAGGAGACAGATGTCATGGTTTTTATTTAAAAGGTGACAGGATGACTTGGCATCACAGCTTGAAAACAAAGCAAATTCCCAATGTAAACAAGAAGTGTTAATAATTGCAAAGTATAACTTAATAATGTATAACTATATACATTTCAAAGAGAATGACCCACAGAAAGCACATGTAGAGAAAAGCAGAGAAAGCTCTTTAGGTGATGGACAGAGATGGGCTGCAGCAAATAATCAACAGTCCCAAGGAAGAACCCACAGGATGAAAATCCTGTAAAACTGGTGGTCAAAAATAGGGTTTATTTTGGACAAATTTGCATTAGCATTACTACTGTCATCTCTGCTTTCTCAGGGAGTTGTTGTGAATGGCCATGTAGTTGATCCTTTCAAAAAAGTCACAGAAAAGGAGTTGAGTGGTTCCTTCTATCTCTGTCCTGCTCTTCCATGTGCAAATCAGTCTTACCAGATTCTACCCTTTTCCAGAGAAGGGTTGTCATGGTTTATGTCATGTGAATTCCAGTTTCTGAGCTTACCTACAATAAAGCAGAAATAACAACTCTGCTGACCTGTGATTTGGTGAAGTGCTGGGAAATACATTGGTCCTTCAGGTTTGAGTAGGCAGAACCACCATAATTAGCTAAAATTTAAGTTCAGATTTTAAAAATAATGTATTCAAATTGTTCTCAAACCAATTTTATTCACCCCTAACTCAAGTATTATTTCATGTGTGTCCTGTAAGCAGACCATAGAAGCCACTGACATGGTGAATTCCAGCCTGTCTTCCTTGAATCCCAAAGACTGTGTCTGATGACTAGCTTGGACCAAATTGCTAGTGGTTGGGGAAGATGATCTCCCATTCAAGTATTGCGTGTAGACTCTTAATAAAAACAAGTGTAGTATTCTGCAAGCAAATAAACTTACACCAAACCTCAAATATCGTAATTATTTAAAGAACCAACACACACTTTTAGTTTTCATTGGTAAAATGAAGACGCTTTCATTATTAATTAAGCAGCTAATTTTCTCTTGTTGTACGAAAAGAGGGAGAAGCAGCTAATTGCATTTGAGATTCCCTTCAACATAATTAGATCCAGGCAAATAGATAATTCCCTTGACACCAATGGCATGCATCAGACTAGTTTTAAAGCAATCACTTCATTTGCGAATATCACACCTGTAGTAATTAGGCAAATTTATTTCATTCTCCTAAGGAATTATTTGTGTAACACAAGGTTTACCTTGAAAAATGGACAAAATGAAAGACCGTTTGTAAAAATAATGGTATAGTTGTCATTATTAGTAATAATATATTCTATTTTAATTTTCAAATATAAACATAAATTACAATGACAAAAATAATATTTAGACTATAATATCTAGGAAAATAAATTTTAGGTCTTGGGATTCAACTACATTTGATAGCAGTAACTCCATCATGAGAAGTTCTTTAAACTGAAAATTGATTCATCGACTAGAGCAACATTAATCAGAAATTAATTTTTAAAATAAGTGTTTTTCTGTAAATATAAACAATTGAATTTTATCATTCCTAAATAAAATATTTTTTTCTGTTTTCTTTAATTGGTTTTTAATTTTTAATTTCTTGTCTATATGTATACTGTAAGTATACAGTGAAAATAGAGTGTAAAATTAAAATTTTGATCAGCATAAAATACATTTTTTTTCAGGGAGCTTTTCTTTACAGTTCAGAAAAAGAAATTTATTCCTTATTTAAAAGAACTTCATTAACCTTCAAGTTAAAATATCTCCATGTATGTGTGTGTGTGTATGCATATAAAGAGAAAGACACAGAAAAAATTCTAATGGCAAAAAAAAGACGTCCTTATTTGTATAAGCTTTTAACTGCAACAAACTCAGTTGTACATTTGAATCACAGCTGAGTAAATTGGAGGATAAGTGAAGGTCGAGATGTATTTGGGACAGCTTAGTGCACATCAAAAATTGCAATTCCTACTGGACTTCAGATTTTAGGAATTTTTTGATAGGTAAGAGATTATCTACCTCAAGAGGTGGATGCACTGGGTCCCCAGCCCTCACCCATCCCACATGGTGGCAGTACCCTGTCCAGATCCGCTGTACCCTCTCCTCCCGTGTCCAGATCAAAGCCACCTGCGATGGCAGGTTCAGCCACTCCTCGTTTATTACCTTACAGTGCACAACCACGAATACCGTCCCCTATTCCTCATCCAGGAGGGGGAGAAGAAGATGGAATGCATGGATTCTTCGGTGAAGAGGAACCTGCATCCCTGCAGTCCAATCAAGCTGCAAGTTGACTAAATGCTGGTATGGACATGGTTTCACCTGACAAGTATGTTTCAAGAGATACGTCTGTTACAACAGACTGGTCAAGTATTAGGAAAAAAGGACTCAAAGACAGATATTTTAATATGGCCGAAACAGATAGTATTGTAATGCTGTATTCCAGACAAAATCAAAATCCTCCTGTATGGCAACCTATGGATCATCAAGTTATCAAAGATTTAATGGATGCAGTAAAGAATCATGGACTGGGAAGTCCATACGTCAAACAACTTTTGAGAGGCACATTTAACAGTTATGATTTGGTACCTTTTGACTGTAGAAGTATTGCCTTGACACTATTTACAGATGCACAACTCCTGCTATGGGATGCAAAATAGAGAAGAGCACTTAGTGAACTGAGAGATAAATATGCAGGAGGACCACATGCAGCTCTCACATTAGAGCAATTGGCTGGTGACGAACCTCATGCTACACCTGAAGATCAGGCAGTGGTTTTGCCTCGAAATCTGCTTATAGATATCAAAGAAGCAGCGCAAAAAGCAATCTTACAAATTCCACCAACTGGAACCCCAGAAGGCGTTTACACAGAAATAAAGCAAGGTCTTGCTGAAACTTTTACCTCAGTCGTCGATCATCTCACGCAAGCCTTGGACAGACAAGTCAGTGATGAAGCGGCAAAACCATATCTGCTACGAGGTCTTGCTTTTGCAAACGCTAATGCAGAGTGCAAACGTATAATCAGTGCTATACCTGGTCAAGCAACCATAGCTGAAATGATAGAAGCATGCAGTAAGGTGGGCACACCTCAGCATGTTGCAGCAGTCCAAGCAAATGCTTTTGGACAAGAACTTGGAAAACTTCTTAAAGAGCAAGTTGCAGCGCTTCGTTCAGATCTGCAACGAAGTAACTCCACAGAAGTAATGGCAGCAGAACTCTCAAGAAGGCCATGCTTCAGGTATAGAAAATTTGGATACATCTAAAGATTTTGCCCTGAGTCTGCAGAGAATACAAGAGTACTGAATCACTGTGCAAGATACAGCGCTTAGAACCTGCTTCAACAATCTGCAGGATCTACAGTAGCTCTTAGGAAAAATAAATTGAAACAGGACAATTTTGGAGAACACCAACGATGGACTTGCTTTAGTTTTTGACTTGCTAAGAGGAGATTTGCTAAGAGGTGACATCATGTCTCCCAAGACTCTTACTCCTGAGACTCAAAAGGCTCTTGACTGAATGGCAAATGCCAAATGCTCATTTTTTGGAAGATATAAAAATATCCATCTGCCAGTAGATATATTTTCTTACACGGTATTTGCTTCCCTGCATAGGGGAGGGACATTAGAACATGCATGTCAGCATTTTCTGCAAGCATTTTCATCATCAGGTGTACTTTAAAAGATAAAAACAAACAATAGTCTATCTTATATAGCAAAAGAGCTACATAAATTCTTAATGGGTCAGGGTGCACGTCACTTCTTTGGTATTCCTCATTCTTCTACAGGATAAACAATTATTGAAAGAACACACCAAACTTTAAAATCCCCTTTCGGTTAAACAAGTAAAGGGGGGAGGCAGAGGCTATACCTCAAATGTGCTTGAATAAAGTGCTGTGCGTTTTAAATTTTTTAAACAGTTCTTTTGCAGAATCAAATTCGCTTATAATTAGACATTTTCCAACACCATATAGGCAAAGTTAAAGGCAAACCCTTTGGTTTAGATCAGAAATCCAGAGATAGGGAAAATTGAAAGTCCATTTCAACTAATAGCCTAGGGCAAAGGATATGCTTGTGTCTTAACAGGTGCACGACTGAAGTGGATTCCAGCAAAAAACGTGAAACCGTATCAAGTCCAGAAACAAGCAGGAATCGACTTTGGGAACAAGGAGGTGAGCACGCAGATGTGAATCAGTGTCAACACTACTGTTGATGCCACAGATATCAGTTGTCTTTCTGTGCAAGAACTGTGGACTGAGTCTTATGCAAAAAGTGGGAAAGTTGATGGTGTAAATTTTGTATGTAAGAGTGTGGTAGAAGTTGTGTTAAAGATCAGAGATTACTATGTGGCATAAAGCTGTTGAGAATGAAGCTCAGTCAGGTATTACACTTGTGCCTTATCATTTCACTGATTGCCTTAAGCAATGCAGCTTTCCCAGTAAAACAACCAAAAGAAAATGTCTGGGAGACTTTGGCCAATGCATCAGGCTTAGATACCATCTGCCTAATTCATTCAAGACCAAAGAAACCATTTTCAACGTGTTTAGTCAGTCTACCAGCAGACAAATGGCCACCTTCCAAACATGCTAAGCTAAAACTTTCACGATTCAGTTCAAATCCAGTGGAAAGTTGGGATGTTTGGACCAAATCCCTTCCAAAGGCTCCTTACAAACCTCATGAATTGGAAATTCTTGGTTCAATAAAGATGGAATTTTGTGTAATATTCAGTTCTCCAGGGTTGAAACAAAATAAAGACAAGATAACAGATGTCACTCCAAATTACAAAATATATAGAAATGCAACATCTTGGTGCAATTCAACAGTAAAGATGAGCACACCGTTCAACCCGGATCCATTACAATTACCATGAGGGATGTTTCTCATTTGTGGGGACAGAATTTGGTCTGCAATCCCCTCAAATGTCAAGGGCGGTCCATGCAGCTTTGGAAAGCTTTCTTTGCTAACACCTAATGCAAAAATGATAAAAGAACATAAGAGTAGGGAAAAAAGATTTGTTGAGCAATATAAATCTGATTGTAATGACAAATTTGTAGCTTGGAATCTGCAGCTCTCCTTTTACCTGGTGCTGCTGCAGGAGCAGCCTTGAGACAATTGGATCAATTGGGCTGTTGGCTAAGTAAGAACTCTCGTGCTGTCTCTCTCGCACTGAGCGATATGTTAACTGATGTTCAGAGTGTGAGACAAGCGACTCTGCAAAACAGAGCAGCAATTGATTATCTTCTATCAGTGCATGGACATGGATGTGAAGAATTTGAAGGTGTGTGTTGTATGAATTTGTCAGATCATTCGAAATCCATCCATGAAAGTATATGGCAATTAGAGGATGGAATAGTTAAACTTGGACAAGAAAGAGGATCATTGTTGAACGATTTGTTCAATTGGTTTGACCTTACATCCTTATGGAGAAAAATTTTGAAGATAGGTTTGTATGTTTTAACTATAGTTGTAATTCTTTTAGTATGTGTGCCTTGTATACTTCACTGTGCTAGACGAGCCATGGACAAAGCTGTCAAGGAAGTGTTTTTGGTTTAAACAGGAGGGGGAGATGTAGGAACCCAGAGTGATGAGAATATTTCTCTGCCAGTTTTTAAGGGTTCTTACCCCCTTGAACAACACTGTTTTAACCTCCAACCTTGGAAAAAATTACCAACGGTCAGACAAGAACTAGAAAATACAGTGGTGTGAGTTAGGTGATAGACTACCATGTAAGATTGTCACAGGGTGAAAAATTTTAGAGGTTTTGGGCTTCTCTCTGTAGTAAATAGATAAGAGTAAAAAGTATCAAAATAGAGGATTGTTGTTCTCTAAACCTTCTTCTCCTTCTTCTACTACTCCATATTCTGCAGTAAAAGTAGTTTGGAATGATTGGATAGAGAATTCCGCAGCTCCTGCCCGTGTTACTGAATAATTGGTAGGAAAGTGAAAATAATATATGTTTTTAGTAACTATTGGTTAAATTATCTTTAAAAGGCCATGTAAATCTTGATAATTAGACTTCTCTCCTGCTTTCTGTGCTCTATGCTGTACCTGGGTCATGCTAGTGGCTCTGTTCCTCTGATAAGACTTAACAAACAACTATCTGGCAGCACTGAAACTCAAGGAAAAGTCTTGGTTTATCTTTGAAACTCCTTGCAAGGACTTATAGAAAATTCTCTCCCATCAGGAAGGATTTGATTTATAGCACGGTTCAGTGTCACTTGATAACATATATGATCATTTTTAATAGTAGTCAGAAATTGAGGAAAAAAAAGTAATTATTATGGGTGTATTATCCTGTATTGATGAACAAAATTTACCAACTGAAATCCTCACCAATAAGTAGAAAAATGAAAATAAATACCTGTTAGTAAGTGATCACATTATTTCCACCAAAGATATTACATTATCTAAATATTGGTGTCTGGGGAAATAGCTTGAGTAACAGAACTGATGCACAGCAAATTCATTCCTGTATCTTGGAATCAGTGCACGTCAGATAAGTAAATAATACTCAGTCTGTTTTAGCCTGGTCTGTGTTCTATGACAATCTGACTTGGAAGAAATGGTGAAGTAGACTTTTCAGGGTATTAAGTGTTGTTGATCCATCAATTAGATTGTTACTATTTCCACCAGCCAAGAATCCATAATTCCACCATTATGATAATATTAAGTCAAATATATCCCCAAAATAAGTACCAGTGAGAGAAGAAAGCTTTTGTGTGTTTTGTCTTTTTTTTTCATAAGTCATTTGAAACTATTAACATTTATAATGTCTCCAAAATGCAATAAAGAAGACAAAACGAAGAACCAGATGTAGAAGATTCTCTGGCTTTGACAACACAGAACTTACACAAAATTACAGAAAAAAGAAAAGGTTTAATCTCATGGACTTCAAATGAACAATAACTAATGTCACCTGATAGTCTTTCGCTGATCTCAATGGGATTTGAAGTAAGCTTCGGGAAAAAAATATCTTAAAGCAGTACAAATACGAAGAGCTTTCAATTTAATGAGAAAAACAAAAATCTACCAGAATAAGTATTTTCAGCTTGGATTAATCCAAAAGAATTTCTTTTCTTTTTGTGTGTGAAACAATTCTATAGTTTTAGTGGACAAGTGTTTTGTCCAATGCCTTATGTTTGGCTTGTTTGTTATTTATCCTCCTTTTAAGATTCTTCCCTGATGCAAGTTAATCCCTTTGTGAAAATGCCATTGTGAAATACAATAATAAGATGATTTACTTTACTTTTCTTTCAATTCCTTTTCCACTCCCCACCTTATCCTCCCTGAAGTTATTTTAAAATTTGTATCAAACAGCATGATTACTTTTGATTTCTACAGAAGTTTGTTCTATTCAGTGAGGTTATTACTTCCCATATATTTTTCCCTTTTTTGTGTAGACCCTCACACTTGACTATTTATCAAAATCATTGTGTTCAATGAAACCAGAACTTTGGGATAGGGTGGAGACCGTCTCACCCTAACACCAAGTTGAGGCATGGCCAATGTATCTACTCAGACCTTAAAATCTGGAGGCATTCCTGAGTTTAATAACATCTACACAGCCAATACATCCCACCTTTACCACCAAGATTTGAGTCTCATAAGACAGGTCCAACTCAAACTTATCCCATAAATATAAATACAAGCTTTGCCACAACATGTTTCACTAACACAAAACAGCCTCCCCAATCATTCATCACTTGCAATGATACACACAGGTGCTGAAGTGAAGTGCAGCTGTCGATAAAAGCTGATGCCAAATTATTTTCCTGAGGTGAGTTGGCTTTCAGTTAGGCTTAGTTTTTGTTTTCTTCTCTTTTAATTCTTTTTATTTTTCTTTTTTTTTTAAGAAAATGGGGAAGAGGAGAAGGGGTGGGATATAAAATACTTTTTTCCCTTTTCTTTAAATAATTTTCCATAATATTCTTTTTATCATAGCAAATGCTTCTGGTCACTCAGTAGTTTGTGAGGCTGCATTCACATTATGAAAATATGTTGCTGTTCGAAAGTAGTGCTGAGAATCTCAGATTAAAACTGAAAGATTTGAAAACACTAGATATAACTTTCGTTCTTGGTTTTGACTTTCACCCACACTCTCTCCTCTATTCCACATTGGGACAATTGTTTTGAAATTTGGAAGAAAAATGCGGATGTCCGTCTCCACATGTATGATGCCTTCTGGGCCTCACCAAGAATGGAAAGAATATAACTTGAAGTCTTTTTCTTGTGAGGTCTAGAACTCAGCCTCATATTTCCACAGTCCAGATACACATCATAAACGAATGGAACTGGCTGAGTTCCTGTGACAGTGACAGTATGGAGGCAGGTGTTTCTCTGAACTTCCCATTGAAGTGCTTCCATTTTCTATAAATAATTAAACAGTCATTAAGGCAGAGACTTAAAATATGATCTTGCATGTGATCTATACAGAAGCATTAACTGCTTAACCAGTTTGTCTCTTTGTTCCAATGAATATTTAATTATTTAATATTAAGTGGGGACAAATTCTCCTCGATTTTCTGTACGGAGCAGTGTTGTGGTTTAACGCAGCAGGCAGCTGAACACCACAGAGCTGCTCATTCACTCCTCCTCTGTGGGATGGGGGAGAGAATTGGAAAAAGGGTGAAACTCATGGGTTGAGATAAAATTTAACAGGACAGTAAAAGAAGGTGAAATAACAATGATTATAAGAGAGTACAGAAAACAAGTGATACACAATGCAATTGCCACCATCTGTTGACAGATGCCCAGTCAGTCCCCAAGGAGTAGCTGCTGCCCATTTTGCTAAAATACCTCAGGATATAATGAATTTGTTCATTATTGAACAATATACAAAAAATTTGTATATTTTTTCTCCAATTCTCAGTCCAGAGAGAAAATCTATATAATAAGATTCAACTAAGCATTTCAATCTTAAATGTATAGAGTCAACCTCTATTTTTCAGGTAGTAAGTAAAAATGGTGTACTAGACTATACCAATAGCCATAACATTAAATTAATAATAAAATAAAGTTTTAGTTTTGCAATGAAGATGATACAGTCAAAGCAAAGTCTAATGAAGGAATATTGAGTCCTGGAAGTCATATAACTCCATTGAGATGAAGAATTGATGCGTATAAAGCACTTTATTAGTTAATTCAGATTATTGGCTAGTGTGCAGATGGGAAAAAAATCATGAACAGCCCCAAGCTATGTCAGGAGAGATTTAAACTGAATATTAGGAAAAAAATTCTTCATGGAAAGAGTTGTCAAGCCTTGGAACAGTCTGACCAGGAAAACGACTGAGTCACCATCTCTGGAGATATTTAAAAAATGGGCAGATGTGGCACTTGGGGACACAGTGGCTTAGTGGTGGACTAGGCAGTCTTAGGTTAGTGATTGGACTCCTTGATCTTAGGGGTCTTTTCCAACCTTAATGACCCTATTACTGTATAAAGGTTCCTGTTTTTTTCCTCCTAGAGCATAAAATTGATCCCCAGCAAGGGAGGGCTGTTCTGCCAGTTGTCTCTTGTTAAAATATTTTGGATATGTTTCTCCTCATTTCTCTTTCAGCTGGAAAAGGTGCCTGCAACATCTCCCATTTAGTAGCACATCCTGGCTAGAGTCCTCAGAGGCTTTTGTTTCTCTGTTAATTGAAGACTTTATTTGGAGATTGCCAGAAGCCGGCACTATTTCAGGAAAAGCTGGTGGGCCGTGGCATGACACAAGTGGCTCCCAAAGAAGGAGGGTTATGGCCCTTCCTCCCTCACATAAGAGTAATCCCACAGAACCCAGCTCCTGCACCCATGAGGGTGGGAATCTGGCTGGCACATCCCAGCCTCTGACTCCTATTAAAACAGCGACAAAGGCTCCCCATCCCGGTGTGCCAAGTGAACATCCAAGTGCATAACAATTCAGTCCCTCCTCCCTCCCAAACTGCTAAAGCAGCTTGAGACTACCACTTCCATGACCTTGTGAAATGTCTGCAGCATTGCAGAAACAACCAGTTCCTCTTTGTAGTAGAAGAAGAGGAGTTTTTTTTGGAAGGAGGGGTGTTTTGATTTTATTTTCCCACCTCGCCCTCCCTCCCTCTTTCCTTGAGCAAATCCCCATAACAAATAAAGTTACACTTCAAGACTGGATTACGCAGACTGTTAGGTTTGCATGCCAATGTTTACTTTAAGTTAAAAATGATACTTCTGAGAATTCAAATAATATGTTTAAAGTATTTCCAGGCTATTGCTTTGCTTGTATTTGTTTTGGCACTGTTTCCCTCCATGAGTATGTCAGTTTTGAAGGAGAGATGAATGCCGTTCAGTTACAGCCTTTGCCTATTGAACATACATTTAACATCTGTTGACTTTGTTTATGCTCAGTTTTGGAGGGATTCACGGCAAAATTAAGAGTACTTGCTGCAGAGAAATTTTGTTGATGAGACTTTTCTGCTTTCAAGGCAGATATTCTGGGATGGCAAATAGTCTGATGGGGGCATAGTAAGAGCCCACAACACTGCTATTCATAGATCAGAGTGAAGAAACAGAATAGCCCTTTTTGACCTCAAAATTTATATAGATC
The DNA here is from genome assembly GCF_020740725.1 of Corvus hawaiiensis. Taxonomy (NCBI): domain Eukaryota; kingdom Metazoa; phylum Chordata; class Aves; order Passeriformes; family Corvidae; genus Corvus; species Corvus hawaiiensis. The sequence continues at coordinate 75,380,977 of NC_063216.1, read as the reverse complement.
TATCAAAGGTTTCTCTTCAATTTTTTTATTGTAATAACTTGTCTGGGACTCAGATGAGAAGACTACGGAATGCCTGTCTCACCTGACATCTTCTGAAAGGTATTCCTTTCCATGAGTGCCTTTTCTCTGAAAGCCAGCTTGCCTGATATCCCTAACAACATGCTGGATCCTGTACTCTCAGCCTTGATTCAACTTCTCCTGAGGAATGCATTTCCTGTGGCTGCATACACCTGAGCTGGCTCCTCACAAGTTACCCCTAGAATCAGACCTGAGAGGAGATACAGGCCAGGAACAGCTGAGCTGACTTTATAGGTGTGCATTTAAAGCTTATCAACTCAAGCTGAAAACAGCACAAACATGGCTGTGGCTATTGATACCTGGACTGAGGGCGCATAGCAACAGCTGGGACTGTCTTGGCATGAAGATCTCCTTAACCCACTCTGTTGCATTTGTAGGGACTTGACAGACCTTATTCTCTTTTTTTTTTAGTCCATTATTTATGGCTGGAAGACAGGCTTAGAGGGCTGGGGTTGTTGAGCGTGAAGAAGAGAAGGCTTTTGGGAGACCTCACTGTGGCCTTCCAGTACCTTAAGAGGGTTTATAAAAAAGAGGAAGAGTGACTCTTTATATTGCGAGATAGTGACAGGACAAGGGGAAATGGTTTTAAAATGAAAGAGGGTGATTTTAGATTAGATATTAGGAAGAGATTCTTTACTTCAATGATAGTGAGGCCCTGGCACAGGTAGCCCAGAGGAGCTGTGGCTGCCCCATCCCTGGAAGTGTTCAAGACCAGGTTGGAAGGGGCTCTGAACAACCTGGGATAGTGAGAAGCATCCCTGCCCGTGGCAGGGGATTGGAACTTGATGATCTTTAACCCTTCCAACCAAAACCATTTTATAAATCTATGACTCTGTGAATCTTTTCTGCCTCCTTTCTGCATTGGTCTTTGATACATTTAAATTGGGGCAGTTTGTATGGAGGCACATTCCTCTGAGAAGTATGGAACATACTTCTGCTAGTTTAAGAAGCAGAGGAAGGTGTTAGGGATTCCAAATGAACAACTCTGTAACAAATTAAATTTACTTTTTTGACAGTTGTAGTTTTCTCTAGGAGTCTCCAGGAGCGGTCCATCTGTTTCTCCTGGAGTTTTAGAAAGACTTAGGAAATCAGTAGGGAAGGCAGGTAAAATATCCTCCAACCCGAAAGCAAGCTGAAGCTTATGTTTTTTACATATATTCCATCCAGAAAAAAAGCTTGATATTTATTATTATGAATTATTTGTGGAATAGCCTCACAGATTTTGCTTCCACAAAATTTCCTTAGACTTTGTGCTTATTTAAGGAGTACGTAGTAGAGGAAAAAAATTAATCTGGAAAGTAACTGGTCTTTCTGAACACTTGGAGGAAATGTAGGAACAAAACTATTCAGATATATTTTATTGTTTTAAATGACGGGTGAATGCAAAAGAGGTAAATTTGGTCAACTTAATTAACATTTAGTCAAAACAAAAAAGAAGACATAACAGGAGTTTTAGAAATTACTTGAGATTGAGATAAAGGAATAAGTGATTAATTGGTTATCTCATTAGGGCTATAGAAGGAGTCTTAACAAGGTCACTGTGACTTTGACAGTGACCACAGCTATATTGCTTTTAGGAACTGAAAGGGAGAATGGTGATAAGGAAATTGGATAGGTAATTATGCAAAGGTCAGGAGGTGGGTCAGATGATTGCCAAGCTGGTCAAAGGACAAGGTATGTCATCAAAATGGCTGAAATGATGGCTGTCTCTAAACTCATTGTCCCTTTTCAAATTGACATCAAAGAAAATGGAAGGCATTGATAATCTCTCTAAGAAGATAATCAAGCAGATGGGCATAAAAATTAAAAAGATAGATAAACAAGCTAATGAATAATGTACCAGAAAAAGAGATGCAAATGTAAATGTAGAAGTATGGACAAGCTTAATAGCAAAATCTTACAGGCTTTGCTAACTTGGAAATTTGAAATAATGGAAATATGAAGATATTCATTCTTAATGATGTAAATGAATTCAGTGGTGGGAAATGACATGGCCCTGGATCTCTCCCTTTTCTGAAAACAGTTGGTCTTGTGTACTTTGTGACAACAGGGATGGATGTGAAACAAGAGCCAGTGTTTCCTCAAAGTGTTCACTATGTCAGTTTTTGAAACTTTCCTCTTGGCTCCATTCATATGTTTCCTTCTCGCTGCAGCTGAATACTTGTGTGGATTTACTGGGGAGACACTGGCCTTTTTCAAGAAGTGGGAGTCTCCTCCATGTGGTTTATGCCTCAAAGTAGTCTAGCTGCAGACTTGAAATGTCAGAACCTATTCAGACTGAGCCTGTGTCTGCCACTGGCTCACAGCACTGTTAAAATTCAGCTGGAGCCAAGAATTTAAATGTTGACCCCACAGTCTTGCAAGTTTAATTCAGCTTAATTCTGGAGTCCCAAGATGTGCCAAAGTGCATATGAATGCAATAAATAAAGATGAAGTAATACATCTTCCTTAGAGAGTAGGTGGCTTTTCCTCTTTTCACAGGGAAATAACTCTTTCTCAATTAGCATCAGTTAAACTGTGATTCCTTAAAGCAAAGGGTTGCCATGTAAAGATACCTTATACTGCTAAAATTATTCCCATTTCTATAAACAAATCAATATCATTCCTGTCTAAGGTATAAAATCTTTGATATAAATATTTTATGTTGCATTCAAGATGTGTTCATGAAGGTAGTATTGCATTACTTTATTATTAGAATTATAATATAGAGATACAGCAGGGAGGAAAAACAGAAATAGGTCCTAAACTCTTTTGGTTTCTTTGTTTCAGATTGACTCAGATGGTTTGTGTCAACAAAAAAAAGTGATTTCCAGTATATGCAGAATTTTCACTGGAAGATCATAGCAGTTGTTTTGATATAAAACCAATGATGTACTGGATGGGACACCCAGAATATCTGTATTCTGGTCTGGATACACAGAGCAGGAAGCTGAAGGTGAATTTTCTGTCACTGCAAATGTTTCCTGTACACCAGACAACTGGAGAAGGAAAACCTTTATTTTAAATTCCATCCTTTTCTAAGATCAGGCATATATCTCCATGGAAATTTTAATTTTCCTTTAAGTGACACTTTCAAGTGAAAGTCCGTCTTTTCTAGTTTTAATGATGATGTGAATTTCAGAGAACTTCATCACTTTTACAGAAAACCAGAATCTCTTGCACTTTTGAAACATACATTTGAAAACGTACCTTTCCATTTTCAGTCTGCAGATGCTATTCAGTGTTGGACATATTCTTCCTCATTGCATATTTTAGGAATATTGACAGTTTGGGCACTTACTACCATATTCCTCTGTACAATGTGGTGAGATACAAACCCCTGAAGCTTTCCAAAGTTGTGTCTCATTTACGTTTTAGGTCCTTAAAGTCCTTAGGAGACCTGCCTCTGAATGTAGAAAGCCTCTGAAGGTTTTCAAAGAATCTCATTTCTTTCTGTTGAGCATATAGGAAATTCAGGTGTTTAAGGAAGCTTCCTTTTTGTAACACCTACAGTCTAGATCCAAAGCAGGTGATTAACTTGTTCACCAGATCCCTGTTGCCGTGCCCATCTTCTCCTTGTGTTAGTGTCAGAACAGCCAATGCAAAATCTTTACTCCCATTTAATTCTACAACAGGAACCACAGGACTGGTTATGGAATATAAAAACCAGAGCAGAATCTGGCCCATGAATTTATTTGTTTCAGGGGAGGGAAAAGCAGAGGGTTCTTTTGTGTTTACATAATTTACAAAATTTAAGTCAATCACAATGCAAATCTCCTTAGTAGAGAATTTGGGATCCCACCTAGCTTACCTCAAAATGTTGTATCCTGAAATTGATATTACAGGATACAACAGGAATGTTGTATAGATTCCTGTTTAATTCCTCCTGTATTTCATACTAATGATTATCAACTAACAGCAAGATGTAACAGAAGGACAAAATTACTTTTATGCTGCCAGCTCAGAAGTGGATAACTCCCAGCTTACTTCAAGAAAAAGACATTTTAGTTTGTCTGCATCTGAAAACTGCATCGGCATCTGCCACCAAGATTTCAGTTTTGTGCCCGATGAAATTTCTTTCAGATAGCCCTGGAAGTTGCTGATGTCCAGAAACTTTAATGATGACCTGGTTTCCGCATCCCTCCCCTTCCATAAGCTCTTGGTTGGCCCCTTATCTTTCCTAGGTGGAGCTCCACACACTCCATCTGGTCACTGACAGAGAGGGCAACACCACCTCCTCATCTCACCTGCCTGTCCTTCCTAAAGAGCCTGCATCCTTTTGTTCCAACACTCCACCATTCCTCTGTGGTGCCAATAAGATCATCAGCCTGCAGGTGTGCACACATCTCAACTCCTCTTGCTTATTCCCCATTAGTGTGTTGTAAAACAGAGGGCAAGGGAAGAAGGCAAGAAACACAATCTCAGTGTTCTGAAGAATTGTTGGTTTTGTTCCCGCTTGGTGATGGCTGTTATTTAATGTTTTGGATATATGGTTTTTTTTTCCTTTCTGAAATTTAATTCTGATTAATAAAATTGGGAGAGACTCACCAGCAAAACAAATTGCTTGTCATCTTGGCCATTACTTTGGTTGTTATTTTGGTCAATCATTTCTAGTTGCTACTCTGGAACCCCCTTTCTGAAGCCTCCAGAAAATGGGTGCTTTAGCACAATCTTCTGTGAGTTTCATCTTCCTTTGCCCTGTCATTGTTCAATCAACAGGATGATAACAGCCATTGGGATCTGCTGCCAAGGTGGCAGTTCTCCTAACAGACACTCCTTCCCTGGCTGACTTCATATCTTACATTTTTGTCTCTGGTTAAAAGTTCATCCTGATTTAATGAGAGTCTGGCAGGTCTGAGTGTCCACCTTTGGGCATTCTGCCCTCTGAAGAGACGAGGAGGATGAAGGGTACATCCACAGCTGTTCAATTCTTAGCATTCCACTCAGAAGTTGTATGAGGTAACATAATTTTAAAAAAACCAAACATCTTTGAGTGTATCAGAGACTGCTCTAAAATATACTGGCATTTGGAGGACCCAAGTGCATGAATCAACAATAAGGAATCAATCAACTGCCCAAAGTTCCCATTTCCATACAAACCTACTTTCTCCACAGTGCAAGTGTAATTTTCCATGTCAGAAACCTAAGGAAAGATGTGCAGTGTGTTGCTTCCTTCTCACTGGAGAAAAGCTAACTTTAAAAGCTCTCCAGTTTCACAGATTTCAAGCACTATTTATAATGCCAAAGTACTAAGATATTTTTCATGTTTTTAAAGCCATCACATCTTTTAATGCACTGCCTTAAACTGCCAAAAGTAATGCTCCCAATCAAGGAAACTGTATTTTATAGACAAGCTATGACTTACTTTTTCATAGTGGTGTTAATCAGATTTCATTTATTTTTATAGCATTAGGGACATTAACATTACGCTCTGGAAATGTTCCCCTTTCTATTTGCCCTTGGATAAGATATGTCTTGTATTAGGATAACTTTCTTCCTGAAGATAAATGTTCCCTGATAAAACAATAGTGTTAACCTGTAGCAACTGCAACATAAAATAAATGCTGTTGTCAAGTAAACTTTAAAGGGGGGGAATTAAAATTAAAAAAAAAAAAAGAACAAAAAAGAAGAAGAGAGAAACCCAGGACACATTAAAATACTGCTGTATTGTTCTTTGCTGTCCCCAAAAGCGTTTATCTTCCTGGCTATCTCACATGATTGAATAGCAGAGAAGTCACCTGAAATAATGTCAAATGACAAAAGATGTATTAGAATTACAGGATAATGTCTTTGTTCTCAGGAAAAGGGAGGAGAGGTTTAGCTGTCGTTCATACCACAGCATGCAAAAGGAATCAGCATGGGTGAAATACCCTCTCAGTTTTTATGTGTGAACTATAGGATGGACTTCAACTCTGGAAATATTTATGGGTACCTTTGTCTCTCTATTAATGTTTTGAAGCATGCTGGATTTAGGGCTCATCAATAGTTGAAATCAATGGACCACTTCCTGCTGATTCCAATGAATTTTTCAACACACCCTGACTTCAGATCATGGTCTAGATAAATACTTCAAAATCTGCTTATCATGTAATTGCTTCTATTGCAGTATAAGAAGTCTTTGCCAGGCAATTTCCATCTGCCTCCCTGTTATTTTCCTCCTTTTATGTTTTCATAGAACCATAGTTTGGGTTGGAAGGGATCTTAAAGACCATCTTGTTCCAACCCCCCTGCCATGGGCAGGGCACACATTTCCCTAGACCAGGTTGCTCAAAGCCCCATCCAACCTGGCCTTGAACATTTCCAGGGATGGGGCATCCACAACTTCTCTTTCTTTCTTTCCCATGACTTTTCTCTACTTCTCTACTGTCTTCTGATGTTAAAAGAAAACAAAAAAGTGAGTTGTTCAAATTGTAAGATAAAATCAGCACTGTCACTTAAAAACTTGTTTTTTTTTAAAAAATGATCATAATTTTTATGTCCCTTGGAGAAGATGGTTTTATAGCAAAAGTGATAAAGGCATAAGATATTCCATGAATAAGGGAAAAAATGAGGCATACAAAGAGTTGAAAACAAGGATGACAAAATAGAATAACTTAAGATTTAGATTTCTTTTGATATTTTCTTGTTTATTTTTTTGGTTTGCTTGCTTGCTTTACACCACAAAGCACTGAAAATATATAAAACCTATTTTCTTTTTTTTTTTTTCCTACCTTTTTTACTAGATATCTCAGTCCTCTACTTATTGCTTCCCTTCTTGAAATATTGTCTGGATAATGAATACCAGATTTAAAGGGAGTTGCCATTTACCCAGTCTTAATCTCATGCTGATATTCTCTGCTTGTGATTCTAATTTCTCAGGCTCAGTGTCATGAATGTTTCTAACTCTTCCCTATTGAGCATCAGCTCCATTAACTTTTCCACAAATGGACAAAGGGAAGAAAGATGTCCATTATAGGAAAACAAGAAAAATAATAAAGTGCTGAACCACAGAGCTCAGTTCCCTTTCAGGCACCAAGATCATGCCCTGATGCAGTAAGAATTTGCATAAATTTTTTATGGTTTATTAATATATGTGGATATGTAAAAAATACACAGCTGCAGTTTGTGACCACACAGGTTCTGTATTTCAGGATTAACTTATATTTTGAGATTATAATGGAACAAAGTCAATGAAAAAAATAAGGAAGATTATTATTTTAGCTGTGGGTTTAGTTTCACATTTTGGTGTCAAATTTTAGTGTATTTCTCCACATCTTCAATTTTATCACAACAACACTGCTCTTCTTGTCTTTCAGCAATGGTAAAAGAATAAAGTTCTTGGTGTGCTCCAATTTGGAGGCAGGGAATCCTAATATTAGTTCACACATAAATTGAGCCCTTGAAAACCTCTCCATGAGTGCAGTCAGGGGAGATGCCGGATTTTTTTTGAGAAATATTTGGAACAGCATGAGAAGAGCCCATTGGTGACTGGAGCAAGTCCTAGGACATACCTTCTCCAGCTACTACTACCACTTTTTCTTCTATGTATTGGTAACAGCAAAAACAGTCTCTTGCAGGGATTTTTATTTTTTTTTTACGTATTTTGCTTTTAAAGTACACGATGCTTATTGAGCAAAAGGTGCTCCATCGGCTTCCACTGAAGGTTCAGCAGCTAAAATTTGTCTTCTTCTTGATAAAATACTGCAATTCAAAGGCAGTCTATGGGAAAACCAGTCTATGGGAAAACCATCTATGGTACATCTATAAACAGAAGCAGTTTGTGTGGCATTTGCCTGTAAGAAATACCTGTTTGTCTGACCCTTGCTCCCCTTACCCAGTCATACATGTTGGCACTGTCACCAGAGTGAACTGAAGAGGCTTTAGACCCCTATTCTGCTCTGGAAAGTTATCATTACCTTACCTGAGTCACATCTGCAAAAGCCTCTGCTCTGCTGTTCTCTGCTGATGAAATTTGGCTGGCTTCTCACTTGGTCTTTTGATTTACTTTTCCTCATATTTTCTGACTTTGACATCTCATGACATACCCCAAAAAGATCTGACTGGATGCCTTTCTGTGCCCTAAACCAGTAGTTTGGTGTGTGTTCTCTTTGTAGTTTCAGAGGAAGGAGGAAGAAAGGGGGATGGAAAAGAGGTTGGGAGCTTTTATAATTATAAGAGCTTTTGGTAAGGCTTTAGCTAACTATTAAGTAAATATGTTTCTTATTTTAACCTCTGAAGTGCCCCAGGCCTCACAGGGATACTTCACATCCATGGGTTTTTGCGGTAGGATGTAGGTCATGCTATTGCACTGATTAGCATGGACTCTGCCTTTCAAGATATGCCTCTGGGTGGGATGTTCTTCCAAGGAGTAACTGGATTAGTCACTAGGTCAAAGACTAAGTGCTCGGTCTTTGTGGCCTAGAAATTCAATACCTTGTCCCAAGCTGGAGCCATTGAGCCTAACAAATGAACTCTTTCTGAGACCTTGCCCAGCATCTACCTGTTCTGTGTTTTAGCAAGAGGCAAATTACTTCTAGCACATGTCTGAGGGCACAGCTCTTGGACAAGGTTATTACCAGGCCACGTGGCCAACTCTAATTTTGTCTCAGCGTGCACTGAATTTTCTGAGATAATTTATAAGCTAAGAAATCTCAAATCCACTAAGAACTGTGAGACAGAAAAAAAAAAATTAATTTCAATTCTGGACAGAGATCTTAATCCATTTCTGGCTATAAGTTTTACACTGTGTTTAGTGTTAGGGACATCTGCAAATGAGTACACACATGCACACATTGCACTAAGCTTCTTTTTCTCTTTTCCTACTTTCACAGTTAAGGGTTTTCTTCTCACTCCCCTCACCCTCTTTTAATGTCTTTTAAGAGAAAGATGCAGTCAGCAAAAACCAGCATTCTGTGGCTAATGTGAATCAAGAAGGATGTGTCATGTATAATGAGACATGAATAGCTAAGGAGATTGCACAGGCTCTATCACAGACACATGGAATTGGATGGTGAATCCTGCTTTATATAGGTCAGCCACTTGCTAAAACATATGATCATATCCCTATTTCCAGGCTAAATGTGCAAATGGACATTTTATATCATCCTTACTCATGATAACATTGTGGTTTATATTCTCTCTCTTTTGCATTCGCCTCCCAGATGTATTTGTAGACCACTGTACTTATTCCCAGACTTATGTCCCCTTTCAGCTTTGCTCTTCTATTTTAAACTAATTTTCTTGTAGATGCATAATCAGCCTTGTGCATAATACTCCAGACAAAGACTGAAGTGTACTTGTGAATGGCACTGTCTTCTTTTGTAAGAAGCAACTGATGTGACACCTCAAAATTCCTAATTGCATTTTGAGTTTTTTGCCTATCCAAATCACTTTATGGGTTTATTTTTATTCTGTTTTGGAAATATTTAATTTTCATCTGACATCCAAAAATCAGACATACAGTGTAAGTGAATGGTAGGCTCTCTATCAGCCTAAAAGTCAGGAATAGGCATCTCACTAACATACTTAATTTCACCAGTTTCAGACGGAATCAAATATCTCTAGGACTCTCTTGCTTAACCTCAACACCAAATATGACCTAAGTTAGAGTGGAGGAGCTCAACTCTCCTTGGTCAGCTTGATCACCCACATCTCTCTCAACACCATTTAATAGGAAAAAATTGTTCATGTGTCCCCACACATGAAACAGAAACACTCCAGTGTTGTGGTGAGACTTCAGTGAGGCGAGAGTAAAACTCATCTAATTCATACTGGTATCACCTATGGCTCCATGAGCTGCAGTCAAAAGGGTTTTACTTCTCTGCACTGTGTACCTCCATCTCAGAGACTGGGCAATGCAACCTGGGTCATACAATTAGGTCCATAAAGTCTGTGCAGGATTTTATGCAAAGCTTGGTATAAACAAAAAATAGTCAACTGGGTACATATAAGAGTTGTCATTACCCTCTGAACAATAAAAAACCCCTACTTGTGACTGAGGTAATGATTACAGGCATCCATACAGCAGGGATATTTATGAAATAGGATCATTAGCCTGAACTGTATCTGTTTGTGGGGATATTTTGGAATTTTTTTCCCAGAACTGAGGGCCCTTTGTTCCCCTTTATCTTATGAGGAGCAGCTGAGGGAACTGCAGTTGCTTAGCCTGCAGAAAAAGAGTCTGAGGGGAAACCTTAACATGTTCTACATCTCCCTGACAGAAGGTTGTAGTGAGGGTCAGGTCAGTCTCTTCTCCCATGTAACAAATGACAGGACAAGAGTAAAAGGCCTTGAGTTGCATCAGGGGAGGTTTAGATTGGATATTAGGAAAAATTTAATCATGGAAAGGGTTGTAAAACATTGGAATGGGCTGCCCTGGTGGTAGAGTCACCATCCCTGGAAGTTTTCAACAAACGTGGTTATGGCACTTGAGGATGTGGTTCAGAGGTGAACATGGTGGTGGTGCTGAGTTGAGAGTTGGACTTGATAACCTTGAAGGTCTTTTCCAACTTTAATGATTCTATGATTTCACAATTCTGTCTGTGCCTGGAGTGGTTGTCACATTGTGACCATGAAAATACTGTAAATAGGATGTAGTGACTGTCCTTCACTTTGATAGAGCAGTGCTCACTGATTAAACGAAATCAACAACTCTCCCTCTGCCACAGAGGTACTTTAGGAAACCAGTCATCTGTCCTGAAAGAGAAGAGACCTCATAAGTGAGTCCTACTGAGAGTTTTCTTCTTCCCCACATTCCCACAGTCCTTTAATGGTTGGCACAGAACAGTCTGAAAACAGGTAAATCAGTGGTAGGTGGTGTGTAATGATACATCAATTTTAGGGTCACCTGCCAAGAATGAAGAAAAGATTTCTTGTCCTACTTGTTGTTTATGCATCACATGCCTTAACGCAATGCTCTGAATTAATATGAAATTAATGGAGTTAAAACAACAAATAAAATTCAACTTAATCCTACATAACAAATTAAATTATTGCACCTGAATTAATATTGTCGTTCTTATTACAACTTTTTATGTACATAAGAAGTCAGTCCAAAAAATGGGATTTGAGAACTTGACCTTTTGCAGCAAAGCAATGCTCAAGGCTTAAACATTCATATTAGCACAGTGTGCTCCTTAAGTCTAAAAATAATCCTTTTTCCATACTAACCCCCTCTTATTTCTTAGAATTTAGTTTTTCCCCCTCCTATTACCACAAGGCCGCCCACCTCTAACTGAACTCCTGTCTACAAGTGCTGATACCAAACACAATTGATTTTCTCACTCCTTTAGTAAGAACACGTATACATTCCCACATAATCTGAATTTGCTATGTATACACATTATTATGAATCATTTATATAGAAATAAAGACAGCAAATATTGCCACCTTAACCTTTCTTTAAACAAAAGTGAAGAGGAGGGTATCTGTGTGTGTGACAAATTTGAATTTTCCCAAAGGCTGAAGAAACTCTCAAAAATACTAAATTAAATTTCCTTTACTCTTCGGGTTACCATTATTTCACAACCATAGTTGTGATTGTTATCAATTGCTCAGCACGGAGAAGAGAAGGCTCTGAGGAAGCCTTATTGTGACCTCTCAATATCTAGAAGAGGGTTATGAGAGAGACTTTTACAGAGGCTTGTAGTGACAGGAGAAGAAACTCAGTTTAAAACTGAAAGAGGGTTGATTTAATATAGACAAAAGAAAGAAGTCCTTTGCAATGAGGATTGGAAGGAACAAGGTTGCCCAGAGAAGCTCTGGATGTCCTACTCCTGGAAGTGACCAAGGCCAGGTTGGACAAGGCTTGGAGCAACCTGGCCTAGTGGAAGTTGTTGCTGCCCATGGCAGGAGGGGTGGAATTGGATGATCTTTAATGTCCCTTCCAACCAGACCATTCTATGATTCTACAATTTTATGATTCTGTGATTCTGTGATTTGAGATTTCTCTGGTCCATTTTTTTCCTAACTCTCCATCTTTCAACAACAACAAGATGATTGAAGAGTGACCTTTGGTGTGGGTTCTCTTTGTTTGTTTGTAAATGAGACAGCACTATATTTCTTTCTTCCTAATTATTTCTTTCTATCTCTATTTCTGTATTTCTCTCATTTAAGTCCATTTCTTTTCCTCTATTTCTATATAAGATGATCTATATTCATTCCTTGTACTTTGATGCAGGCACTGGATGCAGTTTTCCTTAAAACACCTGACTTCCTTACAACTGCTTGAAAAGCAACTGTTTCTCCAAGAATTATTATTTCTGTGACATAATTCTAAATTTGAGCTAAAAATGGTCTGTAAAAATTGAAAAAGGGAAACAATTCAATGGACAGTTTGACTTCTCAATAGCAAAGTGTCTTACAGTGTAAAGTCTAGGATTATAAATCCATTTTTCATAAAGAAGTAAGTTTCAATTTTAATCTTGAGTTGTAAGCAGATACAAAATGGTGCTTGCAAATACTTCATACAAGTTAACTGCTAAAATGGTACATTATTTTCAGGTATAAATATTCACAATTTTACACAAGGGTGAAGAAAAAATATTACCCATCTAATGGAGGATACTTTCAGTTGATATTTACAGCCTAACAAACACATTGCAAACTTTGCTTGTGTCTTTATTTCCTATTTAGCACTTCAACCAAAACTGGTATCCTTTGTCATTACAGGGAGGCCACAATTACATGTTCTGAGTCATAACAACACTTTCCACCTTCAAAGCAGTTTGTGAACGATCTGAGTGACAGTCTTGTGAAGAAAAGCAGCATAATAACTCCAGAGTTAAAATGGCTTAAGTGACAAAAAGAGATTTGAATATCGTCACACAAGCACAGGCATTTCCAAAGACATGTCAACCTATCTATTTTGGACCATTTTTCTCAAACTGGGAGGAATCACACTCTGGAGCTGCCTGTCTCATGACTCGAGTGACTCATTATCAGAGCTGGGATTATGTTGTCATTAATAAGATCTGTTACAGATGCCAAAAGTTGCTTTAAACAAGAAGGAATGATGTTAAAACATGGTAAGCATATTGCACGTTTCAGAGCAAACCAGTGTTCAAGGGAAAGCAAGAATGTTGAAAAAGGGAGTTCAGTATAACATAAACACACACAGAGAATTAACTTATTCTTTTAGTAAATTTATTCTGTTAGTCTCAGATGGGGGAGAGAGAAGATCTGTTAGTTTCAGATGGGGGAGAGAGAAGACAACTTCATCCTTTCCTTGGAAAAAAAATAATTGCTAAATTGTCATCAAACTTTCCCTTTCAAGAGTGTTCTTGAATGAGTTCAACTTTCATTCACTGTTCAGCTTTGAAGGTTTGGGATCATGAATGATTCTGAAACTCTCTGGGACAGGTTCAGCAGTGCTGATCTGAACCAAGCAATAAGTACAAAGTGGTGGCCTGTGAGCCACCCCCAGACATTACACAGCATGAAAGTGACTCAGACCTTCAGAAATGTCCTCATTTACCAAAGCAGTGGGTGCAGAACTCTGCTGGGTACTTTAGGGCTGTGTGGAAAGTGAAAAAATCTAGTAACTCTGTATTTAACTGAAATACTTATTCTCTTATGATATTCTTACGATTTTCTTATGATATTCTGCAATCTACACACTACTGTAATATTTCTACACCCCATTTCAGTGTAATACATAAAAGAATAAGTGCTTGATCATGCCCCAATTTATAATCAATGCAGTAACCTACTTGGATAGTTGCATTAAAAGAAACATGAGCAGCAAGTCAAGGGAGGTGGTGCTCCCCCTCTACTCTTTTCTCATGAGACCCACCTGAAGTGCTGTGCCCAGTTCTGGGCCCCCAGCACCAGAAACCTGTTGGGAAAGTCCAGAGGAGAGCCACTAAGTTGATCACAAGGCTGGAGCACCTCTCCTACAAAGACAGGCTGAGAGAGTTGGGGTTGTTCAGAAAGGGGACAAGGTTTGTTCTCAAACTGTTTTGTTATATCTTTGTTGCCCAGCAGCACCAGATTTTCTTACTTGGTTCTACTTTGTAGTTGAAAGTTTTGAAGCTGGAAGTTTCATTAGAGAATGCATTAGACGAGATGTGGGAGCAGGTTCACCTTGGATAAGACTGGTATCTCCTCAGAGGAGTGGTTTCTGCCTGCAGGGAGAGAGCAATAGCACAACAGTACCTCACCAAGAAGGAGACACAAATCAGCCTGGGATTTAAATCTTATCAGAAACATTTTACCTCAAAAGGATATTTCTATGTTTTTTTTCCTGATCTTTTCACTCATCCAAAGTCTTCAGACTCTAGTGTGGGTTTTATGATACTTCCATTATTCAGGAGCTACTGAATTTCATACATAACCTAGAATAGACTCTGGAGTTTTGTCTCTTTTTTGATGAATCTTAACTGTAGCTAAACTTTTGGGGAAAAAAACTAAAAAAAAAATTTCCTAGGGTCAAGGGCATGTGACTGCAAAAACCACCAGGGCTCTGAGAAAAGTTCTAGTGATGTTTTATAAGGAAAGCTGCTGCCATTAGTCTAAATCAAATCTACTCCCTTGCAGAGCTGCAAGCCGGGCATCTGAAACTTGTTAACAGCAGCTGTTGCTGGGTTGGTGTTTTCATTTTTATTAGAAGTGGAATCTTTAGGTCATAACCTGTGGTTTCTAGCAATCATTTCAAAAAGTTTCATACTTGGCTGTATAGGTAGGTCAGGAATGGAGCTGAAATTTGGAAGAGAAACCATATCTGCTAGTGTCATATATAGGTTATTGGGAGTGATGCCTGACCCTACAGCATCACAAGGATCAATGTTTTGCAAGGAACTACAGACCCATGCTGGGCTTGACTGCAGAAACCCAACTCCAATGCCAGCTATACTTGTGTCCAAAAGCTAAACTCAGATGATTCATCAGACATACTAGATGAAATAGAGAATGTTTTGGATCTGTGTTGTACTTGCAAAAATTCTTAATAAAAGTATGTCCTGAATTACAATCTTAGTTTGAGTGGGTGCAACACATTTTTGTATTAGGGCACTCTACTACAAGAGTTCAGGACTAAGCATAGAATCACAGAATGACCTTGGAGATGAAGTAGTCCTGTGCAGGGCCAGGAGCTGGAGATGGATGATCTTTGTGGATCCCTTCCAACTCAGGATATTCTATGATTCTATGACCGTACGGTTCTATGAAATTACAAATTCTATATATTGGTGGTCGCCTATAATTTATCTAAGTCACCCAATAGACAAAGCATTGGATGTCTGTCTGCCACCCTGTGAAGAGAATTCCCTCACCTCTGCAACAGCCCCGAGTACAAAAGCAGATTAGTCACAAAGTTTTGTCCCATTGGCACTTCCTTCCTTTTTAACTTTCTGAAAAATTTGAATCAGGTTTTGGTTTAGAATTCTTTGCTTACTTATTTTTATATAGCAATTCAACTTTTCAACTTGTTTTGTTTTAAACATAAATATGTTTTTTAGTAATAAGGAAGGCATCTAAAGAGGTTTGGCTGAAGATTTTCAGTAAGAAAATTTGGAATGTTGAAAAAAGATATGAAAATATCACTGGCTGTAAAAGCCAGGCAGAGAGTGGAAAAATGATCTTTCCCACAATTTTTTAGATTAGAAACTCATAACAATGCATTATATCTCAGAACCATTTTTTATTTCCCAATAATTTCTATAAAAAGATACCAGGTCATGGAAAGAACTGCAACAGAGTTCCGTGCCTTTGTCTCATTGAGACCTTGGAAGGACCCGCAATTTGTAGATGCAGGAGTTGGTGGAAGGATATTTTACTCTTACATAAACACTTCTGCTATTTCTTAACAAACCTAAAGTAAAATAGTCCCTCTACTCCTGTTTCCTCATTCCTATCAAGTAATTCCTTTAGAATTTTCTGCATGAATCTTGTACCTCACATTCTTTGCAGCAACAATTCTCCAGACCATTTGAATACGATCTTTGCTTTATTTTTTTTTAAAATTGTTTTGAAAAGGTCAGTTGTTTCAAAAAATCTGTACAGATATGTTCCCAATTTGAAAGTAATATATATTTCACAGCTCTGTCTCTGGGTGATTTCAGTTCTTTGTATGTGACACTCAGTCTCTGATTTTTAGAAGAAAGTTAATAATACAAATTGACAAAGTGAATTTTGTATTTTTCATTTGAACAGCAGGAAAATTCATGCAGTACTTGATGTGAAATAAATGAATAAGTTGTTCCAGCACAGCATCCTTACCATGATCAATATTTGTTTAGACTGAGGATTTCAGCTTTGGGTTCAAAACAACACTTTTATCCATCATCATCTCAGGAGCTGAAAAACAACCCCTTACATTCCATATCTATTACTTCTAAGGTGCATTAAATTATTATTTATTTGTTTGTGATATTGAAAGACTACCAACAAAGCCAGGTAATGGATAAGGCTTTTATTTAGTCAGGAAAAATGTGAAGGAGCTGCTTTTCCTGAGTCACTTGAAATCACAAATCTGTAAACCAGAGATAACTATCAAGTTACAGAGTAATGATTGTGTTAATTCTTAAAAAATTGCAGTAACGGAATTTCAGAGATATTTGGAACCCATATCATGCTTATAGATTGTTAGTCATATAATCACATTAAATTTATAATCTTGAATGGTTGCTTCTTCAAGATACGATGACATAATGTTTGTCACATATCAGGCCATCATAAAGAGGTTTATTAAAGTCCAACTCCTATCTGATACTTTTAAAACTGAAAAAATCCCCAAACCAATCAAACAAAAAAACACTAAGGGTTTAGCCATGTATTTAATATCATCAGTTAGAATAATGCAGTATTAGAAAATGGCATCTTTATCAAATATACACATTAGAATAAAATAAAGAAAGGCAAAATATTTACAACTTCACCATGTGATTTTCAGGCATTTTTCAAGCCTTCTTTCCTGTGTGCTGCTCAGGGGAGCCAAGCCAAAGGGAATTTGCAGTGAGAGTGATAATTCATCTGGGGTTTCTCTCACTGTTACCTCTGCAAAGGGAGGACAAGCCCAGTTGTCCACTATGACAGCTTTGGCATCTGCACCTCTACAGATGTTTGTGGTTTCATGAGAAAGTATGGTTTAGGAAGTCGGAAACCTTTCTTTGCTTTTCATCACCCCAATGAGTACACCTCATCAGAGGAAAGAGAGTGAAATTGAGCTGATCTAATGAACTCACTGTGTTTTAGCAGCTGGGGTTGGAACCTGAGACATGCAAGAGCAGAGGAGCAAGTTTTTACTTCTTCTTCAGGTAACACTGAAGGTTTGTCCCCAGAAGGTGCTGGCTCATCTGGGGGCGACCCTGCGAAGCACTTACATATGTGTTTAAGTCACTTTAGGATCAGAACTAGTCTGCTCAAAATCTTGTTTGTTCAAATCCTAAATCCTGGACCTAGAAGCCATAAAACATTTAGGTTGACCATTCATCAGAGAAAACCAAAAACACACCCTCCAATGAATTATTTCACTGTCCAAATAACATGAATGATGGACATCAGAGCTTTTCACCCCTGCAGTAAATTATACAGTTCTGTGATTTCTGCAGCTGTGTTAATGTATTTCAGGCACATGAACTGAGACATTTTCATCTTCTGGATCACAGAAGAGTTGATCTGTCCTTCACAAGGAATTTTAGAAAGAGCCCTGAAGAGTTGTCATTACTCACATGATATTTCTTGTGCACACAGAAACCAGATTCATTTACCAAGAGCATAACCCTTTCAGCTCCCAGAGTATATTACCATGGGTTGGGTTTAATTTGTTGGTTTTATTCTCTGTTTCTGTGGAGTTTCTACAGCAGGTCAAGCTAACTGCAGTGAGAGTGATGGACATGGACATTTCATAAAGTTCTTTTTCCTGAGTTTGTCTCAGGTCTGAAGCCTTGTGGCTTCTTTACAGAAGGAAGGAACCAGACTGAGGTGTGTTCCCTCAAGCTACTGAAAAGTGAGACCACCATTTAAGAGGTCTTTGAGTGGCATCTAAATAAATCACATATATGGTTGTATCAACATTTTACACTATTATGAGTCAAATCACTTTAATGTAAGATTAGCTCCTGATTCTTAGTATACTAAACCTTTAATAGACTTACAATTTTGAAATTCAAAAGATCAAAGCAATCATAAGCAGTGTGCATAATACATAGTTTGGAAAGACTGGAATCTTTCTAGTATATATTTTTCTTTATTTGTTAATCTGCAGGGAAGGAGCAATATTCTGTAATAACAGAGGGAAACAGTATTTAGCTACACAATATGGCATTCATAAGTCAGTTCCAGCCTATTCCCTCCCCTTTCTTCTCAGACACTCATAACTTTCTCAAAATAAATTTGAGGAGCTGGAACTATCCATGCTTGGATTCAACTGAAAGGTAAATGTTTGGGGTTTTATATTATTTTTTTTATGTTAAGATGATTAAGTGTGAATTAGTCAAGAGTGAACCTAACACATTTTTTCTTGTATGTTTCAATTAAAAATGTAATTAGGACAAATAAAAAATGATTAACAATCAAACCTTGAAACACAGACCTGTGAACATGCCTACGTGCATTTATATTAGGGAGTAGTGCTATTTGTTTTGAAGGCTTCATGTGGCTGCAGTTTTATGCAGAAAGTTGAGGATGTGCTCAGCTGTTTTAAAATTGAGGACCATTCTTTGCTTTTCATGTAATAACCTAATTATCAAGCAAAATGTGTAGGAAAATGCTGAAGGAATATGAAAAGCATAGGTGTATTTCCTTGACACTTTTATTAAAACATATGCAAAGAAAATTTTATTTCCTTTATTTATTTTTTTTTCCCTCAGTGGTTCTTTTATTAACTTAATCTCAGTTTAATCTGTATCTTTCCAAATTTAAGTGTCTGGAAGACTGGAACCATTGAACAATTTTCCTCAAGTCTCAATAAGATCTACGAAAGAAATCAAGTTTAAAGGAAACCAGACAACTAAGTCTAAAGTCATAAATGCCTGAACTCAGCACTTGCACTACATTTAGGAGAAACACAACAACTGCATCCTAAACATTTCAGTATTTCCCAAGTCTGAGATAGTTTAAGATGGCAGGAATTTGTAAAAGGTATTGCTGTTCATATTATTTTTGTTGTTGTATTAACTGACAAAATGAGTGGTAACAGGGAAATTGAATGTTGAGATGGAGTTAATTCTGAAAGTTTAATCTGAAGTGCTACAATTTCTATCTTCTTAGTGCTAGATATTTCAACTTTTTTTCAAGATACAGATTTACAAAGTTTTTGTTTTGGTTTTTTTTTGCATCTAGCAAATCAGTATGAAACTATTGCATATTTTGTGCAAAACCAGGAGAGGGATATATCTATTTTGCACTGGATGCAGATATGCTGATCAAAATTCTTATCATCAGCACAACTTCCCGAAGCTGTAGGTCTGATAGCAGCAGCTCATTACAGTGCATTCTTTTGGTGTTTGATAAACACGAAAAAAATCCTTGTGTTTACCTTAAAACGTGTCCATGTTTATGACTTTCAGAGCAACAGATTTCCGTCTTGAGTCCCATATTTGAATGTCACAACTTATATTCAAATTGCTTTACCCATTTTTATCAGTTTTAACCACTGAATTAACATACTGGCAGAGTCCAAAGTTTCATCCCAGTTTGGGTTTTTTGGGTTTTTTTAACATACTTTTACAAGTGAATTTCAGCATCCAGTCCACAAATTCTGATTGATTTGGCACAATGACAGATTCTGATTATTTTTTTTTCTCCCTCCATGTCACAAAATCTGTCTTTCATGACTTGTCAAACAGTCTCTGATTAATTTGGCCGGGTGATTCATGGGGCAGAATCCAGCCTATTTCTTTTGCTTTTCCCAGGATGCTTTTGACAATTCACTGTACACACTCCAGTACCCTGGCACTGCTCACTGGCAGAGCCCGGTGTGTTGCTCCTCATCCATGGCTGGGGACTTGTGCTCAGCTTGATTCTGCTGTGAACACTTCTAACCAATATGTAACTCCCCTGCTTGTCAAGATCTCTGCAAAATATTTTCCTATTAACCATTTTGATGTTGCCTTGTTTGCCTAACAGAGGATGCACCCTGGAAGTGAAAAGGCAATGCAGTAGATTATCAGTATTTAACACCAGGTGATCCCATACTGCTGCACCTGTGGTCAACAGTGATGAAGGTAGTGATTTTGACAGGAAAACTAACATTGAAATGACATGGATATGTGACTGTGCATGACTTCAAAGAGCAAAGGATTTAGAGAAATGGAGAAGACCTGTTTTAACTATTTATCTAGTTTTTTTCCCCAAATACAGTCATTAGACAGGAAAAGTAGAGGATGGCAAACTTGATTATACCCTAGATTTCAGTCAACCATGTATGACTGGAATTTGCCAAGTCTTCTCCATTCCTCAGCATCTGTACATACAATGAAAACAGAATTATTCTTTTTTCCACCACTTGACTGTTTGGGACAATTCCTGGATCTTTAAATTGGCCAGTGAAGTTGATGTGTCTGGTAAGGGTCAGTAGAATCTACCAGATTCTTTAACTTCTCATCTAATCAGCAATGGAGAAGTATCTTAGAGCCTTTCAAAATGAAAGAATGTTTAAAACAAGATCTTGGCATATAAGTCATTAAGATAGCTTGGGTGTCTGTCCCAACCCTGGCAGCTTCTCTTCAATACATCTGGCCTTCTCCTCTGGGCTGCTCTCAATCCTTTCTCTGCCCAGCTTGTGCTTGAGCTTGGGATTGCACCACCCCAGGTTCAGTTCATTGGACTTGGCCTTGTCCAACTTCATGAGCTTTGCATGCTCCCACCTCTCAAGCCTGTCCAGATCCCTCTGGATAACATCCCTTCCCTCCAGTGTGTCAACTGCACCACACAGTTTGGTGTCATCATCAAACTGGAGGAGAGTGCACTCAAACCCACTGTTTGTGTTGCCAACAAAGGTGTTAAACAGCACCCAGCCCAAGATGGATCCCTGAGGAGCACCACTGAGGAACAGCCCTGAGGATCACCAAACACTCAGATTTCAATCGCTGTTATTAATAGAGGTGGTATTTGAAGGCCCTATTCAAATCTTCACTGACCTAGATCACTCCTGCCACAGCATTTTCCTGTGAAAACAAAAGGATTGATATTAGTGTACTTAGTTTAATTTCTGTCTTCAGCTCAGGCTATTTTAGAAGTTTCCTGTACTTTGTGCCATCTCAGTTAAACTTGGCCAAGAGTACTACAGCAAGTGGGTTGCAGACCATGGTTGGTGTTAGCCAGCATAGTCTGGTATGGGAAAGCTATTTTAAATACAGCCAAACAAATGGTATAACCCATAAACTCACTGCCCAAAATGGAACAGAAGATGAGTGAACCTTTGAAGTGAAAGGTGAGCAAACCTACTGTAATGCTGTATGATCTTTAAACCATTTCCCTTTCCTGCCATGAAAGAGCTCTCTGAAGTACATCTGCTTCACTTCCCCAGTCTTTGCTCAACACATGACAACTATTTCTCTGCTTTGCCCTTCCAAAACAAACATATTTTCTCGTTAAGAAAGGGAAGGAGTAGCAAAATTCATTTCCCTTCCTGAATTTTATGTCCAAGGGGTGGTCTGCAGCTATGAGCCTCTTGGGCATGGGTTATTCCATATGGCTGATGTCACCCCCCAGGGTGATTCAGGCTTCCTACCCTGAGTCTCCATAGGAGCTTATCTTTCCCCACTGACTACAGGGGGAGCCATCAGTAATCAGGTTTCTGATCAAGGTGACTCAGTGACTGGGAAACCCAAGGGAGCTGAATCATAGCCTGAGGGTTACTGAGTAGATTATGAACACAATGCTGCTTTTTAGGATTCAGCCTTGCATTTTCTCTCAACCAGGTTGAACCAGGGCTGAATGCAGTGCTCTTTTTTCTGATAGCTGGGGACATTACTCATGTCCATAGACATAAAATATATATAAAAAAAAAGAAAAATGAAAAAAAAACCAAATAAACAAGCAAACAAACAAAAAAACCCAATAAAAACCACAAAGACTTCTAACTACCCCCTTCCTCAAACAAACTAAGGCCTCAGTCCTGTGTTTTGAAATGCAATTTGCCAAATGAGATTTTGATAAATGATGATTCTACCATGCAAGGAAATAATAATCCACATCATTGTTTTAACATTCTTTAACAGTCTTCTTGCTCTGCTTCTGCAGTATACAGTGTTTCAGGGCAATACACTGTGTCTTCTTTAAAGCAGGAGGGCTTGACAGTTATTTTGAGAATGGATATCATAATATGAATTGTATAAACATGTACAGGAGCATTTAAAACTAGCAGCATCTGAATATAACTTTGCAAAGTTACATTACTGTAATGTCAGGAGGATAAGAAATGTGTTCAGTGTTATGAAAAGAACAGATATCCTGTGCCATATACAGTCCTTATCATTTAATGACATAACAGTGTTTTGCTGTTAGACAAGCGATCAAATTTTTTTAATGTAAATAACCTTGTCTTAAATCTATTCCACTCTGATCACTGTGTGACTGTAAAAAAAAAAAACAGTGCAGCATAATTTTTAAATGGTTTTCAGTCTAGTGGAATAGGTGTCAGTTGTGGGTGTCTTTCAGATGCTAGAGGTTTTAATCTGAGCAAAGGATATCAATGTACAGAACAGGAAGGAAAAGTCATTGCAAGAGTCTTTGAGAAATTTTAGGCTTCTCTTCCCCTCCCAACCCTTTCACTCCCCTGTGATCTTAAAAACAAACTGTTGCCCTTGGCAGTGCTCTTTATGTGTTACAGAGGATTTCTTCACATTGAGGTAAGAATTAAACTAAAACTAAGTATCAGAACTGTTTGAGGTCTTCCACCAAAGCTCCCTGAACCCCATGTAAAGGCTCCTGGGTTTTGTTTTGATTTTATTTTTCAGCAGGCCATCTATACGTCCTCAGCACTGAGCAGTCCTCAGATTCCTTCTGCTGTTTACTTTAAAGTTTTGCTCATTCCAGCCTCTTTCTGTGGCTAGGACGGTTGGGTTGAAGAGCTATAGAAATCACATGTCCTGAGATGGTGCCTGTACCACAGAAACTGGAGGTTTTGCTCTATGCAAAATCAGAACAGCTTTTTTACAGAAGAAAGTATCATCCTACTACAGTGCTTAGTAAGAGAAGCTCAAGTCTGATGTGACATGTCATTTGATACGGATGGCTCTGTCAGCATTTACCAGGGTACATGAGACCAGAATTCAACCCCTGGTGTCTTCTGGACATAGTGATTTCATTTGATTGTGATAATATTGAGAATCTCTCTAGAAATCAGCACTTCACACTAAAAAATCAGAGAGGCTCAGAGAGATCGCAGCCTAAATTGACCAGGCAGCTGAAGGAGGGGAGGGGAAACAGGTGCCAAAAGAGGTAAAATAACCACCCTGCAAGGTAGGTCCATAGAAGATGGATACAACAAGAGGAAATGGCCTCAAGTTGTACCAGTGGTTTAGATCAGACATTAGGAAAAATTTCTTGCCCACAAGTGTTGGAACAGCTGCCCAGGGAACTGTAGGGGTCACAATCCCTGAAGGTGTTCAAAAAAGCAGGTAAATGTGGCACTTAGAAACACTTGGAAGTGGTAGGCTAAAGTTTTGACTCCATCTTAGAGGCATTTTCCAACCTAAACAATGATATGATTCCATGATTCTAAGATGTGGAACTGGTTTTCAGACCTCTCAGCTGCCATCATGTTCATGCAACACTTTTCAACTCAGTTTCAAGTTAAGGCCATATGTGCATTGCTTGGACTGTGAGATTGACCATGGATCATGATAACTGGGGCTGGATTGCTGATCCTGATTCCATTGCTCTGCCTGAATGTGCTGAAATCTGCTGCTGTGTCACAACAGTAGCTTCAGAACAGCCTTCATGTCAGCGCTGTGTGAGCAACCTTACTACCCAAACCCAGCAACTCATTCACACAAGCCCCAAAAATAAACCATCATCTTTAGTTTTCTTAGAAGAAACTCTGGAAAATAAGGTGGGGAAGGCTTTCATGACTACTCACAAAGGAGATTGACTGAATGCAGGAATGAATTTTCTTTAGAATGAAAACGACCCCTATCCAAATGTCAGTGAGGGTTTGCTTGACTTTATGTTCCCTAATAATAATTTTGCAGTTTCAAATCCTTTGAAGCTTCAGGTTTTTTCCCTTTTTGGCGCTAAGGTGGTAAGCATTTTGACAGACTGTTTGTTCTCTAAGAACAAGTGCCTTTTCTGTTTTTTTATTTGTTTTGTTTCAAGTTTGGTTATATAATGATTCATAACTATACTAACACCCACAGACAGTGTCTCTAAAAAATGATTTAAACAAAATGTACTGCATTTTGCACCTTTTTCCATTGTTCTCAAGAACTGCATTTGCTCTCATTTAGCTTTAACAAAGATCAGATTGAGCTGGAACTTGGGTAAGAGAGGTGATAAGTTTGCAGATAATAATGCATCTCATCAGTCATAAATTGCACAAATTAATCTTCAGATAGGGGCATGTCATTCAAGAATTTACATGCTAGCACTTTAATTGTCAGAAGCTAGTTTCTATTAGGCAGATGGATTGAGAATGAGTAACAGCATTTCCCATTAGTGGAGGGAAAAAGAAAAATTAAGGTAAGTTCAAAAACATTAAGAAAATGTTTTAATAATGTTGTTTAACTCAGCTTGTAATGAGAAAAAGAGCAAGACCTTAAGTGAATTAAGACCAAATTTGCTTTGTTTAGTAAATGCTTTCTCTCTGCTTAGAACAAAAGATGTGTATGGAAAAAGATAGTGAATGAAAGATGTATTATGCAGGAAAAAGTATGAGAGAAGGAAAGATCTATTTAAAGGAATACTTTGAAAAGGGCTAAAAGACGTTCTGTGAAAACCAATGCCAATTCTTTTTTTCCATGAAATTTGAATATTTCATTTTTTTCTGACCCATGCTGGTAAAGAGCTGGGTTTTCCTTCCTGTAATAAAGTGGACCAGAGGGGCCTTTGCTCTGTGAGTGGTTTGATTTGCATAGGGAAAGAATGTGGCTGCCAGACACAGGCCACCAACTGGTTGCTCTTTTTGTGCTGTACTCAGATATTTTAGCGTTTCAGAGCATAAAGTGGGCCCTGGGTCTAGAAAATTCTACGTCCACACTGTGGCGTGCCCTGGCAAAGTATAACCCTCTGTTCATGGGGAACCAACCCTTTGGGCAGTGCTGGAACAATCCCAGCTCAGCCTGGTGATGCTGTTTCACACTCTGCCCTAAATAAACATTAAGATATTAAAGGTTCACCACAGGCTCAAATTTCTGAGAAGCAAAGGATTTGGGCCACATGCTCACTTGGGATAATCTGGTTTCCAAGAGCAGATATCAGTGAACAGCACTAGTTTACATCGAGTCATTTCATGTAACAGCCTTCCACAATCTTTCTTTGTCATTAAGGGCTTTTTCAATTGCTAGACAAAGCTCTGCAGGTCACAATGGTGATAGTACTTTGTACTATTGTTCTTTGCAGTTATCATCTGAAAGCATTTTTAATGTATTTATTACTCTTAAAAAAAAAAAAATTATGAGGGAGCAACCCAGAGGCAGCTCAAAATTATTACAGCCTGTTGTTTTGCAGGTGAATAAAGGAAAAAGAATCCATTTTGCCTAAGGTTACTGTGAACCAG
This sequence comes from Corvus hawaiiensis, assembly GCF_020740725.1. Classification (NCBI taxonomy): domain Eukaryota; kingdom Metazoa; phylum Chordata; class Aves; order Passeriformes; family Corvidae; genus Corvus; species Corvus hawaiiensis. Next base: position 75,355,284 of record NC_063216.1, on the reverse strand, counting down.
AAAAAAAAAAAAAAGAGGATTAAACTCAAGGTGATATGACTACTAATCTTTGGCTTTAATAACTGAACTGCAGCAGGTCCCACCTGGGCTCAGGGTTCTTGTTTGGCGTTTAGACAAGTAATGGAATAAAAGCTAAAGCAAAGAATCAATCCTCATTCTTGTTACATTCAGGGGGATTTCTTATCATGGATCTACCTGTGACACAAAACCCTAATGAATTTCATCAGCAGTAGGATATGTTCTAGATGCTGTTTCCTGACCACGATGAAAAACTTTGGCCAAAATAAATACATAAACACACAAATCTTGTGATTTAAAGAGACTATTTGTTTATGTGTATTTAGTGTTGTATATGTTTGTGTTTGCAGCAACAGAGGTTCAGGACTTCAGAATTAATTTGTCCCTCTCTGCAATACTGTCCAGATACTCAGGGCAGAGGAGTTCTGCTGTCATGAATGGTTTAAAAATCATTCACATACTTACAGAAACTATTGAAGCATTTTAGCACATGAAATTACTGACTTTTGCCATGCTATCCCATGATTTTATCTATGATAGCTCTGATCATCTTAGCTTTCTGTACTATCTGTGGAAATATATGACAAACTCTCCATCTTTGTTATAATTTCCTCAAAAACCCCCTGTGGCTAATCTGTCATTTGTTTGCTTGCTGATCACATGTTTTCTATAGCTTCTTTTTCTACAGTTGTTTAGGTTTTTTAAAAATTTTGTTTTCTATTTTTGAAATTCTAGCATGGGGTTTTTTTAAGAGAAACACACAGATAACATCCCAGTTCCTAATGCCTAATAGCAATTGATGTCCTAACTAAAAATGGTCCTGTATACCTTAGACTGATGAGATATTTTGCTTCAGAAATATTTTCACATTATCCTACAGAAATATTTTTATAACAAATATACAGAATAATAACTCATTTTTTCTGAATAAAAACAAATTTCTGAAATAAGTCACTAGGAACAACTAAATGTTTTTATTTAAGTTCAGTGAAACTGAAATTTTTGTATGTTTTCTTCTTCTCACTAGAAACTGAGTTTTAATGACTTTTGAACAATATTTGGTCTTGTTTTGAGAAAGAAGAAAATGAAAAAATTCATTAATCCTATATATAAGGATTGGACTACATTTTCCTTCGCTATTTTAAGAATGTAATCTTAATAAAGACTCTAAGGAGAGGTATATATATTAATAGTTACTTTCTGTTTTGGTTTCTTTGCTTGTTATCTCATAAAACTCCACAGTCTTTAAGAACTGCGTATGCATGTTTAAAGAAAGGAGGATAAAGTTCTAATCTTCCCAATTTATCACCAGTTCTAAAGCATCACTCTTAAAAGAACCCCAAAATTATTATTTTTTTTTTTTTAAAGGAGCAGAATCCTCCTTCTTTCTTTAATTTTTGTTCTCCCCTATCTCCCTGCAATTCTTCCAGGCCCCTGCCATGTAACTCCACTTTGTTTTAGGGAATATTTGAGTGTTCATGGGAGTACCTTCTGGCCATCCCCTATATGGATTCACACTTCCAAATTATTCTTCCACTGTAGACTAAGAAGATAAATGAACTTTCCTACTGCTTAGTTGATGCTGTTTTTTAAAATTAAACCTCTAAATGAAGTTAGATGGACCAAGTGCTAAAAACACCCATTTCGCTTTACTGTTTGTAAAGGGCATCCATGGGGACCAGCTCAGTGTTCGTGTGCACACACAGAGTCATATCCCCCTGTCAACTGCTTCTTCCTGTCTCGGGTAGAGATAAAGCTGATCAGACAGAAAGCCACTTCCATGCACCACCACTTTGTGCTGATGGGAGATTCTCATGTGTAGGAACGTCATCAGTTGTGGCCAGAGTTTTCTTTATGTCATGGCAGCTTATTAGGCTGGTGGCTGATTTCAAACCTGTTTTTTTCCAGTGACTTCAGTAAGATTTAGATCAAATGCCTTGAGCTCCTTGTTGTCCGAGATTTTTTGCTGAATGTAGAAAATCAATCCCTTTAACACATGAAATGCCTAATTGGCAGGATATACATGGCCAAGCTAGAATGGGCTTTGAGCAAACTGGTCTAGTGGAAGGTGTCCCTGCCCATGGCAGGGGATTGGAACTAGATGATCTCTAAGGTCCCTTCCAACCCAAACCATTCTATGATTGTTTTTCTGATTCTATATCTGAAAAAATACTATATGTTATCTGTTTGGATTGACTCACAAAATGCTGTGATGAAGCCATGAGTAAACTTCCTGAACATCAAAATATAAACAGTTAAACCAAATTTCTTATGGTACATGTTTGACATGATGGTATTCTAGGCCTTGCTTTGCATTTTTTTAGTGAAAGGCATGGCAGAAACTTATGTTGCTGAGGAGCAGAGAATACAAACTTCATTCAGTACTAAATAAGAAAGAGTCTGAGCACTTGAGAGTTTACAAGAAATGCAGAGGAGCCATTTCAGGATCAGTCATGGTTCACATTGGTAGATATTTGGTAACTAAACAGAAAAATTGTGTTAAGAGTCATCCAAATCCTGTTGTAGCCAACCTGTAAGTAGAATACATTCTGCAAAACAGAACAGTTACAATCCCATCCTTTGTGTGTTCGATTCAAGCACACCAATGTTATAAACCATAGGCTGATAAATGGACCTCAAATATCGGTAAAAGAACAGAGTTTTCATCCATGCATAACACAGAAACAAATTGTTGAACTTACTCAGTTCTAAAGGCCTTTTCCATAATTTTTGCTCATGCAAAAGACTCCTGAGGCAACAAGACAGCTTACCTGCCAGCTTTGACATTTCTATAACCAAAGCAATATTTCAGAAGCCCCACATTATAAATCTGATGTGGATTTGAATTTCCCGAAAGTAATAAATGATCCAATTAGAAAACAAACAAAAAGGTGAGAATAATTACGCTGTTTATTCTTCCATTATGATAAGGTGAGCTTGACAAGACAGAATGCTTTTCCTAAACCCAGAGTTTCTCTGTGCTTGCAATTGATCTTAGGAGTTAAAGATTCTGTTTGCATTTTTAACGTGCTGAAGTAAAATGTATTGCCTTGATAGAGATGTTAAGAAGCAGTTTGCTTACAGCATCTCTTACCCTTCATTTTCTATTCCTCTCACTTATTGCAGAACTTCAAAGGCATTTGGGGATATATTATCTGTGTAGAAATAAGTCTTACACTGCAATGATTTGCAGTAGTGCAGCTTTTAAAATCCTTTCTCAACAGCTTTTCTCTGCCCTTAATCATTCACAAATGCATTGTTAATTAATTACACAGACTATTTTTAATGAAAAAAAATCACCACAAAAAGAAGGCCGTTTTTCCAGCTTCCTTTTTGCATTTATAAGTGCAATCTAAACCAAGGTCTGTTCTATTAGGCAGCACAGTTTGCAATTCTCTGATTTTTAGATTTTCTGAGGATTGATTGTACATAGTTTGAAAGAACCAAAGATAGATTTTGTGCAGCATTTTCAATTGACATTTATTAATCCAATCCAAAACCAACTATGCTTCCACAAGTGTAGGTAGACACTCTTTGTGGTAAAATTAGGACCCAGGGCTGAGAAAACATTTGACATTGCATCATCTCTAAGTAGATTTTTATAGGTACATCTGTTATGTACATGATCTGTTTGTGTTTCCTTGAGGTATATATTTCAGGACACCTTCTCCCCATGCATGTCAATTCAGCCTAGAGCATAAAATCATATACTATTTTGAGTTGGAAGCAACATTTAAATGTTATCCAGATTACCCCCCCTAAATAAGAGTTTCCAAAGAGGTGCCTAACTACACAACTAAGGCCAAGTCAGATGAATCCTTAATTTTGGAGATACTGATAAAACCACTCAAAAAAATTTTTTTTGTGGAAAAAAAATCTGGTTTTGTAAAAAAAAAAATTCTGAGGCAATCACATTGATTAATTGATTGGCTGTTTCCTGGCCATCCCTCTTTCAGATGTTCTGGGCTTTTAAATATTGGTAATTGATTTAAACAAAATTCATCAAAAGAGTTGAAGTTCTGAAGATATTGAATCCTGAGGAATTCTTTAAAAATAGGTGTCTGAGTAATGAGAAATTCCCAATTAGTCTGGACTGAGAGAAAGGCCTCAGTATGACTTGGTGCCAGAGAGGTCATGGAAGACAACAGTTAATGTCCAGCCTGTGGAAAATCTACACTGAAAGTCTTCAGAAAGTGACTTCAGTAATTTCACAGGTCACAGAACTTGCTTAATAAGCTTTTCTTTTACGTGTGCAGTGGAAAACAGAAACCTGAGCCCATTAAATGGATGTGTCGGTTTTAACTTGATAATAATAACAGCAATAGCATCAATTTAAGAACACACAAAAAAGGCCAGTAGAAAAATATGAAAAAAGAGAGAGGATCTGCTGTTTTGCACAGAATATTGCCTCCATGTTTCCACTGTGCTGTGTTTGTGCTCCTTTGCACCGAGTGAGGTGGGAGTAGAAGGAGCTTGTGCCAGGATGGAGGACAGTAATGATTTCCACCCACTTTGCTCTCTGACGGTGTTGAATCAACCCCAGTAACTCCATTCCTGAGTGCTGAGGTTGCTCTAAACATTTTCAACACAAGGTTTTGTTTTGCTGCATGTCATAAAAAAAGGGCTCCGGGTTTACTGTTTGCAGAGTTTTACTGTTTTTTCCCCCACTGCACAGCTATGAAAATTATTTCATTCTTATTCTAATGTTGTGGGCTTCAAGAATAGATCTCCTTGCCTAGCATTCCTCTGAAATATGAAAGAGATGCCCTCTGCAGCAAGCTTAACACTGCTATCATCTGCATAATAAAGATAGTCTGTATGTATAGAATATGCACACACATATAAATTTATACTGATATACTGTGTGGGCACAAAGATAAACAGAATAAGAATCACAGCAGCAAAATAGAAGAAGAGACCTGTAACTCAGTGACTGACACCAAGAACAGATCTCATCTGTCAAATGACTGAATTGAGAGGCTTTTATGAACATCTCTTCTAGGACAAAGTACATTATATGTGCAAAATGAATGTATGCAACCTGATAATGTGCCATTTCCCTAACAATTTCATAAAAAAAGTTGTTTCTCATTCTTTATTTTTTTTATTCACCATGGCAGTTTTCTTTCACTTCCTGTCCCTGAAAAAAAAAAAAAAAAAAAGGATTCTCCAAAATACATGTGCTAAATTTTGCATCTTATTACGTGCAAAATGATCTACTAAGTCACAACTTCAGATGCTCTCAAAGCCATTGAATGCATCTCAAAAATAATTAAAAATATTACATCAGTTACATCAGAGACATTCATCTTCCAGATCTGTGGGGAGTTTACTTATGTGGTTGCAATTGTTTTTTCTTGAGGGATGTAAAGAATGGCAAAGAGTTGCACAAACCTTAACATTTATCAGGATTATATCAGCAATGTTATTTCCACAAACACTGGTTGTCAAGGACCTGCTCATAATGTGTCTGTTTATATTCAAAGACAGAACCAAATATCCACCTACTTAGTAAAGCAGGCAAACACTATCTTCTAGTGGAAATTATTTGATGGTACATCTTGCTAATGAAAGTTTTGTCATTGGCATAGGGCCCTGATTCAGAAAGGGACTCACATATCTCTCTTTATTTATGGGATTGTGCCCCTGTTGAACTCAGTGGAACCACAAACATGCTCAGGTTTCATATGGGCTCCAGAAGTTTGATGAATCAGCACCTGAGCAGCAACAAGAAAATGCCCTTAATTGTGGAATCATGTCAATGACTCAAGAAAAACTCAAACTTTTCCAGCTAAAGACTTCCCTCTAGGAAGAGACATAATATTCTGCACTTTGCAACGTGTCTGTTTACATTAAAACCCTGTTCTTCTTAACTTGATGACTTCTTTTCCACATAGCAGAAACTGGTGAATTTCAAACTTGGCTTATGCAGTTTTTGTCAAACCCATTAGGGGTTTCTGATCTACCTTTTTAGATAGGCTAGGCTCCAGTAAGCAGCAGCTTGTAGATTCTCGTTTGAAAACAAGTCTTTTTGAATTGATGTTGAAATCCTTGTTTGATTGAAGAGGACGGTGGAACTTTTCTAAAGCTGAGTTTGAGACAACAGCTTGTCCCTCTTTAAAGCAGTTTTGAGTCCCCTAACATCATGAAGGCATCACCAAAGGAACTAAAAACCAGGATTTTTGCATCACAGTCAAGTGGAAGAAACACCTCTTAATTTTTTTTAATGGATAAAAAAGGGAGTAAAAAAGAAAAACTTAAATAAAAGGGTTGGATTTGCTTATGTTCTTTGAAGCTTTTCTTTGTAGGCAAGAAATCAGTGTTCAGAGAGGGGAGAGGGGAGAAGAAACCAAAAATAATATAAGAAAACACTGAGTTCTGTCTTTGAATTATATAAAAGCAGCTGCATTTGATTTAATTTTTCTTTAGCATAATGTGCTGTATAATCACTGGCTTCATCATCCCCTGGGCCCAAGCTTCCTCTTAGCACAAGCTGTGGGAGCTGTGCCACAGAGTTCAGTGGAAGCAGAATTTGACCCATGCTTTGCTTTAAAAATAGAAGGTACCTCTGTCACTTTTCTCTTTTTTAAGAAACTCTTTCTTTTGAGATGCTAAATGGTCCTAAAAATCATTGTTTGTGATGTCACCAGCCTTCTCCCCTGTAAACTATTGAAAGGAATCAATAGTTTACCAAAAAGGTAAAAGTCCACAATCCTATGGCTCATCATCTGGAAGGAACAATAAATGGAAGCAGGAGAAACACTGCAATCTTCTAAGGGGATTGACTGTAAGACTTGTTTCAACCCCACTGCTTAACACCGGGCATGGTTGGGGGTGGGAGGAGAGAAGGAGGAAAAGGATAAGGGAGTCTGTGGAGGGAGATGAACTTGTTTCTTAGTCCATTTAAGGGCTGGCTCTCTTCCAAGACAAAGCAACTTACTTTCATGAGGGTGAAAGAAGGTTTTCCCAGGGGAAAAATTGTCCCTCAAAAAAGCATTAATGAGAATTTGAAATGAAAACAGAGTGTTGAAAAATGCCAACAATTACTCAGTTATCAAATAGAGTTTAACGATATGTTTGGGATTTTTTTCCACCTCTCCCAAAACACAACCGGAGAGGACTGTGGAGTTTCGGAGATTATTTGAGCTATTAACCACAGACAAATAAATATTAATTGAGTCTGTTTCCATATGGAGTAAATAAGAAAATTTATAGCACTTTTACTGAAAGCAAAATCAGAATAAAACATAGTTCTTTTAGCATTTAAGCCTGAAAATGCAAATAAAATGAGCAAAAGCAAATAAATAATAATTTGTCTCTCCTGCCACCTGGAGAACTCCATATGTACTCTAAACATTGCTTAATTAAAACTCACAGAACCCTGGTTCAGTAATTATTTCTTAACTGCTTGTTTTAGAGGAGAAAGCCTTTGGCCTTCAATTACAATAAATTACAGAGAGGGCAAGCATGGACAGGCTGTATTCAATAGCCTTTAGTCAGCCTCATCTTCCCAGCTCTGGAAAGCAAAGTTCTTTTTACAGTAGGACTTGACTCTGCAAGCCCTGAAGTCATGGTTAAAGATCCCACTGACTGTCTGGGAACAGACACAGCCCCCCCACGCCCGTGGGGATAAGGGTTAACACTTAACTTTGCATTAAAACTGTTTTGCTGCACCAAGACTTTTTCTCTTTTTCGTTTTTTTTTTTCTTCCCAAAAATGGATTTCCCCCCCACCCCACATTCTTCTCAATGTGGTTTCAATGTACTCATCTTCCTGAGATCACTTTTACCTGATAAAAGTGAAAAGCCATTATGGCCTTATTTGTCAATTTGGTGTGTGGGGGGAGAGACAGGAGATTGAATGTTGAGGTTCTACAGCTCCTCCAGCATGTGGTGATTCATTAGGACATTATGTGGTAGGTAGCTGCACTCTGGCATGCTCTAGGCATCGTGTACACTGCTGTTTGAAACAGAGCAACATAATAAATCCCTTTGTTAATAACTCTAAATGATGACTTATGCCCTGGAAATTCCTTTTCCTCCTGGCACAAGCAACTATAATCTCCGTGGTGCTGCAGAACTGAGTAGACATCCTAATACCTTTACTGGAGGTGAAACAATATGCACCTCATTAGCAGGTCACAGATCAAACTATTAGCAACATGGTGGGAAGCCAGCTAGGATTTGGTGGGATTTATAAAAGGTCGTCTTAGAGGCAGCATGCAAAAACGCTTTTTGGTGGTGAAAATGCCTCTGATCAACTGATTTCCCACTCAGTGGGCACAGGGAAGACATTTTATCCCATTGAGCAGACTGGTTTGGCAATGGTGATTACTTGGGCTTAAAGCTTTATGTATCTCATGAAATCTGCAGCAGTTCCTCTTGATAAATTAACCTTCATTTTGTTACATAGAAGGAGGAAGCCCATCAGCTCATCTCTGTTTCCTTTGTTCTTTATCTCTTCACAGCATTCATAGCAGGAGGGAAAGACGAACTAGAAAACACTGCAACATCTGCCACAAATGAACACTGTAGTTGCCCCACAGTAGCCCAGGGGGTCAAATCCTTATCCTTATGTATAACCAGGGGAGTGTTCAGCAGCTTGGAGTAGCCTGGGATGTTCCTCTGGATGCACTGTAGCTGCACCAGCCAACTGCATCCTTCAACAAGTCATCATGTTCATAAAATTTCATAGAGTGTTTGTTTTTAAAACAAAGCTAAGTTCATGGTTGTAAATGTTGTGTTGGTGGTTGCAAACAGAGGTCAGCATTTTTATTCTGCCAGAAGGAAAAGGAAACTGAGGCAGGAGGACAATACCCCAAGCCCATCCTGTGAGTCTTGCAGGGAGTACACAAGTGTTGTCAGTCCTGAAGCTACAGAAGTTTTGTTACACACGGACAGAATATTTTTAATACATTACCTTGACTATTCCTTGCAAGGAGACCTTGCTGACTCCTACTTTTCTAAATTCCTCACGAGACAGGATGGTCTTTTGTCCTATGTGTGCCTACTTTCCAGCCTTGGGAGCCTCAGTTCTCCCGGGTCACTCCAAGAGGTTTGTACATACACTCCCAGACCATCGCGCATCCTCTGCAGAGCAGCATGGTGCTGGTGCTTCCACCAGAGAGCAGTGAGGTGTAAGATTCCCTGCCAAAATCAGGTCAGAGATCCTCGCTGGTGTAACCAAGTTTACTTTTCAAATACTTTTAAAATGTGGAGATTAGCTCCTGGCTATGATCTTTGGTTCAAACCTTTCAGCTCATAAAATAACTTTACATGCAGATGCAGCAGACAAAACACTAAAGGAAAGGAAACAGGAAGCTTGGCTCCTGCTCATCCAATTTTCTGTTGAAATGCACACTTGGGAAATTCCTTTTCAATTGGTCACGCCAAGGCCTAGGATATTTATATGTGTGCATACGGTGTTAAGACCCAAACACACCAACTTATATGGTATATCACATTTTAAAAAGACACCTACAGAAACATTTAGACTTGTTTCACTGATGTCTATCACAAGAAGATGTTTTGCCATTTCAGAGGACATGCAAAGCATGAGAGAGGAAGGAAGAGTGGTTCTGTGATAGCTTTACTGGTGAGAGTGCTGTGGCAGTGAGAGACAGCAGTCTCACATTAGAAAAATTAGGTTTCTTTCCTATCTAACCCTGCTAGTGAGCATGGATCATTTAAGTCTTCTAAGATTTCTGATTACTCACCAGCAAAACAGAAATAATTTTCTGAAGTTCCTTTAAATTCTTTGTTTTTGTGAATTTTTCTTAAAAATTACTAAACCTTTCACATTGGCAAGATCTTTCTTCTGCATAACTTAAAGAAACAGGACACAGTGTGTCTACACAGTCTAAAATCAAGCACTTATTTAAAGTTACATGCTTTGGGAAGATGCAGGATATGGCAGGATGGATCAAGAACACCTAACTTAAGAGGATGCCATCATCCAGAGAGAGTACATTGGCCTCTAAGGGATTTCCAAGGGGAGAAACAGGACTGTAGACAGAGAAAAAGCAACATTCTCTGAGTTTGTGACAGCAAGTATCAGAATCAGTAATTTACTGTTATTTGTAAACTCAGTATTTGTGAGGGCTCTTCCCTTCCCACCCCTCAATCTCGGGCTGAGCAATGCCAGGGCTGTTCTGAGTCACTGTGCTGTCCTCCAAGAGAAGGAAGGTGCAGTTCTTTCTTTTAGGACCCTACACAGAGATTTGTTGCTCATGGCAAATTGGTTGTGGTCATCACCTCCTATGGACCTGGCTGCTTTGGGCATACCCAGGGTCACTCTTTCTACAACCTCGTCTCCCCTTCCCCTTCCAGGACAAGATCATAGCAAAGGTGTAAGAGTACAAACATAAATTAACCCTGTGCAAAGTGTCTGGTTCCACAGAGCTTGGGGCTCACCACACAGACACTGCAGCATAGTGCCATGCCATGCTCCCATCTGTAAAGATTTGGTTCCCAAAAGGTGCCCTGCAGTCATAAAATATAATTATTGGGGTTTTTCATTGTTTGGGGCGGGGTTTTTTTGTTTGTTTTTGGTGGGGGTGTTTTTGTTCTCTTTGGGTTTTTTTTTCCTGTTGCTGGTTTATTTTTAAAGTTTCTGAAATAAATCAAGGGCTATGCTGAAGTCCATCAAAGCATTATTTCTGTAGTAGAACCTGAAAATATGTGTTCTGTAGCTTACCAGTGCTAATATACTGAGTGAGATGTGTGAGGGTAGAAAGCTCACTGGAACAGTGCTGGAAGAATGCATAAGGCAAAACAACCCAAATCCAGACCAGTTTCTCCCTCACAATATTTCACTTGCTGTCCCTGGAACTGCAGTGGTGTTTAATCCTGCACAGGAGTTGATTCACACCCAAAGAGAAGCCAAGAGCCAAATAACTTTTGAGAAATTTGGGCACCGAGGCCACCAGGAGCAGAAGGAAAAGGAGGAGCTATGTTTAGCAGTGGTGGAACTGCATCCAGTGGATTTCGGCTCCCGTATCTCACCAGTGTTCAACTGCTGAAGTTCCAGTGACAAGATTTAGGTTTCTGGGAGAGGTTTCTTGGCAAAGGAAGAACAAGGTGGAGAGAAAAATAAACTAAAATTCTCCCAAAAGTCTTGCAGCAGCTCTGTTCTTTGGTTTTCTGTGTTCAGCAAAAAAATAAAGGTGGTATAATTTAATCTAGATGAGAATAAGTGAGAGAGAAAGGGGTGTCTCTACCACATCTGCCCAGCTGTTCTCTGACAAGATGAAGATAACACAATTGCATCGTGTGTTAATATTTCAGTACAGGCTTCTGCTTCAAAAGCATTCAGGAAACAAACGACCAGGTAGAGGGCTGTGCAGACTAATTTCCCTTTTACAAAGGGCAATTAAAACTGCAGTAGCCTTATCTCCTCACAATTACATTGTTTTAGAACCACAGGACAAAAAATATTATTGAATGGAATTTCTGAGGGATTGGTAGAAATCAATATAATGTATCTTTTGTGTTAAATGCTTTAGAATCTATTTTTCTGCAATATAAATACATTTATAATATCCCTAATGCTGATAAAAAATCATCTTGATAATCTATTCAAACACCTAAGAGACTTCAGTTTCTTTTCTGACACACTCTGAATTTCAGTTTAAAATGCATTCTGGTTTAACTGTCATCAATAGCCTAATGCAATCTCAAAGAAACAGGCATAGGCTATTCAAATATGCTTCCAATATAAGTTAGAGATTGTCAGACAAAGAAAAAAATAGCTTCTGAGTTAAAGACATAAATGTCAAGAAATAAGAGGAGGAAAAAAAGTGTGTGAAATTCTGATTTTTTATTACATTTTTCTGGTATAGGTCAATTAATCATAAATCATCATAATTTTAATAAAAATACTCTACAAAACACAGTTAAAAAACATGACTTGGTTCATCAAGATCTAAGAGGGTCTTTCTTTGCTGTTGAAATTTTAATTATTCACTCTTTCAATATTCATAAGTCACCTCATTCTTTAAATTGTGAGGTGAGCCACACAATCAAGAGATTTAAAAATGGGAAAGACAGGAAATTTAAGGTGCTTTCCCGTATTCAAGTATTTTATTTTGTTTTCATGTGTTTGAGATTTTGCAAGAAAAAGCTCTCTCTACAGTCCTAAGGTCTAAAGCCTTGCTGTCATAAAAAATGAAATTTTGATGGGTCTGTATGACTTCAGTAAGTGAAAACTTGTGAACTATACCAGGTATTCCAAATCTCAAAAGGTAATTATGTGCTATGGTCACTGATTGTAATTAGAAAATGGAGTTTTAAAACCAATATTAATCATAGTTATGATACATTTTAATAGCTCACTCACAAATGAAATGATCTTTACAGTCCCTTCTAACCCAAGCTATTCTGTGATTCCACAAAATCTCAACTGGTGAGTTAGAACTCTACAGAATAGACTATAAATGTAAGTAAATCCCTTTAGGTTTTTGTTTTTAAGCTCAGATCAGAAATTTCAACCTGTCCTTTCCAATCAGCTAATCTTGCACAAAGCTGGGATACTTCATCTTTTATTCCTTCTCCTATACAACAGTACCAAGGCTCAGGATGCAGTCAGTCTGTGAGTACCCTGGACATTCTTAAACAGTAAACAACTTCTTTGCAGCAATTTTTTTATTTTTAAATGTCCCCATTTTGTAGAAAAGCAAAAGTTACAATATCACCCCTGAAGGTCTATTAGTGCTGTCAGTGATATCCCTGTGTGAACGGAGAAATCTGGACTTGAAAGGACAAAATAAAATGGTTTGTGTAAGACATAGATACATTTCTACTGCAAAAATATTTGAAAGCCTTGCAGTTCTCTTTTTTGCCTCTTTTAGTCCTGCAAAGGTCATACTCAGAAGCCTGAGAGAAACCGTGGCAATTTTCCTTGAACAAGAGATGTGGTTCTGATAGCGGGATCACACAACTCGGTAGTTTCATCACCATTCAGATGCTTGTATGAGTTCCTGTTCATCAAAAGAGACCTTTAAATTTATGGTTATTAGGTGTATTTCCTTCCTTACTAAGCATTTTATGATCAGCCCTTGGGTTTTTTGGTTTTTTTGCTTAGGACCATGTTTTTTGCTTTTGTTTAACTTGTGAGTAGACATTTCCATGAGAACCAGAAATTTCTAGATCAAGATCAAGATGTTAATTTTCATCTTGGGTAGCTCCCTTATGTTCTACTTGTTTACTCCAAATATTGCCTCTTATAGAATAATTAAGGTTGGAAAAGACATCTAAAATCAACAAATCCAATCGTCTTTCCATCACTCTTCTTAATGACACAGCTATGGGCTAACTGAGGCTCTCTTGACATTAATGAGTTAATATGTTTGCTATGTGCAGTTGGAATTTATTTTTCCCCTCCTCCAAAATATTCCCAGTGAGATAACCTTCAAGTCACACTGATTATCTCTTTCTCCAAGAGTCTGGGAGGGAATTAGGGTATTGAAAAATGGCAAAATTTTAAAATTAATTATGAGATCCTGAAGGGTTCTTGGCATCCATCAAGATCACAAGATATTGTGGAGGCCCCCAAAGGAAACAAGACAAGTTTATTGAGGAAATTTTTTTTCAGGAGCTGTGATTATAGGATGCCTCCCCATTGGGAAATATCCAGCAATTTGTAAATCAGAGGATTGTGAAAACCACAGGGAATCTGACCACCTGCAAAGCAGAAGCCCTATGCTTTCCATGGCCTTGTTTGAATGAGACAAAACAATGGGGTGAGAAACACTCCTGGTTTTAAGTTAAAGATTTCAACATAATTTGTATTGATCTGCTCTCAATGTGAACATATGTGGTGGATTTCTTGCCAGGGTGGTGTCCAGCTTCAGTTTATAGGCATTAAATCCTCTGATCTTTGCTCTATTGAATTGAACTCTTGTGTATTACTCCTCTGTTAACTGAGGAAACACACTGAAGCTCTTGGGCTGCTGCTGAGGTTTGTAGCAGAGATGCCCTGTGAGGAGAGATGGCTGCTCTCCTTTAGTACATGCAGCTGACATGGTGGTATTCACCCAAAGGTTGGACTTGATGATCTTGGAGGTTTTTTCCAATCTTAACAATCTTATGATTTTATTTCTCTCCACAACCACCGATGACAGCCCGTGAAAATCGGTGTAATTCCAGTAATATATATATATACAGCTAAATGTTTGCTCTACTTATATTTGCATGAGAGGCTCTTTCCCCCTACAGATTTCTTTACTAGCTTCAACACTGGTAAGTCCCTTCAGAGTGCAGCCAAAGATGATATTTTTTAAATGAGCAGCAATAAAAATTCCCCATAGCAAGTTTAAATCCTGATAATGGTGCAGTTTTATTGCATTGTACTGAACTTTTACCAATCAGTCCAATTATGGGCTAATTCATTCTCATCACTTTGGAAAGCTTTTTTTTTTCAAAGCCCTATCTGATTTTTTGGCGTGTGAAATGCTTACAAAGGGAAGTTAATAAAAGAGCGGTTCATCTGCATATACAAAGGAAGATCATAATATAAAAAATTGCCACATTAGAGAAGTCTAGACCTTGACTATCTGTCATATATTTTTATAGCGTCTTATCACTGCGCTATCTGATGAAGTAGTGAAATGGTTAAGATAAATGAGACTTAATTAGTGGAACTGATACCTGTCTATTGCAAGCCTTAAATTTGCATCTGGGAGCTCTGATTTTCAGAAGGGAAGCGCACGCCTGCAGTCCTGCTTCCCTTTGAAATCAATGGGAGTTTTCCCTGCAGTGAAAACAAATGCTCGAGGTTTTACCCAGAGCCAACTGAAACTATTGCCATCAAATCATCCCTTTGAATTGTGAGCTAAAACATGGGGAGACAAGCAAATACCAGAGCTCTGAGATGGAGGGAGAAGCGGAAGAGCCTAACTTCTAACACGTCAGGCTGCAGAGCTCAGCAGCCTGCAAAGATAAATAAGTGGTGTCAGGAAGAGGGTTGGTGCAGATTATTTTCACTCTGGCACAAAACTCACCAAAATTTGGCTTTTTTTTTTTTTCCCCCAGCTTTGCTTGTGGAGCAAAGTATTTACATTTGAGCTCAGGGATTAGATGGCCAATTGCCATTGGTGTCAACTATTTCAGTAGGAATGGGCTGCAGCATAACTTCCCTGCCAAACGCTCCCTGTGCAGAACAAACGATTTACCACAGAGCTCAGAGATGGGGTATTTACATTCATTTAAGTTTGGTATAAACATTTACAGAACATTAGGACAAATACCAGCATTCTCAGCTAAATGTCTGACCACAATTATTTCTGATGAATAAATGGCCTGTAGAACGACTCTAAGATGAGAGGCGTTTTTTTCTTTCTTTTTTCCTCTCAAGCCAAAAGACTTTGAAAAAACCAGTGCAGTATGCAGCTAAACACACTGTGCAAAGGTTCATGTAGAGTTAAGGAAAACCATAGATGTTTGTGTGATTAGGGAGTGAGTATCTAGATTAAACCAGTTTATGTTGTCCTTCATCTGCTGTTCTGTTTTTTTCCTTCAAAATCTCACCTTCAAATCTGACCCTGACAGACATGCCTGGTTCAGTAAAGATGCTTTGTGCTGACCAAGTGCTTTTTAAACTAAACATCATGAGCTGGCCACTGCAAAGGTACTTTTCCCACTGGAAACGGTGGCATGAGGGTTGTTGATTACAGCACAAGAGTCTATTTACCAAATATTTCTCAGAGGCACCTGGCTGTGAGAATAAGGAAGCCACTTAAAGGTACCTAGAACTACCTAAGTGTAAAGCGTGTATTTTCTCAGTGTTAGCACAACAGGCTAATGTATTCTTCATCACTCTTTTACTTATTATTTTTGTTTTATTCATAAGTGTACCACAGAGAAAAGTTGCAGATGCAAAGATTTCTGTTCAGTGCTATTTGTGGAGCTCTTCTGTTCATGATCTTTGTAAAATCATAACATCATTAAGGTTGGAAAAGACCTTTAAGATCAAGTCCAATCATTAACCCAGCACTTCCAAGGCCACCACTGAGCCATGTCCCCAAGTCCCACATCTATATTTTTTTTGAACATTTGCAGGGACAGTGATCCCACCACTTCCCTGGGCAGCATGTTTGAGAAAAGCAATTCAACTCTAATAATAGTTAAGAAAAATATCATTGTTAATAATGCCATTTTCAGCATATTTCTCATAGCCAGAACAGTCCAGCAACTGCAGGACTCAACATGTCAGAACAGTTCTGGTTTCAGCTCTGACAGAGCAGGGAGCTTAACTTGATTTTCAGGCACCTCGGCTGAATGTGTAATTATGAGTCGATTGACTATCCTGAGATGTGTCTTTCTTGTTTTGGCGGGTGATTGTGTCTGATTAGGGATTTTTTATGATGCTAATTTAAGGTGTATAATGAAAACAGCTTATTAATCTCTCAGTGTTTCTGAGTGAAACTGTATTCTCTTTTTCTGCAGCCTCTTCTATGTTCCTTTGGGCCTGTTCTTCATCAAAATGCATTTGTCCCTGTGAAAATAACATATAAGGCAGATAACTAAAATCTGACCATTAAAACACAATTTATTACTCCTTTCCCCAAACACCCTGATTGGACAGTGTTAACTGTTATCTGGTTCAGATCCTGGATCCCATGAAGGGCAGATCCTCTTTTTCAGTCGTGGCAGAAGTCTGTGAGATTCCTACAGAAGCCTGGAAGCATCAGCTTGGGAGAGCATCAGGGACTTCATAGTAGAAGACACTTCCAGGCAGAAGGAAACAACATTCTATGGGATTTAAAGCCATAAACTGAGACCCAGATGTACAGCAAGTTTTTGTTCTGGATTTTTTTGACAAACAGTACTATGGTTGATTAACCTTAGTTTTGAATTCCTGATTTCTTCTCTGATATAATTTTGAACATGGACATATTATTTTATTAAAAAAGAAAAAAATGTCATTAACAGCCTGCATCACCCCATAAATTATTGAGGTCTAGCTACTTTGGAGGATTTAAAAGCAGAAACCAAATAAAAATGAGCTCTGACCACTTAGGTGAGGCTCAGATGAAAATCGAGACCACTTTGCTCTGATTTGCTTCACTGTGCAATGAATATAAACTGTGTTTAAAAGCCTGAATTGTTCACAGAGGCAGCATTTTACACCTCTTATCCAAAGTTGCGAAAGTCTGCATGACAGCCAGAATGGGGATGAATCCTAACTCAAAAGTTGCATGCACATTCAGTGAGGGTGGGGGAGGGAATTTTAATGAGCTCAGGACTTCTGTCGGCAGTAGCTTTAATCATCAGGTCTCCCCCAAAAATGAAGAATATTCATGCATACAATAATTAATACTGAACAGGAGATTTGTATCAATCTGAGAGATAGGAGATGAAATTAACTGTGCTTTCATGTACAATTTTAAGTAGGTCAGATAAGAGCATCTATTGTAACCAGCTTTTATTTTATAGATATACTCTGACACGTACAGACCCACATGTACATATTTAAGAATGTCTCTAAAAATCTCACACACAGCAGAATCGCCTTAACCTGATGTTTTCAGGCTGCCCAGTTTTCTCTGGAGATCACCACTTTTCCTTTCACTGATTCATGGGCTCTAAGGTCACATGGGATGGTTGTGATACAGCCAAATGTTCTGCAAACACGAAACTTAGAATACCACGCAGTAATTCCTACATTGCAGCCTGTCAGCTATGGATGGACTGAAGCATGCTGAAAATACTTAAATAAAACAACCTCTTATGCTGCATTGACTTTCCTTTAAATTTTATTCTTTTGCCTCCCTCCCTTTGAAGAGTTAGGTTGGATCAGCATTAGCTATCGAAAAGTGTTTCCTCTTTTAATAATATTTCCCACTAGGTAGTGAAAGGAATAGTAAAAACAGAATTTAAGAAAAAATAGATATCAGAATATGACATTAATGTGATGGGGCTTCAGTTAACCTAGTTCTCTGGAGGTGTTCATTAGTTTTTTGTACCACTTGAATTTCTTCAACATAAAATGGAAATGTAAAGGCAAGATGTCTCTATCCCTCAGTATGATCTGCATGCACATTTTTAACACCCACCTAAATGATAAAGATAGCTGAAGTTTTAAAATATGCAGGCACCTTTGCAGTGATGCTGTTTTGCTTTTTTTCTAAACTGAAAAATTAACCTGTTTTTAGCAATTATTTAAAACCTCAGCTGTTGGCTATGTTAGCATATAACTGCTTGAATAAAATATTTTATTTGTGTGTGAATTACCTAGGGAAAAAAAAGCATTAAGCCAAACTCTGAAATAATTTTTGTTAATAGTTTAGGTCAAATGTTCTGCTGTACTTTTCCTTCCTTTGTTTTCTTATTTTTTGAAAAAGAAGAAAGAAAGGAAACTGGAGGAGGAAAAAATAAGAAAAAATTCAATAGACACAAATTGAGACGAATAATTACAAAAATTAATTTAGTTTTTTAAAAAAAGCTGCTAGTATTTTTTATGGGACAATATATACATTTTGTTCTGAAATACTAAAGTAATCCACCAGGTAAATGGCTGAAGTTATACAGATGCTACAGCAATGTGTCAGACAGTCACTAATCAACACTGAATACTTAAATCATCATGCACATCGTGTCCTTAATTGTTTGGTGAACTGGGGACTATTTCAAAGGCACTTCAGCTTTGTGACCAGTATCTGTGTGGGATTTAAGTTAGTTGTCTAAGTGACTTTCAGGTCTTGCTCCTAAGTCAATATAGAAAGATAAAACAACATCTGAGATACTTCATCCCATCACCAACCCAAGTGTCCTTCCGACCCCGCAGCTCCTGTGGCTCAGCTTCAAGGAGAGGGGTCTGCAATGCTCTTACATTAGATACTCTACACCCAGGGGTCAGAACCAATTTTGGGGTGATTCCCTTCTGGTTAGAGAGTTTGCAGATGGCCCTGGGAGCTTGTAGGAGAAAAAAGGTGCCATCAGTGCACAGAAGATATGGAAATTAGGTGAAGTGGACTCATGTTAGATATTTAGTTTGACTGTTGATCCTAAAGAAGCAACTTCCATCCCTGGAAGTGTTCAAGACCAGGTTGGATGGGGCTTGGAGCAACTTGGTCTAGTGGAAGGTGTCCCTGCCCATGGCAGGTGTTTGGAACCAGGAGGTCTTTAAGGTCTCTTCCAACCCGAGCCTCTCCATGATAGTAGGTGGAATGAAGACCTACACTTCTCAGCTTGGCAGAGGAGTTGCAGTACCCAAACCTTCAGCCAAAGCAGTGATGGAGGTGACTTGGAGGCCAAGGACTTGGAGGGTTGTGAGTGAAAAATAATTACCTGCTGTAATTCCCCTTGCGTGGGAACCAAACATGTCATAAAAGCAAGGGGGAAGAGAACCAGGACAAGCGTATTGCTTTTAATGTTTTTTTCTTTTTCTTGTTAAGAAACTTCATTTTTTAAAAAAGTCCCCTTTGGCGGCCGCAACCTTATCACAGTAGGATCTACAGCTGAAACCAAATGAGAAAGAAGGTGAAATTGTCTAGACTGAATGAATCGCAGGCAGCATGGTGAAAAGTAAATTGGAAGTTTAGCATTCTTTCATTTTTAATAACCTGAAGTGTTATCGATGATGTCTGTAATTAATTTTTTTAAGATGTTCATTTTAGATCAATAGTATCCTCATTAAATGGGCAAGGTCATTTATCATATTTAAAACAGTAAAATTCAAGCTCTGTGTTGAAATCATACCAATTGACATTAGTGAGGGTGCAACTCTACCATCTCCTATTTCTTTTCTTTTTTTTGGTGAAGTCGTCAGCCAAATATATACTTTAAAAAAATATTGAAATGGTGTATTTCTCCTCTTCTCCTTCCCTGCAGTTACATTTGAAGGGTGGAAAGGGCTAAGAACTAGTATCGCTGAAACTGTTTCACTTCTGATTCTCAGGGAAGTTATTTTCTGTAGAGATGCTAAAAATATTTGCCCTCAGAATAGCATGAGCTGACTGCTGGAAACTCTGTAATTTAAGGACTTCTGTGCTTTTGGGTCACATTTAATAGTTTCATATGGGCATTTTAGGTTTTTCCTACAAAATAGTTCCTTTTGCAGGCTTTGACTCAGTTGACAGAAAAATAATAAATCCAGTAGTACATATAAATATGGGCTTTATTATAAACATCAGGACAAATTCTCAGATCTCTCCTCCCAAAATAAAGCAGCTCTGCTCATGGCAGAGCCAGTGCTTGGTGGATCAGGCCCTTAACTGGAAGCTTGAATTAAGCTACATCTCTTAGTGGAAGAACTGCGGGTTCTGCAGGCTGCTTCTGAAACCTGAGGATGAAACCATAACCTGTGCATCCTGCTTGGTTTATGGCCCAGGCTCAGGCCATATATTACATGTATTTACATGTATTTACACCCTGGACTTCACATCTCACCTTCATGACTGAAGCATTAAATGGAGTGCTTTCATTTTGCTGTAGAGCTGCAGGAAATACAGGGCTGCAGGATCACTGCTGGTGCTGGAGTGAGCTCACATTCAGTCCACACCTCACTGCTCTTTCATTCTTCTTCTTTTAACTCCTTTTTTTTTAAGTCCTTATTCTTTTCTTCCTGCTTCCTTTCTTACCAAAACACTCAGTGAATAACCCTGGAATCATCAAAACATCATAAAGACTTGAAATGTTTCTGTAAGCACCCTCAGCATTACGAGTCAAAAATACCCAAGATGACCTAAGACATATTTCTTTCTGGTTTTGTCTAGAAGGCTGACTTTTACAAGGGATCCACCCTTCATAGTTCCTTTGTTGTTGTTTATTATGATCATATAAGAGAGCAAAGAGTGCTGTATATAACACATAAGAATGCCTTAAAAGAAACTTCGAATGAGCTGAGCCATAGCTCCTCATTTGAAGGGAGGGGAAGAAGTAAAGAAAAATTAAAATTTAATTTTGTTTTCTTGATACTTATGTGGGAGAAAAAGTGCCCTGTTCTTACAGGATGGCTCTACCTGATGTTTTGAACATGATATGCCTGGGAGACAGTGCGGAGCTATCTATTTGCTTATATATTAAGAATGGTTTTTCTATACAGGAAACCTGAAGATGTTATACATTTTTTGTGACTTTAATGTTTTCGATATCTAAAGTTCATGAAAAAGCCATGTAATTGGTACAGAACTTTTTTTTACTTGCATCAAGCCCCCTAATCTTTGAACATTAGAATAATTTTGCATCTAGCCTGGGGTAAATTAGTTTCTTCAGGGTTTTTTTTTCAACTTCCCAGCATTATTTATTTTCAATTTGAAATTCTTTTAATATCAAAGTGGGTGTAATTAATTCTCTGTTTCTGATGATCTGAAAATTAAAATGAAAAATTACAAATAATATATCAAAGAACTTTCATAAAATATACCTGACCAAAATAGTTCAGGTTTACTGAACCTACATATCAATTTTTGTGGGATTTTTTCCCCCTCTACATAAAAGCCATGCTTTAGTGCCATCTAGTGCACCAAGAAATCACGTAAGAAACTTCCCTCAATGTTTATGCTCTTGCCTTGCAGTAAACACTTTAAAACTCTAGATTAGAACCATGGCTATCATATTAAGTAAACAGCGAAATGACTCTTAATTACCTATTTGGAGCCCGACTACATACAGTCAATGGTGAGTGTAAACCAAGAGTTTCAGGTCTTCTCTCACCAACCATCACTGAAACTGAAAAAGACTCAGTAGTTCAGATTTAATCTCTTTTCCTCTGGAAAATTAGAAGTGTCTGAGAAGAATTCTAGCTTTCAGCTAAATATCATGAGTTTGAAACCTAGTTGGGGAACACACAAAATATGGTGTGTGCAGAGCCTGGGTTTTTCCTTTTCCCATAACTGAACATTAATTCTCCTGATGGCAGGGAAAAAAAAAGAAAGCAAAATTAACAAAAGCCTACTGGTACACAGAACAGCTGGCTAGAATAAAAAACCATAGAATCACAGAAGGTTTTGTGTTGAAAGGGACATTACAAATCTTCTAATTTCATTAGCCCTGACATGGGGAGGGACATCCAACCAAATATTTAGTATTTTTCTTCTCCTATTTTGGGAGGGTTTTTGGTGAGGATTTTTTGGGTTTGTTTGTTTGCTTGTTTGCTTGTTTTCCTTTCAGATTTTGTCAATTAAAAATAAAAACTGAGTTTGCAAGCCCAGGAAAAAAAAACCTGAATGACATATCGGCCCTGGATTTCTCTCCATTGTATGAAACTCATGATGGCCACACTGAGAGGAGAATTTGGGCCTCAGTATCCACCCAGATGGTTGTCTTACCAATGATCTCTGAGTTTTGGAGTATTACATTTTTATCAGCATCAGCACTCCAGTGGGATGTGTGTGATTCCTAAATGGCTAGCAAGGTTTGAGAGGATTTGATCAGATGATATGGGCTTGGATATTTTTATTGGAGAGGTCAGATGATCTGCTGAAAGCATACAGATCTTTGGAGATCAAGACACTGATTATGGGCACAGATTTTATAGCAGGAACACTCAGGTTGTCAGGTTTGACAATTCCAGTGCTTACAAACAGGTAGGAGATTTCTTACCCCAAATCAGGCACAAGTTGCTTCTGTGCAGGTTTTATTATCAAAAGGAGAGGTGATAGCTTTGATCAGAAGGTGAGACTCATTCTGACCATCTTGCAAAACTGATAATCTGTGCTGGTTCCTTATGTGTATCCCTGATAAAGATTTCTTTACCTTTTTTTTTAATATGTACTTTGAGTCTAGTACAGCAAAACATTTTGGTGCAAAAGCCAGATGCATGCAGCTTGATACCTGAGTTCATTGCCTGGGTGACACAGTGACAGCTGAGGGTCAGGGCAGAGGCACAGGAAAATGTTAAATCTTTCCCACAAGGAAACCAGCTGCAATGGGTGGCAATCTCAGCTTCATGTTAGGCCATGAAACCCTTCAAGTATAAAAAAAAAAAAAAAAAAAAAAAAAAAAGAAAAAAAAAGTAGTAGTAGTAGTAGTAGTAGTAGTAGTAGTAGTAGTAGAAAAGTCTTAGGACTTTTTGGTGACCATCAGGCAATGCTTGGGAGCTGGAGTTCAGCTTTCAGCTAAAGCACAAGCTCCTTGTGACAATCCATGTGACAACCTGCACTGTTGTGGGGACCTGACCTCTTTGAACTTCCAGGTGCAAAGTCATGACAATAATCCCCTTCCAAGGGCTCATGTGGTGGGCAGCAGTGCCAGGACCGAATGGGAAGGAGGAGAGGGAGGAAGATGAGGAAGATGCTGCACTGAGATGTTGTTTCAGTGCATTAGATGATGCCTCCACTTCCCCAGTGGTACAAGGGGCCACAAGTAAATTCTTCATGCTCATGGTTACATGACTTTCAGACCCCATGAGCTGGATGTAGCTGTCCTGAAACGATAAGATCCTTCCCTCTCAATAAACAACCTGCAGGGGTGTCAGGAGCTCTGCTTACCAGCCTCTGCCTTGCTCCTGCCTAGCAAAAAGAAAAAAATGATGGTGATCTTGTTAAGAGAAATGCATTTGTCAGCACTCTGAATTTTAATGCAAACTGGCAGTGGATCTCAGTGATAAAGAAAAAGTCTAATACGGAAGGTAATTTTGCAGAGACCTTGCTAACATGTGTTATCCACTGGTTTTCTTTTGTTCACTGCTGTGAATTATCAACTGACTCAAGGCAATAAAGAGAAAAAAGTTGTATTTCTCACTGTGTCACTTTAATAACGTCATCCAAAGCTCACTGCAATAATTTAATTTTGCAGAGAAAGCACGGAGTTATTACATTTCTGATCCCCTCCTCCCCCAGCATTTTGTACACAGGTATTGAGCAGTGATTGACCAAAAGTTGTGGTTAATGGTCAGCCACAGGGTTCTGCCAAATATCTAAAACATTCATTTCTCTTGGAAAGAACCATCACATTTTCCTAATCCTCCAGTAAGGAAGTTTGATCCAACACATGATCTGAATCACTATTACCAAAGAAAGTACAAGAAGCCTTGCCGAAAACTTGGGATTAAGCAACCCAAGAGAAATTTTCCTCTTACCCTTTGTCAGTTATAAGCAGAGATAGAAATGTGTATCTATGTAAAGTATCTCAGTTAAAAATAGGGGTTTTATACAATATTAATAATCATAATTTTATGAGATTGTTCCTTCTTTCATCAGCAAAGGGGAACCTTTGTTGATAATTTGGGATCTGTTTTACCAGAGACTAATTGCATCATTGCAGCAAATGCACTGAGGCTGTGTATTTATAGTATTCACTTTATGAAACTTTGGATTAAGTTCTTAGATCCAAGCAGAGAGCTACAGAATGCAGTTCCTTCACTGATTAATTTTAAATGTCCAAAGGTGTAGGTTAAAATAATTTCTCTCAAAAATCGTGAGCCATTCTCCTGCATCTTCCTTCAGTTCTGTTGTGCAGTAAGGAATTCCCCAGGTTCCACATGTGAAAAGGAGTCTTCTTGATGAGCCACAAATGCATTATCTTCTACCACTACAGCCTCAAAAGTTTTCTCCCTAAAGCTCTTGATGCTTGCCACAGTTTACACCAGTCAGCAGAATTTAGAATTAACTCAATCTCTCTGTTCATCAGAAATCCCCAGTGTCCAGCAGACCTGCTGTAAGTGTTGCTTCTGGAAAATGTAGAAAATAACCTTTAAAGTCATCATTAAGTGTATTGCTGGGAGTGTCATATAAATATCTTATTTACAGAAGCATTGAACTTCCATATGCTCAAAGGAAGATGTGCCAAATAGCGCTAATTACACTGTTAATGCCAATTACCCTCAGCCCACTTAAATGCTCTCTGCAATCTGGGGTTGCCTCAGGATCTGAGGAAGGATTACATGCATCCCAAAATGCTCATCACTGCCCTTTCCTGAGGGCCCTAGGTGTTGAACCAAACTTCTGAGTAGGACCCAAAGCCCCCAGCCCTTTAGTTCCCTCCTTTTCTAGATGCTTTTCTCTCTTCTCCACTCAGACACTCAGGAGCTTTTTCCTTAACCCAGAAACATTTGTAAGAAATTTTTTGCTCCCTTAGAGTCTTCCCCCTCCTTTGATTACTTTCTGGCCCTGTAGGAATTGTTTGGCCTATGGTTTATCTTCTGATTCCTGGGAGAGAGGTGACCATTGCTTGAACTTGGCCCATCTCCCCAGCAAAGCACTGAGCAGTCCTTGCCAGCGTTCCTTGGCTGAGAACTTCTTTCTGCACCTTCACTTTGAACTCTTTGCTTAGCACTGATATGCTGTGTTCAGCAATTGGATTTCTGCTCAAATCCTTTTCTATTTCTCAAATCAATTTCTGGTCCGAAAGCCAGCCCAGAGGCAAGGTACAAGCATAGACATGCATGTGTATAAAAATATATATATTAAAATAGATCATATCTATATATATATGTGTGGACTGTGTATATATATCCCACATATATTTAATATAGTACAAATACATAGATATTTGGGACCTTCCTGTAAAATTGACAAAATTCTGCAGTGGTGTGTAGCCATGGGGCAGCACATCGGTACAACATGTGAGGCTGATAGGCAGATGCAGATCTAACCCCTATCATTTTGCAGGCAGCCAAACCAACAGGTACTAAATGTTGCACAGAATTTGCATGCAAAAAAAAAAAAGTGAAATATACTCAGTAATCGGTGGCAAAATTTGTCATCACTTTAATGCAGCCAGGAGGCAATCGGAGACAGTTTAACAGATGTTTCCATATTTAAGCCAGAACAAACAGAGCAGATTAATTTCCCCACTTTCTCCTCAGCAGCAAATGCCAGAAAGTTCTGGGTCTGAAATTTCACTGTGTAACACAAGGGAAAAACAATGTTTTGATCCCTCCAGCTGCAGAGGCGGTGTGTGCAGCAGTGGTGAGCTTAAAAACCAGAAGCCAGTCTGTGAGTTCAGGCTGCTGCTTGGGGAGAACAAGGCTGCAGCGAGGTCCATTAGTGCCTGATCACACAACTTTGAGTACAAGCAGTTTAGAAATATTACATACTGCTATTTTTAAACATAAATACCAACGCAGATTATCTGTGACTAGAGCAAGAATTTCTCAGCACAGCACCAAATTCACTTTCTTGTCCAAACTGTGGGGCAGGTTGAGTGTGGTGCTGCTTTTTCTTACATAGCAGGTTTTTGGCCAAAAAATGGGATGAAATGTGCTCTCACTCACTGCATGTGCCATCCCACTGATTGCAGAGGGGTGTCCCAGGGCACACATCTATACATGGATACAGCGCAGAGGTCACAAGCTACCTCTCAAATTGCAGGACTCCCACACTTAATTCACTGCCCTAATTATACCATCAGCTGTCATTACTCCTGTTATTTAGATCTGTCATCCTCACCCACCAGGGAGGGCTGGGGGTGAGCTGGTGCCTGGTGCAGGTGTGAAGGAGAAGAGGAAAGGCTGCAGCATCCCCGGATCTTGCACCTGAGGTTGCAAAATGGAGCTGTTTTGAGGCAGCTGGAGGGGAAACCGCTCTGGCAGCAGCTTGTGCCCTGCTTCGGATGGGAGGGGCTTTCACAAATCTGCTTCCTCCCCCTGTGCCTGTGTACCAGGGGTTGTTTTTTCTGAATTTTTCTCACTCCACGTGGCTCGGAGCCTACTAAAAATGGTTGTCCAAAGCAAAGAAGTCTGGTCTGGTGATGAGGGATAATCAGCACTACACCAACCACTGTGTAATTTCACGTATATTTTTTTACCTGCAGCCTCCCCTGTGAATTGCTTCCCTGCGAGATTTGGGAGGGCAAAAGGGGAGAGCAAAGCGTGAAGGCTCCTGCTTTCCCCAGCTGCCCGTGAATTCGTGTGGGTTTGCTCTTTCCTGAGCTCTCAGCGCTCTCCACCCCGAACGTGAAAGTTGTGTAACAACCCCTTCCTCAACCTTGACTCAAAAGTTGCCAGCTCAGTGATTCACCCCGGCTTCACCACCTGCTTTCTCTGGAACTGCCTGCTGAAACCCCAGCTCAAAGGAGCCGGCGTGGAAGCCAGGGGAGATGCTGCCCCCCAGCCCACTCCTGCCCACGCTCCCAGCCCCAAGTGACAGCTGCGGGGTTATATTTATCACAGGTGTGCAGTTCATATCTGACATTAAAAAGCCCTGGGGAGGAGGAGGAGGGGAAGAGAAGGTGTCCTTCCTTCGTGGGAAGCCTTCTCCTCTGCCATTTTGGAGGTTTTACAGTCACTAGACTGTCACCTTCACAATTGCCTCACCCAAACTTTGCTGGCGCTTAAACACATCTTCCTTGTGACAACGATTTCAGCCCTGGCAGGATCTAAAAAAGGCTTTTAATCCTAGTTATTTTCTGTTCCGCTTAATTGCCTTACCCAACACTTACACTTCATATAAAGACAATCCATCTTTTCCCCACTTACTTGTGTAATAATCATTATCCTCCTCTGCAGAAATAAAATTAAAAAAAAAAAAATTAAAAAAGAGGGAGGAAAGTGATAGGGGTTAGGAGGAAACTTGACATTGAAAACAGACACTGAAATTATAGATGTCTTTGAATAATCCACAATATTTTGCATGCACTTCACAGAGTTCCTTTCTGGAGCTAATGGAGCTTTAATAGGGGATGCTTCCCCCCTCCATTCTCCATGCAACTTTCCCTCCCCTTTCCTCTTCCACTGTGAAGTTTCCATGAGTAATCCCAAAAACAATATTTAGATGACTGAAACGGTAGAGCATAATGTTACTGTATAATGCAGCATGTCCAGAACGTTCCTCTGGGATGGAAATCTTTTCAGTATATTAAAGAAGAAGTAAACATTGTAGTGGGGATAAAAACTGGATGTTTTGAAAAGCTATTTTACATTTTTGCCATTTTCTTACACTTGTGTCAACTTTATTGGAGCAGCATCAGCTATCCTAAAAGTTTTCTGGGGACAAACCCCTTTCTTTTCATGATAATTGGGAGCCCACCTGGTTGTATCTGTCATGTCCTCCCTGTTTTTTCTCATGTTTCATGTGCCAGGAAACCACCAGGTCAGGCACCATTTATGCAGTGCAGTAAAAACACTGCTATGTTTTTCCTAGCTTGCAAGACAACAAAAACTACTTCTGTTGCCTTCACCTGGTGTTTGTGTCATCTGTCAAACAGTGAAATCAGACTCTGCCCTTGGTGCCCCAAGCGTTTATCCACATATATCAGATTAGTATTTTTCACTTCAAATTTGGCTGTTTAAAGAGTCCTGATACAAAAATGAAGAACTAAAATATTTCCAGAGTTGCGTGGAATTGTTGTTCATCCAGGGACAAGGATGCTGTGGCAGCAAAGCCCTTTTTTTGAGCGAGATTGAGATAATTTGGGGGCAGCTCCTTGCTCTTCCCCAGACTCTCTGTTTGAGTGTGGGCAAGCCCCACTAGTTCACCAGCCAGCCATTTATCATCTCCAAAACAGGGTTGACAGAAGATATTAGTTCTCTGTCTTACAGGCACATGATGTGAATAAATCCACAAAGAAAGGTTCTGGGCACGTCTGCACCAAGGGATCTGTGGTTTCAGTGGAGATTCCCAAGCCATCTCTAAACTGCCTCATGTAGGTACCAAGAGCAGCCTCTCACACAGCTCAGACCACACTGAGACCCACTGCAAAGTGAGCCCAGATACGGCCAAATTACAGAGCAGACACAACAGTGAATCACCTAATAAGAATAGGGTTAAAGACAGATACACTGCTTGTCTTTTAGACACCAGATCTATGGCATTAATGTGGTAAGAGCAATAGAAAACCTGTTATTAAAGAGTTTTGTTTTCAGATCAACCTTCTCACATCCATTAGAAACTTGTGGCGTGGTAAATTGGTCTTGACAAGGGTGGGGTTTTTTTGCTGGGCTTGGGTTTAAATACAGCTACTTGACATTCTCATTTCCCACTGCATCAGTGTCTTCAAGAAAGGAGATTTTTTTTTTTCACATGTAAAAATAAAAACATCTCAGTGGAAATTCACAGGTCCTGCAGCCACTTCGCTGACCTAGTCAGCTGGCCACCTTTTCTCATGCAAAATGTTTCACGTGAACAGCTCTTGTTTTATGCCTTGTAACATTTTCATGTGACTCATGACAAGTGATTCATATTTCTTTGGTATTTGCCAAAGATCATACTTAGAAATCTGATTCTTAGAAATTTTTCATTCCCTTGTGTAGGAGGGATTGTGGATGCTGTAGTCAGGTTCATTATGATAAGGCAATCTCAGGGAGTGTCACATAAGCCAGTTTACAGTAATAAATAATAATAATAATCACAAAATCATTAAAATCTTGAGCTTCCAGTATGAAAAAATTTACATCAGAGCCAGGAACAACCTGTCTGAGAATTGTTTTGCACTTTAAGCTGTTGCTGTTGCATTTAAAATATGTGAAAAAATAAATATTCAACCTAAATATTTGAGTTGTAGACCGGGATATGAGGTCCAGGATTGTGTCTTTGCCTTACTAGTGGGGTTCCAGTGTGACTTCAGGAAAATTACTGAGTCCCTATGATTCTGTTTTCTCCTATTAAATGTGCTACTTGTTACCACTTTTAGTTGTTTTGATCCTAAGTTCTCCAAGGGAAAGAAGGAAGATTAACTCTTGAATCTGCAACAGTGGTTAGGAAAGGCAGTAAAGTGATGAGAAAGCTGGAGGATGTTCATGATTTTGGCTGGGATTATTCAATACTTCTGTTATGCAGCTGAGATTCAAATAACAATGAAAAAATAAGAATTTACAAACCTTTTTAAGGAAGGGATTTTTTGTAGCAACTACAAATACTTTGAAATTGAAACATGGTGTGATCTAATTTTAGGAGCTCGGATGCTCAGCCCAGTCAAAAATTGTACAAAAATTTCCTTATTCAACTGTCTTTGGGTTCTTTCACACTTCAAGTGTGAAAACCACTAAAAGTGATGAAAAAATGGATAATGGAGAACTGGGGATGAAGGGGAGGAAATGAATGCACATTAAAATAAAAAAAAAAAGACAAAAGAAAGAAAGAGAAGAGACTGGTTTTTTCAACTCTTTATGGAAATTCAGATATCAGATGAAAGTTGGCTGGTGTTTCCTATTTGGCCTGAATTGTCTGGCTCATGCAATTTCCACTTCTGTTGATAAAGTCATGCTGTGTCAAACCTCCAAGTGATGCTAATACATAGAGGAGGGCTGAGGGGGTATTTAACGGGAAGAAGGGAGTTTTAGACTTTGATCTCTGCTCCCAGATTTTTACATTTTATTTTAAAAAGTTTAAGACCTTTGCCAGAATGACTGCATAAATTGAGTTGGTGAGGAATGCATTTGTTAAAGTAACTCCTCACTGTGGCCAGCAGCCCCCTCCAAATTCTTACACCAAAACCTGACATTGAAAAGTTTCATGAAATCCTTACAAAGATTCTTTCAGCTTTCCCCAAATCTTACCTTTTGTTTCTCAGTGGAAACTGGGACCAGACAAAGAGTGATCTGGCGAGAATATGCTGTAAATCTTCATTGTGAGGGAATTTATTATTTACTTTTTCTTTACTGAGCTGATCATCAAGCTGGGCATTCAAATCAATGCTTTTGGCTTATGTGCAGCTCTTGGGCTTCTCAAAGGCATCTAGAACCTGATGGCACCCTGGTTTTTCTTTTAGAGACACATTACTCGTTTTATGTGTATTATAAATACAATAGTAAATACACAGCCATTTTGGTTTTTATGGGACCCAATTAACAGAATGAAAGAGCATCTTTCCTTGGCTTTCTTGATTTGGAGCAAACATTAGGGGAAAAAAAACCCCACATACCACACAAGTCTGTTTATCTACTATTTTAACTTTTCTCTTTTCATATAAATTTTTGATATTTCAATTAGAAAATGTTTATCATGATGGTATTGACCTTTACATTTACATGTAATTTTTAAGAAATTTTTCACATTCATGGATTAACTCAGAAACATTTACTTAGAGTGAGTAGAAGTCCTCCCAAATAGTGACAAATGCATTAATGGTTAAGGTAATGTCCATGGCTCTCTTAGGTAAATACTATCAGTCTGAAATCTCCTTTTAAGGAGGAGATAACCAAACCCACTCAAGAAATAACAGCAAACAAAGCAAGACAAAGTAAACTCACATTAAAAGAAATTAGTAGCTACAAAACAG
Source organism: Corvus hawaiiensis (assembly GCF_020740725.1). NCBI lineage: Eukaryota > Metazoa > Chordata > Aves > Passeriformes > Corvidae > Corvus > Corvus hawaiiensis. The sequence continues at coordinate 75,324,169 of NC_063216.1, read as the reverse complement.
GGTAACAGCTTAACAAGCTACTGGTGTAGCACAAATCTCCTCTAAGTACCAGGAAATAAGCCATTGAAACTTCATCACTAAAGTGAAGTCCCCACTTGTAAAACTTCAGATAGCTACAAACTCCTTTGATTTGATGCAAATCAGAGGTGATTTTTTTTAAGGTGCTATTTGCTTCTAATACACCCAAGCAATAGGTGAGCTGAGAAAGACCAGGGATGAGCAAATACAAGGCAGCATAACCTCCCTGTACCTGTATATTCATTGAGGATGGGCAAATTTAAAAACAACAATAAGGACTTTTAAGTGTTTATACTTCTGTTGATTTTCTCCTTTCATCTTCTGGCATAGGGTGATGTTTAGTGTGAGACCTTTTTAACCACTCTGAAGTCTTTCTACTTTGTAATCCTTGCTTCAGAGCCAGTTTGTATTTCCAACTTTAAATAAGGTGTTATACCCACACACAAAGAGGTAATATTAAAACTTCTGTTATGACTCAGTATAAAGATGGATTCCTTTTCAAATTACATCTTCCCTGGGATATGCAACCCACTGCTCGCTGTCTGGTCTGCTTTCTCCTCAATACATGATCTAGGGACAATACAAAAACTGTTTCAACTCCCAGTAAGAGGCTTAAGTCTGTAGCTCAGACTATAGGCTCCCAGAGACTTTAAGCTCTGAATGGACTATTGGATCAGCTAGTCTGACCTTCTATACAAAGCAAGCCCTTACATGTCATTCAGCTACCTCTGCCAGAAGGGTTGCAGCTTGTTTGACTAAATCAGGACTTCCTCCTTATAAAGCACATCTCTCAGAATATGAGCTCAAAAAATATGCTCCACATTCTTTGATAGCATATGCCAATGCTCTGTCAGCCTTGCCTAAAAGTAACTAATTGGTAATGTAAATCTGCCTATTGCCAGTGTGTTACTCCAAAGGTTCTAGACTGATCTGGGGATGTTTAAGAGAGTTGTCACTGCATATCATCCTAGGCAATGATTTGCCTTGATATGTTACAGAATCATGGAATTTCCTGAGTTGGAAGGGACCCACAAGGATCATCGACTCCAGCTCCTGGCCCTGCACAGGACACCCCAAGAGTCACACCATGCATCCAAGAGTGTTGTCCAAACACTCCTTGAACTCTGTGAGGCCTGGTGCTGTGACCACTTCCTTGGGAAGCCTGTTCCAGTGCCCAGCCACCCCTTGGGTGAAGAACATTTCCTAATATCCAACCTAAATCCGTTTTGACACAGCTGTGTAGGCTTCTTCCATATTGACTTAATATATTCTCTGCTTTCCCTCAGTAATATTGAGTCCTTTAAACTGTAGTGTTTCAGGATGTGCATTCTTGAGCTGCATCTTGCCACCCATGGCATTTTGGACCTTGATGAGTTGCTGTTAACTTGAAATCACGACATAGATTTATGCTGAAGTCGAGCTGCAGGCAGCTTAAAGCCAGCAGGGAGCTGTAGAAGCACTGTGTCATAAAATAAATGGTAGGAGGGACTAAAATCACAGGGAAGGGTTATTTTATATTTTTCCTCTTTATGTAGAATATCCTGATTAACCTAAACACGTTCAGGTACCAACCCCAGCCTGGTTGTAAAGATACATCAAACCTGGCACTGTTCCACTGTGTAAACATGGAAAAGATGTCAGAAATACACATTTCTGTGGGTCCCAATCCCAGTTGTTTTGTTAGTGAATATTTACAAGGTCTTGGGCCATAATAACTTCATGAGTATGAACATGTATAAAATACTCAGGTAGATCCTTCCATGGTGTAAGATTTCCATTCTTGGTCTCAATGTAAATACAAGATTTGTGCCTGCTAAACCAAGAAGATTGAAATGTCAAAATATAAGAAAAGGGTATTCACTAGCCTTCTAACCTAGAAGTAGTGGTTTTATTTTCCATGAACAGTAGAGTGATAATGGTAAGTGAAATAAGCATGACTGATGGAGATGGGGAAATGCAGTGCTATGCATTAACAGGCTGGGTAGCATTTATTTCAACTCTGTTCAGTCTTCTCTGAGTTTCAAAATCAGTCTTATCAGGGAGAGAGTGACAGATTTCCAGGAAGGAATTCATGTTCAGTATGTCATGTAGTTGCCCAATTTCCCTACAAACCCGCTGCTTGGCATAAACGGGGTTGACATTCTCCTGCAGGGTGGCCTGCAAATTGGAGCCAGCTCTAAGAGTCCCTGGGGATTCTGGCTCTGTAATTATGTCACCACTTAGTGGAATAATGAACACTGATGGGTTGAAATGAATCCTGGTCCCAACAGATTGAACTTTTTAGCCTGTCCTGTATCAGCCATCTCTTCATTTCATATAGAGTTTCAGTAAAGTAGAGGGCAAGGCCAAGTTCAGAATGGCACCCTGAGCAGAGATTGGAATTAATAATATCAGTTTTACTTATTTGTCTGGGGACATTTTTTTGCTGCTGTTAATGCAGCTGGACTTTAATGCTTTTTGCCAGTCTTGAAACCATTTTTTTTTTAATTAATCAAAATAAAGCTGTATTTGCTGGTATCTTATAGCATACATGCAATTCCAGTTATTAATTTCTAACTCATTGTGAAACTTCTCTGTATTATATCATCTATCTCTAATAATGGAACTAATGATGTTTATCTTGCAGATTTGCCCAGTGTTAATTTCTGATAGCAATCTGATAAGGGGAATTGCTGCATGGCGGAGGACTGTGGTTAAGGTGGGACCAATTTATTCTCTGACTCACGGTTTTGACAACTCATCTCCACCCTCCCTTTTTTCATGTCAGTGAAGCAAACACTGTCCACTAAAAATCACTGGTGTGTGTCTAAGTGTGTGGCTGTATTGCCCTCTAGTGCTGACCCTCTGAGGAGAAGGATAACATTTCTACAGCTGAGGACTGCAGATATGGGTCCTCAGGTCCCCTCCTAAGAGGCAGCATGATTTTGGCTCAGGAGACCCCATATGTTCTGGGACTGAGAAGTTCTTGTGGGAGAAACTCCATAAACCAGTGAAGAACACCTGAGATTTGCTTAAAAGAACTCGAGTGTCTTACTGCTCAAGGGGGCAGGTTGTTTCAGTTGGTTGGTGTTGATTTTTCTTTTTTTCCCCTTTTGGGGAAATATAATAAGACAGAAAAAGGCTTTCAAATGTTTCTGTTGTTTTGGGGTTTTTTTAACAGAAAACATTGTGTATTTGGTATCTGAAAACACCACAGGCTACCAACATGGATCACAGAGGAAGTGTTTTCTTCAACAAGGATGGGATTGTTCATCAAAGTGGGGATCATCCTTCTAGGATCACTCACCAGGATCCACAGGGTAAGAAAACTTCATTTGATGGGGAAGACCAAGGGACAAATCATTTTTCTGCCTGATTCAGTACAGGAGCTTTCACCTCCTCCATCCCAACCACAATGCCGGACTCCTGGTTATATTAAGAGTAAAGCTGACAACATCAGGAGTATCTCTCAATTTTAGCACAAATTAAATTTTTATTTTCTTTCTCATTCTGTTTTTCTTCTGTCCTTCTACAGGTCTTGCATTTTTATACCCTGATATTTTAAATTATATTCAGGATGACCATGACCAATGTTAAGATAAAGCACAGTCTCCCAGTCAGTGTGTTTAAAACACTGATTGTGATCTCTGAAGAGTCATAATATTATTGTTTGAAAACTGCTACTGTTCAACAAAAGCACTACATAACAAAGAGAGTTATTTCTAGAATGCTACACAAGACGTGTTGTGGGACTCGGCTGTGGCAAGAGATGCCACATACAGCTCTAGTCAGCCATTGTCCCCCATCCTGGTGTTTGCCTGACCAGCTAAAGGATTGATCACTTTTTCCCAAATGTAACTAATAATTCCACGTGCCCACATATTTGAGAGTTTAGTGAGAGCTATCCCAAAAATTGAATTATTGTTCCTGAAAGCTAGGTCTCAAAACTGATTTAGGATATGTCAATATTCTCTAACATTGTTCTCCTTTTCTGTCCTCTTTGACCAAAAAAAAAAAAAAGAAAAAAGAGGGAAAATAACATATTAAAAATTAAATAATAATGATAATAATATCATCATTTTTAAAAAAATCATCCTGTAAGAAAAACAAAGAAAAGCTAAACTTTCCAAAGAAAACAAAATCTTTGCCAAAAAACTTTTTCCCCCCCAAATGCCCACTTTTGATACAGAAACAGTAGTAACCAACAATCTTTAAAAACCCCATCAATGTTATTTTTTTTAAATGGCAGCCATTCACTTGATGTGACTGTCACTTTCCTTTGAGGATTCTTTGTTGTAGGTCCAGTGTACAGGCCTTGCAGGCTGCAGCACAGCACAACTGAAGCCTCTTCAGAGGCTTGGCAGTGTGACATAAGATAGGGAAAACGTAGGAAAAAAGCTATTTTCTAATGCTATCTGAAAGGCTATCAGGGGAAAAGTTCTTAGGGAAAAGAAGTTACCAGAAAACATGTCTGCACAGGACATCCTAACTCACCAAACAAGTTAATAAAGTGTAGAATAGTATTTTAGCAGTTTACTTCTTATTAGCAAGGGACCATACCCCACATGAAACATGACTCAGCCAGCTGCAAATAAACCTCTCTTCATCCTCTGAGGTTTCTCTCTTTGATGCTTGACTTATCCAAGATACTTCCCACCGCCTGCCTCCAATTTTGCTTCTGTGGTAAATTGTTTAGACATGATTTAAAAACACATTATGGGCTATGGAGTGAGATAAGATGTAAATCAAGCTCATCCAGTCATTCAATCCAAAAATAATATGCTGGCATGGCGGGATATTAGAACCTCTGCAGGATCCCAAGTGAGAAGTCTTGAAACAAAATCAAAGTTATTGTTGTTGTTATTATTACCCTGTGCTGAAGAGCGGAGGATCCTTCCCTATCTGCGACAGGCATCTTGTGTCAGGTTTCCCACACTTTGAAAACCAAAGCAAACCTTTTGATTAGAAAGAATAATACACTGTGGTGTATGTGGTGTGGTCTGCTGCTGCCTTGTTTGACTGAATCCATGTTAACATCAATGATGGGCAGGCTGACTCGGGTTGGGTGAAATTTGGAGAAAACTAAAACTGCCATGAAATTCATTTGAAACTCCCTTAGCTTAAATGCCAAAAAACTCCCCAAACCAAACCAAAAGTCATGTCCTATAATTATTGAGTTCTTTATATGGGCTGTAAGTTTGGAGTTTATGATAATAGCTGGTAGAAAAACATGAAAAAAGGAAGGTTAAATCCCCACCAGTTAGCATCAGAGCTAACTCCTCACCAGCAGTAAAAATACATTATTTAAATGATCCACAACAACAGATATATAATCTTTTTATTTGATATAAACCATATCAACTGTAATACAAATTACTCATGGCTTAGAAAGTGGTATGGCCTGGAAAGCCTTTTCTTCTAACTAATGCCACTTACAATTTCTCCTTTGAAAAGCTGACCTATTGGCAGACTTTCTTGTGCAAGTAAATAAATAAATTATTACATGTCCATTCTGCTTAGTAGAGTGGACAGATGAGAAATTCATTATATGAGGAAAGGATAGTAAAAATATCTTTCAAAAAACCCATGAGAGCCAGACGTGATTGGTGGTCATTCTCCAGCACGAGGTAGCTTAACCTTTCACTAGAAGTTAATTATATCAAAGAAATAAAATGTTCACGTGATCTTCATTCCACAGTTCTGGTATCCTCTTGATATGCTGGCCCTTGAACACCCTGAGAAGGAAGAAATTCTGGTACTGATTTGTTACTATATCTTGTACATCATGAAAGAATGACCATGTTTGTGGCTGAAGAGATGTCATCTGGCACCTTATGGTAGACAATCATAGAATAAAGGAGGTTGGAAAAGACCACCAAGATCTTCGAGTTCAATCTTTGAACACCACCTTGTCAGCTAAACCATAACACCAAGTGCCACGTCCAGTTGTTTCTCAAACACTTCCAGGGATGGTGACTCCATCACCTCCCTAGGCAGCCTGCTCCAATATTTCACCACCCTTTCAGTGAAGAAATTCTTGCTGATGTCCAGCCTGAACCTGTCCTGGTGCAGCTTCAGCACATTTCCTCTCATCATGTAACTTGTTCCTTGGAAAAGTAGACTGACCCCCACCCTGCTGCAATCTTCTTTCAGGGAATTTTAGAGAGCAATAAAGTCTTCTCTAAGTCGCCTTTTCTCCAGCATGAACAACCCCAGCTCCCTCAGCCTCTCCTCACAGGACTCACTCTCCAGACCCTTCCCCAGCTTCGCTGCCCTTCTCTGGACATGCTCCAGCACCTCAATGTCTGTCTTGAAGTGAGGGGCCCAGAACTGGACATTCACAGTGTGAATTTGCAAGGTACACAGTGTGAAACACAGGTATGAGACACGCTGAAAACATCCTGGGAAAGGATGAGCACAACCAATGCCAAGTAACTGTTCACCTAGGTGGAACAGAATTCCCCACCTACTGAAAACAGGGATAAAAATGGAACTGTGTACCTTCCAACAAGAGGTACAGAAATGGGGGGAATCCAGCTGTGTTTTAAACCTGCATGTTGATCTGGAAAGTCGTGGATATTTGGTCCTAACTGAGTGAAACTCCACTGTGGAAAAATACTTGATTATGTTGGAAATCACTTAACCTCTGTCCTGCTCTGCCCAGGTGAGACAGACACCTTCTGTTGCCTGTGGTCATGCCAATGAGAAGGTCACCTGTTCTGGCTGAGAACAGAAACTAAACAGTTCTAACTGTTATTTGATGACTCAGGCTCTAAATGGTGAATAACAGAAGTTGAATGTGATTCAACCCAAACAAAAGTTGAACTCTTTCCCAATGCTGCATTATTGTCCAACATTCCTGAATAAGTGGTACAACCTTATACAAAATCCAAACAAACCCAGCATGTGAAAATGGCATTTAAGCCTGAATAAAGTGTTAAAATAAACGTATTAGGCAGCAAGGATATGTTTTGTAAACACATCAGGATTTGTGAACAGATTGCCATATTACGTTAAAACCGTTTAAAACTCCATTTGTGACTACAGCTGTTTCCTAACATCTTTTTCTAAGTGGCTAAAGAGACACATGTGGTGTGTTTAGTCTGTTAAAGGAGAGAGCAGGAGCACAATAGGGGGAGTTCTATTCTACATCACTGAGTCTGTGGCACAGCACCTTTGAGCTGCTGCTTTCAGTCCTTGCTGCCCAAGTGACTTCTTCTGCTTGTACAATTAACAGACCTCAAAACTGATGTTCATGGTAAAATAGCAATGAAAATGATGAAGCCTGGCTCAGCTAAACAGTGGGCATCCATACCTTTGTCTCAGTACTGATCAGCAAAGCACAAATGCACATACTCAACACTTTATCTCATGTATGGAATTTAGATTATTTTGTTGAATCAGAATCAAAGACCGTAGACCCTCCCAAATTTATAGTTTTCTTTCTTGTCTACACTTCTCTTAGGAATTTTTCCACTTTTTCTGTTCAGTCCAAATCTTTCAAAGTCTGTCCTTCAGGCTGCCTCTGCAAAAATTCCTGAGAAGGTGACATCTCCAAGGGCCACAAAGGTCTTTGAAGGAATGGTGATCTCTCTATTGGTTACCCATGAGACCCAAAACATGCAACAAGATGTGAATTTTTGATGAATTAAACTTGAGACAGGAATTTTACCTGCACATTCAATTGTTTTAAAAGAAGTAAAATTTGAAAACCTGTGTTACAGAGCAAGACTGTGGAATAGTATGACTGGCTTCTATGAAGATTCTTTTTGGTGGTGCCTCCCCCACTGGCAATAGCTGAGGATCTGGCCAGGGATTTTCTTTACTGAAAATGAACAAAAGCATTAATATTAAAAGATTCAGTCATGGAGAGCTTGCTTATTCAAGTTAGCTTTTGTCACATTACAGTGTTGTGAATTTCATACACTCAAAATCAGGAGGTTGGCTTAAAAAAAAATTAAATTGCAAAATAAATGGATCATGCTTATGTCTGAAGCATTTTGTATATATTTAGGTTTTACTCCCCTACCCCCTCTTCCCTGAAATACAGAAAAAAGAAAGAATAAAAATGCTGTAAAGCCGCTGCAGTGGCCTTATAATAAATTTATTCCAAGAGGTAAGGATTTCTATAAAACAAGGATCTGAGTCTTCTGATCTGTCCAGTTCTGAGGCTGAATTTGCAAAGGCAAGTGTGTAGTTACCACTCAGGGCTTAGTAACACTGGTCACTCAGAGATAGGCACAGAGACAGCTCTGGCAAGTCACAGTGCACCAGTGGCTGCAAACCATTGAAAGCTTTGTTATCAGTGTCTCTGTGAGATCAACGCTCATTATTTTACTCCCTTCCCAGCCTGGTGTTTCCAAGTTTGCTCACTAGCCCCAGTCATTGACTTTTCACAATATAATTTCAGTCTAGCTGAAGTTAATTAATTTATATTTGGCTCCTGCTCTGGTTCATCTCTCATTAAGCCATCCCTTTCCTCTGCCTCAGCAAAACCCTATTACCTCATCTGTTGTACTGATCCTCACAGGACAGTGTCCAGCCTGGACACAGGTGTTAACCCTTCCCCAACCCCCTGGTTACCTCTGGGATGATTTGCAAAGAGGGACTCCTTGAAATTTAAGTTTGAATTATTTTTCCTCAGAAATAGCAATACTGGGAAAATACACACAGAGCTTGTTTTTTTGATTACAGCAACTGCAGGAGGGAAAGAGACATTAAGGCAATTCATGGTGGTTATAATTGCAGGGATTTCTACCAAAGAACATGTTTAGAGTAAGGCTTAATTCATGTTTAGAGTAAGGCTTCTGTATCCTACTGGAGCACTGCTGAGGGACTCCAAAATGGAGACACATCCTTGCACCCACTGAGGTCCCTTCCAGGGTGAGTGGACTGCTGTCTTAAGGAGTCAGGCCCCAAATATCTGCTAAAATGGAGGCAGAAATTAAAAGCTGTTTGGCCAGTATCTCCCCCCTCCAGATCTTTCTGCACCTCCTGTTTCCAAAACTGCTTCTGCTTTAATTTCCCAGAGCATGCTTTAGAGATGGCTCTGAAACTCAGAAGCTCCTGTTTGGAATATTAACTGTAAATAACCTTCCAAGATAAGCTTTGTATGGCAAAGTGAAAAATTTCCTTTGACTCTTCCTTGACGGTGCAGCACGATATGCCCTCACTGTAAAGTTCTTCCGTCCGTGTAGGCTGCAGATATGTCTAATGAAATGTCTTTCAACTCTGTAGACACTTGTTATACACATCCCTGTTAAAACACCCTGCCCAGCCCCAGCAGACACATCCCCTGGCACAATAGGACAATCCAAATGAGGTGATGTGGTGCGTCTCAGATGCCACCATCCGGAGGGGATGCACAATGAGATACAGGCAAGGACTCAATTAAAATTGCCATTTTAATTCAGAAGACTTAAGAATTTCCTTCTACTCCTAAAGATGGATAAAGAGGTTTCCTATCTTCACATTTCAACCCACTGGCTGATAAATTCAAGGCACTTCTTGTTGGCAGATAGAGCGAACTGCAGAAGCTGCCATGCCATCAGAAATGACTTGAGAGAGACAGCCAGGGATTCAAGCTGCTTCTTAGCACCACTAAATAGGTTGATGCCTCTAATTCCTAAAACCATAACAGCTCACTAGTAATTTCTGTCATTTCAACAATATAGTTTTAGAAGAGATTTAAAAATGTATCACCACTATTTCATCAAATGCCACATTTCACCTTCTGTAGCCACTATTTTGTATCCTTCTTTGCTATTAAATTGACTTCAGTTTTTCAAATGACACATCTGTTTAAGCCTTATCTGTTCAAAGAAAGCTAATAAGCATAGCTAGGTTTAAAAGGATTAACTTGGATGGGAATTCTAAAAGTTTTCAAACATTCTTGATAGTATTTGCTATTAAAAGGGGGGAAAATGGAAAAAAAAAAAAAGCATTTACCTTCTTAAAAACTCTCTCAAACTTACAATGATGTGAGATTAATTTCTTAGCAGGTCAAATGGAAGAGGATGACATTTCTGTGCTTAAGAAAGCTGCTGATAGCTATCTAATGTTTTCATGAGTACTTTTAAGAGGAAATGAGGAAAAGTTGCATTTTTCTATTTAGAGTAGTAAAATTCAGACAAATATATCCATATATACATACAAATATATGTACATATATGACCGGTCTCCTTGGTTATACACAGATAAGTCTGAGTTGCTGTACAGACACAACTAAAAATAATATGGAGTAAAATGTACATGTACAACTCTCTTGATTAAAAAACAACAACTCTCTTGATTAATAAAACAACAACCAAAAAATATTCTTCTCTTCATCCTAAAAATCAGTGCTCTTATTCTCCATTATGTACACCTTCCTGTACCTCCAGTGTACTTTCAGTGAGCATTATGTGAAGGTTAAACACTATGAAGTAATCTGAAATGCATTCAGGATTATCTCAGGTACTGAAGATAGATGAATTCTCATCAATAGCAAAAAACCAGCATGAACCCCATGGTGGGCTCTGGGTGGGGCTCCCAGTCCTGCTGCAATCAGCCCACCCTCTACAGGAAGTTTGATGGAGATGATGTGAGATTGAGGAGTTGACTTGAACTGAAAGAGATGCCAGCATGCATGGATAAAAGATGGATGAAATGTGCAGGACTGTGTATTAAACTGACAGCCACCTGAGAGGGCATGGCTGCAAAATCTGGGCTCAGAATGGAATCCTTTAAAAGATGAGCAAAGAGAGAGTGGGAAATTGTCCCAACTCCTGCAATAGTGAATCTGAACATATCAAACTAAATAAGAAATAGCTGACACCTGAGAAATAGTAAATATTTCTAAACTTACTTCCTGCCTGCCACCAGAAACAGATCAGCACAAGAATAAAACTGGGTTTTTTTCAGTAAAAATTGAAAGCAAAACCTGTTGCCACCATTTTTCCAGGACAGATGAACTCTGACGAGTAACTCTAACTCTTTCCATGTATGGATTTTAGATGCAATTTACAATGGAAAGAGAGAGAAGCCAAGCAAGGCAGACACAGGTGCTAATACTGTATCTGTCAGTCACAAAGATGAGCTGCTCACCTCTAGCTTTAACCAAATTAACACATCAGTGACTTATGCATAACTTTGGGACTTTAATTCATAGCTTGACATACCACATACAAGAAACCAAGGTACGGATTTCACACTTTTATCAACAAATGCTTCAAAGGCAGATGGAGTCAGTGAATAGCCCAAGTGATGCAGCAGATGTGTTTGCAGTGGTAGGACATCCCAAATCCTCTGATACTCTGGGTTTTCCTACTGAACAGAGATAGGCCAGGAGGTAACAAACAGAAATGCATGAAGACAAAATACAGCTTTTGTTTTGGGTTTAGGTTCATTCCAGAGACAACCTGGAAAACTCCTCATTTGCTTTGTTGAGGTAAAATTGTATAACATAAATCCAGAAGAGAAAATTCTATCAGTTTTGGATCTGAACCAAAATCCAGATCTCATAAGTTGGCTCAGCCCCAAACATTCACATCAGTATCTACTTGCATCAGAAAGTCAGAGTGGGAGCCTGAGATCCTCCTCTGGGCCCTTATTCATGTGTAGGCACCAGGGAGACATATGAACCTACTGAACATCTAATCGAGAATCTTTGGAAATCTTGTTTACTTTCCTTTCTTATTTCTGCCTTTTTTAACCCTCTGAAAGACCTGGACCTTAACACTCTAATCTGACTATTGACTTGAGCGGATTTATCATTATTTGTGCTAGGTTAAAAGAGATGGACTTTTATTTAATCCAAGCCAAATATTGTTTTCAAATAAAGACCATTTAAACGGACATTGGTTTGGGATTAACCTTTTGAAGTAGGCTGTGAAGCTCCATGTGAACAGTACAAAAATGAGTCTTCCCATAAAAGTCTGGATCCAGCCCTATGTTGAAATTCTAATCTAGTTCCCCTCAAAAATTCATCATGGTTTAGCTCCAAAGATATTGCATCACTTTAATTATTAGTGGAAAATGATCATTTCACCCTGTTAATCTAGTTTGTCTTTGAAAGTATAATAAAGTACTATCTAATAATAAGCTATGTGCTTATCACCTGACCAAGTTTCTAGCTAAAGTACTGTTTACTGATCTAATGATCTGACTTTGCTTTTAACAATAACATCCAAATATAAACACTGATTTTTCCACTTGATCTCCTACACTTTCGATTTTATGTAGGGCATTGATGATGTCAGTAAGGATGGGCTTTAATATATTAAAATAAAACAAAGTTGGAGAAACATGTGGGAGAGTAAGAATTTTGCCCAGAGGTTGAAGCATGTTGGGTAATAACTTCAGGTATAGCAATGTGTCATTTCTGCCTGTCCATGGGGCAAGTGTCCTATTGGGATAGAGCCACTTCCAGCATGTGCCAATGGCTTGGGATGAAATCTATAGGGCAGAAAATGCATCAGGACCCAGATGGTCATTCCTAATACTGTGGATAGGTTCACTCACTGAAGGAAGTAGTTACAGAAAAACATTTTATGAACAGGTGTAGAGAAAGGATGTGAAATAAAGTTCAAAATGGTTCTCTTTTTCCTTGTGATGAGTCCAACAGATTGAATCCTGGCCATGTTGCAGTTTCTGGTAAAATTCCAATATATTCTGTTCTAGTGGAAGGTGTTCCTGCATGTGGAAGGTGTCCCTGCATGTGGCAGGGGACTTGGAACTTGGTGATCTCTGTATGGTCCTGTCCATCTCAAACCATCCTATGAGTCTGTGATATTCCCCAAATAAAGGCACCCATGAAATAAATGCTGACAGTTCAGCATGTCAGTAATCAACAAATTGAAATTCCTTCTCTTCTGTGCACAATCTTCTGTGTAATAGAAACTGAACTGTAACAAGAATAATGATTTGGCACAAAAAACACCAAGTATCTAAAAAAACCATGTGAAAGTCCTGAAGTCCTAGTGATGGTGCATCCTGGCCTCTGTCTCAGAACAAATTTCATGAGTTCCCATGGTTAGAAAAAATATCAGGTCCTCCCATCTTTTCCTCGTGCTTCCAAGCCTCCCTTCATTAAAGGAGATTTGATTTCAAAAAAACCTGTGATTATGTGTGAGACTCATGCAGAGCTCCATGGGAAGGAAGTACCAGGTACAAAATCTAATTCCAAGATGGGTGAGGAGCAGTGGTTTGGTTCCATCTGTTAAAACTTTTAATAGAAAACAGTCTTTCTGGTGACAGTGATCGAGACAAAATGAAATCGGTGCATTTGAGGGAACTTGTCACTCTTAACAACATCCTCAGAGATACCCACAGTGGGGCAGAATTCAGCCTTCTGTATAAAGCAAATATATCCTATATTCGCAGCAAATATGGGTCTCTATAAGACTGTCACTGAAAACACCACTGAAAGAACATTTTGGGTGTCTTTGGAACAACATTAAAAAAAAAAAAAAAGCAAACCACAGTTCTCCATGGCTTGAGGGTCACCCATAATCTGTTCCCACAGTTCTATTTAGCTAATGAAGTCATACAAGCCCTGTACAAAGTGGCACTGGTGACCCCTGTGTCGCTGGATGCCAAACTTTAAAGGTAACATGATAATGGTTTTGGATTTAGAAACAAAGGAAGTCTATGTGCAACCACATAGGCAGGGGAATGACAAACAAAGATGCTATAGAATGGAAATAGATAATTTCAGGCAAGGAGAATGTAAAGTAATCACTCCTGCCAGTTCCACTGCTCATTACCATGCAGGTTTGGCTTTCTGTTCTCCTTCTCTGCTTTTCCACCTTTTATACCCAATAAAAAGATTTGTTTTGTAACATGGAGCAAATACACATAAACAAAGTTACTAATTCCCTCCAATTTTCACATACAACCAAACACAAACTATCCTACTTGAGGCTGGGAGACCTAGTGTCCTCCAGCATTTGAAGACTTGGCATAAGATACTCCAAGAATTTCTCATTAAACATTTATTTTCTCTCCCTATTTCTGTGACAGATAGATCTTTCTTTTACTTTACATTTCTCCCTCTTTTTCTTTTTCTCTTCCTTCCTTGCATTCTCTTTTCCCTTTCTTTCTTTCACCCTCTCCTGCTCACTTTTTTCAGTGTGAACTTTGAAAATAAGAATGGAAAAATAAATCAATAATTCTCATGTATTTATCACCAATTTGTTTTCAACTTGAAAATGTGTAAAATTTTTGACTGCAAAATTGATTGTGAAATAATTTTTTAATGTAAAGAAGACAGTTCCCTTGAATTCAGAATAATTGTAGAAGAATAGATTTCTCATGTATGTCAGAGGATTAGAAATATAGGAATTTCAACATCAATTTCGTGAGTTTGCTGTTATAAGAGTATAATTAAGAAATGAAAATACACTAATTCCCAAATATGGTAATTGTATTGTTTTCAGTTTTGGTTACGGATAAGCATTTTTGCAAAACAGTACAAGATAAAGAGAATAAAATTGTTTATCTGCATTTGGAAAGTGCAGAATCTTTTGCTTTTAAATCACAAATAAAATACACTTTTCCCACAAAAGCTGTGTCCCTTATTTTTTCAATACACTTATTTTCAGAGCTCTCATTCTTAACAAGAAACTGTGATCCCCATTTTACATCTGGGGACCTGAGAGATGGAAGTGCTCCTGCAGCACCTCACCAGTGCAGAACCACACAGGTGAGCCTTGTGCCTTGGCCCTGAGGCTGAGTGGTGCAGCCTGACTCATGTCCACATGCCTAACTCTCCCTCCCAAAAAACCCCAACAGGGTGGCTGCATCCAAACACCCTGAACAATGCTTGGCTTGTGCTATCACCCAAATTGCGCCTGAACCTTCCCTGGGAGGGTTTTAGCTGTCCCAGCCCAGAGCTCTGCTATGGAGCTGGGCGAGGGCTGGACCAACCAGACCACAGCCCTTCTCTCCATCCTGGCATCTGTGGTTCCATGGCACAGGCACAGCCATGAGGACTCCCAGAGAGAGCAGAATTTGGTGGTTTAACACCCAAAACTCTTATTCCAAACTCTGAGTAAACCATCAGACTTTTTTCCTACATATTTGTTTAGCCTGCAGAAAAGGAGGCTCTGGAAGATCTTATTGCTCTCTTCAACTACCTGAAAGGAGGTTGTAGCCAGGTGAGGGTTGGTCTTTTGTCACAGACAACCAGCAACAGGACAAGGGGAAATGGGGCAGGACAAAGAAATAGAAACAGGACAAAGGCCTGAAGTTGTGCTGGGGACTTTCAGGTTGGATATTTGGAAAAATATTGTCACCCTTTCTTCACTAAAAGGGTGGTCAAGCATTGGAACAGGCTGACAAGGGAAGGGGTGGAGTCACCAATTCTGGAAGTGTTCAGGAAATGACTGGACGTGGCACTTGGTGTATGGTTTAGTTGATATGGTGGAGCTCAGTCAAAGGCTGGACTTGATGATCTTGGAGGTCTCTTCCAACCTCTATGATTCAAGAATTCTAGTTTTCATGCAAACGGGATCCAGCCTCTCCAGTCCTGTGCCAAGTGTTTGTAAAAGCAAAGCCCCACCTGGCTGAGCGTGAGCCCACTTCAGTTCAGAAGTGATGTGGGCTCAAGCAGCTGTGCAATTTCTCCAGCTCACACAGCTGTACAGTTTTTCCCAGACCACAGCTGGCGTCCACCTGGCCAGCTCTCAACAGGAGCTGAAAAGATCCCATCTGTCCATACTCATCTTTGGAGACACTGCTACGATTTGAGGTCTGTTTCTAGCATAGCTCAGCTTTCTGTTGCTCCCTACTTTGGAGTTATGGTACAAAACAGAGTTTTAGAAATTTCGGTCCTCAGTCACCAAGCTCTTGCATCTATCTATTAATATATAAATGTTAAAATAAATCTGCATTGCTATAAATAAAGAGTTATTTTCACAAGACACGAGCAATGTTTCACTCAAAATCTACAATCTGAAAGGACACATTTTCTATTAATGAGAAATGTGGTGGGTTTCCTGTATGTGACATTGAAAATAGTGAATGTTTCCCAATGGACCATTTAACTACAATAAATCCAGGCTTGTTCCTTTTAAAGAAACATTGTCAGCAGCAAATTGTTTCACAGTTGTTCTAAGGTCATGCTTTCTAAACCCACTTACTTCCCACAGTATTTACAGCACCACTATTTAATATACTTAAAATGTGATTGATTGTATGTGTGTGTGTGGGCATCTATGTGATTATTTTCATTAAACAAAATAGTTCTTTTGCCATCTTATCAGAAATTGCAGAAAGAACTGAATGAAAATGAACTGAATTAATAACAAATTGAAGGAAGATTATGCAACACTGGGATTGCTGCTAAAGGTGAGATGAACTTGAACTGGAATGTTTCTCAAAACCACTTTTTTTTTGGAACACATTTGGGCTCAGACCCCTCTTTTTTCAGGGGCATAGTAGATTAAAAAATCACCAGTGTCAACCCCTCTAGGGTAGACATTTCTAAATGGAGGAAACTCCCCTCTGTGAAGAAAAACAGGTAGTTTGGACTGAAACCTTCTAGGAAGTGCTTGTTACTGACTTCTACCACAGCACCCAAACCATTGCCCTAAGTTTTGGTTGAAATAGAAACCAACAGCTCTTGTCACCACAGCAAAATAAATATTGGTGCCAACTGGTGCCCTGGGTACATTGCTCTGAAGCTCTTCATTCTGCTATTTCCCATCTTTACTCACAAATAAGGCCAATATTGTCCTAGTCCTTACCCTGTCAAGCATCTTATCAATCCAAAGGAGCTGTTTGCTTTCCTGAGTTTAAATAAATCTTTTTCAAAGGACTTTATGAGCGTGCACTGGACACAAATAACAAATATTTACATATGTAATAAAGTGGAGCAAATTTACCATGCAAATGCAGCTACCTGCCTCCAGAGGACCAATGTTTTCATCACTGCTGTAAGGTCTTAAGTACTGAACAACTTAAATATCCATTTCACAGGGTAAGAGAATTAGCCTCACTCCTTGGTTAAATCTAGGGCTAAAATAATGTAAATTGGGTCATGCCCAGCTATAAACTAGTCATGCATTAGGATTATTTGAGAGTTGCTCAACACTTCTGGACAGCAGATACTTCAGCACAATGCCTTATTCTGTGCCCTGTGAATCTTGAGTGTACTTGGAAAATCTCTGCCTGTGTCTGTGCATTGGACTGGAGAACCTACAGCTCTACCCACCCTGAGCCTGCAAACTCTTACTCTGCGATAGAGCTCACGAGTTGTTCCCAGGCACATAAGGAGTACTCAGGTGAGACAAGCAACAAGTCCAGACCTCTTCTATCCCACTAAATTAACTTGGGTTTATTGTTGCCTCATTCCCCACACTCCCAGGCCAGCCCCCACTTGCCCATTTAATATCCACTGTTGCATCCTGTCTGGCATAGAGATGGTAAAGCTGCCAACTCGGGGACTGTCTTCTCTCACTTGTTTATGGCATCCCCTGTCTAGTGGGGCTCTGATTCTCCACTGGATTTCCCAGCCTCCTCTCTATTAAAATGAGAAATAACAAAGCACATCAAGATTTTACACTATTATCCTCTCAGTCCTCAGTAGGTGGGAGAAACACCCAACCCTTCACAACCTGGCTTTATTATTGTTTCTAGTACTTTTGCAACTACAGGCCACCAGCTAGACTGAATCTACTGCCATCTACCACAACTCAAATTAATTCTAGCCAAAGTGTTTTGAGCCAAGCTGCAAGTCAAAATAACACAGCCTCACACATGCAATGGTCTTGCTGTATAACCTCACCTTTCAACTGGTCATGAGCAACACTTCAAATAATGGTCACAGTATTGGTTTTTTAGGGAGAAATCTGGGGAAACATAAGCAGTCATTATGCAAGCAAATATGACAATCATATACATCACATGTAAACAGAAAACATATATGTGACTGGCTGGCACATCCTTCGATTAGACTCCCAGAGTGAGAAGCAGACTGGGTTTTTTATTACTAGCTGTCAGGGGACAGAGCTCCCATTGTGATAGGCACTATATAAATGCAAAATGAGATGCTATTCCCTCCTCGCCCAAGAGCTGGCAATCTTTGGACATAGACACATTGCCTGGTCACACAGGAAATCTGTGCCAAAGCTTTCAACTCGTTAGACCACACACTTTCTCTCATATAAAATCTGTAATAATATCTATATTATTAAAAATGGACTTTTGCCATAAAACAAACCCAGCACATTAAGCAAGCTTGTGTGAGGAGAGCAGCTTGCTGCATGACCTCAAAAGCTTGCGATGCCAGCTGCAACTCTAAGCTATCTTTTTCTGCTCAACAGCTCACTAATAATTCAGACAACCCTTGTTCTCGTTAAATTATTTTTGTGAGCTGAACTGGGAGAGCACTTGCGAGAGGAGAGCATTTTGTTAGAGTTTTCAATGCTGCTCTGAATGTGACTGGCAGCATGTTCTGGCAGTCCTCCATTTGGACGGCACAATGGTGTCACTTCTAATAATAAAGAACGTACAGACGTTTCATGAGCTCTAAAGCATCGCTTTGCTGCAGACTTCAGGGCCCTCTTATTTCTTGGAAGTGTTAATAAGTATGATGGAAAAGAAATAGGCTTTATAAAAGGGAACTTCTAATGCTGGATAATCTGGCATGATGAATGTTGTTTTATTAAAAAGAGGATTCTAATGCAGTTTGCTTACAAATACCTTGATTTTTGATAGACCTTGGACTGCTTTCTAATCATATGACCATCATGTGACATGGTGACTATAGGGCTTATCACTTTTTGCTCTTCCTCTCTCCTGCTTTTTGACTGATTTATTTAAAGGCTGTCTGGATGTGGTTCTGGGCAGCCTGTTCTGGGTGGCCCTGCTTCAGCAGGAGTGTTGGACAAGATGATCTCCAGAGGCCCATGCCGACCTTAGTCAAACTGTGTTTCTGTGAGACAAAGGACAGTTCTCACTTGGTTCTGCAGCACACACAGCAGTTGAAACAAGTCAAGCCAATGGCCAGACACTCACTTATTTAAGTTGTTAAGATATTGAGATTATTTTGGGATGCAGTAAACTAATGTCATCTACTTTGACCCTTTGGGAGAGGAATCACTTCAAACCTCCAGCAGCTCTTTTCAACCTAAATAATTCCTAAATAACCCTAAGTTAGACTCTCTGGGTCATCTTCTGGAGTACTTTTGTACCCCACCCTCTCATTCTAATGAAACATTTTTGTCTGAAGAGAGAGCTAGTCATTACATTCAGGTAGTCTGGATTAAATCACCTGAGTAAGGGAGAATGACTAAAGAAAGAGATCAAATTCATGAGAAGCTTTAATATATTCTGAGAAGGATTGATGACCAGGTCTTTAGATATATTTAGAGTCTAAGGACTATTAAAATATGAACTGAGACTCACCCCTCTCCTTCATCCACTTCCCTTTAAAATACAGCTTCAAGTTTCAGTGTTTGCTTATGTGTGGACTTACGCTTTTTCCAAAACAAATACAAAACTATACATTTTGCAGCTGAATTTATATGAAGGCAAGACCTTGAATATGCTTCATTTACCCAAAAATATTTGCTCCTCTGGCCTGGCCCAAAAAATTAATCAGTCTTAAGCAGAAGTAGCTACATTTTAATGATCCTTCAGGTAACATTCAGGAACAGTGTTTTAGTGGCGTGTGTTTATCCACATCCTTCAGTTTCTTTAAAGTCAGTGGTGGAGCTATGCTGTAAAAAAGACAGAGCTTGGGGATCTCATTAGGAGCTTTTAGTCTGATGGTAACATTACTTCTTTATCACTAATACGTATTCCAATAAAGACACAATACATGAAAAGTAAACACACCTTGCCAGCATGTAAGGTGATCTAAAAGTAATGCATTTTCAAGCAAGATTTTGATGATACCCTCACTCAGTTAAAACCTCATGCTCTCACATGTATTCAGACTCAAGCTCCCACTGTTAATTCAAGCCTCTATATTCTCTCCTTTTAACTAGCACTTATATCTGACAGCTGTAAAGGCTTTCAGCCATAATAAATCTCTCCCTGACTTCCCAAAGCAAACAGTGTTGAAGTGAGTGATCCCTCCAATAACATTTTGTCAGCTCAAATCACCGCTGTGTTGTGAGTTAATCAGACAGTCTATGCTGACTGTTTGCTTCCCAGATTTCTTATGGTACTTATTTCCTACATTTGCCCTGATCCTGGTATGCTGTCAATCCTAAAAAGGTATTTTGCTGCTGCTATACCTGTTGACTAGATGAATTACTGTGCTACTTTTAATTTTGAGCATTTCATCAGATCCGGGTGCTTTTGTGTCCCCCAAAGGCATTAGGTGAGTTACTAGATCTCATTGCAGAGAACCTAGCCATATAGCAGGAAAAGAAAAAAAGCCCCAGATTATTTCAGTAAAGTCCATTTTGTTGTTCAGAACTGATCTACTACGCCTTTAACTAAAAGTCAGGGAAAAAATTAGGTCCCTGCATTCCTGCTAGCATTGCAGAGTGTTTGACTATTCAGCACAAGTTAAGATATTAAGACACCAGAAACAGGAAAACGTAAGAGAAATTGAAACCAGGCAATACTTGGACCTGAATACCCCAAACTGTTCACAGGCTTGAAGAAGATATTTCCTGATGAATTAGTAAGGCATCTCTTTAACTTCATCAATGAATAAATTGATGGGAAAACTTTTGGCATCCTCGTTTGTTTTGCTGACGAATACTATTAAAAAAAAATATTGTAATGGGTTGATAAGGTTTTGGCCCTTGTTATTTACAGTGTTTTTCCTCAATTCTCTTTTGCTTACACATGCAACCTCAGGCACATTCACATCTTTACTTCAATCTACTTATTTATTTTCAATAAGTCTCACAATGATGAGCTAGTGAACTGAACAGGTGGAGTTTTCCAGATGTCAAGTGGGTGTGTGCTGCTCAGAAAAACATTTCAAGGAAAAAAGCACTTGTGTTGATTGCTTTGAACACCGGTGGCTCCTTTTCATAAAAAGGTAAATTCAAAAATGGTTGCCTTTGGCAGGTAAACTTACTGTTTTGCTTCAGGCAAGACAGAGGGGGAAAACCTGCACTGGTTAATTTTTTATAAGACAAAACATTCAAAGAAGAGAAAGTGGTTTTGATCAATGACAGGAGGCTGCCTATAAAAACAGTCAAGTTCAGTCCAATATTTTAATTAAAATATATTTACTTTATGGCAAAGAAGTTATGGAAATACATAGGAACTGGGATTTTCCTTGGTTGCAATATCTCTCAGATCTATTTCTCTTTCTCAGGTAAATGAAGAATTGTCATGCATTTGCCCCAGGCTTGAATTCATCATTTTCATAAGCAAGTTATATTTTTTCCCCCAGTGTGATCCCAGTAATGAACTTTTCCCCCCAAACAACAAACCAGAAACACATTCATTTTATTTGCTTGTTTATTTGCTTCAAAGTCATTGAGTTGGGGATGAATGATTCCATGTTTTCCATGAACGTGCAGAAACAGGAATTTTTTTTACTAGCTGTGTGTTGGTTATGAAATGGATTTTTTCAATCTCAAACCAAACACTGGACAGGTTGCAAGCACAAATGGGTCTCCCACATCAGAAAAGAAAAAAGAGGAAGAGAAGAGAAGAGAAGAGAAGAGAAGGGAAGGGAAGGGAAGGGAAGGGAAGGGAAGGGAAGGGAAGGGAAGGGAAGGGAAGGGAAGGGAAGGGAAGGGAAGGGAATCTGATGCAACTCAAGCATCATCAATAAAAATACATTACATTTTACAGATGCTTTTCATAAAATTCCTTTTGTGGCCCTCCATTTGGTCTCATGGCAAAATAATTTGTGCCACCTTTAATGGGTCAGACATTGCTTCATCACCCATTGCATAATTTTTAGAGTGAGGAAAAGATGTGCCAGATTCCATCCCCATCCACCCTTCTCTAATCCAGGTGGGAACTCATGGTCACAGAGCAAGAAAGGGCAGGTCAGACTCTTGCTAAGACCTGCAGGGTTCTACAAGCCACAGTCATCAGGGCTGGGTGTCCATTGTGATTGCACAGGCCAATCTAAGGAAATGAGGCCTAGGGAAGGACAATTTCAGACTCTACCATCACTACAGGCCCAGTTGTGTCTTTCTAGAGAGAGTATCAGGCAAATCCATGACTTTGCTGTCACTGCAGTTGAAGGCAAAGTATGTGAGTGGGTAATACAAGGGGTCATAGCATGATTAAATTCTGGTAACATGATTAAATTATGACATCAAGAGAAGAAGAAGTCCCTTTTCGGATAAAATATTAGCTTGAAGGAAAATGTGATAAAATGCACCTGCCTGGTACAGAACCTGCATCTAACCTTGGAGAATATACTTGGGAGTCTCTGCTTATTGTTGACTAAATTATTTAATTCCTGGTCTCAGGGCTATTCACTGTTCAAGCACTTTGAAAGATGTGATTTGGAATAATGGACTGCACAAAGCTGCTGGGATCTTGTGCTCATCCTAAAGTGTATCCTGACTTGACATCACTGGGAAAGAGTTCTTCAGCTACCTGATCCACTGGTTTGCCCTGAGGGGACACTTTTGTTCATAATCAGCCTGCTGACTGTTAATTATAATAATATTTTATAAATCAGAGTGAATATGAGGGTTCTGATTCTTGTCATTTCAGGTGTATGTAGTTTGTAGTTTGATTGGAAACTCAAGAATCAGCAAGAGAGAATCTTTTTTCCTACTGCAAAAGGACTTAATCTAATTTTAGTGAAAAACAATAAAGCTGCATTACATTAGCCAGATGATGAGCCAGTACTCCATGATTTTTCTATTACTTTCTATTTTTGTTTATCTATGGTGAATGTTAGGAACCTGGAGACTGCAAAAAAGTAAATTCGACAAAACTGAAGCAATGACATGAGAAAAATCACAAAATTCCTCTTTTTTCCTCCCTTTTATTTTTTTTTCCCTCAAGAGTGTACAAATTCATGTGAGTGCTGACATTTTAACCTTCAGAAACTCCAGCAGGAGGTGACAGCTTTCAGCAGCTCATGCAGCTCTAAGATAAATGTTCCATTATAGGAGGCAAAAGAAAAAAAAAAAATTGAACTGCTTAAGTGTCCAGGCTGAAGCAGCATCACTTCCTGGCAGATGATAATCCACTTTGGTCTCGATGTGCAAGATTTGAGGTCAGTAAAAAACATGCTGGTGAATTAGTGGGTGCAGGAGCATTTCCCTAGCAGACATGGCATATGTAGAAAGGGGTAGAAACTGCCCCTGTGCTGAATTTCACACTTCTGCAGACCACCTAGGTCCAGGGAAGGAACATTGGTGTATGAACCTTATTTTTATCCAAACAGTGAAACATTGGCTCCAGAAATGTGCTCACAAATGGATGGGCAAGTGTTACCTCCTTGAGAGAGGAGCCTTTGGGCTTGAGACAGTGCAGGAAGGGGAAGAGGAGCCATCCACTCCCTGAAAAAAGGACACAAGCTAAAGGAAGTCTGTCCCTGGGACAGCTGCCATAAGTGGCAGTAGTGAGGTTCATTCAGAGCAGCTTTAGCACCCACCTGGGGAACTTACTCTGATTTTAACTAATATTGATAAGCAGATACAGTCAACTCCAACAGAGTCGTTGACTTTTAAGGAACATTGGGCCAAGATCTTCATAAGCAATCAGATCCAAGGGTTCAAGGAAATATCTTGGTTTGCAGTAAAACTAACAATGTGTCCTCATAATAAAGACCTAAACCCTGCATATTTTAGGATGTAGCCTCCTCTTCAGCTTTTAGGGTTATAGCAGAGTGTATGTTGCAAGAATCTACCTGCTTCCAGGTTTTCCCACTCTCCTCTGATCAGTGTGGCAGTATGGCTTTGTCAGAGGCACAGTGCTGGAGGTAAGGGGTTCTCCCTGCCCATTTCATGTTACTAATGGAAACAAAGCTTTGCCAAATGAAAATATTGTTTTTAGCCAGAGCTTTCAACCTTCTTGTGTTACAATTCTCTTTGCTGACTTGCACCAAACAACCATTACCCCCTGGGCCTGGAACGTGCTCTGTAATGGTCTCCAGGGATGTTGCCATATGCAAAAAAAGAACCACACTGCTGACAGGGGGGGATATTTCACCTGAGATGGAAAATTTCCTTTATAGTAATGGAAGGAAATAGATTACTTTATATTGAACTGTTCACAGTATCTAGTTTTAGATTCACAGAATCAGAATCACAGAATGTTTTGGGCTTGAAAGAACTTTTAAATACAATCTAATCCACTCCCCTGCCATATAGCAGGGACATCTTTCACTAGACCAGGTTGCTCCAAGCCCCATCCAACCCAGCCTTGAACACTTCCAGGATGGGGCAGCCACAGCTTCTCTGGGAAACCTGTGCCAGGACCTCACCACTCTTCCAGTAAAGAATTTTTTTTTCTAATATCTAACCTAAACCTACTCTCTTTCATTTTAAAACTGCTGCCCCTTGTCCTGTCTTGGTAAAAAGTCTGTCTTTTTACAAACCTTTTTAGGTATTGAAAGGACACAAAAAGGTCTCCCCAGGGCCTTCTCTTCTCCAGGATGAACAACCCCAGCTCTCTCACCTGGAATAGGTGTTCCAGCCCTCTGACCATTTTTGTGGCCCTCATTTGGACTTGCTGTAACAAGTCCCAATCTTTATTGCACTGAGGACCCCATATTTGGACACAGCACTTCAGGTGGTGCCTCACAAGGGCAGAGAATAGGGACAGAATCACGTCCCTTGACCTACTGGCCAGGATTCTTGTTATGACGCCCAGGATACTTATGGGGAAAAGGGTCTTATCCTCCCCATTGGCCGTGATTCTGGACTACCAGCTCAGGTGGAAACATTAATATTTGTTTAGAAGAATCCCACTCTGCTTGTATTGTACATTCTAGATAAAATCATCATTTATCAGTGTTTTCAGTACTTATGTGACCCCCTAAAAATGTAAGTCTTGTTTTAAGCTCTCTCCTCTCCTTCTGTGCATGTACCCATGCTGAAGTTCACCTGTTAAAGCAGCCTGTAACACAAAGGTTTTACCTTCTAAATTGAGGTGGATGAAAGGCACACAGTGCTATGATCCCCATTTCACAGAGGTGGAAATGAGACTAAGGCAGATTTAGGGACTTGCCCAAGGCAAGACAGGAAACACTCAGCGTGACCAGGAATCAAACCCACATCTCTTCTGTTCTTTAGCAAGGCGACTAGTGTTCCTCTAGGTAGAGAGCACAAATAAGATGGGAAGTGGTACTTTGAAGCCCTTTTCTCAAGATCACGTCACTGTTATTGTTCTAATTTAGCAATAGATGTTATCAATATAAAAGTAAAGCCGGTTGCAATTTGAGTTTATCCTTTGTAATGACTCACTTCTTCCATACTGCCCACAAGAAGTGAACTAATAACCAGTTATTCCCCCTGGATTTCTCAGTATGAATCGTCTCTGTGTTACTTGCTTTTAAGCTACAAGACAGATTTCCAAGCCACCCCAGCAGAATCATATGGTAATATCAAACCCCCCATTAGACCTCTTGGTGACCTCCTGATGGAAAGGAGGCTGCAGACACACATCCAACATCACCATGGTGTTCCTTGATGGTCCATTTCTCTGATGAAAGGCAGTCTTCATTCAGAACTTGTACACGCCTCATGTCCATAAAACGTTGTATTCTTTAAGATTTGTCAGTTTTGGTGGGTTTGAGCTTGCACAGTTAATTTGACTATAACTTATCATAAAATCATAGAATATCTGGAGTTGGAAGGGACAAGGAACATTGAAGTCCAACTCCTGGCCCTGCACAGGACAGCTCCAAGAATTCTACCTGAGAATAGGAGCACCTGAGAGTGCTGTCCAAATGCTTCTTGACCTCTGTCAGAGCCAGTGCTGTGACCATTTCCCTGGGGAGCCTGTTCCACTGCCCAACCACCCTCTAGGTGAAGAACCTTCTCCCAATATCCAGCCTAAACCTCCCTGACACAACTTCAGGCCATTACCTCTGGTCCTGTCACAGGTCACCAGTGAGACTTGCAAATGCTCTACCTGCTGGAACAGGTTCTGAAAGGCAGGCCCGGTGGGGTCCACAGGAAGTTTGGAACTGTCAGAAAATTCACTACAGGTCACAGAAAACACATTACTGAACTCTTCTGAGTGTGCACCCATGAAGCTCCAGAAAACTCCATAATTTTACTGAGACAGTTATGTCTACCCAGTTTGGCCTATTTTTTTTTTCCCCCTAACAAAATAGTGAATGAACACAGATTCATGGAATCATTTATGCTGGAAAAGGCCTCTAAGATTGTCGAGTCCAATCGTTAACCCAGCACTGCCAGGTCCAACACTAAACCATGTCCCCACATGCCACCTCTACGTGTCTTGAGGTTTGGCAAGCAGATCTCTGTCAGAATGGGGTCAAATCACTTATTGAAACTAAAAGGACTTCTGCCATTGAATCTAATAGGACTTTTGACATTGAATCCATTAATTCTGGGGGTTTTTTTTTGGTGGTGTTTTCTTTTTTTAAAAGAATGTTCAATTCTGAGTTGGGATTTTTTTTTCCTAGTAGCCAGTTCTTTTACACAGAGTCAGCATTTAATCATTGCTCCAAACTGGGTAGTTGCTGCTCTGAATAAAGAACTCAGTGCTTTGCTGAAATACCTAAAGTGATATCAGGTAACTAAACAATCTGTGTCTGGCTTTTCCCATTGAGTAATTTGGTGTTTAGATTATACTTAATTAACTAACATACTTGGTTAACTAACACCTTTGCAAAATGTCACAAGTAATTGTTTCAGGGATTTTGTATGGATTTCCCCTGTAGCCTGTCTCTATTTGCATATCCTTTATTTTTTTTCCCCAGAATTTTTAAAGCTCATTAGTGAAAGTGCAACATTTTTCAGATCATCTCAGAGTTGCTGAAGATTTGTTGTGTTTTTTTTCCCAGAGACTGGTAAAATCACACTGGCTCCAGAGGTTCAACTTTCTGCCCCTGCTAAGGGAGGTCATCAGCAGCATAGAGTCAGCTTTGGATATCTCCCAATCAGAAACAAACAAAAGTTGGCCCACTGGGACTTTAGCTAGGCTGTATCTGCCCTTCCAACGAACAGTTAAGCTTTGTAGTGTGCCTGCTTGAGAAACAGCTGTTTGTCTAACCCCTGAACTGCTCAATACATTAATCTGAAGCATAATTTAACTCTGTCTGAGCTTCTGAACATGGCACCAATAACTGGTTAGCATAGACTTACCAGCCTTAAAAATAATAATTTCTGAGGTTCGTTTAAAAGACAGTTGTCCTTCTGCCTGAGTTTACTTAGAAGTGACAATCTTTGCAGGAGCATACCCAACAGAGAGCACAGTTCATAGGGTTCTAAGAAGGATGCTCCCCCTCAAAACCTTCATGTTGATGTTTGTGCCTGCTCTTTGTGAGTCAGCCGTAGAGGCAGACCCTGGTTTTTTGTTAGTCTTCTGTTTGGGGAATGTGGTTCAGCTGTTCATCACTGCGTTGTCTGTCTGCCAGCTAAGAACAAAGATCCAGTCAGAAGGATGGGAAAATGCATTATTATTCCGCATGAAGAGCAGCCAAGCCTTGATCAGATCTGGATATCTTCAAGCTTCAAAGTTAGGAAACTCCTGGATTCAGTGTGGGCTCATCTGTTTCTGAATCCAGATTCAAAGTCAGGGAGTCCCTGGGATCACTCATCCCTGTGATGGAGTAGGTCTAAAAAGAGGAAAGAAATAGAGTAAAAAAAAAGGAGAATGAACGTTTGTGAAAAACAGTAAGAGACACACTTTTAGATTTTGAAATGCCGAGTGTTGCAAGATCAAATATTCTCCTCTCACTAACAGACACTTGGTTCTTGCTTCACTTCATGAGCACATACACACTTCATTCCCCAGATTGCCCCAGAGAAAAACAGCAGAAGAATAGCTCACTCTTCTATGATTTGGCTTCTGAGAGCCATTGTTTTGCTCCTCAGTATCTAGGTCATTAAATATCTGTCCAGATGTAGCACTGGAATTTTCCAATAACTTGCACCCTTTAGGGTTTTACGTCTGCATTATTAGAAGAGATCACTGAATCATAGAATGACAACAGAATGGTTTGGGTTGGAAGGCACCTTAAAGACCATTTCATTACACCTCCTGCCGTGGGAGGGACACCTTCCACTATCCCAGGTTGCTCCAAGCCCTGTCCAACCTGGCCTTGGACACTTCCATGGATGGGGCATCTGCAGCTTCACTGACCAACCTGTGTCAGAGCCTCACCACCCTCACAGTAAAGAATTTTTTCCTAATATCTGATTCAAACCTGCCCTCTTTAAAACCATTCACTCTTATCCTACCACTACACACCCTTGCAGAGTCTCTTTTTCCATCTTTCTTGTGGGCTTCCTTTGTGAAATGAAAGGCCACAAATAGGTTGCCCCAGTGCCTTTTCTACTCCAGGCTGAACAATCCCAATTCTCTCAGCTTTTAAATGGGTGGCTTCAGGTTGGGGTAAATCCAGGGTGTTTGTTGCCCCACTCCACATAACATGCCAGGGTCTATTTTGCAAGAGGACATGTTTCTTGTAGATACTGACAAGTTAATCACATGATGTCATGCAACCTCATAAGGCATTCTATCTGTCCAGGTAAAAAAAAGGCAGTGTGGAAATTATGGAACAAATCATTAGGTATTATGGCCTCACAAGGTTCTGCTGTTGGTCTTGCTGACTTTCAAGAGACCATCATCTCTATAGACTATAACAAAAGTTGAGACAGCTGGTCCTACTGCAGACAACCCGTGTTTCAGCTGAATTCCTTCCCTATTTGTTTTGCTTTTCCTAAAGCTCTGACTCCAATCAAGGTGTTATGAGAGATAACTAAATTTTCCTTAAAAATGAGTGCCAACAGCCCTGTCAAACTTTCGCAGTCAGAGAGAAATCTCGAAAATTTAGCCTAGATCTGGGCATATGCTTGAGCAATGCTGAAGCCTGGAAAGAGATTAAATCTCATGTTTTTCTTCTATTATCACCAGTGTATAAATTATGGCATTTGCAGCTCAGGGAGCATAAGAGTTAATAGGCAATGACAGAGCTCTGGGAACTGGGCAAGTTGTGGATTGTGTTATGAACACAATCCCTGTTGCAAGGAGTTTAGAGTATAAAAAAGGTAGGATAAGATGGACACGGAGAAGCCAAGAAGGAATATGATGATATTATCCTTTTTTACCAGATTACTGATTTACTGACAGAACAGGCCTGAATCTTAATGAGGGATTTAATCAGAGAAGGATGTAATTTTTCAGCTGGAACCCCTTTGGTGAAACTGTAGATTTGACAACATCTATTTTCCCTGTGAATTTCTGTCAGATGAGCTAATTTATTCATTAACTAAAGCTGAAAATATCTTGGAAAAATAAAATATTTTAACATTTTGTGATTAACTGTCATGAGTTTTTAACTAAGATTGTTTAAAAAATGTATTTAAACAATTAGAAATCATATTAAATCTTAGTGAAGCATTTGATCTTCATCTATGTTAGGCTGTGATATTTATATTTTCAGTCCCTTCTTTGCCCAAATGTCCCAACATTTATGTTCTTTCTAAGCTTGATAATGATAAAAAGATTATGAAAATTAACAGGGGAGCATAAAATTTCCCATTCTTACAGCAGTTTGTCAGTTGACTGAGGGGAATACATTGTTTGAGAAGGCAAATGGGGCAGGTGAATAGTGCAAGTACCAAGGGGCAGCTCAAGAGTCTCAGAGACAAAGGTAGAGAGGGAATTAAGCATGTTCATTGTAATAGGTAAAGAGATAGTAGTTTTAAACTAAAGGAGGGAAGATTTACACTACATAAGAAAGAAAATTTAATGATGAGGGTGGTGAAACACTGGCACAGGTTGCCCAGAGAGCTGGTGAATGCCCCATCCATGGAAACAAAGTCAGGTTGGATAGGGCTCTGAGCAACCTGATCTGTTTGAAGGAGTCTCAGCTCATTGCAGGGGATTGCACTTGATGACCTTTAAAGGTTCTTTTAGACCCAAATTGTTCAATGATCCCCCTTTTACACAGGCCAGTTTTGTCCCTTCACTAGGCAGGTGTAGATCATGAGGAAGGTGGGAGGTGACAGAAAATCCCATCCCAACTACAGTTACAGTACCCCAGTTACCCTTGGGTGCACTGTGGTTGTCTCTCATTACCTGTCCTAATATACTTTGTTTTCTGGACAATGCTAAGGAGGGAGATAAACTCACTCATTTGCTGCTGTAAGGCATGGAGTGAAATGCAGGACTAATTCCCTTGCCTGAAGTATTCCAGCCCCTTTAGGGGCAGAATTGTGGCTCCCCTGTACATCCTTTGGGAATGGGCACAACCATAATCCCCCAACTTATAAAGCCAGCAACACCCCAAGGCTGATATTGTCATCTGTGATGGCTACTGAGCGGTGAAGGGAGGGGATAAATACCTGGAGAGAGAAGATGCTTTGCTATGAAATGTCTGAGGACACGCTGTCACACTGCAGAGTGTCTGCAACACCCAGCTCTGCGTGGGGGAAGTGGTGTCGGGCTGTCACCAGCACTCCTGCGGCTCCCACACCTATTGAGCCTGACAGAGCTGTTTAGCCAAACTGCATCACATTCCCTGCTGCCCTCATTTTGCTTAATCTGCATTCTTGCAGCTCAGTAATCCTCATGGGGGACTTCCTATAAATAGTGCTTTGGCAATTAAACCCACTTTCCTTGCAAACTAAGCTTTAATTGCTATTGGCAGGTAGCTTGCACGAGTATCTCCTATGGAGGAACTAGAGGATGAAAAACGTTTTAAATAATGAGGGTTTATCTTTGTGAAGAAAGGAAAGTTTATCTTAAATGCTAATGCTATTATCTAATCGAGCATCTAATGTTTTTCTATGCTGTTTGCCCCTCTGAGAGCACCACAGAGCAGAAATGTGAGCTGTAGAAATCCTGCTGTGCTCATGGAAATGTCTAAATTTCTCTCACACATTTTCAGGGAAACCAGGTCAAAGATGACACCTCTGCAGTATTTTTTGGCAACACACATTCATTATTTTTAATGCATTTTGCTCAGATTTCAATCAGAATTATATTCAAAGAAAACAACAAACTACAATAAAAGAATTGCCCCTCTGCCCTCAGAAAACAGGTGAACACACATCCAGGTCAATCCACTGGCCAGCTCTGATGTGCAGAGGAGATGGGGTTATCTGTTTCAGAAGCAGGTTTAGCTGTTCTGCCTCCTGTTTCACGAGCACTCCACATTCTTAAATGACACCTGGAAATCCGAACAGGCACGGTGGAGCCTATCATAAAGGGAAAGAGGGATTTGGACTATTTGGAAGTAAATCCTGAGATTATTTTTACATGAACCTGTAAGAATGTTATTGGTATGCATGTAAGTGTGCATAAACCAGCTGCTGCTCCTGCCTCCTTGCATGCTGAGTGTGCTTTGCTTCAAATCAATGTTCTTATGGGCTTCTAGGGGAGCAGGAGCAATCCAGATATGCACAGGAAACCAAGGCTTTTCAACCTAAATATGGCATCTGATTATGTGAGGTTTAAATAAA
The DNA here is from genome assembly GCF_020740725.1 of Corvus hawaiiensis. Lineage (NCBI taxonomy): Eukaryota > Metazoa > Chordata > Aves > Passeriformes > Corvidae > Corvus > Corvus hawaiiensis. The sequence continues at coordinate 75,292,634 of NC_063216.1, read as the reverse complement.
ACCACAGACGATACAGTCCTGTATCATACATTGTTCCCAATATGGGTCAGATTCTTTAAGGTGGTGTAAGATTTTACATATGTATGTCTAGTTTTAATTGGGTATAAAGTTACATCAGACCCATGGAAATGAATGTGTGATACATTTCTGAAAAAAAAAAAAATAGCATGTACAAGGGGAGATGCTGAAAAAATTTATTTTTTATTAGTCCAGATCATCTGTAAAATTCATTTAAATGGAGCCACACACACACACATTTTGTGCTCACTTTTTATAAATATTCAAATTTGACTTTTCCTGCTGGGAATGTTTTCAGCAAGTCCACGGTGGCCATGTCTGGGCTGAGGCTGAACTTTGAATTTGTTTGTACTGAGGGAATGAATTTGTTTGTACTGAGGGAATGAATGTCCTGAGCAAATGCATGTACTGAGGTCAGTCCTGCTAGGAGCTACACACACCAATTAAACACTGAAAGCTGAAAAAAGGTGGTTTTAGATTAGGTACTAGGAAGAAATTCTTTACTGTGATAGTGCTGACATTGTCACAGGTTGCCCAGAGAAGCTGTTGATGCCCCAGCCCTGGAAGCACTGAAATATGTCAACCTTCAACTGGAGACTGCCTCAGTAAACTGCTGGAGGCCAAAAGCAACCAGCAGTTATATTTTAAGAAATGCTTTTGAATAAAAGATCTCAAATTATTCAGCTCAAATTTGGAGATTTTTCAAGGAAATTGATGGCCAAATTTATTTTGGACCCTATGTGCTACCTTTCTGCCTGGCCTGGGACATCTGTGAACACACACTTTACCCATTTAAATTTAAAACCGACCTTGGACCATAGTATCACTTGTATTTTTTGTTCAGGCATAGAGATTTTGAAAATCCTACTAGGCACTTTACTGTGTTTAAGCACATTTAAAATGAGTAAAGCTCTGTGTGCTGCTCAAAAAGTCAGTTGGCTTTATCCCATCTCAATTTCTAGAGAAAGTAATAAATTAATTTTTTTTTTTTTACCTAATTTTAAATTAAACACACTGTGATTGCATTTTGTACTTCTGTCTTACCCCAGGTACCAACACTGTCAATAATTTTTACTGCTAATGTAACTGGTAGAAACTTTTTATTTGCTTGTTTTTCTAACAGTTTTTTTTTCTGTTCACATTTGTAATCTTAACAAGGCAAAAAATGCTTATAGAGAAAACATAAAGGTATAGAAAGTCACAGAAATGTAGTCAAGAAGAATAATGGGCATTAAATCAATATTTATAAACATAACAGCTAATAGAAAAACAGGCTCATACCCATTTGTTTTAAAAATAGGTTGCTGCAAAACCATGTAAATGAATATTTAATTTAATGATGTTTTTTCTATATCAAGTATAGCTCTCTTTATATAAGCCCATGAACAATGACAATAATGCACAATAAATATTAATAATTACCCATAATGGGTAATTAAAGTTTAATAATTAGTATGAAAGTCAAAATAGCAAGAAAGAATCACTTGATCACATTCAAAACATTCAGTATTTGAAGGATGTTGTATAATCATTACAGCATAGGTTAATGATTGTCCATTTGAAGTCTGCACTCATTTACGTTCATGGTTATTGGAATGTAACAGTTGATAGAGCATTTCATGATAGAAAAAATTGAATATGTAAATATTATTCCAAATGTGAGTCCACTGTGATGGGGTTATCTCTGCAAATGTAGTTCACATGGGTGGTATTCTATAAGGAGGTTGCTTTTTGAAGTGCCTTTGCAAAAATGGGTTTAATTTAGGGGAGTTCAGGTCAGTATGCTGCACAGAAATAGAGAGATTTTGTGTATGTAAACACTGCTCAACTGAACCAAATGCATTTAGTCTAAAATACCCTGCTACCCTGCAGCTGAGGGTCTGGATCACATTTACCAATGCTTTGCAGAGTTACAGTTGTATAATCTTTTGCAATATATTTTGGGGTTCTGACATATGCCAATACAGAGAAGAGAAATAATTTATCAAAAATATACTTTGGCTCATCAGACTCTAATTTATAAAGAGAAGGAGCAGAAGACAACCAAAATACAACTCCTATGGGCTAACATGCTGATGTTTCAAAATGTACCCCATTCTTTTTGAGGTCGTCTTTTTGCCTTGGTTTAGGGGTTTTTTTGTGTATTTTTCTGATGAAATTTTTTTTAAAACATGCTGCAAAAGGAGTAAACTTATTCTTAATAAAACACGTCCATTTTTCTGAATGCTATAAGTTTTTGTTATTTACTTATTTAAAGGATTTATTTTTAATCCCCATTTCCAGGAACTTTTGCTAACAATAAAAGTCCTCCACGTCTTCCAAGTTTTGAACACTCTGGCCACTGAGCTACTTCCATCTTCTTGTATTCAGGATGAGATTTGTGGTCAGCTTGACAAGCTACCTAAAAAGCTTGACAAGCCACCTAAACCCCATGTTTCTCTGTTTTGTTTTTCAGTCTCTTTCCTTTTTTTGGTTGAGTTTCAGCAAACTCAGTTTCCTGATCCTGTTGTCTGTGCCTCTGCATGGAAAATCAGGAAGAATTTTTCTGCACAAACACAGCAGCACGTTGCAGTATTTTTATATTGGGGTAGTACAAGGGGACAGACTATTGTCAGAGACTTGTCATGTCTTGTCATGTGTATTGTCAGAGACTAGTCAAGTGACAAGACTTGTCCCTGTCTCTAAGACCAGTTAAGTGAAGCAAGGAGTGCAGAAGAACAAGAAAATTACTAAACAAGGATAGGTGTTTCTGAAGCAATATAATTATTTGCATTAGCAACCAATCTATGCCTTTCCATTGCTTCATGCCCTCGGGGGCTATTGGTGGTCAAGCTGTTTTGCAATGGGTTTATCTTTCCCATTTCATAAACGAGGAAAATGAGAGCAGCTTGCTGGAGGAGGCAAAACAAGCCTGGGGAGCTGCCAGGATATTAAATACTCATGGAAAACAAAATCCAAGGTGAGAGGAGAGGGAAAGGCTTCAAGAGAGTGGCAGTCTCCATTTCCAGCACTATGGAGGGAAATTCCAGAACCAATGAAGGGAAACTCCAGCATGGCTGCGCAGCACACCTGTCTCTACCTGCTGACCTACAAGCAGCCCCATTAGTGTTCCAGCCAATCCCTAATAAAAAATCCCCCATACCCACCACCCACGGGTACAGTATCCTGGAGTCATAGCGTTGGTAATGTTGGAGTCATCAAGTCCCTGGGATGATCAAGTCCAGCTGTCAACCTAGCACCACCACCATGCCCACCACTAAACCATGTCCTCAAGTGCCACATCCCCACATTTTTTGAACACTTCCAGGCATGCTGACTCTACCACTTCCCTGGGCAGCCTGCTCCAAGACTGGACAAGCCTTTTGCAAGACACAGCATGGCCTTGGTGACTGTGGCCTAGGTGTTCTCCCGTGATTGAACAGGAAGAATTATTCATGCTTTTTGGAATGCATAATTTTCTGTCGTGTACAGAGATGCTGGAGATGGCAAGTGGATCTGTGTTAGTTTTCCAGGCAGAAAAGGAAAGGAAATCTGCTCTAGTATGTAAGAATGTCACCAATCCCCACATACTTCGGTTTAAGTAAAACGTGCAATAGAGGAAAAGGAATTCTGTGCAAGTGAGTGAAATTAGCTTTTTCCTAAAATGGAGAATTAGAATGTTTCATGAAATTAATGGAAAGAGGATCTTAGAAAGAATAAAGAGGGGCTTGGATAAATTAAAGATTTTATCTGAAACCAAACTGGAGTAATTGACTAAATTAACTTGTCTTAAAGAGACATGTACTGAAACATTGCAAAATAAAGAAAAGATAAAAGGAAATTAGAGAGTGTAATATGGCATATAAACAGCATTAGGAAAAAAAACTGAAGGGAAAAGTAAGAATGCTAGTGTCAAAGGGGAAGAAGAAAGGCTTTACATGCATAAAAGTGACTAAATGTACCATTTTATTTTTCAACAAGAAATATAACAAATCTTTCTGCTGCTTTCTTAGAAAGAAAATAAGAAATCAGTGTTCAAATGACATATCTCAGAGACCAGTCTACAAAAAACTACACCTCAAAGTAATCTCAAGCTTTCTTAATTATTAAAATTTTAAGAGATCATGTGAAGACCCTGAGCAGAGATCATAATTTGATTTTTCCTACTGATGTGTAGAATAAACCAAGACAAACATCATAATACGTATTTTTTTTTAATTTGGCCAGTATCTAGAATTAATCACAAGCAATGTTTTTTGATCAATACAATGGTGTATATATATATATATATATATATATATATATATATAAATCTGAGCTTTTAAAAGATACCTTTCATTTGTTAAGGCAGCTACCACAAACCTGTTAAAGCAGTAGAAACCCTTCAACGTGCTATGTTAGCAGAACACAAATCCAGTGTCCTCAGTTTAGGAAATATTACTATGAAGGAAAAATGTTAATGATGCAAAGCCCCTGCATAAACCAAGCAAGGCTTTTTGCACAACTCCTTCCTCATTCCTGATCAGAATATTAAATTAAGATTGCATGAAGGAATGAAAAAAAAGTGGTTTTGTTAATCTTGCAGACTTCCCTTCAAAGCTCTTTTTCTATTTCTTCTCTATAGCCTAGATTAGCTATTGTTGTTATTATTTTTATCATTAATATCAATACCAATACTATTAGTAATAGTATTATTATTAAAAATAATATTTGCAATTAACAGCACAGATCAGATACTGAATGCACTGGATTAACTATTATATAGATATACACATATTTTAACACGCATGCATGTATATCTACATACAGAAATGCTTAAAGACTTTCTCAGTGAGTTTATGGCAATGGCAATTGCTTCTCTTTAAGGACTGAGTTCTGGAGGGAATGAGCATTCTAGTGAAAAAGAAAGGACAGTATCTTTTCCGAGAGACTGAGGAGAAGCAGTGGGTAGGACCCACCTCCATAGCAGGGCTAGTGCAAGACAGAAGACAAAAAACCTCATGGTACTCTCATCCTTTGGCAAAGGATGAGTGGTATCACAACATATTTTTGCTCTACATTTGACAAGGGCACACTTTGTATTTATACATTCAGCCTTTCTGTTAATCTCAACTCTTACCAAAATCAAAGCCTTGATAGCATGGGAAGTGTTCAAGGCCAGGTTCAAGGCCTGGGGCCCCAGGCAATGTGATAAAGTGAAAATTGTCCCTGTCCATCGCAGGAGGGTTGGAACTACATGATCTTTTATGTCCCTTCCAACCTTAACCATTCTATGACTCTATGATTCTATGATTAGCTTTTCTTAATTGCCCTGAGATTTCAGCAATTCTCACTCATAACAGCTTTAATTTGAGAGAGCTGTTTCCTCCTTTTTTCCATCTCCTTTTTGTGTTTTTTTCTGGTTTGGTTTGGGGAGTTCTTTGAGTGGGATAGGGAATCTCTATAATGTGTATATGTATCTGTCAAGGTACGTCCCTCAAAATACTTTTTTAGGCCTTGCCAGATCTTGCAAGAATACCCACTTTCTGATAAATTACCCAAGGTCACTAAGAGAACGTAGTGGATATAAGTCCTCCCATTCAAAGGAAAGATCTTGTTAGTTAGAAATGTAAGAATTAATAAGGGAATGAAATAGTACATGTAGGTGAACCCCAGGAGAACATAAATGCCCATAGACACCAAAGTAGTAAATAAGCCACTGAGCAGTGGAGTAGTACAGATGGGGGACTGAGGCAGGACTCTCAGAAGGATTTAAATACGTGTTTCAATGAAATGAATGGTTCTCAAGCCAATGACTGAGCTGCCGGCATCCTTTTCAAAGCCCTGTGACAAGGGAGGGACTCCAACCCACTTTTCCCAAGCCCCCAGCCACTCCTCCTGTAACTGGATGAGCATTTTTTGCTGCCTCTTTTCACAACATCACCATGACAATAGTGACTGCTCTCTTTTTGGCTGGTGCTCAGCGTGCATATTGATGGTGATCAACAATGAAGTACTACCATGATGAGTAAATAGATTAGACCCGTGTGTTACCCTATGGTCAACACACACAATGAGAAGATCTGTAGCCCTCAGATCACTGTTGTTATTCCTTCTCCGGAGTCCTGCAGTGTCCTTTCTACTGACACGTAAGCTAGCATTTGACGATAGTATTATTTACATTTTTAATTACATTGTGTGTACTGGGTATTTACTCTGAGCACAAGTGGCAAGCTGTTTGGGAGCTAGTGTTTCTGCAGTGCTGCTAATTAATTGATGATAAATAAGCAAATAAAGTGCCAAGCAAAAGCAAAAGGAAAGACTATAGCCTACTGCTTTCCTTTCTAGAAAACTCTATCCTCCCTAGATTTTTTCTTTTTCTTTTTTTCCCCTGTTACCATTCACCTTTTAATTGAAACAAGTTTGGCATTTGACTGCCAAACCTTCCCCCATAACCAATGAATGGCACTGAAAACAGGCCTAAATGCTTTTTTCTTTCTTTTCTTTATTTCCTGTCCTGGGATGATGGTTCCTTGGGTTACTCTGAAATTCCTTACACACACAGTTGCTGATAAGTCAGGTCTGGCAAATCTTCCCTATCTGCCATCATTTGAAATTTAAGAACAATGAAGGAGAAAACTTGTGAACACAGAGAAGGAGCTGGGATGAAAACAGAGCAAGAGCTCCCTTGCCTAATTTTTATTGAGAAGGAAAGAATATGTCACCCTTTTCTCCGTAACTAACAATCATGCTGCACAGATAGGAAGCAGTTTATTAAAGTGCAGCCACAAGAGTTGGGCTTTCAAATGCTACACTTGCAGCTGTTGAATGTTTCCCAAGAACGTCTCATTGAGTAAATACTGGCCACTTTCATTATGTGACTAAGGCTTTCTTCAGCCTATCAGCACAGAGCAAAAGTCATGTTCATTTACTTAGCTCTCCTGCATTTAAAAATCTGGTCAAGATGAAACAAGCTATATATTATAACATACTTTTAAATATGAGTTGGCCCAATGAGTGTTTCAAGAGGAGTGGACATCTGGTTTGTGTTCATTAACAGATGGAGTTATCCAGTAAAGGAAAGGCCAAATTTGGGAGCTGAATTATGTAGCAAACCAAAGAAAAAAAAAAAGGGCTTTCTAGAACTGTTGATGGTTTTACAACTGCTTTGCCTAGATGGGAGCAATTATGGGCAGGTCTGGGCAATGGAGACCATGTCAATGAGTCTGGAGCCTCTCTGAAGGAATAACACAACCCCAGAAACCCTTAAACATGCAAAAGGAGTGCTGGAAAAAGGAGGCAATTTTAGAATAAGATGCTCTGTACATACATGGGCTGAATTCTGTGGAGAATCCACAGAAATATAAGACCTGAGAAGGTCCCAGTGCTCCAGCCCCGGGTTCCCACCTGCCCAACACATGTGGTGTGAATTGACAAGGAAGTGATCACAGGGTCTTTTCCCTGTCTTCATGATAGCTACATCCAGAGCACAAAAGACAAAGGACATGAGTCTGTGCTTCATTATGTTCCTCTTAATTCATAAAGGACAATCCATTAAGGGAACTTGGGCATCACAATACCGAGCAGTATGGTGGCCAGTTTTCATGTAGCTAACTGCAAGCTGGAGTTCTAATTGCCTGTCAATAGAGGCAAAAAAAGCCATCATATTCAGCAAAAACTTGCCTAATTCTGCCAGAAAGAAATGGCTGAGATTAAAGTTTGTTTATTTCCTACACATTCCTGAGGGTTTCAAGACTTCCAGCTCTGAAGTTGTACATCCCAGAACATTTCTAAAATAAACACTCAGACCTTTTCTTTTCAAAGGTGTGTGAAATAAATGCAGCAATCTTTTCTTTTCAAAAAGCTTCAAAATAGAGTCTATTTATGGAAAAAGTGGAAATCTTATCTGAATCTCTTAACTCTTTGGAACTGCTTTAATCCATATTCAGCACCCTGTTGGTGAGTGTCCTAGGTGGTAAAGCGCAGGGGAAGTTGCCATAAACTATCTGGTCAAGTCTATTTCACTCTGCATGAATTTCTACCAGTTCAGTTGAAAGAAAAGCATATTTTAACAGGGATCTATAGTTTAATGACTGAAGAGACTCGAGTTCCCACTGCATTGAATACTTAATAGGACATATTGAAATATTTAGCGGCCTCCAGGCTAGAAGCCAAACTCCCCCTCCCCAAAGCCAGGTGAGTGCCTTAAATAGGTTATGAAGCAGCCCAGTGACTTATCAAGATCTCTTTATAGCCAAGATCCACACACAACACCTGCCTTGGAGAGCCAAGGAGAGAGGGAACTCCAAGAGCCGCTCATATGCGCACAGGAATTTCAGCTTTCCTTCTGTGCTTTGACACACTTTTATTCTGGCCTTAAGGAATATTAAATTATTCACTGTAAACTGGAATGGCCTTAGGAAAGTGGCCTGAGGTCATCCATACCCCTAGAAATCCTTGAGAAATTTATCTTGCAGTTAACTTGAAATCAATCATAATTGATTAATCACACCACACTCCCAGGACAGTGATGTGAGCTTTAGAGTGAGATCCTCTGTGTCTTGCAAGAGGTGTGAACCCTCTGAAACGAGAGACACCTGAGACCTCCCGGTTAAGGTGTCCCACCTGTTAAAGAGATATTAGGCGGCTTATGAGAAAATAAGGACAAACTTTTTAACAGCATCTATCTTGATAGGACATGGTGGAAAATGGTTTGAAAGAAAGAGAGTCAATTTAGATTAGCTACAAGGAAGAAGCTTTTTAGAAAGGTGGTGGTGAAACACTGGCAGAGGTTGTCCAGAAAGGTGGTGCAGGGGCCCCATCCCTGGAAACTTTAAGGGGCAGGTTGGATGGGACTCTAAGATACCCGATCTAGTTAAAAATGTCCCTGCTAATTGTCCAGGTCACCTTTAACAGTCCCTCCCAACCCAAACAGTTCTATGATTCTGTGATTCCATGAGTCTCTAATGTCAAGTGGGGACAGAAATAAGTCCTTAACAGTGGGGCACACTCCAGCTGGGGAGTCTTTATACAAAATGGGAGCCCAGTACCTACCCCTAATTTGGCAGTTATGCTTTGAAACAACCTCCCAGATGGACTCCTGTGAACAAGTAGGCAAACATATAATTTACATTTACCTTCCTGGGTTAGGACTGGCAGACAAGCCAAACTCCAAAGTCTTGGTGTGGTGGTGCTTCTAAGCACCTGTGGCTCCAGGAGAACATTATTACTGGGTAACAGCAACACCAGACAAGCTGACAAGCTGCTGAAGTTCCTTATGAATCACTTGACAGAGATGTTCCAGCAGTGTTCATGGCAGGAATAGATTCTTGCTGTCAAGAAATATCTGCCCTGTCCATGCAGGAGCAATAATCAGTTTGAAAGGCTGTTGACGAGACACTGAGGTTTCAAGTTTAGCAAGGTATAAGAAAGATTAAAATTTCTGGATTTATATTTTTATTCCTGGAGCTCAGCTCTGAGATTTAGGTTATTAGATCAGATTCTGAGTTTTCATTTAAAGGAAAACAACAACAAGGTCAACAAAAAAACCACCCACATATTGAGGAAAATAAAAGCAAAACAAAGAGATGGAGTGACACTCCAATCACTGGAATGTAACCAGATGAAACTGTGTGATCCTATGCAGGGAATATTTGCTGCTGTTTGCTCCTTAGTTAATTAATTATTGCTGGCAAGTTGTGCAGGGTGTGGGCCTGTTCTTGGCTGCTTCACTCTATGTTTGATGCTGAGGCCAGGGGAACTCCAGAGGGTATTGTAAAAATTCCTTGCCTTGGGAGTGAAATAGAGAAAAAAACTCTGCATGCTCACTGTTGTTGTTGTTGTTTCAAATCCTGCCCCCCATGGTAATTTTATGATGGTCCTTGATACTTTAAACCACCAAAGATGGAGGCTGCAAGTTTTGACCATCTTAAAGGTGTTAGGGGAAGGTTACAGTGGGAAAAGGGAAACCTAGAACAGGAGTTAGGATGCCTGTATGGGCCATAGCACATCTGGGCTTCATTCCCTGATTTGTTGTAAAATGTCACTATGACCTCAGTCAAATCACTTAGGGATGGGCTATTAAAGGGATTTACATACCTAAATCCACCATGACATTTTCAAAGTTGGAGCTCAGGCACTGCCTTGTCTTTCTCCTTCCTGCTGGTGCATAAAACTCCTGGGGATGGTTAAACATACCTTCCAGCTGGAGGCTGTGAGGCTTGAGAGAAGCTTCCCCTGCCATGTCCCTACTCGTTGCTTTTCCTTGTTTTCATGTAATTTGCACTGATATTGTACCATGGGTAAAACTGGATCAAGCAACCAATTCTGCTGGAAAATAAGCAGTCAAAATGACACCACAAGTGATGAAAAAATGTCTAAAATGGATAAAATATGATTATTCACTGTGTAACACCACAATTATGTGATAGAAAAGAGTGAGGCTGGGTAGGGGCAAGAAATAAATATGGGAACATGAAAGGTAAGACCTGGTCTTTCACTAACAAAAATAGTTTGTTTTACTTTAATTTTTGCAAATTAATTTTTGTGCTGCTAATGTGGTAATTGAAAATGCACTTCAAGTCTTTTATGCTCCAAGAATAGAAGACAAATACAGACAAATATATTTATGGTCTGACAATTAATTCACCTTATATTCCATATATGAAAAAAATGGGGTAAATACCTATATCACAATCACAAAATAGCTGGGGTATTTCATGATAGTTGAGGAAAAGTTGAGTAATTTACAATAAAGTCACAAAAACCCCAACAAAGGTTGAAAAAAATGTTCACCTTCCTGAATGAAAATTACAGCTAATCAAAACTTTGGATTTGTTTTATTTTCTACTCAAACCCCTTCAATATACATTATTTAGTAAAAATTATCCCTTTTCTGACTTTAACTAATAGCAAAACAGGGTTAAGTATTCTCAGGATAGTTTTTTTAAAACCACAATAACTATCCATGTAGGCACAGTTCCATTAATTAAACATACGAATTTAATGTAGCTAATTTATGCAAGTTTGGGCTCAGACTCCCAAGTGGTTATCATTGCATAATCAGTTACTTGACCTATGATTTAACTGTCGCTGAATGTGATTTTAAGCTGTAATAAATGAAAATTGCAACAAAAAGGCAAAATTTGTCTTAACGCAGGAAGGAGAATTCTGCTAATTTTACTTTTTATTTCAGTAAAAATAAATATGATGCATGTGTGAAATGCGTGCATTTTCTATTTTTTTTAAAAAAGCATATCCTTTATGTTCTAGCAGGAGGTGCAAGAGGTTTGTTGTCTTTTTAGGGGAAATTACAGCCAAAGATAAGTTAGGGGGACTTGTTTCTTGTTTATATTTTTCAATTGTTTCCTATTTGATATTTCCCCCCCATTAAAACTTTATTTAAATTGGAAAAAGTCCCTCTATAAAACTAAAAAAACCCTAGCAAAAACAAAATTATATTTTAAAATCCATTTAGCAAAAACTTTCTGCAAACTTTCTTAAAATGGAAATTGAAATTTTTCTTTTACTGATTGGGACCAGATGCCTGCTAAGTCAATAACTGAAGACCTCATGTTTTGTTTAAAGAAAAAGAATTGAGAAAGGAGGTCTGAGGGGAAAAAAAAATCTGTGGGGAAATTTAGGCAAAGCAAATCACTGTTCAATTTCTTCTCTGCAAAACACAAACCAACTCAACCCTTAAGAATTGTTATTATTTCTTTACCTTGCCATTTTTTACTCCCTCTGATGTAACTATTGAAAATCAACTGTTCCTTGTTGACTAAGGTAGGTGAAACCATCCCATATATTCCTCCCTGATACACGAAAAGGGAATGTAAGGTTCAAGACTTCAACTAACTTTCTTTACTGAGTGCCTAATGCTCATAAACAGATTGCAGCTGAGCTGGCTACTTGTATGAAATCTTGAATATGCAATAGTTGACCAGAAAGTAAAGGTTCTGACCAAATAAATATTTTATTTCTCATCCTCAGTCAGCTGACATTGGTTAGAGCTACAAAAGTCACTTGAACACAGGCAGTGACTGCTGACTCAGAAGTTACACTCCGCTCTGACAGCATGAAATTTGTTGCAGTTGGTCATAATGTGTATTTCTGGTCTCCTTGTGGTCAAGGACGTCTCCTGCAGTAACCCAAAAGCTTTGAAGCCTCATCTGGAGAGCAAAATCCCCAAGGGAAAGGTCACAATTTAAGAGAAGCAACAGTATTCTGATAAACAGGATAAGGGAATTTTAGAAACTTCAAGACTTTTTTCTTCCTTCCTTTCCGGCCCACACAGGTATTGCTCGAGGCATCAGTCCTAGAAATATTAGGCTACTGTAAGATTTATTGGCTGAGTGCAGAGTTTACATTACATTTTCTCTCATCACTTTCTCCTGGAGTAATTGCCTATGCATGCACAGTACTGGCTGCAAACAGTGTGGTCTGATCCTTGGGTGGTTCATTTTGGGGCTCATCCAGCTAAAAGTTGATATCACCCATGAGCAGCTGAGTCCTTTAAAAGGACTCAGAAGCTTGGGACTTTGCAGGGAGATAACATGGTTCTTTAGAAGAGAAGCCCCTCATTACAGGGCTTTTGCAAACAATGTCTCTCAGTTATTTATTTCCTACAACTGCTGTTTTCCTTCAAGTCTGATTTTTTTTTTTTTACTGCAATTTTCTTTCATCAGCAGCCACTGTAATTGATATAAAACACCTATAGATGTAGTTCTAGTTGTGAAATTTGTGGTTAAATCATTGTGTGAGTTTTTCTTTCTTAATTTTATACATTTGGTGGGCCTAGAAAATCTGGCACAGGGTTTGCAAAACTCTGTCTTTGTCGTAATAAGCCTAGAAAATGCTCAATTTCAGCTGGAAACAATGAAGTCAAGTTTGCAGAAGTGTAACTGATTGGGAAAGCCAGCCAATTAATTCTCCACACAGCACCCCAAAGAGCTGGACTCAAACATCTTTGTGGGTCCCTTTCTACTCTGGATATTTTAAAATTCTGACTCCAAGAGGCAAAACCTTGCTCACAGGTACAAATTACAGCACTCACAGAACATCTGTGGGCCTTTCTACTCAAGGATATGATTGGGTAGGGATAAAGATCTGACACTGCAAAACAATATTTCCCAAGCCTCTGTACAGAGGATATTACAGTGAAAATATTTTATGAGCTCTAAGAACTCATGATTATGAGACTTATAGCAGTGGCTGAAGAAATCCCACATGTTCTTTAAACTAGACTAAGCACCTCCATGTTCTCACCTCTTTTGCATTGTCATTCCATCCTCGAATTTTGCTTGAAAATGCCTAAATGTAAATACTAGTGGGAAAAAACCAACAAACTCACTAAGTCTTGGCTGGTAAAACCAGAGCCAGACCTCAGAGTCTGACCCATTGTGAACAGTATTAGCATTTTTGCTCATTTCCAATACTGAAGTGTGATGCAGAGAAAGGTGAAACCCAAATAATTTCCTTTTGTAAAAATTACAGTCCCGTAAAGCTACAATAATGTGCCTGAAACAACAAGAAGAAAGGCAGGTCGTGCCGCTTCAAAGCTCCGCTGTATTATTCTTATTGGTTCCTTGGAAAATATTTCATGACACATGAACCTCTTGAACAGTAGAAAGACTTCCAGCTTTGAAATAATAACTGGGGGAAGAGGGTAAACCGAGCCATATTTTTTCAAGCATTCCAGGTGCCCTCTGCAATTGGTGACCTAGTCAAGTATGAGAAACAATGCAATCCCAGGGGCCTGCCGCCAAAAAGATCCACAGCCACTAAATGCATTAAGACATTAATGTCTACTTTGGGATCAGTTCTCAACTTAACAGGTTAACCTCTGGCCCACAAGGGAATAAGCAGCAAACAAGATTGAGCCAAAGCTTGTACTCAGAGGATAATTGATAGCTGCAGCCCACCCATCTGATACATTTTTTTGATGGAGATAATTTTCCTCTCATAAGGGAACTATCCATAGAAATAATTTAAGTTGACATCTCAACACTAAATCAAAATGCTGTGGTCTGACATAGGTACTGCTAGATGATCTGAATCTTTCCAGCTTAAGGATAGAGGGGAAGGCAGAAGGGAGAGAGAAAGAAACCTTGGTTTATTATCTTGGCCATTTTTTGGGAGGCAAGTTTCCATTTCACTGGCAAATAAATCAGCTTTTCTTTGGAATAGTAAGGAATCACTCTTTATGCCTTTCAAAATAGATATATTTTAGATCTCAACAAAATACATCTTTGTATTGCATTTTTGGGTGAGTGTTTTTGATGTTTGCTTTTTTTTCTTTTTGAAAGAAAGAGTTATTCTGCTGAAGTGTAGGGAACTGTTAATTGATTTTTAGTACATTAATGTAAGCAAAATTTGCCTGTAGAGGAGATAACATTGTTATGTACCTTTGATATTAACATTATTTTTTCTTTTCTTCTCTTGCCTTTTGCCTTTTGCAAGAGGAATTCTAAGAGGTCTGGTTTTATTTCCCTTCTTTGTCCCAAAACTGTATGAAAAATGTCAAAGTACATCAAATATCCAGCACTTTCTTAATATTCTCACATTTTCTGTAAGTAGCACAGCCTTTGGAGAATACATAGGAGCAGCAAGAAACTTGCAGCAAATGCTGCTGCTAATGCTGGAGGTTGAAGCTGAATATCAATCCATCTGTTGTTCTGACAGCAAGACAAAGTTCTTTCATCTGTTGAAACACTTGACATCTTTTATTTACAAAATCAGCTGATATACTTTAATTTAGAAGTTGGCTATGATGTAAGGGTGTATGTTTTTATTCTGATTCCATAGTATTATTAAGAATTTATCTTGCTAATTAAGGCAGAAAGTCGTTCCATACGAGACACAGTTCTCTACAAGACACGACAACAACACCATTTCAGTCTTCCAGGACATAAGCTTTTGTGTTAAATATTCCCAACACAGGTATATATTGTCCTACCTGAAAGCTCATTGTATAACCAGAACAAGACTTCGAATTTCAGGAAATTAATTAATTTTTAAATTAAGCAATGCAATGGATTTTTTCCTCCCTGAGCAGCAGAAGTGACTGTCCACGCACTTATGTCAAAGCAATATATAGTTTATGAATATGACAAAGCTTTGTGTTGTGACATTTCAAAAATAATTGAACGAATTAGACAAGTGGCAATTGCAAAATTTGAATAGAAGCTGCATTTTTAAGATATTTTCCTCATAATATTTAATGTTCTTACATGGTTCCTTTGGTTTGGCCAATGTTACAAGGTCTTTCAACCTAAAACAAAGCAGAAAGCTAAGAGAAAAAAAACCCAAACCATAAAACCAGGGTGGTTGGTTGCTGAACAGAAAATATCTAAGTAGTTATTTGACAAAATAGATTTCGGACTGACTTGTGCCAGCTGGAAATTGTTATATTGTGAACCAGAAAACTGTGTACTTGAAATGTAATTTATACTATGAGAAAAGCCTTAAAAAGCTCCTAAAGGCTGAGATTTACTAAGGTACGTGTGTTTAGGGAAGAGCAGTTAAACTATTTTAGAATAGGAAATTTTAGAATACTGTATGTGTTTACCCTACTTAAACCAAAACATCAGCAGTTAGTTGAAATTGAAATGCATTATGAAAGTTTAAATATAATTTTGTTTCAGCACAACAAATAATGAAGAAACAGATGTGAATTTACACCTTTAAAAGCTGAAAGGATTAGTTTAGGGATATCAGTTTATTGTCATCTTTTCTCCTGAAAAAAAACCAAAAAAACCCAAATCCAAACAAAATCAAAACTGAAATGTATTTGTTTTTAATCCTGCTCTATTCACATGAAAAAATATCGATTGGAAGCTGAAGGAACTTGATTGCAGAAAATGACTTGAATTACCATTTTAAAAATGAATTGAGTATTTACAACATTTTGTTTTGGGACATTTTGTTTTTGTTGTCTAACTTTCAGCCAGGTCTGTTGATCATTATACTGTTCCCTCGGGTAAATATAAATCTCACATAATGAAGGTTTTCCTTATTGCTGAAAGCTTTAGTCCCTGTTTTATTTCCCTTCACAGAGTAACCATACTACTATCTATAGTAAATTACTGGGACCCATTTGCATCCTTTTCTTAACCTAGGGGTGATTTTACTTGCCTCTTGGGTAGGTGACACTGATTTACTCCATCATTTCTTTTGGATAGAGGTCAACAGTTTAAGAAGCATTGGGAAAAGGCTGAAGCTTGAAGTAACATTATATAGTTGAAAATTAAATAATACCAATTAGATCTTAATAGCCCTCTGATAAAGTTCTTTTCTGTGTAAAAAGGCAGCCTTAGTGTCACCTTCTGTCTCATGAAAATCAGGGCCACATCCCCACCCGACTGCAAATTTTTCACATCCTGTTGAGGTTCAGTGATTTATATCCTTTTATGTAGTGTAGCTGGTGATACACATTTTATTTGCATTCCCATAAAGCAGAAAAAGAGGACATACAAGGATGAGAATCTGTCCCTCTAAAAACACAATAACCCTGGTCATCATGGGGGTGGGCTGGTTTGTAGTCTTTTATTATGGCCAACATATTTGAAAGGAAATTCTGCTTTGTGTTGGCACTTTAAACTTTCTTTTTTTTCTTTTTTTTTTTTTACTGCACAGACTTCAAAATGCTTCTTTGAAACAACTGAAGAGTGAACTTTAATTCATGTTTTTTAAACAAAGGTTATATGAGACTTACAGAAGCCTCACAAAGGAAAAATATCAGCAAGAATTGCACATTACGTTTAGAGTGCTACTGACTTTCAAATTTCTCTACAGGTATTATTTCCCATGAATAGGAACAAAGAGCAAAAACAGTTAAAAAAGCATATTCAAATGTGTGCATAAAAAGGCATGGTAAATGAATACTGTTTAGTTTGCTGACATAATTACTGGAATGTAATTTTTATGAGTCGTAGAAATCTTGGCATTTTCACTGAACCAGATAATTAGACTCTGAATAGAACAGGGTCAGAATAATTAATACATCAAAACTAGATGAACTTTTTCTAATTATTTTTATTTAATCTCTATTATAATTATTGTTATACTCTGCTGAGCATGATTGCCTCATGTTCATAGATTTGAATGCTGTCTTATAGTTGCATCCTGGGACTTTGTGGAATATTAACAAACCGTGGCCTGGAGAAATTAGAATGGTGTCGTTTCATGATGGAATTCTAAATTGGAATTTTTCTATTTTTCTATGTAGTTGCACAAATTTTGCTTCACTATCATTTAAAAAATGAATTTAAAAACAAAGTCTTTTAGTTTATTTATTTTTACATTAAAGGGGAACTTCTCCTGAAGTTAAAAGCAAGCTCTTAAAATGCACCTCCCTCCCCCTCTCTTCTGACTCTTGCAACTTTTTTTCAGATCTCATCATTTTTCCTTTTAATTAGATTTTTTTTTCTGATTGCATAGTTTCTCCGCAAGCTTTTGAAACATCAAAGTTAAGGCCAGACTCCACCGACTGAATTCAAACAATCACTCAGAAGCATGGAGAATAAGGAGTGTTTCTGTAGTGAATGTTGATGTAATTGAAGGCATGTGAGAGATTTTAGTCTGCATCTTATTTTTTTTCTTTCTTTGAGAAGTGCAAGCATTAAATATAACCACTAAACAGTCCATCAGGGGGAGAGATTCAACAAGCCCTCTGACGCCAGGTCCGCTGGACAGGGTCTAGGGGTTGCTTTGATGACTGAAATATATGCCTATTCTCTATTATACAGCATTTGCTATGTCTAAGCAACAGAACACATATAGCTGGAACACAAGTCTCAATTATAAAGTCTTTCCCTTTGTTTTAGGTGGTAATAGTTTATTAACTTGATGCAAAAGGGTGCATCTTCAATTTTGGTTAACTCTGGTAGCCCACCAGGGTTTTTCCTTCAGTACTTAATTTACATGTGTGCCCAGAAACTCTAAAGTCATTGCACACTTACACTGATATAATCATAAATAGAAATAAGAGGTGTATTCACTTTTGGACTTAGAAATTCTCACTAGAATTGGCTGTGGAGAGGCTTCTTTGAAAAGATTAGGGTTAAAAAAAAGACCTATTGGCCTTTGCTTTCTATCATCATGGATGGAAGGTGTTAAGCAGAAGGAATGCTCTGTAAAATGTATTCATTTTTCTTTCACTTCAAAAAGTAATACCACAAACACTGTGTTTAACCCAACCCTGTTATATTGTATCTGCACACCAACTCTTAACTAAATCTCTACTTCTATCCCACACATGATCTCCATGGGAGCAAAGACAGTATATTTCCTCAGCTTTCTCTAGCTCAAGTTTTGGGTTTTTTTGAAAGCAAAGCAACCTACTTTTCATTCCTCACCCACTCCTTGTCTCTAAACATGAATCCCAGCCCTTGTCAGATTACTTTAAAATGAGTAGAGATATCTAAAAAGATAAGTGACCATCTTCCCTTTAAGGGATGTCCAAGATGACAACATTTTCTGCGCTGAGAAGATCTGACTAATCTCTATAGGATTTCATAACAGATAGTCAGTACTTTGGGAAAGGAACGTGGCCTCATTTCCAGAGCAGCGCTCATTTATTTAACGTCCTCACTGGTAGATCTCCAGCACACACAACCCAGCTCCCAGGAGAAAGAAAGGGGATGCTGGAACTGGGAAAAGGGATAATGTGCAGACAAGAAGACCAGGCTGAGTTTCATGCTAATGACATAGTAGTCCAGACCCTGTATCATAAAATCATAGAATGGTTTGGCTTGGAAGGGACTTTCAAGACCATCCCAACACCCCTGCCATGAACAGGGACACCATCCCCTAGACCAGGTTGCTGAGAACCCCATCCAATCTGGCCTTGGACACTTCTGGGGACAGAGCATATCCGTCTCTAGCAGAGAGAACTGGAAGAACGCAGTGTAGTTTGTCACCAGAATCTCGCAGGTTAATTAGGCAGATGCTGTTATCCAGGTGTACGTACTATGTTCTGTCATGGAATCCCCCCTGGAATGGACTGAGCTCTCTTGAGAAACCATCTGCAAAAATTTTTCTCCTAAATCACCTTAGGGCAGTTGTTGTAATCGAGTTCTAATGTTTTCTTACAAATAAAAGAAAAACTTTCCCTATCTTATTGTGTTAGAATCACAACGGTGAGGGCCCAGATTTCACCTAAACAGAACACAATCTGCTAGAAACGATGGCAGAGTCATATGAGTGCTGATGGATCCTTGTGAGGACAACACTGAATGGATAACATTCAAAATTATTGCAGATGAGTACCTAAACTACATTATTTGTTCATCTCTATACTTCCAAACCTTCAATAGACTCAATCCTGAAAGTGGTCACCTACATGGCTAATCTGCTGGAGTTAAATTACTTATCACAAGTGTATCTTCGCCTGATGCTGGAGGCTGAGTAAAATCTGCCTGCAAAGTCTATAGGATGGTCCTTCCTCCAACTGGAAAGAATTCCTCAGTCCCTCTTTCACATTGTGGCAAACAACCTTTTCCTCAAATAAAGCTGCATTTTCATCATTTTTGGGTGAACTAAAAAAAGGTACATTTAAACTTGCACAATTCTGCCTAGCTATGCATTTCCTTAAAGCCTGCTCTCATGATTAAGCTGTGCCCTGGGTCAGCTAATTTATGGCTGATATCAGTGAAAGGTCAAGCATCCTGGGTGTGGGAGGAGGGAAAAGTGAGTGTGTGGAGGAGTTTGCAACTGGAAGGTTGCATTCAACTGCTCATGGAACTTAAGGAAAACATTAAAAAATCTAGATTAAGAGGAAACCAGTTGGGAAAAAAAATGAAACAACAAAGCAAAACACAAAACTTCCCAAAACATAGAAATAATAGAGGACACTGATGTAGTCAAGTACAACTTTTGTCTCTTTCTCATATATCTTTTCCATTCATTCTTCCCATCATCAAGCTTTTCCTCCGGTCTTCTCACATCTCTTTTTATTCCTCTTGAGTTCTCATGCCCACCCAGATTCCACACTGTTCTGTTTTTCTGTATGATGCATTTCTTGATTTTATGGAACTGATGAATTAACACTAAACTTTATATCTGTTAAAAGTCCCTAAAACCTCTTAGATACTAAAGGTACTCACCTAAATCAGTCATTGACTGCTCTCCCTACAATAAAAGTGTAAGCTTTTACAGTGTGTGGTTACCAGTATGATGCCTAATACCCACCTTAAGATGAAGTGAACTGCACCCCTAAAGGCCTTTCTCTCTCCATTAATAGTCAGGGGGTTTTAGATAAGTCACTTACATGCAGAAGTTCATGAGACAGTCTCCTAAAGTTAGAGGACATGACTTCCCCAGTGAGCTATGGAAGATCTAACCTTTTCCCCAGTTACAAATTAGCGTTCTGTCTGAGAGTGAGAGGTGAAAGCTGTGAGCAATTTTCTTTCAGTGACCATTTCCACTTCTGAGATGAGATAATTTCCACATTAGGGAAGTGTTTTATCTGCAGTTTCCAGAATGGTATCCAAAATTTTCTTTGAGGATCATTTTGAGTGGTAGGGGAAGGTGATTCCTGCTGATTTCAAGAAACGGTGAATTACATCATCCTTCCCTACCCTTTTTACAACTGTCATTTTAATGGCTACCTCATAACTCTGCTTCCTCAGCTCTGAGTGTTTTGCATTTCCACACAGGACACAAAACAAAACAACCCAGTGTCTGTGCCTTCAGCCCAGATTTAGGCTCAGCCCCAAACACGAAGAACCAAGGAAAGAATCTTAGTTCTTCACAGTGGTACGTAGGTCAAAACTGAAATATGTTTCCATCATGAAAAATATTTCCCATGTATCATTTTGAGCCTCCAAATAAAGCCAGACATTGATAGATTGGAGCAATTTGTTAGAAGGCCTTCAGGATGGTCGTGAGCTGTGCTCTTGCCCTGTGAGGATACGCTGAGGGAGGTGGGTATTACACTTTTAGATTTGCAAAATTTCTCAACAGATTTGTTGAAATTCACAGATGATATTCTCCCTAATTAACAACAGAAGAGCTAAAACACCATCACAGCAAAATAAGATGTTTAATGTTTATACATGGACAATTCTGTCTGAATTCTGGAGTGACAACACCGAACTTTCCTGATTAGAAATACAAATACCTGTTTGTGACTAGACAGCTGAGACATCAGTAGCAAACAATAAAAACCTCAGCCATAAACGTGGTACACTGAGGTTTGCAAGAGTAGTTGTTGGTTGAGCTCCTACCACTGCTACATGAAACTGTTATGAGCATCTCTGTCTCTGCAGTTGGAGTCTGCAGATCTGCTGCTTTCCAGCTGCATGAAGATAAAAACTTAATAAATTTCAGGTGCATCACAGAGGTTGCACTGTTTTCCTTCTTGGTGCAAAACTGAGCAGACAGGTTTGCAAACATATTGGCTGTATCACTGCACAGATCAGAAGAAAAATGAATAAGCCATGGAAAATCTTCGTGCAGAACTCATGTTTAATTGGTGAGTCCATTCATTTGAACAGCAAGAAAAGATTAAGGAAAAGGAAGACATTGGTAGATTTTTGTGTGTATGCTGTTGAATACAGCTGTTCCCTCTTGTGTTACTCATGTGGGATGAGCAGCAGACACTGGCAAATTCCTGTTGTGGGGAGGAAAGGCTGCTGCTCCAGACATAGACCAGCACAGGCAGATCCCTCAAAGTCTGGTCTAGTGAAAAGTGTCCCTCCCCGCAGCAGTGGGTTTTGGAATGACCTTTAATGTTCTCTCCAACCCAAACCATTCCATGACTCTATGATTCTCTGATACAAAGTCTGAACCTGTGGCAGGTGAGACATGTGAGGAGGTGACAGTGACATGCAAGCTCTCATCTCCTGCCCTCTCAAAATGTTTGAGCAGCCCAAAGTCTGTTCTACCTCGTATATAGGATATAAGTTGCCAAGGCTCAGAAACCTAAAATCCATTCTGTGAGGGTCTCTGCCTACACTGCAAAGAGCAAGAACATGGGAGAAAGCTGGGCAGTACTTATCCATTCTTTAAAAGATATTAAGTCTAATCTTGCTCTGGCAGACAACAATGGAAAAGTTCTCAATAGCTTTTCTGGAAGAAAACCAGGTCCTAAATGCTGTAATTCTTTGTACAGAAGATCACAGTGACTGGAGTAGAGTTAAAAGTGCCAGTGACAAATGTAACCATTGCCATCCAGTGGTACCATAGGCTACTGCATATGGATGGAAAAACCTTCCTTGCACCATATCACAGAAAACGTGTTTCACCCCGGTACAAGACTTCCACAGCACGGACGCATCATCTCAAGGGTCTAAGAGAGCTGAAGTACTGCTCAGGACTTGAATGGGGCATCTACACAGGGCTGGGTAGAAGATTTTGACTTTTTTCTTGTCTATGGAAAAACTAAGATATGGCAATCAGACTTGTTCCTTCTGCTCTCTTCTGCTGTAGAAATAAATGTGTCTTTTATGCCTCCACTGCAATTGTATGCAAGAAATCCCACTTCTATCTTTAGGCTATTAGAAAAATAAGAACATGTAGTGAGTGCATATAATTGATCTGAACTTTTCTTTCAAGTTAACAGAAAGCTCAATAATTCCAATAATGAGTTTGAACAATCCCAATTTAATCATTTTCATACAGAGCTTTCTCCCTTTCCTGCCTCTCCTTCCACAGACAAAAGTGAAGTGATTAATATATTTTAGTGCATTTATGAAGAATCCAAGTCCTTGCCCATTATTAAACAAATCTCCACTTAGGAAAAGGAACACAAATAGACACAGGGAAAAAAAATTATTTCCCATTGTAGGGACAGAAAAAGATGAATATGAAGTAAAGGGGGAGTAGCCCACAATGTGACAATTAAAAGTTATGACTAAATCAGGAGGATGCTGGATAAAGTAGCTGGCTGTGAAGTGTTTTGCATAGTGTAAGTGATCAAATTGTGAGCTGGAAGTTGCTTTGTGGAGAAAACATTTAGTCATTTAGGACAGTCATTTAGCAGTTTGATTTCCCTCTTGCTTACTAGTCGTGTGAGCATAAACCCTCTGTAAATCTGATTGATCAGCATATTTCATGCCATTTTCCTACCATTATACATCCTAAACAAAGCTGACTCCACTTCAAAGTTATAAAACAAGTGACATGAGGCAATGAATAAGGTTAATGTGTCTCAATCAGGGATGAATTTGACCCTCTGGGCTATGTCATATTTATAAGATTTACAGTCGGCATCAGATTCGCTGGTGCACTCTACTTGCTTTGTGACAAGGAGGCAGAGCAGCTGTGAAACATCCAGATCAGTTAAGATGGAATTGTTTTGCTCATGAATTTGACCCTGGATGCCATATGGACGGGGAAGCTCATTTGATTTTAGCAGTGCTGCTGTCATAATGTCTTCCTGAATGATGCAGCTTCAGATGTTTAGGAGCTGCATTTATCTCCTAATCATGTATTTGGGATGACTGAGGTTTTCATAGCATGGAAAGTCATCAAAATATAAATTATAGCCAGGGTTCAGCTTCCATTCCTGGTAGAGCTACCTAGTTTTGCAGTTGCCTGAGAAAAAACAAATGAACAACAACCATAAACACCTGCGGAAGAAAGCTGAATCTCATTAAAATCTGAACAATCTTCTTAAGGTGTGTCCATTTTCCCCAGAGACTATTAGGGAATTTGGTGTGCCATCTGCTAATTCAGATATAAGTATGATCTATATTTTGTCACGTCTGCTAATTCAGGCACTAAATGCCTTAAGTTAAGTCTGATTCTGGGTCTGAGCTTCTGGTGATCTGAGAGACTCTGACATCAACTCTGATGAGTGAGAGCACCTCCAGCTTGACAATACACTCCATGCTTGCCAGACAAACACTCTATATACTAGATATAATAATCAGGATGAGCATGTTGTTGGACAAATATTTCAAGGCCTTTATGATGGTTTTATAAACACTTATCTGTGTGAGAAGTTATGGTACTTTAAATATTTTGAAAACATTTTAGTTCTCAGCTATTCCTGTTTTGAGAGGCTTGGTTTGGATGCACATCCAGTCCACCCCCTGTGGCATTCAAAGCCAGGTATGTTTGCTTTGGTTTGTTCTTGAGAAAAAAAATCAGACATTTAATGTCCCCCCAAAAAGATACTAAACATTGTCAAGAAATGATAAAAATTATTCTGTTGAATAGGAGAAAAGCTGAAAACCTTTGAGTCCAACACTACCCCCCACCCCTGTTTGCTGTGGTCAATAAGGCTTGTCCTCTAGCAAAATTTTGCAGAATTATGAGAGAAGCTTGTTTGTACAAGACACAGAGTTCCTTTGGAGAAAAGTTATAGACTCTGGGGTGTTCAACAGACTATCCCAGATATTCCTCTCTTTTCTGTTCAGACCAGGTGCATCTCAATTTGATTTCTCTAATAAAAAGTTGCGTGTGCCCATCTGTCCATATGAAAACAGAATGTCGTATGGCAATTATTTGCCTCCCTGTAGGCAAAGGGTGAGATGGAGAATGAATTACAGGCAACACATTAATTACACATACATTGCACAATTGGAAGTGAAAGAAATTTAAGAAACTACACTGAATGTGAGAAATAGCCTAAAAGTGTTCTGTAGATCAACAGATAGAAAGGGAGATTGGGCTGATAAACTACAGACTTTAAAAATACCAGGTCAATACTAGCTGCAACATGGTGAACCAAGTATTTTGAATAACCTCTGGGATAGTTTCTGCTTATGACTAATACCATTACCAAAATTCCCTAGAGGAATTTTGACAGGGCTCTGTGCAATTAGGAAGATATAAGTATGATCTATATTTTGTCATGTCTGCTAACATTGCCATAGTTCAAGTAGACAATCAATTTTAAATCGTGTTAATGTAATGAAATCAATATCAAATTTGTGTCATGGATGGGAGGAACAAAAACGCCGTTTTGCAAGACATTTTAAAATATTTTAATGTTATGCACATCCCACATTGATGTAGCACCCAGAGCTGGTTTTTGCCTTTTTTTTTCCCTTAGAAAAGACCATGATGAGGTCTTGGTTTGTCCCCAGGTTTTAAAATACTTCATCAAAGAGTTTTGTGTTAATGCCAGGTATAGGACACCTTCATCTGAGTAATTTGGGTCCTAGATCAATCAGACAGGTGTGATTAGTTTTCTGTAATTCACAACAGTAAAGACTGAGAAGAGGGGAATTTAGCAATTTTCACTTTGAATGTCTGTGTATTTTTATGCATAGATTACATTTGGGCTTAAATTTTGGAATAATTCTTTTTGCCCTTCAAAGGAAAATTGAGACTTAAAAATCTATGCACCATAATTGCAATGGAAATGAACACACGTGAAGACAAAGCAGTAGACCTCAGCATAACTCTATTCCAATCTTGCTAACCTTATCAGATTCTTTACTTTTGTAAATCCTGGTTTGCAGAAGTACACAAGGAGGTGGAAATTTCAATTTCCATTAAAATAAATAAAAAAAAAAATCACAAGTCTCTCATCCTTGTGGTTCTTGTTGCAAGTTTAAAAATATGTGACAGATAATATAATCCTGTATTAGCTGTTGATGACTTCAGATATGGTGAAGTTTGAAAAAAAAGACAGTTCATTGTGAGCTACATTTTAATCAGTTGAAAAATATAGCTGTAGAGAAGGAGTAAGGCATGTAAAATGAAATAAAATTGAGCATACAAACATATGCCCAACTCCTGATTCATGAGCCAATCTTAGGGTTTTAGGATCTAATTTATGTTTATACATATTGCTTTCTGCAATGCCTGATATTCTGATTATAAAATGTGGCCAAGGACAATAAAAAGTGAATAGACATGGGAATGAATGTCCTTGTTTTTGGCTTGGCTATGATTCTATTTGGAAATATTGGTGGGATATATGAAATGTCCCACATAAATGTCCTTGCATAATTTCAAGATTGTTTGACCTAAAGTATTTATACATATGGAGCCATGTATGAATATATGTGTTGGATGGGAAGTGTTGTATGCATTTTATGGTAATAGACCAAGCATCAGAGGCTTCACTTTCTACTTGGGATACACCACAGATAACAACATTCCTGGAGAAGCAATGCAACTCCTTTGTGCTCACATAGGGAAGTGGTAGAATCACTGTCCCTGGAAGTGTTCAAAATCCAAATGGATCTGGTGCTTAGGGACATAGTTCAGTGGTGAACCTGGAAGTGTTGTGTTAACCCTTGGACTTGATGATCTAAGAGGTATTTTAAAGCTTTAATGATTCTATGATTCTATCCATTTTTCTGGCTTTATCATAAGCTTTTACAGAGGACTATTTTTGTTGGTAATGCCCTTGTGGAACCATGTGACAGTTTTCTAGAACATGTAAAGAATGTTTATTTCTTTAAGTTCAAGGAAAAAAAAGGAATGAAAAATCTATTGTTCATTAATTTTTTTCTTCTTGAATTCCCCAGTGGGAAGGGAACATAGAGCTTCCAGTAACTGGTATTTTATGTTACACATAACTACACTCTGGCTAAAGCTTTTCCTGACACGAGAGATTACTTAAAATGCCACCAAGTCTGAATCTACACAGCAATTTCTGCCTGTGCAATGGTTTATTTTTGCAGCCTTTGATCTCACCTTAGTTTTAAAGCATGCTCTCCATAACCTAATTCAGAAAGCTGGTCAAGCACTTATTTAAAGATATTGTTAGCAATACAGTTTTCCACACTGAAGATAGAGACCTATTAAACAGGTTAATGAACTGATGCTTAATGAATGTATCTGCCACTGAAAACCTCAGGTTGATAGGAACAAATATTTTAGAGCAGAAAGGACCATAGGATGATGTAGTTTAACTTCCTTTAAAACACAAACTATCATATTGCATCTAGTTGCTTGTGTACCAAACCCAAATGTTCGATTAACAAGTACTGAGTAAGGGGGCAAATGACTACTACTACCCTTTAAAGAGTTGTGTGATATTCTCAGATATCTGATTTTTAACATCTTTTTTTCTGCTGTGGATAATTAATTGAAACTCTTGCCAAAAGTCAAGCTCATTTGTCACAGATTCTCCCACAGTCGTCCATTAGCAGTCTTGCTGACTCATTTTCAAATTATCTGCCTCTTTTATGTATTTTTTTTTCTTTATTTAGTTTTTCAATTCCCTCTACTACTTCTGGCCTTCTTTGGTCAGTTTTTTTATGACTATCCATTTCTGTGTAGTGACATTTTATTAATCCTTCTTCTCTTCACTACCCCCAGTTCACCCCCATCTATCTTTCATAGTCCCAATCTGCCACTTTATTTTCCTTGTGAAATCTGGGAACCAAAGGAAAAGGAGGAAATCAGTACTAATGTGTGGGCTGCAGATGGGACAGAAATCATTATCTCACTTTGAAAGCAAAGTTATTGTAATGATGCTGGCTTGCCTTGGGAGAAGCTTAACCATCTCAACATTTGCCTGTTTTTGAGTCCATAGTCCAAATCTAAAGGCCTACTGTGACTATAAGAATGTGCAGTGGTTCTCAGAGAATTAGGATGATTAGAAAAAAACTTCACAAATGAAGCCACTGTGATATGGAAAACAGTGGTGTAAAACCCTCGATAACACAGGAAAGGATGGATACTGGGAGAAGGGTTCAAAAGCATGTTGGAAACTGAGGTGTACTCTCCTCCTGGACTTGAGTTTAAAAGAAACTGTGCCTCTTAATCCTCTAAGAACCCTTGGAAACTTTGTCACCTTATCCTATTTAAATTCTAGTTTGAAAGGAAATTAGCAGCTTTTCAAATTAAATTTTGGCTAGGATACAATTACTCATAAAACACAACCACTGAAAAAGCTATATTCCTTGTTTATTTATCCAAAAGTACAGTCCTGTCAAAACCACAAGTTGATGTCCACAGTCCAGTTCTTTCAACTCACGCCATTTACTTTTCCACCAGTTCAAGCAGTAACTGTCTGTAAGAAGGGAGGAGGTGAGTTGAGAGTTTCTATCTGATTTTTAGTATCCATAAGGCTGATCCCCACCTCATGGGGTAGGACTGGTCCTGAATGGAGGCCTGATCTCTGAACCTGCTCTTGATGGCAGCTGAATTCAAATGAGGACTCGATCAGCCACTTAAGCCAGGTCCTCACAAAAAAAAAAAAACCACAACATGTTGTCCACAGAGATGTTTTCTACTGCTGTTGTTTAGGTGTTTATCTGCCGGAAGGATCTGACTATGATAACCAGCACCGTGCAGAGATTTCCTAACACTAGGATCAACTCAGGACCCCAAAGCAGTGGATCCACATTGCCGTGAAATACCACCAGAGGAACAGGTTAACTAGCCCAGGAACTAGCCACGGTCATGCAATCCTGCTACTTGTAGGGCCCAATCTGTGTTGTCACACCTGCTTCTTCACAAGTAATTTGGGTACCTTTAAAAGTCCTGCAGAGCACAGTTACCTGAAATCTTGATGGCAGGAGACAGCACGCTTAATGCTGGCCGCCGATATTTCTGAGGTCATTGAAGAAAACCAGAAGCCCTAGAGGAAAGTGAACCCATCATGAAGTCAGTATTAAATATAACAGGGAATTGTCCTATTCTAGAAACACCTATCTCTTTCTGTTGACTGTAGGGTGTCCAAGATAACTATCTGAGACCAAACAGTAGTTAGATAAAGTTAAGGGAGGTGAGTCCCTATTCCAGGGTAGATAATAAAGCAGAAAAACACTGTTTTTTTTCTTTCCTGGTTCATTGCATTTGCTGAGCCAGTGTAAGCCATTCCAGAAAAAAGTCAATTTTGCCAGTATAAGCAGTGTCCTCATAAAGAACGTGTTGTTAGTACAGCTCTCCCTATAAAGTTGTTGAGTGTAGATGAGACTTTGTTTTATTTTGGTGTTCAGGCTTCTTTATGGATTTTACTTTTATTATAAACAAACGGGAGATGTTGCTACAGTCTAGGAGTTTGCAACGGGTTGTTTTTAGTGGTATCAAGGCGTGTAATCACCTTGACAACAGAAGCCAAACACACATGTTTAACAAACCAGTATGCAGCAAGTATTTCCTATATTAATCTCCTCAAATGCAGCAACTGGGTCATTTTTCCTAACTCCAGCTTCTCAGTTTAGTTTGTTCTTGAGCTTTCGAGCTTATGATCTTTGCGTGTCCCCTACCTCTGAAGGGGAGGGAAGGTATTCAATCATGCCCCTTCAGTGCTTAATCACAACTTTAATATGGTTTCCTTCCTGGTTGGTCGTGGCACATATTGAATTAGGAAGCAATCCTGTCCCAGATCCACAAACATACTGCCAACCTTATTTCCTCCACTTAATGTAATCCAGTCTAGGCCTGGATAATTGTAGGCTTTTGTTACTCCCACCATACCCTTTTCACATGCTTCTTATATGTACACTCTATAAGTCACTTCTTAACCCAGTTGTTCTCTCAAAACAGGTGGTATATATTATGTTCCTTTGGGGTCTGACTCTGCTTTCCTTTACCTCGTCATAAATCAGGAGTAGCTGTACCAAACTGAATGGTATTAGGTCAGTGTAAAACTGATGTAAAGAAAAGAAAAGAATTTAACATTATTTCCTGCTACTGTTCTTCTGTGGGAGAGGAACTCAGGAGGAACTGCTATTATGTGGTATAACCTTTAATTTCACTTTTATGCTCCTTTTGGGGCCCTTCATTTTATAAATTGTCTCCGCCCCTCAGTGAACCAATTTTGAATGACTGAAAGGTCTGTTCAGCAGTAAAAGCTGAGTCTGTCTTCTGACTGGAGTATGCCTGTGGGTTTCAGGAGCCGTACTCGTACCTGCTGCATAGTGAAGTTGATGCACAGTCATCTTTTTATGATTTAATGTCTACAGTCCTTCCTCTTTCCATTTTTGTGAAACGCAGAATATGATTGCCAGAGACAGAAAACTGTAGCGCTTAAGTCACTGAGCCTGACATTGATTTTAATGGGTCCAAGATTTAACCATCAACACTTATTACAGAACTACGAATCACCTCATTGAACCAGGTCTAGTTTGTATCCAGTCTCTTCACACTTTAATTTCCTGTACTAGCCATAATCTGGAAGAGGGGATATTTGGTGGTATTTAAAAGAAAGGCAGAGATTAAAAAAAAAAAAAAAATTACCCAGACTCTCTGTATTTCCTTCAGTTCCATTTTTCATGTTATCAGGTTGATCCATCCTTTCATTCAGCAATGGAAGTCCCACATCAATCTCCACTGCAGTGTGGTAAAACAAACAGGACTGAATAACATCTGGAACATTTTTTTCCCCATTGGCAGTTGCTCAGAACAAAGTCAGAATACATTTTTCTAAAGTTTAGAGTGTGTGGATAATGAGGAAATTGTAAATGACAGATTCTAAACAGCATGATTATATTTTTTTCTTTTTTAAAATTTTAATAAGGTAATTCAATCAGTATCAGTTTGGAATGGAGTAAAGCAGTTCATTGGAAAAAAACTCAGATTAGTGTGAAAACTGCTAGATTTTCCATTCAACTTTTTTTCTTTTTCTTTCTGATTTGTGAACAACTAAGAAAGAGCATTATCATAAATGCTTCTTTATTTCCCCAAAACTACAAAGAATGCTAGTCTGAATGCATCATTTCAGATTTGATTCAAGATTCTGTAACATCACACTGCGTTCCTCTGCCCAAAACTGATAGAGACTATCTTTCATTTTGAAGAGCTGTTACTACTTAATATCTAGCAAATCACAGCTTCAAAACTGAAGCACCATTACTAAGAGAGCATTTTATCATCAAAACTAGAAAAAAATAAAGAGGCTGAAAAAATGTTCATACTATGACGTATCAAGTCTAACTTTTGTTTCATCAAACACAGAATTGTGTTTTCTGTCCCCCAAAGAAAATTTTTATTCATATCACTGCTAAACACCTCTCTAGCTCATGCCCTGGTCCTGTTAGCATTTGTCATCTAAACCTCTCCCTGTCTGTTCTCCAGGGAATGCAGTATTTTAAATGTTCTTTTACCATCATTGGAACAAACCTACAAAATATAGCACTGCCCATCACATTGCTTAAAAAATATGATGGCATCATATTTTGCCCTCATAAAACATCTTAGAAATTAACCTCATATCAGGAAATGCTTGACTTCGCATAATAGATTATTCATATGATACCTCTCTCAAAAATTATTTAACTCCCAGATAACAGGTTCCATCAATTCAGGCTCCTTTTGAGGTGGTTCCCCCACATAAGAAATATCTGAGGAGCTTCAGAGTCATCAGGACACTTTTTTGAGGAGGTAGATCAAATTTTGAGTCCTGCTTCAGCAGCTAAAGATCCTTTTTTTGGTAACTAACTAATGGGGTAAAAATGCATTTCCTCTTTTCTTTGAAGGAAATATTTAACATTTTTCCAAACATTTAACCAAGCCAAAAACAGTCTGTATGTGTGTGTTTGAAGCCTCTGACAGAGAAGAAGGATCTGGACCAGTACCACCCATATTGTGTATGTGCATTTTCTTTAATTGCTTTCTTCTGTGGAAAGATGAGTGATTTTTTGAGCATAAACTATAACTGCATCTCAAAACAAAAGTTCAAACCCCACTCTGCCTTTGAGAGAAATAATTTAAGTAGTAAAGACCAACACAGGTTTTATGGCTATGACTCCCACCTCGAAGCAGGACACATTTGCTTTGGACATGATGTGGATATGTACACATTTCTACCTTAATTTGGTGTAATGTCTTGGAATACTCTGAACTTTGACAATATACAAGTACGCACGTGTACAAACACATACTCTGCGTTTGAGACATGAAATTGTACACTTAGATGGTCATCATTATATTTGACTATTTAGTCTAGAGCCACCCAGAGCAAAACCCAGTTGCTGAAGGGGTGCAACGATTTAAGATGAAGTCTGTATCTGCATCTCTCACCTCCCTATTCTCACTTGCAACATGAAGGAGAATATTTTGTTTACCCACCACCATTACTCATAGTTAGGGAGAAACACCCTTGTGAGACCAGGAGGGCTGATTCCCATCTCACTTGCCCCAGTTCAGCTCCATTTCAGACTGGGAGGACTGCACCCAGTCAAACTGGTACATGGGAGGCGAAAGCTGTCTTTGACTGAGCTGGAGGAACCCCAGAGGACCCCCATGGCAAACATCTGTTGTGAACATAAATAGCAGCAGACTTGTATGGCTCACCCAACTCTTTCAAGCCCTCCCAGTGGTGTGGGTTTTGTGGGTGAGATGTTCAGCTTTAGGCTCATGAGCACATTTGTTTCATCAGGGTATGAGTCTGAAAACAAGGACATGAAAAGGAATGGGCAAGATGGCTGGGTGTGAGCCACCCCAGAAGTCCAGGCAGGTTGTGCCGCCCAGCACATTGCTCTGCTTGGCTTGGGCTAACTTCGGAGAGAGGTGTGATGTGAGTCAACCCCAGGACTTGTCCAAACATTTCCAAAAGCCTACAAGAAACATTTCTGAGGTGGGACTGACTCGCAGTGGGAGTGGGGGAGTTGGAAGGGAAGCATGTACGTGGTACACGCGGGTGGCAGTCACGCAAAACCTTAACTTCTCACCGGGCAGTGACCTTAGTATGTTTTCATGTTTATCTAAAAAGATAAAAGGTATGTGCTTGCTCAGGAATGAAAACATGGGTAACATTCAAACAGAGGAAAGCAGAAACAGCAGTTTAAGAGGCAGGGAAATGTAAACCAGCATGGAGAAACGTTTGACTTTGCCCTTTTTTTTTCACTGTAGAGGTCATGGCTGCATCGCATTGAAGCAGATAGGAATGACTGAGCAGAAGGTTTTGATAATGTAGAGCAGAGCTCTTCTAGGGATACTTCTTACTGTCAGAATTTGTAAGATCCTAAAGGTAACAATATAAATATGACCAGAGTGAACAGTTTCAGATTTTTCTAATTGTAAAGGAGGCATTCAGTTCAGGATTTCTCAAATGAAAGAGGCTAAAACAAGAGCCAGAGCTTGTGAATGTGCCTTGTGTTTTGCATAATGCCCAAGAAAGACCAGGTGTTTCTTGAGAATTTTTCAGCTGTTTCAGCATCTTTACCAAAGACCAGGTAAAACCATGTCAGTAAATACTTTGAGGCCAACATAAAATAAATGAAATTAAGGTTTAAAACTGTTGGGAGGGAGTGTTTTGTTTAAAAACATGGAGGCAGCTTCTGAGTGGATACAAATTCAGGTCGGTCTAGTGAAAAACAACAATTTACATGGCGTGGATTGAGCCTGTGATGTTTCTGAGGTATTGCCTTTATACATATCTGATTTGATAGAACTGCTAGCAAAGCAGACTCCCTGTGTACAGACAGACAGCAGGCTGCTCAGACAAAGGTCCTGATCCTTATCTTGCACCAGTTTCACACTGGTGCAATCCCATTGCTACCAGCCATTTCGCTCTGGATCTACTTTTGCTGCTCAGACTTGTGCCAGCCCTGGGCCGAAAGTTTCCCTGTGAAAACCAGCAGAGAGAAAAATCGCAAAGAGGGGGGAAAGGATCAATTTTTCATTTGACACCAAGTGAATCATGACTTCCTTGTGGGATGTGGTACCTTTTCCCACTGTTGGCTCCATTTCCCATAATGCCCTTGACCTCGGAGGTCACCTGTCATTGGAAGATGAAGCTCTGAATAAACAGAGAAGACCCTGTGGTGTCTCTTATCTCTCGGTTTTGCCTCAAATCTCCGGGTGGAGTTTTAAATTATTCATCCACTGGTGCTCTCTGCGAGTTACACGTCTCCGTCACCTACCCCCCCTTTGCTTGCCCATTTGTGAGTGAAGGCGGTATCCTTGGGAACCTTATCAGAGATCACAGATTCAGGCTCCAGAAATGAAATAAAAGAGGAAATTGGCTGTATTAGCATAAGAGGAGTCAGCCTGGAGTTGAATACACACATCACCCAGAAGCACCACTGGCTTCTCTTATCAGTAACGTCTGATCACCACTTCTTTATACACACAGGCACACAGGCACACATGCACCACACACATGCACACACACACACTCTCCCCTCTTTAATTCCACCCAGCCCATTCCTTTGTTCCAGCTCACATGAGGGAACACACAGAATAAGGTCAGATGGCATGAGTTTCCTGAAGCAGTTTTCAACACTCCCAAGTTCTCCTGGGTAAAACAACAGGCAACAGCATAAACAAAAATTTATTTATTTATTTATTTATTTTGTTAACAGGAATGATGATGATCCTGTAGTCTCCACTGGAGGAGAAAAAAAGTCAGGATAAAGATTTCAGATAGAGGGGTTCTGTTATTAGTTTAAGTATGATTCCTAGACCAATCTCTGTTTATCCAGTGCCTCAATGATAATGCATGACCACAGTTTATGAGTTTTTATTAAGAATAAAAAATCTGATATCCATATAACATAATTGGACATGTTTCTGAAAATTAACACAGTGAATAATTTTGAAATTTAGAGGTGCAGATTCATGCAATTGAAACAGATTATTTTCCTGTGCGTCCTTTTTACATGGAGACATTATCTCTGATACTACTTTTTTGGGAAACACTACACATTGTTCCGTCTTAATCAGAAAACTGCACTGAAAAGGAAAAAAACCAATTGTTTTTTATTTTTCATGGCATGATGAACTGGAATTTTAAAATTCTGCCTTCCTTATGTTTTTTGGGACATGATTGTATATATGGCTTTGTACTTTGCTGTGAGTAGTTTTAATGATGTACATTTTTGTTCTCAGAGTTGCTGTTGGCAGGGTGGCATCTGCTGCCTCTGTTGCTGTTGAATCTGGTAACTGGAGAAAAAATATATATCAGAGGGAACTGTCACTACAGACAGAGGAAAACATGCCTTGTAAGATCAACTTTGCTCACATTTTAGGATGATTTTTCTCCATCTTGTGAAAAATAGCAGAAATTAATTTCCCTTCTTTTGAGAGCTGTTATTTTGTTAATATCCAGATTTGGTAATTTCCATGCAGGGTTTTACTCATGGCAATATCACCATATCTCTACAGAATGAGGCTCCTTTGTTCTCTAATGAATGTTACCAACATCACACAGTAAACACACATTGGCTTTGCACATTATAAGTGATGGGCTAAAGTCTATGGCCCTTAATTAAGCAGAGCTTTAACTGAAATGAAAAACAAATCAAAAAACAAACAAAGAAGAAACCCAGAGGTGTTCCTTCATTTTTAATGATGGAAGCAAGATGAAATCTTGAGGGCTTTGATTTTTTGGGTCAAAAATACAGAAGAAAGTAGCTTCAACTCTCCTTTCAGTGTTTTTTATATTGGAGTTACTACTTTGTACATATAATAATAATGACAGTGATGATGATGATGATGATTAATAATAATAATAATTCTATTGGTTTTATTCATGTTGTCATGGATAAAAGATAAGATGATGATTCAATAATTCTTTCCCTTTATTCAAACAGGGCCGTGAATTTCTAGGAGTTTGTTTCATTTCCCCTTTGATCTTTGCAAAGTCCTCCCCATGTCCTTGCCACCCAGAGTAACATCTAAGCTTATAGGGCCTTGATGATGTTCAGAGGAAGGGATTGTAGTGTCATACAGAACCGACCTTAATTGGATTTGAGTGGGAGGCATGATATATTAGTTTGTAACCATATGCAGGACTGATGCCAAATTATTCCACAAAATGACTCTGGATCTACTGAAGTTGTTGTGAAAACAGCCCTTGACCTCAGAAAAGCTAAGCATACACCCTTAATACCCACCTCTCTGCTCCTGCAGTATTCATCAATGTAGGAGGCCATGGTATCACAAGAGGGTAGCTGGGAGGAAGATGAGGGTGATAAGAATAGCAGGGTTCACTTTTAGTTGTAACATGAAAATCTTCCTCAGTTCCTCATTTATATGCAAGTTGTGCTAATCTGACCAAGAGAAAAACATCTGCTTTGCAACGTCAACAGCAGAAAATGAGGAATATCATTACAACTTCTATTTGTGTCCCATCTGGAGGTTGAAAAGGAAAACCTATGCATTAATGAAGTGTTTTTTACAGATGATACACATTTAAAGGAGCAAGGAGAGCTGAAAACATGGTGACTTCTGTCAAAGAAGATTAAACTTGTTCATTGACTAATTCAGCCCATCCAGCTGATTGGAGCTGCTGTAAAATGGAGCCTCATGTAGAGACAATGGAGCTAAATCTCAACTGGATCAGTCACACCCTGGAGATACTTGATTATGTGTGAGCTTGAAAAGAGAAATTGGGAAACAAATGCTCTTTGTTCACTACTGTTTCAGTACATTGGGCAGAATGAGAATGGACCAGAGATCTCGAAATATAAAGGAACATTGTAAAGGTGTGGAGTGACTAGATACTAGATACTGTTCATCATCAGACTTAGTGAGAACAAGATTTAATCTTCCTAGATATTCCTGAGGTCAGTTGGAGCTTCCCAGATAAGACATACTTTTCTTCAACCAGACTTTCTAGTATTTCTTCCTGGTAGAGTTATGACACTGTTTAACATTCTTCTAGACATGGAAAATCCCATAGACTATGCAGACTGGTGAAAGTCACCATTGCTGTTTAACTCAGTGTTGCAGCATCGTGTGGGGGAGCTTCCAACTCCTGCGATGGAGCTGAGCTCTGGTTGAGGTATAATATGCTAAATCACATTCTAAATAATTTTGGCTTCTTAACTATGATTTTAATGAAAATATATTTACAGAACTGCTTATAGTGCTTGTGAATTTAATGGAAAAGAGCTCCCTTTCATGTGAAATAAGTGAGGGGTTGATGCTTCTCTCTTAAAATACATCATCCCTTTTAACCCATGAGATGCCAAATTTTTCTTCATTCTGAATTTTCTGATTCTCCAAACACATGTTTTTTATACATAAACACTTCATTCTGTAGAAAACTGGGACCTTTATGAATCAAAGTACCATGTCCTCTGGAATTCCGTGGTAATACAGGTTCTAATCCAGCTACCTCAAACAAACTACGCTGTACTCATCATGCCTGAAGCAACTCTCTTCTCCAAGCCTCCAACCTCCCTGTAAATCCAGGTAGTTTCCATGCACTGGTTCTAAATAACTCATGTGGTCAAGCTTTCTGTCTTTTCCCAACCAGCAGAACAAGAAATATATTTATTTCTTTCTTTCTTGAACAAAAGTTGATATGTTTATGCAATCGCACACAGGTTTGGGACTCAGGGACATGTGCCTAAAGGTAAGCAATAAGTCAGCCTTGAACAGGGCTCTACAAAGTGTTCTTGAGTCAGTCTGCAGTTGCTTGTGTGAGTCACTACAGTGTACTCCCACTTACTGGGTAAGAGGCAATTGCTTGTCTGAGAAAAATGGATGGCAACCTGGAGGGGCAGAAAGCTGCAATACTTCTCTGCAATAAGTGCATTGTGACAAGTTGGCTGCCTGGTATTTACCTCACAGAGGAAATAAGACCCCTAATTTCAAGCCCTGAGACAAAGCTTCTTTAATCTCAGGTTTTGGAAGCCGATGTTTGCGTAACAAAACAAATCTGCACGTGTCTGCAGCTCATGAATTCATTACATCATCCTACTGATAACAAACCTCAGTCTACAGGAGTTCTTAATTTTGAACGTGTGTTGTCTTTGGAATTCTCCCCCACCTCTCAAATATATGTTTGTGAAGACATGGTCATTGGAGTTCAACTTATACCTCAAAACACAGGGCAGAAGCTGGCAGTTAGGGTTTGCATTTGTCAACATTTCACTGATGAATCTGTCTTTTTATATGTGTAAAAATGCCAAAGTATCCTTTTTTACCTTCTCCTACTAAAAATGGGTTAGCAAATGCCACTTGTCACTTTTGAAAGACAGTGTTATATCATGCTTATTTTATGTGTAAGTGAGCAGAGACACAGAAGACATTTTGGAACTAGGTCAAAGCTATTCTCTTTATTCAGGGCTAAACCTCAGAGTTCCAGTCTGGATCCCATTCCCATCATCAGCTGGTTTTTGCATTTTGATAGTGTCAGGGTATAGTATCTAAGAGCTCTCTTTTTCCATGGGGACCAAGATCTGAATCTACACTGCCTATGAATCACAGAGCAGATACATGGCTGCAGAACAAAGAATGTCCGTGGAGCTCTCCAGAGATGATCATCTTTATATTTCTATTTCCTAATAAAGGCTTAAATTATTTCCTTTTACACTGAAGAAACAGATGCCCCATTTCTTATCTGGAGGAGGAGACCAAAAGAGCATCAACCCATTACTTCTGGGAAGTCCGACACATTCCAATGTAACCATTACATTTCTGGGAAAAACTGTTTTATAATTGAAGCTACACAAGGTGCATCCGAGCTCTGTTTACATGTACCAAAACCTGCCCCAGCTGTTTTCCTGATTCTCCAGTTATAAGCAGAGTATTTATGCTCCCTCTCCATCAGTTAAAAGCCTGTATTCATATGAACAACTATCATATTTCATAGGGAACCTCTAACCTCCAAATTGCATTTCAAGAAAATTTCAGGGACAGTAATATAAAAGATGTTTTGGAGGAAAGATTTCATATATGCATACAAATGTGGAAAACCAACATTTACCTGGGAGGCAAAACATTCAATGTTCAATGTCGAAATCATATTCAAAAGACCTAAGAATACAGAAGGTTTTCTCCTGGAGACCTCTGTGCTGCTTTTTGGATGGTGGTGAATTTCAGGTGCTAATAATTCGGTCAGAACAATGCAGGAAACACACTGCTCGTGTCAAA
Source organism: Corvus hawaiiensis (assembly GCF_020740725.1). Taxonomy (NCBI): domain Eukaryota; kingdom Metazoa; phylum Chordata; class Aves; order Passeriformes; family Corvidae; genus Corvus; species Corvus hawaiiensis. Next base: position 75,253,970 of record NC_063216.1, on the reverse strand, counting down.
ACAAGTCATGGAAATTAGTTCTGAATCTGGCCCTGTTCTTCCACTAAGAAATGTAGTAAGATAAAGAATATTGCAAGTTTTATTTAGGTTACAATTTCTCTGTCAAGTACTGAGCTGGGATCTTGCAGCTCAGGTTACAGGGAGAGCTTTAAGAGTGCAGGCAGGTGACTTGGTCAGTACAGGAATGCACCTCCAGCTATCTGACATGGCCAGACCTTTGTGGAGGAAAAGACTAAAAAGTTCACTACACTTGTGACAGCAATCTAACAACTGGGTAATGTAATAAAACAAAAAAAGGCTACTAATTTTTCACATTCCAGCTTTTTGTATTTCCCAAACCTGTCAACAGTGAGCCACATTTATGCACAGACTTATGGGAGCGCATGAAACCTAGTCTGCCTTCCTGAGTGTCATCCCAGAATGCCTCTGCAGATACCAAAAACAAGCTTGGATTGGGATTTTCCCCCTCTGCTGGGGTGGCTTTCTTAGAGAATTTTGGGTGGGCTTTTTGGCTGCTTTTCTGGGTGGTTTTTTTTTTAATGGCAGTGGTTATCACCTGAAAACATGGACCTAGTAAGCTCACCATTTGCATGTAATGGCTACTGGGGTAAGAAATCAGAATTCTTATAAAACTGTAACTGTCCACTGTGCTTTTAAATCTAGGTTATTTTCACATTGGTAAGAAACATAATTTCTTTAAGGAGTTTTCCTAAATGTTCTGAGCTGTTTCTGAAGAACCTCAGTTTTCTACACCCACTGCATGGAGAACCATAAGGAAAGGTAGACAAGTAAATTTGGCCAGGTGAGCTTGCATACCTCCAGTAGGCTGCTTAACCTTGGAGTCTCCCTCTGAGACATTCCACACCCACCTGGACACATTCCTGTGTCACCTGCTCCAGGGGACCCTGCCTGGGCAGAGGCATTGGACTGGATGATCTCCAAAGATCCCTTCCAACCCCAGCTATTCCATGTACCAGGTTAACAGAGCCTTCTTTTGTGTGTATTTAAACACAGACTAGCATTCCACACAAGATCGGGATTTTCTCATTTTCTCATTCTCTAATCAGTAAGTGCTAGACATATGAATTTTGATAAACTTACGGACAAAAAGATTTAATTTACTTTTGGTATAGTAAACTAAAAAACACAACTAATTTTAACTCTTAGTTAAATAACAGAAAAGAGTGAAAAAGGAATAAACACAAGGTTTATCTTCTAAAGTACGAAAGTATCTGCTAAAACTATTAAATGTATAATACACTGGCTAGGACCTTACAACCAAATCAATAGGGTGTGCTACTGATGATACTTCTCTACTCTCTGGTACTGCAAAACATAATGATTAATTAATAATATTGGTCTAGTGCTAAATGTCTGAGGTTCTGTTTGAACTGACAAAAAAGAAATCTTCAGAACCACTTCTGATTTTCAGCATTTGTGATGCTGCCCTAAAAAATACTGTATTGATTTACATCAGGGAATCTCCTGTGTGTGGTTCAGGCTTTACAGGTAAATACAATCCACAATGATTTTAAGGCCGTGATTGAAAAACAGAAATAAAATATGCAGTTATTCTTCAATTTAGTAACTCTCACAGCTATTCAAGCTCTCTCATATTCACACAGAAAAATATGGGTGTGCAGATAACCAGACCACCCTGAAAAAAACTCATTTAAAACTGGACTTTGGAACTCCTACAAAGGAAAAAAAAAAAGAAAAATAGAAAGGAAGACTTGTTTCTTTTCACCCACAATGCTGATGTCTATTCCTGCTTGCTTCTTTCACACCAATGCATAATGTCTTTGGATGCTTATCACAATAGCCCCCTTGGTAAATGAATATTTTTATTGCAGTAGCCTTTGGAACTTTAACAAAGAAAGATGGGTAGATTCCCACCCACAACATTAAAGTTTTCCTATTCACTGACACCAAACCATGTTCTAATGTTTAAACAAACCCAAACGCTTGGGAAAATTTAGATTTGACCTCTGTGGGCATGTTAAACAGTTTACATTACAGCAAACTCTAGTTTTCCCTAATGTGCATAGCACTTTGGAACTTTGTCAAAACGGAACAGTTTCAAAGCTGTATGATCTTCACCCGGGGGCCTAATTGAAGCAGCATGAAAAATATTTCTTTCTTTACTTCTTTACTTTTTTTTTTTCCCCCCTTATAAAGCTGGATCTGAAGCTGGGTACTCTCCAAAAAAGCTTATGAAGCTGACAAACATTTACCTCTGGGTCCTACAACCCTAAAACTTCCATCATAGAAATTCAGAGCAAAGGTCAGACGGAGGAAAAACATATTAGAAGCAGCATGACAAGCCAAGTTTTATTCTACTTGAAAAGCCAGCTTTTTCAAGTCCTTTTTCTTTCATATTAGTTGTTTGAAAAGGGATCTGAAGAAAAGTCGAAATCCCCATGTAAATGCATATATTTTCAAACAGGAGGATACCTATGCAGATGCATATTAAGCTGCATCCAGCTTTGGTGGGCAAGCCATGTTTAAAGAGCATTCCCAATGCAGCTGATGCTCGTGTCCTTTTTGAGTCCCCACTGAAGTTCATTTGCATCAAACTCAAATGAATATTTAAAAAAAATTAGATGTTTAATTTGTGGTTGCCAGTGGCATAAGAAATATGTATATGTGCTACTTTCTTGCCAAGCAAAACACTTTTGCAGTAAATGTTCTCTCTATAGAGCTCTGAAATGAATTGTATATTCCAAGATTTATGCCATAATACTGGATTGGGTACTATAGAACATTTTACAGGGTGTCTGGGGGTGTCGGTCCAATCTAGAAAATTTATGAAAGAATCACATATACATATATGTATATAAATATATATATGTGTGGGGAACTTACACTCTACCCATGGCAGGGGTGTTGGATTTAGATGATATTTAAGGTCCCTTCCAATCCAAACAATTCTTTATACTTGGTAAAACCCTATTAGTGTGTATTGATTCGAGCATTATAAACACAGGACAATGTAGTAAAGGGTTAATATGGGAAAATCACAGATTTCTGCATGTACTCATGCAGATATGAAACAATGTACATAATTTGAGCAGTCCTTTTTATTCTAACATAATTCTATTATTTTTTCAGGGTCATTCTTATTTATCACTTTGAAAACTGTGCAGTGAGGGGAAGGACTGGGCAGAACAGGCCCACTGGTACTCTACAATTTTCTACACCCAGGTAACACAATCTTCCTTCATCTGACTAACTCCATGGATGGGGATATTTCAGTTCAGCTCAGAAAATTAAAGCCAGCAAAGATTATTGGATATGCTTGCAGCATTAATATGAAACTTTAATCATCCAAAATATATGAGCTTCAATGTGTTCCTACAAATCAAATGCAAATAATATACAGTTCCTTGGTCAAATCCTCAAGTGGGGAAAATCAACTAATCTGATCTATATCAACGGAGGATGGGATCTCTGGTTTAATCTGTGGCAGGATTTTCTCAAAGAACATTTTCCAAGTTTAATATTTGAGATCCTGAGAACTTTTGAAATGTTTCATAATGTGAAGACTCCCTGAAATTTTGAGAGCACATCTCAAACTGCGACTTGAGACTTGAGGGACATGAAGTTAAACTCTTTACAGCACTTCCTGAATATTTATAAGGAAAGAGAGATTTCACAACTACAGCTCCACATCATATTAAGTACTTGCAGCTACTGTTACTGTCAGAAATGAGGGTCAGGGATTTTGTTTCATGTTAGGGGATCTTGTGTCATGTGTAAATGCTTCAGATAGAGGGCACATATGACACCTTTATCCATTAACTGAGCAGTCTGACCAGACTTTTCAGTATGTCAGATTCTTGAGACTGATTATTTAGCATTTGCCAATCCAGATGTACTGTATTAGTTTCAAACAGAAAAACTCAGTGTCAATAATATTCATCTTCTCTCACCCCCAAGAGAGGTTAGAGAAATGTACAAAGTCATTAGATCCCTGTTAGTTGCTGTGTATTTTTGGATATAATCATAGAATAAAATGAGAATTATTTGTTAAAGATACTGTATGTCCACTGTTGTGGAAAAAGATCTGATGCAAGTTTAGAATGATTAAACAAATAAGAACATGTGTACACATGAGTGGATTCTGCAAAAAGTATTTTCAAAAGCTTTTCAATCTAATTTAAATGAACTATATTACTAAAAATGTTCTCTTTAATCACTTGCTTTCTAAAAAGGGAAGAGTTAATTATAAAAAAAAGACTTTATTTAATGATTTTTGTCACTCTTCTCTTTGCATGTCTTAGTGAATCCACAATGAAAATGAAAAGAATTCATTGGGTTGTTTCTGATCTTTTTAAACAGCAGCTTATCTGAAAGCATTTAAAAACAATATGTAGTAAAAAGTCCCTTCTGTCAGGAGATCCTAAATCCTAGAAATGCTTTGTTATGTGATAAGAAGGCTGCTCCTACACGTGCAGAGCCTGACGCACAAAGGTGTATGCAAGACCAGAGATTCCAAAGTCATTCTGATTTCTGGTAAGGATACTGAGGAAGCACAGTTACATTTGCAATTGGATTTCCCCTTGGGACACACTGGTACGAGAGAAAACAGACTTTTTATTGCAGTACATGAAGAACGAGCCATGTAACTAGATAAGTAGTACACAGTTACAATGGTAAAATTTATGCACTCGTGCACCTGGAGGCTTATGAAATACCAGGCACTAGATGTTTTTTTAGAGACCTTGGGAGAAAACTGTAGAAAAATATTTTAAATATTTTAATTTTTTCCCCTGTTTCTATTTGTATACTTGTCTTTATTTCCATCCCTCTCAATGTTTTTTCTGCCACATGTTAGAGGAGGAATTCTTCACTTACAGTAGCAATGATAATAATGAAAAACAACTGAGCATGTGATAAATATCAGAAGTGTTATTTGCTGTAGAAGAGTTAAAGCAAACTTCTGTGTGGTCAGAGTTCTTCTTTCTCATACTAACTCAGGGTTTAAGTGTGTGGACAGAAAGAATCATATTCCTTAGTCCACGCATTCTGTTTTTCTTGTCCATTTATCTCAAACAGCCTACCTACATTTTCCCATGATTCAGGATCCCAGTCATGACTATCAGATAGCCACTGTCCTTCTCACACCTACAGAGTGTTCTTTGAGTGCTGCCCTTATTTACTCTTTGGGATTTCAGTGCTGCAGGCTGCAAAGCAAATTATATGGGAGCAATCACTTTTCATTAGAACTTCAGCCCACAGAGCCAAGGAATTTACTGATGTGATCAGCATTAGCTGTGATTATCTCTACTTTTTAGAGATGTTGGCCCAAGCTAAGTGATTTTTTTTCATTTATTCTTTTTCATGTTCTGGGATTTGTCACTGTATGAAAGCATTTTCTGAAGGAGGATGACTCTACTGTGTATGGCCATTACTTGATAGAGGAGCATGCAGAAAATTCACTCTCTGGAGAGTAATCCACTGAGGAAAAACAAAATCAGCTAACTCTTTGAATCCTAATAGTGATATCACTCAGCTAAATATGAATATGTTTTTGCCTCATTAGAACCATTAGATTATATACAAATAAAGGGACTAAGCCAGTCTTTGGACAAACCTCTTTATTTTGGTTTATTTTTATGAAAGGAATATATCTTATCTTCATTTTTATCAAAGTGCTGTTCCTGGAAAAATCAAAATTTGGTAATACCCATTTAGTTTGCTAAAGTTCTGCACTGGCTTCCTTTCTGAAATGTAAATTGTCAAACAGTGCTGACTTGAACTCCTCTTCGTAGTGCCTTGGGCTGTAACTGTGAACCCGAATGCCTGGAGAGAAGGGTTATCTGAAGGTATTTCCCATCTCTCCTTTTCCCCAGCTTTTGCCCAAAAGATTTCCAAAGGAGTTTCTATCACAGCAATTAGCTGAGCTTCTCAAGAGCTCTCAGGGTTAAGTACAATTATAGCAATTTTAATTTACATAAGCAAGAAAAGTCTCACATTTATTTTGCATATGTCATTTCAGTCATGACTGAGTAGTGGCATATGAAGTTGGCATAAACGAGGGATTATGAAAACTCAAATGGGAAGGTTCTACAGACCTTCCAATCTCTGTGGAGGACAAATGGAAACAGAAAAATACTTGGAAACAGTAAGTAATGTGACTGTTCTGCACAGTGTCTGCATAGTGGGAAGTTCTTCCAGTCTATCAGGCAGAGAATCATTCTTTACTGTTCAAGTTCTCAGTACTGGAGAGAACTTATTTTCAGTTTCTTCTTTAACTTGTTTCTGAAGCTCCCCATGCATTGTTTATATGTGGGCTTGAGGTAATTTTCCCAGAAAGCCCTGATCACCCAGCAGAAATTGTATTGCCTCAAATGAGATAAAGATCATCCCCAGTCAGTGCATGATCTCTGTTCTCTCCTTGTTTTACTCATGCAAAGGTGAGTGAAAACACCTCAGAAACTGGTCAAATGATTCATATTTCATAGAACATATTACAATTTTTCAAAGAATAATTTTTTAGTATTCAGATTGAAAAGTGTCTAAGTGAACTGCTCGTACTGGAAGGACAGAAACATAACTGGGACAAGTAGGGAAGATGAGGAGGAGCTGGGTCCTGTTCTCACCATGCCTACAGTGTCCTGATGGCTGGTGTTGCTCAGCGTTATTTTCAGTGTCTTCATGCGTTTCTGGTTATATAGCTGAAAAACACAACTGCGCACCGCACCACTGGTGCTAAATCATCTAATTTTCATGAAATTTGCATCAGAGAGACTGTGGAGATGGGTGATGTGATCCCCTTCTTCTGTGTAACCTCACACCATATGCTACTGTTGAAATTTCTATTGCATTATAGTACTGGATCAACATTTCTGAATATTCTGAGATGAGGATGTCATATTCTGCTGCTAAAAACCCCAAAACTTTGTGCAGAAACACCAGGGTTTTCTCAGCTCCCTAACAAGGTAGCAAAGCAATAAAATTAGAGGTTTAGACAGGTTTTTTGTCGAGCTTTGAAAGCTATGCTTCACATCTTTTAATCAGGTTTAACTTCATCTGACACTTTTTATCTTCAGCTTCTTTTCTGACGTGCTGGGCTGCACCAGCTGTTCTGCGGAACTCAAGAGAAAAAATGGAAGGCAAAAGTCTATAAATTTTCTGGAAATAGTTTCTTTAAGAGAGATAAAAGAATGGATGGCAATCTTAAAGCATGAGTTATTTAGAATCTACCATCTACAGGAAAGAGTGCTGAAATACAATACAGATATTGTATGTTTACTACCAAGGTCCAGGTAGGATTTTAAAAACAAAAGAAAGATGGGGTCAAGTTATTAAAGATTTCCATATGTAGGTGCTAACACGGACATTAGAATAACTTTCTTCACCTTCTGGTCTTTCCACAGATTTCTTGCATAGCCTGAGAAAGAGTTTCTCAAAGATTTTCCAGCAGCAAAATACCCACATGTCTGTGAAACAGCAAAAAAAATGCTTTTATCATCATTGGGAACTTACACATGGTAAGAGTGAGAGGTACCCAGCAAGTATCTCAGTAAAAAAACCCCTCAATACAGTAGAACATAAAGACATAAAGAAAATACCTTTTCTTGCAAAATATTTTTCACTGAAAAAATGCCAGTTGTATGTATTACAATTATAAGAAGCAAAACAGGATTCACATGTTCAGTATGCTTGGACAAATACATGTCATTAATTAATAACAGCTGGGTTATTTTCCATTTGAGATGATCCAATATAAAACTAAAGTTTCTTTCCATGAAAAATATTAAAAACTGAGAGAGAAAAATACATTCATCATCTTCTAAAAATCTTAAAACAGCTTTCCAAATAGGGGAATAAATATTTTCTTTTTCAGCAGGGAATGCTTTTTGACCCCCTTCTGACTTCTTCAATGAAGAATTAAATTTTTTTTATTGCAAACATTATTACGGGCCCCAGAAATGCTTGGACACAAATTTTAGGATTTTCTGTCATAAAAGTGAAGAGCCTTCATTTCAATAATCAGTCTGAGGACAGCTTGCCAGTTCACTTCCCACTTCCCCTACCTATAGATGTGAAATAGAATTGACATATAAGTAGCCAGAAAAGAGAAAGTTTGAGTAAGGGGGTGTTAATGCTACCAGGCTTTCTCATGCAAGGTCTTTGTGGTTGATTACTCAGCAAACATTGTTAACCCTGCAGAGAAACAGGGTGGGACATGAATGGCTTGTAATGCTCAGGGTACCAGCCGCAGGATGGACAGCTTTGGGCAGTAAAGTGAGGATTTGCTATAAGAGTATAAGGGTTTGCTGCGAATAGGCAGAGCTTTGGATGATCACATACCTAAAAAGAAGCAGACAAGTAGCCTAAGAGAGGGGCTAATTCCAATTTCCACAGTACTGGAGTAAGTGAGAATAATTCTAGTGAGCTTTGGGAGTTTGACTTCTGTGTCAGAACAGTCCAATAGGCAGAATACAAGCAACAACAATAGAAAGTTCATAAGCTAATTGAATATGTATTTCATACAAAAACCCCACACATCTAACATTCTTTCCAGGAAACATACACAAGAATAATGATCTAGATATTAACTTTTGAAATGTTGCCTACAATAAGTTACTGTTGCGTGTCATTCTACTGCAGGCAAAATGAATGGGAGGCTTTGACTTAATATAATGAAAATTTTCTGTATTTTCCTCAGTTGAGAAGCTTCATTGAGACTTTATATTAGTGTTTCATTATATGTGAGATGGGAGAGAAATCTACCTGCTTTTCTCTGCCAAGTCTTTTATCAGACGAGAACATGTATTTCTGCAGTCGTGTGAAACAGAATTGCAGATGTTCAGAGCCTGTATCCAGAAGTCACCCTTTTCTTGAGGACCCAGCACGAATTTCTATCATATCTATCAGCAGCTATTTTAGTGCTAGCAGGGACACGTTAGGACATGTCAGGGTGATAATGTGTTGCTTCAGTTCAGAAAAAAAAAAAAAGACAACAAAACCAAACCAAACAAAAACGGTTCTGCTTAAATTTCCATCACTGCAGAGTCATGCTCTGAGGATTTTGAAGAGAATAAGAACCAAGTGTTGAATAAAAATATGGTAAATGAAACCTCATTTATACCTGGCAAATTCTGTGTGGTTTTATTCATATTAAGAAATATTACTGGCTCCTCACATTGAGAAATGTACCATTTTCTTCTCAGGAAAAAAGATCTAAATATCTTCAAATTCTGCAAATTACAAGATTTAATAGTAAATTTCTCTCAAGTATAAACAATCAACTGCATCTATACAGCTTGTGTCTATTATCTATTTGTATAGTTCAGAAGTAATAGCTGATAGGGGACTTTATTAATAAATAAATAATGGGGTGGAAGAAATTGTTTATGCTAAAGTCATTGCCACACACAGTTTTTCAAGATGTTGTTACTTTTTTAGTGTGATTTGAAAATTGTCATAAAAATTGCTTTTATGTAAAAGATATGGTTTTTTGTTCTCCAGCAAGCATACACTTGGTTTAGGCTTCCTTGTTGTCTTCAAAACACCTGATTTGGTTTGCTAAGCTGTAAATGATAAGGAGTCAGAAACTGCTTTACAACAAGATCAGCCTCCACAGAAGTGTTGGACACCTTGAAATCAGTAACTTTTATCAGCTCACCTAGATAAGCCAATACCCTTTGTGCACCCAAAAGTTGGATATTTCAATGCAGTTTTAAAAGGTTTTTTTTTGTATAGGACTTTCTATCAGCATGCAGGGAAATTCAGCATCCAAATAACACCAAATATCAGTGCAAACTCTGAAAATGTTTCCCTGCATGGGGTTTATGTGGCAAGGCTTCAGTACAGGATGTGGCTGCAGGAGTGGCACCTGTGAGATGACACCAGAAACTGCCTGAATGTTGGACAAAGTCAGTTCTAACCGTCTCCAGGACAGACCCAGAGCTGTCCAAAGCTAAGCCCTTCAGCAGCCATGGTAACACCTCTGTGGTAACATATTTAAGGGGGAGATAAGAATGACAAAATATGAGAGTCACAGCCCTGCAGATGCCCATGTCGGTGAGGAAAGAGGGGCAGGAGCTGCTCCAGGGGTTGGAGCAGATTCCCCTGCAGCCCCTGCTGCAGCCCATGGTGAGGCAGCTGTGCCCCTACAACACATGGGGGTCCATGGGCAGCAGAGACCCACCTGCAGCCCATGGAGGAGCCCACATCAGAGCAGGTGGATGTGCCCTGAAGGAAGCTGCAGGTCACATTTTAGCAGAATCCTGGCAGGAACTGCAACATCTGGAGAAGAGCCCACACAGGAGCAGGTTTTCCAGCAGGACTTTTGTTGTGGGGGACCCATGTTGAAATAGGAAAGGATCCATGAAACCAAGCCATGCTGGAGAAGTTTATGAAGAACTGCAGCCCGTGGGGAAGACCCACAATGGAGAAACTCATGGACAATATTTCATGGGAGGAAACCCACTCTGAAGCAGGTGAAGAGTGTGAGGAGGCCTGTGCAGCAGAGGTGAAGCATGAACTGAAAACAACCCCCATTCCCATTGCCCTGTGCTGCTCAGGGGTAGAATAGACGGGAGTGAAGTTGAGCCTGGAGAGAACAGAGGGATGAGGGGAAGGTATTTTTATCTTTGTTCTCATTTCTCATTAACCCACTCTATTTCATTGGCAATAAACTAATGTCCCTAAGTCAAACCTGTTTTGTCTGTGACAGTAATTTCTGAGTGATCTCACTCTTCTTACCCTGAACCATAAACTTTTCATTGTTTTTTCTCTCCCTGTCCTATTGAGAAGGGGCAGTGATCTGAATGATAAAGATGACAAGATTGTCAGTCAAGGTCATGCCCACCACATTACCTTAGAATTCACTGAAATCCCCTCCTTGACCTTACCTCTCTCTCATGTATCTCCAGCCACATCACTGGCTGAGCCAGGCTAGACCCTGCTTGCCCTACAGATGCTGAGAGACAGAGCTGGGGTCTTCTGCAGGGTGTGATCCAGCCTGCTGGGCAGCTGCATGAAAAGCACAGGACAGCTCTGCTCCCATTCCAGGTGTCCAGGTCATTGCCCAGACAGCGAAGTGAAAACAAACCTTGGTGCTTTCATCTGCACCCCTTGGACTTTCACAGGACACAGCATTAGGTGCACACCTCAGTCCCACTGAAGACACCCACTGCCCCAGTGCCTTCAAAGGCAGAGAGAATCTCATGACCATTGTCATCTTCATCATTCAGGTTGCAGATTATGTCAGGATACCACCATGTTTTTCATTCCACCTGTGTATTTTATTCAATTCTTCCATTAGCTGTGCTTTTAAAATGTGAGTGGGTACGTCCTGCCCTGCCAAAAAGACACATTTTCTGGTCATTTATCTGTATGACACTACACTAGTGAATTACACATTCACCTACTGCATCTCAAAAAAACAAAAAAACAAAAAAACAAACCAACAAAATGCCCAGCACCACCAGAAGGAAGGAAGAACACATCCAAATATCACTATTCATCTACTAGACCCAAAACTGCAGTGCTAGTTTTGTCTGGTATTTCTGCCACCAACACAATAAATGAGCTGCATTAACATACTATCACTAAAAACATAAGGCATCTGATATAATGGGAATGGAACTCATAATCCTAAACCCTGTCCGAGTCTTAAAATATTTAAATCATTAAATCTATCTCCATTTTTTTCTCTCTTTCAGGAGGTCATAAGATGTATACCCACCACTGAATGTGTTAAGCAAAGAAAAAAGCCACAAAATTAATAGTTAAATATATTTTCAAAGCCCAAAAGGAGCCATTTATTGCTGTAGGAGAGAGAATAAATTGCTGAGATTTTTTTCTCTTTTTTTTTTTTTTTTACAAATGGCTGGGAGTGTTATAATGTATTTGATTTTTTTTTTTCTAGAGGTAATCTTAGATGTGGAGTGAATGAAGTGAAGTCTGTTATCAATCCATAACATCTGCTGCAGTGTCAAGTGATGAAATGGGTGACTCCAGAGCCCAAGACAGCTGGGATGGCTTTCTTAATGCAGTAGGGTATTGTGCAAACAAACAGGCACTGATACCGTCTATGGTTGTCACAATTATTCAAGCTGGTGATACATCTTCCTGTATTAGCTGCTTGAGAAGCCCTATTTCTTTTAAAAGTAAACTACTGTATAACAATCACCCATTCTGGTCTCTAACTCAGTTGAGTGCAAACATAATAAAACATTGGAAATAAAAATAAATTAAAATTTGCCACCAGAGCAGTAAAGCATAGAAATAGGTATATACGAGCTTGGAAAAAACCCAACCTACTCACAGTTTATAGAGCTAAGAAATAATATATACCTTTATGGCTGGATCTATACTGGCAAGATTATTCTGCTTCTCTGGAGTGCCTCTCAGTTCCTTGGAAATCCAGTATATTGTTCAGAGAAGTAAAAGAACAAAAGTTAAAAAAAACCCAATTATGGATCACTGCAAACATCCCTTTGCCATTTTAGGATCATTACTGAGATCACTTAGGGGATTTCGGATTAAGGCCAGTATTCAAATGTTGCAAATATAAGGAAAGATAATTAATTTCTATTTAGGATCCTACATATAAACAATCATCAGCCTTAAGTCAACAAAGCATTTTCTGCTTACAGAATACATAAATGTATAAAAATGCATAAAACTACAAGAGACATATGTTGTTATGAAAGAGTAAAACTTAGTTTTCATGAAAATTTGAAAATTATAATTTGGATTTGAATTGTATAATTTAAGGGCAGAATGTAATCCAACAGTCACTTTCATTCTCCAAAATTAGGAAACATGCGTGAAGGAAATGTAAAATTTTTTTTTCCTAAATGAATGATTTCAACCTTCAAGCACATAAAAGCAACACTTGCTTTTGGAAATTGAGCTCAATTTGTGATATTTTAAAGAAGATCATGAGAGCTGAAAAGAGATTTTTTTCATTTGCATTTAATAATACAACCAAATTAATATAATAAATAGAATATGCATATAATACATAGATTACACGAATAATATATAACATATATAATTTATAATATACATGCATATATCATTCTTAGGTTGAACCATGATAGGTTGTCTTTACTTTAGCTCAGGTATCAAATTAATTATATAAAATAAATAAAAAATTAAACCGATATTTACTGAGTACCAAATGTCAGTTCAAGCACAAAGTTTTAGATTTTCAGAGCAAACTTTATCTGTTTTTCTTCCTTCTTTCTCAGAAAAACAACAAATCCAGCACAACCGACCACTGTGATCATGGCACTGAGCTCCGTCTTGCACATGTGGGAGAGAGGGCACACAGACCTGTGGAACTGGTTCCAATCTCACTGGTGGTGATGAGGTTGTGGTGCAGAATGGAAGTTGCAACACCAAGGGCTGAAAGGCAAGCCGAAGATGAGAAGAGTGTGCTTGCTTGGATGCTCTGCCTGACACATTTTCCGCTGCCTCTCTCTTGCTCTGAACAGACCTACACAGCCCTTTCTGGCTGAGTCCCCTCGTGTATCTGCAGGCATCTCAAAAACATGTGTGTTCTAAGACAGGGGGTTGGTTTCTTTTCCTGCTAACTGAAGCTGGTGAATCGTTTTGAGGTTGACGGTTCTCCCTCCTGTTTCCCAAGATGATAATAAATTGCTAAAATGCCAGTTTTATGTTCTCATGCATTCCTGACTTAATAAAGGTACCTTATTAGCCAAGAAGTGTAGCATTGGCTATTGTTTACCAGGAGGCTGGAAGAACCTAAAGGAAGATTAACAGATTGTGCCAGTTTAATTTGGTGCGATCTGATTCTGTTAGATCTTCTCATCTGATTTCGTTTTCTGAAGCAATGAGAGGGCAATTTTCCAACATATGACCTTTCAACAAACCTTAAGTTGCTCCTGGAACACCAAGGTCATTACACATCCACAGAGTGTGGTGGTTATCGGGAAAATTCATCAAAGGGCTAGACAGGAGTCAGGCTGGGTGGCCCCAAAATTGCTGGTCATCTGTCAGGAGCCAGGACTCACAGTTTTGTCAGTGAGACTTGGAGGGACCATACAAAGAAAATGTTAAGGACAATATTCAGGTCCGATAGCATATATGCCTCAAAATATTTTAGTATCCCTGACTGAATTTCACAATAACTGCTACCTAGGCAGTGGGAAATGTTCTGTTTTCCTTAAGTAGCAACATTAAAATTCTTCACTGAAAGAGTGATTGGGCACTGGAATCATCTGCCCAGGGAGGTGGTGGAGTCACTGTCCCTGGACATATTTAAAAAGAGACTGAACCTGGCACTCAGTGCCGTGGTTTAGTTGATGAAGTGGTGTTAAGTCATAGGTTGGACTTGATCTCAAAGGTCTTTTTCAACCTAGGTCATTCTGTGATTCTGTGATTAATCTCTTGCTAGGGCAATGCACTGGCAAAAAGCAGTGAAGGAAGATGCACAGAACATGCTGGGTCATGAAGGCTCAGCTCCATGATCGAGGAACCACAGAGAAGCACAGCTCCTTCAGCTGACTGGTGAGATTGAAGGAAGCTCTTTCCTGTGCAGAAAGGAGCTAGGACGCATCTCCAAGGAGGTGTAGAATTGCTCTCACAGCTGCCAGTGAAATGGGGCAGTACCAGCCTTGCTGGCATCAGGAGAATTTGAGGAGCTTCTCATGTAGCAAAGACTTCTTCACACTGAAGGAAAAACCTTTGTGTAGAGACCTGCAGATAAAAAGAATTAATCCCTGGTTGTTTTTCTTGTGTTCCTCAAGAAGTGAGCTATTTGATCAAACACCTGTCTCTTTTTCCACTCCTCCTCAGGTGTTTCTTTCAAAAAATTTTAGCCTTAAAATGTCAGCCAAATTCAGTAGGTAAGGCTCAGGGGTTTATGGAAGCTGGCAGCATGTAGGAGAGGCTCTATAGGACGTTCCACATAAGGAGCCTTAATTAGAGAAAAAAAAGATGGAAAATTCAACAGCTGCAGTCTGCAAAAATGTTGAAATCCATACTGTTCCTCAAACCACTTATCTTTTCGAGAGACTGATTGCTGAAACTGGGAATGTTTCAGTAACTTCCATTATCCACTTCATCCATTCCAACCACGTAAAAAAAGACTGAAAACTCTTAAACATAGAGCAAGAGCCTGCCTCTTCTGACTGAGTTTTCTATGTCATTTTCTAAGTGTGGCTCTCTTTATATAAAAATAAAAGCTGAGGTAAGATGTATTTTCATCTCTATTCTATTTTTTCAGCCATTATTGTTATATAAAATCTCAGATAGAGATAAAACACTTGATTTTGCAGTATCTGCCCACTTGTTCTCTTGACACGCCACCCAGACCCTCATGAGCATGTGCTCACAGCACATGTACTCCCTCCTTGAGAAGGTGTCCCAGGGATTTGTTCTGTTGGGGATAAATGGCTGGATAAATGAAGTATCAGACTGCATGTTCTACCTTTCTTCTCTTGTTTAACAGCCTTTTAAAAAAAAAAAGTAATTAAGAGTGTCCTTAAAGGCCGTTAGTAAAAATATGAAGAAGCTGCAAAGTCCTTGCAGAATTTCACTGGCTGGAAAACACCAATGGGAATTACAATGGCTGTTAAATAATTTTGGCACAAGCCCATCTATCAATACTGGAAGTATTCCCAAAGTTTTTAATTTCCTCATGGATAGTCTCAAGTAAAAAGATTTTGCTGGTGAAATTTTCTTGTCTATTACATAGAGAAATGTGGATCTGTATTTTCCAAGGCTGTGTTTAGGTTAGTTCATACTGACCATGAGAAAAAGAAAAGCATAATTATTAACAAGCTTTTATTGTGTTTTCATCACTCACTGCTGTGGAAACTGAATCAGATTGAGCAGATGATCAACTCAGGTAATTAGTGGAATGGCTGAAGAAGTTTGAAGATTCCCCTGTTGTGAAACCTGTATGCAGAGGGCTGGGCTATCTCTGTTCTGTGTTCCTTTACTACAAATGTAAGTGAAACACGGCCTAGGACAAAACCAGGACAGTGAGAAAGAGATGAAAATATTACAGAAAACCTTAAACAGACTCCTGTAGGAGCCTTCTTTCCCAGTTGCTTACTGACCCCTCTCCCACTGACTCAGAAGTTCCAATTTCCCTTAGTCTCTCTTTAAGAAGATTGAGGACTTTTTGGTGTGTGTCCCCAAGAAGTTGAAGTAAATTTCTAGTGCTCTTTCACTAAAAGAAAATAAAATTGAAAGCAGGTAAAAGTCTTGCAAGTAATTTTTTCCTCTGATTCTGTAAAATCAAACTGGGTTAATATTATACAAACTGAAGAAATCTGATGTCTTTTTGGTAGACAATTTAGACTTTATACGAGGATTGATATCTCAATCAAAGTCCTGTTATTTGGGCTCTCTAGTGGAGTTGAAAAATCACTCTGATATGGTACCTTGCACGCCTTATGTATTGCAGTTTTCCTGTCTGTTAAACAGGGCTGTTTGCAGGACTGGCTAATTTTTAAATTTTTTATATATAATGAAACTCATTTCACACCACTGAAACTTTTACATTAATTCTTTTTTTAAATTGTATTGATTAGTTTTGTCCAAACTCCCACCTCCAAAAATGCCCCTAAAAACACCAAAAATGCACATCTCAGAACTTCCAATGCTTTTGTTCTGAAATTTACTGAAATTTCACCCCAGAGAATGATTTTATTCTTTTTTATGTTTGGCTTTTTGAAAAAATATTAGTCATTCTCACGACTTCAAAAACTCAGAGATAAAAAAAAGACTCTGAGAGATCCAGAGGATCAAAAATGTCAATAGAGATCCTGTGCTAATACCTCTGCTCTTCTAGTGGTCCTGGAATTTTAGCTAAGCTTCTGAGATTTCACCTGAAACCTTATTTTTTTTTTTTACTGCAACCTTCATATTTGTGGCAGAATCATAGATGTGTTCTATACCTCTCTGCCTTCTAGAGCATTTCCCAGGATGTGTTCTGAGACCATGAATCAGGTCAGGCTCCTCACAGAATGAGGCAGCCATGGTTGTCATTTTCACTCAAGACAATCTGGTATAAAACAACAACCTGGCACTTTCTGTTTGAAATTATTCTGCTTTCCAGGCATCTTCTTGGTTCTGTGTTTACAGTTCCAATGAGTGCAAAAAGGTTCCTCAGGTGTTACTGGGAAGTCGAATTTGTCTCAGGGTGGATATACTGCAAACACAAATAATTCTTTCAGCTTGCCTTGGGACATGTTTGTGTATTGTAACAGAGTCACTTCCAAAGATATTTTATAGAATCAGAGAATGGTTTGTGTTGGAAGGGACCTTAAAGATCTCTTTACAACCCCCTGCCATAGAGAGGGACACCTTCCACTAGACCAGGCTGCTCAGAGCCCCATCCAACC
The DNA here is from genome assembly GCF_020740725.1 of Corvus hawaiiensis. Taxonomy (NCBI): domain Eukaryota; kingdom Metazoa; phylum Chordata; class Aves; order Passeriformes; family Corvidae; genus Corvus; species Corvus hawaiiensis. Next base: position 75,236,625 of record NC_063216.1, on the reverse strand, counting down.
TGACCTCAAACATTTCCAGGGATAGGGCATCCACAACTTCCCTGGGCAACCTATTCCAGTGCCTTACCATCCTCACATTTTTTCCTGGTACCTGATCTAAATCTACCCTCTTCTGGTTTAAAGCCATTCTCCCTTGTCCTGTGACTTCATGTCCTTGTAAAAAGTCCCTCTCCAACATTCTTGTTGCCATGTGTAGCACTCCCTGCGCCTGACCCTTCCTCCAGGGCTGTCCCCCTCCCAGAGATGAACATCACTGTGGGTTGGCAGCACAGTTATATGGGCTTAATGTTAATGGCCAATATTTTGGATTCATGGGCCTCCGTGCTGCCTCTAATATAGTTGAATACAAGTGATTCATGGTTACAGTTTCAGACTTTCTAGTAAATGCTCTCATTTAGGCAAAATACCAATTTAAGAAAGAGCAGCCCATGCATTGTTAGGTGTCAAAATGGGGGCTTCCTTCTTGCCAAAGGATCTTTAACTTGCCCAGTGGATAAGAGTCTGAATTCAAGCTCTTCCTCAACCAAAGGCAAACTGGTAAGAGATCAAGCTTTCCTTCTGGAGTACAAGAAAATATTTGTAAACTTAGATTAAATTTTGTGAGTGGTTTTCACTGAAAAAAAAAAAAGAAATACTCTGAATTTGTGCAGTATATGCTGTCATATTTTCTAAATTAATTCTTTCCTTTTTAAAAATCTAACTTCTCTGATATTAAAAACTAAATCTCCTGAAATTTCGTTTCAAAGTACTTTTTTGCCTAAAAATCTGTGTATACAGAAAGTGGGAAAATACGGATTTAAATCACCTAGAAGCAAAGTAGATTTAATTAACTTTGTTGTTATTCTGGACCCTCACACTTGAACATTCTGCAAACCCCTTAATAAATAAGACCTGATTTAGAAGGCATCCACTGTGCATTTCTAGTCTAGCCAACAAAATTACAACAAAGACAGATTTGGCTGGTAGCAATGATCAAATATCTTTAGGAACTCATCTTGCACAGCATAGAATAACTTATTGCAGTTATAAGCTTCAGCTGCATTAGTATCCAGTGCTCCTGGAAAAATATCTCCTTCTGCTTTATCAGCCTAGCAAGCTCCCAATGAAGATGAATTCTTGTTGGGAGCAGCATCCTGGACTGAAAAAGAATGTAGTGACAAAGCCTGACATTTGTCTTCCAATCAGAATCCCAATAAGCACACAACTAGGGGAGTCAGGAAGGGGAGAAACAAACATAAATATTATTTTAAGAGATCTTCTAATGTGCAATATTTATATACAAATACCAACTAGTGTTACACACAGCACTCTCAGGTTCGTGAAATATATCAAAGTACAGCAAATTGGAATGAGTCCTGAGTTTCCATTTACTTTATCTAACCAGACTTATCAATTCTTTTTACTCCAGGCTGATAAAGTAGAACTGCAGCAGACAAATGAGCTAGCAGGGTTGACATAATGTGTTGTCACAAAGAAATGGTGAATTAAAAAAAACCCAAACTGTGACTTTGATCACCTCTAAGGCTCCTACTTTACTCAACCCAAATTAGTTGTTTACTCATTCTTAGGGAGTGTTCGATATTACTGGGAGGTGAGCAAAGAGAAAAGGAGTGTGCTTGTGAAGAGAATTTACTTCCATTTTATCTCCAGCTTTGAAGGGGTAAAATGGAAGGGGCGGGGGGGGGGACGACTTGATTCTCGTCCTCTGTTTCATTAATAACAAAAAGTCACTGGTCTCAACAAGAATAGGTTCAACTGCTTAAGTTCACAGATTCTACTTCTTGAATTTAATGATGCCTTGCCTGATACCTATTTAAGTAATTGTAAACATATAATTGTTTTGAATTATAAATCAGAAGTGTGAGAGATGTGCCAGATGAGAACTAGAAGACCACAGCTCTGGGCTGCGCTGCCAACAGTAAGGGAGGGAGCAATTATATAAATTATCACTGTATCTGATCTTCTCAGAAATTTTGGGGTGTTTATTCCTACAATTGTTTTTGTCATCTGAAAATGGCATTTTACTTACAGAGAGCTGAGTCCCAATGGAAACAGGGTCAGAAGTTACAGCTTTAGGATAACTGCCCGAAATGAATAGTTGGATCGTCTTTTTTTTTCTCCCTAAGTACTTTATGCCATATATCCAGGTAGTGAAAACTGCTATAGTTCCACAGAGATTAGGACTTTTGAGACAGGAGATATCACTCATTTGTCAGGTCCCCCATGAGTCATATATAAAATAAGTTCATAAAAGGAACTAGCAGGTGAATGAGAAATGTAAGGCAAAGAATTATGAACCATGTTCTGATTTTTTTTTTTTTTTGTTTAAATTATAACACAGTTAAAATCAGCTGTGGTTTTGTTCAAGAAAAGGTTATTGAATTTGGCAGCAGTCATTTAAATCAAAGTCATCTGCAGCCTCTGCTGTGGAGTGCCAGGATATCTGAGTACCCTGTTGCAAACTGTGTCTGTTGTGGATAGTGAAATTCTGCTCTGCATTTTCAGGTATTGGGTCTCATGTATTTACAACCATATTTCAAAATACCTTTCTTCATCTTTCAGCTTTGATGAACCTTCCAGAGAAGCTGCTGCAAGGAAGCAAGCACTGCAGACTGTAAATCAGAGGGTGGTGTGGGCTATAAGCACACTGGTAAACAATGTATTGAAAGACATTTTAAAGGAGAGAGAGAGTCCCATGTTTATATGTAGCTCATCAGTGTTTATCTAGGTGCTTCTCCAGGCTGTTATTCATTTCATGGAATTGCTAAGAGGAAAGTTAGGGCTCTTGGCTCACTCAATAAAATGAACAAATAACAAAAACCAGGAGAGGTTTAATACGAGCCTTGGTCCTTCAGCAAAACATTGTAGAAATACTCCATCGCTTCTCTCAAGTTTCTTTTTTTTTTTTTTTTTTTAATTAAAAGAACAAGAAATCCCACATTTGTATTTATTTTGAGAATGATTTGACCTGGAGTTAGCAGTAGGAAATGAGTTAAATAGAAATTCCTTTAGATTTACCAGGGAAAATGATGGTTCAACCTGCACTAATAGACAGCACCATAGATATTTAACACAGGTAGAATGGCCTGAGTTACCTCGCTGAGGTGCCATCCCTGTTGACATTTGGAGGAGCTGGTTTAGGAAAAAAACATTGGTAAAGCCCCACATTTTCTGAAAACAAGAGAAGAGGTGTTTTTTTAATTATTTTTCAGCTGACACTCAGAGTTTTCACCTGAGTCTGGGACCCTCATCAGAAGCAGAGGCTTGACAAAATGCACTAAATACCATCAAATAAATGATAAAATCTCAAGTCGGTGAACCTGCATTACCAATTGCCAGCTGTTTAATGGTAGTCAAAGGCTGCCATAAAATCCCTGTATTGAAATGAAAGGTTCAAACCATCTGAAAGAACAAACAGACCCTCCAAACAAGACTTGAGCACAGATAACTTGCAAACAAAACAGAGCTCATGTCCTCCAGTGGATTAATTGCTACAAGTACCTGACACATTCTCATCACAATTTGGATTCTGTAGCCTTAAGGAAAACAAAGCTTTCACTGCCTGAAGCAATGTCTGAGGTTGTGTCTGCTGGTGTAAGGAGGAAAGGATTATTCCAAGAGATATTGGCTTGCACACGTGATGGATCACAGATCCCTCTTAAAGTCAGCTGGGTAGTAAACATACAATGCGCTTCTTGGTCTGACAAATCCAGATATGATATTAAATAATGAGATCAAATAAGAAATCAATAAAACTTTGTCTTCAAAAATTACATTTTTGATTTTATCATTACAAAAGAATGGCTGTGATTACATACAGAAAGGCAGGAGTATCGATTGTGCAGTCACTTACTCCAGGCTAAAAGGCAGATGGTTACAGTACTGTTTGATCTGCAATATTTTGGTGATAAAAAGTAAAAAGCTCTCCGGAACTATCCAGACAATGAAAGTAATACAGTGCTTCACCTTGGATATCTGAGGACCCAACTGAGAGAGAGCCATGAACTCTACTGAAGTCAGTCATTCCAGTGGTGAAAACTCACTGAAGGAAAGGGAAACTGAATCAAGGAAAAATATGTTCTTCCATGTAGAAAAATTGAGTCAATATGCCTGCTTGGATTGCAAATCTGGATGTTGATGTGTTTATTACATTGAGCACCAGACACTCTGCTCATTTTCACTGATTTTGGTCAAAACATGCATTTATAAATATTTCAAACCCTCATGACAAAGACTGAATTTTTCACTCTGAATTTTGCATGACTGAATTCTACAGTGAACTCTGACATCCTGTGGGCACAAGGAAAATGACATTATTTATCTACTGTATTTTAAAAAATGCTTGCTGTCATAGTTAGCAGGGTAAGTAGTGTTTAAACAAACATTTATACATATATACATAATATTTTAAAATATTATGTATCTAAATGTTTGCTCTTGGGTAGGAATCTCAGAAACTTTCCATGCAGCACTTTCATTTTTCACTGTTTGTAGTACCCTATTTCTCTTGTATCTTTTTGTCCGATTGGAGAAAGTAAGAGGATAAAATTTGGGGTTTACAGTGTTAATCTTTCAAGTTTTCTCTATAAAAGCAGAGTCAATAGCTCCATTTCCCCAGTTAAAGCAAACTCTTTAATTATGGAATGCTTTGAGTTGCATGTTTGACAACGTCTCATTTTAATTAACTAAATTCCTCTTAAGATACCGTGGATAATCATTGCCAGCAAACTTACCATGGTGTAAATGGTAGGATACACTGACACCTTGTGGGAAAAGAAAGTAGGGAGGACAGACTGCTTTAGTCAGAAACTCAGTACATCTACAGAATCCAGAAAGCAGATAATTCCATATATACATTAAGTTACCAATAAGTACCTCATCTCATAGAATCATAGAATAATAGAATCATAGAATCACAGAATAGTTTGGGTTGGAAGGAACATTAAAGACCATCCAGTTCCAACCCCGTGCCATAGTCAGGGACACCATAGGCTAAAGCTGGAGTGTGAATATACAAATAAAAATGTACCTATAAAAGTATACACATACACATGTATACAGATACATGCACAAACAGAGGAAATCCAGTGCTTCTAATATTTATTTCTCTGTAGTTGCTTTCAACAGTTTTTACTGCAGCTTGTGACTACATTTCTGCTAAGTTTATGGACACAGCATATAGTCAGTGTCTGTGATTCTCAGCGGGACTAATTCCAAAATTCCTTCTTTTTTATTCTCTTTTCTTTATTTTTATGCCTAACATGAAGATCTGACATGCACTTTCCTCTCAGAAAGTATATAAAAAAGCATAGTATTGAGCAAAAGAGCAGAATTATACAACTGAAGGAGCCACTGTGTTGAATACATAGGATACAAAAAAATGCATTAGGTTTTAAAAAGCACCACTAAGAATGTAGTTCTCAGCCTATTCAATATTTATCTCTACACCTTGTCTTTCAGTCATAAATTATTTGGTCTAGCACATGCAGCAATTCACTGATGGTGTGGAGCAGCAGTGGCATCTGCTGGCCACAATCATCCCCTGGCTGCTAAAACTTCCCTATTTTTAAATCTCCTCCAAGCTGGCTTTAATACCTCCCACCTTCCTGTAAATGCACAAAGATGAAAAAACCGTGGTTCCTGAAGAAGCCTATTTAAGGAATGTTCTGGTGATGTGGGGATAAGTCCATCTGGGCAAACCATGTGCTGTCAAATGTAGTGGCAAAAATACAAAGTGTTTAAAGATACAGGCCTGAAATTTTTCCCTTTTTTCTTTTTTTGCTCTGTGGCTAATGCTCAGAATTTACTTTTTTTGCAACTGTAGAGTTTCACTGAAGGACATAAAAATGATGGCAAAATGGACTTAATTTTTGGATTCACCAAGTCCACCAAGTACCTGCTCTCCAGATGAGGACAGTAGTCCACAACCCATTGAATTTCAGATAATTCCTAAGAAATAAACTCCTATTATGGGAATTTTTATTTTCTTGAGGGTTCCTCAAGCCGCCAGCAAAACCCAACAAAATTGTAATGAACCAGGTCCCCAGTGTATTTGCAATTGTTGGAAATCCGAGGGTCATTTAAACCAGCAGCCTGGGGAGGTTTGCTATGGGCCTCATAGTCTCCAAACTCTTGCCATGCAACCTGGAATTAATAAAAAGTTGATTTCTCAATGTTAGGTAAGAATGTGAGAAAATTTGAAAACGTTTCTTGGTGTTTAATGGTGGGGCACTTCAAAAGGTGCCTTTGTGTGAAAGACACTTTTCTTTACAAAGTTTCTGGAAAGAAACTAGTTTCTACTAAATATAACTGAGTGCAGTTCTCCCAATATTTTTGATACCTGCTTCCTGATGTGGGCAAAAATATTGATTTAACTATTTTGGCTGGAAAATAGCCTAGGTATTTAGTTTCCATGTAGATATTTACATTGGAGTTGTCTACCTTTGGTGAAATGTGTCTAATTTTGGGTGTTGGGTTCGTGCTTGTCATTTAAGCCTTGATTCAGCAATGAGCCATTTGATACCAGATGATCTTTAAGATCCCTTCCAACCTAAACCATGTCTTGATACTAGGTGTATCTTGTTCTGGGAGGATACAGTTCCTTGGTTAGTTCACAGGCTGTGTCCTGCAGCAATGTGTAACTTCCACAGAGAGATTGAAGTGTCTTCAGAGACAATTACTGTTTGTGCACAGTTAATTGAATGAAGCCCTTAAAATATTTCAATAGTCAATGTAGAGGTGCTTTTGGAGCTCAGAAATTTGGCACATAGGATGACTCAGTCTGATATAAAAGATCTATGTCTGTTGCTCAGGTTTACACATCAAGAGACTGAGGGACTGAGTCCCATGTCAATTAATAACAAAAGAATTTGGATGCCAGGCAGATTTTTATTTTTCGTTTGTTAAATATTGAAGAAATATAAATGCCTGAGCAAAATGAGTAATAATGTCTCAGACCAGAGATCCTCACAGCCAACCATCCTGTCTCCAGCAGTGGCCAAAGGTAGAGAGCAGCCACTCCTGACACACAGGGGTTGGACTGGGCTGTTTATAACACCCACACAGTACCACACCTTGTGTCGTGAGTGTATCCAGGATGGCAGATCATAAAGGATATTTTCCCAGAAAATTCTCCCAGGCTCCAGTACTCTGAGCCATAGGACATAATTTCATGCGTGAAAAGAAACAAACAAACCAAAAAAAATATCCAACACCAAAACTCTAAAAAATGGAATTACTTCATCCTTTAAATTTTCCAGTTGATATTTGGACTCATGGAAAAAAATAAAACCCCCAACCAACAACCCCCCAACATTATTTCGTTGGTGTTTGTTCACTCAGGGTAGAATTGGGTGAATACTAAAAAAACATTTCTGGAAAACTTGCATTCAGATTTCACACAGGTGCCCTGAGGTTTTCATTCCTCTTTGCATTGTTGGTCATGTGAAGAAATTGGAGAATATTATGGGAAACAGCTGCACTCACATGCAAACAAGGGTATTTGCTGATGAACCCAGGTTTATCCATCATCCATCTCCCCAGCCCACCAAATAATTTCTGCTTGGGTTTAGTTCATATCAAAGAGTTAATTTCTGTTTTAAAACAAACCTTTGTACCATGAATATCCTTCAACCATTCCAGTCACCTTGTTGGGCCAGACAGACAAGGAAAATCGGAGGAGAGATGAGCAACAGATAATAACCCATTGCAGGGAACAGCTTGTGAGTCAACAGAGCTGTTACATGGCCTCTGCTAATCCAAAGGAAAAGAGAAAATTGACATCATAAAGCAGAAATCCCCTGAAATCAGAAAATTCCCTTCTGCTTTCCTGCACAGACAACACACTGATCCTTGGTGTGATTTATATTCCCATATTAGATGCCTAAAACTTGGTTGTATAAATCTTTGTTAGTCACCAAGGTGGTTTGTATTGTTCTAAATCAGCACCTTCCACAAAGGAAACAGCATGGGTTGTTTACAACAATAAATCAAACAGAAATATTTAATATGATAATGTCTAGCAGTCATCAGAAACCATGCCTTACATAAAATACACAATCTTAACTGCCTATTCAGGAAGCCCAAACAGGAGATATCAGTAAGTTCCCAAATTTTTGTCTAGTTTTATCTAAGTACACATTATTTAGGTTTTCCCCTTGGGAACAAACTTACAGGTAAAGGAAGGTGCTGTTATCATTCCCCTTCCCAAAGTGATTTAATTAACATATTTTTTTCTCATATGGGATGCATACGCCTTTGTGGATGAAATTTTGGAAAAAAATTAAATTGTAATTTTTTTTCTTCACCTCACCTTTTCCCATAATCACGGCACATTTTGTGTCCAGGATCTTTCCCTTATTTTCATCTTTCTGTCTTCACAGAAGTAATTCAGAAAGGTTCTGTAGCATTTAAATTCTCACTCTTAAAGATATTGGTAAATACAACCACAAAATAAAGGTGTGAATTTGACTCAGTTGCCTGAGCACAGGTTCTACCACCATTTGAAATAATGTAGGGGTGCCAGCATGTATGCTTGGGTTTGCAAGCAGAACACAAACCTGTTGGAGATCAGTTTTCATGTAGACACCAACTAGAAAATCCCAGGACGCCCAAGTATGTGATAAATATCCCATTTTTGGAGTGGGATCGCAACAAATGCCTGTATGCATGTGGAAGAAAAGAAGGAGGAGGATCATGTACCCCTTAAGTTATCAGAAAAAAGTTAAATACACCTTTTGCAGGAGTGAAAATTAGGTTTTTTGTAGAATTCAGGGTACCACATGAGATATTGGAGAAATACCTATTGTCTAAGCCTGTAAAGAAATGTGTTCCTGGGACCCCTTCCCCTCTAATCAAAGGAGGGAAATAAATATCCCAGCAATATGATGTGTTTTAGGAGATTATTTAAGGGGTTCAGGATTTTTAGGATATATTGCCCATTGGAAATGCTCAGATTTGACCTTTAGAGTTGAGTCCAACAGGAACATAGGCTGTTGACACACATGAATTAACCTTGGAGTCAACTAAGTGGAATTTAAGACAAAATTACAGACTTGTGCCTAAGTGCCATCTGAGAAGCCACAGTCAGTGAGAGCCACAGAAACATGACCAAAGTGACAGCTCAGCTTCGAGAGACAAGTGCTCACCAATTCACCAGTACCAGACCAGGCAAAGCACCTGGGATATTTCACCTGGCCCTTGTGTAGGTATTGGAATCAAGTTGTTTAGACAGCTGCTTTTAGAATCTGTGTGTGGAGGTTTGCTGTGAGTCCAATGTCCACTGTAGATGATGGAGATTTGATCAATACCATCAAAGAAGCCTAGGGAATGATGCAGTTTACCCCACTGTGCGTACTACTCTTGTATGAACACCTGTGTGCAGAGACCAAGACCCCAAGGTGTCGAAATCAAAACATATTGAACAACCTATGGAGTTCAGAACTGCAACTTGGCAGATGCCAGAGGCTCTTTGCATGCAGGAACCATCCTGGAGCAGAAGCTGGAGGCAGCACAATCTCAGACACCCTCCACATGTGGTACTGAACAGCTACACTCAGGCAAAATCCTTGATTCAGGGTAAGCACTACTTAGCAACAACTAAAACATCAGTCTGTTACAAACATTATTCTCATATTAAATCTGAAAACAGCCACTAGGGACAAAATTAACTCCATCCCAACTAAAACCAGGGCAGCATTTCAATTAGATGCTTAAATTTAGACAGTGCTAATGTTCTCGAAAGATACAATAACAGTGTGAGGAACAGAGATTTTTGATTGTTGACAGTTGGGATTTCTATGTCACTTTGAGGGGGAAGACTTCAAAGAAATCATACATGGGAGTTAGCATCCCTGCTTCCACAAAATTTTAAGAAGAAAATTTTTTTCAAGTAACTCTTTCTTAAATACATTAGTCACCCCTTCTCTAAAAGGAATGGATTCCGTGTAAAGACAGCAGTTTATTCTGATGTTGAATAAAAGATATTGATGTACTACTGTTGTATTACTCTTTAATGGACCTTTTCTCTGTCAGTTGATTATGCACAGTTTATGCACAGTTTTAAACTACCCCAGCAATGCTTTTGGCATAGCTGAATGTTGTTAGTGTAACAAACTTCAGTCAATAGTTAAAATACTTTCACACTGAAGTGCTCTTTAGGCAATGAATTAAAAATAAACTTGGAAACATGGAAGAGTTCCTAAGTGCAGGAGGAGTTGTGTCTCTGTGTGTGGTTTGGATTTTGGTATTGGCAGGTTTTGTTTGTTTGACTTTACTATTGCTGTTTCTTATTGAAAAATATGTTTGGAGGCAGCTGATACTCTATCAATTTTTATCAGATTTTTCATATAACTTCAGCCACGAAAATTGTTAACTATGGGGAAAAGATCTGTTGTGGTGCTGAAACAACTTTGGGTGTACATATTTAACTTCTTTTCTAGAGAAAAAGTATCCAGCCCTTTCTATTGCCATCCTGTCGCTGCACATATCCTACTACATCTTATATACCTCCCAATTCAACAGTTTGTGTGTTCTGGAATTAAGAGCCCAAGGTTCTAGATTTTTCTCCTGAATTAGGGAGGGAGAAGCTCTTCTTCCCTCAGGATAGATGTGGTTGATTTTGTGGCATCTAGAGCTGGAGTAATTGAAACTTTAGTTTCCATTCCTTGTCTTACATTAAACAATCTTTTCAAGTAAACTTCCTGTCTCTAAATAACACCTGTTATTTCCATCTACTCCTGGGGTGAAGGTCCTTGCAGGGTTCTCATGATAGTACTGACTTTGGCAGACATACATATTGAATTTAATGGCTGCATTTTAATTTGGGAAGTCAGTTTATGAGATGAGTGGTGCCTTGAGACTTTGATCCGACCAGTTCCTTTAGACATGACACATTTCAATATGGGTAATATCCCATAAGGAGGACTGGTAATAATATGAGATATTGCCAGCTTCAAAGCAGCATCAACAGCAACTCTCTAGTTCTTCACAGAGAATTGTTTGACAAGATCTAAAAGCCTTCTGTGAAGGAGATTTCACAGCAATTGTCAACAACCTATTGCAATTAACTTCTCATCAGAAACTTTCTCCTGATGTCAGTTAGACCTTCCTTGTTTCTTCTTCTATTCCTAAGGGCCACAGAGCACAAATTACTTTTTTTGGCTTTGAAGCATTTTTAGTCATATCTTGAAGCAACTCTTATTCCACAAAAATAACTTTATCTTGCCTTTCTTCCCAGTTAGGGAAAAAAAATTAGAATTTCTCTTGGCTTGGGTTTTCCAAAATACTCACCCACTCTGGGTAGTATTTTTGGGGAGCACCATCTATATTAGATTAATAAATAACCAAATGTGAATGAGAGCAGACAAAAAATTATCTCTGAATATTAAGTAAAGTTCTGTATACTCAAGTACGGAATTAATTTTGGTCACAATAAAAGAAGTCGTATTAATCATTTAATACTTATAGTTTGATATTACAACTATAATACGTTTTATATTATATTTTATACCCTGTGTATGCAATATTATATATCATAATATATTGTGAATAAGAATTAATGAAAAATAATTAATTTTTTTTAACCTTTCTGGTGGCAACAGAATAGTAACACCACTTTAAAGAAAAATCATGATGAGAAGATCTACTTCAATTCAGACAGTGGAGTGTTCAGAAACTCATTATGTCTTCAAAATAGCCAATATATTTATTTTGCTTACATCTTGCCAGGGCAATGAGATTTTCCTTCCAGTAGATGGTGATAGAGAACTTCCCAAAAATAAAAAAAAAAAAGGCAATTGACTACTGTGGACTTCCCTTCCCTTGTTTTTGTGGAATCTGACCCCAAATCAGCCTCAAAACAAACAGAATATTTTTTAGTGATCTCATGATGGGAAAGTTTATTGTAAGTTATCTATTTTATCTTTTCTCTATTTCATATTTTCTCCTTTCTGGTTTTGTTCCCTTGAAATACATTTTTTTGCTACATGATCTGGAATGAAATATGAAGCTGTAATTATTATTATGCTGAAAAATTTTTGTCCTACATCCTCAACTTTGGTTTTGGGAAACATTTCACCCTCCTCTCCTATTTTCCCTCTGAGCTGGCTGGATGCTGAAGGTCAGCAAATTCCCCATCTCATTTCAGTTTGAATCCTGTGTTACAGAACAGTTATTTTTGCTCTTAATCCAAGTCTTCATGTAGCATGCATTTATTAACAGAAATAAACATTTAGAAGTTTCAAATGTGTGAGAATAAGGGACATAGATTTTGTTATGCAAAATTCCATAGTCAAATAAACCACTAATGATTTGTAGGGAAAAATGTCAATTATGAAAATATATTTACATATAGGATAGAACTGGGTTTTGCTATTTCAGTCATGTCCTTAGAATTTATAAGGAAAAAAAAAGCAAATAGTTTTATAAGCTTAAGAGGAACAATTCAGGTTTTCTTTAAATTTTGTAAATGCATTGACGGTCATCTCTTAGATACTTGACTGGATATCTTGGACACTGTCTGCCAGATGTTACGTGGTTGTAGGTGACATGCAGGTCCCAGTGACATTCTCTAAAGTACATAGCAATTGATGAGGATGGTGGAAAACAGAGACTGAACCTGAAAAACTTAGTGTCACTCATGTCTTGAAGCCAAACCAGAGCAAGACAGAGCTGACTGCAAGGAGGGGACATTGGCACCAAACCATCAATGTGGTATCTGGTGTTGTTCTCACTTGGAAATGATTATGTGTCTTCCATTTGTTGTTGAACAAATGGGAAGGTATAAGGTTGTCATAAACTTTCCAAAGTCTTTTCCTGAACTTGCATAAAATCATTGCTGTGAAAGAAGGATGTAAATTACTGTTGTTTACTGTAATGGAATGAACTGAGGAACATGGTGTGTTTTTATCTTGCCTTTCTGAAGAAAAAAAGCCTTAACAAACCACTAAAAAAACAAGTGAAAGCTATTTCATGTTTGTGAAGATTTTCCTTGGAAACCTAGATTGTTTTACTTCCCCTGAAGGAACTTCAGTAATCTTACCCCAATTCACTGTGATTAGGAAAAGATTATGGGAATGCTTCAAAACAACGATAAGATCAAAATAAGATCAAAATAAAATGTCTTAGTTTACCAGCCAGGCAGAAATGTTTTACTTAAGGTCAATCTAACACTAATCTCACTGTGCCTGAGCTAACCTGTTAGGATTATGGGAACTATTTTTCATTGCCCTGGCCTTCACTTCTGTATTATTGGGTAGACTTACAAAATTATATCTCTTAGTTGCTGCTCTACTTCTGCCCCTGAGGACACCATCAGAGTATGATGGAAGAAAAAATGTTTAATGGGAAAATATTGACCCCTCATTCTCCTGACATATATTTTTTGGATATTTTTTTAAAGAAGACTTTTTAGTCTTGTTTCCATCCCATAGTTTGGACACTGGGGTTGTATTAGGGTGAGAAAATACACCTACCATGACTCCAAAGCAGGCAGAAAGCTGCCAGGAGATGCTTTAGCATCATTTTGAAGTGAGTATTAAAAGCCAGGCTAAACCAATTAAAAAACTTTCATAAGCAAAACCTGCACATAAAAAAAAATAAAATCTATTTTGCGTACCTGAGCAGATTTCCACCCTGAATTAGTAACTTCATATTTGTTCTGATAAAAACCCAGCCCAAATGCCAGGTCTGTCCAGGGAAACGCATCTTGCAAGCTGCCCAAGTGATAGGAGAACACTACTGGGGGTGAAAAATATTATGATCTTCCTGCTCTGAACATCTTCATTCTCTTCCAAATTACCATAGGAACATTAATTTGATTGTGTACTTCCTACACCGCTGCTAATTAGTTATCTCATATTAATTATAGTAATTACACACACACCTATCTATAGGACTATTAGGCAGTTCATTGGAAAAAAGCACGAATCAAGATGGGCTTGATGCAGAGCAGCTAATCAGCCAACAGCTGCTCTTGGTCTCAGAGTTCCTAGTTAACACCCAAAATACTGCACAAAAGGGGTATTTTCAAAATTCCAGCTAATAAAAACCCTTTTCAAGTCATTGCTAAACAAATGTCTTCAGTCTGTGTATTTCTCTTCATCTGCTAACACAGCCAGGGATCAGAATTAAATGCTAAAATGACTAAGCAGCAGTACAAGAATCATCACAGGGCTGTTGTGAGGACACATTACCAGGGAAAAAACAGAATATGTTTTAGCAGAGGAAATGTAGTCTGGGCAAATATAGGTCAGTAAATCTACTTTTAAACCAATAAAAGGTGTTTATCTGCAGTCTAGGAGTAGTTTTGCCTGGACACTAATTGCTGTCTTTACCATGATCTTATACATTGGGGTGTGTGATGGAAAAAGACTCATCCCAGCACATGAACTGTCATAGGAAGTGCATAGAAAGGGATTTTCCTCAATGAGCAACAAAGTAGAGCATCCTGCTAATGTGTGCTTCAAGGGGTGTCCACAAACTGACATCCAGAGTGAGATGTTGCTCTCCATCAGCCATGAAATGCATTCCTTTGTTTTACATAAGAATCTACCAAAAAAATACACTGTTCAATTTTATGTCTCTGTTCTAAGTGGACAAAAATCACAGATCTTGTTCCTACTCCTTCATGTATGCATGTGGATGGCCTGGTATGAGAATGTGTTCTACTCCTGTAAAATTTATGATCTTCTGCTCCCACTGGCTGTGATGCTTGAGAGTACGAGGCATTCAGTGACAGATTCACTGGTTTTAGGAGAAGAAACCTTTAGATCATCTGCTCTCTCTTCCTCTGAATCACAGGCCAGCAAGATCTTACACTGCTCCCATGGGGACAGCTCTCTCCCTAAGGCATTAAGGCAGCACTGGGAGCTGTGAGGATCCCACATCCATTTAGCTCTACTCGCATCACTGCCACAAAATGTGAAGCTTCAGCTTCCATTGTTTGGTTCTGGTTCTGTTCCCTCCACTCTGTTGCAGCCTCCCATCACACCCCACCTTTCTTTCCTGTGAAGGACGTAGATCGGAGGTGTTTCATCTCTATATCTTTACTATATCTATATATCTATATCTATATCTATATCATCTATATCTATCTATATCATCTATAGCAGCATCTGAGTCTCTACTGGATGGCTCAGCCCTTTCAATTTCTGTGGCTATTTTCTTTCTTACAAAGTAATTAAATTGTTTGTGTAAACAAATTGAATCCCCTGCTTTGCCTTCCATGCAAATCAGAGCTCTACCATGATGGAAATCATATTTATACTTAAAATTAAATTCATCACACAGCTTCCTGCCTGGAAGCTGCATTGCCAACCCCATTTCAATCAGTTTCTGCGTTACCCCTATTGCAGACCTTCATTTTTGTGTATTCTCTTGACAGATTTGACAAGAATTATGCATATTAAAAGAAACATGTCCTGTTTGAAGTTTAAAAAAAAAAAAAAAAGATATGAAATTGTTTAAAAAAATGTGAAATTGTTTGGTTACACTCAGGTCCAAGACCCAAATAAATATCCTGGTTGTGTTTCACTGACTGCTAAGAAAATTTTTGCCATCACACCTCTAGCTGTATTAGAAGTCTACAGTTATGTGAGGGTCTATACTTGGGTCTGAACATGCAATATGTCTAGTTTCAATCCCATTATGTGTATATTCCTTATTTACCGGCTGGAACATGTAGACAGGGTGAAGTCTGAGCTAAGAAAACCCATAAGGCTGTTTATGCCCCATAAACTTCTCTCATTCTGTTTAAAATCCTGTCCTCATTTAGAAAACTGTAAGTAAAGTATATTTAGTGGCACTGTTCTGGAGCCAGAATTCTTATCTTTAGCAAAATTAATTACAAACAAAGTGCAAAAAAGCTGTTGAAGAGACTGGAGCACAAGTCTGACGAGGAGCAGCTTAGAGAGCTGGGGGGCCTCAGCCTGGAGAAAAGGAAGCTCAGGGGTTTCTTGCTCTTTACAACTCCTTGACAGGAGGGTGCAGCTAGGGGGAATTGGTCTCTTCTCCCAAGTAACAAGTGACAGGGCAAGAGGAAACAGCCTCAAGTTGCACCAGGGCAGGTTTAGAATGGATATTTGGACAAAATCTCCTCACCACAAGGGTTGTCCAGCCCTGGCACAGCTGCTCAGGTGGAGTCACCATCCCTGGAGGGATTTAAATGTGGCACTTGGGGACACAGTTTAGTGGTAGTCTTGGCAATGCTGGGTTAACAGTGGGACTTGATGGATTTAGAGGTCGCTTCCCACCTAAACAATTCTGTGATTCTATGATTCCAATAAAAACCTTAACCAGGAATTTTCCCAGAAATGTAAGCAGCGGTATTCGAGCCTTTTAATTGCTCATCCCAGAGAATGAGTAATGCAGGTGCACAGCAGGCTGTGGATGCCATGCCTGCAGCATCATTCATGTCATGTGAACTAATTGACAGGGGGGATACATTTATGAGGCTGAATTGAAGAAAAAGAGAATTTCACGTCTTTCTCTGTAGGTAAAGATTAAAAGCAAGCTTGTACCATAGGGAGATTAGAAAAAAAGCTTTCAAGAAAAATGGCTTTCCAATGGCTTTTTATAAGTGTATTAATTGTAGTGTGCCTCTATTATATTTAGATGCCCAAATTAAGCTTCACTGACCCTGATTCAGCTGTCTCTAGCAGAGGGAGGGTGGTATCTACAACGGTTATCATCATCAATGGTAATGGTAAAACTGCAGACAGGAAACATCTTCCTGGGTAGATATAAAACAATGACAAATAGCTTAAAATTCTGCATTTATTTTCATTGAGGATTGCAGTAATATCCAGTGTTGTCTAAGATATTTACAAAACAAAATTGGTAGGAAGAAATACTCACTCTTACTACATCTATTGATATATTTGGGAAAAGCAGATAGTTCTTTGAACTTAAATGATCTGAAGAATAACATGTGCTCAAAAGTTATTCTATCTTCTGTGAGCATGTTAGATGGATAAACTATAAGAAATGTTTATGACCTATATCCCTACAGGTTACAAGCTTCTCTCTATAAAATTTGCATCATAAAGTTGCTGCGAGGAGATCAACTATTAATTTAATCCAGAGATATTAAAACTTGGGTGGTAGAGTGGTATCATTCCAGGTAATTTCAGCGTATTTCATTACATAAATGTCTTTTCATTGCATAAATGTTCATTACATAAATTGGTCTTAAACAGCAAAGTTTAGGTGAAAGTTGCCTCTGACCACACTAAAAAGCCACTGCAAGAGTTAATATCCCACCTCACATACTCTGAGCATTTAGCTGGGGTTTAGCTGGTGTTAAATATCTGCTTGTTAGTTAATTCTCACCCATAAACAAACCTGAGGACTTTCAGTAAAATTTTGATTGATCAAGAGCATCAGAATCTGAGAAATTTAGGGTTCTTTGATGACTGTTGATGAAGGTAGATTTATTAGATGCTGAAATAGTCATTAACAAAAGCAAGAAGCTGGAAAACCTTTTTCAACAAGTAATGTTCTCATCCTCAGCCCTTTTCTTTGAAGAGAGTAGTCAAGGCTTTCCTGCCATAGGATCAAACTTTTCACTTTCTTATAAAAGATACAAATGGAACAGGAAAGGAATGGGTAGGAATGAAGTTATATTTTGTTCTCCCGACTGCCACTGACTTTCTTTATGTTTCCAGGCAATTCTTTCAACCACAAATGTGGGTTTTTTTCTGAGAACTAAGTAACCAACATACTTCACCCCAGGGTGTGAACCAGCTTGATGCAAGTGAATGCATTGCCTTTATCCTGTGATTCCCCAGGCACACCTGACCACAACTCCTGAGTAACCTCTCATTCTGGCACCCTCCTCCAACAACCTCCCTCATCAGTCAATGAGAAACTTTTGAATGAGTAAACTGACATTATCACATTTGCCAAATTTCAATTTTTTTCAGTCAATTAGCAGTAGCTTTAATCTTGTATTTCAATTGATTAGGCTGAAATTACCATAGTGAATTTCCATCCTGGAGGGTATAAAAGCCCTCAGACACGTGAATCTCATATGCCTCTCCAGGCTGAGCTGCTGCAGCTAATACACTAATGAAAAGGTTATGTCAGGCAAACTGAATATGGAAAAAAAAATTGAAGACAGAAAAGTTAAGTAGGTTGCTTTAAACCTCTTAATAGAAATGGGATGGGGTGCTTTTTTTTCTCCTTCTAATAGTAGCAAATGCCTTTCTGTAAGTGCTTCTCGCAGATATTAAATGTAACAAATACAACAGGGAGTGCTTTTGAAATAGCAGATGAATTGAAACAGTGGGAAGAAAAAGGAATAGGAATGGGATGCGGGATAAGATACTTCAGACTTAATATATTGCAGAAAGAGAGATAATTCTATGGGCTAAAAAAATCAATCCACATACTATCTCTTTGCTTTACAGAATGCAGAACTCCAATCAGAAAACTTTTTCAGGGAAAAACAAACCCCACAGGCAATCCCTTTACAAAAAGTGGGACTGCAAACTATGCAAGGGGAATGTTTTCTGCTGTGAAATCCCAGATTTAAGAGACCCCAGCACCAAAGCCAAAGTGTTTTCTGGACAGAAAACACTTCCAAACCTTTGTTCTGATTTAAGCAGTATTGGAGTTTTCCATTCATCAGGAAAACTTCCTAGTGAGATTCTGTGTCCTCCCAACCAGAAGGAGACAGGGATTGCTAGAAACTTTCATTATGCACTACAAAGACAGGAAGAGGTTTTTCTGACTTTGAAAGTTGACAAGACTTAAAAACTCAGACTATGTCTCTCCTGCTTTCAAAAGTAGCCCTTGTTATTAAGAATAAATAGGAGCATGGCTGAGTATAAGAATAGAAGTCTTGATCTTGCACCACCTATGGGCTGATGCAGATCCTCAGTAAACCAGTTTAAAAAGGGTTCATGTGATGAGCTCAGGCAGCCAAGCTGCATGTGCCTGAAGCCATCATCATGTGTCATTGTGAAAAAGTGCAAGTTTTGTCTTCTACCCTTAGGGGATCACAAAATCAGGCAGGAGGGAGGGTTAGATTTTGACAGGACCTTGCTTACCCACTTGCCAGCACAACGCTGATCCTAACAGGCAAACTGTCTGCCAAATGATTGTTTGCTTTTATCTTTCACAGGTTTTCCTGACAAATAACTGAGAAAGTATTTTGTATTTTTAAGCCAAGATATAGTGCTTTCCTACTGGTTTGCATATCCTAAAAAGGAACAAGAAATAGGCATGAAAAAGTTTCTGGTTAGGTTTGGACAAAGCATTTTTTTCTCTCAATTTTATTCAATGTTTGCTTTATTCTCCCAAAGGACTCTGTCTCAATTATCAAAGTAATAAAGATCTGATGTATCTATTCCTTCTTTGGAATTATTTGGTTCATTTTTACAAAAGTGTGGAGGAACAAAAGATTAAATTAAGATCTTAATATGATTAAACAATCACATAGCTGCAATGAAAAATGCCATATCTTAAACTGTCTTGGAGAAAAGCATATCCTCAGGCCAACATACAGTTTGACAGTGCACATGCACTCTTTCAACTTACTTGTAATGGAGTAATTTCTGTGGGCTTGATGGAAATTCTCTAATTTCCACCCATAAAAAAATGGAAATACTTCTCCCTGTTGTCTTCTTGGTCACAGGAATCACTTCCTTTTTAGAACTTACTCTTCCTGTCATTAGAATTCTTTCACATGCCCTCTCTCACCCATCTTAGAAATCTTTCATAAGTCACTCCAGGCCCTTCCAGTGCATGAGTGGGCTGTGTGTTTAAAGTTCATTTGTTAATATTCACACTGTTTCCCATGGTGTTCCTGCCATGTTGTTAAATTCTGCTTTGAATACCATTCATTCCAGCTTATATTTGGAGATGTTTTTCAGTTGTGTCTGTCCTTTATGAAAATGTTGCTGTATTTCATTCTGTGGTGCCTGCAGACCATGGCAGTGGAGTTTGCTGTCTATTCAGCTTCTGGAGGAAAGCAGCACAAACGTTTTGTTTACTCAGGACCTGGCTCTTTAGGTGACATCCTGACTCCAATGAAGTCAAATTACATTTTTCCCGTTTGCTTCAGTTGAGATGAGTTTTCTCTATTCGTTCACTTAAGTGATAATAAAGAGGAGAAAAAATAAATTATATGTTTAAGAGAAAAAAAGTTGTAATATTTCATGGAGCACCAAAGGTGATGATACTTCAAGATGGCTAATTTTTCATCTTCATATTATGTGGTGACTTTAAAACTGTGTGATACTTTCTAAGCAATGTGGTTTAAATCTCCCCTCTCCTCCTCATCTCCCTTCTCAAATTCTCTATTATATTAAGGATATATAAAAAAAACCAACAAGGTTTTTCTGGTTTAGAAAAAATTCAGAATCTGACTTGGAAAGGGAAGCAAATGACTGCGGATAAATTGTGTTCTGCTCTGCCACCTGCTAGGCCAACTTGCTTCTGGGAAAGTGCTGGAGCCCTGAGTTCTGAGAATTTCAGCCTTTCAGTGCTGACAAGAAGTGATCCTCAGAAATACACTGCATTCGACCCAAAACCTTGAGAAAAGCTCCCTAAATTGTGTGATAATACTGAGGTTGTTGCTGTGTAATTAAAACTTATATCACTGCATGGAATATGTAGAGATGTAGAAAATTAGGTTTAGGGGATATAGGTTACAATATGGAGGAATTTGGGTGTGGATCTTCTTCTTCCTTTCTCCTTTCTCCTTCTTCACAAATCTAGGGGTTATGTTATTGAGTCAAAAGTCCCGCACTGCTGGACATGAAAAGTTAGTAACTGGTTTATAAATAAAAACAAATTACTTGGTATTTCATAATTGGTTAATTTAGACCTTAAAAAGCCTTGCAAGTTAGAACTCACAGCCATTTTCCACCCTGTTACCTTGGAGGCACATCCCATGCAGCTGTATTACTGATAAGATGTAATAAACAACTAAGTCTGAACAAGAATTCTCAGTCTCCTGCATTTTAATTCAAACTCTGAGTAAAAGAACTCACAAAACAGAAGAAAAGAAAAAGCAAAAAAGAGAAAATCAAAACACGGGAAAATTAATAGGAAAGAATGGTAACTGTTGAATGCTGAACAATGTGAAGATACGTTAATTTGATGTTTCTCTACTGAAAAAATTAGCTAAATATTCCAGATGGGTTAAACCTGTCATTCTGGCCTTTTATTTTGTCCCAGAGAAGAAACAGGGGAGGACTGTTGTGTTATATGCTGAAATGATTATTAATAAGAAAATATTTCTTCCCATTTCTCCTTCTTCCCTTTCATGCTGGAATTATTATTATATGAATTTCTCCTTTCACATTTTCGCAATCACAAGCAGCTTGTGCACAAGTATCCACAACATTAAGTTGTGAAGTATTACCCATAGTCTTTCTTCATCTTTTCAGCTGAGCACCTTGTGCCTTCCACATTGTCTCTGCGTCTTCGGCACAGTCACCATTGGAGCTTTGTTTCCTTAACCTCGTACCAGTGACCAATTGACATTGACAGTAGACACTTCTGGACTGAACCTTTCCAGACTCTGTGAAGAAACACATCTGAGATCCAAGGTTATGGCATTGTTTCAGGAACTCAAACCTGTCCTGGGTTCAGCACAGCAAAGACTTTCTTCAGCCTCTGTTGGACTATGTGGATAATCAGTGGTGTTCACCTAAAAACTGGGATGCAGTATTTTTTCCATAAAAGATAGCTACAAACAATTAATTGCAAGAAAGGAAAATGATGCTTTTGGTCACTGAATCTGCACTGCTATTTTTGCCAAAGTGTTCTGTAGGTCATTCAGAGAAATCCTCAGCGGGAATTAGACACACAGTGAGATGTGCACTTCCACTCCCTATAACATAATATGACCTTCAGTAGAAAGCCAAAAAATTCTCATTCTTTGTACGTCAGGAATACCTCTTGCAGTGTTATAGTTGTATCTATAGGTAGACTTTCCAAGTACACTCTGTGGTCTGACTCTGTGTCTAATCACATCCATGGGAAGGAGCTTAGACCAGAACTATGAATTTTCTAAAATGTAGCACATGGTTCATTTTTGGTAAATGGGATTTATCCCTGTGCCCTTGACCTTGAATATGTTTTTTGAGCATGCCATTGCCCATGTGACAAAAGGCTTACTATGGGAAAATTGTGATTTTTCAATATTTGGACAGAATCTTTCAAATAATTTTTCCATTAGTACTACTGGAAAATTGCTCTGTTATAAATCCTTATTTTTAATAACATAAAATAGTATAAAATAGTCAAGGTGCTAAAGATGTGTGTTTTCTCTTCATAAGATACATTGCATATGTTAATTTCCTTTAATGGACTTTTAATATTTTTGGAAAATATTTTCTTTATTTCAGTAGTTGGTTTGCTTCCTCTTGGCAGGCTTCTGTTTTATCCTCAGATATTCTTTGTAGTAGATGTAAAATAAGGACAATGTCTGACACATGAGCTGAGCTCTTTAAAGTTTTCAGTCCTCGTGTCTGTGGCTAAAAGAAGTAGGTTAATCTCAGTTTGGAACTGTATTTTTACCACCCTGGTTTTCATTGCCTCATCAGGGTCAAGTTTTAAAATAGGCTGAGCAATGGCATGACTGTCCATGATTGGTCAAGTGAAAAACATAATTCAAAAAGTTTTATGCTTGTTGGGTTTCGTAAAAAGAAACCAAAGTTTCCTTCCAAGATGTATTATTCTTTCTCCTTTCTAAAAATTGAATGAGAAAATTATAATGTCCCCTAGGAGCCTGCTAATAATATATAACACAACATTGTTATATTTTATTATTTGTTGACAAAGAGTACATTTGTTTGACAAGAACTGAACACTTCCCTGCTGTTATTTCCATCTGATCTTCCTCTCGTCCTTCTAGGAGCTCTCCCATAGCCTAACATTGCTCCTTACCACAAACCTCCAGATGCTGGGTGAGATTCAAAACATACACTAGGAGAAGTTTATTATTTATTATGAAGTGTGATGTACCAATGAAGACAGACATACACTTTTAATTTTTCATGGAGTATCCTTTACCTTACAGAGCGCCTTAGCCTTTCTCATTTGGAGAACTTTCCATTTCACTTGGGACCCCACTTTCCTGCTCTGCCACCTTCACCTGTGCACCCTGGAGTTGCTGTGGCAGTTTTACACCTGCATATCTCATGCTGTTGTTTTTGTGTGCTGTTCTCATGTGTTGTTCTCATGATCTCACACTTGCAAATCCTGAGATATATTTATTTAGTCAATTTTTTCCTGTAAGAAATTGTCACAGATGTGAGAATAATTTTCTCCATCCTTTTCCTGCCTTGTTTTTTTAAGTGTATAACAATAAAGTAGACAAGAGGAAGACTTAATGAATGACTTCAATACACAAAACCCCTTTCAACAGCCAATAATTATAATCCAAAAATATGTATATATGCACAAACTTTAGTAGTTAATCAGTGTGCAACATGTAATTAAAGCTTGTTCAAGTGAGTGTTAGTAGGACCACAGGCAGAAACCATCAACTGGAAGATTGTTTTTCTTCCTGGCTGGCCACTGGGGACAGTTTTCACTATTCCATTCTCCCTTTCTCTTGCTCTGTTTATCCCCTAAAAGTGATCTCACCATTTGAGTCAGTGTATGCCATTAGCAAGACATCCCATGAATAAAACTTTGTCCATGGAGGCCTCCCTTATCCTGCTTTGTGCAATGCTCTCAGCGTCCTGGTAGGTTCAAGACAAGACCAAATCCAAACAAGAATCTGCAAAACAAGGATCCAGATAAACAGTTTAGCCAGTTCTGCCCCAAGCCTGGCCTGGAGATTGAAATTGAAACACAGTGAAGAGTGAGCCAGGGGAAATCCTTCTGTGATTTTGATGCATTTGGTCCTTGTTTGAGACAGGGACAAAGCCACAATCAAATTCAATGTTAACAGCAATTTATAGCACTTTTGCATCTGTCAAGTCTTAAGCTTTTATTTGCGCTTCTGATTCACACTCAGGGATGTACAATTTGCAGTGCTTCTGAGTATCCTATAGAAAAAAAAACAACCCACATAAAACCTTTCTCTTTCCTCATTTTAAAAAATTGTGGTTAAGATGCATATTGCAGAATGCTCAATAATTTTCAACCTTTTTTTTTCTGTTATGTAAGATGTATTCCTAACCTCTCTGAATCTATGGAAATAGCAGTGTGCGCTCGAACTATTTATATCTCTGAACATATAATTTTTCTTATCAAGTTGTCATTGCACTTTCTGAGCTGTTTGACTGGTTATTGCAGACAGAGTAAAAATATTCAGCTGCCAGGTATGCCTAAAAAAAAAGGACACACAAAGACAATAACAGGAAGTTGTTCTGATATTCTACATTTTTGCTCTACTCCTGCTGATTACTGACAGAGCTGTTGCATTTTTGAACAGATATTTGATTATATTTTTAATCCACTAGCTGTAGCATGATGCTTTGGAACATTTTTGCTAATGAGTTTTTGTACTTTTCAGACATATTCTGTCAACGTGATCTTAGCAGATAATCTTGTAGAGTGGTAAGATCTTTGTGCTCATCAAATTGGCCACCCATTTGTGAGCTACACTAGATAATGCCTGAACTTTGACACAGATATTAACAATCTGTGTCAATATACTAGCCTGTACCTAATTGGAAAGAGAATACAAATTTGCAAGTACAAAAAGATCTGTTCTACAGATATTCTTTGCTGTCTTTTGTGTTGGGTTGATCACTGGAGATAGCACAGTGGAAGTTCTCTCAGGCAACCATATTTGCACTTGCTGTCACCATATGCTAAGTAGCTTGTGCAAATGTTACCCCTATGCTGAATAAATTGCCTGACTAATTATTGTATTAACTGCTTACAGTCTGAATTTGCATTCTCTCTTTCATTCATTATCAGTTCATGGTTGCCTGCTTGATTTGCTTCCTCACAGATTAGAAATCTCTTCCTGGGACTGACGCAGAAATCTGTGCTGTGGTATAATTTTGACTGCCTGAAAATACATGAAAGAGGAGATTTCAGAAATCAGATATGCAAAAAAATTAACTGTGCTCTTTATATGCTATTAATTAATTTCTGGTTTTGCTGCAAAATCCTTTGTCTTGCAAAACTAAGCAGATTCTACTCGTTGTGTTGGGGGCTTGGCAGATCTGTGAGATAATGGTAGCTCTGGTGATGAATGACAGCAGCTGAGCTGGACTTCAAAGGAGCCAAAAATTATTGACTGGAATGAAAATATGAAGAAATCATTTCAGATTTGTTCTCACAGATCAGCATCTGGCCTGACATTTTACCAGACTTGGCTAATTGTATATTCCATCAAAATCGATAGGAGTTTTGCCTTTGTGGCCACCAAGATCAAGACCAGCCTATGAACTGTGTAAGCGCTGTCTGGATTATAAACCTTTCCTGACTGGTTCACAACTATATAATATATTAGGATTTTAAAATTTAAAACAAATAATATCTTTTATGTCCTTGTTACTATACCAGTATGCCTTACCACCTGACTGTGATTTTGTTGGTTTAGAGTCTATCTTCCAACAAGACATCTGCTCTTGATCAGGAGATAGAGAATTTCCCCTGCCACTATTTTCCAGTACTGAAACATCCTCACTCTTGGAAAAAAAAAAAAAAAGTCTAACTTTTATTCAGTTTCATCTGTTTGAAACTAAACATAGTGGTTTTAGTGTTTGCATGGAAGGGCACTTAGGAAGGCACTTCCTTGAGGAAGGGGCATTCCACTGGCCAAGTGGAAAGAATTGAACTCCAGCTGCGATACAGAAAAGGCTGAAGTACTCAAAAAAAAAAGGTTTTTTTACTGACACATGCCCCAGTGACCCTGCCCACATCACAGAAGACAAAGGCAGGGACTGGGAGAAGGAAGAACTGCCCACTGAAGAAGATCAGATTTGAGAAAATCTAAGGAACCAGAAGGTGCACAGATCCATGGGACCTGGTGAGATGCAACTGCAGGTCCTGAGGGAGTTGGTGGATAAAGTGGTTAAACCACGGTCCATCCTGTTTGAAAGTCATGGCTGTCCCATGAAGATCCCACTGACTGGAAATGGGGAAGCACAATTTTAAAAAGGGATAAGAGGGAAACCTGGGGACCTACAAACTGCTCAGTCTCATTTCAGTATCTAGCAAGATCATGGAGCAGATCATCCTGGAAACTGTTCTAAGGCAAATGGAAAAGGAGGAGGTGATCGGTGACAGCCAACAGGGCTTCACTTAGGGAAAATTGTGCCTGACAAATTTGATGGCCTTCTATGACAGGGTTACAGTTTTGGGGGATGAGGAAAAAGCAACCAATGCCACCTATCTGGACTTGCACAAAGCATTTGACACTGTCCCACATGGCACCCTTTTTTCTAAACTGGAAAGATGGGTTTGATTGATGGACCTCTTGGTGGATAAGGAATTGGCTTGGCAACTGCACTTAAAGAGTTGTGATCAACACCTTGATGTCCAAGTGGAGACCAGTGACAAGACGTGCTCCTCAGGGGTCAGTGTTGGCACTGGCACAGTTTAACATCTTTCTCAGAAACATGGAAGTGGATTGAGTGCAGCCTCAGCAGGTCTGCTGATGACACTGAGCTGTGTGGTGGTGGCTTACACACTGGAGAGAAGGGATGTCATCCAGAGGGACCTGGACACGCTTGAGAGATGGGCCCAGTGAACTTCATGAAGTTCAACAAGGCCAAGTGCAACATCTGGCACCTGGGTCAGGGCAATTCCAAGCACAACCACAGGCTGGGCAGAGAATGGATTGAGAGCAGGCCTGTGGGGAAGGACTTGGGGGTATTTGTGCTTAAAAACTCAATATGCCAACTGCATCCTGGGCTGCATCAAAGGAGATGTGACCAGCAGGTCGAGGGCCATGATTCTCCCCCTTTGATCTGCTCCTGTGAGACCCCACCCAGACTCCTGCATCCAGGCCTGGGACACCCAATACAAGAAAGGTGTTGACCCATTGGAACAAGTCCAGAGAACCACTGAATTGATCATAGGAGTGGAGCAGCTCTGCTGTAGAGACAGGCTGAGAGAGTTCAGGCTGTTCAGCCTGGAGAAGAGAAGGCTCCAGAGAGACCTTATAGCAGCCCTTCAGTACCTAAAGGGAACTTACATGAAGGCTGGAGAAGGGCTTTTCACAAAGACACGCAATTTCACTTGCGAACTGATTTGAGTTCCTCACAATTTTCCTTGCTTTCAGTCCTGATGTCACCTCTTTTTTTTTCTTCTGATTTTCTCCTGAAAATACTGAGTGGCATTAGGCAAGTCCTTGCAAATCCTTTTTGTCTATTCTTCCTCCCTAGGCTGACAATTTTCCACTGAATCTCTTTCTGAGAATAGACAGTCATCGAGTTCTCAACCCACCTAATGTGCTTTCTTGACAACTTTTAACCAGAAGGTAGTGAAATACTAAATCTCACACTCTTCTGAAGTCTTAGTATGTTTGCAGTTATCAAGCCTGTCATTTCAAAAAACGTGGAGTTTTTGGTTTGATTGCGCTGATTTTCCTGTGAATAAAAAGTAGTATTGACTGACATTAATCACCTTCTCAGGCTAATAATTTATGAATTTATGCCAGAATCAGCTTTTTCTTGAATTATGTCTGTGACAGATATCAGGCTAATTGTGTCCATAGTATCCTACACCACCTTGCTTTCTCTGATTCTTCTCATACAGTGCTAGGATTTGTCCAGCCTGCTGCTGTTTTGCCTGTATCCCTGTCTATTCATCCAGTCTACTCAAAATTCAGAGCATGAACTAGAAATGTCTTCCATCAACTCACACAGAATCCATCCGAGCAAGTATCCTGGCCTGCTGATTTAAAATTATTTATGTCTGAGAGATGTTTAACACCCTCCACAGCTACTAATGGACTGGAAAATACTTTATCATGTTCATATGATTCAGATACATCCTCCTGCTTCTTTCAAGATACAAAACGGAAATACTGAATAAACATATACCTCATTAAAAGTTCTGCCACCCCTCTAAGAACCAGAATTTTATTATAGCTATTATTCAGAACCTACCTTCTTCCAGACAGTCAGATTTTGCTCTTTTACTGCTTTAATTTTCTAAAACCTATAACTTCCCCTCCTGGATGATAGCTGTTGCTTCCCTTTTCTGTTTGCTAAATATTACCTTTTAATTTCTAAGTTCTTCTTCCAGTCTTTTGTTGAGTCTGGAAGCATTATAACTAATGCTGTCCTCTCTTTTTGATGTGCATTTATGAGATTTTAGATACTTAGTTATATTTAAAGAGCTCCCAGATTTCACATGGGGTTTTTTTAAACACTTTTTATATATTTCCCTTCTTTATTATTTTTTTTCTCTGATCAGGGAAATCAGGTTTATATACCTGTTTTGACTGATGAAATATGCATGGATGGGGAAGAGGTGACACTGACCTGTGTATTCCTTGTCTGCCTGTACACTGACCTGTATTTCAGGTGTCAATGATGGAGTGTTTACACCACTCCGTGGAAAAATGTGCAAATGGATCTACAGAGTAAACGGTGTGGTTTGAGGGAAGATCCTCTCTCTTTTATCTAGAATAGGCCTGTTGAGGTACCCACAGCTCTGATCATGAAATGTGGTGTGGCTGTGAGGCTCTTGTACTTAGATTAGATTCAAAAAATTAATTTGGTTTTTTTGGTTGTTTAAACCAGTTCACAGAATGTATAACCTTATTTCATAAGGCAGCAAACAACTTTCAGTACACTGATTAATTCCCTCATTTTCCATAGAAATAAGTCAAAATTTCTTACCCCTGAAACTTCTGAGCATGGATTTAACTTTTTTTTTACTGTTAAAAAAATCTATTACGGTTCAAAATCATCTATGTTTTATTTCTGGCTACCTGAGACTTACCACATTAATTTTCAACAGAGGATTTGTCTTGCACTGAGCATGGAAGCAGTGCATTACCCACTTACCTGCTCCTTGTAAGATTTAGATGAGGTGTGTGTGCTGTGATGTCTATGAGGAATTGGCCATCATATGATGGTTTGGCTCTCAATCAGCCATGGACCATCGATTTCATTTTTTTTGCTTGTAAATAGGAATGTCATTGCCTTCAGTAGAGCATCAACTTGTTCAGTAGCTACCGGTGTAATCTTCCTATATTTGCTGCTGTCATCCTTCTTTCTTACATTCCTGCTATTGTTATTTATGGTCAGCTACTATCTTATTAGCTTGTTAGAATAGGGGGTTTATCTTCCTGTGTGTTTGTAAAGCACCTGCAGTGACAGGGACCATGATCCTGACATGCTGCATAAATAACAGCAGGATCCCTTGCTGTTGGGATCACAGATGTTGCTGAAGGCCTTCAAAAGGAGGCTGAGGGGCAACATCATTATTTTCTACAGCTTCATGAGGAAAGAAGTGGAGAGGGACGTGCTGATTTCTTCTCCCCATTATCCCGTGACAGGATGCATGGGAATGGTTCAAAGCTGCCCCTGGGGAGGTTTAGGTTGGACAAGAAGCATTTCTTTACTGAGAGGGTGGTAAAACACTGCTTCCTAGAGAGGTGGTTGATGTCCTAAGTCTGTCTGTGTTTGAGGCATTTGGACAATGCCCATAACAATATACTTTAACTTGGTTAGCTCTGAATTAGTCAGGCAGTCAGATTAGATGATTTTACAGATACTCTCCAACTGAATTATTCAATCTATTCTATTCTATTATATTCTAAATATATATCAAAGCTATATTTGGACATCCATTATATGGGTGGATTAGTCTCTGTTTTCTTAAAATGGTGAATCCTAAATCTGCTACTGATTTCAGCAAGATTTGGATCAAGTCCTGTAGGAATACTCTAAATGAGAGTATTAACAAAAGGCAGTGCTTGTCCACTGTGGGTCCTTTTCCTCCAGGCACTTGTTTAATGCAAGCTTTTTTCCATTAGAAGGGCCAAAGTAAGAAAAAACACCTAACAGCCATCAGAGACCTTTTCAGATTTCTTTGCAGAGGTGACAGAAATGCCATTTCCACTTTTAATCTCTCCACGATGTGACCTTGAGAACAAAGTGCTGTAGTGGTCTCTGCACAGGGTCTGACCCTACATCTCCCAACCATGCCAGGAGCTCTCTTCCTATCTGTTCTCCAGCTGTCCAATACCTGATACCTGCCTGTCTGTTTCTTTGGCACCAGGTAACTTATCAGGAGGAAAATAACAACTCACAGCAGCACCTGTCTCACAAAGCCCTAAATCTCAGTAACTCAGATGTCTCAGAGTCTGTGATCGCTGAAAAGCTGAACAGGCATTGTTAAAAACTAACCAAAATAGTTTTAAATTGCTATTTTGATATTCAGCTGCTTTGAGGAGTGTGTTATTGACGTTGGAAGGTCACTGCATTTTGCAAATCTCACAAAGTATTTCTGACTCCCACAGTATGCTTACAAATCTCAAAGAGTTTCACCAATTAAGTCAATGAATCCCAAATGAAAAACTCAAATACTTTCACTTGCAAATCCTGACTTTCTTTCTACAAATCAAGGATAAGAAGGGATTTACAAAACCTGTACTGTCAAGTACTGAAGCAATTTTGATTCTCAATATGACTTGTGGCTATGTTTGAAAGAATGAGCAAGCAAAAATTTGCTGACATGATGTCAAAAATCCAAAGAATAAAGTTCTTCCAGCTGAAGGGAAAAGAAACAGAGAAGGAAGCTAAATACTGCCCATGAGGATTTTTCCTCACCATGATGTCCTCTCCTTGGTTAGGTCCAGATCAAAGAATAATGTAGAGAGATCCTTAAAGCTGTTAAAACTGACACTTTTTCCCCACAAACTAAATTAGAAATTTAAAAAAAGAGAAAAATATATTAGAACAGATTAGAAAAGTATAGAATGGAATGGAATGGATTAGAATAGAATAGAATAGAATAGGATAGAATAGAATAGAATAGAATAGAATAGAATAGTTGCAGTTGGAAGGGATCTGCAACAGTCATGTAGTACTGCCTGACCAATTGAGGGTTGACCAATAGTTTAAACTTTTTATTGTTTAAGGGCAGTGTCCAAATGCCTCTCAAAATTATCACAAGGGTTGTTAAACGCCATACCTTGGGGTGTGTTTGTCCTAAATCACTGAAACGTAGACTCAAAGAATCTCTAAACATGAAT
The DNA here is from genome assembly GCF_020740725.1 of Corvus hawaiiensis. Taxonomy (NCBI): domain Eukaryota; kingdom Metazoa; phylum Chordata; class Aves; order Passeriformes; family Corvidae; genus Corvus; species Corvus hawaiiensis. The sequence goes on along the minus strand of NC_063216.1, from coordinate 75,205,490 downwards.
CTTGAATTTCAGAAAATTTATTTTCCCCAAGGTCCCCAAGTTATCACTAATTTGAGTGACATTAGTATGCAGCATTCAGTTCACTTTAAGCCTTGATGATTATTGCTATGTATTTCAGTAAATATGTATTTAATTGTCCATACTCTCAATCCTTGGCCCATTTCAAACCTTTTTATTACTTAATTTCTAGAAAAATTTCTGAGCTTTTAGTTAGTAACTAGTTCATAAAAAGTGAAGAAAATTTTATATCTGTTCTCTTGGATCTGCCTAAAAACCATGGAAAGATTTTATGTCTGGCTAATTTTATGAGTTTAAAGTGCAGCTATCCATATGATTTGATGTATGTTCAGTACAGACATGTAGGACTCATTTTAAGTTGTGTAATAATGACGCCACAGATTCCATAGACCATGTTCAGATGATTTAATCAATGTGTTCAATCAGAAACCCAGCTGACCTTATATGTTTACATTTAATTAGATAAGTCCATCATAAATTGAATTTAACTGTAATTTAATTGGAATTAAGAATTAACTGGAATTTAAGAATTAAAATTCTTCAAACAGAAGACCTTCAGTATGACTTATTCTGACCACACCCAATCAACCAGCACAGCTTGAATGATGGATTTCAATGGCAGGTTTTAAAGGCATGAATGAAGCTCACACCAGAATATTACCAAGTGTTGAAGAAATTTATTTGGTCAAAAATACACCCTCAAATTATTCATCAAATGCTTTTCACATAATTTTGAAAACTCCAGTTCTTAAGCCAGTGGGTTCTGACATGCTATGGATTCTTTACATGGAATCTATACTTCATTCTCCAGAATTGAAATTTTCACATTTTCCTTTTGTTATAGCCATAGCACTGGACCCTTATCAATGTACACAAAGTTTGAGTGGCGTAGTGAGAATTCTACCAAAAATCCTAGATCCCTGAGAGACATGAAGTCTCTTTCCCATCCTCATAGTGGAGATGCCAGGTGATGATGATTTTATTGTTAATATTGTGAAGTGAATCACTCTACCATGTTGAGATAACATACAGGATGAACCATTCCAGAAAGCCAAGCCAGTGGGGTGCAGCACTGCTGGTTAACTTTAAGGACTTTTTAGCAACTCAGAGAATATTTGTTATCATACATCAAATTCTGTATGCTATTAGGCGGCAGTGTTTCACACTGGTGGGGCAGAGGGATAGGTCTTAACGTTAGTTACTCAAGCAGGGTCATTCCAGTGCACATGGCACAGGACTGAATTCAGTCAGTTCTTGAGTATCTCCAGTGAGGGAGACTCCACCCTCTCTGGACAATCTGCTCCAGTGTCTGGTCACTGCACAGAATGGAAGTTTTTCCTCACGTTCAAGTGGAGCTTCCTGTGCATCGGTTTCTGCCCTTTGTGTCTCATCCTATTCCTTGTCACCATTGAGCAGAGCCTGGATCCATCCTCTGACACCTCCCTTTAGATACTGATAGACACAGATGAGATCCCTTCTCAGTCACCTCTTAGGGCTGAACAGACCCAGCTCCATCAGTCCTTCCTCATAAGAGAGATGCTCCTGTCCCTTCATCCTCTTTCTCACCCTCTGCTGGACCTTCTCCAGGAGTTCCATGTCTCTCCTGTCCTGAGGAGCCCTGAACTGGACACAGCACTCCAGATACAGCCTCACTAAGACTAATTAATGGGTCAGGATTGAAGCATAAACGTTCAAAAGAAATCAATTTTATATCCTTATGCTCCATCACCTACCAATTTGATAAATCTGAAAATATTCCTTTAGGGAAGAGAGTAATTTCATCTTGTAAAAGCGTTTCTTTCCTGGTATTACACAATAATCTTCAGACATTCTTAGCAAGATTAAATAAATTTTATTTTTAATAATGAATGACTAAGTACTAACATGGCAAAAATCAAGGTAACTGATGTATTATTCAAGTACATGGTCTACAGCCATTTGAAGCCCATCAGCTTATTGATCTTATCTAGTTCAATGGCTTTGGATCAAACTACAGTATTTACAGGAGCTTTTATTTGAAAGGCATTTAGAAACAAGTTCAGATAAGAATTTGCAAGTGCCACAAATGGTCAGCCTACTGATAAATTTAAGTGTACAGACAATGCATAAATAAACACTTATAGGTCAATGTTTATCATAAAGCAACTTTGTAGAATTTTCTGTTAATAGATTTTTCATCACAGCTATACCATTTAAAAAATGCTTTTACTTACTGCCTAATATCCAAACCGGGCAGGGAATTAAACAGCAGTAGCAAAACAAAATGTTATTTGATTAAAGAAAATTATTTTCTAAGAATGTTTTCATGTTGCCGCAGTGTTCCTACTGGTGTTATATTATGCCAAAAATATATGACTGAACTAAAAATTTCACTGAGCAGCATTAGATGGCAGTCTTGGATGTGTTGTACAATGAACATCCAATGTGCCAAACTTCAGAGAAATGGTATGCTGGATTAAAAGCTGCTTCTGCAGTTGTATTTGGCATCCCTTTTTAAATGGGTTTAGATCCCATAACTTCTGTCATCTGTCACAATAATAAAGCTCGGGTCTGAATAGCACAAAAGGAAACATTAGAAGAGAAATCTTCAGGCACACTGAAAAAATATTCTTGAGAATAATAAGGATATATTATTATTATTATTATTATTATTATTATTATTATTGGTATTGTTGTTTGAGTAAATGTCTGTAGGTACTTTTCATGGACTTTTCTCTCATTTTCTTTACTTTTGCAAAGATATTTTTTTAAGAATATCTTTGCCAGATATTCTTTTAAGGCCTTCAGAAAGGCCTTTTCTGCTACAGCCCCTTAGAAAGCCATATCAATACCTGTTGTATTGCATCTGCCCATAGGAACTGATTATTTCCTTTGAAATTATTTTCTTCAAAGTTGTTCATAGCCCCCAGTCCTATCACAGAACAAAAGGATGTTCAGAATATAGATGAAGAAAGCAAAGGCAGCCTCACACTGCATTTCTGTGTGTGTAGGTTCCTCCAATCAGAGCTGCTGCCAATGTCTTTAACATCTGGTCATCACATATGTTTTCTGGACCTGGATCTCTTTTCTTGGCTGGTGCCCTTGCAATAGGGATTTTGAAAACTGGTGGATTGTCAAGCTTGGATTCTGGAATTTGCTTGTACATACAGTGTGTTCAGGACTGGCAGTAGTGATGTTCATCTGCTCTGCCCGTTCTTTGATGTAATTAAAGCTTGGTGTGTGGATCATTCATTTCTTTTCCATATTTTTCATTCACATGAATTTCCTGCAGAATAGCATTTCTAGAAAATGCTATCAGCTGGAATACAGCTTTGTGATGTGACTACAGAGGTCATATTTATAGGTCTAGAGGAAATAGGTGTCAGATTGTCACCACCTGTTAGCAACTCAATGCTTTGTGCAGCCATGGAATCATGAAATGGTTTGGGTTTGAAAAGACCTTAAAGATTGTCTAGTTCCAATTCCCTGCCATGGGCAGGGAACGAATACAAATCAGGGGTAAGGTTTTAAAGTGAATCTCATCATGCACAGGTTTAACTGTGGAGTGGTGTCCAGCTGTATGACCTGGACACTTCATGGATGAAATTCAAGTGGAGAATGAGCTCCACCTCACACCTGATGTGTTCAAAGTTTGTCCTTTGGACCAGGCTCAATACTCATAGCACAGACATGACTGCACAAGTACAAGAAGATTACAAAAAAAGATTGCAAATTTATCACAATGGGCTTGGTTCACTTAAAAAAAAAAAAAAAAGATGGTTTACCTATATTTGGCAAAAAAAGTGTGTTTTATTATTGTTGTATTAGAATTTAATGTCAATATCTCCGATGTAGACCTCAGTAAGTCTCACAGGGCTTTACAAAACAGACTTCTATCATTATTTCTACTGTACAGTGAGCAAAAACAGGCACAGGAAAGATTAAGTGACTTCAGAAATGTGTCCTTGTAGACCTCCATTAGAGACAAAAGTAAAACCAAGACCATTGGAATTACAGCCCAGTACTGTCTGCTAGACCACAATGTCTTTTGACACAACCAATTTACCTTGGCTACCAAAGAAAATACAGTATTATTGGAAATTTATTATTTTTTCTGGGAATTTATTTTTTTTCTTGTTAGTGGACCAAAAAAAAATTTGTATGGGGCAAATTGTGATGTTACAAAGCACAGTGTAAATCTGGATAAAGAAACCCAAATCCAACTGCATCCCAGAAGTGTAAAACGGAAGGGAGGTTTAAAGTTCATCTGGTCCAAGAGCCCTGCAATAAGCTTGGAGATCTTCAACAAGTTCAGGCTGCTCAGAGTTTTTTCCAACCTGACCTTGAATGTTTCCAGTGAAGACTGAGGCAAAAAGGTTGTTGAGTACCTCAACCTTCTCCATGTCTGCTGCTGCCAGTTTGCCAGGCTTGTTCTTCAGGGAGGAACACTTTCTTTGGCCTTCCTGTTCTGGCTGACACACCTGGAGAAGCCCCTCTTATTATTCTTTTCATCCTTGCCAACTTCAGCTCCAGTACTGCACATTTTTCAAACAGGATGGTTTTTTAACTTCTCAAAGAAATTCATGGTATTGCAGCAACTCTGTGGTTTTCTGAATTTTCTTTGGTTTGTTTTTTTTTTCTTTTTTGTGTTATTCTCCTCCTTACTAGATTATCGAATAGTTTCATGTATTTTTCATGTTCCAGTGCTCTGCAATGGTTGATACAAATTGCACTTTAGAATATTTTGCCATGGATACAAAGAGCTCTGAAATAAAGTATTCTCAGAGTACCTGCTGACTGTGAAAATAAAGGTAAGCCTCTTTCGAGGAGAGCCAGCTTTTCAAATGACTGAACTTCCTGGATTACACTTAAAGCAACATCTAATTTTAGTGGAGCAATCCTTTCATGTGATTTTAGGCATATAAGTAAATAATAAGGGAAGCTGAGAAGGGGAAAATCTTGGTCAGTGATATGGCAATTAGGTCAACGTGAGCATAGAAGAGAACTGGACAATAGAATAGGGGATCAGAAAACATAAAAGCAAGGTGTCAATAGGCTGTGCAGCAACACTATTTTTGTGCTGACTGAACAATAGTTTAAAGAAGATCAGTTAAAATAGAAATTCAATCTTCTTTCACATGTGGCTTTACTGTCCCATGAAGATGAGAGATTTTCTGAGCTACACTTATTTTTATGGTGTTAATTTTATTTTTGTTTTAGATTTCTGATTTAAGCTTGCTGTAGGAATCGTGCAAAAAAATAAATAGCATTCTTGTCTAAATTTTGCACGTTAAAAAGTCCTCAAGGAGCAAAGAGGAGAAATTAATTTCCCTTTCCTACACCCAAACCACTAATACTGTCCCTGCCCGGCTCTGTGGGGTCCCGAGTGCCCCCACAGATGCACGGGTGGGTTCAGTGTTACAGTCAGTACCAAAGAGTCCAGAAGGACGTTTGTGTGCGTCCCACCAGGAGCATTTATTGCTGCTACACCGTCAAAGGGTGCAGAGGCAGATACCAACATGATCCCAAATCTCACAGTTTTATCTGGGGTAAAGGTGGGAGCAGGGAACGGGGAGCAATGGGTAACTCTGGGGAGTGATGAGGGGTAGAGGCTGACAGCAACCAGGGAATCCAAACTGGGATAGATTAATGTAACAGAACAAGCATCCCGGGAGGAGCCTTTTTCATCACCCTAACATAAAGTGTTCCTGTGGTACTGGGTGGGGACTTGTCTTACTGAGAACTCTCTGTCCCTTGTAGTGTGTGTTCACCGGCCACCGCCAGGTGTTGGGGTCCCTCCCCTGCCATGTAGCCCTGGGAGAGGGGCCCTGAGGGCACAGACACGGGGCTTCCCTGCCCCTGCTCAGCCTCGTTCCCATTGGTTGGTTTGTGTTCCCTGCGCGGGCAGAAGGACCCTTGGTCCCGTGACTGGAACAGTTCCTGGGCAGAGCCCCGGCCATGCGGCTGGAGAAATAAACATCTCTGAAACAGCTATCAAGAATCTGTCTGTCCATATATATTTCCTTTCCACGGGACTCCTGGTTTGATATATGCGTGTTGCAGGATCACCACTGCAACAAATGGTGGGGAATTGAGAGCAGAATGATCCCCGATCCCTAAGCGACTGATTTGTGTGAGTAAACCCTGGAAACTTTGGATTCCTCTTCTTGGTTTTGTTTTGCTATTCCATATCTAAACTATGGAGGAACCGTGGGAAGACTCTTGGCTCTCAGAGCCGCATATGGACATTTATCTTAAACTTAAAATGATTCTTGAACAACGATTTGTAAATTTTAGCTTGATTCAAGCTCAAAAAGAACTGAAACACTTCCTGGCATGGTTGTTTAAGAACTTTTTCTATGTTTCTTGGGATTTAATTCTTACCAAGGGCTTTTGGAAAACCGTTTGGACACAGTTAATACTGGAGTCAAAATATATGCCGATGGAAGAATATTTTCGTGAATATTATTTAGTTACCGAGACTGTTGAGCAATGTCAGCTGTGTCCTGGCGAAGGGAATCCTGGCGCAGGGACCGTGCGGCCCAGGCCACATGCGCCGAGCGCTCTGCGAGCAGCAGCGAGGCAGTTCCCGCGCGCGGGCGGAGCCACGCGAGCCGCAGTGTCAGCGGCAGAGCGAGGCGCGGCGGGACCCGGCGGGACCCGCACAGCCCAGCACAGCGCGTGGTGGAGCGAGCCCCGTGAACGCCCGACCGAGAGGGGCGGTGCGCGGGCGGCGGCTGGCGGCGGTGGCGGTGGAACGGAGCCATGCCCAGCCGAAACGCGCGCTGGAGCCGGGCGCGGGGGAGTCATCGCTCGGGGGCCCGGCCGAGACGTGGGTGCAGCGCCCGGCAGCGGCAGCAAAGCTGCGACCAGAGGAGGCGACACACGGAGAACTGAGCGGCGCGGCCCGGCCCGGCCCGCGCAGCCCCAAATGCGACCCCGGGAAGAGCCCGCAGGCACCAGCAGCCCCGACAATTCCAACACGGGAGCAACAGAAGGAGAGAGCAAAGACGCAGCGAGACAGAAAACAGCAGCCACTCGGAAAAAGGAAAAGATCATAGTAACTAAGACCTTAGGGATAGTAAAATGGTATAATGTTAAGCAAAATTATGGTTTTATAACAAGGTGTGACAACCAGCAAGACATATTCGTGCATAGAACTGCTATTAAAAAGAATAACCCTGAAAAATGCATCCCAAGCTTGGGAGATGGAGAAGTCGTGGAATTCAAAATTATACGAGGTAGAAAAGGGTTACAAGCATCGCAGGTCACTGGGCCTGATGGTGTTCCTGTAAAAGGCAGTATATATGCAAAAAATCGTAGTCATGTTAGACAGTATCTCTATTGTAAGTCCCCCCTACAGTCTCCCTTTCCTAATCCCACCTTTCCCTTTTACCCTATGTCCTATTACCCCCAGTGTATTCCCAATCCGTTTTTTCATCCATGGTTTCCCTCACAAAACCATGCTTTTGCCAATTGTTTCCCCAAAAATCCCTTTCCAATGCCGAGTGGGGGATGAAAAGGGGGAGGGAAGAAGTTAAACCTTCTCCTGCCTCAGTTTCCCCACAAAGCATGCTCAGAGAATTCTGTCTCCCTTCTGTCAGCCCTAAGATGTTCCACAGAATCTGTTTGGACATTTAAAGACTCAGGAGGGTGGCTTGTTTTGTCTTGAAACGGTTCTTGTTATGTTTATCCAGTTGTTTTCATTCTCCTTTTATTAAAATAAAACGGGTGAGGTGTTGGGGTCCCTCCCCTGCCATGGAGCCCTGGGAGAGGGGCCCTGAGGGCACAGACACGGGGCTTCCCTGCCCCTGCTCAGCCTCGTTCCCATTGGTTGGTTTGTGTTCCCTGCGCGGGCAGAAGGACCCTTGGTCCCGTGACTGGAACAGTTCCTGGGCAGAGCCCCGGCCATGCGGCTGGAGAAATAAACATCTCTGAAACAGCTATCAAGAATCTGTCTGTCCATATATATTTCCTTTCCACGGGACTCCTGGTTTGATATATGCATGTTGCAGTATCCCCACTGCAACACCAACCACTGTCCAAGTCTGGTTTCTGATAACTTTAACTACCTTCATGGATAAAGCAGCACATAAGAAGAGCTTCCTATCCCTCCATTATGGTCTGTATCTATGTAACAGAGGCATTTGGTTAAATTCCTGATTTGTTTTTAAATCAGGGAGAAAGGTAAAGTGATGTTATCTATTTTAACATTTGATGAGTACATTTGCCTAAACACCATCATAGAATAGATGTGAATAGACAAAAGAAAGGATTTCTGGGTGTGACTGATCTTATTGCACAGCAGACTTTTCCAGCAGAGGAGTTGAATCAGATTCTTACATTTCCTTTTTGTCCACCTCTGTTAACAGCAAGGTTTGGTTGTCTCAAACCCAAAACCTGCATAACAAACAGCTGATGTGCCATGAGATTAATTCCACACGAGTGACCTAACCCTGGAGCTACAGTGTGATATTGGCTATTTTTGGACCAAAATAAATCCATTATGTACCCAAGTCTTTTTTAGTAATTGAAATTCTCATGAAGGAAATTTTAGTTTTAATGAACTTTCCAACTTTTTTTCTTTTATGTGATCAAAAAATTGTACAACTCTTCCAACAGGTATGAAAACACTTGACTCATGACTCATCCTCAATAGAATTCCCAGCTCCAGTGCATACTGTACTCTCTAATTCTGTGTATTCTGTATAACTGTGTGGAGAAACACATGGTCCTATATTGAGATATGAATGAAGAATATTGATATACATAAATACAATTCTGTTAGGGTGGACCACTCATTTTATTTCCCTGATTACAAATTTCATTTTCAGCAAATAAATATATCAAAGAAATAAAAGATTTTTTTTCCTATAAAAAGCAACCATTAATAAAAAAGATAAGTTATTTTATTTTCAGCTATTCCTGAAATACTTTGCATTCCAGTTTCTGTAAAGAACAAAGGTGATATTCTTCAATAGCTGAAAATTTATAGAAAACTAGAAAGATTAAAAGGAAAAAAAATTAACTCTTAAGTTGTAGCTATTTTTATATCTTTTGAACTCCATTTAAAACAATTTAGATTAAGACTAATTACAGTAACTCTCTTTGTAAACTCTTCCAAGTCTTGATAATACCGTGAAATTCTGTAGAAATGTCCTTACTTTACACTTTTCAAAACACAAATAAACTGAATTAGAACTCAACTTAAAAAGTATTGCATATTATGTAAGAGGAAGACTAAACCTCTAAAGTAATTAATTTAAATTATCCTCCATTTAAAATTAGACCATAAAACAGTGAAAATTGAGCTTAACCTCAAAAGGAACCAAACCAAATTCAAAGAATCCTCCATGAACCCCTGGCAATGGAGTATCTGAAATTCAAATTATGTCCTAATAGTGTCTTTTTTGTTTTCTTGTTTATTTGGTTTTTTTTGTTGTTTCTTTGTTTACCTTGTCATAATCCAATGCTTGAGTTTATGGGTTACAGCTAAGGTCTGTACACTCCTGTTTTCACCCAGATTTTGAACCAGGTAAATCTCATACTTACATATCTCAGAAAATAAAAAATGGTTAGGAGAGAAGAAAAGCCCATGTAAACACAACATAGACTTAGATAATCCCCACAGATATGCTAAAGCCTTCCAGATTCATGAACAATGGAATTTTGTAACAATTTTTCTTTTGCATAGTATAAACTGCAATCTTTGCTTTGTTGGCAGAAACACTTTGTATTCATGAACTATGTTTAGTTTAGTACTGCTTAGAATTTCCTTTTTCCTTTTAAATGCCAATAGAATAAAAAGACAAAGTAACAATGTTAGGCTAACGTAACACACAAGGTTTTGTTTTAATTACTCATTCCTCTGTTAGCCATTATGTTTGCCCACCCTGCTACTTTCTGCGTGTTTGTGGAGCAGCCAGAACAGCCACTGATATTTCGAAGTGGTTCATAGTGGAAAAGGAAAGATTATATATAAAACAACAGCAGTGTATTTTAGGGGGGGAGGCAAAGAGTTATAGGTTCAATTCTTGTTCATAATGACTTTTAAGGAGTAAAATAAAAGCTCATTAGTATAACAGGCTTGTAAAAATATCAGATAATTTCCCAGTTTCATGCAAGCCAATGGACACATTTTTAAACTCATGTTCTGACAGGTTTGGAACAGGTGCTTAAAAGGTATTATGACTGTGTTTGAAATGCCACCATTAATTTCTCCTTTAAAAGGATGACATAAATGTTTGTAGGAAAAACATTCTCTCTGTCTTTGGTAGCGTCAGTGTTTTCACACTGATATTCTCTAACTTGAGGGCCCCAAATTGGATATCATAAATCACATAACTGAAAAATCTGGAATATTTGAAAATGCTAAACAATTCCAGCTCTTGCTGACTCACCTGAGATCGCCTGTGTGAACAAACACCTCACGCAGGAGAGTGGGAACCACCCAAGCATCTCCATCTGCTACCAAACACTGGATGTGCTTCAAAACCTGACTGGTACAGAAAAATAATGTTGAAGCTCTGGTAACAAGACTCGAGTGAACTCAGACCAGAATTGATTGTAAAGCTCAAGCCTTTATGCAAGGAACCTATTTATTATTAATTCAATAATATTTTAAAAATCCTTATGGCACCCTGCTTTATATCAGACTCATGCTTCAAATTTTTTGTGGCTCTAAGTAGTACATTGGTAAGACTGGTCCTACTCTTGGCTTGCTTGAAACATGTCTTCTAGTGAAGAGCACAGATCTGTTATAGACAACAGTGAGCAGAAAATTGTGAAGAGCAGGTTATTTCTGCTAATAGAAACATCTCATTCAACACAAAATATTTGTTTTGGGTTTTTTTGGTTGAAATTATTTTCCCACATCAATTCAAATATGGAAGACATTCATGTTGACCTTTATTTTTTGGAAAATAATTTCATGTGTTGGCTAATTCCTATTCTGTTTGGAAATTATCTTCAATCCTCAATTTTCAGGGCATTTTAATTCACCTCCCAATAATCTATTTACTCTCCTGAAACTCAGGGCACTGAAAGTAATAAAAAAGATGATTGAGTAATGACCACAGGTGGAACTGCAAAATAGTTAGGCTGTATTTTAATCAGATATATACCTATGCCATGACAAAAACACTTCTCATTGCATATAAGTCTGTGACAGAGAAGACTTAATGAACATAATAACTTGAGAAATTGTTTACAAATCTTTTGAGTCAATTGTGAGTAATGTTATGTCAAAGGTGATTGTAAGTTGTGAGGAGGAAAAGTAAAAAATAATAGAGATGGTAAGATGATGTTTTATGAAATGCATTTCATACACAAATTTCAAGATTCGCTGCAGAAGACTGTAGGTAGCATTAACTGATTTTTGGACAGAACTTCCAAGAGCAGTAAGTTGACTGAAGTCATGTAGGAAACAAGAGTAGAAATGTGAGTAAGGTTTTCCTCTCCTCCACTGGAGCCATGAGGTTGCCATTCTGGCTTTTGAGGCAAAACTAACACTCTCATGTAATTATAGTCTTCCTAGAATTTGAAGTTAATGGGCCTTGGAGATTGTTTTTTCAGACCTCAGAATTGAGGCTATAAGGCCAGACTGTCAATTTGTCTGACAGCCCCATTTCGGACCTACAGTGATGATAACATCACAGATGGGGAGAACAACAAGATCATGATGCTTTTGCAGACTTGGGTGTTGCAGTCCTGTGTTTGATTGGCAGAATTTTAGAATTCTGCAAGAGGTAGTGTGTTTTTAAAGTTTCACCAGGCATAACCTGATCCTATTGCCCATGTAATTAAAAAGGTGTTACAGTACCTTAACAACTGTCTCATATGTTCATTCTTCATTTAACATTACACCTACCCCAGTACTTTTTCCCCTATAGAAAGCAAGTTCCTGTTGGAAAAATGCCAAAGTGTAGATTAAGTGACATGCAGGAGCTTTTGCTGTTGAGTGACCCCTTGACAATCAGTAATGAAACCAGTCTTCGATGTTTGTATAAAAAGAACATTCAATTTTCAGGGAAATGTCAGTATGATTATTTCCTTTTCAAGCCTTTTAATTTTTTTATTTTTATTTTTATTTTGCCTGAGGTTTTATCATCACTTAACTCTAATGTGTACATCAGGAGTTGTATTTTCAGATAACAATGAACACTTCTGAAAAAAATATATTGAAGATTTGACATTTTTTTCATATCTTTTGAATGATTTTGCTTGCAGATAGGAATGGGGAGGAGGGAAGTTAGGAAAATGCATGCAAACAATAAATATGCCTCTCTAATAGTCATAAACTGACATTTTGCTTATGAAGAATGCCTACTTATGTGTACTTTCAGGTGAAGGAACCCTTCCTTGCAGTTCACGGAGGAAATCACAAATATGTGGGATCTGCATTAATGCTCACACACAAACACCAAAACTCCACTGCTCAAGACGTCTGTAGAGCTATGAAAATGGAATTAGTCTTTAGTGGCAGTGGTGACTTTAGGACTGATTTCCAGGGACTCTTTAGCCATTCTTTGGGAATTTAATCATGAGGGTTAGAGCCTGCTCAAAGTAGGGAGCTTTTGGTGCAACTGCTGAACTGAGAAAGGGGAGGGGAGAGAAGGGAGAGTAAAACCTATGTTTAGTTTGAGTTTGTTGTTGTTTCCTATTGAAGAAAAATCTGAACTATCTAACTGCTCTGAAAAAAAGAATAACTACTAATCTACTTGCAAAAATGAAAGCTAAATGTAGCCTTGATTCATCATGGTCTGCTGGCAAAGGCAGTCTCCTGACTGAAAGAAACAGTGAGTCCCAATTTCCATCAGGGAGATGAAGGAAACATCTCAAACCTCCTGTCTGTGTGTCCACTGTGTTGTGCACGTGTGGGAAGATTTTATCCTTTTGGTTTCACCTATGGCTGGTGTCCTACTATGCTGAAATTAAATGTTCATTAGCATTGAAAGTAAAAAACAGGTGCCCCACTTCTAGAGCACATGTCCTGATTACCCTGATAAGGACCAATTCTTTTTGTCTCCAAAGACTTTTAAACATTAAATGCAAAGTAGAACAGCACTAGCGGGAAGAACTGAGGAAGAATGATGTCTGAGCATCCTTGTGTCAAGTTCGTTCTTCTAAGAAGCCAGATACCTGCATTCTAACCTATTTTTCCAGGGGAGTATGAGGATTTTAATAAAATGGAATAATGTCAGCAGGAGACAATGAACGTACCCCTCCTTAGAATAGTCTTTTACATAATACCTGTAGGATGTGCTCATTGAAGTGTCTTTGGATGCGGGGATGTCTGCACTGCAAGATATCACTGGGACAGTTAATTCCACATTTAAAAAGTTCCCTATCAGACATGAATTTGAAAAGAGCTTCAGGATGTTCAAAGTAGTCTTTTTCTGGGGAGAGGAAAGATGCTAAATGAAAAGCAAACCCTCTGGATGTAATGATTGTAACATGAGCTGCAGTTATTGCAGGTATTGTTTAGAGTCCCTTTGCTGGTACACGGAGACATGAGGAATGGAATCCTGGTCTCAGATCTAATTTTAGAAAAACAGGCACTTCTTTATCTTGGGCCCAGTAAAGTTTAACTTGTTCATAAATGAGTCAGGTGATGGGGTAAATGCCTCCTCAGCAATGTCATTGGTGACACAAAGCTGGGAGCAGTGGCCAACAGCCCAGAGTGCTCTGCAGCCCTTCAGAAGGACCTCACCAGGTTGGAGAGATGGGCAAAGAGGGAGAGAATGGAGTTCAACAAAGGCAAGTGCAAGGTTCAAGAACCAAATGGACTCAATCATGTGCCATGTGCTCTGGGATGACTCTGCTTGAGCAGGGAGGTGGTACCAGGTGATCCACTGAGGTCCCTTCTAACCTGACCCACCCTGTGATTCTGTGACTCAGATGACCTCTCAGTTCTCCAAATCACAGTGATATGAACCGAAGTGTTTCATTGCCTATCTCCCTTGATTATTCAGAGTTTGTATTCTTCGACTAGATGTTGAAGATGAAACTGTGTAGGAAATGTACACTCATGAATCCCACAGCCACTACTTCATCCTCTGGGTTTCATCTAAATGTCTTATTCATCTTTCCTACCATGAGGAATCACTCAAAACTGACTGGAAAATCACTCAAAACTGGCTGGAAATGGACACACACACACTTTGGAGATCTGTCCAGTCCCAGCAGATTCCTGGTTGTTGGGGTCCCTCCCCTGCCATGGAGCCCTGGGAGAGAGGCCCTGAGGGCACAGACACGGGGTTTCCCTGCCCCTGCTCAGCCTCGTTCCCATTGGTTGGTTTGTGTTCCCTGCGCGGGCAGAAGGACCCTTGGTCCCGTGACTGGAACAGTTCCTGGGCAGAGCTCCGGCCATGCGGCTGGAGAAATAAACATCTCTGAAACAGCTATCAAGAATCTGTCTGTCCATATATATTTCCTTTCCACGGGACTCTTGGTTTGGTATATGCATGTTGCAGGATCCCCACTGCAACACCTGGTACTTTGAGCAGTTTCCTGCTGTTGACCAAAGGTCACCTTGCCTGATATCTACTCAATATCCCAACATACCTGAAGTTCAGTGTAACAAGACCTGGCACAGAATAGAAACTTGAACTGAAACAGATGAAGACAGACTGTTGCTTTCTTGAATTGTAGTAAAATAAGGGATAATGGAAGGTGAATAAAGTAACCAAAAGAAAACATAACAAGGGAGAGTTATAATTGCTGAATAAACAACCTCCCTGCCTTAAGAGTTGAGTAAGGGAATACATATGCTTCCAGTGGGAAAAATATCCTTCCTAGCTCTGCATTAATGACACCCAAGACCAAATAGATAAGTGTGTTCAATGTTTAATTCAATTTAATTTAAAGCTTGGTCACTGCTATAATCCTTTTGAGAAGTATCCCATTAGCTGAAAAACATTGTAGTCTCAAAATTATGTGCATACATATGTTTAATAAGAAGAAATGGATTCAAAGCTGGGTGGTAAACTGGGACCTGGTAGACAGCAGTGGGAACTTCTTGTTTATTTCTCTTTGTTTCAGAAATAATACAGCGCCTTTATAGCATGACCCCAAATCATTGGAATCGAAGAGAACGACTAATAACTGCAGCACACAGAAAAACTCTCCATTAAGGGTTGATTAAAACTCATTCAAGTTGCAAAACTCTTGTTAGCACCAAGTTTCACGCTGTCAGCAAATTGGCTGGGAAAATGCCCTTCGTCTCATTGTGATATTTCAATGTATTTCACAGAGAGACAATCACAGAAGTACTCGTGCATTCATCACACACTGAGATTCTCAGCAATCCAAAGGGTTGTGTGGTGCTTGCTGTTGATGTGAAGCACACTTCACAAGCAGGAGCGAGCAGCACAAGTCCAGGCCACACAAGTACAAATGCTATGATTTCACATTGTCACCTCAGATTGTCTTGTTGCATCTTGCTACACAGGACAAAGGAAATATAAGGTGTACAGAAATGCTATTTTCTTTTGCATAGGGAAGCTAGATTCTAAGCAAGACTGCATATTATGGTTTCATAACTTTAAATTAATTATTCCCACAATCCTCAGTGGCTGACACTTCTATTGACCCACAGTTAAGAGGAAAAAAGGCCAATTTCAATCCTGTGAGGCATTAAAAATTCAGAATTATCTGCTGCAACCTTGAAATGCCGTTCTACCATTTCATCTTTACTATTTTTCTGACAAAGTTTTTAATCTTGTAGAAGTTCTTTTTTTGCACCGTAATTGATCTTCACTAAATGCTTTACATAAACATCAGTGTATTCCAATTCAGTCAGTCTTTCCTCATAGGGCAGGTGTTCCCCTTCACCTGCTGTAGCTCATGTACAGAATGAACATGTGTATGATGTACAATTTGCCCTCAGCCATCCCACCCCAAAAGGGTTTTTAGTTTTATTCATTTTTATCATTGAAGTATCTCATTGCAGAAGATTTCAAAGTTATTGCAACACCTAAGAAATTACTTTCTTCAATCCTAAATACTTGATTAAATTTTGAAGATCAAGGTAGAATTAGCTGCAAATTTGGGCCAGGATGCTCTAAGAGATCAAATTGAGATTTAATTGAAAGCTACTGGCACAGCACAAATTATAGGCATTCACCTCTCAATGCAACCCTTCTAGTGTATAATTATTTAAAACAAATTTGAGAGTTCATGTTGTTTAACCATTGCCATGCTAGTTAAAGCTACCTAGAGACCTAAGGGAAGAAATGGCACACTGGAAATTTAATAACAAACAGATTTTTTTTGTCTTGGCTTCACAGATTATAAGGAAACACTGTTGTGAAAGAGTAAACAGTCAAAAAATTAAAAATCCTTCCTTGCTGCAGCTGGATACAGAGGTCTTCATAGGAGTTTGGACACTAACCTTTAACTTTCAGTAGGGAGAGGGGAAGGAGAAGGGTGGAAATAGGCAGGAAGTGCAATTCTCTTCTTCGTTTTCCTTAGTTCCAAGAAATACTTGAGGCTCTGATGTTCCCTGTGCTATTATGCACTGATGACTTCACAATACAGTATTCTCAGTGTGGGAATCAACAAGTCAAGATGCAGCTCCTGCTAAATGTATTATTCCCTGTTATACTCCTGCAAGCAGAGAGATGCCTTACAAAGGTATTATAGCAAACCTGATTTAAAAAAATAATTCTATGATGTTCTTACCAAACTACCCTCAGTTCCTTAATAGCACCTGTGATTAAGATCATTGTCTTTTTTTCAGTTTGAAAAATCCACTAGGTTTTATCATGAAATATTGAAAAAGTTAAATTTGTTGATAGAATTGTTCTCTAAATTTTACTACACACAAATCTTAAAATGAGAGAAGTCATGGATAAATGACATTTAAAAAAAAGATAAATATATTTTTTCCTTTTGCAAATTTGTTTCTGCACAACTTTTCTACTAAACGGTATTTTTTAAGAATTGGCCCTAATATTTGTAGCATATTGGACTAAAATTGTCCTCAACTCAAAGCTCATGTGCTTTATTAAACTAATTCACCCTGTTTATCACATGCAGACTATCCTTTGAGCCAGTGACCACCTCTGTGCAATGAATTATGAACTGATGATTTTGGTTCTTTTACATCTTCTGGACCAATTTTATTTGGTAAATACAGTTTCTATGTCAACCCTGAAGAGCAAAATGAAAACTCTATCACTGCATGCTAGAATGAATGAAGAGGGTTCAGGCTCTGCCATCAAACTGGAGTTCATAATTCAAAATTATGTGGTGAAGAAAGAATGGAAGGAAGAGTAGAAAATTCCCGGAGAGAGAAAAAGTTGGGTTGCACGTGTGACATGTTGGTCTCAGCAGCAATATCACTGTATTGGGTTGGCATGTCAAAGTTTTGTCAATGGCAGGGCAGGGCTACAAGGGTGGCTTCTGAGAAGCTGCTGGAAGCCTCCTCTGTGTCTTAGAGATCCAAGGCTAGTCAGCTCCAAGACAGACCCACAGCCTCCATTCCCCACCTCCCTGCGCTGCTGTGGGAGAGAGGAGGTAAAGAATTCAGGAATAAAGTTAAACCCATTAGGAAGGGAGCGGTAAGGAGAAGGTGTTTTAAGATTAGCTTTTAGTTTTCATTATCTGACTCTGATTTGATTGGTAATACATTAAATTATTTTCCCTGAGTCAAGTCTGTTTTGCCTGTGACAGTAATTGCTGAGTGATTTCTCCCTGTCCTTACCTCGACCAACAAGACATTTAGTAAATTTTCTCTCCCCTTTCCAGCTGAAGAGGGGGGTGACAGAGTAGTTTTGGTAGGCACTTGATGTCCAGCCAAGGTCAACTCACCACAATCCCACCACACACCATACATGGCCAGGAGAGAAGCTGAGAGGAAACTAAAGATGTGTTCTTTTTCTATGACTTCAGAAACCTTAGAAAACACAGTATCACAGAAAAATGCATCATTATACTCATGTAAAAGCCTGAAAATCTTCTGAATGACAAATTCCAGGTAAATTCCAGAAATTTAGAAAGCATGAGTTATGTGATTGTTGAGCAGACAAACCCTCAGTCCTTGCTAATGCACTTGGGCATGGACAGAAGACAGCAGAAGTGCCAGAAAACTGCCTTGATTTCAGCAAGTCTCTTCTGCCCCTCAGAGCAGGAATTTGGTGTAAAATCAGGAAAAGCCACCCAGATTACACAGGGAGAAGCAGGACAGACCTGCAGTACCCATGTTAGGAGTGGGCAACCACCACTGATTTATGTTTACCCTCAATTACACCACTCCTGAGAAGAGCGGAATAGTTACGAGTGCCTTCCCAGGCCATTACTGCTGTGCATGAAGCCTGTGACAGCCTGTAATGGAGATGTGAGGCGAATGCAAGAAATGCTCTCTAATGAAAAAGGGATTGGATTCCATTAAGCCTCTGTCAGTATCAGTCTTGAAAATACTAAGCGAAATAATGAATTATAATTAAAAAATAATTTTCTTCTAATGAAACAAAATTAAACACTAAGCTGGCACTGCTGTGTAGGAAAATAAAGCGTAGGAGTGTCAGCACCAGGATGGCTCAGTGCTTCAGGGAGGAGCAGGGTCAGTCATTAAACTCAGTCAGGCTGCTCACATCCACACCCCAGGAAGAGTGCAGAGGTGAGAGGATGGACCAGCCCCAGTGAGGAGAGGCTGCAAAGTGCACAGAGCAGGGCTGGATGCCCACGAGCTGAGCTTTCTGCCTCAGCTTTGCTACCAACCCTTCCTTGTGCTGCTAAGCAAAGTTTTAACTCTCCCCCTTTCTATCCTGAAGCTGCTGAGAGTTACAGACTTCTGGATTCAATCATCAGAGCTTGTGTAGCCACACAAAAGTCAGAGAAATGTCATTTCAGCAAGGATTTGGAGCATGTAATATCCTTTAAGAATGAACAGAACAATCATGGTGGGTCCCTTATGTCCTTACTCCATGAAGAGCTGAGCTGCTCCAGTTTTTGTCCTATTTATTTAATTTATCACTTAAAATATGGAGATGGAGAACACCGGCACTCTTCTTCTGTCCTTACAGCACTGTAGTGTAACACAGCCTTAATCCTAAATAAATCCTTTATGTATGAAAGCGGATATAGAACTTACTATTCTGAATATAGAAAAAAAAACCATCTACCCAGATGTCACAAACCACAATGAAAAGTACTGTCTACGGTTTTGGGGTTTTTAAGTGCTTCACATTTCCTATTAATTATTCTCAAGGAAAACAGAATGATCCTTTTCAACCTGAACCTGATTAAATGCATTTAATGGTACCTGGCTTTGGACTGTTGGCTCCTTAGGGAGAAGACCATGAATTTAACAGTATTTGAAGCAGATTCCAGATGGGAATTATCAAGCATTCTATGATTCTTGCTCACTGACACAGCACTGAATATTTGCAGAAAGGCTTTAAGTACAGACTACAATTCCCACTGAGTTCAGTGATGCAGGGTAAGTCCCTCACACAGTATTTCTGTATTTCTGGGACTGAGTTAAAAAAAAAAAAAACGCAACACATACCCAAAGAATATTCACAAATCCTTGCCTGAATCTCCTACGTTCCTAAATAAGTGAATAATACATCTGAAAAAAATCCATATTCTTTTGCAGGAAATGATGATATAAAATATAGATTCACAGAGAAATAAATGGTTACATTTCATGGTTTTTTGTCAGGGAAACCTATTACTAGAAGTCCTGTAATGGAATACATCTCTATATTGGAACACTGACCATGGCAGCAAAAGAGAAATATAAATAAAAACACAAATTCTGGTCAGAACTATGCTAAATCCTACTGAATGATTATACAAGGAGAATAAAAGACTTGCAAATTTCAGCTATTTCAATTTAATGGAAGCAGACTGATGAAAAAATGAAACTGTCCTCTACATCTGTGGAGATCATGCAGTCCTGATCTCAGAAGCCTCTGATTTCTCATTTAAATTAAACCAGTCTGGTCTTGGATGTCACTGTACTGTTTGTTTCCAACATAATGGGAAATGGTCCCCACGGCTCTCGTGTGATGCAGATCAAACTGGTGGATCTATGAGTGACTCCATCATCAAGATTTCTTTTGGCAGCTCTGGGAAGGTCTCAGTGGAAGTTACCCTGCTGATTACAGCCACATCTATACAGCCACATTGAGCGGCTATTCCAAATGACTCACCAGTCACAGGGGTTGCAGACAGAGAGGAGGTTTATGTTATTTCAATATGTAATTTATTATTTTCATAACAGAAGTTATGAAATTGTCAATGATAAAGGAAAACATTTTAAGTTTGGGAAGACTTTTGGCTGGGATATATATTAAGTTCTTCATTAATGATCTGGAGGAGAGAGAAGCAATGAGTTAAACATAATCACTGCCTGTGTGAAACTGAGATTTACTGTCAGCTCTGGCGACAACAGAGGCACAGTAGAAAGGGACCAAAAGGACATGAAGATATGATGGGAAAAGGTATGATCTTCAGGCTTGGGAGAGGAAGAGAAGAAATAATACAAAATTGCCTGCAATAGAGTAACAGCTACAAAACAGGGTTAAAAAGTATAAAAGGAGTTTGCAATATTATGTGTGGAAAAAATAACAATAATAATACTAGAAGTAAATTGAGTAGAGGCATATTTTGCTTAGCTGAGCTAGAAATGTTGTTCAAATGTCCAAGTCTTGATCAGCTTGTGCTTTATAAATGCTACTGTCCAGTTAGAGTTGACGTCTTCCCTCCCTCCCTCCCTTCCTTTTTTCCTTCCCTCATTCCCTATCTTTCTCCCTTACATAATTTTTTCTTTTCCTTTCCTTCCTCCCTTTCCCCCACATAGGCTGCTGATCCTTGGACAGGTCATTTCCTCCTCCCAACATAAACAGGTTCTCATTTTCAGCATGAAAAGTGTGCAATCTACCTGTTCTCTCTCAAGCTGGAGGACCTGACAAAGGTCCTGAGATAGAAAGTGAATGCAGTGAAACGTCTCAAAACACTGTCAAAGATAGAAGTTCCCCTAAGATAAGCCACCACAACAGGAAGATGTTAAATCTGAAGGTTTGGAATTAGCACACCAGAGAAGATTCCCCTGTGAAGACTGTGGGATCCTGTGATGAGAGCAGATGGCAACAAGAGGAAGCCAGGCCTGGTGAGTCAGATCTGGGTACCCCATCCAGACAAAAATTCCCTCTATGGCAAACTGTGAGAAAGGAAGCAAGTCCTTATACACATGCCAGAACAAGTTTTGGGAATGGCACCTACACCCTGTGAATATCTGGGACCTGGGCTGTACAAAAGTGGTACCTGCAGAAGAACACTCTGGGACCTCCACCACTGGGAAGACCAGAAAAAGAGGACCAATGAGATGCTGTTGGAATCCATGTGGTGGGGATACCCTTACTTAATCTGTCTCCCTCTCACTTTCTTTCTCTTTGCTCACCTCTCTCTTCATATTTCTATCTCTCTACCTCACATTTGCTGTTAAATAAAATCTGTACTATTGACTTTGGCATATGGATATGGTCTTGTTTGCACCTTAATTCTGGCAGAGGCATCTCTTAATAATCAGATTCTAACAGAATGGTCTCCCTTTTCCTGGGTCATTAGTTTCCTGCCACTCCAATTGCAGAAAAAGTGGGTAGTAGCATCCCATCAACCAGTGCTGCAAGCTGGACTTAACAATAGAGTTTAATCTTCAAAGCCACAAATAAGCTGGATTGAGTCTTTCCCAGGATACACGAGCAGGGGTTGAACTACAAGCCAGGTGTCCAGTGAGAACTCCACTCTGGGAAGCTGTGGGTCCCTGCTAAGTCCTCTGTTTCATTATGCAAGGATTTCTGATAATTTATGGCATCTCTGCTGGGTTTAAGTGCCCAAGTTTGGGCACCTGAATCCCACCCAAGGAATTAGAAATTATTTCAAGCAGAAAATATGTCTATGCATACCATGTGAGAGTAGAAACTAGAAGAATTTTAGACACCTTTGTTTTTATATAAGTAAAATAATGTCTCCATAGGTGCGAGTTTTTTTCCCTTTTGAACTTCAGTAATTGAATGCCCTCATGATTTCACTTCATATTTTGAAGTGGCTCTTCCTTTAGCTTGCCCTTCCATTAGATCCAGCAAGCTTTGGCTCAGGTTTGTTCGCCCTTAATTCGACCTCAAATATACTTCATATGATAGATGACACTCATGATTATCTCTCAGTAGAATCCACCTAATTGAAGGATATATTTGGCTGAAGAAATAACTGTGAATATAAGAAAGAAACTCAGAATTTTGTGAAAAAGACATTCCCAACTATACAGCTTTAAAATATCAGAAAATCTCACCTGCAGGTAAATTCAGAGGACAGTAAATATAGAAAGATATTTCTAACATTTAAACATAAGCAGCATTTCTTAGTGATTTCTCAGTGATTACATCTCATCATTTAAAGCTAGAATTTTCTAGGACAGAATAGAATTAAATTATATACACATGTTCTGGCATCTCCATGAGAGAGAAAACCAAGAGCTGTCACTATCAAATTAAACATGAAGTGGTAGAAATTAGGGAAATAGATACATATGCAAATAAAACCACAAATACATATGCATATATGCTTTTTAACATTTTTTCTTAAAGAAGTTCTCAAAAACAAATGTATTTCTCTGAATTAACTCTAAAACTGTTGCAGAAGGTCAAAGTGTTTAATAACTTTATGTTCAATTACAATGACCCACCCAAAAATCCTGAAGGAAAAATTCAATTGTGTGTGCTTTTATCAGTCAACTGAATCTACTATGATGCACTAAATTTTTTGAAATAAAGATTCCTGTCTTCATAAAAATATCCTTAGGACATTAAAATTCACTTTTAAAGTATCAAATATTTTATTTTTATTAAAAATGATGCAATATCCTGGCTTGACTGGTTTAAACTAGTAATTGCCAAATTCTTTGGAGCAGCTGCACTTATCACTGAAAACGTTTTGCAGGACTATCTGCAAAACTCAAATGTGATTAGAATAATTGAGAAAAGATGTGTTACTATGTGTTATATTTCTCTAATTAGGCTACAAGGGCAGAGACACAGCATAATTATTACAAGGTGGCTTTCAAAAATAGCTTTACTACATTTTAATTTCTTCGTACTGGGAGGAGTCACTGCCATTGGGATTTGTGTCAGGTGGCCTTCAAATTCTTAGTCCAAGAGGTTGCTAAGTCCTGCTAAAGAAGAGTTTAAAGCAAAAAAAGGTACTGTGACAAAGAACATCCAAATCTGTCAGAATTCTGTGTTATTGATGCTGTGCAGTCTGTTTAAGTACTGTTAAACTGAACTAAAGCAAAAGTTAGAGAAAAGAACAAGATCTTTTGGATCAGCTGGGATCCTACCAGGTGGATCTGCATTAGCATTTAGTCCATTGGAGCAAGAGCATCTTTTTAAGGCTGTGACAGGCACTGTTTTCACAGTCAAGTGGAATTTTCCTCACGTGTTGGTTTATGGCATTCCTGTGGGAATTTTTAATGAATACTACTACATTTTTAAGGCTCAGTCTGAGGCTTCATATTCATGAACAGTTGAAATTAATTGGGAATTTGAAATTGAGCTGTTTGTGAGGAAAACATCAGTGTTTAAAAATAAACCATACCTTTAGTTTTGACTTGCCTAATTTAAATAAATCATTAGCTAATTTTTTATTTATGTCTCAGTTTTAGCTGCTAAAGTAGATATTTATGACTTTGTTCTTAAATTAGTTTTCTAATTTACTTGGCATTTCATATAATGCAGAGAGGGAGTTGTTTTCTCTATTTCTTTTTGTTTGGCTTTTTTTTCATTTACCTTTTTTTTTAATTTGGTATGAAATGTTTAAATATGTCTTGAATCATACAAAGTAGATTCTGAGACTTGTTGATTACCTCAGTTTGTAAACTTCATCACAATTCAAACACAGAAATACTGTAAAACCAACAGCTTCAGTCTATGGAGTCATCTTTATTTTCTATGCCAGGGTACCTCTGCAATGAAGAAAATCAAAATCCTTCTGCTAAGCTTTATTAATCCATCAGAAATCTGTGTTTGAAGGAAGCAGTATTATTTCTTGGACACTTTTTTTTTTTTTTGATTTTACTGTCTAAATACAGAGTTTGGAGACGTTAAAGTTTTTACTGATCACAGTTTATGTCTATATGTGTAAAACTTCCTAATAACTCATAAATTGTTGAGAATTAGGATCCACCTGCTGCAGCTCAGACATCTTAACAGTATGTTATATACCTGAGTTTGACCCTACACAAGTAAAGGATGTAATGGATGGAAAAAAGGAATAATAAAGGGTGTCCTAGTATTCTAAAACTGGAGATGAGACAGATTTTATTAATCATTCTCTGAAAATGCCTGGTTTTCATTACGGACTATCTAGAGAGGTCAGAGTGACCTGCTCGGATGTAGTTATTTATTTTTTAGAATTTCAGATATGAGGTGAGATGAGCTGCACATTATATGGCCAACACGGATTTTTAAGCATTTTTTGGATTGACAGGATTCTAAAAATAAGAGTTTTGAATATAAGTGCAGCCTTAAAAAAATTCCTGAAAACTTGTTACTGCAGAGTCTGAATAAAATCAACACCTCTGATAATAATGTTATTCACTTGAATTCACACTCTTGATAAGGATCAGTACATCCCATGCAAAACCTGTCAGTACCTAGAATAGCAGAGTTGTGGGAATTTATAGAGCTGATTAGTCATTACATACAAACAGTAAAATAAAAGTTGTTATTTTGTTGACTTTTTTATCATGTTTGATACTCTTTTTTTTTTTTTTGGCAGACTGTAAAACTATGAAAACATGGAGGTTGAAACGAATGTTAAATGTGCTTCTTTAAGAATAGCTCTTCTTGGAAAAAAAGGAGGAATTATATTTATACTGAATTAGTGGATCAGACTGTGTTAGCTCTGGGGTCATAATTTAACTTTCAATGTTTACTTGAAATTCTCTCCTTATATTAGTCTGGTACGTGCTGAATAAGATACTGGTGCAGTTGTGACATTTAACAATCTCTAATGTAATGAATTATTTCCTTTTAGCCAAATTAATGGAGGCAATAACTCAAATTTTAAAAGCAGTTTTATAAAGCCTCCTCCTGAGTTAAAGCCACCGGTGCAGATAATCAAGTAATTGTTAAATCAGAATTGTTAAATTGAGATACTTTGAAAATTTTCTTGGGCCACACACCACTGCCTTTACTTGTGCAGGAAAACCACAATTCTCATTCTTTTTCCATTCCACTTTGCAGTGCCAGTGAACATATCTCCACCAGCAAACAACTCCATCCTTCTCTCCATATTAATCTTTGCACTTGGGAAAACATTCTCCAAAAATGAAATCATCAAGTAAACTCTGTGGTGACAAAATTTATCATGAAATATCACTTTTCTTGAGAAGCATAAGGGGGAGGATGGGGAGTGATGGGTTGTCTTCATGCAGACATTTCATTCTCAGCAAGCAAATGTCGATCTTCCCCTTTGACGCCCTGAAATTGTGTGAGGCATTTCACAAAGCAAACTTACTCTTTTTGTCTTTAGATGGAATTCAAGCTAAATTCAATATGACACAGTCAAAATCTAAAGACAGACAAGAGAAAAGGTAGAGAAAAAAGGTGAGGAAAATGACAGGAATAAATTCACTGACATGATCAAGGAGCTAAGGGGTACAAGATGTAGTCTGTCTGAGCAGCTGAACTTGTGTACTGATTGTAGATAGCAGGAATAACATTTAAGTAGATGTTAAATAAGATTGATATGACACTGGCCCCTGTAGAGAACTTTCAGCCTGAATTACTGCCTTTGTCATAGAAGCAAACCCAAAGACTTTGATTAGAGATCAGCAGGCCAACCTTTGGTGCTGTTCAGAGTGACAGCAGATCTGATATTTTCGTCAAAACTCTTACATGACATATAGTTTCACATGCAACTCCTGGATCAATAAAAATCCACGCTGCTCTCCAGTGGTGATTGAAAGCCATTCTCTGTGAGCTGGTGCAGTGAAAACCTGTTCAGTGGTGCTGGGGTGGAGAAATAGGCTCAGTGAAGGGTAAATGAGCTGTTCATTATCAGGTGGATTTGATTCATTATTAGTCATTCCAAAAACTCATACTCTGAAGATAGGTGAATGCCTAATGTGATAGATTGGCTCCATTTCTCAGTTTGGGTAGAGAAATCATTCCCAGCTTTCAGCATGGCTTTGGTACAAACTCTCTTCCTGGGAAAGTGTCCTTAAAAGAAATGAGCAATCTGGTCTAGTGGGAGGTGTCCCTGACAATGGAAGGGGGGTTGGAACATGGAGATCCTTCAGATCCGTTCAAACCCAAAGCTTTCGATAATTCCAGTATTCTATGCAACATATCTGCACTCTGGAAAGAAATCCACAACATCAGAGAGCCACACATCCTTCTTGAGGTACCCTCCTAAGGCATTTTTATCTTAAAAAAACATTCAATTACATTTTCCCATGTATGCTGGAGATCTGCCTATCTACAGGGCAATTTAGAAGCTGTTAGGGGTTCTGTTTCCAGGAGTGTCATGCTCCTTTTGGAGTGCAAAACCCTCAGCATCTGCAGTCCTAGCATGAAGCAAAACGTGCAGCTCAGTCTCCAGCTGATAAGTTTCTCTATGTAAATGTCACATACATGTGCATTCAGGGCCATCTGAAGAGCTTTGAGGTAGTCAGAACCACTTCATAGGGCTGACAGAAATAACACTGTACCTCTGGGAGATCCATGCCCTACCAGAACAGCAAGTGGTTCAGGCAACTGAAGTGAGGTCTCGGCAGGGAGATTAGCTTGAGACCAAGAGAGCTAAGTTTTGGTGTCTGTGTGTGGACATCTAGAGGTTTCCCTTTACTCAGGAGACTTCTAGACAAGGTAGTGAACAAATCCTGGAGAACAGTTCAGCTCACTCTCAGATGCCTAGGGCTAGATATAATAATAATAATAGTAATAATAATAAAAATAATAATACCTATATCCTAGCTATTAAAAGATTCTGATATTTCCTTTCTGTCCTCTGGCCAGTGATTTGGTTGCCCAAACACAGACATATGGCACCATTTCAGATGCCTCAGTGATCCTGCCCGGTCTCCAATTCCCTCACATTGGCCTGGCCTTTGCAGATGCTCGGAATGACATAAGGTAACTCCAGTTTTCTCAGATAGACATATTTTGGCAACTGAATCAAGGTTTCCCTTTCCAGATAAAGCAAAGCTAGCTCCTCGACAGTAGCTTTCTAGATCTTTCATTGTCCTCTTGATCTTCATCTTTTACACTCAATGTCCTGTGAACAAGGCTCCAGCTGTGCATATGAGAGCAGTTACCCCCTGAGACTGACACACAACCATCCCATTAAAACAGCCCAGAAAGGAATGTGCCCTTTTCTGCTTCAGGGTTTCACCATTTACCCTCATCCTAGAAAAATTTTGATTTCAGTGTTGTTTTCTCATGCTACTATCTAGCAATTTTCTTCTGTGTTATATGAATTTGATTTCCTACCCAGAAGTGTAGGAGCTTATGCTGGTTTTTATTAGTATTGAAACTCCCCATGAACCAAGATTCAAACAGTTTCTCCAAATTTTTAATGCAACCTTCCACTCTGGTCTCCCCAGGACTCTTAACCTCTGCATTTTTCGGTTTCAACAGTTAAACCCACCGTTCAGCTCAACACTGAAAAGGATAACAAGGCTCTGGTTTAACACACATTTATTTATTGGTGTCCTGCCAGTACTGCAGAGATTCTCTCACCAGAGTCCGGTGAGACATGCTGATCAACTGCTGAAGTTTCAAGCCTGACCAACACAGAGGAAAAGGAGCAGAGAGACGTGAAACAAATTGCCTAAAAGAAAACAACAGAGCCTCTGGATGGAGACTAGTATCTAAAATGAAACTTTAGCTGGAAATCAAGGTTCAACATTAGCATTGCATCAGCTGTCACTTCTTCATTCTTTTATGATTCACTCCTGTGCTGTTGCTGAGGGGACATTACCCAAAACAGGATTTTACAAAAAATAAAGTAGTGCTTAAAGGAAGCTCCAGAGCACCTGGGCATCATTTCAAGCAAGATCTATTCAACCACTCATTTCTGCTCTTCACAGGCAGACAATATGATAATAAATATTAAGCAAAGACCACTAATTTGTATCCATCATAGTTATGATTGCAAAGCTTAACATACACAACAACCCAAATACAGTGAGTTTCTTTATTCCAGTGTATTTTTCCTCCCTTCTGTTCCATGCTGAACCATAAAGACTGTTCTGAGATGCATTATTTTGTTGGCAGTAAGTGCTGCCAGTGTTATTACAGAATCGTAATTTTTTGAAATTGAAAAAGTCTATAAGATCAGCAAGCTCATTTTGGTCCATCCACAGAAAAGCTATATTCTCCCAAGGGGGACATGTCTTATACTAAAATAAGGCTACCTGTGAATTGCAGCAAACACTGCACCTTGCTGATGTCTGCCTGTGTTGCCATTTGCTTTACCCCATCAAAGCCCTGCTGAATTCTCTCCTGAAAAAGTTTTATCTTGGGCTATGGGTGTTTAAGTCCTGTTGGACAGACTGCAGACAGCCCAGCAGGAAAAGGAACCTGGATCACAGGCATCTCCTTCTACCTTTTTCTGGGGTAAACCATGAACAGGCTGCAGAAGCTCTGAACTTTTCTGAAGGTCAATCCCATTAGACTCTTGCTTATCTTGTACCTCAGGTGATGGTACCAAGCATGCAGATTAAAGTCCTGCAGCACACATTCCACATGCCTGCTAATTCTCCATGTGGCTAGATTTACCACCCACATGCAAACTGACTTTCCCCTGAACTTCTGTTCTGGGTGGGATGAATTTCTCACACTTTCACATTCAGTCTAGAGCTTTGAGATAGTGCCAGTGCAACTTCTGGCTTTGCAGTGAAGATGCAGGAAACTCATCAGTTCGGGCAGCACAGGCAGAGATAGTTCTTTCCAAGGGCACAAACCTCTGCCAGTCTGCAGATAAAACCTGGTATGGAAACTGTACTGATTGTACCTCAGAGCCAGCAGCAGTCAGACAGCCCACACAGGGTCTTTTGGTTAGGAAATTCTATGAAAGATGAGATGTGTTAATTTAAATGTCTCAGCCTTTTAGGATGAACCTTGGGGTCTCACATCTGGGTGAAATTAGGAGGAACAGCAGGGAGAAAATGCAATCCGATGGCTTCTGTGTAAAACCCGGGCCATGACCAGGAGTTATTTGCAATGTACATTCACTCCCACTGTGAAATGGCCCTCAGGTATTCAGTTGTCAAAATACAAATGTATATTAGTTACCAGATGGGGAATGAAAGTAGATGTTCTGCTATACTCCCCATTCTGCACAATAAACATGAGTTAATTCAGAAATGCCTCTGATGTTAATCTGAAGAGGATCACAGAGAAAACTAAAAACTGCAGTCATAGAATCCTAGAATGGTTTGGATCGGAAGGAACTTTAAAGATCATCTTGTTCCAACAGGATGACAGGGACACCTTCCACTATCCCAGGTTGCTCCAAGCCCCATCCAACACTTGAACACTTCCAGGGATGGAGCAGCCACAGCTTCGCTGGTCAACCTTTCTCTATGCCTCACCACCCTAACAGTAAAGCATATTTTCCTAATATCTATTCTGAAACAGAATCTAAATTCTTTCAGTTGAAAACAATTCCCCTTTGTACTATTTGATTACTTTTCCCCCCAGAAAGGCAGAATTTGGCTTTAATAAGAATATATATCCAAAACAGAAAAAAAGGAAATCTGACTGATGTTTACATGCTCTCTGTGCTAGAAAACAGTGTCAAAAGCTACAGGTGGTAGTGCTAATGGACAGATAAGTTCCCTCTTAGTAGAGCTAGTCTCCAGTGGCAGGTGATACAGTGTGTTTGAGAACAAAACTGTGATGAAAGGTGACGTGCTGCAAAGATCTCGATTTATTAAAAAGAGGTCAAGGTCAGAAATCAACCTACTAGCAGTACTTAATAATTGTTTGTGAGCAGGCAGCATAAAAGCAATGAATTTGTTATTATTTTCCACTGTGGCATCTAGATAAGGCAGGTTGCAATGAATTCTAGGTCTCATTCCCTTGATTTGCTGATCATCCTGCATTCAAACACTGAAGCAAGTTAAACTCCATCATATCCATGCAGCTTGCTGTGTCTCTGAAGATAACCTGTCAGTTTGTTCAGTTCACCACTTAAATTATCAGAACTTCCTTAAATCTTACACCTTTTTGTCGTTATGAGGAGTTGGCTGTGATTTTCTTTTTCCCTTAGCACTCTAGCACCAAGAAATTCTGGGAAATATAATCAGTTCTGTCTGCAGGGAAAAGAAATTATAACTGTCAGTCTGCTCTATATTCTAGAAAGCTCCTTTGCACTCCAGAAACAAAGAATCTTCTGGCACTTTGACAGGCTCTTTTCTTTTAGCTGAAAGGAAAAATAATCAAAAAGATCAATAGGAAGTGTAAAATGCATGGATTTTAGTGAATTGGAATTACTTTCTTGTGTCATTGCAGGCAGAGACTGACTGCAGACTCACACGGAGCTTTAACTGCAGTTTTGGGCATGGGTGTGCTATTCAGAGCAGTAGTCCTTGGAAATTAGGGGTGGCGGAAGAGTGAAAGCTCAGATTTTGTAGGCTTTGTACACTGAAGAAGCCTTTAGATGAGAGATGTCCACTGGCACAAGGAGTTAAACCCGCTTTTCATAGTTCTCTATGCCAGAGGTGTAGGGGACATTCCCATGGACCACTTTCTCCTGTGTCCCTTTTCAAGCCCGTCAAGACCAGGGGCCTCATGAACCTGAGGTCAAGTCTCTGAGGCCCTGAGGATGACACTTAATAAAGACAGAGGTGACTATTATTATTCGTTATTTGAATTTAAAAGGGTTTTTTTCAATTAATAGGAATTTCAGTGGAAAATGAAGTTTAATATGACTGAAATCACCTACCTGTGCAGTTAAATTCTGGATATGGTTGTGGATGAGAAAGAAAGAAATGCATGCATATGGGATAAAAATACATTTTTATTGAATAAAACTTATGCAGAAAGGGGGATAAGATCTCAAGCACACCTACACAAGTAGTTTTACATCAAATACAGCACTGTACATTGATCCAAAAGGCATTTTTTTCTTTATTCTGGAGAAAATCTGCTTTTTCCCCTTTTTACTTCTGTGTCTACTTTATCCAACCTCTAACCTGAGCACCCTATTCTATTTTCTAACATATTATTATAGTGATAGCTATTTACTGAAAGATTAGGTGCTATTTAAACACAGTCCACACCCACTAAAGAGCTTTTTCTGAGTAATGTAGGGAGGAAGGCTCTAAACAAGCAGCATCCTATATAGGAGTGATGTTCTGCATCCTTGTACTTTCTCCACATCCCTGATTACCTGGTTCTTTATTTTTATGCTGGGCACAGAATTCACCCTTTAGAAGAGCTTTACCAGAAAAAAAGCCTGTTACTAATTGCTTCATTGACAATTACAAACTCAGGAATAGTCCTTTCACTGGAGCAGGAACTCAGCATTGTCACGGCTGTTAACATTCTCCTTTGTTTCTAAACATTCTACTGGAGTCTGTAGGCTTTCAGATATTCAACTTTGCATTTATTGTGTGCAAACCTTGTGCAGAAATATCCCCCTAAAGAACAAACAATGCAAGACACAACAGTAGCAGAGGGTAAAGGAAATATTCAGCTGGCTGACTAATGGAAGGAAAAATCAATTATATGGACAGCTCAAAATCCAAAGCCCTCTGTGATTTTTTTCCTTTTTTCTTTTTTTCTTTTTTTTTTTTTTTTTGTCCTTGGAGACTTTTAGCACATGTAACATTG
The DNA here is from genome assembly GCF_020740725.1 of Corvus hawaiiensis. Classification (NCBI taxonomy): domain Eukaryota; kingdom Metazoa; phylum Chordata; class Aves; order Passeriformes; family Corvidae; genus Corvus; species Corvus hawaiiensis. Next base: position 75,173,640 of record NC_063216.1, on the reverse strand, counting down.
CTATTAGAGCACACCAGCTCAACTGAAAATAATATTGACTGGTGTATTGAGTGTACTGTAAACTCTTCGGGGCTGGCACCACATTTGTCTTTATGTTCAAGGAACCTAATTGTTATTAAGGCCCCTGGCTTGGGCTTTTAGATAAATAGAAGTGCACCCTTGTAAGACAGAAGGAAATTTGAAAAGTAAGTTCTGAATATGACAGAAAATAATAGTAAATTGCTGTAAGTTCTAACGTTTTCAGATGAAAGTGGGGATGCAAAATGAAAATAAGCTCAGTGGAGGTGGGAAAACTGCAATGAGAAACTTTTCTCTCAGTGTTCCAAATTGCTGCCCAGCAATTCAGCTGCTGAACTCTGTTCCTGGAAACACAAACCCACTACTAAAATCAGAATGTACACCATGGAGGCAATAAAATGTCCCTTCAGGGTTCAACTGCCTTTGTGGTCATTCTCAGGAGACTTATGTCCTTTTTCTCTTTATATTTAGTCAATTAATTTCTTGAGTTCCTGAAATTACTCAGAGATACTGTAAATTTTCTGTCTTAATTTTTTCTTACAAGACAAAGTGCTGAGTTGCCAAAATCCCCACAATCTTCCAAAAAATCCACCTTCAAAAATATGAAACTTAGACATAAAGCTGAAACAGTGCTTTTCAGTCTCATCAAAATGGAATTGTGTTTTTCTTTTAACAGTTGTATTTTTGCTTAACTAAATCACAAAATATAATTTCTTTTTTTTTTTTGATACAAAAAGGGAAATTATGTTCCTATGATTTGTCAGATAGAATATTATGAACATTAAATCTTAAAAAAGAAATCTACTGGAGCTATTCAGATTAAAAACCACCAAAAAACAACAACAAAACCAAAACCAAAATTAGCAATCTAGGAACTAGAACCTATGAGGAAAGACTGAAGAAGCAGAATTTGTTTAGCAGAGGTGTCTTTGGATGTATGAAAGATTGTTGAAAAGGGAAAGAGAATACAATACTTTTTGTTTTGATTTTTAATGGCTACTCTATTGTAGACACCACAAAAAGGACAAAGTTTACAATAAGACAAGAAGGTTAAATGTCATTCAGTTTAAATGTGAAGAAATAACCTCAGCATTAGAAAGGCTAATACTGAAATAAATTATTATTTCAATAGATGTGCAATCTCAGTTGCAGGTTGCATTAAAAAATTGGTCAGGAAAACAGAATGTGAGAAATGACAGAAGACACTAAACTTCCATTTGAACAAAGGAATTAACCAGACTTATACTAGATCTTTCTTTTTGCTCGATTTTCTTTCATCCTTATATATTTTTTTCTTATTACTATGCATATGTGACAATGACCACTCATCACAAGCCTTTGCAGTCCTTTTGATTTTAAGTGGAATCAAAGCGTGTTTTTGAACCACTTCTAATGGTGCTGTTAGGGACCTAAAGACACAAAGAAGGGTCAAAGTGTTACATGCATCTAAATAAAGGAGGGTTTCCTGAGGAAACTTTCTTGCCAGCAAGAGAATTAAAAGTCACTGCATGGAACGCTTTAGCATCTCTTGTTATTCATTAATAGTAAAAAGAATATTTATCCTGTGCAAAGACAGTTAAAAGGTCATGCAATAACACTACTGGGAAAAGTAATTTTATGTATTTATAAATATCTATCACATTCCATGGAAAAATAAATCTCTCAGCAATCCTAACAATTAGCAAATTCTTTGACTGAATTCCATAATTTATTCCTTCTCTTAGATCAGTATATCATCCATGAAACTTCACATTGAATTGCCAAGGGAACAAAAAAAGGGAAGTGGAGGATGTTCAGAAGCAATTATATCAATTATTCTCTGGAGCCCAAACATTCATTTATTCAGCAAATATATTTAGTGCTAATTGCTCCACAAAACAGACATTTCGAATTTGGATTGGGTCCAAAGCATCGATGTCAGGCCCATTTTACTCTGCTGCAAACTGGTGCAGTTCCTGCCTGGGTGCAAACATCAAGGGTGCTGCTTCATGTTACTCTTGATCACTTGGTTTCCACTGGGGTCTGGAACTGGGCCCCTCCCTACAAGACAGATGTTGAGGGGCTGCAGTGTGTCCAGAGAACGGCAACAGAGCTGGGGAAGGATCTGGAACACCAGGAGCAGCTGAAGGAGCTGGGGTGGCTCAGCCAGGAGAAAAGGAGGCTCGGGGGGACCTTCTTGCTCTTTACAACTCCCTGACAGGAGGGTATGGCCAGGTGAGGGTCAGCCTCCTACCAGCTAACAAATGACAGGACAAGAGCAAACAGCCTCAAGTTGCACCAGGAGAGATTCAGATTGGATATTAGGGAAAATTTCTTCACTGAAGGGCTTGTCAAACATTGCAACAGGCTGAGCAGGGGACTGATGGAACCACTCTCCCTGGAAGTGTTCAAAAAATGCAGAGATGTGACACCTGAGGGCATGGCTTAGTGTTGGGTTTGGGTTAATGGTTGAACTCAATGAAATGGATGACCTCTTAGAGGTCTCTTCCAGCCTTAATGAAAAAGAATGGGAAACAGGTATTATATGCTAAATAAACACAGAATTAGTATCATTGATGTCTCTTTATATTGTGTCACTGATTTTAGAGTAGAGAGAAAGTTACAAGGAGAGTTGTAAAAACGTCACTATTATTCCTGTTATCGACAGCAGGGCTAAAGCTCACAGATGGCCAAAACAGGGAGTATGTGCAAACACAACGCACATTAGGATGTGCACATCGACCTTAAACTGTCTCTGTCTCATAGCTGATTTTTCATGGTTCAGGGGAATTTTATATTTCAAAAATTATCTAAGTATCAAAGCAATGAATTTAGACCCGTTGCAAATAATTCTTCATATTGTGGTAGAACAAAGTGACCCCCACTAAGTACAAGACTTCTATCAGACAGGGGGGTTCCAGGCACAGAACAGAAGATTCTCACTGCTCTCAAACGTGAAGTAATGGTGGTGTTAAACAACAGATGCCTTACAAATACATGGGATAATTTTATTTTGTTGTTTCTTGGAGCTGTCTTGTACAGGACCAGGAGCTGGACTTTGATGATCCCTGTGTGTCCCTTCAAACTCAGGATATTATATCACTCATGAATTATGACTAAATTATTTCCAGATTTTATTGTGAATATATTTAAAAGCCTTTTGTTAGTCTTTATGACCAAGAATGTGTTTCACTTATCTACTATAAAGTTAACAAAGAGAAAATTGCTTCTTTCCCAATATGTTCATCATATGGAAAAAACCTGCTTCCTTGGCTTACTTTTACCAGCAGTCATTAATTAATTCTCATAACACTCCTGTAAGTACGAGCATCTGTTAAACATTAGCACACATAGACAGACGAATCCTTTGTGGGGTTTTTTTTGCATATTTGTTTTTCCTCAAAGACACTTGAGAGTTATCAAGTTTTTTTAGTTCTTGGACACTAGATGTTCTGTCCATATTTTTACCTTACCTAATGCTGGAACTCTGAAGCAGCATGTTTTTGTTTTCCCTCTTCAAAATATGGACCACCATGATAACAGAAACATTGAAAAATATATATTTATGTGTAAACCTTTCTACGTTGTGACAATACCACCTCTTCTCCTTGTCTGAGCCATCCCCAGTTTACATTTAGCTTATCTTCAGTTCCCTTGCATAAAGGAGGCTTCAGGCTTATATTTTGTTTTTTACTAGTCCTTTTCTTCCACAGGCACAGCTCTCCTGTTTCTCATTTAACACAGTAACAGACCTCACAGACCTCAGTTAGGCCATCACTGCCGCAGCATCCCAACTACATAAAAATCTTTGAGATTCTTTATGCCTCAACATGAAAGTCTGCACCTTTTTTTCTGAGGCAAATATCTGGATTTCTTTTACAGTCAATAGGAAAAAAAATTCCAATTTTTTGAGCATTATTTATCTCATTCTTCTGATCTGAACAGGGGAATCAGGCCCTAAAATGCCCATTTCTTCCCTATCACTGTGTAGTGGTTCCAACTTACCAGCTAAGCTGGAAATGTCATCCACACCCCTCAGTCTTCACAAAGGGCCTCAAAAGCCCGCTGGTTATTTTCTTTACCTGAAGAAAAATCCAAAATTAGGTGAAGCAAAACACAACAACAACAACAACAAAATTAAAGCTTTTCTTCCAGGCTCATTTTCTTTCTGACGTTTCCTTGAACTTTCATCAAGACTCTTATTGTTCTCCTGCATATGGTTTTTCTTTCTAATTATGAGGGTGAGCTGAAGTCATGTTCTCCCATCAGCAGACTTTTTTTTGCTTCCTGAGCTGGCCAAAAAATTAGAAAAAAGAAACAAACAACCAGACTCTCTTGTCCTTCTGTTCTCCTTTTCTTCTTTCTTTATCTCTGAGCATGATGCTCTGCTCTTACTAACCAACCATAGGAGTCTATTACCTTATTATTTTGTTATGGCATTTTTCAGAGCAAAGAAATAGTAGAAATAGATTTATTTATGCAATTTAAAAAAATATTTGTCAGATTTTTGCTCTTCCCAAGGAAGGGACATTCAGGTGATTTTAGTCCTTAGTGTAATTCTGTTCATAGGTAACTCTCTGAGATCAAATTTTCTCCTCCATCTGACCATGATGAAGTAAAACATAGGGGAAGATAGCCAGAAAGCATCAGGATACACACTTCCAAAAATTAAACTGAAACTCCTAATCATTATGTAAGGTTATAATGGACTTTATTTATGCAGTTTGGTAGCACAAGAGGGTTAAAACTAGAAACAAAACTGAGTTCCAGCTGTGAAACTCATATGGCTGGGTTTCCTTTATACCACACCTTTAAACGTCCAAGACCTTCCTGGTAAGAAAAATAAGAAAATTTCAGATATAAGCACAAAATAGGTCTCTTAAAAGATTCCTCGACTTTTCCCTTCCCTTATACTAAGATTTCAAATGTAGGTAACCCAATGTAATTCTATTTTTTTGCATGGAAACAATATAGTCTTCACCAGTGCTTTAACCAGGCACAGCTAGGGATATTTAGAGCTTTTCTGACCAGCAGAAGCTTGAATTTATTTTAAAGACAAAGAAAAGTTTCTAAATTTCTACTGAAACAGTATGAGAAGTTGTAAAGCAGCTGTGCTCCCAAAAGCTGAAAACAGGCTTTTGGACTGTCTGTTGCTGAATTCCAACAGTAACACTTTTACTTCAGTTACAAAACTCTTAGAATTTCTAAATTCACATTTTTATCTTTCGCACCACCTGAGAATCCCATATGCTGTTTATCTCAAATATATCCAACTTTCTACAGCGTATTTCTTTGGGATGTTCTCAAATTCCATTTTGGTTGGACTTTGTTTTTCATTTTGTTTTATTTTTGGCTTGTTTATTTAGAGATGAAAATGTGCAGAGTGCAAGGTACACGTGGGTTTTGTTGTACTTTCCCCTTCTGCTGCAATGTCTCAAGTTGTATGTTTCAAACAAACTGCTGGTCCTTTGTTTGAGCTGCTGGTCACAATTCTTATTAGCAACCATGGAGGGAGGGTTCACAGGGATTAAGTCACTTTTGAAATGTGAATTCTTGGCTTGTGATATAGTCAGTGCACAGCCAAAGAGCAAGATACCTGGAGCAGTCACTATGCATTTCCTGAAGAAAATACTGAATAGCAGTATACGTTGGGATGCATTTTCCTAGGAGATGGTGACTTTTTGACAATGAAGGTTTTTCGGGGAGTTTTTTGGGGTTTTTTTGTTAAAATTGTCAGAAAAATGAGTTTATTTCACAAGAAGTTTTGTTAGGAAGCCTTTCCAAACTCCATGTGGAAATCCAGCCAGAGTGGACACTGATTATGGCATACTTCAAATCAGAGTTAAATGCTGATGAGTGCTTTGCTCCTGAGGTATTTTGATGTGGACCCTTCTCAATCTATTCTTCTAGTGATAGCTCAATTTAGTTCTTTAAAGAAGGGTGACATTCATCTAACCCAGCAGTATTTTCTAAAATCCAGCTGTCTAACCATAGTAATCAAGGCATCAGCTACAGTCAATGAAAAAAATAGGACAGGGCAGAGACCTGTCTTTTAGTATGACACAAATCTTCCTCTGCTTCTGCCTCTCCTGGGGCTTTACAGGAAACTTGGACCACTTCCCTGATAAAATAACTACATTTTAGATGGCTGGATTTAAAAAAAATAACATGAGAACTGAAATGAAAGGAAGATTAGTCACTGGTGATGTGCTCCTAATTTCAATATTTGGGCCAATACTCTTTAATACCTTCATTTATGACCTTCATGATGGGCAAGAGTGAATCCTTAGCCAGCTTGCAGATGGCATAAACCTGGAAGGAGTGGCTGACAGATGAGATGATTATACTACCTTTTTAATAAGCTGTAAAAATGGGTCAGCAGGAAAGTGATGAAGTTCAGCAAAGGGGAATGAAAAGTCCAGCACACAGGGAGGAACGAGCCCACTCATCAGTACATGCTGGGAGCTTGTACTTTTTTCTTTAATTTCAACGAACAGACACTTCAGCCAACATCTAAACTATGCATTTCTGAAATCTTTTCTTTAAATAATATGCAAAATCAATGAGAGCACCAAAATTTCAGGCTTGGAGCAGGAAGGATTATCTAGTGGTTAGAGTATAAGCCTGGAAATTAGGGGACACAGGTTTAGCTTCTTTCTCTGTCACAGGTGTTTTATGTCATCCTAGATAAGTCATTTTGCCTTTCTGTGCCACTTACTCCCAGCTGTCAAATAACTCTTCCTTCTTTGCCTCTGTGGGCTATCATAAAGCATGTGAAGTGTCCAGATTTTATAGTATTAGTTGCCATAAGTGTATCTTAGCCTGTCAATTTTATGCTGGTGAGGGTGCATTTTGTTAGAGAATCCAACAGAGTTATTTTGTCATTATACTGTATCACAGAGGCAGCTCACAATTTTTTCAGAAACATGGACGGGGGTTTTGTGGTGTTTTGCTTTATTTTTAATGTTTGTTTACACAAAGGTGTGGGCAGGGCTGAGTAACTTCTAGCAAAATTAGGACAGGATGAGGGGAGGCAGTTGAACTGGACTTACCTTAATGTATTTTGGGTAGCCCACAGTACCAGTGTGTAGATAATTGAACCAGAACCTAATTCTTGTATAATTTATCTGAAATAAATTTAAAACACACCCATAGAGCACATGTTGTATGATTATTGCTATCTGCTCTTAATTACAAAATGTGGTCTCACTCAGAGCATCAGTTACGATGCTCATTTCTCATTTTTGATGCATCTAATTTTTGGGTTTGAACTGTTCTTCTGCACAGTAATTAACATTATGCAGAACTATCAGGAAACATGAGCTTTTGGGGATGAATTTTATGGGACATTAGATGTCTTTGTTATCTAAAAACCTAACTAGAATCAGGAGCCTAAATACCTTTGTGACTCAATCTCTTTTTACTCCAGCATTTTGGAGTTCACTTAAGAAGAAGAAGAAAGAGAAGAACTGAGGAAAGAAAAAATAACTCTGTCAATGTAATAACTTGCACCAGCCAGAACAAACAAACAAACAAACAAACAAAATCCAATTTCAAATAATCTCCAGTGGAGTTTTCTAGTCTAATTTGCTCATGATAATGGATGAGTGGCTCTTCCCTAATTGGTAGTTTTGGGTGGGAGTATGGGCTTTTATTTGTTCTCTGATCACCTCGGACATTGCTAGAGTAATGTTTCAATTGATGGTCTGACACTTCACTCCCACTTTTTTCCTCATACTACAATTTCAGAGTCAGTTAAACCATCTATGATGCTGTTTAATTCTCTTATAAATAGCAGGTTTGCAAAATGGGAGAACTGCTGCTAAGAAATTATAGTCCAACAGAGCAATTCGAGCATTATTTTGGATGACACACACACGTCTATTATTTCAAAATTATTATTGTGGTGTTTTCATATAATCTTAGATTAAATTGAGTAGTTATCTTTAGAAGAACTACCATAACTATAACCCAGTCCTGTACAAACTGATTTAGCAGTGGCAGTGTGTAACCCTATGTAGTTCTCTTTCACCTCTATTTTTTCTCAATTTAATAAAAAAACAAACTTACACAAAAGAAATTGAATTGGTTTTCATGCAGAAAAACATTTGTGTGGCAAAATCACATTTTTGCAAATATCGCCGTTAACTCTCTTTGTGCTAAGAGATCAGTACAAATATCTTGACACATCTAAGTTACATGGAGCAAATAACCTCTACCCATAAGAACACAGGTGTTTCTCTTCCCCCACCTCAAAGCCACATTATCACATTGATGATTCTTGCAGAGTTTCTTGCAGCTCCTTTAAAACATGAATTACCTTGGAGATAGTTTTCTGGGCTAGAAAAATTACTGGGCTAATGGTAAATCTGCAATGCATGCATAATGAATAACATCAGTTTTCCATTCAAAAGTCTTTAGAAACTCTGTGGGGTAAGTGATTATCACACCAGCAAACCATTGTGCGTTTTCTTTGATAACTCATCAGCTACTCTTCTCCTTTTGGTCTCTGTCTGTCCCTGTCTTTAGTAGTTTGGGATATGCAGGGGGCTAAAACTGAACATGTCTTGCCCTGATTTTGCATGTCTGTCCTTTATCTTGTAGAACTCCTAACTTGTGAGAGGAAGTGACCTATATTTATGCAACAAATTGTACTAAATGCAGTTATGACCCCCCCCAGAGCATCTAAGGCCAGTAAATCTGACATTAGACCCCCTGGGGACCAGGGGCCTTCTAGAGAAGAATCAGGAGACCCCAGAGTTTTCCCTGAGATATCTCAAATGAAGCCAGGTATTCTATGAGAGTAACAGAATCACTTCCAGGGAATGATTCTTCTGAACTACTTCAAATGTCTACACTGAGTTAGAATGAATCTTATCTTAGATCTTTATCAACTTTTAAAGAAAGATCAAGTAATTAACTTCTTATTGACATTGAAACTATAACTGTGTTTCAGTCTACAGATGAGATATCTACAGGTAGATGCATATAAATTAAGTTCTCACAAGTGATTAATGAGCCTAAGCTCTCTGTATGAGAATTTGATTCTTTTTAGTCAATGAAAATTTGAAGTCCAGTTCAGGTCCCTCAAAAGTAGTTGGTTCTGATTCAGATGATCAGTGACTTCCTACAAGTCCCACCAGTGGCAGGTAGGACAGGTCAGTAAAACTTCGAAGTTCAGAGACAGGGAAGAATTCTGATTTGTGCTGACCCACAAGATCTGGAATATCTGAGAAGCAGGATACATCACAGAATAATTTGAATAGAGGGGATCTCTGGAGGCCATTGGGTCCAGCCCCTGCTCAAAACATCAGCCTGCAGAAGCGTACAAGGCCCATGCACAAGAGACAAGTGGAAAGGGCTAGAAAACTGCATCAAAATCATCCCTAATACCCCTTTTGGGGTGCTTTAAATGGTCGGGTCCTGATAGATGAGCTGTAGCTAATCTCCTTAATTTAAGCTTGTCATGGTTTAGTATAGTTTGGGTTTTTTGTTAGAGGTGTCCATCAGCCACGGAAGTGATTCTCTTGCAAAGAGGTGCTTACAGCTTCCTCTGTGACCTTACAGAACGTATCAACTGGCTAGTTTGAATACTCGCAACTTTTTAAGCCACTTAAGAAGCCTGACACGCCTCTGTAATCCACATTTAAGAACGAACAGAGCCCAGGAAAGCTCTCTTGTCTTCCGGCTTTCAGACAGGTAGCAGGGGGGGAGCCTGCAGGTGGCCCTGTGTGGCCGGGCTGGGCCTTGCTCAGCCCAGCCGGGTCAACCATGGCACGGCCCTGTTCCATCCGCGGCCCTCCACAGCCCTGCTCCATGCAGGCAGCCCTTAGTGCGGCTGGGGCTCGTCTGAGACCGCTGCCCCACTGCCCAGCAAAGATCGTGTGACCAACAGAGATAAGTGAACTCCAGCTGCAAGGCCCGGGTGAGATTAACCTTTTTTAGTGCTGTAAGTTTCCTCCAGAACAGATTAATCAATCCTCTCCTGAGTCAATGCCATAAAGATACCAAAGTCAGCGAAGAAGGAAGAGCTGAAACTCTGAGGGAGGAGAAAGAGGAGATGCTTCAATGCTTCAAGCTTCGAAGTTGAAATTCTGTCGTAAAGCTATGGTGGTGATGGACTATGATATATCAGAGTACCCGTTATAATTTCATGGAAGCAGGGGGGGTTGGAGCGTTCAAACTAACTGTGAGCAAAAGTACTTGTGCTGAAATAAGCAAATGACGGTAGCTGTAACTTGATGAGGACCCTTGCTCCCAGGGAAGGAGAAGACCTCTATTCCTAGAGATGAAAGTGGTGAGGACCCTTTGCTCCCAGGGGAGGAGGAGGGCCTCTATTCCTAGAGATGAAATGCTCCCACGGATGGGTGAAGAGAACCTTTGTTTCTGAACAGCTCAACCTTAAAATGGTACCCCAGTAGCTCAAGATTGGACCCTTCAAAACAGTTGTGGGGAAGGCTGTAAGACGAGGGAAGGGACTTTCACATGCGAGCAGAGAGCCAACCCGGGCGGCTGTCTCATTGTGATACTGAAGCCATGAGAGAACTTCTTGTGGAGATGTCTCCATAGCATGAGCAAGAGAGACTCCTCTCCCTAAGTGAACTGAAAAAGATTATTATAGAGGTGGTAAACTGATTGAAAATCTCAAGGGTTGTCGTTTTACATTGTCAGTGGGAGAAGGGAGAAAGGTGGGGGGAGGAGAAGTGTTCTGAAGGTTTGGTCTGATTTTTTCTTTCTTTCTTTTAGGTCTGTTAATAAACTTCTTTATATTCTTTTAAGTTTTGTGCCTGCTTTTCTTTCTCCTAATTCTTATCTCACATAAGCAAAATAAGTAAGTAATGGATATTTTGACCTGAACCACTACACTCTAATTGGTGTTTCCTCCCGGTTATGAACTGAACCTGCTACAAATCTCAAGTCTTTTCTTCACTTTAAAACTAAGCCCTTCGAAGCCTGAATGGACTCCCTTTGCCACATTACTGATTTCAGTATGAAGCAGCCATATTATAAAAGCACACAAATTTCATTTTACAGTGGAGTCTTTTTAGAGGGTGGTAGGATACACTTACAACAGAATAAATTAAGGAGAAATAATAAAAGATTTGCACCACACTCTCCAATATACTATGAAAGATGGACAAGTTTAGGAGAAGCAGGTGCTTCATTTCCTGAAGGAAAATGCATTGAACAGAGCCTGGGAAAATCAGGAAAATTATTTGCTAATGCTTAGTCTTCTGTAGTGATCATATTCAGGTACAAAAGCTTTTCATTCATTCACCAAAACATAATGGAAAAGCAAACTTCAAAATTTTTATAAAAAGAGAATAAAATTTTAGGCCCAGAGTGGTGCAAATTCAGCTTTTTATGTAAAGATTACCAGCGGAACTTCCCAAACTCTGCTGTAATCTATAGCAATGACATCTGTGAGAGAGCATTTTTACCCATAACCGATAGTGAAATTATTTTTCAAAAGGAAGAATGTTAATATTTTTATGATTTTTTTTCTAGGAACAAATGTGGTGCTGTTTTTCGTTTTTTAACTGACCATTTCACATGGGTGTATTTATTCTTGTGTAACCCAAATATTTAATTGAAGGATATTTTAGATTTATGTATATAGATAACAGGTTTTTGCTTGAAAGCAGCAGTTTTTTACTTTTAAAAGCAAAATGTTAGGTGCTTCATTTTGTAAAGAAAAATGGATAAAAGGAAATATTCTGAGGAAAAAACCCACAAATATTTTCTGACCATGTTGATTAATAGAAACTCTTTTTCCTATTTGAAATATACATAGAATTTCTCAGATGCAAAATGCAAAGAGTTTTTTTATTCATAAAAAATTTTGGGAGACAAATGGCTTCTTTGCATTTCACCAATGCGAAGCAGATCAAAACTGTGTACTTGGAATTGTAGCACTGTCTGCAGGGACTTGGTGTAAAACTATTGGAAACTGCTCATTTCTTTTTCTGGCTTAGCAAAGCCTCTGATCATACTGTAACTATAGCAACATAACCATAAGCTGCTCAATTTTAGACACTTTTTGTGCATTGTCGTTTTTTCCCAGAATATAAAAAGATAATGGGAGAGAGGCACTCTCTTTTATTTGCCTTGTTAAGCTATATTTAAATTGTAAGTGATAAACAGAGTGAATCAAAAATTCTCCTGTCTCTAAATTCTTCCACTGTTAATTTTATTTACCTGAAGACTTAGAGGAGGTGATCCTTTTTCCTGGGTGTAGGCACATCACTCCATTTGAGATGCCCTATGGGGTCCCAGCCGGTATCCAGCTGCCACAGCATGGGGGTGGATATTTGGGAGCTTGTATTTGGCTTAGGTGGAAATAGACACCCATGTCCAAGGAACTGATTTGCATCAAAGACTGGCCATATATTTTTCAAAAGATCCTTGGTTCCTGCCATCAAGATGACTGGATATTTCCTTAGTGTCAAACATCCAAATATTGGTAAGATTCAGCCTCCTGGAAGATACTGGTCAGGATTATATTGGGTCACATAAAACCCAATAGATTGCTTTTCCACCAAAGTTTCTTCTCTTGGAGTCTTCTTGAAATACTTCAACCCTAAAAATTTGGATTGGAATTTAGAGATTTGTCTGCAGGTAGAGTTTTAACTCAGCTGGAGTGAGGCAACTTTCCTGTAAGGAAAACATGTAAGGTCTTGTGTTCTGTTTGCTGATCCACTGCAGATGTCACAGATACCATAGAGCAACTTTCAGTTCTGCAGGGGTAAATCAGCTGTCATGTGTTGAAAACTGTGGGTCCCTGCCAACTCAGGATATTCTATGATTCTGTGATTCTATTATAATGAAAACCTTATCAAAACAGCAACATCTAGACACATATATATAAGTATATGACTCTCAACCTGACTGGTTTCAGTGTATAGAATTGAAAACTAAAACTAAAACTACTTGAGGCATCTTAGGATATTGATATATTGGCACAGAGGTGACAAATAAAAACAGATAAGGAAGAGCTGCCAGAAAGGTAAAATAACCTCAGGCATTTCAAATGCCATAAAGAATTTGAAAATTGAGTCAAGCAGTGACCATTTGTGTGAGCAGCTAGAAGACAGACAGGTTTTATTCATTCTTTTAATCCTGTCAAAGAGACAAAAATAGCATGCAAAAGGATAGAACCTGAGCAAGATGCCTGCTATTAATACTATGGCTTAAAAAGCAGAGTAAAACACTTAGCAAGTATCACACAGCTCAACAAATTTCTAGTGCTGGCAAGAAAAATTGAGCATTTTAGGATGGTCAAGACAAATGCCCTGGTGCTATAAGTGTCAAGCTCATGGACAGGCCCAGTAAAAGAACTGTGTCCTTCGAAATACAGAGGTGTGAACTCTGATTAATATCTGACCACTCGAGATCCAAAGAGCTGATCAGCACATGCAGACCCTGTCTGTTCACAGTTCATTTCTGGACTTTCTCTGTAGTCTTTGGAAAGAAATAGAAAAGCTCAGAGAGCAACTCACCACTGCTGGTGTAGATTTTTTCAGAATAAATTGAATTGTGTGTTATTAAGCTTTATTTATGTTCATATTAATAGAGGACAGACAGGTCAGAGCAGAGCAAATGCCTGCCCTGAGCAACAAGGACCACTCCTGAAAAATAAACCATTTTGCAACATTTTTCCATATTGACCCCCAAAGTGTAAATGAGCAATACAAGTCTAAAATTAAATTAATTTTGTATAAAATCATAAGGATTTTTTCTTCCCACAAAATGTCCGAACTCAAGCCTATATATCTTTTGCTTTTTATAATCATTCTGATAAATGGAAAAGTCTCACACTACATTTCAGAGCAAAGCTGTTCAAACTTTTGCTTGGTGAGATAGTGTTTTTATCTCAAGTGATGTCCACGCCATTATTCTTGTTGAAAACTGCAAAAACAACTTATTTCCTTTTTCTTAAACTTTCCAATTTTTGAATCAGCTACTGCAGATAAGGTAGATGGAAAGATGAAATGCTCCTCCCCTCTAGTTTTAACTTTTACTCATAGATAATTTTCTGTTCTCACACAGAGAAAACTTTTAAAAACAATTCCAAGCCCTTAATTTTTAAATAATAAAACATTACCTTAATTTCATTTCTTGGCTGTGAGCATAAAAATGGGATTGCTCATATGAAGGAAAATCAGCAAGAACATAAATTCTTTCAAGACAAGGATATAACTATGCCAGCATCCTTTTCAGTCAAAGTTTTTCTAACTCCCTTTTTAAGTCATCCATGTACTACTGAAGTTAATTACTAATATCTATCCAAATGGAGAGGGAGGAAAAAAACACTTAAGTTCCAGAGCTTCTGGAAATAATTAGATTATTTAAGGGACTTAATGACATATTTACACCTGTAAAGAGTGAATGTTTATAAACAAACACTAAATAATAGCATTTCAGTCTCCCAAGGGGGCAATCCATCAGCACTGTATCATATCACATATACAGTCATAAAATTGAATGGTTGCTCATAGATAATTACCACAAGAGTCTAAAGTCACCATTTATAATAAGGATTACACATAATCAGATAAATATCTGTGAGCAGTGGCAGTCAAATTCCTTACTTATTTTCACTGGTTTTGGTGGCATTACAATGGTTATCAAAAAAAATAAACACAGCTTTTGTTTCTCTCCTTTTCTCAGATCTCCTAAATCATCTTAACCCAGTTGCTTGTCACCGAAAGTGTTACTTACCTGCTTACCTGCCTTCTCCAATTCGCACCTCCACAGCCTCTGAGAATTCAGTTATGCTTTCCTCAAAGACAGACAGATGAAAATACTAACTAGAAATGCTTCCTTAGGGCAGGAAATTCTGATCAAAAGTCCACCCGATTTGATTTTCTTTCTGTATTTTCTCTGTCATGAGAATAAGAACTTGCAGAAATCCACCCCCAGATGGCTCTATGTTCTGATTCCAGAGTACACTCTCTCTCTACTTTTTCCAAGGGACCCCAGTCCTCATATTGGCTCATACTCTGTTGTATAGAATCCTCTCACACTTATTAGATGTTAAATCACCGTCACACTTTGGATCCTCCAATCACTCCCACTCCAGGGTCTTTCCTGGGAAGCTAGAGAAGAAGGAAAGGCAGAAGAATTGGACACTGTGTCTACTGTTGAAGTAATGCTGATGAGCAACTGGGATTGGGAAATTTAGGGCACAGGAAGGAAATAGCTCAAAAAAAGTGAGCAGTTTACAAGGTAGCTACAAGTCTGGCCTGTTTGAATTTGCTAGGAAGCCAGGGATGTCATAGGGTGGAAGGAAGGCAGGATAAGAGGAAGCTGGCATGAGCTTAATCAATTATCTTCCTTGCTTAAAGTCTATGGTCCTGAGGCTAATAAGAATAAGAAATTTTTATGTGAAACTTGTTACATGAAAGAGAAAAAACTTGAATAAAACTTCAATAAAGTCCTTATATAGCTTCTGAAAAAAGCTGTGATTTTTTTGGTTCAGAACTACAATATATTAAAATTATATTCATAGAATCATAGAATGGTTTGGGTGAAAAGGGACCTTAAAGATAATCTCATTCTAATCCCCTGCCATGGGCAGGGACATCTTCCACTAGACCAGATTGCTCAAAGCTCCATCCAACCTGGCATTGAACACTTCCAGGAATGGGACAGCCACTGATTCTCTGGCAAACCTGTGCCAGTGTCTAATCACCCAGACAGGAAAGAATTTCTTCCTAATATCTAATCTAAATTTACCCTCTTTCAGTTTAAAGCTGGTCTTCTGGTCTTGCTAGAGTAGTTACCAACAGTGAGAAGGAAAAAATAAAAATTGCCCATTCAGTGACATTGATTTTGCTAATAATCTAGTTTCAGCATGTTAGTGTTTTTTCTATAAGCTACTTGGAACACATTTGAAAAGTCTGGCTAATGACATGTGAAATCATCTATACAGTAAATCCCATTACACACTATGAAATGCGTCCTCGTAGTGTTATTGGGAGGCCTTGCTTCATTACAAATACAGTATAATCATCATGGCTGATGGAGTTTAAACAAGAACTCACTGAAGATTGTTTTGGTTCAGTAAAGACAGCTATGTCAAAGGTTTCGTATTTAGCTACAAACATTTAGACTCAAGGAGGGAGTCTAAGGGTAGCCAGCATTCATGGAATATTATTTTCTTTAACAAGCACACCAGTGATTTAACAAATTCAGCAATGGTTTTGAAAACAGAACACAATGTGAAAAACCGAATATAAATACTTTAGGATTCAATCCAGAGACCTTTTAGTTCAATTTGCCTTTCAAACAGCTGCTATACCTGATTTATGCAGTATAAACAACCTATGAAATTACAATTTAGATTAGTCTATATTCATTCCTCTCTATATATGAAGTAGGAGTACAGAAAAGTGCTAGCTCTTGATTTTAGGTGTAAAATTCAAGTCAGGTTTTGGTCTTAAACACCATCTATATTTCAGATGGGAATTCTGACTGTCTATTCTTCCTTTAATACTGATTTTTCTTGGTTGCTTGTGTTGTTTTGTGTCTTTTCCCCCCATGAATGACAGCAATTAAAGCAGCACTAAGGGAAACTAAACAGATTGTGCATTTCATACACTAGGAATTGATTTAGGACTCCACCGTGAAGGAAAAGATGACTGCTGGGGGACTTACACTGGACATTATCCCCTAAACACATTATCAGTTTTACTTCATTTTTGGTATAGAATTATTGCCACTTAGGCTTTGTTCTTATACATATGCCATTACTGGCTCTTAGTGTGCCACCTGTTCAGTTGCACTGACAAATGGCATATAAAAAAGAACTGCCTTGAAGGTTTAGATAATCTTCCTTAAATTAATATCATTATGGAATAAGAGTCAATTTCTTAAAATTACACCAGATATTGACACCATATTCCTCCTCAGAAACCAGCCTCAATCATATGGATGGACTATTTGCATATTGAAGATTTTTTTAATTAGGAGAAAAGATATAAAACATGTAACTGTATCTTGAGCCCTTCCAGTCAGGGCCTTCCTGAAAGCAGCTCTGAAGTATGTTGCTTCTATATCTAAATTATATTTAGAGTACAAGAAGTTGTTTTTTCTGAAAGCACCAGGAATCTGAGCAAAAAAAAAATCCCTTCTGGCTGTTATGTATTTTTATATTATGCCCCATCCCTGGAAGAGCTCAAGACCAGGTTGGATGGGGCATCAAACAACCTGATCTAGTGCAAATTGTCCCTGCCCATGGCTGGGGGGCTTGGGATGAGGTGATCTTTAAGGTCCCTTCCAACCCAAACCTTCCCATGATTCCGTGATTCTATGGTTCTGTTTCTAGAAGTTGTGAACTATTGAAAACAACATGCTATGCCTTGTCCTGAATAGACCAAGGTGGATTAAGGGAACCTAAATACTCCAGATTCTATCTGCTTACATCTTTCTCAGTAATAGGTCACAGGAAGGAAATAAGAAAAGAAAGAAATTATTAGGATCCGAGAAATATTTTCTGTGAAATTTCTCGTGTAGGAACTTATGTTTTCATTAGACACATACTTGCAGTGTCTGCTTTCCTCAAATTTTAAATTTTTGTCAGAAAACGAAAGCTTCAGGATTTTAACCAAAAAGGTAATTTTCCACAGGAAGGAATTCTGTTGTTTACTGTATCTAGAAATTACCAATTTTAGAAGTTTGCTAAACTGCACTGCAATTAATATAAATATTTATATGAAATCTGAGCAGTGTTTACCAAGAGCAGAACAGATGAGTACATGCAAGCCATGAAGTGAACAAGTCCAACACACCTTAGCATCTTCTAACTCCAGGTGAAGACTCCCATTTCTCCTGTTGCACTATCCATCCCTTTTTTCCCCTCTTACTAGTGCCTGGAATACTTTCTCTGCTTCCTGTGTCAATACTCAAACAGAATTGGTTTGCAAATGAAAAGGTTGAACCAGGGAATCTAATTTGAAAAATAATCAAACCTTTAAAGTGAATTGTAATGAAAAGGCTGTTTAGCCTTGCTTTAATTCCAAAGATTTAGTGCACATTAGCCTTTTAATCGGCCATCTTGTGAGGAAGGGATACATCCCATCTGTTGCACCACACAAAAAGGGGTATCAGAGAATGGACCATCTCTATTTGCCTTCAAGTTTCATTTTAATCTTGATTGGTTTGATACCATGAGCTTTTCTGCTTGGCTGAAGGCAGAACTGAAACCTGGTAAAGCAGGCACTTTTTTTCATTTCTTCTGTGTTTTAACTGTAATAAAAGAACCTTTCCAATTTCCTCATAATCTGCTACATGTCAATTCCCTCAGGTTGCTAGCTTCATTCTATTTCTATTTTTAAACTAAGGTAGTTGACTCTTGTTCTTCTCAGCTACGTTTTGCTTAACCTCTAATTTGAGTCTGCCAGTCTTTCCTGTTTGTCACTTAGAAGAAATGCTCCAGTAAGTAACAAACAAGTTCTTTGTGCAGAGGAGCAAAAGTTTGTTTTTCCTTTATTGTCTCATTCTATGCATCTTGCTGAGTATTTCACTGTACTATTGTGTCCTGGAATAAATCCATCAAACCCCAGAAAACATAAAAATTGAGGCTGCAGGTATAATGATAGCTCAGGCTAGCAGTGCACAGGAGCACACACCAGAGCAGAATCCAGAGCTTGAGTAAACCAGTGTCAAGGCTGTCATTTCCTTTACTGGACCAGGACTTCATTTGGGCCTTCATAGGAACTAGAAGCATAAGCAAACCTTTTTCTCAAATTGTGCATCATTCAATGCTGTAAATTCAAAAAATTATTTTAAAAAACAAAAATTACTCAGACTCTCCCAAAAGCTGTGATATCTTGAATTGTTCCTTTATAACCATGCCATAAGCCATTCTTTTTACTTTACTTTGAAGACTTTGAGAATCGTTTAAGGCAGATATTTTAAGCAGTTTTCCTGTCTTATATATATGAATATGGAATCTGAAGTTCCTTGTCTTTTGCAGTCAAGGATGTGAGTAAAACATCAGGTATTCCAAGGTTTGCAGTAACTCATGAGAGAAAGCCCCCACTAATTAAACTTGGATAGGTGAGGATTGGAGTGAGGAAGAGGACAAACATATAATGATGAATTCAGGCAAGAGAGATTGGAATAACCTGTAGAGAAAGAGTCTCTATAAAATGTATATGCCATGAAACTTACACACGAAGAAGTAAACTTCCTACTCTTACCTTGTGTGGCACAGCAGTTTTTGCTTCCCCATGGAGAAATGTATCTTCAGTTTGTTTTTTGGGGGGTTTTTTGATATTACAGTTATTAAAATGAAATGTTTTATGCTGCTACTGATGTCCTAACTTATTCAAAACTCTTCTCTAACTCTGACTATAGGTCTTACCTGGAGCCCATTGCAGCAAAAAAATTACAGCCCTGCCGCCCTTTAAGGGTTTGTTTCCCCTTCTACTGAATTCCCATGGAGTTTTTAGCACTGGGTTAACTAGGAGCAGGTTCTGGTTTTAAATTCTTATTTCTGATTTCAAATAAAAATGCATATTTCATAAAAATAACTTTCTTCTGATAATAAATATTCTCATGCTGGAGGACACAGCAGTGCAGAAATTGTGTTCGAGGTAACTGAAATTCAGGTTGTTTTTTTCTGAGAGAAAAATTCAAGTTTGTGCTCAAAAAAAAAAGGGAAAAAGAAAAAAGAATTGGGAAAACAATAAAACCCTATGAATCAGGTGATGGTCATTCTGATCTATCTGTGTTTTAAAAGTATAGCCCAAGGGATTAAAAACATGATAATACCATGATAACAGAAATGGTGTAAACATTTCGAATAAGAAGGGTTGTGTCATCTAGATAATATGACCTCTGAAGAAAGAGTGAAAGAAACTGTAGTTATTTAAGGCGAACAAAGTAATGTGAGAGATTGAGATTTGATCTCAAATATAGGGAAAATAATTCTGCAAGGAGTATTGGAAAACAACAGTCTGCCGTGTTCATGATGGGTGCAACATATAAACAAAAAGTTAAATTTCATCAGGAAAATATCTGGTTCATACAATAGGAAAAATTTCCTGTCAGGGTGATGAAGTACTGGAATAGACTATTTAACTTCTTCTGAAAAATTCTTAGAAGAAAACAGGAGTTAAAGTGACACAACATAGCTGATCCCATTAAGGGGCAGATGTTTTCTGGCCTCTCACAGCCTGTCTCCTCTGATAAGAAAACATTTTCCTTTTACAAATATAATCTACAGAAAGTGGCTTTGTTGAAATTGAAATGTTTTGCAGGAATGTGGTACTTTGGGTACCAAAAGAGATCTGCTGGGATTTTTGGATCCCAGAGATCTGCCGGGATTTTGACTTAACATGATTCTGATCTGGCTTTTTCAGCTGGTATTCTGCACAATGATAACTTCAATATGTAAAATGAATACTTAGAACAAAAGGAAATAGTTTTAAATTATTCCTGTTTCTTTTTTATTTGGTGGTTTTTTTGGGTTTTATTTTTGCTTTTGGGGTTTTTCCTTTTTATGGGGGGGTGTTGGGGTTTTCCTTTGTTTGTTTGAGTTTTTGGGGGGGGGGGAGGTTGGTTGTTTGGTTTTGGTTCTTTTGAGGGGTTTTTGTTTGCTTTTTGTGGTTTTATTTTGTTGTTGTTGTTGTTGTTTTTTGTTTTATTTTAATAAATCTACAGATCACTGAAAAGCAATGATTAATTCAGTTTTAGAAAGAAGTCAAGTTCTGTAATGCCAGTATTTCCTGGACATTTTTGTTTTAAATCCTACCACTGTATCACAAACATACATTTTTTCAGTACTTCACTTTGCCAAAGGATTAAATTTTGGACTGTTAATTTTTAATTAAAGCTAGAGTTAAACAACATGTGAATTTTGTAGCTTTTAGGGGATATTATCTATGTACAATCAATGAGTTCCCCTGAACATTATGGAAGTCTCTTGTTAAGTCAAGGAGCTATAAAAGTTTCACTCTTTCCTAAAGTAAGTGTATTTAAGTGATATTGCATAATGAAACCTGACTTCATCTTTTTCTGTGAGAGACTGCACTAAAAATATCTGTGCTTTGACTGGCAGTGATTCTTTTTTCTGTAGTGCATCACTCTCTGAGTTATCTGTTGGGAAAATAAGTTCTGGGTCAGGGTTTCCTCATAGAGGAAAAATTTTGATTTATTTCTTCAAAGACTTCTTGTAATATCATTTTTAAAAAATTAACACCAGATTTATTTGAACACATAAAGGAAAAATAAAACACTTTCAAAAAAAATTTTTGCATAGTACTAGTAAAAGAAGTTTTTATGTTGGTGGTGATAACATCTATACTGACTGATTCAACTCAAGGTCTTGTTTCTGCTCTTGTTCAGAAGAATGCATATAACATGCAGTGCCATAAAACTGCTTCATATGAAATAAAAAAGTCTGTGTATGTGCTTTTTTTTCCCCCCAAGCACACGATGAAGGGAACAGTTGACTGTGAGTCAATTTTGCTATTCCTAGGTGAATTCAGCAACACCCCTAAAAGTATCTATTGAAATTGAGACTGGAAATTAAAACCAAATATTCTGAGTTGTATTCTTGTGAAGATAATTCAAGATGAAAATTTCAGTAATATATATGTCACTTGCCAACACAAAACCTCATTACTCAGCCTCTCATCCAGAAAAGGAAGGGGGAAAAAGAAAAAGGACCTGAAGAGAACAAGAAAGGCTGAGCACACAAAAGAAGGCAGAGTCTGCACAGCACTCCAGCATCTCCCTTTCCTCCAAACAGTCATTATAGTCCCATAATTCAAAGCAGGGGAAGAGGAGAATGCAGTCAGCCTCACTATGTGCAGCCAGTCCCTTCAAATCTGTTAATAGCACTGCAAAGGGAAAACAACTTTTGGCAATTCAGGTTTGGTTTCCACAGGTTCCACTGAACCTTTGCCTGTGTTTCCCATCTGTTTAGCCTTGTACTTTTCTTGACTGAACACTGTAGCAGAATAGGACTAAAATTTGGTAGAAGGGGATGTTTTGATGTTTCTGTTCTGTTTACAACAGTTTTCACTTAATTGCATCTCAAGGAGGGACAGATTCTGTACAACAAAACCCTCTGAAGGTTTTAATGCAACAAAAATTTAAAAAAAAATCGAGGGAAACAAATTTTGCAAAACTGTTGCTATGAATAAGGAGAAAAAAGGCGAAAATACAAACTAACTTCAAGCTTCAATCAGGTTGCTCAGTGCCTTGCCCAGATATGTCCAGCTGTAGTTTAGAAACTCTTCAAAGAGACACATCCCACAACCCCTCAGGGACTGTATTCCAGCTTGCCCTCTTTGCAAAGTCATCTGCCTGTACACAGTGAGAATTTCCATTCTCACAGCCCGTAACTGCCTCCTTTAGGTTTTTTTGTGGTGCACATCCATTAAAAGCCTGACCCCATCCCCTCTGTAAGCCTGACCCCATCCCCTCTCTATTCTCCATTTGTGTCCACTTAAGATAAAGACTCACTTCATACTGCTACTTTGTAAATATTTTTCTGCACAGTTAGGTGTTTGTGTTTTTTTTTTTTTTATTTCAAGTTATACATAATGTATGCATGTGGAGACAGAGAGAATTCAAGTTATTGTGGATTTTCTCATGTGCATTTCTGCATTTTCTGCTGTGAAATGAAGGCTATCACAGTATCTTCCAAATCAAAATCCAAGGTCTTGCCCCAGGTTTCATATTTATCCATCATAATGAGATCCAAGTTAATTATGTAATAATGTTGAAGGTAATATTTAAGTGCAAGAGCATACATTCTAAGGCAATTTTCAACTCAATGGTATAAGACTATGTTATCTATTGCACAGACTTGTGTGATTTACTTTCAGGACATGACTCTACACTAGCCTAAATCCAAGTAAACTGAATCTCAGCTGCCCACCCTCCTTCCCCTGTAACGGGGTGGTGAGCTTGTTAAAGGATCAAACCAAGCAAAAATCATATCCTACAAAAGATGAATGTTTAACTGGGAACTGGTGAGGAGAAACTGATAACTGAGTCCATCAGGGGCTCTTTTCCTAACTGTGGGCTGAATTTCCAGCAACATGTATGTTCCTAAATAAGTATCAGTGTTTGGCTCCATCTCACAAATCATTATATTTCACGCAACTTGCAGTGTTGTAAAGTAATTTCAGCTGTTGCTAATAATGAGAGGAAACTTTAATGCTCAAACCCCCAGGTTAGTAGAAAAAGATTAAACACACTTTCCAGGGTCATTACTTTCATTCACTTCTTTTTTATGGGGTGGAAAGAAAGTATTAGATCAGTCATTATTTCTGTACCAAGAAAGACCTTCATAAAATAGAAAGTGAAAGGGTTAATGCGCTGCCATTACATGGAATTTTCAGGCTTAGCATGATGAATGTTTCGCTCATGTTGAAGGTGGTTTTGTGGTTATCCATGAAGTAAAACTTACTTAATTCTCCAGTGATGAGGCTTTAGTTCCATGATTAATGAACAAATTGCTATTTTCACAAGAGCTCATAAGACATTCAGTTGTTCCTCCCTGATTGTTTAGGAGACCCTTAAGGCTTTCGCTGGGGACCTCATTATTTTCTATATGGTTGGAGAATGAAATAAAGAGAGCCTTAAAGGACATTTATATATACAAAAAGGAGAGTAACTTATCCCTCTAAGAGGAACCAGGATGAAACAGACAAGAAATCAGGAACCATACAATCACCACCCTCCTATTCTCAAAAATATGAAGGACCTAGATGCCATCTTAAATCTTACTTTCTTAATCAGGATTTAAAATTTTATCATTATCAATAAATCAGTCAGGGTTAAACCAGAGTAAAGAGCAATTTGTTTTGATATACGTGGGGGGGAAAAGCCTAACAGTGAACCTGATTTGCAGTTTATGAAACTGAACAGAGCTAATTATAGTAATATTGATTTATTCCAGCTGAGCATCTGAACTCCAAAAACTTCATAAAGCCCTTGACTTTGTTTCATCCTGTGGTTAACCAACTGAATGACAATATTTCATTATTGTTTGTTAATGTGCTGAGCTTCACATGCCAATATTCCCTTCCCTGACTACAGGCAGAGAGAACTCCGTGAATGTACAAGTGATGCAAAGGTTTTTATTGTAGGAGTTTGTGTAGTCAGTTCTCAGCACATGTAAGTCAATGAAGCCACAGTGACTCACAATACACACACAATCTTAGCTTCCAGTGGATAAAGAGACTAATTTGATGAAGCAAAGCAGAAATCTAGTTCTTTGTACCTCTCATATTTTTGTGGGTTGGTTAATTTTAATTGTATTTGATTACATAATATAGGCATTAAAAAAGCAATTGGATAATTGGATGAAGAAGAGTTTAGCAGTGCCTTCAAGGGGACTGCTATTCTGAATGGTCAACAACAAGCTGGAAGTACTGCAGGACCCTACTAAATGCTTTATGTGATCCAGAGGAAAATTCATGGAAAGCCAGAAAATTCATGGAAAGCCAGAAAATAGGGACGGTCTTTAATCTCACCCTTTCATCTCTTTCCACCAACAGCAAACATGAACACTCATGTAGACTTAATTAACAATTTAGGAAGATTTCTTTATTTAAACAGATAGAGAGGCAAAGCACAGATTGGTGACCAAGGAGTTAATAACAGATTTGTGTCAGTGATACAAGTCTCAGGTTAGATTTTAGGCAGAATTAGGACTTTACCTCAATTTACCATGGCCTAAGCAGACTTCTCAGTAAAACTTTTGGTCATTCTAGAGCTGGGAAGGAAGGCACTCTTTTTATGCTGCTTAGGCTAGTTCTTGTCAAACCTGACATATTTTCTCTAAATATTTTTATTTCGATATTATAATATTTTAAATATTTATTATATTTATTTAATGAATCAGGGGGTTCTGACAGAAACACGTGTTGCTGAAACACGAGAAAACCCAGTGTGGGAGAGGAAAGGCTGCAAGGACGCTTAGTAAAGGATACAGGCTCAAAATTTAGCAGTGATTTTTAAAAGGTGAGACTGAAAGATAAATTAAAATTGAATGGAGAATCCCTTACCAAATATTAGGGCTATTACAGGAATGACTTGCGTTCACTCACCATGAGTACTGTGCTTCAGTTTGATCACTTTGTTCTAAAAACAAGAAATAAAGAAAGAAATAAAAAAAGTCCTGAAAAGGACAACATAAAAGGTAAGAAGCATAGATGGTGGGGAGAAGTGCTTCTGTGAAAGAGAATTAACAGAACACACGTGATTAAGTTGGGTAGAAAAGTAACAGGAAAGAAGACAGTAATATAAAAAATATAATAGCAGAGAGGTAAACCTGAAGCTTCTTTATGTGTTTTCTTTCTTGCTCCATTCCAGAAATCTGAAATGGCAGGTGGTGTAGGCAGAGAGAGATCAGAGCTGTACTTAGGCATACAAATTTGTATCGTGATATTTTTTGAGATATACATATTTGAATGTTAAAAGAAAAATCATGAAGATCTGTAAAAGTCATTCATTTTAACACACAAGCCACATCTTTCCCTGAGAAATTTCATTCAAAGAAATGACTAAGCTTTCCCTTATTCCATTATGAAAACTAGGACAGGTTCTTAATATACAAAGGTGAGATGATTTTTTTTTTTTTTAGAAAAATCTGTGGTTTTTTATGTTCTCAATAAGTTAATTCAAAATCCTCTCTTGTCTCAGGTGGCATTCCCCAGAATTTATGTGCATTTTTAGAGATGTCTCTGTGACCTCTGTATGTTAGACAGCACTGAAACAGTTTCCTTGAAGAAATCAAAACCAGTTGGTATCGTACTTCCCTGAAACTGCTGTAATTTTATGTAGCAGGTACCATGAGCAGCTCTAGGGATAAGCAACAGAGTTGCTGAGGTAGCAGCAAATCTTTCTGGACTCTTTCCTTGCAAGAGTTTAGGAAAATCAGGTTAGATGCTGTGACTGATGGTACTGGAGGAGGACATTTAGCAAACACAAGATAGTAATTGCTTTTGTGGTGAATAGGATGAACCTGTACCAAAAAATGTTGCTGTTTCCACCCGTCCCATGCTCTGGTGACAGGAGGACCAGAAAAATCTATATCCCTGTTTTTTGTTTCATTGATACCTGCTTTAGTTTACCACTTTCTTCAGCTTCTCCATTTCTGGTGTTTTAGCTCTGTCCTGAGCCTTGAGCTGGTCCAATTCAGTATTTCCCACCCTGCTGAGAAGTGCCAAACCAGGCTGTCATGTGTGTCTCCCACATGTCTGACTGCTTTTGGCATAGTGGGAATGTCATTTTGTTAGGAGAAAACTCGTGCAATCTCATCAGGTGAGCACTCCTGAAATTGCCCTCTCCTTAACATCACTGCCAGTTTATTTTTGCTTGGTTCTTTTTCCTTCTAATGAGGAATAACTTGAACTTAAAGTAGGAGCATTTGTTCTTTGCTAACCTGGTACAACAACCAGTAAAATAAATAGGACTTCATCGACTTCATGAACTTTGAATTGAATCCTCTGTGTGTAAAACTCCATCAGCTAAATTAACTTGGTCTCAGGAATGTCAAAAAAGTGAGAAGTCAGTTGGTCAGTGGGTGGAGGACTAGTGCTACATCTCAGGAAGAGAATCTGGTGTGGGTGTAGGATGAGAAAGTGGATTTTAGTGTCAACAGCAGGACTTTTTTTAGAGCACATAGACATGCAAACTGTTGAACGGCAACAGCAATCCTTTATTCCCTTTTAATGGCTCATACATTCTCAAGGTTAATGATGAAAACCCAGAGGTCAGCAACATCAGCTATTTTCCTGCCAGTCATGCTCCCACCTCCAAAAAGGAATGTAGTGTATGTCAGGTTTTGCTGCTATTAGTTTTGAACTCAGATAATTGTACCAGATTTGGTACAAAGCACCCTGAAAAGAGAAAATGTCAACTGCAACCTTTTCCTTGCTGTAAATGGAGTCTGTCTGCCTTCAGAAGGTGATATCACAACAGGCTTCAATTACTAGTTCTTTTTGTAGTTATGACAGTGAAAATTATTTTAAAAAAGAAAAAGTTTCAGTTCATTTTTTTAAAATGAAACTTTCATAACTTATGGGCTGTTTTGGGAGACACAGCTCACTCCACCTCCACCATAGATGAAATACTTACAGTGTGCATGATTAACTCTCCAGGAAGGAACCTGCTGCTGCAGGAAGTGACTGAGGAGCCATTTAGTAAGATCCGAAAAAAGTTAGATCAGTACGAACAAGAACAGCAGTTTTGCAGTTTTGTTTTCTTAGTTAGGCAGAGATTACAAGGCCTGATGGTTTTTTGCTTTAAAACGTAAACTGAGCACCATCTTGGTTTGAGAATTGATCTCTTGTGCTATGGGACATGATACTGAGTATTTTTTGTAGGCTGCTTTTCCAGACAAGACCAAAGTGTTGTTACCATGGTGGGTTGACCCTGGCTGGACACCAGGTGCCCACCAAAGCCTCTCTATCTCTTTCCCCCAGCAGCACAGGGGGACAGGGAATGGGAACCCGGGTCAGTTCATCACACCTTGTCTCCTGCTCCTTCCGCCTCAGGGCAGGGACGACTCCTCCTCCTGGCTGAGTCAGACACAGACCGGCTGAATCAAAGTCTAACTCAGGATTTACTTCACTGGACTGGGTTCCATGCAGACACGCCCATTGTGGGATCCATGCACAAACCGGGTGTGTCTTATGCAGATAAAATATAATATGTTCCATCGTGGTGAAATATGGTCACTTTATAGAATAAAAAAATCATAGAATTATTAAGGTTGGAAAAGACCTCCAAGACCATCAAGTCCAACCTTTCACCAAACATCACCATGTCCACTAAACCAAATCATGAAGTGCCATGTTTACCCATTCTTTGAATACTTCCAGGGGTGGTGACTCCACCACTTCCCCAGCGAGCATCTGCTCATCTCCTTCTCTCATGTCCACATATATAAATTTAGATAAGACTTTTTGACATTTCCAATAACTGATAATCTTTCTAAGATAGAATTTTTGCTTGATTTTAGAAATTAAATAATTTTCAAGCAATTTGAAAAACAGAAATGTTATGCTGTCCATCTGTAGCAATGCTGAAAATTTAGCTATACATTTCTATTTAAGTTGTCACCTCTGAGAGCACAGAGTATTGCCAGAAACTATCCACAGGTCTCTTGTGATGCTTTACAAAAAGCATTTGTCTACTCTTTCAAACACTGAACAGCAGCTGGGAGTGATTAAAAGCTTCCAGAAGACTTCATGACAAATAAGAAGGAGAAAAGGGAAGAAAAGAGAAAAAAAAAGAAAAGAGAAGAAACAAGAAAAAAAAAAGAAATCATAAAAGAGAAAAAAGAAAGAAGAGAAGAGAAGAAGAGAAGAGAAGAGAAGAGAAGAGAAGAGAAGAGAAGAGAAGAGAAGAGAAGAGAAGAGAAGAGAAGAGAAGAGAAGAAGAAAAAGAAAAAGAAAAAGAAAAAGAAAAAGAAAAAGAAGAAAAAGAAAAAGAAGAAAAAGAAAAAGAAAAAGAAAAAGAAAAAGAAAAAGAAAAAGAAAAAGAAAAAGAAAAAGAAAAAGAAAAAGAAAAAGAAAAAGAAAAAGAAAAAGAAAAAGAAAAAGAAAAAAAGAAAAAGAAAGAAAAAGAAAAAGAAAAAAGGGAAAGGGAAAGGGAAAGGGAAAGGGAAAGGGAAAGGGAAAGGGAAGGGGAAAGGGAAGGGGAAGGGGGAAGGGGAAAGGGGAAAGGGGAAAGGGGAAAGGGGAAAGGGGAAAGGGGAAAGGGGAAAGGGGAAAGGGGAAAGGGGAAAGGGGAAAGGGGAAAGGGGAAAGGGGAAAGGGGAAAGGGGAAAGGGGAAAGGGGAAAGGGGAAAGGGAAAGGAAAGGAAAGGAAAGGAAAGGAAAGGAAAGGAAAGGAAAGGAAAGGAAAGGAAAGGAAAGGAAAGGAAAGGAAAGGAAAGGAAAGGAAAGGAAAGGAAAGGAAAGGAAAGGAAAGGAAAGGAAAGGAAAGGAAAGGAAAGGAAAGGAAAGGAAAGGAAAGGAAAGGAAAGGAAAGGAAAGGAAAGGAAAGGAAAGGAAAGGAAAGGAAAGGAAAGGAAAGGAAAGGAAAGGAAAGGAAAGGAAAGGAAAGGAAAATGACACTGGCAGTTTGTGACCAACATGGGAGAGAGAACCAGGAGATATTTGGCACGTTTAGGAACATTGAATCATTATCACTCATAAATCAGATTGCAGTGAACCCACTGCTTGTCTGTCCTGAGGAAAAGCAAGTCACAGATCCCTGCACACAGAACCAAGTATCTGGGACATGTCTTAGTTTCTCATTTGCATGCTACAAGATAGTCTGTGACATTTCTTGCCCCAAGTTTTGGTGAATAGAAAGTAAAACAAAGATGACTTTGATGCACAAAACAAGCCGTGGTAGAAACCAGGAAAATTGTGATTATGTGCTGTCTTTGAGAAGACAGCACTTATCTGTAATATGACCTTGTATTAGGACTAATGTGAAACAAAGGGTTTGTTCCAGACTACAGTATGTGCTGACTGATTTTCTGCTCTGTGCACCTTCTGTCACAGATGATGTGTCTAACAGCTCAGTGAACTGTACTCTCCATGAGCTCCCTCTCCCTCTCATTCAACGACTGTTTTCCCCTCAAAAAGCTCATCATTTTTTGGTTGCTGAGGTACCTTGGTGCTATCTTATAAAAAGCACAGTAGGTGAAAGACTGAACACGTTCCTTGAATTTTTGCTTGTTTTTTGACAGAGGCCATGCTAATGGTAGCAAATGTCAGCTACCGGAAATGGCACTAAATGCTGAAAGAAATCCAGTTTTCTTAAATTTGTTTTTCTTACTCAGCCAGAGATTCTTCAGTCTCAAAAGGCTTTCTAGAAAATTCATTTTCCTGACATGAAATGAACCATATTTATCTCATGTCTCACAGTTCCTTTTCTGGCCTGTTTCAAAAACCTCTTACAGAAGAGGTGAAGACTCTGTAAGCAACTGAGAAAACATAATTTTTGCTTCAGTAACCTTATTAAAAAAAACCTTTTCTTAATATTAAACTTCCTCTATTTTAATCTTTGTTGTAGCAATTAAACATCCATTGTGCATGTCCTGACTGCCATGGCCAAAAAGAACTGGTTATTCACTTTCACTTTGTAGCATTTTCCCATCTTTTTACTTTTATCAAGTATCCATCTCCTGCTCTTCTCTTAGACTCTTTTAAATCAGTCTTTCCTTCTTTTCTGTGTGACTTTAGCCTTCTGATCATTGCCATAGCTTTTCTCTGAAATTTATCTAATTGAATCCAATGATTTAATGGTTGTTGAGATCTGGAACATCATGCATGTTGGTTACTCCTATTCTGTGATGTTTTTTATCTTTTAGGTGATACTTATTCCTAGATGTTATTTATAAAAAAATTTTTTTTTTTTATTCCTGCCTGAAATTTCAGCCCTATCTTACATGCTGAAATAATAACAGCTGAAATAATAGTGCTGCATGAGTGTGTGTGATTATTATCATCCATCAGTCAGGCAGTAAAAGACTTTATTTCTTTTGGAGGTTTGAGGTTTATTCCTTCACGTCACCCCAGAAGCTACTCATGAACCCTGTCCTCACTTAGCAATAAGTCATAGTAGCCAGCCAGCTTGCACAGAACAGAAAAATGAGATTTCTCAGGAAGGCTCTTCATAAATGATGGACTATGCTGAAGTGACCCCTCTCAGAGCAGTCACCAGATGTAGGAACCAAAGAGAAAACATCCAAATACAAATTAAAATTGAAATATTAAACTTTATTTGTGAGAAAAAATAGCTGCCTATAGAAATCCATACAGTTTCCACTCTAAATTCTAAATTCTAAATTAACAATCTAACACTAAATTCTTTAAACAAAAGTTTACTTTTGACAAAAGGATGCATAAGAATTTCCCAGGCCCATTGATTCTCATTTAACATCCCTGCTATACACATCTAGTGGCTTTGAAAATGATGCTACAGCTGCTAGAAACAGGTGCTAGTAACAGAGATTTAATTATTGCAGCCAGGGTGGAATGAAGCAGAAAATTCCCTGCCATTGTGGTTTTTTTTTTTCTTTCCCCTGTTAACTAAATATTTTAACTGTAAAAACTATATGTGTCATTAAGGTAATGTTATTTAGATTTATGTATCACAGTTCAAATCAACCACTCTTCAGCATATCCCAGCCTACCTAGAATGACATAAAATTAGATCCCTCATATGGGCATCGATGCAACTCAGGGCAATCAAAAATTATCAAAACAAGTTGCCCTTTTACCCACAGAAGCAGAGATATCTTCCATATGGTTGCCTGTTTTAACATCTTTACAGTTTTCATGAATTTATTGTTACTACCTCTCCGACCAAAAAAAAAAGGATGTGTTCTTTTATTCCTAGTTTAGGATGTACCACTAGATATAGACACTCTGTGCAACTTGTTTAGGAGAATGGATGAAATTTATGGTAGGACGGGCTATTGATTTTATGTTTAAGATTGCTACTGTTGGAACTACAGTGTAACACTGAAAAATTATCTTAGCTGTTCCTTGAATTCCAGCAGTCTCCATGGCCTCAGCTGTAATGCTGGGCATCTTTTTTCCAAAAGCTTATGTGCAGACTGAGCTGAGGGCTGACTGTGAATTCCAATGCAACAAATTATATCAGTGTTCTTTTAGGAAGAACTACAGTCCTCTCTGCAAGGAAGAATCCAAGTGATCTCCCAAGTGAGAGCAAGGAGAGATGTCTAATGATCCCAGGCCCATTTAGGCTGTGGTGTGAAGAGTTCCCTGTAGCTAAGTGTTCTTTAGGAAAAGCTATAGTGATGCCCCAGAACACAAAGGTGGCTCTTTTAGTCTTGAAGTCACTGGGGGAAAACGCACATTCTGCACAGTAATACAGAGTTCACAAAAATTATTGATCACCCTATTCTCTCCCACATCCAAATCCATGATATTTGAGGCCAAATGAATTTTTATCCAGAAGTTAACATTTGAGGGAGGCCAAGATTTCCAGAATTTGATTTTGAATGCAGGAAGCAAAATGCCCATACAGCCTAATACATAGAATTGATTGATATATCAGAAATGTCTTCCTATTATTGACTGAGTTACAAACAAGACTCTTCCTCTTGCACATTCCTGGTCAAACTGCAAATCTATATTACCTCCTTCTTATTTCTTTATCCCTTGAATAATACTAGCTCAGTCATCATGCTGTCAAATTATGAAGAATACTTTTATTCTTATTCAGAAGGGGAAAAAAGCATATCCAGTGCTAAAGTAAGATGGATTTAGTTGATACAGTCCTTACTTGGAGGTCACTTCTTTTTTCAAATCAACATTTGGCTTTATGAGTAAGTAAGGGATAACATTTGCCAATACTACTCAAAGTATATTTAATGAAACGCTATTTATAGGCATGACTGTATTTGATGTTAATGATTTTGGTGTAGCAATCATTCCATACTCCACTTTTGTGTCTTAATCTTCTTTTTTAGATTTAGATTTACAGAACTTTAAGCTCAAACTTATATGTTCTTCCAAAGGCAAGGTTAAAACAATGGAATTAAAGCACAGGTTCATGTTTAAAAGCTATCAGCTCTGCTAAATTCCAGTTCCCCTCTTTCAACCTCCCCATATAATTTTCCTTACTTTTCTCCTAGGCAGCTATTATGTTACTGTTTTGCTGTAGTTCTTGTTTGCAAAGAATCTTGCTCCAAGAAAAAGAGGGACCTTGCCTTTAAATACTGCTTTAAAGAATCTGTGAAGAATCTGCAGCTGCTTTTCATGGTTGAACAGTCCTTGATGGGACCGGGAGGGAAGGGAAGCCTCGTTACAGAAGCTGGAAAGCAAATACCCAGGACTTGGCTTGCCACACACAGCCTTTTGCTGGAGTTCACACAGCTGCGGAGTCCCCAGAAGCAGGGAAGTTTGTCTGAGGCAAGACGAAGAAAAGATAATATAAGCCTTGTGAGAGTTATTTGGCACTTCAACATAGAAGCGCCTGTACTTCCATCTGGGTTGTATGCGAAATTAGAGAAGCCAGAGCTATATGCTTCTCCTTGGGCTGTTGACAGGAGTTTGGCTCGCACTTTAATGGGTTTTTTTATGTTTGCCAGAAGGTTAGAATCACAAAACCTGTGCTGGAAATGGCAACCTATATTGTACATAGGAGTTCATCCTGGCAGATGGAGGACAGAAAGTCAAACCAGTTCTTTCATGTCCTGAATCCTGCAGTTATACCTCACAATGTTTCTACTTCTGAGTACCTCCTACCCCTTTCCCAATATTGTTTGTGTTAGCTCTTTCTGCTGTTAACCACGGGGTTTTTTTCAATGCAATTCATGCCTGGCCAAAGTGCTGCCCAAGTTTCTTGAGCAAACAGCTGCTTTTTTTTACTTCAGCCTTTCACTTGACAGGATTAGAACAAAAAGCACATCCAATCAATCCACTGTGTTGTTTTCAGTATTTTTTCAGTATCAATGAGAGTTGTTTCTCAAGTTAAAATCATGCTCTATGCTGCTGACAGAATTAATGAGGCTGCTGTAGGACAACATAATTCCATTCTGATATAATGAAGAGATCCACAAGTGCCACAAATGGCTGGAGGTCCATTGACCACAGTTCTGTGTGTTTGTGTGTGTGTATGCACAGGCTTGCCTGTGTATATAGAACTATGGAACCCTAGAGTGGTTTGGTTTGGAAAGGACCTTAGCTCTGACCCTTGCCATGGGCAGGGACACCTTCCACTATCCCACGTTGCTCCAAGCAGAATCCAGCCTGGCCTTGGACACTTCCAGGGATGGGGCAGCCACAGCTTCTCTGGGCAACCTATGCCAGGGCCTCACCACCCTCACAGTAATGAATTTCTTCCCAAGATTCAACCATATCTACCCTCCTTCAGCTTAAAATCATTTCCTCTTGTCCTATCACTATATACTTGTCAAAAGTCCTTCTCTATCTCTCTTGTAGCCCCTTTAGGTACTGGAAGTCTTCTATACGTCTTTCTGAAGCCTTCTCCAATATGTGTCTTTACTATCTTTAGTGATATGTAAATTTTAGCAAGAGAAGGATTACTCAGGAATTTTCAGTAGTAACACCCATTTCTCTTCTTCATTTTTAGTTTCTAAATCATTACTCTCTAAGAGTAACTGTTCTGACTACATCTTTTACAGTGGTTTCCCAAATAACTGGGTGATCTGAGGCATGACAGGAGAGACCGGGGAAAAGAGAGACTAAGTTTATTGTACCAAACATCAGAATAGTCTGTCTTCTACTAATGTGGGGAAAAAAATATCTGATCATTATTTAACTCAGGAAAACTTCTATTGTGCTCCTTAATATCACATTAAAAAAGGGAAAAAAAGGAAAGTATAAGATTGAAGGCCATTAATGCAGTGAAGATAAAGAAACTGTAATAAAACCTTGATTTAGACATGAGATTTTAGGATGGATCATTTTGATTGTGTTTTCTCTTCTGCTCAATTCATGCCAGTCTTTCACCTAATAGTATCTGTTCTGAGCCACTGTGTATGTTTTCTTTCTATTATTTCCTGCAAACTCCACTCTAGAGATGACAACAATTGTGAAAAAGCCAGTAATGCTGCACATAAAGCATCTTGTTGCTCTAAATTAAAGTGTTCTCAGTGAGGCAATGGCACTTTCAGAGTCTTCAGCCAGTTGAGAATCACTCCCCCAAAAACTGCTCATCTATTACCAACTATTAAGCTTTGACTCATTCACTGCCACTCTCTCAAACTCCAAGAAGGTCAGGGAAAAGGATTTTAAGTTAAACTGAGTTTATTATATTGTTATTTTTCACTACCTCTAGGATCAGAGTTTCAGCCAACATATAATATTCAATATTTTGGAATTTTCTTAGTGTTTGTGTAACCATTTTTATATACTTATAAACTCACAAGCAATATTATTTCTACTTTAAAAAAAACCCTACAAATGCAACAAAAATGTTCCCCATGCAACAATTTATTGTTTACTTTAGAAGACAGACAATTGTTTATCTAAGTTCAAGCTTTGTTTAATGCCTTTCAAAATACAAAGTTAACAAGCAACATTTCTCTGCGGGTTTTAAGACTTGGGATGAAAGTGTTTCAAAATGGATTGAAAGCAATTGTTGATTTTCTTTGGAAATCCATTCTCTGGAAATTTAAATTGGTTGACCTTGATGGAACAAGGTAGTTCAAAACACTCTGAACCATCTCCATGCATTAGCAAGTGCCTGGTTCTCCCTTGCCTTTCAAATCTAATTCTGCTACTCATTGTATTTGCAACAGAATTTTATCTGGGGACCCGAAGAATTAAAAACATGAGACGTGAATTTGTAATAATTTGGAGTGATTGGAGACTACAACCTTTTGCAGAGGTAAAAAGGTAAACAAAAAGGCTGCAGAAGTAAATGTACAATTCACTATAATCATTAGTTTGCATAGTTCTACATATCTTTGCAGAGGTGGACGTAAAGTACAATTTTTTGATGAAGTAATAGCATAGTCCAGCGTCAAAGATGAGATGGTTTAAGTAGTAATACCATCTTTGCCTCCACTCTAGATTGTTTATGCTTCTCCTCTGCCCCACAAAGCACTGAGACTCTGTTTGAAAAATCATGGTAAAAAAAATCTTTAGCAGAGATAAATCCACATAGATCAATTGACTCCAGTTCACACCCCCCTCAATATCTGGCTTAGTGCTAAGACCTGGCATTTAGAATTAAGGACAAAAAGGATTTTTGGAGGAAAAGAGATATTATGGCTGCCTCTGGGGAGGGAAGGGAGATGGAGCTGGGGCTGGAAACTTTCCAAACCAGCAAAGTCCTAAGGCTGTCAGATTCTTAATCTTTCACTGGAAGCAGACCTGAATTTCAGAAAAAGACAGAGAAAATGTTATGATTGTTCTAACAGATCTCTGGACACTACCATGAGCTCTTTACCAGAGAAAGAAAAAGTGCTCTAGCAACTTCTTTTGCCTCTCTCTTCAGAGTTAGCTCTTCATTTTAATAGCCAGATTCTCAAAGAGCTCTTTAAAATGCCAGTGATGCTATCTGTGATGCCACCTGCGTACAAGTGGAATTACCTGACAGACCTCCAACTGCTTCTATGGAAGCAGATTTTAAACAGACCTTTGCACGTGTGAACATAAAAGGTTTACTACCAGGAAGCTCCAAGGCAAAAAAAAACACTTCCTAAAGCAGTCATTCTTGTATTCTGAGAAACTTCATTTTATGGGTGCGGATGTACCAATCCACCATGGCAGGAGGGTTGGAGCTGGATGATATTTAAGGTCCTTTAAAAGCCAAGCTGTTCTGTTATTCTACTGGTAGCATAATTTCCAAGGGACTGGCTACTCTTCCTGTCTGACAGTCAACCTTATGTCTAACAGCACCACCGTTTTTTTGCTGCCTTTACCATAAGACTGCTGCTGAGGGGCATTTCTCAGGCACAACAAGAACTAAGCACAGAATTTGGAGAGCATTTGAGTGTTTAAGCAATATGACCTTAGAAGACTAGGTAACTTGATGAAAGGTGCAGAGGTCTGTTCACATTAAAAGAGCCAACAACAGTCCTGCAAGTTTCAGCTTAGAGGCATTTTTTGCTTTCTTCACATGCTGAAGTAATATTAGATGGATTTCCCACTACCTTGGAAAGATTCAGTCTCTGAAGATAGGTTGATAGGTATGAGCAAAATTATTCTTTTTGTGATTCCATGCAAGATATTGTTGACTTTGTCAGAAATTCCATTACCTTCCATTTCCAAGATTTTTGTCATATTTTGCCATTGATGTTAATTTTACATAAAGCCCCTGGAGATCAGAACTTGGATAAGCATCTCAGCTAACGCCCAACACAATTGTAAGACCTATATGGATCTTACAATTGCTCTTCTATCCTTTTCCCACTCTTGTTTGTAATGTTCATCTCAGGATGATTGGAATATCTTAAGATAATAGTATTTATTTTGGAGTTCTTGGTGGCACAGTATTTGAAACTGGAAGCAATGGCTAAGAGTTGGCAAATAAATGTTGCAGTGAGGGACAAACCAACCTTCTTGAGCCAAACCCCTTTAACGATTCATGTTGCATCGGCTCATGCAGCAGAAGGATTAATAACACCCAGCCAGTTGTGGTGAGTTGGACCCATCCATTTCTAGAGCCAATTCAATCAAAACCTCTCATTGAGTAGTCAGTCACATAATAGTCACGTCTGGCCTTAAAATTTATACCTTTTCCTGACAATCCCAGTCCTTTAGTTTGTATAATATTGATTTATACAAGAGCACAGGAGGTTTCCTGTTCCAGCCTTCCAGTCTGTGCCTGATCAGGGTCGCTGCATCCTTGGGTCTGATCGCTCGGCGCGTTTTATAAGCTTTGGATAATACACAGGTCACTAACTGGAACACTGCACATTCATCTGATTTTCTAGCTGAATGCTAATAGGGCTTCAATACTTGTTCATTCAGCATTGTATTTCTCGTTATCACAGTTAATAAAACTTATTTCCCAGGGATCATGCTGGCTAAGAGAATCAGAGCAATGTTTATTCCCATATTATTCCCAAAGTTTTTTCCTTTCAGTCCTGTCCCTCACTGACTCAGAGGTCTGTTTTGTATGAAGAAGACAAAGAAAAGGTTATATGATTATCTACAGAAAGCCAAGAAAACATACTTGGTGGCATGCCTTTTTCATTGTTACTTGGAAACCATTAAAATATTAAAATGTCTACAAAAGCAATAAAATGATCACAGGAGTATGTGGTGATATTTAATTTTCCCACAAGTTAAATATCACTGATAATTAACTGTTAGAAGTTTATTTTGAAATGACATTTCAGTGGAATATCAGACCTTTACAACATAATTAAAGGTTTTCTCATTGTAATGGTGCCCTATTCCTGGTATGAAAGCTGTTTGAAATTATCTGTCTGCTTCATAAATGATTTTTTTTAACCTTTTTTTTTCCCCCCATTTAATTTGGCCATTTCTTGTTTTGTTTCTTTTCTAACTACTGATAATAGCCATCTCACTAGGTAATTTGGATCTCCAAGACAGGAAAATGACTCACTTTTTTTTTTTTTTTAATTGTTTGATCTGATACTTTTCTCTGATTAGGTGGATTTTTGCTACCGGTCTGGAAGAGTTTGCTGTTAGTAGAGTCACTCCAGGATATGTTTTTTCAAATTAGGACTGGGGAGATTTAGTCAAATAGAGTCAAATTTTACAAAGTACCCAGTTCTTCCCTGAAGTAGGCTTCGATCACTCCTCAGATGTCACCCAAAAGTGTCATCTGTCCTGTAGAGAAAAGAGAAAACAGTCTCCTGGCTGTTGCTGTTGAAAATAGGTGCGACATAACCAAGTGCAAATATAAAGAAATATCAGTCTAACAAGGGAGTGTTTGTGGCATAACTTCTCCATTGCAGAAGATTCTTCTCTACCAGTGCTCAGTAAAATTGGTTAATGTCTTACAGAATAAAGGTTTTTTAGTCCCTATAAGAATATTTCTTGCTCTTTCATGATATTCTATCCCATGTAATTCTGTCTGCTTGAAGCATACACCTGACATGGTCCAGGAGCCTTAGTAGGGCATCTCACAAATCCCAGCCTAATACCAGTCAATCAGTGTTGTGGTTTACCCATGGCAGGAGCTCAGCCCCAAAACAGCTGCTTACTCACTCCCACCCACTTTGATGGGGGAGTGACTCAGAAGGCTTGGAGAGAGAAAACTTGTGGGTTGAGAGAAAAATTGTTTAATAAGTAAAGCAAAAGCTGCACACACAAACAAAACAAATTAAGGAATGAATTCACTGCTTTCCCTGGGGAGGCAGGAAACCAAGGACAGCAGGATTTCGTCATGGATAACAGTGATCTGCGGATGAACATCACTCTGAACATCCCTCACTGCCGCCTTCTTCCCCCAGCTGTTGTTCCTGTGAGTGGTGCCACATATTATGGTATTTCCCTGGGGTCAGTTGGGGTCAGTTGTCCTGCTTGTGTCCTGTGCCAGCTCCCTCTGCATCCCTCCTCACTTGTGGGGTGGGGTGAGGAGCAGAAACAGCCTGGACTGTGTGTAAACACTGCCCAGCAAAAAGAAAAACATCCCTGTGTTATCAATGCAGTTTTCAGCACAAATTCAAAAAGCCCCAAAACAGCTACTGTGAAGAAAACTAACACTACCCCAGCCAAAACCGTACAGTAATTTTCTCCTCTAACCCTCCTTTTAAGTTTTAGTTCAAAATTGAGATCAACATTTTCAACAGTGACCCCCAAAATTTCATGTGTTACACAAACAGGATAGTATAAGTATTATAATCATTTTATGCACCATCTTGAGATATCTTCGTGTATTATTATCCAGTGATGTTCTCAGAAAAGGGTTTCACTGCTTTTCAGAAGTGCTGCAAGGAGAGGCTGGCTCCATCAACACTACTAAATTAGGTTATACCAGAACATGTTCCTCAAGCTACTAGATTGTTAAAGCAATCCTTGGCAACGTTTCCATGAGAGGAAACAAATATCCTCCAAGCATTTCCCAAACACAGCCTGAGATCTAACACAGACCAGGGACTATTTCCAATAGACAACTGGAAAGCAACTGTGCTGTCTTTGAAGGAAAAAGGTTTAAGAGTATGAGTGTGAATCATTGCATAGAGGGTGGTCATGGTGCCAGACAACATTAAAATTTAATAGAATAGATAAAGCCCTCATGTAGCCAATGTTTTGACATCCCAAGAGCAGACAGTGAGTAAGGAAGAACAATACAAGTTTACTTCTGGTTGCTCATCACTCTGCTGTAGTATGGCAGAAAAGAAACTGGCAGCGGAGTTGTAAAGGAGTTCATCATGCACATATTGTCTCTGAGGCATCAGAGGTGATCCTAAACACTGCCAATATGGCTTTATATAAAGGAAAGAGCAGTCAGCACAGTAATTGCTGGTGGGTGCTAAATTCATTTCATACAGGTCACAAAACAACCTTCTAAGGATGATTCCAACCAGCAGCTATTGCAATAGCAGGCACTGGGATAGGCAGAGGCTACCCTGTGCTTTTGTGGCAAGGATACACCTCTGAAATATCTTCATTTTGCAGATATTACTCACTGGAGTCCCCTAAGCTCCATGACTCTCAGATATATTTCTTATCCTTTGTGTTTTATTGGTGAAAAACTGAAACATAGGAAAAAATAAAGAAAGAACAAACTATCTCAAGAGGCTTTCCATAATATTTATTTTCATCATTACTTTTGTTTCTTTTTGGTCTCCTTTTAAGAGAACTTGGCTCAAAGTTTAAGCTCTGACAAGCTGAAAAGTAATTTAAAAGGCATTAACATCCTATAAATCTGTCCTGTGTCAGGCAATGGATGTCAGACAACCTCTTCCCAGACCTAACTGGAAGAAAAAAGAGAAAAAGAACAAAAAATACTCTTGCATTTTTTTACAGGAAATTCATTGTATTATTAGGAGCATCAACCCTTTTATTTCAATATCAAACAAAATCCTTGGGTCAAAAGCAAATTATAAAAGAGTTATCTTCCAAGAATCTGGAAACATTGGCAATAAGGGAAGTGTACCAACTCTGCTGTCTGTATTCATATTATATTCCAAACAGGGACCAGCTGGAAACATCCATAATAACAATCATGGGATGCACAACAATGTCAGAATCATCTGCTGGAGTAGACACAGATGTTTTTTGGAGAAGTTGAAGAGATTTATGCTATCAAATGTGAGAACAGCAGTGCTTTATTTCTTAGATGCATTAATAAAGCTGCTTCATGGGAGCTTTCTCATGCTGACAGAAGTAACACAGGACTGTCCAAAACACAGAAACAACCAACCAAGTAGAGAATGAACTCAGATTTCTTAAGTATGATTAAATTCGAAAGGTTTTATTTCAACAAAGTAACTAGAGTCTTTAAAAACTTAGATGCTCAAAAATATCAGGATGCCAGGAATCTGGAAGACCTCTTACACAGCAAGCAGCATCTTTCTCTCAATTTTACAGAAAGACAATAAAAAGAAACTGAGAAGCAGAAATAGAGATAATTTGCAATTAGCAAGTGACAGAAATAAACCTTCCATTTCCTGGATCCCAGTGGACCTATAGTACAATAAACCACTGAACCCCCACAGTGCTATTGAAAAGATATTGGCAGATAAGTTGTGTTATAACTCACACTCTATGAAAAAACTAATAAGAAAAATTTTATTCTAGAGGGGAAAAAAAAACAAACCCCAAAAATTTAACCATAGTCTAGCTGATCACAAGTATCTCTCAGATCTTAATACCTTTAAATAAATGTTAAAACATTTAAATTATGTGTTATGACTTTTATGTCCTTCATCTTCACCTGCCCTTTCCCAAAGCAGTCAACCAACAGTGTGTGGGACACTCAGTTGAGGAGCATCAGCAAAAAAAGATTAGATGTTTTAACCTTGATTAAAAATGCTGAGACATTTCATGAAACATCTACACACCACACTCACCAACAAGCCAGGTTTGACTAAATGGTGGTATTGGCCAAAAGTTTTCAGTGTCTTCTGTTCTCCTTCTGTTTGCTCTGTCTTCTCTGTAAATGTCATATATCACATTCCTGGAGGTGTTCAGGGCCAGATTGGATGGGGCTTGGAGCAACAGGGTCTTGGAGCAATCCCCCATGGCAGGGGGGTTGGAATGGGATGATCTTTAAGGTCTCTTCCAACCCAAACTCTTCTGGGATTCTGTGATTCCAAGATTCTATGACAAAGCTTGCAAGGAACTGTGGATTGACAAGGATCCAGATTCACACTTAGGAAAGTCACAGACACATAAGAGTGTCACAAGGGGGCAGAAGCCTCTTGAGGAAATTTTTTAAGTGTTGCTGTATTTTGCTGGGCTCACCTTTCCAGGGCTTCATACAGGGATTATTTAGTAGAGATAAACAAATAAACAGAGCTGCAAACCTTGGAAGTACCTCCTAGGCAATCTCAAAACAAAAATGCAATTGTCTTTAAAATGCTTAGGAGTAGACAGAAGGATGGACT
Source organism: Corvus hawaiiensis (assembly GCF_020740725.1). NCBI lineage: Eukaryota > Metazoa > Chordata > Aves > Passeriformes > Corvidae > Corvus > Corvus hawaiiensis. The sequence goes on along the minus strand of NC_063216.1, from coordinate 75,131,642 downwards.
CAATAGGTGTGCACTTGGACAAATTTATGTGCACAGATATCTTATCCCAGCTGATAAATAAGCATTCATAACTTACTGCTAGATACCAATTGGAATTGTCCCTTTGTAAAAGAAAACCAAAATTATCAGATAGCTATGCCAAAAACAGTTGCAATCTTTTTCCATCAAGATTGTCACAATAATTTCAGAAATTTAATCTGGAAAGTATTTTTAAATTTCTTTTTATTTTCCTTTTCCTTTTTTTTTAAATCTTAAATGCTGAATTCAAACTCTATTTGATTCCAATCTACCACAAGTTCATAAACACATACCTCACTAAGAGGATATGAGTAAAGACCAGCAAGTAATTAAATATCTTTGCTGAACTGGTGCTTAGGAACTGAGGGATTCATTATTTTTGTTTAATGAATTTTCCTAACCTTTGGTTCTGTAGCTGTGCTCCCTCTTTATTCCCCAGAGGTGCTGGCAAATGGATACAATCGACAGCAGCAGTTTGTTCTCTGACCCAGGGGTATGGCCAGGGACAAGGGCTACCAAAAGGGGTCGATAGACACACAGGTGCCAGGCTGTTAAGGTTTGTGTGTGAATAACTATTGCTGAAAATCAATCTGAGAGTTGGCTGGTGTCAAAGGCAGTCGAGCCCATTTGCAGGTAATTTGGTGATTTTCTTTCAAGCGGGTCAGACACCACACATAAGAATTTATGATGAAAAGGAAGAAAAAAGGAATAAACCTGTGATTATGCAAAGCAGGAGAGGAATTTTGTAACTACTGAGACAAAATCTGGTGTAGGCAGAGACCAGCATAAACTCTTTCAAGAAGTAAAAGAGATTTTTTAACTCAGAGAGGAAAGAAGAAAAGAAAGAAAGGTATGTATTGGAAATAACTACAGGATGCAGACAACCCATTTGGATTTTAAATTGTAATGATAACTATGCAATGGCATTACAGGGAACTTGCCAATGTCTAATTACCATGATGTCAGTCACCTAAGTGCAGAGTTAAGGGCTGTAAACCTGCATCTAATCCCTCTTTTCAGCGCTTTAACCCCCTACCCACACAAACAGAAAGGGACTAAAAGACATGGCCAGTCAATCAGTGGTGATAACACCCCCATACAATCAAGCACCAGAGTCCAGGGGAGGATTAAGCATGAGGGAATAACAGGGTTATCAACAAGAGAAACAGCAAAACAGCCAAAGAAATTGTAAGGGCATAATAATAGCAAATAGCCTGGGAATAATTCTAAGCAAAGAATTCCAGCAAACAAAACCTTACACTGTATTCAATCAATGTGTTTTAAGAAAATATAATGTGTCCAGTGGGTAGACCCCTGGTGTCAGAGTGAAATGAGTTGGCGGCATAATGAGTGTTGTTGCTTCTCTTTTCTGTAAATTTGATGCAATCTGTTCCTGTTTATCTTCCTGAACATACTGAAAGGCTGAATTTCAGCAAAGATCAATAATTCTTAACTATGTTTTGTACATCCAGTTAATGTATTTCTCCAAGAGAGAGTTAAGAAGAAAGCTGAAATTAAAGACAGGCTTTGTCGTCCACTTTGGTATGCCTATCTTGCTAGATCTGGTGGTAGCCTTGAGAAAGTTTGTTGGGGTCCCTCCCCTGCCATGGAGCCCTGGGAGAGGGGCCCTGAAGGCACAGACACGGGGATTCCCTGCCCCTGCTCAGCCTCGTTCCCATTGGTTGGTTTGTGTTCCCTGCGCGGGCAGAAGGACCCTTGGTCCCGTGACTGGAACAGTTCCTGAGCAGAGCCCCGGCCATGCGGCTGGAGAAATAAACATCTCTCTGAAACATCTAGCAAGAATCTGTCTGTCCGTATATATTTCCTTTCCACGGGACTCCTGGTTTGATATATGCGTGTTGCAGTGTCCCCACTGCAACAAATGGTGGAGATTTGAGAGCAGAACGATCCCTGATCCCTAAGCGACTGATTTGTGTGAGTAAACCCTGGAAACTTTGGATTCCTCTTCTTGGTTTTGCTTTGCTATTCCATATCTAAACTATGGAGGAACCGTGGGAAGACTCTTGGCTCTCAGAGCCGCATATGGACATTTATCTTAAACTTAAAATGATTCTTGAACAACGATTTGTAAATTTTAGCTTGATTCAAGCTCAAAAAGAACTGAAACACTTCCTGGCATGGTTGTTTAAGAACTTTTTCTATGTTTCTTGGGATTTAATTCTTACCAAGGGCTTTTGGAAAACCGTTTGGACACAGTTAATACTGGAGTCAAAATATACGCCGATGGAAGAATATTTTCGTGAATATTATTTAGTTACCGAGACTGTTGAGCAATGTCAGCTGTGTCCTGGCGAAGGGAAGCCTGGCGCAGGGACCGTGCGGCCCAGGCCACGTGCACCGAGCGCTCTGAGAGCAGCAGCGAGGCAGTTCCCGCGCGCGGGCGGAGCCACGCGAGCCGCAGTGTCGGTGCCGGAGTGGGGAGCGGCGGGACCCGGCGGTGCCCGAATGGCCCCACACAGCGCGTGGTGGAGCGAACCCCATGAACGCCCGACCGAGAGGGGCGGTGCGCGGGCAGTGGCTGGCGGCGATGGCGGTAGAACGGAGCCGTGCCCAGCCGAGACGCGCGCTGGAACGGAGCGCGGGGGGGTCGTCGCTCGGGGGCCCGGCCGAGACGTGGGTGCAGCGCCCGGCAGCGGCAGCGAAGCTGCGACCAGAGGAGGCGACGCACGGAGAACTGAGCGGCGCGGCCCGGCCCGGCCCGCACAGCCCCGAACGCGACCCCGGGAAGAGCGCGCAGGCACCAGCAGCCCCGACAATTCCAACACGGGAGCAACCGAAGGAGAGAACAAAGATGCAGCGAGACAGAAAACAGCAGCCACTCGAAAAAAGGAAAAGATCATAGTAACTAAGATATTAGGGATAGTAAAATGGTATAATGTTAAGCAAAATTATGGTTTTATAACAAGGTGTGACAACCAGCAAGACATATTCGTGCATAGAACTGCTATTAAAAAGAATAACCCTGAAAAATGCATCCCAAGCTTGGGAGATGGAGAGGTGGTGGAATTTAATATTGTACTAGGGAGAAAAGGGTTACAAGCATTGCAGGTCACTGGGCCTGATGGTGTTCCTGTAAAAGGCAGTATATATGCAAAAAACCGTAGTCATGTTAGACAGTATCTCCATTGTAAGCCCTCCCTACAGTCTCCCTTTCCTAATCCCACCTTTCCCTTTTACCCTATGTCCTATTACCCCCAGTGTATTCCTAATCCATTTTTTCATCCATGGTTTCCCTCACAAAACCATGCTTTTGCCAATTGTTTCCCCAAAAATCCCTTTCCAATGCCGAGTGGGGGATGAAAAGGGGGAGGGAAGAAGTTAAACCCTCTCCTGCCTCAGTTTCCCCACAAAGCATGCTCAGAGTTCTGTCTCCCTTCTGTCAACCCTAAGATGTTCCACAGAATCTGTTTGGACATTTAAAGACTCAGGAGGGTGGCTTGTTTTGTTTTGAAACTGTTCTTGTTATGTTTATCCAGTTGTTTTCATTCTCCTTTTATTAAAATAAAACGGGTGAGGTGTTGGGGTCCCTCCCCCGCCGTGTAGCCCTGGGAGAGGGGCCCTGAGGGCACAGACACGGGGTTTCCCTGCTCCTGCTCAGCCTCGTTCCCATTGGTTGGTTTGTGTTCCCTGCGCGGGCAGAAGGACCCTTGGTCCTGTGACTGGAACAGTTCCGGGGCAGAGCTCCGGCCATGCGGCTGGAGAAATAAACATCTCTGAAACAGCTATCAAGAATCTGTCTGTCCATATATATTTCCTTTCCACGGGACTCCTGGTTTGATATATGCGTGTTGCAGTATCCCCACTGCAACAAAAGTTTATTCTGGTTTTCAGGATAAAAGAAATTCTAGAAAATGCCCTCTACCTGTGAAAAATAAATATTTCTCAAAGTGGAAATACCTTTATGAATGCAAAAATCTTCAGACAGGCTCCGATTCCTAGAGCTCATTGATTAGATGTTCATTTAAGTGACTGTTAATTAAAGATCTGCTGTGAACAACACAGCTTTGTCCAGAAGTGCTCAAAGAATCACTTTACATAGGAAATACATCACAGGCCTGTGGTAAACTGGAAAGAAACTTGTTCTGGAGTAGCCACCAAGCACAACCAAGGCAGTTGTAGACATGAATAAAGTGCAAGATCTATCTCTGACTGGCTCAAATTATGGATGTAACAGTAGAGCTAAAGCCTGGTGAGTGCCCTGACCTGATCAGTGTGGGACAGATCTCTCTCATGTTTTCATTTCAGTGCAGAGCAGACACAGTATTGAATTCTACAGAATTTTAACAGGACAGAAAATAATTACTTTCCATGCTGCTCTATTTGTCACCTCAGACTTTGAGCAGTTCTTGCTCTTTAATGTAACTATCTTCACAGTTTTCTGCAGGTTTTGGGAAATGCTAATTATCACTGCTCTATAGTTCACAACACCTGACAAAGGAAGAGGCAGGTCCAACAAAGCATTCAATTTGTATTGACTAACTTTAAGGGATATAGATTAAAAAACAGAATCCAAGATCAAAACTACACACCTGAGTGCCTTGTTTAGTGATGGGTAAGAGCCACATACCTTAGACAGAAGACATCAAATAAGAAGCTATGTAGAACAAGTTAATATCACATCTGCATGTTGCAGCTGAACTTCAGCTCTGTGTGAAGCAGAGCATCTCAGTCATATCACCAGAGGAGACACTCCATGAACCCGGAATTCAATCTGGAATAGGTGCTTCTTATAACATAACTGGAGAAAAAGGACACAGTTCTATCTTTTATGTATTACTGCGTGCCCTGGGTAATAAACTGTCCCCAAGAGGGCAGGACCTCATGTTCCCCAACCACTCCTGCATTTGATGGAACACCAGAAGATGGAACAAGCTGAGATCACTTCTTATTCCTCCTAAGTCTGCAGCCATAAAGGAGAGGAAACCAAGAGGTGGCAGGAGATGGAGGAGCAGCACAACTTCGAGCTGTGGTCACGTAGAAGTGGGGAGTCCTGGTTTGAACTACCTGCTTCTGAGCTCTTGCCATTTTCATCCAATGGCTCTACAGATAGATTATCAAAGGCATGACAAAAATTAGGGACTTTCCTTCTGGGTAAGTATCTTAATCAGACTGGCTGGATTTTGTGTCTTCTTTGGATCTTCACTTTTTGCATTCTTTTCTAAGCAGAGGCACACAGTGCTTTCACACTCAGAAAACACACGCACACAGATGAATGGAAGCCAGATCGCTGGTTTTTTTCTGTCTGCCTTTAAAAAATGAAGCAGCTGCAATCACTGATGGTTCTTTGTCAGCCCCCCAGCCCTATTAGCCTATATTTGTTTTTTCCTGTCTGTTGTAATGCTGTTGAGGAGCTGATGAATTGCATGGCCCAGTGTCCAAATGCCATTCAGATACAGTGACAACGAGGTCTCTCTATAGCCGAGAGACCTTGAAAATAACCAGGTCTAAGGCGTCTGGTTAATTTTGAACTCTACAAAGTTTGGGTGATAAATGCATCCACCTAAATCATATTGTGCATGGTAACATCATTTTTACACATCTTATAAATGTTAGTGGGAGAAATCTGGTGAGAAAGAGGAAATTGAACCCCAGCATTCAGCTTCCTTGGCAGAAACCAGGACTGTAGGTCTCTCTTGCCTTTCAGACACAAACTAATACCACTGTCTAAAAGAAACCTCTTCTTAAGAGGGCTTGACAGGAACCACTGGAAATTCAGAGCAGTGAGACATCGATACAGTTGTACAATGGTGAAAAGGCAATGGACATTTCAAAAAATTTGCTAAAAATTGTTTGTGCGAAGTGAGAAAACTCTGCTGAGAAGCAAATAAAGAGCCATGCTTAAATGGCCACTACAAAATTTCTCATAATTTGAAATAAATGTTTTCAATCCATAAAAAGCAACTTCTGTCTGCATCTTGATTTAAAACCAAATCCATAATTTTTTGATTACACTAATTACAATGCAGTTGAATTCCTCCCTTATTCCTCAGCCACTGGGGACCAAAACCAAATTGCCTTTGATTCTGTCTGAACAACGTGCTTGACTTCAAATTGTGGACATAGAGAGATTGTATTCTAAGTCATTTCATACTCTTCATAAGCAGAATAAAGAGCTTTCTTTGTAAAAGATTCACAACACGAAGTCTTCCAGAGAAATGTATGATAGTGTACTGCTGTCACCAGGAAGGAAAATAAAAGTGGGTGGCTAAAAGCTAAAGATTTCTCTTATTTCCCTAGATCCATTTGATGTATCTTATGGCCACTGTAAAAGGTAACTGTCACATTCAGAGGTTTAGGAAGACCCCTATGAGAAACTCGGTTCTCTTCTTGTTAAAACTAGCTCCTTATTACCACTAGAATATGAGAAGTCTGACTGAGATTCCTTTCACTCTTCCTCCCCAAAAGCTCTTTTTTTAATTAATCTATCTGCTGTCTCATCATACCTGGAAGCTTTGATTCACAGTTCTTATTAATTGTCACATATTGCACTACAGCCACAATACAGGATAGAAGAGAACTGTGAAAGCAGAAAGTGCCTGGCAGAGAACTGAACTTAAGGAGGAGCAATAGGCACTCATGGTAGGAAGAAAAATACTGCTTCCTTGCAAAAAAAACACATTTCAGAAGCATGATGTTGTTCAAATTCTGACTGGTCTGAATACTGTTTGCTGTGGTCAGTTTTCCTTCCCATACACAACTATTTCTCTTCATATTACTTTTGTTGATATTTGGGGTTTTTTTCAGGGTGCAGATCACAGACAGCTGCCCAGGGTCACAAACCAGGATTACATTGAGGTTGAGCTCATGTTTAATTACTTATGATATACTTCTGTCTTGGGGTGACTTTATGATACTGTATTCCCTATCGCCGCTCTATGCCCAGACATGATGCCTGTGCCTTTCTGTGTCTTTAAAACTGGGTGCAAGAGAAAGAAAAAAAAAGACAGATTAACTTTTCAAGGCAGTTTTGTGCTCCAAGGTCACTACTCCTCTGTGTTCTCCTGCTGTGGCAGCAAGAACAGAGGAAGCACCCTGGTTGCTTTTCAGCCAGCTTTCGGCTCTGTTTCTCTGAAGAGAGATGGAGAGTTAAACTCTTTTATTCCTGGGACTTTGGATTTTCCTTTCCTCTTTTCTGGATTGTTTCAACAGTATCAGAACACACCAGGAGACCTTTCTACCGAGGCCCCAGAGGGCCCACGCCACCCCAGCTCTGAAGAGGAGAGACCACACCCACAGAAGGACTCTAAAATCTTCCCTGGTATCTCTCCACAGCGAGAGGTTTTATTATTTAGCATTATTATTCTGTTCCTGTGTGTTTGTTAAATAAATAGGTTTTTTTCTTTCACTTTCCTCCAAGGAATATTTCTTTCCCCAACGTGGTGGGAGGAGGGGTGGCTGTAACCTGCTTTCTATCAGAGGGCATTCAAATTTGGATATTCCTCTGAATCTGTCTCAAGCCGGCACAACTTCTTGCACAGATTTATGGGTCAGGTTCCACGAGTTAGCCATGCATGTCCAGAGTGAAGGTGTATTTGTCAGAGTCAGTGTAAAACCACAGGAGGAAGTCCTTAGCTACATTTTCTGTCCCCCTGAGATTCCTTCCTCATAGTTATCACCAAAAGTCAGAAAAAACTCAGTTTCCTATGTCCTTCATGGTAGTTCATTTTAGAGTAGAACAACAGTAAAAAAGGAGACTTTCATTGCCCCCAAAAAACCACCCCACCTTTTTCCCAAAGTCCTTCCCTAAAATTGCCCAACACATATCTGAAAGAACTTTTTATTTACTTACTCCTTGATGTTGGCAGCCCTCTTCCAAGCTCCACTCTCCCAGTCAGTGATGGGAGAATTATCTAACTAAATGTGGAGAACTGGAGTTAAACATCCAACCCTGAGTGAGACACTCTGGACTCCCTCCAGGATCAGTTGAAATCAAGACCTGTCTTTAGAACATGGTCCATTTGGTTTACTTTGAGATGCAGCTAACCATATCCTGGAAATAAGTGTCTCTACCCAGGAATAGGATTAGAAAGTTGATATTGTTCTGCCTGGAGAAGAAAAGGCTCTGAGGTGACCTTACTGAAGCCTTTCAGTACCTGAAGGGAGCCTACAAGAAATCTGGAGAGGGTTTTTTTACAAGGGTGTGTGGTGATAGGACAAGGGGAGTGGCTTCAAACTGAGAGAGAGAAGGTTTAGATTGAATATTGGGCAGAAATTCTTTACTGTGAGGGTGATAAAGCCCTGGCACAGGTTGCCCAGACATGTTGCAGATGCCCCATCCCTGGAAGTCTTCAAGGCCAGGTTGGACAAGTCTCTGAACAACCAGGTCTAGTGGAAGGTTCTATTCTGGTGAAAAACATCCTGTGACCTTTTCCTCATTGCACTGATAATTGTATTAAAACTGAGAGCTCCCAGTTTACAGCAGGCAACTTTCAATACACACATTAGCCATCCTACAAAGAATATGATTATTCCTTTAAGCACCCTGTGTTCAAAAAGCTGGATATTGATTCACAAACAAATTTGAATTTACTTGATTTACAAGTAAATCGTAAATCACAACCTATAATAAAATGTTCCACTAAGGAAAAATAGTATTGAAACCTCTCTCAATTGATAAATACACCCACTAAGCAGACTCATCAGCCTAAAATGTTGTGGTGGTGTCCCCTCAAGGAGAGGTGGCCTTGCCTGTTAAGTTATTTTCTCTGGGTTTCCAGTGTGGCCGTGATAATCTTGTTGCTTTCTTCAAAGTTTTCTTCTTCAGGTGCAGATCCTGTTTTGATCTGGCCTTATTGATCATTGAACTATGGACTTAATGACTTAGAAATCTTCTGCAAAGACTTGACAAGGTTTATGAAGTGACTCAGAAGCAAAGCAGGAACAAGCTCTGTCAGCTCAAGCTCATGATCTTTCTTGGAGGCTCTCTGCCTGGCTTTAAGTACTTACATGACCATCATCACTCAATCTTTCTTAACAAGAGCATTTTTCATTGCTATTATTTTAGAAGTGGTTTGTAATAACTCAGAAGTACTAGGAAAAAAATCCAAAATGCCCCTTTTTATTTTTTTCCTCCTTCACCCAAAATATATGTTTCCTTCCACTATGTACAATCTGTTTCTGCGGCAGTGGCTTGAGTTTCCTTGGAAACGGCTGCAGGTCAGACCTTGATTGGTTGTGTTGTCAGCTTGATTGCAGTGTTTCAGGCAGTAGGACCTCTAAGTGCAGCACCGAGGCAAGTAAATAGGGGGCTATCCAAGGGCTTTGCATTAGTGGTCTGAAAGAAACCACACAGATGGCATTTGGGGGCGTGTGTGACACAAGGGCACTGGTTTGAAGAGAACAGGAGACAGCAAGGAGTGAAAAAGGAGCCAAATGAGAGGTGTTGGCAGGATGGCTGGGGTGGAGAAGTTTGGCTGCAGTGCAAACTGCCATAGTCTTGCCTCTCACAGAAGGGGCAGCGGACAGTAGGGTGCTCTGGTGGTCCGGACCAGGAGTCCCTCAGTTACTGGGACTGGAATGCTTTTTTTCCTGTTCGATTCTACCAATTCAACTGCAAATTTTCTCAGGCACACATATATCTTAATACAGTATTAGGAGGGAAAAAGAAGAAAGGATGTTTTCCACTGTACTGTCTAGGAGCCAGTAAATTAAGACAATTAGAGAGTAGCAGGTTTGTACCCTGCAAACTCTGGGGAGGAGAGGAGGGGATTGCCTAAAAAGGACATCCCTGAAGCTGCTTAGTTTATGAATCCAAGTACAGTAAAACCACATAGAAAAAACATACACACTGAGAAGAAGGCAGGAAAGGTGAGAACAGCACTTCAGAAGGGATCCCAGAGCTTTGGCTCATTCCCTTTTCCACCCATGCAAGTACATGTGTACTGCAAATCTTCCTGGGCTGGTATGTGAACACAGTCACTTACAGTTTGGTGGTCAAGTCCCATGTTAAATTTCTAAAACATCTTTTCAGAATTACAGAGTATCCAGAATGAACCCAGTCTTTCAAGGCTTTGCTTTGCTTTGCCTTGCTTTCCCTTCCATTCCCTCAACTCCACATAAAGTAAGGTTTAATTTTAAACTTCAACAGCACAACTGTTGCACTTCTGAACCACTCTGCCTGAAAAACTTCCACATGGCAATTATGTTCTGTTCTGACTCCTTAATGTACTTGATAAATTCTCTGGCAAGCAGACATGCCCAATACCCAATAACCTGCTGTGAATATACAGATTTAAAAAAAGAGATAGACAGAGAGAGAGAGAGAGAGAGACAGAGAGAGAGAGAGAAAGGATGCTGCTTGTTTTCCACATGTGCAGTTCATTTATTTTTCTCCCTGATTCGCAAGCAGATCACTTTCCGTTAATTAAGTAAAAAGTACTTAGTGGAATCGATCTGAATTCAAGTCTAAGAGCACTCGCTAATTCTGCTGTTAGTTTTAGGAAGCTGGTGGCAAAAAGCATCTATCAAGACAAATTTGTGCAGGCACCACCCATGGTTAGAGTCACAGTCAAACGTCTGTGGTTTAACAACTTGCCTGTGTGTCATCTGAGCACCAGGGACTCTACGCATCTTTCAGACTATTGAAAAGTGCAAGTTAATGTCACGTGATGTAACTTGCTATGAAATAGATGAAAAAAATCCCATTTTTCATTGTATTTACAGCGCCGTGCAAAGATTATCTCAGTTCACCCGACACACAGTAATCAGTTAAATTATATTTAACAAGCACAGCCCATAGTGACAGACACATTTCAGCCCACGATGAAAGAGCTACTTTGACATTTCAGAAGTTAAACAGGAAAGGGGCAGCAAGACAGGGAGAGGAAGGCACCTGTCTGCTGTCACACAGAAAAGAAGCAACAAGTTAAAGGAGGATAAACCCCTCTTGATTTTATCTCTAGTGCTGTTCCCAGTTAACAGTGCTGCTCTTCTTTTAAGAGTGTATCACTCTTTTTCAAGCAGATGTACAGCTCTAATTAGAGATAATCCCCCATGCTCCCACATCTTCCCTTTCCCAGCTTTAGACAGATAACATTAGTTACTGTCCTTTTATTGCATTGTTCCATTTTGTGTACTCAAAGAACTATCTGCATTATGATAATCTATGTATGTCAAATGGGATTAGGAAGGAAATTGAATGAATTAGCCAGAGTTATACAGTAAATAATCAATGAAATTTTAAACAGGAAAATGCATCTATCATTATGCAGGTAGCACCAATTCACGTTTTTTGTTGAAACTTTTTTAATCCTCACTGTAGACAAAATTAAATTACACAGAAAATATTCTTTTTCCTTAATAATATCTTTCAGTGGAAGAGACATACCTATTCCATGCAATGCGTTTGCTAGCATTCTTGATATGGTACATAGAGGGAGCTGTTGGCATAGGTTATTTAGACCAATCATTCTGAAAATTTTCCATTATTATCAAATCCTTTATAAGATTTCATTATTACTTTAACTGAAAAAATCCTACTGTCATCATTAATATTTGAATAAAAAGAATCTCACGAGTTTTAGGCACATAAAGAAGATATGAACTGTAATACAATATTCTGCTTTTTGCTGGACATTGCACTCATTAGTATACGAACTCCAATAAACAAAAAGTTTTTTGGTATGTATAAATAGAAAATTAGGGAATATTAGCTTTAAAATTTCTAAAGTATATGAAAACATATAAATGAGACAACTGTACATGTTTCAATGTGTATGTATTAGACTGTCTATTATTTCTAATCCTGCAGAGCAGTCTGAAGGCTGAGAGCTGGGATCTTTATCCTCAGTGGAGTGTAGGGAGACTGCTATTCCTGCCTTTTACTCTCCTAACCTTCAGGGATCTTTTTCAGGCTGCTGTTGAAACAAGGGCCAGGCAAATATTTAAAGGGGATGCTCTTCCTCTATGAATAGTTTAGATGCTGTTAATTACCCCTATAAATGCAGCAGGACTCTTTTATTCTAGAATTCTTTTTCTCCACACATAAGCATCTAAAATTCTCACAAGTTTGCCCTCAGGATTAGTATAAACATTTAGAATTTGCAAAAACAGATTAAAAAATGCACATTATATAAACAGGACAGTGTCAGTGTCTTTAAACTAGTTCATGAAAGATTGGTTAGGGAAAGACTATTTTTTAATAATGAAATATAAAATGGAATCCACTCTTTTTTTCAAAAATTACAAAATGATTTGTTAACTTTTTTGTCCATCACATTTCATTGCTAAAATTCTACAGGTTTCCAAATTCTTTGTGGCACTTGCAGTGCTGAAATCCTGGAATCCTGACTATTCCCTCTGCAGTCCTAGTTAAGAAACCCCCAAAAAGGAAGTTCTTGATATGATAGAAGAGATGTTATTTGCCAAGACATGTTTGGAAAAACTGGTGAGACTCATACCTTCAAAATGCAAGACAACCTTTGCATTTTTAGCCAAATGAGGGCTGAGTGTCTTAAGGTTTATGTCAGAGCTGGACATCACAAAGAAGTAGTACTTCTACATTTTGTTAGATAGTCTTAGACTTTAGGAGCATCTTAAACACTTAATGTGTTTGATATGTCATACATTGAAAAGGCTGAACAATAACAACAGGGTCACTTAATTTCACAGCGAGCACACAGATGTTACGTTGGATGTACATGGTCACTTACCCATTTTTCATTTGACTCGTAAATGCATTCCACTTAGCATTGAACAAAAAGGAAGCTACTTACAATGCCTATTCTGTGCCCAATCTCCCCTTCATTTAAATCAGTGAGAGGTTTGACTGCCTTTCATACAAGCAAGAAGGAGCCCTTCGTTTCAGCTCACATGTAAATGCAATTTTGTTTGCTGCTCAGTGCAGCACTGAGCAGGTGCAGTAGACATCTACCTTAATGGCTGGGATAACAAGGACTACTGAATGATTTGTGTCTACCTCGAGTTTTATATCTATCTGATACTTTAAATTAAAAATTGCATTTCTTACGGGTGGCCTCAATTCAGCATGATACTTAAGCAGAGTTTAACTTCAACGCATGCACACTCCCAGGGATTTAAATAAAGTTATCTGTATATTTAAAGATAGATTCACACTTTTTGAACAGCAATCGAAGCTGTTGCCAAGATTTCTGCTTTAACAAGCACACAATGTCTGAAGAACCCATTTATTTATTCAGCAACTTGTTTTTAGACCAAGTGCTTTTAAATCATCCAAATGGGTGTTGTGTTTGTTTTGTATTTTCATTGCTAATACAATATTTGAAACCATGGTTCCTCTAGAGCAATTTATGAAGGAGGAGAACAGGCTATTTGGTTTAGTATAGAAGTATCAAGAAATAAAAAATGGAAATTTTTATAATTGAGCCATTTCATGTTTGGAAGAAAACGAAAAGCTAATCTTAACTAAAGTGCTTTCGTTTCAGTTCATGACACTAACAGCTGCTGTAATTGTAGTGTTGAGGAAAAGAAGTTCTGTATTGTGAAAAATATATGCTAAATTGTTTCTAAGTATCTCGGAAGATCTTACCTTCTGCCAGAAGATTTATATAGTCACAGTGCATTTATTTTTCACTGAGCTGTCTTCTCCATAGCAACGAATCACAAAAATGTATATGTACTTATTGTGGAAAAAGTCAATATACACAGGCAGCCCATACAATTCCTTAGTTGTCCATAAAGTGAATCATAGAATCAAAAAATGGTTTGGGTTGGAAGGGACCTTAAAGATCATCCAGTTCTGACACATCTGCCATTGGCAGAAACACTTTCCACTGGATCAGGCTGCTCCAAGCCCCCTCCAACCTTGAGTTGGACACTCCCAGGGATGGGGCAGCCACAACTTCACTGAACCAAGAGATAAACCTGAGACGGAGCGCCTGAAGTGTTTCAAAGCATTTATGATCAATCTGCTCCCTCCTGGGCTGGTACAGGAGCAGGTGATGATTAATGAGAGACATCATAGGACAACGAGACTGGATGGAATTGTGTTATCTGTGGCTGGGAGATATAACACAGTAACTGGAAGACCACTGGATAAGGATTCAGGATACTGGTAGCTGGTAGGTGGCTTTGGGGACTGCTTTTTTGCCAACTTTTCCATAGTCTTTGTTAAATAAAGGGAAATAAGGTGATGATGGTGCTTTATTTAATCTTTGGACACAAGTAGAAAACTTCTTAGTTATGGCTACCACTCATCCTGACCATTTTGTCTCCAATTTACTCAAAGCAGTTTGTTTCCTCTTCGTTTTGCAGAACCCCACTTTTCCATCCTTACTGTTTTATTTAATCATAAATATAGACTGCAAAATCTATAGTTCTAAGAATTATCTTTAGAATTCTGGGCACTGGTTGAAAATTCTGACTTTATGTTCTTTAACTTCTACTGAGGAAAAATTTTGGTATGGGAGAGCTCAGTTTCTCAGTTCTGCTTCTCACTCTTAGTGAACAGGAAAATACTGGTATTAAATATGCATTTCAGCAAAAAGTATAAAAAAATCCAAACTGGTTTAAGAACTGTTTAGATGACTTCTAAATTAACCTTGATAATACATACGTTTTCTGAAGAGAAGTATTAGACAGGAAATAATTTACTCATGGAACCTTTTTTTTTCTGTTTTTTTCAACCCAGTACTGCCTCAACACTAACCCCACTTGATGTAGACCAGGAGCTTGAACTCAAAACTCCTCCACTACCTAAGAAATCACTGGGCTATTGAGACAGTTCAGGTAAATCTTACTAATTTTGTCGTGTTGGATCTCTTCCACTTTAAATGAATGATACAATCACCTTTCTAGTAGTTAGCTAAAGCAGTTGTACCAGAAGATCAGAAAATTGATGGTTCTGATAGAACGTGATTTTTTTTTCCTTTTTCCTAAAATCTCTCTCAAACATCCATGATTGGTAAGCAAATAAGAGTGAAAATGCAGATTGCTATTGAAAAAGTTAATTCTTTTCACATGCTATTTAGAGAGGAAGTTTGAGAAGACTGCTTTGCAGAGGAGAAAGCAAAATTAAGAGTTTCTTAAGGCACACTTGAAATTCTTAGAATTTATTGACTTGGATGCTTTAGCATGGAGTCTATAAACATATGTCCAGTTCTGCATAATTAACAGTACCAGCTCTTCAAGAAATATAAATCACTATATTTGTGATTTCCATGTTGATGAAGTCTCCTTTCTTTAATCTCCCATTTATAATCAGGTATGAATTAATAGAAAACTACTAATTTTTGGGTTATCTTTTGAGACATATACTTCAGAGAGAGCACAGATGGTCCAATAAAGGGTACTTTTGTACTACTCTCATAGTGTAAGGGAACTCAATTGCTAAGATAGAATTTAATGAAGACTCACAATAATCTGATACTGTCTCAAAACCAGGACAAATAATTGAGAGTAAAACAAACCAGTCATCTGCTATAGGTGTTGCCCCAGCAATTTTGAATTTCAGTAAAGTTTGAATCCTGACTTTAAGTAAATAGGACATCATTCAGTTGGAATTCATCACACTGAAAAGGAGCCTGGAATTGGGTCCACACACTGGAATCCAATACTTGTGCTCTTGTAGTGACTCTTGCTGATAACAGTAATAGCTATAACACACCTATCATTCATTTTTTGTCTCTCTTTACCACGCTAAAAGTAACCTTAAAAATTCAAATAATATCTAGTCAGGTTTGTCAACTTATAGCATCTTATCTGAGTGTACTAGTTTGAAAACAAACCAGTAGGAGGCACCAAGTCAGATAACAATTTAATGGGGAAGTTAAAGAAAAGGAAAGAAAAGAAACTAAAAGAGAACACTGGTTCAAACTGACAGAGTCAAGATACAACCTGAGTCCCTGTTAGGCAGGGTGGTGGTATCAGTCTGGTAGAATGGTGGCTGCAGTCCTCTGAAGCAGTGATCCTGTAGAAAAAAGGGTCTGCTCTTCCTCAGAAAGTCCAGTGGTGGCCGTGTAGCTCCTGTCCTCTGGAAATCCAGTGGAAAGGTTGTCTCTGGTGTTCAGAGTCCCAGCTTATATCCACGATGGGATGCTTGGTTCCTCCCTCTGGGTGGAGCATCTCACAATGGGATAATGAGTCATGAGGCCAAGTGTTGATTAGGCTCATTAACAGAAGATAGTCTGGAGAGAGTTATCTCTGAGCCATGCGGCAGGACAATGATGGGCCATTAACAGAAAGATGGTCTGGGGGGAGGAGGCAAGGAAACACTGCCCCACCTGACTTCAACGGCTGATGGGGATGGTAATAGAATACACTGCAACCCAGGACACTGAGGGCTGTGCAACATTTGACCGTGCTGTCACAACATCTTCTGTCCTAGGGAAGTTAGTTTTTCCTCATTTTGCACCTAGAGGAGTAAGAAAGAGATAAGATGACATCGCACTCAAATCTCACCAACATCAATGGTAAGAACGAGTCCAAGCACATGTAAATATTAGGATCTTGATATTGCTTTTTCAGTGGGTTATTCAAAACAATAATAAGGACCTTAATCTGACCACTGGGGATTCAAGTTTTAAACAGACAGGAGATTTATATGGAACTTAATCAGAAAATTTAGTTGGTTTTGCAGTTGTAAAGACAAAAGGGTTTATTTTAGGCAAAATAGAGGTATGTTATACACAGACATTCTCTACAATGGTTGTATAGACTCCCTCAGAATGTTGTACATGGCAACTAGCCTTCTGCTTGTCTTGAACATTATTGTAGGATGATGTGAATCACCAAAGTCCATTGGCCAGAACAGGACTGAATCTTGAACTAAACACTGACTATTGCACAACTAAATTTAGATGAGGTGAAAGCAGCCCCTAATAGCAATAGGGGTTTCCAAATAAATCTTCACCAGGTTTCAAATTCATTTGCTGTTAAATTCATGAGAAACTTCAAGATACAGAAGGATGCCAGACTGATAGAATGGCTTTGGTTGGAAGGGACCTGTAAGACCATCCAGTTCCAACGCCCCTGTTATGGGCAGGGACCATAACCCCTAGACCAGGTTGCTCAGAGCCACACCCAACCTGGCCTTGGACACTTCCAGGGATGGGGCATCCAGAGATTCTCTGGGCAACCTGTGCCAGGGCTTCACCACCCTCACAGGAAAGAATTTCTTCCTAATATCTAATCTAAACCTACCCTCATTCAGTTTGAAGTCATTTTCCCTTGTCCTGTCACTAATGACTTTGTCAAAAGTCCCTTTGTAAGTCTCTTTTAGTACCTGTTGCTGCCTGTTCTGAGCTTCCCCTCCCAAAGACACGTGCTCCTGCCCATGTGCTCCAAGCTCCTTTGTTCTAAGCGCAGGCAAAACCAAATGTAACTCAGACTTTTTGGCAGTGTCTGATTGGCCGGTCACCCCGGGTCCGCCCCCAGTCCTCCCCTTTCCCCTTCTCCTAATAAAAGAGATGGTCAAGGGAGGGCCTGCCCTCTCTTGGTTCAGCCATCTTCCTGCGAACACCTCTTGTTGTCTGTCTCATTTGAAAGCTTCTAACTGCAGGGAATTGAGCGAGCAGGGAGCTATATTTCTCCCTCTTTGCTTCTGCTGATGGTATTTGCTCTGCAGCTGATTCAGGTACCGATTTTAGAGCAACTAAAGTGCTAGATAGCCCGTGCTACCTCTCTAGCTGCTTGAGGCTTTCTAAGGCATTAAAGTACTAGCCTAGCCGGTATAAAGCTGAAAAGATACCTTCCGCAAGTACCAAAGGCTGCTCCAGCTCTAATGTCTCCCAAGAGCTTTCTTTTCTCCAGGCTGAACAACCCCAAGCTTCCTGGACTCTTCACTGAGCTTATAGATGCGAAATCTTTAAAAATCACAACAGCTTGGTTGCTCCTTTTCATACCATCTCTCATCTTTTGGACAATGTCAGCAGAAGAGGAAAGCTATGATAAACCTTAAGGGTAAAGTCCAAGACTCAGAGAACCTCTTAGGTGGGCCCTGCCAACATTTATATTAGAGCTTGGAGACTTGAGCTTGGATGTTTGTTGAACTTCTGAGTATAACATTACTTAACATGACTTGTTCAATTTTGTCCCTCTCAACAATGCTCTGATAATTTGTTTGGAAGTGCTACCCCCAAGGTACAGGAATACTGCATGCTATAATCCTACAGACTCCTTTCTGACCTTCTGATACCTGTTTTCTTCATCTCCTCCCTCTATAATCCCAAAAGTTGAGATTTTCCAGGAAAGAGATCCAAGTGATACTTGAACCAATTCCTGGAAACACTCTTCACACACAGTGCAACATGGTCCTTATAAAGATATTACTAACTTCTTATAGCTTTAGTATTAACACAACATTCTCAAGATATATCTTATGTAGCAATATGTCCCTGAATATCATCCTTAGTGTCACAAAATCCTCATCACTCTTGTTTTGTAACTTCCAAGTTAAATTGTACTGTAAACACTTCCGTTGTCACAGTGACTTCTATATCTGTGAAGTTATAGCAGCTCTTTAAAATCTAGAAATTTCTAAATGTTAGCTCATATAGCAATATATTTGCAGGGAAATACATGAATATATCTATTAATTATTTTCTCTTTGAATGATCTCAAATGTGGGTAGGGTAAGTTAACATCCCAGTCTTTGACTTGTGTTAATTTCCCGTCATATGAAGAGAGCAGAACTTACAATTCTGCTCTTGTTTTTATTTTTTTTAAGCACAAGTCCCAGGTGTTTCATTTTTAAAAGATGTTACTGCAATAAAAATGTTATTAAAGTGTCTTTGTTCATGCTGTTATAGTTGAGGTTGTGTCAGCATTTCCATTACAAGCTCATCTTTTTCAGAGAAAATGCTCTGGTCCATTGGGTAAATAACATGTTTTTCTATGACACACACACACAGAAAAGCTAGAAATATTAAAGGATAAAATTGTTTAGGATCCTATCTTAATTTCATACAGTGTATGTTGTGTTGTAATTTTTCTCCATGAATGAATAAATCAAATATTGCCTGCCAGTGATCACAAATTTCCTTGTACCACAAACTATGTTATCATCTTTTTTTATGTGGACTTTTTTTTAAATTAAAATCTGGAGAAAATGTATTTCTCATTACTATCATGCATACTTACCATTAGGACAATGCTTTGAAATTTCATCTAACCCTTAGAATTGTTGTGGAAATGAAGATGTGGTGGGCCCCTGAAAGACAGGTCAAAACCAAAGTTTTGGGAGGTCATTTTTGGTTTTGAGTTCTCACCACAGCTGAAAAAAGGTCTTAGGTGTCTCAGAATTTATGTAGCATCATGTAACTACTCCAAATTATAGGCAACTTTTGGTACTCCTGTCTGAAGTGACGTGACAGGGCTGTAAAAAGGAATCAGAAACCAGGAGAGCCTGCCTCATAGGAAACTGCTGAACAGGACACACCTCAGTCTATGAATTTATTAGCTAAATCTGCTTTCTCAAGAGGCAGCTCATAAACCTTTTACATTCAGTTTATATGTTTTTAGTCAGTCATTACAATTTCTAGACACCATCCCCACTGCTAATAACAGCACATCTGTTAAACTGCATCCTGAGCCCTTCCCCTGCTCTGAGGCTGTGATCCTGTAGTTTGATGAAGTTTTTTGGTTATTGCCAAATTTTCACACTCCTCCTGCCTCATATGACCCTGTAGAAGGTCACGTTCCACAACAGCAGCTTGGAAAATAAGTGGTTTGAACTTCACGCCCAAACACTTCACTCAGTATTTGTTTTAAAAAAAACCACAGTCTTTAATACATGGGATGGGTGATCTTTAAGCTTAATCTCACTTAGTAGAGGAGGCCAAAATCTTCATAGCCTCAGGCTTATTTTTGTTGTTCTTGTTTATTAATCTCTGAATCATTTAAGACCAAGTATCTTATTGCATCCAGGTTTATTGTAGAAATACTGAGAAGTTACTTCTGGAAATTGGGATTCGGGTGCGCCAGAAGCTGTGCAAACATACAGGAGGAGATTTTTCTTATCTACCTTAGATAAGAAAAGAGTTAAGAAAGATTTTCAAAGGATGAAATAAATAGAGAAGACAAGTGGAGGGGAATATTTCCACCACCTTTTGCACACAAGGAAGAGTGACACTAGATAATACACCTTAAGCCAAACTGCTAGTGATACACCCAAAAAAATGCCCATGTTCTTCCAGTAGCCAAATCTCATCTTAACACAAAATTTCTTATATTTAAAGATTATGAATTCACAAAGAGGAGATTTTTTTTGGCTTGTTTAAACTTTTATGTCTACCATCAGATTGTGATTTCCTAATTTTTGCATTATTTGCCCTTGTCCAAGACATGTTTTGCAGGGTCATCATTCCTCTAGTGTACTGATTAAAAAGCCTTTCCTTTGTTCATTTCAATATTTAATACCAAGTTCTGTGATTATCTTATTTTATCTTATCTCCTCATAACTTTTGTGAATGGATAACTCCTTGGTTTCAGGACAGAGATTGCTGTTTTCGTGCTCCAAATTATTCCTGTCCTAAGCACAAGGTCTCATTGCTAAAAAAGAGCCAAAGGGGTCAATCTCCTTTTTCCAGAGATTCACAGATGTTGCTAGCAAAGTTCTCCTATCTCTGGATAACTTAATTTGCAGGTGCTTAAAAACAACAAATCCAAAGCAAACTATTCATGACTTAACTACGAGTTGTTTTGAATATTTTTCCTTAAATCCAGTTTTCTGGAATGAAGTATTTTTGGCATTGACAATTTTCATAAAGAAAAAGCTAATGATTTTCTTCTGAGCATAATATGCAGATAATTAAGATAATGTTTTTAGCAATCTGAAGTGTGTAACCGCTTTCATACAATGTAAATCTATTTTTTTTTTTAACCCTTCATATATTTAATTTAACTGTGGAACAAAAGAAGAGAAAGAAATACGATGGTTTGCATAATTACACAGCTACTTCAACATTATATTCTTGAGTCTTTCAGTCTTTCACTTGGAAATTTTCTCCATTATTGAGCCTTTTCAGATCTTTCCTTTTCTTTCCTCATAGCTGCATTAAGTGTCTGTGTCTAAGAAGGAAGCATTTACTTTTGGTTTATAAAGGTATATGGAAACAGTGAGGCACAGAAAAATATGCATAGCTGTGCATTTGCTGTGTTTTCTCTGTATAACATGCATGCAAATGGATTTTTGTGTGTGAATACATAGCACATTTGCACATACAAGAAGTATTTAATCAACTGTTAGACTTTGAAAGTATAATCATATTAAAAAGTCATTTATTTTGAAGTTACACTGGAGAGTGGTTATTAATAACTTTGATAAATTGAGGAAAGCTTTGATAGCATAAAGGAAGTGGAAGGGTTTTTTTTCTGTTGAGTTTCTGAACAGTGGTAGAGAATAAACCATTTGGGGGGGGGCTGTGTGTCACTCCTGATATTATTTAGAAAGAATTTCAAGGGACAATGCTCAGTTTAAGACACATTTTATTGGTGAAAGAGAGGAAAAATGACAGAAACAACTCCAAATTAAAATGCTGCTTTTGTCTCTCAAATGTTTTCCTCTAGATCCTGGTGCCCCTCGTGTACCTTAATCCACTGTGGTTGCTCAGTGCTGTTTGTGAGAAGCTGATACAGGACAAATCTGACTTGGCAGCTGTGCAAGGGCCAACATGCATCACTCAGCTGCCAGCATTCAGCTACAGAGAGGAAGGATGTTTCTGCGCTCAGGTTATACTCACTGTTTTAGGGAAGGGAGTTTTTGGTCTCAGCCTTTGCATACTTGCTCAGAGACGTGAAATGGAGAGAGGAAACCTTGTGAAATTGCTACACAAAGCTGTAGTTGTCCCTGCATTAGACAAAATGTTTGAGCACCAACTATTCTGCTTCTGTATCAGACAACCTGATGTAGTGTATACAAATCAGGGGTAATATTTCCACCCACATTTTCTAAAAGAATAATGTTTTGGAGATTTTATTTTATTTTGTGTAGTGTCTGCACGTTTTTTCCTTGTAAACTCTCTAAAACCTGAGTATCATCAAGGTTTTAAAATCTTCAGTTATTCTCTGTTTCTTTTTCAAGAACTAACCAACACGCTCCATTGAGAAGTTGAAGAGAAATTGTTTCTCACTTTCCTCTTTAGGAAACTGTTCTGACAGTGACCAAACTCCTTCTGTGAAGCCCTTCTCAGAGCAGTCAGACTTATACCCTTAATAACGCTCTGGTGAGACCCCATGCAGGGTCCTGGGGATCCCCAGCACAGGAAGGACAGAGACCTGTTAGAGCAAATCCAGAGGAGGCCACCAAGATGATCAGAGGGATGGAGCACCTCTGCTATGAGAAAAGGCTGAGAGAATTGGGATTGGTCAGCCTGGAAAGGAGAAGCTTTTGGGCGACCTAATTGCAGTCTTCCAGTGCCTGAAGGTAGCCCAACAGGAAAGGTGGAGGCGGACTTTACTAGAGTATAAAGTGACAAGACAAGGGGAAATGGCTTCAAACTAAAGAGAGTAGGTTTAGATGGAAGAAATGCTTCACTGTGAGGGTGGTGAGGCCCTGGCACAGGGTGCCCAGAGAAGCTGTGGCTGCCCCATTCCTGGAAGTGTCCAAGGCCAGGTTGGATGGGGCTTGGAGCAGCCTGGGATAGTGGAAGGTGTCCCCACCCATGGCAGGGGTTGGAACTGGATGGGCTTTATGATCCCTTCCAACCCAAACCATTTGGTGATTCTATGATTATCAATGCACACACAGCAGTGTTCCCATGGATTTCATGGTACACTGGAAGCATATGAAAGGAATTACATGTGCTCAGAGGAATCTTTTGCTTCTAAAGCGAGTAGCTTAAAGTTAAATATTTTTTTAAAAATTTTTGCATTTTTGAGCAAAGAGAAAAACTGGTAATCCACGCTGTTGGCTATCAACATGCAGCCTGTCTTGGAAGGGAGCATGTTTTCTATCTGTCCGATACCGGCTTATACAAAGATTGATGCAACTCCAGAGAATTTTAGATCTTGTAGATAAACTGGATATAGAAACAGCTGAGAAATAGAGGAGTAATTTTAGTGTAATTTTGCCAGTTTTTGTAACATTCTGTTACAAAGAATGATAAAGCTGAACTCAGAGTGATTCATGGAGAATTTAGATCATGTTCAGTATTTTCACTTACAAAAGTCAATTTATCCATAGGTCTTTCTGGGTACCTTTCAGAGAAGAAAATGAGTTGTTTTTCACATTTCACAAACAGTTAATATTTGAAAGCATCCAAACAGGTGATTTCTCCCACATTTACACAGAATGTCATCAACTTTGTCCCTGCCCATGGCAGGGGGGTTGCAAAGAGAAGATCTTTAAGGTCCCTTTCAACCCAAACCATTCTATGGTTGTATGAACTAAGGCTGAGAATAGAAACTTTGGCCTCTTAATCTGTACAAGCTCCAGATAGACAATTGTATTGGCTGTATAAACAGCCAAGACTACTTAGATTTAAAATTATTAACCCTCCTGCTTGCAATTCCTCTACTAACAAAGCATATACACAGTGTTAAACTGGAAAACTGCAGAGCATGACAGTCAATGTATTGCTATAATACTTGTTGTTATGAATTAATTAGCTGATTTACATTTATATAGCACACTTCATGCAGAAGCAACACATGGCATTATACACTTAAACTACATTACAATTAAACAGAAATTCTGCTAGAGAAGTCAAGACGAGGCGTCCAAAATAAACCACTCAAAAAGCTCAAAAAAATTAAGTTTCTCATAGCTCTGATGGGAGGCAGCTTATTTTTTAAAAAATCAAATTTTTAAGGGCAAGGACAAATCTCAGTTACAAGGACGGTGACTGATCAGCTGTTCAGGGAGGTAAGTGGAGATGAAAACAAGATGTGAAGAGTATACAAGTACTGTAAAAGCAATTAATGCATTTGACAGGAAGCCTGTGCAGCATCCTCCATCTCCATGTGATCAGCCAATGTATGCAAGTGGCCAATCTAGATGCTGAATTTTGTGCAAACCAGGGACTTACACAATGCATGGTCAAGGAAGGCTGCAAACATAAAGTGGCAGTGATCCAACTGTGGTGCTACAAAATGTGAGTCAGGAGCTGTGCATCCCACTGAGACACAAATGATCTTAACCCACTAAATTCCTCAGATGACTAAAATGAAGTCTGAACAGCACGGCTCACTTCAGCTGATTAGGAAATTAAAATTCCACTCCCAGCCAAATGTTGAGGGAAGAATCACTGTTGCAAGAGTTATTGGATGTAAGCAAAAGAAAAGAAGAAAAAAAAATTTAATTTTCTCTGACTTAGAGAGTTAGAAAAAAAAAAAAATTAAAATATCCAAAGTTTGACTTCTGACAAAAGGTATTCAAAATCAAAAAGTACATCATCAAAGGATAAAATTATTTTTAATGACTTCACTGTGAAAATATTAGGATGCTTTGTCTTCTTTAATTCTCTTAGAGTGAAATCTATGAGAAACCTGTTTCTGTTTCTGGAACAGAAGGACTAGGCAGGAGTTTCAGATGTTAGCACTGACTTGTTGCGGTGAACCATGGCCAACCCCAGGGTCAGCCGAATCAAGTGGACCAAAAGGTCCATTGGTTTGGTGCCTCCACAGCCCAAAAGCCTTGAAGTCACAGGCAGCACCCAAAAGGCTGTGAAAAATATGTAGATCTGTGCCTTACCATTGGGTGCTTCTCCTCTCCCCTTATTTCTCATATTTGGTTGTCTTTCGAGAGAGTTCCATGTTCCTCGGTAGTTGATTGGTCCTTGCTACTCCCCCCCACCTACTCCTTCTCCCATTTGCTACAATTGCTTTTCCCCACCTTTGTAGTGCCCCCTAACTGAGGTGTTATTGGTTACCGTGTTTTCCACACCCACTCTGTAGGGGTATAAAACCCCATGTCAGTCCCATTTTCTCAACTTCTCCGTGGTTTTCCTGTTTCTCAATAAACCCTCTCCCCCACAAAGAAGTTCCTCTGCTTCTTTCCTGCCTCCTTCGTGCCCCTTTGCCATCGGATGGCAAGGTGAACCCAACCAGGAGCTTCACCTGCCCTCCTGTGCTGGGATTGGCCCCCATGCTCCCTTTCGAGGCAGGCAGAAGATGGCCTGTGCTCGGGGCAGCGTGCTAGCCAGCAACGGCCCTGCGGCACTGACTGGGCCTTTTTCTCCATAAATGTTCTTGTCTGGGTTCTTCCAATATCTTATTCATTCTTATGAATAGTTTTTGACTGTTTGAAGGTTGCCTTTTCAACCAAACTCAGTTTCCCCATTTACCATTTACTCTTAACGTTTCATTAAGTTCTTGTTCCAGTGAGTGCTAATTTTACACACTTAGAAATAAAAGGTATTAAAGGATATGATCCTAAACAATGTTACTTTTTCAAAGTACAAAGTGAATTTCAAATTAACCATATTTGGAGTGAAAACTGAGAACATGTTTTTCAGAAGAGAAGTGTTCTTCAAGAGTTTTTCTTTTCAGCCAAGCAGATTTAGATTTACAAAAGATTGTGAAAATGTACAGAAAAAAAAAATTAAAAACAAACCAAGCACAGTCCTGAAAAAGGTATTTAAGCCGTCAATTTGATTAGAAACATGGCAGGTTTTTGGTAGCCGGGTATTGGAAACTACATCACACAAGAGTTCTTATTTTCTGGGGGTTTTTCTATCTTTTCATAATAAAACCCCTGTCATCAGTGGGCAAGAGACTGTAACCGAAGCTTGCCTCAGAAGCTGAAGATAACTCATGGTGCTGCAGTTTGAATATTAAATGAAGCTTTCCACTTGGATCTCATGGATCACTTGCATTCCATACGTAACATCACATCACATACCTCATGTCCTTCAGATTGCATGAGCTGCCTGTGGGGTTTTGCAAATGTGACTTTCCTTCTCTGGCATTATAAATTTTGAAGTCGTCGTTACCTGAGACACCTTCTCTTTCCTCAGCTTGTACTCAGCTGTGATCCTGTGAGAGAGAAAATGCTAATAGGTCATTCCCAGTGTGCACAAACTCATTCTATATTTCTGTGCCACAATCCAGGAAAGCTGCACAAATGCTGCAGTGGGGATTTCTTTCCTGGGGCACTGGTATAAGAAATACACTGTGGGAACGTGGGAGAGCTTAAGGTATTTGACCAAAATGAAATTATAGCCATATCAGTGGTCAGCAATAAATTTCAGCAGCCTAGTGTAAATGTTGACAGCTATAAATTACACATGAATGGATAAGTCATACCAGGGGATTGGATGAAACAAAAATTGAAATAAATAGATATATCAGAGAGAAGTGGGGAAAAAAAGAAATAAGGGATGGGGGGGAAAAAGGGGGAAGTAGCAATCTACACACCTAGGAAAAACATGTCAGTGTCCCTCCAGCCATCCTGGCAGTTTAGGCATGGAGAAATTACTGAAGGCAGATCATCATTATCAGAGCAAGAAAAAGATGTCTCTAATAACTGTGTTATCTGCCATCAAATCTCCAGAGACAAAAATAGACTCATTGGCTCCAAGGTTTCGAGGGTTTCAGAGTGAGGCAGGAACCACAGAAAAAGAGATTGATACCAGGGATTAAAGATCACAGCTGTACAGAGAGGAGGTGGAAACAAATTGGCACTGTTTCTAAAGCCCTGATGAAAGAAAATGGTGCCTTGCTAGGGAAGGTGACAACTGAAAGATAAAAGTAGAAAGGAAAGGTTTTAATATTAGAGCTGAGCAAAATGTTGGTAAGGGAACAGAGCTGCAGTTTTGCTTAGTTTTGCACTTCCTCACAAAGTGAGAGCTTGGATCGCTTTCTCAAGGTGAGCAATCCCAAGCCAATTTATTATATCTTCTAGTAGAAATGATACAGAGGAAATTGTGATTCCCCTCGCTGAGATACAAACCCAGCCATATGGTTATCCAGCCTGGTGCACCGGACTGTTTCACTCCGTTATTGAGTTACCTCAGGCCTGACCATGGTGAGGCAGAGCTTGGTTCTCTCCTGGGCAGGGATGGAGCTGCCAAGCTACGCAAAGCTCAGGCTGAGCCACAAGGCAACCAACCAAAGAGCTGCGGTAATGGCCATTAAATCCCCCAGCAGAGCAGGTATTAAATTACAAGCCATTAAGGATTAGCCTATGAGCCACTGCAGGAAGCGCTAAAGATGAAGATTTCTGCAGGCTCGTATCTCTCGTGGGCAAGATAGATGGACCCAATGCACATGATTACCAGGGTATTAAGCTTGCTCACCAAATGAAAACCTTCTTGTCTTAGCACTTGACCCTGAGAATTGCTAAGCAGGCAACTCCCCCTCAGACTAGTGGGAGCTGAGAATAGGGAAAAAAAAATTAAGGATCTTCCTTAAATCTGTCTGATTGGTTGAGATTTTTAGTATAGAAATCTAATTTTAGCTTTTCGAGTTCCAAATTTCAAATAGGGATGGACAAAATCTGAAAGAAACATTTCAGAAGCTTTCTTCCAACTGTTTTCATAAATTTCATTCCCAAAATGCCAACATTTCCTTAAGTATTAGCCACTGCTGATTTTGACTGCCTGCTGATAATGATGCAGTGATGATGATTCACTAAAATGATTAGAAGTTTTAAAGAATTAAATAAAATATAAAATCTGGTTTGCATTAGATGAGCACAGTCTAGAGGCCTCGATACCAAATCTTTGTCGGTGCAAAACTGTTTTTGTTCTTGGAGCCGCACCATGATTGTCTATGTGGCTGGGATACACTGTTGTGCTGGAGGGGAATTTGGAAGAATTTAGCATATTTCTGAGTATTTCATCCTGAAAAGATGTTCTTCCATTAGTACCCAAGCAGCTTCAGTGATCTCATTTTTTTATATGTGTGGATAAAGACTTTATGTGTATGGATACATAGCCTGTAGTAAAGAAGGAGTGTCCATACAGTGATTTTGAATTAAAATCATGGTCTTACAGTACATTAGCTGTGACATTTTCTTCAGTGAATAATAATGACAGGATTGGTAGTGGATTAGGCCAAAGACACAAAAGAAATGTCCGCAGGTTGTAAGGAGCAATTTATCCCTATATCAGCCTGGGCAATCCCAGAGCAGAAGAGGACAATTTGTTATTTTAAGTGAGGTGCTGAAAAGCTCTGGAGCAGAGAAGCATGTTCTGTCTGCTGCCAATAGAGGTTAAAATGGCTAAAAATTCTTATGAATTCTCATGAAAGTTCTTATGAACTTTAGTTCTTTTCAAGGTTTTGAAAAACACTCAGAACAAATCTTTTACGGTGATTAATCAACATCCATTGGCCTGTGTCTTGGGATGACTTTATGATGTGTATCCCCTATTGCTGCTCTATGCCCAGAAATTAATTTTGTGCCTTTCTGTGCCTTTAAAGTGAGCTCGAGAGGGGGGAGAAAAAAACTGAGCAAACTTTTCAAAGCAGTTGTTCAAGGGCACAGACACGCACTCCTCTGCTTCTGCAGCAGCAAGAGCGGAGGAAGCACCCTGGTTGCTTTTCAGCCAGCTTTCGGCTCCTCTTCTCCAGAGGGACACAGAGAGTTGAACTTTGTTTTCCTGGGACTTCGGTTTTTCCCTTCTTCTTTTCTGGACTGTTTCAACATCAGAACACATCGGGAGAATTTTCCACCGAGGCCCCGGAGGTGGGCCCACACCAACCCAGCTCTGAGGAGGAGGAGAGAGACCATACCTACAGAAGGACTCTGAAATCTTCCCAGGTTTCTCTCCGCAGTGAGAGGTTTTATTATTTAGTGTTATTATTCTGTTCCTGTGTGTTTGTTAAATAGTTTTTTATCTTTTTCACTTTCCTCCGAGGAAAACTTTTTTTCCCCAGACCTGGTGGGGGAGCGCTGATTGTAACTTGTCTTCTATCAGAGGACATTTTCCTCCAAATTTGTCCAAACTGGCACAGACTGCACAGAAATTACTTAAAATAAAACAGTGTTTGTCATTCCTTGCAACCAGATACTATTGACCCAAAGAGGTCAACTTAAGACAAAAATATTACTGCTCACTACTTCTCTATATCAATGTAAAATTAAAAATAATAAAATAAATATTAGAAACTTAAACAAATAAAATTTATATACTGTCTTGACTGTTTGTCCTTCTTCTGTTACTGTCTTGTCCTACTGCCTGCAAATCCAGAAAGATACAAATATTGCCCTCCCAACCATAAGAAATGCAAAACAATTAGAAGGGAATTTGAAACTCTTCTTTTATCATTTATTTCTAGTTGATGGGCTCGAGTAAATTTAGTCAAACCAAGTCATGTTTCAGCCACTTTTGCTGTTAAGATGAGGACTGGCAACTCTCATTTCCAGTGCCATTTTATCTGCTTTCTCTGCCTGTGGAAACACAAACTGATTAAAATATTTTAAGTGTCTTTCCCTTAAAGCTTTCTCCTGCATAAATGAGCTGGTGATGGATTTCTGTGGAACAGTTTTGAAGCATCTGTGCACCTGACTTCCCAGCATCCGGGATCATTCAGACTCACAACTTCAGCCCAAGCTGTTCTATGAATAATTTTAAATGATGAGTGTCACTCATAGATCATTAGTTCGCTAGAAGTCAGATCTAGTGTGAATGTTTTCAGGAAAAACACTGTTAAAAGAAGAGTTCTGAATAATTATCCATGTTATATAGCTTCCTACAGATAACTCACCATTAAATAGATTTAGGTCTTGTTAACTGCCGGAAAGGAATTGCTGGAATTCTTTACGTGTACATAGGGACACACTTGGTCCTTGTAAAGTGCCTCGTGTGTTTGTTAGTACTACTTCTAGCATACAGTAATTAAGATTTATGTTGCTTGAGGATATTTGATGTTAACACTGGAAATTACGTTTTTCTGTAATCAGAATGTAAATGGGGGGAAAAAAAAGGTACACTTGAGACTCCTTGTATTTGTGAGTGTGGAATTGTCCTTTGTATTTGGTTTAGCACAGCAGTTCAAAGGTGTTGATCCAAGAGCAGACAGGGCCATACCCAAATGCTGGACCCACAAAGATTTAGGGAGTTCTGTATTTTAAAATAAGATTTATTAACAGCAGAAACCTCTCTGTTATCCACAGTGAATATAATCCTTGTTTCTACATTTTAGAACTTAGTATGTAATTACAATATCTCTATGGGGGGAATACACACGCTGCTAAAAAGTCTAAAAATATTTTAGGAAAATTCTGCTTTGTCAAATTTTTTCGGTGACATTATTGTTTTAGAGCAACAATCTCTCTGCCATGAAAAATATGCAATAATCATAAGGGAAAAGTTAGAAAAAACAATAAAATCAGCTCCTCATTTTTTTGAGGCAATGCAGATGTGAGCCCCAAGGAAGTACAGAGAGAGAAAAGGGAGATCAACATATATTTTGATTGACATAGTCAGGATACATCCTGCATCACCGCTTCTCTTTCCAGACATCCTAGTCAGAGGAGCAAAAGTCTATGCATTACTAATGATTGCAAAACAGCAATAACAGACATTTTTCCTGGTAAATAAATATCCTTGTTCTTAGCAAAGTACGAAAACATTTTACTATTCAACTGCAGAAAAATATAGAACTGAAAAATGGAGAACAGAAATCAGATGTGACCTGAGAGACTTATGACTGAGGGAGCAGCCTGAAGTGACACAGTTCCACTAAATTCACATCAGGAAGGGGAGAATGGAATTCTTTCAGAAGAGAAGTACATCTACAGTGATGTAGGCTTGCTTCCCAATTCAAGAGAAATGCTATATTCAGCCAGTTGCCAGAATTTGAGTTGTGTTTAATTTAAAAGATACTCATGAATATATATATATTGATATAGCTTCTGCTTTTTTTTTTTTCTCTTTTTACTTTTTCACTCTTTTCTGATTTTTTTAACAGAATGTCAACCTGCTTCAGATCTTCTCATGACTTGTTTGGGGTCAGAGAGAAAATGACCAGAAGAACTGAAAACTGAACGTTAATACTCGGAAGCACATTGTGGTGGTGTTTGGTTTTATTTTTCCACTATATCAAGGTGGTGTCATTTCATACCTGTCATTTAAAACCAGCTAGAATCTGAGTTTAATAAATATTTTTGAGTGCTTAAGGGACATTAATGTTTCAAAAATAGAACCCAAAATTTATAACCTCCACTGCCACAAATATGCACCTGACACCCTGACATTTATTTTTTAAATGTACATTAGCTTGCAAGTGGTTTAATTGAAATCATTTCCTTTTATAGACTACTATCCAAAGCAAGAATAAACAATTCAATTGAATTTATCCATCTGTTAGGTTGCCTCACCCCAACAAGCTTTGAGCACACTGGTTGCTTTCAACCAAAATTTGACAGGGACACCATTATTTAAAAGAGAATGCAAAGGTTCCGATTAGTAAGGAAAAAGCAGAAAGGGCTCAGCTGGTAAATATTCTGTTTGGCCACAGCAATGAGCACATGAAGAGCTCCCAACCAGCCTTAGCCTTCCTCTCACTTTGACTTTGGCCTGCTGCTCATGGAGATATCCAAGGGATACAGGGCAGAGCTGGAGATGTTGGTGTTGGAGTCAAAGAAGAAATAAAGAAAAGGTACAGGGCAGTTCATCAGAAAGAAGGCTTCATTAGCTTCACTGCCCAGGGAACTACTTGGTTTTCATAGTAAGAAGCAATTTCCTGCACTTCAGAGTGTCACTTGGCTGGAGGTGTAAATCAGTGCAGCTTATGGGAACACCAAGATGTGCTAATTATATCATCCCTGATCCCCTCTGGCATTAAAATCCCTCCTAGGAAGAATTCATCCTGTGAGAGATTCTTTGATTTAGAGCCTGGGAAATAATAATAACCATAATATAACAATACAACTTGAAAAATAGCACAAGTTACTATTTACTAGTACGCAAATGCTTTAAAAAAAAAATTACAATAATGCAAGGACTCTTGAAGAATAAGCCAAAAACGTAGGAGGTAAATAGGATTTACCTAAAATCATAATAATTCCTTCTAAATATGAATTCTGGAACAACATAAAGTATGCAAAGAATAACTGTGATTCTTGTCATCTTGAAATTTGTAATGCATTATTCAGTATTTTGGATGGAAAGCAAAAGAGACATTCCTTGTAAAATCACAAGGAATATCCTCTCCTAAGAAAATGCCATAAACTCCAAGGAGAAGACCTTTCACTTCCTCCCATTAGGATTGCTTCATTTTACCCTAAACAGTGAATTAGTGAATGAGTATCATCTGGAACCCAGATGTGCAGTGACTTGAGGATGCATGTTCTGGGCTATTATAATCATTAAGTTGCTAAGCATGAATAGGTTTTTGCTTTGCCAGCATCTTCTCCACAAAGTTTTATGCATCTAATCTTTCATTTCCCATTCCTTTTGTCTCTTCCTCAAAACTAAAACGTTTTACCTGAAGCTGAATAGAAAGTTTCATATGCCACTGACTTTCCTTTTAACAATTCACTTAGGAAAAACAACAAAACAAATTTCAGTGTCTATAAAACCTTTCCTTTTTTATTTTTTTCTTTCCCCTGGCTTGACTAAGTGAGGAATAATCTATTATTTATATTCCTATCCACTACACATAGAGCTCTCTCTCTGAGGAGAAGATGAGATAAAGAGCAAACCACCTACGAGAGATGTTGCTCATATTCTCTCATGCACTATGGGAAGGTGTTCAGTGGTGAAAATAGCATGTGGAAAATAGAGAGAAGGGAAACTATAACGGTGTTCTGAGGAGGGAAAATAGTTTATGTAAAACATTCTGCCTCTAAAAAATCATCATATATCCTGTTGCATCAATATAGGAAAACCACTGGGACACAGCTTTACATTCTACACCTTCCTTCTTGACTGTGCCTCCTGCACAAACCAGCTACAGGACCCCACTGCTCCAAACACTTCATCTGAATTCAAATCACAGGAAGCAGAAGCAATGAGAGCCTTAAATTAAGGAATTATTGGAAGACAGTAAGGAAAAGTGTATTTCCTTAATGCAAAACACAATACAATTGTTTAAAGAGAAGGAAATGCAGTAATGTGAATTACTGTGACAGTACCTTGTACAT
This sequence comes from Corvus hawaiiensis, assembly GCF_020740725.1. NCBI lineage: Eukaryota > Metazoa > Chordata > Aves > Passeriformes > Corvidae > Corvus > Corvus hawaiiensis. The sequence continues at coordinate 75,098,656 of NC_063216.1, read as the reverse complement.
ACATCCATGTTCAAATTGCCTTTGAAGGGCTGTGATTTTCTAGTTGGGAAATCTACAGGCAACCAAGATGATTCTGTGCTCTCTTCTAAATTGAATGTCTGGTCTTCCTTCAGTGCACGCTTTCTCCAGATTTTCTTTTAGAAGCCATTTTGAGCAAGACCCTTAAAAGTATTTAGAAATCTACTAGACAACTGGAACACTGATGTCTGAGGAGGATTTGAGTATTAGAATCCTTTTGATCAACTGAGTTCTTGATGATATTGTCATAAATAATGTTCAGTAAACCAAGATTCTGTATTGTGATCATGGTCTGTATGGGAAAATTGGCTGAAGTCTTGGCTTGACTGGACTAGCTCAACAGATGCACATCAAATGTTTCAGAAGTGTGAGAGAAGGTAAAGCTCAAGGAATGGTTTCCAGGCAGGAAATGAAAACCCCTTCTGAGTGGGCTTTTTTTTCCTCAGCTCTGGGATGAAAATACATATTACAGGAATTTGAGATTCAAACGTGTCTCACTAACCATGTTAGCATCAGAAGCTGCTTCCTGCTTAATTCCTCCCCCAGACGGAGATTTGATTACCCATCTGTACTCATTTGTCCTTTCAAAAGTGTGCTAGAGAAATGGAAACAAAGTTCTTGGAATCCCTGGAAAGTCCTTGCTGATAAAACTTGAGCTACTTATCCTTTTACCTAGAATACAAATGATATTTAGGTTTTAAAGTTCTATGTTTATGTGAACACCTGTATCTCAGTTGCTGCACTGCCATTCTCCTTCCTTCCTCTGGGCTCTGAAAGATAAGCAGGTGAAAAAAATTTCCAAGTCATGCAATGCAGGTTTTTTCTACAAGGTCTTCTTTTCTCTGTGTGGTGCCCAGTCTTCATAGGAGCCAATATCGAGTGGAGATTATATGTGTTACTGTGAGACAAATAATATATTAATAAAAAATTGTTTGCTAGTCAACATTTGAGAAAATGTCTTTATGCATCTTGCAGTGCTTCAGTCTGGATAATTTTTTCAATCATAAAGAAAAATACAACTGAATGCAAGGGAATTTTGCTATGCTGGACAATCAAGCTTTCCCTACTGTTACTAAAAAAAAAAAAAAAGGGAAATTTTGGATTGGTGAAGACCCCCATACTTTTCCATAACTGCCTGCCTCTTATTTTTGTGAACTACAAAGTGAGAGGCACAGCAAGTAGTGCAAAGAATTCAGCTGGTCAGAATCTTTATGCTAAAATCCATCTATTCTTGGGCAAAATGTAAGAAAAAAGAAAGTGTGTATAAGTATGTAGTACCCTAGTAATTTAGTCTTCAGTAGGTCATGTTGCTGCACAGGCTCAAGAGCTAGTTCACACTGTTATTGAATAAAAGCAAAAAGTATAGTTACCATAGCAACGGCCACAACACATGATGCTGATTTTTTCCCTCTGAGATTTTAAAGTCCCTCACATTTTTAAGGAGACATGCATCAAAATATCTCATCTGCACTTGAAGGCCTTGGTGGTTTTTATTAAAATGCACCAGGTTTGGTGTGTTCAGCAGCAGCTATTTCTGCTGAGCAATTTTGAAGAAGGCCAAGCTTCAAGAGCATTAATAGTTTAAACATAGGACCTATACAGGTTTTTTGTCACTTGCTGCTGGAAAGACATAATTTCATGTCTTCCTATGTTTTCAGAGTAGGGAAATGAGAAGCTGTATAAAGGAGGTCATATTTCCAAAATCAAATAAACATTGTGTCATACTCCTTTGCTCCAGAGTGGTGATTGTAAAACAAGTAACAGCAGTTGTGTGGGTAAAGTCCTGGACTGTCTTGGATGAAGAATTTCTGTGTTTATCCTGTCACTTCCCTACTTTCCCATTAACCATCTCAGAATGGAAGAATGGAGAGTATGGGACATGGGTTATCACCTTATTTTAGAATAACGTAGGAGCTTGCAGTAATAAATTTGCAGCAGTTAATGATTTACACATATGTTTCAATGGTTTATGTGTCATAAACTATAATTATAAACCAGCTATTGCACAGGACAAGAGTGTAAAAACTTCTGTCTGTTGTCTTTTAAAAAACCTTCCAGCTAACCCTTACTTTTGGAACAAATTTTAGGGAGATAACCCAAAATGACTTTGTCTTTGCATACAGGAATTCCAGCTGGCAAAGAAGGGTGTTATGAAGCATATTTCTACTGATGGCACAGTCTTCTGGAAGAAATTTAGATGCTATTTTTAGAACAGTTCAGCCTTCAGAGATCCCTTACTTCTTCCTACAGAGCAGGTTTAGCATTCACTGAAATTTTATTTTATTTCCGCTGGCTACATAAGCACTTTCCTTCAGTTACTACTTGATGAGTCTTTCCTTTTTACTTTTCATGTTAAACCAGTGGTGCTGGATCTTTTTGTGGATATCTGAGAAAACATGACTGTTGATGTACACATCCATGTAGGGAATATCAGCCCAGAAAATGTGATAGGTTTTCTCAGTTAACTTTTGTGAGGGTCTCAAAAGCATCACACAATTTGCAGGCTGAAAACAGATGCCCTGAACTATTAAAAAGCATTGCTATGGCCTCTGTAATAATTACTACATTTTACCTCAGCAGCTGATACAGATGAAGTCAGGTGTAGGCATCCTATAGTCGATATATCAATAGAAAATACTATTATTTAATTTTAATAGTAATCCAGTGAAGAAGACAGTCATATAGAGACAGAGCAGTAAATGTCTGACAAAGCAGTTGAGTCAGGTAGAGATCATTGACAGTGAGTAATGGTTTCATGTAAGACAAAATGTCAAAAGAATAATTTACAGATAATATTAGGAAGGGTAAATGAGGAGACAGTGGTTCAAAGTGAAAATAAGCTCAGGGTGCAGTGATCCAAAAATTGTATTTGAAGGTGATGTAATGCAAATACAAAGCTGGAAGTGCTGCATCCCTTTGAAATAGAGGGAAGTCTGCAGCCTAATTGTAAAATATGGCTCCATTTACTGAACAAATAATGTTATCAGCAAGACAAGAGGAAAGCTGAGAAGAAAGCACTGGTTTATACTGCAGGTAGTCACCCCTCTACAAATGGGCAGAACAAAGAGTATGGATTTGTACAGTCCCATTTAAATACTTAGGGATTATCTTGTACAAGGGCCGTATCATTATTCATATCTGAACATACAATGCTGAAAATAATGATTTGGTTGTTCAGCCTATAATGCCAACACATAAATTTCCTTTTCCTTCTGAATGGAGGTGCCTTCTTAATTGCATTCATCTGTACATCTCTGGTCCGTGTAACAGGTTTATTTTTGAGTCACTCATTTCACAGGTGCTTGAAAGCAATACAAAGATACTGTGAAAATGTGAAAATGGTGATAGGATTTAGTACCAAAAGCATTCAGTCAGACCAAATCAGGGTGCAACAGGCAGAGGGAGATAAATTTTGTGTCAAAGGACTGTTGGTGGAAAACAGAAGCACTTTTTTTCTCACTGGTCTATAGGACTAGATCACTGGGCTCAGTTACCTGACAGTCCTGGCAAGTATGTAATCTCATCTGTAAATGCAATAACCTCAGTTTTGAGAGTAATTAAAATGTTGTCCTCCTCTTCTCATATTGGACAAACTTCATGACTCTGATTAGCATTTTACTTTCAGTTTCCAGTCTATATTCCTGACCAACACAGGAATGTGACACTATTATTAAGTACTCTTTCTCCTTTGTAGTTTTTTGAGGACTGACATTTGGTTCAGCCTTTAATTTTCCTCATTATGCTTGAGACTTTTAGTCTCGGTGGTAGAGTATAGATTCTTTTCTTGATCAACCTTCTTTCCTTGTCATGTGAGTGCTAAAGCCTGGTTTCAACATTTTAACACATATCTATGTTTCTAATTTAAAAAAAAAAAAAAAACTCCAGGAAGAGATTAACATTAGACTTCTTCTAGCATGAGTACAGTCTGTTATGATCAAGTCAGGAGCTGCAGTTGTTTACAGGATGAGATCAACACAAGCCCTTCACATTTTGGGTTAGGCTGAGAGAGCTTTCTTTTAAGCAGCCATACAGAGAACACCTGTTTGCCAGAATCTCACTGTTTACTCTTCTTCCATGGTCCATGTACAATAAAGTGTTAGGCCCCTTTTGGTTTTGTTTCCTTAATTTTGCAGCCACAAAACCAGCCAGCACAGTTGCTGTCCCTTTAACACACTGCTTCTGTCCCAGTATACATACTATGTTTTTATTAAATCTATAATTCATATTTCCAAGTTTCTTTTCTCACATCAGGAGTTGTAAGCAAGAATAGTAATGACACACATCAGCAGTTATAAGCAAGGATGATAATGATATAAGGATGTTGCAACAAACAAAATGTTGTGCAAGTGCAATGCTGCTCCCCATGAGCCTCCATCTATCTCCCCTGCCTGTGTGTTGAAGAATCACAGACTGAAAATGCTTCCAGCTAGACAAATGTTTTGGGGATTTGGTTCTTTAGAATGAAAGAATCAGTCTGTGTGTTTTCAAGTTCTCACTGGCCATTGTATGCTGCACAAAGAAGCATGTTAGGTAGGAAGATGTTAGGTAGAGAAAGATTTGTTGCAGCCTATTTTCTTCAGCTACTGTTGTAGTAGGTTAAAAAGATAAAATGCACTTAATTTTATAGAAATGGTGCAAAAAAATGTTTGAATATTTAACCTCAAAATCTTTGTTGTAGAAGTGGATGATCACACATACTTACTCTCTCTCTGTTACTGAAAAATCACTTCCACAAAAAAAAGAGAGAAAACATGGAGATATGTGCATTACTATGTAGGTCAACTATTAATTGGTTTCAAAGGGCTTTATTCTTTAAAAGAAATGATCCTTTTATACTTAGAGAAGACATTTGTTCCATTTGCAGTATAAATTGGGACACATGCAGTTTCTTTTGTTGTTCTCCAAACCATGATGATTAAGCAAGCCCATTAACTCAACGAGCACTACAGTAAGACCTTTTGCAAACTACTTCAGAAGGAAAGCAGAAAAATCTCTATAAACACAGGTGAGCAATAAAATACCAATAAAGCAAAAGTATTGTTTGCAGTATACCCTTAATCAGTGGCTATTCTTTTTACGTCTCAGCATGAAATCTCCACATCTCTGAAGTTAGTTTCATAAGAAATAATCAGGAGAACTGTATAAAACCTAAAGGCCACAATAAATTAGAATTTGCCTATACAAAATATCCATTAGATGTTCACAAATGAACCACTTGCATTTCAAAATACTTTGGCTTTCTGTCAAAACTTGAAATTGTCCAGGCAGGGAGGGATCAGGTTAGGAAAGCTAAAGCCTGTATAAAATTAAATCTGGCCAGGGATGTCAAAGGAAAAAAAATAAAAGCTTCTTTAGACATGGTGGCGATAAAAGGAAGACTAGAGTAAATGTGGATCCTCTTCAGAAAGAAATACGAGATCTTCCCTGGGCCATGGAGAAACTTGAGGGACTCACCAATTTTTTTCTTGCCCTGGTCTTACTAACCACACCACCCAACTCACAGAAGGCAGAAACAGGAACTGGGAGAACAAAGTATCTGCTGTAGAAGATCAGATTTGACAACATCTAAGGAACCTGAAGGTGAACAAGTCCATGGGATCTGATGACATATCCATGGGTCCTGAGGGAACTGGCAGATGAAGTGATTCGGTCACTGTCCATCCCTTTCAAGAAGTCATGGCAGTCCAGTGAAGTTCCCACTCACTGGAAACAAAATTCCCTTTCTTAAAAAGGTAAAAAAAAGGAAGACCTGGGGAACTACAATTCAGTTAATGCCTTGTAAGATCATGGAGCAGATCCCCCCCAGAAATCTTGCTAAGTCCCATTGAACCCAAGGAGGTGGTTGGTGACTGCCAACATGGCTTCACCAAGGTCTTCTGTGATGGGGTTACAATGTTGGTGGATAAGGGAAGAGCATCTAACATCATCTACCTGGACTTGTGCAAAGCATTTGACACATCCTGCACAATGTCCTCATCTCTAAACTGGAGAGATATGAGTTTGATGGGTGGACCATCATCCAACTCAGTAGATAAGGAGTTGCTGGACAGCTGCACTCAAGGAGTTGGTTGCATTGAGGTGTTCTTTAAGGTCCCTTCCAGGCCAAACTGTTCAGTGATTCTATGAAAACTCAGACTTGGATAAAAAGTGCTTTGTATTCTTCAAAAAGAGCATAGTTTTGTAATACCTCCATTTTACCTAAAACATGATGTTGCCTTAAGTGAGGCTGTTCTCTATTTAGAAAAATCTTCTAGAGTGAGATTAGATGGCTAAGAGAATTAATAATTGTTTATAGCAGAAGATGTCTTCTGTGAGTGCCTAGTTTGAATCCAGATTAACCAAGGCTGGACAGCATTATTCTCATATCAGAATAAATTACAGTCATAACTCTAAATGGTGCTGCTTGCATCTGTCATATTACACAGTACTTGTATCATTATTTTACTGTGCTGTAGTTCTCATGCTGCTGTAAAAGAAAATTATTTCGTTAGCCCACTGTCCATCATAAGTTTCACAATTTGGTACCTTGTTTCATTTTGTATTTTCTCTTTCAGAGAGCATCAGAAGTGTGAGAGGGACTAGATGACTCCAGGGGTTGATCGTATTATAGATTGTGTAGCTGTTCTTAAATGGGTCAAATTCATAATGAATGGATAATAATCACTACTATCTGCTGGCCTTATTTTCTGGCGGCTACCTGACTACTAGGAATGTCTCTTAAACATGAAGGAAATGTATAAAGAGGCAGGAAGATGTTGGGCTGTACAAGCCTTTTCTATCTAATTCATAAGACAGGTCACAAATTATGTTATTTTACTGCTCTCACCACTGCTGTTTTGCTCCACCAGTGCCCAGTATTGCCTGCTAGTTCCTCCAGGAGAAATCTGGAAATGGTTGAGTGACGGAGTGAAAGCTCCTCTGGACTCAGGCCCAGAGGAAAGCCAAAGCACAGGGGTTGAATTAAAACCTTTGGACAAGCTGAGATACATGAAGTCACACCAAAATGAAATATAAATATAGATTTTTTAACTTTTAGTAGAAATATATGCTAAGTGCCTTAAACATTAAAAAGCTGTAGCAGAGACTTTAAACACAGTTCTTGCTGCAGCAGTGTTACCTTTTCACAAAATTCTTTACTTTAGACAAAATATAGATAGAATTATACTGTTCACATTTTTTAGATAGAGTGTTCACATAAACAATAAGAGCTGATAGAAACTGTATACACAAATCTGTGTAATACCTATGTAACACTTGTGTAAGGCTTACAACTGTTAGAATTAGACCAGGATAGGTTAAGAAAAACTAGAATCATGTGTTAATCTTATTGGTCAGTTAGCAAATATAATCCACACTTCTGTAAGGAAAAATATATAGAGCATATAGAGCATATAGAAGAAGAAGAAGCTGTTTTCTGCCTGCTGTTGCTGTTGCTGCTTGTCTTTATCATGTAACCCCCTTGAACTCTGCCTTCAAGAAAGCTATGAGACTATGAAATAAAGAGCTTAGCAGAACAGCAGCCTCCTCTGCTCTCTTACCCTGGTCTGAGAAGGAAGGGTAATCCATCTAAGCTCAACAGTTGAGAACTGACTTCCAAGTTAAAAAATTAACATCTGTAGTCCTGTAACTGGAACAGAAAACCAGACAGGCTCTGCTCAGGCTGGATTTTTTGCTACTCCAACATAACAGGCACCAATATTGCAGTATTACAGCAGCACTACAGTTGAGATTAAGAATCTGGTTATAATTGTTCTCTCTTCAAGTTGAAGAAATACTTGCCCACAGCTGTTAGAAGCAATCATATATAACAAAGCTGCTTGGTACTGATAGTCATAAAGAAAAGATAAATAAATCAGGTCTTGGCCAGTGCAACATATCGGAGAGCAAAGTGTAATTTGGTCTTGTGAACATCATGAAAACTCAGACTCTTAGAAAAGTACTTTCCAGATTGAAATTTTCAAAGACTTTGAAAACAGAATGATCTGGCCACAAAATATTTACAAAGTGGGGAAATAACTCAGACATTTATGAACTTCTTTGTTCCCTTTCTTTCACAAGTTTCACTTAAACAAGACAGGCAGTCCATAGGAGATAATTGAGCCAAGCAAAACAGTGACCAGGCTGACCCAGAAATACACAAGCAAAGTTCCTCAGTTAGCGGTCAAGTATTACCCTGTTTCTATATATGGATTATAAATGCTGTTGGGGAAAAAAATTAACACCACTGTGTTGTACACTATTAAATCATCAGTATAGTCAAAGATACCTAACTTAGAAATGTATTATAATTTCTAGTTATTGTTTTTACCAGAATATTTTCTACTTTCTCTGTAACTTTGTACTTACTTCCCCTGCTAACTAGGATGTGATAATGTATTTTTAAAGTAAACACTTATTTTCAACACCAAGAATTTTTACCAAAGTGATTTAAAACATTTTAGTCGCCACATTTTCCGGCATCACTCAAAAGACTTACCTTCATTTGCAAACATTACTGCGTGAAATATTGCTACAGTGAAGTCAGCAAAATGACTCTGAACTGCAGGGTGCTGAAACTCCCACATCCTCTTCCTTGACTGCTACAGAGCCAGGATTTCTCCCCTGTTGTGTTTATGCTGAGTGGAATGGAGTTAGAGCCTATAAACGATTTGCCACTTTGTAAATGTTTCTGTAACAAAACTCCAAGAATTTCATATTAAAGGAGGAAGTAACTAAGGCTTAAGAGAGAAGTGGTACATTATTTGTAAATAAAAAGACGTGAGGCTTATTTTAATGTAAACACACTATTTCCATTTTTGTTGTTGTCACTATTTAATTTATGATGTATTATTATGATGCTGAATCAATTTATCCAATTTACACTTATCTAGGTGTGTCTTTGTAGTGACACAAAGTTCTGAAGGGACACTAAATGTATTAGATGTCCATTGAAATCTTCTCCAACAAACCTAAATGACAAACATATGGATAAGAATTGGTGATTTGGGCACAGTTCCCTTGAGAAGAATTTCTGTCCATTCATGACCAGAACACTGACAATTTTTCTTCAAGTCAAACTTTTCTCCAGATTTAAGTAATAGGAAGGAAAAACTCTATCTGTCATTATGGCATCACCCAATTTTAGGACCAAAAAGGGATTGGAAAAGTATAATCCTTCAACTAATTATCATCATTTTAATATATGTCTGCAATTAAGTAACTAAAATTCAAGAAAAAAATAATTCAGGTAGTACACTTGTGGTAGGTAGCTTGCAGGATTGCAGAATGGACAAGGGTGAAAGGGACCACAATGGGTCATCTGGTCCAAGCTCCCTGCTCATGTAGATTTGTCCTAAAGCATATGGCACAGGATTTTGTCCAGACACTTCTGGAATGTCTCCAGTGAGGGAGGCTGCACACCCCTCTGGACAATCTGTTCTAGTGCTCAGTCACACACAGAGTAAAGTTTTTCCTCACATTCAAGTGGAACTTCCTGGGCATCAGTTTCTGCCCATTGCTTCCTGTCCTAATTCTTAGCAAAACTGAGCAGAGCTTGGCCCATCCTCTGATACCTCCTTGCAGACTCTGTCAGACACTGGTGAGGTCCCCTCTCAGACATCTCTTGCTGAATAGTCTCATGTTGCTCAGACTTTCTGCCTTTCCTCATCTTTGCTGCCTTACACTGAACCCTCTCCAGGAGCTCCATGTCTCTGTGTCCAGGCCTGGACACAGAACTCTACATGTGGCCTCACCAGGGCTGAGTAGAGGGGCAGGATCACCTCCTTGGACCTGCTTGTAATGTTTTTTCTAATGCACCCCAGAATCCCATTGGCTTTCTTGGCCACAAGAACACACTGGTCACTGGTCACCTGTATTTAAAATGAAATTTCTGCAGGAAAGGCTGGTCAGGGGCTATGTTATACCACGTGTGTGAATGCATGGGAAATTTGAACATCTACAAGCTGAGCCACAAGGAACTACAATTAGGCAGTCGGCAAAAATAATACCTTTCTAAGAAATGCTTAACCATGACATGTTAATACATTTTTTAGCAGCAATCTCTCTGGGGAGGAAGGTCTTACTTTACTGCTAGTGTTCACTATATTTAGTGCTGGATGTTAAAGTGAAGGTACTTGCTAAGTAACATCCTACTGCAAACCTCTGTAATTCTGAGTCTTTTATACCCAGAAGCCAGTACTGCTACAAATGACAAGTCACAGAAGCTCAAATGGCCCTTTCACTATGTGCATAGTGTATATACATATGCAAGAACGAGCCACCATCCAAAAGCCTTTTGGCTGCCAGACATGAAAATCTGCGGTGTGGTTTCTAGGATATAACTGCAGGCAGTATGGAAATTGTACCATGAGAATATCGAGGGGAGCATATGTAAAATAAAGAGTGATTGCTGTGTTAGAAGCCCTCAGGATGGAATTCAGCACACGAGCTCTATAGGTTTCAGAAAGAAAATACCTTAAATGGTGCTAAAAGATACTAAATAAATGTTGCCTTTGCATAGGAAAGAGACATTATTTGTTAAATATCATATTTTAATTTAAGTGATGATCAAAGGTCCATTATTGCTTTTTATCTCAAATAGATTGGTTTTTCTCAGCCTCGTCTGGTTTATGAAGAAAACAGAAAAAGTGTTTAAATCAAGTAAGTTTGTCCTCAAAGAAAACACCTCCAAAGTGAAAGATTCTTTGCTTCTTTTCACCTTTTACAGTGAGAATTTTGTTCCGTATTTTGATTCAAAGTAAATATAGTTCCAGAGGAGTAATGCTGGTTGAGGTCTTGGATAGGGTGTGAAGACGGATTGCTTCTACCAGCTACCTTCTTTGTAACCATCTTCCTCTGCCTCTCTCCTTTTGGCTACATGATCTGCTTGAAAACTAAGTTTGAGAACATGGTGGCTAGAACTTATCTAGCATAACTGGAACCTTTAAAGCCTTCTAGTGTTTTTGCACCACCGATTATAATGATATTTTTCCTCACCTATATAGCCAGATTCATCTGTAGTGATTTTTATGGCACTCCACACAAATGACAATGTTGGCATCCTTGTAGCACTGATAAAGCCAAAAAAGCTAATGCTGTTTAAGCATCCCAACACCTTCAAAACACTACCAAATGAATGCCCCTTACAGCAACCAAGGTGTCAGAGAAGGACTGGAAAATTGCTCACTTATGTGGTATTTTAAAGTAATAATTTTTAAACTAAGCTATAGGACAACAATACCTGAAAATAATCTATTTCTGTAAACTCTTTTCTCTTTGTCCTCATCATGTGAGTTTTAACTCTATAAGTTATTCGTTAGACTCTTGTAGACCTTAAGAGAGATGCCAATTATCAGCTACCTATGGTATTTCTGCCTTCAGGAAGAGGAGCAATGTGGGACAGTCCTTTCCTCCTCAATCTTGTATTAGGTAGATCATGAATTATTAGTACCTAAACTACCTCTAAGTACAATCAGTTAGCTTTACCAGGAAAACTTAAATACAACATATAATTTGTGTGTTTTAAACATGATGCTGAACATGAGGTGAAACCCTCAGACGTTTACCTCAGGGTCAGTTCAGAGTCTCTCTTGCTTTGTAGTTCTCAAAGATCTGCTCAGCAAGACGATGTTATGCAGCCCAGAGTTGTAACTGAATCTGTTTATACGTGTCCTACAGGGAAAACTCCCAGAACATGATCAATCTATTCAGGGATTTTAAGTGTGATTTATATAATTTACAAGCTGTGTTTAATACGGACTACCAACCCACTTATCCTTTTTTTTTTTAAGAACATCTTGAAGGTTCAAAGAGTTTTACAAGCACTGATAATTAACTCTGGAATTTTCAAAGAGGTTTAAAAGTGAGCCCTTCATCCACAGTTGAATTGCCTGGGCAACTCCTGAAGACTGCTTTAAAAGATCCTATCCTTGACTATTTTAAGCACAGCTCTGTTCCTCAGAATAGAAAATACTTCCTTACCCTATCCATTTTTCTTTGCAAACTTTCGATTGAAAGATCCCAGCTGATCACTGTCTTTATGTTGTAAATAAGATTTTTCAGAGCATGAACTTGACCCCAGTCATTAAGGACAAGGAAGCACAAGTAATGTCTTTGTTTAGAGATTCTTCTTAAAATCAGATACTACAGGGTCCACTGATAAGTGTCAAGATGAAAATGAGAAATTTTTTTTAATTTAATAGTAAGGCTGATTAACACAGTAATTTAACGTCAGTTGCTAGATTCTCCATGGTCAACAATAAAAGTCATATTTTTTCACAAGTTATGCTACATTTCAATCTAGAAATTTAGGTTTTTAAAACTGCATGTATCTGTGCTGTAAGCAGTCAGAATTGAACACACCAGCCCTTTTTAATTTTTTTACTGCTGAATTACTTTGTTTGTGTTGAGCATCATTTCTTTATATCTTTACTGCCTCTATATCTTTAATTTTGTCCTTTTTTTTCTCCTCTGGCAAATATACAGTCAGCAACATATTTGAAGAAGTTTTAGGTGATATATCCTATTTTTATAACTGACTGATTTTGACCCCAGAGGAAAGAAATACATCAAAATAGTGTTTGGGTACTATGAAGGAATAGAAATTTTTTGGGGAAGAAAAACAAAAAAAACATTGTGCTAATACTCAGTTCTTGTCTTCTTGCTTGTCAGGAGAACTATAAGGTTGTTGTAGGTTTTAGGAACAGAAGCACCCAATGCATTTAACTTGTCTTTAACTGAAAAATATCACTGATAATCTTTAGAACTGGAAAGTGATATTTTAAGCAAAAACTTCAAGCAAGCAGTACAAGGGAATGTTGCAAGCCTAAAGGATAACTCTTTTTTTGGGAAGTTTCTACATCCCTTTTTCTCCTACAAATTCCACCCATGACTGAGAATTTGATGGTGAGCCATGGAAACAAACAATTGTATGTAGAGAGTAAGTGGAAACACTGTCCTGCATATAATGGTCTTTCTTGGAACAGTACAAGGCTATTTCTAATCTGTTAAAGATCTTCTATTTTGTCTTCACAGTGTTTGTTGTTACAGAGATAGACAAAAATAATACAAAATATCCTTTTTATGGATATTTATTCTGTGGACATTATGGCACAGAAAGCTTTTCACAACACATGGGCAAATATAATTTAACTTTGGAGTTCCATAGACAACACTGACTGTCCTGCACACAGGATTGGCCACCTCACACACTTGGCATCTAAAGGGGCTCATATTGCAGCTCTGGTCACACGGGGAGAATTAAGCAGCCCTGTGGGTGCTGTTCTGTTTGCAACAAAACTCTGTAGGAGACAGGAAGGTTTTTGCAGAATTTCCTAAGGTTTACTCCAAATTCAGGTGAGCTAATCTGAAAGTGAACTCCACAGCAAGTATCTTACACTTCATTTCCTCACTTTTCACCTTTACTGACCCAGAGGTCTAAGACAAATTCTTTGGTTTGCTTCTATCCTCTGTCCAAACTTCCAGGAGTTGTTCACCTGTGACTGAAGGGGGCAGCAATTTCTGCAGATGAAATGATCATTACCCATCTTCTGAACCACTTGTTTCCCAGTCTGCTTGCTTACACCTACACCCTCAGCATCAAAGGCTCAACTGCTGTATCATTTCTTTCTGAGTAACAGAAAGAAAGTTACTTTCATCGCTCCCCTCTTCTCTCTGGTTATTTCATTGCTTCTCTGTGGTTATTTATCAGCAATTTTCCTTTGTTGACTTTGTTGAATGGTACCTTCAGGTTTTGATGCATTGCATCCAGCTTAATTTGTGGTTATGGTGTATAAAGCTAACTAAATAAAGGCAAAAATAACAGACTAACATGATAACATGGTGGTAGTGACCTGCTATGCTTACTTTTTCAGCCCTGATTTTCCCTGAAAGGTGCTGGGTAGCATAATCCATACACAGTCCTGTATTAAACTGTCTTGATAGACCTCACAGCAGAAATTACAGGAAATATGGTAGATCCAAGTCTGCTCTCATAGAACACCTATGTTCCAAAAATCAGAAACTGGTTCACCCAGAATATATGACTTTTACTGGAAAATAATAAACCCTCCTTACATTACTGACCTATTATACACACATTTTACAATCTGAAGGAGCAATCTGTGCTAAAGAGAAACATAAATAAGTTCTTATTTTGGCAGTTTTATTACAAATTGTGTTGCACAATAGCAGATGAGCAATTTTATTCATTGACAAATGGCTTAGATCGGACTGGTGCAATGGTTCATTAACCTTATGATAAGTTTGGGCTATCTCAGAAGTGTTCTTGCTGTGAATTTAGATTTGATGATGGCTCACACATCAAGGAAACAAATTGCCTTGTCTTTTATAGGAAAGAAGGGGGGAGTAAAGAAGTTAATTGATGTCTTTTGAATCCTATAACTAATAAAGTAGGATTTTTTTCTAGACACTGCTTTCTGATTCTTATTAGATGCATTAGACAGACAGAATGCCAAAAGCACAGATTATTTTAGTTCTGTTGTTACCAATTAAGGGAGTCAAAGAACCCTGATTACAATTATCAGATTTTAATGAGCAATTGTCTGTCAAGATTTTTTCACAACTCTAAGGGCTCATACACGATTTGTATGCAAGGTACAGGTACCCTTGCATAGCGAGTTTTTCTTTAGATAATCAGTACCTGATTTTTAACTATTGGTTTTCACTGGGCATATTTGAATTTTTTTTTTTTTATCTCTTCAAAGAGCTACTACTTCTCTTGCTTAATCTAATAATTTATGGATTAAGAAAAGATTAAAATCACAAGAAGTCAGGAAAAGAAAAAACTATTTTTAAAAAAACTCCTGATATAAATCTATCTTGATTCAATGTGTCAAATCAAGCTGGTCTGATCTATATCAGCCAGATTTTCATTTCCCCCTGATACCTTTTCATCAGTCTTCTTCATTTTTAAAGGTAAATTTGTAGAGGTGCTGGGTTTAAAACCTTAGAGTTCATATCAAAGGTCTTGGTTATTATATTTATTTTAACATGCTAAAAAAATACAGGGGGAAATGAAGCAATGCTAGTTTTAATGTTTCTAGATTAACCTACAAAGAAATGCACACTTCAACCTCCAGACAATTAAAGATCAATTTCTTCCAGAATGGTGAATTTGTGCTACCTACTTAATCAGATGCTGGTTTTTTTTTGAAGTAACTCTCCTTGAAATACTGAAAGTTTTGGATGTTAATCAAGAAATTAATTATGAATGTGTACTAAACCGTGTGTAGTTTAAGACCCATGTTTTATTTGATGAAGAGGCTGAAAGATATAGAGATGATGAGGTTTGAAACCTTTGTGACAGTAAATGCCACATATGAGGAAGAATAAGTACAGAAGGGATAGTATTTTCCCTGCTTATTCTGGATAATTGATGTAAATAATCTGAATTTCTGTTTGGTGGCATCCTACTTCTGTCTGTTATCTCTAGAAGATGTTCAGGCTTCTAGGATCACCAAGCAAATAAGGGAGCTAATCACTGTTCAGCATGAGTGCTCTAAATCTTTTTCTCAAGCACATAACTCACTTAGACTCTGAAGAAAATGAGAACTGTGCTCAGCGTGTATGTAAAATTCTGTATTTTTCTGTCTCTCTTCCCCCCTCCCAACCCACCCTGCCTATTTTTTAATTTTTTGACCCATTTCAGGGGGATAGAGGTCACCAGGTAATGAAGGTCTGACATAGGGAAATCAGTGTCTGACAGAGGAGCACTTACTGGTGAGGAGAAGACAGCAATATTACTTCTAATTAGACACTGGAGAATTCACGTGGGAAAGGGTAAAACAAATCACAGAAGCCCCAACCACACAACCAATTTTAAACAAAGTTTATGAGATAGTAGAATATCCACCCACAAGTTGTAGTTTTAATGCAGGTTTCAGAAATTCATCCAAAAATTTTGTGTGTTCTGCTGGTTTGGGCTTTTGTGTCCTAACATTGAGCCATGATTTGTTTTATTCCCTGAAAAATGAAACATTACAGTTCAGTCTATTAAGGCCTCAGCAAACTCTCTATTATTTACTTGTGTTATAAGAATAAGGTTTGGTTAAAAAAGCAAACAGCTTCCTTTTTTTTCTTTCTTTAACGGAACTCTTAATTGTCTTCTTAGACATTTTGTTAAGTATTAATATTTATGGTTCACTATTTATCAAGGCTGAAAGGCTTACCTGTTTTTTACCAATAAGTGCTATTTTATTCCTGTTTTAAAGTATTATTTAGAAACAGATGACGGCTCATTCCTGCCACTTTCCTTGGTGATAAACTAGATAAAGCTTCCCATGAATCCTGCTTTTATGGCCTATTCTTGTCTTCTTTTTCCAAGTTATATAGTGCAGAAGGAAGATTTTACTCTGTCACTGTCATTTTTACTGTGGAGGGTGCTGTGCCATTAAATATCTCTATTAAAATAGATATGGCTGCTTCAGAAATAAGGTCCTACTTGATTTGAGTTAATGGAAACACTGGTTCCAAAATGTCATCTTACTTCGAGGACTGAAGTTGAACACAAAGAAACTGCAGGTAATAAATAGGCACAGATGTCAAATTCTGTCACCACTCAGTTAGAAATGTACCAGAACATAGCAGGGAGCTTCATTGCAAATTCCAGCAGTGCTGGTAGGCCTTGAAAGAGTGGTTCTGCTGAGTCCTTACACATGGCACATTCCATTTTATTCCACTTTCTCTTTTCTTTCCATTGACAAGTCTGGTTTGGACAGCTGAGAACCCTCCCACGCTTGGACACACCAGATCACCATTCCCTAGAGAATTCATTTAGGTTGTGCTTAAACTTTTACTTGCAGGATTGCAATTGAAAGTTGAAAATAACCCAGGCTGGTCAAAGAGTAGTTTCAAACTACCTCTAATTGAATACATATACATATACATATACATGTTTTGTAGCAGTAATGCAAAGAAAAGAATTTTCTTGAAGCTTTGTCAATCTATTGCAAGTAAACACCTACATCTTGTTCTCAGTTTTGTGCTAGAACTCAGACACAACAATTTGGTTCTGCAGCTCTGTGTGGGTTCCTTAGGCTTTGAGTGTGAACACAGACGATTTGCATTGAACACATATTGGTGGTGGGGTCTTGGTCCTGCCGTTCTTGATTAACAGAACTAATGCTAAAAGAAAAAAGGAATTTGCTTCAGTCTTTGGTCAGCAGTTATTACCAGTCCTTAGAAAGAGGAAAAAGCATCTTTTAATAATAGCAATTTCTGGTTGATGACACCTTTAGAGTGTCATGGTTGGTAATACTGCTTCCTATCTGTAGACGCACCTTATTTCTGTATCACCACCTCTGATGGGACTTGTCTGCCCTATTTGAGCTGTGAAAGGATGATGCAACTGTCCCAACTACTTTGAATACCTGTTTTAGGATTAGATGGACTGTACTGTGAAGGTGTTCCCTTTTTCCGGTAGCTACATGAAACCTAAAATATGTGTCTTCAATTTAGATGGTGAAAATAGGGTAATTAGTCCTCCTTTCCCTGTAGTTACATACCTATGCATTAGCACATATGAAGTCATAAATTAATATCTACTTTGAAAAGTTTTATCTCTTTGCAAGTTTTGGCATTTGGAAGGGTAAAAAAGAAAAATTTTAATTTCTTGGTCATCACTGCACAAAGTACTGGCACATTAATGCTGGATATTCCAAAAGCTGTGCTCTTCAAATCAAAAGGCTTATACTGATTCTTTGAAGTGGGAAAATGCCATTTCTAAATTTCTGAAATCTCACTGAATTTTATAACAGACGGAAAATACTGTGTTTTCCTATCACTAGCTAATGTTAATAGCTGCTACATTGCCCCATGATGGATGGACTGCACACATTCCAATGCTCTAAACTCCAATGTTGCAGTACCATGACAGAACAGGATTTCTCAAGTGCTCTGCATCAGATTCATTCAAAATGTGCTTCTGCTTTTATCATTATTTTGGAAGTTAATGAAGCTGCATATCCGGCTTAGGTCCCAAATACCTCAGATATCAGTGGCGCAGATCTCACAGTCTGACA
This sequence comes from Corvus hawaiiensis, assembly GCF_020740725.1. Classification (NCBI taxonomy): domain Eukaryota; kingdom Metazoa; phylum Chordata; class Aves; order Passeriformes; family Corvidae; genus Corvus; species Corvus hawaiiensis. The sequence goes on along the minus strand of NC_063216.1, from coordinate 75,080,621 downwards.
GTATTTATCATGGTGCCATTTTGAAGGAGTACAATCTTTTATTATCCCCACTTCATGGATGTAAAATGGGGGCTCTGAGGGCTTATGCAAAACAACTGCCTTAGCAAAACTACCTGACTCATATTTCCTGAAGGAACAGTCCCAAAAGGCCCGAAAGGTTTGGAACATAGTCACAAAAGTTGTCTAGATGATGTCCTTCTTTAGAAAAAGATAACTATTATGAATTTCTCCCTCTGAGAGAATGCTTACCTGTTTCTCAAACAATTTAGTTATCTGAATGTCTCTAATCTAGGGTGCACATGAGGCACTTTGATGAACTGGACCTAAATAATTTGATTGCTCCCACAAGCTGTGCTTAAAAATACATTCTCATATTAGTGTCACTGTCCATATAGTTGGCTGCATTTCTTTTCAAACTGAGGATTAGAAGAATTATTTTCTTCCTGTTGCTTAAAAGGGTTCTATTCAGGGGGTTTTGTCATACTAATGAAACAGATTTTTAGGAATGAAAGGTCAACTGTTTGAATTGTCAATCAACTGAATTTGTCATTCTTTAAATCTGTCAAAAGCCAGTGTTCTACTTTGAAAAAATATTATAAAATTCCAAGGTAATAATATAATAAAAAAAATAAATTCCTTATGTTCTAAAGAAGGAGTTGAAACTTTCTGATTAGTTCTTTGGTTTTTCAAAGCCTCAGTTTGATCAGGATAATGAGGAAACATTCATGAATGGGGTTGTGCCCAATGGCTTTCTGCAAAGATTCATGTGAGATTGATTGTATTTTTTTGCTGACACAAAACTGATTGCACTACTAAATTTTAAAAAGTCTCATTATGCCAAATAAACTGTGTGATGTAGTTAAATGGTTGCAACAGGACAGGACATGTTCTAATAGAGCCAAAAGGAAAATACTTGACATGGGAAATAGGAATGAAGGTCAGACCTGAAGAAGCGAATCACATAGCAAAACTCTGATGGAGCGGATTTGTTCACTTTGGTACTGGCAGCTCAGCTTTGATTAGAGCAATAGCAGCTTTTTTCTGACTGAAGCCACGGGCAGCAGGCACTGGGACCTGCTTGCACCTGCCTGTGCAGGCAGCTCTGACCTTCTAGCACCAACCTACAGACTCATGCCGTGCTAAAGAAGTGAAATTGAAGGAGTCAAGCACATCCTTTTAGAGGCACAGAAAGGGCAAAAAGCCCAGTCACCAACTCCGGCAATGTATTCCTGAGGCATGAGAGCAAAACCAGATATTCAACATTAATAAGGACTTCAGACTTTGGTCCCTCCTTTATCTGTAAGAGACACACAAGAAAGATAATTTACTTTCTATTCTTCTTTGATGAGCATATTAATAACTTCCAGATTATCCAGAGTGGGGTGGGTGTCACACAACCAGTAGGTAGAGATTTCACCTGGTTTTGATTCAGATATTTGTAGGCCTTCACATACACCTCCGACAGATTACAGCTTAAGACATTCCAGCAAGCTTACTTTGCTAATATTTAAGACAGGTACATGATAAATAGGTTCATGAATACAGAGAAATCTGTGGAAGCTCTGAAGCTGCTGTCGGCAGAGGTAGAGTAATAACTCTGTTCTGGTAAATGCAAGGAGGAAAGCGAATGGTGATTTATTAACTCAAATGAACATATACTGTTTAACAAGTATAGCAAATGGAAGTGAATAATACATGAAAACTGCTGGGCCTTGCATTTAGAGCATAGAAAACTGCAGATTAAATTCATAGTAGTGGAATAGGAAGTGGAGAAACTGAAGAGTGACAGCTTGTAATGGTTGGTAAGGGTAGATATGAACCTGATTACAGGTGTCAAGATGTCACTGAGCCTTAGGCATGAGGAAAACTAGATTGATGCTTGAAAACTGGATAAAACTTTTCTGTGTAGTTCAGGGGCCTGTTATGTGTTACATTCATAGCGTGTGGTGCTTAACTTATGGCTATGTTCCACACTGAAAATGAGTCATAAGTGCTGCTTCAAGCTGTTTTGATTCTGATGACAACTCTGAAAATATAAAGCAACCAGGAGCTCCTTACTGCAAGATGTTTCCTGTCCAAATAACATGTCAACCTATCTAACCTTCAGGTTTTCTGGCCTGACAGACTTTTGTGGATTTTCTCTAGCCCCAACACCAAAGTCTCACTTCTGAGGCCAGCTTCAAAAATCTCAGCATTCCCAGAACTCAAGCTTTGTGGAGGACATTGAGAACAGCAAGATAAATGAGAGGTGATCTATGAAACTCTCTGGAAGGCTCTGAGCTTTTGAGATCCAACATCACTGATGAGTTTAATTTACAATTTTGATTTTTTTTTTTTTTTTCTCTGCTGTATCCATCCTCACAAACTCCTCCACAAACGAGAAGCAGCCTGGGTGGAAATGTTTGACTCTTCACGTCTCAGAGAAACATTTGTATCACACTGAGAATCTCTGCAGGGTTTCCTCTGCTGTTCAAGTCTGGGTTCCCCATTGAGTATGGCTTTATGAATATGGCTTTAATCAGCCATTAGACACAATTCATTCACAGATTCACCATGTCTGGAATGAGTGGGAACAGGCTCCCCAGGGAAGTGGTCACAACACCGAGCCTGACAGAGTTCAAGAACGTTTTGGACAATGCTCCCAGGCACATGGAGTGATTCTTGGGGTGTCCAGGAGTTGGTCCTGATGGTTCCCTTCCAACTCAGCATATTCTATGATTCTCTGATTCTATTGGATCATTTGGTCTCATATCTTTGTACCATATACCATCACATTTCACCATTTTACTTCCATACTGAGGATAGTAAATTGAATTTGTGCAAATTATAGCATCTGCAAAGAGATTTGCAATATCTGAACACAGAGCTCCAAGATGAAATAATGCATTTGACTAGTTAATTGTTGCTGCTGTGTTTTGAGTTTCCTATGTTAACACTATCCAGCCTTTTGTTTCCTGATCACACAGAAATACTGTCATGAAGTCACTTGCCATTCCTGTAGCTCATGAGATAAAACGAGTCTCCTTTTCCAGAACTTCCTCCAGGATTCTACAGTGGCTCTAGCAGTTTAATTTTTCAGTGTCAGCATGCAGAACACAGCACTGCATTCTCAAATGTGATGATGATTCCCCACTGAAAACGCTTCACAAGATTTATTAGATTCCCACATTTTATCTGTTGTTACATATATTATTTATAACTTCATATCTATAGTCATAAATGCATGAATTCATACTGTTTTGGTAAAATGTTTTTCACAGTTATGTCTTAATTTGAATTAACCATAATTCTATCAAATCTGACATTGCTGTACTTTTGGGTAGGAATTGATAGATTAGATACTTAAGCAATTAAAATCTTTCAAAATACCTGGAATTTTTATATATTTCTAGTGATTATTTTAAACGTCCACTCCTGGGTCACAGGTTACATTAGAAAAAACTTGTGTATGATTCTGTACATCTAAAAATGTTCAGATACAAGTGGATGTTATTTCATATCTTCCTTAGACATTACTGGACTGAGAACTCCTCAGAAAGGAAAATAGTTATATGTAAGAAGTATTACTGATTTCTTTACAGTGTTATTTACAGTTTTCCTAAATCCATCTAGTAATTGACCCAAACCACTTCTGTATTTTAATCCTGCTTGGTATGTGCATTTGTTATGTCTTGCAGGGGAAAAAAAAAAAAAAGAAACAACAAAAAACCAAAACCCAACAGCAAAAAACTTTGCTTTATTTTCTATACTCAAAATATTAAAATAATAAAATGAGATTTTTTTCTTTAAAATTTAGATGTGCTATATATTCATAAAATGACATGTATTATTTCCAGAGGGACTAATCTGACCTAACTACAATTGTTTAAAATTTAGCTATTTCAAACAAAGGTAGCCATTCAAGGAATCCTTATTAATTAATGAAGGGTAATGGACAGCTCTGTTTAATGTAATGAATTAAACCTATGGGAAGAGCATTGTATTTCTTAAATCATTCACCAAAAATAACCTGGTATTTTCAGGTTTGGACTCAAAATATGTACTATGTTCCCAAACTCTCTCCTAAAGTCAAACTCCATTGTAGTTTATATCTGCATAGAAATGTATTCCTCCCTGAGTACTTTACAGGAATTTAACAAATGATCCTGAAAGCTTCACTGAAGTCTGGTTTCCATCAGTGGAGCTCAGGGGTTGAAAGTGGGAACACAGGAGGTTTCTGTTTTGGAATTTACTTTTTCACCAAAAAAGGCCTTTTTTCCCCATTTTTCTGATGGCAACAAATGGGTTGAAGATATAAATTGCTTGTAAGCAGTTCCCAAGATTTATCTGGTCTAAGAAAAAGTTCAGTATTTACTGGAGCCACAAGCTTCAACGATTTTTATGTAAGTTTAAACAAGTTCAAGAAAAGCTTCAAAAGATCATGGTCTGGATTTCTGCCTCCTTGAGCCAAACGACCCTTCTGGCCACTTACACACATTCTCCTTTTTCACAGAAAAGCATTTAAAAGTCCTTTACAAACCTCTGTCTGCAGAACCACTGGATTGGTTGAAAGGTTTCTAATCCTATAATTTTGTGCACGCAGAGTGCCTCATGCAGAGGAGCTTTTACTGCTTTATAAGCGCTTCCATTTTAACTCTCTTGCTTCTCCAGTTTAAGGTTACACTGCACTTGAAAAACACCGTCTTAATTGTACTTCAACAGCAACCTCACAGCTTTTTTGTTCCTCTTTCAAGTGTTTGAAATGAGAGCATAACTATTCCCTGAGGTTATCGCTATTAGCTTGGTGCAGAGCTGCTTGTCTTCATTGCAGGTGTAGAGTTTTGAAGGAGACACAGCTTTCAGCAGCCTTTTTTTCACACTGAATCTGCTGAGGGCAAGAGCTGATGTGGGAAGTCAGTGCTGCCACAGGACTTGGGTCAGGTCATTGTTTCCAAACCAGTGGTTCTCACACCAATAATCCCGTTGACTACCAAGCAAAAAGATGCCCAATTTGAGGAGTTCCAAGCAGTTCCAGGGGACAGAGCTGTCTGTGTGCAAAGGTGCATTGTAATGTGTGCTTTCTCTCCATGATTAACTGCTCCTCTTCCCACAATTTGAGGATGGTTATTTCCAGTGGGTTCATGCTCACACTGCTTCTACACACTGTCATGAGACAGGAAAAAGCCAAGTTCAACACCCAAGGTCAAGATGACAAACTTGGAATATAAAACAGAAGAACTTTCATGCCTTCTGCTGTCCAATTAACCTAATAAACCAACAGTTTAGGAGTAAATGCAAGTATATACCTATACACTGTGCCCAAGGGATGAAGGCTGCTGATGTTTTTAAACAAGGACAAGCCTTATAATTCACAATCAAACATTCCTTTTAAGTGATATGAGCTCCTGAAACTTAGTCTATTGCATCTATACTAAGTTCATGGTCCCTGAAAAAAATATCCTCCTCGCCTAGCTCAGATTCTCCTCTGGGGATCACCTTGTCATTATATTTATCATTAAATATGTTTGCATTTTTTTCACTTCAGCACTCCAAGTCCCCCAAAGAGGTCATTGTACTTGACTTTCTGTGAGCCCAGAAGAGCCTGTGATCTAAATAGCCAAATTATATATCCATTTCTAGAGACCATCTTGATCTTTCTCAGACTGCCAACTTCTCAGACACCTTTATGGCAATGATTTTCCTGCTGGGCAAATTACCTCTAATTGTGTTGTTCCTGTTATCTGGACACATTCAATTTTTTGCCATAAAATGGTCAGACAAAGACATGAAGCAAGTAATCTTGTTCCCAGACTATTGACTAGTGTTTAGTCAGCACTGTCTGGATACCTCAAAAGAAATCTAAGCCATTTAATAGCAAAAGAAATTGTTTGGACCTTCAAATGTCAATAGAACTTTTCAAGTGTGTCATAGAGTTTACAAAACAAATCTATGCTGATTTGGTTATAGGAAATATGAAGAGCTGCTTGACAGACAGCATTGTTTCTCATGTTTTGTTCTTTCAGAAAAGGTAAGAAAAGAATTAGAAATATCTCACTCAGGCTGTGCCAGGACTATCTATACGACAGATGTGTTCTTTATAAGACTGCGAGTTACAGTGGAGGTGGTTGGTCACCTGTGTTATTCAAGATGTTCAGGTTAATCAGGATGATGGGAAAGTACAGAATAACCAAGGAAAAATTATGAATGAAAATCAAATTCAGACTTGATAAGCACAAAGAAATGCACCAGAGAGACAAAACAGTGAACTTTACACATACAATGATAAACTGACTTGCCCTCACAGAATTCAGATTCTGACCTTATAATCAATACTTAGCTGAAAACATCTGATCACTGCTTAGGAGAGGTTAAAAAGAAAAGCCATTTTTGGAAATTGTTAGGAAAAATGTAGAAGACAATGTAGACAATTTGTTATTCTTTATTAAACTATCATATGTCCTTACCTTGAAGAGCACAATTCTCCTTTTCAGATAAGACATACCACAAGTAAAATGGGACCAGAAAAAATTGAAAAAGGGTGAATCAAAGATGTGGTATTGTTTCTGTGTGAGGATAGCTAAATGGACTAAGATCTTTTAATGCTGGAAAATAAAATAAAGGACTGAATGTTGAAGAAAAATAGCGAAAGACTGAACGTGATATTATCGAAATCTACCCTTTGTATCAGGGTATGGACTGTCAAATGTAAATAGGGATTGACTGTTAGGTGTCTCCTCCAGTGAAGCAGTGATCATAGTGACACTGTGAAGCAGTCACACAAAGCAGAAACAGATCTTTATACAGTTTGTGAGCTGTTTTTGAGCATGTCTGTGAACTCCATGCTTCTGGGTCCTGGAGATGTTAAAAGAATATGCAAAGATTCAAATACTAACCTTTAAACCTGTAGAATAAAAATCCACTGAATCTGTTGACTACAAAAATACCCTCTTTTCCCCAGCAGTCCCTGATCTGAAGTTTCCATGCATGTGTCACTGCATCTTGACTTCTATGCATATTCCTCCCTAAACACGTCCTCTGTGATGTTGTCAGAGACAGGATTCAGTGGGTCATATGGTCCTTCTGTTTCTGTGTGGCTGTTCTTATGTTCTCACTATTATATTTTAATAATTGTTCCACCAGCATAGTCAGACTTTGAAACTGCTGCCCCTGTGAGGTAAAAAAAAATATATATAATATTGTAGTGATGTGTTTGTCCATCGCCTTCCATGCTCTATATCCCTCTGTCACAAGGCTCATATCCTTCAGGAGATGGGTGATTATTTGGGCTTGGTTGTGTGTTAAATTGGATGATTCCAATATCAACATTCTACTCCCTCCTGGTCGTGGAACAGAAATAGCTCTGCCCTCTGTTTCATCATGCCTGAGGAGAAAACACATCCTGGATTTTTGCTGTGAATATTAGCCTGCCCAGAACAGATTTGTTGAAGACATTTCTAACCCACTTCCAGCTTATGCCAAACAAGAAAACTGAGGGGCTGGCTGTACAGACCAGACTAGAGAACTGTCCATGACTGCAACCTGTGTCTGTCTGTGATATCTCACCCTTAAGGAGAAGGTAGTATCCAAGATTCAGAAATTCTTAAGGTAAAAAAAATTTTAAAAAGTCAGAGGGTTCACAAAAATTCACCAAGTTTTATTAGCAAATTACACACTTGGCATGGAAATTGTTATGTTAGTCCCTGACCTACTCTATAAGCACACAGGAGTGGGTTTTGGATAAAGGGGTAGTGTGAAAGGGAAGAGAGAAAGAGATCCAATTCTTCTGTGATTCTACACTGTCTGAATAAGACCTGCTGTATTTTTGCCAGTTGTCACCTTTCCTGATTCCAAAACCAGGGCTATCTGTGAGCTCAGCAGTTCTGATGCCTGACGCACCAACCTGATGCCTGACCCAAAACATCCTGAGCTAAAAGTCTGAGTAACTCCACTGTACACTAATGAATCACACTCACCACAGACAAGCACAGAGGAAACCTCGAGCACTCACTCACCAGAGGTTACATGAAGATCTCCACTGTCTGACACTTCTGCCAAAAAGATGCCAACCAACATTTCAAAAGAGATAGAATATTTAACCCTCCTTTCTCAAAATCTGTTTCCAAGTGACCTGAGCACAACCCAGGTGTGAACCCTCTCACAGAGTGTCAATTAATTTTGGCTTATTTAAAAGAGCACATTTAAGGAAACAAATGTGACACAGCTCAAGTGAAATAGCCCACTAATTTTAACAAGCTGAATAATACTTTATACTGCTGTAGTTGGAAAGCATCAGGTGGCTTTGGAGAGGATAGCTGGAGTCTCTGGGAATGAGCACCCTGGAGACATTTCTGTCATATTATACTATTGTGCACCTGAAAGTCTCACAGAAAGAGTTCATTTTTCTGTAGACACACAAAAACTTCCAAATTGTACGAAAATATAAATACTTATATTAAACTCCTCTACACACTAAATTCTTAACCACTTCAAACAGCAGCAAAATATATTTTTCTCTATTCTTCTCCTCTTGCTTGGCCAAAAGCATAAACCTAGTCCTTTATAGCAACACTTGTGTTATGGATTTGAAGAAAAAAGCATTCCTCACTTTTTTTACACTTGGAGAGCAGATGACAACTTCCTACATTCTCTCATGTCACATAAGCAGCATGTAATGGTGTCAGGCAGAAGGTGTTCCTTGACTGGAAAATCTCCAGTAATCACAGGAGAAAGCCAGGGAGTTAATCAGAAAGGCAGCAATGACAGAATGTTTCTTTATTTCACACAGCACTTAGGTCATTGCCTTGCTCCATGCCTACCCATTAAAAGATGTAGTCATTTTGACCTCCTGAGGCTTGAAAGCTTGTTTCCAGAGCCGTGCTATGCTATCCTGCAGTCGTTTGAATCTGCCAAATAATGCTTCATTACTGAAATATCACTGATGGGATATTCTATAGAGAAATATTAGATTTATTAAAGGGCTCCTTGCCTTTGTGGAATACTGTGTTGTCTGCCTCAACTCTTTCTTGCTGGGTTTTCAAGAACAGAACTTCCCAAAAATGTTTAAGGTATTAGATCTCGCTGATAAATAATCTCAAACTGTCAGGAAGAGTAATAAAGACCTTGGGATAAAACTGCCCATAATCAGCAGCCCGGTTTGCAACCTCAGGTAGCAGCAAAGGATTTAGTGGGTCTGGACACAGAGCAAACCTTTTCCTTGGAGACTCTTTTGTTCCTCCTCCCCGTTCTCCTGCTGAGCACGGAAAATCAGTCAGGGAGTTTATAGCCTCATCAAACTCAAACACTTGCATCTGAGTTTTAAAAATGCCAACTGTTGCCTTCCCTCAGGAGACAGTTTTTTGCAGAGCTGATAGATATTCTGAAAAGTAAAACTGGAGCTGATTTGAGAGTATTAGTCAGTAGCTCAGTGGTCTAGCTGGAGTTAATTTTACATTAAGAGCGAAGAGCAAAGTAAAGACATAAAAATGTGATGCAGGTTTTAAGGAATCATGGGAATAAAAATACTTTGCATCTAAATACCAAATGACTTTAAGAAAACCACTGAGATGATATGGTAGTTTTTTTGACTGCTTTTCTTATTCTATCTTAACATTTTCCCTTTTTTCAGTATAATTGTTTTTCATTAAGAGCAAATCTGTAATTCCTAATTGTAAATATGAGTTTGTATGGAGACAAAATATAGTACAATACTGTCCTTAAAGATTTGGCTGACAAATAGGTGTCTTTTTGTTAATAGCAGAATAATTACAATATCAAACCTTGATGCTTGGCAAAACATTTTAATTTAGGTAACATTTGTCAAAAATTTCTGAAATGAAAGACCTCCTAAACCCTATCATTTAATCATTAGGAAATCTATCCCAAAAGTTACTTGTTAAGATTGCCATTATTCCTCCCAGGGAAAAAAAACTCCAAACCAACCATGCATCCAACCAACCAAAACCCCAGTTTTTCCCAGGTTCATTCCAGCTCTAACTGTTTTATAGATCACAGTAAGTGTGCAAGAGTAATTCCTACAGTGCTGTAAAATAACAAGCCAGTGTTATTCTTGATTTAGGGCTGGTTTTTGAGGTCCTCAGATAATGTAATCTGGATTCTGACAAAATGTTTTTGATGGGTGAGTAACTGGCAAAAGTAAGTCACAGAAATCCAGAAGCAGCAAATGAAGACTTGTGGGTCCTTAGGGAGGCATTCCTTGTGTGACCAGGAGAGGGATGCACTTAATTCAATTTGAGTGAAAGGATAAAAATGTTATATTGTGTGCTTAAAGGCATTCTAGTGTTTTGGGTATTTTGAGGGTGTCAGTTTAATGGGGAATTTTTGTTTTTGTTTGTTTTGTTGCAGGGTTTTGGAAGGCAGGGGAGGGTTGGTCATAAATAACCAAATATAGGTCAACTGAAATTACTGGTTTTCAAAGCCATCCTTAGTTGTGTTGACAACAGATTCCACCCACAGAGATACTCCAAACTCCCACTGCCATTTGAGATGAACTAAGGGAATTTGTTATGGACTCCAGAACATTAGTTTAGTCTGGGCAGCTATGCCATAGAACATAAGGAAGACCCGTGTCCAGCTGGAGATACACAAGAATAGTTTGGGGCATTTCAAACCTCACTCTGTGCCCATGTGTGAGTAAACAGGTCAGGCCATAGATCTTCAGTGACTATAAAAGTTCTTAGACTTACAACAGCTGTGTAGACAGCCGTGTATAGCAAGTGTCCACTCCAAAATGCAGGCGTCTGGGAGTTCTCTTTGGTTACTCAAATACAGATACCTGGTGACATTTCAGCTTTCCTAGACTATGACATCCATCTGGACGTGTATGGTTCTCCCATAGGTCTAGCATTACACCTTCCAGGCCTGAACAGATGTTTTGGATACCCCAGAGCATTTCAAATGGCATTGAATGCCTGGTTTTAGGCAACTAAATCAAATCTTAGGTGAAGTCTGTATGTTTCCCTATAATTTCAACTACCTAGCTGGACTTTCCTTATCCTCAACACAATAATTTCAAAGTACAACTCATCTGACCAAAAGAAGGAATTTCCATTATAATAAGATTAATAAATGTTATTTTTTCTTCCTTGAGTTTTGCTGAAGACATTTATGTCTAGTGAAAGTAAAAATACAAGGCCTTGACTGATTTCTGCCTTGATGATCCACAACTGGGTGTCATTTCAACATCAAGTCCACATAAGGCCATGTAAGACAAAGGCCACCAGAAAAGTGAGTCCTTCATTCCTGTCACTTAGGTACAGTTTCTGGTTACATCTGAGTGTGGAAAATAAGATTTACGTTTATGAGTGGAAATAAAATCTAATGAAGAGGGCTTTAATGCGTTTATGTTGGTACCTGTTGTGGTGATTAGGCCATTGATGTTCAAATATAAGCACTATTTCCATTTATTTAACTCTGTATCAGCCTAGTAGAGCTACTCAAATCCAGCAAAACAAAACAAATCTGTTATTGCTTATGCATCACTGAAGTCTTTGGACCCTCTGTTGCAGCTTCACTTTTTTTCTGTTTACTTAACCAGTGCAAAAATCAAAATCATGTATAATGACAGCTGAATGTCTGACTCTGAGCTCTCTTTACACTTGTGCAAGTAACCTCAAACACTTCATTACAGTAATCTGGCATTTTTTCCTCTTATTTGGGAAATGAAATGGCATTGACAGCTTGAAAACTTGAAAAAAATATAGTAAGAACAATACTCGTAGCTAGCTTTTGCAGTCAAGTACTGTGTATTATTGTGAATATCATTTTTTTTCCTTATTTTGTAATGCAGAGGAAGCCAAATTGAATGATTAATCTTTGACCTGTATCTGTTGGAAGCATTTGAACAACCCCTTTTAAGGAGTTCAACCTTCTCTGTAGCATGCACATAACTTTCATTAACATTAAATAGAGTTACATGTGCACACCAGGGCATAAGCTGCTAAGTAGATATTAATTGGCTAAGAAATGATCTCCTTTTTCTTCTCCTTACAGCTGGTGTTTTGGAACTCACTTTTGGATTGCTACCTCAGTAATTCTTTGAGGTTGCATTTTTTCCTTTAACTATTTAAATGACAAATTTTCTTTGAGAAATATATCAGTGCCTGCAGCCATTTTAAAGGCAGTAGAAGAGTAAAAGCGTCAATATTCAACATCAGGAGTCTACTCTGTCCCTTTCTAGGCCAATCTCTGTAAATTATCAGTATATTAAATATCACTTCGACTAGTAAGTTCAGAGCAATTATGAGTAATTGTGAGTCTGCAGTCAATATTATTTTGTATCTGTAGAAAACAGTTTGGAAGCAAACGTGTTAGTTCTTTATGTCTATTCAAAACACTCTTTCCTTCCTTTGTAGCAGTTAACCAATGAAAAATGCCAAGCTGTGAAAATAAAGCAACGTAGCAGTACAATGACTAGAATTTTATATTAAGCATACAACTGTAATGGACCACTTAGAAATAGAAATTGCTTTATTGTCATCAGAGATTGCCATTGGGAGTGGGTTCAGGATTTCCACATATCTTTAAAAAATCTATTTAATCTAGCCAGGCTGAGCTTTGTAAGCATCTCAAATCAGCCTTTAAAGAAGTACAATTCAAACTGCAAGTTTTTAATAAAACTTATATTAAAAGTGTGTCTGTGCTGTGCTTACACATAAACTTTGAGGTGTTTCAAAGTTTGGGATGATTTCAAAGTTAAGGAATATTCCTGTATCTTTTTTTTCACTTATTAATTGTGATCACAGATCATATCAAGCAACTTTGTCTTTTCCCTAAAATGTCCTGGAGCTCTCTACTGTGCTCCTGTACCTTTGGGCAAGCACAGATACTTCCACCACAGAAAAGAAATATTTTTGGGGACTGTGTTGTAAGCTTAAAAATTAGGCAGCATACTCTTTATTAGGTATCGTTTAAACTGAATCCTTCATAGAAACCTTTGTCCCTGGAATTCATGTTTTCTAACGTTGCAGGTATGATAATGGAGAGAAGTTTACATCCATCCTTTTTTATGCTGAGCTTCTGTTAAACCATGCCAAGTTTAACTCTAGAATCAGGGGCATTTGTCCTTCTGATGCATTTCTATCTTGGTCTTGTATTTATTTTTCATTTCTCTTTGCTTATGTTAAATGAGTGCTGGCTGGTACTATCAGGCCCTGACAATCCTATAGGCGTAAATATAAAGAAGGCAGAGCTGATTATTTTTCCCCTTGAGGGCTGCCCTTTGGCCTGCATGCAGTTCTTTTAAAAATAGCTCCACTCTGCCTGATGCTCTTATTATCACAGATGCAATTCCCAACACAACTGTCCACATCAGAAGTGAAGTCTCTCTGTTGAAAAGCAGCAGAGATGCTGCATCTCCACTTTCTTCTGTTCAGAGAGGTTTCTTCCACAAGGCAGTGTGGGAAGGCTTTGTGGGTTTTTGTTTTGGTTGGTTTCTGTGTTTTTGATTGTGCTTGTTGTACAAGAGAAAAAGCTGATGGCAAGATGCTGGTGAGCCTGGAATATATGTGTATGAAATGGATATTCTGCTTCCCTAGGTCTGTTCAGAGAGCATTGGCAGGCTGGTGACACTTCCATTTATAATTCTAAAACAAAAAAAGAAAGGGGAACAACAAAACCTACCTGGTAGCTAAAACATATTGTTGGGAACATTTCTCCTATAGACTCCTACTAGCTCAGACAAGTTATTTAGAGTACCTACTTCAGTTTAAGCCTTTAATACAATGGACATCTGCTAATCTCCAAACCAGAAAGTCTCACTGTAATCACCAGGAGGGTTGCTATATGCAAGTGACATGAGCTGCTCCCAAAAGTTGACAGAAATTTATTGAAGACTTGAGAGAAAGGGTGGTTTCATCCGTCTGTAAACAGTGGGATGGTCAGGCTCACCACTGTAAGCTAAAATTTGGTGGTTCTGCCTCATTCTGGGACATATTATGCACCCCATTTTTAATAGAGATTAAGGGAGACTCATAAATCTCATATAAATGCTACTTTAAGTTTCTGATACCACTGACCTAGTAATCAAAACCTGCATCATGTTTTAAAACATAGCACAGGTTTCACATCTATTTAGTAGTTTATGCCAAAGGCACTATCCACATGCTTTAACACCTACCACAAAGCTATCTCAGGAGAAGCCCTGCTTCAATGATTTTCCAGCTTGGTACAGAGTTGGAAAAGGAGAGTGGTTGATTAACTTCTCAGCTCCTAGAGAAAAGATGTCAGGTGACTGAACAGTCAATTGGAAATTATTTGGACTCAGATTTTGAGACTGTTTTTTTCCTAGAGGTTTCTCCACAAATTACAGGAACTGACAGTTTGAGATTTAAGCCAAAGCCTGAAGAGTAAAAAATCAAGTAAATTTGAGTGAGTGCTGGGTTGATGTTTATAATTGTATACAGTGCAATGACACTGTACAGGCTGTTTCTTTGTAGGATATTTTGATGTTTAACTTTCGTGAATCATGAGGAGATCCTTAGATAAAAGGTAAAATGTAGTATTCCAGAAGGCCTCAGGCATAAAAGCACCATTAATAATTTAACACTAAAAATATGGTTACTCTAGACGCTGTCAGATACTTCCATGGTACAAATACCTACAGAGATAGGTACCATAACATTGACTGAATAATTCATTTGATGAATTTCTCTATATTTTTGAATACATTTGACAATGTCTTTCATTATTCACCTAAATTGTGCACCACTGTTAAACTATTGTTTCATGGATGCAAAACTTGTTTACTTTACAAAGAGTTTATTTTCATTGAAGAAAAGTAAGAAGTTGCTTTGCAATCCCATCTAATATCACCACCAGTGAACAGCTTTCACTTTACTAGGAAAGGTGTTCAGAGAATGTGAAACACTTATTCGAACTTTACATTAAGGGATACAAACTATTATAGGTATTTTGCCAAGTTTTCTTGGTGAAGACTTTAGTCCAAGACCTAGCCCAGGATGTAATTCAGAGATTCCAAAATAGAAGAATGAGGTATCTCCATCATTCTGGTGATGGAAACTGTGGTCTTGCAACAAGGCAGCTCTCAATATATCCTAATCAGGTTGTGGCTTTCAATAACTTCAGTACACACCATGAATTGAAGACCTGACCTCGTTAATACTCAGATATTCAGAGCTGATGTTGAAAATTCACTCTGGTCCATCATACAGAAACAATTTGGCATGGGATGTTAGCATACAGCTTCATTGTGTGAGGATTTCTGCAACCTCGCTCTGACCATGTAAGGTTTGTAGCACTGGTCGTACTCTCAGATGAAAGGCAGCACATGCAAGGGCAATGTGAAGTGTTATATATAAATGTTTATGAATTTTTTTTCTGTTGGAATTTTAGGGTGAAGCCTGATAGGTCAAGGTTTGCTATTTATTTGTAAAAGAAAAAGACCCTAACAAAGAGAGTTGGCCAATTCTAACATCTGCTGTACAGATAAGAATTTATATAACAGCTCCCAATCTTTCCTGCTACAATCTTGTCTGTAAACAAACAAGACATTTACTAGACAAAAAACAGGCACAAGCTGATAAAATGAGTTCTCAAAGTTATAAAAAAGGTTACCAAAAAAGGTTTCTTTCTGGGATAGGTTTGGATCTCAGATCTCCCAATGTACATTTTAATGTTACAAATGCATCCTTTTTTGCTGAAGATTTGGCCTAGCTGAAAGAGATCAAAAGCCCTTAGTAATGAGCATGGTGAGGCTGAAGATTTCTTCATGGAAAATTGTCAAATAATCAGTAAGCACTGGTATTCAAATATGCTGTCATTAACATATCCTCTTAACTGGAGTTACATTGTTTTATTTATTAATGGAATAAAGAAACGATTTGACTAACTTGTTTTTGCTTCTTTCCACAGATGATCATATAGTAAAGGTGAAGGAGACCTTATTTTTTAACAGATCAAAGCATTTGTTTTACTTCTTAATTCCTTAGTACTGGCTCTCCCAAGGCCCATGTTGCTATGAACTAATGAAAATTACATCAGGAAATCCAATGGGCTCAGTAAACACTGAATATTAATTCAAGATGGTTTTAGAAATGCATAAACAGCATCAGACTCAAAATCCAGAACAGAAGAAAATAACAATGTTAAATTAACATGTCAGAATTTTATGGGCAGTGTTGTTTTGGCCATAAAAATATGTTTTTTCTTGGCATGTTGAGTGATCATGTTGTTCTATCATAATACATGATTTCTAAATCATTGAGCAATATCCTTTCTTCCCCCACATTTTACCCAGGACTTGCTCAGATTGCTTACTGCTGCTTCTTCCGTGTTGTCCAATCCACTTGCTCTAGAAATACCAATGAAATCTATGTTTTTGAGAAGTACTAGAATTTTGTGATCAGAGACTCAGAACAGGGTACAGGGAACCTACAGCAACTCTCCAGGTTTTTTTTGCTTTGCTTCTGTGTGGCTTTTGTTTTACCTACTGAGCTGTCTCTATTTACACCCATGGAGTTTCTCACTTTTGTCCTTCAGATTCTCTCCCCCATCTCACCAGGGCAAGTGTCTGTGTGGGACTGAGTTGCCAGGTGGAATTAATCCACAACAATAAGGCACTCTGATTAAGTCATAGCTTTGATGTTGCTCACCTATGAATGTTTTCTTCTGCTTTGGTCCTTTCTCAGTAATGGACAGTTTAGGTAAAGTTGTTTCTATACTTCAGCTAACACAAGAAAATCACACTATCAGCTGTTTCCTCCTAGAAAAATTATTCCAGATCAGGTCAGATCTACAAACAACTTCATTTGTGAAAGTCAAAACAATTATCATTCAGCTAGAGACCTAACCAATCTACAGGTCACAAAGAGGAAAGAATGTCATTGACAGAAGTTTCTACATCATCAGTAAAACACCTTGATTTTCAAAATATTTGTGCTGGTATCAACATATACTTTAGTGAGTCTGACACTACTTAGATATCTTGTGTGACTCTGAAGAAACTGTGAACCCTTCAGCTGGAATTCTGAATGCCAAGCTGGACACTTCTGAGCAAAATGTCCAATATTGTCTTCCAATAGAGAATGTTGGCCTGACCAACATTCAAATTTGTTCTGCATTATCTTTAGGAGACAGAAGCAGGTTGTCTGAATATTGAAATGAATAAGAAGAGTGCACTGGCATGCAGCTTTCTTTACTTTTCCCATGTATGATTACGTAATTTAATATTCACCTCGGGAACTTTTCTTATGCAAGACATGATATCATAAAACATGGTTCTGAAATATTGAGATCCTGGTATACTGGCAAATGCACAAACTGTTAATAAAATACTCCGTGTTAGAGGGTGGGAAAGGAAATCATGCTGTGTGAGCAGCAATTTCACTAAATGTAAATGACCTGGTGATACCCACAGGCTCATCAGGTGGTAGCAGTAGATACCAGTACTCATTCTCCAGAGTGTGCAGCTACTTTCCTTGATATTCTAGAGATGAAAAAGGCAATTTAAATATTTTATACTCTCTGCCCTCGATTGATGCCTAGAATTGCTCTAGCAGCCCACAGATGAACTCCTGCTATCTCACAGCTCACTGGAGACATTCATACAAATGCCTTTTGAAACCACCAACAATTGCCCAATTGCCCAATGTGACAATCAGAGCTCCTCAAGCCACAGGTTCCACTTTGCAGGATGGAAAAGAAGCATGATGTACTCTGACAGAAAAGTAACATCTTTTTCTTTCTCTATTAGCCTTCCTTTTGCAGAGGCTGGAAGACACATGATGCTTCCAGGGTCTATTGACAACAAAAGCAGCTTGATACAGATTTGTGCTCAGTTTCTCTAGAAATATAAGTTCAGACTCAATATTAATGGTTGTCTCAGTTATACACCTGGGTGTTTTCTGACAGAAGGTATTCTTAGAACAATAGTTTCTCCACTTATTTTATAAATACATATAATTTAATATGTGTTATACTGTCAGCAACAAGTTTTGTGTCTGGAGATGCCAAACATTAAACAACATTGCCACCCAAAACTTTTAACTAACAGGCACAGTTTAGTCTATGTTTCATGACCAGGTAAACATAACTTTTTAATAGATTATTTGTACAGTAATTTTTCTTTCATTCCTCCCAGGCAGAGCAATAATGAATGATAAAACCAATTTGCAGTAACAAAATAATTTGATGAAATTCAGAAATGGATACCTGCTAGAAGTGGTTCTGGGATTTAAATACTAATACCAATTAACTGAAAAGTTCTTGCTTTAATTGAATAATTTTTCTCAAGAAAGGGTTCATTCTGATATTTTTATCCTTCAAATGTAGATGTAATGGACATTTTTCTGATAAGCTCAAAATCTAAGTTAAGCTATTCCTCAAATAAAACATTTTACTGTTTTTTTTTTTTTTAATCTTTTTATTTTGGTTTTGACGAAAGAGTACTTTTTGTTTTGGTTTGGGTTTTTATTTTTTCCCTGAGAAATTTGAAGAGAAAGCAAATGTACTGTGCATTTTAATTCTTTTTCATGATAGCAATGTAGTACAAAAAATATCATATATACAAACAAAGACAGAGAGAGATGTGTTAAGCTCCTGTGGCCACCTTGGGAGTCATTAGCTGATCTGATAATAAAACTGAAAATTTCTTGGCTTCTTCACACGTTTTGAGCACAAAGCTTCAGTATTTTCTTAGAATCCAGCAGTGAAATTTCTTCTGTTTTAATACAGAATCTGATCTTAAGTTATCCAAGTGATGTGTATTTTCCCAGATGAACCTTTGACAGTATTTTAAACAGAACTCATTAATTTCTATGGATGTTTAGCATTCCCAAAGCCTATTTTTTTCTTTAAAGGCATATGTGAATTTATGTAAGCCTTCTACTCACAGCAACAGTCACTGGACAGAATCCAGAGTACTTTAAATACAAAACTAAATGCCTAAATAAGTTTTTAGACAAGTTGAAAATGCTACAAATTTACTAGCATCTGCATTTTGACCAGTGGAAATCACTTATATTTTATATAAGATTTTTTCTGGCACTAAAGTTGACAGTTAAATGCTGTTAAGGCACACTAATAATTTGGAAATACTTAAAAGTACTAGTGGATTATTTAAAAATCTATATTTGTGACATCAAATATCTCTCTTTGTTTCAGACACAATGATTAAGATAAAAACCTAGTTTTTCTATCAAATAAAGCACTCTTAGACTCCAGGGAGGTTTGGTATTTGACACGACCTATATGGAAAGAGCAATGGAAAATAAATGTCTGATTACTCTTAGTAGAGTTGAAGAACTGTTTTCCATAATCACATTATATCTGAAATCTCTCTGTGTTTTTAGCTGATGAAGCTCTTTGAGAAGACTTCTGCAACAAAAATGGTTCTGTTTCTAAAGTGCGTCTTGCTCAGCAAACCAAAGATGGTAACTATGTTTGGATACTGTGAGCAAATTCTCAAAGCTGGTGAACTGCTGACTTAGGATGCAGGAGAATGGGTGAACTCCGTTCTGTTTTAGCTCAAAGGAGTGCAAAGGTAAGGATATAACCTATAAGCTGTTGTTCTCTGTTACTTGAAGATTCACATGATAAAAAATAAACAGAATGACAAAAGCAGTGACAGAATAATTCTTGGGTAAAAGATATCCTATATTCAAGTGTTTATACACTCTTACAGCTGAAGACATTGAATAGAATTAGTTGAGTTTTTTTTTTCCCTCTGCCAGTATGTCATACTAGCAAATAGAAATGGGCAGGATAAAAGTAACCAGTTAGTTTCCAGTCCAGTATGTAAAATCCACCAGTTTCGTGTGGAAATAGAAATTGTGGCATGTTGCTGTATTTAATGTCCATACTACCAGCTACAAATTGCATCTAGTCTTGACTTGCAATGTTCTGCTTGGTTTTTAGCTGTCTGTCCTTAATACATAAGAAAAGTATAATAAGAAAAAGTAACCCATTTTAAGATGTATCTGATAAGCTTTAGTGTTCTTGCATAGTTGTTAGTGATAGTACCCAAGCTCAAGGAGTCTTTTCTTTTTCCCATCAGATGTGCTTAAAAGAAATTTCCCTTACAATGAGAAATAGGAAATGCAGTGTTCAGTTACTCATATATTTATTTTTTTATTTTTTAGAGTTTGGTTTTTATTCTTTTTTTAATCACTCCTGTTCCTTTACTGCTTTGTCTAGATAAAATTTAATTCATATATCCAGGAAGCCCCTAGATTCTATTGTCAAGCTTCCTGATAACACGCTATCACTTTATTTCCTGGTTTAATCCATTTAAATAATCTAACATTAAATGTTGCACGTTTGTTGTTATGCTTTTGAAGTTGTGGCTTGAACTGTATTGTTTTCTGAAACAAACTTCTTTGTCTCAACTGAATTCCTGGGGAGTACAATCCACCGCTGGGGCTTGTCTCATTCCTAATGCTAAATAACCCCTTAGGTGTTCTTACTCCATTGTATTCCTATTTAACTTGTGCTGGAAAATAAAAGATATATGTAGATTTTAAATGGAAGTGCAGAAGAATTTTGTAGTGTGATTAGGTGATTTATTATTGGTCTAAAGAAGATATGTAAGTTCAAAAGAAAGAGTTAGACACTTTTCCTTTGATATATTATTCCTGTAAGCACTAGTGAGGAAATAAAGGTGTTTAAATCTTAGATGGTCAAATTTGGATGAGACAAATCCCAGACATAGTACAAATGTTTCAAAGATTTAGGCACTATTGGGCTTTCTGGGTTTTCCCAGGATTGAACTGGGTTTGTACAAACCATTTTCTTCAGTGCAAAGTTAATTATGAAAAATCTTTGAATAACGGACTACCAACCAAATACTTGTTCTCCTGGACACCTCAGAAAGGAATAAACACCTGGAAACAGTACTATCACAGCTTGTGGAAAAAATGCATCCTGCAGAGCCTTTGGCATATAGATCCCTGCCCTGCTATGAGTAAGAGATGTTGCTGCCTAGTTTGTGCGTTGATCTGTACAAAATGTTTTCTCAGCCTGTTTCTTAGCGGATGGAATTGTAAAACTACTGGCACCTTCGGAACTGAATCCTGAGAGATGCAGAGCTCCACCAGTTCCCACTGCTTGTGATGAAAGCTGATGATATTTAGCAACTTGTCAGTCCTTGATCCCATCTGAGTTGCTGAGAGCTGCACAGGCAAGGGAGCATCAGGGAGCCAGGTGGGATCCATGTGGGCGCATGCAAACATCACATCCCCTCAGCAGTGAGAAACTTGAACGCCGGCCACTGGCTCGTTTCCTGCCACAGACACTTTAGCATATGCATGAAAAAGAGAGCAAACTGCCCTTTGTTTTGGCCCACATTGTTAAAATTCTTGGATGGAGATACGCGGATCGGATAACTCACACTGCATTCATGTGATTTTCCTGGCCTCTGCCAAACACTGGTTCAGTAATTTCTAAAGTGCTTGTGGCTTACAAAGCGAGAAGATTGACAGCCATTACAGTGCTATACCTTGCCTTTTGAGGGAGAAAAAATGTGTTACTGATGAGAATTGGAAAAATTATCTATGAAAATCATGAAACTCACACTTGATTACTATTGGCTCAAACAATATTTCTTTTCATCATGCGTAATAATGTATTAGAATTCCTGCCCCATTAAATAAGCAAGGCTATATAAAAACATACATTTATCCAGCATGGAAATTCAACTCTGCTTAGAGCTCTGCTGGTGTCTAAGTGAATTTATACTGATGACTCCAATGGCTTATCAGATCAGAATTGGCTTTTTATCCTTGTCTTCATGTTTCTGACCATGTTATCTATTTTCCAGAATTGTAAATGATTACTTCACTTCTACATCCAACACAAAGGCTATTTTATTTTTCTGGAGAAAATTTTTTTTTTGCTGTCTGTCTCTGTTTTTGGTTTTTGGGTTTTTTTTTTAACTTGATGCATTGTTTTTAAGAGCTCTAGGTAGCACATCATATAACAAACCCAGCTCATTATTATGCATTATCTACTGCTGCTTGCTGCAATGCAATATTTACACTTTGGCATTAAGGCAGGAGACGGCCCTCGTTATGGAGCACAGACGCTGCTGATAGATCGACACAACGGCTTTTCAGAAACATGAAGAATTGAAAATGGTTCATCTGGGGATTGCAAGTGCTATGAATTCTTTATATCTAACAGTTGGCCTGCACTGACCCAAAGGATATTAGATTTCTTAGGAGCAAATGCGCTCTGCTGAAATGTACTTAAAAAGCTCGATCTCAGCGTCCTGCAGTGGCTGCCCTCCCATCATCCCTGGCTTTTGCCAGACAGAGCTTCCTCTCCCTCTGTGCAACCCTTGCTCCCTGCCTTACACCTCCCGCTGGTTTCCTTACGTCTCCGCGTTGGCATTCTGCAGGCAGCGGGCGGGAGCGCAGAGGGGTAAGCGAGTGCGCCATTAAGAGCTGGAGGAGGTTGCTCCGAAGCCTGGATTTTATTGCCATGTCACTTGGATTGTTTTTACAGCTGGCAGGCCAGAGTGACCTTTGGCTGCCTCTTCTCATTTCTGTTGGCTCCTTCTCCATGAGTCCACGTCAAATCTGCTTCTCTTGCAGTCTTTTAAAGGGCTGCTCTGCCATTGCTGCTGCCTATGGAGCAGGAGGCTCTGACCTCAGACTGTGAAGTGGAAGGAGGAAAGCGAGTGCTGAATGGCCCAGCACTTACAGAGTCTTGCTGCTCCAACAGCATCAGAATTGAGCCAGATGTAACCTGCTGCTCCTGACATGGGACACTAGTGATTCACCAAGGGGCAGGAAAGCACAGCAGGTACCGAACAGGGACATGAGGGAGGACATGAAGTGACACCTGCCTTGCACAAAGCACAAGGCAAAACCACCTTGTCATGCTAATGAGACATTTCTCTATTAATTGCCCTTTGAGGATCCCAAGGCGCTTCTCCTGTTGAGAGAAAATTGAGCACCGTGGTATCACTTTGCAGGAAGTATCAGTATCATCCCAATTTCTTTTTTCTTTTGAGCTTTTTGATGTCACTGTTGGTCAGTGAGTGCTTACCGCTTATGATCATCTTAGCACTTGACAATGCTGCCAACCCAGAAGTTGTTCCCACTTTCTCTTTGCACCTTTCTATATTCTGGGTCCCCAAAACACCCCAGCCTCTGTCTTAGAAGAAGACCCTTCACAGAGACAGGAAGCAGGACAGAATTTAGTTTTCTTTTTTTCCACCTAGACCCAAGCAAATCTTTTGTTTCTGCCAACTCATGACGAATTTAGAGACCTGCACAGATGGAAAGCAAACTTTATGTGCATTGCACTGGCCTCTGACACCATGACCCAAACTCAGGCCCTGCCTGCCTGGCTCTGCCACCACGGCTCCTGTCCTTCCTCTCATTTCAATGGTATTTCAGAGAGGGAGAAGGAGAGAGCAGGATTTGGGGGGATGAAAACTGTCAGTTGATTGAGACAATTTTTAATTAAACTGTGCATTTCACTAACTGCTCTGCACAAAGAGCTTTATTGTAGTGTTGCTGTGGCAACCCTAACTTTGAACATCCTGACATGTGATTAAAATTTAAGATTTAAATGTTTCATTAACTAAGAGAGATTCTTGTAGATTTTTTTTCCTTTTCATGGGCGTCCACCAAAATCACTGATCCTGAAGACTGAGGATCAGATTGCCACCTCAGATTTTAGTCACTGATGGAAGGGATGGAGAGAAACAGCTGTGCAGATGACTGAAAGCCTATGAGGGAGAGATATCCTTTTCCTGACTTACAAGTGCCTGCCCCCTTCTCCCCCCTGCCCCACGTCTTCCCACTCCCTAAGGATGCTGTACCAATCAGACTTAGTAGCTTAAAAGGCCATAAAGGGAAAAATGTCAGGTATGAGCTGCTCTGCTCAGCATGACAGGAGTTCAGATAAGAACACAAAAAATACCACATGGGGTTAGACATAAGGTTCATTTAGCCTGCTAACCTTTGCCTGGCAACAGCAAGTAGCAGATGCTTAGGATATGTATAGACTTGACCTTTCTCTCAGAGACCCTCCCAGCTCCTGATAACCACTACTTAGATGTGTCCTTGCAAATCTTCCCCAAATGGTGTTTTTTCCTAGTAAAGACCTTCTGAGCTAGGAGAGGCATATCCTTTCCTTTTTTTTCCCCCCCATAAGTGGCCACACTTTGTCCTTTGAAGAAAAAATGATTGCTGTTTGTATTATGATGGAATGGGATCAAGGATTCAGGGCAGCCCTGTAGGCAAACAATGAAACAGAGGCATCCTAGCTTTAAGGCAAGATGCTTTCTCCTCTCTTTTGTTCATTCTGTGCCTTTTAAGAAAGAAAAATTTGATACAGCCTCTAATATATGTTTCTGTATAGAGGTGGGATCTGTCCTGAAATGTCCTTCACTTTTCCCCATTAATTGTCATAACAGTTTCACCCTGGAAAGCTGGGGTCACATCATCATCTCTGATTTTACCCACCAAGGGAAATGAATAGAAAAAGAGTCTCTTGCATAGGTAAACTTCATCAGGCAGCAATCCTGAAATGATACTTCTTGGCTCTTCATATCTCTTTCAATTTCTCTCAAACACAGTTCTAATTTAAGCTATTTAGGAATAGGATACAGTGGAAAGGTGTTACTTGTTAAATAGGAGACTTACTCATCCCTTGTATGCTGGATTTCTCCTTTCCTCCATCGAACAATAGATGTTCATTCGGTTTTCCCTTTTATTTACAGGAAAAGAGATGAAAACTCACAGGAGATCTAAGCATTTGTGCAACATAGGAGCAACACATAATTTCCTGACCTGCTGGACAATTAGTTTATGCCCTGAAGTGTGATATTTGATTACCATTCCTTACAGATTTAGTTTGTGGTGCTAATAGCCTTAAAATTATTGAGTTTCTTATTAGATGCAGTCGCAGAATTTGTCTCAATGATTTTCAGTTGCAGGGAATTATCCAGATATGCTTCTTGGTGTGTTCCAAACTTGCTCTCTTTTGCCTTTCCAGGACCATTCATTCATCAGGACTGCAACAAGAAGAGAGAAAATTTACTCTAACATGAATAATTTTGAACAGCTCAAACATGGCAGAATTGTTTGTTTACTTATCTTTTCTCTACTGTAATCTGTATGTTTATTTTAAAACCCTCTCACATTTAGAGATTGATGAGAACTGTAACTTAAGATGTATTTTACAGGTTTTCTCAATTCTGAATTGGACAAAATCTTATAAAATATGAATGACTGTACACCCATACAGAAGATAAACTTTGGTAAATATAACTATTTTATACCATGTCTCCTGCCAGTCTGGAGTGTGCAAAGGTTAAAAAAAGTATTAGGAGTAATAGTAGGGTTTTTTTATTAAAGAAGAGGTATATTAAAAAGGGATGTGACATTTATTATTTTAACTCTATAGTTGAGATACTCTTTTGACAACCATCTCTTTTCTCATTCTATTTAACTAATTATAGTCTAGATTTACATTTTTTAAAAGGTGAGATTTTCCTTATACTTTTTTTTCCATCAGATCAATCTTGTTTTCAAAATTAGAGTTTAAAATTGCCCAGTAAGTTTTCTTCCCTGTTCTGAGTACTTTACCTCAAGTTTTTTAATATAACTAAATAATGATGTCAAAGTTCTGTAGACAATAACTCAAGAGGAAAGTAAATAATTATAAGATAAGCACTAAATGAAGAAAAAAAAACACAAAGCAGAGTTTCAATAGGTCCACAATTTTCTTTGGCAGCGTTAATGGAAAATATTCTCCAGGTTGAAAAGTAAAAATTGCTCCCCGATTTTAAATCTTTTCATTCTGGAGCAATGGAAAGGATCAAAACATCTGTTTTGGGTACCCTAATGCCTAAGTAAGAAGCTCTTGGCCTCATCTTGTCTTATTGTTAATTACTGCTTGGAATATAACAATACAAGTCTCCTACAGGATAAATAAACTGGGTCTGCCAAGAAGAAACATCACTGAGTCACAGAATGGTTTGCATTGGAAGGAACATTAAAATTCATCTAGTTTCAACCTCCCTGCCATGGGCAGGGACACCTGCAAGTAGACCACGTTGATCCAAACCCCATACAACCTGGCCTTGAACACTTCCAGGGATGGAGCATCCACAAGATCTCTAAGCAAACTGTACCCATGCCTAGCCATCCTCACATTAAAGAAATTTTTCATAATATCTAATCTAAACTTACATTCTTTAACTTTAAAGCCATTCACCCTTTTCCTATCTGTCCATGCCTTTGTAAAAAGTCCCTCTTCAGCTTTCCTGTAGGCCCTCTTTAGGCAGTGGCATAAAGATTTCATTCATTCCTTTCATTTGAGATTAAGTGATGCCTCTCAATCAAAAGAAAGGCTTCAGTGGAGCCAGATTCCTTGATCATGAGTAAAAGAAAGAAAAAAAAATCAGAAGAAAACTGCTCACATAGTTAAGCAGTTGATGCATGTCTTCATATATTTGAATGTGATGTGCATATAGGCTATTTTCTGCCCTGGGATTCTGTCAGGATATGTCCTTGTTTAGAAACAATCTTAAAAGGAAAATATGAGATTTTTCACATCATCCCCTAAGCAAGGGCTGAAAGAAGAGCACCAAATATTGTAAGTCTGACAAAATTGCTCTCCAATATCTGTTTTAAACAATACATGCCTTAAGCTTTGTAGCCATTAAAGAAGAACAAGTGGTTCTTGCTCTTTGGACAACTGAGGTGCAAAAAGAAGACTTATTATTTAGGGAAAAAATGTATTATTGAAGACAACCCACATATTTTTTTACATTATACTACCAAAATATGGGTTTTCACTTTTTTTGCTGTTTCAAAGTTTGCATCCCCCTCTACAAATGTTTTCAATTACTTCATATATTTTCAAACACGAGACTTTTTTCCTCTATTTTTGTGATGTTGTTAAATTCAATGCCGTTTAACTGCATTTTATACGCCAGAGGTGGGAATTAAATAATTTCTCAGAGATGTAAGGGAAGCTGGAACTTTCCCCAGTTGCCTGCCTTCTTTTCTTTTTTTGCATGTCTGAGTTTTGACATTTTCCCTGGTGACGGTTGCTATGCTATTCCTCAGCACATTGGCTGGGGATCCTGCAATGCCTAAGGTGCTAAGGCATGTTTTGTACAGAAAATAATATTTTTTTTCTTCCTTGATTGTTTTTTTTTTTTTTTTAAGGCTTCTTGGAACAGGACATCAGTTAGAATTTCTTCCCTAGAAATGATGTCAAACTTCTCATCAGAGAAGACTGCAGAGTCAAAGGCACAGAAAGTTACTAATGGCAAAAGACATTTTGTGCAGAGACATCCTACCTGTTGTCTTCAAGAGGGACATAATATTCATCAGGTTCAATTAAATGCCTGATTTATTATAGCCAATATCTCCCTGCTGGGCAGGGTTGTGAAATGCAGGAAAAATCTTTGCATTTCACAATCTCTAGGTGTGCCACTCCCACAGGCACAAGGATGTGTATGAATATTGTCTTCCTAGTAGCTTGCAAACCCAGTTTAACATCTGAGATCCCAAAATTGTCTTATGCAAAGTATAAATCAGGGAGAATTTATTTTCTCCTTGTCCATTTCCATTTAACTGTGAATTTCACTTGTATGTGCAAATAGCAAGACAAAAATCTCTTTTCACAGGTGGCCCTTTATCACTTGTCGTTTGTCTCCTCTCCGAGCTCAGCCTGTTTTGTGAGCACCTGAACTGCCTTATGAAAAAGTAATAATAAAAAAAGGAATCAGCACTGTCTGTCCTGGTTTTTGTGAACTCTGGCAGGCTCAGGCCTCCAGGAGGAGTTGTGGGCAGGTAAAACTGACAGCAGGCTATAGCTGAGTGTGTGGCAACCACCAGGATCAGCTCCCACCAGGCCTGACACACGTTGTCACCCCTGTTGCAGCAGCAATAAAGGATGCACAGGCTGGCGGAGAGATCCTTCCAGGGCACACACCAAGGAGGGCATGCTGAGAGCCCCGTGTTTGGTTAGAGCCCATCACCAACTTATATTCCTGAGTCAAGCTGTATGAAAAATTGATTTTTTTTTTTTTTTTAGAGTCAGCTGCCAAGTTGGGAAAAACAGTGATGGTAGTGACAGAACAACAAAAACAACTACAAAATTTGAGCTAAGTGTAAAACTTGGTGGGGGGGCGGGAGGTAGGTAGGGGATGGAGGAGAGAGGGAAGGGTTTATTTCTGAAATAAGATGTGTAATTTTGCTCAACCCAAAATTAAAAATTCTCTTACAGGCACTTGTGAAGAGAAAAAAAAGAAAAAAAATCACCAGGGCAACACCATCAGCCATTGTTTCCTCAGTACCTTCAGAATTTAGCACATTTAACCCTGGATGCCAGACTTCTCTGTGTCTGAGCAGGTCTGAACCCATTTGTACCTTTGGTGATGCTGCTGAACTCACATGGTTCTGTGTGATCCTCACAATATCCCTGAATCATATTGTTCCACCAAAAGACTACACAAGCCAAATTTGCTAAGGTAGCTAAAACAATCAAATAAAACAGAAATCAAATGTAGGAGTTATCATAAACTGTTTATCTAGGGCTAGTTTTCAACTAGAGAGGACAGGAAAGGAAATAAATTAATTCTTCTCTTTAAGCATTCAGTTTTTCATTTGCTGCCTTTTTTCCCCCCTTTATTTTTTCATTTCATCCGAACAGGATTTATCCGTATGTCTGGAGTGGTGAACTTGATTGGAAGCGAAATTTTCCAAACTGCATAGAAGAATATTAATTGTTGCAGCCAGCCTGCTTGCAGAACCCAGGCTCTGATAATCCTGTCCCCTCTGTTCATATCCCTGACTGATGAATGTCTCTGCCTGGTGTTTAGATACTCCTGTTGGGATGTCATACTATTTAAATAGATATAAAAGCACAGAAATGATCCCAGGGAAAGCCCCATCCTGAGAAGAGGGTAAAGCATCAGTGAAGGCATTTTACACAAATTCACATTAAGGGCTTTGTCACGGTTTACCAGGTGCTGCTTGTACTGGTTTTCCACCATCTGAAATGAATCTGCCCCACTAGGGTGGAACATTTAAATCTGTGCAAGATCATCCCTTTTGTCATTATGAACTGAGAAAAAAAATTACACTGCTCTGTGTTGCATAGAAATATGTTGAAGTGATAAATTCTATTCTGAGCAATCATGGAATATTTCTTTAAATTCTATACTTGATGGCTCGCTAGAGCTTTTTTCTTTTTTTTTTTTTTAATAAGGATCATCATATCAGTCTCTATTTATAGTTTATATCCATAATCTGAAAGAAGTTGTTTATACAGAAGTTCATGCAGATAGGTTTGGGTTTTTTTAGCTGTGATAACATGAAGTTTGTGTTGTATCTAAGAGAAAAAGATTACAAGTTTATCATCTTTTATACAAATATGGAATTTTTTACTGACTT
The DNA here is from genome assembly GCF_020740725.1 of Corvus hawaiiensis. Taxonomy (NCBI): domain Eukaryota; kingdom Metazoa; phylum Chordata; class Aves; order Passeriformes; family Corvidae; genus Corvus; species Corvus hawaiiensis. Next base: position 75,051,243 of record NC_063216.1, on the reverse strand, counting down.
CCATTGTTTTTTCAGCAACAAACACCATTCCATTATACTTTGTCAGGAATCCTTGATTATGATATTTATTTTTTTAGACACTAAAAACAGAACCAAAATCAACAACCTATCAACTGAAATCTATGAAAGACCTGTAAACCAACACATCTGTTTCCATGAACACATCCAAAGCACATCATGAAAAACTGTGTTATCCAGACATATGCTTGGACACCAATATTTTTACTTTGAGAAGAACACTCATGATACCTACCTAAATAATTAAAAGGGGAATTTTATCCAACAAGGCACTTTTCCAGGGGAACAGATTCTTGTGAAAGGAACATTCAAATATATCAGCAGAATTACTTCCATACGTCACAGGCTCAGTGTGTTACAGACCATCCTACACTGGAAATTTGGGGTGAAATTGATGACCAGTATGATTAAATGACTTGTTTAATTATACATTAGACTTATATGGGTAAATTGTATCTGCTCAGAGCTCTTCCAACCATTCATAGTATGCAAATCTCTAAACTCATCAGAAAAACCTCCCTGTAGGCCACAAACATGACAAAGGGATTTAGATCATAGCAAGGAAAAAGTTTAAACTGTAGTAAAGCATCTCCAGTACAATCACAGTAAATAATTCCACAGTGGGCTCATAAAGACTTTGATCTTTCATTTATCTTTTTGCAGAACATATTATACTTCATGAATTTCACCAAATGTCTTATTTGTGAAATGAAAACACAAGAATGAGCCATGTAAACAATAAATAGTGGACAAAACCACCTCCAGTCAGAGAGATTCTCTCTCCTACAAAACAGTTGCTCACTACTATTTTAATCATGAAAAGCAAAAAATACGTACAAAGCCTTCTGAACCTCAGTCTGAGAACTAAAACTCATGTCCTTATTGATTACCAAAAACCTGGATTAAATCAGCCATGACTTTGTGATACATTATAATATTTCTGCCATTGGCCATCAATATCTATGTGTTCCTCAACAACATTCCTTCCATTCCTTGGTACCAATCACCTTTTCCAGAGTTATGACCTGATACTTATTTAATTAAGCTAATAATTTGGTTTTAGTTTTAATTCAGCTTTAGAACCCACTTCTTTGTGTTCAAAAACATGCTTGCCTTTTTGTCTACATTAGTTGAATAAAATGTTGCTATCTTATAACTCTACAATTAAAAATTTTGTATATATTCTACTTTTTAAAAAATGTTAATAGTTCTTCTGATTCATTTTTCTATCCTTTTGATGCATTAACATTTTTTTAGTAAAGTAGTTCATTGAAAAAAAGTTAAAAAAACCACTTGCCGAAACCCCTAATTCTGTCTATGTTTTTTTTCAGATTCACCTGAAAGTCCACATCTTTCTGTAGTTTTTCATTCAGAAAGAAAATCTTAGAAAGAAACTTTAACCAAAATCCATTTTTTGGAGAAGGAATGTATATTTTTTCTAAAGCACTTATGGAAAATTTCAGGATCTGCAAGATTCCTTAAAGTAATTATCTAATGATGTCCAGAAAGGTCAGTGGGTGATATGTAATTAAAGGCGATGATCAAGAGAAGGGATGTTTTACTTCACCATGGTTCCTATCACCTTCTTTACCCAACAGCATTGCAGTGTGGACAATTCAATATTTGTCAAGATGACTCCCGCTCTGACCCTGAGTATTTTCAGATGTGTTGGATTCTTAGCTGAGATCAACCCAGCTGTCAATATATCTCTGTTGGAGTAAGGAAGCTGGATAGAAAATGAACTAGAGACACCCAGCAATGCTTAGATTAGGTATCTCCTTGTTGATAAGCTTTCAATTTCTAAATCCAAATTTCCTAACAGAGACTGATTGCATGAGATTCCATACCCAGAATTTCCACATACTGTGCAGAGACTAAATATCAAAGGTCTCTGAACTGTGAGTGATATTTACCCACAGTGTATGTGCCATTAACAAGTGGATACAAAAAGATTGATCTTGGCTCTGACTTTAAGAAAAGATCTGGCAATTTGTGTGTGTACAAATTTTGTTACCAGCAGATAAATGTAAAATGCTGGAGCTTCAAATTTAGAGTCACATGCATCATATTAATTCTGATCATAGCAAATTGTTTCAGATTGATCAAATTGTTGCTGTTGCTCTTTTGCTTATGATCACACTTTGTTTTGGATCATATGAAATGTTTTTGTAAGAAATAGCTTTTCTAAGCTATTTTTCAGTAGCAAATGTGCCAATCAAGGCTAAAGCCTTAAAAGATATCTCTAAGCAAGTGGATGCATTGTTGAACAGTCTAATCACTCACGTACCATCTGCAGTTACTTCTAACTCCAATTCTTGCCCATTTCTGCCTGAAACAGAGCAGCAATAGGAAATTGAGTCGCTTTCTTGAAAAAGATGTGTGTTGCTGCATTTGGGTCAAATGATAGCGTTGCTAATATTAAAATCCCAGTCCTTTCTGGAAACTGTAAGTTATTTAGGGGTAAGTCTTCAGTCCTTCTAGAGAGGTCACCCACCTGCAGTTTGATAGCACATTTTGGTTTCACTCTCTGATTCATGTCCTCTAAACCATTTTCACAAGAGGATAATTTCTTCACTGAAAAGGCATCCAAGCATTGGAATAGGCTGCCCAGGGAAGTGTTGCAATCACCATCCCTGGAAATATTAAAAAACATATCAGTGTGGCACTTGGAGACATGGTTTAACGATGGACTATGTAGTGTGCATTAATGAGGGGACTCAGTGATCTTATAGGTCTTTTTAGTTCTTAATGATTCCATTATTCTATTATTTCCGCATCAGCAATGGAGAGAAAATAATCTCAGAAACCCTGTAAAAATACTGCTGAGAAGCCCTTGTTGACATGGTCTCCATTCCAGCTTACCACACAGATTCCAGTGAAAAGGCTTGTGCCTTTTCACAAGCACCTTCTCCTTCACAAAGATGACACCATCTCCCACTTTATTAAGTTTCAGAAACTCTGGAGAAAACCACCTGAATGCCTATAAAAAAATTTCCCCAAGAAAACCCCTTCACTCTGTTCAATGTAAATATGCATATTTGCAAAGTTTTCAATAAATATAGGAGTCACCAAAATTACTTTGCTAAATTTTACTAGGAGTACTAGCAAAAGTCAGCCATTCCATCTGCTGCCTCCCCGCTCCCCAAACACCTGCACTCAACCTGTTCATCTTTGGCTCAAAATCTGCATGACCCATGCTGGACCTGGGAGGGCAGGGCTGTGCCCTTAATCACAACATCATCCATTCCACAGCTAACACTTACCTGTTGTGTTGAAAGATCACATGTTGTCTTGCTGGAAATCAGAGCTCTTGTACAATGTGCAATTACTGCGGGCAGGTGTAAAGTTTCAGGTCTTTTTATTCTTGGTAAAGTTGCATTTCTTAGTTCTTTGCTGTCCCCAAATTCCCTGTGCATTCAGTCAGACATTTGTAAAGGCAAGAGGAGGGTAGTCGAGCTTCTCAAATTATCTACTTTTGCATGTGTGTATATGAGAGTAGAAATAATTATAAAAATTATATATACAGAGAAGAAAATGTTGCAGATGCAGTTTAGAATACCTTAGAACAAACACTGGTGAGCAAGAAACACACCACAATTACTGATTTTATTTTATTGGATAAGGAAAAATGATGAATTTTCCTCTTCTAGCAGGTGGCAATAGCTTGTTGAATACTGAAATGGATTGAATTTCAAGATATGGCTGCACATTATTATCCTTTATCACTGTCATATTCAAGCCTGGAAGATTTCATTCACTAAATGAAAACCACATTGGAAGATGCCATTTTATTTGGGAATAGGTTTATACATTCAAAATTATCCTTGGCACTCCAGTGTTAATACCCCTCCAGTGATAATTTTAAATTTTATTGGTGGAAGATGGAGGGATTAAAACTTCCAAGGATGTCAATCATTACAGCAACCCTCTCCCCTGCTTGTGTCATTCACTGTAGCAGCAGAGGCTGCAGATTCTGTGGTTTATGACATACATCTGGAATGGTACACTCCTCAGTATATTAATTATGCATCTCAATATTTGTCTTGTACGATTATTTTTTCCTTCAGCTAAAAATAATTTAATCACACATTAAAGTCACGAAAATTCCATCTCTTTTGCAGACTAGATTCTTCAGATTTATAACCTACTTACCTCACTTCAGTTTGTTTTGAGATTTTGAGATTGGCCTTATTTATTACACAGTCTATAAAGTAGAATTATTCTAAACCACTCCTGTGGAACCATGAAAATGAAACTTTGGATAGGCAAGAGCATTTTTATGTCTTTTAATTAGAGCTTATGTTGAAACTTCGAATGCTATGGCAAAATGTTCATTGAACAGCCTTTACTGAAGCTGCCTACAAAGGACAGAATATCAGCTGTGTCAAGATAAGATGTCACAGCTTTTGAGCAGTTTTGAATGACAATATCAATATTCAAAATCTTTAGCTCTTACTTAGTCAGGAATTCTGTTGCTTTATCCCCATTTTCCAGCCTGGCAAGTTGAAGGGAGCTGAGTGTTGGGATTGCTGTATTTGCTCCCTTTCTACAGCTACTTGGTGGCAACACAGCCATGAATTTGTCCAGGATTTATTTACAGGCTGTCAATCTAAAGTCAGGCAACTGGGAAAAATTAACCCACATTCATCCAGCAAGTCCCTCATGACTCAGAAAGTTTGGTTCTCATGCACAGTGTTTATAGATCTTCTTTTCTGAAGTATCCAATAATCCATTCTCTATGTTTGTAGCCATCTGGACATAGCTGTTACCTGTCTCCTCTCCTGTTCTCCCTCTGCAGCACAGGATTCAGTCTTCTGAAGACTGGAAAGTTTCCATTTAAATGTAGTCTTTGGGCTTAAAATGTTTCATGCATGTGAAATATAATGGGTTATGATATGCAAGCGGCCAGGCTAGATGATCTAAAGGTACCTTCTGGCCATAAGCTCTATCAAATTATTAAACCTATGAAATTGCAGACCATAAAATACAGGATAATGTTAAGTCAATGGGAGTGGTGGAAATTAAGCATCACGTATTAAACCTCACATACTTGGCTTCATTAAAGTCCAAGCACCAGAATTTCTCCCAGGCAATCCCATTTCATAGGATAATAAAAGAGGAAGAAGCTTTAGGGCCACTTGACCAGTGTCTCCCCATATTTGCTAAGTGCACACACTAAAACTAATTTTCAAGGAATTTAATGCCTGAGAGTCAATCCAGCAAACGAAGTAAATCCTGTCTGAGAGAACACCTGCAAGTCACTGGCTCAGAAATATTCTCGACACTGCTTCAATAAGCTTATGTATGCAAATTTAACTCCAAGTACAGACAGGTACTGTGACTGTCTCAGCTGATGGTGACTACAGACTTTTTGGCAGAATGGGGGAAGAAATTGCTTTTTAAATTTGGAAAGTTTCAATATTTAGGGCAAGAATCTAATGCAGTTTGAACAAAATCCTTTTAAGTATATTTCTCAGTTACTTCACCTAACAATTATCTTAGTTCTGTATATATACACACATAACATTTATTTATATATTTATAGATTTATTATTAATTTAAGAAAGTTTTTTTTATATTTTCGCATGTCTCCCAGTGAAGTGTGGTATCGTGCAGTGGAAAACTAAAGTTAAACAGATCATGAATATGATCATTTTTTTCCCTGATCAGACTTGTTTTAAACTATTCTCAGTCTTTATTCTCTTTCTTCTCTGATAAATTTTCATATGTGTTGGTCCTGATGCAAAGAACACGTTGAAGCTCTTCAATACACAAGGTAACTTGCCACTTATATTTTTATATCTATATATTTATAAAATCCAGAACACAACCTGTAGAGATATTGTTTTATTAATCCTTGACTTTCAGTAATGAAATATCTCCTGGAGAAGATGTAGTTTAAGATAGATGCCACACTTGTGGCCCTTGATCTAGATGATATGTAGAATATCACATCTCTTTTCTAGGTTGGCTGTACAAGATGCTTCTTCCCACACAAGCAGGTGATGCAGTGTTCTGTTAGGGGTTTCCATCCCTGCATGCAAAATAAATGCACAACTGGACCTCAGGATGGACAAGACTGGAAAAAAACAGTATGAAGGCCTGTACTGAGGCTGAGGTCACATGTACAAAGCCAGGGAAAATCCTTTCTCCAAAAAACCCTTGCAAGAATCAACTATTGGGACTTGAAAGCTCTTCCCAGGGCCACACAGATACACAGCAAAACAAAATCTGATCTCTGGATTTCCAAGTCATTATTCTCCTGCATACGCTTATTTTCGTGAAAGTTTTCTTCTTTTGCCGCATCCGGCTTGGTCATCATAAATAGGAACTCAGGGGATGAGGTTATCCTTGCATGGGCCTGCATGCCTGAAAATTTGCACATTCAGTGTTTTGATGTTGACAAGATCAAAGGCAGTTTCTCTCTGCAAACCCTTATCTAATGGAAGCAAATATACACCTGAAATCTAAAACTCTTACAGGCGAAGTCTCTGGGACTGTAGTTCAAAGGGGTTTTGACTGAAAGGCTATTAGAAATATGCTGAAAATAATTTTTAAATATTAGCTCCATGTGATGTTTCAGATAGAGTTGTCTCTCTTCCCTGACTGAACATATAAGCATAATTAAAGATGATTTACATTTAGTAAGTGTTGTGGCAGCTAGACACCACACAGCCTCTTGCTCACTTCCCAAACTGCACTGGGATGGGAGAGAGGATGGGGCAAAATAAGGTAAAATTTGTGAGTTCACATAAAGACGGTTTAACAAAATATAAAATGAAGTGAATAATTAATAATAATAATAATAATAATAATAGAACTAGAATATACAAAATGAGTGATGCACAATGTAATTGCTCACCGCTCAGATTTCCCCCTAGTTTATATATGTTTATATAAATATATACATATATATATATATAAAAACATGACCTCATAGGGTATGGTGTATCCCTTTGGCCAGTTTGGGTCATTTGCCATGGATGTGTCCCCAGCTCCTTGTGCATACCCAGATCAGGACTGTAAGGCATCTGCCTAGTGAAAATTTGTTATAATTGCTTTTCATGTGGACAAAACTCCCAACTTCCCAAATTATTCATCTTTTTTTTTTTTTTTCACAGTACCTTTTCAGCCTTCTGCATGTAACAATCAGTAAATTACATAACTTAGGGGAAATAATCTTACTGCATTACTTCAGAAATGCTTTTTGATTTTTTGCTGACTCCCTTTCTGGCTGTCCATTTGAAATGCTGAGGAAGGAAGAGCCTGGAGAGGGAAGAAGGGCTGGACTCTGGAACAGCTCGAAGTCAGACCACAAGGGCAATTCAGAATAAAAGAATGTGCCTTGTTCAATCTTTATGTCACAAAATCAGACTTAATATTCTATTTTAATTTTGTGTTTTTCGATATAACCTTGAGAAAAATAGGTAAGACTCAATCCCCCATTCCCTGTCTTGAAAGGGAATAATAATAGTTATAATAGTAGTACAATCTTTGCTTTGGAGGTAGCTGCACAACAAGATGGAGGTATCTGGGTAGTATGATAATGCAGGTTACAAAAGTAGCTTGGACCAATAATGTACTCAAATGCAGTTTACTGGAAATCTTTGCCCCTGGGTTTGCCTTTTAAGATCAGAAATGGTTAATCTTTCCAATACTGCTATTATTGTCTTTAATAACCTTAGATCCCTCTTTTTGTTCCAGCAGCTTGTATGCATGTGAACATTTTTACTATAGGCATGACATTTTAGTTTGAAGTTATATGTGTGACAGTGGCTCTTTAAACCAACAGATCTGAACTATTTCTATCAGAGTTTTATTTGAGTTTATTTGTTTTGCTGATAAGAACTCTGGAATTATATTTGCAAAGACTGGCCTGTGGGTATCAAGGATATCTAATAAAAAACCACCTTGAAACAGGTCCACTTTTCCATGGCAAGCTTCATTTCCACCTAACGCTTATTCTATAGACAGATGTTAATAAAGGACTTATCCTGGTAGGTGCTCTGTATCTGATTGTCTTTAAGAGTGTTAACAGGACTTCTGGTGAAGTTTAGTGACTTCTTACATCCTCAACATTTTTCTTCCTCTATGTGTAATATAGTCATTCTCCTTCAATGAGAGTTTGTATCTTCCCATTAACTCATTAACTACACTTGTAAACTGTCACTGAAGCAAGCAGATCTTACAGGAATCTGGACACAATGTTGGCGTTTATTGGTAAAACACAGTTACAAAGGTAATTGGCTCCTATGTATCTGTGTGACACTTTCTTGGCACGAGCTTCTCCCATTCCTGGATTGCCTTCCCCTCTTCCACTCCTCCTCAATATGTTTTAGTATTGGAGCCAATAGCCTGGTGACCATTCAGAGGTTATACTTGGCAGGTTTAGAACACAGATGCTGGATTGCAACGTTCAAGGGCTTGCAAGAGGTTTTTATACCAAGTTCTCTGAGTGGGTCAGTCACTTGGACCATGCAGCAATTAGAAAATTGCTTTAAATATGGTGAGTTAACCTGTTGATGAGTTAAGTCCATTTTGCAGGCCTCCAGTTTTTCCTGCTTTATTTTTATCAGGAGAGAACTCGGTTCTCTCACCTTCAGAATCATGTTTTCCAAGCATTCTTACCAAGATGAGTTGATGATGGACTATTTTATGTAACTTTTTTTAAGATGATAGAGTGCCTTGAAGACCACCCACCTAAAAGCCCCTCTTCAGTCATTGAGACAGATTACCATTTCTGCATCCTACTACAAATAATCCAAAGTGTAAAAGAAAAAAAACATGCCAGGTGGCTGAAGTGGGAAGTGGGGCTAACAGAATGGTGTAAAGCTGTCAATTTTTCCACCAGTCAAAGGCAGTAATCGCAGCCCACAAAAAGCAAACAAATGTAGTCATAGTCTACCCTATCATACTTTCTGAGAGCTCCCTTGAACAAGATCCACTATAAATGAGTTGTTCCAGGGCAAGAACAAACTAGGTACTGCTTCTTGCCTTTTGGGGGAAAAAAACCCCAAAACACCAACAAATAAACCAAAACCAAAAAAACCAAACAACAAAAAAACCCAATAAAATAAAATAAAAAAAAACAAACAAAACCAAAACAGAACAAAATAAAACAAACTGTGGTTGTTCCTTGAAACAGTGCCAGAGTCCCTGGTGAATGTTCTCCTTCAGGTCGTGAACTGGAGAGTAAAGGGGTTTTACCATGAAAGATGTGAGAGCTCAGTGTTGAGACCAAATTCAGTGAGATGAGGTTTTAAAAAGAATATCTCAAAGAAAAACAAAGGTGAATTCATCAGCCTCTAAAAGAGCTGAGGCCGTGCAAGATGAGATCTGGTTTAGATGTTGTGCATTGCTCGAGCTCATCCAAAAGAACAAAATGTGAAAATACAGTTGGAAAAAGTAGGAACCTCCACTCATTTTAATTTCTTCTTTGCAATTCATTCTTCTTTCTCTCTTTTTGACAGATGAGTATCTATAAGGTTTTTCAATAGGGAAAAAACTATAAAAAACCCCATATTTTTGGGGGGCGGGAGGTTTGCTTTATTACTGGCAGAACTAATTGTCATTTCCATTTTGACTCTGCAGAGCCACAGAGATGAAATTTTCAGCTCTGAATCCAGTGAAGTCAGAGGGATTTAGGGATGTCCACCAGTTCTGAAATGTTTGCCTTCAGCTCTAAATGAATTTATGCAGGAGCTGGAATAGTGTTTAGTTTTTTGCCGGAATACAAAACTAGCCAATCTCCATATTATTTGTTTTTGTGGGTTGGCTAAAGAGAATAATGACAGAATTCTTCCATTTCTACTCAGGGAATTTTGAGGTAGGTGTGGAACGTTCTATACTTTTGGAAGGTCCATATGCAATTAACACAAGTAGGTGTTCAATAATCAACAGGCACATCTGAAAGCTTAATCAGGATGATTATTTGGAGTAGTGTTACAATCTGTGCATGAAGCAATCTCTTTGTTTTCTGCTCTACTGACCAGAAATTTCTCAGCTTGTTAAGGGTTGAAGTGGTGTCAAAGAGCAAGTCCAAAATTCAGATAAAGCTGTAACCAGAAAGAATAAGAGAATTCAGGCAATGCTCTGCAAAGTCAACAAATTTTAATCTGACTCAGGACTTTTTTAGGGATGAATTTTAGTATGAAGAAAGATCTTACAAGTAATAACGCAGATTCATATTTAACATAGGAGACAGATCAAAAAATGTGTGTGTAATTGCATATATGTATGTCTTTTCCCACTTCAGAAGATTTATTTCCTCTGGAAACAAAAATAGCTGTGTGTTTTAGCTCTCTTACTTTGCTTTATGTTTATGAATAGAATAACTGTGGCAGCAAATATGTCATGAGCAATCAATAGGTTGTCATCTATTTCTCTAAAATATTCATCAGATAACTCGAAACTGAACAAATTCATAAAGCATGTTGTATCAGCTTTGCTTACACCAAGCACTGCTGGAAGTATTAGTTCCATTGGCATGCTTGGGAATTCTCACATTTGAGCAAAGATTCACAGTCTGGCCTGGGAGGAATTTGTTCCTTTTTAAGAGTAGGGAATGACATAAATAAATACAGTAGAAATTTCCTTTGATAATAATACAACCTTAACTGCCAGAAAAAATTACCTAGGAAAGCAATGGATTTTCCACCACTGAAAGATATTAAATCACGGTTTTATATATTGTAAAAGAGATGTTTGATGCGAAAATGACTGAGCAAGAAGCTCTTTTTGATTTCCTCTGCTTATGAAAGAAGTTAGACTGTAATTTTCCTTTCTAGTCCTAGAATTTATGAATCTCTGATACTTAGAGTATATTTGCAGATGACTTCTAAAAAAGAAGTGGAAATAGATCAATAATCTTCATTGTTAGTTTAATGTAATTTGTTTGCCTCACTATATATTCTCTACATGCACCTACAGATCCATCATGCACAAAAGTTATGGAATATTTAAATGCAAGTCTAATTTAAGTGAACATAACCTTTTGATCTAAAAAATAAAAAATCTAACAATAGGAAAATTTGCAATCTGTCGAGACATATTTGAGTTATTTTGCAGTAATTGGCTTGGCAGCAGCTTCAGTCACAGATTTCGGTTTCACAGATTGTCCCCAAATGAATAAAAGGTTTGCTTCGAAATATAATTAATACTGTATTCAGCTGCAAGACTTTCTCAGGTTGTCAAAGGAATTTGAGGAAGAGAAGAGAAGAGAAGAGAAGAGAAGAGAAGAGAAGAGAAGAGAAGAGAAGAGAAGAGAAGAGAAGAGAAGAGAAGAGAAGAGAAGAGAAGAGAAGAGAAGAGAAGAGAAGAGAAGAGAAGAGAAGAGAAGAGAAGAGAAGAGAAGAGAAGAGGAAAGGAAAGGAAAGGAAAGGAGAGGAAAGGAAAGGAAAGGAAAGGAAAGGAAAGGAAAGGAAAGGAAAGGAAAGGAAAGGAAAGGAAAGGAAAGGAAAGGAAAGGAAAGGAAAGGAAAGGAAAGGAAAGGAAAGGAAAGGAAAGGAAAGGAAAGGAAAGGAAAGGAAAGGAAAGGAAAGGAAAGGAAAGGAAAGGAAAGGAAAGGAAAGGAAAGGAAAGGAAAGGAAAGGAAAGGAAAGGAAAGGAAAGGAAAGGAAAGGAAAGGAAAGGAAAGGAAAGGAAAGGAAAAAGAAGAACATGAAATAGCTAAACTAAATCAAAAATTTGCTAAAGGTCAACAGGAAAAAAAGATGGACTGAAATAAATGGCAAAAGCCTTTCAGACATTTTTATTGTTATTATTTTTCTATATCAAATCAACTGTCAACACATAGTTCAATAATGTTCCATGAACTATACAGACACTTTTCTATTGTCAGTTAAGGTAACATATGATGATGAAATATTTGGCCTCATAGTGTGTGTACATTGTAACAGACAAGAAACAGAAAAGACAAGAAGAGACAAGAAAACCCTATTTTTTCAGAGCTGGAGTAGTAAATATCTGCTTCACATACAAATGCATTCATTTGCACTTTAAAGCTATGTGCAAGTGTTTAGAGTTCAAAAAGATTGCTTGGGGAAGCTGCTGACTCAGAGTGCAATGTGCAGCGGAAATGGAAAAGTGGGTGCAATTCTGCTCCTGTTCATAATTAAGGGGTTATTCAACTCTGAGCCCTTAGCCACTCTGTACTCCATTTTTTTCCCCACATTTTCTGCAGCATGAGATTTGGGATTTACACACAAGGCAGGGCATACAAATCCTTGCTGGAAGTGAAATGAAACCAGGAATTTGGTGTGTGGGGTAGGACTGTGTTATCCAACCACATTGCTGGGACAGGGCCTGATGGTCACAGGATATAGACAGGGGTGCTAAGGCCTTTTATCGCCCTCAGAATCCTGAAAGAACCCATTTTTCCTCTAATGACCACCTGTGTGATTACTGAGAGAAGGTGGATCCTGACATTTTAGGTGCCAAAATCCCATGGCCAAATAAGCACTGATCTACACATAAACATTTGCAAAATTTCCTTGATACTTACCTGCATCTTATGCATCAACAGTTTAAAATGTAGTTTAATGGATTTGCAGTGCACTTCTCCTATTTAAAAATTAATGGCATTCCCCCGTAGACAGTAGTGAGTTTGAACAGCTCAAATCAACACAAACCATATTAAGTCCAGTGGAAATGAAATGGAACTATGCCTCCTAGGATATTCTTGTGTTGCAGCAAAAATGTTGTTTCCTGCTGAGGTTTCCTAGCTGGCTTTGGAAGGCAGCTCTGGTTGGTATTGCTGCTTCCCCTGGTTTAGTTTTCATTAGAGATGTCCACATCTGAATTAGTCAGGCTGCATTCCCATCACTGTCAGTGAAGAAAATTCAGGGTTCAGCTTATCCTATGACTATATGGGCTTTTAATGAACAAAAATAGATGGCCACTTCAGACTTTCAGGAATTTAAGGTTAAATAAGAAGCAAAATGCTTCCCAGTGTGATTTCAGCTTTATTTATGAACAAAATAAACAATTGCAACAGTTGATGACAGAACAAGTTTTCTCAGATGAACACTAGATATTCCTAAATGTCCTAGTTATCTAAAATGAGTTCACTTTTCTCCAGAACCTAGAAAGCCAAAATCCTCTTTGCTTTGCCTGGACTTCAGCTGGGTAAATTAAGCACACGAACATCTACAAGAGCTGGCTCATTGCTTCAGCCTCTGTGTAACATGTTATCACTGAACTTACAGTTCACCAGGAGCTTCACATTGTCAGAGATGATTTACAGTGAATTAATTCCACATATTAACCAGATTCCTTTTCTGTTCAGGTAATTACCAGTGAATTAGCTGAATTACTTGTGTGTGTTGCTTGTCCAAGAGAGTTTGGGGAGGGAAAGGGTGTAGCTGTAGCCTGTGTGCTCCAAGGTAGCTACACAGAGTGGCAAGGATTAGCAAAAATCTGGTACTGAGACAGGTTGATGTACAAAATGAAGCTATTTGCAAAGGATATTGTGAAAGAGTAGAGAGAAAGGAGAGGCTGAAGATGTGGCTTAGTGTATATCCTAAATCTGGCTGGAAGATGGGCTTTGAACAAGCTGTTATTTTCCACATGGGAGTAGCATTGCTACAGTAAAATGCCAGATTTCATCCATCATAATGTCATGGCTCATATTAAAATGTCTTGAGGGACCTGAGGGAGGGATGGGCAAAAGACATCAAATCAATTTTCAGGCAATTGCTACGGTTTTCAGAACCTAAGCCCTGTGTGATGGCATTATGGTTGCACAAAGGGAGGCTGTAAATAAGGTCCATATATCAAGAGAGGAAGTAATTTAGAAAAAGGCTGTGGATTTGACTTTTGCATGAGGCTGAACATACAGTGAAGTACAACCAGGTTATCATTCTATATATTCTTTACAGAGATAAGCACCAAATCCATACTTATGAGAAATTAGCACATCAGTGTAGTCCTAAAAGTTTCAACTCTGGAGGAGAGTAGTTCTTGTTTACCAAAAAAAAAAAAAAAAAATCAAAAACGCTCAAGGGATATTTTACATTTGTTTAAATTAGCATTTAGTTATGAGACATGCAAGTCAAACACCATTATATAGCTAGCTTCTTCTGGAAGCTTGAGCATGAAGCTTTTGCAGGAAAAAAAAAGGACATTTTTACAAGGTGCTTTTAAACAGAGAGAATGGGAAATTAGCCCCAGGATAGTCCTGCACTAGGAACAAGTAGACTTTGAAAGTTTTATAGACTACATAAACAAGGATAAATAGTTTTTGATGAGTTTTTCAAGCCAACAAATGGTCTGTGTACCACAGTGTGCAGGGGGCAATGTTTGTACAAGATCCCCAAGCAGGGGGCTGAGAAGGAAATTGATCTACCTAATGGCTTAATATTTCTGGATGCTGCATCCACTTAGGAACTCTTCTGTTTCCAGGTCTTTCTGTTGGCAAAGGACCAGCATATATGAAAATCTATTCAAGGCATCTGAGTGCCTTCATATTCCACCTGGAAACAGAATGCAGGGAGTTGCTTGTGAAGAGTCTAAGAAAAACATACTTGTTTCTCAGGTATGTGCCTGTGGGTATTTACCTCCTCCGTGAGCCATGTAGAAGGAAGTGAAAAGAAAAACTTCCATGAAAGCAGGTCAGGAAAAGTGGTTTCATCTGAAATGGTCATTACCACAGACGTGATTGACCTGCAACAATCGCTACAGAAAGAATTTTCCTTGTAAATGTGTAGTTTTAATCTTAGGCAAGGAAACATCAAGATTTGCTACCCAGCATCTGTTTATATCTTGTATAAAATTAGCAGTTGACCTCAATCCTAGCCAAAGTGGACATATGGCTGAATAAAAAAAACTACAATACTTAACACTAATCGACATACTTGTTGGCACTAGATCTGGGTGAATAATTCAGTTTCTTTTCTGTTTGGTAGCCACACAAAAAAGTGGGGAAATTAGCTACAGCAAAATTTTTCAGCAAAACCAAAAAAAATTGCACAATTATATCTGCTCAAGTGTTTCATCAATAAAAACACATAAATTTACTTATTTTCTTTCTAAGGTTAGTTGATGTCATTCCTTGATCCTTTTTCTGTCAGTGGAGGTGATTTGCTTAAGTACAAGATACTCTTCCAAAATGTGAAGTCAGTTGGTTCTGGTGAAAGTAAAACCATGCGTTTTAAAATAGTGAAATAAAATAATATTACTTTCTCAAAGGGTCCCTTTTCTTTTCCATTATCTTCATGGATGAAAATAATTAGTGATTTTGCCTCCATTTCCAGAGATTTTTTTTTTTTCTTCTTTAAAGATTTATGTTTCAGTAAATCAATAAATTCACTGTTCATTAGGAAAAAAAACTAAACATATTGGACAGCACTCATTTTTAATTCCATTATGGACCAATGTACATGGTAACCAAAATAAATATAGGTTTAATCTCTTTGTGGGCCAGCTAGACTGGTGTCCATTGGATACTGAGAATTTCGTCCTTTGGCTTTACTTGCCATACTAACAACTGCAATGTGTAAATTAGTTTGATGGTTTGTTCTTTCTTTCAGCCCAGACTTCATAATGATATTTATTAGTGGTTCCAGTATAAAGTATCTGGGTTTTGTGCACTGTCCATTGTGAAGCAGAGTTTGCTCTGGTCAATAAGAGCTTCTTTATAATGAACAAAGGAGATGCATGGCAGTTAAAAAGTCTCTTGGAGCATAGATTATTTCTGATAAAAAAAGCTTTCTGGGTTTGGATGAGGAAATCTGTTTCTTTGGGTGAGCCATAACAACGAGTGAAAAACTCCTTCAATCATTTCTACAGTATCTATGTTTATTTCCCCAGAAACTTTTGTCTAATGAAAATGTAGCTTAACTTACAAAGAGCAGAAGATGTGGATTGTACTTTGTGAACTCTGATTTGTATATTTTCCACTCCAGAAGCCCTTCTCTGATTTCTCGGATTTTGCACCACTGGTGGAAGTAATGCTATTGATTGCTCAGGTCTGATTTAACAAGGTGCATTAATGAATACTTCTGTGTAGGCCTGTTAATATGGCATTAAATTCAATTCTTTACTTGAACTTGTGTGCTGGCCTTCAGTTACCATTCCTAAAGGTCACAGGTCTCCCTCAGGTTCTGCATCACACTTGCCAGGTCTGTACAGCTGTCGTGTATAGCCCCCGGCACCTGAAATGGCACCAGATGTCTGTTCATAGGTGAGTGGATGCATCTCTGAGGACTGGATGCGGTTCCAGCTTCAAATGAGGTGTCTGGGATGTATGCTCACAACTGAATAGGTTCATTTTTGTCCACAGAGCCTTTGAAGTTCTTCAGCTTGTCAAATGAGGGAACAGCTGAATAACTCTCATCTCCAGTGAGCTTAATTTCGTTGACCACACAGGCATTTAGTATTACTTGAGAGGCTCGAGTGTCTTTAAGATGTTCTCATGGTGCTTACAAAAATGACACATGACATACGGGGACCTTTGCCTCCTGGAGGAGCAGCTCCAAGTGGGATTCTCAGTGGTCTCTCAACATGTAAGAATAAGGACAAACTGATTCCAACACTTCTGACTGTAGTGGAAAATAACTTCTTAGAATTGCTAAGTTAGGTATCTACCAACACTTAACATGACAACCCCTTGAGATCTGTAGGGCTGGCAGATGTGACAAAGACCTCAAGAAGACTCAGGCCCCTCTTTAGCAGGATATAGATGTCAAGATGACCTTGTGCAGCGCATAAAAGATTAGATGTGTGTTAGGCAGCTGAATCAGCCCTGTGTCCGTGCTGGATGGTGCAACAACAGTAAATCCTTCTTGCTCTCACAGAAGCCCCCGCAGAATCAAAATTAATTGTCAAAATCTGAATCTGAATCCCATCCAGAACAGGGTGTTCACCTAAACTGGGCACATGCAGCACCAATAAAGCAGTTAAGGATGCCAGTCAGAGAATAAAAATAGCCTTTTAGTCAAGTGTTAATATGCTCATGCTTAAAATGGAGTATGTGCTTAAGTGATTTGCTGATTCAGACCTTGAAGTGCTTGGCCAGTCTTTCCCTCTGCAAAGCTCAGATTAGAAAAGCATGTGACTTTCCTTCTTTTTCTTTTTTTTTTTTATTCCTTTTTCCCAAGGCAGGAAATAATTTCTCACCTTTTTAAGTGCCACTTTTCTGTGGGTACTGTAAAAATTGTTACATCTTGTGGAAGTGCCAATTAGAGACAGTAATTACTTGACTTGTCTGCTTTAGCATTAAAAATGCCTAAAACTGTCTGGCCTTGGCAGCTGGAATTTTTACTTCTGTGCTTTTCTGACTTAGGAAAGACACTTTTATTTTTTTTTGTGGAATTTGCTACAATGATCAACAAGACAGTCATCTAAATTGTAGAACTTCACTGCCCTAAATTGATATTCCTAATATCTTTATTTCATTTATTAATTTTAGGAATTCTTTCCAGTGTCGTTCAAATAATCACTTTGGTGATTATATAATAAAATACATAATTTAAAAGAATTTAAAAGAATTCATATGAACTGCAGCTGCAACATACATTTTATGTAGAAAATACTTCTAGATGAATCTTTCTAAAATTTTATTGGATTTTCCCACCCAAAGTAGTATTTTCAAGGAAGATAAAACCAGTTTGTACTAATGAAAACCTAATTTATTTGAAATCTACGTGTATAAATGAAATGGAGTGAAATGCAGAATTATATTCTTTTATGTAATTCTGACTAAGTTTTCTGGGATGAGAAAGTGGAATAACTCCAAACTAGCTAAAGCATTTTGACATATTTCTGCATTTTAGCACATCCCCTACAATCTTAAAAATCCTACAGGTATTTTTTCTAGAATGTTTTTATGAGCTTTCAATAATTCTCATGTGTAAAATAGAAGATCTGTTTTAGCTGCACGTTAGGTACTTTCAGTGGAAACTGCTTCCAACCAAATTTTACAGGGGGGTTTTGGGGTTTTTTTTAAGTATTACAGAATATTTTCGGAACTATTCAACACCACTTCTGTCTAAAAATGTGTATGCATAGGTGGGAGTTGATTAATGGTGCTAAAAACACTTTGTGTAGGATCTTATGCTAATTATCCTTTATGCCATAACCTGTGTCAGTTTTAACAATCTAAATTAGCATTTTCTCTTAGGACTAGAGGAATGTGAGAATTGTGAAATTGGCTCAGTAAGATGAATTAACAGTGCGAAAATTGAGATGTTCTGTCTTTCCATATTAACATCTGCTCCTGTACTAAATGCGATGTTCTAATCTAAGTGATGGAGATGAAAAAAAAAAGGACAAAAAGAAAGAGGAAGAAAAGATGGGGTGAGGAAAAAGAAATTAAAATCTTGCTACATTGTAAAAAAGTGTAATTGGTGACAATTGTTATCGGCAGTTCCAGGAAATCATGTCTGGAATAATGGATTTTTGACATGCAAGTCTTGAAAATTGGTTGCATTATTGTTGATGCAAATAGTTTAGTTTCTTTCCTATTACTGCTGCAATATAATGGAACACAGTCTTATAGGCAGTGGGTGATACAGACAGAACATTGCTCAGATAAAATCCTGATTACAAATGGTTCCATTTGGTTTATTTTATATTCTACTAGGAACATAAGTCTATCTGGGCTCATTACATTATTAAACTAAAACCCCACAATTATGAAGAAAAAAGGAAGCTTTTATTATTGCTTCCTCTCCTAAAATTTATGAGGATTATTCAGATTTTAGGTCTTAGTGAGTTGATAAACAGCAGTAATCAATGGCAGCGAGAAAAAATTTGCGCTTTCAAAATACAATGATCATTCCCAGTCCTGTGAACTGCCCATTGTTGCTCCTTATTATCACAACCAATGCTGTCTAAAATGTTTCTGGGCTGCCAGGATGGCATCTGTGCAAGAAGCAGCTCCGAGGCAGCAGCGACTCGCTCCAGATGAGTGCAAGTCAAACTGCAACTTCCTACAGGCTCTGCTTACCATTCCCAGGAGCATGAGGCTGGAATGAGAAATGCCTAAATCCAGTCAACGCTGGAAGCTGCAAGTTTTTTCACAGAATTCAGGCACACAGAAATCTAAAAGTAAATAAAGAAATAAATAAATAAGAACAAAGACATCAGCAACTCAACGACAGCTACTGGAAAGATGCTGGGACAAAGAGAGAGGTGTAAGCCACACCAGGTGGCTGATGTCACATTAATCCAGCCTGAATGCAACCAGAGATGGTGATGGCTCCCTGGGAAAAAGGCTGCTTCCATAGGGCTCCAAGCCCTCTGTGCTCTGGCTAGGCAGGAGGGGATGAGAGCAGCAGGTTTTAGTTCCAGAGTTGCTTCCAGCTCACAGATTTTCATAATGCTGATTGCCTGAGCTCTTGGAGCAAACTCAGAGGTTGGAGAGAGCTGGTTCAAGGCTGAGTTCTCATCCTTCCCTCCTTGGCAGGAAGAAAAAAGAGGAAAGAGTTTCCGACTTCTATCTTCCTTACGGATTTTGCTCAGAGTTGTAAGAAGGATAGGAATAATGAGATTGGCCCCCAGTCATCACTTTATTAAAATAAAAATCCTTCCTGACAGCCCAAATGTTATCTTTAAAATCTTATTACTTGGCAGAATACACTTTTGTCCTATTCCTAGCTAAGAAAATTTTAAACGATTTATTTTATTTTATTCATCCCTGCAGCATTGCCATATACAGCCCCTCAGAAACATTGTATCACTCTTCAAGAATTCAGTTCAAATTTAATTTCCAGATCTTAAAGGGACTCCTGGCAAAAGAGATTACAAATAAAAAACCAGAGAGGGCAGCATGGATACCCCAATTATGGTATTTACATTCATGATTCACGATTACATTCATGTAAACTAGCACAATCCAAGAGATCAATAAAATAGTTTTGAAAGATCTGACTGAGTGAAATTGTAAATGAGTTCCTATCCCACTGGCATGTTGAGGGCAAGCATGCACTCCCATTAGGCATATGCTTAGGAAGCAGCACTCCCAAGTGCAAGAATCACTCCAACCTGAGATTTTCTTATCAGAACTGCTTTGGGCCTGGCTGAGCTGGACTTCATTTCCCCACAGCTGCCCCCACATTGCTGTGCTGTGCACTGGTGTCTAGAAAAGTGCTGATAACACCCCAGTGTTTGGGAACTGCTGGGCAGAGCTGGCACAGCACCAGCACTGCCTCTCCAACATTCCCCCTTCACCAGCAGGCTGGAAATGGACAAGATCCTGGGAGGGGACACAGCCAGGACATGGATTCAAAATGACCGAAGGGACATTCCGTACAACATCTGCTCCAATATAAAAGCTAAGAAAAGAAGGAGGAAGGGTGAGGCATTCATTATTTACAATGTTTGCCTTCTGGAGCACCCTCTCCATGAGATGAAGTCCTGCTTTCCAGGATGTGGCCAAACATCACTTGCTAATGCTTTTTTTCACCCCCTCTTTTCTTGTACCCACACAACCTTTTGCTTTTGGTTTAGTACATTTATCTCAATTTTAGTAAACTTAACCTATGAGTTGCATCCCATCTTATTTTCTCTGCCCTGTCCAGCTCAGAAGGGAGAGTGGAGTGATAGAGAGCCTTGGTGGGCACCTGGCATCCAGCAAAGGTCAACCTATCCCAGTCTTTTTAGTTTATGTGGACTTCAAGCAGAGCCCAAAGTGTAAACCCCGCTCTGTACTGGCTCCCTCAGAATGTCAGGAAATGCACAGTGTTCAGGGAAACCTCTATTTTAGTGGGTCTTTTATTAAGTTGCATAATGACCCAGACAGGGCACCAGTAGCTGTAATACAGTAGCAGATATTTCTGTCCCTACTGCTAAGTTAGGGGTCTCTTTCATGGCTGGTCTCAATGATCTTATAGGTCTTTTCCAACTCAAATGATCCTACATTCTGTGCTTTATTCTGCTGCCCATCTCACACCAGGCTTGTGCCAGCTGAGAAAACAGGCTTATGCACCATTATTTCCTAGTTTCTTGTCTAACTCTCTAAGCTGGGTGTTCACTAAACATTATATTTACATTTTCTTTTAACATTGCTTGAACACCTGCAATAAGAATGTTGCTATAGCCTGACAATCACATTCTGGTAGACATAAAATCAATTCTTAAGCACCTGTGAATTTTCCCTAGTTTCTTCCACTTTATTCTAAGGAACAGTAAAAGTGGCAAATTGCAGCTTAGTTTCTCACCAGAAGTGATTTCTTCCCAAACACCCGGAAATGCTCAACAGGATCATGCACCATTCCCTCTCCATGATCAAAGACAAATCTTTTCCTGTGCTAACAGGCAACTCACCCCTTTGAAACCTCTTTTTTAATCCTGGATATCACAATCCATACTGGTTAGTCATTGCACTTGTCCATCAACTGGGAGATTGACATGGATAGGGTAGCATCAGCTCTGCTGTTTCATCTGCTTTCTCCTTACAAAGTTCCCGTGGTTGCACCCTGGGCAATCACTTGCCACTAAAACCATCTGTGACCAGAATCTCTTAGGACTGGGATATTTATGTCCAGAGCTGTGAGAAGAAGATGGTTCTGGCACTGTCATATTGCATGTGCTCCAGTGCTGAATATTTTTGGAAAACTTTATTTTTATTGAATGTATCTGTTTTGTGTTCTACAGTCTCTTGGGGGTGCAGAGGCAAATTAATTTAATAATAGATTGAGTTTCTACCAACATCTGTTTGCAATCTGGCCAGGCTGTTATAAATATCACTTCCGTGTGTATCAAAATGAAGTCTTGTATTACTTACACTTCTAGAAAACATTCCAGAGCTCTTTTGCTTTGGAAGGATTTTTATTTTATTTTATAATTTTATTTTCTAAAGTTGAATAATAACATTTTTGGACCTCATAAAGCAGGGATTTACCATTCCCCAGATGGTAACATATACAATAGGTATCATGTTGTTGCAAAAGCCTGAAGAAAATAGGAAAGACAGATGCCAAGACAAAATTATACTCTTTTCTTTTCCTTCTTTTAGGAAATAAATGGAAACCAACCAGTCTCATTAATCCAATTGATTTTTGGATTTTTTTGGTTTTTTGGGGGTTTTTTTTCTTTCTTTCTTCTTTGTTTCTTTGAATCATGATGATGTTAAGGGAGAGCCACTTTTGGTAAAAAGGAGTCCAAATAGTAGAATTAGCTCAAAGAGAAAGGCCCAAGAAACAACCAACTCAGTACTTTCAGGTGTTGGGCACCACCACTCAGCAAATCACATCAACTCGTGGCTTTATGAAATGCTGATGAGGAGCTCGTGCTCAAAAACTTTGTCAGATCAGGGGCAGAGACCTCAGCCCTCAGCCTTTCATGTTGAAAGAGGACTGTTATTGTAAACAAAATTTTATGATGATGATGATTATTGCTATTATTAATAAATTATTATTAAGTTTGGTTTTCCTATTTTGCAATTACATAGGGAAAGTCTAACTCTGAATGCCCTGGCACTAGGTAAGCATCCTGCTGTTTCCCTCATGGCCAGTCATTCCCCAGGGCTTCACTGCACATTTTAGGTACCTCTGACCTCACAGGTTGGGAGAAAGTGAGGTCATGAGCATCTCAAGCTACAAGATCCTGGCTGTAAGGAAAGAATGTTAATTGCCCAATTGCTGAGAGATGTTTGCTTGACAAGTGTTATCCTGAGTTTCTTTGACAAATGATGGTGGATAGAAAGTCAGAAATACAGGGATCTCCACAAACCCACCTACTGCCTGCAGCTCATCTCCTTGGAAACAGTGGGCACAAGCAAATAAATATTTTAAATTGTATTTTACATACAGCTAAACAAAACCAAATTCCTAGTCCTAACATATTAGCCCCAAAACCTCCAAATTTTTTTGGGGTTGACTTCACATCCTCGAAGGATGGAGCTCTCTATGTGCCCCAGCCCATGGCAATGAAGCATGATATTGATGAGCAGCACAGCAGCAGAACACTTTGCTAAATATATAGAAGTTTAGGGTTTTTTATTCTTTAAGAAACGGATTCTCTCTTTCCTGTAAAATAATAAGACAACAGTGTACTAGTTTGGGCTGGACATTGCCATAGTTCAATACTTCCCTGACTTTGTTTTTCTTCAATATTTTTTTCCAGCCCTTGCAGGTAACAGTTCCATGAGGTGTCACCTGACTGTTAAGAGCCATTTGGAAGAATGTGACCTGAGAGTGCAAACACGCTGAAATAGATGGAGATTAATTATATAGGATTAAGAAGAGGCAAATGAGAAGTTAATGGAAAGTCAACAGACCTGGGTTTGACCTCTGATCTGAAAAGAAAAACCAGCCAAAGAAACTCCCAAAAAACCCCAAACAAAAAACCAAACCCTGTTGTATGATCTTGGACAAACCTATTTAAGTCTTTTTTTTCTTTCTTTGTTAGCTTAGTTGGCTTTGTCAGCTTTGTCCTTTCAAATACAATGCTCTCTGGGACAAGGGCTGTTTTTTCCTTTGTCCATACAGTGTCTAAAACAAGACGCTTCAGCCTTGGTGGAAATCTTCAAGTGGAATTGCAAGGATAGTAATTATGGAATCTTTGTATCCAGTGTCACAAGTGCTAAATGAGTTAATAGAGAAGTGTCAGTATTAATATTGAAGGAAGAACAACAGACATAGCCAAGAGGGGGAAAAAATCACCTTCAGTGTTTGAAAAATCCATAATAGAGGAAGTGTTTCTTGTGGAGTCTGTTTTATTTAGACAATAAGACATTTGTTCAAATTACAATAGACATTCAAACACTTCTTATTAGGAACTTTAAAAACCTGAAGGAAGCTTTCTTTCCTTTTTTTCCATTGAAGTCTACAAGAAAGAGAGAAAAGCTCTTGCTTTCTTCTTGCCCTGAGAGAGACTTATCTACCAGCAAGAGAAACATTTGCTAAATATAATGGTTTATTTTTTATATCAAAGGGTTTTGACCATACCCATTCTTTATATACATTTTCCAGCTTCTTCTGTGTCCTTTCCTTTTTCTGAAGAGCCTCAGCTGCTCAGTGTGGAAGGTGACAATGAGGCTCAGAGCACTGCAGTGTACCAAAGGCATTGTACTGAATATCTGTGTGTATTTGAGAATGATGAAAATGAGAGAACCTAAGTTTGCACTGCTGGAAAGGAAGGCATACAATTGTGGAATTCTGTTGATATAGAAGTGTTCTCTAGGTTCACAGGGTAAGCTGTTGATGGGGAATGAAAGTGTTTACATATCTTAATTTCTTTGAGGCAGAATATTTACCATTTTAGCTCCTCACTGTGAATAGAGAACTGGTTTTTCATGGTCACTGAAAGCAACAAAGGATTTCAATGAATTTGCAGGATAATTTTCTCAAGCTTTCAAGATAGTGCAGCTTTAAGAAAATAGCACATCTAATAAGCTGCTTTTTGTGAGAAAGCTGGACTTAGGAAGATGTGGACTAAGAGAAGGATCCTGCAAATACTTGTAAGTAGTTCTTATGCTCCTAACATATAAGCATGAGGTGTTTGGAAAGTCCAATTCACTTCAGTTGGACCACTTATGTGTTTAAATTGGACACGTGCTTGGTGTTCTGCTGGGCTGGCATGCCCAACCTGATGCTTGCAGTGGAAATGAGGAATGCATTTGATTATCATGAAGAGAAGCAATTCCCAGGACAAAGGGATTAGACTGCAGGAAATTCCTACTCTTGTGTGGAAAAACTAAATTGCAACATTTATCCTTGAAAACATCCTTTTAAAACATATCGTATTTTCAGCAGCAAATTATGTGAGCATCAGTTTATTATCATTTAAAAACACTGGAAAAGATTTGGGTGGTTTCCTCTTCCCTCGGTGATCCCACTGATGGGGAGAAAATCCCATGAAGTTAGTGGTAATAGGACAGGCCTGAAGTTGCAGACTTGAGCCTTTTCCAGTAGTATATGGAAAAACAAAAGCTATTTTTCTTCTCTCACTGCCCCATATATACATGGTTTTGGCTTCAAAGCATCCCTGTCACATCTGTGCAAGAAGAAAGATTTACTTGGTTCTTAAGATTCATGGTTTCAGGATAATCTTTTAGTGATATTTTCCAGAGAAAAGAACACAGACTCTTGAAATGTCAATCCTGCTTGATACAGTTAAGGATCCTATGTCAGTGTAAGTTGCTAGAGTCACTATAATATAACACAAAGTTAGATTATACATGTTTGGTTCTGTTCCCTTATTCTGCTTCTCAAAACTGGAGGAGGACAAGGTCTAGTGGAGGTTTGCTTTGTTTTTTTGGAAGATATTTTAGTAATCTGTCCACACTGCATTTGGAAATGCAATTAACTTCATATATTTGGACTGTTCTGTGCAGTCATCAAGTGCTAAGGAAAAGGTGCTAAGAAAATTTACAAAAGCTTTTGGCTCTCTTGCATAGCAGCTGGCTGAACAGATAGAGGGTTGAGGTTTCTTTTTGGAAGTGGACAGGCCTTTGAAGTCAGTGAAATAACTCTTCTGGTTTAGATTCAATTTTCAGTCAGTTGCTGGTCAGATTAGCTGTAGGACTGCAAGTGTCTTACTGGAGATGAGCTAAAGCAATTAGATGCCTGAAGCTTGTCATCTCCTTGTTAACAGGCTCCTGGGTATGCCTGCAGCCCCCTTATTTGCAGAAGACTGTAATTCAAATGACATCTGTGAGTTATTTATAGAAAACCAGTGCTGGAGCTGCAACCCATATAAAATCAGCCACTATTTTAGTTCCCTGGCTGAGACACAGTCTCAAAGTCTCCCGTGCTTCAGGACGCTCTTGACATCAAATGTAGGGTCAAGACTAACCCGTGGTTTTTGACTTTGTCTTTTGTCCTGCTGTATTCAGAAATCTTTCTACTACTCTGAGTTCAAAACTCTGTTGGAGGCTCATTCCTGGGAATGCTGGGTATAATAAATTGAAAAGGGTGCAGAAATAAGAGGGGTCAGGGGCAGCCTCAGGACCCTCTGTCAGCAGAGAGCCACCAGGCAGCTTTGCAGAGCCAGTGTTTGTCAGAGGATATTCACACACACAGCTCGTAAGGAAAGCACTCAGGCACCGGGCAGGAAATTCAGTCACATCTCTGCTCAGTCAGCTGCAGAGATGGAAATGCTGGGTAACAGCAACATTAACTGTGAGAAAGGAGCTGCGTCTGCCCTGTCACTCATAAGCAGACACATTTTCTCTGCTTGTTGAATTCATCTGCTGGTGTCATTACTCTGTGGCTCGTGCTGCTCCTTCTATCTCCACAGCAGCACCAGATCAAACCTTCTTCCTTTCCTCCTGCAACATACAGGAATAAATCGCACCAGTTCAGCTTGTTTAGTCCAGCATGACACCTCCTGGGTTAAGCCTACAGAAAAAACACGGCAAATTTTGTTACTTTTAATCATCAGATTCCCTTTTCATAACTTCCCCTTCATTCCCATTCCAACTCCTTCCCCCTTAAAAATTACCTGGAAAGAAATAGTCTTCTAGTCAGACACAGATGTTTAAGTTTGAGCTGAACAAATTTAATTAGTGCATAGAACTAAAAACTAGAATTGTGTCAGCCCCTTCGTCTTAATATGTATTAGAAGTGTAATTTAGGAACAGGTGTCATTTACTTCATAGCATAAAATTGATCAGATCAGTGCATATCAAAATGATGCACGAATGATGAGATTATGGTAATTAATTAATCACCTAAATGTATGTTTAAAGTGATACTTGACAGAGAAGAGCCAAGAAGTTCAAAATTAATCATCAATCCACACAAAATTGCATATATCTGAGCACCATTTCTGCAGATCTTTCATAATTCTTTACAAATACTAATAAAACAAATATGTTTTGACACTGGAAAATAACCTTAAAAGCATATTGGGATCCATTTTTATTACCACTGAGTTATCTCTAGGATAAATGTGTTTGTGCTATGCACAGGGAGATGCCAGACTGACACATCCATTCAGGAGTGCCAATCTGTGTTCACCCTGACTGCTGAATTGCTTCCAGTGAGAGGTTCTGCCACCGGATCTTAATTAAGCCTACTGTTAAAGCTCAAACCAGACTGAACACAACACATTCTTCCTTGCTACAGTCACTCCTCAGTGACATCAGGAACCAGAAGGGGAACCAGTTGCTGCTTACAGGTACAAACTACTCGTGCTTTGATATTACAAAGGATTTAGGATGTTGTGATCACCTCTGATAACCTCAACTAACCATTGTTATCAGTTTATCATTTCTCATTCTTCTGCAAGTGAGAATTTATATATTTATTTTATATGTTAATTTATTGATATGTCTGTGTATTTGCTAGGAGTCCCACCTCCTACTCCAACAGAGGTCTACCCAATACATTGGATGAAGTCTAGAAATTAACTTAAAGTCTAGAACTCAGCTTCACCCCTGATCATCTTCTTCCAACCCCCTGCCATGGACAGAGACACCTTCCACTAGACCAGGTTGCTCAGAGCCCCATCCAGCCTGGACTTGAACACTTCTGGGGATGGAACATCCACAATGTCTCTGGGCAACCAGTTCTGGTGCTTTATCATCCTCAATTTTTTTTTTCTCCCACTTACATGGTAACATCAGGAGTAATTTCTTGTCTTTTATAAATCCTTAGTTTCTTGTATCTGAATTTAGCTTCTGTTCTTATAATTCTTTTCTGTGCTTGAAGGATGAAAAGCATGAAACCGCAAAAAATTCATTTCTGAGCATGCACATCAGAATAAATTAAAGAATTTAGATATGTCCAGGAAAAAGGAAAGAAAAACCCTAAACAAAAACAAAACAAAACAAAACAAAATAGAAAACAACAACCAAAAAAACCCCCACAAAACCAAAAAAAAAACAAAAAAAAAACCCAAACAAAAAAACCATCCAAACAAAAAAAACCCAAATGAAAAAACAGACACAAAAACAAAAAAAAAAAAAACCAAAAACCCCACAAAAACCAAAAACAACAACAAAAACCAAAACAAAACAAAAAACCCAAACATAAAAGCAAACAAACAAAAAACCCAAAACAAGAACAACAAAAACAAAAAACAAAAAACAAGAACAACAAAAACAAAAAACAAAAAACAAACAATGCAAAACCCCAGACCCAGCAATTTTAAAAGCAAATATCTAATTAGAAATTTTTTAACATTTGGACTGGCAGACTGGATAATTATTTGAGTTTTTTGATAAGCAACTTTACTCTCTTTCCATCTACTCACGTAACATCTATGGAGAAAAACTGAAGGGGATCAGGCAGATACAGATTTTTACCTCTGGCACAAAAATTTCAGTCCATTAATTTCTCTGAGAAGTCCTATGTCACTATGTGCAGCCAACAAATGGCAGTGGTACATGACTGGTGTAGTAATAATATTAATATTTATGTTCTGGATGACAGGACAGTGGTTTGGAAGTTTAGGAGCATTGGAATTGACTTCCAAGGTCTCCTGCCAGATAACTGTGAACCCTTCAAAGGTTGCTCCAGCTGTTTTCCTAAGTCCAAAACAATTTCTCCCTTTCTTTTTCGTTTGGAAGTTTTGTCTGCTTAATTTGTAAATTCCCCAGGATGGAGAATGTCTTGTTATGCACAGAAAGGGGTCTTGATCTCAAAGGAACTCCATGATATGCCTTAAGTCAAAAATTCACATAACATTAATCTCGTACATCTTTGTCCCTGTTTAACCTGGTTTTGAGTATGAGCAAAGCATCTAATTTGGTGAGCACATTTTGAAATTGAGAGCTGTCTTCTGAATTGCTTTCAGCTGCTGATTTCAATCCATTTTATGATCACCTAATGATAAAAAGTGAGCTTCATTTACAGAACATAATTGTTTTGAAGGTGGACTTATGCATCTGGTGTTAATTTCCAAAATATTTATAGTGTGCTTCAGTGGAACAGGCTGGTGTGGCCAATGTAGTGTGGATCAACATTTTGTCCATAGGACTGTAAAAATTCAAGAGATCCATAAAAAGATTTGACATAGTAATACTGGCAACACAACAAACTATACCTTTTCAAAAGGCATTTCTAGAGTTTAATGTATAATATCTGGGTAAACTGATGAGAAGTTAAATGTTTGATTTTACCATAATGGTTTTTGGCTCTGCATATTAGTAAGATCTTATAAATCACTTGGATAGAACTCAAAAATTTCCAAGCAAAGACAAATGGTGTATAAAACACTTCAAAGTGTCATGCAGAAAACAACTCCAGGCTTTCTCTGGCAACTTCCTTCCCTCATCTCATGTTAAGCCTTCGTGCAGTGAGCACCAAAACACCAGCCCTCATTGACTTGCCTCTGCTTTTAACATCAGATCTCACTTCTGCAGCCAGCACTGCTCACAACAGCCCAGACAGAGACAAAATTTAAGCTTCCTGTTCCAGATGAAGAAACACATCCAAGACGTGATGAGCTTGGCACTGGTGATGGAGAAAAGCAGCAATTACTGCACGGAGTGTGAACAGAGATGTGAGTGGAAGGTGCATGTGGAGTCCAAATGCTGGAGACTATGATCAGAAGACAAGGATCCAAGGATGAGATCTCCATAGCAGAGGGACTAAAGCTGGCCAGAGGTGAGAAAAGAAGCTTTAAAATCTCACACTTATGCTTTTCTTGTGGGTCCATGTTCTTGCACATGCAGGAGAGCATAGTGTCTCCTCTGGAGTAATCTTCGTCATTTGGGTTAAGTTGTTTAGTAAACCAACCAAAAAACATCATGAAAAAGCAAGGAGATTGAAAGCTTTATTCAGGCACTGTAGGACCTAAATAATGCATAAATTCTCTAATCATTATTTCTGGAAATTTTGCAGCTGCCCTCTTGCCAGATTTTGTGATTGTCTTCCAAATGAGAAATATCCCTGACTGTTTAGCATAGAAAGGAAAGAGAGCATTAAAGCCTAAGTGATGAAATGGCAGACAAAGTTGATGCCAAGGGCAAGCTGGTGTAAGTCTCCCCTATAATTATGAAATTATACAAAAGATAACTTCCTAATTTGGCACTGATTATTTTTTGACTCCACAAAACTACAGGGATAATTCATTCATTGCCCTTTTCTGCTTTTTTTAATTAGATATTCTCAAGAAATCCCTTCTTCAGCATCAAAGTTGTTGTGAACCGGGAGTAAGACAAGCTTTTTTTCTTCTCTTAATTATTTTAGATAATGATGTCAGGATTTGGAAAATTTTTCCTTGACGGCGTAAAACTTTCTGCAACTTCAGAGTACCCCAACCTATGCAAAACTGCTGCATAAAGGTAAAGCAAAGTTAAAGCAAATGGAAATCCCATCCTAGACCCACAGATGCAAGAGCAAAACGTGACATAATACTCCTAGGCTGTCCTAGTGCCTTCAGCACAGTGGTGTCCTACAGGATCCCTGGCAGGTACTGGTCCCTGCAGTCTCGTGACCAGCGACAGGACACGAGGGTATGGACTGAAGCTGAGTCAGGGGAGATTTAGGTGGAATATCATGAAGAGATTTTTCACCCAGAGGGTGGTTGGGCACTGGAACAGGCTCCCCAGGAAAGTGGTCACAGCCCCAAGCCTGACAGAGCTCAAGGAGCATTTGGACAATACCTTCAGGCATGTGGTGTGAGCCTTGGGGTATCCTGTGCAGGGCCAGGAGTTGGAGTTGATGATCCTGATGGGCCCCTTCCAACTCAGAATATTCTGAGATTCTATGATTCTGTAATTTCCCCGTCTACTCATTTTACAGTAAGCACCAGATAGATTGTATTAACAGCCCCTGAAGCAGAAACAGAGGGATCCCAACTCCAGGATGGTACCCCAAGAAATTCTGACTCACCCTAGCCTTCTGCTTTCAAAAGTCTTGCACATCTTTCTGCACCCTCTATAAATGCAGGTGTCACCTCCTCCTCTTCTTCTGCTTCCTCCTGCTCCTCTTCTTCCTCCTCCTCCTCCTCCTCCTCCTTCTTCTCCTGATATTTTGCAGGAAAATGCCTATCATGAGCTCTGCTTTACACTGAAAAAAAATTAGTGTTCTCATTCTGAATGTGCTCATCACATTGCTCCCCAAGGGATGCACGATGGAGGAAAGCTTTGCTGATGTGTCCTGGGCAGACCTGGCAGTCAAACACTGAGCCCTGCCAAAGTGGTGGCAGCTTTGGAGACAGCTCAGAGACTGCCAGGCATGCTGGGAATTATTTAGTGGAGACACAGGCACCAGCAGATTTTCAAAAAAATCCTAAATATTTATAGACTTGTTCCATGCAGGTGACCTGAGAACAAAGTGATACAGTGAATGACTGAAAACTAATGACCTGTAGTCACACCTGGGTATTCTGAGCATCCAGTTTAATGCTTAATCACAAGTACTTTCACAGATCAAGTGGGACTTCAGGCTTGCACTTGCATTGCCAAATTGCAAGTCTCCACTTTTTTAACTTGACACGTCATATAAAAAATTGCATGTGAGGAATCAGAGTGATGCTCATCTTGAGTGTGTGTTCTTTTCATTGATGTTAATTTTCAGTTTCATTCTAATTTGTTTCATTGGATGTTGGGAATAAAAATGTTTCTGGTTATAGTCATCCCTCTATTGTCACACACAGTGTCAGGAGAGAGAGTACAGCTGAAAGAAGAGAGGAACATTTGGGATCACCAAGTAAAGGAAAACCAGTTAAAATTCTAAAAAACAATCAAACTGACCAAATATCTCTGTCTTGAAGAAATAAATGAAAAATAATTTCATGAAATGATAAAACAATATTATATTTCTCTGGTTACTTTTTAACATCCTTTGGGTTTAAAGGAAATATTTTAAATGCTGAAATTGGTACTGAAAGTGGGGCAATGAGAGGAAGAGCACTTCTGATATTAGCTTCCTTTTTTTTTAATACAATCATTTAAATGGAAAATGTCTTCTTTTGTATACCCACTATTCCTGTTTGAGATATTAAGACTAGAGAAAATTTTGTCAAAAACCAGTGTCAGAAATGTGTCCAAACTAAATCATTATAGTTCCCCTCATTTTCAGCTGTTTGTCATAAAAAAGATGAATTCCAAAATGCATTCAAATTCCTAATGTAGGTTCTATGTATAAAGACTTAATGGGAAAGAGTAAAAGAATCCCAAAGTAACTCTAAATCTCGAAGAAAGTATACACAAATTAAAGCTCTATTATTCCACTGGTGGGTTTGTTCTACAGAATTGCATGGACTTCATTACAAGGTAGCCAAGAGTCATAATTAGAATCTACTGAATAAGAAAAATGCAGAAAAAAATTACTGTCCTTTTTCTTATGATCCCAAAGAAGCTCAGGCTCAAATATTAGTTATTCTGCTGCAAATTAGAAGCACTCTAAGCACATGAGTGGAAATGAAAATAAAATTGGTCCTACATGTTAGTCCACTGCTAGTAACCCCACACTACAAAGCCCAAGGTCTTTTCCTCATACCTCTGGATGTAAAACCTGCTGTTCTCTTCACAGGGGGACTAATGAAAGTTGCTTCCCTGCAATTTGAGATCCTGCCTCCCTCTACTTATCCACTTCAAAATATGGTGTGGAGCCATTGAACTATAACTTCTTTCCTGCAGTACCAGCAAGGTCCCCACGGACCCCACATCCTCCACCACCCCTCCAAAAAAGGAGCACTCATGCTAAGGGTGCTACTGTCCCATCCCTCATTATTCACTCAACCATTCATTCACTGAGAATCACAAAAAATATTTGAAATTTAGAAAAATCAAGTTTGATAAAAATCTCTGTACAGCTACTAAGAAGTTCTAAGGTTTTTCTGAGAAAAAATTGTAATTATTGAGTATTAAATTTTCTCTTACTAGAAACCGCTATAGAAATTATTGAGTATTATTTTCTAGTAGTTATTTTCACAAGACCTTTCAATGTGTTAAAATTTTTCTTTAACTGTGTGTTAACCTAGAATAAGGAATCTCTGCAAAACAACTCCTTGATTTGTATAACAAACAACCTGACCTTTACAAATCTACAGAATATAAATTAGCCTTGTTTTTCAAAGCTAGAATAGTAACACTGCTGTAAGGTTTGGTATCCTCTATCTTATTCCAGCACATATCTCCTAATTTAGTAATTTCAGGGTATCCACTGGCTGCATAAGTGCTTATTGAAGACACATGTTTACCTATTTTACTTTTTTCTGCCTCTGAGAGTAAAAACTTGCCCAGAGTCTCATTGCATTTTAGGACACTATTTTCTTAAATTTCATTTGATGCCTCTTTAGAATAATTTCTTTCTGTTATCTAAATGAATAAAGCACCAAAAAAGACTGATGGCTTTGAGTGAACCTTTTCAGTTATTTTGATTCTGAGAAACCAAGAGCAATTTTCAAATCCATCTTTGTTACATTTTAAAAGAGATACAGCTACAATAAGAAGACATTAAGAGTTTTTGGTTGGGTATCTTTAATCAAACTTTGGCCTTGAGGGTGGAATTAATTGCACAAAGTTTTAGGCATTTAAAAATTAGACACTGACTTCTGAAGTACTCAGCGTAGGCAGGATGTTCATTCGTAGTCAATTAAAGAAAAAGATGCTTCCAAGGGTGATTCATCTGATCTGAGTTACCTGGTTTAGGCTGAAATGTCTCTTGAATGACTGTTTCTCTCCACCAACTCAAGGAGAACTCATTCTTTTAAACACTAGATTACTCCTATGTCTCATCTCCTATGTATGTATTTTAAAAATTACCTCCCTGGCCCAGCTTCTCCAGCTTTCAGTGTGGGAATTTTGAAAGTTCTGGCTGACTTCACAGTGATGGAGGTAGAAAATTTCCTGTTAATTTCAGCAGAGAAATGTCAGGATGAGATTATTTTTGAAACTAAGCAATTTATGCAATTGTCTGCACACAACTGATGCGGGTTTTTTCTTTCTATTTAATTTGGAACAGTTTGTGAAAACTAATTGAGTTACTTAAAGCATAAAAACATTATAAAACTCACTGTTGGTATTTTGATTCAATTTTTCACTCCATCCTCTACAGCTGAAAACAAGCCTGAGCAAGAGCTTAGGTTTTATCAGAAACTCAGTGAACACCTACCTGGCTGGATCCTCCATTTCTCAGTGAACTGAGCTGCCATTTTTGTAACTGAGCCCACGTATAAAATTCTCTCTAACAGAATGACTGCATTAAAGAAGGTAATTTAAATGAAGTACAAAGAGGGAGTATTTCAAAATGAGGGTAACAAAACAATAGAATAGGTTGCTCAGTTGTGGATTATTCCTCATTGGTCAAGGTCCAACTGGATGGGACTTTGAGCAACCTGATCCAGTGAAAGGTGGAAAGGTGTCCCTGCTTGTGGCAGGTGGGTTGGAGCAGATGTTATTTTTATTCTCCTTTCTAAATCAAACTATTCTGTGATTCTATAACTCTATGAATTCTTTTGATATTTTTCAGATGAGGATGTTCCACCCTAAATATTTTGGAAAATCCACAGTCTCTAAAGGTAGTGGCACTGCACTTGCCTCACTTAATCCAATCCTGACAGCACCAAAAGTCAAGGTGCATTTTCAGGTGAGGTCCCACAATGCCACATTTGAATGACATTTGAATCATCTGTGAAGATATCCTATTGTAAATAGATGGGTATTTTCCTTTTTCAAAAGTTGGATTTAAGAGCCATGGGGGTTACAAGGGTCTTCAAAGAGATGTAGTGAACTGTGTCCATCCATCCATCTCACTGAAACATATAGGTGTCAACATTGGCTTAAATAAATTCCACCTTGTTCCAAGGATTTTTATAGAACTTAAAAGATATTAAGAGAGTGGTGAAACTCATACTGCACTCAAATAATTTCTTAAAATTTGCAGGTAAAGAGGTCTTCTGTGTGGTTTGTGAGGAAAGAGAGAGACCATATAGTCCTCCATCCCATTTTTTCAGGCTCTGTTTGCATTCTCTTCACCTCAGCATGGGTAAGCATCTAAAGCATCAAACATGTCTTTACCTCTTGTCACCACATTGATCACTCAATTTTCTCCAAATATTCACTTGAGTCTCCTTCATTTCATTTCTCCAAATTGCATTTGTGTAATGCCTGAGTAATAAAAGTCAGCAGAATGACTAGATGGAATTTCACCCTTTTGCATTATCATTGAAAAAGACATTACTATTCCCTTATCAAAAATATCCATCAGCCTAATTACATCCCTTTTCTTCACAAGGTTTTAAAATAGGATACCTAAGTATGATAGGCAATGCAGAGTTATTATTTAATGACCATAGGGGAGATACATTTTGATTCATTTTCTTACATGTTAAAAATTTATGACAAACATAAAACCCTGTTATAGCAGCTGGATCATTTGTAATGGTCATAATTTTATTTAAATCATATATAGATAAAACATTATGTACATTTTAAAGCATTTTGCCATTCTGAAACACTTGGGGAGGCACTCTTGTAGGATGGAAATAAAGCAAGCAGTAAGAATAAACTTAGCTGAAAAATACATGAATTCTGGAACTTGGCACCTAAAACTTTAATATCTTTTTTAGCCTTTTTTAATGCAATTTTTTAACTAATTTTAATAATCTCTCTGGTATTATCTACTTTATTCCAGTTTAGTCTAAAAGTTTTGGTACTGATTTTGTCATTGGCCTTGTAATAAGGCCTTGCTCTATCTGATTCTTTTCCCACCAGTTTTATTTGTCTCACAATTTAAAACTGAAGAAAACAAAGCCAATAAGAAATATGGGGGCCTGGGGAAGTCAAGAAAAGATTTTTAGACAGCATAGATCATCTGAGAGCAAGACATCTAATTCAGTCCAGACCAGGGGAAAGTTTTTACATTAAGATGGAGTTGCAATTCCTATCCACTTTGTGGGCATCCTAACAAATTTTAAACCATACCCAGATGGTTTCTGTTCCACTGGAAATTACGTGAATAAATTCTTCTGTGTTGCAAAAGTTAGTCCAGGATAGTAAAAGGCTGAAAAATACGGAAATTATTTTAAAGTGTAAAAGACATTTATTCTGGAATTTTCCTGTAAATAAAGGAGGTGGATTTGCTTCCTTCCTTACAAAATCCAGTTTAATAGCTCAGTGCTGGTTAAATCATTGATAATACCTGCTCTTTTCCTAGAGAATTGCAGTTTCAAATATTTTTATTTTTTTCACTTTGTTTTTATTCAAAAAGAAAGTACAGCAGAAAATATAGAGGCATTTGCAAATTTTCTTTTCAAAATGCTTGAATTTCCACTTCAAAATAACCAGTTGCCACTGTATTTGAAAAGAGAAATAAACACATACAAGGAAACCATCTTATAAGCAGCTTTCAGGATTTATAGGGGAGTTAGCTCCCTATAAAAATTGATTCCTCTGTTTCAACAAGTTAGGCCATGGCCTCTTGTGGTTAAAAAGATCTTCCTCTCTCAAAGCCTCTTGCAAAAACTCAGGTTTAGTTTCTGAGCCTTGACTGATATAAAATGGTAGAACAAGCTGTATTTTCATGTAGGCATGAGCACCATCAGCTGTGAACCAGGACCATTTTAAAAAATATTTTTAAATATGCCCTGAAATTTTTGACAATGTTTTCCCATGGGAAACACATGCCAAGTACCAGTACAAAGACCTAAAAGAAGCTCTTAGAGGGAGAGAAATAGCAATTGTATTAAGGACAGAAACTAATGAATCCAAATGGAAAGTAGTTTGAATGGGTTACAAACTGACAATATCTATAGTTTTATAAATGTGTTGGGAAGTTAACATTTGGCATTTGTAATTCTGACTTGGAGAAAGTCAGTCTTATAGCCTGTATTGGGCAATTTTGTAGTGCCATGGAAATGCATAGTGAGACTATTGAAAAAAAAATCTCTTTGTCTCTAAATCATGGACTTTTTTACCATATTTTAAATCACTCAACTGCAAATTTGCTTCAAGTTTATGAGAAAAATTGTAAAATTTAAAATCAATCCTAAAAAGTCTCTGTCTTTTTTTTTTTTTGTGAGAGACAAAAGTAGTAAGGTACAGATGATCTATGATTCTATGTTATAAAAGTAAATTATGACCAAAGTCTTCTCCCAACTTCCTTTATTTTTTAGAGTAATACAAAAACAAAGCCTTCACTCACTCTGTTTTCCTGCTAGATAACATTTTGCAGGTGAAGGACTTTTTTTCATTGGGGATTACCCCAAAATGAATGTTTGGGATAGATTCCCTTCTTTATATTTTATTATTCTATCATAAGGTTCCTTAGGGAACCCTGAAACTCTAATAGTTAGATGTTTTATCTAAGACAGATGACAGGGTTACTTCTCTGTGACTCATGAAAGATTTTTGTACTATGGCTGAAATTTATTTTGAGGATTTTTTTTTTATATTTCAGCATAAATTATACAGAATTACCTGAAATAACTTTGACAAGTATGAGTTTGTACAACTAACAATAACAAGAAAAAATTACCAGGAAGTTACTTACATTTGCAATACTTTTCTGCAATATATATGAGTCAAGTACCTATATCATTTGTTTCATTGCCATCAATATTAATTACAGCAATAAAAATGACTCCGTTATTGCTGTCCTGAAAAGATGTTAATGATGTGGTCATCACTGAAATAGCTAAATTGGCTAATGTGATGGCACAATAAATTCAGGCTATAATTGGGCTGATTCTCTTTTCCCTGACATCTGTGTAAATTAGCAGCTCCCAAAGCATAAAACTCACACAAATGAGCAAAGATCCAGATCTTTGCTTTATAGCTGTGGAGACCAGTGTGTAACAGTTAGGTAATTTTAGTTAGTCACTCTGCACTTTTGTGCTGCATTAGCTGGCATTTATATTCCACAGACATAGCCACCTGCATCTCAGCCTCTTCAATACCTAAATTACTAACATATTAATAGTCTTGCATCAGTTACATATTCCAGCAATTCACCACAAAGTATTTCATGATGAATAAATATAATCATAGGAAAAATAAATTTATATATTGCATATATTGAATAGTTGTAAAAAAATTTCTTTCAACTAAATTCACACTTAAAAACCCAATTCTTTAAACCTTAGGAAGAAAGCCTCAAAACATCTACTTGCCCATCCTCTCTCTTTTATTTTAACTACACAACTTTTTTTCTACAAGGTCCCAGGTTTGTTTAGAGAACAGACTGGAAAGTCAGTTACTGATGAACAGCAAGACAATAGTTTGAGGGTTTGATTTCATTCCATTTTCTCAAACTTTGTTCACTGTACAATATTCAGACTTTGTTCCAAAGACAGAATGATTGATTTCTCCCCAGCATTTCCACGTTGCTTCTTCTTTGTAACATCCATGAGTTTCGCAATGATTATTGAATTTTTCTGCATAGCATTTCTGTTAGACAAAGAGATTATAATATTTAGAGAAGGAGAAGGGGAGGCAAAGGTTGACCTGGTTTTGCCTCACTTATTTTAGTTGCATAACTCTGGTACCTAAGTCAACAGTTTAATAATTTCAGATTTGATCTATTGTTAAAGAAGAAAGATCTTTGCAGAACAGCACAGATTTTTACTTGGTGTCTCTTTGTGTCAGCTACTAAAGGAGAATAACAGAACTATGATTCTAACTCTCACAGTACCAAAAATTCACTGTAGATTGGGGTAGATTGAAACTCCCATTTACCAGTGAGATATGTAAGGCTTTATTTTTCCTGGGAATAAAAAAAAAGACACTTATAAAGTGCATCTGTTTCCATAACTTTCTTGTTTTCTAAGAGGAATGGTTCTGATAATCAACCTTGCCTGTGAGGTCTTTGATTTCTTCAAGGCAGAGGACCTGCAGATCCTATGCCAAGAACCCACAAAGTGTAAAACACATATTTAACAGCCAACAGTAGGAATTTTTGTTTAAACAATGTGCCTAGGAATATAGAAAGCATTCTGCAGGAGTAGCTCTGGGCTTGGGTCCCCCGCAGATACATTTCGACTGCCTCTGTCAGTTGAAGTCTACTCTCTAACATGTTATACATATTCCAATTTCTGTTAAAAAAATAAAAAAATCTAACAGCTCATTAAACTGAACAACCTTCACTTATCCCCAGAGCCTGGCCCATTTCTGGACCCTGGCACACAAGAAATTGAAATGCAGAATTCAGCCGCTAACATGCACTAGCTGAAATACTTTGGCACTTTGCAGTTTTTCACTACTTGACGCCCCTTGTCAAAACATTAAGGGGGATGTAGAGCAGCAGCATGTCATTATGTAACATTTTTACACATCATATTTATAAAGAGTCAAACACATTTTATTCTTGATCTAGAACTCTGCTAATTAGATGCCACTGACAGTTTGACTGCAGTCTTTGAGTCTGAGCACTGTCATGCTGTTCCTGGTTGGCATTTATAGTTGGCTACTCCATAGAAGCTTGGGCCATTCTGCTCAGGTTTTCAAGGCGAGACAGAAGCATTGAAACTTTTCACCACTTGTTCATCATCTCTCGCTTGTTAATTAACGTCTGCACAGTGCCTTGAGTATGTGCTGTCAGAATTCTGTCTTTTATTTCCCTGGTGAAAAAGCCTAGAAAACACAATCGTGGATGGCCTACAAACTGTCCTAGATGGGAAAAAGAAAAGCCAGAGATTAAATCACCCGAGACTACAACCTTTTCAAAAGTGCATTTATCATAATATTATCATACCAATACAGGTTATTGCTCTTGTGATTTTAGGTTAAAGAGATTTTTGTCATCTAGCCAGCTCAGGTTTAGCAAAAGTGCAACAATACAGGGCTCAGCAGCCAGTGTAAAGCCAACCCCAAAGCATGGGAAGGTAATGATCAAGTTATTGAACTTTTGAGCTAAAGTTACATACCTGAAAATCTTACTTTCCCTCCTCAAAATTGTAATTTTGCCTGGATCACATCCCAGAACATTCTACTGGTAGCTGGAGTTTGTGGTATACTTCTCTCAGCTCTGACCATGCTGCTAAATGTCCCCTCTCCTGACCATCTTCCTGAGCTCTGAATGAGTCAGCCACACATTGCAGACACTTTGGGGGTTCACCAGCTCCATTACAACTGTTGTTAAGGGTATCCATCGTACTTGCATTCTTCTTATCTTTGTAAATTACTAGTTTTTCATGCAGACTAAACGGCGCCTCTATACAAAATGATCAGGTCTCTTTTAATGATATTGTGTAAGAAATTATCTGCCTGTAACCCAAATTCATCATATCTCCTTTGCAGAACTGCATGCTTCTAAATCCACTATGCATTTTCTATTGAAATCTTTCTGGATGCCAAAAATCAGGCACAGTCATGCAGAGAAAAAGGTGTTTCCCAACTAAAATACTACTGCGAGGCAGATTACAAGAGGCAAAAAAGCTAGGAGGGATCATAACAGAGAAAGTCTCTATGAGAAATGACATTAATTCCTGGCTTTCCTGTTTATTATCTATTCACAATGATAACTGTATCTATTGCGTTTCATGAGTTATGTGGTCATCTGAGGGTGATAAAAGCTCTTGCAACTGTTTAATTCATCAATTATCAAAAACTCTTTGTGTCAAGGCTCAGTGAAAACAAAGGCAAAATAATTTATCCTTTTCTGCTGATTTCAAGGTAACAGATGGTGTTTCACGCTTCTTTCTACCAGCCAGGGTACTCACACAACTTCTGAGATGGTCTATCATTTATTTAAGGTCTAAATACACACTTATTTGATAAACTTGGAGGGAAATATACAGAATATATAATATGGTTAGAATTTGTTATTTAGAGAAACTCTTCCAATCTGAGGAAATACATTAACAATAAAAGATATTATAAAGGTGGAGGGTTGATTTGTTTTTCAGTATCAATTACTTCATGTCCCCAGACCATAGGATTACATTGAGAGCTCAAGTTTATCAAATATTTATAAAGAACTGGATGCTTCTTTAGAAGAGTAAAATCATGGCTTTATATAAAGGCAAACTTTATCAGCTCAGCAGTCTTAATCTTGATCTCCTAATTTGAAGAGCTGTGGAAAAGTATGTGTGTGGGGAAAACATGAGCATAATTAGACAGGAGAATGTTCATCTCTTGATTTTATCCTCCTTGGTCTTTGGAAACAAAAATTACTTTATATTTACCCACCATAAAGCAAGATCTTGCTCAGCTGCGAAATTCTCCCCACAGAAATCTTCCATAGCAGTAGTGAATAATGCAGCACAAGGTAATGACAATGACACATTAGAGCTTCGTTTGAATGCACACTGTGCTTTGTGTGTGATGCAAAATTCAATGGACAGCGATTTGAAGGGGAGAAGAGGCTTGTTTGTGTGTTCACATTACATAATCCACTCATCTTTGTTGTTTCCGTTCTAGGCATTTTGTCCAAAGATGTTCTGCTTCTCATAAAGTGCACTCAGCCTTATCTGGAGCTCAGAAGCCTAAGGCTTTGTTACAATAGTTATTTATAACTTAACTATAAAAAAATTGATGGCTGAACAAGAAAACACTTCTTCAGTCATAAATAAATAGCTCGTTTGTACCTACGGAGGAGAAGAATAGCTTTCAAAGAGCTTTCACTTCAATTGCCGAATCATGACTTCCAGGTAGAAGCAATTGGAAGAAGGCGCTCTAAAACAAGATTCGTGCCATTTGTTGTTGAAAGCACTTTGCTAAGATTTCAAAAATTGCTCTGGGATTTGAATACCTTTGTGGGTTTTTAGGTGTCCCACTTGGAATTAATCTGAAATACTAAGCATTTCCAGCTCCCTGAAAACCAGACATCCCTGTCAACCATCTAGAAATGGAAGAACACAAAATTCTTGCCTAAGAGAAAATGAGTGGCAGCTGCAGATGGAGAAGCATATTCATGTGGGATAATTTAAGCCTTTGAAATACAATGGAGGTAAAGAAAAGAAATCTTGAAAAGTATCTTTTGAACTACTCAAGTAACAATTTTTGACCTATTGTCACTGTTGATTTTGTGCTCAGAAGCTGATTTCAGATAAGGGCCTAACTACTGAAACATGGAAATCAGAAACTATGCCATGTTTGTGACGATTCAGTTATGACTGTGTTTGATATCAGTTATATTGGTATGAAACTGAAACACTGATACAACTTTTCCTAGATATATGAATAAGCTATACCCACATAGCTATGTAGAGTCATAATGTTTGTGTTGGAAGGGACTTGAAACCCTCTGCCATGGGCAGGGACACCTTCCACCAGATTAGGTTACTCCAAGTCCCATCCAGCCTGGCCTTGAACACTTCCAGGAATGAGGCAGCCACACATCCCATGAGAGTAACCATTACAATTACGATGTTCAGTGATGCAGTAACATCATAGTTGAAACAGTGAAGTAACTATTCAAAAGGACTTAATTTTCAAAACCCAGGAGAAACCCTCAATCCAGTTCTCCCCAGCATGTGCAGGATTTGCAAAGACATGTTTCCATTTAATTTCAGCAGAACTTTTTGGTGTTTAGGAAGAGAAGGATCATCATTCATAAAGTGGAATTGAATTAGAACCACACATAAAGAAGGTTTTTTTATTAAATTTATTTGAGCCTGGTTTTGTGCTAAATGACCTGCTTTGCTGATCCCTCAGATCATCATCCATGTTACATTTGAACATTTCCAAACATCTTGAATAAACAGAGATAGTTTCCCCCACTTTTTCTGTTATTAATCTTGAAGAACACTACCAATTTCCCCAGCATACAAGACTTTTAAGCAGCAGCACAGAAACTGCCTGAAATCTCTGAAGCTCATGCTGAAATGCAGAGTTTCTCTACTCTTGAATTCTTTTCAGTAGGTGTTGAAATCTTTTATAGTAAATTGCATTTTACATGTTAGAAACTTCAAAAGAAGGTGTTAATATAATTGAGACATGATAAGTTTGACAGTTGGTGTCATTATATGAGTTTCACTCAGCAGCCTTCTGAAGCAAAAATAATTAAAAAATCTGTTTTCCTAAGGAAAGGAAGCTTATGGTTTTAATGATGAAATAACTTCTTAATAACCTCCTCTAATCCATAAAGTCCTCGTTCATGTCCCAATATTCAACATTTTAAAGTGGATTAGGTGTAACCATTCTGACTCTCACATTTCTGGTATTATTTTTAAAATGGATCTTTTATAGAAGTAGGATTGTATTCTGTGGTTATATACTCTCCCTTATATTAGAATTCAATTATAGATAGGGAAATATTTTACAACTTACTTGACACTTTAAATCTCGTTGCCTCTCAGTGAGTATCAATAGGATGGGGTCCTGTCCCAATTACCACTTTTACATAGTTTTTTTGAAGATCAAGCCAAATAACAGAGAAAGGCCTGGGGACAGCTGTGAACAAACTTTGGAGCAATTTTTGGAGAGTCTGGGAACAGGAGGTACTCTGAGTATCAATTAGATCATTCATTTCCTGCTGAAATTTCGGTCACCAACATGAGATTTAGTTGATCTGCAAATGTTAGGATTCAAACTGCTAAAAAAGGTAGGAAGATTTTCTGTTTGTTTGTTTGTTTGTTTGTTTGGGGGGGGTCCACTTGAGACCTATGAGGAGAAGACAAGAAAAGAACAATTGATCAACAAACGCAAATGATACTAGATATGTAAATACAAAAGGAACTATCCTTTAGAGTCATATATGCTAATGTAGAATCAAATACAGGACAAATCTGACCACTAAATCCTTGGGAATATTCTTGGAATGTGTCATGTGAAACCAGTTCAGAGAGTTCCTTTCGCCATGTCTCCATATTCCTTGCTGAAACATGAATAGTGCTGCCTAATTTGCCTCCCTCTCCCTTCCAGCCTTCCTTTTTATAGACCATCCTTCTGAAAACAACAGAAAGTTTTATAAATTCTAAATATAGAGAAGGCCTTTTATGCAGTCATGCTATTGGACAGGTAACACTGACTTTGCAGCAAGATCCATCCAAAGATCAAACATGACAGAGTTATGGAGAAATCAGGGACGGACACAACATTAGACTTTCTCCATCAACATGTCATGATATAAACATTCCACAACTACAAAAAAAACCAGATTTTTTTTCAGGCATAACCCCAGCCTTCACACAAACCTGCTCTTCGCCTAAACTCATCTCAGTGTCACTTAGCTGTTACTCTCACCCTGGGGGTCTTATTCCTTTTTTATATGAATGAATCAGAATTTAAAGCCAAATGTTTGTATAAGCAGATCTCCAATTAAGTGCTGCAGGCACATTTTAATCTTACAATCAATGCCACCAATGAGGGTGCTATCTGTATTATAAAGTTCTTTCAACAGTTCTGAGTCATGAAAAGACGAGGAGGTTCTCGTGCACAAGTGAAACTCAGGAGGGGTGGGGATTTCCAGGCCCAGTATATCCCATGAAATTTGGCAGTATTTCTGCACTATTTACCACTTCATCCATTTTACAACTGCTTATCTTTCCGTGTGCTTGAAGACAAATGATTCAAGA
Source organism: Corvus hawaiiensis (assembly GCF_020740725.1). Classification (NCBI taxonomy): domain Eukaryota; kingdom Metazoa; phylum Chordata; class Aves; order Passeriformes; family Corvidae; genus Corvus; species Corvus hawaiiensis. The sequence goes on along the minus strand of NC_063216.1, from coordinate 75,006,930 downwards.
AGAGTAAAACCTACATTATGTAAATAGTAGTTCTCCATCCAGTCTGCTGTGCAGCCCATGAGCCTCAGGTTAGGTACTTCTACCTCACTTGGCCAGGTAATTCTGCTCCTGTAGGAACTCTTGAACTGTGTCAGACCTCCCTGAGTAACTCAAAATAGAGATTTGTGAACTTACAACTTAAGAGACATAAAAGTACTGACTTTACGCATTCTCAGTTTTGCAATAGACAGCAAAAGGAGGAGAGAGAAGAAAGACAGATTTGGATGCCAGTGTCTTAATTCAGGTCAGGCACCAGGTTGCAGGCAAGCCTGGGACAAGCAAGAAGGCCTAAGTGCAAGAAGAGATAGGTGGAAGAAAGTAGGAACAGGATTGTAGGCAGGCAGGGCGAACTGAGTGATCAGAGCTAAGACTGGTTTATAGAGGTTTATGTTTTGTGCAGCATGCTGAAAGAATGGCTTTGTTGGGCTGCAACAGCTTTTGATGGGTTAATAACATGAGCTAATTATCATTATTATGGCTTAAACAGTGGGTTCTTTGAGCCTTACCGCCTTGATGCCAACATTACCAGTCATTACTAAGTTTCCTCTAAAAATGTCCATCTCAGGTATTTCAGATCCATGACAACTTTGCTGCCTCCTCTCATTTGTAATGGCGCTTGCATTCACATGACAGATCTTGCCAAATTCCATGAGGAGCAGTGTACTAATGACAGTGTGCAGGGTTTGTGGGTTTGAGGGAGGTTCAGTAAGATCTTCACCATAGCCAGCATGTCAGTGCTGGACTCCACAAAAAGGATCTGTCTCTGGTAATTCACAGACACCATCCCCAGGTTCCAAGCTTGTCCCCAAGATCCATGACACTGAACAAGTTGCCCAGAGAAATTGTGGATGCTCCATTCCTGGAAATGCTCAAGTCCAGCGAGGAGAGAGCTCTGAGCAACCTGGTCTAGTGGAAGGTTTCCAATGGAAGGGGGTTGGAACCAGGTGATCTTTAAGGTTCCTTCCAACACAAATCATCCTATGATTCTATGACTTGCTACGTGCTTGTCATTGCATCAGCCATCTTTCACAGAGATAACTTTTTAGTAACTATTGTCATGGTACTTTCAGCAACAGCTTTCCTGAGAGAACATTTTATGTTGATCCCCATGAAGCAGTTTCACATATGGGACTATCAGTGGCTCAGTCCTCTTGAAGGAATATTCTCTTAATTCTCTAAGCTGCATGATGTGCTCTGGTTGAATTGCCTCAAAATCTTTCCTTGTTTATTGGGGTTTAAAGCTACCTTTTCCAGACTTCCTATTTTTCAGCCAGACCTGAAGAGAAAGGAAAACCAGAGCACCTCTGGGACAACTTGCTCTGTCATTGTGAAAATATGACAGATCCTCAAATTACAGTGCAGATAGTTGAAGCACGGTGGGGGAAGGCCCATGTTACAACACTAGTAAATTAAATGTACTTTTGTAGCTTTTGTATCTTACACAACCCAGCAGGAATGACATGAGGAAAGATGACAGGCAAGTAAATGCCTCAGCTAAGGAGAGGGGAAAGAAGGTGAGGAAGCAGGAGGTGGTGATAGAGCACGAATAGTTCACAAGGCATCCCCAGACAATCAAGTTGACAGAAGGAGTGGGAGTTTGCAGGCAAACTTTCTGCTGTCTCACTAGGTTGGGAGCAGGATGATGAGAGCTCTAAATAACAGGTGCTTTATTTAACAAGGGAGAGAGAACATGAGAATTAAATGAAAAAAATTTATTAGGGCTAAAGTTTCACCAGGAGTGTCAGAGGCTGAGGCTATGACAGGGAGGAATGGTGCTCTGCCTCTTTTTGTCCCTTTGGATGTCTGTAGGCTCATGGGCAGGAGGCTAGAAGGTCTCCTGTGAACACCAGTCTTCTCCACCCTGCAGAGTTCTGCCCATCCTTTCAAGGAACTAAGTTTTCCACAGCTGTAGAGTTTTTGTGACTCCTCCAAGGAAATCTTGATATTTCTTCTTCACCTTCCAAAAACATCCTCAAAACTCATTTACCAAAATAACTAGTTATACCACTCCCAGGAACAGAACACAATCTACCAGAAAATTCAATTTCAAAAATTTGTTTTTCGAAAAGTAGGACCTGCCTATGAGGATATTAGTTCTGTGTAATTAACCAAGAAAATCCTTATCCAGTTTCCAATGGGATTCTTTACAGACATAGCATAACACAGGTACCCAGCAATTACACAAGACGTCCATCCATCACCAGTTTCTTTACTTTTCTCATGGCATCTTAATAAATGAGTAGCAGTCTTCTTTTCTTTTTCTTTTTTTTTTCTTTTTTTCTTTTTTTTACCTCATATTTCCTTTCAATACAATAGTAGTAAAGAAATGCTGATGTTCTCTTGTCTTCACTGGTCAGAATGAGATGGATGCATCACAATCTTAAATTTGCCAATGGAATTTTTTTTTTTTAATTTTAAGCTAAATATGAAAGAATTTGAAAGTTTCTCCACTTGTTTTTTGACACTGCATGGTGATTGCCTTGCCAAGAAGTGGGAATTCACTCTTGCAGGAGACACTTTGCTCAGTAACAACTGGAAGACTTGCAATTAGTTATATCTGGCCTTGCTATTTGGTCATAGTACCTGGTTCTTCTGAAATTTTTGAAGGCAAATTAAAGAAACTGGAGACTGCTTCCCATCTCAGAGGCAGGATAGGATTACAAAGTTGACAAGCATTATTTAGTCTGGTCCATATCATCATCCATCTCCCACATATACCAGGACTCTGAAAAAACCAAGACTTGCTGCTTCATTCTGCAGCAAGTTACCACTTTGTGCCTGGATTTTTGTTTTATTTTCTGGAGGGAAGAAGAAATTAGAGATAATTTTTCACTCAGTGGGTGTTTCTTATACATACATGTACTCCTATCGACCCATTTCAAAGTTCACCACAGGGAAGTACTTTAAAATCTTGAATATTTTTTTTTTTCTATGTAATCTTTTTACACCCTTGCCTGAGAGTAGCACAATTTCACTTGCCTTTTGCAGTCTGGTTTTGTCCATGCACCACAAGATACACAGGAATGTGGTGATTCATTTCCTTTGACTTTGGATCCTATTGCTCAGTTGCTTTGGCTACCTGTGGCTCTCTTCGTAATCACTTCAGAGACCAGAGGGCTTTAAGGTACAATTCATTTGACCTATTTTAGACTTTGGCTTTAGCATGAAATAAATTGCACTCCAGAAGTTCTCATTTCTCTCCAAAATGAGCCTCAGGTGACCAGCACAACTCCGGATGCCTGTGGCGTGGCTGTCTACAGCTGTGTTAAATCAGTCCCACCCATGAATTTCACTCAGGGCCTCTATCCACTGAAATCCAAGGTGAAACTCCCTTAGGCTTTGGGTACAGTTCTGCTCTATTTCATCTTTGAGAAGAAATGGGTGTGCTTGCAGATGTTTTAAACACATGGTGGACTTTTACTTTCCCAAGATTTAGGACAGCACCTTAAAGACTCATTAAATATCTGTATTGAGTTGCTACTGTTCACTAACCTGTTTGAAATGAAAATTAATTTAGTGTGATAGAGCTGGAGATGTAACATTCTTCTGCAGGTTTGAAATTGTAGAGGTAATTGTTTTATTAAAATATTTGCTCTTTTGCTCCCTACAAGGTTTTTGATGGCCTGGAAGTCAGTGTAGAGCACCATGCCAACCGTTAGCGCTTTGATTTCCGCAATGCCTTTCGTTATTTAATAGGCCTGAAATATTGATTAACATTTACAGATTCAATTCCAAGCACTTGCCAAGGGTTACAGAGAGCCAGAGAGAGCTGGTTGTGCCAGTCAAATTGTGAGGTGTAATGAAATCCCCTACTGTGCCTGTCAACTTATCCAGTGTACAGGTCATTTCCCACAAGGTCTGCCATGTTGAAAGAAGCAGTTTTCACATGAAACATTTCATAGGCAAAGGGAAAATATGTCTCCAGTATTGTATGCTTTATCCCTTTGTCTAATATTGAATGGCCTCATTGCTTCACACAATTTTTGCCCCCAAAGCTTTCTAAGTCAATAGAAGAAGAATGTTTCAGGTGGGCAAAAGTCAAGACTCTCAGTGTAAATGCTTTATTACTGTTGTCAAGGAATTTCACAGTAACTAAGGCTAGAGATAGACAAGCCCCAAAAGGACTGGAATCTCAATCCATTTTAGTTAAGTATTGAATGATTCTTTTATTCTTCCAAATATTACAAAGCTCCCTTTGAAAGATACTTACATCTTTCTTCCAATAATGTTCTCTTTCTTAATTTGTTCCAAGACTGCAACTTTCCTTCAAATTCAAACTTTCTTACTTATTTCAATCCAAGTCCAAATAGAATATATTCTATTTCATCCAAGTCTACATCTGATTTTCTTTTTTTTTCAGGATCAGGGTACTTTTGTCTTCTTATCTCCTACAGAGAAAAGAAAGAATATGAAGGGAAATGTTTCATTTTTTTTAAGGTTCCAGTTTTGCTCCTGCTATTAAATGTTAAATACCTGATTTCAAAAAGGTTCTTTTAAAGAAAGATGTCTTGTTCTTTGAGTGACCAGGATCTAATTTTAGATTGACTATAACAATAGTCTTTAGGCCAAAAAAATCAATGTACAATTGCTGGCCCTGATCTTTCATGTGCTATTGTTTCAAGTTTAAAATTTCTGAATAAGGAGTATAGTTGTTTGCCCTTAGTTCTATAACAAGGAGGGAGACACAGGTATCTGAGCTAGTAAATGCTTCCAGTGCCCTGACCTGACCTGACCTCAAAATGATGGCTTTGATTTACAATTTTAGAGTAGACTTTGGCTGGTTTCTCCACCAGCTCAAATTGTAGTGGGACATTTGACACTGATGGATGGCTGGATAGAACCACCAACAGATTCAAAAATATTTTCTTCACTTTTTGCTGAGTATATTGAAAGAAGAGGGAAAACACCCACCTGAGAATGATGCAGTGGATATTTTAGATGTCAGTGGTACTAGCTCAGGAGAGATCAGGTCCATCGGTTTAATTGAACATTTCTAACAACCTAAAGGTAATGGACATTGAAAAAGGCAAAGGGATTTCCCATCAAAAATGGGTGATGAGCAAAATCCCACTATTTGACATTCCACAGAAAATGCACATTTTCTCCTTCAAGTATGTTTTAATTTATTTTTATGTTATTTACAAGAAGTTTTGCACTGAGATAAGTGGCAAACATGCAGTCCTGATAAACAGCTAACAACCAAAGATTGGTTTCCCATCTCCAGGAATGAGCTTCAGTGAAACTTCATCTACAAGTTTCTCTTGTTCTGCAATATACACCCAGTTCTGTTGGTAAGAATTTAATTATGGTCTGTATAAACCTTTGTTTTAGACATTATACTTCAAATTCCGCATTCTTCACTGAGAACAAGATGTCTCTAACAAGTGCTTTGCTGGAAATGGAAACGAGAGGGATTTTTTTCTGGTAGCCAGCATGCTTGAGATTAACATGTAAAATTTTAATGATCCATGAGTGATTCCTAGGGTGGGATCCCATTTAAGATTAAATAACATATATTTAGGTATCCATATATGAGCTGAGTATTTAATCTCCTGATAGGAACAGCTGACAATCATCGTATCCAGAAAGCTATTTAGCTGACCAGTCTTGAGGAGTAGAACTAACTGTTAAAACTTTCTGAAACTTAAATATCTGTGGCCTTTTGAAATGCCTAAGGCATTCCTACTGGACTGACAAATATAACATAGGATTTATGGGAGGTGACATCACTGTGAAGCAGAAGCTAGAGGCCAAGCAAGATACTTCTCAGAATCTAAAATTATACAAGACTGTATGTAGGCAACTGGGTGCTGTCCTAGATAACAACCTCAGGGTGAGCTGATAATCTGAGCACCACAAATATCACTGATTCCAGTCACAGAGACATCCTAGAGGAGTTGCAACCTGTACATAGCTTGGACAAACATGACACGGTCCTTGTAGAAGACATAAGCCATACTGAAAATGCAGGTGAGAGCCAAGTGGGGTCCACAAAGGAACCTCAAATGGCAATTGACACTTTCATTTAGGCAAAATAACTAAGTTATAAAACCCACTGAATTTTCACTGCATGTTCTTTGACTATACCAGGAGCTTAGATACGTAGACACCTGCAGGAGAACTATTTAAGGCTTCCATGGTTCATCATATCAATATATGAGATTGCTCAGAATACCCCATCTGATGTACCTCAGGATCAGATTGGCAATAAGAAGTTGTTTTATCACACAGAATCAATTAGATTGGAAAAGACCTCTGAGATCATCGAGTCCAACCTATGACTGATCAACCAGACCATGTTCAGGCTTTCCTTAAACACTTCCAGGGATGGTGACTCCACCTCCTCCTTGGGTAGCCCATTCCAATGTCTAATCACCCTTTCAGTGAAGATATTCTTCCTAATGTGCCACTTAAACCTTTCCTGGTGCAACTTTATGATCCACAAGTTATGGATCCACAAGACTATACTAGCCTTCAAATCAAGTTCCCCACAACTCAGATGATCTTCTGCTTTCTTCTGAGGTGGCTAAGACTCTCCTTTTCATTTCTACTTCCTAATTCTCTGCTCCCTTCTAAAATCTCAAAATTGGTTACCTTAGGAAATTGCACAATGCAGGGTGCAGTTTCACCTCATCTTGATGGAGGGTGTTGACCCAGAGGATTAGTGACTCTGAAATCCTCCTCAGATTAATAGGATTTCTTGGAATGACCACTTACTCTGACCATGGGGGCTGATATTTCAATATTGATATTGATTATCTCTGTACAAAATAATTAAATATGAATTAGCATGAGATGCCTGACACAGATTTGACTTCCCCTTGGACAGCCCAATCAGTAGTATTGGAAGTCTCAGGTTTTTTTCTGTAGCCCATTGAAAATGCCATTCATGCAAGTGGAGGAAAGCAATAAGTGCTTGAGAAGAGGGGATTCCAGCAGCTCAGCCACATGGACAGACCTGCCCCTAACTGGATGGAAAGGATGATTCAGGTTAGGGAAGAAGAAAAGTGAATATTAGCACCTAATACCTTGTGCTTGCAAGTGAAAGACAAGACTCAAATACTCTGGCATTTCTGACTCAGGACTTCATTTTAAAAGGAAAATGCTGTGTTTCTAGATGAGGCAAACCTTTTGTTTGACTTTTAACAAGGAAAAAAAAGTATCTCAATTCAGATCAACTCAAACATTGTGGGTTTTCCTGAAAAGATGTAAACAGAAAAAGCAATAACTAAAGATGTAAACAGAAAAAGCAATAACTAGCAGACCCCTAATGAAAAGAAGGTAAACTCAGAGGAAATTGAATTTCAGCAGAATATCTGTGCCTAAATCCCTTCTCATTTTAACAATTTGGGTGACAGCTACAGTCTCCTGGCATTACCATGCATTGGTTTCTTGTGGTGTCTTCCCAGTGTGTCTTTGACACCTTGCCACACCCAACTCAATTCCTCAGAGCAGCTTTTCAGTTACTTTTACACTTTTCTAGCTCCAGCTACAAACCTTTAATTTTAAAACTATTGTCACAATTTCTGTTTTCTTCCATATTCTTTTGCCTAGGAAAGTAAGGTCTATTGACTCTAATTCAGCTTGACTGGGCTCCAGAGCTTGGAACTTCACTTTTGTACTTGTTTTCTTTAAGAAAATGCAATATTTGCTCTCTACATTGATTTCCTGATTCTTAACCGTTTTGTCACTGTACTGCCAACATGAATGTAACCCCCTCCAGTTAAATCATTGTCTTTTTAGGGCAACTTTGTAGTACTAAAGACAAACCTGCAACACTTTCATCATGTTGACATAATAGCAACCCAAGATATCCCTGACAGCAGAAATGCTGGGGGCATGAATTCTAACATCTTGCCGTAGGCTAAATTGTAAAAAAATGCTTTAGAAGCTGCAATTGACCCTATCTGGTATAAATCAACTATGATGTATTTAAATTAATGTCTTTTAATTAGACGTACACAGGACTGGGAGCAACACTGAACATGATTAGGTGAAATCTCCGCTGCAACCCAGAAATAAAGTTATCATTTACATTTGCTGATCTCTAATTTTGACACCTTTCAGGAAGGTTTCCAGTTTGTCTTTTCCTCATGCTGGCCACACTTTAAGCTCCCTTTGTGTCTCTGCCCCTTTAGCAATATGGTGCACTGACTTCTTGCTGAAGACACAAAATCTTCTCTTTTTCTGCATTTTTGCCATAATCTTTTTAGCAGCCTCCTCATTCTCTGCATTTTCTGCATCTAATCATCACCTTTCTTTGATTAACTGTAAGTAAAACTTGCAGGTGTTTTGGGGGATTGGTTTAGACAGAGATTTTTTTAAGTTTTAGTGTAATCTAGACAGAGATTTAGAAACACAGATCCCACCAACTTCTGTGGTGTTCTGTTCCTACATATTGTAAAGGTGCATTTGAAAATCTCCCTCTTGGGGCCTCAAATAGCTCTTACACCATCGAAACTTAAATGGAAGTGAAATTGTAAAACAAATGCTGAACACCCACGGGTTCCTTTGGTTTTCCTGCTTATTGCAGGTGCTTTATCACTTCTAAAATTTGCACACTTTTACTCAATTTAGAAAGGCCAGCACATTTTCAAAAGTGCACTCTCCACCCTGAAGAGTTTTGTGTTTCAATAAATGTGTTACCAAGGGAAAAACAAGATGCAGACCTCGAGATTGTTGCTTAATTTCTGCCTTTCATCACAGGAGCCCTTCCTCTAATGCTTCATGATAAATTCAATCATTGACCAATTCCTAAAGCAGAAGCAGGGAATCTGTCTTCAGGAGCAGGCACAGCTTGAGATTTCTTTTTACATGACTTATGGTCACTTTACATTGTGCGAGTGGGATACAATCAAGATGCTTGACCTTTGAGCAGGGTAAAGGTACCCATGTTTGGTTTAAAAAGCCCTCTGATGGCTTTTCCATTGGCTTTCATCAAATTCCATTAAACAGTGAATCCTGGCAGGGATTTTAAAAACCAGAATAAGCTGCTGTGGGTTTGAGTTCACAAAAACATCAACTTACTGACATCTAATTAAGAGCTGATTCTTTAGAAACTCAATATAAATGCATTATCATTTAGTTGTCTGGTTTCCCACAAAACCAGGAAGCTAACCTAGCATCAAAACATTTCCATGAGTAATTTTCACAGACCAACCCTCTTTTTTTTTTTTTTTTTTTTTTTTTTTTTTTTTTTTTTTTTTTTTTTTTTTTTTTTTTTAACAGTCCAAATCTTAAAGCACATAGGTTTTTGGACATACATCTTTTTCAAAGCCAAGGGAAAAAATCTGAAAACAATTTGCAGGGCAAAAATGAAGCTAAGAAAATCCCCAAAGGGTTCTTTCGTAGTGGTAAATCTGGGCCTGTTTTACAGCTGAAGGAAGAAAATCCTTCCTTGAAAAGACGTGTTCTAATTGAACATGAGCTAAACAGATCTTTGGGCTAGCTCTTTATTTTTCTCCTCTTATCTTAACAGAAGATTATTCATGTTATCAAAATTCTATTAAAGGGTTTTCATTGAAGAAAAATGTTGGATTTATTGATATTAATAATGTGCTCCTTGAGCACCTGTTCAAAACTAAAGGAAGGTCAGAAGCTCAGGATCACTGAAAGATTGCCTAAAGATTAAAAATAATTTAAACATAACTTGTGTGGGACATTTTAGCTTGTCTTTTAGCTTGTTGGGACTCCAATAACTCATATTTTCCAAGAGGAAATTGTATTCCAAAGAGACAAGAAACTTAGTTTTCTTGAAATGAAGACTGATGCCCAGAACCTTATGTAAAAAAAAAAAAAAAACCAAACAAACCAAAACAGACAAATATTATGGTACTGAGGATGAAATCTTGAGATATGACAATATTGTGATCTGGACCTTTGTGATTACAGCTGCAGAGGAATGGTCTCATCTCCTTTATCTCAGAACAAGGACTGAAGATCTGTGAGAGAAGATAGTGTCACAAAAAAAACCTGAAAGAAGCTTACAAATATAATTCTTTCACCTCATTGAAACTTCTGCACACCTGGAAAGGTGACATTTGTGCTGTTCCTTTATAACTATGTCTTAAAAAAATACTGCAGTGAAGGAGATTCTGAAGAAAACATGTAATTTTAACAAAAACAGTTGATTTCTTCAGAACTAACTAAAAAGTTAAAAAGTCCCCCAATGACTTCCTCAATACTAGGCAATATATGAATGAAAATTTGAATTTTTAGATCTTCATATCTGTTACATACTTGTTTTGCTTAGATATTCCAGTGATCTGAAGCCCATGAGTGAGAAAGGAAGCTGAAATTTCTTTACCAAGTGATATTCTGCAGTCAAGAATTTACATTTTTCGAGGATAGTTTATTTTTACTTGTTGCTAAAAAATGTTGCTTTTCCTAAGAATTTATGAAAAATCATAAGAGTTCTGAGAAAAGTGAACTTTTCTTTATCCAGATAAATTCTAAACTAGAGAATTGAGGCAACATAAAAGAGAAAGAACAAAGGATTGGAAGTGGGGGAGGAATTAGAAAACAGTGCTAAAAATTTCATAATTTCTACACTGAATTCATTTCATTCTATCTTTTTCAGATTTTTTTTCTTTCTAGTCATAGCTGGAGAGTAGCGTGGCCCAAATTATAGATCATTTATATTGTATTAATATTCACCATTCCTTATTTTGACAAACCACTGATAAAAGTTGTTTGCTGAAGAAATACATTAATATTAATAAGTGAATAATGAGTTCACTTAAGACTTTCATTATCTGTACATTCATAAGTTTGAAAGATGAATATGATAGCTGAGAAAAAAAAAATGTTGCTAATTATGGTCTCAGCTCGATCACCAGAACAGCACAGCTTTTCCTAGAGATGCACTAAAACCAGAAATCAAAATATCAGCCTTGGACTTAAGAGTGGAGCTGAAACCCCACCTAAAATATTTCTTAGTTCTAGTTCTACCTCTTATCATGCCATAACTTTATAAATATTTGTTGAAAGAGCTCTTGGGAACTGTCATGTTTGTTACAAAAGACTGGCCATATTTATTCCAGTAAGGGAAAACGTTGCCCTCACTGTAAACAAGAAGCAGCTGGACTGTGCTGATGAGCTCCAGTGAGAGCAGAGTTTATGCACATTTTTTTTGTAGGTAGGCATTTGTGTATTGTCTGCTTCTCCAGCAGAGTTTTGTTTTGTCTTGGAGTTGATACTCCACACCATGATACATGTAAATAGACTTCCCATGAGCTCTTGCAAAAAAAAAGTGATTGCAGCACATATCTAAACAGTCACAAAATTACTAATCCACCCTAAAATTGGTCTGAGAACTAGTTGAGGATCAAAGAACAGCTGGAGTGGGCAAGTGGTGGCCACCAAGGGCAGAGAGAACTCCCTTACTGGAGCCTGGGATTGTTTGTTTCCAGGAGACACAGGAGAGTGAAGTCCACCCTAGGAATATTTTCTTATCATCTCATTCATGATCTGAAAATTGAATCACACGATATTTTTTACAGGAAGAAAGAAATAAAACCAAAACAAAAACTTCCACAAAAGAGTTTTAGTGTACATTTGAGGACAAATTTAATAAGACCAACTCAGTCTTCAGTGCCAAGTGAAAGAAGAAAATTGTCTTCAAGGTTTTGATGGAGTCTATTAGGGCCTCTTCATTAAAAAACTTCCAGTGTTTTTCACAATGGGAAATGTGATTCCAAAGAAACTTTTCTGTCAGATTTTTCCTGGTTTAACAACAGGAAGATTGAATCTTTAAATTAGTAAAGGAAGTAGAACAGGGGGAATGGCTGAAAGATGCTTTGCCTATTACAAGTTTATGCTTGTGAAATGTAAATCTTGATGTATTTTTGCTTCATTTGGACATATGTAATTGCTGGATCAGATAGAAACTTGAATTAGCCCAGCTCGAGTCTGACTTGCTCTCTTAAAATTTCTATCCATCATCTGTATAAAGGAGATTTGTACGACTATTGCCCTATCCTCAATTCTTAGTTAGGTGCCAAGAGATCTGTATCCATCTAATAGTCTAACTAGTATTCTGAAATGATGAAGACAGATAGATATCCAAATAAGTAATTTTAATTGCCTTGATGTGATATAGGCAGATTTTTCACAGTGGGCTACATGACTATTCCAGAGGGAAAGTTCTGTCACTAAATAGGTCACTGACCATAAGGAAGTTTATGGTGTGGTTTCCAGCCTGGGTGAAATGTTCTAATTTCAGCACCGTGAGTACCTTCCAGTGTGACCACCAGTTAGGCAGAACATGTAGACTTTAGGTATTTTGTTTTAACAGATATTTTTTTACCTTTTCTTTTCTGAGCTGAAGATAATGTGAAGGTATTTCAAGATGAAGGCATTTATATTCCAAGGAACAAAACAAAGATACTGTAATGGCATATGTGAGCTACATTTACCCTGAGGCACTTACCATAAAGTTCAGGGTGGTTTTTTATTGCATCATTCTGACAGCTGTGAATAGGAAAGTGAACATATTGGTATTGTCACTGGGAACTACCATTTACATCTTTGGATACATGAGGGAGAGGTAAAGGTACCAGCATCTGTGTGCAAACACAGAGGACATAGATCCAGAGAGCTCCCTTGGATCAATTTCATTTGGAATTCAAGAGGGACAAAAGAATTAAAACAACTGCTGGTTTGGGTTTTTTTCTAATAGGGAAAAGAAGGAGGGAATGAAGCTGGGAGAAGAAAAGGAGGAATTCAGGGTGAGAGAGAGAGAGGAAGGGAAGGAAATAGGCAAGCTGGCAGGTGAGTATGCAGAAAGGAGACACAAACAAGGAAAATAATATAAAAAGAAAAATAAAGAAAATGAAAGAAAGGGTGAAAGAAAAATGGAAAAAAAGGAAATAAAAAGCATAGAAACAAGGGAGGGAGGGAGGGAGGGAAGGAAGGAAGGAAGGAAGGAAGGAAGGAAGGAAGGAAGGAAGGAAGGAAGGAAGGAAGGAAGGAAGGAAGGAAGGAAGGAAGGAAGGAAGGAAGGAAGGAAGGAAGGAGTTCGGAAGGAAGGAAGGAAGGAAGGAAGGAAGGAAGGAAGGAAGGAAGGAAGGAAAATAAAGAAAGAAAAAGAGCAAGCTAAGGAGACAAAGGCTGACTTCTTCCTACGTATTTGTCTGGAGAGGTACACACAGGTTCGTTTGATGTGCAGACACAATTTAAAATGACCTTCTACAAATGTCCTAGGGCACAAAACAAGAAAATTCCATCACTCTAAATGTCTGAAAAAGTACATTATGTTTTTTCTAGCCTCTCTGGAGCATCTTTAAGCAAAAGCATGGTAAATAATATATCAATTTTCTATCGCCACCTATGAGTGAAAATGTAGAACTGCAAATTATTCTTGCATATTAGAGGAAAGAGATGTGACTGTTGTAGTTTGAATATTTCCAGACATATCTTTTATGTCTGAGGCAAAACCAACTACAATCATTTGTTCCTGTTGGAAATAAGACAATTTTCAGTATATTTATGGTTTACTAATTTATTTAGTTTTATTCATATCATGCATATTAGGACTTATTTCAGTACTTCTACTGTCCTGTCCTAAGTGAAGCCAAAATTTGGGTGTTCTGTGGCCCAAGAAAAAGACCCTTCTGATTTGGATGGTGCCTACCATATAGAAACAGGGGTAGTCTCAACCTTCTGTATCTACATATTATTTCCAGACTATGAACTCTGAGATATAGGTAGTGATTTAATGGCAAATGATGCAAGAAGAGAGGAGGAAATAGGAGAGAAACACAAATAAGAATTTGCTTAAATCAGCAGCAGGGTCAAAGTGGAATAGACCAGAAAATCTGAGTGAATGTAAACCAGTGAGATGAGGTATTCTGATATAGAGTGATATGATATCTATGAGATAGGGTATTCTGATGTAGAGTGGTTGAACAATGGAGCTGAAAGAAGAGTCAGGATTAGGGAGGAAATGGGTATGACTGATCCCTAAGGTCACAGAGTAGGAAGGAAGGAATTCTGTGAGATGGCAGCAGCAGGACCTGAGGAAGAGTAAAGCAAAGCGAAGACAACACGGAATTTTTGGACACATTCCTTTAGAATCCAGGAACTCTGGATGTCATATTCAGCTGAAGCACGATCTTCCTCTGTGATTGAAAAAAGAAGAAAAAAGAGAGAAAAGTAGGATAACTCTGGGCCCAATTCATAGCAAGAGTCCTGGTGGGATTCATTAAGTGAATGAAACATTGCAGCACAGAGATCTTTGAGCAAGTCTCCCCAGGCTCCTGAATAGTCATTGAGGAAAAGCACATGTACACTGTGAATCATCTGTGTGCATTTGGCTGGATGAATTGCATTTAAAAGGGGCCTATTTTGCTCCATTGTCTTTGAAAGGAGTGAAGGGTGCCCAGCTCACATGGAGACTTCTGGAGCAGTCATTCAGCTGCCTCCTCTTGTGAATGGAGAGAAATGGGCATTTCCAGTGTGTGATTCATTCCAGCTATCCCAAGCACTTGTCTAAATTGCCTTCTGGAGTTGCCTTTTATTTCTTTATTTTAAGAAAAACTCAGCCTGTTATTCCTGAGTGACTAACAGGCTTTGATAACTCACACTTCCATGTCTAAACTTAGGTGAGATGAATCCCACTCAGGATATATGAAATCCCGATGAATTCCTTCCTGCCAGACACTTTAGCTGACAAAGGTCTAGAGACCAGCAGGGCTGAAAATTTGCATTACAACTGTCCTGTTTCTTTTTCTCCTACCTGCCTCAGGTAGGTGGATAACATGCTGATGCTGTGTCTCTTGGACACACCTCTCGATGCACCACAGAAAGGTCCCTAAATGTTCATAATTCTGGCAGCTCAGGAGACATCATTGTGCCTCCAGCCCACAGCTCCCTGTGTCCCAGTTCTTGGGGTAGGACTGTCTAATTTCGCTAAAAGGATTAACATATGGAAGTTGCTTGCAGGTGTGCTTGAAGGTGTGAAGGCAGAGGTCGTAAATAAAATGACACAGTGTAAAACATTGAGGAGTTCATTGAAGGAGAAAGCAAAGTTGAAGCAGCAGCATTAAAAAATTACCAGAATAAAGTGCAGTTTAGGCATAGGGTGAATTCTGAAACAGGTTTGTGTTGTCTCTGCCACAAAATATCTGTGTGATCATTGGCAGGGCACAGAAAAGCTTTTGAGAAAGTCAGGCACTCTGTTTATAGAGCATTAGCCAGAATAGAGCCTTCATATAATGAAATTTTTATTTAGCCTCTTTAACACCAAAGACACAGAGAAAGCTTCCAAAAGGCAAAAAGCTTTGACTTTGAACTGAAAGACAGTATGCTTAGATTGGATATCAGTGAGAAATTAGTAAGAAATCTTTACTGTGAGGGTGGTGAGGCCCTGGCACAGGTTGCCCAGAGAAGCTGTGGCTGCCCCATCCCTGGAAGTGTTTAAGGCCAGGCTGGATGGGGCTTGGAGCAATCTGGTCTAGTGAGTGTCATCCCTTCCCATGGCAATTGTCTTGGAACTAGGTAATTTTTAAAGTCCCTTCCAACCCAAACCCTTCCATAATTCTTCAATTTTCTGATTCTGTGATTAGATCTAAGATCAATGGACTCTTCTGATAATTTTGTTATACTTTGCACTATTTGAGGGGAGGCATAAAATATGACTGTTTTGTTACATGATACCATACCAAAGGACTCACAGAGAGGCTCTGTTTGGAAGGGACCTCGGGAGGACGAGTGGTCCAATCCCCTGCTCAAGCAGGGCCACCTTGAGCCAGTGGCCCAGGACCATGCCAAGAGGATTTTGAATATCTGCAGGGTAGGAGATGACCTCTCTGGGCAACCTCTGCCAGTGTTTGGTCACCCTCTGAGTAAAAAAGTATTTCCTTAATCTCCAGAGGGAACATCCTGTGTTTCAGTTTTGTACCAGTTGCCTCTGGTCCTGTCACTGGGTACCAAATGACAAATACAGTGCTGAAACAAATACACATCTTGAGATGATTGTTTTCTTTACATAGGAAATATGTCAGTTATCTGGATAACTTTCTCTTTCTTATATTAAGAATTTCATAGGAAATTAATATTTATCACAAACCTAATGAATATTCCCAGAATATTAAGGAAAAGAGCATTTTTGAAAGCCTGTGTGGAGTGTATGAAATATTTATAATTTCATATTGATTTTGGTAGCTTTGCTGGTAAATATTTTAATTAAAGAATTTCACAAAAGAGATGAGATAGAGAAGAACAAGAGGGGCTTCAGCTTTTTTAAAATCCCTGGTTTTGATCCCTTTCCCTAATATTTCTGATCGGCTCTGAGAGACAAACATCAGGTTATAAAAACTGAAAGATGTGAGCATTAAAAGAAAGCCTGGTGCATTCTCCAGATGCTCATTTTTAAGTGCAGTAGTAGCATATTTAGGACCTAACTTAAACAAATCATTTAAACATCAGAGTTTTAATTTTCATCATCTGCTACTCTGTCCAAATGTTTAGGAATTTGGGATAAGAGTTAGAAATTATTTTCAGAGATCTAGGACTCATGCCTCATGAGAAGAAAACTTTTAAATTAATCCTATTGGACAATCAAGAATTTATCAATCCAGAAGCTATTTTTACTACAAAAAAAAAAAGAAAAAATCTGTTACTTAAATCATTTTTGGGGCATTAGATATACTGTTAAAAATGTTCAATTAAAACTTTTCCAAGTCTCAGAGTATTTCTACTTCACTGAAGATATAATGGAATATATTTAATTTGAGTGAAAGAATGTTAAAGATATAATAAAAGACTTTGACAGGTTTCTCAGAGAGCAAATGAAATTTAGATATGCAGATCCTACAGGCAAAAAAAAAAATTTCTCAGAGATCTGATTAATACACTTCAGTTCAGCAAATATGGCTTTACCACTAATCCAGGTAAAATAAAAGCAATATATTAAATGATTAATCTACAGCCTAAGATGGTTGTCCTCAGATTTTTGAGGATAAAAAAGAATATGGAAAAATTCACACAGAACAGATGTAATGTCAATGAAGCCGAAAGTGAAGAACGGAAAATTCACATGACCCTGCAACAAAAGGACAATTATTAGTCATTTGAATAGTTAAAATTGTTCTAACTATTCATACCACATTTTTCTTTTACTTCCTGTACACAGTGTTAGATTTGCGCTGTAAGCAGTACTTGCTCTGAATTGTATTTAAGTCTTAATCCCTAATTTAATAAGCCACCCCACATAAAGAGAATGACTCTCAAGATGAAAGCACAATCTAAAATTCTAATTTTTTTGTTTAGCTTTGTACCAAAAACCCCCCAAAAGTATATAGGGAAAAACAGGCTTGGAAAACCAATGCAAGCCACTCCAAAATTTGTTTTAACCAATTAAATTCTGGGTACTCAGTGGGTACTAACTGGTGGGACTGACTCTCCAGGATGAGGGTTCACTTGCAGTCTCTGGAACTGATTAGAATTAAACATAAAATTATGATCAAGCTGAGAATCCAAGGTTTGAAGGATAAATCATCAAAACCATTATACTTCCATTTTTAAAATGACACAGGGTCTGGTTTTCAGAGATGCTTATACTGCTACAGCAGTATATTACTGTTAGCTAAAATCTTTAAAAACCCCACAGCTCATATCTCCTAGGAAATTACTTGTGTCCCTAATTTTCTCCTAGACACAAGTGATACATAAACATCTAATTGTTTTCATTAATAGAACTTGATCTCTTAGAAACTTTCGGTTCCTTTGAAATATTACTTCAAACTCTCAGCTGACATGAATTTAATGATATGATGCTACTGTTGTTCATGAGGCTCAAAATTTGCTTTTCTTTTTATTCCAACACGCCTAGCTCCAGGAATCCTGTTATGCAAGCATCAATTTTTATTTAGTAAAAGATTAGCTTCTGCTTCTTGCCATCCATAAAAAAAGTATGAAAATACAAAACAACACTTAAAGCAAGATGGAAAACAAATCTAATTATTTCTGTAGTTCTGAAAATCTGATTTTTTTTTTACACTAGACCTAGCATTCAAGAAAGGCAGAGACCCATCAGTTGTCAAAGGCTGAGGTTATTGATACTGAGCTCCCCAATGTTCAAAGAGAAACCCACAGGTTGTTCTTACACGGAAAACCAGGGAGATCAGCATTATTGTGTCAATAAGGAATACAGAGTGAATCAAACAGCATGTCTGCATGCTATAAATACCTTGAAATCAGCAGAAATGTCGTTCCAAAAAAGGGAGACCCAGTTTTGCAGAATTGAAATAAACAATTTTGCATTAATAGCCTGAAGGGAGATATGGGTTACAAAGCCATCTTTCTCTGCTGCTTTCTCCTGGCTTTTCAGCTGGCTGGTGTTTTCTCTCTCTGCTTTTCTCTCTCTTCTCTGACTCAGTCAGGCAACTCACTTATTAAGGAAACAGCGTTCAGAGCAGTTTGTCTGAGGAATGCAGTTCCATTAAGTAAAAATACGGAGCAAGAAGCTCTTGAGAAGCAATGATCAGAGATCTAAGAATACAAATGAACAAATGCACTTTCTGATTTAAATATGTTATTGTTATTAGCACCATTCATCTTCCAGTAGCTTCAGAACAAATGTCTCGCTGCACTAAACTTTCACAGGCATAAACATCTATTCTGCTCTAAGTAACTTCCAGTGTAATTGAATGTTAGTAACAAAAAACACTTATAAGGAAATGAGGCTGACTCAGAGTGAACTCACTGTGTGACAGGTAGGTTCCAACCTTTTTATTCAATTGAAAAAAAAATGTTCTTTGTGTTGATCTTGGGTCTCTCAAATGCTGGTTGTTTTTTAACACACCCTCCTGCAGTGATGTCTGCCAAATTACTTGTAATTCTCCATTCAGCATTCAGCTTAATGGTCTTGTTTCCTAAGGGTCTTCGAAGAGAAGAGAAGGTATACAAATCCTTGTGACTTCCCCTGCAAAGGCCCATGATGCTGCACAAAATGTGAGATCGGAACAGCAGTGGGGCTGAAATGGCTTTAAAATGTCATAGGGCAGGGTTAGATTAGATATTAGCACGAAATTCTTTGTGGTGAGGGTGATGAAGCACTGCAACAGTTTGTCCAGAGAAGCTGTGGATGCCCCATCCCTGGAAGAGTTCAAGGCCAGGTTGGATTGGGCTTGGAGCAACCTGGGATAGTAGAATATGTCCCTGCCCATGGCAGGAGTGGAATGAGATGATCTCTGAGGCCTCTTTCAATCCAAACCATTCTTTGATTCTATGTCTGTGGTCCCCTGCAGCAGCCAAAAGCTTTCACAGGTCCCACTCAGCCCTTGACTCACAGCCCAGTGCAGAAATCTATTGTCTTTGCCACTCAAAGTTAACACATTCTTCTTATTGTCCAAGACCAACAAAGCACTTTGGAAACTGAAAGCATTTCAAAACATGCCTGGAGCATCACTTTAGAAACAAGCAGATGCACAATATCCCTGTGAGACAGAACAATGCTATTATACTAATTTCACAGATGGGTAAACTTGAACGCAGTAAGGTAAGGCCTAGATCCTGTTTGGTGCTGTGCTTTGATATTTTACGGGATTAAGCAGCAAGAGAGCCTTTTTTTCCCTAGCAGGAAAGCTGAAAGACAATCCATACAAGGAAATAGAATAGCAGTGCAACTGCAAATACATTTACACACACAACAAGCTCAAGGAAGAATGTGGCTCACCAGCTGCAGGGCTCCTCTTCTCTGCTGAGCTGCACAGGTAACAAGGATACCAATGAATATTTTCCCAACAAACTGGTTACTTTTTTTTAAACAGCAATAAAATGAGTCCCATCTGCCTCAAAACACGTCCTTATTCTCCAAGCTGGCATGAGTTCAAGGCAGATGTTGCCTCTGCTCCACTCCTTTCACCCTCACCTCACCAGCAGGGCAGGGTTTGCCCAGAATAACCTTCCTCAAGCCTGTGGAGAGCACCCAGGTGTCCTCATGGCCATGCTCAGATCTCTACCCAGACCCTCCCCTGAATGTTAAATGCTGATCTTCTTTCATGTCCCCTGGAAGAGGCTGCACATGGGCACGGTGACAGATCTTTCTGCATCTGCTGGGCAAGAGCATTGCTGAGTTTGATCTCACTTTTTCACTTTGCACTGCAAGAAATTTTTAATTGTCTAGTTGAGAGAGGGTGGCAGCTGACAATTGCTTTGTTCAGACTCACAGAGCTGATAATGCTCTGTTCATGAAACTGGGGCTGTTAATGATTCGTAAGCTGATACTTCCTCACACTTGATTGTGCACAGTAGACTTCATAATTTAAGCTTGTCATTTTCATTTTTCAGGGGGGAAAAACTACAACAAAACCTCTCCTTTTCATGGTAGACTTCTCTATAAGTGTGTAATTACATCCTGATGTTCTCTGTGATTTGTACCTTGTTCAGCCCATTGAAAGTCAATTTTAACACACTTCCATAAAATTTTTATTTTGTTAGAAAAATATGGGGTTTTTTTCCATGTGACACTGTGGGGGTACTGTTTTCTTATACATTAGTACTTTAAATACATAAAAGAGGTTCCAAAGAGCATTTACATCAGAGGGAAGCTGTAATCATTCCTATCCTGATAATTACTTCAAGAAGAAGGGACTTGTCATTTCTGCAAGTGACTGACTGTGGAAGAATCTCCATATCCATCCCGTGTTCTCAACACAGAGACAGTAGAAGTCCCCTACAAGGATCCTTCCACATCTTGCAAAGCTTTAACAATCAGACCTTCAATGTCAATGTAAGGGCTGCTTGCAAAATCATAGAGAAATAAACTATTCCAAATCTTGCATCAGCTGACTGCTGTGGCTTTGGCTGCATCGAGTGGCTCAAAGATGAAGCATTCCAAGTATCTTAATATCTTATTCTTAGCATCTTATCTTCAAGCAGGCTTTGAAGTTTTATTTTAGAGCACATTATTGCTCATAAAGGTTTTTTTCTTGGTAATGCAAGCCTAAATATTAAAAGCAGACTGTTGATTTTAGGTGTTTACATTTTTTAGACAGCCATGAAGTCCCATGATCCAAAAAGCAGAATATGTTCAAGCGTTTTTGTTCAGAGAATGCAAATTGACAATAATTCTAAAACAATCTTGTCTATAATTACATTATAGACAACTGCAACCAGAACCACCTTAGAGACATATTTTCTAAACAACTTGTGAGACAATTCCTGTTAGAATAATACCTAGCCTCAAATGACCAGATTGACACTTTTATTCCATGACTGCAGAATGGAGACAAGGGAAGGTTCATAGTCTGCCTTGGGTTTGCAACTTGTAGCATCAGGGAACCAGACACAAAAAGTGATGCCAAAGTAAAGAATATCAAAAGTCATGTAGTTAAATAAATAAATAAATAAATAATATATGGATGTTTCATATATAGTAATAGTTATGTGTGAATAAAATCTTAGTTTGTGCAATCATCCAGGATGTGCTGATACAATAAATACAGAAAATTTGTTGTCTATAAGGAGCCAGATAAGCCTAGAGAAAAGGCTGTTTGCAATCACTTAATAGCATATTTACCTAACTTCCCATTCCTTTCTGGAATTTAGGCACTTGGCACAATAGAAAGGGAAAGATTTTTCTTAGTGGTGTTAAACATATGCAGCCCGGCTTTTCACCTGCCAAAATTGGGAGTTTCAGTTCTCTTAAACTTAGAAAATCTCCTACACACATTTTCAATCTCCTGAGGCACTTTTCCAACCACAAGGCCGTAAATTTGGGATACAGCTGACCAAAGAAACAAGATTCATGAAGTCAGCCCATAGTGTGGAGCCTGATTTTTTAACATGGTTGTTAAGAAACCTCTTCTGGAAGAGAGGGAACTCAATTGTACCCCTTGATAATGAAACAATTTCTGTGTTATAACCAAGAACCTTCTCATATGGAAGACTTTCATGTAAGACCAAGGTGAAAATGTTTTTGAACCTTTGTGGTTTAGGTTCCTTATGTAGAGAACAATCATGAAGCAGATGCAAGTGTATGCATTTTCCTCCTGTTTTAGAAACCAAACAGGGAACTTCTTAGGTCTCACCCAAAATTCCTTGCCAGAAGTCATCCAAACCCTGAGAGAACTTTCCTTCAGTCTTACAAAATAATTCATATTCATACATTTGCTGAGCCTCAGTGATGTTCTCCATCTTCATGCTTTGAAAAAAAGAAATTTTGAAAGAAAAAAAACGAACAATCAGTATGGTGAGATCATGAACAATCTCTGTGGTACATAATCTGAAAGTCATGTGACTGTAATTATCATTAGCAAATCTGTATTAAATGCATAACTCATGCTCCTTTCTCTGTCTATTTAATGTTTTTAGAAATCAGTCAAGCAAAAACCATTTAGATGATTTGATTTAGCAAATCTGATCTGGTCTGCTCTAGAGGTAAGCTGAAGAGTGATTTAAAAATCATAAGGACTGTAATCCCCATTTCTAACTGAATGCATTTCATTATACAGATGTAGTCAAATACTTTGGGACATTCAATTCTTCCTAAATTTATCTCAGTTATTAAAAGCACTGCAATATTCCAGAACAATTTTCCAAAGTTCTACAGCTAAACTGTTGTTTGCTGTGGCTGTTACACAATAAGGAAACACACAGAATATGATCTCAATTTAAGAAAGTCAGATTTATCTCACCTAGTTTTATCCATCTGAAAGTTAGACATCTGCCCTGGTTATCTGGGGTCTCTCAACAACCAAAGGAGAGAGACACATCACGAGAGCATGATTCATCCCTCCTATCTTAAACACCGATCTCACTCTGGAAGCTGATGCAATTTTTCCTAACTGTTAAATGTCTTCTTTCCAATCTGAATCTGTCTAGTTTCAGCTCCCAGCTACTGGATCCTGACATGCTAGATTATGGAGTTATTTACTGTAAAAAATATCTTCTCTCTGTGCATTAAGAGAGCAAATAATCTACTCTTCAAAGAACTGAATAGATGGAGATTCCTAGTTCCCCACTGTATGACATTGGGATCGCTCTTCAAATAAGTCTTGAGAGATAATATTTCTTATCACCCCAACTGACACAGCTGGAAAAAAATAGACAGGTTTCTGGGCACATAAGCTCTTCTTTAGGTCTCACTGAGTTCAAAGCTTCTCTATGAAAAGAAAATTTATTTTCATTTTTGAAAAACCATTTAACTTGACAAATTAAAGCTTTGCAAGGGAAGAAGTACTTCTTACACATAATTGGCACTCTAAGGTTTTAATTCTACAAAAAGCACCACAATAGTGAGCCAATTTGTCTTCTATTACCAGGAGTCTCTTTCCAGTGTGTACTCAGCAAATTCCGTACATAAATGTGATGATTTGAGATCACACTCCTGAAGCTGGCGAGAATCAATGGGATTGTTTCCGCTAAATGACTTTCATTTAGGTCTTTTGGTTCAATTCTCTGTACTCACACAGGATGAAAACTCGTATGGGCATTGAGCAGCAGTCATTAGGAAGCTGTGGTGTGCTTGTAGGAATAAAGTTCACATAAATGGTGAAAGAAAGCACACAGTTAATTTGCATTTTACTTTAAAACTCAAAGTGTATTCTAGAAACCCATGACCCTATTATCAAAGGCTAGAAGAAGATAATGAGATTCTAAATAAGGCTCTGAATAAATGAAGGTTTTCTCTCAATTATGAATGGATACATGCTTACTATTATAGAGGTGTTCTCATGTCACTTTTCTGAGGTCTTTGTCAAAACTTTCACTTTGTCAGATGAAGGTCGAGGGGACATTTTTATTTTCACAATTACAAGCTCACTGTGAAAAAAATGTCCCTAATAAAAAATCCAATCCCTAAGCAAAGATATTCCAGCAACTAGAGGAGACAACTTTAGAACATTTGACATTTTCACCTTCTTGGAAATATAGAACCATTATTCCATCCTTAGTTGCCTAACAGATCTTAAATAAATGGATGAAGTTAATACAGATACCACAGGAGACAAGAAATTAATGGGAAAAAGAAAAGAATAGAGCTGCAGCTGTAAAAAAAAAAAAAAAAAAGAAAAAAAAAGACGGCTTTTTTGTGTTCAATTGCAGATACAAACTTAATCTAATTTTCTGAAAAATTCTTCTCACTGTTTTTCCTTTTTGTTTTATTCCCTAGAATTCACAACTTTATTTTAAAACAAAAAATACCTATTTCAGTACATCACGCAGGGAAACAGCACTTCAGTGGTAGCAAACTTTCTGATATGAGATTTACCAGATATTCCAAAGGCCTTCCCCAAGGCCACTTATATCTGATATATCCATTATATCTGAGATATAATGATAGAAAAAAGCAATATGTTATTGTTAATTTAATTACAGTAATTAATAATCTAAGATACGTCGTTGATAGGAAAAATGTTGCCAGTGATTCAGGCTATCAGTTTAGTTATGCTGGACAGTATCTGATGCTTCAAAAAATGCCAATTATGTCATCAATAATACTTCTGTCCAAATATCCAGGTAACAAAAATAAATTGGATATAAAGCAGGAACATAATTCTGTCCCTATAGTAGATAAAACCTTGAGACCTCTTTCCTCTTTTGTGGTGGCATAAATGGTATTATTGGCACTGCATCATTATTTCTTGAATCTACATTGGGTTTTCCCTGGGGCACAGCAGCTCAGACATGCTTGATTCTCTTTATGTGTCCTGCAACTTGTCAGCAAGCTGATGTAATTAGAACTTTTCCTTCCTGGTGGTCTGTGTGCATGTCCTGAGTGATTGGTTTTATTTAAAGATGGACCAGATTTAACATTCTTCCTGGACATGAGTGCCACAAACTGCAGGTCAATTCAAATCAGAGCCCAGTCACAATTAGTTTGGTGTATTTAGGGTTTTTTTGTGAACCAGCTCTCGAGTGAAATTCTTGTGTTGTTTTGCAAACAGTTGAAAATGGAAATTGGCTGGTGGATTAAAATAGAAATTCATAAGCTTCTTATGAAGTACCCCTGCTATGAATAAGGGTTGTGCTGAAAAATCAAACTATTCCTATTATACACAGTAGACATCTTTCCACCTGAATGCTCTTATCTATTTTGATCATATAAGACAAACAAGAAAGATTCTCTGGATTTAGAAACAAGACTAACCCCTTCAAATCCACCAATTTGAAGAGTGAGAGAACAAGTCATTCATTTTCTATCCATTTTTTATTTAAATCTGTAACATTTATATCTCTAGTGAAATATGCAGGTTTGTTTCATTGGCGGTTACAAAGCCTTTTTGTGCTGTTATCTTATTCTTTATATTCATGTATCTTTCTTTTAGAAAGCTAACAAATGACAGATTTTTAAACTGTCTCAAATCCTTTAGAACTCCTACACTTTCAAGAACTTTACTCACTTAAAGCTGTAAAAATTGGGAACTGTGATAGATATTTTAAGTGTACTCCTGCAACTTGAATTTCTAATTTTCAGTAAAAATCCTTATTCTCAGATGAAAATGGCTTTGGCCGAATATAGTTTATTGTAGTCAGAAATCTATCTCAGTAGTTTCACAAAGTTTGGATGAGATTACTTAAGCAGATTTTTAATTTTGAAACATGAAAAAAAATCAAAACCAAACCAAGGCCTCAGTTATTCACATTAATTATTGAAATTCAAACTCAGATTTTTATATAGTCATTATTAAACATGTATTTTATTTCTTAGTTCTACAGCTAAAGATCAACAACTTGTGAGTCCTTTTCTGTGATGTTTGGATCCTGTCTGCCATACATTCAGTAGGAATTTTCCTTTTGACAACATTATGCTGTGAGGGAACAAATAACACAGCGTTTCAGTTTGCAACAGTCTGTGATCACCATTACTCACTCAAAGACAACCCCCCAGGTTATGTGATGTCTGAGGAACATGTTTAGAAATCCCCAGAGCGTCATATTTTTATAATGGATACTCATGCAATTATTCATGTTCTGTCAGATGTATTCTCACTCACAGTATTTTTGCCACTTGCAGTAATTTCTGTCTGTGGTACCTGACGTGACTGACTGAGCCAAGACCTTGATTTTCCCAGGAATGCTCCAAACTGAGAGGCAGTTGCCAATCCACCAAAATATGTTTGGCCAGCAGACAGGATGAACACAGAGAGGTGAAGTGATTTTCCTATGGGCACAGGATGTGCGACTGCACCATGTGAGGTGAAGAGCTGGGAAGGGAACTGTGATACCCTTTTTGGAGTCCAGGGCCAATGTGTGCACATCAGCTGCATTGCTCAAAGGGAACTGAAGAGAGGAAAAAACACCTCTTAAAAGTTGGTTGGCTTAACTATACAGTTTTGAGGACACCAATAAGGGGATGTCCTCAAGATAATGAACATAGAAGGAGGGAAAGAAGATATAAAGGAAAAAGAGCGGTGCCCAGTGCAAAACACTGACCACATCAAATGTAGCAAGAATCAGAGAATCACTGAGGTTATTAAAAGCCTCTAAGGTCATCAAGTCCAACCATTAACCCAGCACTGCCAGAAGAAAAGTTCAGGGAAAACTGACTCAGAAATACTTAACATATCCCAATAAATCTGATATACCCAAACCCAATTAAATGGCGAACCAATCTCATTTCATCTCATCATAAGAAAAAATGCATCTG
Organism: Corvus hawaiiensis; assembly: GCF_020740725.1. NCBI lineage: Eukaryota > Metazoa > Chordata > Aves > Passeriformes > Corvidae > Corvus > Corvus hawaiiensis. The sequence goes on along the minus strand of NC_063216.1, from coordinate 74,980,298 downwards.
AAAAGCAAATTATCATTATTTTCCAGTGGGACGCTGATACAATATTCTGCAATATTAATGTCTAACAAATTGGATTTTTTAAAATCTACATGTGCAAGAAAATCTTTTTGTTATTTTTCTGAACTGAATTATTTACTGACTGTAGAACTTCTGTTTTTTCATTTGGAAAACATCTTCTTTAAATATTTAGAAAAAAATATCTATAAACAGCATGCAGTTTTAATTACAATTTATACGCCTGCATTTTAATTGCCTTTTAAACTAATTTAGCTTGTTCTTAAAGTTAATTAAACTCATTGGGGGGAAAATGTTCCTTAATTCAGTTGTGAAAATGAGCAGATGTGAAGATGTATTTGTGATTGTGTCTATCAGTCTGAACTTATAAGAATCCTTTTAACCTTAAACGCTTTAATAGACCTTAAAACAAAGTGTTTCCTATATGATCGAGATGCCCTGTGCATTTTCTGCTTTCAACATTAAAATTATACGTGCACAGCACATTATTTTTTAATTAGTTTGTCCCTTCTAAAATTCATTGAAGCCGGATATAAGAGGATGCTCTGCTGACTGTATTGTTAGAACTTTGGGACTTGGGGACTATTCACTGTAAGTTTTCAAACATTTAAGTAATTCAAATTCAAAATCAGGGCTTGATTTGAACAGTTGTGACTTTTGCAATGAGCTTCTGGCAGGCCAGGGAGCATTTTGGCAGTGAGAAGAGGGAATTCACATTCTCAGGAGAGGAAAATATTAGAAATACATATCAGTTGAATTAGAAGTCATTGTGGTACCGTAATTCAATCCTTGACACAGTTTTAAAGTGGCCAAACTGATGTTTACACCAGTTCTGCAGCTGGAGAACTCATCATGGGCTGGCTGCAATTTCTATGGAGTCCAGAGCTCTCTTAGTCCATGCTGAACTTGGTATTAAACCAGTTTTCATTTACAGCTGGTTCAGGTGCCTTTACTCCAATAAATTACAATTAATTATAGTTTTCCACCCTGAAAATTAAATTTTTTGTTTAGAAAATGGTACAGGAAAAATTTAATTCCCAAATATCAATTCGTGGAAGAAAGCTCCTTCCAGCCAAGTGGGCCTACCAGGTTCCAGCTTTGATTCCTACCTTGCTCTGGTAGTAGGATGTGCATAGTGGTAACAATCAAAAAAAGAAACTCATATTCCATTTTCCCTAAAGTGACATGTTCATATTCCTTTTCTAAAATAATTTTATCTCCTAATCAAACTAAACTATATCCTCACTCTCCATGAAAATGGTCCAGTCAAGATTTCTGGTTACAGTGAGAGTTCCTGATACATATCAAACAACCGTTGCAGACAATTGATCTTCTCATAGACACAGAACATTACAACCACAAAATGAATCCAAGCCTTCAAAAAGGCTATTAAAATTATAAGAAGTGACTACCCAACAATGCTTGTTAGCCCAGATCTTGAATGGTGTTTAACCAACATAAGCAAACAAAGGAGGATTTATTGTGAAGGTTGAGCGAGAACAATACCCAGCATTTCAGTCACCTCAGAACAGAGTGCAAGACACCTAGAAATTCAGAAGGAAAAAAAAAGAGTTTAGATAAAGAGAACCAACCCTTTCATCCTCACTGTATCCAGCATCTGTGGGTCAGTGGTTCCGAGGTCACTGACATAGCCTTACAAGTTTTATAAAGAAAGCCCCAGTTAGCCTATGGTTCTGTTATTGCAGCAGAAACAAGCTCGCTGCTGGTTTGTTAACTTGTTTTGATTCTGCTCTACTCTTGTTTCATTGACGTACACCAGGCTGACATCCAGAGACACTCTTCTTGGGCAGTCATGTGTATCGGGCCCGGTACGCTCGCTGTCAGCTTGATAGAACTACTAAATGACTGTGCGCTGATCCAGAAGCAACCATTCCTCACACTGTGCAACTTGTTGGAGCTTTTATGCATACTATATAGTGTGTGACAGCTACTTTTGTGCATGTGTAGCTGCTCATTATATACCCATTTAAATTCCTTTGCAGTAGCGCCTGCATGTATTTCACTTACAGATAAACTTTATGTTTTTCTCTTTTTGTCACAAGTCTTTATTTTTCATGCTCTCTGGATTTGAAAGGATTTTTTTTTTTGTAAGCTTTTTCTTTGCTGACCATCCATGTTTGCGAGAACTATTTCATTAACTGGCACAGCATATAAACCTTGTGGAATTAATCCATTCTTTCACACCCAAAAGCAAATTGAAGTCACCTCAACACTTTCATAAAACTGAGCTTGTACTTTTTAGATTACTGAGCACAGAGATGTGTGCATGTCCTGTTGGAGGAGCTGTACATTTCCACAGGAAATGTTCTTTTTCACCTCGTTGTTGGCTCATTAGTCTTTCTTCCCCAGGGCTGCAATTTAAATCCTTAGGGAGAACCTCTATGGTATGTAGCTCTCTCAAAGGCAGCTAAAAAGAAGTGGGAGATTGATATGGGATCTATGGGATCCACTTGACCTAAAAGGAAGCAGGGACCACATATTCCCTTGCCTGACAAAACGCTGTCAGCTGTCATGGATCACCCCAGTCATGCTATGCACATGAATAAGGAATCACAGTTCCAAATTCTGACCTGTTATAAAGCTGTCTCTAGGTGTTTAGTTGCATTGTGAATATTCCCCAACTGGATTAGCACACTTGGTTTCCTGGTGGCTCCTAGAATGTAAACCTAAGGCTGTGTGTAGGATTGTGAAGATCAATAAACCAGTGTCAGAACATGAATTTCCACTGGGTTGTGTCTATTTAGCAACTGTGGTCTCCAAGAATTACTGATAAAACCTTCTCATATATCTTCATCAAAAACATGAGTGTTACTGAATTGTCAGACATACCCTTCTAGGAGTTTGGCATCACATTTAATTATGTAGGATCCTTCTACAGTCAATTAATCTATTAATCCAATCTAATTTGGGATCTGTCCGGTTCAGGGCCAGGAGCTGGACTTCACTGATCCTTATGGATCCCTTCCAATTCACAATATTCTATGATTCTAATTGAAGCAAATTCTTGAGTATGGGAAAATATTTTTTGTACCTCTGGAGGGATTTTCTCATGCCCACTTCCATTTCATAATAAACTTAACTCAGAATTGTAGGTTAAATACTCCCTGTTCACATTTTAATCCCGTTCTCAAGCCTTCTCTATTTTTTCCAAGATTTGTAGCTCCACCGGTCCATCTAAGATCTGCACAATAAAGTAATTTCCTCAGGTCTCTAAACAGTGTTAATGTTTTGGAGTAGATTAGTCCAAGGTGCCTTCATTTTGTCATCATTGAAGACTTCCTTTGAATCTTCTGAGATTTCATGCTTCTGGCATCCACATTTACCCTTGGAAGAAAAGACTGTCTTAACCTTGCTAATACACCAGTCCCAGAGCACAAGCTGTCATGACTATGCAAGCAGTGAAATAACCACAAGGTCTCTGTAGAGTTTTAGATTATTCCCTATTTGCACATAGGTTAACTGTGATACGAAAGAAGAGAAGAAAAAATTATGTTGTACTGATTCCTAAAAAAGAACTGGTAAGAGCCAGCATGTAATGTCACTCTTTATTAAAAGGCAAGTAATATAATTTCCTTCTGCCATCCTTTAGTGACTTCAGTGACGTTTTCATTTTCCCTTCTTTTCAACTTCTGGTCACACAAGTTATGAGCCAAGTCAGCAGTTCATGAAATACAATGGTTAGACCATTGCAAAGGGCAAACTTAAAGGGATGGTTTAGTCTCATCTGGTTTCAGACACTTATATTGACCTGAGCTCTATATTTATTCTCATTTCTAACAAGTGAGGAGAAATTGCTGTTTTTTTGAAGTTTATTTTAATCCTAAAACATGTTTTGTAATAAGCCATATAAATGTGTCCCAAAAATGCAGATTTGTGTGAGAATATTAAATGAAGTCTGGGTTTCTAGTTCAGTTGTAGGTACGAGGCATCTAAATTAGGGAAGATTAATTCACCTTAAGTAACTTAGAAGCAAAACATGGACAGCACAAATCAAGTCTTGTAAATCATTCAGAGAATAAACAGAAGGCTTTGCTACATATCATCTCTGTTTGAATGGAGATAACCTAATGTCATTTGAACAGAAAATACCTGAACTAGCATTTTTAACAAGCTCATATTGCATAATGTATCCCGAGTCACATAGGAAATGTCAATATGTTTTCTCTCTCCATTAACTTTAGAAGGCAATTAGAGGACTAGTTTACACTAGACAGATCACTTTTTGAAAGCTAGAAGTAAAAGAGATTAATTCTACCCTATCTGTTTGCTCTGTGGATTTATTTTTTCCCCAAATCAGGCTTGTGCTGTCAAGCAGTGTGTAGTCTGGCTAGATCTATACTGCTGACTGACACTTTTAAGAGCATGTGGACAACAGAGTGTTCAAAAGGCCCAGGTTCCCCTGCAAATGCAAGTGACTGGATCCTTAGAACAGCCCTAATTCTGCACATTGTCTTCATCCTGACAGCTCAGCACAGAGCTGGGGATCAAAGCCACTTCAGTATCGTCTGAGAGAGTGATCTGGAGACACCAGCACAGGGAGTTGTGCTCAGCAATATCATTTCTCAGCTTTGGCTTTCCTTAAATTGAGCTCTGGATACTGCATTTTCACTTTTTCAACCAAATGTTTTGATTGATTCCATGGTAGGATGAAAGGATTTTAATTTCAGAGAGTTTTGAATTAGAAAAAAGTAAATATCTAAGCACAAAAAGTATCTTCTGCCTTTAATCTGTTCTGGATAATCCATCTGCACTGCCACCATTTGATGTGTGAGAGAGCAGGACCTTCAGCACTGTGTTGTACCTCAAATCCTGGGGTCAGTTTTGGGCCCCTCATGACAAGAAAGACATTGAGGGGCTGGAGCCTGTCCAGAGAAAGGCAACGGAGCTGAGGAAGTTCCTGAACCTGCTATTTATTTCTCTCTTTTTTGTATGGATAACAGGTAAATCTTGGTTAGTAACAATTTTCCAGTAGATCGGCAATGGAAGAGTCATATCCCATATTCCAAATCTAGTAGTTTTTATTAGTTTTAGAGAGGAGAACCACCCACTCGTATTTTAGACAGAGTGAATGTCAATATTTGTCAGAACACATTCCAAAGCCCATGTAGAGGATTTCCATATGGAATACCGCTAGGATATTTTTGGTTATGCTGGAGATTAGCTGCAGTGTATCAGTTCCAATCCCAAATTAAACCAAATAACAGGAAAAATTATCATAATCCAGTAAGGGAGAATGCATAAAGGCAAGAGAATAAAAAGGTTGGTTAATAACAAAGAATGAAATAAACTCACACGAATTCAGTTTTACTTTGGAACAGTCTGTTCATTTTAGGAAGTTGGTTCCAATGTTCCCATGCTGAATCAGACCACTTGTGATTTCTTCTGAATCCAGACAAAAGCAATTTTTTACAGTTTATCATCACAATATTGATTCTGTCATATTTTCTCTGATACAAGATTGATGTGGATGTTGGAAACTGCTAAAGGGAATTCAAGATTACGTTATATTCCAGGGAGTGTTTTATAATATGTAGTGAAAATAACATTTTGTATTGTAGTGAATTTAAAAAATTACCTTGTCTTATAAAGAGGGAAGCTATCCATATATGTGTGTATTTAGACAGAAACAGCTCCTTTGATTAATTTAAAGAACAGTAAATTAAATAACATGGCACAGAAAATTAGGGGGAAATACCAAAAAATTTGAATTAAATAAATTTGAAAAAAAATAGCATTAAAATGATGAGGAGATGAGGATATTATAGTAGTTCATATGCTCTCTACTACTAAATTCAGATGAGTATCAAAAATTCTATAGAAACCTTAACTCTGATCAACATGGTTTTCCAATTTTTAGCTATGTAAAATTACTTAAAAGACTTAAATATTGTTTTCAAGCATTATTCATTTCTTTCAACTTCATCTGCAATAATTGTGGCTATAAATGTCATCACTTTAATAAATTCTTACAGAATATCACGAGCTGGAAGGGACCCACAATGATCATTGAAATCCAACTCCTGGCCCTGCACAGGACAACCCCAAGAGCCACACCATGTACCTGAGAGTGTTGTCCAAATGCTTCTTGAAATTTGTCAGGCTCAGTGCTGTGACCACCTCCCTGGGAAGCCTGTTCCAGTGCCCAGCCACCCTGTGGGTGAAGAACCTCTTCTTAATATCTAATCTGCCTCTCTTCTGATAGAGCTTCATGCCATTACACAGTTATATGCCATTAATGCATTCATACAAATGAGAATTTCTGTCTTAAAACTACTTTGAATTCATTTAATTATATAAAAACCTAAAGCTGTATATGAGGAAGAAACATTATTAGCATATATGTTATTTTAAACTTCAAATGTGGTGGAATCTTAACTAGGAATTTCTTGGTTTTAAGCAGAAATGCATGGTACATTAAAGGCATAAAATCTTCTTTCAGAAAGTTTACCAGGATTATATCAATGCAATGAATGATGAACACAAAACATTGTGCAAAAGTTCCCACTCATCATCTGGCTCCAAGATCAAACCTCTCTTGCAAAAAAAGTAATGAATGAGAGCGGTTTCTTGTCCACACACCCTCTCAGAAGACCGAGTACATGCAGTGCCTTTAAACTGTACAATGCTGGTGGAGTGACAGATCTTGAAAGCCAATCTGCCCCAGTATTTCAGCTCCTGACACTTTTGTTTTGTGGGAGCCTATTCATAAATTTTTATTTGCTGACGCTTTTCATCATAAATGTTTAAAAGTAAAAGTACATAATCATTTTCCCTTAAAAAAAAGCCCAATCGAAATCGAAATCTAACTGAAGTCAATGGGAGCTTTTCTTCCTTTGACATCAATAGGCTTTGGATCAGATCCATACAATGCAATTTAGTACAGCAGTGAAACATGTGCTAAAGTTCTGTGGACTACAGAGAGGCTTTAGACATACTCTCAACAAATGCCTTCAATATCCAGCTGTCGTGGGAAGAGAGCATTTGTTTGGTGGTTTTGGGAAGGAAGGATGAAGGCAAGAAGTAGAGGATAATTGAAGCTGATACAGTATCATAAAAACTTTTAATTAAAAACTAGCAAGTTTCTTACAGTGTTCACAAAAACTGAGAAGGTCACAGATATAAGTGGGCCAGTAGAAAAGTTTCTAAACTGCAGAAAGTTCTAATTTTTGCATAAGACCTGTTTCTCTTAAAAAAAATTCACATTGGAGTATTCTGGAACTGATATTTTGTTCTGTGCCCAGATAAGATGCCCAGGGATCTTAAGAGTGCAGAATACAAAATGTCAGCCTCAGTAAATCTTTGGAAAAGGGCCTTACAGGGTAAATGTGTAATAGAACATTAGGAGTTGGATGCTGTTATGTACAATACAACCTAAGCAGACGTGTAAGACTGAAAATAAATAAAATTGCTTTAAGTGCAGTAAAAACCATCTAACTAGATGGTAAAGGTATAATCCTTAAAATCTCTTTTGTGGTGATCTGAGATGTCACAGGTTTTTTTGCAGCCAGCACTTACCTGGTCATGTAAGTATCTCTTTGTAGAAAAATCAGGAAATATGCATGAATAATTACTGCATAGTAGGTGTCGGGGCCAAAATTGTAGCTCCTCAAGACCCACAGATGCAACATCAGAGTGGAAACTGGGTACACTCAGTCCCTGGACAATTTGGATGTCCTTTCTGACTATCCAACACATCAGAAGTAGGTGCTCATGTGGGCTTCCCAGTGGAAAACAGTGATGCTAAATTGTGGTTCTACTACATAACTTCTACTGAAGAGAACTTTCAACCTTCCCTGGAACCTGTGCATATGGCAGATCCACATTTTCATCTTTGTATGATATTCCAGTGATCACTTCACTTACTCACTACACAAATTTAAGTTCTTTGGGCTTTGAACCTTGCTTTTTTCATTGCTTGAGTTTATAATGTTGAGCGATCTCATTTATACAAAAGGTTATGTGCAAACGGAAATTGCTGCTGTTTAGACACAACTTCCCCATACAGTTAATGCAGAAAAGTAAAATGTTGAAATAGGCACCACAGAGTAGTTGTTCTGAAGTATCTAATAAATGGGTGTTTATTAAAGTTAAAACTCAAAAAATCTAATTCTGTTTCTTTCCCTTAGTATTTTAATTAAAGAAATCTCAATCTGTCCCTGGAAATCCCAAGCAAGAAAAAAAAAATTAACCTTTTCTACAAACAACTTTAAAGTAAACTGGGAAAAAAACACTAACTTTTTGTGAAGTCTGAAAAAAGGGGAAGATTAAAAAATATGTGACCAATAACAAAAAGGGTCTTCTTTGTTGGGGTCCCTCCCCTGCCGTGTAGCCCTGGGAGAGGGGCCCTGAGGGCACAGGCACGGGCTTCCCTGCCCCTGCTCAGCCTCGTTCCCATTGGTTGGTTTGTGTTCCCTGCGCGGGCAGAAGGACCCTTGGTCCCGTGACTGGAACAGTTCCTCGGCAGAGCTCCGGCCATGCGGCTGGAGAAATAAACATCTCTGAAACAGCTATCAAGAATCTGTCTGTCCATATATATATTTTTCCTTTCCACGGGACTCCTGGTTTGATATATGCGTGTTGCAGGATCCCCACTGCAACAAATGGTGGAGATTTGAGAGCAGAACGATCCCCGATCCCTAAGCGACTGATTTGTGTGAGTAAACCCTGGAAACTTTGGATTCCTCTTCTTGGTTTTGCTTTGCTATTCCATATCTAAACTATGGAGGAACCGTGGGAAGACTCTTGGCTCTCAGAGCCGCATATGGACATTTATCTTAAACTTAAAATGATTCTTGAACAACGATTTGTGAATTTTAGCTTGATTCAAGCTCAAAAAGAACTGAAACACTTCCTGGCATGGTTGTTTAAGAACTTTTTCTATGTTTCTTGGGATTTAATTCTTACCAAGGGCTTTTGGAAAACCGTTTGGACACAGTTAATACTGGAGTCAAAATATATGCCGATGGAAGAATATTTTCGTGAATATTATTTAATTACTGAGACTGTTGAGCAATGTCAGCTGTGTCCTGGTGAAGGGAAGCGTGGCGCAGGGACCGTGCGGCCCAGGCCACGTGCACCGAGCGCTCTGAGAGCAGCAGCGAGGCAGTTCCCGCGCGCGGGCGGAGCCACGCGAGCCGCAGTGTCGGTGGCGGAGCGAGGCGCGGCGGGACCCGGCGGTGCCTGCCCGGTCCTGTGCAGCGCGTGGTGGAGCGAGCCCCGTGAACGCCCGACCGAGAGGGGCGGTGCGCAGGCGGCGGCTGGCGGCGATGGCGATGGAACGGAGCCGCGCCCGGCCGAGACGCGCGCTGGAGCGGGGCACGGGGGGGTCATCGCTCGGGGGCCCGGCCGAGACGTGGGTGCAGCGCCCGGCAGCGGCAGCGAAGCTGCGACCAGAGGAGGCGACGCACGGAGAACTGAGCGGCACGGCCCGGCCCGGCCCGCGCAGCCCCGAACGCGACCCCGGGAAGAGCGCGCAGGCACCAGCAGCCCCGAGAATTCCAACACGGGAGCGACTGAAAGAGAGAGCAAAGACGCAGCGAGACAGAAAAGAGCAGCCACTCGGAAAAAGGAAAAGATCATAGCAACTAAGACCTTAGGGATAGTAAAATGGTATAATGTTAAGCAAAATTATGGTTTTATAACAAGGTGTGACAACCAGCAAGACATATTCGTGCATAGAACTGCTATTAAAAAGAATAACCCTGAAAAATGCATCCCAAGCTTGGGAGATGGAGAGGTGGTGGAATTTAATATTGTACTAGGGAGAAAAGGGTTACAAGCATCGCAGGTCACTGGGCCTGATGGTGTTCCTGTAAAAGGCAGTATATATGCAAAAAACCGTAGTCATGTTAGACAGTATCTCCATTGTAAGCCCCCCCTACAGTTTCCCTTTCCTAATCCCACCTTTCCCTTTTACCCTATGTCCTGTTACCCCCAGTGTATTCCCAATCCGTTTTTTCATCCATGGTTTCCCTCACAAAACCATGCTTTTGCCAATTGTTTCCCCAAAAATCCCTTTCCAATGCCGAGTGGGGGATGAAAAGGGGGAAGGAAGAAGTTAAACCCTCTCCTGCCTCAGTTTCCCCACAAAGCATGCTCAGAGAATTCTGTCTCCCTTCTGTCAGCCCTAAGATGTTCCAGAGAATCTGTTTGGACATTTAAAGACTCAGGAGGGTGGCTTGTTTTGTTTTGAAACTGTTCTTGTTATGTTTATCCAGTTGTTTTCATTCTCCTTTTATTAAAATAAAACGGGTGAGGTGTTGGGGTCCCTCCCCCGCCGTGTAGCCCTGGGAGAGGGGCCCTGAGGGCACAGACACGGGGCTTCTCTGCCCCTGCTCAGCCTCGTTCCCATTGGTTGGTTTGTGTTCCCTGCGCGGGCAGAAGGACCCTTGGTCCCGTGACTGGAACAGTTCCTCGGCAGAGCTCCGGCCATGCGGCTGGAGAAATAAACATCTCTGAAACAGCTATCAAGAATCTGTCTGTCCATATATATATTTTTCCTTTCCACGGGACTCCTGGTTTGATATATGCGTGTTGCAGGATCCCCACTGCAACACTTCTTCAAGTCTTGTATCTCTTCTGCCTTTAACACAAAGGCACATTAATGACTACACAAGCATGAACAAAAATATTATAGGCTGTATTTGCCTTCAACTTAGGCCATGGAAAATTAAAACAAAGCATCTGACTTCAAGTTAGTTCCTTCTAAACCTGAAAATGGAAGTTTAAAAAGTGCTTCTGTCACCAGTACAACCCCTCCTTTTTATTGTTAATTTTTGACTTTTTTTTTCTTCCCAAATCATCAGATCTTACATTGAATGCAAGGAGAAAATCCAGACACAGTAAGAAAAGACTGCTCTCCAGAAAGATTGAGTCACTGGAAGTTGAAAACCTAATTCCTACTGAAGGGGGGAAAAAAAGCCCTTTGACTGTTTATTAGTTCCATGAAAATGTATCAAGGGTCGCCAACTCCTCCTGTTCTGCTAAAATATTTATAAGAGAGAGTTCTGGGGAGATGTGCTCATTTGATAACTTTTTGGATTATTCCTGAAGGTGCCTATGGCAAAGGACCTTTTTGCCCTGTTGTGGTTTAACCCCAGCTGGTTCAGCCCCACAAAGCTGCTCACTCAAATCCATCAACACTGAGATGGGGGAAAGAATTTCAAGGGTAAAGGTGAGAAAACCCATGGTTTGAGGTATAGACAATTCAATAGGTAAAGCATAACCTGTGCATAAGCAAAAAAACCCAAGGAATTCATTGCCCACTTCCCATGGGCAATGGGTATTCAGCCATCATCAGGAAAATGGGGCTCCATCAAATGTAACAGTGACTTGGGATGGCAAATGCCATCTATCCAAATGTCCCCCTACCTTTCTTCCTCCCCTCCCCTTTCTTTCTTTTCTCCCAAGATTTATGAACTGCACATGACCCTGTATGGTCTGGGATATCCCTGGGATCTGTTGGGGTCAGCTGTTCCAGCTGTGTCCCCTCCCAACTCCTAATGTACCCCAACCCCCTCACTGGTGGAATGGGGTGAGGAGCAGGAAAGGCCTTGACTCTGTAAGCTCTGCCCAGTAATAATAAAAACACCAATGAATTATCAACAGCATTTCAGCACAAATCCAAATCCCAGCCTGGGACTTGCTGCTGTGAAGAAAATTAACTCTGCATCAGCCAAAACCAGCACAGCCCCTACCTACCCCTAGATCTAATGAATCACTGGGAATGACACTTTCCCTTCCAGTGTCCTCAGTCTGTAATGGTCCAAATACAGAGTGGGACCTTTGGGATTTTTCACCAGCTTTATCACAGGGTTTGGAAATGCTGTGCTTTCTCCCAAGACTTTCCAAACAGAATGTGTACTATCTGTGCAGCCTGAAATGAAAAGAAGAAATATTTCCTTCAGACCTTGATGAAGGCAGTTGATGGGGAGAAAAATGCAAGGATAAACCATTTATACAGAGGGCTGTGCAGAACCCTGACATAGTTTTCCTCTTCTTCAAGAGTAATAAATATTCATTAACCATTAGTGAAATGCCTTCACAATCTAGTCGGCTTTTTTTTTTCTTCTTGCAAAGCTACAGTAAAAGGATTCAGAATGTAATTTAGCTTATTAATATTCTTTATTTGTATTACAGTAGTAATCAAGGCCCAGTAATCACCCCACTCTCACTGTGCTCTGACAAATGACCTTTATTTGGCTGCCACTGCAAAATATATCTGCAACTGAGAGCGGCAGATGACCTAGTACAGCTTCAGAACAAGCACATGTGGGAGCTGCTGCAAACTCATCCTTTCTCTGGAAGCAGAGCTCAGCACTGAGGATGAGAATGGAAGATACCAATTTCATGTTATAGAAACTATTTTGAGTCCCCTGTCACCTCTTTTTTTTTTTTCTTTTTCCTCTGCACTGTGATAAGAACCACATTTTTTCAGAAGATTATCCTTAAATACAAGTCTGTCTATGCCAAAAGCAGAGGAGGTCAGATTCATGGATATTCACTTTGCCTGAAGAGCTTTTCACCTCAAGTTACTGCAAATTATGCCAAGAAGTGACTTAACCTCTGTTCCCCAGCGCTTAGACCACTGCCTGAAACTCTCAGTTACTGTGTTTTTCCTTCCTTCACTTCTGCTTGCTCTTTTCTCATGTCTCCTCTCCCACATCCTACTGAACAACAAAAAATTCTATGGAGATTAATTAAGTGATTTCTGTGCTTTTCTAATTGTTGTTATCGCTGAGAAACTGAGCAGAGGTCTGAGGAAATATGTGGGCTGGTGGCTGAGGCAGGAAAACAGGTTCCAGGGACTCAGTTGAGTTTCTGGCTAACTGGAAATCTCCTAAGTGTCGCTGCTCATTAATTGTTCTCCATCCTTTTGGGCTCCCTGTAAAATGAAAAGAGGGGAATGTCTTTCCTCCCAAAAGTTTCTTTATTGATTTATGATGAGATTTGTTATCTTTTTAGTTGTGGACATTGTTTATTATCTCTCCTGGAATTAGATAGGCAAGTTAAAGTCCCCTGTAAAGGAAACAAAGTAGCTGGGGCAGATCATAATCTTAATCATGTGAATGTGCTTATTTAACCAGAGGAGGCTTTAGGAATCAACTACAGCAAAATTTGTATTAGATTATCCATGATTCTCAGCATTGAATAGTTCTGATCTTGCTGATGTGTAATGTAAAATTGGATTAAGGCTAATGCCAAGTATGTGGGAAGGTTCCATACAAGTGGAACAGAGAAAGACTGACTCCAGGAAACAAACAAAAAAAGGGTGTTCAGCTCCCCTAATATGAAGGTTTGATGCCATTTAAAATGCCCTAAGGTCATTTAGTTTAGTCTCCAGCTGTCACCTCCTAAATAAAGTGTGCAGTTCAGCTCACCTAAAACTAGACACACAAAGGCAGGTCAGCTGAACATTTAATTTTCTAGGCTGTCATATTGGCTTGATCTGCTCCAAAAGTGATGCAAACAGACCCACCTTAGTAACATTTAGAGAGCAACATGTAGATACTTGCATTTACATTTCTTAGGCTGGAGATGGATTTTACCTCAAATGTTGGAATAGATGTATTTTAAGTATGAAGGGCTTAAAAGTGGCTCCTGTCATAGAGAGGAGCTCACCAGCAAGTTTGATTCTGCTTCAACATGTCCTGTCCCTCCCAGTGACCCGAACCAAACTCTGAGTTTATAATGGCATCTGAAGCCAGGTGAGTTTCCAATAGCTCTAGGCTTTTCACATCATGCTGCTCTGCTAATTGCTTAAGCAGCTGTACATTTATATCTTCCATCCTTTCTAAAAAGGTAATCTAATTGAACTGGGATTTTTACACAAAGAAACTAAGAAAACAATAAACTTCATTTTCAGTGAGGAGTAGACAGGTGCAGGAACAACAGACAACAGCAAGCACATAAACAAAACTTCCTCCTACCATATTGGAATATAAAGAGAAAAAAAACACCACTGATCCTGGCATAAAGAGCAAGGTTGTGATTAACCATTGAATTATTCATTGTTACTCTTGTTATGTCAGAGATTATGTGAAGGTTAAGTAAAAGTAGAAGAAATAAAAAGTAGAATACAATCAATATAGAATATTTGATGGAGGAGAGTGATTAAATTCTGCCTTGGTAAGTAGTATTTATTGTTCATGGCAGGAGTCCTCAAATTTCAGTCCAAATTTAAGATGCTCTTTGAGTAATGAGACTGTGGAAGTTGGGGATGAACTCAGAGAGAAGCTCTGGCACTCAAGCTCCTGCACCATCTCATAGCTGACATAAATCAACAGCACACTCAAGATTTGCCACAAAGCCCATTATTATGAACTTTAATTGAACACAGTTTCCAGCTAATATTAAATATATTTTCAAACCAATTTTTTTTTTTCTCTAGCACCCAGAGCCCTTTAAACAAAAGAATATATCTGATGGAAATAAAAAACTCAGTATACAGTCTAAAGGAATCTCCCTGTTTCTGGATGTTTGTTGTAGTCATCATTGTATGTAGTCATACTGGGCTTGAAACATTGCTACTTTTTCAGCTATTTAAGCTGCATAGCACCACTGATTTCAGTAGCTTTACTGCAGTATGTTTCTAGTGTAAAATGGCAAATCAATTTGCCTAAAATTTCATATTCTTCTTTACCCATTAAACTGGATATATCTTCAATTATTACTCTCTGTTTATAGTATTTTAGATAGCCAGTAACAATGCAAATATATTTCTTACCAAAATTTAAAAAAAAAAAAAGCAAAAGATGGGTCAGGTAGATTCTGCAACTTAGCACCTAAATTTGACCTTTTTCAGTGCTGACTGTTTTCCAGGTCATCTGTACATCATGCCAGAATCTAATATACCTAATATAATATACCTAATGTAATACTCACTATCTCTTGCTGGTGTTTGAAATAGGGGTCATTTTTAGGTGGGAGAGGTGGTTTTGTGGCTTTGCGGATTTTTTTTGCATTTTATTATCTTGAGTCATTACAAGCTGTAAGAGACAATGAGGGATGTGAGTTCAACAGTCAGAATCTGTTCAGATTGCACTTGGACAGTAAAGTACCTGTTTCTGCAAATTGACTAGATTAAGGGCTCAATTTCCATTTTAACCAAGAACATGGAGTATTTATTTGTAGAAATACCCTTTGGCTTATCAGAAAGAAGGTTAACAGGTGGCTTGATCTGAGAGTACCTAAAGAGAGGCTAGAAGAGAGCTCTTTAATCAAGTGGCCAGACACGAGCCAAGATCCAACAGCTAGAAATTGAAGATAAAATTAAATGGGAAATAAATGCCGATTTTTATTCTGGAGGGCAATTAGCTTTTATTTGCTGTTGGTTATTAGATTACAGGAAGAAGTGTTTGATACAGAAACACAAGACTGTTGAAGTTGAAAATGGCCTTTGGAGACACCACTGCTCAAAGAGTGTTCTGCAGCAGCTTGTTCCGGGCTGAATCCAGATGGGACTTGAATATCCCCAAGGACAAGGGCTTGCAATATGGGCAATCTGTTGAATATTTGACCACCCATACAATAAACCTGATTTTCACAAATTCACATGGAATTTTCTGTATTTTAATTTGTGCTCTCTGCCTGTTTTTCTGTCACTGAGCACCACTGAGAAAGGTCCATCTCTGTCTTCCCTACTCTCACATCAGGTATTTCCATACACTGGTAAAACACCACTAAACCTTCTCTTTCCAGCTGAAGCCCTCTCACCCTCTCTTCATTTCCATCACTTCAAATTTTCCCATCAAGAATGAAGGTCTCTCCACGAGTCTCTCCTTAGCACTAGGATGTTCTCTAGTTCAACCAAAAACATCAGGCTTAAATGCATGGGTTATAAAGGGGTATTTGTCATGTAGGAAGTCGGATAACTAGAATAACACATTTTGTCACTAAAATCTTCAGACTAACACCTTTGTCTTTCAGAAAGAACAACCTTCATTGAAGGTACAGATGAGTTTTCTCTCTGCCTCAGAGAACTTCAATTCTCAATCATAGGAATAGAGTCATAAAACCTGAATCATTTTCTGAGTAAAAAAAAAATCCCACAAAATATTTTATTAATTTAATTATTTAATGAACTGTTGGGCTGTGGTGTACCCACAGTGTTCTCCTGTACAATCACTTGAGAATATTGTTATAGGCACTTGTTTCCCTCCTAGAGACAATGGAATTTTGGATTTTGTGGATCAGCAAAAAGGCAGTAACATACCAGTAAATCCTAGACAATTATTGCCTTTACCACCCTTTAGCAACATGGCTGCAGCAGGGCTGAACAGCTAGAGATGCTTTACCAAATTATTTTCAAAATGTGGATATTTTTTTGACATGACATTTCTTTGCTTGAATAGACAATCAGCTTAGGATCTATCACTTTTCTTGGCACAGGGTTAATGCTGTTACATTTCTGATCCTCTGGAGGGAATTTTTGTCAGGTTTTTTTAAGCCTTTCATTGGAAATCAATTTCTAGATTTAGTTCATCAGTACGTTTTTGCTGAATCTGTTACCTACCCCTCACACATCGTATTCCTCTGAAAATGGCCTGGGATTAATACAAAAACTGGATCACAGAGCTGCTTGCATGAATCTGCTTTGGATAGATAAAAATTGGTGCATTCAGTGGGAAGAACCCTTTGGATGGTGTTTAACTGGCAGCTCTCTGGAGGTGGGAAGGTGGACACCATTCTGAGGAAGTCCATGCATGGATGAAGTCTGGCTCTTCCTCATCCAGCTAATTCACCAACTTTGGCCTTCTCAGCTTGTTTCCAAGGGGTGGTGAAACCACCTCTGGGTTGTGGGTGCTCCAGAACTCTCCTAAATGGGGACCCAGCCCAGATACAAGAGTTCAAGGAGCAGTAGGATGTGCTTGTTCCCACAGGCCTTATGGTGTTCAGGCATTCTCCACCTCTGGATGTTCCCTGGCTGCCTCCAGGCTCCCACTGGTTGGCAGCTGGCTTTATTTCTCCCTGTAGCTTTGAGTTGTCTCAGTGTAAAAGGATCTTGAGGGCCTTTGCACTGTTAGAAAGTAACACGCTGGGAAATGAATTACACCTCCCGCCAGCTAAATAAAAACACAGACTGATCTGAGAAAGTAATTTATTGATCTTTCTTCTGTTAAAGTAGATTTCAGGGTGCAAAATACTAACTCAGCTAAATCAATATCCCTTTCACTACCAAGCTGACTTTAAGATTGTGGGGTTATTCTGAAGAGTGGAGTTTAATTTCAAGACATCTCCCTCAGACATTGCCTTAGTTAAAGCTACAGGACAAGTTTTGGGCAAACTGGGAGGGGGATTCTAACAGTGGTGCATGGATCTTCCACAACTTATTCATTGGGATCTCAATGACATGTGAAGGCAGAACAAGGTATATTGCTGAAAGTTAAAATTGCTTCTAAGTAAAAAGGAATTTTAAAACCCTTATTAAAGAGTAGACTTGCAAATTCTGGTTTAATAACTTTTCCTTATCTGAGTCCTCAACTGCTGTATATCAGCATAGCTTTACTGAATTTAATGTTGTCTCATTGGAAATCTGGCCCTCTTTTTGATGGCAAGGAAATAGTTCTAAACATGTCTATGCATAAAATGTCAGCTAGATATTAATTTATGCAAAGTTTGCATTTTAAAATATGATTTTATAGGAATATTTTTAAAGTCCTTTAAAATTAATTTAAAAAGCATTATTTTAGCTATAGTAAGGGACTGTTTGGTATCAGCTATGACTCATATCTCGCAGTGATGAGCAAGACTGTAAAACGTGAAGTAATACTGCAGTATTTAGCTGGAAAGCAGTCCAACTAGAAGTGAGGGGATTCAAGAACTAAATGGTTGCAGTGGCTTTTCCCCAGAAAATTATCCTACTATGCCTGAAAGAATTAAGAAGAGCAATCTAATCACCCTTTCTATGTTATTCTTGTTATTCTCTGCTTTTTCTGTTTTGTTTTCTTTTTCCCTGTTCTTCCCCTGAAAGGAAAATTTAATGAGGCATATTTGCTTGTTTCCATGGTATTTCAAAGAAAGATTACTAGCTGAAAGCAAAGAAATATATAGAAAAAAGCAGGGAACGAACGTCTTGTCTTTAGTAACACATACAAACCTTACTTTCAGAATTAATTATAGTATATAGAAATACTTTTTCTGTACTTGTAATAAGTGAAGACATGTCAGTCAATTTTTTTTTTTGATTTGCTGTAAGGTCTGATGTCATACAGAAAAAGATATTTGCTAACCAGTATCTCTGTATTCTTTGGTCAGATAGCCATACACATGTATAGGCTTAAAGAGCTCTTAAAAACAGCCTTTGCTTTTGAAATATTTCATAACTAAGTGACAAACAGTATTTTGTTTGCACTATTCACACAGCACAGGGATATATTATGTAGTTCATTTATTTATTGATGAAATCCAAATTTAAGTCTGTGAATAATACCTGGCCAAGAAAGACAAGATCGTCCCAAGCAGACCCAAGTCTAAAATTGCTCGTGTACCCACTAAATTCCCTGTGTCTGGTATGACAATATTTATACAAATGCAGACAGGAAAATGCAGTTATCATCTAATCCAGCTTTGTTAAAATCTCTTGCTCATGGTCAGAAAAAATTATCCTTCAATATTCTTATGCTGTTAATTATTTGTTTCATTTTCAAAGGGCTTGAAAGTTCAAAGGATGGATAGGATGTTACTCTGCTGCCCTTGAAGTCAATGCCAAAATACCTATTAATTTCAGAGGTCCAAATTCAAAGACATGTAAAATACTGAAATTAATACAGATGACCAACAGAACTTGAAGCAAGAATTACATTTACTGCAACACTTAATGAAAAATATAGACAGGTGATGCATGAATAAAACAGAGGTTCTCCAAGAACCTATGACCTGCATAACCATGAGCAAACCACCAAAGATTGGATCTGTCACTTAAAATGACGTACCTGAGGTAGGAGCTCCAGCTTTCTCTCTGGTCAATAGAAAAAGATCAGCAACTTCAGAGGACAATTTAATGCACCTGAGACACAAACCTGCCTCATGACCAGGAGTTTAATTTAAGTGCCTAAAGCTAGATGGGATGAACCAGGAAGAGCAAATACAGAAAATAAATAGTAGTAGCAGTTGGGACAAAACTGCTGAGGGCTTTGCAAATCCTCTTGAAATCTAATGTGCCTTATTTCTTACCTTCAAATCGAGCCGGAGTTACTACAGCGTCTCCAGAGATTTGTTAATAAAAAGTGCTTTGTTAGCACAAAGCAAAGAAAACCCATCTATTCAAAGAAGGTGTTTTGTTGGTTTTGGGTTTTTTTTTATTTCACTGCAATGCTAGGAATAGTATTTTCCAAAGCTCTGGTCTATTGTTTGAGGTTTTGTTAAACCTCTTCAAACTCTCTTTGAGCTACATGAAGTCACCCTTGCGGGTCCTTTCTTTGTTTGGGTTTCAGTAGGGGGATCTGCCTGTCTTTGTGTAGATCCCAGCTTCAACTATTAATTAACCAATTACAATAAAAAATGTTAATTCCACTCAGTCACTGCTGATCAACTAGATCTAATCCTTAACAATTTTAATAAAATCACTGTGAATCAGACAAGAACACTTGCCTGCAAATTCAGTTTGAGGGTATGCTTAGGCTAATAAAAAGCCATAGGTCATAATATTGCCAGCCAAAGGATCTGATTTTACAGAGTATTGATATTTCAATATTATCAAATGAAAAAATAAGGGCCATCTGCTCAGCATTTTAATGAAAACATACACGTATTTCTTCTTACCTATGTTTAAAAAAGTCACATCATCTGGCATTTAACCATTTCCACAATCTTATAAAAATAATTTTTCCCCCAATTCCAATTTTGCCTAGCAGACAAGCAGGAACTATTATCCTCATTTTATAGGTGGAAGATTATTGCCCAGAAAAATTAAGCTAAAGAGGTTTTCCAGTACAGAAAACTGGTCACTCTTAAATTCCTCTATACTGCTTCACAGCTCAGATTTAAATCAACTTCCATAATCAAACTAATTAGTCTAGTATCTAGAACTTGATCATAAACAAATATTGCAAAGTAAAAGACAAAGAAGATAATATGCCATTCATGCATGCCCCACATTTCCTGAGTAACATTTCCTTATTTTTTAAGGAAAAAATCTCTCTTCAACTAAAGTGTTAAAATATTATCCTACATATATACTTCCAGCAAGCAACTTCTCGGCATGGGTTAGGCTCTACTTGGAAAACTATTGTCATCCAGGAGACAACCTGTAGTTTTAAATGACTAGGCTGTCAGTTCTTTAGCTCTCTGCACTTGCTTTTTCTGCTTTAGTGAATAGTAACAATTACACGACAAACAGCATGTTATTTCCAACTGTGGGTTTTTGACAGAAATCTTTGTGATACAAATATTGCAAACTTCCATTCATTTGCACGATTAAATTCTATGCAGATTTTTAAAGCCTTAAGAAGATTTTAATAAAGCCTGTAGTCTTTAGAATTTGGAAGAAAACAGGGGAATCTTTTGAAAAGTATTTTTATTAAAAAATAAATGCCTTAAACTGTGCAGATTTGGGAAGTTTTTTATTTTACTAGTTTTTGTTAGATTTGTGTTGAGATTTGCAAACAGTATATTTCATACCCTGGAAAGGGTGTTGTCAGCAATAAGGATTAAATATTAAGCAATTCTACCCCACAAAATATTTATAAATCACATTTTTTCTGATTTTAACAATGAACATGCAACATTATATCTAGTAAATAAACATGGAAATATTATAATTGAGTAAACCTTGAATGTCATTTGTGAAGGCTGCTAGAAGCCACAGACCCTACTCTGATTTGGCAGGAAGCACTTTTAAAAATTCACCATAAGCATTTAATTTTTGAAGGACAAGTAGCGTTTTAAATCATTCATCAGTGTCAGCTTTGAAAGATGTGTACTTGGATTCCTCTCCTCCCTGTTCTGCCTTCTCTCCCAAGTGGAACATGAGATGTGCTTCAGGTGTCACTTTCTCCCAGCCCCCTGACAGAGCAGCAGTGGCTCCGTGAGAGCCCCCATCACCCCGGGGTGTCATTCCCAGGGTGACGATCCCTCCCCAGTGTTTGGTGACATCCGAATTACCTTCTGCAAGTGCTGGTGGTGTAAACAACTGAGCAACGAGGCTGCACTGAGGATTTTCGTGAGGTTTTGTATTTTGACAAAGGAGAAATTGTGATCTTAGTGTGGGGTTGTACCCCCAACCCATAAAGAAGTCCAAGCCCTGGATTAGTTTTGTGACCCTGATCAGTTTTCATTGTAGCTGGACAAATTTCTCTCACCGTGCAGTCACCCTACATGAGATTTCATCCTTTATTTTTTTTTAGATTAATATATTTTCTTTTATTTCCAAAGTCATTTTGAACAGTTCTAGTCTTCACACTGATGGCAAAATCAGCAGCTGTGATTTTTATGAACTGACGTCTTTTATTTTGTGTTCTTTATGCAATACAATTAATGAATGTAACAACAAGCAAAATGAATTTTTCATCAGTTAGACTCCTTATTAATATTTTTTTTGCATTTTTAGATACATTTTAACCAATGAAAAGAACTCCCTGTAACTATTGAAGCTATTTGATTTCCACAAAAAAATTTTAATTTAATCCTGGTCTTTTCCATATATACTCTTATATCAACAGATACCTAATGTATTTTATAGTATCTGCACACTAATTAATGGTTTTATTTGAAATAAAACATTTGCTACAAAATGCTACAAAACCCTGAGCACTTAAGTGAGAGTTTCCTAGCAACCAAACCACCTCAAATGTTGACCCGTATAAGACGTCCTTTATCATTCAAGAGGTTAACTTTTTGTATACTTTCTAAAACAGAATTAATTCCTTTATATATATATTATTCAGTTTCTGTAAATGTCTTTATTAATTTTCTCAACGTCTTTTTAATAGTAAAATGATAGATTCAGAAAAGCATCCAAAAATTCAAAATAAACACAATTATAAAAATAAAAAGAAGCTGTTGCACTCAGAAAAATAAGTCAATATTTTCAGTTACTATTTTCTTTTTTAATTCCAGTTTCCATTAAAAAAATAATTCTATGCTGGCATCTCGATAAAAATCCAATGTTTTACTCTAAAAAAATTGCTTCAAATTGAAATTAATATTCCCACAACAAAAGTTAGTCTCTTCTGCGTTGGAACTGAAAAATTCAAAACCTACTGCTTTCTCTAAAAGATTTCAACACCATCTCAAATGTCATTCTGCTTAAAGCTGAAACAGCAATATTTTGGCTGCCTGGAATTTTCAGATTATGGATGTCATTTTTCCCCATTTATTTATGTTTTGTAAATACTTTCTTTACAGGAAATCCTTGGTAAAAGTCAAACAATTTTAAAGAATTCTTTTTTAGAATTTTTTTTCCCCCCAGAGGAAATAACAGAAAGAGGGGAAAAGACAGAGAAAGGAGAAGGGAAAAAACAAAGATGAAAAGCAATAAGAAAAATGCTAAAGTCCAAAATTATATTCAGAAAATTAAAATTATTTCTATGGTTTTTTAAAATAATTTCTGGATACAACCAGAATGTTATTTCCAATGTTTCCAATGATTTTTCAATTAAAAAATTGACTACCTTTAAATTTTGGCTAAAATGCTCAGGGCCCTGGCTGGGACACAGGTATTCAGGTGATGTTATTTTACCTGTGTGGGACCAGGAGCTTGCATAGACACAAGAAAAACAGATTTTTGAGAGACCCCTGCATTGCAATCCCCAACATGTTTTCGGGCTTTTTACCTCATCAGTACTGTGGGGGCAATTTATAAACACACATTAACAGAAGTGTGAAACAATCCTTGAGTCATATCATAAGGTTTCATTCAAAATGGCATTTAAACAGCCATAGCATATAGGGGAAAAGGGTCGTTTCAGTGGAAACTAGAAAATTGAGCAGTCCCTGCAGTAAACAAATTTTGTTCATTTAATTTCTCTGTCAGTGGAAAAACACCAACCAGCTCTAGTTTGATGTTAGCAGAATGGCTTTCTCACACATTAAAATTCCTTCTCCTATCCGTCATTGCAAATATTTTCTGTTATTTGTATGGGTTAAGATTTTTAGTCCATTATTATTCACAATTTTTTCATTAAAATTGCTACTTGAAGGTTGGCCTGCTTACAGCGGCTGCCCCCCCCCCTTTTAATAGTGTTTACTTTCTACTACTAATGGCTGTGCCCCTACTTAAGCAATGATAACAACACAGCAAAAATCATCTTCCAAAGAGCTCCCACTTCAAACCAGCAGAAAAAAAGGAGTACTTAGCTCTGATTAAAGAAAATCTCTCTGCTTTAATAGAGTCAAGCGAGCTCCTGCATAAAGCCTTTTGATAACTTCACAGAAAGAGCGGGACACGATGTACATCTCCAACTTGGGTGGCTGAAATGCAAAACCTGTGGTTTGGTTGTGCAACAGAAACAACCAGGATCCAAGGAAGCTGTGGGGCAGGGCAGGAGTGATTCCCCTTCGTTCCACATCTCAGAGTGGTCCTGTCCAGAAAACTGCCTCACTGAGAACATGAAAACCTGAAATCTACTTGGGTTTGTAGAGCTCCTAAAGGCTCTGACTGCCAAGGGTTGGGGCAGGTACCAGTAAGGAGGATCTGGAATGATTTAGGTTGGAAAAGACCTTTAAAATCATTAATTCAAACCATAAACTCAGCACTGACAAGGCCACCACTAAACCATGTTGCTAAGTGCCACACCTACATGTATTTTATGTTTCATTGCCTGTCCCACTTTCTCCCAATTTCACTGTCTGCTAATTCTTCCCTCTTTCATTTGAAAAAACCTTCTCTGGATTTATACTGTATATCTCTTGAGGTTGGGTCCAGTCCTGTTCACTAGACTACCACTGGTGTTCTCAGGTATAAAGGTTCCACCCAGAGAATTCTAGTCAATGGGAGAATTCAGGTGCCTTACTTTATCTCTGTATTTCTGGGTGTTTTTCTGAACCCTTTGGTACTGTGCCTATCTGTGATTCTTTTGCATTTATATCTCTAGCAAAAGGACACAGAAAGCATTAGACATTTCAAATTTTAATTAATGGAAATACGCTTATGCTACATAATCAGGCTGCTGGGTAAAATTAAATGAATGGACCTTATTTGGAGACAGAGCAGAGATCGAGAGATCAAGAAACCAGATTTGACTAGAAAAATATCCATCAATTATCAGTTACTAAAATTAGCTTTGTCAAATGTTAATATGAAGCTTTTTTCCCTTGAGATCCAGTGCTAGTGCAACAGACTTGTATGATTAATCATCTTTGAACACTTTTTTGTTGTTATTGTTGGATAAATTTCCAGCTGATTGTTTGATACATTGAGTTTAATTCCAGAAAATTGTTCAGTAAAATACGTGCTGTTTATTACTTTGCCTTCCTTCCCCAAGCTGCTGTTGGTTTTGCACTCAATGAGAAATATTGGTTTAAAAAGCTAAAAACCTTTGTCAAATAATTCTAAGACCCCAGAATTCTGCAGAGTACATCCAAGTGTATCCATTCATTGGCTCATACTCCTGACTCTTACTGTAGAAATCTATATTTATGCATGTTTCCTGTTTTCTTACTTAGAAATCTATAAATTATATCCATATCTGTCAGTCTAACAAATGTTTTAGCCAATACACCAAAGGGAAATTTGACCAGTAGGAATTTAATGGTGAGTAGGTATTGAAATGCACAGCAAGGAATGCATTAAGCATCTCTTTTTAATATTGACAGCTGTTTTAAGAAACATAAAGAGTTACAACTGAAAGAAAAGAATTGATATCTTCCTTTGTAATCACAGACTATTCACAAAGAAATACAAAATTAGGAAACTGAAGACACCAATGGTTACCTCTGCAATTGACTGCATCATTTTGAGATCTTTCACATTAACATATTCCCAAAATCAAGTACCAGCAGGCACACCAGTGTTACAGTGTGGATACTGCAACACGTGTATCAATCAACGAGGCCCATGGAAAAGAAATATAAAGACGGATTCTCGATAGGTGTTCCAGAGATGTTTATTTCTCCAGCCCATGGCCGGGGCTCTGCCGAGGAACTGCTCAATCACGGGACCCGAGGGTCCTTGCCCACGCAGGGGAACACAAAACAACCAATGGGGAACGAGGCTGACCAGGGAGCAGGGAAACACCGTGCCTCCCTTCAGGGCCCCTCTCCCAGGACCACATGGCAGGGGGAGGGCCCCAACACACCAACATTCAGAAAGATCGATATTTGATCTCCTACAATGAATATAATTGCAGATCTGTGCATCTGAATACAGAATCACTGCAGCTAAGTGCCAAAGATACTGAACTAGTACCCAAGAAACCTCATATTCTCGTGAATTCCACTAGGAGAGGTTATTCCGAAAGAACCAGGTATAGAAAATTCAAAAATGCTAGTGAGGTATGAATCAAAATCTTTCCCACTTTTGGGCTGATGCCTGGTTGGAGTCACACTTAGATGGAACAGGCAATGGTAAACACTACTGTGACTCAGGAAAAGAGGCAGGATCTTGCAATGTATTGACTAAAATATGCTAAATTTTAAAAACATATCAGCACTGAATTCAAGCAAAATCAGTAATAAAGATGAACCTGCAGTAGTGGATTGCAACCATATCGAAAAGCAATAAGCTACATGCATTCTACACATAGCAAAATGAAGGAATAACTGTAGTACACAGAGTTACATTTTTAGCAAGATAATCTAAAGTAAAGCTAGAGCAGATATGCCTATATGAGTTTCAGAGACTGTCCCATTTCTGTCTATACCTGAAGTGGAGGTATAGACTGGACTTAAAATGCCAGCATAGGAAAATCCTAAATTAAATGGGATTTTTAAGAGCTGGAAAATAACCATATATAGAATGGTGCTCAATATCACAAATCTATCTCGCTCCTTTCTGAAATGCAGGACAGTAAGATCTTCCATGATGTAACTCTAAATCTAATATGTTTTGCAAACAATTCCCTCTGACAGCAAACTGGCTCTATCAAAGCCACCCACTGTCTCACCAACATTATTATTCAATTTAGCTGCTTTAATGATCTGGGCATTTTGCACAAAAAATAAATAATTCTTGGCCCAAGGATCTTGCCTAATAATTTTATGGGTGATGAAATGAGTGACAGCAAGATACAGTAGTAGAGAAAGAGAGGGCTGAGTTTGGGTCTTAAAAATATGCTGTGATTACCCAGTCTGAGCTTATAAACTGAGTGATGTGCAAGATGTGTACTCTTTTTGCTTTTTATGAGACAAGGCAGAATTCTGAATAGTAGTTTTTCTATGCCTTTGCTACTGAGATTTTCATAGCTACCTCATTAAAAATCTGATAGTAAGCATGCACAATATAAAGAAATGCTGTATGGCTGCCAAGTTTTCAAAATATATTCCGAAAAAACTACCAGAAGGAAACCATAGAAACATTGCTGAGTGTATAACAGTCAAATAAAATCCATAATTAACTACTGTGAAGGAAAAAAAGAATCTGAATCTTTTAGATGATTTAAAAATTAAGGAGCAATTTAAAGTAATAGTGGTATACCACATTTTTAGCGGCTTTCCTTTACATTTTATCTTGTAAATGCAATGAATTTCTCTTCAAGATAACACACAAAGGTATCCACAAAATGTTGAAACATGGAAAGCTCAGGGGGGATCTACATGGAGAAATCAGTGCTCACTAAGTAAGGCTATGAAGTTATATTGAAGTAGGTACTGTGCACCGATTCTTAATGCAGACAGTGGCATTTGCTACATCTCGCTCTATGTTCTTAAGGGAATTAAATTAAAATCATGGCTGTCTTAATTTCCCCATGTGGTGAATGGGTAGAAAGAAGCACGTCCAGAAGGAGAGGCCAATGTGAAATGGACTGTACTATGCTGTTGAAATGGTTTTATCTCTGCTGCTTTTACAGGGAGAAACAAAACTGAACTGACTTCAAAGAAACGTACATTCCTTAAAATAGGAATAAATTATTTTTTTCACCAGGAAGACTCAATTCTGCCAAGAGGGTGGGCTGCATCTCACCTGCTACAGAAGCTGCCTTCGATACAAGCCTTCTGGTACCGAAGACAATAATTTTTCATCACACTTTTTCCTGTTACTTAATTCCAGTGGTAATGGTGCCAGAGATCACAGTGCATATTCTCCACACATAATTTCTGAATTTTGTCTTTCCTGGTGGCCTCTGCCATTTGTGAGCACGTAGGTTCCTGTCATGATAGTTGAATTTTGTCTGTTTTCTAGTATCCACTCTCACATTTCTCTTGCATTCTTCTAAGTTCAGACTTAGAATGGGAGGTATCCCACTTCAGACTTAGAATGGGATGTATCCCAGTGTAATAATCTAAAAGTTAGACACACAGTCATGGAAGCACCCTCTGTCCTCAAAGAGAGAGGCAGGCAGAACAAATCCTGAAATTATACAATACTTGAGGCCAAGGGAATCACTGTGCCTCATCCAATCCAACCCCTATGTCCAGTGAAGCATTAATCTTGACAGTAGGTAGAGTTGCCTGGAATATTTTCCAGATGAGTTATGAAAATTTCCAAGAATAGAGATTCCATAAACCATCCAACCTGTTCTAGTGCATAGCCATTCTTCCTGCAATTTTTTTCCCCATGTATCCAAAAATGTCACTTTTTTTTTGTCACATTATATGCCACTGTCCTTTAGCATGGAGAGTTGCTTCTGTTCCAAGGGACTCTGTGAAATATCAGCACTCACATCTTGCTTTAGCAGAGTGAAAGTGATTTTCCAGTGAGCTGTGAAGGTTTTCTTTTCCTCTCCTTCACTTGGGCTAACATGACTATTGTGGTTTGTCATGAGTGTCTAGATTGTGGTTAGATGTGGAAATACAGTAATAGATGCTTTCACGCAAAGATGGAAGGTTGTGACACCAGTGTCAAACCAACTATTCCAGCATTCCCCAGCGATGCATCAAAATGTCAAAATAGTGACAGAAGTTGAAAAGCATCTCTAACAGGGGAGAACCTTGAACACACCTTCCAAAGGAAGAAAAAAGCAAGGCAGTTGCAGTTGTATTCTGAAACTGAGTGTCCTCTTAACGATAAAGCACAGGTTCTGGTAATCTCTAGTTTAGAAGGGCAATCAACTGGGCATGCAGTCAGGTGTAAACTGCACATTTCTTTGCGGACAAATCATCAGTGGATGCAAAATAGCTGAGATAATTAACAATTATATAATTTAAGCAAAATGGAAGAGAGTTATGGAAGTAGCAAATATTCTGGCAGAACTAAACAATAAAGTATCTGGCAGAATGAAGTAGAATTAAGAATCACGAACCAAGAACATTGCTAAAATTTTAGTCTTCTTCTGGGAATCTAAAGTATCTACAATTTTGCTGTACTTTGTTTATACTCTGGTAGCACAGTTATGGCCCAACATGCCAGATGAAAAGCACCAAATAATAATTAATCCTTGCACTACAGAATTTGCAACACAATTAGCTGTGATGAGCGAAGAATTGAAGACTTGCTTTGGGGATATGTAATCTTACTTGGGACTAAAACAAGATTTGCCCCCAGTTACACTTACAGTCATTAAGACACAAAGAATCAAATAATCTGCTCGAGTTTGCAGAACAGATGCAGCAATTCCAGGAACTGATCAAATATTTCTCAGTCCTATAATGTGCTTCAAACTGATTGTCATTTCCTATTTCTTCTTTTAATAACTATGTGAATAGTGCAGGGCAAGAAGCTGGATTTCTTTTCTGCTAAACATTTAGATGATAAAAGCAGCCCTGAGATTCTTATTCCCTGAGGAGATGTTTTCTACCTGGACTACTGAGGTACCACAATGCATAGCTGAATAAACCAGGATAGTAAGAAGTGAATTCATTTTTTTTAAGACCTAAACCCATGGCTGAAGCTGTTTAAAGCATATTTTGGGAATTTAAATCCCAAGGTCTATATTTAAGCTCATATTAACTTTCAGTTTAATGAGGGTCTGAATAACACATCTCAGCTTTACTTGGTTTGCTTCACATGTCAGTATAGAAGTCAGAGAATTATTTAAGTAGAAATGAAGTCACTGTTCTTTATTGCTGAAATCAAAGGGGTTTTTCTGTTTTCTTTAGCTTAACATTTCCTAGAAGAAACAAAAATATAGGAAAAGCTGCAAAGGATATAACTCCATTAATTAAGCCACTTTTAGTTTATTTTTTGGTGTAACAATGCTGTTTTTTAAAGAATTTCTTAATGTTATTTTACAATTTATTAAGGTGACAGTTATGTTAGTTAATAGCAATTAGTTCCATCAAACTTACATCATCATTTATTCACTAAGGTTGTACACTGAGTTATATTATTACAACACTGCAGTTCACTGCTGACCAAAATCAGTTTCAACAAACAGGTAAAACCTCCTTTTTAAATAGAATTATCATATCTTCATTCTCTTCTTTAACTAAGCAAAAAGTTTCATCACAGCCATGCTGTTGACAGGATGATTACTAGGCCAATTCACCACCGTAATCCACTTATCCCAAGCAACCTTCTTAGGCCTACAGATTTTCTGCTGGCCTTTCTGAACAACTGAAATACCACTATAAGGTTAACAAGTGACTGTCTCAAAACAGTCTCATCAAAGGTAATGTGAATTTTTACTATATTCAGTAGGAGAGAGATGTTTAAGCAGGTACCAAGATGTCCCTGACACCACTCAAATATCATAAACGTACCTTTGTGTACCTGTTCCCTACAATCAGTTTTGCTAAACATGGAACAGAGTTTTCAATGCTAGAGCACTTCAAATTCACTCACCTTCTTTTTTTTATTTTTTTTTTTTATTTTTTTTTTTTTTTTGGGGTGTGACTTTGCCCAGTTCTCTGTTGAGAGATTTCATATCTAAAACGCAATAGTTGCTGGAAAATGCTGTTTGCATTAGGTAGTATTTGAGTTATCCAGCCACACAAGAGAGGAATCAAAGTCTTTTCTCATGTAAGAGCAAGGTTCTTTTGGACACATCAGGGTATGATTCACTCTGCAACCGTCTTCCATCACCGAAAATATCAAAGGTCTATTTTAAAAAGAGGCCAAAGTGCTTTGTCTATTTCACAGCCAAAAACTACTGTGAGATTAATTTTCTTCTATAAAGGTACAAAGTTCAAGTTGCTAAAATTAGCAATTGTTTCACCTGAGCCTCTTCTCTACGGTCCTATTCAAAGCAGTATTGTTTAGTGTTTCAGTGCCTGCTGTTTAAAATGTAATGTTCCCCATTTAATGTGTCAAAAAGCTTTAGCTAATTATTCTCATAGCAAGGATAATCATACCAATTATGATTCTTTAAAAAGAATGGTAGAAACAAAGAAGTGGAGATAAGACTTAACAATGACAAGACAAATTGGGGAGGCAGGGGAATCTTAAATGTTGAAAACCTCCAGCACCCTCTTTTTTACAGGAAATAATAAAATTACAACTTTTTGAAGGAGACAAGTTATCACCGCAACCTGTGGAATTGTGGATTATTATGACAAGCTTCCTGTTGGTTTGGAATGAAGTTCATGGCTGTCCCTCCAGCCTCAAAATCTAGGGCTGTAGGATATGACTTAGAGTAAGATCTAACATTTGTGCTGTCAGCTACCTAGGATTGACAGGCAGTGGAATTTTAGGTGCGTAGTCCTGAAGGCAGCAGTCCAAGACCTTCTTTCTCAGGTCTATGGATGCCCTGTGGATGGTCTAGGAGGAGAAACAGGTGGACATGGGATTGATTATGTCAAATATCTATCTCTAGTGATTGCTCCAGGAAGGCAAGTATTGCAAAAGGACCATTCAAACCATCTAGGTTAAATCTGTTTTTCTTTACTGGTGTACTGAATACACAAGGTTTTGCATCCAGCTGGGATACAGGCTGGATACACCCTTTCTAAGGAAAAGTACCAAAAAGAGCAGATGTGAATCTCAATGAGGAAGAAAACAGTAGCAACAGCAAGACCTGTGTCCCCA
This sequence comes from Corvus hawaiiensis, assembly GCF_020740725.1. Lineage (NCBI taxonomy): Eukaryota > Metazoa > Chordata > Aves > Passeriformes > Corvidae > Corvus > Corvus hawaiiensis. The sequence goes on along the minus strand of NC_063216.1, from coordinate 74,949,262 downwards.
GCAAAGGTAAATAACCAAAAATTGAAGATATATGTCAGCCTAGAGGGTGAAGATTTCTTATTTCCCACATCAAAAAGACCACAATATTATGTGGGACACCATCAGGAAGGAGGACTCTGTGATCCTGCTGAAAATGACTCTTTATAATGGTAGAAAATCGAGGAACAAGGAGACAAGGAGTGAGGAATTTTCCCTCACTGCCAGACCAAACTGAGAATCTGCTGCCTTTTCAACTCAGTCAGCAGTCTGCTCCTGCAGCTATTACCTCAGGAGCAGGTAGGAAGCACAAGTGTAATGACTTTTATCACTTTCTTGTGGGTATTGTTAATCACTTTGAATGTCTTTGTGACACATTTAGATTTCTCTAAATGTAGTGATGACTTTGGACAGAAAATCACAAAGCTCTTGGTTCTGATCCAGATCACACAGAGAGTCTGAACATACCTACTGTCACTTAAATTGAAGAACAGCATCGTGCAATTGTTCTCTTGTGCCTGACGAATTCAAAGCCACAGATTGAGTTCAAACAACTGTTACCCTGTTCCACAAGCTCTGATAATGAAGACACCATGAAAGTTTTTGGCACAAAGGAAAACAAGTCAATACACACATCAGGACACTACAACAGATGAAATTTAGCTCTATTATAACCACATATTCAAGCATTCTCAGAGAAATTGAATCTGTCTGCTGCTTTTGCTGCCATGCTTGCTTTAAGCTGTTCTCTTATCCAACTCCCTGACTGTTTATCAGAGGACATCATCTGGATGCTAAGGAGACATTTCTCCATCAGGCTGAGGGGTGGTTCTCTCTGAGAGGTGACACAGGAAAAGGTACAGAGAGATGGGAAGAGCATAAAATCTTTACAACTCTTCTTCTCACCCATTTCAAAATCCTTTTCTAAAAGGATCAAAATCCTTTTCTTTCCTCTGTATCTACCAGGCAAGTTTTATATTGAGAAAAATTTATACCAAGGTTAGAGGAAGAAGTGGATGGCATGAAAAGAAAACCTGTGAGCATAAAAGTTTAGAAAGATCTTGAGGAGGCTATCAGAAAGTTCAATATTTGCTTAGCAAAACTGAACTGAAACATTGTTACATGGGGCCACCTTACCTCTACAAAGACTGTGGTTTTCCCATAGCACAGGGGAATAAACACCTACTTAGAAACTGCTCCAGGCTGACCGTAGGGATATTCCATATTCCCACATTGTTACTGGTGTCGCTTTTTTTCCCAATAGTTTGGGAAACTCAAGACACTTTCAATAAGGCTTGGACTCCTCAACCAAAAATACAACTGTCTATTATGTGACTTAGACACACAGGTCTTGGAGCAACCAACTGCATAATACTTGTTATGCAGAAAGGTGTGTAGCAGGGAGGTGTGTCTTACACTGAGAAAAACAGTGCTCTAGCACTGAGTTCTGGATATTCAAAGGTACTGAAAACCACCTTAGGTTTCATCACCCTTCCCTGAAATTATTCCATTCTGCTTCACAAATCTTTGATCATTTTTTTCCTCCTATTAATTCCATTTGTTTAGTGGGTTTCTTTTCCATCACATAGGTGAAAAATGCTACCATTGAGACAGGTTAACATTGTCTGTGAAACACTGGTGTGCCCTGAATTCCCTTTGAGGTGGCTCTGTAAGGCAGAAGGGACCTCAAGAACACAACACAAGTTTTGAGAAGATATGGGTGATTTTCATCTAATTTCATCCCATATAAACTATCTAAAATGTTTTTTGTTTTGTCAGTGCCAATTGTCTGCACTCTTTCTTTAGGAAATGGAAAGGAATAACTGCTTCCAAAGGGCAAATGAACCTTCTCATTGTGAATATTTATTTAAGACATGTTCTGGAATACCTCTCTGTCTCTCCATGGATTACAAAAGGCGCTTAGACCAAATGTTTCCCCATTGGATAACTAAATTTAAGCTCCTGTTGCAGCTAAATATAACAAGAACAGTATGAGACTAAGCCTAAAATCCCTTTCTGTACTACAGCTGGTAAACAGGCCACCTGACAGCGAGGTTACACACAGGTTACAGACACTTCCTCTTAATATTTTTTTAAAGCACTGGTCTTCATATCCTCTGTAAAACAGCTGAAACTACCACAAGCCACACACAGATAGTTCAGATGGATGGTTTTGAATGTTTCAGTTGCTGTTAAATTTATACAGGAATTTTTGTAAAAGCTCTCCGCAAGACTCAGGAGTTATCACTCCAGCCAACTCTGGTGATAACAAACCTCAGGTTCTGCTAGCAACAGGCCTATTTTGACTATTCTAATAGTTTCACTGAATGACTTTGGGCTGCTTTTTCATACTGTTATTTCATGGCCTCGTCCAGCACCTGACAGGGAATTAAGAAACTGGAGCGTGAAGCATCTGAGAATGCCATGGTCAGGACATGGTTCTGCAGGAGAACAGCCCAAATGGCCTCATGAGAGCATTCAGGGATTCTCCTCAGGGGCTCAAGGGTTTAAACTACAGTGAAAGCAAAGCTTTTACTTGTGCTGTAGCAGAACCACTTGGATGAGTGTATTCTTCACATGGTGAAAAAATGGCTGGATAGCCTAGTTCAGGGAGTGGTGGACTCAGTCATCTTAGAGATCTTTTACCACCTAAACAATTCTATAATTCTACAACAAGAGCGGAAATAGTTTGATTTCTCCTTCTGTTCCCTAAATGAGAAGCAGCAGCCCATTCCCAGCACTCCCTTAAAAATGGCAAAGCACAAGGAACTGCTGCAGTGTGAGATGGGACTTTCAGGTCATTAGTAATCTGGTTGACATGCAAAGTGCTGAGGTAGAAAATGAAAGCCCAATTGCACATCCCAGCCCCCTGAGACATTCGGTCTCCCAGGAACCATTATTTTGTCTGTACAAACTATTGTTTCATAAAGAATATCATGTTTCAGCAGAAAAGTCAAATGTGTCCTCTCATAACTCCATGTGGCTGTTAGCTTACTGCTGAGCTAATACTTTGCCACATAAATAAAACTGCACAAAAAAGAGAGAGCAACCTTGCAAGGAAACATGGGGAAAAAATATAATTCATTGGCGCTCAGGGCTGAAAAGCTAGTGAGCTTCTTTCCTTTCCTTTTTTCTTCCCTTTACCCTTACAAGTTGATGTGTATCCAAACAGCTTGAAAAGTACTTTGAAATCCAACTTTAGTCAGCTATGATGAAGACATAAGAGGGGCTGATTTTTCCTTTGTGATGCTTTGTTTTCTTTTTTATTCAGTGTTCGCTTCAGCAGTGGCTGCAGGAGAGGATCCAAGTGTTTTTTCTTGGAACTTTTTTTCTTTTTTTGGTGCAGTTAAAGATGTATTTCTTGAGTTACACTGAGCAATAGTCACTACATACTGCTTTTGAGATAAGCTCAACTAGTGAGCTGAGAGGGCTTGAACTGAAATGCAAGACTTCTCAAACCCCAGGAATCTATAACACCTTACCTAAGGACTTTTTATTATGGTAAAATAATGCCACTTTGTGAGGAAAGATGCGAAATACTATGTAGCTATTTTTATTTTTGTTGAATCTATTTCACAAACGTTCTAAGGACCAGTCATTGGGCTCAAGGGCACAGCTGCCACTCAGAGAGATCTAGAGAGGTTGGAGGACAGGGCCAACAGGAACTTCATGAAATTTCACAGCGAAAAAAAAAGTAAAATTCTGCACATTATAAGAATCATCACTGGACACCTGGGGAGCAGCTTGGCTGAAAAGGACTTGGAGGTCCTGGTGGGCAAATAGCTAAATAATAAACATCAGCACACCTTGCCAGCAAACTGTTCTTGATTGCTGGTGCAGGAGCAGAGCCAGGAGCTGGAGAACAGTGATATTCCTCCCTAATCAGCCGCTACAATTCTGCATCTACTCCTGGGACATCAAAAAAGAAAGGTATCAGTAAAAATTGACGTGAACTCAATGGTAGGTTACCACTGAGTGGGGGAGAGAAGGAACTGGGGTAACTGACCTTCAGAAGGTGCTGGGGGACCTGGGTTTGTTTGGCCTGGAGAAGAAAGAGCTTCAGGAGGAGGTAACAGCATCCTGCCCATAACTACAATGAGGATGTCAAGAAGACAAAATTATTAAAACCCAGCTCAGCAAAGCACTTAAACTCACACTTATGTTTGAGTTTTTTCCTATTAATTGTAGGTTTTTTAATAAATATAGATATTTACATCTTTTTTTTATTCTGATCTCTCTAATGCACTCACACATCTATATATTTTTAATATATTGTAAAAACCTACTTAAAGCTGGACAAATACCTAACATCTTTCCTGTGCTGAGGTATTTTGTAATATTAAAATGTGATTTCCGTTCATCTAATTTGTGGATTAGGTGTTATTTCATTTTATTTTTACAACTATATGCAGTATTACCAACCATTAGCACGTAAGTATGAAATGCTGAAATTTTTATGGCTACTGCATAAAATGAAATGGTACCAAAATTATGAGGTTTAACTCTGAACACTTAATAGAAATAAAAGGATTCAGTGCTATGCTATTCCTCTGTCAGGGTGTGACATGAGTGCAGCGAGCACTCCACAGTTTCATGTGCTGTGCAAAACAAGAGCGTCTTGTTGAGACGAGGACATGCACCACTGTAGTAACTCATATTTGGGTTTACAGCTGACTCCATATGAGTATATTTTAGCCCATATTGCAGCTTCCATCCTGCCCCTTCAGCTTGGTTTTTGGTGGAGGAAATCCAGATATGCGTCTGCTTTGGAGGAAATCCCACAGTCTGACACAGCCTTGGGGCCATGAAAGCATTGACCAACAGGAAGGAGGCACCAAAATAAAAAACATCTGAAATATTTTCAGCCTGCAGAAAAGAGAAGACCCACCAAAGCAGTGTCTAGATCTGGTATCTCATTCCCAGCTGAGAGGAAACCTTCAGAGTCCAACAGATAAATCATGGGGTTTGAAGTGTCAGTAACCAGAAGTGACTGCTCCTCTTCATTGGTTTTGGAGACTGTGCTCTTCATGTTCTCATTTGGGGTACCCAAATAACAGCACAGTAAACCGCAGCTGTGGTTGACATAAAAGCTACATAGAGGATCCCTGTGATCTGATGCATGATTCTCTCATCTTAGTAAAATAGCACTGTAAGATAAAACAGTCCTTTGCAACTGGACAAGGAACAAGGTTACACCATTTTCTTTGCAAGAATGCACTGTTTACAGGCAAGGACAAAAAAAAGTTTGAAAAAATAAGAGAAATTAATACAAATGTCTAGCCAGGTTCTCAGTAGTGCCAGTAGTCACATGACAAATGGATCCTTCAAAGCTGTATAAGTTTACAATACCTGAAAATCTTGCACCCTTTCCTTAGAATAATCCAAAATCAAAAAATACTTAAAATTAAAGGAAAGAGAATAATGTACCTTAGCACTAGAAGAACTTTAAAAATTATACCGAGTATTTATACACATGCAGTTGACTAGAAAAAGGTCTTCAGAATACTGGTTAAATGCAACACTGAACAGTGTCTGCTAATATTAATTATTATTTTCCCCATTATTTTCTCAATGTTCTAGGAGAAATTTAGAGTAGGACTAGAAAGCATTTTTAGATTACATTGGTATGCAAATTAATTTTCTATGTAACATCATGCATTTTCATGTGGCAATCTTCATCCTTTAAGCTTTTTCTATCAAAGAAAGAAACAATACTCTTTCCCTGAGGTATCCAATCAAAATTTGTGAACCATTTCAAATTTATGAATCGAGCACACACAGTGAAACCATTTACTACATGTTGTATGAAGGGTGACTCCACTGTACTTCATGGTGGAATTTTATTTTATTGCTTTTTTATTGCTTTTTAAATTATTTTCCTAAAAATTCTTAATTACTTTTGCAATTAAATTTTTGTCTATCATTAACCATTAATTTTTTCACACAACAATTCATTGCAATTTCAAGATCACATTCCTCAGTGGCCACAACTAACTTTAGCACTGAATATGGAAAACTTGAGACTAGTTTTTCATGTTTTCCTTTAACATTTACTTCCACACACTTTTAGTTCCCAGCTCATTGCCTGCTGATCATCACACCTTGTACATCATATTGCTGAAATGTACTGAGTCGTAGAGCAAGAGGTCAAGGCAAGGCTTTAGTTTAGTTGTTATCTGTGTCTGGGCATTCAGATCTCAGATATTCCAGAGATCTCTGTGAAGCACTTTCCCATGTGATTTTCTTTTACAGAAACTAGAGTATCAGAACCATAGTACCTCTGGAAGTGAACCTTTAATTCTTTATATCTGTGTTCTCCATGTATGAAACTTAATATTATTCCATGCCAGAGATAACAATTTTTCTCCTGAAGAACAGAGGCTGTAAAGAAAAATTCATTCATGTTTTTAGGCACCTCAGGCAGGTTTTCACTCACCGAATTTTACATGTCTACAAAGTAATTGTCTGTACCTGAACTAGGTGGAGGTTTTTTTGACTCTCAGAGACCCAGGAGAGAAATGGGCACTTAACTCATCCTGAGGTAGCCATCCATAATAAGACAGATGAAACATGTATTTTAAGTACCTGTTCTCCCTATGACTATAAAAGTTCAGGTGCACACTGGACCATACAGTTTGGATCTAGACATATACACAGCTGGATAGCTACACACACTGAGATGAGCTTGACATTCTGAGTTTACAGCGATGACTGATGTTTCAGTTTCTACACAGACACCCTGTGGAAAGTTTATGCTATATATGTCTTTGAGCTAATCTAATCAATATTTTAATAACCTCATTCTCTGCTAGAAATGATATTTCCCAAAGCTATATAAGCATGATTTTGTTTTAAATTAAGAATTTGGAGTCTGTTGTGAGCTGTAGAAACTCTGGGAGTAAACTACCATGATCGCATATAACTTTATGACCCAAAGGGCACATGGTTATTTATTGACTAAATTCTGAGTAAAATAGAACAAGTACAATGAGATTTGTTTTATGATTGCATTTTCACCACACTATAAGATTACTTCTGGATTCAATATAATTAATTTAAAGTATCTCAACACACCAAGAGTAAACAGAGTAACACAGAGGGAGGAAGAGATAAAGAGCATCTCAGAATGGTAATGTAGTTTAAGCCAGTGAAAACTCCTTGTTGTGTACTTGAGGTAAGGAGTAGGAAGACAGTTTCAGATTATTTGAGTATTTAAAATTTCAGAAGGAAACAGGAAATGTTGTAGGTACACAAAGAAAGGGTGATAGAAGCCTGTCCGGCATTCATGTTTCATGCTAACCTACATTTACCATCATTTTTGGTACAGTTAACCTAAAAACAGTGAAAACTTTTATCTTTACTCCACACACATAGTAGAACTCAAACTTTTAGGGCAAAAGTGTGTGAAAATCTTTTGAGCTCCAAGAAGGCCTCAAGGAGTCTTCTAAATAACTGCATCCAGTAGGTCTCCATTGTTTCTTTCCTTATTCCTACTCATTAATGTAGATGGCTGAAAGTAGCAACTTTTCTCCAGAAAATGTTGATTTACTAGCTTGTTGTGAAAATATCCCTCTCCCACAATTTATTCTAGAAAGCTGTGATTCCAAGCTTTCTATCCTGCAGGTTTCTAGACTCACTGTTCCCCGTGAATTGAAGCACAGACAGAAGTTTGAATGCTGCAGGAGTCACAGTTGCACTGCCAAAATCAAGGTCCACTCTTCCTGCCACACCTTTCAGGATTTTGTCAGCCCTTGGGAGACTAGCCTAGCAGTTTTTTGGATTCCTTGCCACCTTTACTTAGACTCTCATTTCAGGTATAGCATTGAAAAGCCAACAGAGAGGAAGAGCCTGAAGTCACCACCAGTTTGGATGCATCAGCGTCTCGCTCCCTCTGGAGTGGCTCTCTCAGAGCCACGTAGCTACTCCAGAGCTCTTAGTGCTGTTAGAAAGATGGGGTTTGCAATGGAAGGAATCAACCAGTTTACATTATTTTCAGCTAAAAAGAATTATCCATTATGGCACAGCCATTATCTTTTGGGACCATGCCTCGGCAACCAGTTCCTTGAGACTTTCAGGGGGAAAAAAAAGGAAGGAAACAGACACTGATGGGCAAGAAGAGGAAGCAGGTGTGATCACCCAGTGTCTCGATGTTATATCACCTCTCAGCCCTGTGGGTGTCATTCACAGGGAAAAGTGCATGAACTCGTGGAAGTTAAATAATATTATGTCATCTGTTATATAACTCTGTCAGTAGTAAATTTCTTTTTTGCATCCTACTTTATTCCTTGATGTTGCCTTCAGCGATTTTTTAAAATTCAATCTTACTACTCTGCAGTTAATGACTTCTGGAAAAAATAAATATAAACTTTCATATCTTGAGTGATAATTTTTTAATAGTTGTCTACAATCTAAGCTTGCAACAAGTTCTTTTCAAATTTTTCTTTTTGGAAAATTTTAATTTTATACTCACTCCTGGAACAGTGCTCTTGCAGTATCTTGATTAAACTGCCTTCAAAGTGTTGGTTTCACAAAGATTAAAGGAAAGACTCCCAGTTTACATAAGCTGTCACATCCTGTGGGCTGATAACATTTTAGATTAGTTGAATCTCTAATATTAACATTTTCTGTAGACATTCCTGATTTTCCTAGTGAGTTCCACTGTTTTGATTTTTACTTAGACAAACAGAGAAGCCCTAAGGGGGCTAAACTGAGATGCCTTAAGCAGTCTCATTTTCCAATGGAAAACAGACAGTCCTCTGTCTTATGAAAACTAGACATCTCTAAGATGTCTGTTTATTGGGAGATGCATAAAATCTAAGCATGCAATATTCTATTTTTTAATAAGGTTTTAAAAAAATCTCTCTTCTTCTATATGTACCAGTAAGGATTTGTAAAGACTTCAGCTTTAATATCACATCTCAAATAAGCTTAATTTAACATTTTTTCTGTGTATCTATGATGAGAACCTGAGTAACACATGAGAAATTATCTTTCTGTATTCTTCTTTAAAAATTAAAGCACAGGGAAAATAATGAGGGAGAGCAGAAGGGAGAAAGAACATGTGAACAAGTATTCACTTGTTACATATACATATATATATATATATATATATATATATATACACTTAGCAAATATCTCCTCCAGTCATATTCACACAAGATAATGAGGTGATCCCACTGCCCCTTTCCTTTAAAGCTGAAAGGAAGGTTACATTTTTGCACACTTAAAATAAATGTCTGATTTCTGTAACACAAAAAAAAGAAATTCAAAAGGTGTTGCTCAAGGGAAGCCATCAGCACTTGAGAGAAGTATAATCCCCACCATCTGCTACCACAGAGACAGAGCAACTATTCACAGCTTTTGCTGCAGTCCTCAGGCTGCAATTGTACTGCAACTGAGGGTGGTCACAGTAGACCTGAGCAATTTTATATCTTTACTGCTTATTTCCCTGCCTGCTGCCACCTCTCTTCCTTCCTCCTCTGCCCATTTTTTTACTGTAATAGGCAAAATCAGGGCAGGGAAGGGATTGTATGTTTCTGATCTTTAGGCAACCTGCTGCCACCAACAGAAACATGAAACACACATTGTATTCTGAGTCTGTAGGTGATGTCCTCTAGGCTGAGATTCATTTCATTTAATTACAGTTATCTAAAAAGTACCCAGTCTAAGGCAACTATCTAGGCTCCTCCTTTAGATGATTAAAAAAAAGGCAGCTCCAAAGGTGATTCATCCTAAACTTCGATTGGTATTAATCCCCAAACAAGTGCTGTGCAAAATTAATTCTGTCTGATACAAAAAAAGTTCAGGCTCCAATTTGGAGCAGACATTAAGGATGGACTTTGCTGAGGAAACACACACACACAGCTCCAGTGCAGGTGTCCTTACCTGAGGTGACTGTGCAGATTTCCTTCGCAGCCAATAGAAAAAACAGGAACTTTTGATTCCTCTCTTCCTAATGTAGATCAGGGAGTCATAGAGTGGCTTGGGTTGGAAGGGACCTTAAAGGTCATCCAGTTCCAATCTCCTGCCATGGGAAGGGACACCTTCCTCTAGACCAGGTTATTCAGAGTCCCCTCCAACCTGGCCTTGAGGACTTCCAGGGATGGGGAGTCTACAGCCTCTCTCAGAGACAGAAAGATTGAAATATTTCTCTTTACTGATGGCAATGATTAACTTGTATCTAGACTCTTTTTTAACAGATTTATAGGGTTAGAAGAGGTGAGTTATGTTTCTAACTTCCAGAAGGCTAAAATTTTGGGAGATTAATCTGGGTTTTACCAACTGTCCCACACAACTAGAAATCATGTGAGCAGTGCCACCACCTTCAAAAGATTAGTCCTCTTTGGCAGACAGCCATTGCCCAACACTATCACTTTCAGGTTTTAGGATGTGAAGGTTTTCATGTGCTCTCCAGAGCAGCATGTAGAGAGCCAAAGACTGAAATAATTTCTTCCTCTATCACACCAATGTAAAGACACAACAAATCCTTTGAGGCTTCTGAGTTATTGAAAGACAACAGAAGAGAATTTAAAACCAGAGGAAAAACGTGTGTGTGTTACTTGAACTGCCTGGGAATGTTCATATGGCACAATGTTCAAATGCCTGTGGCACTTAATTTTCCTAGGCTGTTTCTCTTATGGCAAAAATATTATATGAGCTACACATTTACAAGGACACTTGTTCATCACAGTGTGCATTGAAATAAGTGCTAGTTCATCATAACATTTAAAGCATCTCAACTTCACTGGCATTTAAGTATTGGATTGAGCTTTATCTCAATTACATCATTAAAGAGAGTTGAATTTATGGGAGAATAGTTCCTCAGCCTTATTTCATTGCAAAGTTTATAGTTAATTACTGGGACAAAACACTAAATAAGAAGACAAACAGTACAAGTTAAAATGCAAGGTTTCCTGGCAGATGCAGTTTTATAAAAAAGCAAAAGTTAAATGCTAAGAATTCATTCATAATAAAAAGCAATTTCCCAAGTATTATGTTCTATCTCCGTTATGGTTAAACACCATAAATTAGCAGTGAGCACTCCAATTCAAATGACTTGTGTTCTTCAGTATTCTTAAAAATCAGTCGAATCAGAAGTCCGCTAGCACTTCAATGGAAGTAATAGAAGACAATTTAATTGACAGAAATGTGTTTTAGATAGTACTTCTTATCTTCAGGCAACACATTTTATTACCTAAAACTTCATTACAGTGCACAAAAAAGGAGAAAGAGAAACATATGTTTACGTGTAGTGAATCATACATTTAAAATGATAACAGAACTGATTTCTTCCTGCATTTTTTATCTTTGCTGTATACATTATGACCTATATGCTGAAATGTGAAAACCTAGAAATTCCTGGTACCCGTCTGCATTTTCAGGAAAAAAACCCCAATAATGTTCTCAGAAGAATGATATTTTTGCATTGTTGTAATGTGCATTGTTTTCTTAAGATCAAATTTAAAAGCAAACAAGCCCCTATATCATTCGCAGTAGTGCTTCTGTCAGATCTTGTGGCTATATTTTCCAAACAAAAAGGGTTTGGTGTTTCAGAGGGAAATTCCCAACACAACAGTAAGGAAGGAGCAATGTTGGTTTTCAAGTGTAAGTACTGTGTGTGAAGTCAATTTTACAAGTAACAGGTGATGTTGATTTTGATCCTGTATTATCAGTGGGAAACAAGAATCCACTGCCAAAGATTATCTGCAGATGTTTTTCAGCTGTTCCTGAGGGAAAAGAATTATGCCCAGTTTCTGGTGCTCCTGGAACTGTGGGTTATGAAACAGCCTCAAGCACCTGACATCACTGGAAAGAAGTATGGTTTGACAGTGACACAGGATTAGATGCCATGCTAATGATTAGAAATAATAAACAGCTCCACAATCTAATAGCAGCCACATTCCCATTATGACTTACAAACTGGTAGTGTTTATAAGTTTCCATGAGCCATCAGAAGAGGTTGACTCTAAAATGAAATTTCAGTTCTTAAAACCATGAAATATTTTAAATCTATTTGGGGACTATGAACTGACATTTAAGTGAACAAGCTGAAATGTCTAATTCAGGGATATATATATATATATACACAGTCTTAATCCCATTGACCATAAAAGCACAGAATGGCTTGGGTTGGAAGGGTTCTTAAAAGTCAGCTAGTTCCAACCTCCAGTCATGGGCAGGGACACCTTCCACTGGAGCAGGTGGCACTTCTCCAGGTGCCATCCAACTTGAACAATTCCAGGGTTGGGGCACCCACAACTTCTCTGGGGAACCTGTGCCAGGGCCTCACCACCCTCACAGTAAAGAATTTATTCTTAATATCTAAACTTAGTCTACTTTCTTTCAGTTTAAAGCCATTCCCCTCATCCTATTACTACAATATCCTGCAAAAAGTCCCTCTCCAGCCTTCTTGAAGGCCCATTTTAGGTACTAGAAGGCTGCTATAAGCAACTTCTTTGTTATAAGCAGCAAAACTAAACCAATATAAACCCATAAAAGGCCTTTTCTTCTTACCAGACCCTTTAAGGATCTAGATGTCAGTTCTTACACTCATGGTGCAGGACCACTGACAGTCACATAGGCGTTAATTGACTTTGACTCAGAACTGTAATTGTATTACACTTATTAATACAATATATTGCAAGTTTTAATACACAATAATTGAATTGCAAGACATTTAATGGTTGGGCAGGGGTACACAGAAAACAAAGTGACCTTGATTGCTTGATTGATCAGTCAGAAGGAAACAGTGCAGGCAACAAGTACACAGATGTGTGACAAAGAATATAAAGCTTCTACATAACTATTGAATCCAGTAGTGAGAAGCTGGGAGCACAGCAGACTGTCGTCTATGTAGAAACCCTGGTTGTTTTATTGCAGTTAAATATTAGTACAATCCATGGATTTCATGCTTCTATGAAATACAGAATAGGTATAGAGGCATTTCTTCTGCTGGAGGGTTGCAAACACCACTAGAACATACTGATCAGTTCTAGAAACCACACAGAAAAAAAACCCCAAACCAACAAAACAAAACCAAGACCAACGGGCAAACAAACAGCAACAAAAACCCTTTAAAACTTGTAGAAAGTTTAAAAAAAATCTAAAGGTATAAAGAAAAGAATGGAAAATAATGAGAAATCAAATTCCTGTATTGACTCCTGCATGGCTTCTGAGCTGGCTGACTCCAGAAGCAGCCTGAAGGTTGCTGCGCTGCTGAGACATGATTATATGTGTTATTAAAAATGTTGGCAATTTGGGTTGAACTCAGGTTGCTCACAAACACTTCCTGTTCCTGTGTGATTGCAGGATGATCCATCTGATTGACATCGACCTCGGAACGCTGCTGCAGCCATTCCAACACAACCCTGGGAGAGGGAGCAACATTTCTTCTTTGAGTTTGCCTGCAGATTCAGATCTGTGTGGCTCAAATGCAATCTTATTACTAAGTAAATACTAAGAACTATTTATCCTTTTGATCTAAATCTCTGACTCAAGGACCTCCTAAAACACAGTATTCCTAAAGGAAAGGGGCTCAATGGCCTCTTGAAGTGGGGCTTCCATTGGTGTAGACAGTTAATGGAGGTTGGACACTGAACCTGCAGACAGCATAGTTAGGGGAAATAAACCCCACTGACTGTGGGCAGGACAATTTCATTTGTCTTCAGGAGGTCACTATTCTGTTCTTTCCCACAATTTTAATCTGTATTAACTTCTTGTCCCTTTTTTTTTAATGAAGAGGATTTAAGTGAAAATAAAATATGTCAATATGACTTTTTGTTTAAGATTTGAACTGTGTTTCATAGTGTTTTTTTTTTTATTTTCTCTAAAATTTTATGGAAATGTCTGGAAACAGTCCTCCCATGGTCAGTACTTGTTAGTAGTCTGTTTTTACCCTCAATGCCCTGATTTTATTCCCTTTGAAGAGATCTACTATTTGCAGAGTATTATTACTGGGATGAAAGAGTAACATGGGTTGATGGATAAACAAACAAGCAACAATAAAGCGCTGCCCTTGCAAAACACTGTACAAACATCAATTAATTCTATTTGCAGCAGCCTTATGCAGCTGATAAATTCCCATTCTGCAGATGGAAGTGCTAAGGCAAAAAAGTGGCAAAGAATTTTCACTGTGCTGGGGCATTGATTCAGACAGAAGTTTGAGGTTTGACTCTTTCCCTAAGGGTGCTTTCCCACAAGTACCAGAAGGCTCTGTAAGCTCTGGAACAAGTTTTTATTACAACAGAAACTAAGCTGCGTGATTTTTTTTCTCTCTCCTGTAAAGAAAACTCTCCCTATGGAAGAGGTTCTTGGTTTCAGGCTCTTTAGCAGCTGAGCTGCAGCAGATCCCAGCCTATCCCTTCTGGGTTCCCAAGAAGTCTTTTCTCCCTTCCCTATAAAACTCTTGATGGTGGGGCACCTTCTTTCTCCCAGTAGGCCAGAGTCAAAGCCACTCTGTGCCTTCCTCCTGTATTAATAAGCCTTTCTCCCTATCTTCTGAACTCTTCTTTTTTTGAAGAGCCCAGCTTTCCCCACTGAGGTCCTTTTTGGAGCCAGAACAAAGACAAGAGGCAGCTTTCCTCTTTCTGCTTTGCCTCAGCCATTTATAAGAGCATAACATCTCATGCCCAACAGGCTGCAAGCAGACGTGGAACCCAGACACCATCCATCATGCTTGGCAACAAAGTGACTCTTAATTCTGCTAGTCCAGTCCATCTTGGGAGGCTGAGATAAGGGAGGCTGTTCCTCAAAGAGCCCATAAGCTTTTCTTTGGTGAAAACTGAATGTTTTATTGTTGCTCATAAAAGGAGTCTTCCATACAGTTTTACACTGGATTTGGTTTTTCTGTGTGCAGCTTTTAACTGATGGAATCATTCATGGTGACTCTTTAATTTACTGATTTAGAGGAAATCATCCCTTTCTTTCCAGAAATAAATGCTTGGTCTTTCCAAAGCACAGTTGCTTTTAATAGTGTTAAATTGGTGATGTTAAGAGTTGCCACACGGCTGCTCTGCCTTCTTGCTCTTCTGAATTTTTCCTATTAAAACATGAACTGAATTTCCTTCTCAGTGGAATTACACCCTCCTGAGGACAAAAGTACAGGCAACAAGAGTTCAGTATATAATAACAGCTGCCCACTGAAGGGACAAGGAAGGCTGGAACTCCCAAAACACAACTGTCAAACTGAGCATCATCCTGGAAACATCCTGAGTTGATCTAAAAGTGTTAAAATGGTTTAAAGAAGCCAAAGGTAATTTACATTTAGCACACCAGCATAATATGTAAACAATTATCTACTTTTATAGAAGAAATATTTTGAAAGCTGTTTTATTTACGTCTAAGAATGAACCTTCCTTGCTTGCACCATTTTTGCCACAGTGGTGTCAAAATGCGTCTGTCAAGTACCTGATTTTCTTACAGATCACTGTTCAAGCTCCCTATGTTAGGCTTAAGCCTGGTGCTGTGCCATCCTGAGCAGGAAGCACTCTGCTTCCAGACTCATGGAGATGGGAAGCTCAGCAGAGAGCAGGATTCAAACCCAGCCTTTCTAAAACAATTTTCTTCCTGTTTTGCACCTGCTATTTGACCAACCCAAACTGACATTCAGCTACTAGTAAAGCAAAAAGTGAACACTTGAGGAAGAAGGCATTCAAAATTGAAGCTGAGACTCTGGGTAGATTAAATCTTTGGGGTTTTTATGGCATTTTCATATATATATATATTCATATATCTAGTACATGTATATATTCTCAAAACATTTGATTTTAAGAGGAAACCACTTATACGATGATTATTTTTAAGAGGGTTGAGAGGTTTTCTGTAATTATGCTCATAGAATCCTCTTACACATCTGTTCATTACATATCTGTGTCTCTGTAGCTAATCATTTAGAAATTCATCACATGAAATATATAAACAAGGCAGTTCCATAACATTCACCGCCAATCAGAGAGGCTGGCAATGCATATTTGATTATTTCCCAAAGTCAATATTTCTGTTAAAAGCCATTTTATTTCATTTTCCTTCTCCCTATTTTGATACTAGAACTCCTCATTTATACATGCACAAAGATTTTGAAGGTCTTTTCCAGCCTAAACAATTCTATGTTTCTAAGCTGTTAATGTGTGGCTGGATGAGGTGGGTTGAAGACAGTGAGACTGTGAGGTGGGTTTAAAACTGGCTGAAAGGCAGGTCCAGGGAGTGGGGATCACTGGCACAAAGTCAATTTGAAGGCCAGTAACTCCCAGTGTACCCTGGGGTCAACACAGGGTCCAGTCCTGTAATTTTCATCACTGATCTACATGAAGAGAGAGAATTTCCAGTGAGCAAGCTTGCAGGTGATAAAGAACCAGGAGGATATGCTGATATTCCAGAGGAATGTGCTGCCATCCAGAGACCTTGAAGGCTGGATAAATTAGATGACAGGAACCTCACGGAGTTCAACAAGTACAAAATCCTGCAGGTGGGAAGGAATAACCCCAGGCACCACTACATGTTGGGGGCTGCCCAGCTGGGAAGCAGATTGACAGAAAAGGACATGTGGATCCTGGTGGAAACCAAGTTGAATAGGAGCCAGAAAGGTGCCCTTGTCCCAAAGATTAATGATATCCTGGGCTGCATTAGATAAACTGTTGCCAGCAGGTTGAGGGAGGTGATCCTTCCCTTCTCCTCAGCCCTGATGGTGTCACACCTGGAGCTTATTGTATTCTATAGATGTAAACCAAGATTCACTGATGTTCTCAGAAAAATCTCTCCTAAGCTTTGCTCTGTGATTGTGATTGTGATCTGTGATTGTGAGTTCACCTAATGTTAACTTTAAGTATTAAATGGAGGTATACATATGTCATGAATTTAGCCATTACACATTCCTCTTTTTTTCAAAGTCAGGACATGTTCTTCATAAGAAAATTATTCAGACTTCATAGGGCCCAAATCAGACTTTGGAAGAGCTTTTTTGTACATGAACTGTACAGGGAGCCTAAACCTGCTAAACCCTTAAATGAGATCCCTCAGTTGTAGTCCTTAAATTAAACTGAATAAATCAGATAGACTTCTTTTTTTTTTTTTTTTTTCCCAGTAGTGTCCTCCAGAACAAGTAGCTCAAGATTTTAGTTTTGTTTGCTTTTCTCACAAAGCCTATACACCATTCCTCATTACAAGCTGGGCTCTGCAACTTTTGTCTTAATGCAAGTTATTATTTAAAGCAATATATTATGCACAAATTAGGATTGGACCCTATGAACAAAGGCATACATTTGCATTTGGATGAATGTATTTGTGCACAGCTTAATCTCCATGTGATTGTATCTGAGATCTCAGGGACAGTACCTAATATTTTCCCTTCAGAATTGTCATAAATAAATGAACTAGGGATAAAATACTGAACTGATTTGTGCAATTTTTAAATTACTGCAACTGATGAAAAATACATAGCCCTAGAATTCTGACAAATATCTTCAGCTCAGAGCTGGCAAGGTCACAAAACCTGAGCTGAGCTGCAAAATGATGGGTATTTACCTCTCATTGAGTTAATACGGCCTAAATTCTTAAAGGAAAACAGCTTGCTTTTAGAGTGAGAATGTCGGGATAGTTTAGGGCAGGAAGGCAGGCTCTTAGAGTTGATCTGAAGTGGTTTATGGCAACATTGTTCCTATTAAATAAACTACCACACAGCACGTGGTAATTACTTCACGTCCGAGTGAAGTGCAGGAACGGAGGATGATTTATCACAGAATGGCTTGGACAGGATGGGACCTTAAAGACCATCTAATTCCAATCTCCTGCCACAGGCAGGGACACCTTCCACTAGACGAGGTTGCTCAGAGCCCCATCCAAACAGGCTTTGAACACTTTCAGGAATGTGGCAGCCACAGCTTTTCTGGGTAATTTGTGCCAGTGCCTCATACATGTTATTTATACACTGAGCAAACTGGATGTGCAAGAGCACATTCCAGCTGAAGGGTGGGAACTCAGAGGCAGTAACTTCTCAGTCTGTTCCTGTTTGATCTGAAAGGGCTTGTCTACCTTGTCATGAACCAGGATGCTAAAAATTTGGTCATAAATCAGGATGCTGATCTTATCACTATATCTTCTATTCTGACACAGCTATGGATTTAAGTATAATGAACACATGGGAGGATATCCTATTTTAAATAGGACGTTATTTAGAAACAAGGCAGCACGGCCTGAATTATCTGAGTTGCTACTGCATCCAAGTCCCTGTGATCTTAAACAGATCTTGTCCCCTGCATCTATTAATTACACTGCAAATTCGCCTGATTGTGTGACTGTCTAACAGATTCAGTGTTGTGGCTCTAAATTCTGTTAATTACAATTCTGCCAGATGGGTGACAGAAAAGGGAACAAACTCCAAATTTCTGTAAAAAGTTAAGAGAAAAAAAAGGTCATCCTGTTTTTCAGGTAGCAAATGTTAAACCAGACCCTGGTCTATATAAACTGACCAGCTCTCTTGGTGGTGTTGGACTGATCCACACCAGCTGAAGATACGGCCCAGTGCTAAAAGAACAGATGATTCATGCAGTTTTTATATTAAACAGTAATATGATGTTCTCTAACATAGTTTAATAGGTACCTATTGAGTGCCAAGTTTCAGTCCGTGCCTAATAAGTATACTGACTAATAATAATTAACAGATCTACTTGGAAAGCAGTAATTTTCATATATTCCCCCTGCAAGATTTTTAACTGTTAATGAAAGTTAGATTAACAACTGCTGTTAAGATGGATCTATAATCCTCAGCTTTTGGCTTTTTTTTATTCCCAGCACAGCAAAGAAATGATCATAAGAGACTCCAGTTTCTATCACAGGGGTAACAAGGACCCCCAGGGAATATCCCAAGGCTGACTGCAGCAAGGATTTTCTCAGGTAAAGCAGCCCATGGCTCTTGCTAAACAAGTGGGAAATTGTGTTGATATTTTAGTCTGCAGCAATTTTGGCAGGGATTTTTTTGTCCTCGTTTTGTGTTCTACGATCACAGAAATCAAAGGTAACACCACTGCAGACTACACAAGGGTCTGGAAGCACAAAGAGGATTTTTTTTGCAGTGTTGAGATCCTCAAGCTGGTAGTCTTTGAGTCCGAGGAGTCTGGCAAAGGAATGTTGTATAAACTGGGGAATGAATCTTCAGGCTGCTATTTGCACTGCACTGAACGTGGGGGTAAAGCCCTCTGAGCCACTACAGGAGCCTCCTATAAACAGGTTTGGGAGCTGGGCACCAGCCTCACTCATCCTGCAGAATCCAAGGGCACACTGTCCTCCCAGAGTTCCTGTCTCTCACCTGCAGTATTCCTGGCAAAGTGAGCATTAAAGTTTGTGTCTTTTATGTGAGGGAAGCAATTAAAAACACAGCCCAGGGTCGGAATAACACTGACTCACACTGAGGGAACCCAGCCACGCTCTGCTGATACTGAATATATCGCTCACCCCAAATACTGAATGTATCGCTCGCCCCAAACGAATGAACTGATTCACTACTTCTGTGAGGACAGGAAAAAAAAAAAAAAAAAAAGGCCTAAAACATTGGGATTTTAATTTTTATTCTTTCTTTTATACCTGCGAGTGGTAAGTCCTGACAGACCAGGCTTTCCCTGAAACAATGCAAATGAATGGCTGAACACCACACAGTTATTGGTGCCTTCATCCTTTGTGGGCTGCAAATGCAGCAGAACTGTGCATATTTAGTGTCTGCGAGGTGCCTTGGATAATGATCTTCCTCTGATGCAGTATTATTGCTGTTTCTGGCAGGCTCTAGAAAAGCAGGCTAATTGCACAGTGTCAGATGGTAGGTGTGTTACTGGGTAAAAATCTAAGAGGCACATCAGCAGAGCCTTTTACAATATAATAGGCACTGATTAGCCAGCCATGTAATATGGCCGGAAAAGTTTCACCACTCACTATTTGCTTTAAGTTCAGAGGTCTGAATGTAAACTAGGAATAAAATGGAGACTTTTGTTTCTTATTATGGCAGTGAAGGATTAAGAAATTGCACTGTTTGAAGAGTCCAGTCCCTTCACTTTACTGATTTTACCCACTTTAACACCTATTTCTTGGAAAAATGCCATTTGTCATTTAGCTTTTCCCAGGCTGGTGATACCAAGGATTCTTTCACATCCCATCAGAATAACCAGCACTTTAATCCAATCATATTAGGGCTTGATCCTGAAAGATGCAAAAAATTCTCTTGCACAGGACATGGAAGGATGAGGCCCCTGGTTTTAAAAGCCTTATAACAAAAGAGTGTCAATGCAGATTGCAGTCTTAAGAAAATTATAAGAAAAGTTCTTATATTCTATCTTACCCACTTGAATTAAATCTAGTTATTCCTCTCTCCATAAACCAAGAGACTGATACTCCAAAAATCCCAAGAAGGCATTTCTCTATTAAACTTAAATATATGAGGGAGGTGCTTAGATACTAGATGGCAATATAAAACCTTAATAAAATTCATTCCAATAATGACATTTTAAATAATCATGCAGTACATTATCAATACACTTGCTGGGTTAGGAGAGGAATTAATTTAATTTCACCACCATCCTCTGTATTCCAGGTATTGAAGGTTTCTTTTAGAACAGATAGAAACTTTTTGTGTAATATTCAGACATTAATGAAACCTTCAGATAGACTCTAGTTTCTCCCTAAATTTAGTCATTTCCATAATTGTAGTGAAGAAAAATAAAGTGTTATGTTATATTAATATTCAACAAGTATCTTCATTACAATCAGGAAAATTTTGTTACTGGTAAAGATAATCTCTTTAAATATAATTTCTCTCTGCATTGCTGCCATGAATGAGAGCAGTAGAGAGAAGAAATTGCCCCAGCAAATCTGATGCTGAAATATAGATTGTTGATAATTAGTATTCTTATACACTGTTTCTCATTTGGGCCAATCCATTTTTATTTCACCTATTTGGAAAATGCATCACAAATCCAAGACTGTTTGCAGAAACCTAAAGCTGGGAAATATATTGAATGCAACAGATGGTGGTTAAGTTAGATAATAGAACAGAGTATCCTGCTAAAGAGATTTATAATCTGCTTTTTATTGCTCATTCTGGAGGACGTTAACGTTCTCCATTTATGCTCATAAGGCTTTTTCATGGCAATATTCATAGTTCATAGACTAATTCTTAGAGCATTGTTACATTTATCTTATCCAACCTCCCACATAACACAGGTCAGGGCATTTCATTAAGTGTTTCTTGCACCTTGAAACATACTTTTATAGCAGCTATCATAGCAATGGTAAACTGCCAACACCTTTCTGTCAATTTATGCTCTGTTACAGTGAACTCTCACTGCCCCAGCCCAAAGTGCTATCCACTGCCATTTACTCTCAACAGCTCGTGGTTGCACTTTCACTCTCCCAGCTTGCTGGTTCCGTAGATTTATCAAGTAGAGCCACGTAAAAGGGCAGAAATAGGACGTGAATGATGCTAAGTTCAGATGAATACAGAGTAAGCAGTAGTAAGACAGGGTATATTAAGTAGGAAATACAAGTCAAGGAAGCAGCAGTTGAAGGGCTCTTGAGCATTTCACCAGGAAAGGTCCCCTAACCTTTGCACATGGTGCACTTCAATTGGATGTCAAAGCCTCTCCATCTATAGCTCTACTGAACATAAAACAAAAACCACTTGAAAATTAGATGAAAATAAGCTCTGTTTGATATTGATATTGTGGGGTTTTTTGTTATTTTTCTTATTTTTTTCCCAACAGACCAAAACTTTTCAAGTCATCTATATTCCACAAGTAACAGCACTTGCCTTTATGACTCTCAACTTTTTTTTCTTTTTCCATGAGGTTTTGCTTTATGAACTGGCATGAATAAACTCATATCTACAAAGAATATTTGCTGACATGGTAAGGCCACACATTCTTTTGCTAACACACCCGCTGTTGCTCCATGGCCCACAGGCAGATAACAAAGGTTTCATATAAAATCTTAACATTGTTAGCACACCAGGTCTGTGGCACATCTCGTGGGACACATCAAATCAGCACAGCAGCACCTCCAGACTTGTAAATGTGTGGTCTGTCTGCAAACCCCTCTGCAAACACCTGCCCAATCCTGCAAGTCATTTAGCACAGCAAACCAGGCCCACACACACCTCACATGGCCATCATGCTCCTGTCTCTGTTGTAGGCAGTGCACCAAAAGGACCACAGAGGTGTGGGAGGGACTGAGTGTAACAGGTGTCCCAAATGATCTCCAAAATAGCTTTCTGCAGCTTTGGCTGTGATCCTTACTTACCATGTTTACATGAATGTTTTGTTGTTTTTATACTTTTCCATATTTTCCAAATCCATCAGTTGTCTTTCATCTCTAAATCCAGGAAACAAACCTCATAGAGAGGTGGGCAGGTTTTCCATTATGCTGCCTACATTGCATAGTGGATCCCTTATCACCATGTCCAGATGTTATAGCCAAAAAATAATAAATGACAGAATTTATTTCATTTCTAAGGATTGCTGTGCTGGATGACTCCATATTCTCTTTCACTTCCAAGACTGGGGGCCGCTGTAATATCATATCAAAAGCATCCATCTAGTACCTGCATGAGGAAGAAATGTATCTTATTTTTCTACAAATGAGAAAGGCACTCAAAAAGTTGTGAGTGAATTTCCAGGTTCTTATATCTGGAAATATCACCAAATGCAAACAAGCCACTTTCATTATTTTTAAATATAGCAGTTCTGAATAACATCATTAGTGGAACTGTTGTACTGAAGAAAAGTAGACCATTTCAAAATAAGTTGGGAACGAGGAACATTCACCATTTTATTACACATTATAGGTTAAGTGTAAAACCCCTTGATTCAAACTGAAATAGCTCATTTCTGTCAGTAAATTTATAATCTAACTCTTGATGGGCTGGATTTCACTTTGAAATGTTTTACAGATAAAACCAAATACTGGCATCATCCTTATTTCCCTCCATCTGTACCTAAACTCAGAATCACCCAACTGATCTGCACCAGGGTAATGACCATCTTTTCACTACTGTGCTTACCTCCAGTAAGTTCATTGTCTTATTTCACACTCATTGTAAGAAGCAGGAATGAAATAATTGCATTTACTTTTTTTCAGTACAGGCTGTTAAACTTGCCATATGAATGCATTCTCTTCTGGCTTGCTCAGGAAAAGACAATTAACATAAAGTCCAAATGCTAAATGCACAACCAGGGCATATTTTCAATTGCTTTTAGTCACTTTTAGAAAAATAAAGGAACCAGGCATTTTCCTTTAGTTCCTTGTCTAATCAGAGTTCAGATTCCCAACATAAATTACAGTCTATTTGTATGCAACTGTGGGTTTCCTTTCTGAGCCAGCTGGTCCTGACTCTGCTGTGTGTGAGCTTAAGCAGAACACCCCTCATGCTTTATCTGGTTTTTGGCATCAAGTGAGGGACAGAAAAGGACCAAACACCTCATTTTTTAAAGGTTTCCTATTGACAGGTAGGTTTTGGTTACAATGGCAGAAGTAAGTGATGTCCAAGCTCCTGAAAAAAAGTTTTGTAATTGCAGAGTTGGCAACAAAAACTTATTCAAGCACTAGTGCTGTAGTGAGAGCTCTGACTGCGTGGCTTTCTGTAAGTGCAGGCTTAATCTAATACTAAAGGCACAACAAAATTTGAAGGCTATGAATGGAAACAAGGAAAATTCAAAGACAGGGTAAGATGTTAACAATAATATCTGTAAACCATCAGAATTACTTCATATGAAAAGTGCTTTTTTTCCCTCCCTTTGAAGACTTTGAAATCAAACATCACTATCTTTCTGATAGATCTTCTCTAACTCAGGCAGAAATCTCTGGTGAGGCTTAACACAGGAATTACTGTACATCATTTTGTGCTATAGAATCATAAAACCATTTAGGTTGGAAAAGACCCCTAAGAGTGCAACCATTATCCCAGCACTACCAAACCCACCACTAAAAAATGTCCCCAAGTGCCACACCTACAGATCTCTTAAATACCTCCGGGGATGGTGACTCCACCACCTCCCTGGGCAGTCTGTTGCAGTGCCTGACAACCCTTTCCATTAAGAAATTTTTCCTTATATCCAACCTAAACTTCCCCTCACGCAATTTGAGTCCATTTCCTCTTGCCCTGTCCTTTGTTACCTGGGAAAAGAGACCAATCCCCACCTGGCTACAGACTCCTGTTAGGGAGTTGTAGGGGACAGTAAGGTCACCCCTGAGCCTCTTTTTCTCCAGGCTGAACACCCTCAGCTCCCTCAGCTGCTCCTCATAGGACTCATGCTCCAGACCTTCATGGGATGCTAATGCAGGAGGTTATAGGAGACAATGGGTTTTTTGAGCCATAAAATGGAATTTCATTATGTTGGTGACAAAAGCCTGATGAAACACATTAAACCCTTATGTTTAAGGCAATGGATGTGACACGGGAGTGAAATCTAACTTCAGCAAAAAAAATGATTTAACATACCTAAGCCATGGACCCAGTGTTTGGCTCTGCTCCCAGCTACCTCTGCCAGTGAGGAAACCTTGAGCCTGGAACCTGATGCCCTCACCCACGGCTAATTGGGATGATGCCTCTTCCATACATTCAGCATGGCTTCTGCAGTGATTGTGTGTTAAACTGTGTTTTCCTGTGCAAGTGGATACTACAAAGAGAGGCTCATGCAGCATTCAGTCACAAGCTGCTAATAGCTGCTGATTCTCCCTTTCGAAGAAACATACATTAAAGAGAAGAAGGTATTATCAGCCTCGTGCTGAGATTTAGAAGTCCTCCTTGTGGGTGTGAGAAGAGAGAAATTGAAGGAAGAATAAGAGGGGTGATAAAGAACAGACACAATCTCTTCAAAATTATGGCCATTGAAAGGAAAAATTTTCCCGCATCAATCTTGGGATGGCGAATTCTCCATCTGAACTTTGTCTCTGTTTTGCCACTGAAAAAAATTCTCCTTATGATATTATTTGTTTGAGTCTAGACCTGGTCCCCAGCTTACTGGAAATCTATATTTGCTGCAGATTGCCTGCTTTATGCTTTTTATACAGCACAGCTTTTCTTCAAAAGGCTCAGCTCCCCCTGATGTCCATGGGACATTTAGCATTTGACAATAATGTGAGTAAAATTGGACCAATGCTGAGAAAAATCTCTCTCCCATATGCCATAATGAAACCCCCCCGTGTGTTTATGTGCTTTTTAAAGCACGTTAAGTGATTATGACGGGGCAGACGCTTTTAATATATAAATCTCTAGAAAATGACAGAACATTTCTGAACCCTCCTGAGTGGGTAGGAATCCTGAACCAACTGTTATTTCATATTTAATCCCATTCCCTTTCTCCCTGAAACTAGGCAATCCTGATTAGGCTCTACTTTTTAATAAAATAACAAATTCAAATAACAAATGCAAGTACAGTAGTGTGCTCCATATAAAATTTACATTAGAGCTTTTCTGAGAAAAGCTTTAATGCTGTGCTTGAAGTAATTTTATTTTTACAGAGTGCTGCTCGTTAAAAGTTGTAAATCCCTTTCTGTGTTGCCGAGGATGTGTCTAGTTCCCAGTTAAATGGAAATGTATAATCCCTCTCACTCATTTCATTTTCTTAAATCGTGGTTCTCTCTCTGGGCACAGTCCTGGAAGGTGCTGGATACTCCCCAGTCAGGAAAACAGAACAAAAATCAGACTTTCCTCCTTGCCTGGGTGGTATTTCACTTTCCTAAACAAAAGCCATTCCTTCTCTCCTCCTGCCCATTTTCTACATCCTTGGAACAGAGAAATGGGTCAGACCTGTTTCCCATTCTCCCACCTCCATCCACCCCCAGAGCAGCAGAGCTGAAGCTGTGGGAGAAGCTGAGTGTGGTGTGCACGGTGCATTTTCTGTGGATGAGAAGAAGACCACGAGGCAGGTTGGAACTTGGAGGATCACAGTCTCTTTCACAGCTTCTTCTCTCCAGCCACCAGGCCAGTGGGTGGAGTGTGCCTAAAATGAGCCTGAAGTCCATATTTTCAGAGATATTCTATCAGCTGTCTATCACTGTGGGACTTTGATGCCTAACTACTTCAAAACGCAAAGCCCTGCCTGAAAATTGGTAGCATCTGGAATCTCCCATTATTTGTCCCTTCAAATTTTTGCTGCAGAAATAGAGAAATAATTAAACCAGAGCAAAGTCACAAGGGGAATGTGACTCATGTTTTATTTGCTAAGCTGTTGGAAATGATGAAGGCCTCCTGCTGTCACACAGAGCCTCATGGAGGTTTTGCCAATCCTGAACTTTCCCAAGCTGGTGCTGAGGATTTGGGAAGGAGGAAACACTGTGCCATTATCCACAGCTGCAGCCATGACCCATAAAGGAATCTTCTCCGTGCTTCTAAAAAGATCAACTTCTTTCTCAGTTATATTTTGTCAGAAGTATAGACATGGCAAGGTGACTTTTATCCTGTGAATTTTAGGTCAATGTGACAGAAACCAGAAGTCTGATTAGACTCTTATGTGAATTCCAGAAAAACAAAAGTCCTTTAAAACATGCCATTCTTGCTCAATGGAACCAAGCAACTTTGTTTTCCTCCTCAGGTCTTTTCTTAAAGGTAAATTAATTCAAGATTATCACTTCCCTTCAGCATCCCACACTTCACTGGAATTAGTCTTAATATACTTTAATGAAATGTACAATATTAATCTTCATTAAAAGCCTTGGGGACAGACCTGTGTAGACTCATGACACAGACACCTTGCACTTTTGTTGGAGCCTCTCTTCTATGTCATTTGGGATCCAGGAATTTGTCTTTCAGCAAATGATAGATCTGATATTTTTCAGCCCTATTGATCAGCTAAGTAGTCAATGACTTCAGAGAATTTTCCCGATAGACTCTGACTTACTCTTAACTCACTCCCTAAATCAGCATTTCTTGTCAGAGAAAGGAAAAACAGCCTGAGTCAGTTGGCTCATATAACCAACTTATTTTGCACACATGTTGCATTTTGACAAGTAAAATTGATCAATTAACTTAAAGTTCAACAAAACTGGCCATTGAGTGACAGCAAGAACAAAATTCTCCACAGAATTTTTCATCAGGAAGGGCTGAATCTGGATTGTTCAGCCTGGAGAAGAGAAGGCTCTGGGGTGACCTCATTGCAACTTTTCAGTACCTGAAGGGGGTTTGCAAGAAAGCTGGAGAGGGACTGTTTGCAAGAGCATATGGTGATAAGACAAGGGAAAATGTATCTAAACTGAGATAGGGCAACTTTAGATTGGATATTAAGAAAAAATTCTTCACTGTGAGAGTGAAGCTGGAACAGGCTGTTCAGAGAAGTTGTGAATCCGCCTGAACATGTTCAAGGCCAGGTTGGATGGGGTTTGGAGAAACATGATCTAGTGGCAGGAGTCTCTGCCCATGGCAGTGATGTTGTAAACAGATGATCTTCAAGGTCCCTTCCATCCCAAACCATTCCATGATTTTAATCTTCTGTCTTCTCTGAGTATATTGCATGAGAAGAGGCAGGACGGGTCTGCTCGACAGCCGCCTTTGCTGTTATGCAGCTCAGGCTTGTGACTTCCTGCTTGGCAGCAGCTACAAAACTGCTGGTTCCTTTCCAGAAACCCAAGTGGAAAGCTGGTTTGCATTCATTTTGATGGTATGAAACATCACCGTTTTCCATTATATTTGGGGAAGACGAAACCAAATATGAGGCTTTTTGCTTTACCTTATAGACATGTATATATCTATACATATACATATTCATGTATATATATGTATATATATATGTATCCATTTCACGAGATGTGGAAAGTTGTTTTCATGTGAGTGACACAAATGTTTTTTGTACTGCTGAATGATCCTCTATTTTTTCAAAAAATGAAAACCACACAGTTGTCCATCCCACCACTTTTCATCCCACACATCTTCAGTGAGTTAAACAACACAATAGGCTGCTCTCTCCTGCTCCATTAAACTAAAGTATGTTTAAATGAGCCTTTCAGCACCTCTCCCTCTACAGTGAGCACTCACACAGGCTTGAATATCAAACTCCAGATGTTTGGGATCTTGGCAGTCATGCCCTGCTCCTGAACCTTTGCCATCAGGTGAAGCAAATGGCTGTTACTGAGAGTGTTGTTGACCTAAACATTTTCTGACAACGGCTTCAACCTGCCCCTCTGATTGACACTTCCCAGAAAGCTGATGTGTTTGATGGGCTGTATCAGTTTCAGTTCTTTAGGTTTTGGATTCAGTAGCTGGTAAAATGAGTTCAGTTCTCACCATGCATAATTCGGTAACTGCTGCATCAGCTTTAGCTTGCTCTGCATTTAATTTATTAGAAGAAGAGATGTGTTTCACATGCACAGATTGACTGTTATTTCACCAGGTGATGTGTTTCAATCAGCAGGTGATATATGTCATTTACTACATTAAACAGTTGCAGATGTTGAAATATGGTTCAAAGGGACATGTACTTGATTTTGCAATATATTTTAATGCATTTTGACACGCTTTTCATTTAGTAATATATTCAGTCATTCCTTCTATTGTGTATGTTCGTCAGGTGGGTGTTTTTGTTGATTGGGGTTTTTTTTATTTAGATGTGTGATTTATGGATGTTTCTCTTTACTTAGAGTGTGCTTAAAACTTTTATCCCACTCTGGTTTGCTTGCTTATATATCAGAAATATTTACACATGTAAATTATTACCACATGTAAACCTCCACGTACAAAGCAAAATTAGTCAATTTGTAGAGATATGAACTAAACATTGCAAGATGCTTATAACTTTGGGACTCTGATTTTTGTGAGATCTTAGGACATTGCTCAAGTAACATTGATTCATAACCTGCTTCACATGCTCACTACTTTTCTTCGTGTCATTCATAACTTTCTAATTTTCTTTATGTCTATATAAGAAGAAAAAAAATTGTGCTAGGTTTATTTTTTATTTATAGAACTCCATATAAGATGACAAAGAGCTCACAGTCCTGAGATGAAATTTTAGGAAATGTCTTGATTTCTGTGTGCGCTGCAGCAAGATTTTCTGAATTTCCAAGCTAATAACATTTCTACTGCCCCCAAACACATGCTGTTGGACAAAAGCATATTTTTTTCCTTGTAAAAAATGGACCATGATCCTCAAAGTGTATTGGTTGGCAGTTGGCAGTAGGCGAAGGACAAGTATTTTCTCTGAGGAAAGATGAAGCATCAGACAAAGAAACAGCTTCACATCACATGTTGGAGCCAGAGGTTCAAATGAGATTCCGGCAACTTCAGTTCTGTCCTTTGTCATTTTGGAGTGGATGCTCTAAGACTGAGACATTTTACTTGAATCACAAAGCTTTTCAGCCTAACTATGCTTCAGCACTTTAACTTTACAAAACACTTCACAGAAAATATTTAGCCCTTTAAAAGAACTTGCTCAAAAACTAAGAATGTCAGTATTCCACACAGTCATTAAAGACTACATGACATTCTCAAGAGAAGAAGAGATTGAGTGAAGAAATGAGAACAAAGTTTCTTCTCACCTTTGTGTGCTTCCATTCCAAACTCCAAACCTTTAAATAAGTGCTGCAATTCGGAATATTCCCTAATGCTTTTGCTGGGAATGATTTTGCTAGCACAGTCAGGGCACTTAAACTCTGCTTCTCCTCCCAACTGCTCTCTGGAGGAGGTTTTCTCACCCCAGTCAGTACAAAGAGAGCCACAGTATACAAATCTCCTAACTTAGGTATCTACACTGTAAATACCCTCTCAGGGACTGTTGTTGCAGCATGTAACATTAAAACCTGTTCCGATGCCTCAAAGAATTATTAAAATGTTGTCACAGGCAGGCAGCTATGTATCATTTTTCTGTCACTGAGCACCTTTACAGCATTACAAATATTCTAAGTGCTCAAACAATGTGTGAAGTAAATCCATTTTAAACCAAGCCAGTTAAAGTATAAACAGTAGAATGTTTGTCTTGTTTTTGCCTTTTCGTATTTTTCCCAACACAGAAAAATAATAAATTGCAAGGCTTTAAAATGCTGGAACAATAAGGGCAATTTTATAAAACATTTTAACAGTTTGAAGAACGTTCTGCTTGGAGGATGAAGAGTATATATGTATGTACATGTGTTTGTGTATATATATATATATGGGGATGGCACTTTGGTTTTTTTCCCACCACCTTTCTGACTTACAAAATGCTTCAGTTCATTGAATTTATTAAGAGAAAAATTGTGTGTTGCTGTTTCTGATCCAGTGATTAGTTGAACTTTTCTCTTGAGGACTGTGGAAGAGAAGAAATTCTTAGGCTTTGTTTTTGCAATGCCATCTTTGGAAGTAGATCCAGAATATTGATATCAAGGGACCAACCTAAAGCTTATTGAAATCAATAGGAAGACTGACTGCAGTGATAATGGTACTAGCCACAATTTTGGAAATTTCTTAAGCAACAGCTTTATAGTGCAATGGGATTTGAGTAAATGCTGAAGCGTTTTCCTGCACTGAGATTTCATCCTGGAACCAGGGTTTATGTACCTGTATTTATCAAAGGTTGTGTGTCTGTGTGCTTGCAGGTGTGTGCACGTGTGCCCAAATGAGCAATTGACGTAGAGCTGCTGTGCCTTTATTACCCAGAGCAGATAGCCAAAAATCCATCCGTCACATAAAATAATAGGGAACTGCAAAACTCACTGGTTTCGCCAGGTGCATCCTCCCCTCTTTTTCAGGGAGATGGTTTTGTTGCATTTGCCAGGCTGTCATCGGCTATTTCTCCAGCATGGGGAGATCCTGACACCAGCCATCAATATGTCACATCTAAGTGATGTTGTGTTCAACACTCACATAAGGTTTTCAAGCTCTATAGTTGTGTGTTCTGCATAATAACCTGCCGTGGCTTAACCCCAGCCAGCAGCCAAGCCCCATGCAGCCACTTGAAAGCCCTGCTCAGCAATAACAAAAACATCTCTGTAGTATCAACCCTGTGCTCAGCACAAATGCAAAATGTAGCCCTATACCAGCCACTGTGAAGAAAATTACCCCAGACAAAACCAGCACAAAAGCTTTAGATGAGAGTAAGTCTGTAGCACATTTACATCATGAAAACACCTGAATTACAAGAATTGAAGTATTTTGATGTTAACTTGCTAATTTTAAAGCCTTCTTGGGTTTGCTTCACACCCCTAAGTTTCATGGAGAATGTGAACAGATCTTATCCCTTGCTAATTCAAATGGAGTATCTAAACATAAAACTTGATTTGTGCTTAAAGGTTTTTGCCATGCCGTGATACAATGTAAGTCATAAAGAGAGGACTTTAAATATAAGGGAGAAATCACATCAGTAGGTTTGGCAAAGAAAGAGTTCTCATAAATGTTGAAAGACAAAAGGCTGCCAAGGGGTCCAAGAGGCCAGCACATGTCACTCTCAAGTAAAACTAAAACAAAGAGGTTGAGAAGCTGGGTCCAAAGTTTGCTTTAGATCTTTTTCATGTGAGTTTATGTTCGTTTGGAACCACAAAGCCCTTGACAGCGGTAATAGAGGTAAAAATGTTATGTTACTATGGAGAGTGTTTTGAGGTAGCATTATTTGGAGTTTATTTTGTGCTGCAGTTCTGTACTGTGTTTGTAGAGGGTCTTTTTTCTTGTTGCTCTGTGCTAAATTATTGCAGTACAAAATTTTCCCATCTCACTTCACTTCCTCCCCATCTTTCAAAAGATACTATTTCAGTAACAAGCTGAAGGTAACTTGCTGGGGAAGTTGAAGAAGACTTGAAGGAGACTTTCTGTGTCTATTTCTCTATCATTTTGCACTAAACAGCTTCTGGTTTATGGTTCAAAAAAAAGAAAATCCTCACTTGCTGGAACATAATTTTTCCAGTGGCTGTGGCACCACATTAATCCTGAATTATTTTTCTGAAATATTAGCTGTGCAAGAAACTACATTTAAAGAAAATAGCATTTTCCTGTAAATTATATGAAAATGTAAGAGGATCTGAGTTTGTTTTAAAGATGGATAGGAATGATAGACTCAAATAGTTATCTACACATGTCCAGATGGTACATTTTAGTGATCTGAGCTTGGAGATGGATGAGAAGAACTTGTGATTTTTTATCTTGGGTCTGACACCACTTCCCTCTGTGGCCTAAGGCAAACCACTTAACTTCTCCATGCCTCAGTTCACCATTTGCCTCTAACTTGGAGTCTTTAGCAGCAGCTGCTTTCACTTTCTTTGTTAATTAGGCAAGCAATCTCTTGCTTGAGGCCTGGCATTAAAAGCTACCCCTCCTGCTTAAAGGATAGTGGAGTCTTCTGATATCTGTCACGCTCATTTTTCCTGGTTTTCAATAGTTTTTAAAGGTTTCTTTTGACATCTCTTGCATGTGGCAAGGCAATCCATATGTTTCGGTTCCTATGGATGTAACACTCGAGCAACACACGCTTGCATCTGCCACTCCTCCATCTCAGGGAGATTTGAGGGAACACAGGTGAGGATTTCAGGTTCATCCTCAGGACCTTGCCAGGACAACCAGGACATCTGCAATGCCAGCCCCTGGGCACTGCAGTGGTATCTATATAACTCTTAACAGCCCCTGGACTATTTTTTGCTGCCAAGACCTTGTATATGCACACTCTTACCACTCATATTTTTCACCCCACCAAATGGAGTGATATATATCCAAACTTCCCATGGGGACGGGTTCCTTTCATAAAGTGTCCCTTCTACTGCTGGGAAAGTTCAATGACTGGGGTTAATTAGCACAGGACCAAAATCACAAGAGGGAGAATTCTGTGGGTTACATGAGAACTGAGAGCCATTTTTAACCCCATTTTATTTGCCTGGATAGATATGGATGTGTTCCAGGGAAGTACTCTGTCAGGTGAGGAATAAGCTTAAGAAATAAATAATTTTAAATGTTACAGCACATTCTCTACAGCTAACTGAGATACTTGCAGTTCTGACGAAAGTAATACCTAAGAGGCTACTCTTTAGCAGCGAGTCTCTAAATATACAGGTAATAAATACCATCACCTCCTCTTCAGAAATTAAAAAAAACCCAGCACACCTATAAGTGGGAAAGCCTCTCAAGAACTGTTGGTGTTCTGTGCCATAGGAAACAGAGCTTCCCAAACCAAACCATGGTTAGATTTTATTGTTTCTGAAGCATTTTTACAATATTGACTCCAATTAAAAGAGTTTTAGGATGAACTAGCAAGTCCCAGGATGATTAGTGACAGGTTATGGTTACCCAGGAAGATTTTCCCAGACCAGTGTTCCTCAGATGTCCACACTGCTCCTCCAACAGGGAGATATATTTCTTCCTTTTGAGATATGAGAGCAGTGCCTCTGATGTCAGCAGAGCCTTGTTCCATGGCATTACATTTCAGTAATATTTGTTTTCATGGCCATATCAACTGCCATTGGTCATTTCCAACTGAACGTGGTATTTCTGGAAGAATTTTTGTTACTGATCCCCATATGCTTATCCTTGCCTTCTGTAGTACTGAACTTCATTGAATTGCAATTACTCCAGTTTTCAGACTCATCTAGTTGCTCCTTGCAGATGCTCTGAACCTCTCTGTGTCATCAGTGAGGTTCACTTTATTGATGTACTCACTTTCTATGCCAGGATTGCTAGTGAAAGTATTAATTACTATTGCTCTTAAGGCTCCTCTCTCAGCCCTCCTTGAAGCTGAAAATTTCCAGTCTCAGCAGTTCTTGTTGCTGAATGGTCTCCGAGCAAGCCCACATTCTCCTCCTTTTTCACTAGCAACTTCCTTGTTTATCCTTCAGCATTAAGTTTTATATGGTTCATGCTCCTTTGCTGAGGGAATCAGTGTAGTTTGAGATTTTTTAATAAATGTAAAACAATCAGGTTACTCCAGCAAGAACTACCTTTGGCATCCCAAATTTAACTGTACTCTATATCCCTTTTTTCTGAATATTTTTAATTTTTCTTTTTCCATTGAGATTTGTTTCAATTTTTTATACTGTTCAGACAGAACTTACAAGTCTGTAGTAAGTTGGATCATTTTTGTTGCTACTTTCTGAAAAGAATCCCTACATCTTCAACTACCTATGCCTTAAAGATATTTTACTACTGGCTCTGCAACTTCTTATTGTTTTGTAATTCAGACACATCAGGTCACTGTGACTTCTCTTAAACCCTCTGAGGTTTTTTTTCTTCCTAATTCCTATTTCATATCTTGGCGTGTATTAGTCATCCCACCTTTGCTACTATGTTCTCATTGTTGTTCTTATCAGCCACCTCAGCACTAGTAAATAAAGCAAGGCCATGGCACAAGCTCAAAGACTGATGAATAACCATCCCTGCCGCTGTACAGATACAATTAACCAGTTTTTGAGTCATGCAAAGTAGCCTTGACATGATGGCCGTGCCCAGCACAGGGACAGGTCCAAGTACAAAATCTGGATGTGACCTTCCTGCATTGCAGGGTGTAGAAAGTTTAATTATACCAATGATTAGGAGAACAAGTCTGATGAGGAGAAGCTGAGGGAGCTGGGGGATTGCAACCTGGAGAGAAAAGGAGAAAACAAGCTCAGGAGGGAACTTATTGCTCTCTACAACTCCCTGAAAGAAGGTTGTAGTGAGGTGCGGGTCGGCCTCTTCTCACAGGTAACAATTGGCAGGACAAGAGGAAATGCTCTCAGTTTGTGCCAGGGTAGGTTTAGATTGGATATTAGAAAAACTGTGTTCACCACAAGGGTTGTTAAGCAGTGAAACAGGTTGCCCAGGGAGGTGGTGGAGAAACCATAACAGAGGCATTTAAAAGGTGTGTAGATGTGGCACCTGGGGACATAGTTTAGTGCTGGACTTGGCAGTGCTGGGTTAATGCTTGGACTTGATTATCCTAGAAGTCTTTTCCAACCCTAATGATTCTATGATTCTATGTGATCCACCCACATGCAAGATTTTAGGTCATTTTATTCATTAGCATATCTGTATCCACTGAAATCAAGGCACAGTATCACAATATCCATTTAGATGAGTTCATTATCTTTCCTCCCTCCACCACTAATTCTTACTCTGCAGTGGAAAAAAGTGAAGGCAGAGGTGCTCAGTAACTTACTAAATTAGTTGCAGTCCTCAAAGCAGGGTGAAATAAAACAGGACTAGAAATGCAGAGAGTGTATTTTTATATTCCTTTATAGATTTCTTTGTTCATGAAGTCTCTGGTTTGTAAGCACCTCCCTGCTTGAGTCTTTTTTAATCTATGTTGTGATTTTATCTGTTTTCTTTTCTCCTCTGGACAATAGGCTATTTAACTTCTCCCTACCCCCTCCCCTCCCCATTCTGTTGTCTCTGCTGTCTTTTTATAGCTTTGTTTGGCTGATTTAAGTTTGCATGATTTATCACTCTAATAACCTCTTCCTGCAATGGTGACAGGGAAGGTGCCATGGAGGGTGGAAAACTCCTTCTTCTTTATTGTTGTCTTCTGTGTGATCTGTCAGGCTGGGAGAGCAACACAAAAGTGGGAGGGATGGAAATGGGAGGCACCAGAACTGCCAGAATCTCTCCCCTTTTAACACTTCTGCCAGGTTTTCTAGAAATGACAGATCCTTCCACCCCTTTTTTTGAGTATTTCAGGCACAGAGGGTGGGGCTGAGTGGCAGTAGCATGAGAGGGTAGCCAGAAAGAGGAAATAGTTATAGTCTTGATGTGACAATTTAGGTCTGCAAAGGTTTCACCTCAGGTGAAGATCCAGAGTAGTTGTGGTTTGACTGTATGTGCCACTTAAGAGTGGGGTGAGAGGAGGGCTTGGATGGCTGTTCTGGTTTCTGGTCTATTTAATCTCTGCAAGGGGGAAAAGACACCAAAGGAAGGACTTGAAGGAATGAAAATAAGACTGATGTTTGGTCTTCTGCAGCTTGGAAAATTCTGAGCTATTACAATATTGAATAAGCCAAGCCCTGTCACTGTTTTCTCTCTATTTTATGTGAAGCACAGAGCAGCCAAAGGCCAATGGCCTGTTCAACTTCTTTAGAGCAGCTTTGTTTCACCTTCACACTTAAAAAATGAACAGAGCACTAATTTTGTCCATTTTAGTGCATATCTTTGCTCATTTATTGTTTCAGAGTTCTCTCCCATCACCCATCTGCTCACAAGTCCCTTCCTTTAAATATTGCCATTTCTTACCCCACTGTTAAAACATTTTCCACCACCCTCATGGTGCTGCCCTTACGACGTTTTTGTCATAGTTTTTCATCACATTTTTTTTCCTTTGAAAATGCCAAAATGAATTCTGGCTCAGGACAGCAGCCAACTTGCCAAACTGGTGACCAGGGCCTGTTTTCCAAGGGACTTAGATTATAATTTTTTCCCATTTAGGAGGTCTGTTTTCAAAATTATATTAAACCCCAGTACTCCTAGCAAGAAGCAACTTACAGCACAGTTCTCACAGTTCAGCTCTGAGGGACAATATAAATTTCACTACAGTCCTCTCTTCTTTTGTTTTTTATGGAATCATAGAATGGTTTGGATTGGAAGTGACCTTAAAGATCATCTCTTTCCAGCTCCCCCTTGCCTTGCAGGGACACCTTCCACTAGAACAGGTTGCTCCGAGCCCCATCGAACCTGGCCTTGAACACTTCCAGGAATGGGAAATCCACAACTTCTTGGGGCAACTTCTTGTTTTACAGCAGATAATTGAGGGTTCCAGTTTATTACAGCACAGACCAAGCAGTTGCCACTAAGTCTGTCAGGACTGGTTCTGGCTGGGCTCCTGGGAATCAATTCTGCCTCGCTCTCCATCATTGCTCATTGATATTTAGTGGCTCTTCACAATCTTTTTTTTTTTTTTTCTCTGCAGGTTCCTCCTATGTAACCTGGACTTGGCTTATGTCCTGGTACTTCCCTTCAGGAGAGGAGAGGGAGGGCTGACGGCTCAAGTATTTCGTGAGAGTAAGGAGAAATTGCCCTCCCCAAACCTGGGAACACCACTCTGCACATCAGCTGCATCCCCAGGGCATCAAAGCTGGCAACAATACGGGTTCAGTGTGCCCTTTTAGCAGTGATTTGAGTGTATTTGAAAGATCTGCTTTGCTTTCTGCTGCAGGGGGAGAGAAACCAGGAAAAACTATGTTGGGTTTTTTTAAGCAAAATAACTTTTCACTGCAGTTTTTAAAGGCTAAGTTTGTAAGGACAAATTATGGTTCTCCTTGAGATATCAAAAATTTAATTAGAAACACTCTAAATATAATTTTATTTTTTGCCAGACAACTTAATAAGTATATTTGGGTGGCTCATTTCACTTTGGAATATATAATTCTCTTACGCTTTCAAGTTCTATGAAGTTGCAGACCATCCTGATTATAGAGAGTTCTGTAATACCTTGTTGGTTAAATATGTCTTTAATTCTGCCTCTGACTTAATTTCATATTAAACTTCTCAATAATACAATCTCATCTTAAGGGGAATAATAATTGAGTGTTTAAGTGTTGTTTTCCATCCTAGAATAAGCCCTGCATGAGCCCAAGAGTCCCTTCCCTTGACTTGGATAGTGAGTTCCATGACCCTTCCAGTGTGCAAGGTGATCCAGAAGCTGTTGGCCCATGGTGGGCATCCTCTCCAGTCCATGGGGGTGATTTTCTCTGGAGACAGAAAGGAGCCAGGGCAGGGGATCCTTTCTCTGAGTGAAGCACTGTCTTTCCTTCCCCTGCCCTGTTGCCCCTGGATTCCTTCATGTTTGTAGGAATGAGCCATCAATCACTAATCCCAGCAATCCATAGCTCAACATATTATTTTGTCTTCTACACTTCTCTGCAATCATGAATCATGTCAGGTTATCATAATTTGCAGTCTGGGAACCAGTACCTCTAAGCACTACATCATCAGCTACAGAAAATTCTCATTTAAATGAGAAAGATGCAGTGGATATATTTTGTAATTCCCATCCCATCTTACACTGATAGCCTTGAAGGTTTCCTGCAATGCCTCATCCTTTGCTGCAGTCCCTGCAAATTTATTCTGTATTATTTCTGAGACTGGATAATTGTTTCTTATATTTGCATTATTATATTTTCTAGGTTTCTTCAGTCTATACACTCTCTGAATCAAACCTAGGCTAAAAATGTTTTTAAACCAAATATTGCCTTTTTATTCCTGTAACTATAACAGACTTGATCAGTTCCAGTTAAAGATAAACTTCAGATCACGTAATTCTTTACTCAGAATTAGTTTCATGCTATGCATTCACAATTATATTTGTCTTTCCTCTATGTATTTACACTTCCCATTCACTTTTTTTTTCCTAAGTGATCTATGTTTCGTCTATAATTTATAAGCATTTCATTATTTTTTAATGAAAAAATAATTTCTTTGCTTCAGCATTTTTCAGCCAAGCCCCATGCAGAACTCCTCCATGTCACTGCCAGCTCTGTCCCCTGGAAGAAGGTCTGGGTGTACAAGACTTGTCTGTTTTTCTGACTGTCTGTGCTGGCCTGTTGAAAGGTGCTGCCTGTCCCTGCAAACCCTGTCACTTTCTGCTCTCCTGAGCACTGAGTCGTGAGATGTTCTTTTCATCCCTGCTACTCAGGGCTGAGAACTCTTGCAAAACAGCATTCATTTCCAAATGCTGCCTGTTGTCCAGGTCTGTAAATGCTCCCATTCCTCAAGCAGCTGCTTTTCTTTCACATTTTCTTGCTGTTTATTCTACAGCACCTCTTCCAAATCCCTCACTTTGCAGTGACCTCCTGCTTCCCAGCATCCTCTCCTGCTGGTGAATCTGTCAAGAGCAGCTGCAACTTGTGTCCCATTCAACATTTTCATCCTGCCTTGAATATTTCTGCAGCTTGGCACATCCTGGTAGCATCTTCCCTAGGTCTGGATCTACATCCTCCAGCAGTCCTTCCTTGCAGCTCTGGCACTGTGCTGCTGGTCACTACCTGATAATTCAAACGAGCCCTGATGAAGTACAGCTACACATCTGACTCATTAGTTTAGGAGAAGTCAACAAAAACTTCAGAAGGATTCTCCTCCATCCAGTTTCCATTCTCTTTCCTTTTTCTTGGGAAGGCAATATTCCCCAAATTTATGAAGCTTGCCCATTTGTTCTGGCTTAATTATGTACTACTAAGGCCAACACTCATAGGGAGATGTATTATAAGCTCCAGGTCACTGCTCTGGATTTATTTCAGTACCAACTGCATATCTCTGACCTCAAAGTCTTAACAACTGATACTGTTGAAAAATTACTGTTGTGAGCTCTTTCAAAGCTCATTTGAAAGAAATCAAATATTATGATATTTTGGAAAAGCAGGCACCTCCATATTCCTTCTTTCCAAAAGTGTAATAGAGAAAATTTCATTATTTGACCACATTAGGACTGGAAGAATTCTGTCTTTTCAAGGGAACTTCTTTAAATCAGTACAGCTGGAAAAAAAACAAAACAAAAACAAAAACCCCAAAACCCAAACTAAGATAATGAAATTAAATTACATGAGAGATTGAAATTAAATGAGATCTAGAATATAGAATATAGTATTAAAATAAAAATAAAAGCATAAAAATATTGAAAATGCAATATATGATATACAATATAGCATCTAAGTTATAAGATAGAAAAATATAAACAAAAAAATAAAAAACCTTCCACTCTCAAGTTGTAAGTTAGAAACAATCACTACAAAAGAGGAAAAAAGCCCCCATAGATTGCAGCTCTCACAGTTTCTTTACTCAAACTCTTGTGCCATTAAAATAATTTGCATGACTCATGGTAAAAATGTGAGACATAGTGATCCTTTAAGGCCAGAACTGGGACATGTCCTTTGCTTAAATGTGAAACCAATAAAAGTGGGAAATACTGATTAGTTAAATAAATATAATAAATCATTTCTACAGCTGAATAGTTATTAAGAGAAAGATTCCCAGCATATCAGTTATCATTCTTTTCAGGTAATGCTGTGGGAAGTAATAGAAAAAAAAGAACAAAACTGCCTCCTTTAACCTGGTTACATTATAAACTATGCTGAGCATCAGCTGGGACCCTGGAAAATTGTGACAACATTTGAGGTTGGTTGACTTTCTTGTATCAAAATCAATGATTCTTGGGTCCAACTTAGATCTGGACTCTCCTCAAAGTTCTAAAAAAGCCACAAGAAACAGCTTTTCATGTTCTTTATTTTCTTTCACTTTGTAATTTCAAAGAACCTGCTGTTGTGAAATTAAAATACAAAGAAATACTACAATTAAGCAATTTTTGGAGGGTTTTAGGTTTGTTTAGCAATTTTCATGTTTTTTTCTTTTTACAATGTTATCCAAGCAGAAGAGTAACTCTGAAATGCAAAGGATCATTTTGATTATATTGAAAAGTATAAAAGGTATTTAAAACATTATTTTACATACAGAGTATGATGCTAGCAAAATCAAGCATTTTGTTATCCATTGAATAATCTGTTCTGGTGATTAAAGTTAAAGGCAGGTTTTTAAAACAATTAAAATTTCCTAAAAAGTTGAGTGTGAGCTAAATTGTTTAATAAACATTAAGACACATTTCTGGAAAATAAAAAAAAAAAAAAATCAAGCATATTAAAATTAAATTTGTGTGTGATTACTTCAAACAAGTCCTTATTAGTCATTACCTGGGTGATCATGGTCCTACATGCATTCATGCTTAGTTCCCAATTATTCACATTTTGTTAATTGGTGTGATATGGAATGAATATTGATGGTACAGCCTGAAGATTATTTCCATACCAAAGGAGCAGGCATATTTACTGTCCATGTACACAGCAAAAAAAACAGTTCCCAACAGATATATCTTGGAAATCTGGCAAACACCTCTCTCAGTGTGCTGTATGTTGGCTCATTACTCAGTCTTGTAGCAAGAGTGATGGAAAATAGTATACAATATAATGGGAATAAATAAACAAAATCAAATAATGTAGCACAAAAACGGGGGGGGGGGGGGGGGGGGGAGGGGGAAGGGAAGTAAAATGCCTAAATGCCTAAGTTTAGCTGTTTAATTTGTATAAACTTCTTGAAAGACTCTGGACCCAGTAGGGTCCAGAAAGATAAAACAAGTCACATGGTGTGACTTGTTTCTAACAGAGAAGGGCCAGCATGTGGTGTTGGTTATCCAGATCTCCACCTGCACTGAAACAGGAGGGTGTTCAGTGAGGAAATAGAAGACTTAGGAACTCAGAACTGTGTCAGAGTTTTCCCCAAGCTGAGTGTTAACATCCCATTTTCAGCTAGTCTGTGCACCTGTGTTAAATCCAGCAGAGTCATGAGCCAAAATTATTCACAGGGGAGGTGAAACAGCCTTTGAGAACTGGTGAAAAAAACCAGCCTCTTTCACCTGCCTCAAAGACTTTGTTTGGTATTGCCATGGGGGTAGAATATATTTGACCAGGAGGATATGTTAGTAAGTAAAAAAGCAACTCAGGATGGAGAAGCTGGAGGTGGTGAGTCTAACGCATGAGAAAATCAACTCTGAGGAGCTGGGAGAGAATCTGAAACATTTCAAGGGAAACCTGAGAGGTTAACTCTGAGCTAACACTTTAGTGGGATGGTCCAAACTGACTCTTAAAATGGGGATGCAACAGGAAGATGTGAAAGAAGTAAATGCAAGAGGTGAACAGGATTGAAATTTTCAATTAGAGGTAATACATGTAAAGGAGAACAAGTCATAGAATGACACAAAGTCTCATATCCAATCTGCAAGAAAGGATTTCTACCACAACAAACTGGAGTTTTCAAGGGAAAAAGTATATGCCCTGCTATGGAGATGAGACAGCAAATTACAGGCTCACAGGGATTGTGACCCATCTCCTCTTCATCCTGGCCACAGTGTGCAACATTTAAAATAAACCAATCTAAACCAGAATGTGAAGTTCTTAATTGATCTTGTTGTCTTTTGAAATGGCTCAACTTATTATTGAAATTCAAAGAAACACAGCTGCTCTGTAAATGTTCAGAAGCCAATGTATGAAAAGAAAAAGCATTAACATTTAACGTGCACTTGAGGTGGTCTTCACCTTTGATCAGACAGCATAATATGAAAAGAAAATTATTGAAATAGTGACATTTCCAATATTCAGGCAATATACTTTTTCACATAAAATGGAGAATAGTTTGGCCCAATTTCTTTGCACTAAAAAAATGCAGTTTTAGTACAGTCCATGTAGTTTATAAATTCAGCTCAACTTACCCAACTTAATTCTAACAAAAAAAATTTAAAGACATTACATAAAATAATAATTTGTTTTACTTGTTCAAAATTCTGTGAGGCTTTTTTATAAGATGTATTAATTCAAAGCCTTAATTTTTCCTCAGTCTGAAACAAAGCACATTTTAGGTTAGAGCAAATACTGTGTTCTATATGAAGTGCTGTAGTTAAGTATTTCACATGAAGTGGGGTTTTTCACAATTTAATTTACTCCTTTTGGGCTTTTTGCCACTCAGTGGCAGTGGCTGATGACCTGGGGAAAAAGACTGCTTATAGAGTTATAAGCAATGCAAGGCAATAGGATATCATTTCTTCAAGATAATTCTAATGACAGAGAGAGAGAGGGATGCTCTGGCTAAATCTACACCAATAAAGTCAATGTGGCAGTGTGCAAGACACAAGCACCCACATTCCAAAGACTTCACTTCCTTGAAATTCTCAGCACAGGGTCTGGCATGAATTTTACCTGGCCCAAATTACTCACTCCCAGTCAATGGCCAAGATTGATGCAGGGCTTATCTTAGTGAGGAATATTTTTTAAGAGGCAGCTTGGACATGTCCATCCAGTTATGGACAGAAAGGATAAGTTCAACTTAATGCACCAGAATTGCCCCATGATCATTAATTTCCTATAAGACCCACAGCCTCCAAGGCTACATTTAAGATCAGCTTTAGTCTCCATTTAGGAGGCAGGTATGCAAGCCTGGCTCCAGGCACAGCTGAAGGCTGCCTTCCAGAGCACACAGGATCCCATCAGCAACTGTGAAGCTTTTAATGAAGCAGAATGTACTAAAGAAGTTCAGTGCTCTGTGATGTCAGCAAGCAGAGCACTCACCTTCTCTCTCATACAGACATCCAGTGGGAGCACCCCATCTCAAATGAGTTCATCAAGAAGTCTTTGCCCATCTTTCCAAACTGAAAGTAAACCAGGCAAACCAGCCCCCACAATGTGCTCATATGAGTTTAGTAATGCTGAGGGGGGAAAAATAAGGACACAAAGGACAAGAACACGGCTTAAAAGCAAGAAACAAAGCTATACCTTGCCATAACAACTTTGATGATGTTAAAAAGGAGGGTCTTATTCCACCAGCAAATTTGGGGTTAAATGCTGCACTCTCTGTAATGAGTATTGAGCTGTCCACTCACTTCAGAATGGATCCAGTAACACCCTTGGTCTCCTCTATTTTTCTTCCTCGAGTCTCTCTTCTTACCATCCCCTTTTGCATCTCCCTCCACTCAGTGTGTTGTCAAGTCTCAGAGCAGGCTGCTAATGCCCCTTATCTCTTTATCATATTTCTCTTATTACACTCACCATCTGAAGGAAAAGAGAGCACAAAATACCTGTTTGTGAAAGACTGAGAGATTGTAGAGTCCCCTTTATAACACTGAGATTTTTTACAGCTTTATGACAGGGGTGGATTTTTTTTGATTCTTGCAGATCTCTGAAAAGACAAGTAGCCTTGCCAAATGTATAGGCACACACACTTAGGTTTGCACACCTCAAAGCTATCAAACGTGTCACATTTTATTTCTTTCACCTGTTTGTGGACTGTGAACACCTGTGATTTATTGGCAG
The DNA here is from genome assembly GCF_020740725.1 of Corvus hawaiiensis. Lineage (NCBI taxonomy): Eukaryota > Metazoa > Chordata > Aves > Passeriformes > Corvidae > Corvus > Corvus hawaiiensis. Next base: position 74,905,564 of record NC_063216.1, on the reverse strand, counting down.
CACATACTGGTTGCTGTGGAGGAAGTTTCTAATACGGGAATTAGTTTAGTGATCCTCCAGCTTCATGAAACCATTTTGGATTCTATTTTGAATATTTAGTATCTGTTTGAGTTAATTGTTTATGTTTAAAATAAAAATAATAATAATAGCACTTCCTTTGGAATTTTAAAAAAGCCTTCATGTAGGAGAGCAAAGAAAACCTAACGAAACCCAAAAGCATGTAACTATTTTTCCTCCCACAGAATATCTTCACTTATGGCAAGTGGACTCAGCAGTCTGCAAGAGATGAGCAAGAGATGCTGTCAAGAAGTAGGAGTTACTAAGCAGAAAGGGCTTTAGCAGCAGTTTCTAGGTGGTGCAGGAACTGTTTCTGGTAGCAGATGCTACCAGGTACTCAGGATATTTGTGCTTCTCTGCTCATCTGTTGCGCAGGCTTCGCTCTTTCCACTGACTCAGAGCTGAGGCATCTGGAGTTTAGTGTATTTCTGTTAGATTTAGGTGAAGTTACTGAGTTTCAAAAGGACAGTGATCAGTAGAGAAGCCACCTTACCTGAGGACCATGCAGGAATAGAGCTTTCATGCACATAGTTTGAAAGAGTTTTTGGAAGATTTATCAATAAAACATGGATTGATATTGTGAGCATATTTTTTTTTTCTATGAAGAAATATAATGCTTACCAGAAATACAGATAGTTTTTTAAACTTAATGGGGCCCCAAATTCTTCTGTCAGACTTTTCTTCCCAGCAAAGATCATATAATTTGACAAACTAGATTGACAAAGCAGACAGCTTCTGTACAATGATTCTGCTACCCAAAGGCAGAGTGACCAAAGCTCTTGGCAGCTCTCAGAGGTATCAACTCCCAATTCTCCTTACAGGATTTCACTCCAATATGGCCATCAGAGTGTAACCCAGCCATTGACTCTAAGTACTGGGCATGTATCTGCTGAGGGTTTTCATAGAAACGTAGATTTATAGAATCATAGAATGGTTTGTGTTGGAACAGACCTTAAAAGTAATCCTGTTCCAGTCCTCCAATCGTGGGCAGTGACACCTTCCACTATCCCAGGTTGCTCCAAGCCCCATCCAGACTGGCCTTGAACACTTGCAGGGATGACACAGCCACAGCTTCTCTGGGAAACGTGTGCCAGGGCCTCACCATCCTCACAGGGAAGAATTCCTTCCCAATATCTGACCTAAACCTTCCCTCTTTCCATTGAAAGTCATTCCCCATTGTCCTCTCAATATTACAAGTCCTTATTAAAAGTTCCTCTACAGTTCTCTTGTAGGGTCCCTTCAGGTACTGAAAGGCCTACTGAAAGGTTTCATTTCATCTCCAAAACGTAAACATTCAATGAAACAAAAACTTTGTCCCAAGTCCTGGTTCAGAGCCCTAATTACACAGCTAATGTGTTATTTTTCATTGTTTAAGAAATTTTTTCAAGTGTTTCATACAACACAAAAATGCTCCAGTGAGGGCAGCTGAGAAAACAATGCCAAAGCAACCCAGCTCTGGTGCTTCGGGCAACATTCTAAGTGGCAGGAAATCTGTGAAAAAGTTTAATGTGTATATTGTTTTCCCTCCTCATTGGTATTTATTCCAGCCACAGAGAGATCTATCAGACAAAAAGACTGACCACCCCTATTTAGGACTGACCTGTGAACCCAGTTCAAACTCCCCCATCCCAGCCAAACCCGCATGGCAAACTCAGCATGAATTTGGAAGAAAGGTTTGTGACAATCAGCTGCATTTACCACCCAGTGGTACTCATCAGATCTTCTGTTACTGTGACAGTGCAAGGATTCCAAGTCACAGCACTGTTCTGCAGAAAGGCAAGTGGGTGTTTTGGGACGTGATTTGATTTTTAGCTCAGATCCATACATTGGTGATCATTAGCAAAACAGGTTAGAAGGTATGTAATCGCTTGAATAAGTGTCAGAGGGCTAGGAATCCTGGCTTGTAAATGTAATTACAGAACCTGTCAATAGCCATTGATTTCCTTAGATGGATCACTTGAAAGCATTCAGAAAGCTGGGAGTAAAATGGAAGAATGCTACAGAGCTCCAACAGGAGCAAATTACAGTTTTCCATCTTTTCCTCCAAGTTATATATTTACACATTGCAGCATCTTACAGGCCAGGAGAATCTTTTGTATATTTGAGAAAAATGTTCAGCATTCCTCTTATTCTGCTTTACATGCTGGCTTTAGTGCATTTCACTAAACTTTAAAAGACTGACTAAATGTTCTCACATGAAATGATTACTAATCTCCAAAATTTATCTTCTCATAGTCCATCTGTCCTCCCTTAACTGACTATATTTTCATTAATATCTAAAGTTTCTTTATGGTATCAGCTCTTAAACTATCCTATTGTGAACCAAACTATCCTATTGTTTACTCAACCCTGAACCTGTTGAAGCAGGTCCAGAGGAGGGACACAACAGTGATCAGAGGGCTGGAACACCTCTCCTATGAGGAAAAGCTGGGATAACTGCAGTTTTCCAGCCTGGAGAAGAGAAACTTCGAGTGAGACCCCAGGGAAGCTTTTCAGGGCTTCAAGGGGACAAATAAGAAAGACTGGGACAAAACTCTAAGCAGAGTCTGTAGTGACAGGACAAGGGGTAATGGTTTTAAACTAAAAAAGGGTCAATCCAGACTAGACATAAGGAAGAAGGTTTTTTACTGTAACAATGGTGAAACACTGGCATAGGCTGCCCAGAGAGGTGGTAGATTCCCCTTCTCTGGAAACAGTCAAGGTCATCTTGGATGGGATTATGGCCAACATGATCCAGTTGAAGATGTCCCTGCTTATTGCTCGGGGGGTTGGACTGGGTGACCTTTCATGTTCCTTTCAACCCCAGCTATTCTATGATTATAAAAAATTCAGTCTTGAAAAAATTGTTCTACCTCCTTGCTCCTTCTTTCCCTGAGCCTTGTGCCTGACCTTGTTGATGGAAGAAAAATATTTAAAGACTGAGTCCGGAAGTTTTTCCACAGTTTGTTGGAATTCGCAGCAGAATGTATTAAATGGCATTGAAAATATCAAACACAGATGAACTGTATTTGAGGACAAGAGAGAGAAGTGCAAACTTATTGTGGAATTCACCTGTCAGGTAAGAAAAAAGTGAATATCTTGGACTCCAATTCAAACAGTAGCCTGGAAAAAAACTATTATAATTAGTGCCACTAGATAACAACTTCTGTGCAAGAAGTGATAGAGATCCAGCCAAATATTTAATAGCAGGAAACCAAAAATAAGTATCATAAACAACTGCCTCTATGTATATCAGATTATTCTTTCAGCTTCTTATTTCTGAATTTTTTTTTAACGATTGCCACTGTAAATCTTTCTCATGTTCCTATTTATAGGAAAAATTATAAATTCTAGTCCATCTACTTGGTGCTTTTGAAATACACCAACATGGCTGGATTTAAGCTTGAAATAACTGGTGGAAATTACCTTCCCATTGAAGCTTTTTCCTGGAGGGCAGGATGAAAGTCTAGACAGTTGTATTAGGTTTGTTTGGCAAAGCTTTGGTAGCAGAGAGTTTACAGGGGATTAAATGGGTGGGTTTTGAGAAGCTGCTAGAAGTTTACCTCATGTCTGATAAAGCCAATGTCAGTTGGACTCAACACTGGCCAAGGCTGAGCCCATCAGTGACAGTGGCAGTGACTCTGATAAAACAGAGAGGGGAAAAAACCTGCTCAGCCCTTCAGCAGCCCATCAGCAGAGCGGAGTAACAATATGTGAGAGGAACAACTCTGCAGACACCCAGGGCAGTGAAGAAAGAGGGGCAAGAGGTGCTCCTCTGCTTCTCTTTCCAGCAGAAGTATTGTCAGACTGAAATAATTTCTGCCAGGTGAAGGTTTAAGGAGAGTGAGTAATCCACTTACATGCTCAGCTTTTGTAGCCTGACCCATTTCCATCCCTTCCTGAGTGCTAATGGCCAATGCACCGACAATCCAGAATTCAAAAACTGCCTAATCCTGAAAATGGGAGGAATTCCTCTCAAAGAATTCAGTGATGGGTTCTGAGATAAGTTTAGAGACCTCCAAGGCTATGGTTTCCTGTATTTAGTATACACATCATGTTTCTTTGCTTTGACAGGATTTCTGCTAGCAGCTCAGTGGCGAGGAAGAAAAGGAAAGCAAACACTGAAATTTCATTCCCTGCCATGAAACAGCATCCAACACAGGATTTTTATTTCTCAGATTAACACAGAAAACATGAAGCTGCCTGGACTTCCTTACTAATCTGGGCCAAAATGAAGATTACCACCATATGTTGGCTGGTGAGCTAAAAGTTCTTAAAACAATCTAGAGATCTTGACAACACAAGTGCTGCAGACGTGGATATAAGCCAAGTAACCATATGTGGTCAAAAGGAGTGTATGGACATAATTTTCTTTATCATCTGCAAGATAAGGAATTAATTGGAGTTTCTGGCTGGGATATAGCCTAGGAAATAGAATAGAATCGTAGAATATCCTGAGTTGGAAGGGACCCATAAGGATCATCAAAGTCCAACTCCTGGGCCTGAAAGGACAACCCCAAATATCACACCATGCACCGGAGAGTGTTGGCCAAACACTCCTTGAACTCTGTCAGGCTTGGTGCTGTGACCACCCCTCTGGGAAGCCTATTCCAGTGCCCAAATACCCTCTGAGTGAAGAATCTTTTCCTGATATCCAACCTAAACCTCTGCTGACAGAGCTTCATGTTGTTCCCTCAGGTCCCATTGCTTTCATAGATAGGAATGAATACTTCCAGGGAGTCAGATAGCCTGAAAGTCTGGCCCTTTGAAAACAAGCTCTTTGGAACAGAAATCTTGTCTTCTTTAAGGTTTAGGAAGTCCCTGTATCCTCTGTGGTAGAAAACAGGTGTACAGAGAGCAATAGAAAACGGCAATCTGCTGAACACACCACCCAGATTTGAGAACAAGACAGACAGCTAGGGAAAAAAAAAGGGGGATAAAAATAAAAGTTAAGTCACTTAAAAAAATCCCTTAAAAACTCTCCAGGGTATTGCCAATCCCTGTAGGCATGGAGACTACATGGCTGTGGATTTTTCTGTAGAATTCTGCAGACTTTGCAAACATTTTAGGATGCTGCAGGGAGCAGATGCTTTCTAGCTGTCATCACTGTAGTATTGCTACCCAATTACGGTTTTGTTTCACAGCACCTTTAGTATTTTCCATTCACTTTATAATTTTCCCTTAACTTTTATTAAGCTAATCATAGGCTTGCAGTTGCCAGCCTGATGGACTTGGAGAAGTGGTTGTTAAGCAAAGCTAGCTTGTCCCTAGAGAGATTCTCTCAGTCATACAACAATTCTAATAATAACAACAATATGGGGAGGGGAGGAAAACAATCATTCAGGCAACAGAATATAGTGTTCATTATGTTAATTTACTCCAAAGTATTTACACAGTGTTACTTGGCACTAAGAAATGAAATTCAGTCAGTCCCATTCATACAAGGAGTGAGGTAATATCATGTAAATGTTCAGTTTCATTTAGGGCAGGTAGGGAAACAGAGTCATGTTTTAATCCTTTACCACATAAAAACGCATTCAAAACTTTGCATGCCTGAAAATACGAGGCTTTTTTTTTCATGAAGCAGAGACATTTGGCCATTTGCTTACTATACACATCACTGGCAAATATTGTGGCTGTACTTATTCAAGAGAGGTTCAAGGTTAGAAAACAGAAGGAGGAAGACAAGGCAAGTTAAAACTGAGGTGGTTTGACAGGGAGGAGTGGAAACTCTTTAGTGGTAGTGTTTTGCCCTCTGACTGTTAAATAATTTGTGTATTTCTTATCTTGTAGTGCTAGGTTTAGTTTTGCAAGCTGCAGCTTTCCCTGGGAGCTCAGCGGGGCTGCTTAGGGCAGGGCAGCCATTCTGTCCTCCCACAGTCCTTTTTGGACAGCTCTACACTCTTGCTCCGGCAGCTGTCAGCTTTACAACACAGTGATGGTGAAGGAGGGGAGAAGGGTCTCTCCATCAGGGGTTTCAGAGGACTTTTATTGATTATATCTTGTCCCCGCAATCCCCAGAGGCACAGAGACCTCATGATCTGGGCGCAGGGGAATTTTGTCAGATCGCAAGGGTGGTACATGGGCGGGGTTGGGGTACAGGAACCAACAGGGAGAGCCCGAGGGAGTGGCCAGGGCTAGGGGCAAGGTAACGTGGGGGGAACAATGTGGAATAAGAAAAGCAATGGGTAAATAGACTACCGCATTATCTGATCCTCATTGCTGGAGAATCTTCTCTGCCCAATCACCACCAGCCTCTGAGTTCCCTGGATGATTTCTGGATAACTCAGATTTTCTTCTAAAACTACCACAGAAAGCTTAGGGAAGGGAGAGTCCACTGGTGTTTTAAACTCATTGAAAGCTCCCAGGTTTCTCCCCTAGATAGCTGCTGACATGTCATGTAAAGGTGCAATAGTACAAGGGTATAAACATACCTTGGATAAAGGGACTCTCCTCAAAGCAGGGTGTTTGCACAAGGATGTTGAGTGTGGAATGTGGGAGTGACATGAGGGTCACTGTGCCGGTTTGGACAAATTTGGAGGAAAATATCCTCTGATAGAAGGCAGGTTACAACCACCTCTCCCCCACCAGGTTCAGGAAAAAAAAGATTTTCCTTGGAGGAAAGTGAAAGAGATAAAAAAAATATTTATTTAAGAAATGCACAGGAAAAGAATAATAATGCTAAATAATAAAACCTCTTGCTGTGGAAAGAAACCTGGGAAGATTTCAGAGTCCTTCTGTAGGTATGGTCTCTCTCCTCCTCCTCAGAGCTGGGTCGGTGTGGGCCCACCTCCGGGGCCTCGGTGGAAAATTCTCCCGATGTGTTCTGATGTTGAAACAGTCCAGAAAAGAAGAAGGGAAAAACCGAAGTCCCAGGAAAACAAAGTTCAACTCTCTGTGTCCCTCTGGAGAAGAGGAGCCGAAAGCTGGCTGAAAAGCAACCAGGGTGCTTCCTCCGCTCTTGCTGCTGCAGAAGCAGAGGAGTGCGTGTCTGTGCCCTTGAACAACTGCTTTGAAAAGTTCGCTCCGTTTTTCTCTCTCCCCTCTCGGGCTCAGTTTAAAGGCACAAAAAGGCACAAAATTAATTTCTGGGCATAGAGCAGCGATAGGGGATACACATCATAAAGTCACTCCAGAGTGACTAAATCCCACTGAAAGTTGGTTCCACCCAGTTGGTAAGTGGCAATAGGTTTACTCCAGGACTGACCTCACTTCCTTCTTCTTCTGGTGCTTCTGGCAGTGGGACCTTCCAGAATTTTAGGCTTCAAAGTGTAGTTCTGTTTGCAGAAGGAGCCAGAGCATGGTGGAGGTGATGAACATGTGATTCTCACTCTGACACGGTGCTGGATCCCATTCCACACTGCTACACCAGTATTTTTGGCATCAATGTTTCTCTGTTCTTGCCCCATAGTGCTTCAGTTTCTCAAAGAGATGCACGATACTGGAGGAACAAGGGCTAAATATTTAATCCAAATTCTAGGTAGGCTTTAAAAAAAAAAAGGCAAAAAAGCCTTTTCTCCATCTCTGCTCTCCCTTCTCTCTGTTTCCAAGCACAAACTGAGCAGAATCCTAATTCCATTGAAATCAGCAGGAATCAATTGTGCTCCAATTGACTGCATTAGGAATAAGTTCTTGGTGCATAGCACATCTATTTCCTATTGTCCTTAGAATTTGGAGATAAGGAATAAAAATATTGAAATGTGGCATAATGCAGGGAAAAAAGAGGAATCTTCCCACTTAACCAAATAAAACAAATATTTGACTACCTAAAAACACCCTACCAAATAGTACTTTCTGAGCCTGTACCTGATTATTCTCTCTCTGCTTAGGAGAGGATGGGAGAAGAGAAATGCATTTAACAGGGGGCTGCTGAATTTCTTAGAAATGAGGCAACAGCCTCAGCCCCAAAGTAGCCGCTAGCTTTTCAAAAAGTTCAGCCACCCCTGGATAGGAGAATGACGTTGCAGAAAGCCAAGGCACAGAAACTAACTAATGTGTGGTTTCTCTGCCAAAACATTGATGAAATCTTCAAAACGCTGAAGGAAATGACATAAGCATGAGCAACTCAGTTCTTATTTTCTTTAAAATTAGATTATTTGCACATATACTTGCTAGTCTGAGAATGTGTGTTCACATTTGTGGACATTAGTATAATTAACATTCATAGACTTAAGCAATGGCTCCTCACATAGGTTCAGTTATATTTCCCACTGAAATTCTTCCATTAAAAAAATCTTTCCTACAACCCAAAGCAGAGAATGTTGGGATATCTCATCTCTTTAATGCCATGTCAGTTCTTGAACTTATTATTTTTATGGTAGGTTTTCTGGTGTATTGTTTGTGGGGTTTTTTTGGTTGGTTAGTTGTTTTTTTTTTTTTTAGTAGAACATTACCACTAAAGTTATTTTCAGAACATCATATGGATTTTTCATTGAAACATCTGTGTTAACTTTTATCATCCTTGCTCTGCTTTGTAATTTTGGAAACAGATATAAAGAATGAGCAACCCAGAGCACAGTAATATAGTGGGCAGCATCCTTCATAAGTCAATTGAGGAATTTAATAATCTCTTTAGAAATAAGCTCTGCAGCTATGAGAAAAATGTGTGGGTTAAAGGCCTTCCAATTAAGAAAGGTTTCTCTGTGGATTTATAGGCTGGTGGTTAGCTCTTCCTGTTCGTGTTTCCATGGCAACTGTCAGGTAGATTTTCTGCTACTTGCTAGGAAGTTGGAAATGTTGAGTCTGGTTGAGCCTTTCAATTCACTGAAGCTTAAATCAAATTCTTTGCAAGGAGCTGGCATTTAGCCTAGGTCATTTATTCATATCTAGAAGAGAAATCAATTATAGTAATCAGATGAGCAAATTTTTTTTATTGGAATTATTTTGGGTAGACATTTTTTTATTATTATTGTGCCACAATCTATTTTTAATGCTAGGGTAGGAAAGGTTTGAAATGCTGCAGCTGGCCTCTTTGCTGCTGATGGCTTATGGCTTTAATTGCAGCCCAAGACACACACAGGCACATCTCTCTGGTCTACTTTTACAAGCTATAATCACTCCTGGTGATGTTCATGATACCAGCTCGAATCTTGTACATTCATTGGAGTTGAGAAGCCTGTATTCTGAGAAACACAACCTACTGCCTTTTCTCTTTTCAATTTTCTTGTCTTGTTGATTTGTTTGAATTAGGCTTGAGGAAATAATTTGTGTGGCTTTTATTCAAACTTTCTGGGTACATTGTGGTTTAATTCCACATCAGAATCCCTGTGTGTTTGCACACTTCTCTGTGCTCTTTCTTTTTCCACCCTGCACCGACTGTCACTTGACAACTCTGTGCTTCATTCCTGTAATTGTCCAGTGTCAGATATGTGCGGGGGTGTGGTGTGTTCCTATAGCTTCAGCCTTTCTGTGTTGCACAATCCGTGCCACCTAACGAGCTCTGTCCTGCAGGCTTTATGTGAATAATGTCATGTAGACTTCACTGACTTTTCTTGCAAGAATAAAGCCAGCAAGGCTTGGCCCAAATATCACACATTATCTAAATAGAGGCAGGATGGTCTTCTGGGCAGAGAGGTAGTTAAGAGCTTGGAAAACCTGAGGGCTTGCTGCCCCTCTCTTTCCCCAGCTTCCAGGGGGAAGGGAGATTCATTTAGTGGCGGATCCTAAACGCCGTGAAGTCCTCTCACACTGGAGTTAATGGAGCTGTGACAATTTATGCCAGCTAAGAATCTGCTCCATTACCCAAGCTCACTCCAGCTGTATAATAGAAATATTAGCAGTACCCTACCTCAGAGAGGTGTCGCGAGGATAAATCGTTAGATGGGAAAGTGTTATGATACTATGGTAATGAAGACCAGAAAAATACCTGCAATAGACAGAAATCAGCATAACTGATCTGACATTTACTTTTATACTTCCAGTCCTTCTGCCACAGAGAGACAGTAATAGCTTGACAAAGTGATGCCTAGCCTCTATTTCTCCTGATGCTTTGCCTTCCTTGCTTTGCTTTCCTGCCTTTGTTGTTTTTCTTAGGATTTCACCTAACTTCCCTTAAAACTTTTAAGAACCAGTTAACAAATATTTAATTACATTTTCATCCTCATTTATCCCAGGCTATTTAATTTTACTTCTTTTTTCTGCTACTCTTCTTATCTTCATTTCCATGGGTTAAGCCCAAAATCTGTGCACACAGAAGTCCAAACAGACTTAGTTAACTTTAAATGAAACATTAGTTCCTGTGGCATTTATAAAGCAACCAAACCCAAGTTTTGATGTTGCAAATTTTAGCAGCTATTTGCAGGCCACCCAGAGAACTGATTGAGGTCCAAAGAGCCAGAATATCCTATCCAACATATTAAAGTTCTATTCAGACTGTAGATTTTGGATATATAGCTTAATTGCCTGCTAGAGGTTGTATACAAGTCATGAACTTTCTGGTTTTCATGATCGACCTTTTGTCTTCGGCAGACTTGGCACCCCAGGCGAATCTCACAGGGCTTACATAGCTTTATTTTCCAGTGTAAAGTGCCTTGAAAAATAATTCCTCCTAAGTTTTTAGTGTGGATATCTTCTTTCCCTTTGAGTCTGCAAAGGGCCATCCTGAACTATTCTATTTGTTTCCAGAGAAGATTCCATCCCTCTGAGCACCAGTGTGGGTATCATGGGTTGGTATCATGACACACACCCACACCCCTAGGAGCTGGATGGACTCACAGATGTTCAGGTGGGAGAAGAAGCCTCTCTAACATCCATCACATGCGGAAATTACTCCATTGGTCAATGGGTGTGTGGTTCTTATGGCCAGGAGAATGTTTTAAGAAACCACTCTGACCTTCTGCATTGGTTAGGGGTGTGCACTTCACCAGCACATGGAGATGAGCCTAATTCATCAATCAGATTTTAAATCATCTTGTTCTTCAAGAGACCAAACTGTTTTGTACCACAGGCAGATAAGAGAAAACCAATGTACTGCCCATGCCACCAGCACTGTACTACAGCTCTTTTCTGAGGTTCTTCTTCTCTGATTTATGATGTCAGTTTTAACCAGAAGAGGAAGGGGAATCTGTGCCTATTCAGAGACTGCCTTCATGGCAATGCAGCTCTACCAAGCTCGTGCCTCCCAAGGCTCACATATTTCTCCTTTCCTCCACAAAACACACCTGGAATGGGCAGGATTGATCTTTCATCAACACTATATAAAATTGTGATGTGAGCCTGATTTTGGAAAGATTTTAAAATGTTCTCTTGTGATGTCAAAGAAGCAGAAGACCAGGAATCTTTACTGTGGTTGGGAAATTTCAATACATGGTGGATTATAATTCCAAAAGGCTTCCTCGTGTGGGGGAAAAGAGGGGCAGACACTGATCTCTTCACTCTTGTGACCAGTGACAGGACCTGATGCAATGTCATGAAACTGTGTCAGGGGAGGTTTAAGCTGGATATTAGAAAGAGGTTCTTTCCCCAGAGGGTGTTTGGACACTGAAACAGGCTCTCCAGGGCAGTGCCCACAGCACCAGCCTGACAGAGTTTAAGGAGTGTTTGGACAATACTCTCAGGGACACAGTGTGACTCTTGGGATTGTCCTGTGCAGGGCCCAGAGTTGGACTTTGATGATCCTTGTGGGTCCCTTCCAACTCAGAATATTCCAGGATTCTATGATTCTGTGAAGGCTTGATTATAAGCTGGTTTTCCTCTGTATGTCTCTGCTGTGGCTACTCAAAAACTGGGTTCAGGCACACACAATAAAAGAAGCCAGGTGCATACTTAACCTCAGCTTAGCACAAGCACATGAGCAAGAAAAGGCTGTGGAGTAATTCTTCTCCACCTCTCACTGCAGAGCACAGCTGACCCAGTAATGATGAACTGGCAAGCCAAGGGGTGCCATTGGTGTGTTGGTAACTTCAGTCTACCTTCCTCCAGTGCAACTAAGCAAGGAAATGGGAGGAACTTGATGTCTTAGGTTTTAACTTTTATATTTTTCAAATTCTGTACTGCTTAGTGTGTAACTCTGAAAGTTTCTTGTAGCCTGTTAATTTCTGCTCTCGTGCTAGGTTGACATAACAAAGCCTCTCTGGGTCTGCTCTTCAAGGACACTTAGGCTGTCCTAGGCCCAAAAGTATAAAGCAAAGAGCCACTAAGGGGGGGTAAGCTGAGGGGAAAACTGAAGCTTTAATTGGAGAATTAACCCTGCGATGAAAATGAACCAAACCTATAAAAGTCTGAAGAACTCGTGACCTGTCCTCCATCTTGGGGTCCATCTTGGCAATAGCCTCTGGCTCCCCAGGGTGTACCTTTGAAGGCCTTTCAAATAAATACCTACTTTTATTCCCTTACTCCTGTCTAGTCTCTGTTTCTAGGAGGCTTCTTAAGGCATCAAACTGAGACTGCAAAGAATAATATGTTTAGTTTGGTGATGCCTTTTCTTGGTCTTAAAATCAAGAGTCAAACACAGTTAGAAGGGAAAAAGGGATTTTACCTTGGTATTTATTTTAAGGATCCTTAGGTGCACTATGTACAGGTCAAATGCACATCAATGCACACCACAATGCCTATCCCAAAAGATCTGGTATATCATTATAGGTCTTATTAATTAGTATATCTATCAAAAATTCCCCAATGAGAGGCTCGAATGAGCCCCCTCCTCCCCAAGGAACCTTCCCCTGATGGTTCTATCTTAGTTTACAAAATGCGTTCTGGAGAGGACCTTGGGGTCTGGGGCACACTGATCCCTACCTACGAAGCTTCTAAAATGTTTGGTCTCCTGGCTGAACAAAAAAGTCCAAGAATGAAAGCAAAAAGCACTAAGAATACAGAAGTTGTATAAAGGTATAACAGAGGTATAAAAGAAAAGGCAAAAAATCATCATGGCATCAAGGGTAGTTATCTTTATGCACCAGCCTTTGCAGACAGCTGTGCATAAAGTAATTTTCTTAGTCATCTCTATGAATATATGCTGAATATCCCACTCCAAAGCAGTCCTGTGTGTAAGCTGTAAGTGTCAAAATGGCAAAGAGCTGGAAAGCGCCGGTGCTTGTTACACAAAACCCAAAGCAGTATGTTCCTTCACTGCTGTATATAGCCACATCTGTTTTAAATGTAAAGGCTGCTGTTTCAGGTGACCTTATATACTCTCAAGCATTAGAGTATGTTAGCAAGTGTGTTTTGGAAAGGTTAAAAAATATGTCGTCTCTTTTTCCAGGAGGTATTAGTTGGATACAAGTGGAGTTTTTCAGCCACACGGTGTTATTGTAGGAAATACAAGGATCACTTCAAATTCAGTAATGGCTTGTTCTTCCTGGCACTAAAGAATTGTGGCATCTAATTAATGACTATACTTCTCCATCACAATCCCAGTACAGATTCATATTTCCATTTGTGCAGGCACTCACAGGATTATCTATGTACAATTACTCAGTGGTGGTTGCTGCAAGGCAAGAAAGAATTTTACCAAGTCACTCTCTTTCCTTCTAAGCAAAACAGCAGAATGAGGAATTGAAAACAAGTTTTCTTTAGGCGCAGTGCCTGGACTACTTCTTTGAGGAACGAGGAGTGCCATCAAAAACAGGACCTATTCGGGCATTTCTGTCCAATGCTTTGCCAAACTGCTGGGGATGGGAAGGATGGTCATAAACTTAAATCTTGGCTAATAATGAGGTAAACCCTGTCAAAAGGGGACACCCTGAGTGCCTGTACATAGTATAAAGCAACCAGGGAAACAGTCAAGTGGAACCAGGCTGCAGATATGGCTACAAGAACTGCTGGAGTTAATTGGGACATGGTAGGACTGGAGTCCTCCCTGCTTCCCTTACACCCAGCTTGAGTTATGTAACCATTAGGGTTGGAAAAGACCTCTAAGACCAAGTCCAACCGTTAGCCAAACACTGCCAGATCCAGCATTAAACCATGTCCCTAAGCACCACTTTGAACACTTGAAGCACATTTTTTGAAAACTTGAGTTCGTGATCTGTGACCTGAGTAGAGTTACTCAGTATTTGCATTCCTGTAGAAGGCATTCATCCATGCCTGATTTCTTGACTCAGCTCATAGTGTTTCCTTTTTCAATTACTCTTTCTTAATTGATCAACATTGTTTCTTTCCAGAACAATAACTTTTACTACAACTACCTTTCAATTCTTCTTCTATGTGCAGTGGTATAGACACTTCACGGAGACCATCACAATGATCCAAATTTGCATGTGCTATCACTGCTCTGTGGTTCAAGAGCTTTACAGCATGAAGACTTCTAAAGATGGTTGTGGGGAGAGATGAAGTTTGAGATACATTTCATATTCCCTATATTGTTATACTCACCTCTCCAACCCAGAGAACAGCTCTTGAGTTTCTGACTCTCATTTAAATTCTCTGAGTAATGACACTGAAGGGCTACATTTTTTTTTTCTTATTTCTGGATATAGGACCAGCCTTCTCGCTTTCCAGCTCTCTTACGTTACATCAGCAGAAACAAGCCACTGTCATGTAAGCCCCAATCTGAGAGAGAACAAAAAGGTACAGCTCATCCAAATCATCCAGTTCCTTATCTCATACCCTTTGAAATATTAGCAAAAGCATATCATCAAGAAGATCTTTACATTGCATAATTTAAATCTGAGACACAAATTTATCTGAAAACATTTCAGGCACTACTGATTGTTCTTATTATTAAAAAAAAAAAGGGAAAAAGCTGGTCTTAATTGTTGCTATGGTAACTAACACATCTGCCAGGATATGTTGCAGTGGGAAAAGAGTGTGAATTCTGTGAACATTTCCTGTTGTCTTTCCATGGAAAGACTTAGAGCAGGGCTCCTTAGTGGCAACTTTACAAACTCATCTAGAAGGCACTGTGAAATTGAAAGGCAAGTAGTGTGAAATGAATGGAAAGCAGCATTCTGGTTTAAATAAATAAGCAGAAAGAGCAGGATTGACCAGGAGGACTCATTGCCTTGGTAAAAAACAAAGAATTATTTTGGTAGAGTTTAAAACACTCTTGGGCACTTTATATAGATGGCAGCATACTCAGTAAGAGTTCATATACCAATATTTTCATCAGACTCAACAAAATTGCCCTTTAGGTTTCAGGCCAACTCATTATTACAGAAGGAAGAAGGGCAGCAAAGGAAGGAGGTCAGGTTCCGTAGTGCTCCCATCATCTGAACATGGCCTTGCAGAGGGTGGGTGACAAATGCTTATTTGGAGGTTTGCTTACTCCACATTCTACAGCATAAAAAAACAGAGTATTTCCCGACCTTCATCTCAGTGTCAAAAAGCTGACCCACACCTTCTTCCTCACCCTTCCTGCTACCCATATTTTTGTGTTTCATTCTAAAAGATCTTCATTCACTGCTCCTCTATTTATAGCTCAAACAATCCAGCCGCAAGGCGGGTGGTTTCACTGAAAGACAAACAAACTTCTAACAAAACCCCACTGATTCCTAAATGACCAACTCTGCTGACACTGCAGGCTGCAGGGGACTTAAACTACCCTGGGAAGTTGGCCATTTACTTTAGTACAGAGTAAGAGCCCCTGTGGTTTCCTTGGCCAGGAAACAGCTGGTGGGTTTTTTTTCCTTTTTTTTGTTGTTTTTTTATTTTTTTCTTTTTCTCTTTCATTTCTTTCCTTACAAAAAAAAAAAAATCGATTTCTGTATTGTTTTATAAAAGGATCAAAATTTCAGATTTTGTTGCTGTTTTAATGTAATATATAAAACAGCATGACTTCCTTTCCATCCTTTGTCTGACACACTTATTGATTTCAAATTGTTTTGAGGCAGATTGTTTGCATCTTTTCTCCTTTTAAAATGTACTTCTGAATGTAATGGTTTATTCCCTCGTATTCAGGACTTTCGACCTTTGCACTAGGATTTCTTGTCTTGATCTTGTTCTTGTTGATGCCTCTCTCTCCCTGAATTTAAGCAAGTTTCTATCCCATTGGCACTTTTATTCCATACAAAAGAGGTGGTAAGAGATACGATTTGGCGCTTTGCCTCCTTTCAAACTCAGTCGACTTCTGGGTGACAAATAAAATTGTTTCTCTAATATTTCAAAGGTAAAACACACCTTTGTCAAACACAACAGCTGCATTTTGTTTAGTCTTCTTTTATGGAAATTTCCTAATATTGATTAAATGTAGACTCTGCATCCCTTAGAGAAACCAAGGAGGAGAAGAGATAACTGCATGTATATGTAGCATTTCTAAGCATCAAGAGTACTCTGAAGGCAGATATGTGCATTATCTTGACAGTCCCTCACTCCCTGAGTGGGTTCCCTTCCTTTTTCAGACCCACACAAATTAATCACAGTTATTTGAACTGAAGATACGATTGATTCACCGAGCAAAAACTTCTTGCACGCACTTCCTCCACTTGAGTTTCCTTCATTGTGGGGATGACTCAGGTTGCTGTATTTCCAAGAGAAAAGTGTCCTTTCTGCACTTTTTGACAGAAGGAAAAGAAAAGAAAATAGAATGAAGGATTATACAGGGAGTTTGGGCAAGAAAACATCAGGCATTTTTAGGGTAGAGAATTATACCTGCCAGTGAGTTCAGTTGGATCAGCAACCTGTTGTTTTCTGCCTCTTCCTCCCAGGCCACATGGACATGGTCAAGTAATCTTGTCCTGGCAGCAACTTCTGGCCCTCACCCCAGTGTCCCACAGCCACATGCCAATCCTCTCCACATCCACAACCTTCTTTGTCTGGCTGTCATTCTGGGGAAAGTCTGGCATATCTGTGGCCTTAAGATTTATTTTTCATTCATTTGTGAAAGGTTTGGGATGTTTGGGGTTGAAATAAGGAAATGAAATAAGGAAACAAATGTGTGACAGTGCACCAGAGAGTGTTATGGTATGAGCTCTAAGCCTTGAACACGCACAAGAGCCATGAGGGAGGTATAAACTTGCTGAAGTACTGTGGAAGGACTGTTTAGGGAAAGGACAGAACAAGGTGTGATTTCGTGCATATTTCCTGCATGGCATGATCTTTGGAAAGACTTATCATCTGAATTGTGTCCTGGTGTCACCTAACAAAGAGGTGTCTGGTGGGGGACATGAATGAATCTAATCAGGCAAAACTTTTCAGTTAGGGTGACCAGAGACATTGTGAAATCTCCGTCCTTGGAGATATTTCAGAGGAATCTTGATGTTGTCCCAGGCAACAGTCTTGGTGACCCTGCTTGAATCACAGGGGTGAACTAGACATCCTCCAGAAGTCCCTTCCACCCTGATCCTATGAGTGGATGCAGAATGATTGAGGAACCAAGACCAGAGAGAAACTGTGTAAAATCTCTCTGCCAAGTTTTGCATACTTTCTGTTTTGTCATCCTGTTGGATAGTTCTGCAGGAAAAATAAAAAACCCGAAGGTGAAGAGGAGACCTAGCCTGAACTTAGTATTTTTAGTGGATTTTTAATGTGCTACTTGTTAACGAAGACACATCTCAGACAAAAAGTGTGGTTGTTGCACCTTCTTTGACTGTGTGGGAGAACTGCTGAAATCCATCTCTGGACCTAGACATACTGCAGTTGACTCTATTTAGCAGAATTCCTCAAAAAGAGGAAGGGAACTGGTAAAAGTACTTTATTGGAATTTTTTTCTTTTCTATTTTTTTAAAAAATCCTGAAATGCATTTTGTTAAAAATAGTTGATACAAATTAGAATTTTTTAATTAAAAATTTGGTATTTAATTCAAACCAAGATAATTTTAGCATTTTTTCTTTCTTATGAAAATAAGAATCCAATAAGAACAACAACAAAGATAATCCCAATTTTAAAAATGTGTTAGATAAGAGTGTCATTTACACTTGCTTAAATTTTTGGCCAAGTTGTCAATTCCCCTACTCTACATCCTTTCCTTCATTTGACTCCAAAGTGTATCAGTTGGCTTGTTTTACATTCCTTTTAAATTATACATTTGTTTTAGAAAGCAAAAATAACAGGACAGACTGAAAGGGGGGAATTGTCTTTAAATTACTTAGTTTCATATTTAGCATCCCACTGTGTGCATGACAGAACCACAGAAACCAGCAATGTCAAAGATATTAGATCATCCAGTCTTTCTTTTTAAAATGCAGAATTCTATTTGCTTTGATATCAAATCAAAAGAAACCAAAATGGAACTGCATGTAAAAAATTAAGGCAAATGTTCCTGGCCTTAGAATACAAGTTACTTTACTACTTTATATTTCATGTCTCTAAGGGAGGATTTTCTGGAAATACAAATGGGAGTTGGGTGCCTGAGTCAATGGAAATTGGACATCTGACTCCCATTTGTGCCTTTGAAAATCTGCCTTTTATAAATCATAGTGGAATTCCTATACTATGATAGAATGTAGAAAGGGAGAGCAGGCTTAGAAGTGATGCTTGAAGTTCTCCAAGGATATAAGGATACTCTTTCTACTTTCTTGCCTTTGAAACTGATATTCTTGTTTAAGTCACCGTATTTAAATATAGCTGTTCTTTTGCAGAGAATTATGGTTTGCAAATTATGATAACCAGCTGTCCTGCTGCTGGTCATTCAAAATTCTGCTGTATGATCTTTTTTTTCTTTCATTTTTCTTTTTTTTTTTCTCTTTTGAGTCTTTCTGACCACCTATTACACTATCCTAACAAGAATGTACAGGAAATCAATGACCTGAAAAGTTCATCGCACTGTAATATGACTTAATTTGGAAATATTGTGCAATAGAGTAATACTCATGGTTAATCCTACCTCAGTTTTTTCCTTGTTGTAACAGTTTTCTTAATCCTTTACAGACCTGAGACAGCATAACTCTTCCTTCAAAGTACAACCATTTCTGTAATATATATTACAGAATACAGTATACAGTAATAATCAGAAATATTCTGATTTCCCATCACTACTCTTTTCATCCCATGGAAACCCAAGAGAAATGCCATTCCCTCTCAGTTGTGAGAATGTTTTGAAGGTTTGTTTATGTTCTCCCCCAGGATAAAGTTTTCAAGGTCTTAAAAACAGGCTGGAATTTATTCAGAAGAATAGGCAGTCATTTAGGGAAATTAGATATATTATGATGGAATAGGAGATTCAGTTTGAGGAAGATTAAACATTTTTTAATTCATTAATAACTGAAGAGTACAAAAAACCCCCCACCTAATATATATTACTTTTTATATCAACAGATAACTCATTTATTCAATGAAATATTAATTACATTGTATTTCTGTTAATAACATATTCTTAATAGATCCTGGAATATCAGAAGAAACCTGAGAACTGAAAAACATACTAATGTGATAATATTCAGATAGGATGCAAGGAATCATCTGGTAAACATCAGGGTTGTCAGAATGACATGAAGTTATGGAAAATATGTGAAAAAGAAATAGGAATTAAGTTGCTGTAAATTCAAAGAATGAAATATCAGCCAGCACTAATTAATGCAAATAAATATCTTTTACTAATTTGAATGTCATCTTTGATGAGACTATGAGTTTGGTGTGGATAATTAAGAGATGAAACATATCACTTTGGGTATGCAAATTAGGTTTTACAATGCCTAAAATGACCTCACATGGGGATTTACAGCACCTGCCTCATATAATTCTTCAGATGGGCTTAGGCAGTGTGTAAGTCCTTGGTCCAAGAGAGTTGTGTAAGTTGCTGTTGAAGGCTGCAGGCAGACAGGTCTTCTAAGTCAACCCAATATCTTTCTGTTGCCCAAAATGACAGTGCTGATCCTCCCTCCCTTCCCTTGTCCTCCTCTTTCTCAATGTCTTCCATTTCAAGCCATTTCTTTCTATCTGCAGAGCTTATCGGACCCTTTGGTGAGCTAATTCAGCTTGCAAACACGTAACTTGAATTTACTCACTGTTTTGCTGGGCTCATTTTCTTCTGCTTTAATGGTGAAGTGACTCATCAAGAGCTTAGACAAATGTCAGAGATGGTGTGTGGAAAACAGCTGGAGCATGTGGCTGGGAGCTAGCATGGAGTGGTGGAAAGATGAGAAGAGTCAGAATTGCTTTCTTTGGAAAAATGTGAGCTGCTGAGTCAGCTCTGGCCATCCATTTGGAGCAGAAAGCTCATTTGGTGCTTAAATTGAAACATCTCCAAAGAGGCACCTGAGCTGAAGGATATTTCAAAGAATACCCTGAGTTTGAAGGGTTCTGGGATTTGGAGCATCAACAGAAATGTCTCCAATGCAAGATCTCAGTTTGAGCAGATTGGTTCTCTGTCATGATTAAGAAAAGAGGCATTTAAAGTCTACACTTTATTTTAGAAAAGAAAAAAATTTCCCAGAGGAAAAAAAAAGGAAGGTGTTGGTTTGTGATGCCACAATCCTGAATAAGATTCTGAGTAGCTCTTTTTCACTCTGGTGCCCAAACTCTGACAAAGTCCATAGTATATGGACATATAAATACCCACAGGCTTATTCTTTTGAAAAGTACCAAGTAGTATTGTGATAAAAGAATAGCTTCACAGAAAATCAGTTAAACACAGAAGATTAAATGGACATCAGAAAAAATGCTTACAGAAATCATTTCACTCTGTGAAAATATTTCTAGTAGGATTCTGCAGGAATCTATATTAGGGCTGATAAAATTCAGTGTTTCCATAGTGATGGAGAAGTAAACATGATACAGTTGCCAAAAAACAGGTAATTATTGGCAGAATGATAGATAACGATAGTGACAAGGATTTCCTGCAGAACAATCTGACAAGAAGGGTCCATTCAAAGAAAAACAGATATTTTCATCTGTATATTTAGCTGAACACATTAATGTGAGGAACACTACAGAACTGGGGATTTTATCCTGGTAAACCACTAAACCTAAAATTATATAGTACTGCAGTGTAACAGGAACTCAATGTAAAGTCACAGTAAGTTATTGGGCCAGAAGGACAATTGCAAATCTTTGGGAAGAAGGAAAATATTGCTACTAAATATTTATGTGGCATTAGTAGCCAAAGACTCTTTCTTGGTCTTGTTAGGTTTATCTTTTTTTTTTTTTTGTCAGAAGGTGAATCTACAAAAATTATTTAAATGCTAGAAAGCAACAGCTTTCATTTCCCTAATTAAAGAGGTTAGAGGATTTCTTTTAAGGCCACACATATATGCAGCCTGTATGAATTTGCTTGCCCTGAGAAAAAGGTTGGGGCTGCAGAACACAACTCCTCAAACCCCAGGAAATCTGCTCTTACCTGTACAATATTACATTTCTCATTGAAGGTAATTTTTTCTGGAGGTGAGATAGCTTTTTTCCTAGGACAACTTCCCAGGTTCTTTTGTGCACGGCTGTACTTTCTCAATCAACTCCATGCTCTTCCCTTGGAGTAACTCCACATGCACAGCCCTGGCTTGAAGGGAGGTTGAGAGGTGATGTGATAAAGTACATCCAGGAGCAGAAAACCAGAGGTTTTAAATGTCTATTTAATCTAGCAGAGAGAGCTGTAACAGAGCAATGCTGAACCAAGCCAAATTCAAAGGGGAAAGAGGGTACCTGTTGTAAACAGAGAAAGGGATTAATCACCAGAAAAAATTACCAGTGGAAGTATTGGTTCCTCTGTCTCCTGGTGTCTTCATGTCAAGCATAGATGTCTTTGTGGCAGTCAAACAAATTGCAATCAAGTTCAATTTAGGCACAATTAAATGTTTTCTGATGTACAGAGGGTCAGTGTCCATGAGCTGAAGGTTTTATCTGCCTCCATCTGCATGGCCGTCAGCGAAAGAACATTAAGGAATTATTATACAGGTAATTTCAACATTGTTAAGTACTTCCAGGAGCATTACATTAGTTATTCTGGAGCTGATTAAGTACTAGTATATAAAATCCATGGTTTTTTACTTGAAGGTCCACTTTTTTCTCCAGTGAGACTAATGAAGATATGGGAATCTCAGCATTTCACAGGACTAAATGACTTTTCCTCCTCTTTGTGATTTATCTCTTCCTTCTCGAAATTCCTCCTCAGCTTTTTAAAGATAGTTAAAGATTTTTTTCTTCTAGCTCCTCTACTCTGTGAGTCAACCCCACTTGCTTAAGCCTAGCTCTACTCTCCCAAACTACTCTGTGCTGGGGAGGCCTCATCTCAAGTCTTGTGTGCAGTTCTGATCACAATGATAAAAGAAAGATATGTAACTATTAGAGAGCAGCCAAAGGAGGGCACCAAAGATGGTGAAGGGCCTTGAGGACAAGTCATAGGAGAAGCGGGCTGAGAGCACTTGCTCTGCTCAGCCTGGAAAAGAGGAGACTGAGGGGAGATCTCACTGCACTTACAACTTCCTTGTGTGGAGAAGAGGAGGGGCAGGCACTGATCTCTTCTCTCTGGTGACCAGTGACAGGACCAAAGGGAATGGCCAGATATTGTGCCAGGGGAGGTTTAAGTTGGAAAAAGGTTCTTCTCCCACAGAGTGGTTGGACACTGGAACAGCTCCCCAGGGCAGTGGTCACAGCACCAGCCTGACAGAGCTCAAGAAGTGTTTGGACAATGCTCTCAGGCATAGGGTGTGACTCTTGGGGTGTCCTGTGCAGGACTCAGTGATCTTTGTGGGTCCCTTCCAACCCAGCTTATTTTGTGATTCTGTGATTCTGTGGCTTGCAGAAGTAAATCACAACTTCAATCGTTTTTTCTAATAGAAACAAAATATTAGCACCTGCTCTCACAAAATCAGTAACAAAACCAATATTTGCACCCTCTGAGATTATAATCCAATTTAAGGAGAGAGTGAGTGATTTAAAGAAAATCCAGGTGTGACTAGTCACCTAATTCATATGAGAATTTCCCAAAACATTTTTACAAATGGGGCGAATGAATAGTAAGTAATAAATAAGAGAACAGCAAATATATATCTGTTTAAACATTTATGCTCAATACTTTCAGGATTCAAAAGCATTTTTGAAAAACACCTGTCTTATTGAATACTCCAATAACATGACCCCTCTAGAAGCAGCACAGTAATTAACTGTGTTTATTTTTTATTTATTAAAATGTTCTTGGCTAAGCTTTATCCCTTTTTTCTAGTTTTTAACTCAAGCAGCTTTAATGGCCAGAATGTAAAGCAAGATCTTAACTACAACATGATGGCAAGATGGAATAGTTTTAATTAGAGAAGGGTAATATTCCAAGTGTAATGGAAGTGATTTACAGTGTGGTTAATTTGATCTAGATGTCTCTCAACTTGAATCTCACAGCTTTTTTCTCTAAAAATTACCCAAATCCTAACAAATTTTTTAGGATTTGGGGGTCTTGACATTATCTGAAAAATTTTAGTGTGACTCCTTTAAGGTTGCAGTAATAAATGTGAGTACATTTGTGTGCTTAACAAAGTGCATAAATGTGATTTTCAGAAGAGGTTCCTTTAGAGTTAGTCAATTAAATATCCCTTTTTTCAGATATCTAGTAAAGCAACAGTTTTTGTGGAACAAAAACCCTTTGTGCTGCTTCAATTAAACTGTAGATTTGATACTCAAAACCCCAGAGAGGCATTGCCTATACAGATATTTCCAAGGACTCATAGAGAGGTTTTGTGTTGGGCTTTTTGGTACTTGCCTGAGCCATTTTTAAAAGATGTATCATTTGATCCTGAAACTTTTTAATTATAATGTCTAATTGAAACACTCACATTTCAATTAAAACAAAGCAGTCTAAGCCATAGGGTGTTAGAAGCATATAAGGAGGGTATAATTTATTGCCATTTTGATGATCTCTAAGCCTTCAACTTATATCAATTATAAATAACTCATCTGAAAATGGATACAAGTGAAATTAACTAAATTGACACCAGTTTCTTTTTGTGATCTGAAAATATATGCATAAATGGCAAGAAAATGTTAATTGACCTTAACCTTTTCTGCGATAAGTCTCTGCAGTAATGTAGTAATACTTGGCACTTATGTAGTATAGTACCTCTTATCTGAAGATCTCAAAGATCCTTACAAAAATTAATTAAATCTCACAGCACTTCTTCGACGTAGGCATGTGAAGTATTAAATAGGTGATTAAACTGGAAACTAGAGGCTAAAACTAACATTTTCAAAACAGGATGCCTAATGTTAAGAATAAGACCCTAAATCTGCTTACTTTGATACCGTATGTTCCATAAAACCACGCTTGCCATGGATCCTAGGGCTCTAATGACTCATAAGCACAGAGTTTCTGACTCAAAAGGTCTTTGATGCAAGGACTTGATTATTTTGGCCTTTATAATGCCAAGCAAATCACAGGTCAGACAGTGCAGAGACTCCTGCTTGGAGGAAGCAAAGACATTCTCTTATCTCCAACACCTTCTAATTCTGCTCAGAGAACAGAGAATTTATTTTTGAATCCTATCACAATCCAAGACACTAGGAAGAGATCTCTCCTGAAGGTGCCTCTCTCCACCAGCAGTGGGGATAACCAAGAAACTTGCTAAGAGTGATGTTAATTTTGAGAGCAAATATCATGCAAGATGAATTTCACCCTAATTAGGGTGAATTCTACACTAATGACCCTGATTACCACAGCAGTGTAATAATTACAACATAAAGAAAGCACAAGGAATAGGTAATACTAACAGACATCCCTTAAATGCAGCACTTTGAATCACATATTTCTTTGTTGCTTTGAAATGAAAGACATAAAGGTAGAATGAACTTTATAATTATTACTCTATATTCTTGTTAACATATGTTGCAATCTGGATAACCATAAAAAACTTCATTCCTGAACAAGGCTTGCAATCATAAAGCTTGGAAATGTAAGTTGGTGTCAAGCAAGGTGTAACCAACATATTTCTGTGGATGAATGCGATGGTGCATGCACATATTGAACCTTAATTCCAGGAATTCCTGCCTGAGGAAGCAGTTCAGTGTCAATTCAAATAGAGGTATCTGTGCAGGATGAGAACTCTCTCTTGCATGCAATTCATCCATGTTGGATTTGAGGAAGAAGTCTTAATCTCGCCAACAACCAAGCATTCCATTGGAATTAATTAGGATTATGAGCAGAGGTGACAATTCATGTTAGCATGGAGCTCAGAAGTCCACCAAAAATCTCCTAGGAGAGACTGGACAGTCTTTGTTGCTCCCGCCATTGAGAGGAGACAGGTAGTAATTTATTTTCACATCTCAGTTGCCAGCTCTGAGGTGTGTTCTCAGGTGAGGTAAGAAAATTTTTGAATTCTGGCTTCTAAGTGCCCTGTGTTAGGTATTTCCCAAACTGGGAACACAGAACCTTAGCGGGAACCAAAAAAAAAAAAAAGAAAAGGACAGAAGTTTTGAAAGATTCATTGATACCTTATTTTTACAGGAGCCACTATCTATAGACTTGTGGTGTTATAGTCCATGGAAGATCTCAAGCTTATGTACTTTTATGTCTTATATCTCCACTGCCTGTCTTTCTTGTTGGTTTTGTTTTGTTCTTCTCTACTTTAATCTTGAACACAACTCACCTAGGCAAAAGCAGACAATTCATTTTTGAAAACCACCTACCAAAAATATAATCACTTGACATTCAGTCTCACAAGCACTTTGCAGGACTGGGCCACCTTTATCTGTGTCACAGTGCACTGGCGAGAAATGACAATTGATAATGACATGACCCAGCTTCCCTTGCAAATAGAGATATCTCCTTTTTTGTTGGGTGGGGCTCTAGAACCACTGCATGACCTTGTTGCACCCAATACAAAAATTAAGCTATCTATTTTGTGATGTTTCATTTGTTTGCAGGTGACGATCACTGAATTTAAAATATTTTAGAAGAATCAAGTGTACTTCTGAGTATTTTATTAAAATAACAAAAGACAATATCCAAAAATACTTTTTGTGTTGCTGTCACTGTGAAAGCCTTGAACTGTAGTATTCAGAGCAGAATAAGACCAGCTGGAGCTATTGAGTGTAATTCCGGTGGTAACTTACACTTTTATATCTCATGGGGCCAGTAATGTACGTTGTGTAGTTGGCACCGCAAAAGTTTTGCTGTCAATCTTTGAGTTTTTTTTAAAAAAAAACTAA
The DNA here is from genome assembly GCF_020740725.1 of Corvus hawaiiensis. Taxonomy (NCBI): domain Eukaryota; kingdom Metazoa; phylum Chordata; class Aves; order Passeriformes; family Corvidae; genus Corvus; species Corvus hawaiiensis. Next base: position 74,879,592 of record NC_063216.1, on the reverse strand, counting down.
TGTATTTCTGTTCAGTATGTAGGGAGCACATGCTTTCCTCAGCGTCTCCACGTGCACAAGCAGGATGAACACATTCTATATTATTCAATTACACAGTTGGCTTTTCTAAAATGGCATGTTGAGAATTTCCTTACAAGCTTGGAGCATGTCCCTGAACTGGCTCCAAAAAATACAGAGCCAGGTTAAGTATAGTCTTCTTTCCTTAGATTAATTTACCTTTTCTAGTTCTAGTAACAATAGAGTTTGGCTGAATTTTGAAATTGAACCATTGTATTATCTGTTGATCCTCCTTCAATAGTACTTTTAAAGTTAGCCAGCTCCTCAAATGGATTAAAACAACCTTATACGCCATGAAAGAACACCCTAAGTGCACCCAAAAGATCATTTTCGGTTGAATTTTGCATTCTCTTTCAAAAAAAGATCTTATGCAAGGCCATCAGCTTTATGGGTGCCAATTAATAACTGGGAAGACAGCTGCCGGTTCAGTTATTTATAAAGGTTTATTTATCAGTATGACCACTGAGAAAGTCAAAACCCTTGGCCTAGTTTATGTTTTCCACTAGATTTTGTGGTGTTATAGTCCATCCTGTTACCTTATAAATAATTCTTATATCATTATTGGTGCTGAAACAGCATAAGATCCGTGTCGGCGTATTTAAAATTCAGAAAGTGCCGCAATTGAATTTGACCTTCGCCCTCCTGCGAATGAGTGCTGTGATTCCAGGATAAACCCTCTCCTCATGCCTGTTGGCAAACCACACAAAGTCTCCTTGTTCAGCACCTGTCTGACACAGCCGCCTCCGCTCGGCAGCAGCTCCTTTTCAGGTTGACTCCAAAGACCTGCCCCACTCAGCTGCTCTTGTCCTACTTGTGTGGGCCTGATTAGCATTGCAGCAGAGCGCCTCACAAACCACATCTGTTAGCCAATCCTTCCCACTGACACATACATATATCTTCAGGGAGCCTTTTCAGCTGCTCCTCACAGCTGCTTCCAGTTCCTTTCTAATCTGGTTCAAGTTTTGCACAGCTGTGTGAGTATCGTTGCGGCTTGGATCCTAATTCTCCTTTCAGTGCCTCTCTGTGTGCATTGTACTTGCTGGAGATTTGCTCTGCCTGATCCAGCTGCCTCTGGATTTTGATGGGAAGGAGTTAAATCTGGTAGATTTTTAGCACAATTCAGATAGTGAACTTTTTTCTTCCTCCTGCCCAGCAAAGCAGTTTGGTGCTCATACGGGACCAACACTCAGCTGACAAATAACCCCACTGACATCAGCACAGCTCAGCAGATTTATATCAGCTAAGGAGCCAGCTTTCCAGGGAATGCTGAAGGCCTATTGCTCACACAGGCATTTGCTTCTCAGATTGTCAGAAACACACTGGACTTAACCTTTGCTGCTGGCTTGACCTTTTAAAGCCTAGTCCCAAGCACTGCTCCTCCCCACCTGAAATGAGGGATCTGATCAAGCTTCTACAGCCTGAGAACCTCCCTTGGTGCCTGAGTTCTGGCCCTCAGCCCAGCTTGGGGATAACTGAGGCAGTTGCAAAGCTCATCTATGTTCAAAGGTATCCAGGATGGGGGGCTTGGCTTGGAAGAGAGCTTTTAAGGTTGAATATTTGTTTTTTCCTCTTCTTGTTGCCATTAATAGTTTGTCATACACAGTTATGTTTGCAGGATTGGATGTGTCTCCTTAGTAGCAGTAATTTTACAAAAATAGATAGTGATAGGACAAGGGGCAATGTGTTGAAACCAAAAGAGGGGAGATTTAGATTGAACATTAGGAGAAAACTTTTTACTCAAAGGGTGGTGAGGCCCTGGCACAGGTTGCCCAGAGAAGCTGTGGATGCCCCATCCCTGGAAGTGTTCAAGTCCAGGTTGGATGGAACTCTGAGCAACCTGGTCTAGTGGAAGGCGTCCTTGCCCATAGCAGGGGGTTGGAACTGGAGGATCTTTCAGGTCCCTTCCAACCCAAGCCCTTCTATAATTCTATGGACACCTGGAGCTCCAGGGAAGACTACAAAAGTGACCACTCATTTTTGATTGCTTGATCTTAATTGTCCAGCCCTGGAGGGATTTGTGATAATAAATATTTGCTCCTAGTCAATTAAGGTAACAAAGGTAACACAAAAGGAAGATACACGTCACAGTAACTATCAACATTAAACATTTTTAAATAGCTTGTCTCATGCTATTTTTAAAATCTACTTTATATATTGTAATTGATGACTTTATAACTTGCAACTTGTTTAATGTGTCCCTTCTGATTGCTCAAGTGCTCAGACATTGAGTGATGCTGGAAGCCAAATGAACAGGAGTCTTATCCTGTGCACTGTCCTTGCAGTAATAGAAAGAGACAGAAAAGTTCATCATTGAAAACAGTCCCTTATGGGTTTAGGTGACCCTGTAAAATTATGCCATTCATAAATCTATTAAACTCCATTTTCAAACTCGTTGGTATAAACAGCAAAAATCAGGCCTTGCTGTGTGCCTTTAGAGCATGAAAGGAAATATCTCATTTTTTAGGCAGCAAGATGGATGAAGAAAGTCTAAATTCAGAACAACTACAGAGAGAAACTAGCTAAAGTATATGGCACTGAACACAATTACATAATGCAAGGAGGTTTTGTATAATTTTTGATTCTAAACAGTGTGGTCTGACTATTTCCTTTATTGCCAGCTCAAATATCAGCAGTGTATGAACACGTTTCTAAATTCCAGCGAAGACTTAGAACTAAAGCCCCTGGTTGTGCCTTCTGAAGCATGTCTAAAACCGTAGTCAGGTAAAATTTCCTACTGATCCATGAAATGCTAAAGTTTAAACAGCACCATTTAGCTGCAACCACCTGTTTCAATTAATTCTCTTACACGTTTCATGCCTTGAAAGCTTTCGTCTTTCTCTTTAAGTCACTCTGTCAAGGACCACAGATGTTTTATTTTTGCTGAAGCCCTGCTTCAGTAACAACAAGAGGTGAATTAAATAAATTTACAAAACATAGCGTACATGGGCATCCATCATCACTTGCAATGTATGTAGGCATAGCTATCAAATAAGAGAAACAATCCTAAAGGACTTGCCAAGACAACAGCCAGCCTTGTGCTGTACTTGCTGGATATCTCATTCTGTTACACACACAGGGAAAAATACACTCATAAGTGGGGGAACAGATCTGCTGGTTATAGTCCTTGCTCTCCTGCTGGCCTGGGAGGCAGTATTGCACCTTCCAATCCATCTTGTGAATTTATGCTGAGATCTCTCTTTGCTTACTGCGTGGGCCATCACCTTTAGCAAGGGCCTTTCAGTGTAATACTGAGGTAGACAATAACCTGACACCGGAAACTCATACACAGTTTTTCACACTCTTGTTAAAACTGGAGGCGCATTATTGAGTGCTGTGTGACCAGCAACATGCAGCATGGAAATAAGATGATACCTAGGAGCAATGCAATGCAAATGCAATGAAGTTTTGTCTCAAATACTTTCAAATTCCTCAGTTAGCACTTATTTCCTACCTATGGTTCTCATACCATGTGGAGGCATCCTGCTCTTGCCAGTTGACCACCACCCTCCCTGCACTGTAGGGCTTGTCACACATAACCTGTGATTCTTTAAGGAGACCTGCAGCTCCCTGAAATTCTGAACAAGCAGAGAGAAGGACAATTTTATAACTTTATAAGTGGAGGCTAACAGGATCACTTATCTCTCTTTGCACTGTTTTTCAGGAGGACCACGGTGGTGCACGGAAGAACTGGAACTGCCTTCTTACGTTATCCATAGGATGCCTTTGGGTTGTTCTATACCCAAACCTGACACACACCACAGACAACCTGTAGGTCATTTACCCAGGAAAGCTTTTCCATAGAGCATCCTGAATCTATAAGTACATAATTTACAAGTCTGCAAATCCTACATATCCACCACTGTCACCTTCTGTCGTAACACCAACAACCATTTCACCTCTCCCAGAATTTCAGCTGGTAGCAGTTGAACATTCTGCCTTCCCCTTTACACTAATATAATTTCAAAATACCTATTCCTTTTCCTCCAGCAGGAAAATATGGAAAGAAGTTTCCTGAATCTCCTCTTAAAAAAGCAGCATGTATAAAATCCTAATTCCACCAAAATCACCTGAAAGCAACACCTGTATGAGAAAATCTTTATCGGATTTTGCCTGCATGGTTTCGATTTCAAGCAGAACAGTGATTTTCTTTAGTCTAGTTAAATTCAATGTAGTTCCATTGGTTGTAAAATATTTTATGATGCTGCATTTAAACTGCTGTAGAAAAGAAAAATTTTGCTCCATGACACTAAAAGAGAGAAGTGTCTGCACTACAGATTTTTAAAATAGTTCTAACTGGAATAGATACTTCCCATCCACAATGGAAAGGCTTAGAGGAAAGATCTTAGTTAAGACTTGGACGTGTGTGTGTATGCTTATTTGAATTTTCTTTATGCTGAGAGTTTTTGTGGGACACTTGAAACAAATATTTTATGCATGAATGTCTTATTTAATTCCAATAATAGTTTTAAAGGTTTCTTTAATGCCTACCTGAGAGTAACAAAATGATAGCTTTGCTCAGTTTTGGGAATGTATATAATAAGTATTGCAGATTAATTTGTCAGTAGCTTCACCTTGAAATTTCCCTTTTTGTTGTGGAAAAAACTATCGAAAACTAAATCTATTTCCACCATGTCAGCCACTATGCAAACACATTTCTTTGTGTCAGGCATTGGAGAGAAAGACTTTCTTTGTTAGGATGGTTCTTGTCCTATAGGCAGAGTTTGAGGCACAAATAAAAGTAGAGCAAAAAATTCAGAATTATTTAAAAATATAGACAGAACAATATTTAAAGCATGTAAAGTAATATTTGAAAAAAAAAAAGCAGGGATTAATCAAGTGTGAAAAACCCTGAGACACTGATATTTTCTCATCAAATTTTTAGACTTATGACCATTCTGTGCACAAAACTTTTTCCAAAACTGCTCAGTAAATGACCAAGGCTTTCATTATTCTGCTTGCCATCCTGTATCAAGGTTCTGGAATTACAATATTTATATATTTCTGTATTTTTAATTCAGTATGAGATTTTTTTAGAATTATTGGTCAAACTCAGCTCAAGTTCAAATATGAGGGAGCTTTAGTGTTGACTTTACTACAAAAAGAAAGGCCAATGCCTTTTAACATGTTTCTCCAAGTGGGCAATCACAGGATAAATTTCTGAGCCCAAAAACCTCTTGGCTTTAGCATGAAACTGGACTAAAGCTGACCATTAGATCTACATAAGCATTAATAACCTTTCCCTCCCTGCTGAAGTCTGAGGGCTATGGGAGAAGGTTTCATCCTTGTCTCAATCTGTAAAGGAAAGCAATTTGCACAATCTAGGAAAGCACTTTGCACATGCCAGAAGGTATTTTGTTTAAAATATGCTCAGACCCCACTGAAGTGATGGCATTTGTCTAGAAAACATAATGATGGACCTGAATTAGCACTTTTTTATTGTAAATAGGCTGAATATGCTGCTTTAATGGCTCCTAATATGACTAAAGAATTTAGCAAGTAAAGAAGATCAAGGAAACAAACCTTTTTTCCTTTTGTTTTTACAGGCTTCATTTGAGGGAAAAAAGTTCTGCAGCTCAAGAAGGAAATATCATAATGCTACAGCAGCCACAACTAATATCACAAGATCAATTAGAATTATAGAATCATTTAAGTTGGATAAAAATTTAAAGTCATTAAGTTTAACCATGAACCCAGCACTGCCAAATCCACCACTAAACTGTGTAAATCACTCTAGAGGTTCATACAGTCAGTAGAGAGAAATACACTTTGAGGATTCAGTTCATCTGATCTTAGCACTGTTCTCTTTCCACCAAAATTATACACAGCTGTGGAGTTCAAGGAATGCTTAGATGTAGATTTCAGTTACTCACTGTAAGCACCAGTCTTTATTTATTACTTTCACACTTATTTTTCCACACATTTCTTCCTGGCTTCAGCCAACCATAACAGCAGCTGGCCTTGTAGAAACAGATATATAGAACTTAATACAGGAAGAAACCAACAGGTATCCAAGCAAATAATTCTGCCTTTTGATACACGTTTCTCTCCCCATTGCAATCCGGATGTGGGTGGCTATCCTGAGTAGATATATTCAAATTAACATCATTCCAGCTGTGTGTCTGTGGCAGCAAGGACTTCCTGTGAAGTGCACATTCCCTCCAGACATGGAGTGTGTCGACTGGGAGAGCTGTGCCTCCTGAGTTCCACAGTCTCTCACTTGGAGATGTCTGTGTAAGATGCCATCACATGAGAGTTTTGGGTGTATTTTTCTATTGTTGAACATTTCTGAAAGAGGTCACTTTTAGATGAGGATTCAAATCTTTACAGACTGGAGAGGGAATAAAATCTGAGGTGCTTATCCATCTGCAGAAAAAAAAAGAACAGGACAGCATTTATCAGTTCTGATTTTCAAGCAGGGTCTCTGTGGAGACACAGACACATGACTGCAGGCCTGATTAAAATAACTAATATCTAAAGAGATCGTTCTATTGTTCAGTGTTTTCCTGTGGATCAGTCTGATTGTTACATGGCTTATGTATCTAACTCCAAATTTTGGGGTTCGCTTTGCAAACGAGTTAAATCAAAATATAGATTCTGCAGCACTTTGAAACATAGGCACCAATATTTTATTCTTCCTACACCTCAGACCCTAAAGAGTCCCCATGCTGCTCATCCTCAAAGGCGGATAGAGGTATTTCATTGTATTCCATGGAATGTCTCTTCTCTGTTTTGAACTCAGACAACATTAATTCATATCCTGGCCTCCAACAAGCTGCAGCCTGACTAGAAAAAGTGAGATTAGCTTTCAGAAAACTTTCCAGGCTAAGGATAATATAGATATTTCATGTGTCACTCTCTTATCCTTATCACAGAGATCTATATAAATAACTTTCTGGCATTCCCCTACTTATCTGTTACACAGCATTACAGATCTGCAAGATTACACTTTCTGTGGGCTCCAAAATTCTCGCTTGAATCCAGATATTCAGCATTGTTTTTACCACACTTGGACTTTGTTCCACTTTTAGTAGCAGCATGAAGTCAGTCGCATTTAAATCAGATGAAAACCTGAATTTTTCATATTAATTAAAGTTCAATAGATTCTTTATAAAGAATAGATGAAAGGAGCAGCAGTGACATGGGAGTCATGTAGGCCGGATTTTCTGCAGATTAGCTAAAGCTGGTATGAACTTCGTCCCCAGCTTTCTCAAATATTTCCTGATTTTTTGAAGAGATTGACAAATAAGGTTTTGCATAATAGCACAGAAGCAATTTCCTCATCATTTCCACAATGTAAAGAAGAGAGAGAATTAAAAAAAAAGGCACACATAAAAAAAACCTGGGGCTGCCTCTCCGAAGTGGTTTCTTGAAATGCTGTTAAATGCACAGGACCCTGATCATTCTCCAGTGTAATTCTCCCAACTACATTGGGTTACAACGGTGATGAATTTAGCTTTGGCATGTTTAGGGATAGATTCCTGGAAAAAGAACTAGTAGAGTCTCTTAAAACTGTTGATTTTCAGAAACTGATCAAAATGGTTATTTTCAAAAGAAAACTCATTCATTACTGTTAAGAGCTCCTTTTTTGAGGTAATCGACTATATTATCATAGAATCACAGAATAGTTGGGGTTGGAAGTGACCATTAAAGGGATACCTTCCACTCTCCCAGGTTGCTCCAAGCCCTGTCCAACCTGTCCTTGGATATTTCCAGGGATAGGGCAGTTACTACCTCCCTGGGTGACCTGTGCCAAAGTGTTGTCATCATCATTGTAACCAATTTCTTCCTTATATCTAGTCTCTTTTAGTTTAATACCATTATCCCTTGTCCTTTCGCTACAGGCCTTGCTAAAATGTTTGTCACCATCTCTCTTTCAAGCCCCCTTGAAATATTGTAAGGCTGCAACAAAGTCTTCTGGAAGTTTTTCCTCTCCAGGCTGAACAACTCCAGCTCTTTCAGCTTTTCCTCATAGGAGAGATGGTCCAGCCATCTGATGTTTGCTGTGTCCCTCCTCTGGTCCTGCACCAACCAAGCTACTCTTACCACAAATGTTGCAGGTTCTTGTATTGCTTTTTGCTGGTGAAGAAGCTATTGCTAAGACATTATGTCACATTTGTTCTCAGTTTCCTTGAGTCTTCAGAAGATACTTAGTTGTACATCCAGAAATAAGTCAAAGTGAGTGTTTAAAGGAAGTAATTTAAAAATGGAAATTGTGAAGGTGTTTTAATTTAGTTTAGGAAATAGGTAAAATAATAAATAGGTTAACAGGTGTATTAGCAACAGATTGTTCAGATCAGAACATCTTTTAATAAGTTCTAATAAGTTAAACAAACCACTCACTTTTATTATTTAAGGAAATTTTGCTTGTGGACTTCATCACCTTTTTCTAATAAATGTTTGTAAACCTAGAGGTAGTACAGCAATTCTATATTTTTCTGAGACAGATCAGTCAATGCTATTGTTAATTTACATTGCAGAAGGGGTTTTATTGGTTGAATTTGTTTGGGTTTTCCCCTTGGTACAAAGTCTCTAAGCTATCAGGCTTGATTTGACTTCATTTTGGATGACAGTTGCTAAAAGAGTCAGCTCAAGACAAGCATACCCTAGAAGACTTTGGCTTGGAGTTCAGTTGTAGCCAAGGAAACAGCAAGGGTGCATAGTGCAAAATTCCTAGAATGAGTAGGGAAATCCCTTCTGACTCTCTCCTTTGAAAGGGGACAGTTGGGATTTAGGATGTAAGTCTGTTCTGAGCAGGAGAAAAGATGTGCTTCATTGTGTATCCCATACACAATTTCTGACACATATAGGAAGATATTTCCATTTTCTAGGAGGAGCACCATTGCTCCCCTCACTCAGAGAGGTTGTGAACAGTGAACTTGCTCTGTTCTCAGCCAGCTCTCAGAGGGCAGCAACTCCACACTTGGTGGCCTTGGGTCACCTAGAAGCCTCCCAAGGCTCTGCTAGCTGCAAAGACAGTTTCCTCAGCCATCCAGGATGGCTCTGAAATATGGACACCCAAGTTTAGGATTCCATGGTACGGAAATACTCCAGGTGGCTTAATGGGCAGGTGCCTCACAGGTTCATCAAGTCAAGTCCCAGGTCAGTGGTGTTCCTGTATGAGACAGAAGAGGCCTCTCCTACTGCAACACCTACAGCAATGTAGAGACTACTCTATTTCTTTACTCTGTACAGCCACCAGATACACATCCCAATGTGACATTAAAAAGCAATTCTGACTATTAGCCAAGCAGCCAGTAACACAGGGAAGTTTCTAAGTAGATTAACTTCTTTCTCCATCTCTGCAAGAGCCACCTGCCCTCTGACTTTTTACAAATAACAAGGCTGGACTGAAGTTGATGCTACAGTGATTCTAAACTTGTATTCCTGCACAGGGATCAGTGAGATAACATCCATTAGACAGTGAGTTTAGCATTTAATATCCCCTTTCCACTAAAGCTGCTCTTGACAGAGTCAGCAGCACAGTCCAGCTGGTCTAGTATTATGGGGAGCATGAAGAGGAATTCTCAGCAGGAGGATGATGCCATGGTCTATTAGCCCTTCCCTGTACCCAGCTAAACCACCAAAATACCTTTCACATCAAAGTTCTGTTTTGAGAGGGAAATTTCTTGTTTCACACTGACTTAAACATCTAAAATGTTAAGCCACCCTAGGCTGTGGTAGAGACTGAGGCTAACCTTTCATCTTCTCCATGACAGAAACCTGAACATTCCAGCCCAAGCCAATGCAGATGGCTTTGTACCACTTCCAAAGTAGGTTTCTGTGTGGGAGGCATGGACTGAACGGATTCCTGAGCCATTTTATCTTGCTCCAGTGTCCTGACAGTGCAACATGAGGGTGTGCTGAGAAGCAAGAGATGTCTGGAAAGCTGGAAGGTAACATTTAGCAGCAACAGCAAGCTTCCAGAACATGCTGGTGTGATCTAGAGCTGTAGGTAAACCACTTTGCCTGGGATTTGTCCCTGGCATAAGGGAAATGTGTGTATATCCTCAGTCCTCATGTGTGAGCATAGAAAAACTTCCTAAAATGGAAGAGTTGGGCCTCCCAGTAATTTTGGGGAATATCCAGATCCACAGGGGCACAGGACTGCTGAAAGACTTATGGAAAATGTTGGGGATTCCTTTGAGGATTTCCGATTGCAAGGCACCACAGCTCAGGCGCTCCCTACATGCCTCACTCGTTGTCCTGTCAGGGCAATCGAGACATTGCATGTGCAGCCAAAGGGTAATAAAACATGGACCACTGGGAATTTCTTACCCTGCCTCCTGGAAAAAGGCCCAGCTCCTCAAGGAGCATTCACCAGCTCCCTTCTAATTTAAGTTCTTTCAAAGATGGAGGTCCAGGCACTACCAGAACTCATTCTACAACAGAAAAAGACAAATGAGCCTTCAACTATTGTTATCCACTGAAATAATATTTACAGATACTGTAAATAAGCAGGAGTGTAAGACTTTTCAGAACAATTTAATGAGAACTGTGCTGAGTTTAGCTGTGGTAGAATTTGTTTTCTTCATAGTAGCTGGCATAGGGATATGATTTGGATTTGTTCTGAAAACAGTGTTGATAATTCAGGGATGTTTTTTTTTATTGCTGGGCAGGGCTTACACGGAGTAAAGGGGCCTTTACTGTTTATCTGCCCACCCATCTTTTTCTGGTCACTCACATCAAAATCTGTCTACAGGTTTCTAAATGATGGGTAGTGAAAAACAGAGTTGGAAGTTGCTGGGAGGTATCTAGCAGATACTGCAGGAGTCAGGTCAGGCCTTAATGTCTTCATTTTGGTCCAGGGGAAAAGAGTAAACAGAATGCTAATGAAAGTTGCAGATAGCACTAGAATCAGTAAAGGTTATCAACCTCAGTGAAATGATGCAAGAGACCTGAATAGGTTAGGAATGTGGGCTTAAAGCAAAATTGTGTTTAGCCTAGAAAACTGCAAGCTAATCCCACCAGAGAAAAAATAATTAATGTTGAGTAGCAAAGGGAGAAAGGTAAAAAGAGCCTGAAATGCAGAGTTATTGAAAGAGATCTGAGGTGAGAGAAAACTTTTAAGCTAGAGATAAATTTGCAGTGTGAAGCAGAAAGAAAATATATTGTTGAGTTAAAGACTTAGGCAAAATTCACAGGTGTCATCAAACAAGATGAAACGCTGGAGCTTTGTTCGTGGCAATATCTGGCAGAGCATCTCTAAATGAAAGCAACTGAGTACCAGAGGGCAAAGTACAAGGAGAGAAGACATTTTTTGTCTTCCCTTCAGGGATAATTGCTTTCTAAGGACACAATAAAGAAGTTGTTGAATAAGTCTTGTAAAAGAGAGCTTGAATAAGTGATGTGAAAATGGGCACATCCCTGCAGAAACAAATATTTTCCTCTTTTACTAATACTACCATTGTAGTTGGCCAAAGAGAATAAGATTAATTTAGAAAGATCAGAATCAAGATCTAGTAGCCAGTGTAGCAGCCACATGTAGAGAAAACATAATCTTTAGCACTTCAAGCACCTGAAGGAAGGAGCAGGGAATTTTAGAGCTGTGCAGTAAGAAACTTTGGTAAAATTGGAAAGAAAACTAGACAGTACAGCAGATCTTCTACACCTATCTCTTCTGCTATTTCCTACTGACTTGAGCTTTCCCATTTGATAAAACATGATTTCTAGGAAAGTTTTGTTTCAAACTTATCCAGTCTCCTGAAGGGAATCCCTCTAATGTTTCCATTAGGATAGGGAGTTTTTTTGGTCAGGTCACATTTGTCTAAATAATACGACAGAAAATCAGCCCTAGTAATTTGTTATTTACAGCTTCACTTTTACAGCTTTGGAAATAAAACAGTAGTAGTGCATTCCAAAGGAATGTGCTTTGTGTTCAGAGATCCTTTTTCCTGTCTCTGACTTTCTTTGCCTCCATAGAAAAGTTACTTAGTATCTTTAAGACTTTCCTTACACATTGATGACATGGACATAGTACTACACATTTACAAGAACTGCTGTTAATATGTGAAATCTATATCAGAGAGGGAGATTTGATACCATGAAATAGTATATACATACTGACATTGCATTTTAACTTTTATATAGAATTTTGTTTTGTTAATGTGATATTGGTTTCCAAATGATCTTAATTCTGAATTGATAATTTTTTAAATTAAATATTTCATACTCCAGAAGACTTTCCCAGTAAATAACGATTTTCAGGTTGATCAAAATTTACACCTAATTTATGTATTGGGGTTTTTTCCCCTCTGACAAATCCAGGTTCTATCATTTCAGTGAGAGGTTCCTATTTTATGTACGACACATAAGAATGATTACCGGCATTTGTAAGGCCAAATCTTTTGAAAATCTATCCTCAGTGCTGTAATAACTAGTAACTAGTTCCATTGAGTTATCTAAACTCAATTGAATTGAAACAAATACAGTTAAAATCAAAATTACTTGCTGCTTCATTACTTATGTTAAATGCAACATAGAAATCCCTAACCTTGCACGGGTAACATAAAAAATGAACTATAGAGCAGTAGTGCAGTTGTACCTGGAAATGTCTGTGCTGAAGGTCTTTTATCTTTCTGCTTCATGGCAAACGATCATTTAACGTTGCATAAAAGGGGCTGGGGTTTCTGATGGTGCAGGCATGAGGCAAACTGATCCCTGGTTCTCACATTTGCCGTCAAGAAAATCCCATTCTGCCCCTGCCTCATTAGACAACGAAGGGATCTGGGAAAGGAGTTAGCCTGGAATCTTGTGAGGTTTAAAAAGACGAGTTGTTCAGACAGGCAGTTGGGATTTGGCACATATTTTGCCCCCTGTGTGTCTCTCAAACTCTGTGCAGGAGACCACGGGAATATCTCTGGAAGGCAATTCCTGCACAGAGCCCCACATGTGAGCGCTGGCCCTGGGAACGTGCCGGTGGCACACGACACGGCACAGCAGCACAGCAGAGACACGCTGCAGCCTGGAAAGTGACAGCTAGGGTGCACTGATACACAAGTGCCTGGCAACTGCTCTAATTTATTGCAGTAGCTGTTATGGCTCTCTGTGAAGCCTAAAATAATCTATGAGCATTTCACATTTTAATAGTATTCATGTTGAGGGCCTCTGTGTGACTGCAGCTATATGATAACATATGCCCCAATCGGATCTGCCCTTTGTGTACGAGATGACACAATTTGTGCACAGTTAGCCATGAGGGAGATGGAGATTATCCATTTCTAGTGCAGGCAACGCTGGGTATTCCAGCCTCTCATACACACCAAAGAGACAAATATTTTCCTTTTTAAGAGTATTTATACCCTCAGTGCTCAACAGATGGAATGTTCTTGCCCTTCAAGGCAAAACTCTGCTGTCAGAAGAGACACAGAGGACCAAGTAAGTAGCAGGCACAGAAACTAGTTAAGAGTTTAATGGGATTTGGCTGGATTATTATGTTTTCTTTCATTATAATTAACTCCTATTTTCAATAACACCAAGGACCTCAAAAAAGGGGCTACATTAGGAATCTATAAAGTTCCTAGCAAAGAAAAATGCTGTCCAAGATCATAACTGTTTATAGAAACTGAGCACTTCAAAAAGTTAGGAGAAACTACAGTTAAGATCACTGTAGTAATTCATTCCTTCCTCCAAAACTGTGGTGTCCAGTGCTACATAATCATGTGTCCTTCATTACACAATTTCTCTTTAAGATTCCAGCCTATTTCTGACAGTGCAGCTCCATGTCTGAACCAATCCCTCTGACTGACTGCTCATTCCTTACTTCCAGGCAAGAAGTCCTACATAATCAACCTATTCTCCTCTCCAGAAGCATCTCAGTTTTAGTTCTATTTTTTTAGGCATTTTTTTCTCCTATCTCCTTCTGCCCACCTGAATACATGTCCAGATTTTCTTTTCTAATGTATTGCTTCCATTCCATTCTTACTTGTCTTGTCTTTAGTTTCAGAGCCTTTCCAGCCCCAGTTCAAGTGCTCATGGCCATATGCAAGGTGGTGAATGAAGTGGGTGTCAGTCCTGAGACCAAGGGGCATTGCAAAAATCCGTATCAGAGAACCACAGGACAGTTTGGCTTGGAAGGCACCTTAAAGATTATCCAGTTCCAACCCTGCTGCTACAGGCAGGGACACCTTCCACTATCCCAGGTTGCTCCAAGCCTCATCCAACCTGGCCTTGAACACTTCCAGGGATGGGCCATCCGCAGCTTCTCTGGGCCTAAACCTTCTTTCCTGAACTCCCAAAATTAGGGGATATCCTGTCATTCCTTTCATGCTGCACCATCACCTAAACCATGTGGGATATAGCCTGTACATCTTCTGTTTATTGCTAACTTCTCCAGAAGTGACTTCATTTGTATAATTTTATGGATGTATTTTTTTGCTTTCCCGGACTTAATTGTCACCCCATGGACAAATTTCAAGTCCCTGCTTGAATCCTGTCAGAAACACAATCTTTACAGACCTCCTGAAAGAAAAAGCAATTGTCATCTCAGGATGCTTTTGCCCCAGCCTGGCTCTCCACTAAAATTCTGCTGATTTGAGCGAAGATTTCCAGCAATCAAAGGCAGACCCAAAGCAGAGAAAAATTTAATCCAGGAATGTAGTGTGATAAAAAGTCATAAGCAGCTGAAAACAGGGCTGTGTAAAAGGAAACATCATGAAACTTTGACAAGCATTGCTCCTAGCCCTGCTAATAATACCTCTTTGACTGGTCTGATATTCCTTGATCCTCTTGTAAAGATTGCAAAATATAAAGAAGATTTTACAGGCAAGCTCAACAAATACTAAAGCTTGTCTTTGTCTGCATATTTGCATATTTCTCACCTCTTAAGTTTTAAGCTCAAAAGCTAAAAGGTGTTCATTCAGGAGCTGGCAACTTCCACTTCCTGAATTCCTCTTGGATTGCTCCCAGATCTGTGCAATAAGGTGCACACACAAGTCAGACAAGAGGGTCAGCGCTGCACACATGGGTGCCTTTCTGTGGAGCAGGCACTCCTACAGCTCATGTCAGGATTTGCTGAACACATTTAAGGAAGCTGCCAAAGCATTTGGAGTGCTTTGGCAGCAGAAGAAACAGCTGGTCCCATCAAAGTGATCACATTCTTGGACATTAATTTAGTGTCTGAGAGGATGGAGTGATGCTTGCCAGGGAATAAGCTTCATAATCCAATCCTAAAGGGTTAGAGACTCCGAGATTACAGCCTAGTAAAGGTGTGGTTAAAGCAGGTGCTACTTCTTTGTTAACAGGTTATTTGAACCTTGGAGAAAAGTGTATTTAGGCAACATGTAGTCTCCAAACTGACAAGTTCTTTCAATTGGAGGAGCTATGAATAGATTGGCATCAGAAGGCATCAGACTCTGAACATTGGGGAGCCATTTTATGCAGTCTCAGTAAATAACAGTAGGTCAGTGCTGGTGCAAGAATGAATTATTAATCAGTGTGTATTGTGAAAATACACTTGAATGAGTCTGGAAGCTTTTCTTCTGGGGACAACATGCTGGAGGTATATGGAGATACGTATCAGAAAAAAATTTAAAATATGTATTTGTGGTGACCTCTGTTAAAATATTTAAGGCCCATTGCTGTGTGACTTATTGTGGCATTTCCTAAACACAAGATAAGCAGCTCCTGTAACATTTTGGTGTTGGCCATCTCAGTATGGCCATAGCAGATGACTTTTTCATTGTTTTTGCCCAGTCTATAGCAATGAGAAATATCCAAATAAATCCTTTAATGAGTCCCTTTCTGTTCAGAAGCTGTAAAGAAAAAAATACAGGAGTCAGTTATGAACACCTGAAATTAATGTTAGTAATGCGAGTGTGGTTATCTCCTCTCCTTTTCCTATTTACACCACTGTGGAAAACATCCTCTTTCACCTTGGAGCCAAGGCTTTTATTGCAACATTACAAAATTGCTGAGCAATTTTCTTTCTCTGCTTAGCTATTATTTCCATTGAATCATCAGTTACCACCCATTGAATGAAACCAAACATCAAAGCAAACCCCAAAACACATTATGAGTAAGTTGGCACCCTTATTTTCCACATTATGTCTTCTGTGAAAAAAGCAGGAATTTATACACAGCATCTGTCTGTCTTTCTTATCGTAGGGTTTTGCTTTCACACCACAAACTATTCTAAAGAAATGGGCATTTGGAAGGCTAACACACAAGGATGGATTAATTTATCAAAGCGTTAAATTCCATAGAGATTTTTTTTTTAAGTCAGCCGCCATTGATTGCAAGACAACAGGATGTACCGAGGGGACAGAAACACAGCTATGAAAAATGAATTCAACCACAGGCAAGGCAACAGGGAAGGACTAAGATGTGTAACTGTCATTTATTAAATCACATAAACTGCAGAAATTTTTCTTCCTTGAGAAGAAATTTTGGTAAGCAAAACTTCATGCTTTAAAATCATGATCTTTTAATGGAAATTGTAGCAAGCTGGTTTTTTTCAGCTGGGGAAAAATATAAAATTGAGTGATTGTTATCCACAGGGCAATCAGAAGTTTAAAACCATAGTTTCCACTTTACCAAACAATTTTTATGAGCTGGGTTTTTCTGGGGGAAGGGAGAAGTCTCCTTTTTTTTTCTTTCCCCAGCACCAGTGATTAACATATATAGGTCACCACATCAGATGTAGAAATCCTCCAACACACTACTTCTGAAATAATGCACTGGATTCAAAGACCCCACAGAACTGTACACAAAGTACTCCATTACCAGCAGGTGCTGTACAAAAAAGCTGTCTTTAAAAGAGCTTTTAATTACAGTATATCTTTGTTTAGAAGCCACCTTCAACTACCTTTTCCCTGCGAGTTGCAGAGGAAAGCAATTAAATATATGAGAAAACCACCCTCAATTTAAAGCTGCAGGAGAAAGCAATTAGTGTGAAAGAAGGCTTAGCTTGTACACAAAGAAATACGGTATGTGAAGTCAATGGGGGCTGGGTATTACTTTGACATAATTAATACCTGTCATAAATCTTAGACGTGCACCTACCCCAAGCTGAAAGTCATAGCTGGCTGTATGGCCCATGCTTATTCCCACGTCTCCCTCTAACAATGGAGTTTACAAAAAATTGCATTTGTCTCTCTTGGCTGTATAATTCACACCTTCTCTAAATTCCCTTTACAGAGGTGAAGGGTTTCAGGAGGGCTGAGTGAGCAGGAAGACACAGGGGCTTATTCATTTAAGTGAGGCCACTTGCATAGATCTGGCTACAAAGAGAGACTTTACGAGAGGAGGAAAGGGATCTTTTTGGTCTTGTTTGGTATGTTTCATTTACAAGTCTTGTTTTTAATACTGGGACTAATCTCATACTAAAACCTCTTCTTCAACCCTTTTAACATCACTGTATAGCACAGTCATTTTAGCCATAGTGCAAAAAGAGGTTTGAAGGTTTGGTGTGTAGTTTGGTTTGGGATGTTGGGTTTTTAGAAGTAATTGAAATTTACAAAATGGTTTCTGTGGTTTTAGGAGCAAATCTTTGATGATCAATGACATCAAAACTTGTGGAAAAAAAGAAAGAAAAACCAAACAACAAAACAAAAAAGCAAACCATCAATAACTCCACTGAAGTTAAAGGCAAAAATGTCCCTTACTAAAACAACACAAGAAAATGCTTCATTTGATGGCATTTTGTAGAGGATAGAAAGGTTAATTAGATACTTTCTATTGCATTATATAGCAGCAAACCTCTGTTAATTACTGCTTCTCTAACATGACTGATTAGTTAAAAACTGACTATAGAACCACAAATAACAAAAAAAAAAATTATGTTTCCCATTCCAACACATACTATTCCAGGTTCTAAGAATTGTGCTCTCTGGGTGCCTGTTTTTCTGCATAATACCTAATTTACTTCTATAGTCTGAAGCCTATGACCCTTAATCAAAATTAGATATTAACAGAGACATTGGATTGTTAATTTTAACATACAGCATGGCTAAAACCCTAAAATGAATGAAACTTCCACCAACTTCTAAACACCTCAGCATTTGTTCCTGTGTTTTCTCACGTCCTACATTATAGGGGAAAAGGTTGATAATAATGGCTTATTTTACCACTATTTTTATTTCAACTTAATATCACAAGTGAGGCGTTTCTATAAATGTCTGAATTATGAGCTTTTGTTAGTTTTCTCAATGAATTAGTCAAATTTCTTCCTTGAAGGCGTCTCCTTGCTAAATCCAGCTTTTTTGGTTTTTGTTATTTAGTGCACTACTGTATTCCTTTAAAGGCAAAGTTCAATTATTTATCTTTTGAAGGTCTGAGTGCCTTGTTTAAAATGCCAAGTGCATTAAAAACAGTCCTCCCTTGACTTTTGCAGGGAGATAGAGAAGGATAATAAGTTAGTTGGATTTAACGGAACTTTGAAATTGATCGTGTGTGTGTACATGTGCATGACAATACCAAAATAAGGATTAAATGCTGTCAAATCATCAAGAACACTTGGGGTTTTTTGCCATTTTTATATCTTAACAAGGAACAAAAAGAAGGAATGCTTTGCAGTTGAAACAAAGGACAGGGAGCCAGGAGACACTGATCTTGGATGAAAACTTGTACTAAAATAGTTTACAAGCACAAAAATAAGGCTTTAAAGCCACACAAGTGTAAAATGAGATCAAAGTATAGTGGAAAAAAAGCTGCATTTTTTCTGTTACTACTTGGGAAATCTGCTGTTGCCCCTCTTCTGAATTGAATTCACTGTCCTCATGTATTTTTATTTAAATTTTGAAGATAACTGTCTATGTTGTCTTTTTCCTCTATGCTGGTACTGAATCCACAGGGGATGGCAAAAGTTTTTGCAGACAACCCAAATCTCCTACGAGATCTTGGTGAACTTTGTAAATAGATGGTCCTTGGCCATGACAATTTATTCCTCATGTCTGGAATGGCAGGAGATTTCTGCCAACAGCAGAAATGGCTTCAGGTCATTCCCTGTTAAAAGGGTCTGGAGGCTTTAAAAGAGAAGAAAAACAACTTTAAATTTGACTGTGGTACCAGTTTATTGTGGCTGGATGTTCATGAGCAGGAGCCTTAGAGTGCTGTAGGGAGGACCCTACACCTTGAGCACAGTTGTGCAACTCCTGGTCATAGGAATCACCTTATTGGATCTACTTTGATGAGTAAAGGCTGCAGAAGGGATGTTTCTGCAGGTTTTTAAAAATCTATTTAGAAGCCAATTGTCTATGGTAGGCATGTTCAGCATGCGTCTCTTGCAGTACAAACTGAGAGTATTCAATTAAGTTTAAACATTTCAGCTTTTTTATTTTATGGTTACACACATAAGTAGAACAATAACTGAATACAAATGTTGCATATTTACTGTGGCATGATCCAAGCAATTACTATTAAAGTATTAAGGAAAAACATCATTTCATTCTTTTAATTTTATTTTATAATTAGGCAGGAACCATATTTTGGTGAATACATTTATATTTAGAAGTTATATATTATGCTTTTCTTTGTTTTGAGAGCACAATTTTAGCCCTGTTGCTACAAGCCTGTTAGCAACAATTAAAATAGCTAGGAAAAAATGGCATTTATAGCTTTTGTACTTGTTTTTCTTGTTAGTTTTCATCAAATATTTCACACTCATATGATGTATGCAGTCTGCTAATTGTCACTAGCACAGACTGTCAAAAATCATTTCAAACATCTGGTTAAAACCAGCTTTTTATGTACTGGGATTATTAGTTCGTCCTTTTCACACAAGTGTTGTGCCGGTTGCTCATTATGCCTCTGACTTCTGTTACTTTTTGTTCTCAAAAATGATTTGAAAAAGTTTAGAAGGAAAACTTGAAAGCAGAGCAAAAACAATACTGGCAACTTTTTTGAGTGCCGGAGTTTTATCTGCTTTCTGTTGAAATATTTTCCTGGCTTTCCATTCAAATAAGAATTTCTGTGCAAGGTGTTGTGGGGTGGGTTGACTGCAACCCTGCAAAATGCAACACAGTAAATGTGTGGGTATATTCTCCGTATAACATACTGTTAAAATCAATCTGCTCAGGTTAGTTTCCATTCTGAGGAGAGCTGAGAAATTCAACCACCAGTTTCTGTCACGTGCTACATCGCATCAATTAAAAATAAATTAAATTTCATGCAAAGAACCTAACTTAAAAATC
Organism: Corvus hawaiiensis; assembly: GCF_020740725.1. Taxonomy (NCBI): domain Eukaryota; kingdom Metazoa; phylum Chordata; class Aves; order Passeriformes; family Corvidae; genus Corvus; species Corvus hawaiiensis. The sequence continues at coordinate 74,859,409 of NC_063216.1, read as the reverse complement.
TCATCAAACAACAACAGAACATTTTCACTAATGATTTGCAGTCATCAGAAGTGGAGAGAGACTCAGACAGCAGACAGCATGGTCCCAGCATGCTTTTTGCCTTTTTTTTTGTTTGCACAGTAGCTGTCAGTTGCAGCCCTGCAGGTAGTAGAACCCAGTGGGAAGAGGGGCGGGACAGAGCGATGCTGACTGAACTGACAGCAAATTTAAATTACTGAGCTTTCTTTTGCTTTTTTTCTTTCTTTGAGTGCCCTTTCTTTTTTTTCTCTCTGTTTTTTTGGTATTTTTCTACTCTGCGACAAACTGAAAAGATTCGAGCACACACTAATTTAACAACCCTGCTTCGTCGTCTTCTTTTTTTTTCCCCCTTCTGCTTCCAGGATAATTAAAAGAGAAACCTGTAAAGGCAACGTTCCTTCAAGCAAGTTGGTGCTGTAACGTGCTGGTAAGATGAATTTAATTTATTTCTTTTCCTTTCCTCATCTTTTCTTTTCCTTTTTTGGAGCTGAAAGCTTTTGTATATCTAACGCAGTCATAAGTGTGGTTCTCCTGCTGTGGAGGGTTAGGATGTAATGAAAAGGTGTAACGGCTTGATATGTGACCTTCTCCTATTACTTAAAATGGGTAATAACAGCTTTCGTGCCTGTCCTCATGATGCTTTTCTCTCTATGAATTGACTATTTGCTCAACAGAAGAGATGCTGTGATTGTCGCACTATGACAATGAGGACTTGATTGTTTTTGGTTACTGTTCCATGCTCCTATCAGAACACATACTTGAGTTGGGGGGTTTGTGTTTGTGATTTTTTTTCCCTCTGAACGTTGCCTGAAGCACTGATACGACAGAGGGGTGGAGATGGGGGTGGAGGAGATGGTCTTGGATATCATCCTGCCTGTTCAGCTGTTTACTAGGTAGGGAAGTGCAGCACTGAAACTTTTTAAAAAAATAAATAAATACTTTTCTGCTTGCATCAAGTGGGGTCAGTGAATCCAGGATTTATTGTTGTCCAGTGCTGGATAAAGTTCTTACTGTCCCTTGCATTTTCCTCTGGAGCAGGGGGGAAGGGATGTTCCACTCCATAGCTTGTCATACCATTGTAGTAGCTAATTGCAAGAAGCTGACAAACTTTGAGATGAAATACCAGGCGTTGCTTTTGTAAAGCATGAGTTTGATGTATGGATCACCTCTCATGAATACCAGCCTGCCAGATACAATCAGATCTGTATTATACATGTTGTGTTCCTGACTTAAAAGTCCCCTGATTTCCAAGGTCTCCTTTCTAGTCTTTTTCTGATACTAGCACATTATTGTTCTGTTTTTTCAGCAAATGAGATGTGTTTGGTTTTTGCTTTGCATTTAAGCTTACAAAATTTATAAGGAGATGTGTTTTTCTCAGGCTTTCTGAATGTAGTTCTGCCAAGTATTAAATGCTACAACACTTAATGAAATCAACAGGAAGGCTGAGCTTGTCCTGTATTTGAGAGGAAAATGCTGAGTACTGAAAGGACTGGATCTTATTATTGCTGAAGTATCTTTCCTTTCCGAACTGCAATTAATTCTTGTTGCACTTTAGGCTGGATCCTGTAGCTTTTACTGTAGTATTCAGAATAAACACTATTCTTACACTTAGTTGCTAGTTTGTGGTCATGCTGACGAAAACTTTTTGAACATAGGGTGGGGTTTTTAGAAGAAATTGGATAGAGTTAGAAAACCAGTATGATTTAGTCGTCTATCTCCTTGAAAGCTCTTTTCCTTAATTTTCTTTTAAAGAGGTGTCCTGAAACTAATAATTTGCATATTGATACATCAGACTTTCCAGACTCAAAGGTCTGTTATGCTATGTGAATAATGTGATATCATGAGAGAAGTTGTGCAAGGAGAGTGGAGATGAGGAGCAGTGGGATTGATCACAGAGTCCTTTCTGTGTCCCTGGAGAGGAGGAGAGGACGTGCCAGTGCCATAGAAAATCACATCCTTTCACAGCAACTTTGTTAGGGCAGAGGGTATAGGATGCTGCACTTGCAGAAGTTCATCACTCCCTATTTCAGTCTCAGTTTCAAGCACTGCAATACTTTTCTGGAGGTTTACTTTACTTGTGCAGAAAATGCTGGTGTCTCGTGAAATGAGGTCGTTGGAGCTCCCACATCTTGCTTTTACCCTGAAAACATGCCTTCCCCCACACCAACATCAAGGTCTGCAAGGCCCAGAAAATTAGGCTTTGTCCCTTGTAATCCTAAACTCCCATCCATTTATAAACAGAGAAGAAAAGGGTTGAACTCAGTGTTCTTGTTATGGAAATAAGTTTTTATTCACCCAGTATCTACTGACAGTTAGAAGCGTATCTGATGTAATATGAATAAACTATAGGCTGTTGTCAGTAAATTATGCATTTATAGCCTCACATTCTTCTAGAAACAGTGCTTTTACAATGCTCAAGTGGCCTAATGGGGTGAAACTACCAATACTCTCATCTGAGCTTCCTAATCACCAAAGTCATGAGAAGTCCATGGTGGTTGGTTCCCACTGTCCATGGTGGGCATCCCAGCTATGGGTGAGGCTGCATGGAGGAGAGCCTGAGTTTAGCCAGGGGACTCTGGTTACAGAGCTGATGTCAAAATTACTGTTATGGGGCAATATGAAAACATAACACAGCTGAGTTCAGATGCTGAGTTTTGTGGCAAGAATTGATTCCTAAATTCTTAAATTACAAAAAAGCTGATATCTGTACATTTAACTAAAAAAACAACCACCCTAACCCAATATACCAGTCTATATCCTCTTTGAATTTCATCTTTAAATATACTTATTTTTAATTAATCTGTGCACTTTAAATTGCTGTTGGCTTCTAGCAATACTGTCCTCTATTCAGTGCTTGGAAATTTCTAGTTGAATGCAACTGCTTTCATTATAACAAAAAAATGAAAAACAAGCCAGAAAACTTGCTGTAATTTCCTGTCAGTAACAGAGAAATAAGAAAACACTAGGCTAATAAAAATGATAATCTGAGTTTACAACTGTTAACAAGATTTCTGAATAGAAATGGTGCTATTATGCACAAAGAATTTCTATCATCACTGGAGGAATGTAGTATAAAATTATGAGGTTTATTATTAGGGTTCTGTCAACCAATCAGAAATCAACCCATAATCTTACTTGTGAAAAGCCATAAGTTTTGGCATCTTCCCTCCCCTCCTACTAATAAAAAATTAAAGAAATTTTATAATTAGAAACTTCGATAACATAACTATGAATTTCCTTTAGAGAAAAAAGCTGACATAATTCTGCATTTCTTCCACATCTCTAACGTTCCATAAAAAGTCACTGCAAGTCTGAGTTGCACGCAGCAGGTAAAATTAAGGTAAATCACAGACTTGCCATGGGCAATAATGATGGGATTTCATCAGTTGCTTTCTCCTGGAAGAAGCCAGATTCCCAGATTTTTCTCAGGACTCTGAACAATTACTAAAGAATATCTCATAGCACCTCCTTCTCTGAACAGGATTCTTTATTAGCATTGCATTTCTGGTCCACTCAATTCAAGTATGATAGAATCTCGGCAAAATTCTTAGATTTTAACCACTGCAGATTATTTCATTTCATTGTAGCAGTGAAAGACTCTTACATTTCTCTTCTAACTGCAAATGATTTATGTCATTGTAAGGGGCTTGCTGTGTTTCCATTTGATTTAACATGTTAGCCATGGTCTTCTTTCAGCAAGAACAACTCTTGCAAGAACACTGTACAGGGGCTCAGAATGACCCTAAGTCTCTGATCCTCCCCCACTACCTGATTAGTGATATATTGGGCTAACACTTGCCAAAACACACTTCTCCCTCAAGTCTGGCAGCCAGTCACATGTCCATCTCCTTGTGATGTGCACGTGGATCACTGCATGATCCTGTTTAGGATCCTAACCCTGTTTAGGGTACAGAGAACCCTAAAAATAATCTAAAGCCTCCTAATAACTCTCATCACCCCAAAGGTAAGAGAGGTCACAATATTTATCAGATCACCAAATATGAACTGAGAATATAAATAAATATTTTAACTATTAAGGGAAACAAGAAAATATTATAAAGAAGAAAACAAATTAAAAATGTGGATCCAAATATGCTGCTAGCAAGAATTTCTCTTGCTTCTTTCCAGTCCCATGAGATATTTTTCTCTCTCACAGAAGATGTTAGTAGAGTTCTATAAGCCATGAACACCTGCGACCTTGCAAGGCTTTGTTTATAGTACGGTAGAAAAATGTTTTGACAATGGATATTTTAGGATTTTAGCCAATCACCCCAAGGGGTGGCTGATCCTTTGGAAAATTAGACTATGAAGAAAAAAGTCTATAAAAGAGTTGTAAAATAATTAAATAAAGGAATCTTGCTGCACAATGCCTGCCTGCTGGATCTCTCTTCTTCTCCCTACCACTGTGGGACACCGTGATATGAAAAGAGAACTAGATGCCCAGAGAGCTCATTTCTAGACTATAATTATCATCACCCAGAGTCTTCCTTTGGTTGTTTTGCATGTCCCATGGCCTGTGGATACTGATAACTCAATTGCTGCCCTGATGTGCTCTGAGAGCTCTTGAAGCTGCATCTTTCCTACTCACATTGTTAAAGTATTGTCAATTTCCTTGGGGATGGTAATAACCCAACTTTTGGCAACCCAAAAGTTCTGCATATATATTTTTTTATAATTTGCCTTCTCAGTCTGGAACCTCCAACTGCCTCTGTGTTACCCATAGAGGTGATGGTTCTCTGTCCGTGGCATTTGGGCACCAGAGGTGGCATTCATCTCATCCAGATAATGTAGACACCTATATGTGAGTGAGCCACCTTTGGCTCTCCTTACAGTCAGGGAAAACCACCAGGTGCTTTTTAAACATCTGTTTTCTTACAATCTCACGGAAGAACATCATTTTCAAAACTCAGACCATTTAACCTCCTCTCCTGCTCAAATTTTCTCAACTGTTGCCTTGCTTTATTTAGACATCTCTTGTAACTACTTCATGAAGACAGAGGACTTAAAACTCCGTAAAATACCTTGATATTGACTTACCAAGCCTCATATACCTGGCAGTTGGCTTGAAATAAGGCTAATCCTAGTGAAGTTAGGACTGGATTGCACAGGCACACCCATATATCACTGACATAATGTCACTCATATATATCATTAGTCCTCCAGGGCTGCTGGAGGGGAGCTGTCACAAGTGCATTCCAGGCAATGTGTTTAACATCCAATTAATCTTGTTCCTTGTGGTTAATTTTATTAGGCTGAACTGATCTAGTGAAAGGAGGTGGTGTGATTGGTTTATTTGTTCTTCTTAGTAGATCAGTGGCATTTAAAAGTCATGCTGCAATGCTATTAAAAAATCTCAAACTCAGGAAACTCCATGAGTGCAAAGTCTACCTAATTTAGGCACCAGTATTATAATGAGTCGATGCTCCTGATGTAAATTCCCTTATCCAGAGGAAGCTTCATGCATCTGAAAGCTTTCAGACTGATAATTTGGCTTCTTAAATTTTTATAGCTAAAGCCTCATTAAGAGTGCAAAAAGTGTATTCTGCAGAGCAATCCCCATCTCCCAAAGGTCCGTCACACCTGCATCTCACCCTGCCATCTGTGGAGGGGTTTTTTGTGTCCTCTTGGCACTGTGTTTGGCCCCAGGTAGTTGTTTTCAGGCCCAAGTCCATGGTATTTGGCATGAAGGTCTGTGGGTGATGCTGATGGTTCACAGCCCACCTGAACAGAGGGTGGAAGGAGTCTGAGGAAGGCAGCCTCAGAGCAGCCTTGCTTGTTAGGTCTAGAGGAAGTGATACCTAAGAATGAACATAGCCAGCATCACAGTCAGGTTTATATTCAAGGAAAATCTGATTAATTTAAAAGACAAACGTGTCAGCACATAAATATATATTAATATTTATATAAGCACACACTAATGGCTGTTGGACACATAAAACCCCACTAAACAGGTGAGACATTCAGCAATAGGAACACATTCTGCCATCAGACAAGCATGGTCTCGCTTAGGATTCATTCCTCTCTTCACTTAGGTAACCTTCAGCATCTTAAGGATTAAGTATAGGTTTGGTTTAAGTCAGAGAAACTGGATTTTAGCATTCATCGCCATTCACTCAGTTGCTGATCCACTTCTCAGTATGGTGTATTCAGTAGTCAAGGTAGATTGAACTTGATGATCATGGAAGTCCTTTCCAACCTTAATGATTCGACAGTCATCACACATGGTTGACGTAGCTCTATTCTGAACCTGAGCTCTGCAATATTTTGCAGAAATAGTCTTTATACAGACAAAGGGAGCGGCCAGATTTTGAAGCCAGCAGAAAATGTGTTACCATGCACTCAAACTGCTCGTGAAATAACAGAGCCCTGAACACAGGATTGGATCTCTTACACATTTGCTGTTTCCAGTGATTAATGCATAAACTCTATACCAGCCACTAACACAGTGAGCAATCCAGAAGGCCCGTGGACTGCATTTTGGATAACAAGGGACAGAACTATAGATTAATAGTGGCTCTTAATCAATCTGATGCGGTCAAAGTTTTCCATAGGCACTTCATTAACAAGCAGCTCGCAGCTCTACCAACACCTTTCTTTTTCTGCACCCTAAGTCCCTGAATTATGAAGGATATGTGTATACTAAACGAAGCTTTTGCACTCAAGTGAAGAGCAAAGGCTGCCTATCCAGTCACAAAGTAAGAGAGACCACATTCACAGGACATTAAAGGCTGGGTACTCTTGCTGAACAGGTTTACACATTTAAGCCTTGATCCTGCAAGGACTTACACACATGCTTAACCTTACATACTGCAAATGAAATCCTGGGCCTCTCAAAATCAATGACAAAAGTCCACTGACTTCAAAGGGCCACTCTGTGAACAGCCTTTTTGGTTTCAGTGCAGCCACACAGTGTGCAGAAGCGTGTGAGCTGATCTCCCCAATGCTGCGTGCTTGTGTGAAGCCTTAAGAGATTGAGTGAGCTGCTAAGTGTATCTTTCAGAGCACTTCTGTCTCACTACAAACTATAAGCGTTCAAAGATGTTTTCTTGTTTGATCTGTGATCTTCACGAGTTTTGCCCAAACCCTGTGGTAAAACCTGCTGAAGAAGTCTGTGAGCAATCCATAATCCAATTCCCTCCCTGGCTAGTATTTCATTCTCAGCAGTTTGTTTTCTTTACTTTCCAAGAGATCCAATCCCTGGAGTGAGGTGATTATGCTGGAATCACTTTTTTTTTTTAAAGAAAAAAAATCTATAGCTCACATGATTTTATAGGAAATCTGGGAAATATCTGCTGAAATGACTTACAGTTCAGAAAAGAAATAGTATATGAATTTTTGCAGGACTCAACTGCTGGGTTTTTACCTGCTTTCTACTGGTAATTGAGATACCTTCTTTCAAAATCTGTCTCAGGATCTCTTGGAGACCAGAAACTGAATCCTGGCTCTGTCTCGGTGTATAAAACTCTGCTCTGGCAGTGGTATCCCTCAGACTTACTGTGGAGTCCTGAGGAGTTTGGTGAAGATTTCAGGAGGATGGAAAGCGTTATTAGCCCCATTTTTTAGCATAGATCCCTTTCCAAAGCAGGTTAAGTCAAAGATCCAATGATGCTGCACAGACTCTCTGGTTCTGGGAGTGGTAAATTAGGCTCCCAACCCTCACAACAGCTGAGGTGCTGGAGCTGGGGGGGTCTTGGGCTGCCCTAAGTAGCACCAAGGTGTCACAGCTCCAATAACAGAGCTCATACTGGAAAATGCAGATCCTATGAGTGAAGCAGCTGTCCTGGTGTGCAGATGCACCATTGCACCCTGCATGTGCTAGGGACTAGGGAGGTTTTGGCTATCATCTTCCTAAGCCTGCAAAAGCATTTGTGAGGACAATATGTGTACTGTAACAGGGAGCAAGGGTTTGGAAAAGATATTTATAAAGTTTTGCGTCCCAGTTATGCTTTAGGATAAGCCTGTGTTAGCATTTGTGGAAACCAAATTACCTCTTCTCACCTAAATTGGTGGCAGTCATTTGAGAAGGAGAGTGGGCTGGGTGAGCTCAGTGAAGCTACTTTTTTCTCTTTCAGCATTTTTTTCTGACACGTTTCATTGCTCTAGCAGAAGAAAAAAATCCCCAGACTTCACTCTTTTTTTTCGCTTTTACTGTAAAGGTATTTTAATTTTATCTTCATTGTGCTCCTGTACTAATGGGCCTTACACATTCCCAGCAAAGTCCTGTGTGAAATTCTTAACCACAGAGATTACAGAAATTTACTGCTTCACTGGCGTGGTCAAGTTGCCACAAAATTGCATTTGTTAATGTAGCTGAGAAAACACATGGCACCTGCCATGCCTGAGAATAAGGATTTTAAATATGGCTTGGAAGAATTTAAGAATGCCTATAAAATGGGGCTCGGCCGTGTCAGTTTAGCTTCAGGAAGGAGACAGTGCTATAAAATACTCACCCATAACTGGACACAAGTGACAGCTTTACTTAAGTAGTGTTCACAAATGAGCAAGCAGAGAAAATGTTCTGCCTTTCCCACCCCAGAAGAATGACCATGGCAGATGTTAATACCATTGAGAACAGCTTTATTGTAGCTACAGGTGAGACAAATGGAGGATTTATTAGTCTGGGCATTGAGGGAAGGGGAGGAAGGGTGAAAGTCCAATGTTGTTCCAAAGAAATGCAATGTCCATTCCCAAACACATTGCATGGCACACACAGTGCACTAAAGCAGAGGCTATTCTGTGTTCATGAATTCATGAGCATGCCTGCTTTTTTTGTTTGTTTTTAAGTACCCAATACCCAGAATCACAAATTGAACATGATTCTGCTGTTTATTTCCTCATGTCTTATCCTGTACCCATTTAAGTTGATGGGAAATCTCTAACTTAATTGATAATACGATGTAATCAATGTCTCAAAGTCTGGGAACTCAGTGACCTGTGAAAGTGTAAACAAGTGACAACGCTGTTTCTCTGATGAAAGTCCTGAGATGAGGCTTGGCTCAGCATCTGCTGGATCCTTTCTGTTCATTTTAATGAGCTTACAAATTGTCCCTAACATAATGTGCATTCAATAGAAATCAGCATTGGTTTTTCAGGCACTGATCCAGTAAAGCCTTTAATTATGTGCTTAAGATTATGGTATGGGAATAGTCCCATAGAAGCCTCTGCAACCACAGAAATGTTTTAAGCTCAGCAAGTAAGAAAATGTTTTGTTGCTGGAGCATCATCACATTTTTTTCCAGTCAGTTGCCTCTGCCAAGAAAACTAACAAATACAGTTTCTAGAAATCCGACACCATGAGATGCCATAAATGCAGTGATATTCAGATTTGTACCCTTTTTTTTTTTAGCTGCTTTATATTTCTTTATGCCCTGATATAGCAAAACACTTTACTGCAGTTGTGACATGAATAGGAACACTTACATCTTGAAACTCAAAGCTCCTTCCCCTTTTAGATTCAGGGTAGGCTCACACATGGTGCTGCTGTCTGTTGTCAGTCCCGTTTCTAGGTAAGATAATGTTTTCAAATTTATAAAAAAGTAAAGCTTCAGGATAAGTAGGAAAATATTCTTCCCTATATTTAAAGTGAGTTCTGGTGGTTTACCCCAAACACTTTGACCAGGTGGTTTTTCAGAAAAGCTGCTTCAATGTAGTTTGAGCTTTTGTGCCATGTGGAGCACGTATTGTTTAACTGCTTCACTTCAGCACATTCCACCTCACTAGAGGGGACTGCATTTCTGCATCCTCTTGTTTTCATGAAACCTCTTGATATTCACCAGGATTTTTTCAGGTAATGCTGTTTACAGCAAACACAGTCTATGGTGTTTCCAAAAGTTTCCTGCTGTCAGAAGCATGAGGGCCAAATTGAAAATATTGGTTTGGGAGAATGTAATCTTTTCAGCACAGGCTCTGGTCAGCGTGGCTGTGTGCAGTTCAAGTGCCCAATAGTAATGATGTCCAGGCATAGGGCCAAACGCTAAAACTGCCCCCAGAGTGAATATACTCACACTCTGTGAGAGAAGCAGTAAAGTATTCTTGTTTTCTGGCCAGCAACACGGCTTCCCAGGAGGATAACTTTTGCCAGGAGTATGAATAAGCTGCATTGAGGCTATGCTTTATGGCAACTGTTGCATCAAGGATGGCTAAGTAACTCATAAATAAGCAGTCCCTGCTGCCCCCCAATTCCAGTATCCAGCTTCAGAAGATACTTATGTAGGTCCAAGCGTAAAGGCTTGCACAGTGGTCTCAGTGGACTCTGAGAAGCGCCAAAGCAGAGGTGGCTACTTTCCATCTCCTGCTCCTTCGACTGGCCATAATTTTTCTGGCAAGCACAAATATACAGAGCCTAGAAGGATTTGGCTTCTATTCTTCAGCTCATATTCATCATGTGGGTTGCTCCAGTGAAGTTATGAAGCCAGGAGGTCTTGTTATGGTAGGATAAAGGCTCCACCACAGCCGAAATCTTTATTGGTAAATTAATTATGAATAAACACAGGAAAAATAGGCACATTTTAATAAACCCAGCAACTATCTTGTTTTGGGCACGCAAGTGTGTTTATACCCACAATCAAACTACATAAAAACGTAGGGATTTTTTACATTAGTGCTCATTTTCAGTTTTCTTGGGAAAAACTTCAGTTCCACTCACATAAGCATGCCAGACCTTCTGCTGATATAAATCAGAGTGATCCCTTGAAGTCTGCTGAGCATCTGCCCCAGAATGGCAAATAACAGCCTCTAGAGTCCCACTAATCTTTAAGGATGATAGAAGTTACTGATCCAGCATGTCCAACTTTCTAAAACCACACAGATAAAATAATTTCAGGCAGGAATTCCCACACTAGGGATAACCATATTCTGTAAGGCTGTAATTAATATGAGCATTTAGACATCTATAGTGTTCTATACTGTGCTTTTGTATGAGACATTCCCCAGTTCTAACTGCTGACATCCAGTGATCCAGCTGCTGCTTCTTTGCAGCAGAATTGAAAGTTCTGATTTCAAATAAGCCAATAAAGTGATTTTCTGGAAGGCAATACTCTGTCCTTCTACTCCTTTTCTTCAGATACATTTTTCTTTCCTTTCAGGACATCTCCTAATTTGCTGCACAGATACCTCCTTTTGCAAAAAGATAGAAATATCATCAGCTGATGTGTTTATCGAAGAAAAATCTCTATAATTTAGACAAGGATAATCAACCCATTCTGTATATGAAGACAATCTGAGCACCATAAACCAGAAAAACATTGTCACAGTTTATTTTCTTTATGTTCTCTCTCATCAGTATAAGAATATACTTTTGTATACTTTTATGATGTAGCTACTTATCTTCAGTTGAATACAAGAGTGAGCAGACAGAAGCAGTTCTTTTTTCTGTTATTTCCAATCAGCTCCATACCTCAAATTATTAAAAACCTCTAGCAAGTCTTTCTCATGAAGTGTGATTCACAAATTGTATGAGTTAGTCTTCAAAGGTTTTATTAAAATAAAAATGGAAGTCTATGACCCTTACTAGTGGTTTGTCTTATATAAATGTATTTCTCTGCTTAACTTTCACAAAATACATTAGGACAGAATAAATGACATTGAAGCAGTACAGGAAACACTTCAAAAGGAACTAATTTTCACATGCTGCAAAACTAGTTTGGGGACCATCTTGAAAGATTCTCCATGCCTCCACTTCTTTATGCAGCTTCATTTATTGTCTTAAAATTAATTTTCCAGAGTGAGAAAACTTGTTCTTAGGAAGGTGATAAAACTGTTTGTGAAAGTCCTGGTGATGGTAGTGGTTCATGCTGCTGGTGGTGAATATGTTGTGGAGAAATCTCTAGGGTTCTGTCAGTCTTGGGAATAAAACAGCCAAGGACCACCCTGTAGCCCCACGTGCTGTTGAGCTGGTGCAGTTCCTGTCCATCCACACACACTCCTCCAGCCCCAGGCAGAACTGCCATTATCCAGCCTGTCTATGGTACCTGCTGTCCCCCAGCCCAAAACCTGGAATATTTTGGGGAGTGTCATTTGGCACAACCCAAAGCTCTGCAAGGGAGCAGACTATTGACTAAACGTCTATGAATGGTCAGGCAATGGTACTTAAGCCATGTCCCTTGTCTGGATCTTTATATTAGTGTAGACATAACTAGTAGAAACACAGATCAAAGGGCAAGTCCTCCCCAGAGTACTCACAGACTCTGATTTGAACTTCAGCCAGGTGCAGTTTCAGATATTACCAACCCTGTTAGAGGGGACCTGAAAAGAAGAGATGGGAAGGAATAATTGCTGGCAGGTAATCTGTGTCTGTACAGATTAAGTAAGATGTTTTCAAATATAAAAGTATATCCTAACCCGTGTAATAAAAACTCAGCGTGTTGATATATCTAGAGAGTATCCCTGAACCAGGAAGTTTTGGAAGATGGGAAATTACTATAAGCTTGGTTTGCTCTTACAAACTGCTCTAGGCACCCACTAAGTTCCACTGATGGACACAGGACAGTGACTTGGACAAACACCTCATCCAACCTGGTGCAGAATCCTCCTGCTACCTGAAAGAATGTGGGCACTGGCAAGAATTATGCCTTCCTTAGAGGAAAGAAGGCTGACTGTTGGTACAGAGCTGTTGAGAATGGATAAGGGCTGCTGGAGTGGAGCTGGCTTTCAGACCAAGCACGTCCATCCAAATAAACACTCCAGGTACTCATTGATATGCCCTTGTCCAGGAGCAAATTGGATTCTGAACAAGCATCCAAAGATATAAAAGTGTAAATATACTGATACTGTCCTTTTAGAAGAGTCATCTGCATACATTTACCAGAGAAAGAGGGGGTGAGGGACTGGGGGTTGTGTTATTCTACTCACTTAAAACGTTAGTTTTGATAATTTTTCTAAATTAGTCTTGATATTTCACTGCTTCCTGTATTTCACATCATTATTGTTAACGAATAAACAGGTCTTTCTTAGTTGTCTCTGAAACAATAATGGCAAAGGCTTTGTTGCATATGCAGGAACTCCAAATTAGGTGAAATTGCTTCTGGAATGGAGTAGTGAAATCATGCAGACACATTTACTGATAATGATACTTCTTTTGGTGTGCATTGTGCAAGCAGCTACGGCAGGATATGTTCCAAACCTGGTTTTATTAAATGAACAATACAGACCACCAGTAATTGTTATGCATGGGGAAAATAAAAGCATAAAATATGCATATGCTATGAAATGATATGATATGATATGATGATGTGAAAATGCACATACAGGAGCACATCAATGTGGTTTCCTTCTGCAGGTTTTTGGCAGCCTTTCCAAACTGTCTGGTTTAGAATTAGCAGGGTCAGAGGAGATGTCCCAAAATTTAGTATAATTTGGATTTATCAGTACCAATCTCCTCTGGGGAGAGGTGAGTTCTCTTTTCACAGGATAAATAAGTCTTCTCAGAATATTTCCCCAGACAGATTCTCTTCTGCACATCTCCTTGCCAACTGGAACCTTTTGATCTCAACATCCTCAGTGCCAAATTCTTTAATGGTGTAAATGAGTGAAACTCCACCTAAGGCAGTGGAGCAGATCCCATTTGCACCTGCAGAGAACTTGGCTTTGATTCTGTAGCCAAGGAGAGATTAAAACCATTGGTTCTAGTAGATTTGTTAGCCTGTAAAAATGCTCCTCATCTCCGGTTGCAGATAGCTCTGTTATCCAGTCCAAATGTGAGAAGGAAAAGCAGCAGAAAATGCTTTTGAGGGTGTGAATCCTGGAAAGGAGGGTGATACACTGGAGGGTTTAACAGGATTTTGTGATCTCTGTCATATGATCGAGGATACATTAGCATCATTTTGATTCTGGTCTCTTCACTTGCTCCCTGTGCAGCTTTTTTCCAGATCTCTTAATGTGAACCACTTATTCCAGATTGCTCTTTGAAGAAGGCATCCATTGATACATCAGAGATTAAATGAGTCAATCATGATGGATTATGGTTCATGGCTTTATGTACCACAGAAAATTATGCATTTTACACTACCTTGTAAAATAACCATTTATCTAAGTAAACATATTGACTTCTTTTGGGTTCATATGAGAACTATCCTGGGCTGTGAATCTTAATTTAGCAAGCTCTTGACAGGCAGGAAAAAAGACAGCTAACAATGATGGAGAAGAATCAGTTACTTAAATGTCAATAAAGGGAAGTTTAAAAATGAGCTCTAAGTAACAGATCAATTTTTTCCAGTGTCCAGTCAGAGACACAGACTTGGCAACTTCCACCACCTTTTCCACCCTCTCCAAAAAAAACCACAAGCCTTTGAATTTGCAGCAGTTGGTGCAGTTGTATGCTGCTATGATGTCAATTCCAACATGGCAACAGCACATGCTGGACAAAGAAATGAGGCCAAATGGTTAGAACAAAGGGAAACGGCTGAGTATAATTTGCCAGAGATTCTACCTCTTATGTTTCCACACCTACTGTGAGTACCAAAGTAAGGTATCTCTTTTCCAAGCACCACAGTTTGCACATCTGTAATAAGGAAATTATTCTTCTGATGCAGATTCTCCCTAGGGCCTTTCCATGTGGGTCACAGTAACATTTGAACCTCTGACATTGAGAAAATTGGATCAGCATAAGTGTGCACCGATTCTTCTTCTGAGTTAAAAGTACCAGAAGACATAAGAACTGTGAAAGAATGCAGTTTAAGAATGGAGGTAAAATGACCTCATCCCAGGTCCTTTGGGAAGCTCTGTCTGCCTAGTGGAATGGGAATACAGGACAGCACTTGCTCAGCTTTCAAAAAACAACAGGTTAAATTTTCAAACAACAGGTTAAATTTTCTAGTATCTGACCATTTCTGCTTGTTATCTCAGACTGCATTTAATTGGTGCACCTGCCTGATTTTTGCCCTCTCCACATCCTTTTCCTGACAAGTATTTATATCCCTCTCACTCACAAAAGAGTCCAAGGTGCTGAGTGCATCCTTGACTTCAGCCAGCTTTGGATCAGACCTGTAATCACTGCCAGCTTCTGACTTGCTGGCTCTAAGTATTTAGGATGAATCATCTCAGAGACAAAGCAGAATATCAGAGACAAGTATTATCTTATATATTCCTGCTTCCCCAAAGGTTTAGTCTCCAAAAAAATCCATTGTCCTATACGTAATATAAAATAATTCACCATGGAGCAAAACATTGTATCATGATACAGATCTGGGCAGTGATTGAAATAATAACAGACTGTTTAATTGCTAAATTACAGTAGTGATATTATGAAATAACATATTATATCTGCATTTATAATAAATTAATCCATCATGATTAAAGGTCTCTCAATGAATACCAAATGAATTAATACATGATTGGCCTTTATAAGTATAAGCCTTTAAAATTATGCCGTTTTCTGCAAGCAGCTAGCAGCCTGCAGAATAAAGTGGCAATGAGAAAATCTGTCACGGGAAAACTTTTCTGCATTTCATGCAGAACACCTTTTCTTTCAGAACATTTTTTCATGGAACTCGTTACCAATTATGACAGATAGCTTTTTTTAACAGGAGAAAATATGCCCATAATCGCACAATGTTTGGGGGAGAGGGGAAAATTACCACAATATGACTAATTTTATGAAAGACATCTGTCATTTTCTACTGTTGTAATACAAGCTGTTTAGTAAGTAAATTTAATTAACCAGATTTCTCATTTTAAAAAGGGGAAAAGAAGGCTTTTACAGCATGCCAGGAGCATATCCCTTGAATATAGTTTGTTTAATGCACCCAATTAGACTGAATCATCAAATTTTCTGAACCTTAAATATCTCAAATTAATTTTTTCCACATTGTTTTTCTATGTACCCTTTTGCAGCCATTTTTGCTGTGTAGTGGATGTTGTTTATTGTTGATATTCCTTTTTTAGAGTTTCTGCTTAAAGCCAGGACTTCTTGTTGCTTGGTGTTACACATAAAGAAAGAAATTTCTACCTAAACAGGTCCCATTGAAAAAGAGCAACATACAAAGAGCGAGAAGTGAGAAAGGCAGGGAGAGTAGGTATATCTGTCCCAGGTCATAAATAATTCAGTGAAACATCTGAGTCTTGGTCTGGTGTCATCTCAAACACCAGACCACACTATGCTTTTGGCTTATAAAAGGATATAATTGTGAGTCAATGGCAAGCTGCTGCTTAGGAATGTGAAATTCCCTCTGTTACTCAAATAATTGCAGACCTGAAAGGCTGGTCCTTTTTTTTAAAGAGACTAGGGATCATTTTTGCAAAGTATCAATTGCACATCCTTTAGAAAACTTGTAGCTTAAAGAAAAAAGTTCTATAAAGGGTTTTTTTTTTTAGTAATATGTGGAAGTTTACGTTATAACATTGTTCCCCATAAAAAGCTGCCAGCATTTATGCAGATCTTTCCCATGGCCAGAAGAAAAAACAACTAAACAAGTCAAAATTTATTTTATTGATGTCAGTGGCAATCTGGGGTAGTTTCACTGACTTCATTTTAAGCTACTTAAGATTAAAACCTGACTAGAAATCTCAAATTAACTTCAGATAAAACAAATATTCAAATAATACTAAATGAACTGACTTAAACTTAATATAACATGTTTTCCATTTGCTTAAGCTATTCTTAAGAATACTTAGGTTAGTAGAAGCTCACCTCCTAAACAAAACCTCTTGGTGAATTTCTGATGCTAGTGCACCTTCTGAATTCTGTTCCTAAATACAGCACCATCCAAAATTTAATATCTTCTCCTTTTGTACACAAGGGACAACTTCATCCCTATTCAGTGAAAAAAAGCAATCAATGCAAAAAATACCCACTGCCTGGGAGTGTGTTAAACTGTACAGAATTTCACTGAAGAAGGAAAGCGTCTGCTTTTTTTCTTTTCTGTTTTTTTATTTTTAATTTGATGTCATTTAGAAACATTTACATAGGTTATGTATGGAGAGCACAACATTAATTTTGGCAAGTTTTTGTTACCCTAACAGATTTAGGAAGTTAATTGTACATAATATATGTCTGGTATTTAGAGAGCATCATTCACTTAATAGCATGAATAGAGTTACTAAATGTGGGGAATAAGTCAGTCCAGGAGATAATAGATTGCTTACTGGGGTGGAATAATCATGTAGAGAAGTGGATAGGGAAACTGAAGGACATTGGTTATCCTCATGTACATGCACGCATTGTAAATCTGCCAGAATATCTGCAAGCTTAAACACTGCATCCAATCCTTTAGGCCAGGGTTTTCCTCCAGCTTGGAGGACGAGTTGATAACTCCAGTAAATGCCCTCTCTCTTGCACAGGGCCTTTGAATGAGTTCAGGTGGAGAAAGGTGATAAAGTTAGTAGAAAAGTACCAGTCTGAGAGTTGAAATGTGAATTTAAATATCTCTTTCTTTCCCTTTTTTTTTTTTTTTTTTTGGTCACAGACTGTCTCTGCCCCATTTATCAAGGCTGTATTCAGGCAACCTGAAGTCCTGAAGTGCCCATGTGTGGTCAGGGGAGAAACTTGGTTTTAATGATGCCCCATGTAGGGACTGGTTATAGCAACCAGATGAAAATATAGATCCAAAGACCTGTTTATAACCCAAGCCACTTGAATACAGCTTTTCGATTGTCTTTGCTTTAATTGCCTTTCTAAATGTCTAGGACAGATTAGAGCAAACACAGCTTAGTATTAGAGGACATATGGTTATCTATATTCATATCTGTGCCATACAGAGACAAGAAGTATATGGTTCAGCATGTGAAGCATGCAGACATGAAACAAACCCGCCCCTGAGGGGTCAGCAGCAGAAAAGGTGTTAGAAGCTCAAGGGAATTTTATCTGAGCACAGGCAACACGATCAAGCACTGAGACAGAACAGCTTTTAAGTGAACACAGGCAATCCTCAATTAATGGAGACATATCTACTCAGTATTACAGTACAGCCAACCTGCATCCTTGGCTTATTAATTTCTCCCACTAGTACAAGTAGGTTGACGTCTTCTAAATTAAAAACAGTTCCGCCTTAGGAAGAATTGCCAAAGAATTTGTACATTAGAAGTCTCAGGAGATGAAACTCTTGCACGCCGCCTTCGCTGGGGAAGAGTACAAGCTTATCCTTCAGGAAGTGTCATCTGCCAGTTATGACAGCTACACATTTGTATTCATCTATGAATTCATCATTTACAACTGTGGCTATTTAACACAACAATTCCCTGGAAAATCTTTGGACTCTGTGTTTGCATAATAAGAAAAAACTTTCAAGAGCAGCTCATCTCCTTCCACCTTTTCTACTATTCCTGTTTTGTACCCAATGAATTTTACACAAGAATAATTTAGGACAGCATTTGGAAGGGTTGTTCTAGTCTCTGTGCACGTAGGAGGCTTGTGAATCTCTTGCAATCTTGCTACAGGGGACAACATTTCTAACAGGGTGTATTCAGGAGAGTTGATTTTGTTATTCTGTGGAGTGAAAGTGTAGTCTGTCACCTGGGCAGATACGACTGCTAACTGGAACAGGGCTCCAGGTACTGAAGCTCTGTTTCTGATTCAACTAGAGATGTTCTGAGTGACCCTAAATAAATCACTTCATCTAGCTGGTTCTTTATCTTTGTATAACATCAAAATGCAGCTATGATTTCTTCTTCTCCCAGGCACGCTGTGGGAACGCAGCGATGAGGTGTTTAGCGTCTGCTGTTTAGAGCTGTGTCTCCTCTCCTCTGTATTAGGGCTATAATTGCAATGCTGCCTGAAGTTGAAGCACCAGAGTCCACCTGGGCTGTCAGCTCTTCTGCTCATGAGATCTTTCCATTTGACAGCTGAGGTGGTGGTGGCCATCTGTGACATTAACTCATGGACTTTTTTAGAGCAAGAGATTGAGAATGAGAGAACAGTGTATCTATCCCTCCCAAGAAAAAAAGGAGACAACAAAGTATACAACTTACCAGTGAGAGAGAAGCAAAAACCAAACTCATTAATTTTGCACAATTTCAGTTGATTTCCACACTATGTTTAAATATCTGTACTCTCAGATCAAGAGTTGATCCAAAAAGGATATTTCCATGAGTCTAATTTTTTTTTTCCTTTCTTGGTCTCTTTGTTCATTAGTGATGATGAGGCATTGCCAGAGGAGAAGAGGATATCCATTGGGAGAGGTGTAGGTATTATTTAAGTAGAGTATTGACCTCTGGGAAGTACAGGGAAACAAATGAAAGAGACTTGTTGGTGGACTTGTGTCTCAGAGAAGGTGAAGCAACATGCTGCTTTGTGCATATGTAATAAAGGGAGATTTATGGGGAGCAGGTTAAAAGAATAGACCACATTAATCTTCTGCTCCAAACTCTTCTCATTAATCTCCCAATAACAAACTGTAATGGTCAAAAAAAGTAGACTATCCCTTTAGGCTGGTTTTGCCATGACTTTACAAAGTCCTTAAAGAGATTGCCAGCAAAGAGATTCTGTTTCTCTTTCTCTCGTCTTCTCGTAGTATCCTCTAGGGGATGCAGAAGAATCCTATCCAAGATGTAGGTTGGCAAAAACATGTCTCATCACCATGATTTCTTTTCACTTCTAGCTGTAAGTCAGTGTCCATTCCTCATGAGTCCCACTTTCCTTTCCTCCTTCCCTTCTCCATTGCTAATGAGATAGAAGAGTATCTTGTGACTGCTATCTGCTAATTAGCCTGAGCCTGAGCTCTGAGAGTAGACAAATTTGCATTCAGAGTATTCAAATAAAGCCAGATAACTGAATAAGCATGAACAGCAAAAATAAAAACAAACAAATAAACAACCCTCTGACAAGATAAAATTTTCCTTTAAAAAGCACATGAAGCAAAATTCAGCAAAAAGCTGAATTTCGTCTGAATCCACCGGAAACTCTGTCTGCTACATGTAAGTGTTGCAGAAGTGATGCATGCTGCTGAAACCATCCAGATAACTTGGCA
Source organism: Corvus hawaiiensis (assembly GCF_020740725.1). NCBI lineage: Eukaryota > Metazoa > Chordata > Aves > Passeriformes > Corvidae > Corvus > Corvus hawaiiensis. The sequence goes on along the minus strand of NC_063216.1, from coordinate 74,839,493 downwards.
GTATCTCGGTAAAATAGATTGTGCTAATCACTCACCATTGAATTCTACTGTGCGTCTGGATTTCTTGGCTTTGGTGCACTGCAAATGTTCTTTATGATTTGTGGTTATTTTTAAAAATATCTTCTGAAGAGTGGAGGCTCTGACCAGATAGGGGTCATAGACTCCATGGAGTCATTTTTCTTCACAGAGTAGTAGAAGTAGCACTGTCACAACAGCAAAATTTTATTCTGTCCAGGAAGTAAATATATTGATTGCTTACTTAGCAGAACTGGTGAACAACTCACGTTACACCAATTTGCTGCAGCTTGCACTGACTTCCAGTCTGCTTTTGGATGTAGGATTTGATGTATAAAGCCATGGGTTTTATACACGTGCCTGTGACTGCTTTTCTGCTTCTTCGCTCCTCCCTGTGTCCTACCACCAGAGATCAGTTGCGATCCAGCTGCTAACAGTCTCCATTAATTCAGAGAGACCAAACTTTCTGTCATACAAAGTAGTTCTGCTGCCCCAGCAATTTTAACCCATTTAGTGCCTGGTTGAGTCTATTTATTCAGATGACTGCCTGGGGAGTGAATATAGGCTTAGCTGAGATCATCTACAGGATTTCATTATTGGACATTTTTCAGGTTTTTTGCAATAATCAATCTTGTTATTCCTCTCCCTAAGACCAGAGACTTGTACCCATGGTAGAATGAAAGAACCATAGAATATCCTGAGTTGGAAGGGACACACAAGGATCATCATTCCAGCTTCTGACCCTGCACAAGACAAGCCCAAGAATCATCCCATGTGCCTGAGAGCATTGTCCAAACACCCCTTGCACTCTGGGAATCTTGGTGCTGTAACCACTAGATAGATTTTTTTGTTTTCCAAGATTAAATTAATATGACAGGACTTTAGGTCTTCAAATCAACTAGAACTCAGTTTAGCAGTGACCACATCCTGTCTAGACACATGGTTCCCCAGTTGGTGTGGTGAAAAGATTGAAGTTCTCTACCTAAAAGCAGCATCAGTGGAGGCTTCTCTATCTTGGTGCTTGAGCAAGGAGCTTCCAGGTATGAATTCAAGAGAAAAACCTAATTTAAACAGTCTTTACACCAAGATATTGCCCAGTTCCTTTGATGAACCCTTTTGCTAATATTGCTTTTGGGGGAAATGTAGGACTTTGAGTGTTCTGGATATTAGTTACACACCTCCCCAACACACACTCATTTCTAAATGCAGTTAAATGGATCACCAGGTGAATGTCCGACTAAGCAGCAAGCACTGGATTTTTCATTTATTTTGCTCTGCCTTTGGGAGTTTTGTTCACTCTAATCATTGTTTCCCTCATAAACAAACACACCTATGATGTAGGATTGCTAATATGTGTCTCCCTTGGATTTAGCAGATAGAATCCTAGAACAGTTTGGTTTGGAAGGGACCTCAAATGTCATCTAGTTCCAACCCACCTGCCATGGGCAGGGACAACTTCACTAGACAAGATTGCTTGAAGATAGAGAAATCCTTCTTGACTTCAAGGTGTGATTCAGTATTTCTGGTAATCCACTGGTTTCACTGAATAGGAGATGCTGGGCAGCACCTGCATAGCACCCATCCAGCTCTACCCATTTGTCTGTGACTGACCAGTTCACATCCACACTACACCAAAGCATGTGCAGACTTCAGCCCGTTCTCTTCAAAGTGGCTTTCAGAGTCATTTCAAATGTTTTATTTGCCTAATGTGTAGCTTGCTTCTAGATGCACTCAGCTTGTGCATCCATGGCTCCTCCTGAAGTCACAATAACACAGTGTGCTTGTGCCTGCACAGGCTGTACCCATTCAGACCAAATGCTGTGTGAATTTACCGTCAGCCCACAACATCGCTGGAAGTTTCTCAGCAGTGTAAGTTTACATTGCCAAAGAAGCCTTTTTTATTGATTTCAGCAGAAATGATAACTGTAAATGTCTCTTTTGGGTAAAAAGCAGATCATCCCAAAGAAAAATGTGACCGGTTGCTATGGTAGTCTACTAGATTGTGGGAAATATGGGGGATTCAGTGCAGGAAATGAGTTCCTGTCTCCTTAGGCAAGAAAAGCTTGGACTGCCATGGTTTCATCCTAGGGTCAATGATTTTTATTCCCAACATTTTCTGAAATGGCCAAGCTGTTTGCTATCCAGCTACTTGACTGATTACAGATATTTGTGTCAACTCAAATCTGAAAACTTTACTACTGAGCCAAATCCCACAAGAAGAAGTTTGTATTTTTTGTCTTGCAGATAGAGATAACCTTTATCTTAGTCTTCTCAGAAAAAAAGGCTTATATGATAACTGTGCTTGTCCTCCAGGCCACCAGTAACTCCTGAGTCCATGAGAGACTTCAGCCCAGTTTGACAGCCACTCTATATTTTACACCAGCAATTGGTTTTGCACGCACAAAAGGCAGGACTAATCACAGTGTGTCTTGCTGCCAAGACTTCACAGGAAGGACCAGCCCATACATTAGCAGGAGCAAGCCCAGGGCACAACACGGACGCAAAATCTGCAGGAAGTTTGGCTCCATGAATTCTACAGGTCACTCAGCAGCTTGCGGGGCAGGAGGGGGATGTGGACAGGTGAGAAGGGATTAAATATTCTGCTTTCGGACAACCCCTTGAAATGGCATGTAAAGCAAATCCTCCGCTTTGCAGATCTTCCTGGGAAATGGCTGTCCCAACCTTTATCGCGGCTTATCTCTGGCGCGGTGTCCTTTCAGCGCGCGCACTCCGCTGCCCAATCAGCCCACCAAGCTGTGCCTTATCGCAGCGGTAATCCCTCTGCTCCTCACTCTGGAAGAGCAGATAAATGGGAAGCAGGTGTGCTGCATCTGGCATGTTAACTGAGTGAGTGCTCCCCAAATCTGCTTCTTCAGCTCTGCCTTTTATCTTGTCTTTAACACCAAGCAGCCACCGCTGATAACAAGCAGATTAAAAACACTATCAGATTAACATTTTTATGTAATAAATGGTCAAGAACCTCACATTAAAAGAGTATCTTTCCTGGCATTAAGCATCCTTCACTCACCCAGGAAGCCTTTATCAGCTTGAACCTGCTCTGCTCATTGCATAATAAATCTCTGAACCCTGATTTCATCGTAAGGAAATTCTTCATGAGGACAGCAGAGAACTAAATGGATGACTGTGTTTGAAAGGGAAATCAAGCAAAAAGATTAAAGTGCTGGTCTTCTTTAGTTTAAGACTAACTTTGTGCTAAATCTTTTATCTGGGGGATTGCTTAGTTTGGATGTTCCACACTGTGGCACAGTTTTTTGCTTTCTCCAGGGCAGTTCAAATTTAGCTCAGGTCAGATTTACGCCAGATAGACTATTTTTTTAATGAAAAGTTTCTTAATTTTTCTTCAAAAACACATCTCTTATCTACTGTCCCTTTCCAAAATGTTAATATTACTGTCAGCGCTTTTGTTGCATGTGCTCATCTTACACATTTTACCTTTGATAGTTTCTGGAATCTTTTGTTTACTAACAAACTACTTCTAAGGACAAACACATCAAAAGGACTTCAAAAAAGTGGAAAATCTGAAAAATACTACTTTGGTAAACATGGCTACAATAAATGTTCCACAGAAAATCCTGTGGAAAATGAGCAAAGGTCATTCCGAACCCTGTCAAATGGAAACAGACTTGCAATTTTTCTTGGCCAGCAGCAGCCCTACCAAGAAAATGTAGTAAGAACATTAATCTGTTTTTTTCGGGGTAAACCCTGAAAGATGGTCACAGCACTTGCCAATAACTCACATTATTCTGGTTGTAAGAGAAGCAAGATTGGGGAAGAAAGAGGCATAAGAAAAAAGGACTCCTTTTATTTTAGCACAGTCCCAAATAATGAGGGCAAAGAGGAATGTTCAAGGACTGACATTTTCACCACACTTCTGCTGCACTTCTGATAGACAAATAAGCTTCTGAAGATCTGGCATCCCTAGATAAGCATTAAATCCACTCAGTGAATAAAAAAAAAAAGATCTTTTTAAAGATTTTTCAGTCTATGATAGCCTGAATAAATGTAAAATTTTCTTACAGGGAACCACTGAGGGTTTTCTTTAGCAGTGCATCCATGTTAAAACATGAGGTTTTCAACAATAACTGTACCAGAAAGAGTTCTGTATTCATTCAGTGTTCTGTTGCTCTTCAAGATCTTCCTTGAAGATAATCTTCATTTTACTTTAGCCAGGCTGACTGGCAAGTTGCTTGGCTAGTGCTGCCTGATAGATCAAATCTAAGATTATTTTAAAAAATACATAGTACCTGAAGGAATCTGAATTACACTTTCTCTTCAGAATACTGGACAGCCTCTACCCTTTATTATACAGTTGTGCAATACTTAGACTCAACCATTAGTAATTTTCCTATACGGTGTTCTTAAAACTGTGTGTGTATAGACTCCAGTAGATTGCTATTAAATAAAAACTATTTTTGAAATTCAGATGTTCACAGCCACTTTTGGGAGAAGAATAAATCTTCATCACTGAATCACAGAACAGAATCACAGAATGGCTTGGGTTTCGGTCTAGTAGAAGGTGTCCCTGCCTGTGACAGAGAGGTTGGAACTGGATGATTTCTAGGGTCCCTTCCAACACAAATCATTCTATGATTCTATGATAAATATACAAATTAGAAAACTGTCCATATACATGCCCATATAAAATGTATAGGGAATCAAGCAAAAAGTTCTTTTGGAATTTTTAACAAAATATAATCTCAGTTATTGGTGAGTAAATTCTACAACAATGCTCTAAGGATTGGTTTTGCAGCCCACGCTCCCACTGATTAAAACTTCTCAGAGAAATTGCAATGGAACATATTTCCAGTTGAGTAACATTTTGGGGAAGCAAGAAATTCCCAGGTAATAATTGATAACACCTGCTAGAAGCTCATTTTTTAGTAAAGCAATGACATCAGACCCACTTAATGGTATTTTAACCCCTATCATTTCAAAATGAAATTGTAAGGAGCCAGGCTTTTGTGTGCAGAGCACCTTTCATCTCCCCAGATCCTGCCGTATTGTGCAAACGTAAGTGATTGCACGAACAATGCAATGATTCAGTGCAGCCAACAGCAAAGTTCAGCAACAGCTGAGGCTGAACAAAGAGGCTGCACACAGAAAATCCAAACAAAAGGGCATGAGGCAGTAATGATTCTACAGAGGAGGCTCTTTTATTTTTAGTGTGAAAGGATATTGGGGAAGGAATAGAAAGGTTAGGCATGGAGATTCCAGCAAGCAGGAGTACAAGGGGGTACGTGGCCAGACAGAAAGTGATGATTGGGCAGGAAGACCAAACAATAGAAGTGCTCTCAGCAGCAGATGTCAATTTCCAATAAATTCAAGCATCACATAGGGTTTTAGCCACATGACTCCTATTGACTTTAATAGGAGTCATGCAGCTAAAAAACCCTCATTGCTTGGAAAGTTGCTTATTAAAAAGTGAATATGAAAAATTAATTTGAGACAGACAGGCTATTCTGAAAGATCTGGCTTGGAAATACTTTGAGTTATGCCAGCAGAGAATTTGGCCTGATAGACACAGCATTACCCTGGACATCTTTTTCCTCTTGATATTGTACATGTGCCTTCTCCAGTATGAGTTACTGGATAAAGAGGAATGTGAGCTCAGTTGACACTTTGGTTGACTGCCAAATAGAACTTAATAGAGTTAATAGACACTAATCCTGATTTAGAATTTTTCAGGGTTTGCTCCATAAATTACTGTGGCCACTGTGTGTTCAAATACTGGTTTTAAAGAGGAAAAGTGTATTACAGACAGCTGAGTGCACCCAGGCTTACACTATTCTCTGCAAATAGCATTTCTGAAATCTGTTTAAGGTGTTGTAATGTAAAGAGATGTTCTGTATTTTTGAGCTGTTGTAACAGCACCTCTCATTCACCAACAACTTCTGCCCCAAAGGAAAGATAGCCTAAAAACAAACTTGCAGGGTATTTTATCTCCATTTCCATTCCCACTTTCCTTACCAAACCAGACAAGAAGAAAATGGAAAGATTTGAGCACAGAATCAGTCAAATGGGATATTAGATGAAAATAAGCATAAACAACAATTAGAGGGACAACAATTCGTTAAAGATGCAATAAAGAATATATAAATTTTCATCATGCTGTCCTCAAAGTTCCTGGTTTGAAAGATCCTCAAGAGGAAAATGAGCTCTGTTCATTCTTTAGCATTTTATGTCATATATGCATCTATCATTTCCAAAGTTTGTTGCTGGTAAGCTGAGAAGAAGAGAATACCCAGGCTCAAATATCTTTTGTTTCATGGGCTGAACTCTTTCTGGATGAAGAAAAATTCCCAAAATTAATACCTAGGCCCTTTTGACAACAAGCAACTCTGCACAGATACACCAGTCCAATGCAATCTCAGCTGTTTAACATGCAGATCTCTTACCTGAACTACAATAAGGAGCCTAATAATTTTATTGGGGAGGCTCTTATACATCAGGTATAAAAAGCAGCTGGAATAATGAGTATCCTCACATTTATATGTCCATGTCATGGCAGCCACAGCATTTTTTTACAGTATGAGACTTCTGCAGAATGTTGCCCTGTATAAACACAAATCAGGTTCAACATGAGAATACTGAATTCTAACATCTATGGCTCATCCATGCCTTGTTCAATTTGTGTGCAACATAAAACAAACCAAGTTTCTCTATTTAAACAAAAGGTTTTAAATTTTTCTTCTGTTTAAATGTTTTCACCTACTTACCTCCTCAGCAATAACAGTAAGGATCTAAACAAATTTTACACTTTAGAAGCTTCAGCACTTAAATCAGCTTACAGTTAGGAAGGAAACAGAAAAGGACTAAAGTGTTTCAGAAAGGGGTAGCTCGTACTTTCTCCAACAAGTCTCAGTTTCTTTAATATTTTAAGGAAGATCTAGGATTATACTGGATAAGGAAATGGCCTGAGACTGAAAACAGGAGGAAAAATTTTATGATTCCCTTCCTTGGTCATAACAATTAATTCAGCTGAATGGTAAAAGATTTAAAAGACATTTACACACACAAGAGAATGTGAAATGCAGTCCCACATTTATAGATGAAGCTGATATTAAAAATCTGAGGCAGGCACCTTCAAAAGGAAGCCATGTGAAGCACACAGAAATGAGCCCTGCTGATATTATCATGTCCAAGAAATGGATGATGCATCCTTTTACTGTACTGACATTTCTACTGGCATAAACAGCACAGGATGTAGAAAGTCTGTGAGATAACACTGAATCCTGAAAAAATGTTTTCACTCACCCATGGCACCCATCCGTATCTCTCTGTTTCCATTTTTTTTGGTTAACACATTGGCTCCTGTAAATGAAACTAGCTTCCCCCTTCTCCCCAGGATTTTGGATGACTAACTTCCCCCTCTGAGTAGGAGCACTAGCTTCTGAACATGCAAATGCTAAGCATGACAACTATCTCCTTTCAAATACCACCTCAAGGGTTGCCAATATGCAAAAGGAGTTTCTCATCTGGATTTCTGGCCAGCTTGAGGACAGACAGAATGACCTATGGTATCTCTGCCCAGACATCAGCTTCTCTCACCACCTACTCTCATGAGGATAAGAGATTGGAGTCTTCCACAGAGGATGTTTTTTTAAGCTGCTTTTCTCTGGTTCTTAACCTTGCAAGTCAGGGCAGAAGCTCCACCAAATTAATATTGCTCACTTTTTTGTTGCAACACAGCAGAGGTGACCAAGAGAGGAGGAGGAGGCAACAGAAGGCAGGAGGCAAGAGGGAGGAGGTGCAGTCAGAGATTTTCTGAAACTTTGCCATACTGGATTCTCTTGGGATGGCTGCAGTAGTTCAGTCCCATGTAATGCACCTCATTACTTGCCATACAAATATAAAAACTTGCTGCATTTCATCATTAAGTACAGGCCCCAGAAAGTCTCTCTGTTAGGGGAGTGAATATGGTGTGTGCTTATTTTTCAATTCACAGTTGTGATGAGGAGCCCAAATTGTTTTGATTCCTTATTTAAGATGGTCTTCCCAAGAGATTTCAAGGCCCTCAGCATTAAGACAACGATGTGATTTAAAAGAAAGTAGGGAAGAAGCAAATATCCTAATGTGCCATCCCGTGGCAGCTGGATGCAGCAGAATATTTTCTGCCCTCAGTTATCTTTCTTTGAGTCAGTAAAAATGTAATACTTAAAAAGCAAAAATAAAAGGCAGAAAGAAATCAAACCACACAAACGGAGCGATGGTACCCCAGGGACAACAGGCAAAACATGTCTGAAGTCCTGAAATATGTTAATTGCAAATCAAAGAAGAAAGCACAAACCAATGAAGCAGTGATCCTCTGCAGGTTTCAGCTGACACCTGCATTTAGGTTCCTTATTGTTTTTCCACCTTAATGAACATATGGAGACTGCTCTATAAAGGGAGCAACATGTCATACACCCTGTAAGGAGTTTTGCACAGTTGCTAAAATGAAACAGAATAAGTGGTGCTATAAACACCTTTCATTAATCACCCAAACACTGCTATGACACTTAAGTTAGCAGTTTGATTATTAAAATCCCAGGTTCGTGGATTTCTTGTTCGTGCAAATGTTATCCTAGTCCAATAAAGCATTAGGAAAACAATGTGTCAAAAGAAAATTAATCAGTCACCAGTGCCTGGCTTGTTTTTCCCTTTCCATTTCCATTTCCCTTTTCTTTTTATTTTTCCTTTTTTTGTTGTTTTTTTTTTTTTTGCATTACTGTAAGGAGAAATATCCTTAAAAACTAAAGGTAAGCTCTGCATGTATTTGCCTAAAATCAAACAATGGACTAGAAATAAGGGTGTCCAGGTCTTCTTGCAAAACCATATGGTGAATCTGAGGGATTCTGTGAGCCTGAGATGCCCCAGAGCTGTGGGCCTTGAGGCTCAATTTGGTGTTTTCAGGACTCCAGAAAAGCTGAAAGGTACCACTCAGTGTTGTAATAGGTAAAAAAATAGGGAAAATTCAGAGCTTTCAGAGCTGAGACAAGTCCATGAATCCTGTCTTGTCTGGGTCAGATGAAATCTCTGACCTTCCTCAGTCCTTTACTACCTTCCTTCTTCTCATCTCCTACCCCACACAGTCCTTATGCTGCCTGGGGAGTATTTCTAAGTTGTCTCCCATTTCCTGGGAAGTGCAGAACCTTTTAAAACCTTGAGTTACTCCACATTCTCTGTTGCTAAAGCAGCCCACGTGCCCGAACTGTGCTGAAGCAGAGGATGCCAAAAGTCCGAACACGTCGATGCGTTGAGGTTTCCCAGAAGCACAGAGGATCTGAGCTTCTCTCAGATAATCTGGCAGGAGGCCAGGCTCATTTCTGATGGAAACCTGCATTAGTATAATTTCAAGGAAAAGAAAGAAAAGGAGATATTTCCTCAGTATTCCATATTTAAGAAGAATTGGTATTTTTCCACCAGAGCATGCTTTGCCTGGAAAATCACAGCTGCAATAAACGACTTGAAAAACTGGATGAAACCAAAATGTCAGGACACAATTAGCAGTCTATCTGCCTAATAGAAATCTCCATTTAATAGGATAGCAAAACAATAAAAATAGGCACAAGAACTGACAGATATTTTGTTTGTATTAAATTATTAGTTTATAATAAGTTATCTTTATTAAAATAGCTCTAATAAACAGATTAAAGAACTACATAAAATAATCTTGTAAAATTTCTTATCACAGTTGTGTCTATTTGTGTTCCTCAAGAAAAGTCCAGAATGGATAAGTTCAGAGTATTTAATGTTACTGCAGTCATCTCTAAATTGTTTTTGGTTTTCCTGCACCCGTGGTTTTTGATAATTTTAAAGTATTTTAAACAACAAAAATATCACAGTTTGCAGTGTTAGCTAGACAGCTAGGAGAGGTGATGGCAATAGTTCAAAACTAGATTACTGCCTCTTGAGGTTTCCCTAAAGAAAATGGAATCTTCAGTGTGGCAGTAATAGGAAAGGGAAATATCTGATTTCAGCAGATCTGTGTAGTTACCAAGGAATTGTACTTTTTCTTTCTTAACAATTGTCAAAAGGGAAAAGGTTGCTCTGGATTAGCACCCTGAAGCAATTTTAATGGACACATCACTGTAACAGCTGATTGTGTGCAGCAGGATGGGATTTGTCTTAGAAGCCAAGGTGGGTCATGTCAATGAGTCTGACTGCTGCATGTAAGCAGGTGGGGAATATTCTTGAAAATCTGGAATGTCTGACCATTTTGTTACACAACAGAGGATCTTCACACCTATGCTTGGACAAGGTCTCAGTGTTATTTGCTGATACAAAATACTAATTACACAGTTTCACAAGCAATCTATGTGCTCTCCCTTGTGTCTAAAGCTCAGACCTTTTTTTTAAATTATATATGTATTTGATATCATATCCAAGGAGTCACCCACCATTACAAAATGCAGCTTCACAATACATGCCCTGGATTGCTAGACACACGGGGGCCTTCCTCACCTCCCTGCAAAGCTCAGTGGCAAACCAGTCCTTCTGGGGCAGCCTGGAGAGGACATCCTGGAGATGACTTCCTGGAAAGCGTCATTTAAGTATCACTGCTCCAATATATTGAGTCTAAGACAAAGATTCTGATGGCAAGGGTCAGACAGTATATGTCACTTGTCTTCCTCAGTGCTGGTGAGATCCAGGGAAGACAAAGAATTTTTCCTTGCCCCCAGTCTTTTGTCTTTCAGGTCACACTGTAATTGTATTTCTGTGTTTAGCTCTGCTGGTTTAAGCATTTTGGGGCAGCTAAGTTAGCACACATGAGGGACCTTTTGCTACTTTTGTTTTGTGAACCCTGCAGCAGTCAAGCAACTTTGACTCTCAGAAATGTTTTTCACTTTAACTCCAGGTCAAATAATGTGTAGACTGAAATGCTCAGTGTGTCAACCTATAAGACCTAAAGTGTTAATGAATGGGTCTTGTGGACTTTTTTGAGGCTGTTCACCTAAATGTACATGAGATCACACACAGAATCTTAGGAAGAGACAGGCACAGCACATTCAAAGCTAGGACTGATAGCGGGATAGTCTTGTGCTATCCTTCCTTACCTTAGGGACTGAGAGGTATTTTGGTCACAATCTATGTAATTCAGTCTGAAAGTTCAGGCTTCTAATAGGAGGTAAAGTATTTACTTTCATGAGAATTTTACCAATAGTCCATATTGCCAATAACAACACCAAAACATATCCACTAGAGATAACATACACCTATAAATTCAGTGCTTTAAAATGCTGCCTTCTATCCATCTATATGATTTGCTTTTAATTCATAGGGAAAAAATAGAAATGCAAACAGAGCAAGGACTGATTTATGCCACCTAGACTACTTGCAATAAAATAGGAAAAAATGGTATGACATTCAGCAGACACTGCTTGAGTGTCTATTTTTCTGTGTTAATATGATTAACTTGTATTTACAAATTACTTACTTTGTAGATCTGGTGCTTAGGGATATGGTTTAGTGGCGAGTTGGCATTGCTGGGTTAATGGTTGGACTTGATGATCTTAAAGGTCTTTTTCAGCCTAAATGATTCTGTGATTCTCTGATTCTATAACTCTCACACAATTCCTGGTAACACTCTCATTAACCCTCTCCAAACAAGGAGAATAATATAAGCTTCTCCTGCCCATCCTCTGTCTTTAGTAAAACCCTGAGATATACTGGCACCCATTTAAAATCAGCCCTAAAGCCATCCATTCCTAATGATTCAAAACTGACAGATTTATTCATATACTTCACCAGACACACTTAGCCCCGGGGGGCCTTGGAACGTTTTCTTCATAGATCCTCAGGGAATTTATGCAAATGCTGAGTCCTCTACTTAAGAGAGTTTCAGGAGTGCCAGAACAAGGATGGCATAGCTCAGGAACTATGATGCAGAGGAAGATTTCATTACACCTGCCGATATTAAAACTGGATCTTGCCAGTATAATGAGCACCCATTTTTACGGCAATAAATTTGCGCTGAAGAGTTTTTGGGGTTAGGTTATGTGAGTCCTCTTCAGAATCACTTCTGAAGGCAGGAGAGCATGGCCTGCTGTTGACACCAGAGCTGGACACATTATACTGTGAAAATAGCATATTCACTATAGAATTTCATCCTGATTTTTTTCTAAAAGCCTAAATATTCCATGTTGATGCCTTGTGAGTGTCTTATTCCAAATTTATCCAATTAAAGTCAGAATTTTGTGAAGGATTAAAGGGAAGCAAGATCAATCTATTGACTGCAGCAAATTTATAGTCCAGCTTATTTCCTCATATACTTGTGAACTGAATGTTCCTCTAAAAGCAGTGCTTTGAGAAGCTTTTTCCCAAGAAAAAGCTTGGCTGGAAAATGTAACTGAAGGATATGCATTTCTGTTGCTATAGGTACAGGTTGCCAATTAACAGAGCTCTTTTCAGAGAAGGATCTGAAAACTTGACTACAAACTTGAGGTTACCATGACATCATAAAACTCACTCTCATAAATATTCAGAAAAAGAAATCTTATTACAAATATTAATCAGAAAACTTCTTACTGATCCTTTCTCTATCAGTGACATAGAGAACTCAAGAGAAGGAGGTAAATTTTTAAATACAATTTAAAAGAAGAAGGAGATACTCTGCAAGTAAGCAGTTGAAGATTTGAGAAAGGCTGAGGAAAAGATGACCCAGAGCATATGTTTTATATGGATTTGTTTTAATAAAGTGCTCCAGAAACGGTTCCTGACTAAAGGTGACATCCACTGCTGCCTTAGCAGAGATGTTTTATGCTAGAGAGGTTGTAAAAATGGGCTCCACAAAAACCTTTTTGATTCATCTAATCCTTGAACAGCTTGCCCATTAAAGAGTCTTTGTTCATTTCTAATATTCTGGATAAAAATTCAAAAAAATGTACCTTGTCTTTTCCTTATTAAGGAGAGCAAAGTTACTGGGGTAAAGCGACCCATCCTCAAATCCTCCTGCACTGGAGGCTCAATTTATTACTTCCATGAAACTCTCACACTTCTGGCAGATGAAATCGTAATAAACAAAAATCAAGTCCGACCTTCAAATGGAAATGCAACACTCTTTTTCCTCAGTTTCAATTTCCCTGAAACAAAAAATATATGAAAAAATTATTCAAAATATACAAAATTATTTTATTAAATGGGCTTTTTATGCAGATGCACTTGTTTGATTTTGTTTCCAGACCCCTAAAATTGAATAGAAAAGTTTGAAATGAAAGAGAAAAATACAAGTCAGAAACATGGACTTTTCCCCAGATACATTCCGGTGTGAAAAACATTCCTGCCTAAAAACCTGTGTATTATTAAATAGAAGGTATTTGTGATTTAAGCTCTAATTCCTGCTAAAATTGGAGCTAATGTTTAACTTCTAATTCAACAAGATTTAGTGCATGAAAACTAATTATATCTAAAATGCTTTTCTTTGCCATTACCCTGATTCTACAAAGATTTATATTTTTGCTGCATCTTAACTATGAGAATTATCCTACTGAATCAATGAAATTGGTCCTATGCTTAAAATAATATCAATATATGTGAATTCAGTGTCTTAAAGAAAAAGGATTGTACCAATATTTTTAGGTATTTATTATCATGTCTTTATGACAAGAAGTTGAAATGGAGATGAAATATTGTTAGGGGTTTTTTTTAACAGTGCTATTGCCTTTTTCTTTAATAGTTATTTTCCTTAGGACTTAGCCCAGCTTTTTTTCCTGTTGCACTCACTCAGGGCAGCTATCATATCATAGCTAGGAAAGATAATTGAATGAAGAATTGATTTTTATTGCCTGTAATAAAAAGCAGTTCTTATTACTTTTACAAATTACTCATAATTACAATTGTCTAGAGAATGCCTTATCACCCTGAGTGGAGTCGGAATAAGCTGGATGCACAACAGTACTTCCATGTCTGTGATTTAAAACTTGTGTTCTCATTAATGGCAATGTAAATTAGTACTATGGCAAATTAAGTTCGTATCATTTTACTGGACAGATTCTAATACTGCTGGGGAAGAATCTTAAGCAGACATGCAATTTATCTCTGAGTGGCACCATTCCTGCTGGAGCACGTGCACAGAGTCTGAGGCGTTTCTTTAATTATTAAGGAAGTAGAGTTGTGCAAGTTACACCTCATGAAACATTTTGATTATGTCTTTTAGAGCCCAAGTGTTGGAAACTCTGGAGTGCTCTAAGCAGGTATCTGATTTGTCCCATTGCAGACATGCAAAGCTAGTTCCAGCATTCAGATTGCTCTGATTAGCTACAGCAGGTATTTATTGAATGGCCTTTACTGAAGTCTTGTCTTTAAATTTCACAGAAAAGCAACAGTAAGTTTGCACCTGGCACATCTGAGTTGTTTTTGTCTTGTTTGTCAGGCAGGAAGGCAAGTAGAGAACATATCTGGCTTTTTTCCTGCCTTTTTCTTTTTTTTTAAGTAAAACAAGTAATTCTGGGTCAATTTAATATACTTGATCTGTACAAAACAGAGAGGGAAAAACTGGAATTAGGCAAAACCTCTCTCATCTCACTAAAAAAAAATGAATTGTTAAAAATCCCCTGGTCAGTCCTCATTAACTTCTATCGCAGAAGTTTATGACTTGCTTAAATGTGTTATTCAGATAAATCAAGGTATTGATCTCTCTTGATTATAAAATAAGCATCTCCCAGGAAGAATGAGAACCAGTTTGGGAATGAGAGGTGGATATTTCTTCTTGCAACCTCTTGTATGGCTGGGAAACATCTGGCCTTCCCTTGTTGTTGTTGAATAGTGTGACCACAAATGTGGGCTAATTTTCTGAGGAGTGCTCTAATGATAATTTAGATTTGCTGGTTTTTTTCATATTATACTTTATATTTTATGTGTTTTAACTTGCTCACTTAAAACTTACCACCTGTAAGACAAATCTTTATTCTTCACAGCACTGTGCAAACTTGGATTCACGATTATTTTTTACCAATCAATGAGTCCTATTAATTCATTAGCACCTGCTTAAGGATATAATCAACAATTTAAAGAACAGTTTAGACATTGAACTTGCATTCCAGGTATCCAGACATATCCTAACCACACTGTGCAACATAAACGTGTAGCATATATAGGTATGTGTTGCGCATCTGCAGTTATTCAATACTAAGATTAAATTATCAAAGGCCTTATTAATGTATATGGTATTTCCAGTGATCTGTGCCTTGGGCACTGTTATCAATAAGAACATTTTCTGGTTTTGACAGTAAAAACCGCACCTCAAAGCATCAAAAATGCTAAAAAAAGACCAACTCAGAATATTCTGTGAATTTGTGAATCTGTGATTTATAAATCTTCTCTCAGGATGTCCCACTTGAAATTTCAGGGAAGAAATGCATACATAGACTTACTCAATAAACTCTTGAAATTTCATTCTGCACTCAACAAGAGAACTTTTTACTGCTAGTATTAAAGGGAAAAAGGGAACTATAACTTTGGAGAGAAGTCCAATAAGTCCTGTCTCCTAGGAGACAAACTGCTCCCTTTCTGGATTCAGCAGAGCTCTGTGGACTCTGCAGCTTCTTCTAAGGTTTCCCTCAGTGCCCCCCTGCCCTGCATCCCTGATGCATGGAACATCTGAAGAGACAGATCTTTCTTATTCCCCATGGACACGACCCCCCTCAGTTATTCCCCATGTTCACATGCCACCAGGCTCTCAAGTAACATAAATCATGTCAAAGCCATCACACACACTTAGGTTTTAGTTTGTGCTGCAGTCTGGACTCCCAAGTTTCTTATTTTCCATCTTGGGCCCACAGTGTCCTGGGTAGGCAAGTTGGAAGGAAAAGTTCTTCATGATGGTATCGTTACACTCAGGTTCTGACTTTACATGTCCTGTAGATGTAACAGCATTGTCATAACTTCTCTTGCTCTGTCACTGCCAAGAATATCTACTTTCAGCAGACCCCTTGTGAAGGAACTCTGCACTCACTGTTGCAGCAACAGCAGTCATGGGGAAGGAATGAGGCTGGCCCTTAGATGGAACCATGGAGAGGGTTTCTGTCTGAGAAGACCAATGGAAAAACTCTCTGGAAAACTAAACATAACTTTGAGAAGCCAGACTGAGGCTGAGTCTTCTATCAACAGAACAGTGCTCAGTCTGAAAACAGAAGGTGAAGATTTACTCTTAGAGAAAGGATTGAGCCACCTAGGGCTGATGACCACGGAATGCTTCAGTTTTCACAGACTCCTGTCAGCCGGGAAGAGCTGAGTGTCCAACAGAAGTCCCAGGGCCACCTCATCAGGGGATTATCAACACACCTCTGGCTCATCCCACTCCCAAAGACCTGATGGCATCATCCAAGATATGATCCTCCCAGACCTCTCCAGGCACAGCCAGACCTCCTCCAAAGCCTAAGAGATGGCTTTGGTGAGTATAATCTGGTGAAGGGGACAAGAAGAGGGGGGTATATGAGTGAGGGGCACATGCAACCTGCCCAGGGATCATATGATGTATGTGGTACTCTGGGCATGACAACTGCAGCAACAGCATGTTTCCTTTCGTCTTAAAACTTCCCATGATCCCCTCAGTTTGGTGATGCCCACACCCAGCTTGCTCAGGACCATTAACTACTTAAAAGCTCAGTAGTCCCTGTTTGCATATTGATGTGGTGTATTATCTTTTGTCCTCCTAATCATGCAAATGAATTGCATGGTTGTTTTTTTCTTTTTCTCACAGATCTATAGAAAGGAGAGACATTGATCCAGGACACTTTCATCATGCAAATTCCAAAGACTTCGACTTGCTCAAGTAGACCAAAAACAGATGATCTAGCAGAGAAACTGCGAGACAAATTGAGGACTGAAGTGAGACCCTGTGTCCAAAAGAACTGTGAGAATCAACCTAATAAAGTCACCTGACAACAGGCTGGATCTATCAGAAGTTCTTGGCTTACAGATGTAGGACAAAAAAAAGCAAGAAAAGAAACTTTTAAGTGCTGGACAGTTCCACAGATACTACCAGTAGCCATTGTGGTAGGGGACAAAGCTCCATGACCCTGCAGGAATTTTGTCCTCTGAAACCTTTTTCAATACTTTGGGCTGTGCTTCCAACCTCTACAAAAGATGGGGATAGTCCATTGCTGCTTCCAATGACTGTGATGTGTGGGGACAACATGTACGTTCTCTGCAACAGGCCACATGACTGCTGCTTTTTTCTCTCAGTGATGTGATACATCTGCAATTATAATCATTCCTTGTTCCTAATGTTCTCATATTAGGCCAATTCATCAACATTTACTGTTTCTGAAAAAAAGAAATGTGTTTCAGTGTTAAAAGTGTCTGCAGCTCCTTAACTCTTCATGTTTTTCTGGACCCTACTGAATTTTCATACCATTTGAACCACTTTGCTAACTAGAAAATAGATTAGAAGATGACCTACTCCAGTAGACAAGAGAAATTACTGTTGTTAACAATCTATTCTAGAAATATATACCTATATCTCTACGTATTTTTACATCTTACAGATTTTTTTAAAATATAATGTTATGAGGATGGCACTTAATCACTGCAAAACCTGAGTAATGAAAGTAAAAAGGGATTTCAGACTTTCAGGAGTTTGTCGTCTGTAAGTGGTCCTCAGTCTTCCACAAGTGAACTTTCATCTTCTTTCTCTTTGTTTCTACTCCACTGCTTCACTTTTTCCCCAAATATTACTGACTTCCCCTTGGGGTTCTCCTGGCTCTCATTACTGGCTTCTCAAGGTACAGCTCCCTCCACTGTGTCAGCTCTGACTGTGCTGGTTAATTCATCTGTGCTCTGCATCACTCATAGTTAACCTGGAATATGGCAAATTTGGCTGTTTCAGACCTGAAGGCTACACTTTGTCAGATTTTAGGTAATGTTGGGTAGGTAGCAATATACCAGCCCACAATTTTTAACTTGCACCAGTGATAGCACACACAGGAACTCCACGGAATACGAGAATGAGAAATTCCCACACTGCTTAATTTTCTTCCTTGAAAATGGATGTAGTAGTATAGGCTGATACTTTATTGCTTGCTGCCATGAAAAGTCAGTCTTGTAAAACTAGTCATCTGCTTTTCCTATTTACAAAATTTCTTCTCCTCCAGCCTGCTCTTCCAGCTGCCAAGCTAAGAGCAATATTGTACTTCTTTCTAAACGTAAATTATTTATTCTTGGACAGTCGTCAAGTAGGATGTCACAAGTAGATACCACTTTTTAAAACAGGCTTAACCACTGAACAGCAGAAATCAAAATTAAATCATAAGAATAGCTGTCAGACTGTTCATATTGTTTATTCATCCCTTTGTCTTCAGTGACCTTTAAGAGGAAAATTCTTCATAAGAAGGCTTATCTAATACATATCCAATTATTTCCTAAATAGTGTTCTGGAGTGTATTTCATGAACAGTTGTGGTTAGTGTTTTAATTAAACTTTTGCAGGGCATCTGCATAAAAATATAGCCAGTGGGACAGACATACTTGTTCTATGGGAGGTGATTGACAGCAGGGAGCAGATTGACTTGGCATGTTAGTAAGACTCATTGATCTTCTTCAAGTACATACTGGGAAAACGAGGAGTTCTCTCAACAAGCTGATACAAAAACAGAGTTTCTGGTTGAACAGTAGGGAAACTAACAAAGTTAGTTAGAAAAGGGGAAGTTGTAAGCAAAGAGTGAGATGCTTTTGCATGATGAAGCATTGTAATCTGGGGGGTTTGTCACTGTATGTGCTTTAATATTTAGGACATGGTAATGGATGCTTGTCAGAAATCAATCCATTATCACTTAGGTATGAAGTTCTGTGCTCTGAGAAGCTGGATCTTAGGCATTGAAATCTTGCTACAAGTCTTGAACTGGAGATTATTTTATTAATTTTATATTGGACAAACATGCTGCTTCTTAAACAGAAAAACATATATAATGTGCTCTCATATCAATAAAGCATGACAAAAGTTGAGAAACGTAAGTTTCTTCAATAAAGTACAACAGAAGGGTTGCTGAACATACGAGGACATCTCGTTGAATAAGTTAATTAAAGTGGAAGAAATTACAGTTTCACTTAGTATTTCTGATCAGCTTCTCAGTAGAGAGACTTTTAACATCACTCATATGTGATTTATATTAGACAAATTTTCATTTTTCTTATGCTGACCATTTAGCAGGAAGGATTCTTTTTTTTTTTTTCTGGACTCTTAAATTACTTAATAGCTAATATTTTAACAACAGACTACATCTGGTAATTCTCTAAAATCTACTCTTATAATTTTTATTCATGTAACAATGAATATATGATCTGAAAAAAACTCTTTTTAAAACAGAATGCAGAAACCCATTCCAGCTGAGGTGTGCTGAGGTGAGACATGTAATGAGGCATTTTGAGGGGGATACGTACACGTACACCACTATGTTTATGACATGGCCCTGAAATCTATCTCTAATGCAGATGCAACTAGTGTAAAGAACCTAATTTTCCAAAGAGCTATGAATGTGCTTTTTATTCCCACTAAACTCAACAGGATGCTCAGCAGATGACAGAAGTCCCTCAAGATAGAAAAAATGCTCAAGAGCCTGGACAGCAGTGGCCATAAGGAGGAAATGAGGCCTAAGTTCTTTCCAAAAGTCTCGCTCTCACATAATAAATTAAATTTATGTACCTCACAAGCCAAAAAATAAGATGATCTGAAGAGGTGATTACAAGTAGTCTGTGAACACAATATTTGTTTATTCTAAAGTTTTTTGTCTCATTGCATGTCTCTGGAAGTACCAAAGGGATTGAACTCACAGAATTCATCACTATCTCAAACTTAGTTTCCTGTTATTTTTTCATTGTAAAATGAAGAACATTTTTTATTCATGCTTTAAATAATACAGGCAAATTAGATGCTATCAAAAACCCCATGAAACATTCAAAGCAGCATCAGGATCTGCTTTACTTACAATATATTGCAAAAAAGATGTTTCCTCTGCTTTCTTACAGGAGAGATTTTCATGTACATTCATTGTGTTTGCAGAGCTTTCTTTTCCAATGGGGTGTCTATGGAATGCTTATATACTATAAATCTTAGCAGGCCTACAGACACTCAGGGAAATAACACTTACTGCAACACACTTTGGCGTGGGGATGTACACTGGAGCAAAATTAGACATCCTTAGTAGAGGTTTCCTGGGAGCAGGACTGCTGTAATATGAATTTTTATTCAAATTTGGTTTAGCAGGCATGCTTGAGGTGTCATGCTCGGTTCTGAAATGTAAACCTGACAGCAAGATACAATGCCCAACAACACTGCACATTTCCAAGGGAGAAGTCTGCTCCATCTTCCTTGGTCCTCCTTTATTATAGTTGCTGCAGTTCTTTACTTTTCCAAATTAAGGCTCATCAATACATGTCCCTTCAAGAGGAGCAGCATGGGTATGAATTTTAGAAAGAAGGAGAAAAACAAAGACAATTTCAGTGATGTTCATCAGTGTCTCTTTTTGGGGGGTTCTCTGGGTTATTATATCCTGCACTTTCATAGACCAACAAAGTTCTTCTACCGTCTGGAATCAGCAGGCCTTGTGTACTCATAACTTTGGAAAATTAGGTCCATAGTTTCAGCTTAGCATGCAAACAACAAAACTCAGATATTTGCAAAGTGTTCTTCAGGCTTTCTTGCCAGTGAGTAATGGGTGATAGCAAATAAGATCATACATAAGTTCGCTTAGATTTTTTTTGACAATGCTTGGCAAAATGCACAGTCCAATTGGTCCTGAATCTTAGCAGAGATGCACCCATTAAGTTTTCCTTAAGTAAGTTTTAGGAGGAGTAAAAATAAAAAAAAAAAAAAAAAGCAAGCAGTAAGGACTAAAAATGTTCAGTTTAGAGACAATGGAAGAGTAAAGTCCAGTTCAAAGATGCTAAGAAGTGTCTATATGGACACTTTTAGTTTATGGCAGCTTAGTAGACAACTGGTCCCTGTGTTGCTCTCATCACATCTTTGTTAAAGGGCTGGAAAGATTGTTGAGCCTAGGAAAGAGGACTAACAGCGACCTGAAGGGAACCTGCAAGAAGGATGGAGAAAGACTATTTGCAAGTGCATGGTGTGACAGGAAAAGGGGAAATTAATATAAACTCGAAGAGATTAGGTTTAGATTGGATATTATGAAAAAATTCTTCCCTGTGAGGGTGGTGAGTCCCTGGCACAGGTTGCCCCGAGAAGCTGTGGCTTCCCCATCCCTGGAAGTGTCCAAGGCCTGGTTGAATGGGACTTGGATCAACCTGGTCTGGCGAAGGTGTCCCTGCCCACGACACCAGGAACAAGACAATCTTGAAGGTCTTTTCCAGTCCAGGCCATTCCATGATTCTAAATTGAAAAGTCAAATTTTGGTCTCCATTTGGACTGATTTGGAAGGGGTTTTTTTATGCATCTCATACCAGTGCCTAATCCTCTATGCTACACTATATCAAAATCAGAGAAGCTGTTAAGAACCTGGCCTTTGCCAGCTTTAGAAAGAACCTGCCTTTTGCTAGCTTTACCACAGTTAGACAGTAAAACCCTATTGTCTGTATCTTCTCTGTCCTGTGCTCATTTCCAGCCATAAGTCCAGTGTTCAGCTGGCTGGGGTTTGCCCTGGACCTCTCACATCTTTTTATGCTGCATGTTGTATCATCCCCTTCCTGCCTTCCCCTTTCACCCACACTCCGCCTTAAAACAGATTTCTCTCTTTGGCAGGTCAATGTTAGGCTCTAGACCTCTCCACCAAAGAGCAGAGAGATTTAAACGCCTTGTTGGACACTGTTCCAACATCTCCAAACCGCAGTCTAAAACCAAACAAGGTTCCTTTGAAGTACAAGATCCTGAGTTAGGCATTGATGTATGTCCACAGATCTGCGATTTGGAATCCTGGAAATGTTCCCCGAGGGCCCACCTTATGCACCCAAATAACAAAGGATGATGGTGGTGTTGAGACAAACAGTGAAGTTTGGTGAAACCTAAACTGGAGATGAAAAAATCTGGAAATTTCTGTATTCATCATCCAGTGACATTTGAGGAACCAAAAATGGTCTGTTCTTCTGAAATTAGAAGCTTTATTTGAAAATGTTTAAGGAAGAATTTGTCTTGTACTTTAGTTCAGCTTTTGCAGCTTGCTGCTTCTTGAGAAATTTCTGTCCAAGATTTCAGACCAGTTCTTCATCCTTATCCTTCCTCTACCTCCCTGATCTTCTGTACACTCTGTGAAGCACAGATGGGAGCGCTCAAAACAAGCCAAAAGTCTGTGTCAGCCCCTTCACCCACATATGCACTGAATGAAGGCGAATAAAAGAACAAACAATACTTCTAATGGGGTGCCTAAATAAAAGCCTTATAAACCTAAGGGTGATGGCCATCACAGAAAGAAGCTTTAAAATGGTGACTAAAACCGTTTCAGAACCTGAGATAAAAGTGGATATGCCGGCAAAAGGAATGCATTATTCAGGCATCACTCCAAGAAAGGTAGCTGTAAAGCTTTAGGCACAAGTATTGTGGTTCAAACCCTTCAGGACAGGGTTTGAACTGGAACCAATCAGTGAAAGAAATATTAAAACCAATTAAAAATAATATTCTTATATAGGACACCTGGTGCTGTTAATCGAGCCGAAATAGTTTCAGTAGCACCAAAAGTGCTTAGGGAAAAGCAGTTATCTGAGAAACTGCTGCTGAGTTCTTATAGCACTTTCACAGACAGGCAGTAGAGGCTGTAATGCTCATGCAGAAAGTGCACAGTAATGGTTTAGTTATTACCAAATAATTCCTGTATTGCTAATTACATGGAGCATTTTGAATAAATTATTCATACGCAGTTTAACATTTTTAAAACAAATGTTTTTAATCTGTTTTTAATCTGTTGTAGGCAGCCTTTGTTTTGTTCAAGTGCACGCTCCCAGAGTAAATAGTACTGATGCTGGTAACTAACATGGGCTATTTTGGGGGAGAGATACTTCAAAAATCCATTTCTTCCCTATGTGCAGGTGCCTGGCTCTGCTAATTGTAGCACAGACCATGCAGTAAGTAGATTCAGCAATAAAACTGACTGTAAATTAACTGAATGTTGTCTTTGTCCCAATGATGGATCATGTACAGTCAAAGATCTGACACCTTACAAGTAAGAAGGGACTATTTCTCCTCCCCACTTGCTCTATTTTTCAAAATTCATATGGCAATTCACCTAGAAAATCTCAAAATTTTTGGTTGGTAGAATTGGCAAGTCTGTTTTCACTTGACATTTGAATTGTAGTTGAGGTATTATGAAAAGCTGCCTAACTGTCTAGGTGCTGAGCACCTTTGCAATGCAGTATAAATTATTTTATTACCAATGATTTATATGTGTTTTTCCTAGTCTTCTGAGTTTTGCTTAGATTAGACGTTCAGTTGTTATTTATTTCCACATCTCTGGAAATATAAAAAGTGAATTATTCATTTCTGTGTCATAGCCTAATATGGTTGGGAGGGATCTCAGGGGCTATCTCATCTATCCCCTGCCCTAAGAGGCATCAACAGCAGATGTATTAATCCTGACAGATGCTGGATTAAGGTCTTCTCATAGATTTCCAGAGATGGAGTCATTACAGTGTCTCAGACGGTCTGCTCAGTGTTTCTCTACCCACAGCTCAAAATAGGGTTTGTTTAGGATTTTTATCCCCTAATGTCTTTGCTTTGGTTGAAACTCATTTCTAATCCTTTGCAGCACTGGCCCGAGGAATAGATTCCTCACCTTCACACTGGAGCAGTTATTTTGGTATCTGAAGACCACTACTGCTCCCACAACAGGGTATTAATTTCCTTCATTTGTTCCTCATAAACCATATTTCCTTGTTCTTCTGAAGGTTCTCTATCTTGACTCAGTCCTGTGTGCAAAATGTGATATTTCATCCTCAGTGGAATTTAATTCCAGTCTCTGTGATGTGTCTGTCTACAGCAAAGTCACCATAGGCTCCTTCTATACCCACCAGAGAGCTCATCACCTCCTTAAAGTCAGCAGCACTCTGGGCACAAATGGTTTCAGAGCCCCATCCAACTTGGCCTTGAACACTTCCAGGGATGGGGTATCCACAGTTTCTCTGGGCAGCTTGTGCCAGGGCCTCACCACCCAGTGTATCACTGGCCCATATTCAGAGACCCTAAATCAGTTTATTTTCCATGGGCAAGCTACACAAGGAGTTGTTCTTCATGCTAAACATATATGTAAAGATGTCAATTGTTCCTAAGGTGTTGTATATTCCACCTCTTATGTCAATCTAAATTAATGTGGGAGTCTAAATCAATGTACTTGTGGTCCATCTGCCCTTGAATGCATATAAGTGTAATTCTTATCTTCCCTGAACTCTGAACAAATTCATTCTCCAGAACTCCAGGCCTCACTCCAGTGTCTGTGCTTCACAGTTTGGCAGCATAAAACACTTCTACAAAAAAGTGGTGGTTTGCAGAAAATCCATGGGGATCAGGACACCTAAGGCCCCAGCCAAGACCATTCACTGATTTCAGTCTTAGACAAACCTCTTTCTTTGTTTCTCTTTTATCTCTACCCTTTCAGATCTCTGGGACAAAGAATATCTCTTTCTTTGTGTTTCAGTCTCTGCTGGGACTTCTGAGTGCTACTGGAAACCAATTAATAATAATAATATATTAAGCTTATAATAAACCTGACATTTACAGAAAGAAAAGCTACTCATTTTTATTTCTGAGTATGTTAGATATAAGGCCAAATATATCCTATACAAGGAAGACTTTTGTACCAGAGGAAGAATTTCTGGCCCATTGAAGAAAAAGTGAGTTTTGCAGGCACAATTTTAACTGCAATCTATTATTAAACCCAAAAAGAGCAAAGTGTGACAGCAGGGTGCAATGTACCAGGTTTTTTATCAGATAAGTGTAGAATTAGAGACGGAGGGGACTCTTCTTAGGTTTTAGAGGATTTTCTTATGGATTGTTCCTCTGGCTGGTTTTCCAATAAAGTACTGATTTCTCACAAGTGTAGAGTTCACATTGTGTCATTTCTTGTGTCTACCTGTGCTGGATCTAACAGCTTGGAAGCATTTTCTGATATACTGTTTACAGTTTGCTTTATTCATAGAAATGTCCCTTTAGAGCTTCATTTTAAAGGCTTATCTATTTCATAGAAACTAATGCACTTTTCATTTTCTAGTATTTGGTATTAAACGCAGATAGCAATCTTTGCATTTTTTTTTATTGAAAAGGTTATTATTTTTCTTTTTATCACATGGATGTCTGTAAGTAACATGTAAAATTATCTCTGCTCTGCTCTTGTAGAATTGCAGACACATAGTGCTTGACTGCAAAGCTCTGTAATTTTCATGTTGTTTTTTTTTAATACCCTGCATTTAAAGTTTCACATCTGCAGATCTGAAGAGGAGGATGTAAAATAAAAAGCACACAATGTTCTTAGGAAAACAAAAGAGGAGTGGGTGGCTTTAGATAAAATGATTGCCTTGTACCTCTGACACTGATTATTTTGTTTGGTGGTGCATAAGGCTCTGAAGGAAAGAGTCCATTTGGGAGAGCCATCTGCACTCTGCATTTGCCCAGTACAATGGGATACAGGTTAGTCTCTGGCTGAAGGAAGAATTCAGATAGATTCAGGCAGAAATGAATGTTCAGTGTTAAGCAAAGAGTGCTGTATTCTGGAATGGATGTTAAATGATGTGTCAGGCAGCTCTAAAGCAGACCCTCTAAAATTAAAAGATAGCATTGCCTCCATGTCCTACTTGCTTATTTGCACTGAAACATCAGTGACAAAATATAGATTGTTTCTCTGATTCTATACAAAGCAAGGCTTCGATTACCCTCAGCTGCCAGGCAGACTAAGCCCTGGGTATCATCACAAGACAGACTTTCAACTCAAGACATAGTTTACATTTAATTTGTGTTCAAAACATTTTTAGCTGTCCTGGGCATAGGCAGATTCATAACTAGAACCCAAGATACTTTTCAAGTAAGAGGGGGTTTTTGCTTTTTTTTATTTCTTGTATATTTAAACCCAAACTTTGAAAGGCACCTTTTTCTTCACAAATTACAAGGATTTTGCAGGGAAGAGGAGGGTATTCGTGTGTAGAAATGAGCCATTATGAGATTTCACTATAGTAAGCCTAAAGGGAATACATTTTTTTTCTTACAGGTCAGTGAAAACAAGGTTAGTCGAACTTCTTGTTGAATAATCAAAAACCAATATACTATATGTCCATGTAAAACTTGTCTGATTCAATATTTGCTCTAATTAGGCTTGCTGCAGCAGCTAGTGATCCCTTTAGAGAGCCAGCATTTCAGGTTAGGATTCCACTGAAAGACTTGCCATGCCAATTTTAAAAAATTCCTCCCCCACCTTCCTCACATTTCCTTGTTAAAAAAAAAAAAATAAAGCAAATTTTAAACATTAAAATCATACTTTCATCATCAATTTCTAGTGAAAAATATTTCAAAGTATGGTATTCTATACTCTTGCAGAAGGCTAATCTAAGGGACAGAGAGGTTACACAATTTAATCTAGGTAATGTGACATATTAAAGGGAGGGTCAGGATTGGAACATAAGAGGTTTGCTTTTTTTTATCCTGGGAATATACATAATTATCATCTCATACTTAAGAATAGCATGAGAACAATCTGCTGCTCCTATTATTTTTTTAATATTATTCCAAATGGGTGGTGTTAAGGACAATTTAGACAAAAGTCAATGCTTCCAATTTGTGGGAAAATCCTTGTTCTTTTGAAAGTAGACTGAATCTGTCTGAAAATGTTTTATGCCAGAATTTTCTGCAGAGTAGAAGCTCTCAAGAGGCATTGAAATTGGCAGCCTGGCTACATGTATTTCTACAAGGATATCGGATTTACAGAACTGCAGCAAAGATTTCATAAAGTCCCTGGTTTCAGGGCAAATCACCCAGGAAGAGTCACCCAGGAGTGAGGGCCTCATATCTCCATGGTGTCTGGCTTTAAGTGCTATCCTGCCTCACAGCTAAGCCAGCACCAGAGGCGTCTCACAGGGGGCTGCATCTGGACTGACACATCTAATTCCTTTTTTTAACTTCGTCCAAAATATTTCCAATCACTACTAGCATGGAGCATAGTAAAAATCCTCTTCCTCTTCTCAGTTTTAAGAGGACAACTGAGTAAGCATCAAAAACATCTATTAAACAACATTACAAAGGTCCTTGTTCCCTGAGAGACTAATAAAATAGCCTTCAGGTGTTAGAGCTTTAAATGAGGCAATAAATTTCACCACACTGGGGGATTTTTAGGCTCTTTTTGGATAATTGGTACGCTAAGACTTTTAACATTCCTAGTTTCAGTTCCAAGCAGCAAAGGATAAAACCAATAGATGCAGGTTTCTAATGATGCCAAAGAATTCCACAGAAATTAAATATACTGCTAGGTAATTTTTGTGCTTCTTTTTGGGTGAAGAGTCTGCTTTTGAATTAAAATCCTTATTCCTCTAGATAAGCAGATGGTTACAGGTCTGACACTGAAAAGCATCTTTTGGGTACACTGTTATTTGCATTCCACTTTCTAAGCCCTCCCTGTCAAAAATGCTGAAGGAATGGACTTTCTCCTGGTGGTCCCCAGCAAAGAAAATGCCACATTGTTTGCCAATTATTTGTCACTATTGATGCACATCAGAATCCAGGCAAAGAAACAGAGCTAGAAACAAAATGGAAAAGATATGAAAAAGAGAAAGTAAAAGAAAACCTGAATAAAGGCCAAAGGTGTAGAAAACACTGAATTAAAAAGACTAAAGAAAAAATGTGAAATAAGTCAATGGAAACAGAGAAGCAGCTCAAAATGAGAAAGGAAATAATGATGCTGCTTCTTTAGTGTATTAAAGGAATGGCAAACCTAAAGTGGAAAAGTTCAGGAAAAAAAAAATAATGAAAGCAGAAAAAGACACCGTAAAAAGATGAAGAAAAATAAAACCAAGAAATGCTATAATAATTCCAAGTATCTTATTTACAGGGAAGTGCTTGTAAATATGCCTTCCATATGCTTATAAATATTAATGGTACATATTAAACATACAATAAAAGCGCAAGCAAAGGAAAGAATCTAGCTTTAATGTGATTGTGATTTTCTAAGCTGTGACACTCTTTAGCATTGGCATAATACACCAGGAATTTAACTGAGCATGAAACTTAAGCATATGCTGAAATTTAAGCATTTCAAGGATCCCATTCACTGCTGCAGCTGATTAAAGCAAGTAGATGCTTAAATGTGTTGCTGGATTAGGGTTTCTGGGGACAGGTTAACTTGCAATGCCTACAAAAGGAGATAATATTTTAAATAACATCAATTTTTCTTATTCAAAGCCTTTTTATGACAGCATAGGTTTCTATGCAAATATTTGGGATCTCTTTTCAGTTGTATCTCAGCACAACACACGGAAAATTAGTGAGGATGGGAGTTTGAATTGAAGGGATGGGGCAGAGCAAAATTGCACGTGCACAGGATTATTACTTCAATACATCCACTAATTTGTCATGAAAACAAGGTGATAGCAAATACCAGATCTCCTAGTCTGCATTCTAGTTTGTTAGCAGATATCTTCTTAAATCCTGCTTATATTATGACTTCTTTTACAGAGCACCCAGATAGGGGCAGATCATCAACATCAGTGCCAAATTGCCCAATTAATCTAAGGCGACCTGAGTAATTCAGCTAAATGAGGCATGATCTGAATATGACAAGGTAGAAGGCATGCAGAGAAAGGGAGCAGAGCACGAAAGGAGATGGTCTTAGCTCAAAACAAGGCACAAAGATTCAGGTTCACTATTGCCCTGCACTTTTTATATTTATTTGCATCTCTGTACAAAGTGGATGTGACATGCTACAAAAGAACAAGTAAATGGAAATGCATCTCTGTGGTGCTGTTCAATGGGAAAGTAGGACAGGGCTGTAATTTAACACATGGGACAAGGCTATGCTAAAAAGCAGCCAAAAACCCTGCACTTTAGCAGTATTATCTCTGCTCTCTCAGACCTCTTCACTGTAACTTCAAGCCTGACTCTCACAATTTGTATAAAGATGACAGTCAATCAAATTTCCCTTTCAACAGCCCTAATAGCTCATAGTCTTTTTTTCTGTCTGATTCATTTGTGTCTTTCCATGGTACATTTTCTCCAGCTGAAAAACCTGTATAAGATTTTTTTACCCCATCATGCCCATTCCATGGGCACCTCCAGCCCATGTCTCACCAGAATAATTCAATACTTCAGTTCTACCAGTGCTGCTTCTGCACCGTACCTCAGATTTCTGAAGTGAGCTGAGTTTTAAAAAAATAAAATAATTTTTAAAAAAATTCCACATCACAGTTCTGCAGTTGTGTAAAGAGAAATGTGACACATGGGAAGGAATAAAGAGCTTGGAGCACAGCATTTCATATAAACTGGTGAAAAAAAAACAAAAATATCTTCAAGATCTTGTGAAATCTCAGCCAAGGACAGTGAAGTATCAGCCAAATAGCAAAAGAAAAAACAGTGTTGAGTGACAACTAACTTTACCCAGTTATAGGCAGAGTTTAGTGAGCTGTCTAAAATCTGTAAAAAAAAGCAGTGAAAGAGTCTGAATGCCCTAATAAATCACAGTGCCCTAATAAAATATCATCATTTAACCCTCTACTGATGAATGAATGAATTCAGAAGAATGAATAATTCCTCAGATTTTTCTGTAACAGGAGCAGGCATGTGCTCAGGCAGCAACATTATACACCTTTGGTGATGCCGGGACATCTTTCAGGCAATTGTCTCCTTTTATACCACTGCTATTAGGATCACAGTTTAGTTCAGAGCAATTTAAATGTATCCTTATCTCCTTCTTACATCTCTCCAATAAATCTTATCTGTTGGCTTTGTGGAGGAGGGGGTGGTAGAGCAGATTGTTGTAAAAGGTGTTTGCTTTACGAGCCAAGATAAAATTTACAAGTTACATTTCCATCCAGCTGCTGGAAACGTGCCTTTTTTCATATTCAATTCGGTCGATCCTTTTTACAATTTCTTTTTATTTTATTATTTTATGAAGAGAGCTCTTGCAGTCCATTATAAGCTGCTACCCGAATCAATTAAACATGGCACAGTAAAACTGCAGAACAAAGGACAGAAGCTTTGCAGGATACAGTATGTTCAGTTAATTAGTCCATTACGAATTAGTGGCAATTAAGATTGAAATCTTTTTCATTGATTTGTGCTAGTTTATCTGTGATTGAGCCAGCAGATGAATTGCATAAAATGACAAAAAAAAGGAGTGAAACAACAAGTTCAGAATCCATACTGGATATTTCTCAATCCCAAGAATTGAAGCAGAGGCTGGGAATGGCTGAGGCAGAGAATATGACTGGCTCTTAATTACAGATATTTGGTGTGTAGGACAGGAGTAGACCTGGTCAGATACTGTGTGGCTCTGGGGGAACTTTGCTCTGGAAATCATGAGGTCCATAGGTACCTCCTGAAAATACGCAGAGGGAGCATCTGGATTTTAAAGTGCACTTTTCTATGTGGTATTTAAAGGCCTCCTAGGCAGCAGTGATGGAACCAGCTCATCTGCAATTTGAATCTAGGAATTTTTGTTTTCAAAGTGAAAATTGGATGCCTCAGTAACTGAGCTGGAAAGAAGGAGCCCATAAAACCTAAGCTGGAAATGTTTATTAGAGTGTGGAAGTACGTCTTGTTTGCTACCAGAAACACCATTTCTGAGCCTAATTATCTCTGACCAGCTCACGGACCTCCCAGTTACACAGTTCTGGAAGAGAATTTTTCCACCATATACTTTCCTTTTGGTGGACTACAGTTTATTCAACTATCCCAGCTGAGCTGAAGGTGATAGTTGAATCACTTCCTGAGCTGATTCCAGAAAGCAAGATCACGATGTTGCACTTGACAAAAATAGGTGTACAAGGGTAATCCTCAAGACAATTTTTGTACCATGGGTAAAGTAAACATAATAAAATGCCATTATGGCATATTAGGTTCTTTGTGTACTGTGAAATGCTTTGAATGCAAAGAGAATTGCTACATTTCCAAATTCTGGAATGCCCCCAGATTTTCTGTCTCTGAAAAGACACTATTGCCAGTGAAAAGAAACAAAAAAAATTAAAATATATTTAAGGTATTTTTCAGTCACTTATAAGATACCATCTTTATGAATGCATGAGGAACCAGACTACTCGATAAATTGATACTTGGACCTCAAGAGTCAGTCAGAAGTTGTTACTGTCTATTGGCCATTTCAGAAAGTTAAATAGTCCACATCCCTGTAGGCAGAACTTCCCAGGAACCAAGGTATATTCTCTTCTGTTATTCCTGCTACCACTCTCAATGCTCAATGATGGAAATGACCTTAATTTTCTCCCATTGAGGCCATGTCTTTCTATGCAGGCTGAGCTGCTTTGACAAGCCAGCGTGGGTAACTGCACTTGGAGAGATGCATGTGGCTTGCAGAGCACAGCGAGGATTTGACACACCAAAAGCCAGCAGCGTGCCTGCTTCTACCATCAGTAATGTCAGACACAAATGCAAAAAAGAATCCCATTTTCTGGATGCATAGTGCATTTACGTACATCTGTATTTTCATGAAAGAGGTTCCATATAAATTTCATATGAATTATGGACTCACAGAATCCTAGAATGGTTTGGGTTGGAAGGGACCTTAAAGATCATCTACTTCCAACCCTCCTGTCACGGGCAGGGACACTTTCCACTGGACCAGGCTGCTCAAAGCCCAAACCAGCCTGGCCCTAAACACTTCCAGGGATGGGGCACCAACAGCTTCTCTAGGAAATCTGTTCCAGGGCCTCAACACCATCACATTAAAGTATTCCTTCGTGATACTTAACCTAAACCTGCTCTCTTTCTGTTTAAACTCATCCCCCCTTGTCCTATCCCTACATGTCCTCACAAAAAGTCTCCCCATCTTTCTTGCATATTAAATTAGGTTAGTAACTCTTGTTTTTTACAAACTTGAGGTTTCTTCCTCTCTGTTTTCTAACGTTGGCTTCACCTCTCTGAAAGTAACGGGTGTGGGCATAACACAGGCACAAGGGTAGGAAAGCAAGGATAGATCTGTTAGAGCTTGAATGCACAGACCCTCCTGGAGCTGCTGAGTTACGTAACTGCCTCTCTGTGCACACGTTTTTGGAGCATAGATGTAGTAAAACCCTTGCTCCCCTGTTAACATTTTAAGCTCAAAGAGCAGAGCTGCCTCACTGAAAAAGCAACCTACAAGCACAGTGAGTTGCAGTGAGCTGATTTATTACTGCTCCATTTTGATTCTGCAGAGATGCTTCTTTCTACATTAGTTTTTCGTAACTCACAATAATTCCTGTGTACAGTTATACCTACTGCACATGCACCTCTCTGGTTTTAGATACATAATCACACCCCTGTATATTCATATATAGGTCATTATAGAGATATATACAAGATCTAAGTGGTATGGCACTCTAGATGACAATAAATTCTTGCACATTCAATAAGGAACACTTGCTTTTATATACTTACTTTGTATACTTATATATATTTTTAGACCATAACTGCAACTGTAGAATGTATTTTAGCATTAGTAAAGAGCCATTTCATAGACACACCGTAAAATTCAGAGTAACAGGTAGGATTTTGGACATTTTCAGCACAGACTTTTCTATGCACTGCATGTTGCTGCCTGTTCCCAGGCTTAAAATCCCCACCAGGTACATGCCAGGCTCCTACCAGAGCTGCCATAGCCAAATGGATGTGACTGAACTCTTCCCCCCGCAAACAAAAATATTTGAAAGATCCAGAAAAGCATGTCATTTCATTTGGAATTGCAGAGCTTCACAACCCTGGGAAGGCAAGCAGAATTCAGCTCAGATCAAGACTCCTAAATGTCAAGATCTACAAGTAGGACTGTAGCTGGTAGCCTCAGCTTCCACTGTAGTCTTTGGAGATGTGGGATCCAACCTCAGTGCCCTCAAATAAGGCACTTTTGTGGTGCTATGTGGGGAGGACTCAGGCATCCAGTCTGTCCTCCAGGCACTCTTCCAGAAAGCTGCAGGGATCATATATTTTGTGTTATTTATTCCAGTCTCCTGGTGCAACTCAGATCCTCAAGGATGCATCAGGTGGCACTAGAAACCTATTTTTAAGGAACTTAGTCTTTGTCTACTTTCAGGTGAGCTGAATTTATCCCCAGATTCTTTCAACTGTATTGACAATAAATTGTAAAACAAGTTGCAAAATAACCTCAACAAGTTAAAAAAAATTATCTATATATAGCAATGTTTTTTTAATGAGGAATTCCCTTATGTCAAAGTGAGTTAAATATACTCTTCTTGGACCTACCAACCTGGGCAACTCAAGGAGCTGAGAAATTGTCCCATTAGTTTACATGGAATTTAGACAGCAGATAGCCCACAAATAACTGTGCATGGTATTTCTGGTCTGGTTGAAAAGGAGAATTACATGCTATTCAGAAATCATCTCAGAAAAATAGCTTTCTGCAAAGAATGGCATTTAGACAGTCACTGAAGTACAACATCCGAGAACATAAATTTTACCCACAACCCAATTTCGTTTTCTACAGATTGCTTTGAATCTTGCCCAACATGCCCATGTAATCTCCATGTTTCTGGTGTTATAACTAAATACCAGAAGATTTGCATCATCTCCACAGATTTTCTATTTGCTGACTGCATAAGTTAAACCAAATACATACAGTGTGTGAAAGTACAATACTTATCATCTTGTGTCATTTTCTTGAAAAATTACTAGGAGCCAATTATTTCCCTAAATTTTGCTTAGAAATTTGTGGAAAAATAGTTACAGATAAATAATGAGTTTCTTAAATCTGTGCCAGTGCAATGGCTACAGATCTCTGGCTCCTCAACAACAGCCCTGTGTCTTTAGCTGATACTTTTCTTAACAGGGCATACCCATCTCTTGTTTCACTTCTTTAGAGGTAGCTAATCATTCTGCAGCAGGAAAAGCAGCCTCCATTTTTAAGTGTTCTCACTATAAACCTCTGAAATCTTATTCTGAAGCATCTGAGGGTCATTTTAATTGCGGTCACTCACTCCCTAGCACAACAGCCCTAGGAGTGCATGTGGTTTATTGGATCATTCCTTCAAACTCTGACTGGAGCTCCCCAAAAGTGCTTGTTGTCTGAAAAGTGACAGTAAAATGACATTGTAGGCTCCTATATATCTTTTCCCGATGGATTCCAGATCCAGTTTTCTCAGTTCATGAGTGAAAAGAGGCTTATTTTCTCTTCCCCCTCTTGCAAACACAGCCTGCAATCTGAAAACCAAGCAGGGTTCTTCGTTCTTCTTGCCTCATTACCAGTAATAAAGATCCTGCAAGCAGAGTTTTACCTTTCTAATGATGAAAATGCATTCTAATTTGGTCTTCACTTTTCACTTTATTTGTCTAATCATATCAAGAATTTTTCCTGTCAACAGGATAAACATAGTAAGGGCCAATATCTGAATAGGAAGAGGTCACTTTTATGAGGCTGTGTGTCGTAGTATAACAACATTTCACAGCGACTTCTTAATGTGTCAAGAGAAAACTGATATGTGGAAGATTATTAAAGTTTGGGTTTGATTTCCTTGGCTTGAAATATCAATTTGAAATAGCATCAGAACTGGACTCCAATGCCAGCAGGGAGTCACATTGCTTTGTGAGAATACCAAGAGAGAAAAATCTAGAAGAAAAAAAATTGTGAACACAAGGGAGTACAATTTTTGGCTTTAGACCCTCGACAGCACCATTTTTATTGAACCAGTCATAATTTTTTCCCCTATTTTTCAATGAACTAGTGTGGAGAGCAAATGCTTCCTTTAGGGCAGTGTGGGGTAGTCAACCAGGATCACTCTAATGGGATTGCAAGTGACATTTCACTGGCCCTCATTCCAGGTAGATGTTTCTGCATCAGCAGGTTCTTTTCAATGCCTCTCTCATATCTCAAAAAGCCAAGAAGCTGTTTCCAGCAATTACCTTGACCATATCTGACCAGGACAAACCGTAATCAGTTCATATTACTCTGTCATTTTGAAACTAGAGCTGGGAGAAAGTTGGATTTGAGAGCAGTAGTGGAGAGAATGCAAAAATTAATATATCATATTATTATTAGCAATAAAACATCAGCCAAATATAGTGATCATAAAATAGTCACAAACTAAAATCAAGGGGTGTGAAACAAATCCTCTAATCTTCTTGCTTCACATCACACAGCTGTATTTTCTGGTAGATTGCACAAAATGCCCTTTGTGCTCCTGCTGTTGCAGGACTTTTTTTTTATTTATTTTTAATGCGTATGCTGCTGTTAACCTCACCAGCACTAGAAAATCTCATCGTTCATTGCAAAATGTAGTGTAATGCACTTCACCATTCAGATTAGATATGGGTGATTATAACAATAATCTTGTGCATGTGCTGTACATCTGTACAATCAAGCCATTCTTTTTTAAATATTAAATGGCCTCTTGGGGCAAAAAGTAGGTTAATCAAAATAATACTGTCAAGTAGAGAGTACAGACCTTTTTATAAAAGAAAATTAAGTAGAACTGGTAATTATAAGTAGTGTACAACCTTTCAATGTAGTCAATAAGAAAGTTAATTTGCTTAAAATAATGAGGTATCCTGGCATGAACAATCTGTTCATACTTTGTTCCCAAGAGCCTCAAGAGGGAATCAGAGCCCTAGCTGACATTTGATACTTTCTGTCAATTTATCAGCTCGGTGTCAGTCTGAGTTTGTAAGATGGTGGTAGAAGGATGCTTGGGGACTGATACGAAAACTGGGAAAACAGAGTCGGTTTCTAATGCCTGAGCTTATCCTTATTAAAAATAAATAAACCCCTCACATTTCCATCCACACTCTCTTCAAAATTAACTTGGAATGTTTGGATATGGTGTCTATCTAACAAGAATAACTAGGGTACTAATAATAAATGTAAGCAATATTTGGGAGAGCTGAGGAGATCTTAAGCTTTGGGCTTCTCTAATGGAGATCTGTTTGCAAATTAATGAGAATGGGAGAAACCAAATTACCTCCCATTTTCCATTTCTCTCTGAGGTTGTTCCTGTGCTGCCAGAAGCTGTCAAGGGCCAATCTTGGTAAGACAAGACACTAGATGACATCATTTTGGTGACCAGTTCAAAACATCCATGAAATTATACAGATTTAAGCCCAAACCATGAAGGTTTTCTTCCCTTCTGCTGCCTTGCCTTCAGACACTCCTGCCTTAGGAAGTTTTCTTGGAGAATAGAAACAAACAGCCAGATAATCAGCAAAGGCTTGGGGTCATATAAATATATGGTTATGGGAAGTTTTACTTCTGGTTTTCACGCATTGTTCGTTGCCAACCTGGAGAGATTTGGGCACCCAACAAATCAATGGTGCTCCATCAAAAAGCAATATCAGCAGGACATACAGTGATAGAACAAGGGGGAATGGATTTACATCAAAAGAGGACAAATTTAGATTAGATATCAGGAAGAAATTCTTTACTCAGAGGGTGGTGAGACACTGGAAGTTCAGAGAACAAGTTGTCCAGAGAAGCTGTGGCTGCCCCATCCCTGGAAGTGCTCAAGGCCAGGTTGGATGGGGCTCTGAGTAACCTGGTCTAGTGGAAGGTGTCCCTGCCAATGTCAGGGGGATTGGAACTCAATGAACTTTGAGGGACCTTTCAACCCAAACCATTCTGTGATCCTACGATTCTGTGACTATTAGGAGAGAAGTTTGGAAAAGAGATAATTGTACATGTGCCACATAGAGGTCACAGCTCACAGTTTGTGGTTAATGAGAATTCATGATGATTCATGCTAATATTTACTGGCTCATTAAGATGTTGTGCTGCCTGTTAGAGTGGTTTGAGGAATCACTGGTGTCTGAATGCAGATGATATTCAGATCACCAAAATCAATTTTTCAGCTAAAACAGCCATCCAGGAGAATTGGTCAGTGAGACAGACAGCCAAAGAAGGACAGCGGCTAGTCCACAATCTCAAATCCTGCTCAGTTATGGCCAGGAGGGAAGGGTCAATTATCCTGTGCTGAGAGGACTCATGGTGAAGGTGAGACAAGGCATTGCCACCATCACCTCTCAAGATAACCCCTGGGTATGTGCCTGTGGAGATCTAAAATGTAACACCACATTTCTGCAGTAATAAAGATGTTACTAGAAAAAGGGGGTTTTTTTCAAAAGGGTGATCCTTTTGACTCTGACGCAGCTTAGGAAAAAGCAGATACATCTCACTGAGGGCAAAAGGGGGCTGAAGGAAGAGAGGAGCAGAAAACCCTGAAAGCTGAGAGGACTGCAAGGTCATCTACTCATTCCAAAGTCTGTCTGAGCCAACTGAGGAATTGAGGTGTCCTTCAAAGAAAAGCTTGTGCACATTTGCAAACAGTTCAGGAAAAAGCTACTGAAAGCAGGTACTTCAAGAGCAAACAGTGGAGGTTTTGAGCTCCTTGTACAGCACATCCCAAGCATTGCCAGCTTGTACAGAGCCCAGTGCAGGACCTGGGACCTGGGGAATTTTCTCACTTCATGACAGCAAATCCTTGCCCTCACTAGTGCTCTGCCATAACTGTAGCAAAAAGCTGCCCAATTTCCTTTGACCTCCAATGAGATCCATGGTTTGCTTATCCTGGCAAAGGAAGAAGTATTTGTTTTCCCCAGGCCTCCCCACAGGCAAAGAGGGACATGCCAGCCATTCCTGGGAATGTGCAGAGCCATGCAGAACCTCGATGCTTTTGACCTTCTCTGCATGGATGCAGAAGTCCTCTCTGAGACAACCCTTCATGAGATCACAGCCTTCCCCAGAGATATTTCTATGTTTCTCCTGGTCACAAATGTGAATGCAGTGTGTCCATTGAAATGGAAATGCTCTGCAAAGTCACAACAACACAAAGTCACAACCAAAAAACTTCCCTCAGGGGAGCTTTAAAAATACTGGATTCCTAGTACTGTCTAGACTATCTGGAAGGTAAATATTTGCTCCTCAGAAAGGTTTTTCATGTTTCCCAGTGTTGAATGTCATCCCTAGCAAGGCCACTAGCACTGGTTTTGGTTTGGCTGAAAAACAGATATATTACAAGTTCTTTCCAGGAACACTCAGCAGCACATTTAGCCTGTCAGGTGAGTCCCAATAGGCAGGACACAGGCAGCCTGCTTTAAAGGATGGAACTAAACAGTTAAAGAATAGTTAAATGATAGAAAGCTTTATTAGCCTCTAATGTAAAACAGAAACAAGAATTTCCTTACCATGAGGTTTTCCTTAAAGAAACATTTGACTCCTTTTCTGAACAGAACACTTAGGCAGGCTGTGCAAATTTCCAAAATAAAGTAAAAGAAAAAGTACTCACTTTAATGTTTTACATTTCAGTCTGTCAGCATCCTCACGTATTTTCTTTCTGGAGTGACCAACCACAGAAGGCATCAATCAGCAAGTTCTTACATCTTTACAAATAAGAAAACCTGGGAAAAAAACCCAGATTTCAGTCTAATGTTCCTTTTAAATCTTTTCACTTAAAGAACTACCTGACATAAAAGTGTAAAGTGAGTTACAATAGCAGACACCAAGTCCTGAAGCTGAAAACACTGCTCACTGCTTCCACTCCTCTACAGCCACGCAGGTACTTGCTGTGTCACGTTGTACCATCAAAAACAGACACCTGAGCATCTCCTCTGAAAACATGTCATCAAGCAAGGGCCAGTTACATAAACTTTCTTAATTAGTTCCAGGGAGAGGTTAAGTTTGACAGGAATTGAGGTGATAGCAGGAAATATTTCCTACATTCCCTATCTATCATCAGGTGGTTAAGAGAGAAAAGGTCAAAACTTCTCACTATCCACACATGTCAAACACAGACCCTGAGTCCCTAAAAATGCATTGCAAGGGATGGAATTATTTTCTATGAATGACCATCCAGTTATTTTTAAGATTAAACCAATCTCTTGCTATGAAAGTTCAAATAGAAAGAAGGCTTTTTTTGGTTTTGTGAAACTGAAATTACAGGGAAGACTTTCACACAGATACCTGCACAAAGCTGGGAGCAGTTTCAAACTCCAGCAACTCATTCCGGGGTTTTTTTTTTGCTCTTAACTGGGTTTATGTGCAAAACTACAATGCACTTGTAGAATCTGGACTGTCTTCATCTATCTGCCTTAAATGAACTTGTTTTTTGGCAGACAATGGGTCTCCACCCACTGGTGATTGGACCCCACTGAAGCGTCTCAGACTGAATACAATAAATACTAATTGAAAAGTACAAGCTGCTCCTGCAAGTGTTTTCAGGGTTATCTATAAGACAAAAGAAATGTAAAACATTGGGCTTTTTTTTTTACTATGTGTGTATTGCACAAGGTGGAATTCATCCAACCACACAGGGGTTTCTGGATGTACACAGACAAATTGGTTTCAGCATTTCACCAAGTAACTCTGAACTCCCTTAGTAGAGAGAGACAGTCAATACATCCAAGTGTCTCATCCTATTTTAGAGACCTACATTTCATTAGATAAGCCTTGCCCCTAATCTTCCCTGACTCTCATGGAGCCCAGATTCTCAATACTCCAAAGCACAAGCTCAGACAAACACTCACCTTTTGTCAGATCAATCTTACTTTGAGTTTCTGACTCTACAAATTAACACATTTCTAATCTTTAAAATTAAAAAAAGCATTATTTTTTTCCCTCTTGTAGAAATTAGAATTTATGCTGTTTTCCCATGGTTAGTTTTCTAGTCCTAAGGAAAACCACAGTTCAATATGCCCACCTTAACAGGGCCAAAAGTAGTTGGTTATGGATACACCAGTCCTTGTGCGTTTTCAGGTCTCATCTATTCAATGTGCCTGGGTTTCATCCACACACCAAAATTGCCCCTATCCCTCAGTATCACATAGGCTGATTTCAGCCTTCTTCTCTCCAATTTTTTCCAGCCCCAATATGTAGATTTATATGTAATTCCCTGCATTAAATTATGACACTAATTCGCCAGATTTCAATGGCTGTTCATACAGGTGCCTTGTTAATCATAGGTTAAGTGATTTCACATGTTCGCTTAGTGAGTCAGTGGCAGAAATCCCACATCTCTCCATTCTGCATCCTCTGCTTCTGACAGCCAGTGAACTCTGCCTCTTCATGGCATGATGAACACAGGCAGTGAGCACTAAGAATCATTAACTGCATCCACAATCCACTCCACAAATGTCTTTCACTTGGCTAGATCTCATTGCTCAATTATAACCTAGTCACTTATATTTTGCAGCTCATCATCAGAGGCTTCTTATCACATGTGGCATTTGCTCATTAAGACTGAGATGTTATTCCCAGGATTCAGGCAAGGGTTAACATCAGTAGGAGTTGCATTCTTATTCTGTGAAAATGTTGTTCAGAGGCATGACTAAACCGATCATCTCCTGTTAGAAATTTGCTTCTTGAAGAAATTAAAGGCTTTGTCAAATAAAAATGAAAACTTCCTAAGTTTGCAGTTAAACTGTATGCATTAAATCAGTTAGCTGTAAAGCCAACTAAAGCAAACTACCTTAAACTATCTTTATTCTTTTTTTTTTAAATAGAGCACAAAGATTAACCTTTGCATTTCTGAGCTGCCTGAATATTTAGTGTATTCACAGTGTTAAAATATCTGGAGACATATTTCTAAAACTGAGCATATGTACAAAAAAAAAACCCACCTTGTATTTTTTGTATGCTCTCCTGAAATAAATTTCATACATATTTTTCTCTAGTCATCATGGCTTCAATACCACACTCACATTTACCATATTTCTTGTGGGACTCAACACTGTGCTGTGTGGAGAAACTTTGACTTGTGTTGGACTGCTGTAAAAATCAATATCAAAGCCTGAATAAGCTGCAATAGGGAATGCTTATTAATGTGCAGTTGAGGGGAGTAGTGAAAATGACCCATCTTAATGCTGTTGACAGCACATTTGTCTTGGTGTCTTATTGGTTTTAATTTGTCATCTGATAAATGTCCATTTATGTAATGGAAAGTTAAGTGCTCATTAGTTTACATTTAGCTTTGTGTCTAGAGTCAGGTCAGGCTGCTGAAACTGATGTTACATGAAAGCTATTAATAGTCATAAAAGGTTATTTCAAAAAAAACAACTGAAAGGAAATATTATATTTGTAAATGTTCAGATAAATTTGTTTGGTTTCTTGATTGACTCTAATGTCAATAAAATAGTTTTTCTTGGGTTTTTTCAGATGATGTGGAATTTCATGCCTCTTAATGTCCAAGAAATTCTGTATAAAATGTTTACCAAATCAATTTTTAGAAATATGAAAACAAATATATAACCTTTATTACTGGTGAGTGAAGCAGGTGCTACAGATCACATGTAAAATTGTTAATTTATTGGTGTTGTATGGTCCGTAGGGCAAAACCACGTATCCTTTTCCTCTCTCAGTTTTTATTTGTGTTTGCTCAGTCTTAAAGTGGAGTTATCAATGCTACTTATAATAAAGATGCAACAATAGAAATCATTACTTCTAGGGCTTTGATCTGAGATCTACCATAAAATTCAAGGAAGGCATAAAAATGGCATAATCCAAAATCATTCTGCAGAACTGGGCAGGAATTTCACTCTGAAATGCATGTAATAGCAAGTATTTTATCATCTTTCTCAAAATATCGTAAGGAAAAACACTCAGACACTCTGGTGATGTTTTGGCATGGGGTGAGAATGTGCATAAAGGCAAGGTGACTGTGGTCTGGGCTATAGAGTATAAACAGAGTCCAAATCCAAGCAGTCCTAAACCAGCCCTGCTGAATGTGACTGCTCTACACTCACCTATTAAAGCCACTGAATCTGTTAAGATCCAGTAAAACCTCTTTGACAGTATCTACCTGTAAATTTTGTCTTCTTCCAGCCTGCAACAAGTTATTGCTTTGCTGTACATGTGAACTCTGACTTGTGCAGCTGGAGTTAAAATATCTGTTCTGAAATCCCCTTAAACACAGGAAGACAGGGGAGAGCTTAGTGA
Organism: Corvus hawaiiensis; assembly: GCF_020740725.1. NCBI lineage: Eukaryota > Metazoa > Chordata > Aves > Passeriformes > Corvidae > Corvus > Corvus hawaiiensis. The sequence continues at coordinate 74,797,495 of NC_063216.1, read as the reverse complement.
GCGATGCACAACACTGCTGACACCTTAAAACAATACATGTTATTCTTTAAAAGCAATCTTAGGCCAAGCTACCCTCTGACTTCAAATCCATTCTGTGGCTGTGTTAATCATATTGAAAATGCCAAGATGCTTTTGTACAGCTTCAAAAGGTGAAAAATGAACAAAGAGGACAACAAAATGCAGGTAGAATTATTTTCCATGTGGTTGGGTATTTTTTTTTAATCTTAGCAAAGGGTTTCATTTAAATGACCACTTCAGTTAGTACCACACAGCTCAAGTCCCAACCTCAGCTTTCCCATCTATTAAATCTGGTTGACCTCCTTCTTAAACTACCTGGGTTTTCCTTGATGAAAACCACAGTGCAAGAGCTCCCCGGTGGTGTTTCATATCACACAGGTCAGTGAGTGAAACTTGTGCCTTGTGCCACTAAGCTGTGCCTAATGATCACCTGTATTAGCTTTCAAATATGGACCTTGGGTTTAATTTCTCTGCTCAGGAGGTTTTTCAGTCCAGTTCCAAGCAAAGGCATCATGAGGATATCACACTTCCTGTGTCTCTAGATGCCAAGTTTTCTGAGGTGCCACAAGTATCTTTCCTCAGGTGACCCCTCTGTTTTCCAGGCAAGACAGTACCCATGCAGCAGGAACTGTGAGATGGAGAGCTAAGCCTGGACTTTCAGAGTCAGAGAGGATTTGTCCTTGAAAAAGCTCCTTCCAGGTGCCAGTGGAGCACAAGAGCACCTGAGTTCAGACACAGGATGGCTTTGAAACAGTTTTATGCTGCTCAACCCCACTTCTTCCACACAAATGTGGCACCCAATTCTGCTGAGGTGCCCTGAGGTGCAACCACGATATTTTTGGAAGGTAGTAGAGTTCATCTGTATGGAAATGAGCCATGCAGTGCTATCTGTTTTCAGGCTGTCTTGAGTTACCAGTAGAGAAGTCACCAGAGAGGCACTGGGAACAGAAGGAATTATCAATAATCAATAACCACTGCTAACGTTCCTGCTCTGTGCTGGAATTACTGTGATCTGGATTCCCAGCTTATAATATAGAACAGTATTTCAACTTATCAACAAGTTATCTCTCATATTTTTCTTTCAGCTGTACATTCCTAAGGACCTCAATGGTCTTACTACATTCACAAGTTTTTGTTTTTTAAAATTGTGCCTGTTGGATCTCAAACAGTTCAATACATTTTTAATCACTACTCCTAAAACTGAAAAGGGTTCAATTGAAAACTGTTTTAATTTTTGGTACAGCCTTAACAATCAATGGTTAGCCAGTTCTAGCAGCCTATTCATGTCTGCTCGAAAAACAGGAAATATTTTGCTGTGGAGACTGGATTGGAGAAAATAAAAGTTCACAACCTTTCAGAAGTCCAAAGAGTTAAGATTTGAAGACAAAACTTCTGGCTGTTTTCTAGAGCAACCCTCATCTCACAGGAACCCTGAGCTGAATCTCTAAGCACACAATATTCTTCAGACAAACACTCCAGGCCCCCAGCCCCCACACCTTATCAAGTTTCAATCCCTCAATAATGCTCACAATTTCGTGGGAAGTCAGGACTTCTTCAGAGAAAGCGGAGGGATCAGGTGAGGTTATTCGGTTTGCTGAAATCAAAATGTGAAACCAAACCTTTCCATGAACTAAATCCTTTTCCACTTCTTCTGTATAGCCAAAGTATTTAGGATCAATTCTTTTTTTATAAATTCCCTTTGATAGGTATACAAGATCATAAATTTAGCACAAGAAGATTAGACTTTTTAATTTTAAACTTGTATGGTTCACAATGCATTACTGATATACTTTTTTCTTGCTGCCCTCAGTTGTTTAAGGTATACTCATCACCCTAAGGGATTATACATTCTCATCTGGGTAATCTTGAATGGCCCATAATTATATAGGAAAGTAGTAAAAAAAAAAAGTAAATACTATTTGGAAGCATCTTTTTTTTTTTTTTTTTTTAAGTTTCAGAGATGTGTGTTTAACAAATATCACCCATTTCATTAATTATATGTTGGGAAAATAAATTTACCTCTACCACTCCAATTCTTCTGATAAACATCAAAAAGCAACCAAACATTTACTACATAATCTGCAACATCAAATAATGATTCTCTATAGAAGTTTCTTTATTTTACAATATATAAGCTCGGCAATTACCTGTAAGTAAGTTCCCATTATAATTTCCCATGAACTTACAAATAGGTTGGTATCTCTTAAAAAAAAATATCAAGTATTTTCAAGGAGCAGTTTATAAAAAAGGAAGTGCCTCTAATAGGGAAATTTTTCTTAGAAAAGAACTGCTCTCAGGCTAAAAAATCTCTGTGTCAGGGTTAACAACATCTGTATTACATATTATTTTCACAGAATTTAATTAAGATAACCGATCAAATAAATCATTTGAGAGAAATTATTTTCAGTAATTATGAAGTAGAAAGTGACAGTAAACTGTGTGGACTGTTAAAGTTACAGCACATCGACCACTACAACATGGAAAATAGTCTTATGTAAAATGGAGAGCTAGGAGCACAAAGGCAAGATTAGACAAAGAAAGCAATTATGTTCTTATCTACTGACAGTTGCAAAAGGAGAAGTCAAGTGTAATATCATGTATTAAGAGGCAAAATACCAAACATGAGTCCACAGCCATAATTTTTATTCCAGATGTGTAATTACATGAAGTTGTAAAACAACACAGAAAAAGAAACTACTTTTTTTCCAGCTCTGTGATTAGTTCTTGTTAAATCACCAGTTTTCTTCAGGTTCAATTCTGAATGCAAGTAAAATTTTCTCAACAGTTCAGTTCCTTAGTTTTGACCTGTAAGGTTTTGATGGATTGATTCAGCTTTTCCCTATTTCGTGCAACATGTGAAAAAACACAGAAAGAAATTAAAGGAAGATTCCATCCTTTCAAGTGGGATACAAGTTGCTTTATTTGGAACAATTTTCCACTGAGCTTTTGAGTATTTTGACTAAACAGTTACACACCTGTTATTTTTAATTAAGTGAAAGTTTGTTAGAGATTTTAATGTTCCTTATTCTGCTCACTTTGTTGAATAAGAAAGCTCCAAAATAAAAATTGTCTGAAACCTGTTTACTTTGTACTGGAGTAATACAGTGTCAAATCTATCCTTTATTGACTACCTGGAAAAATTAACATTTTGGTAATTGTAATTGGCTTACATATATTTTATTAAAAACATTAAATTATGGCTGCCCCATCCCTGGAAGTGTTCAAGGCCAGGATGGAGCAACCTGATCTAGTGGAAGGTGTCCCTGTCTGTGGCAGAGGGTTGGAAACAAGTGATCTTTAAGGTCCCTTCCAACTGAAACCATTCTGTCATTCTATGAAGGTTTTACCTTTATTTTAGTAATGGAAGATCTGGGTAGATATTTGAATCAAAGCAGCATGGAAGGAAAAAGGACAAGGTTGTGTAGGGAGCTGGCATAGCCTGGTGACTGCAAATACTTAACATCACAGAGAAATAAGAGGACAAATGCACCAGTTAAAAAAAAAAAAAAGGGATCCAGGCTCCCACCTGTGGGTACAAGTAGTACCAGTAATGATGGTGTTGTAACAGCACAGGATCATATTCTGAGTCACTGCTGAACATATCGAGAACACACAATGTCACTGCACAAAAGAAACCCACAACATCAAGGCCTCCAGTTCTCCAAGACAGAAAATAAGTTGGTTTTAGTTGTTTTACTGTGTTACACAAGAGGCCAGTGACAAGGACAGGGCCCCACAGTACTGGTCTCAGTACAAACACAGAACAAAGAGGTTGCCTGGGTCAGGAGTTTACAGTCTAAATATAGCTCTTGATTTGTGGAGGGCAGGGTAAAAATTGTCTGCTCAGTCTGGCCAGCACCAGTTTAGCATGTGCATCACATTCTTTTTTTCCATTCTGCTTTCCAAGACCAATCAGGAGGGATCAACTAAGAAGCGAAGTTCAGGCAGAATAGACTTACTATTTTCATTTTCTTCTATATAAATAATGCAATGTTATTATGGAAAGGAATAGAAATAGATTATCCTCTTTTTAGTTCCGGTCCCTGGATGAAGGTTGAAAAATATATTATTGTAGTTAGCAATGTTACACTTGCAGAGAGAATTTGAATATCAATAAGCAGAGAGATATTTAAATGGATATTTACATATAATATCAGTGTATGTTTACATTTAATATCATATTGGATTTAATTTTATTATGTTCAAGAAAGCAATTGGGTGAAGAATAAACACTGTGGGATGTTATCTCATTGATATGCAGAATCAATATGATAATCAAGTTGCTGATATAAACTCATAAGAAAAAGCTTCTGACATTTCATCTAGGATCCTTAATTTCATATTTACAATGTAGTGCGAGACTTTATACTGCAGTCATAGTGTTTAATTAGGAAGATACTCTTGTGTCCATTTTTTTTTCTAGATACTTTTACCATCCTTTCAAATGATGAAAGACTTATACTAGTTTCTACCAAAGAGTCATGAAGACCTTTTCTTTCAAAAACAAAAAATAAGTTTAATTAATAGATACAGGGTGAATTTATAAAACAAAACATCATCCTAAAAATTTCCAGGGCAGTCTACCATCCTAAAATCCCTTGTAAGAAGTACGAGAAGTGTGTTTGTTTTTAGGGGTTAGTAGAATGTATTTCCTACATCCCAAACCAGTGTAAGATGTTGAAGTAAATTGAACTGGGTTTACCTTTTATTTTTAGCAAAAACAAAGCCAGCAGGCATGATGACTGTGATATGTATGTTTAATGCTGTGGTTTAGGGGAGTAATTTCCCTTTCCTATTTTGACACCCCTTGAGTCATTTATTTAATAAGTGAAATTATTCCTTTCCTTGCATTTTGCCAAATAAGTGTCCACCACCTTTAATGAGTGGCATGTTAACATGTTCACTACCACGTTGACTGCGGTGCCTGCCTCAGATAAAGAAAACCAAAAAACAGCGTACCTGTGGATGAAGTTCACAGCCAGCACCTGCGAACTGGGCTTGTTGCATGACCTCTCCAAGAGTGTAAATACCATCCTTGGACATCCAGAACCAGCTGCAGCAGAGCCTGGGGCAGGGAACATGGCAGAGCTGGGGACTTGCTGTGGCTTTTGGTAGAGCTCTGGAATGCTGCAAGACTTCAGAATAGTTTACTGAAGAGGTTTTATATCCTTACAGATCTGGGTGCTGGAAGGATAAGAACCAAATGTTCTCATCTACTTAGACCCACCTTTAACTTTTATTAACAATTATTTTACTCCCCCCCAGACCAGAATCTCACAGAGGGCAGATGTGCTACCCTAGCTATGGACTAAGCAAAGACATCAGTGACAAACAGCCTTTCACACATTTCTTCAGTGATGTGAGAACACCTCATGAAATATGTTTCTCTGTCTGAATTAAATAAGCTTATCCTTTAGCAAACTGTTCTATAAAAAGTTATGAGAGCCAAATGTCTCTAAAACTGAGATATCATTAAAGCTACTACAACATTCCAGACATTGCCACCAGTAATTTTATAAGTTAGGATTGATTGGGTCTCTATTCAAGAATAAAAAACGAGTAGCATGCCAAGAATGTTGACAAGGAGCGATATGAATCCAGTCTTATCTCAGTGTTATTGCTCTTGCCAGTCACTATCTTACTATTAAGATAAAGCAAGTTACCCCAGCCTGGAAGCTACTGATTGAAGGCTGGATAATGATTTCTGGATTTCTCACCACTGCTGCAATATTGGAGGGAGTCTGGAAGAAGATGGATTGGCAAATTGCAAATTTATGTTTGAGGATATGCACATAAAAAGCAATTTAATGAATTTATATACCTGTTCATATATGTACTTCTCCCTGTCTTTCATTGTCATATACAAATAGCATCTACTTTTCATAAATAGTTGTACATAAACATGTCATCTCTGCTAGTTGGAATGGCATTTAGGTGTCCAGAGATATTTAAATATTAAAAAAAAGACATTATTTCTATTCTGAACTGTTCTGTTAGAGTGATACATATCTCAATATTCAGGAAAAATTGGTGTAGCTTGCATACTGTATCTATAAACACTGTATGCATATATGTGAAATTTGTCTGTGCACAATCAAACCCCGTAAAATGTTTCATGCTTTTAAGTGGCTTTTGGATCAGTCTCAGTATATATTTCTTGTCTAGATGCAGCAGAATTTAATACTGGTTTGGGTTTTTTTTCCTTGTTGGCTGCCTGATAAGTTATGGTTACAGCAAGCAGGAATTGTGCTTGGGGAAAAAAAGTTATGAGATTCCAGAAATTTATGTGTTCCAAACAAAAATTAAGACTGTAAAGATTTTCAAAGACATAAAGGCAGTCCTCATAGGACAGTAATAGGGTATTCCAGTAGGGTGCTAAATGGAATTTTTCCCTTTACATAATTCAAATCAGGAATCCGAACTTCAATTTTCATAACTCAGATTCATTCCTTAGCCACCCAATTATGAACAGTTCTGGAGTGACATTTGCTTTTACTTGCTTTGTGAGAGCATATTTCCTATCAAATCTGTTGTGTGTTTCAAGAATTCCTGTTTTCTTGGGAAACTTATTTTTGGTAGATTCTTGACCAACTCTGCAGCTTTCAGTTTTGAAGTTGGACATCTCCCAAGTTACTGTGGCTTCATCCTGCAAGCTCTGTTGTGAAGCCAAGATGTGCTCAGTGTCCTGTGTGTCTTTATCAAACATCTAACACAACAGAGCATGGACTGTGGGGCTTTCAGGTGTTCACATAAATTTTAAACTTACAGGGATTGTTACTGTAGGGTTCCCTTTGAATTCAATGGACAGCAACAAGCACCTCAACAAAATAACTCATTTAAACTCTTGTATGGAGATGGGATTAATTTTTGGAGATACCTTTTGAAGTCAATCTTCCTTAACACTATCCTAAAATATCTGCAGAATTCTTAACCCATCACAAGCATTTCTTCTGGTTTTTTCATGTTTTCATAGCTGTTTATATTTGGGGGTATTTTTCAATACAATTATGATGTAGTCACTTGGAGAAAAAGCTACATATAAACATCTTGAATGTTAAGTGTATATTGAGTTAAAGAGCTAACAACAAATGTGCACTATTTATACATTCATTAGATATTTGCATCCCACCATTCTCTCTATAACTGACAAAATCCCCCAAACCAGAGTTGTTTTTCCTCCCACTATACTAATTCAGGTAGAAACTGCTGCTCTTACTTCATGATACAGACAAGATGTTATGACTTCTTTCTTTGATTTACTACTTTCATGAGCTCAAAGCACTGAATTTTATAAAAATTTAGTTTGGTTGGTTGGGGGAGGTGGGGTGGTATTTTTTTTGTTGTTTTTTTTTTGCTCTATTGGTTTGTTTGTTTTTTATATTATCTTGCAAATGTTAAATCAACACTGTTTTACTTCTTAGTCTTGGGTTAGGCAGTAGACCGGATTCTCCTTCACTCTGCCCACCTTGCTTGCAACAGGCTTTAATGCCAGTGTCCACTTCTTAAACAGAGATAAAAAGCAAATACTGTATGAAGTCAGACACAGCTAAGGAATTGCTGAAAACCGTGACCACAATGACAGCTTTTTTTAATTTATTTTAGTAACTGATTGCATTAAAGAATTGTCCAACCTAAGTATTTTCCAGGTTTTAATTATTTTTTAATGGCCTTCAGGAAAACAGTAATTTATTCTGCATTAGTACCAGTTGTAAAGTTTGGTGTGAAATTCAAAAAAAGGAAATTAAGGCACTGTCTATCTACAGTGTGTAGGTCTAAGTGTTTCATGAAGTCTTACGTAGGCTCTCTTTATGGTACATATATCATACTTATATAAGCTGGCATCCACTCCAGGCCTCAAAATCCCTTGTAGACTATAAGCAAGAGTATTATCTCCATATTTTACACTTGGAAATTTAAGCATAGAGGCTAATCTGAAGTTCTGTTTAGCATAAAAGCTTCTCATCCAAGGTTTTATATTAGCTGCTTCTCTCTAGTGTGTTGGTATTTCTAAAGAATAATACATATATTATACACACAACACTCACAAGAATGAAATTTTTCCTTCAATCTATACAGGGAAGCTGAGAAATAAGAAAGAAAAGTGACATTTCTAAAGCTGGCCGGATGATGTGTGGCAGAATACACATCTAGCATCCTAAAAGTCTCCTTCTCATCTAGAGTGGAATCCTGATTAATTCTTACCCTTCTTTATTAATCAAGACCTTCCTACTTAATTGTTAAATGTTGACAGATGTCTTCAGATCTGAAGATCATTCTTGTTGTGAGGAGCTTATTGTCTAAGTAGACAGTGTGAAATGGAATGCCTGAATCCCTGTTCCACCTAAATTGGAACTAAGGCTTCAAAAACCTAAATCCCACTCAATGATCCAGTCTTCCTCATTTCCAGGGAGTCTACCAGAAAAGAAGACCACATTCATCAGATGTCTCCTTACTCAGTACATGACTTTAATTACCCAAATATGCTCAGAAAGGCTTGCTGTGCAGGGTCTCTTGCTGTAAATTCTGGTTTTGTTCATTATGTGCACTGTCCTGATTTCTAAGGCTGGGAATGGATAACTTCTGTGCTGCACAGCTTTGCATTATGTCAGGTATGAAGCATTTCGGATGAGAATGCTTTTCCATTGCTCCATTTACGTTACTGTAAGAACAAAAGACAAGAATAAAAGCTCCCAAGGAAAGGTGGAAATCCCTTGGCTGACCACTTTCCACTGGCTTTCCTCATAAACTCTAATTTCTGACCCATGACTGGCACTAATAGGCATAAAGTGCTTCATCTTCAAGATATTTTCACTCAGAACATCCAAACTCTAAGAATTTCGCATTTAAAGTTGAACTTGGCTCTACATTTTAAGAGTCATCAATCTATCCCCATTAATCATACGTATTGGGTACAAACTGAGGTACAAATTTGCTTTCCTCTCTTCTCCACTTTCCTTTCTCCCAAGGTTTACATTCTCAACCATTCCATAAGGCAATACTAATATTTGACATTGAAATACTTGCAATAATTATCCCTCAAATCTCATGTCCTGTCATCTGTTATTTTTTGAGTTTTTCTGCTGATAGCTCTTAATTTAATGATTTGGAATAGCTGATTTTAAGGATGAGCCTTGGGTAGAAATTTTGAAGGGGAGAATATGGTCAAACATCCTCAGCCTGAGGGAGTTCAAACCTACACCACAGAACTCCCTAATTATTCAGGTTTAGAGTATTCTAAGGAACAAAGTATCAGATTGGGCAGTGATGAGAGAGCAAGGTCTGTTCAGCAGAGCAAGGAAATGCTAATAAGAAGGGACAACAGAGATGCAAACAGCACAGAATTTGAAGCTCAGAGAGACTCTGAAAGGATGAAGCTCTCTGGTATCCAATCCACATCTCATTGATGTTCTCTTTTTTTTTTTGCTGCTTAAGTCAGAAGGATCATAATATGCTGATATCTCAGAGTGCTGCTGATTTTCTGCTCAAGCTGCAGACTACTCTTTACAAATGTGCTGAAACTTGTTAACTACTGATTATGAAACTATGCTATGCTATGACTAACATGTTAATGCAAATTTTTTTCTGTTTGTACTGATTTTTATTAATCCAGCAGACACGTGTGCCTAAGCCAAATTATAAAATATATCTCTAGTTTCATTGATTTACAATATGAATTACAGACCATCACAACTTAAATTACTTCAGGGTGTGCAACAGTGCTTGGACTCACAGTTTCATCATTCAGGATTAGTCATGAAGATACGGAGATGATTATCAAATTTAAATCTCACATATGTGGTGAGCTACTTCTATAGGGTGATGTGTGGTGTAAATGAGGTAAAACCAGAGCAAAGGCTGTAAATCTTCAGGAATTTTGTATGCAGTTAGCAGCATGTAGATCCCTGAATGTGATTAACAGCCTCATGCAAGTGAGGCAGCTCCTCTAGCTGTCAGGTTTTTCACAAAGAAAAACCCAATTACACATAAACAGATCTTGAATTTTCCCTCTGGGCTTGTGTTTCTCTCAGCTATAGATTTTCATTCTTACTTTTTTTTCCCCCGCCCAGAAAGCATATTTAATACATCTAAAGGTTGCCATTTTATTGAGGTATTCAGGCAACATATTCCCCTGGGTGGCTTTCTTTGGTCATATGTTGTACCTGTTAAATGGAATATATTGACAGCCCATTATAGCCTGCTTTGTCTTGTAAATTAATATTCAGTTAGTTTTTAATGCATGTCAAATATGGATGGTAATCAGTTCTGGTGTTTCTCTTTTAATGTCATGACCACTTCCTTCATGAAAGGACAGAAACCTTCCTTAAATGGCTTAGGGCTACTCCCAAGTAAAACAAGACATTTTACCTCAAAGGGCACAAGTCAGGGTCACAGAGGACAAAGTTCATGTTCCTTAAATTAGATATTTAACAATTGCTTCTCTAAATCATGCATGTCCCCCACACAGTCTAAAGAAAGAAAGGATGGCTTCTTAAGAGTCAGTAATTTTCTCCAAAACTCTCGAATTTTTTAGCTCAAAGGGATTGTCCTGTGAAAGGGCCCATTTCTCTCTAGTGACTCCAGAAAGAACCCACATTGTCCAGCTCAGATCTCTACAATTCACTTCTAAGATACACCCAGTAGGATTCTGTTGCTTAGAACAGACACTCAGGATCACTTGAGACGCCCTTTGGCATCATTGGGGTGGCAGAGATGGTGCAGAGCCTACAGCAGGCCCCAGATCTTTTAAGTTATCAGTGTTCAGGGACAGGCTGGATGGGACTTGGAGCAACGTGGCCTAGTGACAGGTGTCCGTCCCTGCCTATGGCTGGAACCATCATTCATTATCAGTGTTAAAAGGGAGAATAAGACAACGTAAGGAGTCCTCTTTTGGTTGTCTGTGACTGTGACACTTCTGCTGAAAGCTGCTGGACTCATCTGATTGTGCTTAAAAAAATTTATAAATTAGTAATATTGTGTCACCTAAAACAAGGTTTTCCCTGCAGAACACCTCAGAAAAAAAAAACCCCACAGCACTAAAGAAACCAGTTAAATACTGGCAGCAAAGGAATTTTCTGTTTAGCTGCTCAAATGAACAGATTTCCAAGTAACTTAAACCACAGTCTCTATTTGTAGAAGTACTTATGCTGAGTTTGAAGGGGCCTTTAATCTAGCAGACTGAGGCAGGAAAAGGTCTAGTAATTGCATACTGAAATCAAAAAGTTCAAACTAGAAATAAAGGGGAACTCATTTATTTTTTAACTGTAAAATGAGATATGTTACTGGGGCAAATTACTAAGTGTTATTGTAGTCCTTAAATCAAGATCAGATGTGCTTATAAAACACATATCTTAGTTTAACAACATATAGCTGGGCTTCAGACAGAAATCCCTGAATGCAGTATGGCCTGTGTTATGCAAGAACTCAGACTAGGCAGAGTTTGAACTACTTAATCATAATGGTCTCCTATGGTTTGAAAATCCACAAATGTATTAATTTCAAGCAATAGGTAAGATATGCTCATGTAAAACTGAATTTCCTAAGAGTCTTCAATGGGACAAAAAGAATAACAAAGTCTCAACTAAGCACAGAAGAATTACACATCAGATGAGATGTCCTTTAAAATCCAAGTGTCTAAGCATCTTCTTAGCAGTTGCTTTTCTGTCCAAGAGAGAGAATTAAACCTTTCATAGGAGCATGCTCATGCCAGTTGTCTAATGGAACCCTGGAAAATCATATTTAAAAGAGTCTTTAAAACGATGAGCTTTGCTAGCCCTTGACTTCTAAAGTCCATCAGCAACCAACTTCAGCACCAGCTCCTGATGGGTGAACAGTGGCTTGTGATATATATGATGGAGAAAAATCACATGAAAAGAACAGTAAGCCTGGATAGTAATCTATATGTCTATTTTAATGAGACCTCTACCTTGGGGAAGAGGGAATTATGCAGGAAATACAGAGACACTGCCATTACCAACGTAAAAAGCTCTTACCAATGTATCAGTTGTGCTCAGAAAGACCAAAATCATCAAATGTTGGTGCTATCAGGCACCCTACAGTCTGGTCCATTTCTATATCTCTAGTATTTTCTGTCAGCATCAGTAGACTGCATTTTGGAGTGTGGATGCACTGTGAAATCACTATGCATTATATTCATGGTTTTGGATACAGTACTTTTGAATTTTGTAACTTTTATGCTGCAGAATACTCAAGAATGACACTTTTCTGTAATGGAAATGGGAAAGCAAAAAGAGGTCTTTTTCACTGCATGCCTTTGGTCTTAAAAACATGTATGTGCAGGAGTGGGAGGGTGCATTTGTCACTGTAGCCACATCTTTCTTTCTGGTGAAAACTGGGATGCAAAGATAGAGCTTCATTTCCTGTAAGTATCAGTGGGTTTTCCAACCATGCAGGAATATGGCACTTTGCTTTTCACTGTAACCAGGACTGCACTGGGAAGACAGCAATTATAATAACTTCATTTTTAATATTTGATTTCTTACAAATCACAGAACCTCCAAAAATGAAATGGTACGTTGGTATTTTTTTTCCACAATTTCTGCCAGAAATGTTTATTTTCTGTGAGTTCAGGACTATTGGTAACAAGCTTACACAAGGAGAAGTAGGCAGCATACAGGACTTATGGGCACAACAAATTTCTTTGCACACAACTTCCTTCTGATAAGTAACAATTCAGTTCTGTTTGAGCAAGTGAGAGGTTTTATCCATTTTGTTCATCACAAACCCTACGCAAGAATCACGGCTTTGCCTCTTTGTTAATTTTTCTGATTTTGCTAATTTCCAAATTCTGCTTCTGGTCATGCAGATTTGAGCTGTAGGTCTAAAATGAGATGAGTCAGATATATTTGCTCCAGAATTCCATAGGCACAGATGAAAATTTCAATTCTAACAAACACATTTGTAACTTTAGATCCTGCAATGTGTCAAGGCAGGATCCACACACGTTTTTGGAATCATAAGTTCCATGGAAGTCAACGGGAACTAGCTGTCAAAATGCCTCATGTGTTTGGGCTGTATGAAAGTATTTCAGGTTATTTGGTTCTCATTGACTGTGAAAGACTTTATTTTTGTCTTTAAAGTGAGCAAATGGTTCCATTCTTTGCCCTAGATGAGTATTTCGTCTCTCCATGGCTTTTAATTGCTTTTGAATTGCTCCCTGGCAGTTACCACTATCCTTAATTCAAATATGGGTCGAAAAATATTTATCAAGAACTCAATCCATCATCAGAAAGACAATTACTAAAGGTAAGTGCATATGGCTTGCTGTGATACAGACCTATTAACCGGCTTTTCAACCTGTAATAAATATTCTTTTCCCTGTCCTCTTCTGATTGCTCCATAATTAACACTAGAGAGACACCAGATTTAACTATCTGACAGATATTTATTTAAAATACCATCTGCTGAATAGATTAACATTTCTGCATCTACTTTTTTTAAGCAGCTTTGAGCTCTGCAATAAAATCAGGTCCAGAGTTTGGTTATGTTCATAGCCTCACATGGTGGTATAGATCAATTTGGAAAAAAGCAATGAATCAGTCATCTACACTATAATTGTATGTATTTACACTGTAGAAATGTTTTTAACATAAAAACACAATAGAAACGTATGAGTCACATCAATACCACTTAAGATGGATAAACTGTGAGAGGAAGTTTGCTGGAAAGGAGGATTTAATGCTCTCCACATATGTGTACTGATGGCATACATTTATGCATTAACTGAGTCCTTCTGAGACTCTGCAAAAAGGCAGGAGTGAAAATAACTGCTACCTATGGAACTCAGGGGTTAGTGAATGCAGTTGTGCCACTCGAAAAGAAGGCCTAAGTGCATGAAGTTAGTTTTATTGCTGACTCTTTCACTAGAAAAGCCTTTGTGTCAATTCTTTGTGTAGATATAATAGACTCAAAGGACCACAGAATATCCTGAGTTGCAAGAGACCTACACGGATTTTATACATGAAGATGCATCTGGAATAGAAGAGTCTATTATAGATGTGTTCTAATATTATTATCACAATATCTGGATAGTTTCATACCAAACCTTAAGGCCCTGGTTAAGATCTGCTATTTACTGTTCAACTTCTCCTAGGGAAGAATCGAGTGTGGCATTTTTTTCAGAGGGTTTTATTTTGTTTGGGTTTTGTTTTCAGCTTATATGCTGGGGTCTGACAAGATGAACACTGTTTTCAAAAATAGCCAAGTTGCAGATGGAGGAAATTATTTGTTTGTGGTATTCTCTATCAAAGAAGTGTCACAGATAGATGGGTTTTACTCAAATATTAGAGTTTGCACCCAGTTCTCTGATTTAGCTGGGTAATAAGTATATACTCAGGCAGCAAGACAGCTTGCTGTTGGCTACATGTATCATGCTCAAAAGTACAGAGGAATCCCAACAAAGCCACTTGTAATTTACACTCACTAAATTGGATACAGATCCACCTTTTTTTCCAACAGTAGCCTAGAATAACAAAGGTTTCGGGAAAAATGCCTGGTTTTGGTTGAACGTTTCTTCTTGCTGGCTATCTGCCACCACAAACACAGAGGGGATATAATAACAGTCATTTGGAGTTCTGCAAACCTTGTCATCTGAGGACCTCAGAATGCTTTCCAAGTGTTAATTAAATCCTCACAACATCCATGTAGCCATGCATAGCAGACTCCAGGTTGCTGGGCTCTCCCTGTGACCACAGCGGCTTCACTGACTCTGCTGCTCTGGGAGGCTTCAGACCCTTTTGCACCACAGACACGAGTTCCATCTCAGCCACTGCTATGCCAACCACTGTGGTTTCCACCTAACTCATTCAAAACAAAGCTAGTGGAATTTTTCAGAGAAGCTGAAACCCAAGACTGTAATTGCGGCGGAGTTTTAAAACATGTTAACTTGTTTTTTGAGGATAATGTTTCATTAGCAGCTTCAGACACAGCAGCTTGAAAAAACACTCGGGTCAGTGCGGAGAGAAATCTTTCCTTAGCACTGAAAAAGCACACAACACCTCCCCATGCTGCTGACTCCAAGCAATAAAAAAATCATGGGTTCACTCCAAAAAGTTCTTTTAATAGTCTTTTTGTCTGCAGGCTTTTTGGTCCCTTCCCAGTTCTTGAGATATTACAGTTTTAAAGTTTCTTGAGGTGTGGAAAGACTTTTCCCACAACTATAAAGAAATGAAAACAGATATTATTTCCAAGTCACTGGAGTCATTAAGCTAGGAAAAAAAAAAAAAACAAAATATTGCAAGACCTGATATAAAACCATGAGAGTTAGCAGAGTTGTTTGTTTACCTCTTTAACACAACATTATTTTCTCTTGTCATTTCTGAAAAAACACTCAGGCTCAAACCCTTCACAGAAAGAGTTTTTTCTCTCCTGCTGCACTCTAATAAGCATCTTTCAATGTGTCTTTGAATTTTCCTGTGATGATCTCAAAAAAAAAATTCCATCTGAATGCTGGTTTCATTTCTTTCCCCCTCCTGTGCATATTTCTTTAACTTACTGTGTGTGTAAATAAGCCCTGCACCGTGCCCTGTGGAAAGACAGGAGTGTCCACAGCAGGGAAGTTGAAATCAGATGTTTTTTAAGGTCCCTTCCAACCCCAGCCGCTCTGTGATTCTGTGGCTGCAGCACACACAGAGCTGTGCCTTGGCACCTCCTGTCAGGGCAGTTTGTGCTCTCAGTTCTGATCATCCTGTGTTCAGATCCCAGTAAGTCACCTATGGAGACAAATATCACATGCAGATAACACTAAATAGTCTCCAGGCAGCCTTCTAGAAGTGTTTCTTTGCCTTGAAATATCAATGTACAATGTTTTAGAACACCAGTAGTGCACTCTTAAAGGCCAATAACTCCTGTCTACCTTGTGACCACAGAGGAAACTCCACAATGCTCTCCTACTTAGAATACAAGAAATAGCTTTAAAACGGTTCATTTGGATGTCATAACAGCCCCAAATGAGTAGCCTGGAGCTCATTTGCCCTGCCAAGAAACTTCTTCAGGCCGTATTGCACATGCTAATCATAATGATATTTCTTCTGTTTTTAGCAGAAATCTGTGCAAACTGAAGGGGGTCTGAAGTAGTTCTCTATTCCACTTTATAACTCAAGACCAAATAACAAACTACATTTCCAGAAATTGCTTTCTCTAATATTGTTATGATGAATAAACTTCAACAGTGTCACATACAACACCTTTCTGGATTTATAATTAGTCATAAACCACTAAAATATGTATTGTCTAGAAGGAAATATTACTTTCTTTGTATTGTCTCTTGATGATTAGCATGAAAGTTATGAAAGTCTCACTGGGTAACAAAATATAACACCAAAACATCTTGATTTGCTTTTAAGGGCTAATATAATTTTCAATTCATGACATTGTATTTTTGACTACGGCAAGGTCTTCAGAACTGTCTTAGATAAAGTTGCAGAAAATTTTAGTTGTGATTTTTTCCCAAGGAAGTTTTACTTGGAAAACTCCAGTTCCATCCATCTGTTACCCCACATCTAACACAGTATCTGAGAGCCTTGCAGCCCCAAATACAGTAGTACAATTAACTTTTTCTATGTTTTGTGTTCAGCCCCCCCTCAGAATTACAGATATATGCAGTAGAATGCTTTGCAGTGTGCATGCACAGAAAACATGATTTATATGGTATATTTGTTATTAGGGCAAGTTCAAAGAAACATACAATGTTTCTTGCTCCTGAGGGATTATGATTCAGATATTAAACAGTAATGAACCTCCATCTAATTGATGCATTCCCCAGCTGTAGCTTTTCAGACTTACTCCATCATTAGTAATCACAGTCTTTCTTGTAGCACCTTCTGTTGGTCACTGTCTTTTAAACAATGATCTTCAAGAAAGCTAAACAGCTCCTAATTTCTTCTCCTAAGGCAGCCCCAGATGTGCTTTCCATCATCCTTTTTCCTTACCCAGCTTATGATTTGCCCGGTGGCAAATCCTGCTTTTCCCTGTCACTCTGAATGATCTGACCTCACCCTTCTCATTTGTTTCTCCTTCTGAACAATCTTAAGGAGCTCCAAGGCTCAGCTGTTGAAGACAACACCTACAACATCTCTCACATCGTTATTCTCCAGGAACTATTTAGTGGAAACACACTCGTCTAGGTACTTACAAATGTCAGCATAAATTCACCAAGCAGAAATTGTGTCAAAACAATCTAGATGTCACCCACTGGAATGGGAAGGTTTGGGGACAGAGGGGAAGTAGTTAAAAGCAGATCTTTTGACTTTTTGTACTGTTTTTGATATTGCTTTATGTGAGGTTCTCACAAGGAAAATTAGGAGAGGAAAGGGGCAAAATCATTTGATTTATTCATCAACAGCAGCTTGTTATCAAATTAGAGGGACATAACAAGCAGAGTTTTCAGAGAGTTCTGCTCTGCTTTAGGTTGTATTGGGAGTCTCCATTAAAACGTCAGCAAAGGAGTAAAAATGTCTACTAAAACCACAGATGGCACAACTCCCAGAGGGACAGAAACCACTCCAAAGGACAATATAATACCTACAAAAGTCTCAGTTGCAGTTCTTTGGCTGGTTTTAGTTCTTCTGGGAAGATCCGAAAGAGTAATGATGGCAGTATATAAATATTTTCAGGTTTATTTAACCTAAACCAAAGAATTTTAAGGGGATATGGGAAGTGTTAAAGATATGAAAGGTTATTAGAGACAGAAGCTGATGCAGTGGACAGAACAAGGCACCCCAGACTTACAATATTATGGCCCAGATGCAAATGGTAGCCAGGAATCTCACACCGCTGACAGGCTGGTGCCCCCCTGTAAGTCTAGATCAGTACTAGGAACTTACTTCAGTCTCTTCTGTTCATTATAGCATCTGAACTGCATCACTGTCCTTTGTTCCATTTCATGTCCCAAGAGTAAGAACAGACAATTCCTCTTCTGCTAACCTATCACACAAGCGTGCAGGCTAGAAACACCATGCATGAAACAATGGATCTAGTAAATACAGTCTGTAAACCAATATATAGGTCTCTTGACAACTTTACACCACTTTTCGACTTTGATCATAATTTAAAAGGTGGCACTTATGTGTATCGTGACTGCTCTCCTTTCAAAGTCTTGTTTCTCATGAAAAAGATGTCTTTGAAGCTAACAGCCATTAGGGTATTGCATTAATGCTATATTGACTCAGCCCTTCATCCTTCCAAGGTGTATAAATTGAGTCACATGCAGGCAGATATATGATGAGACCTTTCAAAGGAGATACCTGTGTGCTCATTATCATCACTATTACTCCATGTGTCCCAGAAAGGAATCATTGTGGGACATAGTAAAGCACAGAAATGAGGGACTTGGGCAGATCAGACTGATGTTCCTGTCATGACCTTGGACATGTAATTTTCCCTTCCTGTGCCTCAGTTTCTGCTTTTATAAATTAAGATAATGATACTTTGCAGACTACATTCATATCTGCAGATGAAAAGCATTGCCTGAGAGACAGCTACTGCTATTATCTTTATAGGTGTTTTATTTGGGAAAAATATTTTCCACCCCTAACCGCCAAGAGCTTGCAGCTTCAAACAGGAAACAGAAAGCTTTATCCTCTTTCTAGAGAAGCAGAGACACACAAATCAAGCACAATTCCTTTGGTCACAATGGAAATTTGTAGCTAAATCAAGGATCCAATTTGTGAGTCAGTGTTTTAAGCATAGGATTTTTCAGGTGTTCTCTCTGGACATTAAAGATTTAGTGGGCGTTTTCATGAGAATGGATTTGTGCCAATATCCATAGCTAGAATTTTTCGCTTCCTCTCAAGTTATGCAGAAAACTGTTTGCTGATAGTTTGCTGGCCTGCCTGACATCCCAGAGGTGACCATAAAGAATAAAGCTGCACAGGTTGTAAATTATAACGACCCTTTCATCCTTTGAAACAGCAATCAAAGTCTTACACAGCTTTTGCAACTGTTTATTTGAATGGAAAGTGCACAAGAAAGAAATTCAGTGTCTGTTGCAAGGTGTCAGGGGTTTGAAAAAATCCCAAGGACAAAACATGGCCATTCAGATTGAGAGGGAGGATCAAATTTTGAAACTGTGTCAATAGACTGGGGTATAAATCATCCTTGTTTCACACAGAAGCTTCCTTTCATTGTCACTCTGACCAAGGGGCAAATCTGGCACAGCGTAGTAATTGTGATTTAACTGCTGTTATAACCACTTTACACACCTTTCCTCTCAGCTGCTCTTTCACCTCACCATCTCTTTCTCCCTACATCCTTTGTTTCTGAACTTCTTTTCCTCCACATTTCATTCCGTGGTGCTGTTCTCCCTTTGAGCTATAGAGGGCCAAGCCCCCTTCTATTCACCAGAATAATCAATTCCTGAATAATACCATTGATACTGAAGTATCAGTATAGCTCCTTCACTTCCACAGATTAAGCTAAGACTGGGGGGCTCAGATTTCTGACTCACTGTTTCAGGCTGTTGATGTGTCTGAATTCCAACAGATTGAATCTGATCATATGATTGATTTTCATGGAAGTTTACATTATCTTTGAATGCTTAGATCTTGGAGGTCATAAAAATATAGTAGGTAACTGGATCTCAGCCAGGAATTCCAGGTGGGCACCAGTACAGGCTGGGGTGTGACCTGGGGGTCCTGGTGGCAACAAGCAGTTCAGGAGACCTTGTGGCCAAGAAGGCCAATGGTATCCTGAGGTGCATTAGGAATAGCATTGCCAGCAGGCTGAGGGAGGTGATCCTGCCCCTCTACTCAGCCCTGGTGAGGTACATCTGGAGTGCTCTGTCCAGTTCTGGGCTTCTCAGGACAAGGGAGACATGGAGCTCCAGGAACATGTCCAGTGGAGAGTGACAAAGATGATGAAGGGACTGGAGCATCCCTCTCATGAGGAGAGGCTGAAGGAGCTGGGACTGCTCAAACTCAAGAAGAGGCAACTGAGAGGGGACCTCATCCATGTCTGTCAGTATCTGTGGTGACATGTCAGAGGATGGATCCAGGCTCTGATCAGTGGCTCTGAGCAATAAGACAAGATCCAATGGGAAAAAACTGATGCACAGGAAGTTCCACATGTACATGAAGAAGAACTTCAGTCCTGTGCAGACCAAGCATAGGAACAGATTGTCCAGAGAGGGTGTGGAGTCTCCCTCGCTGGAGATATTCCAAAACTGGCTGGACACAACCCTGTGCCATGTGCTCTGGGATAAGCTTTCATTAGCAAGAAGGTTGGACCAGATGAGCCACTGTGGTCCCCTCCAACCTGACCCATTCTCTGACTCTATGATTCTGTAAAGAGATCTAGAGAGCTGAGAGAAGAAGATCTACGTTAAATACCCTTCATCTTGGGGCAGATGGGACTAGTTTTCAGGCTAGCTGACTGAAACATGTATTCTCATTTTATTGCTAAAACTGTGTGGACATCTAGTATAAATACAAGTAATGTCCTTTAGGTCCTTTAAATAAGTAAAAAATAAGAATAATAAAACAAAACCCACTTGTTTTGGCACAGTTACAAAATGAACAGGAAGGACTAAAGAGTATTTACAGGCTTTTAATAACACAATGTTGCAATTTAGGCTTCCTTTACAAAATAGTGCCCAGTATCTACTATCTCATGATAAATAGAAGCTGTATCGCATGACACTTGTGAACAATGGGTGAAATGGATATTAGAAAAATCTCATTTATCTTCTGCTTTATTCCGTGATAGAGGTCCTTGTCACCATGGCTATTATGTGACTAGCCCTAGAAAGGCCACCTCATTAGTTTTCTTTATCAAGATAGCAAGGTCTCTTTTAAAGGGACAGCACTTAGATTTTAGATTCAAATAGAAAATAGATTTCATTGTGTGAATGTTCCTATCTCTGTTTTCTCTGTTTAAATACATAGGTTATTTCCACAGCTGTCAACCAGATGAAATTAACACTCCTGTGATGAGGAAGGTGTTCCTGGAACAGAAATAGAAAAAATGGAATTTTTTGAGCAGTTCGCTTGTATTTGTCTCATGCATTTTTCTTTAGAGCATGTGGCATTTCTTTAGTTTAAAAAAAAAAAACACACAAAGGGGAAAAAATAAATGAAAGCAACTTTCTGTATATTCTGTAAATCTATTTTCCCTTTTGTCTTTTCCACTCACAAATACATCTTCCTCTTGTCTGACAACCACTTTGAAAATTTTCCTCTATTGCCACCAAAGCAACCGTGTGAGTGTCAACAAATCAGTAATGATTTAGAATATGTCAAAGGGAATTCAACATTTTTGTCTCTTTTCAAAAATCTTAATGACAGGTAGATAAAGTTGGACAACACTATCTCTATTGGCTTTCTCTGAGTTTTGATGGGCATTTTTCATTGAACAAAAGAGCTTGCTCCCTTTCTGCAGCAGGCAAGGCAGGGGAAGAGTAGCTGCAAAATCTGATAGTGCTGCATGGTTGTATTAAGCATGTCTAGTTTTCTGCCTAATTAAGAATGTTTTGGATTTAATGATATAGAAGATCAATGATTACAAAATAATGTTGTTTTTTTCTTTGTCCTGAATGATGATATAATAGCAATTAACTCTCAGAATACTCTCCTAGCTTTAAACAGGTGATTAAAAGCATCCTCTGATTTGCTAACTCAGTAGCCAAGAGCCTTAGAGGTAAAAGGACACTGGATCTGTCAATGCTATTAGCTTACTCTATAAGTCCCAAAGTCTTATTTAACTGCATTTTAAATTAAGATAAAATTTTAAAATGCAAAAAATAATTGCATTAATACAATATTAAGATTAGAAATTTTAAGGCACAAGATCAGGAAACAAAAAAGATAAGGCTCCTTCAGAAATAATCCATTTCAGTGGTGTGTATTCAATGAGTAACCTGAGTGATAAATGTATCTGAATACATTGAAAATATCCTCAAAATAATGTGCCAACTATATTTGCTAGGAGTGCATTAGGTATGGAAAGTTTGAAAATCCTATCTGTCTTGTATTTATGATTTTGAAAATTAAAGAATTGAAATGACATTGTGGTTTTTCCTTGAAGTTGTTGTATGTCCTACTACAAAGCCTTTGGGAGTAGTTTATCGATGTGTAATGCCCACTATAGAGCTGGAGCAGTCACGTTCCAGAAGTTTGCAACAGAAATACCAACAAGAAAATAGACAGTGATACTTCAAAGAATTTTTCAGTTTAATATCAGTTAACAGAAGCAGAAGACCCCAGAAAAGGAAGATAAAATAGATCACCATGGTGGATGGATAGTCATGGACAATCTGAGCCCCTCCTGCTTGGAATCCCTTGGACAAGGGAGCTCCTAACTCATTGACTGAACCATTAGTGCAGAGCTCCTTGTCAGGATGCTTATGCCTGAAGTGATCTTGTGCTCCTTCAATGACAGTTTTGCTGCTCCCCTGCTATTGGTGATTTTCCTTTTGGAATTTCCTCAGTGCCTAGGAAATAAAGAAATCTGAGATAGGAATGGAAAATGGAAGATTCCCCAACACTTCCTTTCTCAGTTTAGTCCCACCTTTCTGGTAAAGCAGATGTTTTCTCTAGGTGATTACTTTATTGTAGGGCCCTTAAAAGTCACATTCCTATTCCATTGGACTACAGTCCACTCTTGAATACATTTTGTGCCAGAAAATGCTCTGTCACATCAGTAACACATTTCACATTTTTTACTACATTGTGCTGGTCAGCATGTCATTAGTAACGGATGCACATGAGCTGAAGGAATCAAGGAATCACCTGAACTTACAATCATTTTTAATTCCCAATGGAAATCTGCTGTCAGGACTCTCAACAGGCCAAAGCAACAACAGCAGCAAAAGACAAGAGCTAGTTCAAGCCTGTAGGAGCTCTAGTCTAAACAGACAAAGCAAAGTGGGGTACAAAAGCTGTGAAGATGGACTACAGATGTGGAAATACGAGGGGAATAGCCTAAAAGTAAAGATGATGACAAAGCTGGGAATAGAATAAGCTCCACAAACTCCCAGTTCAGGGCATAATCTAGCAGGTTTGATGGGTGGCCATACTGGGAACCCATTCAATTTGTTGATCTACCACAAGGTCACAAAATGGAAAAGGAAAAAGAAAAGAATTTATGGGTTTAAAATCACTTGTTTGAAGTAATAATGCCATTGCATGGGGGAGGGATATTTTAAATGTCACTGCTAACCAGTATTGCATATATTGATCATCCCCATGGTCTGGACAACCACCATCCAGACCTGACAGTATAAATACCATAAGCACTCGTTACATAACAAATCTTTCTCTATTTACATCTCAGGATATTAGATTGATCTCCTCTGAACTTTGGACTTTTAACAATCATAAATATTATTGTTTATAATATTTCTCATTCATAGCCACTGCAGAAATACCAGGGATACTGCTGATGGAAAGACCATGACCTTATTTATTATACCACCTGTGTACTCTTGAGAACCCTGGAACTGAAACATTACACGTTGACTCACCTTTTTCTCATGATGTATTGTAACTCCTTAAGGCTAGACTTTTCAATCATGGATTTTCTGAGTTATATCAGTGAACCAGATTTTTAATCTATTCTGCTGTGAGACAAGCTGGTTCTTCTCAAGAAACTCTCAGTCTTTCCCAGTTATTTTTATTTCATTAAAATGAATTTTCTAAAAAATTCCTTTTTCTGCTATGGACCAGTTAATTCTTAAATAAAATTTTATTACAAGGTTTTCTATTAA
Source organism: Corvus hawaiiensis (assembly GCF_020740725.1). Taxonomy (NCBI): domain Eukaryota; kingdom Metazoa; phylum Chordata; class Aves; order Passeriformes; family Corvidae; genus Corvus; species Corvus hawaiiensis. The sequence continues at coordinate 74,773,761 of NC_063216.1, read as the reverse complement.
CCAGGAAGGATTCAATAGTGTAGAGGGGCCATTCAGGACTCCAGCACACCAGCACTATACACCCTGTTCCCCCCTCCCTCAAAGACCCCTAAACTGATATATAAAATAATCTTAATGATAACCAGGCAATGTTTTGGAGCTTCTGATCACCCTGGCTATTTGTTTTTTTTTTTTTTCTTATTTCATCACTTTATGCTGTTTAATTGCTAGTTAAAAACCCTGCTGAAAATCATGTCACCTCCTGCAGGAATAGCTGGGGATGTTACAAGAAGTTATAGAGGAAGCTACTCAAAGGTGAAAAGGTTACTCTTAAGTGTTTCAAATGCTTTGAAATCTACTAAGCTAGATCAAGGTAAGGAATTATTATTGACAACAGTTTTGACTGAAAATATTTAATACCCTTAATTCTTTAAAAAAATCTCTTATTTTTGAGAAGGGGAATGTCATTCCTCACCTAAAGTTCCTGGCATAATTTCCAACTTCTTCCTCTTCATAAAAAGAAGTTCCAGAACACTGCCTCCATATTTTACATATTTAAATAATGAATGTCTACTGAAAGAATGCATTAAAATTATTCTTGGCTTTGGTTACTAGAGAAGTTAACATAAGCTACTTAGATTACTATTATAAATATGTTATTCAAATGTTTTTACCAATGTAAGTCCATATTGAGAGCTTGATCATGAATGGCTTTTGTTCTTCAAGTTCTACTTGACCTGTATAATCCTTTGGTTTGAATTCTTGAGGGGAAATAAAAGTGCATTAAAGAAATCATGCTCTGTATACAAATAATTTTTCATTATTTGCATAACGAAGGAGTATTCTTTCCTATTATGCACTGCTTTCTTCTTACACTGAAATATTTCTTCACATCCAAAAAATATAGAGACTCGAGTAACCAAGGTCTGAAGTTTGACAGTGTGTTAAAGTATTTTTACTGTATTAATTTAAAGACGGCTGCACCAGTTCCTACTTTTTCTGTCAACCAGAAGATTTTTCCAAAGGGCAAAAAATATACCTTGCTTCTTTTGCTGGCCTATGAACAATTTCCCAACTACTTTCTATTAAAAAAAAAAAAGCGAGGGATGTAAGAAAATGAAAACTGAATGGAAGTCTAATAAAGTATCAGAGAAATCCACATTCTACGGAAGAGATTACAAAGTATTTCAAATTTTGAGGAATACCCTGGTACCAAAGTAGCAAAACTGGATTTAGGAAAGGCAGGAGACCTTTAGCATGTCCATAGTGCCATGGAAATTCTTCCTGCCACATTGTCCCTTTTTGCCTTCTAGAGTTTATCCTGCTTAACACTGTTGGTGACATCACTGCGGTTAGTGATGAAGTTAATTGTTCTGGTATCATTAGTTAATCAGGAGAGATTCCCATTTTCAGATATCCATATTCATTCTCGTAGACGATTATCCTCGGGAGTTTTATAATGGTTCATAGTCACCAGCTGATGGTAATTACGGAAGAAAAATATTTCAGATGAAAGAGAGATGGAGATTGAGTAGATTGAGCAAGGTCACTGAAGAGATTTGGGGATTACTTTCCCAGTCCAATTCCCATTTTACTCCCAAAATATATTCATCTGCAGGATGTATTCTTCCCTTAAAGACAGAAGGCATAAATATTACTGCACAACTTTTGCTTTACTGTGGGAGTGTGGTAGTGTACTGCCACCCTCTGCTGGAATATACATGGACCAAGCAATTTCTCCACCTCCCCATGTCTATTCCAAAAGAACAGTATGGATTCTATTGTATTTTCTTGTTCAATATAGTAAAAACCTAAATAATGTGGAAGGCCAATTTGCTTATCAAAAAAAATCTGAATGTGTTTGTAATAAATTTTATTACGAGACTATTTTATCCTAAGTACATTAAATTCAATTTCTACAACTTTTCCAGGGGAAGTAATGGCAAGAATTTTCTTGGAATTTTGTAGGGGAGTTTTGATGTTACTGGTTGCAGAGCTGTGGTCCTCTAGGGATTCAACTTTATAATCAATATGAATGCACTCAAACAAGCTTCCAGTTATGACTTTCAGCAACACTTTTAAACCCTTCTAGAGAACCCTTAAAATCAGAAAGAGACACAAGATCAACTACTGTCCTTTCTTTGTATGAACCAAGGTCTATTTGGTATTACTCAGGTTATAAGCCAGAGTTTCCCACTTTGTTGCAGTGGAATCAGTCTTTTGAGTTACAAAGGCAAACAAAGGATGCATTGAGATGGGCAAGAGTAAATTATTTAAACAAGGTCAAGAGATCAACATTTTTTCTTATATTTTTGCTCTAAAGAAGTACAGTAAAGCCCTTTTCAGATGCAAGAGATAGAACTGAGCACCTCCATTTGTGCTTGGCCATTTTGGTGGTTTATACACAGATAAAAAATGCTCATTCCTCTCCTAGTACCTAACTTCTCCAAAATATTCAAACCCAACACCAACAGGCTGAAAATCACTAAATTACTCTGAAAGCTTATTTTCCCATCCTCACTAATGCACAGGATGAGTTCAGCTTCTTAAAAAAACTAAAAATCAGAGCTATTAAGATTAAATTTGGACCATATAGGAGTTACTAGAAGGTCTCAGAACAGGAATATTCCATCATGCTAATTGATTACTGCAATATGCTGCACATGAGGAGAAGGAAAGGAAAAGAATGTTATAAAGATGTTCCAGCGGGTCCCGTCTTTGAGTAATGCAAATGAGGATTTATTGCCAAAGAATTTACTGCTTTTATTCACATTTGGCTCTGATTTAAGGATCTGATCCAGATTCTTGAAACAAATGGTAGACAAAACCTTGACTGTACTTGAGCTAGGCTCTTTACAAAATGAAGTTAACTACTGAAAACAGCACTTGGCTTATTTAGGACAATCAGATTTTTGCACCTGGCAGTCCATAGCTCTTGGACAACACTGACTAAAATAGTCCTGTGCTAGAATACTACCATAACCACAGTCTGTGGATGACCACCTAAGGTTTTTTCACAGATAATATTTGATAACTTGGATTTATATTAGGTAAACAAAAATAGAAAACATTAGTTTGGGTTATCACCTATACATAAAATGTTGTTCACATTCGCTTCTAATTTATTTCAAATCCAGGTTGCATTAGTTACTATTTCCATCCAAAAATGCCTTCATTCTGTGTTTGAACCTTAGGTATTGCCAGGAACAAAAACAAAATTGAGGCAACTATAGTGTAAGAAAGGGAAAAAACATGGCAGCTTGGGAGGGAAAGTGTAACATAAGGAGAAAGTTGGGTTAACAGTAAAGCTCTCTATTTTAACACCTTCACTAATAATTTGGAATTTAAAATCTATTCAAACAACTAACATGAGAGAGCTTTCAATGAAATCATGGTGACGGGACTTATGAGGCATCTGTGTCATAAACTGAAGTTTAACTGCATTACTTTGGTTGAAGTGCCAAATTAAAGAGAGTCAGGAGGGGGACAAGGGAGGAGAGACAAGAGGTATCACCTCTAAAACCTCTATAAATCTAACCTCCCCTCCTTCCTGCTGACATCATTAGATTCCTACTTTGCCACTGAATAGTCTCAGGTAGGGCTTTAGCATTTGACAAATGAAGGTAATTTGAGGGTTTTATACTTGTGGATATATTGCAGGACTTACTGTGGGACTTAAAAGCATTTTTCTTCTAAATCAAATATTACCTTGGAAAATAACAATACTGGCAAATGAAACCAGTGAGGTGCCACTCAAGGCTACAGTCCAGCTTTAGTCATGTTGCTCTTTGAGAATCTAAAGCTTTTAATCATGCCAGGCTGCCACATTTTGGGTAAAAATCCATGGGCATTTACAGATATTATTTTGGCCACTGGAGAGTTTACTTACTAATACAACAGAGACTCTTTTGAAGGCATGGAAATTTTTGCGGTTTTTTGAATGCACTACAATGACTGCAAAGTTCAAACCTACCTGAGTTCATACGTGACAAAGTTAACGGAAAATGGACTTAATTCGCAACGATTTTGTGTCTTTTGTTCTTCTGTATTTCATTCGTGTACTGTGTATTAGGACCTGATTCAGTATAAAACCAGAATATTTTGATTGCTTAATGTTTTCATAACAATAGCTTGTGTTGACTTTTGTACTAGTGTTCTAACCTTGAATTAATAACTAAATAAGTGAATTCATACATCTATGCTGTTTTCAGTATCCAGTCAAGGCCAATGTGATCTTACCAGAGGATGTTGGTCAACAATTAACTGCTTAGAGATTCACTCAATAGGGCAATTCTTCATTTTTCAGATGAATTATCGAGTAAATATCCATGAGATACCTGTCTAAAATAAAAAACCAACACCTTTAGAAACTAGTCTTGGGGTTTTTTCCTCCTAGGTTTCAGAAGAAGCCTAAGGGTTGGTAACAAACATCAAGGGTAATTTCCGGTTCCTTCCTCTCCTCCGCATGTATGCAGTTACCTGGCATTGAAAAGGTTTAGAAAGCAAGAGGAGATAAATAATATATATAGCAGATAATTATAACCAAACAAAATTATAAAATAGCACCAACTAGTTTCTGCTGCAAATAACCACTGGAAAGATGTGCTTTACTTTCATGTAAGTGTGATTTTACGGAGTGCACTGCATGAAAGCCTAAGCCTTTTGAATATTCCTTCAGCAGTAATATTCCTCCTGTTGACAAATCTTTTAAATACCTTAGGCAAGCATTACTTCAAGCAAATCAGATTTTCAGAGGTGCCATGTGAGAACACATGCATCAGACCCAAATCCACCGGAATGCCGGGGATAAATGGCATTCGTGTTGCCGAATCATAGGAAGATCAGAACTGGTTTTAAGCAGCAGTCTTCCTGGAATGCAGATTCATTTCTCCATAACACCATTTCCCAGACAGATCTATTTCTGAGTACCAAGTTTTGAGTTCATCTTAGTTTTTCTGAACCCATGACTGTCAGCCACATATTTGAAAAGCCATCTATTTCTGAGGCATTTAAACTAACCTGTTCATGGATATGCATGGCTTGTAAACCTCCTTCCATATACCAATCTTAATGAGATTTTGCTCTCCAGCCTTCCAGTTATGGGCAAAACAATCTGGTTTTGTGACTCTGGTGCGTCTGCTTCGAATGTGAAATAGGCTGGCACGTTTCTGTCTCTCACTTTTGTATCTGGGTGACAATTTACGTTATGCAGAGAGAAGCCCAGTTTTAAATCAATAATAAAAATACCTTTAACTTACTTTTCTGGATTTCATTTCTTTTCAGGTGTAAGGATAAAAAAAATTTACCAAAGTGCCAGTCTAGAAAATGGAGCTCTCAAAAAAAAACAAATAACCCCTATATAACTGTTAACAGCAATTTTGTTCAAAGTAAATCCCATTTAGTATGGACTAGAGGATGTATAGGCCATTTCCAGTTTAAGCACAATGCCAAACAGCACAATAGATTTTATATTTCCCTCCAGGTGTGTAAATTGTTAATTAACCAAATTCAATTTGTTAAGTGAAGTATAAAGGACTGTATCACGATAATGCTCAGCATTTAACCTTTACCGTTAGCTATGGATTATTAGCAGTACAAAACGGCTTGTGTGCAGCCTGAGAACTCATCCCCAGGCTCCCTGGGTGCTGTCTGTGTACATGCTGATGTGACTGCCTGTGCCCGAGTGACTGCACGTGGCTGACACACTGCTGGCCAGCTGACCCATGTAATCTGACCTTCTGCACTCTGCACTCTTGTAAAACAAGGCAAATACTCTTAAATCACCATCAGGATAATTTACCACATTTTAATTTGCATTTACAAGAGGTGACAAATGCACTTAGAGTCAAATTCTGTGGAAGTTTATCAAAGAACCTTCATTTACTGGCAGCAACATGTGAACACTGGACAAGATGATTTCAAGAGGTTCCCTCCACCCTAATTTTTTCCCTGCAATCATAACAATTACATAATGTAGTAACTAAATTGAATCAAAGATTATCAAACAGTGAACTCTGATAGCCAAAAGTAACCAGACCATCTCAGTCGGAGTTATCATCACTATGCTGATGTTACAGTGCATCTTAGAATCATAGAATCAAGGTTGGAAAAGATCTCTGAGATCATTGAGCCCAACCGTTGAATAAATACCACCATGTCAACTAAAACATGACACTAAGTGCCACATTTAGGCATTTCTTGAACATTTCCAGGGAGATAGTGAACAGACAACTTCCCTGGGCAACCCTTTCCAGTGCTTGATGACCCTTTCAGTGAAGAAATTCTTCCTGATGTCCAACCTGAACCACCCCTGGTGGCAGCTTGAGGCCATGTCCTCTTGTCCTATCACTAGTGCTGCATAAGGTTGTTGTGAAGGAACTCTTATCTGAAAGGAAAGGGATTTCAGGCACCAATAAATAAATAAGGTGCCAACACAAAGGAGTTATACTGGAATATCTGTAGCCTAGACTAGCTAACCTGTTATGTCCCTGAACTGCATGAAGCTTTTAGTGCTGCTGAAGAATCTCTTAAAACTTACCTGGCGCAAGAATAGATTGTTGAGGAAGGAGATGTGGGAATGGGGATATTACAGAACTCACTGGTGAGGTAGTGGTTATAGCCCCAAGCTTTACAGGTTTAAATCTCTGGATTTGTTATGGGACTGTATCTGTTTCATAATAACATGATGATTTTTCTTCACAGACTGGTGCCCTCAGACAGTTCTGAACAAAAGTCTGACTCTGTTTGTCTGAACTATGAAGGTTGATTCAAACCCAGGAATTCTCTGTTCAGATAGACTGGGAAGCCCAAAACAGACAAACTAGAAGTCAGGTGACTCAGAGAACTTAGTCCTGGACCACTTCCTTATCTCATATTCATTGAAAATTACAAGTACACATGCCCTACAAAGTTAAGCCAAATTAAAATGGTTTTATTATTGATTTAAAAGATTCTAAAACCTCAGAATCACATGCAGAACACTCACAGAGTGTGTCACAAATTGAATTCATTCTTTTCAAAGAAAGGTTTCCATTCAGGATAAGAAAATCAATTTTTTGAATGTAGTAGGCAGACAGATCAATTTGTTGTAGAGCTGTTTTTCAAGGAATCCTCAGGGGGGTCTCATATTATCCAAGTTCAAAAGAAAATTGATCTAATTTAAATTTTTTAAATATGTAAATTATGCTCTCATCTGATTTCTGATGTGAGTTGGTCAAAGACTGGGACTGTGCCACAGGAATCAGTTCACAGTTGGTTTGTGGAGGTTTTATTTATCTTGGTTTAACCTTCATTATGGTGGTATTGAAGAGGCCTTTTGAGAGCCTGGTTCTGTGTGGGCAGGCAAGGAAGGGGATGTACCCTGCATGAGTTGAAAGGGCACAGCAGACAGCAAGGAGGCAAATGGGAAAGGCAAGAAATGGATACACATGAAGTGAACAGCCAGTAGGGGAGGAAAAAAGACTTTTGGCTAGTGGCTCATTAATTAATAAACAACTCATAGGCCCCACACCAGAAGATTTCATTTTGGGAGCTTTTCAAGCCAGAACGAAGCATACCTAAACGCAAAAACATAAAAAAAACACCTACTGCCTACAAAAAATATGCCAATAATTCTGAGGTTAATATTACCTTTTCACTAAAAAATCCTTGGTAGTTTCACCCTTGCTTTTAGCATGTTCAGGTAGGATCATTTTAACACCAACAGCAAAATTCCAAACATTTGTGACACTGTCACAGTTTAATTGCCTCCATTTTGGGACTTCCTATCACGAAGGTTTAGCTGAAGATTTTCATGGACTGCATATTCAAGTTGGATTATGCTTTCCCTGTCCTTAGTCAGAAATCTAAAGCCTATGACTGGGGCATCCTGAGAGTTTCTACATCACTGTCAAACTTCTTTTTCATATGATCTGAAGCTGAAGAGCAGGTATAAGAATACTTTGTATTTAGATTAATGAATGGAAATTAGCTTTAAATATTTTTTATTGTCTGAACAACAGTGATTTTTCTGTGTTGCTCATATCCAAATGCTATTCATTCCCTATGTTAAATATCTTCCTACATAACCATAGGCTCAGGTTTTATCAAAACTTCATTTCTCAAGAGGGATAATGCCAACCCTGGAAACATTAAAGGCCAGGTTGGACTGGGCTCTGAGCAACCTGATCCAGCTGAAGGTGTCCCTGCTCATTGCAAAGGATGAACTTCAATAGTCCTTTCCAACCCAAACCATTCTGTGATTCTATGATATCATTTTCTGCATTGAAGCACCACGTCAGTCACCATAGGGATCGTAACAGTACCTACCTCTCTGCGCATCAATAATTTTCTTTCCTTGAAGCTTTTATGGGTACGGGCTGTGTAGGACCTGGGTTATAGATATCATTCTTTGTAGCTACTTATTTCTTTGAATGAAATAAAATTCCATCTAGTCATTTCATGACACCTTTTGAGTTTCATGGTGTTGGTAGTATGATAAGGTTTTGCTTTCTAAATGTAGAGTAGACACTGCAAGTGAGTATTAAGAAACTGTCAAATGTTTTTATCTCATTCGCTTATAAGCCTGACTTTGAGCATGCAAAAAGACCTTTTGAAGTTGGAGGGAATTTGAATGTGACACCCTACATATGCTTTAGCCCAATATGCATTATTGGGACACTTAATGATTTTTGTCCTGACCATTTTAATGCCCATTCCAGCATCTGTCATGCATGAAATTCCTCTTACTGACACACTTATGTGGATAATCTGGCATTTAACTCCTATCTTTACTGAGTCAGGTGCATTTTGCTTTCATTTTATTCTAAGCCAATACTGTGTTTGCTGATTACCTTTATCAATACCCCTGTGCTAAATTTGAGTATATTCAATGAACAAACTGCACTATAGACAACCTGTTTGGTATGTAGATAAGAACTGGATCTTTGTAATCCCAAATTGTTATTACTTCCGGCCCCAAAAGTGTCATTTAAGATCAAAGCTTGAATTGGTATCATAAATGCAATTCAACAAGGAAAAAATGATTTTCAGATAAATAAAATCAGAATAAATCAATGTAAATTTATAACAGTTTTGCTCACATAATTCAGTGTATTGAATTTAATTTTGTATTTTCCTTTGTTAGGTCTACAAACAGAAAGACCTCAAGGTGTTAGCTGAAGAGGTGAGAGCCAAGTTTTCCCTAGTACTTCAGAATTTCTTAACAATTACTTGATTTTTCTACTGTATATAATAGTAATAATAATAATAATAATAAAATAAAAATATAATATAATATATATTCTAGCTTCTAAAATCTTATTTACAACTTTGCACATTCTTTTCTGTGTGTTTTATTTTCCTTTAGACAATTTTCATAGTTCATTACTTCTCATATGTTTATTACTCAGTGTTTTACTTGTTTAGGTAAAAAAATAATTAAAAAACACAGAAAAAAAACAGGATTAGCAAATATTTTTAGGTAGTAAGAAAGAAAAAAAAGAAAAAAAGTCCTACAGTTTGATGTGAACTGAATGTTGAGAAGCAATAAAATATACATGATGGCTCAGCTCTGTAAATATCCCCAGTTTATTGGTCAGTGTTTGGAATATGATTTCTGTATTCTCTTGCCTTCACTTAAATATATACAGATGCAGGCAACAAAGTCGTGCATGCAACTTTAGTATAGTCTACCTATGGTCATGCAAGCTTAACAACAGAATTTGATAAATAACTGAATGGAATTGTGAACCTCCAAACATGGTTGAATTTTACCTTTTCTTTCTGTAATAAAGGTTTAATTATTTTTACAAGAGCTGAAGAGCTAGAAGTGACAGCTAATATAAATATTTGCTTGACCATCATTTGGTAAATATATTTTATTTCTTCTTTCCTTAGGTATTCAGCTCTTTTCAACAGAATAACAAGGAGTAGGTAAGTTAAAATGATGAATTATTCTTTCCAGTTTCATGTTCTATTTATAGCCTTTTCATTCATTAGAGCTTTTAATTTGTCTTGGGTATGCTAGTTTTCATGCTCCTGTGTATTTTTTATGAAATAATTTATTACAATTCATATTTCTTTCTTTTCAAAATTATTATCCAATTACTTTCTCAGTAAACAAGAATTCCTCCTTTTTATATGAAATGAGCTACCAGCCAAAGCAGTTTCTGATTACACAAGCTAATTTTGAAAGAACAGATAGAATCAAGCAATGAACTGGATAAAAATAATAATGGAGCATACCTTGTTAGATAACAAATGGAACAGACTTTGGAGACAATTAATGCAGGAGATACTTAATGCTGAGGTGTGTTAAACAAATTTTGTCTTATTTATTTGCTGCTATAAATCATGGCTAGTCATCTAAGATTACACCCAGATTACATCACAGTTCTGTAAATATGTGCTGTGTTCTTTACTGGAAACCCCAGCACCCTTTGTAGGAGGACATGTATATATTTATTTTTACATAGATGGATACAAATGTAGACAGGTCAATCAATTGATTGATCCAGTAAGGGAAATTGGTCTACCGACATTTAGGATTAATTTTGCTGGACAATATTTGGTAATTTGGTCCAATGGATAAATATTATTTCTTCTACTTTGGATTTCCAAATGAATTACTGACTGAGGGGTCATTACTTGCTGGGCTTGATTCTGTTTCGAGTCTTACGCTAAAGTAGCACTTTTTATCAGGCTTGTTGTGAACAGAGCTGTGTCAGGCCTGGTGCCTCAATGTCCTGCACTTGAATCAATCCTACCATCTCAAGTCTGAGGAGCATCTCTTTACAGTCTAGTTGGAACAGCATGAGATCACTTATAAATATGAGAAAACATCTTCCCCCACTAGCATTGCATCCAACTCAAGTTTAAGAGTCATCAAAAAGACTTCGTTTTACATGTGTACTTTAAAAAACATCAGTACGAAGGTAGCAAAAACTACCAGTACCATAAACAGTCAGCCTTTAGCCTTGAAGAAAGGCTGTCATGAGTTTTTACCTCTTTCTTCAATCTCTGTAGGGACCTACATTATGCAGATTCAACTGTTCTCCTGTGTTCTTCTAGTTTGTATGACACCAGTCCTTCTACTTCTGTTTGTGCTGCAAACTTCAGTTTTACCTAATGCTTTAATAAGAGAAACTTCAGTGGTATTTCTGGAGAAATAAAACCAATCCTCCTAGACGTGTGGATGGCCCTTATTACAAAAGCGTTAACCCATTTCATCTGAGTTTCCTGCTTCCTGCTTTTATTTTTCTAATCACATGGATGGTAATATTTCTTGGGAAATGGTAACATATTTGTAAGCACCACATATACTAATTTTTTTTACTTACTTCCAGACACTTCCCTTTATTAACTTTCTTTCAGAGATTTTGCTGCCAAATCCCTCTTGTCTCTCCTCTCTGTATCTGGAAATCATCTCTAGCTGCCTTCTTTCCCTTACTCAGATAAATTGCACCTTAATACTGATCCAGTAAAACAACTTCATAGTTTCAACATCTTATTTTACTTATGAATCCTTGCATAATTCTGTATCATTTCTCATCTCCTCTATTCTCAGTTTTCCAATAAGGACCCTTGATTTCCTCTTGAGAGTCTCTACCTTGCAAGAAAGTCCTTTCCAAGATCATTACATTTCGGGCCTTGTGATTTCTCTTAGAGTACCCACTCCCATCCTGTGACTATCTTACTTACTTATGGAGATAATTTTTATATAGATTAGAGCCCTTCTTCATTTCAGAAGTCCTTAAAACAAAAGAGAACCACTCTGCCAGAGAACACGAGTGACACGTGTTAATAAGTATGACCAAATCTCACCTTGCCTGCCTGCTCCTCTTCCCTCTCATGATATATGTATTCAGTTAAGAACAGAAGTTAAAGATTAAAGAGTCTTCTAGGTTAGTGGAAACGTGGTTTACAGTCAATATAGTCATTGCATAATTCTGCATGTTTCATTTGTACGGTGTATTTTCATTTCTCATGGGATCTGTTGCCAGAAAAAGACTTATGCCTTCTGGTATCTGAATCGGACCCTCCAGACAGATCATATTGCAGTCAAATATGACATAATTTACTAATTGCTGTAATATGGACTTTTATTTGAATATTATTTTCTTTTTGGTCTAGTGTCAGGTGTAGGCCAGGGTTTTGTGCTGTGCAAGGCAAAAGATTTAGCACATAGGCAGGTTGTCCTTTAGGATTCGGCTGTCTCAGGATGTGCAATGATGGGACAGAGACAAGCCTTGGAGCACAGATTGGATCTCTCACATGGAAACACAAAGGCTAATGTCATTTTAGCCTGAATGAGTTGGAGAGACGGGGTGGAGAGACACCTGAATGCAGGAACCATGGTGATGAGAGAGCAAGAACCATCCTGAGGAGGAGAAAAAGTGCTAGAGGCAGGTTGTAACAGGAGCCAGTGGTGATTTCAAGCGCTTATTAAATCAAACCTCCTCCAGCATAGCCCTGTGATGGAGCCTGGGGACCAGGAAGCTCTTTGAGGAATGATGGTGAATGATCTAGCCGGGTGACAAAGAAGATTTCAAGGCTTGCCTGCATTTCATTAGGAAGTTGAGTAAAATCAGCTCATTTCCTGGGAAATAGTTCTGTGTTGAGGATCCAGCATTTTCTGTAGGAAGACAAATATTCTGTTGACAACTTTAACCATCGTTCTTTTCAGATCATGTGCTATTTCTCTCTGTCATATCCACTCTGCTCCTTGACTTTCAGGAATTGTCATTTTTAGCTACATTTGCACATTGCCTGCAACACTGGCTAGAGGCCATGGATTACAGCCTGAATAGGCGTAGAAATTGAGAGATTTAGGATGGTTTTGTTTCCTATCTATTTAATGAAACCCCTAACTAATGCTGCCAGAAATTGATATTGTCACTTGACTGATCAGCCCCAAACAATTGAACCATAATGCAAGTTTTCATATGTTTCAATATATTTTTTGGTATTGCTGGCATAGAAATAAACCACAGCAAAAAATTAAATTGCTAAATGCAGGTAGTCCATACCCAAGCATAGTATAATCGCAACTGCTGACACTCTTGTCCTTTCTTTTGTGGCAAAGCTGATTTAAATTTAAGTTTAGTTCACACTTTTTAATTTATTTCTCCTTTTAATTTCCTCTTTTCATATAGGGAAAATTATGATCTTATGAAGCTGACATTAAATGATCAAACAATATTGAACAACCTAATGAAAATCTTAAGCAAAAGTCATTGTGAATTAGGTATTTGCTAAACTGACAACACGAGCCTTTGTAAACCTGATATTGTTCTTATGTAAACTCATGAATGGAGACTTTCTCAAATAAATTACTTAATAACATCAGAGTCATTGGCTGAGTAAATATATCCCAGGGGCGCATACTAAGATTCCTGAATTTAAATGTTCAATAGAACTTCATATTTGTCACCTTTACTAACGAGTTTTTCCTTATGAAATCATTATTAGCATGAAAAAGTTAAATTTTGTATCTAATTTCTTGAATTAATGCTGTTTGAAGACCCTAAGGGTTTGAAAGTTCTTTCACTGGAATTCATCATTTACATAATTTTCATAGCCCCAACACTTTGCTCTCTGCTATGAATGCACATTGTGGGGTTTTTATGCATTAAAGCAGCAACTTATGTTTTTCTCTACACAAAACAATTAAGAGAAGAATAACAGGTAATAAACATTTTTAATCTTTAATATTACATTAACAGTGAAGTGCCATATTTCATGGTTTCACAACCATATTGCACGCTGAATGACGCATTTTTTGGTCCCTCACTATGAAGATATGTGATTAGAGAAGGAAAAACCATTGAGTTATTTGAGATCAGTGGAGCTTTCCATCATTTCCTGCTTGAGATACTTGCAAGTGCACAGCAGCATGGCCAGATTTTTAAGCAGACTATACCATATTTTCTCAACTCTACATTATCATAGTTCAGCCATGATCTATGAATGTTTATTTTTTTTGTTGTTGCTAATGTAGCTTATTATATGGGAGATTTATTCTCTTTTAAGCTGAAACCAGTGCAGCACAGTTTCTGACCAAAATATCTCTTGATGTTAACCTCTCTTCTGCCCACTGTTATTAATAATAATTTTTATTACTGTGGCTCTTTTTCACTCAGGGTCACAGACATATGGTAGACATAAGAAACACGTGCAGGATGGACCCAAACCTGAAAACCAAATTAGATGCAAAGATAGATTTAATATCTGCATCCTTTGGGCTTAGCATAATGGCTGCTAAGAAAACATGCCAGTCCAGACAGTATTTTGTGCAGAAAAACTGAACTTAGCTCTGTGTCAGGGCTAAACTTGTTTGACAACAGCCTACAAATAATTTTTACATGGTAGACAAATCTGTTCCGCAATTTAACAATGTGCATAAGAATTTTTATTGTTGTTGTTGCTGCTGTTATTATTATTATTATTACTCCTGTCTCTGTACAGTGAAAACACTAATGCAAATGATGCAACCTGGTTTGTGGCAAACTTTTGATTAGGATTCAATTTGAGGTGAAGATTCCACTCTTAGGTATACACTTCTCACCCCAGTATGGGTATTTAAAAAGCCCACATAAGATGAAATAAGTCTACCGACTGTTTCTCCCCTGGCTGGGATGGGAACACACTTAATGGAATTAATCCTGTATTTTCAACATTGAAATCCTAAATCTGAGGCCAAATCTGATCTTTGAGTTTGATTCATTTGCCCATGTATTCACATCTAGTGTTTTTTAAGAAGCCTAGTGTCATGTACTCACATGATAAAAGAATTTATGCCATCTTCCTACAGCAGCCCCTGGAATTAGTCTCTTCTATCCCAGTTCAAAATGAAGAAGCAGCTTCATGAAGTTTAAGCTGAACATAATTTACCTTGCTTTTCTAAATGCAATGCAATGAGGTGAATACTGATTTTTTTTAAAGCCAGTTTATTGTGCCTCAAATATCCTCCAATCTTCTTTGAAGTTTGTGTAAAAACACACTCTTGTTTTTCTGTAGAAGTAAAACCACACATCTGTGTGTTTTCTTCAGTCACAAAACATCTAGAAATAGCTTCTTGGTGCATTATCTAGGTTATTCCTATTGTTTTCCAATAGCAGTTTCAAGTGTCATGTTATGTGTTAATCTTGCTGTTCTTCCCACCTAGGGACAATACCAAAGAGTCTCAGGGACAGAAAAAAGAGAACAGTCTTGAAAATATTCTTAGCTATTAAATCCAGATGTTACAATTTTTGCTGATCAATGTTTGATGTAGAAAAGTCTTAAATCAAATACTGACACAGAATGAACCCATGAAACCCTGTAAGTCTGTCTTCTGAGCACCAGCAGCTTCCTTCCAAACCTTGTCCAACATCTTCTCTCTGGACAAATCACTCTACTTGACAAAGTGGAGGAAGTCCAGTCTGTGTGATCAACTGTGTACAGTTTTAAATTTCCTACAAATCATGTTAGTGCTTTGAAAACATGTGGTACTGTAGGAATGAGCCGTATTGAAGTTATTCATTTTGGACTCCAACTGAACAACCTCAGAACAGCTTGTTGGAAGCCCCTGGCACTTAGCTACAGTCAAATTTGACGATGGCTCATAATATGTTTGTCAAAACGAGGTCAGCCATTTGAGGCTTCTCACTAGCAACCTTCCTTTTCCATGAGCCAAATCACTGCCCAGATGCTCGTAGAGTCTCATTACCGTAATGCCAACATGTTCTCCAGGTTCAAATGTGGGGTTTGCTGTTGATCCAAACATACACTAAAGCCATTGAAAAACTCCATCAAGGAGTGCTATGCTGCTCACGGATGCCAAAATTCAACTGGCTCAGAATTTTGAGGGATTTTGAGCCATTTTCTATGTCCTAACTCGCCGTGTTGTAAATTCTGGTTTTGAGATATCAGACATTAAATGAATCTAGATGTTTGGGCTTGTTTGGCCATTTCCAATAGCTAAACCGCCAAACCAGCACTTTTCAAAGATTCCCACTAATTTTCATGGACTCTGAGTGCAGGTATTGGAAAACCTGCACTTGACAGTGCAATCTACTGAGATTCTAGCCAATGTTGTCACCCTGTGATGATGTGCTCTTCAGGCATACTTGTTTGTCTCTGATTTGCAGTATGTCCTGGTAAGCCCAGCACTCTCCTTTTTTATCCATTCCAACAACAATGGGCACAAATTGAAAAAAAAAGGACTCATGAAACTCAAATATTTATCCCATAGTAAGGTTTGACTGATTATAAATTAGAACTATTTGGACTGATTTTAGGATTTTATGGAAATATATTGCCTCTGTGTAAACCAAAGCTATGAAAAATATGACTAATGATACCAAGACAACAGTAGCTACATAATCCTATCTATCTGTTCTAGCTTGAATAACTCAGAGACATGTTCCATTTCACTACAATTAGGCCACTGATTTTAGGTTTGTTGACCTAAGCCTTGTTGCAGTGGGGATCCTGCAACACGCATATATCAAACCAGGAGTCCCGTGGAAAGGAAATATATACGGACAGACAGATTCTTGATAGCTGTTTCAGAGAGATGTTTATTTCTCCAGCCGCATGGCCGGAGCTCTGCTGAGGAACTGACTCAGTCACAGGACCAAGGGTCCTTCTCCCGCGCAGGGAACACAAACCAACCAATGGGAACGAGGCTGAGCAGGGACAGGGAACCCCGTGTCTGTGCCCTCAGGGCCCCTCTCCCAGGGCTACACGGCAGGGGAGGGACCCCAACACCTCACCCGTTTTATTTTAATAAAAGGAGAATGAAAACAACTGGATAAACATAACAAGAACAGTTTCAAAACAAAACAAGCCACCCTCCTGAGTCTTTAAATGTCCAAACAGATTCTGTGGAACATCTTAGGGCTGACAGAAGGGAGACAGAACTCTGAGCATGCTTTGTGGGGAAACTGAGGCAGGAGAGGGTTTAACTTCTTCCCTCCCCCTTTTCATCCCCCACTCGGCATTGGAAAGGGATTTTTGGGGAAACAATTGGCAAAAGCATGGTTTTGTGAGGGAAACCATGGATGAAAAAACGGATTGGGAATACACTGGGGGTAATAGGACATAGGGTAAAAGGGAAAGGTGGGATTAGGAAAGGGAAACTGTAGGGGGGGCTTACAATGGAGATACTGTCTAACATGACTACGATTTTTTGCATATATACTGCCTTTTACAGGAACACCATCAGGCCCAGTGACCTGCGATGCTTGTAACCCTTTTCTCCCTAGTACAATATTAAATTCCACCACTTCTCCATCTCCCAAGCTTGGGATGCATTTTTCAGGGTTATTCTTTTTAATAGCAGTTCTATGCACGAATATGTCTTGCTGGTTGTCATACCTTGTTATAAAACCATAATTTTGCTTAACATTATACCATTTTACTATCCCTAAGGTCTTAGTTGCTATGATCTTTTCCTTTTTTCGAGTGGCTGCTGTTTTCTGTCTCGCTGCGTCTTTGCTGTCTCTTTCGGTCGCTCCCGTGTTGGAATTGTCGGGGCTGCTGGTGCCTGCGCGCTCTTCCCGGGGTCGCGTTCGGGGCTGCGCGGGCCGGGCCGGGCCGTGCCGCTCAGTTCTCCGTGCGTCACCTCCTCTGGTCGCAGCTTCGCTGCCGCTGCCGGGCGCTGCACACACGTCTCGGCCGGGCCCCCGAGCGACGACTCCCCCGCGCCCCGCTCCAGCGCGCGTCTCGGCTGGGCGCGGCTCCGTTCCACCGCCATCGCCGCCAGCCGCCGCCCGCGCGCCGCCCCTCTCGGCCGGGCGTTCCCGGGGCTCGCTCCACCACGCGCTGCACAGGACCGGGCGGGCACCGCCGGGTCCCGCCGCTCCTCGCTCCGCCACCGACACTGCGGCTCGCGTGGCTCCGCCCGCGCGCGGGAACTGCCTCGCTGCTGCTCGCAGAGCGCTCGGTGCACGTGGCCTGGGCCGCACGGTCCCTGCGCCACGCTTCCCTTCACCAGGACACAGCCGACATTGCTCAACAGTCTCGGTAACTAAATAATATTCACGAAAATATTCTTCCATCGGCATATATTTTGACTCCAGTATTAACTGTGTCCAAACGGTTTTCCAAAAGCCCTTGGTAAGAATTAAATCCCAAGAAACATAGAAAAAGTTCTTAAACAACCATGCCAGGAAGTGTTTCAGTTCTTTTTGAGCTTGAATCAAGCTAAAATTCACAAATCGTTGTTCAAGAATCATTTTAAGTTTAAGATAAATGTCCATATGCGGCTCTGAGAGCCAAGAGTCTTCCCACGGTTCCTCCATAGTTTAGATATGGAATAGCAAAGCAAAACCAAGAAGAGGAATCCAAAGTTTCCAGGGTTTACTCACACAAATCAGTCGCTTAGGGATCGGGGATCGTTCTGCTCACAAATCTCCACCATTTGTTGCAGTGGGGATCCTGCAACACGCATATATCAAACCAGGAGTCCCGTGGAAAGGAAATATATACGGACAGACAGATTCTTGATAGCTGTTTCAGAGAGATGTTTATTTCTCCAGCCGCATGGCCGGAGCTCTGCTGAGGAACTGACTCAGTCACAGGACCAAGGGTCCTTCTCCCGCGCAGGGAACACAAACCAACCAATGGGAACGAGGCTGAGCAGGGACAGGGAAACCCCGTGTCTGTGCCCTCAGGGCCCCTCTCCCAGGGCTACACGGCAGGGGAGGGACCCCAACAAAGCCTCATCTATGTATACATCAGAAGATCTTGAAGGCATACCAAACTTGTGTTTCATTAAATCATCCCACTATTTTCAGGTTTTTAAATGCATTTATTAGATAGATTGAAAAAAGATCTCATTTATTAAAATATCTCTCAGTGTTGCATTTTTCCTTTTTGCACACTAGTATCTTGTAGTTTTACTCCTAAGAAACACACACTTTGCAGGAAATTTTACTCATTGGTGTAGAATTGTGTCGTAAATTGGAAGAGAATATTCACAAATAGAAGGGAGTATTATTTTTTCTACATTGTTTTCTGGTAATTTTGACCTTCTTTTCCTTAGTTTTTTACTTTTCTTGCCTTAGTTTTTGACTATCCTTTCCTTAGTTTGAGTACACAGTAAACTTCCCCGTGTCATTTGTTGTCACCGTTGTCATTTTTCATGTGTGACACACACTTTGTCTTTCATCTATCCAGAAAAGAGAAGATGGACGGTCAGGAAAGATTTCTTTTATTCTTATTCTGCTTTATTTTTGTAGCATACAAGTTCGTATTTTTTCAGGGGCTTTCATTGATTTGAATTGCTGTAACAGGTACTTAGTGCAAAGTCTGAGCTTGTACAGTAATTAAAGTGAGAGAATCTCAAGCTATTTAACTTAATAAGGGGAAGTTAACTGACTTGATCAGAGTCTAATACTTGCAGAGGGAAGAATTTCTGATATTCATTGACTCTTTAATTTAGCAGAAAAGTATATAACAAGATCCAGGCAATGGAAGATGAAGCTTGACAAATTCAGAGGTAGAAATAAGATACTCAGAGTGTAATTAACCGTCACATCTTCCCTACAGATGTGCTAGACTCTTTGCTGCCTGCAGTTTTGAAGTCTTAAAAGTATTCTGACAAAATCTCAGTATTCAAATAGAATTTACTCCCTGGTTGTGATGATGACAAGCTGAAATTCCTGATGTATATTTTGTAGAAGTGTAGGAAAGTAGCTTTACAAGCCTTATTGGGTTTCACCCACATTTATAGCAGAATCCTCCACTGAAGTTCTGGTTTCTGGTGAAAATTTTACTGGTGAAAATATATTATATATTATATATTATAATACTATAATAGTAATAATAATGATGATAACAATAAAATTATTTAATAATTTATTAAATAATAATTTTAAATATAGAATAGCCTAGAATGTAAAGGCAGTTATATTACTGTGCACTATGGAGACACAGGTGCCTTCTTCTAAACAGCCTGACTTTGACAAAGCATGGTACATACTCCAAGAGATTAAAATAACACTATGAATGTGTATTTGATTTCTGGGTGGAAAAACCCTATTAATATCAGCCTCTACTCATGAAAAAAACATGTGTTCACCCCACACACGTTAGAAGTGGGATTCAGGTCTACAGCTTAGACATCTAATTTGAGCCAATTGTCAAGCTATGCCAAAATATCCTTCATAAAGTCAACAGAGGAGAGCTTCCAGAGACATGTCCTGCCTATCTAAGTCTAGGTTTTATATCAAAGCCCTGGGCCAAAAACACTTTCTGAAACAGCCTATTTCTCTTGTTCAGCTGTGTAATGGTTCTAAGAGATTAAACTTCTAACTTCAGTAACTACTTAGGATTTCAGGAAAACACATAAAGTAGATCTCTGATGACCTTCAAAAATTGCAACGTCCCATTTGCGTTTTGCTCCCTAAGTAATTGGGAGTGCTGTCTAGATACAATACTTGACAGACCTTCTCTTTTTGTCTTTGAAATGTCATTCCTCTTAAGTAAGCTCGTTCTTTTAAAAATTTTTGGAGGGATTTGTCAGGCTAATTGTAGGCTTCTTGGGACAATTATGCTCAATTCACTTTACATCAAATAAAAAAAATATATATAATTGTTTTCAGAGCATGATTCACATCCTGTAATGCACTGCTAGGTATGAACTGCATTCTAATGATGTCTATTTTTCCCTATAACCACTAAGTTGGGTTAAGGAAATTCTTTAGGGTTTAGATATTGACACTGCAAATATCTGAAGTTAGATCACATGATCTTCCAAAGGTTGCCATGCCAAGCTTCTTCATCTGGTTAAATTATAAGGGGTTGAACAGAACCACATGTAAATCAACACATCTTGAAATAACAGTAAATGAGTTTTTACTGCATTGCATGCATCATTCATTGACTATTTTAATACAGGAGAGAAATCCTGTGTTACACAAAGGCAAAAAAATGGAAATAAATTTTGAACACAATGTAGAGAATGTTTTTCCTGAATAAACCCTTAATATGAAAACGGCACATGATATATGAAGTTGGGACTCAGAACAGGATTATTATGCTTTGGAGTGTACACATGACATTTGGGTACTTTTAAGTGATTGACTGTTAAGAAACCACATCCCATCCCTCTTTCTGCAAATGTGCTCCCAGAGTTCATATCTTGGAAAAGTCCTGGGTCATAGGTGTAAGAACAAAGAGACGAGGAGAAAGGGAAAAGACGTTATCCATAAGGTCATACGGCTTCTTTTCATTTTGAGAGAATAGGTTTTTAAAGTAAGAAGAGGATTTGGAAGAGAATATCAAAGCTTTGAAGGCAGAGATTTCATTTTTAATAGGGATCTGTAGTTGAGGAAAATGGAGGTATTGAAGTGTGCCAGGTTTAGAGGCACAGGCATTGGGACTAGCCCGAGAGAATAAAGAGAAGGGGAAGGTTGGTAGAGGATGAAAAGAAAACATAAACAAGTCCTAGGACAAGGTTGGTCCTTTACATTGAAAGACTTTAGAATGAAAATGAGGTCATCCCTCGGTAATCTCAGACCTCAGAGATAAAGGAAGAAGTTTGGAGAAAGGAAGATTTCCCCTTGGTCATAGAGGGTTGGCTTAGAGGTCAGCTAGACAGGTTTAACACCCGTAAATCAGTAGGCCCTAATGGGATGCACCCGTGGGTGCTGAAGGAGCTGGCAGATGATGTTTCTAAGCCACTTGCCAACATCACTGAAGAATCATGGCAAACAGGAGGAGTACCTGATGCCTGGAGGAAGGGCAATGCTACTCCCATCTTCAAAAACAACAAGGAGAACCCAGGAAACAACCAGCCGGCCAGCCTCACCTCCATCCCTGGAAAGGTGATAGAACAGGTTGTTCTGGAGATAATCACCAAGCGTGTAGAAGAAAGGAAGGTCATCAGAAGTAGTCAGCATGGATTCACCAAGTGGAAACCATGCTTGACCAATCTGACAGCCTTCTATGATGGCATGGGAGGATTGGAGGGAAGCATGGGAGGCATGGCATGGGAGGGTCAATGGAGTGCAGTGGATGTTGTCTACCTCCGTTTTGGTGAGATTTTGACACTGTCTGCCATAGCATCCTCATAGGTAAGCTCAGGAAATGAGGGCTGGATCAATGGACAGTGAGGACTTGGCTGAATGGCAGCATTCAGAAGCTTGTGATCAGCAGGGCAGAATCCAGTTGGAGACCTGCAGTCAGTGGATTTCCCCAGGAATCAATACTGGGTCCAGTCTTATTTAACTTGTTTACCAGTGACCTGGACGGAAAGAAATTACCCTCAGTAAGTTTGCTGATGACACGAAACTGGGGGGAGTGCCTGATACACCTGAAGGCTGTGGTGCCATTCAGCAGGACCTTGATAGGTTGGAGAATTGCACGTAGGAAAACATAGTGATGTTCAGCAAGGGCAAGGTCGTGCACCTGGGGAGGAATAACCCCAAGTACCAGTGTAGGTTGAAGGCTGACATACCAGAGAGCAGCTCTGCAGAGAAGGACCTGGAAGTCTTGGTAGGTGACAAGTTGACCATGAGCTGGCAGGTGAGGGTGGTATCATATCTATGATGACTATTGAGATCCATACCCCAGCAACATCTGTAGAGAGCTCTTTTCCCACTGAAAACCTATTAATCAAGCAGATATAATTGCATCAAAGTATGATTGGCTCGTCTTATTGCAACTTTAAGGCCTTTCACTCCTTCTGCCTTGGAAGCAAGTGAATTTAGTTCAACTCTGTGCTTCTGAATGGTTTTTCAGGAGTAAGTGGCTTTGAATTTCAGTCTTGATACAGTTTCAGAGCAGAAACTTCCTAAGGGTTGGCTCTACTAAGTAAACACAGCAGGAAATCCAGCTGTGAGTTGCTCTGTAGGTTTGGCTGTTTGTTGAAAATATCTTTTGAAGTTCTCAGATTCATACCCTATCATGCTAAAAAGCAACACCAGGTAGCATCTCCTGGCAATGCTCGTGTACTTGCTAATAAGGACTCCTCAAAACTAAGTTGCTGTATACAATTCTCAACTGGTGGAACTCTTATAAAGTAACTATTTGCATTTTATTTCCACCAACATGCGATACAATTCCACACTGCTCAGGTAAGACTGCATTTTAAACCAATAAGATTGTACTTTTACCCAAAGCAGAAACAGAAAAAGAGGCCATTTCCTATTGTGAATCTTGTCACAACAATTTGCCTTTGGCCCATTTCTAGGTTTTATTTTCTTAGAATGCATCAGAGCTACCAGTCTGGGACATTTGAAAATGTAATTGAGCTTGATAGCAAGTGATACAGTTAATTCTGTTGGTAAATGTTGTGCAGTGCTAATTGCTAGTTCTAAATTTAACAATTAGTTTAGAAAATCTGAAGTGCAATTTATAATGGGATATAAGCTGCAGGCTTCAGCTTGTACTGGCTTTTTTATTATTATTACTTATACCCATTTAAGAGGATGCAGCTGAAAAAATTTAACCAAGAATCAAGATGCATGCCTAATTTAACTTCAACCAAATTTGACTATAGATCTAGTAAATTTGCTATGGCTGCAAAATATGTTCTAACAAATTGAGCTTGTATCAAGTCTTCTGCTTTCTACAGTTTGTAATTATACATTAACTGATATTGTCATCCTAAACTTCATTAAATTCTTTAAAATTGTCATTGATGTTTTCTATCAGAGAAGTAGATTTGTACAGGTCTATGTGTTCTGCCCCCTTTTAAAGAGGAATGTTGCCATATTTTAGCATATGGGATTTTGAAACCTGGAATTACTCATGCAGGTTTTGCTTTGGACATTCTACAGTACAAATGTCTTTGACATAATAAAACATTAGCAGGAAGGATACAAACCTGAGATGATAAAATTAAGTCATGTTTTCCTCACATTAAAGATTTTGTGTTGCAGAATCACTTGATAGTTGAAGTTGAAAGAGATCTGTCGACCTTTAATTCACCTGGAATTGTTCAAGGCCAGGTTGGATGGGGCTCTGAGCAACCTAGTCTAGTGGAAGGTGCCTCTGCCCATGGCAGAAGGGTTGGAACAAGATAATCTTCAAGGTCCCTTCCATCCAAAACCATGTTATGATTCTATTCTATTCTATTGAACCCCCTGCTCAAAAGAGACTCAATTATTGCAGGTGGTCCAAGAATATGCCCAGAAATGTTTTGACTTTCCCTAAAGATGGAGACTCCATAACCTTTCTGGGCAACCTGTTCCAATTTCATGACACTCACAATAAAAGAGTTTAAATGGAATCTCCTGTCCTTCTATTCGGTTGTGTGGCTTCTCATTCTGTCACCTAAGCCTTCTTCTCTCCAGGCTGAACGATCCCAACTCTCTCAGTCTCTCCCTGTTTAGAAAGTGCTCCAATTCCTTAAACATCTCAGTGGCCTTTTGTTGGACTTGCTCCAGTACCTCAATATCTGTCTTCTGCTGGGAATCACAGAGCAGTGTACAAAACTCCAGAGGTGTCACCACTGCTGAGCAGAGGGGCAGGATCGCCTCCCTGGACCAGCAGGTTGGATGGGGCTGGTCATGCTCTGCCCACTGCAGCTGGAGAAGCCAATGGCCTGGTTTGCCACGAGGGTCCACCACCGGTTCATGGTCAGCTTGGAGTTCCATAGGATCCACAGGTCCTTCCTTTCCAAACTGCTTCCCAAGTGTTTGGACCCCAGCATGTATTGGTATGTGGAATTGTTCCTCCCTGTGTGCAGGGCTCTGTTTCCCTTTGGTGTCTTCGTGAGGTACATGTTGTCCCATTTCTCAGGCCTGCTGAGGTTTTTCTGAATGGTACCACAACCAACTGGTTCATCCATCACTCCTCTCAGTTCTATAACACCTGTAAATTTGTTAAGTGGGAACTTTGTCCCATTAACCAGGTCATTAGTTGATCTGCTTCACATCACTGTCCCCAGTATTAATCCCTGGGATGCTCCACTTATCTTTTCTACTTATCCTACATTTATCCTGATTTCTTTCAGTTTCAAGTATACAAATCTGCTCTTAGTCAACCTTTTCTGTTCAGAACTTTAGATACAATAATGTAGAGATACTTTGGTTTTGCCATTGACAATAAACATAACTGGATTTACCAAGTTACATAACCCTAGAAAGATTCACTTCTGAGAAAGGCAAGATCCTTGGCTAGGATAAACCACCATATTTCATTAAGTGTGTCCTGCCAGACTTGCACTGGCTTAATATTTATCTCTAAAAGCTCCTTTTGAAGTCAGTGAAGTTCTTATTGCCATCCCTGTGGAATGTGAATATTGTACTCCTGATGTAATTTTTTAGGTATAACAGAGCCAAGAATTTTCCTTACCAAGAGGGTATTATAGTTTTTTAAACTATACAATTTAAACTACTGCTCTAGCATGAGGGAAAATAATGATAAAAGAATGATCACACGGTAAATAATTTTCAGCCCACAGAAAGAGCTTTTTTGCTCTCCCACAAAGTCCAAAGGTAATAAAAAAACTTGCAACTGGTAATGATAGCTTGATTTTCTCCTGCACTGCCCCAGCCTAAATAGTGTCATTTTCCTGTCATATAAAACTATCTGAATGACAACAAGGCGATACTGTGGTTCTGCACCCTGCTTAGTATTGACCTGAGGTGCAAATTGCCAGTTCACTATTTTGAGGAGACAGTTACCTGTCTTCTCTTCCACTTAACCTTTCTTTACATGAAATAATTCAGATACCTTGTGTCTTTACCAGTCCTCCATCACAGTCCACCAGCGATGCAGAGCATAACAAAAACTCAAGTGACGTTAATGACTCTTGCCCTGGGTCCTCAGGGGATGGGATGTGATGAAGTGAGATGTGCATCACACAACCACAATGGACACAGAAGAAGGGGTGAAAGGGGAGGACATTCCACCTTGTCTTCGGCTGTAGGATGTGCTTAATGAATTGAATGCTTTTTAAACCAACACATGGTGCCTTGTCCAAGCCTGTGTACACTTTTTTTTCTTTCAGTGGCAGATTCATAATCTGACATTCATCTTTCTGAATGAGAATAAAATAGGTTGAATGGAGTAAAAAATGCTACTCTGCTAAAGTTGCAGAGACTTGCATCCATTACACCACCTGTTTTGTAGCAGTCTTGTGCAGGATTGCTGTGGCACTCACATCACCAAGTAGGAAGTAACGCACATTTTTATGGTTTTGCTGTGACACCTTGCCAGACCTCTTTACTGAAAGCCAGGTGAATTAAATGAACCTAAAGGCAATAAACCATATACTTTACCCTATCATCATTGAAATGAACAAGATTATATTTCCAGACACTTTCAGAGATTAAGGTTAGCTCCAAGCATTATGTGTGACTTTTAGTGTTCTCTTCATACAGTACCAAAGGAACAATAAATTGTTACTACTGTCCATAAAATCATTGTAAATATAACACATTTCAGTTGATACAAATCAACTTTGTTAGGATTTTATATAACAAAGATGAGCCTTTAAATGATGAGCAATATTTCAGTCTTTTATTAGTTGAACTAGAGAATGTTTTTATCTTGCATTTGTGAAGAGACAGTTAAGATATAACTTCCAGGGTTCTCATCAAATGGATTTAGAGGCTTCCACATCAAAAAAGCAAGAGAAGCTAATGGCCACCAGAGTTCATCAGGTAAATGCAAAAATTACAAAGAGGTATCTTGGGTATTTGTAAAGTTTCACCATTGGGTGTTGCAAACATCATAATTTTATCTACATTAAGTGCCCTGCAAGGATTTTAATAGTCAGCATTTAGATTAAAGAACACAAAATGTTGATGATATTAGATACAAACCAGGTAGGAGGCAAGGAGTTAAGGTGAATACAAAAGACAGCTTCTGAGCAACACTTCTGCAAAAGAAAAGACAAAAAATATTTTTCACATTTTATCCTTCAAAACTAATGCAATATTAAAAAAATAGCTTCAAGAAAACCAGAAAGAATTCACAACTAATAATGCAGAGTTTGTCCAAGGCCTGTCACTGCTAGATGCAAAGCTCTTATGCCTCCATGTGTTCTTATTGCTTTTTAAAGCAATCTGGACTTGAAAGCAATGCAAAGCTACATTGTTATGTTGTAAATTGATGTACATCAGCGTTAAACCAGTCATTAGTGTGAAGGGAACCACAAGGAGACAGGGAGGACATAAATTATTCAGCACACAGGGCCTCAGCATTCAGCATAACATTTTTCCATATGCTTCCCTTTTTAATATAAAAAATAAATGTGCGCACATATACACACAGCCACAGTTACAAATGTTTTCTATGGACCCTTCTATTCCAAGCCTCTTTGAGATAATATCACACAGATTTAATCCAAATGCTTAGTCGAATTCTCTTCACAATGGCATTTTTGTATCTTTTGTATTTGGTGAGTAGAGGGACAAATATGCTAAGTCTGGGGTTGACTAAGAGGTACCCTTGGTGAGGTTTTCAGACCTCTCAAGTTTTGACCTTTTGTTTTCATTAAGAACATGATTTGTTTAAAATTAAATGCTTTTCACAATTTTAGCCATCATATATTGTACTAAGATCAATAGACCCCATTTATGTTCACACCTTTCATGGTTCTAATTAATTATCCTAGATGTTGAAAAAATACTCAGCAACTTTACAGAGAAATTATTTCTGCAGCTGGTAACTAGTCATAAGAGAAAGATGTCTTAAAAGGCATGTCTTATAACCTAAGAGTGTACCAAAGGAGAAAAAAAAAAGGCTCTTCTCTATTAAAGAAATAGAAATCATCATTTTTTAAAATCCAATTTTCTTTTACAATTTTCCCTGTATTTAATGTACAAGCTGCACTGAGTGAAAACTTAATTTGAACCAGGCAATGTCATTTTAAAATTTATAATCAATAATAAAAAAATGTTATCATGTATTTCTGGTGCCACAATGGGACATTTATGAAGCTGTATCTGTCCACTCACATTTGCATGAAATATTTGTGGTCCTACCATTAGTCACAAACCTCAGAACTTAAATTTGAAACACATGCTTCCTAATAGCCTCTCTTTAATAATGTATCTGTGTTCCTAATCAATGTGAGTGAAATGTTTTCATACTTTAATAATAAAGTGGGTACATTCCGAATTTTGAACAGGTGAGGATAGATCATGTTTGCCTGTGAATAACAGCTTTTATCATTTACTCAGTGGGATCATAATGTATTCTTTCAATCTGCACTAAAGGTAGTAGCAGGAAGCTATTTTATAGATTTCTTGGTAATCTGAGCTGATGTTATACCTGTTACAGGACACTTCCAATAAAATAGAAACACAGCAGGATGAAAAAAGATACAAATGGTGTATTTATACCAGTCAATAAAAGCATGACTCTGTAGTAATAGAAAATTTGTTCATGAATTGTGAAGTACCAGTGGCTCAGTTGGTAAGGTATTAAAGTAATTCGTGTCCTGCCTTTGTAACTTTTTCTTACAATTGTACCTTTAATTTGCTGTCTCATTTTCATTGACAATGAGAAAAAGTAAGCCAAGGACATTCATGGACCTTAGAATCAAAGCAGTTTAGTGGAATGAGTTTTTATTTTGTAGATCATTCCCCGTAACAGGAAGGAAGTCTAGCACACATGGACATATGAACTCATTTCTAATGGTTCAAATTCATATTTTAGAAGTTGTATTTTAATGACTCAAAACACATTTTGTTTGAGATGCCAGGTCTACTTAGCAACAACTTAGCACAGAATTGCTTCCAAAAATGTTAAGCAGAGTGAACTGCTCTCTGTGGCTAATGCACAACAGCAAATGTTTTTCTCCTCTTTGCTGAAACTCTGCAGATTTTGGGGGGTCTGCCATTAGGCACAAAGGTTGCCAGTTGGGCTCAGTTTGCAGGACAGAGTCGGTAATTTGGAGAAGAGTGTTACAGATGTGGAAGTTAATAGGGTGTGCCAGACTCTGACCCTGGTCACATTACTGAAATTCAGAGTCATTCCAGAATGAGTAGGAATTATTCTGTTTTATGGTTACTCTCAGTAAGCTGTGATTCTCATCAGAGTGAGTCTTGAATGACTTTTAAACCCAGAAGTGAAAATTAAATACTTTGAAGAGAAATAGGAGTAGCCATACTGAATCAGAAGTGTAATTTCTATGTCTGGCTAGAGGTGATTTTTATAGCTCAGTTATTCTCCAAATTTTGGTAAATAGAGCTGGTTTGGTACATTTAGGTGTCTATTCTCCATTCTTTTAACTGTGTGCTTTCCAAAGTATTTTAATGTCTCAAGGCATATTAATCTATTGCTTTTGTTTTACCACATGAACATTCATTAATTTTTTCCTGGATAGGAAATTCTGATTTTTGTAAACATGTACTTTTAAAGCCTCCAATTCTAACCACATTCAGTCTGTAAGGGAATGTTCTTTCTACCTTCCACGGGAAAAAAGAAATCACAAATGGTATAAATTTTGCATCTCGTTTCCTCTTTAGTATATAAATCTTGTGCAAAGAAAATAGGGCCTCCATTATCTCTTAGAGATGAAACAGCTTCTAATATGGATAGTCTGCATTCCCTCTGTCATGTTCCTGGGGGATAGGTTAATAAATAATGAACTAAATGTCATATTTTGAAGTCTCTTAGTTCATGGTGATGCAGCTTTCTTACATGTTTATAAAATTTCAATCTTCATTAGATGAGGTTAGTGGAGAAATTAGGTCCCTCTTGTATTGACTTAGTAATGCAGAACTATAAAATAAATAAAAAGCAGATATATTTTTACAATTTTTAATCACCTGCGGGTCCTTCCCTCATTCTGACTGTGCCAGATACACTTTCTATGACTGAATCAGATGAAATATTTGTCAAATTTTGACACTGTCCATTGTAAAGGTTAAAAAGGGAAAAGAAGTGTTGAAATTACATGCTGGATTTGAACTGTCGATTTTGAGCAACTGACAAAAAATCTGACAAAACTCCTCATAAAAGCTCCTACTCAGCACAAAATACCCAAGACCTTCAGATCGGTTTGGATCGCAGACACAGAACACAGAAGCAAAGAAAGACTGATTAATGAAAATTATGATCTGAAAATTAATAGTTGCATCTGGAAAAGGTGAGAAACAAATCCCCAGCTGAGAAGCCATTTTGTTACAATTACAAACATACAACTCTAATAGTGGAAACATGTACAATCACACATGAGGAACCTGTTAAGCCAGGTAAGTACAACATATGTAGAAAATAGCTATAGTTAATTCTTAATTAAGAAATGGGGTTTGGAAAAGCATACATTTTAAATGGCATCATAGTTGAGAAACTATTTGGTAGAAAACAGCAAAAATTTCTGAAGGGAAAAGGAAAATGAAAAATATTATACAAGTATAGTAGTATCAATGGCAAGTGAAGTGTAGTTAAGAGGAATCTGGAATACACTAAATTGTTTCCTCTGGTAATATATGGAAAATCATTATTCTGTTGGAAAAAGGTGGAATTAATACAGAAATTGTAAGGAAGGTCAGCTAAAAAGAGACGAAGTGGATAAAATAGTGAAGGAATTATGGGATTGGAAAGAGATTATAGAGGGATCCCAAGATTTTTGGTGTGGCTGGATACAAGCGTGGAAAACAGTGTGAGGAGAAGTATTTCTGCTATTCTTGCCATTTTCCATGCTGTTTAGGCCTCTCAAAGAAAGCAAAACGCAGCTCTGATCACTCCTGTGTGAGGAACATGCTTCCAGACATGGACAGACACCAGCAGGCTGTCAGGATGAGCACAGGAACAGAGCATTTCCTTGCAGAAGGACACAAAGAGAGTTTGGCTTGTTTAGCCTTGCAAAACACAGATGAAGACAGGATGTGATTGCTCTCTATAAACTTATCAGGTGGGTAAACACCAGGGAGAAAAACTGCTTAAACTAAAGAACAATGTTGGTCCAAGAACAAAGAGTTATAAATTGCCCATGAATAAATTTAGGCTGGAAATTAGATAAAGTTTTCTAATCCTCTGGTGAGTAAGGTTCTGAAACAGTCTTCCAGAAAGAATAATAAAGGAAATGGGGAATCTAGTAGGTTTTAAGAAGAGGCATTAAGTAGTTTTTGAAAGGGATTATATGGTGTGGGTGCCTGTGATGAGCAGATTGGATTTAGTGGCCCAGTGGACTGTTTCTTATTTTATGAGCAGATATTCCAGTCAGACAGATTCCAATGCATTATATCCAACTCTTTACTCATGGATACTGTTTGAGTGCATAGTGATACAAATGGAGGAGTCCTGCCTGACAGCCTTAAACCAGACCTAATAATTTACTTTTCTGGTGTATTTTATGTGAACCTGAAGGTAAAAGACATCAGAAAATGAAAACAAATAGAATGCTAAAAGCAGGCTGCTTGCTGTACAAAGCAAAACACAAAGAGAACAAAAAGACACTTGATGCCCCCAAGAAAATGTGCATTTTGCAAATAAAAATAGTCAGCAGTTAGATAGGGAAATATGAAGAAATAATGAGGCTCTTTGGTCAATATGTTGACTAGCTGTGTTAGCAGGTGGCAAGCTTTTTTCAAATATGTTAAAGGTGAGTTTTGAGGAGGAAAATGGGGTGATGGTATTTACGTGAATTTGCTTTAAAGCTCGTATGGCAGAGAAAGTGGGAGGGCAGAAGAAGGTGCATGCATGGGGGGCAGAGAAGATGAAGGTGTAAAGAGAGAGAGGTGATAGACAGCAAAGCTGCCAGTGGTATGGAGCCATGAAATTGAAGGGAATGGTTCCCACTGAATGCATGGGAATGCAGCAAGCAAGGAAAACAAAATAGTAACAAAATGACAAAAACAGAAAGCAAAGTTTGTGGTGCCATTTCAATTGGTCACAAGCAAGTTAAAATTTCATGTTTCAGGGGAAAAAAAGTGGTGTCCAAAAGCAGCCTAGAAAACTTCAGTGAAACTTGAGTCTGAAAATGTGACTCTGTCATGAAGATATTGCACATATCAGGAATCCAGTAATTCCAATAGGATGCTTAAATTGTCTAAAAATGGACATTCCAGATGGTTGCAGATGCTCAATTACCTTTGACTCACAGGAAGCCACCAGCTCTTAAAGGACTCATATGGATGTTGTTAAAAAAGCTCTCTCTAAAACCCAGCTCTAAAAGTTGTATTTAGCAGAAGATAGGACATTTCACGTGTATTTTCTTCTTTCTGCATTTCTGATGGAAACCACTTCATGTCAGACCTAGCATTCAAGTTTTCACTGTATACAGTTATGACTTCAAAGAATTTTCTCCTTTGATAGATATGCTCTGTTTCTTGAGTATGGCCTTTATGAACTCAATGTACCCCTTTTTGCTCCCAAGTGATATTTAGCAATTATTGTTACTTAATTCCTGATGAAAAATTATAGGGCCCTGCTCTGTAATTATCAATGACCTTTCAGTGTAGGAAAATGCAGCCGATGGGATGCAATGGGACTGCCACAGGTAGGCCAAGTGTTTGGACAGATATCAGCAAGAGTGCTGTCCCTCCCCCTGAGCTGCCCTTTGTCGGAGCCCAGAGCAGATGCAAGGTAGAGCTTTGAACAAACTTTTCTGATTGCTGCTTGTCATGAGGCACAATGAGGAGGTGACAGGCAGCAAGTAGCAGCTATCTATGAAAAAGCCTAGAAAAGACCCTAGCAAAGCCCAAAGCACTAAAACCCCTTATGGAAGCTTCCCTCTCTGCTGTTTCTTCAGGTGACTCCACATGTAGTCATCTCTGCTGATGTATGTTTGGTGCAATAAATAGACACAGTGAAGAAGAAATATCTTCTGTGATAGTCAGTGTCGCTACACAGAAGCCACCCTTCCCAGGGCAAGGCATGCCCTCTGTTCATAAAGGGAGCAGCACAGTACTTTTCTGAGCTTTGAAACAGGAACAGAGTTGACCCGTGTGCTTTTACAAACATTGTTCCTCAATTTATCCATTCAAATTTTTAAATAGGGCACTTTCCACTTGTCCACTACTGTTCCTGTATTCTTCTGCTAAGAAGGCCCTAACACTCCAGATAGTCTTTTTATTACTCTTGCTTCTTTTTCTAATTGATAGGAACTAAGCTTAAAAAGTAGTTCACTTGTCTAGTTTTGACAGGACTTCACTGAGGCCAGAGTTATACTAACCCACATATGTCTGGAAGGATCCATCATTCCCATAGTAAGTGAAAGCCACTTCTGTAATGGTGTAAAATTGCCATGTATTCCTTGGTTACTTAGACTTTAACAGCTTTTCTTTCTGAATCATTTGCCTTACTAAGTGCTACATTCACAGAAAAACCTGTCACCATTATTAATGGACATTGTGTTACAGAACCACAGTGCCAAAGCATTATCTATAACTATCTGCACACTGTTTATGTATAGGTAGATCCAGGGGCATATGCAGGTAAGATTTTCATACCTATTTGACACTGAGACAAGCAAAAGTGCCTTAAAATTGGACAGGATCAAGAAACTGTGAAGCATCTTCACAGAACCCATGTGTCAGAAAGGGTTATATATTTTACAAATTTTTTCCATCCACTGACTTAGAATAAACTGTGGGAGCTGCTTAAACCACACCTTTTAGGATGGGAAGTGAAGGCAACTTCTGTCTCAGTAGCAGGAATCTAATTATCCATTTGGAAAGCAGCCAAGATGCCATATCTAACACAGATATAGTATTCCTTATTAAATGATGCAGATTTTTAAGAGTCACATGTTGCCAACTTTCCTTTGCACTTCCTTATTAAAGGCATTTTTGGCAGCCTCTTGTGTTCTGGTAACATAGACATTAACTCAGCCTTGACACAGAGTATCAGACTGCCGAGTGAATTTATCCACTCTGGTGCTTTGTCTCACAGAGAGGGCTGCTGTGCACATACTCACCAAGCTCTATATCCCACATATCCTGCTAATCCTGGAAGATCTGAGGAGATAAGTCCTGAGCTTGAGTGGTCGCAGGTGGTGGGATGCTGTTGAGTGTAAATGAGAAGAGAAATCTGAGCGTCAGAATCTTTGCTGCGAATCACCTCCACATCCAACCAGCATGATGTATTATTTTATAATTAAATGTTGACTTTTTTCCCCTTAAGGATATTTTGGCTTCTAGACCTGCACAGTTCATTACTTAGTCGCTGTGTTTGATTCAGTTATTGTCATGCCTTTGATCACTTTCCATCTAACTGAGCATGTCAGAGTGGATACCAAAAACCTTTGTGCTTCTTTGTAGTTGCAGGCAGTTGCTCCTAAGCAAGGAACAACATTTTCTCAGCCTCAGTCTTTGCTTCTCATGGCAATGCCCTTATTTCATTGAAACTGTTTAAACTTGCTGAATATCTATGTTTTGTATCATAGATGGTTTATTTTCTTGGCATCTACTATATCAGCAAGATAACCAGTCTTATTTGCATCAAACTGTCTAGAGATTATTAAAATGAGTAATTCCTGCTAGTTGAGATGAAAAAATGGATTTTTTAAAAAAATCTAGGTGAGATAACATTAATGCCACTTGTGCATTATATCTATATGAACTCTAAATAATTATATTTCTTTGCTTAAATATAGTGCATAATAAAATTCTTGTTCTGCATCAGCCCTCAAAGGATAATGGTGTTTTCGTCTGTCAGAAAGCAAAGATATAGAAAACATGAAGTTTGTAAGAAGCCTGATTAGAATTTAAGTACCCTATTTCCAGTATAATTCCCTTTACCTTAGTTACCAATTGGTTAAACTTTCTTACTAAAAACAGCAGGTGTCTAATTCTTTACCCAATATTTTCTAACATTTTATAGCCATTAAAAAAAAAACCAAAAAAAACCAAAAAAAACAACAAAACAAAATTGTTTAGTGCCAAAAAAATTACAGAGCTGAAAACACATTTTAGGAACCTTATCTACACTGATGATCTGCAGATGATATCAGCTTGTTAAAATGCACCATCAACTTTATAAAACATTTCTTACATTTCTCGCAGCTTTTGCTACGAATAGCACCTAAGCCTCCCATAACTGAAAGATTTATGTATTTTTTAAACCTGCCTCTTTAATCTTTCAGTATTTCTCTGAGCATTTGTCAGAACTTTGTGCTTACACACTTTCATTAACTCCCCTGTACAGTCACTCAGTTTGGATTCATTTACTGTAACTTCAACCATCCAGAAGTTACTATGGGGAGTAAATGAGCTTTCTGCAGGGACAGCTGATCCCTCACTAGGACACACGTCTGATATACACGGAATTATTTTCCTTTGAAGTTGTTTATCTCTCTCCACTGACT
This sequence comes from Corvus hawaiiensis, assembly GCF_020740725.1. Lineage (NCBI taxonomy): Eukaryota > Metazoa > Chordata > Aves > Passeriformes > Corvidae > Corvus > Corvus hawaiiensis. Next base: position 74,738,600 of record NC_063216.1, on the reverse strand, counting down.
ACAGAGGAAGCCAAGGCAATAACCTCTAAAGAAATACCAAATATTTTAACAGCTAAAATGATGAGACAAATTTCTTTGCCTTCTGTTTTGTTTAAGCAGTTGAGTTACAGGAGAAGGACGGACAGGTTTCTTTTTTTTTAACAGGGTATCGTGGTTATGAATTAAACAGCAGAGTCAAAATTGAAAACTATTTTGGCTCATATTCTTAAATTAACAGTAATGGAAATTATGTCCCATTACATTCATGCACATCACTATAAACTCACTGTATTTCTGTATTAACTACAACTGCTCTGCTACAGAGCTAAGAGACAATTGACGTATTTGTCCCGTGCTAACTTTTGGGGTGACTTGATATAATAACTAAGCTGAGTTAGTCAGCAAAAAGGATCATTCCTCTTTCCCCATGCATTCATAGAGTCACAGAATCAGAGATTCATTTAGGTTGGGAAAGACCTCAAAGATCATTCAGTCCAACCTTTGACTGAACACCACCATATCTACTAAACTATAACACTAAATTCCATATTGAGCTGCTTCTTGAATGCTTCTAGGGATGGTGACTCCACCACTTCCCAAGGCAACTCTTTCCAAAGTTTGACAACCCTTTCAGTGAATAAAGTTTTCCTGATGTCCAACCTGAACCTCCCCTGGTGTAGCTTGAGGCCACGTCCTCTTGTCCTGTCATTAGTAAATTCCCTAACTCTTCGTTGACTAAAGCTTGCATTGAGAGGGGATTCAATGCAAACCCCTGTTTTCAAGATCAGTTTTGTTTAAAATTCATCCACTGGCCTTGCTCAGCAGTGGCTGGCGATGAGAGGAGGAGATAGACTGTCCCCATTTGCAGCCTTCAGTATTTCTAGATAAATGGCAAATCACATCCTAAACAACACTGCATGGTTTGGAACTCATATGCAAGATGTAAATAGAAATGTAAGCACAAATACAATATTCAGATAATCATGCTTTGCTTTACATCCTAAGAGCAATGAAATATTTTGTATTTATTTATTCTTATCCTTTATTATTCAGAAGTGGGCACTGATGAAGTTTCACCCCCCTGAAAATAAATTCTCTACTCTGGACTCTGTAACTGGATGGTGCAAATAGCATAACAGGCTGCTGTTCCTCTCTGGGTGTTACAACTCCATTAAGTTTGAGGGATGAAAAGCCCAATCATTCTTTATCCATGCTGGAGGGACAGAAGGAGGGGACATAATCAAATTATGGTCCAGAAATTTATCAAAAGCACATCACTCCTGAAAGTTGTATTCAAACATACAAAACATTGCTTTTCAAAATATGTTTCTGCAGTGCTTTGAAGTTATCTTTCGCTACTTAGACAGGATTTTATATCATTAATGATCTATCTTGTTCATACATTACTTTTTATGGCCTCTGTTCATATCCCATTGATTTTTCCCTGACTTATTAAGGTCTCAGTCTCAGACCTTAGGCACTCTGGAAATGTAAATTGCAGTACAGAAAATAAAAATGCCAAAATCAGGCTGTGCCTGCCAAGTCATAACTCAATATTATCTACCATCTATGAAAATATAATCCATAAATACTTCTTAATATCTACATTAGCTTCATAGAGCATAATCTGTAAATGTTGTAACCACTCCCTCCTCTGATGCATGAAGTTACTTAATCCAGATGCTAGAAGTATTTTTTTTTAATGAGCATTAGTATTAAAGTGCTGATCAAAGTGAATCTTCAAAGCTTCCTCATGTCTAAGTATTTGCAGGATCCTGGGTGATCTGCATAGAGTCTTGCCACTGTATTTCAGACTGGTTGTGTGCTAAACTTCATGTTGAATATATAAACTAGATTGGATTGCAGCAAGTGTGCTGTGCAAACACTGCAGTGTGGAGAAGTTCTTTCTCTCCCTGGCTTCACAATACCAGGGAAATACTGGGAAGATCTTCAGAAAATCAACAGGAATTATTAGAGGAAGAACTGAAGATGGAAGAATGTAAAAATGTATCTGACTAGTTTTGATGAAAGAGTGTCTACAACTTAAGAATAAATTGGTCTAGAGAATCACTTTTAAGTCTGTGTCCGTTTTCAGCAGTCTTGTCACCAATTTTCATTATGGGTTGTATGGTACCCACAGATAAAATTCACACCATGTTGTCTTTCTATCTTATGGATATGCATATATCATTTATCACGTGCTTCTTCCTATTCTTTTGTAAGATGACAGAATATTTTGCAACACATTCCACCGGGATATGTAGAAAACATTGATATCTTGGAAGGCAGGAGCCTCGCAGTGGTTTGAGAGTTTAATTTGCACAGCAAATAAGAAGTATAATGTACATGAATTATAATGCAAAACGACTGTTTAATTCAAGAGACATCCAAGGATTTAGATGGCTGCAGATACATACAATATGTATGAGGAATATACGTATATCCATATTTTGAGCAGGAGGACCTGATGTCTACAGGGATTTCAGTATTACAAAAAGTTACACTAGGTTTCTTAACATCTCCTACGAGTACAAATCCATCTTGATGTTCAAGACATCATTTCAGTTTACTTTAAAATTCAGGAATTCAATTCATATAATAAATGGGTACTTTTGTCTGCAGAAAATAAATTCACTGAGTGTTTCAATGGACAGTAAACAGGAGGAAAACAAGATGAAAAAGCATTAGGTAGCATCTAAGCAAAAGCTGATGAAAGCAGAACAATCTGTCCTCACACCTTCTTCAGCTCTTCCACGTGGATTCAGCCTCGGAGGCAGCTGGGTGGACAAGCCCAGGTCAGGAGACGGGTAGGTAATAATGGAATGGAAAGATGGTAGATTTAACTGAGATACTAGAAATGCATTCTTCCCTGTGAGGGTGGTGAGGCCCTGGCACAGGCTGCCCCGAGAAGCTGTGTCTGCCCCATCCCTGGAAGTGCTCCAGGCCAGGTTGGACAGGGCTTGGAGCAACCTGATTTAATGGAAGGTTTCCCTGCCCATGGCAGGGGATTGGAACAGGATGATCATTAAGGTCACTTCCAACCCAAAATGTTCTATGATTCTGTGATTCTATGAGATGCTCCTTGCACAGCAACATCCTCTCCCAAATCTGACAGCAATCTCCATGGAATGGAAGGCTACGTATTACTGACTACCAGGGGGATGGCTTTGCAGTCATATTAAGGCAAACCCACTTGCATTGGATGAATTCGGTGAACCCCTACACAGCTCATATGCAGCTTCCCCCCTTTGCACTGCTAGGATGGGGACTTTCTGCTCATTCTTCCCTGAGGAATAGTGCAGCTGGAAAGACACAAATACCAGGATGATTTTCCCTGCAGGAGTAGGTGTGGATGTGTGCTGTGGTTTCTGTTCACACTCTGCTGTGGGCATTGTGCTCTGCTCTGCACATCAGCAAAGCACCTTTAGACTGACAGTGGTGTGGTGAGTCCAGAGGCTGACATAGACAACTCCCTTTTCATCTGAGTGTTGACTTCTGCAGTTCCTTTCACTGTGGCTTGTCTGCTGACAAAGTTTCCTTCCCATAAGAGGCAGCAGATTTCTTCATCACTATTTCTTCCCTAGCTGATAAAATCAAGCTGCAGAGCCATGCTTCCACAACTCCAGGGTGAAATAGCCTTTCACTGCATGAGGAAGAGGTAATGGTTGTGTAATGGTTGGGTAAGGAATTGAGACATCTGTAAGGATTGTTTTCCTAGAAACTGGATTTAAGTGCAGATAATGCACCAATTAATGCAAGACAAAAAAACCACTTATGCTACTGTTAAAGTGGGAGATGGGACAGTTCATGGAATCACAGAATCAGAGAATGTTTTTGTTGAAAGAGACCTTAATATTCATTCAGTTCCAACTGCCCTGCCCTGGGCAGGGGCACCTTCCACTAGACCAGGTTGCTCCAAGCTCCATCCAGCCTGGCCTTGAACACTTCCCGTGGAATAGTTGGACATTAATCTGTTAAGGGCACACTGCTGGATCTGAATTTTAAGCCTTTTGTAGTTTCTCAGAGAGCAAAGGGAAAATCTGATAAATAACCCATTTCATTTGAAAACTGACATTTCACTTGAAAATGACGTAAAATAAAACTTCCATTCAGAAGGACTGAGGCAGGCCTAGGCCAGTCTCAAATGTAGACAACTGTTAAAATATTAATTATGTGTTTTCTTGTAGTTGATATAATTTATCTGTGTTAATTGACAGCAAAATAACTGAGAAGTTGAAAATACTCTATACTCAACCATTAAATACTCAGTAACTGTTTAGAGACAAAAATATATGTCTGTATATATATAGATAGATAAATATATCTCTGAGCTGCTATTTGTAGGCTTTGACCAACGTTTTTGTGCCAAACTTTTGAAACTAAACCCATACCTCATAAAGATTTTTTTCTTCTTCTTTTAAGCACACATATTAGACAATTTGCTTGTTATTCAGGGCTTTTTTGATGGCTGAGAAAGAAACTTTCCCATCTTAGGAGGACATTTACATGGAAATGGGGTGTGTAGATAAATTAATGGAGGTTTTCTGGTACCATGAGGGTCCTGTTGCAGCCAGACACAGGTTAGAGTAGCTGAGAAACTGCTCCAAATGACACAAGAGGATGAAGGCACCAAAGGATTTGACAAGTGAAAAACTATTTTTCTGTCCTTTTCTGGAGTTATGCACTGCTGAAAAGAAAGCAGGTGCTTTACATCAAGTGATCCTTATGGATTTTTAAATAAAAGCTTCTTTGTTAAGAGCCTGCAACTCAATACATGCCCCTAACTACAGGCAGGACCAGGCACTGCATTTAGTTATGATACTGAAACATTAGCTGCGTGTTGAAATTCCATTTGTTGCTTTAAGTGACCTATGGAAAAATTCCACATTTGGATGGTAGACTCAGTTCTGCAACAGAAGGACTCACACCTCCTCATTTTATATTGTACTTCTTCACACCAGCCAGAGGTGGGTAAGGAGTGAAAGTAATAATAGCAAACACTCAAACATCTACACATTTCTTCAATTACTTCATTTTTTTTCTTAGTAGTCTCTCATCTAAACATGGTCTGCTCTCAAATGAATGCAGATGGAAAGACTTGGTAAATCAAATTTCAAGTTGATCTGACTGCAGATGTTCAGTTAAAAGCATTCAGATTAGAGGATTGGAGCTAACCACTACACAAGAATTTGGCTAAAATCACAAGGAAAAGTTCTATTTGCTTAGTAACATTTTTAATAAAAACATGCTTTGTCTGAAATATTCCATGGATGCTGAGTGTCTTCAAAAAATCCTGACCAACACACATTTTGCTGATGGTGTAACTTACCTGACACAAGACCTCTGGATGTAAGTTATCTTTACAGATATTAGCCTTTCGTTTTTTCATTATACACCATATGAAAATTTGGCAAAGTTCTTGGACCTGGAAGAATCTCTAAACTAGAACTGCAATTCTATCACAGAAAAAATTTGGACAGTGCCAGGCAGTGCAGATTTATGGCCAGTGTCCTGCCAAGGCTTTTAAAGGTCTTCTACACAGACACACAGAGAATGCCTCACAACTGAGATAGACCCATGATTCAAACACACCACTTGCCAAACAGATGAAATCCATGTACGTCAACTAGGACTATTTTGCCTAATAATAAAACACGTTGCTTAAATCACTTATGCTCTTTGAAACAAGGTAAGAAGCAAAAACCTTCTTTGTGGTGTGGCTATTCCAAAGGCAAAAACAATTTGCTTTTCAGAAGTACTTTTCAAAGCCCCAAGCATAAGTCTTTTCTGGCAAAGAGTTAGCTGCAGACAAAGAGGGGGTGGACTCCATCAGAGACAGAAAAAATCACACCTACTCTTGAGGTGGAGGAGGATTTCTTAAGATAGGGCTCCCAAGAGCCCCCTCTAGCACTCCATCATATGAGCACTTTGAAGATCTGTGATGGAGAGCTGGAGCCATATTCTTCAAAGGGTAATGACTAGAGATTTTGTTGTTATTAGACAACTTCAGCAAATAAAGAGTAAGCCAGTTAAATATTTTTCCTGTATTTCATGGAAGAGTTTAAACAAGAGGTTCCACTGAGTGAAGATGGGGTTTGTGAGTTTGAAATCTACCACTTGAAGAAGAGGAAGTGCTGTTATCTCCTGACTATAAGAGAATCAGTGACCATAATATTCCAGAGAAGGTTGAACGTTCAGTAACAAACCCCATCAAAAAAACCCAAACTGTAAGACAGGAAGCCTTCAGATGTTTTATTTGAATGTGAACATTTATGTATTAAGCTGCCCTTATGCTTGATAAAATATAAAACTGTGAGAAGATTCAGTATATTTACAATTATAAGGTTACTCAAGAGAGCTGCTAAAGCCAAAGGTGAGCAGAAGTGCATCAGTTAACCAAAACAACGACTGCCACTCTCCATGTACCTTGTCTCATTTATGTCTCCACATCCTCATGGCTGCAAAAAATTACTGATAATTCACAAAGTGCCCACACACATTTAGAGCTGGGTGCTGGACTGTTGTCTCAAACTGTTTTCTTCAAGCCTGAAATATCAGATCATATCTTTGCATGAAAAACAAGTCTGAATCTAGATCCATTTGCTCTTCTCTTTAGACTGTGACATTTTTGAAATGGGGCAAACTGTCTGCTAAAAATCCTGTTGAATGCATTCAATTTATTTTACACAGAACCCATTGACAGGTTTCAGGTGAAAATGTACCCTGTTCATTATCAAGACAAGGTTTTAATCGGTTTCTCAGGGTGAAAGACTTTGCTACAGCCAGTGTTAATCTGTCTCCCACTGCAGTGTTTGGTTTGCTGTACAACCCTGAGATTTTCCAGAAGGGTTTTGTGCACCCCAGATGGATTACAGTGCTTGACACAATGCCTTCAAAAAATGACATGCTCTTAAAATAACATGCTTTCACAGTTTTTTTGCTCTTCAAGCTGAAACCAGAAGAAAGGATTTTTCATTTGCCTTAAACAAGCAATACAAGCCAGCAAGTGAGATTATGTGGGAGACTTACAGAACTCCGGTTAAACAGTCCTGCAGAGGAATGCCCACAAATCCCAAAGCATTGTTAAATGGTACCATGCAGAATTCAAAACAAAAAATTGAAGCAATTTTCCCACTGTGTTTTCATAAGTTCGCTTTTCTGCATCACTGTAGATTGCTGTCCATTAACCCATATGAATAGGATATAAGGGTACCACAAAGTGTCCAAAGAAAGGCCATGAAGGTGGTGAAGGGCCTTGAGGAAAAGCCACAGGAGGAGGGGCTGAGGCTGCTTGGTTTATTCAGCTTGGAGAAGAGCAGACTGAGGAGACACCTCACTGCAGTTACAACTTCCTTGTGTAGGGAAGAGGAGGGGCAGACACTGATCTCTGCTGTGAGGTCTCCAGTGACAGGGAATGGCCTGAAGTTGTGTCGGGGGAGGTTTAGGTTGGATGTCAGAAAAAGGCTCTTCACCTAATGGGGGTTGGGCACTGGAACAGGCTCGCCAGGGAAGTGGTCACAGCACCGAGCCTGACAAAGTTAAAAAAACATTTGAACACTCACAGGCACATGGTGTGATTCTTGGGGCTGCCCTGTGCAGGGCCAGGAGTTGGACTATGATCCTTATGGGTCATTTCCAGCTCAGGTTATTCTACACATCTATGAAATCACAGTGCCATTGCTCTATCCATCATCATGTATGATAACAAATAAGTATTTGTCTTTCTTGTGTTTAACTTTGACTCTTCAGATACATCTGATTAATTAAATCATCAGGTTTTAACCAGGTAGAAATTTGTATTCTAGCACTTTATTAATAAAGAAGTAGTGGTTCTACATTAATGGGAGAATATAAACGCTAATATAAAGAAGCCAATATTACTTCAGTATCTTGTGTGATAGGGTGTGAGAAAAATGCCAAGAGCACTAAAAAAAAGAACAATGCATCCAAAAAGTTACAAGCATTTCAGATGTAAACGTGCTGCTAATCCTGTGGCATACTGTGCCTCAGAGCAAGACTTAACCCTGCTTATTGGGGACTAATATTTAAAACACACAGGAATTCAGAAAGATAGAAACTGTTTTCTCTTTCAAATAAGTCACTTTATTCTTCTTTCCTGAATTAAGTAAACTGAGAGGAAAATGTTCTGCTCTCAAAGGCATCACTTTTACTCAGGTAAAGGAGAGATGCTTTACCCAAGTCTGCTAGCATGTGGCAACTAATTTGAGATATATTTATGAAGGGCAAGGCTGTTCATCCATCTCCATGCAAGTTAGCAACCTGACATATTCAGTGTGAAAATCACTGGCTGCCTTATCTCCTCTGAGATTTTTGCTTTGTTTTAACTACCATAAAGTAAAAACACTTTTTCTCCCCTAATATTAAAATAATGAAAGTCACTTCTTTTCATTGTGGAGAAATGTTTTATTATCTTCATTCTGACAAAATCCTTCTTTTTAGAGAAATTTAGAGAAATGTGAAAAGAAATGTGTGATTTATTCTAGAATTTGTAGATTGCTCTTTATAGAAACAGGTATTGCATATATATCAGCTGGCACTCTTTCCTCTAGAGGGAAAAAACTGCCACATTTCTTTAGAAACCTTCTATTTAATTAATGGGGGGAAAAAAGACAAGCAAAAAGACAGAAAAACAGAAAGATGGTGAATAAAAAAGGAAAAAAAGTAACTTCAAGGTGCAATGATCTCGTGTATTTGAAAATTCAGTAGCAAGAATAAGGTTTCAAAAACCACATCTAGAGAAATATTCCCCCCAGTATATGTGTTATTAGTCTGTTCAAATAGGATGTGAAAAGATTTGAAAATCTTAGAAGAGAACTTAGAATGTTAGTCCAGATGGTGAATGAAGCATAGTCATGCCTGTTTCACTTAATAACAACCCACTTAGGGTGAAAAACACAGTCACACAGCAAAAGCTTTCATAAATAAATAAAGAGATTTTCACCTCTAAAGCATATTCTGAAATTGATCCTTACAAAATCCCTTGAAGGGAATTTGTGTATAGGAAACGAACAGACATTTTTTTGTTGTGACTTTTTTTTGTACCTGAGACAGAGAAAGTGGGACAGTTGAGAGAGGAAAAGGGCTCTTGTCATCCATTCTTGACACTTGACTTGTGGGTAAAAGTGATCTGTTGAAGTCAAGTGTGTTCACAACATGGAGATAACATCTCTGTTGATGAGTCTCCTGACTCAGACCTCTCCTCGGGCCACTACACTGCGATAATTGTTTTCTCTGGCTATTTTTAATGTGGATTCCCTTTCAAAATTGAAACAAGATGTAACTTCCTATGTATTATTATTCCCTTTCTTTACATTCTTCAGAAAAGATCTGTGTCTTTTTTAGCTAATTGCATTACAGGCTTCAGTGGGTTTTGTAGTGATTTGTAAAGTATTTGTAAAATGTCTTTGCAAAAACTGAGCAGAGATTCCAGTGTGAAGTTTCAGACTAATCCCGAAATCACTAAACTCTGCTTTAACAGATCAAAATGTAGTCAGTTTTTAAACACTTTGGGGAAAGACCCCATACCAGTACAGATGGCAAAGCATTTAACTAGCTCTAGAGTCTATAAAAATAATTCCTTTTTATTACTTAGCTGTTTCACAAGTAATATGAAAATAGGTCTGCTTCTTGATGATTATATTAAGGATAATTGGGAGAAAGTAATAGGGCATCTTCTCATTATTGTCTATGAATTGATGTTCCTCAATTATATCCTTTTTATGTGCACGTCCTGGTTGTTTGTGGGTTTTTTCGGTTTTGGTTTTGTTCTTTTCCAAGAGAGCAATTTTTCCTTCCAAGTGTCTTTTCCAGAGGAAATGAACACGTATCATGCTTTTAGACCAAGTACTGTAGCACAATTAATCTCTGCACTGTCCTTTCCTAGCAACCCAAAGTAGGAAATATATGCAGCCAAAGTGTAAAGCTAAACAGCTAGCAGGTTTCTATATTTACAAGAATCAAAGCAGTTAAATGACTCAGCTGCCTCCTAATGAGGGTTATATTTGAATTTGGGGAGAGTAGGGGGAAGAATGGAACATTATTGCTTTAACAAGGTTTACTGCTAAACTGAACATATGTTGCTCATAATGTCACTTTCTAAATCAATGAAATTATCATTATAGAACATGTCGACAAATTAGACATGTAAAGTGCAAGCTGTATGTGGGAGAGATGTAATTTGGCTCTATAAAAAGAAATTAAACAATAAAATATCAATGACAGATGTAGTTAGCTAAAGGTTTTGAGGTTTAAATACCAATTTGTGAAAAAAAAATTATGCAGACCCAATCAGGTTACAAGATAAAAATACCAGCCTTCATGCAACAAGATGATTAAGTATTTGGACCAGATGTTCGGAGACCTTAGATGTGCCCTTTATTTAACTGGCAAGCATACTGGCAAGTCCTTAAATTTGTAAAATCCAAGTAATGAAGGTTAGCTCAGATGGAAGTAATAAAACAATCCAATATCAAGAGTCATTCATGTCTGTGCACTATACATCATGCTACAGTTCTGAACTCCACATTTTAATAGACCAGCACACGCTTTAAAGGAATAGGCTTTTCCCACTATTTTTTAGAAAAACTTACTGCAGTATTTTTTCCCACTTACAGTTCTCAAAGCAAATGCAGGAATTGAAAGCATTCGATATGTTTTAGATCGTTTTCCCACAGGTTTGCAGATTTTATAACTCGAGTCTCAGCTAAAACTCTGTGTCATAATTCCTGGGTTATAACTTTGTCTCGCAGCTGCTCTGTGGTTGTGGGCAGGGAGTTTAAACAATAAAATGTATGTATGATCAAAGAAGAATGTCTTGCATGTTAAAAGATGACTTCTGTTTTAGACCCTTCTAACAACTTTGTAGGGTGATCAATCTCTCTGTGCCTCATCTCCTCCTATTCGTAAGCAGCAGAGTGACATACTCCGATCTTTCAACTCATTTTCTGTCTTGGGCAGAGTCTCATTCCCAGCCACATCAGAGCTGCTGTGCACAACTTTGTTGTGGCAGACCAAGGTTGTTATCTGCAGTCTCATACCTTGGGGTCCTGGCCAGGCCATGCTATGCCACAAACTCTCCTTTCTACAGAACCCATGGCAGCAGCTGTGGGGAGGGGTTTCCATACAAATTTAGATCTTGCCAGAGTGCGAAATGGGGACATATGTCAAGCCCAGAAATAATGTGTGCCTGCCTTACATGCAACCACTCTGCTTGGACAGCACTAGCAGAGATGGCCCTGATCTTGTTTAAGCCTTCAAGACATTGCCATAATATAATCAACAGCAATTCTGAAGGCATAAATAAAAGATAACATTCATGAGGGTTTCAGAGGGATGACACAGTGTGCATAAAACATTTGAATACCACAGACAGAGCAGATGAAAAGGGATTGAGCTGTAAAGAAGAAATCATTCCTTGATGGGCTGATGTAGTTTGGCAGTAGAAGATGGATTTCATCTGATCAGTGTAGACATCTACAGTGTATAGAAGGCATCTCAGCTATTCACCCCCACTCTTTACCACCCTTACAGAATACAAAGAAAAATATGCTCCTCAGCCATGGTTTAACTCTTCCAAAAATAAATCTTTAAAATAGATTCATTTTAGCTACAGGTCCAAAATACCTGTTCTTTGTCATTAGCTCTGGAGAGAGTCCATGATGATAGCTCAGCTGTGGATATCTGCTAGAAAAATATGAAAAGGCAAATGAAATGTGTGCCAACCACAGTGACCATCAATTGGTAGCTTTTCAGCCTGCCTTGACACTGTAACCCAACCTTAAGAACATTAGTCAGTTAAAAAGTTAAAGGAAATAATTGCATGAAGAATACTGACATGAAAACTTCCCGTTTCTTATGAGAAACTTGAGTTTATGTTCCCCACAACTTAGGAAAATGAATCCATCCATATGAGTAGGAGAATATGCTCTCATGTACTTTGTTGCTCTTGCATAACGTTCTCTGAAATATGGGTTTCAGCACCTCTGTTACCATGGTGTCTCTTGCAAAACACTTGTAAACCTGGAACAGGCATCAGAATTTGATTAATTAATCTCTACAAAATGCTTTGAGTTTCACTGAGTGAAAGATACTCAGCATTAGTTTCTTGGGCCTTCTCTCATGAGGAGCAGTACCTTCCTGTACTTGCCTTGTATCAAAAAAAAGTGTGGCCAGCAGGACGAGGGCAGTGATTGAGTCCCTGTCCTCAGTTTTGGGGAGCCTCAAATCCCATGTTCAGTTTTGGCCCCTCACTACAAGAACAACATTGAGGTGCTGGAGCGTGTCCAAGAAGGGCAACAGAGCTGGTGAAGGGTCTAGAGCCCAACTCCTACAGGGAGCAGCTGAGGGAGCTGGGGAGGCTCAGCCTGGAGAAAAGGAGGCTCAGGGGAGACCTTATTGCACTCTCGAACTCCCTGAATGGAGGGCGCAGCCAGGTGGGGAACAAGTTCTGCTCTCAAGTAGCCAGCAAAAGTACAAGAAGAAATGGCTTCAAGCTGTGCCAGGGGAGGTTTAAATTGAATATTAGGACAAATTTCTTCACCACAAGGGTTGCCAAGCCCTGGCACAGGCTGCCCAGTGAAGTGGTGGCATCATCATCCCTGAAGACCTTTATAAAACATGTAGATGTGGCACTTGGCCATGGTTTAGTGATGGGCTTGTCAGAGCTGTATCAAGGGTTGGACTTGGTGATCTTAGAAGTCTTTTCTAACCTTAACAATCCAAAAATTCCATAATTCAAAAGAAATTCCAAAGATGAGTAAAGCTATGTGAAAATCATTTCTTGCCTGGAGGCAGAAAAACTAGTGCTAAAAAAATAAGTTTTTTAATTTTTCTCCTTTCCCCATTGCCATTTAAAGGGCAGATCTCAACCTTATTCAAATGACAACCCTCCATGTACCTACTACTCTAAGTGTAAACGCTTACTCACCAACAGGAAACAGCTTTGAGTATTCAGAAACATTTAAACAAAGTGAAATACCTTCTTTTAAGTGATTGCCTGAGTATAGAAGAGAGATGGGACTTGTAGGAACAAGTAATGTCCTTTCTGAAACAAACTAATAGAAGTGAAAAGAAACAGACAAGCTTTAAGAGGCTTTTGTTCTGGAAAGATTGTTTTTTCCGAACACTATCAGTTATTCTAATAAAAGATATTACCTCTCCCTATAAAACTTGCCTCTCACCTCTTAATGTTACTTACACTGATACTTCTTTTTATTTCTGTTTCTAAAGGTATATGGATTTAGAAAGAGTCCCTATCCATCTTCTGCAGTTTCCAAGTGCTTAAAACACTTGGAATTTATACTGTATATGGAGTGCTCTCAAGGAGCTGCACTTACATAACAGTGCTTGACTGAACGTCTTGTTTTCCACATGCAAGTCCAACAGGCTGGAAATCAGGACTGCTGAGAAACACCTACTTTCTGAAAATCATTAGTCTTCTTTCCCCTTCCTAATTAATTTTTTGAACAACTAGAGAATTGCAGTAGAGGTGACAAGTTTTCTGAATCTGAATCACGCTCTGATTTAACCTGGCTTGCCGAGGGGTCCCTGCTCACTTCTAGCTGGGCTATTTGTGAGTTTGACATAACTTCATACCCAGAATTGTGTTGGAGTTATATTTAATTGCTCTTGCTCTTCTCTGAACATAATTAGAAGGACGTTTGGTTTTTCTCTAGGATGTCTCAAACGCAAGAAAGCATTTGGTATTTACCTTGAACTTTCCAATTGTTCCATTTATCTGTACAAACAGAAAATTATCTACAGTTCTTTGACGATGGTAAAATTACCTTGTTTACTGAACTGATCAAAGGTAACATCCCTCCTGTGTTACCCAGGTTAGGCTACTTTTTGTACATGTTAATTGAAGTTGGTTCTGCTGCACGCTTTCCCAAACCGTCAGTATGCTGCTTTTACAAAACTGAGACAAAAAACTTCTGCAAGGGCCATGACTCCCATTCTGACAGCTCTCCTACAGAAAGATTCTGCCTAGCAGGGAAATACCCTCAAAATTGACAGAGTCTGACAGTCCTAATTTAGAGAAAATATAAATTGAGAAGTTATTTCCTGGAAGGACAACACAACAGGCATAAGCAATCCAGGAAGTTCCTGGATTACACTGATGATAACATCTTTCTCCATGCAAGAAGCTGAGGAGATGAGTTCTGCTGGACCTCATAAGCACAAACAATGAGGGGCTTGTTGGGCATCTGAAAGTCAAAGGCAGCCTTGGCTGGACTTCAGGAACCTGGGAGCAGAAAGGAGGGTGAAAAGCAAGCTCACATTCATGGATTTCGTGAGAGCAGATTTCGGCATCTTCAGAGATCTGCTCAAAAGAGTCACATGAGATGAGGCCTTGGAGGGAAAGAGGGCCCCAGAAATCTGGTTCATTTTGAAGGATCACATCATCCAAGTTAAAGGGAGTTCCATGCCATCAAATACAAAGGGAGGCAAAAATGCCAGGAGCCCTGCCTGGATGAACAAGCTGTTCCTGGCCAAACTCATACTCAAGATGGAAGCAAATAGAGGGTGGACCCAAACATCTCCAGGTATCCCTGCTTAAGCAGGGAGGGAGGGCAATGTGACCTCCAGATGTCTGTTCCAGCTTCAGCCATTCCATGATTCTATATCTGCTATCATTCCATCCAGTTAGAAATAAAATAGAGTTTTCAAGATGTATAAAATACAAGACATCACATCTGGCTCACTGAAACACTAAACATTGGAGTCTGGGTGCTGTTCTAGTATTGTATCCCATTTTCATCTCCAGCTACTGGCCACTGGATGCTGGAGACCATTCTGATGTTTAGTTGGATTCAGAATGTTTTCAACCTCTGGCCAAAGAAGTCCAGCAACTAGCACAAATTTTTAATTGCATTTTCATGGCATTTTTCACCATCAGAGAATTAGTTTTGTAGACGTTCATAGGCATAAGTGACAGAATAAAAACTTCCTCTTATTTTACTGAGGGCATATGAGGGTGTTTGAGAAGGACTACAGCATCCAAGTGTTCATTAATGTAATTTTCTGCAGCTATAAGACATTCAGAATAATTCCTGGTGGAGTATAATTAGAGCAGTTAAAATTTTTTTCAAACTCTCTTTTGATGGAAAGCTCCTTCTTGTGAAATGGAATGTCCCTATTAGGCAAAATTTGCAGGTTTGGGCTGGAAGGAAAAAAGTCAGACAATAGATCTTTAGCTTTGCAATCATAACCTGGAAAATATAGAAACCTTTCAAAACTATTTATTAATTCTTCATAAATAATAATTGCTATTATTTTTTTTTCCCTCAAGACAAGATAAATCGTTTTCTGACGAGCTCTCTTTGTGCTGCGCATTTTGCATAACAGGTTATATCGGCCTTTTCTCCCATAAGCAACACAAGCAAATGTAAATTTTTGGCATGAATCCAGGCAGCTGGCCTCCGTGGGACATCTTCCTTGGTCATGCCTTTGACTCCAAACACTGCAGACAAAAGGCAGCGGTGAATAAGTCACCCTTTTCACACTGGGCTCCAATTACATCTGCTGCCTTTTGTGAGAGGGCGTTTGGATTTCGCAGACAGTCCTTGGGCAGCTGTTGGGTTTGTAGCCATGCCTGAGTCGGAATTCTCATGAATAAGAAACACTCTGTAGTGGTTCCCATATCCCACAACCATGGGAACCGTGGGAAAGCTCACACTGATTGATTAATCTCTGAGTCACCTAACTTCTGTCAGGGATGCGAGTCTGGAAAGCCAAAATAAGCTTCTTCCACACCGGAGATTTTTCTATGGTGTTTTAATAACATGACTGTGCCCAAAGAAAACCAAGAAATTTTAACCTTGCTCTCATCTGATATTACTGAATTTGCCTTAGAGTAATAACAACATGTTTCTCAAAGGAACTTATTTTAATTCTTCTTTTGAATTGTGTATCTCCTGCATATTCTGCTGATTGTATTTATAAATGCTATACTATTTTGAAATCGGAAATTAAAATGTTTTCAAGCATAAAATATGCAAAATCTGATGATAGCTTCTTGGTCCATTTTTCTCTCCTTCAGCCTTAGTCCCTTGAAACCAGAATCGCAGGAGCTATTAACTCCCTGTTATTTATTGGTTATCTAAAGGCTTCATCCTTCATGTGCTACCTTAATGTATATTAAGTGTTTTCTATGAAAACGATTAAGGTATTACAGGCAGAAGAGTCTGATACTTCTTGAGCAGTTTCAAAGCTTGTGATCTCCAAGGGAACTGAGATCCTATTACCAGTCCCCTTCCTACAGGAGTTGCCCATGGCACAGGATGCTGGGAGTCATGCTGCTGCCTCCAGTAGGATTGCTCCTGACGTGAACTTCTGTAGGTGGAATATGCCTGATTGGGTTGTTTTAAAAACAAATTAAACTGTACACAAATTTACCTCAATTACATCCTTCCCAGGCTTTGGAGCTTCTCTTGTACTCTTTTAGAGAGGACTATTTGTTTGGGAAAGAAAAAACTTTGCAGCAAAATTCAGCTTTCAGTGAAAAAAACCAAACCCTGTGGGCTCTGATGTGATTCGTCAAGGCATTGCAGGAGTCACTCAGTTTTGGTTACCTCCAAAATTTAGGTCCTTTTTCATCCCAAAGGAATATCAGAGCCTCTCCAAAGGCGTAAGGCAGTGAACACAATTCAGCATACTTTTACTACAATGAGAAGGAAGGCATGAAAGAAATTATGAGATTTACAACTCTCTGTATTACCCCATGACCAGCCTTCACAGTCAAATATGTGACTTGTTTATATTTTTGCCAAAGTAGGCGGAAGCTTTGCTGCTGCTGTACCAGGGCCCTTCACTGGTGAGTTCTAGGACAGCACAAAGACAGCAAACTTGCAGGCACATCCCCAAGGGCTAAAGTAGCCTTATAGTTATAGGACAGTCTTGTAAATTTATTGGAGGGAAGAGAGGAGCATGCTTCTCCAGTGCTGAAATGGGACCTGTATTATCTTGTTTCCAGGTGTTTTTTTCTTAGTTTCTCTCACACACTACTTTATATTGGCTTTACAAAATCCTGGTGTATTAGATGTATTGCAAATGATGCCTTAAATATCACTGATGGCTCCCTGAAGTACATTCTCTGTTAAAATGTTCATTCTGATTTAAATGACCAAAGCTACAGAGCTCCCACCTGCTCCCTGAGGAAGCTCTTGAGACTCTAACAGATCTCACCTTCCAGTCAGCAAGATTCTCATTTAATTTTGCTTGCCTGTTACCTGCACACACTTCTTGTACCCTAAGAGTGCCATTTGCGCTCTGTGATGTGTTATAGCTTAGGGTACAAGTGACTGAACTGCCTGTTGGTTATGTCTAGCCTTTTGTTCAGAAAAGATGTGGATAGAAAAACATATGGCAGAGAAAATGTTAGATAATTTATAGCTGAGCCTAAGAGGTTATTCCCTGGATCTTCTACCTTACTCCATTTTCACTATTTCCTGTTTTAATTGTCTTAACATGGATAGCTAGAGAGAAGTACTAATCCTATCAATTGCACTCTCTAAATCCCAGTGTCTCTGTTCAGGTCAACTGGAAATCATTTTTAGAGACCTGTTTTAAAGGTCTTTAAATGAACTGTCAAAGCGTAGAAGCTTTAATTTCTGAAAGTTGATTTGGAAATGGAAAGAAAATATAAAAGTTGCTGTTGCTGGGTTTGTTTCAGTTAATGCATCTGGCAGTGAGATTTTAGAGACAGGCTTGGAGATTTAGCAACTCTATTTTCCATAAGTTTATAAAGGTATTTAATGAAGGCAGCTTTACATTAAAATATATCTGTTAGTTCTGGAACAAAAACCTAAGCTATTCATCTCCTTTATGATATGTTAAGTGAAGCTGGTTTGATACAGTAGACTTTGAATATACTGGCATTAAAATGTAGGAAAAAGTCAATGAAAAAGGGGACTGTGGATTTCAAGAAGCTTAAAACTGGCTTAACATTGGACAGGGAAAAATATATTTGCAGAAAGAGTTTAATTGTCACTGCAAGAGCAACACATTTTCCTTCTGTGTAGTTTAGTTACCTAAGATAATGTTCAAGTTTTTCTCAAGCTACATTAAGATAAGGAACAAAGGATGGCCTTGCTGGATTGAAGAGGACAATCCCCATCCAAAAATCTGCCATCAGCACAAAGTAACATTCATCCAATATTAAATTTACATATTTTTCTGCTAGGTCTGATCTGTCTTACCCACACAAGTTGTAAATTTAAATGAAAGGGCTCTATTTTAGTGTGTGTGTTTGGCACAAGGGATTTCCCATCACGGGCAACACTTTTGGATCTGAACATAATGCAGTAATGACTCACCTTCAAATGCAAAATGTTCTGCTCAAGGAATCACAGGTGATTATGACTTGTACTACAGTGATCCAGGATGAATCTTGCCTCTCACTAAATATGGCTCAGATAAAGATGAAAAATCCCTAGAGGAGGAAACATATTTCAGGGAGAAATTAATGGTATCTGCACCTCCTGTACAGTGTCAGCAATGTGATAAAGCTAAAAGCATTTTTCCTTTGCTATTATCTCAGCCTTAAGAGCTGATCCTGCAGGAAGTTAATAACTTCTCTAAAGGTTTGGTTTGGAAGGGACCTTCAGATCCTCTAGTTCCAACTCCCCTGCGATGGGCAGGGACACCTTCCACTAAAGCAGGATTCTCAGAGCCCCATCCAGCCTGGCCTTGGACACTTCCAGGGATGGAGCATCCACCACTTCTCTGAGCAACCTGTTCCAGTGCTTCACCACCTTCATGATGAATAATTCCTTCCTAATCTAATAGAAACCTACCCTCTTTCAGTTTGAAGCCATTCTCCCTTTTTCTGTCACTACATGCCCTCTAAAAATTTCTCTCCAACACCTTCAGTCTCACTGATTTGAGTGATGTTCAGTTTTCATTCCTCCAGTGGACATTTCCACTTTAAGTCTTTGCACCTTTAATTATTTCAGGTCTGAAACAGCTGCTGTTTTTTCAGCAGAACATGCAATCAGAGTAACTTTGATGCAGTAAAACCAATCTGACCTATGTGGAACATGTATTTTCCTAAATGGAAATAGGCAATGGGAGCATTAATCAGATGGTTTGACTGTGCCTGACAGTTGCTTTGTAGCCCCTGAGATAGAGTGAAAGAGGATGGCATTGTCACCTGCCTGTCTCTTCATCCATCATTAGTTAGGTTAGAATTGGTGAAGGTGTCACATGTGCTGCCTGATACAGCAGGAGGCTGTTCAGCATCGGTTGCTATGTGTCCCAGAGTCACTAAATCCCATTTTATTCCTGTTTAGACTCAGGGTCTATGAAAGGTGCCATATCCCTTTGTTAAAAACTGCAGGCTGGCACTGAAACCTCCAGAAATGACAGACATGCTTCCTCTGAATACCTGTAGCAATCTTAAGCATATTTTAAGCAGTAGCTAAAAAAACTCAGGAAGAACTAAATATTTGTCCTTCTTTTTATGGAACATAGAAGGATTAAGAATATGGTTTGTTTGTGTGATATAGCTCCCAAGACTTGCTAGGGACTGTGAGCTTTTGGTACGTCTCTCCTACCTTCCCACTACCCCATAACAGCTCTCAAAACTCAAAAGGAATCTGACATTTCCAACTCTGATAGGCCTAAAAGGAATGGTTCTTATTTAAGTAAGGAATTGTGCAACCAAGGTAAACTATTCAGGAGTCTCTGCTTCCAATATAATAACCTAATACGTGTGTGATTAATGTTTATAGGAAAATCAAGCTGTTGGTTTTTGAAGCAGAGACAACAGTGTTTGTTTTCTCCAGCATGTTTCCACATAGAATCTAAATGTGTTCTGTCTTGTTATTCGATGCAAATTTTTGTTTGGAACTTTCTCTGTTTTCTGTGTTTCTGAAATTGAGGGGTGAAACGCGTATGTAGATTTTTAGATAGCAAAGAGCAATAAGGCTTATTTATTTAGTGACTGCTGGATCATTTGTAGTGTTTCTGTTGCATGCTCTTGATTAAGATCAGAATTTTCAAGTATTATTGAAATCAATATGAACTACACAGAACAGTGTGTGTGTATTAAAAAATCAAAGCAACTATTGTTATGCTGACCTCTGTAAAGGCAATATCAACATGAGAAATAGCAAAGGTTTCTCAGTAAAGAGCTGCATGCTGTTGCAAGCACCTTATCACCTTATTTTCACGCTATAATTTGTCCTGTGCAATGATAATTTTTGAATATTCTTCACAATCACCACACTCAAATTGTTAAAGATCATTTGGAGAGTGAGATGGGACCAACAAGACAGGTTTAAACCTGCAGACACAGGAAATCCTTTGGTATTCTTTCCATATTGAGAGGAGCATATTCCATATTGTTACTGTTCTTATTGTTTTCATTTCTATCTCAATATGCTCTTCAGGGCATTGCAACTAAGAATTTCATTATATCTCTAACACTGGATCTGAAGCATTACAGGTAAGAGTTACACCACATAAAACAATTCTGAGTCTTACAGGCATCATTTTAAATTTATAGTTCCTTCATTTCCAACTGGTTTTGCAGCTTGAGCACGGGTTTATGAAGTATTAATTCCTGTTTTATTTTTAAAAATACTGATTTCTCAGTTTAAAAAAAAAATCAATATATACAATAACATTTTCCCACTGGGCTAGAAGAAATTAGAATCCACCAAGAGAAAAGTCATCTGTCAATTGCAAACATTGTACTTAAAAACAAATCCTCAGAGCTGTCTGACTAAGCAAATGTTTAACCAAACAAATATATTCAAATATTCGAAGATATAGTTGATGCAGTAACACATTTTGCTGAGCTTAATTCAAAAATCAATGCCATGTAATAAACAGAACAGCCCCTAAAACAGAGATTAAAACAAGCAATGATAGAACTGCATATAAATGACAAAATAACCACAGGTATATGAATCTTTATTGCTGAGGAAGACCACATTTCACAGTAAACACAAGAGGTTTACTTGTGAAGTGAGGTGATAGAAAAAATAACTGTTGCCATAAAAATGATAGGATGTTATCAGTCTGTGGCATGGCCTCAGTGTTTGACAAAGCTCAAATCATACACCAGACCAAAAATGTCTCATTTTTATGGACATATATTGTATTATAAATATATATTATATACAGACATAATACTATTCTTTTTGCTGCATCTTATTGAACAAAGGACTTAAAAACAAAACATAATATTCACTTTTTCATTGTTTTTTGAGTTTATAGCACACACTCAAGTCACATTTTCATGCTTTTCTTCAAGGTTTTATGACCCTGAAAATTCATAGTTTTAATAACAGACAATTTTTTTTCTGTTTTTGCATGACTCATGTTAAATCACAGGACCTGGCAGTATTGTTATAAATCTATAGGCATGCATCAGAAAGATTAGAAGGCAGTACTTGTTTTCCTTGACTTTCAAGGTACATTCTCTTATTTGGGGATCTAAAACATTAAGTTTTAGCACTTCTCCTTTTTTTTCTTTAAGATTTTCCCTATCAAACCATAAAGCTCAGGGATCCTGGTCTCTGAACTGATGTTAAGTGCCCAGACTGTGCTGAATGGTCAGCAGCAAACCTGCCTCACATAATTTGTATGCACTGCTGCAGCACCAGCAGAGAGAGGTTGCAGTGCCCACTGCTTGGTTTAATTGGAGTTAAGTACATCTATTATGTCGGTGTGCCCTGTCCACAAGCTGTTTATTTTGATTAATGCATGCATCCCGATGAGTGAAACGTCTGTGTGAGACAGAAAGTTTCAGGAGAAATAAATGAACAGTTTTGTAGACTAATTTTCCCAAGAGATCTGTGTATTTTTAATGCTTTTCCCCCTGGCTGGGGTAGCCAGTTTGAGACTCTTTGGTAGATTTGCTGCTCAGGATGAGAAGTGCTGATCTACTGTAAGATTTCACAAGTTGGGACCTTAAGAATTGAGACACTCTAAATTTCCAGTCATGCTTAAACATAATTTACTTCCAATTTGTAACAAAAATAATAGTGAGTAAATTAGTTAGGATGCAGAGACTTGAAATGGGCAGTTTGAAAGAATAAGATTTGAAATAAGAGAGCAAAAGCAGAAGCTGGGAAGCAACTCCTGAAATTTGCTCCGAAACAAAGTTATGCACACCCTGCAAGGGTATCATGATGAGGGAAAAACACAGGTTAAGGCATTAGTTAAAGGGAAATTCACTGTCTATAGGTATCAGACTAGTAGGTAGTTTCAAGGCTGTCATCTTCCTTGACTATAACAGTAAAAAACACAAACCAAAAAAAGAAAGAAAAAAAAAAGTGGTTCTACTTAGGTAGGCTCACAGGAAATGAAATGATTCTTGGAGAACACCAGGGGCAGATGAACTGAACTGTAAAGAAAATGTGAGAATAAGGACAAAACCTTTCCAGACAAACTCCATCAAGGTCAGGTAAATTCAAGTCCCTTCCAGCATCAGCTGACTCCTCCGGTGGTTGCAAAGGGAACATTAATGACGTGTTTATGCTGAATGCCTGAAACCAAGGCATCAACCCTGGGCCATCTGTGTGTGTCACCAGCCATGTGTGCTGCAGGAAATGGCTGTGCTGCGGCCTCGGACTGAAGGTTATTGAGAGAAAGTACTTTTGTGATCTTATTTATTTCACTGAAAAACTCAAGGAAATGTAGTGCCCTCAGCAGACAGAACCTGCACAGAATCTCACAGAGCCACACCAGCTACATCTTCTGGTGGGAAACAGGGACAGGGAGATTACCTGGGGTAGATTTGTAGGAGGTTAGGACCAGGAGAGGCAAGCACTTATCAGAAAATAGGAGAAACAATCATAGTTAGAATAACAGTCCATAAGTTTTCAATGTTTCTAGATGCTTATCCTAATGAAAATTGAACCTCTGAACCTTCTGAGGTTCACTTGTCCCCACTTATAACATCATTAGGAGATAATGTCAATGAAATGGAACACTGTCACAGGACAGCAGTTTCCCACTGCTAAATAAATGCTGAGCCAAAGCCAAGATATTTAATTTCAAAGTGGGAGATATTTACCCTGTAAACATGTTCTGTTCCAGTGACTTTACGTCTGTTATACCAAACTGTTAATGAGGGAGATGCTGTCTGATGCATGTGGATAAACTAATAAGAGTTTCTCAGTGTCCTCTTATTGAAAATACATATTTTTATTGGATTAGAGAACAGATTAGCTCAGCACTTCAGCTAATTTGGAAAACAGTTGGCTCATACCGATGCTGCTTCTGATATGCACCCACTTCAGGGTAAACAGCAGGAAATCCTTGCTGTCATTCAGCAGGTCTAGAGCTGGAAACTTATTGTCTTGCCAGGCCAATGAGTTGACATATATGATGTAGCACTAGCACTGTAGATGTCACAGGAATCAAAATTACAGAATCCCAACAATTTCAATATGAATGGTGTCCAAGGTATACCAACAGTTTCTGAAGATATGGAATAGAAGGAAGATGTCTGGGCCAAGAAGCTGCTCTTTTCATGAACCCAAGAATTGCCAGGTGCCAGCCCAAGAAAATGCAGGAATTTTGACAAGGGTACAGCTGCTAAAACATCCACAGGAAGTACAGGTTCCAGAAGAAGGAGATGGATATAGGGGCAGGAAGTGCAGACAATTTTAATAGCCACTTCTCTTAAAATAAATCTCTATCAGAGGTATAGATTGATTTCCATCCTGCTCTGACAATCACATTCTTTGAATGTTGACTTCTTAGAAGAAACAGAAAAACTGTTTGCATGAGAGAACTTTATTTTTAATTATTGCTTATATTAAAATAAATCAAAGCTTAATTTAGAAGTTCTAAAATTCAATAAATTGTTCTTGGCTGGCCATACATATTGAGGACAAGCTGAAAAGTATTATTTGGGAAAATATTTCCTGAGAGAAAAAGAAAATTCCATTAAAGACACTCCTTTTCCCAAAGGCGCTGAGTTCCTAAGTCACATTGATGCCAGGAGGATATTTATTATTTCAGGGGTTTAAGGATGCCTTGCACTTCTGTGGATCTGTAACCTCACTTCTAATATTTATTAAATCACTCTTTCTTCAATAGTGAGAGTTGAATATTGCATATTGCATAGGCCTGAATTGGAAGTTGATACAAGCAGTAAAAATTTAGCATCGACTCTTAAGGAAAAACTTATATGTTGCAATGAATTATCTCTTATTATTTACACCTATTGTCATTATTTTTACCATGAGGGCTTTTCAACGACAAGAAATTTGGGTGAAATTACCTAATAAACCCATTTCTTCATTGACTAGGAGTCTGTAGTAATGTATTCCCAGTGCTTCCATTCGGTGAGGAGTGCCTCTTGATGTTTCAGAAATAAACCCACCTTGTGTTTGCCACAAGGGCACACCTTTATTACTGTGTCCCATTTTGTTGCTTGTCTTATGAACTCTCTCAGTGCTTTATTCTGTCCTGAAAGTTATTTTTATGAGAAGAATGTATTTTCCAGAAGCAATCCTAGGCAATCTTGCATGGGTTTGAGTTTGCTTTTTGAGAACCTGTGCTTTTCAGTATATATCCATTGCTCCATGACAATCCTTCCTTGGATCACATATGTCAGGGATTACAAACTCTGCATCTTCCTGCATCTCCAAGTCGCTTCAGCATGCTTTTTTGTGTAGGTTTATGTCAATTCATTTTAATATATCTCAGAACAAATGTCACCAGGATCCAATAATCACAGTTTATTGGGTGGACAGAAAGCAGGCAGTGAAGTCTCTATTGGGATTTTCAGCATCAATTTATGAGGTGCATTGCAAAACTAAAATCCATCTGATTTCCATCAGCTTAGCTATAAATGTAGGCATAATGATTCTATCCACTTATTTTCAAATCAATTTAACATAACTATCTCCCAGAATTAGAAGACATGGATCACTGCACAGTTTAGACACTAATATAGTGGTTTCTACTCACCAATGTCCAATATCACTGATTAGTTTAGTGTCCCACTCCTGTATTCACTCCACATCATTAGCAACTATTGGAAATGGTAGATTTGTGGGTTTGGGGCTTTTCTACACAATCCATGCAATTTAGAGAGTAGAAAATGCAAAATGTTTTAATATTAACTCCTGCAATTGATAAGGTCTAAGTGCACCAGAATGCTACAAGTTATTTAGTCCTTTGGGGATAGAAATGTCAATAACTAAAAATTTGGAAATTTGGACTGACATATTCCTGGAAAATTTGGACTGAATAAAAATATCTATTTCATAAGCAAAATGGAACTCTTGTTTTATGTTCTCTTCCAGTTTTCAGCTATCTCATCAGCTTTGCTGGAGTGCAAGTGGTTTACATCAGTGTAGTGATGCTGATGACTGAAATGGGGGCACATCCCAAATCAGGCCATGTATTAGCAAGATTTGTATATAAATATGCATCTCAACATTTCAGCATGTACATTATTCCAGAGAAAAATTCAGTTCACAACATGTAAAGAAAGAATTGAGACGTTAAGTTGGGTGCATTTTAACGAGGAAGTTTAATTTGTATTTTCTATGTTTATTTATAGGGAAGGCTTTATAATGAACAGGATGCTCATCTGATCAAATGCAATGATGCGATTAAATTGCTTCTTGTTGAAACAGGTTTTATGGTGCTTATTAAAAGTAAATATAAATAAATGTTTGAAGATCCGTGTGATCAGACATGCCTTTTGATATCAGATGGAAATATATCAGTGCCTGAAATGCCTTAACTCTTTATTAAAATGAGTGTTTATATCATCATTGTGACAGATTACTAAAAAACACAACTGATAGAACTCATTTGGTTTTTTCAAAAGCTTTTGTCAGAGACCTCATGGGAGGCTATTAAAAAAACAACACAAAGAAATCATGGGCTAAATCAGAAATATCCAGGTCAAAGACAGAATACAGTATGACAGTAAACTGTTCAAAATTTGGAGAACTCAAGAAGAGTAAAATCAGATTTTTTCTGCTGCCAATCAGAGTGGGAAATCTATGGACAGAAACATCCAAAGAAGCCACCATGTCTACTGCCACTTTTGCTACTGCTTTCATTAAAGAGATTGATGTTATGAAATGTGCAAAGCAATTAAAGGCATGAACAAATGAGAAAAACTGATACTAAGTAAGATAAGTGCTTGTATTAGTTATGTATTTTCATGGCCACTGAGCCAGAGGAAATACACCCCAAGGTGAGCTGTCTGAAATACACCCCAGAGAAAAAGAGCTGTTGGGCCAATCCCAGAGCTGTCACTGGTTATCTGAGGGAGCTTATGGGAAGGGGTGTCCACAATACTGGAAAAGTGAAATTATTGAGACTATCTTATAAAACGGGAAAAGAGGATGGATTTGTCAGCTTAACTTCAATTCCTAGAAAAATCCTGGAGCAAATAACCAAGCAAACAATTTGTAAGCCTCTAGGAGATAACTAAAAATGAGTGACAGCCAACATGGATTTGTCAGTGTGGTGGGTTGACCTTGGCTGGATGCAGGTGCCCACCAAACTTCCCTATCACCCCCCTCCTCAGCAAGATTCAAGGGGAAAGGGGGAATAAGATGGAAAAATACCCCTCAAATAAAGATAATTTAATAAAGCAAAATCAAAGGCCATGCATGGAAGCAAAGAAAACAAAAGATATATTCTCCACTTCAAATCAGCCACTTCCTGGGAAGCAGTTCTGGGAGGCAAATATCATAATAATGAATATATGTCCCACCTTCTCCTTTTGTCTTAGATTTTACTGCTAAGCGGATGTCATATGGAATGTCCCTTTGGACAGTTTGGGTCAGGGTCTTGGCTGTGTCCCCTCACAGGATATTGCTCACCCCCAGCCTGCTGGTGAAGGGGAAATGTGGGAGAGGCAGCACTGGTGCTGTGCCAGCTCTGCCCAGCAGTTCCCAAACACTGCTGTCTTATCAGCACCTTTCTACACTTCAGTGCACAGCAGAGCAATGTGAGGGCAGCTGTGGGGAAATGAATTCCAGGCCCAACACAGTCAGAAACAAATCTTGTCAAACCAACTTCCTTCTTTGAGAGGATAAAAGGTTTGTAGATAGGGCAGAAGCAGTAGATGCTGTATGTCTCCATTTCAGTGACGTATCTGACAATGTTTCACCTGACACTATCATAATAAGAAGGAAAACATTGGCTGGATTAAACTACTATGAAATGGACAAGGAAATGGCTGGAAATTTGTACTCAAGCCATATGGAAGAAAATAAGGGATGTTTATTAGGACAGAGGATGCCAAGTCACTGAAAAGAGGCCCAACCACTTGGGAGGGTGAGAATTCCAAATGAGTTCAACAATTTGCACATTCAGTCTGAAACACCTAAGATGACTTCAGGGAACAACTGGCTAATCAGCAGCTCTGCAGAAAAAGAGCAGTGATGGAGAATAAGATAAGAGAGGATCTCTGAAATTAATACTATCAGCAAAGTGGCACTTTTGCAGAAAAACCAAATACTGTTACAGGATGTGCAAACAGAAATAATCTCTGTAAGATACATGACATAATCTTTCTGCTCTATTTTTTATGAATGAAGTCGTAGCTGAAGCGTGGTGTTCCCTCTGCAGTTTGCATTTCAAGAAATATTTGCATCAGGTAAAGGAAGAGCAGAGTGATTAGGGGTGTAGAAACTTGACCTATTAGAAATCAAAGAGTTGGGATGGCTTCCTCAAGAGAAAAGACCAAGCAGAGACAAGATTAGTAGTCTTCAAATACATTAAAAGTGGCTAGAAAGGGGGAAGATTGAATTGTTACGGGTACCCATTTTCTATGTGACAAGAAATAATGTGCTCTAAATTGCAGTAAGGGATATTTATGTAAGACATTGGAAGAATTTTTAGTGGTAAAAACCATTAACGACTTAAACAGGTTGCCTGAAAAGCTTCTGAATCTCGTCCACGAAAGACCTTAAGGCCAGTTTAGATAAACATGTATTAAGAATAGTTCAGAGAGAGCTAATCCTGCCTAGGGTGAAAGAATGACCCCTTGATGTTCCTTCTGTACATTTTTTCCTTTTTTCTCCAATACATTAACACGATGGAGCACAAAGGTTCACCATTCAGAGTCATGAACTGAAAGCATTCAGTGCACAGGATAAGCAGGACATTGGCAGATGACACAACAGTTTTCTCCAGTTAAAGTTTATTCAGAGGAATATCTGACAGTATTATGTGAGAAAAATGATAGCAAGGATATCTTGAAATATTTATTCATAGTGCTGGCTAGGCTGGCTAGCAAAATAGGAGACCTTGACAAATAAGAGAGATAAGCAATCACCAACCACATGAAGTTTAATAAGGGTGTGATTCTTGGGGTGTCCTGCACAGGGTCAGGAGTTGGACTTGATTATCCTGATGAGTTCCTTCCAACTCAACATATTCTAAGATTTTCTGATTCTGAATTCTAGGTGACTGCGCAGAGGACACAGGAAGGGCTTCTTCAGCCTTGCCCAGTGGTGAAACTGAGCATGAAAAAAGGAGCCCACATTAACACTTTACAATGCTTTTAGGTAAAGTCAGAGGATTTTATTGGGTTTTAACTAGTATTATTATATGAATTTGGGTCATGCTTTAGCAGAAGTACAGAAGCCCAAATTTGTATTGTTTCCTTATTACAGAGGAACTGAATGACCAGACTGGTTGGAGATGAGAGGGGAATATTAAAAAGCTTGCAAAAATAATGATACACTGGAGTGTATTTCATCTTACAATTCAAGATCACATGAGCACAGAACATCATCTGTGCCATTCAAAGCAATAAGGGAAATTAAACCCTAGAATATCTCTAATTGGAATTTTTGTATGTTACCTGCCATTTAGAGAAGTTTGGCTTGGAGAAAGGACTGTGTTCATCAGAAGAGCAATACAGCAGCACTCACAAATAGGCAGTATATTTTTAACTCCATAAGATTGCTTCAGATCTCTGTATAATAGAGGTTTGTATTCTGTTAAAGGTTTTCTTCTCCTCAGTACCATTATTAGCCACCAGAGTCCACACTGGGCCATTCTTCCCTTGCTGACATGTGATCCGTTCCAATTTGCTTCTTTGAAATTAGCAACTCTCTTTTGGAGAAAGAGATTTCACCTAACAGCAGCACATTCCACTTCGCAGGGAAACGCATAGAATCACAGAATCACAGAATGGTTTGGGCTGGAAGAGACCTCAAAAATCACCTTAAAAACCCCTGCCGTGGGCAGGGACGCCTTCCACTAAACCAGATTGTTCCAAGCCCAATCCAACCTGGCCTTGGATGCTTCCAGGAATGGGGCAGACATAGCTTCTCTGGATAACCTCTGCCTCCCCACCCTCACATGAAAAAATTCCCTCCTAACACCTAAACTATACCTCCCCCTTTCAGTTTAAACCCTTGTCCTGTCACTATCTGCCCATGGCACAAAGTTGCCTCAGTGAGGTCTCCATGCAGACTTTTCTTCTCCAGGCTGAACAGCCCCAACTCTCTCAGCCGGTCCTCATAGGAGAGGTGCTCCATCCTTATGATCATCCTCGTGGCCTTCTCTGGTCTCATTCAAACAGGTCCATGTCCTTCCTACGTTGGAAGTCCGAGAGCTGGATGCAGCACTGCAGGTGGGGTCTCACGAGAGCAGAGCAGAGGGGGAGAATTCCCTCCCTCAACCTGCTGGTCACACTTCTTTTGATGCAGCCCAGAGAGATAAATCTACAAATAAGCCTGTGCAGCATCAGATATGAATTTACCACATCTTTTGAAATAGCCAAGGTGTTACCTGGAGCCTTTACCATGAGGACGAGCCAAAAAGACACTTCTAGGAGCCAAGACACCCTGTGATTCCTCATAACAGATGTTATCTTCCAAGTCATCAAAGAACAAATCCATTCTCTAAAAGTCACAAAACGTAACACAACATTGCTGGGTTTTGTTGAATTTGTGAGAGGAAGAAATAAGATCTTTCCACCTGCCAAGAGTGTCAAGGAGAGAAACCTCGCTGTTTGTATTTCCTATCTAAATGATTTTGGCTCATAGCTCAATAAAATGATTGTTGTATTTCTCCCACCAACAGTCATCCTCTCAAAGTGGATAATTGTGCCTCAGAGTCTCTAAACTGTGTTGGAGTTCTTTGGGATATAAACTGCTGCACAGAAAACTCAAAAATCATCTGCTTTCAAGGTTTAAGTTTTGTCACAAAAGAAAGACAATTGCTTGCACAACTTTTAGATGAGGAAAAATTATTAGCAGAGTTTAAAGGTGTTACTTGTTGAAATACAGCAGTGCAGACTTGACAATTTGAAATTACTATAAGTGTCACTAAATAAAGTAATGGGGTCAAATCTCATGTGTCTCTAAACTGGTACAGGTCCATGGAGTTTAACAACACTGTGCTAATTACATCAGCAGAGAATTTGCCCTCTAGTTTCTAAGGGCCTGTCACAGACAAAAATGCTTTGCACAGGCATTTATTCTCAATTTGATATCCTTGGATGTGCTGGTTTGTGTTTATGTGGTTGCAGACACTGGTGCAGGGATAGATCTGTGCAGTTCCCTGGTTCTGGCATGGCTATCAGCAATCTGTACATTTTCATTTTGAAGCTGGCACCTTGGAATAAGCTGGAGAACTAATAACACTGCCTGGTGTCTCCAGGTCTAGAGAGCTTTTATTGATAGACTATGAACTGTGTTAGTGACTGGGGAGTGTGGAGAGAGTTGAGGGGGGTTCTACTGATAAAAAAACCCCATAACTATTGAACTACTTTTACTGAGAAAGGGAAAAAAACAAGCAAACAAAACAACTCAACGTACTGTGTATTAGGCTTGAATTCACCTTAGGCCCTTTATCTACATTTTTCATCCTGTTTTCTCTCTGCTTTATTCCCTGCTCAAGCCTATAAGGACTTGACAACACTGCTGCCCTTTAACAATACTAGCTCTGCATGGGAGGGCAGCAAAATATTAGCTGGTTTAATGACATTCCCTGACTCCCTAGAAGAGCAGCATTCATCATCATCACTTAAGAAAACACCTCGTCTCAAGTAGACAAGCTCAAGCAGGTTATTGCATCCACATCCATTACAAGGTTGCAACACCTACACTGAGGTTACCAAGAGTCAACATATGTTTTACTACTACTTCAGAGAAAATTAATGTATTGAACCACAGAGCTAGCTAATTATCCATATCATTGACCCTGACACTTTAATGGAAAGTATTGTTCACCCACTCCACAGCAGCTCACACAGAATTAGCGTCAGATTGAACATATTATAATTAAGGTCTGAAAGCACTTAAGAAAGAAGAAAAGAGGCCACTTTTGGTCTGTCGTACCCCGTCTCTCCTGTTCCTCTCTCAGGTGCAAGTCTAAGTAGGCTTTCAGTTCACATATGTGTGTTCCAACCTTGTGTCAAACAGTGATGTCCAAGGCAGATTTCCCTTGGCATCCTAAGACCATGGATAGGTTCCTGTGTTAATTCAG
Source organism: Corvus hawaiiensis (assembly GCF_020740725.1). NCBI lineage: Eukaryota > Metazoa > Chordata > Aves > Passeriformes > Corvidae > Corvus > Corvus hawaiiensis. The sequence continues at coordinate 74,707,160 of NC_063216.1, read as the reverse complement.
GCTAGAAGGGACCTTATCCATCCAAGCTCCTTCTCACAGCAGGTTCAGCAATGAAGCCTGACCAGGCTCCTTAGGGTTTTTACAGTGCTGGGCAGCAGAAGCAGTGCAGAGCTGTGAGCACAACGCTCTGTCTCTCAGCTGGATTGGTCCTGCTGATCACTGAGTGCCACAGCCACCTCTTCCCTGCGAAGGACTGACTGACATGTAGAGTCTGTGTCTGCCTCCTTTTAACTCTACTCCTTACTAATACCCCAGCACTTTGTCACCATGCTCGTAATACTGACATAATAAGTCCCAAATGCAGTTCTAAACAGATAATTATATTTGTGGTTTCCCAAACACCATCTATTTTCTAATTTCTTTTCCATCATTAATTTTCCTCCTCTTTGCTGACTTACCAGTTATCTTAAATATTATCCTTTTAAGTCTCCGTGGTGTCCAATGAAAAGGAATTAGGCTTCTGAGTGTGCTTTCAGACTTAATCTTGCAATTATCTGCTTCATATTGTTCATCACTCTGGCCAGGCACTCTCTTTATGAGAATTATTTGGCCTGAATAAATATCTTCAAAGTCTGAAGACTCAGATTCTATAAAGTTTATGGAGTCTTTCGTCTTTATTGATGTTGTGAAAATCTGCAGTGTGATTTTTTTTTTTAAATTAGTGGCATAGTAGCTTCCTTGGTCTCATAACAATACTCCTGTCCAAGAGTTAGGAGAACTGTAGAAACTACCTTTTCAGAATTTTGATTCTTCTTTTCCTTACTGGACTCAGAAACTGGATTATAGGACATAAAGGTATGGAAAATATTAAGACCACTGCATAGAACTGAAAAGTAGAAATACAAGGTTTATAAAGTGTGTTCCAGATGGCTCTAGACTTCTCACAAAAGATTTTTTGCCCTGACCTGAAGTTTTTAGTGTATTAACTATTTAAGTGTGTATTAAGTGTGTATCACTGCATCTTAGTGTCTATGCAAAGTAACTTCAGGCAACTGTAAAACTTTCAGAAGTGCTGACAATTTTGAAATCCTTAAAAATTGAGTTCCTCTGAAATGAGCAAAACAACACTGTCTCATGACAAAACTTTCATGTAGCAGACAGAAACATAATAATGGCTTCAGAAGCTGAGATCCCTCAGGAAACACACCATCATTTCAAAGCAACAATGCACAGATTTGCTCAGGATGCAGCTGAGTGCTGAAAGCAAGAGCATCTTTCTAGTCTTGAACCTTTAACCAAATATCAGTATGAAAATTTAGGCACCAAAACAAAGACACTGCCCATGGAAAAGTAAACTTTACCTTGACTGAGTAGAAGGTTGAACTAGACAACACCCTCTTGTCCTTTTTCACCTGTTATACTAGGAATCATGAAGATAACATTTTTTTAGGACATATTCTTGCATGTTTAATTTCCAGGTTTATTACTGTCAGCTTAAAACTATGAATTTTCTGAAGAAATTAACTAAAAAAACTCAATAACAGCAAAGAAAATTAAATTAAACATCACTCTTCAAAATCCAGACCAGAAACTACAAAGTTTGTAAGGCAAATACAGTAAATCTATGTACATATTTTAATGGATTAGAAGTATAATACACGTGGATGACTGTCCTATGCTATGTTTTATTTGCTACACCAAATGCATCATATCTTACAAACCACTGAGAATTGTGCTCCTGTATTAATTACATTTTTAAGGGATTTTCTAATCTTTGAACCATTTTACTGTCTGACTATTGCAGAGAATGTATTAGAATTTCACACAGCACTGCTATTTGAAAGAATTTAAATAGTAAGCAAAAGCTCTCCATTTTTTGTGTTCTTTCAGCCATTTATTTCTATTAGTATCAAAGTGGCTGTTTTACATTATGCAAACATTCATTGCAAAAGCAAGCTGGATTGTAGGTTAACTCTTAGAGAAGAAATATATGCTGTGATAACACTACCCAGTATGGATGTGCTACACTTAAGGCATTAACTTCAGTATAAATCATTCTTTAGATGAAATAAAAGTGCTTTATTGCATTACAGCGAGATCCTAAACCACAGTAGATGGATGTCGTAGGATGTAATCTGGGTGCCACTCAATCGGTGCACTTTGTAAAGTAAAGGATGAAATTGTAGACAATGATATCCAGAAGAACATAAAAATCTGATGTATACCCACAAAATCAATGACTATTTAGAATGAAGCTTGAAAACTTGGTATAAAACACTATCTTTGCCTCATCGAGCTAGGCCTACATCTTGTCCCATTGAGTGGATTTATGGAGGCAGCACTGCAGTGTCTTTAAATGAATGAGATTCCCTCGCTCCTTCAGGTCTAAGACACACAGTGGAACAGTATGACCTGTTGAGATTTCTCTGAGAAGCAGCAAAGGTAATAAGAGATTCACTACCAGGGATATGGTAAATCAACCCATCTTTCCTTTTAAGAATATCTTTGCTTGTGAATTTTATAACTATTGTATAAATATATGTTTATCAAAACAAGGAATTAATTTGTTTTCAGAACTTGCCAGAAATTTTCAATACATGTTCTTACAGTAGGAAGGGGGAAAAAAATAGTGCAGTGAAAATGATTTTTTTTTTTTCCTGGAACTGTCATTTTTGTGAGAAAGGCACCTTTTTTCCTGCCCTAAAAAAAGCAGTATACATTTGGACTGAAAGGCATATTTACTGTTCTTTTTTTTCCCCTCCAAGAATTTCCTCTGTACATTACTAACTAATCCTTAAGTAGCAGTTTTCATCAGTAGCTTTCAAATCAGCACAAAGGAGAAAAATGTCATTGTTCCTCCTGAACCTACGGCACAGCAAGGGGGGAGGAAGGAGATGCTAAGTGGCTTGCATTAATCTCCCAGCATGCCAGTGCAGCAAAACCCACCTCCCAAACCCTAGCACTGTTTTCTACACACTTTTGCACATCCAGCCAGCACTCTTTGCTTGCCCGCTCTTTTGGAAAGAATCCCACTGAAATCCTCAGCCCAAAATACCTCTAAATATGGCAGAATACAGATTAAACCTTTTATATTTGAGCAGTTCATCTGCTGAAGGAGGAACTCAAGGCTCAGTTAGAAAAAGTTCTTCCTTCTCAGTTCGTCAGTTTCTGAGTACTGGGAGCCAAACAGTGTGAATTTTTGTGCCTTGAATGTTTATTGTTTTACTTTGTAGCTCAGCAAAGAAGAAGAGAGCAGGTGTGGAAGGCAGGGAAGAACAGTGGGACTCCTTCAAGACAGGAAAAAACACTCTCAGGCATGGGGAGAAAAAGAAAGAATAAGCTGCTCTGTGCTCTGCCTACAGTGGAGGAGATGAACTACATTACCAACAGCAGTTCTGCCTCTTGCTCCATGCACTTCATTTTTTGCATAATAAGAGAAAATTATACTTTGTCATGTTGTATTAAAGATAATTATCTCCCGCAGTCCTTGTGGTTTTCTATGGATCTGTAGGTAACCCAGTTACAGTCCTTGATATTTGCACAGCGACTGGTTGTTACTGCCTCAGAAGAAAAATTCTTTGCTTGTTCCTGAAGAAGTCTTTATCAATCCAGATGTTAATCTGGACTATTGGTCATTCAGTCAGCAACAGCATGGTCAGCAAGGACAAAAGGAAGGAAATATGCATGAAAGTTGTACTGATTTCCACAAAGCAGTGGGTGCGGAAAGAAGTTTAGGTCTAGTGGGGCTGGAATTCTCTATGGTAGCTGCTCTTCTAACAGAGGGCCTTTTGTAGGAAAACCAGTCACTAAAAGAGACACCCAAGGGATCAAATTTTGGAGGTCCTGTAGGTGTATTCATTCCCAAAGCCTGGAAATCTCATGATGTCTTTGAGAGTATCACAGAGTTCATGTTCACTGATACAGTTGAATAAATGGCTGGCAGACAGATGTGAGTCACAACTGAAAAGGGCCCAAAAAGATGAAAACCAGACCAACAAAAGAGATGCATTGAATGAGAGCAAGAGATAATTTTACGTCATTGAACACAGTGAGCCTTTCAGCATCTTCAGAAAGCCTACAGGACGCTGCCAGTATTGGACACCTGGGACACTCCAGTGCATTAAAGGGCCTGCAGATTGTGAAATGTTGTGGATTTCTTATCCCTGGAAATGTTCAAGGCCAGCTCGGATGGGGCTTTGAGCAGCGTGGTCTAGTGGAAGGTTGAAACCTGGTGTTATTTAAGATCCCTTTCAACCCAAATAATTCTACGATCCAATGAAATGTAAAACCAAACCACATGCTCCAGTATTTAAGCACACAAAGGCTTAGCTTTGCCTACAAGCCAGCACTGGGGTCCTCCTTGTCTCAGGGTTTTTTTCTCAGACTTCCAGGAGTGCAGTCACACATGAGGTCAGGATGCTGGGGTCCCACATGTACATTTTCACCTTATGGTAACACCTGAAAACATCAGCTGAAACAGCTGCACCATGTACCAGCACTACAAAAGACAGCAGGATTCTCAAGTCACCTATCATTTAAATAGACAAAAGAATAGGAGAATGTAAATATTGTCATTCCTGCTGAGCAAACAGAGAGCTGGTATCACTCAGAGAGGTCAGGCAGATTAAGGAAGAAAACCCCGATCTCGTGACTCCCAAGCCAGCATCTGAACCACACAACCACAGTTGTGTTCTCAACAGAGCTGCTCTCTCCGGGTTTTGATCAGCATATATTGCTTCCAGCAGTTACTGTGTCTGATTTCCACATCCCTATTAAATTATTCTATAGATGATGTAAAAGGTCAGGGGAAAAAAAACCACATGCAAAATTGTTGAGAAAAATGCCACCCCTTTTCTGGAGGCTTATTGTAAAATAAATAAATAAAGTAGTATTAAAGAAGGAAAAATTACCAAGGGAGTCATAAAAAGTTAGCTTTAGGCCAGAGAAATGTTGCTTTTCATTTCTATATATTACATGAGAATATTTTGTGGACTAACAGTGCATGAATAATGTTTTATTAAAATGTATATCTTTACAGCTTTATTTTATCAGGTCCTTCAAGGCCTGGGATAAAAAAGGTTTAACAAGTTTGACACATGCTGATTTAGCATTTATACCACAAACTGAATCTGCTTTGTGAGGGAAAATAGGCCAGCTTTCAAAATACAAACACTGTGAAGTATTCAAAGTGAAACAAAACAAAAGTGAGAAGTGAGAAGAACCAAAAAAAATAAGAAGAAAAATGCAAACCATGATCATTCCAAACCTGCTGTGCAAAGGTTTTAGACTAACTTTGAAAATATATTGCATTAAATGTTGTAGCACTGATGATTCCAGCATCCAAGTTTCCTAATGGAGTATGCAAATCTGGTTTGTAGGATTCAACTAAAAGTAGTCAATGAGTGTTTGTTCTCTTTTATTCTTTCAAATAAGTGCAAGATCTGGCCCTTCCTGAATCATCTTAACCCTTTCAGTTGCCAAATATTAAAACTAGAAGAAAACCTTTTTCAGAATGTAAAAGAGTTTTAGAATTTTAGATTAATGTCACATCCTTGGTTGCAGAAGGAGATATTTTAGAAATCTCCTTGTTCAGCCTCTGTCTCCAACCCAGAAGAAATGCTGAAAGCCGCAATACTTAGGAGGAAATATGCTTTTTCTGTGTTAGGGTAAACTGTGACCTAGATTTCTGTGATTTTGAAGTTAGTCGACCCTCAGTTAAACTCTTATCTAACCTGTCTTGACTTTTAAAATGTTTTTAAGCACAATTTTTCTTTATTTCACAAAGCCTGGATAGCTGGCACATTTTACAACTTTGCATTTCCATTATTAAAATTGCCAGATGGAGACCAGTTAAAATGATTTTTATTTCTGTTACTCTGATATTTTTGCACTTCTGCTTTTCAAGTAACCAGATGGGGGTTAGCTAAATCCTCTGAGCTACTCATTTATAAATGGACTGTAGACACAAGTGTATAAATCTATATGCTAAGCTTGCTGGAATTGCTACAGCACTATAATAGGCAAAGGATGGATAACATATCCTTCTGTTAACAGGACACCATCTTTATAGACTTAATCAATATACTAATTAAGATTTGAGGTGTACCAGTGCCCAGCTTCATGGTGAGGCTTTTATGTTCTATCTACATCTCTTCTACATTTCCTATATTTCTGCCAAATTAGAGACAACAGAAAATTGCCTCTATCATGGCACATACCTGAACTTTTATTTCTTGTTATATTGAACAGCAGGGACCCTCTCTACATCATAACTTAACATGTCTGTCAGAAGGAAAGATACTTTATATGAAGGAATGAATGTTTTCTCTGAGAGATACATTCTTATGGTATTCATTAAAACTAAATATTATTTCTAATATTTTTCTGACCCTTGTGTTCTCTTTGTTTTAAAACTCCAAAGCTTTCTAGTACCTTAAAACCCTTTTCATACTGATCATTCCAGAGGTAATTAAAATACTTTTTTATTTATATAGCAATTTTCCCACCACTAATTTTTTAACTTAAGAGATTCCAAATCTACTTGGATATGTATGGGTGGACACAGCCACTTTCTGCAGCAATCCAGGAGAGGGAAATTGTGATGATTGTCATATTCCATTGCAATTTCCCAAAATTATACAGATATAATTTATAAAGCCTGAATGTCAAAAAGTTAAAATTAACAGACCTGGTCTCATCAAGTACACATCATGATTTTGATGAAACTAACGTCTTACAACATTACTTACATACAGCTGCTTGAAATAACTGAGTACAGGAATTTTACATTAGAAATTCTGTAATTTATTAGCTCTGTGGAAAAGTCCTTTTTCCTTTTAGAAACAGAGTAGTTTATAGTTTTAGCCAACAATTTTTATCTTAACCACTGTCTAGTTTCAATTAGAATAAATCTTTCCTTAACAGCTTTCATAGGCAATAAATATTGGGGTGTGTGAGAGAACATGTTTCATGCGGAAACAGGTGTGGTAAAATATTTGGTAACATTTACAGAAATTTTAAGCCATTTTTTTCTTTTTAGGCTGTGTATAGTATGAGATAGTTTCACACTTTCCTGAATAAATAGCATAACTCTAAACAAAATCTGCCAGTTTGTCTCCATTGTATGTTTTACTGCTGGGTAATTCAAAACTGAAAAAAAATGGTGAAATCATCCTAGGAAAAAGAAATATTTAGATTGGGTAATGGGGCTAATTTAAAATGATAACTGGGGAAGCTGTGAAAGCTGAAATTTTGTAGTCTAATAGTAAAGGAACAAATGTTAATTTTGACTACTTCACAGTAATCTGCACAGAAGATTTGTGTAGCAATAGAAGTCTGATCAATGAAGAAGATGTCTTGGGATTTTCATACAAATTGACAAGCTCTGCACATCTACTTTTTCTGGTGACATATTATCCTGCTTGTTTAGTCGCCTCTCCTATGAATTTCCATTTCACATTTAACTTCTAAACCCTTCGTGAATATAGTATAGTACTGTGACAACAGTAGGACACTATAAATCCTTACAGCACTTTCCAACCTATGCTGTGTGTTCTGTGGCAAATTTCTCTTGGCTTCAATGGCAGTGGCTCTGAAACACTATCACAGATTTAATTTCATGTCACCCTTCTTGTAATATTTTGTTCTTCTTTGGTTTAACCTTCTTTCCCATTTGGAGAGTGATAATAAGGGTTAATTGCTGCAAGTGCTCGTTGATATAAAGTCAGCTGACGGCTGCTGATGAGTGAGCTCAGGAAGGTCTGCAGAGCAAGATGTTTTGCTTTGTTTCCAGCTCAGCATCGCAGGCGGCCCAATCCTCTCTGCAGGCTCTGCTCCCACAGAGTTGTCCAGATGGTCTGGCTCCGGCCGCCTTTCCTTTCATGTAAGGTGGGGAAGTGGTGAGGAAAGTTTGTGTCTGCCTGAAATGACTCATCCCCCAGATCCCTGCGCCTCAGCTGCTGCACAATCCTCAAAAGATCCCAACATGCGCCTTACACCATTGTTGTCCTTTTTTCTTCCCTTTTTTAAATAATCTCATCACCACATCTTGTTCCCTGAGCCCCAGAAGGATGCAGGGGAGCAGATGTCATCCCCCCTATTATCTCAGTAGTGTGGCAAGCTGGAGAGTGACAGGCAAGACACATCAGGATGGCTCTGGCAGGCTACAGTCACAGCACAGCAGACATTTCAGTGACTGAGGAATGTTGGGACAAGGCCCAATGTACAGGTTTGTGAAAGACATAACCTGGCTGAGATGTATTGGAGATCAGTCTCCCCCCATTCCCCACTGACAGCCTGACCCTCAGCTGGTAGACCATACACACAGTGCTCATGTTTCAGTCAAATCATAGCTGGAACAGCCAAGAGGATTTTAGACTAGATATTTTAGTAGGATATGTAAAGGTCCAGGCAGTTCAAACTCAAAATTTTACCTGTTCATCAATGACATACATTTTCTTATAGCTTACATGAGTTAATTCCTTTCTGTACCATGAATTAAAATCAAAGGAACTGGGAATTTATACTAAAAAAATCTGGTGCAGTTATCTTGCTGAAAGATTGCTGGTTTGAATAAACAGTTTTAGTATCTCTACCCATAACAGTCTAAAAAGGTTGGAGTGGGAAAAAAAAATAAAAGTACTGGAGAAAATTTTTGGACCATAGCATAACTGGGTTTGGAAGGGACCTCAGAAGGTCTCTAGTCAAAGTTGGGACAGCCATGAGGTCGCACCAGGTTGCTCAAAAAGGGTAATCTGAAAAATGGGTCTCTGTAAAATATAAAATACACTTGCCATAATAAAAGCACTTGAAATGGAGCTCATTTGTGGAATTAATGAATGAGTGGAATAGGAAGTGCCCAGAGGCTGGGTGCTGTGAAGATCTGTGCAGGTCGATAAGACCATGGATGGTCAGAAAAGCACTAAACCCACAGCCTGCATCTGCTGTGGCAGGACTGAGAGTGCACATCCTTCAGGGATATGACGTGGTGATGCAAAGGTGTCTCCCCTGTGCTGGTTTGGGCCAAAACCAGCACACTCCACTCAACTATTTCAAGCAAGATAACAAATCCCCAGGATGTGTTATTCCATGAGCACCAGTGAGTAATACATGGAGGAGAATCGAGGTGTGATGGGAGATGGCCCCATCCTTGGAAATGTTCAAGGCAGGTGGGAGAGGAGACTGAGCAATCTGGTGAAAGGTGTCCCTGTCCAGGGTGGGAGGGTTGGTCTTTAAGGTCCCTTCCAGCCCAGCTCATTCTAGGATTCAATAATTTCATTTTCTGACTCAAGGCTACCATATCCATGCACTTGGTAGCAAATAATCGATGATGATTTGTTTGGGGATTTTAAGTTTCAAACATAAATGATATTGTGCTCGATGCAAACAACGTCTCTCCTGGACTTCATTATGTTGGATAAAGATGAATTTGTCCCTAGACTGGAAGTTAGTGTTGCCTAAGGATGAATGATCATGACACGGTTACATTCAGTACAGCAAACTGAGTACATACCTGCTAGTCATTCACATACTGGTGCTTTCAAAGAGATAATTTTCCAAAGGAGAAGAATTCTGAATGAAACTGATTGGAAAATAGACAGCTCTTTATTCATGGTTTATTAGATTATCATAATTCCACAGTGAGGAAAGAGGATACCTTTGGCTGAAAGCTCATGCCATCTCAGTAATATGGACAGCAATTTTAGATAGGTAGAGATACAGCAAGAGAAAATGAGGGGGAAAAAGGAGGAATAGGGGAAAATGAAAATTTATGAAATATATCAGGTTGTAATAGAGAAGCCAGAGGCAGAGCAGGGGGTGGCTGTCAGGACTACAACCAAGTGGGAGAAGCTGAAGGTGTGCCAGGAGCAAACAGCAGTGCTATAGCTCAGGGGCTGTGAACATTTATTGCCACATACTGGTATTGTTGCTGGTAAGGCAGTAACAGTCTTTGGCTCTGGGATAGCCTATTTACTTCAAAGTGCTTCTTCTATCGCTCTTTAATTTGGGAATTCCTGCCTTTAGGAACCCTTTTCTTGTATTATTGAAAATGACATGATTTCTAAAAGTTCAATATATTTTTCATCCACTAGGTTATTTTCTTAATTGTATTTGCTTGAGATAGATTCAATTGCAGTTTTGTGCACCTTCAATTTATGTTCCTATTTTGGAAGCCTTTGGCAGTCTTTCAAAGAGTGTCCATACACACTGAATTTAGTCCCTCAGCTTTAGATGATAGCTCTCAATAAATACACATGCAGTGCTTGCAGAGGGGAGAGCACCTTCCCTTTCCTCCTCCTCCAAGCAGGTCTCCAGAATAAATCTTGATCTGAAACACTTCACTGATCTTGGTAAAGCTCTCCTTTCTGCCAAATTCGATGGCTGATAAAGTTGCAGCTACTCTTCCTCCAGTCTTGTGCCAGATTTTATAGCAGAAAGTAAAGATTCTGTGCTATATTAATATTTAAGTGTTGTTTTTCCTTTCCAGGTGTCCAAAAGCTGTCCTGACATCCAGGTCAGGACAGCTTCCCATGGCAATTTTGCTCAGACAAGAGTTTGGAATATCAGTTCAGGTGGTTTCACTAAAATCACCTCTGATGGTGAGGGAGAGGGGCCAGGTGGGAGCTGGGAAGTAGGCTTTTTCTTCTGCAAGAGCTGGCAAACATTCAGCAGGTACAGGTGAGGATAAAAAATGACACTGCTTCTCCATGCTGGGATGAGTACTCTTTTAAAACAGTTTATTCTAAAGTAGTTTCATACTTCCTTCTGTATATGAACTCTTGGTATAGGTCATTACTATCCAGAGATAAAGTTTTCAATAGCTCAGCAGGAAAGACAGGGGTGGGCAATGTTTTTTATCTAGATCCTGGGTGACAAATATTTTGGTTCTGTATTTGAAACATAGCAGAATTATTTGCTCATATCACCTTAGAATAATGAAATTTGTTTCAAATTCATAGAAGTTTAGATATCTAGAAACATCTCTTGGGAATGGATCATCTTAAATATGTAGATTTGGTTAATCTGCACTGAAGAGGAATTTTTATTTGCCCTACTGTGGCCATGGTTAAGGTTATGTCAGTTCAAAAAAGGCAGCTGGACTTCCCCACATATGCACAGGCTGCTCAGTCTGCCAGCAAAAGGGGAAATATGAGAAAAGATACAAAATACTTGGTAAAAAAATATTTAACTAATGAGAATGGAACAAATGTAAGCTAGGAGTTCCTTTAAAAATTCCATTCCCTTCTGTCATTACAATGGAAAAGTGGCACTCAAGGCTTTGTACTTTGCATCCATTGGCAGTCTAGGGAAGACTGTGGCTATTCATGACCAGCAGAGCACAGGTTAACAGTTTCATTAATATCCCAAACGGGGCTCAGCTGGATGATTGTGATTTGGGAGAAGTGTTAGGCCCAGTGTTGTGCCAGGTTGTGACATCAATAATGTCAACATGAAACCTGAACTCACAACTGGCACCATGAAATGAAAATGAATTTTAGATGTAGCATCTATAATCTGAAAAGAAGATTACTTACTTCTTAAGGAGATGGTAACTAAAAGAAAAAGAAGAAAAAAAAAAAAAGGCTTGGAAATATCTAAAAGCAGCTTGGTTAGTGACTAGACAGCTTTTTCTGCAAGAGGAAAAAGCTTTCTCAAACTACTGGGTAAGGAATTATTAGCAGCAGCTGGAACTTCTCATTTGCAGACAAGCTACAAACTAAAATAGAAATATAAATTATCTGAAGAACCCACCATGAAAAGCAGCACTATCTTCCCCTCCTGGTTACCTCAGGCAGAGACTGAACTCCTTCCCAGCTGTTGAGCAACAGAGACAATTTGTAATTCAGTCCTCTAAACTTCTGTCAGATGGGGGAGCAGTGAAATGTAAGGTAGGAATCTGAAAGAGGTGGATTTAAACTGTATATTAGGAAGAAATTCTTTACTATAAGGGGTGGTGAGGCCCTGGCACAGGTTGCCCGGAGAAGCTGTTGCTGCCCCATCCCTGAAAATACTCAAGGCCAGGTTGGATGGGGCTCTGAGAAACCTGTTCTGGTGGAAGGCTCCCTGCCCATGGCAGGGGGGGTTGGAACAAGGAGGGGGGGGGGTCTTTAAGGTCTCTTCCAACCCAAGACATTCTATGACTTTATGATCTACTGATCTCTTCTTGCCTGACAATTGTGAAATGAAGGATGTTTCCCAAGGACACTCCATGAATTATTAGCAATGAATCCAATTCAGACTGGGGGGACTCAGCCTGTATTAGCTCCTGCAGCTTCCAGAGAAGTGTGGATTTGCTTAGGTTGAACACCCAAAAGAGGAAAGAAGGGTATTTTCCTTGCTATTCTACAGGCCAAACTTTAAGACGTGCAATTTTCAGGACTTCCAGTGTCTAGAGGGTAGTGCAATGTTCTAGAAAGCTGCTTCTATTAATCTCACTCTTTTTGCAGTCTTTATTGGTTGGATTTTGTCAGATGAAGCAATGAATGTTTATGCCTGAGGTTTAGAAAGCAATAAAAATGTTTTATTTTCAACATGGGGACCTGTGCTTGTCTTTATTGGAATCACAGCCTAGGCCTTGTCTGGGAGAAAAATCATTAACGTGCTTGGGCTTGTGTAAATGAGGTCAGCAAGAGAGAAAAGTGTGGCGTGAGACTTTGAATATTTTTGAATGGAAAGAAAGTACCTCCTGTAAACAAATTATGTGTGTGACTATGACCTGTTGTACATAAATAATTTAATCTGGGGTAATAGCTATTAATGCTTTGAAAGATAAAAAAGTTTTATGAACGGATGTAGGAAGTAATGCAATTGTCAACGTGAGAATGGATGAATGTTTAGGTGATGGTCTTTTTTAAAATTAGTACTCCTCAGAAAGAGAAAAAAATGTGACTCTGCTTTTCCAAAAACTACAGAAGTTTCTTTAGATAATAAATGTAAACTGCATTCCATGCATATGTAAAAAAAACCAGCTTTCTCTGACTTTCCCTGAATTAGGACCTTTAGAGTGAACATTTTTTATGGATAAGCTGTCCTTTAGAACTGAATTTAATTCCAGCCTTCTATTGATGAAGTAATACTGTTATGAAACTCTCTTCTGTACTGTTTTCACAGGAATAACATGTTGGGTTTTTTCTCAGGAGAGCAACAGCTCATTTCAGTGCACTCTGTGGCGCTTCCTTTGGATACACACACACCTGTACATGGATTTGTAGATGCTTGTGCCTATGCAAGCAGATAAGCGCTTCTAAACAAAGGCTCCAGGGTAGTTACATGCCCAGAATCAGGACACTTAATTGGTTTTTGTCTCCATAAAAATCTCCTGCCAGCTGTTATGGCAAAAATGTTGCCTTCCTGTTTTGTCAGCTCTCCCAGCCTTTGTAATAGGAAGGGAAAATGAAACAGTTTTATCTGTAGTGAGTACAGCAAATCCTAAATCCTGACCAGCATCAGGCGTAAACTCAGCCTGTGCTGGTGCATACACAGGCTAAAAGAGTGTTCCTCAATGCCTTTGGGATGTATGTATGAGATTGCTCTGGCATCTGAAGCATTTTCTCCTTCCCTACTTGCATGTCATCATCTTAGGTCAATAGCAAAGCACACTGTCACAAGGGACCTTGTGTCTCTCTGTTTAAAAGATATAAGCTCAGTGCATAAAATAGGTGTTTGTGGTTGACACCTTCAAAATCGTGTGTTGAATATACTTTAATAATTATGAATATCAGAAATGGAAGATTTATTTCACCATTTTCTTAATTGAATAATTATTCCCTTTTGCTAACTTTTTCCCTTATTTCTCTCTAGGACTTTGGAGATTTTAAATTATTTTCATTCTAAGGGGTATGGTATAGATGATTTTTTTAAAGCTTCAGGGGTTCCTTACTTTGCTACAGCAACTCTTTAATTTTTGAAGTGGTAGAAGCCATCTGTCTCAACAGATCATGTTCTTTTACACTGAATGACGAACCAGTGTTTCAGTTGATTTATACTTAAAACAGTCTTGGAAAGGAGGGAATTTTATAAAGCTGCCAATTTTTGTGTCTTCTATTAAGTTCCTAGTGTTCTGCTCTGTAGATTGCTAGGGTGGTGTCTGTCCCTCCCAGATGGGAAAGTAGGGCACAGATAAAAAAATAGTTTTCTCAATGTCAAGAAGAAAGACATTTAGGGGAATTAACTGAGTATCTCCACCTAGTCTCTTACCAATAATCATTCCTATTCCTTGAGCTTCTGTGATGGATAGAAAACCAGAGGCAAATACTTGAAGAGCCTATTAAAAGACAGATATGGATATGGAGCCACTAATTTTCTTTTGTCTCTTTGGAAATGGTTTCCTAAACATTTTACAGTGGGCATTTAGCATAAATTAATTACTCTTAGATTTATTCGTCAATGCTGCATGAGATAGCATTGGGGCTGTACAAATGCAGCTGTGGTCCATGTGAAAACATGGTCTTCACAACAAAGAGCTTATTAAGGTCATTACCAAAGTTTTTATTTTCTGGGCTGTGTTATGAAGGCAGCCTGAACAATAACCTTTTCATAAGGCTTCATAATGACCTCTTGGTGTTCACTGTATGACCTGACACCAAAAGAATGGAAATGAAAAGACAGTCAGTGTCAGCTTTGGCTCCTCAGTCTGCTGTGGTGCTGGAACAGTTAACGGCTGCTTTTCTCCTCTCCACCAAATCTGACCCCTGACTCTGCCAAATGGAATGAAAGAAGCAGATTGGGGTGTGCAAGGAGCTCTTTTTGAACATGTCTGGCAAATACAAGGAGCTTTTCTTCTCTTTCATTCTTTCTGTTGGGTGAGGAAGGGCAAGCCCTGCCTCAGACTACAGAAGTGTTCTCACTCCACCAGCGCTGCAGAGCGAAGAAACCTTCCCGCTGGCCAGTAAAGAGAAATTCAGCAGAGGACATAAATGTTTGGCTCATATCCTGCTTAAAGTGAACTACAAACACCTTAAAAACAATTAGGCTGATGGGAGTTTGGGGATGACTGTCTCTTCAGAGAGGCTGGAAAGCATTTCTCTCATAATGAAGTATGTCGTAATAGTGATTTTCTGCTAGGTGAATAGACACAAAACACATCTTTGTTCGTGAGGCCTTTTATTGCAGCAGTTGTCATGAGCAAAAACCTGAAAGTACTTGAAAATCCATTAAAAACACAATCAGGATTTAAAAAAAAAATACCATCTCTTGAAAGTTTGTCTCTGCAGACTGTAAAAGTGAGAAGTCGATAAGTATGAGACACATTTATGCAATTTAAGATTAATGATTAACTGTTAAAGTGCAGGCTTTGTACAATCAGCGAGGAAACAAAACCCTTCAATCTCTGCAGCTGCTGCATGAAGCCAACTTCTAAGTTACAGTGTGTGATAAGACATGCTGAATCCCAGCCCAGTTGGCCATTGACCTGCCGTGAATCAGTGACTGCTGTCTCCAGGGTGTTTTGGTTACAGTTCCCAGTTCTCAAAGGGTAATTATCAGCTGGATTTATGCCTGTTTGTGACTGCTTTTCCTCTGGTTCTGAACAAGCACCAGTGCATGACTTTGGGAATTTCTTAGACTTGGGACTTAAAATTTCTTGTCTCCCAAATTATGTATTTCACAAAGAGAAAATGGACTAGGTTTAAATATTCATAATAATACTTGGACTCACTTATACCAGTTCTAGGAGTAAGATTTTAATTATTTTTTTTCATCAGAATTATTGAATTCAGCCAGAATTTTTTCACACATCCAGGCCATGAACAAGTGCTCAAGTTCCCAAGTTAAAGCAGCATCTTGCCAACTCTAAAACATTTGGCTGGTCAGCAGGAAAGAAAAAGCTGCTTGTAAAGCACTGGAATGCATTTTCAATTAGTCACTCCATTGCTTAAAAGGCGAGGCATCAGGGACTAGGAGGAGAGGCAGGGGGGATGGCAAGGCTGATGGGGAGGGACAGCATGAGACAGTCTGGAGAAGAGCCTTTATCAGCCCCCAACAGCAGCCCTGAAGTTGGAGGCCACTCTTTAACAGCTCAGCTTTTGTTTAACAGCAGGCTCCCCAGGCAGAGTAAGGTTTTCCTGGTAAAAGACCAAGATTTCTTTCAAATAACTTAATATTGCTTTGTATGAAAGAGCAATGGAAAATATGTATTGGGAAGATGCTAGGAGGTTATTTATTTCTCTATTGTCTGATAACCAGGCTGCTGGGCACCTTGACTAAAAGGTTGTGCTCTGGCAGACCTTCCTTGGCTCCCAAAATATTTTGAGTGAGATAACACCCTTGAAAGAAGATTAAATAACAAACCCAAACTGCTTACTATACTTGGTTTATTATCCTGCCCAACACCATGAAGTTCTCGGTCCAATAGGATTCTGTTAAAGAAAGAGCTGGGAGGAAAAAAAAAAATTTCATGACATAAAATCATCTTTCTAATGCTCAGTAGCCATAACTGCTTTTGCTTTCTTAAATGCTTTGTCCTGTATTTGACCTTCAAATGTTTGTAGCTAGCTGATCTGGAACTTTTTTGACTCCACAGCTGTCTAAACTAAGGATGATGACATTGCTTAGAGATCCTTTTGTGTATGTGTGTATACAGGAATGCTGTTTTCAAAAGTATATATATATATTTACTTTAACATGACTCAAAATCTTGGAAAGCTTGTACTTCTTTATCATATTAACTGAGAACTGATAAGTCCTCTCTGGGGGAACGTGTTATGGCATGAAAGACCCAAATTACAGAATAGGCTGGATTTCAGCAGGTAGAGAAAATTTTTGGAGTTGTTGGCTTCTGGCTAACTGTAATAAATTTGCTTAAGTAATATTTCACAGATGTGCTGGCGGTTTCCTGGCAAATAAGCTGAAGATCATAGGAAATCTCTTAAGGCATAAAAATAAAAGTTTTGAAGATAAAGTCCTCAGCCCTAACAGAAAAAACATTTAGCTAAAATCTGGGCTGGAGTCTGCTATCCAAGCACAAGACTTAAAGTTTACAGTGAGTTTCTGTTTCTGTTTTATTTGTTTTCTCCTACTATAGCTACATGCTGTATGAAACACGTGAGGCTGTTTTGGAAAATCCATTGCCTGTCGCAAGTTCCTCTGTGCTAAACTTGATCTTGTAGTTTTATTTTTGGAAGGCTTATAGTTGCTGTCCTCAGTGTTGTAGGAAAAGCTGACAAAATGCCAGCAAGGTCCTGCAAAATGGAGACATGGCTTTCGTTCCAGACACAAAAATTTAAGATGAAAAAATATTAACAAACACAATAAGTGCAAAAGGGAAAGGAATAAGTATATTTACTCCGACAGGATAGTTTTCATGCGGCTGTGTTGGTGGAAATAATGGAGCACTTTCTGTGGGAAGACAGTGAAAAATGTATCTATGGAAAGTATAAGTTGTACTTGTTAGAGATTAAATTCTCGAAATAGACATAGTTTGTGGAATTTTGGGATGAACAGAGTAAGAGACACTGAGCATCTTGCGTATAAAGAGTGAGGTATAAAGACAGAGCATCTGCCTCTTTCTCACCTTGACCTGCAACAGTGGAGGGACAGGATGTGACAAGGACACAAACTTGGCTTGTCAGTGTGACAGGAGAGGTCAGGGTGTTTTGATTTTTGTTTTCCTTGCAGGCTAAGCTTGAAGCCTTTCTTAATTAGTGCCTGGTCATCAGTATGTTTGCACAATATGAAATATTCAATGAGAAGTTTATGTGGGAAAATAGGTGAATGTAGCTCTAAAACCAGCAAATGGTGATGGGGTTTTGAAAGAAAGAGAAAAGGCAGTGTGCTGCAAGCACTGATGCCCTCCCCAGCCTCAAATGAGGGATTAACATCTGTAACAGTGGTTTACAAACTTTTGGGAGGAAAAAAAGAAACACTGACCAATCTCTTCTTATTTTCTTTCCATGCTAAAAAACATGAAATTTCCTCAGTTCCACAAAGAAACAACTGGATTTAATTTTCCATTACAAACATCTTGCCCACCTCCTGTACTTAAATAAATAGAGGGCCCAAAGTTTCCAGAGCAGGATACAAGCCTTATCTCTGCAGAATTGCTCGGAGACATGTGTGTATCAGGTGAGAAACACCCTGTGCCCCACTGGTATTAAGAGGGAGGTGGAACATCTGTAACCCCCAGCTGTCCTCCACCTTCCTGCCCCAGATCTGCACCTGCAATCTCACCATCAGCTGACTCTGATGTGTTTTTCCTCGATACACCCCTCTGAGACAAAGTAAAACTGCTGGAAGCATTGCCTAGGGGGGGATGTAAAATTCCGAAGTCTGAACTTGAGGCCTGACTTGATAAACTGATCAACTGATAGGGCCTCTCATGCTGAGCCAGGAGCTTCACCTGGCTGAGGCAGGGAGGGAGGCAGGAGATGACTCAGTGTTTCTCCTAAATGAGGGGTCAGTGATGCTCTGGCCTTTGAGTAAAGAAGGCATTTTGTGTCTGGGTAATTTAAAACTGGTTGCTTCTGTCTGACCACTATCAGCTGGCTGCTGTCTGGCAGGCAAAACGGTCACATTCTCTTTTTTTGGGTGGTGGGAAGCCTCAGTGTCACCTTCTGGCCAGGGCAAGACTGTGGGGCCTTTGTGAAGCCAGCAAGGGGGGGGGGGTTCAGGCTGCCCAAACCCAGCCTACAGCATACCAGGGAGCCTGAAATGGTTTAGGCGCAACTTCACTTTTATCTCACCAAAGAAGGAGGCAGTTGAAGATTTTAAACTTTATTATGTCTTCTAATACTCTTTATGATCTTTCCGTGAGCGTGTCCCACATGACCAGTCTCCCAAATCTCTATGTGACCACCTATTACTGCTTTTAACAAACAAGGGCTGATCTTTTTTTTTTTTTTTTTTTTTTTTTTGAGAGAGAGAGAGAACTGGTGGCAGAGGGAAACTAGGAGCATATGCCTGTGATATAAATATCAAAGTGGAAGTATCTGCCAACTGGGGTAGTTCGGTTCTGACTGAACACTTCATAAGGTACTGTTTTTCTTTTTCCCCCAAAGAATTTTAATTCGGGAATTTCCAGAAATCCTAATGAATTGGTGGAGCTCAAGGAGAGGTACAGTCATTTGCAGGATGAATGGAAAAGATTTAGAAGGGAAACAAATGCAAGAGAAATATTTAAATAGAGGGAAATCAATGTCAAATGTGTTACAGAAACACAAAAGAAGCCAATAAACTCAATTTTCCTAAGCAAATACACACTATCAGCAGTTACACAACTTTTCAAATCACCATAGTAATCAGAAAGATGCTTTATCATTTATTTTTTAAGTAGCAAAAAAAAGAAATTTATTTAATGGAACTATAGAGGCACCTTCTCCCCTTTCAAACATCCAAAGGGTTACATCTGGCTTTGCATGATTAGACTTTTTATTATTCCACCATAATAGCAGTCTTGCTTTAGATCAGTGTATTTCAGGCACAGCTTCTGTGTTTAAGTCTATCAACTCTAATAGATTTAAAGAACAGAGGGGGGGAAAAAATTATTCTGTATTCTAAAGGTTGTGAACTGTTTTTAATGCATGTGTCTGTTTCTCCATATGGGGGTGAGGGACAAGGGGAGGAGGGAAGGGTGGGAGAGGAGTTGCATTAGAAAGTCCCTCCTTTAAAAGTGTCAAACTCCAACCTGCACAAAACAGGGAAAGGGAGACCACCAACAACACTCAGAAAATAATATAAAAACAAACCTCAGAGGTAGAAGAAAATACCCAAAAGGAGAAGACTGCAGCTTGCAGTAATCTGTAAATGATTGCTGGCAAAGACTGGAGGCTTCGAGCTTGAGCTGTGTTTGTTCCAAAAGAAAGCCAAGAAGGACGGTGTTAATAAAGAGAGATTTAACTGAGGGCTGTGCTTGGAATAAAGTGGACTACAAAAAGGTCAAATTTGATCAGTTGGAGCAGATTACAAGGGCTTTAAAAGGTAGTGGTGAAGAAATGAAACTGGGACTGTGAAGCAATATAGCACAAGATTGATTTTGGGGGTGGAGAGAAGCTGGGACAAGTGCTTATCAGCTTGAGAAGGAGGAAGAGCTGTGCTGGGTTTGTTGTCATTCCCACACTGAGTAGAGTACTTGCTGCTTTTGTGGTTAGCCTTCCCTGCCGTGGTTTTTCTTCTTTTTGTTTTTTTTTTTTGTTTTTTTTTTTTTGTTGTTTTTAATATACGTATTTTATTATTGTTATTACTACAATGGTGTCTATAATCTCTGACTTGGATCCTCTGAAGAGCTGGAAAGTTTTAAGGTAGGCCTATATTTTCTTCTGTTTGGTGCAGGCATTTTGGGTTTAGCCCTAAATTAACTGGAGCTTGAGTTGTAATCGAAATGTGAGACTTGGGCTTAAGTAAGAAAGGAGTTTCTGGTAATTAGACCCATTTAAGATACAGCAAAACCTTTGAACAGATGTTTAGAGAGACCCGAGAGAGAATTTTTAAATATACTTCTCAGTGTTACAGTGCAGTGAGCAATTCTTTGTTTTTAAATTTCTTTTTAAGGAGAGACTGCTCTGTAAATTCAAGCTAATAGTAAAGGCTCACACCAGTTGCAACTGCAACATTAACTCTCTGCTTATCTTGCTGTGCTCTGAATGGAAATGAATGGGAAACTCCAGAGAAGCAAAAACCAACAGCATGAAAGTTGATCAAGAAGTGGAAAATAGTCTTGGGGGAAGGAAGGGGGACTAAAGTGCTTGTTTCAGGTTGTTGCTGAAACTTCTACACTTTGTTGCCTCTCTTAAGGCATGTGTTTGGCACTTAAAAGCTGCAACTTTTTTATCTTCAGCACCAATGTTTGGGTTTCTTTAATTTGCATAGTGATAAACAGTAATTTGAACTGCTAAAAAATTATAAGGGGGGAAAAAAATATCCCCATTAATTCTTGCTACAGATATTGAAGATCCACGGTGTTAAATGTCTGTGTTTAATGCTGCTGTCAGTGCCTGGTTTTGCCTTATTGAGAATCCAGACATATAAAAGTTTGCAGATGGTTTGCAGAAACTTCACCAAGACATTGGAAACATCTGGGAGTGTAGATGGCAAAATTATAAAATCACTTAAATATAAAGTTGTGTAGATACCCCTCAGCTTTTTTGCAAAACATGAAGCTGCACCTAATAATTTTTTTGAGAAAATTACAGGGACTGGGGGCTATGAATTGTGATATTATTATGCTATATATGTAATAATAATATTTTAAAGTATACTTTAGCTTCTTGATACAATTTTTTAAAGAACTTATTTTGTTCTGAACTGAAAGAGGAAAAACAACATTTCAGAGTCAAAATATAAAGTCTACTTACATGACTAAGGCTTTTTTCCTCACTGAACTTTCTATTTTAGGAGTTTAAAATTCTCTGACCATTTTCTGAGCCTCTGTGTAGGTCTGTGGACTGAGACTCTCTCTCCTTGCCGGTGGTATGAGACTTGGCACAGCAGGCTTATTGCAAGTTTATTTTATTTTATTCTTCAAGTCGTTTGGGACTGTCAGCACAGAATGATGAGTTCCTATTTAACTCCAAAATCCCGTGTGGATGTTTGCTCAAACGCAGGGCTGTGAGGGATGGAGGAGAGCAGGGCTGGGAGGGGCATCTGGGCTGGGTGCTCACCCTGCACTGGACCAGAGCCAGGGTGGCTTTTGTGACTCACCACCAACGAATGCCACTGAAGTGCTTTTGCAGAGTCCCATTTGTGTTGCCTTACAGCATGTGTGCTCCAGAAGAGCTATTCTAGGAATTATTTTAAGTTTTATCTAGCTCTGTGAGACTATTTCTGATTGCTCTGCAAGACAGATCAGGTGATGCCAGGTTTGTGCTGAGTTGAAAGATGACACAGAGGACATGAAAGTCAAGAAGATTTAAGGAGGAGACAATGTTGCCCTCTCGAAGAATCCTGTTTTCTTTAAAAATCCATTTTTTACATGCCTGTAAAAGAAATATCTCCCTGGCACTTCTTCCCTACGGCATGCCTGAAGTTTCCCAACTTTGAGTGTGAATGTGGAGATTGCATCTGTATGGACACAGAGTCGGTCAAAGATGTGATTAAGTCTGGACATTTCTATGTAGTTTCTGTGCATGATTAGAACAGCAGCTCTGCACAGATGTGACATTGTGCAGCTCCACTGCAAGATGCAGAAGGTTAAGAGGTGGGAAAAGGCAATATGTAATACGAGCAGAATGATCACTGAACAAAAAAAAAAAAAAAAAAGAGGTAGAAGTCATCACACAGCTCTTATGGCTTGTGACTTATTAAACTGCAATGCCACTTCTACCTTTTCTTATAAATTTTAGTTCCTCTTCTGTGGGCCAATTTCCAACCTGTTTGATGCCTCTGAAGCTCCTGGTTTTAGTGTGTCCCCAAAGAATCCTGGAGCTAATATTTATAAGAAATAGAGGAATGTTTCTGTGTGTTTCTTTTAGGTCACAAACCAATTTTTTCGGACTCAAATGAATTGATGCAGCAAATGCCACCACTAGCTCTAAACTAGTGTCCTATACTGGTAAATCCTCATTTTTGTTTACTTTCTGCACCCTCATAATTTATTCTGTGACTCCATCACAGTTTGAGGCCTGATTAGCTGGGAAAAGACTGAGGGATGAAGATCCTGTGGAGGCAGCAGGTGGGAATATTTACATTGGGACTTAATAATTCCTGGGGCTCAGAGCAGCCTTGGTGCTGGTTAACCCTATGTCAGCTGAGCTCTGGCTCCTCTGCCCTGCTCCCCAAACCCTCAGGGAGCACATCCTTTGACCTGTGAATAAAGGTAATAATGAAGGGGAAGGTCCAATATAACAACAAACAAGGTTGTGGCTGGTGGTGAAGCCTAAAAGGAGGGAGGGGTGGTTTTGGAGCATGACAGGGGATTTTGCTGGACTTCACCCAGCTGAGCTGGGAGAGCTAGCAGAGGTATTAAATAAATGCCAATATGATGTGTGTATATATAATATTACATCAGGCCTCCCTCTTTGGTTGTGTCTGTCTGGAGCAGGACAGTGAGAGCTGCAATAGTTTCTGGTAAGTCTCCGCTTCCTCTGGGTGCAAGAGCCCTAAACACAGTTTAATGTGCATTTTCTTTCACTGGATTTATTCAGAGTGGTCTGAGTACCAAAGTTACTGGAAAGTGAACACATGGATTTTTTTTTTTTTACCATCTTTAAAATGAGATGGGAGTTGGGATCAAGACCTCCTAGAGCATAAGAGAGACCAAAATCAGCTGCCTTGATTCCAGAAAATCTCTAATCCCTGTTTAGAATTTCTGGGATGTGGTTTTGCTCCTATATGTGACAGGGACAATGGTTTCTGGAGCATCCTGTGCTCTGGGCCCCTACAGCAGCAAAAGCAGAGCAGTAGCCTGGAAAGGACAGCCACAAAAAGGAGGAAAAAAAATTAATTCCTCAAGGCCACATCTCCTCTGTTGCTTTTCTGCCTTAATTTGGCTCCAACAAGGCTAAAGTCAGCACTATAAATCACATAAGTTACCTATGCAGGGAAGACCTTGTGCCCCTTTTGCATTCCTCTCTGAAGAAATATGTGACCTTTCTATGGCACATCGCTAGGAAAAAAAATTAAAAGTCAGTTTTAACTTGACTTTGCAACCTCAAGGTGAAATCCAAGGAAAGAGTAGGAGTTTTTACTCAGAGGAGTGGTCAGCCCCCAGACTGGGAAGCAGGGAACCTTAGTGTCTGCTCTGCATGCAGATGACTGGAATTTCACAAGTCCTATTGAACCGGCCCGTCCAACTTGGCTGGTGGAGTTGGGAACATCTTGTTTGCAACACGTCATTGTGTCAGGCGGATGTACCAATTCAAATGTTCTTTCCAAAATGTCTTTTTCCACCACATACACCATCCAAACAGCCTGTTAATGGTTGGGCTTTTCAGGAAAAAAAAAAAAATTGTTTTTCATGCTTGGCAAATCAGCCCAGAAGGAGCAATTTCAGCTGTGTTGGTGTGTGCATTATGAGCTGTTTTGGGCAAATAGTCCTATCCCTACATCCACCCCTGTGATTGCCTGGGAATTGAGGTGGGTTAAATAGCTTCAAAATGTTCAAACTGGGAAAGGGGGGAGGAAAGTAGGCACAACAGCTCAAATTTGGCCGTGGGCACAGAACAATAAATTGAGCAAAGCTTAAGATAAGGCATTCTGTATTCAGTATCTGAACAGACCAGTTCATGCATGGACCCCCAACACATAACTGCTCAAAAAAAGGACTAAAAAGAAAAAAAGAAAATATTTCACTTGAGCTTTACGCTGAGGACCTGGACAATATTCTCTTCAGCCAGTACTCAAAAAACAAAAGGAAACAAGCCCCGAAAGTTTGGCCCAGGGATACAATGCTGGACTCCATCGCCACCATGAAATACAGAAAATGGAATTTCAGATGTCAGTGGAGAATACAAATTCCCTCCTAATTGCCACAATATGCTTGGTTTAAAAAAAAAAAAAAGCGTGGAAGGAGGGTGTGTGTATCTTGTAATAACTAAAAACACATTTGAGAAATGGTTTTCCAGTTTACTAATCCAAAAATGCAGATAGTGTCAGAGATGGCATTGAAAGGAGTGTTAGTGCGGGTTACACACGTCCCAAGTCATGACACAGATGAGAATCACCAGGGGGATGCTGGCTGTTGCCAAGCTCTGATAAGCTAAATATGAGCAGCAAAACATAGTGTGGATTCTTCTGCTTTCAGTTTGAATGTGTAACTCTACAATCATTCAAGTGAATAATATGGGGATGAAAAATTAGGGCCAGCTGCATTGAAGTATGAATTTTTAAATTTTTTTTCATGTTTTTTTTATTTGTGCTTCCATTGCACTTTGTAGAGGACAATATGGGCAGCTTTTCTTTGGTCTTTTGTTAGGTTTGTTTTTTTTTTTTCTCTTAAAAAGGCAGGATCTATGGGATGATGCAAGTAAAGAAAACAGAAACCAGCAGATTAGGATGTAACACATTCCTGCATCCATTGCTGATCAGTGAGAAAGTCATGCAGTCCTCCTCTAAGCCTGTGCAGATTTATTCTTTCATCTTTATTTTCCCCTGATTAAAATTCACTATCACTCCTTTCAATAAGAGGTTATTCTCCGCCGTTTTGCTAAAAACAATCCACTTTTCATATCAAGCCTGTGTACAAGCTCATTACATCTTGTTCATTTGGACATGAGTTGTTAAATCTTCCAGGTGCTTTATGGGGGATTTAAACATCCAATTCAAGTGAATGATCTCTCACAAAAAGGTTTACTTACTACTGCTGCCACATTCCTTTGCCTAATTATTTAAATTGCCCTAACCCCTAGAACCTGAACCAGCAGCATAGCTGTCTAGCCAGCATCTGTGACAGTGAGGTGTAGTAACACTCTACCAGCCACCAGTGATCTGCAGTTCAGGGACTTGTGCCAGCAGTTATGGCTTTTCCTTGATGGTTGCTTCCTCCATGAATTGATCTGATTGGCTTTACAGTTTTAACTTTGAGTCCAGACATCTTACAACAAAGAAATTCTGTGGTTTGGCTCACCAATTACAGCTGCTAACAAAGAAATGCACTGGAAGGGCTCTTTTGCACGTAAATTTGTCTTGCATATGTGTTTTGGGACACATGGAAAGTGTTTGGAGTGGATTCCCTGCTAAGACCTTGAGCCACTGACTTCAGGTTCCCTCCTTGTGACAGGAGATGGAGGTTGTGTTGTTTATTCACCTATTATACCCAAGAATTTTGTTCCTGACTGGTGATTACTCACATCCAATTACATGGGTGCACATGTTGCAGGATGCAGGTAAAAGCAGAATCATCCTTTCCTGCACACAGTACTTAATGATGCTGACTTTCATCTACAATTTCATCATCTTCATCTCTTAAATCAGTGGCAGTCCTAATGTACTCCTCCAGATCTTTCTTAAACCACCCATTCAAATTTCAAGCTTTGTCTAGTTCTGCACTTGGTGGAACCGATATAAGGAGGAAGTTGCCTGTACACAGGAAAGGTAACCGGGCAGTGGCAGCCTTACACTGTCTTTGAGAGATGAGGTTATAACTTCATTCTTTTTCCAGGCTTTCTGTGTTAGTTTGGAAGTGTTAGTTAATCTCTGTGTGCCCCAGTTCCCAGAGGTAAAATGGACCTGTTAATATCTGTCTTATTTACTTTGGCTATAAGATTTTCACGGCTATAGAGATGTACAGCTCTGTCCTATAAAACTCACAGCACTGGGGGCTCAGCCTTGGGGCTGGGCATTTCATCACCTGCCCTCATAACAATAATTTATTTAACAGAAAATAGAATTTAATTCTTTTGAGGGTACCTAATTCCTTGCTTGTTTACTAAAACCCTTTCTTCATTATTTCTGCCTTTGCAAGACAGCACCAAGGAAGAGCCGCACAAATTCCTTGTGCTCACCAGCTTTTTTTCCAGGGAGTTGTTAGGCTTTGGTTTTTTGAAGAGAGATTCATTAAAGATCTCTTGTACTCCTGATAGTCTCAAGATGCTGTACCGAGGAGGGAGAAAAAGAAAGTGAAACCAGAGAGATTTGTAGTCTTTGTTACTAAGATTTTCCATTGCTTGACCTGTGTAAGAGATTAATTTCTTATCTCTTAGGAAAATACTCTAACTATTCCCTTTGGGTGTTGTCTGGTGGGTATCAGTGTCTCCCAACAAACTTGTTCAGACTTCAGGTGCTCTAATACTCCTGAAAAATGCTCTGTGGCACTAAAAAGCCCCTTATCATAACCTAAGTGTTACCATCCAACCTTTTTTATATGAGCAGCTGAACGTGCTTCTACTGATTATACTCTAATTTTCCTTAATTAAAAAAACTCCAAACTTAATCTCATATTAATCACATTTTTATATCATTTTGTCAGATTTTTTTGTGTGTGTTTCCTCATGTTTCATCACAAGTGAAAGAAATTCTTCTTTTTTTTTTTCTTCATCTGCATAAGCCCGTACATTCCTTGAGCATAGAAGAATGATGTGATTATTCATTGTAGGACACTTGTTCTTGAATCAGTCCCAAACTGGTATTAGTGGACCACTTTGTTACTGAACACCTGTTGACTTGCAGACACTGAGTTTTCTGTTGCAGTTCATTTGTTTTTTACAACTGAGTTTTAAAAGTTTTTTCTAAAGGTAGAAATATTGGGAGGCTCCAGTGATTATCACAGTTGTACTCTCTCTTTTGTGGAATGGATGGATTTCGGATTATTGGAAAATTTTTCATGTCAGTCGTGCTGGATTTTTTTTTTCCTTCTTCTTCAGATATCAAGTTAAATTACCTGTAGCCAGTTATCTCCTAGAAACATGGTGTATAGATAATTTTTATCTGTTAAAGAATTAATGTACTTGTTCGGGTAATTTTGCAATACTCTTCGGTAGTAGAAGACTGATTTTCAGTTTAACATACGTGAATGGCTGAGTACATTTATGTATTATATTAGTAGATTAATGGAACCAGGATTTAGTTGGGGTTGAAAATTTTGGTATGACTTTTGAGTGATTAAACATATTCCACCCAAGGATTTGTAAGATACTATGGAAAGATTTAAAGGGGGGAGAGGTTAGGATTTTTTCCTTTAGCTTTAAGATTCTGAGTTTTGTATTGGATTCTTGGTTTCTGGTTCCCAAAGACAAGAGTAACGTTATAGAAAGGACTTAAATGAGCCT
Organism: Corvus hawaiiensis; assembly: GCF_020740725.1. Classification (NCBI taxonomy): domain Eukaryota; kingdom Metazoa; phylum Chordata; class Aves; order Passeriformes; family Corvidae; genus Corvus; species Corvus hawaiiensis. Next base: position 74,679,588 of record NC_063216.1, on the reverse strand, counting down.
TTGAAGCTGTGGACATTTCAGTTCTGAAAAATATGTGGAGTTAATAACTTTTCCCCACAAAGAATAGGCTATAAATCCACAATTTAATTAATCTCCACGTGTCACCCGAGCACTACTACCCGTTCCACTAATCCTGAACTAGGAGGCACCGGCAGATCTCAAGCTGAGACTACCTAATTTTGCAAATAGTAACTAAAATCACCTTCAAGCATTTGGGGATGAATTTGATAACTTGATCTCTTAGGCTGTAATTAATCTTTGTTTTAAGCGAGCGAGGGGTTACTGCATATTAATCAGAGGTGGTTTCTACTTACTGTGAGATTTGAAAAAATTTCCATGCAACTTATTTGAAGTATTGGGTCCATGATCCCTGTTAGGTATTTGAACCTTATTTTTTATGTGCCCTGTCATTAGAGGTGCTGGGACTGTTGGCTAACTTGGCACATCAGCTGGACATCCTTTCTGCCCTGGTTTGGTCTTGGGGAAGAACTTCAGTGCTTCTGGCACTTCAGAGACTGGTGGAGGTCTCTGTAGCCCTTGGACTTCCTCCTTGTTGGAAGAACTGATCTTCCAAGAGTTGCGAAATGTTGTTGACTGGGGTCAGGTTTCGGCTGGAGATGCCAAAATAAAGGATTTATGTAGCCTGGGAAGAATTACAGGCTTGGAAGGGGGAGGTAGATATTAAAGGTCTCAACAGGGTGATGGGGAGAAAAGCGTTTAAATGCTGATGTAAACTTTCATTGACTCCAAGAGGAATTAACTGGCAGGGTCTTTTATGAGACTTTTGGGGTTAGATTTCCAGCTGACTCAAACTGACAAAGCTCCATTGAGCAAGATCTACTGACAGAGTAACTGGGAGTTGGAGCCCATGTGTTTTTCAGGAGACTTAAAATCTTTCTTTTTATACATAAAGTTTCTGAATCTAATAGAAGAAATAAATGTCTTGGTCAAAGTACTTACTGTATTGATTAATTCCAGCCTGTGTTTTTGATGCCCAGTTTTACTCTATCAGAAGCCTGGACTCTAATAAGCTCTTGGGAAAAAGGTTACATTAAGTTTTAATTTTCTAGTTATTTTTTCCTGTGTTTAAAAGAAACAGATTACCCAACTCTTTGCTCTTTAGTTAGCCTTCAAGTAGACTAATAAACTTACCATAATCTATTAACAAACTTAGACCTGTGACATCATAGGCTGCAGAGAAGCTGAATAAACTAACTACATAAGTTGCATATGAACTTTAAATCATTGGGAAGCAGTGACAGGAGAAACCAGGTTTGCTGTATTGTATTTTCTTTGCTACCTATTTGAGCTGAATGTTTCCTGATTTTTGTAAATGTGGTGGGGATGGGAGGGTTTGGGTTTGGTTTTGGGGGTTTTTTGGTTGCTGGTTTTTGGGTTTTTTTTTTCTCATTCCAGCACAAGCTGTTTGCATTTTTAACCCAGAACGACGCGATTCATACATCTAGCTCTGGGACTTTTCCTAACTAAGTTTAGATCTCCCTGATGTTCACTGAGAGTCACAGCTACATCTATGGGCAGCAAGTTGCTCTGGTTAGCATGAGATTCATTAAAATCTGTGGTTAGTGAGAGCTTACATAGGGCACGCAGTTATAATAAGTGTAATTGCAGAGTCTTGGTGCAAGATGCCTCAAAACTGGCTAGATCACTATTTCATGTGGACTTTGTGGTCTCCTCTTACATCTTTGCTCTCAAATGTTTTCATAAGAAGAATTTAAAAGCAGTTTCAGTTCTTCACACCCAAGAGAAAAAGCAAGTTACTCACAAGATGTCCCCTAACTTAAAAGTACCTTCTGTAGCAGTAGTTTCTATAGTAAACAACAATCTGAATTTTTCTACCTGAGTCTGGGATGCAGTTATTGTAGTTTACATCCTTTCTTCTTCATTGTATCTGCGGATACTGTTCAACCAGGCATAGCAGAGTGTCCAGGAACAGAAATAGGAAACTATTCTTGCCATGACAAAATAGCCCAAAAAAAAATCTGATCTGCCTCAAAGAAAATTTTGTTGTTCACATTTGTGTGGTTGAATACAGGTAAAAAGAAGAATGAGCATGGATGAAGCCACAGGTCCCATTCCAGTAGGCATAAGTCTGTCCTATTCACAGGCACATGAGAAATTACCTTGGCTAGAATTATGTTTGCTGCAATTACAGATATTTACTGGGCATTCATCGTAGCAGAAAAGTGCTAGGAAAAGACCTCGGTTAATTTCCAGAGGGGGGAAAAAAAACAAAAAACCAAATCAATCAAGCAAACAAAAAAAATCCAAAAAAACCCCAAAACATAATAGCCACTGTTCAAGAGAAATAAAGAGCCTTAAAACAAAATGCCCTTTAACGTACCGAAACCCAGCTTGAATGTACTGTGTACCTGTATTAATCTGACTGTACAAATTTTTGCTTTGTTTTCCCATTAATGTCTCTGCAAGTTATTACAAGGTTGATTGTACATCCTTTATGGGTAATTCACGTGGTGGATTAAATTTAAGCAGTTATTATGAAAATACAGTCTGTAACAACAGGGGGAAAATAAACTGTGTTGATGCAGATGAGCCATGTATACCATGAGCTTGGGATTCGAACGTGAATGGGGTCCAGGCTGTTGGGGCCCAGGCTGCAACATCACAAAACATGACAGTCTGGAGGAAAGAACAAGTTCTGCATTTATTCTTGTCTTCCCCCCATTTTTTCTTGTAATACACACCAGCAGCCAGACCACACAGGAAGTTTGCACAAATCTATGTGGTGAAAGTGGGATGGGGAAGCAGAACGAGATCTGCAGCAAAGGGTTGTGCATGTTTTATTTCTCCAGCAGCTGGAAGCTTAGTGTGGCACTATGGAATAAAATCAGCTTTGCAGGGAGGAAGCTGTATAATCAGTATGTATGACAGGCCCTTAAGATGTGATGATCTGGAACAGAGCAGTTACCTATATATGGTATCTTTGTATCGCCTTGGTAGGTGCTGCCAATTTTGAATTGTTTCAGGAAGATGGTAAAAAATGTGCTTGAACCAAGGGGTTCCAGCAGGAGTTAGCAAACACTTTCAGAGCCAGGAGGGCTCTCTTCTGGGGAGTGTTTAATTACAGAAGCAAAGAGTTGCACAGAATAGACGGCACTTCTCAGAAATGGTGACTTAAGGCTTCTGAACTTTTTCATAACACAAAGGAGAAACAAAAATCCTGTGAAAGATTTAAAACCAATAACCCACATGGCAATTAGCTCACAGGTGACTGTGCCAGTAGATACTCTGAAGGCCAAATCCTTAGAATTGGAAAAACATGTATTTTTAACAGTGATGAGACCATCTACAATCAGATAGGATTAAAATGGGGAAGGATACGAGTCCTCATGTTTTGGCCAACTACCGTCTGAGGTCAAGGAGAATCTTTCCTTATTTGGCAACATATCACTATCCGTGGAGGTTTTTGTACCTCTTAGGGATGGAAGGTCACATAAAACAAACTCCTGTCTGATCCAATGAGACAATTGCTGTGTTATACAAGAGCGTTAAAATCCTACTCATTGAATTTTCCTTCCTACTACTGAATTCTAACAACATTTACTTTATTGATGCAATGCGTGAAAAAAAGAAAGAGCAAACCTTTCAAGCCTTATGTTACTAAAGAATGCAGGTTTTTTATAGCAGCATTGTATACAGTATCTTAACCACTTTTTGGACCAATTTGTTGCAAGGGGTAATTTTCATTGAATTAAAACAACTATCCCTCACCATTTGAACTGTTTGTACTCTCAGATAGGTAAATTGTACACTTTAGCAGGTCAGCATGTATTCTGACATTGCTGTGGGAAGGATTTGCATAAGGAAAGTGTGGACTTCCCTCCCTCCCCCTTCCCATGATAAAAATTTCCATACACAATAGCTGTACTGCCACATGTCATGGGGACATTGTGTAAATTACAGAGTTACAAATTTGTCAGCCTAACCAAATGTCTGAAGGAATAATGTCATATTAGTTATATTTCAGCTGCAAGCCTGGTCTGTTTTAACCTTGATTTGTGTGGCAGCTAGCCATACCAACAGCTTGTGCATGGCTGATTATAAACAACTTTATTTTAATGTAACAAGATTCTCATTTAATTCCTGGGAGCTTGATGCAATGGTCATCAAAGTTAAATGCAGACCTCTCTCTGAGGTAAAGGATTACATTAGGCTGACCAGAAAACACAGGGTCCTGAAGATTTCAAGATCACAAAATCTTTGGTAGGTTGTAATTCAAATTTTTTGAAGTTGGATAGTGGACTTAAAATATTGTGCATTATGTGCACAGAGAGCCTTGATATAATTTGGATATAGTTTTGGTTTTAATTTTGTTCCATTTTTGTGTGGAAGGACCTGTATGTTCAACCAAGGTTTATTCATTTAATATTGCAAGTTATTTTTTCTCTACATTATTTTTACACATTAGGGATGAAACATTTATTCTGGAAGAGCTGAAGCCCTTGAAATTGTTTTCTTTTTCTGGGGATAGTGAGTGTATCTTGGTTGGATCCTGTCATGCTGAATCAGATGCAGATTTATATTTGGTGGGGCCAGGGGGGTTCTGCTTTGGGATTTTTTGCTATTTCTGGTGGTTGCAGTGTTAGGGTTGTTTTGTGGTGCTTTTTTTTTTTTTTTTTTCCCCTTTCCATTATTTTTATTTTCTTTATCTTTTTGATTATTTCATTTGCTTTAGCATGGGTTTTATTTTGGGGTTTTTCAGGGGGAGGGGAGTGGCTCTGATTTTGGGTGTTTTTTGGAGAACTGGGGGATAACTTGTTGATGTTATAGAGAGTTAAAAGTGTCCTTGTTGAAGCAGTGTGCCTGAGAGGTTTTCTGTCTTTACTTGACTACCTATTTTCAGGAGGCTTAAGACAATTTAGTACTTTTGAGATTACCATCTCCTTGCCAGGCATCTCAGAAGCTGAACAAGAAGTTCAAAAAACATGGGAGGGATTAAGCTGACATTCATATGTGACTATATTTACACATCTGATTCCTAAACAGGGTGGAAAGGGACTATGGTGTTCATTTTATTTTGAAATCAGAATAGTCAACCTAAATCCGTAAATGTCAAATTTGAGGGGTCAAATCAAAACCTGAGTTGAACCTTTGAGTGGCTCTTAAGCTTGTGGTGAACTGAATCAAATTGCAGGAATGATTCTTAACTCAATTGCTCCTTTAAACTCCTGCTGTTTGCAGCTTTCCCTTCCTTCTTCGAAAATAGCTGATCTCCCCCTTTCCCTCCTGTGGAAAAAGTACATCTTTTAACTTCAAACAGAATCAAAACTTTTTTTACATAAATATGGTTGGTAAAGTTTAGAAAAAATTGGGGTTTACTATTTTTCTTCTTCCCCTCAAATCTTCATTCATTATTATGATTCTTGTTTGTTTGAGAGAGCAATAATATAAATGGTGAAATTCAATTTTCTGTGCAGTGTTGTCTGTGGTAGGAGGAGGTGGGAAACAGCAGTAACAGCCTAAGGTCCTACATTATATGTTTGATACTTGTGTCACAGAGCAATATGGTGTTACCCATTATCCTGGTGTTGGGAAATCTTTAGGAGTACAGATAATGAATCCTGTGCTGTCAGTTTTCATCATTAAAACTTTCTGTGGCTCTAAGAAAAATGATTAAGTGATTGGGGATCTGTGGTCTGTAAATACACAGGGAAAAGGCACAGATGCTCATGTGCACACAAAGACACATAAAGTCAACAAGCTTTTTTTCAATCAAAAGGCAAAAATGCAGAAATTTGCTAATATGTTCCTTTAAAATATATATAAAATCATATTATGGAGCTTTCTTTACCTCTAAGATTATTGCACAACCTTAAAACCTGCGTTGAGGCCTTCTTTTTTTTTTTTTTTTTGTGGTTGTCAGTCCATGAGTTTTTGAAACAGGAATGACACAAATATTTCTGACTTTGCAGGGATAGAGAAACTACTCTTCTAAAATCCACGTCAGCTTCTGACCAAACTTTCACTTCTGCTTCAGCTGTGATGTCTTTTCCTCACTCTGGGCTATCTGTAATATTAATGTTTCCTGATTCCGAATGGGAAGTATCAGTCCTGTTTCTGGGCCAAATTTTCATGATCCTTTCAAATGTGTACTATAGCAACCAAATAAAACTCCTGCCCAACACCCACAGAAGAAATCAGCCTGCAAAGGTTTCTGACAGTGTACTCCAGGCAAAGATTTGAAATCATTTAAAATAGTTTAACCCTAGTTCCTTTGTATTCTTATGTTCATGGTTTGCTGTTTTAAAGACCTGTTATTTTTAAGACTCCATACCAGTGTTAATCAATCTTAGCTGCATGTCCAGATTATGTATGAAGACAACATATTTATGCTTTTATTTGTCAAAGAAAGCTCTATGCCAAACCAAGGTCTTAATAATCAGGCAGTGATGGGTGGGGATTTTTTTTGTTTAGCTGTGTTTGTCCTGGAGATTGTTAGGCTGAAGTATTTGTTTAAAAGAAACAAAATGAAAATGAGGGTCTGTAGCCAAGTTTTCGAATGATCCTCTTGTTCACTGGCACTCACTGAGACAGGAAAAGTGATGGCTAGTGATTCAAAAATACTTCATGCTCTCAGTTTTGGCATTTGAGCTCCTAAGAGAGTCTGGTCTTTTTCCTGCATCCTGAGATTAGCCGAAATACTGGTTTAGTGGGGGTTTTTTTACGATCTGCGCAGTCCAAAATTACAACATTGTTTGGGACATTTTTAAGACTTTTTCTGCTAAGGCATCTCCTTCGAGACATTGGCCACCTTTAACTGTTTTTGACTTCAAAGAATGTTGATGATTGAGTTTCACATAGGCATATCATACCACAAACAGCCTTCAGCCTGGGGAGGTACACTTTCATTAGGTTATGAACCTCTCCTGACATTTCTTCTCTGTGAATCTCTGTTGTTTCTAATCCTGTGTTTAACTTCCTTGCGAACTTTGGTTTGGCAGAGGAATATATTTGCTTGTTTGGGGCAGGCTGTGTTTTACTGCTTTGCTTGAATTTCATAGTGTTCTCCAAAACCACAGTGACTTACTTGGGAATCTTGCCAGTGTTTTAGACTTCAAATAGTGATAGTAAGATTTGTCTGCTCATTTGAGGCTTACATAAAGCTAAAGCTAATATTTGTGGGCATGATTAAATGTGTTTTGTATTTTGGAGGGGAGGGATGTATCTAGCTTATGAGTTATGCTTGCTGCCTTGTGGGGATTCTTATGAAATGTAGCAGCAGCTCAACAGGTTATCTAGCAGAGGGAGAGTTAATACATAGTGCTGATGCTCATAAATCAGGAGATTAATGCCTGCCTTACACCTCTTAATAAAAACATCGGAGAACAACAATCTTATCAACACACGAGTAATCTGTAAACAAGTGTTATAGTCAAATACAAACAGATTTTTATCATTATCCTGCTTCAAACCATGTGACTTTGCAGTGAAGTATTTGCAGGAGATGAGTTAATACATGTCTAACAACAGTTGCAGCCAAAAAAAAAAAAATCATTAATGCTAACATGAGCAAGATAATTGGGATATGTGGGGGAGTGAATGTCCAGATTTGAACTTTTGAACTGCCAAGCATTAAAGTATGTTGCTTTCTCTCAGCAACTGCTACAGGCTGGCTGTAAATTTTTGTGAACACCCAGACTTAAGGAAAAAGTGGAATGTGCTAAATCTTCCAATTAATAGAGATGGCTCTGATGCATCAATTAGCAAGCTGATCACTTCTTGTCCTTCTGCACATAAACTGTTTTCACAGAATCACAGAATGGTTTGGGTTGGAAGGGACCTTAAAACTCAACCAGTTCCAGCCCCCCTGCCATAAGCAGGGATACCTTCCACTGGACCAGGTTTCTCAGAGACCCACTGAAAATGAGACATTTGTGGCCTCCAGAAGGGAGGCTGAAAAGATGTGTTTCTAGAAAGAAATGATCTTGAAGAAGAGGAGGAGAAAAAGAAGGCTTAGAAAGAAGAAGGCAAAGAGGAAAGATCTGAGAATTGAAACAAGTCCTGGAGGACTTCCTGAGGACAATAAGCAGAGGTAAATGTTGGGGAATGCCTGGAGACCTCAGCTGGTGATGCCCAAGATGAGTAACAGTGAGTGCTGGCGCAGAATGGACCAGCACAACCTCTGACTCATGCCAGGGGTGCGAAGATCTTGTGAATGCAGCCTGAGTGTAGTATGTGAGGTGTAAAGGAAGGTAAAACTGAATTTCCTTCCTGTCTAAATAACTCCTTGCACCTCTGTGAATGGTCTGCTGAAACATGAGCAGATATTCAAGCCCACATACATAAATAAATGTACGGACACTCCTTAGGTGGGGGTATGCAGCACTTGCCAAAGCACAAATAAATTCTGGCTCCTAGATTTAAACATGTCATGGATACACATGCATGCACCTGATGTACAGGCTTAAAGATTATGTGGGATTACAGTACTTCCATAAATGCTGTTTACAGTAGGCTGTGGGACTGAAAGCAGCAATGTAATTATATGTATTTTCCAGAGGAGATGGCTGTCTTTTCAATGCCAGCCCACGTCTAAAAAGCACAAATAAGCTTGAAACACTTGGAATTAAATGGTACTCTGTGAAGAGTAGGTAGGATTCATTACACACATTTCTAATTAGGTCTTAGAACAGAAATGATTTTATATGGTATTAAATAATATATTTTGCTTTGAACTCTCAAACCTCACTCTAATCACCTTCCAGCTTTCTTGGGTACTCTTGGGTACAAACTAAACCCTTCTCTTTTCCTCAAATAATCTATCAAGGGTTGTTAACTGAGGGAAGAGAGTCCTCAGAGAAGTAAGTCAGTGACATAATTGGTTTCCCCTCAAAAATGTGTATGAATGAAGATAGTTGCAGCTGTTAGTGAGTACAGAGACAAACTTTCCATGCTTTAAGTCTTTTGATAAGTATTTGTGTGTGCATTTTGCAGTTAACCCATTTTAAGGAAAAAAAAACCCAATAAATTGCATATCTCTACTTCCTAAAAAGTGAACTCTTATTAAAAGTAAAGGAAATTATAAACTTTTTTAAATCGCTTAACTTTGCACATGAAAGACTTAGAAAAGTAGCTGTAAAACCCTGGTCAGTATCTTGAAGCTGGAATAAAGGATGACGGGTGCAAGGAAGTTTCTACATAAAGGTAATAAATCATTTTCCACCTGATTTTTCAGGGCTTTGAAACTCCTCCTAGCATAGGTCCTTCTCCTCCAGCAGGTTCTCCTTATAGCCTTTATCATTGATCATTTGGGAAGCTAGACTGGAAGTCTCTCTTCTCCTGCCCTCATCTCCTCACCACCCTTAGTCCATCTTCTTCTCCAAACATTAATTTAAATTTATGTTAAATCACAAATCTGGGCAGGATGCATATGGCAGACCCCTAAGTATGGTCCTGTAGGGTGGCTTGGTTGTGTAGTAGCTGTATTAGCCCATCAAGCAGGGGAAAATAACCTTGTAGAGACAGTTTAGGCCCTGAGAAGAACCAGTTAATCTCAAATCATACATGTGGAGCTTGCAAGCTAAAATATAAAAGGGAAAGTCACAAATCGTTACAGCTTCAGATCATCTGTAGTTAAATTTCAGTGGTGACTGAGACACCGAACTTTCAAAGTAAAACTTTCATTAAAAGCAGGCCAGCATCAGCTCTGAGCTCACTAAACTAGGTTAGACTTTGAAAAACACATAAATATGTCTGTCTAACAACAAAAACCTTTTAAATTAGGTCAAGTGAAGCTACTCTGTAACCGCAGTCGTGGCTCCAATGCAATATTAGTTCAGGTTGTTTTTTCTTTATGAGAGTCTCTATATTAGAGATTTGTACTCATGTAATTATTGGTCAAATGCCTGACTGCAATTTCTTTCTGTCAAATGAAGACATGAACACAAGAAGAGTTTCATTTACATGGCTCATTTGTGTGTGTTTTGTGTGATTTACAGTGATTTTTAGAGAGCTGCCTGAGCAGACAGTGGCCCCATTAAGCTCAGTGTGATTTTCAAAATCTGCCAGAAACTCTGGCAAATATATTTTAGCAGTTGGTGAAGGCTCAGTTTTTCACTTTTTTTTTTTTTTAAAAAAAAGGCAAGCATATATACTGTTATTTATTTTAAGTTTGGTTGGACATCAATATCTAAGCAAGCCCTTCAACTCATGAAGGATTGGCTGTATTTTTAGTGCTTGTGCTGCAGGTATTTACCTGTCAAAGGAGTTTGACAGGACTAATGTCCAGGCACATACATCATTAAACTGGGAGGGGGCACCGCCATTCGCACTGAGATGCACCATTCAGAGAGGAACATGTGAGAACACAAGGACCTGCTCCAGCAGTGTAAGAAATTGGTGCAAGTGTGAAGTGTTTGAATTTTCTTGGATGAATGTGGTCAGTGAACCACATCTCCTTTCCACTGATTGCTGGCTTTAAGACGTATTAAATATTTGCTGTCTCAACCGTTGGGTTCAGAAAATGCTTCACTCGGTGAGTCACAGCAAATACATGGCATAGTTAGCATCTGTTGGGGTTAATTGACAGAGAACTCTTCAAAAACAGAAATAGACTCTTAAGTCTTCTGCCTACTTTTTCTTCTTTTCACAGAGATGACACAAAAGGAAGAAAATCTTTATGCAGAATCTCATTGAATTGGTGAGGTCATACAGAGCAGTAAGAGGCAATGTATGGCTTAGTGTTCCTAAAGCATTTTGTAAAACCCAACAATTTACACAAGCATATTTAGGATATCCAAGATACATTCTAGATAATTCTTGTAACAAAACCCTTGTTCCTGCTCTCCCTAACACCTTTGTCCCCTGGATTCCACCCTGCTGTTGAGTTGAAGCCTTTTTTCATCACATCTTGATTAATACTAGGTGCTAAAAGGAAATTGGTGATAACTGCTGGTCATGACAGCTCTTGTGCAAGCTCTTCACAATGGCAGCACTAGTTCTTTCCTGTTCCTACCTGGAGCAGCCTTCGTATTTTAATCATGGGCCCCAAGCAGAAATTGTCAATTAGATTGAGCCTTGTGGTTGTCTTTGAATAAATGTTCTTTAGCAGATAGATTTAGTGCCTTGCTACTCTATTCCCCTGGTTTCTATGTGCAATATACCTTCCATATACACTAAAATGAAGTATCTTCCTGGGGAAAAAAATCTATCCAATCACACAGCAGATAAAGCGGCTACTCTGCTGAACTCCAGAAAGAAATGAGAGGGTTTGATGAATGCCTTGAGGCCAAAACAATGATTCTCTTGCTGCTTTCTCTTGGAAAAAAAAAAATCTAAGATGGAAAATCTGAGTTATTTCAATTTTAACAGTATGGAGGATTGTGGTAAAAGAGACAGTGTCACTTCTTTTATCACATCTACATTTGATCAATGTCTCTTGAACAGTTTTTTCCTAAGTGGTATAACGGAAAAAGGGATCTTCTCTGTAACTGGCTACAAATTATTGATAAATGGGGTAGGATTCGTAAGGATGCAGGGAGAGTTGTTCCACTGACTCATGAGAGCTGTGGGGGATGCTTGGTGCAAACGCAGCTCAGTTTTGCTTCAAAGAATGATGGCATAGTCAGAAACTTAAAAATCACAGACACTTTGCACATAATTATATCTGTTGGACTTGAGTGGGCTGTGAAAAGGAAAGATGATAGAGTCTAGAGTTTGCTTATGTCTGAGAAAAGTATAGTCCAAGGCAGAGAGGGACTCCACGTCATCTTACATCAAACCAGTTTCTGATTCATTTTTTCAAAGTTGTAGTTATCTTTTATAGTGGAATTGACTATATACATACGATGTTCATACTCTGGAGAAAGTGAATGAGGGAAAACATTTCTCACTGAGAGGAAAACATCCCCCTTGAAAGGCGTGTGATGGGTACAGCAGGGTATTGAGAAAAGCAAGGTCCCACAGTGTTCCGTGGCTCTGGGCCAGTATATGTCCATATCACCCCCAGGAGATATAGGGAGGACTGTCATTTTCGACCTAATAAACGGAGTCCAGAACTGAGACTGGGGACTGGACACTGAGGCTGAATCACAGAATCATTCAGGTTGGAAAAGGACTCCAAGTGTGAACAAAAATACCTGTGACTTAATACCACCATGCCCCTTAAACCATACTGCAAAGTGCCACGTCCAGTCATTATTTCAAACGCTTCCAGGAGTGGTGAATCCACCACTTCCCTAGACATCCTGTTCCAGGGCTTAACCACACTTTCAGTGAAGAAATTTTTCTTAATATCCAACCTGAACCTCTCCTGGGGCAACTTGAGGCCCTTTCTCCTTGTCACAGGTGGCCTCAGAGAAGAGCTCAACCCCATCCTGGCTCCAACCTCCTTTCAGGAAGTTGTGGAGAGTGATAAGGTCCCCCCTGAGCCTCCTTTTCTCCAGGATAAACAAATCCCATACCCTCAGCTGCTCCTCATCAGCTGTGTACTCCGCACCCTTTCCCAGTTCCGTTGCCCTTCTCTGCACATGCTCCAGCACCTCAATGCCTGTCTTGTGGTGAGGGGCCAATTTCCACCAGAAATTTTCACAAGAGTTTGTTCTCTGTAATTTTGTCTTTTGGGGTTCTTTTTGGGTGGGTTTTTTTAAAAATTGTTCTTCATTCCACCAGACCAGTTTTTTAAAAAATTAAAATTATAAAAAGAACAAAACAAAAAATAAATCTGACGAAAACAACAGAAAGAGAGGAAGAAGTGAAAAAGTTGCTCTAGCATATATTTTAGGAGTTGTCCTGATGGGCCCTGAGTGCACACACAAGTGAGTTGATGACTGAAAACATGATGCTTAGGGTTGGAAGTAGACAAAGGGATTTGTGGTCCTTGGCAGCTGATGTGCATTATCCAACATGTGCTCCTCTGTGTGAGAGTATGGCTGGGAGAGGCAAAAGAGAAAGGGAATGGTTGTTACCGTGTTATGAATGGGTATAATTAGGTACCTTGCCCAAGGTGACGTGGAAATCCTCTGTCAAAAATGAAAATGGTAATCCAGGTCTTGTGGAGAAAAGCCCGCTGCAATACACACAAAGTTATCCTCCCTCTTCTAGCTGCAGCTTTCCAGCTAAGCCCTTTCCTCCAGGGCTGTGGGCATTGGTGTTACCTCTAGGAACATAATGATTCAAAGAAAAGGTGCTCAGGCAAAAAGGATTAGTAACTCTAAGCTTCCGACCATGGGCAGTGTGTAGAACAAATGCCTCTTACCAACAGTTCAAAGGTCCGTCTCAGGTTGTGAGGGGGTTTTTTGGTGGTTTTACTATTAATTTTTTAATTATTATTTGAACTTTTTCAGAATGGAAAAGGCTCCTGTGCAACGTAAACTCCAGCAATTTTGCACTGAATAAAATGGAGGCAGCATTTGCCTGTGCTTCCACTGCAATTACGGAGCGATTCTCGTGTCTTGTTTGAATTTCCTTTGTCGTTATGAAACACAACAGGCTGACGGCTTGATATTAAAAGCAATTGTGTTTCCATTCATGCAGATGCCAGCCTGTTTAGGTGAATTTACTAAGTCCCTAGACATACATTTTTATATTATTGCTGTCTCTGGGCCGTGCTGAGCATTTTAATTCTCTGAAAATAACCTCTGTTTTCCTTTCATCTCTTCATTAGCTCTTTCATCATAAGGACATGAATTTAAAAATATATATATCTCTTAAAGTTGTATGTAATAAAGATGTTTGTATCATTCCAATTTGTTGAGCTGTGCTTTTAACGTTGCATGGCTTTCACAACCATAAAATGGCACAATTATTTCTGTGTTGTATTGCTTTGTACCCCGAGGTTCCATTTAAAACAAAGCAGAGAGATGTGTTTATAGGCAGTATTGAAAGCAATGTATATGGATCTTGATGTCAGGCATATTTTATTGAAGTAAGATTAAATGACAAGTTCTGCACTATTGAAGTGAAATCAGAATGAGATTTTGTGCTGAGCTGCACACTGTTAAATCAAAATTAAAGTAATACCAAGCTGTGTTGTTATCTTTGTGGCTTTTTGGTGGCATCTTTTAAAGACAAACTTTATAGCCAATTATGAGTATTTTAAAGTAAATATTCTGAGCTTTCTGGACACATTGTTACATCATAGTACACGCATTTGCTATCATATATCTGAAGAGTAAAGTTTCCTGCTATATATTGTGCATGTATGTTTGGATTAGATCCTGGCAAGTAAAACTGATTTTCTTTCTATATAAAATCACACCATTAAGTACATCTCAGGTAAAAAGCCTTTTTTACTTGATCTCTTCACCTATTTTGTTGGTCTGGAAATAAGCTTGGAAGGTTTAGATTTTTTTCAAGAGGGAGAGGTTTAAATTATATCTGTTTAAAAGTTAAATCCCTGGGGTTGGCTCTAATTAATACCTGCACCACAGGAAGGACAACTACCAGAAAATTAGTAAAATTGTGAATTTTCTTTCTGTCTACAGTTTTTATTTTGCTGAAAGGGGATCTCATAGGAAGCATAGTTTTCCTTCCAAATTTACAGTTTTGATTTGTAGAAGGGATGCATTTCTGAATAACAGAGTGGTCTCCCAAATTACAGGCTTAATTAGACTATTTGTGCTCCAGGATGGGAAAGGATTGCTTCTTAAAGGATGGTCAAATTACATATCTTGCTTTAGTGTTTTAAGATGAGCTGCACTGCAGGAACACCTTGTAGTTTGCACGGGCACTAAAATTTCTGTGATGGTACAGTATTAGTGTCTGGAAAATAAAGTTACTTGAGGCTTTTGAAGCTGTGGAGTAGATGGCTCAAACTTCTTAGTGTGCTGTTGCAGGAATTTGAGTATGTAAGGGAACACCCACTTCTTATTTTAACTGCATGTTCAGCCTGGACTCTGAATGTCAAGTTGGATTTTTTTTTAATCATCACTGGCGTTATTACGTCTCTCACCTCTTTTTCCCACGAGACAGTAATCTTAGCAATATATGATCTAATAAATATAGATGATTTAAAATCCCAGCTGCCTTTATTCCATCTAGTCATGGTTTAGCCTCTGCCTGGTATGTGTCACGTAGTGACTGTCTTCACCTTTTTTTTTTTTCCCTGGCTGTTTCCCTTCCAGGTTTTTTCTTCTTTTCCATTAAAATTGCAAAAGATGGAGTTTCTCTTGCAATGTGTTTTAGGCAGTACTCAACACAATCAGACCTGGTTCTCATTTTAGGCCGGTAGATGTTGGCATCTCAAACATATTCTTATTTACTGCTACTATTATTTTTTTAATATGTGGATTTTTATAGCTCAGTCCCAGACTCCTTTCACCCACAAGGGTGAATAACATAGATCTACTGTGCAGAATACACTTCTTTGGTCAGGTGGGCTTTCTAGTCCAAAATTTCTGCTTTAATCATTGAGTGATGATTCTATTTAATAGCATATTATATAACTAGAGAGAGTGAGAGTATCATATATGACAAAATTCTATATAATAACAAAATCTGTGGCATGGAAGTATGATTTTTGCTTGTGAACTGAAAGGCTGTGGCTTTGGGTTTTGTTTTGTTTGTGCTTTTTTTTTCTAACGTTAGCAAAATCAATCTACAGATTAAATCCTATATGTAAGACTACTATTAGGTGAGGACTAGCAATGTTTAAAAGCTCAGTTTATGAAAACATGTTTATCCAGGGGGAGAAAGGAAGAAAAGTTGCTTTAATTTAGTTTAATGTTTCCAGTCCTTTGGATGGCACAGTAAGAAGGTCTTTTGCCAGGCTCAGAGGGAAAAGAGAGTAAATGACTTATTGTTGGTTCTAATACTTGTCTGTTACAACTTGAGTATGCTAGGCCCACAGATTTTTAGATAATTTTTTGAATTCTTCCTTTTGTTTCCATTTTTATGGAGAAATTTGATACATGAAGAAATTGAGGAATTTACCACCCAGTGAAAAGCAAGTTGAATGTATTTGTTAATACCAACCCCACAGCTGTCTTGTCCATTTTAAAGGGACACATACTTCTAGGGCTTGAAGAATAAATTTAAAAAAAAAAAAAAAAAAGCACACCAGTATTATGTATTTAGGTGAAAACTTTGCAGACAGTCTCGTTTCTGCAAGTTTGGCCAATATGATATATTTTGGGGAAAACTTTGCAGTCATGTTTCTGCAAGTTTGCCCAAATGGGCAGAACTGGTGAATCCATAGTAATGACCTCTGTCTAAATGGCATTGCTGCTTTGTGTTCACTGTTAACAAAGAATAAGAAGTGTAGGAAGCTACTCTCCTGCAAACAATGAATATTAGTAAATAGCAGGGAAAATATGCAGGACACTTTCTGAGATCCAATTACCAGCTGTAGCAGAGTTGTCTGTCACCCACTGCAGGTAATACACAGAGAAGGATGTCTTGAGGGAATTGTTATCCATTTTTGGGCACTTTTCTTTAGACATCGGTATGAAAGCAAATAGGCTTCCTAAGGTCTAGCTGCTTTTGGCTCCTCATTTCTATTTTGGTGCCAGATGACCTCTACCCTTGACAGCCAGTGCCAGCCTCAGTCAGGCATGTGAGTGCAGTCCATGTCAGCAGTTGCACTGCATATATGTTTTTTCATTTATCCTCCGGACACACAGAGTGAAAGACTCCTCAAGCCCCTGCTGTAATGCAGCATGTCAACTTGGCAGCCTTGTTTATACCAGCTCTCGGTCCCTTCCTTTTCCTCACCTGTTCAAATCCTCTGCCTTGGCACGTGTGTCAACAAGTGTGATCAGGTGTAAAGAGGCATGTGGCACAGAAGTGACGTGGCTGTCACACAGGATGGGCTTCCCGCCGTCGCGATGGCCCCGCATGTGGCACGGCGCCGGCTGCCCGCACGCGGCCCGTGGAGAGCCCTCTCTCTGACAGGGAGGGAGCATTCGTGACTTTGGGTTAACGTCTGTGTTCTGACCCTGGTGCTGCCACTGCTCAGTGATTTCTTTGCTTTCCCTCTTCCCCGTGTGGGCGTGCACTGCTGCTCATCCCGCTCGTATTTCGGAGTGGTTTGGAAGTGAGCCCAACCACTTCACCAAGGAAGGTGACTTGATTCCAGTTGTCAGCATTAAAATCTGCAGCCAACAAGACATTGCTGCTTTATTGGTCACTGCCAGGAAATCATCCTGGTAGAACAGATCCTGAAAGTAATTTGATGGGACTGCTGCATTTCAGGATGCTTGGAGACTCCACTGAAGGCAAGTCTTGATTATAGAAGGACTTGACAGAATGCTGGGCAACTTAACTGCAACAAGTACTGTATGTTGTGCTGGCCTTCTCAGCAGGGGAGAAAGCAGCACCAGTGCTAAATTCAGGTGGAAGAAATTATCAGAGATGTATGAAAACATGATTTGGTCAGCAGGAACTATGAAATATTTGGCTTCAAACCACTAACAGTCCAACAGTAATGTCTTGAAAAATAGTTACAGTGGTATTTTGATGTTTGGTAGCAGAAGATGTTTTAATTCAACCATCTTCCTTTGCAGAAGCCAAACCAGCTGGAGAGGTTTACCCATCAGAGGTTTCACAAGCTGATGGAGCTGAGACAATTTCCCAGAGGCCAGGTGGTGAGAACTCAGGCTGGCTGTAATGGCCTTGTGAAAAACATGATGTCTCCTAGAATCGTATTTTGTTTGGGTTGGAAGTGACCCTAAAAATCATCTAGTTCTAATCCCCCTGCCATGGGAGGAATGCCACCCACTAGATCAGGTTTGTCAGGCCTTGAATACTTTCAGGGATGGGGCCCATCTCAGTCCTGCCCCAGAGGCTGATATTTCACAAAAAATAGTTTCCCTGCTTCAGAAGAGGGACTTTTGGTTACTCCAAAAGTCAGAGCTTCTAGCTGCGTTTCACTGCTGCCTGTGTCAGTGGTGGACTCCATCAGTAATTTCCAGCTGTAGAGCTGTCAGTCTTCCAGTAGTTCAAATTCAACTTTAAAATAAAGACAGGGATTCTCCACAGCTATGCAGGCTATTTTTGATGGCTTTGAGAATGGCTGAGAAGTAGGCATGTGTCTGTGCTGGTTTTCAGTGGCTGGGACAAAGCTTTGCGAGTGATATGGAAGTAGAAAACAAAGAGGGGTCACAACCAGATTGCATTTTACTGGACTTCCCTATCCCCTTTCAGAAGTTTCCCTCCCTCCACCAAACACAATTTTTTCTGACTTCCATGAAGTTGTAAGTGATTAAGGGTAGGAATCCAGAAATCCCAGAGCATGAGAGCTCAAAGTGTTCAGATCAAATGAGGCATGGTGACAAAAATGTAGGCAAAGGACATGGAGCAAAATTCCAACTGTAATTGCAGTTCTGCTGTATCAAGCAGTTATTCAGACAATGAACAATTGAAAAGCTATTCACATCGCTTCACATTTGCTTAGCCTTGTGGCTAACATGTCACTTTGGTTATTGTTAGAGGGCAACCAAAAGCTGGGAGTAGTCTGTGCTACTTGGGAAAGAATTTAAAAATCTGAGTAAATCAATAACTCTTTCTTGGATGCCTTTTATTGCCCTAAGTTAGACATGGAAGTCCAAGGTGAACTCAACCTGTTCTCTGCAAGGGCCTTGCTCTGTTCTGTATCATGTGTGAAAATCCAGAGAAAAATAATTAGAAAGATGTATCTAATTTTTGCACAGTGAAAGCCAAGTAAAGCAGTCTGAAGAGTGACAAGCAGAGGTACGATGAGACATCTCTGGACAGGGGTCTGTGTCTTCTTGCTTTGGAGATTTCTCTCCCAACATGAATACAGGGGTTTTTTTCTGACTTTGGATGAAACTGAAAGAAAACTGAAAGAAAGGCTCCCTTTGCAGTACCTAGCTGAGGCCTGAACAAAAACTAAATCAAACTTCTTTAATCTAAAGGAAGTATCTGGTTCAAGTACAGGCTTTGAACTTGTCTGCTGCTTCTTCTTCTGTAGAAACTATTAGCCTTTCTCCAGGTCTGACCTGGGGCTTCCAAAATCTGAGAGGTTTTCTCTTTCTTTAGATTGCTGGCAGCAATGGCTCTTAAGTTTAATAAATAAACAAAAGACCCCACAACAACTGAAATATTCAGTCTAAAGCCCATGCTATAGAAAGATTATATAGCTTTATGAAACAATACAGAGGAAACCAAGTACACAGGAAAGACCTTCTTTAGCCACTGAAACTGCAAGGCTATCAGAATAAAATTAATATTAATCACTGCCAGTAGTGTTTGGCTTTAGTATTTTATTTGTTGCAGAACAAGCACAGATAAACAAAAGAAACCTGTTCATGACAGAGAGCTCTCCCAAATGCCCTAATCAAGAAAAGATCAAGCCTGTTTTTCCAAATTTTTGTCATGTAGCATACTTTGTGATCTTTTTGTTGTTGTTTTTTTCTTCTTAGTGAAAATCTGGCAATGCCATACAACTGTTTTCTGTATAACTACCCGGGAGTCCTGTAGGGGCTAATGTGTGGCCTGACACAGTGTTTAAAGTGAGAGGGAGTGGAAATCTCAAACCTTCCTTTTAGAGTTTCCAACTTTCATTACTCCTCTAGAACAAATATCAGAAGCAATAACCAAATAGGTCTGGATTATTTGATTGCCTTTAAACTCTATTCAGCTCCTTTCATTGCAAGGACCAGAGTTTAATTGCTCATTGACTGATAAAGAGACAAAGCTATATGGTTAATCAATAGATCAAACTAGGTCAAGGCATAGGACTTGGAATCCATATGAATCAGGGTTCCCATTCCAAGTTGGCAATAGGCATCTTGTGTGACCCTGGAGAAATTATTTAGTATCTTGGGGGCCTCTGTTCAGTATTAGAAAAACAGGATGATAGCAATGAAGTATTATGAAGACATAACTCATTAGCACTTGCAAGGGGTTATAAAAGTGCTCTCCTGATGTGCTCTTACCTTCATGGGCAGGGTGGATTCAGTCAAAATCCAATTTATCCTCCAAAATATGAATGAATACAGTTCTCCTTGTGCTTTAAGAATAAGAACAGAACAGGCGTGTTATGTTTTGGGGGTTTTTTCCATGATTGTTTATGCCAGTTCCAATGGCAAGGTAGGAACAAAAGACTTCTGGACTTGAGGGACACTGTCCTTGGAATGGAGAGAACAGTGTCTCCTGCCAGCTACATTACTTTGTGCAGACAACTAACATGATTACAGTTTTATATTAAAAACAGTAATTCACAGTCACAAAAAAAAAATCCACTCCCTGAAGACAGCTTAAAACAAAGAGGCTGATTTGGTTGTTGCGTCTTCTGCCAAATCTTCTTTAAAATTAGATCTTTACTTTGTAATTTTCTTCTTTTTTTGCTCAAGGGTTCTTCAGAAAAATAGTGGATAGATATATAAACGGGGTGTCTCCTTCTATAAATTCTCATGTAAACTGCTAGGCTCAGAAAACCCAGACAGACCTGTCTGCTACTGTGCTGGCCTCTGTACAAAAGCACCTAAATTCAGTGCGTATTACAATTTAATTAAAATAAATTGCAATGAGTATAAGAAAATCACTGAAAAGCAAAAGGCAAAAGTCCTTGGAGATTATTCATGTTTGTCACTTAGAAGCAATTTCAGCACAAGTAGGGGGTTTCATGTCTTTAAAATAAGATAATATATGTAGGTTATGAAGCTGCTAACATCTTCCTACTAAGAAGTGATAGGTTCTATATCAGAAGATGTGCTTCAGAAGGGATTTTTTGTAGCTGGAACATGTTTCCTGGGAATGTGAGGTGGGTATATGAAGGAGTCCAGTTAGCCTTCTACAGGTGGTCTTGTCCCTTCCTGGTGAGCTAATTTGAGGCAGATACTCAGTTTTGAAGAAGCAAGATAGTCCAATACCTGTACCTGAAGCAGATGAGTGAGTGATGTACACAACTTCTGACAGAGTGGAGACTCTACATGGTGCTTTAATGTGTAGGTCTGGGCTTAAGTCATTAAGCAGCACAGGAGTCTTAATATTAAATAATATTTGTTTTAATTTCCTGAGCTGAAGTGCTCACAGTTCAGTTGTAAAAATCCACTAGTTCATAATATTGTGTTGCTTGTGTTTTTCAGGATAAGGGTGTTTTTAGTATAAAATCTTGCTCATGGCAGGAGGAGAGGATTTTAAAAAGGAGAGTATATTCATGAAGTATTCATTAATGGTGAATCTTTTTTCTTACTTTTTACCTACAGCTTGTTTTCCTTTCAGAGAGGGATTCAAAGCTATTTATATTTAAGAGAGGAAAATTAAATTCCCTGTTGGATTGGGACTGGGGGGGAGTGGATTGTCAGGGGAGTTTTTGTTGTTTTGGTTGGTTGGGGTTTTTAGTTGTTTTTTTTTTTAACTTTTTAGATCTGTTTTCATCAATGCTAATGCTTTGGAAAAGCAAAGTCAGAGCTATTTAAGTGCCTTGCAGAGACAGGTATCAGCAGGCTTGCAGCCTGTGTTTATCAGGGCTCTCCTGTGTAGCTGCATTTATAACATCCAGCATCCACCAACAGGCCAAAGGGCAAATAGTTTAAAATGTGTTGCAATTTGAGAGGCTACTTCTTTTTTGTCCTCTCTCTAAAATGGAGTTGTAGCAGTCAGTCCCAAACAATCTGAAGGCAAATGTTGTTTTATTCTTTCCTATGAACTTCTCTGTCTTGGACCCAATGTAAAGGTTTGTTTTCAGTCCTGTGATGAATCTTAGAAATTTCAAGTAGCAAGTCTGTCCTAGAAAAGAACATTACTGCAGTTAGCTATGCAAAAGAGAAGCTGAAGTGGAATCTAAGTCATCCAGGCAATCTCAAGCCCTGAAAACTAATTTTAGTCTTTCAGGGAGTGGAGAGGGATGCACAGATCTACTTACTCCAGCATTAGACAAGCCAAAAAAGGCACATGTCATTTGAGACCTGAGCCTGTGGAAACAATTTGGAATGAAAATGTAGGAGGAAACTGCTTGCTTAATCATCATCTTTCCACATCTTCACTGAAGAAGAAAAGTAAAGTCAGATAAATCCAATTTGCCTGAGATTTTTCATGCATGCAGCTCCTGCTGTGAAGTAGAAAAATATTTCCTCTGCATTTGGAGAAGCCTTGATAGCCTGGCAATGGCTAGTTTAACACCTGTAAGCCCACCCGGCTCTCAACCAAGTCCTGTGAATCCAGGCAGATAAAACAATCTTATTGCAAAGAGAGTAAATTCAATTCTCATAGCTGTTCATAGTCTTTTGTCTTCCACACTCAATCCATTACTGTGTTTTCAGCACTCATTTCCAATATCATACTCAAATAGTTTAAATTGAGAATTGAGATGTGTCTCACTATAGAGGACCTTGCCTGAGAAGTAGGAATATCTAATTAACTAAAACACAATTTTTATCATTGTAGAGTGTTTCTTAGATAGCTGTGCTTATATACCAATGAAAAGGTATAATGATACCTGCTTTTAATTAACGATTTCACTAACTGTTGTATGATTTTTCTGATTCTTCCAAATATAACCCTTCAAGGGCTTTAGATACTTTAAGTTTTGGAGAAGGTAAAAGAGCAGAAGTGTGTGTTTTGCACTGAAGCCTTCACCACATCTTTTAGCCTTGTCTTTGTGATTAGCGTACATAGCACATCACATAAAACTTCTTCCATTTTCCTTTTCCAGAACTTCAAAATTTGGATTTATAACTCTCTGGCTTGCTCTGAAAAGAGCAAGGAGTATTATAACAAAGAATGTTGCTTCAAACTGGAACAGCTGCTGTTGGGCAAAGTGGCCATCCATTGGTCGTGGTGGGAGCTTTTTTTACTGATGGGAGGGGAAGGTTTATATGATCTAAGGGGATGGTGCATATCTTCTGCAGGAGAGGGAAACATGTACTATTTATAGTCCTTCAAATACTTCTTCAAATCCTGGAAAAAAAAAACCCAAACACCTAGTATGTCACCAATATATCTAAAAAAACAAAGCACAGGAGAATTTAGGTATGTAAACATGTGCTGCAAAAAAGATGATGCTTCCTCTGTGGTCAGCCAGAGTAGAGGATCTATCCCACCCTGGAAACTCTTGAAATATTTTCTCAAAAAGTAAACTAATAGTTTCTTGCCAGAAAAAATTTTCTCTTAAAAGCAAATAAACTTTCCAGGAAATGTACTATGGAAAAGCACAAGCCCTCTGCATCGCTGTGGGAAAATGTTATTATCTGGAAGTGAAAAAATTGAACTTTGGGAACTTTGTTTAACAATCATTTCTCTTCCTGATTGAAATAAATGAGCCCAAGGATTTAGCCCTATGTTCACTCTTCAGAGAAAGGGCTTTTACATTGATTTCTCTCAATAAGCATAATTTTTTATTTTGATGTGCAATTAGGGCAAATTCAACTTTTTTTCTCCCAGCTCCTACTTTCACACAATGCTCCTTAATTAAACGCACTATACAGAGATGGCAGGTGACTTGACATGCAGGGTTGGGATTCTGCTGTGATCAGAATGAGAACCACAGTTCATGCCTGCCAGTGACACTTTTAGGAATATAAAGCTGCAAAACTGAAGGTAAGAAAGCCAAACCCACAATGGCTCACTACCGAGCGAGCTGGTGGAAGCCAAGCATGGATAAGCTCTGAGCTGGGGTGTCCAGTGCTGTGGTCACATACAGCAAGGGATATATCTAATTAACAGAATCCAAATCTGAAACCCTAATTTGTTTGCAACTTGCTGTTCAACAGCAACCCTCAGTAAGTAAAAGGAGCCCCTGCTTGTCAGCCAGAGCTGTGCTAGCTGTGTTTATTGTGATCCATTCCCTGCCCTGAATCCTGGGCAGAAAGCCAGCAGGGACCTTCGGCTCCTCCTGTGGCTCTGGGCACTCGCAGTTTCCATCGCCCTGATAATTCTTGCATCCTGTACCAGCGTGTTAATTCTCCAAGAACTCTGTAAATCCCTGCGTGGCCCATTCCAGCTGGCTGCTGTGGAGCACGTGGATTTGCATGCAGAGATGTGGACACCTACCTGCCTATGCAATGCTACAGCACAGCTTGACTTGAAATTTCTCATGCAAAAAGTGTCCCAAAGTATCTTCCGATGGTAAATGCTTGTCTGGAGCAAAGCAGGTGTGGTAGAGTGAAGACACAAGAAAATAACTTTGGTGTTTTTTCTACTGTTCTCTAAGGAAGATGGCAACTTTAGAAAGCAAGAGCATCCAAGGACATTTGTCCAGGTGGCTAAAAGTCTATTTAAAGTGACATTCCTGACAAATTATTTTAGACTCTTAAATTCCTGACCTGGTCAGGATTTCAGTTTCTTGCTACTCATATTCCAATTCTTCTTGACACTTAAAACTGAGAACGTACTCAAAAGCTTAAAAAGGAGACCAGTGTTAGGCAAAGGGGAGACAGAGGTAACCTGAGTCCCTGAAAATGGGCTCTAAGGATAAAACAGGGCAACCTTCAAATTCCGAGATCAGATGGTATTCCAGCAATATCCTGTTTTCAGATGCTGCATGTTCTGCTGACTATATGACAAGAATAGCTGTGACACAGGGACTTGGGGAGAAATACTTCTGGGTTTGCATGGTATTTTTTTACTCTTTTTGAATGAATCCTGGCTGCTACAGTCCATATTTTCTTAGTTCAAAACGGTACAGTAGCTGTCTACAAACTGCTGTAAAGTGCAGTTACCTGTTATTGCCCTGTAAATAATTTAATAACCTCTTCCAGGCAACATGGTCAAGATGCAGATTTAATTTACTTACAGGCCAGTAGGAAAGATGGTTGAATCCACTCGGTTCACTGTCTGTGTCTGGAGGTGTTGCGTACAGGTACATAAATAGTTTACTGAACCTGTCAAATTCTCTGGCAGGAATGAGCATGCCCTCTGGTCTGCTACATGTGCTTATATGAAACACTTCCCCTTCAGTTCTCGAGCAGTAGGGAGTAATATATTTTCCAATATTTTTGTGGAAGTAGGTAAAAGACATAATGAATCACATAGTAGCAGGAATGGACACAGTGTTTGACTTTCTGGGGTTATTTGGTGGTTTATTGCTTGAGGATTTTTCAGGGGGAAGCATGGTATAATATTTTTTTGTCTCTATGCTCCTCAGAAATTATATACATTAATTATAAAAGTGATGTGTAATTGTCTCTGCCTAATTTTGGACAGTATTAGATGATAGGGCTGAAATACTCCCTAATGGAATGTTTAGGTTGTGAAATGAAGCACAGGAAAATCAAAAAGCAAACTAGACTCTACAAAAATCCCCCATCACCAAGGTGTAGGTTTGTCCCGTCTCTTTTGAGGAGGTCACCTTAAAAATGCTTTTTTGTAGAATTAGTGCCATGAACAGGAATGTGCCTCAAAAGAGAGACTAACTTGTATTTTGCTTAAAGCTGAAATCCAAAGTCAGTGACATCCCTTGCCTGGTTACCCGAGCCTTTCAAAATCTTTCATGTCTGATTTTCAAAGTTTTTACATTGGTTAAAGAAAAAGAAAATTATTTTGACTCTGATCTGTACTCGTTACAAAAAAAACTTTAATTGATATAATTTCCACCTGAGGTTAGTGTGTTTTTTAATTCTTTGGTCTCTATTTTATTTAAAAAAAAATAAAAAGACAGACAAAAAGAACAATAATTTAAAGGTGAGATGTATTGGAGGCAAGAAAGAAGAGAAACCTTCCATTTATGAAAACAGACTGAAATGAGGTACTGTCATCTGCAGATGTCTCATCATCTAAATTGCTTTTCCAGACTAATTAATAGAACCTGGATGCCACTATTTCTCCATTAACACTATCCCTTTGGAAAAAAACATGTTAGCAGCACAATTTTTCCAATTGCTGCCATTAAAAAAAGGCTAAGATAATAGAAAAAAGAACACTCCATTCAGCTATCATTCTCCAAGATATGAATGCTTTAAGGCCTGGTCACACATAATCAGTAGAATTCCTCTTTATTTTGGTAAGATTGTGGGTGCCTAACACACTCACATGTGCTGGCCATGTCCTGGCAGCTTTCCAGAAAGGATAATGATTTCCCTATCTCAGTTCCCTCACAGTTTGGATTAGATACAGTATTTTTGTTGCTGTGGTAAAATCTTTCTGTATTGCATGGCTGTGTGCTGTTTAACAGCTGTTCCTGTCCTCTGCAGGGATGGATGCTTTAAGCTGGGCTGTTTGCAGGAGTGCTTTAAGTGATTTTTAATGAAAAGCATAGAGGTGGTGAGCCACTGTGAAAAGCAATGCTATTTTCTTAGGAATTTCCTTCTTTGTAGGTCAGTGAAGATGCCCCTTCATCCATAGTCTTTGAACAGCTTGTCTGTCCCATTTGTGGTTGCCCTCCATCCAAGGACAGTGTGGCGCCTTGCTGAAAAGTGACAGCATGGTCACTGTCCCCAGTGTGTCCCCAGATCTGCAGCCAACACTCGTGGTTTTCCACAACCCTGATCAATGAAGACATAATAGCCCCAGACAAGACAAAGTGAAGCCAGAGCTGGTATCACAGAAATGATGTGCCTGGTAGCAGTCTCAGTGCCCAGTGGCTCCACCACTGCACAGGCTGGGACTTTCAGGCGTTGCTGTCAAGTTCCAAGGCAGCAGTTCCAGGCTTGAAGTCTGTTGGTTTTGAAAATAACCTTCTTATCATCAGTCATGGGAGAGTTTGGGTTGGAAAGGACCTTAAAGGCCAGCTAGTTCCAACCTCCCTGCCATGGGGGCACCTTACACTAGACCAGGCTTCTGAAAGCTCCATCTTCCCTGGTTTTGGACACTTCCAGGGATGGGACATCCACACTTCTCTGGGCAACCTGTGCCAGGGACTCACCACCCTCACAATATAGACAGATATAAGTTAAAGCATTATATCTGTTTATAATAATGTGCAGCTAATATTTATAGAAGTGCCCAGAACTACTTAAGAGTTTGTCACTTGCTTTGCAAGCTTATGTAAAATCTATGGCTGCTGTAGGGCAAAGGTATAAAACTTTCATGAGTAATATAAAATATACAAAATGTTGTTGTTAATATTTAATACAATTTGCAGCAGTCAATGACACAATCAATGTTTATTAATTAAGTTGTTCTGTTGCAATAGCAATTTCTTTTTTTTTTTTTTTTTTGGTATATGTGTGTCTTCAGGGAGAATTTAGCAAGCTTTCTTGACCCTTTCCAAAAAAAAAAAACTTGGCATGTTTAACAATAGTGCTGGCAATGTCTTACATTACTCGTTTGCTTTTTCTTCAGCGAGTAAACGCAGCTCTTTTAATGACACCTTCTATTTAAACTACACTACGTGATAAGAGAACTGGGTTTTGGCCAGGGTATTTAATAAGATGTGTTACAATTTGGGCTCTTTGTAGCAGCCATATTGACGCACTGCAGATAATCCAGCATTTGAGGGGTGGTTTTCTTTGTTTTAACTCTGCAATGTTTATGGGGCGTGCAGACAGCAGCATGCAGGGTAGAAGTGGAATTTATTCACCTGGGACCGACAAGGTCAGGTCTAACTGCACCTGCTCAATCAGACCATATACTGAATCGCCCCAAAATGCAGCATTTTGGCTCTAGCCACAGATGTTCCCATGTTGGTGATGTTCCTCTTGGAGCTTATAACACCTTAGACTGTTTTCTTTGAAATCACAGAAGGGAGGGAATGCCCCAACCCAAAGTTCTTGCAGGGCTGAACTGGTCAGCAGCAGGATTTTGAGTAATCCTGCCACAGCCCAGATTGTTCTGATTCACCAAGGTTGTGTGGAAACCATTTGCCTTTGTAGTACTAAAGGGGCTGGTTGTGATGGAGAACCTACAAGGGCCAGGGCCTGCTTCAGCAGCAGGTATAGCATTCAAGTGAATCCAGGAAGTTATTTCTGTCACCTGAGGTACATGGCTAATCTTCACTGCGGTTTTTACCGGTCTTCTCCGTTTTCCTCCATATTATTTCTCTCTTAAATAAAACTAAACAGTTTTAAGATGACTTCTTCACACTATAAAATAGCCTGATATATCTTTCAAGAAATGCTTTTGTGGTAGTGCTTAATGCCACGTCCAAAATTGTGTGTTGTCTGCAAAGTCCATCCATTCACTTTCGTCTATGTGCTGCACTGATTGAGAACTGTCCAAGCACATTTTCTTTCAATGTTTTTCCCTTAGACAATATTGAACTCTCCAGCTGTATTAGAATTGGAACACTTCATGGTTTGGGTTTTGGTATTGGGTTTTTTTTTCTCTTCTTCAGAAATAAAAACATTTTACAAAACAGAGCAGAGCCGTGCAAGAATTGTTTCTGCAGCAGCCATGAAGTGGTCAAATCATTAATTTATTTGTCTAATGCCTAATATAAACATAAAAGCCATGACACTGTATTCAATTTGTCCTCTGGGCTAAAAATGTCTTGAGGTTACCAGTGATCTTAGTTGTAATAAGTTTTATGTATGTGTATCTCTGTATAACTGTGCCACATTATTTTGAACTATACTGCTAGGGGTTTATTGAAATATATCAATGTTATTGCTAATATTTCACAGACAGTTCTTCATTTCAGCAATATAGAATTCAATTTAGCAGAAATGTGATATTCCTCCTGAAATTTTAAATTCCCAGCAGATGTATAATTCAATTAAGTCCAGAAGATTAAAAAAATTGAAGTCATTCTCCATACATACACTCTTTCTGCTCAGTTCCAAAATAATGAAAAACTACAGCTGTTCAGTTTTGGTTCATCTATCGCTTTGTACAATTTTTATGGGTTTTATGTGTAATCACATTTGCAGAGAGAATTTTTATACAGCCTGCTCCATTTTGCACAGTTATTATCTTTCCACATTAAAAACAGATTGTAAAAACTGATACACAAGCCTTGGGCCCACTCCTTAAGGCAAGTAAAGCATGGTCATTAATCATGGGGGGTGCAGGGGAAAAGGGAGTTTGTAAAACTTAATTGTTCTGTTTCCTTGTGCTGCAAGATGGCCTTTGTCTCCTCTTCTTCCTTCCATCCACACGCTTTTTTCTTTTCTTTTTTTTTTTTTTAAACTCTTTCCAGCCTCTGTGTGGAACTAAAGGGGTCATTTATTTGTGTGTAACTGACTTCAGCAGAAATTGGACACAGGCATTACCTAAAAGCGTAATTCTCCTCCGAAGGTGAAGAGGTCCCTGCGTGTAAGCGCCTGCATGCTGAGAGTCTTACCAAACCTTTCTTAAGTTCTTGGCTTGTGTTCCTAGGCTGGCGCTCAGGGTCAGGTTTCCATGTCAAATGTCACAAACGGTGTCTGTGATCTATGTAGAATAATTTAATTTCCTGTGCCTCAATTTGTCCATTTTTTGAATGCAGCTGCAACACAGACCTGTTTCAGAGGGTGCTACTTGCACCTAAGTAGTTGCTTCGCTTGTTGAACTGAGATGCCTAAAATCTTGCTGCTTTATAGGGATATAAACGAGGTAAACTTATAATATATTCATAAAGATTTTGCTTCAAAATTTTCCCATCTCTTTTTCTAATCACATCCATCTATTATGACCTCTCTCTGAATTCCTGGTCCAGAAAGGAATTAAAGTCTGTTTCATCTTGGTATTTCAAACACAAAATACATAAAATATTTTTAGTCGAAGCTCTAAGCACAAGGTGTCAGAAGGGCATTTTATAAAAAGTTCACCCTGTGATTCCTTCCAACAAGACAGCATTTGCCACATTCCCTGAACAGTCACTCAAACGTAAATAGCTTAAGCATTAGTGATCACCCCTGCATCTAATCAACTACCTGATTGCCTATACAAATCCTACACTGCTCAGTATTGACCTCAGTGAGGAAAACATTGATTCACTGACCTGTAACTTGATTGTTTTCTAAAAAGTGTAAGGGACTTACCCATGCGTGTTGAAGGTGCTTCTTTGCTGTAAGGTGTCTTGCCTTTAGTAGATAAAAAAGTATCCAGCAGGATACTTTTTTTCTCTTCTCCTTCTCTGCAAAACTGGAATGTACAGCTGTTGAAATTGGAGAAGCAGATGATTTCACTTTGATTTTGTTTTAGCTAAAAGATCTGGCTTTGGGGTGAATAAATCAGCTGAGGAAAAATAACTGGCAAAAATTCAGTGTTGGCAGGAGAGCAGTATTGGACAGAACAGTGAACAATCATGCTAGGTGAAATATGATGTATGTACTTGCCATTGCATGAGCAATAACTCAGCTTTCCTGTCCATGGTTACTGCTTCAGCAACCACGAAAAGAATTTCAGATCAGAATCTATATTAATCTGTGTTACAAATTGATATCCAGACCAGTTTAATAATTGTGAAAGATTAAAAATTTATTTACTGTTGACCTTTGATTTTTTTGTCTTGTGTATGTGGCAGCATGTTAAGATCATTTTCATCTTTGGGTACTGTGCATTCTTCTAACTACTCCTCTAACTCTGTATTTTATTCTATGAGATTTGCAGAGAGGGTTTTTTTGCAGCTTTGTAGAAATTCATCTTCCATGTATCTTAGTTTTCCAATGTAAAAAAAAATGTCCCTGCCATCATGTAACTTTTCACCTCCTTGTGAGTCTTGTCCTATATATAACATGAAAATCTTTGAGCTGCAGCTGATTAATTACTTCCTCCCTTCCACTGCCTGCATCGTAGATGCCTCCCTACATCTGCTAAGCTGCCAAACCTAAACATTTCTGATGCTGTTAGTCTTCTTTTATAGGATAGCAGCCTTTCTTTGGACTGTAGGATTTGACTTCGTGCATGTGAAATAAAGCTCCAGGGGACACAAACCATAAGGAAAGTCAATGTTTACTGGGATCTAACATTTATGCCTACCTATGACACTGGTAATACGCAAGTCAGACATTTGCTACTAAATGTTAAGTGAATTCTGCATTCCTGTCACTCTGGGCACAGAGAACATATTTTTCTTATCTTTTTGTAGAAGCCTTTCCTGTATTTGAAAGACACAGAAGCAGGTCTGTAGCTTTTGAAGATGTTGAAGCTTCCCTTGCCCATCTACTCTCCAGATCATCACAGCAAACCCAGCTCTTCCATTTTTTGCTACCTGTAGGTCATAGCATTTGGAACTTGGACCATTTCTCTTGTTGTCTTCTGGGCTCTCTCTAATTGTCTCATAACTTTGTGGTAACTTGGTGCCTGAAACTTCACCAGTTCTGGGTAGACAATATTGTGCTAAAAATTCCTTTTGTGGAACAAAACATCCCGTTTCTCATTGGGCTTTGTAAATATAGTGACCCTGTGTTTATGTTTCCTGTGATCCAAGTGGTCTCCCCGCCTTCCCCTTCACACAGCTGAATGTGTCTTTCAAGACTAAACAGCGTCTTCCCACCATGTCCACACTGAAGTGGTGTATTAGGACTTGCCTGCAGAAAGAACTCTTTCAGCCTGGCTACTCTGAGCTGTAATGAAAACAAATAGATACTGTCCACTTGGATGATAGTTTATCTTCCATGTTTTCTCATT
The DNA here is from genome assembly GCF_020740725.1 of Corvus hawaiiensis. Classification (NCBI taxonomy): domain Eukaryota; kingdom Metazoa; phylum Chordata; class Aves; order Passeriformes; family Corvidae; genus Corvus; species Corvus hawaiiensis. The sequence continues at coordinate 74,648,220 of NC_063216.1, read as the reverse complement.
GAATTTGTTGTATTGCAAAACTTTGAGTCATGTGCCTGTAGCCTATGTTTTGGAAACCTCCCCTGCTGATGCAGGAAAGGCTCGAAGAAAGCATCCAGAATGGAATATGTTGAAAGATCCCATCCATCTGGCTGGCTGATGAGACAATAAAAGAAGAGTGGTTTGTTTTTTTGCTGTTACCCAATCTGTGCTTGGACATTATCTGCATATCCAAACATACTGACTTTGTCCCAAGAAATCTCCATGTGAGGGTTTTTTCACAGTTCTCTCATTGCACTGAAAATGTACTGTCCAGCAGATGGGATGGCAGTACTGATACTGTACCTGGAGATGATAAGATCCTTGACTGAGTAAATAACACTCATCAGTAAATAATTCTTTGTGCAAAATCTGTATTTTTTAAATAATTTAGTTTCTTTCTCTTAGATTATGATGTGAAGCAGCCACTTGAATTTGCCATTTAACTTGATTGGACTATAGGATACGTGACTGGAGCCAGGAAAGAAACAGAGCTGGGTTTCTTACCACCCATCCATCTTGCTGTTTTTATTGCTGTGAACGTGTTTCAGTGTCAGGGTTTATTCAGGGTTTCCAGGGCTAATTCTCCACAGCAACCTCTGTATAAATTACAATTCTTCAGCACCCTTGTGTAATTTACTTTGTAAAAACTTGTGAAAACTTTTGAAAAGCTTGAGAACTCACCTTTTATCAGGTGCAGGCGAGGGTCCCATGTAGCTGCAAGTCCCATGTTGGCTGAGCTGCAAGTGAGCAAGATCCTGGGTTGAGCTTTGAAGTATTTTTTTGCAACCTACCTATGGTTGAATGTGACTCTGTGGCTTGGAGAACAATAGGCTTTTTCAGACTGTTTCAAGAACATAATGTCAGTTTGGTAACTGAGATCACCCCAATTTGTAAGAAAATTTCTCCCTTGTTTTAAATGCTAAATCTTTTATCTATAGCAACTGGAAAGAGTAAGACAGGCCAAAGCACTGCTACAGACCTGCTCCTTCCTACTTGTTTTTTTTACTGCTGGGTGCACATCAGGCTTTCAATTACTTTCTTGTTTACATCAAGAGAGGAAAACAATGCTGATTGTACCCACAGGTGGTCAGCCTTTAGGTAATCAAAGGAAAGCAATTAATTCCTTCTATGCACAACAATGCACTTCCTCCTAATGGAAAATAAACACTGTCACTTCCCATAACACACCCGAAGAAGGACCCATGGATGCAGGACTTTTTCAGCTACCATGTTGCTTTTACTTCCCCCTCAAGAGGGAAGAGGAAAGAGTTGAAGTGAGGCAGGGAGGAACCCAAAACGGATATTTTACCTCCCAGCTGTGGCCTTTTGTGGCAAACATTTAAAAACATGAAAATCCCTGAGGTAGAAAACACTGGAGCAATCCAAACCCAGTAAACTCTGAGGAATGAGTGTCTTAAGGGACACTCATGGTCTACTGCAGTCCCAGACTCTTAAACAAGGAGTAAATAGATGCTGGAAGTTGTTGAACTCCTGCAAGCAGCACCCATTCTGCAGCGAGCCAGGGTCCAGGTCTCTCATGACTCAGATCCAGGGTCACAGCCATGGGTGCACCCTGGAATACTGTCACTCTGAAAACCAGCTGCTGTCTTCCTCCAGTGTCCAAGAAAAATACCTCCTTCTTCCCAAGTGATGGCAAAGCCGAAAACGTGCTGAGAAAAGCAGGCATTATCTGGATGAAGACTGCAATCCACCCATTCCAGCACAGGTAACGAGGTTGTTAGGAGAGTGTCACAAAAACATTACAGCATGGGTCCTCAGAAGAAACTGGGAAGAAGGTTTTTCAAATCCTTGAAGGTATACGGGGATGTTAAGTTGCTAATTTCGTTTGGGGGTTGGTTTTTTTCCTCTCAGTTAAAGGGAATCTTAGAAACTTATTTGTAAAGCAAACAAAACAAAAATAAAAAAGCATCCTCCTAAGTGCTACCATGGGACTTGCAATAAAAGTGAAGGAGCTGATAATCCTGTATTCTGTCTTTCCAAAACATACATTTAAAAATTTTATGACTTTGACCTGGGTAAGCATGAAATCTTATTCAACCCCAGCCTGAAATTCTTGTGGTTTCTGTTTTGCAGTGTGGGTGAGCTGACAGTTCAAATTTAGGTTTACTTCAAGCCTTGTTTTTATCATCTTTAAATTAAAATGCCTTGTATTCTAGTATTTACGAACTGTTTCCTTGTAAACTGAAAGGGAGAAAAAACCCTCTCTTGTTCATTCCCATTTAGTCTATTTATATGTGTAAGCAGCCAGTGACACTCATAAGAGATTCCTGTCTAAGTATGTCCTAATCAAAAGCAAATTTGGAGAAAACACAGCAATGTAGAGGGTAGTGTTTTATTTAATTTGGGGTGGAATTTTTTTCTTATTAAATTATATGATTTCCATAATATATTAATTATATTATAAGGCAGGGCCAGTGATAGAAGGAAGACAATGCAAGGGACATGAATTTAATGTTATCCCCAGTTTAGCAGACAATTACTGCATTTTTTTCTTTTTACTTTATTTAGGAATTATTCAGTTTATTAGTATTTAGAATATTTAGTTTTAAAATAAATATGTCAAGAACTATTATAAAAAGAAAGAAAAAAAGGCAACACAGTTCCCTGTACTTATCAGACCCACCTTTCCTATGCTATAGCGAGTTCAGCCCTAAAAGGCTTCTTATGCAAATAAATAAACTTGAATAAAATGAGCTTGAGAATTCAAAGAATATTGTGTACGTCTCTGTCACATTTATCTTTTTCACATACATCAGAATGAAATTTGCCTCTTTTTCTTGATCTCTCAACATTTAATCTCTATTGTTAGACAACTCAAGCTCTTCTCTCACTACCACCCAAAATGTTTTGTGATAACCACAAGGCACTCAACAGCCTGCTCATCCTGTGGCTACTCAAAACAGCCTCAAGAAAATAAGATTTTTTTTTTTCCATGCAGCTGTTAGAGATGCCTCTAGACATCACCTTTTCTGCCTTTAGTTTTGTATAAAGGGTGTAATCATTCTAGTGCTTCAAGTGGCCATAGAAGTGACCGAAGTCTTGAGGTCGTTTTTTTTTTCCTTGGAGGGAAGGACTGCTGTGTTTTGTGCACATCAGCTTGGCTGCTGCTATCTAACATATACATTGTAAATGTGAAGTGTCATGACTCCTTCAAGTGGCTTGAGTGCTGGGAAACTGCCTTGAAAGCTGTCAAACCAGCCAAAGTGTGGCTCCTCACACATGATCTGTCACTAAAAAATCCTTTCAGCCAGAAGTTGCCTCAAATAGCAAACTCACTACTGGGGCTATCTGACCAATTTCTATTCATAGAGTGGGAGAAAAAGGAATGTACAACACTGGGAAAATTACTTGCTGGTAATTTTTTGTTGTTAATACTGTTCTTTTTCCAGACTGCTTTCCTTCTTTCTCGCTTGTCTGGGATGTTGCTTGACAGATGTTTCCTTCTTATCTCACTCTTTCTTTATTGCTCTGCCAGTACTATCTGATTGATAGGAAGTGGGCAGGCTGGTACTTACAATGCCATCCCTGGCAGATAACGCTGATAACTCTTTTGCCAACTATTTAAAGAGAGCTGGAGTCACTGCTCTGTTTTGACTGAAATCTGCTAGTAGAACAGGAAAAAGAAAGGATGAATTGCCCTGTGGTAATTATTATTCTTATTTTGCATGGGATTTTAATAAAGCCTGAATAAGTTTGAGAAAACCCTTGAGTTTTAAGGATGTTTGTGATCCATTTTACTTTAAACATTCAGCTGGGCTTGAACCTGGATTGAGCTCAATGATGCAAAACAATTTAGGGCAAAAGTTTAAGATCTTCCATCATCTCTATATAAATAAGCCAGATTGACTTAATTGCAGGTCGTGTTGGAAGTCTCACCCTTTTGCCTGGCTCCTTCAGTCCATGAGAGTGCCTACCCTGGTGCTGAATACCTCTTGATCCTGGTCTTGCTTCAGTAAAACTTCACGCAAACCAACAACATGGTTTGTGAAGCAGGACGATTAGTGGCGATGTGGAGGGGATCTAGGCACAGGAGAAGAAAGTTTATTGCTTTCATTGCAATTTAGTAGACATTTTTTGTCTTGATGGTTCTTTAAACTCTCTGGAACCTATAAAACCCTTAATGCGAGGAAATTTGGCTGAGTAGGAAATGGAGACCAGTGCAAATCGCTACAGTGCCCAACACCTTAGGAGTGATCTCTGTGAGGATTTTTGTCACAGTATTTCACTTTTATCACTTTACTTACTGTATGTCATTGTCAATACACCCCATTCATCTGTGATTAATAGGATAATTTCATTCTTGACTTAACTGGGACTCTGCATAGTCAGAAAAACCTGGTGGTTGTATTACTTTATGCGATAAGTGTTGTGTCATGTAAGCAATTGGGGAAACATTCTGCCTCTGTGTGTTTATTACAGTGCAGTACTTTGTAAAGTCCGTTTGACTTGAACAAGGCTTTTGAACTATTGATTTAGCTGGCACTTGGTGCATTGAGAATAATAAACATTTGTAGTATGTAGGCAGCAGTCTATAAGAGGTAGGAGTCTGTCTGCTGGCATATGTAATGCAATAACCCATGTCAGCTGCATTGATGGGAAGCAATGATGAATATGGCAAAGCATAAATTTAAAAAAAAAAACCCAAACAAACAAAAAAAAAGAAAAAATAATTAAAGAGAGAGTTTAACTCCAAACTGTGTAAGCAAGATCCTTTAGGGCATTTTGTCTGACTTTAGGTGCACAGGAAATCCCATAATGTGTTTTGCAATGATGTATACTTCACCAAAATAATTTACACTGCTCAAATTGACTTAGAAATCAATCTAATAGGAGAACAGAATATGTATTTGTATCAGCATGATATATGTTTGTATGGGCTAACCTTCTCTTTCTGAGAGACTTACCTGGAAATAATGAAGTATAAAACACATTGTCTGGAAATTTTCCATGTCTGGAAATTTTCCAGCCAGGTAAAGTATTTGTAGATTATTTATTAAGTTTGAAGCATGGTGATATAGCTGCACATCTTAAATCTCTGTCTCTACTAATGTACCTGAATGGACCTTTCTCCTCTCTCAGTGAATGGAGGAGAGAGTAGCACCCACTAAGATGAAGCAGAAATAAGAGACAGTAATGCAAGGTGCATGTGGGGATAGGTCAAAATTCCTGCAGGTTAATCAGGATCACCTTTTATCTCTGAGAATGCTGATGACTAATGAATGCAGATCAAATCCTCAGCTCCAAATTCACTTAGCTGTATTTTTAATTTTTTTTCTTTTCTGTTTCACCCAAAATGCCTGCCTGAAGTGACATCCATTAAAAGTGTAGGCGCTCGCTTTGTGGAGGACAATGGGCCACATCACGTTGTCACTTTGGATGCAGAACTCCCACAGACTTTCAGCAAGTGCTGCTGGGAAGCAGATGGCATGTCTTGGCCCAGCCAAGGCGTGAGAGGCTGAACCAAGGCATGAGCCTCCTGTTTGGCAAATCCTTTTGAAATTAGGGTAAATTCTTGCAGCTTTCTGTGATCAGGCCTGGATTTCAAATACTAGGATTTTTTTCCCCTTTTTTTCTTTTATTCTATAGCATCAGCAAAGATTTTTAGCCATCCTGCTGATTCACTGTGATCAAAAAATGGTGCTGGTGTCTTGCTGCTGGTGGGAGGTTTCACACAGAAGCTCTGTGCACAGGCTGGATCCTCTGCTTGCATCCACAGCAAGTGGAGGGAATAAAGAGGCCTGTTTGCCTGGTGTACAATTTTATACACTTAAATGTAATGGTTTATGACAGAATTCAAAGCAACCAACTTTATATTCATAGAGAAGCTCAGAATTAAAATTGGTGGGTTTTTTTTTCCTTTCAGATGTTTTTTCTCTTCACAAAGGCCCAGAGGCAGCAGCAAGATTAACAAATCATGAGCTCTTAAGTGCACAAGCATTTTTTATTTTTTTCCCCTTCATTTGCAGTTGCTGAGTGCCTAAAGTTAACCACGTGCTTAAGAGCTTTGTTGTATCAGAGGTGAAATCTTGTAGCACAAGCAAAGAGAAATTAAGCACAGGTGTGGAGTTTTAGTAGCCACTATTTTTTAGGGCTCAGGGGTCCCCAGGTAAAATTGCTGGGGCGTATTGGGTGTGCAGAGTTCACACTTAAGCTGCAGTAACTGCTTTAAATTTTTTTTTTATTTGATGCTATACTCATCATAGTCAGCCCAAAGCATTGATCATAGGCTGAATGGTTGTCAGCTTGATCCAAAGCTTGTCAGCTGTCAGTCATGGAAGAGTTTTGGGGTTTCCTGTGGTATTTGAGATCTGGCTTTTGTTTGTTTTGACCCTTCTTCTCATAGTTGGGGTGGTTTTATTGCCTTCCTTCAGTGCAAACTACGCTTCATCCTTTGATGTTGCAATGAAGGGTTTGTATCTAAATGACTGACCACAGGAAAAACCTGGTATGTGGTTATTCCTGACACGTTGTGGTAGCCAGGGCTTTTTTAGTGCCTCTCTTTTCTTTCATATTATTTTCTTTCCCTTTTCCTTTCTTTTCTTTTTTTCTCTCCCTCCCATTCACTGAAGATGCAGGGATTATATAGTTGAATTATCTGTCAGCCCCTATTTTTCTATCTCTTGTCTCTATGGTTTTTTACACCAGTTAACACAGTTTAACCAAATTTGACAGGCAGAGATGTCTCAGGTATATTTAATTTCTGCCACTTCCATGAAAATAGTGGGCATTGCAAAGGAGAAAAAGTGGCCTGTACAAGGTAAAGTCAGGATTTCAACCTGTATTGGTATTCAAAAATTTGCATGGGAGGGCAACTTCGACACATAAATCAAAGGGTAAAGAGGCCCCTTTGGTTCTGCCACTCACCAAATCCCTTGTCTTTCTCCCACCTTTGTGTTTAGCTGGATCATAGGAGCAGATATGACAGTTCTCTGTCTGAGCACTCTGTGGGGTCCAAGCACAGGGGGATGAACAATTCCCTAGTCTGGTACAAGCCAGGATGTGATTACTATTCAGTATTGATTTTTCAGGTAGGCAACAATAAAAAAAAATTGAACAAGAAGTCTGAGGGTGGTTGAAAGAGATTTCAGGGCCTTGGAACAAATGGGTAAGGCACTAGGAGCACAAGTAGCATTCTCCCCTATCCTTCCAACCCCAGGGAATGATGCAGGAAGAAACAGGAGGAGCCAGCAGATCAATACCTGGCTCTGAGCCTGGTATTTCTGGCAGAATTTGGGGGTTTTGATCATGGATCTGTTTACATTAGGCAAGGCCTGCTGGAAACAGTGTGGTTACACCTGTCTCCCAGTGGGGAAAGGAACTTTGCACAGGAGTTAGCAAGGCTCACTAAGAGAAGTTTAAACTAGATTTGAAGAGGGAGGGAGATAAAACCAGGCTCACAAGAAATAAGCCGGGAGTAGCACACCAATGACTGAGGTGTGTTAGTGAGGTCCTCTGTTCTGCCTTCTCAGGCATGGAAATCTATGTGGTAGCAAAAACACAACTGATGTTTTAGAAACCATGGAAGTGCCTGAGAACGGTCACAGAGGAGTTTGGGCTTCTCTCCACAAAGGTGGTGGGATCAGTAGCCCAAAGGAACAGCATCTACACCGACATCTGCAGCATGGGCAGCACACAGGAGGAGCTGGAAACCAGGAGCAGCAGGAAAACAATGACATAATTGCCATCACAGGAATGTGGTGAGATGACACACACAACTGGAGCACTGCAATGCATGGCAATAAAGTGTTCAGAAGGGACAGGCAAAGAGAGGTGATGGGATAGGTTAGAGAGTGTTTTGATTGTCTGGATCTTGGCGATGACAGGATGAGCGTTTATGGGTAAGACTCAGGGGAAAGGTCAATAAGGCAGGCGTCCTAGTGTGTTTCTGTTCTAGGCCACCCAACCGGGGTGAAGAGAGAGACAAAGCATTTAATAAGCAGCTGGGAAAATTACTAGCCCACAATTACAAGGTCTCACAATTACAAGGTCTCACAATTACTAGCCCATGTTCTCATGGGGCACTACACCTTACCCAGGTGTACACCAGAAATAAAGTACAGCAGAGAGGAAGCAGTCTAGGAGGTCCCTGGAGTGTGTGGAAGAACTTCCTGACATAGCTGGTGAGGAAGCCAGCTAGGAAAGGTGCCCCTCTGGACCTGCTGTTTGTGAACAGAGGAAGACTTGTGGATCGTGTGATAGTCTGAGGCCATCTTGGGCACAGTGATCACAAAATGATACTTTTTGATTCTTGGAGTAAGGAGGGGCATGAGCAGAACTGCTCTGGAGGGCAAGCTTTGGCCTGTTTAGGATGCTGGTTGAGAGAGTCCCTTGGGAGGCAGTCCTGAGAGGCAAAGTTGACCAGGAAGGCTGGACATTCTTCAAGAAGGAAATCCTAAATACCCCGGAACAGGATTTCCCTGTGTCAAAAGATGAGCTGGTGGGGAAGACTGGCCTGGCTGAACAGAGAGCTTTAGCAGGAACTCAGAGATAAAAAAGGAGAGTATGTGACCTTTGGAGTAAGGGACAAGCAATGCAGGAAGACTAAAAGGTTGTTGTGAGGTTATACAGGGAGAAAATCTGAATGGCCAAAACCCAGTTAGAAATTTATCTGGCTACTGCCATAATGGACAATAAAATGTTTCTATAAATACATCAGCAACAACAAAAGGGCTGAGGAGAATCTCCATCCTTTATTGGATGCAGGGGAAAATACAGTGGTGAAGGATGAGGAAAAGACTGAGGTATTTAATGCCTTCTTTGCCTCAGTCTTTAATAATAAGATCATCCCCCTGTACTCGGCACTGGTGAGGCCACACCTCAAACCCTGAGTTCAGTTCTGGGCCCCTCACGTCAAGAAAGACACTGAGGGGCTGGAGCATGTCCAGAGAAGGGAACAGAGCTGGGGAAGGGTCTGGAGCACAAGTCCTATGGGGAGCAGCTGAGGGAGCTGGGCAGGCTCAGCCTGGAGAAAAAGAGGCTTGGGGGTGACGTTATCACTCTCCACAACTCCCTGACAGGAGGATGTAGCCAGATGGGAGCTGGTCTCTTCTCACAAGTAACAAGCAATAGAACAAGAGAAAATGGCCTTAACTTGCACCAGGGGAGTTTTAGCTTCAATGTTAGGAAAAATTTCTTCTCTGAAAGGGTTGTCAAGCACTGGAACCGGCTGCCCAGGGCAGTGGTGGAATCACCATCCCTGGAGGGATTTAAAAGACATGTGGTACTTGGGGACATAGATTAGTGGTGGGCTTGGCAGTGCTGGGTTAATGGCTGGACTTAATAATCTTAACGTTCTTTTCCAACATCAACAATTCTGCAATACAAAATGAGTGTGAGATGGAGCAGTGCTACCTTGAACACAAAATGCAGCTGGAAAACTAAATTCAGAGTCACTTATTATTTCTGGATGGACTTCGGAGATGGGGAGGGCAAGGAGATGCCCCCACCTAAATGGTCTGTGCGCTTAAAGTGGTTGAGCGCGGGAGAGAGTCAGACAGGCTGGTGCTGCCTGTATGTGTCTGTGTGTGTTTGCTGTGCCAATTAATTACATCTCTTTGTAGTGTGGTAGTGATTTCATCCAGGGGAAATGAAAGAACGTGCAGTTAAATAACCCTCTGTGTGTATATGTAATTTCTGGAGCTTCCTGTGAATGCTAATATTGTGATTGGACAAGTTATTTCTCAGCTCTTGAAGCCACCCGTCAGAGTGGAAGTTTTGTGAAGTTCTTAGTGATTTTTCCCTGGTGAAAACACAGGAGGCTGGTGAAGGCATGATCTGTTTTTGTTTATCTCTTCAATTCCTAATCATTGGATAAAAATCTTTGTTTTTTTCAGGGAAATAATAGGGAAAAGAAAGATCTACAGCTTGTTAAAAAAACAAGAAGTATAAAAGTATTAATTCTTCATGTATGTAAACTCAACTCAAAAAACAAACCTAAGACAAGGAAATATTTCAGTCTGAAGTCTATGGCTTTGCTTTTTTTGTTGTTGTTCTCTACTTCTGGCTGCCATTGTGTGGGATGGTGCCTGTTTGGAGGTGTTAATCTATACATAATGAAATTTCAGAGAGCACACGTACTATATCTGCAGTGCTCCAACTGTTCTTTGAGATCCCTGTGAATGCATCTGACATAATAACCAAAGAAAACAGTGGAAAACCTGTGATTAGAAACCTAACAAGTAGAGCTTATTTAGTGATAGCTAAAAATGCTACAATTCACATGTGCTGGCTTGCTTTATACAGCTCAACAAGACAGATCTGGGCTTTTGTTGGTGTAGAAAACACTTTAAAACAGAGTACAGGAATTTATGATTTCCATTACTCACTTTGAAAATCAATCTTTTCCCAGTGTTTTTCTGCTGAAAGTTCTTTTTTGAAGGATCAAGTTCTGTTATACTTGCTAGTTTAATCTTTTTCTCCACCCCAAGTCAGTGATGTGGGAACCTTTCAGATAAACAGCGCTGAAAGATTAAAACCATTAACAGTATAGCTAATACCTGTCCTAAGTCCTTATCAGAGAGTCACACATAAAATTACTGACTGTTCCTTATGTACCAACTTCATGCTTGGCCTTATTTTCTGGGACATTGTGTTCTTGTCTCTTGCTGAATAAGAGGGAGGGTGCAGTCTATGTCAAAACAACTTCTATCTGAGTAGTCTGTGACATGTAGACATGAACTAAGAAGTAATTGAAGTGCTAATTTGTTTTAGCAGAATATTACAATATATTGGTACTTTGTGCACTAGGTTGTTATGTATATTCAAGGTTCACTGCTGACATGGGTTGGGGGGAAATTGGGCTTTATGAGACAGCCCTGATGTACTAAAAAAGTTTTGTGAAATGGATAAAATACTTGTGTTTGAATTTTATTGATTGATAGTAGGGGAGGTGAAATAGGAAACTGTATTTCTGGAGGCAAGTGTATGAAGACAGACCAGAATTGCCAGAATAAAGCAAGCTGGGGAAGAGGAATATGATGTAAAAGGCAAGTAAAAAAGCAAGAGGAGGTGACTGTTGGGGTCCCTCCCCGGATCCCCACTGCAACAGGTGACTGTGAACCGAGTACTAGGAGTAAACCAGACTAGAAGACATCTAAACGTAGAAGAAATTTTATTTCTTCTTCATTATTGGAAGTTAAAAAAAGAAGGGCCAGGGAGACTTCTGTCAGGAAAAGATGTGGAAGTATGGAGATAAACCTCAGCACTGGTAGGGAAAAAGCAAGAACAGCACTCAACTTGCTGGGTTCTGGGGGTGTTTATCATGTGTTTGGGGTTTTTCTTTCTTTTTTTTTAAGAAAGATGGCAAAATCTCATGTATGTTGATAGTATCAGAGTATGAGCTGAGAACTTCAGTAGCTGACATGATAATGTAGCTGTCGCTGTCATGCATATGGGGGCATGTCTCTGGAGTTTATAAAAGTGATTTTAATTTCTAGTCCTCCCTATTTAAAATTCAAGGGTTTTAGAAGCCTTATGGCCTTAGCATTGCTGTGGGCATGGATTTGGTGTGAACTCAAGGCGATATTACGTGTAGTGTCACCACCAAGAACTTCCTGAAGCATCTGGGGTTCCCCCAGAGGTGTCTCCTGCAGTCCTGGAAAGACCTGGCCCCGTTTCACTTGTGAGATCTGACAAGATCATAGCCTGGGGTGGGAATGGCTTCTGCAAAGAGCTCCACAGAATAGGGGAATAGGACAGATTGGGGTCGGGCTGACAAGATTTAAGTTGACACACATTTTGTGAAATGAAAAGGTCATGTTTCAATGAGAAAGGAGTGGGGGTTTTGTTTGTGGGATTTGTCTTCTGGCTCGAATTTCACTGATGGCAATCTGGTGCACAAACATAAGTGAATGCTTGGATATCAGGGCTTTATTAAGGATTTCAGCTGGTTGCAACTCATTCATCTGATATGGCCCAGTTGTTCAAATAGGCCAGTGCACTCCACACCTCCTACACCCTCTGTATATGAGGAGCTTGGCCCATGGCTTCATAAACTAATAATATCTAAGAAAGCTTTGCACCTCTCAGCAGCATGGCAGAGCTGCTCTGATTCCCCTCCTTCCTGAAGAATTGAGCTGGGGGAAAATGTCCCTCTCCTTTTGTCCCTACTATAAAATTTTAAACCTAAACAAGTAAAGACTTTAAATAGTGTAAAACTTCAATAAGGAAATTTTTACTTCTATTGAAACATTCTTTGTTTGGTTCTGGTTTTTTTTTTCCTTGTTGAAACACTTACAGCATCACCTCAAAGCTGTAGCTGTGCTCTGTGCTGTCTATAAATGCAACAAAAAGAGTTGCTTCTGGCAAAAAAGAGACTATAATTTATATATAATATAAAGCAACTGTAGGGAGTTCTCACTAATACAGACTCCCCATCTGGAAATAAGCTGTTGTTGAGCTGTCTGCTGTGGACAGGAGGGTTGGGCTGGAGGTTTCTGTTCTCTGCATTTGAGACTGCTTTTAAAGGACTTCTGCTGATTATTATTTTTCCTTCTTCTCAGTACTTTTTTCTTTGGCATTGATTTGTTTACAGCTCTGTGAGTTGCACCCAGTTTCCACTGCCATGGAGGTGCAATGACTTAAGTTGGATCCCATGCATAAGGAGCCCCTAATATTGGTTGGAAGTAGCCCCTGAGGTGTGTCTATTAAGACCCTTAACTCACTGGTCCTATTTTTTCCCTCATGCAGGTGGTATGGTCACTGCAAGCACTTGATACCAGAAAGATAGATCTTTAATTTTCCTAAATGCACATGCGTTGTGGTGCTATTTTTGGAACAGATGGAAGCTATTTCCTCAAATGGTATTAGTGCCTAACATGACAATAAATTCTTACACTGCAGTGCTCCTTCCCACAGGGGCAAATAAAGCACTTCCATTTTTGCCTTCTTCGACCAGAGCAATCAGCATGTCCACAGCATCTAAAGACGAGCATTTCCCTGCACAAGTGAATATCATAGCAGCAAATCTCCACTCCACGGGCAAATGAGATGTGCCAGGCATTTTAACGACGGAGTAGGTTAGCCAGGTTATAATTGTCTTTAATTTGCACTTGCAGAAGCTGTAACATTTACCTGAACATGGTTGGCACTGGGAGAAGGGGAAAATTATGTCACACTTCTGAAAAAAAATCAAAGAAACAACTTTAGATCTCATATTTGAAACAGAATATCCTGCTGATTGACCATGCACATTGGTAGAAGTAGGATTTTTTTGATCCATAGAGCTGAATGATCGCTGCAAGTAGTGAACATAAAAAATTAGTTCCATGGTGGAAAGCATGTACTTTTGCTTTTTTTTATCTTTTATTTTTCCTTTTTCAAGAGCATTTCAGAAGGCTCAGCCCTTCTCCCTGCTGAATGGCACATTGAATCCCTGCTCTTTGCTCTGTTGTCCTCAGAGACCTGAAAAATTTTTTAACTAAGGTTATCTGAGGTTTTGTCTAGTTTAGTTATTTTTAATAACAAAAAGAAGAGGCTGTCCTTCTGTTCCCACCCACTATTGTAGCATTTTACAGTAACATATAATTTCCTTTTTGAGCGAGAAATGGGTGATGAACACCATAACTAGTGCAGGTCTGCGCACCAGTCCTGGCACATCTCATGAACTTGCAAACCAAGACTGTGCTTTCTCTTCTGTTGTGTCTTGCAAACTTCCTCTCTTTCTTTGCAGTTCTTGCAGAAAATACCTACAGCCTTCAATTTCATCCTTACTGCTGCATTTTTTGTTATTTTTCAGCTTCTGCAGTGAATGGTTTTTGCTGTCAGTGTTTCTGTTCTGTGGGAGGGAACTGTGGGTGGTTACAGCTGTAACGTGTGCTCCATAATCTCAAAGCATTTGTTAGAAAATTTCCCGTTTGCTCTGTTTCAATTTTTAACCAGTTGAGTGGTGCATGCCGGTGCCCTGGGGTAGCCTTGCTGCTCTGGCATCACAGGCTGAGCTGCATCCCACCAACATTTGGAGCACTTGCCAATTGCAGCAGGACCCCATGATACCCAGAGCCTTCAAAGAGAGGATGAGATGAGGAATGGGTGTTGTATTTTAAGCCTAGCAGTCACTGTGGGTGGGAATTGAGGAGAGAGGCTCCTGAAGATTTGATTTTGCTTGGTTTAATTTTTTCTCCCTAATGTTCTGGCCAGCCAGTCCACAACCTACATTTCTGCCGAAGCTCCTGAGGGCATATTAGAGGAGAGTGGGAGTTGTCTTTTTGGTAGCCAGCAGCAGAAGGGCCTAAGTATTGATCGGGAAATGTGTGAGAAAAGCAGAAGGCATGAACAGCAGGTGGTTTGGATGGGAAGAGGCATTTCAGATTAGGGAAGAGGAGGAAATAGACCACTGCTTGACTTGGTTTACATCCATCCTGAGCATTTGAGAGCATGTGGATGTTATGTCCTCATGTTAGCACTCTCCACAAACCGTTTATTAAAATTTTCTTGTTGTGATGTGATATTTGCAACATGTGTTTCCTCGATGCTGTTGTTATAGAGACATTTCTCCTCTCCTCATGCCAGCTATTAAGAGCCATCATGTGCAATGGCATTTGAGTTTATTCTTCTCCTGGCATTAGTAGAGAACTTTCTTCTCTTTGTAAATGTTGAAATGTTTTGTAGCTTAGATATAAATATAGCAAAATCATATCGCTTTAGTTCCAGCATCTGGTAAGATCACTTTAATATATAATTGAGTAAAAATTATAATTTAAACAGCAATTTTGTCACTATTTTGTTACTTTAAAACCAAAAAAATCCAAGTTTTTTTTAGTCATGGTATGGATAAACAAATATCTTCTTTCTTTCAAACTAAAAATAGCTACAAATTCAGTCTCTTTTCCTCAAATTGCTCGCAATTTATAGTAGCAATGGCTTCAAGATTTGAAGTGCAGATCTGCTTATTGAACAGTCTGTGGATTAATGGATATGGGATCATGGGCTTTGTCAGGGAGACAGACATGAAACCCTGGTTGCCTCTTGTTTACTATTATGGGAGTTCATTTTTGATAATCTGGTAAAGAAATGATTGCAGAGGAAATGCGAGTGAGTCTCACCTGTGCACAGACAGGTTCCTGCAATGCTGGGTGTGCATCAGGTGTCAGTTCTCTGCACTGCTAAAATAGAGTATTCAACCCCTCTCTTGAGAAAGTACATGGCAGATTTGTGGTGGGTTTTAAAACCGAAACAGAGGATCTATTTATTCTCTCTACTTTTACTTCCCCTCCTTTTTCTTTCTTTCTCCTTTTTCCCACTGCCTCATCTTTTGGGGGAGTCTTTGGACCCAAAGACCTTTGAAAATCTGTCTCAAGTTTTGTTTTTTCAGATCTGATCTCATTTTCAGCAGAGAAGTTTTGTTCAAGCCTGGTAGTAGTGTGTTCAGGAGAGGAGGCTGCGTGGAAGAAGTTTGGGAGCCCTTTTGTGAACTAATTATAAATGTAGGATCTCGGTCTAACCTTCTGAACAAAGACTTTCAGGCATCTATATTCCCTTTTTCACAGTAATTCAAGCCTTCAAATTCCCTATTTATATTAAAGCAGTTGACAAAACTTCTGTGATTCTCTGCAAGGAAACATTTGTTTATACAGAGAGAGCCTGCAGGGCTGGGGAAGGGAAATGACTCTCGGTGTCAGAGCTCCCCATTCAGTAAGTTCCTCTTTGCAAGGGTGAAATATTTTCATTAGTCCTGGTTTGTAATTTGAATTTTTATGTAAAAGTAGTAAGACTATTGTTTGGGAAAATAACAGAGCCTTTTCTAATCTCATTTTTTTCCTCTGGTGACTTAATACTGAAGTCGTACATGGGAGATCTGTGGCTGTGTCTGGAAATTAAGGTCATTAGTCCCTGCTTCTACTGCAGCTACTTTGCAGGAGGAACTTCTTGGTAAACGATGTCTGCGCCAGAAGTCTCTGCTGCAGCTGGAAACCTGTTACATCTGTTAAAAACGTGTAAAAGGTGGGCCCTGCTGCAAGACTTTCACCTAAAGTTAATCAAAGCAGATAACGTGGGCAAAGGATGGACAAGCCACTGCAGGCTTTCCAATTCCAGTGATTTAGATTACGTTGTTCTTAATCTACAAAAAGGCCTTCCCCCTTTGGAAGAGATGGCCAGTAGAAAAGGAAAGCTTAACATGACTTGGTGGTTGTAGTTTGTTATCTTTTTGCATCACAACACTTATTTTGCAGTGTTCAGAAAAGACACGTTACAGAGTGAGAGAATTTTACATGCCATATCTTCATTTAAAAGCTGTGGCACGCATGAAATTTAATTACTCTCCTTCTATGGCTTAAATTGAGGGCAGCTTCAAAAATGAGGGTGGCTTCTATTAAACTTAATTACTTTTCCCTGCAGTCTGCATGGTTAGTAATCACGGGAAGATTCTAAACAAAGATACAGTAGAGAGATTCTTTTATGAGAATAGGACTGGAAAGTAGCCTATAAAATATAGAGAGATGCCAAATGCCTTTTATATCTAGCTTTAATTTATTATTGTTATAGTTAGCTAGCACAATAACAATAATAATTTTTCAGAATGATTAAGAAGGTATTGCTGGGGAAGGGATGTTAGCTGGATTTGGTCTTTCAATGTTCAAGCAATGAATTCCTCAATTTCTTCAAGTTCTTTTGCAGATTTACAGGGTGAAAAAAGGTTAATAATAGAATTTTTTTTACAATGTGTTCTATTGACTATAGATGGCAGATCTGACAGTTAAAATGAAATTTTTTCCAGAAGAAACTAATTATTTGAGATTTTATAGGGATGTATAATTATATTCACCTTAAAAAAAAGGGGGGGGGGGGAGTTTTATTACAACTGTGCTTTTTAAAGAACAAGTGTAGAAAAAAAAGTAGTAATTGTTCTTAATTATAGCTAACTGTAATTGCACATGACCACAATATGCAGCACATCAGCAGCAGATTAAGAGATCCTGGCATATGTGTAGTGTGCAGAGCAACTTTGAGCAGAGGTGCAGTTTTATGAATATAGTTACATATCATTTAGGTCTCCTACTTCAAATTCCATCCATGTTGATTTTGTTTTATTTTTACAGCTATTATGGCAAGATAATTGTTAGTTGGAAAGTGCTGCTGCAATGATTTGTCTGTTACAAACAAGTCAAAAACCTTCAAAAGGAAAACTTGTTTTCTTTTACACCAGTGATGTGGTATGACCAGGGGAGATTTTCCCGAATGCCCCTGTCTGTCTCCTGATGCAGATAGATGGCTAGCCGGATTTTTTTCTTTAGCATCTCAATATAATCAGTACCGAATTCCCGAGGATTCTTCAGCATGGTTGGAAATCTTAGTTAGAAATCTATCCACAAGTTTTTTTTAGATTCAAACTCCTCGAAAATGTAACCCATGAGTCTTTAGACAATGTGAAAATGCTGCTTTGAACAAAATCCAGAAATGTGAATACCTAAAGGTAGAGTTTGATTTCTTCTCTTGCACCTGATTCACAGCCTCACTTTTTTCTTTCAGCTGAGTGCACGCAGCTCCTGTTTTTGAGTGCAGCGTTGCCTGTAATACATTAAGCTGTCATTACACAGTGAACTAAAGAGGGAGTACAGATGCTTAAAGGAGGCTGCTGAGCTTCAAAACTACTGGCTGCATTTCCTACTCCAAAACAGGTCATTACTGAAAGAGCAGGGCTCAGTGTGCACCACGTTACCATTGAACGTGTGCACGGTCTTGTGATGGTAATTTCTGCATCTCTTTAGTACGTCAGATGTTTTCAGCCTTTGTCTTGATGTGCCAGGATGCTCTCCCATGTTCCCAACTTGTTTTAAGCTGTTCCTTTTACCCAAAAATAAATAAAGCCCATCTGTCACTGAATGTCTTCTTTCCAAAACAGAGTTTTTCAAAATGTTTCAGTCTTGGGCCAGCAGCAGAGTTAATTTAGCCTAGAACCTGGTGGACCAGAAGGGATCTTTTGAACTGCTGAGATAGGGTTGGTTTTTTGCCCTGCTTGTTGGCACAAACTATAGCCTCAGTTGTAAGAAGCTGTGCTTCTATGATTTTTTGTCTTTGTAGTTTGGGAAAAGTGTGGATGCCTACCCCAAATCAGTAGAGAAGGCTCTCTGAAAGGACCGTATGGTTTTAAAAAAAGGGGTTTCACCAAGAGGGACAATAGTGCACAAGAAGTGAGTGGCAGATATGTTCAAGAGTGAAAAGAAATTGGGTGGAATCACTCGGCAAAAAGAAAAGGTGAAATTGATGGCTGGGTACACAAGCAAACATGGTGAGGTGTAGGTATAATAGAAATTAAACTTCTTCCTGCAGGTAGCAATAAGAAATCAAAACTTGTTGTTTTACTGCGTGGAGAATCTCATGATAACTGGAATGTTCTAAATAAATCATTCACTTCAAATGGCAGCACTGTAGCAAAAAATTTATCTATTACAGGGCTGTTAATAAGCAAATGTGAGCACTATTTCTTGACAGCAGGATGTGATTGTTTTTTAATAAATCTGTGTTAAGCAGGAAAGGAATAAAAGCTGACACCCAAATAGCAATCCACTTTGGCTCCTGTTTTCTCACTCCAAGTATAGACAGATGCATTGACCCAGATCAGAAATTCTTGAAGGATAGTTCTGGTTAGCAGAAGCCAACATGGAATCAAATGTGTATACATTTGTGTATGTGTTCCCAGAAAAGTTAATGATACCATTGCAAATGCTGAACATGTTCCCCACTCCTCTTTGTTAATACAGTGTTGCTTATGCTCTGCAATAAACTATTATTTCTGTGCTATTTCTGTAATTACATTTAATAATCATCTCTCACAGTCCAATAGTATCAAACGTAGGAGTCTTTTCAACAAACTATGATAAATAGCTCCTTGCCGAACTGTTGTACTTGAGGAAGCTTTATGGCTCTCTTTGTAAGATTTGTCATTTTCTTAATGCAGCTTCAAAAAGCTTCTGAGCTTTGTTATGGACTGTCACTGTATTTTTCCCTTCCCCCTCTGCCTTCAAGTGTAGCTGGGTAAATGAAGCTTAATGTGCCATTTCCAAGCACTGTGACACTCCTCCGGGGCTGGTTACATTTACCATTGCTAAAGTCTAAATAAGTGAGTTTTAATGAGCAGGAATGGTTGCTAATAGCCGATTCAGGTACTTAGTAGTCCATGTTATTTAACTCTGGTAGAATTACAGAACATAAATGGTCTGATGATTAATAGATGAACCTGCTACATATTGCAGCCTAATAGTTTTTGCCATTAAAGTACTATCTGAACATCTTTGGGTTTGGATGTGGCTGGGGAGAAAAGGGCTTGCTTGTAGATTTATATCACTGGTAACTTACACTGTAAAACACTTTATATCGTAATTTCACAACACCATCGATGTATTGTTCAGTAACATTTATGAACTTGTTAAAGAGCAATGGTACTTGTGTACTTCAATTTCCTGAGGTGGACAGCTCAGCAGATTTATTCTCTCTGGTTAGGGTTGTCAAAAATAAACTCAACCCATCCTTTTAAGGTCAGAAATAAGACAGGGAGTTAGATCTTAATCTCTCTTCTTCTTCTGTCCCATTAATTTTGGTCAGTGGTAGATGGACCAATAAGAATAGAACTTGACTGTGTTGTTTTTAACATTTCTGATTTGTGGGAGGACAGGTGGCGAGAGGGGAAAAAAAAGAGGGCAAAAAAATAACAGATGAAAAACAAATGAGCAAGAATGAAGAAATAATAGCATCCAACATCTGTTGCAGTTTGTGCTGCGATACTCCAGAAGATACCGCAGTATTTATGGAAATAATATGAGGACTGTTTTGAACTGCAGCTAATGGGACACAGACTGCTGGCTGGCAGGCTTGTTCAGAGTCCTTTCTACATTTTTCCTGTTCCATATTTCAACCTGGTATCGTTGTATTTTAGATTATGAGGAGGAGATGTCAGGACAGAAAGGAGCTAAGAAGTAAACTTACCTTGACTAACAACCAGAAAAAGGAAGTAACTATTCCAGCAGGGGGATGAAAAGACAATATGGACAGATGTGTAAAGGAAATGTTGGCTATACTCGTGTTCCAGGTAGACAAGCTGTTTTCAGTAGTTCCTGTATCCATCCGATAAAAACTCTGCTGTAGAAGAGCAGGGGCTTTTCCAAAGCCATTGAATGCTTCTCCAGAGTCAGGGTTAAGGTAGCAGCAGCATTTTTCAGAGCTGGTTTCTGTTTCCATAGCTGGCAGTGTAGGCAGAGGAGTTTGCATCTGCCCATGGTACAGTGTGTGGCCATGCTCAGCATCCCTCCTACAGTGTGGAACTTCAGCAGGAGTTGACCTTGTGGAATTTCTGGAATTTGCTCCTTCTGAGTGGAAAAATACAGCGAGAGTGCACCGCTCTCAAAACTGAAAGTGGGAAGAGCCTGCGCTCACCCAAAGCCTGGAGATTTGTGGAATTCTCAGGGGGGTTGTTGTTTTGGGGGGTGTTTTTGTTGGTTTGAGGTTTTTTTAGTTGGTTTGGTTTTACTAGTGGGTTTTTTTCCCTGGTAGTTGCCAATGCCTGTATTTCTGCATACTGAACTGGGCAAACAAGACCATCCCCTTCCTAACTTATATTAGTTCTCCCAAAGTACTTATACTTAGCATCTCACTTTGTTCTAGAAGTACCTGAGCTTCACAAAACTTCAGAGATCCGCAAATGGCTGTCTCAGCCCAGTCCGCATTGGCTAAGAAAATAGTAACTATTTAAATACATAATAGCCGAAGTATCCAAGTTGTTTAGCTTCAGTAAAGTATTTTGGGACTGGGATGAGATGCCATTTCCAAGCTTGGCATTTCTTGGCAAAGAATCAAGAGTTACTTCTCTGAAATAAGTTTAAATAAAGCCTCCAAACTTTTTGAGTGGCTTGAAGTTTGTGTATACTAGTGAAAGCATCTACCACCAGGGAACACCAGAGTTTTGAACTGTTGGCATTGTGAGATTTGTGAGGGAAATATGGGCAGGAAGAGTGAGGTGTGGGCATTCAACAGAAAACAGTTATTAGGGTGGCTTTTTCTTTTTAGCATTCATCACTGAAGACATCAACGTTTGACCCAATCAATGGCTCACCACAAAGACACTTGTGTAAATTGTACACATAACTGGGCCTCTTACCCTACACAAGTCAGATAAAGTTTTGAATATCAGAAGATACTAACTGAAGCCCTGTACAACATGTCAGAAACTAAGGAAATAATCTAGGCTATCGCCATCTACAGAACTTGAATAATTTCTGTGTCTTTTTGCATATATCTCATGCAACCTTGTGAATGTATGACTTCTTGGGGTTGCTCAGCCTGGAGAAAAGAAGGCTCCATGCACCTATAACACCTTCCAGTACCCGAGAAGATTTAAAAGAAAGAGGAGGGACTCTTTATTGGGGAGTGTT
Source organism: Corvus hawaiiensis (assembly GCF_020740725.1). Classification (NCBI taxonomy): domain Eukaryota; kingdom Metazoa; phylum Chordata; class Aves; order Passeriformes; family Corvidae; genus Corvus; species Corvus hawaiiensis. The sequence continues at coordinate 74,626,816 of NC_063216.1, read as the reverse complement.
GTGATAGAAGGGGTAACAGATTTAAACTGAGGAGGGTAGACTTATATCAGGTATTAGGAAGAAAATCTTCATTGTGAGGGTGGTGAGGCACTGGCACAGGTTGCCCAGAGAAGCTGTGGCTGCCCCATCTCTGGAAGTCTTCAAGGCCAGGCTGGATGGGGCTTTGAGCAAACCGGTCTAGTAGAAGGTTCCCTGCCCATGGGATGATCTTCCAGCCCAAACTGTTTTATGACTCCATAATTCTTCTGGAGAATTAGCACGTGGCCCAGAATTCTCCTGCAGTTCTATATTTGTTCAACTAAATTTGACCCGAAGTTGCCACTGAGACTTTGGGTATGATTCCCCTCCTTTCCTTGGCACAGGGAGAAGAGGTGGTGGCAAAGTAACACTGCACCAGTGGCACTGTAGCATGAGCTACAGGTCAGTCAAATACCAAATGTGTAAGATTTTCTACCCTGGGAGATTACAGCAGGTTCAATGAGCATATGGGGAGGAACATCTGCTCTGTTTTGGATGATCTTTCTTCTCATTTTGGAGAGAGACAGAGGGTATTTGCCTCCTACTGAGCTCCCTGAGGCAGTTGCCTGTGCACCACTTCTTTCTCTTCCTGTACTAACAGGGTGAGGGTGTTGGAGTTGGTACCATGGTGGATTCTCCCCCATGTTCTTCCTGCTGCTTGCTGTGTCCTAGAGAGCCAAATCCTGTACCCATATGCTTTTTTTCTTTATTTCCAAGCTGTTAGCTTTCAAAATGCAACACTTGCCTGAGAAAACATGGCAACAGCCACATCCATGAAGGCAGGGTCTGACCTTGGAGCGAAGCACCAGAATGGGATCTTCCTTCATTTCTTCTCCATGCCCTGGCATTTCTCCCTGATGACCTTGGAATTGCATCCCATCCAGGCCCCCATTACCAGTCGCTAAAATCGACACTGCTGTGTTTCTTCCATAATTTCTATCTTGTTCTTTAATACCAGAGCAAAAGATGTATGAAAGAGAAGTTTCATCCGATGTCTGGTGGATAGTTAGACTAGGGGCCAAAATCTGAGCTGGGAGTTGTAGTTAAATTGCAAGGAGTGAGAATTTGGCCTGAATTATGCTTTGACTTGCAAGTCATAATATTGCTGTCTTCAGAGACGTTGGGGTGAAGGTTAAATAAAAACTTAATTTTTTATAAAATATGAACTAGTCACAATGATGAAGGCAGCTTTTATTTGGGGTATTATTTGTACACAGGATGTACACTGGACTTGAACAGTTTTGGTGGCAGGTGAATCACTGAATACATAGAGATTTCCTTCCTCATACCTAGGGAGGAATTAAAAATTCAGAAGTAGCAAATTTAGAATACTGAAAAATGTGGCTTTTAAAAATAATTGTGGGAGAAAACAACAAGCATGTTTGCTCATGTCCTTTATCTCAGTCAGCTAATCTTCCAGAATGTCACGTTGCATAGAAATAGATTTTTACATATGAACTTGTTACATCACTTCCTAAAAAAAGACTATTTAGCTTGTACTTAAATAGCACATTCAGAGACTGTTTATGCAGAATTTCTGCTGCAAATGTGTGATCCTTGTTAGGTAGCTAAGCTCGGTGTGAAGCTTTAAAATGGCATTGTATTTATTTGCTACTTACTGTGTGAAAGAATACTTACAGAAGTATCAGTTTGAAGGCTTGATAGTTTTCAATAGTTTAAGGGTTTTGAAAGATGAAATTGGTTTTGACCATTTTCATCTCTAGTTGGCATAGGGAACAATTCTACCAAAAAGATATGTAAAAAGCATGTGATATGGAGAAAACAAAACCTTCTCTGAAGTCTATCAAATTAATCACAGCAAAACTGAATCCAGAATTTAAACCCTATATTTTATCCAAATGTAGCCAGTTTATGTTGCTTCACGCTAACAAATCTGAGAAACTATCCAATTTAAGACCAGTGAAATATCTTGTGTCTCACAACGGTATTTCAATACACACTATTAATTCTTCCAAGTCAAGGCAGACTCAGTCCCCAATGTGATTTTAGGAAGAGCAGAGACAACAATGTGTCTTTGGAGGTTCCATTTTTCACCTGGAATGTGAAATCAATATCCTGACCATTTGTGGTCATTAAAAATCCCACTGCACCATTCTGAAAAAGTAGAGGCATTGACTCCCAAGTCTTGGTGAAGCTCCGACAAAGTAATTATATTCCTCCTGATACGACCTTCCTTTTAAAGCTAATTTAAAGTTCCTCTTCATCTGTTCTCCCCTGCTTCGAGTGGAAAATCCTTCTTATCCTTTTGTAAACTTTTCTTTAGTTCTGCTTTATACTGACAATTAGTGGCTGTCTTGCCACATTATTGATGCATGTCTAGGAGCAGAGAACATGTCTGCAATTGTGGACCCTACAATTAGAAAAGCTTTATTGGTGGTCTGGTTGAGGGGTGTTGTTCAACAACAAATTTTGGAACCTTCTCTACCCCGATTTTCTTGTGTTGCTCAGTCAGTGGTGCAGTGCCTGTGTGTAGGCAGAGCCAGGAAAGAGTGGTCAAAAAATCAGGTGAGTTGTTTGTTCTGGCAAGTCAGATTTGCCCCTGTGGCAAAGAAAAACTCGTGGTTATGGAAATATTTCAAGGTAGAACTTCCTAGTTATCAACATTATTGCAATTTGTCACACACATCCGCACCCTTGGCATTATCCAGTTATGCCCAATGGATGTTCCTGGAAAAAAACTCATAACTTTTCAAGTCATCATCCAAAATAACTCATTTCTCTTCAACATGTACTTTTTTCTGTTTACAAATATATCCCTTCCAGTAAGATCAATGCTTGTGTCAGTTGTGGGACTCTGTTTAGTGAAGGGTTGAATGTTTTACCCAAATCAGAAATATCAGCTTAACCTATTGGGGTTTTTTTTGCTTTAAGAAAAATGAGCACAAGTAATGGAAGTTTCTGCTTCTGTACATCCCAGGGAATCAAAGGCATCATGTTCACCTGTCCTGGAGAAGACAGGACCTTTTAACCCTCCTTGTTGAAATGTTGACTGCTGGCTCTGATGCCTAAAACCAAGACCTCAGGATTAGGACTCAGGGTTAGAACTCACCTCTTTCCAAACTGGAAGAATCCCCTGTTCTGCATCCTGGGGCTTCTCTTCTTGCATTTGATCTGCATTCTTATTAGCACACCATACATATCCCTTCTCCAGCTTCGCCCTTATCCTCATGTGCCTTGTGTGCCGTAGGCGGGCTTTATCCTCTCCCCAAAGTGTGAGATGGGAAAAGGAAGAACGGTAACACGATTGCGGGAATGTGTTGCTGCCTTTTTTTGCATCTTCCCCAGCGCCCTGACAGATTGCTTAGCTAGAATCCATATGCTTTCCTTTTCAGAACAAAAATTGTTCTTGGTGGAGACCTAAAGCTTCCAAATCATGAAGGGTCATGATCCTGCAGAATTAAGAGATGATTTCTAAGTGTAGTCTTGACTTGTATGGTTTGAACTCAGTACTTGCTCAGGTTACTGGTGTGCATTTAGCCCAGTATATATCAGATGACCTCGGGTGCCCTTTAAAACCTGCCCTGTTTCTTGTGCCTCAGTTTACATCTCTGCAGAAACACAGCAAAAATCATCAAATGGTTTGGGTTGGAAGAGACCTTAAAGATCATCTCATTCCAAGCTCCATGCTGTGGGCAGGGACACCTTCCGCTATCCCAGGTTGCTCCAAGCCCTTTCCAACATGGCCTTGAACACTTCCAGGGATGGGGCAGCCACAGCTTCTCTGGGCAACCTGCAAAATGTTGCAGAGTCAAACTTCAGAGCTGTGTTGTGCCAAATCCTGCATGTAGGTGGGTAACAACAGCTGCCAGTCAGCCTCTGAGAGAAGAGCACCATATGATTTCTCAGTGAACAAAACATTTAATATAAACACAACACTTTCCAGATATTATGAAGAGCTTTTCCTGAACAACTCTTTTTAAACAGAACTATTAGGCAATAAAGTCTGTTTGCTGATCTTTATGCAGATCTTCCCACTTCCACTTCACTGTAAGGTTTTGACTAAAATATTTATACTTTTCTGCTTTGGTATACATCCTACTCCAATCCTACGGGAAGGATTTCTCAGCCTGTAGAGAGAAATGACAAACTGCGTGTGTGGTGCTTGGTTCACCCACACTGGCTCTCTGGGCTTTGATAAGAGCTACGTGGTCCTCTCGATAGTGCAGAGCCTCTGCAGTAGGTCAAATCTCCTCACAGGTCTCAGAAACAATTGGTAAACCTGTGTTTTGCTTCTTTAGAAGACCCCATGGGAGGGTGTAATATTTTGGGGTGCAGACCTCCCACCCAGCACTGTCCTGGTTTCAACAGCACCTACATCTTCCATATGTACAGATGACGTTGTCCCAAATCTGTCCTTTGCAGCTGAACACAAAATGCTTGGAAATTGCAAATGACCTCCCTGTAAATACTGCCCTGCTCTTCCCTAATGTCACCTTCCTTGTAACAGCTTTTCCAGGGTCTTCAGCCTGGTCCTCTCCCGGCCTTAGCACTGCTGTGCATTAGCTCATCCCATTTGCATTGGAGCTGATTTCAGTGGAATTCAGGGAAGCTCTGACAAAGCATTCAAGTTTCCATCCTCACTCTTTTTCAAGGTCATCCTTTCATATCACAGACAGGATGTAAAAATACATGATCTTATATTCATTCTCCCTTTGAGTATTATCCTCTTGTTTTCATCCAAGAAATTTTTTTTTCTCTACATACAGTAAATTCAGAGTTATATTTATTGTGTGTGTCATTGGGGAGTACTAGGGGTCTGAAAACTGGTTATACAAGTCTAGTTTCGATTTCTTGAATGACTACAGAATGAGTATCTTTTATCTTTAAATAAACTTTAAGGGTTTTCTTGATGAGCAATTTGCTCCAAAAGATTTTCTTTTTTAAACTGTCATGAAATATATTTATAGAGTGGTGTTTCAATTCCTGATATTTATAGGAACACTTACAGTGGACATTAACCATCTTCAGCAGCCCATGTACCATTTACTTCCAGTGTCATAGGGGGGATAATTGTGTTTGTTTTCTGGGAAAATAATATTTTTGGTTTCACAATCTAAAGGGGGGCTAATGTGTTTTTATGGTATAAGTGTTTACTGAGCTGATGAGAAGCAATGAAATCTTCAGACAGTTGGGAAGTAATCAGACTTCATTTACTTGTGAGTTTGAGTTTTATTTGAGTTGGATCTGTATTTCAAAAAGTGTTACCTTACATATTTTTGCTCAAAAATTGAATTTGATCTGACTAAATGTGAAATTGGCAACACAATTAATTACATTAAAAATGTATATGTTAAAGATCTGCAGTGTCTTTGTTTAACATTCTGATCACATTCAGATTTTTTTACCACTGCATCGACTATTTAATAATTGTTTCCACAATCTCTTGTAGAGAGGGTTATTTAACAAGAATGAAAATCTTTAGAAATTTGGATGCACCAATCACTCACTGCTCTGCTCAGAAGCTGAGAGTGTGGTTCCAGTCTAACATCCACTTTTAAACCTACATGATTCTGCTTCTTGACGCTTCCTGCAGTACCCACCCATGATTTGCCAGGTTGTCTCTTTAAGCTGGATGAGCAACTGCTATTTTATAAAATGTGCTGCCATACCCTAAAGCAATAAGGTTTGTGCCATTCTGTTATTAGAACAGTAATGGGTAGCTAAAGGCTACGGAGCCCCTTTAGAAGAAGAAACAAAGAGATACCCAGATCCAGGTTCTTTCCTTCAAAAAATATGCATTTCAATGAAAAGAGATGATGTCTGGGATTAACGGCGGAAAGGGAAAAAGTCCTGACTGTTGGAACCATTTAGTGATTCGGTTCTTTGATAGGTTACAAAAAATATCATATTAATTCTTTGAACTGTATAAATCATGAGTAGGGCTTGGAAAATAAGGCGGTGTGATACCAATGTGAGGAGTTTAATGAAAATAAAATATCTAAAATGTACAGATGTATCAAATAACCCCATAGAAACCAAGTCTGTATTGATCCACTCTAATTTCATTTTCTTATCTCTTTATATTCACTTCCTCTTGCTCCTGGCTGTCACCTTTGATGTCATTTATATCATGGACTTTGTTCATCACAGACACCTGCTAAATATTTACCTGTCTGCCTTAGCTGGGGTGGGAACTGGTTTTTTCTGAGGGAGCTTAAATATCTGCTGGACTGTTGCTGAGTATTGCATGCCAGAAAAGAGCATGAGCCATTTTTTATTTCTTGTTTAATCTTTTTTGCAACCACCAAACACAGTTCTGATCTGTGCCTTTTGAAGCAAAGCACTGGGAGGTTTAAGGCAACCTTCTGTGCCCAGCAAACTGCACAGCTTGGAGATAGACACTCTGAAAATGCAAAGCCAGGCATGTTTAGAGGGACCATTTCATTTCCTCTGACACTGTAATGGAGACTACAATTGTCAGTAACCATTAAGGAAAAAGCCTCGGTGTCACTGTGTGATGTCCAATATAAAAATAATAATTTATAATTTAAAAAATTATACCCTCATAGCTGCTCATAGTTCATATAGTGCCAAAAACTATGGGGGATCTAGAAAGATCTCCCGAAGAGGAGCTCTGAATTATTGTGGTTTAAATATATTAACTCTGTAGTTGCCCCCATCAAGAAAAGTGACTTCAGAATATAGGAAAAGGTTCATACTCTTGCAACAAAAATGTATAGGTTTGGTTCCAAACAAAGAGATCACTAGGCCCATAGTTTTGGAAATTGTTACGGCAAGAAAGATTTTGGGACCTATCTTAACTACTACCACCTGCCCTTACAAAAAAGGTTCCCCCCCAACTGTAAAAGAGGATGAAAGGATTTTCTCTTCCTCAGCTGTAAATAATAATAATAAAATATTATGCTGAGAATTGTCCCATACCATAAGTTCCATCGACAGAGGTGAAATTTTGCAGTTTGCATCTCAGCTGGGGCAAACAGGGTATGAACCCACCAGTTGCCTTTCATGCAGCAAATTTATATATTGGACATAAATTTCATAACTGCACAAGAAAACTGCGGAATGAGATGGGAATCCAGTCAAATCTAAGACAATGAGCCCCCTTATGCCTTGTTGCTGGTTTTTTAAGGTCCTATGTATGGGAGAGAAATGAGAAACAGAGCTATCCAGCTATTTTCCTGATGCTTGGATAAGGTCTAGGCAAATGTGCTGGGAGGGAAACAAGGACACACAGTGGTGGTAGATCTGAGATGTATTTTAAGGACTGTGTACATAGGTAATGGTAATGTATTTAATTGTGCTTTAATGTGACAAACCACTACATTAGCCCACTTCCACTATCTGGCACTCAGCTTCCTTCAAATAAATTGCACACCCACAAAAGGTTTTTAGACAAGTAAACTGGATGAAAAGTCACAAATTCAGAAAATAACTATTGTTGCAGACCAGCATAAGAAGATTTAACATTAGCATGGTAGTTTCTCAGTGCACAACCTGATTGTAGAACTGTCTAATGCCTTGCTTTTGCTGCAGCACTGAAATAAAAGGGAACATTTTCCACCGGAAAATTGGCCCAGTGCTACGTTTTGTCTATGTAAGATCATGCAGTGCTGGCATTTGAAATAGTGATAATTTTATGCCTAAAAAAATGAGTAATTGTACCACAGAGAACTTGATTCTGATGAGATCCTTAGATCACACTCCATCATCTGCTTTTTCACATTCTTTTGTATACGATCGGGGGAATCGCATCCGCCAGTGACGCGTTTGCGTACGGAGCTGTGGATGTGTGTCTGCAGTCCTATAAAATACAAGCGGTATAAAGGCGTCTTTAAAATTTTATAGCTGTTTAAAACACAAACTAAGTTTTCCTCCCTTTGTGTCTTTCAGAGAGACTGCCACAGAGTTATCTGGAACGTTACCAAGGTAAGCAAGTTCCTCTAAACTGCGTCTGTGTGTCAGTGTCTAGAAGGTGCTGAAAGAAGCACAACCTTTGGAGCCAGAACATGATCCTTTTCCTGAGGAAAACTGCTGGGATACTGAAAACTGGGGTGCAGAGAGGAGAACACTCCCTGCATGCCACAGACAGACAAATTACACCGAAATACTGGCACAGCCAAGCCCACACAGCTTAAAGCGACGGGTTGAAGTTGCTTTGAGGCTCAGCACAGTTGTGCACCTGATGAGAAAAATCCCAGCTGTGGCTTCCTTCCAGCTGTGCAATTATACCCATGGCAGGTGGTTTGGCTTTTGCTTTACATTTCACCTGAGGGATGAGAGGAGGGAAACTTGGAGGTAGGAGGAAAGAAACGCTGTGATCTTAAGGCATTTTCATCTGGAAGGCAGGAAAGCAGCTTAGACCAAATTCTTCTGTGCTGAGAAGGCTTTTCATAAAATAATAGAACTAGACAAGACTCCCAGGCTGAGAGAGAGGTTTTTGAAGAGAGACCTGCCTACATATTGTCAGAGGAGGCAATAAAATGCTGTAATCATGCAGACAGAGAAAAGGGTGGAGAGAAGGGAAACAAAAAAATCTGATATGGTAATCTGTCACTTAGCAGAGATGCCTGGTGAGTTAAAAAAGATGCTCTCAGTCCACTTGTATTTTCTGCCACTGGTTTTGCACTCTGAGGTGCAGGAGGTTTTAGTGGGGTTATGGTTTTGGGGGCTTCTGCTATCCTCTGATTAAAGCAGCATTTTAGTTCAAACAATATATAATTTTAAAAGAATATTTCAACAGGAAGGACAGTTTTCTTTAAGCATGGCAATACATGCAAGTTGTTTCTGATTCTAAGGCAGAGAAAAATATCTGCCTTTCTTTAGGGGGTGTGTGGTGTATGTTAGTCGATTTTTTTATATTGATAAGCTGTAAAAATGTATATTTTCACTATATATGATCACTTCACCCTCTGTAATGTACCTCTTTGTTCTGTTTGTACAAATTTGTGTGGTTTATATGATTTGTTCATTTAAAAGATACTTTTTTTTTATGGTTTACTGTCACTTGGTCTCCGTGGTTGTGCAAGCAAATATTCTGGTGAAATTTTGCCATGTGTTTGAAGCGCTGACCAGTGATCAGGCCTACCTGGCCCCAAAGATTTTGTTCATCTTCCTTGCAAAATAATTGCATTTCTTCATACACACACAAAAAAAAAAAGAATTGGGATTCAACAGAGTAGCCACCTCCTTGGTCAGGAATCTCAGTATTGATGCTTAGCTGTATCTTTTAATAGTTTTAGTGCTAAAATATTTCCAGTTTCACTGCACTTGGTGAGGTATTATAGGACTAATATACTGGAAACATGGAGTCCTTACACTGCAGAAATGAATTCCACTTCAAATTAAAGTCAAAATGAGACACATAAGTGTTTGAATAAACATCCCGTTTCGTACTTGCCATTAATGATTGTCTAAATGTGCTTTTTGAATTATTACCACAAGGCTTTAATTTCAACTGCAGCAAGATGTCACAAAATCAGATTATACCAGCAATGTGCACATGGCATCGTAACTGTGTTATAAATATTAAACCAAATGATCTTGTCATGATTTAAAACAAATGTTTCCAGCTAGGCACAGGTTGGCTTGTCCTCCAGCCTTCTCCAGGATTCACCTGTTCCTGCATTCCTCTAAGTAAACAGCTCCTTGGGGTTTTTAATCTTATGTTGTGATGTATTAATCTAATATTTTTTGTTCTCCTTTCAAATGTCAAGTGAATTGTTTTGCTATTATTAATTCATAACAGCGAAATAGTCTAATTTCCCCACCAACACCACATCTTCTGACACCTTCACCCTGAAACCACTTTACAGCTTATAAAATTTTAGGTGTTGCACCTTGAAATGACAAAGTTAATAACCACTTTCCCATCATTGCTGGGATTCCCATCACTGTATTTTGTCCAGTAGGGCAGAGCAAGCCCCCTGTAACACTGGAAATCCAACTCTCCTTTGCCCAGGCAAGCATGATGCCTTTTCCCAGAGCAGTAATGACTCTTGAATGTATTTGTGGCCAGGATTGCTCAAATCCTTTTCATGCACTTGTAAATCTGGTGAAAGGGTTTTCACTGCAAAGGACGTAAGTGTGAACAGATGTGTCTGTACTTGGAATATTTTGTCTGGCTGTCAAGAAAGTTTAGGCGCTGGTGGCATTAATTTTTTATTGTCGTTGTTGCTGTCATTAAAAAAAAAATCCTCAAAAAGTCCTTCTGATTTTTTCATAGTTCAATTAAAGAGGTGGAATTAGGGATTTGCTCACATAAAGTCCTGTAATTAGTCAGAAGTATAGGAGTCAGGAGTATATTTTGAATATTTTCCCATCTTCAGTAGTAACCAAAAGAGGTTACATATGTGGATTTTTTTGAAAAAAGCAAATATAACAAAGTGTCTTGGTAAATGGTGGCATTTTAATATATTCATTTTTCATTAAATAGTGCTGATGGTTCTCTAATGATTATATTTAAGAGGAAGAAGAAATCACCCTTCTTCTTGCCACTGAAGTATGTGTATCACTGATAGGCAAAAATAGAAAAATGTGAGTTGGTGGACATAATTTAGTAGGAAAGATAATAGATTAACTTTGCCTGTAGAAAGATATAAAAATATTCGGTACAATTATATTGTGTCAGTTCTAATTTACCAGTTATTTCTGATGATTTCGGGAAGCTCAGGCTTGAGAATGAATTGAAAATTCAAACTTAAAATGTGATAAAGAAGCTTTACAATTTTTATATTAAATGACATTATTATAACTATGAATGTATATTGTTTTTTTGAAGAAAGGCTTTCTGTGAGCAACAGCACATCAAAGAAGAGATCTTCACAAGGAAAACTTTACAATAATATTAAGTTGTTCATTGCATGACCTATTTAGAGTACTCAGATACTTCTTGTTGTAGACTACATAATTAAATTTTAAATGGAACATGATAAAGAAATTATACTGGTGATCCCTAGAGATTTGAATACCCTATTTGGATCTTTACAAGAGTGTAGCGAAGGCATACTTTTAAAATTTAATAAAGGTCTGGCCTATTTTTTTTTTTCCTTTTAGATGTTCTGTAGCTGCTATGGCAGTTCTGTTTCAAACTGTGTTTGCTCTCAACACTTCATAGTCAGTACCTGCAATGACAGAGCAAACTTAAAGTATTAGAAGAAATACAGTTTAACTTGAGAAAGTCACCATTAAAAAATGACAATTAATGAATGGAGATAAACTTCAAAATCTTGGGGAAGCTAAGCTTGTAAGCTGGTAAGCCTTTCCTGGACCTGTCTCTGAGCTCAGCAGTGGAGGGGAGCAGTGAATGAACACGCTGAAGTCCTGGAGCACAGTGTGAAGCCCTGTGGGCATGAGGGAGATGATGTTTGGAGCTTAAAGGAGAAAATACTCAGCTTCAATTTCAAAGGAATTATTTCAGTCTCTAGCCACTTCTGTTTGTTTCTGTGAAAGTTACTTTATATTTAAAGAAGAACAAATATTTTAAATATAGACTAACTGCATGGATTATTTATTTGCTTAATACTAGGTTAGTATTAACAGAAGGAAAATCTGGGCTACTTTTCCACTTTAGTGTACTGGCTCAATTTTTCATTTGACTCAAGGGGTGTAAAGTTTAAACGGTCACTTCCTTCTCTAACCTGTTAAAATAGGAAAAAAAAATCAAGCTAATTATTTGCATATATATTTTTCATGGAAAATTTTGTAGAAATATCACTGAATCACCTGCTTAAATCTTGAGCAAAACTCAAGGAAACTTGTATTTTGAGGCGAAGGCCACCTTAAAATTGTCATTTTGAAATTTTTTTAGAAGCGTGGCAGGAAATCTGCAGTGGATACATTAATGTGAAAACAAGCAAGTGTGTTCAGAATGAAAATGGAAATCTTTGACTTGTCCTTTAATTTTAGTAATCTACAAACTTAATATATTTTATACCTGTGGTCTGGAGTAGGGTGCAAACTTCGGCCCTCTTGAGCTGGGGTTTTATTCTCCACCATTCCATAAATTTCTTTACTAATGTCTAAGTTCTATTTGCTGTAGAGAGTTCTGTTCTCGAGTGTCTACAGCATTTTGAAAATAGAATTTAAGTACTGAAGTCACTTTGGTGCTTTTGAAAAATGTTAACCTGCAACTTCACCATTATTGAAATCTAATGCAACTAAGCTTTTATCTAAAGCAAAAAGAAGAATTGACAGCCCACCATATGACAAGCAAAATGAAATCTCTTGATCACTATCTGTCAGCAGTCTTTCTAATACCATTGTGTTAGGGAATGATATGTCTTCCAAGAAGCTCAGTACACAAGGTTTTGAATCATTTCTGTCTTGACAGCCTAACACAAGTAACTACTTGTAAGTGCTTGGATGAATTATAAAATCTATGTGGCTCTGAAGAGTGAGTTAATAAAACATCTATGAGCATTTTAATTACTATGAAATGAAAAAGATTTTTTTCCTGACAGTAATAGGGGCATGGTCTAAAGACCAACCTCACATCTCAATTGCTGTTTTCACTGGGTTTGCATGGACCGTGGGAGTTGGGGTTACCTTCCATGTTTGCTCTTTTGGCTCCCTCCCAGCTGAGATCTTCTGGCAAGCAATTTCTCTCCCTCGAGAACAACAGGTCATACCTTTCAACCCTCATGTTTTCATGTCCTCTCATGTCACCGGTGCTGCTTTGCCAGTTATGTCAGGCTTGAACGCCCACCTGCCTACACCAGGCATGTCTCTGCCAAACTATGACAGAATTTTCCATACCTCCACCAAATATTTACTGAAGCTTTATTATCCCTTATATAAAGCAGGTATTTGGCATAGTCCATTTGTGACCCTCTCTTCTAATGGAGAACTTTTGCTTTCCACCTTCAAATAAATTCCTTCTCAAAACTCACTCTTGTTTTAGAGGCTTATAAATAATTGGTCAAGAAAACATTGCTCATCCCGGATGGCAGGCAGTGCTGCTAACATTAAAATATCTTGAATGTCAAACTATATGCAGTAATCCAGAGCTAGTCTTTGGAAATGATATCATCTTCTATCTTTTCCTAAACCACACCATTAAAAAGAAAAGAAAAAGATTCCAGTCCTCGATATTTAAATGTTCTCAAGTCAACTGTCTTAAAGAGCAGATTTTCCATAATTTGGATGCCTTCTATTTTCTAAAGAAAGTAATTATTTTGAAATGAGATGAGAATTTAACTAATCACTCCCTTATCAAAAAAAAAAAAAAAAAAAGTAAAAAAAATCTGATGTTTGACCTTTCTCTTTGCCTCATTTCAAAGCATTACTTCTTTCATCTAACCTTTGAGCTGCTTTTCTGTACTGCAAGCAGGACTGCCTGTAGCCCACTATATCTGCTGTAGAGGAATGCCCTGATGGTGTTTGGTCTTTGAGGCACTGGAATATAAATTAGAGTAATTATTTGGGATGGTAACAGGTTTGGTGTTATTGTAAGCATATCTGGAGGTTTTGAGGAAATAATACACAAGGTCTCTTCACTATTCTAATTTTTATTTTTCCGAAGTAAAGCGTCAAGATCTTTAAAATGCAACATGGAGCTATTCCTTGTAGTAGCTGTCAATATGTCTTTTTTTGTTGTTGTTTTACAGCTATTTTGAAATATGTTTTTTACAGCTAATGATAATCTTAAAACACACTTATGTGCAATCTGATCCCTTTCTAAAGAGATATTTTTAAAATCTTAAGAGGAGCCTAAGGAGCATAGAGGTGATTATCCATATGTGCTTACTGATGACTTGCATTCAAAAATTACTAAGATACCAGCGGCAGGATTCATGTTGCCTAAATTTAGCTATCACAGAAGTCCTCTGTCAAAAGAACCAGGGAGAAATGGAGAGAAATAGGGGCCTCACCTCAGGACAAGGTGAATAACCTTGGGAATTGTTTTTCTTCCTCCATTGCCTGAAAATGGAGCCTGGGGGAATAGCACAGTCTAGATGTCACACCTGATGATAGCTTTAATTTAAGGTGAACAGCCTGACTTTTACAAGTATTAAAGTGCCAAGTGACGTAAGCTGATGCCTGCTGGAGTTTTGAGGACATTGGCATGCTTAACCTCAAAAAAACTTTCAATATTTCGTACTTAAGTCCTAAATATAGATCCTGGGAAGGAAGGGGAAAGTCAGACAGAAATCATTATTGGACGTGATACAGCTCTGACCCAGAATGCAGAAACTCTTCTCACAGTGTAGAGCCCTCAGAAATCACAGCAGTCCTGAAATGGTTCCTAATTATATGTAGACTTTGAATCTTAAAACTGAGTGTAAGTGATTTTACTCAGTCCTGGTTTTGGAACCCACAACCCTTTTTACCCAGCAAGTGTAGGCATCTCCCACAAACGTTAATGAATTTGACAGCAGATTTTTATCTTAAAAGTCTGGTAGAGCTTTTGTTTTTATTCCCTATTGTGAAGCTCTAAAACTAGAGACATATTCCCTTCTCTCTTTTTTTTTTTTTCTGTTATTCACCTTAACCAGACTTCCAAGCATCTTTTCAACTTGTTTTACAAAGCATTGCTAAACGTGCCCAAAGAGGATAATGTGCAGTAGAAATGAAAGGACTTAGATCTCTCCATTTCCATTGCTGAAGGTGAATTCCAAGATCGCGATTATTTTTATTTACACAGTGCCTAAAGAGTACTAAATACTTTATAGAACAAATAGAAGACCTCTTGTAAAAAGCACGCATTCCTATAATCTAATTTTAGTCTCAAATCAGGCAGTATGAATGCTAAGCAGCAGGGCTTGAAGAAACACAGAAGGTGTGTGAGGGCCACACTAACGAGATTGAGCAGTTATTTAGGTTCATTATCTGTCCCACTTAATAACACCGCAATATCTTGCTGGTTTAAGTTAAATTTACATTGGCCTGTGGAGAACATTTGACTGACACAAGAATGGTATTTCTTGGGTTTGATCAAAAAATGAGCCTTTGAAACGGGGTTTGAATGAAGGTAGAGAAAGGGACCATTACACGTGGATTTTGAGATGCCATTCCAATGTAAGAAGCAGCAAATGAAACCAACTTAAAATGCTAAGCCTGTTTTCCCCTCCTCACTTTATTTCCCAGCGCAGCTGAAATACTTGTGCTCCAAGTTAGTGCTTTGTACTTATCCTTTACTTAAGTGTGGATTTAGCCCTTAAAACTATAAGAATAATTTTATTTAGAAAGTCAGTGCAAAGGATGAAACTTGTGGGAATAACTCCAGATGTAAATATACATTTTGGGGGGAAAGAGAAATGTACACATATCAGCTTCTGGAGAAGCAAACCAGCAACTTCAGTCAAGGGGAGATTTGTTAACATGGCAGAGGAGCTTTATCTTAGTACCTCTGGTGTAGCATGAACAAGGCATGTGTCATATATTATATAAGATAGAGTATTATATCATATGTATTATAAATAGTTAGAAGTGAACTGCTCATATACAGAATTCTTAGCATCATCCTTGCCATTGGTCCCAGAAAAGCAGTAGCAAGAGATGTGCATGGAGCAATGTCAGGAAACCCACACTGCTGTTCCTAAGACAGCAGACTCTGGTTTAATGCTCTCTTCAACATTCTCTGCCTCCTGAGTATTGCTTTTATTTATGAAATCACTGCTATTGTAGCATTTACAAAAATTGTGACTATTTGAATGTTTCCAAAAGATTTGCTATAAACTGAAAGCAAATCTTAGACAATTCTCAGTAAATTATTGAAAGAGGTTTTAAAAAAAAACCCTAACACATTCCCTGGTGTTCAAGGTTAACACTTTATACTTCATCTACATTATATTAAAAACATTTTTACTGGAGTCCATAAATGTTACACATTTTTAAAAGGCAACGAGCACAGTGGGACTAGAAATGTTGCATAAAACCAGACACGAGACCTGCAAGCAGTAATTGCTGCCTGTTTTTTTTATTTTTTGAGGGTGCTGACTTGAGATTGCCTCTGTGAGATGATGCCCATTTTTCTGCCTATGTCTTGCCATTGGAAGCAGGCAGCCCCTAAGGTTTTTTCTGTGGTCAGCAGTAGGCTCTGAGCGCCAAACTCCCATGTTGGGAGCGGTGTCTCATAGCGGTAATTCTCTTAATGGTGGGGAGGTTTTGCCAGTTTGGAGCCACAGAGGACCTACCCCACTTTCTGTGTACATTCTCCCAGTGCATTTTGCAAGTTGTGCCCTACACAGCACTTCTACAGCAGCAAAGTGCTTCTGTGGTTCTTCTCATTGCTGGGCTATAATGGAAAATATTTTTCATCCAGACCCTTTGGAACTTTTAGAGCTTCCACACCATTTCGTGCAGGGAATGTTTAAGGCTCTGCAAAGCTGTGATGTAAAGCAGCTGCAAATCATGGCTTTTTGCTGTAATCTAACCTTAATGAATGCCCCTGGAGAAAGAAAGAGGCTAGGCTTCACCTGACACTAATAAAAGCCAACCCTACAAGCAGAGAAATTTCAGCCTTTTCTGTATATTTTGCTTCTAAACTTTTAGATATAAATGCCACAATGGCTCATATGCTTAATTTTGGAGAACAGTCCTGCTGATATCAAAGTGATTGCACAAGTCAGTGCAATTTTAGCATGAGTATTGCTGCTTACTCATTGCTGTGAGATGAATGTCCTCTGATTTGATCCCAACGTTGCCACTAAGACTGCAGACAGCTCTACTTGATCAAGAAAGAAGAATAAACACAGAGCAACTCAGTTTTGGTAGCACCCTCTTGAAATGTGAACTGAGACTCATAAACTGGAAGCTTAAAAGAAGGCCCTAAATGGCTCCAATACTATTTAGAGGCAGGGATTTTGTTAATTGAAAGTGCTGGACAACTGCAGGTGCCACTGACTTTGGTTCAAAGGATAACTGTGCTTTTCTGAACCAGGCTATTAATTCAAGTTCTTAAAAGGTGTCTGTGACATTTAGGAAACCTTCAATGCTTGGAGCTCAGGAGCCCATCTTTTAAATAGCTGTTCAAAATTTAGTTTCTTTTTTTAAGCTTTTCTGTTGGGGGAGACTGATGCACCTGCACTGATGTGCTCATGGATGCCAAAGGAACTGTGGTTTGTTGCAGTCGCTGGTAGCTTTCATTCCAGGATTGCATGGAGCAGTAAGCAGAAGTTCCTGCAACTATAAAGTTTCATTTAACAAAAATGAAATATTATTATTCATGTCATGAGTAATTGAATCCCCAGATGTTCTCATTTTCTATCAATGGTTGGAGACAATATGACTCAAGATAGGCTGTGACAACATGAATTGATTTCTTTCTCTTTTTTCTTTTTTCTTTTTTTTTTTATTTCAAACCTGCAAAGTGACTGTGGGGGATTTTTTTAGCTGATTGCTTGGATCTGACATTACAGGATGTGCAGCTGTAAAAAAGACCTTCTCATTTTCATTGAGAATAAGTAAAATAAAATATCGCAGAAATAGCATTGCTTTTCCCTGGTCCTGCCCCTGTTTATTTCTGCAAAGATAACTGGGATAGAGCAATTGAATTTGGAAAGAAGTCTGCAATAGAAGATGGTTGCTGCTAACACTGAATATTCAGAATGTGACAATAAAAGTAATCAGGTTACTAAAAAGCCACCTGTTACTTTTTTGTTGTTTTTTTTCTCTAAAGCATAGAGTTTACTTTTTTGTCTCTGAATTTATAGCAGAGATGGGAAGTCCAACTCCTTAGAAATCTTATTATATGCAAGGTTATTATATTCCTCGTTAAAGTTAAGTAGGAAAAGAAGCCACACTCACTAACATTTCTAACGCTGCTAAAGATGAATGTTTGCACGAAGGAACAGAAGTAGAAAAGCTTTAAGTGCTCGTTAAGGCATGCACACACAGTGCATACAGGCAATAAGTCTGTTTTGCTGAACTGTGAAATTGCCCTGAGTAATTTCTCTAATAACAGAACAGATATTGCCCCTCTGACCCCAGAGGAGCTCCAGGCATGGTACAGCCAGTCTGGGCATCAGCAGAAACTTTTGCAACCAAAGCACGGGCTGCAAGCTGAGCACTGGAAAATAAAAGAAACCTGACGGACAACTTGTAAATATTTTGGCTGATTTAAAAATTCAGAAAATGATTAATGATGAAGGTACTTCATTTATTGATTTCCCCCCATGACCTATTCTTCAGAAGAGCTGCACTTTTGTGTCCAGAGCTGTGTTTGACAGCTGCCTCCTACTTCCAAAGACAGTGTTCATTCCACTATGAATTGAATGTACAGTAGCAGAAACTTTTAATTGACATTTCTTTTTATCCTTCTTCTACAGAAATGATGTAGTGCTGATGCTTTCCCTCTGTATTATGGAGAATGCCTCTGGAAATAACAGTTCTGTAGCTGGAGCAGGAAAAAAAGACCCCACAGAATCCCTTGGGATAATGCAGCACATGGAGAAATAGGAAAAGAAATCATATGAGAAAAACATTCAGTTAAAGCAGCAACTTATATCTTCTCTTTCAAAACTTGCAAGGTGAAAAAGAGCAATGTGGTTTAAAGGGGATATTGATTTGGTGGAGTTACGCATGAACTCATGCCACAACCCCAGTACTTCTCCAGTCCCTGAACCTCTCAGAATTAATGCAGGGGTTTTAGACTGATTGCTTGAAGTCTTTCTGTAAAAAAAAGCATGTCTGATGAATGGCAAGGACTTGAGGAGATTTAAAAAAAAAATAAATAAATTAGAAGTTTCTTTAAAGGCCTGAGAAAACCTTTGTCAGCTGTACTTCCTTTTAGTGCTGTATAGTTAGAGCAAGGCAGCCAGAGACTCAACGTCATTTCTTCTGCCTTCCATTTTGTCTTGTGAGTGATTGACTTCCTTCAGCAGCTCCATCAGGTAATGTGACATAAATGGGAAAAAAATTCCCATCATGAATTCATCTTACTGTGCCAGGGACCTAGCAGACATTTTTAGTTATTCACCCATTTCAGAAAGAATTTGAAGCTCAGGCAGATGTTGAAAGTCTGGCATGTGAGTTTTGTTGCTGTTCTCTAGGAGTTTTTCAATTTTTTATCTGAAGTAGGTGATATTTTATTAGCTTGTAGAGTGCTGTGGGGCTTTGTTAATAGTTCTGGATAATAGAAAACATGGGGCTGGAGCTGTTTATCTTCACAGCAGCATAAGAGATGTTGTTCAGGAGAAAGCCAGTGGTTTGTCTCTTCATCTGGAATTATCTGGCATCTGCAGTGTAAAACAGGCTGGCAAAGTTGAGAAAAGCAGTCTTGGAAAGAAATATCTGGAGAAAATAATCTCAGCCCCAGCTCTCTTTTCAGAGAATAAGGCAATGTTTCCATCCTTGTTTTCTGTGCTTTTATGACTTTTATAACTCCTACTATTCTACCTTTTCAAGAGATAGGAATGTCCAGTTTTCTTCTGACTTTCAGCTGCAATGCTTTCTTTGGATTAACCAAAAACAAAAATGTTTCCTTTCACAAATTTAGCTTTGTGTTAACTTCATTCTGTAAGACAAAGCACAGATTTAAAGAACTGTATACAGAGTTTACAAAAACAATAAATAAGGAAACAATGACTACCAATAAATAAGGAAAGGCCACAGATTCTCTCTCCCCTGCCCCATATTCTGTATTTATCAAAGCTGGTCTCTTCTGACCTTCTAGAGGCTTATAGGATTTATGGTCTCTATAAATCTTATGGTGAAGCATCAAGTCTAAGATGAGAAAAATCACACTAATATGAGAAAAAGACACACAAAGCAAAACAAAAATCCCAAAACCTCCATCAAACCCATCTTTAATATTATTCTGCTGTGTGAGAACATCTCAGAGTAACTAGAGACAGTTGCACACAATTTTCCTCTGTCCAACACTGCCTGTGCAACACTCACCAGTGGGCTGCTGCTCTCAGGCATCAATGCATCAGTCATCATTTACTTTTCACACCAGGTTTTTTAGACTTCATTACATGTAGAAATTCTCAGAATGTGCTTTCCTAAAAAAATCTGCTTCAACCACCAGTCTCTTTTACCGGTGTTTCCTGACTGGAAAAAAAAAAATCTAGAAAGAAAAGAAAAAAGGGCTTTTATCACATATCCCATATGTGCTTTATGGTGCTGAGACTTGATAGCTGAGATATGATTTTATAATGAAAAATCCCCTAAGGAAGTATGCAGATGTACTGTGGAAATATACTGACACTCTGTGCTTTATTTGTAGGAAATGTATGAACATTTTCTCATCTTCTTTTTAATGGCAAAGAATACTAAAATAAAAAATAAGCTTGTGTCACTTGTGAAACTCTTGAGGATATGTCCAAGTGGTGGATGAACTATGTACATGTTAAAATGGTACTCTGCAATGCATTCCCCTAAAATTTGGAAAGGATGACTATCATTGATGATATCACTGTCTCCTTTTTTTCTTCCCCAGTTAAATCTGTAGCCTTTTGAATTTGAAATGAATGCTGCAGCTAGGGAAATTCAGCAAGATGCTAGTAAAGGGGACTATTGATGGCATGCTCTATACTGGAAAGTTGTCTTGTTATTGAATGCAAATGTGACTTAGATGTGTAAATTATATTCAAGATTTCATCACTAAGCCTTTAATATATATATAGAAACTATCTTAAAGCATTTAAATAAAATGTTAATTGAATGTATGGAATAGTGTTAGCAAGCTCTTTCAAAGAAAGCTTCAATTCAAGGCACGTAACAAGGAAGCAAGTGCTCTGATCTAGTCAAACAGAACCTCCCATGGTAAAAACCTATAATTGTTTTAAAGTTCTCCAAAAACCTACATCTCTGTTCTCATCTCATCCCACACACTGTGATATTCCTTATGTTCCTCACTCTCCTCTCTCAAAGCTGACTTTCTTTGTAGCCTTCTCCCACTCCCAGTGTGCTGCCTTCTCTCACCTCCCACGCCTGGAGCTGCCTCCTGCTGCCCATACAACAAGCACTTTTCTACACATCCCAGCCCTTTTCCTTTCCTTGAGCTCGTCTGTGTCTAATTCCTTGCAAAGCCATCAGGATGTCTTGCCCTGCATCAGAATCCGGAGGGTGAACTCAGGAGAGCTCAGTAGTAAGCCAAGCAGTGAATTTAGAACTTCTGAGAGCAATCATCCGATGGAGCAAATGACTGATCTTCATAATTACAAATAAAACCACACTTATTTTAAAGGCTGAAGAGAGAGTGATTGAGTTAGGCTGCATCCCTCTGGTGCTCATGGAAATGCTTTCACAAGCAACAGGGCAGCTGAGCAGTATTGGCTTTAACCAGCCCAGGTCAAATTCATCAACAAAAGCTTTAAATTAGCCATATGAGCTAGAAGTGTGGGAACACAGAAGAAAGAGCATCTCTTGCTGCAGCTCTGCTTTTGATTGTCACTCCTTACCTGCTCATTAAGCAGAAGGATTTGGGAGGTATTTGCTAAGTTACCTTCCAGTCTGCAGATGGTCTGCAACAGTGACAGCAGCTGTTCCAAAATCAAGCAGCGAAGGGAGGTATTATTGCTCTTTAGCTATGTTTCCAAATTTGTAACAAGACTATTATTTAAAGTGTGGATTTTTGCGTCTGCACACAATATGTCATTATTGAAATGTTGCTGGATTGATGGAGGGCATCAAAGGAATGTGGCACAGAGAAATTTCTCTGCTTTGGCATGGTTTCTTTCTTCCAGAGCTTGTGTGAATCTTGTAGGTTTGGGCAGAGGTTGCACAGATTAATGCTATAACCTGTGACTTGTGCTCCCATGACCAGGGAGCTGGGGAGAAGGGCAGCCACATGGTACTGCTCAGCTGATGGGAGTTTGCTGGGGAAGAGCTTGGGTTCAGGAAGCACAGAGTTCCACACTGAAAGATAATAAACAGAAATAAAGCACATCTAATTCTTGCATGTTGGATGCACTTCTGATGCAAGAGGAAAATTGCCAGCTAGGAATGATTTTTACAGTCTTTTTTCACAAATCCCTACATTCACAGACCGAAGGAACCCAGACACATGCTGTGTCTTGGGGAGGCTGTTGGAGGATGCTCCTGCAGCAGCAGCTTGGACAGGGTGTGCTGCTTTAACCATGATGCCTTGTGGCTATGACCCAAATGCACAATTCATGCAAACAGGACCCTCCTCTTGAAGGTCAGGACCCACATTATACATGAGGAGTGAAAATTAAGGTCCTGTTCACGCTCTTCTGGTAGAAGCTTCTCATTTCCAGTGTATCCTTTCTGTTGTGCTTTACATAAAATGGTTCCTTTGAAGATGTTTTTTGCTTTGCAATTCATCTATGAATGGAGGTTTCTGACTGGTTTTTTCTATGAGAAGTATACACAGGGAAAAAAAAAAAACAACTCAAAAAGAAGAGGGGAAATGCATGCAATAAAAATTTTAAATATAAATTCTAAACTTTCTGGTCTGGAAGTGAAAATGCAAACAGCCTCAGTTCCATTGGAAACATGTTGAGTTTCCGTGTGGTTCCCCACTTGCATGATTCATAGCTGGTGTTTATGTTATGCCTACTTGGTTTTGAAGCAAGCCAAACTCGAGCTCTCCACCTTCTCAGGTGAAGGGATTCATCCCACAGCTCCATATTGGAGTGATATGAATCATTCCTGTCTGTTTTCACTGCTGACTCAAAGGGAACTTATGGATCAGGTTTCCCATGGATAAGTCCATGTTGGCGACAAGTGGAGTTAAGGGAGAAAAGTTTCAGTTTTGTCTTTCCCATTGTTTCAGTGAGACTGGGATTATAATTTTCATTTTCATGAAATAATACAATACACTGTAGTGATGTACATGACCCACTGTGTGGTAACATTTGGTGAACCATCTGGCAAAAGTAAGGCATATGAATTGAAGACTATGGCAAAGTGAGGATGTGTCATGAGGTTTTGAGCATTAGTTGTTAATACCTATACCTATTAGTTGTTAATAATAAGATAATTACCTTTCTTGGGGTATTTGTTATTTCTTGATATTGCTTGTGTATTAGGAAGCAGAACTAGAAAAATGCATGTAAGAGTTGCACCTTGCTGAACTGGTTTAATTAGAGGTCAGTAAAATGCAAATGGGAGAAGAAGAGCTGATGCAGATGGTTTGAATTTGTTTAGATTGCACATGAATATAGAAAATATACATTCTATAATGTAAGACTGAAGGTTGTACTGGGGTTCACTGGAAGAGGAAGGTGAATATACTGTAGCTATTCCCTGTTAGAGGAGGTAGAAGAAAAGATCATCATTTTCTTCAAAGCCAAAATGCTGGTATTTGCAAGACTTTTCCCTCAAATAATGTAGCCAACAACTGCGCAGAGTAAGATTTCCTGTGTTCCAGTCTGCTGTCATTCCTCTAACCTTTGAATACACCTGTGTAATCAAATCAGAAAGTAAAGGTCTATCATTTACTTCTCTTAATACCCTTGGACAGATTGCTGTCTCATTAAAAAGGCTCGACAAAGTAATTCAAGAACTGTAAGGCACTAATAAGACACTGTCTTTAAAAATGGATTGGCTAAGTAGAAAGTCTGGCAGGTCCCCAGGATGAATATCTGGCCACAGGCTGGAATTATTTCTCTGCTAATCTCCTTGGTGTGTTCAGAGGATCTATTTGCATCTTGCGAAGTGGGAGGTTTGGAGGCTGCTGACCCATGAAGAGCTCCCATCTGTGGATCCAGTTTGCAGCGATGCCAGGTGGTGGCTGAAGATTGACTGTTTTCTGCAGCTTCAGTCCATGGGCCAGGGCAGCACATCTGATCAGAGGCTTATTCAGAATATGCCCTGCCCTGAACTGTATTTACTTTTCATTAGGGTGATGTATATGCTTAATGTAGCTTTGTTTGCTGTGCTGAAGTAAGTTGTCAGAGTTTAGCATTTTCGGTTTTTCCTACGCAGCCTTGGGAGAGGAGTCATTGGATTTTGGAAAGAGAATGGCAAAGAGAGAGCTGAGAAAATCAGAAACCCTGCACCTTACTGAGAAGTGACTGGGCACAGCTCTTTAAAACACAGGGTTTGAGGTTGTACAAAATTGATCTGGAAAAGATGCAAACTCCATATGGACTAAATTCAGATTGAGAATTAAAATGCTACTCACATGGGCACCAGCTAATACACCAGCCAAATTCACTCCATTATTAAGTTAAGAGGCTACGAGGTGACCCTCATGAAATGTATTAACATAATGTCAATAATGAGTCTTTTTATAGGAAGGTGTTGAGGAAATGCAAGCAGAGTTTGTAACATGGTACCACGCTTCCAGCCTGGCTCGATTCTCAGTTCACAAAGCTTTATGTCATGGATCCATCTGTTCCCAGGAGATGGGTGTGCATTGATGCCATTTTCATGGGCTACTTTGTTTCTAGCTTGAAGCTTTCTGAATTCTCTGGAAGTTGCCTGAGACTTGGTATTTGTCGCCTGGGGCTCACTGTTGCCAAGATGCTCAGCATGGAGCAGAGATTGCCTTCACAGGCTGGGTGGGACCTTTACTTAACTCTATCAAGGCTCATTAAAGCTTCAAATCTCTGAATGCACTTTAAAAATTGAGTGACAGGAACTTCTGGGAAAGTTTTGTTGAAAAGCCTGGCATAACTGAGTAATTATAATATAGCAGTACTTCATGTGCAACTTGATTGTCACAGCCTGTGTCAAGAGAACTCATAATTTCTGAAGGATAAGACCATATGTTCCAAAAAGAGCTTTCAGAATGTGAGACACTTGTTTTGGAAGTTATTTTTTTGTACTTCATAAAAAAAAAACAGTGTTATGAAATGAGATTAAAAAAATCCCCCACACTTAATTAAACTGATCCTTTGAGAAGAAGTTCCAAACCTGTTGGATAAGCATGTTCTGAGGTTACTGATTTACTTCTGAGTCCATCTGAAATAAAATGTTACAAAAATAGTTGAAAGGACACTGTTACCCTAAATATAAGGATGCTTTCCCGCTTATGCATTCTAATACACTTGTTGAGGACCTCTTGGCATATAATGACAATCATCTTGCTGTGGATAATTGGCCCCTGAAACAAGGTATGGACAGGAGAGTCCACCAAATGTCCAGACAGATTTGTGTGTAGCAACTGGAAATATTACATGCTGTAGTTTACATCAGCATTGAATATAAATGTAGGTGACTTCAGTGTCTTCCATTTTAAGCTGTATCTAAATCACCTGTACTGTCCTGAAAACTTTTTCTCTTCGTGAATGCAATGTGGAAAGGTGATCAGGCATCACTGGCATTTAAAAGTCAGAACTGAACCTGAGCTGACATTCTGAGGTCGTAAGACTTACATAGAATTTTGCCCCAACAGGAAGGAATAATACTGACTAAATATTTCAGCCTGCTTTTGGAGACTCCGAATGTACACTGTGCTTATATTTTTAGAATGAAGATTTCATTTTCATTGCAATATTCTAATAGTGGGATGGTGAAAACTAGCAAGAGTCAGGTTGGTGGGTTGGCATAGTTTTTTTTTTCCCAGTAAGGGACAAGCACACAGAGAAATGTGATTTTTGTCCCAAGAGATTATAATATACAATATAGTTACAAGTACAACTTGATTGGCTAATTAAGGCTGTCCATGTTAAATTTCCACATAGATTTTTTTCTGCATTTCATACTGAAGAAAAGGGCCAAATTTACTTGCCTTGCCTGGGAGAAGTTTTACTTCCATAATTGCTAAAAAATGGGATAAAATCACTCTTTTAAATATTTTCTTGTCCCAGCTGTGAGACTGTCAGGTCATCTTAGCTCTGCATACTTAACCTCTTCATTTTACTGCTAACTTTCTTTAAATTAGGGCAGCATGATGAAAAGTCTACCTGTAAGTTTATCCACCTTAAATACTTGGAATTTTCTAAATGTTTTATGTATGTTTAATTTTACCTTTTTTCTTAACACTGCATATTTCAAATACCTCCTCATCTCTAGATTACTAGTGAAAAATTATTAAATACATGACAGGTACCTCCACTTGAAGGGATCAATGTAGATTTGGCATTATTTTGTACTTGAAACTTTTGCTGACCCACGATTGCCATGGAGTATTGATTCAGACATTAGATGAATCTGAGCACTATGTTGTACCTGCATATTGACATCAGTTCTGCAGATGTCCTCATCTGGAATGGCTGTTCAGTGCTTTTTTAATGCTCATTAGAGAAAATAAGCAATATCTTCCCAAGGAAAATATTTAAAATAGGTTGTATGGATTGTTTCTTACTCAATGGGGAAAAATAAGCTTTGAGACATATGGAGTCTGAGCTAGTGGTCAGTGGACACCTTCTCTGAAGAGGTCTAAAATCATATGAAGCCAACTTTCCCCTTGACTCTTTATGAGAAGAAAAAAAATAAATGAGTCCATAAATCCTTTCCATTACACTGTCTCACAGAATAATATCTAATAGACTGACAGATGCTAAAAAAAATCACCCATTTTCCATGATCTGTCAAGTTAATTAGACAGATTCTGCCTATGTTCATTTTATGTTCCAAATCCCATTGATTTGGTTGGCTGGCTTTTGGCTGGGCAACTTGCAGTGTCTGCAGGATGTGATGTTGTCTGTAAAGGCTGCACCGACTGGCATTAAGAACAAAGCAATTCTGGAGAGCAGAGCCTTCATCAGGCAGATCCCTGGTAAATGCTGATGGGTAAGCAGCAAAAGGTATTTCAGAAGTGATGTGAGCTGCCTCTGCTTAACAAAATACCCACCTTTTTCCTAGTTTTAGCTTGTCCCAGTCCTCATTTCGTAATCTACTCAAACCACAAGAGAACTGTTTAACTAATGAATGATTGAAAAGTATGAGCACCGAATTCAATAAGTCAAAAAGAAAACAAACATAAAATCCCACAGAGATAACAAAATGTATGCTTAAATGCATCATTCGATTACTCTACTCATTCTTTGCTTCCCATTACTCTCTCCTTTGTCAGTACACTGTATCTAAATGGCAATCTCTTTGTGACAAGGAATTTCTCTTCATGCCTTTACCTGCTGGTGCAGAACACTGTTGGTACTTTGCAAATATGAAACAATAAAAAGAATTGATTGCAAGCAACGTAGGACTTGCATGATAGCTAGTGAAGCTTCTCAAGATTTTCCCTAAGAAGTACGGGTGCAGCCACCAAAGCTTGCAGATTTGAACTGCTCTGATCTTTATGAACAAGGAAGGCAGTTTCAGGTAACTGCTGTTAAACAATTTTAGTTCCTTAAGTCTCCAAGGGTGATACAAGCCACAGAAGGATTGTGATTGATACAGCATTATTCTTTGGTTTCTCTTAGAGGATAAGTCAGCCAGGAATGACGTTGCTATTATTTGCTGAAAATTGTTTGTCACCCAGGATGTGTGTTGTATCAGAATCTCCACTCAAGATTTTCTTTCTTGAAAGTTCCTTGAAAGTTGGGTCATCAACTTGGCATAAATGGAACAAACCCCCCTCAGAAGGGAGGCTGGAACTAGATGATCTTTTAAGTCCCTTCCAACCCAAGGCATTCTATGTTTGTTTTCAGCTCAAAGACCACCCTCATTGTTAAATACAGAAATTCTCTTGCCTCTGAGAACAGAGCCGACTCCTTTGTCTTGCACCATTCTTAGGAGGTCTAACTGCCTGTAATGCAAGTAATTCAAAGGCAGAGCTAATGTTTATACTATCAGACTACACGGCATCAATGCTTCTTGGGATCTCAAAATCCTCATTTTCAGTGTACTAGCATCTGAAAATTATTGTATGATCCTCTAGAGACTTTGTTTGGATATTGCAAGCAGATGTTAGGAAAAAAAATGAAAATGGATAGTGGTATTGATGAGTCCCATCATAAAAAGATAAAATAAAAATGTCATTACCTTTGCATTGCTGTGTAGCTTAAGATGATGAAATGCTGCAGTTATTATGGAAGAAATGGTCTTTTTGCATCCTCCAGCTATAGTCTATTGCACAAGATTAACACCGAGAGTCTTTGCTAATTAGTTTTTATGGTCAAGCAGTTTTCATGAAGCTGGCTTCAAAGAAATCAAAATTAAACTCTTTATAGCTCTGAAAGGTAGAATTATGGAATATGAATGCATAGATAATCTTTACAAGCTGGAGGAAAATGATCGTTGAGCAACTAAAGCTATAAAAAAGACCCAGCAATATCTCAGGTATTGCAATATATTCTGTTTGTGTAAGTGATGACACCAGGATTTTGGAAATGCAGTTAAAGTAGGGCAGGGGATACACAGGGTTATCATTTGTCTGACAGCATGCCCTGATGGAAAACTTCACTCTTTACTCATCTTTGTAAAATTAAAATCTATAAGAGTAGGATGTGGTGGACTGAATTTATTCCGTTAGAAAAACAGCCACAAATTAAAATGCATAATTTCCCCCTCCACCATTTTGCTCCTTATTTCCTCTTTGTGTTTTTTTTGTTAGTGTTCTATACCTTCAAAATAAGCCCCGTACTGGCTTCATCCCACAGTGTTACTGCACCTTCTATTTGAAAGTGTAACGACAAAACCGAAACGTGGTGTTTCTTTCCCAAGTCAAACCACCTAAATTTACCTGTGTGTTTGTGCAGATAAGCTTTACTAAACTGTGGCCCAGTAAATATCCTCTCTCCAGTGAGCCTGTAGCAATTACATTTCACAGACGGAAAGGGAAGCACTGGATTTAGTACAGTTTTCAAAACAACTTGTGTTTATAGCAGAAAAACATTTAAGCATTTAGGGGCTCGTATCCTAGTCACTACCAATAAATTTCTGGCTCCCAGAGGATTTAGCAACTCAAGTACTTCTGAAAAATCTATCTTTTGTTCACAGGAACTCATAGCTGAATCAAAACAATTTAATTCTTTTATAGAAGAGAGGGGAGGTCTTAACTTTATTGGGGGGTTACATTCTGGAATCAAGACTACCCTTTATAGTGGATAATAGAGACAAAAGCATACAAACCCAAAAGAAATAGATGTCTTATCTGTTTCATAAATTAGTTTTGCCCCATTTCTCTATCACTGATCCCTTTGACAGATGAAAAATTTACCTCAAATAACTATGAAACATCAGACACACAAAAAAGAAGTTCTCATAGGCTGATTTTGTTCAGGATGGGTCATGGGGACGTGTTATTTTTCTGCTTATAGTGTGGAGGCCTAGAACAGAGATCTTTGCAGTTCTGATATGGTTTGCATATTTGAGATTCCTCATACACTGCTTTCCTTGGTTCCACTGTTAATGTTTGCATAATTATATAATGGGCTGAAATTGAGGATTATTCTGCCTTAATCTAGATTATTCCAGCTCTAGGAATCTGCAAAAACTTAGTGTTGTCCTGAAGTAGTACAGGATGACCATGAGTTCCTTTCAATCGAATCTTGTCCTCTTGTGCCAGGATGTGGTGTTTTTTGTTGCTTTGGGGTTTGTATGTACTCTTACAAATTCCCAGAATCATTATTAAGAAGTGAACACACATCTAATAGTAGAATCTTACCCTTTCAAAGATGCATCTGACCAAAGGCATTGGGGGTAATTAGGTGTCTATAGGCTATTCATGTTTTTAAAGTCTTACCAGCTCCATTTCAAAACAGGTGTATTCTCTCAGGCAATCTCAACAGCCTGCTGAGATCTTCACTTTTTTTTTTTTTTTTTTTTAATTGACAATGCAGGCCAAATAAATGTAAAACTTGATTTTGAGATACATCCCTTCAACTTTGTGTTCAAAGCCAGGTAGGATGTGGTGTTGAACTATCTGGTCTAGTGGAAGCTGTCCCTGCCCATGGCAGGGGACTGGAACAATATGATCTTTAAGGTCCCTTACAATCCAAAATTTTCTGTGATTCTATGATCCCCAAAATGCTCCAATGTCTGTCATTTTCTATTCAAGACAGTACTATCCAGTAATAAATTCATTTATTACTACACCAGATTAAAGGATGTGAAACTTTGGCAATGCAAGAAGAGATTAAATTATGGAGTGGCCCAGATACACTCCATTAATAAAAGAAAAAACATGTATTTCAAGTGTTGGGAAAATTTTATTTAGTTGTTGTAAAATAAGTTCCATTTTTCAACAGAAACAATACAAGAAAAGGAGTTGGTGCCATTAAATCATTAAGAGAATACAGTTCTTATTTGCAAGTTACAATTAATTTTTTCTGAAGCTTAAATGCAATATACCCCTGTTGTGTGGCAGAGACTGTGACATTCTGTTACAGGTTAATTTCTTTCCTTGCAAATTAGAAAATAGTGTGACTTGCAAAACAGGGGAGAGAAGGGAGAAATATGCCAGCAGCTGCGCTTAGAATTTTTTGCCTTTTGGCTTCTTCTTTCATTTTCTAGTCTGCTGCACTTCTTCTTTCAGTGATTTGGATGCTAGATGCCAATTTGAATTTTCAGTGCATTTAGCATCCTACAACACCAGGGAATTTAAAAGAGAATTAAGAATGTACAGGGCATTAAAAAATATATATATATTTTTCAACAATCCTTTTTATCTTTTTACCTCTCTGTGATCACAGCGATAACAGAATCCAGTAAACCACTGCCACAAAGAGCCAGTCACATGTTTATTTTGCAAAGGTGTGTTTATAGTGGGAACTAGATGGGGCTGGCTCCTTGCTTGCAATCTGTGGAGGGCTCTTTCACAGATCAACAGACTATAAGATTGTTTTCCTGGATATGAGCCACTGATGGACCAATACAGGCTAGTAAGAGTCATGTAAGAGTCTTTTGTCCTGTCTCAGCGGGGACATCTTCCCCATGGGCTTCACAAGAGAGTGTTTTCCTAGCAGCAGATTTAACGGGGGGAGAGAGGGGATGGAAAGAAGATTAATGTTTCTGCCAGTTCCCAGCAAGTTCACAGAAAATATTGGCTAGAGCAGGAGTGGCCCAACTCCGTCATGCTCCAGCCTTTTCCGTATACTTAGAGTGGCATGTTTTTAATCAAATGTGAAATATAGCTTTAGCAGGTCGAATGGATTAGCCTTCCTTGTAAGTAACTCTGCCTGCTTTAGTCAAGAGTGCAACTTTTTCTTTTTTTTTTTAATGTTTCACACTTAAAGTTGTCGTCTTTAACTTCATCTGTTTAATGGATCTTTGGAGTTTTGATTGTTAAAGGTGAGAACCATTTAATAACCATATCCAACTGAGCTTCCAAGTACATGCTGTGAAGACAGCAAGGTAAGAAACTCCTCAGCTGGTCTGTCATAAAAGCTTGGAAAGGCTTGAGACAAAGAGAGGGGGTTCTTTTCCTTTTTTAATATCATATTGGGATTACAGTGCTTCTAAATATTTAAGTTTTCCTTGCTTT
Source organism: Corvus hawaiiensis (assembly GCF_020740725.1). Classification (NCBI taxonomy): domain Eukaryota; kingdom Metazoa; phylum Chordata; class Aves; order Passeriformes; family Corvidae; genus Corvus; species Corvus hawaiiensis. Next base: position 74,595,591 of record NC_063216.1, on the reverse strand, counting down.
GGGATTTCAAATCTGCTTATGTTTAGGAAGTTAATATCCTCATACTCAAAAACTGGGAAATCTGTTCGTGACAATGTACATAACTGATTTCCTTCCTCTAATGCTGGTTGTTATTTATCAGAATCTCATCAGTCTCCTGTTTTTATATAGCACTGAAGTTATCAAAGATAACAGGGGGGGATTTTCAGCTACCTTATTTCTGGAACTCAGAATCAGCTGAGCTTCTAATAAAGTTAGGCTGTTCGTATCAAACCATCCCTTATCAGTAATGTACTTTGAAAGCTGTTCTATCTGGTTAAATCCAAGTGTAATAATAGACCTTGTACCTGTCACATCCTCAGGCTGCTCTAAAGTGTTGTTGCTCCAATAAAATAAATAGTTCAGGTGATTTCTCTGTGCCAAGAAATTCAAGTAAATGTTCGAGATAATTTTAAAAATAATTTGATTTTCAGAGTTACTGAAGGGGGTTTTTTTTATATTTATTAATCACTACCATATTTCAGCGTCAGCTATAGTATAAAATTGCTGTCAATTTTTCTTGCAATTCAGAATTTGAAAAATTTGTGTGTACGTGTGTTATTTGCACTTCTACATTTCTGACCTGTGGTTAAATGTGTGGTTCAGACAAGTTTCTAGGGGCTCGTTCATTTTACTAAATATGGTTATAAAAATAATTACATTAAAAAAAAAATCCCCAGATCTTTTAAAACTGTCTTTTTAGGAATCCATGGAACTAGGAGACTAAAGAGGGACAACAAAGTAAAAGTATATCCAAGGATTCACAGGCTGAAAGAGGTCCCTTGTCTTAAGACAAGGTTCTGTTCGCGTAGAGGTAGATAGGAAATTTTAACATTCTGTTTATTAGAAGCCAGCAATGAGCTCTCTGAAGACCCTATCTGAGATGACTCCCTGTCATGTCAGAATTTGTCCTTCTATTCTGTAACAGTCAGCAATGTGACAACTGACTGTAAAAACTCCAGCAGTCCTGACATTCTGCAAAACTTTCAGGCCATGGAGAACAGGGTAAAATGGTAGCTTGGCCATTTACCATTGGATTAAAAATGTAAGACATACTTCTTTCATTTCCATGAGAATCACCTGCTAGTCATTGCAATGTGACAAAATTCATGACTTACCATAATAGATTTATATATTATCTTAAAAAAAAAAAAAAAAGGTGCATCCCAGCAGTATTGCAAAAGATGTTGGAACCAGATTCTGTTTCATATTCCCAGCTCCTCACACATTCCAGTCACGTATCTTCTCTATTCCTCTGCCTGTCTGTCCATTAAGTAGGAATAAAATTCAAAGGATGCCTGGTGTCTTCTGCACTTTTTTAATTTGACTGTTGGTTCAAGGCCATGTTTCAGCAAAGCATGTCAGCATTTGTTCGTCTCACTGCCTTTAGAGATGAGCGCAGTGTTTTGAGAAACTGAGGCCTCTGAAGCTGTGTGAAAACAGTACATCCTCAGTATAAATAATATCTCTTGCTTTATCTGATTAGTGATGGGCCATGCTTTCTTTTTTTTCCCTGCTTTTTAAAGCAACTGCCTTCATTTATCACCATCCAGGGACCTATTGGGGTAGTCAGTGGACAGAAAACAAGGCATGAATCTGTTGGAAAAATAATTTGGCTCGTGTAGTTCTTCTAAATATAACTCCCTGATCAAAGCTCAGAGTGTCTCCTGTAAGTCCCATCCAAAACAGATATTAGATGAAGAATATACTGAAGCCTTCAGACTTTTGACTGTGCCTTTTCAAAGGCATGCCATCCTGAACGTACCATCATGTGATGCTGTTTGAACTGAGCAAACATTTTTCCTTCAACTTCTTTCTCTTGCATTATACAGCTTTAAGAAAACTCAAACAAAAAAAAAGGCATCTTCAATTAAAATGATGGGGATTTTTGAAGGCTGCTGGAGAAGAGCCGTTGCAGTGTTATGTCTAAGAACCAATTCTTTTATTTATAGCAACTTATGGACATAAATATACAGAAAATGTTTCAGGGTTTTGTGGTACATTCATAAACATGAGAGTCCTTGCAGATGAAATGGAATCCTTCTGAAATGACAGTTAATAAAAGCTATTTTTGATTTAGCTGCTAACCAGTTTGTACTGTAACAAGTGTCTTTCAGGTGACTCTTACTGTCTTGGGCAGAGATGCAGGTGTAGGCATAAGAATATAACTAAACCCTGGTGAGTCTTTACCAATTACTGAGCATTGAAACTTCATTGAAATGCTTTTCAAATGCTGTGGTTTTCTAAAACAAAATTATTAGCTGTTCTGGGGGTGCAATCACAGGAAAGAAGGATGTGCAGAGACACAAGGCTTTCCTACAAGTGCACCAGGGAGAGAAAGCTGTTGTTCCTGTAAAACTGCCACAAACAGCGCTAATTAATATACTGATTTTACAAGTGATGTAAGGGACTTATGTAGACAGAATTAATTATTAAGATCTCTTTCTTCAAAACACTGTTTCTAAGCTGCTTTGCATGATTATAATATGAACCTGCCCTACAAAGAAGTTGCAGATCTAAGATCACATCCAGACAACAGTCATGTACTTTATCAACAGTTTGAAGATGAATGTATGCACACATCCGGTAAAATTAGGGAGCCTGGTTTGGAGAGATGCTGTCAGGATCAAAGCCTGAGGAGTGAGACACAGTGAGTGAAGTCAACACGCTTCAGGGGAAAGGAAGGCTTTACTAAGTCAGTGACAATCCCTGCGACTGCTCCCTCACTTTCCAGTTTTCAAGGTATAAAGTTTTTTGATAGTTCTATGAACTTTACCATGTTACTTTTATCAGAATGCAGAGAGGGATGTAGTAAACAAATCCTGCTGTGATTATGCCAGAATTGCACTCTCTTGGTGCTGGATTTACTCCTGAACTACCTGCAATAATCTGCAGTAGCTGTTCTATAGCAAGCTAGGTTTGGTTTTGGTTTGGTTTGGTTTTGGGTTGTTGTTAAGGCTTTTTCCGTTGGTGGTTTTTTGGGGTTGTTTTTTTTTTAGGTTTTTTGTTGGGTTTTGTTTTAGCTATCTAATTGGGGTTCATGCTTCCTAGACCTATTTTTAGAATTACAGAAAAAATCAGGCCTTGCAGCAGAGTTTGCAACAGATCAAAGGCCAGATTGTTATTTCACATGCTGGTTTTATTCTTAGCCCTACATAGTGATGCTCCTCATGTCTGGAGCACAGATAAAAATGAGATATTGATGACTTTCAGACTCCAAAACCCTTTTGCTTGTCTAGTATGCAGTTACATAAGTGGCAGTAAGAGATGCCTGAATGAGATTAATATAGGCTGCTTTGCTCCTCACTGCTGCAGGTAGGAATGAGAAGATCTAGCGAATGACTATTGAAAGTATTAAGCAGTTAAGACAGGTAGTAAAAAGTGGAGACTGACTGGTTTTTTTTTTTTAACTTCATGATAATTTGAAGAAATGAGTAGCTGCATTATATAAACCATCAGGTTTGATGATGCATTACATATATAACTCTTCTTTCACTTCAGAGCAGCTTCAAAAGATCTAATGCTCCTTCTTAATATGATTATAAGCAAATGGAGAATATTAATGATTCAAATGTCTCTTTACTGCCTAAATGTTTACATCCATCTAAATTAATAAAATTAAAAACAGAGTTTTTGCAATTTGAAAGCAATTTAGTCCACCAAATAACAATAATGTACAAGTAGAGGTTCAGCCTCCACTGACGCGGTCATGTCTCTGTACTAGTTGGGTTTGAGGCAGAATCTGTTCACAGTTTAACATCTCTATAAATTGACAGTGATTTCACTAGTGCCACTATACCTAATCTGTGTAATTCAAATAAGAATTGAGACCCTGGAGGTTGAAAAGCACAATGTCAAATTGCAATAACTGTGAAGCCAATCACTGTATAATTTCCCTTAGGTTTCATGGGTAGTGAAGTATCTGGATACCTGGATAAAATTTGAATAGTTGGGGGAATATAAATTCTGGGGTTTGAGATGAGGAACTGAGCTTTCAGGGAAGGAATGTTTGTTTGGTTTATTTGTTTGGGGCTTTTTCCACAGAAAGTGAAAGTTTTGCATTTATTACATTGTTGTAATTCATAGAACCACTGAATATTTTGGGTTGGAAGGAACCTTTGAGATCATTTAGTTCCCAACCCCTGCCATGGCCAGGGACACCTTCCACTATCCCAGGTTGCTCCAAGTCCCATCCAACCTGGCCTTGAACACTTCCAAGGATAGCACATTTACAACTTCTTGGAGCAACCTGTGCCAGTGCCTCAATACCCTCACAGTAAAGAATTTCTTCCTAATATCTAATCTAAATCTGTCCTCTGTTAGTTTGAAGCCATTGACCCATGTCCTGTCACTTCATGCCCTTGTAAAAAATCCTTCTCCAGCTCTCTTATAGACTCCCTTTAAGTTCTGGAAGGTGCTGTAAAGTCTCCGCGGAGCCTTCTCTTCTCCAGACTCAAGAATGCCAATTCTTTGAGCCTTTCTTCATAGGAGAGGTGCTCCAGCATCATGATCATCTTCATGGCCTCCTCTGGACTTGTCCTTTTTGGGAACATGAGATGTGTCGTTCTTCCAGGGCTGGACCCTACCAGAGTAGAGGGGAAGAATCACCTCCCTCGACCTGCTGGCCATATTTCTCTTTATTCAGCCCAGGACACATTTGGCTTTCTGGGCTGTGAGCACACCTCGCTGGGTCATGTTGAGCTTCTTGTCCCCCAACACCCCCAATTTCTCCTCAGGGCTGCTCTCAATCCATTCTCTGACCAGCCTGTGGTTGTACTTGGGATTGCCCTGACCCAGGTGCACTGGCCTTGTTGAACATCATGAGGTTTGCACAGTTCCATCCCTCAAGCCCATCCAGGTCCCTCTGGATGATATCTCTTCCCTTCAGTGTGTCAATTCCACCACACAGCTCGGTGTTGTGAGCAAACTTGCTGAGGCTGCACTGAACCCACTGTCTGTGTTGCCAACAAAGGTGTTAAAGAGTGCCCATTCACTACAAAATAAACCCCACCAGAGGAAACAGGCCTGCTCCTTTCTTGAAAGTATAATATTAAAACATACTGAACTTAAATAAATCCATGGAATTTCATTGTGGAAGAATCACTTGAAAAGTTACCTAAACCAACACTAAGAGTGCACTGGGAAATGAAGCAACAGAACAAAATTCTGATCTTATTTATACTGATATAATTAAGGAAGACTGTAGGCTCTTTGGTCCTTAAGGTGATCCTTGTGCATGAGGACAATGGGGGCTACAATAATAAAACTAATATACCAAAGAAAATCACTGACACTGGTGTAAAGCTGCTTTATGGGTAACAGTAAAGCTGCTCAACACTTAAAGCATCCATAACACGTTTTTCTCAGGAGTTTGTTCACATAACATGCACACAAGTGTGGGAATGAGAAGGGTGATTATCTTCTACATTAAAGTCTTTTTTATGTCTCTCTGGAATATAAAGCAGCTGTAGGAAAGAATTTACACCTATATTCAGCTCCCTGCACATGATGTCTGGAACACAGAGGTGATATGTGTGTGAGTGGGAACAATGCCCATATATATTTCAGTGCCAAATAGGGTTTTCTACTTTGCAGGGCTCATAGGGAAGCTCACAGGACTTTGCCCATGTGACTTTCAAATTGTGCTGGTGCCCTTTCTAGGAGTGGGTTTATTCAAGGCAACATGAAATAAAATCTACTAACCTTTTCCTTACTGCAGACAGAAGAGGGATAGTGGCCTCCCTTTCTCTGCAAAGAGGAATCTGGGGTGTTGAGCTTCTCCCATAGGTATATCTGACGATGGTGTGGGGCAAGGATTCAGATTTTAGGCCAGACAATGTGCATGGGGCAAGATGTCTGCTGTGAGCACTTGTGTGCACTGTGTAGGGCAGCTGGTGTCACTGCTCCTGGTTTGCTTTCGTGCCTCTTGGGGCTCTATGGAAAATCCCATCTATTATGTTGCAAAAAAAATAGATCAGTCTATGTCTGCAGCTCTTCTATGCAGAGCAGCACTGATAGCCATTTCATCCTTAACTTCTCTAGTGCTGGTAAAGCTGCTAGTTCTCCTATACTAAAACATAAAAAGTAAAAAAAAAAAAAAAAATACTCAAGTGTGGCAACTGTGGACACAGCTCCTGTGAAACTTTTGAAATGCCCAATATTTAAGAAGTATCCACTAATTAGGGCTGCCCAATTGAAGCCCTAATTTTTCAGATTTTTCAGATCTTCTGAGGGATTGATGCTTTCATTGATCTTTAACAGGAGGGGACAGTCAGAGCATCTGAAAATCTATGAGACAGGCAGATGAATGCTGATGCACCAGAAGGAGAGTGTGGACAGACAATGCTTTGTTTGACATTACTAATGGTTTTGTTTTGGCAATTAAGTATTTTTTGAAGCAAGTGACTGATTTGGTGAGAGATGAAAGGGGTTTAAGTGTGACCCACTGAAACTTGTTTCTAGTTGCTTATTATGAAATTAGTTTTTGTTTCAGAGTAAAACACACAGACAGGTGTGGTGGTATGGAAACTCTCAATTATCTGTATATACAGAGAAGTCCTTTTCTGTAAGATGTCGTCCTCTATGTGACAGTCTTCTAAATATATGCTTTTGAATGTTTTAATTATTTGGTGATGTTTTTAAAAATAGAAGTGATAAGGAAAATAAATAGATTGTGATAGAAAACAATTGGAAATACTTGTTTATTCTTTTATTTCCCCAAAACATATTTAAAACAAATTCTTTTGGCCATTTTAAAATACTGCTGCTGGTTTGGTCAAGAGGAGTATAACCCTCTGTCAAGAACTGTTTGATATCATTATGAAATATTGATTTTAATGCCTCTGTGTTAAAATAATAATAATAATACCGTGTTGTTTGCTTCATTTTTTTCCCCCCAGCTGAGGAGCAACTACTCTGAAGTTAGGTGGTAGACACAGACTCCAGCAGGAGAGTGTTTGTGTTACTGTGATTATCAGACACACAGACACTTTACAGAATGAACTTAAGAACACTCTGTAGTATTTTGGGCACCTTCACTCCAGACCTTTTCTGCACTAAATGTCTACTTGAAATACAACCTGACATACCTCCAAAGGTTTGGGACTTAGTTTTCCACACAAAACAAAAATCAATGAAAAAAATTAGATCTTACAAACTATTTACTTTAAAGGAAGGATGAGGCTTCCCAAATAATTAAATCAGTTTATAAAACACACAAGAAAGAAAACAAAGACCTAGGATGCCAAACACTTTGGTGTGAGTCCACAGCCAGTCATCAGCTCCATCTCTGTGACTTTGTAGATGATCTTTCTTTGCAGCTCTCACTGCAAAAAGGAGCAGCAAGAAAGGACATACAAAAGGAAACAAAAAAAGAAAAAAAAAAAAAAGAAAGGAAGAGAACAGGGCTCTTAACAGTACAGCTTGATTTGATGTTTTGCCTGAATCTTCACAAGTGTAAATATTTGACTGCAGTTTTGGTGCTTTTTTTATTCCCCTTCAGGTAGAGTATTTGTTTACATAGCATAACATTTCCTCCTTCCTCTCTTCTGTTCTTTCACTTCACGAGTGAAAATCTGCAGCTTTTTTGGCAAGGGTTTAAATAATAGCAGTAGTGAGTGTGAACGCTGCTTTGTCTTGAAATTGTATAAATCACACTCCTTTTACTAAAGGCTTCCATAGGAAAGAACATTTGAACTTTGATCCATTTTTCTTGTAGCCTCACACCAGCAAGAGTCCAAATGGACCTGAAAAACTTGGTTAAAAAAAACATCAGATTTTTTAATGTGAACATCCAAGTTTCAAATCCTTGCTCAGGTGAGACCTTCCTTACAAAAAGGAGGGCAATTTGGCAGCTAATGCTGGAAGTCTTGCTTGACTACTATCTACTTCATTAATCTTAATGAATACTGGGAGCATATATATCAAGAATGTTTCCCTCTTTTACATGGGAAAAATAACAGAGTTCTATTCCCAATAAAAAAAAACAAACTATGGGTATGGCCCTACTTCTAGGAATCACATTCATTATTTATTCTTTCATCCAGTCACCATTGCCTCCAGCATGTGTTGCCTCCTACCACATGCACATGGTAGGATTGTTCAGTTTCAGGGGAGTTCACCTTCTCTTTGGAGGTTTTTTGGAAAAGTAAGAGAGGGACTCTACCATGGGTTTCTATTTGTGTTATTTGTTTAGAGGGCAGCAACAAACAACTACACGTATGTTCCTCCAGATGTGTACATGTAGAGACATCTGGTTATCAAGCTTATCTGTTTCTATATGATGGTTGATTTTAAATGCCATAAAAGGGAAAAAAAAAAACCTAATTGAGCCTTAATAATCCATAAACAAAAGCATGTGCTGTCATTTGGGAGGTTTGTACCCCATTTCTGGGATCTTGCACAACAGAATAGTCACAAAGATTTAACATTGCAGCATCTCTGGCATTAAAAATCTCCCTCTTTTGAGTGATTTTACTGAAGTGAAGTATATAGAGGTAAGATTTAGGAGTAGCTTAATTTAAGAATATTGAAACCTGATGATTGAGTGAAACAGCTTTTCCTAACGAGTACCTTGCTCCCAAGGTACAGAAGATGACTTGCAATTTTTTTTCTTAATGAAAATGGAATAGGGGGAATTAGGTTTCACAGGCCTGTTTCAGAAGTGCTAATGCAAGAAGAAAATCAGTAATGAAAGTACAAAATTTTTTTTTTGTCATGTAAAGGAAAGTTGCTGAACCTGTAATGACTGGCAAGGGCCGATTTTCACATTACTAACAATTTTCTCTGTGTGTTTTATTATGAAATTATTGGACACTTAAATACTTTAATAAAATTATCAGGTTTGAAAGACCAGCATGGGATAGTGCAGATGATGTCATGCTGTCATCTGTGCCATTTCCCATTGAAAAGGTTCCATCTTAATTATTTTGATTTATGAGTTAGGAAAGAACATCTTTTGTAGAAAAATGTGCAAGCACCTTGCAATTAGTTGCTCACACCCATGGCTTTTTCAGGACAGAAGGTCCAGCTAGGTTGATGATTTTTCTGTCTTAAATTTGTCATATTGCTCGACTTATGGAATAAAAAATGATTCAAGACTGTAATATTCTTTTAAATCACACAAGACAAGCAAAACCCACTCATTTGTCTGGAAGCAGATAGAAGAGTGTAGCAGAGCAATTGAAATAAATAGAAATTATTTGGGGATGGACTTTGTGGCACCCAAAAATATTTCCTTAATGAGTTCCTAGATTCTGGATGTTCTGCATGCTATTAGGAATTTTAAGCTATATTTGTCTTTGTGTCTATAAAGTCAACTACCTGTAAAACTCTGTTCTCTGTCTGTGGAGAAAGGAATCCTTCAAAACCAGGTTTAATGTCTCCTTGGGTTTTCATTTTTGAACTAATCCTCTGGGAATTTCATTCTCCCTTCAGCCATTTTGGTCTTTGGGAATGATTTCATAGCATTTGAAGAAACGAATCCAACTTCTGTGACATTGACGTGCTTGATACTGCATGATTCTATGTAAGTGCTGCTGGGAAGTAGTATGTAGCTAGACTGAAATATGGACAGTGTGTGTTCCCATTAGCTGAAATACCTAAAGAATTTGTTATATTTAGAATTTTGTTCACTTATGCTTAATAGAGCTCCACTTTAAGTTAGGGAAAATTGGTTTCATTTTCTCTTGCTACCATTAATAGCTATTAGAGTTGAAAATAAGGCTTTAAACATATCATTAAGGTACACTTAAGTAACTTGCAACTGACAATTAACTCAGCATGGTAATACATTATCATAACATTTTTCTTTGATAGGTTTGTCTCTTAAAAGATACGAGAAAAGACAAAGGATGGTTTTGTGAGACTCCTGATGATTTTTTTTCTATTTTAATATAATTTACATTCTGTTATTTTATCAGTGAAATGTGTTCCATTATATATGTTCAGAAAACATTTATTTGGTGCTTCATAGAAAGGTGGAATCACAGAATGGTTTGTTGTTGTAAGGGACCTTAAAGATCATTTAGTTCCAACCCTCCTGCCATGGGCAAGGACACCACCCACCAACCAGGTTGCTGAAAGCTGGTTTGATGGCAGGCAGTTGTAACAGACTCTGTTGAGGGGGTGTCTGGGTTTTGTTGCTTTGTTTCTGTGCGTACAGTGTTCAAGTGGGACGGATGGAGAAGAGAACTTGCTACACAGTTCATGGATCTTAAAGTTGGGAGATTACTTCAATAACCAAAGAAAGATACAGGCAGAATTCAGATCCACATTCAAGCATGATTTGCTTTCAGGTTTTATTAAAAACCTTTTTTCAGCAGAAAGCATGATGAGTTCTAGGAAAAAAATCCAATTATCGAGATCCCAGTATAACATGCCATGTGTTTTCCCTTTCAAGGCAATAGTAAAATCCAGTAGTGCACTTAAACTGAGAGCACTGCTTGTGCTGTCTCTTAAAGAATGGAGTTAATGGTGAGTGGGTGAGCGTGCAGCTCCTCGGCACAGGGACCAAGGACTGCCACTCCCAAAGCCGAGTGGGAACGTTAGGGTGACAGCAGCAATGCCAGTGACATCCTCCACTCCTCGCAGAGCCAATGGGCATTGACCTTATCCTGTCAAAGCATGTAAAAAGCGATGTGGGCAGCACTGGCTTTGTGAAAACTGGACACATTTATCCAGGAGATTTCACTGCATTACCACAGAGTCACTTGTAGAAGTGTAGCTAAAATAGCTGCTGCCTGGTAATTTTTTTGCAGTGAAGCTAGAAATGCAACAAAAGCAACAGTAGTGTGAGCGAATGTTTTTCAAAATGCTCTAAAAGCAAACTTACCAGTGCCAGGCACGCAAAATCCCATCAGTTCTGTGCCCCAGATCTCCTCTCCTGCTTTCTTGTAAATACACTCTTGAGCATATTGGTTTGAAAATTGCACATCTTAGAGCTCTGCAGCCTGGCAGTCTGAGCAGTTTGTTTTGTTTTGAACACTTTTGCCACGCTTAAGTCTGCAGAACTTAAAGAAATCAGACTGGTTGCGTGCATTTTCCTGGAGCTGATAGTAGCACAGCTTCCAAGCATAGTATTTCCTAGCTCACTCTCCTCCTCAATCATTTCTTGAAAATTCCTTCATAATAACCTTATCCAAACCATAAATATGAAAGTCAAATAAGCCCAAAGGAGATTTATCATCCTCTGACTCGGCACTCCTTTCATGATTAATAATGACATTGGTTCCTTTGGAAATGAAACAAAAATTAATTTAAAGTTTCTGATTGGTTTTAGTATTAGGTAAACTTAACATATCGAACAAGCGTAAAACAATTATCAGTCCTATTAACAAAATTAGCTACAGCAAATTTACCAGAAGGAAACTGTTGCTATTTAGCTCCCTAATTATGTCACTATTCTTTGTGACCAAATGATATAATGAAAATAATTTGATCAACTGCTGCTGCATAGAGAATTTTCTAGGAGCAGCTGAATATCATCATCTGTTTTGAATGTATGTTTGCCTACTCTTCTTCTGTTTCAGAAAGCAGAGGTCAAGGGCTTCAAAGAATTTTGCAATGAAGCAAAGTTGAACTGTGCTAGGCAGAATATGGAATAGATTCTTTTACTATTATGAAATGTTAGATAACCCTTTCCTTGAGCCCACAACCCTTTGACTTCTTGAAGTGATCTCTGGTGTATGAATTTCAGACTCTGGAAAAGCATAGGATGCCTTTTATTCTGCCTGGCACTAAGGCCAAGGATTGGATTTTCCATGGTGTGCTGTTGTCTCCCTATTTCCTTGCAGTGTGCCTCAATCCAAGCACATAAACTTGGCAAGGTTTTCTTTCCAGCCCTGAGAGCTGATAAAACAGAGAGCAGTTGGACACCCTCTAGCCACAGGCACTTCAGCCTAGGGGGACAGTCACCTGGCCAACCTTGAAGGCCACCCAAGCATTGGTGATACATAGAACTTGGGGTGCCAGCTCTCATCTATTCTGTGTGAGTATCCTGTGCTCATGGGTTAGCAGTGCAGTGGGGTAGAAACAATGAGAGCTGACGAAGCTGATGAGAGAAGTCATACATGATCTCGGAAAACTTCTTGCAAAATATCTCTACTGGCACTCCTGTACTTCCACCTCAGCAAGCATTTAAATGGTGGGGTCTCCGAGCATTTCTGTCCTACCAGATATGTGTACCCTCCCTGGCTTCATCCTGACTGGTCAGGATATGACCCTCACTCTGTGTGTGTTCCCATTTTTTCCTTCCACTTGCTGTCTCCCTTCCCTGAATTGCCGTCAGTGGGGAGCTTGGGTCCAGGGACATTTCCTAACCCCATACCTATAACAGCTGTCCCCATTTCTAAGCAGAATCTTTCCCTCTCTCCCTCCCAGTGTAGTTTTATGAGCTGGAGAAAGGAGATTAAGACACTCTGGTACAGTAAGAATTCTGCAGCATGAGAGTGACCTGCATACTGTAAAATTGCCTTAGATTGTACCAATGAACTGAGCTTCAATATGATCAACTCCAATATTAAACTACACAGAAGTGAATGGGAAAGCTCCTGTGGAATAGAAACCCCTCGAGTACATCCCCTGGCTGCTTGCTTAATGCTTATGAAGATGCTCTGAACTACACAACTTGTTTTCTTGCCTACACTCTGACTTTACATCTTTATGGTTTGTGTCCTCTGGGAAACATTTTTATTTTTGTTTCATTATTTAAAGCAAGCCTAATATTAATGATGGGGCTGCTGCGCATTACAGCACTGTGCTACCAATACACATCAGCTCATAACTTTTGGTGAGGCTTTCTGCATAATTTATGTCCAAAGGAGAGTATGCTGACACAAAATCGAGGATTTAACCATGTTTACTGCTGCTTGTGATAATTAGATCATTTCATACTGGAACTACTAAACAACTGAACTAAGGTGGGCCTCTGATTAATTGTTAAATTTATATTTAAATAAATTAATTAATATATATAATAAATTAATTCTTCCTATTTAGTAAATTAATATATTTAATAATTTTATATTTATTATCTTAAATAATCAAAAATGAAGAACTTTAAATATGTTTTGTAGCCTTATTTTTATAAAGCATAATCAGAAAATCCATATGCTGTACATAAGATACTTGGGTGCCATCAGATGGACCAGTGCAAGAACAGGCAAGCAAAAATCATGCCCTCATAGGATTTTCCCAATCATTCCCTAATCGCTCAGCTTTATAAAGTTTCCTATGGCATTTCTTGAAAGAGTAAGGCCCCAGAAGAAGTTCTAAATATCAAAATTTTTTTACAGTTTCAACACTTCTAAACGTGACTGGAACAGAAAGGGCTTCAAATGGGAAATCAAATCCACAGGTGCTTCTATTAACCTCTTGTTTGGCATATTTTAAATCACTGCACACATCTTTATATGTTTTCTGATCAGCCATACTCTGGCATCTGGTTAAAAGTGTGTAACAAGTCATATGGCTCAACTTCTCTAAGAAATAAATATAAAGGGGGTGTGGTGTCAATGTGAGAAAGATCTAGAAGATTGAACAGGCACCTAGTTCAAAGGCAGTATAGAAAGATGACTTGAGGGGTAAAAAAACAACAAACCATGTTTCATAAAATCTGTTGTTTTAGGTGGGAAGCAGAGGCGTTTTTCCTTACTGATGGATGATGGTAAAAAAAAAAAAAAAAAAAAAAAGAACCATAAAATAATACTCATGCAGTCCTTAAAGAGGCTTTAGATCCAGGAGAGGTAAAATGTGCACCTTCTTGCCCAGATAAACTTTAGAAACACTTAGTCCTTTGCTTTGAAAGGCATTTTCCATCAGTCACTCGCTCCTGTGGCTACTTCTAAAAATTATTAAGCATTAAAGACCAGAGGTGAGAAAGAGGTTCCTATACAGTCAAAGGATTAATTTTGGGTGTTCATTCCAAAGAGTTCTTTTGGTTTCCTGATGTGATTTGTTTCTTTCCCACATTGGACAATACCTATTCTTGTTTTTTCACCTTTCATAGCAGCTCTCCTTGTTTCCCTTTAGATATCTCCTTGTATCCCTTTAGATATGACACATGAGGGTGGTGGACTCTTGCTGAAGTTCCTCTGTTAGATGGGAATGTTTGTTGGGGTGTCCCTGAGATGACAAGAGGTGTAAGCTTTCCCTAGACATCTTCCTGCTTAGTTTAGGATACTTTTTGTGAAAGATGGATGTTCAGCGACAGGTACATACTGCACAGATCAGAAATGGCATCCAAAATTAAGCCATCTGTAGGATATGCTAGTGATCATCCATCTCTGACTCTCATCAGAGCTTGGAGGCATTAACAGAAGCCATGACTTGGGTTTTGTGGGGTCTTAATACATTTCCCCATTTGCATCCTTTGCTAGGAAAACAAAAACAGTTATTCCCCAAATCCCGATTCAGAAGGGATGAATCTTTTTTCAGTGGGTCAGAGCCTACCATGCTTCAATCTTAACACAGAAATTCCTTTTTACAAATACAGTTTTCCAGTCCCTGATTCAATGTGATTAAGAATAACAGAGTTCCTGCATATATTATTCCTGCACTTTGTTTTCTCAGTCGTATCTATGAGTGAAATGCACTCAAATGCCAAAAATACATAGCGTTTCTGAAGCTGATTGTTATTAATATTGTTCCGTTTGGGTTTTTATAGCTGTAAACCTTTTTGAAGTGCCTAGCAAAAAGTGAGAGGAGCAGCTTTGGAGGGGGGAGACAACTTTGAAATCCACAGAGCAGAAGCTTTAATCTCCAGTTGTGACTGACATCAAACAAAAGTGCAAAAACTCCCTTTGTTCTTGAGCACAAAGGGTGTGTTTGTTGTTTGTTCAGGGTAAGTGAAAGGCCCCCATGAAGTCCCACTGAAGATGTTTAATGAATCTGGCAGCCTCCAAGCTGTCTCTTCTACAGAGTAATCCTAGAGACAGACCCATCACACATAATTTAACAGAGTGTGACAAGACAATCTCTGCTCAGGAGACACTTTGGAGAGGGAATACTTTTATTACTCAACAGTACAGACCCCTTAGGGTTGGTGCTGTGGAGCAGAGCTCTTGGTGGTGGTGGCCACACTTTCATCTCTGAATTGAGGAGAATTGCACAGGTATTGCATATTAAGCTTCTTTGAACTCATAGTTTAAATCAAGTGAATTGTACTCTCTTTAGTGCAGGGGGCAGGGATTTTGGCAGCCTCAGCTTCTAATAGGAGACAAAGTCAAGAACATCTAAGAAAGGAGGAGACTTGCTACCAAAATTACGTCAAACAGGGACACGGGTATTAGGGAAGGAAGGGAGAAATTGTATCAAAATTGGAACAATAATGGAAAAGACTACCAAAAAAAGTGAGTGAATATTCTTAGATGTCAGATCCATTAAGGTTTACCACATATATGTCATCTTTTATCAGTTTGTCCTACTTGATCATTCCTTGGATGAGTAGAATAGGAATAACCATGGTGTGTGTCTTTAGCCTCCCTTGTCCTTGCTATGATCTAATGTTCATAGCCTCGATATTGTGGAAGTTGGGCTGTTTACTGCCACGTCTCATGTTCTGTTGTCAAGCTAAGGATGTTCTTTGTGGCTGGGAGCATGTGGAGTAGCTGGTCTGTGCTTTTATGGTCTGGGCATGCATTGCCCATGGATAGGACAGAGAGGGCTTAAATCCTCCTTAGACTTGAGTGTTCAGGTGAGTGCTTTCATCTTCTCTCAGCAAAATCAGTTTTCAGCCCTGCCTCATTCTGCATGTGGGCAATCTATTTTCACATTTCTTCTATAAAATGGGCATAACCTTGTATACCTACTTTGGGATAAATTATGGAGTGGAATGTGACAACTCATATCAGAGCCTGTGAAGAGGACACTGGTCTCTTGGAGAACACCATGACTGGGGTTCTTTTTTCCCTAGCTTCCTCATGACATCAATCAAATTTTACTTTTTATCCCCACTGCTGGATGTAAATGCAAAATGTATTTGTAGTGTAGATGTCAGCCACTCCTGGGACTGCTGAGGGTCTAAGCTGTTGCATTTGATCCCCCTGCCAAATGCCAACCAGAGCCCCAGAAAACCATCAAACATCAGATCTGATGACTGGGATTTCGACTTGGTACCAAAACAACCTTGATACCCTGGAACACAACACACAAACCCTTTCTAAGAGCTTCTCTGCCCAGCATCACCAGCGTCACTGAAATATTCCTTGTTCTCTCTTAAATTGCAAGAATATTGTGAGGTCTATCTAAAATAGCAGTCCCTGTTTTCCTCCCTTTTTCCCCTACCCCTTATCAAATCATACGTCCAAAATCAAGTGCCTGTGTGCTCTGCTGACAAGCACAAGGGGATTAGGGATGACGGGTTTAACAAAACTGGCTCAAGGTTTTGTAAAATGCATCTTGGAGTCTGAGCTCTGAACGAGCCATAAAATTCCTCCCATGAGGTACAAGTGAGGTTTCTACAAGACTGGATCAGAACTTAATAATGTTTTTTTCTAGGTTTTTTTTTTTCTTGCTTTCTAAAAGATGCCAGAAAACTATCTGACTTTTTAAGATGCTGTAAGACTAACAATGACTTAATGTAACCATTGTGTAAAAAATCACAAATATGTTTTACCACCATCAAAAAGAACTGATTTCTGGGCTGCATGCAAACCATTTGGGGCAATTAGCATGTAATTTAATTTGCATTAATCAGCACAAGGTCAGCAAGAAATTAACTTTGGGTGTAGATTTTACATATAACAGCATTTGAGAAGAAGGGAGGAACTGTTTTTACAGGGTGTTAATTTGGAGCTAAGTGCATTCAGCAAGTTTGGCGTGGCTTGGCCTTGCAGGAGAAAGATGAATGATGTGGATTTGGGAGCATTGAAAGCACAAAATGATGTGGCAATTTACCAAGCATTTAATGTTGCAATACATAAACACTTTAACAGACTTCTTGGCACTTGTAAAGATCAGAGCACAGGTTTTGC
Source organism: Corvus hawaiiensis (assembly GCF_020740725.1). Lineage (NCBI taxonomy): Eukaryota > Metazoa > Chordata > Aves > Passeriformes > Corvidae > Corvus > Corvus hawaiiensis. Next base: position 74,578,603 of record NC_063216.1, on the reverse strand, counting down.
TGAAGCACCAAGCACTCTGCTAGCACTGAAGGGCCCTGTCTGGCAGAGTGTGGACAGGGCCCCACAGGGCTGCATGCACTGACCATGGGTTGTGCCAAATAATTCAAGAACACAGCCAGGTATCCCAAAAGCACAGATCTCCCTGCAGCTTTTCAGTATTTCCTTACTGGATGGAGATCAGTCAAATTACTCATTTTATTGTGTGCCTCTTCAGACCTCCAGCCATTCCCTCCGCCGCCATTTCATTTCAGAAATCCTCCTGAGGCTCCATGAGCCTGTCATGTGAGCAACATGGTAAGTGTTGTGAGAAACCCACTGCTGATGGTACAGAAATTGTTTTTGACAAATGTCGTCTGAGCATCTGGTTATGGGAAACGAGATGGTAAGAAGTCTGGTGGTGTTTGGCTATGCTGAAGTGGTACATAAAATGTTCATGGCTGATCTTAGGCCTTTTTCTTTGAATGAAAAGCATTTATCACTTGTGTGGTGTGGAAGGTGTCTGAGAGTATGTTTCTTGCATTTCCTGTTATTTCACAGACGGCATTCTCAAGGCTCTTTGGAGCTGCAACTTGTCCATCTGTAGTTCACACACATCTTTTCTGCAGCAGGGTTAGAAAGAACCAAGGGCAGCATTGCACAGCCCATTTTAAGACAGGATGCCATTGCCATATCTGCGGCCATTGCATAAATATTATTCTGGAAAAATAATTTTTTGACAAAGTAGACACAGAGGCCTCACATCCAGTTATTTATGCTCAGCTGAGATGCTGAGGTTGACCCTAGTTCACCTACGCTTCTTGCCTCCTCAGAGGGAAATCCATGGTGGGTTGAATTGGAATTGAACTGGAAGTCAAAGGAGATTGATTATACTTTTGGGCTTTTTTGTTAAGTTCCCGATCTTAAATGGCCAAAGCATGTCTGAAGGAACTGGCTATGCAAGGAGTTTTGGAATGCAAAGCACATCACTTTGGGACTCAGAATGAAGATCCAGTTTGATCACAAACTGGGATCGTATCTTTATGAGATAGTTTAGTTTTGCTTGAGCTTTTCTCCCTCTGTGCTGAGGATACATTTACATCATCCACTGAAAGATTCGAGCTACTGTGCACAGCCTACCTGCCATGGCAAAAAGGTGTCTGTGAGTGGACTTACCTGACTCCTTGTGTTGCTCCCATTGCTTCAGCGAGGTTTTGGTATCTCGACACTCCATCTTGGCAAGATATACTTAAGCAATACTCCCTAGTTAGCTCACTATTAAAAAAATGTATGTTTAATTTTTTAGTTGCATGACAGACTAATAAAGCAAATTTGACTTTAGAATCATAGAATTATATAGGTTGGAAAAGTTCATTGAATCCAAGCATTAAGCCAGCACTGCCAAGCCCACTACCAAACCATGTCCCCAAATCCCATATCTATATGTCCTTTAAATCTCTCCAGGGATGGTGACTCTACCACTTCCCTGGGGAGCCAGTTCCAATGCTTGATAACCCTTCCCATGAAGAAGTTTTTCCTATATCCAGTCTAAACCTCCCCGGTACAAACTGTTTTGTCTTGTCCTATTGCTTGTTACGTGGGAGCAGAGCCCATCCCCACCTGGCTTCACCCTCCTGTCAGGGAGTTGTAGAGTGAGAAAGTCACCCCTGAACCTCTTTTTCTCTATAGTAAATACCACCAGCTCCCTCAGCTGCTCCTCATAGGATTTGTGGTCCAGACCCTTCCCCAGCTCTGTTCCCTTCTCTGGACACACTCCACTGCCTCAACGTCCTTCTTGTATGAGGGGCCCAAAACTGAACCCAGGATTCACGGTGTGGCCTTACCAGTGCCCAGTACAGGGGGACAATCTGCCCTGGTCCTGCTGGCCACATTATTGCTGGCACACGCCAGGATGCCCTTGGTCTTCTTGGACACCTGGGCATATTCCAGCTCATGTTCAGCCACTCTCAACCAGCAAACCCAGGTCCTTTTCCACTGGGCAGCTTTCCAGACACTCTTCCCCAAGTCTGTAGCACTGTGTGGGGTTGTTGTGACCCAAGGGCACAATCCCACACTTTGCCTGGTCAAATCTCAAACAATTGGCCTCAGCCCACTGATCCAGCCTGTCCAGGCTCTGCCTTTCTACTCTCCAGCAGATCAACACTCCCATCTGACAGTGTCATCTGCAAACTTACTGAGGGTGCACTCGATCTCCTCGTAAAGATCTTTGCTAAAGACACTTTTTTTTTAAAGATACCTCTTTCTTCAAAAATTTGTGCTCTGACATTTTAAGGAACTCCTGAGCCTAGATTCTCAGTTTGTGGAGAATTTTCACCAAAGGTTTTGAAATGCATCCATCTCCTAGGTGTTTTCACGGGATCTGATTTATTTCTTCCTTCCCACAAACCAAGATCTTGACGCTGAATTACAGGCCCTACGAAACTGTGAGTTTGGGCATTTAGAATCACGAAAAATCACTAGTCATTTTTTAACATCATGCACAAAACTGTCAAGTGTCAGATGACATGAGAAAGGTCAAAGACAAATGTGTTGTAAATCTAACTGAAGATTTATATCCCAGCTCTTTCATTTTAATCAATGCTAATAGATTTTTAAAGACAAAAAAGAAAGAAAGGAAGGAAGAGTATCCTTTGAACAAAAGATGTTAGGTAGAGAGTTTAAAGTATTAAAAAAGTGTGGTGATTTTATTTTTCAACTTTGACATAAAGCTAATTAGTGAGGATAAGAGCTGAGGAAACAAGTGTCTGTGCTAATTCATTTTTAAAATAGTAAAAATTATTTTGTAGCTATTAGTTTTATTTTTATGGCAACTCTATAGAACTGATACATTTCCTTCCCTTCAGAGCATTTTTAAATAGAAAATCTATTATCAGATAATGAATCAAGAGTTTTCAACCAGTATTTATAATCAAAGATCAATTAATCTGATTTGAATTATCCAGCTTTCAGTTTGTTTCCCTTCCATATAGGACAATGCCATATTACCTACCTTTTCAGGAAGCTTGGGGGTTGAAGGGTTTTTCCCATAAGGCTATATTTCATCTTGGATAGGGTAGGAGTAAGGTCCACTTATTACATCCCATTCATTGCCGAATGTTCTCTTGGTAGATGCATCCACTCATCTAGATTCTGAATCCCAGAAATTAAACTCCTTTCTCTTTTTTCAGTTGCATGTGAGTTTCTGGTCAGCATCACTCTCTCTGGTGAGAGCTTGTTTTTAAATATCCACTTTCATCCCTCCTTGTTGGATGCATTTCATGGATGTGTGAAATGAACCTTCTGTGTAGAGCACCATAAGATCATTTTAAAATAGGTTCAATAGAACTGTTAAATGTGGTTCTATTTCTAATTTTTGCTTAAGAGGATGAGTAGCCATTAAATTCTCATCTGTAATTATTAACATTTTTCATGTTCATTGATATGTGTTAACACAAACAGCTTATACATTTGTATATATTGTGCAAGTTCACTTTCTTTACATTATGCTCCCAAGAACACAAGGTCCTTGATATCCCACATCATTAAAGTCATGATCTTGGCATTAATACAAGTGCAAAATAAAGATATTCCTGTTTAGACAGAGCAGGTTCTGCTTATGCTTTAAATAGATTTTAAATTAAAGTAGAAAATAAATGGTTCTGTAACCAGCTGTGTTTGTTCTCTCTCTGCCTTTTCTCTCTCTTTCTCTCAGATCTGGTGCTCTGTTGCCTCTTCTGCTACTCTTCACTCTTTTGATCAGCTTTCTCCTCCTCCCCTTTAGTTGCAGGCCAGATGTTCTTACGACATGTAGATCTTTCCAAATATTTTATTTCCTTTGTAGAGTAGCCATGTCTGCAACCACAGCCTGGCCAGTTGTAAGTTGTTTCAAGTGATTTATTGTCTTTTAAAAATACAGTGAAGTGCATTTCTCTGTTAGAATTTCTGAACTGCACAAGCTGTGAGTTTTGCCCCCTTCCTTGTTAAGGGTGGGAGTAGCACTGGAGCACATCTTTTAGGTAAAAAGGAAAGGATTGTTCCTTCTGTCTCCCAGATGCTGAGATGCAGAGTCAGCGCTGCTGAATGCTCAAGGGAGGCAGCACACACCTTTTCTATCACAGAGAAGCAGTGGGTACCGGTCCTGCTATATACTTTAAATGCAAAACTTTTTATTCCCCTGCTGTCCAAGTACTAATCTTCAGCATTTATGCAACATTTTGTACTCCTGTGTTTTCTGTCTGTGCTATTTAATTTTGATGATACTCTTTGGATACTCCCAAGTGAAAAAGGTTAGAAAAGACCTTTTGCATCATGCAGACCAACAGTCTGTAAGTAATTGCCACCCCTATGACTCAGACAGAAAATCTAGGCATATAATCTAAAATATCTACCAAAACAGACAAAAGGAGATGGGGCAAATTTTAGACTGGTTTTGTTGCAAAAAAAAAAAAAAAGTGATTTGTTGTATCTCTACTGCAAGAGTTTGAAACTAATCTTCCTTATCCTGAGCACAAAGATACTGTGAGTATGTTTAAAACACACAAGGCATACAGAGGTAGTACCTGTCCACATCTGCATGAACGGCTCTAAAGCTGATCAATATGGTTTCACCATGAAATTGTATTTAGATACTTAGAGGTGAGAAACTGAGTCTCTGTGACTTGTGTTTTCACAGCCTGGAACAGCAAAGAAACTTCTCCACCTGTATGTATGTGCATAATACAAATAGCAAATGTCACAGTGTTTCTGTTCTCCTGATAAAAATAGTATCCTGGATGTCAGATTGCTGGAGCTGAGGACAACAATTGATCTCCCATCTGCAACTATGTTAAAGGCTGTATAATCAAAAACCAAAATCAACAGAGGAAGCAGAGACAAAAGTGTGATAATTTGTTCTAGGTAAAAATGAACAAAAATTTCAATTAGAGCAGAGGTAAAGCCTGATGAGATACAGCCTTTTGAGTTACAGCCAATTCCTTGCTATTCACATTCACCAGTTAAGTGGTCTAGAGTAAAATTATTCTAACAATACCTGGGTTTGTGTTTCCAATAACACAAAAGCTGCAGGCAATGAGTTACTCATTTTTCTAGATTTTAGGAGAAGATACCTAAATGAACTGTCTGCTTTCTGAAAGCGTGCTGGAAAGACTCCACTTCTGAAGCTGAGGCCAATTTCCTTTCTACTTCAAATTTTGCACAGGTGTAACATATTATAGGTCACAGAATCACAGAATGGTTTGGGTTGGAAAGGACCTTAAAAATCATTATCCTACTCTGCCATGTGCAAGGACACCTTCCACTAGACCAGGTTCTTCCTCATCCAAGCTGAACAATTCAAGGGATGGGACAGCCACAGCTTCTCTGCGGAACCTGTTCCAGTGTCTCACCACCCTCACAGGAAAGAATATCATCCTAATAGCTAATCTAAACCTGCCCTCTCTCAGTGTAAAGCTATTCCCTCTTGTCCCATCACAACATGCCCTTGTTCAAAGTCCCTCTCCAGATTTCTTGTGGGCCCCCTCAGGCACTGGAAGGTTCTGTAAGATCTTCCTTCAACCTTCTCTTCTCCAGGAGGAAATAATTCCAGATCTCTCAGCCTGTCCTCATAGGAGAAGTGCTCCAGCCCTCTGAGTATCTTCATGCCCCTCCTCTGGACCAGTCTGTTTCAGACCTGGCAGTCTTGCCCATGTACAACTTGATTGTTACAGACATCCTGCAGGCAGGTTGCAGCTACCTGGAAGTGCCAGGCAGGCTCAAGGTGTCTGAGCTGCACTTTCACAGCAGCCACAGGGTGCCCAGGGCAATGGCAGTGCTGTGGAGCACAGGGACAGATATACGCTGGTGAAGCTGAAACAGGAACATGGGAATTCTCACCTTTGCTTTAGGCACTTAGGTGGGATTCGTCTTGCCTAATATATGCATTTAAAAGTTAGGGATCTAATCCCTTTGTAGTCAATGGAGAGACGTGGTAATTCTCTTTAGTATAACTAATCTCCCCTCAGTGACAATAGAGAAACCCTAGATGACTAGCTTAGACTAATTGCTCAGCTTCAAAGGTGGGATTTAACCACCTAAAACAGTAAAATGCTATCAGATTAAAGTGTAGCTTTTCACACCTATACAAAACAAATGTGATTTGAGCCTAAATAACTGCACAGAACAGCAGATAACCAACTTAGACTGCAAGTGCCTCTTGTGAGGAGAAGACGTATTTTAAATGTTTGTGCAACCCACAATAATGCACTGATTTATGCATCTTGCAGTGTTCTGTATTATGGTCACACTGCTCTGGAGTTTATTGGATTTTTTCATTTTAAAGATGGAGATGTGAGCAAGAGGTTAATTGGTTTGCATGAGATCTGACACAGGGACACTTGGTAAAATGGGGACATGAATCAAGGTTTTCTATTCCTCTCATGATTGCACTCAAGATTTTTGGTCCATTGTCCTGGACACTTGTCCACCATTTCTTTGCCACAAAATGTAGTCCGCCGCTTGGCTGGTAGAAACACTTTTTTAGTGTAGCAAAACATCACTATGTTTTGGGCTTCTCAATATTTTTTAAATGCTGTAAGCAAATGGAATGGTCAAGGAATAATTTGAACTAGAAGTACAGAGCAGAAGGCATATTTTTAATTGGTATAATTAGTTGTTGTTACTGGCTTGCCTCTGAAGTTTTGATCATTTTCCTGTGTAAATGATTGTTATTCCTGTGGCCTTTCAAGGATTTGCAGCATCACATAATTAGTTTAGCAAACTCATTGGCCATACGTGGAAGGCTTGGGTTTCCATTAAATACAGGGCAATGAAATTATTAAATTTCCACTGTATGTAATTTGTGCAGAGCATTCTGCAATATATGCATATCAGTTATGAATCTACAATCAATGTTCATATTAAATGTTGGATTTAAACTCCACAGCTGGACTTTCATCCTGAATGAAGCCAGATAGCCCTGTGCATCTGGTTTAATCTTCCCTTCAGCCATATTATTTTAAAGGCACTCCTGCTTAGTACATCTTACAATTGAAAAATAATACTCATATTCCCTCTCATCCTCAGCAGCTGTGATCACTCTGCAGATGTTGTTCTGTCAGACGTTTCATTACATGTGATAGAAAGCGTAGGTTCTTTTTGTCTGTCTGTGTTACTGCTTTGTAGATTTTCTTTTCTTTTTTTTTTATTTATTCCTTTGGCTGTAGATGAGTCCTTCCATAATACTTCACTTTATCTCCTACTGCTGCTGCTTCTCCTCCTTCTTTCTAAGTGCAGAAATGATCAAGAACTTGCAACTGCGCGGAGCCGCCCAACAGAAGCCCATTGATTCCCTACCAAAGGGCTCTGTGTGAGCCATTCTGCTCCAGCCTGAAAAGAAAGCTTTGTTCCCTCAGCTGGTAGTGTCTTAAGATGCTGATCCTTGCCATATTTTTTGAAAACTGTAGCAGTTCATCAGACTGTTTGACACTTCCCGTTCAGCTGTGTACTCTGTAGCATACCCTGGTATTTGCTGCTGCTGCTCATACATCAGCCTGACCAGCCCGAGACTGCTCTGGAGCAGCCCGGGCACCACGGTGACTTTTGCTGGGCACAAGTCATTTGGAGGTGAACAGTAAAGGAGCTGAAATCTGGAGTGCTGGTGGCCATGCCTGAAATGGTAGTAATGGATTTAGTATTTGGGGCAGGAGGTATGGGATTTGTCATGTTGGTTGAGTATTTTCCTGGCCGCCTTCCATGACTGTTCAGATATTTTTAGCATGAAGTACAAGCTATGTTGTCTCAGTTGACCTTGGAGCATGACATTTTAACATGGAATTGGTTTGACTTGCTAATCATTAAAATGATTTATTATTTTTTATTGCAAGAGCAACTAGAATCCCGGTCATGTTTTGCAGATGAAAAGGGAAGCAAATTGAAACCTGTCTTCCCTTGACTTGCAGTCCTTCATGATACCCATGTTTCCCAAGCTGCCGTCTTTCTCTCTACACCACTAAAAGTAGATTATGTCCAGGTTTGTTTTTTAATTTGTCTTTTAGTCATTTGACAAATATTATATCAGAGTGACTGAAACTAATCCCAAGGTTTCACAGTGCTCAATGAGAAGTGTAGAACAAAAGGATTGTTTCTGCCGCAAACAATTTATGACCTTAATAGAAGTTAACAGCTGCCATCAGAAAGGCAAGATCTTGCTACCAGTGTATTTATACTGGTGATTGCTCTCTCTTTGCCTTCATTCCCAGACTCAAGTTTAAAGATCAAGCCCCTAAATACCAACTTCTGTTAAGGAATTAACAGCAGTTGCACTGCATCAGGATATCGTAGCAGTCTATTTTAAGGCAGTAGTATATAGCGTAGAAAAAGAGCATCAGACCAGCCACATACATAGCCAAAAGTCCATGAAAGTTGAATTCAAATTTTGGAGTCCAGCTCAATTTTTAGCCTGACTGGACTTTTTGACAAGTTGTCAATTTTGGACAATTCGTGTTTATTGAGTTTTGCATCTCCTTAAATTAACCTGACCCAAGAGGAAATTACAGTCATTTTTAAGATGCATTTTACTGCCACAGTGGTGCAGAAAAGCTTTTGACTGAAAAGAGCATCAAGGACTTGTTGACTTTTTCAGTCTACTAAATAAGTGCCTGCTCAAGTATCTGATGTACATTTAAAAAAAATTAAAATAATTTAAAAAATAAGCCAACCATTCTCCTTCCTCAAAAGTAGCTGCACAGTTTAAAGATTTACCCAGCAGAAGCTGAAACCAAGATGTGAAAAGAAACCTCTCTTTGACTACCTTGGCAACTGGGAAGACCACAACCTGCTCCTACAAATCACATGGCAGATCTCCCAAATAGGGCCAAAGAGGCTCTTTCCCTGAAATCTGTGTCACACTATAGCTCCTTTCATACATAGGAAGTGAGTAAATCATTGAATAATGCAACATCCTTCCCCGTCTGCGAGAACTGTGCCAAAGCCAAGCGTAAGGGTCTGGGTTAAAGCAAACTCAGTTACTTGGTAACCGAGTTGTGTTTCGGAGGGGTTAAAATTGGAGGGATTTTTGACTTGTTTTCTGGGGGGGTTAAAATTGCCAAGGAAAACTGAAAACTTGAGGAGGATTCCCAGGTGCCTGCATTAATACTCCCCAGTCCCTCTGATGTGAGCTGGCAGGTCCCATAAAGCCACTCAGCCTTGAACAGGGAAAGGAAGGAGGGAGACAGCAAAAGCTCCAGCTGCGACTCCAGAGCCCCAGAAAGAGCCTCTAACCCAATTCCCTTAAAGCGCACAAGCCTCACGAGCCACAGCATCTCTTTGCCACTGTATTCACTGAGTTCGAAGGGCAAACAAAAGATCCATACCAAGCATGCATCTTTCCAGAGGGGGAAAGCTTTTCCTCATTTGCCCATAGATTTCCCCCCCTTTTTCTTTCAGTTTTATACATAGAGATATGTATGTGCATATACATATATATACACACATACATACACATTATTATTTTTGTTTTCATGGGGGAGGGGGGAATGTTGCTAATTTTTTTTTTTGGATGGTAATTAAGAGAGCTAACACCAGCTAGGCTAGAGTGAATGCAAACAAGACCCCTATAGGCAGCACAGTGCATTAATGTAAAATATGCCCAGACAACATAACTTGTCAGAGAGGATTATTTCTGCTTAGTGAATCTGCAGGGGCCCCTTTGCTCCACCACTCAGCGTCTGACTAGAGAGAGAAAGAGAGAAAGAGTAGCCATTAGTGAGTAGCTACTGTGGCATTGATGTTTGAGCGCACTTCTGAACTGGCTTTTGTTGAGAATATCGGTGCAGAAAGCATGCGCTGTCCCAAATCCGCTGTTACTATGAGAAATGAGGAGCTGCTTTTAAGGTATGTTGTCTCCTTTGTTTTAACGCGTGCATTCGAGTTGCCTGGGCCCGCTGCAACTATAACCGTGCTGTGTATTAAGTAGTTTCCCTATTTAAAGGAAAAGACAGGCATTGCTGGGTGCAAGTAGCATTTTTCACTAGTTCAGATCGCACATTTCTGTATAACGACAAATGTACGGAGAGGGCAAGGAGGGGAAAAATAAATATATTTATCTTTTCTCTTTTTGTTGTTGTTTTTCCCCTTAAAAGAGAGCTGGTATTTCTTTTATCACCTCCTTTGCAATATTTCTGCCTGCTTCATTATTATGCACTGGGCATGGAATAAGCATGGAAAAAGCTCAGGGAGACTCCATATTAGAGCTAGTGCCCTAAATACCACTTTAATTTTCACTTAGCCTATGTAAATAGTTACTAATGCTTTACCTAGTCTGTACTGCTTGAAGATGTTTTAAAAATACCTAAATACTCCTATAATGTGGGATTACACATCTATTCTCTAATAATGCTCCCAGGTTTAGCGGGGGGCCAGCATCCACTACTCTTTTCAGAGACACACAACACGCAGACACGCACACACGCACACACACACACACAGAATTACGCTGGAATTGGCACCCCGCTTTGAAAAATGTAGTCTTTTGTTTATTTGCTAGCAGACATTGTAGCATTGAATACATCTTTTGGTCTGACAATGGGACAGCTGAACAATGGTGTTGTCAAACTAGCTTAATGTGTGTCTGGCGATGAGGTGGTTTGGGCTGTTTCGGGGGTTTTTTCCTTTCCTTTTCTCAGACCCTTTTTCATTTCCCTTAATGTTTTTGTGTGTACAGTAGAATATAAAGTGCGTTGCCTGTTTTGTGGTGGTTGTTTCAGTTGATATCTGCTGCTAATAGAGCAGGGAGGGGGAGGTTTGCATCTTACAATTATGGCTATTGCATTAAGTTGCAGATTTATTACTAATCTCTCCTTTAACTGTGGTGAGAAAACTTATTGATTCTGAAAGCTTACAATACTGCTGTCAATCTGGCAAATACATACTTGCCAAATGTGCCCTTGCTTGATTTTATGCCCGATCGTATCAACTTTAAGTGCTGTTTTGAAGATACTGTTTCGAATTCTGTTTAGGTAATGAAAATGCAATAAAAATGATAAATCAGATCTCAAAGTGGGAGCCCATGCTACTTTCCATTTTTATAATCCAGCTATTAGCATACGTTAGAATTTTTAAGGTCAGACAGAATAATTTACCTGAATGATTCCTACCCCCAAATCTAACAAATTATTCATATGACATTTCTTAAATTATCTTTCTGTTTAGAGAACCATAGTTTAGCACTAAAACAGTTAAGAGTTTTGGGTTTGAATTTGGCAAAATGCTCGTGAACCTTATACATTGTGAGAAGAAATTGTTACAAAGCTTTTGAAAAATTTTGAGTTACTACTTGGACAGCAGCTTGTGTCTTAAATAAAATGAATTGTCATCACTCTGTGGAGTTTCTTAAACTGTTTAAAGTCTTCAAATACTTTACATGTTAAGCAAATGTACTGCTTTTAGTAATAAGTTTAATGATTTTGTGAGAGAAAAGATATATTTATCAGTGGCTTCTGGTTTTTGCTTTGATCAATTAATAGCAGAGATTTTGTGCTTTTTTAAAAACTGGACTCTAGAGCATGATTTATATGGGTTGAGGGGTCTCTTGGACCCCTTACTTAAACCAAAAAGACATTAAGGATATATTGGTAGCAGTCAGAGCCCTCTAAAGCATGTATTTCAGCACAAAAATGTTTTGTGGGGAGACTAAATACTTCTATGCTGTTTTGCTTTTTTTTTTTTGTCATTGTATCTTCTTCCCTTGAGTCTTGAGATGGTGTAAATCAATAGCAAAGAGTTTATGTGAACAAAAAGGTAATATCACATAAAATACTTGAGAAGCCAAGAGGTTATGGATTATCAGGTAGTACTTGCATGCTGTGTGTTGCACATAAACATGAAGAAAGCAAGGATGGTGTTTAATATAATGGGACCATGACATAATTCACTTCCTTAGGAGAACTTCTTTTGAGACAAGCATTAACTCATTCATAACTGCTCTGCTCCACCAGAACTGGAGGGGGGAAACAGTGGCATGTTTTTATAAAGTTATTTTTTTATCATGTCATGTTGCAGCAGCCTGAGCTGCTGCCCTTTGTGAGTGACAACAAAGTGAGTCCCTCACTCTCAGTTACGTGGAAATGCCCCTTTAGTGATAGCCCAGAGAAGCATGAATGCCACATCTGTAGCAGCCACCAACAGGCACCTGGGCAGCAAAACTAACCACTACTTTTAAGGACTATTCAATACTAAAATTGTTCCTTAAGCACTCTGCTCACAGGTGAGTTCCTACCAAACTTACCGTAGTTTCTATGTTTTCAGATAAAATGTTACGTAAAATACATATACTATGATTTTTTTTGTCTTGAAAATTACTTTGTTCTTTTCTAAGGGTATTTTCTGACATTGCATTCACATCAAAGACTGATTTCTGAATTAGTTTGTGTGAATCCTGCTAAAAAAAAAAAAAATCTCTATGCATATTTACTGAAATATTGCTTTTTGAGCCATAAAAATTATTATTAACATCAAAGGTGAAGCAAAGCAGTAACACAAGTAATTTCTGAGCTTGTTTAACAAAAGTATTGGCTTTTGAAACACTGTGTAGGTTTAGAGATCTTATGCCTGAACATCGGAGGTGTCCTCAGTGCTGCCTGTTTTGAATCTCACCCGTTCACAAAGCAATGTGGTGCCTCACAGTTGTCAAACTTGGCAACATCTGTTTCCACAACAGAGCTAAGAGAGGTAATTCAGGCTCTACATGAGTTGTTATTTGCTCTTGCAATGACCAGGTGTGATGTCAAAACGAACACCCTCAGTCCTACCTGTTAGAGAAACGGCAAGATAAGTCTTTGCCTGGGACCTGGCTTTCCATGCTTCCACAGGGAAATGGAATTGAATTATATTCATTTATTAGCCCGGAGTCTTTGTGTGTATTTCTTTATTTATTTACTTACTTTAATATTCATGAACCACAATCATCAACATGCTAATATTTTCTTTGTTAAAATAGAATGAGACTGACGTGTTTCTGTTATCAAATTTAAGTATGAAGGGATTGAGACCCGCCCTGCAGATAAAGACTTGGGGGTGAAAAGCTGGAGGTGAGCTGGCAATGTGCACTTACAGCCCAGGAAGCCAATTATATTCTGGGCTGCATCAGGAGAAGGGTGGCCAGCAGGTCAAGGGAGGTCACCACGCCCTCATGAGATTCCACCTGTGGTACTTTTTCCACATGTGGAGTCCTCAACAAGTCTTCAACATGGAACTGTTGGATTGGATCCAGAGGAAAAATGGCCCACAAAAATGGTCAGTCTGGAACACGTCCCCTAAGGAGACAGGCTGAAAGACTTGGGGTTGTCCAGCCTGGAGAAGTGAAGGATCCAGGGAGATGTTAGAGCAGCCGTTCAGTACCTGAAGGGGGCTTATAGGAAAGATTTTTTAGCAGAGCCTGTTGCAATGGGACACGGGATTGGAGCTTTAAACTAGAACAGGGCTGATTCAGACTAAATATAAGGAGGAAATTCTTCACAATGAGGCTGGTGAATCACTGGAACAGGTTGTACTGAGAAATGGTGGCTGCCCCATCCCTGGGAACATTCACAGTCAAGCTGGACACGGCTCTGAGCAGCCTGATCTACTTCAAGCTGTCTCTGTTCATGGCATGGGGGTTGGAACTAGATGACCTTTAAAGGTCCCTTTCAACCCAAACCATTCTATGATTCTATTCTATATGAGATTGCAAACTATACCTTTGGGGCTGAAAAACAAAGCGAGTGTTCAATTAATATTCATATCTAGAAGTTTTACTGCAAGTGTAGATTGTGCTTGAATACTTAAGAAGTCATTCAGGAGTGAATCAATACTAATTATTGTAATCAGGAGGGTTAATTAGCTGAAGATGCTGCTGATGGAAAGTTCACTGCTTACAGCCCTGAAAACACCTAAGTTGATGAAATCTGAAAGCAATATGTCTAAGAGGACTTTGTGCGGAGAGAAACGTTTGGCTTTCCTTTGGCATTTCAAGAGCCAGTCATTTCAAAGGGGAAACATAGCTTGTACTTTGTATTTTGCATGATATTAATTCAGAGGGTAATAGAAGATGCAACTAAATCTGTCATGAAGATATTTTGTGGTAGTCTCTCAATAAGTGCAAGTACCATTTTGGATAACCTGTACTGTTTCTGCTGCATTCATTTGTAGATTACCATAAATTAATATGGATAATCTTATGCATTTGAAATCTGGTTCCAGCACTGTTATTTGGATCAGTTGGGGTTTTTTTTCTCCATTTTTGTCCAGGCACAGGCACTTTACATGGTACATGTACATAAATTACACGTGCTCTGTTTCTAATACACACATATATCTGTGTGCACGCATACACGTGTGCACTTAAGTTTAAACATTTTTCATTGAGGGTGTGTTTTTCTATAATCCTGTGCCCTCAAAACTCCCACTCAGTTTCCATCTGCAAAACAGTATTCAACTACATATGATTCAGAGGACAGTTACTGAAGAAGCAGTTCAGGAAATTTAAGTAAGATGGTAAGGAATAAAGACTGAAAAGAAATGACTGAAGAAAATCCTTTTCTCTTCCCTCAATTAGAGCAGTTGTGTTTCTTAAAGTGAGCATTACTGAATTAAAAAATCCAGCTGTACAAAATCTTTCTCACAAGTGACTTGCAAAAAGATTTTATATTTAATGCTGGGTGTTTGGGTTTTGCTTTGCTCTTTTGTTGTTGTTAGGTTTTGGGGTTTTTTTTTTCCTTTTCCCCTAGTTGTATCTATTAAGATTATAACCAAGACAAATGTCTGGATGTTAATTCAAGAAAAAAAACCAAACCTACAAAACCGCCCCTCTCAGTCACACACACACATAACCCCCCCAAGTCAAGGGATGCTTTCAGAGGAGAGAAATTCTATTTCAAAACACATCCCTCTTTCTTTTCTAATGACATTAGAGATTATCACGTGCAGGTGCTATTTATCTTTGCAACTGCTTTCCTATGACTGTTTTACTGCTTCCAACACATTTACTTGTATGTCAGCCATAGAAAAGGTAACTGAAAATGGCAGCTGTTGAGAAAGCATGTCGCCATGCCTGGAATGACATGCATTATCAGGGCAGCAGGAGTTGCTGGCTCTACAGCCCATTTCTACTTGACCTGCGGAATGATTGGCTGCCTGGGATGGTGATGAATCACTGGAGTTTATGAAACAAGACTGCTGGCATCCTCACAGAGGAAATAAAAATGGGATTTTTTTGTTTTTTCCCCCTCTAAGAGTCTTGCTGTGGTAAAAATCTTTTTTTTTTTTTTTTTAATGTTTTGTTTTGCTTCTTGCTTCTGTGTTATTTCACCCTGCAGCAGAAGTAAATGTGTCAATTAAAGCCGCTTTAGTACTGTTCTTGGCAAGCTAATGATGCACTGAAGGTTAACTATCTTTATTGGATGGAAGTGGGCAGGAATTCTCCCAAATTTTGTGTAAATCTTGATCTGGACTCTAATTTTCTCATCTCTCACTCCAGTCTTTAGACTGAGATAGCATAACTAGTAATCAGCTCAAGCAGGATGTGAAAAAGGATTTCAGCTGTTCTCATGCACAACTTTATTTTCTCTGATAGTGTAAGGATCAGTGACCATTCTGTGGGCTAATATCAATCAGATCCATCTTCAGCATTTCTAAACTAATGACTAAAATGACATTTCTGGAAAGCACCGACTTCCAGATTTGCACTCACTTTCTAGGTTGTTCGTGAAATTATATTGTGCATTAAACCCACATTACTGGATTAGGCTGTTATGAGCCTCTGCTTGTAGGAAAGGACCATGGGGCTGTAAATCTGCCAGTGCACTGACAAGGCTGACACAGCGTGGATCACAAGCTGCCCTGTAAAATGCAGCCAAGTAAAAATCATCCTTCTATTTCAATTAAAACACCCAAAATTTTGTTTGGGGGTGGGGGATGGAGAGAACTACTTGCTTGTCTCTCCCTGTAGCATACTCAGTGTGCTGATGTGTTACCCTGCATCCATTATTTGGGTTAAAACAACCTATTTTTAAGTTAACTCTCTCTGATTCAAAGGAATAAGATTACCAATAAAATTGCTCAGGAAGTTTTAAATACAGCACTTATATGAATATAACGCTTTTTGCCATTACATGAGAGAGGGTTTTTCTCAACTCCGATGCTTTGCTGCCCAAGCTTTTTCTCCACTAGTTTTGAAAAGCAATTTGCATGCTCACGTCAGCTATTAGACTTCTCCACCTTCCTCCGAATAATTCAGCTGCTGCTGGACACTGCAGAGGCTGCAACACTATTGATATTTAAGGCACAGCCTTCCAATGTCCCTTGTGAAAGAGAGGAGGGCAAACTTTAACCAGCAAGAAGGGCAGCACAGGGAACTGTTGCTTGTGCCCTTCGGTGTGTGAGGGGTAAATGCTGTCCTTGCTCCTGAGTTCCCATGGCAGCAAATCAGCAGGTCAGCCTCAAGAGCAGCCTTTGAGGATGCCAGACAACAGTCTGTCACCAGAAGGAAGAGAGAGCAGAGAGTTTGAGGAAGGGGGAAAAATTCTGGAAAATCAGAGAGAGGATAGGGAAATTACAAATAGAGGAGTGAAAAGTAAGGGTATTCAAACACAGATCATCTGGAAATTGAGCCTTCCACGAGTAGATACCTGTGGATGATAGCATAGCTGTGCTACAGAGAGAATTTAAAATTCAAATCCTGCACCTGCCCTCCCTGGAAGCTGCAGGTCAGCATCTGAGGAGTTGAGGGCCTCTAGAGAAGAAACAAAGAATTATCAGAAAACTTAAAATTTTAGAGACTCTAAATTCAACAGTACAACCTCTTGATTTCATTTTCCTTCTGCCTAAAAAAGATCTATCTTCTGCTAAACTGTGAGGAAGAAGCTCACTCTGAAGCTTGAGAATTTGCCTGCATCATTTCAGCCCACATTTAATTTTAATGAGAGAGTTATATAACCCCCTTTAAAAATAACAAAACACTAACAGAACTGCATTGGCAACACCAGGTGTTCTGCAGTGCTGCTCCAATGAATCATATGGAGATTTGTCTGTGCACGGCTGATGAACATACATTAAACTCAGTTAACCCCCACCCCTGAATAAAGCAATCCAAAGTGACAAAAATTTTTCCTAAAGAGCCCTTCTAACAAAACAATGCCAAATTAGATGCCTGTCCCAGGAACTTCATGGTTCCAGCATTTTTCCCTCACAAAGCTTTTGGATCAAGCGGTTGAGTTTTTCTTTAGAAGCTGCAGATGAATTATTGTGATCTTTCAAAGTGAAACATTTTATGTTAAACACTAAGTTGGGTTAAATGTTTTGGTTCAGAAAACAAAATTAGTGTTCCTGCTTGTTGTACTGAGCCCCAAATCCCTGAAATTGTTAAGAACACCACATTTAACAGGTATCTCTGGGAGAAATAAACATGTGACTTCATCAATGTTCCTTTCAGACATTTGTGGAAAAACTGAATCAGTGACTTGAGCTTGTTAAACATCTCGGTTCAGATTCCATTCTTGAGTCCAGGAAGTCCCTCAGCCACCAGTTGCTGGAAGGTGTGAAGGATCACAGTGCACTTGCCATACTCATGCTCTTTCTCTTTCCACCCATTATCAGAGGCAGGGTCATGGACTAGGTGGACCTTTTGATCTGGTTTATGTGGCAGTTCTTACACTGTTCATTTAAGGGGGAAAAACCCCAAACCAGCAAAACCAGGCATGGTGCAATTTTCTGCACATCCAAATACCTTACAATTACTGCAGGAGCCTTCTCGTTATGTCCTTCATGTCTGATATTTAATGGTTTCTGTCTGGGAAACAAAGATAGCTACTTTGCATATTTTCAAGGCGATTATTGTTTTTGAGGATTGACATGTAAGCTAGGTACTTCATGAACAAATTAAAAAAGAAGTCCTGTGAAATTTCCTACCTTAAAGATGCCACAATTTGAGTTTAAGGTGAAATCCAATCATTTGCAGTGCAAAAGAGAGAAAAACGTGGTAGAAGTGAATGAGAAGGGAGGATGAAGGTTAAGCTCATAAGGATCCTACTGCTGGAAATGGAGTGCAATAGGTTAATGCAGATATTGTAATAAACCCCTCTGATGTCTTTACATTTTGTTTTTAAAAATAAGTCTTCTTTCGGCTTCTTGTCTCTTTTGATATCCTTTACCCACATTTTTTCTTTGCTGATGCCACATTAGAACTTCACACTTACCTTTGCCCGTGACTTTTGGAGTTGGAGATGCCCTCCAGCATCACCTCCTGATCCAGGACATCCTCACCATCCGCTTCCCTAGTCCTGCATCTCTCCCAAAAGCCAGCCTCTCCAGATGGGCAAAAATCTCCAGAAAACTCAAATTTATATAAAATGAGAGAGCTTTTTGAGTCTCCATTAGTTCTTCCTGTGGGTGTAGGTGGCAGGGAGGAAGGTTTTTTGTTACAATGGGATTTTTCCTCTGCTCTTTGAAGGCATAGGTAGGGCATTTGCATATTGTGTGGATGGAGCAACACAGACAAGAGCACGAGATGTGTGATTTCCCCTATCCTAAATCATACAAGTTTATGGGTTTTCACATGAAGATAATATAATAGCCAAATCCAAGAATATTCAGTTCCCTCTTCCAGAGTTGTTTGGAAAGGTGTCTTTTTTTACCATAACTAACATGTCTGCTCTCTAGCAGGAAATCAGGTCTGCCCAGGGCTTGCAGTACCGCAGTTTCTCTCGTTTTTGGGTAGTGGTTGTTGATAGTCAGCAGGTGAGAAGATAAGGTAGTTCATAAAAAAAAAGAAGAAAAATGAAAAAAACAGTCAATGTTGCCAAGTCAAGATAAGACTGGGCTGACAAAAGCTTTGGTCTTGTGTCTATATGCACAAGGCACTAACACAAAGGTAACACCTGTGGATCAGTAGCAATGCTCTTCAACAGGACTGCAAATAAATAACAGGACGGTAAGACTTGGTCTCGCAAAACTTTTCTTGTTACTGCTTTACTTCACTATTCTCTAAATGTAGTGCTGAGCTCATGAACAGTCCAACTGGAGCACAAGGTACTGGGCAGCTTCTGCTCAGCACTACACCTGTGCAGGATTGGATCTGAGGATGATGACTGACCATCCCATGTGCCTTGGTGCTGTTCACAAAGGAGGGTGTTCCTCCAAATTAAAGGCCTTTCCAAAAACCCCTCCATTCCCTGTAGCATCTGCTTTGTGCCGTGATGTGTTGCCTAATTGTTTTCGGAAAGATTGAGTTATTACCCACAAAATCGAACAAAGGCCCTTTACCCACAGTGGGATGAAATCACTTCATCACTGGTTTAAAATAAGAAGGGGGAAAAAAAAGAGAAGTGAGTGGGAAGTTTTACTATAGCAACCAAGTTTACATAATATCAATGTGCTTCAAGTGAAAGCTCTAGAAATGCTTAATTTGAGGTACCTTTTCACAGGGATAATTTTAAATGACGTTTATTTCTGAAGATTACCAATGAGCTACAGTAGCCTACGGAAGCGGAGGGGGCCTCACAAGAAGCTAATATTTCAATACTTAAAATTCATTGATCAGCTTTACCCAATATTTTAATTTTCTTTTTAAAAGGGTTTCAGTTATATGCAAGCTATTTTATTTCTCAGAATGAGTGGAACACTGTTGTGTGTTTGGATTTTACAAAATCCCTACTGAAAGGTTAAGGCTTCATAATGCAAAATTTTATTCCAATGTTAGACATAACTGACAAAGACAGTTTTACTCCAGCTAATCAAAACCTTCACAAATGGTAAGTTGGCATAGAATTTGGGTCCATTACTTTTTTTTTTGACTCAAAGAAATGCACCACTTTTTGCTTTAGTTGTTAATGATTTTTACACCATTCTATAATTCTGCCTAAGTGTTTGTGTCACTTGTGCTTGTGTTGACGAAGTCACTTGTCACTTGTGCTTTGCTTTGCTTTTTCTTCAGGCCCCCTCCCCTTCTTGCCCTTCCAGAAGTCTGCTACTAAGAGTTAAGCTGATGGGCTCCCTCCCTTATAGGCAGGTAGGCTCACATCCCATTAGACAAACCAAAGTGCTGTACTGTCTGCTCTTAGTCACGCCACTACTTCCAGGTTCATGGCTTGCCTAGAAGGTTATTTCTTTGTGAAAGATACCAAACACCTCGTTTGCATTCACTAACCCTAGCTGGACCAGATTCCTGTTCCCCCTCGCATTAGTGGAAGATCCTGAGTGATTCCACTGGAGTCATTTGAGCCCGCTCCAAATTTACACCGCCATCAGTGAGCTCTGCTTCTGCTGCCTCTGTTAGAAACTTGCTTTGATGCCAGAGATAAGCTGAATCCCGAGCATGTTCATTGGCTTAGGGGGGAATAAAGCAGAGCATTTGAACTCTCTTCATACTGCCTTGCAGGCTTGGGAGAGAGTGAAGTCATTCAGAAACTTTCCCTTGAAGTGCTTCCAACAGTAGCATTTCCTTGGCCCAAAACTGGGGGGCAAGTTGATTAGAAGAATGGCAATTAATGGGTGAGGAGGGGTTCTGGAGAGGGGACGTGATGTGAACTCCACACTGGATCTGGCTCTGGAAGGATCTGGAAGGGAATGGGGTGTCTGCTCTCTTTGTCACTTGCTGTATGAAGCCACAGGCAGTGATGTCAGAGTGAGCTCATACACACAACAAGTCACTGCTCAGTGGCCTTCTGCAGATGAAATTTTTGTGGGGATTTTTTGGTTTGTTTTCTTTTTTCTCTGAAGAGATGTGTGATTTTCAAAGGTTGAGTTGTTTGGAGAAACTGCGTGTAGCTCTGTGTTTGAAAAGCCGCTTGAACAGTGACTAATCTGCAAAGGTGAGGTGGAACTGCTTCATCTGCCCCACTCAGACGGATGGAGAAACTGAGGGACAAAGGGTAAACAAGCCAAACAGGGTCTGGGCCTCTCAAATGAGGGGAGGAGGGATAGGAGGCAGCATTTGTAGCTGGAATAGGATTAAAGCTCAAGAATTGATGATTCCAAATTCTTGGTTCCGCCCTCAAACTGCCATATGCTCCACCAGTTGAAAAAGCTTAATATTGGCGGGTAGCAATAATGCAGCTCCTCTAGGCCAGTGTTTAGAGCCATTGTCTGATTTATGCTGTGAAAATTAATGCAGCTCCACTTGCTACTCTCGCTCCCCATTTCCCTCCGTACTGTAGCAACACATCAGAGATTCCATTTTTCCCTTAATTTTTAATAAAAGTTGCTATTTGCACACATGTGCTGGTCAAGAAGCTGGCATTAATGTAACAAATAACAGAGCTGAGCCTGTAACTGTGTGAAACATTCAGGGTTTTTTGTTTCTTACCACTTACCCTCTGCCATCGAGAGTTAATTCATACGTAGACACTACATAATTTATGTTTGAGAACCAAATTATTCGAATGAACTTTTTCCCTCTAAGCTCTCCGTATCTTGGTATCTTTCATGGAGAGGGTTTCTTTTTGCATTTGACCCTGTTCCTGCTTCTAACTTTTAAATGGCAAAAGCAAATGTGCTCTGAAAAGTGTGTTACACTGTAGTTGTTAAATAAAGCAATAACCTATGCACTTGTAATGCTTTCTCTATGACCTACTTACATACTACTTCACCCTCCTTATAGTATGATTAAAAGCTGCTTTGAATCCACTATTCCCTCAAGGGATTTGAGGCTAGAATTTAACAAACTGCTGAGAAGGCTTAAGTCAGTAAGAGGGCTTCCCTACAGCTTCTTCCAGCTAATTCACATGTAATTAAAAGGAAAATAAATATTTCAAAAGAACATACGTTTTAATGAAGCATTTTTAAGCACTTACACCTTGCAAAATGGGGCAAATTTATAAGGATCTCTCTATTCCGTATGCAGATTTTAAGCAAAATTATTTGTGATCCTCTCCTCCTCCCTCTTTGCATCCTGTGTGAAGCGTGGATTTACTTTTCAGTCAGCAGCAGTGGGACTGTGGTCCTTAGAAGCGACAGGCTGGTGAGACTGAAGTCCCTTAGATTTAGCATGTACCAAAAAAACTCATGATGAAGAGGTGCAGATCCAGCCGCACAGGGTGAAGTGGGGGTGGAGACTTCTTAGTTAAAAGAATATCTTCATCCTCACTGAGCTGCCTGTATTTCTCCTGAGCTGAAACCTGTCCCTTCTGCAGTGGCAAGATTTTGAAATTGAAAGTTAATCCAACTCTGCTCTGGGCCGGATTAACCACCATGGAGGCCTCAGATCAAAAACCAGGTGGCTACATCCAGCTGGAGAAAGTTGTGCTGGTTTTTCCTTTCATTTGGACTTTGCACTCAATTTTTTTATCCACTGTATAGTCAGTCCTACACTGTGATGGATGGGTGGCATAAAGGAATCACCATGAATTTAGAAAAGAGGAGCCATAGCTTTGCCTTGTGCCTTTCTACGTGGATGTTTAGGTGCCATGGTGATGAGGACAGTATGCGAACATATAGAGCAGAGCAGATTAATAACACTATAGATATCTGTTCAGGATTGCAGCTGTCCTACAGGGATTATGCTGAGGGCCAATTGAACCTTTTCTTTCTTTAGACTTGCAAAGTAGGCAAAAATTTTAGCAGCCTGAGGGGTTTTTCTTCCTTTTAACTGTTTAAAATTGAAAAATCTCTTCGTGCAATAAACTGGACTCTAAACATTTGCCCATTCTGTATTTTTTTCCTATGAAATCAACATTGGTCAAAATTTAAATAAAACTTGGCCTGACTGATAACACAGTTTTTATGGGTCAATTTAATTTTTATATTAGCATGCTCTTTGAAAAGTTTAAGCATAGTAGGTTTAAATTTGCATTTTTTACTTTTTGCAAGTGTTATCCATAACAAATCAAATTATAAAACCTAGAGAGAGATTCAG
The DNA here is from genome assembly GCF_020740725.1 of Corvus hawaiiensis. Lineage (NCBI taxonomy): Eukaryota > Metazoa > Chordata > Aves > Passeriformes > Corvidae > Corvus > Corvus hawaiiensis. The sequence continues at coordinate 74,555,769 of NC_063216.1, read as the reverse complement.
ATGGAGAAGCACACACAATGGAGAGGAACGTTCTGTCTGTCTAGACTGCTCAGATCATCCAGTAATCTTCGTAAATATGTTAATATTCTTTTGCCTGGAGCGGCTTTGTATTGAAGCAAGTAGGTCTTGAAGATGGAAAGGAAAATTTATACAGATTTTCAGGGGGCGGTGGTGTCGGGGGGGGGCGGGGGGGGGGGGCTCCAGCTACTTGTATGTGTGGAATTTTGTGTGCGTCTTGGTGGTGACACTTCTGAGTGCGGCCAACTCTTAGAGCAGCGAGGTTGGGAATGGGTTTTTGGGAGGTTACAGCCATGAGAAAGGATTTGCCGTCATTAGTTATTTAAATCCTTCCTTCTGATCAGTGAGGACAGAGTTACTACCAGCCTCTCGCCAGCCAGTAACATCACTCTGAGCATTTAAAAGACTGCCAAGGTCTGAATGGCAGGAGTTTGAGTGGAGACAACGTGCACCCAGAACCTGACCAAACCTTCCCAGTGTTCCCAGTTTGGCTCCGGCCGCACTGGGAAGCGCCGTGCCCGTGCGAACCGCTCGCGTGTGCCGCCGGCAGTGCCCGCCCAGGGCTGTCCGCGGCGCGGGGCCGCTGCCCGGCGGGGCTCGGCTCACCCCGCACGGCCGCGGGGGCGCGGGGCCGGGCAGCGCTGCGGAGGCGCCGGGCGGGTCCCGCCGCCCCCGGAGCCGGGCCGGGCGGAGCCGCGGAGCCCCGGGCGGGCAGCCCCCGGCCCGGCGGCGGTAATAGGCCTCTCCCGGGGCGGCGGGGGCGCAGGGGTTAACGGGGAGCCGCAGCGGGGAGATGGCTCCGCCTCCCCGCTCAGCACCTGGCGCTCCACCGACAGTTGCCTCAGCAGTCGATTTCGGAGGGGATTGGCGGAAAAAACCGAGAGGGGGAGAGAAATGTGACAACTGCCGGGGCTGGCGGCTGCCGCGGGGAGGCCTCCGCACCTGTGCCTGCCGCTCCGCCGCCCGGCGCAGTTGTGGGATCCGCCGCGCCCCGCCGCATCCTCCCGCCGACCGCCGCGGCGCCCCCGGAGCCCAGCATGACTTCTTCGTTCAAGCTGGATTTCCTTCCGGAGATGATGGTCGACGGCCGCTTGCTGGTCTCTGACAGAATGTAAGTGGCGGCGGGGCTGCCGCCGGGTCCCCCCCGCCCCGGCTCCGGGTACCGCCCGGCACCGAGCCCCCGCCGCGGGGCGCGGGGCTCCGGCCGGGTCCCTCCCGCGCCGCCCGCCCTTGCGCGGGAGTGGAATGGGGACTCGTACTCCCAGCCCCCCCTTCCCAGGTCACTTGGTGGTCCCCGTGTCGTGCCCCCTCCCGGGGTGTCCCGCAGGTCGGTGCCGGCGGGCGCGGGGCGAGAGCGGGGGGTTATCGGCTGCCGCTGATGATGATGCAACGTGGAGAAACGCGCATCGGTCGCGCGTAGCTGAGCGCTCTCCCTCCGTGCCCAGCGAAGCCCTCCATAGACACCTGTCCCCTGCACCCAGCCCGGACCCATCCGTGTCTCCTCACCCCTTCCCGGAAGAATAAAAATGCCCCTGCAAAAGCTTCATCAGTTTTCAAATTCAGATGAAATACTAAGCATCCACTGGGAGTACCAGGCAGAACGCAAGGATTTGGCTTTTTTTTTTTTTTTCATACCGTCCCCGACAGCTGCCTGGTACAGCGAGTGTTAATTAGGGTGAGGATGGTTGTTTTACGTGCAGTTGAAGTGGGGATGAGATGTATTGGAAGGCGCTGAATGCTGGAATTTCAGAAGGAGAAGTATTCCCCTAGCCCGGCTCTGCTCTGTTAATCTCGATCTGAAAGTTTCTGTTATCATCCTCTTGGGCATTGCCAATTGAGAGGTATTTTCAGGTAATCTAAGCCTCGTATGAAAAAGTAAAAGCTAGAAATTATGAAATAGACATCTGCTGAAAGATGCGAAGTGTGAGGACTGTGCTGCATTTTTTTACAGTATCCAAAATATCTTTTATTTTGTTGCTTTTTCTTCTTTCATCAGGATAACAAACGTGGTTTAAGTTACATTAGAATGAAGCGAGAGGCTTTGGCATTGACTCTGTACTGAAGCTGTTCTGGTTGAGGCAGCGCTTAAGTTACAAGTGTAAATAAACCCGTGTGTGCAGCAGAGAGTGTCACCTGCAATTCGCACAAATCAAGTTGCATACTGTGCCCCCATCTGAGACTATTCAGACTTTTATTGCCTTTTTTACTGGCAACCAAACTTTCTCTAAGGTGGAATGCTTTCCCTTGCACCAGCAGTGTTCTGCATGGAGACATTCAGTCGTGGCCAGTTGTTCAGACAGCTGAGATTTGGCGAGTGTGTGGGAGAGGAGCAGGAGTCGGGGGGGAAGCTACTTGGTGCAGATGACTTACACTATTTTTACAGTCCTTGAAGGACAGTGAAGCGTGTAAATGCTGCCTCTTGTCTTAAATTTGTGATCTTAAATTCGAAAGAGTTCTGTGCTGTGTTTTGCTCTTCCCATTGTAAAATCCCGGGTTTTATTGGCATTAGTCAGTTTTGGTAAAAGTATTGTCAATTTCTCCCGTTTTGCAGAAAAATTGCAGCGGTTTGACCATTAGGGTACAAAGTAGCAGCTGAATCTTGGTATCTCTTGCTCTGCAGCCCTCTGTAGGGACCTGCCACAACCGAGCATTGTCTTGTCTTGATCATCTCAGCTTTGATTAGACTTTCTACCTGCTGTCCTTCCAGACAGTCAGAAAAGATCCTGCTAACAAACATCTCCAAGCTCAAAGGCGCTATTAACTATGGCTGATGATGCCCTGCTGTCACTTAAGCTTATATAACTTTATCTCCAACTTGCCCCTCGAGGTGGGGAAGTACCACGTCAAACTCTTTCTTCTGCATCACTCTCTTCATATTCCACTTCTCTGCGAAGCACCTATAATATATTTTAACACAGCTTGAAACACAGTGTTCATTAGATGCAGATCCTAATGTGTGTCCAAAGATACAAAAATTAGTCTAGAGAAATGTCAGCTCCTAAGTGGATCTCAAAATACAGAAGTTTGATAATGGAGTTGTTCAACACACACATCCTTGTAGGGTTAGTGCTGGTTGCTCATGCATTTTTCAGGGGAGGGGTGACTAAGTAATCTCTTGAAGGAAAAAAACTTTACCTCCTGTATCATCAGTGGTTGTGATGTGATGTGCTTCCTCGTATTAACCAAACCTTGCTTTGCTGCTGATCTCAGTAATTGTGGAGATGGTATGAAAGGATCATGTGTCATGCATGCAAATTAATATTGAGGCTAAATTGCCAACAACTCAGGGAGCTTCTATTCCTAACAAAAATAGTCTTGAAACTAAATGCTGTGTGTGGGAGCTTTGCTGCACTGCCTTTCTAAAACTCTGTCATTCACTGTTTAAAACCATCTTTTATCTTGTCCTTCTTAGCCAAGTGGTGACATACATTTATTTGCAAGTCCCTAGCTCTCTGAACTAATCAGTGCTGACGAGGATGCAGTTTGATTACGCATCAGGGGTCAGGGGCACACGAGCACCTGCCCCTTTAGCTGCCCCCCCAGGCGAGCGGCGAGCCGCCAGCAGCATTAGCAGGGTGGTGCGGAGCATCCGAGAGCACGCTCTGAGTTACCATGCTGCACAAAACTTTTAACCTTGCCATCTGCTCCAGCCATTCCATGTAGCTCAGTTCAGTCTTTAGCAGAAAGGAATTTCCTATTTTAGGGTGAGGCAATTAGCAAAATATATGTATAACACTTCTCTTTCACAGCACAAATTGGCAAAACTAGATTTTTTTTTTTTTTATATGCCGGTGGCATATCAGATGTTTTGGGAAATTGGTAGCATACAATACCACTTGCACTTCTTCTCTGCACATTTAAAAATTCTTTGGAAAGGGATTTATTTTCAGAATCATCCATTCTTTCAACAAGAGAGAAAAAGGGAATTTTTCCAGGAATAACTTTCAGTGCATACCTAGTGTGGAAGTTAACTACGAGCTTGATAATTGCAAAGTTAAAATGCTTTTACCTCTGTGAGAACGTTAATGCCTCTTAAATGTTGCTTCCTTTCAAATTTTCCTGCTGTTACTATACTGCTAAACGGAAATAAAATAGAACATCAGATACATTGAGCATGACTGTATAATTAAAAGGTATGCATGGTATCAGTGTACCTGGCTAGTTACTGAATGGCAATTTACTAGAAAAAATTAATTAGTGACATGGCATTGGAAAATAGATACTCTAGGATATGAAGCATAAAGATGCATGAACTTCTGTTCTTGAGGGCAGATGGCAAGCTGGATGCTCTAACCATGGTAAATGCCTGCAAAGAGCCCTGCTTGGTTAGTGCTCTGGGAAGGATCAGGAATTGTTTGACTGCTGTTGTGCTCTGCGGGGAAGAGGCAGTTCTGAGGAAAATACATAGATGTATGTAGGTGAAACATATAGATGTAATGTGTGTGTGTGTATTTGGAGAGGGTAGGAGAGGGTTAATGGTTACTAAGTGAGGTTATAAAATCTGAGTTCAGTGTAATTTGCTGATTTCACTGCCTTACATGTACATGCCAACTGGATGATTGTGAAGTGGTTGCTTTGAGGATTAAATACTCATCGTTGTAACCCCCCCATGTTGATTTCTGCAGTACCAATGAAGGTTTTTCCATTCCATGTTCCACATTTCAGTGTCTGGTATTATCTTTAATGTAAATGAGTATAAGTGTTTGTTACTAATGAAACAAACTCAAATTTTACTTTAATTTTTGGTAGCTGGACATAATGCCAATAAAATACATCGTGCTTCAACAGTGCTCATGCAACTGCATGGGTTACAAGGCAATAATGTAAAAAAATATTTAGCCTTTGAATTTCTTTCTCTTCTAATCCAAGATGAAAAAAATCAGATATACATGCAATATTCTGATTAAAAAGCCAGTGAAGATCAATTTTTGATACTTTTTGTTTGTACGTGCTCTTTAGTAAATAAGAAATGTCATCATTCACAGGGCATGCTTGCACTTTAAAATCCAGAACTTCCTTTTCTGCACTAAACCTGCAATATAGGACTTTTTTTAGCAAAAAACTGAAGATAACAAATTTATGTTTTTAAACTTCATTGCAGGGAAACTCAACATCCTGTCAAAAATGATTTTTCCACTATCTGGTCTTTTTTGTATCTGTAATATCAAACCATGGTTTGCTAACTGAAAATAGATAGTTGGGTATTTTTAAGACCATAGTCTCATCCTTATACTAGTATTTTATTCTAACTTTGATTCAGTAATAGCTTTATTTTAAGTATTATGACTTTTACTTAAGTTGCTTGCATGACAGATTCCTTGGGCCACTACTGAGGAAAAGGAAAGCAAAAAAAAGAGGAAAATTTTTGGCTGTTGCCAAGGAGCTTCAGAAAGCTTTGGAACGGAAAATAAATCTTTGGATGTCTATTAAGTAATTACAATTTCATGGTGTCCTTCTCCCCATCATCTTTTCTAGAACCTCATTCAGAAGTTAACCTACGATAACTCTCAGCACATCAATATTTAAATATATCTTTCACTTCCTATGATACGATCTCACAAGTTTTAAGCCTCCCCCACACGTATTCATCATCCAAATTAATCATCAGTTATGATTGCTCTAACAACTTTGATAACTCTAAATATTTCATTGGCATTTTAGGATGTTTGATATCTTATGAGCATTTGGACTGTTCAAATTTCATGATTAATTCATGGATTAATATAAAAACATTTGACCAAACCGATACAGGGGAAAGGTGTACAAAATCTTTTCATTTTTAAAAGCACCTGGAATACAAAAAGTACACTTTGGCAAGACAACACTCTACAGAGAAATCATTGTTTTGTGGTTTAAGTGTATAAAAACAACTTTCCTTCTAAAGTGGAGAGGTGATGTTTTGGTTTTCTTTTTCTCCGTTTCCACACACTGCGTTTCCTATAGTGGATTATTTCTTGTATGTTCATATAGTTGCAAAGTATATTGCATCTCCTAACATGATTTCCTTTAATTAAAACAAACTGGTGGCAGGGCAAGGTTAACCAGAGGCTAAGTCACAAAATAGGGAATACATGTAGAAAGCAAGGCTGAGCAAAGAAATGGGAGAACAAGAAAAACCTTCATAGGTACAAGAAAAATGCAGGAACAAGAATGCCTATTTGGAAAATAAAAACTAATTGGAGCAATAAATGTAATGTTCTCAAGTAATTGTGAAATAATTATTCCCCTTTAGAATCATCATACTTTAATTGCTTTCCAACATGTTCCTGCATTCTCCGTGGCTGTGGAAAAGAGGAGAAGCGCTTGTGTTCCCTTCAGGATTTCATTTTTCATTTGCAGTAAGCTGCTGGCTTTCTCATAAAGGTTTTCAGAAATACTTTGCCTTAAACGCTGTTGTGTTCTTCCATACAGTGTTAAATAGAAAAGGTGAATGACAGATGCTGAAGGTATAAATTCCCTCCTAATGTCCAGATAAAGCACCTTGAGATTTAGTTCTGTAGTTTCTCCATCCTCTGTATCACAGATTTATAATCAATCTCGCATTCTCATTGAGACTGGGTTACGTAAATAGGACACACTTCAGTAGTGTATTCTCTTTGCTCACAGCTTGATTCTTGAAAATTCAGCTGACAATAGTTTAAAATTATAATATTAATAAAGAGGAGATCATCTGGCCTTCAAAATGACATCTGAAAGCAGCTTCTGTTTTGTGTTAAATCTTAATTACTGTATTTAAATGAATGCCTAAATGAGCCAATTCACGAAGGAATTGCCTACTGTACCAATAGTGCCTGTTTGGTGATTTTTTTTTTCTTTTAATTTACACAAATATAAAAAAATAGTTTATATGGATGAGAACAGCTGCGTTCTCTTGCCTCTTACGACTCAGCTGAAGAAGGCTGTGTATCTTGAGTGTGTTCTCTGCCCTGGGACAGCTTCTCCCTCGCCTGCCAAATGGTGGCAATACTTAAAGCCAAGTTCAAAAGTGATGCTCCAAAACAAACGTTGGTGTAAGAGCTGTGGGAAAGACCCTGCACTGGCCTCCTGAGTCATATTTTGTGAGTTTACCCATCACTTACTATCAGGGGCATCATATTGTCATAGCTGAGGGCAGGACTTAGGGCTTAGTACTGTGGAGAGACTTAGTCCATGCCTGTGAGTGCTCCAGCCTTTAGTTAGGCTCGAAGGGATGTGCTCCTGCCCACTTCTGCTCAGCTTAGTCTGGAAGCAGAGATCTGTGTCCAGCTCAGCCTGCTCCCCACTGCATCAAGGATGGACTCATCCATCCCCTGCAAAGGAGCATGCAGGGAATTATGGCCTTGATTTCCCCTTAGCCTATGCATACTGAGCCACTTCAGGTTTGCCAGGGAAACAATAATAGCAACCTGAGTATTTTAGTTTATGTTTCTCACATCCCTGTTCATTTCTTCAGTTGTTGTGTGGATCTTACCCTAGAGTTGCAGAGTTTACAATCATGGTTATTCCAGAGATGTAGCTATTGCTCTTTCAGGAAAATGGTGTTAGTGATCTACTGATTTTTACTTTTTTATCATTATTACTATTATTACTATTGTTTTCTTTTTTCCCTGTGGGTTATTATGACAAAGAAAATGTAGTCCTGCCAGAAAAGCCTAACCCTGACCCAGCAGTCAAAGGTAGCAATTCATTGCAACATTAATTTACAGCTTTTTCAGTGTACTTAAAATGTACTCACTCCTTAAATGTACTCACTCCTAGACAACAGTGGAGATTTTGAGAGGGATATCCAGATACAAACACCTTTCAGCTGGTGTGTGTAGCTGGGTATCTCCATGACAGGAGGGCTACAACCCTTTCAGTCCCAGGTTATGCTGTGCTTTCCTACCTCCTATATGCTTTGAAGCAGTTCCAGTCTGATTGCAAGTCACAGCTTACAAGAGATAGCTTTTATTTCATAACCCTGAAAAATAATGAAAATCTATCGTCGTCTTTATCCAAAGGTGTGACAATGTCTTCTTGCTTAATATGTAAGCACTCTTCCCATTTCTTGCTCCTCAAAAGCTTTGCACCACTAAACTGCTCAGAGATGCAAAAAACCCCAAACATCTACAGCTCGCTTGATGCACCACTTGTGTTGTTGACTCCAGGGGCACTTGGTCCAGTGATGGTGCCTGGCCCAGTGGGAGATAAGTGCACTTCATTTGCCTGAAACAGACCCAGTAGTTGAAAATTATTAGCTTCTGGGAGAGGATAACTGCATTTGAAAATCTACAAAATCAAGTGATCTATTCCCTTCTTCTCTTTTTTTTCTTTTTTCCTGGCTCATTCAATTGCTTGGCTCTGTCAGCCTTTGCCTGCAATTCATTGCTAGTGAGAGAGACATCTGGTTCTGCCCTTTATCAATAAATGCTTTAATATTTTTTTTTTATATTTCACCACAGATGGAAAGTAGAACAAGCATTAGGAGTTTGAAATGTTGTCAAACACACTCCATGCCCAGTGGCTATCGCTTAAAGAAAACCCTGTTCTATACCTGGTTTTCGTACAAGATGCTGTAGAAATTGCAAGTCAGATGGCTGTGGTTTGTCTTGATTTCACCATGAATTTTATCTCCTTGTTGTGTCTTCCACAGGAATAAAAATAATCTTTTATTTTATCTGCAATGTCTCTCTATTAACATATAGAAAAGCTGATAATTTCATTAGTCAGTAAATGAACTTTCAGTTTTTTTCTTAATTCAGTTGAATTTCTTTTTCCAAGATCTTATTATTTAGAAACCAGTTTCTCATATTCTAATGGCCCTCCAAACTACATTTAACTGCTGCTGCCCAAAACAAAAACCAAGCAAACAAACAAGGGAAAAAAAAACCAGAGAGAGACAAAAAAAGAGTTCAGGAAATCCCAGTGACTATTACTTTAGGTATGCATTTAGTCTTTAAAATTGATTTCAGTAAATATCTTGACTGGGGTGATATTCTGAGACTTGACGACAAAATCAGAAATGCCAAATTAAGGAATAACTACAGATAATCTAGATGATCTCTCCAGGAAAAAAATGCAGCACTCATTTCCCTTGTCCTAAACTGACCCACGTCATTCAACTTCTTCCTCGAAGCACTGAATTTTTAGGATTGCCAGGTGAGCACTGGCTTTTTCCAGCAGGTTCAGTGTTGCCAGCTCCTCCTAGAGATCAGTATTGAGTGGGAGGGCACCAGGGGGAAGAGAAAGGAATAAAATTAGCATTTAATTTTGCAGGATGTGGAAAAATCAATGACAAGTGAAGCAATTCTTAGAAAAAGAGAACCTCTCTGGACACGTAAAGCACTATTATCTGATGTTTTATTACCAGCTATAGCCTGCAGTCCGTGTTCAAGCCAAACTTCCGATGGGTTTCCAGGAGCTTGGCTTGAATGAGGAATGCATAATTCTGGGCTTTGCATCCCGTGCCAGGCTGTCCAGCTCTGAACGATGAATTGCAGTCGTGGACGTGGTTTTAGCAGCCTTTTTCTCATTGCTCGCCTCAGAGTGAACTTCAACATGGAAACACGAGGCAAATAACTTTTCAGATACTCTTCTACCTTGCTAGCAGAGTTTCTGTCTTGATGATGAAGTGGAAGGTAAGTCAGTTTTAGTTTGACAGGTATTCTTTTGAGGCATGTTCACGCATCTCAGGTTGGGGCAGGGGGGTTCTACTGTTCTTCTCAAATCTGTTCCCCTTTGCCAGAGAGAAGGATTCATCTCAACGCCTGAGGGCTCTCAGCTTTCACAGATATCTCTATTGTTTGGCTGCAGAAGATAGAGTACAACTTCCCCTTTTAAGTTGGTTTGTTGTCTGTGGAGCAGAGAGTAAATGCAGCAGCTTCATAACTGTGCTCAGATATAGTCGAAGAAAGACTAGCACTATATTACAGTTTTTTAAAACAATTGGGTTTGCCTGATTTCATTGTCCCCTAAATGCAGCCTAGTATCTCGCTTGGTAGACCACATATATTTATCTTCAAGACAAGGCTGTGTAGAATAAGAAAAGCTCAAAGTTTCAGTATCTTCTTTTTGCCATTCTCATGTCTGTGCTGTTCCTGGGGTATTTCACTGGAATAGGATGAAGCTTTATATATGCTTTAGTATGTATTGTAGAACAAAATGATTTAGGGTCAGATTCTGGGTATTTCTGAGACTTTTTTCTTTCTGCAGTGACTGTTTCAATGTAGCCATATAGGTGTTGACATAGAGTTCTAATTGTCATTGGAATGTAAGACAGCAGCAACTCTTCAATGTCTTGTGCAAACCCTTCCTTTGAAACCAACACTCGCAGAGGAGTGAGACCTGTATTCCAGCAAGAAATATTGCTTACAAGGCTTAATGTGGCCCAAAGAGTCTCCAAAAACATTGTCTGATCTCTGTGTTTTCCAAGTATTATTCCAGGCTCTTTCAGGTCACTTCTTCCCCCGCATGCAGTTTATCGGATTTGGGAAAAGGTCCTGCAGCAGCCTCATTGCTGCTTGTGTGTCTGTGTTGATGAACAGCAGGCCAATCCTAGCAAGAGACACACGCTGGAATTCAGAAAGGAACAATTTTCAGCTTGCTAAGATGCCCATATTGCTACCTGGAATCTCTGCAGGAGCTAGAGACTATTTGGCTGATTCTGTGCCTCTTTGCTCTCTCTGTCCTCACCTCCACATCAGGGGATGCTTAGACTTCTTTACTTTGCTGGCCTTCAGAGGATTTGAAAGTCTCTGAGCACCCCTAGGCTCTCCATTTCTTCTCAAGTGGGAAAGGCAGTGGAGAGGACTGCTGCTGACTTCAGCCAGTCGGGCCTCTGATTTTCCTGTTTGGTTTGAAGCCACATATACAGAGTGAATTTGGAGTTGAGAGATGCCAGGCCTCTGGGTAAAATGAATATTGTAGAGCAGAAAAAGGTATGTATTTAGGCAAGGCTTTCATATAAGATGCACATTCAGGATTACTTAGCAGAGAAAATAATCGTTTAAAATTAATGTTGTATTTAAAAAGTGGAGCATCATTTGTGTTAACAGGAATGAAGGTTTTATTTTTAAGCTTAGCAAAGCCCCAGATCCCAGAAAATGCAAAATTTCTGCTGATAGTTTCTGGACATGAACCTGGAAGGCTTCAAGGAAACTTAGAAATAAATCAACTTCCCTCTCCTTTCCCAAAACTCTTTGGGCAAAAAAAAGGTGTAAATATTTTACAGCAAATAATCACATTGCCAAGAACAGCAAACAAAGCCTTTTTATTCAATTCTATAATATGCTGTAAATAATGAAAACCCTCATAGATCTAGCTGAATTTTTTTTATCAGTGGAGAAGCTTAGCATGTAGCACTTTAAAAATCCATCAGTATAGCTAAGACTCTTTTTCCAGTCACTTACCACTTCATGCCATATTTTTCTCTGTCCCTGAAATATGCAATTTTCCCTGCTTATGTTTGTTTAAAATGCTGGGAGCCTTCAGCATGCTCTGATCATCCATGTTGCAAGCAAGAAGCTTTCCCTGCCCTTTCCTACCGTGCAAGTTAAGAACACCCTGCTCTGCTCTGCTTTATCATCATCCTTTCAATAGCCACCAAAACACCACTGCAATTCCTTCCCTGCTTCTCTGGTGGAAGAAGTTCCTACAAATATCTGCAAAACATTTACTTTGTTTTCTTCCTTCTTTGATAAGTAAGAGAAACCTATTGAACCTGGAGAACCACCTAGAACTTAGATCTGAAGTGCTTAATGATTTTATATTCCTACTATCCAGATAGTGATTCAAATTTTGAAAGTCCCAGAAAGCATGACCAACCTTTTTGGTCTGTGTTCACTGACCCAGCAGACTGGAATTATCAGCCCTGACTGTGATTTTCTAGGTCTTCTGGGGATCTGTTGCTTGACAAAGTATAGTAGTTTTTTCTTGCATTTTTGTAGTGGATGTTTTAGTAGGTTCTCTCAGCTCTGTTTTTTAAACAGTTTTGTACTACAGTTGTGAACTAAATACGATACTATCATGTTGTTTTCTTTTTTCCCACAACCACAATTTGCCCTACTTACCCAATGCAAATCACTGTGGATCAACGTAACATGCCTTTCTCAAGGGCATCTGTTAATTCTGTGTGACAAGCTGGGGAGTTTCAGCCAGGAATATTGAGCACTGAAAGAAGACCTGGTTAGGCTCAGTAGGACTTAAATTTAATCAAATTTTAAGCAATCCTCCTAAATTATAGCTTTGACAGACTTTGTGTGTGAGCAATTTCTTCAACATTGAGGTGTTTAGGTGAGACTTCTATTAACAGCATTCCCCTTTACAGTAAATATATACAGCACCAAGGTGTATATAAATATATGCAGCAGGAAGACACAAAGACCTCAGTAGATTACAACTTTTTCTCTAAGCACTTGACTTTTTATACAATGAAACTGGTGGTAAAACTCAATGAAAACGAGTGGTTTAGAATCAGCTCAAATATTCAGGTTCCAGAAAGACTGGTTGTTATAAATAAATTAAGGACTGAATCCAAAGCTTGTTGAGTCAATGGGCAGACTCCCTTTGATTTCAAAGCACTCTGTATCTGTGATCCAAACGCACCGTGAACAAATAAAGACAAAGAATTTATGTTGATTGGACATATTCAGTGTGACAAGAGCTTAAGTCTGATTCTCCTCTTTGCTTATGAAACACAACTGTGTGCTTCTCCCCGGGGTTGCTGGAAGACAAGTATTTTGGTAGCTGCATGCTAGGACTCACAATTAGTGCAAGCACTGGCTCCTAGCACTAAGAATCACAGTGCTCTATGAAATGGAGAGAAAGTTATGGAAAGGGAGAGAAAGTTATGGCTGATAACAATGTGTTTTGGGGTTATCCTGATTTGCATTCAGGGCTTTAAAGGTGTTAATTTATCCTCCTATTTTTATTTTTCTTAATTCTTTTTAAAAAGTCATCTTGATCTGTTACGATGGTAAGTTTAATGACATCAAAACACTTGTAGTTAACTTGTGGGCTTTAGAGAGAGGAGGTTTTCTGCTGGCTGAATGCCCTCAGTTCTTATCCCTTGTGCTGGGTGGAATATTCTGTGGGATCAAGCTCTGGGTCCGCCTGCCCTCACACCTCTGGGATTTGGGAACACTGTGTAGGTTCTTCCTCTGTGTAAAACCTTGTTTAGAAAGCGGGTTTATTTTCTTAGTCAAGGAGCTCAATGCACTCCAAGGGATGGATATGTTCAAAGTAACACCACAGTAGCATCAAGGTCACTTGCATCTCAGACTTATTCTGGTTTACTACTGAGGTAGATGCTGAATGGAGAAAGACAAATCACTTTTGCTTACGATGTGATTAACTTACATGAAGCAGCACTCTGATACAGATTTATTTTTTTAATATCAGATACATATTTTACCCTAAAATAGTTTACTCTTCTGGATCTTCTGAACAAATCAAATACTTGATTTCTCTTTCTGAAATTCATGATCATGTTAGCTTTGAAGCAGCCTTCAGTCTCATTTCTAAGCTGAAGCTGGTCAGTTTGTCTCAAACTGACTTCCCCTCATGCAACCTTTTCACTTTCTATCTGTTCCGATCTAGATTCACTTTTGCAATTGCAAAAGGCATGATCATTTGAACAAGGTGTACTGAGGTGTACACCTCTAGATTTTCAGCTACTGTATTTCAAATTTTTTTATAGACCTCAAATTTTCAAAGTAGCTCCAATTAATCTTTGTTCTGGTTTATTTAGGTTCCCCATGCAAAGAGTAGAATAATGGGAAAAGTAAAAGCAGAATGTGTGGGTTAGTATAAACCACAATCCTTTTCATACTGAACATCAGCTTGTTGAAATGCCTCCACTCTTGGCAGAAGACAAGCTTCGTAACCTAAGAGGATGTGATTGGAGTGGAGTTTTCATGCCCCATGTGCTCATTGTGTTCTTCCCACTGATGCAAACATTATCTATAATTACATTTTCAAGAGACTGAAAATTGCAGTCTTTGTGGAACAAAAATGCAGCTGAAGAATGGAATGTATATCCTCTCCACCCTCATTATAAGGCTTATAAAAATCAAACTATAAGGCCCAGTACCATAGCTTTCAGATACAGGAAACCAGCACTGTTAGTCTGCAGTAAAGCATTTTTCACTGAAAATTAAGGCCTTTTGATAATCAAGCTAGTGCTGTTATTTCTACTGGTTTGCCACTGAAACTAGTCAAACTAAAATTTGTAATTCAGATCAGTATAAATAAAGTTGGAGTAATTACTCTGTTTGCTTATTTACAATATTTTCATGGATTTGAGATTTTATTCACAATTGGTGGCAACATTAAAAGATTTATTAGACAGATCATAACAGGGGGGTGTTGAAACATCCTACCACACCATGCTGTGGAGCAGCCATGTTTTTCAGGAGGAAAACAACAGTACTGAAAATTCTGTTTTCATGATGTTCTCCTGGACACCGAGGAGTTTTAGTGCTGCTGCTCAAACTGCACATCTCACTAAAGCACCTCTTCCCCACATCAGCGTTACCATCCTCATTCCAGTAGCTGAAGAACTGGAAGTAGAAAGGAGAATACACATCCTTGACTTTTTGTGTAAAACAAGCCGGAAACTTATACAAAAGTTTCCAGGTGGAGACAGCTAATCCTGATCTCCTGTAGTATGTTTTTTAGAGTAGAAATTAATGAAATCATAGTGCATCAATCACCTGTGTTCATAACGCCCATGCATTCATTTCCCACTTATGAACTTCAGTTCTGAGTGGGGCTTTCCCTCCAACAAGTGGGGCATTTGAATGTTCTCTGAAAGTGGAGTTTCTCTCCGATACTAGGGAGATAAATGCCTTTTGATAGAAAGGCACATGCACTTATTGGCTCTATTATTTACTGCATTGAGGAGTGTGCATAGAGGTGTTGAATGATCACATCAGTGCTAATAAATAGATAAATAGGGATGCTCTCGAATGCCTGTAAATCCATGAGAATAAATGCAGGAATATAGGAATTTATTGTTAGAAGCAGAAATAGTCTGGACTAAAATTAGTGTATATTCACTGCTTTCCTTTCAAACTGGTTGTTTTTTATTATTCTAAAGGAAGTTATAATTTGGTTGCTCTTCCTAGGTTCACAGTTATTGTTAAAATCAATTTTAAAAATAATTTGGGTGAAATAGTATGAGTCTTATTAGATATCTGTTTATGACCATCTAACTTTATGTGGAAAGGGCTCTGGGCAACATCATATTGCAGTCAGGTGACAATAAGGGCAGCTAGAGCCATGTACTTTATGCAGTTGCTGCCCAAATTGGTAATTCTGCCTCCAAGTTCTGCTCCCTGATTGCTGCAAGTTATGCACAGAACACGGTGGTGATTGAGTGCTGGAGTTCCCAGGACAGCATCTATTCTTAGTGGTCCAGCAAAACTTATTAAGAAAAGTAATTAGAACAAAGCTCAAGTACATTAGCCTCTTTAATGCTCTGAATTCTCAGAGCTGTCTTCAACATTGGCAGAGGCTGTTTCCAGTAGAGAAGCTGAAGCAACTTTCTTTGCTGAAGTTAAACCCACTTTGGCATCGTGGTGGGAATTTCTTCTTACATAATAATACCAAGACCCAGACAGATCAAAGGGTGCTGGTATTCCAATTAGTGAAAATAACCCACTTTGCTTTTATTTTTATGATGGATTTCTATCAAGATGTAAAGTTCTGTGTTTCTGCCTGCTTCTTATGTGTGGTGTTCTTCTACGCCATGTCACCTCACACCTTTTCTGTCATCTCCTGGGGCTCAAGAACTATGATTTGTTTGTATAACTATCCATTTCCCTTTAAAGAATCATTTTTTCTTTCTTTCTTCTTCATTGTAAGTCTGCCATCTTAACTCTGGCGGACTAGAAAGGTATTTTCTTTCTCTGTTTGCAACACCACCCAGCATTACATTTGCTCAACAAATCATCTCCAGCATCCTCCTGAATATTTGTTTCTCCATTGGAATCCAAAAAGCAGTTTCAAGCCTGTTCAGTCTTGTCTGAGGAATCAAAACTATGTCTCCTTGGGCTTTCAGGAAGTCTTTGGGGAGATCTCTTTGACATTTAAACTACTTCAGAAATGTGAGTGGCAGTTGTCCTGAGATGGAAACATTCACTAAAGACCTCCAGTACAGGGAGACGTGTTCTATGAGAGAAGCTACAAGGAGAGGTGCTCTTCATTTTTTCTTATTATACACCTATATTCACTCCTCTTGTGTACTTATCCCCTTCCCCAGATATTCCCCTCCCTCCTAATTCTGGTAGAGATGGACAAGAGTTAGTAAAGTGCCCTTTGAGCTGTAGGATGTCCCATTAGGCAGGAAAACAGGTTTCTAGGTTTTACAAGTCCAGACTACTCACATTCACTTACTGAACAAGCAGTCTATTTATAAAAGAGCCTACAAGCTATTTTTTCTTCCCTTATGCCAATTAGTGACAATTTTTAGGTCTTCTCTTCTGCAACACTCAGTTTCTTTTGTCTTTGTTCTTCAGTTGCCTTCGAGAGGTCTTTTTATGCTTTCTGTACTGTTGCTTTGTAGGCCAGGCAGTCGTGTCTTGTGTCACTCCTGACAACGTGCAGTCTGTATAGTAAATTTAATAGAATAACGCTCATTTGTTCTTTATCTCAAAAATAAAATCCTCTTCCAGTGGAAGCTGCTGAGTTGCAAGGATTGCACGGCAGCTTGTGCTTCTGGGAGCACCTGAAGGACAGTTGGGAAGACCCATCACTGTGGCCACACCAAAACTCTTCTACTTGGTTTTCCTTCTTAGCAATTTTTAGACCTATAGGGAAGTGAAACTTAATTTTCAATAAATTGGCTTGTGCCTGCATTGAATCAAGCTTGTCCCATTTCAGATATCTGTATCGTAAATTTCCAATGGCACTGAAATTTGCTAATTTTAAAAGATTCTCATGACTTTCCCAAGGATGGAGAGGAATTATGTCCCATAACTCCTGAGGAAGGCTGACTTTTTCCAGGCACTGCAGACAGGACTGATGTTAGTTTCACAACCAAATTTTTAATAAAATGCACTGTTTGAATATAAATACTACAGTAGTCAGAAAGGAGTCTGCCACTACCTGCCTGAAAGTTGGTGCTTCCCCACACTTCCTCAGGCTATTCCATTCTGTGATGCTAATAGCATTAATACAGTATCATTGTGTTTGAGGCTTCAAAGATACTATACAAGCATTTTCTTATGATTCCCTGATCTTTGCATTTATACCCAGCTGTTTGTTATTCAGTTCAGCCATCAGCATCTAAGTCTCAATGGACCATGTAATATGCAGCTGTAGCCAGATGTAATGCTTCCTATTCCTAAATGTTTCTGTTAGAAGCTAAGAGCAGCAGGCTAAAGACGACTGATAACAGTGTTGCTTGCATTAATTTAAACTCTAGAGCTACAGTGATTCTGTTTGGCAAATTTATTCCATGGCCAACAAGCAGAGCAATATTTCCGATCTCCATCATTGCTAGTAGTGTTGACATTAAATACACTGAGTATGTCTGCACTGATACAGAATGTACTTATGGTGCTAATTCAAATAGGAGAAGGATGTCCAATTTGCATAAACAAATATATTTTCAGATACAGTTCTATTTAAGAGAGATAAAGACAGGAAAAAGCTTGTTCTAAACAATGACTCGCAATAATTTAGAACAGTTCAACAGATCTTCACCCTCTTTAATTTTTTGTTCTCTATGGATAGCCAGGGAACTTTTACAATACCTTGTTCAAGCCACAGGCAGATCTTGCTCTACTCATCTTTCCTGGCATGGGTGGTGGCACAGAAGGGAATTGTGTTGTTTGAGTTTTCTGCCACAGATCACACTGAAGCATTCGGCGACTGGGACTGCACACATACTCGGGGTGTCTTGGTTAAGCCCTTCACTAGAAGACGAGTGGAGAAAGTTCTTCACCCTGGAGAAGGGAAAGCTTTTGGGAGGCCTTCTAGCACCTTTCAGTACCAAAAGGGGCTACAAGAGTGCTGGAGGGGGACTTTGAACAAGGGACTTTGAACAGGACTACAAGGGGGAATGGCTTTAAGGGAGTGCAGGTATTGGGAAGAAATTCTGTACTGAGAGGGTGGTGAGGCACTGGAACAAGCTGCCCAGAGAAGCCATGGATGTCCTATCCCTGGAAGTTTTCAAGGCCAGGGTGGATGGGGCTCTGAGCAGCCTGGGCAAGTGGAAAGTGTCCCTGCCCTGTGGCAGTAGGGTTGGACTTGATGATCTTTAAGGTCCTTTCACACCAAAATTATTCTATGTTTGATTCTAAATTGATGCCAGTGGGTGGTTAGAGACTTCTGAGAAACTTTGGACAGGAGCATTCTTCACAACTGCAAAGTGCCCTGTCAGTGGGAATTTAATTTTTCTCTAGGGATTTTCATTTTCATTGGCAGTGTAACTTTATAACACACGCTTTAGATTCTGCTTTGTCATTTAGTATTATTTAACTCAGTGTAAGAATGAAATCAAAATCACATGTGTAGTGGTGGCTCCTTGTTTCTTCCTTGCCCCTAAGCCCAGCTTCTTAAATATGCATATATATATATATATATATATATAAAATTACTTTGCACACTAAGTAATCTTAATTCAGCAGGGTTGTTGAGGTGATGGGCAGTGCTCTCACCTCCTCCTGTGCTCTGTGCATGCCCCGGGTGGTTGATGCTACACAGCAGTCAGGTGCAGCCCCAGTGCTGGGCGCTATGGGCTCAGGTTGGATTCCAGAGTGAACAGCATTACACAGAGGATTTGATGCGATTGTAATGAATTGCATAGGGGAAGTGCTTGTTTGAAATCAACTCCATTAACTCAGAGCACAAACCATTGCAAAGTCAACAGTTTTTCTGAGTGGCCACCGCCAGCCATCTCTTTTGAAAACACTAATGGGCTGTTTAATTAGGTGGTGAAAATTGTTTACAGTTGGTGATCCCAAGTTTTGTCATTTTAATAATGGTTAAATTCAATCTCTCCTTTGATTCTTGGCAACTATCTCATTATTTCATAACCTGCTTATGTCTAGTTTAATTCATTTGCTTGTATTAAAACTGACCCTCTTGTGCAGTAGTGGTGTTTGCTTAACTGCACTGTGTCATTGCAATATGTGGAGAACAACTAATATTCAGCAGTGGATGTTAAACAAGTACAACCCTGGAAGAGAATGTTTGCATTTGTGGAAGATGTATTCCTTTTGTGTTGACTGTATATGAGACCTAAAGATAGTCCAGCCAATATCATGTGCATTGCAACTGCTCCTGTGCATCTTTTACTTCTGGGGTGTGTTGGCTTCTCTTCTCTCTCCCCAAGCTTAAGAAGATCCATACACTTTGCAAATCTAAGAGGGAACAACTTAGAGAGTGTGGTTTAACCCACTTGCTCATTCTCCCTCTGCCCCCAGTGGAATGGGGGAGAGAATGAGGACGTGGAAGTAAAATTCATAGGTTAAGATAGTTTAACAGGGCAAAACAAATTACAATAATGAAAGAATATAGCAAACAAGTGATGCACAGTGCAATTGCTCACCACCACCTGACCGATGCCCAGCCAGTTCCTGAACTGCAGCCCACAACCAGCTTTGTCCCCAGTTTATACACCAAGCATGACACCATCCAGGGTGCAATATCCCTTTGGCCACTTGGCTGTCCCTGCTGTGTCCCCTCCCAGCTCCCTGTGCCCCCCCAGCCTCATGGCAGGTGGGGAGGTGTGAGAAACTGAAAAGACTTTGTGAGTTGGTGTAAACCCTGCTTAGCCACAAGTGAAACAGCAGTGAGTTATCAACATTATTCTCATCCTAAAGTCAAAACACAGCACTGTACCAGCTACTGGGAGGAAACTTAACCCTATCTTAGCAAAACCAGGACCTTATATGTTTGATTTTGTCTTCAGTGACTGGTTTAGAGCAACCAAGAGCAGAAGTTTTCTTTTTCTCTTAATTTTCTGATGTTTACTTGGTGAAGGTGAACTGGATTATTGAAAACTATTATCTTTTTTGCACGTTGATGGCCACAGGATGCCTATGGGCTGCTTTTCCTCTTCACCCTATCTAATCATACTACAAAGACCCACAAATCCCTGTCTTAGCAAGCATACAGTCTAAACAACAAGCAAAAAAAAAATTGTTGGAATGTGAAAAATTATGTATAAAGCACACCTGAATGACAGGAGATGCATCCAGACTCATTGGATGGCACTGGCAGAAGCCAGGAGAGGGCTGGTTCCCAGCCTCTTGGTCCTTTGCCATCTCAATGGACTTGGACTTTGGTTTGCTTTTTGACAGGATTATATGCCTTGTATTTTGCCAAGCAGCTCAAGCAGAGGCAGATAAACAAACTGGCAGATGCTGGAGGAGGGAATGTCTTTTGAGTTCGGGGTTTTTTCCCTGTCTATTTCAAAATTATGTCCTATACGGGTCTTTGGATTCAGAAGGAATAAGAACCTTTCCGTTGAGTTTTGGCTGCCACTATATGAAACCCCACAGAGTGGGGTTTTTTGAGGAGCTGGAGACTGGTCCGTTCAGAAACCACATTGTGGCTGATGCTGTGATATGAAATCCTACAGCATTTCTAAACCTCTTTGCGCCTCCTATTTCTGTGTTGCAGATGTAAAGGCATCATTAATATAAGCATGCAATATGCTGCATGGGTAATTAAAGCATTCTTGCGTAGTTTTTCCTTGCAAAGTGGTACAAACAGTTACAACCATATGTGACTGCACTTATATAAAGGTTGTGCTTTCTGGAGCTCAGAAACCACGTGGGAGACCCAACCCCATCTTCAGAAGGCACTTGATGGCTTCTGAGTTCCAGGATATCTGCAAGGACATCACTAAGATATTTTCAAAGAAAGTCCATCTGCAGTTCCGCTGCTCAAGAGTTCTTTATCCCTAAAAATTCATAGAAAAAGGCAAAACCTTAGGTGCAACTTTAGAGCAGATTGTACCACAGCAGCTGTACGTGAGTGACCAGGCAAGTGTATGAAAACCAGAGTGGTAAGAAGGATGTACACAACAGGGTAGGCATTTTCCAGCATGACAATACTCACTTCGGGTGTTTTCCACTTCTGTCATATGTACTCAGCTTTCTGAAATCAAGGTAAATAGGCAAGCTGAGGATTCTTGTATTCCTGTGCTTCTGACATCACTGGACTTCTGGAAACTACTGTGATGCTGCTGCAGTATGACAGGTGGTCTATTATATAAATAAGAATGACTAAAGAAGAAATTGTTTATGTTCAAGGCGTAGAACTACATGAATGATTCAAAGGAAATGTGATTTCTCCCATTTTCCGGCTGTTGTATTCTTGGAAAGTTCTTTAAATATGCATAGAAAATGCAAGCAAAATAGGTTTTTCTAAATTTCTAATTGTGTGTGCCGCTTTCTCTCTAGGGAGCAAACAGATGAACCAAAATAAATGAGGTTTATTCTACAGCTTTAGTGATAAAGACACTTGACCTGAATAATAGTGGGAAATAATGAGTGCAAATGTTTGCAAGAAGCTGTCATATATCTTTATTATGTAGTCAATACAAAAGAGTTGGGATTATGGTCACATTGTAGTGGCACACCCTCAAAATATTATGGTTCACCATAAATGCAATTTTAAGAGTACCATTCAAACCTACTTATAAGGGGTGTTTTTAGCAGCTTTTCCTGCTTACCTTTGCATCTTAGTTACACACTTAGGAAAGTCTGTCTCTCCTTTGAAACTTCATGTAGCAAACCGCGTGAGAGCACAGGTTTTTGGGCTTTTGGGGTCAAGGTTGTATGAGCTTGGCTATTTTCAAAGCTAGAAAGCAAATGGTTAAAAGGAGTCTTTGTATTTCTCTATTCCCAAGCCACTATTTAAATTGAAACGTAATTTTATGAACATTACATCTGCATGCCATTTTATTTTACAGGATCCCTTACCTCTGGGACACTGGTTTGGATCAGGATATTTTTTTTCTTGCAACAGCTGTTCAGTGCATGAAATAAGCCAGTGGATGTGGTCCAGTTTATAGTGGGAAAGTGTCCATCACCAAACCACCATCTCAACTGGCACCGAGTATCATCCTTGTCTCAGCAAAACGGCCAGAAATTGAATGAGCATGAATAATGAACCCTTTGCAATTGTCCAGGTCAGGTTGACAGCAATTTTGCCTCTGTCTATTGATAAACTTGGCAAAGGTTCTGCATTTCCAGGCACACAGAGGCCTTTCTTAATGGTTAATTCTCCAAAATAAAATGCACCAAGTTTGAAGTTGCTGTCGTTCCTACTGCTGATGAATACGATGATGAGTTTGCAGAACATTTTAATGCAGGCAAAATCTACTTCTTACCATGAACAGGTTTCATTTTAAAATCACAACTACAGGAACAGTAAAAGGTGGCTTCATGTTGCAGTAATCCAGAGGATGAGATTTAAATAGTATAGACTGTCACATGACCTATATTTTCAAATTTGGGTGTCTAAAGTTAGACACTGAAAATCAGGACAATTATTTTAGTCTTCCTACCCATTTTTGCAAGCACAGAAATACATTGTTAAGTCTCATATTCATTTTCTATGAGAGTAGTGATGGTTTAGTTTTAACTTAGTGCTTTTTCTCTGAGGAGCTCTGAACGGTTTTATGAAGTATGTCAATGTCTTGGTAAAGAAAATTTGATATTGAAGCACAGCAAAGTTGAATCTGTGCTCTCATCTTAATATAAAACTGTCCTTTCAACCCAGCCTGGAGCTTTTGGAGGTATTTGCAGGGAGGATTATCTTTCTTGGCATCCTCCATAATCACTGGAGAATGAGAGGCTCCAGTTCTGAAATGTCTTACTGGAGCAAAATGTTGGTGCTCTGCATTCCATCTGAGAAGCTTTTTGTCTGGTGTCTGTAGAGGGAATCCAGATCTTGATTTCTATGCCTAAAAGTATCTTTGTGAGTACCTTCTTTTGTGGGATTAATGCAGTGTAAAAAGAATAACGATTCTCCCATGGTTGCCACATGAAGAGCATTTGTCTCTTCAGGTCCCACTTTTTCTTATCTAGAGACGTCCATTGATCAAAATGCTTGAGTGGGGCTTATACATCTTGGCTTTGTCAAATATTTACTCAGGCTTTTCCCTTTGAAGGGCCTGGTGGGACACCTGTGTGTTGCACAGAAATGAGACCAGATTTTTGTGTAAGGTTTGTCTTTAGGTAATCCATCTTGATTGGAGTCAAGCTAGGTGAAAAATGTAGTGTTAATTGGCTGGTCCCATTTGACCCATTTGTCCAGGCTGAGCCCCAGAGCCACCTACAAAGCTGAAGGCTCAGGAACAGCAAAAGGAGCATCCCAAATGCAGGCTTGTCTCAGAAGCTTTTTATCAAATGCTGGAAGCAAGGATGGAGACTTAGAGTTTATGTGGTTTGGGAACTTCTGGTGAAAATATTCTCAATGCAAAATGTCAAGTCTGTGTTACCCAGTTGGTTTTGTAGAAGTCCACCAGCTTTCTGTCAAGGAACAGTGCTTTGCTCAGGGGTGGAAAAAGAGGTGGATCTAGGTGAGCTTGCAAGCTACCAAGTGGGTCACTGTCTGGACTGGCCTGTTTGAGTGAGAAACTTGAACCTCATTGTCTTCATGTCAACCAAGTCTGCCAAGTTGTCTGATGATTTCCTGTGCAGTGTTGGAAAGAGTAGGGCCTTTCCATCCCTCCCTCTCCAAGCCAATGAGCTCAGGACTCACAAGGACAGTGCAAGGCAAATCTTCAGAATTAAATCTTTCCTGGCCTGTTGAGATCATATGTCTCATCTCATCTCATCACTGCCCCCCTTTCCCAAGACTGTCTTAGAACACCAAATTCTTCATACCTTTTCTACCTATAAAGTATTGTTCCTTTAAAGGAAAGCTATACATCCAGTTCTGCATTTCTTCCTTCTACTCAGTAGATTTGTTTCTCATTTCAGACTCATTTGAGACCTGAGACTGTGCAAGTTCTGTAGAAAAAAGACCATTTCCTTGTACTGTGTTTGTACAAAACCTAATTCTGGGGACCCTGATCCATGAAAGGTCTGAACAGCTCCTACAAGACAAATAATAATTTGGCAAATATAGGCTTAACTTCTGCAAAACCAAATGCATTTGTTCATTGTTGTAGGGTGAAAGGGGAAAAAAAGAGAAATGTGCATAAAGAAAATGGCATCTGGTAGGCTGCAGGAAAATGGACCAGTCTATTAGGAATTAGTGCTAACAGGCCTCTAAGTTTCTTTCTTCAAAATTACTGCAGTCAAAAAAAAAATACCAGTTCACATTTGTGCTTAATTTCACCTCTGTTTATTCTCCTCTCCTGTTCCCTGAAGAATGTAGATGAGGTTTAAGTTAGTCTTAGTAGTAATAGGTTTGGAATCTAGCACACTTTCACAAAATTAACTTTGCTTCTGTTGATCTGGGAATTAAAATGCTTCATTAATTTAGCAAGTCCTGGTTTGACAGCCAAATAATGCATTTTGTGAGTTGTACTTTTAAGTCTAAAATTCTTATCTGCAGCCCTCCATGGATGTCTCTGACATTCAGGGCAGCTTGCAGATCTGCATGGCCTGGAAAGGAGGAAAATGTGCCTGAACATACACAGGTACAAGTGCTATAATACAGTTTATATGAGTGAATGTGCTGTGTTCAAGCATGTGTTTAAGCACTACATGAGTAGGTAACTATTAAGAAACCTGTATCTTCCCTCCTTCACAACATACACTTGTTTTTTTCTTTTTCCTTTATTGTTTTTTTTTTCTCCTCCTTTACCAATGCAGCTCTACACAAGCAAGAACCTTTTTGGTAAAGGGAAACAGGCTGGGAAGCATGATGGCTTTCTTTGCTGTACACTGGGGCTGGAGGAAGGGAGCAAAAAACCCCAAATATGTCTGTATTAGAGGAAGAGATGTTATCTCCCTTCACACCAGACACCATGTGGTACTGACTCCTGGGAAACTCAAGAGATGCTGATATCACCAAGTTCTCAACTAGACAAGTCTATAGAGCATTCTCATGTTTCCTGTTCCAGTCATTCTGCATATGCTCTTTATCTTGTAGATGTTTTCCTCTAAAACATCCATGAGCTACATGAACCACGCTTGCAGACTGTGCTATTGCACAATGCATACCTGCAGAGGACTTGTATGGTGCCTCCAGAGTTTTCCCTGACACAGAAAATTAATCTCTTCTTCATGTCTCTTATAAACATTCCCCCAAATCGCTTTTATTTGATTGTGGCTTGTCTCAAGGATCACTCGGGTCTGGGCTGTAAGGCACAACCCAAGCAAATGGCTACAGAACACAACCTGAATGAAAAGACTTCAGGATTCTCAAGGCTCCATAACACTAACTGCAAAGCACTATAATATAAAACAAGTTGAAACAGTTTTGTTTTATTGGTGTCTAAAAATGCTTACTCCCCTTTACTGTCACCTCAGAGCCGTGCAGACCAGCAGTTTCATGAGGTAGTAATATAAAAGCAGGGACAGGTTCCCCAGCATGAGGCATTGCTGGATTCCAGGTTATAAAGGTAGAGAAGTTTAGCCAGACCAGTAATCCTGCTGGATGAATACCCATCAGAGTTACCAACATGGTAGATTCAGCTTAATTTGCACTTTGTTTCTTTGCAACTCTGTGGTTTACACCTCAGAATCACAGAATATGCTGAGTTGGAAGGGGCCCTTAAGGAACATTGAGTCCAGCTTCTCGCCCTGCCTAGGGCACCCCAGGAGTCACACCTGGTGCCTGAGAGCATTGTCCAAACGCTTCTTGAACTCTCTCAGGCTCAGTGCTGTGACCACTGCCCTGGAGAGCTGTTCCAGAGCCCAACCACCCTGTGGGTGAAGAACCTTTTCCTGATATCCAACCTAAACCTCCCCTGACAGAACTTCAGGCCATTCCCTTGGTGGGTGTCACAGGTGAACTCAGAGAAGAGATCACTGCTGGTGTCTACAGAAATGTCATTCAAAGGCAATCAACTGTAATTTTCTATTTGTGCACCCTGCTGAAAAAACAGGAATTTTTACCCACGTTAGATGAGGAAAATTTTTGGAATTTCTTTTCTCTGCTCTGGTTACCATATGTCAAAATGAGTCTGTAGATTCTGTAGCTGAGGCTAATTGTGTTTTGCTTGGGAAAATCTGTGGAGTGAAAGGCAAGGTATGTTTTTGTGGCATAGCATCACAGCACTCTCTTTTCCCCCCATGCACTGCTTTATAACCTCAGTTATTTCAGATGTAGCTTCTCTTTCATGTGGTTAATAGCAAAACTTAACATTTCTGTCTCTCTTTTGGGAGGGGTGGGGGAAGAGTTAATTTTGCTCTTCTGTTGTCTAGGAAACAGTGGTTGTACTTACTTCCCTTTTGAAAACAGATAGTGAATTCCACATTCAGAGAGCAATGAATAAGATAAAAAGCTGCAAGATTAGAAGCTTGAATTAGACACCATTTGAGAGAGCGAAGATAAGTTCATGTGTGCTGGAAACTTTTCGGTTGCACTGGAGTGGAGTGGGGAGAAGATCTGCTTTTAAAGAAGGTGCTCAGGGCTTTTAGGCTCTGGGCTGTTGGCGCTGATTCAGCAAAGCGTTTAACTAAGTGCCTAATATTAATGATGTAGGGCCCCGCTGAGTCCAGGGCTGAGGATGTGGTCCAGTTTGTACATTAAGCACTTTGCCTCCCACCACTTGGAGAATTCAACCCTGTGCACATCATGCTGAAAATGATGAGAAAGAGAGACACCAGCAATTGCGATCTGGGCTCCTGCGCTGAAAACAAGCCATCCATCCAATTTAGGGCTGTAAATACTAAAATTGGAGATGGGGTTAATGACTCAGAACAACAGAACAGGGAACAGGATTTAAAAAAAAAAAAAAAAAGCCTTGACGGTTGTCACAATGGGCAGCAAATGACAAGTGCATTTCAGTGCAAGTTTAAGACGATTATACTTGGAAGATGGAACTAAAATATAAAGCGAGGGTTGTATGCTACGCTGCACGTTCAACTGGAAATGTAGGTTATGTACTTGGTATTAATTCATGTCCCAGTGAACAGGGAAAAAAAAATCTTTCTTTGATTCAAATGGGACTTGAGCTGTAGATTTTTCTAAGAAGCTCTGGATAATTCTTTTCTTATGTATTATTAATAGTTCTATTACGTTAAACCTTAGGAGTTCAGAATGCTCCACCAGAGGTGCTTCTCCCCCCACTCTCAATCAGTTGTTCCCAGCTGAAGTCTAGGGTGCACCTGGGTAGGTGAATCTGGGCTTGGAAAACTGGCACACAGATGCATGTAAAGAGAGACACAATTTTCAGGACTAATTTCTTACAAGCAGTTCTGCAGATGTGTTTTCAAGAGGGATTTTAGTGTAGTCAAGGAGGTGCTGCCCTCCAAAAGGAACAGTTTGAAGAATTGCAGAGTCCTGGGGAAGCAATACTAAAATAAATGAGCAGGAAGGGGGAGGGAGTGATAAAAAAGGAACATGTTGGGAGTGGTGAAGCAGAAAGATCCTGTCAGGGAGTGAAGAACAGGTTTTCTGGATGTGTTTAAAGGTGTAAAAAAGGGCAGCCTCAGAGACAGTAATGCAGATAGTAAATCTCCTCCCAGGGTTTGTGATTACTACGATATGATTAAAAAAATCCCAACGAAATACAAAACCACTCAAAACCAATACAAGCCAAAAAAGAAGTCACATGGAAAATCCTCTTGTCTCTTGTCTTAGTGATCACAAGCAGTCCCTTGTGAATGGGGTCAGCATTTCTATACAAATATGCATGCCATGCTTCTGAGTAGCAAATTCCAGCCCCCTTTGAGGGGAGCTTTGAGAGAGGTTTTAGAAATAAATATAAATGCAAAACCTAAAAACCGAGAAGGAATATGAAAAATGGAAAACGCTCAGGAGGATTTGTGATGACTTTGCAGACTGGAAGTAGGATGCAAACTCCCATGTTGGAAGATGTTTCCGAAATGGCAGTCAATTAAAATAATATGTGATAGAGGGTTGACAGTTTGAGTGTTTTCAAATGATCCAGCTCTAGCTTGGAGTGCGGTGGGTAAGGTGCAGCACTTAGTTGGATGTTCTCCTATGGCAGTCGTTAGTCACCTTTCCCTTCCCATAGAGCAGAGAGAGCCCTAATGACGGTGGATATAATGATGCCTTCAGGGATGCTTAAGGAGTAACACAGCTCCTATGGCAAGGTGCAGCCTGCTTCCCTTCATCTCAGTTTCAGTGGTGTGTGGAGGAGCCAGGACATGCCTCGGAGGGGTTGTCAGCCCCCCTTATCACCCCAGAGCTCTTCGACAATTAGCGGCTGCTTCCTGCACATGGCCAGGAGTGGAAAAGGGGCTCCAACTCCACTGCCTCACACAGGGCTGGAAGTCATTTGGGCTTTGCTGTAAAGAGATGAGGACAGCGTGGCCTGTGCGCTTCACCAGAAAGGGTTACCTGGCAAGGCCTCTGCGAGAGGCATCTATGTCTCCTGATGAGCTTTGCCAGTGCTGCTCTTGCCTCATCTCTCTGACATCAACTTTCCTCAGCTACTGCAGCCTTATGTAACTGCCCCAGCTCTCCCAGCAGCCTTTTCTTGGGGGGAAAGGTGCTGATTCACCCTGCACACAGGTGCTGCAGCACAGCTTTGGTTGCAGCTCTTGGGTTGGGCAGCACCTCTCCGGAGCAGAGCTAGGGAGAAGTAAAGAGAGGGGAAAAAGTTGGAGCTGCAGGAAGGTCACACTGCAGCACTCGTGTTTCTACCTCTCCCCTAGGGATGCTTGCAAGGAAAAGACAAACCTGATGGATGGTTGTATTTTCTAGAGAATGCAATGCAAAGCAAGTGGTTCCTGGCACTTAATAGACCCAGGGTTGTGTCTGTGCTGCTTTCAGAGGTTCACTTTCAGCAGGCTTTAATCCTGGCTGCCATGGGTCATGCTGACAAAAGACACAATGGCAGGAGCTGCAGAGTGAACCACCCACATGCCTGGCCCCAGCAGAGCCATGCCTAATGCAGAATACCAGCACTGATGTCTCTTTGCTGTCCTGGGTGATACTGTGGTGGTAATTAGCAGAACTCCATCTTGCCCAGCTGCAGCACCATCTCCCCACAGCTCTGTAGGTATTCACCCAATGCTGTGCTTGGTTTCCTGCATATGGATCCCTGTATTACAGTGGCTCATAGACACTTAGGGCTTAAAATAGGAATTACTGGCCCTGGCTCAAGCAGCCAACTCAGAAATCTGAGTCTGTAATCTTGGGTTCTTCTGTGCCCCTTGGTCGAGGAGAAAGGGCACCCCAGGGCTAGATGTTAATCTCTTCCTGAGCCACTGGTGTACAGCAGATGGAAAAATGGCCTTGAAGGACCAGTTTCTGTCCACTGATTAGAGGAGCCAACAGTGTGATTTACATAGCCTCAGGCATCTGAGATGGGGCAAGATGACTTGTGGAAACACCTAGGGATGTGGGTAGAAATCAAGAAAGGGAGGCATTTTTAAAATGTGCTGTTTTAATGAATATTTTCAAAGCAAAACAAAATTGAAATCCTGGAGTAAGGCAGTCTACAAAAATGCCAGACTTCAAAAGCCAAAAAGAAGGAGATACATGGCTTTCAGGGTGCAGAATGCACAATATATAAAAATTTTTTTTTGAAGACTTTTAAAATTCAGAAATCAGAGTCAAGAAGAAAAGAAGAGGTGAGATGAGAAGGAACAAAGAAGGGTTTCAGGGTTTTCTTTGTTGTTGCAGTTTTGGTTTCTTCACTGCTCATCAAAGCCTTCTTCAGGACCTCTCCATCAGTGAGCTCTAAGGACCTGTCCCAAGAAGTGCCCCCTCTAGCAAGGATTAGCTGTTTGTTGTGAACATGCTAATTTCTGATGGTAGTTCTGAGAATGCATTTTCTTTCCTTGCTGATAGAAACCATATTAGCTAATAAAAATAATTAAATTTATATTCTCTAGATGTAATTGGTGATTATGCCCTCTAGGTGGGAAAAAATGCTTTCAGATGAGCAGAAGCCTATATTCTCCATTCAGATGACTAAAATTCCTTAATTTCCACAGAAGTGGACTGCGGAGAGAGTTGTATCCCCCAAGCTTGCACAGAAAGGGCATTAGCAGCCATTTCCTAAAGTAATTTATAGTACAGTTCACTGTATTATGCCAACTCTAACAAACTCTCTCCTCCTTTACTGCTAGTGTGGCTGTAATTCCAGTTACTCTGTTGGGAATTTGGCTCTTGGAAAGCTAAGTGATTTATAAATTTTTAAGAAGTGATGCATACAGCCAATCTAAAGGAAAATGGGCTCTTGCAGGCTGTGCACCTGCTGTCTGGGAGGGGAGAGGATTTCTTGGAGAATTCCTCTGCTAAAATGGGAAAAACTCTGATTATCTTTAGGGTAGCTTGTTTTAACAGACTGTTGAGGAGAGGCCATTGCTCCTGGAGCCTAAAGCCTTCAGTTTACCCAGAAATGGTTAAAGCAAAGATACCTATTTTTGCAGCAGTGCTTAGTCTTGAACCGTCATATGAACTTCCCAACTGCTGGCTACTTTGTGAGGGAGCAGCTTTTTGTGAAACCGTGGTGGCCTTTATTTAGGTCACAGTTGACTCCCTTCTCCTTGCATCCCTCCCCAACAGGCTTTCAGAGTGGAAAACAAACTCTTTCTAGGAAACAATTTGTTGACAGCCTCCTTCCTTCCAGCTGGGACTTCTGAGCCCTGGAGAAGTGTGGCGCAGAAGGGATGCAAGGCAGGGAGCATGGAAAGAAGTCCTCCTGGGTGAATTCATACCATAGTAACTTGATATTTGATTTCTGGATGAATGCAGTTACTTGTGCTATTCTGGAATTGCCTCTGTATGGATACCCATGGCAAACATACACTTCAAAACATGTCTTAAAAGAATTTCATACTAATACATTTACCCTTGGTCCTTGACAATGTGCAGGTCAAAAGTTGTGTGGTGTTCCCACTCCCCTGACACAAATGGCACCTGATGCAGTAGAGAGATGGAGGAGAAGCTGCTCTCTGCCCTGCTTCAGTTGTTAGTGTGTCATCGTTGCTAGAGAAACACAAAACCTTGGACTGGGATTCTGGCAGAATAAAAGCCTTTCAATTCATATTTGATCACATTTAAAGGAGGGGGAAGGAGGGACCTTGTAAAAACCCTGTTCATCCACTAGAGAGCATATAGGCAGTGCTTCTCCTTGGAGAAAATAAAAATGTCAAGCTCTTATTATGCACAATAATGCAATGCAGTTTAAATGTTTACTGCTCTTCTACCAACTGCAGTTACAGATGGAGAAAAGAGTATGTGAAAACTGGAAGAAGGCTTTACAAATATGATTTTCATGTTCAAAAGCCTCTTACCTCCTTGTTAGTGTTTAATATCTTCTTGATCTTAAAGAGCATTCCTATTCTCCCCATGGAAATATTAAATTATTTACAAAGTTCCTGAGAAATACAGGGGTGGACTTGAAAAGGTGCAGAGCTGATCTCTGCAAGGGCATTTTATGGCTTTTAGAGGATTCCAGTGTTTCATTTCTGGCTGATGTGGTTGGGAAGAAGCTTCTGCAAACAAACTGATGTGAAGCTGCTCATTCTGCAGATGATCAATGCAAGAAGCTGGCACTGAGAAGGTGATATCCTTTGAAGTCTAATGATATTAATGTTGACTCTTAAATACTTCATAGCTGTTACTCTTTTGTAGTCATTTTAGTGCTTGAGTTAAGGAGCACATTCTTTTTTCATCATCTGATTTCCATTTTTCCCCTCTAAACTGCCTCACTCTGTGTGTATACAATACACGTATGTAACTTCAAATTTAAACCATGGGGATCTGCATGCGTTAAATGGATAGTGGTACACCCCCCTAATTAATTAAACTTTTTCTTTCCCCCATGGGTGTCAAATTTACTTTTTCCAAAGGCTGTTTGTTAATACAGCACATGTTAGAGGCAATTTTTTACAGTGGAATACATCACTGACTTTCTCTGCTGCCCTAGTTAACCTTATTCCATCCATCTGTAGGTTACAGATGATTCCACTTATACTTGTAACCTGCTGTGAGACCTAGGCATGAAAAATAGTATAGAAACCTCAGGTAACTCCTCTGATACATATCTTTTCATCTGGATTTTTTAATGCTTGTTTTATTTGGTGAAATCCTTCGTAGTGAATTTGCTGCATTCGTGTAGAGCAACATGGGTTTGTTGTACATTCATTACGTGGCCTTTCCTGGTATATTTTTACTTTTTGTATGCCACGATTCTGACTTAGCCATTGGCAAAATATTTGTGTAGTACTTGGATACTGGATGGATTTCCACTGACACTAATGGACAGTCTGGTCAGGATTTTATTTGCCCTCAGCATCAAACAAAACTTTCTTTTTGTTGCCTTTCGCAAGTGATCAATGGATCCACTTAGATTATAACCTGGAGTTAGGAGCAGAATTACATATTAATATCGCTCATTGCAATAAAACAACTGTTAAAGTCCATTACTTTTCTGAGGAAAAGAATGGGATTTGTTTAATTTTAACCGCCTCAGTAGTGTACTGGTGCATATATAAATGCTGATGAATGAAATCAAGCAATTAGAATTAGAAAATAATAACACAATGCATCTAGTCATTTCAGCAAGTTTGCATTTTGATTCTGATTGATTTTTCTAATATTTGCTAAGCGCATATGTATCCACCAAGGCTTTATATCCATATGCTGTATTTTTAAAATGCCAACATGTTGACTTCTGAGATCTAGATCTGTTGTTTGACAGCATATTATGATTTAATTTCTGTTATCTAAAAAACCACACCATTAAAATAGCTGACACAGGGTTTAAGCATGTCTGTTCATTGTTCTCTTTTTCAAGGTTTTTGGAAATTACACTTGCTGCCTAACACTGTAAAGTTGGTTTACATTTCAGGCAGGGTTATTTTTCCTCTTTGAATGACAGCGAGTATTTGTGTGCATGTATGCAAGTGTGACATGAAAGTACGAAGATAGCAGCCTTATAATTCTGTTTTTGCTTTTTAATTGATATTTGGATGATATAAAGCAAGCAACTGCCATATGACAATGAAGTGGACCAACTTTCCCAGCTGGATGTCATATTTGACCAAGTATGTAACCAGAGAAACTGTGAATTATGTAAAGTGCTAAATAGGATTCTGGGTGTAACTTACTACCCTGCGGGCTGGAAGATACTGCTTGTTATTTACTTGCACTTTCTTCAACAACATTATTCTGGGTGTTTCTCAGAAGTGCTAAACTTCGTAATTGGGGGGAAAAAAATCGAGGAGTGAGTGTCATACTTCTGGTTTCCTATGGGGAAGGAGTGGGAGGTTATGGAAGGCTGGATGTGAGTAGTATTGAGTATGATTTCTTGAACTCTTGTCTGCCATGCCTTGCATGTGTCTGCTCTGCTGCCACCAGGTAGGGACCAGGGTGAGCCAGATTTCCTGATAGCTCCTGACGAGGATGGATGCTGCTGTCTAGGTTCACTGAGATAAGGGTTCCTTGGGCTTGTTTGGGGTGGTGGCTGTGTTTTATATTCTGTGTTTACCTCACCAAGGAATATTTTATTTGCTGGTTGATTGTGTCTCTTTGTGGCTCTGTGCTTGTTTCTTTTTCAGTTAAACTGAATCACATAATTTATTTTTACATATAGTTCTTGAAAAGCCAGTGTACTAACATCAGGCACTTGCTTTGCAGCATAAACCTAATGCAGTCTCTCTGAAATAGACATTTTAAATTTTAACCTCAATATAAAACTTGCTACTTTATTTTTTCTGCTTTTCACACTGCACCTCCTGTTCTTCCTCAGGGTCCCTGGGTTTGTTGTTGGGCCATGTGCAGCACATTCTTATTTATCAACCACCACAAGTGTTGTAGGTGATCTGTGGAGGCAGCCAAACTTTTTGCAGTAGCATTCAAGTTGTGTCAGGAGGTTGTAGCCACATGAGGGTGTATGAGTTGGTTTGGTTGTAGGAGGAAATAATCTTAAGAAGGACCAGATTGGGTGAAGAGTTTTGTTCTTGTGCTAAAAATTGTTGCTTCATGATGCATTAGACTGGACTTTTACAAAACTCACTGCTCAGAGCAGATAACTGGAGTCATAGTAGGCTGGTGAGGTTGGTGTTTGTGGGAGGGATACATGTCAGAAAAAAGTTCATGTCCGTCGGTTGTTGGGTGTTTTTGTTAAGATGAGGCAATATTAGCTGCTGGATCAGGCCCTGAGCTCAGGGTTGTCTCTGCTGTCTCTGACCCTGCAGGTGAAGGGACAGTCCAGGGGACCTGCCGGGTTTCCATCTTCTGGCAGAGGCAGCTCACCTTGCCTGTCCCTTCATTAACTGGAGGGTGAAAAAGTGAGTGATGCTTTAAATACTCAAGTTTTAAAATAAATAATTCATTTTATATTTCTGCACTTTCAGGTTCTTTTTTTTCCTTCATGTTTTTTGGGGTCTTTCAGGGCTGATGGTGCTGTGCAATGGGAGAGATGAAAGTTTTCTGCTCTTCTGTGTGTGAGAATTATACAGGAGAAAGTCCAGGGAGAGGCAGCAGCGTGGCTGAGAGAGACAGTCTTGCTCTTGCTGAGACTTTGGTGAATGGAATACCTTCTCTTTCCTAAAGACCTGTCCAGAGACTTCCTTGCTCTTGCAGCTAGCAAAAGGCTCAGTCTTTTTCAAAAGCTTGCTGAAGGAACAGGTAAATATCAAGAACTAGAAAACACCTGCATTATCCCTTCTTTCAAAACCTTCCTGGCTTTTTGGCAGATGAAGGGAAGACCTGGTGCATGCCTCCAGGAAGATTTAGGTTTCAGCTCATGGGCATTTTCCTGCATAAAATCTTGTTCAAAGTATGTTGGATCAGCTTACAGAGCAGTTCTGTTGGGTGCAATACACTGGGAACTGCTTTTTCCCATAATCCAAATGTTTTGGGGTCAAAAAAAGGAGAGTGCTACTGTGGTGGTGACTCACAAGAGTCTCGTGCTGCTGTGTGCTTCACCTTCACATGTGAACCTCTGTTCCAGCATGAAGACAGAATGCACCACAGCACAGGTGGCATGTGCCTTCCTTGGTATCTGTGCTTGTTTTGAGCTTTAAGGTCTGCAGAGCTGGGTGAAAAGGACAAGAGGTTGTTACTGCACTGGTGTGGTGGGAAGGCCTTGCAGAACCCCTGCAAAATGACAATTTTTGTGTCAAAGCCTCAGGAATCTAGTAACTTGTAAACAGCTTATCCTTCTCCAACTTTCCAAAAGTATTGTATTTTCACATAAATTCTACCTCTTTCCTATGAATACAGCTATCTCCAATTACAATTCTAGGATTTTTTCACTCACACATGAACCTTATTACAGCTGGTGGTGGGGTCCGAGGCTGTGACCCAGGAAGAGGTGACCGGTCCGGGGAGATGGTCCCGAAAGGAATCGCCTTCCCGAGGTCCGGTGTCTTCCTCTCAGCTGCTGGCAGAGGAGCCCTTGCAGAAGCTGTCAGCTCTTTAGTGATTATCAGCTCGTGATTCCAGCTCAGCTCTGCAGGGCAGCCTCCAGGCCAAACCAGACCGGAGAGAGAGACGAGAAGGCCTGTGTGGCTGGTTCCGCACGAAGGGAGCTTTATTGTGGGTTCCCTCTGGCGAAGGGAAGGTCAGGGTCGAGTTCTCTCTCTCTCTACAGAGGTGAACTGGTCTTTTATAGGGATACAGGGGATCAGCAAGGGGACCAATGGATTACAGAGGGTCTGGGATAGACCAATGGGTTACAGAACGATCTGCATAGGGTCTCCCAAAGGATTGTGGGTCTACTTTTCCTCACCATGACTCAAAGTCCTTTCCAGGGAGTCCTGCTGGGCGATTGCAAAATCTCTTATCTCAGCAGACATCCCTCCAGGGCAGTGGCTGGGCATATCCCACAGAACCTAATTCTCAGTTTACCATAGTGGCTTCGAGACAATGTAGCAATATGTAAACTATTTGAAAATTCAGAATTTTAAATACTGCTGTTGGAACTTCAATCCATCTGTCAGAATTCAGGCAGTGGCGGAGCAGTTGTTGCCCAGTAATTCGTGTTGCACAATGCAAAACTATTAGGCTTAGCAAGAAGGTGTTAAAAACGCAACCAAACTGAGTTTTCAGTTGATTTCCTGTTTTTAGCATACAGTATGAATATCAAGCTCCCCATCTGGGCCTCATCAGTTAGAACTTTTCTTTTGGTAAATGCGGTAATGAGTTTCTGCTTACTAATTTCACTGCAAGATCATAGGCTTTATTAAAAAAAGTAACCATTGAGACACTCAAGTGAAAAGGAAGTTTGATATGTGCTGTGTATTTATTTCAACTGCATAAGCACCTTAATGAAAAAAAGAAATGTGATATTTCCCCCTTCTTTATTAACTTGTCAAAAGTCTTGGGCTAAAAATTGGAAAATTTTATAGCCTTCAATGCACTGTATTCAAGTTGTGCTTTTAAAAGCTTAAAGTAAGAAATTTTTTTTATCAATTTACTAATTTCCAAAAGGTTTCCAATCCCAGGTATCCTAGTTTTGTAAAGTTTTGTGAATCTTTTCCTTTTATGAAAGTTGATCATTTTGTCCTATATCTAAGTTGTTAGTTATGGGGAGGAATTACCAATATAATTCTCTACAATCACCATTATTATCTCAGTCCTTCCCAAAATAATGCGGAGCTTAAATATATAATCTTTAAAAGATACATTTTTTTTTTCAGTTTTCATACAGCAAGTAACCAGTGCTCAGACTCATCTCAGGGCCTTTTAAAATACCTAGTTCTGCTGGCCATTGTTGGATATTCAATAATCTCAATTTTCACTAGAAATGTTGGGTTTTTTCTAGAAGTCATTGTGCAACCTCCTGCTTTCAGTTTCAATTTTGAGTCCAAGTGATTTATTTTTTTTTTGTAAACTTTTATAGCATTTGCTCTGTACCAAAATTCAGCCTTTTCCACTTTTCCAGATTTCTTTTCCTGACTGTGTTCTGCAGCGAGTTAAGCCCTGCTTTTCTGTATTAGTTAACCTTTTGCCCTATAAATATTCGTTAATGGAAATTTTTCCCGGTTGGCTCAGGTTTGTGATAGTCAGCGAGCCTGGGCTGATAAGGAAACCCCGCTGCCAGCGTGCCAAGGAAAGCATTAAACCACAGCTGTACTCCTTAGTGCTCCTGTCTTTACCTGCTCCAATCGCATACCATTACACTTGATTTATCCAGTGTAACGTGATCCTTATACAAAGCCAAGCTTGGTTGTCATAGGCCTTCCATTTTCATGCCTTTCTTATCTCTTTTCCAGCTGCATTTTCCCCAGTGCAACAAATAGCTCTGATGTAAAACTTTCAGGGTAAAAGGAGCCAGGACTAAGTTTGTGCAGCTTGGGTTTGGATGGGACTTGACAGGTAAATGTAGCTTGGGGTTTTTTTAATTTTTTTATTTTATTCTATTCCCTTTTAGCCTCTTGCTCTCTGATTTCTTTTCATTATATTAATCACCTTGCTTGTCTCAGTACTGGAGTACTGGAGATAGGAGCTGTGAGATGCATCATTCTGTGGCATACACTGTTGTCTACGTGTTTTCTTCAGCTGCCTGCAAGTGCCTTGGGAGCCCAGCTGCAGCCACCTCAGGCTGCCTTCTGGAGGGATGCAGGGGGCAATTTTGCATTTCCATGAAGCTGTGTATTTAAAAGCTATATAAACTAAAATATGCACAATTCTTCCATAATAAGTCCCACCAGGGCACCTTCCTCGTCAGACTTTGACATAAAACAGCTCTTAGCACTGACCTTTGGGTTGGATCATGCTTATTGTGTTTAGCAAAGAAAACTTTCATTCATGTGTCCCTGCAAATTAAAACAATCAGAGATCTTAGAGAAACCTAAAACAAGCTGCAAAATGGGAAGGTACTACAAAGTTCAGGTGATTAAAAATAATATCATGCCTTTAGAAGTCTTAAAATTGATGGAGAAATGCAAGATTTCTGTGACACAAAAGAACTTTAAAATCTGACCATATATATTTTGTTGTCTTAGGAACTTTCTTTCATGTTTTAATTTTTTTTTTATTTGAAGCCACGTAGACTGAAAACTTACTTTGCCCATTTTTAAAAGGGAAACCCAAGGATCCCCTGCAATCTAATTGGTTGTGTCCTTCCAGTTTTGATTTTGATTTGTACTGAGTATTTTTGTATGCATCAAAACCATGACTTGCAGTCAGAACATGTGTCCTTGTCAACATTTCAGTAAGCAGAGGTCAAACCAGAACATGAGAATACAACTTACATATTCATAGTTGCATAAATTGTCCCAAAAGAAGGTCTTTCATTATATGCTGTCCATTTGCATGCTTAGTTAATAGTTTAGTGGTCACCATGAATATGTTAGCTGCTTCTTTACTGATAAATTTTATTTTATTTTGCATAAGCCTACATACTTTTTCAGACAAGAGAATTAGTGTAATCTCTTCCAGAGTGATAGCGACATGAGTTCAGTGCCTACAAAAAGGGATGATAACATTGGATGTCTGTTAAAAAGGAAGAATTCTTTGAAATATTCCATTCACCTATGCAGTTAAAGTGACTAGACATTCAAACACTCCTCAAAACATTGATGCAACTTTACTGTATCTGTAAGTCTATAAGCACCTGCTTCCAAAACAAACAAAAAACCAAACTGTGAGAAAAGAGAAAGTATCTGAAAGATAAAGCAACTATAAACAGTTACTGTACTGAAGGTATGGCAGTTTTTTAACAGTGTGGGTAAAAGAAATGGGGCAGGAAAATCATAAGAAAGATAATGTAAACTTTAATGAAAACTTACATGGTTTCTATGAATAGCTTTTAGGGGGTTTGGGGGAAAAGCCATTTCATAATAAAATAATAAAGGCAGTGGTCAGTGGTAGTCAGGGCACAGATGCAGCCATCTGAAGATGAAGAAACCCAGGTGTGATCCAGCGTTGCTTTGGTCCCATTTTTGGTGGCATCTTTGTCACCAGTGACTGTTCTCAGGAATGTTTGAGGATTTCTGCTCTAATCAGCTTCATGCTGCCCAGAGCACAGTGATCAAAATTCTCTACTATTCTCAGTCTGACTACAGCAAAGCTAAACCTGCCTTCAGTTGGGATAGTTGCAATCAGGCCAACCCCTGAGAAGAGGTGACAGTTACAGGGAAGACAAAATGTTAGGAAAGGAGCAAAACCCCCAGCTGCTTACTAGTGAAAGCAAAGACTGTGACCTAGCTTCCCTTTTTTCATTAGGATGTGGTTTAGCAAAATTGCCACCATGTGCCTGCAGAGGTGATGAGCCCCAACCACACCATAGGGCTTCCCAACAGCTGAGCTGTGCAGAGCCCTGCATCATCTGCACTACAGATCATCTGCCATAGCTCTGGGGGCAAAAAAAATCAGTCCCAGAGGCAGCAGGTAACTCCTGAGAAACACAGGGCCTCTGCCAAACCCCTGTGTGGGGCAACAGCACTTGTAGGAAGCAAGAAGCAAACCAAAAGAAGAGGAAGAGCCTGCACAGGTTCTTCTGCCCTGTGTTTGTGCCTCCACCCCTCACAAGCACAGCCCCTTGCCAAAGGAAACTGCAGTTTTTATATATGTCTTGAATTGCAGCCAGGTAATTACCTTCAGGAAATTATCATGTTGCTAAATGATAATCTATAGAAAGTGAATGAGGAAGACAGGCTGAAGGGGGGAAGCTAAAAATTTTATAGTATAATCAACAACCATCTTGATTTAGAAAGCTATGTCTAGGAAGATCTAGGTGTGATCTTCAGGGAAATAGTCTGTTCTGTAAGTGCTAATCCTAGGAGGATACTTTGCCTTTGGTGGATATACACAATGTCTGCATACTGGACTCAACACATTGAATTTTGATCCTGAGCTACCCAAAATTAGCATTGACCAGTATCAGCCTACTGCAACAGTGCTGAGTGTCAGAACTTTGCATGTGACTTTTCAAGAATCCAAAAAACATCTCTGCTGAAGAGGCTGTTTCCTCAAGCTGACTTTCACATTCATTTTCGGTTTTTTCACTGCTATTAATTTATTTCCTTCATTCCATTAAAAATGGCATTTACAGGTCAAGGAGCATTAAAATTATTTCATTTGCAAAAAAAAAAAAAAACCAACAAAACAACAACCACAACTGAAAAACAACAGCAAAATCCTCTCTGCCTTTCTTGATTGTGCAGTTTTACCAAAGATTTACATTTTTCACATCTGTTGCCCTCCCATTATAGTTTTCATCTTGCATGTAAAATTGATACAGCAAGATAAACAATCTCCCAATGGCTGGAGAAGGAAAGCTTAATAATATCTCTGATTATTTTTTAACCAAAATAATGTAAACCAGCCTGTATTTTTTTATGATGTCACAACTAGTGGAGAGTTTGACATTATCACATTAACTGCTAATGTATAAATGCAACACTAATGTACTAGAATTAAAACTTTGTATAATGACCTTCCCTTGGTTCAGCTATTAAAAATACATTAATACTTTGTCTTGCAAATTGGACCTGATGCAATTTTATTCATCAATAAACAGTTTCTGGGGGGTTTTGTTTGTATGGATAGCTGTGTTTATTTTCTGAAAAATTATCCTGACTTTGTCTTTTGCAAAGCAGAAAGCAACATCTCAGGTGCACTTATATAGCCTTTATTTTATTTTTATTTTATTTGCAAGAATAGTAGCCAGAACAAGGAAACTCAATCTCCTTCTATCTCGTACTGAAGTTGGCCAGCTTTATCCAGTGCTGTGTGCTTCAACATATCCATTTGTAAAATTCGTGTGTTACCCATCTCTTGTGCAAACTGAAACTTAATTAACAGATGTTTGTAGCTACTTTCACACCCTCCTAGGAGTCACCCTGTGTGAGTGCAAAGCAGTTGTTGCTGGGACATGAGAACATTGGAGCAAAGGCTTTTTTGGAGATGGAGAACCGGTTACAAAGGGCTACATGGGGGGTTACTTTATTTTTTTTAAGATACTTTGGAATCTTTAAAAAAAACCCCATTTTGAAGCAGGTGGGGCATAGGAAAAGATACCTCCCATATAACAGGTGTTATTTCTTGCATTCCCCTTCTACATCCTGCATGCATCAAGGTTTTAAAGCTCTTAAAAGCAAGCTCTGAGTTGAACAAAAAGACTGCTGGAACAGCAGTGGGCATGTCGAAGCACACTTGAAGATAACAGCTGTCAGGACACAGGAGATGAAAATGCAACCAAGTACACAGGCTGCAGGAAAACTTGGCCTTGGGCATATTGCTTTCACTTCAGTAGTTTTAACCCTTTGTACTCCAGAAATTATTTTTAAAGTTGAGGGAGCACAAAGGAGGAGAAAATCCTTTGTGAGCTGTTTCTGAAAATTGAAAATACACAAATAACTAGTAAATAGCTGCTGGGTCACTGTTATAAAGTACAGGCAGGGCTGCATTTAGACAGCTTGGCTTTTATCTGTTTGTGAGCTGTGTACTTCCTCATACGGGAACTACCGCCAACCCAATTTTAATCAGTTGCAATTTTGTTTTTGCGTCTAAATTAGAATAGCTTGGATTGAAGGGGAAGTGAAAAGAAATGTCTGTCAAAGCATTTCTATAAAGCAAGAACTCTCACTTTAGTTTCATCATGCATCTTCAGTCTGATATTCTTCATTTTACCCAAATATTACCAGGATTATTACTCTAGTGTATTTTACATCAGCTTTCTGCTTGCAAAGCTAAATAAACAGTTCATGAGCCATGCTGGGAAGTTTCCCCGAAGACCTTGCTCTTTAAAACGTGTACGTGCAAGCATGACTCAGATTGGTGATGGAGAATGGAAACTTTCAGTTCTGTTGCTGTCTAGAATCCACCTTGATTTGGGAACAACCAAAAATATTCCTTCCTGATGACCACTCAGGGGCCTCTGTGAAGAGACTCAGTGGTTTCAGTTACTGCAAGTAAGCAGACACGTATTTGGCACATGCCTCAGCTGAGACCAATGTACCTCCCAGCCAAGCTGAGGGACATTTGCAGGACAGCGCTTGATTTGTGACTAAATTCCAACCTGTGACCCAGCAAAGCTCCTTACCACTGAGCCTGTTGCTCCTGCACTTTCCACCTGCATTATATCCAGTTAAAATGAAAATGGCTAAATACAAGTTTCTGCTAGCATCTGTTCCCATGCCTGTTGTCTGAAACAAAGCCTAATTACCACAGCCCCTTCCTTCATATTTTCTTTTGACTTACCCAATTGTGTACAGCTTTGATATCTAGAGCATAAATGCCAAGGCTGAAACGTGCATTCAATTAGATGACTCTTGACTGACCTACATAACAGTTCATTCATGAGATAATGTGACCTGGAGTCATGGAGATAGAAGCCAGTTGATTGAGCTGGCTTGGCTGTGTACACTGCAAACTCTCCAGTGATTGAGGAATCATCTAAAATTAGCCATATGCTGTACGTTGTCGAGAGCCTTTCAGACCCGGCTCTGTTTCAGAGATTTTTTTTTATGAGATGGGCGTATAATTTGTCACATTGTAATTCTTTAATGCTTAACTTTATTAGCATGAGGTACTTGGGTATCAAATGAAATGAGCAATTAAGGGATTTATGCTTAAGGTCTGCTTTCAGTTCAGGGCGTAGGTAGCCAGCCTCCCATGTAGGGGCGAGAGCATGCACAGTATTTACCACTTCCTTCAGAGAGCTACAAAATGGTGCTTTTTGAAGAGGAACCTCGTTGTGCATGTAAATCCCAATTGCCTATTACTGCACCGCAAGTTAAAAT
Organism: Corvus hawaiiensis; assembly: GCF_020740725.1. Lineage (NCBI taxonomy): Eukaryota > Metazoa > Chordata > Aves > Passeriformes > Corvidae > Corvus > Corvus hawaiiensis. Next base: position 74,513,032 of record NC_063216.1, on the reverse strand, counting down.
GTATTTTGTATTAAAGGTTATTATGTGTTTCTAGAGAACCACAGGGTATTTTCCCTAGCTTTTGCCTACTACATTTGTGAACTCGCAGCTTTCAGCTGTGGAAAAAAATAAAAGTTAACCAGGGAGCGAATGGTTTCAGCGTAACGATTAAGCGACAGTTTTTGTATTGCTAAGCCACAAAGGAAGCTCAGATAAAGGTTGTAGGTCGAAAAGAAACCTTGAGGAGCATGCTCGTGAAGTGAGGCACTTCAAGAAAAGCTGCAGCTGTCACTTCCACATCTGAGGGGCTGAGGTATTTCAACCATTTTCTTATTCTATCTTGTCTTAAAGATTCATTACCAGAATAATGTGAAATTATCTGGTGTCCTCTGGGGCATAAGTTCTTCTATTTTTATATTTTCCCTCAGTAAGTGTGGTAGGAGCAGTCTATGCTCTGTCATGTCCAGTTCCTCTCAGATGGAGCCGCTTCGGTGCTGACTGACACACGTTGTGAGGAGGACAGGGGGACATTTTGTACAGGGAGGTTGTGGGCTCTTCAAAACATATTTGGGGCACAGCACCAAATTCTGGTTCCTGAGGCTTTCTCTTTTAGTAGATGCATCCCGTGGGGGCTTTACGTGCATTTAAAGAGCAGGTTATTTGCTGCCTCCTTCTCTGTCTCTTCCATGAGCTGGGTCTGTGGTTAACTCTGTGCTGACGCAGTGGTGATCATCTCTTGGGGAGGGTGAAGATTAATCAAAATGTCAAGAAGCTGGCTGTCAGATGTCCAGCAGAAGGTTTCCTGAGAGCCTTTTTGTGAGTTTCTTAGGGATTTGGGTTTTTTTTTTAATTTACGTTGTATAAGAAATAATAAGGAAGTGACAACCTCCACAGCAGTAAAAAGGCATTTAATTTATTCTTTCACATTGTACATTTTGCAGGTTTTTTGTTTGTTTTTTTGTGTTTTGTTTTTTTTTTTTTTATGATGCATATACATTGTTTGGCTTTGAGTGAATAAATCGCTGGAAATGCTGGAGAGAGGAGCAGCAGAGAAACTTTTATATTTTGCACGAGTTTTTTGGTTCAGACAGACCACTTGGGCTCGAAGCTGAGGCTGAAATTGCACAGGGCCCAATTAGTGCCTGTTACCTTTGCTGTTTGCTCTTGATCGGTTGCAGAGGCAGAGGTTTAATTAAGCAGAAATGGGGATGTGGAGTTAATGTTCATTATAACTAAAATCGAAACAGCTGTTTACCTTGCTGAAGCCTTGTGTGTTAATGTCCATAAATCTCACCTCGAGGAGAGCTCGGAGGAGCCAGCCCCTGTACAGGCCTTTCCAGATACTGTGTGATATCATTTTACATACTCATTTTCTCAACATTTCCTAATCATATTAATTAACACATTAGGGTATAATTCTTATTGTCTGCAGAAATTACTTCAATTAAAACTATTAACATATTATCATGATTGTTATAGTATTTTCAATTTGTTTTGTTACTACTCAACAACTACTCCAGCAAACCCAAATGTTTGAAATCAGCATAAAATTGTCGTGGCTGTGCTTTTCCTCCTAACTGTCACATCAGGTCTCGCTGTAAACTTCCTGAATAAGCTCTGTTTCTGTGCTGGGTTTTCCTCTGTGGAAAAAAAAAAAATATGTGAGAGGCCATGACTCTCCTACAAGTTGAGGCTAGAAAGATTTTGTCTTGATTAGGCTCTGCAGTGCCTAACAGGAGTGTGATCACTGTGCAAGTACATATGGAAAGAGTAAATAATTACAGTGGAGCACAAGACAGTAATGGATAGAAACTGGTCACATTCATGTTAAAAAATTAGTAGGTTTTTTGCTTTTTTCTTTTCTTGGTCAGAACTGTGAGTTTCTAGTCTGGCTGTCTTTGAAGAAGAATGAAGGCAAGAGGCTAGCTTTAATATTGAACATTTTTGGACTCAAAATCTTCTTACAGTCAAGTGAAATGTGCTCCCTGTGTAAGAGGCCAAAACTTGTTGTTAGTGTAATTGAAATCTTAATGGTCTTATCAAAGATTATTATTATTATTATTATTAATCCAGATCTACTTATTAAGAGAAAAGAAAGAACACTGTTATGGGGGAGGAAAGCTTCAATAATACATTTGAAATGAATATAGACACATTTCTGAGTGTCTACTCCTATCCAAAGTGTTTTGCTCACCCTTACTCAATGAGCTTTAATTTTTGGAGCTGGGAAGTGGATAGGGCAAGTAGGCAGATACCAAGGGCTTCACTGGGAGAGGTACCTTGATAGTGGGGGTTTCTTTTTCCTCTTTGCCATGATGAGCATGATGTTGATGGTTTCCTAATACCCATTCTGAGTTCTACTTCTGGCCATTTTAATGGGGTTTTTTATGTTTCCTAACATTCTTTTATACCTTACTCTTTCTCCCTTGGATTGCAATATGTGTTGTCTTACATATGTTGGATGCTTTTTCTGTCTTACCCTAAAACCACAGATTCTCATTTTGTTAGGCAGCTCTAGGTGAATTTTTGTAGCCCTGGGGTCTTGAATGTCAGTCTGTGCCCTGTCTGATACCTGCTCGTGCCTCCACTCCTCTGCACTGTACCTTGTGTTGCTTTTTCCGAGTTCTCCGTTATGATACCAGGTCTGTGTTCCTCTGCACTTTGTTGTTACCTGTTGGGATCATAAATATTTCATCCTGTGCAGAGTAACTGCGAGTTACTACATAAACCACATCATTATACGAAGACAAGCAAAAGCAAAATATACTGGGCAATAGCCGCCTGACCATTAAGGAAATTGCTGCCACAGCTAAAGCAGCTAAAATGAAGCTCCAGGTTGGGCAATACAAGTGTAGGCAAACCTGACATGCGTGGGGCTGGGGGTGTGCAGGCTCAGCACAAAGTCTGTGTCCTATTACTGGCATCACTGGGCTACAGGACATGAATGAGATCACTATTTGGGTTTACCCTTATTGGCTGGGTGACACAGGATGTCCTTTCTGGTGCTAGGTTTGTAGAAACACGTTAAACTGTTGAAATAGAAAGGGAGTGCTTTTTCTTTACAGAGCAGGTGCATACTGGTATAGTATTAGCAGGCAAGTTGAACAGAATACAAGAAATTTTATCTAACTGAGGTAGATAATTGCTATCATTATTCTAAGCCATATGTATTCTATTCATCTTCATGATATTGCTGTGACAAAGCTGTTATCCTCTTTTACAGATCGAGAGTATTTATCTACAGTTGCCCTAGGATGCCTCTATAGTCAATGGAAAGACATTTCTACCTCCATTTCAGTCCACCTGAAGTCTGAATTGCCCTCTAAAATGATTATTTCTCTTCACGGGCTAAACAGGAAATCCCACACACATAAATTTAATAAATCTGAGCCAAAGAGATTAGAGATTTGTCTGCAGCAGATGAGTTTCAGAGCCTGTGCTTTCACAGCTGTTACTAGTAACTAGCTTAGCTTAAATTTATTTCATATATGGAATATATAGGTGACTGCTATAGTTTAGATTGTACCATTGTTATACACCAAATTAGACATGTCCAAATGGCTGTGTGGAATTCTATTTTCATATTTCGGATGAGAAGATAATGCCCTGATCAGGTCTTGTCTATCTAATGTGCTCAGTGGCACTACTCAATTCTTTTCAGTTTGGGTACCACTCCAAACTGTTAAACCATCTGCTGATAGCAGCCGAAAAGATGACAATATAATAAATTACTAGAAAAAGTAAAGATGCCTAACATCTGCTCTCCACCAAGCTCGAGCATCTTCCCTGAATTGATGTTCTGTCATCTCTTGACACAGTAAGAGAAGATGCCTGCTCTGAAACTGTTGCAAATTCAAATCATTTGCAGCTGGACCTACATTCCAGGCATCTATCCTAGGCCTAAATAGGGAATAACAATAGAGAAGGGAGAAGACAAAGGCAGGAGAACAAATAGCTTCTCAAAATACCTTAAGAAGTTCCTGGCCCAGGTAAAGGCCTTCGTCTACTCATTATTCATTATGATTAATGAAGAAATACCTAATGATGGCAAGCAGAATTTTGCAAGACAGAAATAGAAACTGCTGCCTCTTCAGAACCACATGACTGTCTGTCGTGGAACTACATTCTGCATAATATTTTAATCAAGTAATAGTTTGCTTAGTAGCAATGGACCACATTGGTTAGTGCAAACAGAATGCAAATGTGTTCTAGATAAGATTATGTAGCTCTGAAGGTGCTGGTAGGCAGACACTGTTGAGAAAATATACACAAAATATTTACTTAAAACGTTCCTGGAGCCTCCTTTGGTGTTATTAGTCTGTCATGAAAATCTGCAAACACATACTTACCAGAAACTCACTGCAAAACATTAGGCAGTTACTGAAGTCAAATATAGAGGGTGGGTGCCATAGCAGAGCACAGTTAATGGCTGAGCTGTGACTTAACTTACATCCAAGTGCAAACATAATTAAATTAGGAAAAAGTCCTGAACCAAATATAGGAGGTGTAACCTGCCTGGAATGCAAAGAGGAGCCTGGATCCCATCCTACTGCTTCAGTCTCCTGAAATAGAACTGGAGGAAACAGGAGTCCAGAGCTGAATCCAAGTTAAAAGGTGTAAAACAAACTAGTGCCACATTGTTCTGCTTATTATTGTGTACAGACTTACACAAAATTAACTGCTCTAAGAGGAAAGACTGATGGACTGGAAATTTGGTGTGCATTAATTTGGGAGATTTGCCTTACATTAACTAAACCCAAGTTGTTTTCTAGTTTCCTTTTCTAAGTTTTTTCAAGTCTAAAAAGCATCCTCTTAAGACATGATTTCTCTAAGCATAATAATTGATTTCTTCTCTGTTCCTAGTTTCTCTCACATACACAGCCCTACGAGCTGCTTACACAGTGAACAGGTGAAGGAGGGGCACTCCTTCAGCACAGATACCTCCATAGTAATCTCCTGTGTTTTTATGCTCAGTGAAATTCCACTGGATCTAAATTCACCTTAAGCAGAAGGATTGTCCTTGTAAATAAACATGAAATCATATAATGTAGTTATAATTCATAAAAGAATACCAACATAAAGAGTATAAATACCTAAATACTCCAGTAGCCTTTACTATATAGTAAAGCAACTGGATTTGGTCCTGGAGAGTATATTCCACACTGTATTCCCATGAGTCCTGCTCTGCCACAGATCTGTCATCCATCCATCCATGAAAATCTATTCCTTCAGGTCTAGATTAGAAAATGCTTCCCCCTGTTTTTTCCTCATAACAGTAGTGTTCATCACTCACTCTGCTGCTTCTCCTTACCTCCTCCTGTCTCCTGGTTAGACCTTGGGGCTGCTGGCTGATGTTCCATAGAACCAGCAAGTTTTTCCTGAGCTAGACCCAGTAGAAGCAGTAATGAGGTTCTATTTTAGCTTGTGTGATTTGGCAAGCACTGGCTATGATGTGATAATAAGCGAAATAAGGAGCCAGCAGGCTGGGCTGGCAGCAGGAGCAGGGAGCATCATGGTGATGGTTAATATGAGATTCTTGCCATCAGTGCACCTGGATGTGTCTAGGAACAGACACTCAGGTTTATGTCATACCGCACCAGCCTGGAGAAGTCTTGAGGGGTTGCTCAGATGAGCTGGTTTGGTTTGTACACACCAGTGCTGTTTGGAAAAGGTGGGAGAGTATAAATCTGTGTGCATGTGTGTGTCCCTGACTGACATATTTAACCTAGTGCTGAATTAAACCTGTAGCTGTCACTGTCTCATCCCAGCGTGGTGACCAGCTGTGCCTGACTGATAGAACAGGCTGTTTTCCCTTTTAGGGGTATTATTTATAGCGTTATCTTTCAGAGTGAGGTGTGAGACTGGTGCATTTGGCTAGATAGCAATGCCAGTATGCTTGTCTGCTACAGGGTAGAGGCGATGTTTCTAATCAAGCTGAGGCTGAATGGACTTTCCAAGAGGAACAAGGTGAGATTTCTAAACAATTTAAAGGATTTGGTTCAGAACAGGCATTAATCAGTCATTAAAAAGCAATTGCAAATAACCATTACTTTCTGTCCATCTCTAGTGTTTCTCAAGCATGTCCCTGAAAGCTCGACAGCATTCTGCAGCTTTAGCAGTAATTTGAATGCAACAAATCGTACCTGCGAAGCACAGATGTTGAAAGCTGAAAAATCTGAAGGTGCCGTATGTTTCCTGTAATTGAAAGCAGGTGCCCTGAAGGAATCAGAGATTCTGTTTCACTCTATGAAGTATCTAGTTGGCAGAGCAGGCAAAAAATACCTGCTAAAACTTCATTCACTAGGACTGGATAAAACAGATTAAAGCTGTTGTTTTACGACACCTCTTGGGCTCCAACAAGGGATCAAGATCTTGTTGTATTGGGCAGCACAGACAAAATGAATTAAGTCATGGGGTTTGGGGTAGTAAATAAATAGAACTACATGTATTTAAAGGATGGGATGAGGGGAAGTACCATGATACACAGGCCTCTTGGAGTGATTCCAGAGGCGGACTACTAAGATGATTAGAAGAGTGGAACATCTCTCTATGAGGAAAGGCTGAGAGAGTTGGGGCGTTTTCATCCTAGAGAAGAGAAGGCTCTGGGGAGACCTTATTGAACCTTCTACTTCCTAAAGGGGGCCTGGAGAGAGCTGGGGAGGGACTTTTGACAGGAACATGCAGTGATAAGAAAAAAGGAAATGGTTTTAAGCTCAAAGAGGACAGGTTTAGGTTAGATATTAGGAAGAATTTTTTTTCCGTAAGGGCAGTGAGACATAGGAACAGGTTACTCAGTGAAGTTGTGGATGCCCCATCCTGGAAGTGTTCAAGGCCAGGTTAGACCAGGCATGGAGCAACCTGGTCTCGTGAAAGGTGTCCCTGCCCATGGCAGGGGGTTTGGAACAAGATGATTTTTAAGGTTCCTTCCAGCCCAAACCGTTCTGTGATTCTATTATATGATAATCCTTCCTTGTGCAGCACTGAAACCAGACCCAGCATCTCCATCACTTTGGGTCCATTCTGCTCTGGGGTGGATACTGCATCCCAGGTCTGCATCTCCCAGTGGCCCCACACCCTAACCCCTAATGGTTAGACACTCTAACCATTGCTTCAGTGAATGCTCAGTATGGTAGGCTGCCAATCTATCTTTTGCCTCAGTTGTTGTTTATAAAGAATCCAGCCCTAAAAATTAATAAAAGCTATGAAAATCTGTGGTTTGAAGGATTACTTTTTGGGAACCAACCTGTAAGGTGAAGCCTCCAGGATAATGAACAGGAGAGAAGTGCCTGGTGAGTTGTAGCTGCAGCTCCACCTGCAGAGTTCGCAATCCTTTAGAGAGGACTTTTTTTGTGTGTCTGTGCCTCAATTTACTTATGGGAAGTGGTAAAAGCCCCAAGGGTCCTCTGAGAATTATTTTGTTGTTGTTTGTGGGGGGGTTTTGCATGGCTTGTGGTACTTTTAAGACCGTGTAAGATCCCAATGTTATATATGCCATAAGATTTAGCAGAATTGTATTCAAGATGAACACAGTCTGTGGCCGTAGGTAGTATTTGATACTTAAAGGCAGAAAAACAAAATAACAGAAAAGCACCCCAAATCATCCAAATTTACTGATGCTTCCAGTCAGTTTTGTAGTGCTGCAAGCTGGGACTACATCCCCTTCTGTTCTGTGTTTCTATACTTGCTATAGCAAGTATAGAAAGATGAAACAACTTTGATCAAAATATTTCTCATCTCTTTTTCTAATGAAACAGATAGTGCCTGCCACAGCATCATTGTACAGTTATTTCATCTCTCTCAAAATACTTTTCTTAAGTTCTGAAAGTGCTGACTGACCTGTGTGCACCAGGCTCAAAGCTCTTGCTCCCATTTACAGGCTCTGCAGCACTTTCACTATATTCTTTCTCTTTGGATTGCCCACAGCTTTTTTTACCTCTGTCAGTTCTAGGCAGACATTTTCTAAGACTTTTTCTTCTTTATTCCATCAAACTACCTGAAAGAAGGAAAAAAATGTTCTTTCTTAACAATGTGACAGAGAACATAGGTTTGGCTGAGAAAATCATGAATTATGTTTACCACCTTTTTCTAATGGCCAAGAATAGATGGGAAAACTTGGGGGGAAAAAAGTGGAAGAAAAGGCCAGATATTTAATATATATTAGTCAGTTTTTCATTCTTTTTGACAATCTTATTTAACTGACTTAATATTGGATCTTAATTCCAGCCAAAATTTTAGAAACTAGGAATTTAATGACCACATCATTTCTCTCTGTAGCTTCCTATACATGAGAGGTCAATGTCAGTCAGACTGTACCATTTGGCATGAAGATGAATATAGAAGCTAAAGAGGATTTAAAAAATACATGATCTGGCATTTGAAACTAAAGTCTGGGAGTTGAATCCTGCTTTTATTCCTTTATCTGCTGGTGACCTAGCACTTCTTCTCTGATGGGGTGTGTTTACAGATTTAATAGGTTTTTTGTCCTACTGCACGGCAGTGGGGAAAGTCCTGCAGGGGCTAAGTCACATTTTTAGGTAGGTTAAAGAAGTGTCTGGTTGATGCTACCACTCTCCCTGGAGGCATTTCTGTGCAGAAGGTATGTAAAACGGGGTTAATACTCTCCACACCTCACAGAACCTGAAAGAGAAGTCCATTTACCTAAAAATCTTTGGCAGGGATGTCTGGTCCCCTTGTTTCTTGTTATTGACTGTAGAAAGAAGAGAAAGTGTCTGGTTTTCTAATGTGGCATTTACTGAGGCTTCTGTAGTGCGGTGAAACCCATCTGAGCATTAGCGCCTTAATTTTCCCATCTGTGAAACATAGGTTATGTCTTGCAGTGGAATCGTGATCCTTGCTGCTTCTGTGCTCAGGATGCCTGGAGAAAGAAGGCAAAGTTAAAAGATTAGGTGGTATATTCTGATCAGGGTGGTGTTTGCTCTGAAAACTGCAATACACATCCTGAAAGTATAGCACAGGTGTGGACATACACAGAATGGAAAGGATAGCACTGAAAAATAAATTAGCATTAGATGGCTTATAAGCCTTATTTCTTTGTTCAGTAGTGCTTTTAGGTGGTGTCGTTAGGTATCTCAGGAAAGGAGTTGAATATTTCCAGTCAGTCTTGGAAATAGCCATTTTAATGTGCACAGCAAAGGTGGGGGGACCTGTGTTTATGATTTGAATACTTGCAAGCAGTCAGGGCTGTGTGCACAGTCCCTCTGCATCTGCTGGCTTGCTATTCTTTATCTTTAGTTGCTCACTTTTGCTAATTGCATCAACTTCTCAATTGAAAAATACACATATATTAAATACGGCTTTATTATGCATTGTTAAAGAGTCAGAGACAGCAGTCAGCCAGCCTGCAGAGATGTTGTTACAAACATTATAACAAATGTTATAAAATTTCTGAATTTCCAAGCTTTTTTATGAAATGAAGCCTGGCTGAATAAGCCATGTCTTCTTGTCATCGATTTGTCTATCTCTGGAATCACACAAAGCTCCCTTCTGGCATATTTGAGCCTTCTGCACTTCCAGTGCCACATGGTTCATGTTTTCCATGGTCAGTCTTGCCAGCTGTGTGGCCCCATCATAGGGTTTGAATTGTAGTGAAAGTATTGACATAGTTAAAATGATTGAGAGTAACACGGTGATTGGATTTTGGGAATAGTTTGAGGATATAAAAAAAAATTACTTTTTTTACTCTGACTTATGTAGATTGGAGATGATTCGTAAGTTTGAGCTATTTAGCGATGGCCCTTGGACTTTTAAGCACATCAGAGTAAAGATACTCTGGTGGTGTCTGACCAGCTTATCTGGGTTTTAAGGTGTTTAAAACGTGGAGTTGAACCTTGGAATCAAACTGGCCGACAGCTACAAGTTAAAAGCTATTATCTCAGGCTGCTTATAATTTACTTTCTGTCTTGCAAGTCATTTGAATGGGAAGAGGTTCCAAAGTACACATTTAGCATTCACTCGTGGGGCTTTCCTTTCTCTGTCTGCAGTAACTTCTCCTATGGAAGCAGAACTAAAGGGTCTGCAAAAATTTGACCTCATTGGTGCTCACAGATGCTACTGTGAATGTGAAATTACTCTAACTGCGCTTCCTTGGGGGCTGCTACAATATTTCTGTGGCTTCAACTACTGTGATGTGATGTTTGGGATGACTCCTACTTTTATAACTGCATATTTAATTGCATATCTTAAAGAGTGGAGGGTGCTACTGTGGAAGAACTTTTCCCTTCAAATGTATGTTAGCTTGTTTTAGTTTTCTCTTTTATGGTTTTGTCATGCATATGTAATATCAGCTCTTCCAGAATAACTTTACCATATTTAAAGTGTGAGCTGAGTTTGCAATTTGATGTAACCTACATTGAGGCCTCTCCTCTGTTTCTAGGTACAGGGAAATTTTGTATCTTCTTAGGGTGCCTAGGTTATCAGGCACTATAAAATATCCATCACTCATTCCTGCATCTGGTATGGCATTTTCAGACAAAAAAAAATCTCAATTCCTAATTGCTGCAAATCACCATTTGTAGTAAAGTGGGACAGGTTTTTTTGAATTAAATCTAAGATGTTCTGATGACCTTTAGCCTCTTAAAGACAATTGCTCTTTGCTAGTAGTGTATAATTTATTAAAATCAAAAAACTTTGATACTTCCTATCCTGTCACATAAGACCCAGCTGCTGCTGAGGTGCATGAGATAAGGTTGTGCTGCCCCTGGAAGAAGAATTCACTTGTTTCATACTCTCTGATATTTCGGTTTCATCCCCTCATGATCTGATGGCTTTCTGTTGTCACTTCTCATTTTCATAAGGCATTGCTCCTGCTGTTGGTAGTAGTTGGATCACGTGGTAGCTGAGGTTTGAAGGTCACTCAGGAGATCTCCAGTCCAACCTCCTGCTCAGAGCTTGGTCAGCTGTGAAATCAGACCATGTTTCCAGCCTCTGATATGGCTGTGTCTTGAAAACCTCCCAAGATGGAGACTGCACAGTGTTTCTGGGCAGCCTGTTCCAATGGGTGACTGTCCTCATGGGGAAAATATCTTTCCTTCTGTCCAGTAAGATACTCTCCTTTTAACTTGTATATGTTGCTTTTTGTCTTCCTGTTGTGCCATGCAAGTGACCTGGTCTTGTTCAGCCTGGAGAGGAGAAGGCTTCAGAGGAACCTCCATGTACTTATGGGATGATATGGAGAAGATAGGGACAAGATCTTAAATTGGTAGATATTCCCATAACAATTTATCAGTGAAGGTTGGTCTGGAGTTGTTCACACTTTGAGAAGCCTTTGAAAGAAGATGCTTTAAAGAGAAACGATCTCGTTTCTGCCAGTTGGCAATGAGTGTGAATTTTAGGAATGATTCTGTCCCTTCTTCTCATCTTTGACTCAGGAATCCTATCTGCACTGCATGATATCTTGCCTGGCTCATGACAAAATCTGCCTGCCACTGTCTTAGTCCTTTGGGCATCCGCAGTCCACTGGCAGCCTGCTAATAGATGCAGTTCTGCTCCAGGATTTCTAAACAGATAGAACAGGTTTTCCCCTAACGCTGAGTACACAAAAGTAGGAATGGTTGTCTCCATTTTTCCATATACCTGAATTTTCTCTGCAAGAGCTGTCTCATGTTAACTTACTGCCTGAAGTTATACAAATTACTGCTGCAAATGGTTAACACTTAAGGAGATGGGGAAATTGCTGTTCAGACAGTACCTATCAGTCTGGGGAGCAAGTACACAAAAATTTGTTTCATTGTGAGGCAGAGTAGCACCCAAAGGCAAAGAACTGCATTGGTGTTCTTGAGCTGTTTAATAACATGGGGTTTGTTTGTTTGCATTTTGTTTTTGTTTCTTGTTTGTTTTTAATCTGCCAATAAATGCACATCTATTTGAGCTAATTTTTTTAAAAAATCATTTGGGACTATGCTGTTATTTCCTTGTTGTATATCACTAGGCTTTTGCATTTTTTTCATAATATTAAAAGAGAAATGAAAGCAGATTACAAATCAGGGCTGACTCTCTAATTTGCATTTCTAAATCTTACATGACCCTGTTCCCCTAGCATGGCAAATTACTTAGGTACCAACTTCAGACCTAAATTAAACAAACCCTTGCTGTATTTTGCTTCTGATCCAAATTAAAACTAGTCCTTGTAGATATTTAATGAAAAGAATATTCCAGTCCTTTTAAAGGACTTGCTACATTTCTCATTTTTAGGTGTTTGTTTCTACTGCTAATGCCTCTTGTGCTGCATCCAAAGCACCCCTGCAGGTTTCACAAAAGCATAACAACCTCTTCACCAAAAACATTTGTCTTCTGAATCTGGAGGGTTGTGAAAGTAAGGAGTAGGGAGCACAGAAAGAGAAGGATTTGAGATTTTATGGCAAATTATTTTCCAAGGGACAGACAGAGGGCTTCTCTTCCTGGAGCAATGCTTAGTAGCTAGACTATGATGCATTTTAACTTAAGATATGACTAAAAAAGAGGATTAAATCTTTTTTTAACAGCTACTTAAATTGCAGCACTAGCTGTGTAAAAGTATCTGAACAGCTTTACAATGCCAAAATGAATGTTGACCTAGCCTAGTAGCCTGATTCCACAAAACCCAGAGAAAATGTGTAAGTGAAAATAAACAAAACAATAATAGTGAGTGTTCAAAGATTTTATTCTTTTGTCTTGTAGCCTTTCCCAGATGTTTTCAAATTGTAACATGGTGACTTCCAAACCTGAAGTTGCATCTACATGTTTGTTTTAAATAGATTTTTTTGAATTTCTTTTCCACCAGGAAGAATTTGGCAGGTCTTTTTAGGTCCTCATATATTGGGCTATTTTGAGAGAGAACTAGATATATTTTCATGATATCACTGTTTGCTGCTACATTATTATACCCTCCTGTACATTAATAGTGCTGAGTTATTAGCATCATCCCACACATTCTGTGTTGATGCCAGCAGGGTGAATAAGAAAAACATCTGCCTGGGAGGTAGAAACGTGTTTTTGTATATGAATGCATAAACATGAAAATTCTGCACCTTCTGATTTGAACTCACACCAGAGAGCACAGGAGAGACCTGTGAATTTCTGCAGTTGGGAACTGGCCCTTGTGCAAATCCTGTGGGAGGAGGCTGGAAGGGATAAGGTGTCTGTCCACATCAGTGTTAATGAAGAAGAAAACTGGCAGAGCGACTGCTTCCGCTGGGAGTAAAGCTATGGATGTTGTGACACCGGGATACACATGCTGTTATTTCCTCAGCATTCATGAACTACTTTGTCATTCATTTAAGTCTGTGTTGCATTGCTTGAACTTAAATGCAGTGCTGGGAATATTGAAGGTAATGTTGATCCTTCCCATTTATTGTATTTTCCCCAGTGGCCTTTTTATTTTTTTTTTTTAAATATTGTTATTTTGTCCATTCAGGATGGATGGGGTCTGTTAAGCGTGGCAACTCCTGAAGGCTGTGCAGCTCCATGGCATTGATGAGGAGATACAGTACAGGAAAAAGACTGTTTAAAATAAATGAGGGGCAGTTCTTGAGCTTTTTTATATTCAGAGAAGTGCATCTACTTAAATTTCCCAGAACACACTGAGCTTTTACTAAATATCTTAATAGGCTCAGGGGTCACAGTGATCCTCCTGTTGATACTATGGAGTTTTCTGGCAGCTGACACCTCCACGGAAAAACAGGAATGTCAGCAGATGAAAGCAGCATTAACATCCTGACAGATGCATGTTATAATGGCGAGCTCACATGCCCCTTAAGAAAGTTATTTTCTGCCACAATAACTTGAGTTTGAAAAGTCTTGTCTTGAAAGGTACCCAAATCAGGTCTTCCACATTTGTCTGCAGAGCCTTTCAGGAAAAGCCCAGGTCTCTGTCACTCAGTTTTGCCCAAAGTTTGCATTATTAAGAGCAAGATGGAAACAGAATTCCCTTTCCTCTTTAATTCCCTCCCACTATCTTTTTAGGCATTTAAAAATAATGCATTTTATACCATAATAGAAAGTTAATCAGAAACCTGGCAGATAAGAAATCCTACAGCCAGTGAAGATGCTGTACAAACAGCAGAGCTGTGAGTATTTAGCAACATCACAGTATCCTTGTTTCACATTTGCAATTAATACACGTCTGTGTTTGCATTTGTTATAGGACTCTTGACAGCACCAACATAACAAGAAAAACGAACGACCTGAGTAATAAATCTCTGGAGGCATTCAGCAAGTGCCATAGGGCTCATTAATCTTGATTATTCCCCATAATAGATAACTTCACAAATCATCTATTCTCCCCAATCATGCACATAAGGATAATGTATATGTAATAGCCTCCCGTACTGTAAAACCCCAAATAGAATTTCATTTTTTAAATATAAGTCTTGACAAATGCAAGACAAATATTTATAGAAAAGGATGGGTGTGAATAACAATGAACTGGACTGAAACAAGTTGGGCAGTGACTGTTGTAAAGAGATGGGGTTTGGGTTTGTTGTTTTGTGGGGGGGTTTACCCTTTACTTTATGATGTCTCTATTTGAATCGAGAAAGTCATTTATTTATAGCCTGAAGTAGATGGGATTTTCTTCTTGAGAGTTTTGGCCTGAGACATAAAGCAGTCTGCAGCTGCAGCCTTCATGCATGCTCCTTAAGGGATGTAGACAGGGGAAAAATAGGAGCAGCTAAGAAATACCCTGAATTCCAAACAATTTAATATTTATAATTTATACTACTGATGCCTTCTTTTTCTTGTATCTTCCCAAAGCCTTCCTTTGAAACCAGAGTTATCAAAGAAAACCCTAGTTCTGATTTGACATGGTCTTCACCTGTTTATCAACTTTTCTCAACTACAACTTAAATATGCCAGCATAAGAATCTGTGAAAATCATCGTATTTACAGTAAGACTGTATATGATCCTTTCAGTAAGAATAGCAGAGGTGCTCTAATACTCAGAGTTGCAGGCTGTGCTTCAGCTCAAAAATACCATGATTACCTTAAAATTGATTGTTCAAACAACAGCAAATATAGGAGACATATTAAGTTTTTTTTAAAATACACAAAATATTACGGTTTAAATGCAATCAGTTTTAAAGGATAAAGGATAAAATACAGGAGAAGCAAGTGGAGGGAGGAGGAAAATAATATTTTTTTTTTTTCCCAGAAGTGGGCCAGTACTTTTTATATCTTTGTAATTGTAGTGACCTTAACCTGATGCTTAAGAGTGGGTTCTGCTGGTTGAATTTTCAGAAGTGTAAAGCTCTATTCACAGCTGAGCCTTCCTCTTATATAGTATAAAGCGTAAGATTTGATTGCCCTCATCTTTGCCCACATACCCATTTGGCCACCTTTCTTCTCCCTGCTTCCCTCCTTCCATGTGTCCAAATGTTCTCAAAACCCCAGGATTTTGTTCTGTGACCTGGGGCACCAAAATAGCAGTTTTGTGTGAGTGGAAAGGATTTTACAAAGTAACAACTGAACAGCTTTAGGGTGTGTTTCTTCTTCTTGTTCACTGTCCCTCCTTCACCCTTTGTACCAAGCATTCGGGATTCCTTTCCTTAAAATTTATTAGAAGAGAACATATGCATCATCTTTCAGAACTGAAAAAAGAAAAACTTGAAATTTGGATCTATTTCTTTTTTCAAGATCTGCTGTGCTTGTTATTTGAGCAATTCTCTTTCTGTAATTGTTTTGCATGTGAATGCATAATACCCATCTATAAAGTATCACAGTCTTTTAATAGCCTACACTGCGTGTTGTGTCTCTGTTCCCAAATACATACGTGTTAATCATATCCACAGGCAAAATACCTTCTGGCAAAGAGGTGAAGAATGGGTGTTGCCTCTAAGAAGTTTTAGAAAGTGGAGGAAAAAAAAAATCTTCACAATCATCTAAGTTCAAGTGGACAAAGGATCCTGTATGTTTGACTTTTGTGTTTAGACCTTTCTTCAGACTTCTGCAAAGAACTTTCTAAGACAATGTCAAAGAGAAGTGCATTTTGGCTTAAGTTTTTTCTTTTATATCAGCACAGTCTTGTTGTTTGAAATACAGTTTTGAATCAGGATAAATGGGTTGTATTCCTAACTGTCTGAGAAAAATTCAAATAACTCCCTTAATCTCTCTTGGCCTCGGTTTCTGCCTGTATAAAACTATACTTATAATGCTCCACCATCTTTATAAAATGTTCCACAGTCTTCTGATGAAAGGAATTATTTTAAGTTCAAAGTGTTACTCTTAGTGAAAGAATGATCTTGTTTATTCTTGAAAAAACACTTTATATAAACATCAAAGAGCTGTTTGTACCAAGTGTTTAATATGCCATAAGGTGCTCGTGTGTCTCAATTAGGAATATTTTCTCATTCATTTCTCCAGGAAAAGGAATGTGTTTGGTGATGTGGATGCCATGTGATACAATTCCATCAATGTCAATATGTGCAGCAAACTAAATGCAGTGTTTGACATTGGCCATAATTTCCTATTCTGTATACAAATTAGCATAGCAATGGATGCAGAGTGATATGGAGTCACTTATAATAGTTCTCCTTCCACTGCCCTGCCTGGCTGATTTCCCCAAAGAGCCAGGAGTCAGTGCTGGAGGCCAGCTGGAGTTTTGCAGTTCAGGTTGTGCTGCTTGCAATCACCTCCAAAAGTGAGAGCGTCTTTGTCTTTTGTTGAAGGAGATCATCAAAATATGGGGATTGTTTCTTTAGAAGTTAATGCAAAAAGCCACTTTTTCAGGTGAGAATTGACACTTGTTGACCACTTGCTTCTTCTGGAGGTATGGAAGAGAACACCAACACGTAAGGACGTCACCACAGTAGAATAGAAGGTGGACTTGATGTAATTTTCCCTTGTCTGGGTTGAAAAGGAATGAACACCACAAGTAACCAGTAACCATGGATAACATAGTTCCTGAAGGACAACATTTGTGTTGTTTTAACAGTCTCAGTCTGATACTATTGTCTTTTTTCATGAAAAAGCATTAGAAAGCCTTTTCCTTTCTTTTTTATGCAGATATGGTGGTACAAAAGGGGATACTGACCCGTCTGGTTTAAACTAGATTACTGGGTTTAAACTGGCAAAGAATAGAGTTAAGCAAGGCCAGAATATGAATATTGGGACATCTTTGCATCTCTTTAACTCATGATGAAGAGGACAGCACTGTATTAAGGCATTTTGAGTTCAAGTACCCAAAGGGTTACAAGGAGAAACTGGTCCCCCTCCAGATCTTGCTAAAATGGGATTATAAATACAACTGAGTTAGTGGCAAGGTTGCTGCTGGAGGGATCACTTCCATCTTTCAAGATAATATCTACTATTGTAGGGAGGCAGCACTTAACAGCCCTTCCAGTGGTATCTCCTTTTACCTGAAAAATCATCTCCATAAGCACTTTGTCAGTGTTCCTGTGCTTTCTTCAGTGGGATTAAGTGACCAAAACCCTGTTGCCAGTGTAAACCGAAAAATACATTAGATGGTTATTTTTAAGTTGTTTGGAAACTTGACAAGTGAAAGCAGCTCTAAATACATCCAGATTCAAAACACGTTACCCTGAGTGTCTGAAATAGAAGTTGTAGTTGTGACAGACTCCCAGTGCTCACATCTCAGGAGCTTAAAAGATGAGAAACACATGTTTAAACTCAGATGCCCAATTTAGAAATAAATTTATACAAGCTCTCAGTCTCTAGACTAGGACCTGTGTTACGAAAAAAAAAGTTTATGTAATGCTATTTCCATTATAAATGGATGCTAATTTTCTCAAAAAGACTCTTAATATTGAGCAAACAAGTAAGTTTAGTACTAAAAACATTCTCCGTGCTTCATTGCCTTGGGTTTACAATATCATTTGCACGTCAAATTATATTTCATCTTATGATTTAGTAATGCCAGAAGAATAGATCTAATTCTCTGTCTCATGATACCCTTAAAGATGGAAGATTGCTTTCCATGGAGTGTAAAACTCAATTTGTAGTCATGTGTATAAAACATGACTTTATGGCAGATTAGCTTGCTGTAGATTTAGTTCTCTCTGACAGTGAACTGAAAAATATTAGCATTTCACTGAACACAATATTAATGGCAAGAAGAAAGTATTATTGTAATGTAGAAAGTAGAATGAGATTTTTTAAAGTAGAGCAGAGGAAAATGTATTTAGAGATTTGCAAGGAGTTTAGGTAGAGTTGGTTTAACTTTTTTCTCTTCCTTAAGCTTTCCCCCCCCTCTCTGTGACTCATTTTGAAAAACAAAAGTAGATTTGCAGTTGTCAGATTGACCTCTCAATGATTTTAAATAAGACAGCAATTATAGAACTGGAAGATGCCTTTGGATCATATGTGCTTCAAGTGACTGTAGTAAAATTTAATTTTTAGATATTTTTAAAGGCTGGTTTTGGTTTGCAACTGTCTTGCTTAGCAGTCAGGTGTGATGTTTGCTTTTTCCAGTGGAAGGAGAGAGTACAATGGAAGAACAGAGTGATCATTTCTGTGCAGTTCATTATTTATAGTGCTGTGAAGATGGTATGATGCTGTGGTGATGGTGTCAGTTTGCTGAAGAAGGTGAAAATCAGCTCCTGGGCATGATGAGGCTGTCCCTTGGAGTGTCGAGTACTTAGAAATGGGTCCCAGCCAAGTAATGTGCCACTAAAACCATCACAGCCACGTGTTGCACTGGGGGTTTTAGTAGAAGAGATGGAAGAAGGAAAGAAATTGAGAAGGAAACCAAGTAGACACTAGGATTAAAGGGTGATCAAGAGAGGAATGTTTTATGGAGAGTGCTCTGTGCTGTTCTATATCCTACACTTGAATTTTTGCAGCCTATCTTACATGTATCTGCCAGAGTGAACCAACATGTTTATACAGAGCCTGCTTTTATAATGTGACTGATAATAATGAAATTCTTTATGCCCAACTCAAAGCTAATATATTCAAGATACAAATTATATAGGAGGGCGGAAAAGCACTGCAACAATTTAGCTGCAGTTGTACAAAGGTTCCCCATGCTTCAGTTTTAACTGAATACTTTGTATTTATTAATTGCATTCAATTTAATTCCACAGTAAGTCAAATAACTTTGTGTGAAAACAGCATAATTAAGCTTTGATATTTCTGCAAAAGTAATAACTGAATTCGATCTGCTTTTAATCTTTCAGGCTCTTCATTTTATCTATCCCTTATTCCTACAGTTATCTCTTTTCTCATTTAGTTCTCTTTGATTAACAGGCAGTTGAGGTCTACCTACTTTCTTGGG
The DNA here is from genome assembly GCF_020740725.1 of Corvus hawaiiensis. Taxonomy (NCBI): domain Eukaryota; kingdom Metazoa; phylum Chordata; class Aves; order Passeriformes; family Corvidae; genus Corvus; species Corvus hawaiiensis. Next base: position 74,493,828 of record NC_063216.1, on the reverse strand, counting down.
TCAGACACAAGCTCTGCTGTCTTTTAAAATACCTTTCAGTGTGATTACAGGTCCTTTGTTTCTGTTGAGGAAAGCATTTAAGATGGTAAATGATGTGCTATATTTTCCCATTCTTTACAGAATATTTTCCACATATTCCAAAGGTTGAAAATTAGGAGTGTGCTTGTTTTTAATTACGCACGCTTATATAAATTAATATTTTTCACTAACTTTCTTTCATTTTTAGCTACAGCTTGTACTGTGTGAGACAGTCCTACAAATATGCATGTGATTAATTTTTCTCACCAGAACTGATTTTGTTGCCATTGCTTTTTGCAATCTCCAGAGGACCTGCTTTGCAACATATACAACATATAGCAGCATGCACACGTGGGACAAAGCATGGTGTACAGTCAGAATAGGGTGTTAGGGATGTGGACTGGTTTGTAACTGGTTTGTACTGGCTGAGTTCCCCCACAGAAACCAGCTGTGGTAGTGGGGCCTCAGATGAACGAAATGAGTTGCACTAAGTTGGAGGGCAAGACAGCAGGGGGACACGACTCTTGTTTCCACAGCTGACCTGCTATGATGCTTATTTTACACGTTATCACAAAACATATTTCTAATCTGTAGGAGATGGACTGTGATGTTCTTTAATCTCATGGTGGTCTTCTTATCTTTGGTGGTAGCACTGGCACGTGGGTTTACTCTCAGTTACAGGCTATCTCCACTGAGAACTTGGTCCTAAAATTTGTCTTTAAAACAGCTTCTTCTTTGCCAAACAGTAACAGGTTTTGTTTACCATTGCAAGGAGGCAGAAGTTAGAGAGGACAGAGGGACCTGTCTACAGTGACTTTCCTCCCTCTGTGTATGTCCCCTGTTCCAGGAAGAAGTCAGGACTGCACACAGCTTTTCCTCCAGAAAACCTAAAAATCAGAAGAAGTTTGTTGTACAGTTTGGTATTTCACTTGTGCAGTGTTGAGCACATGCCCCACACAACCATCACACAGGATTGCAATGCTCACGTGCATCAGGACCTGTGGTCATTGTCTAGCTCCATGACCCAAAGGCATCATCACAGCCTTCAAAAACCAGCCTGCTTGACACCATCTGGTCTGGATGGGGTTTGTTATCTCCTTCCTCATGCCTAGCGCAGTTTCTCCCTTTTCAGCACTGTCTTTTGTCACAATGGTAAAAAAGCATTTTGAAAATAAAACAGGGTCAAAAAGATACATTTGCAATAAAAATCCCAAGGATGCCTTAGCCTTGACAGGACCATAGTGATGCCAGTTGCTAACCCTCTCAAGAAAAGCATTTACTGAAATGTCAACAATTATTTTAAGCTGAACAGGCCAGGACAAGTACTGAGGGTTTCCTGTGGTTCAGCTGGCCTACTGACAAGTGCTCAAACTGTAACAGCCAAGCCCACACAAGGGCTGTAAATAGGCAGGTAGCCTTCAAAAAAACATCTTACTCTGTTGCAGTGGCAATATCTGTATATGTCTCAGCTTTCAGACAATCCTCTGTCACCAAATAAGCTGCTCCATGTTTCACAGTTTACACAAAGATACACAGAAAAGATGCCTTCACCTTGTGGCTGTGCAGGAAAAGAATACCAGGGATGGTTTATCTGCCCACCCAAAGCAAGGAAACCACCCTTACCCAAATGCTCCTATTAATAACAGCTTAGATGTTGTTACTGTGTGGTGACTCTTTAGACACTGTCACAGCAGTTTTTATTTTGCACGCGAAGATCAAATTTTTCACGTGTAAATATTTAGAAATAAATGCATGTGTGCATTTTTTGCATTTTTGAAGGGCTGTCAACATGCCTGACAGAAGCACCTTTTGTCTGAACAGTTAATGAAATTTTGGCATTTACTTAAAGCCCTTACAGATCCCTTGAGGTTTTAAAGGTTAGTAGAAATTTCAAGAGGCATTCCAAATACTTTAAATAAAATACACACAGGCTCTAAATAGTTAATGAATGCACATCATTTACCTAAACAGTGTTTTTATAGATCTTTGCAAATATGACATTAATTAGGGAAAGTAACTAAAGCTGAAGTGCCACAGAATGTTAATCCTCAGCATCAGTAATTAGCTGTGGAGGAGAATTTTTAAAAATGTTTCCAGTTTATATCATTTTGTTTTGGAAGAAACACAAATATGTGGGTTGAATTATTAAGAAAAAAAATGAGCCTGAAAAAAACAACAAAAAACCCAAACCTCTTAAGGAGTGGATGGGTGTATCTGTGCTGTTGCAATAAACCTTTGCAGGTCCATGGCTTTTCTGGCTCTGGGATGGAAAATAAGCCTGAGGTAAACCTGAGCTATCCCTGTCTTTCTCCATCTCCTCCCATGCCCATACAGGTGTGTGTGTGTCCTGTGCACCAGGTATCCTTGTATTTCCAAATTGCCCTGAGACCAGACAGTGCAGAATGCTACTTGGCAATAATTTGATTGTGTTTTTAACCAACCAGTAAAGGCAACTCTTTGACTCTCTCCCTCCTGCATGCCCTGGTAATCATTTTGTTTATCTGCACAATTTGACTCGCCGCAGCGGGCAGTGGAAGGGCCGTCTGCATTGTTTATCTTCTTGAATTGTTAAATTAAATGACTCAGAAGATTCAGGAAATTAATTTTTGCAGTCTAGATATATGGTGAAAAAAGAAAGCTTTGAAGTGGAGATGTCAGTGTAGCCACTCTGAAATTCATGAATCAGACATCGCAAGACTTTCAGAGGCTTAAAAACTGAGAAATTTTTTAAATAGTTGCATCCTTTTTAGTTGCCGATTGATATCTGAACCTTAACAATTCATATCACTCTGAGCTTTATTCAATGGCTGTTTTATATGAAAATGAAAGCCAAGATACTCATATAAATAAGACTCCAAGAATCAGGGCTTTTAAAATAAAGTGTAGCATTGTTATTAGACTCATATTAAAATTGTGGAAATAGCCAGGGTTACCTACTCTTTTTTCTCTCCTTTTTATTTTTTTTAGGATGATTAATTTAACAGCTACTATCAAAATAGCCATAAACAATTTAATAAACCTAGTAAAACTTCAGATGCTTCTTTATTATGCATTCAAATAGGATTCTCAGCCTCTTGAGTCCTACTCTACACCCTTGAATGCTGCTAAGTAGTGCCATTAAAACAGCAATGCTAGGAGACCATTCTCATTTATGGTGATTGTAAAATAGGGGCAAGACACTGGTTCGGATTCTGTTTGAGAGGTATGTTTCCACAATAAATGCTAAAGAAAATGAGGAATTAAACTATACTCTCTGTGGATATAAAATGGTTCACTTTGACTTGTTGATGTGTGTTAATACTGTCTCTGACTTTTTTTTTGTTAAGCTTGAATGTATGATAGCAAATGGTAAAAATGGATCTTCCTACCTAGAAGACAGTCAAAACTGTGGTGAAAGAATAGTTATGTCTTACTGAAATACCAATTATTTTCTACAGGTTGATTTCTTTTAAGATTTAGTGTGTTTCATTAGTTGAGGATGTCCAAGAGGAAAAAGTTAATACAATATTTTTATTGAATGCTTATGAATAAAGGCTTTGAAACTATTTGAAAATAGTTTTTCAAGGGATTTGACAAAACTTCATACTTTGTCTAGATTTTGGAAATTCAGGCCTTAAAGCCATTCCATTAGTGAAATATGTTATGCAGGTTCTTACTTATTTTGCCCTCATTTTTGTGGTACATATTTACAGGTAATAACTCAAGCTGGGTGACAGCCCAGTGAAATGTTGTCTTGTGGTGAACAAATGTGAACCTGTGGTTTTCTTCCTAGGTGAAAAATGGTGAAGCTGCGAGCTTTGGTTTCTTGTTTGTTTGAATATACAGATGCACGTGTATCATTCAGAGATACAGTAGGGCCATCTTTGTGTCTGTAAAGATATGTGAGAATTGCACAAAAAGTGTCTTGCAAACTAAATTTGTAAGGAGTCTTTTTTGGGGGCTGTGGGCAGAGACTACTGGTGAAGCGCAAGTGGGCAGTACAGTGCTGCCTCCAAGAAATCAGCTGTGATTCCTTTCTGTCACCTGTAGTGTTGCCCTTACAATTTTCAGGGGAGTTCTGCTTCAGCAATGCAGCTGGAAAGCAGAGTTTGTGATCAGAGAGTACAGCAGAGCCATTGACTTTCGTAATAAAAAAGTCAGGAGTTGGTGAGTTTTTCGTCCATCTGATTGAGAAAGTAGATTTTCAGAGACGGCTGCAGAACAGCATTTGTGCCTCTGATAGACCCCCTCCTTCTCATAAGAAATGTGTTGTTCTGCACAGTGACAAGCTGATTAAGAGCAATTTTTTAGAGAGAAAATAGACTACATTAGATGGAGAAGAGAAAAATATTAGGGGCTCTTCCGTGAACATCCTTATACCAGTGGTTGTGCTCCAGTAATTAAATTCTGACAAACAGATGAACAAACAATCTCCAGGGGTAATGAGGCTCAGTCAATGAACCACAAGTGTTCACAAGTGCTAACAATAAGAGAAAATACAATTGAAACCCGTGCATATGTGTTACTCAAAAAGCAAGTTAAGAACTAATTAAAGGGATTTCTGTTTTGCTCTCAATGCTTTGCATTTAGAAATAGAGTATATTCTCCACATTCCAGCATTCTGGTATTCCTAGATATAAGCATGAGAGTAGGTTTTAAACTCATTTATTTTTAAAAAAAGAAATTTAATAAATTCAATGCCCCACTTGACCAAAAGTTATCACAAGCATTATGCACTTCTTTAAAACAAATATGAAAACCTGTAACCAGAGAATTTAAATCCTTCAATTTCAGTGTGCTCACCCTTTGCTTAGGGTGCTTGAAATGCCAGCTCATGAAAATGTGGTTGTAGAAATTGAATACAGTTCCTTCCAACCTGCTTGGTGATAGCATATTTCACATGCTGAAATGTAAGTATCTCTTTCTGCTCTTGGGGAAAAATGATAACATATGCCATCGACCTTAACTGTGCAGTAAAGTAACTCAAATTGGACATGTCTGTAGAAAAGTGCTTTGTGTCATGTGATGTAAATATCTACATTTTTTAATGTCCTTTTTCTTATCACCTGTGACAGAGGCCTGTCTCGCCATGTCAGAATTGATTTTATCCCTTTGAAGTATTGTTTCTTAGTTATTCAAAATACTTTTTCCAGAAAAAAAAGATTGGCAAAACAACCATTTCATGTGACAAGTACAAATGGGAAGTTGACAATAAATATCAACTTTGCCTTTTGCTTCAGCTTCTGATCTGAGAGAGTTAATCCCATCAATGACAGTCACATTAGTTTTTTTGGTATTTTGTAATCTGTCTTTCCTTTCTCTCCCTGGTTCACTGCAATCTGCTCTTGATTAGTGACCTGTCACACACTACCGGTATCTAATTGCTGCATGTATTACTTTTTTCATTTAAAATTGGATTCAAATTAAAATTTTAAAAGTGCTTTTAAGGGATCACGTGAAGCATCTTGATGAACAGTGCCAATTGGTTCAATATAAATTATTTTCTCCTCTCTCTCTCCCTCAGTGATCCCATATTTAAGCTGTATTCATCAGGGTGCTCTTTAGCTGCTGTAAATGCTGAAAAATCACCAACAAGTTGATGCTTTCAGGTGCTCCAGAGCAGTGGACATTTTGGAGAGATTTGGAAATGCATCCATATACACATAGAAGTCGTGGTGTTTCGGAGTGGCCCAACTGAGAGTGTGGTACCAGGTCCATGATGGACCTTTATCACCAACAAGGAATCTGCTCCCTGACTATGGAACCTGTAGCTATAATGTGTATATTTTATTTTTAAGTATTTTTCTTTATGGCAGTCAATGATAACAAGCTCCAAGGCCTTGAGGACAGTAAGGGAAAACCCTAATGACTCAAAAAAACAAGAGCTGACCTGAAGCTGATTTGCAAAATGTTGAGTGTGGTTCTAACATCCTACTCTGAGGTTTGGTTTCATACTTGTGCTCTCTCTGTAAACAGGAAGAGTAACTTGAAAGCAAAGGGAGGCTGCGAGGACGTTGGTGTGTGTGCACAGTGGCACGTAGGACTTGTACTTAACTGGGGCAAAGAAAGGGTTTGGTCTTTTTGTTTCCTTTTCTTCTTTTTCTTTTTCATTTTTTCCCATTTAAATCTACATCTGTATGCCAAAATGAAATGCCTGTCTTGTAAGGTGGAAGGCAGAAAAGTTTCTATCAGTCCTCTTGAAGGTCCAGCCACGCTGGACTTAACACCACAGGAGCTTTTGTGTAATTCTCTTGGTTGGGGTGGCACTGCCTTTGGCAGAGACAACAGGCTAAGGGACAGTATGACTGAGGCACTGATGTTTCCTCTACTGGCATTTAAAGATGAACAACAGGATAGAAAAGCAAATGTAAGAGTTTTCTTCTCAGATACAACATTTTTTTGGTTTTCTCCATATTAGGAGTTTTTTATCTAGAAAGGGAAGAAAAGCAAGCTGACTAATTTTTATCACTACTCCATTTACATGTTTAATTTTTACTATTTATTTTAGTATTTGCTGATGAGATGGCCTGATATACTGATGTGGCCACTGATGATGTATTTTATATCCAGAATATAGTGCTGTCCCTAATATGAGGTTTAAGTCCTGTGTCTCCTACTCATATCATGGGATATGAGTACTGCAGAAGGACAGAGAGGCTGAATTGGTAAGGCACAGAAATTTCAGAACTGCAGAAATCATTTAAGAATCTAGTGTTCATTGATCCAGTCACTTAAAATGTCATGAGGCTTTCTGCAGCATGGAACATTGAAATAAAAGGAATTTTTATTTATAACTAGTAATAAAGGCCTAAAAATCTGGCAAATTTAATTAGTGAATTTTAGTAAAAAAATATTTTAAAGGAGTGAACTTGAGTGACTTGTAAACTTGGCAGCAGATATCTTTGGAATAAACTATAGTAAGTATAGCTGGATGAAGGTCATATTTCAGCCATATAAAAATTGGCCTTTAATTAATATTAGTTGCTGTTGTGATGGTGTTCACACAAAAACCTCAAACCCTTCATTAAATGTTAAGTAAGCCTCAAAAATTCCCTTGTGCAGTCCTGTAGTCATTTTTCATATTCTTCTGTTGTGGCACAGAGAAGCGAAGTAAATTTCCTTCTACAAGAGCCAGAAATAGAACAAAAATTCCCCCAACCAGCAACCACTTTATTGCCTCTCTTTGCGTTCATCAGTTAAAACAGGATCACTTTATTTGTATATTTATGTTTTGAGTTTCTTCTGAACTGTTTGCAGTCTAGAGATGGGTTATTTTATCTGGTGCATGAGTGGGTATTTCATGGTCTGTAGAGTTCTCCTCACACTTTCATTTATTTATATTTCCTTTTGACTGTGCACCTTTTCTGCAACTCCTTAACCCAAAAGATGTTTCTAACCATAAACAAGGTCAATGTGTTTTTTCCTCCTGACCTATGTACAAGAATGGTGTGCAATTAATATTTTAATTTTTCAGAATTAATTAAGAAACATAAGTATTTTCATTACTTCTCCCTGCTATGAAGGAAATCCTCTCGTTATACCTTTTTATCTTCCATTGGAGAAAGCCGCCCAGATATCTTACTTTCTGAAGTCTGTGTGCTAATGCTAAATGCACAGCTTTGGACAGATAAAGGAAATTTTTGACTCTAACTGAGAGGTTTTTTGTGTGCACACAGGCATCTCCATCCTACCCGTCTGTGCACGCTGGCCCGTGGGCACATGCTCTTCTCCCCTCCCATCCTCCCACCACATTCTTTCCTTGAAGAGCTCTCTGCAGCTGAGAAATTAAGCCTCTTTACATATCCATCTCCAATCAGCACCGTTATTATTAAACCATTGCTGTGGGATCCCTAAATGAACTAACTTGTGTATAGCATGCAGTTTTCCCTGTTTCTTGCTAAAGCAGTCCCTGTTTGTGTGGATTTTTTGTGTTGTGGAGGCATAGCCAAGAAAGAAAAACTTCCCTCCCACAGCACAAGAACAAAGCGCTGTTTCCACTCTGCCTGAAATTATTTTTCTTGAGATGGTCCTACAGGGACCAAAGCCATTTTGCCATTACCCCTTAGTGCTACTTTATGTGGGATTTATAATGAAATTGCCTTGACAATTTGGATAATGATGGAACAATGCAATAATTGATGAAACATTTTGGGGTAGAATGATTTCCTTTGGGAGACATCAACTTCTGCATTAAAATTGTAGTCCTAACATAATACACTGAACCTTTAAATAATAATAATTAAAAAATAAATAAAATAGTCTTTGACTGCATTGCTTAGTGTCTCTCACTGATTTTAGTTTCTGTTAGTTCTTAAAGTAAGATTGAAAAGGTCTGTGGAGCAGTAAAACCCACATAGCTCAAGGATTCTGTCTCTGATAATCAAATAATCAAGGAATTACCCTGTTTGTAACAGTTCCAAGATAGACAGGAGTAATTGTTTGCTGTAATTTTCACTAAGTTGAGTAAATGAGCTAGTGAGGAGTGTTATGTTACGGTAACAGACAAGGAGAGAGTTTTATTGTGGTTTTTAATAATTTCCCTCAATTTTTTTGTTTAAAACTTACTCCCTAAGACAGTAATATATCTTACAATGTCTATATATTTTTTATTGTCCATCTAATGCTTTTTTATTTAAAGATCTTGGAGCATTTAACTTCAGTTACTTTATTAATGAGTAATCTCACAGAGCATTTAATGTAGATCAGAGAATTACATTTTCTTCTTCTGGAATATGGTTTCATTGATTTGTAAATCCAAAGTAATTAACCAAAGTAGGCTGTACTTCATATTTGCAATTTGCAAACAGGAAAAGTGAAATTCAGAGACCACAAAGCAAGCCAGAGACCTGATCCATATGCACTACATACATTAACATCTCTCCTAGTACTCGGGATTGTTTAGCAGAACAGTCAATCTCTTTCAGACATAGGACTGTTTGCATGGCTGGATTTTTGTCATGCTAATTTCCAGCATTTAAATGCTTTAAGGTAAAGCAGTCAGATCAATTGCTAAGAAAAACTCTTCAGAGAAAAATTCTTACAGCTGAGCTGTGAATTCCTGGAAAGGGAAGCTGAATCCTTGAAAGCACACCTCCGCAGCCACAGAGAGCTCCTCGGGCATTGCACGGGGTAGATTTATCTACTAATCAGAGTAGTTTTGCCACAAATGCTTTAAGAAACCTGAACTTCGTCTGTATCTCTGGCAATTGTAAAAGAGATGTTGAGTTAAAACACGTGACATTATGCCAAACAGATATGTTAAAAATTGTGCTTAAAGGTTAATATAATAGAAGTTTAGTTCATGTGAGAGTGATAGAAATATTGATCATAAAAATAAGTAGTGGTCCAGAAATTCAGCTGAGATGAAGGGGGGAGAGGGTGGGAAACTAGTTGATATATTAAGAATTTGAGTTGTGACACTAAGATCAATGGCTGTATTTTCACCCAGTGAAGCATGAGAGCTTCAGATAAGGGCAGTTAGTCAGTGAAATACTGACTGACATACCCTTTTATTGTTGGCATTTGGTCTCCAATATTGATCTTGGCTGTCACTGCCAACAAAGTATACTGAGGCTGTATTTAAGTTCAGATAATGTTGTGTTCAGTGTTTTTTGAATGATTTCTAAAAGCAAGGTGTCTAAGGAGTTAATTCGAGCACCCGCTCTCTTCCATTTGATTTGTTTTTTCACAATACTACAAGCCATTATAAACTTTTGCCAATCCGTCAGAAGACATATAAAATGCTGCAATCCACACAGATTCTTTAAATCCAGAGATTTCTCTGCTGAGAAACAATATTCTGTAAACAACAATTACATTGTTCTTTGATGTCAATGCTGGGAACACCGTTCCTGAGTGTGCAAAAGATACCAACTAAAGTGATTAAAGAACAAATCTTTAGGAGGAAAATCATTATTTCTTGCGTCAGTTTGGGGGAGCTGGAAGAGTTAAATTCAGGATTTTTGAATATAATAGTGATATTACAGCAAAACATGTTTACTGAGAGACATGAATCAAAAGTTTTGACATTTTCTTTTCCTTTACCTTTTTCTGCTGGCTCCAGCTGAAAATCATCTGTGAACAAGATCTTTGGTTCTGGTCTTTTAAAATTAACAGTTTGAGCTTGAGTCAGAAAGGCTGAGAGAATTCTGTGCTTGTTTCCAATGTGGCTCAAGCAAAGCTGAGCCACCTTGGCTGGACCAAGGGTCGAGTTCTTCTTCCGCTGCAATCAGACACTTTTGCGTGTTATGAGTTACTTGCTGGCTGCTTCAAAGAGAGAAGAGGGTTTATCTAGCAAAGAGAAGCACAACCCAAACCAAACAGTTTTTCAGCCTTTCTCAGAGCATCATCCACAGATTTGTAACTTCTGATTCATTTTTCTTATGTTTGGTCATACCTGCAGGATTCCTTATAGTTATCATAGGGAGCAGACCCAGGATGGTTTTTATTGTAGCCTGGCAAACCTTGAACCTCAAGAGAAGGAAAGTCAAGGAAAGAAAGTAGAGCCCAAGCAATGGATTCCCTGACTGCTGAGAGGGTCTGGTGTGCCTGTTCTAAGCTACACTGGAGGGGAAGAGGTGGCTCTGCCTGTGCTGTTACTGCGTTTTTGTGGAGAATCAGTTAGGTAAGGTTATGTCATTTACCCAAGACAGCTTATGTCAGTCTTAGCCTTTGACCTCTTATTCAAGTTCATTTGCTTTCTTATAGCCAAATAACTCTGGGATAATCCTAGCCAGCAAAAGAAACATCACAAGAATGAGTAATGAACTTAGAGGCTGGAGACATGAGAGCAATGTCAGGAGCAAACTGGAAAATTGCATCAAGTTTTAAGAATTAGAGCTTATCACAACAGTAGTTTAAGAACATAACAGTCAAGACAGTGTATTTGCATGCAAAGTTCTGTAGCAGAAGTGAATAATACTGGAAATAGCTTAATCCAACAATGCTGCATCCCAATCCTAGTAATGAAGCTGTGGTTAAACCACTGGGAGCTGCCAGCCAGCCAGTATCACTTGTTTCCCTGTATCAAATTAGAAAGAACCTTTTATTTGAAAACACAAATTCAATATTGTTTTTACCTCTTTGCTTCAGATTTTGTTTTATACACTCCATAAAATTGTGTGCTGAATACCAGATAAGGCCATCACTGGTGGTGCATTTTATGCTGAAGCTGTCTGTCCACTGCACTGGATGCAAAGACTACCTGTGGTTTGGGTTACAACTGGATGTTTCTCTGATGGGATATTTGAAGTTATGACAGTCCTTCATCTTCTCTCAAACCCAAGGTTATACTATACAGAGCCAGTCTAGAGATGCTGAAAGTTCTAAAAGAATAGGTAATGAGCATTTTAATTAAGCAGTGAGGAACCACAGCTGAGATACAGATGTACAATATTACTAGACAGATCCTTCTCAGATTGGATTGTAGTGGTGCTTCATCTTACTGTGGATTTTCCTAGGGTTCCTGAGGGTACTGTGACCCCCTTTCAGTTCAAATATTAATATTAATTAATATTAATTAATATTGTCATGAAGGTAATACAGCATTATGTAGAGAAGCAGAAATTTTAGACATTGGATGAAGCCAGCTGATGTTATTTTTGCATTCTTACCTCAGGGAAGAGGGTAAGAAGGTTAAAATTGGAAATTATGATGCTTTACTCATTAAGGCTTTTACAGCTGAAAGTGAATATGGGGTTAGAAGGGATGCCGTCTGGACCATCAGAAGCAGTTCTTAGCACTTTGAGATTTCACCTTTTTTCTGAAATGGGGAAATCATTTCTGCATATTGTTAGTTGCTTCCTAGCAGACAAGGTATTTTTCTGCAATAAGCTTGAAAAATGAGACTTTTTCAAACTTTTTGTTTCAGTCAATCGTCTTTGATTTTTAAATCATGAAATTGCTTAGATGTGGGTGAGCAAATCTAAACACTTGTGAAATACATCTGCTGATGGCAGCCAGCAACACATAGTGAGTTCAGTACTGAGCTAATGCTGCTCTGCTGTGAGCCCAAGTCAATCAGGATCTGATGGTTGTCTGTTTAAAGCAAGCCTTCCAAAAAATCTGAATTTTATGTTCAAAAAACATCTTTTCCATTTCTTGCTATGAGTTTTGAGGGCTGAGTTCTTTCAGGCAACAGCTTTCTGGGTTCCTGGAAAACTGACAAGAAACCCTCTGGGTTCTCAGTGTCCTTCTATCACATCTGCAGCCTGCTCTTACCAGTGGTCCTCTGCTGTCCCTCTGGTCCCTTGTTGTGACTGCTCTTGCCGCCATGGCTAGAAGCATCTCTCCTGAGCGTGCCCTTTCCCAAGGGAGCCATGTCTCCCTGTTTGCACAGGAGCAGCCTCAGAGCACACATATAGCCTGTTTTAGACATTGCCACTCTCATGTGCTGGGAATTGGCCTCCTTGGTTCCCTGAACATGTCAGGGGCTTCTGTTCCAGCCCCACCCAGTGCAACACCCAGGTTCTCTGTAGCCAATGATCACCTTTGGACTTGGCTCCTTTCTCTTTCTTCTTGGGTGAGATCTGGGGGGTTTGCAGCAGTCTGCAAAGCCCATAAATCATTGGAACCCCATTACCACAGATGAAAAAGGTTTTCTCGGGAAGCAATTTCTGTTTTCAGAGACAAAAAAGGGGAATAAGGGGGAATATATGGGGCTTTGGTATATTTGTTGGGTTTTGTATTTAAGGGCCCTCTGCAAATGTTCTCTTCAACACTTTTCAAGGATTTGGTGCAGCAGGTGTGCCTTGGACTTTGTTTCATTTTCCCTCAATCCATCTCTGTCATAATTTGGAATAGAACAAAGGTAGTCAGGGGTGAATGAAACCAGACATTAAAAAAGAAAAAAGGTACAGCACACTTCAGGAGCATTTTATGATGATATGAGCAAACAACCTAATGCACTACTACTGACCTTAACATGATGACAATTTAAGAGCATTAATGATCTGTATCAGCATCTTCATCTGCCTACAGAAAAAAGGCAGAAGCAAATATTAACATAGCTTGTTACAGGCTGACTTCTTTTCTGATTTCACTTTGTTTTGATATTCTATGTATCCTGTCCACTATTACTGTTCACTGTAGCACCATCATCTTACCAGCTCCACTTAAACTGCATTAAATATTGCACTGAAAAGAGCAATGCTATTCAGAGTTGGGAGTGATTTGAGGGTTGTTTGCGGTATCTTAGGGAGATCAAGCTTGTACTGTAATCATGTCTAATGACCTTTTATTTCATAATTTAGAACCTGGCTTCTTAAGTAAGTATATATGCACATACCTACATTTGTAACATGTATGTGTTTGTGTATATATATACACCACATTTATGCATGTCCATAAACATAGAACAGCACAGAGTGCTCCATGTCTGCCTTTCTAAGTGGCATCTGAGGATATATCATTGAGTTCGTAACCCATCATTTCTATTCTCCTAGGCACTGTAAAATTCATTAAGCTAAGTAAAATGGCAAATTACTGGAGTATATAGAAGCATGCTTGTTTGATTTTTGGGCTCTTGTCCACGTTGCTTACCGAGCAACACTGGCTCATATAAGAAGGATCGTGATTTCTAAAGACTCTAATACAGCAAGTCATATTATGTGTGCGTATTAGAGTGTAGCAAAAAGCCTTTGTTCATTCTGACTGCAGTAGAGCTGACTTAATGCCCTGTGCTGCAGCTGTTCTCTAACTACTACGCACTCCAGTATTTCTTCTACAAGAACCACTTTTGTCCATCCTACAGGTTTGTTCAGGAGTGTTTACAGCAATGGCCTTTGAGGTTTTTCTAGCCTGTCAGCAGTCTAATGAAACAACTGGATAGTTGCTAGTGTAGAAAGCCAAGGAATATTTTCTGGCAGCAGTTCTATGTTGGGGTTTGATAGGCTGGAGTATCTGTACAAATCAGCCCTCAAGGTGTTCAGAGCACAGAAGCATTCATGAGTTTACTCCTTGCATCTCGAGCTCCCTTGTTGCAACTAAAGAGATGTCAAATCATTTCTTCAAGGGTTTGGGGAATGAGACTCAAAGGACTCAGCTTCAAAAGAGCCTGTCATCTGTTGGTTTGCATTTAGACACCTAAATGAGCAACCTAGTGTTGCAAGCCATTCGACATCCAGCAGACTCCATCAATTTTGTCAGGATTGTTTATGTTGAACAGTTCTGATACCTGACTGCATCTTCCAGGTAGCTAATTGGGAGCTGACCATGTTGGCTCTAGCTTGGGCTGGGTGTGCTTAACACCACTGAAAACCCATTCCAGGATCTCTTGTTTTGCCAATGCATCCTGTTGGTACGCATGTCAGTGCTCCCAGCAGGCTCCTAGGCTTTGAACATCATCCTGCTCACCATCAGTCCACTCTGCAGGTAGTCCTTGCTCAGTAGCTGATAGCAGAGGCTAAAAGTGAAAAAATATGCTTAGACCTTCTCCTACTCCCTCCCCATATGCTAAGCAAGGGTAAGGATAAGCAGCTGCCAAGGAGTCCATCATTTGTCCTGGTTTGAAACCTATAAATAGCCAGATCATTAAAGGTGTCGCTTACAAAACGCCTTTGTCACAGAAGCTATTTATGGTGTGGACTTTGGCTCTGCACGGTTTTCTAGGACTGCCAGAAGCAATGTTAATCTACCTGAGCAGTGAGGCTGGCAGAGCTGGTAGCAATTTCCTCTTCTCCTTTGCATTATAATAAATTCATTTTGGTGTAAAGGAGAGCAAAATCTGGCCTCATATTTTATAACTGAATAAGAAACAAAACTATCCAATGACCAGCAAAATTTTCATAAAAGTGTTTTAGGGAAGTAAAAATACTCCCATAATCTTTAATGCTCTTCAAGGGAAAGGAAGGAAATGCTCTTTTTATTTTAAAGATTTCACTGGGTTGCTGCTTACTATCTGGGGAACCAAGAATGCCACAGCCCAATGTCGAATATTTGCACTTTAAGTGAGTTGTAATGAAAAGATAGAGGGACAGAGTGTTAGGTGGTTACGGGACTATTAAGAGACTCAGCAGACCCAGATTAATTTCAGTCCTTTGCCTCAGACCTACATTATTACCTTGGCCAGGTTACTCAGTTTGTAAAGAGAGAATTATGCATGGCTATCTGTAAGGGTGTCATAGAATGATTTGGGTTAAAAGAGGCCTTAAAGATGCTCTCGTTTCAACCATAAAGGGACACCTTCCACTATACCAGGTTGATCCAAGCCCCGTCCAACCTGGCCTTGAACACCCCTCGGGATGGGGAACCCCTAGGTTGTCTGGGCAATATATTCCAGTGCCTCACCACCCTCACAGTAAATATTTTTTCCTGATGTCCAATCCAAACCTACTTCATTCAGTTTAAAGCCATTACCCCTTGTTCTGTCACTGGAAGGCTTTGTCAAAAGCCCCTCTCTAGCTTTATTGTGGGCTCCCTTTAAGTGCTGGAAGGCAGTCTAAGGTCTCCCCAGAGCCTTCTCTTCTCCAATCTGAAGAATCCAAACTCTCTCAGCCTTTCTCCATAGCAGAGGTGCTCCAGCTCTCTGAGCATCTTCATGGCC
Source organism: Corvus hawaiiensis (assembly GCF_020740725.1). NCBI lineage: Eukaryota > Metazoa > Chordata > Aves > Passeriformes > Corvidae > Corvus > Corvus hawaiiensis. The sequence continues at coordinate 74,478,290 of NC_063216.1, read as the reverse complement.
TCCTCTTGACTTGCTCAAGCATGTCCCTGTCCTTACAGTGCAGCCCATGGCATGTTTGGCTTTCAAGGCTGTGAGTTCACATTGATGGATTGTGTTGAGCTTCTTGTGCACCAACACCCCCACATCTTCTCTCAAGGACTGCTTTTGATCCATTCTCTGCCCAGCCTGTGCTTGGGATTGGGATTTCCCTGACTCACATGCAGGACCTTGTGTTGCAGTGGGGATACTGCAACACGCATATATCAAACCAGGAGTCCCGTGGAAAGGAAATATATATGGACAGACAGATTCTTGATAGCTGTTTCAGAGATGTTTATTTCTCCAGCCGCATGGCCGGAGCTCTGCCCAGGAACTGTTCCAGTCACGGGACCAAGGGTCCTTCTGCCCGCGCAGGGAACACAAACCAACCAATGGGAACGAGGCTGAGCAGGGGCAGGGAAACCCCGTGTCTGTGCCCTCAGGGCCCCTCTCCCAACCTTGTACTCAGCTTTGTTGAACTCCATGAGGTTTAGATGGGCCAACCTGTCCAGGTCCATCTGGATGTTCTCCCTTCCCTCCAGCATGTCAACCGCACAGTTCTGTGTCCGCAGCAAACTTGCTGAGGCTGCACTCAATCCACTGTCCCTGTCACCAAACAAGATGGTTGTTACAATTCCGATACCTGAGAAATGCCACTCGTCACTGGTCCCCATTCAGATGTCGGGGTATTGACTGCAACTCTGAGTGCCACCATCCAGCCCATTTCTTATCTACTGAGGGGCCCATCCATCTAATCCAGTTTAGAGACGAGGTTGTGTGGGACAGTGTCAAATGCTTTACACAACTCCAGGTGGATGACATCAGTTGCACCACTCTTATTCAGCAGTGCAGTTTTTTAAGGATGGTGTTTTGGTTCATGAAGCCCCCAAATATGCTGGAATCCTTCATTTTGCTCTAGAAAGATTACAGATTAGGTGCTATTATTATTTCCTTAGCTTTTTCTGTAGTTCTAGCGTTAACTGCAAGCTCCATTTCAGATTTCAGATCAGCAGGGGTCCCTTCCATTAACCAAAGCCATTTAAATCATGAAGATTTTCTCTTTATTAAAAACACAGAAATGAATGTTAATCAATTATTACCGAAAAAATGCTTTGCTAATCAAGTTAGGAGAGACTCTGCCCATTCCATTGTTTCAGTGATGCATTGAATATGACAGGCCAGCTTGACTGAAGGCAGCCAATGTGTATATATATATAAAAATATGTGTATGAGAGTATGTGTGTGTGTGTGTGTGTAGCACAGCTGATGCTCGCTGAAAGCTTTTGTGTGGTGAACCGTAACATAACAGTGAAATCAAGGTTTGCTAGCTGACAGACATCAATTTGCCAGAGGCCATCCCTCCTCTCCAGCCTCCCTGGCACATTTGTGCACTCACACACACGGACATATCTTGTCTGCTGATTTCTGGCAAATCCTATGGATACTTGCAATCTCTGGTCTCAAGACATTTGCCAGCCAGCCTCTCATAATGTCTCGTGTACATTCCTGCAGGCTGAAAAAAAAAAAAAAATAAGTAAGAAGAATTACAGATGATTCAATTAAACTGATATTGTTCACAACAAAAATGAGAGCAAATGCAATTTGGGTCCTGTTCATGTGACTTAATTATCTCTTACCTCCCCACTCCACCCCCTTTTTTAGAATTTAAAAACAATTATGATATAATTGCCAATCTGGAGATCCCTAGATATGCAGTAAATACGCTTTGTCTCACTGAATGCTCTTTTTCTTGATTCAGAAATAGGACCTTATTACAAATGCACACACACAAACACCAAAAAAAAATCACATAAAGTCATCAAATGACCTTCAGGAAATAAAATTCTGTAATGCTGTATACCCAGGAAAGACATACCCATGTATTAAGTGAGTGAATCTGCTAAAGTCATTGAAGATAATTAGCTGTGTGCATTTATAAGATGCGCACACTTTCAACACTCAAGGCAAATCCCTAGAAGTCAATTGAAACCTTCTCTGACAGAGGCGTGGAGGTGCATTTGAAGACCAAACATGCCTTTTTTGCCTGAATTAGTAACGTTTCAAAATTTACTAACAGCTTTTTAATGTGTAATCATCTTGACTTAATGGGGAAGAAAAAAATCGCGATCATTAGGAAGCCCATACTGAGTGTATGTATTCACGCGGTGGGAAAGTGCCTTGCAGTATACAGTAGTTTGGAGTAAGTAGGATCCATTACCCATATCTGATGAAGGGCTGTCAGATATGAAGCAAATTTAGAGACCTGCTTGTCCCTTCAGCTATTCATCACTGCTGAGTAGCTCTAGCGGCAGCCGGTGGTATTTTTAGAGAGGAGAATGATATGGAATTTCTCCATGTGCCGCACATTAGCTGATCCCATTACTCAGAGCTACTCAGAAAGTCACAGCTGACACATCAGCTTGGTGGCAAAGAAGAGCGATTGGCTCACAAGGGAAAACACAGAGGAGACGTCTAAGGAGGGTATATTTGTGGGGACATTGCCATGCTGAGACTTTCGTCAGCTGAAGTCCTGTGTTACTTGGAGTCAGCAGCAAAATGCAAAGATAATTTTTGAAAGGTACATTTTCTCAGGATTCTGTGCAATTTTTTCCAGGTATGTTGTCACATAATACATGTAATAGTTTGAATAATAAGAATAATAACTCATTGTTAGCTCCTTAAAGCATCCAGCAGCTGAAAAAAGGTTTGTCCTGAGCTTCAGGATATTTTCAAAATAATGCGGGCAGCTGACTATGAACAAGCTATTTTGCAAACAACCAAAGTTATCTGTATTATTATTTATCATTATTTATCAAAGAAAATCCATTTAGTTTAATGCTTATTTGACTTGCTTCTCTTTAAGACCTCCAAATCCTAATAATGTGTCGAATACACTCCAGAACGTCAAAATAGTAAATTGTATGTAATTTTCTTTGACAGTAAGTGGATGAGTCCTTGCCAGAATTGTTCCTCTTTACACCCGGTGTGAAGTCATTGCTTTTCTTCTGTCAAGTGATATTTGACTTTTTAAAACCTACTAACAAGAACACTGCTGACCTTCTTGTATCAAATTCAGCTCAGTGGGGCTGTGGGGAGCGGGGAGAAGTGGTCAGCAGGCAGTGGCCTTCTGCCTGTTCTGCTGCAGCCCAGCTCCACACCATCAAGAACTGAGGGTGGGCAAATGTGCCAAACATTTAAAGAATGTCCTTTTTTTTGAATAGCTCTAGTACTCACCCCCGAGCGCTGCGATACTGAACTTCCAAAGCTTTGGGCTTACAATGAATAGCATTCATCTTCGCTTCTGGTTCTGATCTTGTAAAAGCTAACTCATGCATGCACAACATGATAGACCATGTTACGCCTCAGAGCCTTTTTCAGAGCTATCATCTAATACATTTTTTATAAGCCAGAGCACATTCATAGAATTCTGCCTCAAAAGGCATTCGGCTTTAATGGCTGCACGGAAATGTCTAGGCTGGCTACTTGTGCTGTTTGAAACAAAAGGGTAGTTAAAATGTTGACATTTTTTATAGTAGCCTTTAAATTTCAGGGCTTTTTTAATTAAAGGTGTGCTGTTTACAAGTAGAAGAATGTCTAGAGAAAAGCTTCTTTCTCCTAGTCCGAAATAAAAAGGGTCAGAATTTTGGCAGCCGAGAAGGTGTATGCTCTTTGTGGAAGTGGTTGTTTGAGTGTATTTTATACCACATACACGCACATGTGTACATGCATCTGCAGAGAGGCTGATTTTGGAACAAGTTAGATTAGGAAAATATTAGGAGGCAGATTTTGGTGTCAGTCCTGTGATTTAGCTCAGGTTAGCTGCTAACAACAGAAGGGAAGAGCAAAAATAATTCATGGGTATAATTTTGTAACATGCATCAAAGTACAAAAAAAACCAAAAAAACCACCAAAAATTTAATTGATTAAAGAATGATTGAAAATTTATATTTGCCCTTATTGAGTCTATCCCAGTAGATGGACAAGTTTGCAGTCTCACTGAGAAATTGGTTTTCTAAAGAAAATTGGTAATCTGAGGTAAACAACAATGCTCTTGAATTTTTCTAGTTCTCTGCAGGCAGGACTGCATTCATTTGGCTTGCTCCGATACATTTTGAAGATTATTTTCTTCTGTATCAGAAATTTGATTTAGCAGCTAGAGTTATTCTTGTGTTTGTATGTAACTGGAAAGCTTGTTTGTCTTTAAAATTGGGAGAACATTTGTAGTGGTAGAAAAATTGAGATTTTACCTCCTAATGCTTTCTTGGAGTCCCAAGATAAAAATTCTGTCAAAGTATTTTAGAAAATGCTTTTTCTTTTTTTAAAGATACTTCTGAAAGGCTTCAAGATGAAAATTCTGTGAACTGCTGGTTATGAGTGACTCATTTTAAAATCCGAGTTTGGCTCTGTGCTTGTACTTTGAAAATCTGCAGAGATGGAGAGTGTATCAGAATCTGGGCCTTTGATTCACATCTGCATAAGGGACGTGGAGTGTCTTCTGCTTTGTCTTGAGATGAATAATTTGTCTTAATGTTATTGTCCTAAAGTGACTTTGAAATAATAGAGTCTGTGTATTTCTGAGTCAAATTACAGGCTAAGACAAGATAATTGAATTGTATCTTTTGTGAGGTATTTGGTGGAAAAAAATTGCCCAGATTTTATAATACATAATTATCTAGTGCTGTGTACTTGTGACACTTCGCTTTGGTTTGGCGTCTTGTTGCCCAAACAAGTTGTTGACAACCCATTCTCTGGAAGTGTCCAAGGCCAGCTTGGATGGGGCTCTGAGCAACCTGGTCTAGTGGAAAGTGTCCCTGTCCATGGCAGGGGTGTTGGAACAAGATGGTCTTCAAAGGTCCCTTCCAAACTAAATGATTCTATGATCTTCTGCCCTTGATCTCATTATACAGACATTTAGGTGTTGTGCTTATGGGTTTATTTTGATTCTAACAATGATTGCAAGCAGTCCAACCTTTTGTGCATGTCTGTCTTTCCACAGGACTTAAATATCATTATCCTTGCAGGAAAAGCCCTGTGGGAGGGTCTGACTGGACAGAAAGTTGCACAGGAGTTAGTTTTGCACCCTTGCAGCACAGAAGGACAATATTAGGGTGTCTTAAAAGGGTAGCCAACACGTTAGGAAAAGGGATTGTTTCTCCATTTGATACCTGTGAGTCCACATCTATACACTGTGTCCAGTTTTGAGTTCCCCAGGACACTGTACAAGGCCTGCTGGGGGGAGTTTGGTGGAGGGACACCAAGATAATTAGGGATCTGGAATATATGATGTAGAAGGAGAACCTCAAAGAGCTGCCTTATCCTGGCAGAGAAGGGGAAAGGAAAGTCCTAAAAGTGTTCTGAACTACTTATTGACAGGTTACAAATGCAACAGAGCAAGACACTTTTTTTCCCAGAGGTGCACAGAGTACATAGGACTGGAGGCAACAAGCACAAGGTGTTAGCATGGAGAGGCAAATTTTGATACAAGAAAATATTTTCACCATGGTGTGGTCAAACACTGTAACAGGAACCCAGAGGGACTGACTGCCCTTGGAGATACTGAAATATCTGGACAGCCCTGAGCAACCTGATCTAGTTGGTCCTGCTGTGAGGCTGACTTGACCAGGTGACCTCAAGATGTCCCTTCCAACCAAAATTACCCTGTGAATGTGTGCTGACACAGGCGCTCTCTGTTTAACAATGCAGTCAGGAAATTTGAATGCTGACAAAAGGGCCGAGGTCAGTTCTTCCTGCCTTAAGAACCATTTGTGTGAAGTTAAACCAAAAAACCCCAAATGAAATGCCCTTGTTTTGAGGTTTGCATAACTTGGGACCCAAAGTGAGCAAGTTAGAATTTTTTGTCACATCATGCAGAAGCAAAAACTGCATGGCTGTATTTTGCAACGACTGAAGTAGTAATTTGTGGTTCTTGCAGGATATAAGTATTTGTTGCCACGTCCATTGCACTCTAAGTTTGGACATGGAAAAGGAAGAACTCGTTGGTTCTTATGGGATGAGCCAGCAGTGAAGTACGTCTTCAGAAGAACTAAATGCCCACCTTTCTTTTTGCTTTTCAAACTGTCATGACATCTAGAAGCATATTTAACATATCTAACCTTTTAAAGCTATAATTAGCATCAATTTCTAGTGCAGTAGTATTCAGAGAGCTCAATCAACTTCAGTCCACATATAAGAGACCCAGACTTTGTTCCACCCTCTCCAACAAAAACAATTAATTTGATTGTTAAGCTGCCTGAGCAACTCCTGACAAGACCCACCCCCGTTGGACCTTGTAGACAATTGTAGCCGTCGTAAATGTTCATCCATCAGCAGCCTTTCACAGCTGATGGAAGAAGAGTTGGCACTACAGAAGGGTGCCTCAAATGTTTTAGGTGCTACTAGGATAACACATCTGAGATTTTTTGCCAGGAAAAGGATTTGTCAAAGACCAAATTTCTAGTAGTGTACAAGGACCTGGAATAAGACCCAGGTCTTGAGTCATGGTCCAGAGCCTGTGCTGGTTTTATACTCTATCTACTGTGATCCTGAAGATACCCCTCTACCTGAAACATGATGGGCTGATTTGTAGAATTTTATTTGGTCTGTTTTCTCCAGAAGAGTGTTTTGCACACCTGTATCCCTGCTGAAAGAGGCAGTCTGTCTTTCTAGATGTTTTTAAAAGCAGCAGACAGCAGCCTCGCTCAACATTTCTGCAATAACGATGACAACCACTGGAATAATATAAACCACTTACTAATCAGTTTGCAAAGGCAGGACATCTGCTTTACACAATACAGAAGCAAATTAAGGAGGCTTTCACAGTATTCTGAAATTGTGTGTTAGACTTTAAAGAGAGAGAGAGAGAGAGAGAAAGGAACTAATGGTAAATAAATTGGACCATAGTGCTAGTTTTCATCCAGCTGTATGCAGCTCTAAAACAGCTATCTCAGAAAGGTACCTATTATTTATTAATTCAAGATTACTCCAAAAAGCAATTCCTCCATAAATTTCTTTCCAACAAGGTTCTAATATCAGTAAATTCTTGGCACAAGTTATGCTGGGAGAATATGTCCACAGTCACAGTCTTCATTATTGTAATTCCAAGAGGCTCTTGCCTACAGACACTTGGATTTTTGAAGGTTTAAAGGGTTTTTCATGTGGGTGTACCATGTGTTAGGTGCTGACTTTAAACTACTCAGTCCTACCTTGCATTGCAGAAGGAAGAGAGGGAGTCTGGGATTCATAGCATCCCAGATTTAATGGGTTTGGTTTGTATGGCTTTGTCAAGATTCCATCATCTTCCTAGTAGCAGCCCCAAAGCCAGTTCTTACTGCCTCTGAGAAGCTCCATACATCATCTTCTGAGCTAAAAAGTTTAGTATTTTTTATGCATGTCAGCATGTGTTCTGAGACATGGTATTTGGGCAGGGAGGGGACCAACTCAGCTACTTTCAGGGATTAAGTGTGAGAGTCAGGAGTAAGACAAGTGGGCAAAATTAAGGTAGAGATGTGATTTAGGATAGGCATTGCACATCAGCTTGGAAGCAGAATACTCTGTTTAATTTACTTTCTTGGATATGTATTTCAGTAGACAGCTATGTCTGGCAGGGTTTAGAATGTATCTGGACAGAAATCCTAAGACTAATTTTTATCACTGTCTGGTCCATGGCAAGGATGCCAGTTTAACCTGTTTCTTATTTGATCTAAAGACTAGTGGGATTGGGATCTGAGCTTATGTTTCCAGCAGTTAACCACATCAGTACTGTTTGGTTAAGCAAACTCATTTAAAATTGGGAGAATATGAGTCAGAACTACACCTGATTGCCTGGAGAACCCAGTCGTGGAATACACGCAGTGCTGTGCTCTGAATGTTTTAGATGGCACAACATATGACCAAAATCTGATGGTCCAGAGAAAATGAGTCCTTTTGGGAAATGCAGATGTTAAAGATCTGAGCACGTGCAGCCTTCAACTAGGAGAAAAATAGACTTTAAATTCATCAATATTTCCTTTTTTTCTTGGAGTGGGGAATGTACTGATTGGCTGAATTTCTGTAGAAATTGCTGGCTTTGCTAATGTTAAGAGTAACACTTGCCCACTTGAAAGAAAAGGGAATAACTGAATCCATTTGTGGAATGTGTGTATATTATCCCTTTTGCTTCTTCCTGGATATGCAATTCCCACCTTCATCTCAGAGTTGGAAAGTTTAAGATGTAAAGCAGAACATACCATTACAAAGGATGTTTGGAGCTCTTAAGGAATTGGTTTTCATTTAGGTCCAAAGTATTGATGTGAAGGTTTTCTTTAATCTGTTTATTTTTTAAAGGTGGTGAAATATTTAGTACACTGTGTTACACTTTCCTTTTCTAGATTAAGTGTTCTGGAGACCCATCATCTTTAAACTGAAATGGCACAGGAGACTAATAATGGAGCAAGTCTCCACTATAAACTATTTCTAAACCAAAAACGTGTGATAGTTTGGATCTTGGGGAGCTACTTGATGTTTCTCCCAGCTGATTCTCTCATCAAGGGTGACGGCAAAGACTGGCGGTCGTCTGTAAAACTGTGGTCTCCTCTGATGTCCGTGGGTTTCATCTGTCTAGAATTAAAGGATATCAGGATTCCAGTAGTGCTGCACTGCAGCAAAAATGGGCAATTCCTCTTTCATTGGTGTAGCAGCACACCAGAGTGCTCAGTCTCTGCATTACTTTAGCATTTGCTGATGAGTGTGGATTCATTGACTCTGTCCACACTTCTTACTAATATAAAACACCGCAATAATGTCTGCACAATACTGTCTACAACAGGCTTAGAACTTGCTGCATAACTTAGCCTAATGATTAATTTTATTTCATTTTGTGCAGTCCTCTCTTTCTACCTGGAAACAGAGATATTGCAACACTGCCAGAGCATCTCTAAGAATCACCACTGCTCCAGACACTTCTAGCTCCTGCATTTTGTGAACTCTTAGGTGCACATTACATCAATACTTATTTTTGGACTAGAGGTCCACAGGGAGCCCCTGGCACAATATTTTTGCAGTAATTCAGGATTGAACTCCCTGTGGTTAGGATATACAAAGATATTCTAAGGATGGCAGTGATTTGTGCCTTCTGCACAGTGTTTCTCAAACCTCAAAATGTCTTTCCCTCAGCAATTTAAAGGTTGCTGTTCGCTCTGACTGCAGGGGAAAAGACATTACTGTTTCTGTGAAGAAGTTATCTGTGAACACGAAAAAACTTCAGTAAGTTCTCTAAGGGGAGACACCAAAACTCATAAAAATATTGACAGAGCTTATGCATAGCTTTTCTGCACTTTGTTGGTTATAAATAAAATAAAGGTACCCAGACTACATTTCATAATAGAAGACAGGTGAGCTGAAAAATTTATAAAGGTGGGAGAGAATTAAGAATGATAATTTTCAGTTAACATTTGAATGATGTGGCTCTATTATAAACCATTTAATGCAAGATGCAAATGAATGCATCTGAAAAGGGAACTTCATGTTTGTGGGTTTACTGTAATTGAGCACAGTATGTATTTGAAGGAGTTGTTAGGGAAATGAAGGTTTAAGGCTAAATATGACTATTCTGCTGAAAAGCTCAAAAATGTTTTAATCAAATAGAGAAAACAGGTCCTTAAACAAATAGGAACCTCGGGGTATTCTTTGGGGGCATGTGAGACCACAAGATCTTGAGTAATCAGGGGGTTCTAAGGCAATGAGAAGAAACTCCCCAAAACTGGTTTTGTGCTACTGATGTTCGCTGTGGAAAGTCCCAGTTCATTCCATGCTCAGCACTCTCAGAGCACCAAATTTTCTCCCTCATCACCAAGTTTTGATGAGAAGGTGCCTTAAAAGCCATCAGCATTCATGGAAGAGGGCAAGAGACACCACTGCCTCTTGTGTGGCCAATGAAATGCCAATGCCAGCCCCAGGTCAGCCTTCCCAGGAGTGGGTGTGCCCAATGTCTTGTCTGCTGAAATAAATTAGCAGTGTTTGAGGGACAAAAATGGCGCTGGCTGCATGCAGAGATGGGAAAACCCAACCCCAAAGCCCCACAGCCACTGGAATCAGGAGGAGCAGCGGGGCTGGGGGCATCTGGCAGAGCGGCAGGCAGGAGCAGTGGGTGATAGGAAATTCATTTGTTATCGAGACAAGTGGTGTTCAACGACAGGAACAGGAGAGTATCTCCTCCCAGGAGAAGCTGGAAGATAAATATTGCTTCATGATGAGTAAGTGAGGTTGTGGGAAGTCCTCTGATGGCAGGCAGATCTACTGACAGTGCTTCAAACATAAACATTTGTGGGGATACCTTTAAATGCTGATGGTTTCCTCCTCTCTGGGAAAGCATTGAAAATAGCATTTTTTATATAGCCCTTTTAAAATATAGCCCTTTTTATATAGCCCATTTAAAATAGCCCAGAGCCACTGAGCAGGAGTAAGCAGATGCAATCTGCTGACATTGTATGTTAAAAGCCACAATCTGTATCTGGCAAGTGAGTGGAGGTTTTGAAGTTGGAGTTGAACTAGCTGAGGTAAATAGGCAGGAATTGGTGCTTTGGTCTTTAATTTGTATTCAGTTTTAATAACATTTAATTGATTTTTGAAGTATTTTTGCAGCTTTCAAATAATTTGTAATGGTCTTTCAGAGCTTTAGATATAGAGCATCATATTTCCAGTTAAAGATTCATTATTTAATTACTGCAGCTCAGTCAAGTCCTGATAAATACGAGCACCATCAGAGCTATTTTTGTGTCCTGATTCATTTCTCCAACAGGACTGAGGAAACATGGCCTTGAACCATGTTTCTAATGGTGAACTAATTTCCTGCTGAATAAAAACAAGGAAGAGAATTATCTGCATATATTCTACCAATGATTCTACCACATAATACAGGGATTAATAATATCATTACATTTCTCCCCCTTCCGAACACCTTTCTTGACTTTACTAAATCACACACTCTGAAATAGAAAGCCAAACACTGAACAGAAATAGTAGCTAACATATAAAATGAAGATTAAGAAAAGAAAAAGAAAAATAACATTCTTAGCTTTGTTTCGGCTGCACTATTTTTGTAACCGAAAATCAACCTCTGTTCCTAAACAATTTATATGCTGTTTGGCTATTAGCATTGCTGCCTTTTAAAGCTCTCTCCTTTTTCTTCCCTCTCCTCTCACCCCCTGTATTTCATTTTTATACCTGTCATGAAATGGTCAGGGTCGGAAGTCAGCACAGAGTGCATCATTTGTACAGTGTGTCCCTTTTCCTCATGTGTCTCTGCTGCCAGAGAAATTGAACTTTCGTCCATTAAAAATCCATTTATTGTGTCTTGACTTCACTGAACTAAAGAACAGGACATTTCATCAAGCAGTACAGTTTAAAATCAAATTAAATTGTACTAGTGCCCAGAAAATGTGACATGATAAAGACCCCGACCATTTAAAAAATCTTTTTAAAGACTTTCCTGATTTCACTTACTGGTACTTCCACATGTCCTTTAAAGTTCAACCTGGTCAGTGATGCAAAGACTCACCGTGGGACACCTAAAAGAACCCCCCTTTTGTCTTTTTTTTCCCCTTTCCTTCTTTCCATAAAGCAGGTGGTGAGCACTTCTAAGAGATTCGTTTGACACCTCATCCAGATCCTGAGTCTGGATGTACATGGTCCCAGTTGTGATGTCCCTGTCCTTCCAGGTGATCCTGTATGATGGACATCATCTGCAGTGATGACTTGTGTTGGAGCACCCTGTGTTTGAGTAACTCAGTAGCAAACCCATGAAAATCAGGGGAGCCAATGCTTGTCCAGCAAACTTCCCTAATGCCTTTCAGCTTGGTTAAACACATTCCCCCAAAAATGGGGGTTGCATCATATGTTCTTCTGTAACAACCTGGTCCCTTTATTGCCTTATGTACCCACAGCTTGTAGGGGAGAGCCTCCCTAAATATGGTTCTTATCCCAGTTATAGTTTCCTCAATGTTGATGTACCACTGAGCCAGAGAAGCTGGAGTTTCGCAGACGGATTACAGAATTAAATTGTGCAACTTGCAGGGCTACATATGTGCAGCGTTTCTGGGAGTCCGGGAATGAAACGGGGGGCTGAGAAAACACGCGTCTTCCAGACCCCAGTGCAAGGGCAACAGCTGGAATTTGCACAGCTCCTTATTCAATTAATATTCAGAAGCCACTATTGCATTTTCCCAAGAGCAAAGAGACAGTAAAAGCAAGCTGCTGCATCTGGCTTCACTGTTTGTCCTCCCCCTTATGCGGTGTTGGGTTTCTTGGTTGGTTGTTGGTAGTGTTTTGTTTCTATTTTAACCTCTTATAAATATGTGTAACATTTGGCAAAGAGGCAACTGGGGACCAAGAAGAGAGCAGCAAAGTGGTGTTTCGGAAGCCAAGAGAGAAGCGTGTTTGAAGTGAATTGCACCAGATTTTTGTTCAGATGGGAGACGCTTGATTTGGTTTTTGCTTGACTTGCTTCCATGTGTAGTGAACTGCTGAGATGCTTGTTTGTAGTTAAGATCTTTCTAAGGTATGGTTTGGGTTTACAGGCTAACCAACAACAAGAGGAAGGTGTACTACAGTGATAAATATTTATTTGGATATAATGCTCACAATGTTTTTAAAATGTAAGCAACAGATTAAATACAAATAAGTTATCACTGCCTTTCATTTTTGAAAAATGAGGTATATCTTTTCACTTTTGGACTGTACTGTGTATTCTAAGTGGAAGCCGATTACAAAATGATATTTAGAAAACATGATTTATAGACCCTTCTTTTGTTTATATATACATAAGAGGTGTCCATTCTGTTTGTGTGCAGAAGGAGGACATCCAGTATGATGGTTTTACTGGCTCCCAAGCTGCTGAAATAGAAGATCAGGCCAGGAAATGTATTCCCTTATGGTGCTTTCTGGACTGAGGCATTTCCCTTTCTGGACTGATGCTTGAATTGCATGTAGTACACAGGCTCCAGAAGAGCTGATTCTTTGGCAACCTGCTTTTTTTCCTGCTCTAGGCCAGCCCTGGAGAAAGAGAGGTGAAAGAGAGTTAACTAAATTTCATAGCTTGTTATTTACTGTTTTCAGTGGATGATTTCAGCCTAGAAATCATTTATCATTTCTTGCAAAAATGATAAATGCAAAGTATTGACAAGTGGCCGAAAGCTAGAAGGAAGTTGTGGAAGTCGTTTTTAGCTTGCAATCAAAATGAGAAGCTTTGGGCAATCTGGTTTCCTTCTCTTCCTGACCCACCAATATGAGGGCGGTCACAGTGGGAAGCACTAAAGTATTTTTTCATGTACTTTGTTTTGTAATAAGTCACCTCAAATAGAAGCTTTTAATCATTCACTCCAACATAGGCTGAGGAGATGCAGATCAACGGTCTTGGCTTCAGTGTTTGGCTTTTTGATTTCAGGATTTCTATGCACACCACTTGCATCATTTTAATGGCAAACTACTTCTTTTTCTGGTACCTCATCATGGTTTAAAAAATTTATTTTGGTTTCCATTTGTACCCTTTTTTCTATTTTGACAAATTACAATTATAGTGTTCAGCTTTATCACTGTATTATAAATGATATAACAACTGCTTGTGAATGCCCATAAGTTTTTATTGTTGTGTGTGAATGTTAATAACAACATTGCAGAATGGCACAGAGAAGGCTTAGCAGAATAATGTTTGCATTTCCTCTAGTAAAATATCATACCATAGTACAATTCCTGGATAATAAAGCCATAGATTCTCTTATCTATCTGTGTCATGGTAATGAATCATGTACAGAGGTTCTAAATAGAAGGTGTATGTTACGTCTCTGATATGGATAGATAGGATCATAGCTCTTCTAGATATTGAAGAGTTATGATTCATCCAATGCCAGAGAAAATGAGTGCCATCCCCAGAAATTCCAGCTCTTGCTTCCCATGATTGAATGGGTATCATGGGCTTCCTGATCACATATTGCAATATGTGTGTACTGAGCAAGCAGCAGGCACAGAGCTGAAATGCAAAGTATTGGAAGTTTGTAGCATTTTTGGGCTTGGAGGGATCAATGTCTGTACCACCTTTTCTATGTGGGAGAATCAGGCTTCACTTATGCATAATGGCATAGCGAATAAACCCATAGGGAATAAACAATATTACAAAGAAAAAATTATATCAAGTCTGATTTAAAAAAAAAAAAATCCCTTTCCTCCAAGGAAATACACTTTAATTCCTAAATCATTTTCTCCTTTTTCAGCAAATTTTCTGCAGGGTGCTGATATCTAGACCACTGAGTAATGTAAGTTTGGACCTCTGGGATCATCTGCTCCAAACCCTAAATCAAAGCAGATCCAATGAGATTAGGATGCTCAGGGACTTGTCATGCCATCGCACACAAAAATTCCAGGAGAGAAACACCAGATTAATTCTTTTAATTCCCTCTTGTTAGTAATATGTTGTTGTCATACTTTGCTTCTTTGTTTTAGCTTGAGAGGGTATTAATGTGTCTGAATGGGATTAAACATGTATAAATCTTGCAGTGACTGATGCTTTAGGAAATAGCTGTTTTCTTCAGCTAGAAGGTTTTACTCCTGAAAAATGCTCCTAGTATTTTTTGAAAGCTTAGTCAAAACCTTAGAGTGAAAATTAGGTAGCAATACATATTTTGCTAAAAATCTATCAAGCATTAATTTCAATCTCTTTAGAAGAACACAAAAACCTCAATGAGAGGCTTAACCAGGAATAAAAGAACAAGTTCAGACACTTAATGTGTTCAAAATTCCTGCTTATTTTGTTGTGGGACGGCAGGAATGTGGGACAAACGAAAAGCCTCGAGTCTGAAGCAAACCTGACGCAGGAGAGGGGCAAGAGGGCAAGGCGGGAGTAGGATGAGGCATGGGAAACCATGGCACAGCTCCTGCCCTTTTCCATCTCCATTCCCTAGAAAGCCAGAACTGTGACAAAACAACCCAAAACAGCAAAGCCATGGGAGGTTGCACCCTGCCTTTCACCTTTTATCTTCCCTGGCCCACTGCAGGAGGTGGAAAGTTCAGTGTTTGTGTGGTTCTTATCTCCTAGGAAATCTCAGCAGTCAGAAAAACAATCTTAGCTCTTTTAACACTAATGAAAGTTGAAGGCAGTAAACAAAATCATGGAGTAAATCATCCAGTGCTGACATGTCTTTTGGAGCAAAGAGCCTTTCATTCGAAGATGTGAAATAACATTTCCGTCGTGTTTTTGCTCGTCTGATAATTAGAAGTGATTTAGGATGGCAGTGAAGGTGCCTCTAATGGGCACCTTGTGGGTCTTAATAAAAGGAAGAATACATTAAATGTAGTGATTTGTGATTGGGCTGATGGGGTTAATATTTTCTTAGAATATAGCTGGCCATTTTTCTTCCAAGTAGCGATGTAATGTAATTATAAGTACCTTAGTAGATGGACTCAATTGCTCCTATCATGAAAATTAATTTCAGGAACATGCTGAGGCTTTCTTTCGTTTCTTCTTTATTTCCTACACTGTGCAGGGGGTAGCAGACACATACAAATGAAATTATGTTTGAGCAGACCTCACAGAGGCCTGGCCAGTTCTTGTGAATGACTGAAATTGAAATCTGTGGGAAAGGGGAGCATTTCTTTTTGCATTCCTTGACATATTTCGCACCTGTAAAACTCCCAGTTTTCTCACATGCTCTTTCAAAGCACTTGACAAAGCTAGACACATATCTCCAAATTATAAGAGGGAAAAATGAAATATGCTGAGTTTTCCCAAAACGTTTTCTCGGAAGTAACTGAGCTATGATTGCAGCTTTTCCAATAAGTTTAGCCAAGCTTTATAATCAAGCTTCTTCAGCACATGTAAATGTTCTTACTGTAGTATTTCTAAGCACTCAAATACAAAAATAATATTAATAATGATCTCAATAATAATCTTTTATGTTTTCCATTTTAATGCATGGCAAAATATAACAAAAATTATAACTGGAATTTATAGTCTTGGAATATAAATTTCTAAATTTTTATGCTAAGTGAAAGACTAATATATAGAACAATTGCAAAGGTTTGCAAAGAATAAAAGGACAAAAATCTATGCTTAGTTATATTTTGAGCTTTCACAAGTAACTTTAGCCTTGAAGAACTTAATGAAATTCAATCAAATAGGACTCTCAGACATTGCTCTGAAAATATACACAAATATAGAGAGATATCAGCAACATGAAAGTGTTGGATTGCTGCTGTGTGGTTTGAAACCTTAATTACCAATACTCATTAGCAGATACACATCTGACCTATTCGGATTTAAAGCAGCTAAAAATAAGCCTTAAACCCATGGAGGAAGAGAAATTTACAACAGAACAAAGTAGTGCATCTTGATGTGTTTGAAGGCAGTTTGTTGCATGCTTTTAAACTGAAAGCAGACACCCAGGGTTGGGGTTTGTAGGTGTGAAAGTGGGCCTCAATTTGAGCTGATGATGTAAATCCATATTTGTGCAGAATTTCGATTTCAGTTTTACAGACCTTGCATTCTTCAGAGAATTTGCTGTCTGTGCTTCCTAAGTATTAATATTTCCTGTTACTCTTATTGCAGGCTATAAAGTGTTAATGAAAGGAAAAGAAAGTCTGGAAATTCCTTTCCAGAGAGTCATTTGCATGGAGAGGAGGGAGAAACACAAATATACTTGCAAGTCGAGGCAGAACTATGCTGGAGTTCATCATTCCCTTTCCTTTGGTTTTCTGGAGAGGTACTTAATGGTGTTTGAACATGACTGTATAGTGCCATTAATGTAACAATTTTCATTTGTACATTGCAACACCAGAAAGATAATCTCTCTGTTAAGTACTTTTCCTTTATAATCCCTGGAGAGTCAGAACTCTAAAAGCAAATATTGTATTTACCATAGACAGTAAAAGGGAGGAAATGAGGCTAAAATGCAAAGCAGCAGGGATAAAATAGAGTTCCTTTTGGATGTCTGCAGTGGTGCTATGAATATACATATACTCACTGTTACGCTTTTTATATTATGTCTAATTTGAAATAAACAACATGATTACAGATTAGATCAATCATGGCTTCAGTATTTCTGGCCAAAGCAAGAAAAGCCTGGATGTGCTAGCTAACAGTGTAATCGAAGCAGAGATTGTTTCACTGTTGGTGATTTGTTTAAGGATTTTAATTTACAGTAATGAGTGTTCTTCTCTGCATTGTAACCTGGCTCCCCATGTCTCCCTTTGGAAAACAGTCACTGCTTGCATATACCAGTGGAATGATGATGCAAGGCACTAAACAACAAAATAGAGCAGTTGAATGCTGCTGCCTGGCATCTCTTCCAGAACAGAACTGAGTGGCAAAATTGATGCCTCGCTGTCCTTACTTTTATTTGCACAGGAGCTCTGGTGGGAGCTCAGCCACTGTTGGCAACTGGGGGATATGGAAGTGGAGTGTCTTTCAGAATTCATCAAGTAAACAGATAACCAGTTCACTCCAGAGGACAGCTCTGCCTTGGCTACTGGAAGGATTGAATGATAAGATGACTTTTTCCTGCATGTGACTCGTGTGTTTCTTCTTACGAAGTTAAGCAAACGAGCAACAGGCAGTGGCAGCTGGAGAATATCACAGGTGCTTGAAAGCAATTTGACAAAAACAGTCAAGAGAAAAGAGATCAACAGTTTACAGCACATTTATTTTTGGGTAACAGTTATTCAGACTGGAAGGGAGCTGTTGGGAATTCAAGCAGTGTTCAAAAATGATTAAACATGGTGCTAGGAACCTGATGTTCAAACACTTTGAAGTTGCTGTCACTTAATCTGGTTTCGGAATCCTGCCCAGAAGTGATGCAGTAATAAGGGCCAGTTGCCATGGTTGCCTTTCTTATTGGTGTATTTTTAGTGGAATCATCAGTTTAATGATGAACAAATGCATTAAATGCAAATAAAAGGTGTATTAAGGACAATTCAAGAGAGAAGTGATAGGAAAAAAACCCTGTGAATACAAACGGAAGTGGAGGAATAGGGGTTAGTATAAAGAAGAAAATTTGGTCAAACTTACAGAAAGTTATCCCAATGTCCAGAAAAATAGCTTTGGTTGCTTTCTTCAGATGGAAAAATGATGGCTTTTCCCTTCAATTTCCTCCAGGGAATGGAAGCCTTCCATGCTTTCAATACACATCTAAGGAGCTTGATGGACTTTCTCTTTGAGGTGTCTGGAAGCCTCAGCCATAGGTCAGGGTTGTCTTTCTTGTGGGCAGCTCACTTGGTATTGAGAGTAAAAGTCTGTTATTCAGACTATTATTCCTTCAATCCAAAACTGGAGATTTTTGTCTGAATTCAGGGACTCCTGCAATCAACAGAATTTTATTCTTCTTTTCAGGAGGCTGTTAGACTGCCACTGCTTGAAATCCATGCTTAGTTTGCTCATTGATAGTTCAACAGTAATTGTATTTACGGTTCATTTTGCTTGGATGCTCGTGATTCTAATCTTTCCACAGTGTCAGTGGTGCAATTCAGGTCTGATGTACGTGTTCATCGTCCTGCTAAATGGAAAATCCCATTGCAGTTATGATTTCTGTCATCTCTGTGAAAGTTAGGAGAAAGGATGTTGTGGATGTTCTGTGGAAAAAGAGTGGGTGGCATGAAGTAGAATTACAGCTGTGACCAAATCCTCAATCTTGTCCACTGTGTAACTGTAATTTAGATGTGAATCTATATACATGAAACATTTAATCATATAGTGTACCTCTGTTTGCTAAAGGAATGAGGTACTGGTTATAGAAACTCCAAGGTGTTGCACAATCCTACTGGGAAGTGTAATAAATGACATGGAAAGCTGAAACAGTCAGACAAATCCAAGTAGCTGCAGTGTTACATAGTTCTGTTTAATTTTTCAATGCGACACTTGGAATGACATCTTTTCTTTTATAAATGCCAAGGAGAAGGATTTTCTTAGAAAGCACTACAGAACAACACAAGTCTTCCATTTCACAGGACTTTGCACCAAGTAGGAATATTAGTTGGCTACTCAGACGGAAGTAGAGCAGATGAGTTAAATCTTCATTTTGTTTCTGTTGAGCTTCAGCAACTGAACTTTAATGCGTTTTAATTACATTCCTTACCTGGTTGGTAAGAGGGGCTATATTAAACCACAAATACCTTAACTCTGGGGCTCATTTGTTGCAAAATGAACACCATCTCCTTTAATTCCCTATTTCTCTCTCTCTCTCTGCTCTTACAATATTTGCCTTGTACTGATTCCCCTTGCTAATTGCAATCCATCCAGCGCTGTATTGGAAAGAAACATTTTAGTTGCATGATTTAATGCTTTTAAGTTGTCTTGGCTTTGCTGACTCATTGGTCAACCTTGAAAAATCAAAGCAGTGCAAGCATTGCAATGCCAGCAGAGGACTAGCAGGTTGCGCAGGGGACTCTGTTACTGATTAGTGTCATTTTTTTTCCGAGTTGAAAGAGCTATTGTGTTTAAGGCCATGAGATTTAGAATTAGGAGTAATTAAAAACCAAGGCTGCTGTCTTTATATTTTTTTAAATATGAAGGGCCCCGGGAGTCTCTGTAGTCATTAGAAAATCCTATTCTCGTGCTAAGCCTGTCCTTATAAGCAGTTCTGTTGTTGGCTTTCCTGAATGTAAAGCGGGATCTTGTAGATGATGAGAGGGGGGAAATATCATAAAGGCAGGGGAGAAGAAAAGTATATGTGTGTGTGTGTGTTTGGGGGCAGATATTTAGTGGTTGCATGGCTGCTTTGTAATGTGTCCTTAGCAACTGGCTTTCTACTCTAATGGGAAAAATAGATGGTGGGAAAGCATTCAAGAAAAGTGGGTCACATTTGATCCATGACCTAAAAGGAAAAGTGGGGGAAGGGAATAATCAGCTCAGATCATTAATGAGGTGAAAATTTATCCTTATAAAGCTCATTCATTGCACTGGGAAAAACTGCTGTTCTGGTGTCTTGGCTATGTGATAAAAAAACCAGCTCCCACTCTCTGAAAACACAACAATTGCTCTGTGGCTTTGTATTAAGAGAGAGGGAAAAAAACAGAAAAAAGTTGTTTGTTTTAAACACTCTCCGGCAACACAATGATTAGACATGACAGTTTGGCTGTGGGGCCTTCCTTTCAGTTCAGGAAAATGTAGAACAGAGCTGAGCTGTCCTTTCCTAGTAAAAATGAGGTCATTTGTAAAGCTTTGTGTACATTTCTGCAGCACTTGTGGAACAGAGCTCACAAAAACAGCTCTCCTGAAGCCTCATTCCTACCTCCACCAGTGCTCCCATTTTTAAGAAATGCAGGCTCATTGACCACATAAGATGAGGAATCAGAAGCTGTGATTTAGACGAAATGGCTCCTCAAGGATGTATAGTTTTGATTTAGCTGTCAGTGCGCTGCCATTGCTGACTCCGAGCTTTTACAGCTGCATGTGGCTACGGGGAAGCTCCTTGTAATCTGTTCCTTCTCCATGTGAGCAGTGTATGTGTTCTGAAACAAGCAAAAGTACTCTGTCAGCCCTGATTATTCTCTCTGTTACTTATACAATGTATTGTATATATTATATTTGCTAATCCCTGTTGTTAATAAAAATGCCCCAGGCAATTAAAATTTATTGAATAAGAATTTATTTTAATTTTTATAATAATTAATTTAACAGCTAATACTAATTTTCATACCCAACTATTTTTCTCCTACCAATCAAATGCTATGTAGCTGCTAATATTTCAAGGTAGTTTTAATTAACGTCTCAGCCCTAGCGCAAGTCTATAGAAGAATGCATCATTGAATTAAATAAGAAAGGATAGCAAGGCATCTACTGGATAAATGCCTAGAAAATACAGAGTAATGCGAGATGTGAGCTGGCACATTAGAGTTGCATTCCCTTCTACCTTGAAATTTCAGGGAATACATTCCCATTCTGCCCAGGAAACCCCCCAAGACTGTCTGACCTTCTAGTAGAGCAGCAACTGTTTCAGCCAACTGTATTGATATTCAGTCCAATCATGGAAAGATGGAAGCACAGACAATTAAAGAAGCATTAAAGATCTTGGGCTCATTAATGAAGGTGCTTGGTAGAAACCAGTAAATTAAAAATTCCAGACATTATAGGCTAAGTGAACTCAGACCTGCTGTGTCCCTGTTACGATCCGGCTTAAACCCAGAAAAGCAAAGCAAGCTAAGTCTCTGCACATAAACTGGAAAGAACTTAGAAGGTTCAAAATATCTCCAGAAATGAGATTAAAACCAAACAAGGTTAGATGTTGATGCCAAAAAATTGATGTATTTTATTTAATAGTAGAGAGGCAAAGATAAGGGGAAAGAGAGAAAGAAATGGAAAAAAGAAGTGTGCGTGGGGGGTGGGGGACCAGGGAGAGGTGACAGGGGTTAGGTGGAAGCAGATCACCCATCCAAGGGTCCCAACGATGTCTTGTTGCTCCCCTCCATCTGGTCTGCTGGTGGTGAGGGTCCCCCATCGCCGCCGTGGCCATGGCCACTACATGGTGCCACACGCCATGCCACGCTGCCACACCACACGCCGCCACACACCGCCACACGCCACCACACACTGCCACACGCTGAAGAGTACAGAACTCCGTGGATTAATATACACTTTGGGCCAGGTGGGAACGCCCACGTGTCTTTCTTACAGGGGCTAGCTTGACACACTGTCCCTTGCAGCACTGAGGGTCTGTTGCATCATCTCTGGTGCAGGGTCTGGGGACCCCTTTGAGGGGGGCCCCTGTGATGGGCCATGTCACCCCCTTCTGCTGTGGATAAGCTTCCTTCCCCCCGGTGAGGACCCCTCAGCTGGGCTCCTCTGCACAGTGGAGGATGGGCAGTCACTGCACCTCTGACCACAGGCGTTTCCAACACACACCCAAAGCCTCTCCTCCCTCCCACCCTTTGGTGGAGGGTCTGTGTGAGCCTGGCAGCTGATAGCCCTGGGGCTGTGGTCCTCATCTTGGAGGTGTTAAGCTTGTGCTTTGTCAATGTCCCCAGTCCTGAGTTGTTACTTTATCTTATCTTCATCAGCGATCCGTGTCAGGCCTCAGTCAGGGCCCCATTCAGGGTGTGGGAGTCTTCTCTGCAGCTTTTGCAAAACAGTTTTAAAAGTCCTTTAAGAAAATATTTAAGTTGTAAAATATAATTTCAGTCTCTGACAGTCCCCTTCTCCCCTTTATTTCTTGACTGTCTATTAAGATAGTCTGAGAATTCCTGTCATGTTTCCTAACATATGAAAATATTAGGAAAAAATCTGGGCTTAAAAATAAAACTGGGTCTGCTACTTAGAAAGCCGGCAGCATTGTTTGGGGCCTCAGAGATGCTCTTGCAATGCAAATAGTAGTAGTGGCTTTGGAAAGTACTTTACTTCTGCTGTATTTCATAATATTCAAACACCGCCTTTAAAAGAAAAATTAGAATTGCATCAAGTTAAAAAAAAAATATCATGAAAGGGTTGTTGTTTTTTTCCTTTAATAACATAATGGTTTGGCATTTATGTAGTGGTTTCCTCTGAGTGTTTTAGAATTCTTTGTTGGGATGGGATCATAATTCAAAGGTGAGGGAGATAAACACAGCAAAGGGAAGAGACTTACGAAAGAGTGTGGCTGAGAAACAGGTTTTTTTGTTGCATAGTTCTCTGCTCTGTGCCATTAGACACACTTCCCAGCTTTGTTCTTCTATTAGATTTCGTCTCCTCTGAAGGATGGTTATAGCAAGAAAACTGACGTGCCTTAAAATAATCTGTGAGTAATACCCCTCTCAATGAATTTGAAATTGCTCGAGTGAAGCTCTGTGCTCAGTGTTGAGAGCTGACCTGCTGCCCAGCTGGTGGCTGCCTATCCTAAGTTATTGTGTGGGCACAGGGCACAGATATCCTTCCCTGCCTTAGACCAGAATGAGCACAAATCCACAGCTCTCCAGTGGTGGCAGTCAGAATGAAAATTCAGGCTTCATCGTTTCTTTCTCCATATCTCTTACTTACAGTGACAAGCCCAGCAGGTTCAGCCTTCAAATCATTAAAATAAATGCTCATATTATTAAAATCCCATATTTGATGCTTGGATTCCCCTTGGTTTCTTGTATCAGGCAGCTGAGACCTGTGAGCTTCAAGTCTGTATTCTTCCATTGCCAGCATCCTGGTCCCTCCAACTGCCCTGGGGCAGGTTCTTCCCTTTTTCCATCTGTTGAGAGAAGGTGCTGATGACCATACAGAGAAGGGTTATACGAAAAAACAGTTGGAAAAGGGCTAGAGATCTTAGGGAACCACATGGTGTTACTAATCCTCCAGCTTTCCAAAGACTTGTCATCACAAATAAGAGTTTTCCACTTTCAGGGGCAGGAGGGAAGGGGAAAAAAGAAGGAAAGAAATTAACCCTGTGGTGTGATGACAGAGATTTCTATAAATCACACTGTGTTTCACACTGCTGCTGACAGCCAGCCAAACCTGAGCTGGCCAAGTTTCCACAGGTCGAGCATGTTACAAGGAGCTTAAAAATATATCCACGACTGTTTAACTACCTTTTCTCTTGGACAAGGGTATTGGAGTTAAGAGTCTTTGTATATTATGGGGTAGTCAAAATTATGTGGATGGTATTTCTGGTTTTTTTTCCCCATCTCCTCTTTTCCCATTTCTTCTGTAAAAGTGCCAGCAAATCCCTAAGACCTGGGTTCATTTTTACTTGTGAATAAAACCTCCAGAGCAAATAAATATCCACTAGGATTAGATTTTGTCCAAAGACTACATTTTAGAAGTTATCTCAACCTTTTAATTTTTTCCGACTGCAATTATTTATGATGACCTTAAAAACATGGACTTTTGGCAACTTTTCAAGCTGTATTCTCCTTTCCATTTGGCAAAACAGTTCAGAATGGCAGCTCTCGTTTTTTTCCATGTTTTCCCAATGCTGCATTTGCATGGAGTGCCCTTCAAACTCACAATTAAAAGGTCTTTGAAGTCAGATGTGTCCCCATAAATGACTGCCATATGACTTGGGAAGTCTGTGTACATGTGTGTGCTAGGGTGTATTTTTGTTAGGATTTTTCAGGGTATGTTTATTAGGAAAATTTAAACCAGTTTTTCTCATTTTGTTTGTTTGAATGATGCCTTTAAGGGGGGGAGTTGCTCCTTTCCTAATTATGTGTAGTTGTTTATTTTCTTGTGAGCTTCAAAAGAACAGCACAACCGGCAGAGCAAAACATCTTATTTGCAATAATAGAGAAAAAATAAGGGACTAAATTAAATCTTAAACTATAATGAGGGTTTACTTTAAAAGCTCAGATTTGTTGTTGACTACTTGTCTGCTGGTGCTACTGACCTCTTGTATAGCAGGTCTCTCTTTGGATGTAAAAGTAAAACTGTTTGTAACCCAAAATACAAAGGAAAACGAATCCTTTGAAGATGCTAGAAAACACATTGCAATGGAATTTAGAAATTTCAATAAGTGAGAAATTAAGACAAATTGGCCTGTTTTGCAGTGCATACAATGCGTTCCACACGGCACACGTTTGGTTTTCTTCATTAAAATTGCTCAGTATTCTGCCTTCACATCCAGTTTCTTTACTTTAATTTACATATTGTGGTTGCGTGTCTGATGGGAGCTGGTTCTGCCACCATTTGACCCTGGCAGGAGCGTGTAAGTCTTGCCCATCTGAAGTTGAAGCCAGACTCAAGTTTTACTTATTCTGTCTTCCACGAAGCTGGCAGGGATATTTGTGCTGCTACATAGAATCAACTACCACTAGATGTTTTAGATGTTTTCTCCCTCCCCCAGAAAGCACTAGAGTGAGTTATAAGTATATTGAAAACTCACCGGGGAAAATCACTTTCTAACTATTGACATTTTAGTAGCAATCTAATGAGGTACTTAGATTTTTCTCATTTGTTATATTGAGGAGCAGTTAGAAAAGAGTCAGAAAAAGGGAAACTTTTGGATTTTTTTAAGTTTCCTTGTAATACAACTTAGAAAAAAAAACCCTCTATTGATTTTGTATTTATCCAGCAATCTGATCAGAGCTGAGATCTGCTCTGCAGAAAGACTGGGCACTTCTACAACTCCCTTTTCTGCCCCCTAAAACTTGTCTGGATAAACATGACTTCTCCCTGAAGACCTGGAAAGTGTTTTCCAGACAACATTCATGTTTTCCTTTACTAAATAAGCAGAATTTAGATGAGGTAGGAGGAGCAGAGGTGTTTTGAGGAGAGGAAGGGAAAAAGAGCAAAACAACTCTGCCTGCAGTCCCGCTTCCCTTGCTATATTTTTCATTGAAATGGCAAAGTCAGCTTGTTTCCTGTCCTACATACAGATTTTTGGTTGAGCTACAGCTTCATCAGGTTATACTTCCCAGTTACATTTGAGAGTTTCCCCACAGTTCCTGAAGTTTTTCCTGCCCACATGCTTTAACATCAAGCCTTTGGAGGGATACAGATTTTCTTCTTTGCTTGTATGTTTAAGATTTCACCTTCCTCTGCTGCTGAACCAAGCCTGATCCTGATTTTCGGTTTCACCATTTAATCTGTAGCCCCTCTAACACTGTTCTAATACCAGAACCTTGTTTTCAAAGATGGAGGAGGAGGAGATGGGAGGATTGACACTACCTGAAAGAGTTACACAGGCAGGCAAGGGACTACAATTCCCAAGGCCAAATAGTGAGATGAGAAGAGAGAGGACCAACCTCTAGCACCTCTTGGTTGTCCAGACAGAGGCAATACTGCCTCATGAATAGGCAGTGAATATCTTAGCACATTTTATCCACCTGCAAAAATTTCTGTGTCGTTCTCTGGGGTAGGATTGCCCCACTCCTGCCCTACTCCTGGCCTCTGATAGACTGCCAAAATGAACCCTCAAGTACAGGAGTAGCCAAACTCTTTTGCTTTCCCTTGGCAGGGTGGAAGTCCACCCTGGCCAAACGAAGAGCTTGACTCGTTGAAATAAAGCAGCATGAGCTGCATTTCCTTCTGTTCTGCAGAAATCCTCTTTGACCTCCAGTTCACTAAAACCTTTCCATCTGTCAGAAGAAAAAAGTTGGCTACAGCCCTTCAGAGATGACTGGCAGCTTCTCCAGCTTTTACAGGCTTGGTTAACACAGAAGCAGATCAAGACCACACCACACTGTCATCTGAAGTGCTCACGGCTGTTGCCCCAGTTAAACTCATCATGCATCAAGATGTGGTGGAGCAGCCACCCCGCTCTGAGCACGAGCGACACCCGAGAGCTCTGGAGGCCGTGCTGGTCTGTGCGCTATTCATGTTTCCACTGAGGTCGGCATCTTTCTAACAGCCCACTGCAGCT
Source organism: Corvus hawaiiensis (assembly GCF_020740725.1). Classification (NCBI taxonomy): domain Eukaryota; kingdom Metazoa; phylum Chordata; class Aves; order Passeriformes; family Corvidae; genus Corvus; species Corvus hawaiiensis. Next base: position 74,452,002 of record NC_063216.1, on the reverse strand, counting down.
GTATTTGCGCATTATGAAATCGCAGCTTCAAAGTGCCTGGTGAAGCAGATCCTTGCAGCCCCTCGCTGTAAGGAAACAAGAGTCACACCATGCAGTAATATGTCTGCGTGTGTCAGCAAAGTGCCTTTTCAGCCTGATAGCTGAGTGCAAAAATTTCAAGAGGAATCAGGAAATTAAATTTCGAATACACATCTCTTCTGTTTGTTAGGGATTCATCTTTTCACATAGATGCGACGTTCCATTGTGTGTCTTGTATCATCTATATACACAATTTCATTTTAATTTTTTAATATTGTCTTTCCCTGTTGTTGGGATTCTTTTTTCTCTCTTTTTCTGGACAGGTTATACATATGCTAATAGAAATATGCCTATTATTTGAAGCATAGTTCTGCTTGTCAATGAAGCTTCATTAACACTGTTATCACTGCCTGACATTTATCTTATAATTTTCCAGAATTGACTGTTACATCTCCATGGAAACCCAAATTGCAATTGAAACAAGTGCGATAATAAAGGCATCCACAGAGGATTGACAGTATGCAAGTCCACAGTGTTTGCAGGCTACATTTGTTTATAGTTCCTTAGATAAATCCCTTGCAGTGAAGATTTTTATTACCTGTTTCCTATCTTTCCATGACTACTGCTTATTGCAAGGTTTAGAGTAACTCTTTTTTTTATTTTGCTTTTTAATTAGAGCAATAAATTTTATTGGGCTCAGCAAGGAAGGCACTGAAGATGTAAATTCTGAAGTGATTTTTCTGGAATGAAATATGAAGTTTATTATATATGAATTTGGCACTGTATAGTCTAAGGCATTCTTATGTTGATTTGCTGGGGTTTTTTTAAGGAGCCAAAACTTGGGATCATGGACTCTTTTGATTTGCTGACTCTTGCAATATGCAAGAAGGATCTCTTTTTTTCTGTACCTAAGGACTTGAGCTCTCTTAAGTTCGTGACTTTAAATCAATTTAGATGGTGCCTCAAAGCAAAGAGTCATGAAACTGGAGTGGGTCCAGAGTGAATTAATCTGAAATTAATTTGATTTTGAAAGGCTCCATCTGGCTGTGTTTGGAAGAGGCATTTAGACAGATATATAAACAAATGATCATCTGTATTCTATATGCCAGATGTGGCATCAAAAAAATGAAGAAATGATTTAAAAAAAAAGAATCAGCTGAGGGGGATTTTGCTATAATGATGCTCAACTTGTTGAAATCACAATTGCATCACACTTTGGACAATGATCTTTTCTTATATTCAGATTTGTAAAAGGGGAGAGCGTGGCTGAGCTTGATAGAATTTTTTGTTTTAAGGAAGAAAATTGAATGTCACAGCTTGCTCTAATGGTCTATTTGAGATCTAAGCAAAACTGGCTAAACAATATTGGCTGTGCCCTTAACACAAGCAGGGCTGTGATCTTCCATTCCCTTTTTAAGGAAACTATTCAGGTAAAGCAGCCACGGGCCTCCATCTCTTTGGACAGGGCTCTTGGGCCCATGAAAATCATTCCCTGCACTTTGTAGAGCTCAGCTGGAACCAGGCCTGAGCATGTGTGTACATACACACGAGTGCCAGTCTTGAAAAACACTGGACTGTAAATGACTTCTTGCAATAATCAGTTGATTTTAGCACACAGAAATGGCTTCATTTCAAAACAAATATTTGGAGAACATGTTTCCTATGCCCTCCATCTCGACTCCAGGACAGAGTTTGTCATGAACTAGATAAGACTTTGCAAATTTCAGAAGAACTTGCAGAAAATTGCCAGCCTGGCTACAAAACTTGGTGAAATAGTCATGTCAGTAATTATGAAGTAAAAGAAAAAAAAGACTTTGAAACCTTCATTGCTATCTTTGAAGTTTTTTGGAGGGCAAAGAAAGAAGGGAATTGAGTAACAACTTTGTAAATTTGGAGCAGTAAGTGTTTGGAATGGGGAGAGAGAGACTGAGGTTGTTGACAAGAAAACAGATGGTCCTACATGTCCTGAATTTTAAAAGCCTGGTACTATTCTAATTCACTTGTTGACATGTCACCAATACATAAGCATTTGGGTGTAATCAAATACCGTTGTGATTTTTTAAAAAATAATACTGATAAATGTTTCCTGCCACACAGAAAGAAGAAGAGTGCTTCGTTGCAAATGTGTGTAATCAGCAAGGCAAGGCATTAATAATCCACACCATTAATACTGAGTAGTCAGCTACTCCAGGCTCAACTTCATGTGAAAAAGTGCATCAATCCATGCTCCAAAACTATAATGGAATTGTTCAGGTGCATAAGCTCGCTCTCATGTTACTGTCCAGCTTACAGTGATGCAGAGAGAAAAAAACCCTTTTCAATTAGAGCCCCTTTTAGACAGAGCACAAATATTAATGCCTCAAAGAGATTACAAATGAGAAAGTTGCTGAGGAGCACAAGATGAGTGGAACAGTAAGTTGCAGTAGTCACCATAAGAGAGGTTAGTTTAGACACAGACAAATTATAAATTAGAAGCCTTTGTTAATCCTAATCTCTCCAGGTCAAAACCAGATGTGCAGGTGCCCATCTGGGAGTTGGTCAACAGAAAGCAGATATTTAAAAGTCATGACTTAGGTATTTGTTGGACTTTTCACTGGGCATATGGTGATAGAACAAGGGGCAGTGGGGTTAAACTGAGAGAGGGCCGGTTTAGTTAGGTATAAGGAAAAAATTCTTCATTGTGAGGGTGTTGAGGCACTGGCAGAGGTTGCCCAGTGAAGCTGTGGATGCCCCATCACTGGAGGTGTTCAAGAAAAGGCAGGATGGGGTTTGGAGCAACCTGGTCTAGTGGAAGGTGCCCCTGCCCGTGGCAGGGGAGTTGGAGTAGATGGTCTTTAAGGTCTTTTCCAACCAAAACCATTCTATGATTTTCTGTCCTAACTTTCATGGGACTTTCCTTAGAAATGCACTTACCTTTCGCCTGATGAAGATAGACCCAATCTTGTTTAAGCATTTAATGTACAGAAAAAATTCTGCCCAGAAAGCAAAAATGAATTATTGGGTGATTGCCTAAGCTGAGCTTTATGTTGCAGAACATTATTTTTTAGCAGACCTCATCATACCTTGAATTAATTATATCCCAAAGCCTACAGCAGCCTGGAAGAACAAAGGTTGGGGCTTACACAGGCTCTTATTTTATATCTTCAAGTACTTACTTTTAGTCATTCTTACCATGTGTCCCAGAAATTTGTGATTCTTGTCTGTACTTGAATAAGAGGGGAAACAAATTCAAAGCAGTTAGGGTGGGGTGGCTTTGACTTTCTTCAGCCATTGAAGGGCAGGCATCTTTCACTGGCTGTTGAGCTTCTACTAGTTTCGGTTTAGTAAAATCTATAGGCCACTGTAGGCAAATCCTTAAAGGTACTGAAAATAGGCAACTGTAAGTTTTATCAGCATAAACAAAAAGATGCTGCCCAGTTCAGACGTGTACAGATGGTGTGTTTAATTGTTTGCTTCCGCTATTAGATGAACTAGCAGTGGTATTTAATTGGTTTCCAAAATAGAAGACTCTAAAAAACAAACCTCTTCCCCTCTCTGTTTGCTTTCACTTCTGTGCTTGTTCACTCTTGTTTACATATATTTTAACTCGTATGAGTTGCTCCACTCACAGCACACACACATCATTAAGCACTACTGCATGTTCTAAAAAATAATATGCATGATAAAAAATAAAAAATAGGTCCATACAGCAGCAGTAAGAGTTGAGATAGTCTGAAGCATGCAGGACTCTTTTTTTTCTTAAGGTGTGTTTGCATGTAAGGGGGATTTTTTTGAAGGTGTGATATAACAGATGTACAAAGCTTTTGCAAAGTTGCTTGACTCTATGGTTTCAGGAAGAATTACTAACAGCACGAGATTAGAATAACTTCTTTTGGTAGGTTTAAACATGTACACAAGGAGTATCCAGGGTTTAGGCTGAAACCCTTGCCTTAAATCAAACTGGTTTGTAATAGAGGCAGTGCAGGAACACAGGCTGAACACCTGAAGAGCCACCCACCTCTGGAGGTGAATATTTAACTTTGGTGAGAAGAACTCTATGGGCTAATTTTAGGAAGTCTAGAAGCCTTTAAGCACAAAGGAGTGTATGTGCACCTCCAGCTGAAAAGGGAACTGCATTTTAATGCAGCTCTTACTATGATTTCCTTTTGTATCCTTGATTTCTTTCTGTGATACTGGTGAGGAATCTGCATCTATACCTCTAAGAAATAACATGTTTTATCTCAGGTGGGTTCAGCTCCCTTCTGATGTTTCTCTAGTCTGTATTTTGTTCAGTACTTTTTCCAATTCATATTGCCCTTAGTATCATGCAGTCTGACCTATATGCTTGAAAGGCAACTTCCCTCTGCTGCTCCTTCTCCCAGCCCAAATTTATTACCCATCAAAATGTTTTCAAGGTAGGAATTTTCTTTTTCCCTCGGATTCTCAGACCTTTTTTCCTCTGGAGTAAAATGATGCCTCCTTACCTTACCTAAGATTTGCATTTGAGGTGTTAAAGTGATCACATGTACTAAATTTGGAATTAATCAGAAAACAAGTTTTCCCTATACTAGCAGTGGTTTACTATGGTTTGTATGATCTACTACATGGCGAGAGTTAGCAAAGCTGAGCTACAAGAAATCACTGATTTCACCAGAAAAATGACTGTGAATTTTGAATTATCAAGGCAGTAAAAAGTAGCTCATTGTCTTAAGAAAAATTACATGTTTAGAGATAATTTCTGTCAATGTGGAGGCAACACAGGGAAAAACATCTTTACATTTACCACTGAGTGCTTACACAAGCACTTGAGTATTATTAACTACCGAGAAGAATGAAATCTGAGCATTGCATGTCAGGTATTAAAGCCATCAGGATTTTCATGTCGTTCGTGTGTGTGAGTGCAAGTGCGGTTGCTCTCTGCTGGGTGGATGAAGAATTGCTCATCTCTTTGTTAAAGTCTTTATGGGGCTGTGAGATGGATTGCAAGTCTTACAGCTGCTCAGTTGTTAGCCCTGCTGATGGGTGCAGGGAAGCCTGGTGATAATTATTTTGTAGACTTTACTGCCTACATAGGACTGAACATCCTGAGTTTTTTTTCATTGGGCATGATTTCAGGGTCATTTAACAATTGCTGTTTAGGATATGTGTTACTTAATAATAATTATAAGTGTTATTAGAGTCTAATAGTTCTGCCAAAAACTGTTGTCGACAACACACTACAGCAGAAGCAGTTAATGATTTTTGAAACATCATCTTTGCTTTGAGCTGCTTTTGAGCAAGTGTGCTGCGAAAATGCTGATGGGCCAGAAAGCATCTGGAGATGACTTTTTTTCCCCCAAAACACAGAGACCTGGTCATTTACAGCTTAAAAATGTTGCACAGCTTCTTTTTCTATTTGTCAGAGGTTCTGGCCCTTATTTTGCTGGCCAAAATCCAATGTAGGTAATTACCTTCTGTGTCTATAAATTGCAACCCCCTGCAGTTTTCAATTGTGTACGGTATTGTTCTATCCTTCCTGGCTGAAATTGTTGTGTGATAATGCTCCATGTCATTAAACAGCTACCGTCTGTCACCTTACGATGAAGTCATTCCTCTCTAAACAATGAGTTTATAAAGCCCTTTTGGGTCCTTCCAGATAAAATTTGCTCATAAACCAGCAATTATGATCTTTGGAGTACAGTAAGATGATGCTTGGCTGTCTCTCTTGACAGCAGTCAGAAGCCTTCAAACGGGTGTTGTCCCTTTTGTCAGCTTGTGTGATATCCTGGCAGTGATGCCACGGCTCAGATGTAAATACTTCATTACTATAAAACCTTGGTGCCTGTAGATACCTCTGCACTGGGTTGGATTTAGTTGTCATTACATTTGGAACTCGTTTGTTATCATGTTCTTGTTCTGTTGGCTCTTAGAGGGAACTCAAATGTCTTATACTATGGAACATGAAAAAGGCAAATCCCCAGCAAAATGGTAAAACCACAATAATAGGGTGAGGATTGCAATATAAATTAACCAAAAAAGAACAGTATGAAGGTTCTGGGTAGGGTTAAAAATAGATTTGAAAACAGGTCTCATGTAACTCCGTTTGGTCCCCATTAACAGCTGTTTTTCAGCACCTGACTTGACACTGGGATCATTAATGGAAATGAACGTGGATTAATGCCAAAGCTCTTAATGGGGATGAATTTAAGAGAGTCTGTTTTGATTCAGATGCTATTTTGGAAGGCTACCTCTCTGTCCTCAGTGGTCAGTTCACTTTTAGCAGTCCTGAAGTAATTAAAGATATGAATGGGAGAGACCGAGAGGGCATCTACTACGTTTTTCCGGTGCTCCTGCTGAAGCAGCAGGGATATTAAAACAATCTCTGGCTTCTCAAGAGTGGCCCTGTCAGCTTGCTGAAATGATGGAATGGTAGTTAGGTTATTAGAAGAAAAATTGGCACAAATTGAGAGAGAGAATGCTCTGGCAGCAACCACAAGCAGCCAGCAACTCAGTGTCTTAATCTCTGCCCTCAGGCTGCTCTCTGTGATACAGATGACACCTTGTCAGTGAAGATGATGTGCTGGGTCACCCCTGAGTCCAGTGGGCTAAATTGGCCATGGAGGGAAGGATTGCTACAGTGTAGAGCCAGCAAGCCAAATAATCTAATTTTTTCTCTTTTTTTTTTTTTTTTTTAATGTATGTCATCATTTGGGTACTGATAGTAAGTGCCAAGGGATCCCATTCTCATTAGTGTCCCCTAGACACAGCTATCTCTGTACACTTGTGCTTTCAAGAAATAGTCCTAAGCTTTCACAAGAATTGCTTTTCTTCCTTCTGGAAGGTTTTACATGTAGTTTCTCTTTTGTCTTATAACTTCTTGGGTACAGGAGAAGGGGAGATGAGGGAAGGAAGAAGCCACTTCCTCTGAGAGCCACTGTGTTGGCAAAGAGAAATTAGTAAAAACCCTACAGCTGTTAGCAGCCAAAAGGTCTTAGTGCAGAGCAGTAATGTCCACTGGGTGAAGATGAAAGCTGGGAGAAGATAACAGAATTCATCTTTAGCAGAGATCATTTACAAGGGATCAAGAATATTTGGCTTAATTTTGTATGGAACCAGCAAGCTCTGTGACAACTGAACCATCAGGCAGGTATGGTGTATAGTTTTGTTCCTCAGTGGAACCTTCAAGTACACTGCAGGGATCAGATGCATAAAATCTATACAATAGGTGGTTTTTTCCCATTGTTATCTCTCTGCTGTTTTATTCACTTGTTCATTTTGTCTGCACCGGCTCTAGTCTTACTCCAGCTGCCAAAGCTGGGTGAGGATACTACTGCAAGTGTCACTGCTGCAACAGTGTTCATGGGCTCCTCAAAATCCCAACAAGTGAGATTTGGATTCCCCCTATGAGGTGTCTGAGAGCCTTAGTTTGCACTGAAATCAAAGGAAATACAATTTAGGAAGGAGCCCAGCGGTGTTTGCAGAAATGAGTGCCCTCTCTGTGGCCTGAACTTGTCTGTCAAACCCCCAAAATGTTGGCAGCTCAGTCAAGTCCCTACTATGTGGTAGAAAAGTATTATAAAGAAAAGCCTAAATTATGCTTGGTTTTTCCCTAACTCTGCAGGAGTTAGTGGATTGATAGAGCTGTCAGTGGATGGTGGAATTTAGTCTGGAGAAGTTTTAATGACTTACTCAAGTTAATGCAGGCAGTGAGTGACAAAACCTGTCCCCTGGAGCTTTGCATCATAGTTTATGGTACCTATGCCTTGAGTTAGAGCCTTCAACCAACTTCAGCCAATAAAGCATTTAAAGAATATGATCAATGTAATTCAACTTTGGTCCCAAACAAAGTAAAGAAAGGACTTAAACTTTTTCTGAATTTAGAAGAGAGCTTGGCCTGTGCCTAAACCTTTAGCTCAAAGAACTTGATGTTAATGGGGCCATTAACCTGAGAAAACAGGTATTAGTGTTTGGCTTTGTGGTTTCCTAAAAAATTGGCTGATTAGCAATGGAAATTGTGGGGCTCTTGGTGGTAAAGGTGATTTTGGTAAAGGAAAAAACAAAGGAATAAACTTGTTATTCTTTATTAAGCATGACCCTAGCTGTAATTTTGGGCTAAAGTAGCAATTGTGTATGGATTTCTTAAAGAAGGGCTCCAACAGAGAGAACAGATGAAGGGTATAATTTAAAACTGAACTCAATACATTTTCTCAATGCAAACAACACAGAGAATAAATGAAGTGAAAAGTCAAGCCAATTTCTGAAAGAAAAAAGTTGACCAAGCCCAGGGCAGAGGTGGGAGCTTAACTAAACTAATACCTTTTCTTTCAAAATAATGTGTAAGCTTTTTCCCCAGTTATTTTAAGCTATGGGTCAGGGATTTTTCAACCTCCCTACTAGGGAGGTTGTTTGACAGATTGGGTTTTAGGTAAAGGAATAGGAATTGCAAAGAAATAATGGAGTGATTTTCGAGAGGTTTAAGTGTCACGTAGGTGCCTACTGCTCCGTGAAAGTCTTGAGAGTTGTTCCCATGGAGTATCACTCGAGTCAGTCATGGTTTTTCTGTTTCTTGGCAATTTTAAGGAGGTGGTTGTTTGGAAGGTTGGCTTGGTTTGGCTTAAGTGTTGTCTTTGTATGGAACTGCAGTTTCTAAGTCACAGTTTCTGCAGTTGTACTTGTGACCTGTAGAACTTATTCATAATGAAGAGCATTTGCAAGACAAGATATTTGTACATGAAATGTAATATAAAAGTTTGGACCAAATCTTAGAGTCTCTTCCTCAGGCAAGATTCCCGCTAGAATAGACAGGAATTTTAGCTATTTATGAGTGTGATAAATGCTGTTGTCTGCTGATCTGTGTTGAAAGCACTTCACAAGGGATGATCAAACTTCTTGCTGGTGGTGTAAAATGTGCCTTTAATATAACTTTCTCCTTCCTGCCTGTAAGCAGGGAAAGTGCTAAAGTTAATATGGGCAAATTAATGTGTTTAGGTGAATTATGCTTTCAAGGAGATGAAACACATGAAACTAAATAATTTGTCCTCACACAGGTTATAGCTGTGAGACAGGGGAATTGCACAGGGTTGTTTTCTTCTCGCCACTCTTAGATTTTTTTTTTCACATGTAAAATATGATTTTCATCTGGTTATGCAGATTCTGAGCTCTTCCAAGTCCTCCGGTGGGCATTCACTCCTGAACAATCATCAAACGGAGAAATTCTAATTAAAGCCAAGTTTTTTGAAAGTGGCAGGTGGCTCTGAAATGCCTGAATTCTGCCATGATCAGCTTCTGACATTGCTGCATACAGGCCATTTGCCCCCTCTCCCTGGTGGAAAGGTGGGGGGATGCTGGAAAATTCATGCATCATTAGTGTTCTTTCTTGAAACTGAAGCATCCAAAAATCATCAGCATTTATGGAATTTCTAGCGAAGTAATTAGTTGGAACTACTGTCCTTAATTATCAATAATGCAAGGAGGGGAGCAGGGGGGCAAAGGGAGTGATGTATTTTCACTTTTGTTCAGTATTTAAAATTATTTATTTTCTGTGTAAGAGTACAAATCCTCCTAAACTGTGATCTATCATTTGTGTACCAGATCAGATTATTTTTTGTTCCAAAGTTCTTTTCCCCTGGAAAAGTGTGGTTGTTTTGAACTTGGATGTAGGATGTACATCTGGAGATCAGATAGACTAAGAATTTACAGGGGGTGAAAGTGTTCAAAAATTTGATCTCCTTTTGAAGGGGAAGAAACTTTCTGAAGCAGCATTTTCATTTCCACAACGAAGTAGGCAGTTTTGCCACTGCCATCTCTTTTTGAATTTTGCTTTTTTTATGGCAGCAATAAACAATGTGCTTTAAACTGGGTCTCTCCAGACTGCTTTTCCTTTTTAAAGAGCGTAGGCAACTAATCGGCAGCAACCAGCCACATAGCTGGAGTGTTTTCCATTCTAGGCAATATCATACTAATTTGATGCACACATGGATGCTTCACACAATCTGCAGATTCATCGCTGGCATCTTGCTTTAGTCATCTGACAGATTGCCAAGTGTTTCATACTCCTTTCATGTGACTTTATTACAAAACACACACACACAGACACACGCACTGCCTTGTTTCTGCCAGTAGCCAGTTTAGTGAGAATTCACTGCAGTTCTGTTTACAACAGCCATGGAGAGAAATCTGCACTTATTTGCCACTATCCTCTGCTTTAAAATGCAGAAGTCCCGGGTTGTGTTGTGCCGCTCTCATCTTATATAATGACATTAAGCAGCAGCCTGCAGAGAAAACCAGACTCAATGAAAAATGTAATAGCATTGTTTTTTGTTCGTAATACTTATGCTATTAATTAAATACTGATTTTTTTTTTTTCTGCTTTGTGCCAATTGACATCATCTTCTGCATCTAGTGCACATGAAAACTGCGTAGTCTCCTAACTTGCCTTCTCTTTATAATCTTCTTTTCCACTTTCTAGTAACGGCACAGCTAACAAGATGAATGGAGCTTTGGATCATTCAGACCAACCAGACCCAGATGCCATTAAGATGTTTGTTGGACAGATTCCCCGTTCGTGGTCAGAAAAAGAGTTAAAAGAACTTTTTGAGCCTTATGGAGCTGTCTACCAGATTAATGTTCTCCGAGACAGAAGTCAGAACCCTCCCCAAAGTAAAGGTACAGTAGTTATGCTCTCTTTGCTTTCAGTTTGTTTGTTTTCCCGATTATCTTGCTTGCCTTCAGCATTTCCAAAGAGGTTTGCATCTGGGCTCTCTGTTTTGTAGTATGCTGTGCTTAGTTATGCAGCAGTCCTAAGAGGAAAGGACTCCTGAATCCTATCAGATATTGCCTTGCTCCTCTTCTTAAATTGAAGTTTAATTGTCTGTTTTCTGGAAGCGTGCATTCCAACTGTGCAAAAAATAACAAAATATCGCTCTCCTTGTTTAAATTATCATTGCCAAGAAATGTGGAAATCTGAGCAGTTTCTTCCCAGGATTAGCTCATGAAAAATATAATTTTCTATTTCCTTTCGTTTCCTCTCTTTGCACCCCAGGTGGGAATTATTTTAAGGGTAAAAAGGGGAAAAGTGATAGTGGTGGGTTCTTGCCACATCATTGCTCCAGCAGCAATAAAAATTACAGTCACCCTGCTCTTTTTCCAAAATTTTTTCTGCAGTCATATTAAAGGATTGGTTTTTGGCACTGATACTGTTCTAAATGTAAGGGTTAGTTTTCCTACCTGCGTTTCCTCTATACACATCTAAAGTATTTGTCCCTAACTATATTGCTTCCTTTCACTACGTATATCTGTGCTTATTTAAGTATGGGAGAGTTTTGTGTATTATAGCTGTTTAAGTGTGATACGTGCTTACATGTAAACTGAAAGTGAGTGTTTTGTTTCACAGAATGCATTTTTCTCCCTACCTAGCTGTGTGCTTTCATTCAGGTTTGGTACATGAGAGCATTGCTACCGTTAAAAATGATTAGCATAGCTCAGAGGCAGACCTGGATGTGCATGTGTGTGCCTGGCTGTAAGGTTGCTAGACAGTTGCTCCTTCATACTGCACTCCTGCCACTGACTCTAAAAACCTTCAGAGCACATGTTATGGAGAATATCACAGAATGATTTTGTGGGCTCGCAGCAAAGTTAACAGTGCAAAACAGCCCTCACTGGAGATGAGAGGTGGCTGCCATTGTGGGAGGCACACAGCACAACCTCGGGCGCTCCTGTGCTTTTGGGTAAAGCACTGCCAGGGCTCAGCATATCTCCCTTGCCCTGGTACCAGGCAGAGGATCCTCTCAGTGCCTTCTTTTTGCTGCCCAGTTTAAGCAGTTGGGTACTTTGAGTGACCGTGGTCCATTTTGGGTTCCTTGCATCTCTCACTTCTGGTTAAAAGACTTGGTGCATTGGTCTCAAAAAAGTGTCAGGGAGGGAGTCCTGCTCACTGTACCTTCCTGCTAATCAAGTGTCTGTACTAGATCACTCTTTCCCTTCCCCATCCCTGGAAGCGTTCAAGGCTATGTTGTGTTAACAGCCTGCTCTAGTGGAAGGTGTTCCTGTCCATGGCAAGAGGGCTGGAACTGGTTGGTCTTTAAGGTCCATTCTAACCCAAACCATTCCATGATTCTGTGATTCAGAAGCAGAAGGTATGTCTGGTTGGAGTGTTTCAGTGTAGTTCTGCTTCCAGCCCAGGATTGATGTATTGTAGCATGTACTCCCCTGCTGTGTTAGTACAGAGCCCTCACCAAATGTCTTTTTCTTGTAATGCTTTAAGAGGTCAAACAACAGGATTTTCTGCAGTCCAGGCTGCTATGGATGAGCAAACTCCTCCTTAGTTTAAACCAGTAAAATGCTGAACTTTGAGACTCATCCATTTGGACAGAGCTGATTCCTGGGTCACAGCAATGCCTTCCCACTAAGCAGTAAATGAAGTGAGACTGATATTGTGGTCAGACGAAACCCATTGATTCCCATTTCTGGGAATCAGTGTACCTGTCCATTAGGCAGCTGAAAGGCATAAGTATGAAGCATAGGTCATGCAAATCATTGTATAGTAATTATCAATGTTTGTAGTCTCCATACACAATATCCTTTTTGAAAGGTGGCTGGATTTTGGGGATGCTTATTGCTTGGACTCTTTTTCAGCCACGCAGAGATTATGCTTGTCACTTCAGGCATTATGTGTTAATTAATGAGTAAATGAAATTAATCCTGAAGACAGGCAGAATAACCTTCAGACTTGCTTTTCTCTGGTACCAGCAGCAAGCTCCTCTGGTGGTCAGCTTTTCCCTTGGAAGCCTTGGAAGAGTGTATCTCCATGCTGGCTCTATCCTTCCTCCTGGCTGAATCTGCCAGCAAGGTTTCTAGAAACCTCTTGAGTTTCTTGTGGATATCTCTTGACTAGGAATGATCTTTATTTTCTTAATCCAGTAGCACAAAGGATTCTGTATGAAAGATTGTTAAGAATGCTAGAAACAAACCAAAAAATTGCCCTGAGGAACATCTTACAGTCTTCTTTTCATCACAATGCATGAGAAATACTTCATGTATACTATCTAATTGGCATTTAATAATGAAACTGAGTTTTCATTTTTTGTTTGGAGATAACAGAATTATAGAAAATCCTGAACTGCAAGGATCACGGAGTCTAACTCCTGTCCCTGTACAGGACAACACCAAAAATCACATGTCTGAGGTGGAGTCAAATTCCATGCTCCTCTTATGTGTAAATACCCACACAAAACAACCCTTTTTATTTAATTTGAGCTGGGTGGATTTGGGTTGTTCCAGGCATTTTTCTGCCTGCTCAGCCTTTTTATCACCTCCAGTTGTGTAGAACAGTCCATCAAGGGGACCATGTGGTTGGGTAAGGTAGAAAAAAGTGCATTTTTCATTTCATTGCATGGTTGGGACTGTGTGCCAGGCAGAACATTCACAGCCTGGTGTCACACAGATATTTTCTCTGATTATGCTGCAAGCCACGAGTTGCAATGACAGGAATGCAAGTTGGTGTTACTACACCACACGGGGTGGGGAGCAGTTCAGTTTTGCTCTTTAAAGAAAAGCATTTTGATTTTCGAAAGATTTCTCTCCTCTCAGGCAAGGGTTGTGTATTTCTGTGAGCTTGGCCAAAGGGGCTCCTCTAATTTGGACAGAGTTTTTCTCTGATGAACTGGTTATGAAGCTGCAATCTGAGTCTCTCCCAATTCTGTCAAAAATAACCATAGGCTGCTTCTCTCTCTCCTGCTGTTATTCAGACTGTCTTTCATACCCTCCAACGACAGACGGCCTAGTTCATGTCTTTCCTCCTTTTTTGTATTGCTTGCCAGCTCTGCAAAGCTGAGGCTGGAGGAAGACAGGTAGAAAGCCAAGTTTACCTCACTCTGGAAAACCAGAGGAAAGCCATCTTAATTCCACAGATGTATTGATACTAATGCAAACACTGAAGCTTGGCTTTATTAATTGGGAGCTTCAGGAATGGCTGCATTCTAGGAAATTCCTCGTGCTTTCCAGAGTTTGCATTTCTCTGCTTCTTTTGGATGTGTGAAAGACCTCAGCAAAGTAATTTGACTTTGTTTTTATCCCCTGTTGTTTTGTAAGGCTTCTTCCTCTTTCTGCAACAAGAGAAATCCGGGGGATTAGGTAAACTAAAGAAGTTAAAAAAAAAAAAAAAGGGCCGAAAATTCTGTACCACTGAAATAAATGGCACTTTTGGCTTCTGGGGGCTAAGGGGATTCAAAGTCTGGGCAGATCAGCCCTCTCTGTTCCCAATCCAGCTTGCTCCCTTTATATAATTTATTCTGGGTGGGTAGATGACTTTTTCCAGGGTAGTTGTTAAAAAGAGCTGCTCTAATGCCTCAAATGTAGCGAGCTCTGTGTGCAGGCAGCACACACTGCCACCGAGATCTCTCTTCTTCCCACTGTTTTCCTAAGCCGGAAAGATTTCCTTGGGTACCTTGGTTTCAGAGTCCAAGTGCTGAAGCAAGCAGATGGCACAGGGCTACTTTTGCCTTTTGAAATGCAGCAGAAGAGTCTTGGGCCAGATCCACTATGTCCTTTTGGCACATTGCCTCTGTTTCAATACCTGATAATTCTTGCAGGGATCAAGATCCTCTAAACCAGCTTTGTGAGCCTGAATCTCTTTCTGCTGCCATAGGAATCATAGGAAAGCAGGGAGAAGCACCCATGTAACAACTGACTCCTTATTTGCTTGTAGCCTTTCACAGACCCTTTATCAGATTAGAGGGAGGCTGCTGAGTGAACAAGGATGTACTGTAGTTAAAGGCCAGTGTTTATTATTATCCTATTTAACATGGTAATTTAAGTCTACCAGGAAGCGAGCAGAGGAATCTGATAATGAGGCATTCATCTGCTGCATACAGGAGAGAGTGGGTGGGCAAGGAGGCATACAGGTATATATAGTTATGTGTATGTAGAGAGAGAGAGTGATATGCATACAGGAGGCAGAAGTTACCTTGCTTGCTTGGGGCACCATTTCAGCCTCAGTTTAGCCCTTCCAAAACAGTCTGGTGCAGGCAGGGGCGGACAATTCCTTTCCTCCAGCAGGTCCCTCTCACAGTGCCCAGTACAGCAGGAGAAAAGGGAACTTGGGCAGTCCTGCACAGCAGCAGAGCTGTGGCACTTGGTTTGTCACACGGGCCCATCCTGAGTGTCCTAACCTGCAGCAAAGACCTGCTGCTCCTTGTTCCTTGCCTGCCCCTGCGACACCAGCCAGCCGATTGCACCCTCCTCTCCTTCAGGCAATTTCAATATTTGTGTTTGGCAAAATTGTTTTAGATGCTCTCTAAAAGCTCCCTTCAGCCAGCGCACCAGGGGCCAGGCTTTCTTTACACATTGTGTCTTATTCTGTGTTTTGAATGCTCTCACTGGCCCACGTGAACAGTGTTTAGCTTTTGAGATCAGATGAGTTGCACCATGAGCACATTTGCTGTTGAAATGGCACAACGTGTGACCACAGCCATTGTGCATCTGTGTGTTAGACTAAATTTCGGTGATGGTGGCTGACAGATATTTTTTTACTATGCAGACTTGAAATCTCTTACTGCACTGCATTAAAAAGTGCCTTGCATGTTATTTTTTTAGCTGGTGCGTTGTGCACTATAAGAAACTTCACGCGACAAAGACTGGCAAAATCCAGATGTTGTCATTAAATACAAGTACAATGGGAAAGAAGTGTGAATGATAAAGTTGAATTTTTAACTTAAAGTTTCTTACTGTAGGGTGTTTAAATTTAAACCTTAAGGAATCTTAAATCTATAATTTTAAATGGGTTGTAAATAGCATAATGGAATATATTCCAGATGTGAGCTAATTTTTATAAAAGGTAATTCCTACTCGACAAATCTGATGGAGTTTTTCAAGAAGTTTCTGTGAAAGTGGACAGGTGTGAAATCATCTATGTAATCAAGCTGGATTTCCCGGGGGCATTTCACACAGTGTCACACGGAAGACTAATCCATGCAGTTGCTGGTGAAGCAGAGAAGGGCCCATTTCAAAATGGAGAAAGGAGCTGGGTAGATGATCGAGGGCAGATTAGAATGGGGAAAGGTTGTGGGCCAGGGGAAGAGAGGGGATGATGATTGGAGAGCAACAGGGACTGTTATTGGAGATCAATACTTTTTCACTCTCTATGTAAATGGCTTTGACAGAATGAACCACCAACTTGTTATCCAACTTTTTGGATCATGCAGAAGGGACTAGATGGGGGAGAAGCCACCTGATAACCTGGAGAAAACAATCCAATACAAAGAGATTCTGCTGGGTAAAATGAACCATGAGCAAGAGTAAATTTTATTTTGAGCAAACACATGTGTTGAATGAGTGTGTTTTTCAAAGATTTGAGAGCAGGAGAGGATTCGAAGAGTGCACATTTCATAAAAGGACTGAGATGATGTTTTGTGTCTGTGTGGTCAAAAAGGCACAGAAAATGCGAAGCTGTTTGAATGGAAGCATTGAATAGAGCTTTCAAGGAAATACTGCGCCACTTAAAGAAGGGTTTTTTTAATCATGCTTAAACTACAGTTACCAATATTTAGTACCATTCTATAGAAAAGGGCAGAGGTCCAGAGAAGAACAGCATGATTTTGTATGAAGTCAGGAAGGGTTGAGCCATGGTGAAAGGTCTAAGAAGGTTAACTTGTAAAGGGCTTCAAACATTGACTTACAAGAAAGCTAAAAGGGGAAAAGCTGAGGAAGAATACAGGATTGTACCTTGGTTTGGAAAGAAAAAGTTATAAGGGGATGCAATTGAAGTTTCTGCAGTATGTTGAAGTGCATACCAAAGGCAGGAATAGATAAGCTCTTTCAATTAATATTAAACCCAGGGACTGCCCAGCATAGACTTAAGACTGAGGAACAGCATGCCAACAGAAAAAAAATTCAACTTCTCAAGTCAAACTTTCTTCCTCCGCTTTCAGAGCAGAGAATGGCTTCCAGAAGAAGCAGTGAGAAGAGTTCCAAAAGAAACTTTTCTTTTGCTTGCTTCCATTTATTGTTTTGAAATAATGCAACTGGAACAGGATGTGACACGACCGCTCCCTGTGTCCAAGTGCCATTTCACCCCATAAACAGGACAAGGTGTCAAGGCTGCAATGGACACAGCCATCAGTGGCTTAGCTATGTCCAGCATGAAGAGGGGCTGAGATTGGTGTCCCCTGATATTTTTTGCATTGGTTTGAAGAGAGGGAGCAGATGAGGATAACATCCCTTTGTGTACTTGACTGCAAACCTCTTGCCCACATAAATCAGTCTCACTGTAATACTCCCTTCATTGACAATGGCAAGAAAGTCAGCCCCTTTGATAGCAAAAATTATCACAGCAAACCCAACCCAGCCAGACAGAGCAGAAGTAGTGGAAGATATTTGTGAAGACACTGTAACAGGAGCAGGGGGCTGTGGTTGCAGATTGAAAAGGGTAGAGGGTCGTGGGGGGAGTTGGGTAGAGGATTTTTCAGCTGTAGTATTTAAATATAGAGGCAGCACACAAACCTTTCCTTAGCCTTGTTTCTGAAGTTCCTGTATACAGCATATGAATGACTGGAGCTGTAGCAGAATGAAGCTTTTTTTTTGGGTATCTTTTCCATCCCTACTTTTATGGTATTTATCACAGTGGGAGCTTGGTCCAGAAATGAGGACTCTAGGTATTGCTGTAAGAAGTTAATAAAAACAATACATCTCGAAGGGATTAAAGTAGATCACTTTGGGGCTCATTGGCTGCAGTTTCATAGCAGCTTAACTATGATTTACAACTGCATATTAATTTTAAAAATTAAGCTAAGACTGTGTAAGCACATTATTAATTACATCTATGCTGAAAAAAATGCATAAACTTTAACTACATGGATTTTTTTAGTTAAATTGGTAGAAAACCCATGTGCAGACCAGCCATGAGAAGAGCAGGATTTCATATTCCAATTGTGGTTCTCTCTAATGTACATGTCTGATAAACACTTGGGGAAAAGGCAAATTGAATAAAGCAGTGTTTGAAAAGGACTTTTTAAACTTCACTTTGGGCATGCTATAATGTTGGCAACTTCAGCACATCATTCAGCATTTACTTATAGAATATTTTAGAACATCTTTAAAAGAGAGTCCCAAATGTTCTTAAAATATAAATGTGTAATCTGTTGTTTGTAATGACATCACTTCATTGGGGAAAAAAACCACATAGGCAGGCAGTTAAAACAGCCTGAGCTTTCAGCAAAATTGAAAAAAACCAACTAATCAAATTGCTTTGTTGAATGTGAATAATATGCCAAACCTCAGTTTCTCAAATATATAATCTCAAAGGCGAAAATCGTAATGCATGAAAAAATCTAAGTCAAGTCATGCACACACTTGCACGCAGGAATTAATCAATAGATATAATACTCAGACATAAAACACAGGCATGTTTAAGTATTTTCAAGATTGCTGCCTACGTTTAAAATATATACATCTATAAAAGTGCCAGATACTGTCAGTTTGATATTCATGGTATCCAGTTTCTTTAGTTGCATATTAACGCTCACATCAATGAGATTCGACCATTTTATGACATTGTGGCACTGAAATTCTTTCCTCTTCCAATTTTCTATTACATGAATAAACATACAGTATTAATCTGCTCGTCACATAAAAAGTTATGTGAGTTTTTGTTAAAGGACAATGGCTTCAAAACAAACCACACAACCCTTCTCTTGTTATGTAGTGTTCCTGATTCTATTCAGTTCTAATATCAAAATCATTTGGTTCTAACACAAGAGGAGGTTTTGCAAAGGTTTTGAGGACTGGTCTGAAATCTTCACACACTTTGTCAAGGAGCTCAAAGTAAGAAAATATTTGACAACTGAGAAGTGTCAAAAATGAAGTGCAATTGGAGAGTAGCCTTATGAGCATGGATTTCAGCTGTACTGCATCTTCCAAATCTCTCATTTCCACTGCAAAAACAGCATTTTATTGCTTTTATCTTCTGCTCCTGTCACCCCACAAAAATCAGTCACAAGTGCCTGTGCACATATATGCACAAATAAATAATAGCCTAAAATTAAAACCCACAATGAAGGAAGATTTCCTTATTAAAAGATAGAGGGAGAGACTCCAAGGCAGTAAGAATTTCTCTGTCACTGCTGAGATGATGTGAGAGACATAAATATTACAATGATGGGTCACAATAAAAAGCTAAAGACCACATTAAAAGTTTTAGCATAAATATGTCATCAATTTTCCTAGTCCTTAACATGAAATTTAAACCCCAGGAGGGCCTTGAAAGGATGTCTGCTATTCTTTATAATTTTGAAATGCATTAAAAGCAGATAGGTATAGCAGTGTAAATTAATTACTATTTCATTACTTCCATCTTCCCTGCACCAGACCTTGTCACCCTGTATATTTTTTTGTGGGAGCAGGGTAGCAAGAGGGCAGATTTGGGCATGTTTTGGGTCTGGCAGGATCCACAACCTGCTCAGTGTCAGACTTCAGTGATACAGATGCTATAAAAGGATGTGCTGTGCCAGTTGTAGTATTACTTTTTTTTTAGATATCAGTTTCATAGTGCACTGTAACCATCAGCATATTTCAAAAGGATAGCAAATAATTCCCCAAGGATAAAGTCTGGTAGTGGCTTCTAAGCCTGGTTTGAGCTTAACTCAAGCCAGTGAGCTGTGGGTGGAAGGCTGCGTATGCCATATAAATCTCCTGGTCCATCTGTCTTGGGAAAGAATGCATTTTCAGGAATCTGTGTCTTTCTAATTGCTTATAAAAACACTCTGAGACAAGCCAGTGAATAAATTAAATTTGAATGTTTCCAGTGGATCTTTTCAGTTTCTCACTGAACTTAATTACTGTCTAATCTATGCCCATGAGTATGCAGTTTTAAGTGGGACATTAGACTTTCACTCTGCAGATTAAACTCTGTGGTGCATAAATTCATTATTATTTGTGGAAGTGAAAACTTCAGTGTCTACTACCTTGTGGTTTTAATTTAAAATAACTACTGCATCCGAGTCAGGCATTCTTTTAGAGGACTAAGCAGAGCTGTAAAGAGGTGGAAGATGTTTTCTAATAAACCGTGTCTCTTATTCACCCAACTGAATTGGGAAAATTTATGTTTCAAACAATAATTAAAATCTCCTCGTAGCTCAAGATGTCATGCCTTCAACTGCAATTTTAGGGAGCTGTACCACAATAGGGAGTAGATTAATTTAATATACTGCATGAAACTTTTTGCTGCAAGGATGAGTGTGGCACCGTAAGGAGCAGCGCTGCTGCTTCAGCCAGACATCTCCAAGTGTTTTGCAAAGGGAGACAAATAGCATCACTCCATTTTTACCAGCTGGAAGAATTGAGATACAGAGGCCTGGGGGGACTTTTCCCAAATTTTTTGAGTCACTTTGAGCAGGCAGAAAATAATGTCATGTCTGTGCTGGTGTCATTTTGCCTACATCAAATCTGCTCCCTTCGTTTTCAGAGCATGAATCTCTGAGCTGGTTGACACAAAAATTTTGTTATGTTAACACTGCCCAGGTGAGATCTGCATTAGTTTATTTACATATTAATCGGATCTGATGAGAACTGCAGTTAGAAAACAAGTGTGGAGCAGACCCAAAGGCACCAGCTCTAACTCTTCCTATGCTCCCCCTAATTAATACAATGAGTCTTAAACAACAATCTTCCTTTATTATTTGCAGATCATGGGATATAAAAATCATTGTAGATTTAAAATGGACTATATTAACCCAAGTAATTCCACCAGGACTTGAGTTTGTATAGTGAAAAGTGTTGTGTTGTCTCTGGCTCAATTAGATTTTTCTCGGTGTCAATTTTAATTCACTTCACCAGAGCGTGGGGGAACTCTCAGTGGAAGGGAAAATGTTGCTTCTGAATGAGAGCCTACTGTAGCCCACATTTTATTTAAGAGTTTTAAAATGCTTTGCAGTCCCACATTCTCCCTTGTACGTCTGCTATTGTGTGCCATAAGAGCTGAACAAAATCGCTTGATGTTTCTTAATGTGACAGGCATCTGAGTCTGAGCAGGAGGATGGAAATGGGGAAAGCAGGGTCCTTGGTCCTTCTTTTTATTTAATACTAAAAAAAAATTAAAAAGTCTTTGTGAGACTTGGCGGCCAAAAAAAATATTTTGAATCTTTCCCACCCTTCCAAACACCTGCCCATGCATAAAGAGAAGTAAAAACTAGGCAGCAGGGTTTCCTTTTGCAGTGCTGAGCTCAGGACAGAGGTTGAGTGGCCACAGAAGTTGTTTTTTCCCCTTTAGATTTTGTTTTTCCCACTTCCCATGGCTCTCAGCACTTTGGTGTGCATTGCTTGGTTATGCTCTGCTTGGTGCAGAGTAACCCAAAATTATTATTTCTTCTCTATTTCAAAGGGTAAAATCGAGTAGATCTCTAATTTGAGGATGCTTCTCATTGTGAGAAGGAGAAGACAAGAAAAAGAGCTGTTGGGGAAGGTTTACCCTGGACAAGGGCCTGAAATGTCTGCTGTGTATATTTAGGGCTTTCCAAAATGCTCTTTTCCATCATGTTCAGCAGTTTTCTCTTCCTATCTATACACTTGTTCTTCCCATATTTCATTAAATTCTCAAGACTTTGGCTTGATGGGTAGTTGTGCACACACACTGAAGTTTTACTTTGTGTTTGGGTGGGTTTTGGTTTGTGTACTGGGGTTTTTTGGCTGATACCTCCCATTTTCCAGTTTTGCAAGTGATTGAGACTGCTTTCCAGTATATCACTGGGCTACCTATAGGAAAACAGCTGGGACTGTCACCAAAACCAGTCTATTGGGTCAATGGATGTGAACCTCTTTTCTGATTCAGACAGAAGATGATGCCCCATAGCTATAAATAATGTCAGCTTGTGTATGAAAGGTAAATATGAAATTGTCTCCATGGAGAACGCCTTCATGTTTTTCAGAAGAACTGTGCAAAACACTCTATGAAAATTCAGGTTTCCAAATGTGTCATCTTCCAACCTTTTCACTTCCAACAGTTTTAGCTTTCCTTTCCAGTTAGCATGTGATGCCTTTCTGTGCGTTGTTACTTGCTAGTTCTCGCTTGGGTATATATTGAGTTAAAAGGTGCTGTGTGAAAGTAGGGAATCATTACTATTATTATTATTATTATCATCATCATTATTTAGATTCTGCAGTTTAAGTACTTCAAAAAAAATCTCAAAACTAAAGGTCAGTGTAGCTTGTAGGTTTACACATGCACAGTAGAAGTAACCTTCAGAAATTTCCTCATGACAAGATAAGTGCAGCAATTATATTTAAATGAGTGCCAGAGAAAATTTCACTGTAAACTGCATTAGCTGGAGAGTGTGTGCTGTAAGAGGATTTAATTGAATTAATGTTACTTACTATCAAAAGCTCCATCTAGTGTATTGCCAGGTCTCCTTATTACTAAGAATAATATTTGGCTCATAAAGACCCCTGCTCAACTAAGCACACAGTCCTGATGACTTCAGCAAGTGATTAAAATTAAAGCATTTCCTTTACTGCTTTGCTGAACAGAAACAGGCTAGGAGCTGGGAACAGGCACTGGTGTGTGTACAGAGCATGGAATCACCAAGCCCTTTAACAAGGCTCTTTATGGAGATTCCTCTCCCAAGTGTCTCATGGAGGTGTGGTTTTGGCATTAGTGTCCTTTCCAGCTTGAATGCAGTGGGTTTGGGTCATGGCTGTACCAGTGATGGAACCAAGCATTGTCTGGGTGTTCAAGAGAGACTCGGGGTGATCCAGGCTGGGGCTTGGAAGCCCACCACAAATAACAGCAGTGATGGCAGAGGGATTTAATTGAATAATCCTGGTGGTATTTTTAATGCTGTTATTAATGCAGGACTCTCACTCTTGCATTATACAGATGTGCCACAATGAGATACAGAGGGGTATTTTGTGTGACTTCCTACATAAAAGCAGAAATGCAAATGAACTGCATTTACATATTCACATGATATAAACAGAAAACTCAGACGCGTGGAAACACAGGGACATAGGCAGAGACATGCTTCAAACCATGGATAAAGATATCCATAGTTTTCCGACTCTTATGTTTTAACCATTAAGGAGAAAATGTGATATATTGGATGTTTTTGCAGAATATTTTTGAATGTCAAAAAAAAAAATCCCATTGAAGCCTGCATCTCCTTTATGTTTGATATTATTTTGTTTTCCTTTCACATGCATTTTCTAAAAAGTGAATACATGAAATCTAGCAGAAAAAAACTCTTTTATTCTCCATTCATTCAGCAAAAAAAGCAACAAAGAAAGAGGGTTTGAACCAATCTTTCATGAAAATTGGGAAACAGTAAAATAGTTTCTACAACAAGTCTCTTTATTGTTGGCTGAATCAAATGGCAAAAGTTTTTATTCACCTACGCATCTTATATTTTAACAAGCCACATGTCACTCCTGAGCTTCACCCACCCGTATTTCTGTGTGCGGGTGGCATTCTGGTACAGTCAGTGAGGCCATTCAAAGGAGTTACAATCTCCTCTTTCTTTTTGTGGTGTTGTTTTGGGGGAGAAAAAGAAAGAGTAATTGCCCGTGTTAACTGATGTTCATTACACAGAATTGTTTAGCTCTCTTAAAAAATCATTGATCCGCTTTTCCCCCATGAAAGTACTCAAGGTCTCAGTTCACAAAAGAGAAATCAGCATGTAAAGCAGCAGCCTGGCAATCTGCGCTGCAAGGAGCAGAGCGCCACGTTCTGTGCAGAAATGTCAGCTGAGTTTGCTGTCTTCAAAAAAAAAAGACAGATATTTAGTAAGGATAAGAAACATTATTACTGTTGCAGTCAGATGTGATTTTGGGGAACAATCTGTTTAAGAGTAGGCATTTTTTTCTCATACATTTGTATGTAGTGTTCATGATTGAACATTCGTTAGGTAACATCTGGCATGAGCTGTTCCTCTTTCTCCCTAAGTTTCATGGCTTTGTTTGGTATTTGAGAAGGATATTACAAAAGGTAATTTGGTGTCTCATTCCCATTGGTATGGTTTTAACTTTTGAATTACTCCCTTGAAATAGGAGGAAGGGGAAAAAAACCACCATTTGGGTATTTTTAATTGGGAATAGGCAGTCTTTAGATTTCATGGCGAGTGCCCATGGTACATTGTGTGCATGCAGCAAGTCAAAAGTGCAGATGCAGACCAGGGTCCATGAGCCACAGATAACAAAGGGACCCTAAATCTGGGGCTCCAGCCTTGTCCACATGCTCCTTATTATCATTTACTGTTTGTATTGCAGATGCACATAACAGATTGTACAATATGCTGTACAAACAGATTGGTAGAATGATCTTTGTCCTGAAACACTGACAGCAGAGCTGAACAAGAAGGATTGACAGTGTGCGTGCACTGAGAGTTGCATGGCCCAGACGCCAGTTTTGGGCCCATGTTCTCAACAAAAGGGCTTTGTGCATCTTTGGTGAAGCAAAGGTCTGTTCTTGCTGATCTTACTGTAAAGGGCTGAAATTTTAAACAAGAATTTAAAGAAAATAGCACAAAGATCATTAGAGAGCGAGTAGGAGAAGGGAATGTGCCTACTTCTCATTTCTTTTTTCTTTTTTCTCATCTAACAGCATTTTTTCTACACTTGCCAAATCGAGTGTGTCAAAGGAGCAGACTTTCAAACTTTGGGTAGTTGCTCCGAGTGTTGGAACAAAGCCCTGCAAAAGAAAAGGCTGGGGCATGCAGGGCTGAGGTTTTGGTGACCTGACTGGGAGAGGCACTGCTCATGGAAACTGTGATGCTTTGGAAATGATAGGGAGAGCAAGCTTGCAAACTTGGCTTGCTCTCACAGGGCTACCCAAACAGGAAAAATCCTAATACTTAATGTCTTTTTCATCATCCACGGCATGCAAAGAGATCATCCACTTATGCCCTGTGTGGTTAAGAAAACCAAGAATTGCTCACTTATTTATTGAAGTAGCTAATGTGCATTTCAAAGTGCCTCGATGTTGGCTTGTGGGGGAAGGAGGAGTGAACATTAAGATTAATTTCAATTAAAATATTTTTGTGGGAATAGTTTGCTCAGTGAATCTAGATCATCTGCAGCTGGCAGAATAATGATATAAGCTTGTTTATGTGTTTTATTAAATCAGTAAACCACATGAAAATGGAGGTGCTTTGGGTTGTGCACACAGCTTTCAGAGGATCTTTGCTTAGGGACGAGAAATGATTTTGCCATTTAGAAACACTTTTGTTTCTCTTTCATGTGAAAGTGCTCTCTCACTAAAATTATTAAAGAAAACATTTTTCAATTCTGAAGTATTGCTGATATTTTGGCAGTGGCTGTGTCCAGTAGTCCAAGGGATGGGAACTGCTGAGCACTTGGTATTTAAACAACTCATGTTGATTTTGTGGTTAAAGAAGTTTTATGGCTGGATCAGACATAACACTTGACCCACGTGGTTTCTGGTTTGAGGTAAGACTGTACATGAACATGCCAGAATCCAGGGCTCAGTATCCCTGGCTGCTCATGGTAGAGCCACTGTGGCCTTTGTTAAGAGGGGTGGGTCTACTAGATGAGGCGAGAGATTTTGAGCTCCAGGACGCAAAGGTCTCAAGTTTGGAAACCTAACTTGAATGAAAAAAACCCTGCTGGTTCGTCCAGCCTGTTGTCTGCCAAATCTACGCTTGTTCTGTACATGCCTAAATGTTTTGACTGATTTTATTTGGAAGTGGGCTATGAGACGCTCTTTCCAACTCCCCCCCAAACCCCCAAGATTAAATGTTTTATTATTGTACTGTAAACACACACAGTCATAACATTTTTTTGGTGTTTCAGTCCCCCCATTTTATTTATTTTCTGTTGTATAATCTCTCTTCTGTGCTAATATTGATGAATTGGAGGGATGCATTTTCCATCATGTAAAATAGTACTGGGGATAAACTCTGCCTAGGATTTTGGCTGACCCCTTCATCAGGCTTAGCTCAAAAATTAATTTGTCGTTACCCAGGTGCTATGCACTAAGCTTTATTGGCATAGAGGAGCGTCACATCCTGTATGTTCTTTGGAAGGAAAAAAAGTGATCATATAATCACTGAGACAGTAAACAGTCATTTCCAATCTAGTAATATTTTATATGAACTGGCACTGTATGTTGTATATCATCCATCTTGCTAATCCTTGTTCCACATTGCCTCCCACTTGAGGCCAAGAACATTACAGCTGTGCCAGAGAGTGGGTGGAAAAATAGCCTTATTATTAACCTAAGTTGAAAACATAATGGCTTTTTGAATGTCTTCATTCACAGATGCAGTCATACTAAAATATTAATACCCTTAAGTGTAGAGAAACAGAACTTTCGTTTAAGATCCATTGTCCATGTGTGTTGCAAAAGGGAAAGCCTTGAAAGTGTTGTGAATGCCCTGTATCTTTTGTTTTATGTTTTATCCTTTAAATGTCAGTATTCTGTAACAAAGGAGCCAAAATATTCTTCCGAGTAGGTTTTGAGCAATGTTGCTGCCATCACTAACATTGCCTTGTGGTAAGGAAAAAAGAGTTTCTCCAGTTTTCTCTTTGTTTTAAAAGACTGGTAATAACTGAATGGATATTGAAACACACATAATGACTTTTTAGTACCGTGATCAAGCAGGGCTGCATTGCCAATGTCAGTGTTTGTTTAAATCTCACCCCCAGAGGGATCAGAAATATTTAAGATGCATGTGTTTTCTGGAAGGAGCCATTACAAAGAGTAGAGGAGAAAACTGCAACCCTCATCTGATTAATCCTCGGAGCATCCCAGGATGCCTGATTTACAAGCAGAAATGAGGAACCTAGCAATGAAAACTGAGTAAATTTGCCTCACAGCATCACTGAAAAGGCACAGAAAAAGGAGGTGGTGCTCTGCTTTAGTTAGAGTCATGGTTTGCCTTTCCTAACTCTGTAATTTACTTCCGTGTATATCTTCCCAGGTAAAATATGAATCTTCCACAAACCTCTTTAGGGGATGTTAGAATTGCTCCTGAACAGTATTCACAGAAAAAAATAAATAAGTCTTGATTGTAGTAATTTATGACTAGCATGGAAAATGTCCCCTCTTTTAAAAATGAAAATAAAAGGATTAAAACTTCCAGTGTATCAGGCCATGTGTTGTAAATTAGCCTAATTGTTTTAGAATTCAGAAGTGTTTCATCATTTTAAATTGGGCTTGTCTGATATTTAGTTCCACATTTTTTACAATTCTGCAGGACTAATATGTAGCCCGTTGTTGCACATGAAAAGCTTTTTTTATCCTAATTTTTAAGACTGATGGAATGAGAGGAGGTTGACAAGTAATCGCTTAGTTATCTCTGTGTCAAAGCTTGTGATATGCTTTATAGTGAAAATGTGCAATGTGCAGTTCCAGAAATAATTTTGCTCTACATTATGGTTTCTCTTTCTGGCATACAGAATGCAAGAGTGAGTAATTCTGGAGTCTGATAGAGGATTTCAAATTGCTTGGAATTATCTTTAAGTTTCTCCTAATAAGTCTTAGCAGGAGCCAAAACATTGTAAAAGATAGGGGCCCCAATATTAACAGGACTGCCCTCCAAGCACATCCTTATTTGCCCGTATCCCATTTCATGTGGGAAAAGAGACTTCACATTTTTAGGGCATTATTTTGCAGTTCCTCTGTTGATCCACTGTACTCTGTGGATAAATACAAGTAACCTATGAGTAGGGCTTTGTGTGAAAACAGCAAGCGATGCTTGTTCCCAGTAAGAACTGGTGGTTGCAAGGCTTGTTTGACAATCTAACCTGTAACCCACCATTTCTCAGCTCCCATCCAGGAAAACTTTGCATTGTTTATGCTCAGCAGAGATATTTTACACAATAACAACATGTTGAATAAAATATGAGGTCACACTGTCAAGTTAACTAAACAACCTCTGGTACCAAAATATGATCACTCAGAGATTTTATTTTGTATTTTTTTTTAGCTTGCAGTTAAGACTGGGGACTTTGTTCTAAAGCTCTCTGAGTTTTTTGGTATCGAAGCTGCGCATCCGTGATATTTTGTTGGACATGTTCCTGTGGCTGCCATGGTGACCTCCAGAAAACACCGTGCAGAATCCTGCTTCTCCAAATGTGATTAGATACATTCAGGAGCCGCATGCTATTGATGCCAAGGAACACTGAATAGTTTCATCTACTTTGCAGACAAGCTTCAGTGTAAGCCCTCCTGCCATTGCCTGCTCAAGGCCACCACCTTTGACAGCCGCAGGAGCCAACACACCACTGTTTAGGCACTCGTTTTGTTCCTTTTCTCTATTTTTCTTTCTCCCTCTGATTAAGTTGCCAATCATCCAGGTTCTTTCTCTTCTTGTCCTGATAAGTTGCCAATAATGTCATACAGCCTATACCTCTAGAGCCAAGTATTTCTCTTGTCATAACTTGAAAATAGGCTGCTGGAGGTTTATTTTAAATCTTGGTCTGATTAAATGCCACATCTTGATCTTTGGGGAGCCATAGGACCGATAGATCATGATACTCCTGTTTGGACTTCTCTGAGCTGGTATTAACTAACAGACTTACAACATGTCCTATGCATCATCCAACACGGTCTCAATATTCCGTACCTTTAACAGATGTTAAATATTCATGAATAGATTTTTTTCATCAGTTTTCTGGGACATACGTGGTGATAGTTGCAAGAAATAAATAGTCAGTTCTATGAAGGCTTCTGAGGAGAATAACATATTTATTTGTATGGCATGTGGGGTTTTATGTTTTTGTCTGCTTGTCAAATCATTTACACTAAGATAAGTAATAGCACTGTTTCATAAGGTCTTCAAGCCATAAATAGCAATAGGAAATTAAGCAAAACTGAAAGTGTTTACTGTGAAAAGCATATTTAAAATATTTTTTGTGAGATTTCAAAATAGTTTTTTTCAGGAAATGATGGGAAATCTGATTCTGGGAAATCTACAGATAGAACATGATAAAACTTTGGAAGAATTATGTGTGGAAGTGTAATGCTGTCCTCTCTGGGAGAGTAGCTTAGATGAATTTTCCTGCCTCTAACGGTCTTATAATTCTATTAAAACTGCTTTCCTACATATACAAAATAACACTTTCCCCCAGTATTTATACTTTGCTAGCTCATTTTCTAGTCAGAGGGAAAAGACTGTATG
Organism: Corvus hawaiiensis; assembly: GCF_020740725.1. NCBI lineage: Eukaryota > Metazoa > Chordata > Aves > Passeriformes > Corvidae > Corvus > Corvus hawaiiensis. The sequence continues at coordinate 74,422,906 of NC_063216.1, read as the reverse complement.
AATCATCTTAGCTTTTCTCTCTCATTTTGGAAGTACATGTTACACATCTATTCTGTATCTCCCTTCATTGATTTTACATTAGTTAATCATCAGACAAAAATAAAGAGGAATAATAATTAACTAGGCTAGCAGTCTCTCCCCAGAAGTGTTTTCCTTGCCCTGGTGAGGCTGCCCGGGCAAGGTGAAACGTGACCTATAATTCTTCATCAGGACACTGCATTTTTTACACTGTTAGTCTGTGCCAAACAAGGTTCTGTGCAAGAGGCAAACAAGAGGCAGGTTGGGAAGTGGTTGTGAGATACCTCTCAAATATCTTTGAGCTTGAGCTTTCTGAGCATAGGTCCCCCACATGAAGTGTGTTCTTCGTTCTCATTGCTTGTGCTCATTAAGTGCTGCCATTTATTTTTGTGTGCCTGCACAAATATATGGCTTTATTACTAAAGTGGTTTGTTTATCTTTGCTGCTGCTGCATTTATTTTAGCACTCATCTAAACAATTAATTAGAGAAACACTTGAGTGCCGAATACACTTCTTCAGATACCACTCAGTTGGGTTTTTTATTTATTTCCAGGAGCATCAAGCATTTAAAAAAACCCTATCTTTTGCATTTTTTTTTCTAACCATGCCTTTTTCTCTCTTTTTTGAAGTTTCCACAGCAGAGTACATTGCTTTGAAAGATCATGGGCCCTGTTGAGAGTTCAAAGCCAAGTAAAGATGATGCTTAAAGTTCAAAGGCTTGGTGGAGCTGCATCTTCATCTGCATAAAATTGTTTCAACTGACTAGAAAGATAGAAAAGTTGCCAGGAATCACTTCTATTTCTTTTTTATTATTATTATAAAGAAAGCTTAATTGGGGAACAAATATGTCACTGCTAACAAGTTCAGGCAAAGCGAAGCTCCTTAGATGAAACACTGCTTGAAGGTGCAATGCAGGAAAGATTTGACATGTGCTGTGACCCTGTGAGAGTGAAGCTGTGAATGCCTACAAATCAATACAAGATGTGCAAGGGTTCATGATGTTGAAGTTGAGAAAGAGTTGAAGTGTTTGACTGCATCTTGGGCGAAGGGAGAAGGGAGTGTGATGGATTCAGACAATGGATTTAGACCTGAATTTTAGAGATGGGGAAACATATTTATCAGGGGGAAAAAAAGTATAAAAGTTGAAAAGTATCTCCATTAAAATAGTGTGTATATTGAAGCAAATCATGACACAGAGTGCAGGTTTTGCCAGTTCTTCCACCAGCAGAGAATGGAGCCCCCAATTCCGTGGCTTGGCCAAAAGCAGAAAAATCAGGGCAGGGGGGATGTTGGTGGAAACAGTTATTTGTTGATTCAAGTTCAGGGCACTTAGAGGCAACATTTATCGTAGAATTTCTTCCCATGCTACTCAAGCATCCTTTAAGCCATCTCAAATGTCTTGTATTGATTTCTTCCATTTCCTATAAGGTACCTTTTGGAGGAAGTGTGACAGACTGCAGTGAGTCAGATGGAAGCAGCGCTGGCACATACTGCTCTGCTGTTACTCATTGTCACTACAATGGCTGTGTCTTTTTACCTCAATTTTTATCTTTTCATGGTTTCTTCAGAGTACTCCTTTGAGCTCAGAACATTTTATTCTTTTTATTTTACAAGGAAAAGCTAGAGCATAGGGAGATGAAAGGCCAGATTGTTCAAAAGCATTTAGGCATCGAAAGATTCAGATGGGCATTGAACATTATTTTCAGAAGAACTTCAACACCCTATTCCTAGAAATGAGTTATTCAAGGTCAGATTTTAGATTCTCTTGTAGAAATGGTATCCAACTCTTCCAAATCCAGTTAAATGTCGAAAACACCCCATGCACGATATTCTTGCCAAGTTTCTGGGTAGGGTTGAGGTTTTGTTGTTTTGTAAATGAGTGAAGTGTCAGCAATAGCAGTCTTTCCTCTGTGTACCTTCTTTTATGACTCCTTCTCTCTGGACCTCTTCCTCTTTTTTCTCTTCATACTGATAGTTCTGGCTTTTCCTATGCTGTCTTTAGAAGATACAAGCTCAGAGGTTTAGAGCTGTCAGTGAGGTTTAAACAAAACTTCATGTCAGATACAACAGGACTGGATAAACCGCAACTTAAAAAAATGCATTGTGTTCTCATGAATTCATAAATGTATTGATATATTTCTAAAACAAGGTATGACACAAGACATTTTATTGTCTTGTGTGTCTATGGCAATATCTGCCATGCTGGGATATTCACAGAATCATCCTAGAATCATAGAATGGTTTGGGTTGAAAGGGGCCTTAAAGGTCACCTTGTTCCACCACCCTGCCCTGGGCAGGGACATGTTCCACTAGACCAGGTTGCTCAAAATTCCATCCAGCCTGGCCTTGAACACTTCCAGTGATCCACAGCTTCTCTGAGCAACCTGTTCCTCTGTTTCACTGCTCTCACAGTAAAGAATTTCTTCCTAATACCCAACTGAAACCTGCCCTCTTTCTGTTTGAAGCCATTCTCCCTTGTCCTGCCACTACATGCCCTGGCAAAGTTCCTCTCCAGACATATCCCAGTCCCCTTTAGGTACTAGAAGGTGCTAAAAGGTTTCAGATTCTGTTTCTTTAAAAAAAGAAAAAAGCATTAATTCCCGTGTTCTTGCTATGAAAAAACTCATCTTGTGTGTGAAATCTGCTAGTGAATGAGAGCTGGTTCCCATCTGATGGGTACAGCAATAAAACAGTAATTTAACTGATATTGTCTGCTAGAGTTAAATAAGCTTGCAATGTATTTCTGGGGAAGTTGAGCTGTGTTAGGAGGGATGTTGTCAGAAGCCGGTTAAATTCCTTCATTGCCATTTCACAGAATCACAAGCTGGCTGAGGTCAGAAAGAACCTCTGAGATTCATCTCGTCCAATCCCAGCTAAAAGCAGGGTCATCTACAGCAGGTTTGTCAGAGCTGTGTCCAAGCAGGATTTTAATTATCTCCAGAGAAGGAGAGTCCACAACTTGTTTGGGCAAACTATGCCAGTGTTTGATGACCTGTAGTATAAAAATGTCCTTCCTTATTTTTAAATGGAATTTCCTCTCTTTTAATTTGTGGCCACAGCCTCTTGCCCTGTCACTGGACCAGTGAGAATGCTCTACCTTCTTTACTCCTTCCAATGTTTTCTTCTCCAGTCTGAACAGTCCCAGCTCTCTCAGTTGCTTTCCATATGAGAGGTGCTCCAGACCCTTCCTCATCTTCATGGTCCTTCACTGGACAGGCTCCAGTATGTCCAGATGTCTTTACTGGGGAAAAAAAAGGAGATCCAGAAACCCATACATGTCTCAGCAGGGCTGAGAAGAGGGCAAGGATCAACTCCACTGTCCTGCTCTGCCTGATGCAGCCCAGGATGCCTTTGGCATTTAACCAGTGAAGATAATTTCCAGTACAAGACATAGGTTTTTCATAGTGACAGAGAAAGTTTATAAATTGCAAATAACTCTCAAAGATTTGATTATTTTGAAGGGATAAGTTTATAGTAAACCTCTTCTATTCCAAGTATTTTTCACTACAGAGTTGCCTCCTAGTTGAACTAGGACTTGAATGGCTTCTCAGGAGTCACAGTGCAATTAGAGGTTTCATTAGAGCAGTGATCTGGAAGTCTTATCAGGAAAAGCCAGTCTTCAGTGATCTTTCTCAAGCATTCAAGTGAAAGAAAAAACAAAAGGAAATCCAGGACTGTAAGATGTATGTGCTGGGAAGTTTGATTTGCTACTAGTGAGTGCCAGGGTTGGAGACAATAGGGCGTTTGAAATGACATCAGGGAAAGATGTGTCCCTGCCTATGTTAATTTATGTAAACATGATCTTTTTAGAGTCTTTTTGAACTGAAATACAGTGTTACAGCAGTTTTCTGCTGCAAGAATGGATTCATAAGAGACATCTTAATTTTGTATTTCCATTTTTTTTCAGCATCTGTTCTCTGAACCCTCTTTCTCTACTGCATCCAAAGATGTATTTAGCAGATGGTCAAACTTAGGGGTTAACTTGCACAGAGGACATGTTAATTCATTTTAAAGCCAGTAAATTCAAGCCAGTAAATTCCAGTCAATTGTTACCTGGCCAAAGAAAAGGGAAACAATAACCATCAGCTAGGAAGAAAAGAAAAAGAATTTATTTGAGGGAAGAAGAAAGTGAATTAAAGATTAAGGAGCATTAGTACAAGAATAAGAAGGAAAAGAAGGAAGAAAAGGTAAAGGGGAAATGACAAGAAGGCAGCATAAGAAATAATTAATTATTTGTACTTTGCATTTTTTGTAGTTTCATTTTGATGTCCCCCCAATTTCAAGATTTCTTTCTTGATACAATATATATACATAGTGACAGGACTTATTTAAAACTATTTCCAGTTTAAAAAAAATTCTCGTATTTTGTGTATATTCTTTTCTGTATTTTACAAGTGGGAAGTGCAGTGAGTTCCCATGGGACACCCCTCATAGACGTAGAGGCGAATGCCATCTCCCCCTGCTGTCCTATTTATTTGAGAATTTCTTGTCCAAAAGCTCTGACAAGCAGTCTTTATTGTAACCCATATGGACTGATGTATAAGATCCCAATTATTCTCCACCCCTGAGATCTAGAAATGTGAACAGACCAAACATGAACTCAACAGGAGTCACTGAGCTGCTGCTTTGATTTTCCCACTGATGTTGGTTGAGCGACAGCTGTCCATCTCAATGGCTCTCCCTAGGGATTTGCACTGGGTGGGTACTTGGACGGGCTGGCAAAGGAGGAGCATTCCAGGCCAGGCCACCTGCAGATCAGGGTGTTGGTGCAGTGCTGATGTGCAGGCTCAGTGCCCCTGACTGCTCAGCTCTGTCTTCACAGAACTTCCTGAGTTTGTGTTGCAATGTCTCTCGTCCACTACTCAGCCCAGACTAATAAAGCTCCGCTTCCATCCCAGCACGCAGGGATGGTTTCTTTAGGGACAGATTAGTTTGTAATGACATAAAATTGCCTTGATGCTATAAACCTGATTTGTGTTATTTATTTACCCTGCCACCATGTATAGAATCTAATTCTGCATCTGCTTTTTTTTTACTCCTTCATCACCACCTAGTGCAGATATCATATGAGTGTTGCCAAGCTGCAGGTGTGGAAGTTGGCCCCATCCTTCAGAAGTAAAACAGAGGGTTCCAGGATGCTGGCCATTCACTTCTCAGTCATTACACAGGCAGCAGGAGAGTTCGGGAATTTGCAAAAGCTGTCATTGTCCTATATGAAAAATTGTACATTGAAATTCTTCAGATACTTGTACAGCTATTAGCCATTTAAAACTGTTTAATATAACTGGCTTATTTCAGAGAGCAAGAAAAGTAGATTCTGGCAATTTTGCCCTTGATATCTTTTCTATCTGTGTCATACTTTAGTCAAAATTTACATAATAATGGGTAGGGAAGTGTTGTGGCACATGAACTGGTGCATATTAGTTCTTAGTTGCTTTCCCAAAAGGCTTGAAAATGCAGCAAACTTAATCTAGGTCAAAAAAAGGAAAAAAAAAAAAGAAAAAAGAAGAAGAAGAAAAAAAAACACTTCCATTTTGTAGGCAGAGGACATTTATAGAGAGCATTTGTATTCACAGGGGTATGGGAATGACAGAGTGCGACTCCTCCAAAAGAGCTCCCCGGTGCAGCTGAAGGCTGACAGCAAACTAGGACTTGTGGCCAATTAACAGAAAGGCCGTCATAACTTGCAAGGCATGGAGAGAAAAAATTGAGCTCCATGGGATCATTTTTCACTGGCCATTTACGGGGCTGTTACCGGCCTGGAGCATTTGTGCTTTAATGTAAGCAATGCAATGCGGGGCACTCTGGGGCTGGGGCACTGCCACCCTGAATGCTATAACCAGGAGGAAAATTAGAGCACAGGGTGGAATTTGGCACGTCCCAGTTGTGAATCCTTCTCACATGTGAGCCCTTTCCTACATTCAGCTAATGTATTAATATTAGAAGTGGCATCGCTATGATATGTGCTGTCATTAGAGTGGCAATGTGGTTTCCTGGCTGGTGACAGGACTGGTAATACGGTTTCCATCAGGGTGCCAATTATATCAAACTATTAGCAAACCTGAGCTAATTGGGAGGCGGCATCATTAAAAGTTGATTTCTGCTGTATTCGGCAATTCTATCAGGGATTGCTTCAGGAGTGAATCCTTTCCATCTTACTCTCCCATGACTCCATAAACAATAGAGCATAAGGATGGTGCAGGTAGGATTCAAAACACATCCCTGCCTTAGCCACCTTCTTCTGATAAGCAGAGTTTCAAAAAGAGTTGGATTTTTATTTCTGGGTTCCTTGGTCAGAAATGGCTGTATTTGCTATTCAGACGGTTCATGGTTTTCTCTGGTTTTGTCTGGAATGACCCAATCAAAATCTCTAAGACTTGAAATACCTCTCCTAATACTAGACCAGCATCTCCAGTGCAGGTTAGCTAATTGCACTAACATCTGTAGCACAGAATAAATGCCAGGCAAGGCTCCCATTGCACTGCACCAAATGTAACAAAAGTGAAAATTCTCATTGCTCAACCACACACCTGAACTCCTTGTAGCAACAGGTCTTCTCAGTGGCTTTAGTGGAAAAGAGCTTTTAATGTCTTCATTGGCTTTTGGAAAATGACATTACAGGTCATGGTGTGTTTGGTTGCAAATCACACTGTTCAGGCAGCTGCTTGTGATTTACAGAGCACATATTCCAGAGTTTGGGTGGATGGCTGGAATGCAAGAGAGCTTGTTAAAGCCTGCCCTGTATTAGTGTAGTGTTTAAATTTTCGTAGTGGGTGAGTGAATGTGGAAATCAGGAGAGAAACATTTGGAGTGGGGAAAAAAAACAAGAAAAAGAAATCCTCCTTAACTTAAACTAGCTTGAACTGTGCTGGATTGACAAGAAGCTACTGTCCCCATTGAGATTCCAGGCTTGTATGAAGCCAGCACCTGTTCTGCTTGCAAATGCATACACAAAAGTGAGCTTCATTCACAGAAAGAAAGAAACATAGCAGGACTTCACTCATTTAGCCTTCCAGGGCCTTCAGTCCCTTGATCTGTCAGCCCCTTAGAATTCAAACGTGGCCGTTAAAGGAATTTTCAATTCACAACATGATGACTTTGTTGATGTCCTGAATGTGAATGTGTTTTGAATTGAATTTGTCTGCCAGGATTCCATTACTTGCTAAAAGAATACAGAGTTCAATCATCAGATAATCATTATAGCTGTTTTGAAGTGTTTATTTTATTAGTCTAAAAGGTAAAGCAAATTTCATTTTTAAGTTGTTGCATGCTTTGCAGGCACCCTGATAAGCTCTTGTATTTCTATGCCCCATGGTTAGGGTTCAGATACTGGCAGCAGGTGATAATATGCACAACACAGGAGAGATCCAAACTGACAAATTTTGACAGTTGAAAACTAAAGAAACTAATAAATCAGACCAACAAATACGGGTTGTTTTTTTTCCTCCTGTATCTTTTCTCTTTTAATTCCCAAGAGTTAAATTTTCAGGCCTGGGAAATTCCAGAATGTTTTTCTTCAAGCAAATCAAAACCTCAGAGCATCTTGTGGAGCGTGTTTTAATTCCTGTCCACATCCAAGGGTTATTTTCTCATATTGATGCACATGTGTAATTCTTGGTAACTTTAACACAGGAATTGTCTATTCAGTTTAGGGAGCTGTAAAAGACTTTTTCTCACCCGAAGCAAGATGGAGGTTGGCGTATTCATTCAGGCATGAAATCCTGGCTGAGAGATTAAGCCTCTTACACAGATCTCAGTGCCGTTAAATGCCAACGAGGACTGTGTAAGCCACATCTTCAAGTGGAGGAGAGCTTCCCTTTGTTAGTTGTTCAAAATTAGGAATGTAAACTGCTCTCACGGCATAATTAGTCTGTGTTTGAATTGGGAGAAAGTGAAGGAAATAATGGTATGGCAGAGCTCCTGGAGATGTCATAGAGCTGGATCTTGCAGCCTATTAATGCTGTGGCTGCTCTCCTGGGAGGTAAACTTGGGTCATAGAGCAGAAGTCACACGGGAGGAGAAGCCCCATTACATGGGGTCACTAACAGCTCTTTGAAAAAATCCTCTTGCTTACAGGAGGAATGGCATTTCTTGAAGTTTCATGGTGAAAACTGCAATTTGTCATAATTCCACAATGTCCTCCAGAAACCCAAGTTCACTGTCAGCAGAAAATCATGGCTACAGTAGTCTGAAAGTCTTCACCACTTGATCTTCTTTTTGCCCTTCCTCACTTCTAAATGAGGACTTCAGTGAACCTATGGCTTGATTCCCCTGTAATCCATTGCTGCCATCTTTGACAGTGACTCACGTAAAGCTGTTTCTAGCCATACACGAGGCTGTTTGTCCCTGTCACTGTCTTGCTAAACAGGTTTTCTGTAGAAATTAAATAAATAAAATCTCCACCACTGGTGCTAATTGGTGCCTTTGGCAGCCCAAGCAAGGGCTTGTGAATTGAATGTGTCATGGAGAATTGAATGTGTCATGGAGAATTGAATGTGTCAACTCTCTCCCAATGGCTGGGACCTTGAGGTCTTTCTCTGGCACTAAATTTCCTTTGAAAAAAGAAAAAAAGGGGAAGGGGGGAGGGAAGGAGGAGGGAGAGTGAAAACAAGCTGAAGTAAGAGATCTTTTCCCTTTTTTTAATGAGGTGTTGAAGTTGAGCATTGTAGTGTCCACACTGCAGCGTTTGCTCGTCAGATGCCTTGAGAAGTGGGGCTGTTTTCTGCTGTTGTTTCTCAGGCATCCCATTTGTTGCCATTAAACGCCGAGCAGCACGGAGTGGCAGGTTTTATTCAGTCTGCTCAAGCATCTGGCAGGATAGCCATGAAGTTGTTGCCGATGTCCTTAAGGGACTGTAGGGATCTGCATGATTCATTCAGCATTTTTTTTAAGGTACAAAGAAGAAATGCCTTACGCTGTAGTAAATACTGTTCCAAGTAGAGCACAACCAGCTCAGCAGAGCGTGGGAGATTTGCTCTGGAGGTACTGACAGGCAGCACGAGCTCCTCTGCCTGTGGGCAAGAATACACTAACCCATGTGGAGTTAAACTGGGCTGTATTTCGGGCTGCTGAGGAGCAGCAGAACCATGTCCACTAACCAATTCACCTTTTAAGTTGTCCTGACTAGGAGGGGAGAAGGTTATCACTGCCAGGCTTTGAGCTATTTGCGTGTCAGAAAAGTCTAGTTGTGATTCAAGCTGCTGTCGAATTTGTTGGTGATGAAGCAATGACTGTGTGCATGGGGCCTGAAGGGGAGGGCTGTATTTTTTTATTTTCTTTCTGTAGGAAACACTCTTTCTTTTCCAGCTGGGCCACTGGTTTGTCTTTGAATATCAAATTTTCTTTAGTAAAATGGAGGAAGGAAGATCATTGCCTCTTTGCCTTTAAGCAGGGGACAGCTACCAGTCCTAAAACACAGACTAGCCCTGTCCTTTTACATAGGCATCTTCCCCTCCAATATTCCTGCAGAAAAAACTGAATTAGGTACTTTTTTCTATGTACTGACCTAAAGCGATTTTACAGTGGAGACATCTTCAGTGCAGTTTGTGTAACATGGATGCAGCACCTCTGGAAAATTCACAGGCTAAGCTACAGCATTTCCTTGGGTAAACATGGACTATTGCCTTTTCTGTTACTCTCTGCTCTCTTATTTTCTTTTTTGAGTCCAGCTCTGACCTCTGTAGCAAATACTTCCAAATTCAGGTTTCCACAAGTAAGTGTCCATACTCTACTCAAACCACAGCAAACCAGCTCTTGTTGTGGGGTTTGTTTTATTTAAGAAGATATAAGCCAAATGTATCCTGAGAAAAATTTTATCCATGTGTATTTTCAGATGTATAAGTCTGTGAGCTTAGAAGTCTCTGTTTTTGTCAGGGTCCGATGACCTGCCTGAAACATCTGCACGTTTCCCATTAAGCTACTGTTTCTTCCGACCCTCATTCACAGGAACATTTTTCTCTCCTGAGCTATTACTTCCCAAAAATGACCAGTTAAAGGGTATTTCACAGCATATTCATCTTTCAAGTGCAGTTCTTTCAAGTAGTGCCAAGAATGATAAACCAATAGATTTCAAATTTCGTCTTATCAGAATGAACCCACAGAGCTGAAATCTAAAATGAAACTCTTCGGGCCCATGGAAAAGGACATGGCAATTGCAAATTTGTGATTACAGCTTGATATTTTCCCCTTGAATCTTCTTTCCTGGTTAAAAAACTTTATATTAAAAAGCTCATAAACCAAACAAAGAAACAATAGGAGATAGACTTGGAGCTGGCTGGCAGGATAGAAAAATATTGCAGTGTTGTCTCAAAGTTGAACTATTAAATGTCACAAACTTGGATTATTTTCTCATTTTCATCTGGGGTAAAATAATACAAATTTTCAGAATTTTCCAGTGAAACAGAAGATTTAGAAACACTTAAAGGAAACACAAACTCTAACAGGCTGTGCCTGTCTCTAGCACACATCCCTGCGAACAATGTTCTGCTTACTGAAATAATTATTAAACCATCTCCATCGTAAAGTGTGAAATTTTGAAGAACTTGTTGGCAGTATGAAAAATGTTTCTCTCAGCTGTGTTAAGTCTGCATTACCTGCCTGCCCATGTTTTTCTATGCCTGCAAGTGATTTTCTGCATTAGGGATAAACTTGTGTGTTCCATCTGGGAATACATGGTCACTTTTTCTTGTTACAGAGGTAATGGTTGTCACTGGCCTGGCTGCAGAGCCAGAGGGAGCATTCACAGTGCCATGCACAGCTTGAGCCAAGCAAGGGGCAGTGAAGGGGCCGTTCTGGATTCAGCCCTTCCTTCCAAAGTGTGGTATGGGCCACCTCCACACAGTTACTTCCAGTGTTTGCTGTGTGCTGCTGTGCACACCTTCTCCTTGTGTCTTTTGCCATTACAGGGATGCTGCAGGGTTGAACACAAGCAAGCATGTCAGGTGGGCTGGGATGTTTCACTTTGGTCAACATTAGGCAGCTGATACAAGCATCATCTTTGCTCACCGCCTGAAGCACAGATTATTTTATCTGTGTCACGCTCCAAGGGAGAACCAAGGCTCATGAGCCAGGGTTTCTTTTATTTACTGATTGGTTTTGACATTTCTCTGGAGTTGTAACAAACCTCTGACTGTGATTAAGAGAACAGGATTGTTTTCTGTTTCATCAGTAAGACCTGCATCATCCTGTTCCATGTGAAGTAGGTTTTACTTCAGTAGCCACTTCTGCCCCCCTACCAGCATTGCTCAGAATGTTTTCCCCTCTCCCCATAGCAGCTGGGTCGCCAAACACCCCATTTGCAGAAAACATCTCATCTTCGAAGTCAAGGAGCAGATTTCATTGCCATGGGGCATTACAGGCAAACCCTGGCCCTTGCTTTTTGTCCCATGCCTGTGACATTATAGTTCTTCCCTGAGGATCTGCCTGTGAGCCCTGACCTGACCCTGGGGCTGGTGTTGAGCTGCCTGGCATGTGTGTGCTGCAGCAAAAGCTACTTCACATGTTTCCAGTGGAGAAAGTGACAGCAACCCATGTTTGGTCCCACAGACCACCTGGCTGGACCATGCTGTCAAAAGGGAAACCACAGAATTAAGACAACTAAAACCACCTGCTTTACTGAAAATTCTGCAGATGCAGGGAGTTAATTCTGTCAACCATCAGCAGCCTCCACTATCCCAGCAGTGGCAAATTCACCTGTAGGTTGTTTTTCATTCTTGAAACTGAGATGAGTGTCCTGCCTCCAGTACTGCCTGGTTTCAAAGAAAGGGGGGAACCAACCTTAGCTCTTTTGTAGAAGGCCCTTTAAATAGGGTCCTGCTTTAAGCTGATTTTCTGCTTGGGATGTAACAATGAATTCCTGCTGCTTGAGCCTGCCATGTTACTTATATTCAAAGTATAATGAGGAGCCTTCAGAAAAATATAACCTTATTTACAATGTACAAAGCCAATTGGATTTTGGTTAACAATTTCTAAGTGATTACAGTTCACTAACAATGCAGGTGTGCTATAGATGCAATGCACAGGGGGGGACTTTTTATTTTAAACTATGCAAGCTATCTTTTATTCATGTCATTGAGGCGCCTCAGGATAATTCACTTTTCTAGCTTTCATAATGTGTTGTTCAACCACTGTTTTTTCTCCCTCCCTATTGTACTCTCACAAATCATACTCACTAATTTCTGAAAGCTTTTCATTTCTCTCTATAGGTTGTTGTTTCGTAACATTTTATACAAGAAAAGCTGCTCTTGAGGCACAGAATGCACTGCACAATATTAAAACTTTACCTGGGGTGAGTACATTTACTTTTCGATCCTAATTATTTTATTGCCAGAAAAATAGCCCTTTTGCTCTCAATGCTGCTGGGTGCCCCAAATGACCTTGATCTCTGCAAGGAAAGTGGCTAAGCTGATGGTCTGTCCTGTATTGGTGCCAATCCTGTAGCAATGGCATCATGTTCAAAGGCAGTTGCTGTTCTCTAGAAAGTCCCTTGGCTGGAAAGCGTGCTGATTCCTGCTGACTAGAGACAGTGGCCAAAGAGCAGTTTGGATCCTTTTTTTAAATTTATTTAAGGGGTAAGGAGGAAGGAGACAAAACATACAGCAGGAAAACACTGCACCACTGGGGCTTCACATTTGAAAAGGGAGAGAAGACAAAAAGACAAAACACAGCCAACGTTGTTAAATGCAGCCCTTATCCACATGGTTTCTAAACAACCTGAATGCAGTGGCTGCATATCTCAGGATGTTGTGGGGTGTGTTACCACATAGCTGTTTGCATGGTGTCATCCTGTCCCCTGACATCACCTCTCCTCACCACCTACTCCCACTGGCACCAGCATTCAGAACAGTTGTGGTTGTGTTGTACAAACCATATCTTTGGTGTTTTTCTATGGTATTTTATATTTAAATTACAGCGCTACAGAGAAGTATATCACTGGTAATTGCATGTCTTAACTCTGAAATATTCTTGTACCACTGTTTTCATTTTCTCTGCTGAATACTTTGAGGATGGAAGAGAAAAAATGTAAAGGATGGAGGTATATTTCCTCTTGATGTAGGAGAAGTGTTCAAGTATATATTTGTAGTGTCTGGTTACAGACATGAAAATAAATAAATACACTGTGTAAATAAAGAGAGCATTGACTGGACTGACAGTTATATGGCCAATATCTCCTTTACTTCCTATGTGCTGTGTGTGAAACCGGACACTGTGTTTGAAAAATTATATCTGGCCAGTTCACTTTACACAAGTGATTTTCTGCTAGGAAAGCCAACTCTTGTGTCATGGAAATGACCAGTGTAGAGAGGTGTGTTGGACAGTTACCCATGAGCCCTGCTAAGCCACCAAGGTCAAACGGGCTTCCTCTGTCATTTGTAATGGAAATGCTGGGAATGGTGGTAGGACATTTGCAAAGGTAGGCCAGCCACAGGAAAGCAGGAGAAAAGTTGTGGTGCTTCAAGTGGTGTTTTCCAGCAACTGGCCCTTGCAAGGGACAGTGTCAAGACCTTGCAAGCCTCCCAGTGGGAGTCTTGGCACTTGTGCCATCCTCGAGAGAGAAAGGAAGGCTCTGAGGGACGATTCCCTTTGAGACTCCTTTGGAGCTCAGGCTGAATCTCAGCATCCCCTGGCTCTGCAACCCCAGTTGTTGGTTCCCATCCCCACCGCCAGAAAAGGCCGAGCCCTTGGACAAGTGCTCTCTAATCCCATTCAATGCTGCTCCTAAACCAACTCACTGAGTAATTGGTCTCCATCATGCTGAGTCAAATGGCTGTGTGGACTGGCTGGGTAGGATGGAGGTGATTCCAAGCTGCTGGAGCAGCACCCTGCCCAGATAGCATCTCTGAAGCTCTACCACAATATCTGCACATTACCCCATTAAGAAATAGACAGTCCATTTAGAATCACAGAATCATTAAGGTTGGAAAAGACCTCCAAGATCGAGTCCAACCTTTGACCAAAAACCATGATGTCAACTAAATCATAGCACAAAGTGCCATATCCAGTTGTGTTTTGAACACTTCTAGGGATGATGTCTCCACCACTTCCCTGGGAAGCCTGTTCCAATGCCTGACCACCCTTTCAGTGAAGAAGTTCATTCTGTTATCCAACCTAAACCTCCCCTGTGCAGCTTGAGGCCATGTCCTTTCGTCCTGTTGCGTTTCCTGGGAGCAGAGCCCAACCCCCACCTGGCTACACCCTTCTGTAAGGGACTTGCTGAGAGTGATAAGGTCCCCTCAAGCCTCCTTTTCTCTAGGCTAAACAAACCCAACTCCCTCAGCTGCTTTTGTTTTCTGTTCTTCCCTGAGTCCCCCAAGCTGGTTGTTATGTTTTGAGAGATCTTATTTATCCCAGTGGGCAACTCAGAGGGGCACATTCCTTCTCTGACTTCCTCACAAACAGGTGGCAAAGCTGGCTCATCTCTGCATTACATCTTACTTGAGTACTCCTCCACTTCTGCAGAGCTAATGAGCAGACCACAGTTGAAGACACCAGTGTACCTTCTGATGTTTTTAAAATAACGTTCAAAAAAAATTTTTTTTTCCTAAAGCCCTCTCTAGCTCTTTGTCATTTAAAATTTATCTTTCCAAGCTGTTTTTTCCTGTCCTGACTGTAATGTTACCAAGTTTTCTTTTAGGGAAATATGGAAATTGGATTCCCATGACTCTGGGGCCTCAGCTTTAAAAATATTCCTGATATGGCCAGAGGTGTTTAGATTTTACTATGAGATAAGTTTTTATACTTACTTTTTTAAAGGGAAGCCTCTAATAAAAAGAAGCAACTTGAATACATTTCTACTGCTTATCTTTCACAATGATTCAGCATATATAATGTAACAGATTCTATATTTCGCACATGCACTATGCTTGACATTCAGTGTATATGGGGATACTGTTATGCTGCATCTGTGTATTCCCAAAATAACTTCATTTAAGCACGCTTTAAAGTTGTAGCACACGTGCTGGAAATGCTTCACGTTAGCAGGATTCTCCTTATGTGAATTTTAGCAATTTCTGTATTGTTCGTCTTGCCTGCTAAGTAGCTTTTACCAAATGAGCAGGAATAGGTAGTGGATAGGTCTGCATGTGAAATAGTCTCAGAGCAAATGGAAGCAGTATTCTGGCAGAACTACAACAAGGGATGAATTTGGATCAGGTTCATTTGGGCATCAATGTCAGCTTGCTTCCAGTAAGCGAGGTATGATCAGTAGGAGGTTCAGTAATAAGGTGTCTCCTGGAAACAAAAGAATCTATGCCTTCCCCTTTTGCTGTAATACCACCGTGCATCAGATAAGGCATCCTTAAAGAGCCCAGGGAGAAAATCTGAGGGAAAGGCAGGTGATTTATTAGTGTAAGGTAAGGAAAGCTGGCAGAGGCAGGAGCAGGGCACTGCAGGGATGCTGTGGCTGTTGGAACTTGTCTGTGTTTTACCTGCACTCAGGTGTAACCCGTGCTGCTGCAGAAGCATGGAGGAGAATAGCTCTGTGTTCATTAATGATAGAGCCTAGATTATTTCTGGGTTTAGTCTTTTCATTTCTTAAATGCAGACTTGCTCCATGTGGCTTCGTAAGCAGGTTTTGGATCAGCACCAGTGAAGCCAAAAAAGTGGGGGTTTAGTGTGAAATTTATGCCCCTTCCAAGGCTGCATGTTCAGTTTAATTTAAGTAGGTTTTTGAGCAGAGCCTGTAGTGCTATGTCTCTATCTCTGCTTTTTGCCTGGACCTCATCCTTAACAGAGACATGAAAACACCAGCGCTTGATCTGCTCCTTTGAGCTGCACCCTTTTAGTGGACATGAAGAAAATGAGACCAGACATAAATGATTAATGCAGAATCTTGGAAGAAAATATTGCAGGGTGCCTTGCTGTTTGATTACAAGCCTTGGAATTAGTCAACATTTCCATAATTCTAAACCAATATACACCTGTTTTCCCACTGTGATGTGAAGGCACAACTTAATTTAACAGAAACCCCGCTGCGCTAAATCTCTCATTAAATACCAAGCTAGTTCTGTAATTTAAAGTTGCAGCACTACTATTTTAACTGAATTGCCTTTGTATTATAAAATTAATAAGAAGTTAATGATGCACTTTGCTGTATTTTCTCAGATTTTTTTTTTCACAGCAACAACAACAAAAAAGAAAGATAAAGAAGAAAAACATGTCACCAGCTGACATTTCAAGGCTTTTCTGGTTTTAATCATTTTCCTGAGGATAGAATTCATTTAAAAGATTTTTTTTTTTTAAATTTTAAAACTTTCTGCACAAGTAGGATCAAACATCATCTTTTTACTCATGATTAATATAATCTCTCTGTCAGTCATAATATTCCTTGTCATATATTGGAGCTTTTATCTTTCCCAAAATAAATATTTAGATGTCACTTGTTATGTAGGATTGCTACTAGGCAGAGAAGAAGATATGCAATGTTTGACAAATACAGGCATATTGTTATGATATATGATACTGATCAACGAAATAGGGACAGTTCTCTTCTGTTTACTTGGTGCTGGCATCACAAGTAGCTTTTATGTCTTGCAAATGAACAACATGAATTTTCAGATGTGTCTTTTCAAACATAGCATGGGAGCAGGTTGCTTATACCCTCACAGCTCATAGGGATGTGGTTTATATTATTCAGCTTTGAGTCAGGTTTTCTTGGAGTGTTCATTTGGATTTTGTTTCAAAAGGCAGAAGGGAGAAGAGGGAAAAACTCAATTTGAATGTAATAATGATCTTAGAAATGGGCTTCTTTGGGATGAGATGTAGAACTGAGGCCTTAACTAGTCTCATCTTCATTAAGAATCTCATGTCTTCGTTAGAGGTGTTTAACTTTTATTCCCTAAACAGAGTAATCCAATAAATTCCACCCATCTAAATTTATACTGTACCATCAGTTAGATGTAATAATCTTGGTTCCCCCATGCTCTAATTTGCTGCTTAGTGAAAATTGGCTTCTGTATAGAGGGCAAACCTCAAAGAGCTGTATTCAGGGACTGCGTTAACTGCCTTCATGGCGCTGACATTTGTTTTTTGTTTTAATTTTAACATGCTTTGTTTTAAAAACAGAATGTGCTCTCTTTTGCTGACAAGTGAATCTGGTAGGATTTCCTGGCAAGGGTTAAGTGCAGAGTAACACAAGAGCACTGTATGTTGGTTGGATTCTTGGAGCCAAGTAGCTGAATAAATGCACCTTTAATGTCATGCAGAGGTTATTTGAAGTTAGAAATCAATGGGCATCCATTAGTAAAATCTACGCCTAAAACTCTTTGGTGTCTTTGTTCTGTATTTGAAGTTAGATTTATTGGACATGATAAGGGTTATTTGTTGTCTTTATGTACATTTTTTGATATATCCTCCTACTTAAGGTTATCACAACAATAATTAACAGCCCGCACTCTGCACTCCCATGCTTTTAACAGAGTCATGGTTTACGTGGTTCTTATTTCAAGTGGGATATACATATTCCAAGTAGCAGCAAACCTTTTGTATTGAAGTTCGGGCATGAAATTAGGACATTAGCTGTATGAATTTATTTGATTAAGGGTTTAACAAGGAAGAAATACCATTCTGAGGAATCTCTCAATATTTTCACAGCAAGGTGGAGTTCGTAGGAACTTCTTTTTGTAAAATATTCATGGCTTCCTTTTTTGCCAGATGTTGTCAAGGGAAACATTTTTAATTTTTACATTGTAAGAATCACTACTGGTTTTATTAAACTTTTTTGACATCATAGGGAAACAGGACTGGCTTAGAGGGAACTTTGCCCAAAGGTTGTGTACTAGCTGTAAGGAAACCTCAAAGTCCATTTAGGTGTGTAGAATAGGAAAAAAAATGAACTTTGAAGAGGAACTTGGGCTGTTCTTCTCTTTTGGTGCCCATTCACAGTAGGGTCAGTTCTACCCTACACCAGGCTGGCAATCACTGGCATGATGCCAGTCTGCTCTGGGGCTTCCCTCGTCCCTTTGGGCCAGCTCAGGTAAAACACATTTGTTCATGCTCAGTGCCACAGTGGTGGTATGGTCAAGGAAGCGCCACAGACCGTCTGGGGACCTGAGGCTTGAGGGTCAACGTGGGAGAGAAATCTCAGGGCTGTGCAGAATTGGCTTAGCAGGTTATTTAACCTTTAGAATAATCTGGTTCAAAATGCAGGCACCCATGATGACTTACTATGAAACCTCATTCACTTGCTGATAAAATACCATTTGTCCAACAAGAAGCAAAAAAACCCAAATATATTTCTGGTTCTCACTTAACATCATGAGCCCCTTTCTGATGACTATGCTGGCACTCTCCTTTATGGAGCAGTTTTTTAATATCCAGTTCCCTTCTCTGTTTTAAGCCTTATGGTTTGTCAGTACGATATGAACATTATGTAAAAATTACCTGTAATAAAAAGGTAATCATCCAATATGACTTGAATAATAGCCTGAATATGATATATCAGTGACTCTGAGAGATTTTGACAAACAGAAAGGGAATTCAAAGAGCAATTAACTTAGTTAAGGCTTTGCAGTGATTGATTTATGATGACAAATTAAACTAATTCAGTACCCATATAGTATGGCCAAATGCTGTTTAATGAAGGATCCAAAGAGTATAGAACTGCTTAAATGATAAAAATAACCAGATGGGAAAGAGGAGAATTCCCAGAGAGCATCTGTTCCTAGGAAGGGAGCTATAATACACTGAATGATGTTGAGAAAGTGAATCTGGCCCATTCCTTCCTTTAAAATACTGTGCAAATAAACCCACTTAATGATACACTTTGCCCAGCTCAGAAAAAATGGGGGGGGGGGGGCGCAGGCGGGGTTATTCAAAAACACCACTTCTACCCCTGCTCTTTCCCCTCAAAAAAAAAATGTTGCACTGACTCCACCACTTCAGTCAAAATCAATATTTGCACTACGTTCAGGTACCTTAGTAGAAAAGTTGGGTTTGGACCTACCATTGCTGCGAAACACAGAATGGATCACCAGCCTTGGATTTATAAAATGGAAAAAAAGTGACTTAGAAACCCAGTGAAATCTCTGTAAGTAGCTGAATTTGGAGCTTAGTGGGAGAATGTGGATGTTGTGCAGGCATAGGGAGAAGAGAATATTGACCAAGTGAAAATAGCTTCTCTAAATTGAGCAAAACATTTAGTTCATAATTACATTGTCCCTTTTTCTCATCGAAGGATGGAAGGTCAAATTCACCATCACCAAATTCACAGCCTCATCATTAGGGTAACTTTCTGGCATGCAGGGAGAATGCAGTTCATATCCTCTGTGCCTTGTATATTGAAAGGATTTAGCTTAGATCGACCTAACAGAGCGTTCACCACTGGACTTAGTTAAGATTAGGGGTCACTGTTTCTCCTCTTGAAGCTGCTCCAGCTGTATGAAAGTGTCAAATTCTTGTGGGAGTGAGAGAAAGCAAGGAACAGCACTTGGTTGCCTGCTACTGAGGGCAGTGACTCAAGTACTGTGATATCTGGAAATGAGTCCATGCTCTGGTAAGTATTTTATTCTTTGGAAAAGCGTCAAAGATTTGGAAGAGACTCTTCAAGAACAGGGAAGTGCAGGAAGATTCATTGCTGAGGCGCTGAGAGAAGATGGCTAAACCTCGACCTGCCTTACTCAGGGGAGTGATGTCCCTATGGTGTGTCAGGAGGGTGCAGAGCTGCACAGGGCATGGGCATCAGTGAGGTGGTTTAGATCCTAAACATCCATATCAGGTTGTTGCTTTTCCTGCTGGGAAGCAAGAGCACATTGGCCCAGCTGCAAAAGCAGTTAGATACACTCTAGCTTTTTTAGAGAACTCTGGGAGTAGTTCAGGAATTTTTTTTTTTTTTTTTTTGCACAGCTTTGCAGTATAATAATATTGGGTTGGAAAGTAAGTAATGCATAATAGTGGCTTGACCTCAGAAAAATTCACTAATGTGAAGCCCATCCCCTAAAGGCCAAACGGTTCTGGCATGTGTCACTGGGAGACCTCTGGTTTCCATAACTCTGACCAGTTGAGGTCATCACTTTGCAAAATCCCTCCAGATTTTTTTGTCCAACTTAGAACATCTTACTCAGTGAGGGTGGAGGATCAGTTCACAGGATATCACTTTTAAGCTGGGTACCCAAAAATCACTGCCTTGGAGAACTCTTTGCTGTGCACTTCAGAACGGAAATCTCTGAAGAAAATCGAGAGGCCATCACTGGAGTACTCCACGGTATTGCAGAGCTCACCAAGATTTAGGTGGGGTGCTTAGCTAAGGATAATAGCCCAGGCACTCTCTTAAACAGCTATTTATCCTCCTGCTGGTGTTAGCTGTTTTCTGTTATCTGGAACAGAAAGTACAGGTGCTTCAGTCAGCCTCATTAGCACCACAACACGAGCTATTAAAATTGTCTTCATAATGAAAAACTAGTTCAGGGAGCCTTCCTAGCTGTCTGTCTATTCCTACAATAGTGAAATTAGAAAGGCAGATCATAAACAGTGTTGCAGGCATCAGGAAGCAACATCATTAGAGGTGCCCTTGGATGCCATATACCTGCCTTGATAGCAATGTTTGGCACCCGTGGATCTGAGTTATGTTATGACTGAGGAGCCTGGGCCTCATGGCATGTTTATAACAGAGAGACTGTTTGTTCAGCATCCTCCTGCCATTATGTCCCACCCTGTGAGCTGTGCTGCTTCCTTCAAACACCTCTGCTCTGAGGCTCATTGCTGTTGAAGAGATGTAATGCTGGCTCATCGTGTGTTTGCACTCCTGTGGTGGTGCAGGAAGCTGAGGTAGCCCCAGCCTACTTTCCCCCATCTCAGTTGGGTAATGAACCACACTGGGCAGGTGCACCGTGCTGCTGAATAGGACAGGGTACATGGTAAGAGAGGAAAAGTTCTGTCTTCTCTGTGGTACTCAAAAACCCCCTAATACTACAAAAACCAGGTGAAAGTGGGTGCTCTGATTGAGTCTCCTGCTCTAATAACACACTTTGGACAATCATATTCTGCCTAATTAAAAACACTCTTTGCAGACCTAGAGAGATAATTGATTTTTTGCTCATTCTCTGGAAGAAATTATCATCTTCATTAGCTTAGTTGGAAGAGCCACTTCTTTGTCTGCTCTTCCCCTGTGGTGTGCAGAGAAATCCTTCCTCCTCTTGCCAGCAGGGTCACTGGGGCTGGTAGAAATACTCGGGGATTCATTTGGGTGCAAGCACCAATCTAGGGTAGAGACATATTAATGTGATTGTCTTGGTAGACATCCAAAACCTTTAGAGATGCTCAAATGGGCTGTGAATTCCCACCCTGGAAAGTCATGGAAGGCACATAGTTGCAGAGCTTATATTTTAGGCTGTCAGTGTGTGGAGCAAGTGATCAGCACCCTGTAAAGCAGAGAGCAAATACAATTATTGATACGACACAGAGGAATGGGTTTAAACTGAAAGAAAGTAGGTTTAGATTAGACATTAAGAAGAAATTCTTTACTGTGAGGGTGGCGGGGCTCTGGCACAGGTTACCCAGAGAAGTTGTAGATGCCCCATCCCTGAAAGTGTTCAAAGCCAAGTTGAACAAAGCTTGGAGCAACCTGGGATAGTGGAAAGTGCCCATGGCAGGGTACTTTGAAACTAGATGGTCCTTAAGGTCATCTCCAACCCAAACCTTTGTATGATTCTACAATTAAAGTGTCAAATACCTTTTAATAGGTAACAGAGGGGGAAAAGCTAATATTTGTCTCACTTTTGGAATGGCCCATCTTTTTCCCTTCAGCTTAGCTGACATCAGTAATGGCTTTGCTACCGGACAGTAGCCTGACTATCTGCAGGAGCAGAGGGAAACAGTCATTGAAAAAGATGCCACCATAACTCCACTTATTAGCAAAAACCTGTATCTACTGCCTTGTGCCAGGGAAGTTAAAAAAGCAAAAACTGCAAAAGAAAAAAAAAATTGCATTGAGCTAAACAGAGTCTTAAGCAGTGGTAAACAAAATGTAGCTTCCTTTGTGGTTGATTTTTATCCAGCTGCAGCCAAATATCAAAGCGATATCAAAGGAAAGCTACCCGTTAATTAATTCAGACTGACTTCACAAAGCAAGCTGGAGCTTTTGCTGATATCTGATTCTGACAACTTCCTAATCTTCACAAGTTGTCATTAAGAGTGGCATTAAAGCAGTCTGCAGTCAATCCCAGCTCTTGCCCCATTGTAACTCAGACGGGGCGGGGGGGTGGGTATGCAAGCAGGGCTTAGAGTAAGGAACTTGCTTCTTTGCAAATGGAATTTGCAATGTATCAGGGCATCTCATTAATACACTGCCTCAATCATTCACCCTAGGAATGCTCACCCATTCCCACTTGCAACTGTTACAAGTTACAGTGAGTGGAAATTTTCTCTTCTGAAGGAGAAACAATGGGAGAAAGCAGAGAAAGAAACTGAAAAAGAAGCTCATGTCTGAAAGGAATAATTAGAAGTCTGTAATGGTCTCTAAGAAAGTATGAATAGAGGCTTATCACTGATTTCAAGATAGAGAACATAGGATTGTGGGTTGAAGAAAGTAAGATTGTGGAAAATAAGACGCTAATCGGAGGATAAGATTAGTTTTAAACTAAGAACTTTGAGCAACCCGGTGTAGTGGAAGGTCACCCTGCCTGTGGCAGGGATGTTGGAATGAGAAGAGCTTTAAGGTCTCTTCCAACCCACACCATTCTATGATCCTATGAACTGAAAATCTGGTACCTCCACAAGTGAAGTGCGCAAGAATACAATACTCAATGTTCCTTACCACTGCCAGCATCTCTCAGAGGGATTGCAGCCTTGTGCAGAGATGTGAGGGATGTGGTACCTTTATATTTCCATTCAGCTGTGAATGGCTCAAATGATTGAAGGGAGTTTGTTTTCTAGACCATCACTTGAGCAAGTATCCACCAGACAGCAACTAATATTACTTTGTGGCAAATTCCTGACAATACCTTAGAGGAAAATGTGTTGTGTTATTATGCAGTATATTCATTTCAAATATTGCAGAGAATACAGAGAAGGATAAGTGCTGTTGTGGGAGCACCTCACCCAGAATCCACAGCAGCATCCATGAAGATGGTGCATTTATTTCCTCCAGGGCCAAGTATTGCCCAAATGCCAGTGACAAATGGGAATTATTTTTGGTTGTACACAGAACCAAGGGTTTACCATCATAAGAGGTGAAGTAAAGCTTAGATCAAGTATCAAGAAAAAATACCCAGTATCAGTTCAATTAGAATAATCGTCTAAAAGAAACAAAGTTCAATCCCAGTCCTTGCGGGTGTTTGGGGTAGGAAAGTATTAGAAAATATGGGATAGGCAGTAATCCTGTGTTGGCATTAAGTCATTCAAGATGAGCTGCTGGATTTTTTCATCTCTGATTTCTCCGACTGCTAAGAAGTGAAAGAAATTGCTATGCTGGGTAAATATAGACTCCTCCTATTTGTACAAAAGTATATGATTAACCAAAAAGAAAGATCTTGCTAAGTAAGAGCTACAGTCTGTCTAAATGCTGTGCTTATACACTTGTGTCTGGAGGGCTCTGGGGGTTGCTCAGGCAGGTGTGTCCCTTGCCTCTTGTGACCCTGTTCATTTTGCAAAGAATGACATGGATTTATCCCACTTTAAAAGTGGCCTGAAAGCTGACAACCCTCGTTGTCTGCTACTTGTCTTCCTCCCTGTTGACACAAAATCCAAAAATAGAGGGTGTGATATGGGGAAAATTTCTTTTCTGCACCCATTCCTCCTCCCCTGTGCTTTCCTTGCCCTCTGCTAGCTTCACTGACTCTGCAACAGCCCTCAGGCTGCATTAGCTTCTCTCAGAAAAAGCAGCATATGCCAAGAAACCAGGAGTTCAAGACTTCCCAGTAGCTCTAAATGCTACCTTTGGAGCAGGTAGGATGAATGATGTAAGAGCTTTTAGCTCAGTTGATTTTATCAGAGGACCTTCCTGATAGTTCTCCGTGGCCTCCAGCTGTTCCACCTGAAGCCATCTCTGCAAAGAGATTTCTTTGACCTTTAGGCAAGTTGCACATAAAGATGTTACTCACGGGGCACAGCACAGAGAAAATTTCTAATTGAGTACAGTAGCAGTAAAGAATAAGTAAGAGAAGACAACTTTTCACATACTGACGTTTATAGTCACTAAATGAAGCATGTTGTTGCTTTTTTTCAAGAGAATCAAGGGCCCCAGTCTCTGGACCCAAGCATTAAGATTCATGCTTGGGGTCAGATGCTGGTTTAGAGCTTTGTAGATGGGTGGAGGCAGGTTGATTTTGGCCTTACTCTTCCTAGCACTGTCCCTTTTACTAATGAAATCTTAATCACAGCTCGATCCAAACACCACAGCCAGCTGGAACTGACTCATTCTTCAAAAATATATGTTTCTGCTAATGTTGTCCATTTATTTTTTGTTTGTTTAACTTTCGAAACACCTATTGGCAGAAATATTCAAATGCATTGGAATTCCTAAAGATTAGCATTATAAATATATGCTGCATGTTTAGTTTGAATGCAAACCACTTTCCTTATCCCAAAGAAAGCACTGGCAGAGTACATTAGCTACAGAGATGCTAAAAAATTAAAGAGAATGAGTTCATACGACGGGTGGTTAAAAATAACATGGTTGCTCAACGTGACTCTTACTGGTGTTTGTAACTGTATGTATACACAACTAGACATTCATATTTTCATGTGGACAGTGTGGGTTTGTGTGTTCTTGCGGCTGGAGACTTGTGGCAGTATCCTTCTGTTTTCAAAGATGGATTAAATATTGAGCTATCTTTTTCATTCTCTCTCCACAGCCAGATTATTTCGCCATTGCAAACTATTGGCATAACACTGAGAGCTTTTATTTGGATGCTGATATTGGATAGTCGTGGAAAATTCCTGTAACTTCAGCTCATGGAGAGCTTAAATGGAATTTATGAGCCATATCCTCATTTGGCGTAAAATATTATGGCTCTGCTGGTACAACAATAAAACTGTACTACTTAGCCCAGCTGATCTCAGTCAGGAGAGTAGGATTTTTGATGTCTTCATTTAAAACCTGTTTTCTACCTGAATGCTTTGGCTATTCCCTGCAATATTTAGAGGCATGCCTGTTGACAAGTAGTTTGGGGCTCATGTCTGACCTTTGAAGAAATCTGGATTGGTCTGTGTTTGGTAACAGGGAGGAATTTAACTGCCTGTCTGCCTTCTGGAGAGGAGGGAATTGTGAATCGAGACATGTATTCCAGACTCAGAACATCTCCGTACCTTTGCTAAGTGAAAAGTGAAAACAGCAGTGGCCCCACATCATCAGTGCCAACTTTTTCTATATATTGTACCCTTTTTCTCTAATTTAAAAGGTAGAATTTCAATAGATTTTATAATTTTGATGCTTTGGGGGCTTATTTTAGACTTGCCTCAATCACACTTTTTAGGTATAAGAGGTTCTTGCTGGTACATTGTAATGCAAATAGGAGAGCTTTCCAACAGGACTTAAAAAAAGCTTTACATGAAAAAAAAATCCCATAGCCTAGAATTTGAGTTTTGTACCAAATAATACTCTAGTTTCTGTCAGACGAGGAGCCTAAGAGCATTGTTGGATCAAGGTGACCTTCCATGCTGCAGAAAGAGTCAGGCAGAAGATCCACTTAGCAAATGAACAGAAAAGTCTGTGATGTGAAACTAGGGGAGTGGCTGAGGCTGATTTCTCTTATTGAATGAAAGCAAAAAATTTAGAAGATAAGTGTAGATGAGATAACACTGTGAAAGAAACAGAGGATCACCTGACTATGGTTTCTTGTCTTTCTGAAATGTTGCTGTTGCTAGTCATTCCTTTTAAAGGGTTATCTCCTGAATTCCAGCTTGGCAAAGGTAGAGGATATTGATGAGCATAATCACATGGTGTTTTCCCAGAGCATAGTTCACAGAGGAGAACAAGCAAGCACAGAACAGCATAAGTCTTAAAATAAAACTCCTGCAAAATAACCATTTGATATCCTGGGTGCTTTGGCCTCCTTCAGAACCGAGTTTACGTTTTGCATTACAAAAGCCATTGCATGTTTTTAAAAACCTTTAATTTAAACTAAATGTCTTCACAATCATTGGTAGCCTGAAAGAAAATTTCTTTTATTTTTGGTTGGGACTGTGTTTTTGGGAAAGAGGAAGGATAGGGCAGAGGATTGCTTTGTTTTCTTAACAAGGTACCAAAAATTATCCTAGAAGTTGATGTGGAATCAGAGGGATTTATGTAGAAAGGGAGGGGTTTCCTGTGGATCAGGCTTGAACATTAGCACCCTAAAATGGTGACCACAGACTGAGTTACTTGAATATTTTCATTGGGCAGCAGGAAAGGTCTTTTTTTAAAATGGGGACTTCATCTTGAGCCTTCACAGATTCTGAGAAGGGCAAAATTCCCTGAATACGCCCTCAGGAGTCAGTGCTCCCTAAGCAGGGAATCTGGCTTTTTCTGGGAGGAATGTGAAATCTCCCTTTGCAAATCACTCAAGCAAGAACAAGCCTCTGCTTTGCTGCCTTGCCCTTTTGAGATGGTTGAGGGACCTCTCTTTTATTCCCATGTGAAGACTTTACGTAGAAGATGACTTAATAGGTAGCATGTTTTGGCTTTGCTCTGGCTCTGTTTTCCAAATACTAATACGGGAGAGGGGGGATGTTCTTAGATTTGAAGGGAAAGTACTCCCTTTAAAGGCTCAGTCTCCTGTTGACTTCTGGAAACAAACACCCAACTGGGGAGATGGAAGAAAGTACATCTTCAGAACACTTGAGTCATGTCCAGTGGGACACTGACTGGAAGGCTTGTGTCATGCTGGGAATTGAGTCCTGGCATCTTAGGTCATGCTGGGCAAATCCACCCAATGCAGCACAAGGCTACATTAGTTATTAGCTGACATCCCAAAGCCACAACAGCTTGGCTGGCATTTGGTTCCTCCAGCAGTCCTGGATCACTGCTTCAGGTTCTTATGTTACCTCTCAAGTAGGGTATCTAAGGAGTAGTATTGTAAAAAAACCCTGCCTGTGTAGAGTACACCCGCTAATTTGTGTCTTACCTATACCTGATGATAAAATGACAAGATTTTGGCTTGATAAACTTGGCTTCAGTTGTGGAATAACTCCAGATGCATCCCATGGAGCCTCTATGCCTTTATCCCATCTTCCTTTCTGCTGAAAGGGAGAGCAGCAGTGAGTACCTTGCAGTGGTGTTAGGACAGGAATCAATTAGAGCGTGAGGAGCTTGGGCTCTGATGCAGTGCGGACAGCTTGGCTCCCTCCCTTCGGATCGTCCTTCCGGGCCATGCAGCGCTTCCCTGCGTGGCACTGGGCAAGCCGCCGCCTCACTGCGCTTCACTTTCTGCTCACAAACCTGGGCAGCGATTTTTGCCCCTCGCAATTAGCTCGAACGGGTGTTAAAACCCAGTCAATTAATGTCACGGAGAGACTTCTGTTATCTCTCTGCCCCACCCCATTGACATGCAAACTTCAATTGCCAAAATGTCAACAGAAGTTATTGCTGCTGCCGATGAGATGGATAACTCTTGC
This sequence comes from Corvus hawaiiensis, assembly GCF_020740725.1. NCBI lineage: Eukaryota > Metazoa > Chordata > Aves > Passeriformes > Corvidae > Corvus > Corvus hawaiiensis. The sequence continues at coordinate 74,395,363 of NC_063216.1, read as the reverse complement.
TGTTAAAATAATATCTGATGTTTTGCTCAGATGTCTAATGGGTTTGCTTTTTAAGCATGGATGATGCAAATTATCCCCAAGGCATTATTCCCAACAATTTACAGAATCCCACTTAATGTCTATTTTTAGGATTGAATAGGTTCTGTAAAGGCTCATTTGTTTGAAGAAAAGATAGTTAATAACTTTGCTTTCCATGTGATTTTGAAGAGACAATTTTTGGCCACACCTCCCCTTCTTTATCTCCACTCCGTTTGGCTCGCCTGTGTCCTGGAGTTGTTGCCATTAGTGTGGGAGGTAAGAAATTAAGGAATTAAATAAATGGAGGAGAACTGCTGAAAGAGCAACAGTAGTTATTTGTTCACTAGGAAGTGAAGTTGTCAATTCTAAGATATCCAGCTTTTTAATTTCTATATCAGGGTACAACTTTTAAAAGAGACTGAGTGCTACAGCCTAATTAGCAAGTGTACAGGACGAACAGCAGGATGTGGGGGTGACTGTGGAAGGGATCACTAGATGAATTATTATTACTATTATTATTACTATTATTGTTTTTATTATTTTTTATTATTATTTTAAAGCACAGCATTGTTTGTAGTCTCTGTAACTAATGTTTAATTTAACTTGAATTTAAACTACAGAGTGTAGTGGATTGCAAATGACTGAGTTGGAAAGCTTCCAAAAGCCATTGAATTTCAGTGGGTTTAGTGTTCTCTGGTAAAACAATGTGTTTTAAGCAAGCTATATGCTTGTTTCTGTGTTCTAAATAGAAAATAATGATGTTATGCATTACCGCATGAACTATATTTGGCACCCACCAGTAATATTCATTTTCTCTTGCTTCTCTCTCTTCCTCCTTCCCTCCCTCCCTCCCTCTCCCTCTCTCTCTCACTCCAGAAAAAGCATGTATATATGTCTGACAGTAATCTAGGAGGCCAAGCAACAGATCACATTCTTCTACTACTAAAATTGTATTAATGCCTAACACAGCTTAAATCCCTTAAATTGGGATTTATGAAAGGATGACAGCAAACAATCTTCTAGCTGTGCCATTGCTCAGGCAGTTACAGCAACTGCTTTACATTTATTTGTGAGACTCTAAGTGATGAATGCACATTTGTCCTCCTTTTACCCGTGAAAAAACGAAGGTGAATGACTTCAACCAATGCTGGAAATCCAAAACTCTGCCTGTGCTGGTGAAGCAACAGGAGCATGGTGTAGGTTGGCACTTTCCTGCCTGGTGTGTGGGCATATCTGGGGGAAGAACATGCGCTAGACACTATTCCCACTGGGCAGTATGGACATGGACATCCTGTTTCAAGTGGAAGGAGAAGTATAGCTGTGTAAATGCAACCTGTGCCACGCCACTTCTTTTGAGAGCCAGAGAGCTGTCCTTTGCCTCTTTTATTCACTAGTATTTATTTGGCCTTGGAGATTATCCCCAGTTCCCAGAGAAGTTCCCAAAGCACTAGCCAGATATTGACTGCGTAATTCAAGTTAGTTTGACCCTAGAGAAGTCATTCTAAACAGTTCTTTTCAATAGGAAAATACACCTCTTTCACTTCTGGGAAACTTGTATTACTTGTGAGTCACAGGGGTTTAAAAAGCAAAACCAGTTGGCAATGAAATGATGTGAGAAATGAGTGTTCAGGAGCTCTTCTGATAGATCCTATGGAAAAATGGGGTGCTAAAAGCTGAAATGAGAGGCTTGGAGGGGGTGTGTAGAGGTATCTGCACATAGTAGTCTAGAAAAACAGTGGTCTCTGAAGACACTGAAAATCATTTAATTCTCTGGTTCTTATGAAGTATTTTCTCTTCTTCCCCCAATCTTCTGGTAGGTCAATACATTCCCTCCTGACTTCCAGATTCAGTAAAGGTTCTCAGGAATCTGGTTGGTGTTGTTTTTTCCTTGGATTGCTGGTCAAATTAAACTCCACTCACTAATTGGATGAAGAGCTGGGAGAAAGCATTGAATTCATTTCCAGACCAGAGTTAGGCAAAGAGCATAATTTTTTTCCCACTGTTTTTCATGCTGGTACCTCTTTAGGTGCTTTTCTTCTGATCTCTTTGCCTGTCTCTGCTGCTCCTTAATATTTCCTTCGTCTTTGGTTTTTCTGTTGATTCCAAAAAGTCTCTGAATTTATAATCCTTCCCCCAAAAAGAATATTAGGGTTTAATTAAAGTCTAATGTCTCTTCTTCTGTCTCCAACATTCTCTCTTGACATTTTACAATTCTGAGATGTAGAAAATATGAAATAAATCCCCTTTGGCTTCAGCAATGATTAATGCTAGCAAGAAGCAAGTCCCAAAGTGCTAGAAATGACAAGATACATGCAAGCTGTCATAATTTAATCCTATTGCTTTTTGTTTGGTTTGGATATTACCCAAGTAACCCATGTTCTTCAAATTTACCCTTTGCTTGGGGGAAGGTTTAGCTCCATTTTGTGTGGTGTTTCTCTGCAATGTGGTCTGTGAGGGTGACAGGTAATGGACAAACTGAGCTGGGTCATGGCTAGAAACTTATTGCCAGGACAGGTGACAGGGAAGGGAGGAAGGGGACAGGTCTAAAAAAGGGCTGAGAGCTCTAGAAATCTGCTGATGGCTTTAAAGGATTATAGAAAGATGATGACAGGACAGGAATGGTAAGGAGTGAGGAGCCATGGATAACATTCTCCACACACAATCCCTCAACTCTGATGGTGAAAAGTCACATTCTGCTTAACTTTAGAGGACTGTCAGGAGGTGGTCTTTGACTGCCATACTGAGCTTGGTGAAGGTGGGGGCAGGTTTGTGTGCATTCAGAGTCCTTTCTTGTGGAGTGGTTTTCCTTCCTCAGGGCACGAGGAATGACAGGAGCAAGGCATGTGCATCCACAGTGGCAGGAATGGAGAATAAAAGCTGCTAATGGATGTAGTAATCACGTATGAAGGTACTTTTGCAATGGACCATAAAAAAAAGATTTTTCATAGTCTGGGTGGCAAGAGTTTCAGAGGTGCTGAGGGTATCCAAATGTCACAGACTCAACACAGCTGCAGCAAAATGAGCCCATCGTCTCCTTCATCTCCAGTGAAAGGCATCTCCTGCTTTTAATCACCAAAGTCCTATGTAAGACTGACATACTCACGTTTAGCAGAATACCTCTTACTAAAGTAGCCAATACAGACCATTTAGAGTGCCAAATGCCTCCTCCTACAAACCTTGCTTCCCTCAGAGAAATTGCTGCTCGCAGGAAGTCTTTAGTCTACCCAGAATATCTGAATGCCCGTTTCTCTTCTGAAAATTGGTGGAAAGCAGGTGCCCAAAAGCCTTTCCAGCAAATACATTGAAAACTCGGAAATGTGATTTAAGCACTTGCTGTTGATGCAGTGGTATCTTGGAGTGTGCCAATCCCATGCTCATCCATGCCTGGAGACCATTCTTTTCCATTCACCCCTGGCACCTCAGGCTTAAGATTACACCTGATTTGAAGCATCCCCTGACTAAACAAAACAAACCATGAGCTGATCGCCTCGTGCAATGTGCAACCACACAATAGTAATCACAGCTAATGACTCTGCTAAATGCTAGACTGCACACACCTCCTTGTTTGGTGTTTGTTTTGTATACAGAAGGTAACATCGACTGAATAACGAGGATGCCAAGTTACAGATGGGGTTGTGGAATCGTATTTGACAGCCGATTAGAGTAATCTGACAGAAATGATGACTTAATCACCACGACAGACTCCAAATTCCCAGATAGAATTCCACCCAGGTTAATCTAATTTCCTTGCAATATTTTTGCCAGAAATAGACTCTTAGCCGGCTTGTTTTCTCCCATGCAGATGTCACATGGCTTTGACAAGAATGTAAATAGGTACTGTTATTATTGTTGAAAAGATGACTTTGAGGCTCTAAAGCTGGAGAGGTTTCATGCCTTTGAGATGCATTGGGTTGCTTTGCTGTGGTTTTTTTCTCTAATGAAGTTATGTTTACATACAGCAAGATGTACTCAAGAAAAAGGGGGAAAAAGATGTAACTATTCAATTGTAATTCTAGGCCATGGTGTGGTCCTGCTGCTGCCCTGGACATAGCCAGCAGACAGATTCTCATTAATTTCAGGGGGATTTTCAGGGTTGCATGTTTGACAACTGTTTCTTTGCCTTTTTGGTTCCCATGGACTGCCTCAGCACCCCTGCTTGGGATGCATCCAAGGAGAGGCAGTGATGTGCTTGACCCGGGGCTTTGGGTGGCCTCTGTGACAGTGCAGGCAGCAGTGAAGCCCCCCACTTTGCTTCCAGCACTGCCACAAGGCACTGGAAACCCTGGGCAACAGGCATTTGCCTGCTCTCAGTTGTAAAACAGTGGCATGGTGTGTTTTGACACCGACGGACAGAGAGCGCCTGTAGGAAAGGCAGGTTGTGCCCTGCTTGCTGCACAAGTGTGTTCAGTAGAACTCTGTAATATTGATGAGGAGAGGTTGTTCCTTACAGCCCGGACTCCAGCCTGGGTTTGATATCCCCATGCACTGTGCTTGCCAGGGGAAGCTGCCCACGCTTAGACAGAACTTGCCTGAGAGCTGTGTTGTTCTCTTTTACTGTGTGTTCTGAGCACAGGATGATGTTCAAGTCTATAAATTACTTGCTGAGGTTATTTTTCTTATTCTTGCCTCTTTATTAATTGTAAGTGTGCATTCATAAATACTGTGTTTTCATAAGCAAAGATTCCTCCAAGAAAAGAAGAAAATTTTTCTTGTTGTTCTGCGTGACAACATGACATACTGAGAAATCACTTACCTTGAGATCCATAAGTGATGTATAGCTACAATAACAGCTTTCTGATAAGACAGGAAATCCTTCATTTCGGTAGATGACATGATTCTAGTCAGTGGCATCTAATTTGAAACAGTTTTATATCATCTATAATCTTTTGGAGGGCCTGGGAAAGCACAGCTATTTTATTATTTTATAGCCTGCAGTTATACGAGGAAGATACAAAATGCACAGATTATTTTCTCTTTTGCTTATTGTAGAGTGAAAGGATAGTACCTATTTAGCTTTTGTCTCTGCCCCTTTAATTTTCTTATTCACTGCACACTTCTTTGAGAGCCATTCTTTTCTTCTCTTTTCTCTTTTCTTTTCTTTTCTTTTCTTCTCTTCACCTACTTTTAAATATTTTATGGGTAGAGAGCTTATAATATGTATTGTCACGGCAGCTGTCTCTAGAGGTCAGCAATGAGTTTAATAATGAGATGCGAACCAGTGACTCTGTAAAACCCATTTCAGGTTATAAATGGCATGTTTTATTGAATCTAGTGTTAAAGGTTGTTAACGTATCAATTGGTGATGGTCAGGGTTAAACAAGCTTCAACATGAGCCCTCTCATGTTAGGAAACTGTCACTAAGGTATTTTTCCACTTTCCTCTTCACTGAAGCCAGGTTTGTGTATCACGTCCATTTTTCTGGTGGTGTTCTGCAGTTTAAACTCTCCAGGCCAGAGCTGGATCTTTTATTAGTTTTGCACTGATTTAATTTTAAGCGCAATGGCATCACTCCCAAATTCAGCTTGATGGTGTGAAGAGAATTTGGACCATGAGTTTTTAGCAGGAACTTTTGAAATCAAGTCAAAACCCAGTGGAAGCATCATGTGAAATCTTGCCTTTTACTTCGTGAGTGTACCAGATTACTGAGTTAATGAACTTGGGGTAATTATGTGTAACAGAAGAGGATGATTTTGGATATGCAGTGAATGTGCTTGTCAGGTAACTGATCTTTGTGTTGTGACCATGGGCTGCAAAACTAACTTCTTCACATGAATTTGGCCTAAAGTTGGCTTCTCTGGTTCAGGCAGTTTGAAAAGGGAGAGGTTTTTAACATTGTTAGAATAGCCTTTATTCAAAATATCTCCTCTTAGGGGCATAAAAATGCAGCTGTAAAGAGCAATAGATCCTCTGCCTACAAAAGGCCTGAATTTGGGTTGGGTTTTTCTCATATATTCTGCATATTCCTGAATTTTCAATACTTGCCTTTCTTTCCTCTATTTTCTTACCACTCCATTGCTCCTCAGAGACATCAGTAACCTGCAATGGCCTTGTGGAACAAGTTACACCGTTTTTCTTCTTTCAGTTTGTGCTTGCTGAGTGGAAATGCTGCCTCACATTCCCATGAATTTTAAGTCTCCTGCAGTGCCCAGTGTATTGTTGATGTCAGGAAAAATCTTAAGCACTAAAGAAGACAGAGAACAATAGAAGTTCCCTTTTTTCTATAAAACTGATTGAATAAGAGTGGTGGCAGACAAGTGCTGGGCTATTAAAGTCCATTTAGGAAACGAATGATTCAAAGAGAACAGAATTGTTAAAACTGAAGCAAATTTATGCATCCCAGCAACCACATCTACCTTGTGGCTTTGTCTTTCTCGAGGACACGGGGAGTTGTGCAAGCAACACAGGGAATACGTTGATTTGTAAGGCCAGGGAGCGTTCTGGACAGAAACAATCACAGCAATATTTTATATTTTCTAAAGAATCCAGCAACTTTTTCCCTGGTGGTTAAGTTATTTCACCAAAAGTAATGCAGATGTGGGTTTCTGTGCAGCTTTGAAAGCACATTTGATATGAGGGCATGGATGTTCTCTCCTGCTCAGCTGTTTTTGTTTCCCAGAATTTGTCATAACAGTCTTTTATTAAAAAAATGGAATTGCCTCTGACATTTTCAGGCAATACTCAGCTGCACTGTGTTGAAAAATGATACAAAAGTAGAAAGAGCATACATTTTTTCACCTGTTCACATGAATTGGTAAGGAATTGTTGAGGAGAGAAAAGGCAGTGGCTCTGCTGCTGCCGGAAGGTTTGTGCAGTCAAATCCCAGCAACTATGCAGAGCCCACGAAAGAAAATAAAAATGGGGAGATTTTTGCAAGCTTAAACGTCTCCTACATTGAATCTCAATGTGAGTTCAGTTCTAGAGGCTTTTGAGAAGCTGCAATAAAATTTCTCTGAACATACCACAGTGGCCACAGGGCTGGCTATCACCAATGTCCTGTGGAAAACTCACACACTCTGATCATGAGGGAGCCCAACTGTTGTGGTGTTATTATTCCTGAGAGAACAAAAAGACCATTTGTAGAAATTTTATTGGAGCTATCAACAGTTCAGTGTTGAATTATTTAGTAGAGAATGCTGAGGACACACCAGACCGAGTGTGCCAAGGTGGAATGTTCAGCATGGGAAGCTGCACACAGGGGTTGGTTTCCTTTGCAGTAAGAGGGACATGAATGGAGGAAGAGGTTGAAAAGGAAAGAGGATTTGGAGTTTTTATGGAAGCCGGAATTGTTACGTGTTTTGGTGGAAGCTTTATGAATGAATGTATAACGTTGTCTAAAACAAAAAGATCAGATACTAAATAATTATAGGAAGCTATTTTAGGAATCAAGACCTCTTCTTCTTTAGTCCTGGAAGAATCAGCACAGTTTTTTAATTACAAGCAAAGTTCATTTGTCAAACTCAACTCCTCTGAGTATGTTTGAAATGCTTGCTAGTTCTTAAATTACTTGAAAATTCCATCTTGGTTTTGGCAGTGGTTGAGCTCAAGGAAAAAAAGTTGGTAAAACAGAAACCAAGCATGCCATAAACTAATGAGGGCTGTAACTTCAGAGGTCTTCTGAAACTAGATACAGCAAATTAAAGATTTATATGAGTCCTATGGGCCCAATGAACTTTTTTTTTTTAATCTTCCTCATTATAAAATACTCCTTTACCATTTTATTTTTTCTTATAAGCGTATAATACAGTGTTATTTTGAATTTATATAATTTCAACATGTTTAATATTAAATTGTCTCTTTTTAGCCCTTCATTAAAAACATGACTCTTGATTTTTTATAATTATCCAACCTGCCTTACTCTCTCTCATTTTTGTTTTTAGATGCATCATCCTATTCAGATGAAACCCGCAGATAGTGAAAAGTCAAATGGTATGTGTTTAATTTATTTTTACTTAATTGTGTCTCTCTCTAAACTAAAGTAAGCACAACATTGTGAGAGTTATTGATTTACTTCTTTTGTGGTGAAAATGATAGGCAGTTTCCCTACACCTGACATGTTGGGAAGGTGTTGAGCTGCTCTGAACTCCCTATTATCTTCTGCTTTAAAGAAGGAAGGAAACGTCCTCAAAAAAGGTCTTCCTTGTACCTGCTGTACATCATGACTCACCTCACTGCATACATCCTTCCCTTGGGTTCTCCTAACAGTGAGCTAATGTGGGAGCACCTGAGATCGATAAGATGGAGATAAAATGTCAATGCTGAAAATTAAAAATAAACAAAAAGGCATACCTGTGTTAAGAAAGTATGTAAGCACATGATCAGCCTTAAACATTTGCCAAAACTACATTTTTATAGAATGATGCCATTCTGAGTCTGAGCCAAATTTAGGTTTTAATCATATGCTTCATTATGAGCTGGGAAACCCACTTTGGAGCTCTCTGTATACTTATTCCTCAAAACGATTGAAAAATGAATGCTATAAAGACAGTAATATCCACTTGGAATACTAGGGTACTGCTTAAGTGGATGTATATGACATGCAAAATAGATGGCAGGCTAAGTCTATTAAACATGCCAGGTTTATATATTCAGGGAAATAAGATAATCGAATGGTAGCGCAACTTGGCAGCGTGTGATTCTTTAAAAATATATACGTGTATATTTTGTCCCTTGATTTGTTCCTGTAATTTTCTAAAATATATGTTAAAGATATCATCTGCCTTCTTAGATTGCAAGAGCTTCATTTTCCCATAAGGCCCACATAATCAGAGCTGGTTCCTCCAACAGGCATCTTTGCACCTCATTAATTAGTAATCAGGGCAGAAGCCGTGCACTTAGAGATCTACATACCTGCAAATGTAAATTATGATTGGGCTCTAAATCTCTCCACAAGGCTTTTTTAAGGCTTCTTTTTTTGCTAATTGTAGTGCATCCCTTTTTCAGGCTTCTCCAAGGATTATGAAGTTTGGAAGGAAATTAAAACTTCACATTATGCTAGGTTTCCCAATATGATAACTTTCCAAACAAAAGTGGCCATGAGCACAGGAAATATGAGCTGTTACCCATTTGTACAGGAGGGGGTGTTCTCTCTCTCAGGTTGGAGTCATAGAATCATTGAATATTCTGAGTTGGAGAGGATGGATATCTGTCCACAATGATTTTCAAAGTCTGATTCCTGGCGCTGCACAGGACAATCCCAAAAATCCCACCACGTACTTAAGAGCATTGTCGAAATGCTCCTTGTGCTCTGTCAGCCTTGGTGCTGTGACCACTGCTCTGGGGAGCCTGTTCTAGTGCCCAGATACCCTCTGAGTGAAGAGCATTTTCCCAGAGTTTTAGCAGTAATTTCTTGCTGTCTTTGAGCGCTCAGAATAGAAGCCAAGGCACCTGGATGGGCAGAAGGACTGAACTTTTCAGGCCCCACTGCAGTCAAGAAGAACGTTGCTTTTGGAATCCAAATTCCAGTCCCTCATATTTAGTGCTAGCAGTGGGCACAATTATCCCTTAGGCACAGGAACACCGGCCTGAACCCTCTGAACTAAGTATGGCCTCTACGGGTTCTTCTTTCAAAGACAAATTTCACCTCAATTTCCTTGGCAAATTAGAAAAATAAGAGGCAATGGGCCAAAATTGACTCCCAGTGAGTTACTTCTTCATTGCCTGAAGTGTTTCTTTCTAAAGGAGATTGAACATATTGGAAAAACACTGTGGGGAATTGTGCAAATTCTGTCTTTCTCTGCAAGTAGCACCTGCTTGGAAAGCAGGGTAGGTTGGCTCCTGGCTGCTGCTGTTAGTCTGGGGTTATCTGCATGAAACTCCTGCCTGCACTGTGGGAATACTCTCTTATTTTCTGGCATCTATTCCAAGCATGAAAATCATGAGGGATTGGGGTTTTTTTCCTTTTTTTTTTCCTTGCCATTCTTTGTATTTTTGAGGAAAACAAATTGTCAGTTCAGGGGTTCCAGGTGTCAAATTAAACATTTTTTAAAATTTAGACTCCTGAAGTGTGTGGGGACTTTTGATAGGCATGTTCAAGGGGTTGTGAACTATTTTTTTTTTTTAATTGACTGGAGAAACAGAAGGCAAAATAATACCACAATGATGGTAATAATGGTACAGCTCCTCAGAAAGGCAGGGCGTAGGCATGGGGTTCGTGGAGTGGATGACTGCTTTCCAGCAGCTTGGAGATCAAGAAGGAGAAAAAACAGCAGCGTGGGGGATGTGGAGGTTTGTTTGGCACATGTTTCCCATCTGCTCCAGGCTATCCATCTGAGGAGGTATATTATCCATGCCAACAGCAAATTGTAAACTGTACCTCTTCAACCAGATTGGTAAGTTCAAAGGGGAAAAGAAAGAAGACATGCCAAGGCATCTTGGTTTTCATGATCCCTGGTGGTTGAGCTTTTGAGGAATACTCGAATCTCTTTGATTTCTGAGTCACAGGAGGATCCCAGTGGATTTTATAGGTAAAGTCATGTTTCTCAGTTTACAGAGAGGTTAAAGAAATTTTCTTGGTCAAAAATTTCTTGTGGAAAGATGTGTAGGACAAGTTGGACACTACAATTCTTCTGAGCTTGTACATGTTTGTGAAGGATTGATAGACCTGTTCAGGTTCCATAGGGAGGAAGGAGAGGTCCTCTCATTCAACTCACAGAGGTTTTTAAAGAACAGTATTTGCTGTGTGATAAAATGCCCCCTCCCCATATTGTGTCCCTTGTGCAAAAGGTTTGAATGAGCATCCAAGCCAGAGAGTACCAGGATGAAATGATCCTCCTTTTCCATCACTGTTCCTGCCCTTAGATGTCTACATCATCTGAGATAACTGTCCCTTGGCGCCAAAGGCCAAACTCACCTCATGGAAACTGGGAGATGGGTATGGAAGGGACACCTCCTGCACACATTACTTACCTGCACCAGGTTGCTCAGAGGCCCATTCAACCTGGCTTTGGACACTTCCAGGGATGGGGCTCCACAGCTTCTCTGGGGACCCTGTTCCAGCAGTTCCTTCCCTGCCTACAATGTGTATAAGTCATTTCTCTGCTCATGCAGATGAAGCAAAGCTTGATCTCTTCCACCAAACTTTTAGCAGCTCGAGTTGATGGGGCAAGACTTGCCCTCAGATTTAATTGATTTGTCTACCCAGGAGGATTCTGAAAAGCTTCTTACTGCTGACAAATGTAACATCTCTGAAATATGCAGATGATGAATTTTGTAGTGTGTCCTCGTCTGATCACCCAGTAGGTCTGGTCTGATAACCTTTGTGGAAGTTGTTTTAACCTATCTACAGAGTTTTGGTTGAGGATTTTCTGCCAAAACGCATGGTTTTGACTTTCCACCATTAGTAAATTCATCACTCACAGTATTTATCCTTTTAAGGACATTTTCCCTTTTTCAAACAAAGGGGGTTCCTCCAGTCTAATGCTGAAAAACTTGCAAACACCTGCTTAACTCTAAGTTGTCTGTGGCCATTAACATGCTACAATTTGCAAATGCTTAAATGTGTCTTGGATCTGGATTTGAACACAGTCAAGACTTTCAGGCACATATCCTGCAGACAGTATGCTCTTAAATTGATCAAAGCATCACTGCTTCAGTGAAAATGACAAAATCCTCTATTTTAAAAAAATTTTAAAGTAGGGAGGAGGGTAACTGAGTAATTTATAATTTGTTTTTATTTATTTTATTAGTGGAAAATTTAAAAAATAATTTTGAAATTCTAAGTGGCACAACTTTGCCGATTTGGAGGTAGTAATTAGATGCCATATGTTAGCACTAACACATAGAAAAGTTGATAATTAATGCAGGCAGCTCCAGATTCAGGTGTGACTTTGACAGATTGTATGCAAGGGGTTTTCACAGACTTACAGCTAGGGATGAAAAGTCTGGCTTCACCCCTTCCCTTCTATATGGGAGTGAAAAACCAAAACCAAACCAAAACAAAAAAACCCTCCACACCATTTATACATAATTAGCTATTTATCTATTTTCTTAAAAGAGAAGGCATGTTCTGGGGAGAAAATGCACTCTTTATCTGACTGGACTCCTCAGAAATACAATAAAGAGTTATAATTTTGATATTTCAGAATTTTGGAGATTTAGAAGAGTGAAAAGAAAAGTTTGTTGGATCTTCAGGGAGATTTCCCATTATTATTACAGGGTTTAATTCTTTTGTGGCATTCAGAAAATAATCTCTATTCCTTTATTCTCCTGGCTTAGCCTGCAAGAAATGCTCATTACTGAAGCAAACTGAGTAAAGCTAAAAAATTAGACCCTTCAGGATGTTATTCTGCACATTGGATGTAATGCTGTCAGAAGACAGGAAGTTCAGTTTGAAAAGTTCCCCCCCCAGCAGAGACAAACTTAATCTCAGATAACCTTTGATGGCTAACGCAGAGTTCTAGGTTCAAACATGATGCCCAGACACACATGCCAGTGATGGCAGAGCTAGCCTTGACAGGGTTACAAGAGCAACTCATTTTAAAACAGGTATCTGCACTTCATCACTCAGGGTCCCTGCATTCTGGCAAACCCCACCCCAAATCCAGCAGGCTTAGCACTGGATGTGTCACTCAAACTGCCCTGGCAGCACAGCCCACCTGCATTTGTAATGTGTTAGGATGGATTAAAGGTGAACCCCATCATGTGTTAATCAAGAAACTGTGCAGTTTCATGCCATCCTTCCTATAAATAGAATTTCAGGCCTTGTTTACTGTGACCTTCTGCCTGCTTCTGCTCCATTAAGGAGGGGCACTCAGCCACCCCATCCTACCTGCTACTTCCAAACTGTTGTATCTACTTCATTCCCACAGAGTGGTGCAAAAAAGTCAGAAAGTTCAACTAATCCCATGAGTGAGGTTCAGAAATAATGATATCAAACACACACCAAAAAAGTTTTGATTTTTCTGGATTTTGGCTTGTTGAAACCTGCCCCAAGGGTGGGAGAGAGTAATCAAGCAGCAGTGAAATGCTTATGAGATATGTGCACACAAGTGCTGGCCCATGCACACTGTTACCCTTCTCCCATCCTTCTTCTTTGCCTGCTCTTGTTGCCCAAAGCACTTGCAGCTCCCAAGCTTTGTCCGGTCCCTCAGAGCTCATTTATTCCTTCTGTCCCTGCAGCTGGAGCTCAGGACATCTAGGTGTTATCATGATGCCCAAGATCTGGGAGTTGGATGGAAGGTAACAGCGTCTGTCAGTCTACTCAGTCAATGTAAAAAATCTGTAATCTTCTGTCAGTAGCAGGGGAGAGACTGCCCTGACAAAGGCATCCACCTTGCTGGGAGAGGTGAGATCCGTCACTCTTTGGAGGAGCTGATCTCTTGGCATTGCCAACAGCCAGTTGAGCTGACACTAAAACTGTAGGTCACTGAAGTTAGGCCAGATGGGTTTAGGCTGCCATCCTTTCTCTAAGCAGCAGCATCTGTCCCAGTCTCAGTGCTTTGCTGGGTCACATGTATTTAATGCTGGGCTCCTCATTTTGCAGTCCGTGGGAGAAACCCAACACGCACAGGAAAATCCTCAGGCTTGGCAGATCCAAAGGGAAGTTTGCTGACATCTAAATACATTTGACCAACACTTCTTGTACTCTGTTGTCTGTTTGATTCTCAAACCTTGCCTGTGTGGCAGGTAAGAATTCATTTTAGAAAGAAAGAAGTGGCTGACCAAAAATGCAGAAATAAATCCTGAAAATCAGTCTTAGTGAGGTGGAAAAGTATTCTGTTCTCTGTGTGGGAATATATTGTTAAAAACTCTTTCAGCCTAATAATATCAGATGTTCTATCAGATGGAGTGAAAACATGGCATTTTGATCTTGACAATTGTCACTTTAAATGTTTTTTATGCTGGGCCCCTAGCCAGAAAAAGAATAGCAATTTTCTTAAGCTTCAACACTGATCAGCACTGACTAATGGCACTGAATGCAAAGCACGTCATCGTATCAATATGTTTTCTGTACTCTGAGCATTCTTCATGACATCTGCATTTTTAAGATGTACAGTACACAGGAGCTGGATGTTTAATTTACTATAAAATCACCCTCAAGCTGCAAACCTGCAAATCATGTTAGTTAAATGGCATATTTATAGGTTTACTAGCGAAACCGAAGGAGGCCGGTGGGGAGTTTGTCGCCTGCTACTTTTTGGAAAAATAAAACAAAGCCTTCTGTTTGCATCTCATTTCTTTTGAGTGTCCATGTGAATCTCTTTGGTTTGAGGCTTTGTCCTGGCACCGAAGCAGGACCCAAGGGGCCTCCTGTGGCAGGCATTTGTCCAACTTAGCCAACAGCTATTTTTAAAAGAAGGTTGGAACCTAGTCACCCTTAGGGTAGACCTGCACACTGTATTTCAAGCCTAAGATCAACCCAGATTTAAACTGGCTGGTACTAGCTGACACAGAGACACAAAATGAGAGGTTTGTAACACAGAGCAGAAGGCAATTCTTGGAAATGTGCTTGGCACCAAGGCTTCACCCAGCCTGACCTCAGTCTGTGGTGTGGAGAAATCCAGACCTGGCAGCCCAGCTGGGTCCCTTGTCTCAAAACTTTTCATGCACCATGGCCACAGTCTGTGGCTGTTGTCGTGGGGACAGGATGGCCAGGGAACTTCCTCAAAAAGATTGCTCAAGGCAATACAGGAATTGTCTGCAGCTAAGTTACAGGCATCCTTTCACCAGCAGAAGTGGCTGCCTGCACTCCTCTTGTAGCTGTGAGCAAGGCAACTCAGCTTTCCCACCCTTAAAATATTAATTAGTAGCATCAAGGTCAGCTATATATTATGAATCAGATGTAAAATTCCATATATATTTATATATATTTATGTATATATAAATATCCCAATTTGTAGGTCTTATTTGCAATCATGCATTTTCAGCTCCTGATCTGTATATAACTGGCTCATCCCATGCATTCATCATTTCTTAACCCTTTCTGAAGGGTTCACCTGCATGTGGAACCTCAAAATAAAGTGTAAATGAAAATGTTCAGTCTTGAGGAATCTCTGCTGAGGAAAACATCTTCCCCTGGGTGTTAAATTCACACCAATTTTCTTGCAAGCTTGTAGAGTGAGACGCTGGGATTGAAGGGGCTGGTCTCTGTTTTGGGTTCTGAAAAATGCATGGGTTTGGTGCTTGCTTGTATAAAAGCTACCAATACTTTTTAAAGTCAGCGATTTAAGGAGAAAATTACTTCAAACGCTTCTCATGATCAATAAACATGAACCTCTTCTTGTTATTCTTGAAATTATTAAATGCACTGGAAGTGTTGAAATATAACACAAATAAAATCCTAGGAAAAAATGGACGCAGTTCCTTCTTCCTCAGCTGCAATTTATTCCATTTGACAAACTCATACTAATACAGGAGACAGAGTTAGAGAGCAAGGGAGGATTCTTTTTTTTTTTTTTTGTAAGCCCAGAAATGAAAATACTTCATTACAAAAATAATTTGCACAATAATAGAAATAAGTAAGTGCAGTGCAGACTCTCTGGAGTAAAGCTTTCCTTCCTTCTTTGCTTCCCCACAAACCCTGACAGTCTGCTCATTAACAGGGAATTGGATTTACATGCCATTTCCAAAGAAGAAAGCACTGGCGTATGTACTGTATAATAAGCACTTAGATTTTTGGTTTAATATAGATGGGTCAGTGCATTAACATTTTTAAGTCTTTCCAGAGTGAATTAAGTTTTGATGACCTCTTTCATTTTGACAAGAGTCCTCAGCTTTAGACCTGTAAATTTGAGTTTGATTAATAGGACTGTGTGCATCCTGCTGCAGCAGTCCAGCTTGTGCTTTTGTTGGTGACAGTACAAGCAGGAAATATTCTACCAATAATTCAGGTAAAGAACCTTTTTCATCTTTTTTTTTTTTTTTTTTTTTGCAAACTCAGCATCATCACTCATCCAAGGGTGTTCAAGTGATGTCCTGGAATATGCCTTGTGTCCTCCTGAAGGGGAGAGGGCTGTGGCACTGAAAAAATCAGCAGAAAAATTTAACGCATTCTTTTTCCAGAGCAGTCATTACACATCTGCCTTTCCAGTGCCGTGCATTAAGTTGGCTGAAATTGAAAGCTCAGATAGGAGCTGCTCTCAAAACATTTCTCAGGAATATTTTTCATTAGCTTGTATCATTACGTGCACAATCCCTTCTTCACCCTCACCCCATCATGATTTCTTTCACACATGAGGGGGTGAGGGAATTTATCTGAATTAGAATCTATGCAAAGATATCTTTAAAAGTGTCCTTAACAGAAGATACTTTTCTTTTAGAAGCCATGTAGCAGAGGTGTATGCAGAGTGACTAAGACAGCCAATTAATATGTTATATAAACAGTGAGCACCACTAGAAAAAGGAGAGAGAGAAAGAGAGAAAAACGAGATATTTGGGGTGGGGGAGGGAGGGGGAGAGGGAGGTTGTAAGTATAAAGTGTTTGCCTTAGGACTTGTCTTCAGTTACAGAGCCAGACTCACATGACTGGAGCTTGGTTTGATGTGGTAATGAAGCATTGATCACAGGAAAAAGATGAAATGGCCTTTGCTCATTCATTATTTTTATCTTCTAGCTGTGGAAGACAGAAAATTGTTCATAGGAATGGTTTCGAAGAAGTGTAATGAGAATGATATCAGGGTGATGTTTTCTCCGTTCGGCCAGATAGAAGAATGCCGAATCCTTCGGGGACCAGATGGGCTGAGCCGAGGTGAGTGTGCAGTCTGTAAAGTCTCTTTTCTTAAGTGCTAATTGGGAGCTTTATGTCACAGCCAAGGTAGGCAGAGCTGCTGTCTGCAGCAAGAGGTTACGCTGTAAAACGTCCCACGTGATGAAGGTATCCACATGAACTTTTCACAGTGACTGAAATTATCACCTTTTATTTCCAATGTCAGAAAGGTCTCGGTGCCAACATATTAACTTGTGTTATCACCCTGTTTGTCAGCTGGAAAGGTTCCTTTGCACCCTGAGAAAACACCCTCAGTTTTCTGCTCTCACAAAATCAAAGTTGCTCCCCTGACCCCATTTCTGCTTTGTAGCACAAAAGGCCAAAAAAAAAAAGAAAAGGACAGGACCGCAAATGACTGCTTGAAGGCATAAAGGGTGATGGGAACTGGCCCTCGCTGTAGCACTATCTCCTCCATTCCTGTGTTTTCTGTAACTATATGCAAAACATAGGTCTGCTTTATCTGAGAAACAAAGAGGTTAGCTTGGACCTGAGAACTTTGCCTGGACAAAAGTTTGTAAAAAGAGCTTTTAAATCTTGTGCCTCTACCACAACCCAAAAACCAGGGCGGAGGTGTTAAACATGACCATCATGAGTGGTCAAGTGGCCAGCCTGAACTTGGAAATGAAAGCAGCGCAGACTTCAATAGCCAGTGATCCCTTTCGAGTGCAAAAGTACCTTTTAGGGAAAGACCTTCTGAAAACCTATTGAAAAGAAAGATAATTGTATCTTGATGACCCAGACTACATATTAACTCCATGGTATATGGACCTGAATTTATTCTTAGAGCATGAACCTTCTCAAAACATCAGTGCCAGGGGTTGTTGAGTGGAAAAGGAAATTGGGATAGTCCCATCTCTCAGTGCAGGATGATGCTGTGGTACCTGCCACAGACATTTAATGGAACAGGGAATAAGTAATTTTCATTGTGGAGCTGTGAAAAACATCACATCTACAGAAAAAACCAAATACATAGAAAGCACAGTTTATGCATTTTATTACATTTTCAAAAGGCATAGAAAAAAGTAATAGTGCCCATTTTGCATATAGATATGGGTATAGATTTAGAATTTTTTTCTTTACTTTTGGATCTACTTGTTTCTAGTAGGCAATAAGATCCACAGAATTTGTGCAACAATTTGTGCATGGGGTTTTTTGTTTTGTGGACAGCCCAGTTTCTATAAAACACCTATACATTTCAGCAAAGGAAGTGCAGGTATTCCTATATTTCATGGCACTTCTTGAAAGCACTTACTGTAGTACTTCTGAATAATGACTTGTTGAAAAGCCACTCTGACAATAAATAGGGAGCCCCAAGAAAATTATGCATATTTATGCTTTGTGATCCCCAAACTTTTGGGGCTGGGATGCAGCAGGCCCTTCAGGCAAGAAGAGCCTCATGATCATGGTTTTTGCCTTGGGGAAGATTAGGGCAGAGTCTGAGGTTGGTTCCTGCATCTCAGTAAGGAATGTTTACTGATGGAGTCGAGTGTTGCCATTATCTTTCTAGACCCAACACTGAGGCAAAATAAGTATTTCTGATTTTCACTGATTTCATTGTGTAAGCAGCACAGGGAAGGGATGATGGAAGACACAAGTGGGAAAGGAGCTAATTAACTGCTGAAATAACAAGATCTGAGCATCAGATGTTTTGAGCCCCAAAAAAGATTTAATTGACTTGTCAGCATCACCCAACAAAGAAATGGATCTTTCCTGGGATCCATAAAAATCCCACTGCATGCTTGCTTTTATTCAACAGACTGGGTTTAGTAGGAGCATAGAAAAGCTAATTATGAAATCCAACAGAGTAAGTGAGGTTGGTGGGGTAGTTTTGTTCTGCTATGAACAGCAATCTCACAACAATCAGGAGCTGAGATTCCTAAGCCACGTCTCCAATGTATCAGGCAGGGCAGTGTTGTGTGCTGGCCAGCACAGCTGTAGAGTTAATGTGCTGTTCTCTCCTGCTGGAGACTGAAGATCTCAGTCCAGGTAGGTCACACACCAGTAACCACAGCAGAGCTGCATCCTCTGTGCTACTTGGGTTCATTTTGGTCACAATCACGACTGATATTCTATCATGCCCTCATGCCTCATGCCTTGTTAAACTCGAATTGCTTTCTACACACCCATGTTCACACTTTAAAATGAGTTTGGCTGCACCAACCAGGTTTTCAGGCAGATTTTTATCAGCTTCAGAAAACCACCACTCCATGAGATAAGGCAAAGCATTGGGAAAATGGTTGGTATTGCAGTTGAAATGAAAAGTGCTGAGGGACATCTGCAGAGGAGGGAGCTTGACTGAAAAAGCATAAGGTGAAAAACTGCTTCAGGAGGGAGGACTTACACTGTTAAATCTTTGTAAAGAGTTCCAATTCTTAATGAATTTTGATTCATGTTACCATTTCCAAGATGTTAATTCCCTTTGCCACAAACAGTATTTGTTTTCTCAGCGCCTGTCTGGATGTACTTTCCTCCTAGAGGCAGAGGGGTAAATGAAAAATAGTCACTGTCTGAGGAAAACACTGACCTTTCCATGCCAGAGCCTTCGGGAGCTCAGTTCAGTGCTCACAGCAGTGAGATGGAAATGTGGTCCAGTAAACTCTGTTTGGCATCTCTTTTCAATTGCATAACAAGTGCACATCATGGTATCTCAGATGAAAAGAGCTTGAAAAGTATCTTCCTTGGTATTTATGCCAGCTTTTGAGCTCTCTTAAAAGGTTCAGGCAAATAATCTGCATTACCAGCAGATAGTTGCAAGGAATAGCTCCAGGTTACACTGCTCAGTAGAACAGTTTTGGTTTGGACTGGGTTTGGTTTGGTTTTTTTTTTTTTACTTAGTAAAGACTGAAAAGGTTTCAGCTGACTTTTGTTTTAGCCCATGTCTACACTACAACAGCAACCTTACCACTGGTAGGGTAACAATCTGCTCTCAACTCATAGGCAGGATTAGGGTTGTACTGTACCACATGGGCTCCAGTAGCAAGGAGAAATCCCATCCTGTGGCATCAAGGGGAAATTTAACACTTTGTAATGAGTGTGATGTAAGTGCTAAGATAAAGGGAGAGGGGGAGAGAGACAGAACTCGTTCTTTCTGTTGTAGTTCCTAACCAAGAGTTGACAGAACTTTAATAAAGTTGCACCCATTGCTGTCACTATTGATAACAGACCATCACCTTTTCCACTCAAAATTCCTATTGTCAGCTGTTTGAAACTCAGCTGTAAGATGAGACTAAAGTAATGATACAGAGCTCCATTGGTAGAGAATTTTAAAGAAACTGAGGGGGTTTTTAACTTGAGTCATGCTTCTCCCATTGTTACTCACTCCTGCACCTAAAAAATAACCATTGTTTATACCTGTAACTTGCTATATTTTGATCAGCTACAAGAATAGGCAGCAACCAAAAGGCATTGCCTTCCAAAGGCTCTGGGATAGTCCCTGTGAAATTAGCTGGCTGGCAGTGAGTAATTCCTAGCTGTGAAAAGTATTAAAAAATAAAAATACCCTGTTGGTAGTAGAGATAAAGAAACCAGGGATAGCCAACAGCCATGGAGGCTGGCCACCTCTTGAGCAGGGTTCATGGGACTATCTAAAGAAGCTTGCCACTGCCTGTACGATATTCATTATTCAGAGAGAAGAATTCAGCCTGCAGGGTTGTTTAATCCAGCACTTTTTCTGAAGAGCTAAGTATGCTTTACAAAAATTCATGATTGTGATATCATGTGCTAAGCTTCATTATCATGAAAAAGCAGAAGTGAACTGCCGCAGATGATTAAGATTTTAAATCACTTATTGTAAACAGCTTAAGGAAACTTTCAGACCTCCTGACTCCCAGCACTATGTAATGTCTGCATGACCACAGATGCCAACACAGACAGCCAGGCAATGAGAGCTGAGTGTGCAAAAATAGCCAGAAATACCCAAGTTTGATTTGTAGCTGTACCACTGATGTGTTGTATTGACCATAGGTGAGTTGGTCACTCAATCATCTCTGTTCTCCGGGTGCTTAAAGTAAGGGTAGTGATGCTCCTCTGCCTTTGTAAAATGCTTTTTTTTAGATCAGTGGATCAATATCTCTGTATCACTCTAGGAATTATTACCATCCATAATGATGATAAAAAAAATCCTCTTATCCTTATCACAGGAGCACCACATAGCAAATTATTCTGCTGTATTGCTAAGTGCAGATTTATATATCAGATACCAGAAAGAAGTCAACTGGGTTAATAGCATGCACTGAAAAAACCTGCTAATAACATGTAGAGAGAGTTGGCTATACCATAAAAATTGTGAAAAAGCTCAAAATGCATTTTTCTACATCTTCTAAGCTCCTAATTGTATGATTTTTTTAACAAAACATCACCAGGCACATGGGACGAGTGAACATTTCTGCAGACATTGATTACAAGGATTGTTTTTTTCATTCTTTCTTTGCTTTAAGAGCAAGTTAGAAATGGAATAGCAAGTTACACCATGGTCAGGCAATTTAATTTCTTGAAAATCCATTCAGAACTTTGAGATTCAAGGGTTTTCTTGATGAATTAGTAAAAGAAAATTAGTATTTGCATCCCAATTAATTGCAGGGAAGGATAGGTGAGGAGACTTTTATGCTGGGTTTTTTTTTTTCCTCTGAATATTTACTGCTCCCTTCTGAGCTAAACTAACATGAAGTGCCAGCTATGGGAACACCCTAGATTAGGGGTCACCTTCTGAATTGTATATCAGTAAGTGGTGGGAAACGAGGACAGTGGAAGTGCTGTATTTTTAATAGCTCTTCAGAAGTACCTCAGTGCCTTATTCCCTTTGCTGCAATGTGGTAACATTTTCATTTTTTCCAATCACTATAGCACATTTAATTTTGTTTTCCCTTGCTGAAGCTCTTTTGCAGCTGGGAGGGAAGAAACGCATCCAACTGACCAATGTCTCTGCTGGCCTTTGGCCAGTAACTACATCTCAGATTTCCATTACTGCAGTTTTGCAGCAATCCCTCCCAAGAGGGAAGCCTGAAATGAAATAATTTGCAAGGGGCTTTATTCCAACAAGAAGATCATCGAGGCACAGTTAGAGAATGTGGTCTTTGGTACCCATTTAATTCCGGGTTTGTGTAAATTCCACCTACTGAGATCTGTACTTTGCAGGGTGGGTAATTGAATGTCCAATTAGAAATGCTTTGAGGGAACCATGAACTTCAGGAAATTTAAAATCTACAACGTGTCATCCAGTCAATAGTCAAGTCAGTAGAGCTGAAGAGCTGAGGCATGGTTACAGGACGTGCCTCTTGTTACCTTTATGTGCCTGATATGCATAAACTGAAGAGCTTCACTGTGGCTTTTTGCAAATTATTTTCTTTAGACTGAATTGTTGGACTTGGTCTCAGACATGTCATTGTGTGTCTTAGGTAATACTTAGCAACCAAATATCACTACAGTAAACAATTTCATGTACAATTTAGTTTGTAGATGAAATGTATTTTAACCACCAAGACAGATTTTTGTGTGACGTCTTCATTAGAAGGCTGTTTTCCAGGATGTTCCTTCCTTCAGACTGGGCTGTATTAGCACAGTGTAGAAAAGGAAAAGTCTACTTTGCAATCTCAGCTAGAAACATTTTAACCCAACTAGAGCTTATTTTTATCACACTTCAATTTCCATAGCTTTTTATTCAAGCCTTATCTTCTCTTTAAATAGAAGCTTTCATCTCAGAGGATCCCAACTACTCCTTGCAGGAGTATCTGGCAGCTTTTCACTTTTGTTTCTTCACAGAAATTGAAGAAAAACTTTGTTTACAGTGTACTTGGAAGCTCTGGGGCAACCATTACAGCACCAGCTGCGCAGCCACCACTCACAGCACTACGGTTGCTTGGGTGGCTTTGAAAATCTCTTGAGTCTTCTTCTGTGTAAAAAACATGTTTTTAGACTTCCAAACAATGTCTCTGCATTTTGCATCTCCCTTTGGCCTCACTTTAAAACCTCTGGTAGACAACGGTGGTTTCATGAGGGAGCTTTCCTGCGTAGGTATAAACCTTACCTGAGGCTTCCATATGTAAAAATGTTCTACTTCACTTGCAGCTTACAGGTATTGATCTTGGGTTAGGCTGTGCAAGAACTGATGACTGAATGTTTCTCAACAGTCTAGGAAAACCTGAGATGAGAAGAATCACATGAAGCAGGAGCTGAAATGGGGCAGAGCTGAGCTTTTTTAAATATTTGAAACATTCAGTCACTCAAGCAGCAAGCCCTAGTTCTGGGATGGCCAGGATCAAGGAGGAGGCCTATCACATTTCACTGCTTTTTCAAAATTCTCTTTTATTTTGTTGTGGGAGAGGGGTAAGGAGCAACCCTGTGAGTTTAGATGTTCTCTCAGCCAACGTGGCAGATGTGATAATGTGCTCCAAAATTTCTACTATGCCAGGGCTGGGTGCCTTACTCCAGTTCTGCCTGCTGGAAGAAATTACTTCCAGCAGCCTTTCCCCAGTCACTCATTTATCTGCTGTAGGGGGTGAGAAGGCAGCCTTGGAGAAGCAGCTAAAACTCTTACATCTTCTTTCTCCCTCCGCTTTTCTTTCTGTCAGTGATCCCTGACGTTTTGAAACCAGAGCTGATAAATAAGTGCGAGGTGTCTTGCAGGTTGGCTGTTTTTACAAAACAATCTATTTTTTGGTGTAGCTAGGTAGCTGGTTGTACAAAATGAAGTTATTTCAAGGCATTAGCTATAGAAATATCCCCCTCTCCATATTTTCCTTCCCAGAGAACTCGATAGCTCCAGTAAGAAGGGAATAATTGAATATCAGGATTCAGTGGGGTAGAACAGGAATAGTTTGCTTGTAGCTATGAGTCCAGAAGACCTCGGTCCATTGCATGCCAATCAATGCCATGTTTCATAGGATGAGGTAAGAGGCTACAAAAATCTTTCTTGTTTCCTTGCACCATGAGGCATGAAATCTGATTAGTCCTGTCCTCTTATAATTGTGATTTACGGTCCTAAAGCTGGCAGTGTGTTCCCAAAAGACCACCTGCACCCATGTGATACAGTGAGTGAGAGTGTGCTGGAAAGGGTTTTCCCAACCCTTCAGAATCATAAATAAATGAAATCCAGTGTCCTTGGACACCAACTTTTGATTAAATTCTAGGTGCCCAACAAAACCGTCCTCTTTGAGTGCATTTGTGCCCCACAGAGGAAAATCAAGGTCCTGCCATTGGCCATGGCAATAAATACAAGCATTTCAGAAGAACAGCTTTTCTGAACATCTAAATTATAAATGCAAAGTGATTGAGTTAAATAGACCAAATCTTATGACATAGGCTTAGCTTCGCTCCGGTGTGGCAGTCTGGTCATGAAGGAAAGGACTCCACAGTTCACACAAAATATATAGGATTCCATATTCCACGCATAATAAAATACATATGCACTCATAATAAATATACAGATGTTGTGTGTGAGTGTCCAGGTTTGGTAGCTGAAAAATAACCCTTGAATGTGAATACATGTAGCAATGTCTGGAAAGATGGGTAAATTAACAAATGTTTAATTGGGACATTTATTGGCAACCTCTTAAAGTCTGGGTTTTCAAATAATTTAGAAATAACATTGTCTACTGAATTTTTGCTATGTTATTGAGGTAAATTGGAAATTTGCCGTGCAAATGGCCACTGTCCATTGGTGGGAAATGGCCTGCTGAATGGAGATAACAAGGGGACCTAACCTTGTAGCCTCTGGCTGGCAAACCCTAATTAAAATGCAGTCCTATCCTCTCTGTGGAATGCTGCTTCCAAATGCTCATATTCAAGCTGCATAACCTCATTCATCAGGCATTCCCCTTGCCCAAAGAACAAGTTTCTTTCAAATTGGTACAGAGATCTGCTACAAAGGTCTTTTTGCTCCATGACAAAGGCAACGAGACCCATGCAAATGGTTTTGGGCTGAGGAGTGAGGAGGAAGGCTTTGCAGTGGTGTTGGGTGCTGAAAGTACCCAACAGCTGAGCCCTGTGGTTAAAAAGAGAGAAAGCTTAAGGGAGGGAAGGGGGTCTGCTTTATCTTGAGAGGAATGCAGCCTTATTTCTCTGCTGATTCACATTGCTTTTGAGACCTGCTAATTGCAACATCTCTCAGTAAGTTACTTACAGCAGAACTGCTGGGGAGAAATTGTGATAAATGCATAAACTGTGTCTTATTGATTTTTGTTGACATTTTACATGCTTCTCATGCATTTGAAACCTCCATTCAGTAATTGTCACTATAATACACACTCCTGGATAGTGAGAGCCAAAGAAGTGAATGAAGCAGTTTCTTGACCGTTATCAACAATATTATTCAAGGCTCTGCATGAGGTTCCTTGCCTGCCCTCCACTATAACTCTATTTGTGCTCATCCCCAACTGCATTTGCAAAACAAGAAAAGAAAACCCTTGGTGTTATTTCCTCTGTTAATGTTAATAACAGAAATGGTATTAAGAGAGATTACTTTGAGACTGATGGTAAATTTGTGCCTCTTTAATTTTAGTGTACGCAGCACGATGGAATCTAGCAGAAGTACTGTAGTTTATTTACCCTTCTACTGCACATTTTGTTTAGGTTGCTGTACAGAAAGCTGGTTTGTTACATCATATTCTTTGACAGAAATTTGTTGCTGAACAAGACTAGTATAGCAACATGTAGTGAGGCTAAACAGTAGTGAGACATCATCAGCTGTTTTGTTACCTAAGAAATACAGAGAGTCACAATGCTGCGGTGAAGTTCGGGTGAAAGCATTCTGATTTCTGATTTTATGATGCTCATCTATCAGCCAGAGGTACATAAGCCAGCTTAGGTTCTCTTGAATCAAGGGCCTTTACATTAAAGAGAAAAAAAAAATACCACATGATGCAAAAATGCATTGACTTTATTTTCATGACTAGATGTAGTGCTTTTGGGTAATGATCAGGCATTGCTTTCTCTTACTGTTGTTTGATTAAAATGTGAATACAGTCTTGACTTGATAATCTTACCAGGTACACACAGAACTAAAAAGAAAAGGTATTCTATGCCTCAAATTGATTTGCGTAAACCAAACAATCTGTTGCTTGCTGGATTGCAAAATAGTTTATTTTGCCCATTGGCCACAGGGGCAACAATATTGTATTTTTGATGCCAGAATGTAGCTTTCATGCATTAGCTCTAAAATGACAATATGCTTTAGCCTCTCAGTGCTTAGATCTGCTTCATTTGGAAATCTTTTAAGTAGTAATAATAATAATGTTTTGAGGAAATTGAGTGGAACACTAAATTATTCTCTGAAACCTAAGTTCAAACTGTGCAAGGCTAAGGGAGCTGAAAATCAATGCACTTTTAAAGTCATTAGAGATCACAAGTGAAATAAGTCTGTGTTGCTTTAGCTAAGCTTTTAGTGTGCCATGGTATTAGTACAAAATCAGCCTGAATCTGCATTAATTTCACAGTCTTTTTCTTTAAGATGCCCAAGGGTGCATGAAGAATAAAATGTAAATCTCAGGAGGAAATGTTTTTATTAGGCAAAAGGGCAGTGAGTCATGCACTAAAAACGTTGACCTGCACCATGCCCAGTGTAGGTATGGCTGACAATAGTAAAAGGGTGGAAAAATAGCCCAGGAATTAGCCTACTGGCTTTTCATTATGATTTTAAAGGCTGAAGAGGGGAAAAAAAGAGTGATTTTTCAGTTATTCATGCATAGCTTCAGAATTGTTCAAGCTGGTGGTAGCTTTCACAGCTCAAAGAATTATACTTGTATGTAGGACTCGGAGAAACAAAAACCATAAGGATTTTTATTTTTAATATGTTATTTTCTTAAATGTTGAGATTTCACCTACATTACTGAATTTTGTCTGAGTCTTTTCACACACAGTCACAGGCTACACGGTGGAGTTTTTCTCATTCTTATTTGTATGATCATTCTTGGTGCATCACAGTAATTTGTGATGCTATGGACCCCTTTATTAAATTCTCAGTTCAGCTGTCGGTGATGCTGACATTTATTCACTATCCACAGTTTACCTACACAAAAGCCAGAGCAAGCAATTGTTAATGCATGTTCTGAATAGATTTAACTATGGCTACATAAAAGCCTTATTTATTTCAAACCCTGTGGCTAAAGAACAAAAACAGTAATAAAACAAAACAAAGAAAGAAAGAAAAACAAACCAAAACAAACCAAAAAATTAAATAAAAACCTTCTTGTCACCCATCCCCACCTAATTTTTTTTCTTTCTTCGATGGTCAGATTAGCAAGTCAGCACTGTCAATAAATAAACTAGAGAAGTTGTTTATTTTTATGTACTACTGAGAACAGTGTCGTCTTGTGGCCGTTCTCGTAGACTGTGTTGGTTTAACAAGCGTCCAACCCTTTTGTCTTGTTGTTTTTTGTCTTTCCTGCTCCCTGTCCCCTTGTTCCCACAGGCTGTGCGTTTGTCACATTTTCTACAAGGGCAATGGCACAGAATGCAATCAAAGCCATGCACCAGTCTCAGACCATGGAGGTACAGTACTGTATCATTTGCCCTTTCTTTGTTTTCTTTGTGCAAATGATTGCGAATGGTAAAGCCATGCTCTCCTGGATCAGATCAGACACATGACAATCACAGATTTAAATTTTTTACCAGTTCACTCTAGCTGTCTTCGTGAAGCGTGATTTTTCTCAATCACCTGAAAGAGCACAGTAAGGCTGCTGTGTGGTATCCAAACACAGCTCTCAATCCTGTTTTCAGTGGCATTCAGCTGAAAATAAAAATGTTGTGAATACCACTCCTCATTCGTACTCAGAGTATCTCTCTGATGAGTAAATTACCTCTATTATATTTAACACACGTTCCCCCAAAAGAAAAATCTTAGCTTCTTTTAAATAGATTTCTAAGTGTTGTGGTTTGCACTGCTCTGAGAAAAAGCTCAAGAGGTTTAACATGGCCACACTGAGTTACTAGTGCATGTGTTTTTTCTGCAAATAGAATCTCTTTTTAAGTTAATATGATTTCGCCTTCTTCATGTAGCCAATAAAAATGCTAATGATGACAGAACATATTGGAGTGTGGCACTTCCTGCAGAGCACCATCGTGGCTGGCCCATCATAAGCAACACTCTTCATTCCCTTCCAAACTGCCTCTATGGCCTCATATTTTATCATCATGAGCAACTCAAAACTTTAAACTGGTTCACTTAATGTGACTTTAGCTGCTAGTTAATGATCTGGTCATTGGAGTGGTTATTGAATGCCACAGCTTGTCTGGCAATCTCAAAACTTTTTTCAGTCTGTGATTTTTGTCATGGTCTTTCAGAATTTTGCACAAAAAACCGCACAAGTATGAAATCTTTACTTACTCTGGATCTTCTAGCTTATCATTGGAGAGTGCATGTTATACTGTATTATGTATACTGTATCTTCGTGTAGTGATGATTTTTCTCAGAGGTGGCATTGATGTTATGTGCACTTGTTTCTTTTTTTTTTTTTTTTTTAATTTCTTTTTCCACCAGGACCTTTCAATTTTTTTTTTTTTCTCTCAGTGATTTTCCTTTGCAATGCTCTAGTCTCCCAAAGCATGCTGGGTGCTAAACAATCATTATTGCGTCATGTCGTTGAGCTGCTTTGTGTAATGAGCCAAGGGGGGAGACCAGGGGTGGGAGGGTGGACAGAGAACAAGGAGGAGGAGAAGATAAAATTCAAGCCAGTGCATGAAAATGTCACTAACTGTTTCCTGTATAGTACTAGTAATGATATCAGCATTGCAAAGCTATTGTCTTTCCAAACATCACGTTTGAATTTGGTTGAGCTTCTTTTATAATCAATGTGTTTTCTTTTCAGTGCAATGCATTTTTAGACCCTGGGTATACAGTTTTAGTTGAGAATCTGCCAATGAGATGAGAATAAATGAAATTATCTTTACTAGAAAGCTGCTGTTATACAGTCTATGCAGTCTGACAGTTTATTGTGAAAAAACTGCCTCTTTGAGTCTCTGGAATAATACCTGTAGTAATTTGTCTGCCATGCACTGCTCCATTAATTCCGATCTGTATGTTTTGCTGGGTTTGATTCCAAGTAAAAAGGAAATGTTTATTGGTAATACTGTGTTTTACCTATATTTTCCATGTGTTTTAATGTATTTTTCTGTCTAGCAAAATGAATTTTACACAGCTCTACTTCCGAATGATGCCTTTAAGATGGTAAAATAAAGACATAACACCTCCCAGACAATTCTTCCACTCTTCTGTTTTATGTGGCACTCCAAAAGGGGCTGCATTTTGACGGGATACTCTTAATGAGATTAGTTCTGTAGAATAGTTACCCTTGGATCAGAATCCTTCTCAACACCTTTACAGACATCATCAATGAGATCCCCAAAGTGGCAAAGCAATTCCAAATATTTCGCACTTTGAACATCTGGGTCTTTGCGTCAGTTGAGCTCAGGCTGAGTCCCTTCTTGGAAAGAAGCCATACAACCTCCCGCTCCATGGAGGAGGGACTCAACCCAACAACACACAGAAAAATATGAAGGCAGCACCAGCTGTTGGGGAGAAAATGGCACTGAATGGCATGGAAATATGAAGCCATTGAATGAGGAAGGCAGATGCACCTTGTATGTGTGCTGGAAGCTTCCCCTCAAGCTAGAAAATGGAAGTGCATAATACAGAAAACACCCTGTAGGCAAAAAAAACCCTATTTGCTCACGTTTGCCAATACTCTTCTAGTGAAAAGTTAAATTGGGTTGACTAGTGTTACATGTCAACCCTCAGCCTGAAACAGTCATCCTTGGACACTTTGGCTTCTTGCTCTTTTGCAAACAAAAGTGGGCTTAGGGGAAGATATGTAGTACACAATTGCATTGCAACCCAATTACTACAGATTTTTTTTCCTATTTTATTATTTTCAGTTCTTTAGCATGCGTCATTGACCAAGATGAATTCTCAAAGAGGGCTAAGAAAGAGCAATGGGGATGTTAAGTCCAGATGAACACATCTCTTAGAATAATGCATTCTTTTACTGCTCTTTCCACCTGACTTACTGACCTGGTTAAATCAACTGATTTTTAAAATATAATTGCTGCTCTAAAGTGTTTGCTCTTCTGTTTCTTATCTATGGAGTTCTTTTTTTTGTTTGTTTAAGCCAATGAAATGCAGCACCAGTCGAAGACACTAATTTGTTATCACAGAGTAAATTTGATGCAGCGATAACAACCCTTTTCTCATATAGAGCCACTTGCTAGATATAATCTCAGTCTTCAGAATGTTTGCTTTCTTGAAAATGATGAAGTGATGAAATATAGAGCAGGCGGTGAAAAAATGAATTATAGATTCATAAATTGCAGAGATATTGTTTTTATACAATTTACTGACATTTAAGCATTCATAAATATGTCAGCTGTAGTGTTGAATGCTGAACTACTGAACTGAAAACTGGAATAACCATATAATATTTCTTCCTTTGATACTCATTTCTGTTTCTTTGGAAATAGACTTGATTCTCTTGTACATCCAGGCAGAAGGCAGTAAGTTCCAGTTGTTCTTAGCCCAGTGTTACCAAACCCCGTATTAGATAGAAAGAGCTTCCTTTTTTTTTTATTAGCAAAACCAGAAAAATCTCTCTCACATCCTCTACCCCCTGGCTCCTTTTTCTTTCTTCTTTTTTTCTTAATGATCTTATTTTTAATATTAGTATAAAAATCACTAGAGAGAGGTAATTGTGTAACAAGCTGACTCCTTCATAATCTTTATTTGATTGCTGGAGTGTTATGTATCTTCTTTCTTCCTCACTGAAACACTGAAAGACATTTTTACAATGAAATACACAGGAAAAGAATTTGATGTGGAATAATAAACCACAAGTGATGATTTTCTAAGATAATTCTAAAGGAACAGTGTTGATGGGAGATCTTTATATGAGATATTATTATTATTGTTGTTATTGTTATTATTATTGTGGTTTATTTCATCATTTCATCTGATGATTGTGAATATTTTTATCACTTGTCCTGGTGTGAGGTTCTTCAGAGAAAAGGTACATGGCTGCTTTTTGTAAATAATTGAGGACAGGAACTTTTCTGAAGATGTTCAGAGTGTTGTGAGAGCAGCCATGGGAAGAGTAGGTGAAGTATAACCCTGCTCTGCATCCCACGCTATACACTCTGGCTAGAGCACTGCTGTGTTTCTTGGACTTGAGTCACTTATCACTCCTGCCCTTGTGTTCAGATTGAAGTTAGAC
Source organism: Corvus hawaiiensis (assembly GCF_020740725.1). Classification (NCBI taxonomy): domain Eukaryota; kingdom Metazoa; phylum Chordata; class Aves; order Passeriformes; family Corvidae; genus Corvus; species Corvus hawaiiensis. The sequence continues at coordinate 74,364,451 of NC_063216.1, read as the reverse complement.
AAGAAATTAGTATAACAAAGCATGGCAAGGGAAGTTATTCATTGGATGCTGTGAAGTTGAAAAGCAGTATGAAATGGATTGACAGTTCCAATGACTCACAAAATGCTTGAATTAATTTGAAGAACTGCATCATTGCAGTATATAGTTTTCTTTCTTGATCTGAAAAAAATGAAGACTTGAAAGGTTAAAATATGAAACATTTCTTAGCAGGGAAAAGAAACAGAGAGAAATCAACAGAGACATCTTTCGTAATCACGTCTCATTCTCTCAGTGACTTTGCCCAGGAATGGCCAATTTGAAGTCCTAAGGAAATTCCAGTTTACCTCAAAAGTCCATTTGGTCTGTGACCTTCAACTTCTTCCCAAGGGTCCCTCAGCCATGGGTGAGGAGTAGGCTGCAGACCAGACCTCTAGCTCTTTCTACAGCTTCCCTATTTCCTAAGGCATCTTACAGCCTTGCCATACCATGTAACAAGAGGCTGATAGAAGCAATAGAAGAAATGGTGGCAATCAGGAATGGGCTGCCATCGCCAGAACTAGTCCCTTTCGGTCTGCATCCTGCCCTTTGTTCACATCTCAAGGGTGCTTGATACAAAGCGTGCCTGGGAGCGGACCGCAGGTGGGTGAATTGACCGGGGGTCCTTGGTGTGAACAGGCCCGGTGCCTCGCTGATGGTGGGCACTGAGGTAAATCTGCTGCTCCCAGTCTATTTAGGGGGCACACGCCAGCTGCACCGAGCGTGACGGCACAGCCAGACCGCAGTGGCAGGGCGGTGTTGGCTGTGTGGTCCCTGGCAGCGCAGAGGTTGGACACCTCTCCCTTTGGCGATGCCTCGAAAACAGACTGCAGACAAAGCATCACGTCCATCTCATCAGCTGTGAAGCTTAATTAAAGAGGACTGGTACGCTTTGCTGTCTCTGGCAGCAATTTTGATAGCTGGAAGGAAAAGAGAGCCTGAGGAAAGGTACTTTATAAAAAGAGCTGGGGAATCAATAATTTCTCTATAGCCTCTTTTCCTAAGAACATGAAAATCTTAGTCCTTGTGGTCCTACACATGCCAGTCACAAAGAGAGGGTGAGCGATGTCATTGTGCCAGTGCCAGTGCCAGTGGCCCTACAGGACATGGCTGACCTCACAAGGTGAGGGTGACCTGGTGTGATTTAACCCTTCTGTCTTTCCCGATCTGTCCAACCACAGGGCTGCTCTTCGCCAATCGTGGTGAAGTTTGCTGACACCCAAAAGGACAAGGAGCAGCGGCGTTTGCAGCAGCAGTTGGCTCAGCAGATGCAACAGCTCAATACTGCCACTTGGGGAAACCTCACAGGTCTTGGAGGACTCACACCACAATATCTAGCTGTAAGTTCACTTCAGAGGCGGTGGCTGTATTATACTGTAGTTATTTTAGGACCATGGTAAATCAGTTCTAGTAAACTCCCTGCACTGCTAAATTGTCCAGGAAACACAGTGTGTCTTCTTCTGGGTGTGTTTATCATGTGGCCTAAAAATAAATAACAAAGAATAGAATCTGAATAAGCTTTTGAAGATGTGCCTGTGCTGTCAAAGGCAAATATTAAAAGTATCCTTTTGCTGCAAAACAAATCATAGATTCATAGAAAGGCTTGGGTTAGAAGGGACCTTAAAGATCATCTAGTTCCAACCCCTCTGCCATAAATAAAATTTGATTCCATTAGTTTTAATGGGGGGTTTTGAATGTTAGTCTGGTTTTTACAGCTGGAATAAAATTTAAGTTCTTCCTTAGGGGAGGACAGATAGGCAACTGAATACTGTGGGGGCTATATCCATATGGTGCGGCCTCTAAGCTAGAATATTGTGGTTCAATCAGCAAATTTCCACATTTTCATTTGGAAATGGCTTTTGCTTTAATACGTGGTCCTGTCAATGCTAAACATGCATGGTTCATATCCCCTCACACAGAAAGTGAAGGTGGCCAGGAAAAGCCATAAATTTAAAATGGTATTTTCCTTGGTCCATTTGTAAGATGAGAAGCTGGTAGCTGCTGTCCCTGCTGGAAAATCTGAAATCCACAGCCACGTGTCTTAGGCCCTGGATCGCCAAGAGAGGCTCCCCTTCATCGCAGCTGAGAGGGAGCCACTGCCTTTTGTGGCTCTGGAGTTCAGAGGTCTGGTTGAGGAGCTTTTGGATAACTTGGGGGTTCCTCATGGTTCCAAGTAAGACAAATAGAACCTCACGAAGTGCAAGGCCAAGTGCAAGGTCCTGACCCTGGATCAGGGCAATCCCAAGCACAAGAGAATGAATCGAGAGCAGCCTTGAGGAGAACTTGGAAGTGTTGGTGGATGAGAAGCTTAACATGACTTGTCAATGTGCACTTCCAGCCCAGAAAGCCAAACATGTCCTGGGCTGCATCCCCAGCACCGTGGGCGGCAGGTCAAGGGAGGAGGTTCTGTCCCTCTGCTCTGCTCTGGTGAGACCCCACCTGCAGTGCTGGATCCAGCTCTAGAGCCTCCAGTACAGGAAAAACATGGACATGTTCGAGTGAATCCAGAGGAGGCCACAAAGGTGATCAGAGGGCTGAAGCACCTCCACTATGGAGAGAGAGCTGAAAGAGTTGAAGCTGTTCAGCCTGGAAAAGAGAAGCCTCTGGGACCTTAGAGTTTTCCATACCTGAAGGGGGCCTCCGAGAAAGCTAGAGAGGGCCTTTTTACAGGAGCATTTAGTGACAGGACAAGGGATAATTATTTTAAACTGAGAGACGGCAGGTTTAGGTTAGATGCTCAGAAGAAATTGTTTCCTATGAGGGTGGTACAGGTCATCCAGAGAAGCTGAGGCTGCTCCATCCCTGGAACTGTTCAAGGCCAAGCTGGATGGGGCTTTGAGCAACCTGGTCTAGTGGAAGGTGTCCTTGCTGTGACCTGGGAGTTGGAAGTGGATGATCCTTAAGATCTCTTCCAACCCAAACCGTTCTAGGAGTCTATGAAATACATGTGCCCATATATATGTATTGTGTATGTATAAATAACATCATTTGCGTGCATACAATGCTTTGGTATAGTGATATAAACAGCAATTTACCCAGCAATTAAAAATATATGTTAGTACTGAGGTAGGGTAATTAATACTGAGATAGGCTAAATTGCTATATATATAAATACCAGTCTAATGAATATCTGTGTGCTTGATTCATAAAGATAATAAAGAAAAAACTGAATTCACAGGGGTGGGGAGGAATGGACCATGATTGACAGAGATGAGTTATGGTAACTACTAGACTACAGAGGGTTGTAATTAGTCACACTATGTTGGTTTAAATAGATTTAACACCTGGTTGTTAAAAAGAATAAATTGATTAATTGTTTTAAAGCAGCCATGCTATTGAGTTTCCCTTGTGTCTCTGTGTTTCTTAATAGAGATTAGACATTAATATGGATTTACAGCATTGACTCTAGGGATGTTCATTCCAACAGCAGACAGAAGCAAGAGACTATATAAATGTAAAGGAAAGCAGAAATATTCCAAATGTGAAATGATAGCTCATTTTAGTTTTATCTTCATTTGTTACATTACTGTTAGATAGATTGCTGTGTTGTGTTGTTCATTTGCAGCTTCTGCAGCAAGCAACTTCCTCCAGTAACTTGGGTGCCTTCAGCGGCATTCAGCAAATGGCCGGTGAGTTAAAAGCCCTTTCATTTTGCTCCAGCTATGTCTTGTATTCTTAAGCTATTGAATTCTGTACCTCTAATAATCGCATTGTCAGGGGGTGGGGGGCATGTTGCGTATTAAATGTGGCAGATGTATTGGCAGGGAACAGCTCACGGTTCAGCGTCAATAGAAACACTTTCACCCCTCTTTCAGAACTGAAATTAAACCCAGTGCTCCGAGGTTGTGCAAACAGTTTGTCTTGCATTAGTCACCTGCCATTTGGCCAAAGTAACCAATTGTAAATTGCAGGAGAGCTCTTAGTCCCTGCAGCCGTATCCTGCCCTATGAAAAGTGTCAGGAAAGCAACAGCAGGATTACATTCTAATTTCCAGTGAGATTTCTGTGTCCTGAAAAATCAAATTAATGGCAGCCCTCAAACATTTTAATAATATGTGGTGAGGAAAAATGTTCTGACCTTTTTAATGAAACCCAAGATTACAGGCCTACCTTCAGTATGAATTTTCAGGCTCCTTTTATAATCACGGAAAATTAACTGGGTGCCTTTTTGACTTTGGAACCCTAGTTGGCAAAATTGCACAACAGAGATTTTATGTAAAAGTATAATCTTTAGTCTGGAGGAAAAAAAGAAAGAAAGAAAAGGGGGAAAGAGAATCAAAGTGTGAGCGGATTTGAAAGCCAGCTAGTTGGAGGGTTTCTTAGTAATGAGCTGTGTGCCAGTAGTAACTGATGTGTAGTGATTAGCAAAAGGTCATTCCCACTGTGTGACCTACCATGCTGATATCCTAACTTAACATGATGCTAGAGAAGGCAGCATGTGCAGTAAATCAGAGCACAGATGCACATTATGCCTGCCGTGAGGAACTGTTAAGAAGCGTTTTTTTTTCTTTTTACAAGAAAAAAAAAAGAAAGAATCACAAAACCCCTAAATTGCTACATTAGTTTATTTTAATCATGAGCCCACTGAATCAATGAAATACAACATTACGCTTGCTTCATCATCACAAAACAAGGGCTAAAATATTCAGAAGTCTTTATGAGCACCATTTCTCATTCTTTTTTTAATCTTGGTCTTTTGCTGCTTCTGGTTCTGCTTTGAATAAAGCGTGAAACACTTTAACAAGTATATATATACCACACTGTATAGCTATACCCCACAGGTATTCTTTGCTCAATCGTTATATTATGCCATTATTGCAGTGACATCAGAGAATAATGTGAACCTACTGTCTGACAATATAAATTGGCCTACAGATGACAATATCTCTGAATTATTCTCTCTTCTTCCTTCCTGCTGGCAGTGCTTGCTGGTTCTATTATGTTACACTTGCAATCTAGCATTTTTTTCATCAAAATAATGCATCTTAATATGATAAACAGAGCAGAGTAGTTCAGCACAGTTTTATACTTGGCAGTTTTGGAAGTGGTTTTGAGCTCAAAGATTGTGTTTTAATGTTTTGATATTTTGTTTGGTCTACAAAATGAAAGAATTGGGACACTGAGGAAAAATAATGTGGTATTCATCGCCTTATGTGCACCTTAGACATTTTTGTTGCCTATTTCTCGCTGTTAGTGTAGTTTCAGCTTTGTCTTCAATAACTCTGTTGAAAGTAAGGATTTTAGTCAAGTATTTCCAGGATGGGCTTTCAATCCAGGATGTGATTTATTCTCTGAAAATCATAGGGTCTTGAGACGAAAAGAAAGTCATCTCAAGAAATCATAGCGGCACATCATTGTTACTTAAGGGACATACTTTTTCAACTGCAAATTCAATTGCTAATGCACTCATCTGTGGGATAATTTGATGACTGACTGTCTCTCTTGGAAAAAAATGTATTTTATATCTCACATTCATGTTATCAAAACAGCTTGAAGTTTACTTCTTTCCCCAAAACATGTGACTCTTAAATCTTTATGTTCAAGGTAAAATTAGTGATACTAAATTGTTCTCCAAGCTGCATCTCTACATGAAAGTGCCAAAGACTAAGCACTATTTCATTGTTAGAACTGAGAGTTCACATCCTCTCCTTGAAATCAGGCAGTACTATGTCATGCAGTGCATCTGATATTAACAATTTGTATATTATGTTTTATGGAAGGAATAGAAAGTATTCCTGTGTCTGCAGCAAGAGCTTGCATTACCAGCTGAAGCTATCTTTGAACATTTATAAAGGCCTAAAGTTTTTTGACTTAAGCTGTACAGGTTCATTTCACAAAAAAGAATCTAATATGTAATTCCATGTTGCATATAGTTTGCCTACTAATATAACATTTCAAAGTGAGGAATAAAATCCAGACACAATTGAGGTGCTAAAGAAGGTCCGTCATTGCAGCTTTCAAGTTCTTTGAACTTCGTGTTTGAGGGGTGCAACTTTTATCCTTGAAGTCGATGGGTGTGCTTACTATGTAATTCAGACACTAAAAGTTTGATCAAAAGCCACACGAGCCATTGAAATTCCACCCTTACTTCCATGTCAGGGCTCTATCACCTCTTTTGTGCTTAAATCTTGATGAAGTCACGGTTTGCTACATTAGGACTTCTGATACAGCCACCCCCTTGAACAAAATTAGGGCCCTTTGGATCTGCAAGTGTTTATTTGTACTGCTAAAGCTTGTGTTGTCTCTGTACAGAACAGAAGAGGCACAGCACACATCCCGCTGCACATGTGAAGAGTTATTTCCTATGCTCAGTGATATTATTTCTTAAATCAAAGCAATTTTCTTTGCTAGCAGGGCAAAGACACTGCTCTTCAGTGTGGAGTTTTAAATTCCCTTTCCCTAATGCCATGCCTCAGTCTGGCTAAAGTAGTTCTTATGTTGCAAAAGCAGTGGCTCTTGGATTTTGGTGAAAGGAGTGGGATTTTTAGGCGTTTGTGATTGAAAAATATTGTAGTTTCTTCGTTTGTGTGTTTGTTTTTTGTAAGCTGGGAATACAGTCCAAAGAAAAATGGGAATTTTTCTCAATAACTCTCTAACATACAGACATTAAACACACAACACCAGGTCTAAAAGTGAACACTGTTCTTGCTGTAGCAGCCCACTGGCCCTGCTATATATTCAGCATTGTGTGAAGTCCAAGCAAATCATGAAGCTGGTTTAATGAAAATTTGAGATCCTAAAATTTGGGAGACAAAAAGCTGTAACTTGCCATTTAGCTTTCCAAGATTTAAGGTTCCATGCTTAATTCTCCAGTTCAGTTTTATCTCATTTCTATTGAAAAATGAGATTTTCATGAAATCATTCTACTTCATGAGTCAAGCCAAAGAAAACAATGTAATATGTTGAGACTGGTAATAAAGCTGGGAGAGCTGGCAGTGGTGCCTTTGGTATTACAGTAATCCCCTGGTCTTGATTACAGGCACTAATTCTACCTTGCCAAAGTCTGCTTCATTGTCCTGTGTAAAACATGCAAGGACATGCCATCCTTATGTGTATATTTCATAGTGAGCACTTCCTCAGTTTTCCTCCCCTCCTCTGATACCTGCTAATGCTAATTTAAAGGCAATGTTTCCTCTCACGTGCCTCTCACGAGCCTCAGTGTCCAGCCTGCACTTTGTCTTTGGGAAAGGCTAATAATGTAGATGAATTACATTATGTTATTTGGTTGTCTTACTGTAAAAGACAATGCAAGCTACATTAAACACTAGCAACCTTTCAAGCAAACAAAATTTCCTTCTTCAAATATATACAAATTGCTTGGGAAGCTTAGTTCAAAGGAGATTGATGTTGCTTGAATGTTTGCATTGAATTTGGCTGGTGCTGGAGCAGGTCCTAAAGGCTGCAGTTATTTGAGCCAACCTGCCTGTTTAAGAGCTCAGGAATTACTACACAGCTGGTGTAAACAGGAGATTTACTATTGCTAGGATGATTGTAGAAAATATTTCAATGTTTTCAATATTTAAACAATATACGGTCAAGGAAGATTTTCTATTGTCCATTAATGTCAAATGTTTTGGCAAGAACAAATATTGGTTCATACAATAATGTTTCCATATGTGTAACCATTCAAGACATAAAAAAATGTACAGTATTTATAAAAGACACAAAGGGTTTCTCTTAATTTCATTGAATAGACAGTGTACTTTGCTTTCTGAAGTTAAACAGGAGGAGAAGCCATGGGTCTGGCTTTTCTTCTTTGTCTTTCAGATCCCTAAGCCCTCTGCAGCTGGGACTTTTAATATTTTTCCAATGTATATATTTTTTGCAGTCCTGTCCAAGTTCTCTCACAGTTTGGTTGTGTTTGGGGTTGAACTTCTGGCCTTTTCTGAGCCCTGTTCAATCCATTCCACCCTTCTTCGGCTACCCAAGCCATATTTCCTCCTGTTGCAGAGTCTGTAGGAGCAGATGGATGACAGAAAGTCTGTGAGGTTCTGCTTTCTGAATATTTTCGTCTAATTGTTGGATTGGCTCGTTGGATCTGGAGGGACCAGTTGGAAGCCGGGACCATCTGCACAAAAGCTCTATACTTTTGCATTGGCCAAAGGATCCTTTATATCCTCTGACTCTTGGATGGCTTCATTCCAGCAAAGCCATACAGAAGGAGGATTTCTCCTGCTATGACCTCTTTAGGGATATCATATTAAAAGTAAAGGTCACCGAGAAACTGTTTCCAGCTCAAGGGAGATAGCTGTTTCTTAAAGATAACTACTAGTTTTGAAAACGCTGACCTCAGGGACCAAAAACATTCAGCTTTTGTAACACTAATTCCATTGAAAGTCCTAGTTATTTTAACACAAAAAATTAGGTTTTTTTTCTTCTTCTTTTAACTAATAAATTAAACAACTCTAGCATTTTTGGAGAGACAGAGTTTGCAGCAAGTGAGCCTGTTCACAATCCACACGTTGCTCCTTCTCAGAGAAGGAGAGGCACCTTGAGAGGAAAAAGCAGTGCTCAGCAGCTGGGGAGATGTGCTTATTCAGGTGGTAAAAGTGCATGACGTGGATGTTTGGCCAAGTCAGGGCACAAGATCTGTAGTTCTGTGTGGGCTTTCCATAACCAGTAAATGGAGGGCGAGGGAGCTTTTTATTGCCTTGGCCCCTGTGTGGATGGAATTCATCCAACTGAACCCCAGCAGTTTGGAAAGCAGGCATCCCATCTCCCTGCAATGTCAGTGAAGAGGGAGTCACTCCCAGGTAACGATGCATCCTGCCAAGGCTGAGGTTAATCTATTTTATGGATATTAGGAAAATATTATGTATATTAGGAAGAAGTCCTTCCCTGTGAGGTTGGTGAGGCCCTGACCCAGAGAGCTGTGAATGCTCCATCCCTGGAAATGTTCAAGGCCAGGTTGGACAGGGCTTGGAGCAACCTGGACTAATGGAAAGTGTCCCTGCCCATAGCAGGGGGGTTGGAACTAGATGGTCTTTATGGTCCTTTCCAACTCAAATGTTCTATGAGTCAATGGTTCTATGATTCTCTTTTAGGATCAGATGATTTCGTTATCCCCTCTCTCTTCTTTGACTATAGCAAGAGCCTGAGTGAGTAACTTTTTTTTGGACGAAGTTAGATCAGATGAATCCTTCCAACTAGGACTGAAGAAGTTTCCATTAACAAAAGCATCCTTCTTGCCAGGATGTGTTTAGAGCATGTATAACCTGAAAATGGGCTGAAATCCTACATAAGTCAAAACATGGCTCGAGGGGGATTGGAATTAGGTGATCTTTAAGGTCCCTTCCAACTCAAACCATTCTATGATTCTGTGAACCTCTGGTCAGATTTAAGCACATACTCTTAAAAAACAGAGCAGAATCAACTGTGGACTTAAAAGTTGTTTTAAGGGCTTTGCTCAATCAAACAGTAACTGGTCAGGGTACCTCAAGCACCATTCAGCTAAGCAGCTTTCTAAAAGTATACACAGAATATGTATGGATTGATGGAGGTAGCACTTAGCTCTCCTGTCTATTTTAATTCTTAGAATATTGCTGGAATAGCCTCACCCTCCACACCTTTCCACACATTTTACCATCAGCATCCAAAATGGCTGATTTCAGTGTTAGCAAATAGTTGCTTTTTAGCCTGGAGATGATAAATTTTACCTTCATCCACATTTTTTAAGCTGCAGCCAGGATTTAATTCAGATGGAATAAATCCTAATAATTGAGAAGGATAAAATTTCCAAAGCAAAGGAAGTCAAGTCAGTGGGAACTGCTTATGAGCTATCAGATTTGGCTCTGATAATCACCACTGACTTTGAAACTCTCCATGCATACGGTGCCTCTAAATGTAGCTGGTGCCTTCCTTTTTTAGGAATTTGTTCAGTGAGCAAATCTCAGCTATTTCCTAATATGATTATATTATGGTTTTAGAAACCCAAGAGCTGATGAGGCCTAAGAAGTCTTCAGGAACGGCTTGTGACTCCGTTCCCTCCTCTACAAATGTCCAATAATTCCAAATTTACAGTTATCACAGGAGAAAAGCTGAAGTGACTGAAACGAGGCAAATTACTTCATTGTATGAAAGTTTGTGTCAGAGGCAGCACAAGAAGTTGTAAAATGTAAATCTCGTGCTCTCAAATTTCCCCGTGTTTTCACAGAACTGCATCTGTGACTGTGCAGCACTACAAAAATTTCCTGTGAATGTGCTAATAGGCCTTATGAGAATGTTCTATCACCATCCATCTGTCACTTTTTAACAGGCCTGATTGGCAAGCACTTGTAACAACTGACATCTGTTCTCGCTTATTGATATGTAGATTTATGGTAATTGCTGTGAACAATAAGACACAAAATTACCTAAGGTGAACATTAAATTAAATTTTCATGCCCCTATCCTTATAAATAATTTTTTTTTTAAATCTTAAGTTTCAAGCAAGGCATACTGTGCATCTGTTTTGTACATAATTTAATTGTTTTTTTAATCTGCCAAATAACAAAATGAAAGTTGAATTTCCTTGCGATCTTGAATATTTGCCAAGCTGATAGCACATTGGTAAATACATGTTATTAAAAATGGAATCAAACTGTATTGTGATTCTGAAGTTTTTAATCATTTCCCTTTAATTCCCAACATTGTCTCCATCATGAAGATCAAGAGTTATTCCTTACCCAGAAGGGGGGTTTTTTTCCCTACAGGAGGATTTTCATTTTTCATGTGCAGCTCTGCCTATGAGGCTGTTCCTCAGCGTTAAGCAATTTGCATTTTTCTTCAGAGAGAGGTGCATTTGCTGAGTGAGCAGCACTTTCAAATAAAATCCATCTATTCATTTGCCGTCCAGCTCTGTTGCGGGATTTGGGAGTTTTGAAAAAACTGTAGGATGTGAAATGTGTGAAGAGAGTGTGTGAAAGGGGAGAGAATGAGAGGGCAGATTCATCCCACAGAACTGCAGAACTGTACCTCAGCTGAGGTTCAATTGAACCAAAAATCCCCATTTGAAAGCAAAGTACTTTTGGGGTCTGGACTTCAGAGCATTTGGTTTCCTTCCTCCAAGTTTGTCCAAGCGAGTGGGATGTTGACACTCCTGACAAATTGATGGGAGAAACCATCTTCTGGGAAGAGCAGAAATGGTAAAATGCCTGGGGAACGTGAAACAGTGATTACAGGACTTATTTTTCAGATATTTGAGCAGACAGAGGATCCTAAAGAGGACGCATATTAAGTGATAAAACTGTTGACAAAATGGGCTCTAGAGCATGCTGGGTGACAGTGTGTCCCATGAGCTCTTGCTGACAGTCACATTTGGGTGCTCAATTCAGTGGGGGTCTTTGCTGTCCTTCTCTTACTCAAGTGTGACAACAGTCAGCAGTTTTTTGTCCTGCAGAGACCCAAGCTGACACCCTGTAAAATCTGCAGGCTGTTTTGTGGCCAGTGTCTTACAGTCACCTCTACCGTAAAACAAACTGAATGGGGAGACAACTTCATCACCACCAAGTTCTTGTTCGTTCATCTTCTTTGGGCATTGAAACTCATTTGCCAAATTGATGGGTTCCTCCTGTGCTTATATAGAAAATGTCCCACAATTAAAAAAAAAAAAAGTTTTTGTGGGATGAGGCAATGATGGTATTTGTTTTGCATCCACAGAGGTGCAAGGGCGATTCATAAGTACAGAGAGCAGTTGTTTGCTCTGCTGCCTGTTGACCTTGTCTGGCCTAGGCTCTCCTCTAGAACCCTTCTGTATTCACCACAAGTATTTAATCCTACCATGTATTCCATTTAAAAGTCCAAAGAAACCTCCACACAGAGGAAATATAAGCTGGTTATGACTGATCCTTTTGATGAGTAACTAAAGAGTGGGTGATAGAAAGCCAATCCTCTGGAGGAGAGCAACCCACTGCTTTCCCAAGTCCTTGTTACAGACGGCATGAAATACAGCCTCAGTGAAGACCAGCAATGTTTTCTGGATATTCTTTGCTGAATTGCTTATGCTCCTTATGAAACACAAAGGTAAATGATAATTGAGGACCAATATCAGGCCAGGATGAAAATTAATTCCCTATTTCATTTTGAGAACTACTGACTGCTTTGTTCTCAAAGAGTTGGGTCCCAGCTTAAGTCTTCTTCATCCCCAAAATCTTGAAATACACTCAAGGCAAACAATTAAGTCAGATGAGTAGTTTAAAAAAATAAAACAATGTTGTTTGCATACCTGAATTTCTACCTGAACTGTGTCTTGCAAAATAGTTTGGATTGGTAGTGTTTGAGAAAACCCTTATCCCTTAAGATGGTCTTTAGCCTCCAAAAGAAACCTTAAAGAGCTTTCTTGGTCACGTAATTTCTCCAAGTGTCTTGTTCTGGCTCCAGGCTACGAATTGGTGTATCTTGGATCAACTAAAATCTTAATACCCACCACTGTAATTGCGTCACATTTTCAAAAACACCAGCATCTGAACTGAATCTGGGCATTGACCAAGACATCAACATTAGAACCTCAGTCAGATTCGGTGCTCACCTGAGGCCTGACCTGCCTGTTGGAACATGCCGTGTTTAAATTTGGGGCTTTATTCACAAATAGATGCTTATATCAAGGTTCATTTCACAGTGCCTAATGCTGTGACAGTATGAATTCCTCTTTATGGAGATTGTTGATTGTACTAACCCGAGTCTGCAATACATGTGTTTGAAAGTAATATCACTCTCCATTACTGAAGGAGTTCTGAATTCCAAGAAAATACCATCTCATTCATTGCAATTTTTTTCTTCTTAAACATACTTACCAAGTATTTTATTTAAACTCTCTTGTTTTCATTTTCTCTAAGTTGTTGTTAAGCTCCCCTGTTTGAGATACAAAGTGTGCAGGGAGAAGTAATATCTCTTGTTAGCAAACTAACATTCAGAGAAAATCAGACAAGTTTCTAGGCATTCAAGCTCTTCTTGAGTATTCCCCAACACTCATGCAGTCTTCCCAGCTCTATCACTAAGTCTAGAAAAGGTATTGCTCTTCCTACCTAACCTTTTGTGAGTGTACTTGTACTTTCAGGACTACAAGAACATAATAATAATAGTCTTTTGCATTTTTGCACTTTTTCAACTCTATTGAGGGCTCAAGCCCTCACAGAGCTCCTTCATATGTCCAAACCCGAAGTATGATCTCTCACTGCCTTCTAAACCATGTTTCTCACATCCTTGTGTAAATGCCCAGTCTGAACATCACTCCTGGGGATAGCTGGTCTTACTCAGGAGATCCTGAGAAGGATCCAGTCTGGTTAATGCTAGCACCCATCTTATATCTGCACTTTAGCTGTTACTGAACTATTTCACCTTAGAGTCAGTTCCCAAGTACTTTATCTAGTCCAAGGTAAAAGGAATGTTCTTTTGAATTCCTCTGGAGAGACCAAGTTCTGTCCCTCCGATTTAAGCAAATCTATGCCATTGGCTGTTCCTTAATCATCTTTTTTTCACTTCACAAAAGCCTCTTTATTGTTTGTCCTTTTTTGCTTGCCATCTAAATTAAACCTTTGCTATTTAAATGCCTCCATTTCTTTAAGGTTCTCACTAAAATGACAGTGTATCTCCCCCACATCTTGTAAAATAACGAAGTGACAGATGACTCAGTAGACTTGATATCATAGTCCAGAGCTACAGCCTGAAAATCCCTATCTCAATGATGGCTCTGTGGTCAGGCTGATACTAATTTGATGTACTTAGTTCATACATGTTTTTAGAAATTAACCATCAAAAGGAAATTGAGCACAATTACTGGCTACTGCACAGTGTAACCTTAGTAGTTATATTCAGAGGAGACATGGGAAACAAATTTTATTCATCCCAATTATATGACCCTGTCCTGAATGTATTTTAAATGCTAGCTATCTTCTTTACATCCCCCATTGTGTCAGGAAATAATATTGTGCCTGGGCTTCACACAGAGTTTAAATGACTTTTAATTCTACTCTTCCCTTAGAAGAGGCACAAACCAGGTTTAATTTTCCTGAAGTATAGGCTGGTGTCTTTGGTAAATTCTCTCAACTCCAAGGTAGAGAGATGAGAGATACTCTTCAGGAACTGTAAGAGGTGGTTCCAGATTACAGATGTCTTGGGAGTGAAAAGAATTGAGTTTATTGGCAAGGTACACCCCAAGCTCCATGATCATTGATAACAGCACTTTTTGATGATTATGATTATGATGATGATGATTACCTGTCTTAATTAATCCTATTGCTTCTCCGCATAGGCATGAACGCTTTACAGTTACAGAACTTGGCAACTTTAGCAGCCGCAGCAGCTGCTGCCCAGACCTCAGCTACCACCACCAATGCAAACCCTCTCTCCACAACGACTGGTGCTCTGGGAGCCCTCACAAGTCCCGGTAAGACCAGAGTGCCTGCTTCCAACTCACAAACATGGGAGTCAAGGGGAAGATGGTTGTTAAAATGCTGATTCCATGTTATGTCTTACGTTCCGTGCTCATGTAAATTGTGAAGAACCTTTAAAAGCTGAATACATTTTTGTTGGTGTTATTTTTAAGCAAATAACTGCTTTTTTAAGTGGTCCAATGTGGACATGTTCACCATTCCAGATTCATTTCAGGGGCCATTAAAGCCTAACAGACCCATCTTACAGAACTCTGCATGAAAATTACACTTGCATGGGAAACTGAAGATAAAATTAACTTTTCACAAAAAATTCAGAACATGACCAAATTCTTCCCATCCAAAGGAAAATCAGCTGAGGTGGTTCTTTTTAATCCCCAAGATACTGACGCTTGGTTCCCAGCACATGCACGTATTGCCTTTACCCTTCATGAATTTTTGTAAAGTCCTTTTTATTTTTTCCTTCTCTTCCTGGATCTCGGTTGAGCTTTCTTCTGGTCCTGAGTACACAGTTACAGAAGTGATATCAGATGCACAAGGAATACACAGCCAGATTCTGACTTCATTACACTAAACAGAAGCCAGATTTATGGGGGGAAAAGGGACAGGATAAGAGGTGGAGGTACCTCCATCACCACCATGTGGACTTCCAGCCATGCATGTCTGATGTCTGCAAAACCTTAGAGACAAACTGGGACAAATTCAGACTTAGGTAACACTTCAGGATCACCAGAATCCACAGAGAGAAATATTGATTCAGTGTAGTTACTCTGGGTTTACAGTGATGTAGCTGAGTAGTGAATCCGGCCACTTATTGTTACATAAAGGCTGTAGGGTGTAATTATTTGCATCATAAAGTGTGTTTATTGCTGTTCTAAAAAACATTCATATTATTTTTAGACACCACTAAAGAACATTTGTGTTTAATCTTGTTTAAGTGTGTATTTATCCCCCATGAAAAAGTAATTCATGGCAAATGGTTTGAGCTCATCAGTAAGGAAAACAGTCTTCACTGCACAGTAGAACTGGGACCGTGTGGTGCTGGGTGTTAGCGCTGTCCAGGGCTCCCATTATATTACAGTTTTATTGTTTGTTTGCGACAGAGGTTAAATGGAAAGAAGCTTGGCTAATACTAAGTTTGCGCAGAATTTCCTGGTTTGTGGCATGAGCCTCATCTCTACCTAAAAATAATGTTCATTAGCAACATCTCTGAGAAGCAGATTGGGTGAAAATAATTTTGACTTGCTGATGTATTTCTTTCAAACTTGAACAATCTCTTCCCTCTGTCCTGGTGCTGGGACTTAACACTTTGCAAAAGGCTATTCCCAGTGTCAGTGTTTCCATGTTACACCTGTCTAAATGCCACCCATCTATAGAAGCAGAAATGTTGCATTTCATGCATGCTCTGTGATATCTCTGCAGTTTAGCTGATAAATGTTTGAGCAGCCTTGTTCTTCCAAGACACACAAAACATATCTTGACCCATACTGACAAGATTTCTCAGGGCAACTCAGTGCACTGCACTGTGGTGCAGGGGGGCTGGAAATTAACTCCCTTTTTTCTTTGCTGCTCTGCCGCAAAGTGGCACCAGAATGTTCCTGTCATGCACTTTGTTTTGCCATGTACACACAGAACTTGGATTCAACCTTAAGGCCCACATTTCTCTCTTTCCCTCTCCAACACAGTCTTCTTATCCAGCCTGTCTGACCTGCTGTTCCCTTTTAACCTGACCTTGAGGCTCCTTGAGTACCTAGAAGGTTGTTTTATCTGATGTCCAGGTCTGCAGAGGCCCGTGGTAGACAGCTGCTTCCACTGGGCTGGGCAGATATATCTTTGGGGTAACTAGAGCTTCCTATTGCTCAGGTGGTATGGTAGAGCAGATACCAAGGGTTTTTCCAAAGAGATTAATGATTTTGGCTAGCACATTGAACTTGTGTTATTTTCAAAAAATTCTGGACCTTTACCCTTTCAAATAGTGTGTTCAGAATGCCAGTTGTCTTTGAAAGTCTTATAGATGGCATCTGTACACAAGTGTTTCTAATATTAGACAGCTTGAAAAATCTCTAGTAGGTCCACTGACCTATTTATGTTGCACAACCAACCTAAAATCCAGCCTTGTTAAAATGTTCTTCAGTTTAACCTTCCTTATCTGGTTCCACATTCTCTACCCTATTACAGATTTTGTAAACCTGAATAATATCTTCAATGATTCTTCTCTGCTCCATGGAAAATGAATTTAGTTTGATAAAGCTTTTCATAGTAGCTCAAAGTGTTTCCACTAAAACTTGAAATATGTTGGCAGAAAACATTTAAGTCTGCCTTTCAATGTGTGGATGTTTGGAGGCCTTAAGGGTATTTTTTTGGTCTAGTTTTCCTTTAAAAAAACACTTCAGTTGTTGTGTTTCATAAGTGTAAATTATTTTGTCTGATTTCAAAGCCTGTGCTAAGCCCAGGAAGAAATGTTTGCTTCTCTCCAGATAATGCATTAAATTAATATTTCTTAGTTGAGAAAAACAGCCCAAATTTGGGGCAGTGCAAAGGTAGATGCTTAATCCTTTTCTTGCTGTTGTTAAAGGCAAAATAGTGCCTTTAACAGAATGGAGATGGGCATAAGTGTGTACTTCCAGTATGCCTTGAACCATGGCAGCCACGTAAATCATATCCATGTTTCTACCCAGATATCTCTCCCCTGAAGATCTTCCCTGAATCAATCTTTGACCAAGAGCTCTTGTTCTGTCCTTTGTAAACATGTGTCATAAGGGCCCAAAAGATGGTTGTTTCAGTTAAAATTCAACATGAAGGTTAATTTACATAGATAAGGTTTAGGAACCGTCAGTGCACCATGCTAGTACAGAGGAGACAGTGGTCAGGCCAACTTCAGTGCATTGGCCACACAGAAAAATAGGCCATGAAGTGAGGAGCCAGCAGGACAGCTGATATTTGAGGCTTTCCAAACAAATTAAACTCCAATGATCTTTCTCTCATACATTCTGACTAAATAGCTTTGACCACAAGAGAGTCTAAGGACACTCATTCTCCTCCATGTGCTAAATAGTTTCTCTTAAGCTTGAAAGAGTATTCATTCAGAAAGAACAGAGACAATGCAATCCCCCAAACTATTAATTTTTTTATAATTGTAAATTTATAATTTCAATTTTGCATACCCATGGAAGTGTCTCCCTACAGCATTGTTAGAAATGATTTTTTAAAAGCCTTTGCTTAAAAAAACATGAAAGATTAAGCTTTCATTTTAGTAAAAATCCCCTCAGGCAATAAATAGGTTCTTTTGTCTCTTGGCCCTGGAAAAAAAATTAAAATGGTTTAAATTGCCTATGGTTAAAGTAACTGTTTCTTGCAATTATCAGATGGTAGTGAATAAAAATTAAAATGAAATCATGAAAGACTAAAAACCAGGTAAATGCATATTTGTCTTTCACAAGTTTCTCATGGGTCTTTTGAAGACTCATTTAATCATATTTCTTGTCTTTTATTTTGATATGATAATTGTTTCCTTTATTTACTTTAATCACCTCTATTTAGTTAATTAATTCTTCACTTTATTTCCATTTCACTTGCTTAGGATACTTTTTCTGTTTTAAAGACAGGTACCAGTAGCATTTCATACTGTTTTAAAGGCAGGTACCTGTAGTATTCCATAACACAAGGATTTGGGCTGGGGTAGCTTTTACCTGACTCTAGGTTTGTCTCATCCAGTTTGTCTCAGTTCCCTTTGGGTGGGGACCTGGATGTTTGCATTTCTTGTTAACTGGGAGGGGATTTTGGAGGGACTACCTCAGCTGTAATCACTGTAAATATCCCAATTTGGGCAGGATGAATCCCAGCTAGTGTCAGGAACCTTATTCTCTCCTCCAGAGACTATCCGTGACACATCCTGTAAATGGATCGCCAAGCAAAGAGCTCACAGGGAGGCTGCTATTCCAGGGCCTGGAGAGATTAGAGATTCATTCAGGGTTCGTTCAGTGGGTGGTGGGAATGCCTGGAGGTGAGTGTGAAGGAGGGACATATAAGCTCAAGATCAAAGTATCTGTCTCTAACACTGTCTGACATTTAATTTCCCTCAGTTGACCCACTACCCTAATTTTCCCTAGGGTAATAATGTGTATTCTGACTGTCCTGGGTGGTACAAGGCTAATACAGCACTGTAAAATGTGGACCACTCAGAGCAGGTTGGGGAAAGCCATGCCCAGTGAAGGTCTGAGTATCTCCAAGGATGGAGATTCCACAGCTACTGTGAGCTCATTTCAATTTTGTTTCTTCAAATTCACACATAAATGTTTTTTTCAGTAACCACTAGGAAAGCCCTACTATGTGTAAATGAAGAGACGAAACATCTAATTATATATACAAATTTATCTGCATGAACATACACAATATAGTTTCTGAGCTGTGGGGGGATAGAATTGCTAAACCAGAAGCTAATTCAGTTTCAGACTTAGGAGCCTTCATTTTCCATGAAATTTTCATGATTATTTGATTCTCTAAACTATTATTTATTCACACAGCTGAACTAGCTATTCATGCTTCAGTAAAAAACTCTTTAGGTTTATCTGCTATGTAAACCTGAGAGGAAATATTTTGGAAAAAAAAATACTGATAGGATAGAAAGTGAGAAAGTGAGACTTTTTTCCTTTAATGACCTCTTAAAATCCAGCACCGCTTTTGTCATAGTATATCAGTATTCAGCCATTAACTCTTAATGTTTAAGAAAAGAATTTCTCCTAAGCACAAAGGTCTAAAAATACTCATTTTCAGACAGATGCTGACATTGAAGAATAACAGTCCCTAAAAAAGGAAGACTGTGAAGTATAGAATAAACTGAAAAAGAAAAAAGATTACACTGCCTTTCCTGTAAGAATTAATTCATTCTTTCCCTCTGCTCAAAGCAGAGAATTATAACTTATAGCTATCATCCGTGGCTCGTTATTTTCTCTGCCCCCTAATCTAGTATGAAGATTGTTAGTTGAAGGTGTTCATGTTGTGAGCACAATTGTTGAAAAGGTAGAGTTTTTACAGAATATACAAGATGCTTCAGCTGAGAAGCAGTGAAGAATGTTCAAATATCCATTCTTAGAAGATTTGCTTTTTGTTCGCTTCAGTACAATACATTTTCCTCCAATCAGTGGCGCAAGGCTGCCACTGTGACATTTTGTTAGAGGCCAGTACACCCACTGAGATAGTTGTGATTTGCTTCCAGGATGATCCAAAAATAACCCTACCAGTAGGTGTGTAGGAAGGTCTGACAGTTTGCTAAAGACTGAATTGAAGTAATGTTTCATGTAGGAAAAGATCGGTTTAAAATGCAGAATGGCACTTGTCGTTCTGCAGTACAAATTGATTATTTTTGTGCTATTTCATGTGGAATTAATGCATGTTCCATTATTGTAAAATCATTTAAAATAAGCTTTATTAGTTTTGAAGAACATAGAAAACTTCCCTAGTATCATTTTCACTGTTTTTAGGATAAAGATACAGTTGATAAAAATAAGATATAGCTTAAATAAATATTTTAAAATACAGTGTATGTACAGTACACACACTTAAACAACACAAGCGTGTGGTTTTAAATTTTGTATTTAAGTCTAGTTATATAATTAGCATTGTTGCCTTAGTGCTTGGAGGACAGAGAATTTCAATGCCTTAACCCTGATCTTAGCACCAATATTTTAAAAGAATATGTTTTCAAGGAAGCTATGGAAGAAAATCTTGCCTTAGCACACCCACTTCCCTGTGCCTGTTATTGGACTGCATAGTTCAAGGAGATTTGTGACAGGACAAGTATATTTCTGAACTGTTGTGTGTCAGCTGATCTTACCCACATGGTGTTAAGTTTCTGAGTCTGTGGTTAGGCTCCTAAATAAGTGAATTGATTTTGACCACTCTTAGTGCCCAGAGATTATGCTGCTTCCTGGAGAGATATATTGGTACTAAGCCCATCTGATAATTAGGTCACCATTAAGCAGGCATGCAAGCACAAGTTGGAGCCAAAAATATGTATTTTGACCTATATTTGTATTTTTAATAATGCTTCAAGATGTCTTAAATAATTAAAGACGAATAGAGTGGGAATTGTGGCTAAGAATCTCCCAGAGTCCCAGTACAGTAAAAGAAGAGGTGATGGATTCATATGGAGCCCCCCTGGAACAGCATTGTCTCTCCCTGGTCTCCTCATTGGAAAAATGAGCCAGTGATAACTTGAAGGATGCTGATGGCAGCAGACAGGCCATCAGTTTGCTGGGATGACCTGGTTGCACACTGGTCCCTTAAAATGTAACAGGTCTTTGTACATTCTCCTCTCAGAAGGGTTTCTGAGTAGGTGCATCAGTGCAGCCTGAAGGATCTCAGGGAGGTTCAGGCACTGAATGGGCTCAGGGTGGGCAGAACTGCTTTGTGGAGCAGTGTGAGGCTGCCTGACAACTGCAGAAGTCATTTTGGCAAAGCTTCTTATCTGTTTTAGAATCAACATTATCAATTTATGAATTTTTGTCACAGAAATCTCCAGGTGTTTCCTCAGAATTCCATAAATACCAAAGGACAGAAACATGTGGATATTTTCAGTCAAGCATTGTGCTAGTTAATTCTTTTAGGTTTGTTTTTTTCTTTTAGGAAGCAGCAGACAGTACTAAACCATGGATTAGTAGGATCTAATTCAACAGGAGACATGCTTGTTTTTTAAACATTATTACATTATCATCTTCCTAAAGTATTAAATCCATTGCCTTAGCACATTTCAGGATTTACTTTCCTTGCAGTATACAAATAACACGTATAATACATTATATTTTGTAAGCGTCTCTCTACCCCACTCTTAATCTCTATTTCAAGCTACAAGAATCCCAGTTTGTAAAAAGGAGCTGTTTTTCTTTCTGTTGGAAGCACTATTCGAAGTTCATTCAGGGTTGCTTTCTACTAAAGAAAGATGATAGTATCAGCTTGCCTACACAGGTAGATATGTGAGCTTACATGTAATATATCCTACAAGAAGTTACAAACCCAGATAATGCTGCAGTTCATAATACCCTGGAAATAATGTAAATCTTAGAAAAACTCATGCATTTGAAGGAGCTTTCGACTACTGCCAACACTGTTCCTTCAATTGTACTGGATTGTGCATGTGTCCATGGATACTCCTGGTCTGTTTCCCTAAGGCAGAATAATTAGAATTAATAGTAAAAAAATAATAATATAAAAAAACCTTATTTTTAGTCTATTTATTAATGTCTTAACCTAATTGTTTCAACATTCTCTCAAAAGAATTAGTTGCTCAAATATGTGGCTACTGAATTATTTTATGCAATGGCCAAACAAAAATATCTCCAACAACTGCATGTGTTTAAAACCAAGTAAAGTAAATCCTCAACTGCCTTTGCTGTTTGCAGAACAAAAATGTGCAATATGGATGAAAAGAACTAGTGTCACAGTGAACTAAATATGACTTTACAAATGTTCTGCAAAGGACCTGGCTGAGTAATTTTACATGAGGCAAGATAATCCTTGAGTTCTGCAGCTCCCAGGGGTGAACAACTGCATTTTGTGGATGTGCTATTGCAATAAGGCTGTGCTTGCACACCCCGCTTAGAAACACATCTGCCATGGAAATAATTGCACCTTCAGGATTCATAACTCCTTTGCAAACTCAAATTTTCAATATATAGTTTAGCTCATCTCTATTCTAAAATACCATGGATAGGACTCCTAACTGTCTGAAGGAAACAAGTCTTTCAGAAATATCTTGTTGCAATGGAAAGACAAACACTTCCCAAGGACTGTTTACCTAATCTTAAGACAGATATATGAGAGAGTTGAAAAAGAAGATGAATCAGACCATCCTCTCCTGTGTACTAGAATCTGAATTGGCATATATGCATGTGGTAAGCACTTGTAGAACAAAAACATTGCTTACTTTGAATGATAGCCTTGGACTCTGCTGACACTCGTTTTTTTCCTTTTTGTTTAATGGAGAGATGCTACTGCGTGTTGTTTGTCAATGCTTAGTGCTGAAAGTGTGTCAAATATGTTGTAGGCACACCAGGAGCAGTGTGAAGGAACCTGTACTCCAGGCGGGAGACCCTGGCCTCAAGTAGAGCCTTCTTGATTTTAGGTCAGAAATTCTTTGGAAAGTGATTTATAAGTGGCTGTATTCTGAAGTGGCTCCACATGGAGGTCATTTCAGCATCAGGGCATGCGTCTCGGAACAATAGCCTGCTCCAAATTGTGTGAGATAGCTGTAATAAACATGAGAGCACAGCTGGAAGTTCCCTGTAGAAATGGCTTTGATGCGAACTCAGTGGTGCTTCAATGAGCACAGCCACAGCCCTTGGCCCCACCGAGTAAAACAGAGTCGTAAGTGCTCAGTAATTCTTCTTTGTTTCCTTCATATTGTGGTGATTCATTTTGGTTCGATTTCAGTTAGAGTTGCAAATATCTGATGGTCAGCTATGAAGTTTAACTCAAGCCAGTCCACTGTGCATTATTATTATATTCCCGAGCCTCCCTAAAGTACTTCCCACCCAAAACCAAAGGCGATTCATCATTGTGGTGTGCTGGGGAGAATGCACAACGTTGCAGGCACAGTATTGAGGTACAATTTGTAGTTTACTCTAGAGGTGGATGGTCTTCATTGAGCAATGCATTTCAACAAAACAGAAGCATCAGTGTGGAATTGGCCCAGAATATTAACTTGCTTTTTACTCTCTCTCTCTCTCTCCATCTTCAAAATCTCATAGGAAAATGTGCCCTTAAACACCAAGATTCACAAAACCAGCCTAGATTCACAATCAATAAACCCTTGTTTGTTAAAATCCCTTCTGCTAGATAGATAGGTTTGGAGGAAAGTTAGGGAACAGAGGACTAGAAAACTACAAAAATAACCAGCTAATAAGTTTGTCTGCCATACCTATAGTACTTTCATATGCTCTGTTTTCTCCTCCTTCTTTGCACTGCTGTGGAAGGTCTGTGGTGTAGACACTGTAATTTCATGACAATCATAAATGTCAAGTTAGGTGTTAACATAAATAAGTGATTAAAGTGAGTGTCCCTGATTTTCACTTCTCCCAAGCTTTCTTAGCTCTCAAAAACCCATGCAGTGCTGAATAGTATGGATTTATGAGCCTAAAGTTATTCTTCCATTGTTGAAGACCTTGGCTTCTGAATTTGCAAAGAATTTGAATTAATTGGTTCACCTCTTCATGTTTTCTGGTTTTTTCATTCTTGTATAAGTCAATGTTCACAAAGGACTTTGTAAAATATAAAGCTGTTTGCAGCAAGCCAGAACCAGAAGGATCACCATGGGGAAAGACTCCTTCCTCTCCTCTTCCTCTCGCTTCTCTGTCATGTTTGCTCTCATTTGCACATGCATGCACACAGTTTTAAAAAAAGACCAGATGTTGAGTGCATGGCTCTCTCCCTTCCTCCTTTGCTCACTGCTGCTTTTCTTTCCCTGTTCCTTGAGAAGATACGGACAATCTTTCATGGGCACAGTTCACCTGTGAGTAATGAAGAAGCAGAGGGACACTGACTTATTAGAGAAAGGCTGTAATATTGGTATATGTCTTTCTATATTGTCATTCTTGTTTCTCCAGACTCTTTCCTGCTCTCTTGCTTTTCTGGTGCTCTTTCCCTGGAGTGCATCTGTCACTTTTATTTTATCCTATCCAAGAGCAGAGCACTTAAAAGCAGAGCACTTAAACTTACTAGAATCTTCCTTTTTGACATGTCAGACAGCACTTCCAAGATACCAGTAAATGTGCAAGTTTTTACTTCTTTCTCCATACCAATGGCAATGCGTTTGTCAGAGGACCTTATGGAAAATACACCTCTCCAGACCAGGAAAATCTATCTCACCTTTGCCAAAATTTGCCCTGAGCAATAGCGCCTGCTAGCAACAGGGACAACACCACTTTGTGCGAGGGTGAATACTTCGATTGGCTGGAGATCACTGCAAAGGGCAGACAATTTAATGCCAGTCACACATGCTAGTTAAATTAGAATACTTATGAGCCTTAGTGAAAGGCCAACTACATCTTCTTCTAGCAAAAATATTAAAATGTCCCTGTTTTTCCCCCTCCCCCTCTAGATTCTCCATAAGAATAAATTAAAACTTGGAGGTGTGGTTATTATCACAGAATAATTAGACCCCATGGGATTAGAGACACTCAACGTTTTCTAATGCCTCTGGGTTGTGATTATCTAATAATGATGATGCCTCTATCATTGCTTAATTATTCTTCCCCTTTAAAGTGTTCCTTCTGCAGTCAGAGCCCATAGAATGTGCTCATTTTAGCCAGAAACACCACTGCAATTTCCTGAGAGCAATGTCACATGGACACCATGATTGACTTGCCTACTTCTCCCCCACACCATGTTTATAATTCTCATTTCATAAGCTCCAGCATTACTATATTTGAATCATTCCCCTTTTCTATAAGACATTTCATTTGTGTGTTTAGGAGAAAACTCTGGGGCCTCCATCTCTTCAAAACAACCAGTTGGTGTCAGTGCTACATAAAGAGAACACACCTTAATCGATTGACCTTAAATGTATAAGATCAGATCTGTCCAGAATCCCTCCTAATTCCAGGTTGGACTCCCAGCTGCGTGCCGTTCATCTCTGTTTGAGAGAGTACCACCCCCAAACTAAGATATTATAAACCAAATTCGGGAGCTTTGCACAGACTTTGTCTAACACAACTAAACTTTGCCCAATATGTTTAGTCTTTCAGTCAGGCCAGCAGGTGTTCCTCATGTTTAGATATAGTTCTCAAGACACAGTTCCAAACATCATTGGTTTTTGCAACAAAAGATTAGAAAGAAAACAGAGAACGCAGCCTTAATCTGATTATCTTTAAATCCAGTGTTGTCTCTTAGCTTTATTATCCCTCTTGGACTAAGAAAGGGACAAAGGCATATTTTGTTTACCCAAGAGATTTTGTCTACTAAACAAAGATTTTAAATTCAGCTGGCTAAAATTAAGAAATAAAGATTTCTACTTTGGGTTTAATATTTCTTTTTCTTTTGTCCTTATAATTCTCTTATAAACTTACAATTTTTTTCTGTCACTGACTGAGGAGCTGTTAGAAATATTGTTTTGTCTTTTCTTTTTTTTACTGCCTTTACTGTCTTCATATAATTTCTTTATATCCTTTCTTTACGTTCTTCTACTGTGATTTTATTTTCTGTTGCACACTGCTGAATCTAAGAGGAATCTAAGACCTCAAGGCAAAACCCAAGGTCAGAACTTCCTTTTGTTAGATGCAGATTGGGCCCTGGAAACCTTGGCCACACAGTGTAGTTGTGGCAGCCTAGAATCAAAACCCCAGATGAGAATTAAGTGGAATATTCAATGTCAACCTCTGTTTCTGTAAACAGACCCAAGAACAGAAACCAGTTCTACTGTTCAGTTTTCAACACATCTTCATTCTTCAGCCTTCTTTCATTCTGTCTTAGTGTGAGCTGACTTTCTCTACTTTTCTCCTACAATGCTCTAATTCCCATAGAATAATTGAGGTTGGAAGGTCAGTCGGGATGTCTGTAGCCCAACTCCCTGCTCCTGTGAGATCAGGTTGCTCAGGGCTTGATCCAAAGCAGTCTTAAAAATGTCCAAGGACATGGACGGAGCAGTCTGGGTAATCTGTTTCAGTGCTTGACAATCCTCACAGTATAAATGTTTTTAATTCTATCTGAACTGAACCTCCCTTGTTTCAATGTACTTCTCCTCTTCCCACCATGTACTATTGCTCTATCTAGTAGATGGTAGACCTCCTTTTAAGCACTGGGAGGCTGCTTTAGCTTCACCTGGAGCCATGTCTTCTCCAGCCTGAACAAGCCCAGCTCGTTACAGGATGAGTGCTGGAGCCCCTGACCACCTTGCTGGCCTTCCACTGAACTTCCTCCACCTGATCAATGTTCTCCTTGCAATAAGGAGCCCAAATCTGCACGTAGTATTTAGATGTGATTTAACAAGCTCTGAGTAAAGAGGAAACTTGGATCTCCTGGCTCATCTCATATTCCACAGTCCAGGATGCTGTTTGCTTTCTTCGCTGCCAGTGCATGCTGTTGGCTCATGTCACCTCCCACCAAGACTCCCACAGATCCTTTTCAGTACAGCTTCTACCCAGCCCATCCATCCCCTGCTGTGTTATTGAAAGGAATTATTCCTCCCCAGGTGCAGGACTTTGCATCTATCCTTATTAAATTTCATAAGGTTCATGTTGCCCAGTTCTGCCTATCCGAATCCCTCTGAATGGCAGCTATTTAGTCAGCACCAGTGTAAGTCAGATCCATTTTATCTGGCCCTTGGAGTCAGTGAGCTTAGGAAGGCAGCAGAAAACCAAAAATACACCCAAATTTGGTACGAGGAAGAGGATTCTGGACTTAGACAACTGCCAATGAAGATCTGACATGAGTGTCTCCCAAAAGAGAACATGTTTTCTCTTCAACTTCTCATGCTTAAAGTCACAGAGATGCTGAACCTAAAATTTGTGGGCAATATTGATCCCTGCTGCACTACTACTTCATCTTAACTGGAGCAAAAGAAGTACTTTGAACACTGAGTTATTTAAACTCTCCATTAAGTAAAACAACAAGAACAAAGTTGAGCCTCACAGGTGAGTGGTGATAAGAAAGTGGCTGATATCAGAGTAAACACTGAGCTTCCTGTTGTGCCATGCATTTGTAGTGACAGGCAAGTGTGAAGTGTAACCAAGGGCTGCCTAAAGCAAAGCTGTCAGCAGGGCTGACGCAGTTACAATTGTGGATCTCTGTGTGCAAAGTCCTAGCGTAGTTAAGCCAGTCTTGGAGCTGCCCTGAAGCCCTGCAGCACCAGAAGTCTGGTTCTCCTCCAGAAACATTATAGCTGTTCTTCACATGGATGGGGTTGGCAAGGTGTACAGCAACTCTCCATGCCTGCAAAGACCTGTAGCTGCCCTTGCTTTTCTTTGCCCATTCTCTCTGTTAGTCCTGCCCTGAAGCCAAAATAATGTTTCCAATAAGAAACTTCACTTAAAATGTTTGTAATGCCTCATGTGCTTAATATCTTACTCCAAGACTTGCAGTTTGTTTATCATTTCCAGACAATATGCCCATGTTGGAAGAGGAGGAAGGGAACAGGACAAGGTGGAGAGGAATGGAGAAGTGCACAGTTTACACTGCCCATAAATAGTGCCAAGCTAGCACATATAGCAGGGAGTTTCCTTACAAGAGATTTGGGGGTTTTTTGTGGTATAGGACTTTGCTGAGAAGTCATTGGAATTCTTTTTTTACTTAGATATTTACCAAAAAAATTAAGGAAAGAATGAGGTTGACTACACACTGCAAACCATGTCTCTCCTAAATCATAGTGGCACATATGTGATTGTGCAACAGTGAGAGGATGGCTTATCTAGTACTTCATCCTCAGGCAGCCCTACCAGACCCTGACCTCCACTGAGGGAAGAGGATTCCTGAAGATGATCAGAGGGCTGCAGCACCCCTCCTATGAGGAAAGGCTGAGGGAGTTAGGGTTGTTCAGCCTGGAGAAGAGAAGGCTCTGGGGAGACTATTGCAGCCTTTCAGTACTTAAAGTGGGCCTGCAAGAAAGATCATGACAAACCTTTTAGCAGAGTCTGTAGAAATAGGACAAGGGGCGATGCTTTTAAACTAAAAGAGGGTAGATTTAGACTATATACAAGGAAGAAGTTTTTGTTTTGAGGGTGGTGAGCCACTGGCACAGGTTGCCCAGAGAGGTGGTGGATGCCATATCCCTGTGAACAGTCATAGTCAGGTTGGACGGGGCTTTGAGCAACCTGCTCTAGTTGAAGATCACTCACTGCTCATCTTTAAAGATGCCTTCCAATTTAAACCATTCTCTGATTCAATTATTCATTTTATAAATTTCCCCTGAGACATGAGAGGGGTGGGATTTGCCCAAGGCTGTACCACAGACAAACACAGGTCTGTGGTTTCAGTATACCAAGGAGCTCTACCAAGGGCACTCCTTGGTCTGAGGTGCAGGAAGTGAATAGGCCTGACAAAAATGTGCCTGTGCCTCCAAGATACACCCTTCTATGAGACAAGGCAGCAACTGTGAAGAAGCAGAAAGTCTTGCAACAAAAATCATAGCGATTGCTTTATCCAGGGCAGCACAAGAAGTTTGAGGGAAAACTGGGAAAGGCATCAGTAGCATCTGGTAGTTGAGCTCATCTGCATGCTCTTTAGGGCAATTCAGTCCAACCTGAAATAGAAATCTAAATGTAGGGTGTCTGAATTGGAGGTCTTTAAATCTCAGAGACAGTCTAGTTTTTACTAGACTAGCTTAAACTAACAACAAGGCTGCCAAAGGTGGGGAAATTAATTCCATCCACAGTGTGTGTAGCAAAGCCAAAGAAATATTTACACATCATTGCCTTTCCTAGATGCTGTTACCCTGAATCTAGTTTTCCAGCTGAAGCAAATCCAGGTGATGTAAATCATTATGACTCTATTGACATAAGCTAGCCAAAAGAATGGCCAAAAGTTTCTATGCTGATTCCTGTTGTTTTTCTAGGTTGGCATAGTTTTAAGAATTGTGTTGAAGTGTTATTTAAATTAAATTTTAAAAGAGAAATGGCTCATTGCTAGTTCATATTTCTGTTTAAAAAAAAAAAAAATTTCACTGACCTAAAAGGTGTTATAATCATTTACAGGCAGAATTAAATGTTTTGAGAACATTTGAAAATGCCAGCTCCTTCCAGCCTTAAAAATCTCCATGAGTGCAACATTTCTAGTTAAACACAAATATCTGTATTGTGTAGAGCAACCACTCCAAATAAAAATGTCTTCTTTGTATGAAAAACAACTCTGTCAAAGAATATATTAACCAGAAGCGAAGTTTCTTCGCTTGAAGCTTGAAGCTGATAGCAAAAATTTCATCAGTTAAACATAGGAAGCACAGTAAGAGGAGGGGCAGGCACTGATCTGTTCTCTGTGGTGCCCAGTGACAGGACCCGAAGGAATGGCCTGAAGTTGTGCCAGGGGAGGCTTAGGTTTGATATTAGAGAAAGGTTCTTCACCCAGAGGGTGGTTGGGCACTGGAACAGGCTCCCCAAGGAAGTGGTCACAGCATTCAAGAAGCAAGAGTTCAAGAAGCATTTGAACAATGGTCTCAGGCACATGGTGGGATGCTTGGGGATGGTCCTGTGCAGGGCCAGGAGTTAGACTCGATGATCATTGTGGATCCCTTCCAACTCAGTATATTCTGTGATTCTGTGAATTTTCTGGTGTGGAGGCTAGAGGGAGTTGTGATTTTTTTTTTTTTTTTTTTTTTTTGTTGTTGTTGTTGTTGTTGTTGTTGTTGTTGTTGTTGTTGTTGTTGTCAGAGGAACCTGTAAAACCCAATTTATAAATTATGTAGGTAGCCAATCTATTTTTGTCTTCTGGACAACTAAAAGACATAAATGTAGAAAGTATTCCGACAGTGAATTATTCTTCCTTTGCCATTACTCTGAGTATTTGTGGAGCCTGAGAGTTTTGCTGACACAAGAGAGTTATACAGGTTCCCCCAAAGTAGTGCAGTCATTTGCTGTTACCATAAGGCATGTGATTTTTCTTCTTTCCCTTCAGTTTAATATATGTTACAATTTTTTAGTTGAAAGGAACTAGAAAATGGCAAAGGACAGGAGAAGCATAGTCCTTGTCTCTAGATGGATTTCCATGTATTCTGGGAGCACATCAAGTAAAACTTTCAGCTGGTCTAAGCCTTCACACTTGTCTTGTAGGATCTTTTAACTTTTGTTTCATCTTCCTTCAGTTTTGGGGACAAGGCATACCATTGTTTCATCTGTTGGTTTTATATAGAATTTTGTTAGAAATTTTCACCTCTTAATATCTTGGACCTTTTGTAGCCCTTTTACGGTAATATTTTAGCTCATCACTGCCTTTGTCTTCATTTCAGAGATGCAGGTCTCAGTCAATCAGTGTGGAGTGTCTCAGGAAACTTCATGCAGAAGGTGCTTGATCTCTCCAAGCACCCTAAAAAAAGGAGGTCCCTTCATTTCTGTTCACCCCCTGTTCAATAAGATAGTGGAAACCACACAATGTGTTCTGTCTCTTTCTCCTTGAAGAAATATTAAGCCAAAGAGGAAAGAGCATTGTCCCGCTGCATCTGTGAGGCAGATCATTGCTAAGCAGAAGGAATACCACAACAACATAATACTGGTTCCTTAGGTGCTTTAGGGCTGCAACTAGTATTGTACAGTGAGTAAGTGCCAAGTCTTTATTCAGGCAAACTAGATAATCTGCACTGCAGCTTCAAATGGGAGAAGCACTGAGGCACCTGCTCTTTATTTGTCTGAGGGAATAGAGAAAAAAGAAGAAAAGAGATGTTGGCCCCAGATACTGACCATCCCTGGAGCATGTGTTTGAGCAGCCAATGGTGAGAGTCCCCACAATTCACTGTGGGCTGCACAAGAGGGAAGGTTTTAAGCAGATTTTTTTTGCCTTCTCCAACAGATGTGTTGGCAATCCATAAGCATATGGCTCTTGTTCACAGCAGTTACTTGCCCCCAGCATTAATGTAATTTACAGGCAGTTTCCTAGTCCCCATTTCTCTCATTTCTTAAATATATGTTTCCTTAAGAGAAAATGGTAATGATCCTCTGAAACAGAAAATGGATGGAATTTAGTCCAGTCAAAACCAATCAGATCCTTCAGATTTGAGTTGTATATATGTCATTTAAATTATTTGCTAATGAACGTTGACAGAAACACAGACCAGTGTTGGTCAAAGGGAATTCAGTTTATTTTTTTCATATCTTTCTGTTGGTGCCCACATTATCTGACAAAAGTGGGGTTTTTTACTTGTCTTTTATTACTTTTTTTAATCAAAGACATTATTGGATTCTTATTGCTTTGTGGGCACAGATTGAATAATCAAAGCTGCTTCTATTTGCAACATATAAAATTATTCAAGTGAACATCACAGATGCTAAGACACAAGGAATGTATAACAGAGTCTGGAAATCTCTCTTCCCCCACAGCAAGGGTGTTCTTTGTACTTTGAGGCCCCAAGAGTCTGAAAATTTGCCTTTGGTGGGTCTTAATGTTGCAAAGGCAGGTTATTTGTAGGTTAGAGCTTCAAAGTTTACCCACAGAGTGAAAAAGTTACCTCATACTTTCCTTACTGGATCCTGTCAGCTCAAGAGACTTCACTTTCTTGAGGGTTCACTGAGTAATCTGATGTGTTTGACAGCCCAAAAAAACATCAAGATAAAAGTGGTCTTAACCATTTTATAGCTAGGTAATGAATAGGAGCAAAAAAAGCATGGTGTAGATGTGATGTGCCTCCAGTACATCATCAACAAAACTCTGA
Source organism: Corvus hawaiiensis (assembly GCF_020740725.1). Lineage (NCBI taxonomy): Eukaryota > Metazoa > Chordata > Aves > Passeriformes > Corvidae > Corvus > Corvus hawaiiensis. The sequence continues at coordinate 74,332,730 of NC_063216.1, read as the reverse complement.
CTTTAAATGTTCGCTTTTCATAAGATAATGCAACTTTATAACAGAAAAAAAAAAAGAAGGCTTTATGACTGATACACGAAAGTAGGGCTCAGGAGACAAGCTAAAAACTTAATTGCTTCTGCAGCTTTTATGAGTGTGATTCATCTGGTATAACTTTACCTACCTGTGAGTTAAGTGTTTAATCTACACTGGTTATTCAAGGCTCTTCTTTGAGACAGACAGGTATTTCTAGTTCACCCAACCTATCCCAAATTATGACTCTTTATTACTTTCTTATGACAAGAGAGTGAGTCTCTTTCTCTCCCTAAACACATAATTTAGATGGATTCATCTCACCCACCTTCATCGTTCCCTTGACATTGTAGCATCAAGGACATTTTCTCTACCTTTGCCCCTCTGGCAGAGCTTTTGGGGATACATGCAGTGTCATGGGGGTGCATGTACATGACTAGCTATGTACAAAGGCCAGGATAAAAGCCTCCAATAAAATGGATGGTAGTTACATTTTGTATTTGCCTGGTCATTCTGATCTTCAGGTCTTTAAATGGAATTCATACAATGTCCTAGAGCTTAGTGTCTTCACTTAGAATAATTAAGCTTACTCTTAGAACATTTGGGGCCCAAAACAGTAAGCTGTTGTATGACAAAATTACTGAGGAATTCTTGTTTGTTCAATGATGGACTTTGAGGTGTGTGGCAAAATCCCAAAAGCCTGGTTAGCTAGGTTGATTGACAAACTTTTGAGAAAGTGTCTGATCCCACACATACTGGTTCGGCATTACATTTGCAAATAATAGTACAATACTGAATTTTGTGATCTAGTATTTATAGTTCTAGACTCATCAACATTTTCCATGAACAATCACACTATTAATGCCTTGAGCAAGGTTGGTCTTGTTGGTCTCATTTTCTTTTTTCCTTCTCCTTGCAAGTAGCCCTGTTGTTGTGCTCTGCATTATTGTAAGCTGTTCTGTGATTAAGTAAAATAAACAAACTATGGCCTCAATTTTGCTTTGTTTTCTTTTTCCTTTCAGTGGCTGCATCAACTGCTAATTCCACAGCTGGTGCGGCCATGAATTCTTTGACTTCTCTGGGTACTCTCCAAGGACTGGCTGGAGCCACTGTTGGACTGAATAATATTAATGCACTAGCAGGTACCGTAAACAGTGAGTATTTATTGCTGTGGTGGACAGCCTTCCCCAATAATCATGCCACAAAAACTATCAATTGTAAAGTGATAATATGATTTTTAATCTCTACACCAAATAAGGGGGTCACGTTGATCCAGTTCCATTCATGGTACATACGTAGTCCTGGAGTCTTTTAGTTTCACACAGTTTGCTCTGCAAAGTGAATTTCCTTGGGTCCCTGCATAAAGACTCCTCTTCTTGCAATACATATAGAAGGTAAAAGAATTGTCACCAGGGCTTTGGGTTGTCTAGGTTATAGGAGAGGCTCCATTTTCATTGAGGGAGTCTGACAACAGGTGTATCACCCCATTGTACAAAACCTCACTCAGAAAAGTAGTGCTAAGAAAGATGTTTGCCATGGAGGCAGTCCTTTAAAACGTCTGTAAGAATTATCTAATTGACTTGAGAGCAACATGCTTTAAAAATGAAGGCAAGTCTTTGGCTTTTAATTGGCAAGTATAGGAGAACATGCAGTCAGTCACCTGTAAAGTCAGAGCACACACACTTATCCTATGACATCTTAACAAACCCTGACATCTCCAGCTAAGTAGATGCCAGTAGTTGTTAGAATATTCTTCCTTGCTCTTAGCCTTGGTGAAGATTTTCTTGAAGAAGAAGGATTTTTTTTTTTTTTAATTGTTTCTGCTATGATGACTTCACCTTTGCCTGTAATCGAAAAGATTTGCCCAGCTGCATTTTTCCCCCCTTCTTCTTTTTTTTCTTTAGCTGCTGTTGCTCCTTGCATTTCCTTTTGCAATGCAAGGAATCTATTTGGTCATTGCCAGTCCATGACCCATCATAATGCACCCTCAGGAATGGATGTCCTCCTCAGTATCTCTTGCTCACTCTGATGCTCTGCATGATGTCCTTTCTGTCGCTGTTACTTGGCTGCTCACACAATCTTTTTGTTCTGTGATCTCTGGTTGGCATTGTTGGGAGCTGGGAAGGAAGGGGGCTTATGGATGTCCATGTAGAATGTTGAATGGTTGCATGGGGTCTCGTGTAAAACAGGACTTGCTTCTGGCAAGGACATGTGCATTTCACACAAAACAACCTCTTTGTAAATACAGCTCAAGGACAACTGCGGAAAAGTGAGTATTAGGTCCCAAAATGGCAAATGTTAGTTTTCTTTCTTATTATTCCATTAGTGTCAAAGCAAGCCACTGGACATGGCATGCATGGAAAGCTAACTTACCTCCTCTCCTCTCATGAGCTCTTGTAGTAAGAGATCAACCCTGTCATGAGTAAGACATCATTAAATGTCCTTTCTGATTAACAGTCATCGTGCTTCAGTTGGTTTATAAAAGGTCATATTATCAAGAGCAAAATATGGCATCCCACTCCTCCTCTCCCACAAGTACTAAGAACCCAGACACACTGGAGCACTCCAACATAATGTACCCCTTCATCAAGACCAAGCAAGAGTGAATCCTGTGAGCTCTTTGCGTGGGAGCCCTTCTGTTGCACTCCTTTTAGCACTCCTTTCTAGGCTGCAAGCAAAGAGTTTACATTTTCTCAGCAAGTATTTTGAGGTGATGTGTGTGGAAACTTATCTGCATGTGTCATTTGAAGTATTAATGATGTATTCACAATCTGGTACCAAATTTCAGTTTGCTTTAAGTCACCATTGCTTCCATGGACTTGTACTGACAGTGACTGCAATCCCAAATCTTCTTCATGGATGTTTTTATGGATATGTGTATAGTGCTTACAAAATGTGCGTGGGTATGTCTGTCTATGTATATGCATACATGAGAGAGAGCTAAAGAGGGGAAACTGCTTCCCCATGACACAGCTCAGCATTAGGACACTTGTTTCTCTCAAAAGGGTGATACTGATCATCACTTTCTGGTATTCATGATACTGATGATAGTGAAGCATTGCTCAAATTACAATAATTTCCCCTGTCTATTTTAATGACAGACTGAGGTTTTTCATTATGACCATGTCTGATTCAGTTATTCACACTCAAACCCACCTGGGAGATTGCCTTTGGGAAACCTCACATTTAGTAAGTCTGATGTTTCATGCTGACATGGCTTATGCCATGGTCATAAGCAGGCTAGTAAAAAGTATTCACCAGACATGGACATTCCTGAAGTAACTGTGCAGCAAACTGGGAATTGAGGGACATCCTTCTAATTGGGGAATTAGAAAATCCAAAGCACAAGTCAAGCAGAGCTTAACCCAAAAATTAATCAGAAGGTGGAACTGGGCTTGGGCATTGATTTAAATAGAGGTTCAAAGAGATGCTCTTTTGCCTAAGCCATGTCTCTGCATGTGAGAATCACATGGAGAATGTCTTCCATGCTGAGCTCAGTAGAAGACTTTCATCTGTTTTCTCCATCTTGTCTGGGTCTGTGAAAAGAAGCTGGACTATGGAGGCTGATAGTGCCGTCATTGTAGAGAGAAGCATTTTAAAAAGATGTCTGGAGGCCTTAAATAAAGTGGAGCATGGTAAGTTTAACTGTCTCCAAGGTTTTGGCAGCAATTGTACCTAAGTGTGGGGATTCAGTCTTCTCTTGGTTGTTCTTGAAGCACCTAAAACTTTAAATGCTAAAACATTAGACTGTCTGCTTTGAGCATGTAAATTTAAGAATTCTAAGTAACAAAAAGAAATGAATTATGAGGAAAAATTACTGAAGAGGAAGGAAGCTATTATTTGCAATTATGAAGGAAGACCATAATTTCAGGATACTGGACAGCTATGACACAATATTTGTGTGTGACCCCAGGGCAGTCACTTAGCCTTTCTGTCCCCTTATTTACATCTGTAAAACAGAGATAAAACTATTCATGACAGATTTGAAGGTGCTTGAAAAGCACTTTGAGAGACCTTTAGACTTGCCAAGCTTTGTTGCTTCTGTATTATGTAGAGACACTCAGAAAAGTAGAAGGCCATAGATGAGAGGCTCCAAAAGGTTATTTCACAGAAGGGAGGAAGGGACCAGAGTTCAGTGTGAGACTGAGGTGCATTGCTAGAGATAATAAAGAGATGGCAAAGATGTGTAACAGCAGCTGGGCCTTGCAGATTTCATAAAAATGTAAGAACAGAGAAAGCGTCGGGTGCTTTCTGCAGCTCTGTTTTGCTCGGGAGGGAGGTGTATGCCACACGTGGGCTGTGGCAGCAGTAGCTGTGCCCTTCCCAGGAGCAGTGCCGTGGGCCAGCTTGTGTGGCTGATGGCTGATCTGGAATCACTTGGTGGGAAGGTGCTATTGATTCCAGGGGAAAGGAGGGGGAGGATGCTGCCCACTGCAACACAAAGCATGTTTATCTAATAGGCCGATGACTCACGAAACACAACATGGTATCCGAATGCTACCTCTGTGATCAAGTTATTTCAACACTCTAATAAAAAGAGAGATACAAGCTGCTTTATCAGGAGCCTTTACTTTAACCAGTCCTGTGTGTACACCCATGCAAGCAGTGACAAACCTAAGTTCAAAAACATCAGAGGAGACTAAGGTCAGCCTCAGGATCAAATTAGTCGTAGTAATATCTAATATATAATATATTGTATATTATACACCCTTTATTATAAAAATTATTATTGATATTGTTGTTGTTGTTGTTATTATTCATGTTATTATAATATTTTGAATGCCACTCTATCACTCCCCCTCCTGAACTGGGCAGGGGAGAGAAAATATAACTAAAGGCTTGTGAGTTGAGAAAAGGGCAGGGAGAGATCACTTACCAGCTACCATCACAGACAGAACATTCCTGACTTGAGCAAATTAATTCATTACCAATCAAATCAGAGTAGAATAATGGGAAATGAAACCAAATCTTAGAAACACCTTCTCCCCACTCCTACCTTCCTCCAGGCTTAACTTTATTCCTGAATTCTCCACCTCCTGTTCCCCACTGGTGCAGGAGGAGGGGAATGGGGGTTGCAGTCAGTTCATCACACATTGTTCCTGCAGCTCCTTCCTCCTCAGGGTTGAACTCCTCACGCTGTTCCTCTGCTCCAGCATGGGGTCCCTCCCACAGGAGGGAGTTCTTCACCAGGTCCTTCAATGTGGATCCCTTTCCACAGGCTGCAGCACTGCACAAATTGCTCCAGTGTGGGTCTGTTCCATAGTGTTTCCTTCAGGAACAGGCTGCTCCAGAGTGGGTCCCCCACAGGGTAACAAGTATTGACAGCAAACCTACTCCAGTGCAATCATGTCTCCACAGGTCCTGCCAGGAGCACTGCTTTCCCATGGGGTCACAGCCTTCTTTGGGCATCCACATGCTCTGGTGTGGGCTCCTCCAGGGGCTGCAGGTGGATCTCTGCTCCCCATGGACCCCCATGTGCTGCAGGGCACAGCTGCCTCATCGTGGGCTGCACCAGGGGCTGCAGGGGAGTCTCATCTCTGGTGCCTGGAGCAGCTCCTGCCCCTCCTTCTCCACTGACTTTGGTGTCTGCAGAGCTGTTTCTCTCACACATTCTCACTCCTCTCTTCTCTAGCTGCAGTTGCAATTGCACAGGGTTTTTTCTCCTTCTTAACCATGTTACCCCAGAGGTGCTACCACTGTCACTGATGGGCTCAGCCTTGGGCAGTGATGGGTCCATCTGGCATTGGCTCTGTAGGACACAGGGGAGGCTTCCAGCAGCTTCTCACAGAAACCACCCCTGTATCGCCCCCACTACCACACAAACCCAATATAGTTTTATAATGGAACCATTATACAAGAAATATCCAGGTCTGTTGAGCTCTGACAGAGATTTTTGTTCAAAGCAGTGGCAGCCAGTACCTCCCATCAGGGTACAGCAATGCTCTGAAGTGGGGTGGAGGCGAAAGAGAAGTCTTCAGAGTGAGACATTTTATTAAGGAAAGGCTAAGAATATCACATCTCTGTCAAGTGTTTAGTCACACAAATTATAGTAAGATCAAAAGGTATAATTTATGCAGTACAATTCTCTTAATTGGCACAGACCCTGGTGGAGCCTAAAAGGTGCCACTTGAACAGTTGTCCTGATTATTGGAGACTCATAGGAATAGGCTTTTCAAATCTACATAAGAGGTGGAAGGATACTGGGGTCATCATCTTTATCCTCCTCTGTCAATGCTGGATAATTCCCTGCAGTATTCTTCCTATTTCTAAATTACTCATGTGATAAGGTTTCTGCCATCTTCCTTGAAGATTGTTTCCCAGTCTAATAGATTTCATTATTAATTTACTATAAAGTGTACTCTGCTTAAATTCCCCACTTTTCCACAATTTACATACCAACCCTTATTATTGCTCCGAAATTAAGCCCTCTCCTCTTTACTGTTGCTTTGGGGTGTTAATATGACACCACCAGTCACATCTTCATCCACCATTTTACCAATCAAAACATTACACGATGTCTAAGAAATTATTGCTGGTGATTCTGGGTGCCCCCCCCCCATTTTTCTAGTGACTTGTCTTCTGTACCTTGAGGGGCCTGATTAAGCCCTTTAAGTTGTTTGTGAGCTGTTCACCTGGAAACTGGGGAACTGGGATAGCTAATTGTGCAGAAAACGTGGCCTGACTCTCAGTCCTGATGGGCTGTCACTGCTCAGGTTGACACAAGCTGGGCATGTGGAAGATGAACAGGGCTCTGAACCCTGCCATGCTTTCAACTTCCAGCAGAAAATTTACTTTTTTGGAATGTCTGAAAGATATGCTAGCACTGTTAACTTCAACATAACTCATGTAAGAGCCATGCTGAGAAATAGAAGCAATGGAGGGAAGCTGTAACTCAGGAGTTTGTCCACCATCGAATCAGAGTAGTACAACTCCTTATGCAGACAACACTCTTTGCATGGATGAGGGATGCCATTTTCTGCACAGCTAGCAATCCCATCTGAAATTTCCTCTTTAACAGCCATCCCAGTCAAATTACTCTGTTACTTATCAGGATGTAGAATTGCTGTAACTTAAAAAAAAGTGACTCTGCTTCCTGTGTGAAGAAAAACGTTGCTAGGAACAAATGCTTTTGTTTCTTCATGAAAGATGTCTGGATGAAGTATTTTTAGTCACTCTGGATGTGCTGCTGTTCATCTCTTGTGGAGTGACTGGAGTGACTAGAGGAGGAGGGTGGAAGCAAGGAGCATCGCAGTCCATCTTTCTACCACAGCCTAAGGGACAAAGCCTGTAATTGTACAGAGGGTTATTATAGAATCATTTAGGTTGAAAAAGACCTGTTTTAAAATGCAGTTAATCAGGGTTCTCTGCTCACTCTGTATAAGCAAAACACTTCTGATATGGTGTGGTCATGCTGAAGACCCTGGTCAGAGAGAGTGGGTTTCCTCGCAGACTGCTTTTGCCAGTGGCCAGCTCGCAAGGATACTGGTCAAATAGGTCCCACACTGCCAGCCTCAGACATTCACAGCAGAAGCACAGGTGTCAAGGAGGACGAGCACAGAGGCTCTCAGGAGCACGGAGCTGTAGTACTTGCCAGTAGCAGGCTGCATGCGAGTCCATTTGACTGTGCAACCCTTGTGCTGAAGTGATCCTGATGCCAAAGTCGTGTTTCTTTGTCCTCAGTCCCATTTGGTGAAGTGCCGAGCTGCATGCACTGCTGTCGTTGTCAGTGTCGTATAATACCAACAACTTTCGGAAAGCACTAATGAACAAGTGCAATTTCTTTTCTCTATTGTTGGGTTTTTTGTAAAGTTGCTCAAATGCTCTCAGGTATGGCGGCCCTGAACGGAGGACTCGGCGCAACAGGCCTGACGAACGGCACGGCCGGCACGATGGACGCGCTCACCCAGGCCTACTCAGGAATCCAGCAGTACGCGGCCGCCGCACTGCCCACCCTCTACAGCCAGAGCTTGCTGCAGCAGCAGAGCGCCGCGGGCAGCCAGAAGGAAGGTAAGCGCCCTCGCCGGCAAGCCCAGGCCTAGCGGTGCCACGCGTCCGCTTCCTCATGGAGGCTTCGTGGAAGGCCTCGAGCAGTCTAATCTGTGATTTCTTTTTCCTCCAGTTTTCTCCTGCTTAGCACTGTCACCTTCTTTAACCTCTAATGTGTTTCACTTTTCAACCGTCTGTCCTTCAAGTTATACTTTGCCACCCATCCTTCCTCATAGAAAAGCATTTACCAACTCCCATATAAAAAGGTGCTGCTAACAAAAATCATCCCTCTGTGGATGCAATTTTGTCTTCTGATTTCCATTTTCTGTCATAGTGGAGTTAATCTGATTAAGTTTAAGGTTTTGAGCTAATGACAAGATCCGTTTTCACTTTGAGTGGTTCTTTGCTTAATTGTGGGTCTTGTGGGGAAGCAGCTAAGTGAATGATTGCCCCCCTCTCCCCACACCAACAGCAAATAAACATCAGGAAGTTATTGCTAAGAATAAATGAATACTAATTACAAGGTGTTTAGGAAAAAGGAGGTTACCCTTTTCCCCTCTTCCGTTCCCCTTCATACTTCCCAGGCATTTTTGGGGGGTTGCTTCTCTTTTCATTGCTTTCTCTCATCCTAATTTCCAGCTAATTCTACAAAGACAGGAAAATACTGCATGCTTTCTAAGACTGTATCTATGTTGTCACTACTGTTCTTGCCAAGGATCAGCTTTGGAAATAAACCTAGTATAATATCCTCAAGAGAAATCTTTTTTATCCTCTTTTGAAATGGTATCTGGTACTGTTATGGGATGTGTTTCCTAGGAAGACAAATTTGGCATTCCTCCAATTGGTTATTGTATAGGAACACTGGAGTTAAAATGTATATTTTCTCTGAAGTCTTTTCTTCATTTGCTGCTAACAGCTTGGATTATTTAAAATGAAAGGGGGATTTTTTAAAATCTTTTTTCTATATTTTTTTGTTTTCTGCATTTATCGTTCACCTCAGGCCTTTTGCTCAGTGACAATAGACTATTTGACACCAGAAAAAAATTGTTGTTTTGGTGTCATTGCAAGATACATAGTGAAGGAGGGTTTGATTTTTTTTCTAACTATTTAATTTTTTTCCTGTTCAGAAGCATTCAAATCAGCTTTAGGTTTATTTTTTATTTTTATGAATTGGCATCATCCTTTTTAAAATACAGTATTTTTGTTACATATCTTGTATCTGTTAGTAAGCAGTTAAGTTCAATTGAGTGAATTCCACTACTGAATACCAACAGCAATGTTTTGTCTCTTACCATGATTTCTGATGGAATGGTGAAGAGTCTGGAGTGGTTGAGGACAAACAAGTACCAGAGAAAAATGCTGTATAAATATTAAATTCTGAAGCACAATGAACTGCCTTGTGCATATGTTCTTAAATATTATTTAGTATTTTTTCCCTACTTTTAAAGAATATTATTTGCTGAAAATGATAGTTTACTTGTGACAAGGAGAAAAAAGTTCCAGGTCACAAGTTTTTTCATCTTTTTTTTCCCCCTCCTCCCCAATTTTTTTTTTTTTTTTTTTTTACCTAATTCATTTATCCCCTCCTTTTGGGCAAACTTTGCTACCTTCTGCTTCAGAGCAGCCAGCCTGATTCTGTGTGGGAGAGGTGAGGCTCTGTTGCAGAAGGAACTCTGTAAATCTGATGAGCGCTTTCCTCTTCCTGTCCAGAAAACCAAGGACATCACATCTGAGGCACGCTTATGTTCCATTAAGCAAGGGAGTACTTAATCAGGCTATTCTAGGTGTGTTTTTAGCAGAAATGCTTGTTCCATTTGTGTACCACTTATGCTGCTGGAGCCTGCATGGGAAGGCCATGTCTGGCTCCATCATATCTCACACTCTTCCTGGCATCCATTGTTCATTTCCAGTGTGTTGCTGTAAAGGCGGAATTGAGCTAGGGGAAAAAATTAACCTATTAGTGCTAGGATGCATGTTTTAACCTACAAATTTAATAATACATATCTCAAATTTTGTCTGTAAGAAAAATATTCAAAGCACCTTTGAGTTTACACCTTTCTTTGCAAACTGAACTTAGTGTAAAGCCACTTTAATTTCAACCCAACTACTTAATTTTGATCTATTTTTAAAGACTTACTTTACAAAGCTTCTTCCAGGAGACAGAGCTTTCTATGGGGAGTTCATATTTAAAAAAAAAAAAAAAAAGAAAGCTCATTTTGAAATGAGTCAGTACAAATTTAATTCTGAATGTCTTTTTCTCGCTGACTTCACTGACTTCCAAGTCACAAGGTGTGCTTTGTCTTATTATTTTTATTCCTATCTCCATCATTTTTTTGCCCTTTGAGTTTAAATCTGTGGTACTCAAATCTGAGCTCACCTCAATCCATTTCCATAAGTTCCTGCAACTGGAATTAAACTGACAAACTCATGCAAGTGTTGGAAGCAGCAGAGGACTCCTTGTGGAGTTCTTGGGAGTATTTTGAGAGCCAATACATTTTGTACCTGCTTTCCTACCCCTAATTATACTGAAAGACACTCATGTAAATTGAAGAAATAGAATGAATTTTATTATTTCTGTAGTAGAGTTATGAAATAAACACTTCTCAAAGTAAATACTTTTCAAGATGGGATGCTCTAAAGAGCTGCATTTCAGCTGTGCTGCTTTGATGATCCACTTGCTTTTGTTCCTTCAAAGTGGGAAAGTGAAATGCTTTCTGACCATCAACTTCAGTAAGTATTATGGAAAAATAGATTAAATGTAGCACTTGTAATAGCTGTTTTCATACTTCCTTTTTTTTATTTATTTATTTTATTTTCCTAAAGGTCCAGAAGGGGCAAACCTCTTTATTTACCACCTCCCCCAGGAGTTTGGAGACCAGGACATTCTGCAGATGTTCATGCCTTTTGGAAATGTTATCTCTGCTAAAGTCTTCATTGACAAACAGACCAATTTGAGCAAGTGCTTTGGTATGTCAAATTTAATAAATCAAATAGTAAAAACCACATGCACCGTACTGAAAAGGGGCCAGGAAAGAAAATTAACAGCAATGTGAGAAATGTCATACTGGAAACTCATTCCAAAAATAATGGACGGTTAATCCTCAAATGAGCAGGAAGATACACAGACAAACTACTTCTAACTAAAAATTGGATATGAAAAAAAAACAATAATAATCTTCCAGTCTGACATCTCGCATGAATGTGTCAAGTACATGAAACTAATTATGCCCTATGTGGGGGAATGTCATTTAGTATACTATTAAATTGCCTTATTATGGATACCTAATTATTCTCTATTGTATAGCTGAGCCACTTTAAAAAGCTCTATGTTTAACCCATTACTTCTACATTACAGGAATTTCTTTCTTCTGAATTAAGTACAAGATTTTGCAATTAGTGACTGAATGGTGTGTACACGTAGTTCGGAATATTTTGCAGACAGTTGATGTCTAGATATGCAGCTCCAGCTCTTGTGGATGGGTTCCAGTGTGTTATGGAAGGTGGCATCTCCCTTACCTTAGGGCAGAGATGAAGGGAGCCTCACAAGATCGGTGTCAAGTTTCCCAGAGAATACTTTGAGCTGTCAGAAAATTAGATCACAGCAGAGGAGGAGATGATATGTTGGTATAAAAATAGTTTTCGGGTTGATTAAGAAGGCTGATGTCTTTGGAATAGCAGAGATGCACCAGTTCAGTGCTTTGATGAAATGGAGCAGAGAATGTAAGCGAGTGGCAAACTTTTAAAACATTGTTCTAATAATTATGGTCTTATACAAGACACGGGTTGGTTCTAGGAGGAGGAAAGAATCTCTTAAGCATGAGTTTTATAAGGGTTGACCTAAAATATTGGCGCTTCCTTAAAAGTGGCAATTCTTTCCCAGAGTAAAGGAATGCAACTGTATATATGACAAAAGAGGATTGGATAGTACACTTAGAAAGTTGATTCCGTTCATAGAAAGAATGTGACATTCTTTCTGCATTTTCCCACAGTCTTTCAGTTCATTTTTGAAGCATTCACCTCTTTGGGCTTAACAAAAAATTATTCATATCTAGACCTGTATAGTCCAGCCTGTTTCTACAATGGGTTAAAGCAGTCCCTGAGGCTCCTGCAAATTTGAAAAGTGGAGTTGAAATGGACTCCCCATTGATCTGGAGCCAGTTCTGTTAGTATGTTGGGGTTACAAAATCGTTGTTGAGGTCTCCAGGAATCTTGATGAAATGTCAAATCAAGCTACATTAATCGAAATGCAGCAATTGTGGTGACTGCTGAAAGAATGTAAATTAGTTTGGGCAGGTGGCTCAATTCAAATCAGCTCATTTCCCTCACTTGCATTTTGTGCATTTTCTTTTACTCTTTGATTACCTTCTTACACATTTGCCTGGGTTTGTGGGACACCATTGCCTAACTTAGAGTGATACACCAAGGTTATCTTCTCTGAGGGAAAATGGAGGTGTCAACACCCAATCGATGGAGGAATCCTCTGTATTTTTAGTTTTAGGCAGCTATTTCCATTTCTCATTCTTCCTTCCCAGATACACTGCATCCAGGGAGGGAGCTCTGCTTTAAAAATAAAAAGTAGAAGTGGCAGATGAAGCTGAGTTTTCTGATTCGGTGGATGACTACTTCATGATGTTGCAAATCACAGGCAAAGCCAGAATTAGTCCTGCTAGCTTAATGTACTGGCATACTCTGTATGTACCTCCTCAGCTTTATTAGCAAGAGTCGTCTATTTGTTGTTTTGGTGCCATATTTGTGTTTCAAAAAGCTTTATTATTTTCTCTGTCCTCCCACCCAAAACCTAGGACAATAGTGCTGCTGAAGAACCCATTTCTCTGCTGAATCATTAATGGTCAGTTAATCATTAATGGTACAGTTTGGGTTTGGGTTTTTTAGTTGTTGGTTTGGTTTGGTCTTTTTGCCAATAGTAATAGTAATATTAATAGTCATAGTAATAGTTTGCGCATGCTTAGGGCTTCCCACTCTGGAGTTTCCAATCTCCTGCCCAAAGGAGGAGGAAGTCAAATTACAGAGGAGAACAGGTTGAACATCCAAAAAGTATAAAAATTGTCCAAGTCTGTCCACTGGCAGACATAGGAAGGGAAGGTTCATTCTGAGTGAGTCACAAGGCAGTGATATACAGTGATGAATCTCTATGTAAAACTGCTTCTCAAAATGAAAAATTCCTTTTCTTTGCAAAAAAATGGACTTTGGCATGTTTTCTTTTCTTGTCCAAACCAAAATGAATGCTCGAATTATTAAAGGGTGATGAGGATGACAGGACAGTCTGTTTACATCTGGAAGTGCTCTTCCATGAGTTCTCATGGGCTCCATGAGCTTTAGTTGATTCAGCAGACAAAGGGTTTCAGTCTTCAAGCTTATCTCTTGCCTTTCATAAACCTTAGAATAAGAAAAATTAGGTATGTAAAAGTAAGGCAGAGGAGGGGGGACCCAGTTACATCAGTGCAGAAATGCAGCTGGCCTTACAGCAAAATTGCTACTCAAATGATTAAAAATATTTATCCTGATTATAGAGATACCCAAAGATCTAAAACAAAAATCAGAATTGTCTTGACAGGGTTGAGAATTGATAAGAAACATCATCCCAACCTCATGCAACCTGTGGTTTAAAATTCAGACAAAAAGTGATGAATGGGTCCAATCAGAAAAATACAAATAAAGAGAAGAAATGCCAGATTCCTCAGTAAGCTTTATAAATGAAGGTTATCAATAAGGAAGAAGATGAGAGCATAACAAGCTAACGTAGGTATTGCATTCAGTGTAAAGAGACAAATTGTGAATCAGAATAACAATTGAATGATAGGGGCTGATTCCAGCGATGCAGCACAGAGGTTATATCTTTGAATTGCTGTCTGAGTCAAGGAAGCTGTTAAAGAGATACAGAATGAGGTAACTGGTCTCACCTCCCTGGAAGGTAAGGTAAGCATAGCCTGAGCTAATTGTCCTTCTACCATCATTGGAGGTGTCTAATTTGGTGACACGGATGATGGGTGGAAAAGCCACCTCTGGGTGTGCTTCCTTCTCTTCATTCACCATCCACAGGTGCCGTCTAAGTGACCAGTTTAGATCACTTGCTTAACTTCCAGGTGGGTAAAATTAGGTAAGAAGGAAAGGAACTACAGTGATGAGCAGTTCATAGCAGTAGACTGTTCTGAATGCACTTAGGACAATAAAGTGAAGCTCAGGGAAGCTGTAGAGGGAAATGCTGAATTGTCAAGGTAGGTAGGAGTAACTACATCTCAGCTGCGGAGCATTTGCCTGGACAGTGCTACAGCTGCCTTCCAGTTCGTGGTAGCTCCCTTTTCTATCCCTGAGGGAATCCTAGAGCTGATAGAAGGAGACACAAGATAATGATCTTGTCTACAAGATCTACAAGAAGTAGACCTAAGATAATGATTGGAGTCATGTGAACAGACAGGATCTCCTAGCAAACAATGGGAGGAAGGGAGGAAGAGAGGAAGAGAGGAAGGAAGGAATTCGGAAGGAATTCGGAAGGAAGGAAGGAAGGAATTCGGAAGGAAGGAAGGAAGGAATTCGGAAGGAAGGAATTCGGAAGGAAGGAAGGAATTCGGAAGGAAGGAAGGAAGGAAGGAAGGAAGGAAGGAAGGAAGGAAGGAAGGAAGGAAGGAAGGAAGGAAGGAAGGAAGGAAGGAAGGAAGGAAGGAAGGAAAGGAAGGAAGGAAGGAAGGAAGGATTTGGCAATAACTAAGAGGGAATGATCTAGGGGAGAAAGTGAGGAAGTGACAAGTTACTAAAACCAAGGAAGGTATGGAGGAACATTGATTATCCCTTAAGGTGGTAACAAATAACCAACCACAGAACAAAATGGAGAGAGCATATTGGCTTTGGCCAGGAGAAGGTCTGCTGAGATTTAAGTGAGAGGTGGTTTTGAGTGGAAGGAACAGAACTTAGCCTGAGTTGTCAGAGAAGAGTCTTAAATAGTTTGGTGAAGTTGATTTAAGGTGAAGCCACAAGGATGGTCTATGAAGGAGAGCAGCTGGACAAGGATACCTTGATAAGGGGGGAGGATTTTTTTCAGTGGGGAAGGTGTAATAACACTCTGAAACTGCAACTGGAAGAGGATAGCAGTGCAAGAACCAGAAAAGGATAGGTTAAAGTAATGGTAAAAAGAGGTTATGAGTCCAAAAAGTATACAGACACTAAGCACAAATGAATAAAGCTGGTTGGTGAAAGAGAAGCACTAAGAAGCCTGTGTGTTATGACTGAAGACAAAGTGTGTGGCATCCATGCTTTAGGAGAGTGAAGGGATACGTGTTAAGGCAAATTCAAGTGGAAAGAAGAGGGAGCATTTCAAAGCAGATGCGTAACAGCAGGCTGAGTACAGTAATAATTAGCCCGAGCTGAGGCAGAGCAGCAGTTAGGCAAGCTTTGCAATTACAAGTGGGAGGCCCAGATATGAAAATGAACTTTGAGCTTCCAGAATCAGGGAGATTCGAGTATATTATGAACAGAACATTTTCAGTCTCCCAGGGAAAAGAAATCTGAGCCAGGCCAGCCATTCTGAATTACCCAAGCAAGCATCATCCTCCTAGTTAGTGCTCACAACCGAGGAGCAGAAGATCTGGAGTTCTCATCAAGCCCTGCCATTGTCTCTATGATACTGCTTAATTTTGATGTTTGCGTACCCCTTTAGGACCAAGAGACTGAATTAACTAACACTAGGGTACCCTGAGATCTTGAACTGGAAGGAGCTGTAAAATTACAAAATATTAATGTTGAAACTATCCTAGGCCAAGTTCAAGGAGATGAGTGTTCCATAGCACACATGAACTCACACCCAGGTCTGCCAGTGGGTTTAAGCAGTTTGGGGGTTGATTCTGCAACCAGGCTTGCTGTTTTCACTTCCCTTTTGCAGACTGGCCTAAATAGCACTTCCTAATAGAGTGGGAGGTATGTAGAAACTACACTGAAAAGTGTCACAGTAATAAATATCTTCAGTCTCTAAGGTAGGTAGATAAATAACAGAATGGAAACTGCATTGCACCAAAATTGGCCAACTGCATCCCAGCTAGTAAAGAAATATTATGAAGGTAAAGAGGAAGGCAAAAGGAAACAGGAGAGGAAATGGGATATGAAATGTGATCAAAGAACTAATTGAAAGCGAGGTAAATGTGTCGAATAAATAGCAATCATAAAATTCTAACAAAATGCCTTCTGACATTTGTTCTAACCTAGAGCTGACTTTCTTTCCCGCCTCTGTTCTGTGTCTTGCAGGTTTTGTTAGCTATGACAATCCAGTCTCTGCACAAGCTGCTATCCAGGCTATGAACGGCTTTCAGATTGGCATGAAACGCTTGAAGGTTCAGCTGAAACGCTCCAAAAATGACAGCAAACCTTACTGATCTTAACCCCAGATGCTTACTGCTCTTATTTTAGCTTTCTTAGGGTAAGTCCCATGAGCAAACCTGTCCTCTGCAGGGGGGTTAAGAAAGAACATAGAGCCAACCTTCACCAAGAGACAGTTATTTTTACAGTTACCACTTCCATCTCCCCACTTGTCCTTATTACACTTGGCTCCCATTTCCTTGCCAAGTAATTACTGAGTTGTGTTACTGTATTTTGTTTTGCAGCATAATTTATCTCCTTTTTGAAACAAAAACAAACGTCTTGAAATTCCAAACAGCACACACACATACAAAAAAATGTGCAATTTAACTCTGTGAACCCTGGTGCCATTAGCACACAATAAAAGTTGTTTTCTATGGATGGATCGTATTTTACCAGGGTGGCACCAGCAGTTTATAGGTTAAACAAAATGGCCTCATGCCAGTTGAAGCACTTATTTTGCAACAAAAATTGAAACAAGTCTTTCCACTACATCAACTTGTTTTTTGAGAAGATCTGATTTTTTTTCGGTTCAAATCAACGTATTGTTATATATTAGTCTGATTTTACACTGGTCGTCTTTATATTTCATTTTTTTTTTAAGTTCTTGTTTTTTTGGAAAGGATTAATGTAAAAAAGATTTAGAGATCTGTTTCTAAAGCTACAGGGTTTAAAATAAAAAAAAATAAAATAAAATGAGTGACAATACTTGATGTTTCTTGAGAGATAAATTTAATAATAATAAAAAAAAAGAAAGCCACAGGCCTGTAAATTTTATTTGTAAAAAGCATTTCTATTTTTATACAAAATTTTTACTGCCTCAGAAATAATGGAATTTATTTATTGCCTATTGTTAACTTATTGGATACCTAAAGAGCAGCTCTCTATGCTAGCTAGATCCTTTGAAGTAGTCTCTATAGAGTAATTGTGCCAAGAATGGGCGCTTTTTCACTGTTGAACCCTCCACCCTTTACAGTTCATGCTTTTATCCTCTTGTTTGTATTTGTCTGGTTATTTTGTTCGTAGTTTCCATTACCTAGTTTAAAGTTCAGTTGTCTGACCCTGTTTTCCCCCCTCTCCCTGTACCTTTCTGTTACATTTGTAGAAACTGGTTCTTTCCTCTCTTTTCTTCCCAAAGAGGAATCCATTCTCTCTGACTCCTTTCAGATGGATTCTTTTGGGTTTCCATTGTGTTCTTGTTGACAAGTATTGTAAGTTAATGCAAATTATGTGAACGGCTCATAGGCTCTACTGATAAAAGATTTGCATTAGTTTTCTCCTGCACCCATAAAAGTGATTTTGTTTGTGCTGCATAGATTCTGTGTAACTTTTTTTCCTCTTCCTTGTTTTTTCCCTAGACATCTCCATGCCCGTTAGCCCATCGTTTGCCTAGCATGTCCCTGTGGCGTCTCAA
This sequence comes from Corvus hawaiiensis, assembly GCF_020740725.1. Taxonomy (NCBI): domain Eukaryota; kingdom Metazoa; phylum Chordata; class Aves; order Passeriformes; family Corvidae; genus Corvus; species Corvus hawaiiensis. Next base: position 74,314,954 of record NC_063216.1, on the reverse strand, counting down.
AAAAAAAAAGTTTCATCGTCCCGTCATTGTTTCTGATGTCTTTCTGACCTCACATCATATTTGGTTCTCCTACTGACCTAGTTTGACCTTTGAAATTTGCATGTGACCTCATCTAGCTATGAATTCTGGGAAGTCAATGTGAAAAAACATTGCTGCATTCATGCAAGACTGAAATTTATTATTAGATAAATTAATGATAGGATTTAAAAACAACCTGTGGCAAAATGTTTTTTCTTTCTTTCCTTTTTTGTTTTTTTAGTTTTGGTTTTTGGTTTTCTTCTTTCCTTGGAGTTTTTGTTTTGTTTGGGTTTTTTTTGTTTTGGGTTTTTTTTTCTTGGTTGGTTTTTTTTCATTTCGTAAAAAAAAAATAAAAAAAAAAAACAGACTTGAAAGTATTATACAGGGATTGGCATTCTGCCTGGTCACTGGTGACAATAGCAATATGTGTCCAGAGGCACAGAATGTTGGTTTCTAACAGACTACTTCCAAAACAGTTTGAGAAATAAAACTGTCTGATTTTAAGTCTCTAGAGGTCTGTAATAGTTTTTACATTTTTCAGGCAGTGTAAAGTTTTTTGATAAGGCCATTTTAGGTGGCTCACTTTCTCATTAAAGTATATATATAGAACCACTTTTTGTAGATTAGTATAAGAAAATATTTACCCTGTTTTAGGGCAAATGCTACCTACTTGTGTCACCTTTTGCTGAACTGACTCACAGTTAGACAATCCATGGTTTAATGCACATGAAATTACCTATATTTTATACTGTTTCAATGTACAGAAGAAAGGTTACTGTAAAATGTGTTACGTTGGTGCTTCTGTGAATTAAGTTGTGGTTTCATCATGAGTCTTATGGTCTTAAGTGTTCTATGTTTATAAAAAGACAAGTTTAAAATTGGTTTACTTGAACAACAAGAACAAACAGAAGATTCAAAAAAAAAAACACAAAAAAAAGTTGTTTGCTTAAAAAAAAAAAATTTCATGTGAAAATGAAAAAATATTCCAGAATAAGTTTGTGTTGGCTTGTGACGCATTGATGTCATTTTTTTATTGTGAACAATTTAGGTGTGTTTGTGTTCAGCAAAATGTGATCGGTTTTTCTTTTAAAGAAAAAAAAATCAGTGAAACTATAGTGCCAAATTCCAAAGGTACTTTCTTCCTAGAGCTTCAGTGTGTTTCTTGTGTGAAGTAATTTGATAACATGGGTATTTTATTATGTGTTTTGTATAAATCCCTAATATTTAAAGAAAAAAAGAGGTTAAAAAGTTTGTTAACTTGCTATCCTGTGGTCTTGTTGCCTGAAATTGTTATTGTTTGTTATTTCTCTTTGATGTTTTTTGTAAAACATTGTATAAGTGCCCATGTTTCACTTTTTTAACCACTCTGCACACATCAATGCTGTGAAAGCAAACCTCACTATGTATTTTCTTCATATTGTATGGAAACCTCTAAGGTGAGAAAGTTTTGAACTTTTAACCCTTTCCACCCAGAGCTGTCTTGAGTGTTAATACCTTTTATACATTCACCATTTTGCTGTTTATTTTTATATATATATCTATATCTATAAATATATATATACTTAGTTTTTTGTGGTTTATTTAATACATGGTTGAAATCAGAACAATGCACAGGGCAGATCTGAAGGACAAAAATATTTTACTGCTGTCTAAATTTCTTCTGTATCTATAACTAAAATTATTTAAAACCGTAATTAACTTGTGGTTTTCCTTTTTAGATTTTGGGGATTTTGTCTTTTCTTAAAGAGCTTTTAATATGCTGCTGGAATATGCTATTCAGTATTAATAAAAGAAAAAGAAAACAATTCTTTAATTATCTATTGTGTGAGCCACTCCCAGCCAGGAGCGGTCAATCCACCATTTGAAAATCTTGAGGAGAAAAAAAATAAAAAAGATTAATAATATTTTTGTAATTTAAATAAATGAACTTTTGCTTAAATCAGATGCACTAGATCTTCCTGGGTGAAAATTCAGTGTGCACTGCAGTTAAACTACTTTTTATGGATAAAGTTTACATACACTGTAATGTTTGGTGTTATTTGCCATTATTTGTCACGGCAATATATTGGCTTACTCCTGCAGACACTCGTACAGAGAGGAGTAACTTTACTCGTACCAGTGGTCCATGGGAATATCTGTGTGACTGATGTGGGTGTTTGCTGGAGGAAGCTCTTTGTAAGGAACCAGAAAAGAAATGCTGGTAGCCCTTTTCACTGCCTTGTAAGTCTGATTAGGTTGCGTTTCTACCACACAAACAGTGACCAACAACCCAATTCGGTTCTTTGCCACCGGTTTAGAGAATTCATTGCCAATCCAATGTGTGTGAGCAGCAGTAACTGCTACAGGTCATAAAGTGCCATACCTTCTTCCACTTCCTAGTTCTATCTGGTTATATCTGAAGCCACCTAAAATTAAAAATTAAGCCCTATATAAGCAACATCAGCTGGTGCACTCTTGTCTCTCATCCCCAACTTAAATGCTTCTTTATGTAGAGCCCTGGGATGGAAAGGACTAGCCTCTAGTGATGCAAAAAAAGTTTCCTTCTTATAGCACATGCACTTATAAATAAATGATCTATACTTTTCTCATGTTTTTACTACTGCTGGGGCCTTCCTACACCCTTTGAGGGCTATTTTGTACTACTTGCAGCAATTGTGCGTATTCAAAGTATCATCTCACGTACGTTATATTATATATATGTACATATATATATATAATATGAGATCATCATTTGGATTGTTTAGAGACTGTTTCACTAATTTTTCTCATTGTACCCACCGTCTAAATTTCCAAAGCTTTTGTAGATGCCCTGGTGTGTCCTGTGGGTTTTCCAGTCCAGTTAGAGCGGTGATGCCTCTGGTCCTTGGGCAGTGTAACTCGGCACCAGGCTGCCCTGAATTACTCCACGGGACATTGGCTTAGCAGTGGGAGAGGAGCAATGTTTCTGTACTTCCAGTCAACTGAGATGAGTCATTGCTTAGAAAAAGTGTCCATCTCTGGGAAAATAAATAAATAAATAAATAAATAAATAAAATTCAAATACAAAACCAAAAACCCAAACATATGCCTTCTGGGAGGCAAATTATCTACCAGTTCTCTTTCAAAATAATGAAAGGAAAAAGCTGCAAGGGTGCAAGGGCCTAATAAGAGAGGAAGTAAAACAAGGGAAATTGCTTTACAAAATTCTAATCAAAAGACTAGACTAGTTGTTTTTTCAAACAAATTAGCTAATTGCAATGAAATGGCAGTCCTCAAAGGAGTAACAAGTTCATCTTTCTTTCACCATAGGGGTTACAGTTCCTTGGCTTGTGCTACTCTGAAATCATTTTACTGTTTCTGTTTTTATTATCTTAAGTGCTAATTAACAAAAGGAAAAAAATATCCTGTAGTTTCATTACCTTTTTGGATAATGTCATACAAAAAAAAAAAAAAAACAAACCTATGTATTTGTGTTTTTTTCGTGCTGTGGGAATTGTTGTTTGTAGATTAATAATACTATCATTTTGTTTAGAATTACAAACTAGTTTTTAACTATTGTCTGAGAAAAGCCAAAGTTAATGCAATCTAGTGGAAACTGTAAGACCATTTGAGTATTGTTTCTGTTTTATTGATGCATTTGGATTTTGTTGTTTGATGGAATTTGAGCCAAAAAAAAAAAAGAACAAAAAAAAGCAAAAAAAAAAAGCAGGCTTTCCTATTTCTACAACTTGATTGTACTTATGCATTTTGTACCAGTGGAACTTTTTATACTGGAGATTAAAAAACAAATGGAAATTTTTGTGGCTTACTCTCGTGGGCCCCCTCGATCATGACTGATTTTCAAGTTTGATTTCTGGATGGTAGAAAGAGAGTTGGTTTTGTTTCGAGAATTCAAAACTTTGGCTTGATTTCTTTTTTTCCCTTTGCTTATATCTAGTGTTTAGAATTTTGTCTTAACAAAAGCGGTAAGTTTCACTTTTTATTCTGTATCGTGCAGTTACACAATAAGGTAATTAGAATTAGGAGTACTCGGTCACTTTGCGTGGATAAATGTATTAGTTAAAACGTTAGGGGTTTGCTTTTTTGCTGTTTAGATCAGAGTTTTTTCTGATTCTTCTGTCCTCATTGTGAACATAACCGTGTAGTTTAAACAGTCAGACTTATTTTTGTAACGTATGTTATTGTGTGATGCAGTTTTTTGCTTCTGTCTCCAATATTAAACCATTTTCCTAATACTTGTCTCTCTACTTTGTGTGTTGTATTGTTGGTGGTCATTCTGTGTTGGTAATACATCTGCACACCTCACTGTTTCACGTGCCTGTTTTTTTTTTTCTCTATTTGTTGGTTGTGTACAAAAGATACAGTCGATTCCACCTAAGTGAATAGCTGATTGGGGGGCAAAAGAGGATTTGTACATTTTAGACATGTTCTGGTTTCTTTGATTTTTTTTTTTTTCCTCTCTTCCTCCCCCTAGTCATGCCTTATCACTTGGATAATCTCTTGGAGCAGGAAGCATTTTAAATGAGTTTCCTGCAAAGTCCTATTAAAGGTAGTTTTTGTTAGCCTTCAAACTGCAAAACCTTCTGCACACAAACACACAGAAGCCACCGGAAAAGATTTTTTTTTTTGCTGTGACATTTCAGTCAGTCTGGAAAGTGTGGATTATGGAGATCATTTCTTCCTAGTTGTTAAAAAAAAAAATAATACTCTGCCACTACTTCACAGAAGCATATGAAACATTCAAGAAGAGGAGGATATAGCCTTGGGATTTCTTCCAAACTGCACAGTAATCTGATGGCATATGGCGTTACTCAAACTCTCCCTAGAAACTAATCACGTCTTAACTAGGGCTGGGAGAGCCTGCAAAATCCTACCAGGTGATCAAGCTTGTTATGTGCAGTTATACATATAATTCTTTTAAAAATATAACAAAATCCAAGTGAGCACAGGAAAACTTTCTACTAAAGCCAGTGGAAGTAAAAAAAAAAAAAAAAAGATAAAAATAAAAAGAAGGAGAAATAAATGATGGAAAAAGATCCCCCGTTGTTCCAATGGGTGATATTTTTGCTGTGGGCTTACAAAGCAGATCATTCTCAGCATTGGCTGATAGTATTACACAAATCTCAAAAGGGACTACAGAAATACCATAGCACTTTTTTTCTCATTATTTTTTACAGTTGGCTCTTCACTTTTTTATTCTTTCATTTCCTATAATTTTTTCCTCCTCACAAGAATCTCTCTGCTCTCCCCCAACCGGTGTCTACCACGATGAAATAAAAGCTGCAAAAGAAAAATCTATGTTGTTCTGGTTTACAGAAAGTCTCTTCTCTCCTCTGATTGCAGATACTAAGCCTACAATTTGGAGAGGGGGAAAAAAAAAAACAAAACCAAGCAAACCAAACCTAAGGAGGAGAGAGAAGCACTGGCGAGTGCTCTCTGGAATTCAAGCCATACGCCCCCATCCCTTTCCTTTGTCCCACTTTCTGTAATGCTCAGGAATCAAAGACCACTTAAAAGTGCTCTTATGAGACCCAAACGACACTCCTCCCTCTTGTCTCCTCTCCCCTGGTCTTTCTGGCGCTCTGGCTTTGGCTCACACACACACACACACACAGCCCCATCAATACCGTCCGACAAGGTCCTGGCGCACTGGGTGTATCCGTGTGGTGTCAGCAGCAATGTTGGTTCCTGCGTTTGGAAGAGTTTTGAAATTTTCTGGTGGCTTGTGAGTTGGCCTGGTTGTTACTGCTCGATCTATTTTTCTAAATTTTTTTTTTTTTCTTTTTTTCACTTTTCCGTTTCCATGAGAAGCAAACAAGTGATGAGTCTGGAGCCCCCAGCAAGCTCCAGTGCCGTCCCACAGGGTCTGTTGTCAGGGGTCCAAACAGCTCTAGGTTTAATCTAAAACCACGGGAGCCTGTAGCAGAAAGCCGAGGCAGGAAAGCAGAACCCGATGGTCAGACTATATCCTGGGTCTTTGACACCTCTAGATTTTATCATCTCGATTTGGATAATTTTGACACCAGTGGATTCAATTAAGTAAGTCTTGACTTGCATGATGGATGAATCAGAATTGCTCTTTGGGTTTTTTTAGCTTGCTGTGGATATTTTCTTTTTTACTTCTCTCTTTTTTTTCCTCCAAACTTGGTCTTAGGAAAGAAACTAGAGCTTTGTGAAGGGTCTTTTCTTCCAAAAATACAGCTGAAAAAAAAAGACTTATACTGCAGTTAGGTTTCTTTTAAATACTCAGGGCTGAAAGATACAGGGTTTTCTTTCTTTCTTTTTTTTTTTTAATTTCAACAGTGGGGGAAAAATGAGTTCCTTAAAGCAATGCAGCTGAACAGTTTGTCCTGCTTAAACACATGCTTTTAATTTCAATTATGTAAGGCACCTTGCAGTGTTAGCAAAATGTCTCTTTGTTAGCTATATGTGTATCGCCATGGGAAATTACCAAACTGTCACAAGACTTGCTGATTAAAGAATAGCCTGCCAGAGTGTGTGTGCCTTTGCCCAGTGTGACTCTTAGGTATTAGGCTAAGGAAAACATTTTAACAAAATGTAGTGTGAATCATTCCTGATAAGTGAATAAAGCATTGTGACCAAGCAATCAGATTATTCACTTATCAGGAATCGACTGTACTGATAGTTTGCCTGATCGTTTTTGTTCCTCATCTCTGTTGTAGTTTCACTACTTTGCTGTGTTCTGTTTTTTCTCTCATGCTCTTAGCAAAATCACTGGGAATATCCCTTCGTGTGATCATGAAACGTGCTACTGAGTAACAAATAAAAAAAATTAAATATAAAAATGATATCTTAACAAAATCTATGCACTTGCTATCAGGAACACAATACTGGATGTGTCTTATATATATTGAACTATAATAGTATTCGATTTCTTAAATAAAGCTTAAGAAAGGATTCTGTTGTCTGTAAAATTTTATGAGCATTAAATGGAAAAAAGAAATGTTTCTAGGGTTGGGCACTTTTTGTTATATGAAATCTTCCTGGGTGCATGGTCTTTAACCATGCCCAGGCAAATGTTAACTAATTCGCTTGATATTTAATTAATAATGGAGACTTTGAAAATTAGGCTTTCTGAAATCTGTGGGGAGAAAAAGTCTTGCCATTCAGTGACTTGCAACAAAAGATTCTAAAATGCAGAAATTTTTATCTCTTTCTGTATTGCATAAGCAGATGAGTTTCGTTTTGCACTAAAATCAAAAAATAGCTATGTGAATCAGAAAATGCCATAAAACAATACAATACTGTACTTTTTCGTATATGACTTTTTTTCCTCCTGATTCTAGATAGGTTTAGAGTAAAAAATTAAAACCCATATGCTCAAAATGCCACAGATTCCACACTGGAGGTCAAAGCATCTTTTTGGGGAAGATGTGTGGCTTACTGTACATTTCCTGTATCTGAGCCTTCTCTTAAAAAAATCGTTTTCACATCAAAACCCATGAACTAAATGGGAATCGAATAGGTAAAACTGTTGAGTATGCTGAAAAAAATTATTCCTTCAATGGCTGTACATTTGCCACAAAATTGTAGATTTTAAACAATCTGATTTTTATGGAAATGCCCATAATTCTTGTATTTATCAAACTTTCAATAATGTCAGCCTTTGGCAGAAAGATCCAGGAGAATGAGGGGAGGGGAGGGAGAGGGGTTGCTTTCTTTTTTTCTTTTGAACTGCATTACTGCCTCACTTTTCATATGCCATTATATTATCTGAAAAAAAAATTAAATTGTGGAAATCTATCTGCTGCTTGTATCATTCTATTCATGCATATTTAGTAAATGTTACTGAGCTCAACATCTAGTGGCCGGGTGCGTCAGCCTTGTAAGCCAAAAATACTGCTCCACCAGAGAGGTCACAGGGAAGATTGGCCTTGGTGGGCAGCAGGATGGTCTTGTCCATCCCACATCAGCATAGAGCTCAGGTGAGGACCCTGCCCTGGTTTTCGAGGGCTGCTGATGTAACACAAATATTAAGTAACCACAGTGATTAGCTCATATTTGTATTCCCTCTGATTTTCCTCATTAGCAGACTTCCTTTTTTTTTCCATTAAAGGGAACTGGAAAGTTGCAGTCATTTTCTGAATCATTTGCCCCTGTTGATAACCTAATTGTTTTACATGAATGCTAATATTTCCCTCTCACACATTTATATCTATCAGCTAAATCAGCAGTAAAGTAAACTCTTCTGGGATACATTCCTATATCAATTAGCAAGGATTTATGCTCCAAAGCACCATTAGCATTAATGGGAGTGTGCTCTTTAGCATAAACAATTGGCAATAGGTCTGGTGGACTTTATTTCATAAACAAAGGAGCATTTGAATCTTAGAGATTTGTTTCCTCAAGACGGCACTTCAGGGAGTGATGTCCCAGCCTCCCCGGCTGCTCTGGGGACATCTCACTCACAGGACATGCATAAATTCCTGAGTTGCCAGCAAAAGGAGACAGTGTCAGTTTGAAAAGTGGGCTGACTTCTGGCACAAAGTTTTTCTGGCATTTTCCTTTCTGAAAACCTGCCTGAGAACACATCAGGCAAAATTTTCAGCATTATCTCCTGTCCCTCCGACCAACAACTTGAGAAATTTCACTCAGCGTTGCATAGTGCCTCAGGTTGGAGGCCACAGAGGGGACGGAGGGAGGGAATTTGGAAAGAGGCAGGAGGAAGAACAGAGATGAAGCCCTGTAGGAAAGAAACTGGTGGGTCTGTCATCTCCTTCAACTATCAGCCTCACAGCTCCATGGCTTTCAGTAGAGAGATAGAAGGGACCAGTAAATCACCAAATCTCACCTTACACATGTAGGTCAAAGTTCCTCCCTCACCCCATGTTTGATCAACAAATACACAACCAAAATATCTCAATTTTAATCTGAAGGCACTGGGACCTTGGGCAGAAGTCCACCACCTCCCAGAGGTGCACGATCTGCTGAATCCCTGCAGGTGCTTCTGCAGATGTTTTCTCTGTAGGTTTTTATTGAATGAGGGCTCCAGCAGATCAGTGCTGCATTTATTCCTATGGGGTCCCTCGTGGAGCGCTCAGGCGGCGCTGCCAGCACCCACGCGAGCACACGATCTCACCTTCACAGGTGGTCACGAACAGCCGCTCACACCCACAGCCTGGGCACGAACCGGAGACACAGAGGTGAGAGGGGTTCTCTGCCTGCACTGCCGAGGCGCTCAATGGAACCAACACACCCGAAGGGAGCAGGGACAAAGAACCAAGAACAGAACCCACACGTGGTTTTATCCTGAGAGCTCCCAAAGGCGGGCAGAGCATCCAAAACCAATGGTCTGAGGGCTCAGGGGCAGAAGCAAGGATGAGAGACATAACAGGGGCCAATGGGAAAAGGGATGGGAGGGGGGAGAGAGCCAGTGACCAACAGAACCTAGACAAAGGGAGAACTTTCTAGCACAGTGTTGTAGGGAGAGATCACTCTTAGGGTAACTTGGGGGGTGTAAAGCGGACTTAACCACCGCAGCAGGTTTTGACTCTGCTCAGTTCTGCTACATTAAAGAGCCCTTCTGCATCTGCCATTATGAGGCACTCATAAGCAGGTCTCAAGTTGCTTTTCATCCCTCGTTCATAAAATAAACATATCATGCTCTGGAAGCATCTACACACAATTGTGGTTTTTCACTCCCTGAATAATTCGTGTGCTCTATTTCTGCAACTTTTTCTTTTTTTTTCCAACAGTCTTTATAAATTTGGGTTGGTTACCAGAGCCAGATAACATTATTTCAACATCAAGAGGTGCAACATGCAGAAATTAAAAATTTCATCCCTACTCCACTCCTCTGAATGACACAGTCAGGGATTGCATCAGTCCCTGCAAAAATAACATGCAAAAGCCACAAAACACCATATTGGCAGAATTATTTGGGGCTGCTCCTTTAGGATGCTGAAATCCCTCTGGGATGCATTGCATTCCAGGTTCCTGTGTGTGTGGCCTGCTTGCCTGTTCTTCCACTCAAAAGCTCCCTTACAATCACACTGAGAGCACTTCTGTGCAACTTCTAGTCCTCTCCAACATTTTCCAATGCCATCAGCAGTTTTGATATTTACTTCCAAGTCATTAGTGAAAATACTCAATAGCATTCAGACCCCCTCCAAAAAAAAACACTCTCCTCCAGTGAGTCTCCTTTGGCAGCTTCTTTGTTGACATGTCAACCCATTCTCAATCCATTTTATGTGCCTTGTATTGATAGGGTAGAATGCTAATTTTTTAATCAGAATGTGTTGTGCTGTCAAATATACAAAAGTCAGAATATATTCCATCTTTGCAATTACTTTTATCAGCCAAAACCTACAATCACATCAAATAATGAAATCCAGTTTGACAACCCTTTCTCCCTTAAAAAACATGTTGATTGGCATTAATTGTTTACCTCATTTTTAATGTCTTTACACCCATATGAATATGTCCATTATTTTGCCAGAGTAATGTCAAACTAGCCAGCCATGGGCTGGGCCATGCTTCTTGTCTTTTATCAGTGCATGAGAATGTCACATTTCCCAGCCCATCAGGGATTCTGCTGGTGTGCTTAAATATTCCTGAAGGTCCATGTCAGTGGATCAGAGCTCTCTGTCCTCTTCTCAGCCCCAGCTTTATAAAATGGTAGCTAAGTAGACTGTTACAGAGTTGGGTTACCAGAAACCCTTTTATCCTTCTCTTGGCATGTAGGTATGTGAAAAAGGAGAATTTTAGATATCACCTCTCTTTCTGCAGCATGACTAGAAGTTTTCCCATCTCCAAAAGCCTAAGTTCAATGATAAAATAAACATACCTAAAGAAATTTTTGCAGTTGTCCTGTCCTTCTCACTCAGGTAGAGCTGCCTATTTAGTGTGGAACCACAAGGCAGTGCATGTTTGTTTACATGTGATATATTATTTAAAGGTCAATAGGAAGCATGCGTGAAGGTAAAATACCCTTTCATTACCATCCTCCTCTGAATAGATACAGCTGCTTTCATTGTTGCACATGTGAGTTCAAGCCTTGTGGCTTTGAAGGAGAGAGCAGAGAAGAGTCAGTGGCACCTGAGGAGTGGGGGATACCTGGGGCCTACTAGAGAAGACAGGTCATTTGGAAATCAGAATAAACCTTAATCAAACAGACCTGATGCTGCAGCAGCAATAACAGAGGAAGGTGCTGTGCTGAAACGTGCTACATGTTTCAGCCCATGGTGATGCCACATAGGTGTCTTTGACACAGGCCACAGAGCTGTTGAGATACCAATGCATCTGCTCAGGAGCCTCAACCTCAGCCCAGGAGACAAGAGCTGCTGCTTTACCCTGTAGCCATCTCCACTACTCAGGGTAACAAAATGCATCCTGCAGAGAATTATTCCCACCTGAAGTAGTGTGCTAAAGACCAGGCAGTAAGGGAGCTGTCTGGAGGTGTTGCTGACATTCCACTGGCTATAACAGGACGAGGAGCAAAATGGAGTTTTCTCAGTAGAGATTTCAAGTATTGCCCCCAGTACCCAAGGATACCCTGCTGACTGCTTAGCTGCAGCCACTGCAAAGAAGGGCAGTGGTGGATTGATGGCTGGACTCGATGATCTTAAGGGTCTTTTCAAACCTAAACAATTCTATGATTCCAAGGGCTTGCAGACATGATGCAGGATGAATAGGGCATTTGTGATCTCCAGCTCTCCTAGGCCATTTCAAGGGCTCTAAATAGTACAGGCATAGGAGTCTGGTGCATCCAGATACTCAGCTAAGGATCCCTAAGCTTAGAGGGATGAGTCTGTGAGCTGAATCCCACTTTAAGGCCTATATTCACTTTCCTAAACCTGGGCCATGTTGGATACTCCAGGGGAACTCAAATGGCATTGATTCCTGCATTTATTAAAGAAAAATTGAGCTCTAGGGGTCTAATTTGTAGACAGCTGAAGGTGAAATTCAGTGAATCCTATTGTTAACAAATGAGCCCCAGGTGATGTCCCATAGGCCCTAAGTGGGAATTGTACCACACCAATAAAAACACCAGCTGCACTGGAACTGCTTTTTAGGGGATAGATGTATGCAGAATATCCCTCTGACAGGAAAGCCAGACCCCTGAGGACTTGTTCTTACGTGATCCATAGAGCACCTCTGGCATTAGTTTCATCCTATTCAGCTTTTGGCCTTGAGGATCCCTAGGAAGTGATCGCTTACATTTCTTTTGGATGTGGCAAAAGTATCACGTAATTAGTGATACTTGGGTCTCTGATCCTGGTGTAACCGTGCCACACACTTTAGCATCCCATACCCCCAGACCATGGATCCTTCTGTTCAAACGAATAACAAAATAAAAAGCAGGAAACTTCACAGACTCACTGGGCAAGCTGTTGCACTATTTGACTGTCCTCATGGTGAACATGTCTTACCTGATATCCAGCCTGAACTTCTCTTGTTGCAACTCATGCCGCTTGCCTCTCACCCCTGCCAGATGCCACTGCAAAAAGCCCTGCTAAAACTTCTTGAGAAGTTCCCCAAAGATACCAGGGTAGTGTGCTGCTCTTAGGTGCCCCCAAGCTGTCTCTGCTCCAGGCTGAACAAGCCCAGCTCCCTCAGCCTCTGCTGGCAGGTGACAGCTTGAGCCTGCCCAGCCATGCTGGTGGCCCTCCCTTGAACTCCCTCCAGCTGGTCCATTATTTGTATGCACTGGAGGCACCAGAAATTAGATGCAGTATCTAGATGTGGTATAGCACATGACTTAGTAGGTAGGTTTTTTGTGGGGTGGGAGGGTGATCATCACTTCCCTCACTGTCCTGGTTCTGCTGCTCTCCATGCAGCCCAGGATGTTGGCTTGGTTTGCTGCCAGGGCTCACTGCTGGCTTGTGGTGACCTCCCACCAGGACACACACTGACACCTCGTCCCTTCCAGCAGAGCTCCTCCCCAGCCTGCCCATTCACAGCCCCAGCCTGCACCATTCACAGCCTTTACCACTGCAAGCCCCTCTTCGTTCCTGGGTGCAGGTGTCTGCATTTGTCCTTGAATTTCACACATTTCCTGCTGGCCTGTTGCAGTGGGGATACTGCAACACGCATATATCAAACCAGGAGTCCCGTGGAAAGGAAATATATATGGACAGACAGATTCTTGATAGCTGTTTCAGAGATGTTTATTTCTCCAGCCGCATGGCCGGAGCTCTGCCCAGGAACTGTTCCAGTCACGGGACCAAGGGTCCTTCTGCCCGCGCAGGGAACACAAACCAACCAATGGGAACGAGGCTGAGCAGGGACAGGGAAACCCCGTGTCTGTGCCCTCAGGGCCCCTCTGCCAGGGCTACACGGCAGGGGAGGGACCCCAACACCTCACCCGTTTTATTTTAATAAAAGGAGAATGAAAACAACTGGATAAACATAACAAGAACAGTTTCAAAACAAAACAAGCCACCCTCCTGAGTCTTTAAATGTCCAAACAGATTCTGTGGAACATCTTAGGGCTGACAGAAGGGAGACAGAACTCTGAGCATGCTTTGTGGGGAAACTGAGGCAGGAGAGGGTTTAACTTCTTCCCTCCCCCTTTTCATCCCCCACTCGGCATTGGAAAGGGATTTTTGGGGAAACAATTGGCAAAAGCATGGTTTTGTGAGGGAAACCATGGATGAAAAAATGGATTGAGAATACACTGGGGGTAACAGGACATAGGGTAAAAGGGAAAGGTGGGATTAGGAAAGGGAAACTGTAGGGGGGGCTTACAATGGAGATATTGTCTAACATGACTACGATTTTTTGCATATATACTGCCTTTTACAGGAACACCATCAGGCCCAGTGACCTGCGATGCTTGTAACCCTTTTCTCCCTAGTATAATTTTGAATTCCATGACTTCTCCATCTCCCAAGCTTGGGATGCATTTTTCAGGGTTATTCTTTTTAATAGCAGTTCTATGCACGAATATGTCTTGCTGGTTGTCACACCTTGTTATAAAACCATAATTTTGCTTAACATTATACCATTTTATTATCCCTAATATCTTAGTTACTATGATCTTTTCCTTTTTCCGAGTGGCTGCTGTTTTCTGTCTCGCTGCGTCTTTGCTCTCTCCTTCGGTCGCTCCCGTGTTGGAATTGTCGGGGCTGCTTGTGCCTGCGCGCTCTTCCCGGGGTCGCGTTCGGGGCTGTGCGGGCCGGGCCGGGCCACGCCGCTCAGTTCTCCGTGCGTCGCCTCCTCTGGTCGCAGCTTCGCTGCCGCTGCCGGGCGCTGCACCCACGTCTCGGCCGGGCCCCCGAGCGATGACTCCCCCGCGCCCTGCTCCAGCGCGCGTCTCGGCTGGGCACGGCTCCGCTCCCCCGCCACCGCCGCCAGCCGCCGCCTGCGCACCGCCCCTCTCGGTCGGGCGTTCACGGGGCTCGCTCCACCACGCACTGCGCGGGACCGGGCGGGCACCACCGGGTCCCGCCGCTCCCCACTCCGGCACCGACACTGCGGCTCGCGTGGCTCCGCCCGCGCGCGGGAACTGCCTCGCTGCTGCTCTCAGAGCGCTCGGTGCACGTGGCCTGGGCCGCACGGTCCCTGCGCCAGGATTCCCTTCGCCAGGACACAGCTGACATTGCTCAACAGTCTCGGTAACTAAATAATATTCACGAAAATATTCTTCCATCGGCATATATTTTGACTCCAGTATTAACTGTGTCCAAACGGTTTTCCAAAAGCCCTTGGTAAGAATTAAATCCCAAGAAACATAGAAAAAGTTCTTAAACAACCATGCCAGGAAGTGTTTCAGTTCTTTTTGAGCTTGAATCAAGCTAAAATTTACAAATCGTTGTTCAAGAATCATTTTAAGTTTAAGATAAATGTCCATATGCGGCTCTGAGAGCCAAGTCTTCCCACGGTTCCTCCATAGTTTAGATATGGAATAGCAAAGCAAAACCAAGAAGAGGAATCCAAAGTTTCCAGGGTTTACTCACACAAATCAGTCGCTTAGGGATCGGGGATCGTTCTGCTCACAAATCTCCACCATTTGTTGCAGTGGGGATCCTGCAACACGCATATATCAAACCAGGAGTCCCGTGGAAAGGAAATATATATGGACAGACAGATTCTTGCTAGCTGTTTCAGAGATGTTTATTTCTCCAGCCGCATGGCCGGAGCTCTGCCCAGGAACTGTCCCAGTCACGGGACCAAGGGTCCTTCTGCCCGCGCAGGGAACACAAACCAACCAATGGGAACGAGGCTGAGCAGGGACAGGGAAACCCCGTGTCTGTGCCCTCAGGGCCCCTCTGCCAGGGCTACACGGCAAGGGAGGGACCCCAACACTGGCCCTCTCCTCCAGCCTGCTGAGCTTGCTCTGAGTGACAGCCCCATCCTTGGTCATCCCTCATCAATTTTGGGTCCTCTGCAAAATTCCTAGGATGGGACATGGAGTGGTGTGAAATGTGAATGTTGCACTTACCCTTGGTGCACTTCTCTTTCTACATGTGGGTGAATCTAAGGCCAGTCGAGGCTGAGGAGAGCACACTATGGTAGCTCACCCACTCTCCTCTCCCTTCACTTTAAAATGAAAATAAAATAAACAACAAACTCCACAAGGTGCTAATAAAGGAAACTGGTTATTCTCTAGCAGGCACATGTAACTAGTCACACAGGCCATTCTGAGTACCTGTGCATCAGAACTGTGATATCTGCTCACCACCCTGCTGTGAAACACTCTCAGGCAATGCTTCACTGCTCCAAAGACCTACCAGTGCTTGTGTATGTCCACAATAATGACAAAGCTGTTGCTGCAGCTCTGCCAGGATGGCCAAGATCCTTGTGCTTTCAAGTAACAGGAATCCACACAACCATCCATTTCCTTGTCAGCCACTGTCAGTCTGCTGCAGGCAGCTAAAAACATTCTTCTTTTCCACAGGCATGAGCACAACATGTGGCACAAGGTTTTGGGCCTCCTGCTCTCCTGTCCTGAACCTGGCTTTTCTTGCAGTTCACCTTTCTCCCACACACTCTCAGCAAACCTCGGGTTTCCAGCAAACTTGTGGGTGGGGAAAGGGGGAATAACAGCACCACTCAGTCAGGGACTGAGATCCTGCTGGCTAGAAAGGTGCAAAGACCTTGACCAGTGTATGTGCAAGGAGACAGAGAGGTCATGGAGGACTCTTTCTCCTCCCGTTCCCACATCCCAGATTCCTGTCCCAAACAGTGGCCATACAAGCCTAGAAAATTAGGTGGCATAGGCAAATCTGCTGATAGTTAATTTTTTTCTTTTTTTTTTTTTGCAAACACCATCTTCCCAGCCAGTGGATCCCATGGTCATCTTCATGGGCCTTACACAGTAAATACTATCACAAATTCCCATGTGAGATGTCCCACTTCTCTATCCCGTTCCAAGCACCTTCTTCATGACTGGGAATGCTTGCTTACTAGACATCTTTCCTTTATGCCAAAATATACTTTCCAATAAAAAGAAAACCCTAGCACAGTCCCATCCCAGCCCATGTGTCTCCCTTTTATTGTTCCTGCTTCCAGTTACACCTGCAGCCAAATTCTGAACATCAGCAGTGGGGCTGGGGGTGGGCTGGGCAGTGTAAGTGCTACCACAACTACTGAAATTCTATCCGTGATTGTGCCACAGCCTGACTGTTTATATCTTCAACATCTCAGCAAAATGGCTTGTCACTGGGTCAGAATGTAATTTCTTTGCCATGAATCACCTCCTGCGCCTCCTGCAGGAACAGATGCCAGCCATAAATTCGCTCTTGGTGGAACAGAGCTCCTGGATGAGAGGTCATGTTCCCAGGTGTGAATAAATAAAAAGTTCACAACTCATAGAAACATCATCAACCAGCTGGATCGTGGCTTTGCATGGAGAGCAAACAGGATTAGCAGGAGGTTTCAGAGTGCCCCCTTCTCCTCCAGACTCATTTTCTTCAGCTCCTTTAGCCTTACTGTGTTCTGTTAACAGTTGGCCATCTCCCTGTTTGCTGACTGCTCTTCACGTCCTTGTCAAAGTACAGACATGTTCCTACCTACAGTCCCAGGGCTGTGGAGTTCAGCCTGGGGTAATTGGTGCCAAAATGCCTACTGCAACATAAGAGCCCTAGCATGGCCAGCCCTCCGGATCAGTTAACTGAAGTTCTTGGTTGTTTGAGCATCCCTGTACACTGGGAATGTTGGAGAGGTATCACCACATGTAGGGCAGACCTCAGCCTGACCGACTATGCACTGGAAGAAACTGCTATTCTCTGCTGAAGGAGGATGAGGAAGGGATCCTGGTGCAGAGACATGGCTTTAGCATCCTGACTGGGATGGACACAGTGCTCTGGGCCATGCCTTCTGCAGATAAGGGGCCCTTGTGCCCTAGGAACGCACTCCAGCGCTTGCCTAGAAATTTGTGATCTTCAGCTTTCAAGGTATAAGGAAATAAATAAATTAAAAAATCAAAACACAACCCTTCAATCTGGATTTTGGGCAGCAAAATCTGCTTATGTCCTTGGGAAAGCAAGTTTGTGAGGAGCATTACCATCAGTGCTGGAAGTTCTCCTGAATTCTGCTTCAGCATAAATGTAGGACTGCATTAACCTGGGCAGTTTTCACTGCTGAAGGCTTTTCAGGCACCCAGATGGCTGCAGGGTTTATGTTCATGGTGCACTCACCACTGTTTCACATTCAGTTGCCCAGCCATGCCTGGGGAACTGCCTGTGCACTGCTGCTGTTTCAAACTGACAGGCATCAAAGGGTACCTTCTTCTGAGCACAGCACTTCGAGACCCCAGGAGGAACTGTGTTATGCCTTTCCAAATTAATATGCAAAAGTAAGCAGCATGAATCAGCCATGGGGCACTGCAGCTCTCCTGTATCCCTTTTACCAGCAGCTTGGATTTTATGCTTGGAGCATTGTTCTTTCTCCATTCCTTGCCTCTCAACTTGTCCTCTCTCATCTAGTTCCCATTCCTTTTCTTCCTACGAGTAATTCCTGGTCTCTGCTCTGTATTCAACAAGTGTTTGAAATGAATGAAGGAGGTGATTAATTATTTATGATTGTACAAGGGAATATAACTAGGTGCAGTGGGAAGGAATTAAGCAAGTGAGACATAAAGGCTGAAGATCAGGAAAATATTTCCTTAAAGTGAAATGTAATAGAGGGCAAGCCTGCCTCTGAGGCAGCACAGGAAGTTTCTCCTCCCATGGG
Organism: Corvus hawaiiensis; assembly: GCF_020740725.1. Taxonomy (NCBI): domain Eukaryota; kingdom Metazoa; phylum Chordata; class Aves; order Passeriformes; family Corvidae; genus Corvus; species Corvus hawaiiensis. The sequence goes on along the minus strand of NC_063216.1, from coordinate 74,296,819 downwards.
ATTTAAGATTGCAAAGAGCAGAAAATGGTCTTTAAGAGGAATCCCTCTGGGACAAGGTTAGCCAACCCAAAAGACTACATTTGCCTATCCCTTCTAGGCACAATGGTTGGACACAGTGTGTGCAAAAGCACTGAAACGAGAACACAAAGAGATTTATTCATGCTGCAAACTTAAAATGCAGTGGGCAACTTCCTTTAGCACAAACAACTCCTTTTATGACCTGTTTGAAGAGATTTTTTTATATCTCCTTATTACTCGAGTAATTAATTTTCAACAATGTGAGAGGACACTGCATTAACACAGCAGGTAAATTTGGGACAGAAAAGAAAGAGCACTAGCCCTTAAAATGAGATTTATTTGTGAAGACTACATCTAAGTTTCTAATGGCACTCTGAGCAAAATCAAGGTTTTCTGCTTTCATTTGCTGGGCTGTCTCCTTTCATTACAGAGTGTCCTGGCACAAACTGATCTGCCACACTCCTGAATCCTTTTATCTCTCATTAACTCTCCTTTTTTTTTTTCTCATTGATCACTTCCTTCTCATGCAAAGACTTGATATGTTTAACCTTCATAATCTTCCTACTATGCAGTTGTGGGTCTGTAATTACAGGCTGTTTGAGGGTTCAGCTAGCAATAAATCAAGTTGTGCTAATTGAACAAAAACTTGTACAAAAACCTTCTCACTGAAGTGGTCGTTTTGCCCTTTTCTTGGAAAATTTTACAGCTCAGGAATAGCATGCAAACTTATTGTTTATGTGTGTCAGGATTATTTTCATAGAATCATAGAATCATTAAGGTGGGAAAAGACCTCCAAGGTCAAGTCCAACCTTCAACTGAGTACCACCTTGCCCACTAAAACATATTGTGAAGGGCACAACTACCCAGTTTTTTAACACTTCCAGGGATGGTGACTCCATCACTTCCCTGGAAAACCCGTTCCAATATTGAGGTGAGGACTTCCTGGTATCCCCAGGCACAGATTGTGTCTTTAAAACTCCAGTGCTCCAAAGAGCTGACAACAACTTCAGATTCCCACAACCACAGGCCAAGGAAGCAAGGAAGACAATTTTACATCAATTTTACAGTACAGAATCCTGATGCTTCAGAGCTGGAAAAGCCCCAAAGAGACCAGGGGGATGCAGAAGTGACACAGGGAGAAGGTTTCTCACCACTTCTACTTTGTCTCAGAGGGTAATGGCTGCATATTGATGCCAAACAATATTGTGTATGTTCTTTAGTTTGGCACAACACCTCCTGCCTTGCTCTTTGTCTCCTGGATAAATCAGTTGACTCCTCTTCCAGATCCTCAGCTGGAATTTCTCAGTGTACCAGCAAGCCACACAAAGCTTCTGTGCATCCCAGTAGTTTCAGAATCCTTCCCTCTCATTTAATTTGTTCTTCTAGTAGTTAATGGCCACCAAGTCTGGTCTCTGTTTTTCCCTGTGTGTTGTGAAAGTCTTATTTGGAAATTATTTCAGGAGGCATCCTGTAGAAGCAGAAGGCTTTGCCACACTGACCCTCAAAATTTTATTTATACTTCTGCTGATCCTTCACTTCCAGGCTAACTGTTGCAGCAAAGTGACAGGATCCAGTAGGGGATAACCGAGCCAAAGCTCTTCCTGCACACTGCCATTTTTAGAGAAGCAGTTTGAGACTGCCAGAACACATCACCCAGGTTAACTTCACAAGCTGCCGTCACTAACAAGCTCCTCTTTGGCCATTGCACTGTGCAGCACAAGCTGTTCAATACAGAGGGGCTTGTGGCCAACCTGGGCTTGAACAAACAGCTGTAATCTTCAGCAGCTGCTTATATACCTCAGTGTCCCACGGATGTCTGAATGCCATTTTCCTTCACAGAATATCAAGAAATAACAGTGGGAGAAATTCTTTATCCCTGAAAAACTTCTTATTGGTGGCTGGTGAGTAAATTTCTGGAGAAATTTTTATGTACCCAGAATTAAAGAGAAGCTTTGGCAGGATCTTGGAATGCAGATATTTTGTCCATGTAATATTTCGGTGAGCAAAGTTGTGCCAGGGGAAAGAAGAAGGGGAAGATTAACAGTAAAAAGCAGTGGGTTTCAATTGAATTTTTTAAAAAAACAGAAAAAGTAGATTCTGTGAAAATATTTAATGTCTTTTTACAGTGAGAAACTTAAACTGAGTCTTTCCCTTATTTTTTTTTTGCATTTCTCAATAAGCATATGATTTTTTTTTAATGTTTTTCTCCATAGGGTGTTAGTGTTAAGTGATGGTGGTTCCTGAGCCTCTATTTGCAAGACCCCACCATGAATGCTTTGCAGCAAAGATGTGCCAAGGCTTGCATTTGACTCTGTAGTGCTCAAAGACTTCAAGGTCTCATTATCACTATGGCAACTATTAATCATTCATTTGTTGTAACATAATAAATACATGCCCTCAACTAGAAGGCATGTTACAAATCACTGGAGTACCCTCAGAGCTGCTCTAGGTCACCCAAAGGAAGGCACAAGTACAGCTCTGAGTATGTCAAAATGTTGCATCAAACCTTGTGGTTTGGGTCATCAGAAGAACAAAGTAATCAAGTAGTCAGTGTGGGCTTACTGTGATTTCTCAAAACAATAAATGCTCATGATGTGGATTGCTCTAAAATGTGGAAGCTCACAGGTCTGATAGTCACATGTGTCTGCCATGCCCTGAGAGATGGCAAGGTGACCCAGCACACCACCTCCGAGGAGCTGGATCTGTCACACAAGAACAAAATTTGAGGTCTTGGAGACAATATAGGCACATCTACAAGGATCTCCATTCTCCAAAGCAAGGCCAATAAGATTTTTCTTGGGCACAGAGTGACACTGACAGGGCTACACCCTGTCACATTGGAGGTACCGTGGAGGCACCTCTGCTGTGCAACACAGCATGAGCACGTTCCCTGTGTGGTCACAAACCAAGAGCCAGCACAAGGCATCCTCTGCTCTCCTGTCTCCTTTCCTAGCCCCAGCTGGCTCTTCCTAGTCACCAGTACCAATACCAAGAAAAGCTTGAGGACAACATTTGTAAAAACATTTGAGCAGCCACATTAATGAAAATTAAAAGTACCTCTCTTGGCCACTCTACTACACCAGTGCCCACAGCAAAGCCCATCCATTTCCCTTCCCCTTGCCAAGAGCAGCTGATGCAGACTGCTCCATATCCCAACTGCCTGAGCACAGAAGCCAGTGTGAGCATTGGTCAGCAACTTGATTCAGGTTTCCTATGGGGTGCCTCATAGCCCTCAAACATTAGTGGGGCAAGGGCCCCCCATTCCTATTTCAGACTGTTCCTATTCTCTCTTTACAACATGATGCTGAGGGTGAGGTCAGAGCCCCAGACCAAGGGATAAGAAGATGCCTGAGAGTGCAAAGCCTGGTAGGAACATGTGGGAGAGCTGGTCCAATACTATTTCCAGAACCTACAGTGAGTCACCATTGCCCAAAAGCCAAGTGATTCTGTTGAGTTACCCTGGCAGCAGCCCCTGCAGCCAACGAGTATGGTCATAGTGACTGTCACCATAGCAGACCAAGAAGTGTCACTGGCAGCTGGAAACTCCCAGCTGCTGGGAGAAACCTTAGCCCTCATCCTGACAGTTCACAGTAAAGAGTAAAAGCCCCCAGATGGTATCACTTAGTCTTTGGATTCTTTTGAAACAATTAATGACTTTTTTCCTGGATCAGCATGAACTTTATAAAGTGAGAACAGGCCTAAGGCCATCATTTATACAGGTCACTGGCACTGACAGCTGGCAGCAGCTTCAAAAGGCTCTGCAGTATCAGTAGCCCGGAGTATCTCCTTTGCGACATAAGCGGGTCAGGGGAATTGATTATTCACTTTTATTTGGTGCTTGTGAGATCACATCTGGAGCCCTGGGGACAATTGTGGGCCACCAAGAGAGTGATCAGCTGGTTGGAGTGAGTCCAGTTTGGTTATTGTCCGAGATGCTGAGGGAGCCAGAGCACATGATGTACGTGGTGATACTGGGACAGAGAGTTTGTTCATCCTGGAGGAGAGACAGCTTCAGGGGAAGCAGGGGAAGGTGGGATCTTACAGCTTCGTTCAACAGCCTAAAGTAGATAGAGACAGATGTTTCTCAGGAGCCTACAACAAAAGGACAGAAAGCTACATGGACAGGACAGGCATGAGAATTTGCAGGAAGGACAGTTCCAATTAGATACAAGGAAGGAAAAGTTCACTATGAAAGGAGTTAAGCTCTGGAACAGGAGTCATGAGAGGAGGTGAGTTCCCTGTCCTTGGAGACTTTCAAAATTCAAGTACGCATGGCCCTGAAGCAAGCTGAGCTAACAGGGAAGCTGGCCCAGCCTTGAGCAGCAGGTTGAACTAGGACCTCACAAGGTCCTTTCCAGTCAGAATTGCACTGTGGTGCTGTGATCTTTTATTTAGGTGATTCCTGCCTCGCTAATCCCCAGCAGCACATCACTGCAAACAGCAGCACATCAGTGCAGAATACATGCTACTTAATCCACCACTCTTTGATCTTTAGGACTGAAGTCAGTGAGGGGATCACTAGATGAATCCAGCTCTGGAGAGATCTTGTCTCCAGAGATTTATGACAGCTAACTACATTCCTCTCTCATTCTACATGTTATTTTATTTTCTTTTATCCTGCCCCCCCCCCCCCAAATCCCTGTGCCCAGTGTAGGAATTCTCCTCTGTGTCGTATAGAATCTGAAATAAAGGATTCAAAGGTGTGTTAGGGCCACCAGGAAAGGCTTTAGAATTAGCTGGTTGCTGTACATCTTATATTCAGATTAATCAGGGAAATAATCACATACAATGTTCATAAATAGATGGATCCTGTGTTCCTAACAGAGGATAAACTTGCAAAAAAAAAAAAAAGTCAAAGGGTGGTTTTCATCTGAGAACAGCAGGCTTAGCAGGTGGAGAAGGAATATCTTCTCATGGTATTTCTATTCAAGTCCAGCCTTAGCATAAGGTGATCACGTTATGTATTTAAAAATTAAAGACTTCCATTTTTCTGAAGGAAGCTTTATCACAAGGATTATCTACAAAGGCTACACAGAAAGGTGTCACAGCAAGGAATAATGTGCCAAACTGGATAGGAGCAGCAGTAAAGGAGCTCCGTGATGCCCAGCACAGCCAAGATCTGGAGATAACAGCCTCTTTATTCCATAAATGTTTTTCCATAATGCTCATAGCTGAACTACCAGAGCACTTTCAAGTCATGCACCAGGCAATATGACTAACATCTGTCATGTTTTTCCTTTCATTCTGTCCCCAGGGGCAGAAGCTTGTGCAGTTGTGAGGACAGGAAGTTAATTCATACATACATCGGTACTCACGCATGTGACCCACACACACACACAGGCTGACAAAATCTTCTTCCTTTAATTTGCTTTTTGTCAGTAAGGTGAAGAGCTAGAAGACATACTTTCCACTAGAAGATGTACTTTCCACAACCATCAGGGTGGAGATTTGCCACACATTTAAAAGCAGAGATGCAATTCTTTGAAGTTCTGAAATCCCAAGGTAGCACACCCAAAATTACATCCTACAAGTAAAAGATGAACATTATCTTAAAAAACATAATCATCCCTCCCCCAGAAGTTCCAGCCCAGAATAACCTTCTCTGTTCTCAAAACAAAAAAAACAAACAAGTTTTGGCTGCAAAAAGCAGTGTGAGACGTGGCAAGGCAAGAGATGTAATGGTGTTCTATTCCAAAGCAAACACTCAATGCTTTTATTACAGTGAAAAACAATAATGGGATACAGAGTGTACATGATGTAAACACCTTTAATGCAATTCTAATTTTATTGTTGCTTCAAGATCACAGATTGTTATGGCAACTAAAGAGGGAAGGGGGGGGAACCTGATCGCAGCATTAATTTGATATCAGATTCATTTGTTCCACATATGTGCTTCAGTGCCTGCATAATAAACAATCCTGGTTAAAGAAAAATAATATTGTAGCTATAACAATGGCATAATGTAGTATCCACTTAACCCCCAAGTCTGGTTAAAAAATAAAAAATAAAAAAAATTTAAATCCATTATGAGTATATTACTGTTCCAGCTGCAATCCAACACATTATAATCAATAACACTTGTAGATCAGGAAGGCAAAGTTTCAGAAATACAGTCTATTAAAGCACTGAAAACTGCTAAACTGAAAATTACAACAGTGTCCTGATATCACAACTGTAAACTCCAGGCACAAGACTCAGCAGCAGCAGTAGATCCCACCCCACTCCCTCAAATGGGATGTGGGCCCTGCAGCCCCAAACATTGGATGGATTCTGCAATGCTGATGTGCCTCCTCCCAAGGAAGGACTAGGCAGCTCCTGGGTGCGTGCCCTGCGGCATGCGGGGAGGGGGCATCCCACATGCTTTGTGAACCTGAGCCATGGTGGTTGAGCTGGGATTTGGTTTCTAAGATCAAACTGAGTGTGAGAGAACTCACTGCAGATCAGCAGCTCCCCAGTGCTGTTGGAGCGCTTACCAGGGATGCCATAAAACAGCTCAAAACCTTACACTGGCCATTAAAGCCAGGAACCCAAGCACACAAAGCTCCATCAGGGCTTGGAACAACCTGGTCCAGCAGCAGGTGTCCCTGCCCATGGCAGGGGGGTTAGAACTCGGTGATCTTTAAAGTCCGCTCCAACCCAAACCATTCTGTCATTCTACGATCCTTCCTGAGAGTAAAAACTGACTGCAAAACCCTAAAATTTTCCACTAACCAGAGTGCCCATCCTGCCCAGAAGATCAATAGGTGTAAAGTGGAAAAAAGATTGAAGCTACTTAAATGAGGATTCTTAAGGGAACCACATCCATCTCTGATAAAGGGAAAAAAAATAGGTTGCATCAGAGAAATGGAAGATACAAGCTATTGCCCTCCAAGGAATGTGATGTCTACAGTTTACCCAAACATAATTCTGGAGGCTTTGGGGCATGAAGTGTGGCTTCACTTTGAAAGGGACCCATTACTAACAATGTCATGGGTTTCTGGGATTACTGTGTCTCAGAGGTTTATTGTATGTTCATTTGCTCTGTTTACTAGCAAAATGTTTCTCCTCCAGATTCTCATCTTCCAGGGCTGTAAATGCAGCTTAGGATCTGAAAGTCAAGATGAGCTATTCCAGGGTCATCCATCAAGAGTAATAAAGTGTCTCCTGGAGGTTACACATGGGTAAGCAAGAGCACAGCCTGACAGCAGTGGGATTACACCGTGTGTACTACAATTAGAAATTAATGATCACTCCTTTCAGATAATGCAGAAGAGAGAAAAGGCTCCAGTTGCTGAGTTCTGTTAGTACACCAGGGCTGAGGGCAGGAAAAACAGCGTGCGCTTCCCCAGACACACAAAGCATCCAGGCTCACCGAGGTGGGAACTTGCCTTCTCTGTGTCCCCCATTTTCAGAGGAGAGGTAGATTTTACTAGTAACTCCTTTCTTTGAAGAGGTGGAAGTAGTAAGGCAAAATGTGGCCTGAGGGTCAGAAAGATGAACACCCTGCTAATGCAGAGTGAATTAAAACATGAAAAATGGTTTCACACAATTGGCTAATAAATGGCAAAATGAGAAATTAGTTTGTTCTGTTCCCAGAATAGAGTCTCATTCAAATGTGAGCCTGCAGTGCAACTTTCAGAAGCATCGTTCTGTGCGTGGGAGCCAGGTAAAACTGTTTTAGTCCAGCTGTTCAAAATCTATCTGTATTATTCTTTCAGTCACAAAAAAAGCAACAGGTCTCTTTACAAAGGACTCCCAGAGTCAGCAATATTTGCATTTACAAATCACAAATGACCAAACCCAGTTCAACAGAAGCAGTGCCACATAGCTACCAGCCTCTAGTTCAGTGTGATTTAATTATTCATAGCATCACTGCTTCATCTTTTTTTAAGCTATTTTCTGGGTATTCATATATGACAAAGAAAACCAATGTCATAAACTAAACACATGTTGTGTTCGCCCTCATTGGCACTTAGTGCATATGATGCAGCAGTAAATTCTTAATTAGGCAGAGACCCAGACAGATCTTTTTATCTCCTCTATTGACTTGTCATCAGGCACTCCAAAGCAAGGAGACAAAGACTTTCAAAGTTTTTGGTGATCAGGGCTGACTGACCTGCAGCCTTTGAAAAGGCTTCAGTCTTTACAGGACAGGCCACCTCCACCAAGCGGATGGCACAGATCCTGTGCTCAGGCTTACACCCTGCCACACATGATCTTCTAAGTTCTTCTGACCTGCCAGCATAATCTTTAATAACTGATATGTCATGCAGAGTTGTAGGAATTCATTTGCATGGTTGAACCAGCCATGATGGGAAGTGGAAACCTGACAAAACTTCAAGCAGGAAACAGGGTGGAAACAATAGGCTTCCTACAGAGGAGACCAAATTAGATAAGACAATGATCCTTTTGAGGATTGCAGGCCAGGAGTTGCCTTTCTTTTTCATAAATAAACATGAAATCGGTGTGCTTATCCAGGTACTTGGATAATGTGTTTTTCTTCTTTTTTTTTCTTTTTTTGCTCACAGACCATCATCTAGGGCTAGCAAGGACAGGTTGTTTGCGCAGGAATTGAAATATTTGTCCTTCATAGTTCATTTCTCATTTGACATTCTTTATTCCTGATTGTTCTGCTTTAAAAGATAGAAGCATCCAGCCATGGAGAAGCAATAATCCCCAGCAACAGAGGAAGCTGATGACACAGCACAAATGGTGCACTTTGTGCTTGGTGCCTGGCACTCAGCAACACCACGGGAGCTGAATCCAAGGGGGGGTTTTGCACAGGCCCATTTAGCAGATTCTTCCAAATAACAACATATTTAAGCAAGGGGCAGGAAATTAAAAAAAAAAAAAAAAGAAAAGGCCACCAAAAAACCACAAACATTGCCCACCTTCTCCCATTGGGATTTTGGCCATGGGGTCTTGAAAGGAGAGCCTCCAGATATTATCCTCAGTTTTCTTCTGGAAAAAGACCCTTCAGATCAGGAGATCCAGTGCTGCCTACAGCCTCCTGATTTCTTAGGAACAATCTGAAAATGACTCCTGTAGTAAAAAAAGTCGATGTCCTGGTCAAGTAGATAAATAACAGGCATGACATGTCCCTCTCCTAGGGGCCTTGCAGCATAAAGGCTCTCTTTATGGGTGTTATAAAGGGTATAGTTCCTGTAGTGCTGTTTCCCATTCTCCTATGGCTGGTCTGTTTTCCTCACCATCTGTTGCTGTTCTGGAACTAGAAACCACATCCTGAAGGAGAAGTAAGACCAAGAAAGGATTCTTAGGTAATTTAAGCAAACTCAGATTTCCACCCCCGTTTTGTCTTCAATATGGAAGTGAAACCTCTAAAAGGTCTTTTCCAGACAAAAACTGAGCATCAGGAGGGATCTTCCAAGTCCCATCACCGTGATGTTTTACAGTATTGCTGCCCAGAGCTGAAATGTGAATTCAGATGTAATTTTTGAACTTGGATTTGGTCACTTTTGATTAGAATGCCCCTTTTGATGTCTTTTTGATGGTACATTTTAGATGACATTGGCTTGAGCTGAGAGAGCAATCAAGCAAATGCCATGAGCCCTCAGAGGCTGAATCTGCTCTTCTTTCCATCCATAAGTTCTCAGTTACAAGAAGTATAAAATAATTATAACTTTCAATTCTGAAGTTGATTTTTACAGTGATTTTGAGTTTTTCTTGTTGAAATTTGTGATGTTTAGATTGTTTTGCTCTTTCAAGCACTTTCCTGCTTATGATCTCTCAGCAGCTTACAGCGATTAATGAAAGCTCCAGCGCACTCTCATATGACAGAGGAGACACAGAATTACAGCAGTTTCTTCTTCAAGAAATTAAAATTGCACTCTCTAAGCCACTAGAATAAAGTAACTGGTGATGAACGTTGACTTTAATGGCTACTGGGGATCTCTCACTCCCTTACTAAAATCCAGCCACTTGTCAGATGAGAGCACATCTGCCACCCAGCCATCTGCAGCCACAGAGAAAAGCAGCTTGGAGATGGCTGTGCCAGGGTCACAGTGCAACAGAAATGGAAGTTTACATTAAAGAGAAGCAGCTTCCCTAACGTGAAAATTATTTTTACATGAAATTTTTAAGTAAAATAAAAAATAGACGTTTTAAAAGGACTGACCTCTTCCAGTTAGGAACAGTTCAAAGCAAAATGTTTTCACCAAGTTCAGATTAAATATTTGGAAATGTAGTTTGTTTCTAGATTCAATCCATTTCTGAAAATACTCTTGGACTTGCAGTATTTTCAGTGTAGTGGAAATGCTGCTTATAACACCAACAGCCCAGAGATGAGCCCCAAGACTCTCTGAAGATGGATGGGAAGAGATATCCCATGTGCCAAAGAACCTGAAGCCCAAAGAGATGAGTCAGGCAAAGAGTGGAAACAGATGGCAAAGACCAACCAGCTAGTCCAGGTCTCACAAATCCCACTCTGGTGTGTCTCTTACGGAATCCCACCTTCTGATGTTTTTTCCTTGCTTTCAGTTGCAAAGGACTCTCAGCTGGTACCTTGCACGGCCAGGCATGAAGGTAAGGCTCTAATTCCTGATGCTTCATTCTTTTGTATGATTATAATTGGCTCAGACTTAGAATGAAAATAGAATCACAGAATGGTTTGGGTTGGAAGGGACCTTAAAGATCCTCCAGTTCCAACCCCCTGCCATGGGCAGAGACACCTTCCACTAGACCAGGCTGCTCAAAGCCTCATCCAACCTGGATTTGAACACTTCCAGAGATGAGCAAATGATTTGTATTTAATGTGTTTGGCATTCATTCCTTCACCTAAAAGGTAGCTCAGGTGAGTTTCCTGGCAAATACAGCCTATTTTCTTTAGAGAAGGAAAAGCCATTATGCAAGTCTGGGAGCTGGAGGACTTGTTTCTCCCTCAGCCTTGCAGATAGACCTGACTCCACTGAGTGCATGGTTCTGTGGGCTGCCCTGATATCATCCATTCATGCCCTGACAAAACAAAGCCCCGTGGCCATGGTTAACGTGGCACAGATTAAAGACATCCTTTGCTAGGCAGCTTTCAGCCAGCACAGCAGAGCTCCTGCTGCCTGAAAGCAGTTGGGCAAAAACACCTTTAGTGACCCAGGCAATACCCAACCACCCCATGCACCCATTGCCCAGGGAAGAGGCCTCTTATCTGTGAGAAAGTGCATGGCAGGATCAGTTTAAATATGTTAAGTTCCCTCTGAACATAATCAAACATCACAGCTTGAGCCCTTCGGCCAGGATTTCCTGGACCTTTGAACATCCTTGTGAGCTCTGGGCTCACAAGGAGGTCAGCCAACCCTGAGCCTCTGTGTGTTGCACAAGGGAACCCTCTGGAGAAACAGCACATCACTCTTCAGTGATGAAAGCATCTCCTGCCCTTCCTCTAGCTGTTAATAGATATGCAAAAATTACCTGCTCTGCATAACCAACAAGTAGCAGTTGTTTGGAGGACAGGTCTAAGACGAGACCCCAAGATGCTGGTGGTGGCTGTGGGCTGCCCAGGGTGGCCCCCATCACTGGGAAAGGATGCTCTGTCTTGCCCAGGCTCTCTGCCACATCACCCAGCAAGGAAGCTCTCAGCTACAGAGTACATGAGTGGGAGATATGTTGGGAGGCATCAATTTTTATCCTCTGATGAAGCCTCATGTACAGAATCTCCTGCAAAAGGGAACTAGTCAGAGGTGAAAGAGACTCCTCAACATAAGGGAAAAATAACATTCCCATCTCCCTCTCCAGCTGAGCCCAAGAAGGTCTGCAGGCACGTTGGGACACCCAGCCTGGCACAGGAATCAGCCCCACAGTGGTGCAAGGGCCATGGTGAGTGAGACAAGGCACAGGGTGCTGGGCTGCCTGTGAGCCCAAGGTGGGGGGTTCATGCCTGGAAAAAATGCAAATGATTGTTAGAAGAGGTTTTCCATCATTTGCAGTAGACTTCCCCTCGTTGTGATGTTGCCCATTTCCTTTGTTTCAGAAGAGAGGTGGGCTCAGCCCCCAGTTCAGCAAGACTGGGAGAGGAGGACAGAGGGGGGCTTAGTTAAAGTCAAATCATGGATTTAGTTGGCTAAGGCTTTTATACCAGGCTGGCCTTGAGGTACAAAGAGCGGCCTTTAAGGATCTCAGAGGAGAGGCCATCCTGACTGATGGAGGCCAGGAGATGTTGGTTTGTCCTTGTAGCTGTATCAGAGTGAAAATGAAAGGCCAAGATGAACAGCTGGGATGGGTTTCAGCACAAACCAGCCTCCCGTGCCTGTGGGGAACCAGGGTGGCCTTCAGTGCCTGCCCACCCATCCCCAGCCACAATGGATGTAAGGATGGGACATGATTAGCCAGTAAAGATATAAAACATGGTTGTCTGGTGAAAGCTGAGTCAGGATTTGGCAATTCAGAGCTAACCAGGGCCAGTGAAACATCTCAGGAGAAAAGCAGCAGAGGCGGTGGGGGCTGAAAATAATGAATGTGATGACAAGCTGGAGGGGGGGAACTGATGGAGAAGGTGATCTGAAGAACAGCCAACCAACCAGTCAATCTAAAGACAAGAATCCACTGGGTGAAATAAAGGCAGGAGCAGTGGAGGCAGCAGGGCAGCCAGTGTGAGACAGTAGCTGACAGGTAGGGCAGGCGGTCAGAGTCCAACCAGTCAGAGGGAGGCAACTCCAGAGCACCAGTCTGTCATTCCCCTCGTATTTATTCCCCTCCACTTCCCTTTTGATTAAATAATTGCCTTTTCATCCAAAAACCCCTTTTGTCTCTGCTACTGGCAGCCTCACCGTTTATTATCTAACCCAGCCCTCCCTAAAGTCATCCTTCCCATCACTATCCACTCACAGCCTCTCCAGCGTGCCCTGCATTCAAATGTTCATGTCCTTTCTCATCCAAAGCCAGCCCAGTGATCCTGAAACTCAACATGCTCCCATGTTTTCCACTGCTGGGCAACCGGGACACCACTCATCACATCACCAACAAGCTGTGCAAATGTGCCCCTGAATAAGGGACACATTCCTGCAGCTCCCACGTGTTCAGGTAGTCTCAGGCTTTGGGAAAAACATGCCCAACCCTCACAGCTCATCTTGGGTCCAGGGCAATGTGGGTACAGCACCAGATCTTCCTTATCCCTATCCTTATCCTTACAACAGAAAACTGGTGGCAAAAAAAAAAAAAAAAAAGCCAACAAAGCCTAAGAGCAATTACCTGTGGTATTTGGGATAATGTACTCCCTGACAGTTGAAAAATGTCACAACCAACTCTCTGTACATCTGTGACAGAAGAGCTGGCAACTGCTCCAGGTCACAACCGACCTTTGCTGAACTCACCATGGCCCCACAGAAATTAACCCCCTCCAGCCCCAGATTCCTGCCCACACATCCTCACACCTACCACAAGACCATGGGCTTGGAGAAGGGAACAGTTTGCACCCTCAAAAGGGCAAACAAGATATAACAGTTTTGAGTAGAATGCAGTAAAGATTTTGGAATCAGAAGAAGGAGGGGGAAAAAAAATAAGAAAAAGAGCACCCCCAAAGCTCACAAGTGTTTAATGTTTCCTTCTCTGAGATTTACTAATTTTCAGCTGTCATAAAAAATTTGAAGATTCCAAATAGAAGCAATACCATCAGAATGATAAAAAAGCTCCCATGTGATCAGAAACTACTTTTGAGCAGGGACTGAACTAAATAGGAAAGCTTGTTTGTTCTTGGCCAGGACAGTCCTAGAAGGAACATCATTTAGGATTGTTGTTAGCTTTGGCCCCATTAATGAAAACAGAATCATTTTCAGTGTGATTCACAACCAGCTTGTAAGTTTCTTGGAAAACAAGAAGGAAAAGATATGCAAAACTTTTCCTTCTGCCACAGCTGGCTCTTCAGGAGAGTAACCAAGACAAAGGCAGGAGAGAGAAAGAAAACTTTAAACAAACTGAATTTTAAAAAAGTTTTCAAAATCCCTGTTGGAGTTGTTCTTAATGGAAGATGTCATGGCTCCTTTTCCAAAGCGTGTTCTTGAAAATGCTCTAAAGCCACGTATTCAAACACTGGAAATTACTTTCCATGTACTATTTTCAAAATTCAAAAAGATGGAGGCAAAAACCACCCAGTTCAGCCATTTCAAAAGGAATTTTTTTTATTTTTTGGCACAGAACTTCATGTTTGGGATATTTGCCACAAGACTCTGTGTTTGGAACATTTCACTTGTAGCTCCTGGCAGCTCTGGGAGCCACAAGGTGCTGCTCAGAACAAGATATTCCCATTTCTCAGCTGTGTGAAGATGCAACACCATGAGCCCCTTCTGTTACTGTGCTCCAGCATCTGGAGAAGGAGAGAGGAAAAAAAACTGATTTTGTATAATGATGCACAGGCTCAGCAAAAAGGAGAAGCCAGGACATACATCAGGACCAGGGAAGAAATAATCTTTCAGCTGATGGTTTTCATTGGATAAGGAATATTTTTAATTCTCAGCAACTGAAAAGTACAATTTTTTAATCCAAAGGGGTAAAAAACTCAGCCTTTCTCCTTTTTCTCAGTGAAATTTTTCTGAGAAGGAATATAGAAATTCCAGTGAATGTGTTGGAAATGTTCCATGTGACTTTTTGTTTTTTTAATTGTGGGGGGAGGTGTTGAAATGGAAGTTTAAAAAAATAAACTTACCACCTGTCTTTTCAGCTTGTGGGTGTCAAGCTTACAAAAAAATATTAACAGCAATGTCAAAATCATAGCCAAATTTAGAGCAAACATCACTTTTCATATGAACCAACCACATTATTATGCAACTTTTAAAAATGACAGATGATAGTTATTGAAAGTAAATGAAAATGAGTGTTCAGACGGAAGTGCTAGGAAATGCATAGGCAAGCATACAACTTAAGCTTGCAATCTGTATGTGTTGAATGGAGGCTGTAAACTATATATTTTAAGTGAAATGAGAGTGAAATGTTCCCTAGAAGAGCTGAGCCCTACAAGTTAAATTAGCCTTTCACATGCTGAGTTCTTAAATAGATGTCAAATTTCATGTGTATGCACATATTATAGATAATTATAAAAAATTCATATTTAATTTCATTAAACATTTTATTTCACTAAATAATATGAAATATAAATAAATCAGTGTGTGTACATAAATATCTGCATACACACATATCTTTGGATTTATTTTTTTAACGTATTTTGTGGGTGAACATGCACACAAACATCTCTATATGTGTTGGTGGAGGCCTGCATCTTGTGCACATATGACTGATCCTATTTTGACATAATGGATTTGCAAAATAGAGTGGCAAAGACCTATAAAAATGAACTCTGCTGCAAGGACAAATTAGCATGTTGTGAGAGCCCTGCAGAGGATATCAAGCATCCAGACATTTCAGCCTATAGTGTCCTGCAACAAAGAGATTGCTCCAATTGCCTGCAGTCATATTTTTTAAAGATGAGAAACTAATTAGCAGTATTATCAGCATAACTTTATCAAAAAATTCTGTATTTTTTCCAAGTTGGAGAATGAAGCGCAGAGGGGAAACGTTGACTTTAACAACATAATAAGAGGGCCTCAGTGGGTTCTCAGTATAATAATAATAACAAAAGCAACAATAACAGATAAGGTAGGTTTTATCTTTTTCCAAAGTGGTTGGTGGCACATCTCAGGTACCTGTATCAGTCATTCTTCCTCTGGCCAGAAATAGGAAGAACTTAATTTAATCCCACCCCAATTTACTGAAAATATTCAAAATTACCTCAGGGTGCGTTATAGAGGGATACAAGGGCAGAGAGGACCAATCTCGGTGGAGTCAAGAGAAGAAGTGAGAAGCAGTTCCTGGAGCAAACTACCCTCAGAGTTGTATGTAGGGGGAAACAAGCTGGGGAATGAACCTACACAAATGCAGCTGCACCCATGGGCACAGCACAGATGGCCCAGGGCAACTTGAAAATCAAACCATTGGTGTAGATGCACTTTCAGGCTGAAAAAAAACCCAAAAACAAACCAACAAAAAAAAAGGTGGCTTCTCCTGGTTTCATCTGGGATAGAGTTAATTTTCTTCCTAGTATCTGGTACAGTGCTGTGTTTGGGATTTAGGATGAGAATAATGTTGGTAAGACACTGATGCTCCAGTTGTTGCTAAGTAGAATTTACTCTAAGTCAAGGACTTTTCAGTTTCCCAGGCTCTGCCAGTGAGGAGGTGCACGGCCAGGACAGCTGGCCCAGGCTGGCCAAAGGGATATTCCATACCACAGGACACCATGCTCATTATATAAACTGGGGGAGAGTTGGCCAGGGGTGTCCAACAGCTGTTTGGGGACAGGCTGGACATCAGCCAGTGAGTGGTGAGCAATTGTGTTTTGCATCACTTTTTTATATTTTATTCCTCTCTCTCTCTCTCCTCTTCATTACTGTTATTATCACTGTCATTATAAATGTTGTTATTATTATGTTTTACTTTGTTTCAATTATTAAACTCTTCTTATTGCAATCCATGAGTTTTACTTTTTTTCTGATTTTTCTCCCCATTGGGGCAGGGGGTGGGAGTGGATGAGCAACTGTGAGGTACTTAGCTGGGGCTAAACCCCAAGAAGCTGGGGATAAACCATGACATCCCCTCTTTTCACCGTGATAAAGATGGAACAACTCCATGAACTATCCATCGACAACCCTTCACTATAAACCAGGGTCATCAGAGACATCTAAAGTCCAGGGACAAGTAAACTTTCACAGCCAACCAGATATTTCTAAAACATGTCAATATTCAGTCCAGAGAAGTGCAAGCAGTGATAACTTACTCAGAAGAGCAGTTTGTTTTATCTAGCTTTTGTTTGCTGCTTAGTGTTGTCAACTGTCATGATTTTACCAAGAAACTCACAGTAAGTGGTGCTTTTCCCACTGGCCAGCATTCCTGGAATTGTTTTTGTACTTTGTGTATCACTGAAAGCTTGAAAATTTCAGTCCTGTATGTACCTCTACCCAAAATGAAGGCAAAAGCAGTTTTCATTTTCTTTTTAATCTTCATTTTCAAGCCATTGTTGGGATTCACAGGAATGAAAAGTTGTGCCAGACCTGGTGTCACTGAGCACCCAGTAGCACAGGTTTCCACTGTGGGTTTTAAGGTTTTACATGAGAAACCCACTCCCAAACTGTGCATACCATGAGCTGCAGAAGTCAACATAATTGCTGCTGAAGGACCAAATTATCCCTGCTGGCACCTTGTGCAGATTATCAAACCTGAGGCTCCAACAACTGGACTTGGGAAATGTCACAGAAGCCTGAAGAATAATAAAAACATGGAAATATCTCCTGAGGGAATACATGTCACTCAACACTCCTGTCAAGAAAATTGCAGAAAAATTTCAACTGACAAACACACACACCCCAGGAGCAGCACTACCCTGCATGACAAACCCATCACACTGGGGAGCAGTGATTGCTGCACCCCTTCAAACTGCGGCCTCACTGCTCCCGGCCAGAGCATTCATAGGAGACAAACAACCCCCAGGCTGTGCAAACTGCCACACTTCCTCAAAAACACCCTTCCTCAAATCCCCAAATCAGAAATAGCCCTCACAGGAAAGGAACACCCCACTCTTGCCCTTCGCCTCCCACCCAGTTGCCACCAGGAGAGAAGAATTGGAGAGAGGAACCAAAGCTTCACAAGGAATTTTCCCATTCAGAGAGCAGAAGGCAGCAACATTTATTGGACAGTGCTCTGGACTTCTGGGTGTTGTGTCACCTCTGAATGGAGTCACACCCTGACTGTGCTGCTCTCTAGATCAGCTTCATCTCCACTGAAAATAATGAGAACTAAAGACTTCAGCATATACAGAGAGACCTAATGTAGGTGTCACTCCAAGCTGAAACCCACCCTAAGTTCCTGAACTAAAAGGACAACCCATCCTTTGTTACCCATCTGATTTGTATGAAGGATTTTCATTTGGTCCATCTACCAAGATGGGAGAGCAGCCACAGGATGAAGATGGACATCAGCTGGGATGGCCCCTGGCCAACAAACTGACAGGCATCACAGACAGATGGAAGTAGTTCATGGTGATTACCAAACCAGCTCAGTGACTCCTGGGCCTGCCCAGACACTGTGGCCAAAGCTGGGACAAACCTGCAGACCTGCTGATCTAGAATATGACTTTTGGTAAGAGCAAAGGATGTCTGTGTTGTGAAGAACGGGCTCTATCAACCATGCAAGTGTTGTTCACATGGCCAGCAGGCTTTTTGCTAGAGCAGTGTAGAGTGCAAGGGATTTAAACTTCACTCTTATCCCTCTACTCACCACAGAGCTCTGGTCTCATGAGCAACAAAGGACCTACCAGGCACCAGCTCGAGGGTTCAAATGCAGCCAGCTGCAGACCCTTCCCACTGGGTCTTTGTGTGAAGCACTTGAACAAAAGCAGAGATAGTGCCATTCCTCCTGGAAAGTCCAGTAGCATACTCCATGTGTCGTGGTCATCTGTGGATGATGCTTGAGAAAACATCTGTGAAAGAGCAGAAGGACAGACAGGCATAGTATTGCTGAGCTTGAAGGGACAGCAGCAAGGGCTCTGCTGAAACTTCACACAAAATCTTCATCACTCCCAGGAAGGCTGGACCAGGTATAAAGAAGTGAGACACAGTTTTTTTTAAAAGATAGACAGATTTTCAGAGGCTGTGTTGGGAAAGCTGGAAAGCCCCAAGAAGCAAGGACGAGCAAGAGGCGATGGCCTTCTGGCACATGAAAAGCATGCTGCAAAAAGGCAAGGGACAGACTGTTTTCCAGGTCCAGGGGATATAGGACAATTAATAGGATTAAGGTAAGAGGGAGATTCAGTTTAAATATGAGGAAAAAAATTTCCAGTGGCTGGGATAATAGAGAACTGGAATAAATTTTTCTAATGTTGAGAGGTTTATGGCCCTATAACTTTTTGGATTTAGAATAACATCATCTATTTACATTACTTACAGTATCATTGTATTTACATGGCTTTATGTATTCTAGTAGTGACTTACCAGCAAGCTGCCTGGTTCTTTTTGAAGCTATGCAATACTGATACTTATTTATCAAAGTATAGTGAATAAAAATGATGCCCAAGTTCGGAAAAAAGTTTTTGCATGTCCCAAGTGGACAACATTCTGCAAAATTCAGCAAAAAAATTTGCAACTGCTTCTGCATTCCCTGTTCCAGCCCATCATTGCTATGAGTTATGGTAGCTTTGGGAATGTGGGATCTTTCAGCAACCTGCTCACCCTCTCTGATGTGGTTCTTCACCTTGATAAATCTCTTTTCTCTTATGCATACATATAGGCACACACATATGCACAGAGATCTTTAAAGGTCTTTAAAGTCAATCCCAGCAAGTGGAAACAAAGAATATTATTTGAGATGGGCCTAACAGATTGGATTAGAAAAAAATAAATTAAACCAGCAACAAACAGTGCTTGAGTGCCCGTGTGCCAACTTTAATCCCCTCGTTAATTAAAAACGGCCGAATTATAACCCCTAAAAAATTAGGTTTATAGTAGAAATGCCAACTGAACAGACCCTTCAGTGTAGCAGCCCTGCTGCCGCCTCCAGAACACAATCGCGGAACGGCAAAACATATTGGCACCTCCTGGATCGGCAATTGGAATATTTGCTCGGTGCGGTCTCTTCCTGTTAATTGCTGTGTGGAAAGCGGTCCCGGCACAACCTCTTTATCTCCGAGCCTCAGAAGCGCTGCCGGCGGCCGCGCACTCCAGGGGCACAGCTTGGCCAAGGCTGCCGGGCTCCGCTGCCAACCCGGCCAAGGCGCCCAGCCCCGCGTCCCCTCCCCGAAAGCGGCAGCTGGATCGCCACGCTTGGCTCCCGGGCTGGCGCTTGGCTCGCTCTGCTCTTGGCTGGCGAGGGGCTGCGCAACAGCTTGCGGCCTCGCTGGGCGGGATGGATGCTGGCTGCCCGGCTGCATCAGCAGCCGCTCCTCGCTTGTCAGGAGAGGAGCGCTCCCGAGCTCCTCGCTTCGACCGTTCTCCTTCGGATACCAGCAGCACAGCGCTGAAAACCTCACCTGCTTGCAAAACCAGACTGCTTTTCCCTTGCATCCTCTGATGTCCATTTGTTCTTGGCTTAAATTAAGAG
Source organism: Corvus hawaiiensis (assembly GCF_020740725.1). Classification (NCBI taxonomy): domain Eukaryota; kingdom Metazoa; phylum Chordata; class Aves; order Passeriformes; family Corvidae; genus Corvus; species Corvus hawaiiensis. Next base: position 74,276,740 of record NC_063216.1, on the reverse strand, counting down.
CTTTATGAAGCAAGGTTGCTCTTAATTATGAGTTTCTACAATACCTTCTATGGTGCAACAGCACCCTGATATCAGCTATTAAAACCTGTCAGGCTGAAGGGAAAATGCAGTTTGTAAAATGGCTTCTGCCTTTGCAGATGGATTCCCTGTACGAATCCAGGACCAGGGGCCAGATCTCCACTGGAGCCGTGCCAGTCCACACCAGCTGTCAGCACAGCCACAGAGGATCAAGTATTTCTGTGCCACCCCATCTCTTCATCACAACTGTCAGCTCAGGCCCCACCACAGAATATTTATTAGTCATGACAACAGGAAAGAATAGAAATATCAACTCTTAGGTTGACTTTTGCAAAGTCAGTAAGTAAAAAAATACACAACCTTGTCCTCATAAAGGGATTAAACTTGTTGGAAAAGATATAAGGGGAAAAAACAAATCCTTGGGGTTTAGGGGTAGGTTTGCTTTTTTTGCTTAATTGGCAAAGGACTTACACTACATGAAACCACATATTGTTCTCGAATTCAGATGCTGAGAAATGAAGCAATCAGTGAAAGCACCGAACCACTGGCATATCCATGGGTCTGACCATGCAAAAGTTATAAACAACAAAGTGCTAAGGGTTGCTCTGTACTGAGAAACAGTCTGAAGTCTTTGCATTTACATACCAGCTGTCATCAAGGCTTAACCAAAGTGTTTCCAATTTCTTTTTATTGTATTTTGTGTTATGTTTATGTGTTGGAAATCAAGGCACAGAGCTTGCAAGTCAGGGTGAAAAAAAGGACAAAGACAAACTAAGTGGAGTGCCAGTGGAATTCAGGTGCTTAAATGCACAGAAAGCAATATTTAAATTCTCTGCTCTGCTGCTGTCTAAACTTAGAGATATCTAAATGCCCACAGTACAATTCTTCACTAATCAAAAATTCCTTTATTTCTCTCCTCTACAGTGAGTTAAATAATTCGCTATCCACACTGACAGCCCTCAGTCCAGGCCCCCCCATCCCACAGCCAAGCCTTGCCATGCTCCAGCACCTCCCCTCCCACCAAACTGGGACCAATCCCAGGGGAAAAGAGCAAAACTCCCTGTGTCCCTGGCTGTGGACTGTGTCTGGTTGGAGGAGCTTCCCAGAGACCCCATGTTTGGGACTAAGCAGGAGTTAAGGATAATCTGCACAGTTTGCTCTTGGCAGCAACTGATATATGGCATCACCCTGCTCCCACCTGGAGGTCTGACTCCAACCCTCGTTTGGAGCCCCTAAACCCCAACCAGAAATGGAGGAGTAGAAATCTTTGGGTTTCCTGCTGGGGAGACACACTTGCAGGTGCCCCACAGGGACTCCAGCCCCGATCACTCTGCCTACAGCTGCAATGGCACTCGGTGTTGGGGGCTCCTGTCAAATGACTTCCCAGCTGGGCTGCTAATAAGAATTCCCTCGACAAGGAAGACATCACTGAAGAGAACAAAACCATCTCCTGCTGAACTGATTATATTTACTGCAAAACATGGAAGCAAATGAAATCTCTGATTGAGAGAGAAGGAGAAAGCTTTTAATCCTGCTCTGTGACGCTTGCCAGATTGACAAGTCTAGAAATAAAAATGGAAGAGTAATTATACAAGGCTCACATTGCTGCTCAGATTTATTTTTCCAAATGTAAGAAAGAGAAAGAGACAGAAAAGGCCTGGCTTGTTGTACTGGTTTCCATAGCTGTTAGTGCAAATTGATTAGAAATCAAAGTTCAAGATGTTCCAAACTACTCAAAAAAACTTCTCCTCTGAGCTGTGGCACAATCACAGTGTTATGGATGATACAAGACAAAGGAAAAAATAAAAGGAAGAAAACAGCAACCTGGGGCAAAGTCATGTTTTCATTGTTACAAGTCCTACAACTCTTTGTGGAAGAAGGGGGAAATGTCTGTGCTACCTGGTCCGAACAATTTTAGAGTTATGTGAGTAAACTCCAAAAATATCCACTAAATCTTTGAATTCAGCTGCTAAAGGAAAGTGATAGAGAGGACTAAACAGTGAACTGTCTGTCAAGTTATAGTCACTAAATACTGGGAAAAGATATATCAGGGCTTTGGGTCAGGGTTGAACTCAGAGCAAAGGCATTTCTTCGAGGGCCCTAGAGGACACTATGCTTTTTAATTGAACTTGTACTTCCAATTTGAGACCTGAGCATCCATCACACAAGGCATTTTTTAAAAATACAGCATAAGACAGGATTCATCTTGCCTAATTCAAAACATCCACACTGGAGACATCTGTGCCTCACTGAGCCTCCCATCCTTTGTAACCATGAAGGGAAACAGGCACTTTTACAGCGTGCTCAGCTGACTTATTTTAGATATCAGCTTCAGGGCAGGATGAATCATGCCTTGAATGTGCCAATTTCCCCGTGGTGCCAAAGCAAGACTAGACAACCAGTTTGTTTGCTCAGATGAATCCCACGTGGCTGGGACTGATAGATTTTTGTTATGATCTGGCTGAATGTGGGCTGTCTGTGGTTCCAAGTCTTACATCATCCTATGGAGAGCCCTGTGTAGCTGTGCCTCAGTGGATCCTTAGAGGTGAGTGGGAACACAGCAATTGCCTCCAGATATCATCAGTTCTGACAATTGCCATGGTCTGCTAATGAATCTGGATGGCTTCCCTGGAGAAACAAATCACCTTAAACATTTAAGTTGTCCCCAGAGATTTTAGAAAGTTTGAATCAAGCAGTGGTAGATTCAGGCAAATTTCAGCAATGCTGGTATGGATCTGTAGTGGGAATAATTTGCATGCTCAGTTTTTGGTTTTTAGTGGATGTATATTAATGCTCCAGATAGCAATATCAGGACAACAATTTACATTCTAGTCTTTCCTCCTTTGGTGAAGAGCTTTATAGGTAAAGATTTACATTACATAGGGACATTGAATATTGAACAGGAGATTTCCTTCCAAATTTTGTTTCCAGAAGAGCTTAAGAAAGACAACCAGAGTTTTATGCATCTGATTAAAAAGCCAATGCTCCAAACTCTGTGCATGCAGGGTTTTGGCATTATTGCTGTTATGGTCATAATCAGCTGCTTGCCCATTCCAGCTGCTAAAGCACACTAGACAAGACTTGAATTCCAAATATTATTCTCATCACCGTGGTATCCTGTGCACAGATTCCCAAAGGTAATTAAAGAAGTTTGAGGCTCTGACTCCAAAGGCCAGGTCCATAAATAATTTCAGCTCTCGCAATTAGGTGACATCGTGTTTTGTTTTGAGACTTTTGTACTTCAAGGAGCAAATCCAGAAGCTGCCTTGCCTCCAGCTGACAGGGAGGGATCAGGGCACCCCCACAAAAAAGCACACACGCAGAGCAGAAAGGCAGGTCAGTGCAAGCTCACAGAGGATGCTGCACACTGGGACACATCTGCGAGCTCACCTCTCCTGGAGGCTCCTCACCCAGGCTTGCAGGGAAGCAGCTCCATCTCCTCAGGGCCTTTGGACAGAAACCTCCTTTTCTCCTGGATGTCAGTGTTAAAACCTATGTTAAACACAAACACAACTGGCACACCAACAACAGAAGACATTTTGGTCCCTCCCCCCTTCACCTGCCAAATCCACAGCAAGGGCTTTAACTGTGAGGTGACAAAGCAGTTTGCTCTGCCAACTGTTTGGCCCAATATTCCCATGAACACCCCAAGTCCCACATTATTTTCTAGACAGCAGCACAAGCAAAACCAAGTCACTTTTCTGGGAGAGGGCAGTTCTGAACCTTTATCTTTAATCCTCCCTCCCATGATAAACAAAAATAACCAGGATTCAGAGTGTATCTTTTTCTGCTTTTATCTAACATAAAAAGCACAACTGCTGAAGCTGAGCAGCAGCAAACGTTGATATAGAGGATTCACAAAGTGCAAGGAGAGACATAATCAGAGTCAGACCTTCCAGAACTGGGTGGTGGTTGGAGAAAGGTATTATGTGTTGTTATATTTACTTGAATCAGTGTAAGTTTTAACTGCCAGATCCCTTCTGGACACCACCCTTTCTACCCTGCATGCAAACATTTTCTTTTGGGAGTAGGAAGAGGAGAGAAATTTGTAGAGCTATTAAAAGTGATTAAAAGAAAAAACAGCAGAGGGTTGTTTTAAGATAGGAATGGGAAGGACCAGTCCCTTGGAAAGATCCCATCTTCTGCATAAGGGGTAAAGGACTGGCTTTGCCTGGGGAGAAGCAGTGTTTGTCCTGGATTTTCACCCTGCAAAAATTAGCAATTAATGGATTTTAATATGTAATTTTATGCACTTCCAAAGATGGTTCAGGAAGCACAGGATCAGTATTATTCAGTTGTATGTTTACTCCATTTTAGGTCCTGCACCTCCAGGTTTTTTCTTTTTGTCCATTTTGTCCTTCTGTTCCTTTTCTTTTGCTTCAAAGATGAATTGCTGGCAGCCCACCTCAGGTGTGTTGTCAGACCTAAACACTGTCAATTAAGTGCCTTCTGAGGAAGATTTGGTCAAGCTGCCTTCTCAGTAATGAACATCTTTCTTGAAATTACAACTCTAAATTATACTATTTGCCATAATGTAAAAGCTATGAAGGAAAAGAGAATAAAACCCTTGGGAAGAGACATGTACTTTTCCCTCAAGTCCTGTTCCATCCTTGCCATCTTCCATCAGTCTGACAAAAAAGCTGTTTGTAAGAGCCTCTTGAAATGAGGAATCTAATATTCAATCACGAAAAGATTAGCCTTTGACTGTACTTCACTCCATGCTACACTAATACAATCAGCATGGGAAATGTTATCCAGGAAGAGGTTAGGGGAGAGGATGGAAGACCAGGTGGTGCTGGAGACCTAAATTATAAAGGTTTATTTTTCGTGAAGCATGACTTTTATTTGCTTCTAACTTTAGGAAGTAGCAGTGCTGGAGATGAAACAGCAGGAGCTGTTCAGTCACGTGTGTGAGGGCAGGTGTGCTGCTGAGTCACTGCTGAGCTTGGGCCGACCTGTGGAAAGGAGACAGGAAAACTGGGATTACTTTGGAGAAGTTAATTCAGAACTAAAGCAGCCTGCACACACCATGCCCAAGGTGTCACTGACAGCACGAGGAACCCCAGGATGCCTGGACAAAGTGTGGGCACTCAAATGTGGGAGTGCAATCCACAGAACATTTATCACCTGAGGCTCCTAAAGGGCCACTAACATATAATTTTTGCCACTGTAATTACCCAGCTATCTGGAGTTTTGCTGCTGCACTCAGAAATGTTGTCATCTCAGCAGGACTGCACAGGTTTGCATCTATGTCATGTACATGCCTGTTGGGATCTGCAAATTAGGTCTTTCTGTGCTTAAGTTCCCTGATCAATCTCAGCTTTTCCTTAGGTATGAAGCACAGGGGAGGATGCTTTGCACAGATTTTCTGTCATGACCCAGGAGCTCAGACACCTCTTTCAGAGCAGGAGATGGGACACATCACCTCCCCTCCCAAAACTGCTGCAGCACAGGAGGAAATCTAAAGCTGGAGAGAGAGAGCGTGAGCACACGATTGTGCAGCCCTGATAAAAGCTCTGCCCCTGCACAAAGGCTTGGGATTTCCAATCTCTGTACAGGCACCACGTCTACATTTTTCATTATTTTCAGTAAGGCATGTACCAATTCTGCACATTTGCTGCCTCAGCAGCAGAAGAGATGTCTGATCCTCACAGAATAAATACGTTGTATTTCTGTGGCACGTGCTGTCAGATGCTCTGCCAGTGCTAGGATAAACCAGAGTTCATGGAAAACAGAACTGATGACCAGTATCACTAAATCTCCAAGTAACTTTTTTCTCCCCCTGAGATGTCCTTCCTGAAGCCACAGAGAAGGACATTCGATAAATACATGTGTCACCATCACTTACATCAGTAATCTAGCAGACAAGACTGTGGGATTGACATGATGGCCACAGGGGCTGAGTTTAGGTCACCTATGAAATGAATTAAAAGCTTCTTCTTATCTCATTGCCACATCTCCTCCTCACTCACACCCTTGTCGGGCACAAAGATGACGAAAACTAACCCACTGATTGCCAAGTGACTTCTAAACACCACAGCTCCTGAATCAGGGTGCCAGACCACATTAAACTGGTACAGCCACAACAGCAAAGCTCCAGATCGTGCTTGTCCCCATGTAGTTACTGCTACAGATCTCAGTGACCAAGATCTGTATGTGGGCTTGTCTTAAGAAAAAACAAAACCTAAACAAACCACAAACACAAAAATGAAAACAAAACAAAAACTCCAACAACCACAAAAAAACCACCCAACACATTCAAAATTTGGACACAGACTTGCATCAGATCAAATGCCCTTTGGTACCTCTGCTCCTTATTTCACCTCCACTTCTGCAGAGTGAGCTGTGAAGCAGAGATGGCTTTGGGCTGAACGACAGACTGAAGCACAGACTACCACTTAGAAGGGCCAGTCAAGTCCTCTGCTAGAAAAACAGCTCCCTTGTTCCCATTTTAAGTGATTTATGGTTTTATAAAGCACATTAAATGCCCCGCACTGCCCAGATTTGCATGCACTCATTACTGCCGTCCAAACAAACCTGCAGCCAACACAAAGGCATGTCCTCACCTGAAACCAAGGCATGTTTGAGTCTTCTTGAGGATGAAGAACAGCAGATGAAGGTGTTTTCTGGGCATCTAGGAAGTATTTTTGCAGGACGAGGTGGATGAAACCTGAGCCTGGCAGCTAAGGGAGCCCAAATCCTTCATCACTCAACTCTCAGGTGTGGAAAGGAACCTAGTGTATGAGGTTGGGGTTGCAGTGCTGACAAGAGAGGTCTGGAGTTTTAATCAGGAACATTTCTTGTGTTTGGTTCTGCTTGGGCACCTAGGAACTGACCCTGTACACTTAATATGTAAATACATACTGTGCCAGCAATCTCCAGTGCTTTCTCTCCTGAGTCAGCTTTGCAAAATTCCATAGTTTTGGCTAATGATACTGATGAAAACCAGGAGCAACATGATTTGCTGCTGCTTCAGAAATAAAGTGTGATCCCTGTGTGAAACGTCCTGCTCTTCACAGTGCCCCCTCTTTGGGAGCTGGCCAGCTCAAACCAATGAGGCTTGGCAGAAATTGAACAGAGGTTAAAATTACTGTACAATGGTTTGTATTCGCTCTGATGTATAGTGAGGATGAGATTAAATGAGAGGAAGGGGGACTTCCCTGTTTAGGATTATCTCTTGTATTTTGGGGGTTTTGTCCTTGAAGAGCTTTGTGAAAGGTTGCCAAAAGAGGCAGCAGCATGTAGGTGTGTAGCCAGATTATAAGGCAGCATCCCGTGGGGAGACAGGAGGGTGGGATGTCCTGCCCAAAGCCATCTGCCTGCAAAGGGAGAGGCTGCACAAGAGAAGCAAGTGGGAAGTGAAAAGTGTGTGTGTGTGTGGAGGCAGGAGCAGGTGCTGGACAGCCACAGATGCCAGGAAGGGCAGTGGGCCAAAGTCAAGCCGGAGGAAGAAGAGAATCCTGGGGATAAAAGTCAGGTCAGGGTGCTCATGACATGTGTGCAGATGACACCCAAAAGGATGATTTCTCCTTCCCCCATTCAGAGAGATATTTTAGAGTCTAATAGACCATGGATTAAGACAACCAATTTAGCCATGCCTTGCGTTGTATTTTAGCCTGTTCCATAATCGCTGCAAGATAGAATTTGGCTTTAATCATTTCTCATCCCAGGGACAAAGCCTGTTTTCACCCAGTGTGCCAAGACTTTCTATGAGATTAAAATTATGTCTCTTGCAAGATTGTCCAGATTCTGCCTTCAAGGGTCTCTTTCTAATTGTTTTCAGAAGCTGCCAGCCTTGCAGGGTGTAGCACTAACCTCAGAAGATGTGGGGTGGAAAAGTCTTTTTAAAATGATTTTTTAAATCAGAGGAAGAGAGGAGGCTCTTTAATTCCATACAGAAAATCACTTCTTCCTGCCAAGCAGCAGTGGGAGCACAGGCCTTGGAGTTCACGGTTCAAGAGTGCAATCATTTGGCATGCAAGCACTGCCAGGAGGCAAAAGGAGGAGAGGCCAACCTAGGCTGAGACTCTGTAATTGACCTTCCAGGAGAAAATCACCATTTGCAGAACTATTCCTCAAGGACCTGGCTCCACAGACATACATTGCATTCACCTGGGCAATCAGAAAACAATAACAAAGGTATCAAGGTCAAAACGTTTGGATTTAAAATTACAAGGTTGGAAATGAAAAAAGGGGTTATAGCCACCCAGCAATAACCCAAAAAGCCCTCACTGTGAATGGCACTTGGACTTTGGAAGAAGGTTTAAAACTTTGATTTTTTTGTTCAGTCTCACTATTTAATCAGGACACTTAAAAATGCAGAGGATCAAAACAACAACAAGCCCAAACACACCCTGCACTGGGATAAGTCTGTCATCTGGCATTGAAAAAGCCACCAAATGACAAAATATACTGTGGTAATTCATGTCTGTGACATTAGAGTGATTGGCTTTAATGCACTCACCATAAATTACTGAGGGTCAAACAAAGCACTCTGAGGAGACAGACAGACAGAAAAGAACATTCAAGGTTCTTGATTATTTATCAGTTGGCTGAAACATTCAGAGACCAATGAGAGCATTACATATCCTACCAATGAATCACCTCACAGCAAATGATTTTACATTCATATGAAAGTTTCCACTAAGGGCTGGAGGAAAAGGATGTGCAAACAGCTTGACTTCACCAAGGTAGCATTAAGATGGCATAAAGAGGCCAAAAGCTGTAGAAGCCAAGAATAAACTGCTGATTTCAGACAAGGTCTGTGTGACGCAAAGAGGTTTCAGCAATGTGGACAGTGAACTTGGATCCCCAGAAGCCACACCAAGGATGCTTCTTTAAAGGGAAGTTATCAGGCTAAATACATTTCCAATTTCACTGCTACCATCTTTAATTAAAAGTAAGGACATTTAAACCACATAATTTATTCTTCCCTCCTTGCCCTGTGTTTTTTTCAAGACACTTCATACAGCCACCTAAGCAGCTTAAAGACTTTGCCTTTCATGAGTTCACTTTTTGGCTCTCCCACGCCTTACAAATGCTGCACCACGAAAATACCACACTGGAGAACAGCTGAACAGAACTTTGTCTCAGATGACATTTTAAACCATTCAGGAAACACTGATCACAAGCAGATTTTTTTCCAGTACTTTTTTATATAAATAACATTTAAGTTTCTGCCACATATCACTTGTGTTCCTCCATTAGTGGATAACAACTCCAAAGTGCAGTGATTAACTTGTGAGTGCAGTGTGATGGGAAGAACCAGGTTGGTAGCAAGAGGAGCAATAGGAGACAAAGTACTCCGGTAATGTTTCTACGAAACCAACATGAAAGGCTTGTAAACTGCTATCATACCTTTTTTTTCTCTATCATACTTAAATTTCCTTCGCATTACAAATTCATCACTGAAGAGCACTGCAGACTTGGTGCTGGCTTTTTACAAAGCCATTCTTAAAAACATTTCAATCAAGGTGGAAAAAAACTTCACAAAAATCCTAAGGCCCTGCATGTGATGCCACCCTTCTTGCTGATGCATTCTCTCACACTGGAATCAGTCTGTTCGTGATGACAACATATGCAATAATTTCTGCATGAGCCATGGGAGATAAGGACCCCTGTGGTTCTGAATTGCCATTGTGCCGGACTGCATGTAAGTGATAACTTAGCATTTTGGGATAGAAAATACTGTGCATTTTACTCTCTTGTAACCTTCTCTTCATCTTAAACTGTCTTTCATGTGATAATTCGAAAGATTTTCCCCAGACCTTCTATCTTTAATAGAAGTTAGACAAAGCCTGAATCATCCTGTGTTTGGCAAATGTTTTGCTATGGATGCATTTTTAAATAAACATCTGATTCAAAGACCTGGGCACACAATGTAAGAGTGGGATGTGCTGCTGTAATTCCTCTACCCAAATATCTCAGCACATCTATGATGCCACTGCATCACCTAATGTTAGCATGTGCAATTTATAGGGAAGAAATGGAGAGAGAAAATGTGCTGAAATAACTTGCCTATAGCAATATGCTGAGAGATCTGGTGCCAGGGCTGGGAATTAGAGCTCAATTGATTTCTGGTATGCAGCCCCTTGCATAATTCACTAGGTCACAGTGACAAGATTTAAATATGGGTCTAATTGAATGTTCATATAGGAATTGCTGCTCTTTTGGTCTGGCTCGATGCAAAGTTGGAGAGGGAGAAGGATACAGAGGAGACAGTGAAATCTCTGGAGGAAAATCCAGGGAGGGGGGAATAGTTGGAAGAGAAAGCTGCTCCATCCTCCTGTTATCTCAGTGGCAAGTTAATTCTGGATGACAATTTAAATGTCAAACATAGTCAATCTATTTCACCAGGGAAAAAACCCATCTCCTCAAATCCCTGCTGACAGAGCAGGAGCAGAAAGCACCTGGGCCCCCAGTGAGCTGCTCTAGAGATAGCTGAGCTCCCCAAGAACCATAAAGCTGCCTCCAAGAGCAGGAACATCTCCTGAGGGAAGTGACCACAGACCCAGGGGTCTCGCTGGAGTCACCCTTGAGCTGCTGTGAATAATCATAAGCAGAAACATGAGGTGACAGCAAATATAAACATTAGGGTGAATGTCTTCAAAGGAAAATCCTCTCAAAGATCTGAAGATCAAATGGGTCAGGGGAATCACAGGTTCTCCCTTTCCTGGGCTGTCCATCACATCCAGTGCCAGATTCTTCCTTCTCTTTGTTGGGCAGGTGGTTTGACTGCTGCATGTCCTCCAGCTTTCCTCCAGCTCCTGGTGGAGTGGTTGTGCTTGCAGGGAAGATGTTTTCCCAAAGCAGCCTGCCTTGGGACCAGCCTGTGGCTCCCAACACGGCTCCACTGAGCCACTCCAGGTTTGCTGCATGCCTAAGCACACACACACTGCAAATACTCCTACTCCTCCTCCCCACTGGCAAGCCAGAACAGCCTTTTTCCTCCTCCTCCATCATTCTGCTGGCACAGGAGAGGACTCACATTGCTGTCCTGACTCTGTGGCTTGTCCTCAGGGACAGAGCCTGAAGAAACCATCCAGGTGTCTTCCCCTTGATGCCATGAAGAGTTTTTGCCTTTTCTTTTATACCCCTGTTATACCTTTTTACAGCTTCTGTATTCTTAGTGCTTTTTGCCTACATTCTTGGACTTGTTTGTCAAGCTGAGAAATTAAACATTTTAGAAGCTTCGTAGCTAGGGATCAGTGTGCCCCAGACCCCAAGGTCCTCTCCAGAACATATTCTGTAAACCAAGATAGAACCATCCAGGGGAAGGTTCCTTGGGGAGGGGAGCTCACTTGAGCCTCTCATTGGAGAATCTTTGATAGATCTGCTAATTAGTAAAACCTATAATGTTATACCCGATCTTTGGGGGCATATTCAGCGGGGTGCATTTCGATACACATGACCTGGACGTGTGTATCTAAGGATCCTTAAAATAAATACCAAGGTAAAATCCTTTTTCCTCTTCTAACCGTGTATGACTCTTGATTTTAAGACCAGGAAAAGGCATCACCCTACCTTGGCAGTATTAAAGCATATTCTTCCCAGGACTTTCTCCTGCAAGACAACAAATACCAGGAGCTTGGGGTAGGAGGAAGCTTTAAATGTTCTGTAACCTCCAAAGCAAACAATTCTTCCTCACCCACATGGTATTCTTCAACCCCCCATTAATTTATACAGGGTTTCCCTGGGATACTGGAGTACTCCAGGTATGTTTCCCACTCTAAGACCTGCAGCAACACCTGCTTTTCTTCTTATGCCACAAATGCCACAGATTCTCCATCTGCTCCAATCTTCAGGGCCTCTGGGAATGGGGCTGTCTGTCAGGTACTTCCAAAGGAGTGCAATGGTCAGCAGGTGATATGTGTGCAGAGGTCAAGTCAGGCAAACAAGTGTGTTCTCCAGAGGTGGGTGCTATCTGATCCTAAAGGTTTTGTATCCCAGTAGCTAAAACATCACCCAGTCTTCCTAAAAGAGCATCTAGACAATTTCTCTCCCCCCTCAAGAAGCCTTTTTTTTGGATTGCCCCATGGAAATATTTACTTTTCAGAGTTCATTTAGGAGCAGGAGCAAACCACAGCTGTTTCCATCAGCAAAGGTGAAGCCTGCTCAGCTGCAGGTCTACAAGCCCCATTTAAATTCTGCAATTCCCACTGAAAAGGTTTTATTGAACTTGGTAATATTTAAGGTTAGTGTTAAAAATTAAAATCCTCCAGCTGTGTGTCTGTGTCCATGTCCTCTGACCCTCCCTTGCCCAAAAAATAGCAAATCCAAAGCCTTCAGTGACTCAGAACAAAAGAAATTTTTAAAGTTCATATTAAAAAAAAGAGAAAAGCATCCGGTTTGTTTTTTTTAGTTGTTTTTTTGGGCTCTTGTTTTGATTTGAATTCATCCAGTGAAATATATTCAATAATATTTCAGAAAAACTTCTGACCCAAACCCCACAACCTCTTTATAATGCATCACCCAATGCCAGCAGGAGAGAGAGATGTTCTGAAAGAAAGGGAATGCTCTGCGTCCTTTTTATATGTCACCACCCGGGGTGTCTTCCCAGTTCACAGACAGGCTGTACTGATTCCTGTGGTGGAAACTCTGGACACACTGATGGAACAGCCAGTCCTTCCAGATCCCTCATGCTCAGACAGTTTCTGCGGGTGGGATCTGTTTCTGGAAAGGTAAATCCCTTGGCTGGGCTCTGAAATTACTCAGAGCAGCTAAGAAGCCACTGACCAAAATCATTACGAATGTTGCTCATCTCCACAGGGTCATCTGGAGATGAGCAGATACAACTCCCCTTTGGACTGTCACCAAAGCAATATTAATAATTATGAAAAATAACTTGAGCTTTGCACGACATCACAAATCCAGAGTGTCACGTCTGGAATTGGCCTTTCCTCAGTGACAAATTCTAAACAACAAACATTCATAACACAAGTCCATGAAGTATTGGCTGTAAAGGATAATAAATCCTTTGGCAATATGATGAGGGTAGGAAAAGCTTCCTGGCACAACTATTGTTAGCACTGTCTGTGCACTCAAATGGCAAGTGCAGGTGGATTCCCAGCTCTGAAGGAGGGTGTAAATAATTATTATGCAAAATGTTATGCAAGACATTCCTTCCAGACAAATGCTAGCTGAGCCATACACCTGAATATTGTCTTTAAAATATTTACACCTGTAATAGGTAAAGAAATAGACAATTTTTTCATGTATCTCATCTATAACATCTCTATATATCTCTACCAGCCAGAAAAGACACCTTCTACCCAGGTGCACAGGAAATGTATTTAATGCTGTTTTCCTCTCAAAATCATGATCAGGTTTTAATTCAGCTCCTCAGGGGCAAGTGCCCACCCCATGGCTCAGTCCTCCAGGACATTCTGACTCAGACTCTGAGCTCTTTGAATACTCAGGGTTATAATCAGTAAAACACTGACATCTGAGCACACAACCAGATATGATGAGACAACAGAGTGAAGTACTCTACAAAAATCACTGTATGATGTAGAGAAAGGAAAGTTAATCTATCATGAGCCAGCACTGTGGACATAGCCTGTGGCTACCTAACAGAATACAGAGTTTCTGGGGAAAAAAATTAAGGTCTTTCACCTGACAGAAAAAAAAAAAAAAAAAAAACCAAACCCAGCAGGCATATGAAAAGTTGTGATCTGCAAAAAATCCATATAGTTAAAAGTACAAATACTTCAGTAAAAATAAAAAAGATTAAAAGCAGAGCAGGAAATGGCAAAGAGTTTCAGTCGGGTTGAAAATACAAATAATAATGGAGAGTACAAAATTCAATGAAAACTTTATAAACTTCAAGAATTCAGCATAATAAAGAAGGCAACTTGAAACAAAGAAATCCCAAGTGTCAGGCACAGCTTTATTGTTGGACATTAATGTTAAAATTGTAAACACTGATATCAAAAGGCAACTTCATGTAATCACATTAGTGGGAGATAGGAACTGGTGGGGCTTTTCCCAGCAGATTTCCCCAGGGACTAACTCTTAGCTCAATATTATTTAATATTTTATCTATGTTCTAGATGCTTATGTGAAAATTTCTCTAGATGACAAACAGATGGGATAGCAGTACATGATCAGAAATTAGTTTTACAAAAGAAGCTGGGTTTGAGGATGGGGTTTTTTTGTTGTTGCTTTGGCTTTTGGATTTGGGTTTTTTTGAAAGATCACAATACAGACAAATTGATTCAAGCATAACTAAACACAAAGAAATCCTTCTGGGAACCAAGAAGACTTCAACAAAGAATTGGAAACCAAAGCATTACAAATTCTTGTCTGTCATAGAGGTCTTGATTCCACTGATCTTTGCTTGGGAGCAAAAGCTTAGTTTCATGGGTGCTTCGTATTAACACACTTATTGAGCCAAAGTATTTGAATATGGCATTAAAAAATAATTTAAAAACCTGTAAAGACATGTGATATGTAGCATAGTGACCAATCAAACAGCATCAGTTAAATTTTCAATAGTTTGCAAAGACAAGACAGCAAATGCTCTTTGGAAGCCAGTGCCTTTGTAAATCCACTCTACACTGGAAATTTATTCTTCTAGACAATATTTAGGCTCTTCAGCTGTAAGTTTTAAGATTAATCTAGAAGTAGAGAACAGGAAGATGGCTAAGCTCCCTTTATTTGTTCCCATTTTTACAGTCAAATAATAGATGTATTCTTGAAAGTTTCTGTCACTCATAAAACCCACATCAAATACTGCTAAAAAACCCCAAACTCACAGGCAAGGCAGGTCAATAATGTCTCTCTATATATAATGGGCATTCACAGCCTGATCCTGCCTGTCTAGGGACAAGTGATGACCTGAGCCAGCAACCAAAGCCACAAACACAGATTCTACCTCATATGACAACTGTCCTTGACTATGTTTAATTACCTATTGAATAATCCTTTCAGTCTCACAGGACAGAGACTTGTTCAGCCTTTGTGTTCAGAGATGCTGCTGAGTGGCTTTTTATTATTGTTATTATTGTTATTTCTCTGAAAGAATCCCAGGAGAAGTTGTCTCACTTTCATAGGAGGTCTGGGTCCTCCATCTTCCACAAGCCTTTGTTGGCATCTTTGTCCTTGATTTCAGTGCTCCTTTATATCTGAGACCTCTGAACCAAAGATATGAATAACTTTCATAGATATAATAAGTTCCTTGAAGTTTGTTAGAATTAATACAATACACTTCCCTCCTGCTACATCTTTGCATTATGCTGCCACTTCAAACACAGCCCACTTAGCTTCTTCTGGAAGACTTCAGATGTCAAGGCTGTGAGGATCCTCTTGGAGCAGCTACAATAAAAGCCTCATTTCAAATACATACTTTTAAACAACATCTTTACAGAAAAGACTCCCATAAAAATAATAACAAAAAAATAGGTTTTCATTGTGAATTAATAAATGTATTGCAGAGCGACAGGTTCATCTATATTGAAGAGAGGAAAATATTTGGTATCCTACACAGGAACTCAGAGAGAACCAACTTAGTTCAATACTTCTGAGAAGACATAAAAGCATCATCCCACATCTGTGTATGCAACAAAGAAAACAAACCTCTGAGTGAAATTAAAGATTAAAGAAATGTAATTTAAAAGAAAAATGGAAATCAGACACAGGAAGAGCTGTTTGTACAGTGCCAAGCCAGCATGAAATGTATCAGTAACAGTTATGAAGACCTGCCCAAAATTTTTAATCTCAGGCACCAAACATGCAAAGACTGACGGGTTTTTCACTTTGCTTATGGAAAATTCTCTCACATATAAACATCCCAGTTCTGCTGAGCTCAGTGGGCTTGTGCACTCTGTATTTACAGTCTTATAGGGCTGATCTGCTGTGGAAGGATTTCTTCCCCAGGATAGAAGGAACTCTCCAGCTGCAAGCAAAAAGCAGGGAAGGCTGGGCAGGTACCAGGCAAGACCCATCCTAATCTGCCCCAGCCTTTGCTGTGGTTCTGTGCCAGATGGTTTCTCAGTTCCCATGGTCAAGGAGAGAAAAACTGGGGTGGGCAGGGCTCAGTCAGCAGAGGGTGAAGGTTCCTGGCCTGGCTGTGCCCAAGCCTGCACAGGACAGAGCTCCACGGGCAGAGGGTAGGCTGGCAGCAGAAGGGGCCAAGAGCAGAAACTTGGCAATGAAAGACTCGTCAGAGATTAAAAACCTGCTGAGAGGGGCAGGGAGTGAACATCCCATGGGGACAACACTGTGGATGAGAGGGGCAGCTCAGAGCTTGCAATACTCCCCCCAAAAACATGGCTGAGTTGACTTAAGAATTGAAAGAAAAGATCTGCACACAGGAAGAGACTTAATGGACAAGGGCAGAGAGCGCTTAAATATTTAAGAATGCTCTTCATCGCTTTGAATTCTAATTAAGATAATTAAGTATTCTAGCTGACATTCTAATAAAGCTTTTTGAATTCAAAGAGCCATTCTCATTTTCTTTTGTTAGCTCTCTGCAGTGAGAGGTTCAGGTGTACCCACCTCAAAGCACCACCAGCATCCTCCAGGTCTATTCAGCTCCTAGTTAGGAGAGAAAGGAAGCAGACAGTGACTGAAAAAACAACGCCTTGAGCCAAAAATAAGTCCGAAAGGTCAGACTACACTTATCACAAAATGATCAGATGGAAAATATTTGAGAAATTCTGTTCAGCACAACAAAGTGCAGTTACAAAGACACGTCAGGAATTAAATGTTGCAGAGCAGGGGAGGCACTTTAAATCTTGTTAGGCTGACAAGCATTTATTATTTTTTCACAGCAAAGGCGAAAAAGCAGGAGGAATTTCTCCCTAAGCATCCCCATCATTAACACAGGAGATAAAAATAAAAGGGCTGCAGGTTTTTCGTATAAACACCACTATCAATGAAGTGTCAGACAGAAGATGCAGGCTGGGGAGGTTTTATAAAGTAGCTCAGCTATGCTAACAGTAAAACTAAGCATCTGTTAGATGCCAAGGATATAAAGAGAGTTCTTTGCCTTTCTAAGTGACATGGACATTGGCTCCTCAAATTCTGTGAAGAATAGTGAGTACTAAGTCACTTGAGAGGTTGGACACAACTCTTTGGCCTGCTCCAGTAATTTAAAATAATTAAATGCAATTCCCTCACAGGAGCACCATCATGGAGAGTGCTCCTTCAGCACTGCATGAGCATTGTGGGTTTTTTTATGGCCAGAAACAATTCCAACCCCACAGCACTTGACTCCTACTCTATTGCTTAAAGAATTGCAAGACAGAAGTTCAGCCAGCTCACCTTCCTTTTCTGAAGATAAAGCCCTTAAAAATTACTGATAAACCCCAAATGACCTCCACAGGTTATGGGTTAGGCTCACAGATGGAAACAAAGTCCTTGGTTTAGCTCCAGAGACACCTACTGAGGTGGTCAACTTGTCAGCTAAGATTTTGCTGAGCCCTTCCAGCAGACAGTTCACACAAGGGTGAATCCCTCTGCATACAGTACTCAGTGGATATACCCAAGTTATCTTTTAAAAAGGCAAATCCAGTTCAACTCCCTTGTTAGCAGCTGCCAAGTCTTTTCAAAGGTACAGCTAACTCTCCATCTTTGGATGGGTAGTTAAGTAATTTTCCTTTATTAATCCGATCCGAGGATAATTAGCAGTCATGAAGTTTGGCTTCCCTCCTACAAGCCCCATTAGTCCAGCTGGAAAGGAAATTTGAGATCTCAGCTTAGGGTCATTTTAATATCAGAACATGATTCACTTCTAAAAGGGGAGGTAGACAAGGGAGTCTGGCCTTCCAGTTAATAATAAAGTAATTATCAGGGTTGCAGAGAACCTTGTTCTGGAACTCAAAGCCCTCTGTAAGAAACCACTTAAATGAACAGGGAAAAACATCGCCTGACCAACCCTATTGAGTGTTACATGAAGGTTGTAATAAAAGTGATCTGCTTATGTGCCCAAAATCACACGTTCTGAAAGCATTTCAAAGCCTTTCAGACATAACATTTACAATGATAAATGTGTGCCCAGCATGACACCCCACCCAGTCATGGAAATCATGGGGTTTTATAATGGCATTTAAAGAGCAGAACTATTTTGTTCCTTGCCTGAAGTTCGCTACCAGAACTTTTCTCTGTGTGAGGCAGACAGAGCTGCAGAACTTCCAGCAGGTCAAGTCCACAGATGTTTAAGTCCAGAATTCATGATTTTTGCCTCTCCTTTAGTATTTGGCATAATTTGGACAGAGCAGGGAGGACCAGGAGATGTGAAAACTGAATATATTCCTAAGCTTGGTCACAAACCAAATAAACCCTGCAACCATCACCCAGGAGGGGCCACGAATACTTAAGAGCAGACAAGGGGTTCATTTCTTCCCCTGTCAGACTTGGTATGCCCAACAGAAACTGAGCACACCAGGAAAGCAATGGGAGCAGGCAGAATGGATGCTCCCCACCTGGATGCACCGGCATGGCAAAGACCACAACAGAGGTAAATGCTGCAGTTTTACAAATTACACAGCAAAATCACAATGTGCAGCATCAAAAAAGTGGAGGTATAGCTCTGCACAACTCCAGCAGCCACAAATTACTTTCTATAGCTGTCAGTGTACTCATTCTATGGCAAGGAGAGACTGTTCCTTCTGTAGTCACTGTATGTGGTGAAATATTTACAAAGTTCTGTGCTCAGCCATCCAATAAAGGCTGGCTTGCTCCTTTGTGCTGACCAGCATCAAATTGTCAAATCATGGACACAACCTCCCACACAAGCCAGGTATCACTGGGGGAAAGAGCTCAGCACAGCCACTGATCATCCCAGCCCTTCCAATTAACAGGGTAATAAAAAAGCACCTCTATCACTTATGATGATACAGGTGCTGCTCACAGCACAACCACCAGATAGGCCTTTCTAAAGTGCTTGTGATTGGCTTTTACACTCGTAATTTCTGTTTTATGATCTCCAAATCATGTACTTGTCCCTTTTTCAGTGTTTTCTCCAAAGCAAAGTGACAGCACTGCAACTTGCAGCCAGCCTTTGAGATGGACTGGAGAATGCAATGAATTGACACAGAGCATGAAGCTCGTGACAGGCTGACATGAGAATTGAAAGAAAACTCATTCACTGGAGAAGCAAACAAGTGGACATCTCTACTGGAACTGAAAAAACTCTGAAGGAAAAATCTGACACTGTAAAACCTAGGGAACAAAAAGGGACAGCACTGTGAAGGGTTTCGTGTGTTCCAGACACAAAGTCTGAACAAATGAAGGATATTCAACATCTTGAGCATTATTTGACATCAAAGAAAGATCTTCTAATGCAGTCACTCTGGAGACTGAAAGGTTGATAGGGTGAGTTGGTTCTAAGGAATACTGAGGCCAAGAGGGCTGTTTTAAAACCACTTTAATATAAACACAGTACCCAGTTTGTTTGAGTAACGAATTTCCTTCCATGATCCTGTGAACTTCAGAAGAAAACCCAGGTGTTGCTAGAAACAGGCTTTGTACTGAACTCCACTCCCAAAGGTTTAAGGCAGTTAAGCATCACCATGTTTGAACTAGCCCTTCTGCTGCAGAGTTGTGTGAGTTTTACTATAAAACACACACTGCTGCTGGGTTCAAGGGGGGCCTTCCACCAGTAAAACTCTTCCACTTACCTGGGCTGCAAAACCCCAGTTTTCATAGCTGGGTGCCAACATGCCTGAAAATACAATCCAATCCACCTGATGGTAGCACTGGAGATGACTACCTAAGGTGTCATTCCCAGATCTGAGTTTTCCTTGGGGAAATACGGGAACAGGGAAGCTTAAAATGAAAGCAAAGATCAGATGAAGTAATCTAACAGACCTTTTGTTACTGAACAAACCCAAGTGAGATCTGTTTTTTCCTAAGGGACAATAGCACAAATTATTCTAAAAGATACTGTTGAACTTGCTAATACAATTAAAGTGGATGGTTTGAACCAAAAGCCAACTTAAGTTCTCCTAATTAAGGAGGGGTGCTCAGGCACCCCCCGTTCTCAGGCCAGGCTTCAATTCTTTGCCTCATTTCCAGCAGAAAAACCTGACAAAAGCAATGTATTGCCAGGAAACAAGGGGTTATTTACTTAACCAAATCAAACATTTTGGAGCTACAGCTGACCTCCTGCCAGTCTAAGCTGGCATGTTTCTGTGGCAGAACACAGCATTTTGCAAAAAAACGCTTCCTTGGCCTGTGTGTAATATGGCTTTTGGTGCTTGACTCCAAGAAGAAGCAACCTCAGCCTTCAGATTGTAGAGGCTTGTAGAAGAGCCTCCACCCTACAGCATCCTCCACCAATGGCCAAATTAAATTGCTTTCCGTCAGGAATAAACCTTACTGGAGAATTTCTGACCAACTGCAATACTGAGAATATAATTTTTTTTTCCCCTTAATTTGCACATAATCTAGAAAGGAAAAGCTGAAGAGGCAAGCAATAACCTCTGATATAAACAGCAGAAACAGCAGCAAAAAGGCATCACAAAGCCTCTGAAAAACACATGTTGGCACACTATCAGAGAAAGAAGACAGAAGAATCACATCATGCACAGCTCACCTTGACAAGGCTGACAATAAAATCAGCAAAACAAACAAAAAAAAGGAGGAAAAGTCAGAACAAGATATCTTTGTTTTCTGATTATTCACTCTAAAGGTACCATTGATTTTCTACTAACATATTAACTCCATAAGCACGAAGAAAAGCAGTTGGTGTGAGCAGAGAGAATCAAATCACTCAGGAGAGCGGCCTACGTGTTCCCTGCTGTAGTAAGAAGTTCTCTCGGCATGAAGAACCCAGAAAATGGTGTCTTCCCCCAGATCTGGCAACCACTTACAGGCTAGTCTGAAATGACTGCAATTGTATTTCCAATTTCAATTGTTGGCCTAGGCATCTCCTCATTGCAACTCTGCCACTAAAAGCATTTGGACTGTCTTAATATTACCCAAAAGAAAAAAGAAACTGCAGAAGATTATGCAGTAGCTTCATGCCATCTAAAGAGGAGCCTGAATGATACTTGGTTAAGCAGCTGTTAAATTGTAACTATGCTACGTGTACAGAACTTTACAAAAATGCAGTATTTAAAGGACTACAAAAAAGATTATATTTTCCTCTCACTGAAGTATTGAAAGTGGAATGTTCTCTGTTGGAAATGAAGCGGTGGGCGTTTGATGGCATATTTTAAATAGTATTCTTCTTTGTGCATGCAGTGTAATGCCACCCAAGGGGGAGATTAAAAAAAAAGTCTGCAATTTGCAAGTCCATTTCAAAGTCATATTGAGGATGATGTGAAATTCAGGATAGCATTCTTGAGAGAAATCTCCCTGGAAAACGTGTATGTACCTCAGGGAAGCTTTGGATTTGCTTCCCCACACTGGAAGGCTGTTCTGTCTTTTGACATTTCAATGTTGTTTACTGTTTGCATCTAATTTTGGAATTATTCTGTGGTTTATTACAATGGTGTATCTTTGACTAGCAATAAGATACTTCTCTTCTGCATCCTCCATGATTTCTAAAAATCTTTCACTATTTGTCTTGAAACTTCTACTGGTAGTGAGAACAGAACAGTTACTTTTACAACAAGGGATTCATCCTGCTGACAGATATAACAGAGGTAACTGGCATTTACACATCTTGGCCCTGAGAAAAACAGGCATGTCCACACAAGTCTGATCATTTTGAAGCTTTAAGGCTTTAGGAAGTCGTCAGCAGGATTAGGAGGGAATATTCTCCTTAATAGACTTCTGGCTAAACAGGTTTTCTCTTTCCTCAGTGCTGCCTTCCCTAAAGCATTACAGACTGGCCACAGATGGATCTGGGGAGAAGGAAAGGTAATTTTCCTGAGGTCAGATTCTCTTCCTTAGGTCCCCAAGCAAGTGGGTGTTTAGATTCTGATTCATCACCAAATCTGATGCCAGAATCTTCCTCTGCATCAGCTGAGGAAGAAGGAGCAGGGATGGCTTCTGTCTTCACTTGCAGTGCATGAACATGTCCTGGTTATACAGGTAAGCAAGCAGCTGGATCATGCAATCACATCCCACTCACCAAAACAGTTAAGAGCACCATGATCCTTCCTGTCCTTCTTCCATGGCCACAACAATTTGCACTGCACAAGACTGAAACGCTTCAGTCCAGCACTGAGGTCATTAGATCCAATCTAGCACAGCATCTGAGTGAAAGGAAAAACAACCACAGAAGACCACAACATATACTCAAGGTCCTTTCTTTTCCTCTTAAATCCTAATTAGCTTAATTTCACTAAATTTTTGCCATACAGAAGTTAGACATGTCTCCTTACTTAGTCTTCTGTGTTCTTCTGTGTTAATTCTCCAAATCCCTATGCTGAATTTGTCTCACCAACCACAAGGAAAGCCGTGACAACTAACTTGGACAAGAAACCTACAGTTTATACACCTCAAAGCAGAGAGCTTGGAAAATTATGAAACCATATGAAGAAAAAAAAGGTCTCAAGTATTTTATGTTGATACTTACCACTCCACTGTCTTCAGATCAAAGAAAACAGTGACAGCAAAGCTCTTATGAGGATATCTAATCCATGACACTGAGATGATTCCCTCCATCAGCAAGGCACTGGCACAGCTGTGTCTCACTTCACTCTCCATCAAGTGGGTTTTGTTACTGGTATGAATGACAGACTCAAGTCTGGCTGTACCTTGAGCCTGGTTTGTCCAGTTAAATGAAAATAAAAATAAAAATGTATTTTGTACTACGAACAGATGACACATGGTTGGGTTGTCTTTTTTTAAAAAAAAAACTCAACAGCATCCTCCAAACACGTGAGAGATGGAAGCCACAGTCAGACTATTATTTTGCACGTTGATCAATGCAACTTTGCAAATTCCTCATGCCAGTAATTCTCTTTCAAACTGATATTGGGTGAGATTATTAGAACAAAAAAACCCAGTAAATTATGATCATAGTTTATGCTCCTAGCTTTTGCAAATGATAGGCTAAGGTTTAGCAGTGTAATAAACTACAATCAATGATCTTGCCGCTTCTGCAATAATGCAAAAGCACTATATAGATTGTATCCAGACTGCTCAGTATAAAAATAAACATGTACAAATTAAATAGGCTACATCATATATATACATGATTCATTTATGAAAAGCAATTATTTGTGCTGAGAATAGAAAAAGTCCAGTTTGGAGCTAATCAAATAATTAAGAATAAAGACAAAACAACATAAGCTTAATTATTATTATTTTAACATGTTAAAAATACAGTCACATCAAAATAGGGTACACAGTTATAAAACTGTTGCAGATGAAATAAGAAAATAGTGTGTATATATTTTATATATAAAAATCTACAGTATTTACTAATGCTGATACATATTTTGGAGCCTCATGTTGTTTGCACAAATAAATTGTACAGCCTCGTTATGAATTACAGAACCATCATTAAACACTGAGATTATTACACTTAGCCACAATATTATATACATACATTTCTAAGCTGCTGTAAGCAATCAGAACTAAAGTAAGCCCAAGTCATATTTATCTTCACAATTTTAGTTCAGGATTTCAGTGTAGTGCTTGGCTACAGTTACTTCACTGCCATTTGCAATTTTTAAACCATAAAATTGCCCAGTTATTAAAAATTACATCAGACACGTTATATACACAAAAAAAAAAGTTTTGAAACAAACTAAGTAAATGTTACTTCCACTTGTAAAAATTGTTTTACTTCTGTACCTTAAAACTTACAGAGCCAACCTGCAGCAATAATAGGCACTAAAGCTCATTCTTTAAAGGAAAAAAAAAAAATAATATCCATTTCTATGTTTTCAGTTAACAAACCTTACAAAACAAAAGGGAACAGGACAACCTTCCAAACCATACCAAACTGGTGTTGATACCAATGTTTAGTACTTCAGTATTAAGAGAAATCTCTCAGTTCAGCACTCCAAGGACTTCTTCTGGAGAGACCCTCCTCTGCCTCAGCTCCCCGTGAGAGGTCAGCACGTCCTGCAGCTCACAGGACTACATCCTACATGTGCCACTTCACCTGCTTTTAATTCCACCCCCAATTCACAGTCAAAGAAAGGAAAACACAAAGTAGAAAAGGCTGCAAACACTAATTAGAATTACTTATATTAGCAGGAGTTTAAGGTTCCTGTTAACAACAGTCAGCGTCATTTTAGTGTAAAACACCGCGCAGTGCGAGCAGCCCGACACCACAGCAGCACAGGGCCCAGCACAGACACGAACCCGCCGGCAATTTGGGGGGGAAAAGGGCAAAAACACAACAGAATCCACTCGACAAAGCTTAAGAGAGGGGACATTGCATACTCACACAGCTTGGGGAATATCAAGCCTGGAGCAAAGCTCAGACTCCTGTATGCACTTCACAGAGGTGTCAAGGAGCTGTGCAATTCTCTGATACCTGTGAGATTTGGCCCTGCAACCAGTTTTAGTCTGACAGCACAGCATGGCAAAAAGTGAAGGGCGCAGCACCATTTCTGTATCTGGCATTAGTCTCACTGTGCTCCAGTATTTTGCATATAGAATGACATTCTGAAGGTAGATTTGGGTGAGAAGGTACAAGTTCTCCACTTTCGATGCACCTAAAAAACCCCTAAACACTGCCCTGAATTTAAGCACCATTTCTTAGCCAGATTAGAGAGACATTTTTGGCTTTCTGCTTTTGCCTGCCTGCTCCTTCCTGCTGAGGAAAATGACAAACAGTAGTCAAAGGAGAGGAAATTAACTCTCACATATGATTAAATTAATAATCCCAAAGCATCTCTCCTGCCCAGAACAGATACTGGGATGCTGAGGCAGCTGTATAAAAATGACAGAAATTCCCATTCAAAATGAATGGCTTCTCAAATAAATTACAAAGAAAAATTAATATGAAATAAAAGTACTTCACGAGCTTTGCCCAAAGTTAAATGCATTTACATTTAAACTCTTTAGCTCTTTTCCATATGAGTTTGTGTACTGTAAGTGCACACTCACACAGGCGCACACACACAATCCATACAGTGCATTAACAATGTCAGTCAAAATAAAACTTTTCAGTGTGTTACAGATTTTAGGCAGAAGGATTGTAACACAAGTTATTTAAATGTAAGGAGCGATGACAGCATGAACCACATGACATATATGAGCTTATTGCTATGTCTATGTGCATTAGATCACTTCCAGTAGCTTCCATGCAAGTCCAAGAACTCCACCAGCCTTCAACCAAAGTCTGAAACATCTCTGAAATAGTGTCATTATTTTTGAACTGACATGAACCATCCACATTTCAGAGAACTGAGGTGGTAACACAGTACTGTTCAACTGGTTTTGGTTCTTGCCATTTTACTAAGCTCAGCCAGATTCTCAGAGAAGCACAGATTCATGCATAGACAATCCATCAGTTCTGTTCCGATAGTGTTGGGCTTGAGCTGACGGGCTGGAATATTGGTACTGTGGGGAACCATTCTCTTCAAAGGCTGGGGAAGTCCTGTATCTTACTGGACTATCCACAGAAACAGCAGGAAGACTGTGGTCTTGTAAAGGTGTTGACTGAAAATGCTGGTATTTCTGGAAATTATCCAAGTGGCCTTTGTTAAGGTCTTGGCTCCAGGGCTGCCTGTAGAGATCGTGTCTGTAGACAAAGGTGGCGTCTGGCCACTTTCTCTCCTCTGGTAAATAATCTGCTGGAGGGATTATGAACTTGACACCTGGGGAGGACCTCGAGTTGCTGGTATAAGCATCAACAGGAGCAACTTCTGTCTGAGCAGGGGCTGGTGAAAGAGGATTTTGGCGACTGGCAGGATAGGAATTCATTTGCAGTTTATTTGGGGAATAATCGACTGATATAAAAGGAGGGTATGGCCTTCCAGAGGGGCTGGGTCGATTCCCGTGGTAATGCAGAGGTGCAGAACTT
Source organism: Corvus hawaiiensis (assembly GCF_020740725.1). Taxonomy (NCBI): domain Eukaryota; kingdom Metazoa; phylum Chordata; class Aves; order Passeriformes; family Corvidae; genus Corvus; species Corvus hawaiiensis. The sequence continues at coordinate 74,250,840 of NC_063216.1, read as the reverse complement.
GTACTGCCTATACTGGAAACATGCTTTGGAGAATTCCCATAGTAAGTAGGGGGATTACTATAACCTGGCAGTGGCTGTTTTACATTCAGTCCATGAGGTGGGCCATCAGACTGAGATGCGTATTTTGGAGATCTGGGTTGTGAAGTGAAGGTGTAATTATTGGGTATTTTTAAAGGAGCTGGTATTTTTTCTATTTGCTTTCTTGGACTGTTAGAAAATGCTACCTGCCTAGGACTCTGTGGATGAACTCTCTCAAGCATCTCTTCAACAACATTCTCATTCTCAGTTTCATCATCTGAAACATTGTCGTACTGAGATGCATTAGACCCTCGCTTACCTTCATCAGCATCCAAAACCCTCACCTTTTGCTTTACATTCAAAGGCTGCATTTCTCCAGGACTTGGTGGTGGGCCCAAAACCAAATGGTTTACTGGCTTCCCTTTCACCTCTGCAGTAAGTTGCATTGTCTTTTCCATTATTTTGATATCAGACGGTTTATTCCACTTAGGTACAAATTCCCTTCTTGTATTGGAAGTAGCATTAGAATTTTGATTAGCAGCTGCATTATTGTATAGACTCGAATTGTCTGGCTCTGTTGGTGGAGGCTTTTTTCTGGTATCTACCTCACTCTTAGGCAAACTGTTTTGTGTCTCTATTGGTTGAATCTTTTGCTGTTTTAAGGAAGGTTTCTTTTCCACAGAAATGTTTCTTTTTCGGTCATTTGGTGAACTTTCTGGTTCTTCTTCTGTGGATGGTCTTCTCTCTGTCCTTCTTGCTGCTTGTGTACCAGTACTGTTCTGTCCATTAAGCACTGGAGTGGAGTTAAGCACAGAAGGCTGAGGTCCTGATGGAATCTGCCCCAATGGCTTCTTTGGAAATTCATCTTCTTTACCTAAAACAAGAACAATAATAACATAAATTCACCTTTGCGCAGAAGCCTTCTTTGACCTTTTGGTCATGTAAGCAAAAATAACTACAACTTAACTGGGCCTCTCTCTGGGTCACCATTCTGCTGGACATCTCAAAGGTTCTTCTGTACCCTGACATCAAACAGAGATTTTCTTTAACCTCTTATCCCAACCAGTTTTTCCTTCCTACAGCTCATGCAAACTTACCAAGCTTTTGCTCTGTCATGACACTGCTGAAAAAACCCCTATTTTTCTAGATGACATGCTGGTTACAACACCTACTCTGTATGGAAGCCTCCTCACACTGTCACATTAAGCAAACTACTTTGTCCACTTTAAAAATCCTTCCCAATATCCCTCTCCCAACTGACTGTTCTCCATTCATTCATCTTTTCATGTTCACCTCTAGCAAGCTACACTATCAGCTCCTCCCTCACATGCACACAGTTCCCAGATGACATCTTTGAACTGTCTCTCACTTCAGTTTTTAGGTGGAGCTCCTCATTAACATCTGCACAATTAAGACCTTATTCCTCCTAAAACCCTCCCTGCCTAAAAATTTCATCCTCAGTATTAAAAACCTCCAGTAAAAGGCTCTAGACACAGAATTTTTTTTTCAGTTCAGCTTTTTATCAATACAGAACAACTGAAGCAGCTGACACCAATACCAGCTACGTCATGGTTTCAATTGAGTGTTCCGTGGCCGGGTTTTGCCAAACACAAGGACATCATTTACAGGACAAGGACATGAATGGAAAGTTCTCCCAGACTGGAGCTCAATACATTGTAACAGCCAGTGGTAAACATCAACTGTGTGGGGACCCAGAGCAACCCACACTGACATACAGAAACAATAAAGAAGCGTTTCATGGCACTCGATGCTGCTCACAGAACAACTCCCATCAAATCTTCTACTGCAGTCCTTCTCCTTAGCAGTCAACACCCTTCATAATTGCAGCCAAAGTCTTTTGTCATATCTACTTGCATATAACTTATTTAATTGTGTAATCCATTACTTTCCCATTATAAGAAGAAAAGGTCATGCACTTCCCATTAAATGTATTAATCTAGATTTAATTCATTTGATGTTCAGCATTTAAAAAAAAAAAAAAAGTTTTAAAGTCAGCATTACCAAACAAATCCTACTCACTGTGTACCTATTTGTACAGCAGAAGCTCTGCTGTAAGGAGGAAAACAGAATGGCTACCCTTACTTAAGTGCTATGCAAAATAAATTACATAAAATGGCTGTTGGTAAAATAATCAGAGTTAGCACCTCACTTTGTAGCTATTTGTAATTTAAATTCTTTTTGTTTGTCTACAAGGGTTCACAGGAGTGAATACACACAAATGTCTCTCCCTGACAAGTGCTGTGGTTACAAGTGAGCTATGTTCATTTATACAGGCATGAGCAGGAGCTCAATCTTTGATGAGTGGCTCATGATACAGATACACTGAGGAAAGCCAGCAGCCAAGGTCACTGTTATTTATTATAGCAGCATAACAAACTACCAGCACAGATCAGTTGCTGTATAAACTAAATGAAAACTCAGAGTTTGAGCCAGCCAGGCCATAGCAGGAAGACAGCAGAGAGGAACACAACAGTGCTGTGTGTCACGACAAGGTAACTAAATAAAAGCACTTAATAGAAATAGACTGGCTTTGCCAAACAATTAAACTAGTCTTTTCTTGATTTTTCTGCCTAAGAGCCAAAGATCATATGGAAACCTACCCTTTGCTTCAGAAATAACTTCAGAAACCTCACTTCACATATAGCACATGGTGGGGCCTAACCTCAGCATTAGGCTCCAATGAGCAGCTCTGAAATTTTAAGTCTGATGTTTGGCCTCTTTCCATATGGGCCCCCCCACTATTCCCAGATGAGGCTAAAATCTGGAACAGGGCTCTCAGATCCGCACTCCCCAGCAAGGGAGTGTTCCACCACTGGAAGAACAGATGAGGGGACAAAGGAAAGAGTTGCATGGATGCTGTAAAAAAGGGTGATTTAACAGCTCCTCAATACACTGACTGCTGCACCAGCCTCTCCAAAATTGTCCTTTAGTCTTTATGAATAGGAGTTCACTTTCTGAACTTGATTCTGTTTGGCAAGAGGCATTTGTATCACTTAATTCCATCTGCATCCTCAAATACAGGGTTAGGCAAAGCTGAAGATCTTGTCTCTTAAATAAAAGTGCATTTTGCACATAATAAATATTCCTGATATTCAAACCATAGATTGCAGTGCTTTCAGTCTTACTAATCTTGAATGTGAAAATAGCATGAAGTCTGAATTAAGAAAAAATACTCTGGTATGTACAAAATATATACCAAAAACCTGCCACCTAAATCATACAAAACTAATCTTTATAGGCTGCTAATCCGTTTATAGCCTCCAGGAGATCCAAAGCAGTTATGCAATAGCACAAGAAAATGGCTCTGCAACATCTCTAAATTATTTAATTTCTGTCCTTGTATGCAAGACATGTTTTAGAAAAAGTGTTTACTTTCTTCCACACTTGAAGTTAAAATATTCTAATCATATATATAAAAATCTGAAGACCAGTTCCTCTGGTAGCTGCAATGCTTCCTTCATTTGCCCAGGGTCATCAAAAGCATGAACTGATTTCTTTTCTCCCAGCTTTTACTCTAAGAAATGCCTACAGAGCAATAGGAGATCCTTTAAATACACTTGGTTGCACAATAAAGGTGGGGTTTGTGTGAGTTTTTGGTTTTTAATTTCACACACTTAAGGTTTCCTAATTACAATTAAGCTCTAATAAACCCAAGTGAGAATACTGCAGCCATTTTTATTGAATTCTACCAAGGCTGCTTTGCACCACCTTTCCTTCTCATTTCAGGGTAAAGGAACACCCTACAAGCAGGCATATGTGGGCTGCATGGTCCAGATGATGTATCCTGTAACACAAATTACAGCTGTAAAATTACTAGAGAAATCTTGCCATGTCTGTAGTGAAATTGTTAGAATTCAACACTAATTCAAATCCTGAGCAACAAGGAAAGTGGTGCAAGACAACAGCTCATTTAGAAGAAAGCCTCTGCATTTTAACAGCATGATACCATGTTTATAGGCTGGTAACACCAGAGCTTAGTGCTTTCAGGGAAAACAAAATACAGAACAATGAGAACGTGTGGAAGGAGGGAGGCTCAGTGGGGAAAAGAAGAAATACAGGTTGAACCTTAGCCACAGGGCTACCACAGAACTCGGTTTAACTTGACCTTGGACACAAACAAGTGGCACTGGTTGCTCAGTCTCCCACATCTGCTTGTGGAACTAAGCAAGGCCACATTGCTGGAGGTATCAACTTAGGAATTAAGGCTACCAGAACAGGCCTTGTTCTGGTTCAAAGGTGCTCCAGCACTGATCACCTTCTGCCATAAAAAGTGCTGGGAGGGAAAGAATTGTGTAAGGATCTATTACGTTCCACCAAAAAGACATCCTGCAAACCAGTCGCCTTTTAAAGGAAATTTTTTTGAAACTGAAAAATGGCTACTTAATTCTAATTTAAATGTACAAATCATACCTAAATGCCCATACACACACACATGCAAACAGTTGCCAATTCCAGTGAAACTAATAAATACTTAAAAAAAAAAAAAAAGAAGTTCAAAAAAGTTCACAAAATAAACAAGTAGAGGATAACCAAAATTACCACGATGCACATGACTACAATGGGACACTCTTCCAATGCACAAATAGCATGCCAACTGTGTTGGGAATACTTTAAGCCATCCACTATCAGCAGTAACAGCAAGAAACCCATGATGCTGCATGCTGGCAAGAAAGAAAGAAAAAAGGTGGTAAAAGCAAAAAGCTGAGGAAAAGAAACCATAATGCAAAAGCAAACAAAAGAAACCAAGTCACAACAAACATCTCTACCTGAAGAGGTGCACAAACAGCTTGCCAGACAAGCATGCAAAAGCACCAATTCCTTCAAGCCACATTTCTTTTATCTACCATTTTTCCACTCCAAATCTGCCTAAAGCCTCACATACAATTCTCAACCATCTCCTTTACTACTTCAACTAAACTCACTGTTCCAACTCCTCAGATCTGAACACGGAGAAATTTTATTTGGGTGTTTTCAAGGAAATTCAATTGAATACCTGTTTGTGTTGTTGATCCAAGATCTGAGTTAATTCACTGTCTGGATATAGCTGTCTGACAGAGAAATGGAGAAACTGCTGATTTCTACAAGAAGTACTTTTGGGACAAGTGCTTTTCTATACGATCTGTGATGTTTACATACAAGAATCGAAAGCTTTTTAAAACTAGTTGTTAAGACACAGCTGTCTAGTTCAGCTGTGACTGTTTTGACCTCTACAATCATCCAAATGTCCCTTTGTCCTCTGAAGTGATCTGGGCAATGAGATTTTTCCCAAGTTGCCAGTATTCCTGTGAGATATGGATATCTCTACTCTCATCTTCTCTCCTTCCTTCCTTCAACAGAGTAGGTTTCTAGACAGTTTAGTTACTGGCTTTTCCCAAAGACAAGCAATATAATAGCTTGTATCAGAATTTACAGAGCAGGAACTATAGATTTTCTATTTTTCCTTTAAAAGAAAGGCAGTGGTTTAGTTGGCTTCTATGCAGTATAGCATAAAATAAGCAAACAACAAAGGAAATAGGGTGAAAAATGGATGAGGAAGGAGAGTAATGGAAGTGGAGAGAGACAATTTAAGCAAAACAAGAACAATCAAATGCTTGTTTGTTGTTGGCAAACATATTCCCTGACATGAAAAGGAGCAAAGCAAATATGAGCAGATCTGACTGTTCCCCAAAAGGTAAGAAATACAAGTCATATAAAAGAAAGTTTGCCTCCTGACTTCCTCCTGCTCAAACAAGCCTTGGCCGCCACCCAGTGGAAGTCGAACTCCACTACAAGACTTTTACAGATAATCGCTTCAGGAGGCACTAACAGCCTCATGCATCGAGTAGCAGACATGTAATTGGAGTAAAGTGCTTTAAGTGCTCTCTCCGGTGAATAACAGTCTAGTCCTTAATTTCAGCACCAGAATACATGCACTTTGACTGTTCTAACACAATTTTCAAGGATGGTAATGGTCATAAAAACAACTCTTAAAATGACATCTTGAAATTTTGTGTTTATTTTCCACCAGTGACATCCCATCTTCTTCGGTTTACAAGTCCAGGAGAATTTTAAAGAAATTTAAGTGCCTGCACTAGAAGCTCAAGCTGCTGTCTGAAAGTCAACCTCTGGTCCTCCTCTATCACTGGCAAAGGAGTTGCTAAATGAAATACTGCTGGACAACTTGAAGGGAGAACAAAAAGCACTCTTGCCTCTCTGATGCTGTGTCACTTTAGTAGTACTGACAGTAAGGAGAACTTATTTTATGAACATCTGCATTCAGATAAACAACAGAAATTTCAACAGATTTAGTCATCAGCCAGAAGATACAGGTGACCAGCTGCATGTCTGTAAGGTGCCCTTGCAAAAAAAGAAATTTGTAAAATTAGCCACTGTGCTTTACATTCCTAATTCCACATTTCTTCCAGAAAATATACTTCCTTGAAAAGTCAGTTTTAAACAGCAATACTAGAAATGACCACCAACACAACCATCTGGATCACGTGTTTAAAGATCATGCACGTTTTAAACAGTAAAGATTTTTAAATGATGCAAAGCCAACATCTAAAACTGCTGAGGATACATACAAACTATATTAGTATAATTCCACGTATTATTTTAGTTCACAGTCTTGTAAAATAGCTGCATCACACAAGAAACAAGGCAGAAAAAATAGTTTAGTTGATTAAAACATGAAGTGCATTGTCTGAAATAGCTACTTGTGTATTCTTGAAGTACAAGAGAAAAATCCAAAATTCCTCTGAAACAAAACACAACCAAAAGAAAGACACCATCAGAAACAGGAAAGTCAAGCTGAACTACGTATTTCTATTGTTTTGGCTGTCAAAAGGCTCATTAACAGGAGAGACCAGACGATATTTAATAGATTACTAAGGTAGTATAATACATTTCTCCACTATCACCGAAGACTATGTAAAATAGGTAAGTAAATAAAAGATACTGATAATAAATTTAATAACATTTAACTTCAAAGATAAATATCGGATAAACATTTAAAAATTTATGGCAAATGCAAGATTCAAATTTTACTAGTTTTCCCTGAATACAGAAAAGATTGGGAAAACTACAAGAACTGCAGTTTAAAGCTGGTGTTAATCACAAGGACACACGCAGATTCCAAATTTGCCAATATTGCTTTAAAATTAAGGTACAAGACCTTTATCTCTGATTTAAGGCTTTCAGCTGCTGTAAAGTCTATTAAACTTCCAGTGCTAAAAATCCAACTCAGGACCCCTCTGCCCTTCCCTTTTCAGGACACCTTATATTAAAACACAGGTGAGAAATTGTCTCAAGAACATACCTGAGGGGCTTCAAGACTTGAAGGTGGCCCTGGCTGTCTTGTTTACAAAGCACTGGATTAATAAACTGTTTTCAGCAACATATTTTTAATATGGAACTTTCACTGGTAAGCACTTCTGTTTATTAAAGTCAGACACTATAAAAATCTATCCATATATAAATATTGTTAATTAAGCATTGCATTATTCATGTAGTCCTACAGGAAAAAATTACAGCAAAGCTGGAAATTCTATCCGTATCTTGTGAGCATTTATAGAATTTAGCTGCTGTTTTAAATAACAGACAAGGAAAGAATTTGCATCGAGGAATTTTGGAAATCAGTGGTGTATACCAAGAAAGTTCTTCTCATTATGGTCTTAACATCATCCTTGAATTAAGGAAGAGACTGTTGAATCTACACTGGATCTGGCTCCAGAAGAATATGTAAAGTCACACAGATTTAGGTGAGAGAGCTGTTCAAGAACCAGCCATGATGTGGACACCTTTCATCATGTTCCAGGCAACCCAGAAAATACCAAATGCCTTTTCTTCTTTTTGAGGGTGTGTCAGAGAAGTACCTTCAAGGACAGTTTCTATGTACAGCTGTCACAGCCTCCCTTCTCCAAGGTCTCAACAACCACAGCTTCCCAGTAAGAGGTGCGCTTATCACACAGCCCCCCATCTCCAGAATCACAGGAAGAGAGGGAACCCACCTTGGGTTCCTGTAGGAAAAGCACTGGAGTTCCAAGCCATCCTCTGGAGGTTACAGTTGCAAAGTATGGGCTACCCTACACTGGTCAGCGCTCAACTAGAAATCAGCACAGAAAGCAGGAAAAATCCATGGTTTTCTTTATGCTAAACAACCCTGGTATTGACAAAAGCAGCTCACTGACATCCAAAATTAGCAAGATCCCCTTAACACCCATGTTTTCTGGCTGAGCATTTTAGGGGCTTTATCAGTGAGAAAATGTTAAACAAGTCCCTTCCTTCTCTGCTCTGAAGGGAACAAGGAGCTCCTTAATTCAGTGAGAGAAGCCATGGAGGAAGTGAGCCAGAGAAAGCTACATCAGACATAAACAGACATCCACTTTAAAGTAACACGAAAGTTATTACCTCTTTTAATATCCTACTGCAGCTTACCCTACTAGGGCAGGAAAATCTATACAGCCTAACAAAGGATGCCAGATGGAAAATTCCACTGAGCTTAATTAGCTCACTGCTATTCCTGGATGACTGATACTGATGCAATTGCAAGATGAAGATTTTTTTTCTTTTTTCCTAACATGCATTTTTACTTTAGTTCTTAAAGGTATAATTCTTGCTCAGTGAAAAAAATAAAAAACGTACAAGACAGGAAGCAGTGCTTTGATTTCAGCTGAGAAAACTAAAATAAACATTATTTTCTCAGGCTACAGTGAATACTTAAATGAGCAGGCTAGTGTTTTTTGTGTCTGTACCACATATAATAGTTTCATATGTTTTAGATTAAATTAGGAGAAAAACAGTAAGACTCGAGGTAGTAAAGACAGTAGAGCCAGACATCTCTATGGAGTTTACATGGCCAGGTTTTGGCAGCCTGTGGGAGGGACCCCAAGCTGGAGAAAGGGAAGTGTGAGGGAGTCCTCACCTCGTGAGAAAGAAGCAGCAGAAACGATGAACTGATCACAACTCTAATTCCCTGCCCCTCCCTGTGCTGCTGGGGAGGAGGAGGTAGAAAAAAAAATGGGAGTGAAGTTGAACCCATGAAGAAGGGAAGAGTGGGGGAAGGTTTTTTTAAAGATTTTATTTCTCACTATCCTACTTTGATTTAATTCATGATAAATTCAATTCATTTCCTCAAGTCAAGTCTGTTCTGCCCAGGATGGTAAGTGCTGAGTGATCGATCCCTCCCTATTCTTATCTTGATCCAGAAGTCTTGTTTTGTTTTGTCTCCTCTGCCCAGCTGAGGACAGCACACAGTATCCTACCAGGATCAACCTGCCACAACACATGAGCAAAGCTGAATGTCTAGAGAATGTTCAGAACCTGTAAAAGAATATTGCTTGAAGACAGTGATTAATAAAACCAAGATTAAGAGAGTGCAGAAAATTTTAAAAAATAAAATAAAACCAAAGGCTTATGAAGTTCCTATGAAGAACGAATGAGGCAGCCTCACTCAAGCAGAGATAAGAGCAGACAAATCAGCTAGATTCCCAAGGATTAGGATGAAGGCATTTTATTTTTATTCTGTGTAAGGTTAAGTAATGTTCCCTTCTACCCCTAGCAAAAACACACCACACAGAAAGGCTTGTCCAGGCTAGTTTGAAATCAAAAAGGAAAAAGCTCAATTCCAGCATCAAAATACACTTTACTTTGGCTTTCGTCTTCCTGTTTTTTAAAATTAAACTTCTCTCATTCATGCTGAGGGGAAAAAAAACCAACACACAAAGACATTTTGTTACCAATGTTGCTTTAGCTACCAAAATTAAGAACCAATGTGGCTCAAAACAATTAGCATCCTGTCAGCTCACCATATCAGAAGTTACACCTAAGTGTGCACAGTATGAAATCAAACAACTGTATCCCATTGCCAAAGTGTCTTGGCAAGAAGACACAGTCACCATTCCTTGCTGTTGGTAGCCACAAGAAGACTCCTTGAGTCTCACATTTTCTGTCACAAGGTGGGTGACTTACGTCACCTCAATCGTCCTTGAATTTTCTGTGATAATCCACAGTATTCTCAAACAAACTTCCATCTGAAGGCATTTTATGTTCTACCAAAACAAAGGCCTTAAAACATAAATAAGTTAGGAACACACTTTCTGCCTTCTGAATCAAGAAAATTTCCAGTAAATTCTGTATTTTCCACAGAGAAGCTCAACACAACCTACATGCACATGATTTTCTAGGCTGGAAGATAAACTAACTCTATCAAGTAGCAAACTACAAAAATCTTTCCCAATTCTTCCCCTACCACGGTTTCAAGTGGAACTTTTCACTGATGAAATTTACTTTAAAACATCCATAAAAAAGTCTACGCATCGACAAACAACTGAAGTTGTTGGGATAACCCCCTCACTGCTGAAACACAACCATGGAGAACTCTGTATTTAAGATTTAAGAGACAGGACTCCTGTGATCTATGTAACGTGGTGGTGTGGAGCTGATGTTAAAGGACACAGCTGCTCATATTTGTCACCACTGTGACAAGATGCCTGAGACAGCACGTGGCTGAAGAGCAGTGACAAAGAGCAACTTCTTCTGAAGAGAAAGTCAAGATTGAAACTTAGCTTGGGGAAAAAAAGATGGAGAGAAGGTAGAACAGGAATGCTGTGGTGAGAAAGGGGAAGCAACTGATTAAAAGGTGAAAGACTTACACCTACTGTGGCTGGAAGAAATTCTGCTGGACAGATTGTACAGAAATTCAGGAAGAGGGTAAAACACAGGAATATGGAGCAAGAGAAATGGAAACGCTGACAAGAACCAAAAGAAGAAACAAATATACGGAAAGTGTTTGTACTCCATAGGAACAGATCTGCTAAGAACCAGATGAAACAGGTATTTACTTGTGATGAGTAGTTCTGACACAGCCCAATACTGTGTGCGATAAATAATATCTACAGAAACAGAAAAATTAAGTTCATTAATGAAAGAATAAATTATCACAACAATGCTACACAGGCAATCTTTATTCTGACACTTCTTAACTTCTGAAAGCTAACCATAGCAGCTTTATTAAGTTAATTCAAGGTAAATTCTGCCATGTTTGTAATTTTTAAAAAAACATTTTGTCACATACTTTCCTACAGTTAGCAAGGATAAAGTAAAAGGGCTCTGAGTAATCACAAGAAAAATTCTAATTAAAGACTATGGAGATAGGGATAGAAAAGAGAATAGAATCTTAAGAGGAAGAAGAGATCCCATACATTTCATAAGTAGGGCCACATGAAACAACCATCTCTTATCTGTAACCAAAAAGTACAAACACTAAGAAGAAACAAAGAAAACTATTCAATTAAACACCCAGAAGGTCTATCTCTTACAAGAAATTAAAAATCTGGATTTGACTAACAGAAGAAGCTATTTGACCTGAAGTTTGGTCCATATCTAATCAATCTACAAAACAGTCTGGATTCTCAGGCAATGTAGTGTTTCAGACACTTTGAAACCTTGGTATTTAATCCTGTATCTGAAAGGTTTTATAAATTCAAGTTAATAAAATTACCAGTACATGGTATTTTTCAAAGTGCTTTGCTATTAGCTTAAAACCAGTAAACAAAACACCAAAAGAAGAGGAAATTCATGAAAGGAAAAGTGCTGATTTTACACTGTAAAATATTTTTGGGTAAAAACTCCCCAAATGTATGCAGTGATGAAGAGGAAAATATTTGCACAGTTTTCAACAGCATGAATTAACATTTAAAAAACTAACAATGTGTGAAGAGTTGCAAATATCTAACTCTGCATATGTGCAAGTTTCTTACCAGCTACTGGTAAATCCAGCTTTGCTCGTTTCAATTCTGATATAGAATTTTGGAGCTGCTCTATTACAAAGTCATCTTCATAGAAGAAATCCTTGGCTAAAGACTCCTGCAGAAATTCTACAAGCTCTTCCATTTGTAATTTCATCAGATGCTCTATATAAGGAGAAAATAGTACATAATACATTAAGATATCTTGATAATGAACACTCAAAAATGTACTTTAGTCATTAGGTGCTTTTGTTTTCAAAGCAGAATGAAAAACACTTGTTAATTAGGCAGATAACAGATTTCTACAACCAGAGATCTAAAAATACATTAAAAATTCACTTGCAAGTCACCATGGAAATCCTTTCTACACGTTATTCTCTACTTAGAACAGTGCTTTCCAAAACGGGGCATCTGCAGAAAACTAACTACAAGTCATCCTCCTTCAGCCTTCTCATCTCCAACAGCTTCAGGTCTTTATTTGTCAGCCTGCATCCTCAACTTACAAACACTGCTGTAGATCAGTACAATATACATCATCTCTCTTATTAGGAGCTCTGAAAAGCAGAAGAACATTTTAAAAATCACTGTTTACAGTACCCTCATTCAGAACTGAATTAACTCCCAATGAAATGATGATGGCAGCTCACTTCAGAACTGTTGCTTCAGGCTCTCTGAAAATTCAGGTCACATTTTGAAAGTCATTTTACAGTTATCAGACTATTTTTCTTTCTCTTACAGCAGTAAGGTCATGTGGATTGCAAGGCTGTAACTGCATACCTATGTCACTTTTTTCATCATTTGTATGTCATCCAAAGTTTCAGAATGTATAATTTTAATATGGAAATCACAAAAAAATGTTTTGGTGCTGTAATAAAAATGCTCTTGGCATGTATTCCACAATGACACTTTGACTGGATAGCTATACCATCCACATTTTTGAGGGTAGACAAGAAACTGGAAAACAAATCAGAATCTGTCTTCTGCCAGCTTCTCATCTCCTCTGTTGCCGTGAGGTTCTCTGTGTTTGATCATGGAGGAAGTTGCTGTGTACTTGCTAAGCAAGCAAATCCACACTCAGACTTTTTCCTCAGGCCTTCCCATTAAAAGAGTGGAGAATAACAAAAAACTTCCAGGTAGACGTCTATTTGCAAATAAAGAAAAACCAAAATGCTAAGCCTAATGATTTGCTTCTAAATGTTTAGCTTTCTCAAGTGCAGTAATGTAAAAAGTAACCTTTTCCATTTTTCAAAGCAGTTTGTAAACAAGCTCATGGGAACACCCCAGTGAGACAGTGAGGTAGCATCACCACAGTTCAAGAAGGATAAACTAGCAAGGAAATTACAACATTGATTCTGCAGGCCCCATGAAGACCTCTCTGCATTTACAGAGAGTCAAATGACTTCACTCAGAAAACCAAAATCCCACAAGAAGAGTGTCTCAAACTCGAGCTACAAGTTATCATCCATAGAAATGCTCAAGTCTATTTAGAAGCCAACATCCACCTTCAAAAGCTTTTTGGGTCCTTTGGAACTTAGGATGCTAAGTCACTTTGGTGAACCAAGCATAGATGCTTTAGACAGTTCTATCCAAAATCTCAATTTTTACCTCACCTGAAGTCAAGAGATGAAGGAGAAGGTCACACAGGCAGACTAGAGGAATTCTGGATTTTAATTACATTCTTGGACGAACAATGGTATCACCACATAGACTGGTGATTCCTCGTTGCTGAGGTATTTGCTGGTAGATTTTCAGCATTTAGTGGCATACTCTGGATTCTTTGTGTGCTTTTTTAATTAATTTAAATCCTGTGAGGGCTAACAAGCCATTTCCAGACCATGGAACTACCACACTTCACGCCACTGTTTAGTCAGCAGTACAACTCACTTCAGGTCCAAATAACTTTTTGACACTAATAAATACTTTTCTTTGATAATCACACTGCATTGGACCCAGCTGAGATGGAATTAATTTTCCCCACAGCTGCCCTCACAGTATTGTGCTGCACACTGGTGTCTAGAAAGGTCCATCTTGCTTTCTCCTTCCCCCAATCCTGCTGGAGGAGGGGAGGGATAGAGCAGCTTGGTGGGCACCTGGATCCAGCCAAGGCCGATCCACAACATACATACATTAATAAAGCAAAGATTTTTAACTTTTTGTGCGTAAGGAATGAAAAATATCCCTCAGAAGCAACATAAGGCAAATGGGAAACTAAGATGTTCACACATTAAGGTCAAACTACACAAAATCAGATCAAAACTAGCTGAACGTCTGTTTAGGTTTCAAATGTTTGAGGAATTTCTTACTTCTGTGCAGTTTCAGAATTGTGTAAGACATAGCAGTGAGAATCCGCTCTCCTTCAAGTATGTAGATATCCCATATCCTGAGGCTTAATGTAAAGGGAGTCTGCAATGACAGAATCAGGCAATGCTGTGAAAACAGTCTGCCCCAAGTCACAATTAAAAACTGCAACAGAAAGAAAAACATACTCACACGATCAAGAAAACACTGGAAAAACCACTTGGTTGTGTAAAAGCTGGTGGGCATATCCTGGGAGTCCTGCAAACAACACAACAAAGAAGTTGAAAAATATTTTCAAAAATTCAAGTAATGAATTGAACTGTCCATGAAAAAACATTTTCCCCATGAGGCCAATGTAGGCAATAGTCAATAAAGAATTAATTAAAACTATATAAGACATTGTTACTTCAATCCAACAGATGCAATTCTGGTTTTTATAGCTTTTCTTCATCAATTTCACCACCTGAAGAACATGCACTTGGAAATGCAGAAGTATTAATACATCCTAGACTTTTATCATGTTCTTGGGACAGAGGTAGCAGAGGATAAAATCCTCTCTCAAGAAAATAAATCAATATTCTGGAGCAACCCAAGTTCAGGCACTAGGTCCATTAAGTCTTTCATCTCTCTGTAGCACGGCTGCCAATTTATGCCAAAGGCTGAAAGAACTTTGTTACAAAAATATATATGCACCAGAAATGATTGTAAAACAACCAAATTCTTTGACCACTGGGCCTCAAAAACAGGATGTAGGCTGATATGGAATTTTATTTCTGAATTAAGGGGCCTAATTTCCCCTAGAGCACTGATAATCCACGTGGTATGACACCCATTCAAAGATTGGTAAAGCTTCTCTGCTGCTTCATGGAGCTCTTCAAAGTCCTTTGCACAGTTAGAGGAAAAGTTGAAGGAAAAGCTGAGAAGTTAAGAAATCCTGAATTTAACTGTGGGAAAACATATTCTATGCTTGCCAGATTCAGCTTTTCCAAAAATTATGGACCAAATTCAAGAACTTAGTTATACAAACACTGAATAAGCAACAGGCCAAATCCCTTTGGTTTATGTGCAGGCTTTACTTTTGTCTTTCAGGAGTTAACATTGACTCATTTTAGTGACACACAAAGAGATGAGGAAAAAGATGTTGCAAGTGAGCATCTCTAACACTACCTTTTAAGAACTGGAGATGAATTCTGGCAGTACCAATGTAGTGTGAAAGGAAATTCTTAATGACTACTGGAAGGACATTTTTCTCCCATGAGAAAAATAATTTACATCTTAGAATAAATATAGCCAATATTAGGAAAAAAAAAAAAAAAGGCATATTATTTTCTATTTAAGAGTATTAGAAAAGATAAAACTCTACATTTAGCTTCATGAAAATAGAAGTATTTTAAAAGGACCACTAACCCCTCTTACAAAGGTTCTTTTTTAAAGAGATTAAAACTGGTTGTTCATAAAAGTCACCTCTGTCCAGAGATGAACCACAAAGCTAAACACACAAAAAGCCCTTGATAAAATGTTCTAGCATCAGCTCGTTTACAGCAGCTCACACAAGGCCAAATAGAAGAACCACGCATTGTCCTTAACTCAGAGGTCCAGAGTGAGACAGACATCCAAACTACTCACTCTTAGGATCCAATTTTATCATAATTCTGCCAAGGTGCACCATAACTTTGTCTATAATGAAAACAACAGCATATCTGCTTCTTAAAGCTTTTCATTTTTTCCTGAGGTTTGAGTATTCTTGATCTAGTGGGTTCACCTGAACTGAAACAAGGCAGAAAGCTGTAAAGCAGCGTTGCTTGTATAGTGAAATAAATACTTACCAAATGCTGCTTAAGTTTGGACAAAAACTTCTTCAGTATTTTGTCATGATGTTCCTGAAACCTCAACAGTTTTGGAAAACCAGGAATAAAAAAACCTAAGAAAAGAAGTTGACCATTTAACAAGCATTTGTACTATAAAAATTACATTAAAAAAGGCATTAAGACTCCAAGAACATTATCCTTCTATAAGACCACTAAATCTGAACAGATATTCATAACAATATTTTGATGTTTCCATACAGATATGCACATCCTCCTGCCTAAATAGCTACAATCAATAGTAGTGACTATTACTAGATGTGTGACTTAGTGACTATTACCAGATCAGAATGACAAGTGACAGCAGATCCATCAGTGCTACAATAGCCAACCCAATATAAGATCATGTGAAAACCGTATTTATAATTATTCTTTAAAAGAAAACAAAACAAAGAATCACAACCCACACCCACTAAAATTGAAATTATAGGCCAGAAAATTCATGATAGAAGGGCAAACAGCATAGGTATCTAGTAGAACTGTCTGCATTGAAGAAAAGACCATAAAAAAAAGACAAGAGGGATATTCCAGCAAGACATCATGATTATATAAGTAAAGACTGTAAACTCATACAACTGAAACAATGGGCATAAAAAACCCTATCTAATAGGTTTAGTGATCATACATGGAAAAGGAAAGCTCCAAGATCCCCTTCCAACTGAGGTATCAGCAGAGTTAAAAAATGGCCCAGAGCAAACACATAACACAAGGCCAAGAATCACGGACAGACACTGGGTTATATAGATCTAGTACAGCAGTTCCCTATTCTTAGGATGAAAAAGGCTATTAAAAAAACCCAAATATCTTTTAAGCAGTATGAAAACTGGAAGAACAAGTATAGATCCATAGCAGCCATACCACTTAAAAAAAAAATTACTAAAGAAGTTCCAAACCCAAAAGCAAAGTCTTTCTAGTTACCAATTGTGTAACTCAGTGCACAGTCACTAAAACACAAGATTTACTACCTCAGAATCACACAGGTTTAGTATTTTATAGATACAAATGCAAATTCTACAATACTTAAATGTCAGGTTGCATATTAGGAAATTTCAATAACACAGGCAAGGCATTTAGTTTCTTTCTTACTGTAAACAGTGAATGACTACATCAAAGCTAATTAGCCATCAACAGTAACAATAAAGGTTCTTTTTCCATGGAAGGTTGCTCTTTCACGTTTATATACACCAACTCGTTATGCTGAATTTCTAAGACTGTAGAAAAGATCAATGGAAAGAGCTTCCAAAAAAACCAGGTAATTTTCAGGGTCAGGTGTCTGTATTTTTATCATTTAGAGACTTCACATACAATATGAAATACCCCAGAGACCAAATTCATCTCTTGATTTCAAGTGGTGTTATATTAGAAATTAGTCTGGCTAATGGGCTGCACCCAAAAAGTATTCCAGGTTGCCATATCATAGGTAAAAGTGAAAAACACATGAAAAACCTTGTCTGTGGGGAGGAGCTTTCAACCATCCTAATCTTGCCAATATGATTCTAATTGAATTACTCAGCCCACTCCCATGATTTCCATAGGGAGATGCCCATTTCAAAGAACCATCTGATGGTCTGTGGCATCAAGTGCAATTAGAAAAGTTTTTCTTCACAGATATTGGCAAATTGGAATTGAAATTACTTAAGCTTTAAAGAGTTGACCAACAGTGCTTTAAGCTAGTTTCTCCAAAGAACACAGAAAGCGCAAACTGTAATATGACATCAGTTAAATCAGTTTTAAAGTTTTCTTTCCACAATCTGCAGTGATATTTACAGCTGCACAGTGACATAAACTGATTTAAAACAGATACATTCTAAGAATCACAGGAAATCCAGGTTGCATGGGACTTCTGGAGATTATCTGGTCCAACATGTTGAAGGCAGAACCTTAGACTAGTTGGCAACATTTAATAAATGATAAATTGGCAACACATGAGTTATAATTAAAGTTTTATCAGCATATCTATAAATGCAAACTTGCCTAACAGGAGCTGCCAAGACAGTTTCAATGTGTATAATAAAGCTGTGGCATGATGGTTCATATGCCCTGTGGAGGAGCTCATCAAGCCTTGGGCTAACTCAAAGCTCCCTCCTTCCCTCTCAAGTCACTTGGCAGGTGTGTGATAGGAATGAAGGAGGGGAAGAGAGAGGTTTGCAATATCTCAAGCAACAAATCTGCCTGTGTTCACCCTCTTGTTCATCACATCTTTGTTTACCATGCACACGATTTGGTAAATAGGGAGCTGATTTTGACTTACTTCCCCCAAAACACCTAGAATTTTCTGTGAGCTTTGAGAAGCTCAATATTCTACACTGTTGCAGTTGCACAGGTTTGGATTATTATGAAATCTATAGATTTTTTGCAAGATGCTTTTAGTCTGTGTTTATTGTGTAAAGCTCTAAGAAAATATTTTGACATTTGACGAATTCAAAATTTCATTTATGACACTGACATCAGATAACACTTTTTTTCCTTCCCCAGTGCTGATAGCTTTGCAGAACTGTAAACAGCAAACTAACAAACCATCCCTTTGTTTTGGGGGTGGAGAACATTCAGGAACACTGAAAAGCCTGGGAAGGAAGATATCACAGAATGAGAAATTCTTCAGCAGGGAAAAGCAGCTAGAGCTTGCTGGAAATTTGCTAAAACCCCAAGTTCTGGATGGCATTTACTTTTGCAGCCTTCCAAGAACCACAGCTTTTGTGAATCACCACAACTGTAACATCACAAAGGTTTTGGAATTCCTGGGCTTGCTCCATACCAACAGCCAAGTAATATGCATAGATCATAATAAATCTGGCATGGAAAGAGAGAACTACCAATAACATAAGAACAACATTACCAAGAGAGCAGGAAATTCTGTGTGAGGCAGAGATAAAACTGAGAAGCCTGAAGTTCACGCCTAGACACAAGTCCATTTTTTACTGCAGACTCCTGTCCTGCCAAATGATAGCACAGCTGCAGTATTATTTAACACATTCTCTATTAGGTTTCCACTACTATTTTATTACTATATAGATGTCTACATAACCAGCTTTCAATTGGTTACATTCCCTGAGAGAATAAGAGAAGAGGAAACCATCTGATTTTCATTAAGAACTATTTGAAAGATATCACATATAAAAACCATTACTTACTCTTACGGATGAGAGCTCCAGTAACATGCAATACCTCCCTCAAGTATAAAACTCCCATTATGTCTTATTTTTGACCAATCAGAACAGCATAGTTCCATTTTCAAATAATTTACAGCTTAAATAGGACAGGCTGAAACCTAAATATACTGACATGAAACTCCATACCATGCATAGCGTGCTTTGGACCAGAGAGAAGTTTCACCAAGGCCCAGAAGGCATCTTCTTCATTCATGTACATCAGGAGCAAAGCTGTGATCTGGCTCATTCCCTGACAGTATCCAACTTCCTGAAAACCATACAGTGGAAATATTAAAATGCTGGAAACAAAAGCCTCATAGCCATAAGCTTTTAGCTTTTCCTTGGGGTACTGGAGGAAAGATGATGCCTGTCCTGATGGCAAAGCTTCCCACCAAACACACTTCATATTTAAACATTAAAAATATTGGCAGGTAGAAGGGATGATGCACAACCCTCCAACTGAAAAATAACTTGGAAGTATTGATTGCTCATTAGAACTCACTACTGAGGAACAAAATCCTTTGTCAATACTAATATTTTCAAGTTACTGTATCATCTTATTGTCCAATGGATGCGTTTCTCATTTAGCTGTGATTTGGGGGGTTCTGTGGAGGGTGAGAGTATCTGGCTTTGTTCTGGTTTACAGTCAGGGCACCATCTGATAACCGCAGGATTTTTCAAGAGTGACCTGTAACTATAAACTTGCTCAAGTTTAGCAGCCCAATAGCAAGCAACTCTAATAAACCCAAAGAAAAAATTTATTGTTCCAAAACTGAACTTGAGTACTTCCTCTGCTATTAATTTTGAATTTTATGGCAGGAACCAGCTGTCACTATCATTCAGCTGTTCAGATAACCCCATCAATAAAGTATATGTATGGAAAATTACTTAATTGTTGAGTAAGTTTTTTCAGGTTTCCAAATTCTTAGCACAACTTTGCTCTAGGGATAAAACCAAAGCATTAGAACTGCTACACATTAAGAGGAAAAATACAACAACAGAAGTGCGAAATAAAAACTTCACTATAATATTCTCATCATTACAGTTTAATGATTGATTTTAAACATAATTATTCATGCAACTTGAAAATACAAGTCCAGTGTTTTATAGAAGGCATAAAAGGCCAGACAGAAAGGTTTGGATTTTGAAAAAATCCAAACAAACCAGTATTTAATTCAAATAACTGCTTAATTTCTCTTTCCTCTTCTAAAGCTAATATATTTTATATTGACTTCTAGAGAGTTGCTGATGGATACAAAATGGAAGATACACAGAAATGCTCAAAATGGGCCCAAGGAATGAGGGGACAGTGCATTAAAACCACAGTTAAACGTGGACACGATGGCGTTTCTTTTTCTTCTATTTTTAGCATACAGCCAAAAGACATTGCAAAATACATAAGCTTCTAACCCTTATGAAATAGTCTGGAAAGCCCACTCTAATAAATCCCCATCCAGGACTGCAGCCAAGACAAAGGGCTTATGTAAAGAAGATGCAACCTTTTAAACTAATTTCAAATTTTTAGAACCTTTCAGGTTATGAAACACACCTGTGGACTCCAACATGCATCTTTCTGCAGTATTTTCCTCCCCATCATTCAAATGAAAGGGAGGTAGATAAAATAATGGGGGGAAATACCAGTCACATAACACTCCAGCACAACACAAATTCATTATTTTAATTAGACACAATCCTTGGCTTCAGCCAAATTGTAAGCACAGTTCACTCTGTCCAATAAAACTCCTGAGATGCTTCATTTTAACTTCAGCTCAAAACACATCAACAAATCATTTATTTCTGTGTACCTCCAAAGGTCTCTGAAATGTCTGTTGGTTTTTTAGGGAAAAAGCAATGCAAGTTATCTTACAGCACATTCAGAGAACCAGATTTAACTGTGAAGGAACACAACTTACCGTATTGTATATGGAATATGCAGCTAAAACATGGAACAAAGATTGTTGCCTGAAGAAATAAGAGCAGAAAATGAAAAAAATTATAGTATTATCTTTTGTAAAAACAGAAAAACATAGAAGTAGTGAACTGGATTTTGGAAACACGTTTTCCCAATTTAACCTGTCTAGCACTAAAGACCAGGATAAACCACACTTCACAATGATAAGTGCTTCTGATTTCAAGCCAATTTCATAATTAGCACCTTTAAGATGTTTTACATGTTGAAATGTTTCAAAAAGTATCAATAATACTTTAGAAGAGAGTGATGGCACATCATCATTTTTACAGACAGGTAAAGTGAATCATTGCATGGGTGACATTTCAAACACTAATTTATTGTGAATGCCAAAATTTAAACGCCCTAAACCTGATTTCTGTGCTTGCAGAACACTAACAGCTGTTACTGATTCCAAACAGAGATGTAGAAGTGAAGATGTGAAATACACAAAGCAGCCACAAAGGTGTCTTAATCTTGGCACCAAAATTAGAGTCTGCTCTAGTGACTGCTACTGTCGAACTGAAGACAAACAATATTAACTCTGGCTCAGCATCTTGTGCTCAGCCCTCTGTTGATCTCTGGATACTTCAGAATTACCAAGAGCGTTGTAGAGGTCCTTTGCTTTCTGTAAAACAGTCTAACCTGTGAAGGTAGCCAGACAAAAAACCCCAAACAACAACAACCAGCACAACTCTGATCTTTCCAAGTGGTATATGAAAGTAATGGTGGAGAGCTCTCATAATCAACTTTTAAACTCACAGCTACTTTTTGTCACCTGTTCAGGAGAGAATCTGGATACCTGAACACCTACTTTCATCTACAAGCTGAGTTTTTCACACTGTCCTTTTTCTATCCAGAGAAATTTTCTTCCTGTTACTAATCAATGAATGGAAAGATGTACTAGCAGGCTAAAAAACAGCATGAACCAGAAGCTGCTTATTTTCTTTTGGGAAGAGGATTTATACTTGGAGAATTTTACCAAACATCTACATTATGGCATTTTGGTTTACCCTCTTGCAGAATTGAAGTTTAGCCATTCTTCAGTAACCAAAGAAGGTACTAGCCATTAAGCTGAGCCTCATTTTACAAGGACAAACTAACAGGTCCCCAATGTACATAGGAACCTCCTGTACCCTCAGATGACCATATGAAACTGAGCATAGGAGCTCTATCTCATTCACAGTTACATATACAGAATAATGGTGATTTTAGTATTATTTACACTTGATGGTAGGACTAAAGACCTGTAAAAGAATGACCCTTCAAAGACATACAGTCTGCTTAAAAGTCAAACAAGCTATTGACTTACCCAGGGGACTTTATTTCACTGCTATGTGAAATGATTTCTGAATTTTTCATTGAGGCATTGCTGGAAATGCATAATACAGTAATTCTGAGATCTATTCCAAGTGTGAAATTGCTTTAGGCAGCCAAAGGCTTTCCTGTGGACTCTGAGGGCATGGTTACAACAGCCACAGGGACTGGAGATGGCTCTGTTTGTGTTAACCCCAAACTGATGAGGCAACGAGCTTCTGCTGACATCTAAAATGTGTGCACAGAACAAAGAGAGGCCCGAGCAGCACAGGCACTGACAGCCCTGCACAAATGGATCTGAACTGCACTGGCTGCATGAATAGTCTCAGCTTGGGAATCTCCGCTCTGTGCTCCTTCCTTACAGCCATCACAGAAATTCCCCGATTTAGAACTTTTCCACAAAACATCTAGAATAACAATGGAAGAAAATGTTACTTTTATTATCACATTGAAGTCCACAGCTCTGAGTACTGCTTTTTGAGAACAGCAGACTACCATAAAATCTGCCTTGGCAAGAAAAGGAGATTAAAACCTGAACTAATACAGAAACAGAAGGGGAAAAATACCCTCTTCTTCTCAGCAGGGTGCTGATGCTGCAAACAAGCAACAATACTGATGTTTGTATCCCCACTTTTTTCACTATTAAGCATTTTTAAAGATGACAGCTGCCTAATATTCCTCATCTAGTGGCAGCAAAAAATAACAAAACATTCTGAAGAAATTCAAAAGCATTATGGCCTACAGTTCTAAATAATTAAATGCTCACATACAAAAATACTGCTTTATTTGGTTCTGAATCAGACACTGGGAGAAGAAGAACACGAAATCCAAATAAAGTCTAAAATCTCTGGGAAGGTGAAAGTTTACTTACTTTACACCGTATCTGTCCCGAAACATGATGTGGTCTCTGTATGTCCGGTTTACATCAAGGTCAATTTGCCGGATATCTGGCGACGACCCTCGTGCTTGACACTTCAATTTCTGGGAACACGGTAAAGAACAGAATTTAAGTTTAAAGTTGTGAACTCTAAAATAGCAGAAATCTGCTTGACTGTACAGCTATATTAAAGTAATTGCCATCACGCGATTTAAAACAATACAGAATAGCAACTCATGAGATTAACGGTTTTAACTCCCAAAATAAGCTTATACATGTACAAATTCTGAGAGTCAGAAGCAGCCACAGAGAAAAGATGTAGAAAGACCAATCCCATAACACAATTTTTCACTGCCCATATTTAAGGTTGTTTCAGCATTTCGAATTTCTTATTGCCATTTCTCAAGCAGGCACAGCACTAGAGAAAGACAGAAAATTAATTTTGCTACTCAGGAACAAGAACCTGAGATGCCAAGTGCTCTAGACTAGACTTTAAGCAAGTGATTTAGTGTGGTTTTCATACTTTTCCTGTCGTTTTCTCTAGCAGAAGTAACAGCTACATAGCTGCCATTTATTACCTAAGTACAGATAATGGACATTTCTATAGTAATTTCCTCTGTTTTTCTGTTCTAATCTAATTTAGCTGTAGAGTATGTCTACTTTAGCACTTGCTTTAGTGTTTTATAATTAAATCCATTTTTGTAACTGAATACTTATGAAGCCTGCACAGGTTTAGACTGACACCTTATTTTTTGCACTTAAAATGATTTTCTCTTGACACTCATTCATTTATTCTCACTTCTGTCCGTAAAAGTTGAGTTTGCAAGCCTCTGGATTCAATATGGTATTTTCAGAACATTACTTCTGACTATCAGAGAATACCACAAAAGGCAAAACTCTACAGACTCTGGTTGCAAAAAAAGAAGAGTAAAGACAAAAAGAGTAATAACAAAGGGATCAAACAGGGAACAGTAACATGCATCAAGTCTGTTTGAACACAACCAGAAGCTTTAGGCACATGAGGAATTACTTGTAAGTCATTGAACCAACATAACACTAACCACATCTCAGCTATGTGCACCTTTCAATATAATTTAAACTAAATACCCAGAATGATCTGTCCCCCCCAGACAGACCAGAAAGGCAGCAAAAGGAAAATTTCTGTTTTTTAAACACCTATGGTTTGATGGAATATAGGAAAAGAAGCACCCTGAGCCCTTGCAGTCGTGGCAGCTTCACGTGTGAGAGAACAGAAAAGTACCGAAAATTTGAGAAACAGGAAGGACAGAAGGTTAAGAACTGGTCTTTCCCCTGCAAAGAGAACTGAAAGAAGGTATTTGACCTACAACAAATGTGTATTATTCTTCTAAATTTAGGGTGTGCAGTTTGTGACATTTGCAGTGAGCAGTGTTAATATAATTTCAGGAAACAGGAAAATAGAGAGCAGCAAGATGAGTATATCGCAAATAAATCAGATAATGATGGAAGAAACTCTTTCTACTTCTGTATCTGAACTACAAACACGTCTTTGTTTTGTATTGAGCATTAGATGACACTAATAATTTCTGAAGATTATTTCACCTATTTTTAAATGCTTCTAGTTTTACTTGGCATTCTTCCCTGCAACGACATTAATCAGCATTAACTCTGTTTTACTTTGGATCTCCCACTACTCTTACTGAGGAATTTACAAAAAATATAATAGTCTGAAAGAGCAGCCTGTTAGACTAAAGAGTGAGAAATATGAGGAAGGTAACAGACACCAAAATTTAGATAACACCAATCCCAACACCAATCTTCTTCCATAAGATTCCTCATCTATTCACACTCAGCTCAGCTTTTGAATACACAGCCTTTTTCCTAGCTGAAACAAGCAATAGAGTGCAATGTAATTTCTAATTTATTTTTTTAACACTGCATAACAGCAAAGGCTTAATAAAGCCTGTAGTTTTAGTATCTGGTATTTTTTAATTAAGTAGAAATTCTACAAACTCACATTATAGAAGTCTTTCATTTCTTCTTTCATCTTAGGAACATCAAGCAGCAAAGACCAGACTTGCCCTCTGAACTGCAGTGGGATCCCTTTATAAATTCTCCTATGAAACTGCAAAAAGAGAAAAGAAGATAAAAATGCAGCACAATTCACAATGCTCTGAATAAAAGGAATAGTGATGCACAACATGCTAAAGAGAAAAATGCAATTACACCAACTGCCCTAAGAAAGGGATGACCTGCTGGTGACGAAGTGTTCCAATGTGTTTTGAGGAACATGTCCAGCAATGCCATTTGGGACCTCTTGACGGAATCCAGAGGCACAGGGACAAAATGGATACACAGGCCAAACCTTCCCAGGTGGCGTTTTCAAGTCAGGACTTTTGCATGTAGGAAGGTCTGTCAAAATTGTATCACCTTTGCCGAGCAAATTTTGTGATTTAGATCCCAAAAATCAGATTCCTAGCAACACTATTTCAGGGTAAGCCACAAATAACTCACTGTAATTATGGTCTATAAATAGAAATAGCAAAAGGCAAGCAGCAAAATCACAAAGCTTTAAAAATTATCAGTAAAAAACCAAATGCAGAACTGATTTTTGAATTCTTGTAAAACTGCAACAGAGTGCTGAAATGTATGTTATGCAAGGAGACAAACTGTGAGATCACAAAAAATCAGAATGTGCCATTTCTAAAGCTAACAGATCTCAGACTCTATTTCTAAACTAATAATCAGTCTCCTACATGCATATTAAAACATTTCCAAAAAAAACCAACAAAAAACACAAAAAGGTGTTACCATCTTTTGGAGACATACCTAAGACAAGGGAAATAAAAAAGGCAACCCTGGCAAAGAAAATGAATCCTTCTGAAGTTATGTTTTTACCATTATTTTAATGATTACACAGGGAGACAATTAGATTCAAAAGAGAACAAACCACACACAATTGCTCTCCAATATTTCCTTCCTGTTTATCCTACAATGAAAGTCAGACCTTAAAAATCTCAGTTGAAAAAGCTACCACTTCCTTTAAACATTTTTATAAAAAAGTTATGCTTGCAGTAAGAAATATTTCAAAAGCAATGCCCTCCTCAAAGACAGGATTTTTCTTCTTTTCACGTATTTCACATCTCCAGTTTTGGAAAATTAATGAACCCCTCTTTGCAGTATATTTCCAAACCTCCTGCCATTTGGAATATATTGGCTCTTTAAAGGTGTCTTTAATTCCAGCAAGGATTTGTGTCTGGATTGCAGAATCTGTAACTCTTGCACAAGTAAGGTTATGAGTTTCTTCCCTTGCTCCTTTTTCAAATGAAAATTATAAACTTGTATAAAATACAGCAGCCATCCTGAAGACTGTCCACAAAAAAAATGTTGTGCTTCATAAAGAAAAATTTGCTGCCTTAATACTAAGAATGCTAAAGCAGCAACACTTGTAGTGCGAGCACAGCTGGGCCAGTGCAGTTTCTTCTGTGAAGGTGAAGAAGAACATACAGAGCTCCAAAGCAGCCTTCTCTACAGATGGATACCCTGAGCTCAGGTCACAGAATTCCAGTGTGTGTCAACCCAGACACAAGGGTAACTGTTTGTGGGAAATAATTCAAGTCTTTTGAAAGCCAGACATCCCCAACTGCAGTGGAGTCATCCTAGGAAGAGATTAGCCTGTCTACTGGAAAGCAAAATGAGCCAAATTTGCAGGATCTTTTCTGGAAATCTGGAGGAAAACTAGGGGAAAAAAAACGCAGTGATCTATGTCCTCAGTGATGGGTAGTACTATTTATTCCTCAGACCCATGTACAGCAACAGAGCACCTTCACAACAAACACTTTTTTCAGCTAATTATAATTTTTTAACTCATTTGCAAATGTCTCCAAGAGCAAAAGATTATTAATGAAGACAACTGGTTGAAGAATAAACTCTCAAGACTACTGTTGAATAAATTAGTATTTTGAGAGAAGGTCAGGTGGATACAAAAGGCCAGAAATAAGCTTTTATAATAATAGCTTCTTATTCAAACAGAATTAAAACAATTCAAACCATCCATCCAAAGTGTGAAGATGTTCAGGGGCTTTTTGGAAAATAAAACTGAAGGAGAAGAACCTCCAGTTTCAGAGGAGTCCTTGGCATTTACAATTTTCCCATCTCCTGCACTGCCTAGATTGAAACAGCCAAATGCTAGAAGAGCCCTTAAAGGAGGAAGTAAAAACTGAGACACAGAACTGTGGAAGTGCTTTTCACAGAAAAGTTTGAAAAATGAGTTGCAAATATAACTTTTAAAAGAGCAAAAAGGACAGAGAGGCACCACCTGACAGAATAAACCCAAATAACATTCACAGCTTCTTGCAAACTATTTTACATCTGTGTTCAGCTGACTCTGCTGTTCCAACTATTCTTTTATTGAGGCAGAGGAAAGCTCTCAGTCATCCCAAGTCATTACTAGATCCTGCCTACAGACTCAGCAGAACACTAGACCGAAAACTTTCACTATCTGATACAGAGGAGAGAAATGTCACTCAGTCATGGCACAGGTTCCACTGCACAAAGAAGAACATGGAAACAAGTGTGAAAAATTTCATACACAATGGAAAACTAAGAGGAGTGGCTGATACACCAAGAGGGTTGTGCTGCCATCCAGAGTGATGTCAACAAGCTGAAGAAATGGGCTGCCAGGAGCCCCACAGAGTTCAACAAGGAGAGGTTCAAAGTCCTGCACCTGGGAAGGAACAGCCCCAGACACCAGAACATTCTAGGGGTCACCAGCTGGAAAGCAGCTCAGAAGAAAAGGACCTGGGAGTCCTGGTGGACACCAAGTTGAGCAGCAGCCAGTGCAGTGCCCTTGAAGCAAAGATGACCAATGGTATCCTGGGCTGCATCAGACAAAAGTATTCCCAGCATGTTGAGGGAGGTGATCCTTTCCCTGTACTCAGCACTGGTGAGTCCAGTTGTGGGCTCCTCAACACGAGACGGACATGGACACATTGCAAAGGGCTACAGAGATGATGAGACCATCTCTGCCATGAGGAGAGGCTGAGAGGGCTGGGACTGTTCAGCCAGGAGCAGAGAAGGCTCAGGGGGATCTTATCGATTTGTCTTTTGCATAACGATGAAGGAAGGGTGCAAAAAGGACAGAGCCAGGCTCTGTTCAGTGGTACCCAGTGACACAACCAGAGGGAACGGGCATAAACTGAAACACTGGAGATTCCCTCTGAACTTCAGGAAAGATTTTTTCACTCTGAGGGTGATGGAGCACTGGCACAGGTCATCCCGTCAGGCTGTGGTGTCTCCAACCCTGGACATACTCAAAAGCCATCAGGACATGGTCCTGGGCAGCTGGAGGTGGCCCTGCTCGAGCAGGAGGCTGGACCAGGTGACCTCAGAGGCCCCTTCCAACCCCAACCTTTCAGTGACCCTGTGCAATGCTGCAGCTTTGCGAAAATGACACGGCTGTGCTGCATCTTGGGGACTGTGGGAGGGAACCCACACACACTTCACTGCAAAATTAATTTCTGATAATCATTCAGTCACCAAACAGTTAAAGAAAAGATAAATGAACAAACTGATTATTAGCTAGCTGAATGTCTTTACCATAAGTACCATTCTAGTGCCCTCTGCTGTCTTTTATATCCTTATGTAATACCAGGTTAAAAATCTGCTGAGAAATGCTGGTTGGGTCTATACACTTGCAGAGCTCTCATCTACTTTTCTGCTATCCCTGAATTAATAATTAAAACAGAAAATAGAAAATTCAGGAGGTTACTTTTTTCATCTGCTTCAGGGAAGATGAAATACTGAGTTAATTTTTAACAAATTATTTAAAATTAAAGCTTCCTTAAGGTAATAGCTCAAAACAAAATATATAAATATACATAAAAATACAGGTTTAAGTTCTGTATCACATCTAAGCTGATATTCAGCCAAGGACAGCAGTCAAACTCTTGCAATTATTAGTAATATTGTTGATCCTGAAGTAGGTAGGAGAAACTGACACTAAATGAGGCCCTATCACCCAGGAATTCAAAGGAGCTTCTCATGCAAAAACAAATTGGACCTCTAAATACACTGAATATACAGAATTAACTAAAACCCTTGTAAAGCAAGAAGACAAAAAAAAATTAGTATAGTCTCAATGAGGTCCATAATGTCCAACATGCAAAAAACACCTGGAAAACATACAGCCTCCCCTCCCTTTGTCCAGCCCCAATATCTCCACCTCATAACCCAACTGGTTTCTGGACAAGAAATGAGGCCACTGTCACACAGCACTGGCCTGAAGAGTGGCAACTGGCGTCATTGCTCCTGCAAGATATAAAGCTGGTTTTCTTGAAAATAAAACTTTCTCAGCTGCGTCAGGAAGAGCTGCACAAGTAGCAGAGGAACTCTGCCACCTCAAAAAGAATCAGTGATGAGAAGCATAAGAATTAAAATCTGAAGTCTCACAAGAAAGTATATTTATAATGAAAAGAAAATATATTTATAAAGCCTGCTGCCTTTAGAGGTTCTTCCGCTTCTGTGGGTTGCATAAAACAAGAAAAAGTGCAAATAGAGGAGTTGTTCCATCTCATTCAAAAATCTCAGGAATGCAAAGAGGGTTCTTCATTAAGGCTCTGTGTTCAGATTCCAAACGACCTGGAGACTTGATTATTATACTGTGTGTGAACACAGCCAGAACAGCTGGAAATGGCAGCCACCCTGATTGTTTCTCTTCTTCCTTTCCCCTTCAATTTAGGCAACTTCAATCACAGATAGATGAAGGCAAACAGGGAAAGACAGAAATACTTTGGTGGAAATACTCAAATGGGAATACAGCATGTAACAGTTTTATTTAATCTTTCCTGAAAGTTATGATCATACTAAGCCAGGAAAGATTTACTATCTGTGGATGGTTGATTGTACCTTGAACCACTAAGCAGTAGAATACAAATAGGAAATAAAAGCATAAACTAGAGAAGGACCACACTGAAACACAAACTTTGCTGCTCTGTGCCACTTCCTGCATAAGAAATAACTGATGGGGAGATGAAAGCTTTGTTTTGACAAATATCAATCATGCAAAGACACAAGGGCAGTTACACACTTCAGAGTGGTATCTATAAGAACCATGACAACTCCACTGAAAGAGATGCCTAAATAACCACACAGGAATCAAGGAGTTTTATACACAAAGAGCAAGTCAGACAAAAGCATCAGGAGGCCTTTATGAATGAACAGGAGCTCCTGGACAATCTCAAACAGAAAAAGGAAGCCTACGGGGGGGGAAGCAAGGACAGGCAGTTTGGAGGAATACAGAGAGACCATTCAAGCCGCCAGGAAGCAGGTTAGAGAGCTAAAACCCTGGTGAGACTAAATCTGGCCAGGGACATCAAGGGCATCCTATGTAAGGAAGAAATTCTTCCCTGTGAGGGTGGTGAGACCCTGGCACAGGTTGCCCAGAGAAGCTGTGGCTGCCCCATCCCTGGAAGTGTTCAAGGCCAGGCTGGATGGGGCTCTGAGGAACAGAGTCTAGTGGAAGGTGTCCTTTGTGTATGGCAGGTGGCTGGAACTCAATGATCATTAAGGTCCCTTCCACCTCAGACCATTCTATCATTCTGTGATTCTACATTGTTATAGAGCTGTACATGGGCTCACTTTATTATGGTGTGTTTCATTACCTCTAAACTATTACTCAAACATGGCAGAGCCTGGCATATTTCTGGTCTCAATATGACAATTCTTCCATCTTTTCCCAGTTCCTCATGGTATACATTCCTAATCTCTATTCCCCACCCCCTCTTTTTTAGAAGGTTTAAGCACAAGCATTCTAACCGGAAAACAGTGTGAAGTTCCCAGAGGCTTCATCTCTTTCTTGAGATATTCTTCAACAGTGAAGATCAGGAGAAGATGTAAACTGAAGCATCTCAAATGCACACACACACCACCAGTGTGTTAATGTTTTCTCATTAATTCTCTTTGTGAAGTTACGACAGAAGAAAAAAGTTGAGAAGCAGCCTATAGGCAGGCCTGCAAGAGTACTGAATGAAAACTGTAGTTTTCAATTAAACATTTGACAGTTTGGGATAATGGAATCAAATATATGGATTCATTTACAGTATGTGTACAGTATGAACAGATTCCTTCAAGGCAAAGTTCCCTTAGCTGTATATTATGAAGGCTCACACAAACAGCCTGTCCAAAGCCCTGTATTTTGTACATACCTGCTGTATACCTGAGACCATCACTTTCTCTGAGTCTCCCTTCCTATCTAAGAGCACAAGCGTATCTCAAATATGCCATTTTCCAAAACCAAGCCATCACTACAATTATAATCTATAATCCTACAACATTATTACTGTTGTTGTTGCTGCAATGTTCCCTTCAGTGCTGTTTCTAAAGAATACTGATTTCAGGAGCAGCCTGACTGCACAGAAATCATGGCAGTGTCAGGTGAAGTGAGTCTTGTAACACACAGACTGTTCATTTTCTTTAGCCATTTGTTCTTCTTGCATTAACCACTTTATCCAGTCAAGTGAAGACAGAACACAAGAGTCATGAACTGTTCCTGCAACTACTCCTTCCATGCTTCAAGAATGTGAGCATGGAAAGCTGGTGCATTCTTCCAACACACTTCCAGATAAAAACTGTCTTTAAGAACATGGGCAGGTTTTCCATAAAGAGAAGTGACAAATAATGTCTGCATTCCACTGGATGCTCAGGAGGAGGAGGCAGCTGATTCTTTATTCTGTATGTTCTGGTTCACTTACCACATAAGATGTGAGAGAGAATAAGGAAAACACCCTTGTTTTTTAAATCTCATGTGCTCCACCAGAATTCAACAACGAGTGAAAATTTTTCCTAGCCTCAAGCAAAGTTCATCCCTTTATGAACATATTGAATTATTTCAGCCACTATTTATAGTTCAGCGTATAATTTGTTACATGAACTGAAACTCTTTCTGCTCAGCTGATCTGCTATATCTTCTGCATGCCTGGTGAAGGGAGGCTTATTTATTTAAGTCAGTGTCTCCTGGACTGATGTCACCAATGGCTGAAGAGTACAACCACTGCTGCTTAGATGACACGTGGTTATTGTGTTACCTGAAAGGTCATATTTAACACTCTCTTTGCAAAGTAGCTGTTACAGAGGTTTTTTTATTGTCCCTTTGACTTGGGAACATATTTGATCTTAAAATCTCCTTACTGCCACATTAAGAAAACAAAGTCACAAGTGTTAAGACCCCTAGTTTCTCCTCCCAGAGAAAATGGCAGGACAGAAAGTAGGATAGTAAGAAAAACTTTGAGAACAACTAATTATTTTTCATGCATTCACATCATATTTCGAGGAAGTGGACTTTCTAGATTCTGAGCTATACCCTGAAAGAGATCAACCACTGGCTTTGGTTTTTAACAAAAGCAAAGTGCAAGATACAGCCACCAGTCTAAAAAATGCAGGTAGTGAGCAGACAGGATGAGCAGGGGACATGCCAAGTAAATTTCTCCCTCTACTTTCCTTGTAGCATCTCAGCTCTCTGCTCATCAGGCTAACAAGTATTCTGGTCTCAATATCTCTCTTCAAAGGTCTCAACTTTACACAGATAATTTACTTAAGCAGAAGGCCAGTAAGGTGACATTCCAGGCCAGTCATCCAGGCAGGAACCTGGGATGTGTAACAGCTGTCCTTGCTCCTCTGCACCGTACAGGTGGATCAGCAGCATCAAAAGTACCCGCAAAAGAAAATGCAAGTCTTAAGCTGTGTTGAAGAGAAGAAGGAATCTGAATTTGGGATTCTGTGCATTATCCACAGATCAGCCACAAGACCAGCTATGAAACCCCCCCCAGAACCCAGTGTTGGGAATACAGCCTCTCCAGAAAGGTTTTTCCAGCCAAAATTCTTCCGTAATTTTAAGATGACCAAGACTACAATTCCAGCAAATAAACTGTTCACATGGAAGTCCCTACCTAGCTTTTAAAACAAGTAAAAGTACTTAGCACTTAATGGCACACCTGACATAACCCACTCTGTCTACAGATTATTTTGCACACATGAACACACTGAACAAAATTCCTCTCTTTTGAGCACCAATTTTTTTGGGTAATTCCTCTTGGGTTATTAGGTATTATTGCATTTTGGAAGAACAAAAAAACCTTATTCTTTCAGTGTGGGGTTTGGGTTTCTTTCAGCTATCAAACACAGGCAATCTAATTTCAGGGTATACATTCTTTCAGAAGTGACAGCCAATGACAAAGGCATGCAGAATTTTACCTTTTCACTATTCTTGTATTTTTCCCAGCTTTTCAACATCTTAAGCCATTTTGTAGTCCTTTCAATTTCAAGGTGCTTTTGCTGAAAAGGAATTAGAAAATTTTAATATCTCCAAAATGAATGCATTTAAAGTTATTTATGTTTTTCTCAAAATAACAAGAAAAAGTTTAACAGAGCATTATGAACTTTTTATTCAGTCATCTGAGAACAGCAAAGAGTAACACCAGTTCATTTAAGACATCCAAAAAACCAGCCAACCAAAAACCAAGCAGAAACTCTTATTTTCAGCACTATGGAAGAAATGTATTTCGTAGGAGGAAGTTAAGAGGACAAGATTTCTAGAAGTTTCTTCTTTATACATTGGGCAGGTTAAAAAAAAAAAAAAAAACAACTTCAATTTGTCTTCATACTCAGTAATCAGGCAAATAATTTCTGCTGCAAGCTACTTAAAAGTTAGTTGTCTCTGAAATTATCTTCTTTACCCAGACTTGCCCTAAACATAATTAGCTTCTGTTTGCTGATGATCACACAAACCATCCCTTCTTAAAAGGCACAAAGTTAAAAAGGAACAAAAAGAAGTGCATGCAAGAGTGACACTGCAGGAGCAGAAATGGGAATAAGCTTTAATTCTAGACATTAAAAGCTAGAAATCCTTGCCACAATTCTCCTCCTTGGCATATTTTCACCTGAATTACCAGGTAACTTAACATCAGGATTTCTTCTGAAGATCTATTTGCTCAAATTTTATTACTGACAAGAATATTTCAGTAACAAGGTGATAGAATGAGAATCAAACCAAAACAAACCCCATCTTCTCAAAATAAGCAGTTACATTAAGTAGTCTAGCAAGTACAGCTACTACCTTAGAGATTGCCCTTCTGTCTATAAAAATATGCAACAGTTGCTATCAACTTCTCAAATTTGGGAACCAAACAACAACTTGGAATCAGCCATCTTAGTCCACAGAATTTCAAGGTGCTTTGGCACGACATGGTAAAAAATCTGTATTTTGTTAGCTCCAATGATGACTTTTCGCAATTATTTTTACAGCTCAGTTTTACATTTTGGAAAGTGTCTCTGATTATACTGCAAAGTTAATAGTTAGCTGTGTGTTTTTAAATTTTTTAATGAGACTACTTCAACTCTCTCATAAAGCTTTGGAGTGGAAGATCCAGACTGGAAAGGTTAAAGCAGAAAAATGTACGTGTGTGGCTATTGCTTTCTCTTCAAAGATGAATACAAGGAAGAATTTAGTTTTATTGTAAAGGACAGCCCCCTTACCTCCAACTTCAAATCCAGGGATTAATAAAGACAGGAAGGATATTCACATGGCTAGTGATTCAATCTCGTAACAATGTAAAAGTTTAATTTTAAAGCTCCGCAGGATACTGAAAAGTTATTAATACTTTCATTAAGTATTTATAAAGTCAATTGCATCCAAAATGTTGGGGGAAAATATAAAAGAAAATTACTACTTACTGTCCCAACAGAATCCTAATTTTAGTTCTAGCTTTTCCCCATCAGAATTTGTTCATTCTTTCTCAGCTATCAATGTAATAAAGTGGGCTTCTTTAACTTCCTGAACCTCTTTAATCCAGGATCCCAAAGCCTTGCATTAGCAGAAGTATAACTTCATGATGTTTAGGTCCACCCCAACTATATGGTAGGTCCACAAAACATCCAGGAAATAAGTTGGTTTGGGCTTTCAAGTTATTTTTGTTTAAATTCAAATGATATAAGCCTGACACAAGTATAAAAATGTTACGGGGAAAAGAAGTGCCTCTACTCTTTCAACCTTATCTAACTACTCATGTTGCAATCAACTGCCCACATTCCTGTTCAGGTTCTGGCTGTACTGAGGTATTATCTCAAATACTTGCCTTTTAAAAAAAAATTTAAAAGATGTCTCTTAGGAGTTATGTTAGAGGGGAAGACTAGAAAAACTATTGCTTCCCAGATATCACAACACTGTTTCTGATTCTCCTTCACACTTGCAACCCCTTTAAGGAATCAGCATTTTCAACATCTCTTAAAGCAGCTGTTCTCTAGGCACAGTTTAGACTGTAGGAATAACAGGAAGTCAGGAAAGGTCTCTGCCCTCAACAAGTTCTTCAGATAATTGGTAAGAAAAATAAAACCCTTTCTGTTTCCATAGTCTTTTTGTTTGTATGTTTGATCTGCTTTCACGATTTTTGGTCTTTTGAGTCAGAAGCTCACTTCAATTGTATGTTTGTTCAAGCTTTTATGTCTTTGTGTCAATTTATCCCCGTTCTCAAGTGATGCTACTGTAGTCAAAATAGCAATTATTTCTGTGTTCAGTTGTTGAAAACTTTTAGCTACTTCTTTCCCTGCCTGAATTATGTTCACTTTCATGTCTAACAGGTACAACACTGAAAACACAGACAGATCTGAGGCAGCTCACTGCAGAGCAGATGGACGCTGCTGCTGCTCCTTCAGACAAGTTCCATGTAGATGTCACCAAAAAAAAAAAAAAATCCATTTATCTGTCTTCTGAGTACATTTTACACTTTGAAGCATTTTTGCCATTGAGAGTAACAGAATCCCTAATTGAAGCAGAGTTGGTTTCCTACTCATGTCAGTAAACAATGCACTAGTGAAAGCAAAAATAGTTGGCAAGCATCCCTCTCGTGTGCAGCACTCCACCTTCCCAGAGAGCACGTGTGCCAGGGGCTGAGGCTTAAAGCGTGCTTCAGCAGAAGCTTCAGAAAAAAACAGAACATGCTACACTGTCCCCCAGAGAATTTATGATCAAGTAAACCAAATCAAATCAAATTACAAAACTTAACAAACTGAAAATGACTTAGAAACATTTCATAGACCTTCAAAATCAGAGTCAGACACAGACTCCAGATTTCCTGAGGTCAATTCTCTGACTCCTTTCCTCCAGAAAATCTTTCCTCCCCTTGTTTTAGCTGAGATGTGCTGTATGATTCATCTCAAGGTTAAGTAGTTCATAACGAAGGACACTGATTTGATACATTTAAGGCATCAAATGTGCAGCAAAGTAATGAAGCACCAAAATCCTTAATTATAACTATTAATGCACAGTAAAGGTATTATGACCAAAAATACACACACACAAAAACACACAGAAATCCCAGCCAATTCCAGCATAAGTTTGTTTTTATCTGAAGACCAGACTCCAAATTCACAAGGATATCAACCTTCTACATAAGTTGCAAATGAAATGAAAACTTGAGTTAGGAATATTTTTTAAAATTCACAAGGCAAAAGGAAAGCATGAATACTTCTGCCAAGTAAGCAACTTCAAAAGCCATTGCACCAAAAGCTCATAATCTTAGCCTGCATTAACATAACACAGTAATCCTTATGAATGGTAATCTCGAAAACTGCAAAGATTCAAACCCTGCTGACAGAAGCCAGATAAAGCCCAGACCAGCAGAGGTCAGGATACCATCAGGAGTGTAACCAGGAGTCTCATGCAGGAGCATCACTGGATGATTATAAAAACACACTAGACTTGCAATTTAACACTGACTCCATAAATACAGTTTCTGTGCTGACACTTTGAGACAGCACAAACAAAATTTGGGACAGAGAACTGAGACACTATTTCCACCAATAATTTAAGGCTAACTACAAAGCCACAGTGAATCAGAGCTTCAAAATACATTTACCATAGTAGCTGCAAGCTGCCTAATATTTCTGCTGAGAGACTCACCCCCCTGCTGTGTCCTTCTGATGGAAATGAAATTATACATACACTCACTGTGTTATTAAATGTAATGAAACATGGCAGGAAAATGCAACTATTTCAGGCTGTGTATGCAAAACCACACATGAACCAAGGCAAAACAAAAGAGACTTACAAGTTCTATTCTTTTAGAGTAAGCATCTCTTACTAGCTTCAGTATATAAATGAAGCTCAAAATAATTAATTTTCCAAAGCACTGCTGCTCTTAACACTCAAGGAGCTGAGCTGCCTTGGAATAAGTCATTCTTTTTCCTTGTATTCTACTGTACTTGTATTCTACTGTATTTCCTTGTACATCCTTTTTCCGTGTATTCTACTGATTTATGCACCCAAGAGAGCTAACTTAAACTTACAGCTTTAAATATTTTATCTTGAGTTTTCTGATCTGATTTGGTCTTGGAGAAAGCAACCGACCCAACTGACCAAGGGGAAATACCAACAGTAACTAGGCCCAGACAGGCAGAAATTCAGTTCCCCATTATTTTTATTGCTTTCCACATTCCCAACACATCAGTTGTCAAACTACTTCTCCAGTACCCTCCAGCAGCAGCAGGATTTTTGGACTAGGACATGCTCCAGCTGCCAGCAGGACCTGCATGTCCAGAACACACCCGGCTCAGCAACTCAGCATTACAAGGGAGGTCACCACACTGTAGTGGCAGCAGGATACTTGTCACCATTTCCCAAAGCAGCAAAGCACCCCACGCTCCTCAGGACAGCAGTGCACACCTCAGTGCCAGTGCCACCACCTCGCTCACATCATCCATCCCCCAGCACAGCTGATGGCAGCTCCTGGCACAGGACCACAGCTCTCACTCTTTCAGGGCAGAGCCGGCTGTGAGCTCTTAAGTAGCTCCATTTCCATCACTAGGTCATATGATGGGCAAGGAATATTCACATCTCATTGACAGGAGCAAATGTAAGAATGAGTGGGCCCCAAGGGATCTGTGGGCAAGTTAATGTGGCCTCAAGGATACAGCTCTTAGGGGACTTAGAATGTGCTTCTTTGGAAATGCAAATCACTAAAACGATTCACCAAATCATCTCACAATGATTTATATTGTTAAAAGCTGTAAATCTGTAAATGTTTACTTCCTAGTAACAAAAGCTGGAGGACAGTGGACTTACCTTTTCTATCACCGCATCATGGACAGGAAGCTCCTCTGGACTGAAAACAAAGATAAAGTTTATATTAGTCTTGGTTAATCTTGGCACAAAATCATTTCTGCATAGGTTCTTACAAGTCACCATTTACAGCAGCAATTTGTACTAACAAGTGAACAAGAATTTTGAACTGTAAAGAACAACTAATATTTTTAAGTACAGAACTAGGATTTTAAATCAAAGTAGTTGCATAACTTACGAAAAACATTGCATAGCTTAAGAAAACTTTTTTTTTCTTCTGTAGAAGCACCTCTGCTGTATTACTGAACTGAAATTCAAACGATTTTTGTTTTATTTGACCATACTATTGTTAGCTGATTTACAAATTAAAAAAAAAAAAAAGTATTTCCTCCTTTACCACTGTG
The DNA here is from genome assembly GCF_020740725.1 of Corvus hawaiiensis. Lineage (NCBI taxonomy): Eukaryota > Metazoa > Chordata > Aves > Passeriformes > Corvidae > Corvus > Corvus hawaiiensis. The sequence goes on along the minus strand of NC_063216.1, from coordinate 74,212,129 downwards.
CTCAAGGAAAGGCTCTGAGACTTTGCTTGACTTAGGAGAGCTAACTCACATTTTCTCAAAACTACAAAACTCACTCTAAGTAACCAGGAAGAAGTAGCAGAAAAAAAAAAAAAAATTAGTTTTGTTACTAGGTACCTAATTAATACTAAAATTTAAAGTCTTTTTACTTCTTACCCTAAGCCTAAAAGGCAGTTTAGGAATTGAAAGCTTGAAAAGCAACCTTTGACCAGATAGATCATCAGACTTTCCATTACCTTCGTTTCATTCTGCGACCTCTGTTGTTCTTATCAAAGAAATTTGTGTTTTTCCTCTCAAAAGTAACTGGACCATCTTGATGCCAAGTTAGCCTGCCTTCCCCTGCAGCTTCTGAAAACACAGCAGCTCGACTGTAAGAAGCAACTCCCTTCTGCCATAGAGGTCTGATAAAATAACACACCCAATAAAACCATGTTTAAAAGGGACTACAACACAGGAAACACTGGAAATACTTTTTAAAATTCCTACTGAGTCTTGGTATTATGAAAAAAACCCTCATACCTACATCATTACAGCTTTTTATAGCGAGGCCATTAAACCCCAGTATTTTAGACCTGCATCCACTCTGTGCAAGGGTGACCTTGGGGAAGGCTACAGAAGTTAATGCTTCAGTCAGTGTGACAACACTCTGATGCAAAGTGCTTGAATTGTATTCAATCTCATTTCATTTATAAGATGCTGTTTCAGATTCAGAAGTTGTATTTGAATAAAAAATACAGAATAAAGAAATACATTTAAACCACCTAATCCAATGGAAAAACTTGCTCCCATCAACACCTTCACAGACCAAACACAAGTCAAAGTTTCCAGTCCACAGTCCAGAAATTAATTTTAAAACCAAAAGACTGTTGCTTTTGAGCAGCACTGCAAAAACCGTAATTCCTTCATTTAGAAGCACTTCACTAATACCTGAAAGTTCTCTTGGTGAACAACATCAAAATCAAAAAAACTCCTGATCAACATCTAACACACTAGAAATGACCTCTAGTCAGTGCTATTTGTAAATGTTAACAAAATTACAGTATTGTGCACAGTCTCATATAACTAAATCAAGTAACTGAAAGCAGGCTCTTTGTATGCCAAATATCACCTAGAAATTCAGCTTATTTGAAGCGGAAAGAAAAAGCAAAGGGGAAGAAAAAATTCAGTTTAATACAATCTGCTTGGGGTGGTTGTTGTCTGGTTTGATGTACAAAGACTGCTAGGCCTTCTCACATCACTTAAAATTTCCAATTCTTTAGTGACAGTTGCAGGCCCTGCCTACCCTCCACGAGCCTCCCACAGCAGCCTCATTCTTCACAGCCCTACGAGGTCACACCAGCAGCTGGCTGTGCACACAACAAACTCTTTTTCCTCCAGTGCTGCCTGCAGCGTGAAAGGCAAGGATCTGACAGCTCCGCATCCCCGCAGACTCACACTGGCCACAGCAGCTCCTCTGCTGAACTGGTACCACTTGACAGCTTATCTGCACACTGGCATGGAAGCTGATCACATGAAAGATTAATCAAATCCTATTTTTCACAAAGGGAGAAGGAGTTTTAGTGATTTATTAAGCAATTGCTCACTGCTAATTTTGGGAGTTACCATCAATGCACAAAGAAAAGGCAGGCTGAACCTCCTGAGCAGGAAAAGGCAGCCCTCACATCCTGGGAAGCAGACACTAAATTAATCCAACATCAAATTTATGCCCACATTGCTCGTTATTTTTTGAGCTGTACAGCTCTGCACTAATACGACAGAGCTACACTGAAATTCCACAGCAGCACATTAAGGCAGCCCCATGTTTTTATTCCCCAAGATGATGCTGAGCACCAGGCAAACAGCGCAGAAGCCAAATGAATGGCCCTGGGCTGCTCAGTAACTCGCTGGACACGCAGTTGTTCCTGGAGATCTCCCTCTCCACTAACGAGATGGCACCAACTATGCCCATATACTCATACGTGTAAATATTAAAATCTACCCTGCAAGGATTGAAGAAGAGGAAGAGCAGGCACACAAACTCTCTCAAGCCCCTAAGGTATTTTAAATAAATACAGTTCCATTTAGTGTACGTGTTTTCTATGCAGAAGAATCTTAAGAGGTTTTTTTATTATTAGGTAGGAACAGACACAAAATCAATTGATGTCTACAAATCTGTTACTTTATTGTACCTTCTATTTTTTCTTTATAATGATGCATCTTCCCCTTCCTTTCCCAGCCCAGCCAATCTAATATTGTTACACCTTAATTCTTTCTTTTAAAAATTAATCTTCTCCAACCATTCCCAGTCTATGTAAACTTGCATTTCTCCATGGTGTTTATCTGCATACTTCACCAAATAATAATGGGAAGTAGTAAACAATATTAACATAATATAGCCATATCCTGCCCTAAGATGACTGTTTTCCTTTAATAGCTCAAGTAATATGCATTTAGGGGATACAGAGAGAACAGAAGTGATTAACATCATTAGCTTGGAACCATACAATCCTGGATATCCAAAAGAGGAGTCACAGGGATGCTTTTAACTGAAGTCATGAATATAAGGTCTCACTTAGCAGAAAAAAGATCTTAACACTCTGCTGTCCGCACTAAAGTAAAATCTGAAGTAGGTAAAGTCAGCTGTTGAATGAGCCAGGAATTAAGAATCACCACACCTGGCCTGTGCCTTGCCATCAAGACAAGAGCTCCCAGCTGCAGCCATACAGGATCCCAACAGCAGCTCAGGGCTCTGCCTGTCACTGCCAAGCAGCTCTGGAGATCGAGCACTAAGAGAGAGGACTGAAGATACTGTCCACACGTCTAGGAGCTGCAAAACACTGCAAGATCAAATCACAACTGCGGTAAGCTGCCTGATAGTCATTCTACTAGGAGGCTCCTCAAAGACCTCTCACTAGAAGAAAGTAAATACTGGATTCCAAGGTTTGACTGGAACTTGATATCCACCCTTGGTCCTCACTGGTGGTGATCTGCAGCACCAGCCCAAAGCCATCTTCCCATCTTTCAGGCTGAACTACTCCCACTTTCTGGTGAAAAGGTCTGTAAGTTCAAAGACACAAGAGTTCATTTATTGGACTTGATTGAAAATGCCTTTTTTTATTGCATTGTAAGGGATGAATGGATCTTACATCTTTAAACCTACTACAATGACTAACACAGGTTTTCGTGAATGTTTCAAGAAAACTTAAAAAAAAGAAACTATGTCAAATGCATAAATATCTGTCACTTCAGAACATTAAATATGCAGATCTATGGCTTTGACCATTACAGTATGTGTTGTAATTAGCCTCCCAGAGTAACAGTGGTAGTTGAAATAAACTGAAAAGTCTAAGACTTAACAAGCTTACAGTCCCCTACCCACTGCTGCTGTTTAAATCAGTCATCTTTAAACAGCACTTCGATGTATTTTTTCAATACAAACACAAGGAAAGACTTTCTTGTATTAGACACTCAACAGATTTTTTCCTTTCCTACATTTGTATTTAAATCCCAAGTATGTTCCCTGCTGATTCAAATCACCAAATTTTCCTGTTTCTAGTTCGGCTTAAGTTTAAGAAATGTAAAGCCTCCTCTGTCCTTTGCAGCTTCAGTTGAGGGTGGAAGGTATTTAGTGCAATGATCAGTAACCTTGGTATACCAATCACCCCAGAATTCTGAATTCCAGAGTATCGATTAATTTCTTCATAGTCACAAGCTGGACAAGGCCTGACAACCAAATTTTCACTGGGAAAAAATAAGTGACAAAAATTGACCACAAGAAGACCAGATATACTACAAAGCTTAATTGCCCAAAGAATTGCAATGTTCAAAATCTTTTGCTACACAGTACTTTTATTTCTCAATTTCTATTTCAGAACACAGCACTTGCTTAAAAACCCTCTCTACTTGGCTCTAGTCTGTCTAACCCAGACACAACTGGCCAGGGCACTGTGAAGAACTTTGAGGCTCATTATTAGGAAACATTTGTGGGAATAACTGTGATATACACAAGTCATCTAATAAAAAAGTCAATTACATTCAATATTTCTGTATTACTGAACTCAGTGTAAAACAACCACTAAAAAAGTTTAATCCACATAAAACCTGTAAAGCAGTGCCTATGCAAAAAGTTTTCTCACACTATCCTCAGTAATTTTCTCATGCTCTCCTCAAAGTACTCTAAGTGCAATAGCATCACCTTGTACCACTGCACAGTTTCATTTTAAATGAAAAGTATTTTGAAATCGTATCTGGTGTCACATTTTAAATGTAACATAGGATAAGTTTTTTGCAGAACACTGATCTTCATGGTCTCACTGAGTTAACCATAAAGAAACAAATGCTGTGCATTCAGCTTATCATTTGTGATGCACTGTTTTTTAATCCATGAGGAAAACATACTTGCTGTTACCCAGGAGACTTACTTTAAAGGCAATATAAAAAAAAAAATTAAGAACCAGTCATTTGTATCATTTTGAAGCTTTCATGATCAAGAAATTTTTGAGTGAAACATCCACAGACATTAGTAAGGTATAAAAGTCAAAACCAAAACTGATGTGAAATAAATTCTTAAGAGTGATCATGCACAGGTAAGGTATGAGGGGAAGAATTCACTTGACAGGTCTGAACACAAAGAGCTTTAGTAAAAGTGGAGTTGTCTTGCTGTACAACATGAAACTCAAGAAACTCAGATTGCTGAGTAACAACTTCCACCATTACAGTATCCAGATGTATTAGGAAAAAGTAAAATCTTCCCAAATAGGTACAGTTTTAAATTGTGTGATTTGTCAAGAGTGAGTTGTAGAAATCTATGGCTTTATTAGACACAAAAAAATGAGTATATTCACACTGGGAAACCAATTCTACAGCAATAAACACACAACAAGGTGTTGTATTAGGTCTGCCTCCCCCTCAGTGTCTGATACACGGCACATAAAGCTGTCTGGGCAATATGTGGTATTATGGATGTGTACAACAACACTTTGCAACAGAATCACACCTTCAACATAATTTTCAAGAGGAATCCTGACTATGAATATTGCTTTAATCTTCCAGCTTTTGAAAGGAAATTAAAGCAAAAGTGTTATTTTCAAAGCCAATAATATATGGGAAAGATTTCTGAAAATATTAAGGAGAAGGTAAGAAAGCTGTTGTTTTTCACATACAAAATTCTGTGGCTCGCTTCCTTCTTTGTATTTCACAATTTACTTACAAACTCACAAATTTCATTGAGTCTCTCTCTCAAAATAATTGGAGCTCTGCTACTGTAATCATCCACTTGGAATTTTCACCAAACAACCTCTGCACAGTATGGGGGTAGTGACTACAGCAGATTAAAAAACAGCTTTCAGAAGTTTTATTAAAATTCATAAGCAAGCCAAAGCAATTAATTAACATATGGGATAAACCAATGTGATATTCCACAATATAATTACCAGGAAACATGCTGCAAGAAAGAATTTAATGCTGGCAAAAGGTTGGACCACATGTGATTTTGTGACTAGGTTTTATTTGCAATTATTATTTGTGGATTCTGTGGATGTCGCTGCCAATTTGCACAGCACAGTGCTATGAACATGTAGCTCCTGTCCAGAAAGTCTCAAGCAATGCACACTCTGAGAGATGAGATAAAATAAAATCAAAAGTTTTATCAAAATCAACTAAATCTCAAAATGGTGACTTTTTAGTAAAGTACTCTGCTGCATGGGAGAAGATGACTTTGCTGTAAAATTTTTACTGCCACTATGAAAAATTATCAAGAAATTCATAGAAAAAAAACATAGAACTGTGTTTTCACTGCCAAATGCTAAAAATACGTGTTTTCCTGTGTTTTTAGTGAAAAGGTATGTTCTATACGCAAACTTGAAAGTTTCCCCAGCTTGGAATTAGAAAACCTTTGAGAAAATCTATAATATGCTTAATTGAGCACATCAGCATTTCTAGTGATTTTTGATATCACTTTAATTGTACATAAATGAACACTGAGGTTAAAAATGTCTTCTCAGAATCTCGTTTTTATAAAGAAAAAAATTAGTCTAAGCTACCTTAAAATTCTCTAGTCTAAAAGGCAAAATGAAAGAGAATGCCTTGCTTCTAATTTACATTTGATAAATGTCTAAAACACCTAGGATTTTCTCCTTAAACACATATCTCCTGCTTTGAAGTACCGCTTGAAGGTTACTTCCCGTGCAGATCACTTACACCATAAATTAACAGCGATCCATGGTTTGCATACTGGCAGCTTCATCTGCATTAAAATTCCTGCACTATGCAAAGCTTATTCCAACATAAATTAACTAAGATGGTATTGTTCCAGCAATACATACTTGCTCACTGCTGAAGCTCACAGCATTATGTACCTACACTTGCTTCTTTCAGGAAATAAACGTCAGTGGTCTCGAATCCCATTTTGGTGGGTCCTTCATTGGGTCTAGAGTAGCAGCATCTTTGCACTTCTACAAACTGTCCCCCCTTTTAGCATCCTTAATCTGTGCCAGTGAAACACACTCTGGCCATTTCCTACATTCAGTTACTTTAATCTTCTATAAATGCAAAATTTAGTAGGAAATATACGAGGTAATAATGATTATGCTAAATATGTATGTTTTAAAGCTTAAGCAGTAACTCAAAACCACTGCATATCGCTTTATGAACGTTGTATAAATTAAACTATATTAACGTACTCAATCATTTTTTTCAGTTCTGCTACCTAATAGCTCTTTTCATAAAAGGAAGTACTTTATGAATTCCTAGTACACAGTGGGTGATCTTTTACTCAAATCAAGTAGCAGCAGCTGTTAACAAAAAAACACATTATTTGTCCTCAGTTGGCAGAACTATCCTGCAGCTTATTTTTGTGTTTGCCATCAAATCTGCAGGATTACATTCACCTCATTTCCTTCTGTATCTGCAGAGGATTGCTGAACTGACAGCCTGGACTACCTCAGCTGAAAGAATGGATATAAAATTCAAATTTCAACTCTAGTCCTAAGAATAAGCTTAGAATAAAGCCAAGCCAAAGAAATGGGTTAACACTGTGATACAGTTTTAGGAAGGAAAAACAAGACCATACCATTCTGAGTTACAGAAAATAACAACAGAACACTTCTTCCTTCCACAGGAAGGACCTGCATGAAGGGAATATAAGAGAAGAACCACACACTAGATCACCACGATAAGACAAGGGGAAAGGGAAGACAAAAAATAAAAGAGAACATCATCTTAAATACAGTTGCAAAAAAAATTAAATTCACAGTCCAAGTCGCAGAAAAATTCATTGGTAACTTCTAGACACGTAACTTCAAGGCACTTCCTCCTCCTGGTGAAGTCCTACCACTAAATACACAAGTGATGTGCAAATATATACAGCTGTAAAGCTCACAGGTGACTAGCTGAGAGAAGCTGATTCCTCTCCCTTTGCTAGGTCTGGTTTAGACAATTTTCCTGAAACAGCTTTGAATAAACAGCCAATCTTCACCATCAGGCTGACAAAGAATACTTGTGAAAGTAGCAAGCCTGAGAAAAAGTGAACAACAAAGACACTGAAGAGTTCCTGGTGGTAACCAAAACACCTTCTAAAGCAACACTTCTGACCACATGCTCTTGCAAAATAAGACCTCACTTTAAGGAAGAAAATACTGCAAATTGCCACGGACAGCTCATGCTTTTGAACACAAGTTCAAATGCATTAATGCAAAGAGAAGAGTCACAACACAACCACTACCACGAGCGCAGACAGATTCAGAGAAAAATGTTCATTGTCCATCAAGGAAGCAGAGCTGTTAACTCAGTCAGAATGGACAGGACTAAGGAAATTTTACAGCAGGTCCAATGTACTCTTCCACTGTCAAGGATGTTTAAATACAATTACCCATCTACCCTGGTCTCTGACACAGCCTCACCACTTCACAACGGCATAGCAAGCAGGGATTCATTTCAACTTATCAGGAATTCCATAACTGGAAAACAGTGGGTTTGCTGTGTTTTCAAAACAGGTTTTGTCAGACAGAAATACAATTAAAATATTATTTTAGAAGTAGTTCCTGTGGAAGCATGCAAAGGAAAAAAAAAAAAAGAAAGGATTTGTCTAATGCTAGGAAGATGGACCTAAAAAAAGCATTCTGAATCTCAATTACTAACCCAAGAAAACTACCACTTCTCTCCTTAAATAAAGATAATATCCTCAGGGTATATTAGGGCAAAAGGAAAGAATGTTAAATAGAGCTGAGATTTGTGGTTGGGGTTTTTTTTAACAGCAGTTCCTCAGTATGATTAGCAATGAATATTTCGCAGCAAAATCAGTCAAGGCAAGTGTTATCACATATTTGAAGGCAGAATCCATGACACATAAAGCAAAACTCCAGTGAAGAGAAGAGAATTCAGTGGAGTTCCCGTGGTAAATCTTTATAATGCCACATAAAATTTCTAGACAGTCAAAATGAGGCAGATTCATATATTTAGGAGAAAGAGAAGAGAAACACAACTTTTCTTTAAAAAGAGAGATCTGAACTTTTTTTTTTAATAAGTATTTGACTTTGGCAGCTGAAAGAGGCTGAACTTGGCACACTTCTTCCCGAGGGAGGGAAGAGTTTAGCCACTCTCCCGACAAGAGGGTCTGACCCTGTCTCACAAAGCTGAGAAGAGGAAAATGACAGCAAGTCCCTGCTGAATGACCAGGATAAATAAAATGCAGTAAGATTCACATTTATAATTGAACTCTTAAGAATAAACATTTCATTGCCATTTTAGCACATCACCACATCACTTAACATGTTTGGCAATATTTACTGTGCCTAGAAAATTACGAATTGTGGCTCCATGTCACTGTGAACAGTAACTTTGCAACTCTTCCAGCAGCCTTGGAGCTCCTTCCTTAAACTCCGATGCAGACTTAATGGCCTTAAAAGGAAATGGCCTTAAGCTGAGACAGAGGAGATTAGATCAGGTATTAGAAAAAAATTTTTCACTCTTAGGGTGGTCAGGCATTGGAAAAGGTTGCCCAGGGAGGCGGTGGAGTCACCATCCCTGGAGGTGTTTAAGAGGCTTCTGGATCTGGCACTGGCTGATGTGGTTTAGTGGTTATGGGGTTACAGTGATGGTGCTGGGTGTACTGATGGACTTAATGAGCTTGTTTCTACCAACCCTGATGATTCTATGTCTCTCCTACTAAAAACTTGAAACTAAAATTATATAAAATCCCTATTTTTTGAATGCTACTTTGATTATTACCAAATTACATTAACCATGCTTCTTTTTTTAACTGCTATTACCCAAAATCTCAGCATAACTTCTGCTGCTGCCAAGAACCCTCAGAGACCTGTCCTTACAGCTCTTATCTGGAGAGAACTCACTCGTGTACCCACCCAAATCAGCAGGGAGTGCTGTGCAAGAGTTATTGCTTATGGACATGTGGTTCAACAGGCACATGGAAAAAAATATTAAGGAATGCACACAGAATACTTCAGAGATAAAGACTATTTTCCAGCAAGGCTACATACAAATTACCAAGAAATAGAATCCAAGAGGGGATAAGCGGTTGCTCATCATATTGCTCCCTATCAAGAAGTTCAGGGTAAAATAATAACACTGGAGGAAAAAAGTAATCAATAGTTTTATTTGGAGGCATTTAATGGAGTAGCTCAATCCTTGACTGAGCTCTCCCTTTCCTTGCTCCCCTAATTCGTTTCTGGAGCATGCTGTAGAAATGCATTAGAGCTAATAAAAATGCAGGTTTTTTTAAAGAGTGAAGTTTGATGGAGAAGAGCAGGTAGGTCTCTATCTCAGCAAAAGAAATAATAAATTCTGGTATTTGAAAAGCGCCTCTGGCAATGTGATAATCTCCATCATTAGCAAACTATTCTCAAAACATGTTCACTGCTTTAACAGGCTCATGGGATAAAGACTAAGGGTATGAGTCACATTCTCAGCTGCTGTGAACTGGTACAATTCCATCAGAATCAGAACAGAGCTACACTGCAAGAGTAGCACAAGAATCTAACCTAAATTTTGGAGAGAGCCTCATGAATGGGGTGAGAGGCAGAACACATCTGTATTTTCTACCACTAGTACTTCTATTGTACCACTCTTTATTCCCTAGGGGATAAAAACCCACATAAACAACCTTGCAAAATAAACCTCCAATCTGCCCAATCTCACTATGCTGATCCTGGAATATTTATCACCATAAGAGCATCTGCCACAGTAAATATACATCCCCAGTTTCCATTTACTGAGCAGGCAGTAAAAGGAAAAACATGTTTAAACTGAATCACCCAAGTCAGAACACAAAATCTGACAATACTGGTTACTGCTATAAGATAACAATTATTACTGTAAGTTAACACAAACCTTGATAATAACAAAGTCTGAAAAGAACTCCTACAGTGCAGGCTGAAGAAATAAAAGTACTTTTTAATTTTTTGAATCATGTCATGGCTGCATTGATTTTCACAGCTCATCAACAAAGTTACCAGAACAATTCCGTGACTGGCATTCATCAGAGAGCAATGGGAAGGAAAAAGTTCTTGTAAAGTTGCAGTAAATAAATTGCAGTTTCTTCTGCCATTTTTATTTCATAACTGTTAAGGTGTGAACACTTAAAACACTTTCCACAATATATTATTCAGAGTATTTAAGTCAGAATCCAGATTTCCCAATGAGGACTTGAACTGTACCTGCCCCAAATTCCAAAAACCAGTATTATTTTTATTTTACTTAGAAAAACAAAACTGTGGCCTTGAACAGTTCTGTTATAAAAGAAAACTGAACACCTCCCTCACAGATGGGTGATTGTACAGAGAGAGAAATATAAAAGAATCACCAAGAATATACACACACAAAGATGCTTATATAAGACCACATAATGTAAATTCTAATTGCCAGCTAAAAATGAAAAGTGTGGGACATTTTATTTTTTTTAAATACTTTTGCGTGGCCACCATCTGATCGAAGGACTGAAATCAGTAGTTCCAACAGGTACCAAACAAATGAACCTTGCTGATGTTTCTTCCTCAGGGGGGATGTTGTTTAATGCGTTACGGATTTCAGTACAAAGCCTCTCAGGACCTGGAGTGCATTGACCATTAGTGTGGTGACCTAAGTGCAGGAAGATGCTGTTCAGATTGGCTCAAATGTTAGCTTTCTGTGCCATCCTAGGAAGACACCGAGGCCGTCTGGCTTATCCTGCTCTGACTTTTGGCCTGGTGTTGAAAGGCTCCAAAGAGGATCAGCTCTTTAAACTGGTGTTGACCTTCACAATTGCAAAATGCTGTTCTCAGCTTCTACCCTACTTCAGGATCACGCACAAAGTTTGGGCTGTTTTGCAAACTTCAATCAGACAATGCTCAACCTTAACATTATGTGGGGCAGGGAGGAAGGGGAGGGAATAAAGCTGTTTTGCCCTTGTAGATAACTGGAGAGTTTCACAAAAAATAAATACAAGGATATATTCAAGAAAAATACATCTTTAAGTACGTGCTTTGATGACAGTCAGTTAAAGCTTAAATTCTTATTTACTTATAAAAATATTGACTGTCATTTGAATTTCTTGGTTTCTTTTACTGTCTTAAGACCTTTAATAACTTTTTAGCTATAAAAATAACTCATAAAATTGTCACTTCTAAATAGACAAATCAATATAGATATTACATAAACTGTCAGTTTGAAAAAATAAAATACCTTTTAAAACCTTCTTAGTTGTGTAGTAGGGAACTTGTCACCACCCAAGGAATAAGGTATTTATTCTAGTAGCTTTTTTAACCATTCCAAAGCAGCACCAAAATCAACTAAAGAATTCAAGGAAGGGGAAGGGGGAAATCCCAGATCCCGAGGCATTACTGGAATGCCTGCTATGAGCTTCAAGACACTCAGAAACTCCTTTAGCTTTTTTTCCCTGAAATTATTCCCTTATCAATGACTGCTAGAAAAAATGCAAGTAGAAGTATCTACAAGGTAAAGAAAAGGGCTGACAAGAGAAGAGTCCACAGTAAAAATACTGACGACATTTGCTTTAAAATTTAGCCAGGTTCCAAGATAGGACAGAGAGGAACTGCTTTTTTGGGGGGTGCAGGGTCAAAATTCACATAATGCTGACCAAAAAGATACAACATATCCAAGAAGAAGAAAAAAAAAGAAACAATAAAAAACTGAGCAAACAAACCCCTTGTTTTTTATGAATATCAAACACATTCTGCCTTTTTCATTTCCAAAAACAGCCAAAACAGGGGTTTTTTATGACTATCTGTGAAGAGATCTTCGGCATTTCTCCCATTCCTAAAATGCTTGATTGCAAAAGTCATCTATTACAGGCTAAGGCTTATCTGAGCCCGCCAGGAGTCCCCCGAGATGGTTTGCTAGACTTCCATCAGCTACAGGCACAGCACGAAGCACCCATCTCCTGCACTTTCTAGGAAAGAATATCTAATCTTATCAAAACAGTGGCAGATTGTATATACAGACACTGGTGCTAGACTTCAGAGGAAAAAATGTTCCTTTTAAAACTGAATGGCACTTTTCATATCAGCCTGACTACTCAGCATTCCTGCACTGTCACATGAAATCAGCAGCAGGATTTTTACTGCAAAATAAATTGCACTGAATAAGGACCATGACTGAGGTTTTCTGGGGAAGGGATATTAGTGACTTTTTTTTCCCTTTAAATATTTTTAGGTTTATTGGTAACCACACTGCACTTGTATAAAATATGCTGGTCTGCTCTGTCAATACTTGTGGTCATGACTAAGACAAGCTCCCTGACATGGGATTCTCTGAAAGAAATATTACAAAAGTGAAGAGTGAAGTTTTAATAGGCTATTCCATGTAATAGGAATATTTAATTTACTTAATTGATGTATTAATTCAATATACTATTCCATGTATACCAGGTGTCACTGAGGAAGACCAACAGCACTTGGCAGAAAAAAGTCTGTATTAATTAAGAGGAACAATACTAACTGGAGAGACAGAAGAGACATGTGGAAGGGGATGCTGAGAGCATGACTGGAGATGTACTCCCAGTGGGGAGGCACACCATGCCCGGGTGGGGAAAGACATGTAAGACAAGGAGCAGTAGGTGAAAATAAGTAAGAAGCCAGGAGCAGCAGAAAGAAATTGTGTGCAGGAGCTCCTGCACTGCCTGCCACCTCACCGAAGGAACTGGGGTGATCCAAGGGTAACCATGACAAAAAGCAAGGGAAATTTGTCCTGGAGGCAGAGGGGAGACAGGTGTTTCCTCCAGGTGCCTGTTAGAGTGTTATGGTTTGGAGTGTTCCTACCCAGCATCCAAATCAGCAAGCAGAATGTCATGTTATTTGGCAGTAAGTTATGAAAAAAAAATCCCCAAGTTGAGTCTGCTTTGCCTGCAACACCACATGGCTTAAATAAACAACAACCCACCAGTTCCTTATAGCCTTGCAACAACAGTAGTTGGTAAAGGCCAAATTTTCTACGTTTTAGCCAGTAACGAGAGTTTCACTCTTCCTGGTTCCTGCATGCCTCTACTGTACAATTTATGTTTTCAGCAGAGTAGCTCATAGCTCCTACAATTTAGTCAGTGCCACTGAACAAACTCCTCATGACTGTATTTTTTTTTGTACACTTTGGTGTTAAACATTTCAGGAGACAGTCCCCTTGGGCTCCCCACAGGTTATTTCACAGCTTAGCTTTGCTGAAAACCTTTGTCCCACATCCAACTTCCCCCTAAAACTTCCCTTAACTCATTTCAAATAAGTCTCGTTATTATAATGCTCTGGTACTTCTCACTGAACATACTTTCTTGTTCCCTAAATTCATTAGGTATTAACTCAGCTATTTTTTGTTGTTGTTTTAAATAGCTGTCTTAATAACTTGTCCACACCAATTTCTTTTTAATATCCAAAGTTAACTACAACATTCACATTCATTTGCAGAACTGCAAAATAAAGTACTGCAACAAACAAATTGTGTTCTGAAGGCAGCAGCTACTATAAATTTAAGACAGTATTGGGTAAAGATGATTCTAACTATTGTAAACAATAAATACTACAACACTTAGAACCACTCAAAGATGCCAGATACATCAACAGAGAGTCTTATAAGAAGGTTAAAGTGACCTATTTTACTTGAAGGCAAATGTCAAATCTGTTTCCAATCACAATCCCATTTCTCCACTGTTAAATAAAAAGGTACTTTCCCTCCACTTCTCAGTCTGTTCTCTGAAGAGAACCTGAGCCCACTTCTACAGGTATGGCAGGAAGACAATAGAAATGTTAAGTCTTCAGGTTCCTCAAGTTTACAAATTCCCACTTTAACACACAAACAAGGACACTGGGACACCAGAAAAATTGCAGATCTAGACCAAAACTACTCTTTTAATGTCTCTAGTCTTTACATTCTCCCATCTTCTACCCAGTAGCAAGTTACACAGGCAGCCTGAGTGTTTCATTCCCTCAAAATTATCTTTTCTGCCCTATCAGCAATCAACTGAACTTTGAATGCCCCTTCACAAAGCCAAGGAAAGCTGCAAACAGGACACAGACAAGGAGAAAGAGAAAACTACTGATAGTAATCAAAGCCTACTGTACTTGAGAAAACAAGCCCTAATTTTCTGTCTGGTTCCTCACACCCAGCACCCTTCTGATACAAAAGACATCTCTCAGCTACTTAGTTATCTTATTTTAAGATGTCAATACAAGCAAGATTACAAATCCCTGCAGACATTAACTACGGCACTGTAAATTTGGTACTGCCCCCAGATTTTTTGTTTTCAATGTGCATCAGCCTGTTTGCTAATTTATACTGTAAACACCTCATAGGTCGTAAGGAATTGTGGCTCTCAGGGATGATAACCTTTTGAGGCTTTTGGTACGTCCTGCTGCATGTCAAACTCTCACAGAACAGACGTTTCTTTCAGACACAGCAGGCCCAGTATGACAGCACAGATGACCCAGACCATAGTTAAAATCTATAGTGCAGTATAAATTGCCATTTCAGGGCAAAACAGTTGGTATGTTTATTCTAATGATATTTCTTCTATTAGGAGAGACTTTTTCTTCTCAGGAAAATAAAAATATCATTTGCAATGAATTTATCTTAAACAATCATAAAGCAGCCTTGAGAACACTCCCAGGTGAAATCTGCCCTGTAACAAGACATGGACAAGCTACAAATAGGCACAATTAGTGAACAGATTATCTGCATACGCTGCTAACATGTGCAGTCTTTATGTAATTTAAATATTTTGGCTTTCATCCCTTGAAGTTGACTATTATACAGAGAATTAATTCTGCGTTGGTGCATAAAGATGTTCCTGGGGAAGAGGTCTGGGGTAATGACTGACAGCAGCAGCAACTGGAGAGGACTTGAGTAACAATCTTCTATAGCTTACACATAAAAATTCAAGTATCACAATACAAGTAACAGGGAAAGTTCAGGAGTTCTCAAGGATACCAAAGTCTGAGGTGAACCCTGCAGTGGCTTCCATTACTTCTGCCCAAGAAATAAAAGTAACTCTGACATCCATTCTCCATTAGGAGTGCTACAACTGCAGCTACACCACCAGGCAGTTGTGCTGCAGCTGTGGTTTACCAACACAAGGACCTCTGTGTGTAAAACACATCTCTCTGAATGTCACACATCAGATTAACTCACCCCAATGATGCATAAGCAGGTAAAGATGGCTTTTTAACTGACAGCTTGTAAAAACACTAACATTGCAAAAAGGAAAGAAGAGAGAGGGGAAAAGCCGCAAAAACCAGAACATACGCATCCCCCCTTCCCAGTACTATAAATTACATGGGTATTACTGAGTTTTCCACTTATCACTGATTTTTCTGGATTTAAACTGCATTTCATGTATTCAAACAAAATGTCAAACATCAAGAACATCAGAGAGCCCTAATATTATCAACAGCAGCAAGTCAGCTTGTGTTCAGTTTGTGCAAGCTGGATATTTACATCTGCCAAACACAAAAACCCTAATACAATTTAATGCTCTAATCTTCTATTTGCCAAAAAGGCACAGATTATGTTACAATGGAGGCACCTATAGGGGAACTGCATCTGGACTCTGGCATTTTCTGACTTAAAGTTGAGATTCAACATTAGGTCCCAAATCAGCAGAGATTTCAGTAAGGTTAAAAAATATATACAGCTAAAAGATCTTTGAAGGACTGAGATAAACTGTTGCTTGTATACAACCATTGAGTAACCATAATATGTTAGGATCTTTTTAAAAATAAAAATTTTAACAAAAGTTTTATAAATCCAAGAACTTCAAGTTTGTTTACATCCAACTAAGTTATTCACAACCAAAATTTATCTGCAATTCAGCTTGAAATATCTTTTTTGTAGACTATCAATTTTCATTCCAGAGTATTTTAAAACTATTTTAAACTATTCCTGTTTTAAAAATAGGAATTCCGTTCCCTATGCAGGATCAAATTACAGAAATAAAAAAACAGATAGAAACTGAACTGAAAAGCACAGTGAAAGATTAGCCAGTAGTAACACTTACACAGCAATTGCCAAAATACCTATTAAAAGGCATAGTAATACTTTCACCAAATAGGTAATACAATAAAGAGCCTGAATATTAATAGTAGCAAACTTTTAATCTTATTTTCTTTCCAAGCTTGCGCTACTTACTGTAGAAACCCAAATCTGTCTGTGACTTTGTAAAGACGGTAGTCAGCATCTTCCCACGGTTCAATCTGAGCACCCTCACGTCCCTAAAGGGAAAGGAAAAAATAAAAAGCCAAATGATGTTTTATGACACAATAAATTAATACAATTAAGACAGCATTTAACCGCTCAAAGCATAACCTTTGGGACATGGTGGCAGGAAGTTAGAGGAGGGGGAGGAGAACACCAGTCCTAAACTGACCAGCCAGGAAAAAGGAGAGCGGCACACCTCTCCCAGCCCTTATGAACAGTATTTTCATCACAGGAAATCTCTTTTGGTCACTGCTGTACACAGAATACATTTCAACCAGAGTCATAGTAATCCCACACCTGCTGTTAAACTCCACAATAATCCATCAAGGTCCCCACAGAGTGCCTTCTACTCGTTCCATTTTCAAAGTCCATCTTTCCTGAACAATCACTTGCAAGAGCACATCCTGCAGACAGTCCTGAATTAACGTCCAAGCTGACTTGCAGCAGCAGCCAAACAATGCAGCACTGAGTTTTCTCTCAGTGACGCCTTCATTCATGTCCCACTCTTCTATTCTAATTGCCAATCTTGCAAAAGGTTTGCAGAAGTTTAACTCCATTTCAGCCCCATCTACATCTGGTATGGGCTATACACAGGTTACTGGGTACGAAATCAGGCCACCACTCAGAACACAAAGTGTATTGGGTTTGTGGGGCCAGGTTTTAGTAGCAGGGGGCTCCAGGGGTTTCTCTGAGAAGCCGCTGGACACCTCCCCCACATCCAACAGAGACAAAGTCAGCCAGCTCCAAAATGGACCTGCTGCTGCTCACAGCCCAGCCCATCACTGGAGCAGGTTTGGTGGCAGGACTTGTGACCCCATGGGGAAGTCGCACTGGAGCGCCTGAAGGACTGACCTTGTGGGAGGGACCAGTGCTGGAACAGCTCATGAGGAACTGCAACCCATGGGAAGGACCCACACTGGAGAAGTTCATGGAGAACTTCAGCCTGTGGGAAGGACCCCACACTGGAAAAAGGCAAGAGTTTAAGGAGACAAACCCCCAAGCAGGAAGGAGCCACAGAAACAACGTGGGATGAACTGACCACAGCCCCCGTTCCCCATCCTCCTGTGCTGCTCGGGTGGAGGAGGTAGAGAAAATTGGGAACAAAGTTAAGCCCAGGAAGAAGGGAGGGGAAGAGATAAAATGTTTTAGATTCAGTTTTTGTTTTCTTATTATCCTACTCTGATTTGATTGGTAATAAATTAAACAGATTTCCTCAGGTCAGGTCTGCTTTGCCCATGACAGTCATTGGTGAAGGATCTCTCCCCTAACCTCATCCCCACTCACAAGCCTTTTGTTCTATTTTCTCTCCCCTGCCCAGCTGAGGATGGCAGTGACAGAGCAGCTTTGAGGGGCATGTGGTGTCAGCTAGCCAGACAGGAGCATGTTTTCTTTATTCCAAGGTGATCCACTCACTCACCTGCACACACTGTGCAAACACCAGCAAGTCTGGCAAATAAAACATTTCATGATCTCTACAAACACAAGTATTGCTCAGTTCTCCAATGACACTTAAAAGTCTGTAAGTGGTACAAAAATACCTGACTACAGTGTAAGCAATCTAGGTATACTCTGTGCCAGGCTTGTCCTGACAAGGGGTCCAAGAACAAACATGACATGACCAGGGCATTTCATTAGTTCTCCATAACAATATTAGAAACCATACAACTCACTCATCTTTTACTTTTTCTGCAATGATTTCAGTGTTTCTACTACTATAACCAAATACTAAATAAATAAAAAGTAAAATGAGAGTCTTTCTGATCTAATATATACACTGAGCATCCTCAAACACCCCACTTTCACTATTTCTCATACAATACACTCCCTGAAATAGTCCCAAAGTAACTTGCTATGCACCTGAAAAATTAGTTGAGTCATTACCCAGAATATCCCCCATGGAGGGAGAATTTAATTCACCCAGAGGCCAGTGTGTCATTAAACATCAGATTAGTACCCGACAGAGTATTTTGAACAACAGCTAGCTGGAATAATGATTCAGTTTTTAAACAGACATATTACTAAAATTCATTATAAAATGTCTTTTAAATTATTAACAAGTTCACTTACTCTGTCATACTTGGCAACTATTTCTGCTCGTTCCTGGGCAAGTTTGATAGCAGCATCCTGCTCAGCATCTGCACCTGTAGAGGAATTAAAATAATGCTGTTCAGATTTTCTCCCTTGTGAACAAAGAACTGCAGCCAAATACTTGGAAAATAAACTTCAACTTCAGGGAGACTACTTCAATGGAGAAATGCCAAAACTATTGTGTCAAAGCAAAATATGACCTTGGTGCATGTCTTGAATACTGCTCAAAGCAAAGTACAGTTACTGCACAGCATCTTAATTGCTGGTTGAGAATATTTCTGATTTTCCACCAATGCAGATATTAAATACAGTAAAAAAATAATTCTGCACAACCCACTAAATGAAGGACTGAAGAAAGTACTGAAAGCCACTAGAACTGGGAATTCCACATTCTAATAGTCAGAGAAAGCTGAAACATTCACTGCTGGCTTAAAACAAATGTGTGAACTATTTACAGGATTTGTAGAGGTATTAGAATACTGAAGAAATACTGCATGGCTTCTTCTTAGAAATTGCCTAAAACTTATTTCTCAGAAAACAGGGAAGGGGGGTGTTACAGTGTCAGAACTGTACCTTGGGCAACCCCGAGCTGGAAGAAGTGTAAGGATATGACAACAGGAAGGCTGACAGGCAAGAAGAAAAACAATGTGTGAGTAAGCATTAGACATAAGGACACTGCAGATGCAGCACTTAGTACATGAGTGGAGTTCAAGTTTTGGTAAGTCCTGTTCCCTGAGCAGAGACTATCTCTAGAAAATGGACAGGACCAGAGAGCACCAAGAAAGGAAAAGTTGTTTGTTTGAATACCCAACAACAGAATGTACTTCAGTATCCCAAATGTAATTATATCAAACCAATGAGGTAAATCAGCCTTAATTAGTAAGTTTGTGAAAGATTCAAGAGTTGATTTCTTTTGATTATTAAAAAGCAATGAACTTCAGATAAAGCAAGGATTTTAAAAGGTTTAAAATATATTTCAACCTAACACTGTTACAAAAATAACTCCAAGCATGTGTTTTTCTTCACTGTCTAGTTCATGGCAACATAACGAACTTCAAGAATTGTACATACCAACCATCTGGGCCATGAAATAGAAAAACAGATCAGATATTACAGTTTTCTACCGTATGACATTAACACAATTATTTGTTCAAACCTAGTGTTCCTTTAATAAAGTTTGCCTACATATTTCTCAACATTTAGACAAGAAGTTGTGCCAAGGTGGCCTTCTAAGACATCTGTTAGAGATTTAGCATGGTCTCTGCTTGCTTTCACTCCAAGTTTCTCCAGGGGAACGCAAAGAGAACCTCAGTGTGACCCACCACAGACACAAGACCCACCACAGACAAGCACCAGCATTCAGACAACAGCACTGCTTGTCCCAAGCTTCCCCTAGGGGAAAATCTGGCTGCTTCTATAAATCTTTCATTTATGATCCCCAGAAGTCACACTTTGTTACCCTCACCTGGTCCCCTTTTCCTGGCCAGCATCATTTCCCAATCATATTACCCCTGTTTATTAGCAAGGACACAGAGCTCTGTCATTTCTTCCAGTGTGTGGCAGAACCAGCACACATGTACTTACACAGTTATTTGAGGGAGGGGGGAAAAAAATAAATAAATAATTCAATCTGCTATATTTGGAAGCTTTACATCTCTGAGCCACCACACGGATAAATAATTTCCTCCCTGTAAGGTAAGAGGTAAGTAGAATCATTTCACATTGCTTATATTTTGGTTTGTCCAAGCAGAACACTGCTCCTCCCCTGCTTTCAGGTGCCAAATCCACATTTATTCCTAAGCCTGAAGGGGACTCAAGACACAAAGCAGTTTGGGCGCAGGTGTGCTTTCCCTGACCCAGCTTTACAGCCACTGCAGGGCTCTGTGACCCCGGCTGCCCACGGGAGCTCTGATCAAGGCACAGCTCCCACACCCCCCCACAGCCCTCCAGAGCCCCTCCCCAGCCTCGTCACACGAAAGGGCACAGACACAACTTCACACCACTGCCAGGACATTTCAGCACTATCTCCTCCTCCAGCACAACTACAACAATCTGGCTCCTAATCTTTACTAGCTGGCATAGCGTGTCTACTAAACTGACAATGTCCACTAAAGCTACCAAATCAACAGTGACAAAAAGCAGTGGATGAACCCTGGTTTTACTTTCAAAGTGAGAAGATAAAGGAACTGTAACCAAAATTAAATTGTGTTTTCTTTTGTAAGACAGATCTGTGCTTATAACAAGTCTTTATACAGAAGACCAATTACGGGTTTTTAAAAAGTAAACTTTTAACTTCCTTAGAAACCTGACATTCCTTCAGCAAATTTAAGTACTACTTGACCCTAATCTCCACTTCTCCAATGGACAGATGTGGGGGAAAAGCTCCCTTGTTTGAAGTACACCTGCTGCTGAGCTTCAAGAAATAGGGAAAAAGTCCTATCACTAACTTTCAGGCAAAAGAGAGATTAGATTTAATTTGAGAAAGAGTGAAAGAGTGGCTGAACATAAGTGGACAATACTGTAATACACAATAGTCAGTACATTCACATAGTATGTAGTCAATACATTTTTTTAACTAAAAATGGCTTATATTTTTATTTTAAAATGTGCTCAAAAGGACATGCACAGATCTTCAACAACGCAGATAGAATAACAGTGTAAGCTCAAAAATAGTTTGAACTTTTGCTTAAAAGAATGCCAAACTGTATTTGCACTGGAAAGCAAGTTCCTGATTTATGCTGAAAACGTGGCCATGGCTTACCATCCCTTCCTCTGCATAAGCAATGTGTGAATCAAAATTTGGCATGTTCTGTGTCTCATGACAATTCAATTACATTTAGTGTGTAAATTATCATATTCATTGCCTTTAAAGTAATCCTCTTTGCTTTCTGCCAGAATCATCTTAACCTTCCAGCTGCACTGAGATAGTTCAATACTTCACTAATCCATCAATACTGAAACCCCAGAAAACAGCCTGAGATAGGGACAAGAGGTTATATTTTGGGAGATAAGCATTAAACATGATTTTTCTTATAAGAGGAAATATTTAAATATCTCCAACTTAGAAATTACACAGTGATTCCTGATAAAGTAAAAGCTAAATATGGGAACAAGAAAAAGTCTTCGGCACGAAAATACATCACTATGAAATTGAAGACAAGTAACTGCTATCCTAAAGTCTTATCAGATTTATTCTGTGTTATCTCAGTGAAAGCAGTTAAAGATACAACACAAGTATGATTAAATTTACTAATTAAAAGTTAGCGTTACAGATTATACAGGAAACAATGCCATCTAAGTTGAAGTTGACATTAATATATAGTCAATTAAGTAGTATGGAGAACTGATTTGAACTAAAAAATAGGGAAATATATTAGCAATGACCTGATGATAAAATCTCTCAATGATGGGATGCTGAACAGCACTTTCAAGTCCCCCCAAAAATCAGTCAGGCTTACAAGGCATAAGCAGTATGGTTAAAACTCTGCCCAGCAGCAATCATAGAATGACAGGTTGGAAGGGACCTCAAGGACCATCTAAGTCCAAGCTTTCTTGGCAAAAGCAGAGTCTAGACAAGATGGTCCAGGCACCCTGTTCAGCTGAATTTAAAGTGTCCAATCTTTGGGGATTCACCACTTCCCTGGGGAGATTATTCCAATGGCTGCTCTCATCGTGAAGATTTCCAAGTGTCCTGAATCTCCTCAGGAACAACAGACATAATGCAAACTAAAAACACGTAACACTATGCTCTGTTAATGCTAGACTACCTGGATGAGACCAACTGCTATAACTGACATTTAACAGCAAAACAACGGATTCAAGTAAAAATAAACACTAGTGAAAAAAAAACAAGGTTGTGGCCTACAAATAGATGTAAAAGTTAAATTCTGACTATTAGCAAAACTTCTGAAGGATCCTGCCCCTTACTCTTGCTTTCGTGCCATCTTCTCCCTTCTGTTCCCCAGGGAGGAACAGCAGGTGTCTATGTAGGCACCCACAGACACCAGAGAATCTCGACCCAAAGACCCCCTATAATCCACCTAAAATCTGTAGGTTGGGGTAGGGAGAAAGTAAGGGGAAAAAAATTGACAATAATGTAATTTAGTATTCACTTAAATCACTGAGCTAAACACTGAGGATCCCTCTTGCAGTCCCTGCAGTAATTCAGTTTTCCAAAATAAAGGAGCACGAACTGGCAGCACTATCCCTTGTGTTTCCAGCAGTCAAAGAGGAGCTGAACAGCCTGTGACAGCCTGGCAGCACCTTGGCCACTCCTGGCTGGGGTGGCTAACACAGAGCCCATAGTTACACCTGGCTTTTATCACAGCCTGGAAGAACTGAGCTGCTGCCAAGGGAGAAACAGCCAGAAGACAGTAAAACACTGGTCTTTCCCACAAAAAGAAAAGCCGCTGCTCTACAAGGTTTACTAAGTATCTGTATTTTGAATTGTTTGTCTAATCCTACATCGCTCCTAATCCTGTTCAGATACAGAACTGCAAACCAGTAAGGCACAGCTTTTTTTAAAGTGATCACCATGTGCAATCCACTGAGCACATATCTCTAGTCCCTGCAAAAGTAGTCATATGACTTACAGAAATGGTCTTTGGGGTTACTCACACTCACTAGAGATAATCTCTCCAAAACAGTCTAAAAAATGACTAGACAGTATCTCACCTGGAAAAGGTAACAACAGCCAAGGACTAGCTCCCTCATCGAGGTAGTATGAAACGAGTACCACCAAGAGCCTCAGAGAGTTCCTTACGCTCGAGGAAGGTACGAGATACACTGCAGTGCTCATGTATCAGCAGCAGCATAATAAACTGCCTCTTACAGATGTGCCATAAATTTAAGAAGAATCATAAATTTGTTTAGGTTGGAAAAGACTTTTACGATCATTGAGTCCAACCATTACCCCATCGCTGCCAAGCCGACCACAAAACAATGCCCCCAAGTGCCACATCTACCTATCTTTTAAATACCTCCAGGGATGGTGAATCCACCACTTCCCTGTGCAGCCTGTTCCAGTGCTTGACAACCCTTTTGGGAAATAAATCTTTCCTAATGTCCAGTCTAAACCAACCCGATACAATTTGAAGTTATTTCATCTCATTCTGTCATTTGTTACCTGGGAGAGGAGCCTGACCCCCACCTGGCTACAGCCTCCTGTCAGGGACTTGTAGAGAGCAGTAAGTTTACCCCTTGAGCCTCCTTTTTCCCAGGATAAACATCCCCAGCTCCCTCAGTCACTCTTCATAGGACTTGAGCTCCAGCCCGTGTCACAGCTCCATTCCCTTCTCTGGACATGCTCCAACACCAAAATGTCCTTCTTGTCATAAAGGGGCCAAAACTGATTCCAGGATTCAAGGTGTGGCCTCATCAGTGTTGAGTACAGAGGGGCTATCACAGCCCTGGTCCTGTTGGCCACACTATTGCTGGTATAGCCCAGGATGCCATCGGCCTTCCTGGCCGACTGGGCCCACACTGGCTCATGTTCAGACACTGTGGACCAGCACCCCCAGAAGCAATGCCTCTTTCCATGGGGCTGAGGCTCAATATACTAAGAGCATCCTGTGCAACCTTATCCCAAATTCTGAAAAGAGATTTCTCCCTGTTTTTCTCCTTTCACCCACCATCGTTGTCTCTCCAACTGCAGAGCACTCTAAAAACCACCCAAAAATTTAAAGATGTTAATTTGTTTCCCATTACTTTACTAAAATTCTTGCTTGTTCGCACATTACACATTCCATTGCACAAAGAAATGCACTGGCACAAACTCCTGTCTGCAGGCACTACCACCAGCTGCTACGCATCTACACATTCAAAGCACACATCAGAGCAATAAACAAAGTCTCTGGTCATAGCAGAAAGTCCCTTAAATACTCAGGCTGTTTATTTTCCTTCCAGTTCATTCCCATAAACAACAAAATAAAAGCCATGACGTACACCTAATAGTATTTTGTTCTGGGTACACGATGTTCAAAAGGAAGAATCTTGGTAAATGCCTGCCCATCGATACTAAACCTGCTCTGAACAAAAGGCATTAAGCATCATTTATTATACTTTCTCTTTCTCTTCATGCAGAGAACTTCTAAAACAGAGAACTTCTAACAACAAGTGAACTAGTTAGTTAGAAAAGCAATCCCTTTTACACAGCAACACTTCCTCAGAAGTACGTATTTCTAGAAGTTAACTGAGCTACATTTCTTCCCCATTACACATAATTATATACTTTAAACAGTATGAAGTATTTAAAACTGTTATCACTAATTTGAAATAAGACAGAAGTAAAACAGCACAATATAAACAATTAAAGACCAGTACATAAAATTTTACACAACACTTTACCAGTCTTTAGACTGTCATTTTCTTCCCAGTCCTTGTAGAGCTCTGTTTTAGTCTTCATGAAGACTAAATATGGTCTCTTTGCTTCTAGACCATATTCTAAATCAGTTTATCAAAAATGACCAGGGGAAAAGTTCTCCTCCTCCACTTGCTGCATTTGTTCCACACAACTGAGCCACTTGACACGTGCTCCTTTCTCCAGACACAGCCCCTCTACAGCTCCATGAGCTGCAGGGACTCAAACAAAGATGCCATTTGTTAATGCCAAGTGTCACGAAGGCACCACGCTGGTGTTCTCCAGCCCAGCCCACAGCCCTGCATTCCAGCTCATAATAAACAAAAGGATTTGAACAAACAGCCTCAGAGGCCAGGGCTCCTGTAACACATCACTGTTATATTCTTGGGCAAGAATTCTTAATGGTGTTTTCCAAGTGCTGCAGGAAAAGCATCTTACTGAAAGGACTTACTTGAAATGGGGCTTGAAGTACCCTCTTTCTGACTTATTACCTAAGAAACCATGAAATTAGGTAACTCTAAAAATACAGTTTAGATTTCTGTAACTGGCATTCCCTACATGCAGGATGGAGATTTTACATTATTTTCTTATCAAAACTCCTTTATTGCTCAAGATATATTGGGGACCTGAAACATCCAGGACATCAGGAATTGGCAAGAACGCTTTTGACGGTAAAAGTGCAAAAATTCAGGAGTAAAATTGGTAGAAATCATCTGCATCCTGAAAACCAGATCCCCATACCAAATATTCCAGGACAAACACACGAAGCCATTCTCCTGAACAGACTTTAGCCCTCACACATGCTCTCTCACACAGACAATTCTGCTGCTGATGCCTGCAGCCAGAACCAGCCAGCTCCATATCCTAACCTAAGCAAGTCAGGGCACATACACTACCAGACACTTTGTGAAGCCAGCTGAAAGACGACCAATGGCACTGGCACAGGTTACCCAGGGAAGCTGTGGAATCTCCATCCTTGGAGATATTCATAAGCTGGGCGTGCTCTTGGGCAACCAGCTCTGCACAGCCCTGCTTGAGCAGGGGGTTGGACCAGATGACTTCCAGAGGTCTCTTCCAGCCTCAACCCTTTTGTGGTGTTCTTGCACTCAGAGAAGTGTCAAAATGCCAGGAACAGGAGATCTGATCAAGTGTGTCAGACAATTCTTTTTTCCCCAGAGACTGAAAAAGGAACAGTTCCTTCAATTGTTTTATCCTTCCTCCCCATATCGTCCGGCAAAGCACCAAGCCTGGAAATGAGCAGCAGCTCCTTTGTCTTTACCACCGATTACTGCTCATGGATCCCACCCAAGCCCAGGTGTCAATAGTTTGGTCTCTGGAATCAGTATGAGTTTAGACTAAGCCAGTGCCATGTCCACCACCAGGCACATTTCCCTCAAAGGCAGCATTTTCTGACTGCTGACACACACAACAGCAATCCTCTTGCTACACAGAAATAATCTTCCACTTTGCTCATAACAGAACTACTGAACTGGTTTTGTAAAACCAACTACTTTCTGTTTCCTTATCTGTGAGCGTATTTGTGGTGAGGATGAAAAGAACTCACACAGAGTGAACACAAGCACTTTTTACAGGTTAACTCTCTCACCCCTTCACCACTTGAAAACAACCTGCTTTTTAATATCACTGCTGCTCTTCTACCACACACTACACCCAGGCAGCAGTAAGCCATATTACTGACAGGTGTAGATAGATAGATAGATAGATAGATACACACACTATAGCTATACTAGAGATATCTATACTGGTATTTCTCTTATAGCTCTCAAGTTTAGCATGTCTGGTTTTGCGAGTGTTTTCAAATAGACTTACACAGAGAAAAGCTGTTTTGGCTTAACTGAAATTTCTCTCTATTTCAAAGAAAAGAAAAAAGCTAAAAGATAGAGTAAAACTCTTTGAAAAACAATATATTGCACTATGCATATGAAAATCAATATATTGCACCAAAAAAGCCCATTGCAACAGCAACACACATGCACTCTCCCCCTAATACTAGCATTCAAAGTAGACCCAATTGTAGTTTTACATGAGAAATGGGTAAAAAATAGGAAAGTAAAGATTTAACTTCCCTGAAGAAATGTGACGGAACTCTCATCTTAATGAAAAATCAAGTTTCACTATGGCAGAACTCTTGCAGTTTTGCAACATCCCCTATGAGACACTGCACAGTCACCAATGGAAAATGGTCACTTCAGAAATTAGTATAATTAACTGCTACTAAAACCCCACTCAAATCAATTTTAAAGTGATCCCCAAAGGACTCAAAGCAAGAGCAGGGAAAACCAGGCAGCCCTGCTAAGCGATATTCCACAGAGGAAGCCTGTGTCAAAACATGAAATGAGAATTTAGGAGTCTATGTATTGCATAGAATTTAAATCAAATACTCTGTCTTGCTTTTAAGCAATGATGGACTAAAGGACTTACAGAAAGTCTACCAATATTAATCAGTTATTGCAATATGTCTATCATTTTATTTTTAATAACATAGCCTTACTAACACCTTTAATCAGTGGAGCAATGATAGCAGAAAACTCAGAACAAACCAGCAATAAAACAGAACATATTCCAATAAAATACTGCTTGGCCATTTACTTAGTCCTAATTTGCAATTTGTTTTTCTGTGTGTTTCATGTAAGTAAGTACACCTTAAAATTAGATCACTGCATCAGCAATGCCTACACCTAACCAGCTGGAAGCTGCAGTTGGAATGCTCATGTCATCACCTCACTACTGAGCCTTATGCAAGCTCCCACAAGGGTTACAAAGTGGAGTGACAAGAGCTGGCAGGGTTCTACTGTAATTCCATTTTACTAAGTGTTGTGTGTGCAGTCATGGGCCAGAAGATAATTAATTTAATGAAGGTTAACATAATCAGCTGCAAAGCCAGAAGAAACCATAATTGCCAATTTGCAGCAAGCTACACTGAAAAGAGTAAGCCCAATTTTGAACAATACTCCTTTCTTGAAAGGAAAAGAGGACAAAACCAACGCACAACCCACCCTCCTGGCCAGAACTCTGTCAACACAACCTGAAACATTTATGGCAGCTCTTAGTAGACTTAAATGTAAAAACTCAGGCTGGGTATAATTTGGGGCTTGCCAGTATGTAAAGACTGGTCTGACTTGTGCCACAACTAGCTAATGTCTTATGTCTAAGCTTAAGTCATCCTTTGTTCTCCTCTTCCCAAGGGTGTAGCTGGTGTCTGGCCTTTTCATTACAACTTTTCTGTTTTCTCCCTGTTATGAAAGAGCAGCATTGTGGCCACAATGAAGTGGTCGCTCACCTACACGTTTGTCTTTCAGGAGATGCAAACACTGCGCTGAGCTCAGTCATGTCAGCCCTCCAAGCAGCTGTTCCATGGGTGATGGGAGCAGATCTGCATCCTGCTGTTCCAGGGGACACAGCAAGCCTTGTGTCTGTAACACGTTATAAGCCAGCAGCCATGGAACAGCAGAGACACAGCCTTCATGGAAAAACACAGGAGGTTTTCTACTACATGGAAATCATTTTATGGTCTTCCACCGAAAGATTACATTTCTCAGAACTCCTACTGTGGCTAGAACTGATCCCGCTGTAACATATAATCTGTTTCTTCTATGGCTCATGAGTATTACTCCCACGCTTCTCCTGAAATCCATGACCTTTCCCAGCACCAGCCCTAGCCTTTACAATTATGTCTTAATAAAATATGCTGCAAATCAGCTGCTGCATTAAATGGTAAGATCAGACACTTGACCTCAAAAGCAGTATTGACAGATAAAAAGCAGGAGTATTTCAGGAATTTGACCCTCAACCTAACATTAAGTCAAGGCATCCTTTCACATCAATGGCTTTTCAGGTACTGGTTATGATTTTATAAGCAAATTTAGCTGGAAATGTCTTTTTTTTGATCCCTTGTACTTTAAAAGTATATTATGCTTGCAGTTCCCAGAGGCTTTTGAAAACCAAAATATCCCTTCTGTGCACTGACGCTGCTCATACTTCTTTTAACCATGACAGGCTACTAAACACAACAAGCAAAACGATCCTTCAGTAAGATTGAACATAGCAGTTCTCTGCAATAAATTTCTTCTTCGTTTTCCCAATGCCGTATATCAGGATGACATATAAAAATCTTTTTTTTTCCCCAGCAACATAAATCAAAAGACCATTAAAAAATTCTCTGAAATTCTGACATTATTTCCGACATAATTTCAGATTTCCTGTTTTGAACATCATAAGTAGTGCTAGAATATGAATGTTTTCACAGCAGTAAGATTTGCAGTATCAATTTGAAGAGTAAAATGGTTCTAATATTTTAGATTCTGACACAAAGCAGAACATTTCATAACAAGAGCTATTCTTCCCACGTTAACAGGCTTATATTTAAATAGTCAGTTGCCACACTGCACTAATTATGTTAAGTCTCCTGATTAATCATTTTTCTCTCTGCATTAGTCAAAACTAATGAAGCAAACAATACTTATATTTTAAAATTCAGCATTAATGATGTGAAGTCTATTCCCAGTTTAAAACATCACCAAGACAACACTCATACAGACTCCAGATAAAGTTTTTTAAAAGGAGGCAGCTCTTTTAGTTTTTGAGGAACCAGTTCATTTCTTCTGTAGGGCTAGAGAAGCTACAACAGTTCTCTAGTTATAAAATTTCATCTATATTGGTATCATTTTATACCGGCTAAAATAAAAAGGTTTGTTCTTCTACACAGATGACCTTTGAATACACTGACATACCCACAGTCCAGCTCATCATTTAATTACACAGCCGATTTAACTGATTACAACAGGAAGAAAAGGAGGGTTTGTTTTTGTAATAGATGCTATTCTGCCACTTAACAAGACTCAAGAGCTCCAAGCCAGCTCAGAAAAACACCAGCTCTGACTCAAGGTGGCAGGAGTAGAACTTGAACAGCATCATGGGGACGAAGCAGCAGCTCCCCCGACCTGCCCAGTGCCCACAGCCTCAGGGCTGGCACCGAGTTGTTGCTCAGCTGAACAGGCACTACCCAAACCTCGCTGGCCCATGCATGAGATGGAAAAGGAAGCGTTCACAAACAAGCAACTGATGAGCAGCTGCTGAAACCACCAGCTTCTACTCCCCAGCTGCACATGTACTACCAGTCTACTTTTCTGCCTTCTCCTGGAAGACACAGCATGAAGCACACAGGGATGAGTCCTTGCCCACAAGCATGAGAAAACCTCCCTGCTGCCTCTGTTCACACCTGAACCTGAGCCTCCCAGGTGCTGAGCTACTGCTCTGCCTTTCTGGGCACAGCCTCTGCACGGGGAGACCTCGGGATTCATTTTCATACTTTAAGTTCAGTTTCACCCCCATACACAGCAAGAAAATAAAACCTTGAATATTGTGAAAGTTGTGGCAGGATGAAAAAGCATTTATTGCTTTATTCCAGCAACAGCATGTTACATGAGTTACACTACTTACTACAGGCTGTTGGACAGACTGTTGTGATCCATACCGAAGAGTGTGGATCTCAGGCATCCCTCCATCTACCACTGGGATACACTGAAGGAACCATCAAAATTCACAGTAACAGTGAGAGGAGCTGCAAGGCCTTTCTCTGTGTGACTTTAATTATCATCTTAACATACTTAAAGCATTTCACACAAAAAAAAAAAAACCTGAGTTACACCCAACAGCTCAGTTCACCGTAGCTGAATAGCTTTCTTCAATTACTCTGTCTCTGAGCTATTCATCTTTAAGAAAATAAACATTTTAACTGCAGTAATACCTTAAGTACAAAGAGGATCCTCTAAAGGAATCCTCTGAAAAGCCTGAATGGCACCAAGAAGCTCATATGACACTAAACCTTCTCTTGGTGGCTCTGTGGTAAGTTTGAGTAAGTCCACAGAAAGACATCAAGGCAAATTCAGATACCTGCCTGCTTGTATCAGTCACGTCTACACAGCACAGAGCTGCTTTGAAAAAAAAACCTGAATAACTGACTAGTTACAATATCTGTCATTCATTTAATTAAAAACGAAAATGACATTTAAGAGGGGAAAAATGCTGAAATCCCCTCTGAACATTTGAAATCATCTTAAGTGTCAGGCAGCAATAGATCCATGTTTTTTATATTTATAAAGCAGTAATAGGAAAGGCTGGAAGAGTAAGAGACAACCAGATGAAGGGTAAACAAGTTTGTCGAAGGGCAGCAGAAACAGGGGAAGTCTCTTCATCTTTGCTGAGAGAAAAGGAAGTTAGTGGTAGACAAAAAGGTTCTGTTGTTTTCAGTTTCACTGATTGAGGGCTGGTAAACAAAACAAAGTAAACAGCCATGGCATTTCCCAGGCAAAACAGGAATTAGGGCTTCCAAGGCTGTCCTGTGTGCCTGGTCCCAGCCCCAAACTGAGGGAAAACCCAGCAGAGTGGCTGCAGTAAATCCCAGTGCCATACCCACCAAATCACAATCAGGTCACGTTCATACTGCTAATTAGCAATACCAGTATGAATTTGTTTGCTTCCATCTAGTTTGCATCAGTTAAAACCTTTGTCAATATAAAACAACTTCAGAGATTGGATAAAACACCCCAAAGCAGAGGAAAAGGAGGGAAGAAAAAAGATCAGAAACTTTCTGGCTGTTTATCTACAGAACACTGCACCAGTCAGAAAAACCTTCTGCCTTCGTTATATCCATCACCTTTATTTTTTTTGCTAGAGGAAACACTGAAGTAGATTTTAGATGTAATCTATCCCTAAAACTTAGGGCATTGTGACAAGAAAGGTCAGGGTTTTCTTTTTCCCCAACCTCTGACACCAGTTAAGTACAGACAACACTGAGATGTCAGCACCACTGAGAGGCAGGCACAAAGCCATAGCAGAAAAGGACCACAAAAGAAAAATGAAAAGGCATTTGTTTGAATAGTTGATTTTAAAGGACAGTACAGGCTAATCAGAATTTTCCAAAGAGATTATAAATGTCCTTCAAGTAAGAGAGCACAGCAAGAGACACCATTTGGCTCATTCTGTGGATACTCTGAAAACGTTTTACAAATATCCAGTGTTGACATGACAGTTATTAATTTATACTGCTGTTGCACAGAAACAGTAACTTTAATAATCAGTGCATTAACAGGCCTATCAGTAACACTTTCTTTTTATTGGCTTAGAGGAAGATGAACACTGAGGTACTTCAGTGACACAAACCCACCATCAAGTTTTCAATGCTACTTCTCTCAAAGTCAGTACTTTTATTTCAGTACCAATGCAAAAGGAAGAACTACAGACACTTGCTGTGAATGCCTTAACAAGTTCCTACTGCAAAACAAACATGAGGTTAATTCTAGTCTAAGCCTTATACACAGGCATCAAGCAAAAAAATCCATTTGTTTATGCTGAAGTCAATAATGCACTGAACCTACTAATGAAGATCTGCTTTATAACCACTACACTCTATTAAAGAAAAAAGCCAAACCAAACGAAAACCACCCGTAACCCAGAAAAATCTATTTGTCACAGATTCTCATATCTCAGCAGAAAATTACCTGAAATTAAAAAAAGCAGTTTTAAACGAAGTACACTGAGAAAATCTACTTCATCTACACTGATGCAATACTTTGGAAATCCCTATTCCAGGTTACAAGCATTAGCTCTAGGACAATACACAAATAAAGCCTTTTATGGATTCCAGTCAGCCCATATAACCTATTTCACTCCCAGTAGATCACTTTCAACCTCTGCGAATTTCATATCCCTCACAGAATCAAAATCCACAGGAAGAGTCACGACTTGGTTGAGCTTGTAGAGCTGCATCTGGCAAACAGGGTCCTGTTCCCTGGGAAAAGCAGACCCACTGCAGAACCCTCCCCTAGTGCAAACATGAGCTGTCCCCTCCATCAGAGAGAGGGAGGAACAGCACCAGCTGGGATTTAAACACAGATCCACCCACTGTCTGCTGTGCCTGTAGACAAGCAATGAAGCTATTCAGCACTTTGGGGAGGGTTCGAGTTCTCCTTTTGTGCAGCTTGGACAGACCAGGAGCAACCGGGCTGACTGGTTACCCAGGCATGAACCAAACATCACAACCTTCACAAGCCAACAGCTTGGAGCTCTAACTAAAACCAGCAGCTGCAGAGAGAAAACGTAGAGGTCAAAGCTCTACATATGCTTACATGGCCTTTAAATCCTCTTTTTGACTTGGGAGAGATAGACACAGTGGTCAGGCAGGAAACCTTCCCATGAGGTGTAATGCTCATTCTGAAATCATTGACCTCACATGAAAGTTCAGCAAATTCATCAGTGAAATTTTAATCAGTGAAGTTAAACCCAAAATTACTTGCAAGGGAGAAAACATATTTTGGTTATGAATTGTGGTTCCCTCTTACCACTGAAGACATTTCTTCAGCACATGTTAAAATGACAACTTTGCATTTCTGATGTTACTACAAACACAGACAAAGCCTCTTCCTGAAGCAAGGAACTGTTATGCAGTAAACCAAAACCACCTCTGCAAAGGTATTCCCAAAAGGCCTAGCAATGGGATGGGAAATGAAGAAGGTGAACATATTGAATGTTCCTTCAATTACAGAACTTTGGAAGGATAAGGAGCTATCACTCCAAGGGCTTCAAACTGGATGAAAATTCAACAGCCTCTCATCAACGCTTACCTCATCAGCAGAAGTAAAGCTGTCATCTGCTGTCACACAAGTCTGAAAGTGAATGAAAGTACCAAATATTTCTCCTGTTTTAGAGTTTTCTGCAACTGTTTAACGACAAACTTGTTATGACAGCAAGTTCTTGAAAGAATTTACAAACAACTCAGTCTCCCTTAAGGCTGGTGAAAAAAAAGAAGTATCATTTTCAACTTAAGTTTGTTTTACTATAATCCACACTAAAGACAGCAGCTTTTAGGGTGCATTAGTCATCAGTACAAACTTTACTCCACGTAAACAGTGAGCAGAATTTCTACAATTTCTTCTTCTCTAGCTCACTTTATTCCCTGGCAGAGAAAACTCCAGGGGTGTAACTATTGAACACTATATAATTACTCACACGTACTCTATTTCCAACACCCACTGTTTTGGAAGAGCTCACAAAACCTAAGCATTGACAACAGGAACAGTGGTTCACATTACTGTGGTAACATGTGCCATAAATGTAGAAAAACAAAAGCATCAAAGAGTACTTTGTTCGTGAGGTACAAGAGGCTGCTTAATCCCAGGGTAACAGTCAGGCCACCTCAGACACGTTGTTGACAGGTTTCCCTGAAAAATGAGTCAGCTGCATGCCCTGGGGAAGTTCTCTCTCAATTAAAACAGTACCACAAACAGTCATTATTCTTCAGGTGCTATTGAGCCCAGGTGATGTTTCACTGAATCACCAGCTCCAACCCAGACTACGTCACTTTTTTTTCAGATAAGCAAACAGGATTTTAAGCAAAGGCACAAGACAAAAACACAGATTTGCAACTCAGCTGATCAGGCTTTGCTAAATAAATAAAAAAAACCTTTGAGTGAAATACAATGAGAGGCTCCCCCTGCTTGAGAGGTCCAAATCTATTCCGATGCTATGGATGCAGGTGAAGGCTGCAGCACTCAGAGCTCCAGGGCTGATAGAAGTACAGCCCAAGCACTGCTTGGACACTGCAACCTTCACCCTGACACACAGCGAGGCAGTGACCTGTGTAATTGTTTTCCGGTAATGTAACACCTTCTGAGACCTGAGAAGCAGAGCAGCGACAATTCAGAAGTCACACCTAATGACAGTACAAATGCAAACAACAAGAAAAGAGGATACAGAAAGCAGGGGTGGAGGTGGGGAGGAAGTGTGATGTTTTAGGTAAGGAATGACATTCTAAGAGGGTGATGTATAAAATTGCTAGAATACATCTAGCTGTCAAGTTAAAGCATGCAGGGATGATCATCAGTAAAGGGTATGGGATTACAACATTCCATCAAATCTGAGTACCAATTTTCCCACCATCTTGCACCTGTTTTCCTCCTTCACACCTGTATATTACATCAGCACTATTTGGTATCTCTCTGCTTACACAAGCAATGCTGAAATGAAAGAAAAAAAAAAAGTTTAAAAAGAAAAACCTAAAGGAAAATTCATGGAGGCAGAATATGGATGTAAATCAACTGCACATTCTTGGAAAGACAAAGAAGAAACAGAAGAAGTTGGCAAGGAACAGGCTATGGCACAAGTTAGTGTGAAGGGTCTATGAACTCCAAGTAACTTTGAACAGCAGTTATTCTCCAACACAGAACTGAGAGTTGTGAAAAACTTATCAGCACAAAAGGAATACAAATACAGTATAAATTAGCTTATTTTTAAAAACTTCATAGTTCCCTTTTAGGTAGTTCCAAGTTATAAGGATATGAGGATATGACACAGGGAACTGCCATATTTATAAGCTACTGGGACAGTGTGACTGCCTGATACAGCTGCTACACGGCCCCTTCAGGGCAAGCAAGGCAAATTTCTTACTTCTTACACCACAAACTCAGTGAAATGGTATGTCATTACTAGTCCAATATCAGGCAGTTCCCTGATAAATCATTCAGCCATCAGTATTTTAAGTTCAAGCTTCTTAGCTCATATAAATACAGTATCAAATATTTACAGCCTTTCACGTAAGACTGAAGGATTTAGCCCAAATTTTAATTGAAGGACTTTTCACATTTGGCTCAGAATG
The DNA here is from genome assembly GCF_020740725.1 of Corvus hawaiiensis. NCBI lineage: Eukaryota > Metazoa > Chordata > Aves > Passeriformes > Corvidae > Corvus > Corvus hawaiiensis. Next base: position 74,176,328 of record NC_063216.1, on the reverse strand, counting down.
AAGAATGCTTGGGAAAAAAGCTCATCTGCAGGATTTTTAATTGTGGAGGAAAAAAATAATTTAAAGTTATAAAAGGCCTGAAATAGTGTTCATGTTACAGCAATTCTGTAATGTCTTTGTATTAATATAAATTATTCCCAACTATGAAGCTCTAAGACTTCTTTTTTTTTTTTTTTAGTTTTTAATTGGAAACAAATGTTTTCCTACTAATCAGAAATCTGAGCTCAACCAATAAAAGCTGCATAACAGATAAAAGGCTGGTAAAAATAGGTTTGAGAGGAAAAATAAAAGATATTGCAGAAAAGTTGCTTTAAGTTAAAAAGGAATCAGAAATTTCCAGGGCAGCTTAGTCAAATAAACAAAGCCCAGACCAAACTATTAAATGACAATTCTACAGAAGCAGGAACGATTCAGATACGTCAAATAAATGTTGTTTCCCCTTGTCCACCTGCCCCCTGCAATCACCTCACATTCAAGTGTATTATTAGTTCTAATTCGATTATCTCTTCTCCAAGCTCCTTAGATCTTGAAATTATATCATAGCTAGGATGCAAGGGATTATTTGTTGAGGTTTCCTAATGGTAGCAATTACTTTAGAATTTCTAACACAAGCCAAAATTGCTCAAAAAAAGTCCACTGGCATACCAATAAATACTGTTTCAAAACCAATTGCTACACACCAGTATCTGGAAATGTTACAAAGCTTATTAATTTTTTAAATTTTTTTTAACACGGACAGATTTTACCTAGGAGTGCATTAAGGGGGCATAAAGGAAAATGCAGGAGGACATCAATCAGACATCCAGTCCTGGATTTACAGTGCTTGTTGACCACAACTTTGCTCTTTGTCTCCAGCCCTGCTGGAAGTTACTGCTCTGGGCAGAGCTGATAAACAACATCATGTGAGTGCACTGCACCCCACGGCAGAAAAGCCCAGCTGCTGAGTTTGCTCAGGCTGCCATCACCAGCAGCTTCAGGGAACCTGGACTGGGGAGAACTCGCAGGAACTGAGGCCTGTAAAGTTTAAGTCTGTCCACATCTTCCATGTTGCTGTAGTGGGTTGACCCTTGGCTGGCTAACGGGTGCCCACTGACCAGCTCTCACTCCTCCTACTCAACAGGAGAGGGGGAGAAGAAAAGAAGAAAAAGCTGATGGATCAAGATAAACAGGGAGGTCACTCACAAATTACCCTCATGAGAAAAACCTACTTGGCGTGGGGAAACTAATTTACTGGCAATTAAAAATAGTATAGGTCAGTCTGTAACACTTGATTTTTGCTGCTCCTTAATCCTGACACTTGTTCTCATTCTCCAGCATGGGGTCCCCCTCTGAAGGGATACAGTCCTTCACAAACTGTTCCAGGGTGGGCCTTTCTCATGAGCTGCTGTTCCTGCCAGAAAACCTGCTCCTGGCGTGGGCTCTTCTTCCAGGGCTGTAGTTTCTGCTCCAGCATGGGCTCTCCACAGGCTGCAACTTCCTTCAGGGCACATCCTCATGCTCAGTGTGGGGACTCCAGGGGCTGCAGGTAGGTCTCTGCTCCCTCCGTGGACCTCCATGGGCTGCAGGGGCACAGCTGCCTCACCATGGTGTTCTCCAGAAGCTGCCAATGAAATCTCTGCTCTGGTGCTTAAACACCTCCTCCTGCTCCTCCACTGACCTTGGGGTCTGCAGAGTTGATTCCCCACATATTTTTCTCTCTCTCCTCTCTCACAACTGCTGCACTGTGGTTTTTAGCATCTCTTAACTATCCTATCTCAGAGGTGCCAGCAGCTTCACTGATGAGCTCAGCTTTGGCCAAGGATGGGGCTGTTTTGGAGCAAGCTGGGTCTGGCTGTGTCCAACTCAGGGGGCAGTCCCTGGCCTCTTCTCACACAGGCCACCTCTGCAGCCCCAGCTACCAAAACCTTGCCCTGTAAGCCCAATACAGAAACTCTGCCTTTAACTTAGCACTTAATCTCAAGATGCAGAGCATATAAAAACCCAAGTCATAAATGTCAGTCTTCAGTGCTTTGGTACACAATCTCTTGATCCCCTTTCTGCCCCTGAAATACCAAGCCTACCAGAAATTCCAGTTATTTCCAAGAAAAACCTCATTAGGCTATTCTATCCAATGCCAAGATCATAAATCTGGGATAAAAGACTCCTGATGTTCCACGCAATCCTATAAATAGCATTTTAGTCTAAATTGGAAGAGCGCTTTGGCGCAAAGCTCCAGATCATCTCTATTTACTGTTCTCCAGTTTGTGCTGGGAAGCAACTTAGAAGTATGCAAAGCTGGATTCCTTCCAGGTTCAACTATCTGGGAGATGCACTCCTACCTCCAAGTTATAGTCTACCCAAAGGATAAGGTCAAGGTTTGATCTACTTTGGAAAAAACTGCCAAATGCAGAGGAATGCTGAATTCCCAGCTTTCCTCTCTCCATCTCTGCCTCCAATGCCACGCTCCCTGCCAGCATGGACATAGTCCATGAGCCACTGCTATGTTAAATGCCCAGCCCGGGCCTCAGCACAATTGTCCTTTGATTTGCCTAAGTATATTTGCTCATTCCTCCTATAAGAGCTTATCTGCACTATTTATAGAATGGCTTTACATTCTTATTAGTTGCCAGACAATGATTTTTAATACGTGTTCCATCACTACAAATACTCCTCTGCAAAGTTTTACACATTATGTAAAACAGGCAATTATCACTGCACAGATTAGAAGGTCATTCCAACGCCTATAAACTAAACAGTAAGTGGGAATTGGAGTCTGCATAGCTTATTTTTTTTTCACCTATAGATTTGGCAAGCTCCAGACTAGCATTCATCCCACGTACTTCAAAACCTAGCCAGGGTACTAATTCACAGCACAGAATTGACAAAAACATATCTTTGATTTGTGCAATGTGTGATCCACATTACAGTCTGCGAACACAACATTTTCTTTTACCCAGTGATGTGACACGGTGGCTTCAAGACTTGATGCAGCTGCAGCATAGATGGGAAAATTTTTCAAAACATTTAAAAGTCTTTTCAATGTACAGCTGTCATCAGAAAAAGGAAAGGATTAGTCAGGTTTTTCCTTTATAGAAGGAGAAAAATTAGGACACAGAGCAATGGTGCAGCCATTTATATATCATACAGCAAAGTGCAACGCCTGAAATCAACAGTATATTGCACACTGGGGAGCCCTGGAAGCATCCCAGAAACACCCAACACTTGAAAGTGATGAAGAATTGTTCCACCAATCCAAACAATGTGACTTTAAATGAAACAGAAAATATTTCTCCAGGCGAGATCACAGCATATTCAGGTTACCAAAGTCCCTTCATTAGCACAAACAGTATTTCCTTTTCTGTCAGCAAGAGGAAGTCTCAGATCAAGGCAATTTCTCACATTCCAGTTGAGACCTATGAATTGCACTATAACCTTTCCCACTCAAAAATGAGGTTTAGCAACAAAAGCTTCACTTCCATTCTAAATGTGACAGGAATCAGTAAACCAAAATTACTAATTAAAACTCTGAAGGATCTATTTCTAAAAAATAAGCCTGAAACTCAGCCTTAACCTCTGTAAGATACTTCTGACTAACTGCAGATAAAAAAGGGCTTGGCGAGTCCCCCGTAGTCAAAATACTGTGGGGAAAAAATTCACACATAGTGATATGGTGAAACTTGCCTATTCACATTCATATTCCCCTCCAAATGCTTACATATTCATCTTGCTTGGTATATTAGGTAAATCTCAAAAAAAAAAAGTCTCATCGAAAAACTAGGCAAAGAAAAAACAACTGATTTCCCCTTCAGTTTCCAGGTAATAAAAATATTTTCCAGTCAATAAATGCAGAAAGTTTTGTGCAATCTGATTTGCCCACAAGATTTACAGGACTCTGCTGTTTGCTTTTGGAAAAATAATAAGCAGAAAGGTTACATTTGAACGCTTCATGTTCAGATATAACTGGTGCCTGCAGCCATCACACCACTATAACATGAATGCTAAGAAAGAGATATTTGATTTTTAAATCCTTTAATAGAAACCTATTTTTCAATGATGAATTAAAGCACAGGGAAATAAGGAGATTGCTTTTCCTAGTATTCCACTTACATTTCATTACTATCTGCATTAGACTGTAATAGTCCTATGGCTAATGTGCCATAGGAGTGGAGCATCCAGATTGTGATAATGTGCTGTTCAGAAAGCATAACAGTGCCAGACAAAAAAATCACTGTTAAAAAAAGAAAAAACAACACACCAAACAAACAACAAAACCAATTACCACACACACAGTGGGAAGGGAGGGAAAAATATCAACTGCAGCACACACCTTTCACTCCCCAAGGATGTACGGTTTCAACCGTGTGCGTCAGGATGATACCTGGCTTAAAAGCTACAAACCCCTCAAGGTCTTCAGAACACCCTGAGACTAAAGGAACAGTTAAATCCTATCTTGCAGAGTTATTGCTCAAACTGGCAATTCCATGTGAAGTGTGCACTTGAGCTGTTCCCAGTGGCGGTAGAGAACACCTTCAATGCAGCAGTGGTATCAGGCAAACAAGAGTATCCAAAGTCCACGAGCTGAATACCGATGAGATTTCCCACATGGACAGAACCTGCTCACAGGAGCTGTGGCCAGTCAGCCCAGACTCATTTTACACCAAAGCCCACTTGCACACATGGAGCCCTCATGGCTGGCAGGTCCCAAGATTTATTTTTGGGGGGCGGAGTAAAGTGACCATGACACCTGACACAGGGGTCGTGCTCTTCTCCTGGAGAGAAGTGTGCACAATCAAGTGCCTGCACATCTACTTCCTTTCATTTGTTTGAGTGTGTTGATATCTAATAATGCTATAGAAAATAACAGCAGGGGGAAAAACCTGCATCACCTGGGACATGATGCAGAAGGGAGTAGAATCTGTTCCTTGAGGAAGTAATTTTCACCAAGGACCTGCCCCCTCCAGGTACTGCTAAAAATGCTTTGTTAGCTTCTTTATTAGCAAGGAGACAGCAGCAGTCTTGGGCATCTGTGTACTTATTTTCTCATTTCCACCAAGAATTTAATTAACTGACATGAATTAAGTTTTCTGTTTGATCTGGAAATTCAGTTCAAATTAACATTTTTATGGATAGTTTAATACTAATGCTGAAAGATAATTTCCTTTAGAAGAAACTGCTTGGACTTACAACCAGAAGGACGAAATAGTGGAAACTAATCCACTGAAAAACCAGTATTTTTATTTGCTGTTAGACAAGATTAACTAAAAAAAAAATTGCTTTGATAGCTTATTAGAGAAAGCTGGATGCTTTCCCTACAAGCTGTACCAAAAGATCTAAAAGCTCAACAGGACAAAAACACTTTGAAGAAGCCAGATAAGATGTCCAGGGAAGTTGTGAAATGTCTATATACACCAAAGCACTGTCTAAGCCACCCAACTGCTATAATTATCTGTTGTAGAAAATGTCCAGCTGGGACCCTGTCACTTTGAAATATTCACCACATTTTAAGTTACTGAAAACAAACGGGCAAAGTTATTAGCATTTATCTCTGCACCATTGCTTAATCGTATCCACTGCAATTTAACAAACAAAACTGTAACCTTTTTAAGCTTTTTAAATAAATTCTGTGCAAGCTTCCTAACTAACAAACATGGACATTAGCATTCATATTTAAGATTGGATTCCAAATTCCATAAGCATGAGGATAAAAAACTGAAAACTTAAGAATTTAATGCATTAAAAAAAATTAGATGATCCCTCATTGCTTGAAGTGTGCACATCTCAACAGCACATGATGTGTTACTACTTGCTCATGTAAAATAACATCAGCATTACCCTTTGACAGTCAATAATAAGAAAAAAGTTGTACATGCTTGAAACAGCATATGCACAATTGCCATCCTACCAAAAATCAAGATCAGAAAAATACGTTTGCCTGAATTATGAAAATGGAAAACAGAGAATGAAGCTTGTTTTTCTAGATCCTTCAGGCAGAACTTCCCGACCTTCTCTCAGAAGTCTCCAAATGAAAACTAAAATGTCTTATTTGTAAAATTCACACATTGATAGAAGCACAAGAGCCAGTAGAGAAGGAAAGTCACAGGACACAAACACCTTTTTGCCATGTTCAGATCCAGGCTTGAGATCTTGGCTCTACTGCAAACATAGTGGACAAACGCCTCAGGCAACACAGCATCATTGTCACAGCTGGAGTATCACTGAAACCAGAAAGCCAAATACACTCACCCTACCAGCTCGAGCTCAAAACCATGGAACCCATTAATCTTCCCAAACGTTAAGCAAAAACTTGAATGAATCATTAACTGTCCTCTTCTTTCAAGGAACCTAACAGATTCACTTTGTTTACAGTTGCCCCTTCCACCCAGCTGCCAGGTCCCTCCTGCTGCAGTGAAACCAGGCCAGAGTTTGCAGATCCCCGCACACCACACACAGCAAGTCAGATCAGTTTCAGTGATGCCAGAACAGCTGTGCTGATGTACACAGAACTGAATTTCTGTCCCATCTAGCAGAAACATCACTGCAAACCTGTTGTGCTCTTCCCTATTGCTCTAACTGCACTGTTCCCTACTTTTCCTCCTTTTTCAAACCTACTTGTATAGGAATATTTTATGTTAAGCTCCCACATTTCCCATGTGCTACAAATAAGAACGCTAAAATTTACTTCAGGAATATTGAGAATATTACGGTTGAGAATTCATGGGTTTAGGGCCACACCTTCCCAAAAATAACCCCAAGACACAGTGGAATAACAAATCATGGTAGGAAGCTGAAGATGAGTTGCCTCTTCTGTGCTTACCTGCTTGTAAATTAGCTCACTTCAGGTGACTAACATTGCTGCACAAATAGAGAACAAGTAGTGCTTCTTATCTCTGTAGTTCCTCCATAGGTAAATGAATTCTAGCTGTCTGTATTAATTTTGTTATGCCACAGACCAATTCCCAAGATCCAACATCTACAGACTTTGTTTAATGATGCTACCTACCTAATAACCAAATACACAGACACTAAAGTAAGCCATTAACAGCTACATATGGTGAAGCAGTACCAGGACCTTTCTTAATCACTGCAATGGGCATCACACAAAGGAGAAAAATAAAATTTCAAACAAAGTACAAAGGCAACAAAATGTCAGGATAATAAACTCAACAGAAAAAGCCACAATGTATGTGTATCCCATGCAAGTTACGACTACTTAAAGTGAGACATAGCAAATGCCAGCCACAGAAAGAGAGTCTTTTAGGTAAAAACACTCTAGATGAGTCACTGTGTCCAGCTGTGCAGTGATCCAACTGTATTATTATTTGCTTGTGTCTGTATCATCCTGAGGTGAATTCCTCACATTCCAGCAGAAGGAAGTCCCACCAGCATTTTGCACTAGCCTCACCCAGTGGGAACACTGAAAGAAGGTTGTCCCCATGGATTCAGTCACACCCCACTGCTGGCTCCTCCTTGGAGCTCACAAGCACCTCTGTGCAACTGCACCAGCAGCTGGATTAGTTAAACTGATCAAGGTTACAGGAACTCAACAAGAACAAAAAGTACCATTTCCCACTCCAAACCACTGCATGGCTACACAAATGCAGGTGAAGCACTGTGGGGATTTGAACTGGGATGAAGACGAGAAGTGAGCAGCAGAGACAAGGCAGGAGCAGTCATTTGTGTTGGCACTAATTATTTGTGAAACCACGGCTGAAACTTTAACACAAATAATGTGAGAAGAACTGCTGAAATACAGTTACATTTTGTCACACTGGTAGAAACTTAGCCACGGTAAATTATGAATTGAAGCTGTGTACATGTACTGATGAGCTGCAGACTACAATACATTATCTTGACTGCTGTGGGCAGAATTTCATATTTAATGACAAAAAAAAAAAAAAAAGACATTTAACTCCCTGCTTGCAGCTCACTGAAGAGCTCGTTAACTTTTATTAACTTGGCTCTTCCAGCCAGTCTCCTTTAAAAACTGAAGTAATTCAAGGACAGGTCTATGAGTCTAGAGAAACCTTTACTTCAAATCCAGCACTTACCAGTTAAAATACTCAACCTGGATTATAACAGTATTATATGAAGAAATAAAATAAGAAATTCGGGTAACCCTGGAGCCTCCCATAAGGGGTAAAACTCTCAGCCTTCCATGCAAAGTTGTTACAACAAACAGAAAAACCAAGGGATTGAAGAAAGTTTCCCATATTTCCCTAGATGCCTCAAGGGAATGCATTTGATTTGAGCACACTTTTCCCCTACTATCACCAAAGGTAAAGAGAAAACACCACAACTACTTTATGTGGGACCTTTATTCTATTTTCTCCATCTTGCAACTAATCATCTTAGTCCATGCCCAGAAAAACAAACCAAAAAAACGCTGCCCATTTTTTGTCAAGTCTAAGTCTGAAATACAAGGTACCACCACAGTACTGTCTGCAGTGAATCCCAGCAGTAACTTCCCAAGTGTCATTTACTGCTGGAGAATTTAAATGTAGTTATCCTTGACTGGTCCAAAATTTACACATCTTGTAGGCCCAAACAGTGCAGTGACCAAACATATGCCTCCTCTTGCATTCCATTAAAAAAAAAAAAAAAAGTAATATCAAACCAAAGTTTTCTCTCAGATTTCTCTCTCTCACACTGAAATACTGCATTCCTTTTTAATTCTGTGATTTCAATTTAGTTGTCCCATCTGCTAGAAGTGTTTTAATACAACATCTCTTTTTATATCCTAACATCAAGGTGATGTTGCCAATTAAGTTCTGCTGTAGCCATCTGTAAGAGGAAGAAGGGAGGAAAGAAGTAAACATGAGTATTTCTTCATTAATTTTAAACAACTTGGATTTCAACCACGATTTTAGTGATGGAAAAAAAGAAAATAATTAGTACATTTATATTCTACATGGATTTCTCTAGGAAAAGTAACATTTGAACTATTTTTAAAATTCAGGAAGGTTTCACGTCTCATTAAATGTTTGGCTTCGAATTAGAATGCCTGTCAAGAGAATTTTATACTGGCATGATTTATCATTTTATTCAACACAGACTTTCAATTTCACAAATAAAATAATGGCAACTTTTAAAATTTCTTCACAACTTCACATTCACCTTCAAACTTAGAGAGCACGTAAAGTGTTACCCTCTGACAATAAATGACTAATGGTAATTTTTTCCTCTAACGAATCGGATATTATCTAAATATGGTAAGGGTCTGGAGTTTCCTTTAGTTTCCCAAAAATTCAAACAATAAACTCTACACACTCAGCTTCACTGCAATTAGAAGACTATGGAAAACAATCATAGAACGTTTTTCCTAAAAAAATTGAGTAATTCAATTTTTAAACAGCACAAGATTTAAAAAAGTATGGAAATGTGAGACATTATAAATCAAAACACACTGTTCAGCTCACTTCATGTGGTCACTAAGCAAGCCTCCCAGGCCTACTGGAGGATTTTCTGATGTTAGCCTCAACAGTCAGACTGAAGACAAAACCAGAATCGCAGGTCTTGCACTGGGAGACAAGGTGGATACCCATGCTCACACTGCCTAACTCTTTGAAGGATTTAGTCTTGTAAACCACCTATTTATCAACCTCTTATGATACAGAAAATTAAATTTAATTTAACTTGTGGCATAGGTCACAGCCACAATGAAAACAGACTAGCCCATGAAAAAGCAAAATTAAATTCCACAATTCTGTCAGACTGTTGAGCTACCCCATTAAATCCACATTTCAACCCATGAAGCATTAGTAATGGGGTTCTTTTAAATGGCATTCTGCAGGAATTTCTTCTGCAGGGATTGAATTTTCATCTCCATAGTAGCTGTGCTTACTGCAGGCCTTATAACAAGCTTCTGATGTAGAATGATGGATGCAAAAAGACACTCTCTTGGCTATTAACTGTGCTTCTAAGCCTCAGTCTGAAAATAAATCTTGGGAAAATTGGAGGGTAGAAGAATCCTTTCCCCCCCAACCTTATGTACTACTTATAAAAAGTTACATGGTTAGGACCTTCAGTCTTAAAGAAGTTTTTAACTTGATACTATATATGAAATATGCAATTAATACACTGTGCTCCTTTGTAACATTTACCCCCCAAGAAATTATATTCTAACTAAAACACTTTTTCAAGGGAAAGAGGAGGATGCACTTGAGGAGTGGGATTTAAAATCTTTACAGTTTAGTAACACCAATTTGAAAACACTTTGGTAAACATAAACACTTCACATATCATCCCCCAAGTCTCAATGGATTCACCTCACATTCACAGTGGGCTTCCTAGTCTTTTACAAGTCCATTTTTCTCTTTACTGAAAACAATACTGAGAATTAGTCATTTCTGCAGAATACAGCCCTTCACGTACACCAGATGCCTAATGTTGCATGGTGTGAAGAAAAAACCTAATGTCTACTCAAATTACTGTATTTATCACCAAAAACTGTCAGCATTTTGCAGCTTTTGTAAATGTTTTCTTCAGAATACTTGAATGGTTTTTAATGTTAAGATCTTAATATTGCTTGTCAAAATGCAATACCAGCTTCTAGAAGAGCTAGCAGCTAATTAGCTCAGTTAGTAGCAGCTTGAGATACCACCCAAACAATGACCAAAATTAATGCTTTTTAACAAGGGAGTAAAAAAAACAGGAAAAAAACCCTCAAAGCTTTAGAACTGAGAAAGAGCATTTCCTCATGTTTTTCAAAGCTTTCCCTTTCAATTCCATTGAATCTGTTCCTAAAAATAAGTATTTTTAAGGGTTTTGGTGTTACATCTTTTTGAACAGTTCTTACAGTAGTTCTATAAAAGTCCTGCCTGGCTAGTGAGGTACGTGCAAAACAGACAAGCAGAACTTCTGCCCCTTCGTCCTTCTCTGGGAGCAGCACAAATCAAAAATGAACAGTGAGCAGTGCTGAGGTCAAGTAATTCACTGGGATGAAATTATACAACTCTTGGAGAGGATGTTCAACCAATCACTGCAGAATCTAAGGAAGTAATTAGGAAGCTTGCCTTTTTTTCTTTCAGTATAAAAGGGTAACAGCTGAGCCCAGTTCTACCTTCACTCCTTTTGTTTACTTACAGAGGTGTTTCATTAACTGACTTGTTACAATTAGAGCAGCCTCGTGTTATTGATGAGTGGTTGGAAATAAAGGTACTTGCCTATAGCCACACATTACACATAAGGGCAGAAAAATGACACAGTAACAGGCAAATGCCGTAAATCTTAAATTATTCATAACCTATTCAATACAAAATAAACTGGTCCTAGAAAATTACTTCTAATAACAAAGGAGTTAAATTTTTAAGTTATCCCCACAAATTATTTAGTTCTTCTACAAACCCAGTATTTAGCAGTTGCAAATAATTAAGATGTGAAAGACAAAATAAGTGTTTAATCAGTTCCTAATTAGATACATGTGCCAGATACCACAAAGGATGGCACTACTTTAGCAAAGAAAAAACAAATGTTCAACACACTGAAGTAAACAAGAACAGCATTTAACATCAATAATTTCAAACAATCATTGATTATCTCAAGCCGTTTTTTGTAAACTTGCAAGAGGCATTTTGGATTTTGAAGTTAATTGTAATCTAGAAATAATCTAATTGTAAAACCTAACCAGCAGTGCAGCTGTGTACTTCCAGTCTCGTTATTTCCACAAGCCTATTTTTGCTTATTCTCATTTAGAGCATTAAGACTCTAAAAACTATTTTGATGGGATTACACAGAATACAGCTGCTACTTTCACAACCTGAGCTCTCCTGACAACAAAAATGCTTTTACCACAAAAACAGAAAAAAGGGGAAATCTTTAGTACAACAGTAACAGTCACAGATGCCGACAAACTCAGTTATCACCATAAACGTCACTGGGGCTCTCTTTGGGAAAGCTGCAGTTGCAAAAACGATAATAATTAGGCTTAATATAGTTCTACGCCAAATTATGGCAGCTGTACATGCTACAACAAAGAACATTTTTAAGTATCAAGTATGCAATTTAAGTACAACCAAACTCCAAAATATTTCTGATTCACAGCAAGTTACTGAGAACACTGAATATACCCCAGAGCTGCTCTTACCTTTCCTGGCAGCATCTGTTCTCCGTCTTGCTGGCGACACCAGATCCTTCACAATCTGTAGCACTTGAATCATTGCTCGTTAGCAAGATCAAAGGAACAAGGTGCTCCTCTAAAATTCCAACAGGTTTCATTACTACACCTTATTACATTGCTGTCTTCAGTATGCTCAAGCAAAACTGATGCAGGAAGAACTCATCTACCTTCACAGGAAGATTTCTGCCTGATGACTCTACAGGCTGAGGTGATGGATTTAAAGTGACTTCAGCACAAGGAGGCAAAAAAACACAAGCAGTCCTAAATGTATTTCTGCAGAACATTTTAGAGTTATTTACTGCAGAGAACGCATACCGATTTCTCTAAATAAAGTTTAAAGGAAATGTTCACAAAGTAGCTAAAGAAAAAAAATTCCCCTTGAAATGACTGCTGACAGATGCAGCATGCTCTCCTCGGCTCAGTAACTAAGAAGTGTGGCTTGCATCCTCTTTTCAAGTCGGTTTCAATTCATGAAATTTCACATAATGCTTAAAGAAAGACTCCGGTGCAGTGCAGAGCCAGCGTCAGACCCACCGACAGAACTAAAATTAAACCCACCCTGCAAAAACTCCATCAGGCACAAGCAAGCTCCTGCTAAAGACAGTCACTGGGTTCCTTTCCCCCCCCCCCGAACAGAAACCTCTGACACCCTTGTACGTGACAGGAATTCTCACACACTGGGAGGCACGCCGAAAATCCTGGGAGTATTTCAGGCATTCTCTCACCCACCACCAGAGGCCCAGAGAACTATTTCAGCAAAGGTATTGTCATTACTTCTGTCAGGTAATTTTAGGCAGACAGATTGCTGTATGTGCCCTGCAAAATTTTTAATGGTATTTGGAAAATGTACAAAGGCCCTTCAGAAGTGCCTTTTGTCAAAGCCTCTGCAGAGCTAACCCCCAAAAAAATAAACATGAGGAATCATGTTTTATGTGATCACTTTAAATAACTGTCAGGCCTGAAGAGGCTCAGTGAACACTTCAGAAAACCAAATTCCTACGCAGCCCTGCGAGGCCTTGCACACACCAAGATCAATTTAGGAAGCCAACTACATGTTCTGAAAACCATAACATTAAAACAAACCACAGGCCACATGTTCCGGCCTTTAGACCTTCTGTTCCCATTGCTTAAGTGCTAGATTGGGAGGGGGGGAAGAGGTCATCTCTTTCCATTCTTCCATTTCCAGCTGCTCATCACAAGCATTTCAGATTTTAAGATTAACTGGCATATTTATCCACATCCATGTCAGTCTCTTGACTCACACAGAGCACAGGAAAGACAAACTATGTCTGTTATGTCAGTCTCATTCACAGCCTGCCCATTAATCTCTGCCAGAAGGAAGAGCAACTCAAAATTCTATCATAGTTGGTTAGGCAAAACAAAGACAAGTAAAATTCTTCTCCCTGCCAAGCTGTCCGATTTCTTCTCCCATTCTGCAAACATTCAAGCGTCCACCCAAGAGGAAGCTTGTAGATACACTGTGCAACTATGACTTACCCCTCCCTGAAAAAGGATTCTTCAAAATGCTACAGACAGAATCCTCAACTTTTCTATATTAAGAGTAATTTCTAACTCCTGGACCTAAAGTTAAATTCCAGGTTTAAGACTAATGACTTTATACCTAGAGAGGTTTGGAGAAGATTACTACAAGCAGCCCCTTCCAGAACAACTATAATTTCAGAACATTTAAATAAGATGTAAAATGCAGGGTTGTGCAGTAAGGTTTACCTGGAGGTCCGTTATTTAATAATCCAGTGCTCAAAACTGCTGTTGGAAGAACTTTTTCCGTGATTATCTTACCATGATGTGTTTGTTCTTTATTTAGTTGGGTAATCAAACAACTTTCAAGTCAGAGGTATAAAACTAAAGGAGTATCATTACTTGCAACTATACTACATTGCAAATTTTCTCTAAAAAACTGACTTCTAAAATCATGGTGAACAAAACACAACTACTACAGAACTACTAAACTTTCAATGGTCCTTATATAAACATATTATGGGCAGGAGGAAAAAGGAAGGAAAAAAAAGAGAGTAAAGTTGAATAACATATTCAGTAATGACATCCACTTGGCCTTCCAAAGTAAGAATATACCTTGCAGATCCTACAACAGATTTTTAAATGAACTTGATTATCTAATTTCTACAGCAACATTCTCAAGTGCTGGAACAAAGAGAGGATGGTGGACTGACAAAGATTAACAGTTGAGCAGAGGCAGCAAAGAAGAAAGGACTAGAAGGCATGACTTGTACTTACTTTTGTCAAAAATTATTTTAAAATTAAGAAATTAAGCACTTCAGTACCTATTCCCTACTGCAAAAAGGAAGTCATTCCTTTTTCTTCCCAACTGTCCCTTATCCTGCTGGTACAGGTCCCTGTCCTCCCTTTTAAAGAGAGACACAGAAGAACTTCAGGATGGAAAGTCATTTTCACCCACACCTGCCTTCCTCAACATGAAACAGTTTCCAAAGTTGGTATGCACAGTAGTTTCCCCTCTCTTCTTTGTTGTGACAATTGGCATGTAGAAAAAAAAACTGAAAAAACAAGTAAAGCCTTAAAATTAATTCAGGAAAATGTAAACAAAATTCCACATGGAATGTAAAGAAAATGGTGCAAGTCTGAAGCAGGCATGATAAACAAGAAATTTCAACAAATCACTGAAACCTTGAAGAATTAACAATAAGCTTGGTGGCTGCTACTTGTCTTTCCTCAAATCAATTCATACACCCAGACAGTAACACTAAACGTGCTTTAGGATAGAGGCAATACCAAAAAGACTTCTAGAAATAAACCACACTAACTAGTTAAATTGTGTAATTTCATATCTTATTCATGAGTCAGAACTTGGTTACAGTTCACTCTTATCTTTGACTGATACTGAACCAACTGATACTTCCATACAATCTGTCACTGCAACTGCCACCTCTCAGACCACACATCCTGACACAACACCCACTGTGGGCAAGGATACACCAGATGGAAGTTCACTGCAATTCTGACACAGATACACAAGGTGAACCACAAAGAAACCATGTCATAAATTTAGTGTAACAATTTGAGAAGATTCTGTTTGAGGAAAAAAAAAAGTAATGCTACATATTCAATGCATACAACATGGATCTCTGCCAAGCGTTTTTCCTCTTCAACAGCAAGCTTGCTAAGCAGTATGTGCTTGATGATGTTCTTGGATTTTGCTTTTCTTCCTTGACTTCACAATTGTAGGGAATACAGAAATCATGCACATGTTATCAACCTGATGAAATACACTGGTATTGGAAGGAGCAGTTAACAGGATGGGATGGATCACTGTGTACAGCCCTTGATCTCTCCTAAGCATAATAAAAAAAATGACCTGCATCCTGGTTAGTCAGCTATCGTAATTCAGAATAAAAATGCTTCTGTTAACATAATTATAATTAACTGATCTTTGGAAGCAGTTCTTTTTCATGAACCATATTGCCAGGAGATAACACATTTACAGCACAAATGATGCTGCAGAAGGATGGCTCAGTGGGTATTTGTCAAAGGTATTTGACAGGAGGTGGGGAAGATCAGAATTTAAGTCTGAGGAAGACTTAATATTTTCTCTTTCACTCTCTTCTTCTCATCTGTAATGTTTATACATTCACAGCATTCTGTCTAGGCTATTAAAAAACCATCAAGAACCCTCGGGGTTTTCCCAGGCAGCACTGCAGCTACCCCAAAAAGCGCCTGCTTGTTGTGTCCTCATTTACAGAAAGATTTACAAGCTACTAACAGAAAAAAACTCCAACCCACTGCAATGGCTTGAGGGCTTTCATTCATAGGAACAATAGCCCCACACACATTTGAGCTGAAATATAGTTACTGTCACTGTTCTTTTTCCATCTCATACCAACCTGAACAGTCCAGAATTCTGCACACAGATTATTGCCCACATCTCTGCAGAAAACTGTGCAGGTCTGGCTTCATTACTCTACCCTGTGTTCCCCATAGCCAGAACTATGTCCTTTTCCCTATCTGCTAGACTCCACACGTGGTTAAGATGCCAAGCTTTCAGGCCTGACACCCCAGGGAATGGAGAGCCCACAACAAAATGGCCAGGAAGGTCCCAGCCCAGGGCAGTGCTGTCACTAATGTTTCAATGGGAGCAGGATCAAGCCGTAAGTCCTCTAGAAAGCAAATAAATACACGAAACACTTCTTCTGGTGTCTCCAGTTCTGCAATAGAGCAAAGACATTAGAGGAAGAAGAAAAGGATTCACAAAAGAGCAGGGTGCATTTGCACTTTGGACCCTCCTTTCTAGGCTGTAACACCCGGAAGGTGTTCCAGCACGGTAGGAGTCAGCAGGGCTGTCCCAGCCGGGCTGTCTGTAACAGGGGCTGTAAAAACTCCAGTGCCATCCAAAGGGAGGGCAGCTGCTCTTAATGACTCATTGGAATGTTTGCTTTAAAAGCTGCAGTTTCAGAAATCACACATGGCACAACTGCTTCATCGTCCCTCCCATCTTAGCAAAGGGGCTCAGAAAATGAAGATGACTTTCCCATCAGGATTAACTACCTCACACGCAGGACAAAAGTTTTCAAGAATAGACAAAAGGATTAAGGAGATACACATCAAGCATCTTAGCTGGGAAAAGATTCTTTAAATATCGAATAGAAGGAAGAGTATATTATAAGAACATTTATATAGTCCCTTACAAAAAAAACAGCTTATTTTTTGCAAAAACAATAAATTCAGATAAAGTCTATCCAGTTGCTAAGGCAAATACCTCAACTATCCACAGAAACATTGTTTTATGATACTCTGACTTTTCCTGTCACAACAGGTCTTCAAATTATTTTCTGAAAACAATTAGGTATTGAGCTCTAAGACAGGCAATATATCATAATACAAATTATTACTACAGCTGCTATAAAGTAGGTTATCTATTGTTTCTCACTAATATTTGAATTAATTTTCCAATCTCTGAACTGAAGCCTACAGTTTTCATTAAGTTTTAAATAATCTATTGTAGTTGGAAGAGACTTCTAGAGTTCCAGATCAATAATTAACTGTCCCCATAAATCTCTGAAACTTTAAATTCTTAATCTTCATTATTTTCTACAGATCATTCATTGAAGCACGAAAGAGGCAAAAAAAAAAAAAAAAGAAAATCTAAAAATTCTCAACAACTCTTAACAATTCCTATGTGAAATTGTGATAGCCTCTCTTGTAAAAATGTTTGCACCAGTGATACAACTCCATTTATTGTTCAGGGGTTCATTTTTCAAAAGTAACTGCTTTTGGCTATGCATTTTGCAAAGCATCCATAAAAATAAATAAACATCCTCACCATCTTCTCAATGGTCCTTCAGAGTCAGTAACTGCTTAATCCAACAGAATTTGCATCCACTTAGGAATATTTTTTTCTTCATTTCTAGCAGGTTTGCTACCAATTTTAAAGCATGAAACTATGGCTGCAGTTTTTAAAAGAAACTGATGCAGATTTATGAGCTTTATTTAGAAGGCATCTTCTTGGGAGCAGAAAGTAGCTTGATCTAAAGGCTGGAAAAGTAAAGTTTTATTTTTGAAGTCTGTTTTTCTTTACACTTTAAACATACAAGAAAGCTGTTCATTAAATTCAGATGATAGAAAACTTCAATAAATGGTCAATGAAATTAATTCTACCTATTCCAGGAAAAAAAAACCTATAAACCCAAAATAGAAAAACAAATTCTGTAACTGGGAAATAGAGAAGACAGAAAAACACAGGGCCACATTCTACAGACCTTACTGCACACAGTGAAGGAAAACTACACATTGCACAATCCCACCCCTGCTCAATTGCTCTCAGCTACCCTTCTTGCATCAGTTTTCATCCCCTCAGCTCTTGCTACAACACATTCTGCAAGCAGATCTAGACTGTAACAAGATAGACAGCAAGTTTCCCAGAGAGCCACAATGAAGGCAAGGGAACTGCCCATGTAGATCACTTTTATCACCCTGATAACAGACACCAGACACTAATGGAGATCAGTATCAGAAATTTGTGTTCACATAAGTCTTGATGCACTCTCCCCCCCCCCCCCCAAAAAAAAAAAATCTACAAAAAGTAAAAAAGCATGTATAGATGTACAATTTGTTTTTTTCTTCCCAATAAATGTGTTTTATACCTGTCACCTCCATGAGAAAAGTAAGGGTACTGCTTTGTCTTTGCTCACATATTTTCTGTAGAACTGTACCACCAGATTTAGACATACAAGTGCATCTAAACTACACAGCTTAGCAACAGTTCAAAGGGTTCCAGAAGCTCTTAGATATTTAACCCATAAAGATGTGGCAAAAGGAATAGCTCAGGCTGCAGTGCAGAATTCCTTACATACAGAGGAACAGACTCATGTCTTTTGGGTCTATGTGATTAGGATTGTGTTAAGCAAGCTACAAAGTGTTATGAAAATGAGTAAGAATAGAATCAGAGATTCTTATTATGAATCTTCAAAGTAATTCCATTGCTTTCTCCTCCCCCTCACACCATGCCCTTCAAAGGCCAAATGGTCACTTAAGGCTCATGAACCAGTCAAGAAAGCACCAACAAAGCATATGGAATTCCACCACCAACCAAAAAAGGTTGTAGCTAAGTAGTCAATTTCAAATAATTGATAAAATAAGGTTTGGTCGGGTTTTTTTAAACAGGAGGAAGAAAGAGGATGGTAGTACAAGATCTCATCTCAGTGAATGCACACACCCCACAGAATTTCTTCGTCTTCCTCATATTAGATGACAAGTTTTCATACAGCTTTAGGTGCAAATGAAGATTTTTCTGCAAAAAAAAGTTCCATACTAGAAGTCTCAAAAAGAAATCAGACATTAATGAAGTTGCAATTACATAACAAGAACTATTTTAAATATATATTCATCAATAATATGCAGGATTTCCTGCACTTGCAGCATTTCAAACAGAACATGCAGCAATTTTACACTGCCTGGATTTGGGTCATGGCTGTAGTGCTAATCAACTAATTTATCTTAAGATAAAGGATATTATTAAATGTTCTGTCAAACCTAAGCACACAGAAAGAAGCCACACTAGTCATTAAAGACTTTTTTTCAGTTTTGCAATATTAAACAAAAATCAAAACTATTACTATCCTACATGTGCTAATACTGAAGTCAAAGTACATTCATTAGTTTAATCAGGCAAAGACTGATAAAAGTGAATGTGTGCTCAATTCAAAGAAAGAAGAAAAATAAAAACTTTGCTTTTAATTTAAATCCTTACTTGGCTTCCTTTTGAAGAGGATATAAATGGGACTAATAATCTTGTCTCCCTGAGGCAAAGAAAAACTAGAAAATTGTATGCACTGCTATTTGTTAGTGTGATTAAATCCTTCACTGCATGTATACTTCTACACTGATATTTAATCTAAGTAATAAAATGCAGCTGTACAGAGGCACCAGGAAGAACATCAAACCTTATTAGTCCACTGCAAAATACACACTACTTTTACTAAGCCCATGTATTTGCAGGCATAGTTTGTGCAGCAAAGAGTACATGGTGTGGCTTTCTGTCACTGCAAGAAAAATCAACACTTTTAAAACAAGTTCTTGAATACTCTGTAATAGGCTAATCTAACACTAAGGTAGCATCTAATCCCACAAATGCAGCCTACCTTAGTAATGAAAAAACTATTATGAAGAGACACATTCAAAGGAAGAACAAATTCAACATTTCGAAAGTAGCCAATGGACATTAACCCAAAGGTCACACAGAGCAGAAGGGACCCACCCTCCTTTAAAAGGAAGCGTACCTGGGTTTGAGCAAACTCATCTGTTTGCTTCATGCAGTTGTGTTCTAATGGGAAACACCATTAGCTGTTCACTTTTACACTTCTGCCTCCTGCTCTCCTTCTACATTCACTCAGAAAATGCAGTCTTTCAAAGCAGATTTTAAATAACGTATTTTAAAAATTCAAGCTTAGCACTTGAATACGACAATCATGTTAACTGTGACTACTTAAGGTTAATGCTAGAGCTGTATTTGAGATGTTTTCTGACTAAGTGGCTGGTTGTGGCTACCTTTATCTCTGTTTTGCCTCTGTTCTTACAACTGGATTTATTTAGTGCAAATTTGTAACAAGCAGGTCCCACTTCCTTCATATGCAATCCTATTTCCCATAAAAACATACACGTTTCCACTATTGAAGAGTTCTCCTATTTCCTCATCAATGAAAAAATGGTGGAAACACCTGGGCATCTGAGACTTCTTTTGTCAGCTTCACTTTAAGACAATCACTTTATCCAAATGAAGAATGCCTTACCTACTTATTCCATGAGCAAGAACAGAGGAACCTATGAACATTGTACCAGTTTTGGCAGATGGAAAACTGTAGTGTATTAACTGTTCTCTATGTTCTCTGTAGCTGTAGAGAATTTAAAATCATGCAAAGTTTCAGCCAACAACTGCCATGGTCCAGAGAAGAAGGGTCAGCACTCTACCCAGTATTACATTCAGGCACTGTAGCCCAGCATTTTAACTCCCACTGGCACTACACCAATGCTAAAGGAACAGAAGTAGTGCCATCATCCCCCCCTTGCAGTGGATTTATCCTTGAACTTGACCAGTTAAGTGTCACATAATGACACCCAGGTAACCTGGCCTTGCTAAATCATGCTGTAAGTCCAGTGAATGTACAGTGTTAAACAAAAATACAGATTGTGTTAGTTCTCCTAAATGGATGTTCCACTAAATGATTGATTGCATTAAGAAGAGGGGAAAAAACCACTCAAGAGCCTTATAGTGAGTTTCACATAAATATTATTTCTTTCAATTTGTGTTAATGCATGAGGAATAAATAAATATTGAAATGTCACTAAAAGTGACTCATTAGCCTTTGCTCTAAAAAGAAAACTTTCCTACCACATACTTAAAGCAGTATCTACAAATATTTTTGTCACTGCTTCTGACATAGGAAAGGGAGGGGGGGGGGCGCAGGGGAGGAAGAGGAAATAAAAAGCAGAATTGTCACTTTTCAATTTGTGCCTCATCTTTTTACATCTAGCAATAGACCAGCTTTCTTTTCTCCTGTCCTCCAAGACCAACCCTGACATCCTTCAAATATTCTTACAGTAATTTGCTGCAACTGGGGAGGAGAGGAAGCTAAAAGCTGGTCTATTTTGCAACCAAATATAAAATAATATGAACTATAACTGCTCTGAAGCTCACAAGGCAAGCAGGGTCTGTCAAACAGCCTGAACACAAGCATAGCTGTAGCACAGCATCATTTCAAGAACTCAGACCTGCAGCCCTCAAGTGTCACCTCCAAACCTAAATTTGGGGGAGTGCAGGGAAGGAAGGTTATGCCATTGTACTGTTGGTACAACTTGGACACAGTAGCATCACAAAATAAAACTCCTCATATAATGCTGTACAAAAGTCTACTAAAAAAAAAGAAAAAAGAGAAGTAAAAAGCTTTATGTTGAACCCAAGAGAACATTCTGGTGAGAGACTTACTTCCCTATGTCCCTAAAAATTCTGGCAAGTCTGACTTGTGCTCAAAAGAGCTCTGAGTAAGGCTTTCAGCACTCCACCACAGAATTAGGCAGGTTTTCAAAGAGCTTTTCAAGGCTAAAACAGAAAGACCACATTCAAGAATCCTCTCCTATGGCAAACCAAAGTGCTTTATTAAAACAAAGTGCCCTTTTACATTAGTGATCTGTTAGATTAATGACTGCCCTGGCCAAAAGCACTGAGGTTCTACAGCGTGTTGGTATGCCTTCCGTTCTGGAGACCATTATTTTACACAAAATAAAACTGGGAAACAAAGGAAGAAAAATAAAGAAAACAACACATCACACCAAATTCCCAAACCAGAAGAACTTGGGAGTACTACACAGCTTTGTGCTTGCTTCAGAAATTTTGAGCAGGATACGTCCAGGTTTACCAATAGCCTTGAAAAAATTCCAGTGCTATCTTGCCAGTCCCCCACATAATTTTAGGAATTAAAGTATCTTAATTATAGGGGAGAGGGTCCTTTGCAATGAGAGCTAACACAAGCCTTGAAATCAGCTGATTGATAGGGTATCACCTAAGTGCAGCTGCTTTGTTACCACAAACATCTGCAACCATCCTTGTAAACAGTGAAAGGATAACAGGCTGGATAGTTTAAGTAAAGAAAAGATCATAAACTTAAACAAATATGGAGCCAATAATCTTGCTGACATTATTTGCATAACCCCACTTCTGGCAACAACCCCAAATATTTTCCAACTGTGTTACAAAACAAAGAAGTTGTTTCCTATCAGAAGTTGGGTAAAGCATGTCAGAATAGTTTTTCTAGAAACCCAGTCAATTTAGCTTAAAATAACCACACATCTTCTAAATCAGATGTTTTGTTTCTTGAATATAAACATGAATAACAACATAAAATGAGACTACAGCTCAATTTTTTTTCTTATCTGTGATAAAGTTACACCAATGAGCAGCAGTGCTCCACTTTTCCTATGCAGTGGTGCATATTATTCAATCATTTGTATGGAAAGTGAGAATCAACGTTACTCACGACAGGCAAGGAAAGTCCTGTGAACACCTCACCTAACACTGCTGTTGGGAAAGTTCTTCTTGTAGTCCATTTCTAATCCTTCCTCTGATTCAGCTGTTTTGTGAATTCTTTGATTCAACAGGAAATAACACCACCATTAGGGAGCTTAAAGCTGCAGCCTCTGTAAGTCCGCCAGCAGTAACTGCAACATTGTTCTGTGACTACTCAGCGCCTTATGCAGAGAAGGGGGTGCCCACCCAAACATCTACACTTGTAACTGTTGCTTTTCATCTCTGTTTTAGTTGGGAATTTCTGCATCCTTCCCTGTTTGGAATGTACTTGAATACCACCCTCAACTTATCAGAGGATGAATAGGATCCCAGAAATATGAATTGCTTACATAGTGGCAGATACTTGATACTCACTGCAGAGAACAAGGTTACAGTGTTCTTGTGCTACTCACTCCTTCTGCTGCAGGAGCACCGAAGACCCACGATAAAGGCATCATTGTGCAATGTTCTAATAAGGGAGCACAGAGAGAGGCCCAAAGACTAAGGTTTAAATAAAAAACTACGTAATGGGAGAATATTATCATGCCAAAGGCATGTACTCCTGTGTATGGCAATTAGTCATAATAATTCAGCACTCCTTACTGGCCATCAATCAAAACACCGAGGCAGACAAATGTTAAAAGATGACTCTCTTTTATTTATAAACACATAAATAAAAGAATTTTTAATATATTTTATGTAGATATATAATTTATAATATAAAGAGAAAATAATTACATAAAATATATATCACAAACAAAACATGCAATGCATGTTTAAATATACATAAATTATTATCATAACCATCTTTCTATCATCCTTGTTGTTCTGGACACACACAGCTAGCATATCATAAAGTAAATAATCCAACCTTAATTTCCAGTACAAACGTGGCAGAATAAATGTGAAGTGCCTAGAAAGGACACATTTGGGAAACTGTGTGTGTATACAAAAAGACTGGAATTCCAACAACATTAATGATAGCAATTTTCCTGCCACAGTTCTCCTGTCAGCTCAAAATTAACAATAGCTTCTGGCCAGTGCCAACATCTTGGTCTACAAACAGAAATTACATCTCTTTAAAAGCAGGTGTCATGTTGCACTAACTTATTTAGAGAAGCCACATCAACCTGCCAGGAAAAAGCCCAAATGAAAGAAGATAGATTTGAAGTTCCCTTTATGGAAAAATAAATTAAAAAATAACACCTTTTAAAAAACGTTCAGTAAATGTATCTGAAATGTATGCAAAGAATTTTACAAATTTAGCTCTACTATACATTAACTAATTTAAACAGTAAATATTATACAATACCTCTTTGTTAGCAAGGCCCTATAAAAAGGGACACTACTGAACTTGACTCTGAAACCTGCAAACACAGCTTCTGGATGTGATTAATGTATTTTTTGGTAAATGCAACCTCCTGCAAAGATGCAGCTTTACTTCTGACTATACAAATTGAAGACTTACTTCATTCAAGTAAATACATGACAGAATAAAATTCAAAAACTGCTTATCTGCCTCTTTGATCAAAAAATAAATTTTAAGTGCACGGGAAGCAACAACTTACCAGCCCTAAATATCCTAAAAAGTGACCAAAAATAAAGGAAGGATTAGAAAACAAATTTAAAAATTAATTTAAAATCCGTTTAAATACAGATGAATTTCAAGAACCTTTCATTTGTGTTCTGATATATTTAAATAGCTGTACTATGAGCAAAAAAAAAAATCCACAGGGTCTGAGAAGCTGCATCATTACGTCAATTGAATAAATAAGAAATCCGACATAATAAAATGTGAATATTAAAACAACAAGTAAGTTTCTACTAACATGCCTGCATTTCCCCCATGTGATGCATCAGTTCTGTGCAAAGTATTTGGGTTTAGATTTTATTGCTATTCATGCACCCTGTGTATTCAGAGGAGCAGTTTAATTACAGTATTGGTGAGAAACTGGGTCATCCAAGATCTGATTAGTCCTCTGGAGATGCCTCTCCTTGCTTAGCATAGAGGAAGCCCAAGATTACTACATTCCTGAACAACTTAAGCTATAGTTCCATACACACTTCCAGCAAGGGAAAAACAGCATTTACCAGAGTCTCACCCACGGATCACTGACCCCCACCGCTGCACTGCTCTCCCTGCATGGCAGCAGTGCACCCATGGACACAGCTACCTAGGCAAGAGCTTAGGGACCCCACCTAATTCCAATCAGCCCCATGAATGCTCCTGTAGCAAGGAAGAATGCAGGAATTCAGGCAGGCAAAGGACACCGCCCCCATTACCGGCATGGGCAACATTTTAAAGAGGTCATGAAGTTTTAAGACCCTGAGTTCAGCCTTGGCTCCTACAGCCCTGATCTTTCTAATGAGACTTCATTCAAAACTTCCTTGTCGAACCATACAAGTTTCTGTAACCCATTAATTCTAACCTCTGAATCTGTATTTTGAGTCAGAAAATTATCTCCAGCTCAGTTGCTGACAGTCTCACCCTGTACAAGCTGCACTACATAAAGAAGAGATAGAGCAGCAAAGGGGCAGTACCCCAAGAAAACAGATCTGAAAAGTTAAGAAAACACGGAGGAGGAACAGTGAAACAAGACTGAGTGGCAAGTTCTACTACAAGATTCCAGAGCCAAACAACAACATGTATTTTTCGTGTTTCAACATCCCACTATAAAAAGTTAATAGTGTACTACTACTGATCCAAATTCTCATCTGTCACTACAGTTACAGTGGTAAATTCCCTTGACAGCTTCAATAAAAAAAGAGAAAACATTAAATAAATACTGATATTATCAATGAAGCAATTTTTAGGGGGTCACTAATATACAGTAGTTTTACTATTTAAGAGTCTTGTGGGTTTCCTTCTTTTTCACATAGCTGAGTTGCAGGGGGGTTACTATTATTTATCTGTTAAAAATTTTTATGAACATATCAGAAGTCTTCAAAGCAACCTTTTTCAAATATGTATTATGGCTCTTTATCCCCTGTATTCTACAATTCTTTATTATTCAGAGCTTCAGTTTTTCATAGAGAATTACTACTTCAAGTTTCAGGAAAGATAACCCAGGAGACACAATAGCTTCTTCTCTATTTCTCAAGTCACAGTATTTATAAAGATTAGAAGACAATTGTGCTGTGAAATCACAACAACAATTGTGAAAACACTTCACAAACTGTAGCTTCAAACTCGCATTTTATGAATGGCTTTCAGGGTTCATGATTCAAAAATAAAACAAAAACTTAGCGTGTAACATAATCTGACACCCTTTACCTATTCATTATTATATATTGTAGAAGTATTTTGGTTTACTTCTAAGCTTTCCTTCCCCAGCATGCAGTTGTCTCAGTGAACCAGAACCTAGACTTCTTCCTTTCTTTCCTTCAATCTCAGCTCACTGCAAAGAAGTGATGACTACAAAGCCTCTTAAACCAAATCATTCAGCTTTAAAATGATTTGCAACACTTCACCCACAATACATAAAGTGCACAGCCACCTACACTTCAGGTAAAACAAACAAAAAGTCTATTTCCCAGTATTTATGAACAGTTTGACTTGGTCCTCAGTTCACTACAGATTCCTTCTGACACACCAGGAGGGGAGATCAGGGTTGAGGGGGGAAAACTGAGCCAGCTTTAACTCACAGACTTTCCTTAGCACAGGAAGCTTTACAGATGCCCAGAACACTTTCCTCAGCTGCAAGCACAGAAATAATAATATGTAGAATGGTTTGGGTTGGAAGGGACCTTAAGATCATCCAGTTCCAACTCCCTGCCATGGACAGGGACACCTTTCAATAGACCAGGTTGCTCCAAGCCCCATCCAACCTGGCCTTGAGGCAGTCACTACAGCACTGCATCTTTATCTGTTATGGCTGACCTTAACATTTGTTCTAATTCCCAAGTTCATGGTTCATGAACAGGGAAATCGACAGCCGAAAATATTTCTTTACATACACTACAAGAACACAGAAGGAAAGAAAAAAAAAATCTATTTTTTTAGAAATCTCAAAGCCATAAGGTTCCTCTGTGAACACGAACTAGAAAGTCAGAGCTGTAATGAGAGGTCAAGGTATGTAACCAACCATCAAAGAGAAGCAGCCTTTAATCACACCATTGTGGGCTTGATTTGAACTGGTGAAGCAAAAACTTCCCCCACCATTACCAAGCCACACCAACCATTTGCAGAATGTAAGATTACATTGCACAGCATCTCTCAAAACACACAAAATGAGTTCCTACACTCAAGTCGAACAGAAAGCAAACCTGAATTGATGAGAGTGAAGCACAGAGAAGCAGGTGAGCTTCCAACTGCAGCCAGCATTAAGTTTTTTGTGTGTATGAAACAAAAAAAAAGCAGAAAGACAAAGTCAGGGAAAAAATACTCTGTATTATAAGTTGGCACTACATCTTATACATTTAAGGGGAAAAAAATTAAGATGTCAGCAGCTTGTTGCAATAGTGTGCACTAACATTTAGTTTCACTGCAGCAGTTCAAATAATTTCACTGTACTGACCTCTCCTCAAAGGAGAAAAGCACAGGAAAATTCCCAAAAATAAAGAGCTGAGTTTATAATATTAAGAACTTATCACGACACTATACATTTTCTGGCCACTAAATGTTAATATCTGGAGAAAATGCAAATTAAACCAACTCTTTCTGTGGTGGGACATTCTAGGCAGGTTGCATCCACCAGGATTTCTCTGAAAAGTTATCTTTAAATACAAAACAAATCAATAATCCACTTAGCTACACTTAATACTATTACAAACCCTTTAAGGATATTACCTCAGTGTCCTGTAAGACACACAATCAAAAAGCACAATTTCAAATACAAATCTGTCTTACACTTATTTATGAAAACAGACATTTATAAAGCCATTCCACAGAAATAAAAGCCTCCGTTTTAACAGATTTTTTTGTACTGACCTACAACAAACTATCACCACGAACAATGAACTCTGAAATTCTGTCAATGCTCTTCCCCAACACAGGGGAAGATCCAGTACAACAAGGTCCAAACCATGCACTTACACACCTGGTAACTATTTAAAAGGTTAAACAAAAAAAGTAGTTCTTTCATTCACTTTCAAAAAAAACCAAACCAAAACTGATCATTGGCTTAAAAATAAGCATACGTGTGCTTCATAAGTATTAGGATATTAACAGACTTACTTCTACGAGCTATATCAATAAAATAATAAGCTTTATGTAACTGAATTTATATGGTAAACGACAAATATTATATGGTAAAAATTACTTAAGCTAGTGAATAAAGTTGGCAAAAAGCCCAAATAGATATGATCTGCCTGTGAATAAATTTAGGACCGATATTAGAAAACACATTTTTAATCATTTTAAGACTTAAGAGTCTAGCACAGCCCTTCACAAAGAGCAATGAAATATATATTGCATCAAGTACATCACAAGAAAATAATGAGTAGGATTTGATAATGTAGCCTGCACATAACAGCATTCTGGAGTTTTTACTGGCCTTCTGAAGGCTGAGATTACCTCATTTTAGATAGGTTTTTGGTTTGAATAATACTAGGTGATGCACAAGTTAGGAATACTAGAGACTCCCACCATTTTTAACACATCTAGCTATTCCAGGTGCCCACAGATTTTATGGATAAGCTCACATGTACAGAACTATGCAAATAAATGCAGCTTTGTAAGACATGATACATACCTTATTGACTGAGCTATTTAGAAAAGAGAAGCATAAAACTAAGGACTGTGCTTATAGTTCAAGTTTCTCTCAAGTAAACCATAAACTAAGAAATTCAACATCAGCCAAATATAAAACATCTAATCTTCTCTAAACCATATTTTTTTTTAAGTGGCACTTTGTGTTGTGCCCTTGAAGCCCATCACTTAGCACAGCCTTAAGCATCCACTCTACCACAGGAATGCAGCGTCCTGCATTGAAGAACATCGTTTCTCACCACCACAAAAAGTACTGCCAAAACGTTGTCTTGCATTTGAATAAGGGTCTTCATTCTTCCTAATGAACAGCTGAGCCCTCCAGTCTGGAATCAGCTCAAAATCTGACCAAAACCAAGAGTGTTTTGCTCTGCCTGTAAAACCAACATCACCACAGCAGCATCCTGAAGTCACACCTAACAAAGCAACTATGAGTCAGTTATTTGTTATGTTTAAGACTCTACATAAAGTAATGACATCACATGAAAAACTCTGTAAAACAAATGAAGATTCATAAACAGTGTTTGACAAATCAGGATATTCCGGTATTTGAATAACTGCCTGGAAAATTGTCCTCTACGCAATACAGCGAATAGGTTTAAACATCAGAAAGTAAACAAGTGTGAGCAGCAATATGAAAGAAAGTAGAGACACATCTGTATAAAAACTAAAATAGTTCTATCTACACTAGCATGAACCCTATAGTTCAGCAATTCTTTCAGTCCTTTTTTTGGTGTAATTTTTCCTCTGCGGCATTTAGCAAGCATGTCCTTCATCATTCTTTTTTATTTCCAGCTGTCAAGAACAATCATTTTTCATTTAGTTTGACAAGAAATTTAACCAACAATTTTCTTTACTCACTTCCTCCCAGAAACTCAAATGGTCTTATTTTACTAACACAGGATATAATTATCCTGCAAACAAGATGCTTTTTCTTCAGCACATTCAGTACAATTGTGTTGAAGTTGAGCTACATTATAAATACAGTTCCTGTGCAAATGAAGTTTTATCCTTATTTCTACATGAGGCAAGGCCAAGTAACATTGCTGACAAAAGGTGCATTAGGAAGTCTCACATTTGCAAAACTTATGAGACCTTTAAATACTCAAAAGAGCTCACTAAAAAGAGGTTATCTTACCCATCAGATATGACCTAAATCAAAACTTCCGGTGTCTTTCATCTGGTTTTTTCCACCGTAACAGATACTAAGTCACAGTTTTCTATGGCTCAGATCATTCCAATACATGCCAAAATTCCTTTGGGATCAAATCTCTATTCTGGAATTTGAGTAAGATATTTATTTTTTTCCTATAAAATGAAGTCCATTCATTTTATGTTGGATTTTTACCAGTTATTTTAATTCACCAGGCAGTCACAAATTTTGGAGTTCTTAGCAAACCTAAGGCATTTTCCCCTCAGAGTTACATGTTTTATTTATACTGAATAAAACAAACATCAGCTTGTTACAGAACTCAACTTCTTGAAAATGAGACCAGACTACAAACAGAGAAGTCTTACAGAGCACACATCGATTGAAAGATTGCAGATTACAAATGGCATCTGCCAAATCTCAGTTTTATTCGCTTATTTTTACAGGACTGAAGACATAAAACTCAGTATGAATGTTTTTGAGGAAAAACCACCTCCCAAAACCTTCTACAGAAGTACAGTTCTTTTAAACTGCAAACTAAGGGGGGGAGAGGGGGGGGCTTCTGAAAGAAAGATATCTACTTACTCATGACTGGAAACTTCTTTGTATATAATCCAAGACAGGTCTTGAAGCAAGGTATTTTGTTGGAGAAGGTTTCTCAGAGGTATACATGTCCTGAAGGTGGGAGAAAAATAAAAATACAAATAATTTTTTCAACTTCAAATCACTGGAATATATGTTCACATATAAACAGTCTTTCCTACTGTTTTTTCATCCTCTTTGTTAAAAAAAAGAAGGAACACAAAGATATGTTTGCTATGACTGAGGAGCTTTACTGCTTATGGATATATTTTGCAGTTTATTGACTCAAAATGTGCATCTTCTTCTAACGATCACATTATAAACTTGTGTGTTTATATGCCACAAAAAATGTGCAATAAAAAATAATGTTTGTTATCTCTTGGGAACAGTTAAAAACTTAGTAAGTACAAGACTACAATATGGGTATAGTAACTGAAAATTCCAAAGTAGTATTTTCCTTCAGCAATCTCAGCTAGCAAGAGGATGCAGAAAAACACTCTTTGAAATGCAATTGAGATTACTAAACAAGCACAGGTTGGCATGGACATCCAACACTTCCTCCTCAGAAAAAAAACTTGAAAAAGTTACCCTTTCCAGCAACTATAAACCTACAGTTCCATCAGTTCCTCACAGATTTCAAAAAAGGATACCCAAGTAGGGCAGATATGGATTCACTAACAATATGCCTGGCCCTCCCTAAAGACAAATACAGAGGACTTAATCTCCAACAATGACAGCACAGCAAGTACATTTTGAAAAATTTATTATATAATCTCCCTCCTGCTGCTAAAAGCAAGTTTATACAAGTCTGATAGAACAGTTAAGCGAAAGCAACTTCATCTCACAGCTGAGATGAAAAGAAGAAATCCAACATATCTACTAAGCTATGAACAGTTTTCATCTAATACCTGCACAAATAGAGACTATCTGTAAATTAAGGAATATTATGTGATAAATTTCCATTTTTCAAAACCAATTAGAACCTGCTGAACCACACCACCTGTGCTAATCCAGCCAGATAATATCTTGTGCTGACTCAGATTTCAAGTCTCAACTCTCCTGATCTCTTCATGCTTAAAAAAAAGCAAAGCAAAATGCAAAAACACATGAGAAGAGATGCAACTTTTCCTAAATTATTACTTCACATAACATTCACAGATCTACAGCACACAGCAAAGTAGTACAGGAACAACCACAGGACAGCCCAAAAAGGTTCCTTTATCAACTCCTAAAACAATTTTAAAAAAACATAAAATAAACATCAAAACCACACACACCACAAAAAAAAAGAAATCCAGCTGCCAAAAGGAAGCCTTTGGTAAAGCTGTGGACTGAAAATTACAACCAACTTTTTTGCACTGAAAAAGTAAAACAGGGAAGCGACTCAGTAAAGGAAGAAAACAGCTGAAAAAATCCACACACAAACATTTTAAATGAGCAGAGATGAACACAAAGCCATGAGCTGCAATAATCAGTGAAGAAGAACAGTTTAACTGCAGGTCCTGTCAACTTTCCAGGAACGTCTGCTAAATTAAATATTTAAGCACACACAGCCAAATCAAAAATGAAGTATCTGTTAAAACATATCATTAGAACTGCAGCCTTGTCAGCTTCCTCTTGATTACTGGTGTCAAAATTAGCACGTATAACTTTCATGATATTTAATTATTTACTGGGCTAATAACACCTATTATGTTAAGAATATCAACTGGATCAAACAGAGAGACCTCAAACCAGGTCCAAAGCACTTTTGACCACAGCTTCACACTACCTTTGGGCCCAAATTCTTCTGGAATCTTATGCATCATCAACTGGAAGACCAGTCTCCCATTCAACTTGATTTTCCAAAGGCATTATCTCACCTTAGTTTTGTAAATATGACCTAACAATACTTTACCCCTGAGACATCGTGTTACATGACATTTTGTGTCTATGTACAGGAAAAGGCTGTTCATTAGGAAAAAACAAAACAGCAGCTCTGAAAACCACTTAAGGCTAATAATAGCTTAATTATGCACCCTCATCGCTTATAAAAACCTTGTCACGTAACACTGAGGAAATGAGATGGGGATGATACAGAGGCTCTGTTCCACCTAAACGTGTGAAAAGTGAATGTTCCAGCGCACCACAGCAACCTGCCCTCCAACTCCCAGCCATAAAGTGCTACTCCTGTATTGCCTTCAGTGTCCAAATATTTTGTTTAGCCATTGCTAGCATCTTTTACCAAACAATGCAGACTTCTGGTAAATTCAGTCGGTTGTTCTTTGAAATAACACTACGTGTGTGTTTTATGTCATTTCCCTTGTAAATAACTTTTTTAAAAAGCGCAAAGTTTTGTCTTTCATCTGTAATTTTGATTATAGCAATAGCAAGCAGTATTGAAAGTCAACACTACCAAATACCAGACAGTCCCTGCGTTCTATTGCATTGCAATACCAACACTTTTTCCTAGGGATGTGTGTTAGGAACCAAACTGTTTCCACTTTGTTTTCTCAGCCAGCCTGGTTTATTTCAATGCTTGCAGGGTTCTCTCCTGTACAGAAACGCTACCAACTACTACAAAACAGAAAGAGTAAATTACTTGTTGAGTGTCTTTCTGAAAGACACCATCTTGGAAAAACTTTTAATTCAAAACAGTGCCTGACACCCTCTCTGCTTTCCCTTGCAATCAACAAGGCTATAATAAAAAAAAACCCCAACCACCAACCCACCCACACATACCTTTGATCTTTGTCTTTTCCTGAAGAGCTAACCTTTGTATTCCATCCCATGTTTCCTCTACTGACACACATCTACTCACTCTTGGGTGTATCACCTTCAGTAGCTGTGAAACTATTGGCATTTTAGCTGAGACTTGAAAGGAATACCTGCAGCGAGTGAAGCTCTTTGCAACTCCAAATTCACACACACTCATAATATATTCAATTACCTGTTTCCATAGCTGGTGCCAGGTCTCTTTTTTTACCCAATACTCTGTTTCAGGATAATGAGCAGGAGCCAGATTGCAAGCAAATTACAGCATATTGTAACTCTATGCAGTATGACTCTACCTGCAGAAAAGATTTTCCTTTAAGTTGGCAATTAAAGGTTCACGTCTAGCCTCTGTGTGTGTAATTGTAGTATCTGTTTAACTTAGATGCTAAGGAGTTAACATTAAGAATTTATACCCTCAGTTCCCAAGAACCAGGAATCACAGGAGCAGCATGCAACTGCCCTGCTTAAATACACAAAGATAAAACAGTCTAAAGACAGCCTGCCTTGCACAAATCAGTATTTTAGTGTCATTTACCGTCTTCTTTAAACCAAACGTTACAGCCCCTCACAGAAAACAGAGATTTCAGAAGCACTGCGTTTTAGACTTGCACAGATAGCTGGCTGGCAAAACACTAAGTCCGAAATTGGTGGTTTCTGTGCTGTATAATCAGAGGGCAGAGGAACAGCTGGTTAAAAGGCAGTTCTACTAAATACTTATTTTACACTGCATCTCAGCTGAATTAACTTTAAAGTTATAATCAGAAACAACAAAAGTTTAAAAGGAGCAAAACTAAGTCACTTCAGAGCACAGCTATTAAAAAGAACATAACAAAACCCCCTAATATAGCACCAAGCTTCTGAGCATCCCAGCTCAGCAAAAGGCCCAAGACAGCACAAATGCACAATTCACAACAAAGTGAAATTGCCACTGTTTCAGAACCTACACAGAATCACTGACTGGCCACAGATGAGGAAGCACATGGAAGTACAAATGAAACAAGCTCAACGACACACCCTCCTTTGTTCATAGCAGGAATATTTACACTACAAAGCGTTGAGGCAAATCGCCTTTAGTTTCAGGCACTGCTGATTGGCCGCTGCGTTTAATACACACACGCCTGGCAGAGTTGGAGTTTCGACTGTTACACAGCAGCTCTAGATTGCACGGCACGCAGCAAGCTAGAAAACCATAGAAAACAATTATTTAATATCATTATCCTAACTGAAATGATCCTCCACAAGATACATTTGTTGTGAACAGGGCAGATGTGGATTTGTTTTCACTCCACTGTAATTCAGTGAAAGCTGAGAACCAGCTCCCCTCACAGCCAGCTTTCAGTGCAGCTGCCTCCTCCAAGCAGCGAATGGCACAAAGAAAGTTATTCTAGAGCATATGCGGGTGAACAACTGGTAAAGGAGTTTGGAGACAGTGACTTTTAAGTCACCACTTGACTCTCGTTCAGCTGGCAGTTCAGTGGCTTCTGTGATTCTCTACAGGCAGCCATCCACGCCACAGAAAGAACCTGAAACACCTGATAATAACTGGCTCTTTGCTGGCAGTCCCAGCGGAGACGGAGGACTGGGAGAGGGCCATGGAGACCCAGGGCTGAGCACAGCCTGGAGGACGCCCTCTGCCCCAGCCCACCGCTGCCAGCCTGGCACTTCCCACCACATACCTGAAGTATTACCAAAAGCAGAGGAGGGAGCAGGTACAGAGAGAGCAGCGATGCCAAAAAGTCACATTAAAGGGTTCAGCCATCGAAATCCTCCCTACTCCCGACTAGGGCGGCACTGCCGCCTCCCACGTGGACAGAAAAGGGGGGCCTCAAGGAGGCCCCAAGTGTCCGACCTACAGCCGTGACTCCCTCAAGCACACACCCACACACACAGGCCCCCCCAGCCCCACGCTGACTGCGGCCCCTCACGCCGCCAGACCTCACTGCAACCATACAATGGGACCAAGGGCATCTCCACAGGGCTTCCCCCGGGGTCCCCCAGCACTCCCGGCTCCGCCGCGTCCCGCACCCTCCGCAGCCCCCACGCGCCGACCCCTCCCCAGCAGAAAGAGCAGGGGACCTCCAAAAACGCACACACCCCTCCGCTGGGAATGGAACAATCCAAGCACCCCAGCACCCTGCGGGAGCCGGCTCCCGCCACTTCCACCTCCCCGGCCCAGCGAGGGGTGCGCACCCCCCCCCCGGGGGAGGATGGTAGTGCCCGCCTCCCCGCAGCCCGGAGGCACCCGCCCGCTTCAATGGAGGCTCCGGCACGGCACCTCCACACACACCCGCGGCCCCCCGCGCACCCCCGCAATGGACGGGTCCAGCCGGCCACCCCGGGGCCACACAATGGCCGGAGCAAAGTCCCGGCGTGCCCCTACCTTTGCTCGGCTTCCTCCTCTTCCCGGGGCCTCCCTCCCTCCCTCCGCCGCCTTCCCCAGCGGCGCGTCCCTACTCGCTGCCCCGGGACTGGCGGCCTCCGACCAGGAAGTGCCCCGATGTGACACCGCCGCTATGGAAACCCTCCCCGTCCCCGCCCCTCCCACAGGGCTGACCCATCGCGGCCGCCATCTTGGGCTCGGGACGGGGTGGCTGGCCGGGGCTGCGAGCTCCTGTGGGGAAAAACGGGGGGAAAACACCAAAGAGGCCTCGTGTCGCTGAGAAACTCCTTGGCTGTGCTGCATGAGCCACCAAGGTCCTCAGTATGGACACCCATTCTCCTGTGTCCAGTTCTGGGCTCCTCAGTATGACACCAAAAACATCGGGAGCAATCAAACTCGCAAACTTTTACTTTGTAGCACTGGGGGGCAGGCATTACTTTATTCCCAGCTGGAGTGCATAGCAGATAACTCCAGCCACATGCACTCCATTTCCAAAACTTTTCACTCACACATTTTAGCAAACAAGTTAACATTTGTTGGTTCTAAATTGCATAATTCTCTCCATTAATTGCTACTCTATTAGTTATTGGTTTCTTGCTTCTTGTGCTAATTAGCCCACATTTTTCAGCCCTTTTATCAGTTTTTCCCCAGTAGAGTCAACAGTGCTCAGACTGTCATGTCTTTGTTAGTGTCTTCTGGTTACTCCAGTATGTCCTTGGACAGCCATAAATTTTGGATCCTGGGTGTCCTTTGGATCCTTTCCTTTGTTCATTGAAGGTTATCAGGGTTAGTTTAGCAAAACGTAAAGTTTTGGCGATCTAACAATAAGTCTGTCAAAAGAAACTTAGTGACGTGCTGGCTAAAGTGGAAAATGACACTGCTTAAGACTAATACACTGCTTTTGATTGATTAAAACAATTACTTAGAAAAAATTAATTAAGAAAGTGATATAATTTCCAAAACTTCCTCCCTTTGGAAGGGATTTTAATTATTTCTTTCAAGATTATTTCCACTTAAATCCTTGAGTATTTGGCAAGACTTATCGCGGTCGACAGTGTGGCACTGGATGGTAATGACGCCAAGTAACTGGGATCCCTGTCCTGGGATGCAGATATTGGCCAGAGGATCAGGAAAAGAACAGGAACTCTCAGCCTCTGGAGGCAATTCTTGTCAAGTGTGAGGGAAAGATACCTTTGCAAGGAAGACTTTTCAGTGCACCAAGACAAGTGGAACACTATGGAGGAACGTACCCAGTGCCTGAGAGAATTAGCTGTGCTGGAGATAATCTTTTCAGATAACAAGTGATTCCCTAATAATCCAGACAGCGTCCAGTGCAGACAAAACATGTGGTCATGTGCCAAGTCATTAGGAATGTTGGCATGGAAGAAGGGAGAAAAAAAAGTGGGCATTCTGGTTTGGCAGACTCCAGATATACGAAGAAACTATCTCCGCCCCATTGTGGGCCTACATCTCATCCATGGAAAGACTGAAAGAGGATTTCTGGAATTTAAAAAAGGAAATTAAAGAGGGCCACCAGAAACTTTTAGAAGAGCTTAAAAAGGAAATTTTCCTTGCCCTATCTGGTACAGACCAGAGTCTCTGCTATTAGGAGCAGGCTCCTGCTCGAGAGAGAGGGGACACTCTGTGAGGTAACCTGTGGTTTTACCTGCATGGAGAAGACATGAGGAGCTGGGACAGAAAACTCACCTCTGGCCTAGCTGCATGGGTATGTGAGTTGAGAGGAGGAATGACTACCACAGGAAGCTCTTAGAGGATAAATGCCACTCCAGTTTCCTGTGAGCAAGCCCCCAGGCACAAGAGAAGGGATGATGTTATGTCCAAACCTCTCCAGGCCAGGAGGGACAGGGATCATTCACGTAGCCAACAGATTGTCCTCAATGTCCAACATGTAGCCGTTGTCTAAGAACATCAGGAACCTGGAAAACAAGCAGGATTTAGAAATGGAGTTGAACAGAACACAGCTTCACATCACAGAATGGAAATGGAGAACCTCCCCTGTTCCTCCTGGAGTAGGGGACATCCCAGTCCTGAATGAGGACAGGATGATGATCCCAAACTCTCTCTGTGCTCCCCAAGGCAAGAGAGAGGCTGCCCAAATGCTTCCCAGCAGCATGGTCCCAGACAGGCCCTTTCCCTATGCTCCAAATTCCCTCCATGCCCCAGCCAAGGGAAGTAAAGTAAAACATTTAATTGTTCCTTCTTTCTACAAGAAAAGTTATTTTTGGAGTCTTTGGGACAACACAGCAGGACAACTTCAAGACTTGAACATGTAGAGCTGCACACAACTCCAGGGCAACACCCGCAGCCAAGTGAGAGGAGGAGAGTCCCTGGTGCCTGTGGGGAACAGAGAGCTCCAAGGGGCACCAGGAGCTCTGAGGTGGCGTCCCACAAGCTGGATAAGACACCCACTTAGTGCCATGTGCCTCTGAGTAACAACTCCAGGCCCTGGAGCTGTACAAAAGGTGCAGAACAAGGGATCAACATTACAACCAGGAGTAAATTTGCAATATGAGTAGTAAATTCCTCCCATTTTCATTCATTAAACACAGATCAGATAGCACAATTTACAGCTGATCCAGAGTGATTAAATCCTTTATCAGTCTCTTCAGGAAGACCACAAGCCTTTATTTTAATAGACCAGAGCAGCTCTGCAACTTCTTTATTCCCAAAAAAGCTGCTCCAAAACTTCAATATTTTATAAGCTTAAATGCACGTATCTGCTATACCACCTGCTGGGTTTGCTTTCGTTTATTTTCCCCAAAATGAAAGTGGTGGGTTTCAGGTGTTACTTCCAGCCCATCCCTTGCCCTGATCATGTCATCGACATTTCCAGGAGCTTTGCAGAACTGATGATTTAGGCAGAGGTTTGCCTGCACTTACGTGGGAACATCAGCCCCAAGGAGACACTGCATTACATAGGAAGGGCTGTATTAAAAGCAGGAGTCGGGTGGGACTTGGAGCAGGAGGGTTTGCCCTTTGCTTCACTATTTCTGGCTGCCTAAAGGACTGTTTTCCTTTTGGTTGGGATTGTTCGCTTGCCCTCAGCCAGTCCTATTGTCCACAAGCTCTGTTGGTTTGTTGAGGTTCAGGTTTCACCCATTCAGGCCTCTCTTCCTGCTTTTGGTGGCTCCTGCCATGGGAATCAGACTTGAATGTGTGCAGTGCTTGCTGCCTGATGAAAGGGGCTATTTCTGTCCCCTCTGTCTGTCAAGACAGATTTTCTTAATTCTCCTTCCTTTTTTCCCAAATTTTCTGTCTCTTCTAGCATTTTCTTGCCTTTTCCCATTCACCTCCTTCTGTCTTATTCTGTTATTTCAATATTCTCTCATTTCTTTCTCTCTCTCCTTTTATATGTTGATTTAACTTTCAGTATTCTTTATCTATGAAAACTACACACAGAGCAACATTTAATACACTTACACAGTACAAAACTTCTTTTTTTAAAGGTCTTAATACCAAGTAGTTTTTCAGTGAACTGAAAAATATCACAACACCAAAAATGTGTCACTTACCTGTATATCCCATGTCATAGAACTTCCCAGATATCCTTTTCTATGTTGAGTACACAAACAATGCACGATTGGCTGTCCACAGCAAATGCAAAATCCAGAAAGCCTGGCTGAAGAAGGCACGTGTGGCTGTATCTAAACTGAAGCACGGGATGGGCTTTAGAACATGAATCGGGATATTTTTCTGAACCTGAGTTTTAGATTCTTGTTAACAGGATTTCATCCTGCTCCCGCAGGAGGATGCAAAGGGATTTGGTGAAAGAGAGGGAAAAGCTATAATCAAAACATACAGCTTTCAAATCAAGGAAAAGTAGAACATAAAACAGGAGAAGAAAAAGAAGAGATAAGACAGACTATTAGGTCTTATTGGCAATGATGCTCAACAAAACATCAGCTTCATCTTTTGTGTGCCTTATTGTGATTTTCCAGGAGAGCAGCTGAAAGATACATTTTTGTAAAGTGCAGATCTGATGTAGAGTTACAGTAAGACAAGGAACCAGGAATCTCATGACAGTATTTAGAGAGTCAGCGCTCAGAGCACAGTCACAATTAAAGTTTATTATCACTCACTCATAACCACCAGAATGTCAAAAGCAGCTCAGAGTTAACAGAAATAGAATAATTTTTTAGACACAAACAAATCTAAAAGCCTCAAAGGGAATTATTTTCATGAAGTTACAAGCGAATGAAAATGGAAGCCTGTAATAAAATGTGTCGATACTCTGTGCTGTGATAGTATATCCTGCAAAAGGTGTAATTACTTGTCTAATGTAGTGCAAAAGTTAAATCTTTATGACCTTTTCCATTTGCTGCTGAAACCAGCAGAAAGAGAAGTGTGAATGACTGATGGAGCAGAAATACATTCAGTTCGTTCAGGTAAAGCTGCTTGTGAAAGAACAAAATAATTTTTTTCCAGCAATGTGATATTTAGGGTCTTTTCCCAGCTCCGCTTCATGTAGAATTTATGTAGCACAACGTGAAGTGGGGGATGCAACTTGGACTTTGCATTCAAGCACGTTCTTCCCCCTCTGCCTTGAGCCATCTGTGTTCGGTCAGCCTCCTGTTCAGGGTAAAGCAGCGTGAAGGTTTCCTATGAAGCCTTAACTGCAGGAATAGCTTGCCAGGGACATGGTAGTCCTATCGTGCTTATCTTTTCCCTAACCAAGCCCATATGGCAACCGTAGAGTGAAACAAGACAACGAGAGGGTGGCCAGGCTCCCTCAAGCTGTTTCACACCCATAAGGAACAGAGTTCATTTCTCAGGGAAGGGCCATTGCTGCGTTTCCCAGGGCCAGGCTCCCCAAACACAGGGACACGAGGTTACTCACATTCCTGGCCGGTGAAGAAGGTGTGCTCATAGATCCTGCTGAGGCTGGTGTTTACACCAGGTGCCCCGTTTCATCCTGTAGGGAAGCCAAGGTCCCTGTACACAGCCACCAGCACTAATAAAGGCACCCCTCAGCTTTGGCAAAGAAAGCCAGCTTGAGGCTGTAAAGCAGGATGAAGCTTCCCAAACTTTCAGCAAACACCTTTGAAGCATAAACATGCTTTATCCTTTTTATGCAAGGAAGAGCTTTCTGAAAGGTGAGGCACCAACTACCAAATAACAGGCTGTTTTCCTCAAAGTTTCCTTACAGTCCAGTAACTTACTATCACATCCAGAGATATTTCTCCTTTTGTAACCTCAAGATAATAAGCAGGATTCAATATGACCACACTTCATCTCGATCAACATCATGAAAGGTGGATTTTCTTAAATACTGGGTTGAGGGGAAAGTGAATTTGTGCAAGGACACACATACCTTGAGATATATGAGCCAATCGGCTTAAAATGTTGTTTTGCCCTGACCTGACAAGCCTTGCTGTCTGGCAATGCATAATCTCTTTTAATGTACTCCCCGGAAGGTGATGGCTGTTTGAAAACCCTTCTGAACTGCAGTTTATCTCGATGGCTGACACCTGAATAGAAGCTACACAGCTCTGTGGAAGCCCCAAGACAAGCAGGTATTAATAGGAGTCTGTGTTGATTCAGGAGACAAATGGATAAGGGGAGACTCTGAATCAACTTGTTACAGGTTTTGTGAAGAAGTTTAAAAAATTGTGTGTTGAGGATTTTGAAGCAGACACTGCCAATGGAGACACCTACTTCACTGAATAAAGCCACAAGGCTTTGTCCTACACATCAGGATGTTTTCCTAAGAGCATGCTGCTCTCATTCATCTCCGTCAGAGTGATTTCAAGTTGTGCATTTAAGACTCAAGTAAGCTCCTTTGCAAACACTCTTGAGAATAGGATCAAAATGGGAAGAGATTACATGTAATCTAATTATGTTAGGTTCCATTTGAAATCCTTCAGTCTAAAAATTAAAAGAATACGGCACAGCTTTGCAATATGCTGTAGTTCACATGGAAGTGACATGAGCATGTGGAACTGAGGCAACATGTGAGAAAATATCATGTGTTGGGTATACAGTAGTGTTTGCTTTAAATAATCTAAACCTCGGGACTAGAATGGTTTGGTGAACTAAAAATAAATTCCAAGAACTTTATGCCCTCTGTCATTAATGTGACACTGGCCTTTGCCTTTTATTGTCTGGCCACAGCTTATATGAAAAAGCTGGTGATCAAGAGATCTATATCAAAAAGGCAACATCAATCATGATGCTGGTTAGCAAGGTTGTGCCTGGGGCAGCACTGACCCTGAAGATTGGCAGCTGCTCATGGGACAGACAGTGAATCTGTCTGCTGAGTCCTCTGTACATTTACACCATAATCACCTTCTGGTAAGGGCTGTAAGAACATTCATAGTCACTAGAGATTGCTTTGAGTAATTCATTTTCACATTCTTTCAAAATTACACAAGTGAATTAAATGAGCAGCTGTCGGATAAGAAGCAGTAGTTTCACGGAAATTGCACCACCTTGTGATCCACACTGAATCAAGCCTCAAATTATGTATTGAAAGTCTGATACTCACAAGTGCTCCAAATGTGCTTGGAGGGAGGACCAAGAAACCCTGAGGTCTCACTCCCCTCATTCACTGAGTGCTTGCAGGTGATCTGGGGGCAGGCTCTACTTCCCCTCTGTATCACCACTAATGCTCCCAACCCATGTGTGATCAAATTTAGAGCTGAAATATGTTTCATTTGTCAGTTAGGTTTTGGGATGGAGGCTGTCCTTCCTAAACTTGAACTTGAGCACTACCCAACTTCATAAACTGTTCTGTGAGATTCCTTAAAACTGGGATTGTAGAAAGTTCTTCAAAATGTCTTGTCCAGTTCTATTTCCGTTATTCTGAGTTATGTCTAAACTGGATTCATAAAACAGGTTATTTTCTCCTTTTGAATTCAATCTATGAGTTTAAGAATTTTCTACGAAATCCCCCTAAGAAGGGGAAGGTCAGATTTCTCTTCAGATTTTCCTGTGATTTTAGAAAATGGATCAACCTGGAAAATGCAGACCTGCATTTTGCCCTCCACCACAGGATTCACGTTCTAATTCCATGTAAGTCTATAGATCATTTGCCAAGGATATTTCTTGCCCAATTCCAGACATTTGGGCACGTCTTGATCTCATGTTGTACTCTGGGTCTGATCACAGAACAGCAGCAGGGGAAACCTTGTGTTATGGGCTCCACAACCAAAAGAAACAAATACAGTTTAAAAAATGAAATAAGTTCTGTAGCAGTTGCTGGCCAGATGGTATTGTGAATTGTTATAATCTATCAGCAAAACAGAGGAAGGAAGTGTTTTAAAGCAAGATTATATTATTTTCCCTAAGTTCTTATTATGAAATCTTCCTGAAGTGAACTTTCAAAACTTGAAAACCCTTCCAGAGGGAATGAATGGAACAGGGCAAACCGGAGACTTGCTGGGGAGTAGTTAAATACAAGGGAGAAGAATAGTATGCCAGTGAAATAAAAGAAGAATTCATTACCAAGTTTTCAGTTTGGGAAGACAAATGAAGAAAAATACAAGTAACAAAAAGAAAGGGGAAAAAAAAGTACATAAAAATATATGCTGTTTCTGTCCTCTTAATAATTCTAGATTGGAAAGCACCCAGGGTCTTCCCTCCCACTGGAGGGAAATAAGCCTGAAAGCTGAGAAAGCAGATAAGGCCAGCAGTGACATATTCACTCTGTAGGGAAGCTGCAATATGTAGCAACTTACTGCCAGCAAAGTGCCTTGAGATCCTTAAGAAAAAATGCTGGGAAAAATGCATTTTATTCTTGCTGTCATTTAAGAAACAAAATACATTTGAAAACCATGAGAAAAAATGTGTCTTAAATGAAAACGACCCCTGACCATTAAGTACACTCCAGTCAAATAAAACACATCCTGTTTTTGTAACTTTTTTATACACAGCAGATCCTGGTCTGTATAGGCTCTTTCCAGCCAAGGATTTGACCCATAGTTGAATTTTTATTAGAAGCAGGGGAGGAGGTAATGGAAAATACATGGTGCTGCTGCTGCCTCAGTTAAGATAAAGGGTGAAATCTGAATTTGGGAAAATGCAGAAAAAGGAGTAAGTCCATTGTATTGTATCTCAACTAAAGTTAGTTGGTACAAAGAGTTTAGAAATCCTCTGGCAGGGCAAACATAGCTACAGTATCAGTTACTTAAATGACACAAAATGCATCACCTAAAATACATCCTGGACTTCCCATGTAGACAAGAAAATATGTCACACAACCTGCATCAGCCTTTTCTTGATAATTTTGTTCTGGAACATCTGCAATGAGATAGAGAAGCACAGTCATGTTGTGTCCTGCAGCTCTTTTCCATGGGAAGAAGGAATCATTGGTCACCCCCCTGCCCCATACCCTTATTGTCCATAAAGAAATCATTTTTAATTCTTGTCTAGATTTTCTGGGAGAGCTGGGAAAAGCCTGGTATGTGCAGAGGCTCCAGGCAAGCCTTAGATGAACGGGGCCACAGGTGTAATCTAACCACTGGTTTTGTGAGACTGCTTATCCAGAGCTCTGAGCTCTGTTCTACGGCCCAACTCCTGCAAGAAGTCAGCAGAGAGGATCCCT
This sequence comes from Corvus hawaiiensis, assembly GCF_020740725.1. Classification (NCBI taxonomy): domain Eukaryota; kingdom Metazoa; phylum Chordata; class Aves; order Passeriformes; family Corvidae; genus Corvus; species Corvus hawaiiensis. The sequence goes on along the minus strand of NC_063216.1, from coordinate 74,132,549 downwards.
TCCTCTGGTATCCCCTTTGGGTGGGATGGATCTCACTTAACCTTAGGTTAAGGTCCCTGTGTCAACAGTGTATGTGCCTGTGTGTAAACCAGGTGTCAGGGCTCCCATTCTGGGGGCTGGAGGGCACTCAAAGGGCTGGAGGGCACAAGACAGCTCATTATACAACACTTAAAGGTGACTGGATTGATGCCACCCTAAGCCCCACTGTCCAGACTTTCATTGATTACACTGGAAAATTGCTCCATAAGTCCTTGCTCAGATCTGATCACCAGTGAGTTAGTCTGGAGCCCTCTCAAGCTAACAAGCCCCGGTGCCTCCTGGCCGCGCCGGAGCTTCCACAGCCACCTCACAGGTCAGCACCTACGTGCAGACACCTAAATTTAGGTGTCTTAATCTGCGTGCTGAGTCTAACCTTTACATTAGGTAAATGAATCTGCTTCCAGACAACTTGCTAGAAACACAGGTTTAAAATCCAGATTTGAATGACTTTGATGAAGTAAGTGGAGAGAAGTGTTTGGAAAATATAATCTCAAGTGCACTGAGAACTGAATATAAACCAGTACAAAAACCAAACAGGAATCTGCTCTGTCTGTGTGGTATCGAGTCTTTAAATATATACTTACCTCCTACTCAGCTGATCAGGTGCCAGAACAGGATCTGCATTTGTAGAAAAAGATCAGACTCATTAGTCCTTTTCAGGATTATAAAGTTGTTATCTATTTTTGAGTAGAAAAAACACACTTTGTTCATCCATACTCATAAGAAAGTGTTTACATTAAAGATTCTTAAAGAATCTTTAAACTGAAAGATTCTTGGTATTTCTGTTGCAAATAAGAATCGAGGATTTACAGATTGTAGTGTTTTCAGGTGGTAGCATTGTGTGTCCATGTGTTAAACACTTGGCATTTATACAGAGCACAAAACATTAGACAGTCTATTTTTGCCAGAGATGGGCCATGTAACTGCATGTTTTCAATGCTTATTAAAGCATTGTCATACAATGACAATGAGTGTCAGACAAATACCTTGCAATCAGGCAGCACTCCAAATCTGCTCCTGTGTTCACACTAGATATTGCTGATAATTATCCTCTTCCCAATCATATTATCATAGGAAACATAACTGGAAGGGACACTGAGATGGGCTCATCCACTCCTACCTATGCATTCTCCTACCCTCAGCTGGATCAGCTGCACCTAAAGTTTTTAAGTTAGTACACTTTTTAAAACTGTATTAAAATAATACCTTGTTCTTTATGGGTTTTGTTGCAGGATTGGACATTGCTTGATTTCCTTTTGGGGGATGGGAATTGGATCAAAGAAATAGGTCAAAAAAACCTCCACATTTTTTGGTATAGTTGTAATCTTGGACAGAATGCAGCTACAAATTACCTGCATATACAAAGAAAGGAGACTGGTTTTTTTGTTCCAGCTGTCATGTTTGAACATAACTGGAAAGGGAACAGTAGAACTTGAGGATATGGAGAGGAGAATTATTCTTCATCTAAAGCCTGCCTCTTCCTACAAAGAGTAATAAAGTCTTCTAATGATAATAACAGGTGTCCAAAAGCCTGAATCTATTTCTATGACTTGACAGAGTAATGTCAAGTCATGCAGGTCTAATAACAGGAACAGAACCAAATTACCCCCTTGGATGCATGTTAGTCTTTTTTTACAAATGAGTGGAAGCTGTAGGTGTGCAGCTGAGCAGGATATAGTTCAGAGCCTGCAACATTCCTCATAACTGAACCCCTTCCCATGGTGAATCAGTGTGAAGCTATAAAAAGAAAATGGGGTTTCCTCGAGACAAATTCTAATCCCTGCTCGAGCAGATGGAAGAAACTGACAGAGAGCTCAGTGTGTTACAGGAGAACTCCCTCAGCACAGGTCAGATCCTGAGGTGGCCTAGAGCTGATATAGTGAAGAAACAAGAGGGCATCAAAACATCTCATCAATGAGGCTGTGAGCAGCATTAAAACCAGCATTAGACTTGCTCCAGTTTAGCATGTGGATACCCACCTTTAGTTCCTAAACTTGAGATCTGGGGCAATATTTTCAACATAATATTGCAAATGTCCCTCTGTGTACTCTGTCTGTTTTACTCCTTAAATCTGCTTTAAAAGGAAGTTCAGAAAAAAGAAATTAACTCTAGATGCTCTGGCTCACACCTATACTGAGAGCAATCCCCATTTCTTGGGGAACCAGGTCTCAGATGGGGAAGAAGCAAGCCATGAAAGCAGCTGCCAAGGCAGGAGTGACAGCCATCCCCACTCTGCAGTGCTGGCTCAACAGTCACCCATGTTCACTGGTTGGTTGTTCCAGCCCCTGTGCTCAGAATCTCTTACATCAGCTTCATTCCACTCCTGGGACTGTTACTCCAACAATCCTCTTTTCAGTGTCTCTTCTCATTTCTCTCTTCTTTCTGTTTTTGTTCTCAAACTGACTCTTACATGACCAAGGTACTGCATAGCCTACGTGCTTGCTCTCAAATTGCAACCTGCACTTTACAAACACATTCAGCTGCTTTTCTCCAGCTCTGAGCTTTTTTTGGAGCAGGGAGTACAGTGTCTTCTGGGGAGAGCCTTGTACTTTCTCAGCCTTAGGCACTGGTGTAATAAACATGATTTACCTTCTTAATGTCTCTGTAATTTCACTTCTATAGATTGGTCCAGATCTAGACAACTGATTAGTGCTAACGTGCACTGAAGAAAAGTAGTTGGTCTTCCAGTATCAAAAAGCTGTGCAATTATGTACCTCTGTAATTTTGGGAGCACTGGGGATCCAACATGCTGTCTGAATTCCTTTTTGTACTTCCATGGCTCTGAGATTGCACAGATGATATTATCACAGAATCACAGAATGAGTTGGTTGGAAAGGACCTTAAAGATCATCTAGTTCCAACCCAGTTTGGATGGCACTGCATATCCCAAAGCTGAAAGTAGGTCTTCATGAACTGTCATGAATTGCCACTAGCGTCAGTGCTGGAGAATTGCTGTGCCAGGTCCAGCAAACCGGCAGATGGAATCCTGATGACAGTGAAATCCATAAGAACCCAGCCACCAGCTTCAAATAGAACTGGGATTCAGCTGTGTCTTGGGGTGCCTTGCAAAGTCAGAAACTCTTCCATCCTCAGCAATTCAAATGAAACATTGTGCCACTGTCAACAACCAAATCTGTATGTTCATGAAAAACGTGAAGAACTTGAAAAACTTCACAGCCACAATTAATTCATATAATCATATTTCATTTGTCTCAGATGTCCAAATACATGCTGTTCATCTCCCTGAAGGTTTCCTGCTGGGAATAGTAGTGCCAGCTGAGGCACCCAGGTTCCTAGAGCTTAACATGCCAAGCACAAAAGGTACTCCTGAAACAAGAAGAAATTTAAAAAAAAAATCATAGAATATCCTGAGTTCAAAGGGACCCACAAGGACCACTGAAGTCCAAATTTAAATGAATTTGCTACTTAGGAATGGCCTTCTTTTGCCTCCTCCAAAACTACACATATAAACACTGATGAAGGAGAAATGCAGGTGGCCATGTTTAAAAATAAGTGATAAATTAAACTACATTATTTCAAAGAGACCTAACCAAACCCTCGTATTTTGCATACTGTTCAGATCTAATTGAACAAATCATGTACCCAGATTTAAGTAAATTAATGTCAGAGGGATTAAGCAGGATGTAAATTGAGGAAGCATTTGATTTCCTTGCCTCTGATGAGAAGAGAGGGGAAAATCAGCATGCACGTCTCTCCTGCTGTCTTGTGAAGCCCAAGCCTAAATTTCTCATACAAGTGGAGTGAAAAACTGAAAATAAAAACAAAGATAATCGAGTCAGTCAGCTGTTTAAAATAAATGAAACTCTAAAAATTCACTAATGGGATTAGTTCATTGAAATATTCATTGATAATTGGTAAGTCCGTTGCCATATTAAGAACCTTTCCAGTACTAATTGGTTCAGCTCTCAATAAAACAGATGGATAATGATGAAAATCTCTAGTTCACTGTAGTGTTGCTGTTGTGCAGGAGGCTGTTCATGAAAACAATGGTGTAATTTTAAATGTAGGAGTTTAACATGATCGTGAAGGTTATTTTAGCCTGGTTTCCTGTGGAAATGTGATCAGACTGTCTGTCTCCTGCTACATTTAACAGCAGGCTGGGGTTCTCAGTGATCTTAAGTATCCACCTCTCCTAAACTCACCGATGGCTGGACAGCGACTGGAGACACAAATTACCACCTCAAATTAGAGAAGAGCCACAGAGTTCACTGGGCACTGCTTTGTCTGTGCCAAGACTGCCAAAAGCCCGCACTCTTCCCACGGCAGTACGTCTGCTTAGGGAATGGTCAAGAGGACTAAAGGAACAGAGGCGAAGTGGGAGGGCAGGCAACATGGAGTGTTAGGGATTTTTATCCAGTCAACTCGGTTCTTTCTTCAACTACAGGACTAGTAAACACTGTTGACAGCTAATTTTAATTCTGTCATGTACTGTCACAGTAACCTGAAGTTCCCCACATATGTAAATCCTGTCTCTCAGTGTCTCTGTGTGGCACAAACACCCCATGTCTCAGCTCCCTTCCACAGCCCATAGCTTCTGGCTGGGTGAGAACAGGGCTGGCTCTGAGCGCCGTGTATCGACTGGCACACGCGTGCCCACGGATTGGTCAGGAGGTCACACCAGAGAGAGCATCACTGAGCCTGTGCTGCAGCCTCTTCCTCAGGGCAAGCACTCATTTCTGTCTTTTTGTTCTGCTCAGCAATAATTTTCCTGCAACTTTTAACATCTCTTCCAATCTCTTTGACAGATCCAGGGGACTGGCAGACATAATTTCCTGAAGCTTTTTCTTTTTCCTTCAAAACTAAAATAATTCTTTATTATAAAAATGCCCCTTTCAATTTGTGCGTATTTCCTAAACACAGAATAATTTTCTGTGCTCATTATGTATTACTGCTTCCTCTGCTTGGAAACAGGAACCACGAGCACTTTGACACAGAGAGTTACAGGATGTTTCTCCACTGTATCAGACAGCTGTGTTGGATCAGGCCATCGCCCTTTCCTTTGTGCCAACACACTGTGAATTTAACATGTGTGGCCTTGATAAGATGAAAGTGCATGGTGAGAGTATCGAGGCCAGCTGGATGGTCTGAGCCCAACCTGCTGCCTGGCATTTCCTTCCATAAAGAAAATGCACATGAGCAGTTGGCAGCTTTCCTGATGACTCCTTGTCCTGCCTCCTGGCTGCCATGTCTGACACAGCACAGGGGAGACAAGATGTAAGATAAGGTAAAATATACACCATTAAGATATGTAGGTCACCACCAACCTGGTAATGAGCAGCATTCTGTGCCAAGCCCCTTGCAAGAAATGTTGCAAGGACACATAGAAGCCTCCTCCTCCTCCTCCTCTTCCTCCTGCACCAGTCTGGTGTGGACATGACTGGCTTCAGCTTCTGACTGAACTAATTTTTTCTGGGACTTTGTAAACTTTTCTTCCCAAGGTGGATGTTATTGTCTGTGTCATCCCTGTGCACCTCTGGTGTTGGTGGTGCCAAGGAACAACTATTAGGATTCTGTCATTCTTGTGCTCATTTGTAAGATTTTGGTTTTCTTATTGGATAAAAATCCAGTTTAACTGGAAAATGAGCATTTTCCCTGGTTCTAATATGGTGGTTGTAATGAGATGAAAAGGATTAAAAGAAAATGAAACAAGCTGAAAGTTGGTCAAGGGGCAGGAAACAGGTGAACCAGAAGAGTCCAGAAAATTCAGTGTATTTTGCTACAGTAAAGTAGTAACCGGCAGAGGCAGGGACAAGCTGGGTAGAGGGTGCAATTTTGTGGTGTGGTCATTTGCAGAAGGGACTTGGAGCAAAGCCAGGCCACAATAGTGTCTGTTCCGAAGTATGGACAACTTTAGGCAAACTTTTGCTCTTGGCCCCAAACAGCAGACACAAGTTACCTCACCATTCACAGCAACGATTTTGTCTGCAACCATAGCAGAGAGACACTGACATCTGGAAGTGCATCCTAAGATGCAGTTAGAGAATCATCAGGGTGAGAACATTCTGGTACTCCCTTCTTCCAAAGAGGTCCTTGGGCTGAGGTCAGTATTGTACCTTTCCATGTGAGTGAGGGCAAAGTTCACATCCCCCACAAGAGGCATCAGACCAGTTTGCCTTGGTTCCCTACTGAGATCATTTGGGCTGGGACAGAGTTGGTTTTCTTCACAGTATCCTGCATGGGGCTGGTTTGGATTTGTATTGGAATCAGTGTTGATAGATCAGGGATGTTTTTGTTATTGCTGGGCAGGGCTTACACACAGTCAAGGCCTTTCATGCTCTTCGCCCCACCCCACCAGTGAGGAGGCTGGGGTGCACAAGAAGTTGGGAGGGGACACAGCCAGGACAGCTGACCCCAAGTGACCCCAGAGATACCCCAGACCATTCAGGGCCATGATCAGCATATAAATCTGGGGGAAGGAAGGGGGGGACATTTTGGGTGGTGGCTTTTGTCTTCCCAACTCACCGTTACATTTGACAGAGCCCTGCAGTCCTGGGGATGGCTGAACACTCAACTGTCCGTGGGAAGTAGGGAATGAATTCCTTGTTTGGCTTTGCCTGTGTGCACCATTTTTGCTTTACCAGATGAAGTGTCTTTATGTCAACCCATGAGTTTCCTCACTTTTACTCTTCTGACTCTCTCCCTGATCCTGTTGGGGGAAGTGAATGAGCGGGGCTGAGTCGCCAGTTGGGGTTAAACCCCAACACTGGTGCAATGAATGGAGGGCAGGAGGAGCCTGGAGAGACACTGGGAGCAGGCAGCTAATTTAGATACTGACCAGCCCTGCAGGGGATACAGTGTCTCTATTGATTGCGTAGGGAGCCTTGCAGACTTAAGTATCTAAACCGGGGACCTAAGGTTAGATCCTCTGAGGGAAGGAAAGAATATCACCTTGTTTCCAAGCCTGTTATAGTCTCACATATTTTATAATTCTGGTCATTGTTCACATCTTAAGAATCTCACATACAAAAAAAATCTAATGTTAACGCTGGGGAAATAGAAATCACTTTAAAAGCGAGGACAGTGCAAGACAAAAGATGAGTGTGGGGAGGGTAAGAGAAAGCAAATGAAGAGGAGCAGGAATGGGTCTAGTGACAAAAGGGCTTTGGTCAATCACCTGGTTCACAAGCAGAAGGGAAAATAAACAGCACCCATTACACGGAGCAGTGCTGCCACACAGTGTCTGGGAAACAGCTCTGAGCAGTAACTGCAAAACATTGCAGCAGAAGTGACACGGGAGCTTTCTGTTTAATGTCAAGAGCAAACAGGACACTGGAATGTTTGCTGAAGGAATGCTAAATGTAAAGGCAGGAGGCAGCAGTACTGCCAGGTAAGGACCTGATCTGGGCCTGACTGGCAGGGGACTAGCCTGGTTCACAGGCTGATGCAAATTCTCAGTAGTAATCATGGAGTGAAAACTGGATTCAAATCCTTTCTCTTAGCAGAATAATCAATATTTTTTTAAAAAATGTAACTTTCTCTTAAAGTACACGCTAAAAATTCTGATAGTCTCCTATACATTAATTCTGTAACTGATTTTTAATTACTACTTCAAGTAATTAGAGCCTCTATAAAGAGAAGACATATATAACTTACTTTTCTCTGACTTTTCAAAGAAAAAAACCCCAGGGCTAGGACTCAAAGGAGGTTTGGTTGCAAAGTCATGGGAATTCCAGGTTTGGACAGAGTAGAGAGGCTTCATGCCCTTAGAAAATCCCAGCACAATAACACATTGTCCTGAAGTTTCTTTGCTATTTCTATCTTAATAGCAATATAGAAAACATAAATTGTCTAAGGACACAGAAAAAATGTTACACAGACAGCACCCATCCTGTGGTGCTGGAACTCAGCTCAGAATCCTGGCTAAATGGGGACAAAAATGCAAAATCTTTTCTCATCTTTTCTTTAGTCAGTCCTGGAGGGTTCCACATCAGAGAAACCATGATGCACTAGGCTATCTCTTTGCTAGCAGAATTTACAAAGCAGGGAAATAAATTATTTTCCTTGGCCTGGGTGCAAGAACAGGACCCTGCTCTCCCTGTTATCCTGGAACTACTACACACCTGACCAGAATTAAGCAGTCTTTGAGTTCTAAAGGTGCCAAAGCCCCCTGGCTCCCTGTGGGATTTGAATGCCTTCAGCGGTGTTGAAAATCAGGTCACAAGATCCTCTGGGAATGCCAACGTTTGACAAGAGATAATTTGCATGAAACTCTGCTAAGGATATGTCTACCTCATGTTCCATAAAATAGTCCCAAGTTTTCATCATAGCATTCCAATTAACAGAAATGTCTTTATGGATATATTTACTAATTTACATATGTGTATGTGGATATGTTTTCAGCTGCATCCCAACAAGGTCTGCCTTTGCCCTGGGCTGACCTGCTATTTATAGCAGCAGGTGCTCCTGGAAGATGCATATCCCATCTGGGCTTGCTGAAAGCCAAGGAAATAAAGACCCATATAAATACCTGTGCTTCATAAAGGAAGGGATCCTGTATCTTTATTGTCCATGCATGGTATCTAGCAACATCACAATGGAGAGCACAGAGGGCTTTACAGCACCTAAGCACACCTGAATCTCAAAACATCTTTTCCTGCACAGTGTGATATCCTGATAGTTTCTGGAATGATCTAAGGATGAAGTTGCGTCATGTTCTTTGTCACTTCCATTTTTATATTTTATGAGGATCAATACAGCTAAGGATTAGAAAAGCCCTGTCTGGTACCTGCAATCCTGGCTTCTGGCTGGCTCCAGTTGAAAGTGTGAGCTCAGCCGTAACCACAATGCTGCTGCTGGCAAATGCTATAAAAAGGAAATCTGCCTGAAATCGGAAAGTTTGTTCCGTACTTTTTCAGAGAAGGCAGCAGCAGGTCTGCTAAATGCATTGGGGAAGCTGCAGCCAAAAAACAATCTGTAATGGGGGTGGGTGTGAAAGGAAACATGAGGTTGTCAATCAAAGTTAAAAAGAGCTGAATTTCCAGGGAGCTGGAAACACTATATAAAAAATAAGCTTTTTGGAGAAGACCACAAAAAAATTCTTTCCTCTGAGATGGACAGAAAAAGGACAAGCAGATGGAGAAGGAGAAGGAACTGGAAGAAAAATAATCAGGTTGTATTCACAAGTTTGAAAGAGGTAAGTGGTCAAAGTTTCAGGGGATTGGGAACTCCTCCCAGAGCAAGCACACAAGTTGTGTTCTTGGTGTGCTGGCCTTTGCCACACCAACCAGGGACTTTGAAAACTGCTGAGATCTATATAAGATGATCTCATTTGCTTCTAAATGTTTCTTTTTTTCCTTGCTACAGATTCCTACCACTTACTAAATTTTGGAAGAATTTTTTAGTGAATTGACCATGAGGTACAAACAACCATGAGAAAAAGAAAATGGTCAGGTGGGGAAAGCCCAGAGCAGAATTAGCTCTCAGGTCTAACAGTGACCTTCAACACTGAAAAGTGTACATAAATGTACATAAATCCACAGTTGCTCTTACAGCAGAGCCACAAAGCCCAGGAATCTGAGGGGTCATTGTGCTAGGCAACATAAAATCGGTAAACAGAAAGTAACAGCTTGGTGTGGGAATGCACTATCTGTGTAAGTAAATATGTTATTAATCACAAAACTCAAGTGGTTCATGAGGCTGATGATCACAACTGAAAAGCCTCAATTGTCACTACAGTCAAAAAAGCTGTAGGGGTTCAACAGACACTGATGAAAACTGGAGACACATCTGGGAACCTACAAGTACTTTGCAACAACTCACAAGAACGGGGGGATCAGGAAGCAAGAGCACAGATTTACATTTACAAGAGTGTATGCTGGATTTAAATCTATTCCACTTTAGGGTACCTGTATCTTGTGGAACAAGGCTGCTTGGTCCTTGGGCTTGTGAGCATCTCCTGGCAGATGAGATTGTTCATCAGCTGCCTCATCCACATGGCTGCCCCTCTTCTAGCTTGATTTTTGGAACACAGGTGACCAGAAGCATAAGCAATAATTCAAGATGAGCTATGAATGTACCTGTATGCCCCTAAAATACTCTGAATTCTAAAATCACATTTGAAGTTTAAAATCACCAAATCACCTCCTAAAATCACATTTGCCTTTTTTTTTTCTTTTTGAATGCATCATATGGACTACAGACTGACTCTGCAGAACCAATTAGAACAAAGAAGGCCTTTCCCATAACAATTTCCATATTATGAGCTCCCAGTGAATAAACTATCAATTTATTAGTTCCCAAGTAGACTCCAAGCCCTGTAGAACTGAATTTCATCTCATGCTAGTTACTCTCAGCCTGAAAGTGATGTCATTTTCTCTGCATGACACTGCTGTCCTGTCATGATAGATCCCACCCCAGTGCCACTGACAAGTTCACTCAGCACAGTCCTAATCTCCATCCCATGGTCATAGATGAAAATGCTTGGTGGAATCTGAAGAAATTATCACAAAAGTCAACATTTTCGAGTGCTCTCCAACACCCCAGCTACTCATTAATGATACCACTGCCCACCCAGGCCTTCCAGCACAGGAGTCAGGTCTGAGAGTGGGACCGAGGGAGGCTCTGTGTGGATGGTCTGTACCAGGAACAGTGCGTCCAGCAGCACCAGGGAAGTGATTCTTCCCCTGTACTGGGCACTGCTGAGGCCACACCTCGAGTGCTGTGTCCAGTTCTGGCCCCTCAATTCAGGAAGGACATTGAGGTACTGGAGTGTGTCCAGAGAAGGGAAATGGAGCTGGGGAAGGGTTTGGAGCACAAGTCTGATGAGGAGCAGCTGAGGGAGCTGGGGGGGCTCAGCCTGGAGAAAAGGAGGCTCAGAGGGACCTTTTCACTCTCTACAACTCCCTGACAGGAGGGTGCAGCCAGGTGGGGGTCGGGCTCTGCTCCCAGACAACCAGCGACAGAGAGAATACGGTCTTAAGCTGTGACAGAAGAGGTTTGGGTCGCACATTGGGAAGAATTTCTTCACAGAAAGTGTGATTAGACATTGGAATGGGCTGCCCGGGGAGGTGGTGGAGTCACTGTCCTTGGAGGTATTTAAGGAAAGTCTGGACGTGGCACTCAGTGCCATGGTCTGGTTGACAAACTGGTGTTCGGTCATAAATCAGACTCGACGATCTCAGCGGTCTTTTCCGACCAAATCCATTCTGTGAGCCGGCAGCACCGGCGGCTCAGGGTCAGGCCCGGGCCGCGTCGCCAGCCCCGGTGCCGCCGAGCTCCGCCCCCGCCCGGCGCGTCCCGACCCCGCAGCGATGGCGGCGGGGCTGTGCCGGCTGCGGAGGCACCTCACGGCCGCCTTCAGCAGCGCCGCGACCGCGGGAGCCGGGCAGGAGCCGCTGACGGAGCTGCGGCAGGCGGGGGGCGTGCGGTGAGCGGGGGCGCCGGGGGCTCCGGGACGCGGCCGCGTTCGGAGCTCGGTGACCGTAACCCCGCTGTGTCTCACGGGTTTTGCAGCACCATCGTCCTGAACAACCCGCGGCGGCGGAACGCGCTGTCGCTGCCCATGCTGCAGAGCCTGCGGCGGGACCTGCTGCACGACGTCAAGAGCCGGGAGCTCCGCGTCATCGTCATCGCGGGTACGGCGGCCCCCGGCCGGGCGGGCGCGGGGCACACACCGGGGAACGCGGAGCTGAAACCCCAGCCTCGGTCCGCATTACAGGAAACGGGGCTGAAAGGGAGCTGCGTGTTTCCCTAATGCTCCCGTGGTCTCCTGGGGCTGCCGGCCCCCGGCAGACCTCCCTGTCACGCTGATCCTGTGTACTCACCCCAGCTTCCCCGCTCCTGTACTTAGTTAGTTCCTCATTCCTAACACAGCATTAGCGACTGACTTGGGGTTTGTTATGCTTTTGATTTTGGCCGACATGTCTAAGTATTAACACGTTTCAAAATGTCAGCATTTCAGTTGGGCTATGGGGGTGTTTACACTCGGTGAGTTGCTTCCCTTTGTAAAAACAATCGGCAGTTTAGGGTTAGGGTTGAGTGGTTTAAAACTGTACGTAAAGAATACTTTAAACAGAAAAAAGTCAAACAAAAGTTCTAAAAGTTAGCGAAGTAAAGCATTTAACATTCCCAGAAAGGGGTTTTGTGCAGGAACGGGCAGAGCTAGGATGACATTTCTTGCCTTCGTTCACAGGTATAGGCTGTAGTAAAAACCAGGGTTTCTGCCAGTCGGGTGCTCTGTTTCCCTACTCTGAGCCAGGATCAGCCTCGTTGTCGTTGCCAATGGTTTGTCAGAACTATTTTTAAAACACTCCAGTGAAGGAGAGACCGTAGTATCAATACCACAGACACCCATAACCCACGGATGTAAAACAGCCTCTCTCAGAGCCTGTTAGTTTCCTTCCATTTATGTATTAACCCGTAGAGTCCTTAAAGATCATGAAACTTGAGCTGTACTTAAACCATCTTTTTTTCATCTGCTATTTTAAGATAATCTTCCTCTGCCTCCCTCCCAAACATCTCAGAGGAATTGGTTTGTTAATTTAGGATGATGCTGTTTCCTATACATAGGGGAAAACTGTGTGTGTAAGGGCACACACACAAGAGTGGAAGTGAGCTGATTTCACAGGGGTGAGTTTAAATATACATATTCCTCATTTCAAACAGCAGTGACAAATTTTGCGAAACACTGAAGGTTCTCCTTTGGGAAGACAGTGCTCTGGGAGTTTGTGAGCACAATTGTGTTTGGTTTTTTAGAAATTGCATGTTCTTGTTTATTTCTAATTCCCCTGCTGAATAAAGTGCAAAAGAAGAAATTTCAAGAAAATAAAAGATTCCTCAGCGAACACTTTGGGCCTTTAACACAGACTTTGCCCTGGATTCTTCAATGAGGTTCAAATGCAGATGTAGTTAATCTCCAGATATATACTGCCAACCCCATGAGCTGACTGATGTTAATTGTGTGGTTATTTCTGGATAGGTTGTGTCTCAATAATCTGATCCATAAGAAATCCATAGGTGAGGTTTGGTCTGCATAGGTGTAGCTGGAAATGTCACATCCATACAAATATCTGAGAAGTTCTGAGGGATTGAAAAGCATCACATTGGTTCATTCTAATGGCAGCTATTCTCAGGACAAAGGAAAACTGTTGTAAAGATTGTGTACCTGTATAGAGTGTTCTGATCTTAGCAAATCCAAAGCTTAGTTCCACAGAAACCTCCTCTATTGCTGCCCAAACCCTGGACATACTTTTGGGGGTTCTCTGGATGTCAGTTTAGCAGTGGAGAAAACACCCAACTACCCTTCTGGTTCTCCTGTAGCAGAATAGCCTTTTTTCTTTCTTTTTCCATTGTGACCTACAACACCATGGCAGAAAAAATATTGATGCTTATTTAGCAAAAGTTAATAATTAATTCTGGGTACAATAAATAGGGACTAAGTGTATTTATCAGTCTGAGGGCAGAGCCCTCCAGCCTTGCTCCAGCTGACAAGTTATCGTTGTAGCGAGGAGCTGTTTTGAATGTCCTTACACAAAACTGGGCTCAAAGGTGTGAAGTGCATTATTTCTAACTGAGTTAAGTGGAATGGAAGTAAAATGAGATCTTGAAAAGTGATAATGGGTGTTATTGTGCTTAAATGTTGCACTGCAGCAATTTAAAGTTACCAGAAAACCCAGAAGGTAATCTTTTGGAATTTTGTTTACAACTCCCTCCCCAAACTTCTTTTTGAACATTGACATGTCATTGACATCCCTTTAGCTGGGATGTTGATACACTGCTACCCCTGGTTTCTTCATTAATTCAGACTGACTTTTCCTGAAATTCTTTGCAGCTGAAGGACCTGTATTTTGTTCGGGCCATGATTTAAAGGAACTGTCAAGTGAAGATGATGTGAAGCATCATTCCCAAGTATTTGAATTATGTGCAGAGGTAAGCAGTTCTTCTTGAGTGCCTCTGCCTTTGCCTGGTGTTAAGAGCAAGCATTGGTTTAAGGAGGGACAGCATTGGTCCTCTGCTTGCTAAAGCAGAGACTGTTCCTACAGATTCCTTCAGATTCCTTGATTTTTACTGCCCTGCTATTTTAGTGCCTGATTCTGGTGAAATTAATGTTTTCCCTGGATTTCTTTACATGTAAATAGAAGGGCTAGAACACAAATGTGCATATCTCCAACAATGTGCAGAGTCAGGGTATGTTCCTAATTGAGTCAGTGTTCCTTGCAGCTGAGTATTTGGGCAATGTCTTTCCTAGAAGTCTAGGGATAACCACCTTCAAATCACTTGTGATCAAATGTTCCTTCCCAGCATTTAGTTAAAAGCTCAGGATCAGCCTATACATCAAGTAGACAATGTGAAAGTAAGATCTGATTCACTGGTTGTCCAAGTTCTTGTTAAAGACCCAGGTCAGGGAGGTGGGGAAGTTAAAGTGAACCCTGGAGCATTTGGAGAGAATGGCAAAATCCCTTTTGATTGTGGTGGTGCTGGAATTTGACCCCTGATCCCACTCAGTGTGACAACAGAAAGTCCTTTGAAACCTTTAGTTCTAGTTCCTCCAGTACTAATGATCTCTAAGACATTGCCAAGCCCATATTTAAGGAATGCTGTAAATGCCATGTGTGAAAGCTACAGCTGAAGGGCCCTTCGTCATCTGTTCATCAGAAAGGAGCCAAGATCCAACAGTTTGGGGGGTTTTTGATGAATAGAGAGGAAGGTACTTCTGATGGCTTCCCAGACAGGATCGGGTCTTCCTGAATTTCCATACTGACCACTGTCTTTTGTGAATGCAGGTTATGACTTTAATCCAGAAACTTCCAGTGCCAGTGATTGCCAAAGTAAACGGCTTGGCTACAGCAGCAGGCTGCCAGCTCGTGGCAAGCTGTGACATCGCGGTGGCAAGTGAGAAATCTCAGTTTGCTACTCCTGGAGTAAACATTGGGCTGTTCTGCTCCACACCAGCTGTGGCCTTGGGCAGATCTCTTCCAAGGAAGGTAGGCTTCCTTCCCAGATACTCTTTGTAATTTTGCAAGAAGTAGATTCCCTTGTTGGAAGTTTTAGTTCCATTTCCTGAACTTTATTTTCCTGCAGTACAACATTCAAAGTACTTTATTTCAAAAGGCATCTCCATAACTCTTTGGACTGGGAAAAATAATAAAGGGTGAACTCTGTTTAGGAAAGGCAGCTTCCTACTGATGTGATTCCAAGCAGCACGAGCTCGTCCCAGCTGCCCACCAGCTCAGCAGTCCCTTTCCTTTCCAACAGACAGCTCGGGGCTTTAGCCAATGATGTTCTCCCCTGAGGAGGAAACCCCTGCAAGTTCAGGATAACAGTCCCACCGAGGCATCAATTCTTGCCAGGCAGTGACATTTCACTGCCAGCAGGATCTGCCTGGCTGTAGATCAAGATGCTTTAAATAGCACCTAAAACCCTCCTATACTGTCTTCCTGTTTTATGTCCTACTGATTGTGGCTGCACATCTCTCTGTACATAAAAAACAGTACAATCTGTAAAGCTTCCATAACTGAGAAAAGAAATTTTAAGTTCTGATCCAATTGGATTCATGCAGACAGACAGCCCAAGCCCAGCAGGGCTTTGCTGAGATGCAGTGACTGAACTGCCCAGATCCTATTGCTGGATAAGAGCTTCAGCTTGAAATTTCCCATCTGCAGGGACATCCTGTTCAAATAGAGCCCATGGGGGATTTCTCCAAGTGTGCTCTTGTGTGCAGTTGTAGCTGCTTCTGAATTAGTATTTCTGGGCTGTAGGATCACCTTTCTAAAATGTGTGGGATATACTTTTCTCTGTGCCACTTTTCAAAGCAGTAAGAACATTCCCTACAGTTCCCAGGATTGATGATTTTTACCTTTTAACAAAAGAAGTGTTGCCATTGTTTGTAGCAGAGCAAAGATGCTAATGAGGATAATCAGCTCTTATGATTCAGGCATTGGTCAATTGCATCATGAGTCTTAGAAAACCATCTTTATTGATACATAACATTGAATAGTCACTGAGTATTTGGGGGATTTTTTAGTTCCAACCTCAAGCACCAGATGCTGAAAGCAGCAGGAGACTGAAATAATGTGGCTATAAAAAGGCCATATTTAAAACTACTCATACTAAACTTAAAACTAGGACAGGTGTTTTCAAAAACCGCACATACGCCCAGCTTAAAATACCAAGTTCAGTCATTTGACATTGCAGATGATCCACCTCTCTCTTAATTTGTACAGCAATCACCAGAGATTGTGGGCTTTTGAAGAGAAACCCAGAGGTGTCAGCCTAGGACAGCTGGAATCAGCAGGCAGGCTTGAAGAGATCAGCTTTAGACCAGTCCTTCTCTTTGCTGAGACCTCTTAACAGGTCCTTGGCAGTTTAAAAGACCAAAAGATTTAAATCATTTGTGAAAAGACTGACTTGAAGGAGGAGGCTGAAATACCCCAAACAAAGCAAAGCACTAAGGCAGTTAGGTTGATTTAACACAGTATTCTTTCTTGTTCAGGTGGCACTGGAGATGCTTTTCACTGGTGAACCTCTCTCTGCCCAAGAAGCATTAATGCACGGGCTTGTCAGCAAGGTGGTACCAGAAGACAAGCTGGAAGAGGAGACCATGAAAATCTCTCAGAAGATATGTGAAAGCAGCAAATCTGTCCTGGCCTTGGGGAAAGCCACCTTTTACAGACAGATAACCCAGGACCTCGACACTGCCTACAAAATGACTACTAAGGTCATGGTAGATAATTTGACTTTGAGAGATGGGCAGGAAGGTATCGAAGCCTTTGTTCAGAAGCGTAAGCCTGTCTGGTCACACTCTCAGGAGAAGAAATGAGCCCCGTCTCTAAACAAACCTTAGCTATGCTTTATGATTCTTCACGCAGTTGCCTTTGGGAACCATATTTTTGTTCTTACTGAAAGTTAA
The DNA here is from genome assembly GCF_020740725.1 of Corvus hawaiiensis. NCBI lineage: Eukaryota > Metazoa > Chordata > Aves > Passeriformes > Corvidae > Corvus > Corvus hawaiiensis. The sequence continues at coordinate 74,115,643 of NC_063216.1, read as the reverse complement.
ATTTCTCTTCTTACATATGCCAGACACAATAAATTTACTCTAAGTATGTAATAAATGTTAAGAAAATTCAAAGACAGTGGTTTTTCTGAGCAGTGAATTTAATCTGTGGTTTTAGAAGTAACTGTGCTGCAAAAATCAGTTTAAGGTGTCTCAGGTTGCATAGGGAGTCACAGGGACTGAGAGAGAGCTCAGATCACCCTGTTCAGAACCTCCCCCCTGTAGTTCTGGATGGGAATTGCTATGTATTGTTATTAATAGAGAATTGAAGGGCTTGGACACATTCCAGAGATGATGGTAGTACGTATCATAATGGATGTGTTAGTTGGGAAGTCCATCCTTGTTCTCATAGCTGGGCTTTTACCAGCGCTGGAGCAATTCAGCCACGGATTTACAGACTTGACAACCTCCAACAAAAGGGATTCAGCTGCTCCCCTGGGTAATCAGTTACAACCCTCCAGGTTAATTTTTTATTAATGTCCAATCTGAGCCTTGAAGCAGCACTTTCTGGCCATTACCCCTTGTTACATTATTTGGCATTATTGAGAAAGTTTAGTTCCATTATCTCTGTAACTCTATTCAAGCAGTCACAGGCTACAGTTTGACCATACTTAGACTTCTCTGTGCCAGACTGCACAGGCCCTGCTTCCTCCACCCTCCCTGTAGGTCATGTTCTCTGGGTAACCAGTTTGGCACCCCTCCAGTGGACCACTTCCAGTTTATCCACATCCCTTTTGTACTGGTTGTGCCAAAACTGGACTGTATCCTAAATATGGCCTCACCAGAGCTGAGCAGAGAAGAGCAAAATAGCCTTCCATGTGCTGGTCTGTGAGTAGTGCTCAGTGTGTGTTTGGTCTGCTCTGTGACAAGAGTGCACTGCTGGTTTGGATTCAGCCAGGCATCCCCTGTGAGCCCATTTCCAGCAGGAATGTGCCCTGCCAGTCCACTCCTTCCTGTACTGGTATCTTGTACTGGTTATTCTTCCCAGGTGAAGAAACTTGCATTTCTCCTTAGATCATGGTTGGTTTGGATTGAAGCCAGGCCATTTGGGGTGTCAGCCATGGCCCCAGTTTTGCAGAACCTGCAGATTTGCTGAGGATGTGTTATTGGTGACAATACTGGATGAAAGGAGCCTTAGTATCAATCCATGGTGATCAACATGGGATGACCTCCCAGCAAACACGTTTTTTCTGAAGTTCCACATAGCCAAATCATGAGGGCTCATCCATCTCATCCTTAAATAGACACCTAAGCCAGACCATGTGAATCACAGTATGGATGGGCCTTTTCTCTTTGTTGACAGTAGAAGCAGCCTAAAGTGCTTGATGCAGACTCAAATGTCTTAAGTTAGATCAAATTAATCCTACCTATGGCTACTAAAACTCCAAATGTAGAAGTATCATTTATACATACACAGCCCCACAAAGCAAGTCCCTTTTCCATCTACAGGTTCAAAAGAACGAAATTTTCATTTCTGCTGCAAGTTTTAATTTTAAGAATGGAAACTTAAATTCACCATTAAACTGTTTCCATAGAAATGTGAAAAATGTGTATCCTTGGCACTAGTTGCTTTAAAAATACAAACTTTAATTGTCACCACCAGGAAAGGTGGGTAAGTTTTTTACAAACTCACGTAGTTTATATAGGTTAGAAACTGTTCTGCACAATTAAGAGATGGAAGAGTTAAATCTGGAGCCCAGTAACCTTCATCATGTCCTTTCCAATGCAGTAAGATGCTGCACTTAGACTCTGTTCCCACACGCTGCTCTAAAAGCATTAGGAAAGAGTAAATTGTTTTAAAAAATATTTATATTTAATGGCTGTCTTGAAACTACTCAGCAAATCTCAACTGGCTCTTTTGTTCCAGGCTTTTAGAAATGAGTGCATTATCTGATTGTGGCAGAACAGTGCCCTTTTCAGCTAACTGCACTAATAAAATGGTTTCACTGGCCATCTAAAACCATGAGTGACAGTTTAGATGAGCACATTCTTTCAGATATTTAGAAATTCTGCAGTTGATTGCCATCTACACAAGATAGGGTTTGGCATTAACTCCATTCAGATCTTAAAGAGAAAAAATATTTTTGTTTTAACTCAGTTTTCACAGTATTTAAATAATTATGCAATTATAAAATCGTAGGATTATCCTAGAATGGTTTGGGTTGAAAGGGACCTTAAAGACCATCTAATTCCAACCTCATGGCAGAGACACCTTCCACTAGACCAGGTTGCTCAGAGCCCCATCCAGCCTGGCCTTGAACACTTCCAGTGATGGGGCAGGCACAGCTTCTCTGGGCAACCTGTGCCAGTGCCTCACCACCCTCAAATTAAAGAATTTCTTCATAATATAATATAATATAATATAATATAAACCTATCCTCTCTTTCAGTTTCAAACCACTCTGCCTTGTCCTGTCACTAGTGCTTTTGTAATTAGCAATCATCGGTTCTAAAAATGTTGGCATCCCCAGGAACATTTCCCTCTTGCTTGAACCACTAGACAGAAAAGGTTCAGAAGGTTTTAAAACATCCTCACACTGGCCTCTGCAGACTGAAAAAACAACTTAATTTTTCATTTCTGTCTTGCATGGGCTTTTTGTTTTTGCCCACATCTGCCCTTATTGTTTCATTTAATGGATTTACAGGCTATTCCTGGGAAACAGAGCAGTTCCAGAGTTGTTAATTAAGTACTACAGTCAAGAAACAGCAAACCAAATGATAGATGGGGAGCCTTACCACCATGGTTATCTGCTGCCTGAGGGAAGAGTTTATCCCAAAATAGCAAGGAGCCTATCCCTTGTCACCCCCTCCATTTTTATTAAAGAATCTCTCTGCAGCAAAGTCTGCCAGGTAATTAGCCTAGTTTCAAGCCATCCTAACAGCATGTGGCTCTGGAAACTAAGTACAACTCCAACTGCATACAGCCTCTAGGATACAGCTTATCCTTGGAAATGACCAACATTTTCCATCCATATATACAGGAACAGCTGGAAAGGAAACCAGTCATGATATGCAAGGAAGGAATTGCCAGTTTGAATGGAATGAAGGGGACTGCCTCAGAGTCCATGGAGGCCTTAGAGGAATGGCTTTGAGCCTCTACCTGGAAATTTTAGAAAAGATACATAAGCAAAATCTAGAGGATAGGATCATATCACTTGTGATACAGCTTCAGGCTCCCCTCATGAACAGGGCAAATGAAAAGCCAGTGAGCAGTGACAAATAACACATGGCACAAGGTGATTCCGAGTTCATGGACCAGGCAATGACCTGCCTCACCACAGCACTTGGGGAATATGTACTGAAGGTAGAGTTAAACAGAGGATTTGGGTAATGGGCAAGGTATTTATACCCTCTGTGCTCCACAGAGCCCAAGAACAGTTTATATAAGCTTTTATATAAACTTCATGCAGTTTCCTTGAGGCCACCCAACCCAGAATTCAGCAGCCTGCATAAGAATTAGTTTTGGGTTGGTTTGAAGTAATCTCCTATAGCTGTGGAAGAGAGAGCTTGAAAATACGTTCTACAAAGGCCCAAAAAGCTGGACATAGTTAACATTAAAAATACATGACTACCTCATTGGCAGGAGTCAGCACCAGAGTTTTTACCATCTAGCTCATGATTTCTGAGCATTTGGATGGCAGCACCGTGTCCTTCACAGAATTGCCTCTGGGTAATTCCTGTATTGCCATTCCTGTATTGCAGATGGGGAAATTGAGGCCAAATGTGCTGTGCCTGAGGTCTCACAGTGAGCCCGTGGCCCTGTAGCAGTGGCACTCGGAATGCTGACACCTGCTCCTTGTATTTCTTCAGCAACAAAGTTTTCAGTAAAATCAGCAGAAATGCAGGATGACGGCATGCCCTGAAGTGACTGCAAAGGCTTCTGAACAGGAATTACGAGCTACTGCATCAAAGGCCTCTTGCTTGACATTTATTGGCTTTTTGATGAATGTTGGGGTAATTCTACTGTCAACAGTTTCTCATTAGGAGCCTGGCAATGTACTTTCTGACCATTATCTTTCTCAATATCACACTGGGTTGCTACAAAGAGCAGAGATTTTATGTAAAACCCATCTATCTCTGTAGCTGCAAACTTTTCTAATAATTCTACATTTAAATAATCTCATGGAAATGCTGGCTGCCTTATCTGAGAAATAAGGAGACTAGACAAATGGTTAAATTTCCATGAAGACCTAAAGCTATCGGACAAATCTCATACTGCAACAAGTAGGATTATTTGTCTTGATTCCACTGGCATTGCACCTCAATTATACTAATTCTGAATTTCACTGCTGAATAATGCATTCCCATCCTGCTTTACACTTGCAAAGGAAGGAGGAAACCTTCAGAGCTGCACCTTACACTCTCCACAGTATGATGTACCATCTCCTTGCTGCTTATGGTCAATATTAGGAATTATTTTTGTCAAAACCATAGATTTTCTGAAAAGAAAATAGTAGAAATATACCACTAATACTACTGTGTATTTGGAAAGGGGAAAAGAGTTCATTCAACTTTGATGTGCCCAAGTGTAGTAATTTTCATACAATGAGTTTTAAAACTTATTTTAAATATTGGTATCCTGGAGTCATGATAGTGGGAACATCACAGGGCTATTGTATATTTTATTGATTATGGTTGTTATAGACAAAGAAATTAAAACAGAACCAGATATTAAAATAACTAATGGAATTTGTACTACTAAAATGGGTTTGATTCATGACTAATGTTTACAGCTACTTAATATGAGATACTAACTTTCCCTCCTAGAGGTAGGATGGTATTTTCAGCCTGCCAAAACCAAGACTTGTAATGCTCTGGAGTTAACTGAAAATAAACTTTCCCACCAACTCTTTAACCTCACTTCCATGGCAGTGCAGACTAACCTGTTGGATTGAACATGGATTTAGGTATTGATCTCATCCACCATTTCTGCTGTGGGAACATCCCCTCCCAGGAAGGCAGCACAGGTATGGATGGCAGTGTCTGAGTCTGTCACTTGGCCCGTTAGAGCCCTGTCAGGAGCTCTGATGTAATAGGCCATGTCTGAGGGAGCAGAAGCAGCTCTGCTTCCTGAAGGAGTTTTTAAGGACACATTCCCTGCAATAAGGGAATGTTGACATTCAGGCTGCCTCAGCTGCTGATGACAGAGAAGGTGTGAGGTTTTCCAAAGTGGCACTCAGGTTTTATTCCAGACCTGTCCTCCTATAAACAATTACAGTGGATGAAATCATGTTTGGAAAGATGGGTGATGTTTTCCCTGTCAACTCTGCCCTGCCAGCATCAAGGATAATGTGATATATATACCTGCTTTGGTCTTCTCCACTTCCTGGCCCAAAATCATTCTCAGCGTAGACAGGGAGTGATGCTTCTGGAAAGAAACAATAAAGAATTAGTAAATCATATATAGAACACAGGGGAAAGGAAAAAGGAAATGAATATATGAAGTAATTCTCCTAATGTGGTCTTCAGTCTAGATAAGAATATTTTGTTTCTTGTACCTGTTTAATGAAATACACCCTTCATGCCAATAGAACTTTATCATCTGTTGTTTAAGGGAGGTAATCCTATAACAAAAATCCCTATTCTGAGGGTTAGGATATTGCATAAATATAGACATGGTGAATAATTCTGAGTTAATCTCCCTTCTCTTTCAAGACCTCACTAGTGTGCTTTTTCTTTTTTTGTTTGTTGATTTGGTTTTGAGACCTCAGTGTGAAGTCAGAACTCTTATTCTGGTTTTCTCTCTCCCTCATTGGGGGTTAATTTTGTTTTAATGAATGCTGAGATTCTTACATGACTGAAGTACTCATTCTTACATGGGTCCACAAATCTGAGACATAACAGATGAAAGAGCAGTGTAATGAAAGAATTTAGCTCTCTGAAAGAAGGCCCTGCAGGAGAAACACTGAGGTGCTCTCCAGAGCACCCACACAGAGGACTGGAAAACTGACCTAATTTACCCCTTTTTCATTGGGAACATGCAAGGATGATCAGCCTCTTATTCATTAGCCTGAGATTATTATTAATTATCAATATTATTACTTATTTTTATAGTTGCTATAATTCATGCTATAATCTGTTAAATAAAATGACAGCACTAAAGTTCATGAATTTAGATTTTGATATCTCCTCCCCACAAATGGGCTTGGAAACTGGTCCGAATCACTGAAATCAGAAGCCTTTGATGCTTGAAATGGGGAATAGCATTTGTCTGGCAGCAAGAGAAAACTTTATCCTTTTACAGAGCCTATGAAAAAACACTTAGTCCCTACCACGTACTCATCACAGTAAAGTGGAAGTTGTCAAAGATAAAAGTCCTTTTTCTTTGCTGTCTGTGGATGTTCCTGTAAGCTTTTAGTCTTTTTCCACATGAGCATTTATTCAGAGCAAGCAGCCCAAGAATATTTCCATTGACAGCCTAAAATCTTTATGAGGTACTGGATGGTTGAAATACAAGATCAATTTATTCAGCACTCATAACGAACCCAAACAGTGAATTTACCACAGGAAAAGTCGGTAAAGAACTCAGTAGCAGTTCATAGGCTAAAAAAAAACCTGTTAAAATGTCCTAGACCTTTCTGTCCCATTCACTATAATATTTAAATATATTTCTATAAGTAATTTTTTAGATAATTCTGAAACATAAATAAAAAGAATAAAAGATTTTAAATCCCTGGACTAAAAAAAACCCCCAACAACAATAAAACAGACAAAACAAAACCAAAACAAATAAAAAACCCTGATTCACTTCCTGACTTTCTCACAAAACTCCACTATGACCTTGGGCAAACTGGCAGAGGCAGAAATGTGACTGTTCAGTCCAACCTTCTGTTTATCACAGGTCATTGCTTCTGCCTGCTTTACCCCCAAACAACATAAGAATTGCAGCTTTGGTTGAGCTAAGGAGTTGTCTAACCTTGTGATGAAAAAAAGTTCAAAATAAAAAAAAGAAGATGCTAACAGTGTGATCCATTCTCCTTGCAGTCAGGACTTGTGGTTTATTTCTGCTTTGAATTAATCTGACTTCCAGGCGGAGTACCAGAGCTGCATTTTGTGGGCTCAGGTAGACCTTTTAGTATCTCAGTGACTTACAGGTAAAATGGGGCTGATCATTGAATTTTTTTCACTATGTTTTATTTGAGTTGTCCCTGTACACCACAAACTCTACAGGGGAAATTTGGCTCTCGCTCCCTGTACACGTCATGCCTTGCACAACAGCTTATAGCGGACTTGGCTTTGATGCAGAGTGATTGATATGTGATTGATTGATTGACTGATGTGTAGCATCTAAATTACAACAGTGAGAAAAGACAAAAGAAAAATCAACCAATAAATACTAAAAATCTCTGTGTGAGGGAGGATCCCTTCAGTTTTCTGCAGATCCCCGGAACTCCTCGTTCGCCGTGGAGCAGAGAACCCTCCCTCTGCGGTGAGGGCACCGAACTGTCGGCAGAGGGCAGTGGCAGCTCACAGCTTGAAGCGGCTCCCGGGACCCGCGCCAGGCCGGTGCTGCCAGCCTTGTTTTTCTCCTGGACTGCTCCCAGGGAATGAGCCCCTGCTTTATTCCGAACAGCACGTGTGAAAAAGTACCCCCGGAGCCCCGCAAGTCGGGGGTCTAAGCTTTCTTCTTCTACTTTCCCTGCCCTTGCATCCTCACTGATTACAGGGGAGGACCAGTTGCAATCTGATTCAAGATAAACAACTCGGTACCAAATTCCAGGGAGATCTTTGGAAGCAAGAGGAGACCCTGTTCTGCTTTAAGGAATACACCTGTGAGAAATACAGCTGTGTCTCAGGAGCTGGACCATTCAGCTGAGCACAGTTTGGGAAAGCCTGGCTGTTCTGGCTTTCCTGGGGAGTCTTAATTTTAGATCCAAATGGGTCTGTGTAGATTGGTAAGAGGTTCTGGAGGGAACACGTGATTCGGAAAGGCCTTCCAAGGAGGCTGTGTCAGCAAGCAAGGTGGAAGAGGTGAGTGAACTGTGACAATCCTTCATGCCTCAGGCTTTCAGGAAGAGGATCCAGAGGATGGGCCTCCCATCCAGAACTCAGCCAGCCAGAATGTCAGTGCTGTCTCCCTCACCCACCTTAACAGGTGAACTAAGTGGCACCATCTCTTCTCGCTGTGATTCAGTTTCCCCAGATGTAAAGGAAGTTTTAAAGTTCTGTGTGACACACTAAAAGCAGTGAATGATAAGAATTAATCAACTGTGCTACTCACTAGCTAGTTCATCATTAGTTATGAACTAATGTGCTTGTCACTGCTGGCCCAGAGTCTGCTGGCCAGAGAAAAAACTGCTGAAGGTGTTAGTCCAGATGGACTGTAAATGCCAAGGCACAGCAGGAGCTGTTGAAAGATAAAAATATTCTCTCAAGTCTTCTCCCAGCAGGAACAATATTCCAATTGTAATGCAGATACCCTACTGAGTCATTCCATCCCTTAGGCCAGGTGAGCACCCTGCAAGAGCCTGTGAAGGTAATCATTACACTGTTGTGAATATGAAGGAGTACAAATGCCAGGTGTCTCTATCTGAGCCTCAGTTTTACTCCTGGCTTCATGAAAAGTAAGAGAGCATGACCGCCTATCATGATACTCTCATTAATTGGAATTTCAGAGAACGCTGGTTTATCAGCTGATTCTCCCCAAATTCCCATACAGTAGAAGAAGGATAGGGAGCACATGCACTGTTCAAAGCCACCACAGTGAGGGAAATCTACAACTTCAGACACCAAAAGAGCCGGTACAGTGGGCTGTGCTGGAGCAGCAGAGGAATTCAAATAAACAACATTGAACGACCAGCTGTGGAATGCAGTGAACCCAGCCAGGTCAACAAGAACACCGATAAGGTGGCAAGTGGGGTCCAGCCCAGGCCAAACCTGCAGGAGCCCTTGGCAATGGGGTACAGGTTATGCCAGCTTTGTGCCCAGCAGCTTCTGGACGACTCTCACCAGTGGACTGAGTGGAAGATGTAATTTAATTGCTTTGCCAGTTTTCACTACAAAGGCTCCACTCAGACTAGTCAGTCGTGATTCAACACCTTTTCCACCAGACAGCCTCAGCCCTGCTGTGCAGGTGTGCTCCCACAGAGCCAGGACAGAGGTGACCTGTGCTCTTGGCTTTGTTTTCCTCTCTGCCACTTTTGAGCTTTCCCTGACTGGGAGAAGCTGGTTCAGGCAGGAGCCATTTCAGACTGTGGCCATCTGTAGCCACAGATATTGAACCACCACCAGTAACATCCCTAAAAGCAAACAACTGAAACTTTGGAACAAAAAGCAAATGTTACCTCAGAGTGATAAGTAGCAATAACAACAGACCTGGCAAGACAGTATTTTAAGCCAAAAATGTGCTAAATAAATACTTTTGCAGCCTGTTTTGAATCTTTTCTTCAAAGAAGTTAAAGTGATTGTTTTAGGAAAAAAGGTACAAAACATCCGTTTTAAGCAAAGGGGGTTTTTTCCTTCTTAATTACAAACAAATTTTAAAAGGTTTAAATGAAAGTTTATGCAAGCATTTCCATATAAATAAAAAAAAAAAAACCAAACCACCACTCTTTCATGTGGACAGAGAGTTCCTGTTAAGGCGGCGGTTGGTTGCATGGAGGATGCAAAAATAGCTGGTAATGTAAGTGTATATGGGATGCCATTAAGAAATCAAGTGCTAATGAGACTGCTTGGGACTGAATCACGACTGCCTGTGGCTATTCCATGACAGCTCTTCCAGGAGGTGTCTCCAGCAGCCATGAGTCAGATCCCTGCCTCTGCAGGAAACTCCCTGCAGAGAAGCTGCCAGGTATGTCCTTAAAGGCAAAGGAACCAGGGTCTTCCCAGGTTTGAGCTCTCCCAACTGCAAGAACAGGTCACAGAGGCAGCTTGGAGTGAGCATGGATAACAGCAGCCTGAGAAATCTCTGTGCACTGGCATGAACAGGAACCAGCAGCATTGTAAAGGTACAACAGATGGCTGTGAGCCAGGTGTGTTCCTGTTGGTCCTTGAATTGATGTTGGCTCTGACACTCTTGTGATCTTGAACACAGGCCTAGAGGACAGACTCTTCACTGCCTGAATTAAAATCTTGCCCTCGGTTACCCTAGGCAAAGTTAACGACTATAATTTATTAAAAGGTCTATAATGACTAGTTAAATGATGTTGAAAATGGTAGTTGCATGCAAACAAGTTACAAAATGTCCTGACAAACAAAATGTTTGCACTGTACTTGCTTTCAAATGGAGCATAGCAGTTAAAAGTCATCCATTTGTCACCTTTGGGGGCCCAAGAACAATATATTAACTATATACATTTGCATCTACCGTACACATCCAGGTGCCCTATACTGTTCTGTTTGTTGGTACCTCAAATGCAACTGTGTGATGGTTTCCTTCCCATGATCTGCATTCCACAGACTTCACAAGGACAGCACCTACAGTGGAGTCTGCATGGTAAGCACCAAGTGAACCCACTGTGAACAACCTCTCTCACAGCTGTGTCTCTCTAGCAATGTGCTCTCAGTGAAGCAGCACCCTTCCTTGTGAGAACCAGGAAAGTATCCATAGGCAGTACCTCCCAAGAGGCAGGGCTGGTGAGAGAGGAAGGGATTCATGCACAGGTGACCTCACCTCTTCTGTGTGTACTGATGTTATTCATAAAACAGTTACATAGCTACTAAAGAAAAGCTTGGTATTACAGACCGGCAATGTTTCTTTGGTATTTAGCATTTGCAAGGGACCCTGCATGGCTGAAACTCAAAAAAGCCTCCAACATTCAAATTATTTTCTCCTGTTCCCAGGGTCATTCTCTCTCACTACCCTGTTGCAAATCTCCTGATATCCTGTCTCTGAAGCTCAGGTCACCAGCCAAAAATGATATCCAAGCCCAAAGCTAATTGTCTAAGCTCCTTCTATAGTTATAAAGAGGAAGAAAAGCTTCAAAAGATGAAAACACCTGAAATGATGAGGGGTACAGAGCTGCCTGCCCACAGCTTGTAGGGAACAGATGTCTCAGAGCCCTTGACCCTCATCAGGGAACTACTCAGGAGCTGGAGCCTGACACGTTGTCCTGAGCATAGGAATATTTTCAAGAGTAGAAACAGACTGATGAAATCCATAGAAGTTTTTAGAATATTTTTTTCATGTTATTTGCACTTATATGTATGACTTTGCATTTATTTAAGGGCTTGAATATTGCTCTTATCTTGATATAAGGCTTATTTGGTTACTTCTTTTTTTCCTAGGCTGGGGAGGCCTCTCCCATTCCAGTTTGAGAGGTACACATGGTAGCAGTGTCCTGACCTCAGAACAGACCTGTTAGTGCAAGATGTGGTACTGGTTGTCCCACTGCTTCTTCCATCTGTCTTTGCACAGCATCAAGGAGGAAAAGGGAAAAAACCAGCAGTAACAGATGTGCTTTCATTCCTCACTTTCAAGGGTGAGATTTCCTTTTTATGGAGAGATCTCTCAAATTATTTACTATTGGAGCCTGATATTTTTAATAGCACCTTCTTCCACCAAAGAGCAAGTTATTCTGTAAAAAAGCCAGTTCTTTGCCTCTGCCAGCTGCATGCAAGTACAAAATTACAAAGCACTCACTTAGATGAAGTGAATACTTCATTAAACAATTAAGCAATAAGGCAGAACAAAGGCTGTGGTTTCCAGGCCTTGTTCTGTAATTGTATCCTAGAGCATTAGGAGAACCAGTGCTCAAACACAGGGGTGCAATTTAGGTTAGGATTATCCTCTAATAGCCTTGTCCTGTGGGATTAGGGGATTGCCACAATGGGGAATTATTTTATCCATCAATGGCAATGTAAAATGCATGATTTGTCCCTGAAGATCTGGAGGTGAGGATTCCCATCCCTCTTTCCTCCTTTCATCTTCTTGTAACGCCTTGAGTAGAAGCTTTTATCTCTGATTTCACTTTCTGAACCATGAAGGGTATTCTCCAGTCCAGTTTTTATGGAGGTACAGTCTCAGAACCCAAGTTCACAAGTAAATATCCCAAACACACTGTGGACACTCTGAGCTTGAGGGATGCTGAGGATGGAAAATGTGTGAGCCAGTCTGTTGGACAAGGGTAAGTTTGTGCTGAAGTTTTCTATTCACCTCATATGCAGCCACTGGACTTCCATGGAAAACTGAGAGGCTCCTGAAGAGATAAGGCATAAGCAGGTTTCGATGGCTGATAAACAGAGACTGTTTGGATTGCAGATGGAATTTAAATGTCTAAAGTCCATCCACATTCTGCTACAGAAGTCTAAACCCCTTTCCTGGTCTAGTAAAGGCCTGATTCAGCTCATAATTAAATTACTGGGATTTGTTCTACTGACTTGAAGTTGACCCTGGGCAGAGCCCACAGCCCCACTAGAATCCCTTTCCAGAATATCCTGGATGACAGTGGCAAGTCCTTCCCTCAAACATGATCTACAGGGAACCCCTCAATCCTGCTCTCCTCCTCCATAAACCATTCAGTCCTGCTGAAACAGAAAATAGAGCTCAAATGCAAAATACAGCTCGCTGTATCACAGGACACCCTGTCCTTGGGAACTGGAATTAAGATCATCCAGGCACATATCACGGGCCAATGGAATACCATTAGAAGAATTAACTTTCAGTTCTAAGAGAAATCAAACCAGAAATTAAAAAATAAAAGAGAAAAAGAAAGTGTAAATAAAAGAAAAAGAAAAAAGCACAAACCACAAAACCCCACAGCAATTTAAAAAGGTTATTAATTAAAAACAGGTTTATTTCCAAGTATATGTATTTTATGTTCTCTTGGAATAAATAATTTTCTATATTTCTTTGATTCTAGTTGCACTTCTCCCCTTTGGAAATAATAGGATTAATATTTAATTCAATTCAGTGACATATGTCTCCATTCCCCACAGGAAAATAAGTTACATTAATTTTAAACTCACTGACACTGGAAAATAACCAGTTGTTTATACTCATTGGGAGTATGGGAGAACAAACTTATCATTAAATGTCAGAAAACATACGTTTTAAATAGCAGAAGCCAAAGAACAGCTATTAAAATCAAGCCACTTTTAACCAGATACTGCAACACCATTAGAAAGCTGTCCCACCCCCCTCTAAACAAAACACAGGAAAAGGGAAGTATTTGCTCTCAGAGTAGGATCTGCTGAAGGAAAAGATGAAAGATTAGATCTGACAGAGGATTTAGGAGCCGAAACTAGAATTTAAATGAAAGTGAGGTACTAAGTGCCAAAAATACACCCCAGCTTCCCTTTCTCTCCCCCCAGGTGAACTGCAGACAAAGCCTGAAGGCAGCACAACTCATTAGGGAACAACTTCTTCCTCTGCAGCCTTCTCCTAGTACCTGCAAATCTTGTCTCACCAGTGAGGTGCACTAACACCAGAAGTAAGGAGAGGAGAGGAGAGGAGAGAAATCAGGTCCGACTTCCTAGGCAACTCTCTAGTATGCCTATGAGATCAAGCAAGGAAGAGGAACATGGCTTCATGGAGAGAAGGCAGTAGGAAACCACAAAGGCAATAGAGAGAGTTCTGCGGAACAAGGGTAGGTCCCAAGGCATGGGTGGGGTGGGGGTGATGGTGGGAGAGGCAGAAGGGATTGGGGACAGTGAGCTGGCCTCTGCAGTGCAGGGAGGAGATAAGGTACCAAAGAGGGAGGGGGCAGCTGGGAATCTGGGTATCCAGAAGGCAGAAGGAAGACTGTGAAGGTTGGTTGGAGAGATGTTAATAACCACAGCTCGTGATGCCTCCAGCTCTGCTTCTGTACAGGGAAAGAACCGCACTGCCCACAGCAGCCTCAGGGCCATTTCTCAATTAATTTATAACACAAGCTGGAAATTAGATATTCTTCTGGCTTAATCACAAACAGGGCTAAATGCTACAGGCGTTCCTAAAGAGTACATAATAAAGACTGTCTCTGCTCTCCACAGATCCTATCTCGACTATTTTTCACAGCAAGTGACGGTATCTCAAGTGCTTGTCTAGGAAGTGCCCACCTAGAAGACTCCATTGTCTCTGAACTGCCAGGCTGTTCAAACTCAACACACACATACCCTGATCACCCAGGGGAGGGATGGAAGTTGCCCTCTGCAGCTCAGAAATATTCCTGTCCCTACAGCAGTGGATCTGCTTTCAGAGCTGTCTCCCTCAGCCTAAAGTTTTTGTCCCACAGCAGTTCAAACCAAATGCAAAAACATCTGGGTAAAAAAAAAGAGATACAAGCACCTCCCAAAATGATCACTGAATCATAGAACAGCCCAGGCTGGAAGCGACCTCAAAACATCATCAAGTCCAGTCTCTCATGGAGAAGGGAGCCTTAATGAGATTATGTAGCACCCTGTCCAGTCACATACTGAAAACCTCCAGTTCTACCTGGTTCCTTGGGGAGTTTGTTCCAGTGAGTGACTGTTCTCACCATAGAAGATGTTTGTCATATGAAGATGAAACCTCTCCTTGAGCAATTTGTACTCATTGCCACTTGTCTTCTCCATGTGGCTCCTTGAGGAGAGCCTCCACTCCCCTTGTAGTAACCCTTTAAGTGCTGGAATACTGTGATAAGGTCCCCCAAAGTCTTCTCCAAGGAGAGAAGACCTAACTCGTTCTTTTTTCACAGGGCAGGCTCTCCAGCCTTTTGATCATCTTGGTGACCCTTCTTTGGAACCTCTCCAGACTGACTGTGCCTTGAATTGCATAGACCAGGACCAAACAGAGTACTCCAGGTGTGGCCTGGCCTCTAATGGGTTTTTGGGTTATGTTGTCCCAGGTGCAGGATCTTGCCTCTTGTCTAGTTAAATAAACCTCATACAGTTCTTAGTAGTGCACTCTTCCAGCCCATCCAGGTGTCTCTGCAAGATCGCTGTCATTTCTCACATGTCCACCTCACCACCCAGTTTAGTGTCATCAGCAAACCTGGGGAGTGAGCATTCAATCTTGCCCTGTTTGTTTTCAGCTGTTTCACTAGGCCAACCTGCCTGACCACAAAACAAAAGCCACAGAGTTGGCAGGAGGGAGACAGCAAGTGACATCTGGGCTAGGATATCTGACTGCTACTGAGTCACAGGCAAAGCCCCAAGTTTTGGTTACTGTAAGTTTATCTCATTGCTTGGAAATGCATTCTGCCAGCTAGGCACTGAAAAGCAAGGAGTGCTGTGACACTGAAGCCTTCCTTTGGCTCGGGCTGGAAGTGCCCTGCCAAAAAAAGGAAGTGGTCAATCACGGGGAAGAGCTGTATGAATCAGTCCTGGAACACATTTCGTGTGGGATTACTGATTGTAAACAATAATAGTGACCTGCTGTTGGTACAGTACTTTGTACAACAAGCCACGCTCTTGTCTGGAGGCTTCCTATGGCCACTCTTATGCAAATAACAAGTCATGATAATACCATGTTTATCACAACACTAAGTCAACCATAATGACTGTAAACGTAACCTGACCTTCACTTTGGCTAAACCCTATTTCTTTCATGGTTATCTCATATCTCAGTGCATATTTATTTCCCTACTTTGTCTATCTGTTGCCTGTTCTTTTACTTTACATACACTGCCTCGCACAAGGGGCTCTGAACTTTAACTGTAGAGCTTTCTAAGCCTACTGAAATTCAAGTAAATTACAGATAGCTTCCCATCAGTCTATGTTTTCTTTCTGACTGCTCAGTTCTACCAATTCTTATCAAATCCAGGCCACATACAGAGAAAAAGAAAAGACAGACCCAAAATGAAAACTATTTGTGAAAAAGTCCAAAACAGGTGAATAAAATCCTCTTTGATCACAGTTGTTTAGTTCAGTTTGTCTACTCTCAGCTATTTGCAGTAGCAAATACAGTGAGCACATTCTGTGAGAAGAAACATGAATTTTGGCCTGTAACACAAGGCAGAGGAGTCAGATTGGCAAGAGGAGTTTTATAAACATGGGCTTGTTCTCACAGCTCTGTTTTGGGCAGCATTACCAGTGTACTGACACTGACAGCTGGATGTGTCACCCTCCACTGATGCTGGAGTATGATAGAAGAAATTAGAAACGCGCATAAAATACTGTTTTTGCTACATTAAGTAGCAACCAGAAATGTCAGTATCACATGTTAATTAATGATTAATGCTGGAGGAAGGAGATGCATACCTCACATATTTTTAAACTGGTATAACAAGTTTTCACCGAGCAGAGGAGGGAAGTTCTCTATAATACACAGTAATGGGCTGTGTACTTGGAACTGTGCTCCATAAATTTCCCCACCTTCAGGACAAAATGTGTCAACACACAGTGTCAACACAGTCCTAGAATAAACTCGGTGCCAGGATTAGCAATCAGTAATGTTGAAGAACGAGGAAAGAGGGAAAAAACATACAAATGATGATCAAAAGGAAAAAAATTATTTTGGACACACCTGGGGTAGAAAAACGTTGATAGGGCACATTTTTAATGTGAGACTACATCTGATATTACAAGGTGATGAGAGTATATCGAGAAATAAAGAAAATAACACTGTGGAGCTGATAAAGCCCTGGAACTGTAAAATCTTCCTCAGTGTGATGTCCTACTTATTAAGGAGAATTTTAGCTCAGGCAGGTTGAATTAGCATATAATACATTGAAGTTATCTAACATTCCACCTTGATGAATCTCAAAGCACTCTCCATCTGTGTATTGATGTTCCCACACTGGAAATTGGTAAAGTACACACTTGCCTTTAATTCTTGAATTAAATGTTCCCAGAACAGAGATGCACTCCTTAGCTGGGGTGTCCATGCTATATGCTGTAGACACCACTCCCACTTTGCTCTTTGATGAAATAAGGAAATTTCCTCTCCTGTGCTGTTGTGTAACAGTTGTTACACAGGACAGGCATGTGATCCTGTATCAAGTTGTTGCCAGAGCCAAGAATAAAAGAGAAAGGTGGGATTCATTTAGCCTAACATCAGCAAACTCAAAACTTGTCCCCCAGTCAAGAGAGACACATAGGACTCTGGTCAGGCTTCACCGCTACAACAACTAGAGACATGTTTCCTCACAATGTGATTTGTCCAACCTGACCTAGTGGAAAGTGGAAATTCGCTTTCTCTCTTGGCTGTAGAATGACCAAACAGCTTAGATTAGGCACCAGCTTTAACATAACCAAAAATTACATAAGGTAAATATCTTCTTAGAGTCTCAATCATTTGCTTTCCTCCTGGACACTGCTCCTGTAGCTTTGGATAATACTTGAAAAAAAAGTTATAGACTAGGATTGGCCTTACCTTGTTGACCCTCACTGATCCACCTTGCACAGCTCCCCCTTCCCTGTTCTGTTACACCATTTATTTGGGTAGGGTCACATCTTTTTGAAACATTTCCATCTTCCATACTTTGAGGAACTTCTTGCTTTAGGAATATTTCAGCCACCACAGCATGGGTGAAAAATAATGATTTCTGAGAGCAGCTTGAAATTTTTATAGCATAATATAAGTCAAACTGTCAATTTGCTGGCTGCCGTGGCCTTGCACAATGAAGGAGGGAGAGGACACGATCACCTGATAAATACTTGTGAGTATGACGATATATTAGTAATAAATAAGAGTACAAATAAGCAATATTTGTTATTGAGCTGTTAAATATATGGGTGGCACAGATTAACAAGGCATGCAAACCTTTTCTCCACTGAGGAAGCAGACTCAGGCAGTTGTGACAGTAGCTTTTTCTCTTCTTTTACCTTCACCATTTCTCAGTAGTTTAGTGGAGGGACAAGCCCCTCAGATACCAGATCCAACATAATTTATGCCCCATAGAACAGTTTGGGTTATAAGAAGGCCTTGAAGACCATCCGATTCCAACCCCCTGCGACAGGCAAGGGCACCTTCAACTAGCCCAGGTTGCTCAGAGCCCCATCCAGCCTGGCCTTGAACACTTCCAGGGATGGGGCATTCACAACTTCCCTGGGCATTATTAGGGCAGGTTTTACCTCCAGATTCTGCAGCAGTCAAAGGTGTCACTGTCCCCTCTCCCAGTGTGCCCACCATGGCACCCAGCCCTCTGCCCTCACAGGGTGGCTGTGGAGACCCATATCCCCGACACAGAATTACAGAATCAGTCAGGTTGGAAGGGACCACAGTGGTCAAGCAGGGCCATCCCAGAGCACACAGCACAGGATTTTGTCCAGACAGTTCTGGAATATCTCTGGTGAAGGAGACTGCACCCTCTCTGGGCAACCTGTTTCAATGCTTGGTCACTGCACAAGACAGAAGTTCTTCCTCATGTTCAGGTGGAAGTTCCTGAGCATCAGTTTCTGCCTCTTGTCCTACTGGATGGCACCACCGAGCAGAGCCTGGTCCATCCTCTGATACCCTCCCTTTAGATACTGATAGATACTGATGAGGTCCCCTCTCAGTCACCTCTTCCCAAGGCTGATCAGGCCCATCTCCCTCTTTCCTCACGAGTGAGATTTTCGAGACCCTTGACGAACTTCGTAGCTCCAACACACCGGGGTCCGCTCCTGAGGCGGGGCGGGGCGGGGCGGAGCGGCAGAGAAGCCCCTCAGCCCCCACCGCACCACAGCCGCCCCTCGGGAGGGACGACTCCCTCCCTCACGCCCTGCCCCGAGCGCCGGGACAAAGGCGACGGTCCCGCCCGGGCGAGGCGGAGCCGGGCCGCCGCCCGGCCGCTTTATCCGCCCGCCGTGGGTGGCGGCCGGCGCAGTGCGCATGAGTTCGGGGCGGCTGCTCGGCGGAGCCAGCGGCGCTGCTCCGGCCACCTGCCCGCCCTTCGCTCGGGCTCGTTCCGCCCTCGGCCGGGAGAGGCGCGGACCCCAAAGATGGTGAGTGTCGCCACCTCCTCGGGGGCTCCCCTCGCCCTGCGCGGGCCCCCGGCCGAGGGGGTCTTCGCTCCCACCCGGCTCCCGGACTCGTCTCCGCCGGGGGTCGGGTCCGCTGGCGTGAGGGGATGAGCTCGCACCGCTCCGCCTGCCCCCGGCTCGGTCTGGCTGCGGGGAGAGGCCGCGGAGCTGCGCGCCCCTGTCAGCCCGCCACGGGAATGCTTCGGCGTTGCTCTTATTACTCACTAATGGATTTTTAATTATTCTTCCCTCCTGTTCCAAGAGCAGCGGCGGCCAGGACGGCGGGCGCTCCGTGCGCTGCGCGGGCTCCGGGCGCCGGGCGGGACCGGGGACAGGGACCGACACAGCCCCGCAGAGCGCCTTTGGGCTTGGGTTAGTTTGGATACACAGGCGGGGAGCAGAAAAACTGTCAGCAAACTGCTGCCCTGCCGTGTGTGAGGCTTGGCTTCCCACTACTGAGTATTAAGAATTTTTTTCCCCCTGTGGATTTCTTGTTCTTCCCTATCATAACCTAAAATTTGCTTCTGCTAATCCGCAACTTTAAGAAAATATATTTAAGTAAAGGTTTGATACCCGTAAAACTTCGATGTATGCTATTCCTGCCTGACTAAGGGTGATGGGGAACAGCTGCCTTGTGCCTCCTCTTTGCTTTCCGACTGTCTGCAATTTAAGGTTCCAGTGGAAAAACTGTTGGTGTAAACAGTAGAAGATTCTAGTTCAGGATACTTTTCCCCCTTCCCCCGTCAGGTGCCTTTTCCATCTGGAGAAGGTGAGCGTGCGATGGCTGGTACTTCTTAAGATCTTAATCTTAGGTGGTTCTGGGAAGGTTTAGTGCGTGTAAAGAGAAAGCACAGCCTTAAAAACACTCTCGGGATTTTCAGTAATCCGGGATCTCAAGGGCATGTTTCCTGAATAGTTTTTGTTTTAGTGTGGCAGCGAGAGGCGGTTGCTGGAAGTGGAGCTCTGTAGTGCTTGGTCCTGTGCATGGGTGTAGCAAGAGATGATTCCTGTGGTAATAAGCATGCAGATGAAATAGGAAAGAGATAAGACAGCCTTGTCCGAATCTCTCTAAACATTTTGCAAGGATTTTATAACAAGTATCAGAAATGTAACAGTTAGTTCCTTTCCCCTCCCTTTTATGAAGGGCACACAAGGAAAGACTTCTTTGCAAACCCTAAAGCATTAAGTCTTAGCTTTAAAAGCTTTTGCAATTTCTGGCTTATGCTAATAAAAAGGTATTCTTTTAAGACTTTACCACAGATCCTTGACTAATGCAGTATTGCAGATGGCCTTCCTTGTACAGGTACTACTTTAAAGAATTATGATTGTGGCTTTTTTCGTGCCTTTGCAGGAATTACTTTTGTATAAGGGAGGAGCTGATGTTTAAACAATAAAAGGGGGGGGGGGGTAGTTGCTTGGTTGGGTCTCTAAGAAATGAAGATGTTACTTATTTCTCAGAAATTGAATAGATTTTCCCAGCAGTGTCTTTCTTATCAAGGATTTGTTTGGGGGTTTTACTACAGAGAGTAATGAGTAAAATGAAGTTTTGTGACTGGAAGTGCAAGTAACGCCTGGCATTAGAAAGGAGCAGGGAGATTCTTTATTGCATCTCTGTTTTGTCAGTAGTAAAACTCTTCTGTTAGACATAGCTGCTTTTTCTCTGCATGCCTCTGAGAGAAATATTAACCAAGAATGTTGGCAGACAGATTGCTGGTTGGATATAGTAACTGGAACAACTTAACTCCTGAGCAGTTGACAAGTCTCAGGCTGACTGACCTTCTGAAATACTGGAGCATGAAAATAAATGAGCATATGAATGTGGCTTTCAAAGCCAGCCAGACAGGCTGTTACTGTTACCAAGTCCTCCCTCCTCCTTTTTTTTAATTAAAAAATAAAACCAAGTAATTTTAATTTCCAGTATAACTAACTGCTTAAATATATTCTTTTCAATTGGATGTGTATGGATTATCCCTGTACCAAGTAAAGTCCAGGGCCAAGACGCTATTGCTCTGTTTTGCCAGTGCTGTTTTCAGCTTTGCTTACTTGGGCAGGCAGACCTTTATGTACTTACATAGGAATGAAATGTCCATAAATAAGTTAATTTTTAAAGTAAACACCCCTGCATTGTGCTTCAGATGTCCTCTGCTTTCTTCCCTATAGCAGCACAGCAGTCACAAAAGGAAACATAGGAAAGCAGCCTAAAATCCAGTTTTGAGACTGTGACACAGCTTTACTGGGGCTGAAAATTGTCTTGCTATCCTAAATACTCTGTAAAACAGGATTTGGCTCACCATTGCTATGACTGTAGCAGTAGTTACATAATGAAACCCTAAACCCCAGCAATGCTGCACCTGTAACAAGACAGAAGTTGACTAATTACAGAGGCGTCTGTGCCTGAAATTGTTTATGTACACTTCATGGTTCTAAAGTGTTGGCTGTCACAGATAGCACCACCCTGATGTTAACAGGGGAGATTTAAAAAGAGTAACTTGAAAAGAATGGGACATTCTCCTTGTTGAAATTTGCGTAAGGACGTTTGAAGTCGGAGAAGAGCTCAGCCGTCACCTGGATGTGTTTAAAGCCCCATATAGGACTGGACTAAGCAGCCCTGGGTATCACTCATAATTCTCCCACTGAGCAGCTACTGGTCATCAAATCTCAACTAGAGAGTCCCACTGAGAGCCTTATCATTATCCTTAGGTATGACCCTAATCTAAAGAAAAGTAACTACTTGTCACTGGCTGTAGTTTTATTTTTAGTTGGGGCAGGAAGGGATTCTGCCACTGTAAACATGTGGGGAATGTGAGCACTTCAGGGATCTTTGGTGGTTTATTCCACGATGTTGCTTAGGAGCCTTTGCCACTGGCCTTCATTTTGGGCATCGAGATTCAGCTGATGCTGTTGCTGTTGTAGTGCACTGGGAACAGAGTTTATTTGCAAGGGAAAAGGCAAAGATGTGTGGGCATATGCCTTTTCTTACCCCAATAAATTCTGTCTTGAGGGTAGATCAATGTGCTTAGCATCATCAAAACTTGCATTGGTATTCCACTGCCTTAAAAGAAGGATCATTTCCCAAACACTGCAGAGAGGAGTATGTGTGAGTACTGATGAGCTATGCCCTTGGGTTGGCTTGGTTGTAGGTAACAAAGTGTCTAATGTATAGGGTCTCAAAACAGTAAAAAGGCTGTTGTTGAAAATCTAGAAAGACCAGTTAAGAATGAAGCACACAGTATGGAATCCTCATTTTCTGGTGTCTTCAGGCTTGGATTAACATGGTGTGACCTTAGGCATTGTTTCTGGGCAAAGCATGATGTGGAGAATTCAGTGTAGTAATTGAGTTATTACTTAGGTGATGAAAATGTTGGTTTGTGATTGTTTCCTTTCTTTTTAAGTGGTTCCTACATTTAATTTGAGATCCAATTCACCCAACCATTTAAGCATGTGATGGAATGTCCTGGTGAAGTCAGACAGATTTAAGTTCTACTGAATGGGTGCCTTTCCCATCTAGTTCTTTCAGAAATGTATGTACACAGGATTAGTTATTTCACTGTTGGCAGCTCTCACAAATTCTAGTGTGAGTTGTATGAATGACATTCAGTGTGTTTCTTGAGGCTCCAGATTTAGAGGACTGAGAGAATCTTTGTTTTTAACTTTAAAACTAACGGATTTTGTAGCTCCCCAGCCTCTAGAGGAAAGTTTGAATTGTCACAAGTGTGCCACAGAAACCAGAAAATTTAAGACAAAATATCGGGGTTACATACATTGAATTCTGGGACTCTTGCAGGATTGTTGTCACTCTATAATTACTTTGATGTAGTTGCATCTCTGTGATGGGCTGCCATGAGAGCCCCCTGAGTTCACACTTGGCTAAACATTATCCAGTCGTACTTGTCACCTGTTCTGCAAATCAATATTGATGTCCAAGGAAGTGTCTATAAAAATGCTGTTGGCCTGGCTCTCATTTAGCTGACCTTACTATCATGGATTCTGTGTCTGTGTATTTTTTTGTTCTGTTAATGGTCAGCATTTCTATTTGTCTGGCCATACTGTGGTGACAGTCCCTCTCTAAACAAGGGCAGGAACATTTCCAGGTTGCTGGATGTTAAATAGCCATGACTGTTTCGAACACACAGGATTTTTCATGAGCAGATAAAGACTGTGAATCATACTAAATGTTATCATAAGCTTCTATGCTTACGATGTGGAGAAGAAAAGTCAGAATTTAACCATGTTGGCCAGTTTTGGTTTGCCTTGGTTCCTAAACATCAGCTGTTGTCTGTTGTTACTTCAGTTTTGTTTTGTTTCTTTCTGTAAAAACAACTTATAAATTTACTGTCTGATTCTGTGGGGATTTTATGTGTTCAGCAAAATCTCATCAGTTTATCCTGTGTACTCCTAGAATTAGTCAAGTTGCCTGTGAGGTTTGGCCTCTGTAGGCAGTACTGTTACTTAGTCTATTCTTCTACCAGAAACCTTCAATCTTACTGTGTATCACAAGAGTAGGGTTACCCCTAAAGCTCAAGGATTTACTCAGTATTTAACATACTGAAGGAGGTAGAAGAATTCAGTTGCTGCTAGCCCTGTTCAGAAGGAGGAAATGTGTCCACCATAACTAACCATCAGTTTTGAGGAGTTCGGAACAGCAGTGGCTCAGTAAAGACACGTCATGGGCCAGCTGGTTTTGTTCAGCTCTGGTCTTGTACAGCTGGTTCAAAGGTATGTTGCAGGAGCACTTAATACAAGGAAAAATTCATGAGGTTATTAGACACGAATACCTGACTTGTTTTGGGAAGCCCTGTGGTCTCCTGACCACAGCACGCAGGAATCTGAACAAATTCCTACTCTCCTTTGCCTTGTTTTACTGCTTTGCTGCCAACTGACAGAGGCTGATAGAGATACAGGTCTCCAGTCTGCCCCTGTACCATCATTTTTATAGAACCCATCCCACAGGAACACTTCTAATGACCACAGAATATTTCCAGATGTTTTTTCCAGATGCTTAACTCTCCAAACTCAACCATTGCCATGGAGTGCAAGGTGACTGACAGTGTGTGCAGAGCTGAGTGTGTGCATTGCTGTGTCTGTACACAGCTGACAGATTAAACCAACCTTGAAGTTCACTGACCACTTCTTCTGTTTCAGTTGAATCACTGAGAAAAGAGCTGGTTAAGAACAAAGTGTGTGTGATGCTCAGTACACTCAAGGCTTAGAAATCTATCTTGAGAAATGTTTCGTGCAATTAGTGTTCTAGAAATTGTATGTATAGTGAAAGGGACAGACTGATCTTGTGCCCTTTTAAAAATGTATGATAATTTTCTAAAAATTGTCAACTCACCTTAAGTATGTTGTGCAGTTAATGGCGTGGTGCTGTCTGCTGTCTTTTGGCTTCTGGCTTACGTAGCAGTTGATTTTTAGCATTTAAATGTCTTGCACTTTTGTGGGATTGATCCTTTTGCCTATTAAGCTAGTCTTCAAACAGGATTGTTAATAAAAAATTCTTCCAATCTCCTGCTACTATAGAAACAGTCCCTTGTAAATGCTAACATTGAGCTTCAGTGAAGAAGCAACCTTAGTCAGCAAAACTATAAAAATATCCTTTTTGAAAGGACAGACCGCACCTTATCTTTGATGGGAACTTAATACAATCTCTCTGAATTATTTGCCTCTGTCAAAGCAAAATTAAATCTTTGGAGGTGAAATTCAGTGCTAACTTTAGAATCTTTCAATTTCCTCCTTCTGCCATCTGAAAAACATGCATGATATGTGACTTGTATTGTTTTAAATATCTCATGAAGGCTATCTCTAGTGTAACCAAGTGATTGCCTCAGATGATAGAATCATAGCTGCTCTAGGATGCCTTTCTGGTTTAATATCTGGGATCTTCTCTCCAAATAGTACTGCTCCTGTCACACTTCTGCGCTCCTGTGTCATGGTCTGATATTTTTTTATTATTAATCCCTAATGGTACAGGCACACATCTCTTAAGCCAAGCTGAAAAATACCCAGCTACAATGACTGAACAACAAATCCCATTGCAAGCAACTTTCATATTTAATGCGTCTCTGAAGGTCAGGAGGAACAGCTGCCTGTTGTCCTGCTGCTCCTGCTTTCTCTGAGCTAGGTTACCTTATTTTTGAACCCTGCTTGTTACCGTGGCAATCCTACTGAAACAGACAGTGGGGCCTGGAAATTCATTAGATTCTTGACTATTTCTATTTTAAATCCATAAAGTCTTTCACTTAATAGTGATGACATAAAAAGGGTGAAGGGACTTCAGTGTTAACCATGGTGAGAAGGGGAATTTGTAAAACATGCTCTACCTATTGTAGCAGTGCCAGGCAGCCTCACATCGGCTCTTGCTGCTCTAGGCACTGTACAAAGGTGTAGGAGTTTCTCAAAGCATAAAAAACAGAGTGAAGGGGAGAAAAAATAATGTATATGAATGGATTATGATTTTATTGACATATACCTTTGATGTGTTAAAGATGATGTAAAAGAAGGGGGAAAAAAAAAATCTTCCCCCACACCTTTTCTGCAGGCTCACAGGTTATTGCACAGCTCTCAAGCTTTTCTGAAATGAGTAAAACTCCCAAAGAAGCCACAGCTTCCAACACAAAAGCAGGACCAGTGCTGTAATGTTTGATACTGGCTCTTGTGTGAGTGGCTCTCTGAACCAGTCGCACTCACTGCCTTTAGTCATTGTTCAGGAGCTTTGTGAAACATCTGAACTGGAGCTCCAGAATGAGTAATGGGAGCTTGCTGGGACCAGAGCTACTTGTTATTTAGAATTCATGGCTTTAATGTTTATTGCTGCTGAATCTGGGTGTTCCTGCTCTCCTGAATGCAGATAGCCCACCATGAAACTTAGTCCTGGTTAAACTAAGGTATTGCTGTTGGACAAAGCAGAACAGTACTCTTAAATATTTCTCTCTCAAAATTTGGGCCTCTTGATTGGTTTCTTGGTAACTTGGATTAATATCTTCTTCTGGTTAGTCTTTAAATGTGGGTCTCATTTGTGCTATCTATTGTAATCTGTAGCTGGGACCTCTCAAAATATAGTCCATAAAATGTTCATAGTATAGAGTGTAATTCTAGAAATCTCTTACATATAGTTGTCTATAGCATCACTGAAGGACTGAACAAACATGGGATGTTCCGTTTATATTTGGGACACCTGGATAAAAATTTGATGCTGCAACTTAAAAAGTGCTGATGAGAAATAATATTTGCCTTTTGTTGGATTAGTAGTAGTACTCACCTCTTGCTGGTCTCTCTTTTCCATCTGAACGTCACCTTGACAGTTATAGGATGAAATCTGAAGTCAGTGGGAGTTTTCTGTGAATTTCAGAGGTGTCAAGATTTTCACTGATAATATTGGTTTCCAAAAATTGCATAGATTTTCTCGTGTGGGTGTGTTTGTGTGCGGCTTTTCAGCACCACAGGGTTTGTTGTAGATGAAGCTGCTGTTGCAGGATATGTTCCATGCTCAGGCTGCTCTTTTCCTGTTTAGCTTTCTGCAGCACCCAGCAGTACAGCAGCTGCCTCAGTGCTCTTGCATCTGCCTGTCCCGCGAGTCTGAAAACCAGGACCACAAGCATGTTTCTACCTCTGGGCATCACTTAGCCCATTATCCTGAGGATGCATTGTATCATTGGTAGCTAAAGTTATTAATAGAAAAAAGGAAAAATGTTTTTTGTGTAAAAGCAAGGCTAAATTTGATCGTTAGACCTAATGTTCATAAGAAGGGCTATGAGATGTTTTTGTTGTGGCATGCCAGTGCTCTGGATTATGGGTGTGCTTCCAAGACTTGCTGGACTGCAGCCTAGCTACATTGTGTGGGAGCTTTCCCACAGGACACGTTGGTGCTGCGGCGCAGGCAGTGCACCTCTGGTAATGTCATAGCCCTCTCCTGGGAGGAGGGCTCAGCGGGATGGAATTGTTGCTCAGTATTGGCAGATGTTATCTCACTGCTATGAAACACTAATCAGCTTACCAGAAGGCTCTGGTTTCTCAGCCCACAGCCATGGGGAGCAAGGAGAAGTAATCCGATTGAATTGGAAATGCAGGCTTGACTTTGCTTCTCGTGTCGCCTCTTGAACCATAATAAAGGGAGAAGCACTTGGGAAGCAGGACCATCTCATTTAATTTGTGCAGTGTCAGGGGAATGGTGTCCAGTTCCCAGCTGGTTGCATATGACATGGTACCTCAGAACCAGCTGTTTGGAGGAATGTGTCACTGCTGTTCACGGGTCACAGGCAGGGTGGGTGAAAAGATGGACTCTTAGCAAGCAAGGCAATTTCTCATTGCAGAGAGTGGTTTAATGTATTGGAGTGAGAAATGAGCTAGGTTCTACTTTTCGCTTACCCTCGTTCATGCTGTTAGTGCACTGAGATGACTTTTGCGTTTGTGTCCTTGAAAAGAAAAGTTCTGCCAGAGTGCTTGGGGAGATGACAATAATTCAGAGAGGTTTTACAGAACTGGACATTGGGAAAGCTTAAAAAACTGGGGGATTTTGCTCCAGTGAGTGCTGGTGCATGCGTCTGTTTCAGTAAGTGTCTTCCAAATGTACAAGTACTGTTTCTTCATGGCTGAGTGAAATAAAAGCTCTTGAAGCTTTAAAATGTAATTTATTATGCGCTGGTGCAAAAGTGGCACCGAGTTCTGCTCACGGATCTTTCACCAGAAGCAGGCGGCATAGAGCTGCTTCAGTAACACAAGTTAACTGCAGCAGTGTTAGGAAATGAACAGGGTTCTGTTTCCCTCATGTGATCCCATAAATAGAATTCTTGTTTAAAACCAAATAAAGGTACTTGAGCTGGGCCAGTTGGTATCTCAGCCAGTGGGATTTTATTACTGTTAATGATGTGTCATAATGGAAAACACAAACTGAATTTGTAGGACAAGGATTTATGCAGGGTCCTTGCTTCTAACTGACCATAGACATCTGGTTTAGAAGCATGAGAGATGGGGTACAGAACCTTTCTGTGTTGGATTTTTAGTCATCTTTTTGAATAAAACCAGTTTTTTTAAAAGGTGCCCATAAAGTGGTAGATGTGTTCCAGGGCATAAAGATATGCCTTTTATTAACTTGTGTGGGATCTTTTTTTGCCACTTATTTTCAATTCCTTTTCAAGTGTTTTAACAAGCAGATCTAACCAGACCACGTTGTTCTCTGTTTCCAGTCATGAAGAAAGCAAGCAGCCCCACGTAACACACTGATGGCATTCTGTGCTGCATCGGGATCAATCAGTCAAGAAAGTGTGATGCCTAGGAATCTCCTGGCAGATTCTCCTGAAATGGCATCTGAAATCTCTCCAGAGCACATGCATGGGAGCATGGAGAGGGCTGGCAGTGTGGAGAATCGTGGCAGCCAAGCTAGGTGCAGAAATCTTGCCTTGGTAAGTGTTTAATGAGCCTTGTGCTTAGTGATACAGATTACATTAATAGCTCTGTCCACATCACGCGATTTTTGTTTTATTAAGATTGATTTTTGCCATTTCTAATCCTAAGTGGTTGCTGGTGTTGTCTCAGTTGTTAAACTCAAAGGCCAGAAATAACTTCTGAGCTTTGGTACAACAGCTTGTTATTCTGGTCTGATTGTCTCTGAGAGCTTGGAGAGTGCTACTCTCCAGCCCTTCCTCCCAGAGAGCCGGGAATGGCAGTAAGGGCTGCTCTGCCCTTGCTTTTTTAAATAGCTCATGAAGGAATTTAAGGATAGTGGTTGTTCTACATGCTGCTTTTTGCTTAATCTCTTTGTTGACACTCCTGAATAAAGGTCTCAGCTTATTCTACCTTAATTAGATGAGTAACAAATATGTCACCATAAACAAAGCCATCCTCGCATTAGTGAGTATGAGTGTGTGGCCATTTAAATCGTGAGTGAGTAACTGAGGGAGTAGGATGCACTTCTGTGTTTTTTCCCAATTAGCAGGGTGAATCAGGCAGTGAACTCAACAGTACACTTTGTACTGTGACAGACTAAGCCTAGAAAGCAGGTATGGTTCCTTCCATTTTTTTTTTATCATCACGACCATTTGAAAAGCATCCATTTTTAATTGAGGAAAGAACACTCTGGTAAACATGCTTGCCCTAAGTGGAAATCTAAATCTCTGTCTTGCCTTAAACATAGAATTAGGCTTTCTGTCTCTTTCCTTCTGCCCTCCCTGATAGTTTCCTTTTTAATGTGGTAGTTTTCTGTGAAAGAGTAAGTGGCAAAACCTGTATTTACCTGTATACCTCAGACACACTCATGCTTTTGTGCTACTTTCTGAGCTTTCTGACACCTGGAGGCAATTCTAAAGCTGTTCCCTTTTTTTGTTGTTTCTACTGAAAATACTTACTGTTAATATGACGCTGTATCCTTCAGCTTGTGTTGCTAGTTAAAACACAAAACAAGTATTATGGAATTCAGTTCCTTAACTGTTTCCGATCTGTTCTAGAAAAAAGTTGTGAAGGATCAGGAGGAGGTTAAATACACCATTTGGACTCAGGAAGTTAGTGTATATTGTTTATTTTATGAAAGCTGCTTGAATTTTAGAGAATTACAGTGGAAGTAGTACTTCTAGAGAATTACAACTTAATTTTAAACAGAATTGCAAGTTAATTTTGCTCATTACCACTAGTTTCCCAGGTTATCACAGTAGTAGTCAATCATGTTCCCCCTTGGGTTTTATTCTTATCTGCAGTAGCAGGCATGAGACTAGACATTTGGAAAAACCAGTATTGAATAACAAAGCAATGTGTAAATCAGTCTGTTTGTACAGTCTTATCCTGGGTCTGCTGTGTCAGAAAATGAAAACTAGATCCTGCCATGTGATAACCCATATGATGATGCATCAGCTAGAATTGGAATCCCTTCCTACTTTGTCATGCAGTAATTTATAGATTTGGCTGCAGGCTTAGGCAATTCCCACCAGACCTGTGAATTAGCAGTTCACAGAGCCTTTCATTTCTCTTGTTAGAGTTTGTGCATGAACACAGTGAAGTGTGTACCAACGAGTTTTAACTGTGATGCCACAGATCTCCTTCCATGATTTTTCTTCCAGCAGTGTAGTAGGTGGCATGTCCAATAAGGCTGACAGCTCACATGTGTGGAGTAAAGGGTTGGACAATATAAACTCTTCTCAATACAGGCATAATTTCAGTTTCTGAATTTGAGAAGGGGTCTGTGTTAAACTGAACATGAAGTAAATTCTGCCTAATATATATATATAATATATATTATATATATAGAGAGAAATATTATATATATATAATATGTATATATTATATATAATACTATATATATATTAAAAAAATATATATTTTTAATATATATGTAAAATATGCTCCTAGAGACTTCATCTTCTGGCTTCAGTAGTTCTATTATAGAAGTTCAGAAGATGCAGAAGCTTTGATGGCCTAATGAGAAGAAAGGAATAGGCAACTTTGTTTAGACAAAGAATTTCTTATTACACCAATTCTGAGAAAGGAGGGGATCTATTTTCAGGCACACTGCACCTTCACAGCCCCAAAACAGAAGCAACTAAAGACTTAACTGCCTCTTCATTTAGCCCTTTCCTGGGTCTGTTCACCTAGAGACATGGCAAGGAAGGTCAGGGTTGGCTTTGATTATTTTGGGTTTTTGTAATGGCCTTGCAAACTAAAGAAGTGTAACAGTGCTTCTTATGACAGGCCTGTACTGCTGCAGGTTTCTTCCTATCTGATTGTAAAAAAACCAGGCTCTTAAGTTTCTCAGTGTCAAACTGCATTAGTCACTAAATATAACCTTTGTATTGCATCTATGGAATTCAAACAAAACCAGGGTTGTGATAATAGGGACAAATACTTGGATTGGCTTCAGCCTTCGCTGACTGCTCACAGCTGGTTTGGCTGACTTCTGGCTGGTCCTGCATCCTGTGTGTCTGTGCTGGCATCACTTGCTGGGGAACTGGTTGTCAGTTTAGGAATGACTAGGAGATGGACATTAATTGCCATGTGCTAAAAAAGTCTTAAAATTCTGTATGTGGGCCCCTTCCCAGTCAGCTGTTGTCACTTCAGTTTAGTTTTGCCAGATTCCTCAGCTTCTCTTACCTAGACAAGGGTGCTTTCAGTTAATCTTTGACAACTATAGGCCTTCAAGACAGATTTTTTTTTTTTTTTTTTTTTTATGGAAAGCAAGGTGCTGCCTTGATTTTTAGGAGAATTTCCATAGAAATAATAGATATTCAGGTCTGGATTTATGCTGCCAAATCTATCACAGCAGGCTGAGTTGAGATGGGAGGAATGTATGCCTTGATATCTTCATGTCACACGAATGTTTGTAACCTTAAAAACTGTTACATATGAGGACATGAATTTGCACATATATTTTGGTTTCTTTGTTAAAGAGAGGTATCCATACATCTACTTGAGAAAAGTGTGTTTTCTCAATGCATGGAATCAGTTGCACTAACCCAAAGGTGAGGGCAAACAAAAACACTCTGTTCTTGGCAATTCTAGCTTCCAAAACCCAGTCTGGAATGACACTCCCTGACATGTGGTATAAGAATTAACTTGCCATGAAATACAGTTGCAGCAATTTAAGGACACTTAATTCAAAGATAAAACTAGGTCTTGGGGTTTTTTTTGAAGCAATTTGTCTTGTTCCACTGACTGAATAGGCACAGACCAGCTTCTTAAAGCCAATCCTTCTTTCAGTGCTTCTCTCTGGTAATTGGACTGGGTATCTATTCTCAGCCATGAGTAACTTCTTTAGTTTCTGCGTGTGAATAATGTGCTAGGACAATCGTGCTACCTATGAAAACCATGGCAGAGGTGCTGGTTGTACCTGAAGTGAGCTGTGCTAATTGGAACTGCACTGATAATAAGCTATGTCAGTGCCTTGGATCTGTTGCTATAACTTCAGTACTTTACCATCTGTATCTGAACATGTCTCACTGAGTGATAGCTTTGAGGGATAGTGAGTTCTTGTTATTCTTGGTGGATCACACTGTGTTTTTTATTTCATTTTTTGCCTTTGGATCAGACAGATCCTTGGTTAATACCACAGTTCACCACCACTCTCTTTGGGGCAGTGGTGACCTCCAGAATTTGTTCAAGTGACTATTTCATTTGAACACTAATCAGATGGCTTAAACTGGGAGAGGCCATGACTCTAAAAAAGAGATTTTGCTAGTTCTGATTTGTTATTTTTTCAAACAGGCTTTCTCTCTGGCTCTAACAAGACTTGATAGCCAGTCACTGAAGATAATTTGTCACTCCTGGATCCCTTGTATAGTACAGGTGACATTCTGAATATTGGTTACATAGACATGAGGAGCAAGTATGCTGTGAGTAATCTGAGGTGGCTCAGTGTTTTGTTTCACACACTCAGCCATTTAACTCAGGGGTGACCTGGTTGTTTTGTAGTTATGGTGTCTCTCGTAGCCTAACAAATCATTATTATGATCCTTATCCCTTTTGCATCAGTACAGACAATTCAGATGCAATAGATCTGGCATTCTAAGTGCACCATATTAGTGTCTCTTTACCCCAACCTCTCTGACGAGAATCCACTGCGAATCCAGTGTAGATTTAGGGGTTCTGGAAAAGGACAGATCATGTGTCTGTTAGCCCACTGCCACCTTTTTTCCTCACAGTTTGAATGAGTCTTGTGATGCCGAGTTGCATTTCAGGTACATTCAAGGGAAAGTCCTGAGAAAGACTCCTTTCATAAAATTAATGTGTTTTTCCCCCTTGACACTGATACTCCACAGGCTTTACTGTACTACAAGACCTTTCACTCTGTCCAAGGACTTTGCCAAATAACAATACACAAAAAAATGAGAAGAATTTTTAACTGTTTGCTTTGTATGGATAGAGCTGCCTTGGGGCAGGTGGAAGCCATTCTGTACAGGGTGTGGAGAGAGCTCTGCTATGCTTCATCTGCTTTAAACTGATGTTAGTATGACCTGGAAGCGTATGCCTTGGAAAAATAAGAGCCTGACTTCTAGCAAGGAATGATCTTGTTGTAAAATGTGCTAGTGAGAATATGGATCCTGAAGGCAGTTTGGGCTCTATGCACAAACTGCATCATTTTGCATCAAAGCAGGATCTGGTGGATAGATTATTCTAGCAGGTGGGCAAGTCTGCTCTTTAAACCACACTGATAAGCATTCCTGAACTTCCAGAGTGGTTTTTTTTTTTTGTGTACTCCATTACTTTTCACAGAATACTTGTATTAGAGTTTCTGTAATGTGAAAGCCAACTTCTGTCTCACCTTCAGTGCATGTAGAGAAGATTTGTTGTGATTATATGGGTGGTTAACTGTTGGGGTCCCTCCCCCGCCGTGTAGCCCTGGCAGAGGGGCCCTGAGGGCACAGACACGGGGTTTCCTGTCCCTGCTCAGCCTCGTTCCCATTGGTTGGTTTGTGTTCCCTGCGCGGGCAGAAGGACCCTTGGTCCCGTGACTGGAACAGTTCCTCGGCAGAGCCCCGGCCATGCGGCTGGAGAAATAAACATCTCTCTGAAACAGCTATCAAGAATCTGTCTGTCCATATATATTTCCTTTCCACGGGACTCCTGGTTTGATATATGCGTGTTGCAGGATCCCCACTGCAACAAATGGTGGAGATTTGTGAGCAGAACGATCCCTGATCCCTAAGCGACTGATTTGTGTGAGTAAACCCTGGAAACTTTGGATTCCTCTTCTTGGTTTTGCTTTGCTATTCCATATCTGAACTATGGAGGAACCATGGGAAGACTCTTGGCTCTCAGAGCCGCATATGGACATTTATCTTAAACTTAAAATGATTCTTGAACAACGATTTGTAAATTTTAGCTTGATTCAAGCTCAAAAAGAACTGAAACACTTCCTGGCATGGTTGTTTAAGAACTTTTTCTATGTTTCTTGGGATTTAATTCTTACCAAGGGCTTTTGGAAAACCGTTTGGACACAGTTAATATTGGAGTCAAAATATATGCCGATGGAAGAATATTTTCGTGAATATTATTTAGTTACTGAGACTGTTGAGCAATGTCAGCTGTGTCCTGGTGAAGGGAAGCGTGGCGCAGGGACCGTGCGGCCCAGGCCACGTGCACCGAGCGCTCTGCGAGCAGCAGCGAGGCAGTTCCCGCGCGCGGGCGGAGCCACGCGAGCCGCAGTGTCGGTGCCGGAGTGGGGAGCGGTGGGACCCGGCGGTGCCCGAATGGCCCCGTGCAGCGCGTGGTGGAGCGAGCCCCGTGAACGCCCGGCCGAGAGAGGCGGCACGCGGGCGGTGGCTGGCGGCGGTGGCGGTGGAGCGGAGCCGCGCCCAGCCGAGACGCGCGCTGGAGCGGGGCGCGGGGGAGTCATCGCTCGGGGGCCCGGCCGAGACGTGGGTGCAGCGCCCGGCAGCGGCAGCGAAGCTGCGACCAGAGGAGGCGACGCACGGAGAACTGAGCGGCGTGGCCCGGCCCGGCCCGCGCAGCCCCGAACGCGACCCCGGGAAGAGCGCGCAGGCACCAGCAGCCCCGACAATTCCAACATGGGAGCGACCGAAGGAGAGAGCAAAGACGCAGCGAGACAGAAAACAGCAGCCACTCGAAAAAAGGAAAAGATCATAGCAACTAAGACCTTAGGGATAGTAAAATGGTATAATGTTAAGCAAAATTATGGTTTTATAACAAGGTGTGACAACCAGCAAGACATATTCGTGCATAGAACTGCTATTAAAAAGAATAACCCTGAAAAATGCATCCCAAGCTTGGGAGATGGAGAGGTGGTGGAATTTAATATTGTACTAGGGAGAAAAGGGTTACAAGCATCGCAGGTCACTGGGCCTGACGGTGTTCCTGTAAAAGGCAGTATATATGCAAAAAATCGTAGTCATGTTAGACAGTATCTCCATTGTAAGCCCCCCCTACAGTTTCCCTTTCCTAATCCCACCTTTCCCTTTTACCCTATGTCCTATTACCCCCAGTGTATTCCCAATCCGTTTTTTCATCCATGGTTTCCCTCACAAAACCATGCTTTTGCCAATTGTTTCCCCAAAAATCCCTTTCCAATGCCGAGTGGGGGATGAAAAGGGGGAGGGAAGAAGTTAAACCCTCTCCTGCCTCAGTTTCCCCACAAAGCATGCTCAGAGTTCTGTCTCCCTTCTGTCAACCCTAAGATGTTCCACAGAATCTGTTTGGACATTTAAAGACTCAGGAGGGTGGCTTGTTTTGTTTTGAAACTGTTCTTGTTATGTTTATCCAGTTGTTTTCATTCTCCTTTTATTAAAATAAAACGGGTGAGGTGTTGGGGTCCCTCCCCTGCCGTGGAGCCCTGGGAGAGGGGCCCTGAGGGCACAGACACGGGGCTTCCCTGCCCCTGCTCAGCCTCGTTCCCATTGGTTGGTTTGTGTTCCCTGCGCGGGCAGAAGGACCCTTGGTCCCGTGACTGGAACAGTTCCTCAGCAGAGCTCCGGCCATGCGGCTGGAGAAATAAACATCTCTGAAACAGCTATCAAGAATCTGTCTGTCCATATATATTTCCTTTCCACGGGACTCCTGGTTTGATATATGCGTGTTGCAGGATCCCCACTGCAACAGTTAACTTCTTATAAATTAAAATACACACAGGGCTGCATCTGCCCACCACCCTTTCATTCTCTCCTGTTTTAAATATAACATGCTCCATTATTTGAGCCTTCCTGTGCAGCTAAACTCGCAGCATTCCATGTGTTGTTCTGGACCCTGTCCAGCTTGGCTGCATCCTTTCCAAAGTTCAGCAACTGACTCTGAACTCTGTGTTCCGAATGAGGATGTGCTGTCATGTCATCACCCTGGTTAATATATCCTGGAATGAGATCTGCATCCCTGAATAGCAGATTTTTTCCCTCTTTATGGCACTTAAACTGACAGAGTCACAGATTGTGCAGGTACCTTGCAGTAACTTCATCTCAGTATCATTTTTTAGTTCATCTGTGAGTGCATTTTTGGGGGCCACGTCATAAAGGCTTCAAATCAAGGTATGTGACATTTTGTGTTTGTACCTATTGGTCAAGTCAACGACCCTCTCATGAGAAATTAGCTTGGTGTGAAATTACTTGATTTTTTTATGGAAACTATTTAGTGTCTTCCGCCTGAAATGTATCCTCAATTTTCTCAATGTTGTTCTAACACAATTTCTTTTTCCCTTTAATGTCTATGAGCTGATCAGCCTTATTTTGTTTATCAAAGAGATGTCTTTGGGGTTTAAGTAGATACTCAGCTTGCTTTCTTTAAAAGTAGGTTAGGAGTAATTTAGTCAGTTTATGACTTTAGCTCATCTAGTTTATCTTTTAAGTACTTGTAGATAATTTGTTTCATCACTTAGGATTTATTGATTATATGCTTTGCTACCTATTATGAAGCACACGGGTACAATTATGCTCGTGAACTGAAGAAAACAACACTCAATATTATAGTCTTCTTCACCAAATGAAATGGTATTATCAAAACCATCAGATAGTGGGTTGTAGAGGAAGCACTTTTTGACACAGCACACAATTACACTCTGGAACTCCCTGCCACAGAATGCTGTGAATGCCAGTCATTTCCATGGCTCAAACAATAAGATGAATTCATGCTAGAAAAGCTCATTAAGGGCTGTTAAATATGAAGATGTAGATGCATCTGGGAAGTCCTTAAGACATGTATTGCTGGGAACTGGAAGGATTTAGGGGAGAAAAAGATATATCCATCCAATATACAGCAACACCCCCACCAACCTCTCTCCCTTGTCCTGTGTGTTCATAGTTGCTGAGGGCTACTGAGCTAAATGGGCTTTTTGGTCTGCTCCTGTGTAGTAGTTCCTGTTCTCAGCTGTAATTCACTTGCTTTCAGCTTCAGTAACACAGCAGTACAATCCATTCTGTCTCCCTTTTCTGTAAATCTTGTCAGAGGTACTTGACTTCTTCTGTGCTAAAGCTTTTATGCCTGTTCTGATACAGTTCCTGCATGTAGGGCTTTCCTTTTCACCCCTTCTAACAAGTAAAACTGCCTTGTTATTAACAGACTGTGGCCCAAGTGGTGCTACACTGGCCTTTGTACTTCATATTGGAATAGTTTGCTCCCTTCATTTGAGAAGCATCCAGCCACTTCTCTCTCATGGAATTGTGCCTATTAATTCTTTGTCACTGTCAAGTGATTGATAAATCAGTTGAATCTGGCATTCTCCTGGTGTTTTGCTAATTGAGGTTTGGTTCCTTAGCAGTTTTTAGAAGGTTGTTTGGTTTTGTTTTTTTTTTAAGCACTGCAGATGTCTTGGGATTTCCTGTGCTGGTCTGTTTCTGTCAAAGCTGTGCTGGTCTTAGGATTTTAGACCTGGATGTGATGTTCAGAATTTCTTAAGATGTATATGAAAAATTGTGGGCCTCTGGATATTAAGTCATTGTTTTAAACAGGTAGGAAAGGAATCAAGGAATCTTTTCTGTGAAACAGATTGTATTCTTCTTTTCTTTCTCTTCTTTTTTTTTTTCCTCTTTTATACCAAACACTGTTATAACAGACTCTTTCCTGTTTGGCGTAAGCAGGAAATGTTTGGCTGCACAGAGATCTAAAATATTAATGCCAGCTGAGCATACTCAGCTATTTCAGCTGTTTGCATCCCAAATTTCTTCTGTCCAAACAGTCTTTTTAATCCTCCTAATTTAATGTAATTTTAAGCTGAGGCACAGTTACCAAGTTTCAAATTCAGGCTGCCTTTTTAGTAAGTAAAACAGTAGTTTTAAAGTTTGCAGTGTTAGGTGTATGTGAGATTTAGTTTAGGGAGGTGTGTTTGTGTATCAAGAGTAGGGAATAGATGGAAACTTTGAGGTGAGTAACTCAAGTAGCTGAAAAGACTTTTCTTTGACTATTAAAAAACACAGATTCATCAAGAAGAAAGGAAGCCTGGAAAACCAGCCTGGAAAGAATATGAGCTGTTCCAGTACTTGGAATATATGGCAAATGAATTAATTGCAAATAGACTTGGTAACTTAGCTAAAACTGGTACCTGTTAAGTTACAAAAGTTCCTCCCATCTTTCTGAAGGCTTTACTATAATACAAGTAATACAGGTGGGAATAAAGCAAGTCACTGCTTGCTTCACATCTCTGAGCTCCTTTGGTTTGACCAGCCTGAGTAGGTTTTTTTTCCACTGTGATTGTGTGTCTAAAATGGGATTGTTTCCTTGGCTGGCAAACTGAAACATGCCTTGCCTGAGGGAGTTTCTATCCAGACTGGATGCCTTGCATCTCAGTACAGTGCCCTGACCTAACACTGCCTGTTCTCCAGAGATGTTGGTTTTGGGGTTTGTTTGGTTTTTTTTTTTTCCTGATGAAATGTGACATTGATCATTGTGAAGGGAAACTGCACGAGGAAACAGATCGAAGTACTAACAGAGATGAGGTTGGCCTTTCACATCTTGGTATGCCATTTATAACAAATGTGTTTACAAAGGGATGATTACTCAATTTGGATTCTTCACCTAAAGGGACACTGCTCATTTCAGCAAGATCCATGAGGGATGGTTAAATCAGGCAAAGCTCTCCTGCAGATCTTACCTGGCATGGAAAAATGCTCAGTCTTACAGCACAGAAAAGGATGGAAGGAAGTGTTTCTGGAAGTCTTTGCTTCCTTGCTTTATTCTTTGCTCTGCTCTTGATTAAACAAGTTAAGCTCAGGTGGGAGCAGTTTTTTTAGGTGCACAGTGTGGTGCAGTAATTCCTGTACCACACTCTGGATTTGTTGTCACTATGCACTTCTTAAACACCACCCCCTCTTCTTTTCCTTTGCCTGTGTAAGTCTGGCTCTTGCAGTGAGCTCACCCTCTACAAAAGGTTCTTGGAGTCTTGTTCAGTTCCAGCTCAGGGCTACCTAACAAGGGCTCCTTTCCTGTCATTCTCTCGCCTACTACACATAGCAGCCCTATGAGTATTTGGGTGGGGAAGGAAGGAGATTGCAACATCCATTAAGGAAAAAAAAAACAACCAAAAAACAAAAAAGGCTTGTCTGTCTCTTGCTTTTCAAGTGCAGCTGTAAAACTTTCCTTGGCCTTTGAAAACTGACATGTGGTGGGTTCGAGCTGTGGAATACGTCAGCCTTTGAAGTTCATCTTTTAAAGAGGCAGTGGCAAATGGCATCCAAATTTCAGCCTTTGTAGCAGTTTTTCTACAAGCTGGAATAAGTTACTTATTCTGACAGTACACTGTGGATAGTAAGATTAAGTTAGAAATAACCACACCTCTGTACATCTTTCCCACCCACCAAATGTTCTATTGGCCACACAGGAGAAGGCAGTTAAGAGCCCCAAAGCTTTTTTTTTTCTGATCTGTAGTGTTCTAGGTGCTTGGAGACCAGCTGCCACTGTGTACAATGCAGCACGTTATATTTCTTAATCTATAGGCATTACTTTCCTACAGAGCTGTGTTGTTCTTATTTTTAATGCTGAGAATGGGGATAAAAGCTTTGTTTGTGCAAGGAGTAAACAGGTAAAGCTGTGCGAAGGTTTTTTTTAGTCTAATCTAATGTAAGATGATCTGAACAGGCACAATGAGTTTGAAGCAAGTCGTGCTGCCCTAGCAAGAATGTGGCTACCTCTTGAATATTTGGACTGCATACCTTTATGTATTTACCTAAATTCTCCCAGCCCTCCACTGAGAAGTAGCCTTTTTACCCTGTCTGCACATACAATGAGGTGTCCTTGGTGCTTTTTGTTAAGTTACTGACAGCAAAGTTTCCAGTATATGCTTGGCAGGGGAGAAATTCAATCCAGAAAAGGGAAAGCCTCTCTTGCTTTTCAACAATATATACTTACATTCCAGACCTCACACAGTTCTCTTGGGAAATGTCTTTCCTGTGTCCATTGTCTTAATGCAGTACCTTTCTTAATCATTCTTTGTCATCTCCAAGCTTCTGGAAAAGTGAGTGTTTCCCAGGGTGTCGGGAAAAGAGCTAATGCATTACTGCCCAGCATTCTCATAGTGATAATGTGTTAATCGAGTTAATCAAGAGCAGTGACTCAGAGAAAATGAAGACTGGATAAGCCAAGTGATTATTTATCACTTCTATGGTCTACAGGATTGTTTCCTGCTGAAGAAAATAGCCTAAGGCACTATACTGCTGCGGAGCATATCTTCATATTTATTCTTGGGTTTTCCTTTCTGTAACTCAAAGGTAAAATCTTTAGAAACCTGCTCCCTCCTAACTATTACTTCTTTGTAATCTGTCATGTAACTGGATAATTTATACTCTGTGGGGGTAGAGACACTTCTTAGCTCCAGCTTTGCTTTCAGAAGCCAAGTCCCACTTTGGACTAGACCAAAAAGGAAATCAATCTGTTTCTGGGACTGTCCTGAGTGCACCCTTTCCCTCCCATGTTGTTCCCCAAGCCTTGTCCCTGAATCTGACACAGAACACAGTTTAGCCCAGTTTGGAACCAGAAGAAGCCATCCTAACCCTTGCAAAGGCACCAGTGGGTGCAGGGTGCTTTTTTTGCCTTTTTTTTTTTTAGTAGCTTTTATGGCTTTTACGATCTTTTAGCAATTTGTTCTGTACAACTCAAACGAAGACTTCTTTGCCATACTAAAGGATGTAGTATACCAGTTACTGCTCTTTGGATTTTTAAAAAAATTTTTTTGTCCTCTAGCATTGTAATATCTAAATGTCTCTTTGGGAAGGTGTTCATCTTTCTGGTTTTTTTCTTTTTTTCCTCACAGGATGATGAAAGTTTGAAATACTTAACTCATGAAGAACAGGATGTTCTCATGTTCTTTGAGGAAACCATAGATGCCTTAGAAGATGACTTGGAGGAGATGGCCCTACGTGACAGTGGCATCCACTGTCAGTCCCCAAGGTCGACAGAAGAAAATGTGTCCAGTCATTCAGAGACTGAAGATATCATTGATTTAGTACAGTCAACACCTGAGAGCAGTGACCATGAAGGCCCTTCCAGCAGAGATAGAGAACCAGGTAGTTGTGTTTCTTGCAAGAGTGGGTTTTCCCTTTGATCAAGCCCTGACCTATTCCAGTTCTCCTTAGAAACAGCTAAAGAAATTCTGTACCTTCCTTACTACCTCAAGATAAATTTGTTACACATCAGGAGCTCTAAGGACTGTGATTTTAATTTGCCTTGGGGTTTTTGAAATTCTTGCTGCTACTGTAAGTTTTTTTTCTAATTTTTCCATGTCCCTCATGGGGCTCGTGCGTCTGATGAAGCTTTTGGTCTGCTCTCTGTCCTCTGCCTGGAGACTGACTTGTCACTGTTGTGCACAGTCATTACAAGGCAGACAGTATTCACCAGCCTGTTCACACTCTGCTTTTCTCTAAGACTTCTTAAGATTTTCTCCAAGAGTTTTAAGGTAGCAGATTGTTTTCAGTGTTACTTTGTGTGGGACTGAAAGGCACACTTTTCTATCAGTGAGTTTGTGACAAGATAGCATATGGCATGTTGTTTTTGTCACCCTGTAGAGTGTGTTCTCTCTGTGTTTGGAGAATGAATCTATCAGCTAGTACACACAGTGGGATGTAATGTGTCCTCTCCTGGCTGTTTTAATAAAAAATAAGAACTGCAAAACTCTTATGAAAGAGCAGCCATTGAAGCACAGTGGAGCAACACACAGACTTTGAATGAGAGGCAGAGAGAGGGCTGAGGTAGTGACACAGTGTAAATGTGGTGATTTGAGCTATGGCACTGCCTATGAGATGCCATTGCTGGGAGCTCAGTTATAGTTTCTTCTGGCTATGTGGGCTGAGGTTGAGTTGGAAAGGTAGGGAGAGGGGAGAAATGATGCTAAAAGAAGGTTTTGCATTCTGCTCTGTGTGAAGACTTAATGACATCTCTGCTGCTTTGCCTTTTAGTGTTGGATTCTACCCAGAGAGCCAAGAGCCCTCAGCCAGCTGTACCTGCTGACCTTCCCCCAGACCCCCCTGCACCACCACCAACGGTGTCAGAGACACTTCCTCCTCCACCCCCTCCTCCAGTGCAGCACCCAAAGCTGCTCCGTTCCATCCCCACTCCTCTCATCATGGCCCAGAAGATCTGTGAGCAGCAGGCGGAGAGCCGGGCGCGCTTCCCTGGTGCCCTCAAGGAAGGGAATTCCGAAAGGAAGAAAGTCCCCGTAGCCAACGGTGATTATTTCACGGCACCCAAGCACCCTCCTGCCCCCGCCCCCAAACTGCACCGGTTCCCAAGCAACATCAACATAACAAATGTCAGTGGCAAGGAATTCAGTGAGACGATTTCCAAAGCAGCGGTTAACGTCCAGGAGCGGCGGGCTCAGGTGCTGGCCAACATCAATGGGGGAGCCCTTCTGGCAGCTGAACTGGAGGAAAAGCTGCACAAAAACGATTTCTTGTCACGTAACAGAAGTTCTTCTTTACGGGATCTCTCCTCAGAGCAAACACGCTATGAAGCCCTGACAAAACTTGGCCTAGTTAAGGGAAAGCCAGCTCAGGACCAAGTGGACCATGCCCCAAGCACTCAGCAGCGTGATGTGCAGCCCAAGCAGGCAGAGGCTGTTACCAATGGATATCAAAACATCCATGAGATTTTAAAAAGCGAGCCCAGCCTTTTCCTTCCTATGGGCAAAACTGTAACAATCAAACCAGAGGTGGCTCTTGCCACTAACAAAGTCAGCAGCACACAGCAGAACACAGAAGAGAGTTGTAATGATTATAAACAACCTGGTGTAAGCCTGGACATGCGGAGGAGGTCGGGTTCGCTGCCTAGACCTTCAGGATTTCGATCCCAAGGGATAACGGTGAAGTTTTCCGGCCGTGGCTCAACTGAAGAAGCCAGGAGAGAGGCACTCCGGAAACTGGGACTGCTGAAAGAGACTGCTTAACTTGAATGGAAATGTTGTGGCAGTGAGGGGAAAGTCATAGCACGGCTTTGTGCTAGAACAGTCCCAACAGGATTGGGATCAAGTGGTTTGGAAGAAAAAAGGGAAAGTTCTCTGCTTCAGGCAAGCCAGGGTGGTACTAGACACTGTGGAATGGCCACTTGTGTTTATCCCAGAAGGACTGGCTCCATGTAGGGTCCTGTACAGCAGTGGGTTTTGGCTCTCCTTCCTACAGAGATACTCATCTGTTGCTCTTTGTGACTAAGAGGAATTTTATTTAATTAATGCTGGACTGTAGCAGGCAGCATCTCATTAATGAAGTGTACAGTGCAGTATTGTTGTACATAGCAAACTGAATGGCAAATCTTGCTTTCGCTCTTTCTGAAGCCAAAACCAAGAGCTCTGTCTGTCCTGTCCACATGTGTCTGTCTGTGGGAGCTCGAAATAATGTCACAGCTGAAATTTCTGACAGGGTGACACCCTTCTGTGACTTTTTGTTGTCTGTGTTATCTGGCTTGGCTTCTTTCCCTGCCAGTGGTGGGGTCTTCTGCTCCCTCTCTCTGCACTTGACTCCGAACTGTGCACAGGGTGGCTTCTGCTTCGACCTTCTCCTGGACAGAGCAGCCCAGGCTTTGAATGGGTGACTGCCTCACTCTGCTGCTGCACCTAGAGTCTCCCCTCCCTTCCCAGCCACCTGCTTCTTGGTCATGCCTGAGCAGCCCACGTGTCCAGGGAAAGGCACCAGGAAAGCCTCAAGGATATGCACCGAGCACCAGATTTCGCACTGACAGCCAAAGAGTCTCCCGACAATCTGTGACCCCAACTGCTCTGTCCCAGGGAGGATCTCACAGCAGAAAAGCCATAGGAACAAGTTAACTTTGTACCAAAAGCAAGACCTGTATGTCAAAAGTCTTGTCTTTTACATTGGGGTTCCTGGGAAGGAGCTGTTACTTTTTGAACAGTAACTGTACTACCAAATTATAAGTTTCTGTTACTTCTAAAACTGTCATTGGTCTTCCTGTAGTTTGACAGCCCTAATAATCCTCTGTTCACAGCCTTATTTGATTCTGCCCTGCCAATGCATAACAGAAGTTACAGCCAAAATTTGTGCAGGCTAAGTGGAGTTTCAGGAGAGCTGCATGTAAGAGCACATCATTCCTGAATGGTCCAAGTTGGTGGTATTTTGCCTTTTTTCAATAGACAAGCTGGTAAAGATCGTCCCAAAGTATATTTGTGTGTTGGTATGATTTTTTTTTTTTTTATATGGCAAAGCTGCCCTTCCACATTGAAACTCCTTCCCTTTTTGTATTACCTGAAAACATCAAGAATAGCCACTTTAAAATCAAATGCCAAACTCACAATTTTTTTATTGTTATTCCTTCATGTTTGATTTCTCGGTGTTTTGGATTTTTTTCTAAAGGGAAAAACTGACTTATTCTCTGCACTTTCTAAAGCCTCGACCAACCCACTCCTTCTCCCAAGCAGCTGAGCGATAAACCTTGGAGAAGAGGAGGGGTGGCTACAGCAGAAACTGACACACCCTTTGACGAGGAGCTCTGACATAACTGTGATAAACAAGTTTTTAGTGCTTGTGATAAAGTATTTCAAACTTGCTGAGCTGTACTGGTAAATGAAGCTGTCACAAAGGGAAAAACCTTTGTGTCATTCTCAACCTGCCTCATAAGTTAAGGGGGTTTTTGGTTTTGTTTTTTTTTCTTTTTTTTTAAATTATCTGCTTGCTGCTTAAATTTTTAATTGTGTTGTTACGGTATCTGGCTGGTTCTGTTATGTAGTTATTCTTTTCAGCCTTTTCACTGGGTAAGTGATCATGTTCCTCATTGTGACAGGCTTTCTATACATAAGCAATCAGTAATTAAAATATGTGGCCATTCCTGGGCTGGCAGAGCACTTGGGCATGCATAATCAAATGTGAGAGGTGCTGCTGAAACAAAAAAGGCTGCTTGTGTGCTGCAAGTAAAAGCACAGGCTTGTTCTGCTGGGCTCTGAG
Organism: Corvus hawaiiensis; assembly: GCF_020740725.1. Taxonomy (NCBI): domain Eukaryota; kingdom Metazoa; phylum Chordata; class Aves; order Passeriformes; family Corvidae; genus Corvus; species Corvus hawaiiensis. The sequence continues at coordinate 74,071,071 of NC_063216.1, read as the reverse complement.
TCTGTAGTCCTAAATCAGAAAGACAAGGGGTCACATAAAATACACCCAAGCACGTGCTGCAGTGCAGGCTGGAATAGAGGCCAACATGTGGATGATGCATCATCATTTATTAACGTAACCTGATAAGTAAATTTAAGTGTTTCATGGCCTTTGTGCTTTTAAATCCTGGTAAAGCAAATTCTTCATTATGAATGTGAAGCGCGTACAAAGCAATCTCCACATCTAATCATTTCTTGCCAGCTCTTCTTTGAGTTGTTTACAGCTGAGAGTCCATGCTAAGCAAACGGGGGGAAAATACCCTGACACTGTTTCATTGAAATTCAGTCCAGTTCAATAACTCTGTAAAGTCACCCTACTTAAAAATACCCCAGATGTTTAATATCTAAAGTTGCTGTATGCTGAATTAGCTGGATCATGTTCTCTCATCCTTTGTGCTGGGCTGTGTCCTCAACTGGTGGGAAGTGAGAGTTAGATCTTCATTAGGTAAAGCAGTTTCTGCCCAGGGAGGACTTGGAACGAGGTATTCATTGTGGCCCTTCATCATAGCAGATAAATCCTTCTCTGTGCCTAAAACTGTAGTCAGTAAAGCCATGTACTAAATGAAGTTAAGTCTAGCTGCTAATAACCTGTATATAAATTTAGCTCTATTTTGTGTATCTTGTTTTGTGTGTATATGTTGCTGTGATTTTACTTTCTTCCCCTTTGTGCTAGAGGTAACTGTCTTGCACAAACCTGATAATCATCTATTAAACTAGAATAAACCCAATGAAATGATGCCTGATGAGAGGTGCCATTGTGTTCTTTGCCACCCAGTAGTATGACTCTTTCTTGGATGAGGGAGGTGACTTCTTCTTAATGGCTAATATTGATTTAATAACCTTTCATTTTGCAACTGTGGATGTGTGTGAGCCAGAGCCCAACCCTGTCATGTCGAGTGGTGGAGGAGGGACAAAAATAAAAGGTTATGTCTGACAAGAGATGTGTATTCTCACTGCTGGGCTTCGGCAGCTGTGATCAGGGTCCTTGCAGGAATGAAATTCATCCTGAACAGTGAATTAGACAAAAGCCCCTCTCTCACAATGTTCTGCATTATTAAAATGACCTTTCCAAGAGGAACATTTTACATGTGAAAGAAAAATAACATCTTTGTTTCCAAGGCTGTAACCATGAGTGAGGGTGGTCCTGCTGAGTGTGGAAGTCTTCCTTGTGGCACAGGGCAAAGTTCCCTGTCAGAGAACATTCCTACCCATCCCTTCTGAGCACGTGCATCTGTGTTTGCTGCCTTTCTGTCTTTTGAAGAAGGATTTCGTGATAAGTATTCAGGTGGTGTTGAGCATTTGTCCAAACATCATGTGTCATGAAAGAGAGAACAGAAATCACTCTAGCAAAAAGAAATATTTCCCATTTGCTTGAGCTACTTTTTTATCCCTGAGGCTGGATGTGCTGGTAGCCAGAAGGCATCAGCAGATGCAGCAGCCTTGTCTCCAAGCTTTCCGGGACTGCCTCAGGGCTCAGCTACGAGTCTCAGCCACGGCAGGGCAGGTGCCCTTTTGTAATTGTGTCCAGCTCCAGCCTGGAGCCAGAGGGAGAGAATTTAACCTGGCTCAATCTGTAATGAAACTTAAAGGAGGTTCCAGTGCCTCACCTGTGCTGGAGGTGAAACTTCACAGCTGCCCAGCACCTGCAGCCTTTCAAGTGGCTGCAGCGTGGGGATGAAGCTTTTGATGTTTTTACTCCTCTTTTATACACACAGACACGGAATTTGGTTTCTCCCTTTAGAACAGACAACTTCAGAGAGTGTTATCCATAGAGCGATCAGGGAAGGCTGGAGGCTGAAGGGAGGTGGTAGTTTTAACCCAGCAACTTGGGCAGGTTTTCAGTCCTGTTTGGGCCTGAGCAGGAGTAACTTACAGCTCTGCTGCACAAGCTCAAAGTGTTGTGTAGGTCAACCCAAAAAATCACAGCCCTTCCTTAGCTGGCAGAGTGGGAGCCAGGGAGGCACAGCAACACCTGCTCCAGTGGGATTGCTCTGGAGGCAGCTACAAACAAATGGCCTTGGAGTAGGGAGGCAGTGATGCCTTAGGTTAAAACCTTTGTATTGTCATCAGCGCTCCACCTGCTCTTGCTTTCAGACAATTCCTGCATCCCATAGAGGCAAAGGGAGACAAGTCTTCATCCTGGTGTTGACTCCCAAACTATAAATATCTTTTCCTCTGAGGTAAGGAAGGTCCTTAGACTGGATGGAGCCAAACCCTGCCAAAGGAACACGCCCTTGTCTTGTCTGTTTTGGTTTTGTTTTGTATTTTTTCTTCCCCCAGAACGGGGCTTCTCCTCCCATGTGAGGTGACTCCTCCCTGATGAGGAAATGCCTTCCCTAAAAAGTCCTCAGTGCATCCCTGACTACGTCACCAAATGATCAGATGTGTTCTTACCTCAAGGGAGCTGCTAGGAAAGATTATTTTCCATTGGGCCATAAGTACCTGCTGCTACTTCCAACTGGCCGAAGAAAGAACACCAGGAGAGGCTTCAGTAACTTTGGGATTAAACTGAGCAGGCACGAGGAGTGGTAGATAAACCAGCTGGCAGGCTTGAAGGTGTGGCTTCAATTTCTCTTTTGTTCGTGGGTCTTTGCACCTGCCCCCGAGCTTTAATGAATGTTTCACAGAGCCCCAGGAATCACAAACTAATTTTGAGTGGCTCCCAAAGCTGCTGAGGCACTCTTACCCAGGGCATTATTTTCTTCTCAGAGGGGTGTCTCTGTATCACAAACAAATGCAGCTGCTACAGTCTCCTCACCTGAAGGGCAAAGTTTTATGGGGGGGGGGGAGTGTCCCTATCATTTTTTTTAAAAAAGGTATGTTAAAGGTTTGAATTTAAAAGAAAATAAATACATAAAATCCTTGGCTTGACCACTGTGTCAGGGAGCAGCTCCAATTCCCAAAGCCTGTGCTACAGCCAGCCAGGGACTCTGCTGAGCTGCTGCTCAAGGTCCCTCAGAGATTTTGGCTTTAGTCCTCCCCTGGTGATTGCTGCACCCAGTTCAGCGTCCACACCGATCCCACAGCAGCGTGACCCTGTCCACCCTCTAAACTCGCCCTTCCCACCAGCTCAGCCCCTGCCACGTGCCCCAGCAGCCACCTGAGCACTGAACACTGCACTGGGCAGAAGGAAAGGGTTGTCTCACCTTATCTATTGCAGAGTTCTCCTGATTTGTTCGCTATCAGCCCCGTGTGGAGTTCAGAGGCACCTGGAGCAGGTGGGGGTGGGAAGTGCAGCTCAGCAGTGCCTTTCATCCCACTGAACAGTGAGTCTGCCTTCCCAGGGCACTGCTGTAGCAGAGGAGCCAGGACGTCCCTCCTCTCCCTTTCCTGTTTTGCAAATGGAAAATCACAGGAGTTACTGGAAAAGCCTCTGACTGACAGACCAAGAGCCCAGGGCTGGGGCTGCCGAGGGATGTTTCACCCAGACACCAGCCAGAGCTGGGGCATGACTGGTTCAGGGGTTACTGCTGAACATCACACTTCTCTGTGAGGTGATGCACAAAACCACATCCCTGCTCTCCCAGTAAGTGCACACCTCCCTCCCAGTGTCTCCACGTTCCCTGCCAAAGCCCCACACAGACCCTTGAGAGGTCCCATGTCCTTAAGCCAGGCCTTGTTCAGCCCAGGAGGGCTCAGCAGCTCAGTGCAGCTGTGTCAGCATCCTGTGAGCGTCCTCCCTGAGCCTGGAGAGCCAGCATGGAGCTACGGAGCCCTGGAGCCCCCATTCCTTGCTGGGCACAGCCCAACTCGTGCCCAGGGCAGCTGTCACAGCATCCTCCTCTCACTGCTGGCTGGGGCTTCCCATGCAAGTCCCTTCCCTCTCTGATTCAGCCTTGGAGCTCTCTGTTAGGACAGGATTGCTCATTTCCTCACAGGGCTGGGGAGGGCAACTTCACCCTCAACTGTTCATGATGTATTTTTTCCCATAATTTCAAAGGAAGCTCTTAACTCCCTGAGCTTCTGTTACTGTCAGCATCAGAAAATTGTATAATTTTTTTATCTGCTCTCTGCTTGCTTTCCATTCCCACAAGGAAGGGCAAGGGCTGCATTTCCCAGCTGGGAAACAAGGGCAATGACATTAAGCCAAGGAAAAAGAGCAGAGATGAGCTTGACCTTCTGGTTTCCAGGCTTATGGAGTAATCCTGAATCACCCTTCCTCTCCCACCACCACACCTGCCCCTTTGGTAGCATTTCCTTGCCAACCTAGGAGAAAATCCAGCAGCCTGGAAGCTCAGACTCATGTGTGCCAGTTGTTGTTCACACTCTGATTAATGAAGATAAGCCTCCCATTGTACTGATGCTCAGAGGGTGGAATGACACCAGAAGGAAAACAGTATTCCTACAAGCTGTTGTGGCAGGAGGGGAGATTATTTCTTCATACTTAAACATCTATTAGGAAACAGCTGTCAGCACATTTCTACTTCCAATATCCAGCCCTGCACAACAGCAGAGGATCCACAGGGTCTTCAGGCTTCACAACACAAACTTCATTACCGTGGAACATTTCCTGCCTCCTAAATGGATTTTGGTTTGCCTGATCAGGTTTAATTTTTATTTATGGCATGAGTTTTCCAGCAAGCTTGAGCCCAGGAAATGGGCACTGTGTGCCCAGCATCGCAATTCCTGGTGCATCCTGTAACAAACTCCTCAGCTCTGTGCCGGCCTCTGCAGTTTGTCACCCTGCAGCAACAGTGAGGCCTTCTCTGAACCCAAAAGCTGCTCTGATTTTACATTAGCTAAGACTCACAGCCAGTAATAAACCCCTGGTTTTCATGGGTGTGGGATTTGGGACCAACCTGAATAATAAACTTGGTTTATTTACCCCTCTTGGGCATTTCAGTAGGAAAGGGGGAGTTAGACTGTGTAAGTCCTGCTGTTGTGTCCATCTTTCTACTGGAAAAGAAAGCCTGCCACAGGAGGGATGAGGAACCGGCGTCTGCCTGGAACAGCTCAGCTGAATTCCCGGAGAGAAGTGGATTGAAGCTGTGTCTTCCTCCCAGGAAAAGGCTCTTCCTGCCCTGAGCCCAAGGAGGCAGCCAGAGCTCCCATCACCACTTGAAAAGCTGCTCAGAACACAGATAAGAACAGCCAAAGCTGCCTCTGAGCTCCCTCTCACTGCCTGGGTATCTTCACTTCCATCACTCCAGAGAGGCAACTTCCAGCAACTTGTAGCAATTTAATTATGGGATTAATAGAGCAGCGAGCCCAAACCTCCCTCCAAGTGGGTTCTGAAAGCCTTACTGACACATTCAAATCTTGCTTCCCAGGAAGGAACTTCTGATTTTTAGCTCACCATGAACAGATAGATATGTGTCAATATGTACCTAATCTATATAAATAATTAAGAATTTGAAAAAACCACCCCCAAAACAAGGGGTAAACACAGCAAAGTTTTCAAGCTCTTGGGCTGTCAACTATGACTTGCTCCCAGCAGCAAACATCACTCCCCTTTATCCCCTGCACAACAGAAACGACTTTCATGCAGGTAAATGTCAAAGAACAAATAAACATTAGCAATAGCTAAATGTCTTCTTCCTTTTTGAGTGTCTCAACCATTTTTTTATGTGCCTGACGGCTTGGATCCAGGTAGTGAAGGGAAGGAAGGAAGGAGGGAGGGAGGGAGAGAAAGAGGCTTTTTTACAGAACGCTGTTTGCTCTTTTAACAAGGATCATAAACACCAAGTATCATAAATTACACCCTGACAATAATAACTTAAAAGCAAAGTTTATAGTTCAAACAATGCAAGTAAATATTTTGACATTTGCTCATTTGTTTGATTCCTACTCAAATAGTTTCCTACTCCCAGTACACTGGGATTTCCTTAGCTGGAAAAAACCCTATTTATAGTGGAGTTCTGAGAACAGACAGCCAAGTGTCACCTCAGAGGAGCACCTTCAGCAGGGCAGAACAGTGCATGGCTGAGGAAAACCTCAGCGTGGAGCAAACTAGTGATGAAGCTCAAAGAAGGAAAAAAATGAGAAAAAACCAGATGTATTTATCAAGGGGTCAACAGCAGGCTCCTGGCATCGTAACTGATGGATTGATTTTGAAAATATTCACTCAGCTGGCAAGGACATGCAGTCCTCATACTACAGCACCATTTTGGGGGACAACAGTAATTCATTTTCTAACTCACTTTTTCATTTATCCACCTTCATTTACACCTCCTGACCCACCGTGGTCCCACCAAGCAATGGAGATTGCACATGGATCTGCCGGGCTGGGAACGCCCACCCAGGGCTGTTCCCCACTTCTGCTCAGCTCTGCATTTACTGGAGTCAAATGTGCTCCATGTGAGGCAAAGAGACAACCGTGTCAGCAAAGCGCCCCAGCTGGACACAGCAGCTCCTCACAGCTCATCCTGCTGCCCTGCCAAGCACACAGTGACTGCTCTGCCAGAACAGCCAAAGGGCAAATGCTGAGAGCTTGAGGAAAGCAGGCAGACTCCACGATAGAGGTGGTTTTCTCAGCCTGAATATACATAAGATTGTGTGTGCTGTGGCACATGTGCATCGATGTGCTTTGTATTTGTATCTGCATAACAGAAACAGCCTCACAGATTTCTTATGCTGAAGGCCTGGGAAGTTGAGATTACAGTAGCAAGTCTGCAAACTCAGCAATTCACAAAGAAGATTTATACCTTATTTTCTTTTATCACATTACATCATTGCGGGTAGAGAAAGGTGCCCGATAGCAGCAGCTGGAGTTCAAGGTGTTGCCTGTGAGTACTGATATTCCTGGGTCAAATTCCAGTTTCAGAGCTTCCCAGCCACCCTGGCTCCATCCCAGAGCAAGGGCCAACACAGCACCTTAGCTCCAACAGGCTTTCAAGTGATGCACCATAAATCATCGAATGGTTTGGGTTGGAAGGGACCTTAAAGCTCATCCAGTTCTACCCTCTGCCATGGGCAGGGACCTCTTCCACCAGACCAGGTTGCTCAGAGCCCCCTCACAGGAGCCTGGGATGGCCTCAGACCCATCGTGTTGGGTTACAGGGATTCAGGCACATTTAGGTTCCTCAGGTGGTCACAAACCTGTCTCCTGTGATAGGAAGGACTTCATTCCCCCAAGTCCCAGCCTTAAGCTTTAGAGGCTTGAGAGATGTAGGAAGAGAAGTTACCATCAAAAACTGAGGCACAATTGTTGAGTACAAACCTACAGCACATTTTGTCTGTCAGCTCCAGGAGCCTCACATCAGTGACAACAACTCTGAATGCCAGGGCCTGACTTTAGCCCAAATTCTTTCCACACAACATTAAGATAACAGAAATCTTTTACGTAATCAAGGACATGAAACAGTTTCTCCTTCATCTACAAATGTTTTCCTAGACTTAACTCCTTCTTGTAGGCAGTGTTCCTCCTGCTGAAACGCTCTTTGCAAGGGCACCTTCAACAGCATCCCATGAGAAAGGCTCCCCAGAGAACATCCTCTGCCCCATCCAACAGTGCCACAGGCTGAATTTGGGACGACTTCCCCAGTGACCTGACACACCTGTGGGTCACTGCACTGCAGGGAAAGAGAAGCAATGACATTAAACATAATTTCATTAATTAAAACATTCTGTAATCTGGATAAAGCAGCAATATTCATAGGTAACAGACACTGACCAAAACAGAGGCTATTCCTCCATTCCAGTATCAATCCCAGGCTGCACACCCAACAAGTCTAATTAAACACCCTCTAAGGGAAGGCAAAGGATTCTAAAGACATGAGAGGGAGTCATGCAACCCCTGCAGCAAGAGCCTGCACGTGGATCAGGCGGTGAAACTGCTGTCCAAGAAGCAGGACCAGCATCCAGCCACACCACAAGGTGTGGGGCTCAGCACATGGGAAGGCAAAGAATAAAGAGGACGCAAATTGGGGTTTTTTCTGTACACCATGGAATGGTTTGGGTTGGAAGGGAAGGGACTTCTAAAAGTCACCCAGTTCAACACCCCTGCAATGAGCAGGGACAGCTTCAAATACATCAGGTTGAAATATTGCACATTTCCAGGCATGGGGGGGCATCCACCACCTCTCTGGGAAATCTGTGCCAGTGTCTCATCACCCTCACTGTAAAAATTTTCTTCCTTATATCTAATTTAAGTCTAACTTAACTCTTTTAGTTTACAACCATCACCCCTTGTCCTACTGCAACAGGCCCTGCTAAAAAGTTTGTCCCTGTACATTCAACCCTGATTATTTCACTCACAATGATCTTTGAGGGTTTTATTCAGTACAACATTAGAATAATTAATTTTAAGACTGAAATTCAAAAGGTTCCACTGAACTGTTTTTTGATATCAGCCTGAAGTCAGTAAAATCCTCAGCTGACCCGAAACTATTTTTAGCAAATAATTTTATAAAGACATTTCTATTGATCCCAATTCTATCCAAGGCATTGGATTGACACATACCAAACAGAGCTAATGTTTTATTTTTATGCAGTTACTCAATCTGGATAAATTAAATGCTTTTGAAACTAAGCAGCATGTTGAGAAAAGGAAGCTGACTCTAGCCTGAACCACAATTAGATGCTTAATTTGCTGTTAGGAATTGGTAGGCATTGTTCTTTGGGGAAGTGGAAATTACATCTGACCAGTGGATATTGGTGTAGGAGACATTTCTGGAGGAGCTTGGAGTCACAAATGTGATTAATAAACATACCTATGAATTTCATGTGGAAAGAAAACGATATGAAAAAAATCACATAAGACTTGAATCAAAGACCTGGGATTCCTGTCCAAACTACAGCCCACAATACACCACAAACACTTCAAAACATCATTTCCAAAGAACAAACTGAATGTCAAGAGGCAGACACAGACTCTAAATTACAACACTTTATTGCAGCATTGGCAAAGGTCAGATTTCTGAAGCTGGTGAAGATCGGGCGGCATTTCTGTATGAAATGTTACAATTTTACAAGTCTCTCTTCCTACATGCAGAAACCAAAACCAGTGGTAAAAAGGATTTTAAAAGAGCTAGAAAAAAGAATTAGTAGTAACATACAGATGGGCTCCTTAACTCAATGAACTACCTCTATCTGAAAGCAAACAAAATCCTATGCTAATAAATAACAGATTGTCAGAAACAGACCAAGAAACCTCATTTCTACTTAGAAAAAAATAAAAATTCTACTTGTTTCCAGACTTAAATTTTTTTTTTAAACTTTTTGTTTGTTTCAATAGACACAGAGGCTTATCAACCCATGAAGATCAACAATATATTTGGATCCATTCCTTGCCATCCTCCTGTTATGCTGACTGGCACGTTTTGGTTTTCAATGATACATACAATGGGCTCAACTATATCCCTGTCCTTAGGCTGGTGTCAGGCTGTTCCAAGCAGTACGAGTCAACACCCTGTGTTCATCAACTTCACTTTCTATTTCAAACCTTAACAGACACTTTACCTCCTTGGCTCTTCAGTTTTTCACCCCTCCCCACCCCCTTTCTGGCACATCTGGCAGCAAAAGGCTCTTCCTTAACCAAGAACGTCTTTGCTGAGGAGTGTTTGAGAAGTTATCCTACTCGGCAGGGTTTTCTTCTGTTTGCTCTATGCTTTTCTACTGTAGATTTGCAGCCCCCAAAGAACATCCTTCCAACACCAAGTGGTCGAGTCGGAGACAACGTAACTTGCGGCGAGTTCAGAGCTTTGTTTCCCTGCACGCTGCGCTGCCAAAGGCCTTTCCCGTTCCAGTGTCATCGTCTGAACTCCAGGCTGCTCCCGGCTCTCACCGAGCTGCTCTCAGGTCAAGTTCCCCATCTCGCTCGTTTGCTTCTGCTCCTATGAGAAGATTAACCCTCAACACGGTTCCCATAACAAAAAGCTTTTTTTGGGGGGGGTGGGGAGGGAGAGGGGAGGCTGCTCTTCACGCCCCACGGCCCCAGCCTGTCCCAAGTTTCGGTTCTGAACGCTCTAGACTGACATGCTGAGATGTGTCCACTGCTCTCGTTTAATCGCTGGAGGACTCCACAACACCAGAGATACAGGACCTAATGAAATGACACTGGCGGCTGGATCAACGTCTCCTGCGGGAAGAGCGGAGAGAGGGATCAGTTCAGCCTGTGGTGCCCAGAACTCTGTGGGTGAGCAGCCCCTGAAAGAAGCTGCCACTCATTCTGATACTCTTTTACCCTCTAACAGAAAGTTACATATTTCTGTTTTCTGCACAAACATTTCAAAAGGCCACACCAGACAAAAGCAGGGGGATAATCTGCACCTTATCATCCCAGATGAGATGCGGAACTATTGAAGCACACAGCTGAGCTGTGAATTTGTTGAAAAAAAAGTGTTATTGTAAATAGTTTTCATGTTTCTGTGCAGTTTCTTAATGCTTAGAAGTTCTGCAAAAACGTTACAAAGGGCTTTCTACAGGTAAATTATTGGTTAGAACCTTTTTGAAGGGTTGACAGGTGCATTAAATTCTTCCACCATCCCTTGTTAATGAAACACATCCCTACCCACAAAAAGTCACATTTAATTCTCTTAAGAACATACAAATGCATTTAAGAATGACACCAGTTTGTCGGCAGGGGATTCAACAAGACCAGGGCAATGCAGCAGTAAGGCTACCCCAGCGACACTAACTTTAGCACAACTGCTGTTACTGTATCTGAGCTCATTTTCAGCTGATTTTAGGCTGCAAATTAAAATTAATAATACACAGTAAAATAAAACTTCAACATTTACAATTCCAAGAAAGCCCCAGGGCTGCACACCCAGGTTTTTCACCATGTAAACACAATAGCTCATGTTTCTTTACATCAGCGCATAAACCTTCAGTGTTTGCTGAACAGTCTTTTCATCTAAACCTGTTTTTTACTGAAGATCTTGCAAGAAAAATGTTACAGATATGTTAACTGGACATAGTAACTTCTGCATCTCTTGTACCAGATGAAGCTTTCACACTAATTTTGTATTTGTATGTGTTGCTTTGTTCTAATACCCAGTATTTATATAAAAACGCTGTGTATTTTTGCCAGGAAGTCCAAGCCAATGGATCACTAGAACTCACTGCAGCACTGTTTCTATTATTTGGTTTCAACCACCTTTTAGTGTCATAAAATGTAATATTCCAATTCTTTGTGGCACACTCAGTATCAGGAGCACTGGATATGTGCTTTCAATAGAAAGGAACTTAAATTTTTATTTATTCAGCAGACTAACATCTCACTTGCAGAATGTTACAACCGAGGAGAGACATCACTGAATTGCAGGATCATGCTTTTACCTCTCCATCTCCTCTTAAAAAAATAATTATACTGCTGATGGGGAGGGAAGGAAAAAGGCTGGGACTGGCTGCATGTCTCCAACTTGGTCAAAATGACTCTCACTCCAACCAGCAGCTACCAGGGCACGCTGGTAGCAGATCCCTGGTTCAGGGGAGTACAGCAAGGTGCTGTTGCCAAAAATAGTAATAGTAGTTTTTCCCAACCCAGGTATTTCGCACTTGAGTCCAAACTAGTACACTTGATCCAAACCTGTATTTAGCAAGGTCAAACTCAGTACACAAATCAGATTAAAACCATCTTGAGCTCCATGTGTAAAATGGATCAATTCTTTGCAGTCTCCTCCCACACTCCCCTTCCTGCCACTGACACAGTTATTAATTTGTATGAAATTCATACAGTCGGCTTCTCATGCCACTGTTTAACATTAACACTGCCTACCTATGACTGGGAAATACACAGAACATCTGCAACAAACCATAGCTGGAGTAGAAAACTGGAAGCCATGAAAACACAAACATCACACCACAAGCTATGAAATAATCACAGATCCATGGCACGGGTGAAGCTGGGAGAGTTCAGTCAGGAAGACAACATTACAGCTTAAAGAGAAGTGCCCAGGAGAATATCAATGATCAACTCCTTTCTGCATGTTGCTGACATCACAAGATCACAAAAATCACTTTATTTCTGGATATGTGAGACCTCTGAAGTTGGATTTCATACTTGTCCCTAATCCCCTCATGTCCTCCAATCCACAACACCCTGCATTTCTGCAGTGCTGCATTTCTTCACAAATCTCCTCACAAACTTTTGGCTCCAAACACCTCCTCTCCCAACTCACTCCCTGCTTTGCTTTTCTCAACTAATCTCAGCTTCGATGCTCTTTGTTCTCTCTCTCTCTCTCTCTCTCTCTCTCCCCCCTAATCACCCAAAACCATGATCAAGAAACAGAAAACACCAAAGTGCCCATTAAAAACCTATCAAATCTGACTTATCACATTCCATACTGTGAACATCACAAATTCAAATAAACCACAAAAGCTGGACTCACCTAAGTAAGAGAATCTTAACTTCTGCAAGTTATTTTATATTCTCGTCTATCCATCAAGAACAAAATGCTCTGACAAAGTGAAATCAAAGTCAGTGTGCAGAGTGGGTTAGGAGCAGGGAGGTGTTTTGGGGACTGGTAGTTGGTTTCCAGAGGGCCACAAAGCTGCAGAGGTTTTTGGTAGGTAGTTGTTATTATTTATATTGGAAGAACTTTTTTAAACACAGGAGTCTTTCTAATTGAGCATGCCTAATAAATACAATTGTGCCTTCCATTCCCTCTTAAACTGAACTGTGACCAGGTGTCTCTCCAACTTTGCTGTCTGGGTTAGACTCACACCCAGCTGGCAGAGCTCAACAAGCACCACTCTGCCAAGGCAATCACCTGAAGCTTTTCTTATTCTTTTTGGTTCAGCTCCAGTGCAGTCCACCAGAAGAGGCAGCTGCAGGATTTGGAGCACCCCCTGCTCCTATATTCCTCCCTTTGCTTTCCTCCCATGAAACAGCTGAAAAGGGAGGTTGCAATTTCTTAGCTGTGTTTGAAAGGCTCATGTCAGTAAGAAGTGAATTCAAAGCTTCATAAAACAGTATTGTCAATGCATCAGCTTCATGACAGGTGATGTATGAATTATGTTGGTCCAGTAGATGAAATGGGAAATCATGTTAAATTCATATTTCTCCTTATTATCCAAATTCTGATTTTTCAGCATTAATGCAATACTCTTTATGATGAGAAAATTTAGCTAATAAAATCCCAGCATCCTGTTATTACTGTTATGCTCCATTTTTCTTTATTAAATGGGTTAAAGAGAAATAAGATGTAAACAGGAGACCTAAAATCACCATTTAACTTGAATATGATTTGGTTTGCCAGCCTGTACCTGCATCCCCAGGGGAACTTTGGACACAAGCAGGCCCTTCTTTACTATACTTTCAAAACAGCAACGAATTTTGAGGTTACTGCTTTTAATAAGGAGAGGTTTAACAAGATAAAATCCTTGGTAAGGCCCCGCTTCTGAACATAAGACATAATTACAGGGAGAAACTTGACTTTCTGGATAATCAATGTTTTTAAATAGATTTTATATAATGTGGTTATTTTCATTTCACTTTTAAAACCAAGCCATTTAATGGATCGCAATCATCTTAAACAAAGGAAAACCACTTTATTTTTTAAGAAGCTGTTAATAACTATAAAATTCTATTTTTATGATAATCCCAAAAAAATTACTTTAGTAAATTTTGTGTTTCCTGAAGGTAGCAGTTTAATAGCCTGAGAGCCAAAGGCCTCTCTTAACGCACAAATGCTACAGAACTGGAGGCAAGAGAGAAAATTGTTTTCTTCCCAGTTCTGCTGAAGCAAATCAAGGAACTGTACTTTAAATGGAGTCACAGTAAATTATCTTTAAGGCCAGTCAGCCTTAAATGTACGAGTCCCAGAAAGAACCTCCTCCTTACAGGATTAGCAGGTCTCAAAACCCGAGGCAATACAAGCAGGCAATTCCAAACAAGCAGGAATAAACTCCCATTTTTGATCCAGCATTTTGCACATACTAAATAATAAGAAATCTGACAAAACCTGTAAATCTCACCGCATTTACTTTACAGAACAAAGACATTAAGAGAGGAGAAATGAAGTTAAAACTGCAAAAGATTTATTTTTTAAAAAAAATTTATGGAGGGCTAATTGCTTAGTGATCAAGGCCAAAAATATATGGAAGAACCCAATGCTGCCTTCATTAATTTCTGAAATTAACTGTTAGAATAGGTAGATTTGGATTTAACTTCCTAAAAGGTTTTCGAAACACAGTGCTTAGGGCATGTTTAGCAACACAAAAGCAAAGGTAAAAACAACAAATCAATTTCTCTGCTCTTAACACTACCTGAAATGCAAGAAAGGCCTCATCCCTACCTCAGCTATCAGAACCTGTCACATTGTACATTACTGTGGAATCAAACAGGAGATTTATTTGCTCCGATTATCCCTAAACTCAAGAACTTTAAAATAAAAAAGCTGCATACCTTAAAGAAAGCAGCAAACTATTATTTCTAGTAAGTTTGAGTTATTTTGCAAGATGTTAACATTTCAGTTGTGCTCATGTACAAAGAAGCAGCAACAATACAACACAGTGTACTTAAGGAAGCGAGACCATCTGTGTTGCACACGTTGGTTCTATGAGGTAGGAACGTGAAACCTTCTCTAAACAGGTATTAAAATTAACAGCTCAGTTCCTGTCTGCTCTCACATAGATCCTCCAGTATCCTCAGAATCCACAGGGTAATTTTTTAACAAAGCATGAGGGGGGTCTGGGCAGAGACGGCAGAGCAACCTTTTAAGTCAGAAGACAATTTTCAATATATCCTATAAATCAGAGGCTCTATAAAAATGTAGGCAACACACAATCTGTGCTAGTGGGAAGCCAGTGGTGGACCCACAGCCTCCAGTAAATAAATGGAGTTGAGAAAAGTACTATTCCCTTACTGCAGGCTGAGATGGCTCAACCAATGCATGACTGCCCAGCAGAGCACTGCAGTACACAATAAATAAATACACCTGCTCAAACAAACCTGGTCTCTGTTCCAAGGAGCTTATGGATTAAAAGGAACAAAGGGTAAACTCCATCACACCAAACTACATCAGAACTGCAAGTCCATGGCACTTGAGTAAGCAAACACTACTCAAACTGTTTGCTGGACAACATCTGACCTACTCCACAGAGAAATCCTAAATGATATTTTCCCGATAACATCAGAATATAAAAAGTTTTCTAAAGAAAATAATTTAAAAGAAATCTACAGATGTCACATCTACTGGTCTGGCTGCTCTATTTAAAGAATAACTGCAGCATGCAGCTCGTGCCTGAAAGAACAAAAGGCTGCAGCTATTTATGAAACACCTGCAAGTATTGTGGCAATTCAGTGTAACTGAACACTTTGTATTCCTAAAACAGCATTAGGTCACAGTGATATGAAAAAGCTAAATGGAAAGCACTGCTCATTTTATTGAGTTACATCTGGTTCATTTTTAAAAAACATTTATTTTGAACTACAATCTTTTTAAAAAAAGATTTTTTTGTACAAGCAGTGTCTGTATGAGGTCTCAGTGGAGTGAGTGATCATCAGGACATTATCAAATGATCATAAATATGTACCATGAAGAAGTTGGAAATGCTACTAGAACACAGAAATAGTACATTACATTAAGTTACTTGCAAAGACAGACCCATTAAGAGATAAACTGTCCCTTCCCAGTTGCTGCTCCTATCAATCCACCTTCAAAATGAACTTGCAAAGAAAGAGAAACATGAAAGCAAGTCTGCATTTCACCCAAAACTCTGTCTATTCAAATGTGTGCTACAGGGCTAATTTAATGGTTTACTTGCCAGCTTACTCTGAGTGAGAAAAGACACATACTAACACCTCATAACAACTATTAAACAAACTGGAATGACTCTTCTCATGTTAATGCTGGTTTTAGGTACGCTCCTGCACACCATAAATTGAAAGTTCTCCTCCCCCTTCCCCACCTTTGCTATATTTACTTTCCTTTCAGAGCATCAAATACAGAGGAATAGCTGTCAAATTCACAACAGAAAGAGCATAAAGGGAATTTCTGCAGATACTTAAAAAAACCCCCAAATCTCTCCCCCTCAAGCAGACTTGCATCTTTTCCCCTACAAAAAGAGGCTCAGATTCTGCCAGCCATTTCACAATTGAAAAATAATCTTTTGGCTTCCAAACTGTCAAGGAGATACAGACCCTGTGTCAGAAGCACAAAACACTGGTGGCATTTTAAGAGAATTCTTTAGAATAAAAACAACTGCCC
This sequence comes from Corvus hawaiiensis, assembly GCF_020740725.1. Taxonomy (NCBI): domain Eukaryota; kingdom Metazoa; phylum Chordata; class Aves; order Passeriformes; family Corvidae; genus Corvus; species Corvus hawaiiensis. The sequence goes on along the minus strand of NC_063216.1, from coordinate 74,054,939 downwards.
AATGCATTCAATACAGAGATCACTATCTGTTTCAATTATGAAGGTAATTACTTGCCTAGAACCAGAATTACCACATTTAAAGGAAGATTGTCCTACCTCCCACCGGTTTTAAAGATTAGATCTGCATTAGGTGCTCCCTTCGGATGCTGGTAACGAGGCCGCCGCTCACGATTAGTATTTGCTGGAGCTGGACGCTGTGCCAGAGACTGCAACATTTCTGGATTTCAGGCAGAAGAAAATTAAATAGAAGAAAGTTAAATACATTTTCTGTGCATAATTTTACAGAGGAATTTACACAAAAACATTTCACTGCCATTTATACTTACACTTTGCTATAAGAGTTAACACTCCTCAAGTTATTCCAAAAAAGTTAATTACAAAAAGTTATTAAATTGCATCGACAGCTTCGATAAACCCAAGCTACCCCACAACATGAACTTGCATCTCCAGATGTTCCTGCAGAAGGAACTTCCAGCAATGGTTTTCATCACAGATGCTCAAGAAAGGGCCTGTGACCTTTTCTTTCTCCCCAACAAGCCACCACTTTCTTCACCAATGATCAGGAACAAAGACTCACAAGCAGTATGAGGGGCCTCTACATTAAACCTCCCTGGAATAGTAACAACTGGACAATGCTGCTGCCAATTAAGGACTCAGCAAGAAACCTGTCCTAAAATTAGGCATTGCCAGTCAGGTATTTAAGTCTAAGCTTGGCATAATTGGATCCTTTTCCAGGGAAGACAGGCACCTGAAGAAGGTGACTCAGCTGACCTACATTGCACCAGCTGTCCCATGGATGGAGTTTTTCACTTTATCAGCAGTAGGAATAACTTGGTGGGTGCAGAAAGCAGCCCACACTACCCAGTTTAGCCCTGGACAGCCAACTTCTAGGCAATTTAAGCTAGGATAGTATCGTATTTTGACATTTGGTAGAACTTAATTTCTAAAATTTTATTTCATTTTTTTAATGATAAAAAAAGGTCTCTTTACCAGGCTAAATTAATGGTTTTAAGTAGCCAATATAATTACAGATACATCACAGGAACTGCCAGGTAACCTCTGCCAATCTGTTAATTCATCTAATGGAAAGTATTCCTGACAGTCCACCTGAGCGAGGATCTACATTACTCAGCAAACAGACAGATGGGATAAATGAAGGGGAAAAGTGGAATAAACTGTTAAACAGATTATGGTTGAAAGTCTGCTCTGTCTGGTTCTCTAATCTCTGGTAATCTCATTGGAGACACACACCCATCACCTGCTACACACGAACTTCCACTGCTCTCAGTAGGGCCAAACTAGAGATTAATGAGTTTCCCTCACCATTTACAAAATGCAGGTGAAGCTTTCAGTAAAGGTATCCACCCAGTCTTGGAGAAACTGGGAAACTGTGACTGATTTAACAAACAATATCTGTGTTAACAGTCAATGACCCTTGTATTCATGTTTTGTACCCTCCCCATTCAGCACTTGGCAAAGGCAAAGGAAGCCACTGAACACATTGATAGTCCATATTTGTAAACATCATGAAACATTATCCTTCCCAACAATCCCGTGTGCCAGGAAGGGATGTCTGGGGGCAATGAGGAGACTCAGGAGGAAAACCAGATGAGGGTACCCTGCCAGCCAGGTATGAGCAGCAAGCAGTGAATGAACAAGTACGTGCACATCTGCCTCTTCTGTTTTCCACACGGGAGGTGAAATATGGGACTGGGAAGTTCAGTACTAGAAAAGGTAACAGAAGGCAGAGATGGCAGGGGACCACAGCGTGTTTTCTAGGCTGAAGGCACATCACCAAACCCCCTTGATTTTTTAGTGAAGAAACAAAAATAATCCGCACAGAATAGTACCAGTCTAAACTAGAGAGCCACCCAAGTTCCTAATAGTTCTTTAAATTAAAAAATGTTTGTAATATAATAAGCTTTGCTGAAACATTAAATCATTATCTGACACTACTTTGAAGTACATTGGTGAATTTCCATCTATTAGCTACCCCATGCAGATGAAAAGAACAACAAGCCCATGTGCAAACACTGGGACAACCCTGAGGCATTCCTCCAGAAATTGAGAATTCTTCCTCCCTTGGTAACTTCAAAGCTTGAAACAGAAATTTAAACCCAACACTTTCATTCAGTGGGTAGGTACCAACTTGTCACAGACAGGATGACTCTTCAGAAGTAACAATCAGCTGCACAAAAGCTAAATAAAAAACTATTCCAAAGGCAAATGTAATTTGGCCTGTTTAATTTAGCCTGATTAAAAGGTCCTTCTTAGTTTGGTTTTACTCTGTATATTACCCAGGTTAATAAGATGCATCAACAGATGTTTTAAAATGGGATGTCAATTACGGAAAACCCTTTTTCCTCTGTGTTGACTTCCTTCTTGTATTAACATTTTATACACAGCAACTAAATAAAAATCTATGAGAAAAAATTTTTAAAAATGCCTATTACCATGTGTCAGTTGGATTTGGTTGTCTGATTTTGTCCAACAGAAATGAACCAGTGTGATCCTTTTTCAGATAAAAAGCACAACTGCTCACAATAAAATCCTACATTAAAGAGGTTCATTTTATAGATATCAACAAAGTCATACAACAGGGCATAAAACCCTATTGCCTTGACCAGTAGAAATATCAGAAGTATCTAATGAGGAGAAACCAGCAAAACGTCTGAGGCATCTAATTCTAGAGTCTTACTCTTTCTCTTCCTTTTTTACAAGTGGGCTTTTTAAGAACAGAGTGTCTCAGAAAAGCTCCTGAGCTAATTACCATGTTTCACACTATGAATATATTGTGTTAACATTTCAGAGCTCTGCAGACACTCACTTTGGAAGATACTTCTTTTTACAATTACAGGTTTAGTTTTGGTACTATCAAAGTTCTGCAAGGAGTACTGGATTCTATAGTGGTTTTAAATTAGAACTGCTTTAATTTAATTATTTCCCACTTCTTGATGAACAATGACCTTTCACTAAATCCCTTAAATGAGATTTCCTGCTAATTAACTACTTACACTGTGATTAGCACCTGACTACAACATCTTTACAAAAGAAAAAAAACAGAGCAAAAACTTGAGATGTTAAATGGAAACAGTAACATAACACAAATTTTATTGGGCTGGCTTTGTTTACCATCTGAGTAACCAAGGGAAATTGAATCTGAAAAAAACCAAAACGGAAAACAAATCACCCAACTACTAAACACATCAAGTGCACCTGTTTGCAGACTGTATGATCTGCTGCATTCACTGCTTGCTTTCATCTGTCCAGATTCCCAAATGCCTCATTTGCATGTCTTAAAAGACCAAATTAATCATGTAACCCGTATGAAACTATTTTGTTAATACATGCTTATGCTCCAGATTTGAGGACTCCTAGAACCTTTACAGTATGAAGCTGAGGTAACATTTTGTAATTCTCTGGTGAAGGTTACCTCAGGACTTGCAAGTCTCAGCAAGACTAATGAAGAGTCTGAATACTACTGATATCTAAAACACCTATTAATAGCTTAAAAGCAGAGTTTAAATTCACCTTGTATCCAACTCAACTGTCTTGCAGTAAATATCAGATTGATTTTGTACTACCTTAATTTAAAAAGAACAATCTCAGTTCTTCCCCTTTCCCAAAATAAATGGAAATGCTGAAATTTGAGACCCACTTGAAAACTCCCTTTCATGGAACAGCTACAAAAACTTCTTCAAGTATAAAGACCAGGGAGGAAACAATGAATGACTAGAACCAAAAAGATAGGTTTCCCATAAGTACTGCAAATCAATATTTAGAACTTCAGCTGCTAATCATCACAAATAATACTTTCTGCAGATCCACAAAGGCTCCCCTGAAAATAAAAACTAAATACATGGTCATTTTCTTACCCTGATAGTCCTCTTGTTCCTGCCGTTCATTGATATCTAAAGTGAGCTTTTTCATCCTCATTCTCTCTTCCTGTTCTGCTTGCTGTTGGTTCCAATGGTTCGCAGCAAGTTGGGAAGACATCGGTACATTTAGGATCTTAAACTGCAAATGAAAATAAGTTTTTAAGTGCCCATCGGAGAAAAAACCCCAACCCATACAAAACAGTCCAAAACACAGAAATGCTATGCTTATTTCTAGGTTATTTCAATGAGATACTTTCTACAGAAGTTTCTGTGAAATGTGTTTTTTGTTGGTTTGGTTTTAAGCTCTTTTTCACCTAAAGCAGCATGAGAAAATGCAAGACCTCCTAAAGACACAGAGAACACACAAAAAAGGCTGAGACCAAAACCTACTACACACAGTATTCATGGGAACAAAACTGACTTTCTCTAGGAAGGCATAGCCATATGCTTTATTTCCTATTTTCATACCAGCTGATATGCCCACAGAGAATTGCACTGGTCTTGAGATAAAAGCACCACAGCTGGCTCAGAAAGCTGCATCTCCCTATTCAGGTCTCTTCCTTCCAAAGAGATGAAGCCCCCTGAGTAGAATTTCTACCATTGAAATGTTCTACCAACATTTCAAGCATTCTAGACATTCCCTGGCATTCCTTGGCCAGTACTTTTCTTTTTAAGAATAATTCTGGCTCCCCAGTGCTTCTTATTAGTCTGAGGACAACCACGGTGTCAGACTGACCTTTTCCTCCTCCCCCATACCCAAAGGTGCCCACCACACATTCAATCCATTATCTGATTCGCCATAAGGTAAACCAGGTAAGCTTGGCACTCCTACAGAAGTACCCTCTCTCTGGAAATCCAGTTGGTGTTTTCAGGAAGGTGTAAGGAAGGCGATTTTTTGTTCCTCAGACTCAGAAAATCCAAGTTGCTACAATTTTTTTTTTTTTTTTTTTTACAATTGTTCCAGAACAGAGAAATAATTCTTAATCTTATCCCCAACTGAAACAACAGTTCTCAGAATACCCTTAATGCTAAAGTTTGCAAACATTTAGAATAATCTCACTTCCTCCTTCAACTCCATGTCCATTAGAAATAAGTATCTGTGTGCCAAAAGAAGGGTAATACACTTAAGGATAATCAATCTCAATATTCCATTAACTACTCTGAATCCTGCTGCTTGTTTCATCATGGGAGATGTATTTCCAAAGAAACAGAAGCAAATTCCTAAGTGTTCTTTTCTGTTACACTGCCAAAAGCTGCTGAGAGAGAAATTATCAGAACCTCTGTTGAGAAGGTTTAAAGGAAAAGCAAAATCCTCACCACCTGCGGTTAGTATTTAATGCAATAATCCTTAAAGAATCTCAAGGTATCTCAGAGAGTAATGCCCCACTAGCAGCAGAGTGATGAGTGTGAGAAGATTCCAAGTACTTAGATGAAGCATTTGAAAATAATGTGTTTGAAACAGTTAAGACAGACTCTTGCAAAGACCCAAGAAAAACCTGGGTACAGTAAATCCCTAAACCCTACCAAATACAAGATAGATTTAGATGAGTTTTTTTGTGGCTGGGAGTGAGAGTAATAGCATAGTATATTGAATATAAAGATGAGCTTGTTATTAAGGTGTGCAGGGAAGAATAGAAATGGAAGTTGAAATTTCAAGAACAAAGAAAGCTCTGGTTACTTATTGCTGAGTAGGCTGTGTGTGTTCCCAGATATCATCAAATGAACTTCATGTAAACTACACAAATAACTAATCCATTAGCAGTACTTCATGATAAAAATCATTCCTAAGCTTCACCATTAAGCTCCTCATCCATTTTAATACATCCTTTATATTTTCTCTGTTCTATGGATTTATCAGCTTAATGGGATTGGTGTTCTCAGACAGGATGCTTGAAGTAGAAAAAGAGAAGTGAACTAAAGAAGGGTGTAAATGAGAGGAACAGATACAGAAAAACAACAGCCTGGCAATTCACCACTGAGTCACTATCTCAAGGCAATCAGCTGCCACCTGAAATCAAGTCACTGATGACAATTACTACAGGATATGATGATTACTGAGCAACTGAAACATTTCCGATTTGCAAATAGTGAAGAGGTGTATCAAAAACCTCTTATTAAATCTGTGAGATGGGGGCAGGACAGAGAATTACACTTAAAAGATGTCAAACTGAAAGAAGATCAAAAATGATTATTCAGAAGACTACACTACAGATTTTATAAAAATGCCATGAGATAAAGATATGAAGACATAAACAAGATAAAGAATTTCACATTCAGGGAGAGATTTGACAATTCCATGGATATTATCATTCTTTTATGGAGCCTTGCTAAAAATCTTTCAAAGGGAAGGAAATCTTTTGTCTCAGGTTGTAACCAAATTTTTTGACTTTTCTTTTTACTGTCTATACCTCATTTTAGTTCACACCTACCTGGCATAAAACTTCTTGGTTCAGAAACACCAAATAGTATTACGTAGAGATCAGCTCTGATCCCTTATGATGACAACATTATTTCCCCTTGCTCTCTCATGGCTTATGGATAAATCACAATGCTATCATCTTAATTTCAAATAATCGTGTTAGGTTCTACTGCTACTAGTTGTCTAAGTTTTGAGGATAAAATATGGTGTCCTTGGCACTATCAGCCTGCAATGACCATTAATCTGGGTATATGCAGCTGCTAAATACCAGTCAGTTGTTCTATTACTTCAAAAAAAACTACTTGTCAATGCTGCCCTAAAATCTGGGTGGACACTGACACATGAATGGAGTATTTGGCAACTGGACCTCCACTACCAAATGTTACCCTCGGGAAGGAAGCACAGCATGATCCATTTTCCTAACACTGCTTGTTTCAGCAGCACCAAAGAACACAGAGACCAAAACCATTACTAGCAGAACAAGCAATTAGGCTGATGTCATTTATCACTCTGGTGACTGTGCAGATGAATTTACTTACAGCCTGCCAGGCCACTGCAAACTCTTTTGGCTGTTTTTAAAAGCTGAAAGCTTACAGCTATACCTTAACAGTGAAGTATGCATCCAGCACTTCAAAACTCTGTGCACATTCTGCTCATGCAAATTTAAAATAAAGCACCGTAAGAAGAAATAATTATTTTCTTTTCAACTCCACCTCTTCTTTCCTGCTTATTTTTCTATTAAAACTCTGTACCAAAATACATTTTTTTTTCTGAATACAGAACTATGGACAAAGAAGCCTTTCATTAACTCAAGAGCTGAAGAAGTCTATAAAGCAACTGTTTTCTACATTTCTAGAAACACTGAGAAGAGTTTTGGCAGGAAGAGCCTACTCCCAAAACCAAATATTGGGGGAGGAGCAAGGAAAACTCCTGAACAAGTTCTGCTTTCTTTTTAAGTCACATGTTTGCAATATTTTCCCCTTTACATGGAATATGAAGATCCCAAAATTCCTTGTAACTACAGATACTCCTAGTAAATTATCCGAAAAAAGCTAAACAACATTTTTTTAAAAATTGAGTTCTCTTAAACCCTTTCTCAGACCAACAACCACATTTAAAAATCTCCCACTCAAAGCTTTTGTAGAACTTTGTACACCACGTTCAAATTCCAGGAAAACAGAAAAACCACCTCCTACATGGATTTTTGAAACGTGTTTCATATGAAAGAAGAGAAGGAGCCTACTTCAGGTTTATACACCTCAACTGCTACACTACTGTCACAATTTAGGTAACAAATGTAAAAACCAAGTAGTGACATGGATCTAAACACTTGAAAGGCTCAGATGCATGGCATGAAACAATTCCTTGGGTATGCTTTCCATACAAATTCAGAGTAATTTATTTTCATCATCAAATTATACAACCAGAATGAAAAGGTTTCTTTAGAACACCTAAACCATGACGAGAAATACATGTGGAATGTGTTACGTAAAGATTTGTGTACTATGGATTTGCTGAGCTAGGAAAATTCAAACACACACTGGAGAAAAGAGCCAAGACTAACATACAGCTCAGCTGCATGAGGCAAGGAGTTAGTTTGTTTTATCAACCTGATTTCCACTTAAGTTCCTGCAAGAGATTCACTCAGTGCATTCTGGAATAGCCCCCTATGAGTGTCTTCAGAGATAATGACTTTTTTTTTTTTTTTTGCAAGTTGAATAAATTCAGCCAAGTGGCAGTTACTTAGGAAATGGAATTTAGCAATGACCATATATCTTGACTTGAAGCTGAAAGTGTTTTCAGAAAAACATGTAGAATCTTAAAAATTCCAGAATATTCCTTTTTCCTTTCTACTCCTTTCAATGTTCAGTGGCAGTTCACCAACCACATCTCTTAATCTTCCACAACTATATCTAAAATACATGCAAGACATACCACTGTCCTACTGGTATAATCACCAAATGTAAATAGTAATGGTATAATCTGACCATAGAATTTTTCTACAAGAATTTTCTACCAAGAATTCCAAGAAATTATATATGGTATTTTCTATTTGTCAAAATGAAGTTGTCTGTATCCAATTTGGAGAAACGAAAGAAGAAATAAAAATTTCTCTGTTACTTTTTTTGAAGTGAAAGGCCTTATTTTTTTTTTTTACACAGTATCTATACCTTACATAAACTCTTACCTGCTGTTTGTTGCCTTTTCTTGTTAACATGACAAATGGCATTGTGTCCCCAGACTCTGACTCTCCTTCCCCACCTCCAAGTGGGGGGCCCTTCTTCAGCTGACTTTTGAGGTGCAGAGGAATAGCAACATCCAACTGATGCACTTTAACAGATTCACCACTCCGTTGCTATTAAAAAAAAGTGAATTCTATAAAAGATCAGATGCTGACACAGTCAATCAGGCTGGAAACAATCTGATTTTCACAAGTGAGAAAAGGTTTAACCTTCCAGGAAAATGAAGGAATATATAAATACATTTATTAGGCTTTATTATATTTTCCTTTGGTTTTCCTTGCTTGAGAAGGAAGTTACAGGGCAATCTCTTAGGCAAAGAAATCTAGAGACCTGATGAGACACACTGTGGAATGTCCATTCTTAGTTCATGATTTTTTTGGTACATCTTATTAGTATATTTATTATACAGGGCTTGCTGTACTCAATACTTACATATTTACCAGATGTGACTACAAAAAAAGGGTACTAAAAGGTTATGTAAATTGAAATGTATCTGCATTTTAAGCCTATTACAGCCTAAGATAAAGGCAGAAGTGTTGCACAGTATCTGCTGCAGTTATTCCTCATTCTGTAAAAGATACGTCAGTATATCATTCACTGGACAAACAATACAATTAACAGCTATTTTACTAAAAGCCAAACATCAACTGCAGAGAAGAGGTCAAAACAAAGAAAAAAAAAATCTTCATTCCTTTAGTATGGTAAGCTAAGCATTAATCACTTAGTTTAAGAAAAAAATCAACACAGTTAGCTGTACATTAAATTAAGAAAATAACTATTTATACCTGAAGATTTTCCAGCATCATTTTATCCAAGGCCTGAATGAAGTCCTCATCCTCTGCACAAGGGACATGCTTCAGTCCTCCTCCTTTAATCATTACTTCCTATTGCAATGGGGAAAAATCATCCATTACATTAGTTTCAGAAATATGAATATTCAGTCTAGAAGTGGCAAATATCCTTATTGCTTCTGTATCATACACAATCAAAAGGTTTATAAAACCAAATTGTTCAAGAAAGAAGTTTTCAGCCTTGATTATTTTCTTGAAAGGCATATTTCCTGATTTATGGTCACTCATAATATGGTCACACAGTTGTGTGTGTGTGTGTGTGTGCAGGTGCATGGACACATTCAAGATGTGGCAACAATACAAATAAAAGTCTCTATCCTTAACACACCTATTTTAACTCAATTTTCCACTAAGTCCATAAAGTTAAACGGTATTTTCAAGACAAAGACTACCTTTCAAGTATTTGGAAAGCAAAACATGACAACAAAACTGTCTGAAGTCAGCACTCCACATATTGTTCTATTGTGTTCATTATTTCCTTACTATGCAACGCAATTCAAGGTAAACCAGATGAATTCTTTAGTTGCAAATGCTGTAATTTGTCAATCCTAAATTCGTATTTTAGGACTTTTGCACTTTTTAGCTAGCATCTTTTTCTGTTTTGAGAGCCAGTGGAGGGTAATTAGTTTACCTTTTTGTATCCTATCAGTTTGCTACTATTGCTGGCATTATAAAACCATCATTTACACGGTATTTTCCAGTCTAGCTACCTGTGAAAGCTCACAGTCTGGTGAAAACATGTTTTAGTAAAGTTGACAGCATAAATATTTTCAAAAGGTAATAACCAAAGTTTGCAAACATGAAAATAAGCGATAAAATGTATTTGAAAGAATAACAGGAAGTGTCCTTGCTGTATTTTCCCAGATATGAGGAAATATGAGCAGCATTGGCAAAAAACATTCAGTAAAGAAAACCAAAGATGCAAATTCAATTCACTTATCTCCAGCTCAATACATACTGTATTCTCCTCATCGGTTTCATTTTCCTTATTGGAGTCTGTAAGATAATCTGTGTTTTCTTCCTCCTCTTCTTCACCCTCTTCTTCCTCATTGTCAGAGCCCTCCTGAAATATTCAATTTATAACTGATGACTGTTTTAAAACAAGAAGGACAGCTGGTTTCTCAAGCATTTTCTGCACCTTTTCTAAACTCTTCCCATCCAAACTTGCTCAGTTCAGTCTTGGTAAATTTGTTTGTTATGGTTTTTATTTAATGTTTCAGTCTGAACTCACTCAGCTTTACCTGCTAATTTCAGAAATGTACAGCAGAAAATGGAGTAGTGGCTGATACACCAGATGGTTGTGCTGCCACTCAGAGGGAACTCCACAAGCTGGTAAGAACTCATGAAGTTCAAAGAAGGGAAATAAAAAGATCTCCAGAGGTGCCCTCTCCACCCCCCAACTGTTTATGATTCTATTGGTACTAATTTATGGGTGAAGGAACAAACCCAGCCAAACTTCAGGACCTTTAGTGCTGAGAGACATATATTGAAACAAAGTTTATTAGTAAATCAACCAGCCCAAGCATATGGAGAAAAACTGTTCTCTATTTCCTTGATGAACTCATTTTCTTGTAACAATACCATTATCATGCCAACTTTGCTGTGTCACAGTGACAAGTCAGAATTTCTACGTACTTGTGGTTTTTTTTATTGGCTCCACCATTTTTGATTCAAAATATTATTAGTACAGTAAACAAGGAAGGTTTTTATGCTCCATAAATCTTTTATTTATTCATATTGCATAGGCATACCCTGAACACCTGTTATCTTTCCTAATGACTGCTTTGACATTTAGTCAATACATTTGCTTCTACAACAGAAAAAGAATGTCATCTGAAAGTGGTTTTTTTCCATGCCAAAAGCTGAAGGTATCTTTTTGTTGAGAAGCAGCACATACCCCGAGCAAAGTTGTCAGGTTCAAGTTTCTGCCAAAATAAGGAATAAGCCTCGGACACTCAGTTTTCCACACACAGAACTGGGATGGGAATATCCTCACAGTGCTGACTGGGCTGTGCACACCCACATTTCACCCACTAACTCTGTGACTCAGAAGGGCTTCAGAAACTAACAAGCAATCAAAATCACTTCTTTTACATGAGGCAAGGTAAATGATTAAGTTCACCTCTTCTTCTGGGTCATTTACTTCACTTTCATTTCCAGATTGTTCCTCTGTCTCTGCTCCACCTTCCTCCTCTTCTTCATCCTCTTCCAGATTCTCCCCTTCCGTAATGGAATCTTTGGAATCTTTGTCATTCACAATTCCTGAAATTTGGAAAAAGAGAATGATTTAGAACATCAGAAAACATATAACCACTCAAGTTATACGTGGAAGATCACTTAAAAAGTCCATTGTTACTGAGCACTGAAGCTTCCCATTAGTCATAATATTTGACTTCCGAATGAAACATTTCCCATATAGTTAACTTAGTCATAAAGGGTAATAATGTCCTGTCAGAAAAGGAGGAAAACATTAAAGAGAATGCTTAAAATCTCCCAGACAACAGAAGAAGCTGTGCAAACTGCCTCAGAACATCCTCAAACCGAATGTGGACCCTACTGAAACACGTACCAAAGTCTGAGTCCAAACTACAGAGACTACAAAACCAGCAGAACCCAGAGACATGAAGCCCCTGCAGTCTTCTCTGCAGTACTTCCCACTACTGTCAACTAACAGTTTTGAAACAACAATTATCTCAGCCTGTAATAAACCTTTATGATTCTCTCCTAATGCTCTGAGGCTGCACTTGAACCTATGAGGATGTAGGTGCCTTTATGAAGTCTCTGGGAAAGCAAAGTCTCTTCTAAAAGCATTACATAGTGTGCTCATCCTCCTTGCTGACATGATTGACAATTCTTACACTTGTGTTTTTAGTTCATTTTGCAGTTTCTCTTCCTGACCTGCTTGTCTTCTGCCCCTCAAGATGTTTTAGTTTACTCTGTCTGTAAAATATCAAACATAAGTATCTCCTTTCTTTCAGTAAGGCATCCTTCAATGTAATACCATTATTTGTACCATTTCCACGGAAGTGAAAAAGAAGTTTTAGCTTTTTTTCAGTGTTTCAGTGTCCAGTCTTAGATACAGATTTCAATCAGAATGTTTTTAAGGACTGAGCACGGTTCTGATTCAGGAAAAAAAATAAGATCTGTTTTTAGAGAAGGACTATAGCAGTATTTAAGTCATCCAATGCAAAAGCCCCAAACTTCCAGCATATGCTATTGTTCTCATACATTCTTTTTTTCCTTTCATTAATTTACAAAGCCACTTAATCCTCCAGAGGGATTGCTGATGTCAGCCTTCTAAGCCACTAATTTTTCTAGGACTTTACTGAGGAGTCAACACAGTTACTATGCAGGTTGTCATTCCTTTTTTGACATTACACCAACTGCACTTAAGGTCAGCCATTAGCATAAAGTTTTGTGAAGCTCCTATTATTTGTAGGAAGTGCTGAGTACCTTTCAAAAGAATATTACAGCTTATATAACTACTTGTATATTTCTTCCTGGTTATCATTTTGAGAACATGAAAGCCATGAATTTAGATCATACCATAGGGGAATTCTAATCTGCTTTTCAGTTACTACATAGGGAATTTCAAGGCATGTCAATTAAATAAACAGCGTATTTAAAAAAAGTTCCTCCTAAAGCAGAAGTTGCAACATTTTATGTAGCTATGAGACACATTCATCCCACTGAATTAAAGGATTATTCTTAAAAATTGAATTTTTCCAAGTAGATGAAGTACTATTAAGGCTCTAATTAACACTTAGTAAGTCTAAAATTTACATATAAAATCTTTTAATGAACAAGGTTGTTTTCAAATAAAAATGGAAGATTAAAAAACAATTCCATTTAACAAGTAATGAGCATGGTAGCATCAAATATTTTCTAAGAATGGATATGTACAAGAGGTTTAAAGGTTACTATGATGGTTACAGTTTTAGATACTCACTAATCAATATATTTTCAACAGAGCTGTGCTGCCAGCCCAACTGTTTTCTCCTGAAATTAGTGTGCTTCCTATATTTTTCTGATTAAATTAATAGTTTTCTTCCTCATCATTTGCACCATGTGACTGCATAAATTAATACACACACATATACGCTTCTGCTCTCCAGATACTACTATATTAAGAGTATTCATATTGACTATTTTTTATAACATTCAGTACTTCAGAATTATGGAGATTCTGTGTGATATCCATGGTGATCAGAAACATGCAAAGAAGTTACAAAAATATTTCCATCGTGAGAATAAAATAATCATAACAATACTTACACCTGCTACCATCATAAAGAGAAAATTTTAAGAACTACAAGAATTGTAAAAAATACCTAACTTCCCTTGCACATTTTCTTACCCAATTTTATTAAGAATTCTCGTTCCAAGTCTTGCACCTGTCTGACAGCTTCTTCCAGAGAATTGCAGAGTTTTATCTTTGGTCTCAGCAGTTCCAGTGTATCACTGATCATATAGTCTATGTCTATAGGAAAAGGGTGGTCTTTCGTCCAAACATCCAGACTTTTTTTCCACCACACATACCGCTAGAATACAAAATATTCAAGTCAATTATATGCACAGATGTTTATATACCATTTAAGCCATGAAGTTAAAAACGTCACGTTTGTACAGTAGAAAGTGCAAAAGATTTCACATCACTCGTCCCCTATTTCATGCAACTAATTAGATGTTCTTGTATCACTAAAAACTGTTTGATAACACTGGATATCACAAACATTAAGAATGTGCTCCTTCTATCCTGACTACTGTTACAAGTCTGAAGACTGAACAAAAAAAGCCCTGGCAAGAAAGTGCCTTCTCAGGGTAAACTCTTTCTACAAGAGATGAGCACTTAACAACCAGCCAGCTTCCAATTCTCTCCCCCATATATTTTCAAGAAAATTAATTCCCCTGAAGGCATATGACGGGCAAAAGGGGGGGAAACATCACAAAAAAAAAATCTTTAGACTGCAGCCAGCTTCAAGTGACTTACCCAGCTTGCTTTATAACAAATTCGCATATACCCCTTACATTAACATTGTAAAAAATAAATGCTGATTTTAAGTGAACCTAACAGTAGAACTTGAGAACTAAGGGGCTGCAAAAACTGCATCTGAGAACGAAGTATGAGGACAGAATCTTACTTAAAAGGTGACATGCTCAAGAAGAAGGCCTGCTGAAATTACTAGGTGGAACAGAAATATAATGATGTCTTCCCCAAAACATTTATTTTTGCATTTACAGCGTACAACCTGGTCAAGTGGGAGGTGTCCCTGCCCATGGCAGGGGGTTGGAACAACAAGGTGATTCTTCAGGTCCCTTCCAACCCAAACCATTCTGAGATACTATACTTCAAAACATCATTTTCCACCTTGCATACAGATGAAGGATTTGATTCCTTAAAGTTTGAAATAAGTTGTTATCACCTTAATTTTTATTTTTTAATCCCCTTGTTTTAGTATAAATTATAGAGAAAAGCAGAAAGAAAAAGAAATTAAATCAGCAAGTTTTAGCATGAATTCAGTGGTCTGGAATTCCTCATTTCAGTGTTTCAACACTCATTATGAAATCTTTTCCCCACTTCATTACATCTATTGAGTCAGAACTTTCTTTGCTTCAACTTGTGCCCATTACCTCTCATCCTTTCACTGCGCATGCCTGAGATGTATCTGACTTCTCTTTCTCTACAAAAACCGTTAGCTGAGGAGAGCAACCTAAAAAATCTTCTCCAGCTGAGCAAACCAGCAGTGTGAGCACTGAGAGCCTCCTGATCATTTTGGTACAACTCGACATACACATCACTTGAAAATAAAACTGCTACCAGACAGACAAGATTCTTAAAATTATAGTGCTAGAGAACAATGAGAGAAATATGTACCAGACTGACTTACATTAGCTTGCTAAAGAATTCTACAGAACTGTATAAGATTTAGAATACCTGAAAATATACAAGGAAGCAATCAAGTTTTCGTTTGCTGGATCCTCTGTCAAAATACTGCCCACAGGTATCGAGGATAGTACAGACGAGTCTGATTCTGAAAAGATGTTCTGGAGGGTCCAGTGGACTAGGACTGCCATCAGGGTTCACACCAAACGAGGTGAAGGAATATAGAGTTCTAAATATTACAGCAGACTCCACCATTCGGTAATTGTAAAGCTCCCCCAAAAACTTCGCACTGCTGATCCGCCGCTGGTTAAACTTTGGTTGATTAACCTTTATCAAAAAAGAACAAGAAAATTCATTCTATCATGCAGACACAATAGAATATTAAAAGACCCAAACCCAACAAACCTTTTGCAAAGAAAAAAGGTGCATTAAAAAATTGATAGAATTGTTTATAATAAAAGATGGTTATTTATGGCTACATACATTATACAAAACTAAACATTAAAAATTAGTTATGAAAGCTGGTTAACTAGTATTTAAGTTCCAATACATTTAGCATACACTCCACCTTAAATCTATGATGACTTTTCATCACTCAGAGAATTAGTGTAATTACAGTATCTATTAAAATATGGACTGGTCTCCAAAGTAACTTGAAGTTGTGTAGATCTGCCTAGACTGTGAAAGAATAAGCTCTATGCCCTTACTATGATAACGGAGGCTAAACAATTGTCTTAAGTAATGTTGTTAGTTTGGTTTTGTTGGGGTTCTTTTGGGTAGGGTTATTCTATTAATTGAAATAAACCTATACAAAGCAAGTAACTGAGGTAGAAGGTCATCATAAAAAAAAGAGAATCCAAGGATTCCTTTCTTTAAGCAAGATTATTTTAGTTTTCCTTTCGACATAAATAGATGAATACAGCTAAGCAAGAATACTGGTTGTTTACCTCCATTCCTAGTCGAATATCCTCTAGCACTCCATCCACAACATGAATTCCAACATCTTCCTGGTAAAGGACCAACCCTGCTAAGAGGTTGGCTACACAGTGAATACTATTATATTTCACATTCCAGATGTTGATCATACAGCATATAACATAGTCCTTAACTTCTGCATCCTGCCAAGGCAGCTTGCGCATCTGTCTCAGGACCTAAATCAAATTTTAAGACAAGCTTCACATTTTAGCAGGTAAAATATCATATATGTTCCCTGTCATCCCCCATCTCTCCTGGTTGGGATGAAATCCCTGCCTGCAAACAACCTCGCTCTCCCTTCCAGGCATTCTCCAGACCTGCAGTGGCTATGGAAGACTTTATGTACATAACCCAACTGCTGTCCTCAAGCTACTATCAAGGTGTCCAAGGCTGTTCCATAATTTCCTTGCTCTTACTGTCAGTATTTAACTGAAGCCTTTTTTCTCTTACTCTCCCATCACAATGTACAAAACACAACGACTTTCATCTCATTTCCCTTTGTTCAGCACTTGATGCTGTTGAGAACACAGGTCCACAACTGGAGCTTCTACGTCTTCCAATAAAAGAAATGAAACCATCTTAATCATTGATACAAAAATGATCCCTCTTCCTTGCAACTGAAAAAACCATAACCCTCCCCAAACCTTTTCCAAAGTTACTACTACACCACTTTCAGTAAAAACTGTATTAAAGATTTGAAAGGATTTACCTTCTCTGTGGTGACCTTGGAGAGATCCTTGTAAAGAAGCTTACGGATATATTCCTGTAAGGGAGGACGTTTTTTCTTCACAGTTTTTTCAGCTGGAGGGGGATTACAGTAGTAATAGGCATTTTCTACCATTGTAACGTAGCGTGCATCAAGATGCATTGCTTGTTTTTTCCTCATCATTTGTTCCTGGAAACAAATGCAAATGACCACTGAGAGATGCTGACATACCATATTTTCAAGCCAAAGACTTTTAGAGTTACATTTGGGATACAGTAAATAAGAAAGGTTGCAGAAAAGTAAGTTAAAAGCTTGGGTAGAGAGAAAAAAGGACAAAGTACATATATATGGTTCTGTGTTGCCCTTTCCATGGTCATTTTTCTTTATGATCCCTATTTTTATAATGGTTCACCTGTGGTAAAAAAGGTTTCAGAAAAGTATTTAAAATTTAACCCAAAATCTTAATGCTACTGTTCAGATAAATGGTTGATAAGATTACAAGCAACTCCGTTTAAAACATTATTTAACTAGAGTTTACAAAGTAGCTCAAATACTGATGTCTTTGCACAAACACAGTGAATCATCATAAGACTGGCAATCTACTTTTTACATCAGCATGTAACTTGAGAGGTTTTGATGGTTTTGTATGAATTTCCAAAGGTTTAGACAACAGAATTTTCCTTATTCCATGCTCCATTGCTGCTGTTTACCCAAGCAGAATCGACTGCAAGAAACAGTATCTACCATAAAGTAATGTTTCAGGAAAAAGCAGATGAGTCAACACTAATTACTGTGCTTAATTGTCAGGACTGTACTGCTTTTCCTCACTTAATACAATCTTTTCTCCATACTTCATTTTAGATATGTAAGCTAAGGTTTACTTTGTGGGGTTTAAAAATTTCTTTTATCTAAAAATTCTGTACGAGAACTGAAATAGCAGTTCTAAGCTGCTGATTTTCACAGTGGAGGAGGAGCTTAATTCCATTATTAAATACTTTTTAATATGCAACTGCGTATTCATAGCTATATAGGTGTAATTCTGTAAGTTGCATTAAATTTTTATGTACATCATATGATCCTATCTATTCTAAATCACTCTATGGTGGTTCATCAGGAAACTGCACTTGTTTGAACTTTAACATTTACTAGAGATAGGCTACACAGTAATTTACAACTTCAAACAGATAAACAAAATTAACATGTAAGTACTGTTTCATCCCATCCCATCCCCCCCTCCACATGTTAGTATATCCATTCATGCAGTCCAGTAAACTAACCAAGAGTTTAAACCTCCTTTCATTATAGGTGAGGAAGCAGTATTTTTCATGCTGGTGGACTTTCCACTAAACTCGAATAATTTAAAATTTTTTTTGTAAGGCAGTGATTCAGTTCAACTGAAATGCCAATGTATTCAAACAACTCCTTAACCCTGAGTTTCAGCTGCTAATTCAGTGGGGAAGAGTAGCTGTGTGTAACATAGTAACCCAACAAATAATGTCATTTTCTTCCTGGATTTTAGTCATCTATCACCAGGAAGGTCTCCATTTGACACCAACTGTAAGGCATTTCATTCTTAACCTTTTCCACAACACAAATGGTCTTTCCTTTGATTCCCTGAGACTGTTCCTTTCCAAATGGGAAATTTCTGTCAGTAGCAGTACATTTTCCTACAGGCACCTAACAGATGTACAGCGCTTAACGACTGAGTACATAAATTGTTTTATGTGGGGAAAAGCCACTTAGAGCAGAAAATTCTGAAACCTTCCCATGACATGTATGTTAATTGTTACCTTTGAAAATTTTTCACCTTTTCTAGATAGGAGAAAATACACCTTTGCTACCTTAAAGACATTTATGACACTATACTATAAACTGAAAAATTAAGTGGGCTGAAGTGAAACAGAACAGAGAACATAGCAGAAAGGCTTGCAAATAACATTTAAAAATCCCTAAACCTACATAATTTGTATACTTTCCTGTTATAAAAAGTTGTACATTATACTGTAAATAATAGTTTATAATTAAAATGTTTCTTCCCAGAAGAGACAATAGGCACTACCTGAAGTCTCAACATCACTGTAATTTATTGGGTTTTGAGCAGTCCTGAGCGTGTATTCTAACTGTAAGTGGACTGTATTAGTCTTAATCTCTAGTCTATTAAAAATCCTCAGCATTTCAAGAAACTGTTTCAGTCGTTTTTCAGTTAAGGCAGGAAAAAGAAATCATAACAACACATTGTCTATAGTAACAAAAACCTTCTTGCAATTCAGAAGAAAAAAGCAAGACCTGAGGTCTAAAGTGTTTTAAGCTCATCAACTACTTTGGGTCTTCATTTTACTAGGCTAAAATGAAGAACTACACAGGTAAAGCATTACATTTGAAGATTAGGTTCCCATTTTTCCTCTGATAAAAACAGACCATGAACAATATTAAAAGTGTCCAGGTTAAAATATTAAAACTGTTTGGATTTTTCTTCTTGGTGAGTGACAAAATCTCTCTGCATGTAACATATACTGCAGAATCATTTCAAAAGAAAATCTGGTGACCATTAAGAAAAAAAGAAGAAATAAGTAATTAATCAAAACCTAAGCATCATGAAAATTCCAATTTAGGAAAGCATTTCAGCATGACTGACATTTAAACATCAGATCATAGTGAGATACTGAAACTGTTCAGCTTCTCCTTCCCTTCACTACCTGCACTGCTCTGCCCTGCTACTCGTTCCGACAGTTCAAAATGAAAATTTCTAATTTCCTGAAGCACATTATTGCTATAGTGAATTAACAAAGCTCTACATGAACTGCATTTACTTTGCCACAGCCTCTGCCTGTACAAACATCTCCCACAGTTTCAACATCACCTATAAAAGGAGTCACACCAAGAAGGAAGCCACCGTGTTGCTTAAGTTCTGTATATGTACCAACACAAGTGATCTGGCCCTAAAGCTTAAGACAATTGTCTAAGTTAAATGGTTAAAAATGCATCAGGAGGCTTTTAATACCAAAATTTCAAGTATTCTTTTAGCAAGACCACAAAAGCATAATACAAGAATTTGACATTTTAACATGATAATATTACATAAACTTAGATCATGATGAAGCTGATCTTCCTTTCAAAGCTCCAATTCAAATAATCCAATTCAAGTAATTAATTTATCAACAGACAAACCCTAAAGCCAATCTAGTTTTACATTAGTATTACAAATTTCATAAAGGACACTCAATTTGAAAGATTTGCCCAGAAGACAATTACGAGAAATAAACAGTCCTAATAAAAGAAGAATCTCTAAATAATTGACAAAATATTACGTAGTTCCACAAAACCAGGATATGATCACTAAATGTTTCTCTAGAAAAAGTTACTTAGTGCCACTAAATTTGTGATGCTCTTACAGAACACTTGACTTCTCAATAATTAATTTTCTCTTAATTACTTTTAAAATCCATTCTTAACTATGACTTTCTTCCACACCAGGACAAAGCAACATTGTCTTTAATACAAACATGCAGCTGTTTGGAATCTTATTATGAAATACATCATCAGCAGTAAAGATTAACACCAATAATTATTTAGAGGATCAACAGGCTTTAATTCTGCCCATAAGAGTCACTGAGTAGATCAGCTTTACAATTGCTTAGATTTTTACCACAAGATTGTAATCAGCTTGCTTTGGGAGAAATCTTTTCCACAGTTCACACCAACCTGTACCATAAGACTATGATTCAATTTGTGTAAGACTATTTAAGTCAAAATTAATCTCTGTAGGTTTTTAGGGGAATGTGAGAAAACACAGCTATTAAGATGGGATGCAGAATATAAACCTATTTAGCCTATTTTACATCTTAAATAGATATTCCGAACTTATTTGCCATCTTCCACCTTCTCCTGGTTCCTCAATGCATAAGAAAAGTCTATTTATCCAAAACCTTGTGAGGCTTTAAGCCTCAGTAATTCAAACAGTGTTTGGTTTGTCTTACACTTCACAGTTAAGCCATGTTTAGCATTCATCCAGCAGATTCCAGAAATCCAGCTAACAATAAGCATTTTTGTAGTGCATAACACTAAAAGCAGTCGGTTACAAAACCAGCTCTGCTAAAAGCATTTAATTTTTCCTTATTTCTAAAATTTCTATTAACTACCAAAAAGTAATAGCAATGAGTAAAATGTCTTTTAAAGATAATGGAACAGTGTTTTTAGGGGAAAAATTACTTGGTTATGGAAAGGAATATATTTCACAATACAACACATCAGCTGGCAAACCTTTAGAAAATTGAGACTCAAACCTTTCAAGATACAAAGTACACTACTACAAAAAGCAAGAGCCAAGGAACTGGCAGTTAATTTGCCCATCTCTTTCCTCTCATGATTGTACCACCTCAACAGATGTTCTGACACTCAAAGAGGTTCAGAGAAAAACAGTATTTTGTGGAAAAGAAATTGTACAACAATATACCCAGGTATGCAACTGCTGCTCCATTAACTATAGCACGAGAAGAGACACTACTGGTTTAAGAGAAAGTGAATCTATCTATCTTTGAAGGTCTTCTTCAACTATGTCTGACTCCGTCTCTTACCTTGGACACAGTTTTAGGATTGTCTCTCAAGTCAGTAAATACATTATTCAGTTCCTGTTACTTTTAAGTCTTTGCCAGTACTTCCCCAGACTTACAGATCCCAATTCTAATCTTACTTTAATTCCCAATCTCTATTTCTAAAACTGCTTCTCTTAGTGTCTTTATCATAAACTTTTTCTTCACATTTAGAACCTTAGATCATTATACAGGGCATAGGAACCACCTCTTGCACAAACATCTTCACCTCCAGTTGAAATCATGTCTGGCTCCACTCTACTATTTTTCCCCTCAAACAGTATTTCAGGCATGTTCAGATACAGCTACAGTATTCTTTCAACCTCATCCTCTGGGTTTTCCCTCTCTCTGAATTACTAGTTCTTGCATTTCAAAAGCAAGAGCTTTTTACTTCAGAAATTTAATTCCTTTTTTTACATTTTCTTTCAAGTCATGAAGAGATTTTTAGGTCAACTGGAGTTCTCGAGAATAGTTTCAAAAAGAAGTAATTGCTTTAAGTCAGGACATGACATCCTCCCCATAAGACAACAAGTTTTCTCTTACCAAAAGAACACTAGTTCTTAAGTGAGATTCTGGTGATCTGAAGAGGAATCTTCCACAGGTTTCCAGCAAGGTACACGCCATTTCAATATGGTGATGAGAGAAGTCTGACAGAAGCATCTGGTATGTATTTAAATAAAAGCACAGCTTGTTAAACATCTTTTTCAGCTGCAGAAAACATTAAACAATATCTACCAGACTGGACAGTATGATGGTGTTCTAAATTCTTTACAGAATAAATGAAAATGGATTTCACTGATCAGATGTTAGGATTGGTGAGGCCCTGGCACAGATTGCCCAAAGAAATTGTGGATGCCCCGTCCCTGGAAGTGTTCAAGGCCAGATTGGATGGAGCTCTGAGCAACCAGGTCTAGGAGGAAGGTGTCCCTGCCCAAGGCAGGGGGTTGCAACCCGGTATCTTTAAGGTCCTAACCAGCCCAAACCATTCTATGAACATTCAAAAGATTAATGCCATTTTTAAATTCTTGTAAGAACAGTCTATGGACCCCAAATTCAGGCTTCAGAAAAACAGGATGCTTTGAAAGACTGGCATAAAAACCCCACCTAAACTACCCAATAAAACTGCACAAGGGCACAGTAACCTCAGAGCACACCCAACTGCACTGTTTTAAGTTAAGCAATAACTATAATACAGCTTTGCATTTTACAGCTTTTTATACACAAGAGAAGTGAAATTGTGAGTGATTATGATTTTTTTAGGAATTCAGCTTTGGTATCTAACAAGTCAATAAACAGAAACTTTTCACACAGAAAGTGATCTTAAGCTGCGAGTCTCAAGCACCCTTTATTAAAGGCACTTTTATTTTTTAAAACCTATTTTTAATTGGCAACTTGACAACAAAGTTTGAATGTTTATCATGCAGGCAAAGTGAAATGATGTGCCTAGAGATTAACACCTTCCAAAGATGTTTTGTCCCTCAACAAACAAAAGCACCTGCTAAAACGGCATGAAAGCCTCTCCTTGCATCACTGAAATGCTTTTTGCCTCCAGTCCCTCTCCCTTACTGTTATTTTCTCCACAAAAACATTCATTGAAATCAAGAAAATGAAAGTTTTGCAATGTACAGCAGATTAGTAAGTATCAATGTCTGCCATATTAACCAATAAAAGGATTAGCAGTTTGGTTACATCCAAATGTAGAAGTTTATTTTAATATATCCCTCCCATTAGAAGAGGTAAAACATTTTAACTTCTATAGCAGCTACAGAAGTCTCCTTATAAACAGTAGCCACAGACACCAGGGTTTAAAACATCCCATGTAATGAATTCAGACAACATCAGCAGCAGGTAAGTGAAGGGGAATAGTATGGGGACACATTATCATACACAGGAGTACGGGACTACCACAACACCAACCTTTAAACAGTGGAGAGTATCGTTTTTGGAGAACATCTTAAACTTGGTAAGCTCACCAATAAATCTCACAGTTTTATTCTTTGTTTCAATGTTGATCTGGTCCTTTTTTCTTACCTAAAAAACAACCAAAAATTGATTGTAGGCCCTCAAAAACACCCACTTCTTCTAAATTACTTTGATCTGAACATGCACAAAATACACTTGGGAATTCAGTAGTGCTTGCTATCAGTTTGGTTCCTCAAGCCCCACCTTTACTTCTCACTGGGTTTCCTAAAACTCTCCCTATAATCTTGTTTCTTCAGAACACTTTGAATTCTCTTCCCCATATCCCCACTCCCCAAAACAGTTAATTCCTGTAACGTATCCACAGCCATAGACCCTCCTCCTTTGCCACAGTGAAGTAGCGATAAAGTACTCTAGATTCTGTATTTTCAGAATCAGTAAGAACTCTCTATGGGAATAGGGCCACTTGCACTGTCCTCAAGGAAATATTAAACACTGATGGCTTTTCAAGTCAGATTTAGTAATGTGCAGAATTTTTCTTTTAAAATTAATGACATTCAGCATAAATTTAGGAATGAAACACAAATATATATCTATGTCCAAACACAATCCACAAAATAGAAAATTGTATTTCCCCAACAGAAAGAGGTTTTTCTGAGAAAGTTAACTTTACATAGTTAAGATTCAAGTAAGTCTGAGCAAACTATACACATTTTTAATGTCAATATTAGAAAAAAAATTGAAACCTGTGCCACAGAACTCAGAAAATGGTGAAGGAATCACTGCTGTGCACCATAACAAGTTTGATTACAACACTTAAAAAAAAGTAA
Organism: Corvus hawaiiensis; assembly: GCF_020740725.1. Classification (NCBI taxonomy): domain Eukaryota; kingdom Metazoa; phylum Chordata; class Aves; order Passeriformes; family Corvidae; genus Corvus; species Corvus hawaiiensis. Next base: position 74,030,644 of record NC_063216.1, on the reverse strand, counting down.
AGGAAACAACACTGAAAAATACATCTGTGTGGAAAATTTCTATGGATGAAAATTGTAAAATCTAATTTGAATTAAATACTGTATGACAATAGCAATCACTACAATAGTAGCCTTCTAGTGGGAAATGTTGAAACAGGTCAGGTCTCATTTTAAAAGCAAGTTATTAAATTATAGAAAACTCTTAACGCAGATGGAACACAGTTTCTAATTTTTGTAACTTCTGTTGTAACTGCTGTACAGTTCACTTATATAAATACACAAGCATATATGGAAAGTTGCAAAAACTTCTCTTTTTCAAAGACTTATAATTACAAAAACTTATTTTTTCTAGAACTGCTGACCTGACAGAAAAATATTCACTGAATTTTCAAAGTATTATCTACACAACAAAAAAAAGGGTTTTTTTCCCCCAAAGGATAACTTATGAGATTGGTTAACCTGAATGTAAAATCTTAACCACCAGAACATACATGGAATCTGAAATCCCCTTTCAGCATGGAACAGAGATCCTCTGCTACATCAGACATACAGGGATGCAATGTGGCAACCAGTCTTGCATAAAATGGTAGCAAATCCAATCTACAAAGGAGAGGATAAAATAGACAATTTATAGACAAAAATGTATTTATGTGTACAAATATGGGTACCATTTTAATTGTGAAAAGAATCAATATACTGACAGAACTACACACATGCAATTTTTTTGGCCCACTTCAGACAGCAATATAATTTAAAAATAATACAAGAAAGTAAAAAACCATATCCTGTTGGAATACTTCATAGTTAATTTCCTTTTTAACTACTGCCATAGGTAAAATGCTAAATACCACCAACTACAGAATTTGACCTTCAATAAATTACCAAACAGAAAGGAAATTCAGATCCATCTCAACATGCAAAAAAAGGTTCTTACAGACAAGGCCATGGGTTATTGCAATGTATTAATATTTTTTCTGAAAAGCAGCAGACATAACCAGGGAGGTAGAGTATATCTTTAAGGTGGGAAACTTCTAAATGAATGTAGTAGTTATTACATAAAATAAAGATGAGCAGATGTGACGTGGCCACCCTTTTCCCCAAAACTCTGCTAGTACTCCCACAAATGGTAATATTTCCAAGTTTGCTATAGAATTTCCTTAGTTCATTTTCTCTTTCCTTAATTACATGCCTTCACACCCATTTCCTTTGCACATTTATGCAAACCAGCTGTGTATATATCAGTTTTAAATGCAGAGAAACCAACTGCACTCTGAGGCCTCATAATATCATTTAACAAGCTGAAGGAAGTATTTTCGGTTTATTTTCAGAATGTTAAGTTAATGCAGTAAACAGATGAACTCTAGAACAAGCCAAAATTTTTAAGCGGACAGAAACATCCTAAATTTACACACTTCTACTGAGAAATTGCCTGTAAGGGAAAATGTATCTTGAGTTTATGAAGGATTAAGGTTTTCCCTACTGCTCAGGAAAGGAAAAGACAAAAAATGCTGACAAAAAAAATCCAAAAGCACGGTTGATACACAGAGCTTGTCCTGGCATAAAGCATCAAGATGAAAACCCCAAAACAAAGCATCCACAACTGCCTCCTTTCTTCTTTCTGCTTCTATGTCACTGGAGCCCATTTCCAAGACATTTAATACCTACTTACAGAAAAAGAGACGATTATGTATTTAAATTGTGGATTAGAAGCATCAGAATATACTCCCCCCAAAAAACACAACTAGGCAGCCTCCTGATAACACACAAGACTCCTGGTGAAACATTGTGGGTATCTCAGTTACCTATTTAACAGTTTTTATCTCTTTTGTAAATCAATAACTGAAGCAGTATTTACATTTTTCAAGCTTGTTGGAACACACAGTCAAGGCTGACTACCCACAGCAAATTACTACCATGTTATTAAGCATTTAGCCATTAACTTTGAGGGAAGTGAAATTATCACTACTTCACACACACCCACAAAAGTTAAACTAAGAGAGGGCTGTGGCTGAACTAAGAGGGTGTATTTAACTGAGGGGATTTCTGTATGGCAACTCTTTTAAGACAAATACCAGAAAGCTTTATTCTGGTCTCAACAAGTACCTGCCTGCTGAGAGCTAATAATTTCATCTCTGTAAACTGAGCATACCTGGGGGAAAATTAAAGTCTTAGAGTACACTGTTGTTATTCTCTTACAGGACACAAAAGGTTTCTTCATGGGGAAGCATACTAAGACTGGGTATTTCTAAATAGATGAAATATAATAAGGAAAAGCCTTGGGTTAATTACGCTGAAATTGGCAGTCAGAGATTGAGTTAGTTCCCTCTCAGGGGAGACAAAAATTCATGTTCAGCAGTGGAGACATTCCAGTATCAGTGGCACCATCTACTGGTACGTCCAGTGCTTTGTTTCCCCCAGAAGCATTTATTTCTCTTGAGAAGGGAGGAAGAACTTAACTAAACCCCCACAAACCCCACAGTATTGCTTTCTCTTCCTGCTCTTTTGCATTATGAAGCAAGATCTGGCATCAGGGATGAGTCAGTCACTCTGAAGTCCATGTTAAGCACCCTGAATATACACCACCACAGTAAAAAGCACCACTTCTGATCACTGCCACTTAGACTACATACCATGGACTGAAGCCTAATCAGCTCTGGATCTCAGGGTCACATGAGCTGCACATCCGTAGAAGATCTAAGAGCATATATTTTTTCTACCATTTCAGATGTCAATTTATTAAAAAAAACCCCAAAAAAAGCCAATCATAAATCAACCCACACAAAAACTTTTCTCCAAGTCCTAATTGCTATCTCTCCAAAATGGATGCATCCAGAATTTTATGCCCAGGAAGAGTGAAGGGGGCATTTTGCGCATTTCCTAATTTCTGTGATTCTACAAGAAAGACAGCTTAAAGAATGGAGCAATGGAGCCAGGACTCTTGCCTCCCAAGCATAATCATAATGGATAAAAGCAGTGCCTTCACAGGGCCTGAACGGGTACCAAGTGCCACCCACATTGCTCAGTGGGAAGAGAAGGATGCTGTGGAATTGGAATGTTACCAGGGAAGCACTTTTGTCTTTTATTTCTTTGCCAGGACATAAAACTCCTTGATCTCAAGCACATCCCTCAATTTATCCTCAACTGAAACAGGCCACTGAAACACTGATAAGTCAAGTTCAACTGAACAAAAAGGACCTTGCTGCAGAGAAGTCTCAGGATGAAAAGCTGACAGTAAATACACAGGAGGCTTGCAGCTTTTGAGTTAAAATGTGCACAGCTATTTAACATTTAAGAAGCAGCTAACTCCTGAGTTATGAACCAATAATAACACTAAAAACTTCTATGTGAACAACTGATCTCTTACTGCTTGTAAACTTGCAACTTCACAGATCACCATAGATGGCAACATCAAAACATATCAGAAGCCACAACAGCCCCTACATACTGCTTAACATTTGTCTAGAATTGTTTAGAATTTAAAGCCTAAGAAAAGATTTCAGACTTCTCATGGTGAAGTAAAAAAAAAAAAGTTACAGAATTGCAAAACTAAATAACTGTGTGTACAGGAAGATAATGCAGTTAGACAGCAAGAACCACACAAAAGTCCTAAAGCTGTGAGCAGTATGGGTTAAATCACTGTCTACAGTTCTGGATTAAAAGGCTAATATTTAGTTTTAAATCAATCCTCCAATGCAAATGCGAAAGCCACTCATACTGGCATTGAAAAATCTTTTTAAAAGGCCTTCTGTTCTATTGGGTTGGAGGCTCAAATCACAGCTGAAAATGTAAATGTGATCCATTCATCTGTATTCAACAGAGCAGGGTAAAGATGCACTCTAACACTGATCTACAGTGAGTTGAGGAAGAAATGGCCTTTTTTGTCAAATTAAGTTTTCTGTCTTGAAGAATCCTAATTTGTCCCAATCTATCCAACCCTAGTGGTTAGCAATAAAGCTCCCTGGCAACACTACATAATGACCTTGATTTCACAGTGTCTGTGTTACTCTTCAAACACAAAACCAGTTTTACACTTTCTTGGTAAAACTGTCATGCCTGCACATTTCCCAAAATTGATCTCAGGAGAAGAAACAGAACTTATTCTGTTATTGAAATACCTCATTATGGCTGCAAAGAAAGCAGCTAAACATAGACAGCATTAGTTGATACGCTTGGAAACAAAATGCTTTTGGAAAACATACTGCTTTATCTCCAACCTCAAGGACATTGTTCCTCTGAAGCTTTCACAAAAAACCCTCCTCAGAAACATAACCATAACAAGCTTTCTTCTCCTACAATATCCTGGAGAGATATTGCAAAAATTCCTGGATTAGGAAAAACAAGCATGGAACAACAATAATGGAAGGTAAAGCTGTATCATTATGGCTCAGTGCAGAGATACGCAGAGCAAAATCATCGCTAATGCACAGTACACAAAGCCTTGGAGCAGTGTGTTATAGAATATATAGAATTTTCTACATCAGAAAGGATTTTAAATGTTGATTTGAAGACACACAGCAGAACTGCTCTTTTACCAACTGCAGCAATACAGTTTACTTAAATATTGGGATAGGTTGCCCTTTCAAATTGTCTGCATCTATGGGCAATTCAGCTGGTATTTACATTCCAACTGCTTGTGTTCAGAACAAGCAGCTCAGTCAACATCCTGATTCTCCAGCTGAGTCTCCCAGAGATGGGGTCACCAATGCAGGCAGATAAACACAACTGAACTTAAGATCTTAAAAGAATCAAGGTAGCTTAAGTATTCGTTAGTCAAGCAGGTCCCAGAGCAGACAGCAGGAAAAGGAATTAAAAAAGAATTGTACATCAAATGTTAATACTTCTTAATATTAGGAATAATTCATATTTATAATTAAGGATCAACAGTGAGAAGATCAGCTGAGCCGTTCACTTCAGTGCTACTTCCAACTACTGGAGACCAGAAACGTCACAAAAGTAGCAGCTCCTCAAGGCAACCCCACTATCTATCCTGCTCTGTTGATTTCTGTGAGAAAAGTTAGTATTTTTAAGACTATTACTTTTAATACAGATCTGTAGGGCAATGGAATTACCACTGGGAAGACAATAAATCAATGACAGTGTGGAGACTATACACATTTCTAGGAGTTTCTTAACTGTGTTCATAGTACTGCCTGGTCTGAGATAATAATTTTTTGATAGTGCAATACATCAGGAATGTAACTTTTGCTTTCCTGCCATCCATGAAATCACACTGCTGAATTTACAAGCCATCATGCTGTTCTGTCTGAAAGGACCTCCTTTTGCTGTGCACATTTACGAGCTCCTCAGGAGCATTGTCATCTAGCCCAATTTAGCAGATTATGCAAAGAGAATAATGGATTTTCAAAGAGGTTCCTCCTTCCAAACTACACTGTGCTCTAACTGTCCACAGGCTCTAACACAAAAAAAGTGCAACTTGTCCTGAATTAAATAAATCCTCCCTTTTTGGTATCAGGTAGGTTTTGCTGTTGTTTTCACAGTTAAAAAAAAGTAATGAAAAGAGATCTGCTATAAACACCAAGTACCAGAAAAAAAAAGAAATTCCTTATTAAAAACCATAGTTTTTGGCAAAATATTGTGGTGTGGATCATTGATCCTAAATATTTCTTTGGTGCTTCAGTATAAGCCACTCCAGAAGTGCACATCAGGAATAAACAAAAGCAACTTGGAATACACACTGGTTTTAAAAAATACATGCAGATGCTAAATTAAATAACAAATGGGTGGATCCAGCTTGCTCCCCTTCCGTTCTTACCTTTGTCTAGGAACTATGAAAAGTGCTCGTACCAGTTTTCTTCTGTTGGCTTTCGTATTCATATTCATGCAAAAATCCATTGCTGCCTATAAAGAGGAAAGTTAATGCAGTACTTCCCCTTTAATAGAGTGGATTTTAATTAAAGCAACAGAAAATGGTTTTTAAACATGGCTTTTATAGAGCTATTTCTATCACATGCAGCTGCTTTAAAAATAACCATAAAGAAAAATCTTCAGTTTTGGCTGGAACTGACATAGTTAGAAAACATGTCCACTGAGAGGAATACAGACTGATTAAAAATTAATTCAGCTACTGCCAGACTCCAAAGCGTAAAATGCTTATTTCTTATCTATCTGATCTTGCTTTATGGCTTTTAAGATGGAAAAAACTAAAATTATGACTGTACCTTGTCTATGAGGTCTCTATTGACACAATTTGGAAGCTGCTGAAGAAAAGCATCTACTATGAGTTTTAAATGAGATCCAGTACTGGCTTCTTCATCCTCTTGTTCTAACAGAGAGAAATAAACAAGCAGCACACATCTTTAAGCTATACGATATAATCATTTATGAAGATATTTCCCAAACAGTGCATTTGTAATGTTTAGTTGTTAAGTATTCACCCCCATTATTATAAACACGAATATAAAATTCTGATTTCCTGACATCAGCTATGAAGATCTCACCAGATCAATACCCCTACTGTTATCTTCTAATTGCAAAACCTGTGGCATGCTTCAGAAATTTTCCAGACTCTCCTCTATGAATTTGGCACTTAACACCAGATTTTGCTTTTCCCACTATTTGGTACCACGAAAAGAAACCTTTGATTTCTTAAGAAAAATTCTTAAGAAACACAGTGCTGCTGTTTCCCCATGTCAAACGAACACAGCTACACTTTTAGAGGTGGCAAGGTGCCATTTGCAGCCCTTCACACATAATTAGAGGTTAGAATTGTTAAATCATGCTACGTAAAGCCATAACATAAGAAAAGTCTTTACCAATTCAAAAGGTAGAGCTGAATCTTAGATTTCAAGGAAAGTTAGAAAATATTTTATTAGCACCCTAAGCACATTTGATGAGAAAAGTAATTTATGCACTGAAGTCTACATTCCTTTTTGTAGTCACTTTTCAGGCAACTGCCTTTACATTTGCTTACTTTTAAAAACTGTGTGAAGGAATCAGTAACTTTCACTACATTAAACAGCTTTAAAATAATTTTCACTTGTATCTGTATGACTTGTTACAAAAACATTCATCACAATCCTAGCAGTTTCTAGCAACTAGTTTCATAAATAAATAAATAAATTCCCCTGAATGCACTCAACAATCTACAAACTAAAACAATCAAGTTCAAAAAAACAAATCAGGAAGAAAAAGAATTCTTAAAACCAATTCTTTTTACCTTGCTCATCAAGAAGCTTCTTTGTAAGATCTTCTGCCTCATCTCCACAGTCCAACTCCAGTGCATCATCATTAATATCCAGGTTCTCCAGCTCCAATTCCAGGTCCTCATTCCCACCTGCTTCCTTATTATCTTTGGCATCTTTTGAATCTGTTTACAAGTTTAGTAGAAATACCAAATAAATACTAATAAATTGTTAAAGATACACAGTCATGATTAGAATACAGGAAGATTAATGCTGCTAAACCTGCATCTCTTTAGTGTCTTAATGGGAAATCTTTTACACAGATGAAGGAGAAAAAGGAAAAAGCAGAACAGGAGGAAGGTGTTGAAGAAATAACATGCTATTATAAAAGGTCACATAAAAATTATTAGTTTCCTTGAAAATAGTATCTGAATCTGATAAAGATTCAGAAAAGAATCATTAATATTTTTCTCGGACCATGACACTGGTCCACCACTGAACATTTTTCCAAGAGATTACTACCTACAGAATTTTACTGTTCTTTCAGGCCTCCTTCCAATCCCATTTCCAGACAATGCTTCATTTTAAAAAAAAAAATTTCAAGGCAGATAACCTTATTAAAATTCTAAAAATTTTCAAAGCAGAGTGTGACAACTTCTAAACAGTGCACACATCATATGGAAATATAGACTCACAAACAAGTAACATATTTAGGATCACAGACAAAATTAGTCTGGAATGGACTTCGGTGATATCTGCAGTTCAACCTTTTGGTCAAAGTGGATGAACACTATTCATACCAGATTTCTCAGGTATTTCTCCAGTTGTTTTAAAATATTAACACAAAGATTCCAGTCTCCCTGGGCAAGCTGCTCCAGTATCTAAAGATCCTTACAGGGAAATTTCAGAATTATCCAAACATCCGTCTTCTCTTACACCTTGAGACAGGGATAGTGACTTTTTATCCCATTGTACCTAAAGCCTGCACATGCCTGGTTGTGAATTGAGGGCTGTGTCAGAAGTGAGGAACCACCCAGGTCTTTTAAGCTAGTGAAATTTTATGCTGACAAAGTCACCTACCATTAATAACTTAGTAAGAAAGTAACAGTGAAAAAAACCCCAAACACTTAACATCTGCAAAAAAGGGAAAACTTCCCATTTCTCACAGAAAAGTTTGTGTTTACTCACACTGGTTAACCTCCAATTACTTGAAATTTAAAATTCTAACAGTATTAAAATGCATTTACTTTTTCTCTTCCTTAATAACCAGATATAATCCCTACCCCATCTAGTTTATTCCCTAAAAATTCATCCAAACTGGCGTACTGTCCTGATTACCACAAATTATTTCATTGGAGACTCATTACTTCCATCAAGTTTGTTTATCTGATGGACAAGATATGTTAAAGAAAATATTGATCAAGCATCCTACCTCTTGATTCATCTTTGCTGGAATCCTTGTTCTGGGAATATTTTTCATTATCTTTAAACAAAATTGCTGGCACAAAAGCCTTCAAGTCAATGAGATTCTCATAGAAGTTTCTAGCATCTTCATCTTCCCAGATACCCCCCTCCAAGTCATATTCTCCAGGCTTTCCTGGTGTGAAAATATCAATACCAGGTCCATGCTCTGCAAAAACAGTGAAACCATAAGAAAATTATTTACACAAACTTACAATCTTCTATGAGGAAGCACCTTAGAGATTAAGAGTCCTTTTAGGAAAGAGTTAAACTATTTATTACTACCTCTGTTTTCACTTAAATACTGCAATGCATACTTTAAAGTGTTTTTAACAATTCAGTCTTAGTATTAGACATATCAAGAAATTATCTTAAAATTGTAAATTTCATTTTAATTGAAAATGCAGACAGAATCAGAGAGGAAGTCAAATCAAGTAAAACTAAGCAGCACATTATGCGGTATTAGAAAGGAAAGTTATAACAGACTTTAATAACATTAGCATTAAAAGTAATCACTTTGAATATGATGAACTGTACACCACTGAGTTTTAAGAATAAAGTTTAAAAAGAACAATTTAAAATTTAGAGGCACTCAAGAAAAACAGCTTTTTAAGTTCAACATCATTTAAGGCAAAAGATACTCACAATTTCAATAACATCTCAACAAATCTCAAAGTTTAGATTTAAAGGCATTGAAAGCTGCACTTCTGCTCAGGAGGCCAGACAGCTACACCTACTGATTTATTTGGCTTAACAATATGTTCCTGCCCATAACATCATGACCCAAAATGGACTTCAAACGTATTTTTTAACAGTATTGGTTTTTAAAACTCTAACAGTTTTTAAATACTAAAAACTGCATAATATTAAATGGGAAGGATCAGGTTAAAAACATTTTTAATTTCCCATTTATCACTCTATTCCCAGAAACAAATCTAAAGAGATATTACTTAGGTTACCATAACTACACAGAATATACAATAGTTATGGTTACATATTAGGCATAATTACTTTAACTTAAAAAAATAGATGTATTATTCATTAGCTGATATCCTTTGGGAAAAAGGCTGAATGAAATGAAACCAGCAGAAAGAACACGTTGTAAAAGGGTTTCGTTAGTTTTCCCACCACATCCAAGCCAAGTCCAGGGTTCTGTTGTCTTGCTTTAGAATCTGGCTTACCCTCGGGTGTTGGTTTTTCTTGGGGGAGGTCAGGCATGTTCTCATCCAAAAGATCAGCCAGAGACTGAGAATTGGCCAACAGCTTCTGATACGACATTGCAAATTCCTCATATTGCTTGTGTCGATCTTCGCTCAGCTCTCCTTTGGAGTGGAGAATGCGTCTACAAAAATCAAACTTACAGTAAGACCACCTTTTTCCTTAAAATATATTTGAGCTATACTGAACCACTATGAATTTCTCTGAGCAAAGCTAACCTGCCCTCTTTGAGGGAACTGTAAGAATTCTAGTTTAGACTGCAATAGCAAAGATTTAAGTGACACTATTATTTTTTCAAACCACATTGAATTTCCAACTTCAATCCCGCTGAAGACAGTACAGCCACAGAAGCTCCAGCATCCATGTCCAAAGAGAAAGGCCCACTTACTCTTTGCCACAATTAGGCTGTAACAGTACTAAAAAGACTTGAATAGTAAATAAAACATTCATCTTAGATGAAAGCTGGATGAAAGTTGCTTTGCACCTGTAACAATCCATTTCCACATTGCTTAAATGATTACATGAGCTATTATCACCAGCAGGGTCAAAAAATTTGCAAGCAGCCCACTGACTTTCCAATAAACCAAGTTATTTCAAGGCTATTGGTCCAAATTATGAGCAGTTACATTTGTTTCTTCAGCTGCTCTTTATTTTCTTTTACAAAACTGTTCATACTTGTTTTAAATAACGATTTTTAAAACTGAAGTCTGTTGTCAAAAGTAACTTGCATTTGAAGGAACCTAATCACTACTTACAAGTGCTGGAACTACTGACCAGGCACCCAGCACTGAGATGAAAGCATCAGAAGTCTGAAAAAAAGGTGCAAATGCCACAATTTCCAAAACAAGTTGTATCTTTACATTATCATCTATAGGATTCCATTACCATTAGGCTTTCATTATGCAATAGGCATACGGTCACAGTCTTGCCAAAAGATGCAAGCATTTTGTGGCATAAGAATTCCGAAATAGTTTAGGCAATGTCAGTTGAGGGATATCAGTTTTCTTGTTCCAGGTTAGCTGCAGAACAAGTCATCTTTGTACACATTTACAGGGTGAGCAACAAGATCCCTTATGCCTGCCCAGAACCAGAAGTGGACACAGGTGTCTGGCTAAAGGGCAAGAAGCACTAATGCTGGCAGAAGTTCTATTTCTCACTTATTTAACATGTATTGCCTGCTCCTGCAAAGTACAGCAAAAAAGAATTAACAAATTAAATAACCACTGACAATTTGTGAAATGCAATAGTTCAGTGTGGATTCAGGAAACACATTAAGTGCAAATTCATTGCTTTTTCATGGAGACCACTGTCCACTGCATACATATTTTAAACTTAGAATATACCAGCAGCTTTATAAACATGAACACTGAAGCTTTGTGCTATTATAAAAAAACAAAAAAAGCAAAGTGCTGTAACAATAGTACAAGACTTTCAGTTCTCAATTTCAGTTCCAAGAAGACAAGTGTTAACAAATTCAAAGAAGCTAAAGCAAATGAAGCAAACTTTAAAAAGCACGGTTCACCTCTGAATACAAGTACAGCACACAGTACTTGTCTCACTTGATGTCACTTCAAAGCACCATGAGGCAAGTTCAGCACATCTTCAGACAAAAGAAGTTTCTTCTATAGCTAACACTTATTTTTGAAAACTCACTTTAGAATTTGGGAATCAAGTTGTCACCTTCCAATGACACAGCCTGTTAAGTTCTGTTGTGCCCTCAGCTGTGTAACCAAATGACCACCAGGTTTTATGTTATGTCTATATCAAAGTCACAGCATAACTCAAGGTACTTTTCCTAATTATCCACTTAACCAGCAACACTTGAGTCTGCTTTAATTTTACCTAAGCGATTCCACAGGTAACACAGCACTAAAGTACTGTTAATTTAGCATAGTAATTTTCAATTAATTCAACCAATTTGTAAGGCTTGAATCATTTCACAGTCGCTCTCCTGACACAGATAAATTGATGAGTTATTTACCTGACAAAATATCATAACCTAAACATATGACACAGTTGATGCACTAAAGGGAACAGTTCATTCCCTACTCACTTCAATGATTCTGGAATAACAGTGTGAATAAAAACTACAGCAAAATGGATCAGATTTTTAATACACAGAGAACTGTTTTAACCAATAGAATAATTGGTTGTTTTGTTAAAACAAAAAAAAAAAAACAAAAAAACAAACAAAACAACCAACCAAAAACACCCAAAAAACCTGCCACCCACATTAAAAAAAAAAAAATTCAAAAGCAAATAAGGAACCAACTGCACAATCACCTTCCCAAAATCCAAAATCCACAGTTTAGGAAGATTTCTATAGTACTCAAACTTCTTACTAAGCAAATTTCTGTCTTGCCCTCCCTCATGCTTTACACTTCCATAGCGGGCAAACGCCAAGAATTTGTTACAGATGATGTAAACAAACAAAATTTGGTAGGAAAGTTTTTTGATGTCTTATTTAACAAAACTTACTCCTCAACTTTTATTAAGGAGTTAAAATAAGCACCTCGAAGTTCAGAGAGAGAAATAACAGAGTTCTCTTAATCCACAGTTCTTCACATTCCTTCCCCAAAACAAAGCTTTGCACCCAAGTTCACAGGGATAACTCAGATGATGAGGTGCTCCAAGAGGTCCCTCATCTGCCCTTGTCTGATCTACTCAAAGCAGGCTCAGTGATGAGGTCAGACCAGGCTGCTCAGGCTCTGTACAGTCATTTTTATCCAGTTATACAAGTAAATACTGAAGTATATTTCTCTCTCCCAGATCACTTACATTCTTTCTTCTTCTTGGTTTCTTACCATATTTTATACCTCTCAGAAACTTTTTTCACTTTATTTTCTGTCATATCATTAGGCTTTGTAACACCCACTCATTGAAACACCAGACAGAACCAATGTGCCCAGAACCAGTCATAATTGTGAAAGTATTAAGGTTCATATTCATTCACTTTGAAAGAATTACACCCAAGTCAGTAACACACTTTAAACTAGTGAGGTACTTGCAGAAATGACAGTACCTCAAGTCAGTTTATGATCCTGTGAAATTCAAAACTTGGCTGAGCACAGATAGGACTGCAGCACAAAACCTATCAGCACAATGGATCCTTGCTTTGGAAACATAAAAATTTAATGCCTTCCAAGCATACATTTGGCTCTGGATGGATGTCCAGCCTTTTAGCTGAAATATGTGACTATACACAGTAATATGTTCGTTTCTATGTGACTGGAATGCTTCCAGAAGGGATTAAGAATTAATGTTTTAAAACCAGCATTTGGGTTTAGGCTGGCTCCAATAATGAGAATTCAGGATGCTTTAACCCAACAATTATCAAACAACGTGAACATGGCAGAAATAAAATTATTCAGATCTCAAGGTCTGCATATTTATACCCTACAATATCAGTACTACATACAGATATTTAAGAGGACTTTTATCAAATTGTCTACACCCTCCAACATTTTAATACATTTATTTAATATATATTTTTCCACCTTGGAGTATAACCGATACCTTGTTAATTTAACCTATTTTTTCCTTCATGCTGGCACACTAAAAAATGTAAACAAGCCAAAGCAATTGTGGCATATGCTTCGTTAGATACATGTGGGTGGAAAGGGAGAAATCAGATTGTGCCAACTGGAAAAGGACAGTACCAGCTGGGAAAGCAGCATTGCTCTCCTGCTGATAAGGAAACAGCACCAAAGAGAGTAAAGAGAATTACAGCTAAAGGTCAACCTCCCTTTTCTTTAAAAGATATTCAAAGAGTCTGTTTGGTGTCTGCTTTTTAAGTATTCAGAACAAATTTAGGACCTTTTTTAGAAACATTGCAGAACACACTTATCTTCTACACACTGCTAACAGACTTTGTTTATAAATACTGCAACAAATCTAGCCATTTCATAAATAAACTATTTTTTATTCATAAGGAAAAAACAACATTCAATTGTCACCTGTTTTGTCTTTCAATATTTTGTAGCTCCCTGTGGTCCCTTTTCAGGTGTTTGGTCAAAGACGTAAAATATTCCTTCAACAAATTCTGGAAGGGCTGTTGCTTCTCTGGGCTAATTATCTCACTAGGAGGAAAGCTCAAGTTAAACTTCTCTGCAACAGTTTTTACTTTCCTTGGTACCAAACCAGCAATGTCATCTCCACAGTGCCGACAAAAGCTGATAACCACAGAAACATGAGTGTGGGATTCTCGATCAGCATTAATAATATTTTTAAGCTGCTCATAGATTAAAGACAAACCTTCCTTGTCAGTGAAAATCCCAACTATTGTCAATTCTGCAATGAAACGCAAATCAGTTCTTAACTTGGTAATGTTGGGAGTCTTCTCTTCTTTCCTTGCTTCAAAATGTTTTTTCCAGGCCTGCAGTAATGAAGGAGCAAAATCAGCATATCGCTGGTGAAAGAGGGAACACAAGTGCACAGCGCAGTTCACGTCTGATATTTTCAGTTTGGCCTCCACAATAGAAGCTACTGCTTCTGCAATGTATTTGCTTAAATTCAGGCTATTAAAGTCATGGGACAAGGAGTCCCTTTGTTGCTCTGTAATGGTTTTTAGCTTCTTAACAAAAGCCGTGTTCTTCTTCAGACTGGAGTCCAGTCTGCTGAAGAAGTTTTCCTCGGGACGACTCTCCGGTGCATTCTGGTTTTTGCTGCGGAGCTCTTTTCTTGCCTGATGGCGCTCCCAAGCCTCCTGATGGAGCTGATGTGCTTCCTCTTTCTCCCTATGAGACATAAGAGTTAGTAATTTTTGTTACAGAGCCTTACTCTCAGGGTATCAGCTCAAAGGAAAAAAAGTCACAGTTGGAAAACCTTCAGCAGTTCTAACACAGTTTCCCCTTACTCTTTTCTTAAATATTTACCAAGCTAATCCTAGAAAGCTAAAGCATCTGCTTCAGAAACTCTGTTTAATTTTTGTGCTGCAAAGGGCAAGCACTACTTGCTACAAAACAAAATTTCTCAAATATTTCTATGCAGAACATATTAATCCAAACAGACTTCAAAAATATAAACATAAAACTCCATTTACTACAGATGGAGATTAAATTCTTACAGATGAGGACAACAGCCTTTCAACAGGTTACTATATTCCACAGTAAAGGAAAATCTTCTATTGCCAGGCTATTGAAATTACACAGAAAATTTGGAATAGGTGAAATATATCTGTCCCAGGTAGAATTTGGCTATGACATTGCCTCGATCTTAAAAGTGAAATATTTCAGACCTAAGGATGGCCAAATCCTTAGCTTTATTGGTCTAAAGATGCCACCTTCAACACTGTAATACCTTTGGATAACATACTAAGAAACATGGTCTTGGTAATATCACATATTAAACTGCCAGGTTACATTCTGAGTTTGCCATCAGGTATCAACTGTCTGTGATTGATTACAGAAATGACAGTCATTTCTCACTGCAGATTTGCTCCTGTTATGGTCTGTAGACCTGTTAAGAATCTGTATTCCCAATATTTTGACACTAACACTTCATCTTAAATGCACCTGCACTTTCTTATTGTTCTGGTTTGGGCTGGGACAGAGTTAATTTTCTTCAGAGTATCCTATATGGGGCTGTGTTTTGGATTTGTGCTAGAATCAATGCTGATAACACAAGGGTGTTTTCATTATTACTGGGCTATGCTTACACAAGGTTAAGGCCTTTTCTGCTCCTCACCCCACCTCACGAACAAGGAGTCTGGGGGTACACAAGGAGCGGGGAGGGAACACAGCCAGGACAGCTGACCCCAACTGACCCAAGGGATACTCCAGATCATATGACATCATGGTAAACATATAAATCTGGGGGAAGAAGGAAAGGGAGGGATTGTAGGAGTGATGGTGTTTGTCTTCCCAAGTCACTGTTACATTTGATGGAGCCCTGCTGTTCTGGGGATTGCTGGGGAACTGGGGCATGAATTCCTTGTTTTGGTTTGCTTGCCTGCACAGCTTCTGCTTTACCCACTGCACCGTCTTTTTGTCAACCCCTGAGTTTTCTCACTTTTACTCTTCTGATTCTCTTCCCCATCCTGTTGAGGGGAGGGAGTGGCTGCGTGGCCTGAAGCTGGCTGGGGTTAAATCACAACATTTACTCAAGCATAACTGTGCTCTCCATGGTCATCACATGCAGAATACTATCAAACCCCCACAACAGAGACCACAGTAACAGAGGTTACAAGTGAAAACACAAAACCTCTTAGAAGTCATAAAGAACAATCAGACAGCCACATAAAATTGATAACAGTACATGCAACTTACTAAAAGTAACTCAAAACAGTTCATCTTTTGTAACTCTGACCACAATCCTGATAGTAGAACTCCAGCATTTGGCACAATTAAACCTTTGAAAGACAACTTACTTCAGTTGAGCAGCTTCTTCTTCTTGTTTCTTTTTTTCTTCCTCCTCTTGTTTCTTTTTCTCCTCTTCTTCGAGTTTCTTTTTTTCTTCTTCTTCTTTCTTCTTTTGTTCCTCTTCTGCCTTTACTTTATCCTCTTCTTTTTTCTTCCGCTCCTTGTCTTCCTTCTTTCTTTTATCCTCTTCCATTTTTTTCTTTTTATCTTCAGGAACCTTTAAAGTCTCTCTCTTCATGCCAACCCTGACATCCTCTTTTGGCTTCTCCCTGGTGCTCACTGGTCGCCTTTCACTAAATTCTTTTTCTTTATTATTTAACTGAGATTCTTTTTCTTCCATATTTGCTGGCTTTTTGCGCTCAGCTGGCATTGTGTTACCCAGGCAAACCTGCAGAATCACAGGAGAATAAATACTTTTAAATTGCTGTTGATATTTTAGCCATTTTTCACAGTCCACCCATATTCACCTAACTCACAAATGCGTGACTCTTCAAAATAAAGGTTTAAGTTTTCTTGAACTAAGGAACGGACCTGTCAGGTAAAAACTAATCATTTTATAAGCATGTTGTTCTGCAAAGATGTCTCTTCAGCATGAATTGTGAAATAAAAGCATCTTGAAGTTTCTACAACCCAAAGAATCTAAGATCTTGAACATAAACAAGTCCATCTGAAAAAAAAAAAAATTCAAGACTGATGAAAACAAAGTACCCCCAACTTAAAAATAAGTACATGCTTGATACATCAGCATGCACTTGCATCTCACTGACTTTTCTACACATCTCCTTCCACTACCACTACTTAGGATCATAGGAGAATGCAGGTTAGATGGGACCTCAAGTAATTCAACCTCCTGCTCAAAGCAGGGTCAGCAATGAGTTCAGGCAAGACTGTTCCAGGTTCCAGTCTTGGAAAGTGTCAAGGAAAGCAACAGCACAACCCCTCCGGCCAACCTGCTCCAATGTCCCGTTATCCTCACTGTGAAAAGACATCAACTCACTTCCTTCTTTCCTCACCCCTCCCCAGATTTCCCCAGCATCTCTGCACTCAGCATAAGAAGCAGCTGAAAAGCAAGCAGTGCTGACTAAGCTGTATGCACAAACCTCCCTGCCAGCAGAGCAAACAGAAATAATATCAGAAAGGCGAAGGATAGAATTCCTCTCTCCTTCTACAGAACCAACATTTTGTAGGAGCTTTAGCCTCTTTGGTGTTTCCAGCATCCTAAGCTTTGGCATCATTTGGCTAAGGACAGAAAAGGTAACATAACAAAAGAACACAAAAGGGTAGAATCACAGGACAATTTTGATTAGGAGGAAACTGTGATGAGCATCTAGTTCAGCCCCCTGCTCCAAGCAAATCCAATCAGTTCAGAGGCTTGGCTAAGGCTTTAGTATCTCCAAGAACAGAAAAGCAACGGTCCCCACCAGGTACACTGAAAAAAAGCTTTTCCTAATACCAACCTGGAAACTGCCAGGCACATACTGTGTTTGTTTCTTTCCATCCTGTCCCTACACAGCTTCGAGAAGAACCCAGCTTCATCTTCTCTATGCTCTCCCATTAGGTTGTTTTAAGACAGTAATAAGATTTTCCCCTCTCTCCTTACAGATCAAGAACCCAGTTCTGTTTCTCTTCAGATATCATGTCCTCCAGCCTACCTGTGTTCTTGGTGATCTTCCGATAGACTTATTTCAGTTTGCCAATGCCTTTCTTGGGAACAGAGAATCCACATCTGGATGTGGCAAGCACTGAACAAAGGGGGAAGACTCACCTTCTTCAGCTTTATGGTTAACTCCTGGTACTACAGCCCAGAATGCAAGGGCATTCTGCTGACTCATGTCAGGGTCAGACGGGCCAGTCAGGACCACAAGAGGCAGTTAGAACCACCTAGACTTTATTTACTTCAGGCTAAATTGATTTCTTAAAACCATAAGTAATTTTCAGACATTTACATGCTTCAAGTTAAATGCATATACAGGTGAGATTGATAGGACACCACTGCATGTGATGCCTTCTGATGAGCCATCACTGTTTTTTTATTAGTAACACCAGTTTGATTCCCAATAGCCACCCCTACTTTTGCCTTTCTAACATTTTACTCTGGATGATGAAAACATGCTAGATTCACCAACGCCCTGCATCTACTCAGAGTGGATAATGAGACACTTGCATTTTAATCTAATGTAGAGTGCTTCTGGTATTAACTATTTTGAAATATGTTTATAAATAAGACTACACAATAAAGAAGATATGTTTTTTAATAAGCATTGCACAATCCCTCTGCCATCTCCCAAACAATAAAATGAGAGATTCATATACTGTTTATCCCACCCAGATGAAACTCTGTATTACAATATTTAAGGTGCTTGTCCAGGGCTTCTGAAGAAAAAATGGTTTGCAGAAATTCACAGTATCAGTATTCACAGATATGCAGTGACAACTTATCAATGGGGAACCTATTCAGGACTTGGCCTCTGGCAGCAACTGGCAACAGCACCAACGGAGAAACATCTCCGACACTGATTTATGGAAATCAAATCAGCATTGCTTAAACAAGCAGTAGCAAATTTGGCTCCCTAATGCATGTCTACAGCTGTAAGATTTCGGAGCTCAAGATCTCAGAACTACTTGAATTCCAAAACCACTGATCTTAAAACAGCATTATTATGAAATCCGTACTTAACCAAAGAGGGAAGAGGTTGCCTATGTTTAAAGAAATGCTGGAACAGCATGTCACAATTCCAATACTCTGAACAAAATACCCAGCTACACATGTAACTTTTAACAACACGGTCATTTACCACAATCATGATGGTACTTGAGCTCTTACTAAATTTAGGAACTCAGAATTCTGCTTTAAAGACGTATCTGATGTTTGCTTGTATAAAAGCAAACCAGAGAAGATGGGATACAAAGAAAAGGGATGGAGCATAAATGGGCACATTATGGTTTTGACCACAAGGCAGTACTATCCACTTTTTCCCAGTGAACACTGATGACCAAAAAAACCCCAAAAATCTCATTTTACAATAGGTTTTTGTTCTGTATGCCAGAACAGGTATGTTGCAATACTCCTCACTACCTGCTACGTGTACAGCTCCTTATCTCCCAAACCTTTCCGATGGCTCTGCCAGCTCGTTTGTGCCGACACCAAACACCCTCGGGCAGGAGGAGGAGGTGCAGCCACTGCCTCCAAGCTACACCCGGGCTGATCCAGCATGGAGCTCCAGACGGGCTGATCCTGCGTGGAGCTACACAAGGGCTGAGCTCTCAGCCAGCACAGAGCTTCTGTGACAGGCAGAGTAGAACTGTCCCACAAGCAACTTTCCCAAAAGTTGTGGGAAGCAGGGAAAAATAGGAACAGGCAGCTGGCTCGCCTGTGTCTCCTTTCCACAGGAAACAAGAAGATGGTATGGAAACATTAAGAGAAACTTAAAGATTAAGACAATTTCAACTTAACACCTCACATTTACATGAATGCACTGATGAAAAGGCACAATAATGACATGAACTCCATAAGCCAACAGACAGGACAAACCAGCACTCATACCTGAAAATTAGGAAGGACAATGAAAACAGAGACAAGACAAACATCCCTATGCCTTTGGACTCCTGGCAACCCATTTCTGTGGAGACCCTTACATGCTTTAACATTCCTTCTTAGTTTCAGCACGACACATAATATTTTTTCAGAGGGAATTATTTATCTTAATTTTTCAATATTTGACATACCTTGACTCATTTGCAGTTAAGACAATTTTTATTGTACTTAAGTTTCTACTCTTTTCTTTCATAACAAGCTTGGAATTTGAAAGAATGGGACTAAGTTCATGATACTCTGAGCTCAGAAACTTAAGAAATAGTCTTGAAATACAGAAGTAACGTTTAAAAAAAACCATCTATGTATTTACTCTTGAGGAAAGAAGAGAGTAATATAAGGTATTCAGCATCACAAATCTACTCACAATTCAGAGTAAAAGAATAGACATCAACGCCTTGGCCCTCAAAGCAATCCTCTCAAGTCAATAAAAACTGTCTATTCTCAAAGCCTGCAGTAACATGATCCAGAATCCCCAACTTGCAAACACAAATATGAGAGAAAAAAATACAGTTCTACTAAACTAGACATATAGAGATTTTTCACTAGAAATCAAATGGATCACATAAGCAGTCCCTTTTGCAGCTACTCAATTTCAAAAGATATATGGCAGATAAAGAATGCAGGCAAGATGTCCCAGCTCTGACTGGCTGAAAAATCTCAAAGAGCAACAAACTCCTCCACCACTAGTTATCACACCACTAGAAGGCTGTAAGTTTCAAGAACTGAAATGCAGTTAAGGTTCTCTTAATGCAGAGGGAAGGTGGATAAGAAAAATACCCAGGTCAATGAGGAGAAAAGAAACTTAGCCACAGGTTTTGGAAGATGAGACACAGTACACAGAAAAAAAACAGAGTACAGAGAGAGGAGTCCCCCACACAGTGGCAGGGAAGGTTCACAGAATTACAGAATATCCTGACTTGGAAGGGACCCACAAGGATCATCAAAGCCCAACTCCTGGCACTGCACAGGACACCCCAAGAGTCACACCATGTACCTGAGAGCATTGTCCAAACGCTTCTTGAGTTCAGACAGGCTCGGTGCTGTGACCACGTCCCTGGGGAGGCTGTTATAGTGCCCAAGCACCCTGTGGGTGAAGGACCTGTTCCTGATATCCTACCTAAACCTCCCCTGACAATACTTCAGGTCACTGACACATCGTCTAGTCGGCCTGCCGAACAGCCGGGCACTTTTACTTTCGCTTCTGTACCTCTCGGGGAGAATGTTTTGCTGCCAGACTTGCAGGAACGCGCTTTCCACCGTGAAACAGAGGCCTATAGACAAAGCACTAAATACAAAAAGACTCCTTCGCTACCACCCCAATCCCCGCTCGCAGCTCTCCCGCAGCCCAGGCCCTTTTCCGGATGGAACCAGCAGCTCGGGAACAGCAGCTTCCTGTCCTTTCCCGGCCTCCCTCTCCCCGTGCCCTCAGGCACCGCCACCCGAACCTTCCCTGCTCCGAGCCCCACGGCCCCTCCACCTCCGGAACCCTCCTCCCCGTGCCCCTCCCAGGCCCCTGTGCCTTCCTCCGGCCCTCCCCGAGACCCCTTCCTCACACACGCCCCAGCACCGCCCTCCCGTCCCGTCGGTGCCTGCGGTACCTGTGCCCGGTGCCGACATGGGCCCGCCCGGCGCCGCCGCCGCCTCCTCCTCCTCCGCCCCTCCGAGGCCCCCGAGCGCTTCTCCCCTCACGGCCGCCGGGCCGCCACTGCGCTGCCTGACCCACGGCGCCGCCCCGACCGAGCCCGCCGCACCCGCCCCGCCACGCCCGGGCGCGAAGGGAGGAGCGGCGCCGCTTCACGGCGGCAGAGCCGCAGCTGCGGGCGGCGCGGAGCGGCCCTTCCCGAGGGGCGGGGGTCAGGCAGCGCGGAGGGCAGCCCCACGCGGGGCCCTGGCGGCGGACGGGTTACCGGGAGTGCGGAGGCGGAAGGGGAAGAGGAACGGGAATGAAAACGGGAATGGAAGAGGAAAAGAGTTCAGCCCCGCGTCCCTCACAGCGGCGGGGAAGGGGGAAATAGGCTCTGAATGTCACGTCCTTGGTGGCCCCAGCGCACGACTCGCGCTGTGGGCCCGCGGGACGTCACTGCAGTGACGTGTCTGTGCCCGCCAGGCGTCACGCCAGCCGTCATGTCGCGGGTGGGGCCCTCAGGCGTCACGGTGATAAAACAGTGGGGGTGACAGTGGCTGAACACCAAATTACTGCCTAAGTGGTGGTTTAGTGGGCGTCCATTACTGTGCTCAGTTCTGGGCTCTTCAGTGAAGGGAGACAAGGAGCTATGCAGAGGGTCCAGCGGAGGCCACAGAGATGAGGCGGGCTCTGGAGCATCTCTCGAATGAGGAAAGACTGCGGGACCTGGGCCTGTTCAGTCTGGAGAAGACTGAGAGAGGATTTCATGAATGTATCTTAAGTATCTCCAAGGTGCGTGCCAAGAGGATGGTGCCAGGCTGGTTGCGGTGGTGCTGAGCAACACAGCAATGGCCATGAAATAAAACATAGGAGATTTCACTTCAAATGAGGAAGAACTTCTTTACATTAAGGGTGGCAAAGCACTGGAACAGGCTGCTCATGGGGTCTCCCTCTCTGGAGACATTCTAAACCCACCTGGATGTGTTCCTGTGTCAGCTGCTCCAGGTGACCCTGCCTTGGCAGGGGTAGTTGGACTGGATGATCTCCAGAGTTCCCTTCCAAACCCACTCATTCTGTCATTCTGTGATTCTTGATTCTGCCACTGGGTGTGTTTTCTAGTCTAAATTTGGTCTCTCTGTCCTCCTGCCCAGTCACTGTTCCCACATGGGCATTGAGGGTATTTTACAGCGGTGAATTCAGTGGCACAAAACTCTGATCTGTTGGAAACGCTCCCTGCCTGCGCATCTGGGCACAGCATCACCTCTTGGGCAACTCTAAAGCTGTGTGAGCTGGAGAAAGCTGGCACAGCCCAGAGCTGCAGAGTGAGAATCTGGTCTTTATTTTACATTTCAAATCCAGGTTCTGACAAGCTTTTTCTTTGGGTTGGGAAAGCGTTTACACCCCCCTAGGCTTAGAACAAGCCTTCAGCGATACTGGACTGTGACAGCAGGCACAGGCCTGGGTGTGCATAATGAGATTATTCAGCTGTTAAAGTCGCTTTTTATTCCGAGGCAAGAGTCGGCCCCAACAGAAGACACTGTTTACTGATGCAGTTTTAGGTGTGCTCTGCCAACTGGTACAGGACTAGACAGGTTTTTTTTTTTCCAGGGAAGACCTCTCCTCCCTGCTGTTTAACTTCATTGCTGATTTTGCAGATGTGTCTAAAAATCTCTTTTTGGACAAGTTGGAAAGGATGAAGTCATGCTTGTTATTGACACAGATCATTCACATGTCCCTGCTCACAAAGATCCCATATGCTTGCCAAAATATCTTAAACTACCATGCTGATTAAACTGATTCACTGGAGTGGAGAAGATCCATGGCAGAACATAGTAAAAAGGGGGAGAGAAAATCCATGTTAGTGTTGGCACTTTATTTTCCAAAGGCACCAATCCTTTGGCCCATCAATGGGTGGCTTTGGATTACTCTTTTCAGGGGAGATTGGGTTATACTAGGTTAAGTATCGGTGGCTCTGGCATTACATCAAGAGATGTTAGCTTGTTTTCTTTTGAAGCATGATGTTGCTGGCCTTTCTAACATGAATAAAAAGCATGATCACTGCAGCTTTGAAAGGAAAGCAAAAGCTCCTTCTGTGTTTATACCACACTCCCTTAGCTACAACTATGTTGGAGCTCTTCTCTTGTAAAGGCCATGCAAGCAAATCTTGTTTTACCTTTGGTAGCTCAGGAAACTTTTCCTCCTAAAGTACCTGTTTCATTTGTGCACACACTAATCAAGCTTTTGTACTGATTTACCAAAACCAAAACCAGGTAGATGTCGTTTCCTAAATCTCAGACATAAAGCATGCCTTTTTTTTTAATTCGTGAAGCTCTTCTTCCCAAATTTTTTGATATGTTTTCTCAATTACTGGCACCAGGTTTTCACATAGTATTCAAATTGTGCCAAATACTGGCCTAATGTAGAATCTGTCCTCTATTTCCCTTGTAGCCAAATCCAGCAAATTATCTTCTTTGCCGAGTGAGCGGATATTCACATAATTTTTTTAGACCCATCTGGTTTTTTCTCATGATTTTTGGAGATTATTTATACCCACTGTTTCCTGGAAAGGAGCTACATTTTAGTGCACATACTCTTTCAAGCTTTCACCTCGTCCTGTTAAAATAAATTGTGTTTGCTTATCTCCATCTTGACATTCAGCTTCAAGGTAACCTCTCTTCACCACTTAACCTCCAGCTGACAAACTTCATCAGCACTCAAGGTGTGGGCAGTTTTTGGGGGTTGATGTAACTACTGAAGTGGCAAGGGGGATCGTTCCTTTAGAAATACTCCCAGTGCTCCCCTTTTCCCAGGTAGTCAGACACTTACTATTTAGTATGTACAGCCTTAGTTTTGGAGCATTTCAAGTTTTTTTAGCAAGAGCATCATGTAGTACTGAATCAACCTCGCACAGCAGCCTTCTCTAGGACAGGCTTTGCGCCAGAAGAGTCAGGCTGGGAGAGTCACTTTGCATACGCCCTCAGCAGTGGTGTTTCTGCTGGCACAGGGTACCACCTTCTCACATTTAGACATGAACCGAAGTCAACAAAACCTTTCCTTGACCTAGATACAGCCACAGCAACACTTCTGTCATGTTATCACGTCCTACGCAAGATGATTGAGCTGGCAAATCTGCAAAGTACTTTAAATCTTTATTAACTGGATTTTGATTCACATAAAAACCCCAACAAGTTGACTTGATGAGATATATATTTCATAAACACCTGCTTAGACTTTATTAAACCCTTATTAAGGGAACTTATATATCCAAATATTCAGTTAGTTCCCTGAGATCCACATTGTGTGACTGAAACATCTCATTGGAGAAACTGGAAAATGTTTAATGTTCAAACCTATTCCTATCAGTGCTAATTGGGAAATATTCAACTAAGTACCTATTTGATTCAAAGCAAAACCATATTGATATCTGCTGTTTGACTGGTATTTGATTAGGAACTGTGGAAAAGTATTTCATCATCCTGTGATCTGCTTGCAATATTTATCTTTTTCCCCAAACACTGAATGGAAATATTTAACTGTATCAACCTTTTCTCCCTCTCTACTGTCAGTTTCAAAAAAAATCACATAATCTTGCAGCATTGTTTTCAAGGTTCCTTCATTCTAATTGAAAAAAATACTAATATTCACAGCCACATTTCTACTACACTTTACTGTGTTGGCCACATGTCCACAGTCCTTCTGTAGCTGTATCCTTTTGCCTTCCTTGCAGCACTAGAGGTCATTTATTTTTATTTTTCTCCCAAATTGGGTTTTATAAATATGCATAAACCCAACCATATAGGCCTCAAGGAACACAAGTGACTCCTCTGCAAAAACTGTGAATATCATAAAATTCCAGACTAACCGGAGTGTCAGAATTGATTTCAGTTCTGAAATCCAGTTCCACCTGTTCCAAAGGCAAATACCATGATTTGATCTGGACAAAACATACTCTTTGATTTCCTCATTGTGAAGGCAACACAAGCAAAACCAAGCCCACAGAAAGGGAGTTTGCCAGTACCCCGGGCCTGCATTCACACAAAGTTTACAGAATCACAGAAGAGTTGAGGTTGGAAGGGACCTTTAAAGATCATCTGGTTCCAACCCCCTGCTACAGGCAGGGACACCTTCCACAATTCCAGTTTGCTCAGAGCTCCATCCAATCTGTCCTTGGACACCTCCACAGATGGGGCACGCACAACTTCCTTGGGCGACCTGTTCTGGTACCTTACCATGCTCACAGCAAAGAACATCCTCCTAACATCTAGTCTAAACCTATATTGTCTTGGTTTGAAGCCATTCCTCCTTGTCCTGTCACTACATGCTCTTGTAAAAAATCCCTCTCCATCTTTTCTTGCAGACTCCCTTCAGGTACTGGAAGGCCTCAATTAAGTCACCCCAAAGCCTTCTCTTCTGCAGGCTGAACAATCCCAATTCTCTCAGCCTTTCCTCCTAGGAATGGTGCTCCATCTCTCTAATCGTCTTGGTGGCCTCCTCTGGATTCACTGTAACAGGTCCATGTCCCTCCTAAGCTGAGGACCCCAGAGCTGGAGGCAGCACTGCAGGTGGGGTCTCACTGGAGTAGGGTTGGAAAGGACCTCTGGAGATCATCCAGTCCAACCCCTCTGCCAAGGCAGGGTCACCTGGAGCAGGTGACACAGGGACAGATCCAGGTGAGTTTGGAATGTCTCCAGAGAGGGAGACTCCACAACATCCCTGAGCAGCCTGTCCCAGTGCTGTGCCACTCTCAACAAAAAGTTCTTCCTCATGTTGAGGTGGAACTTCTTGGGTTTTATTTTATGGCCCTTGTCCTGTCGCTGGGCACTACTGAGAAGAGTCTGGCACCAACTTCTTGACACCCACCTTTGAGACATTTATATGCATTCATGAGATCTCCTCCCAGTCTTCTCCAGACTGAACAGGCCCAGCTCCCGCAGTCTCTCCTCATACGAGAGATGCTCCAGAGCCCTTCTCATCTCTGTGTCCTCCGCTGGACCCTCTGCATAGCTCCTTGTCTCCCTTCACGGAAGAGCCCAGCGCTGGGCACAGCACTCCAGATGTCCCTCGCTCGCAGTCCAGGACATTACCAGTTCGGCACTGCAGGAGCCCCTGAGGGGCCCCGCTGCGGGCGCCGCCCCCGGGGCTCGGGGCGGGTCCGGGGGCGGTGGCGGCGGCGGCGGCAGCGCAGCCATGGCCATGGCGGCCCTGGCGGGGGTTCGGGCTGTGCGCTGCGCGCTCTGCCGGGGTGGCCCGAGGCGCTGGTACCGCACCGAGCGCGGCGTCTACGGCTACAAACCGCGGAAGGAGGCGGGCGGGCGGGCGGCGGAGCAGCGCGGCGCCGGCAGAGCAGGTCGGACACCCCCGGGGCCGCGCCGGGCGGAGGGAGCGCGGCGGAGGCTGCCCCGGAGCGGGGCCCGGGCACGGAGCGGGCGCTCTGAGGTGTCGCGTGTGTTGTTCCCGGCGGGGCAGAGCGCAGAGCAGACCCGCTCCGAGAGCTCTTGGCTGTAGCTTCTGGAAGCGTGGGGTGCCTGGCCCCGCTCCACGGGCTGAAGTGGCTGTGAGAGCACCGACTGCTGAAGTTTCCTCAGCAATGGGCTCTCGGAGAGTTCTGCTCATAGAAGTACCTCTGCCACGCGCCTGTCATTTTCCTTTTATATCATGGTGCTTGAACTAGCTAAACTGAGGGTGGTGAGACACTGAACAGGTTGCCCAGGGAGGTTGTGGATGCCTCAGCCCTGACGGTGTTCAAAGCCAGACTAGATAAAGCTTTGATCAGCCTGGTTTAGCGGGAGGTGTCCCTGCCCATGGCAGGCGGGTTAGGACTGGATGGTCTTTAAGGTCCCTTCCCACCCCTTAACATTCTATGATTCCATTATTAAATACAGGTAACTCTCTCCTGTAGCAATAACTGTGTTGCTTTCAGCTCAGTTTTATAGTGCAGAAATGTGATTGCAAGCAGAAGACTTTCCAAGGTAGGAGTGTGGTCCTTGCGTTACCTTTACTCTGGAGACTCTGGTAGGAATTAAACCCACTGCCCAGAAGCAGGAGTGAAACAAATAACTCCTGGACACTGAGGCCTGTCACGAAGTGGCCTCCTTGTTAATGATTAACATATATTTATGTAATATTTTTAAATTGCATTAAATGGCCTCCTTTCTGAGAGCATTGTGGGTGATGTTAGCCTTATGTCTGGATTATGTCCCTCTGCTGTAGAACCCAGTAGAGAAAAGGGCCTGCTTTGAATGGGCCGACTGTGATTGTAATGGCTGGAGGAGAGTGTCGGCAATAGAAATACAAATGTCAGAGAAATAACTTTGTGATATGGTCTGAGAATTGCAATTTTTGGAAAACAAAAGCCTTCAAACCTGACTACTGTCAGTGCTGTGTTTCTACCAGGATGAAAAAACCCTCCACATCAGGAATGCTTTATAAACTGGTTCGTATCATTAATTTGTAGCAAACTGTGCTTGCAGTATGTTTTATTGTTTGCAGTTTATCACCCTGGTCTGTGCCTGTGCTCAGTGACAGTAATGTGTGTGTGACCTCTCAGCTGGTCAAATTCTGTCTTTGTTGATAATTTTTACAGCATTTGGCTCAGCACATGCTCTTGGCTCCTGCAGACAGACTTTTGGTTTCTTGAAGTCATGGGACCTGAATTATTGTTAAGGCCCAATCCTTCTGTCTTTCCAGCAAGGAACTAGGGAGCATAAGTGATAGGATTGAGCTGGCTTAGGAAATAAGACTTTATACACTAGTAATGTGCTGTTCTTGACTTGGACATACCTGTTGTGAAGAGATTTGAAGCAAAATGAAATAGCTTTTCATATGTGTACAGGAGCCTAACTTATGAGGGGAGCTGTGAGGGAAATCTAGAGTGTACTTGCTTGAGTATTGGATGGGGGAGCAGATGTAGAAGTTTGCTGATGGGAGCTGTTGTGGGTTAATAAAGTGGAAACAGCTGCATAGAAAAGCTCTTTTTCCAGCCAGAACCTTGATGGTTGCCAGCGGACAAAACATTCCTGTGTTGATGCTGTAAGTGAATTTAATCTGAGCATGTGTGTGATAACTGTTCTGCTTTCTTTTTGGTTTTAGTTGACCATGCTCTTGCTCGTTTAATAACTGCCTATGCTGAACATGGCCACAAAGCAGCCAAAATAAACCCACTGTTTGCTGGCCGGGCTGTTATGAACATGGTACCTGAAATCCAAGAGCTGGCTGAAGTTCTTCAGGGTCCTCTCGTTACTACAGGTGAGTCCACAGCCCTATCACAGCAAATGCTGTTCGTGGGCGATTTATTGAGGGGCTGTGGCCTCTGTGGAAGAGTCAGATATTGAGTGGTGGCTCAATCAGTAATGAAAACTGTTGGACAGGAAATTGTCAACTTCAGCCTACATGTCTGTTGCAGAAATCGTAGTGCAGTGAGAGGCTTCTTTCCAGCATCCTAAGAAACCATGAAAATTTGTACTTGTTCCTACAGCTACTGAGGTTAAACATTAATTACTTGTGTTACTGTAACATTCCATGATTACCATAATACCTAACACTGTAGTGAAGATTTGAAAGTACAAGGGCAGAAGTCAAGAATTGTCTCTTCTTGGCTCCCTTGGAGTCTTGCTGTCGCCTTAAACAAAGGAGGGGGTTCTCTCTCAATGCTTTATTTTCTCTAAAACAGGTCTTAGTGCTTCCCCCTCCTCCCCCAAATTGACTAATAACATTTATTTCCCACCAGGACTTATAAACATGGGAAAAGAGGAGGCTTCTGTAGAGGATGTGATGGCTTACCTGGACCATATATACTGCGGGCATATTTCCATAGAAACAAGCCAGCTTCCAACTTTGGAGGAGAGAGAATGGTTTGCTAAAAGGTTTGAAGAGCTAAAGCAAGAAGCATTTACACCTGAAGAGAAAAAGCACTTGTGCAAACTGATGCTGGAGTCCCAGGTACTTTGTTCCCTGTTACTGGGTTGTAATAGTCATGGGGTCTGTCATGGATCCTTTACTGTTCTGGACATGATTCATGCAGAAAAAGAACAATCACTGTCCTGAAAGGCTTTGACAGTGTGCAGGAGGAAGAAGTACAAGGTTTTGCCTGAAGCAGTGCAGTGCAGGAATCTCATTGGAGTTTGTTGCTGAATTTACTTACCAGCCATTACTGAAATAATGATGCTATAAACCCATGAATAATCAGTCTTCAAAAGTGAGATCCTCTAAGATTAATGATCTGACAGCTCATATTAAATGTTATTGATGGGAGCACAAGGTTGAGCAGAGCTCTGTGAAGTCTTGTGCTCTGGCTTAGCTGCTCTGTGTTCCCTCTCACCCTCATGCTGATCTGTTTTACTGTCCTTAAAGTATGCTGTCCCTCAAGGTTTTGGAAGAAAAAATCAGAGCTGGACTGAGGTGTTATCATATAGCACTGCCAAATACGGTGCTTTTCAGGAAGGAACCTTTGTTCAATGCCTTCTGTAAGGAAGTGAAATGTTTATGCACTTTTGAAATGTACAGAGAAAATTTATTCCAATACTTTTGTACTGTGAAAAGTTTTAATTTTTTCCCCCTTTTCTTCCCATGTTATCCAGAAGGATTGAAAGGTAGAAGAGAAGGATCTGTGAAGGTTGGAAAGGTAGAAGAGCAGGATCTGGGAAAGTGTCCCTGTTTCCAGTTTTCCAAGTGGAAGGAGTGTTAAATGTAATATTTACCAATGACTAAACAGAAGTATGTGGCCCACTTCCTTTTTTTTGTTGCCTCTTTGGCAGTTAGAGGAATTTGATGGTGACACAGGAGGTTGATATTGGGACCCTGATGTGCCCTACTTTGATTTCAGTATGACCAGAACTATACTAAGAGTGTATAATTTAACCCTGACAGGAAATAAACTGCTTTTATATGTGATCAGTTTTGTGTATGTTATTCCTTAGAACTTAATATTGTTCAACTAGCATTTGGCTCAGATCTTTGGGTGTGGCTTAGTCTTCCCTTCTCAGTTACAGATTTCATTGAGTTTCTGTCTTCAGCTGCAAAAACTAAAGAAATTTCCAGTGCTTCCAAAACTTGGTCACTTATTAGAGCTTTCTAGGAGGAGGTGAATGGATTGAAGTGAGAAGAAAATGAAGTAAATACAGATTCCTTTATTTTTCTTCTCTCAAGCATTCTACCTATGTACTAAGGACTGTGCCTAATGTAAATCAAAATTAAACACTGCTTTGCTAGCACTTTGTATCTCAAGATAGTTATGGGTTATATTGTAAAAGAACACCATTCCTTAATTTCCACCTAAAACAGGTAAACTACCAAGGAATTTGTAAATTAGTCTGGTGTTACAGTTCTTCTTGAAGCACCTTCCATGTCAGACAGAGAAAGTTTGGTCCTCAATCCAACATTTTTCTGCTTAGGAGGAGATAAGAGCTGATTTTTCATAGTCGTCATAGCTTCCGGTCTCAGACTGTGGGGGTGGGGAGTGAGCTGAGACTTTCCAGGGGTATGTTTAGATTTGTATGCCTCAAGGGTATAAACATAAATTATATTTCAATTTTATGAACAGAAGGCTGCTACTTAAAATAGCCTAATACTGAAGTTCTCCTGTTTTTAATAGGAGTTTGATCACTTCTTGGCCACCAAGTTTGCCACAGTGAAGCGATATGGTGGTGAAGGAGCAGAGAGCATGATGGGCTTCTTCCACGAGCTGTTCAAGATGTGTGCCTACAGCGGGGTCACAGATATCATCATTGGAATGCCTCATCGGGGAAGGCTTAATCTGCTCGCCGGCTTACTTCAGCTTCCTCCCGAGGTACGAGATTTATGATCTCACAGGCAGTTGCCTGGTTTGTTTGCAGTAAAATAAACCCCTACAAGTTTGCCATGTTGTAAATGCTGGAGCAATAAAATGTTACCTGTGTGAGAGTGTTCTCCCTTCCAATCAACACTTCAGTGAACTGTCTGCAGGAGACTGTTGAAGGAGCTCTAATGAAGGGTTTTATGTGCTGTTACTTAGAAGCATCCTTGCAATTTCAGGAGTAGGAGAGAGTTTTTCTTTCAACACGTCAATGAATCAGAAAAGGGTTTTAACCAAATCTGTTTCCATGCAGCTCATGTTCCGCAAGATGCGTGGTTTGAGTGAGTTTCCAGAGAATTCAGCAGCCATTGGGGATGTTCTCTCCCACTTGACATCTTCTGTAGATCTTGACTTCGGCTCCCACAGACCCGTGCACGTCACCTTGCTCCCCAACCCCTCACACTTAGAAGCCATCAACCCAGTGGCTGTGGGCAAGACACGAGCAAGGCAACAGACTCTGCTCGATGGAGATTACTCCCCAGAGAGCTCTGCACAGCCTGGGGACAAAGTTATTTGCCTGCAGGTATTTTGCTTACAATTTGTAATTGATCTTTGTAAGACTTACAGGACTAGAATGTCAATAGGAGTGTACATAGACGTATCAAGCAAAACTGAATTAATGTATGATGTCAAGAACTGGGATCCTCTTTATAGGGAAAGAGTAGGGCAAGGAAGAGTTTCAGGTGGCATATCTGATGATGCTGGCATTTAAATAATTTCACTTCTAAGACTTCTGAATAACTGATTCTGATAACTCCCTTTATTTTAATAATATTCTGCATTGAGAGCTATGTGTGCTCTTTCCTCACTTTTGTATTTAAACCACCACTGGAAGCCTTTCAAATTAATGGGTTTGGAGAAGAGCTGTCAACAAGGCTGAAAAATGTTCAGGAGGATTTGGAATTTTGTCATTTTGTCATGGTACTGTTGAAGACACTGCTGGAATTAGTTTTTACTCCTTGAACTGACTTGTATAGCTGTAGAAGCAATCCTAAATAGTTCCTTCCACCAATTTTCTTCTCTTGCATTGAATTCAACTTGGAAAAACAAGTGAGTCAAACTCTTAATGTTTTACCAGGAGTAAAAACAAGCTGGGCAAAAATGTTCTGTAAAGTATAACAAACATGGAGGAAGTTACATGTAGGAGTGAAAATGTATTTCAGTTGAAAAAATGTTTTGCTTTCTCTTAGAAGGGTGTGGATATTCTGAAAAAGCAGAAATGAGAATGCAAAATATTCTGGGCAAGTTTGGGTTCTTGTTTTTTTATTAAAAAAATGGCTTTAGAGCATGCAATTGCAGGCAACTTTGGCTGCCCAGTGTGTCTCCATCTTTCAGTTATGTCTTAGTTTGAGAAGATACTATTGTTTCTTTCTCATAACGTTAGATCTTCACCACATAGTAATGAAAGTACTATGCCTCCTTAAACAAGGATTCTTCAGGATAAATGGACCCTCTCTATCCAAGAAATATTCAACTTTTTAGGATTTGGAGTGGTAGGGAGGATTGCATCACAGAGAAGAGAAACATTTGGTTCTGAGCTAAACGCCTGCATGTCAGTAAAAAACTGACTCAAAGTATTCCTAAAAGGAAGAAAATGTATCATGGAACCTGAATGTCATTACTTGTGATTGTCTTCAAGAGATACAAGAGTTAGATTGAAAACAGGCAAATTTTTAGTTGTAACTGTTAACTGCTCTCATTCAGCTAGCTGAGAAAAGAGATGAAAGCAGGCACCTTGTGTTTCAGAATCTTGTTTCTCTTTGGACTTTCTGTTTTTACAGTGCTTTCTCTTGAGAAGTGTAGATACTCTGAACTCTGAACTGAAGTTTATACTGGCATTTCTTCTCTTCTTCCACAAGTGTCAGTGCCAGAGCTTGAGGGGAGAATGAGTAAAGATCAGTTAAGGTGCCATTGTCAGTGGTGAGCTTCGTTGTCCAGGGTCTGAAGGTCTTCTTTTCTGGAACATCAGTGTGCTCAGAATTTGTAAGGATTATAAAACTCTTCTCAGTTAACTGCCCAAGGACACCTCTGCAGCATTTAATTGTCCATCTCTGCTGGAGAGAGGTTTCTTTTTCACCTTCTCACATAGCTTAACTCCACTTCCTGGATATCAGGCAACTACAGATGTTTCTGATTTGAAACGAAATCTGAGAGTAATATCTCCCAGAAACAAATTCCACTCTCAGCATCACTGTTTGGTGAATTAAAGTTGATGATGACCTTTCTTTTAGCTTTTTGCTAATGCAGCCCAGAGAAAAATGTGCCCTAGCAAAAACTGTCTCCATCTTTTTGGTAGAATGGGTAAAATCCTACCTGCACCACAGGAATTGAATCCTCTGGGGTTTGAGATGCATATGAAGAGTCTTGTGTAGTTGAATAGTCACATTGTCTGTAGGCTTTAATGCTTTGGGATGTGCTAAAGGCCATAAAGTTTTCTCAGATGTTTTAGGGTCTTCACTCAAATGCTATCACCGAGACATGTAGCCTTCTTAGGCAGCAGAAGAAACCAGGAGGGAAAAGCGAAAACCCAACATTTCAGGAACAAGTGTAGCATGGTAAGGGATAGAGTGGGGACCCTGGCTTGTCTCTCTTGCAGTAGTTACCTTTGTTTTACTGTGATACCTCTTAAAAATCTGTATTGGAATGGTATAAAACCCAGTGCTGCTGCTTCAGTGGTAGATTGCACCTCTGTTACCTTGGCGTACATGCAGAAGGCTTGAAACCACTATTCCATAGCTAGAAAGTAGAACTGTCATTGGTTTCAATAAGAAAGTACATCAGTCTGCATAGCTACTTTGATCTGCAAATCATTGAGTCTGCATTCTGAGGAAGCTGTGATCATACTCATCAATGGAGAACTGTCTCCAATTTCAAAACATTGAAATGCTAGATGATATTCACTCCAGTATCTCTAGCTTTTTTTGGAAACCTGGGTTGGATATCACAGTATTCTACCTTCCCCTTCCAAACAATTTTTTTTATTTGCAATATTTATTTGCTATTGCTATTTTGAAATGTAACTAAGAACTTAGGTTTTATTTCCTTCTGAAAGTTTTTTTTGTTTTGAGTGCTTCCATTTGGTTCATTTTCCACTTGTTTTTCTGTTCTTGTCTGTTTGGTAAGGTGGAAATGGGCATCAGTCACAATTCACCAACATTTAACTTCAGCAAAGGTGTAGTGAATACTGTGGCTCCCTTTGTTCAGGGGTCAGTGGCTTGCCTCTGCTGCAGCTTTGCCATAGCCAGGAAACTTGCAGTCACCTGGACACTTGTGGGACAGTTTTAAGAGGTTATAGTCAGTTCCAGGTAGGGATTACATCAGGCAGTTATGTACATTTGTTGGCTGCTATGACGTGTTAGTGGTAAGGCTATATGAACTCTCAAGTTATGGAAACAGTATTCTGAGAGGGATTAAGAAGTGGGTCCAGCTGGAACTGTATCTGTTCCATGTACTCAATTTAGAAGGTCTTGCTTAATGAGTTATGGTTTTGATTTTGCTGTTCCTCCAGTGTTTCCTAATGAGACTTTTCCATCTTCTTCCCTGATGCAGGTTCATGGAGATGCCGCTTTCTCTGGACAAGGAATTGTTCCTGAAACACTGACCCTCTCTAATCTACCACATTTCAGAGTTGGTGGGAGCATCCATTTGATTGTTAATAACCAGCTGGGATATACCACTCCTCCAGAGCGAGGAAGGTCGTCTCTGTACTGCAGTGACATTGGTATGTAGGATTGAGTCACAAGCAATTGCCTGTTGTGTCAGAAAGTGTAAGCTGTGCAATGGACTTTTTATAGCAACAGCCTGTCAGCTCTAGGGAGAGACTAATATAACTCCAGTTTCATGGTAGAGTAGAAATTAAAATTATTATTGATTATTCTCTCCTACTAGCAGCAATTCAGGTGCTAAAAATACGCCCTCCCCTATCTTCTTTATGGCAAAGACTAAATATCAAGGGGAAATCTTGTCACATTTTTACAGGATGTGACAAAATAATTGCAAGATTTCAGTGAAATCTTTATAACTCATCTAGTTTCTGTCATATTATTGACAGCTTTTGAAAAGGTATTATAAGATGTATTATCAGTAAGATCAGAGACATAGTAGTTAGTTATCTTGAATATGTCTCCTATAAGTAAAAATACACTTTTGTATGCTTTTGACCTAACGTCAACTGTTTGTCTTATGGTTTCATCAAACCAAACAAGTAGGTTCATTAAATCTGA
This sequence comes from Corvus hawaiiensis, assembly GCF_020740725.1. Classification (NCBI taxonomy): domain Eukaryota; kingdom Metazoa; phylum Chordata; class Aves; order Passeriformes; family Corvidae; genus Corvus; species Corvus hawaiiensis. Next base: position 73,995,214 of record NC_063216.1, on the reverse strand, counting down.
TAAGGTAGATAGCATATGTTATTACTGTTTTCCCTGGGCTGGTTTTGTGTTATGGATTGTTTTTGTTTGGGTTTGGTTTTTTGCCTCCTTCCTTAGTTTTCCTTTCTTCTTACCTGTCAGTGAGGAGGGGCTGTAGCTGAGCTTTAGTATTTTGCTAGGGAGAAAAACTTGACATGGGCCAGGAATGGCTGAAGTATCTTAGCTTCTCAGAATTTGGACAGGTACAAAGGAGCACTGCTGCTCACAGCCAAATTGCCATACAGGAGAGGGTGTTAAGATATTGAAACTTTAGAGTGTTCTCTTTAGTGAAGAGATTTCTGTGCCTGGAGGAGCAGTGGACAGAATGATATTCCCTACTAATAAGGGAGAAAGTTGCTTTTGGCCTGTATGAATTCATAGTAGTGATAACTTAGGATAAGAAGGAAATAAAACTCAATTTCTGTTTGAAAGAAAAGCAATCAAGTAGTTCTCTCCCAATCCCTGTATACTACCAGATTAATATGACGCAGGAACTGTGTCTGGGAAGTCCTCTGGGAAAAAGTGCTTATAAAGAAGTTGTGCTCAAACTGACAAATACAACAGGTTGGGCTAATTGCACTTTCTCGCAGGCAAGACTCCTCTCCTTACCCCAGCTCTCATCCCAAGGAGCATCTTTATTGGATTTGTTTTTATTATATTTACTTCATATGGGTTGTCTGTAGTTTCAGCGGAACAGGTGTGTATCTGCTTTCTTTGGAAGGGGCTGGGTGTGATTCCTGTTCTGTTTTGGATCCCTGGGCAGGTAAAATTGTTGGATGTGCAGTTATCCATGTGAACGGGGATGATCCTGAGGAAGTTGTCCGTGCCACACGACTGGCTGTGGAGTACCAGCGCCAGTTCCGCCGGGATGTGATCGTGGACTTGCTGTGCTACAGGCAGTGGGGCCACAATGAGCTTGATGAGCCCTTCTTCACCAACCCCAGCATGTACAAAATCATCAGGTAAGGGTTGCACCACCAAAATATGTCTGCACCACCTCAGTCTTGCTACTGCAACAGAAGTCTCTGTGTGAGATCCTTTGACATATCCACAGGTCTTTATGTAAATGCAGCTACACTGTCAGCAGCCCTTCACTACAGTGTGAGTCTGATAATGAGATGTTAATGTGGGCAATCACTACTGTTGGCTCTTGAATGTGTGGCTTGGTGCTTTTCGTAGAACAATCTTGGACATAGCTTTTGGATTTCAAATTTCCGACCACTGGTAATCAGAGGGCAAAGTTGCCTTCTGTGTGCCATGGAGAAGCATGAATAATGTGGGAGAATGGGCAGGAAGCCAGCATGATGTTTGTCCTGTCTTTGCCTGGTCCTGCTGTGTCCAGTGGGGACTCATCTCTATAAGCATTTAAATGTATTCAGATTCCATCCTTACCCTCAAAGAAAAACACACAAAAATTCACTTGCCAGTGAATTCTGGTATTTTAGGTGAAGCATTTGTGGAATGGTTGCCTTGATTCTCTCCAGTGCGGAAATCCTACTGTGAATTTCTCTGAAGAAAATATGCATGGTAGCACAGAGGGGGTTTTGACTTGTTTTTACTTTTAACTGCCAATTATAGCACTTTTTTTTTTTACTTTTATTAATAAAGGACTATAAAACACATCTCTAAGAGAACTGTTATCTTTCTGAAAAGCCAGGAAAGTGAACTTCATGCAAATAAGTATAATGGACCAGGACACTGTTCATATGAGTTTTTCATGGTACCTGACTGTACTAAGATGGTATTTCCTTGTTCTCCTGTGACACTGTTTTTAGGCTTAATATCTATGGGGTTTGATTCCCTCCCTGGCAGATCCCGTAAGAGTATCCCAGACACATACGCAGAACACCTCACGGCTGCTGGGCTCATGACTGAGGCTGAAGTGTCTGAGATAAAGACCACGTACTATTCCAAGCTGAACGATCACCTTGCCAACGTGACTTCGTACAGTCCACCTCCTACCAACCTGCAGGCTCACTGGAAGGGCTTTGTTGAGCCTTCTGCTAAAATCACCACCTGGGACACCGGGATGCCTGTGCCACTCCTGCAGTTCATTGGAGTCAAGTCTGTGGAGGTGCCCAAAGAGCTCCAGATGCACAGCCATCTCCTGAAGACCTATGCACAGGTGAGTAGAATATCATGATACTTCTGATCCCATGGCTCAAAGGTACAGCCTGTTACAGGGAAAAGACTAAACACAGCAGGGTTTCCAGTTAAAGAATAGAATGGTATTCTCTAGGAAAAACAGCTCACTCTGTTTCAAGGCTGAGATGATGCCATTTTTCCTCCAGTTTTGAAGAAGATGTATCTTCCTCTCCAGGTCTGACCATATACCTTAGTTTGTTATTTCAACAATATTTTATTGCAATGAAGAAAAAAGCTCATATACAGTTTATTATTCTTACAAGTAGAAAGAAACTATTATGATAACTTACTAATATTTATATAGTTGGTAATTAGAATGAGTACTTTGTGAGGGAATGACTCAGGAACCTGGCAATAGTGTACACAGTTTCTAAAGCCAGTAGTGAGTGTTTTATGACTTATATATATAAACATAAGACAACATGTGGCCAAGTTTGACAGTCGGGGTTTGATAGCTCCTAAGTTTGTGTTTGGTTTGGGGCGGTTTTGGGTTTGTGAATGTTTCCCTTTGATGGATGATGAGTGTGTGCAGGTGTCTGGTTGGCAGCCAGAGAGAGGATGTGAGTTGAGTATTTCAAAAGACTGATGTTTTTGTCTTCCCAGCCCAAGGCAAGAACTCCACAGCTCAGTGTGATCATTTGTCTGCAGTTCTGGAGGCCAGAACAGGGAAGAGTTCTGGAGACTGAAATACTTACACCTGGTATCTTTCATCACTGCTAACCAGACAGACCAGAAGTCTGCCAAGACTACACTTTGTGCTGTGCTAAGATTTTTCATATTTTCAGACTAGGATTAATTAATCAGTCCACAGTTTGTTGACTGGGAGGTGAACACATGGATCATCCATGGTTTTGTGGTCCTCAGGCAACCTTCTTCAGGATGTGCTGAAATAAGACTGTATTCAAATTCAACCTAAGCTGGCTGCAGGAATATAGCATTTCTCTCCATAGTGTGTAGTGTTTTTCCTAGCTTCTAATATTAGTCTGGGCCACCAAAAGAGCTACAGATGGAAAAAGACAAAATAGTAATTTTTTCTTGTTCTTTACTTGTTTAGTCAAGAGTTCAAAAAATAGAGGAAGGAAAAAAGCTGGACTGGGCAACAGCTGAAACTTTAGCATTTGGTTCTCTGCTGAGCCAAGGTAAGAGGCAACTAGACAGCAGACAGTAAAATATTTTTGCTTTAATGTCAATAAAGGATAACATTAGATTTTTTAGGTGTTTCTAAGTAAAAAGATTGATATGATGTATAAATTTGACAATTTGCATGGTCTAAGAGAAGGTAAATATGAATCCTATATGTCACTAATATTTGTAGACTGAGTCTTAAATATCTTCAAAGAACTGTAGCTCCCTCCCACTCCCCAAAAACATTTGTGCATAGAGATGAGCACGTGAGCAGTGCAGATGACATCAGTGGGGCTCCCAAGTACTTTGTGTGCTTTATGCTACTATTTCTTCTCCTTCCTCTCTAGCCTGAATTCAAATCTCCATTTACATATGATACAGAATGCACATTTTTTTTCAGTTTGCTTCAGTAAATTGAACCATTTTACCCAAAATAATGTCAGAGCATCTGTGTGCTTGTGAGTTGGAGCTGTTGCTGGTTAAGAATTGCATCTCAGATTTGATGCTGCTGATGAGGGGAAATCCAAGAAGAGATATAACAAGAGATAGAATTATTTCCTGCATGTTTTCTTTTTCCATGACTTGCTGATTTGGTGTTTTGTTTGTTGCTTGGCAAGGGTTTAATATCAGACTAAGTGGACAAGATGTTGGCAGAGGAACCTTTAGCCAACGACACGCGATGTTGGTTTGCCAGGAGACAGATGATACCTACATTCCTCTGAATCACATGTCCCCAGACCAGAAAGGTTTCCTAGAGGTAGGTTCTGTGGCCCACAAGACCTGATTCTTCAAGTTGTGCTGAAACAATCCATTTTTTAAAGCTGCTGGGACATATGTAGGCAGTATGTATGTTCTGGCAAACCCCAGATACAGGGACATAAAAACTGTCAGGGCATCCCTATTCTTTGTTGTTACAAATTACAACTTTAACAAGGGGGTTTGCTTTTCCTTGAGAGATCAGGTATTATTCTTTTCCCCTCAGTGCCTTCATTCAAAAGCAAAACAGCAAAAAATCAGACTCTCAGTTGCCTTTAGGAGTTCATGTCCTCAGTGTGCCCAGCAGTGATTGCCTGATTCCAAGGGTTCTTAACCCTTGGTTGTTTTTGTCCTCACCCACCCCTCCCAACAATTTCCTTTTGTTAGGTGAGTAACAGTCCCTTGTCTGAAGAAGCTGTGCTTGGTTTTGAATATGGAATGAGTATTGAGAGCCCTAAGTTACTGCCAATTTGGGAAGCTCAGTTTGGAGACTTCTTTAATGGAGCCCAGATAATATTTGACACTTTCATTTCTGGAGGTGAGTGTACAAGGAACTAATATATTTAAGAATCAATCGTTTGTATTATGCACTTTTTTAGAAAATCCTTCCTCTTTCAAGTAAAAGGGCAACATGTTGTGCAAAGAATTCTGTTTTCTCAAGGAGTTCTGTAAGCTTGCCCGTGAGGTCCTGACTTCTGCGCAGCTTTTCTGTGAAGACAGTACATTGAAAATGAAAGACTCCTTGGCAGAGTACAGTCATTACAAAAGGACAATTAATTATATTTATGGCCTTTCTTCCCCCACATTTATTTTACTGTGTGTATATATGGTTGATAGCTTTATAGACTGTACCTTTCCTTTATGAAGCATCTGAAAAATTCCTGAAGCAATAGAGAAGGAAAATAGTGATTATTTAAAACAAAGAAACAAAAAACCCCACAACACCACCTTACTAAGTTTGACTCTAACAGGTTTTCTGAGTTCTCAGATATAAAACCTCTGTAGTCATAGATGGAAATTTAGAGGCCCTCTTATCCCACCCACATGTATTTGAAGCTGGGATGAATTACCTTCTGGATTTGACTGTAATCTCTTATATTGTGCAGGAGGTTTGGCAGAGCTCAGGGGAATGAGCACTGCTGTGTTAGCCAGGACTGGCTCACAGGATGCTGCTGGGATCACACATGTAGAGATGAAGTTTTAAAATTTCACTGTCATGTGCTCCATGTGGAGACATAAGTCTTCTGGGAGCCCAGAGCTACATGATGATTTCAGAAACTTCAGTTCACCTAATGTGTGTTGTTTCACTGTAGAGAACCTCAGGACAAAATGCCAGCAGCATGTTTCAGGCTTGTATTTAATGATGTGGAAATTAGCTCTTCTTTTTCCTGAGTAGTTTGTGCAAAGCAATGTGTTCTGTGGCTTTATGTTCTGTGGAAATCATCCTTTCCTTCCTCCTCGTTCTGTGTTTCTAGGTGAGGCCAAGTGGCTTCTTCAGAGTGGGATAGTAATTCTTCTTCCCCATGGCTATGATGGTGCAGGCCCTGAGCACTCGTCCTGCCGGATGGAACGGTTCTTACAGGTACCCACCACACCTCTCAGGGTCACATATCCCCAGCACAGCACGGGCAGTCAGTGCTCTGGGAGCTGTGCTGCAAAAATACAAAATGGGGATTCCCGGTGCCCTCGTTGCAACGTGCTCAAAAGAGACAGTTCAGATGTAATCTTGCCAGTTAAATGCTAAACCCATTTCTTCTCTGAAGTTGTTCCTCTCTTGCAACCAATGTCTGAATTCGGGTATTTGCTAATCTGCTCCTATACAGGTCAGTGTGCCTCTTGTGCCTGGATTTTTTCTTCCATATTGGTCTCAGAGTTTGCTTTTGACAAGGTATTGCTGTGTTCCCCTGTACAGATGTGTGACAGCTCAGAAGAAGGAGTTGATGGTGACCAGGTCAACATGTCAGTCGTGCATCCCACCACCCCAGCACAGTATTTCCATTTACTCCGGCGGCAAATGGTCCGAAACTTCAGGAAACCTCTCATTGTTGCTTCTCCCAAAGTGTTACTCAGGCTCCCAGTAAGCTGAAAATTGTCCTTCCTCTTTCTTTTATTTCTCCTTCTCTTTATTCTCTTTTGTGTTCCCTTCCCCTTGTTCTTCTTCCTCTGTGTTCTCTGATTGCTGTTTTGGGGTCAAATCAGTGGGATTTTGCGTGTTTGGGGCCAAATAGGTAGAGGATTAAAGCTGGGTGGAGGTGAGCTAGAAGTAGGGTTCATTCCTGATCTGATGGTGTCCTTGGGAACCTTATCATCCCACTTTTCACTGGGAATGGGAAGGAGAGGGAAGACTGTGTATTTTGTACTTACCAAAACCCTGTCTCAGTATTCTTTCTGACTCTGGCCTGAGGGAAAAGCAGCAAGATTTGGTAACTTCCAACTCTTCCTTCATGTAGGCTGCTGTATCAAGTTTTGAAGAAATGGCCCCAGGGACAACATTCAAGCCTGTCATTGGTGACTCCTTAGTAGATCCTAAAAGGTAGCTCTGCTTTCTTAGAGGAGAAGCTCAAAAGAGATGTCCTGTCCCTTTCTCCTACCCAACAGCTCAAATTTGAGGTGATATGAAAGAGGTGACTTTGAGGGGAAAATGTTTCATGGTGGGCAACTGTGGTTAGTTTTACTTCCTCTCCTTTTCTTCTGGTAATTGTTGGTAGTTACAACATCTGTCTGCAAAACAGTGAAGTGTTCAGTCTGTCAGCCCTTGGCCTCACCGGGAGTTTGTGACTGTAGTTACCAACCTGGTGGGTCCTGTTCTGCACCATGTCCATCAGCTGACAGTCACTGGGAGCAGCTGTGACGAATCATAGAATCATAGATTTGTTTAGCTTGGATCATCAAGTCCAATCTTAGCCCAGCACTGCCAAGTCCACCACTAAACCATGTCCCAAGTGTCACATCTAGACATTTAAATACCTCCAGGATGGTGACTCCACCACTGCCCTGGGAGGCCTGTTCAACTGCTTGACTGTTTCAGTGAAGAAATTTTCCCTAACATCCAGTCTAAACCTCCCTTGATGCAACTTGAGGCTGTTTCCTCTTGTCCTATTGTGTGTTACCTCAGAGACCAACTCCCACCTGGCTACGACCTGTCAGGGAGATGTAGAGAGTGATAAGTTCCCCCCTGAGCCTCCTTTTCCCCAGGCTGAGCCCCCCCAGCTCCCTCAGCTTCTCCCCATAGAACCTGTGCTCCCAACACTTCCCCAGCTCCATTCCCTTCTCTGGACAGCCTCCAGTACCTCAGTGTCTTTCTTGTCGTGAGGGGCCCAAAACTGAACCCAGAGTTTTTGTTCTGGGGCTGGAATGCCTGAGCTTATGAGGTGGGGCAATAATAAAGTGTTTGTATATCTCTATCTCTCTCCCTTCAGATGTTACAGTAAGTCCTGTTCACAATGACCAATTCAGCTTTAATTTTTTTTCCCTTATCTGCTCCTTGCCCCAGTAGTACCCAAGTCTGAGCCTTCTTCATATTTGCTTCCTGACCCCCAATCAAAAGGCTGGAAGTACTTTAGCATCTTGGGTTTTTTAAGTGGGATGGTGAGGCACAAAGCGTGCAGTTTATCTCGTTGCTTTGTCCAGTAAGATTAGACAGCCAAGACCTCTGTGATTGCAGGAGGGTGTAGTGTCTCTCCAGCAGGCAATCCTGCTTTGGCATCGCAGAGAATTGTCCTCTGGAGGGACTTCTCTCCCTCTGGTTTGTTTTCTACAGAGAGTGCAGAGATGACTAGCTTTGACTGGGTGTTTAATTTTTACATAGTCAGGGCTAAGAGAGATCAATCCCATTGTAAGGTAACTTTCCCAGAATTACTGAAGAAACAGGACCTCTGAGCTCTGGCGTACTGTGCCCAAAGGTTAGGTTGCCAACTGTTGGAGGGGAGTGGGAGAGAGGGGAAAGCAAAGAAGAGAAAAGATGGTCTAAGGGAAGCAATTTAGCTTTATAAAGTTGTCTTTGAAGTTTGACTGGTTGCTTTGGTTGGAAGTGTGAAGCTGTTCTGCATCAAGTTTCTGTAAAACACTAAACTTGGAAACATTCTTATTTTATTTTAGTGTCACCCGTGTGGTGCTGTGTTCTGGAAAGCATTACTACGCTCTGGTGAAGCAAAGAGAAACACTGGGAGAGAAGCAGCACAGCACAGCTATTCTGAGACTTGAAGAGCTCTGTCCTTTCCCCCTGGAAGCTCTACAGCAAGTGTTGAGCAAATACAACCATGCCAAAGGTCCACCAGGCTTCTACCTTTGTTTTCTAGTCTCTTTGAAGTTCTGAACTAAATCTGTTGCCTGCCTTTTAAGATGAAGAGCTTTAGTGGCTTTTTCCTCTTTGTTCTCTCCCTCATACATCCAAGTGTTTCTGGAGTGGGATGTTCCAGAAATGTTTATCACTTGTGCTAAAAGAACTTGTTTCTCTGCTATTGTTAGCTTCCAAGAAGCAGCACGGAAAATTAGAGCAAACCATTTGAGACTTTTTTTGCATTGGTCTTTGCAGTCCAGCCCTTTTAGTAGCTTTTGAAATCAGCAGTAGAAAAGCAGAATATACACGCAGTATACCCTAATGGTGGACATACTTTGGGTTTGAATTCAGCTGTGACCTGCAAGGGAATTGAGTGTGGCATGCCTTCATTTCAAAGGTAGTGGCAAGACAGAAAAACAGAGGTGCTACGAAAACAAAAATTTTTTTTCTTTCTTTGCTGGAAAGATAAATATGTATGTTTGTTATGTACTCTTATCCTTCCTTTAGTCTTCATCTGGAGTCAGGAAGAACCACAGAACATGGGTCCATGGTCCTTTGTGTCTCCACGGTTTGAAAAGCAGCTGGGTCTTAAGGTAAGATGTCCCCCAGGTGTTTTAGTCTTTAAAATGAAGTTTGAAGTTCTCCGTGAATGCAAAGGTGCTTACAACATAAACCTAATTCTGATGCCTAAATCAAATATGTGTTCTAATTTCAGCTACTTCTGCTCTTTATAGCACCATTGGTGAAGAGCAGGACTGGAGCTTTATTTTACATGGTGTTCAGTCAAAGTAGACAGGATAATGAAAGATCCCAGGTAGGGGAATAGGAGGAGAATGCAGAGGTGTCATTTGCTCTGGCAGATCATGCACTATAATGTCCTTGGAGCCATGGTCTTTGGGAGATGGGGGGATAACTTCCTGCATTACCTCCAGCTGGGACTGCCCAGTATCTGACAGCAGATATCACTGTGGCATCAGGACCTCGAGATGTGATTCTGTCCTTCATTAACAATTTCCCCACAACTCAAATTTCAGCTCCATCTTGTGAGCAGACCTCCTCTACCAGCCCCAGCAGTTGGCATTGGAACCCTCCACAATCAGCAGCAGGAAGATGTTCTGACCAACACATTTATCTGAGTTTTCAATGGACTGATTGCTCTGGATGTCAGTCATGTTTAGTGCCTCCTCCTGTGAAGAAGAAAAAAAGCCAGATCCTTAAGACTCTTAATTCTCCAAAATGGAAAAAAAAAACAACAAAGGTGGAATAAGTTTGGTAACGATTAAACAATTTTTTCATGTTGGGGAATACTTAACAATGAGAAGTGCCTGTTACACCTGATACTTCCTGTTCTCTTACACAATTTTCTACAAAATGTCTTCGTAAAGTTAAAAATCCAGTCCAGGGGACAAATTGGTGAGGTGACTGTGGAATACCTTATATCATGCTGCTTATTTGCACTTGAGAGTTTCCTGGGATGGTGCGTGTGTGGAAATAGGTTCTGTTTCCTCTGTTTCCACGGAAGTGTTAGTGCTGCTTGATCAAATAAATGCTTCCCCATGCCTGGGAATGAGCCATTTCTATAGCAGAATGTTGTGGATTCTCTCTTTTTTCTTTCCTTGAGGGCCAGGAATGCAATCTGTTGTGGCTGTTGGTGCTCTTCTCAGTGCAGGAGTTGTTAAAGCAGGATTCCCATTGCAGGGACCTTGCAGGATGGCTCCTGAAAGCTTCAGGCACCACTGTTTTTCTCACCCAGAGGGTGAGAAATCCCAAGGGATGGTTTGAGCACAGCTGTCATCTGCAGAAAGGAAAAAAATCAGTCTTTATTGGGAAACAAAGGATAAAGGACCAAAACATTGAGGTTAAGTGGGAGAATAGTGAAGCCAAATGGAAGATGGGCATCCCAGGCTGACCCCAGTGTGACTGCCCCAGAGCAGCATTCTTGCCACCACAGGATTTTTCCCAGCATTTTTCCTTTCCTGGTTTCAGGGTGAAGTTGGCACCTCCTTGCTCTTCTCAGTTACCTGGGCAAGCAGTGTTTAAGTAATCCAAACTCACTGTGAGCCAGAAACATTTCTGAAAAGAAACAAGTGGAGTTTAACTAGATCCAGCACTTGCAGATGAAAAGTCATGGTGGGTGGGAAAGGGCAGATGACAGGCAAGGCGTGCATTCACTTCAGGAGACAGGTCCCAAAATCATCTCTGAAGCCTGCTTTAGTATTTCATCCTAGTTAATTCACATATTTATTCATTCACTCCATATTGACCCAGAAATAACCTCTGTAACCTCTGTTCTGTGATGTTTCACATCACTGCTTTAGCACATCCATCACAGGAACATGAAATCATGTTTCTCCCACTTTGCTCTAGCAAACTGCACAACCTCCTGCATATCCTGAATAGCTTTATCTAATCAAGGCATATTCTGCTTTAAATTTCTGCTGATAACTAGAAAAAGGAAGCTGAAGAGTAATGTTGCTTTGGCTGCAGCTGTAGCCAAGGAAGTTGTAGAGCGCAATCACCAGCCTTGACTGCACGCTGATGATTACGTAAACCCACAGTTTTTCACTATGACGGTGCACACAAGGGAAGAACAGACCCCGTGTTTTGAGTTTCACGTGGCTCAAACCTGACCTTATTACAGACCACTCCCCCACGGGCTGTGCAGGTCTGGTTATCCAACCAGGTAAAGGATGCTCAAGTGTTCCGACCCTGTTTGATCCTCCTGGTGGGAGACAAAGCTATTTCTGTAGTGCTGCTCAGCTCAATGCCCCAAGCCCCACTGGTGTGCCATGGAGCTCCGCAGGGATACTGGGGTAGGAAGGGAGAGCTTGAGCACAGCTTTTCTCAGTCAGCTGTTGCAGACTGCCTGCAGAACACTGCTCTTGCATGATGGCTTACAGCTCCCAGGAGCAAGGCAGAGCACTTGCTGACTTGGGGGCTAACTCTGTTTCTCCCACCAATTTTGGATGCACGTGAGGCTGTTTTCCATCTGTGCGCCTTGCTCTTCTCTGCATGCAGGCTGGGACATCCCTGCACAGTGCTGAATTGCTTTTGCTTTGGGGAAAAGAGAAGCAGAAATTAGAATCATAGAACCATAGAATATCCTGAGTTGGAAGGGACCCACAAGGATCATCGAGTCCAGCTCCTGGCCCTGCACAGGACACCCCAAGAGTCACACCAGGTGCCTAAAATGCTACACAAGTTGGGTGAGTGGGTAACAGAGCAGGTCTCAATCCTTGGACAGGAAATTCTGTGAGTCATTTAGCACAAGGAGAAGCAAACCCTTATCTGCTGTTAGATAGCAAGGAGCTAACTAGAAAGAGAGAGAGAGTTACAGCATTTGTGCATTGTGGTGTGTCAGGATTTCCAGAAGTGCAAGACTAGAATGAAAAGAAGTAAAGACATTGAAGGAATGAGTTGTTAGGTTGACCAGTTCATTAAGGCAGCAGAAACTCTCAGGGACAGAAAGAAAATACACCAGGAAAACAAATATATTAAAACAAGTATTTTAGTAACAGTGATGTTAGTTTAGATTTAAAAAATACAGTCTGAACTTTGAAGGTGAAACGTTCTGAATACAGTAGTATTTTGAATAAGCAAAGAAAACAATACTGCATTTTGACTTTTTTGCTTCTGTCAGTGGGAACCCACTCGTGGGTGACATAGAAACATTCATTCAGCACACATGAAGAGATGCATCTGTATTAGTATGGACTGGAGAAACCTCCTGGACCTTTTATCAATCACCAAAACAAAGGCCAGTGACTTAGAGACAGGAAAGTTTGCTAACAAAACCTGTAATTTAATGAACTTCTAAGATAAGTATGGCTAAAAATCTGAACAAAGGGTGATTACAACAAACTTCCTGAATCTTAGCTACTAACCCAGCTATTATTTGGAGATTATAATCTACAAGTAAACTTCCAGGCCCATAAATTAGGGGCATTTGTCAGACTGTACAAGAACTCTAGGTGAAAGTAATTGCTATGGAGTTCCTCATTAGTAGTTGTAAAATTATGACTATATAAAACTGGAAGAAAAAACTTCTCTAAGTGATTTCAGATAACGAAAGCTATTGAGCAAAGTTGTTTAGATATTGTAGCAAGGTCTTGGTTAAGAGAATTTCTTAGGGAATGTAGAGTGCAATCCAAAATATAGATTCAAAGTTTTGGAGGAGCCCTAATGCTTCACACATTTTGTGTTCTCTCTTGGTAACTTAGCCTAATACAGGAAGATTTCAAGCTTGTGCTTGAATAGGATGAGTTACTCAGAAAGAATAAATACTATTTTAAATTGTCATATCTAAATCTTGCAGTAAATTCTGATAATCCTAATTTTACAGACCACTGGCTCTTGTAACTGAGAGCTCTGTAGGTGTGATACCTGTTTTGGTGATTGTGGGATGATACTGGAATAGGCTGTCAGGTTTACTTCACAGAATCACAAAATCAATTGGGTTGGAAAAGACCTCCAAAACCGTTGAGTCCGACCTGTGACTGATCACCACCTTGTCAACCAGACCACGGCACTGAGTGCCTCATCCAGGCTTTCCTTAAATACCCACAGGCATGGTCACTCCACCAGCTTCCTGGGCAGCCCATTCCAATGTCTAATCACCCTTTCTGTGAAGAAATTCCTACCAATGTCCAATCTAAACCTCCCCTGCTGCTGCTTGAGGCCACGTCCTCTCATCCTGTCGCTGGTTGTCTGGGAGCAGAGCCCGACCCCCACCTGGCTACACTCTCCTGTCAGGGAGTTGTAGAGAGTGAGAAGGTCACCCTGAGCCTCCTTTCTCCAGGATGAGCAATCCCAGCTCCTTCAGCTGCTCCTCATGGAACTTGTGCTTCAGACCCTTTTCCAGCTCGGTTGCAGTTCAAACTTTGGACATGCTCCAATGGCCCAATGTCTTTCACCTGTGAAATTATCACATCCATCTGTCAATACGGGTGGATTGGGCTGTTATTAAAACCCTTTGGTACCAAACCGCTGAAGCTCTGCTTTTCACCTGGTACTGCTGTACCAACAACATCACAGAAAGCTCAAAGCCCCTGAGGCCTGCGTGAGCGAGTGAGGGGTGGGGAGTTCCGCGAGCTCGGGCAGGGCTGAGGTGTGGCGGTGAGGGGCCGTGCCCGCCCCTCGCGCCGCGCGGAGCACTCCGGGAGCGCGGTCTTTCGCCGCGGCGGCTGCCCGCCCTCAGCCTGATCCCGCCGCGGCGGCCACCGCTCCCCGCCGATCCCGCCGATCCGGTTCCCCTCGCCTGGGGAAGGGCGCGGGGGGCGCTCGGTGAGGGCGGTACCGCCGTGTCCCCCCGGGCGGGGAGGGACGGCCCGTCCGCAGCGCGCGTCACGTGACGGCGGCGACAGCAGCGGTGACAGCGCTGGGACCGCGGCCGGGCCGCCACCGCCATGGGCAGTGAGTGCGGACAGAGCCGGGAGGGAGCGGGCCGGGACCCGGCGTGGGGGACAGCGGTCCCGGGCAGCGCGGGGAGGACGTGGGCGGTGGCCCGTGGCCGGTGAGGGGGCGCCGTGTCTCGGGTGCCGCCGCAGGCAGGGCCGGGGTTGCTGAGCGCTCGCTCCCCGCACAGGGTCGGTGCTGCCCGGGCAAAGCGTGAGGCCGGACACTGCTTCGTGGTGGGGTGTCCTCTTCCACTCCAGCCCTACTATGTATATATACACACTATATACACTATATATATAGTATATATACCCTTTATGCACATATATGTGTGTATAAGTGTCTAAAGGGAGGGTATCAAGAGGATGGACCAGCCTCTTCTCCGTGGTGCCACCCAATAGGACAAGAGGCAGCGGGCAGAAACTGATGCACAAGAAGTTCCACCTGAACATGAGGAAGAACTTCTTCTTGTGCAGTGACCAAGCACTGAAACTGATTGTCCAGAGAGGGTGTGGAGTCTCTGTCACTGGAGATATTCCAGAACTGTCTGGACACACAACCCATGTGCTCTGGGATGGCCCTGCATGAGCAGGGAGGTTGGATCAGATGAGCCACTGTGGTCCCTTCCAACCTGACCCATTCCATGATGCTCTGACATCTTGTTCATGTCAGAGCTGTGCCATGCTCCGTGGAGCGAGGTGCACCTTCCAACGAGCCGTCTGAGGCCTTGGGATAAATAGAGGAGATGTATGTCACATCAGAGTGTAAATATAAACATGGCACTACAACCAGAATGTTACTTACAGTGTAATAAATGCATTCTACAGTGTAATAAATGCATTCTCTTTGAAAAGGAACCGATGGTGGTTTTTTATGTCTGTCCCAGTGTGTCAGGGCTGAGAATAATGTTCAAGTTTTGGAGGGCAAATTCCTCACCAAGCACAAATGCTTTGATTTTTTTTTTTTTTTTTTTAAACTGGTTTAATTTTTTTCCCAGAAAAACTGCTCACAGTGTTGAGCTTTTCTGTGTTTTTAAAGGGGAAACTGTGAAGAGAGATATATTAAAAGCTAAAATAAAATCCCCTGAAGTTCCAATCAGAATAAGTGATCCACTGATTTAAATTACAATTTATTAACATATCTTAATAACGGAATTATTTTTTCAGCTAAATACTTCAGTAAACACAAGATTGTAATCTCTACATGGGTACCTTTTGATGTCAGTATCGTTCTGTGTTTAACTAGCACAGACTGATACTAGGTCATTTATTTTTAGATGGAATACAATTCAGTTCACTTCTGGTGATACATACAGTACCACTTCTCTAAAACCATTCCAGCTGTGATAAAAAGAATGGGCCAAATCTGGTTAGAACGAGAATTCTATTTCACATTTTTGCCCTGTTTTCAGCTGTTTTAAGAAGAGGGTATTAGTTTTCAGACAGTTTTGGAAGCTAAACTAAGTTCTGTGAAGTTTTATAAATTCATAAATGTTCATTAATATATTTTTCTGTCTTCTTTTGTGTTTCTGTGTTTGTTTTTCTGGAACAGTAAAATTTTTAGAAGTTATTAAGCCATTCTGTGCAGTGTTACCTGAAATCCAGAAACCGGAAAGAAAAGTGAGTGCCACATTATGTTCTTACATTTATTAGTTCACAGAGGAGGGAATATTGTGATATTCTAGTCCAGGCTCCAACATAGATACTGACAGTGGGCCCTAAAGTAGAACATATTCTTTGGAGCAGGGGGAACCCATGTTAAGGTAAAACATTACTGTGATGATGAATTCTGGTAAGTCGTTCCCTTTAGTAATTATGCTAACTCATTTTTTTAAAATCTCAATTCTAGATTAAGTTTATTTAGTTTCAGCTCAGTGTGATGTATTTTAATATACTAGAACAGAGTTTTCAAGCTTTGTTTTTCTGTGGATCCTACTGTTGGCTTTGAGCTGGCTTGTATATTACTTGGAAAAGAATTTTTCTTTAGATCAGGAAACACAAATTTAATTCTTCCCACAAAGTATTTCCTACACCCATAGCTATGATTCACCTTGCTGAAGTGGGAAAGTGATCTGTGGTACAGTTCAGGTAATTGCTCCCTGTTCACCTACTGGATGTAATGTTTCTTTTTGATCTGAAATCAATGAACTCAGATCACTTACAGCTGATCTCTCAAGTCCTCTAGCCCTTGAAACTCCTTCCATTTCTTGGCACATTTTCTAGATTAAAAATAGGTAATTTCTACAGATCAGGAAGAGAACTGCCTTGTCCAAAAAAAAATGGTGTTTGGTTGGCCTTTTTTTACTTTCAAAACTCAAGCAAGCACATATTGCTCAGGTGACAAACAATCTAATTAGAGTAACAAATTGACTTAATATTGTCATGAAATTCCTTAAGAGCTAAATGTTGTTTTTTTATGTTCTTAAAAGGAAATGCTTAACTGGGAGCATGACACCATCCCAGAGGATCCCCCTTGGTTAATGAGAGGTTTCCAAAAGCTAGGACTGGGTTCAGAAGTGTTTGTGCCAGTGACCACAGCTGAGCCTGCTGGATTAAATGGAGAAGATGCAGTAAAAACTGATGATTATGGCCCTCTGGAACTGATTTTTTTAAGACTGGGATTTTCCCCCTGGCTCTTTGATCCATCTGTCTTACTTAGTTGCTTTCCAGCATCTTTCAGCCTTGGGATGGATTTCTAAACAAATTATTTAGGTCAGACAAAGGCATTTTCAGAGCAGGAATCTCCAGAGCCAGACCTGCATGCTGAGGCTTGGATGCACTAGCTCTGGGTGGCAGGGGCCCATCTTTGCTTCTGCAGTGGGGAACCTTGGTGCAATCTTTTGGTGCTGATTTATGGCATATCGTGATTAGCTGGTTACAGCCATCCCATTTTTGTCTCGTGAGATGAGTGAGAAGAGAAAGCTGACACAAACCTACAGATACTGATGTTTCTCTAAAACTCACTGGCAGATGCTGTTTGCCAGAGAGGAAGAGGGGCTTGATCTGTCCTTGTTGTCTATCAGCAGATGAAGGATGCTCAGAGAGGTGCCAAGATTCCTGTCCTGTCTATTTGGGTCACTTTGTCTTTACTGCTATTTAGGTTGCTGTCTAGACAATGGCTGCCAATTGCCAGCTTTGTACAAATTTAAAGTGAAAATATAATTTGGAACATCTTTCCTAGGCTGAAGAGCCCTGAGACCATTTTCAGTCATGTTCCTTGTTTCTGTGTAGTTTGTAAAGTGATTTAGGTCATTCCATGTAACTCCAATTCTCTATAATTTATTGTTTTCTTGCAAGCTGTCACAGGCAGATATGACCAGTAATGGTTTTAGTGGATTGGTTTAGGGCCAGAACAAGAAATTTAGATAACCAAATAGAAAAAGAGATTAATTTTCATTAAACATGTATTGATTGTTAAGTGAAGATGATGTTTTGATTCAGTTGGGCTCTCACTGAATCATTTTGCCATTATTGTTATGAGGGAAGTGGTTTCTTCTGTCTCTAGGGAGTGTTGCTTTTGTGTTTTGGCCAACTTGATTAGCAAAAGTGATTGCTACTTTTGTAGTTAGTAGAATGGGCTCCTATTTCCCTCATGCACAGATTTTCTAAGAAGAACACACTGTTCAGAGCACTAAGATGATAATGCTCAAGTCCCTTCATTTTCACATGATTTAAGGAAAATGTCAAAGGAAGAAAATGTCCAATTGAATCAGATCAGATGGTGAAATTTACTGTCCCTGTGCTTGTTAGCATTTGTGGCTAGAATATTTTGGTACCACTCTGTATTTTGCCATTCCTGACATACGGATTTGGATGACTCCTTTTTCTTTTTTGTCTTCTTTACTCATAGAGACTGTTTTCCTTGTGAACAACTGTGATTTGGGTGATGCAGAATTCCTCTAATGCTCTTACTCACCACAGTTACAGGGAGAACCAGAGCAGTTTTAGACTTTCACTGATGCCTCTGAAGCCAATGTTAACTGTGAGGCTGTAGAGATAAGTTGGTTAAGCATTTTTGGTTTTAGAAGGCTATGCTTAAAATCTGAATTGTGGAGTTCAGACTTGGTAAAGTGGGTCATCACTGCATAGTCTAACACAACGTTTTGTTTGGATTTATTTCCTGCTGTCACTATTTTTCTTTTTATAACTCTGTGCTGTAAGTATTTTTAGCATCTGTCCTCTTTTAAGAGTGAGGCAGTAGCAGGAAATAAATTAAATTACTTGGATTATTTTGCTTCTAAGTGCATGGTTTCACTTATAAAGATGTAGACTACATTCTGGGTTTCCTTTTGCTTGAGGACCTGTGCTGCTGCTGCATTGGTTTGTAGTTGCTCATTTGTGGGTGTTCAGTACCAATTAAACCAGGCACTAATCCTTTTTCTTATTACTTCTCCACAGGCAGATTCAGTGGTTGGAGGCAGAGAGCTCCAACCATTTCTGCTGTATCTCTCATATGTGTTAGTTCATGTCATGTTTTAGTAGCTGCTCTACACTTGTCTGCGGTGAACACACTTAACCCTCAGGTTTACAGTCCCTGGAGGAGAGGTGGGAACTTGAACATAACCCTGCATCTCAGCTCTCTCTGCTCTCTTCAAGTGCATTTCTTTCTGTCTCATGCTTTGAGGAATCCTCTGGCTCAAACTTAAATCTTGTGATTCCTCTCTTCTTGTACCTGGCACTAATTACAGGTGCCTCAAATGTTGTGACCCTGAGATTCTCTTCAATTAAATAATGACTAGTGATCATTGGTCTGGCATTCTTTTTAAAGTAATAGATAACCTACATCAATAAAAATATTTTGGAGGAAAACAAAGAATCTTTAAAAATCATTTTGTGATCTATGTCCATGAACATAATGATGAATTTAAAACTTCCTCTATGTTCCTTTGAAGAACTTAATTCTAAATATTCTGAATTGCTGTCAAAAACTCATGGTTCTTCTCGTTTTTATCACTTCTCTTCACAACAGTTCAGTTCCTCTAAAAACTTTATAGTGCTTTAGTTTAGTAACCCAGCTTTACACAACTTCTGTTGAAGCCTAGAGTACTAAGCACTGAAGATAAGTTTTTTGCATTAATCTTTCATATTTGCTCTGGTAAGTCCATGATTTTAGCCATGCTGTTGCTCTTCTGTAAATACCCACTGTATTCGAATACTGTAGATAAAATATAGTCTAGTGGCTGAATGTCTGCCAGTCCCACATAAGTTACCTTTGTCTCTCTCTCTCAAATCTGAAATCATATTAAAAGTAAGTTCCAATGAGGAGTGATGCTCTCTGGTTTGATATCTTTGCATTGAATTCTGAATGGTAACAGCATTTAGTACTGTTGTGAGAGTGCAGTGGAAGTTCTGTATACAGTGAACACATCCATATCTCTGCTCTGTCCTGTAGATCCAGTTCAGAGAGAAGGTACTATGGACAGCCATCACACTCTTCATTTTCTTAGTGTGCTGCCAGGTAGGTATTGATGTTGTCTGTGTCAGAAAATGTGTGTTCTGTACGTAAGAAGTATACTGAAAGCATGAGTGTCTCATATTGACCTACCAGTTTCAGGTTTTATTTTTATGTTAAAGTATGTAAAGTTCAGTTCAGAAAACCTGGTTCTCTGAAATCTCTATAATCTCTTGATTGTTGATCATAGATGTTTTTAGAAACTAATGCTTTTTATTTAGTCAGAAATGCATAACTTTTTTTCTTGTTACAAAGGTCCTGTCAAATGATGATAATGGCTGCAGGGTAAACAGCCAAGATAATTATTTATTGAGCAGCATAAACAAACTGAGCAATTCAATGCATTGTTTACCCTCTGTTCATAGCTACATTTAAATTTTAGCACTCACAAGTGTGAAAACTGAATCAAAGTGACTTTTGACCAAATTCCTCTTCAACAAGTTGATGGATTGTAAAGATTGGAGGAAAATGTTTCTGTGAAGTGTTTAAGTTGACATTTAGAACTTGTTTTTTGTGAATATCCTGGTAAAGTTGTTAGTTAAAACCCCTCCAAAATGCCTGTCTTTGTAAATATTTATGTAATCCTTATTACTCATAGTTGTAGATGTTCCTAGAACCTGTGCTTGGGATGTAAACAGTGGAGGGTTTTTTCGTTTTTCTTTAAAGAATACCTGGATACTGAAGAAAATGAGAATCCATTTATTACTTGATATACATTTTTTAGAACTTGTAGACCTCTTGCAAGATTTAAAACTAACTGTACATTTGAGAATCAGGGTTTTTAGCTTATGTTTATTAATACAGCCATTGCAGACTGCAGGGCAATAGTTTAATAGTTTTGATTTCAGCTCCGAAGGACTGTTTAAAGGCTAAAACCCAGCTCTTGTACCTACCTTTTTTTTGAAAGGAGAAAGTGGGAATGATACTAGAGCTAGAAAGTAATGTCGTTTATCTGTGTTTACTAGCAGCTGGATGTATGCATAATTAGAATATTGAATCTATATGAGAGATTATAGTAGTTGTATAAGGAAAACAGATGGTGCAGACTAGAGTTTTCAGAAATTGATCTCGAAGATTGCCTGGATTCCTACTCTCTTGTTTTGGTGATTGGGAAGCTCTTTTTATTGAAGAGCTCTAAATCCCTCAATATTGACATACAGGATATTGGAAGTTTTTTATGAACTTGTCTAGCATTGACAGTTTTGTGTGGGATTTTTCAAAACGTATTTCTGTCTCTAGAATTTCAATATTTAAACTTCTTCTTTCTAGGGGTTTCTGTTTTTTCCTGTAGAAGGGTCTTAGTTTAGTCCTCTGAGTTATGCCCCTGTTGGAGGATTGAAAGAGATGGTACCTCTAGTTTAATTAAAAAAAAAATTTAAACAGTGTAACAGTTGAACCATTACATGCTAAGATTTTTGTATTAATGAATGCTAATTGTGTGTATCTGTTTAACGTTGTTGTGCTCTTTGACAGATCCCTTTGTTTGGAATCATGTCATCAGATTCTGCAGACCCCTTCTATTGGATGCGAGTCATTCTTGCATCAAACAGAGGTTGGTACTTACTCCTTCCTCTGCTTCCTATCGGGATAAACAGACCAGGAGAAAAACAGTTGGCTGTTAAATTCCACACAACCCAGACATCAGGCTGGAAGACTTCGTAAAGTTCTTAGCACTGATGTAATTAAAATCGGTACTTGAGGCATGTTTCGTCTTAAGAACAGGATTTCTTTGAGATGCCGATGAGATTAATATTTATTGACAAGTTTTGGGATGATTGCATTCAGGATTTTAGAGCAGTCTAACTAATATATGGAACAGGGAATCTTCTGGCTTTCCATTTCAGAACTGCACTAATGTGCAGTATGAGGGTGTTGATTAGGAAATCCCTCACCTGTGCAAGTCAGTTACACTTCATAATAGTTTGGCAGTGTTATGGGTGAGTAATTTTCTAGGTGGAAAAGCTAAAAGCAGAGATGATTAGGCATAAAGTTTAGCAAAACCAAACTAACTTATTTTAGAAGAGTAAAGTGGAACGCAACCAGATGTATAAGAAAATTCAAGCTAATGCTAGAAGTCTGAAACTTAAGATGGATGACCAGTCATGCGTGACTCTAAATGAGGACACTGATCTCATCTGGAGCTTGGAAAATTGGCTGGAAGTAAGAAAATCACTGGAACCCTCTAATGTGAAGGTACTCCTTACTTAGGAGTAGCAGATTTTGTCACACGAGTGAGGATAGTAAGGTAAAGAAGTTCTCTGCTTCAAACTCTACTTCAGAATTTGCAGAATTTGGTGCGTCCCTAGCAGTGTATGATACTAAATATGCTGCCCACTACCCAGACAGAATGGTAACAGTGGCCAAGAAAAGGCTAGGGAGACAGCAGTAAAAAGCAGGAGTGGGAAAGTGAATTTTCACTTAAGTCAACTGACTAGAAGTCATTGGAGGATGTGAGGTGAATGCTGAAGTTTTTGACATCCTAATTTTCTAGCTGCTGGAGGAATAGAGATTTCCATGAGAGGTGATGTAATATTTAACATGTAAACTCCAGGATACAAGTATGAAAGAACGAAATTATAATAATTATTTTAATGCTTTCCCTCTTTGAATTGCATACATTTGGAAGTTGATACCTCAGTGACACTGTGCCAGTGAGTTGTCAGAGTAAGAACATTTTAATGACAGTCTTTGTTTTGTTAAGAACTAATTTAATCCTAAACTAGAGTCAGTGATTCCAAGGGCAATGTTCTCAGAAACTGTGGATCTGCAAAACTAAACTTTTGGAAAATGTGACATTGAAACACTGACAGAATAAACAACCAGGGACAAGATGCTGTCCAGTGAAAGGTTCCTTGAGGATATGCCAAAAAAAGCTGAGTTCAGCGTGCATTGGCCTTCAGTGTTAGTGTGGTTCCACAAAAATATTTGTAATTAAAAGCTATATGGGTTTTCCATGCTGCCTTCAAAATTACAGATTTTAACACAGCAGCCTTTTGTGAGGCCATAACTGTCTTTGTCATACCTGTACAGGAATATACATATTGGAAGCATTATTAAAAGTAAACTTTATAGGTCAAAAACCTTTCAAGAGACCTAATGCTTTAGGAGAGGTGCTTGAATGGCAATTGTATTAATTTTTCTTCTTTTTTAGGTACTTTGATGGAATTGGGTATCTCACCCATTGTGACATCAGGTTTGATCATGCAGCTGCTGGCAGGAGCAAAGATCATTGAAGTTGGTGATACTCCGAAAGACAGAGCCTTGTTCAATGGAGCTCAGAAATGTAAGAAGTGTTCCAATTAAAATTACTGAGTGTATTTTTATTCTTGGGAAAGCAGCCTGCCTAAGTGGTACTAGATATGAGATTTCTTTGGTAGGTGACTTCAGATTTTTTTAAAGGATTTGCTTTCTCTCTTGTTTTAGTATTTGGGATGATTATTACCATTGGGCAAGCCATTGTGTATGTTATGACTGGAATGTATGGAGATCCTGCTGAAATGGGTGCTGGAATTTGTCTTCTTATTATAATTCAGGTTTGTAATGAGCTATTTTGTGTGTAACTGAGACTGGTTAGATACAGTATAGCTGGAAGGAAAAATCTTCCTATGTCTGGGTGACTTCAATTTATTTATTTTTAATGCTGTAAAACATCATCATTTTATCTGTCTATATATGAGAAATTCTAAATGTTCCATAAAGGAGGAGAGTGGTGGGGTAGTTAGTATCAAAAGTATTTCAGGTAGGAGTGGCTGCTTAATTGAAAATACAGGAATTGGTGGACTTAGGAAACAGTGGCTGCTGTTCAACGCTGTGGAGGAATTCTCACTAAATGGCACAGCTGCAGCTTTGAGACATTCTCCTGTAGAACAAAGCAGTAAATGCACAAACTTAAACATTGTTTTAGAAAAAAAGTTATTACTGAGTAATCTGTTTGTTGTGTCTGCCTTGAAAAAAGGCACAGAGCTCATTGCCAGGTGAGATGTACAGGCCTTGGTATGTGAGAGGGCAGAAACACTGCATGAATGACATTTAGATGAAACACTTACTGATCATTCTCCAACATGATGAAAATACTGAAGCAGGGAATTAATACACAGCTCTTGACTTGATTTATTCTTGTTTCTGCTCAGTTTTGTTTCTTTTCTCACAGCTGTTTGTGGCTGGTTTGATTGTGTTGCTGCTAGATGAGTTGCTACAGAAAGGTTATGGATTGGGGTCTGGTATTTCCCTGTTTATTGCTACCAATATCTGTGAAACCATTGTCTGGAAAGCTTTCAGTCCCACTACCATCAACACTGGCAGAGGTATGTGTGCAGTTACAGTCAGTCACAACATGTTTCAGTGGGTGTATACTACACACTAACTATCAGAAGTTTATTGGATGGCATTTAAAAAAAAAGTTTTAGTGTGATGATTGGCTTCTGAAGTCAGTTGTCCAATTAACATTGAAGATAAAAATGTCTGATTTACATGGAGATTGGTACAAGTTTGCCTTGGCTGATTTGAAGTGCAGCAGTTAAAATGGGACTTGAAGTCCTTTGAATGAAAATTTTTGGATTTCCAAACTGAAATAGTCTTGTTTTATCATCACTTAGTCCATGGAAATAGAGAAGACAGGAAATACTGTACATTCAGAGGAGTTGTTTGTGATCCAGCTGTTGTTTGTGGCTATAGGATACTTTTGTAGTTGGTGCCTCTGAGTTACTGTAAGCTGGTTTGATTCTTCAGAGACTGCAATCTCTTCATTCCTCAGCCGGTCTTCGACAACATTTGGTTGTTCTGAGACCCCTGAAATACCACTTTAAGATACAGCATCAAGGAATTAAGTAGTTTACTGCATTCATTTGAAATCCTGAGCCATGTTTTTAGTTTGCTTTCATTTGAACCTAATTCTTAGTAGTTCTGTTGCATTTTTATTACTGTTCTTCTAAAAGTTGTTTTTCACCTTGTTTATTATTTCTTCCTTCCAAACATCCTCCTGCTCCCAGAAAAGGAAAGAAGGGAGCATTCTTCCATGTGTGTGACTTTGATGGGGTTTTTTGGCTTTTCTAACCAGGAATAATGTTTTTTTAGATCATTCTACATTCCATAAGCTAAAAAAGAGTTCTGTATTGTGACATATTTGTTATAACAGGATCCATGTCCTATCGTATCAAATTTTCTGTTTGTCATACTTAAAATTTCCAAAAGAAAGGTACTTCTTTTTAAATGTTTTTAATTTGGAGATTAACCTTTCTTTCACTTTTTTGCTTCATGCAGGGACAGAGTTTGAGGGTGCTGTGATTGCATTATTCCATCTCCTGGCCACACGAACTGACAAAGTCCGGGCTTTGCGGGAGGCTTTTTACCGACAGAATCTGCCCAATCTCATGAACCTGATTGCTACAGTGTTTGTGTTTGCTGTAGTCATCTATTTCCAGGTAAAACTCCTCACAGCAGCTCTGCAGAGGTAGAAGTGCACATGGATCCTGGACACTGCAGTCATTGGGAAAAGATGGGAAGGTTTAAGCCAGAGTAACTGAAGTATCTTAGCTTTGAGTAACAAACTCTTTTTATTTCAGTGTTGTTATTTCAGTAACAATTATCTCTGTGACTGTAAAGCTGTTAGATTTTACAGTCAGGCCTACTTGCACTCAGCGTGTAATCTCACATTCCATTAAATGCCATACATATTATGAGAATATTTTTAATAAAATGGATGCTGGTACTGCAATGGTTGCATCACACCAATAATATTCTTAATATTCATCATTGACTTCAAAGAATACTTTTGGACAGAGCTGGAGAACTTTGCTTCTTTGAGGTGTGTATGACAGATTTGTTCTAGAAGACTGCATAGCTTACCAGTTTTTCCCTAATTTTCTTGAAACATTTAATTAGTGTTTCTTTCTAAATCTTAAGTATCTACTAAAATGGACACTAAAGGAGGATTCATATGAAGATATTTTGGGGGGGGCTAAAATGTGATTTTGAAATTTTTTTTTAAGTTGTTGAGTTTGAATGCTGGCAATCAAAAAAAAAAAAAAGAAATACCAGGTTTTCAAGTTCATGTGGTTTTTCTTGGGTGTACTCACACGGGATCCTGCCCCAGAAAACTGGGCTTACTACACAAGAGCCTGCTGGTAACTGGCTACTTGAGTTAGAAGCCATTACAGGCTTTTATCAACCCCTGTTCTATAAAATGTATTTTACAGGAGTACCAGTTAGCAGATGAGAAACCATGTTTACGTGAAAAGAATGTAATACAACCAACCAGTAACACTTTGAAGTCCGTAAAATTTGTAATCCAGGCTGTAGCAGAAAGCCTTTGGGCTCTACTATCTCAGACCTTGCACTCCATGTTTATCTAGCAAGAACTGCATGGTCAGGAATAGCTTTGGGGCATAGTGGGAATTCCTTGTGTCTCGGAAGTTAACCCTGGTGCATTTGTGTTCTTTGCCACAGGGATTCCGAGTGGATTTACCCATCAAGTCTGCACGATACCGTGGGCAGTACAGCAGCTATCCCATCAAGCTGTTCTATACCTCCAACATTCCCATCATTCTGCAGTCTGCCTTAGTGTCAAACCTCTACGTCATTTCCCAGATGTTGTCTGTTCGTTTTAGTGGCAACTTCTTGGTGAACTTACTGGGACAGTGGGCAGTAAGTATTTATCACATTTTAGCTGCATAAAATTATTTGCATTTTTACTTAGATGTGAAACCTTGGTATTTAACCAACTGGAATACTTACTTTTTAACATTTGTAGATAAAAACTTATAAACATTGAACAGGAATTCCTTTATAAATACAGGACAGGAATGTGGGATGTCTGTGAGAAAACTAACTGCCTTTTTCTTCCCCTCTCAGGATGTCAGTGGAGGTGGCCCTGCTCGCTCTTACCCCGTTGGTGGCCTGTGCTACTACTTGTCCCCTCCAGAATCCATGGGTGCAATATTTGAGGATCCTGTCCATGTAATAGTTTATATAATATTTATGTTGGGATCCTGTGCATTCTTCTCCAAGACTTGGATTGAGGTGTCTGGCTCATCAGCAAAAGATGTAGGTGTTCTACCTTAATTGTTTTCAAACAGTGCTTCTGGTTTAGAACTGACCAGCTACTGAGTGATGGTTGTTATCCCAGTAAACATCAAGTGACTGTGAAACAGTGCAGCAGTTTCATAAAATAATGTTTTCTGCAGGTTGCCAAGCAACTCAAAGAACAGCAAATGGTGATGAGAGGCCACAGGGATACTTCAATGGTTCATGAGCTTAACAGGTAAGGAAATGCTGACTTCCAGGTGGATGGTGAAGAGTGCTGGGGAAGCGTCAACCAGAGCAGAGATTCTCGGAAAAATCTGAAACCTGTTTCCACTGCAAAAGGAAAGATTGTTCCCATTCCGCTGTTGCCTTTTCCTAATTATGCAAAAGAAGTTATAGCAGCAGATTAGAGATTAACCTTTTCCTAATTATGCAAAAGAAGTTATAGCAGCAGATTAGAGATTAACCTATAGTGTCTTTTTTTAAGTGGTATAATGAGATAATTTGAATTGAATCTCTTCCATATTTGTAAAAGATAGATACCTTGATTTTTACGTTTTTCTTTCCTGTTTTTTCCTTTTTGCAGATACATCCCTACAGCAGCTGCATTTGGTGGTTTGTGCATCGGTGCCCTTTCAGTACTGGCTGACTTTCTAGGAGCCATTGGCTCTGGCACTGGCATTCTGCTTGCAGTCACTATTATTTATCAGTATTTTGAAATATTTGTAAGAGAACAGGCTGAAGTTGGAGGAGTAGGTGCATTATTTTTCTAGGTGTCCAAATATTTCATGGTTCGTGTGAAAGGGAAAGTATTTTGACAACATGCGTCATTTAGTCCAATAATGCTATTTTCTTTCTACTTGTTTTCAAGTGCTACATGTCCCATTACTGTAATGGGCATTGAGCGATGCCTGTGTGCAGCATTAGTACCAGCTGCCTTAAGAATAAAGTTTACATTATCTTGTTTAAGTATTATTATCTAGTGTTGCCTGTAATGCTGGAAACAATTCATCTACCTTGCTGTTCAGACACTACTACAGTGAGATGGTAAAATGTATCAGTTTGAGAGTGGTAAACGTCTTTGCACACAGCAGTAAAATGTTAAATTAATTTCCCTGTCCCTAATAGGAAAAACAAAAAACCTGAGTTCAGATTGCCACATGCCAGTATTCCTGACATTATTTGTATCTGTAATTTACATTAATTTTTTATACTTTTTTAACTCACATTTCCCCACCACTGAACTCAGCAGCCCTTATTCCTTTGCGGTGCCTCCACCCAGGCACCTTTCTCTGAGCTCTGAGGGTGGGCAAGCAAACACTTTGCCAGCGGCTGATACTCATCTCACCTGTGAACTGGTTCTGTGGTGGAGCTGCTGCAGCTGGGGCAGTCGGGTTCTTGCCCCAGGCCTCCTGTGGGGCAGCCTGGCAGCCGCTGTCAACGCTGGCAGGGCGGCCCAGCAGTTCTGTTCAACCATGTACTTGTGAAAACTGTGCCACTGAAACTTCATGTCCACTTTGCTTTTGTGAGTCTAAAGAACAAGGCCTGGTCCCTAAAGCAGTTCATAGGAGTTTTGGAAAAGGGGGAACGGGGAGTTCCTGCTGAAAATTTGTCGCACTTTACAGCGGCGATGTAACAACTGTAAGCGTTAGACAATAAACTTATTTAATTAAACTCTCTCCTGTGTCTTATCTGTGCCAGATGCAATTCATGTGCGGTCTTTGATAATTTCTAACAAGCCTTGCTAGGGAGGTAGGTCTAGAAGGCTCCTTTTTTTCATCTTTATTTTTTTTTCTTTCTAGAATATAATTCTGATTAATTTTTAGCAGTCTCAATTGAAAAACAAATCTCAAGATTCCTCCCCTTAAAGTCATTGAGCTTTTCTACTCTGCTGTAACCAATTATTTTTTCCCTTTGATGTCACATTTCTTCTGTCTTCTCTGACACTTAACTTGAAAGTAACTTCATGTTGTTTGTGAAGGTAAGAAAATCTTAAGCAGTTTTCTGTTTCAGAAAGTCTCCCTAATTATGCATGCTCATCCTGCTCTATTTCAGAGGCAAGACTGA
This sequence comes from Corvus hawaiiensis, assembly GCF_020740725.1. Taxonomy (NCBI): domain Eukaryota; kingdom Metazoa; phylum Chordata; class Aves; order Passeriformes; family Corvidae; genus Corvus; species Corvus hawaiiensis. The sequence goes on along the minus strand of NC_063216.1, from coordinate 73,966,959 downwards.
TTTTGGCATGTGTTTATTAAAACTCTTGGATCCTGACCTTTCAGCAGTGGTGGCTGTTTACATAATTAGTAGCAGCCCACTGTGTGCAGATGCACTGAGGGTTTGTTTGGGATAAGATGGACCTAGAAGTGATTTGACCGAGTGAAGGTGCAGCCTGGGTACACAGATGTGTCCTTGGGAGAGGGAAAACTGCAAGGCTGTGCCCTCTTAGGGCACGTAAGTGACCTCGTACCTTCAGCAGGATCCCCTGGCTGGGCTTACACAGTTCTGGTTTGCACCAGTGGATGGTGTTGTCATAGTCATTATCTTAGGCCAAATAAAACAGTTGTCTCTTTCTGCATAGTTTAGTTAGGGCTGGGACAAGCAAACAGCATCTGCATGTCTAAATCATAACAGGAAGTTCTTAAAATTGCTGTTTCAAACACTGAAGCCAGAGCATGCACACAGTGTTTTGTGTTGCTGTGCCTGCTCCTGTCACAGAAAATTACTACTTCATAGGATATTCTATGACTCTATGATTTTTGAGTTGGGAGGGACCCACAAGATACTCACTGAGTCCAACTCCTGGCCCTGTGCAGGACACCCCAAGAGTCACACCATTCACCTGAGAGCATTGTCCAAACACCTCTTGAACTCTGTCAGGCTCAGTGATGCGACCACTGCCCTGGGGAGCTGTTCCAGTGCCCAACCACCCTGCGGGTGAAGAATCTTTTCCTGATATCCAACCTAAACCTCCCCTGACACAACTTCAGGCTACTCCCACAGGTCCTATCACTGGTCACCAGACAGAAGAGATCTGCCAGCCCGTCTGCTCCCCATCATGAGGAAGTTGCAGACCACCATGAGCTCTCCCCTCTCCAGGTGTTCGGAGTTGAATGCTGTGTGAGTGAGAGAAACCTGTGCTTGTTCTGCCATCTGCGCTCCTTTGGAACCATGGTGGTAACAACACCAACCACAGTTAACTAAGCCTCTTTCTTATATATTGAATTGTAAGTGCAGAGAGGAGTCTAGTGAGAAACAAGCCATTCTGAAAATTAAACAGTATTTTTATTATGGATATTCTGTCAAGGCTTGATAGAGCAGTTAGAAGAAATGCTTTTTGTCAGTTACATAATTCCAAATAAAAAGATCAGAACCATTCCACAAATGCTTTTTTGTGCTCTACAAGTAAAGCAAAGGACCTTGATTACAAGAACAGTTGTACTTCTAAATCACCCAACTTGGGGCAGTTTTCAACTGAATTTCTCATTGTCCAGTTCTAGAACTTCATAAAAGGAACTTGGAGCGGTTTTTCTGCTGCACGCTTCAGAGCCAATGCGTAAGTATAAACCCTGGCATCTACTGCCAGATGTTCCTCTGCTACTAGTTCTGAAAATAAAAGAAAAAAAATATGAGATGCTCTTAAAACCTCACCTTTACAGAAATGTAAGTCCTTGCTAAAATGAAGATAAGTAGTGTTCTAGACACTGCAAACACCTACTGCTATGACTCACTCTCATACCTGGCCAGGTCTCTCAAAGCTTTTTGCTTAACATACAGTATTCCAGGATGTGAAATACCACGAGGAGCCCTGAGAAGGAAAGGGATTCCTGAAGCTCAAGTTAGTGCATTTAATGTGTCAGAAAGCTCTTACCATCAATCCTTTGAAGCAGGTCATTCTTTGGGAGTGAAACAACTTCGACAAATTCTAGGAGAGAAGAAAAAGATTTACATACCCTTAAATTAGTGAACAGTAGAGAAATTCACCTCTGTGTTCTGTTTCTTGCATTTTAGAAGGGGAAAGAAACTGATTTAATGCTCATCACCATCCAAAACTTGTAAGCCTTATCAAAAAAAAGTCAATTAAATGGGGGAAGGCAGTGACTGGGTTCATTAAAACACATGTTTGGCAGAAAGAAGCTGGGAAATAGTTGAGAAAAAAGTAGCTGACAGCTACGAAGGATTAGAATCCTAAAAGCAGAAACCTCCCTTTTGAGAATGGAAAATACACTGTTGAAGGAGACTTTTGTTTGGCTTCTCTTGGAATGGATTGGAGATGCATTTCAAGACCAAACCATCTCAAAGGGTTTGTTCATGATGAATTAACATTGGCCTACCCCTCCCCTGTCTCTCTGAATTATTTGTCTTTGGGGCTTGACCTATAGCTGTTGGGGGTTCATTAATTTGAATTTCCTGTAATACTGGTGCTATAGGTGCAATACTTGGAAAGATAATTGACGCAATCATGCCCCACAGGAATTTGCATCTAGGCCAAAGTCAACCTCAGGCACATTTGATTAGGGTCAAGAGATTACCCAAGCACAAATAAAAACCAGTTTTAACTGACTTTTTCTAAGTAAAACTTGCCATACGAAGATCACACTTGACCTTATTGTCAATGGGAACACAGTCACATTACATACCTCCATCATCTGCAAGTGAAAAAAGATGTAATAAGGGATTGAAATACACTAGAATTTACAGTTAAAAAGCATTTGATGGCTGACTGACTGTGATTGACACTAATTACTTCTGGAGTGAAGCTACAACTGAGAGCAGTATCTAGGTTCACAAGTGCTTATGGCCCTCACTGAAATTTGGCACCAAAATGTTTTATTCTGAGTGTGCCACAGCTGACACTTCACATCTGGGCTTCTCCAGTGAATTCAGCAGAGACACACTCTGCTCATCTAGACTGCAGGATATTGATTGGAAGGATGTGCAGCATCCAAATCAGCTAGGCCAGAAGAGATGCAGTGGTGGGGTTAATTGTTTTAAACCTATTGTTTTGTTATCTTCTCAAAATTTTCAAATAAATGGTACAAAACTCACCAAGGTTTTGCTTAGGTCTCGTGTTCTCAGCCTCATCTCCATTAATGATGACACTCACTATGTGTGTGGTGCTGTTTGACACACCTGGGTCCAAGCACAGAGCTGCCAACAAGTACATTTGAGAGAGGAGAGGTTCATTTTCAAAGCAGGAGTCAGGCACCTTGACATTTTATCAAAAGCTTTCACAGAAATGTATCTGATACAATAGAAGAATATATATTTGGCAGACATTCATGCTGTAAGAGTAGCAAAAACTTTGTTTTCACATGTTCTTAGAAGTAATGTGTCTGTAACTGAGCTTTTTTACAGACCCCTGGTAACACTAGTCTTCAGCAGCCAAGTTTACTTTCTATTCCACAGACTCAAGATTTACTGTAAACTACCCCTTACAGACTTCCTCAGTCTGTTGGGGTCTAATTTTGCCATCACCTGTCTCCAGCCTCTCTCAATCCCCAGCATGCAGTTGTACCCAGTAGCTGAGAGACAAGTCTCAACTGCAATGACATTTCCTTGAAATCCCACCTAAGTTGCCTCACCTACCTTCTCAAGTTTGATTTATGATCCTCATTTTGCCTTCTTTATTGCCATTTTATCTTATGTTGGAAGCATGGGATTGGAACAACCATGTTCCAAAGGATCTCTGAATTTACTCCAATTACTCTCCTTTCTTCTTTCCAGCTGGAGAACCCAAGCACAGTCACCTCCCCACAGCTGACAGGAGGGTGACCTCTGCATCAGGCAGCTATTTTTTTCTAAGTTCACAGATGCTGTTTACAGAAGTCCAGCAATTTAGACCTTTACACTAAAATGCCAAATCACAGCTTGAATAATTGGGTTTTGTGTAAAGGACCTTAATTAATAGCATTTTCCTCCCTACAGACATCAAACTTTTACTTCAGACAGAAGTTCAGCAACTGACGCACATCAAGGACTGAAGTTTCACTTTTACAGCCATGAGATGCTACCCTGCTAATCTGCATAGGCTTTGCTGCTTGGATTTTCCCTTTGGTTTAGAGCGTTTTAGACATTTAGAGTAGCCACCAAGACAGAATTAGCTTTGGTGGGAAAAAATAAATAAAAGCAAAAGACCTGGAGTACATTCAATGACTTCCCCTTTATAGCCAGTTTCTTCCTTCAGCTCTCGAAGTGCAGCACTTTCTGCTGACTCGTTTTCCTCAATAAGGCCTGGGAGATACATAATACACAAAAACAATTAAAAGCCTCTCACTTAACTGCAGTACCCATCCCAAGATTAATCAAGCTTTATGGAAGAGGGGAAACATCCTCACTACTCTGTCTTTACAGAGGGATAAATGTTAGGAAGGATTCCAGTCCCTGGATTCATTATGCTGCTGCCCACATCCTTAACTGATTATCTACACATATTTGCCTTCCCCAAAAATGGCATTAATATTCTCATGAGGGAAAGAAGCCAAATGCTTTGACTCTTAGAGAAAGGAGAAGTGGAGGGAATTTTCTCCAATCTGCTAAAACAAGCTTATTTTGGTTTTTTTCCTTATCAAATATTTCTATTTTGGAATAACACATGGAGCTCAGCATGGTTTTCCAGCTAGAGCTTCATTAAGATCACAGAACCAACTAAGTTGGAGAAGACCTTGGAGATCATCAAGTCTAACCTATAAAATACATATAACCTATAAAACATATAAAGATTGACACTCCAAGCACATTTAAACACACTGAACCATATGTGACTCATCCCAATGTTTCAGCCATGTACCTGCAGGAAATTCCAAGCAGTAGCCATTGATTGGGGGCCTGAACTGTTTCACCAGCACAATGCAGTCGTAGTGCAGGGTTCTCTGTAGCACTGCTATCACTGCTACACCTACAGCAGCGATGGGAGACACAAGGACATGGAATGTGAGTGTAGCAGAAAGTGAGATTTTAGTACGAGATCTGGAAAGGAACCCACACACTGCTACTCTGAGCAATGTTTAGATGCCTGCTCCAGAATCCTGAATGATGAATTTAAGCTCTTTATACCATGCATGGTGAGAGATCTTCAAAGCTCCCCACATGTGAGAGGCACACATACCAAGGAAGACTGAGCCTCAGGCAAGGGCTCTCCTGCCTGCAGAAACTGTTTGGAAGGCTCTGTAGGGAACTCTCTACTATACTCCTTCCATGTGTAAATCATGTCCCAAAGAGCCCCTTGACCCCTTGACCCCTAACAGGAGACCCAATCACCAGTTTGTGAGCTACTCCATGTCAGGGTACCCATGATATCTTTGGAAGTGCTCCATCATTTTAAAGTGAACACAATGATCTTGGGAAAGCACTCCCACCAGTAAGGTTCTGGTTCTTCAGCACTTAAGCTAGCATTTCATTAGCTCAGGGGTATAGCCAGCTCTGCCAAACTACCTGTTCTACAGCCTCATTCATTCAGGAACAGACCAACTCTAAATCTGAACTGTCAGCTTATCAGAAGCGCTTTTACAGGGCAAAAATGCAAACAAAAAAAGCCACCAGTGTCTTACCATCAGCTGTAACTCCTTTTTTGTTGCCAGTACGCTTTACAGTTTCCCAAGTTCTGTTTAAACAGAGAAAAGAACAAATGAATACCTAAATCATCTTCTACCCTTGCTACTTTCATTAAAAGCAAAAGGTACCATCACACAGTGAGGTCTTGTAAGCAACCAGCCTTAGGCAGGCCCTGTCATACAGTGGCACTATAAAACGTCTGTAGCATAATTTTCTTTTGCCTACTTAAGGAAGGAGAGAGGAAATAGTTAATTTTAGTTACACAAAAGATCCAATCTTGCTAATTGTAAGAGGATACTTTGCTGATGAACTGGGAGGCACTAGAGAAAACAATCAGTACAGAATCTAACACATTAAGGGGAGGGAACTAAAGCCGTGTACATAATCCTACATAAACACAGCAAAACTAAAGAGTACAAAAGAATTGGACAGAAATAATAACACACAAGAGGACATTAATTTGTCAATAATATGCAAGGTCCAGCACCACCAACAGGGAAAAAAGAACCCTTAATGAAGAACCAGAAAAGCCACAGGATGGACTCTCTGATTGTCACGGAGTAGTTGCACAGCTAGAACATCCTTCTGTGTAGCATCTTTCCAAAGAACTGGAAATGCAAGACAATCCAGGGTCCAACATGCCCAGGAGGATTTAGGAGCCAAATTCAATCCAAATGCTTGCACATCTGCTGGAGTAAATCTCTTTCTCCTGAACAGCAGGAACTCCAAAGGAACCTCACAATGAATAACTCTCATCTTGTGTGGAGTGATGGGTTTGTAATGCTCATGTTCTCTAGCCTGGGGCCAGTCTGTACAATTGGGAATCTGGAACACCAGAGAGGCAATTACCTGGTTTTCCCAAAGGGATCTGTATAAGTTGTTTCTGCAAGCTTCAACCATTGTCTTTCTACGATTACCTAAAATAAAGAACTCTTTGTTAAATACATGATAAAATTAATCCAAAGATTTGGGAGAAAGAACACAACTATTTTTAGATCCTTTTGAAGACAAAATTTCAGCATCACAACACACCCAAGAATGTGCAACAGCATTCCTGTTGCTAATACAGAAAAAAAATTTACTCTAAATTCTTGAATATGAATAAAAAAATAACCCCAAGACAGTAACTTTTCTTAACATGAGTTTAATAACCAAGTTTTGATGAATTCAGTGGGATTTTACGTACTGGAACGTCTTCATTTTCTAAGTAGGATTTTGCAAGGGTAATACATCAGCTCCATAAGGGTCTCTGGGCTGCACAGACTTTAACTGCACTGGTGCCCACGAGTGCCCCATCAGCAGAGAGCACAGCCCAAAGGCTGAGCATGCAAGACTGAAAACCAAACTACCCTGAAACTTTTCTTGCCCTGCCCTCAGACTGTGGCCTCGTGTAACTGCTGTTTTCTGCAGCTGTGAGAGTGGTACATACCTGCCCCTTCAGGATTCTGAGAGCTGCTGAGAGAGCGCTTGGCATTAACACTATGGCCAAATCTCTTTTCTGAGCTAAATGAGTTTATATTCCCTATGATGTTTCCTCATCTTTTATGTAATTAATTTAAAAGAGAAAAATCCCTAGATATTAGCCCTGCAGTTTGCTTCTTTTATTGTAACTTGTTTTAAAATGAGTTATTTTTATTATTACTTTGATGGGTAAAGAATATCTGCTCACAACAGTATGAATGTGCCTTCCCAGAAAAAGGAAGAATCAAGTAAGATCAGCTCCCACTTTTCATGGAAAGTATTCCAGCATCAGACCACACAGTTACTGCAGTTACAGAACCACTTCTGATATAAGAGCCACTGGCAGAGAGAGGGTAAACACTTCTCTGTATTAAGCCCACAAAATGATTGAAAAAAATAAATAGCTTCATATATGCAAGATCTAATTATAAACTTCCAGTGATACCAAAGAGTACATTGTTTTAAAAGAGGATAACTAAGAAACATTAAAAAAAACCCCAACCAACAACAAACCAAACAAACCCATAAAAAACTCAAGCAAAACCAAGCAAAAAATAGGATAAAATGAAAATGCTGATGCAAAAACCCGTGCTCTTAATAGAAAACCCAAAAAATTTACAAAAATTAAATCCTTCATGCTTGTGAAATATTCATATTTAAAAAATGTCCACGAGAACAGATATAATCCAAACAAATCTCTTCTTTCCTTGTGCCTTGAAACTGGAAGAAATTACAAGACTGTGTTCACTCCATGAAGAACAAATAAAAGAAACCACATTTGTGTTATAACAAGAGGGGCACACTGCCAAACCTGCCTCAACACCAAAGATTAACTACTAAGAATTCACTTAAAAGGGAACAGAAACAAATACAGGCAGTGTAGGGTGAAAGTGCTTCTAATAAGAATGAAGTACCTCCAGAATCCTTCCTTAGGACTGATATTATTCTTACTACTTCCTTACTGATGTCTTTGAAACGGCGATTATCTAAATTCAAATCCTTCCAGGAAACATAAAAGGTGGTACAATCCTAAATGTTAAAGCAACCCTTAGTGGTTTACCATCTTAAAGAAACAGAAAGCTGTTTGAAATAGAAAACTGTTGCTGAGTTTCATAACCCACCAATTTGTAAAGTCTCTCAGAGATACCAGCATTATTTCTGAACATGGAAAAACCTCCTGAACAGACAATACAAGAAACAGATGAAAAATCCGAAAAAAGAAAAGCAGCTTAAAATAATTTTATACTAAAATAATTCATAATAATCTTAATAATAAGATTTCTCTCTCCTCATTGACAACCTGTATAGTTATTTCAATAAAGAGGAACGTCACATCTTTTAAACTCTCTGACAATCAGGAAGAAGTGCTCTGTCTGTTGAGTAGGTTTTTATGAACATACAGCCTCTACAGCATTTTGTACTCTGCACCCACAAACTCACAATAATTGTTACTTAACAACAAAACATGTCAAACCCAAGCATGCTGTACCTCTTCCTTAAGGACGAATTGTTTAGCTGTTTTTGTAACTTCTGTGGATGTCTCAGCTGCCATTTTCAGGAATGTTAGGCTTTCCCCTCCTGTGCAAAGTCCAGATATATATGAAACACAATCAATATTTGCTTTCAGTGTAAAGTTAAAAGGTTCATTCCTGCACTGTAACTTAACAAATATAGCTTGCTGGAGAAAGTCAGGGGCTTGTGATGGCAAGTTCAATTCATGTTTTCAGCTCCACCCAATGATTTCAGAGTCAAATAATTCAAAGGAGAAATGTAAATTTGGGTCAAATCCCTGACTTGCATGGTTTTAATAGTCCTATCAGCTATCAAGTAGCTGTGCTGGCTGAAGACACTTTTCTTAACAGAAAATTCAAGTATCAAACACACATACAGACAATTCATCCATTTCAGTCAAATTGTTTCATTCTGATCTGGGTGAAATGCTCTGTCAACAGTGTCTGGACAACAGGACTATGCACTCCACTGTGAAAGTGGGGAAAAAACCTTATACTAAGAGAACTTCAGCGGTAAAAACTATCTGCTATTAAGAATCACAACTAGAACCTACCTCCACCTTACATCACAAATAAACACATAAATGACTCAGTCCTTCCACTAAAAAACAAGGTCAAAAAACTACACGTGTGTTCCAAGTCTATGCAGCATGTGGGGCTGGTGTGACCACAGCGTATCAGTCTCTTACTGGGAATGATGCGCCCAATACCATGCAAAAGGCAGCATTTTCAGTAAAATATGCCCAAAGCAAGGCTCTGCACCTGCAGCCCAGTGCCTCAGCCTGCATCTCCAGGAAAGTGAGATTATCCACTCCCTCCATCCAGTTCCAGCCTAAAGGCACAGCAGGCAGCAGAAAAAAAAAATGTATTAGAGACTGACCCTGTGTCACTGCGGAACTATGGGGCACTTTCAGCACAGAAACTTATACCAGGGAAATCATCTCCGATATTAACTTAATCCTGAAGTCCTGAAAATCACCATGAATCATAAGCAAAAGCCAATGAAAAGAAACAAACCAGTTTAAACACCAGGAGAGATGAGATAATATTAAAGATCTCGATCATCCATAGCATTGATGGTCATAAACTTTCCATAAAATCAAAAGGAATCTTTCCATGACCTCAACTATGGATTAATCAGGCTCTCTGTGGTCTCTAGCAATGAACAGTACCACAGTGTGTGAAGACATTCTCTGTCAAGCCCAATTTTAGCACTTTCATTTTTTACTTCATCTTTATCCTTTTACGGTAGCATCTGCTGCACATTTGTGAAACACGAAAGAGCAACAATCAGCTTTCATACACACTGGATTGACATTTATTTCCACCAAGTAGTTAAAAGGAACAGGTAGGCCGATATACTTCTGTTTATTAGCAGGAGTAAAACTAAAGTACATGAAACCATTTCCTCCGTCTGTACACAGGGCAGGCTCTTTCTTAAGTGTTTTTGGATGAAGTAGATCATAGAGGTCAAACGTGCAGATCGGTTTTATGTAACATAAGTCTTGAAAAGAAACCCTGACCTGTGAAACCACAGTCCATTCCTTCAAAAATATGTTCTATAATATTCTCTTAAAACAATGAAGGTCCTTGTCAAAACTACATAGGTTTATTATTTACCTTACAGCTATTTGTATGAAAAACTGCTCAGGAACCTCACTTGCTTATGTTCCAGTTTCTATCCCACTTCAGTTCAGTTAGCTGTTCCAATGTTTGGAAGTCCCTTCTCTTAGGATTGAAGAGTTTTATCTGGACAATGGCCATGGTCTCATGCTGTGACTCTCAAATACAAGATCAAGCTTTCCACCAAACATGCAAAAGAAGCACAGCCCAGGAGAAACAGTCACAGGAGGCTCTGTGTGATGTCTTTAAAAACATTAAAACCTTACATACCCAGCTACAACAAATTCACCTCCTACATTAGGAAAGAATTATAGCCTTTTGCATCGTCAATATAAATATATCAAAGGAGTAGAGAGCAAACCACAGCCTTGTTGAAGTTCTTTTGGATTGGGCTAAATCTTCTTCTTTTACTCTCCCCTCACAGGAAATCCTGTTCCATTGATCACACTAATCCTTCTGCACAACTATCAGTGTATCTTTCTCAAATGTGGACTACCACAGTTGTACCACGAAAAAAACACACTAGAACCGCATCTCATGGCAGAAGCTATTTTCACCACACCTTGCTCTCTTCTGAGAAATTGAGGGGTAACTTACTACTTAAAATAACGAAAAAAATATACAGTTTCAGTGGTTTGAATTATCACTAAAACCTAAAATGGGAGAACACCTCAAAGAGAGGGGAACACTGATCTAGCCCGGCTTCTGTAGTTTGGATCTCCTCCACAAGTGGGTGCAGTAACTCTACGTATAGTGACATTTTTTAAAGTTCCACCAAAACAGCATTTTTGCTCAGATTTAGCTGGCTGTATAGAAGTGAGAATTTCTGCTGTTAGAAAGCTGAAATACCATTTGGTTAAATGAAGACTGCAATTCTGGCATCTCACGTTAGTCATGCTGTCAAGGATGACAACATCTTTTGTTCATAAACAAAATTAGCTGCAACTGAAAATTAAATTTAACACTAAAATGTTAGGTTTCTAAAGGCCTATTTAGCTTTCAGAACATGCCGTGTCTTCCAGCCCTCTAACAGGAAGGTTCTTCTATCTCATAAAATTCCCTCTGCATATAAATATGAGTTCATTTGAGTTAAAAATTCAATGCAGCTGATACAGCAGCCTGGGAACCCGGCTACCTGACTTAGAATTACATGAGCTCTTAAGAACAGACATTTTTAATAGTTATAAATACAATCTTAAGAATATGTCAAAGTGCCCACATTTATCAGCTGCCTTAACACAAATCAACAGCACTCAAACTATCAATTATGGGGAAAAATAAATGTTTTCTACTTTGAGAGTTTTTGTGCCCAGTATTACAGGGTGCTGCTGGCAAATGATGCTACTTCTTCCATTTATTTCATACTGGGGTCAAATTCTGTCCTGAAAAGGCCATGCCATTTATGAAACATGTAACTTTATTCCCATTGTTTTTTCCTTTATTGAGTGGCTTCCTTTCAAGGCAGCACCCAGCCATTCTATAGTTTCCAAATTATCCTTCACAGGAGTTAAAATTTTAAGCCAACTGAGGTCTGTGAATCAGCTTAAGAGAGAAGCCAAGATATCAGAACTATACTTTCATATTAATACTTAGATAAATCGATTAGCTTTTCTAAATCACTTTTCAGAAGAAATTCTCTGATCCAAACACACATTCCAGCTGACAGCAAACAGATTCAATGGAAGCTCAGCAACAGGGTCTCATGGCAAGCCCAAGGTCAAACAAAATACAGGTTTTCTCATAAAGAATGTGCAAAAGAGACACTAGCAACATTTTAAGCACGATTTAACCAACAGCACTCTGAGAAAGGTACACTGAAGATAAACATCATTAAAAACTCCTAAGGCACTTCAAACTTGTTACTTGCACTTTAGTGCTATGATTCTAGAAACAATATCAATTACTTAGCAATTAAGTTGATGGGAGGAAGAAAAGTAAGTGGAAAACGTTTCATTTTTATCATGGTATTTAGAAGCATGGATGACACACCGAGTGCCAAATAAAATATGAACAAATAACTGCAGAGCAAGCAACAACAAGGATTATCTCGCATAACCAGAAGAGGGTTAGAGGCAGCTCCATGTTGTTATCAAACTTCCCAACAGCTGAGGTGTTACAAGGCTGGAGGAGACATCCCCAAACTGCAGATATGAGAGTACACAAGGAAACATCGTATGGAAACACCACCATGCAAGGGACACGCAGCCACAGACACAACAGCTGAATCACGGGGCTTAAAAAAACCCTCACGATACTCTGTTAATGCTTGACTTGGGACTACACAAAATGAAATAGTGGTTGATGAAAAACTTAAGCTGACAATGTGCGCTCACAGCCCAGAAAGCCAAAGGGGTCCTGGGCTGCATCCAAAGATTGTGCCCCTCTCCCCTGCCCCTGTGAGAGCCCACCTGGAGCACTCTGCGCGGTTCCGTGTCCCAACATAACAAGGACATGGAACTGCTGGAGCAAGTCCAGAGGAGGCCACCAAGTTGATAAGGGGACTGGAGCACCTCCCCTACAAAGACAGGCTGAGAAAATTGGAGAAGGTTGCATGGACACCTCCGAGCACCTTCCAGTAAATGAAGGGGCTACAGGGAAGCTGTAGAGGGACTGTTCATCAGAACTGTAGTGATAGAACAAGGAGTAATGGGTCAAATTGAAAAGAGGAGAAATTTAGGTTAGATATTAGGAAGAAATTCTTTACTGTGAGGGTGGTGAGACACTAGAACAGGTTGCCCAGGGAGCTGTGGATGCCCCAACCCTGGCAGCGTTCAAAGCCAGGCTGGATAAAGCCGTGAGCGACCTGGTCTCGTGGGAGGTGCCCCCGCCCATGGCAGGGGGGTGATTGAAACTGGATGATCTCTAAGGTCCCTTCCAACCCCTTAACATTCTGTGAGTCTATGAAACAGCTCCATGCAGGAAACACGCAGGCACAGGGAAGACAGCAGAACCTGAAAGGATAACACGTTACTCAGTTATTCCTTGGCTCGGGGCGGGGCAGGGCAGAGCAGAGCGAAGGCAGCGCTGCCGAAGGCTCCGGGACGCTGCCGCCGAGCGGGTCCAGCACCCGGCAGCGCTGAGGCGGCGGGGGCGGAGCGGGCCGGGGGCGGGGCCGAGCCCTGTGCGCCGGCGATGGCGCCGGGCAGCGCCCGGAGCTGCGCGGGAGGTTCCGGGCGGAGCGGGAGCTTCCGGGAGCGGCCGGGTTGAGGAGGAGGAAGAGGAGGATGAAGAAAGAGCAGGTGGCGCACTGCCAGTTCTCCGTGTGGTACCCGCTCTTCAAGGCCGTCACCATCCGCAGGTGAGCGCGGCGAGGTGCGCCGGGGGCTGTGAGAGGCGGTGCGGGCCGTAGGGGTGCGGTGTGGGGTGAGGGTGGGGAGGAGTGTGGGGCGCCGGAGGTGGTCCTGCCCCTCCACTCCGCCCTGGTGAGGCCCATCTGGAGTGCTGCCTCCGGTTCTCAGAGCAGGAGGGACATGGAGCTCCCGGAGCAGGTCCAGTGCAGGGCTACGTGGATGATTAAGGGACTGCAAAAGCTGAGGGAACTGGGCCTGTTCAGCCTCGGGAATGAAGGAATGGTTTGGGTTCGGAGGGATCTTAAAAATTATCTGGTCCCAGTCTGCTGCCACGGGCAGAGACACCTTCCTCTAGACCAGGTTGTTCAGAGCCCTGTCCAACCTGGCCTTGAACACTTCCAGGGATGGGGCAGCCATAGCTTCTCTAGGCAACCTGTGCCAGGGCCTCACCACCCTCACAGGAAAGATTTTCTTCCTAATATCTATCTAAACCGACTCTCTCACAATTTGAACCCATTGCCCTGTATGCTGTCACTACAAGCTCTTGTCAATAGTCTTGCTCCATCTTTCCTGTAAGTTCCCTTCAGGTACTGGAAGGAGAAAGAGATGACTGAGAGGGAAGTTCATTAATGCATATAAATATCTAAAGAGGGAGTGCCAAAGGGTGGACTAGGCTCTGCTTGGTGGCACCCAGCAATAGAAGGCAAGGGGAAGAAACTGATGCACAAGAAGTTCCACCTGAACATGAGGAAGAACTTCTGTCTTGTGCAGTGACCAAGCACTGAAACTGATTGTCCAGAGAGGGCGTGGAGTCTCTGTCACTGGAGCTATTCCAGAACTGTCTGGACACAGCCCTGTGCCATGTGCTCTGGGATGGCCCTGCGTGAGCAGGGAGGTTGGATCAGATGAGCCACTGTGGTCCCGATTCTATGGGGCTGGGCTGGGTTGGGTTGGAAATTTGCTTGTGGTGGGGCAGGGTTGGGTGAGATAGAGGTGACCTGTGTGGGGCAGAGCTGGGGTGGAGGTGGTGAAGGATTGAATGAGCCATCAGCTGCAGTCCCGGGAGCTGGGGTCTTGCCTCTACACTCTGATGGGGTGTTTTGGGAAGCCCTGGGACAGGCCAGGTACCCCTGTGCTTCCTGCTCTCCTGGTGTGACTCCATGCTCAGCATTAGAAGATACCCACACTGTTCCTACTATCCACATCCTGCTATCCACACTGCTGTTCCTACTTGCTTACTTAAAAAACCTGACTGAATAGATCCAAACCAAGTGGCTGACTTGGTGTTTCTGTGTATTTCTGGAAGGCATAGAAAATTCTTCAGGTTCTAAGGTGCTGCTACAGGTCACGAGATAGTTACAAGAACTACCAGTAACTCAGGAAAGTCAGGACAGTTGCCCTGTTGGATCAAAAAGTGCTGACATCATGCTTTTAGTAATCAAAGCATTTGATCTTTTATGATTTTTAGTGTTTAACACAGGCTTATTTTTGGTACATTTAGTGATAGTCCTGCATTTTTGGAACATTAAGATGGTATAGCCAAATTTTGGTTTGGATTTCAGAAGGGAAACCTTTAGTTTGAGCAACTTGTTGTCTCCTTCTCACAGGCTGCCCACAATTTACTTGGAATTTCTTAGAGCTTTGAAGGAGTGGGGTATTTTTGTGTATTTAGTCTAAAATTTTTGTCCTATAGTACCCTGGAGGGAAAATGGGCATTGCTTTTTGGGTGTGGCATAAGATGGGAGAAACACTATGGAAGAACAGTTCTCTTAGAGGATAAAACATAGTGTTATTGAAGTATGTGCTATTAAAAACCCAAATGATTTTATTCAACTAGGTTTTTATTATAGCAAGTATTAATAAGGTATTAAAGAGATTTTCATTTTTCTTCCAGTGTCATACTTCCCCTGCCAGAGAATGTGAAAGAATATTTGCTGGATGATGGAACACTCGTGGTTTCTGGAAGGTAAGGCGTGTTTTGTCCTCAGCTTCCAAGTATTAATGATGTTTTATATTCACAGCACCATTTTGTATATATATATTGTATTGAGCATGATGAGTTTTTGAGTTTGACCAGTGTGACTGCAGTAAACCTCATACTGTGTAAGCATGTGAATGGGCTGACTGTTGTTAGTGCAGCTTGATTTGCTGCTGCCTGAAGAATCCTAAAATCCATGAACTACAATTCATGCTAGACCATTTCATTTTTTCTATGCTTTTCCCTGTGGAGTGTACCAAGCTCTGGAATGCTCAGCTGCTGGTTTGTGTTAGGTCCAATTCACAGGCTTGACCTGTCCCATGCCAGTCCAGGGGTGAAGTGACGTTACCTGAGTTTAATTCTCAATAAAATAACCTATATACAAACTCAATAATTAGGAACATTTAATATAATCATTTGCATACGTGTAATCCATGCATATGACAAAGCTGAATGTCCCATATGTACACCCATGCCAGGATTTTGGATGGAGAAGAATGAGATGGATAGATAGCAGGAACAGTTGGTAAGAACCCAGGCCTTGCTCTTTGTGTTCTGCTTGGGATCTCACTATGTGGTCTCCTTGTGAAATGGTTGCTGCATGCATCTTGTTAATGATGAAACTCAGAAATCAGTGATTCCATGATTCCCTAACTGGTAGTTTGCCCCTTGCAGAGCAACCAGTGAGGCTGTGAGTGAAAGGGAGCTTTTTCTGATTTATAAATTGAAGCTGTTTAAATGCCTTGTAAAGATGAAAGGGTTTATTTTTTAATTTAATTTTTAATTTCTATTCTTTTCTTTCTAATTTCTTTCTAAATTCTTTTTCTTATTAAAGGGTATCCAGAAAATTAGAATTGTTTTTTAAACCATTTTGGATCAAAAGTAGTATTGTCACCTGCTTCTGCAGAATTGTGCAATTTATTTAGCAGCAGCTGTTTATTTTAATAAGCCTTCAGAAAAGCTGAATTTGAGGGTTTGACTTAACAGCTGTGTTCTACAATTTTGCTGTCTTCAATGGAGTAATGGACAGCTGTATGATTGACTTAAATTACATTTTTAAGATGTTTGCAGTTAAAATCCTTTTTAGAAACCATTTTTTTCTATGAGTTGAACTTTCTTAGCTAGAAGTGAATGTGATCTCCTTTCAGTCAAGGGCAAGATTGCTTCTAACCTTCAGTGCGCCCCTATCTGACCTCTAGATCTCAAAAACTGGATCGATGGTTTAATTGCTATGGAAGTGCATTGAGGGACTGCAGAGACTCAGCTCATCTAAGAATTGACTTTTGGCAGGGATGTACATTTGACCTTGTCCTGTTTGCTATGCTGTCCACTTTCCATAGGTTCTTCTTTTGTCTGTATGCTGAGTCTGAGGACATTTTCTTTTCAGAGCCAGAAATTCACAGGTCAACATTTGAAACTCAAGGTTTATGAATTTTTCTTGGAAAGGGAGTATGGAGGCAAAGCATAATCTAAATTGAACTTGTTGAAAAAAAAAAAGTTCAATTTGTGTTTATGTTAGACTACAGTAAAGTTGGAAAAGAATCATTAACTGGGTGTTGAAAAGCTTCAATTGCAGTGTTTTAGATCAAAAACTGATCTGCTAATTTGAAAGAAGCAAAGTGTTCAGGGTAGGACCTAGTCCTAATGCCAGCGTGTTTGGTCTTCAGTTTTCAGTACTAGCTTACTGATTTTTCTCTGCCAGGGTTTTGAAGTTTAATCTTCTTATGGAAACGTTTTGAGATCAACAGCTGGAAATGCTGTGGAAATGTAATGGATATAGTCAAGTCAAACTCCAGTGCTTAATGATTTTTTTCCTGTTAATTTTTTGTTTCAGAGAAGATCCTCCAAGTCACGCTCAGGAGGGGAGTGATGATGCAGAGGAGATACAGGTCAGTGTAAAATGCAAATTAATGTCAAGTCTTTTAAGAAAAATATGAATGTATAACCTTTTCTGCATTATTTATAGGTGTGAAGATTCCTTCATAGAAATCATTATCATGTGGTAGTTGCAATGAAAAACGTAGAAACATGATTATTTATGCTGTGACATCAGGGAAAGTTTAAAATGTTTCTGTGATCTTTCACGGAAGACTTTTTCATTTTTATTTCTTGATAATTGCATTTGTAATAATGAGTAGGGAATGTTGAAATGGAAAATTAGGAGTACATTTGGAATAGTTACTTCAAGAAACAGTGAAAGTTTCTGAGGGCATAATAACTCAGAAGGCCATTCTAGAAGAAAAGCACTGAAAAATGTTGTAAGTACAATGTGACAGAAGGTACAACAAGGAGATGAAAAAGAAATAGAAGTGAAACTAATGGATCATGGGTCTAATGATGGAAGTGCTAGAGCTGGAGACAAGCTCTAGATAGGGAAGACTGAGTTCTGAAATGTATCTTCCTGATATAAATCACAATTGAAATATACAGGTATCTTTTTATCAATACTTTAGAGTAGAACTTCTGCTGAATATACAGTATTTTCCCTGTCTTACTTTACAGCCAAAATAATTGCAGGATGGTGATGTTGTGCTGTCTGGGGCAATGATTTGATCTACGTATTGTAGGAGGTTGTATGAATTCTGATGTTCTCATAAATTATAAAGGATGTCTCAGGAAACTGGTAACCTTTGATTTGTTCTTATTTTTAACAGTGGTCAGATGATGAAAACACTGCAACACTTAAGGTAAGGTCCTGTAAAAGCCCGATGTGGGTTCGTCAGCAGTTTCTTTTCTTCAGCCTTGTGATACAAACTTATTGCTGGTTAGAGATACCTCTTGCTGTATTTAACATTTTTCAGATTATTTTAGATGGATGGCAGTGTAGATGTCTGTAACGTCAAGAAAGTTTTGCTGGCTTAATTTTATTTAACTAAAAATAAAACACTTTTCTTCATCCCCAACAATCATACACACTTGTTAGACTGTAGGAAATGAACTGAAGTACAGCTCTAAATATAGCTGTCTTTCATTTTCACCACTTCGAGTATCTCCAAATTATTTAATCAGACTGGATGCAGAAGAAACTAAGCCCCTGCAGCTCAATCTTCACAGCTCTTCTCTTAATATGCCATTATTTCTTCCTAAGTACATCTCTTTCTGTAATTTTTTTTTCTTTTCCTGTGTTTATGGTCTCCTTGCACTGTGCCTGGCATGGAATGAGGGTCATAATGGATGCAAACCAGGCTTTCTTGATCTTTCTTGCATCTTTTTTTGAAATTTGCTGTTGCCATGTCACTGTCAGAGTTAAAATACTCGTGGTACTTGTCTGCCATTGATAGTGTGACTTCAGTCCTTTAGCTCCCTAATGTTCATCATGGTGTGGAATTGCTCATGTTGGATTAGGTGCCATATAACTACAACCCTGCTTTGAGTGCGCTTCTGCTAGCACAGAATTTATAGCCCAGAGTTTAATACATTTCAAATTTGTGCACACTGATTAATCTTCAGTTCAAATACTTAACCTTTGATAAACTATATTCCTTAAATTGTAAATTATTTAAAACGAGGATTTTAGGATCCATCTTATCGTTTGCAAAGTTCATGGTAATGATGCTAAAAAAATAATACCAGAGTTTTGAATCAGGTTCTGTTATAGTATGGAACACAATAAGGAATTACATAATTAAGAGGTATTTAACCTGTCAGAAGAACACAGGTCAAATGACTCTACTGTATCTAGGTAAGTCTACAGCTTTCTCATGAGGGAAGTAGAGGGGCAGAAAATCCTGTTTTTAAAATAACTTGCATTAATATTGATGGTTACAAAGTCAAGCATTCAAAATTCAGGAAATGATGGAGTCTAGCTTGTTTATGCAGTTTTAGAACTTTCCTCTTGTGTGTATATTTATCCCTTGTGTTAATCAAGTGACACGTTGGTAACATTTTCCCGAGGAGGCTTAGTATGTGCTGGTATTACATATATAGTAGGACTCCCGATTCCTGTCAAAACAAGAGGAGCTTGGATCAGAATGCAGTGAATGAAGAGTTTTACTTCTTGCAGGAACAGTTTCTAGAATTGACTGAATGTCTAAAAATAAATAAGAGAAGTGTTTTTTTCAGTTTTCTAAGTGTAGTTTCCCATGGAGACTAGGTAATGTACAAAGGGGAGGTTCAGAATGTTTGAAGTTCAGTCTAGGTCATTGCACTAAAATGTGAGAAGGTTTTTTCAAGTGTTTGCATCTGGGGAAGCTGCAGTGAGGAGATTCCAGAATGTATGAGGTTTTTTTATTCACTTGTTTGGCTGTGAGGGCTTTGTTGTTTAAGAAGCATCAATTAGCTTTAGCCTAGAAGTTACCTTTGAATTGAGTTTATAAGTAGGCAGAAATAGTGTTCTTATATACTTCTTGCTATAAATCCTGTTACATGAAAGATCTTTGACATATGCTTGAAATCCTTTTGTATTATTTTAAAGGTCAGCAACCTGTTTTTTATCTATAGCACCACATTCAGGGTAGAGTTTGGAGCAACCTGAAGAGCTGGGGTTTTTTTTACCTCAATCTTACATTTTCAATGTTCTTTACAAGGCAAGGTTTTCTAGTCCAACCTTTGCAGTGTGTCCTCAATTTGGAATTAATATATTGTTAAGCAGCTACTTTGAAGACCTAATTTAAGAGCTGATGGGTTAAAGTATTACTAACATTTTATAAAACTAGAGCTTAAAGGAAGAGCTGTTATTCAAATTGCCTATGAGATGCTTAATTCTAAAATTGCTCTTTAAAAGTTTAAATATTACTGGATCTTATTTGTATACAATAATCTACCACAGGGTATAAACCCATAGGTAAGCGTTTAAGGTTTGGTTATTTGACTTGTATTTTTTGCCAGCTGTTGCAGATTTCATTATGAATGTTACGAAGTTTTGGGTTTTCTCCTGAAGTTCATGGTACTTGCTAGTACCAGATTTGATTAAGTGATTTTATTATACACTATGTTTCTGGGGTTCATACTGATTTTGGACATATTTCTTCTGGAGTATGGATCTCTAGTAATATTTAGTAGATGGCTAAACTTCACTATTAAATGTATTGAAACTGATATTTTTGCTGTTGTTCTTCGTTCAGGCACCAGAATTTCCCGAGTTCACAGCTAAAGTTCAGGAAGCAATAAGTTCCTTGGGTGGCAGTGTTTTTCCTAAACTCAACTGGAGTGCTCCAAGGGTAAGAATGCTGACTCCCAAAACTTTTAAGAGATGTTGTCATACAGAGTGGTTTGTGTTTGTTTTCTCTAAATGCATTGGAAGGAGGAAGAGACTAGTGCTTCTGATGAAGGAAGAAGTGATAGACAATATATCCGTGAAGTGGTGGATTCTTTAATCAACCATTTCACTGATATCTTGTCTATCACTAGACGGTCATGGTGCATGTTTGGGGAGGCTGATGCAAGGCAGCACTGGCTTTCTTATCTCAAACCCTATATCCTGGTCACAGATGGTTGTGCGATGGTCAGGCTCTCTGTTTAGGATACTAGTTGAAAACTTTGCATGGGATAAAGATGAAAAGCCCCACAATTTTTAAAAAAGCAATAAACTTGCCTCTAGTTATTTTTAGGTACTCTTAACTATACCATAAGGATGGGTGCACCCAAATATTGTTGTTTTGTGTTCTCAAGAGTCACTGTGTTCAATCAAGCATTCCAAGAAAGTTCCTGGAAGCAGTAACTTAGTTTTGCAAATGGATTTGCCCTGCTTTCATCAGAGTATTCATAAGAAAAACAGTAACTATTGTGTCTCTTTTAACCATTAATGAAGTTTTCCTCGAAATAAAAAAAATAATTCTGTGTGTATTTCAAATGTTGCATAATATTTAGATAGACCTGCAGCCTGCATTCCTTCCTGCTAGTAAAGGTACATTTGTGGATAATCTTGTTTCTTTAGGATGCCTACTGGATAGCAATGAACAGCTCTCTGAAATGTAAAGCTCTCAGTGACATCTTCCTCCTCTTCAAGAGTTCAGACTTCATAACTCGTGACCTCACTCAGCCGTAAGTAGATTTCCAGCAGACAATCTTAGTTATACACAGCCAGAAAAAACCAGAAGCAAACCAGAAAGGTATTAAGGTAGCACATGCAACCAATGTGCTATGGCACTATGGATGAAGACCATTTTTTTTAGTAGCTTTCCAGAGCAAGTTGTGTTGTATTCTTGGGATTTTTTGCCTTCCCAGCCCTCTTGGTGTTTACTTGTTGCTACTGTCCTTATTGGTGCCACTTCTTATGGTAATACAGTGTGACTTTACCATGTCCTTTCCGTATTTTAAAGTTGTTGAGGTTTCTGTGGCTGCCTGGAACATGTCTAAGATTTCTGGTAACGTATTTCTAGGGCTCGTTCTGAACCTAAGTTCTTGTAGCTCTTGGAACAAATACATTCCAAGTGACTAAGGATAGCAATTACAGATAAAATTAAAAATATTATGTGCTTGGGGTTTATTTTTATCTGCTCACATGAAGGGAGTACTTAATTGTATTGGAGCAGTTTCCTCCTGTAGTACCTGCATCTCATTGATTTATGTCACTCATTTCTAAAATACAGCCTTTTTCTGAAAGAAAATGAAATTATTGGAGTTGATACTTCTGTTACTATGGTTACTTTTTTTTGTTCCCCAGACAAGTAGAATATCAAAGAAAAGGGGCAATCCATGGCTTGGTATCTGAGAGATTGTTTTCCAGTAATTATTCAATGCTTATTTACATTACTGAATTATTTAGGAGACTCAGTCAAATGCAGAGCTGTTGTTCTAGGTGCCTTATAGTGGGTTAACAGGTATAAGTTTCATGTCAAGTGGCTTATGTCTTGATAAAAATTTTCTTTTTAAGGTGTGAAACCAGTTGCATTAGTGCTGTGCAACTGCTTCTTTTTTATTCCTGCAACTCTAATGACTCTCTTCCCCCAGTTTTTTGGAACACGGGAAAAAAAAAAGGGGCTGTTGACAGCAAGGATGTCAGTCCAGTTCTGATGTTGGGTTTTCCATCATGCCTGACCTGCAATGTCATGAGGTGCTGGGGAAGAGACTGAGGAGGAAGGGAGAAGATGCTGGAGTGATAAAACAGTTTGAAAAATATGTTTGGCTTGGGAAGCAATTGAGCATTGATAATTTGTGATTCTAGTAGAGAGAATGAAAGGGATTGGGGAGATGAGAAATCTGTAGTTTACATTTCAGAGGTGAGTGAATTCTCAGAAGTCTTTGGTGCCTTAGCAAGGAGCTGCTTCTCATGGTTTCCCCTAATGCGAGGTGGGGTGTCTGGAGGATGGCTTGCTTGGAGGGTCGAGCAGTAAAATTTAATGTCTCCTTCGTTGCAATGACTTTGAGGAGTGATTCTTGTAGGTCTGAAAAGAACTGCACACTTTGCATCATCCCTTTGTGAATATTAAATAATATGGGGTTTGTATTTACTGTCCTCATGTATAAAGAGGTCCAGCAAAAAGTACCCAGAGCTCCTTGCAGAAATCCTGTTTGGTTAACTGTTTTCTAGTGAGTCTGGGAGACAAGCAAGTGTTCAGCAAGCGCCACTTGATGTGGCAACTCATTGTATGGTAGAATGAATTGGTTCAACCACCTTCACTGATACTGAAATCAGTGCGTTTTCTGTCAGGTTTAATCTTGGATCAGTTACAGTCAGTGCCTCAGCTCTTCGCTTCGCCCCCTGCAGTCAGCACTGGCTTGGTGGGAGGGGCAGCGAAGACATTCTAGTTGCTGTGGTTTGAGGTTTCACAGCATGGCCGTTGCCTTGAACCATCAGTGATTTCAGCTTAAGTTCACACAAGAACAGTAGTGGCTGAGCAGGCACACTCCCTTCTCTTGATCCTGCTGTGGGAGAATAACTTCTTGCAAAAGGTAAAACCTCCAACTCCACTGCTTCAGTCCGTTTAGGTTCCTTTCCCAGTGTGATAAAACCACCAGATAGCACAGCTCAGCTAAGGTGGTAAATAAGTAAAGCTTATGACATGACTGTGGGAAATCACCTTGGTCTCTCTGTATCTTGTAATTTATGAATATGTCATACTTGATTTAAGCATATATCATTGTCCAGTCTCTGCTTGGTATTTCTAAATTAAAAAGTTGTTTGTACAAAATGTCTCCAAGCAGGGCAATGATTATTGCTAAATCGGAACAGTGGTCGTCATTAATTATACTATTGATTAGCTGCCAGTTCACTAGTCCTTAGCAAGCAGAGATTAAAAATGTAGCTGGCATAAGAACCTGAAGTGCTGAACAAATGAAAATTACATACAAAATGCATCCAAATCCCTTGGAAGGACTACTTGGATGGAGGATAAATGCACTATATTTCTACTTCATCAATAATACTCAGTATGGTCTAAAAGTTTCTTGCCCTGCATAAGTAACAGCTCAAATGCTGAATATCCTTTTTTTGTTGTTGTTGGCTTGTTTCCTGTTCAATTGTATGAACTTAAATATCCACTTAATGGGTCATAATATGATGAACATGCTGCAATGGCAATTTGTAGGTCTGTGTTTTAATCTAGAAATTGAAGCCAGTGATGCAGGACTTAAGGCAAACAACTTTCTTTGCCTTTTTCTTCCTCTCCCATTTCCTATCTGCCTCTAAACATTGTTCAGGTCAGGGAATGCCCTTGTTGTAATTCTCAACTGTCTCAAGTTTCAAGAAAACTTCAACCATCTAATGCTTCAATACAAACTATTAAAAAATATGGACTCAGTGCAGATTTACTGAGCATGATTAAATTGCTTTGACTGTTTTAAAAGTTTGGATTCTGTCATGATGTTGGCACCTTGGTTGAAAAGTTCAGACAAATGAATTAACTTCCCTGCTTGTTAATTTTATATAAATTAACAAGGACTTCAGAGTGATGTACTCATTAATGCAGTTGATGCTGTTTCTGCTTCAAAGTCAGCATTGTATTTTTACTTAGCTGAGTTCACAAAAAATCTTGTGGGTGGTGTGATCTTAACTTTCCAGGCATTAATGTAGGCTTTCAGAAACTTACTGTTGTGTATATGTGATTAAAAAAATCCCTTTCTGACTGGGATTTCTGTTAAGTGATTACAACTCCTCTTTTGAGCAAAAAGCTCTGTATAACCCTGGTGGATACATTGGTATAGAACACAGTTTTCTGCCTTATTGTTAGAATGGGTGGACTGTATTTTGTTAAAACATGATTGACTGCCCACCTTGAGACTGGTAGAAATATTAGCAGTACTTCTAATGATGTGATAATGCCCCTGCATTCTGACAACATTTCTGATGCCAAACTTAATGCTTTTAATACTGAATTCCAAATTGTAGGGAAATTTCAAAGTTTTTCTGCGATGTGGAGGAATAACAGCCTGTGTTCTCCTAACAGAACATAGGAGGCAGTGTTGGATCATGAAGAATGTGCCTTGGCACTCCAGTATCTTTTTGCAGGAACAGGAGCTGTTAGTTTAGGCTTTAATATAAGCTGTTTCAAGGTAGGCAGTTCCACATGAGAGGATGTGGAAAACGAGGCCTTTGATGATGATTTTTTTTCCCTCTGGGTTTTACTCTCGCCCCATTTTTCCTAGCAATTTACAGTGTAGTACAAGATTCTGAGTGGCGCATGAATTTCCTATTTCTTTTAGTCCTCAAAGTTCCAGCAAGGTTCAATATTCAAGGAATAAAGATACAGTTCAAAGGCTGTTAAAAGCTTCTCCTTATATTTTTTTAAATACGGTTTTAAAATAAACTGAGATAATAGCAGGGAAGTATCAGGTACAGAATAAATTTTATAATTCTCATCATATTCATAATAGTTCCTAATTATCTCAGTGATTTGCAGAGGAGTTCATGGCTTTCTTAGCAGGGTAGGTACTGGAGAAAATTGCAAACCTTCTTAAATTGCTTTTTTCAGTATTGAAAACTGACCTGCATAATGGCTTTGTGTAGCATGTCAAGTGGTCAAGTATTTGCATTTGGAGTTTGACACAGAGCTGCCACATATAAAGAGATCTTGATCCTTCTGGTCTTGATGTCTGTGTATAACTCTGTAAAAAAGCTGTTGACCACAACACAGCAAAACAGTTTCCCTTCACCTGTGGCATTCAAAATTACAGTTTTCAGAGGCTTCAGAAAATACAGCCCAGGCATGTCTCAATTTGAGCTTCCTGAAATCTTTCTGATTGTTCTTTCAAGTATGTCCAAACCTGAATAGGATGTGGGTTGAAGACACCCCACTTAGGGTTGTGCCTCTGGTGATCAAAAAGCCATCTGTAATACATGAGTTCACATGGGCCTCAACAGTAAATGCTACAATAAGCTGGTAAAAAGTATAAAATTGCAGCCTCAAGTTGCCCAAAATTTACCCCTAAATAGAGGTGATCTTTTGTCGATGAAAACTCATAATATTTAGAAGGAAAATTACATTACAGACACATGAGTTTGTTTTGTCTTCCACTGTGTTCTCCCACTTTGTCCTCATTTGTACTCAGTCCTCTGGCATTAAGGCTCAAGAAAAATACCCTTACTGTGACTTGCAGTATTTTTGCCTGTATTTGTCATTTTGCCTGTTTGCTTGATTTTGCAGCAACACCTGCACAGTCTGTGGGGCTTGGGATGGCACCTGATTTCATTTTCTGACTTACAAGGGAAGTGGAACCATCCTTCCCCACATAGGTCTTTGCCAAAATATTTGAGGGTCAAGTTAGGGAATAATTTTGATTATAAGGCTGGGGTTTTTTAACTGCTGGAAAACTGTGTGTGTTATTGGAATGAAGCAGATTGCAGGTACCTTGATCTCAGATATGGAATCTGTGAGGGGTAATACAGGTCCTCATGTGCAGGGACTGTAAAACTCCATGTGCTGCCTTTATAGATACAGTTTGTTATTGGCTTTATGTGTGTGTGGGATAGTTTCTTCAGCATGATAGGCGTATACTCTAGTAAGGGAGGAATTCTGAGTCTAGGAAAACTGTGAGCTCTCATGGGTTTGTTTCTGTTGCCTTGACAGATCTTAAATTGCGGGGAATCCAAACTGTAGTTGAAGGATGTTATCTGTTTACACAGGCTTACAGATATAAATATGATGTGTTTGATCACTGTGCTTTTGGAAAGCCTGCCTGTATTGCCCTACTTTTCTGTGCGTTGTGGATATTAAAGTCTAAACTAAAATGTGTGAAATTTATTTCTGCTGGCAGCATACAGAATGAACTCTTACGATAGCTCTTCACTTCAAACCGAAGGCTGGGCAGCCATGTCTTACAAATGCAATGTTTATGTGAGACTTTTGGGTTGCTGAATGAAGTTCACTGCCAAAAGGAGATCCTATAAATATTGCATTTAGGACTATTGCTCAGCAGTAACCCTTAACACAGTCCCGTGCTTCCGAGTAGTTTGTTTCCACTAAGGTTAAGGAGTAGAATTCAAAGGAAAACACATGTTCTTTTGTGAATTCCTTCTAAAAGTTACAGAATCTATTGCGAGGTTTACTGTAAAATGACCAAAAGGTATGTGGAAGTTGACTTCACTTATAACTGCCTCCATTCTTGCTAGTTCCTGAAAGGAGACCCACAGTGTCAGCTACTCACAAGGGACAAAACCTTGACATCTGCGTGCAGTTATGGAAATAGTTTTGTTTATTCCCACTCTCAAGAGATTTGTAAGAGTATTTCTTAAGGCTCTTAATTTAGAAAGATACCGTGCTATGGAATCAGAAATGCTGAGCAGCATTGCTGTTTTGCATCCTTTATTCATAGAAATGAACTGCTGTAAGGCATGATAATGAGTCTCTGTTCTGTGGTTTGGGAAGTTAAACATTAAAAGTACTTGGGAAAAAAACATGCTGCAGTGAAACTGGATTAGATTGTTCAAGTTTGTTGGGTTTTTTGAGAATCCAGTTAAGCCAACATAACAATACAAGGGGAAAGGAGCAGCACTGTTGATTCAAACAGAAATAAATCAACAGTGAGTAAATACATTTTGGACACATCCCTGTCCAGATTTAAGTGCTTCCAAATTGCGCTAGAAGAAAAGAGGTGATTTTTTTTTTTCCCCGATAATTGTTAAAAGGAGGGTTGTTGTTGATGTATTGCCTTTACTTGTTTTGTGCATACTGGAAATAATTTAACAGTAGTTTTCATGTTTCACCATTTGGGGGTATTTTTCTCACTATGGCTAAAATCTTACATGTAAAGCAGATTTTGAAGCCTGTGCCTTACTTTTCTAGATTTATTCACTGTACTGATGATTCCCCTGATCCTTCCTTGAACTACGAGGTAGGACTTCTTTCATGATTTCTAAGTAATTTAAAAGAACTGTCCACAGTCTGGGTGACATTTGTGCTTGGGTTTGTGTCCATAAAATGTGTTATGTTTGTTTTATTCATGTTGCTTTGGATATGAGGGGAAGTCTGGTTCGGCACTGCAGGTCATAAGAAGTTCATGTAATTGCAGATCAGGTGAGCTAAAGTGCAGACTTGAGAAGCTTCCTTGCAATGTACTCTCATGTCTGTCAGGTTTTGACAGGAAAGACAAGTTCAGTAGCTCAAAGTCATATATTCTTGATGGTGAGCTGCTTGTGAACATCACACTGAGGTTACCAAGGTTGAGGCTTGCTGCAGTGCCTGAGGACATCCTGAACTGAAGTGGTCTGTCACATCTTATTTTTCCTATGTTTGTTACCAGATCAAAATGTTCAGCTAGAGATGCTATAAACTGTTAATATGGAGCTGCTTTTCTTATGGTAACATCTAGTCATCTCTCTAATAATAGTTTTTATGTAAATATAACATTTGTCATCATGCTGTGGGCTTAAAGGGCTTTTGAAAAGTGAATGAACCTTGTTTTATTTTAAAGCACTATCAAGTGTGCTTTAAAGATACAGAACATCTAAAAGTTGGAAAAAAGAGTTTCATGTTTACACTGTAGTTAGGAATGTCATCTCTGGTTACTGAAGCTTTCTGCTGCAGTTTAAAGGTGTTGGGAGTTTCCAGCACCCAGTAGCAGTAACTGGGCCTTGAAAACCATGGATCCTTCTGAATATTTCAGCTTAGGAAATGCAGAAACTTGAGAAAGTGCCAGAGAGATGCTTTAATTCCCAGGCAGTCTGTCCTATTGACTATAATAGTTTGCTTTCTATTTCTATCCCGTGTCCTTATTTTAACTGGTTTGCGCCTTCAAAGGCGTCACAGGATTCTGCTTGGGTGTGTACCAGAATAGATGTTGATTTGGATAAATTTAATTCTGCTCATCAGCTCCTTTGACTAGGGAGCAACTTTCTGCCAATTCCATGACAGATTTGTTGTGTTGTACATCAGAGTTTTTATTTTCCATGCTTTATCATTAATGTAACTTGGAAGTTGTTTCATAAATGATTTCACAGTTATAAATACTGTACAAAGTGGAAGAGCATAAGATAATTAAGGTGGGAAGGAGCCTTGGGAGGTGTCTAGTCCATCCTCATGCTCAAAGCTGGGTAAGGAATGAGATCATACTGTCTTGCGTGGCATTTTATAAAATCTGGTGTGAAAACCTCAATGGGTGGAGGCTGCACAACCTCTGTAAGGGAGCTCTTCCAATGCTTGACAGTCCTCATGGTTTCTTACGTCCAATCTGAACCTTTCTGCTTTAGGCTAGTTTAGACTATATGGTCTTTAGAGATGCCATCCAACTGAAAGCATCTTGTGATTCTCTGAAATTAATATTAAATCTAATTGCTTTGAAATATTTGCAAAGATGATTATGTGAACTGCAGTTTAAGATTGTTTTGTTTTTTAGTATCAGTGGTCATTTTATCATTACAGCAAAACTGTAGCTCTGAAAGGCAGACCTGTTGACAAAAGGACGCTGTTACTTTTCTGAAACAATACTTTGTCATTTGTTTTTCCTCCACAGCTTGTTCTTCGCAAATGGTGTGAACTAATCCCTGGTGCAGAATTCAGATGCTTTGTTAAGGAAAACAAGCTTTTAGGTAAGGAATTTCTTAAAAACAAAATTATTGGATGAAGTTTTGAGGAGTTTCTCTGCTTTCTTGAATGAGAGCTAAATCTGAAGAGAGTTCTTTCTTTTCACGCCTCATTTCTGAAATTAATGGTTTATTCTTTCTGTAATTTAAAATGTGGTTTGCCACATCTCACTTTCCACTGTATTTGAAAGCCTGATAACACAGCATGCTCACCATTACAGTGGGAATATTCTTAATTTCATTGTTAATTCAGAAACTTCACCCAAAGGCAGTTTTGTGAGTGATTCAGGAGCAAATTACATCATCTCCAACTTGCAGAATGAATACAGAGGCAGTTGTGTGTTGTGTTGCAAATACATGACCCCATGTGGATATTATATGCAGAAAGCTGGGGAGGTCAGAACATCTCCACAGGTCTGGGAAGTGTCTTGAGTTTATGTTAAATTCACTGTAGCTTAGTTAGAACCTGTTGTTCTGTTACTCAGGTACAGAATCCTAAATGTAAAACATTTCAAGTGGCACTGAAGAGCCAGGGTATCCATCCACAGCCTGCAGAGCTGGTGGGTGCATTGGGAGACCTCTGGCAGCTGGAGAACAGGCAGATTGTGCTAGAGCATGTGTTGTAGGCAGCTGAGTAGGGTAAATTTAGGGTAATTTATGGTAAATTTAGCTCAGTTTTACTCTTCTGGTTGTGTTGACTATTCCCTGCTGACTATAGCAAGAAATGAGATACCTAGTGTACATAAAGGTGCTTGAATTGAGGGGTTTAATTTCAGGCTAAGTACTACTCTGGAGTTTGGTTTTGGTGTGGTCTACCATGCAATCTTTAGAGATGAACAGAAACTCAAATAGCACACAGGATTAGTGCGCATTTGTTCTTAACAAGGTTGAATCATTCTGCCTGAACTCTTCTAACAAGGAAATATTTTAGCAGTGGTGGAGCAAATCCAGACTTTACAGGAAGGAAGGTGGGTTTTTTTTTGCTTTAGGATAAAACCAGGTTTGCTCACTTTGCCTCTCTCATGCCTACAAATTCACAAGCACCAAGCTCCATATCTACAAGTGGTCTCTTCAGGGTTCCTTGTGATGATATGGAAGGCCAGGGATATTGGCGATGTAGTTCTCATTGTTTCTCCTGTCTTCTCGGCATGGTGATTGTGGGCTTGTTTTGGCTGTGCCTTTTTGTACCTGTTGGGAGCTGTCAGCAATTTGTTGCTGCATCCAGTCTGTGAACCTTTGGGAACACACTCCCTGTTCCTTGTTTCCTGATCTGAGTTTCCTATGGAGCTGCACATAGATGTTTTGAGCTGTGCTAATCCAGGTGCTGTCAACACACACCGTTCTCCTAAGCCCTTTTATTTGTCTGTTCCTTCTGGTGCTCCTATGCTCATCTTCCTATTTTCTCTCCATTTATGCCAGTTGCAAGTGTATTACAGCTCTCTGTAACAGGATTTATCTTCCTAGCAGCAGAGGTGTCCCATTAAGTCAGTATTGCTTAATGGCTCCTGACAGAGCTTTTTGATGGGAAAAGACCTGAATCCTATCCTGTTCTGTGATGGAACACCACACCTGCCAGAGATACACGTTGCTGTAATAACCTCTAAAACATTTGAATGTAGATTTATCATAGAACATATTTTTATATATATACTAATATTTACTTTCAAATACCTCAAAGCATTTGTACACTGGATAATTAAGCACTGTGCATTTCATGACTAGGTTTTGAAACCTAGTAGATCTGCCAATAATTTTTTTTTAGCTAGCACTCCAGCTGCATTTCTGAATGTAGTTCCAAGATTTTTCACAATGTGTTCCCAGTTCCCATGCTCTCAAAATTAATAAGCCTGTCAGTCAAACTAAAGAGTGATACTTGCAGTGTAGTGAATGATTTTCCAGTTACACATCTGCATCCCCTGAGATACCATCATCTCTTGGGTTGTTTTTTAGGCTCAAGTTAAGCTTTGCAGTTGTATTAAAAATTCAAAGTTCCACTGACATCATAAAGTTTTTATATGAACTTTTTTAAAAAGAGCACATCTTTGGAGGTAGTCAGCATTGTCTTACAGTAAAACTCTGTGTTTTGTATATGGTTAAAACAGCAAACTAACCGTCACTGATACATCTTCCTTGGGGAATTCTCTTTTTGTATGTAAATAGCCTGAATTACTCATTCTGCAGTAATGGGGCAGGTCTTGGATTTGACATTTGTCAAGCAGGGTATTGCAATGTTTTATGTAGACACATCCTGTGTGAGAACTCTTGTCACTCAAGATGCATGCAAGTGTATAATCCTGTTGATGTCATTTTAAACCATTGTCTTGTAGACAAATGTGTGAAATTAAGAACTTGTAGGAGGATGGTTTGTCTAGTGCCACACAGGCAAGAAAGCCCTTGAGGGAGCAAATGGGAGCACTAAGGTACTGGCCTGCATGCCATCTCACTGATTTTGGGGTTTAAGGTTTCACCTGTAGTGCCTTATCAAACAGGGATGTGTTATTCTGCACTTAAAAAATAAGTTAAATGAGCATCTGTGGTATCCAAGGATCTATCATCATTGCTAATGTGCAAGCTTAGCTTCCACCCCTGGCATTTCATGGTTCCAAATTGCGGTCCCTGCGTGTGATGTGCAGAACAAGGTTTTTGACCACAGTAACCGAAGGGAATAAAACTGAAAGGAAAAGACAGGAGCTGGAAACTTAAACACAGGCAAAGGTTCCTCCTGAAATTCACTTTAAAATAGTGAAAGCATGTACATAGAAAGTGATCTTCACAAACTGTAGAACAGAGCTGTTCAAGGAAGAGATTCCTAATGGAAGTACTTCAGGCATAGCAGAATAAAGCCAAACAGTAAGTTACTGATAATGGTAAAAAGTTGGGAAAACCCAATCTTCTGTGTCTGATAAATGTATTTTTCTGGTTGGTTTTTTTGCATGCCCAGAGCTCTTCATAATTATAATTAACTGAAATTATTAACAGGTATATCCCAGAGGGACTACACCCAGTACTACGATCACATCTCTAAGCAACACGAGGAGATCTGTAGATCCATACAGGAGTTTTTCAAGAAACACATACAGTATAAATTCTTGGATGAAGACTGTAAGTATCTTGATGGTATCTGTGGGTATGCATCTCTTCATAACTGTTGCTTTCACAGGGCTTGGTTCTCTTTAACTTGGGGAGAGTCTGAAAGCTCTCGTGGCTACAGCACGTGGAGCAGCAAAGGTTTGGAATTACATTGGCAACAAAAAAACGCTGAATGAATGGCTGGAGCTCTTCAAGAAAACACAAATGAGTGAAAGATCCCTTCAGAACGCATAATAACTTTTTTTTTTTAAGGCTTTTTCTCCTTATACTTGAAAATATTTTTTATACCAGAAAAGTGAGGTAGGAGATCCTTGACAAAAGGCATTTAGTAAGAAGAATACTTGTTTAAAAAGATGTTGTCAGATGTTTGCTGCTGAATTATTGATGTATTCCTTGAATAAAGGATTTTTAAGGTTCTTTTCAAGAAGTTTTAATTATTTCTCCTAGAATGTCAATGCACACCAGGTTTGGTGCTGAAACTTTGAATAAAGGCCATATTGATGCATCTAATCAGCCCAAGTAAATTGTCTTGTTCTTTAAATGTGAAGTCCTTTGCAAATTTGATTTGAAATAGTTTTCTAACATGGTTTAGTGAGAATTGAATGGTGTTGCATTGTGATGGGTGATCAATAGTGGTGAAAAACATGACGAAGAAATTTAAATCAGGTCTGGTGTGGACCAAACCTCAGCTTAGTAAATCCATAAGCATAAGAATTTTCTGGCAGTTTATTGTCATCTCTAAAGCTTTGAAAAAATCAGCCTGTAGGTGGGTTTTTAACATTATTGTTTTACTGAGCCACCAGAGCAGTCAAGTAGATCTGTCCTCTCTGACTGTCTGAAAAAGGTACCTTCAGGTGCCAGTCTCAGTTATATTAAAATTCTTAACAATTTGATTCTGCAGAGCTTCTTTATTTCAGTCCAGAAGAGTTGTCATGAACTGCTGCTTGGAGAAGACCAGTGGAATCAGTACACTAATTTAATAAGTCCATAGCCTTACATTTTGAAGTAAGATCAGTCATATAGATCTCGCATTCTGATTACTGCCTTTTAATTTTCCTCTGTGTTCCAATGTAATTTTAGCTGGTATGTAATCAACTGATAGATAAGAATTCAGGGCACTATTTTTGGAAATTGATGCCTAGATTTAGGCTCTGAAATGGCTGTCAGGTGAACTGAAAGGTCTGAAATGTCATCTTATATAAAGGATGCCATCTGAGTTGCCTCAAGGAAAAAGGAGGTTTCAGGGCAACCTTCTGGGATGAAGGTTTGTTAACCTTTTATTCTTAGGCACTAAATGCTAGTCCATCTGCAGAGAAATGCCACGCAGAAAATGTTTTCTGGGGTTTTGTGGGTGTTTTTTTTTTTACCACATTTCATTTATTCCCCCATCATCTCCCTTGATCCACTGCCTGGTAGCATATGTGTTGTTAACAATAAAAATCTGGGTTTGCTTGTTTGTTTGCTTTTAAAAGGAAAGGTATTACAGCTTTTTTCCTGACTTCTTGTTTCATTGGGGATTTTGATGCTGTTTGCACTGCTTTTTCCAGTTGGTCTGGTAGCATCTCCAGATGGAAGAGTTGAGTCAGAGCAGCTGAAGCATTGCAGAGTCAGAGCAGTAGGATAACAGATGGGTGAATGCTTTATAAATGCTTCTAAATTATGTTAGAACCTTCTAAATACCTTTGATAAGGGCTCAGTAAGAGCAGGGCTCTGGAGGTGTCGATACTGCAGAGCTGGGCTTTGGCTTTCCCTCTGTTTTGAGCAGTTTCTGGTGAAGTTTCACTACAGTCTCACTGGCACGGGACACTCCTGCTCTGAGGTGATCCCTAAGGAGAGGGAACAGTTGAGGTTTCCTTCTTGTTCAGTGTTTGTGAGTGTCCTGAACCAGTCCTCAGTGTGCAATCGGTCTGAATCCCAAGCTGTGAATCCCAATAAATACCATTAGCCTCAGTGGTTGGCATGGGCTTGCTTTAAGCTCACTATAGAAACCATCAGATGCAAGGGATATCTTTGGGATATAACTAAGGAGAGGATGTGGTACAGGCATTAAGTTCAGTTGAACAGCTGGAGAAGAAATCCTGGGTTCCTGTTCTCCCCGTTGCATTGATGACTGGCTTAGCCACTGAGGGCTTGTCTTCCTGGGAAAATGGAGCCCTTAATCCTGGAGTGACTTTTGCATTGATGCAACTGCGCTTGTGCAAAAGCTGTGTGGATTTTTAGGCTGCATGGTAAAAACCAGCTACGTGCCTGGCTTCGGCTTTTGGAGTTGTGGTTTGCCCTCAGCTCAGGCAGCTTCGCATGAAATGTCAGATTAAGCGTTACATACATGGATGTGGTCAGTCAGCATCCCTGTTCCTGACAGGCAGCTTCCTGAGACTCAAGTGTTCTGCAGTCATCCTGAGTTTAGTTTATCCGCATGTATTGGGAAATCTCTTAGCTGAAATATTCCCTTATTAGAGAAGGAAGTAACAATACAGCATTTGTCTGAGGCTTTTCTAAATATTTTTTTTCTCTCTTTCTTCCTGCTAAGCTGGTACAACTTTTGCATGTAGCCATGCCTGAATGCTTCCCTGTTGATTCCCTAGCTCAACAGAAAGACAACTCAAAGGTTTGTTTAACCATACAGAACAGAAGCTGATGGAAAGCTGCATATAGAGTCATGTTTAATTAAGCCAAGGGGAGGAACAACAGTGGAGCCAGGCAAGGCAGCTTTGAGTCAGTCACTGAGTGGTAACGGAGTTGTTTGGAGGAGTTGTTGGTATTAATTAGGTGTGCTGTGTCTGCTCTGGGTGATATCAAACATGGCCATTTCACTGCACCAACCCCTTTGTTCCTACAACTTGTTTGTCTTGTTAGCTGCTGAAATCCTAATGTCTGTGGAGCAGGAATTTTCTCTTATTAAATGTTTGTGCAATGTCCAACACAGTGGAGTCTTGATCCTTCCCTGAAGTGTCTCTGTTCTGCTGTAAACAAAACAGGAGTAATGTCAAAGATAAGCTCTCTGGGCTAAGAATTTATCAAATATTCTTCATTGGGGGTAAAATCAACAGAAGAAACCAGCATTAAATGGAAAAACCCAGCAGCTGATTTCCCAGTGCATTAACAGTAGTTCTTGAAATGTTTCAGCTTCCTCTTAGAAATGTACCAAATTCTGGCTTGCAGTTCTTTAGACATACTGACTTTGCAGATTGTGCTGTGTACACAAGTATCTATTCAGATTTAGACATCTTCTGTGAAATTATATATCTTTTACAATTAACTTTTTTTCTCTCCTTTTTAGTTGTTTTTGATGTGTACAGAGACAGCAGGGTAAGTGAACAATATGTAGTATATAATTGTTTCTTCTGTGAAAACATGAAATGCCACAAAGATCAAGCAAGTAATAGCTTCCTCTTCCTAGAAGTGGTCCTGGAAAAAAAAAAGCAACCAACCAAATAAAAAAATCCCGCCAAAGCAAAAACCCCAACCAAGCAAAAAAACACCGAGCAAAACCCTAAAACCAAATTGATGTTATTCTGTTCCACAGGCCTTTTTCTATGTTAAACACTGTTGACAGTAGGAAAATAATAGGATTAGGGTTGTAAATATATCTGTGCCAGTGACGTAATTATTTAGTTAATATCTTCCAGAGAAGTTGTCTGTCCTAAAGCACAGAACTTTGGCTTCAGCTGCAATTTTCTCAGTTCTGTGAATGTACAAAAGGCAACTTAGTTTTTGTTATGACAAAAAACTTTTGTTATGGAGAGTCCCTGCTGCAGTAATTTAGAGTAGAATAGACTATTTCAGTTGGAAGGAACCTACAATGGTCATCAAGTCCTACTGCTTGACCAATTCAAGGCTGACCGAAACTTAAAGCGTGTCGTTCTCAGTCACATGGTGGGATTCTTGGGGCTGTCCTGTTCTGGATCAGGAGTTGGACTCAGTGGCCTTGTGGGTCCCTTCCAACTCAGGATATTTCATGACTCTTTGATTAAGGGCACTGTACAAATGTCTCTTAAACACAAACAGGTTTGGGACATTTTCTTTTAAGACAGATATTTCCTTGGGCTTTATTTTTTTTTCCCCTGTGTGTTTTTTCACTACGGCATTTGAACTCATCAAAACTTATCCTTAATATTTCTTCAGATTATCTTTGTGAGATGGGAAAATGGTTTGTTTATGGAAGTCTAGGGTAGGAAGGGATAATGGTCAAAAGAGGATATAAATGTGGTGTGCCCAGTTTGTGGCAGATGGAAGCCAGTTTTTTCTTTTCAAGCTGCTCCAGCTGTGGTTCTGAGAATTGGACAGATCAGAACCCTCAACATCCAGATAGTGATGGAGCTGGGGAGAAACATCCCACCTCAACTATTTGAAAGACATGTAGATGTAGTGCTTAGGGGTGTGGTTTAGTGGTGAACATGGAGGTGCTGGTCTAAGAGTTGGACTTGATGATCTTAGAGAATTTTTCCAACCTAAACAATTCTATGAACTTCAGGTACCAATATCAGAGTTAGTAACCTTGACTTCTAGTGTGAGCGGAGTATTTGGTCAGATGAATTGTGCTTGAAAGGCTCACATGTGTTGTTTTAAAAGCAACCACAACCAAAAATGCATTATGTATCCTTAAATCTCAAAACCTGATTTAGGGAATCATAACCTGATTTTGAGAATCACGTTACTGCATGAAAAGTAAGTGTTTAGATTATGGGGTTTTTTCGAAATCCTAAACCAGAAATGCAAAACCAATGTCTACATACTTTTGTTATATATGTTTGAGTCTCACTGTTTGACTTGTTTATAGTTATGGGATTGGAGAAAGTCTTTATTACAGTTGAGTTGGGTGTATTGGGAGTAAGTCCTGATTCTCATTTTCAATGTTGCTGAACTATTTTATAATTGTGTAATAGTAAATCTTGCCATAGTTTACAAAACTGGAATGCGTCTTAGTGGAAAGCAGCAACTGTACTGTTTCTCAGCCCAACTTTTAATGTAGGTACCTAAAATGAGGCTGTGGGCTAGAGCAGCCATGCTGTAATGGAAATTACCTGCCCAGGCTCAGAAAGGCAGACGTGAGGATGCTGTCAGGGGAAATGAGGAGCAGCACTTGAACATTGAACCAGATTCTGCCGTTGGGTGCTCTGCCTCATAGCTGAGGCATGAAGACAGATTATTTAAGTAAAAGGTTTCAGCCTGTGGGATCTCAAATGAGCAGTGTTTCTTCATCTGTCAAGATAAAATATATCTGTTTGTAGATTCCTCTCCGTGTCTTCTACCCTCAGGTCTTGTAAACTGCCAGATAGCCCTTTGTGTGTCAGATGCTCCTCCTTTCACACATACTATTGTGGTTTGCAACTGTGTTATTCATCGCTCCCCTGTCGTGTGAGTTACAGGCAGCAAAAGAATATTGTGAGCATGATTAATTTCCAGAGCCCGTGCTCCTCATCAGGCTGGTTGCACAGCAACCTCAGCTACAGAAAGAGAGAAATGTTCACTCTCTGCTTGTTTTAAATCCTTTAAACTCTTAAATATTCAGCTTGGAGAAGCAGGTTGTTGTTTGATAAGGTTGTGAATGACAGCAGCCCCCTTCCCATCCTCACTTTAGTTGCTTTAGAGACTATTTAGAGTTGGCTGCTGCAGGTCCTGCTCGATGAGTTGGAAGTGGGAGTTCACAAAAGCTGTTGCTCTTTGTTGTCTCCCAGGTGTGAACAACAAACCAAGTTCAAGACAAGTCACTGTGGTAAGAGAGCAATGCAGGGAGGGGCTCCAGACCGCGGCTGGCTCACAGCTCGTTATCGAGCAGACCAGTGCTTGTGTCTGTGCCTTGTGAGCATTGTCACTGTGCAAGAGGGTGCAGCTGGAGTTAGGGAGATGTAACAGTTCAGTTTGCATTTTATCTGTCTTTAACTTCCTTTAAACAACAGGCTTTGTCATGGGCACTTCCTTTCAGCGCCCTGCTGCTTAATGCCTTAGTAAAACAAAACTTGAAGCTGACAGGGTGTGGTGAATCTATTGATTCCTTCTTTTAGGATGAGAAAAAAATACCATATAGTACAAGTTGGGGGATTTTTTCCCCTCCACTTAGGTGCAACTTTTTTTTCCTAGCTTGTGCATTTCTGTGCTCCCGTATGACAAAGATTACTAACAGAAGGCAGAAGATAGCAGATAAACAGCCTTACTACTGCTTTTTAGATACACAGTGCAAGTCATCTGAAACTGTATTTAAATCATGACATTGCATGTAAGACTTGAGAGAGCATTTAATCTTAAGAAAAGGCAGTTTGGTTACTGACCCAGGGTTGCATACACTCCTTTTAATAAGCCCTGGAAAGAGATGCTTAATTTGTTTTGCCACTTCTCATCAGTTTCAGCTACCAAAGCTCAGTGCAGATTTAAGACTATCTCAAGGAAACAGCTGTTGCTGTAGATGGTGCACTGCTGTCTGCAGGGGTGAAGAAACACTGCTGGGTGCTCACAAAAAATGTGTGGCTTTCAGTACTCTCAAAATCAATTTTCAGTTTTTTCCAGGGTACATTCTCTAGAGAAATGATCTCAATGTTCCTGTGAAAAAGCTGAGCTGGATGTATTTGGGGTGAAGAGGAATTTCTGTGAAAACCTTTCATAGGGAAGTGTTAGGTATAAATGTTTCTGATCCAAGGAAAGATCCTCTGAACTGCTGAATGAACTTCGCCAACCATTGCTGCTGTCTGTGA
The DNA here is from genome assembly GCF_020740725.1 of Corvus hawaiiensis. Classification (NCBI taxonomy): domain Eukaryota; kingdom Metazoa; phylum Chordata; class Aves; order Passeriformes; family Corvidae; genus Corvus; species Corvus hawaiiensis. Next base: position 73,928,104 of record NC_063216.1, on the reverse strand, counting down.
TTAAATTGGTTCATTAGCTTGTTTTTCTAGAGTGATAGAATGAATCTAAACCCACAGATTCCTCGTTGTGCTGCCTTGGAGCTAACAAGACACCCCCATTAGCAGAAGTAAAAGATTGCTTATAATGAGAACTTGTGACAGCTTTTTGAGGAGGACCAGTGATGGGAAATGACAGCGCAGCTTGCCCCAGTGGTGCTCTGCACTGATGGTGCCAATATTAGTGCGGAGGTGTTGCAACTCAACCATGCAGATCTGGGCTTGTTCACCCTTCCAAAACAAGTAAGAAACCACTCAGGTCTGTGTCCCCCATTTTGCAGGTTTTTTTGAAGCTGTCTGGTTTCAGCACTGTTGTTTCTGTGCTTTGGCTTCTTAAAATGTGCTCTGTGAGAGCCGTACCCCGTGGACGTGCCCTGAGACAGACACCTGTGAAAGCCTGTGTGCAACCACACACTCCCTGCTGGGCTGCTGGCCCAGCTCCAGATTGCAAATCATAACCACTGGTTTCATCTCTGCTGGGACTCCCCACACCTGCACGAGGAGCTCGCTGTGGATGGTAACAGAGCCACCAGAGCATTTGTGCTGTCTCACAGGTTTCCATGATTTCCAGTCCCACGGTGTGGTAATGCCTGTGGGATAGCTCAGGTGGTGTGGGTGGGAGAGGCAGTCTCCATGTTTGTTACTTTCTGCCGACGCTTCAAAAGCATCTTTGTGAGTTAGAAACCAGATGGCTGCAGTGTAAATAATTGAATGTATTTGCTGTTTGTATCAAGATAGGCAAGATCTTTTCAAGCAAGAATATCCTTCAGAGATGAAGGAAAGGTGGAGAAAGCAAAACGAGTGTTTAGTAGCTATACAGTCTTCAGGTTTGTTTTCCAGTTCCAGTTGATCTTTATTATAAACACAATAAAACTCTTCAGCCCTGCTTATGTTACTGCAGCCTTTTCCTTCCCTGTTTGATAGAACTGATTTCTTCCAAATTTAATACTTATTTTGCAGATTTTTACTAGCAGCTGTAGTCATATTTCCTTATAATTTATTACAATGTTTTGTTTCATTAGAATAGTTGATACTTTGTTGGCCAAGAGAAGATAGCCCCGTGCTGGGGGTTGTATCTCAAGGTGACTCAACACAAGCTATTTCTTCCTCCCCCGCACACCTCTGTTTCTTCTAGTATGTCTTGTTAGTCTCTGCTTTCATTTTTCAGTTGTAAAGCAGTTGTGCTGTTGTGCACACTACCACAACTGTTAGGAACACAGATGTGTTAAAGATTACTAGTAGTGTGGACTACTAGTAATGGCTATATTAAAAGTGCCTTTAAGTTATTCTTTATTTATCTATATCTGTACATCATCTTAGAGCTTTCGTGAGCTCCACTAACATTTTGCAGACCCTGCTGTCTGTTTTTAGGGTCCCTTCTAAGAACAAGAACAGCAATTTTTCTAGATTGCTGGATGGTACAGCATTGCTGAAGTGGTTTTTCATGGAAAGCAAAATCTCTTTTTGGGTGGTTAGGGGTTTTTTTGCTCGTTTGGTTGTGTTTTGGGTTTGGGAGGTTTTTTTGTGGTTTTTGGTTGGTGCTCTCCCCTATTCTTTGTTCATCATCTGGGGATCTTGGTGGATCATGGGGATTAGCCAGAACCTTCTGTGGGCTCATCTGAAAGCACCTCGCACAGAAATACATTGAGTTTATTTGAGCTCTGTCTGATTTTCTGTTTAAAAAAAAGTTAAAGTAAATTAGTACATCACAGCTTGCTGTGATATAGAACTGTATAAGGTAAAGGATGTTAGAATATTTTAAGTGCTTAAAACCAGGTAGTTTCAATTTTGACATCTTTTTATCTAAAGATCAACCTTACTACAATAATTTAAGTATATATGTATTCTAATTTTTTTTTTTTTTTTTTTTTTTTGTTTTGTTTTGTTTTGTTTTAATTCTGTCATTTGCTTTAATTCTTCTGTGGTTCCTTTGCAGGGTAAGATTTGGTTAATAGATTTTAACCCATTTGGTGAAGTAACAGACTCCCTGCTCTTTACATGGGAAGAACTCACCTCTGGGAAAAACTTGAAAGGAGACCAGAGTGAAGGGGAAGCAACAGAACAGGTGAGGGAGGCTGGATAACATCCAACAGGATTCATGGCCTTATTTTTTTCTTTCTTTTGCTGTTATAATCAAATTGTGATGCAAATCCCATTGAAGTAAATGGAGCTCCTTAACTTGTGAAATGTAGACTCTTTGTAAGCAGAATCTACTTTATTAGTTAATCTCAACAAGTATCACCTGCTAGTTTTAGAGGCCTGCAAGGGAATTTTTAGTTCAAACAGTACAAGCCCATATTGCAGCTTTGACCCCATTGCAAAGAAGAGGCCCTGAAACTTGCTTTTATACAGTTTTGATGCACTCCTTTCAGTTTTTCTTTAAATCTGTTGCTTTTCTGTATAATCACTTAAATTTCTGCTTGTTTCCTGATATCTGTCATGTAGTTTCCCACATCTCCAGTTTTATGGTTGGGGGGACACAAGCAGAAGCTTAACTTCTGTCTCTTCCTCATCTGGAATACCCTCAGGGAAGCCTTGTCCTCTGGTTGAACTCACTGGATTTGCAGAGCAGGGCTTTTCCATCCCTCTTCCAAGCAGCATTTCCTCTGTAAAAACAAGTAACTTCCTGTTAATACAGAGAGGGAGGGATAGTCTTCATTTTTTGTATTCCAGCTTTTTTTTCTCACTGCATCTTGAGACTGAGTCCTCACATCTTAGTGAGTCCTTGGACAGCTTGATAAGAGATAAAGTGATGTGTTAGTGGATCTTGGGAAACACTTGGTTTTTTGCTGAAGAGAGATGGCTGGTCAATGTGGGCTTTTCTTTATTTCCTAGCCGTTGAGCTGCATTGGAGGTCACTGAAATGACAAGCTTCATTGAGCCAATTTTAACATCTGAGAGTTTCTTTAGTCCTGTGGCCCTTTCCATAACACACTGACAGAGAAACACCACTCCAGGCTGTCATTCAGGCCATTGTCTCTGTCTCACCATGGGGCTGTTGTTATGAAAACCCATTCCATGAAACCTCCTCCTAAAAGCTGTGTCTCCTTTGTTGAAACACACTCCCAATTCTTGAGCTGTCTCTGGGACACGTGAATTTTTGTTTTGGGATTTCTTTTTCTCAGTGCCAGATGCTTTACACAGTTTTCTGTGGTGCAACCCTGGATGAAAAGCAGTCACAGAATCTGGTGTGAAGTTACTGATCTCTCTTTAAAATGAAGTTGTTTATTGCTGTAAAACTGGCAATTGCATTGCATGTCAATGTGTTCAACTGAAAATTATATTATTCCCCAAAAACGGTTGCTACAGTTGAGCATTTAGAGATACTTTTGGCCCTTTAATAGAGGTATTTTTTCCTTCAGTAAGTAAATTGGCTGGAAATCTTAAATTATAATTTCAGTAAGGTTATAGTTGCAAATGTGTTTAAACAGGGAAACTGTGAAGACCTGTTTCAGATTCTATCAAAAATATTTTGCTCTATCTAGATACATAGATAGATACTATTGCCCAAAGTTCCTTATAGCTCCATTATTCCAGCACCATCATAAGCACGAGTTTATTAAATACATTAATAACTGATACATTGTCAAAACTTTAAAGTGAGCTAATGAAAGCCATTAGTTGACTGTTGAACATGTTTGACATTTTAAATTGCTCCTAAGTGGGCAGAGGTTTTATAAGAAAGCTACAATTTTTAGAAAGCGCAAGTTTAGTTGAATGAGTGCCAAATAAAGTCATTGGCAACGTGACTCAGTCTCACGGAGGAGTTCCAGAAACATTTCTAGCTTCATCCATGTCCACTGTTCTTGTCTTATCTCTGGTGTCTTTTCCAAAGGATTATCCAGTGTTCCGTTGTACGAACAGCAAAGTCACAGTCCAGCCCAGTCCCTACCTGAGCTACCGACTGCCCAAGGACTTTGTGGACCTTTCCACAGGAGAGGATGTTCACAAATTGATTGACTTTCTTAAGCTGGTAAGAAGTAGCAGAAAAAATCTCTGACTTTCCACCTTTGTCAGATGGAAACTCCAAAGTCCCTGGAACTGTGCTTTTGTAACTAACAAAGAGTACATAATTACAGAAAAAGCAATGTATGAAGCCATCACACAATGTATTGTTGGGTTAATTGTTTCTGAAGTGATGAAGAGCAAGCTTTCATACTGTTCTCACTTTGGTTAATTAATTTTATTTTTATGGGAAGCAATGAATGTAGTTTGACAAATCTTACTGAAGGACTGAGCTGTTTCCTTTCTTATTGAAATGTAAATATGAATGTAGTATGAATGGAAACGTGCTTTTTGAACGCCTGGAGCGAATGCTTTTAACTTTCAATGTTTTTAACTTTTTTCTTTAAAAGTTAGAAGACAAATATATTAGAGAAAACCATGAAAGAGTTGTTCTTTTTTCAGTCCACTTTCTTTGTTCTTTTGATGCACAGTGACAGGAAAACATGACATCTTTGTAAGGTAGGGAAGGGAGGGCAGGTTACCTGCATCTGGATCACTGACTCCTGCCACCACCATTATGTTTTCTGGTCCTTGTATATTCCATGATTTAATGGGCAAGGCAAATTTTATTCTTTACTGGAAATAACATCCTATTGTTTGGGATGAGAGAGGGGGTTGATATTGCTCTCTTCCATTTGCTGGAAACATTATCTCTTACTGTTCCAAAAAATGGCTTAGAAATGCAGTCACTGTCTAATCCATTGTATCTGGAAACACTTGTCATGATTTATTAGTGCTCTTACTTCAGATAACTGTGTCCTAACATTATGAACTCTTCTGTTCTGTTGACAGAAAAGAAATCAGCAAGATGATGACTGAGGTACCCAGAAGCATTACATTGAATTACAAGCAAGAAATGTGGCAAAAGCTGTATTTAGCATAACTATTAAACTCTTGATTTAAAGAAAACCTGCTTTTTATAGTCAATGAAAGAACTGAAGAGCTGTTCATCCTCTGTGTCTGTTGGTTTATACAAAAGTGTAGAAAAGCTTTTTCAGGGAAACACAGAAGGTCAGGGTGAGTTCTCACTGGATTCCAGGTGCAAAGAAGCAACAACCTGAGTGCAGCTGAACAACTGCTTTCCCATCTCATAATGTGAACATTGATGCCACTGAGCTACGCCTTTGGACTCCCCAAAGTCCAAAGTGTAAATACAGCAACATGTAATGCTTGTCCAGTAAAAACATGGTGTATTCTCTGAATTCAGGCACAGTCTTGCTTAAAATGTAGTCACAAAGAAGAAGGAATGTACATTTTTATCTGTAGTAACCTTTAAAAATTGTAAATTGGTTTTGTTTTGGGAGCACTTCTCATCCTTTATGTAAAAAAAAAACCTAAAAAATGGAGAAGGGATTTTTTATTTGTTACAAGGGCTAATATTTCATTTCAGATAACAGCTATAGCTAGAGTAGACTGTTTAAGGTTTGAAAATTTTACATATTGGGAATTTGAAGTTCTGAATGCATTTCAAGTAAAGTAATATTTTCACAGTCGCTAAAGCAACAAAATTCTTTCACCTTCACCAAATTTCATTTCATTTTCATAGTAAAGCTTTCTTGAAACCTGATTTTTTAAACATGATTACATACTAGACATCATCTGTGACTTTAATATATGTAGTTAACAACAACCTATAATTTTATATGCAGACTCAGTCTTGTTTCTTTTGTGTCACATCTCTGAGTTTCTTAAGAAAGCAATTACTCTTTCAGCTCTTAAAATTCTGTATTCATTTGGTACTTCATGTTTTTTGTATAAAGGGAAGCTTGGCTAAATTTGGGGAAACAGAAGCTCTTGTTACCAATTGCTGTTGTTTGGGAGGTGGGGGAGGACAGTTTTAGGTGAATCACAAGCTGACTTTTGGATATAGGTGTTTGCATGGCATCACTAATTTATTAACAGTGTGCAGAGTTCCCATTGAAACAAAAGGACATTTGGAGGTTCATAACCCCTGGAAATTGGTTCCTGTTTCAAACCAGTTACGTGATGTGTGTGTGTATATAAAGCTGTTTGTGTTTCTTTGCCTTGCTTTTGCTGTCAGATTGGAATGGTGCTTGGTTACAATCTGTTCTTGGATGTTAAATCTGAGCTAAGATGTTAAATTATTACTTACTGTCTTTATTTAGCTTCACTTTTGAATGAAAATTTACTTGAGTTAAAGATTGTGCAGATTAAAAATCAAGTTCTACGACACACATTGGTGAAACATCACAGATTAAAGCTCCTGGAGTCAGAACAAGTCTGCCCTGCCTTTGAAGCATTGGAACCTGCTTCTCAATAGCTTTTTGTATTCAAATTAGATGATCATTAACTCAGGGCTGGGCTATATACCTAATCCTGCCATACTGCAGGACTTTGGATGAGTGTTTCTCAAATTTGAGTTTGATGTCTCTAAATTGGGTAGGAACTTCAAGGTGTAAAAAATTAACAACGCTTTCCTCTTTCTTTTAAAGTTTCTAGCCATAACTTAAACTGTTGTGATGATCTAACCACATTTCCTTTACACAGATGATGCTGTGGAACTTCCAACAGATTCATAAATGCTTCTGAACTACAGAGTATTGTCTTTGAAAACACAGTCCTAGTTTAAAGCTGGAAGATAGTTTCCCACCTCTTCCATGTGGGCTTCACAAATTAATTTACCGTCTTCTCAGCTGTCTTTGCTGAATGTTCACCAGGACATATTTGGTGATGGGACCAGTTTGATGGGACCCTGTGTCCCTTTAGATGGGTAGGCTGGAGTTTCTCTTCTGTGAAATGCTGACAGATGCCCAGTCTGAATTCACGGGCTGCTCAGCCAAGCTATCCAACACTGATAGTGAACTGTAGTTTAGAGTTGCAGGAACTGGTCCTGCTTCCTGTGGGCTTAGTCATAGTGAAGAACCATAAAAGATAGCAGAGCAAAAATACTGGTCCCATGTTCAGGCCCTGGTGCAGAAAAAATGCCCAATATAACAATAAGATCTGCATGATCAGGTCCCCTAAAATACCATATCCCTACAGTTTAAATACATACTTTAGATGTACTTTGCTTTTTTCCCTAACTTCAGGTAACCAGACAGTGAATTTTGTTTGTCTATAAATTAAAGATTCCTCTTCTAAAAGAATTTTCACTCCATGTGTCCTTTTGATCTAGGATAATTAAGAAACATATTCCTTTTGGGGAGCTGAGGGAGCTAATGTTGGTAGATTAAAAATGCTTCAGATCAATTTTACACTGAATAGTATATGACACTCTTTTGTATTTCATCATAAAAGCAGTTTCTGCCTCTAGCCATCATATACAGCAATTTGAAGATACAAAATTCCAACTGTTCAGGTCCCTTGTTCATGGAATTCAATTATATCATCACCAGTTGACGAGTAAGGGCCAACTATATACTACATATTCTTAATTATATGCTTAAAACACAGTGTAAGGATGCTTGCAGTCTCATCTAGATGACAAACAGAAGTTTTAGAGGGAGGTAACATGCAGTCATTTTATACAGATTCTGTGCCTGCCAAACCCTGCAAAAGTCTGGCTGTGTCTGATGGCTCCAGCAGTGAGATTCAGTTCTTGGGCTGCAGCTCTGCCAAGGAAAAGTCCTCATTGTTTCACAGCCAATACTTGTGATGTTTAATCTCCCACATGGGTAGTGGGGATCAGGATTCCTGTAACCCCATAAGTAGCAGTTCTTAACATGTCCTGGCTTAGTTCAGCGTTTGGAGTAACACTCTTGTCCTTCTGGGTTTCAGACTGTCCATTCCATTTGTTCTCCTTTGACTTTTCTTTCTCTGGTATTGTCCATGTCTTTCCTCATCCCCCAGTCTCTTATTTGGATAAATGTTAAGATCAGAATTGGCAGTAACAGCAGCATGGATAATACTGATCTGAATTTTAAAACCTCTCCCTATCCACTTTTCCCTTTCTCTTACAAAGACACGTTTTCGAGTGGTGCTCTATAATATCTAAAAAACCCCCTAAACCCTAAAAGTAGGGGAGTAGTATCCAGGCCCAAGTCTCAGTAAAATCAGTAGCACTTGTTGGATTCTGATCACAGCTTGTAAAAATCCACATAACTGCATCTGACACCCTTAGCTAGAGATCTCACATATCTCACTGTTACGTACTCACCTATTGCTCACGTCCAGGATGCAGAAAAAAGGTACCCTGTGAGATGCAGTTCAGGTGCTCATTGGGGCAACAGAGACCATTGCACACTCCTGGTTTCAGGCTTTCAGGTGAGCATTGCCAGGTGAAAGGACCCGAAAACAGAGCAGTGACAGTGTGGAGATGGGTAATAGCATGACACAAACTGTGCAAAAATCCTTCTGTAGCTTTGTGCATGGCTGAGTTCAGCTTTCACAGACTGTCCCAAATTTGAAGTGTCAAATAGCCAGAGAGGAGCACAGGGTGTTTGTCAGGGAGCATAAATAGGCAAATCAGCTTGGCACCTGGTAATTGATTTCAACCTTAGAGGCCAAAAGTTGTGTTTGGACACACGTTACATTTTGGACATTAGTTCAACAAATAATATTGAACTAAAATACATAATTTTGGCCAAGAGAAGATGGACCTAAAGTGTAACACAGAAACGGACCATAATTCTTTTCATTCATGAAGGACACTTGGTAACACGGATGTTTAGAGGCCTAATAAATCTACCTTAGCAAAAGCTTGTCTGGATGTTGAATTAAGTGTCTTCTATCTGACCTGTGTAAAGAGAAAATCTCCAACTTGTGGTCATCCTGAAATTATATAGAGCTAAAATAAGACTTGTTGCCATAACTGGTGTATTTTGTGGAGACTTGAAGCTTTCTCAGCGATACAGAGCCCTTACGCAGTTACATGTGATTACAGGATTTTGTAGTAGTAATGACATTGGCACTGCAGTAAGTGTGGTTTGGGGCTTTTTGGTTCTTTCTTTTGGGGAGGGCAGACTGGGGGAGGGAGGTATCCTGCTATATTTCTTCATGTGAACTATTGCAGCAATGTACTACCTGGATATCAATAGTGCTTTGATTGCTCCAAGGTCCTCTTAACAGCTGGCCAGGCTTCTTCCAAGGACGTGTTTTGGCAGCTTGTAGGGAAAGGTTGGTTGGCTGGTTGGTCATAAACACTGGCTGCTCAGAACCTTTCTTCAGGGAAGGATGCTAGTTACAGCTGAACTTCCAGGAGAGACTTGTGGCTCCTAAACAGCATTACTGTCCAAAAGAAAGAGAATAATCAATACTTGTTGTTTCTAGTCTTTAGGGCTCAAATCCAGCTGGTGGAGGGGCTTGAAATTTTGGGTTCTGTCTTGGCTTCTGCTATGAAACTGTGTCCTGACAGACTGTAGCACTTCATTGACGTAAATGAATTATTCATCAGAGCTGGGACTGTTAAGTTCCAGGAGAGAGAATGAACAACATGTGAAGCTAAAACGTCTGTACACCAGAATGTGGAATACACAGGAGGAGCTCAGTGTCAGGATGTGTCAGGAATGATTGATGTGCATTGCAGTGACTTTGGGAGATAAACGGCAGCACTGGATCACAGACCTGTCGCTCAGGAAAGGCTGGAGGCACTGTGCCGAACACCAGCAGTGTATTTCCAAAGCTTGGGAATCACAGAATGGTTTGGTTTGGAAAAGACTGTTAAATGTCCTCTAGTCCTCAAACACTTCCAGGAATGGGGCAACCACAACTTCTCTGGGCACCCTGTTCCTGTGTCTCAGCAACTTCATACAGAAAAATTTCTTCCTTAATGTCAGTCTAAACTGACCCTCTTGCAGTTTAAAGCTGCTGCCCTTTGTTCTGTCACTACAGTCCCTGGTAAAAGTCTCTCTTTATGTTTCCTATAAGCCCCTTTTAAGTACTGAAAGATTGGAATGTGGTTTACCCAGAACTTTCCCCAGCTTTCCCCATCTCCCTCAGCCTTTCCTCAAAGGAGAGGTGTTCCAGCCCTGGGATCCTTTTTGCGGCCTTTCTCTGAACTTGCTCAAACAGGTCCATATCTCTCCTGTACTGGGGACGCCAGGGCTGGATCCAGCACTGCAGGTGGGGTCTCAACAGAGCAGAGGGGCAGAATCCCTTGCCTTGATCTGCAGCTCATGGTGCTGGGGATGCAGCCCAGGACATGTTTGGCTTTCTAGGCTGTGAGTGCCCATGTCCAGCTTGTGCTCAACTTTTTATCCACCACTATTTCCAAATAATACTTGAGAATCTGTTGGGAAAGTGCCGAACATGGGAAGACTTGAAAAGACAGAGAGTTAATAGAATTTTTTCCAGAGGACAGTTTGTATTTCAGAAGGTACAGGGTATTATTTTAGAGCTGAATGTTCTGGGTTGCAGTCAGGCTTATTTGAAGTGGTTAAAACTTTAAAAGTCAGAAGTAATTCAGGTGAAAGTGGCCTTGGAGTTGGCATTTGGTGCTCTGGAGAAAGCAGGGAGATGAGAGAAGCAGAATAAGGACCTGAAAAGGCAGTTTTGGTAAGTGTGGGTGTCAATGCCTGGGTCCATTTGGGAGAGGTGGGTGGGATAACTGAAGAGAGGTGCTTTTTTGATGGCCCATCAGCAATGTCCTAATGTGAAGGGAAAATGGCACAGCAAGGGCTTGTAAGGATCAATCAAAATGAAAACTACAGAAATCTGAAGGAAAGGCACGTGATTAAGTGTGAAAAAATGAGTGTATGGAGAAAAAATGATGGATGATTCAGAGAAAACTGATGCTGTTAATGTTTTCTTTGCCTCACTATATTCTTTTTCCTTTTTTTCAAGGAAAAGAAGAAATGAAGTAAATTAACACAATTTAGCAGAAAAACTGTACTTGGAATGGCTATTGCTATGAAGCCAGAGAGGGCATTGTGAGACCACTATACATTTTATTTCAGGGTTTGTATTTTTCCATAGCTTCGTTAATGGCTGGAGCGGTGAAATAAACAGCCTGTATAAAAATCTGTGGTTGGCAGTGACTTGAGAATACACTCAGGCACTTTGGAGGTTTGTATCAGAATTAGAAATGGCCATAATACACAGGAAAAATGGCCTGAAATAACGGGAAGAAATTTGATAAAGGCAAGTGCAAAGAGCAGTAGTTAGGAGGAGAAATCAGACATTCGAGTATAAATGGGTGAGAGCTGGCAGAGCAGCAGTGCAGTGGGAGTGGATAAGTTACAGTAGAGACCATTAAATGCAAGGTGATAATAAGCTGTTGGGGGAGGATAAAGGCAGGTGTCATTCTGGGCTAGGAGGAGAGAGGGATGGAAAAAATGAGAGATTATTTTGTTTGAGGAGAGGGTGGTGTAGTGAGATGTGTTGCTTTAGGCACAATGTTGCAAGAAATACATTGGTCATTGGAGAGTGGCCAAAGATTGACTAAAGAATCACCGAACAATTCAAGTTAGAAGGGATTCATAAAGATCATTGAGTCCAGCTCCCTGCTCCTCACAGGACTACCTAAAACTAAACTGTGTGACTGAGAGCATCGTGCAGACCCTCCTTGAACACTGTCAGGCTTGGTGCTGTAAGCACTTCCCCAGGGAGCTTCTTCCAGTGCCTGAGCACCTGCTCAGTGAAGAACCTTTTCCCAGAGTTCACACTGGACAGCATCCCCAGTGCAGCTTCTTGCCATTGCCTCATGTCCTGCTGCTGGTCACCAGAGAGCAGAGACCAGCACCTCCACCGTCCCCCTTGGGGGAGGGGCAGACTGTGACGAGGTCTCTCCTCAGCCTCCGCTTCTCCAAGCTGAACAAACCAAGTGACCTCAGCTGTTCCTCATAAATCTTGCCCTTGAGACTTCTCACCATCTTGTTCACCATCCTCTGGACACACTTGAATAGTCTGATGTCCTTCTTACATGGTGGTGCCCAAAACTGCCTTGGACTTGAAGTGAGGCCCACCCATGCAGAGCAGAGCGGGACAATCCCCTCCCTTACCTGTCTGGTGGTGCTGGGCCTGATGCATCCCAGGACATAGTTTGCCCTTCTGGCTGCCAGAACACATTGTTGACTGCTATTCCACTTTCCAGTTACGTAGATGCAAAAGATTGCCCTGAGCCTTCTCTTCTGTACATGGACCACTCCCAGCTCTCTGCCTTTCCTCACAGGAGAGATGCTCCAGTGCCAGACAGATTTCTCCAAGGAGCACTCCTGAGCTGAAGAACAACTGTGAACTCAAATTGCTTAGAAAAAACTACTGCAATCATGAAACATGTTCTTCTAACTGCACTGGATGCCAGGCTCTAATCCCAGAAGGAACAGCTTGGCCTGTGGTACCATCTTTGAAGGCCTGTGCAGGGTAGAAGGCAGCAAAGGGTCCGACCTGCCTTCTCTGGCTGCATTTTCCAAGTTACTGCCTGCTGCTTCTGCGACAGCAAGATGCCCCTTGTGTCCTGGTTTTGGGGTCAGGAATGGACTAAGATCTGCTTCCAGTCCCTGCTGTTCCACACATTCATGTTTCTTCCCATCCAGGACTGCTTAGGCACATTCATGAGCATTTTGGCTAATTATTGCCGGCTGCTCTTTCAGCACACACCTGCCACTTGTACCCTGGGTCCAGGGTCAGGAAGGACTTTTTTCTCTGTGAGTTTTTTGCTCATGGGATAGTTCATTGTTATCACAAGAAAATGTGATTTGTTAGAAAAGGCAAAATCGGACTTTTTCAATATGGGAAAGGGGGCTGAGCTCTGTGTTGTTTCTAAAAGAAATCAGCCAAAACATAGCAAAGATGAGCAGGGAGAGCCCTCAGAGGAGAAAATAATCCCAGCCCTAAGGCAAGCTACAAAGAGAGTCTGGGGAATCTGCAGGAGTAACATTGATTATGCTCAGTCTTACTTGAGACCCTTCCTCATCCTATTCCTTCACTTTCCATACGGTGTGAAAATTTCTGCCTTACCAGCGAGACAACCCTCCCCAAACTTCAGATCTCACCTGGGGATGCCATGTGCCCTTTCAAAGTGGTATCCATGCTTGGTTTCCCTGATTCCAGGTGGAAGCCCTCGGTGCTTTCCTATCTCATTTAGGGATGTGGTGGTTCAGCCCTTCTCAGTGCACAGGGCTGAAGAGGAAAGGAAATTCAGCTCCAGCACAGGGTTTGGATTTGGGTTTTCTCCCTTTTCCAGGAGGCGATGATCCACAGCAAGAAGTCAGCCGGAGTCCAGGAATAGCACTTTGTCTCTCATAGAAACCATTTGATTGGCATCACTGAGCTGCAAAAAGACCCGGTGGGCTTGGTGGCAGATTCTGATCGCCTGGAGACAGGTTTTTCAACCTCATCTCACAGCAAGAGGAAGAAAGCTCATCTGGTATCCTTTGTACTTGCATACACCTGGGAAAGGGATAGCAGATCTTTTGAAAGGAAATGCACAGTGGGGTCGTGCATGTAAAAGGGAGGGAAGTGTCTGCAGAAAGGCCTCTGTCACAAAGTGTTTGCCCTTTGGGATTTGGTATTCTTTGGAGCGTGAATACCTCCAGAAAGAAAGAAAGAAAAAAAAAAGTATGATGGAATCATACATCATGGATCTCTATTTTTGACCGAATTTGATCGAGAGCTTTCTTAAACGTATTAAATATCATGAAAGCAGGCAGCTAGGTAGAAAGATGGGCGAGAGTGAGATGCTCTGAAAGCCCCTTCCTGAAGGAAAGGCTGCAGTGGTGGTTTCTGTAGCAGTGGGTAATGAATCTATGAGAAATACGTATTGCAAATGCCCTGAGGGCAGGAACACCTTCAGCACAAATTTCCTTTATGAGTCACTATAGAAATAAACCCCCAAACCCAAGTCTGCACAAGCCCTACCTACATTCTGCTCCCTTGCAGGTAAACTGCAAATGACTTTGAGTCAGAAACATTAAACTGTCAAAGAACTTCGACACTGGACACTTTTAACTTGCTTTGGATGACCCTTTTCCATGGAGAAGACTTGAAAATAAGTGCTAATGGGTGCTAATTGCTGCTTTTTCACCAATCAGGTCTGTATAGCCCTAAGCAGTGATTGATGATGGCTCCTTCCAGTGCCTGTGATTTATTTGCTGGCTAAGCCATTAGGGAAGCATCATGGATTTCTAAATAAAATATGTGACATCTTAAATACTTTGGCAACCAGTAACAGAACCAGTTTTTTATGTCTCCAGATCATGCTCAGCATTTCTCCTAGTATGTTAGGAAAAAGGGTTTTTCATAAGCCTTTCATAGGATTTTTTCATAAATCCATGAACATCTGAGACCCTCACTGCACACAGCCTCTGCCATGTGCATTCAAGGAGGAGATTGGAGCACTGCCCAAGGATGGAGTTTGCTCCACACTGGGGTCGCAAGGTGAAGAACAGAAACTGGTATGTAATATTTGGACATCTGGTTCCCATTTGTCTAATTCAGCCTGAGATTCTTCCAGGTATGGAAACAGTTACTGTACTTGATGTTAATTTCCTAAGCAAAAGATTATCTGCTTCTCTTTAATATGGACATATAATCTCCAATTATGTTGTTTTAATACATATAGCAAAGATAATTCTCCTTAATTATTACCTTGAGCACATGGCTGCAGATGCTGTTCACAGATTTTTGAATTTTTTCAGTAGCAAATCTGCATTAGTCCTAAATATTGAAGTGTTTTTCATTACCGAGGGTGCTAATAAGTTATTCAGCCTACAGCTTTCATGTGTCAGATCAGGGCTGTATTGACTTCATGGCTGCAAAGCCCTCTTTAAATTTAATATAGGGGAAAAACAGGACTCAACCCTGAAATAAATTAACCAGAGTTGTTCCAGACACCTGCAACTGCCACGTGTAACCAACCACCAGTCTGGCACCTGACATTTATAGCTGTAGAAGCAGGTTTCTGTTTGTAATGGCATTAACCAGCTACTGGGAACCTCTGGAGCCTGGGAACAGCATCATGTCCTGCTGCTGCTGAGGCATTTTCCTCTGAGGCTTCTTCAGCAAGGACTTCTGACTGCAGAAGGTCCTCCCTGGGCAGGAGGTTCTCCCTCGTGCTCTGTGCTCACTGCAAGGGTCTCCCTCAGCAACAGGAGCCTCCTCAAGTGGTTTTCTCCCACCCATCTCGAGACTGGAAGGAGAGTGGGGAAAGGAAGGAGGCACAGTGGCAGGATGAGTGTGTTACACAGAGATTCAGGCTGGAAGAGGCTGCTGGAAAACATGGGAAAATAGCGGCATTCAGCCTTTCTCAATCACAGAGGTTTCTCCAGCAGAAGTGCAGTAGTTCAGATGAGAAATTGGTGCTGCTTGCCTTGGTCACCCCTTACAGGCACCTAAGAGTGCATCCATGACCTCCAGGAACTCTGTGGTGATGGGCTGAAAACCACAGCTAAAACCAGGGAAAAGGAGGTCTCCCCTGGTGGGATATTGCTTTGTAGCTTACTTTCGTCTCCTGTGGTATCCCTTTATGGGAGTCTGGACTTGCAGCATGTCTTGCACTCAGAGCACCCCAAACCCTGCAGGGAGAGGATCTTCATGGCCAGGAACTGCAGGACTGAGTATCCCCGTAGAAAAGGGACCAGAAGGAGCCAAAACAGAGGCTAACACAAATAAGCCCAGTAAATTGTTCTGCAAACAGTAGGAAACCAAATTCTGGTTTCCAAACTTCACCTCCTCTGTACCTACACAGAATCCCTTGCATTAAGTTCATCCTCAGACTTCTCTCTGTGTTCCTCAGCCATGGGCAAGGCACAACCTCCTGGGTTGATTTTGAGCTGTGCCTGGGCTCTGCAAGCTCATGGGCTCTCTGGTCAGCCGGAAGGACATGCAGAACTGATATCTGCTGCCCTTACACTGCTGCTTATTTAGGGGAGGCACTGATTTCATACTCTCCTTTTCCTCTACCCAACCACTGTTTTTCACAAAATGTGCAGCTGTTTCATGTATTTGATTTTTAACTGTCAGAATTGATAGCAATGGCCCAGTGGACCACTTGTGGGCACAAATGGAGACAGAGCAGTCACAAAAGCCCTTAAGGCTAAAATGTGGGGTGTGTTTAGCATCTCTCTGGACAAATCTTTCTCCCATCACTATCTCCCACTGGAGTTGTATCCATCATTCTGCCCCCAATCCTGTGTGCACAGAGCCTGTGCTCAACCCATAACATTTCACAACATTTTCCATGAGCCTCCAACAGCTTGTTAAATAGGATAATCCTGGCAGCATACTTCCTACAAATGCTTCCATTCATAGATCCAGCACTTGCTTCTCCTAATTAAAGGCAATTCTCTCAGACTGGGTATGTTTTACCATCAATAAAGCGAAAGACATCTTTAAATTAAGTAAGAAACCCAAAATACTATTAAGATGAGATAACATACCTGCTATCTTTGTAAAGTTTGGGTTTCCACTCTAATTAAAATACAATTTATGACATTTAGATCCTAGCCTATACATTTTTCTTCCTATTTGATGATTTTTCTTACAATAGCATTCAGGGGGGTTTTTTTGGTTTTTTTTGGTTTGTTTTGGTTTTTTTGGTACCATAAGACTATCTTTTGGCAAAAAAAAACTATAATGAATTTGGGGAAAACTAAGACAATTATTTAGGATTTCAGTAACTAAAGGCTGTACTTTGTCGAATGTCACATTTGAGTAAATTCTATTATTTTGAAATTCAGATGATGTTTATTAGGATTGTGAGGAATTGTAGAGAAGAAATAAAAAATAAGGGGCAGAGAGTTACTAGAATGGAATACAGGGGTAAAAATGAAGAGTGGAACTGGAGAGAGATGGTTAACTTGATCCAAGCAATATTTGTGTGTAGTTTTACCTTGCTGAGGATTTTTACTGAACTGGATCCTTTTGTAGACAATAACACCATGCATGAGCTTTTCCAACAGTGAGATGTCTTGCAAGTTGGACACAAACCTAATTATTCCAGGTTTGGTACTCTGACATTAAAAAATTTAAAAGGAAGCATAAAATATGCCTTATTGCCTATATTCTTGCAGTTATGTATCTCTAGGGTACTGTAAGGTGGCTCTTTGTTCCAGCTTGCATGTTTCAGCTGTGCCTGGGGTGTGTGGGAGGAGATGGTTTATGAATGTGTGCATGGCTTCGTGCACAGTTATGCAAGAGCTTGTTTCTTAAATAGAGGAATCCCGGGAAACACAGAGAGAACATGGCCCACCCACCTTGGAGAACCAAAACCCCCTGCAGGAACCTCACACCTTCTCCAAGATTCATTCCCAAGGGGGAACGAGGAGAAGGGAGCAGATTTACACAGTACTGTGCTACGTGACATAAATGAATGTTGCAATAATCCAATTTATTTCCACAGCTGGAGGGGCTGTCCACGAGATGGCATCATCCAGTCTAAAGACTCAGGGAAATGACCTGTCCTTGAGGTCAAGGGCAAATATGCTACAAAGGTGATTCCTGGTGCAGTGATATATAAGCCAAAAAAAAAAAAAAAAAAAGGCAAGAAAAACAAGAAAGCAAAGCATATTTTCAGTCTAAAGTGATTGATTTGGTCCTCTGTGCTTGATCAGGCAAATCAGGTGTGTGTGGAGCCAACTTCTGCTCTGGAGAGTGATGAGAGAGGAAACAAGGGGAGCCAGAAATCCCAATGCCCAAGTTACAGTAAGGAAGGCCAGCTAAGCAATGGCTACATCCCAGAAGTTGGTGCTGCGCTGGAAGAGGCTGCCAAAGCAAATTTGCTAACAGAATATGTTTTGGACCTCTTTTTGCAGCCCTCAACAGCAGTGTCAGAGCTTCTGGCTTAGACTGGCCGGGGGCTGGCCATAGGTACAGGGTTTTTGGGAGGACATCAGCATCTAGGTCTGAGCTTGCTCCATAAAGTGATGCTTGCTCCAGCATCTTGGACATCTCACATAGGTTTGTTACTCCCACAGAGTCAGGTGTGGGCTGAGCCCTTCAGTTTGGGGTGTTGCAGTTGCTGCTCACCTCAGAGCAAGGCCAACTGTGCCATTCTGAACTCCTACTTCTCTGTGGCTTCTCCTGCAGCATCGAGCCTGTTTGCAGGTGTGTCAGACCACCTTTTCACCTCTACCTCCTGTCACAGCTCCTGGAGCATGTTTCGGAACCAATAACTTAGCAATTTAATATTAGCCAATAACTTAACCATTCCAAAAACCTAACTGGGAGAAGCAGATATTCCCTTCTGGCTGTTTCTAAGTCTGAAAACTCTACATGTTCTTACATTTTCATCTTTGGCTTTTTCATGCTCTGAGGCCATGCACCTCTGTGCTCTCCTTCCCCCCCTTTCCCACCTTCCCTCATTTCCTTCCACAGAACCATTTCTGTCCTACAAATGTGAGCTTTATTAAATTGCATTCACAGCTCATTAGGGCCTGCCAATTCATCTAAGGGAGCACAAAAGCCAATATTTCTTGTGAAAAACCATTAAAGCCGGAATGGGGAAGAAGAAGGACACCCACAGACCTGCTCACAAGCTTTGTGCCGGGCTGCAGCACAGAAGCCTGTCTGCATCTAAAAGACTCCGTCATTTGGCACAGCTTTGCACCAGCAAATGTGTAGGGCTGGATCCTGTAGGGCTGGCAGCACATCCCCACCTTGGGGAGAAATCTCAGCACAGCTCTCACAGCAGAAAGGCCTCATCAGCAGGCTGTGAAAATCGAGATTTCAGGTTTAGTTCACAAACTTGCCCTCAGATTTTATAGCAGCATGAAAGCTTTTGGATGGGTGTGTTTTTTCCATCTTTGTGATAAAAATTAATATAAATATAATGATGTTGCACCATTGCAGCAGCTGTACTGCTTTTCTCTCTGAATAAGGACTAAATCATTAAAGCAGCCACAGGTTTTAGATATCCAGAATACAATGATTTTTTAATAAATGCTCTTGGCTGTGTAATTTCTAATAGAACAGCTATTCTGCATCAGTCCTGCTGGAGTCTGCATCAGGTACAGCCCCTGAGCTACTAAAGTATGACCATTCCTTAGATATGTTCTAAAACATCTGCAAAACTTGATGGGATCTATAAAGAAATATTGCTCCTTGTTGAGCAAAACCCCAGCACATTTTCCTGGGGCTTTAGGCATGATAATTCCAGAGTTCTGGGTATATGGCAGCAGCAACAGGACTTTTCCTGTAATGTGAGTTAATGAGTGCACGGACAACACTTGCAGCCCTTCCTCCATTGGGGAGCAGATCAGGGGGGATGTAATTTTGTTGTCCCTGCTGTGAGAGCTGGGCACTCAGGATAGAGGCAAAAAAAAATAGCTTTTGGACTTCTCAGTCAAGAATGTAGGAAACGAGTCATTAATTCACATTTTCAGTTGTGCAGAGAAAGAGGAAAGAACAGTGTTTTCATATGGTTAGAAGAATAAATTGTTATTTTATGCATTAGGAAAGGGCTGCCAACAGGGCTTTAGACTTTCTCCCCAAACAAGAATAGGTGGCCTTTCAGATACAAAAGTGGAAACAAATGTGCTTCTTAGCACATATCTTCTCTCATTCAAAAAACCCCTAAAGAGCCATGTACTCTGCTGATAGAAATCAACACAGCTCCAAAGTTATACCCTCTGAGACGCTGACCACAGCTTACAGGCAGAAGTGATTCAAAGAGTAGCACTGTGGCTCTTTTAACACCAGCTGAAGGCCAGTGGGGAGCGGGGAGGTGCAGGAAATGGTTTTGGGAAGCAGCTCACATTTATCTCACTGCCACCTGGGGCAGCTCTCCATGCAAACCAGGGCTTTTGCATAAAAAATAAACCTTAGGCCCTCCTGCTGATCTACCAAGCGCTCAAAGCTAACCTGTGGTCTTGTATTCCCCACTGATTCATTTATTAAATGCCTTTCAATTGTTCCCCCCTCCCCTGCCCCTAGCCTTGGCCACTCCCTCGGGATCTCCCTGTTGGTTCCTGTACCCCAACTCCGCCCAGGTACCGCCCCTGAGCCCCTGAGAAAACCCCCTGCACCCGGATCACCAGGTCTCTCTGCCTCTGGGGGTTGCCAGGTTAAGGTGTAACTAATAAAAGATCATCTGAAACCCTCATGGGGAGACCCTTCTCGCCTCCTTCACCGTCACTGTGTTGTAGAGCTGACAGCTGCCGGAGTAAGAGCGCGGAGCCGTCCGAAATGGACCACGGGAGGACAGAATGGCTGCCCTGCCCTAAGCGGCCCTGCTGAGCTCCCAGGGAAAGCTGCAGCCTGCTAAACTAAACCTAGCACTGCCACACCAACCCTGTGCTGCATTCAAACAACCTGCTTAGGATCCATCCTTCCTCAGCCCCATGACAGTGCTCTGCCCAAAGCCCCTGGCTGGCTCTGGCATCATCTCCTCCACAGATGCTGGTGCTTGGCTGCTTGTGTTTGGTGTCAGGGTATGGTCAAGGGGATGCTGGGACCATAGGTGTTGACTCATGCTTTCAATTTATCTATGTAAAATTTGGAAAAAAAAAAATCCCTTTTTATCTTTTCTATGCAATGCCACCTGCTGTGTAGAAAAAAAGCCATTGGTCCCTGACTTCCTCCTTTTATTATGTGATGATCAAAAAGGTGATGTTTTTACCCCAAGGCATTTCCAGGGGACAAGAGGAGCGTGCAGCCAGTTCATATAAAGCAATCCTGGTCGGAGAGGCCTCCTTCATCTCAGCTGCAAAATTAGGATGATGTTTGTTGTAGCTTTTGCAGCAAAGGAGGCCTGGAGGCAGAATTTTGAGGAAACTGCAGAATGAGGAATGTTTTTGGGAGCATCACTCCCACAGGGAGGGCAGGGTGAAGCAGAGCAAGTCCTTGATTTCTCAGTTCAGCACAGGGCACATCAGAGGCACAAACAGGCTGTGTGAGAGCCTTTTGCTGTGGTTTATATTGGTTTAACATGAATAAGTAGCAGGGTGGCAGAGCACCCCTAGCAAGGCCCCACTGCTGAGCCATTAAGCAGCAAAGATGCTTCCTTGGACATAAATTCATTTTACCAAGGCTGAAAATAGCCCAATCAAAGAAGTTCATTATGGTGAATAAGTGCATTGCTAGAAAAGGGGGGAAATGGGTAGAAAAGGGTTCCTCTTAAAGCCCCTAAATACAGAGTCCTTTCTGTTCCTGACATGCTGAGCGGCAGGACTGGGAAGGTGTGACAGCCCTTTGGGTGCCCACACAGCCACACTTCACCAGGACTGAGCAGCCAAGGATGGAAGAAATGCTGGATTCTGTTCTAAGAATTGTGTTTTCCTACTAAATTTTAATTACCTTTCCCAAAATATCCCTTGTTCCTGTACAGTTGGTAAAAAGTAGTGCCAATTATGAATATCTCTATCATTTCTCTTTATTTAGGTCCTTGCAGTTCTACAATTTCCACTGCAACAAACTGGGAATAGCTGTATTTTGAATTCTCCCCTGGAATTTTACCAGGATCATGCTGTGTTGGCTTGACACTGACATTGGAGAGGGGATGATGATGGTGACGTGCCACCTTGACACCTGTTGGTTGCTGCTTGGCACTTGGAATGCTGATGTCGGGAAGCATCAGGCACAGCTGGATAAAATCAGGATGTGAAGTTGCCTGGTATTAAACTGCCTCAGCCACCAGTCTCCACCATATATACCATAAGGAGAAGCAGTCCCAAACTGACACCCCCAAGATCTACCCCTGCACCAGCTGCCCCCAAACCACAGCCAACCCCGTGGTTTTTTTTAATAAAAATTGCTCCCTAACAGGAAAATATTCCCACTGCTCATACACATGCATGCCCACATGGCTATCAGCTTGGTTTTTCCAAATTTATCCAGACTTCTCTTAAGGGAGAAGGCAAGGAGAACTTGTTTTTCTTATGACAGCATAGAGGCAGATGAAGGAGGAATATTAAGAGGAGTAAGGAAAAGATAGGAAAGAAGTTGAAAACAGCCCTTTTTTTCTCAAATAGTATATACTCTGAAGGCAACCATTCTCTGGCAACAGGAACCTGTCTTTCTGTCTGGGAGGTGATTTTTAAGGAGTGCAAGGCACTGTGTGTGTTAGTGCAGCGGGTCCTCCTGGAAGAAGTAGTACCACAGAGCTGGGGGGTGGGAAGCAGTGGCAGGGCAGATGGGGCTGTTGTGCTGGGAGGTAACAGGAAAAATAAATGAGCCTGTGTTAGTTCACAAACATCACAGATGTGGCTATTCCAGGCTTGCTGGTGCAGTGGGTTCCTGGAACAGAGCTGTTTGTCTGAACAGCCATCCTGTGTGCTCAGCCCCTGACAAACACAGAGTCACCCAGGCTACAAGAAGACCCATGTCACAATGCTATAATAAGACATGTGGCATCATCAAGCTGCATCCCTCTCCAGGAGAATGGCAGGCATTTCTGGAACAGCCCTTTTCACTAACTAAAGGAGCTCTCATTGAAAAATAACCCCACCTGCTCTAAACTTCATTGTCCCATTTGGTGCATAAATGAAGAGTCAAACAGACTCTGATGCTAATATTCAAGGATTTTAAGGAAGAGGCAGCAGCAGCTATTAGCACAGGGTCTGGCTTAGATGCATTTTCTTTTTCCAGGCCTTCATTCACGGCATGATTCCCCTGCTGTTCCACTCTGACAAGGAACAATGGTCTTATCTGCACAGCAGATACACCTAAAACTAAGGCTGAACATGAACAGTGCATGCACAATCTCCAAGAAGTCTGAAAGCTGAATCTTTCCAGATGGTCCCTGCAATGCTTGGTGATGTTTGTCTGTTTTCCCAAGTTAGCAGAAGGCTGGAAGCAGCTGTACAAAGGTAGGATGAGCTCACCCTAATCTCAAGGCTTTTCTCACACTGGTGAAGTCATCTGCCCATAGATCTCTGATTACCTGTGTTCAGGTGTCTCTGTCAGATACAGACCCTCCTGCCACCTTCTTATCATTTGACCCTGGCCCAGCATTCTTAGTTAAGGCTGATTAAGACTGTGAGCACCAGTTATATGATATGTCTGTGGTGCACACAGTCCAGCTGGATCAGGCAGGATAAAGTTTCCGAGGGTCTTCAGTCTGGGCCATCATTTGTCTTGAACAGGCTTTGAGCATTATGGCTTACATGGGAGATACACTGGTGGACACTATCACTTTTCTCCATGATTTTTTAAAACACAGAAGTAGCTGACAACAGTAGCTGACAAGTGGATTGTTGACATACAAAACTCAACCTGCTCATTGACTTCTAAAGGATGGAAATGATTCAAGTCAAACCATGGCTCCAAATGACACCGAAGCTAATGGGCTCTGATACTTCAGGAAGTTGGACAGATGAGGTTCATCTGAAGGATGAAGTTCTTCTAGAGAATATCCACCAAGGTCCATTTTGTAAGGGAAACTTTTGCTCAAGTACTTGAAGTCTTACCATGAAGATGGAACCAGGACAAAACTTACTCTGCAGCAGCCAAGCTCTAAAGTGTGGTTAAACAGGGACAAAACAAAGGCCACATAGGACAGAGAGCTTTTAGTTAAGGGGACTGAATTTACATGGAAAAGCTCAGCGAGGAAGATGGTGGTGCACAATGTAAAACCTCACACTAGCTGGTGCTTTCCTGCCTGCAGACACCAGATTAGATCTTATCTGACCACACAAGCACTGGAAACACACAGACACGGTAAAACACAGCTCAGTCCCACTCAAAGCATGACCCCTGGGAACAAAGAGTGGCCGGATCCCTGTCTGGTGGGATGGTGATCAGCTGGGAGATGCAGTGTGTGGAGAACAGCCAAAAACCATGACTCAGTTTGGGATTTGGGAGAGGAAGAAAGAGAAAGGGAGAGGAAGGTGTGAGGATGCAGTCAGGCAGTGTCCTCATGAGCACAGTGAGGTGGTGGAAATACAGATTGAATGCTTTTTCTGGGAGATGCTTGTGGAGAAATGACAGCCTGGGGGTTATAGGGAGCTGGCAGGAGGTTGCTCCTGCCCAGTGATTCCTGGCTCTTTCCAGCGTTGCTTTGATGCTCACTTTCCATGAGATCTGGCTCGCCTCTCCTGCACAGAGCCAGGCCCTGGCCCAACTGTGGAGCCTCACAGGCACATCACAGAAACCATGGAGAGACGTGGGGCACCACTGCTTAATTAATCTCAAATAGAGTGAGATGGAAGAACAGCTGGTGAGAGATGTAACATTCACACCAGGCTTTTGTTTTAGTTGGAGACATGGACAAAATGACACAGGGACTGAAGTTTAGGTGTCCATATTGAGGCCCATGAGCCTCAGTGAGGTTAAACAAGACTAAAACATGCCTGTGACATGGACGATGAGGCCACCAGCTTCTCTGCACCTCAGTTTCTCCCTCAGTAATGAGGAGCATGATGCTTATCAAAGAGCATGCAGCAAGGATAAATCAAGACAAGAGCCTTGATGGCAAATAGGACAGAGACCATCATATTCCAGCAGAAATTACTACAAAATTGAGGTGAGGAGCCTCTTTGTGACAGCTGCTGGGGTTTGATGTGCCAGTAGAGCAGAGTGTGCACAGCAGACACTGCTCATAGCCCCGTGCATGTGTGGGAGACGAGGGAAGGTAGGCAAAAAAGAGCCTGTGAAGGCATCATTCAGCCCATAGGTGACTTGAGAGACAGTTTGGCATCTTGATGGTAGGGGAGAAAGTGGGTATTGCTAAATTAAAGGAGCAAAGTTGGATAAAGCATTCTGGTTTTCCTCACTTTTTATGCCCATGCAAATTTAATTAAGGGAGAGTGCCTAAAATATGCCATTCAATTAAATGAGTTTTTGAAGAGCACAAAGTGAACTCCAGTTCCATCAGAGAAAGACACCTGCATTGTGGTACAAGGACTGGAGACACAGGTTTGATTAAACACCTTGTAACAACCTTGGTGGGGCTGTAGCTTTCACAACAATTATGTGAAAGCACATTTTTCCAGCTGAGTTATAGAGCTCTGAAAAATGAGGTTCACCTTTCCATTAAAACCCTTTCCCTCACCATCAAACTCTGCATAACTTGCCCTCTGGAGATCCTTTCACAGTCTGCTCACATCCCAGCAGGCATGATTTTGGACAGTTGCAAGAATCTCACCGGCTGACACTGGCCCCAGCATCCTGAAAGTAAGGGATTCCAGTAAAACTTTCCAAAAAATGTTTGCTTTTGCTAAACACAGGCAACTTCTCAGATCTGGCAGTGAATGAGGCTTTTGGCTACAATTGCAAAATTGGATCTCTTCTTTGCCTGGCATCTCATCTGGTAATTATGTTGTGTAAATGGAGTATGGCTTGCAAAGAGTGGAGGGCACGGATTTAGCCCTTGAGCAGCTTCGGCTCAGCTCCATCACTTGTTTGCTGATGGGGACTGTGCAGAGCAAGACAATGATTAAGCTTAGATCCAAAAGTTCATCCCAGATTTACAGCTACTCCATGAGTAATGCCTTGTCCTGTGAACAGGATTATCACCTGTGTTAGTTGTCCTCTGTCAACCCAGCCGGCAAGTTTGAGTTCAGATATTTACCTTCCATGGAGGAAGAGCTGAGCTCCAGGCACAGCCCGGGGCAGTCCTGGTGTCCCTGCTCTGGAAGAATGAAGGTCTCTTGCTTTTTCTGAAGCACCCACTGAATTTGGGGTTGTCTGCCAGGGAGCACTAGGACATGGCCTAAAACCATTGCAAAATCATGTTTATGTAAACAATAGAAATTCAGATTTGAACAAGCTCATGCTTACGTGAAACTCTACTTTTCCCTTCCAAGCCAGTGGGTCCCATTTCTCACATAGGTCCTCTCCACCCATTAGCTTTTTTCCCCCAAACTTTGCATGAGCTTTTAATTGGTCCCACCCTGGATTTGAGGATCTTCAGCTTCGCATGGCCTGCTAAGGTCCACCCAGCTATTTCAGGGCTGGAAGAGGACAGGATATACCCAGGAACATTTCTATTGCATTTCCATTGTTATCCCTGCAACGTAATCCTGTTGCAGCCTTAAATAACATACTGGAATGGGGAATATGCCCATTAATAAAACTAAAGCACCTCTTTTGGGTTGATTTGGGCAACAGGACTCTGTTCTGGCTCTTGTCCCAGGTGCCCATCACTGGCTGCTGGCACTGTGCTGCTCCTTGCATGTGAGTGTCAGCCTGGACTTAATGTAGTGACTAAAGTTAATTAGCAAAGCTCCTTCTCCTGTCATTATTCAGCAACGTTAATGTCTGTGGAAGGAAAGAACAAAATGAGCCAAGTTCATTTCAGTCCTGAGAGAAACCCGGAAAAATAGCAATGTTCACCAAAAGGGAAAAAGAGAAAATGAGGAGATAAAAAAAATTAATTTCCAGCTTCTAAGAGGACCTTACCAATAACAATATAAAAGATAGCTGAGTGTTCTGCTTAAATGAAAAAAGTGATTACTTCACAGGCAAGTGAATGGTTTTCCATATCTTCTTCCCCTGCCTCTGTCGTTTAATTTTGTTTCCTCCACTCTTATTTTTTGACTCCATTGGTGTGGTGAGATGGTGCTGGAGGCTACTGACATTTCTTGGTGCAAGTGGAGGCGACATCCAGAGTAAGTCACCTCCTTTGCAGGGTAAGAGTCTGGTCTGTGACCCCTGGAAGTGAGTTGTGTTGGTGCAACATTCACATGGCTCAGAGAAACACATCAAGCTCAGGAAGATGAGAGCTCATAGTACATTTACAGCCTTAACAGCAAAATCACATGAAGCTTAGGAGGTGTGGTGCATCCTCAGGGCTAATGTGGACCCAGTGCAAGCATAGGACAGGCTGGAGAGGGAAGGGAGGCTCTTCCATGGTTCCAATCAGCATAACTGTGACTATTGAGTGCTTCACAGACAGCAGTATCTGGCCTCTAAGTACCATTCTGAGGTTCCCAAGCCAAGTTCCCTGATGGATAATCCATTGGACGTAAGAACAGTGCAATGGGCAGCTAAACCACCCAAGCCCCACATCCTACACCCTTGAGTCATATTCTGCACTTGCATCCCCGCCAGGCTCCCTAATGTCCAAACAAAGCAACATGTCTTTCCAGGGAGGAGTAACTGGATGTCTTCTCTCTACTCTGACTACTCTTTTTGGGCTGGTGTGTGAAGGAAATGGGTACAAAAGTCAAAATTTGTTGGGGATGGAGAAGGCCAACAGGCATATGCATAGAGATGGTGCAGAGAGAGGTGTGATCAGATAATCCTCCCTTCCTGAGGGTATGGGCTACTGACCCCACTTGTAGAAGACAGGCTGTAAAGCCAAATTCTCGGGAGCCAGGAAATACCAGAATTAACAGCCTGCACAGCCACAATGTGGGCCTTTGTGCACATCAAATGTGAGGCATCCTTTAATTATCTGATCACCTATCATCTGGGGTTATTTTAATCTGGCGAGTTGCTCCAGGCCACATTAACACACGCTGTTCAAACCGCACGCTGCATTCAACATTAATTTCCTCGCGAGCGCCTCTGTAAAGCCTCGGCGCCTGATCAATATTAATGCGTTTATCTGCACAGCGCTGCTGCGATATCACCAGCTGGGGAACTGAGCCACAGAGAGATTAAGGCCAAAATGATCAAACACACTTGCTAATTTTGGGTGCTCGATTTGCAGCACCGGGGATCTGATCTTCCCGAGCACTCAGCGTTTCGCTGCACTTGGTGTGCCTGAAGCACAGCTCACGCTGGCTTGTTCCTGTCTCCCAGGGCAGATCCATCCTGAGTGCCCTGTGTGGGGCAGCAGGAATAGGAAGGAGAACCTTCTGGGCAGCTCCTCTGCTGTGCAGATGAATTTCCTGTGCTGAACTGTTCAGAGCAAGGGAGAAATCCTGGAGAAAAACCCCAGACAAACAAAAACCAAGCAAACCTGTATTTGTCATCACTGTGGGCCCAGGTGGACAAGAAGGCCAAGGGTATCCTGGCCTGTATCAGCAAGAGTGTGGCCACCAGCACCAGGGCAGTGATTGTCCCTCTGTACTTGGGACTGGTGAGGTCACACCTCGAATCCTGGGGTCAGTTTTGGGCTCCTCACAACAAGAAAGACATTGAGGGGCTGGAGCATGTCCAGAGAAGGGAACAGAGCTGAGGAAGGGTCTGGAGCACAAATATGATGAGGAGCAGCAGAGGGGGTGTTTATTTTGGAGAAAAGGAGGCTCAGGGGTGACCTTATTGCCCTCTACAACTCCCTGACAGGAGGGTGTAGCCAAATTGGGGACAGTCTCTTCTCCCAAGTAACATGGGACAGGACAAGAAGAAATGGCCTCAAGTTGTGCCAGGGGAGGTTTAGAGTGGATATTAGGAAAAATTCCTTCACTAGAAGGGTTGTCAAGCACTGGGACAGGCTGCCCAGGGAAGTGGAGGTATTTAAAAGACATGTATATGTGGCATTTGGGGACATGGTTTAGTGGTGGCCTTGGGAGTGCTGGGACTCAATGATCTTAAAGGTATTTTCCAATTTAAATGATTCTACAGTGTCAAATTGGAAGTCTTTGGGAACCTTGCTTTTTTGATGTTTTGCAGCTTTTCAGTCCTTACCCAATATTCTTTCAATACAAATTTTGGAGATGTAAAGTCCCAACTCAGTATTCCTCTCAAAAACCAAGTGTGCAAAGCCAATTCTGCCAAATTAACTGCAGAAAGATCCAGTTCTCATTTTTACCAGTACTTATCTCATTGGTGAGGCGCAGCCCGTTGGATCCCAAGCCAAACCTCCAAATCCACAGCCCAGGGACTGAGAGAGGAGGGGTGTGAGCAGGGTTTGTGTTGGCCATGCAGTTCCCTAAGGCTGTGAAATGTCTGGTCAGTGATTTCACACTGGGTGCTTGGCACCAGGGAAACACCAAGATTTGGGACTACAGAGCTCAACACCAGGAACTGAGCGAGGTGTGGGGTTTTGCCCTTTCTAGCTTTTGCCCCTGGGAACATCTCCTGTCCTTCCTCCCTCTGTCCTGCCCATCTCTCATCTATTCCTTGCTCCCTGTCTCTCCTGCCAGCTCTCCCATTGCCCACATCCATCTACACCACCTTGTTTCTCTTCTGCTTTGGCAGTGATAGGGCTTTTTTCCACCCACTACACTTTTATGTGACCATGATTTACAACCCTGGGTTTAAAGATTTATTGCAATGCACACATGGCACAGCAGACTCTAAGTGATGTGTTTAGCCTGGTTATTATTCTCTTATATAGCAATTTTTCCAAAGTGAAACAAGCAGCCTCACGTTGTCAAAACTTTTGTCCTCTAACTTCTGAGGCTTATTCTGATGAGAATAAAACCACGGAAGAGAAGGCAACCTGAACAAGTTGGCTGGTATCTATAAACCTCACGAGTGATATAAGCACATAGGAGCTTAACCAAGCACCAGATGGTCTTCAGGCAATTAATTGCAGGTTGAGGATTCATGTCTACATCAGCTCTTGCTCATTCCTCTTTACAGACATGGTTAAAAACCTGACAGCAGTTTAAACTCCCTCCTCCCTCTGAGAAAAGCAACAATGGCAACAACGATGTATCATCTCCTCTCCCTTGCTTTTGCATGTTTTAGGACAGTGTTTCACCTATCTAAGATGAGCAAGGGCCTTAGGTCATCTTAGAGAGCTTAAACTGATCTAAAGCTTTAATGTGCTTAAAGGTGGTGGAAGGACATTGATTGTATTTAACCCTCAAAATCCACGAACCACCATGTACCTAAGACAGGCAGAAGTCTCTTTTTTGGCATGGATTTGTGTTCCTTTCTTCACATGCATCCTCTTGATGTACAGACCAAGTCAAAGTCCCCTAAAATCACTGAGAAGTCTTAAATTAGCTCAAAGGAGCACTGCTGTTGGCATCAGCAGCAGCAGGTTCAGCCTCTGTTGTGGACATTCTTAGAGCCAAGTTTATAATTTTCTGTACTGAAGTTGTGGTGTCAAAACTAATCTGGAAAACATTAAAACCCAACCATAACCACAAGTTTCACCTGTGATGAAAATCCAAAACCTGTGAGTCCCTATCAAAATGCACCTTTCCAACTCCAGTTTTTTGAATTACTATCCAACTAAAGAAATAGCAGCAAGCCATTTAAAAAAATATAATTTTCTCATTTAAATAAACATTTTAAATTGTCATTTAAGAGAAGCAATTTTGTCTCTCTCTTTTATGCAAGCAAATCTTGTCATTATTTAATTTTCTCATGACTCAGCATAATACCCAGGAGGATTTCCTCTAAATTTCCAAATGGGGCACAGGCTGGAGCTGCAGCATTCCCACCGTTGGAAATGCCAAGAAACACTGTGAGTTTGGATGGAATTATTACCATGCATCTCAAAATATTAAGACCTGTGCTGCCAAATTTGAAGATGCCTTGCCCCAGGATTTTATTTCATCTCAGGCTTGTCCTAGAGGCTATGAAGCATCCAAGATGTCATTTTGTTTTGAGTTTCTTGCCAAGGTCTACATCGTGTATGACAGCATTGTTATCACTGCCCATGGGAGCAGACCAGCCCTAAAAAACCTGCCTCCTCCTATGTGTGTGTGACACCAATAATCCACCTTCTCGCTGGGGCTGGCCCAAATTTTTTCTGTCATCAGCAGAAAACCCACTGTCTGAGGTTGCTACATGGTAGTGAAGGCAGCGGAGAACAGCTGTGGGTTTGAGTGCTGTTTGCTTTACACCGAGGCTGCTCCAGAGCTTGAACGTGAGGTTTTAACCCTAAACATGGCCACGTGGGTGCTCATCTCCTGGGCTTGGACCTCAGCAGCTGAGCCACAGCCACATTTCTGATGTTCTTGCAGAAAAGCATCAATAGTGCTGATTTGTAATTG
Source organism: Corvus hawaiiensis (assembly GCF_020740725.1). NCBI lineage: Eukaryota > Metazoa > Chordata > Aves > Passeriformes > Corvidae > Corvus > Corvus hawaiiensis. The sequence goes on along the minus strand of NC_063216.1, from coordinate 73,897,448 downwards.
GAAGATTATATTGTATGACTCAGAAACGACGCTGGGAAAGAGGTCTGATATTACAGTATTTAAGCACAGGAAAACCAGGTTGCCAGTGGAAAAGCTTGAGAAACAGACATGACTCCTTTATTTATGCTCATGACATTGTGGTTTGCACAGTGCCTATATTAAGGGTCAGCAGTGAATGTGGCCAAGCGCAGCTGTACCACACACAGCCAGCCCCAACATCAGCTGGAAGGACCCAAGTGGTAAAAATACAGTTTCAAATACTAGTCCAAAAATCCTACCTCTTCATCCTGAAATAAAATATCTCATATCAAAGTCGATTTTGAATTTCTGTTCTAAATTTACAGTATTTTCAGAGAAGGCTTTAAAAAAAAGTTGGAACTTATCCGTCTGCAATGTAAGGCTTTGGTGTTTTGCTGCCTGGAGTGGTGGGTGCACGTGCAGCTCGTGTGGCTGTTTCAAACACGTCAGCCACGCCTGCTCATTAGCCATTTTCTGATACAGCCCTTGGCAGAGCTGCAGAGCTTGCCCAGGTAATGAGAGATGGCCTCTGTGCAGCCACTAAAAGTGCTTGAATTGATGTTTTATTGTCAGTCTTAAATGCTGGCATTTCTGTGCATTTCATTTTACCACTCTATTACTGTTCTGGTAATCGGGTTGTGTGTAATTAAACATTGAATGCAGCCGTGCAGAGCCCCACAGCTGCAGCACGCTCTGCTATTCGCAGCCACTCCAGAGAGAACTTTCCACGTAAGATTTTAATTTTTTAGAAATACCTGCTCTTCAAATAGCTACAATAGCTCTGCAGGAGCTTGTCAATCAAGCAAGATTACAGACTCCCTAAATTCAGCCTGACATGACAGACTGTAATGACTTTGAAAGGGCTTTTACAGTCTATTGTGCCAGTGGTCCCTGCCTAATAGAAGCATCTCCTACACTTCTCATTAAAACTGTAATGGCTCCAGAGACTTCTATATTACCAGTTACTTCAAATGGGAGTTATTTCACCACCAAAAAAAAAAAAAAAAGCACATTCATGTGATACTAAAGGTGTAGGTTAAACAAGGAAAATAGAACTTAGATTTTACGCAATTTTGATGCTGAGAAATTGAGGCGCTGCTAAGGATTTGAGCAATTTTTAAGTAAAATTTTTGCTTGCTAAAAGTGGAAATGGAGAAGAGGATGATGCTGTCTGTGCAGTGAGATTTAACGTGATGCTGTGGGGACCAATGTGGTGTCATAAATAACAGTGGTGGATGGTTTTGGGATGCCATAGCCACAAGGTAAGTTATGATGCTTGTATTCTGGATGGATGAAGCTCCTTGGCCTCCACCATGCTGGAGGTCAGGGCAGACCATCACACTTGCCCTTTCTGGCCTCACACTCTGACAATCTTCTCCTGAAGGCAGGAGCATGGCATTTCTAATAGCAAGTGATTTACATGTGAAAAAGAGAGAAAATGTCACGGTGGTGGGCTTTGAAGAACAACTTGGATTTGGTAGTCAGGTGCATGTTTTTAGATCAGTCACATCTTTCATTTCCCAGGTATGCAGTGGGGTTGTGAGGCTGCCTGGGGACTCCTGGTGGCACTATCACGGAGTAGACTGTATGTATCATGCAATAAAGAAAATCCTGAGGGTGATGAGAAGATGGGAGTAAGTGAGGAGCAGAAGGAAACCTGTTCCAAAGTGCATGCTGTGACAACAAACAAACATCCGTCGTAGGAAATCCCAAGCTGTTTGGGCTGTCCATGAGGCTGGACAGCCACCAAAGCATCAGAGGAGTGCAGTAATAAACCACCGGAGCTGGCACAAACAAAGCCGAGTGGCTCTGCCCAGCAGAGGGTAGCATTGACCAAACACCCCAACCTGTACTCCAGGTTAACACTTTCACCTACCTATGAACGCCCACCTCTGCCACAGCTCCTTTGAGATGAGAGGCACAGCTTAGCCCAGACCCAGGCGAAGTCTCACAAGCTGACACCTTGTAAATTCTGCTCATAAATTATAAGGAATCTGGAAAATCAGCTTCCAAAATAGAAGTTGAAGGCATCTGTTAAAAGACACAGTACATGTTAAAACAGTAAAGTCCATACAGTTACATTTGTTTTAAAATAAATGCTATTTAGCTCCTTGTATTTGGATTTATTCTCAGGTCCCGATTTGATGATCAGGTTTGGAGTTGGTCAGGTTTGGGGCTGCCCCTGTATTGCCAACAGCAAAGACTCTGATTTAGTCATCTAACTTGGGAGTCCCAAAAGAATTGCACATTTTTAGCGCCTTACATATTCTAAAACTGAAGCCCAAAGATCTTAACCATAAACATCTCAGTTAGTGTAGACTATCATTTTCTCTGATGTCTGACGAATCCTGCCTGTCACCCCGCATAAGAGCTCAGCCCATGCCCGATGTGACGACGCTAGAGGTCTCAGTGTCGCTGAGAAAAAGCTGCTTTTAGCAGTAATCTCAGCCACGCGTGTGTGACAGTGCGAGAGGCCGAAGCCGTGCCCGGCTCGGACGGCGGTGCCGGCGGGGTGGGCGCGGTGCCAGGCTGGACCCCTCGCCGGGGCTGCGCGGTGCCCATCACCGGCCCCCGGGCTGCCTGACCCCTCCTAGGGTGCCCCTTCGAGGGCTGTGCTGGCTGAGGGTGGTCCTTGCTGAGGGATGCGTTCTTGCATCCCAGGAATGTGTGTGCGTGTGCGAGACAGGTGGGCACCGCTGCCCCCGCGCATCGCAGCGCATCGCAGCGCGGCCCCGCGCACAGCCCGTCCACGCAGCACGACCGCTTGTGGTGTGCCTTTTTAATTTTCCTTTTTATTTTTTTTCCGGCTTTCCTTTTTTTTTTTTTTCCCTCACTGCTTTCCCTCCCCTCCCGTTTGACGTGCGTGGTTTTGGTGCAATGCGAATTATCTTCATTCAGTCAGGAGGGGCAGCGCCAGGCAGCAGAGCAACGGCGAGGCTGCCTCCTCCTCCTTCTTCCTCCTCCTCCTCCGCTTTCTCCTCTTCCTTCTCCTCCTCCTCCTCCTCCCATTGCCATAACAACCGCGCACAGCCGCTGCGCCCGCGGGGCCGCTCCGCACTGCACCGCGCCCGGCAGGCTGAGCATCCCGCGGGGCTCCGCACGGGGGTGGGGGAAGAGAAACAGTGACCTCCCTCCAAAAAAAAAAAAAAAATCAACAAAAAAAGAAAGAAAAGAAAAACAAACAAACCAAAAAAAAAGGGACTTTTCCGAGGGGTGGGTCAGTCAGGGAGCAAAGTGACCCCAGGGCGCGGGTGCGCGCAGCTGCTGCGCGGGGCGCAGGAGGACGGAGAGACGGGGCGGCCCCGCCAGAGGCTCCGCGGGAGGGGGCGGGGGGGGCGCGGAGGAGGGGAGAGAAGGGGCGGGAAGTGGGGGGGAAAGAGAAAGTTGGGAGGAAATAGCCCAGGAAAAGTGACACTCGCGGAGCCTGCCGGAGCGCGGAGGAAATAAAAGCGGCGGCGGGCAGGAAGTGTGAGGAGGAGGAGGAGGAGGAAGGGGAGAAGAAGGAGGCGGAGGAGGAGGAAAAAGAAGAAGAAGAAACAGCAGCAGCCGCTGCCGCCGCGGCAGAAAAGAAAGCAAAAGCCGCCCGAGGGCTCGGAGCCGGCGGCGCGGCATCCGCGGGGCTGCGCGGAGCAGCCATGGCCCGGGAGAACGGGGACGGCGGCGGCTCCTGGAAGAAGCAGGCGGAGGACATCAAGAAGATCTTCGAGTTCAAGGAGACGCTGGGGACGTAGGTGGCGGGGTTTGGCTGCGGGGCCGGTGGCGGGCGCTGTCCCTGTCCCTTCCCCCGGGGATGCGCGGTCGCCCCGCGGGTGGGTGCGGGTCTCTGTGCGGGGATTTGCGCACTCGCGGGTGCTGCTCCGCGCCCTGCGCATCCATCCGAGCAAGAAGTCGGAGCGACCTGGGAACACGGAGAAAAATAGAATTGTGGGGCAGGAGCTGGGCTAGCATCACCCCTTACCCTTCCCCCACCCCCCCCCAAAAAACCGATAAAAAGGAAAATCCCCAAGTGCTTTAAAATATTCATAGAACGAGGAGACAGGGGAAGGCTTTTTCTTGATAGTGCAACTGTAAATAAATGCGGTCTGACTTGCACGCTTCCCCTAAAGCCAATGGCTGCAGCTATTCGTGGACAGACGAGCAGAAATAATCGGAGTGGATTGGAAGTGTTTTAGCTACGATGCTTAACTGTTGTCGGGCTTTATTTGTTTTATTTATAGTGGCGGGGCATAAAGATTAATAAAACGTTAGAGTTGTTTTTTTTTTAGAAGGCTGAGAAAAAACACGCACAGATGGTGCAAGGGAGCGGGGTACAGGCTGGTGCCTTTTTGGCTGAGCAAAGAGTTTTGTTTTTGTTAAAAACTAATTTTCTCACACAGGATATTACAAAGGTAGGGAGCCGGGAGTGCTGAAGGAGTCAGCGCACGGGCTGCTGTGTGTGTGTGTACATTGTGATGAGAGTTGGTTGTATTGGGAGTGCTCCTCGTAGCTGTGTCCCCACTGCTTTAATTGGAACTTCAAGCATGTCTCGATACGCAGCGTTGTTAATCCCGAGTAGTGCTTTTCCTACGCTGCGTGCCACTTCCAAAACACAGTTGAACAAGTTTTGACTAATATTTGAGTTTCTTTCTGCTTCCAAGGGAGGGCTCCCTATAAACAGAGTATTTCTGGTTCGTGGGCTCGCTATAAACAGGCTGCGAGTAGGAACCAGGCTGGTGGTTTAACATGGAGGTGGGTCAGCAGATCTGCCGTGATGGGCTTGATAGCACAGCCCTCAGGAAAACACTGACTTTGTAAATCAAATTGATGTCCGTCCAGGTCTCTGAAGAAGCAAAACGCAGCGTAAGAGCCAAATGTTGTGATGTATTCTCGTCACCTTCATTGAGTTTTTGCTGTGAGAATTTCATGCTGGAAGAGATGTGCCCTGCTTGTTGCCTTAGGCATGCAGTTCCCTTCCTGAGCAAAGGGGTGTTGGGCAGCAAAGTTTTAATGCTCTGAGGTTTGCTGGAGCAGCAGGACAGTTCAGTGGGGTTCCCACTCTTCAGCTCTCTGTCATCTCTGTGGTTGTGGCGTTGAAGCCACCTGTGAGGGTTAATTTGTGCTGCTGAAGGGGTTCAGAAGAATTAATGCTGTGGCCTTGATCCGGATCCCACTGTAGCTAATGGGAGCAGGTGTAGGTCCCCAGGAAGGTAAAGCTGGTCAGAGTTGATAGTTATGCATATTAGCATGGCTGTTGCAAATTAAATTCATTAAATATGGCCAATTAGTGTCTCAAACTATTAACCATTGTCTGAGCCTCACAGTTTGGTGAGTAAGTCCTTTCTAATGGGAGTGGAAGCTGTGAAGTTTCTAAACTTGACTTCACAGTCAGTCTAGAAAGTTGTAGAAAATTAACTGGATTACAAACCTGGGCCCATATAAAGAAAATAGAGCTGTTTTCTTTTTTGTACATGGCTGTATTTAATTATGAATGCATGAGCATTTAACAGCCCACTCGTGGGTTGCCTTCTGGTTGTGCATTCTTTGGCTTCCAGTGGCAGGCTGATAATTAGAAGATTTGAATCTGAGTTTTGGTTCTGTCCTTGGCTACCCACCAGTGCAGCACCTGCAGTTCCTACCAGGTCTGGTGTGACTTACCAGGATGTGAAACTTCTAAAAAATTTAGGCCATTGCTGTTCAAATCATTAAAGTGCCTGTTCCATTTCCACTGAAGACAGTGAAGGGCTGTTCACTGACTTGAGCAGCAGACACACAGGGTCCAGGAGCCCAAATGATGGGAAACATTCTCAATTATTGATAAGAAAGCATTTAAATAGGAATTAAGCTATATAAGTATAAATGGCTTTAAAGTATTTGGACCAAAATGTTTTCCTCTGGCATTTTTTAGGAGCAGGGTTAAAATTTGCTTTGATCCCTCCTGCACTGTAATGCTGAACCATGTTGGACAGCCAAAACTTGATCTCACTGTTTAATAGATTTTTCTCTAGCATGGAGTGAAAAACTTGGCATGTCACATGAAATGTACTGGATTGTAGTAGCTGTATTTTTCATTTCTCTGCCATTCCATTTCAGGATGCCAAAGTGCTAAAAGCACTTTTAACAGAAAAACAGCCCTTTTTCATGCAGCTGTCTTAACTGCCTGTGGTAAAATTGGCTAGAGAAAGAAAAGCACTAAACGCCCAAATCAGGGAAGAAAGCAAAAAAGAAACTTTAAAAACATTTTTTTATTTCAAGTGCATTGATTTGTGAGTGTTAAATCTATGTGTATACCCTATTAATGATTTATTCTCAGAAAGGAGCCTTTCATCTGAATAAAAGCTCTTCAGCAGATCTTTAACATGGGAGAGCTGAAATTTGCTGGAATTATTAAAAAGATCCTAAGTCAGTTAATCATTACATCATTTGGGCTTCAAGGAACCTCTTATGAGTACCCAGCTCTCCCTTCCAGAGCTGGAATTAATTATTTACATGTCCCTGTAAATCATGTCCTGCCACATTGATGCTGAAATTGAATTGGATGTCATGTCCAGATGTAAGAAAGTAGCCCTTTTCCACCCAAAGAATTTTCTTTGGTGGCTGAGGCCTGTGTTGTTTGCTCTGCTCTGTGCTGTTGGGCAGTAATGTTTTTCTAAAGAAGTACTAGCAATGCAGTGATTGGCTCAGATATACCCAAACCTGTATTTACCTTGTTCTGTATCTATGCAGCTATTAAAGCATGTGCAATCTTAATTTGGGGCTGCAACCTCTCGGGTACCAGAGTGTCAACAAAAGATTTTGGTAATATCAATCAATATATTTTACCATACATGATTATTGATGTTCTTGTATTACAATATATATGATGGTCCTGATCCATTCTTGGGCTGTTTCAGTCCATGTGGGACATTGGATCACACTCCATATGCACAACTTCATTGAGTGTCCCTTCTTGGAACTGGACCTGTTCGTTGCTGAGCCACTGACAGGAAGTTACAGATCCTGAAAAAGTAGCTAAGAAAAAATAAACAAAATAAAGATAAAATAAAATCATAGCAACGGGCCAGATCCTCAGCTGATGTAATTTAGAGTCCCTTCCAAGTCAAGACAGGTGTGCTTGAGGAAAGAAGAGGATCTGACTAACTGCTTCTCTCTTTAAATTTCCACAAATTCACCTACTGTAGCTCTAATCAATTCCCCCTGGAAGACAAATTGAGAGGGGAATTGAGGGCCTGACTGGAGAGGGGGATTTCTGCCCCAGCCATTGAGAGATGTGAGGTTTCACAATAGCAGGGATCTGATAAGAAGATGAGTGATCACAGAAATATCACTTTCTTCCCTCCATAATTAAAGTATTTTATATCTGAGGCATTTTAAACCTCACATTTTGACATCCAAGAAATAATAAGAAACACCATGTCATCCACTAATCAAAAAGGAAAGTTCCATCACTTGATCTGCCTAATTAGATCAACCCTACATTTCTAAGGTGTCTGTCATCAGGCCGTATTGACATCAGAGTTATGATGAAGTCCTAATATTTAGAAAGGCTCAGACTTAGTAAGTGTGAAAATACTGGTGCTGTCCTTAAAAATGATGTGGTAGCTTTAAGGAATTTAAAGCTTAGTAAGGATAAAAGAGGGAGTTGCATGGATATAGCCATAACATAGTAAGAGCTGGGTGGGAAGACACATACACTTCAAATAAGTTTCCAGTACTTTCCTAAAATACAGTATAGAGAAAACATATGGGTGGTTCTGTTTTTCTCAGGGGCTCTGTGGTAATTTTTGGTTCATCTGTGTCCATACTCTTACGCCATTTAATGGGCTCCTGGCACTCGCCGTGGCTCTTCCACACACCAGTACGTGCTGGTTCATGCTGTGAAATTAAGTCACTGCTCGTCCTCCTCTCACATCTCTTTTCTTTCTCACACACCCACGTGCACACAAACACACACATCGTCACAAACCCTACGTGCTGTCTGCTGTGTCTTTGTCCTCTCACATCCTTCATGGTGCCTTCCCCTACATGCAGCCTCACACTGGCACTCTATGAGCTGATCCAACCCCTGATCTTGTCTGGTTTTGGGTGGTCATATCCCTGTGGAGGCTGTGCCTCAGGCCAGCCTTGGCTCCCACCGGTGAGAAGATGCTGGTGGTAAGGACAGGTCCTGGCAGAGGCCGCTCTCAGAGGGGAGGTGCTGGGAGGTACCAGAAGGCTCAAGATCTGGTTGCCTCTGATCAAAGATCCTGCCTTTTCATCAACTGGGTGCCAAAAGCCATTGTGTTTGATTCACACAACAGATCATTCCTGTTTAACTGTTTAACTTGAGGCATCATGCAAGTTACTCAGTTTTTCCCTTCTGATTTTGGAAGTTTTCAAGACATAAAGAAATATGTTGATATTTGTGTTTTCCTTGGCTCAATGCCCCCTGTGATGATTGAGGAGTTTGTCTGATTTTTGAGTTTCTGCTGACATTACCAGCAATTGCTGCCTCTCTTTTATGACACCTCAGGGAGGCAGCAGTGGCTCTGTCAGACTGCTTCATATTTCAGGGGAAAAGCTGATGAACCTCTGGAGCAAACCATGAAGGCAAGTGGATCTCATTTCCTCTGGGATGATTTTCTGGGAGCTCTGAAAGCTCTCAGGCTTCATGCAGCAGGAAGGTGCTTCTTGTCCATGTTTACAGAAGAAGTTACTTCATGGTCATTTCTGACCTTAAAATCCTTAACTCTGGGAGTCTTGCTGTCAAACCCATGTGGGGCCAGGTATAATTCATGCTAAGAGGTGCTTACAGCACCTCTCTTGCATCTGTGGGAGGAGTGAAAGCTGAGGTCCAAATATTAATTTTTAACTTAATGGTGTGAAACAACTCAGATGTTGTAGTTTGTGTACTCTATTTAGGGAAAGAAGAAAAATACTGTTAGGACTCCTTTAAGGTGACATATTTTGCTTTAAACCAAGTAATCCTGTTTGCTATCATGTGGTATAGGTTGCTATCCAGTGTGTTCTTGAAGGCTTAAAAATAATGAGTTGGTATCTTTTGATGTAAACTGTTGGTCTTCCTTGAACAGTTACAGAAAATAGTAGGTTTGAGGGTTCAGCTGGAATTGAAATGGAAAAGAAAGAAAAGCAAGATGGCCAATGGATTTAAAGGCTGATGGTGAGGATTGGGAAAAAAAATTGGCAGCCATTGGTGGGAAGGGATTTTTCACAGCTCTCCAGGTCTGGTTCACGGGTGCATTTTGGAAAGTGCTTGTTTGGGACAGCAGTGTAGCCTAAAGGCCAATTTTCTTTCGTTGTCTGAAATGAAGATTTCAAAATACTCAGTAATCAAAAGCTTTCAGGTAAATACATAATTCTGGAGACACACAGTTGCTGTATTGTCAGCTCACATATGTGCTCATGCTTCCTTTGTTAGCCTGTTTGTCTACTAGTTTTGATGCCTTACGTCATTTTTTCCCTGCCTTGTCTCTTCTTCCGTGGATATTCTCTTTCAAGCACCTCTTGGTCCTGTCTGAGCTACCTGCTGCCAGAGGATACCTGCTCACCTGCATGCCTGTGCAGCCACGGAGGGTGCTTGACCAGCAAAGGTGACAGTAAGGTATTTGGGTTGGGTTGGAATAGACAGTTTGAGTTTTTTCTTGCTATTTTTTGTTTAGGAAAATGTTGCCTTGGCCAACACTCAATCTCAGTCCTCAGGACTTCAGTATAACGCATACCTATTCCACAACTTCTCTTCGTGTAGGGCAAAGCTGAGAGCAAAACATGCATAAAAAATTGGTGGTTTTTGGCAGCCACAGAGACAGCGGACACCCCAAAAGCTCCCAGCAAGCAAAACCCAGAGTGTGGAGAGGTGGTGGACAGAGCTGAACCCAACTCTTTGAAGCCCTACAGTAATCCTTTAACCAAAAGTCTCTTGTTCCCATCACAGCCACAACACAGTGGGTGTGAGAGCCTTCTTTGCCGCCGCTCCCGCCATCTGGAGCAGCCTGTCTGCTTCCTTCACCCTCCATCTGCTTTCACATAGGAGCTGAAATATCTCTCTAATGTTTTCCTTCCTTTTTGCCTCTTTTTCTCTCCACTTTGGTTACTGACCTCAATTATTTTTGTTGTCCTTCACACACAGTTCTCCTGACTACGTGCAGAATATTAGCTGGGGTTACTTAATCCTTTCAAGCATCCAAGGATACAGTTAATATTGAATAAAGTCGTATTGTTTTGGTTTGCTTGACAATAACAGGCATTTACAATAGGATTCTGAATTTATTGCCAGTGATGGTATTCACTTAACCGGTGACTCACAGTTTATATTCATGATTACTTAATAAGACCTAATTTTCTAGTCATTTTAGATAGCAGGAAAACAAGTTGGAACTAAGCGGGCACTGTTAGTAAACAGGTAATGAGTGAAAGGAGGGATAAAAAATTCCTCGGGGCAGCAATCTGTCATTTTCATTGGAATTCAAACCACCTTGCATTTCAGTGCTTCTCTGTAAATAATAATTAACAACAATAACAATAATTTGCAAACATATGTGTGTGATTGGGCTGTTGTTGAATGACAAATAGCTGGCTTAGCAATCAGAATATTTCTCATTTCTAGCAATCATAGTGTTCCTTAAAACCTTTCTATCAAATCTTAACACCAGTATGTTTTTTTGTTATCTGACTTGGCAGTTCCTATGATTTTCTTCTGAATGTTGTGCCAATCACTTTTGAAAAAGAAAGCTATAAATAACAGATTGTTAATAAACTTTTGACAGCCCTTTCAGTGATGTTTCCATGTTGAAAGCTGCATATTGAGTTTTGTGCCAGAATTACTCACCAAACAGATTGTATAAAGTTAAATTAAAATAATACTCTTAAGCAGAATTTTTTGGCTGAGTTAAAAAGCCTTTTTTTTTTAAACACTGGATGTGCTAAGAAAAAGCTACTGGGAAGCTCTGTTTTGGATCTATGTGTAGAACAGCTGAGCACAGTGCTGGGGGTCCTCTGTAACAACAGCTCACTGATTTTGCTTGATCTTTTCCTGAGCAATATCATGGGTCACAGTTAAAATATCAACAGTTTTGGACAACAGGACTACATAAGATTAGTTCCTAAAATACCTTTTTTCAAGAGTGAAATGAGAAGAAGCACATGAGAGAAAACATATTGAGTATTTTTTTTATTTTTTAAATTTTCGTATGTCCCCAATTGGAGATAAACCAAACAGTTTCAGTCTTCTTACAGTTTCCAGAAGGAACAAAAACGAGGTGTTTGTAATGATGCAAATGAACATGAGCAGCAACAGGGTAAAGAAATGTGGCATCTCCCCCTTAGACCCTTCCCTTTGCACTTTTTTTCTGCAGGATTCTTCTTGTTTTCCTGCTCTTAATGCTCCCCCTCATTTAGGTTGAGGATTTGAAACTATGTTCTTTCAAGCCCGAGCACCCAGAGGTTGGGAATTACATCTTATGCAAAGTTGCCAGAGTACAGTAGACCTAAAAGTTTGATCCGTGGCTGACGGGAGTGGAGTGAGGTCAAGGATGAGTGGAATTCCTGAGGTCTGGGAGCCTTTAACCTCTGTTTGTTTTGATGAGGGCTGGTGTGGCAGTTTGGACAGCAAGGAAAGCAATATATCCCTGCTCATCAGTGGTGGGGTGTGAAGGTTTGCAGGTTTTCCTGGGAGCTCCAAAGGGAAGGTTCTAGGATATCACAGGTATCTCCCTGAAGACAGAACCCCCCAGGGCTGTGGAGTTGTTCCGTAGCTGAGCAGGGTGTTTAAAACCTGCCTGACACCCCATGGCACTTGGGAAATATAGCTGTCCCTCTCCACCACCTGCATCACTGGTGACAGAAATGGATGTGCTTCTGTTGTAGTACCAAATAAACCATCACAGCCATTCCTGCTTAAATGTAGAGATTTGCAAAGGCTGAGAGACCGGTGCGTATTTGAGGGTTGGAGATTGGCAAGTGAAATATGAAGGGTCTAAAATACTTGGGGTTTTTTATTGTGCCCTTTACTGGCCTCAGATGAGATCAGGCACTGTTGAGCGAGGACGGCTGCAAACACCAGAGTGAAAGACTGTTTGTACCCAGGAGAACTTCTAATCTAAATAAACAAGACAAAAATGCTAACACTGTTTTGTTAAAGACAAGCAAGTGTGTCCTTTGTAAACCCAGAGCTGAGCCTGAATCTTAACTCCAGCCTTATGCAGAGGACTCTCCTGCTTCTTTTAATAGTGGGCACTGTGTCAGCACCAATGTCCTCAAAATGTATTTATTTGTATGTGATTCACCCAGGGTCATCATGTATCATTCCTTTTTACTAGTTAAGGTTTGAAGATGCAAAGCACTGTCTGTGTGCTGTTGGTAACAGCGTGGGCGCTTTATTGCTGTGTTGTTTCAGCTGCTCAGAGGAATCCAGGTCTGCCCAGAGCTATAAAGAGCTGGAACAGTCCAGGCAGTTCTTGGGGCGATGTAGGATCGCTCCCAGCAGGATCCTATCCTCCCATCCTAGCTTAAGTAATTCGAAGGACCAGGCTTCAACCAGGCATGTTTTCCATACAAACTCACCAGCTGTGACCCTACTGCCCCACTGTGATGGGCAAGTGCAGAAATGATGGAAACTATTGGGACGAAAAGCTGCAAAACCCCCCAAATTACACAGAAAATCCAAACAACACAAAAGAAAGCTGAAGGGAGAGGAGAGCACTTAGAGGATTTGCAGCCATACGGAAAATGCCTCTGGGGAAGGCACAGGTTGCTAATCAAATTCAGCCATAGTTGAGAGAGATTGCTGGAGCATCCCTGAAAAATCCTTCACCGTTATTTTGAGTTGGCTTGGAGATTTCCTCCCACTGCTCACTCTTGTGTTCTCCTGCCTCTCAATGTAAGTAACTCGGCACAATGTGCCCAGCCATGAAAACCTGTGGTGTTTTGGAAATTTCAGGCATAGTCAAGTGCTTGGTGTGTGCTTTCAATGGCACAAGACACGGTGAGCACATTAAAATTGATTTGTGCTCCCTACCCTGTTTCCTTGAATAACACCTGAACAAATTCAAAGGCTTTGTCTTTTAGTTTGGGACATGTTGTACCTGCAGCATGAGATACCTTAAGGATGATCTGAAGCTCCAGGATCAGCATCAGCCTCAGACTTCTGCTTTAATGGGATTTCTTGCCACAGGGGTGTAATTAATTTGTTCAACTTATTTTGAGGGGAAAATCTGACACTGTTAAGCTTTTCCATGGGCTGATGATGAGCATCACAAAAACACCACCTCCTTCTCTGGGTGCAAGCCATTTTGAGACACCTTCTCTAGCATAATTACATAGCAACCTGAATATTGCAAAGCAAACAAGCTCTCCCTCCCAAAATAAAAAGCTCTCAAATGTAAAAAAAAGCGCCATGAAGGAACACAAACCTTTCTTGTCTCTTCTAGGGAGAGAAGAGGGGGGCAAACAATACACAGCTTGTTAGCCAAGTTGCTCAAAGCACCATGAGAAGATGCTTAGATAAAAACATTAATGGAGCAGAAAAACAGTGTGACTCCTTTTGGCCTAATGACCCAGGCACTGGAGCACAAGAGGAATAATTCAGAAGGAAGGGAAATGTCTCCTGTCACAGGTTTAACTTACGCCTTTTAGGAAGAAGGAGGCTATATATTTAGATGTCAGGGAGAATGTACCAAGAAATGAGTTTAAAAAAATGGTTCTCAAAAACACATAGGCACAGGACATAGAGGTACTGTAGGCTGCAAGGAGACTTCTGCTCTTGGGCATATTAAGGTGTATCTGGAGTAATTTTACTGGCTAATTTTCCTGTCCATAGCCATGCAATTTATGTCATAGACATAAATTTTATGCTCTTAAGAGAGAGACCCTGAAAAAAAAAAATCTTGCTGAGCTTTGTAGGCAAGTCCTTTGAATGAGTGTCTCTGATGAATCTTGTATATTTAATGGAAAGCAGTGAAAGTGATTCAGGGATTCCTGAGTGACAGCTGAGATGATTTGTGTCCAGAAAGCAAATGTGTGCCCTTTTTCTACTTTTCGAAGGGAACATAACAGGTACTAAAGCTGAGAACATGCTCGTTCTGCAGGTGAGAGCTGCACTAGGGGATAGATAAAAGGAGAGATCTGGTGCAAAGCAGAGTGATGGGTTTCAGCTGCCACTTAATTGACTCTAGAGACTACTAAGGCCCCCTCCTTGTTCATGAGCTGCAAAAATTCATAGACGTGGGTCTTTTGGACCGGACAGCTTGCATTGCACCAGTACACTTTCATCATTTTCAGTCAATGACCACTGAAATGACTGGCAGCTTCAGTGCCAGTGTTCGCCCTGGAGGTTGTGTGGCGTTGTGACATCTTTGTCTTGCATTGCCACGTGGTTGTGAGGAAGGTGGAGGAGCCCTCTATATACATATAAGTAGATACAGTGTCTGTGTATGTACGTGTGTATATATACATATAATATATAGAAATGGGTATGTGGGTATATATATGTATATAATGTATATAAATGTATGTATACCCACACATTAAAAATACTGTTAATATAGTGATATATAGAGATATACAGGGAGAAATAGCACTGTTTTTTGCCAAACAGCATTGTGTTTGGCTTCAGTAATAAATGTATAGACAATGACTGGTACCATTTGGTAAAAGCTGTTTTAAGAGCATTGTGAATGTTAATTTATTCTGTAGCTTGAATTTCTCTTCATATTTGGGTTATATTTAGGGGAAGGCAGAAATTGTGTGGTGCCCCTGTGCTCAATTAGCTAATGGAGGTGAACCCAGACAACTAAGAAGTTAAGAGCATAATGGTCCTTCCCTCTCCTCCTGTCCTCCATCTCCACGTTACCTCTGCTACACCAAATCCCTACTTTCCATCTCTTGCCTAAATCCTGCAAAAAGCCTCTGATAGGATGCAGTGCCAGAGTCACATCCTGCAGGTGTTCACAGCTGGGAGGGACAGCTGGAAGACAGCAAAGCATCTTCCTTGGGTCAGTTAAGGGCTTTATTTGTTTGGATAAAGCACCCTTCCCATGGGGGAAAGGAAGGTGGTACACAGCAGATGGAGCATGTTTGAGCTTTTTGGGTGCAAAGTCTTTGGACCACAGCAAGTGGAGGGTGAATTAACTAACATTGTGCTTGGTGTTTGGAGGCCTGTCTCAGGTAGCCTGTGAGGGATTCCTCTCCGTAACTGGGGTGGTTGAAGTATCTTCACTGTCCACATTTAACTCCAGCGTGCAACTGCTTGGTGGCTGCTGCTGCTGCTGCACAGTCATGGCTTGCAAAGTTGTGCTGATTAAAACCCCACTGTGCCAATGTTGTTGTGGCAGTGAGTTCATTACTTTCTGCAATCAAATCCCTTTTCTGCAGTTATTTAAGCAACACCCCAATGGACGTAGCCGTGGCTTAGATATTTTCATACTTTGACACCAAGGGAAAATATGCAAGGTGGGGGAGATCGGTTGTAAAAATATTTTAAAAACCCCAGTTTTGGCTTTGGAGGGTGCCTGTAAAATGTGTACTTAGAGGTCTTCTTGTGTGTTGGCACTATGGTCAGAGTAGATCCTCCTGAAGTCAGAGGGTAGCATACAAAAGCACAACAGGTTCTCTCTTATTTTCTCTTAAATAATTTGTAGCATCTCAAAGTTGCTGTAAAATTCTGCCTTTGATTTCCACAACTTTGAGGTTTTCCCGTGGGAGTCGGGAGAACCCCCTATTACTCAGCATTAGGCTGGAATAGAAGCATTTTATGCTCCTTACGCTCAGGTTTCAAACATCATTATAAAGTTACAAGGCTGTGAAGGAACAGGTTGCAACTCCACAACAGAAGAGGACAGGGCTGAACACATCCCACAGGACAGTTCCCATCTTCTGCCAGCTCAGTTGTTTGCAAGGATGTGCTGTGAATTCATTTAATGAAACGATACAGGTTAAAAATAGCTCTCCAAAAAGGGGGTGGGGGAAGGGGGGAAGTACAGAGTACAAGAAGTTTTATTTCTTTTCATTCCGTAGATGCTATAAATCAGCAGAGAAGTCAGTTGCAGTTTTTTCCCCTTCTAAGTGGCTTCGTTAAAAAATTACCAGCCACTACACTGAAATGGTTTGCAAGAGCCACTTTGCCAGGAACAATTTCTGTCTGAGAACAATAAAAAATTAGTAGAGGCCAGGTTGAGTTCGTGTGTCAGTGGTTACTGAATTCAACTTAAGAGCTGTAAATGGAACCAATCATCATTTCTTAATGAGATATATGAGAACAAAGAATCACAATGCTTGAATAATCTGTCACATCTCTATCAGTGCTGCTTAAGCTATTATTCAGTTTGTTCAGTGGTTTGGCAGGTAACATGACAAAAATCAATTTACGAAGCAGATTAAATGTAAATATGCAGTGCTTCGTCCCACCACCCAGGAATGCCATTCCTAAAGCCTTAGGTTTTTTATCCTTACAAACCCTACCCAGTCATCTGTTTTCAGTGGTACTGCTTGGATGAAGTGCTACATGGCCCACAGTGACATTATTCACCAGACCATTTGTCTTTAATCCATCTCTGGTCTAATGAGACTGTCATCTGGGCCTTAGTAAAAATGAATGATGCATTGCCCTGATGTACAGTGTGTTTTTTCACTGCTAAGGCTGTATTTTTCCAGGGTCCTTAAGGAAACCCATCCCTCAGCCCTTACTAACACTTAATGTAATTATTTCTGAAAATTTTATTCATTTGGCAGCTAATGTAGGAGAAACTTGGTATGAGTTCCCTAGGAGCTAAATAACAACCATTGTACATGGAGTTGATACCATCACCTATTTTAATACCAGAGCTTTCTGGTATTTTTTTTTTTTTCATTGTGTTGTAGCTGACTGTGACGGGGATGGTCCCATCCCTGTTTGTAGTGGTGGAAATCTGCAGTAAACACTGATAACAACTGTCACAGTGGACACTAAGTGCCATCTTCAGCAGCAGGTGTTCACTCGTCTACCCTTCCTTTACTTCCTCAATACTTGGAATGAAGCTGTGGCACAGAAAAGATCTTTTTTTCCCCCCCTATGAAATGTTTTCACCTCTTGTCTTCTCCATGGGGAACTCATAGGTTTTTGTTCCCTGCACAAATAACTCCTGAATTCCCTCAGTCAGTTTGTGTTTATATAGTCTACAAGATGCCATTGACATACCTGGCTGTGTATCTCATCGTGCCTCTTGTATTGTCACTGGGTTCTCAACAGAGATATCATAACAACTTTTAGGGAATTGTGAGAACTTTTCTTTTTATTTCAGTCAAGGTGACAGGTTTCCAAGAAGCCTTTTAAATATACCAGAGGATTGTGCTATGGAAGATAACAGTATTTCTTACTTTATCATTGCCATGTGACTCCTATTACTATAATTTTTGAGCAAATCACGTCCTTACAAAATCTGTGATACTGAAAACTCATATGCTTATATTTTTGCTACATTTTTGCATGACATATGGACTTCCAGTATCTGGTTATTCAGTTTCTGCTCAACGTCTTGTATTTTGTGATGACTGTTGAAGAGTCTGAATATGTCTGGTATTTCCTTATCTATTATTGGTGTTGCTGTAGTGTTTAGATTGTGGTTTGTTGGCTAACTGTCAGATACTCATGGCTTCATTAAGAAACAGATGCACAGGTCAGCATTTTGTTTTTGTAGCTGCACTTTTGACATATTGTAAATGTCCTGAATTGGTTTTGTTCAGGATAATACCATCTGCTGGCATCTGTTTCTGCTGTGGCTCTTGCTGAATACTTGTGTGTGTCATGGTGTGTAAGGACAAATTCTAGGGTGTCAGCAAGGTATTATGACCTTTTTTTTTTTCTGAGATAAATGAGAGCAGAGTTTGAACATTGGACAATGTAATACCTACATCATTTAATATCTAGATTAATACGGTTTATCACACAAAGCATGTTTCAGGCAAAAATCAGGCCTTCTGTCTATGTTGGGCTCTCTTAATGTATTGTTGGTATGTCTGTAAATATATCAGAACTCACGGACTGGGAGAAGAGGAGTCTTTGGCTTTATATTTGTCTCCCCATTGATCATGGAGGGATGTGGAATACACTTCTAGATCTTGCTGAAGTCTATACACAAAACTCTGTCTAACAAATGTCAAAATAAGTCATGTTAAAATGTCACTTACTGTATCTGTAAGGCTGATGGTTTCTTGTAAGCCTTTAACATAGCTAGGTGTGCTCTGATACGAAGATTTTGGTGGCAGTAGCAATTCTGGATGTGCACTAGATGAGAATTCTGCCAAGGATGCAACTAGGAAAATATGTGCTGTCTCCTGGGAGTCCAGAACAAAATTCTTATTTTTGAGTAGCCCACTGTCCTGTTGGATTTAGCTCTCCATATTCCACTCTGTCCTTCTTAGTAGGTAGTATCAGTATTTGTGGTGGATTTTATTGCAGTTGCCATGTCTGTGTCTGAACTGTGAAATGCAATAGAAATTCCATTTTCTGGCACTCCCTGTCTCTGCTCATGACAAGTGCAGGCAAGCATCAAAAATTATATAGGTCAGGATTTATCTGTAGTGGCCTAACTCTGCTCCCAATAAAAGTAGTGAGAGTTGGCCTTTGATGTCAACGAGACGGCATTTATCCAATTTTGAGATGCTTATGACCCCTTTACCTCTCCACACCACACACATGCAGTGGTGACAGGGAGAAGCAGGGTAATGCTAAATGAGAGTTCTCCAAATACCGCTGAAGACAGGGAGAGGGGTGTCCTCAAGTGTTTCAATAGAAGTGGGTCACCAGTCTGAAATACTCGTGTACCAGCAGGGCTGGATTGTCCTTGAGCTGGAGTAGTCTTTGTGGTCCTTCATATAGGCAGGATTCAGGTGAAAACTTAATTACAGAGACCCTTCATGGCTGTGCATGTGTATTACAGCTCACGTGAAAGTAATGGCAGAAGCACAGGTTCTCCTTTGACTTTGCCAGTCACTGTCTTTTACCCAGTGTCCCTGCTGTTGCTGTTCTTCCACTGTTGAGATCTGCAGGACTGGTGCTCCCATGCTGGTACCTGCTCAGGAGTCAGACTTTGTGAAGTCATGAGCTTTGGAGATGATGTGGGCTAATGGTGGAGAGATGTATTGGGTTGAAGACCACTAGGTAAGAATTTGGGAGACTTGGGTTTTGTTTCTGACTGTGGCACTGGCCTCTTTCTGTGACCTTGGAGAAGCTGCAGCACCTCACTGGCCTGGTTTCCCCATCTGTCAAACAGTTCCCGACCTACTTTGTACCTCACTTTGAGATCTAACTCATTAAAGCTTGCTATGTGAGATGTTCAGAATGCACTGTGCAAGGTGTTGTTTTTGTCATGGTGATGTGGTAAGAATCTCCCCTCTTTTATCCAAGTACGTTGGGAACTCAGCTGCAATGCTCGTGTTTTGCAGATGGTGCTTTGTGCAGAGCACAAAGCCAGAATCTGATCCCTTTCCTAAAAATACCACTCCAAAAAGAGGTGGACAGCCCCATCTCAAAAACAATAGAAATGGGACAAGAGAGTAAACCCAAGTGAAATGCATTTTGTTTTCTGAAACTCTTCCTGTCTTTCATTGTGCTGGGAACCCCAGCACGGCAGAAAGACCTTCCAGAAATGTCTCTGAGCACTCAGCACCAGCCAGTGATGGGTTTTGCAGTGTAGGTCCATCAGTGGATGGACATTAGGGAGACAACTATAGGAAACAGTAAAGCTGTGAGGCTGTTTTCCTCTCCTATGCAGTCCCTGTTATAAGTGGGAGTCAGGAAATTGCAGCCCTTTTAGCATCATGCTGCCAACAGAGTGGGATTTACAGAGCAGGATAGGGATTTGTGCTGCCCTGAAGAGCCCTCCAGTGATAAGCCAATGTGGTCTTGCCTTGAAGACACATCTGTAGCATTAGTCGTGTGTTATCTGTTAATTATATTTTTTTATGTCTCACAATGCTTATGCCTCTTGAAAATCAGTTCAGTAACTAAAGCCAGCACAGTGAGTGGCTACAGTGCCGCTGAAGTGATAAAGCTTTTTGAAACACCTTCAAAAAACAATGAAAGCAGTTGGAGAAATGTCTTCATTTCCATGTCTTCTTGGGGGAAAAATTTGTACCTGTGAGATGCAAGAGGGATAGAGTTGTGTTTCCAGTCACTGCGGCAGTACTGTTTTAAAAAGCCCTTTTGTAGGCACAGTGCATTCAGGTTTTTTCTCTGATTCTGGAAAAAAGTAAAGTTCATGCATAAATTGGCAAGCAGGCTTTCATTTAAGCTATGTGATTTAGATCTGCCAGACAAGGCTGCTGCTGTAGAGCATTTGGCATTCATCAGAAAAATCTCCAAGTCTAAACAGTTTTATTATGCAAAGTTATATAGTTGGAAGGTAAAACACGCTATCTTTTTCCACTTTGATGAACCAGGCTATCTGATGGATGTCCCATCAAATGTCTCATAAACTTGCAGGGAAAATGAATAGCTGTAGGTCTCACTGTTCAACCTATGGCTGCTGTAAGCCCTAAGGAGAAAGGATGCTTAGCTGGGCTGTGGATAGGAGAGCAGCTGTACCCAAGAAACTCTGTGGGTTCTCAAACAGCGTGTTAGAAAAACATTGGCATCTTCATGAATTAGGATCCCAATACCTGGATGTTTCCATTCAGATTTTATTAGTGCAGCTTTGTACTTCTTACAAGACACTTCTGCTAACAAAGCTTGCAGTGACTGCACTTTACATGTGTAGAGATTTTCCTGGAGTGATTTTTCCTTAGTGACTTAGGGAAATTCATGGTTCACGGAAACATTTATTAAAGCTTCACCCTGTTTAGCATGTGATTACTTTGCTCATTCCTCGTGCCATGTGTTCACTCTAAAATCTCATTAGAGGTGTGAAGTCAAAGGGATTTCAGCAGGAGCCAAAATATTAAGCCCTTAATGTCTTTTTTACTAGGTATGGACTTCTGAAAGGTGACCAAGAAGGGTTCTCCTGAATGACTGTTCTCTGTATTTCTGCACATTTCTACAGAATGCAAAGAACCAGGTTTGCTAATCCCACCCAGAGCTCATTGCAGCAGCCAAAAAAATACCTTGGTTTTGGGAGGGAGACCTCTATCCACTGCAGCTGAGTAGGGTGGGAGTGTGGGTCAGACCTCAGCCCTGCTGGGACACTGATTCCAATGGGAGTCACCACCTGGATGGGACAGCCCTATCTGTGCAGAAGCAGCTGCAGCTGGTGAGGTCCCGGTCTTGGTGTCCTGCACCCACCCAGCACCACCACAACCAGCACCAGTTAGAGCCCTGCTAAGCCACTTTGTAAAACATTCCCGCAGGAGTATCTTGGCAGGGTGAGAGGGAAAAAGCTATTTAGATCAGCACACTGTTGGTGCACCATAAATATTTCTCTCCATTCCATAAAAACTGCAATAAGGGAGCACCAGCCTTCATGAAATGCCCTTTAAAATGCAGTAAGAAAACTCAATATAGTAATAGGTTCCTATTTATTCAAGAAAACCTTTAAAATAAGCTCTGAGTGCTCAGAAAAGTAACTTTCTCCATCACGGGCGAAGGAATTGTGTTGTTTTTTATTTTGGATAGCTTTAGTTTTTCTGGGAAGAGGACTGCAGCACAAAGAATAACCCAAGACAATAATTTGGGCCTTGAACAAAACCAATTTCTTGCATGTAATTTGGATTTGTTCTCCTTTGAGGCTGTGCTTTACCTGGACACTATAAAACTTGGTGGTCTTTCAAAGTCTTGAGGGAATAAAAGAAAGGACTCATTATCCCTTCACCTTGTGCAGTGCAGGATCTGCAGAGATTGTGAGAAGTACTGCCGTTTCTCAGGACTTACGGGTTCCTTTAGAGGCAGTAAAGAGGCTGGGTGGGATTCACTGCCCCTACAGGGGATCGGGTGCAATTGCCTAAATTTTGGAATTCATTGTCATTTGCCGTGGCAGTCTAGCTTGTGCGGAACTGGGTGCCAGGGATGGGTTGGGTAGAGCAGCTCCTTCTTTCTGGGTTGGATCCAGTACTTTTACTGCATGTAAGATCTTCCATTGAGTAATGTTATCAAAAGTCAAAATTATTTTGCTTGGGTCTAATTTTATTCTCTCCACTTGTGGCTTCATTTGCCAGACTTTAAACTATCTTTGGAAACTTAAGACAACCTTTGTCAGCCTTCTGAGGTGGCAGTGGCACTGTTTTCTCTCCCTGCTTTTGGCACAAATAAGACATTCTTTTAATATTGGTTGTTTACAAATGAGCTCTTGCAAAAAGATAGTAAAACACATCCCCACTTGTACCACTTGGGCTTCGTTTTGAGAATTTCATACTGGGTTTGTAACCTGGAACACTTGTGATTCACTGGTTCTGCAAAAGCAGCATCCACAGTAATTAAACATTAACTACCTTTGCTTGAAAAGAGCTGTCAGCATTACTCTTTGCACTCAGGAGATTTTTTTTTTTTTGTATGGATACTGGTTATAAGCTTTTAAAGCACTTGCCCACTCTTTATCTCAGCTGGTATTTACACTGAAAGGTGATTTGAATCCTGCAATTTCGCGTCAGTGCGGCCACTCTGCTTGGAATTACTTCTGGGTCGTTACGCAAAAACCAGGAATTTTTTATGCTTCTGTGTAAGTGGGTGATGGAAGAGCCTGTTTTCTGCCTTCAGATGGTAAAATCAGCAAGATCGGAGACTCAGCTGGCCTTGCATGACTTTGGATGGGTGGTTCTTTAGGGGAATGTGGGTTGTTGGCAGCAGTGTAGGTGGGTGGGAAATGGAAACTCCAGCTTCATAGCTGGGCATGCCTCGGCCCCATTTTTTCTGATCCCTCCTCCAGCTGGCAAAATCTTCCTGCCTGTGCAGTGAGAGAATGGTCAAGCTCAGGAGCAATGGCTAGTTTTGGTCACTTGGTGCCCTATTGGCTTTGAAGTTGTGTTCCTGCTGTCCTTTTCTGCACGAAGCCTGGTTGCACCAGTGTTGTGCTGTGTGGGGTTTGTGGAGGTTGGGGGCCAGAGGGTGAGAACACACAAGAATTGGAAAAACAAACCTCAAGTCACCCAACTCTAGCCAAATAAAATTGGAGGTAGGAGAGTGGGGCAAGTGTAAGTCATAACTGGATGGGCTGAGTTTAAAATGCTTTGTAGGTGGTTTTAAAAGAAAATCACTGCACGAAATGGTTTTGTGACCTGAAAAAAAGGTGAAAACAAAATAATAATTAAAAAAAGAACTCAAGAGGGCGGGAGGAAGAAGGAAAAAAGGGGAAAGAGGAAGAAGAGAAAAAAGAAAATAATTTATAAAAAAAGAATTGAAAGAAGCTCGACCATTCTTGGATTACAGAAAAGTGAGAAGCACTGATCAGCATCCTCATTTCCAGGGCTGTGCAAGCTCTGAGTGTGTTGTTAGAGGGTTTCCAGTTTGGGGCTGGCCAGTGTCCAGCTGGCATGGGCATGGCCGGGAGATCTCCCGTCTGTCTGCGAAACACCGTGAAGAGGCACTGTGCCCCAGCTGAGAGAAAACTCGTCACTTTACAGCTCAGCCTGCTCTTTCAACAAGAAGAAACAATATTTCCGAAAGAATAGAGGAGAAGTTTTGCCATTACACAGCGTTTGACCCCTGTAGCAGAGGTTGTGGTTGTGGATCCAAGGCTCCTTCTCTCCGTAGCGCAAAGTTACCATCCCCACCATCCCCCGGGGGGAGGTTTAATTCCTGTAAAGTGGGGCTGGGGAGTAGTGACAGCTCAGACTTGTCTGTTTTGTAGCAGCTAAAACAAAGACATGAAGTTATTTTCCAGATTCAGCTGTAACCAGTGAGCACTTCCCATACCTTCTGCTCCCCTGAGCAGAAGAATTTCCTTTGACTCTGGGGAACTTGCGCCACGCAAGTGTCAGACTGGATATCCTGGGGAATTTGCAATGGCAAAGTCAAAAGAAGAGGCAGTTGGTGAAGTGAATCTGCTGAAACTTCTGTAACGTTTAATGAGACAGACTTGAAGAGACTGTTCTTGCAGAGATGATGGGATCGGAGGCTGCAGAATCCAGCCTGCTCCTGAGACTCCTGAAGTTGGCGAGCTACATGTGAGAATGGGATCAAGGGGTATCTCCTGCGTGTCAGACTTTATAAAAACACTGAGCGATTTTCTCTATCCCTCAGTGCTTGCCTCTTGCCATACTTTGTATTTCTTCCCCTCACAGTCATGCTGAGCTGCCGTGGGTCAGGGGTCAGTGCTTGGCCCTGTTTTGCCATGTGGATCCCCTCGAGCAGCCCCTGGAAGGGCCATGGCCTTGCTTGGCTGCAGGCAGCCACAAGTGTGCTGGCTTTCCAAGGTTTTGGTTTCCAACCTGGCTGGCAGCAGTGGGGATTGAATTATCTTCTTGGAGTGAAAGTGTTTGTGCACTGGCCACAGTGCTGGGAGCAGCTGTGATGCTTGAGCCCAAGACAACTTTGCTCTGGTGCCTGTGCCGAGAAGTCAGATCTGGTTCATCTGCATCTGGCTCTAGGCTCAGCTTAATTAATCTTTTCTTCAAAGTAGATTAAATTGATTGCTTGGGGAAAAAAAGTAAACTGTCTTTGGTTTTTTTTTTTTTTTGTTTCAGTAGCTGGCTGGGAAACAAGAGAAATTAGGTGGATTCACATGGTTTTCACTCTAAAACCTTTCTTCCAAAACGTCCAGTCTATTGGGTATGAATTAAGAAGCTGTGACATAGACTGTTCCCATATTTTTAATGATCCTAGAATGACGTGTTCTGCAAAAGGGGAAGCAATGATAGAAATAAAAATTCACTTTACAACCCAGTAAAAGAAGAGACATGACTACAGCTCAGAACCCCTCTGTCCTCTCCCTGGAAGGCCCTGAGCACACCAAATGTAACAAATTAAAGCACTGCTATTTCCATTTGGGACTTGTGTGCACATGCTGTCTGCCTTGTCAAGAATATCCACTGCGCCTGGGGTATGATGGATTTACTACACTTGTCTGGAGCTGGGGTTTCACGTGCTGGATGAAATTGTACGGTGTTGGTTTATTCATGGATGCATATGAGCTGCATGTATGGAGTTCATTCTGACCAGGACTTCTGAGGTTTTGTATGTCCCAAAATTCTTGCACAAATTGCTAGCTGTCTCTTCTTGCACTGAGACAAAATTGCCAGACAGAAAGGAAGATCTCTGTAGAGAAGCCCAGGAGGGAAATAACCTAAAACTGAAGCTGTGATCAGTGAATTAGGTCAGGGTTCCTCTTGGCCATGTA
Organism: Corvus hawaiiensis; assembly: GCF_020740725.1. NCBI lineage: Eukaryota > Metazoa > Chordata > Aves > Passeriformes > Corvidae > Corvus > Corvus hawaiiensis. The sequence continues at coordinate 73,872,222 of NC_063216.1, read as the reverse complement.
ACTGCAGGAATCGGAGCTGGGCCTTTGCCCATGTCTTCAGCTAATGCACTGCCCTTCTCTTTCAGCCTGGGTGGTCAGAGATCTGCTTTTTCACACCATACCCTCCCCCTTAAGGCTTTTAGGTGAGTTTGAGTCTGAAAGACACGTTCATCCAAGTGCTGGCTGAGAGGTGTTCCCCCCCCTCTGTCCTCCGGCACCGTGGGCTGACTGCAGAAGGTACTTGCAGCAACGGGAATACAGATGCGTTACAGGGATGATCTTCCATCCTGAGGAGCTGGCAAAGACCAGCTTTTCCTGCATGGCTGCTCCATTTTCTGTTGCATGTGTGAGCACAGTGCAGTGGGTCTCTATCCTCTGTGGTTCATGCCACCCTCAGGTAACATAGAATCACTGAATGGTTTGGGTTGGAGAGGACCTTAAAGACCATCCAGCCCAACACCCTGCTATGGGCAGGGACACTTTCCACTAGACATGGTTGCTCCAAGCCCCATCCAACCTACAAAGAAGCATGAAGGACTTGGGGGTGCTTGAAAGCTTTTACTCCCCTTCAGTGACGTTTCCTCCAGTCAGCACACCCAGGCTTTACACAAGCACCACCAAACTCACACGGTGTGAGGTTTAATCCTCCCCTGCCAGAGATCAGCAGCACTTGGGACCTCCCAGGACTACCCCAAAACCTCCCTGGGGAAGAGAACATGCCTGGGGGTCAACCACATCATTGTATTTTCTTTCCTGGTGTTGCTTAGAGCATGTGGCTATGTTTATCTGAAAACCTCATCCTCGCCTATGTAATTTGAGCTCAGTTTCAGGGATTTAGCATGTTTTGGAAACCACATATTAAGAATACAATTTGTCTCTGTAATCTTTTCCTATTTTTGTGGGACACTGACAAAAATGTCAGCACAGGAGTTTTATGTTGAGGGAATAATTCAAATTAATATAATTAGCTGTAAATCCTGGTGGAAAGTCCTTTTTGTCAGCAATGCAGAAGACAGTTTGCCATTACACTTTTAAAGTTCCAGGTCTGCATGGGTCCCAAGGAATTTTAATCTCCCATTTGATTTGGAAGGGATTTTATGAGCATAAAAGTCTCTGCTCAGTTTTCGAGGCACACGTTGGGGTCTCAGCTGTTCCCTGTGCTGAAGCCTGGCTGCTTTTCAGATCAGGTTGAAATGACCAAGGAGATAATAATGGGGATGTTGAATTTAGAGTTGTCTGGGAAACACTGAAGAACACTGGGAGCTGTGCACCACTGGGCTGCATCAGGGACAATTCTGCTCTGGGTTGCACAGGCATAACCTTGGCTCATTTCTGAAACACGGGCATCTGATCTCACTGCAGCTTATTGACTTTAATGGAGTTTATTCTTTTAATTTTTACAATGGTGTAAGGGAGAGCAGAGTTTGGCTGGAAGCCATGATAGTGCTGTATTGGCAGATGGAGCGAGTGAAATATGCAGAATCAAACCCACTGCAGGGAAGGTTCAAGTTTTGCAGTACTCAAACCCTCATTTGCCAGTCCAGGTTTCTTGTTTTCCAGGGTGACTAGAAGGGTGCCATCCCTCCCCAGCATGGACTCAGTGTGCCAGGCCACATGTAGAAATGAAGAGTCTGGGGGCTTATTCCCAATTCCCGTCCTTGTTTTCCTACCAGCTCTTTCTCCGTGCTGAGCTCTGCCTGTTGATAAGATACTCTGCATTGTCAAGCGCTTCTTGACGAGACCCATGCTTATCCTATCCAGGGTGATAAAGACTAAACAGAAGGAATGGGCAAAGCTGTCATTCCCGTGGAGGAGGCCAGCATGTGGCCCCTGGCTCATGGTGGCATGTTCTGAGTGCAACAATGGAGGCAACAGTCTGGGCTTTCAGGGGAGCAGGAGCTGTAGTCTGTGGCAAGAAAAGATTTTCTTCCTGGTGCTGTCCACCTAAATTTCCCCCTTTAAACACAGATCAAAGAGGTTTAAAGAGGTGATGAAGTATGAAGTTTTGCTTGTAGCTGTAGTAGGAAGAAACTTACACATGTATAAGCAAGTGAGATGGGGGGAAGGTGAGGGTCTGACCATGCGTGTCATTTCCCAATGAGTTTTATTGCTATTAATATATTAATTCCATTGCCACTGCATTGTCCTCTTTCCTTGTTGCTGGCAGTGTCCTTCACCAGAAGCAGTTGCGTAGGGTATGATCCCTCCCCATTATACCTTATTCTTGGCCCTTCCTGATTTCTTACGCTTCAAAGCCTGGCATAAGCCCTGAATGTGACCTTTAAAATGCATTCAAAAGATGTTTAATCATTATCTGTAACTCTGCTTAGTCTTGTTATCTGTATAAATGCCCAGTAATATCATAGAGTACTATCATTTTGTACATATATTTAATTATCTCTTGCTTTATATTTGCTCTGATGAATTTTAATCCAGCAGATGCTGTTAGCTGATCACTGTGTTGGGCTTGGACACGATCTCTCTGTACTACTGCAAATACAATGTGTTTATAGTTATTGAACACACTGTGATCCACGCATACATGTACAACACAGATGTGCTTTTTGGGTGCATGGCACATGGAGAACAAGGGGAGGCACCTGTAAGAGTGGGCCTTAGCTGCTCTCTGGGCTGTGTTTAACTGGTAGCCTTGCACTTCGAAGAGATTTCCTTTATTTGGCAATCTTTGCTCTTTCATACCGTTCCAATTTGTTTTCAACACAGCCCGAATGTAATTGAATGGCTTCTTTTATTTCGATGTAAAAAAATGTCTGGTTTACATGCCTCCTGAGGATTAGGCAGTGAATTAAAAGCAAGTGGTTTTAGAGAATCACAAATAATGCTTTAACCTCCCTCCCCACTGAAACCAATGAATGATTCTCTAAATAAACAGATTTTCCTTTGTGTATGTTGGGCTGGATGAGACAAGAGTCCTTCCCCCAGCTGGCGCCCTCCAGCCCGTGGCTGAACCCAGGTGGCACGTGAAAGTTACGGTGTGTTTACCAGAGTTCATCCTCCCTAGTAATAGAGAGCTGCTGAATTGCTTCAGACATGGGTCACCCAGTCATTGGGGGTGGTTTTAGTTTAAGTTTCATAAAGAGTTCAGAGCAGGAGTGTGCCTCCCTGGCTCTTTGACTATTTTTAGTTAATCTCTGCGACTTCCCTACAGCTCTGCTCCCCTTAATGCAGCTTATACTAATAGGCAGAGAGAGTCACTGGGGACATTAATGAGTTGTCTGTTGAGGTCTGTCACTTGCTGGTGACTTACGTAGTCAGGTTGTTGTTTTACTCCCGGGAGCACTCCGGGATTCTTTATCTGAGCCTCTCTCCTTGCCTCATTGGGATTTCGATGGACATTTTAGTTGCAGGTGCACTTCAGGAAACACAGAGAGTTCTGCATAGTTCGATAGGGTGTTTTTTTACCTCCTCACACATGCTGTGTAGGGCCACTTGTTGGAGCAGAATTAGAAAGACTTGCTCCTCTGATATCCAAGGACTCTGTTAGGAGAGAACCAAGCAGGTCTTGTATCGTGGGGGTTTAAATCCAAATGGATTATATGATGGGTGACAAAAATATTGTGAGGAGGAGAGGTGCTGACAGTTTGGATGATATGAGTCTTGTAGCTCCTGTGTTACTGCAGTTCTCTTAAAGGGTCTGTCAACAATGCTCAGACTTTTGGATGATTTCCCTTCAGTCAGGTTTTCCTTTCACATTAACCATCACGATGTGCCTTTTGGGAGAGCATCTTGGGAAAAATTGGGATGCTCTAACTCATTCACCCTTAAGGCTACTGGATTTTCTGAATTGATAATGCTCATTTTGGTTTTGTTTGGTTTTTTTGTCTGTTTGTTGCTTATTTTTTCTAATGAAGAAGTCAGGGGTGCCTGTCAGAGATGTTTCATTCCTGTTAGGAGGAACTCGGGCACCAGGAAGATGCTGCAGAAAATTGTCATGGGTGAGCAAACTACTACCTACAGTCTCTGGTTTTTGTCTCTGTTGCCACAGTAACTTCCAGTCCTGCTGCCCACTTAACACTGCTTAATTTGATTGCAAAGACCAGGCCTTCAAGGAGAGACTTTAAGCTCTGCTTATGGGTTGAAACTGGGAGACTGTTGATAAGTTTCCCCTACCATCCCACTCAGCAAGCAGATACTTAGCCTGTGGTCTATAACTGTGCTGTATTTTACAACTCTATAAACTTACAGCAAAGCCAGGGCTCTGCTCTCTGGCTCTGATACCCAGATGAAGTGGGTCCACTTACGGTTCAACTGTTCTGTGTATTCTATGTAGTCTCTTCAAGTTGTAGCTGGGTGTATTGTATACAAATCATGTAGCTAATTTTTATCCTATCAGGCCCATTTTACCTTTCCTCCTGGAAGGACAGTAGAAAAAAAACCACATTAAAGTGATGCAGAATTGATAAAAATTAAGTACAGGGCTTACAGATGCCTTATACTACATTTGATAGCTGTAGAAGTCTAGAAAATATAGAATAATACTCCGGCTATAAATGGTATTTCTTCAAGGATAAGTGGATTTGGTAGCAGGAATGGTTTCAAATCTGCCTGACCTTTAGGGAAGTTTGAATATGAATCCAGACTGGCTTTGAATTAGGCAGTGGAGCTCTTCTGTTGTGTCTAAATGTGAATCCAGATCTAAGCCTTGGGACTTCAGTTCTGTATCTAACCACAGTGGTTGCTAAAGAGATGAAATAACATTTGCAAGAGCAGTTGAGTGATGTGCACACTCTCAGGTGCTGGAGTAAAGACAAAACACACAAGTGCTCTCACCCAGTGATGGAAGCCTGAAAAAACAGAGGAGGCAAAGGGCTTGGTGGCAGCTGACAAGCGTGGTGTCATGGGTTAACCCCAGCCAGCAACCAAGGACCACACAGGCCCTTGCTCACTTCCACACCAGTGAGATCGGGGAGAGAATTGGAAGGGTAAAAGCTGGAAAAGTCATGGGTTGAGATAAAGACAGCTTAATAGGGAAAGCAAAAAATGCCCCTGCAAGCAAAACGAAACAAGGAATTAGTTCACTGCTTCACATGGGTAGACAGGAGTTCAGCCATTTCCAGCAGAGCAGGGCCCCATCACACATGACAGTTACTTGGGAAGACAAGCACCATCACTCCAAATATCCCTTCTTTTTCCTGCTTCTTTCCCCCAGCTTTATGTACTGAACATGATGCCATATGGTCTGGAATATCCCTGTCCTGGCTGTGTCTCCTCCCAAATTCCCATGCACCCACAACTTCCTTGCCAGTGCAGCAGTGTGAAAAGCAGAAGAGGCCCTGGCTCTGTGTAAGCCCTGCTCAGCAATAAAAAAATCTCTATATTATCAACCCTGTGCTCAGCACAGATCTGAAACACAGCGCCATACCAGCCACAGTGAAGAAAATTAACTCTACCCCAGCCAAACACAGCACAGGTACCGTGGGGACCTGGGGAAGAGCGGGTAATTAGAGGGATGCAGTGTTGCCAAGCTACCAGATTTATAGGAGCACTGTGGTAGGATGTATAGGAGGAGGAGTGACAGTGCAAGTGAAGGATAATACAAAATACAGCAGCGTAGAAGTGTTACGGGAAAAGAGAAGTGCTGTGATATCCTTGTGGGTGGAAATTCCAACTCTAATAATAAATGTCATAGTAGGATTGTACTACAGGAACACCCCCTCCTTCCCCCCAGGAAATATTAAGTGAGATTAAAGAAGCTGAAAATTTAGGACAGGTATTAATAGCAGGAGATTTCAACTGTCCATACATAGAATGGGTCAGTGCCTCATCAGGATGAGATGTAGCGAGAAAGTTTTCGATGAAGTGCATAGTTGCTTCCTAGAACAATTAATCCTAAATCCTGCAGGAGAAGATGCTATTTTGGATTTAGCCTGAAGTGGTGCCAGGGCCAGGAGGAATTAGTGGCGGAGATCTCTAATAGCAAGTACAATACAATTAGTTTTAACATCACAGCAGGAAAAAACAAGGCACATATCTGTATGTGGATATTTAGTTTCAAGAGAGGGATAAGGTAAATGTGAGGGTGCAGTTCGAAAATGCAAGAAACCTGCATGGAGCCTGGAGGTTGTTAATAACAGTGTATTAGAAGCTAAAAAAAACCAGCTGTCCCCTAAATCACCTGTGGAATCAGTAGGAAAATTAAGCAGCATATTACAGGAGATGACTGGCATCTGAGAAATGGAAATCTGGTTCAAATGAAGAGAATGGGAAGGCTGTGAAATCTGTCAGGTCAAGTGTAAAGAGAAAATTGGGTTTTCTGATGAAGACAAGCTCCTTTGGGTAGTCAGATGCCACAGGGATGGTGAGGGACTCCAGACAGACCTCATAAAAATGACTTGAGTGTCAAAAATGGGACATAGGAGCCTCCAGCGTAGATAAATGTACAGTAATCCATCAAGGCAAAATTAAACCATGCCTTCATGATGCTGAGCTCCAGAACTGGGAGTTATATCTTGGGGGAGATCTTGGAGTCACGGTTGGCAGCTGTTTGGGATCATGTGTTCAGTGTGCAGTAGCATGAGGTTCACACAGGCCCAACTCTCAAGTCTGTCCCTCTGGAAGGTCCCATCCCTCTGGTGTGTTGAACACACCACGGAGCGTGGTGTCATCAGCAAACCTGCTGAGGTTGTGCAGGACAATATCAAATGCTTTGCGCAATTCCTGGTAGATGATGTCTGTTGCTCTTCCCTTTTCCAACAATGCAGTAACCCCATTGTAGAAGGCCACCAAATTTGTCAGGCATCTGACAGCTACGATATGATGGCAGCTGTTGATGCCTTGCCAGCATAATTTGCCTTCTCATCAGTTTTACTTTATACATCCATCTCATGCAAATTAAAACGTTGCTGCCCTTATTTCCCTAAGGGACAGAAAGGAAATGAAGATGGGGCTGGTTGGAGAAAGGCTGTGCAAAGAGCCCTATTTATCAATATAAGAAGGGCAGGGCACCTAGGATAGTGTGGAGGTAAATGCCCAAGGTGATGTTGAGATAGTGCGTGGAAAGGGTAGCGTGACAAGTTCATGGGAAGGGAGTCTCAGAGTCCTGGTGTGGAGCTGACTGGGGGAAAGCAGGAAGGGTGTATTATGGGGGTAATTCTGCTACATTTGTAGAAGCCAGTATGGTGGGAATTTAGGACCTTTCACTTCCACACTAGACTGCAGAGCATACATATCATATGTGTGGTTGTGTAGTAAAGGGGCATTAGTTGATTCCTTAATAAATCGGGATTTTGGTACTCTGCTGGTACTGGGTGTTCTAGAGGCTCCTAAAACAAACTGTTTTGATGCTTAGTCAAATTTGAAAAGCAAACATATGAATCCTGCCTAATGCTGAAGCCATGAGAAGTCTGCCCACACCCAAAACTAATTTTGATACAGATAGGAAAGCAATTTCCTGATGAGAAAGCTCTTAATAGAGTGTGTTAATAGCAAACATCCAGGAGAGGGTCTTGGGCTCTGGTGCAGCTAAGCAACCACTCTGGGAAGCAAAAGGAGGCTGTGTTATGAAGGGTTGTGCGGTGGCTGGGGCAGGGATGGGATTTCAGGATGACCAAGACCAAACAATGGAAGAGACCCACTTTGGTTGGTGGCTGTTCAGCTGGTGGATGGCCTCAATGGTTGCTTGTCACATAGAGCAGAAGTGCAACACTCCTGGCCACTGCTGGTGTGATGTTGGGGTCAGCTTGGAGTTCCTTGGCCAACCACTGCAAGAGAGAAAGAAGAGGTGTGGGTGTGGCTGCATTGTGATCAGTGTTACAGTGCTCTGATGTGTGTTTCCAGGCAAGAGGCATCTCATTTCCCACTTATCTGTCCCTGTGTTTGATTAGAGGACCTGGAGTCCACCAGGCCAAGCAGCCAGGGATGGAAAGCGTCCAGGAAACTCAGTGTTTTCCTTTGGCTTCCCCTGTTGTTTTTACTTTCTTTCTCTTGGTTTGCAATAATTTTTATTGGCAAACCCTCACTCCCTGTGAGGGCTGAAATGCTGAGGTTGGGGATAACCTTAGAATCTGTAGGAGTCAAATTGGATGTTCCCATCTCCACTGAGGGGGTGGGAGCCTCCTAACTCCCTGTAACCTGTGTTGTGTGGCTGACCTTGAACTTCAGGTCTGTGGTATCTGGCTGCCTGTAGACCTTTGTCAGCTGTCTGGTTTTCAGTGGAAGCCCTCCTGTAAGAGTCAGCTTGCTCGTAATAAACTAATGAGTCATGCAAGCATGGAGTTTCTTTCTGCCTTACCTTAGGATCAGGTTGTTGCATAAGCAAACTCCACAACTTTACCAGATGAGGTTTGCTCTGGCATCTCTTCTCTCATGGGAACCTTCAGGTTTTTTGGCTTCTCTGAGCTGCCCTGAGAAATGCAGACAAAAATACAGCTCTTATGGGTACAGAGGGCATTCCCTGTCTGCTGTTGCTAGCTCCTGCATGGACCCATCATCTCTACACACCCCAGAACAGTGATGCTCCATTGTGCCTTGCCCCATGCGGCCTCTGTGAGTCAGTGCATGGATGAACCCTGTGGTGGGTGCCTCTCATCCCACAGTGGAAATCACACCAGGGTCCTGCTCCCCAGGATGCGTCATGGTATCTCTATTTTGGGAAACAGTCGTATGAATGAGAGTTTGAAGATTGCAGCATACATTGAATCTAGGATGTGTGTTTGGCTCTGGCAAGGAGATGGAGCCTGGTTTGCTTTTCACCATGGGGATGATGTCCTCTGCTCATCCCTGGAGCTGTTCCCATGCAAAGCCCCCACCCTGTCTGCAGAAGCCATCCCACCCTGGCTCTGTGGAGAGCTCTAGACTGTCTCAAACTCAGACATGCAGCAGTGTAACCCCTCATCTCCTAACTGTGTCCTAACCTTGGGGAAGGATTGTCACCCTCCAGAAAGCAATGTGTCACAGTATCTATTTCTATAGAGTCTTCCATTGTGTATGATTCTTACTCATCTAACTTCACTTTTGGAGGCAGTTTTGTCATTACATTTCAGGCTCAGTTTTTGGTTGACTTTGTAAGCTGGTAATGGCCCCACCATTTGGAATTCATTTGGACACAGTGAGAAAAGGTCTCATGGAACTGAAGATTTTACCTGAGCTGGAAGCACCAACAGAAATCCATAGGATTTACACTTTGAAATCCTGTGGAGGACACAGCGAATCTCAGTTTTTTTATGCCTTGGTGCCCAGACTGTAAAATGAAACGGTACCTCTGGTCCAGGTGCAGTGAGTAGGGAACTATTTAATAATTGGTGTCCTCTTAAGACTACAGTGTAACTGCAGGCAGAGAGACAGAATTGGTAATGTTATCATAGTATCTAGAATTGTATCTGATGACTACACTAGTCCCATACAATGTACAAGACTTGCTTTGTCTGTCACAGGTATTATCCTGCTTATCTCTAGGTTGTGGCAAGAGATGTAAAACTTCCTTTTTTAATGGGAGAATAAGGACAGTTTAGTTAGACAAATTTTAATGACCCAAACTTGGCTTCCCCAAGACAGAAGAGACTGGTGCCAGCCAGGGTAGCACTCCCATTCCCTGTGGAGCTGAGCATATTCACACTAAACCAGAAGCTTGAAATGTACTTTCAGAAGAGAAAGTGTTAGTAATCTTGGAAGAAAATAATTTTCTGCCCTTTTTAGAAACAGAAATTCAGCTATGCTGTTCTGTGCAACACAACTTGTGCTGTACCAAACCTGAGGTTTCAGCTCAATTCCCCAGCCCTGGAATTTGTGGTGGGAGATGGGCACACAGAAAAGTCTTGGAGTCCCTGTCACTCTGTATTTGGTGCTGCTGGCTGTTGCCCTTGCTGAATCCCAGTGACACATCTGGCAGACCTTCACCTGAACGGTGGTTCATAAGCTTAGGTCTCTGGGGATGGATGTATTTCATTAGTGAAAAGGCAGTCGTATTTCCAAAGGGAGGAGGATCTCCAGGGGCCCCTCTGCCAGTTCATCTGAAGTAGGTTTTAACTCCAGCTCCAACTTGGCCCTGGCCCCCTGAGATGAGATTTCTTTGCTGAACCTATTAAAGGCCAGATTAAGATCTCCAGCAGAGGTCATTTAGAAAACAGTAAGAGAATTCTTAGGAATACTTGTTTTCCTCTCCATCCTCAAAACAATCTGGGGAATGCATTTGGAGTCAGTTTCTGAACTTAACCCTCTCATCCCCAGGGAAAATATGCTGTGTGCTGCCCTCGTGCCTGGAATGGGGTGAGCTGGACCCCAGCTCTGACTCCCAAGCCACGTCGATTTTCTGGAGCACACAGCAGGGTTTGTGTTGTGTGGGGGTTATGCCACGAGGAGAGGGTGACTAAACCTGACGGGTTTCCAGTTATATAAATTGGCATCAGCCTGTACTGTTGTGTGCACAGCACAGGCATGACTCAGAGGCAGGAGCCTCGTGTTGGGGATTGACAGCCTGGGGCAAAGCTGATGGATCCGTGTTGGGTCTCCTTGGGTGCCCCCTCATCTGCTGTGGGTGCTGGGGGTGTCAGCTTCTCCTGAATTAGGGAGCAGGGGGGTTTAGTACTGAGCCTCTGGGGCTGCAAGCAAGTCAAACAGTGAGTCAGCATTAGGTGGAAATCCAATGTTGTGTATGTGGGCTGTTGAAATACAAAAGAGCTGATAGGAAAATGAACCTGTCTCTGGGAGGTGGGATCATGTTTAGATGCAGTGATAAAGGATGGACTAGGAGTGGAACTCAGCTGCGAGCCCCGTTGAGCTTAGGAACCAGCCCAAAAGCCTGGAGTGCCTTGTGTTCTACAAAGAGATGCGTATTGATTTCATTCTAAAACCAGCTGTATCAATTGCATCCTATCCATAGAAATGTGTGCAAAATAGCCTTTTTTTCTTTTTTCTTTTTTTTCAAAACCAACTCTTAGTGCATTTTATTCCTTTGTTTGTTTGTACTCTAAATTAGTATGCACAGGTATTCTAAAATGGGAAGCCAACTCCATCAGGATCTCATAAAGCAAAAAAATACTTTGTACCACTGAGAAAGATTTTGCTGGTAAGACTCCTCTCTATCAAGAAAAAAAAAAAAGAAGAACAGAAGAGAATGTTTTACCCAGGACTCATTGTGTTCTTTATGGCAATCACCAATATTCAGAACTCATGCCTCCAAAACGGCAAGATCTAAAAAAAAGTGAAAAAAATCTAAATTTTTATTACGCAAATTAACTTTCTAGGTTATGTAACTTAGATTTCTGTGCTTGAATTTTCATTTTTTCAGAGGGGATCAGGAGCTTATTTGAAAAAAGAAAGGGGCATGCCATCCCACTTTCCCCCACCTTGCTTAGAAAGCTTTGCTGGAAGGCTCACTCTGGGAGCCAGGGCGTTTGGAAAAGGACCAGGAATCACAGGAGTGGGCAGTGCTGGCGCTGCCTCAAATCCCCTGCTAATAAACACACCAACTGAAGCCAGATGGTAAAAGTGCATTTTTATCATGTTTTATGTGGATTAATGATTCCAATAAACATTCTTCTCCTTTGTATACATTCAGAGCAGCCTTTGCGCAATGTCTAAGGAAATTTAGTGAGTTTTCTCTGGCTTTCTCGGTGCTGCACTCAAAGACTGATTTTGTCTGATCTGCCTCAACCTCCTCTCATATTTGCCATTTGTATGAGCCACAAGACTGCAGTGAGACAGTGGTTGCTGATTCCTGAGGGGTTTAGTTTTCCCTTGATGTGTCTGTGGCTCCTTTCACTATAATAAGAGTTATTTGTGCATTTGGAGGGGATTAGTTACTGACCTGCGATGCTCAATCTTCAGGGCCACAGATTGTCTCTCATGATAGCCACACTTTCTGGAGTGCTTTTGTCTTCATTAAGTTTCAGTGCATGGTAAAAACAAGTGTTACTGCCCTCCTTTCAAAATGGGAAACCTGAACTGTTGCCTGTTTGGTGGGTAAATAATGTGAGCTGCTGCAAAGTAAGTGATTTATTGTGTGTATAGTTAGGGCACCGTGGTTCAACAAGACACCTCTCCTCAGCTGTGCTCTTGGAGGGGCTGTGGGTGCCCTCTTAACCTGGGCAGTTGCTGGGAAATGAGCTTAGCCTGAGAGGAGAGGTAATTAGGCTGACACAGGGGAGGTTATGTGGGCACACATTTCCCATGACTTTGTGAGCTTGTTCGTAATACGAGAGTTTCTAAGCCCCCGCCGCAACAATGTGGGAACTGGGTCGGTGGTGTGCTTAGGTCCATGAGGTTGGGGGCTCAGACAGGTCTGTGAGGTTGGGGCTCAGACCCACCACAAGCCCGAGCCTTCCCAAAGCTGTCAGAAACAGTAGGAGCAGTTGTGGAGGGAGAGCATGGCAGCCTGAAGGCTTTGCAAAGCCCTTGTTTTGTCAAGGAGTTTCCCTGGTTGTTGTGCAGAGTTTGTGCTGGTACCTGTGATCACTGTGTTGCATGCTTTGGTTTTCCATCAGCCCAAGTGAAGCCCTCATCCCAGGGCTCACTCTGGGGGTGGTATATAGTGTCTGGGAATGACTCATACAGCTGCTGTATGGCACATCTACTCCTCTCCACATGTAAAATTAAACACAGGCTTTTAGTGTTATCTTGACCTAGACTAATGCTGCTATTTTGGGGTTTTATGTCAGAGGCACAAAAAACCTGGAAATCACGGATGGAAAAGACCTATGAGATCATCCCTTCCACTCACAGGGTTGTTCCCTGCAAAATATTCTCCATCATTTTGTCCAAAGCAATCAAAATTCACTGTAGTGAGAGGGATACTAATGCTTCTCCAGGGGAACTCTTATATCTTCCAGGATGCCAGGGAGGACTCATTCATCCCCAGTCTACAGTCCAAAGTTAATTTTACTTTGTTTAAACCTGCCTGTCCAAGTTCAAGTCCCCAAGACTGGTCCTGCTCTTCCTGCTGTTCATACCCAGCACAGTACAAGGAGGTGAACATGGGCTGCTCAGCCACCTGCAATGGGGTGTATTTGCAATCAACCCTCAGATAATTGCCCTGGGCCTCTCCAGCTGTACCTCTGTCACAAAGGTTGTGTAGGAAGGTAAGCTGCATATCCCAGTGCTGCATCTTCTCTCTCCCTCCAAGGCACAAACCTCCCACAGGGCATTTTTTTATTTTGTTGAAATATCTCATTTGCTGCTTCATGGGATGTGCTGACCCAGACTGATAGCCCAGCTGTGTTTCTTATAAAAAAAAAAGGCAAAATTCCCACTGAATGGGAGTGGGCTGCTGCAAGTGGGTGGTGGCTACCTGATGGACAGGAGCTGGATTAGACCATGTCAGTATGTCCATGTGTTTGGGCTGCTGGGGACACCACCCCTTCCATCAAACCTTAATTCTGAGATGCTTCAGGCTGTTAACAACCTCTGCTAACTAGTACTGTAACATCAGCGAGACGTCTATTTTTAATATAAAATGCAGTTACAAAAAAAAGAGGTCCCCACATAGCACATTTTACAGACAAATTGGAAAAGAAAATAATCTCTGTCTGCAGGGCAGGGACTGTGTGTGCCAGCTCCCTGCTTCGGCCCAGCTCTGTGTCCCATCTCACCCCCACATCCCCTGGGAGTGGAAATGGAAACCTCTGCTCTGAGCTCTGCAGGACAAGTGGGTACCAGGGGAAAGTTTTTGCCAGTACTTAGCAGGAGCCAGTTCTTGCTCCACTGCAGCAGTTAAACACGAGTGCTCCGAGCCTGCACAGCCCTCCTGGCACTGGCTGAATAGGTATTTGTGGGTTGGTTTGGGATTTTTTTTTTGCACTGGGGTCATTTTCTTTCTGGGCTTCTGAGCACTCATCTGTGAAACATGAAATTGCCTGACCCTGAAGCTCATCCCTGGACTGGTGAGATCCATAAGCTTGAAGAGAACAGTATTTTCCTTCCTTTATACTCAGAGGAGTCTTCAGACTGCAATCACTCAGCAGACAGCAATTTTCAGCTGTCTTTCCTTTATGTCTTCAGTAGGATATGAACATCTTTGGAAAGTGTAAATTTACAGCTAAGGATCACAAAATGATGCCTCACTCTGTGATCTTTCTTGGGCAAGCTTTTTGTAGAGACCACAATTGCCACCTCTGAGGAGGAATGATAAAAATGGTTGATAAATGGTGATAAATGGTTGTCCTGAAGGACCCATCCAAGATGCCTGGGATGGCTCCAGGCTGCACACAAGGGATGTGACAGGACAGACTGTTCAGTGCCATCACCTGAGGACATTTTGCCTGATAGAGATCCCAGGTGAACTGGGATCCCAGAGCTTTGCCAGGGCTGGTGCAGCCCATCTCAGATATTACAGGATGCTGATGCACGAGTGGCAGGAGAGAGGAAAAGGTCCTCATGTCCAAGGAGAGCTCTTGATTCATTTTGAGCATGTACTAGGGGACAGAGATGTAGAGTGAAAAGTGTCTTTGAGAAAACCACCTTTTGCTTCTCCTTCTAGTATTCTTCCTGAAATCTGCTTGACCTGCCTCCAATCCCCAGGATGTAGCTCTACTTTCCTCCCATACAGCTGCCTCCTATATATATATATATAGCCATATTCCCCCATCTCACTTCCATTAATCTTTCCATATTCATCTGACCTTCTAGTGTCTCATTTATTTTGCTCTGTTTGCATTTATTTGCTCTGCAAATTCCTCAGGCCAGGAGCTGTCTCTATAAAGCATATAGTGATCGTCCAGTAGAATTTCAGTGTGTAGTGTTTTGAGTCCACAAAAAATGGCAGCTCCAGCCCTATAGGCTGCTTTTACAGGTTGCTCTCCATGTAACTCGAGCCAACTTTTTAAAATAAAATTAACTTCTGTAACAAAATAATATAAACATCAGGTCTCATCAGAATTTGTCTCTATAATAACTGGAAAATATGGGAAAATATGCAAAAATTCTCTTCTTCATTTCAAGCACAAGCACTTGAAGCATACTGGGTTATTTGTCACCACTGCCAGGCTCTCTGGTGCCTGCATCCATTTCTTACCACCCACAAGAGCTGCTTTCAGAGTAACCAGACTGAGTCATTAGTGTCCTTAGCTGCGAATTTTGCTCTTTGAGCTTCAAGCTGCTTCTTTGCGTAGAGCATCTGTGCCGATTCACTGGGGCGTGGATCATTTGTTTTATCGACACATCCATGGGACAAAGGGCTCAGTGGAAGTGAGCCTGGGGTTGGGATATCGAACCTTTTGTCTCTGCAATCGTTGTGGCGTGCCCTGGGCTGGCAGGGGACAGCAGCCATCCCAAGCCAGTGGCCTTTGTGCAGTGATTTGGAGGTCATGACTGTGCTCGGAGCAGCTGGGTGTCCGTGCTGCAGAAAACTCACCGGAGGGACATATGGAAGATGCTCTACTGCCGCCAGCCACACAGCAGGGCAGCATGGGACCCTGCCTCTGGGGGACAGCAGGGCTGGTTCTCTCTGCTGTGCCCTGCCGACAGGCCCACTGTACAGTGCAGACAGACTTTTGCAATGGCATCATAAATTCTGGACCAATTATTATCATTTTACTCATGGAAAACTCAGTGAAATCAACTGTCGGAGCAAAGCCCTTCCTCATTTCCTGCACTGTGTCAATTTCCAACTAATAGTGGGACCGTGAAATCTCTTGAGTTTTATTATAAAATTACTAAACAACCAAGAGGATGAACCTTTGCTGTAAGTGGAAAGAAAATTTTAGTTTTACTGCTGTTTCTTGCCATGATTCCTCACGTTCCTGTGTCCAAAAAATATCACTGTTCAACGTGTCTGTTTCCATACCATAAAACAGGTATCACAACATCTCTTACAGCGGATTATGAGCTTGAATGAATTAGTATCTCTGAAGTGCTCTGATGGTAGGTGCAAAGTCTTTCCATCAGAACTCATGATTCCAGCTAGAGAACAGTTTTGTGTGGTGAATGGCGAGGTTAGAAAGGTGTGAAGCCAATTTAACTTCCAAATTCTTTGGGCCTTGATGCAGCACCAGAAAAACTCTGCATTCAGGCCCTTGATGCTGAGTGGTTAATCAGGATCAGACTCTTCCATGTTCTTGCTAAAACCAATCAGACTATGCACATAATAATGCAATGCTGCTCAGAAATCATGGTAGACACAGGTTCTGTGAATTACTTTTTTCTCCTAGACATCTTGAAAGACAAAAATAATTCTCCAGCCTTTATCAACAGGAAATCCTTTTCTGAGAGAACCTCTTACTTGCTGATTGAAAGCTTTTTACCCTACAAAAAAATAGCAATCTCATCAGGAGCTGTGGAGTTCAGCACAGTGTTAGCACTGTAGCAAAAGCTCTTTTGCTGTTTGAAAGTTGGAGTTCTTCGCTGGGCCCACGTGTTTATGATGACTAATTTCCCACTCTTATCTAAGAGTTACTTAATCTAAGAGTTCCCAGTGGGATAAATGGAGCAGGAGTGAGGGCGACAGTGTGCAGCTGTCAAGGTGAAAAGAGAGAAAATACCCACATATTGCACTAGGCAAGCTCTTAAAAAATGTTCTGGTTTTGCCAGGAAAGATAAGGGTCCCCCTGCAGCTGCAAAGTTTCCAGGAAAGAAACTGTAAGTGCTGCAGAAGTTGGAAAAATGGTCTTACAAGCTGTGTTCTGGGAATGATCTCCAGCCTGTGGCAGTGCTGCTTCATGCCCCTGGTGCTGCTCAGTCTTATTGACACAGACATAGCAGTTCCCTCTGAGGAATGGCAGGAAAACACGTCCCCATATCCTTGGGGATGCTTGGGTGCTGGGCTGCTGGAGGAAGATTTGCACACACCTCTGACCGTGGATATTCAGGGATCTAAGGTAACAAGTGGGTTTCTGGATATCGGCCTTTTCCCCCAAATCTATTGCATCCCACTTGGGAAGAGCAGGGAACTACAGAGCAAACGCAACCTACTCATACAAATAACTCTTGATTCCAGCTCTGGGGGATGTGAAGCTGTGAAAGGGAGTGCTACAGCTCAAGGTTCATTATCTTGAGGGTGTGGGAGTTGTCCTTAAAACTGCTGCTTCTCTTGATGGATATAAATTAATTACCCCCAATTCTGTTGCCAGCTCATGATTTGCTGAAAGCTCTTGCTCCAGCAGAATCCTCACATATTCTTGAGTTAACTTCTAAATTAAGCAGAGGAATGGAGTGTGATATCATGCCTCTCCTTGATCAGGTTAGACACTGCCTTTGTTTCACTCCTGACTCTTTAAAATGGATTGGGATTGTCAAACTTGTGCTCCTGGAGTGAGCCATGTCAATAACCAGCATTTATGTGGGAATGTAGGGCTGAATATGTGTTTTCCCATAAAACGTTGAATATTTTAGCTCAAGAACCACAGACAAAATGTGACAGCCTCATTTAAATCTCCAAAGACCCAATATTAGCTACAAGACTGCTTGGTGTTACACCACATCTCTGAATAGATGTACTTTTATAGAATACCTCATGCTGAAAATCTAATTAATCGGAGAACAGTTATCGCATTACCAGCCTGACTGGATTATTTCTTTTTTGTGAAAAAATGTGTGTTTAAAAGTCTAAATGCTCCTCTTACAATAATTAATTTTCTGTAGAAAATTGAAAGCACACAAAAAATTATCAAGAAAGAACATTTAGACATCATCTGTCTTCCTAGAAACACTTGTCTGAGTGTATAAAGAAGAATATTATTGCAGTGTAGATGCTGGCCACTTGGAATATATTTTTCTGCCTTCTCTTTAAGTGCATTCTTGCTATAATTTTATATATATATATATAATGCCTAAATGGGTAAAAGATACATTGAATTTTTAACTGGAGTGATTCTCTTGAGGAGATTGACTTCCCTGCCACTTCAGATGCAGTTTAATTTCTGTGTTACTTATGAAATACTGAGAAATAGACTTTAATGGGAGAAGCAATGGCACAGAGAACTGGTGATCTTGCAGAGCATGGGTCAGTAAGGAGCCTCGCCTTGGGTATTTATGAGCTGTGACGGTGTCACAGGGATTGCAGTTTGGAGAAGGAAACATTGCCAAAGCCAGAGCCAGTGGAGCAGACACCCAGCCACCTACAAATCTGTGTACTTTTACTCCTTATTAACTGAGAGTCAGGGCTTATTAATTATATGCGACTTGATGATGACATATCTCATAAAAAAGAAAGCAGCTTATAGTGAAACTTGATAGCTTTACATTAGGCAAGATGGAGATGGGTCTTTTACAACCCAGTGTGGGGTTAGAAGAGTAAAATTTACTCCTGCTTAGAGGGTTGTATAAATTGAGAACATCCATGTTTTTTAAACAGAAAATCAGCAATGGATTAGCCCTGTGCCAGTCATTTCAACAGATTGAAAATTACAGGAGGGAAATAAACAGCATCTGGTTCTTTTTTCTTAGGAAACCAAGAAAACCAAAATAAGAAATGGACCAAAGGAATCCTAGGCAAAGAAAAAAAAGATCAGTTGTGTAGATTGCACAGGGTGCACAGAGAAAACCCCAAAAAGCCAAACTTTCCTGGCTGACACAAGGCAGAGCTCAGACTGCAAGCATTACCTCCTGACAAAGAGCAGAAAGCAGTAGTAGTTTACATCATCACTGGACCAGTGTGGAATAGGGAGCAAGGGGATTGAAATAAGGCTTGAGTTATTTTGTTTAAGCCAGCCTTGCTCTGGGAGCCAGTGTGCCACTCTCAGAACTTTGTAAAACTTCTGTCCACTAAAATCTTTGGCTCATTACACAGAGCTCAATATCAGGGTCTGAATTAAATCCATTTATAGTAGCTTTGGAGGAGATCAGGACTGGGTGGAATGTCTTTAGCAAAAAACCTGGATGTTAATAACCATCCCAGTGAGGCCTGTGCCAACAGTTAGCCAAAGAAAAGAACAGTGAAATGAAAAATAAAGCACCTATTCCTCCTGCTTTGCACATGTAAGAAGTCCTGGGTTCAGCCCTGAATTGATCCTTATATATGATCTGAGAATCAAGGGTCTGAGTCGTATGTCTGAGCATGGCAAGATCAAGTGAAATTTATTCTTAGAATGAATATTATATTTCACTTTCTAAACATTTCCAAGAATAAGATAAAGACTTCTGTTGCCTTGGTATAACTTTCAAACCAGGCACTCCCCTAGTGTTCTCAGTGCCTTCATCCAGCATGTTCAGAGATGCTTATACATAAAATAATGAAAAGAAGAAAGAAAAGAAGTCGGTGTTCCAACACATTAATGGTCACACATAAAAGAGTAAGTGAATTTTGTGAAATACTCTCACTTTTTTTTTCTAATCATTAAGAAAGACTGTGCTGATGCCAGTAATAAATAAAAGCCAGCTGAGCATGTTTTGGAGTTACTGTGGAGCTTTTCATCACCAGAAAAAGCCCAGCCCTGCTGCTGTAATTACATGATGCATAGCACAGGTGTCTCACCCTTCTTTCTCCTTATATGAACAACAACCACTCTGCCACACTTGCTGTATTTAAACAACTGATATCTCCAAATAATCAGTTGGTGCTAATAATGCTCTTAAAAAATATTTATTGCAAATAATGACATCCCTGTATAATTTGTGCTGCAAATGAAGATGCATTAGTTTCTGGAGAGCACCACCATCACCTTTCATCATGTCCTCCCAACACAGCGAGTCCTGACATCCCTAGTGTGCTCTGTGAACATTCACTGAAAGCCTGAACCAGCTTTAAAGAGATGCTGCAGCTACTCTGAATTTTAGTGAGTGAAGTTAAGTCTCTGTAGCCACAGATTGCTCTCTCCAAAGCCTTCCTTTCTGAGCAGAGGAGATCTTTCATCTGATTGTATTTTTACAGTTGCTTGGCATAGAGTCCCCTTCTCTTACCGTGAATTTCACTATTCACCACGCAAACACAGACCCCAGAGTAGAGGCAGAAAAATTATTCACTTCAATAGCTAAAAGATCAAAATTTGCAGAAAAGAAAAAAAAGCTTTTGGGGGGAAGATTTGCCCAGATTGGTCCTTGTTTAAGAGATCTAGTGCTGTGTTTGCTTTAGGACAAAAAAAAATGGTGCAGTTTCTGGCTTGTGACCACAAGTGGCTGTGTTACCATAGTTTAGTGACTCTCCATTGTTGGCTGTATGTTGGCTTCAGGATTTATTTGTCTGATTTCACTTCCCACTGTGCAGGGAGAAGTGAGCACACAGCTGGTTACTGCAGCTCAGCTGTACCTCCCCAGGCAGCAAGTCCTTCATCCTGGGTGTACATCTGTGCCTTAGTACTGCCAGAGGGAAAACACCATTTTTGGGCTCCACGGAGGTGAATGTGCCCCTAAAACATTGATTCACTCATAGACTGCTAAGGGGCTGTGGGGCTGAAGCACAGAGTGCACCAGCGGAGGCTGAGAAGACTTTGTTCAGCATGGAGGGGAGGTGACTCAAGGAAGACCTTTTTGCTGTCTACAAGCACCTAGTGGGAGGATGTAAAGAACAAGGAGCTCAAGTCTCCTCAGAGGTTTGTGGAGACAGGACTAGGTGCCACAGGCACAAGTTGCAAGATGGGAAATTCCAGTTAGATGTAGGAAAAGCTTTTTTACCATGGATGTCATCAGATGGTGGAGGCTGTCCAGAGCATCTGGGACATCTCCACCTTGGCAATATTCAAAATTTGGCTAGACATGGCCCTGAACACAAGATCTAGTTGGATGTGCTTTATGTGGGGGGTAGACTAGAGACCTCCAGGGTGACCAGAATTACTCTGTGACTAGTAACAAATCCCACTGAAGATTGAAAACTCAGGAAGTGAATAGCATTTTTCACTGGTTGGTTCCCCCACCTTGTGTTGATGGTCTGGGCTCATGGTATGACCAGTACTGTCTGGATTAGGGTAGGTGTGGGTGTCTCAGAGGCAGATGGAAATCACAGATGGGGTGAGGAGTGAGCAACTCACAACATGGCACCATGCCTGCTACGGGGCAGGACCTTGGGGCTGGAGGCTGGATGGGCTGGGAGGAGGTAGAGGAGTCCTGCTGTGATCTGAAGCAGATATTAACTCCAGTGAGGTAATGGGATTTTACCAGCTATTTATCAAGCTCAGTTCTGGTGTTGCTTCCTTGATAACTTCAGGTGGCTGAAGGATGTTGCATTTTCTGGCTTATTTTGAGCACTGCTCCTTGAGCCCTAACCCTCGAGCTGGCCTCCAGCTGCCATCCTGCACACCAACCAGCTGCTCAGTGTCACAGTGTTTTATTGACATCCCATCAGCAGAGCCACGTGGGCGTTCCAGACCCATCTCTGAGACTGCCAGGACCTTCCAGCTGCTTCCCCAACTCTGCTGCCTGTTTCAGCTGCTCCCAGACTCTTGCCTCTTTTGGATGTACCTCCGTGCAAAGAGAGGCCTCAGAGCTTGGCGTGGAGGGGAGACATGAGCTAAGTCGATCCTGTGTCTTCAGTAAGTTCAGAGCTTTCTATACCAAAAGTGGAAGTTTTCTCCTTGCTGGATGGAGGACACCACTTCTGTGTCCTGCTGTGTGGTTGTTAAAATGTGCCCAGGAAAGCAATACTGGAGGCAAAACAGGGGAGGCTTTCAGTGAAAGCTGGAGCATCTCTTTGGAGTCAGTGTAGTGCTGATTTGCTCTCAGAGTGAAGAAACAACCCATGGTTAAAACAGCTCTGAAGTAAGAAGATGTTTTCTGGACAGGCTCTTACAGACCTTCAAAGGCAGCTAAGCCCTAAGGAATGAAGTGAACCAGGCTCCCCTGGAAATCAATATACACAAGCTGAATTTTCACATTTTGAAAATGCAGTCAGCTCATTTGGTTGCTTAACCATCCAGTTGTCCTCAGCTGAGTGCTCCAAAATACTTGGCATGTATTTTCTTGTCTACCAGCTTTGTCTGTTATCTCCCCTTGCTGCTCTATAGTTGCTGTGAGGAGCTTTGTGGCTTGTGTTTTCAAAGAGCAAAAGTATTTACCATGATTTTTTTTTCCGGAGTTTTGAAACTTGCTTTGTATAAAGATTGCAAAACACAGTGTGGGCACCAAACAGTTCAACTCAAAAAAAATTTATTTGGGATCAGAAAGAGGTGTACCACTAGATTGAGCATGTGCCTTTATTTATGATCAACATCAGCAGGGAGAATTGTGGGAAAAAAATTTTGAAAGTTTTCTTCGTTTTTCCACTGCACCTGTATTTTGTGCCTTTCCCTTTTGGATCCCAAACTCAGTCTTGCCCTCAGTCTTGCCCTCCCTCCCTGTGTGTCCTGTCCTCCCACCTGGGCTGTCCTGCCCTTGTGGCAGCTGTCTGGCATCAACATAACGGAGATCCAGACAGCAAGGAGCACTGTCCTACCTTTGGACAGATTTCTTCCTATCCCAGGGGTTTTTTTCCACATTTCCCAACTGATTCACTGTAGCCCTGAAGAGCATCATCCTTTGCTCCTATTGAGGCAAAAAAAAAAAAAAAAAGAAATCAATATTAAGCTTACTTACTAGTAGAAATGCTACTCAGCAAAACTGATCTGAAGTCATCAGTTGAGAAGCTCTGGGTTTTCACATAACCTTCATTTCTTCAAGATGCTTTCCTCAATTTACTTGGAACCACTTGTTCTTCAGACAGCTCAGCTGAAATTGTCCCGGGTTTCCCTAAAATGTGAGAGCCTTTTCTGTGTTTGATCATGGGCAGTTCCATATTCTTCCCAAAACTAAGGGGCGGGAGGTCATTTGAGCTGCGAAGCACCGAAGGGAGCAGAGGCTGTGGATGAAGGGAGCAGAGGCTGTGGATGTTAAGTGTAACTTGCAGAAGTAATTTGGGTGAGACGTGGTGCTGGCTAGCAAAGCTCTGTTAGGAAACCACTCGGGCTTTCTGCTAGGCATTACACATTCCCAATTTTATGAACTTTGCTGGAATCATGCTAGCAAAGTGAAATGCATTTCCAGGCATAACCCAGCAGATTTCATTTTAATGGCTGCAGCAGATCTCTGCTTGTGGAGCTGAACATTGGAGCCTGGGGCTGGAGCTGGGGACAGACAGCAAGTGTTCATCCTAGGGAGGCTTTCTGTCTCTTAAAGGCTGTCTGGAAAAAAAGATAAATGTTGGTTGTACTCCACTACTGCTATAATAGGAGGATAAAGAAGGAAAGTGGAAGAGAACAAGCCAAAAGTGGAAGGGAGTAGGATCAGGAATAGGGAGGTGTTAATTTTTCTCTGTCTCTTAGGGATGGATGGAGTGAGTCTATTGCCTGTAAATCTCACAGTGTCACAGCACCCCAGTAATAAAATCCATCTCAGGCAGTAAGACAGATGTATCTGAGGAATACTGTAATACTTCTTTGGCTTCAGATCAATGTTTTGGGGAGATCTGTATTTTCCAGTGTTTCAGTGATGGGGCGGGAGGGGATGGCCCCAGGGTGGGGTAAGGCCAAATCACCATCTGCCCTGAGTTAATGAGTGACATGGGATGGGAAAGGTTGGCAGACAGAGGTGGATTGGAGCCAGTTCCTCCTGGTGTTGGTTTTGAAGTGATGGGAGCATAGTGAGCATAGTGTGGGTGCTTGTCAGGAGCTGGATTCAGATAACGTGGTCTGTGATGTCGCTCTCCTTGACCAGCCAAGAGCATCCTGTGACTGTTACCTGGAGGGGTTGGTGGCCAGTACAACACTGACACTGCAGGTGGTGCTTGGCCCTGGGCAAGCATTTGCCAAGGTCCTCACCTTGGATTCACTCTATGACTTCAATCATCCTCAGACAGCTATTTGGCAAACAGGAAGGCTGAACAGGTAGGAGACACATGGGGCATGGCTGGAGGCCCCGTCAGTCACCCATAAGCTTCTTCGTGTGGCACTGTGATAGTTGATCACAGCCCTCACACCCCAACGTGCCATATCCCTACTCATTTGGGGTGAAATGGGATCATACTGTGCAGCATAAGGGTCACTTGGTCTTGGCTGTTATTCAGAGGATTTTGCTGTTGATGGTGGT
This sequence comes from Corvus hawaiiensis, assembly GCF_020740725.1. Classification (NCBI taxonomy): domain Eukaryota; kingdom Metazoa; phylum Chordata; class Aves; order Passeriformes; family Corvidae; genus Corvus; species Corvus hawaiiensis. Next base: position 73,848,366 of record NC_063216.1, on the reverse strand, counting down.
GTTGTTCGTGATAATCTTGGTGCTGTGGAAGGCACAGGGAGATGTGGGGTCTGACAGTAATATTTACACTGCTGTGATTGGAATAAGGAGCAAAACACATAATTCATTCCTAATATTACACTATGAAGCTTTTTGCTGTTTGTCTCCCTGTGGATGTAATTAGTCGTGGGAGCTCTTTTTAAAAAGTAATTACACCATTAAGCATACTTTGGCTTCAACCACAAAAATGCATGGTTGGGCTGCATAATTACACCACTTAATGACGTTACATAATTGTACGTAAGAGTCTGTGAAGCAAACAATGCTTGGGCTCCCTCTGACTCGCTGCTGCTTTGATCTCCGAAACAGTTGCTGGGAGTGGAAACTCCACATCCCACGCCTGGGTGAGTTGTGCTTGGAGAAGCTGTTTTCTTCCCAGAACCACTTCCACTCAGTGTGATAAGCCACTCGTGTTCATAACTAGTTGAAGCATTTCAGCTTAAGTCACTGGATTTGATGTTTTCAAGTTTGAGGACGTTTTTAGTGGTTTGGTGACTCATCACAGCGCTGTAGCTGTTGCGGCTGGTGTTCCCAAAGAAGGGAGCACTTCAGGGTCAGCCTGGTGAAGGGCCAGAAATAGAAATGGTTTGGAGGGGAGGACCAAGAGTGTAACTGCAATGTGACAGTGTGGTCTTGGCAGGTTGTTCAACCTTTTCATGGGGACTGGCTTGGCTGTAGAGAAGTGTGCCTGTCCTTGGCTGTTCTTGACCTCAGTAACAATAGGTCTCAAAGTGGGTGGCACATTGATTTGGAAGGGATGGTAACTTCAGAACATATCTAAAGGATGTTTTTTGCATTACATGAGTGACCTTGTCATTGGATTGTGTCCCCCACGCATGGACAGCACTGTCCCTGATGGTCTCAGCAAGGCAGAGATGGATGAGGGAGATGCCCCCACAACAGGAGCTGGGTGACACTAGCAAATAGCCATGGCTGCTGCACACCCAGAAGAGAGTGCTCCAGCATTGCTCATCTGGATCAGGGATGTGGAGGGATAAGGCTGGGATACAGCTCATTTGGTGTGGCTTTCAGCCGTAGGTATCTCTTCCTGGATTAAAATCCCTTTTCTTGTATTGTCAATGTTATGTAGTTTTGTGATTTGTTTTTACTGCTTGTTTGGGGGGGGAAAAAAGAAGGTGAAATTGTGTGTTTATTGTGTTTCTTTAGTTGAAAGAATCAAATGATGAGTCCAATCTAAAAAAGGAATCAAAGCCAAACAACATGAGCCTGGGAGCTGCCCAAGTGGCTCACTTCCTCTGGGTTTCTAAAAAAGTACGTGTCCATGAGACATGTTTTTGTTCCTGTTTCTTCTATACACAACATTGTGGAAGCTTTAAGTAAAATCTGTCCCTAAATAGGCACCTCTGGGATACGCAGCTGCCAAAACAAAAATCAGGCAACAAAACTGTGCTCCTGCCCTGAAAATAATTCATCCTGTTATCTTTTCCCTTTCTTTATAATCCTTCTATTTAGTTTCCTTGACACCTTTTTTCAAGCAATACTGTGCCTGGCCAATGTTTCCTACTTGGTCTTTGGAAGGCTGAAGCTGCTTCTGTAGCAGGTCAAGATTTCTGGCAGTGCCCATGTGAGCACTGTGCCAGGTAAATTCTCCAGCTGCAGGGATGGCTGGAGGGTTGGACCTCCTTTGGACTGTCAGCCAAGGTTTAACTTAGTTTTGTGTTCCTTGGTGGCTTATCCTGGTTCTCTCACAATTTCGCCGATACCTTTTTGGCAAACAGTGCAGTGAGGGTTGTATCAGGGCTCATACAATCAAATTACATACAGTTCTGTGAAAAAGCAAAGCTAGAAGTAAAACTCTGCAATAGCAGCATCAACTTCTTGCATTTCCAGTATCTGTCTGCGAAAGCACTAAGAGGACTGTTGAGGAACTTCTAAATTAGGCAACTCCATCTCCTTGTAAGACCACCTGACTCCTTTTTCTAAAATACCTTACTCTGCATTTAGGCATTGTGTAATCATCTGTTCATCTCACACATGAGCAAGATAAATATCTGCTTACACAGGATCACCCTTTTTATTTGATTAAAAAAAAAAAAATCCCCCACTGCTATTTCAAGGTCTGCGTAACTTGTCTGCAACAGAATACAGTTGTCTTCAAAGCATAAGAGTACTCTTTTTCAATTTTCAAGACAGTATTCTATGTAGGAATGGTCAGTTTTGAAGCAGATGTTTTCCGAAACCTATTTTGTTAATCTCGTCATGGAAAGGGTTACACTGCATGCCTCACATCTCAGAAGAAAGCACACAGTAATGGATTTTTATAGGGCGAGGAGACACCAATTCTGAATTAAGAGCAAATCTAATATTCATTATAATGTTTTCTCCATCTGAATTTTTATTGTTGCTTTGGTAGCCCTTTTGTTCTCTATCTGATTCTCTGCAGTTGCCTGCAGAATAGCAGTTTCTTAAAGACTGCTGCGTGTCTGGCAGCAGTCAAGGAGTTTGCAGACTGAAGTTGATCTCTGCCATCAAATAAAATATAGACAAGAAGTTTCTTCTGTTCAGAGGAGAATATGAAGGGCACAGAAGAGGCTGTGATAGCCCAGCTGGTGCCCTCTGAAGTGCTGGTGTGGAAATTGGGGCTCTTAGTGCAGCTCCCCTTCAGCTGCTGAAAAAAAATTGTCTGGTGGTTCTTTCCTGTTCCCTGGCAGCAGTGCCAGGATGAACCATGTTCATCCATGGTTGTTTACTTGGTTGTGTATATGGTGAAGTAAGAGTCGTGCACTCAGTAGTGTCAGAGGTGGTAAAATTTGGTATTCTGCTGTAAACTCTGTTTGCAGTTTGGAGCTTCACTCAAAATTCACAATGAAAAGTCATTTAGCAGATTCAGGGCACTTCTTTTCATGTTTTTCACTGAAAAGGGACCTAATGTGTGCACTAGCAATATTGACCAGCAGGTTTCCTATGTAGCAGTGTGAGCCTGTCAACGTTTTGCCTCTGCTCCTCCCCTCTGTGCTGGCTCCACATTCAACCACATCATCTAGTTCATGCCCTGGGTCTGCTGCAAAAAATCTTTACTGGAGATGGACCATTGCATATAGGATTTTCCCAGGATGTGAATGAAAGGCATGGGAATCATTGCTGTAGTTTATCAGATCTCATCTCTTTCCAAACTAAATTAAAACTTGATGCTTTGGCTGGGCTCTTTTTGATGTCATTGTGCTGCCTCTGAGGTCTGTACAAAGCTGGGCAAAGAAGCAGGGCTGGGAGCAGTAAACCTCCTACATACCCTGCAGTCTGGAGGGGAAAAAGGTGACTGCAGCTTTCCAGGGGGATCATCTGTCCTGTGTCTTTGAAAGTACCAAAAGTGCATGGATGGGTATTGCATATGACAATATATGGAAACTTCCAACCGTAACCATTCTGCTCTGTTGGAGAAATATGGCCACAAACCCAGGGAAACAGCTCGTTATTTTGGCACAAGTGAAGTTATGAATGTGTGGCATGACTCTGGGGTGTTTAAACTCTCAGCTTAGTGAAAAATTTTGCAGCACTGAGAGTAGTGATAGTAGGTGTTGTTACGAAATCTAGAGTTTCTCCTGCAATACCTTATATGCAGGCTGCTCTCTAAAACAGCAAAGCCTCTCAGTGGAACTGCCAGTTATACAAAATAAAGAAAAAGGAAATTTGAAGCAGGTCTCAGACCAAGAAGCATTAGTGATAGTTAGAACTTCTCTCTTGCAGGAAGTTGCATCCCCATTGGCTCTTCTTGAGAATTGTATTCCCCTCTCTGGAGTTCTAAATACCACCTGTAGGTGAGTGTGCAGATGTGAGCCAAAGGCATGGAAGCCCATAGATTCAGCACGGGCAGTGATGTGTCTCAGTTATTAAACTGGATACTGATCTAAGCATCTCTTCCAATAGATGGAAAAATCCCAAGTGTTACCTCTTCTCCATCACTTGTCTTTTACAGTATCTCTTTCCACCCACTCCCCCCCTTCTCTGCTTATAAATGTGCAATTTCCTGAAAAAAGATTTCCCCATCACTTTTATTTTTAGATTTGTGTTTGTTTACCAGAATCTGTCTGAAGCCTGGCTGGATAGCAATTCAATATCCACTCATTGATTTCCTAGCTCTCATTAGCTTAAATACTTACTTGAAGCAGGGGGTAAGGAGATCTTCATTGTTTATTTTAAGAGCATTTGGTTTTAAGATGGCCTTTTGCTTTATGTTGTATCTGAATCTATTTTAAAAGGTACCATTTATATTCTCATTCTCTTTAATGTTTACTTTTTGGCATGAGTGTCTGGTTGTTTCTGTTTTATAGTACTTTGAAACGGAAACTAAGTTAGATACAGAAATTAATGAGCTCACTGATCCTTTGCCAAAAAAAACATGCCATAGAAGATGCATGTAACAAATTAACCCCAAGATTTCCCTGAAAAATGCCCTTTCCTTTACCAGAAATAACGAACATGGAACAAAGTAATGATGAAGCTTATTAATTTGGTTTTGAGGGGTCACTGTGCTTTTTGGAAGGCAGTGTGACCTAGGGCAGCATTAGTAAACCCTGAATTCTCTTCCCAGAATTTATCTTAAATGTCTTCAATTGAGTGAATTTTCTGAGAATCTAAAACTTATCTTTTTGTTACAAAATGATTTCAGATCCACAGGGAAGTTCTCTAGGGGAGCCCAGATGAGAACATTTGTGTCAGCAGTGTGATTTGAGCCATGATTCAGCCTTTTGTCTCTTCTTGGGCAGGAAACATATTCCCTACAGAATCCGTATAGCTAAGCAATATATTTTATCCTGGTTGGTTTTCATAGCTTAGATCTGGCTTTTCTTAATGCCGAGGCAAGATTTTAGGGACAAAGAGAGTCAATTAGAAATGCATTTTTTCTAGAGGCAGACACAGCTCCCATGTAGGAAGTTCCAAGAGGAAGAATTGGACACTGAAAGCGGAAAAAACAAGTAGTACTAGAAATATATACTTTTAAAAGTTGGTTATTTTCTAAATTTGAGGCAGAAATTAGGGAAACTTGGAAGTAAGGAAATTAGAGAAATATTGCAGTCACCACTTTGCAAAATGTGAAATGCAAGTATCTTTATTGCTACAGCTCCCCGCTCTCTGTCCTTCCCTCTCCCCTTCTCTTCCCATTTCTTTCTGGAACTGATAGGATTGTTTTGTATTTCCCAGTTTGGATCATGCATGGAGTGGTACATAGAGCCTCAGTGACTGGTAGGCTATAAAAAGCATCTTTAGTATGGTGTGATTTACACTTTTTAGTGATCCTGAATCTTTAATAGGAAACTAATGGTAGATCAGGAGACATCTTTAGATCAAGGCTTGCAGTGTAGATATCTTGTTGGTGTTCAGTCCAAAAAAAGTGTATTTTCTGTAGAGAAGTATAAAAGATTTCCCTGGGATCCGAGGCTCAGGTGTCATAATTCGAGATGTCAGATCAGTGTATTGAGGAGCTTGTATAGCAGCTGTCCTCACTGACATCTGTTTGCTGCAAAGTACAGAGGAAAGGGGAGATGAGCAGACTGTGAATGTACATCTGCAGAAAGAGGTATACTTTTTTTTTTTGGTTGTATTATGAAAATTGCAAAAGTCAGGCTGCAAGTGAGAATAATTTATTACAAAAACTCTGCAGTAAACAACTAGACAGAATACATAAAATTTCACTAGAGGAAGATTTTTTGAAGCAGCATGTTTTTTATTGGGAGTATATAATTGCAAATAAATGCAGTACTCTATAAAATACTAGAAGGGCAGAATGGCACGCTTCCAGCTTTCAGTGCTGAAGTCTGATGAGCAAATATTTGTACAGAGAAGGAGGAGGGAAAGAAGAATAAAAGATCCATAGCATTTGCATGGGAAGATTATTTTCATCTTGCAGTTGTTATGTTTCTGTGGGGAATGAGTAGTGTCAGTTGTTTAGAAAATACTGTTGATACAGAAATGTGGGACTTCAAATAGTAAAAATCAGGTTCTTAACTTGCCAACTCAACTTGTGATGCTGTCAGTCATCAGCAGCTGGGCAGAGCCTTGCCGAGGGTGTTATCTGCTTTGTTTTTGTTTTTCATTCTGGAATCCTACTTTATTTACCTTTATTTCTTTCTTCATCTTCGTAGTAAGAGACAGTCCCCACCCTGCAGAGTTTGTTATCTGAATAGACAGGACATGGAAAAACAAATACTAAGTCACAAAGTAATTGAATAGGAAAAGCAAATGAAAATGTGGGTGTTCCAGCCTCCTTTCCACCACCCCGCGTCCCAGGAGCTGCCGCATTTTGTAATTATCAATTTCTTTCTGTAGTGCTTGTGGTACTTCATGAAGCACCTGAGCAGAGACAGGCTCCCAGCCCTGCTTAGCTGACTGTCAGCTAAATCCACCTTCAAGGGAGGTGCTGGTGTGAGTGGCATTGATTTAACCGATAGCTACTCGTGATGTGAGTGGTTATTGATGTGAGGAAAGGCAAAGTCCACCCATAAATAATGAGCCAATGTGGTTATGTATTTTGCATGAGAGAGTCACAGGGTTCAAAAATCAAACAAAAAAAAGATAATCTGCAGACCAGGGACCGTGACCAGCATCAGTTCCTCCTCCCAAGTTGCTAGGTGGGCTCCATCTCCAAAATGGGGTTTTGGGAAGAGGGATGAAGAGTTCTGCTATGCTATAGCACTGCCTTTGTGGGCACTGGGCAGCCTCTTCCATCTGAACCTATACTGAATCTATTTCCAGTCGTCTGCATCCCCTCATAAAACCTACCTGAGGCCACCTCATATGTGAGTCTCACATGTTTATATGCACAGGTGAGGGGACTTGGTTTTGGTGTTGGCTCCTCTAGACATGCCAGTGGTTGAACCAAGGTGACAAAGTTTTTTCCAGGAAATGTACATTAAGATGACATTTCAGGTGGCAAAAGAGGTTAGACCAAGTTTCTGGGATCTGTGCCACTTAGTCAATTGCTGTTCTGTTTGTGTTGCACTTTAAGCAGTAAGAGCTACAGTTCAGGGAGTGTTTTGGGGTGAACAGCAATTTTTTAAATGCAGAATTTTGGAATGGGTTTGTACATGCCAGTCCTACAGAGAGCTGCAGCATGGACTGCTTTGAGAATTTGCATTTTTTCATGCTGATGCCAGAAAAATTGAATCTTTCCCAGGTAAAGTGTCCCAGGAAAGAGTCTTTTTTTGTTCTTTTAAAAAGAGATTTGAATGCTGGGTAAGAATCACCTCTAAATGTCTTTTCTCATGTATATTCTGTGTGTGCAACTTCACTGCAAAGTGTCAGTGAGTGCAAACTTTGGAACTCTCCCTTCCTCCTTTAGGGATTCTCTGTATAGGAAATAAAAAAAGAAAACTCATGAATTTTAGTTAACAGAGAACTCATCAGAAAATTTAAAATCAAGAGTTTGGGCAAATAAATACTGTTTGGATTCCCTCTGTTCACTGATTGACTTTTGAGGTTTTAAGGCTTAGGATTTCAAAGCTTCTTCCACATCCAATTGGATAATTGAGAATTTCTGCTTGCTTTCCTTCTGTCCTGAATCAGCAGCCCAGCAGGATGGTGTGGAAAAAATACATCTGTCTTGAGCCTTAAGAGAGGCTAAGCCCAAGTCGTGCTCTTTCATAATGGTGAGGCACTCTCATACCCTCATTTGCAGCTGCTGCAGGGAGCAGACCCTACTCCTGACTACTAGCAGTTGTAAACTGTCCACTTGCATCTATCTATCTGTTCCTTCTGTCTCTCCCAGCAAGATACTCAGGAGTGACGTGGGAGCCTATGGATGTTACCCTTGAGACTGGCTTGCTCCCATGGTGACATTCAGATCTTGTCACACAGAGACAGCTCTGTGGCTGCAGAGATTAATTGTTGTGCCAGGTCTTGTCTGGGTGTAGAGTCCCAGCAGTGCTAGCTTTCCCTTCTTCAGGGTCAGAGAGAGAGTAAAGGAGAGGTGCTTCTTGGGCTGGGATTGTTCAAGAAACCACTTTCAATCTGCACATCTGCTTTGGGAAGTGAGCTTTGGAACTGACTGTGTAGGAAATGAGTCTGGAGTAGCCAAAAACACACAACAAAGCACACAAGGACAGAGAGGGGAATGATTGCTGGAGGTTTTTGTACTACACAGAGGATCAGGTTCACCTCTGATGAAGGTCTCTTGCCATCTACCTGTCCCAGATGGGCCCATCCACAAGGGCTGAGCTTTATATACCTAGGCAGTTCTGTATTCTTTTGAAATGACTTAATTTTTCTTCCATATATATATTTTATATAACTGCTTTGCTGATAATGAGTGTTCAGCATGTATTATGCAAGTCTGTAAATCCATATACGTATAGATATACAGTCTGTATGTATATAAACTGATACTGGAAAACGTAAGACAGTTTCAGCTGTTGGAATGTATGGTCACAGCAGTTTATTTCCCTTTCTTGCCATGTATGTTTTATTCCACTTGCCTTGCAGTGGAGGGTGCCTGGGCTCTGGGAGTGAGGCTGTTCCTGGCTGAGGCAGCTGAGACCTGAGCAGGACCTAGGAGAGCTCTATGCTCTGATTCCTGATTTGGGCTGCTCTTTGAAACTCCCATACTTCCAGATAGGTTTTGAAGTGTTGGATCAGCCCCCAGTAGTTGGGACCTGAAAAAATGTTTGACTTCAGACATAAACTTCCCTATTAAGTCTGCATTTGGCTAATGGAGAGCAGTGGAGTTTCCCTTGATTCAGCTACCGACACATTTTGAGCCTGATTGCTTCCAGTATATTTGGGGACAGGCTTGTGCTTTCTGGAAGGAGCAGTCAGGAGCGGGGATGGATTTACAGTACCTGACTACCAGAGGCTCATCATCTGAGCCATTGCAAGCTTCCAGCCTACCCTGCAGCCACAGTGGTGGGATCAGGGTTGGTTCAGATGCCCCTGAAAGGTCTTTATAGGAACTAGCTTGGCCCCATTGTGTGGTAGGTAAGACATAGGGCTGGTCACCGAGCCTGCCTGCAGCTCCTCACACAGCCTGTACCTACCCAGCTGCGGTGCTGCAGATGTGCCTCTTTGTGCAATAATCACCTCAAGGCAAGGCTCAGCTCCCCCTTGGCTTACCTGAATGTCTGCATACAGTCTGAATACCTGTCTTGGGTGGAGAACCTCCCTTCTGACCACTATATCCCTTGCTGGATGCAGCTCTGGGGTTGGCCCTGTGTGTTTTCACTGCAGGGGTTGGTGGTGTGTGAGGGTTTTTCTTGGGACATTGCTTTTGGCTCCGGCTAAACTTCCTTCCTCAGAAGGAGCATTGAAGGAACCAGCCCAGGCATGGGCCATTGTATGAGGGTTATTGTAATTTTGGCTTCAGGACTGAGGTGTCGCAGTGATGGGAAGTGATGCCTTTAAAGGGGAAGACTGATGGGAATAAAAACACCACTAAAACCACAGCCATGGCAGGCAGATGCGAAAATCCTGAATGGGGGGGCCCATGAGCCCTGAGATGTGTCTTCCAAGAAGGAAGCAGAACCCTGGTCTGCTGTAGCCACAAGAAAAATGGCTGGCAGTGATCTGAGACCTGTACTTTTAATAGCGAATCTCCTTTGCATGGATGTGGGAATGGGAAGCCTGGGGATGTCTGGAATTGCTGCAGCTTGGCTGTGTGATAATAAGGAGCAGCTCTGTGCTTGTGAGCCAAGAGCTCTGGCATTTCTCTGCTTGGAGCTTTCGTTGCCCTGTGAGCTGACACTTCTGCAGAGGCGGGTGCCACCAAAGTGGCATTTTCTGCAAAGAGCAGGAGGCTGATGTGTAAGAAGCATCTCAAACCTGCACAGACATGTACCATAAAGTGGGCACTCATTTCGTGTGCCAGGGGGCACTGACAGGACTTGATGAGCTGCCCTTACAGCAGCCATCATGGTGGGGTCAGGGAGAGGAGCCCATGCCCGTGTCCCAGCACGGTTCCCAGTGGGAAATCTACTTGCTTGGGATTGTGCAAGGGAGAGGATTTAGCTGTGATGTGTTTCTGCAGAGCTTGGTTTCTCATCAGCCTGGGTGTAGCATCCTGGGTGGAAGATGATGTGGGGAGGCTGCTGGGAATGTGCTGAACCACGTGAGGGGCAGGAATGTCAGGCAGAGGAGGAGAAATGGGCATCTGTCAGTGCGTTGAGCGAAAATAGTGCAGTCCCAGGGGAGAAGCTGTTCAACAACAGTTAGGGAAATCAGCCTTCTTTGGCAAGCAGAAACTTTCTAGGAAACTGAAGACAAATTTATCTGTAAATCTATTGATTTTATTGAGCTTGTATGAAGGATAAGTTTGCCACCATGGCATAAGCCCTATAGGGTGGAAAACTCTTTTCACTGCTCAGTGGTAAGAACAGTGAACAGTGAATGTTTATAAGCCTCATTTTTTAGGTGGTTTTAAAATGAAAATGAAAACTTATGTGAATTTTTCTCAGAAATGTTTAAGTCTAGCTTTTTTTTTTCCCTTTGTATATGGTAAATATAGAGAAGATGCAATTTTATCAAGAAGTATCCATTTTTTTTTATATAAAGGTTTGTGGAAAGAACTCTTAAGCCTGATTCAGTGCTGTTTTGTAATAACCTATCCATTTTCTTCAGAAGCTTCACTGATTAATTTCATAGTTACACTCATTTCCCTTCTTGGAGAGCCCTATATTTAATTATTTTTAATAACGGGAATATGAATCATATTATTCAGTATCTTACTATTACTCTTCATCTTTCCAAGGATGTCGGAAATAGAGAAATCTGTGCTTGGCATGTTGATGTACATGATGGAAACATAGTAGATAGACATTTTCTTCAAGAATGTTAGTGTTCACATAGATTTGTGTGTACTGCTTGCAAATTTAACTCAAATTAAAAGAGTGCATGGAGAGCCACATGAAATTAAAGCCCATTGCTGCAAATAAATGTGAAAGGAGAGTCTGTGTCCCAAAGAACTTTGAGTGCCAGACCAAGGGTAGACCTGTAATCCAATGGGATTTGGAGCCAGGTCCCTTGAACTCTTCCTACCACAAGACCATCCTTCCCTTCCAAGCATGGTGATTTAAAACTTCAGGCCAGTTTTTCCTAAGTGCTGAGCGTCCACCAGTTCACAGTAAGGAGAGACAGTCATGCAGTCTCATTCATTTTTTAAAAGGGGGGGAAAACAGTACACACTGAATATAACTTTCCTGGTAGTATTGTGATCATTTCCAGCAGATCTTCTCAGCTACAAGTCAGTGTTTTTTTGTTAATGAAGTACAGCTCTGTTGTACCTCTATCCCCTTAGAATCTGCTTCTTTTTTTCACAGGCTGATCTCTGATATCATGCCTTTGGGCATTATCCTGTAGACAGTCTCAGTTCTCTCCTCCAAGTCAAACCACATAATGACTTGTGAATGAAAGATAATTCAGATCAAGCAAAACAGGAAAGTTCAATGCAAAAAAGTAATAGCACAGCTCTTATCTTTTCATACCATGATCTCCAAGGGATCCATGAAAGTACCTTTATTTATTTATAGCCTACACATGGGGAAACACCCAGAAGGTCCAGAATCACTCAGCAAAACAAGAGTGAATCAGAACTAGGTTGTGATCTTAAACCTCCTGGCCAGTCTCTTACTGTGACGTTTTCTGAAATTATTGTTATCTAACAGAAGTTTACATGGTTATTTTTGGTGGGATTTTTTTTTCCCAGAGTGAACGTTGTTGATGTTGATAATTTAGTTTTCCCAGTTAGTTTACCAGAGAGACATGTTGAAAGATGGGACTTTTTTTAAACCAGAGCAACTGGACAAATATCTGTCATCGAGGGGATGTCACTGGTGGAGTGTCAGAGGTAGGGAGAATGTTTTACACATTGGGACAGAGTGAAGTGTCAGCGTCCCATGGCACACTTCAGGCAGAACTCATGTCCCGAGTGTATCAAACAGTTCTGCCAAACTGATAAGGCCTGAAAGTTGTCCAGGAAAGCTATTTCATACTATAGATACTGCCTACAAACACACTGGCTTCTCTTTTTTTTACAGGATCTGTGCAATATGAATTCTCTTCTGTGGTCCATGGTTCTTCAAAGGGAATAGGAGTAAGAGGGTGTAAAGTATCCTTTTTTCCCCCTCCAAACCCACTATTCTGCAGAAAATAAGGCATTGCCCCTTATGTCCATTGTATCTGATTTGCCTGGTATTTCTGGGGGCTTGGCTGCATGCAGCCCTGAGTGCTTTGCTAATTCTGACACAGCACAGCCTGTTTAAGAGATAGGAAACTGAATGTTCGTTCTTGCACTTCTGTGTTCTGTAGGATTATAGAAAATAAAAAGGGTCATCAGCTGTCAGCTTGACACTGGATTTTCTTCCTTCTCCGTGGCCAAGGGAAGCTCACACACAGACCACGTGTCTGCAGATGCTGCTCTTGAAACTGGTCTTAACTTCTTTTCAGTATCTAGATCATTGCTTTTCTCCCTGTAAGCCCTGTTCAGTCCCATACAAGCTACTTCTTGGTAGGAAAGGAAGGAAAAGGAAACACCTTTGTCTCAGCTTCTGCAGACATTCTTCATGTTTTCCTCATGTTTTTGTCATTGGTAACAGAGAGATGTTGGTGTTTTGTTCAGCCATGAATATTCATTGATTGATTCTCCTGATCTGTGCTTCTGCTTGTTGATGAGTGTGAAATGAAGACCAGGATTAGACTGACCACCTGAATTTTCTGAGGAGATTGGTAGCATGGGGTGAGTCCAGTTTTGGGCTCCCAGGTCTTTAATGGGGTTTTGCTTTGGAGGACAGGCTGTGTTGGCACAGGGCTTTGATCATATCTCATGTAGCATGTGAGGGTTCCGAGTTGTGCTGTTATCTCTCTTCCTGTTTTTATCTTCCCTCCACCATCTTTCAGTATTGCATGCTTTGAAACAGTTGTTCTTACATAATCTAAAGAAAGAGAAAAAGTATAAATAAAATGTGATTTTTATTGTTCTTAAGACATTTTGGAGCTCCTGAAAAAGATTGATTGCTGCCAGGGGTCACACCATGCCTCATGGAGACAGGCAGGAAATATAATTTTGCATATATAAATAACAGGTAAATGCTCATTTTCCTGCTCAACAGGTCATTCATGGGAGTCATGGCCCTGGAAAGTCTGACATACCCACTCAGCTCAACAGAAAGTTATTGTAAATTGGAAAAAATAGTGTTAGTAATATGGTGAACGTGGTCTAAGGCTTGCAGTGGGACTTCAGATTTTCCTTCCAAATTTTTCAGCATTATGCAGGCTAACTCAAACTAATTTGAAAAGCAGACTGATGCAGAAGGCTGTGTGGAAATTGGTGTTATGGCAGGGTTGGAGGAAGCTCCATGAGTATGGTTTACTTTGCTATTAGTTTGTTTACAAACTTTGAGTAAAATGATCACATTTGGGTTTATGTTGATTTGGCAGCATCTACTCAGAAACAAAAACTGTTGAATGGCTATCTTGAGCTAGGCAGACCAGGGCATCTTTCCTAAGTAATCAAGCCACGTGTCATGAGGAATTTGACCTGGGAGAGCTTATTTTACGTCTTTCTTTGGTAGGCTTGCAGGGTCGCATTCTTGGAGCTGGGAGTTGTGCGGAAGTGTCACAGGGAAAGATAGCTTGCTTCAAAATTAATTACAGTGAGATAAGGGTTGTGAAATAGATCTGTTCCTTTTGGAGCTGTCAGTGTCTGCCTCGTGCTTGTTCGGTGTCGTGTTGCCTTTTGTGGATGCCGGTGGCATTCCCAGTTATTAATCCCACTTTGTCATTCATACCATCTACACAGGGTGTGGGGAGAGCTCAGTGCACTCAGCGACATTGAGATTTGGAATTTCTGTGCCATAATGTGAATGGTTTCTCCTTTTGGCCTTTTGCTGGAAATGGTTGAGGCCTGGTATGTTCTGAATATTATCTGTGAGTTTCTCTGAATGATGTGCTAAATCCAGCCAGGATCTCACAAATCAAAAAATAGTCACCCAATAGGTCTTGCTGACTCAATACTTCTGAAGGAGTGTTTTGGAAGAGTTGTTTGACTGAAGTGACTCCTCCTCTATTGCTCCCACACAGGCAGCTGGTTTGGAAGTAGTTACTAAAAGTAATGGGGTTGTGGGAAGAACAATACTTCAATCTGATGGTTTGGAAGTTACATAATTTCAATGGTTTGACGAGTCTGTCACCTATTAACAGTTATTGAATGGCTTAAAGAAATAAAGTGCTGAGAAAGTTAGAGGCTAAAAAGATGAAGTTGATGTCTATTACTATTTTTATTGTGCAGCCCCATCACCTCAGGCAGGAACTTGTCTTCTCTCCTGATGGGACTCACTGTCCCTACAATATCTGGGATTTAATATGAGATGTTTGGTCTGTCTCTGCCACTGTTTTTTCCATCAGTTAAATGTAATAATATTTTCCTTCTTTTGCAAAACACTTAAAGACTTAAGGAAAAAAAATGATAGCAAATGAGAGCACTATTAATTATGGTTATTTTATTTAGTGTTTTATTGATTTAGTGCCATCTTACTGTTAGTGTCAAAGATTCTCAGGGAGGTTTCATAGAAATTCAGTGTCTCCAAGAGAAAGAAAATTCACAGAGAATGAAGAAATCAGAAAAAGAAAAAGGCCTCAGAGACTGGATCTCATTAAAGGAGATGATAGAAAAGAATCTTAAACATCCTTCAAAATGTAAATCATTCTTAGAGGACACATCTGAAGCTAATGCAATTAGGCATAATGTGAGATTAATATACTTGTTTCAAATTATCCTATAATCAACCCTTTAACAAAAGCACTCAGTCCAAAACTGGGTAAATGATAAAGATGAACGATGAGAAGGAGAAAGTACTTGAAGTGGGTGAAGTATTGTAATACTTTTGTTGTGGTTTAATCCCAATCCCCACGCAGCCATTCTCTCATGTCCTGCAACAGGATGAGGGAGGCAATTTGAAAGAGTAAAAGCGGGAAAATTTGTGGATTGTGCTAAAGACAGTTCCTTATGTGAAAAAAAAAGCTGAGCATGTGAGCAAAGCCAAACAAGGAATTCATTCACCAATTTCGAGGGGAAGAAGAGTAGATTCTCCATCCCTTATTCCATACCCTATCTGTTGAGTTCATTTAGTTTGTGACTTTGGGCTCCATTTGTCATGGTGCTCACTTGGGACAGGGAAGATGGTGTGTTGTGTGGAACTTTTGGGCACCAAAGCCAGCTCAGGTCAGGTTGCTTCTTGTAAGGCTTCTCCAAGTCTGTAGTAATCCTTTTAACAACTCAAATAATGGCTTACAACAAGTAAAAGGTATTTCCATTACAATCTCCAACCCTGGTGCCTTTGGGCCAGGGTTTGACATTGTAATGAACTCTTCCCCTTGCTCCTGCTCTGGCTTGCCCTTATCCACGAGCTGATATCCCTGAGGGCGTATCTGCTCCAAGTGGAGCCTTATCTATGAGCCATAGCCTCTCCCAGGGGTGTATGCGCTATGGTGCAGACTCACCTACAGCCATAGTCACCTTGAGGTGCGTCTGTTCCCCATGGGCCACAACCATGGCACTGACATAACTGAGATGTACCTGCTCTGGTGTGGACAAGTTCATGGCTATGAACACTTGGGGATGTCCTGCTCCTGTGTGGGCTCACCCACAGTCACGTTGACTGGAGTTCACACCAGGGCCCAGCCTGTCCAGTACAGCTGCACAGAAGCAGCAGCGATGCTCTGGCCATCTGCCAGCCCAGTTGCATCGCTGTTGCTGTTATCAGGATGTTCCCAGGCACAGCGGAGTAAGTTGATAAGCCACATGGCAGGACAGCGTGCAGTGGAGGCAAAAAGCAGTCACTAACGAGCACTAGACTCGAACATACAGTGAGGGAAGCAAGCCCCATGGCAAGCACAGGAGTCTGCCAATTAATAGCTAATCAGCAGTAACAGCTATAAATTCGATCTAGTATGTTTCAATCAAGTCTGTTGTTATCTTGAACCCTTTGAGCCCCATGCTGGGTATGAGAAAGGACTGTCATGGTTTAACTCTGCTGACAACCCAGCTCCATGCAGCTCATCTTCCCCCAATGGAATGGGGGGAAAATTAGAAGAGAAATAGTGAGAAAACTATCAAATTGAGGTAAAGACAGTTCAATGGGTAAAGCAAAAAGCTGCATGCAGAAGCAAAGCAAAACAAGGAATTCATTCACTGATTCCCGTGGGCAGGTGTTCAGCCATCCCCAAGAGAACAGGGCTCCATCACATGGAGCACTGACTTGGGAAAATAAGCGCCATCACTCCAAATGTTCCCCCTTTCTTCCTTCTTTCCCCAGATTCATGAACTGAGCATTGCTCTGTATGGTCTGAGATATGTATTGGGTCAGCTGGGGTCAGCTGTCCTGGCTGTGTCCCCTCCCAACTCTTTGTGCACCCCCAGTCTCTCATGGTGGAGTGGGGTGAAGAGCAGAAGAGGCCTTGACTGTGTGTAAGTCCTGCCCAGCAATAATGAAATCCCTGTGTTATCTATGCTGTTTCTAGCACAAATCCAGAACACAGCCCCATATAGGATACTGTGAAGAAAATTAACTCTGCCCCAATCTAAACCAGTACAAGTCTCCATTTTTACTTGACTCCAGCCAAGACAGTCTGTGTTGGGTGTACCATTTTACAGATGGAAGAATTGAGGCAGGGGTGAAAAAACTTGTTTTTCCTCCGCCATCTGCGCTGGTGTCTGCATAGGGTGAGCATCACTCAAGCTCTTTTCTAGGGTTTGGAAGAGAGGAGGTGCTGAGATATGAATCATGCTACCATCCCCCACCACCTGTTGCCATCGAGCATATTGTCAAATGGGCAAAGAGTGATTCTATTTGGTGATGTTTATGTTTTACATTTATCCATTTGTGATTCGGATGTGATTGAGTTTCAGTTATTAAAGTACACATAGTTTTGACAAATCCGGGCAGTTACAACTGCTCTGTGAAGTAAGATGCAAGAAATTTTTCGTTGTAATCGAGTGGAGGAGATGTGAATATGGCTCATTTTGCTAGCACTAGCCCTGCTGCTATAGACTCATATATCAATATATGTGTGTACACACACATTATAAATAATGAATTTGGAAAATGCCTTTCTGCTCTTGTGGCCAAGGAACATCCTCAATTTCTGGCACTTCAAGTTACATTAAGAGAAGAGTGGCTTCTGAAATTAGACTTCGATGAAATGTGACACAAGAAAGCTTTTTTACTAGGAGTATTGCTCTGACTACTGACTATCCTTTAAAAAAAAAAGTGGTTTTGACAGTAAATTTTCTGTACAAATATTTCTCTGTTCTGCTGATTTGATGAGCTGTTATTTGAGCCATCTGCTGAAATCATCTTATTATGCTGATGGCTTTAAAATTTTTCTGGACTTCCAGTTGATCGTTTGATTGCAGTGATTCCATACACTGGATGGAAGAACAACAGGATCAGTTTTATTCCAAATGTGGCTGCTCCTAGCAGCTTTTTTTTTTTTCCAATTTTAAAGTTGTGTAATACTGGCAATGAAGACAGAGTGCATAAATTGGATTTCAGCTTGACCAAGTACTTAAATACATTGTTTTCCCTTTGCCTTTGGTATATGGCTTTGAATTCTTCTAAATTACTGGTCTCCTTGGCAGTCTTGATGTAGGATATCAATTTTCATTTAGCATTGTGTGACTAGAGAAGTCATCACCATGTCACAGTTGTTCACTGAATTTGTTTCAGGATGGGAATGTCCGCAGGAGGACACGTTGCCGTCTCTGTAGGAGGTCTCTACAAAGGGACAAAGGATTAAGAAGGCAGAGAAAACTGATTTTTACAGCTGCCAAAAGAGGTCTGAGACTCACAGGAGAGGTGTTGCTGCCTCTCACCAGTGCTGTGATGGGCTTGTAGACCTTGTCTGAGCACTTGGTATGGTCCTGAGACCTTGCTAAAATTAAGGCAGGAAGAAGTAAGAGTGGGGACAGGAGGACGATGTTACCTGTGCCTTGTGCCCTGTTTTGAGGATCTGGCATACAAGACATACCTGAGTCTACTAAGAATGATTCCAAAAAGAATTCAAAAGTTTGCTTTAAAAGTTAATTGAGCTCTGTGTTTGTCTTAACAAAGATTAGACCTGGAGGGCTTGCTGAGCATTTTTCAGAGGCGTGCAAGGAATAACAGAGGATTCTTTGATCTATCAGATATGTGTCCAGAAAATTTCCCCAAGTTACACTATGTACACTTTCACATGTGAATTTGGATTTTGGATATCATGGGAATCTTAAAATCAGAGCAGACATAGCCTGCTGTGAACACCTGTAGTTCCTTGCTCTGCTCATATTAGATGCTATGTCTAATTCTGGTCAATTATCTGTCTATTTGAATCAAGGCAAATGAGTTTAGGAAGCTGTGCTACCTGCTGTAATTTTTCAGAGATGTAAAAGGAAGCAGTAGTTTCCACCTGCCAACTGAACAAACCAATGCGATTTTCCTAATCTTTTAACATTTACAGAGAAGTAACTAATTATATCGCTCACTACAAATTAATATTACATCATCATGTTTATCTTTCTGTATTTGAGAGCAATGCATCTTTACAGAAAGAAGGGAATAATGTAATTATGGAGAAGCAAGTACGCTGATGTGAATTTGCCTTTGGTTGAATGCTTTTTGCTTGAGGTTTAATGAAACTCATTTACTCTAAAAATGTCTTAAAAAATTAACTCAGGCCAAATTTGTCCCTCAGCTGTTGTATGGCTGTATGGCTAATTGATCCAGCATGTGGGTTGTACCTTCCAGTGAGCTTAGGATCACAGAATCACAGAATCAATTAGGTTGGAAAAGACCTCTGAGGCCATCAAGTCCAACTTACGACTGATCACCACCTTGTCAACCAGACCATTGCACTGGGTGCCGTGTCCAGGCTTTCCTTAAACACCTCCAGGGATGGTCACTCCACCACCTCCCTGGGTAGTCCCGTTCCAAGGTTTAATTACCCCTTCTGTGAACAAATTTTTCCTCATATCCAGCCTAAACCTTTCCTGGCACAGCTTGAGGCCATGTGCTGTCATCCTGTCACTGGTTGCCTGGGAGCACAGCCTGACCCCCACCTGGCTGCACCCTCCTGACAGGGAGTTGTAGGGAGCATAAGGTCACCTCTGAGCCTCCCTTTCTCCAGGATAAGCAATCTGGCTTCCTCAGCTGCTCCTCACAGCACTTGTGCTCCTGACTCTTGCCCAGCTCCCCTGCCCTTTTCCGGACTCGAATGGAGTCCTGTCTTGCAGCTCACGCCATAGAGGTGTCGCAGTGGCTGTGCTCTGGGAAATGGGTCATTGAGGGATTTTCAGCTCTGCAGGAGGACTCACATTTCTGAGAATACAAGTCAGCATAACTCCTTCTTCCTTATGGCTTTGCTTTCTTTGCTTATGGGTTTGCCTTCTTTGCTCCAGCTTGCAGGCTGCATGGCAGGGAAGGACAGGTCAGCAGCTGAACAAGCACCAGCCTTGGGCCAGGGCATGCCCCATAGCTGGTTTGAGTTTTTAGCTACTCTGCACATTCACAGCAGGGCCTGTTCCTGAGAAGGGTGGGGAGAGAGACTGTGTTTCTGTGTTTCAAGGAGATTGTCCAAGGGGTGAAATGCAAATGTCTGAAAAGAAGGAAATAATGTTCACTCATAAATAACAGCAGCGAGAATCAGCCTCATCTAAATGCTGCATAGTGTCCTCTGTGCTGCCAGTGGTTCAGAAGGTGCCTATTTCATATGTATTTCTTTATTGTTACTGTTTTCTGTCATTATGTGCTGTGTTATTTCCGCTGCCACAGCACCCAGAAAACACAGTTCCTCATCCAGAGTAAATGCATTAAAGCAGATGTGATTTATGCCCCAAGTGCAATGAGGCAGGACTGTGTGCTCACACCAGCTGCTGTCACCTGGGCGAGCAGCAATCCTGCCATCTCTTTGCAGCCTGAACATGCACCAAAGGTCTCTCTCTGCTCAGATGGGGTCACAGCTTAAGATAGACCAGAAAGCATGTCAAAAGTCATGTATATTATCTCACTTTCTAGTGTATGTGTCCTCTTCCTTACGTAGAGTTTTCTTGAAGTTAAAGACTGCTTTTCTGATTGTCAACATCAATTATCTCACCAGCTTCAGTGAGCAGCTTTGATTTAGACCTATGAGTCTGTTCTAATAGCTAATAAAAGCTTTTAATAACATTAGCTATAGTGACACCGTTGTAACTTTGCTAAAAATTACCTAACACCTGTCAAGAAATTTGTTTTATTAACTTGAACAGTGACAGGATTTATCCCGTTGGTAGCCAGTCATTCTCTAAAGAATAATTTTATTTTGGATGCCTACCCATTTTAAAAATGCTTAGTGTTTGAATGTTTTTCTCTGTCATTTGTGAGTGACTTCACATTTCTGCTCTACAGAAAAAACAAATTGCAAGGTCCTTATTGTACAGTGGGGGCAATTAAAATGAGAGGACCAGACAAAATGAGAGCTGGCAACAGGCTGTGGAGGGTTATGAAGGGAGGCAGCACAAGAAGAGATGTACATTCATTCTTGAGAGGGCATTTTTTAACAAATGATACAATTCATGTCATGCTGAAGTCTGGATTAGGAGCATCTGATTGCAATCAGTAATGGCATCAAGTGGACCAAATGCATATTAACATATATATTAACAAGATACAACAACTGGGTGAAAAATCAGATTCCACTGATGTTTTGACTGTGACTTCTGTGCAGCCTTTACCATTCTGAGGGGAAGATGATTCTGTCCGTGCCAGTCCAGTCTGTGCACCCAGGAGGATAGATGCATTTTCTGGGCCTTTTCTGGAAGGCTGCTACCTCCTGATTTAGAGAAGCAAACATCTCCCACACACAGAAATCGCATCACATTTATTCCAGGGATTAATTGTCTTACTTCAGGAACAGTCACATCTGGAGTTTGCTCCTGGGAGAAATAACCTCACTGTGTAACTTCAGCCTTTTTGTTTTACTGTTGAGATTCTAAGTATCTCATGGAGAAATTGTGTGTTTGTAGGAGGCCTGAAGTGCTTGAGCTCTTGTTTTGGATGAGCCCTCCAAGTATGACCAGTGCCCACTGAAGGTGTGTTGCCATGGCAGAACCTGTGTTGAGTTTTGTGGGACAGCCTTGGTGGGGCTGTGTCTCTGCTTGTGGAGGTGAACATGGTAAAGCTGGCCTCAGGTTCCCACTGATCCATTCAGTCAGTTCTCCATTGATTTTTTATCAAAATTTGAAATTAAATTTTTTAAGAAAATAGTTTTATCCCTTTAAAGCCCCTACTGTTAGTAGGTAAAACAAGATCTTGAAAGGCTTTTACTGTATCTGAATACTTCTCAAAAGATGTGACATGTACCTTGGCCCAGGGAAACACAGCCCTTAACCCACACCTGTTGAAAACAGTGCAGTTTGTTTCATCTCTGTCTGCAGTCACCTTCATACGTATCACATACCCACACCTCACATTAGTGATTTAAAGAGTGTGGCTCAAAGTTTCCAAGTCAGAGTAAATGAAACGATTTTTCAAGTGTTCTCTCCTGCATCAGTTTGCAGTAAAAATGAAGAAATGAATTCCTGTCCTGCATGTTTGAAATTTCAGCCCTGGTTACACAGCTGGGGTCAGGTTTGGCACAAGCAGTAATTGGATGTCTTCATGGGCATTGCTCAGGATGCACTGTGGAGCTCTTCTGGAATAAACTGCATTGCAATGTATATTTTAATACCTTTACCTTTCAGTTAGGTATTGAAAACAATATATCACGTTGAAAGGCAATAAAAACCTTTGTGTAAACATGCCCTAGAGGTAGGTTGATTGAACTATATATTTTTTTTTTAAATTCCTGGTGTCTTGTGAGAAAAGACTTTGTTGGAGAGGTGGTGCACTGCTGGATTTTATAACAAGGTTCCAACAGAACTCTAACGAAGAAATAAGCATGGACTGGGTTCTTTGGGGGTTTTTTTGGGTTTTGGGTTTTTTTTGTTGTTGTTTTTTTGTTGTTGTTTTTTTGGGGGAGGTGTTCTTTTTTGTTTGTTTGTTTTGTTTTTTGTTTCAATTCAACTCAGGTTCTGTCTTTCAACTGCACAGTTTCTTGTAAGATTTTTATATAAAGATTCCTGACCAATTCATGTCAGCTTTTACAAATGTCTCTTTGCTAATGCCCAGCATCTTTCAAACCATTGTCACCAGTGTGTGCAATATTTGTGACAAACTCCCATCCTTATTCTATAAACCCAGAATTTCAGCACACTCTTCAAATATTGATTATGGATTGATTACCAGCACTGTGGTTTTGCTCATTTTATACCAGTCTAATTACTGAAAAATTATGGCCATAGAGACAACATGAATTTTGCCTACTTTTTTCTCTAATATAATAGTGTTTCTAGAAAGTGCCTGGCTCTGGACTAAGGTTGTGGTCAGCAGGGATAGAAGAGTAGAGGGATCTCATCAGCATCATCTGCAGTGCTCTGGTTTCCCATTAGCCAGTGAGATGCTGGGCCCCCAAGTGAAAAGGGAAGAAAAAAGAAACTGGTCTTGAGCTCTGGACATTTTGTACTTACATGTTGATTATAAGGACCTGCAGCATAAAAAAAAATTCATATGCTAAATCTAAAACTGTAGAGAAGCCAAGTCTCAGAGTTAAAAACCAAGAAATCATCCAGTCTTCCTGTAATCATAAAAATCTCTCTAAAAATAATGAGATTATATTAAAATTTCAGTTGGGTTCTTGGTTTCGAGCCCTTAGGGTGTACTTGAGCCATGCAGCCAAACTGTTCCCTGTAACCCTGAAGGCTAACAGATACCAGAATAAAACAAAATAAAAATGAGAGCTGAGCCACAGCATTACTCATGTCTTTACAAACTCAGACTTTACAAAAAAAGCCCACAAGTACCCAAAGGCTGAGGACAAACTTAAACACTTGGCAGTGTCATTACTGCAAGTATAAGAGAAGCAGAGAGTGAAGTTGTCTAGAAATTGATGGTGAAATTAGGTTGTCTGGACTGAAATGTGCAAGAAGAAAACCAAGGGCATTATTAATGTTAAGAAAACGAGTCTCCTGCAAATTCTTACTTTTTTTCTTTGTCCTTAAATATATGGTTTAAGGTGCCATTTGGAACTTAGGAAAGAAAACTTATTTTATTTTTGAAGATACATTCTTTTCAACTTGACAGTATCCTTTTCAATAATTCAATGAGATCAGTGAGAAATAAAAAAAGGAGCTGTAGTGAGTCAACTTTGCAGCTTGGCAGTGAGTGAGTGGCACTGCAGCCTCACCACAGGTAGTATAAGGGAGAAAGAAAGATCAGGGCAGAGAGCCTGAAAATTAATAAACCAGCTGAAAATATTTTTAGTGACAGACTTATGGAGCAAAGAGAGACATATTATCTCTTTCTCATTTTGTGTAGGTTATGGGTTTTCTGGGGGTCCAGTCGGGACGGCCGGACGTAGATGGTGACGGATGGAGACGAGAGATCTCTATAGGCAGGTCTTGGGACACAGCCGGTTTATTGTAAAGGGCGTGGGTATTGGGGCACTGCTCAGAGCTGGTAGACTCAGCTCTGAGCAGGCCCAAGAGAGCAAGAGAGTGAACGAGTGAGAGAGAGAGAGAGAGAGAGTAGGAGCAAGAGTAGAAGTGGAAGAGAGAATGAATAGAAGAGAGAATGAATAGAAGTGAGAATGAGAATGAGAATGTCTGAAGTCCTGGTTACAATACAATAAATCATCTTCTGCACTGAATATTCTAATTGTCACTAACCAATCTAATACAAGATACAAATCCTATAGCATTTACATACAGCCTATAAGAGTTCTTACATTACCATAGAGTGTTACATCTTAACTTCTAAAAACTACTCTTTGGACCCCTTCTGCTGAGCTAGTAGGGTCTGCTCTGACCCTTGGACCTGCCTGCAAGCAGAGGGTATTGTTCCATCAAGAGGGGATTACCTTCAGTCGGCCATACCATTGTTTTCCAGTTGTTCAGTAACTAAGACCTGGTATTTCAAAAGTGGCTTTCATTTCGATGTTGCCTGTAGTTTTCATATTCCCAAAATCTTTTGTCAGGCAATCATATTTACAAGGCTTTCCTGTTTCATCTTCCCCAACAATTTTGCATGATGAAATTATGCCTTGAAAGTAGCTGGAAAAAAATTTCATCATGTAGAGTATTGTATTTGCCTCTTGGACTTACTTTAATTTTTCTTTGGCAAATTTTCCTGTGGGAAAAATAGGCACCAAACTTCATTTGACCCATGTTCTACTTGGGTTTCTTTTCTGTTCTAAATGTGTCCTTTCTACTTTCTTCTTCGTAAAATAAGGGAAGGGCAAACAGCACATGACCTCAGTCATTGGTATGAAATGTGGCAGGATAAGCAATGGTACTAAAACAAGAAGCTCCCCCTTTTGCCCTTCCAGGCACCGGAAAAAGCTCACATCTTCATGCAAACCTTATATTTTAGGATTATCTCTGATTGGGATGTACCAGACTTAGAGGGTTTATCGGCAGATTCTCAGAATTCACTAAACTGATCAAACAGGAGGCTTTCACCAGCAAATCCATGTCTCCTGGGCCCATCTCTAGTCACACACAGAAAGAGGGTGGAAAAAATAAGAAGCCTCTTCCCTCCTCTTGCCAAACATGGATCAGTATGGGAACTTGAACCCACCAGCTGACAGAAGTAGGAATTTTGCTCTGAATCTTTGATTCACAGAAAAAAAACCTTTGGTTTTGTGTTGTTTCCCACTCCAGGGAAGGTTTATAGGGCTGTCAGATACTGGCTGATCCCATAAGTCCTGCCAACATGGAGGTATTTTTGGTTAATGCTGGAGCTTCCCACCGTAAATACTTAATAGCTCTCCTGCTGACATTTTGCATCAGAGCTGGGGGCTGGAGCTGGCTTCCCTGGTCCTAAGGAAATGAGAAAACTGCTTTTCTGTGACAGACTGTTTCTGTGGCTCACTCTGCAGTGGAGGACACGCTCTCCACTGAGCACATTAGCACTGCTTGCCCACAAACAGAACCTGGAAGGACTTGAAATGACCGGCTCAGGCACGGCGATGACTCGCCACGGGGTGATGGCGCTGCTGAAATCCACCTGCCAGTTAGGGATGTCATCAGCACTTCGGTTTGGGGAAGACCCTCACGTGGTTTGCACCCACTGATGACTCCAGGACTTGGAAATGCGGGCAGGAGGCACATGGGGGCTAAAGTCATCTTGAGTAATGAACTGATGGAAACAGAAATATGGAGTCATGTCTCCAAATGAGTTCAGATCTTCCCTTTGTCTTTCACTGTGGTCACTGATTTGTTAGAAAGCATGGCTGGAACAGCGCTTGCTGACATTATCAGCGATTTAAAATAAACTTGGCTTTTTCTGGGAATAATTGCAGGTGCTTTCTTTAAAGCAGGATGGAGAAGCAGTGTCCATAGTGGGAATGACAGCGTGCTCAGCAGGGTGAAAGGCTCTAGTGTGTCCCACCCTGTTTCCCCTGGCATGATGTCAGGCATTACACTGGCAGGGATGAGAACAATCCAAGGGATTTCAAGGGATAGAAAACCCCATCTTGAAGGAATAAGCCAATAGTTAAGTAATAAGGGTTAGCACAAAGCTTTCCCAGGGCTGGTGTACTCTGTTACAGCCCTATGGCAATGCTCTTACACCTTCCTCTAGCAGACATAAACCAGTGTCACGGGCATTGCACAGCACTTGCTGGACTAGATCCACCTTTTTGATGGATATTTTATTTATTGAGCACCAGAAAATCTGTTGAGAAGGCAGAAAGGGAAAAGAGGGAGATCATCAGCTGGTATAAAGCAGAACAACTCTATTAGCATCAATGGCACGCAGCTGGCACCAGCTGAGGCACTTCTTTGGCTTTTCCCTGCAGAGCTGCAGTGTGTTGCTTGTCTGAGAGCCAGCAGGACATGGAAACCCCTGTCATCTTGTGTGTATGAGACAATGTCTCATCTGTGTGCAAGGGGCCATTGCTTGGGTGGGCGTACAATGGTCCCAGTGCACCCTTGCAGCCAGGAAGCCTCTGAATTGCTGATCCTGAGACATCAGGAGAGTGAATCAGGGGAATAATATCTCCATATTTTCTCTTTTTTTTTTTTTTATGCTTTTCACACAGGCACTTGTTACAAGCTGGGAGGCATTTTGCTAGAACTGCCCTTTGGTCTGACCCAGTGTGGTGGGTCTTCTCATCTAGGATTGATGGGTCTGTAATTTCCACAGTAGGCAGACAAAAGAGCACTGAACCCACTTTATCTCTCCTGCTCAGTTTTAACTTCTGTGGCTGAGTGTGTGTAACCAGTACAGCAGCTCCCCTTGCAGGGCGGGTGCACATTGAGGTGATCTCCATTCAGGCAAGAGGAGAAAAACCCTTTGCAGAGTTGCTCATGGCATGTAGCATTTAGAGATAAACATGAAAAAAGAAGGGTTGAAAACCTGCAGAGTATGAGCTTATGGTTGTGCTTGTGCAGTTAAATGATTAGAAACCCAGGCTGAGATTTTTGTGGCTGACAAGCAACAGCATCTCAAGGGGCTGTTTCCAAGCCTGGCCGTGGTGTCGGGAGTCTCGAGCAGGGCACGCAGAGCTGGGCTGGCAGCCACCAGCATATTTGATGTGATGCCTCTGAGAAGCAGACAGTAGGAAAGTTTAAATGTGGGGTTGGTTGTTAATGCTCCCTTGGAGCCCCAGCTGGAGCACGGTGGGTCCATGCAGGCAGCGTGGGTTGTGCCAGCTCAGCTGGGGGGGAGTGGAAGGTTGTCCATGCTGCAGTAATATCCATAATCTTGGAGTCAGAGAAAATGTTGGGACCTAAAGCAATCTGCCTCATGCCTGGCACTTTTCCCTGGTGCTCTTCACATTCTTCCCCATGTTGCCTCAGGGTTGATACAGGAGGAGCAGTGTCAGCCCAGGAAAAGGTGGCTCCCTGACCCAGATCCTGCTGCAGCCGGTGCTGTGACTTTGCCTGTGGCAGACTGGGGTGGCTGATGGGCAAATCTTGTTGATTGTGTCCATGGCCTGAACCAAGGATGCTCCATGCAGCTCCTCTTTTCTCATTTCCTCAGCTGCTGCTCCTGGCATCTGCCCTCTTCTTATGTTTTATGTCACCTGGGATCAGCTGTATAGAAGGACAAGATAGTCTGAAAGCATCATTGTTGGTGATTCAGAGCTTGGTGTGAGGTGATTTTTCCTCCTGCACAACAGTTCTTTTTCTAATTCAAAACTAGCTTAGCTATCTCTGCAGTTGCTCTGCTGATGATATACAAGAGGGACCAAATGCACTCTTGCTTAGTTGGACTGACTATTCAAAGAGAATGGTGGTAAAAACCAACACATCCCAATTTATTTATTTTCTTTTATTTTTCTCACCCTGAAGATGTTATTCAGGATGCAAAGAATGAGCAGGTCAGTAGAATAAGAAGATATTTTTACAGATGCTTTTTTCAGAGCTGCGCTTGAAGTGTTTTGTTTGGATTTTTAAATGTCAAGGCAGTCCTACTGTTTAATTGAGATTTAAATATGAAATAGGTTCCCGAACAGGCACAGACTGTGCAATGTCATGTCCAATATTAAACCTGGCACTTGGCTACCTCTGGCCTTCCATTTAAACAGCTCAAAATTGAGCATGTGTAAAATTTGGAAGGGTTGCATTTAAGGGATGCCTGCATTCCCTCATCTTCTCTCTTTGTTAACTACTTAATTGTTTTTCTTGCCTTCTTACCTATTCATAAGTGAGAACTGCTCTGTGTCTGATGCGGGTAATTTCTCATTGTAGTATGCTTCCAAATTGACATTTATAAATTAAGCAGCGCTGTAACATCCCAGAGAGCACCACTGTGGCACAATTAGGAATGTAATTGCATGGAGTCACCTGGGAGGCAGCTGGGATGGGGAAGGCATCACAGATATTAGAGATGGGGGTGACTGAGGCAGCACCCATGTGCAGAGAACTGGTCCAGACGATTCCATTAAAATTGTACTCACCACTTTACCCTGGGGACGGAGGGTGGAAAAGGCATTTGAGAGCCAAGTGCAGAGTCTGCTTTCACTGAACTCAGATGGATTTTCTCTTTAACTTCACCCCAAGCAACATATTAATTCCTAATGTAGAAATTGTAATGCCTTATGCTAGGTATGGAAAAAAACACAGGAGAGAGCAATTAATTTCTCTCCTCCTGCCTGCTGAGACCTGTTACAGGTTCGTGGGTTCCCTCAAGACCCATGGCACCACCTCATCTCCTCCCAGGTGGGATGGTGTCCCAGAAAACGCTGCATAGGACTGAGCTTTCAGGTAGAACCAAGCCAGATAGGAGCTTGGAGGACTTGGCAGGGAAAACCATATGCTCCCTAAGCTCTCTGGAGTTGTGTTTACTTCTGCTTTGATCACATGGTTTGGCTTGTAGCCTCCTTTCAGATGTGATTATCATCCTAATTGGCCCTAATGAGAACTACACATGCAGAGGAAAGGGGATGATGAGTGTTCCACCCCCAATCTTTTTCTATCTCCAAATTACAAGTAATAGGAAAAAAGATGTGTCTCTTTTTATGTGTATGTATATATATATGTGTGTATATATATATTTTATATATATATATATATCTCCATCCTCTTCAGTGCTGTTGCTTTCATCATAACTTTCAGCCCCTGAATGGGGGGGAATGTTAATCCCATGTTTAACATGGGATTTTTTTTAGCTTCTTTGGTCATACAAGTTTGAAAATAAATTATGGGGGATACTGGGTGAAATTTTTCCTCTCCTGAATTGCAGTTAAGACTAAGCAGGCAACTCTAGATGCATCAAGCATCCTGCTGGTGCCTGCTCCAGTGTCACCCTTGTGCTACCAGCACTCATCAGTCCTGCCCTGGGAAGAGCAAACCTACTGTGTGAAGCTGCCCATGTGTTTGCAGCCCCTGGCAGAGCTGCTGTTCACGAGGGACCTATCTCAGTTCCTGCTCATGAGCTTTGCAGCACGTGACTGGGTTGAATCTATGAAATTTGTTTCTTGCTGGGTAAGCAAATTGTGGTAACGTGCCAGGGACTGCTGACACTGTCCACGTTTGGATGAGTGACCTCCAGGAGAAGGGGCCCTCAGCAGCTTTGTGCTTAAAATGTTAATGGCATGCTATCAGGGAACATTTTTCTCAGGAACAAATACCCAGAAAAACCCATGTCTTCACTGCTTCTCTGGTTAGAATTGGCACTACATGGTTGCTAGGTGTGCTGGAGGCTGTCCAGGGTCAGGTGAGGAAGAAGAGGTTTCCTTGGAGCTGCTGAGGTCCGCTTTTATCACTGGGAAGGGAAAAAACTGCTTGCATGATTATACCTCCTCTGTTTCAGCTGAACTGGATAAATGGCACTCTGGATCATTTATTAGTCCAGGCTGTTGTGATTTGTTGGATGATGCTTGGAGGGATGCCTCTAGTTGATTGGAGTTGCATCCTGTCTTGGAGTTGGGATTAATGGGACACTGCACAGCCTGGGCTGTGCTGGAGCTGTCAGAATTGACCTTGAGCTGCCCTGCTATGCTGGGGGGAAATAAATTGCCATCCTTCATATTTAGTGGCCATTTTGGGAGCAGGGGTGTTCTCTAGGCATAGGTGACATATGGAAAAGCTGCAGAGACCATCCCTGATCCCACCTTTCACCGTGTGTGTGCACCAAGATGGGTAAGTGTGAAAATGGACATGGCAGAGCTCATCCTGGGGGAGAAGAGTGGACCTCCCTAAACAACATTCCTCATAAAAGCAGGAGTAGCAAGTGGGTAGCTTTCTAAGGGTTCCTTCCCATCCTTAGGGCAGCAAAATTCAGTCTGTTTTGTATTGCCAAGAAACTTTGAAAAGCTTTGAAATGACTCTGTCCTTTGCTGATGTGACTCAGCGTAGCATAAATCAGTATAGCTTCATCAGCACAGTAACTCAGATAAGTACCAGGAAAGGACCTGGCCCACAGATAACATGGAAATAATATAGAAAGCCAGGGATGAATAATTTCACAATATAGATGTAGTCATGGTAGTAGTAATAATAATAATATTTTCCCTAGTGGGAGAAAAATAAAACTTTCATGGTTGTTGTGCCTGGAGCTATTAAATATGGATGAGACAGATGAAATGCAGCTTCTCCTATTACACAGAAATGAATAAACAGTAATTCTCAATCACTATATGCATCTCAGTCTTAAAAAACCCACAAAGACAAGTTAAATATGAACACCTGCTAACATTCGTGCATGCCACTCCAAGGCTTTTGTCAACAAAGAGAAAAGGTCTGCTTCTTTGTAAAGATTCTGACGGCAGCTCAACCAAAGGGTATTTACCCTGCTAAAGTTAGAAAAATAAGTTCAATGCCAAACATGGGGGTCCAGTAAACAAGTTTACTGCTTGACTCACTGGGTTGATGATTCTGCTCATTTACTGCAGCTTCAGCAGTGTGTGATGTAGAAAGCAGGAAACACTTCTGCAATTTCAAATTTTCATGGCAAGATGGGGGGGAAATGATGCCAGCCTTTTAGTGAATCTCTTTTCTGGGGAAGAAGTAAGCTTTAGGCCTATCACTGATGATAAAGTATGGGGACAGCAGCCTGTGATACAGAAGGAGGGCTAAAGCAAAAGATGTAGGGATTAGAGACTCTGTGTGATCTAGCAGCATGTGAAGACAGTCTCCCAGTTCAGTAATGGGTGATGGACTGGGGAGACCTGGGGTTAATCTGCTTTATAACCTTCCTTGCTCTAGTTCCCACGTATCATACATGTGACAGCACTGCCTAATCCCATGAAGGTGTTGTAAGGATAATGCATGAGAAATTGTGAGGGTTTGGGCAATTCTAGCTCAAGGGATGCAAAGGCAAATTGATATATGCCATTTAAACCTTGGGATGTGAGCTTTAGTTTAACTAGCTGTTTTGATCCCACAAGGAAGAGATTACTGTTATATGCAGTGGCAATAAAAGGCCCATCACTTAGAGCAAAAATAAAGGAAGACAGGGGCTCTGTTTATTCCACAGAGATCAGTCCAAGAAGATCACAGAGACTGTTTCCTCCATGTATTTTTGATGCAGCTTTCAAAACTGTGTTTTCCCTGGACATCTTGCAGTAATTCTCTGCTAATTTAATTCCTCTGAAGTCAGAGGTTGTCTTTATTACTACATATCTGATGTACTACTAGATGACTGGGTTGCTTAGGTGAAAATGCAGTTGTTGGAATTAGACAGTAATTTACATGCACTTTTCCTTGTTTTTTGCCATGACTTAAACCTAAGGAAGTTCTTGTCTGTCTCGGTGATTGCTTCACTATCCCTGCATTTTGCATTTATGCCTATGAGCTGCTGTTTGCTGCTGCTCCACTGCATTAATTGACCCTAAGAACAGCTGTACTGGGTCAGACCAAAAATACAGCTCATGCAGTGCCCCCTCCCTGCAGACAGTGTCTGGGGAGGAATGTATAGGTCAGCATTTAGCAATAATATATATTATAATACCATGGGTACTCCCTTAGCGTTCTATGAGATGTGTGCAGGCATTTTATGACACTCAAATGGTGCCTTTGGTGGTCTGGGGTGAATTTTATAACCAGTATTTATCTAGTTGTTTTCAGAATCCTTGTTAATGGCCACTGTGTCCTATGGAAAGAAGCTGGGTGAAGTGTTTTGAAGTGGATTCTTGCTACCCTCATGTAGTGTCACCTCATCCTTGCCTTAGAAGGGACAGTGACCACCTTCCCTGCTCCACTCAGAGCTTTATTCTGCCCCCCTCAGTTTTCCCTTCCAGGCTGCAAAGTTGCAGTTGATTCAGTAATTCCTCATAATGGGGTTGTTTCATAATTTTGATCATCACTGTCACCCTCTCTGGTGCCATATCCTGAGGCGAGAAGGATCTCAACAACACAAAGCCTTCAAGCTGTGACAAACTGCTTTCTTAGTGACCCTTAGCACTGGATATTAAATAGATTTACCATGTATTCCTTGCTGTTTTCTGCCTTTTAACCAGTTTTTTGTTCTTGCAAGAAGTTTCTCCTATCCACTGGCAGCTCATCTGCTCAGACATCCTGCGTTGAGACACCCCATTGAAATCTAAATAAACCATGTCAAGAGCATTATCTGCATAGTTGTTGACTCTTCCAGAGTATTCCAGTGCATTTGTGAAGCCTGGATTTCCTTCTCTAAAGCCTCAATCTATCAGATTGTTCAAAGTGTTCAATAATTCTATCTTTGGTGAGAGGGATATGCTTCAGTGTAGTTTTTATGGACCTGCTGATGTCAGTTTTGCTAATCCACTTCATAACTCCTGAATTGCTCCTTTGCATCCCTTTTCTAAAGCTACATCATGTTAGCTGCCTTCTAAACTTTGGGTACCCATAAACCTTTAAGAGGAAGACTCCAGCCTGTGTTCGGTTTCATGCCCACGTTCCCCTAGAGTGGGGTCAGTTGGGTCAGTCCAATCTATAACCCCTTCTACCAACCTTGTAAAGAAGGTTTCCAGTGTAAGAACCTTCCCAAACCTCCCTGCAATGATCATATATGACAAAAACCCTAGGTTTTTTGCCATAGTCATGTGGGTTTATTCATTCTGCTTCTGTACTTGGTGTCTTCCTGATCCATCAGTTATCTGGCACATATCTGGCTTATCATATGTGCAAAATAAGTCTTTATTGAATTCCCTGCCTGGTGCAACCATTCTTTAGGTGCTTTTCCCCACCTTTTGAAGTTCTAATATTTTAGCCACCAGAACTTGAAGTCCATTTTTTCTTCCTCATTTGGGCACACAATTTCTGGGTTTGAGGATGTTGTCTTCTCACACTTCTCACTTTCTCTTGCCCGGCTGCTTAGCCTGCCAGACTTCTCTGTTTCTAGAATTTCTTTATTTGAGGTACTTACTTGGTCTGTGTTTCCAGCATCAATATTTTCAAACAGTGCTTATGCCTCCTGCAAGTTCTAGCTCTCCTGGTTCTGTCTCCCAGTACCTTCTCACTTCTCGTTTTAACAACTTCACTCATTTTTACAGGTATTTTTTTAAAATTACACGCAACACTGAAGATTTAACACTGTGTAGAAAGTAATACTTTCTTTCTTAAGAATTCTGGGTGTGGCTTGTGTCTACTGTGGGTTGAGAGTTTCTTGCCATGGAGAGTGAGGGGGAATCCAGTTCTTGCAGACTCCTTTTGCTGATTGTTTCTAGCACAAACCTCTAGTCATAGTTTAAAAACTATTCAGTATATTTGTGATTAAAACCCATTATGTGATATGGGGAAGCAGTTGGTTACTTGATGTATTTAAAATGTCTTTCACTAGAGTGTTATGGAAAGAAATTATCAAGCATCAAATTTAGAATGAACAAAGAAGAACGCTTTCTCATTTGTACTTTGTACTTCATTGGGCTTAATTCTGCAGGAGACTGAAATTTAAAGTGTAAGTGGGTTGGAGAAAATGAATTACAGAGATTAGTACAGGACAGGTAGCTAAGACATGATGGGTCAGTGTGACTGTCACCTGAACAGAGATCCCTCTCTTGGATCTCTGACTGCTGGAGGCTGGGGGTTAAAGAGGGTGGGAGGAAGTCCTGTGCTACATGAGCTCCATTTCTTACATTCTTTGTTAAAATTAAATTCCTACCCTGGAAGAAAGTGAAACTATTTGCCCCAAGGAAGTACCATGTTTTTTTCTACCATTCCAGCCATTTCATGTACATCCTTTTGACCTGTCATGTTTTAATGCACTCAACGGTTGTTTCTTCATGGTGAACCTGCCATATGATCATGTTGGGCAGAGATGCTGTCTCATTTGATTTATTCCTAAATTCCAGAGATCAACCTGTGCCCTTGCTGTCAGCATCAAGTGTCCAACCCATCCTCCCCTTCAAGTCCTTTCAATGAAAATAAACAGAAGCTCCCTAGGAAGCCAAATTTCTGGAATCTTTTCAGCTTTTTTTCTTTAATTAACTTTCGATCTGTTTTGAATACTCTGCAGCCCATCTCTTCAGTGGGCTGGTGTACCAACCAGAGCACATTTGCACCTGACACAACCTGTGGCAGGTTTTTCTGGCTGGACCACGCAGAGCTTGGCTCCTCAGCTTGCTGCCAGTGGTCTGTTATTCGCACTATTTTTGGGAAATGGCTTTCAGGTAACCTTTGCAGTGCATTAGGAGAGATATTCCTGCAATCCCA
This sequence comes from Corvus hawaiiensis, assembly GCF_020740725.1. Classification (NCBI taxonomy): domain Eukaryota; kingdom Metazoa; phylum Chordata; class Aves; order Passeriformes; family Corvidae; genus Corvus; species Corvus hawaiiensis. Next base: position 73,814,201 of record NC_063216.1, on the reverse strand, counting down.
CTTGTTCCTTGTCACTCTGCCAGTGTTCTCCTGCAATCCTTTTGGGGTTCTTTAAGCTTCTGGAGTGCAGGTCACCTGGGAAGATAATATCCTGCTTTCTTTTTGTTCATGAAGTTAGGCAACAGCTTCCAAAGAAACACAGAAATTATTGCTGTCAGGTTTGAAGAGTTGTGTTCTCCTCTTCCCACCCTCAACAGCTCTTGGGCTATTTTATGGTGCCTCTCATCCCTGCTGTCCAAGGTCTGGGCTGGGTTACCTGGACCCACATGAAGGATGGGAAGCACAGTGTGGTGGCAGTGTCAATGTGTGTGTGTAGCATGTCAACCTGAGATGGAAATGAGTTCTGAGAAACTTCATTTTTAAAAATAGTGAGGGCGCGTGGCAGTCATCTCCTAGGAAACTTGCCATTGTATTATGAGACTATAATGTGCTGCGATTACATTTCAGATAAAGGGAATCAGCGTTGCTGTCAGATTGTTTCTACTGAAGTTTTCCAACACAGAAGGACATCCCTATGCAGCAGTTGGCTTTGGTTGGTGTATATGAGCTGGTTGAGGCACTGAGATGGCTCCCCCCGTGCTGTTGTTCGCTGGAGGATGGGAGGTGAAGGCTGAGGCACGAGTAGCCTGGCTCTGCATGAGTTTTACTGTGTGCTGGAGCTGTGGGCAGTCCCAGTCTGTCATGGCTCTGGTGAGTCAGATGAAGCTCAGGAGCAGCAGCTTGCCCTGGGAAATCTGTAGGACTTCAGTCTTCTTCTCCTTAACAACAGAGTTGGCAAATTCCTTAGGATTGTTTTCTATGAAGACTAAACCAGTTGCTATTAAAGCAGGAATCTGAAGACTTTATGAACACTGTGTGTCTGTCTCACTGCTGATATCTTCCATGGATCATCTCAACAACATGGGCTATGTCTTCCATGGACCAGACTGAACTCTCTGGGTGGGGAGGTCCATCCTCCTTTCAGATGAAATGCAGGAAACACCAGCACCTTTTCTCTGCTGTGTTTCTCTAATGCGCTCAGCTGCTCCCATGCAGCTCTGCCAAGCTGAAAAGGCTCATTGCCTCGTTCACTGTCTTCTACCAGCACATGGGCAAGGCAGCAGAAGGCAGGGATAGCTCCCATCCTCAGGGGACAGGATTGCTGCAGGAGTCACTGGCCTTCTCTGCTGTTAAAAGCATGGGATGAGCTCAGAGGATCACTATTGCCAGGCCTCGTTGGCTCCCTGCTTCATCTGGATCCATGCTTAGGCTGGACAGGATTTGGATGGAAGCTGGTGCAGCTTCTGGTTCCTCACATCTTCCTGGGCAGTTTCATTTTTGCCAATCCCTATGTAACTCCATGACAGCAAAAGATGTGCTCTCAGAGAGTATGGAGGCTCATGTGGAGGCTTTATGGGAGGAAAGGTATGCTGGTGCTGAACCTATTTGGCAAGAAAGCTCAGTAGTCTCCACACAGCATCATAAAAACGGAGCCATGGAGAAATTCCTCGTCAGCAGAAGCTGAAAGGGAACCCCTTTTTGCCCTGAGTTTTCATGAGAATGACTGAGGGTGGTACATGTGGAAAGTGTGTGGCAATTCTCTTTGCAGAAGTATTTGTGAGTTGCGAAGGCCCTGGTAACTTTGTGTGTGGTGATAGTGAAATAATCTTGCCAGAGTGTTTATTTTCAAGCTTGCTGGTTGCTAGGCAAACCAGTTTGCTGAGTTTCTTAATGTACCTCAGCTCAGACATGAAGCCGCATGTGGATACATGAGCGAAGAGGCTGGGCAGTAGAAAAGCAAACACTCTTCCTACTGTTTTGAGAGGTGGCCATTGGGAGTAAAGCTGCAGATGGAGCTCAGAATATCCTGCAGTGCCTTTTCCTACCGGAGCTGAGTTCTGAGCTGTAAAGCAATTTATTTGTATTCCACCGTACTGAATTCTTTCTCTCTCTCTCTCTCTTTTTTTTTTTAATTCTGATCGGCAACTTGGAGTGGGCAAGGATACAAAACGCACATCATTTTTAGTCCAAATATTTTAAATGGATATGCAGGACTGGCTGAGACAACAGGATGAGAACAAGCCAGTTAGAGTTTCACAGAGGCACAGAAGGGCTCTTAGACAATGGGAGCTGTTCAGCTGTGCTTGTGACAGCTCTGAACCCTGTGGCCTCCTCTTTCGGTGGCTGCTCATCACATTCATAGAGGTGCTTCCTGACTGGGGCTCTACATTGGATCTGAAGCATTAAAGCGGAAAAGGCAGATCCTAGGAGATGTGCAGTGGTTTCATGGTGCAGTTATCTAATCTAAATCTGCCTGTAGAATAGGCAGGAACCATGCTGTGATCATCTGCACTAATATCTGGGCATCTCAGGTGATCTCTGTGACCAAAGTCATGCAGCAAATGGAACAGCGTTGGTTGACAGGGTTAGGGATCCTACAGCCACATAGTGTGCTGCCATTAATTTTGGGTGGGATATAAGCATCTGTTGGAGATGCTTTTCAAAGTACAATAGGAATGTGCACTTTCAGATTATGTAAAGCTCCCAGCTTTTAAGTCATTAAAATTAAATAAGAAGAATCATAGAGCTGTTAAAGTTGGAAAAGACCTCCAAGACCACTGAGTCCAACTCAGTTAATGCTGCCATCTTCACCAGCAAACCATGTCCCCAGGTGCCACATCAGTCCATGTAGTTCCCGTTCCTCAAATCCCTCGTCTCAGCAGTGCAGTTCATGAAAGGCAGAGCTGGTGTTTGAAAATCACAGCTCAGGTCATACAGTCTTTTGCCTGTGATCACTGGGGAAGGCTACCAGAACTGACACTGTGGCTTTATTTTGTAAAGATAGAAATACCACTTGAATGAATGAGGTGCTGTGTTGACTTTTGCATCTTGGATTTGTGAAGTTCCAGATGCCTTTAGGTGAAGCTGCTGGCTAAATGGGAGTTTCCCATGGTTTAGTCACAACTGCAAAGTTATTTGATCTTTAGGCAGTGGCTAGTTCCACCTTCATCACAGCCCTCTGTAGAAGGAATGTAGGAATTGTTGGAAGCAAAACTACAGTGTCTGCACTTGCTTTGCTTTGCTAGGTGCAAGATCATCTACTTGTTCCATAATTGATTCAGCCTCTTGGAGAATGCCACAGTGTGCCAGATCTTTTCTTGAGTTTCCATGCGGAGAAAGAAGAAGAAGAACCATGCTTTTTCAAATTGGTGTAATCTTCTTTACATGGCCAGATAAGATCTCCAGAAATAATAGACCCTGCATATGTCAGTGTTGGAATAGGGAAATGCTTTGAAAAAAAAATTATGGAGATCACTTATGCCTCTAGAAAGGTTTGAGATCATTATTAGAATAAAAAAGGTTATTTTCTTGTGAGAATGCTGCCATCAGATAAATCCTGGGAGACAAGGAGCTCCTTTTGACTCATAAGATGAAAGTGGAAAAAAGGTACTTATATATTCACTTTGGAAAGGAAGTGATCATCAGTGGGGAAAAAAACCTGCTTAACAGCTCATTTGTGAAGTGTGTAATGGAAGGAAGATCTCAGCACAGACAACTGTATTTCGTTTGATTCTTGATAGCTTTACTGTGACTGCCACAGAGGACGTAATGTAAATGTAATAGGCCTTTAAAGACAATACTTCCCTTTCTAATAGGGGTCAGGATTAATCAGAAAGGAGCAAACAGTTCAGGAAAGAAGATGACTGTAATAACAAACATGACTGGGGATCTGAGCTGGGCCAGTTTCCCTTTTTAGCATCCATGCATCACTGTCTCAGAACAGACTGCATAGCATCCTATCAAATTAGCATGCACCAGGCAGCTCAAACAAATTAGTTCATCTCAGAAAGCGAAGAGGTTCTTCAGAAACTTTCCTTTTTGGCTTAATTTCTGTGCTTTGTGTGGTTCATTCATCTTTGAACACAAGTTTTATGGCACTGAAGCCTGCGTGCTCTGCACCTGATGGCTTTTCTTGCCTGGAAGTCTCCTTGATTGTGTGTTTTGGTGCCTTCACCCTGCTGGTGTGTGAGTTGGAGTGACAAGAAGTGCTGGTGGTGTGTGCCGTGCCCTGCTGTGACCTTGGAATTCATCCTGGAGTAAAGAACTAATTCCAGTTACAGAATGGTTCACATCGTCTCCAGGGTTTTTTTCCTTGGGTGAAAATGATTGCTACCCTCTAAGGGGGTTGTTGCCTTCTGGTGACAGTGGTCCAGGGTTGTGGAGGAAACCACCTTGACTATACTGTCAGAAATTCATGCTTTGTGATGTGCAACCTTAAATTGGTGTTTTCAGGCTTCATAGAAGTCTCTTTCCTCTAAGTAGCTTTCCTGTAAGTAGCTGACATGGATTTCCAATCTTAATCCTAGTTCTTTTAGTGGGTGGGCTCTTTTTTTTTACTGAGCTTATTAAATATTGAGCAGCTAAACTAGAAGAAATTATAAGCCTCAAATGGGCATTAAAATTCTTGCAGCTGACTGTACAAAACTGTAAAAACACTAAGCTGTTGTAACTGTAGATAACAGTACCCCCAAAAAATAGAAGTTAAATCCAAATAAATAGAAAAACTCTCGGTGACTATGCAAGATCAAAGCTTTGTGCTGCTCATTCAGTCACAGACTGAAATGGTGAGCGGAAACCAAACTGGGGAAAGAAGAAGGAGGGGAAAGAAGAAGCTCTGCCTGGAGTGTGATATTGTTGGGTGTCTCTGTTATGGTCTATTGTTGGGTGTCTCTGTTATGGTCATGGCTATAAGTCCCAGCAGAGATCTGGGTATTGATGGGGTTACTTCCTCCCAAATGTTTTGTTAAAGGGGAAGCAGCAGAATGATTGGAAAGATAAGTCTGGAGTTGGGGATGTGCTGCCCATCCCGGGGCATAGCGACTCCCAGGGTTCTCTCACGCTGTGGCTGCTCATTGCAAGTCACAAAGGGGTTTTAAGATACCTCCTAACTTGGACAAAATGCTGAGGGAGTGGGCACAGAGAAAGGTGTCAGTGCTCCAGAAAGAAGCTTCTTGCTACAGGAACGCCCAGCAAAAAATATCTGTGCCTCTTGCCGTTGTTGGAGTGTCCATCAGGACAAAGCAACAGCACTTTGGCGTAGTGGGAAGTGCTGTTCATCATCTGTAATGGGTAAACAGCAGCCCCAGCCTGCGGCATCAGGCACCTCCATGGGATCATCACTGTGGCCAGGGATCGGGATCAGCCCTGGAGAGGGGAACCAGGGTCAGACACAGCCCAGGGCCGGGCCATGTCTGGTGTTAGAGCAGGCACTCATGGGGCCCCAGGGTAGGAAACGGCATTTTCAGTTGTGGCTGGGAGGCTCAGTGGAAGTTAAATGAGTAGGGAGGCTAAAAATACTAGTGTTAATACAGTGATCCCAGTTTTTGTGTTCTTGCCCAGGCAGAGGAAGCATTGCCATAGAAGGGGCTGCAGGGTTGAAACTGTGTGTTTGATGAATGAAAATAGCTAGAAAAAGTATTTGTGCTCTAAAGAATAGATGGCTGCAACTAGATTAGTCAGCTTTTCTCATGAATTTATATTTGGTTCTTGGGAATATGTGGGGAATTTGGTTTCTATACCATGTGTAGCACTGTCCCAAAGTCCTTTCTGTTTCCTCTTGGCTGGTTAAAAACCCCCTCCACGCTTCGGTGTTGTTAACTTTGCATTCAGACATCACTGAGCTATTGAAAGTTAAATTGTAAATTCATTTTCATGCAGCTGTCAGAACACTGATGGACATGACTTTGGAAAGAAAATCTTAATTTCCGTCTTCAGTTTGGGTTTATGTTGGGACGCACCTGGATCACGTGTGAGGAGAGTGAGAAGGTGTTTACAAAAAAAACTGAGTAGAAAATTAAAAAAAAAAAAACAAAAGAGAGAACATGAGTTGTGCAGAAAAATGGCTTAGTAGAGAAGTGGTCTGCAGGACCAGAACCTCCCTGGTGTGTGCTGGTTACACAGAGCCTGAGCTCATCCCACAGTTAACTCCTTGAGGCCCATGGAGAAAGCTGTGAAAATGCTAATGAAGACTTTTTTCCCTACATACTGGCTCTGTTTGTGGTGCAGTCCAAAGTCACCTTTCTTTGGGGAGTCAAGGAGCAGAATTTAAGTGTGGTTGCCAAAGCCACACTATGAAAATGACCTTTAGTTTGGTTGGTTTCACTTTGATTCAGTCAATCTCCTGTCTCAGGGGGGTTGGACTTGGTATATTTTCCAGATGTTGAGTGTTCACTATTTTTTTTTCCCTGGTTTGGCTGGGGCAAAGTACAAATGGAAAGCCAACTGTATCATAATTAAGAACATTAGCTATGTGCAGCCTAGATGTGAAATCTGTTTCCTGGCTATGTCTGTTGACTTAGTGACAGAGCACCTGCTAATGCAGTGGAAAACTGCACAACAAGGAGGTTGAATGGAAAAAGTGAAGTTTTATCCTTCCATCAGCTCTTTGTCTTCATTTTGTCAGTATTTTTGTCACAGCAATTTTTTTGTTGAATGAGAACAGATTTGCTGTCACAGTATATGCTGTTCACTGTATTTCAGAAATTAAGTGTTCATATTAAATTATAGTTCCAACAGAAGAAGGAAAAACTTACTTGTTCTTTATTTTGCTTTGATCTGCAGGACAGCCTAGCCTTGCAATCACTGCTTTCTCATAGAAAATCCAGTCTCTTTGGGTATGAATAATGTTCATACTCCAATGTTAATCTTGAAATTCTAATCTTTAAATCTAGATAAAACAAAAATAATGCATGAGAAATAATTTAAATGAATTAAAACTCTAAAAGATTGGCATCTCATAGGATACTGCATAGTCCAGGTGTGTGCAAAGGGGTGAGGAGTCAAAACATCTCAAGCACCCTCTAGAATTTGCTGTTATCTCAATGTCACTCATCAAGTCCTTTAACCTCTTTTTTTTCCCTTACGTTGTTCCTAATTCATATGGAAATTATCTAAATCATAAAATTATTCCATGCCTTAATTAGAAGTTTGAAAAGAGCAGTTCCTCCAGGGTAAATGCTAACATGGTGAAAACTTTCAAAAATAGGTTGTTGCTGCACACGGATTTTGGCAGCTAAAAGTGGTTTCATTTTGCAGAAGTTTCTTGCTTACCCATTTCCACCACTGTGCTACTTCCTCAAAGCCATGATACTTTTTTACTTGTTTGCTATGATCTGCAGGCAGGACAGGGAAAATTCCAGAAGGATTTTGAAGCTCCTCTTCAGAGAGGTGAAAACTTTGTGCGTGTGTTGGAAAGGTTGCAATTATCTCCTTCCCAGCTGAAGGGAATGGTGCATCCCAACCATTGCATACACATTTACAATCATAACTTTTAACTAGTTAACCTCTTTTCCCAATTTAAAAAAAAAAAAAAAATCTGTACCACAGTGTGACTATTGTGGGTTTTTTTTCCTTTTTATCATGCAGCACTGCTTGGTGATGCTTAGTGGAAGCCATGGCCTTCTCATAAAAGTCCTGTCATGTTGATGGTGTAAAATGCAATATTTTCCAACCCCAAGGTTCTTTATAGAACTTCGCACACAATTAAATTTTAAACCTCAGTAAAGAATTGTAATTAATTCTGAGAGATAAATTGCTTTCTTCATTAATATCATTATTTTAAAGGCAATGTTAATTCCTTTTTGGGAAAAAAAAATCTTTAGCAAGCCTGCTATGCTGGTAGTTCTGGGGAACTTTTTTGGGGAGCTGGGGATTTACTGTAGGATATATTGCTGTTAGCAAGAAAATGACTTACTGTCTAGTATTTACCTATTCATGCCTGAGTCAAGAGAGGTTTAGTGGAGGCTGGACTGTGTCGTTAAGGGTGCATGAATTCAGCTGTATGTTTGAAATTACGATAATTGCTTTCCCATCTATTCAGTACTGGTTTTGACTCTTCCCTGACTCCATCAGACTCCAGGAGAATCTCTGCTGCCTCTCCCTTGCTGGTGCTCCCTCCCACCATTTCTTTCTTCTTGCCCGATGTTGCTGAGTCCCTGTTTAGCACTCTCATCCCTGTCTTCATCTGTTCCCTTCCTTCTCTTTCCTTCCAGCACTTCCCTTTACTTTCTTCTGTGCATTGACTTGTTGCTTTGCCCCCCTCCCTTGCTCTGCGAGCACTGGAGTGTGTCTAATGCACAGGATAGAGCAGACTGCCTCACTTCTGCCTCCTCGCATCTCCCTCCTGCCTTCCCAGCAGATCTACCCCAGCTCTCCCCCTCCCATTGCCCAGGAACTCCTCCCAGCATTAGCAATTTCATGCCATGGCCTCATACAAAAATCAATGTGAAAAAGCACCCTGTCGGTGCCCAGGGCTGACATGTGACCAAACACTTCAGCTGAGCTTCAGGTTATTTCATGCTTTAATGAGAAAGGTTGTTAAGGAGATAGGGAATAGGGTTGCATGAGTCTCTCGGAGCTCCCCAAAAAATTTTCATTTAAATTCACAGAGGCTCTTTCCAACCAGTGAAACCATATCTGTCCTGGTAAATGGAGGAAAAAATCCAGTGAAATGATGGAGCCAGCTGAAATAGAAGTACTTTATTGTGTAGAGGGGAAATAAAGGGATTTCCATTATTTTGTTGTCTGAGATCAGCAGTGAAACCCAGATTGGGATGGGAGCTCCCTGTGTTTTTATAATGTCATAAACACTGGAGAGCTGTGTGATCAGTAGACGACTGGTGTGAATATTGCAGCTTCTCACAGCATTTAACTGAAGGCAAGGAGCTTGTTCAAGACACAGCTGGAGTGAAGTGCAGTGTTGAAAGCTTAAGTAGACACGACTTAAGGGGTTCATGAAATATAGCTGGGAGCAGCTCTGTGAGTTTCTGGGTGCTCTGGTCTGCAACCAAAGCTGGTAAGCACCGAGCGGTCTTAGGGCTTTCCAGCAAAAGGGTTTTATTGAAGTTCTGGTCTGGCTGTCCCAAGCATGAGGGCTAGGATGAAAACCTTATTTGGTAAATTGAATGGCTAGGGCTGTCGATAACAGGAAAGCAAAAAACACAATTAAAAACTCTCTGGGTGGCTTATTTGTGCAAGCCATTTGGATCAGTTGTGTGGACCCTAAATTGGAGCCCGTGACGCTGTGACATGCTGTGGTGGATTATATACAAAGCAGAAAACAGTGGATCATTCTGCTACTCCAAGTGGCATAAATATAGCCATATTCTGTCCTTTTTAGTAAAAATGAGGTAAAACATTCTTGGTTCATAGGATCACTGCCCCATTAAGACAAGCTGTCAAACATCTGCTGTATAACAGCATGCAAAAGTCTTTTTTCATCCGTTCCTAAACTTCCTATCACTATTTCCCTATCTGCTGGCTCCAAAACCATTTCTGGGTAAACGGGTACTTTGTTTCCAGAGCAGCAGCCTCTTCCTTTTGCTTATCCACTTACTGGTTCATGTGGCTGTTTTGCAACTTGGGAGCTGTTGGTGAGGTCACAGCTGCCTGGTTGTGTCATCCAAGTGCATGACTTAAAAAGGAGGAGCCTGCCCAGGAAAGGAAGTTCTTTTGTTTATCCACAAACATCTAGATAAGCAGCAGTTGTAGGGAATGAAAGCCAGAGAAAGTTGGTGGTAGCCAAATGATGCTGTGACCAAACATTAGCCTTTTGAGAGCCGGCTGGAGCGTAGTTGGGTTTGCTCAGCACCCTCCTGAGCATTTATCGGAGTGAGCTACGTACGAGAGCAGAATAATCTGCTGATGAGGGGAAATAATAAAGGAAATACTATTTTTATTTCTTATAAATAAAACACAAACCTTCAGCTGGTGGATCACAGAATCAAAGAAAGGTTTGGGTTGGCAGGAACTTTAAAGATCATATTGTTCCAACCCCCTGCCATGGGAAGGGGACACCTCCCACTAGACCAGCTTGCTCTACCTGATCCTTCAGTTGTCATTGGGTTAGACAAGTCCTTGGATCTGATCTCTCTTGGACAAAGTGGGTGCTTCAGGAGGAGGTTTTCTTGAATAGGAACAATGATTTGCTGTTCCTCATCAGGTCAATGCTCTCTCTTGCCCAGTTTCTTGCTGCTAAACCAGTAACAAGTTCTAGAACATAAGGATGGTCCTAATGTAACACAGCAAAGTCTGGCCAGAGTAGCAGTGTCTGAATGATGCTCAAATGCTCAAAAAACTCTGGGAACAGAAAAAATGTGTGTATAGCACTGACTGTAACATTTTCTTGGCCTCTTCTCAGTCAGGTCCAGAGGCTTGGGAGGAAGCACTGACAGTGCAAAAAATAGTACTCTGTTATGAAATTACTTAATGAAGGAGAGGCACTGCCCACTCTTGGCAATTAGTGACTGGCTGCTGTGATGATGTTTCTTTATTTGTGTAACCCTCTCTGGGGTAACCATAGGGAGGCTGCTACTAAGGCCAGCGTTTGGACTTGTGATTTAATCTAGTTCTTCGGCTTTAGTGGTTACACACATCAGTTTGTGTTGTGGAATAACTCTGTATACATAGAGAAATTCTGATGCAGTCTGAGTCAGGGTTGATCCAACGGTGAGGAGAAGCTCTGGGCAGCCAGGGAGGACCAGAGTGGGGGCCCTGACCTCTTGTGGTGACTGAGGAACCAGGAGCATTCCTGGCACTGGTGTGTCACTTAGTCCTGGGGACTTTGTGTTGCTTTGTGAATTAAACCTCCAAAAGTCTCAGAAAGGGGAAGAGTACATCATTGGCCAAGTCAGCAGCCAGACTATGGCCCATGCCCCTGTGTACAGAAATGGTACTTTCTCATTTTCAAGCTCTGCTCATATCTCTGCTGGACTGTGATTTTTTTATTAAAATTGTTGTGTTTGGTAAGCCTTTAATGTTTTGCATGAGTGTGAATGTCTCCATATGTTTGTAAAGGCAAAGAAAGATGTTTGTAATGTCATTTCTGTGTTTAACAAGAGCAGCTTCCAAAGGACACCGGAAGAACTATATTCGATGGTTGTGTTTCACTTAACAGCTTTCAAAGGAAAAGCACCACTTTAAACCAGGGCTTTTCTTCTCTTCTTTCAGGGGTGCGTTCTCCGAAGTTGTTTTGGCTGAAGAGAGAGCGAGTGGGAAACTCTTTGCAGTCAAATGTATTCCCAAGAAGGCACTGAAGGGAAAGGAAAGCAGCATAGAGAATGAAATTGCAGTGCTGAGAAAGTGAGTACCAGACCTTCATTTCTGCCTCTTTGCTTCAGTTAGACTCTTGCATTTAAGGAACAGTGATTGACAAATGTGACTGACGAGTTGTTCAGCCTATCACAGGCAGACAAGATCACGCAAATTTAAATGGTGCTGAAACTGTTTTGAGAAATGCTCCTTTTCTTTTTTTATGAATGCAGCCAGATAACTGCAAAGTGGGAAAAAAGTTAGGCTGGAGTAAGTCTATAATGCCATAAAAAGACCTTATCCACTAAGAATGTCAGCAGTTGTGTCACAGGCTTTGAGGAGAGCAGGAGCAGGGTTATAATTTTTAAATGCTTAAAACAGTTTGTTTCCTAGTTGCTCTAAAATTATGACATGTTAAGAATTGTCATAAGAGATGGTGTTAACCTGTGCCATGCAGACGAGTGGTACCTCTGTACTTCTGGTAGAGGGATGTGTTTTCTCCTTACTTTGGGTGGAATACATAGATACGAAAAAGCATTTCTCAATTGCTGTGAATTCATTGTAGTTATTAGAGCCTTGATCCTTACCTCTTCCTCATCTTATGCCCTGAAGGTGGGATTCATCTCACCTGACTTGAGACATTTGGATCTGACCTTAACACCCTTGACTTTCATTCTAGGAAATGAAGAGAGATTGGTTACTTTAGGATTGGTTCATGTAGTTGGTTTTAAACTTCTAAAAGTGTCTTTTCTTCTCACTGAGTTGAAGGTAGTGCAATTACATAGAACTAACTCCACATTGGACTGGAGCACTGATTCCTGCTGTACTTCTGTCCCAAGTGGGACTTCTTGCCCCAGTGCTTGGTCGTGTCAGAGCTGATGGCTGATCATCTGGGCACCGCGTGACAAAACGGATCCTAAAAACTTACTGGATGAACTAAAAGCTCAGACAGCCCAAGTCAAAGGAGCTGGTTCAAGGGCAAATTCAGTCATCTCAGTAGGCAGAGGGGATCCTTTTCAGCAGAGAGACATAAATGGGGACTCCAAACAGCTACAACTATTTGTAGCAGTGCCTTCCTATTGCTGGGCCCGCCTCGGGTCAGTACAATGTAAACCCAGTGATGAATGCAGCATGTTGTCTTGCTGTGTAGTGTTATTGAGAACCTATCATAAAACTCAACCATTGCCATCTCTGTAACCAGGCAATAGTGGCCCATAACCACAGCTTGAGAGTGTTTATGTTGATGGGTTTGTCCCCTGGTACTTGTGTGTGGTGTAAGAGCAGCAATATCCACGTGCAGGAAGAATTGCCTTGCATCAGCCTTGACCCTGAGCTGGTAGAGCAGAGAAATCATTTAGGTTATTTCTTGCTTCTGCATGGTGAAACGTTTCTGTTCCCTGCAAACAATTTCCTGAAAAACCAGGAGGCAGCACCCTGTGCTATTCCAGCTGCAAGGGCAGGAGAGTGAGTGGGCGGAAAATTCCTTAATTTCATGCAATTAGATCTATTCAATCTCTTGTCCTGTGCACGTTAAGGCCTTAAAAGAGAATGTCCCTTTTTTATCTCGTGCTGTCTTCTACTTAGCTGTTGCTAATACAAACTTTGCCTGTCATTGTCTTTATTCTGAAAATAGACATCCGTGCCTACAGATGCAGTTTTGAATTTGTATGTGCCACCAAGGAAACGTTTAGCAAATAACAATCTAGAGTCTGCCTACAGTTGAGGAGAAGGGATATCAACCTGTTTCTCTGTTCAATGAATTCACTGCTTCAAAAGCTGTCAGTAAAAATAGATTTGAGAGCAGTTGAATGGATCCTGAGCAGCTGCTGCTAAGCTCCATCTAAGTGCCCTTCTTTTGTTTCTTGTAGCTTAACACCGAGTGGGGATGGCTAGTTCTTGTGTTGTCTAATGAGTGGGTGGGACTCCAGAGCCCTGGGCTTCCCTGCAGAGCTGTGAGGTGCCACAGCGTTAATGTACCATGCCCTGAACCAACTCCTCTGGAGGATATGCAGAGGATGCCTGGCAAGAGCAGTTGGTCCCTGTTCCCTGAGGGGAAGGTGTAGAGACACAAGAGGATGGATGCAAAGCAAATATAAATATGAACATGGGTTGATCCTAATCTCCCTGTCTGGTTTTGCATTGTGTCTTTTGAGGGTGCTTCAACTCTGATGGGATGAAAGTCCCAAAGACACCCTGCCTAGCTAAAATGCAGGCAAACTCCTTAATTATCCTTCAGAGAAGGATCTTTTGTCTTACACTGGACTTTCTCCTCCTATCTTCAATCATTAGAATTTTGTTTTCTTCCTTACAAGCTCTGTGCTTTCTGGGAGACCTCCGCTAAGCGTTGTGAAATGCAGCAACTCTTCTTGAGTTCCCCAGTTGTATATCAAATTGGGGTCTGGTAGGAAATCCTGAATATACTCCCTACAGTCTCTGCCAGCTCTCAGGTGAGCTGCTCATGCCCCTGTGTAGGGTGAGCAGGTTTTTAGAAACATTCAGAGATTGTGCTGGCATATCCAGGATCAATACCCACAGTGTCCCATATACTTTGTACCCTCAGGAGTTTCTGGTGAAGATTCATCTCCCTGCCAGTCCTGCCAAATCGTTCAGATCTGGCAGAGTCAATATGGGAGAGAATTTGAATGATTCTGTGTATTGAAGTAATATTTCAAGGAACTTTTTTTTGCATTCAGGATTAAAAGTCTGAGCATGGAGTACTATAGGCAGTAGAGCCTGGTGATGAAAACATGAATCCAGTGAGCAGAAGCGTTGGGTCCCCTCTCACCACTGCTACTTTCTTTTCTGTCACAAGGGTTATTTTCTGTCTCAATATTTTTATTGGCTGTGAAACAGCCTTTATTGGAAAGACTTTCGAGTAAACAATTTTACCTGCAGTTGCTTTCCTGCCCTCTCTTCTGTCAGCAGACCCAGGAGAGTGGGTGCGAGAGGGGAGGTTTCTGGGCCAGGCTCTTAGTGTGAAACCAAAACTTCTGTCAGTCCTTCTGTGTGTCTGAACTGAAAAGCTGTTGGGAGTATTAATCCAATATTCTGTGCAGGGTGAGGTCAGTGACCCCCATGTGAAGAACATGGAAGGTGGGAGATTTTATCTCTCTGTCTGTGGGCTTGGACGCTCTTGCTGCCAAAACAAAATGACACATTTTAGGAGCGATGTTCTGCGAACAGAGGAGCCGAGCTGCCAGCCAACTGATCTGCATGTTTGTGTGAGTGCCAGAGTGAATCATGCATACTCCATAATTCTATTTTTCCAGCCATGGCCAACAAATCTGTTCTTAAAAAAGAAAAAAGGCGGAAGAGCCGTTAAGTCAATATTTATGCCTAGCAACCTTAACAGGGTTCTTCCAATATGGACTCTCTTGTGTCCCGTGGAAATCCATGGCAACATTCCCCGAAGACTGGGATGGGTGGGGACGGAGTGGGAAGGAGCTCGCTGTGGAGTGATGTACTGGGAGAGGCTGAGTCTGCAGTTAATCCAGGAGCCTGGGCCTGACAAAGCATTTAAGCATGTGCCTAATTTCAGACAGTAATTAGTTACAGTGAAATTCGTGAGGAGGCTCGCCTTGCTCGGAGGCTTCAGAGCAGGGTGAGGGTCCCACTGGGTACCTGTGTTTGGTACTACATCAAGAGGGGAGTTTTCTTAATGTATTCAATTGAGACATTAAGACGTGGAAAACATGCTTAGAATGGCTTAGAATCTGTTTGAGGAGGCAAATAGGATCTCTAGAACTGGACTGTCACAGCTCCATTAGCTGGCTGTGGGGAACAACAGCACATAGTCACCTTTATGTGACACAGACTTTTTCTGACCTGACGTGTGGGGAGTTTCATAATCTGCTCTGAAAGCAACTGTGTTCTGGTTTTGAGCAGTAAGAAAAATGCAATCCTATCCATTGTTTGCTGTAGAATAGAGGAAATTTCTTCCACTTATGGTAATTGTGCAGGTGTGAACACGCTGAAAGAGGAATCCTCTGCTAGACAGGTTTGTGAAGGCAGTGCATGGTTTGAAGAGTTGGACTGCTGAGAAGCAGCAGTCTGAGGTTCTAGTTAAAGAGAAAAAAAAAGCTTGTAAGTCAGATGGAGAAAAACATGCTTGATTTGCTTGTGGGGTTGGTTTTGTTTTTTTTTTTTTCCTTGGCTACACCACAATTTATCACAAGAAACTCTCTGCTGCCTGGGTAATACCTGTGCAATCGTACAGACTCAGTGCTGAGTCAGAGCAAAGCAAGGGGAAGAACAATAAACTGTGTGTAGCACTGCACCCAGGTTTATTGATTGCTTAATGGCAGTAATGTGCACGTGTCTTGTTAAGCAATACTGTCTAGCTAGCAAATCATACTCTGCTTTAGCTAGTTTCTGCTGAACAGGGATTTTAAAAATAATTTCTAAATATTTAGGTGTCTCTTCCCTTCTCCCCCTCATCTTTGCTATCCTAGATCCTTTGGAAGAGGCACCGTTTAATTCTTTATTACAAATCACATCCTTGCCTTACTGAGGTCTGGGGCTATTTTTCCTGTTAAACAGAGTGAACTGTTCCTAGCAGGTCAGCTAAACTTCTGCCGGTGCTTTCCATCCCCATTTCCTCAGGAGACAGGATGTTCAGGCAGTGATTCATGCACAGTCACTGCCTCACTCCTTACATGCCTGCACCTACAGCCAGGAGCTGCTGCTGGGATAAAGAACAGGGAGTGAGGAGGGGAGGTGTCCTCCTGCAAATCCTGGGAGGTCAGGGCTATACCCAACGTGAAACTAAACAAAAAACAGCAATGAAAGATTTTCCTAATGTGGGTGGAAGTGTGAGTGCGCCTGCTCTCCCATAAATCAGATGATGGTCAAAGGGGCCCCTTGCTCCATGCCAGGAGGCAGTGCTGTTCCTCATGTTAAAGAGAATAAGTGTGGAAGAATCACCCCTTCTCAAGATTTACATGAAGGTTGCAGGGGTAATTAAAAAATTGTACCTCTTTGCTCCTTTTCAGCGGCCCATTGACAAGCTCCCTGAAAAACCTCTCTGTCCCAGATTCTTATCTCTGTTATGCCCCATCCCTCCAGAGCTGACCCCATAGCCTCCAGGAAGACAAATCCAAATTTAGTTTTGAAACCCATTAGTTACCTCTTATTAAACTCTTCTGTGCAATTTAACTCGGAATCAAAGGCTAAATTAATTCTGAATAAAACTGGCCATGCAGAAGTGTAATATGCCCTAACATAAATTCTGGCATTTAATTAATTCAGATGAACATTCCTGAATGACTCTGTGGGACAGACCCATCTATTCAAGCCACAGTTGTCTTTGGGTCAAAAAATACAGCCCTTGCAGGCCTGGGTGGTCCCGTACGCCAGTTTCCCAGTCTGGAGGCTCTGCTGGTGCCCACTGCTATTCTCCTATGGTAATTGTTTTTCTGTCAGAGGTTACACAGCAGAGTACAGGGCCAGCTGAACTAAAGAGGAGACATTCACATCCTGTGTTGGTAAGTGCTAATATAAAAGTGATGGTAATTAGATTGTGTAGCGCATGTACAGAAAGCTGTGGGATTGACCTTTAAGGGGTTAATTACCTCTTTGCACCCCAGCAGTAAGAGCTCTTTTTTTCTGTCAAGAAATGGATGGATGGTTAGGAAATGAAAAAACCAAAAAAAAGCACGTGACATCTCTGTCTGTCAGGTATCATAATTTCTCTGGTGCTTTGCTTACTCCAGCAAACAGGCTTGCTGCTTTTTTATTTTTTTCCCCTGTTTTTCCTCCTCTGTGAATAATGGTAAGAAGATCGGCTGCCTCAGCAAGAATTGAAGAGACAGCTGGTTGTTGTATTAAGTACTCACTCTCAGAGAAAGCTTTTATGTAGATTTACTTGTTAAAACCTGGCTTGCTCGTGCCACTGCAGTTGTGCTGGGGTGACAGAAGGCTGACTCTGCTCTCCCTATGCATCTATGCTCCAAACCCTGCCAACTGCAAATCCAGGGCCTCCCAAAAACCAGCTCCCACGTGAGGCCCTGCATCCCCAAGGATGGCTCAGGGTGCTCAGACATGCCGCCACCAGTTCAAGGGTGATACCCAGTGGTACCATTAATGACGTTGATGTCAGTGGTGTTGGGGTAGGGCCCTTCCAATATATTTGTTGGCACCGTGCGTGGATTTGCTTCATCATTGTCCCCGTACATCTTTTGGGCTGATCTGGATCCCTGGAGGGACCTCAGTGTCTGCCTGGGGAGCCTCCCTTACAGCTGTGCAGTTCTGCAGAAATCCCTGCTAGGGAGGCAGGCAGGCGTGGAAAGGAGCCAGGATCTACAAAACTCAGGGTAGGGGGACAGTTGGGCATGCCTGGAGGCTGACATCAGCCTAAACCATGAGATCATCTCCTGGATCAAGGAGATGCAGACTGGATGAATTGCCCTTCTCGGGTTTCAGGCAAAAGGGAATCTGACCCTGTATGTGTGGATATGGCACAGGGCAGCTCTGCCTTGGCACTCGCAGTTGGCTCAGCGTTAAGCAAATAGTTTTGCTACAAAGAACTCATCCGAGTGAAAAAAATGTGAAACCTGAAACAAAGCTGACACCATTCTTCATCACTAAGATGATGGAAACTTTGCAGGGGAAGACTTGCAGCCAGGACTGCCTGGATTGCATTTCATGCTAGAGTAGATGTAAGCAGATGTAGGCAGATCAAGGCATCTTAAAAAATCCTTAAAATACATCAAGTGAGAGAGAAAAATCCCCTCTGAAGCAGTAATCCCAGAATCCTTTCTATCTTCTCTGGTCTTGCACAGTTTCATTCACGTGCAGTGTGCTGGGTCAGGCTGCAGGGATAGTGCGTGGCATTTCTGTGTCTCAGCCTGACTTCACACCCTGCCCACCCAGACAGCTGTGTCCCTTCAAGGAGATTATAGTGTGATAAGTCATTTCACTGTAATTGCTGAGTGGTGACGCAGCTGTCCTCTCTCCTGAGTGGTGGTGGTGGTTTACCAGATCTCCCTGGCGTAACTGTTGTCCTCCAAGGTGACCCCATATCCTGACTCATCTCAAAAAATGGCACATCCATGTTAGAAGGAGGACATGGAAGCACACTGTCGTTCAGTGCTCCAACTTTTAAAATAATTCAAGGAAGTAACAGCTGATTTCTGAAAGAGTTCTAAGAAGGGTCCAAATTAGCAGATTTGTCAGCCTTAGGTGGTGTCTGTTTCTGTGCCACACAGAATCACAGAATATCCTGACTCAGAAGGCACCCACAAGGATCATTGAGTCCAACTCCAGGCTCTGTACAGGACACCCCAAGACTCACACCATGTGCTTGAGAGCATTGTCTAAATGCATCTTGAACTCTGGCAAGCTTGGTGCTGTGACCGCTTCCCTGGGGAGCCTGTTTTGTGCAGAGGTGGAATAACAAAGCCAGGGTCCTTTCAGAGCTCCTAGCTGAAGAATGAGAATATATGCCCTATTTTCCAGTAATACTCAGGAAGATGATTATGATTGTGTTCAGTGGTACAGGTATCTGATTATATTGCCATTGTCTGTTACCTAAAAGAAAAGAATTGTTAAGATGGATAAAGCCTTTTAAATAAGATCTAAAAGTTTGATAAATGACTCAATTTTAAATCTGGATTCATAAGGTCTATCTTTGTTACACCCACAGGTTTAAACCAAAGAGTTAGCTAATTTGCAAGCACATGCCTTTGGTAGTAGGGACAGCATTTTCTCCAGTGCCTGCAGTTCACAACTTTAAGGATGTCTTGGTGCCTAAAAGCAGCTGAGGATGTACTCAATATACTCCTGGGTGGCTTCATTAGGCAAAATACTTCCTCTTCTGTTTTTTCTCCCAAGATTCTTCATAGGGAATCTGGAATGTTTTGTCTGAAAATAAGGGTGGGTTTTTTTCCATGAAAGTAATTTCTTCATTTGGAAGAAGTACAGAAGCTGTTTAAATGTCTCATGACATTAGGGAAGTGAAGATATCCTTGTTATTATCGGCCTATTGCATTTTGCCTTTATTCTCTACTTTTGTCTTAAAACATGAACTGGAAGAATTCAGTATTTTGTAATAAACTGTTGTGATGTGCTGTTGGGAACCAGTTAGTTTCTAACCTCAGGGTACCCATATTTTGATGGTGGGTAAGTTTTTAGATGCATAGTCCAAGTAACTCAGTGAATAATCCTTTATCTTACATTTATGCTGTTAAAATCCGCGTCAGTAACTCATAAAACACTGGACTATTGGAGTGGTGAAGTAGAGTTATGATTTGTGAAGCACTGCATAAAGAGAACAAGTAAATGCAAGGTAAGAATCATCTGGCCAGCTGGAAGCATCATCAAGGTACACAGCTGCATCTGAGCTCAAATCTCATTTGCTGTGGAAATCATCAAATACGCATTTCTAAGTGGATCAGAATGTACGGGGAGGATAAACAAGTATTCAAAAAGTGTCAGTTCAAGAAGGTAGAAACAGAAATCTTATCAGAAATTACAGCTTTCATGAGTACTCCTTGTCCGAAGCAGTTTTTTGCTCTCAGTTGCATGTTAAAATGCTTTGTAAACACAAGCTGCTGTATTTTTGGCCTTCATTATATGAAATTAAACGGTAATGTTATCAGTGGGCAGGTTTTTCTGAGACTCCAGTGTGAATTTAAAACAACTCCATTGGCAACTTACACCTCCTGTTTTCATTTATAGAAGATGAATCATGATTAAATTTTGTGTCTCATTTGAGGTAACAATTCTAGGTGTCTTAAACCAGAGTTTGGTAGAAGGGGGCTGGTTCTGACCATAATAAAATGGGGAAATATTTGTACTCCATCCCACGTTCTGCTGCATTAGGTTAAACCTGACAGCAACCTCTGTGTTTGGAATATATCCAAAATATCCTGAACTGACAGCTGCATAAATTAATTGCTATTTGACCAACTAAGTCTGCAGCTGTCAACTGTGATACATATTGATTGTTTTCTCATAATGCTTACTCATACAGCACTTTGTTTGTGTTCAGTAAGAGTTTTGAAGGGAAAAAAAAGTTAAAAAAAATCTGTAGGTACAGAATTTATCTTTTAACAAAGGCAGACGTACAGAACACTCACCAGGGCTCTGCCCTGGTGATCAGTTTGACCAAAGAAATGCTGATGATAATTTTGTTCCAAATTAAACCTTGATTATTTTTTTTAAATCAGAAATTCTAATTTTTTTAATTGTGTCTTATGTTCCTAAGGCACTGGCTTAATCAGAATAGATCTTTTTTATCCAGAGCTAAGAGTGGCCCTAGTAAGGGGTTGTGCTTCTGGAGTTATAGGACTTTAAGCCTATTAACCAAACCAGTTTTCAAAATAAAGCCTAACATTTTCTTTGCTTGCATCCATATTTCTGTGTCTCTAGCTATCACGGGCATCTGCCTATATAGCCCAGGTCTTAAATCTCTCTAAGTGCAGAAACCTGTGGGTTAGTTTTAATACTGACAAGTTGTATCAGTAAATGGACTATGAAATCATCTCCCTAAGGATAGGTGACAGCTTTTACTCTGCCAGCTGTTTTATCAAATGAAAATTATGGACCATTACATTAAACAGGAATGCTTTTGCCTCCTTGACTTACCCTTAATTTTTTGTCCAGGAAAGTAGAAATAGGTGAATTCAAGCCTTCTTAGTGTTAAGAGGTTCTTCTTTGAAGGCACTTAAAAATATAAATAGCAGGATTTATATATTTTTCTTGAAAATTTGTTCAATAACTTTGAGAAGGGATATTGGTAGGAAGCTTTTGCAAATAATGTAATATATATTACAGCTCTGTACTGAACCAAAACCAACTGACAAATGTGCAGCAGTGAGCTGTGCCAGATACATTTCTGCACACCAGCAGTGTCCCCTTCTGAGATCAGTCCAAATTTCTATATATAATCTGTTTGGTTCCCACCAAATAAAATAACAACCTGCTTCAAATATCTTCATACCTTTGTGATATCTCCTGTCTTGGCTGACGCACCAGGGATTAAACTGCGACCTTTTTGGACTTAAACACACATATCTTTACAGCCTCAGCTAAGCAGCCACTCTCTGCAGGCCCCTGGAATGGATTCAGGCCTTGATGGACTGGGCTCTGAGTGCAGTAATTATCTTATGCTGAACTACTGGTTTGAAAAGTCCACATTGGTGTGGGGTTGTTTCTCAGCTGTTTAATTTTTTTTCCTGTCCACCAAAAGCAGAAGAGTTCACATTCAGCAGCAGCATTTGGCAGAATGCATTTTGCCAAGAAGCATCTCTCCAGACCGAAGCAATCTGGTCACTCCCATGTCTGCTGTAAACTTGATAATTAGAGGAGAAAACAACGGCTGTTCACAGCTTTGCTCTTAAAGGGGATAATGGGGGATTTCTAACTGAAAACAAAGAGGAAAGGACTTTTTCATAGTTTTATATATGCTCTCTTATGCAAGCCACAACAAAGACGTGGACATGACATGATCCAAAAAGATGTAGCTTTTATTGGCATTTACATAGAAATGCCAGTTGTCCCCTTTCTGTGTTACAGTAATAGCAAAGGCTGTCTGATTTATATTTACTACAAGTGGGTTGGTTGGGAGGGAAGCTGAAAATTTTCATGAAGTTTGAAACTTTTCCTTCTGTGTTTTTTGTGTGTTCCTGAGAAAATTACTGTTGAGGGAAACCGCTGTGTGTCCCACAGTGTTTATTATGTCTTGAAGGCATTGTCCTTGCCATTTATGGTGTCCAACACACACGTCCAAGCCATGTAGCACCAGCATGGGTAAACGAGCACTCGTCATTAACAAATAGGTATGGGTAATATGATCTAATGCTATTCTGGTCAATAGGAAAATTCAAAGTCGTTGAACTTGGTTACATGACTCCTCGAGGCTCCCTTGAGAATCTTGGCCCAAAGCAAAAGGGGGAAGAAATCCCAAGCTGAGGTCACCCATGTGGATTGTAGGACTTTGTCTTGTGTAGTTGTGCAGTGTGAACCTAGGGCTTTATACACAGTAGATGTGCTGGACAGCCTCCTTTCCTCATCCCCAGTGCCTCCTGGATTGATGCATCTAAGAAAAGGGCCATAGCCCATATGGGGATTTACTGTTCCAAAGGTAGTTGCTCCTTTGTCATGTCCTCCTAACTCAGGTTCTTCAGCTGAGCCCACACAGAATCCTGGCTTTCCCACAGAGAGAGCTCTGTGCCATCTCTGGATTATGACTGGGAACAGTGGGTGTTCTTGGTGTTGCTGCTGATTTCAGCTGCTGTGACTGGGGCCAAACTTCAGCCTGCAGAGAGAGAATCTGCCAGGGACTGGCCATGTCCGCTCTGCTCCCTCTGCATAGCCACAAAACTGGAACAAGGGAATCCAAAAGGCTGCTTCTGTGAAAGGGTGGGGAAGATGGTCTGTGTCTTATCTAGTGGGGCTTCCTCCTGCTGGTGTCATTAAGTTGGTTTTCCTTCTAGAAACTGAAAGACCAGACAAGAGTTTATCACCAAACTTCACCCTGAAAGGATGGGGTTGGCATGTAGAGATTTTCTCCCCTCTTTTCTCTGATTTACTATTAGGACACTGAATTGCTGACTTTGTTTAAAATTCCTCCTACCATTAGAAGCATATGTTTCTGATTTTCTTTCTTATGATGATGTAGTTTGCACTCTTACCCAAGAGCTGTTTTAATAGGACCAACTATATTTGGAATCACTCTGAATTGCTCTTGAAATGGAAGACTGATGTCAGTATTTCTGGCAAACTTTCACTATATTTCTTTCCCCATAGTTGAGTATTAAATGACTATTCAAGCTGTAACACCTACACCATTTTATTTTAACATAATTAGATTTGTTTTATTTCAGTACTGTATATACTCCTAGAGTAGCTGATATAGGTAAACGTATTAATAGGATGGTTTGGGGAGGATTTAGTAAATTTAGAAAGAGGATGCCAGCGAGTGTAGACCGTTGTGCTTTGCATCAGTTTACACACAGTGAAATCTTACAAGCTTTAGAGATGTGATCCTGTGTTGACACTGTGACATCTGTATCTCAAGCACACTTGACTGGCATTTTTAAAAGTATCTGCACAGGGCAGTGATCTGGATCCCACTGAAATCCCCTATCCAGAGGACATTAGAAGACCTCATGGGTTTTGTTCATCAGCTATATAATTTCCTGTGTCGTGATTATGCCTACAGCATCCATGTGGCAGATGACTGTTCTCTGCTCTTGGGGCTGGTTGTAGGTAGTCCATCACAGTCCTCCCAGTCCTGAACAACAAAACCAAGAAATGTCAGTCCTGAGAGGGAGCACTCAGCTCAGTGCTGGTCTGGGCCTTGAACCATCTTTGAAACCTCTTTAAGATTCCCTTGTGAAAAAGCAACTGATCTTTTTCAAGAACAAAACAGTACCCAAACTGCCCAAAAGTTCAGACTCATTTTGGACTAGACTTTGTGTTTCAGCAACTCTGAACTCTGTGTTTTGCTCTGGAAGGAGAAAGTCACTCACCTGATCTGACCCACTGCAGCAAGTGGGCTGTCTTATTTCATCTGTGCGTGCTACGTAGATCTCGATAACTGGATTTGACTTGTGGTTAGAAAAGCAGCCAGGCTTCATGGGAGTCTCCTGCTTCTACACTAGCACTGCAAAAGCATCCCATATAGTCCTTCCATAAAAATACTCAATTATTCTCATTTGTCTGGGAGTTTGTCATGATTTAACTTCTATTTACTTGTGGTTGTATTTCTCAGTATGTTAAAAGATCTCATGTTTCTTTAATATTCTACCTATATAGGTTCTTGACTTGTGGAATCTTTCAATTTTTACTATGCAGAACAGAGAGCAGGGTTCTTCTTAATAAGCACTCTTGGGTACTTGGAGAATATTTTGGACACTCCTCATGCATACTCTGTAACTCTATGGCATGCAGTGACTTACAGGGAGCAAGGCAGGAGAAAAAAAAAAAAAGCATTTTTAGTGTGGGATAATCCTGAAAAGAGTGCTTGATTTGGCAATAATTCCTGGTGGTAATCCAGATTTTATCTGCATTTATTGAATCCATTTATTCCCCTTGTAAGTTTTGGTTAATTGAGTGGTAGATTTTAGGAGCACACTGATGTTGTGTGGGTGAGACACAGCAGGAACCCATAGCCAAGGACATTACATATATGGAAATGGGGCGAAAGGAAGGGTTTTGGTGGCGGAATCAGTGCTCTGACTGCTGTGGGTGATTCGTGTCTTGTTTTTAGGAAAATGAAACAGCATAAGCCCAAGACCTTATTCTGGAAATGGCTTTATGATGATGGTTTTCAGCCATTTTAATAGGCAGGTACTTAATTATTTTTTCCAGTAGCAGAGCCAGCTCCTCCACAGCAATTTAATTTGAAACTTCTGAATGATGGGTTTACTTTTCTAGTTATCTTTCAAAGACCCTGTGAAGCCCACAGATTACCAAGGGTCTGCACTCCCCTGGGTAGAAACCACCATTCTGAAGCGTGGAGGAATGAAATAAAAACCTCCAAAGGAAACAACAGGAGAAAGCAGAAGCTAACTGTGGCAGGTTAAAGCACCTCCAGTAGCAATACAGTTGTGAAGGAGTTAGTTTTGGATACATTTTTCAGGAAATCCCTCTATATAAACTTTTCTTTCCAGGTAAGTACTTGAGCTCACATCACTTTTAATTGGCCACCCACAGGAGTCTCAGCCAGTCCTTGCCCATTCCTGTGCTGTGGCCACTCTACAAGGGAGAGGATGGTGTTAAGGGATTTGGTGTCGCTGAGAGTGTTGGTGTCTGTGGTTTTGTGCTTGGTCCTGGCCATGGCTCCCCTTCTCCAAAATGGAGGAAGAAGCTCAGAAAGTATTTTTTTTCTGAGCTTATTCCAGACTAAACTTTTCATCTGAGGGTTCTAAAAGACCATCTCTTCCCCGAGACTCCTCTTGAAGCCACATATGTATCAGGGTTTGCTGGGTGATGGCATAACCACACTGAAATAACATTTTTGAAGCAAAATCATAACCATTACTGAGTTATATAAATATCAGCATTTGGCATTGTTGTACAAAGCCAAAAGTATTGCTGGGAGAAAGCAGTTAATTAAAAACTGCTTTGCAGTGCTGTGCTTCTCCTTGTATTAAAAATAAAGTGGAACATCGTGAGCAGTTGGTCTTGCTGTTTTGTAAACAATTTTCCTCACATTTTCTCCTCTTTACTTTTGCTAATGGTGAGGAATTATACTGCTGACCAAAGAAGCTGCATCGAGTCTGTTGCGGTGGAACCAGAAGCTTTTCCATAGCTCTGCCAATAGGAGTTATTGTCCCACAACAGACCAAAAATGCTCCTTGTTTGGGATCCTTACAGTTGTAGTAATCCCCCCTTCCTTGGGAGGCATAACACACCCATGTCACTCTAAATAGAGAATACATTTAAGCATGACACATGGCTATATGGATGCTTTTGAGGCTGAGTAATCCGGGAGAAAGGGGGAATGGAGGGGGAATGGAGGAGGAATGGTGCAAGATGAGAAAATTCAAGAAAAAACTTTCTCCAACTTGGATGCTGAAGAGGTTCCCAAACAGTTAATTCCTGATGCATATTTTTGAGCTTCTCACTTAAAGTAGAAAAAAAACCTGAAAGTGGTCACAAATGCCAGGAATTTGAATGGGAGCTGTGAACCCCCTTGCAAATTTACAGCTTGTTCAAATTTGCCTTTAGTATTTCATAGACAGAGGAGTTTTACAGGTAAGCTCTGAAAGTTATGAACAGCTGAGTGAAGATACATGCCAGATCATCCTTGCACTCAAGGAAGCCATTTTCAAATGTTGTCAGAAATGCATCCATATGTTTGAGACTCATGGATGGATGTATGGCTGTGGTCATGGTTGGAGAAAGATTTGCACAAGGGCTTGAACCTGCCCAGTGTTTATTGCCTGAGTCAAAACAAAGTCAAACAGGGATCAGTGAGCCCTCAGGGCTGCAGAACAATGGGGGCTCAGCTTCGTGCCACCAGCTCACCCAGATCTGTTTTGCCACGTGTGCGTGATGCAGGGATGGCAAATCTGCTGCTTGACTGAGCTCCTCCCATCCTCCCTGCTCTGCAGGGAGATGCCCACGAGGATTTGTGTCGATCCAAGGCAGCGAGTTTTGTGTGTGAGGCACAGTGTGCTCCGTGTATTACAAAATAGATTTGTCTGTAAATGATGCTGACCTTTACCGTGGTTCAGTCTGCTTGAAAAGAAAGCCCTGAGGAGACATCCTCCACCGAGTAGACAACACTGTGATTTCTGTAATCTGCGTGTGGTATTTCTGACTTAGGAAAGGCTAAGCCATTTTGTTGCTGTCTCTGCCCACCAGATACCTTAACACCTTCTTTTCCAGACTCTGGCTGGCAATTCTGCTCTAACCCAAATTCAGTAGGATTGGGTGTATAGACCATAGTTGTCCCATGAAGAATTCCAGTATTTTTGCATGCCTTTGTTGGAGTTAATGGTGTTTCTCACACAACTTCTCTCCTATAAACAGATAAGCCACATGCAACCTGTCATTGGAAGTGTTCAAAAACCATTAGAATATGACACTTGAGGACATGGTTTAGTGGTGGAAGTGGCTGACAGTTGGATTTGGTGATCCTAGAGGCCTTTTCCATAGATTCTATGATTCCGTGCCATTATGTGCATCCTGATATGGACCATATTATAAACCCATTTGTGTGTGCATTTCTTTGCCTCAAAGGAATATCTTTAAGCATCATAGTTCATAGCTATCTCTCACCATGGTATCTTGGCAGTGTGTTTGCAACACTGCAAACAATGAAATAGAAAAAAATCCTTCTCTGCCTGTGAAGAGGTGGAAATGTTTTACTAGTGGCTATGAGAAAAGCATTGATGTAGAAACAGGTCTTTCAGCAAATCTGATGGTGGCAAGGACATGGGTATTGCTAGAAATCCTTTGGATTGTGGTGGTGATGGAGAGCCCACCCTGGATTAATATCCTTTAATAGTAATTCCTGTAGAAAAAAACCCATTACTTTGTCCAAACACATACTGTGTGTCCTCCTGCTCACCTTCAGGAAGCTCTTCCAGAGTGTTGGCTCAGCCATTGAGAGAGATACCCTTTGTCCCTTCTCCTTGGACCTGTCAAACCTTTTGTGTCTGACTGCCATTGCTGAAATAACTGAGTCTGGTAGAAAGGCAGATGCTCTGGGACAGGAACAGCTTAACTTAGTGTATGAATGCGTTAGATTAGTACTAAAACCTGTTCTTGGATGCGCTAGAGAGCAGGGGACCAGCACAGGCTGTGGTAAGATGCAGCACACGGATGTTTGATCGCCCCATGGTGAGAATGAAACCAGGCACCAAGCCCAGTTTCTTGTGAACTCTTTGCTCAGATGGGCAAGGCAAATATGCTCACCTGGAGTCAAGGAGGGGACCAAGTCTTTTTGTTTCCTTTCTGGGAACTGGAAATGGTCCCACCTCACTCAAGACATCGCTGTAGTAGGATGCCTGCCCTCATATGGTTAAGTGCTGATGCTTGTCTGAGTTATTTCCTGATTCTTGGGAATGTGTTAAACACTAAATGATGCATGAGCACCTTAGAGGGAGGTGTTACATTCTGTATGAAACTGTACACAGAATATTTGTTTTTCACTGATGGTTTTGTTCTGGTTCCAGGAGAACTTGACATGCTAAGCAGGCCCTGAAGCAAAGCAGTAATTTGCGTTCCTCTAAACAAACACATCCTCTAATTACTGTTTTAAAGGTGGTATCACATAGGAAGAAGCAATAGAAAATAATTTTATAGGGTGGGACACATGTCAAACTGGCACTGGCATGAAAAAAATGTCCTGAAGTTGTAACAACTTGTCTTTATACTTGGCATGCTGCTTTGCTTGCCCTGAATGTAGTAAGATCTTGGATGTGATATTTCCTAGGAAAGATTCTTATCTCAGGGATCGGTGTCTGTCAAATTGCAGAAATGGTGGTTTGCTCAACAGTTGGCCTCTGCTTTATGGTTTTTGCTTTTATTATTTCCTTTATGGTTTTTGCTTTTATTATTTCCTTTTTCCCATGCATGTTTTAGCAGGTGAGTGCTTCTAATATCAGCTGGGGACTGAACAGGGCTCTCCTGTCAAGGTAAAGACAGGAGACACTACAGCCTAAATTGGAAGAGCCCATATCTGCAGCAGGGATTGTAACAGGCTCCTGACAACCACACATGAGGTACAGCAGGAGATCCAGATCAGGCAGTCATTAGTTTTATATTGAGAAATATGCAATCAAGACAAGCCAAAATCTCTTAGTAATTTAGATTGCAGTCAACTTTCATTATGAAACCCAATTTCTGATCCTCTCTTCTCCCTCTGGTCACAGCTTACAAAATTTAATTGGCCTCAAAGATGACATATTTATTTTCAAATGGGCTGGTTTGATTTCTGCAGCGTGAAAAGAAAATGAAGCCAATCCAGTTGTAGTGGCAGACCACTAGACAAGTTGGCATTTGTTAAACACTTGAGTGTGTTCTTCTGAAACTGCCATCCCCTACCTTTGCCATGCCACCAGCAGTGATGCTGAGCGAGGTATGAGCCCTGGGCAACAGCATTCTCTGCTCTCCTCTGTGAAGGATAATAACAGCAGCAGCTTCAATTTGAGCTCACTTTTTTATTCCATGTGCTGACTAGTGGAGTTAGATCTCACATACAGCATGTTTGAGGTTATGACTGTATAATTACTCTGTATTATTTATTAAGTGTCTCAAGAATTTCCCAAATGCTCATTATACTTTCACTTTAAAAAAAAAATCTGGAACTATTTAATCAAAAGTTGGCTATATTATTAACTGAAATTGCCTTCTAGTTATCTAGGTTGAGGTTGTTTTCCTCCTATTTGTGTGGACCTGTGTCACTTCTGTTACACATTTGGTGTACATAAACTTGTCTTCCTCACACTCCAAGAGGAAAATAATGTGCCTGGAGAAAGCAAGCATTAGACAACATCCCAATATGCAAGATCTCTGCAGTCCATGTTAGTAGCAGAGAGAGAATAAAGATTTCATTTGAAGTCCATGTCAATCTGATTTGTTCTTCCATGTTTTAATAAAACACGTGGAATGTTACCACTGACTGTAGCGACAACATCCTGGGAACATGTCTGGGAATGGGCCAAATGAATCAACACTTGAGGTACCAACCTAGACAGACACTCAGCAAAGAGCACAGGAATATAAAGAGCAGAGAAGGTGGGGGAAAAAAAGCATTTTTAGCTGTACTGCACTGTATGGATCAGTACAGTGCACCACCAGAAACCTGTTAACATTTCAGAAAACAAATACTTGTTTAAGCAATTTCCTTCCATTAGAATTCAGTCAGAGGCTTCTTTGTTGAGACTCTTCCAAGGTGATTATTTATTCTTCATCTCAAAATATTTTAGTTTCCTCAGAGGAAACTGCAGCATGCTTTGGCTAGCAGTAGCGTGAGTTTGCACAGTACAAGAGTGCTGCAACAATGACAGTAAGTGGTGACTTCTACAAATGCTCGTTCCCTTTTCTAAGTGGGATTGCTTGTGATAGGGCAGGAATCGTGTGCAGGTGGAGCCGTTATTTGTATGAATATCATGCCCAGCTGAGTTTACATATTTGATACGATCCTGCCTGACTCCAAGGAGATAAATTAAATTAAGTTCTCAGAAGGGAAGTAATTAGACCATGAAACAATGGCAAAGATAAGGCACTATGCATTGGAGAAAATGTCCTGGCATAAACAGGGAGTGGAGGGGGCTCTCAGTGGAGAAATACATGTTTCCTCAGCTCTCAGTAGATTAGAAAGCTGAGATTTCTCAAAATTAAAATGAGAACCAAAGGGGCTGCTACAGATCTGGTAACCCTGGCTTTGGGGAGAGAACAGGATAGTTGGGGAATGGTGCTGTCAAGGAATCTGCATCAGAGGTAGGTGCTGGGAGGAAGGATTTCAAGGCGGGTGGGCTCCAGGCTTCAGCCTCTTCTCTTGCTTGCCACAGACCTGTTGTGAAATAAGTAGTGTTTCCTACATTCAGTATCCACAGGAAAAAAGAAGGCTGAGAGGTGCCAGAAGTAGAAGACCATTTGTGTGAAGGTGTCAGGAAAACAAGGAATCTGCACACTGGAGTTATGGGGCAAGAGTGTTTAGCCAACAGCTTTCAACCCAGAGAGAGGTGGGAGAAGTAGAAGTTTTTGGCATAGTGGGGTGGTTGTTGACATGAATTTATTTCTTCTAAAATGGAGCAGATTCCCAGGCCTGAAATCTGCCTTTGTAGTCACTGAGACAACAGATATTTTATTATTTTTGCTGACCTTTAGTTAAGCAAATAATAAATGCTACCACAAGGAAGTACAGTAACACCTTCCTTTTATATTATCTGATAGAATACTTTGTTTGGAGAATCAGGCTCTAAATCTTGTCCTAGTTACATTAGTTTACATTTGTATAATTTTTTTTACTTCAACAAGGTTGTTTCTGAAATAAAATCTAACTGGATGTAATCAGCTATTAGAGTGAGCAGCTTGCAAACAGTGCCAGTGGGATTCTGAGGGTTTTTTATGTGGATCAGCCAGAGGATCTGGAAGCCTACGATTGTGTGAAGTAAAGGCATATTTTCTGTAAAAATGTCTAAAAATAGCTGTTGTACCATCTTATCAGGTTTATGTGAGCCATGGATCCCTACAGAGAAGGATATTGCGTGATTTTTCATTGGATGAAGAAAGATGGTATCACCACTGGCACGACACGTGGGAGGGATCTTCTTTATCAAACAGCATACTTAATCATACTGAATCCTTAGAAATTATTTAAAATATCCTTTAGTCTTAAAAAATGAATTGATATTGTAAAATGTGTATCAGTCCCCATTTCAAGGGCATTCACCTGGACATCATAGGTTTCTGTAGAAATCCATGAGTATTTGACTAAAAAATCAGGCTGTGGGTGAGATTTCTTAAGATGGGAGCAGATGGTTGTGCTGAGGGACAGGGAAATAGACCCTTCTTCATCAATTCTGGACCATGATTTGAA
The DNA here is from genome assembly GCF_020740725.1 of Corvus hawaiiensis. Lineage (NCBI taxonomy): Eukaryota > Metazoa > Chordata > Aves > Passeriformes > Corvidae > Corvus > Corvus hawaiiensis. Next base: position 73,783,132 of record NC_063216.1, on the reverse strand, counting down.
GCTCAGTGAGTGAAATGGCCTCTTGATTTCAACTGCTGGCCTCACTCCCTGCTGTGGATGGACATTTCATCCCCAACACCATTCAGCCTGTTTATAAAATGATGAAAAGTAAATCCTGTTTGGAATGGAGGATTAATGTAGTCAAGGGGGTGCATTGAGCAGAGAGGGTGTGCACATATCTGTCTTGTTTCATACTGCAAACCATCACCACGATGTCTGAGTAATGCACCAACTGGATGAGAAATTGCCAGTTTCTGGCAAATTCAGCAGAGGTGTTAATCACTTTGCTTTTGGGGTTATAAAACACAGGTCACACACTTACCTGCTTGAAGTTTGGTAGATAATTTTAGATTTCTCTGTTTGAAAGTTCTTTTTAGTATATTTTTGTGGGCAACCTGGGCAAGCAAGGAGATATTTTAGCCTTGGAAGAGATTTGATGTATTTGATGGAGAGTTATGTTCTAGCTTTTTCTGACCATCTTTAGAAATGCTTTTCATAGCTGACATTCTCAGCAGACGCGTACACGGGTGAAGTCTAGAACTAGGAAGGATCTTACACAGCAAGTGGATTCATCCTGGGAGGCAGCTGACGGAGTTATTTTAGAAGGCAGATTCCTTCCTCGAGGTTTCTGCAAGGATGGGGAAGTTTTCAAAAGGAGCTGGGCTCTTGGTCTGCTGGGTCAGCACGTCCTCAGGTTGCTGTGCTTATGCCCTGTTCCCAGCTGGCACATCCCTCTCAGTGGGTGCTGAGAGAGGTCTCAGTTCCTTTTCAGGCTGAACTCCCCTCCCTGGGTGAATTTTTCCACTTTTGAGGTCCACTTCTACTTTAATCAACTGAAAGTTTAGTTCCTTCAGGCCATTAGGCATCTGTGTTCTTCCTCCCAAGAGGACAGTTATTTTGGCAAAAAAAAAAGACATGGAAGTTGTTTATCTGCAGAGGTCGTTGGCCAAGTCCCACCTTCGAACTGTAGAATTGTTATTTGGAAGGAAAAGGAAACCCTGAGAGCCAGGTTAGGATGCAGATTGCCTTCATGTGTTCCAAGGCCTGAGGAAATGATCTGCAGAGGGAGCTGGGAGCCTGAGAGCAGCCCTCCAGAAAGTCAAAATGTTGGATGGAGATATGCACAGAAATAGGCAAAGGCTGTGCCGGAGCTCCTGTCCCTCGCTGGAGCTCAGAGATCTACCACTAGGCAGTACATCAGCAGCCTCTGCTCATCAGGAGCCCTGTTGTCCTTGCTGGAGGTGGGTATCCAGCTGAGAGGGGCTTCCTGCTTGTGGTTGTGCACTCCTTCCTTGTGAGACTCCCAGCAGCTCACAAGTCCCATCTCTTGGGTGGCTTTGCTGGTCTGAGAGCCCCCTGGTATTAGATGTTTTCACCCCTTCCTAGTGACAATGGCACCACGAGTGCAGGATTCAAGGGTCAGGAGGAGCAATAGGTAAGATGGGAATAGGCTAAGAAGGTCCTTAAAAACACAAATGAATGTGTCACGTCACAGGGAATAGGCAGTGAATGGTGCAGAGATGTGCCCAGTTCAAAACATGGACTAGGAAATGTGCTTTGCCACAGTGTGAGTGAATGAAAAAGACTAGAGAAGAGAAGATTGCAATAACTGAAACGGCATGTTTGTGACTCCTCCCGTCTCTTTATTTTATTCCTGACTGCTCCCCTGAGCAGGGTCCCCCAGACAGCACAAATGGAAACACAGGTCTTTGGAAACTGTGACCTGCTGTCACCACACAACATGGCTGGTGCAAAGAGCAGCCACAGAGATGACTTGTGTGTGTGAGACAGCTGCCACGGGGAAGAAAAGAGCTTTCCACCTTCAGATGGGCTTCTGACAAAGAGTAAATGGGTGGGAAGTAGCTGAAAGCAGAGGAGAAAATAAGACATAAAAACAAAACCAGGAATGTAGACAAAACAGGAGACACTGAGTAACAATTAGACTAATGTGAGATTAAGTATTTTTACTGTTCACACTGCGTGATTAAGTACTGTGAGATTTGATGACTCTGATTATCTACTCAGAAGTGTATTTACGTGTCTGTCAACAGCAAAATGACATGTTAGAAACAGAGGCTCACCTGCCCCACCTGTATCTGGTATGGAGTTTGCAGAGCATAGTTCAACAGTTTATCAGTCAAAATTTTAACAGTGAATTGTGTCTGAACTGAGCACACATGACTGATGCAATATTAACTGCTCAGCAGATTTTGTACACTGGATTTCAACAGCGTGACTTCACTGGTATTATAGGCCTGGTTTCAGGTCACTGAAACCTGTCTGCCCCTTGGGGAGTCTGCTTGACTCGTTCATCAGAACCAGCTCAGAGGTCTGACACCAGCATGGTGTGGACCAGCTCAGGTGTGAATAAAGACACAAGGTTTGGTTACCTTATCCTCTAAATACCTGCAAGCCTGTGTCCTTGGGGTAAGAACTGACACTTTCCTGCCCGTTCAGCTGACTGCTTCCACTTGGTTATACCTTTCAGAAGATAAATAAGGTGTCAGAGCTCATACACATGGATTCCTTGGTGTCTGGTGTCTCTGGAGGTTTCTGGCTGGTTTCTTGGCAGTAAGTTTGTGCCTCTCAGTGTGCCCATTAGTTGACGTGAAGCCACACATAGAAGCCCAAATGTATTTTGGGCATATGGATTCATGTTTGTTTTCCCCTAAACATTTCTAAAGTATTTTTCACAGTGTTTGCTGGTAGTTGGTGCCAGCCTGAAGCCCGAGCATGTTTTCGTGCTAACTCCAGCTCCCTTTGAAATCCTCAAAACTTCTTAAACAAATTCCACTGGCTTTGCAAACTTTGGTTTCCAGTCCTAGGTTAAAGGTGGATTTTTTTGAAGTGTGAAAACAGTGTTTCCAGTCATACTTCAGAGCTATGTGAGTGGGGAGAAATGTACATTTTTCTGTGTGCTTGGTTTGAAGTTCATGATTTCATAATGAAAAATGGCTGAAGTTAGAAGGTTAATGGAAAGTCAGAGCCACAGCATTAACTCAGCAGGTAGCTTCCTCCCTCTTACCATCCTACTGAGAGCACACAAATGCCCTCCTAGCTGGAGGAAATAATTATTTGCATCACACATGTTGTTATTTTAAAACCCCACCAGAACACGGAGTAACTTGATAATGCAGTAATTCACAAGTTGAAGTATAGCTAGATGGATAGAGCAATAAAACAGGGCAAAAAGACTAGGACAGGATGCTTGTCAGGTTGGTACTCTGATGCACTTTGGATTTGAACTTCAAGGGGCACTGTGCAGGAGAGTGTGACACATGAGAAGACACATAATTGATAAGGACCTGTGCAATTCTAGGTTTTAAGCTAAAGCGCAAATTAGGAATTGTATAGGAACATCTGTGCCTGCATTTGTGTTGCATTCAGAATTGAGACATTCTGTAAATTTTATTCCAAATCCGAGAGATCGCCAGATCGCAGATGATAAGACCCGTGAGACTGTGTACATTCATCTAGAAATGAACTTCTAACCTCATCAGTTTGTGATGCTAATCACATCACCAGCTACTTTCCCAGCAGTTTCTTCATGTTGTGCTCAGCATCTATGAAGCACTGATACTCTTGCAATTTGTGACAAGACACAGGATTTATTGATGCCACATAAAGCTGAGGTAATGATAAAAAAGAGAAAGGGCTGATGACTGTTTCATGATGTATCATAAATGAATGCATCACTCCAGTTAAGCAGACAATAGGCAGGAGCGAGTGCTATAAAATCACACCCCTTGCTTCATAACTCCTTTTTTTTTCTGGGAGAAGCCAGGCATTGAGTCGCCTCAAAGGCTGAGCTGGAGAATACCTTCTCCCCACACATGCTTCACCCAGCTCAAAATTGAGAAACAAGATGTATTTGTTGCCCTAGGGTCCTTCAGCATCATCCTGACAAGCTTTATTGGCAGATGCTCTTTAAGCAGGATACAGCTTTCATTTACTAATTCAGCTTTATTTGTGGGGAGCAACACAGCTTTTAGCACAGCAGAGAAGGGGATGTTGCCAGAGTGCCCTGTGTCCATCATCACTAAGGCTGCATTTAGTACCATTTATTTTAGTCTTCATCTAATAGCTACCTTTCATTCTAAATACCTTGAATTAATTAGATGTATTGCTTAGGAAAAAATGAGTCACCACGTGTGACTTGTATGTGTGACTTGGCTGCATAAAATACTAGAAATCTATAGAACTGTAGCTTATAAGCCAGTTGGTTAGAAAACATTTTCTTGAATGCCATGAAACAACCCACTTTTTCATACTGATTTCTTCTTAATGATATGAATGAAAACAAGGAATTGACAAAGAGAAATTTGCTATCATTGTCCTTTGAAGTACATTTATTAACTCTTGCTTTCAAAGTATTTTTATTCCCATTTCTGCTTCATCATGACTTGCAAAAAGTGAGTGGGCAGTGGAAAACCTAGCTAAAATAATGGAAAAACAACCACGTCATTGCAATATTGCTCTTTAGCCCTACTGTTCCCACAGCTAGACATGCATTTATTTTACATTAAGGATTTGCTGTCTTTTAACACTAATTGCTGCTTATGACATTAATATTGTGCTTGTTGCTGTCTGAAATATTGGTGGTGTTAACCTCTATGCTCTACTGCAGGACAGTGCCACAGTGCCATATTTAAAAAACATAAATTCTTTCTGCAATGGTTATTAGGGATTTAAAACCATGGAAAGATTCCAGTCTTCCAGCCCTTCAGTGCCTATATCACCCTTAAAAATCTTTTAGATATATATTTTTAATATATTTAGCTATCAGAAGATACCCAGGAGGAAGTTTGAAAGCACTTTGATGCTTAGTTACTGTAGGAAGTTACTTGCATCATATGGTACCTAATAATCTTTAGAAGTCTGGTCCTTGGCTACTAATAGGGTGTTTTTAAAAATAATACTTCCAGGCCATAAGAAAAGAGGGTACTGCAGCTTAAAGTCCTCTTTTCTGGACAAGTGGTTACAAGTATAGAGCTGGCTTCTGGTTTAAACTCCTCTGTTACATCTCCAAAGACACTCCAGAAACATTTGTGAATCCGGGTTTCTGTCTCCTAAAAATAGAAACCTATACATAGGGTCCCTATGCTCCACACTGATACATGTAGCAGGAATAAATGAACTTCACTATTTAATTTTTAATTAGACTCCCTTTATGATATCCTTTGTAAAACTGGGGAGATTAAGCTTCTCAAATTTATTCTCACCTGGTTAAAAACCAATTAGCTGTTTTACACAAGCAAAATGCATCCTTTTTCACAAGGAGTTCTGCTAATTATATTGTTCTGGTTAAATGACTTTTCTGCCACTTGGTGTATTGAGTTCAAGTCTACTTTGGACTCTACAGTGATGCTGCCAAGACATGAATCCAGCCAACTGAGACCCCCAGCAGTCTTGCCTGATTAAAGATTCTAAGATACAGCCCAGCTGAATTGTTCCATGATTAATTCTGCCCATTGCTGGGAGGTTTTTTTCCTGTTCTCTCCCTCTGCTTCTTTCCTGAAGACCACATTGTCTTGGTTTGAAAGGCAGGTGTCTGCTAAGGAACACACATGCAAAGCAAACCCAATAGCAGTGGAAGTAGAAGACGTATTTTTGTCCCTAGTATCTGGGAAGATTGAAAATGAACCAGGCTTGAACATCAGTACCCTTCACTTTGGCTTTGAAATGTCAGGTTCAGTTATGGAGGGCTGGAGCCGTGGTCTCCTCTGTCATTTCCCAGCTGTGCAGTGGAGCAGTGCCTGGACTTCCAGGAGTCCCACTGCTTTCACAAGTGTCAGGAGAAGTGGATCTGCCTTTGAATTCGGTTTTCTACGCTCTGTGATTGAGGACAGTAACTCATAATGAACGTGGAGTGGCACAGTCTGTCCTCCGAGATCAATCCTCTGCTGTGCAGAGCTTTCCCACTTACTCTTTTATGGTACAGGGTGTCTGTGACTCACCCGAGGGCTATTGGCACTTCCCACAGGCGACTGGGGGAGCAGTCTTCTGTGTAGGAGTGTCCTAATACAGTGATGATGAAATGTGGAAACCTGCCTAGCCTCTTACTTATCCTTCTGTCTCAATAAATAAAGTCAATTGGCTTCCCAGTAGCCTGGTGGGAAGGAGGGGGTTTTCTGACAGGCTGCTGATGAGTTTGTCATATGGTTTGTCCCGGCAGATCGAGTACTTGAGTCAGAGCCACTGCCCGGATGCCAGCTAAGGATTGCCCAGGAGCCTCAGGAGAGCTGTGCTCCAGCATCCCAGTCTGCCAGGCTTGCCTGCTCCCTGGACATGTGGCCCTGGGCCAGCCAGGTGGGCAGGGTGCAGGCAAGCACAGCTGATGCACAGTGGCCCCAGCGACACAAGTACATTGAGACCTGATCAAGACGCAAACCCACACCTGCTAGGAGAAGCAAAGGGGTTATTATTGTACTCCCTGCACACATGGGGTCTCCAACCCATTTTGGAGGCATTTGCTGTTCCTCACTGTAGGAGACAGCTGCAGCTGGGCAAGTGTGACACTGTTGGCCGCTGGCATGGCACTGAGGAACTGTAATCTGCTTTAATTGTCACATGCACACCCAGACTGATGAGACTCAATCAAAGCTCGTGATTTTCTCAGCTGACCAGCAACAACTGGCAGAGCTGAGCATGCTGAGGACGACTCAGCTTCATTGGGGGACAAGAAATTTATGTTCAGGCTGTCATTTGCGCTTGGTTGCCCATTTTCTTTTCCTGCTTCTTGTGGAGAAAATGTAGTTTTGAGGCGTAAACCTCTTTGGATGTGACTGTAGAGCGCAGCCCTGCTTCCTGCTGTGAGGCAAAGTGTCTTTTTGGTTACATCAGAGTTTTCTGAGTACATAACCCATCTCTGCCTTTGTGCTGTTACTTGTCCTTATCATCAGCAGTTCAGCTGCACCTCACCCCTATGCATTAGCTTTTAGGGTAACCCAATAGATAAAGATGCTGTAAAAGTCACAGCTGGGAGTCCCAGCTCTGCCACATGTGGGTGACAGCTACATTTGTTCCCCATATCATGGAATGAAATACCTGGTTTTGTTATATCTTTCAACTCTGTACTTGTCTGGATAGGCATTTTTCCATGTTCCTGTGTAACTTACCTATGCAGGTGCGTGGGTGTTATAGCATTCACCCTTCAGCAGTATGTATTCAAACCAGTGAAGGAGATAATAGTAGACAACAACACCCCTGTGTCTGTGTCAAATGGGTATTTCACAGATGGCAGGGCTTTCTTTTCAGAGGTGCAATGTCTGCTGCCAGGTTTCAGATAGAACTGAGTGTATGTGTACACACTGCACTCACCTGAGAGCCAGGAGGCCACACAGTGTTGCACCAGTTATTCAGCTCTTCATTCACTGCAAACTAATAAGATCTCCTCGTTTTGTGAGGCAGAGTACAAGGATAGTTGCTCTGACTGCAGCCAGATCACCCTTCCGAGAGTGTCAGTCTTCCCGTTTTTCAGGGGTTTTGCCAACAGAGCCTGCTTTTATGTTCTTGAAACACTTCCAGAGCAACCCACCTCGGCCCAGGAGCTGCTCACCACCTTTAACTGCACGTGGCTCCTCGGTCTCCCAGGCGAGGGAGTGGGAATCAGCTTTAATTACTGGCTGCACATGTAAATCCATAGTCCTCCACACTACAAAAACAGGGCTGCTGCCAAGAACTAAAGGATGGTACACTGTTTTTGTCTGAGATAAATCCTTGCAGACACTGCTTTTATCTTTTTCACCTTTAATGATTAATTCATTATTAATATTTGGTTTGATGTGTTTCACATTAAACAGCCTGGAGGTTTTTGCTCAGGCTTTGCATGCCTTTTTGATTGCTGCCAGTTGGGATTCACCAATTAGAAACCATCATTCTCATGGTTTGGTCTGCTTCTGGTGGAAGATACTCAGGGATATTCCTGAAATGGCACTGACATGGTGATATTCCTGTTCTTGAATGGGCTGCCAGATCTGCATTCCAGAATACAAGCATTCCAGAAAGTTATCTGGACCTAGTCTTCCCACTAGAGTAGCAAGTTCTGGTAATAGAAGACCCAGAGCTTGAATTTCTTTCCCTTGAATGGCTGCTGAGCAGCATTCACGTGAAAATGCTTGAGACACGTGAGCACAAGGTCAGCACCTAACTCCAGGTGTGTGATCCAGGAATCATTCATGATTATTCTCAAAGTACCTATATTAATTTGTTATGTTTGCAAGGGGTTATAAAGTTCCATTGGTGCCTGGCGAAACCCCATGAATCTGTCCTGGAAACATTCAGCTTTTGTCTGAGCTCTGTTACGATCTGACTAGGAAGTATAACATGAGGTAGGGCAGGGATCAGAAATTGCAAGGTGTATGTGGGTAGGTGTTGCCACAGCCAGTTAATGCTACAGCTGATTAACTCCTGTGGTAGTTTGAAAACAAACCAGTGGGAGGCACCAAGTCAGAATAACAATTTAATGGGGAAAATTAAAGAAAAGGGAAAAAGAAAGAGTAAAAGAAAACACTGTCAAACTGACAGAGTCAAGATACAACCTGACACCCTGTTAGGCAGGGTGGTGGTAGCAGTCTGGTAGAATGGTGGCTGCAGTCCTCTGAAGCAGTGATCCTGTAGAAAAAAGGGTCTGCTCCTCCTCAGAAAGTCCAGTGGTGGCCGTGTAGCTCCTGTCCTCTGGAAATCCAGTGGAAAGGTTGTCTCTGGTGTTCAGAGTCCCAGCTTATATCCACGATGGGATGCTTGGTTCCTCCCTCTGGGTGGAGCATCTCACAATGGGGTAATGAGTCATGAGGCCAAGTGTTGATTAGGCTCATTAACAGAAGATAGTCCGGAGGGAGCTACCTCTGAGTCAGGCAGCAGGACAATGATGGGCCATTAACAGCAAGATAGTCTGGGGGGAGGAGGCAAGGAAACACTGCCCCACCTGATTTCAACAGCTCATGAGGATGGTAATAGAATATGCTGCAACCCAGGACACTCCACAGCTCAGGTTTCCAGCTGTAGAATGTCTCCAGCTTGACTGTATTACTCTGAAATCTCATGAGAACATTTTATGCACATGGTACATAAGGCTGGGATTTGCTGTAGAAGACATGCAGTGCTAGGGAGGAAAGGCCATTGAAATGGATGGAGATATTTCTGGCTCTTCACTCCTGAGTAACAGGAGGTTATAGAGGTGATGGGTAGGATCTGGAAAATGAAATGGAGAGGGGTCAAGTTGTATAATCATGAGACAAAGTGTCCTGAGACCTCCCTGTCCTTTCTCCTCCACATGGGTCCCAGAGGAGGCAGCTGCACTGACAGCAGAATCACTCAGCATCCTGCTAAGATGCTGGATCAGGACAAATCCCATCCTGGCCCATTGCTTTGCATACAGAAAATTACATGCCTAATTGAAGTGTTAAGTCGTGAAAAAACTAAACTGGAAACCACGTTAATTTTAAAATCATCACCATGTTCTAAGGCTAATAGAAGTAGGTCTTTGGTGGGCATCCCTCTCCTGAATTTTGACTGTTCCTACTTCCTTCAGACACCTGCTCTGAGCCACTTGCTGCTTGCTACCAAGACTGGTGCTTTTTGTCACAGTCTAGTCTTCAGTCACAGCTGAGGGAAGGTTATGAAGTGACTCATCCCTCCATGTTTACCTTTGTGTACCATCTTCTAGGGCATTCAGGGTCTTTCTCTTCTAGCTGGTTTTCCAAAGCAGACCAAATTAATCTGACAGAAGCACAGCGATCTTAAAAATATTAGTGAAGAAATTAATTTACTTCCTGTGTTGTGAGCAGTGTGTGTTTTGAAGCCCCCATGTGACCACAAAGTTCAACTCCTTGTCCTTCCAGCCACAGAGATTTAACTAATTTGGCCAGGTAGTCAGCATATGGGCACTGAACTATCTGGCTTTGAGATGGAATTAGCTCTCCCTTGCCCAGTTGTTAGAGCAAGTGTGGGTGGGAACAAAAGGTATCATGGTGGTAGGAGATCAGAGGAGGTCAAGAAACACCGTCTGGCATGGGGACATAGCACCATTTCTATGTTTCAGCTCATAAAAATGAGCTCTCTTTTATTTTTAACGCAAGGGAATATTCAGTACTGAATCCAGCAAACCTCCTCCAGCTCTTTGGTATAGGCAAATTAAGGATATAACTTCAAAAAATGCCAGCAATCTTAAGTGTAGTAGGAGAGAAAAACCAGATATTTTGGCTTTTCAGACTCTGTAGAGCCACCTTTGCTGAGCAGCTGAGATCTGCCTGGTTTTGTTCACATCTCTGCTCTGTGTCTGAGCCGAGGCTTCTCTAAGTTTTACATTATTTGCATGTGTGTTTGTGAGTTAGAGGGAGACTGCTGCCCTGAGATGGTGGGGACCAACGCCCTTTCCAACGCTGTCACCACTGCTGGACCACGTTCTTGTTGGCTGCGGGGGGAGGACGTTGTGGGCGATATGGAACAGTAGAAATTAATGTCAGGGTCATTAAACCTTCCACCTTTCTTCTAAAGCTGTCTCCATGGTGCCCATTTCAGGGGAAGGTGGTTGACTTGGTGGCATCAATCTGGCAGCCTCTTACAATTTAGACCCTTGAAAATCAACTGGACACGTACGATGTGAGGCACCACACTCTCCTCCCTCCCTTTCATATCCCAAACATCAGCAATAGTGTGGCCAGCAGGACCAGGGCAGTGGCTGTCCCTCTGTATTCAGCACTGGTGAGGCTGCACCTCCAATCCTGGGGTCAGTTTTGGGCCCCTTGTCACAAGAATGGCACTGAGGTGAGGCAGTGCAAGGCCCATGCACAGAATCAATATTGGAAGGTTTTTTGGGAGCAGGAATGGTGGGAAGAGCTATGCTTCAGCCAGCCAGCCATTTCCAGGAGAGCCACCAGTTTCCTTCCTCATACCAACCCCTGCCATCTCACTCAGCCTCGTTCCCCTCTTAGCAGATTTGCCATGGTTTCTCCTTGAGATCAGGCTGGCTTGTTCCCATGCATCCTCACATCATTCTGAGCCATCATGAAGATTTTTTGGTAGTTTTCTTTCACGTGGAAAGCAATCTGATCTGATCACTCTCTGTGAACGTGTGTGAGACTATCCTACTATCTGTTGAAATTATTGACTCATTTCAAACAAATAAGACAGCTGAGCAGAGATAAGTTTTCAGTGTCCTCCAGAGCAGAAACTGTGATTTAAACACTTCCCTTGGCCAACTGGTGAATTCATCAACCCTCATGCTGCTGGCAAAACTCTCTCCAGGGTACGTGTGGGAATAATGAAACACTGATTCTCAAAGACATTTGGTTACTCAAAGTCACGAAACCTTACAGGTTCAGGCTTTGCTAGTTCTGGCTTTCACAAAATTATTTGTGCTTTCTTGTGGCATTTAGTCTGTGACATGTGCTGCTCATGGAGGTGCAGCATTACGTGTCAGGTCTTGCAAATGTAACACTGACTTGGATAGAGTTGTTGTGGGGGGAACCTGCCCTACTTTAGCAGCTCTCATGTTTGCCCAAGGTTTTTGTGTAGTACTCTTCTAACTGATCCTGCTTTTCAGTATTAAATATGATTGATGTTAATGTAAGTGATTCAGTTGTGGATTGTAGCTGGGGTGTTTCACATGCTCTCCTGGCAGATCAGCAGCCAAAGCAACAGCAAAATCTGGGTTCTCTGCTTTTATCAGTGCAGAGTGCAGCCCCTCTAATTAATGATCCAGGGCAGCATGCAGCAGGTTTAATGCCAGCTCTTTGGCCTCGGGTATGGTCAGGAGCCAGCAGAGATGTACAGAAAGCTCAGTCATTAAAGGATTTAGTTTCCCTTATTGTACATCAGCTTCCAAATTTTAATCCCTTGCTTCTTAAAAGCAATCTCCAGCCAAAGCCCATGGAATATATTGATTTTCAGATTTTTTTTGGCAAACATTGAAGTGAGTATTGTCCATTAGAGCTAGATCTGGACCTATGGGGCCTTGTGCACTTCTCATGGCAGTGAGTAGGATGTGATGTCTCTGTGCCAGCCAGGAGCAAGGGAGGATTTTAGCATCACTGGGGTGCCATGCCATGTACTCATCACCACTCCAGCGCTGCAGCACAGCCCATTTGGCATGATGGGAACTGCCATGCAGGGCCAAATACCACTCCTGGTCAAGTCAGATCTTGTTTCAGGGATGTCTTTCAGCCCCTTTGGAGCTGGATGTTTTTGTGTTTCAGCAGTAGCAGTCAGGGGAAAATGACAATTTCCCTATCAATGCAATGACTCCACAGCAAGCAAAGGGGGCCAGTCTGCGCTTGGGGCTCTGCTGCAGATCAAACACTCTTTCGTTAGCCCTTGTTTGCACAGCTGCCATGCCCAGAAAACTCACTTGAGGTCCTTGGTTGCCCAGTTCAGTTTGCTCCTTTAAATCTTGTCTGGCCATGTGTTAAAATATTGCTCAAGTGCAACATTGCCTTCATTCTTTTGTGTTGTTGATACTTTGTAAGAGCACATGGCAGAGTCATAGACTGAAAGTGTGGAGGGGAAGCTTGATAATTTTACATGGTTGCATCGAGCCCCGAGGTTTCTGTCTGCCTGAGGCACTGCATCCAACCCAGGGCTGCTCTGAACAGGGGGAATCCATCCTTCCTTTTCATAGTTTCTTTCTTATACTAAACTTTTCATAGTTTCTTACCAGGGTTAATCCATCTTTATGTTTTCTTTGTACACTTCAGTTTCCCTGAGTCTCACTCCTAGATTTATTTTCCTCTTCTTTTTCCCACGGATTGCAGCATCTCATGAGCCTTGTAGGGTGAAAAGTCCTGAGTCTAAAAAAGAATTAGCCTCTCTTTATTTGTAATTTTATTTCTAGACATCTTCATTCTGTCTAATGGCCTCAGAATATTTCTGAAATTGAACAAAGCAGTGGTGGCTGGAGGTGGCACCTGCCCTTTGTGCCACAGATGGAGGAATTTTGGGGACACATCGGAATGTAGGACATGCAAGCAGCATATGGAGTTTGCCAGGACGGAGCGGGAGCATCAGGAAAAATAGCAAATGTGATGAAAGGGAGGTTGAAAAGGTGGTAAGGGCAATTTTCCTTAGTTCATATCAATTTGCGTAATCATATCTAATTTGCTTTAAGCAAGTCTATGCTTTGATGTTCACTTTCAGGGCTTTTTTTCTTTCTTTGGAAACAAGTAATGAGAAATGATGTCATCCCAGTTCATGTCCATGTCCCGTCTGATACAGCCATATTATTGCACCATCACGTACCCCAGAAGCATCAATGAGTTGCTTTGTGCAGAGTTAATCTGGCAGATTTATCTATTGCAGTGTGGGAGCCACATATTAGGAAGGGAGGAGTCTGGAGAGGGAGGACAGAAGGAAGAGAAGGGCTGCAGAGAAGTGGGGTTAAGATTCTGTCACTGGGATGGGAAGGAGAAGGAATTGAAGCAATATGGCCCACTGATTAAGATATTACTCTGGGATTGAGGAATCTTGGCCCTCTCTGCTCCATTCTCTCTTGTGATTACAGAAAAACTTCAGAGTTTTTCTGCACAATGCTTCCCCTTCTGTAAAGTGAGAGCAGCACCTTTTAAAATAATAGATCCTGTCAGGTCTTGAGGAGATCATACAGTCCAGTATTTCTGCAGGGCTGCGTGCAGGCATTTGGAGGCTTAGCAGAATGAATCCTCTGAACCTTTAAGACTCACTTGGTGCTCCTAGAGGGGGATAAAAGTGGAGTTAATTAGCCCATCCCCAAATCCTTCCTGATCCGCGACCAGCAAGTAGCTGCCACTTCACAGTGCTTTTCTTGGCTCTTGATGTACCCAGGCTTCTCTGCAAACCAGAAGTGAGTGTCTGCCTGTTACTCACATCTGGCACTGTTGATCTGCTAGCAGAGTAGTGGGACAGATTTACCCGATCCCCATTGGACTTTGTGGTGCCAACAAAACCTTGTGATGATGCCACACCCGTTTGCCCAAACCCCAGTGTATTATTGAAATGAACATTGTTCATCCTTGAAGGATTAATTATTGTGTATCAAGGCTGTAAGGGATTGCTTGCTTATGCTTTAAAGGGAAGAAAGCAGCACATGAATTTCTGTGTGAATTTCTGGAGTGAGTGGCAGAGGAGCTGCTGCTGGTGGCAGTGACCTCTGCTGGGAAGTCCACAGCTGGTCTGGTCCAGCTCCAGCAACACAACCCCCAAAATTCTCTAAACTGTGGCCTTCACCCCAAGTAATCTCCATGTTGCTGATTTTTTAATTTTGAATTCCATTTTCCTTTTAATAGCTTGTCATTTGAGAGTTCCTCTGAGTAGAGAAATGCTGTTCAGGACAAGCTGCTTAATTTGCAGGTGTGCGATGTGCACTTTGCCAGGGATATTAAACACTGCACAACACCACGATTGAGGCCTTTCTGGTCTTGAGGAGGCTGAGAGAAAGGGGAGAAAAATGCCTCCTCCCCTTCTCATCCTGCCCCCGGAGTGCAGCAGCCACCAGCAGCTGGGGTGACTGGTAGGCACAGACATCACCTCCCAAAGGGACATCATGCTCCAAATGCCATCATCCCTATGAGACACTACTCTTCGTGTCCTTTGGGGGTGATTCAGCTTCCTCAGCTGTCTTCTCCCAGATTACACTTCGTATTTGCTGTCTTCCCACATGCTTACGTCCTGCATCTGATTTCAGAGAGGGGCAGATGCATCTGATTGCAGAGGACCCCGCGGGGGTGGGACTAAACCTTTTCTCCCCCCTTCTCTGCAGCACTGAGCAGGTTTATCCGCCCTCCCTCCGAGAGCACAGGGCGCGGTTCCCATTTGGTTTGCAAATGAGGGAGGGGAGAGGGTCTTGCGGCAGCCCCAGCGCTCAGCGTTGCATCCCCGATGAGCTCTTTCCTGGCCTCTGCCCCCCGGCTGTTCGCCGTGGGTGACCATGTGTGTGATGGTGAGGGGTTGCTGCAGCTGTCCCAGACGGGGTTGGTTAGGCTGCTCTGGGGAACCTCTGAGGTTCTCAAAAACAGAAATGCAAAGCATTAGTGAAAACCGTATCGCAGACTAAACTGGGGGCTTTAAACATTATGGCAGATTGTTTGTGTTAAACTGCCATCATCCTGATGGTAGGAGGAACACAAAGGGTCATGTGAATATGCATTGGTGCATAAAGAAAAATGGAAAAATAGATATAATAATTTTCATTTAAAATTACTAATTGCTTGAAGTATCATTTCTTACATACCTTCAACTAAGCTAAACAGAGCAAACCTGCCCTTGCCCTATCTAACCCTTAAGGGACTGGGCACTAGACCTGCACAACAAAAATGCTTCCAAGCACTTGCTGTGTAAAGCCAAGTGGGTGATGTATTGGTTTCCTGTTGCAAGTACTAAGAATTTAATTTGGGATGCAGCCTACCTGGAAATTCTGCTGAAGTATCATGGGATTTTCCAGCCATTTGGATAGAATGAAGAGCCAAGTCATGTATTTGTTGCTCTAACATCTCACAGTGCATTATATTTGAGTTTGCGTATTGTTGATCTTAAATTTCCTGTGTGTGAAAGTCCTTGCATGAACACAGCTTTTGATGACTGATTAGGGGCATAAATTCAGGTCAGTCATAACCTTTCCAGTGAATTCAGAGGAAATTGAATTAGTCTGCATGCTTACAGGAAAGATCCTGCTGGGCACAAGGGACTTTCTGCTCTCCACATCACCACACAGGTGTTAGGATGCTTGTGACCATAAAGGATAAGGTCCTGACACATGATTAAGCATCTTAATTAACCTACTTGAACCTAGAAACATGCAGAGAGTTTTGCATTTGCTGATAGTGCATGTTTACTTTCCTTCTGAACATACCCATCTGTTGCTTAATGTGTGGCCTCTTAGAATTTTCCATCTTTCTCTTGCTCTTAAAATACTGTCTGCAATTGCTGTAATTAATATTCTGCCCTGGGGTTGTACTGGGGTAGTCTCTTCAGGGTTTGCACAAGTTAAATATATCCTTTGCAAATTTATTTGTAAACATTTAAGGAACAAACCCATAGAGGCATTGCTGAAGTAGCTAATTAGATGTGTGCTTGTAGAGATGATTTTTCTCTTTAAAGCTAGCATTTTGGCAAGGGCTTGGTGGGAATGGTGAGGATGCAGAAAAGCCATGAAGGCTCTTGGAGCTGTTGCACACAGTGCTTAATAATGCTGCAGGGAAATTTTGGGCATCGAGACCAGGCTTAAAATCAGAGCAGCACGAATTTGGTGGGGAGTGTGAGGCTGGCATATGGCTGCTGATTCCCTGTGCCAACTTCTCCATGGGCTCAGATCCCTTCTTGCTCCCGACCAGCCTGCACCCTGCCTCTGTGACTCCCTTGCACCCTGCAGCAAAGGTGTCCTGAGAATTCCCTGTCACACCTTTTCACTCTGAGGAAAGTGTCCCTTGCACCCTGCATTCTCAGCTGTCCTGAGAATTCAGCCTCCAACCAACCATCTTCGTTCATCTGACACAGGAACTGTAAACCTCTGATGCCTCAGATACTTAACCCTTATACATTTTGGCTTCAGAAACGATTGAAAGAAATTTCTCTGAATAATGACTGTGTTCTGGGCTGTGAAGCACTTTGGACGGTTTACTTTTGTTGAAAGGGCCCAAAAGATTATCTAGTTCCAATCCCCCTGCCTTGGGCAGGGAGACCTTCCATTAGATCAGGTTGCTCAGAGCCCCATCCAATCCAGCCTTGAACACTTCCAGGGATGAGACATCTGAAACTTCCCTGAACAGCTTCTGCCAGTGCCTCACCACACTCTGAGTAAAGAATTTTTTCCAAATATCTAATCCAAACCTACGCTCTTTCAGTTAAAAGCCATTATCCCTGCAGTTCTATCACTGCATGTCCTTGCAAAAAGTTTATGATGTTGAATAAAACACTGACAAGTAGTATGTAGTTAAAAATAGCTTTATGTTTTGCAGTCATGTGAAAAAAAAATTAAATCACTATTTCATCTTATCTTACCTTGTGCTTTTTCAGGATCAAGCATGAAAATATAGTTGCCCTGGAAGACATCTATGAGAGCCCGAACCATTTATATCTGGTCATGCAGTTGTAAGTACTGAACCTAATGAAGTTTTTGTGTTAAAATTGCCAACTCTTCTTGTTCTGAATTTGTCCTTTAACCTGAAAGATGGGATATGTGAGAGATATTTGTCTTGTGTGCTACAGACTGCAAAATCCCTGGAGAATGGTCAAAACCAAATCTCCAGTTATGATGTGCTGGGTTGTTGTGAAATTGGGAATTAAATTGTTTTGTGACTAGTCTCACCCAAATCAAACCAGAGTGGTTTTGTGAGATCACTTCAAAAAAAGAGCAGAACAGACAGACAGGGCAGTGGAAGTAAATTACAGCTGAGAAAAGCCAGATGTGCCATAGGGAAGCCTGGAGCATCTGATAGAGGCAGCTCTGGGGTTAAATACCTCAGCCCTGGGGAAAAATGCTGGTCCCTTGTCTGTTGGTAAGGTCTAGCCATGGTGATGTCCTCAGAAGTTGTTGTGCTGGCATTGTGGGGAGAATAGTGTCCTGTAAATTTTCAGTGTGTTTTTGTAGCCCTACATTTCAATCCCAAGTGCTGCAAAAGGACTTGCACAGGATAATGTTGTAAAAATTCCAACAAACCAGCTGGATTGTGGGAAGTACCAATTTTGTGATAAGTTGATTTACAAATCCTTGGTTTTGTTTAATCTCTTTAAAAAAATAGATGGATATTATTCCTACTTATTATTAGCTTGTTTAATGTAGCGTAACCATCACTTTTATAAAATCCTTGCATCCAGATATTTGGGTTATCTGAAGTGTAGTTCTGTAATCAGAGGTGACACTGTGTGTATCTTGGTATAAATTTCTACTTGATCACTATTCAACACTTACTAGGGAATTATCCTTCCTGTTATAGCTGTACTAGTAAACCCAGCCAATTAATTTTCCAAAGGCCAAACATCTAGCTGCTCCAGAGGGCCACAGGTTCACTGATGCCCTCTGGGGTGAGATGCCCAGCTGAAGCCAGAGGCAGGAGCTCATCAGCAGCGTTTGAGGTGGCAGCTCCAAGCAGTGCCCAGCTCCAACAAAGAGCTGTGCCTTGTGTTACAAGATAGATAAGAGCATTAAACTGAATGCAGGGAATAATCTTGCTGCACTTTTTTGGGAAAGGGCTGGGTTATCCCAAGGTGGAGAGGACAAGGCCAGGTACTCACCCTCATCTCTGTGGATGTTACATGAAGGATGATGCAACCTCTGCACTGCTTCTGAATTTTCATCAATAGTTGGGCTTGGGATCAATTGATATCAAGAGTTGGGTGGCAACAGTGCAAGGTCCAGGAGGCTCAAAATCCATTCTGCATGCCTCCTTTCATGGATTCCTGTTTGAAAGAAGGCATGTACAGATAATCTCTTGTTGCCAAGGTAACACTAACTTGTTGATACAATAGCT
The DNA here is from genome assembly GCF_020740725.1 of Corvus hawaiiensis. Classification (NCBI taxonomy): domain Eukaryota; kingdom Metazoa; phylum Chordata; class Aves; order Passeriformes; family Corvidae; genus Corvus; species Corvus hawaiiensis. The sequence goes on along the minus strand of NC_063216.1, from coordinate 73,764,695 downwards.
ATGAACCATTGCACAGCATGAAGTATCTTATCTATTTGTTTACATTTCTGCCTTGATTATTATTAGATTCCTTGTGGGTTTTTCAGCTTCTCATCCTTGTGTATGTCTCCTAAACAATTTCTCCTAATTTTGTCTACATTTAAAACTTGGGTTCTGTGAAGCAGAAGGGGTTCTGATCAAGCAGCTTTGAGAAAGCCACATTTCAATTGCAGAAAAGAGGGGGTAAAATCAGGGCCACTCAAAGATCAGTATCATGAACACAAAAGATCTCAAATCCATATGCCCTTCTCCCTGGGTCATTGCTTGCTAAGTGGTATCTAGCTAATACTTTCCAAGGATTATTTTGTGGTGTGGACAGCATTTTCATTACCAGCCTTCCAAGCACTCCGTTATGTTGTGGAAAATTCACATTACAGCCCCTGAGCATCTTGCACCACCTCTGTGGGAGAAGGCTTTTGAAGGCAGACCAAGCCTGCCTGTTTATGTTTGTCCTTGAGTACATCTACTTTTACATGAAAGCCATGCTTGTTAGCAGGCCAACTTGAAGGATAAATATCACACCTCATTTATTCTGTCAAAGATATGGGCAAGTAAAGGTCTCAGTGTTTGTGCTGGACTTGAAAAGAAGGGAGGTTAAGAGGCAGCTGTCCATGTCTACTTGACACTTAATTTGTTCCTGCCAGTCCCCCTTGGGAGCTCTTCCCAGGGTTACGTAGCTGTTGGTGAATCTGCCCTGTATGTTTCCTGGCTTGTTCATGGGGAAATAAGATCTCTGACTTCGGTTTCACCACCTTGTTCTCACATATATTGTACACAAGCCATCACAGAGCTGTTCAAACTGACCTAATCCTCTTAGTCCTTCTTAGACCAGAAGTCCAGTTTGGAGATTCCTGGATTCGACAACTTGGAATGTCATGTGCTGTCTCAAGGGGTTATACTGTTCCTTAGAAAGGGCTGGGCTGGACTATTTCTTCTTTCTTTATTTTCCCAAAATGCAAGATATTCCAACCCAGTGCCTCTAAGTTTGGCAAGGTTGTGGACAACTCCTTGCTGTCTTTCACTCCCAACAGTATTGCTCAGCTGTGGTATGAGGTGGTTACTGGTGCAGCTGCAAAGCAGAACACAAATGTAGGATAGTCACTGCCTCTCCTGTGATGACTCTGCCAACATTTTGCAGGCACTATAGAAAAATACTGCAGAGCATTTGTTGTATTTCCGTGAGGATGATGTGCTTTCCAACCAAGAAAACATCTGCTCCTTCCCAAACTTAGATTTCCTATAGTACTGTTAAGACCTACACAGGCAACAAAGACAAAAAACTAAAATGAAACTCTTAAAGTTCCATTCCTTCTGGATGCTGGGTGAGACTTCCCCAGAGGATATTATAGAAGACAGGGGGGAATAAATTGCTTTCAGAAATAGTTTTATTGAACTATTTTGGTATAGTAGTGAGCTCTGTTAATGAGCAGTTATAGGATTTTTGGTTGCTGTTGGTGCCATTTGGTAAGAATTACCCTACTGTATCTTCTCAGTGATCTGCCTTATTTTACCTGTCAGTATAGGGAAAGATCTTGATAATCTGTTGTGGTTGGTAATGTCAGATACTTATGTTTCATTAGCATAATCAGCCTCTTTGGGTATTGAGGATTCATTTTCTGCATGCTAGAAAATCATCCGTAAAAATGGATTTACAGAAGCATGTGGAATCTTAGAATCATCTAGGTTGGAAAAGTCCACAAAGATCATCGAGTCCAACCATTAACCTGTCACTGCCAATCCCACCACTAAGCCATGTCCCCAAGTGCCACATCTACACATCTTAAGTTCCTCCAGAGATGGTGACTCCACCACTTTCCTGTGTAGCCTGTTCCTGTGCTTGACAACCCTTTCAGTGAAGAAATTTTTCCTAATAATCCAATCTAAATGTCTTTTCTGCCTGAGTTTTGCAGGTCCATTTGCAAATACCATTTCTGGCTATGCTGCCTGGGCAGATCAGAGCAGATGCCCAAGGCTGGGCTCTGACTTCATCTCTATTGTTCACCTGCATTGAAGCATGAAACAGCAGAGTTTGGTTTCCCTGAGAATTTTGCGTAACCTACACTAGTCAAAGCCACAGGACCTGGGGCTATTGCTTCTCCAAAAGATATGGGACCATGTTAAAAATCGATTAAGACAGTAATTTCCTTGTTCTCCTTCATCCATCCATCCATCCATCCATCCATCCATCCATCCATCCATCCATCCATCTTTGCTTGAAATATGTAGGAACTTAACATTTTTACTATCTCTACTCTTCTGTCAAAGTTGGTTGAAGTTCACCCAGTGGGTCAGAAATTACTAAGGGCTAGCAAGTTGGGGTGGAGAGTTATTGTGTCACTGCCTTTGGAAAACAAGCTGAAAATGGGTCTAAAACGCACCTCCAAAATATATGGAGCAGCCTGGGGAAGTGTGTAGCTAGATAAGTAATGGTCAAAGCTGAAGACCCACCTCTGAGTTTCATTGTAATTTTTTGCAGAGTCAGGAATATTGACAACTCCAGAGGAATTCCTATTAATACTAGGATTTAGTTAAAGAAAGTGAAAACCCTAGTGCCTGTCTGGTATAGTGCTCCACCTCTCTGGGGCATCTGTGATCTGATCTCCTTGGCAAGGCTGCTTTACGTAGATCCTGTCAGCTGCTGTTTCTGGTTCTCCAAAGAAACCAGAGTATTTTCCCTGTGTGATGTCTTTTGAAGCTTTGGCATCTCTGCTGAGAACAAGTTTTTAGGGTGAATACCCTGTTTGACCCAACCCTGAAGTACTTCTCCTTACCTTTGCAAAAAAACCCTGCCCAAGCTGAGCCTAAACCCCCAACCTTGAAGTTTTTCCAGCTTGGTCTCTTAACTCTGCTGAATTATTCAGATGATTTCCATCACAGAAGAGCTGAGATGACGGAGGCTCCTTCCTGCCGGGTGCAAGTCACGCACTGAGGAACGCCCTGCCCACAAGTTTGCAGGCTCAGAGTCCCAGTGTCCCATTCCTGCTGTTTATCAGCTCTGCCCTGCCACACACAAGCGCCTTCCAACCCTGCCAATGCCTTGGAGGCAGCTCAAACAGGCAGGTACCCACCGGTGGTAAAATCTGCACAAGTTTTTGTTATTACCGGAACTACTCTCCTTGTGATTTTGCCTTTCAACAGTATGATTTCCTAGCAAGTAAGCAGAGTGCTAAGCTGTGATTAAGTGCTGAATTCACTTTGTTTTTTGAAAGCCCAGTGTCTGAGTGCACTCTGAGAGCAGCCGAGCATGAGCTGTGTATGTAAGTGACATTTCAGTGAAAACACTCAGCCTCCAAGAAAAACAACAGACAATGGAAGGAAGCGCTGTGTTTGCCAGGTTCCTTACGGAGTCTAGCAAGGACTCGGTGTGTTACAAAACAGCGATCTGCACGCCAAGCCGCTATCACATCAGGATGCTAATTAAAGCAAAACACAGATCTGCCACACCACATTCCTTAGGTGAGGCTTGTTCCCCTACTTGGGGGGTTTTGTGTAAGCTTTATGCAGAAGACAGAAGGAAATCTCTCTGCAATCACGATGGAATTTATATCATAGACCCAAAGAATGGTTTTGGTTTGAAGGGACCTTAAAGATCATGTAGTTCCAACCCCCCGCTCTGGGCAGGGACACCTTCCACTAGACCAGGTTGCTCAAAGCCCCATCCAGCCTGGCCTTAAACACTTACAGGGATGAGATATCCACAACTTCTCTGGTTAGCCTGTTCCAGGGCCTTACCAATGGATGATAAAAGCTTACTAGGTTTTTCAGGAGCAGAAAACACCTGTGTCCAAACATCTGAGAGGCCCCATCAGCAGCACTTTTCTCTAAGGATAGTGAGTTTGTTATTAGTAGTAGTAGTAATGCCAGTAATGGTAACAAGAGAAACACCACTAGGAATGACGAACACTGGAGTTGATGACTGTGTGGCAGGGATTCAGTTTGTTTCATGGTACAGGATGGGACATCAGCTGCACACCCACAGACTCTGCTCTTCTTTGTTTCCAGTACTATTGGCTTGGCTGGGGTGTCTCAAAAGCGTCAGCCTGGTTTAGTGCCTGACGTCCATTGAAAATACACTGAGTATGGATCAAAAGGCTTGGATCCCCTGCTTCCTGCACCTCCTTTTGCTGCACAGGAGTAAGATTATTATTATATATGCATGTGGCAGATGGATCTTGTGGTTTATTGGCTAGGACACTTAATGGATGGGCCAGGGAAAGACCTGTTCTCAATTTGTGGTCAAACAAATAAGCATGAATTTTACAGTAATCAGTTATTGAATAAATTGTACACTTGGTTTTAGTGGGGTTTTTGAGCAAATGCTACATAAAAACTGCAGTACCAAGAAGGCTGATGCACATCTGGGCAAACCAGGATGGAGTCTGTGAGGTGCCAAGGGAGCTTTGCTCTGACTTTGCGTCACAGCTGAGCAGAAACTTAGGGGCTCTAGTTAGGCAAGGCTTCATTTCCACACAGCTTATGGAGTGAAACAGTATTTGGGCAAAGCAACCTTTGTGAGTCTGCAGTGGAACAAGATAAGTGTGGAAAAAAGTCTTTTGCTGCTTTTGTGGACAAGAAGTTCTCAAACTGAGGGGACTGCGCTGCATAGAAGGCACAGGTCTCCAAGGATGAATCCAGCTGGTGAAGAGGGAAAGCAAAGTGGGACAGCAGCAACAGGATTGAGCACATGTGACACAACTGGGCCTGTCACACCATGACTGTGGGAGAAGCGCTCAGGAAAATTAATCCTAGGCCCATCACAGCCTTCAGCATGACCATACTGCACATACGGGCCCAAACTGCAGAGCTGGGATATTGGATTTTGAAATTGCCCTTATTACTTAGGCATGGGAGATACAGGTTTTGGTTCCAGCCTGTTTCTAGTGGTTACAGAAGTCAGAGTATGTTCTGTTAGTACAGCTAAAAAAAAAAATTAAGCCTTATCAAAATTTCCAAAGGCATATTGACTAAACAACACAGGCAACCCTGCTAAAAGGCTAAAGGAGTCAATCTCAGTGTACTTTAGTACTTTCCCACTTGAGCTTTGCCAGCTGCTGACTACATCATAAACTAGCCCTTGGCATCATGCCCCTGGGAACTTGGTGGCAGTTATTAATCCAGCATCAATTTAACATCTTTTCCTTTGTGGAAAAAAAGATTATTCCATCAGTTGGGTTACACTGGTCAATGTTAAATATGAAGGACGATCTCCCCTTCTCCAGTGGCTGAGAGGTTATAAGAGGACTAGGAAAGATTAATGTCAGGGTAGAGATCAGAGTGTGGCCAAATTTATTGGTAATAGATCAATAGACCACAGATTGACCTCCAGAATGGCTTTTAGACACCTGCAACTGTGTGGATTCTTTTTGATCCTGAAAGTGTGAATGTGCTCATTGGCTAGTCCTACCTGCCCTCAGCACTTTTGGTTTTTCTTCTTGTTTTTTTCTGGCTATGGCAGAATTTTTGGCAACTCCTAGTACCCGTGTCTCCTCCAAACACGGCACCTTTTCCTGGGAATGGCACTGAGCAGCAGTCGTGTTGCTTCCTTGTGCTTCAGCTGTGGTTGAGAGCAGGCATTTGAGAGTCCCTGGGCAACAGTCTAGTCCTCCTACAGCAACAGAGGAATGGTGAGAGTCTTCTTCACCTTGGAGACTACAAAAGACTTTCTTGTGATGATTTCCACTTAGAATATTTTGTCACTTTCAACAGGTGGAGACAATTGTCAACATCCTTGTTCCAAAGCTTGCTCTTGTTATTGTTACCTTAGTCAAAACATACCAGTAAAGACTCATTAGCAAGGCAACACTGAGGGTTTGGGGATTTTTTTTAATCAAAGTGCCATGCTACTCCTGATGGAGAGTGATTATCTTTTTTCCCTACAGCCTTGTGAATAAAGAGGAAATGGAGAAAAATTTTCTCATTTTCATTGAACAGACAGCATTGTAACATTGTTTGCTTTTACAGAAATGTGAACAGTTCAGATGAAAATGGATTTTTTCTTTTGAGATATCTATTGTTGCAAAGCTGCTGTTGTCAATAAAGAAAACAAGAGGTTTGGCCAAAATTCAAAATAAACCTTGTTCTAATGTATTAATTTTTATAGTTACAGAAAGATTTGAAGGCCTCATAAATCTGCTTGTTTTCCTATGCTGGTGATTACAATAAACAAGTACTTTCTGAGGGTTATTTGATGTAATGTTCACTCCCCAGCAAGGGCTGGTACCAAATCCTTCAGGTGACAGTATGTGCTTTGATTGATTTTTTTTTTTTAACATCAGTAGGTTTTGGCATCATCGACTTGAGTTTCTTCCTTCAGCCCAGCAGCAGTTCCCTCACTAAGTCCCCATTTAGGGCTCTCTTGCAGCTGGGCATGGGGGTGTATGTGCCTGTATTGTACAGCTTGGTCTGGAACAGGCAATTGATGGGGCAGCAGTACATATCTGCCAGTAATCCTGTATAATATCACTGCTTCCCTGAGAGCAGGAGTGAGGCTTTTCTCTCCAAACAGCAGGAAGGTGGCTATTTAGAGCCCTAGCAATTTTCTTTCCATTTTGTTGGCTTGGGATAAGCATCTCCTTCCTTTCATGCTTTGCCCAGAAGTTTCATTGCTAGTTACTTGATGTTCACGTAGTCACTGAATGAGGCTTTTAGATTTAGTTCTGCTTCTTTCAGTTCCTGGTAATTTACACTGTGGTGCACCAAAGTCAGTTAAGTAGCTGGTGTTTAATTCAGGGGCTTTGCAGCAAAGCATATAATAAATGTTAAATCCATAAATGCCACAGTGTGAGAATTCATTATGATACAGTAGGATCTCTCTCAGGCATGATGTGGAGTCATTCTGATTAAATGGTTACACTCATTTAAACGGAAAAGGCCTTTCATAACAACCTGGAAAGCTCTGAAGTGAAATAACACAGCATTGAAGCAAGATGCAAAATGAACGTGGGCATTCCCAAGTCCATTCTTTTAATGGAAAACATTATTAAAAGTTTCCTTCTAGAGGAGGGTTTACAGGCTGTGGTGAAAGGGACGGTGGGAGGCTGACGACTGTTACATGTCAGTGTGTTCCAGAAGACATTCTATGATTTTGTGGCAGAAAAATCGGTTCAATTTCCCAAGCATGCTCATGCCTCAGCTCCAGCCTCTGTTCTAGGTTATGCAGTCAGGTAGGTGACTCTGGTTAAGAGTCTGTAAGTGACTCCAGAGTCAGTGCTGGCTTAACTTGCAGCTACATGTGCATTGCATTACCCAGACTCTGTGTACAAATTCCAGAAGAGCCCACTAAGCAGGTGATGATGGAGCATCATCATCCCATCCACATTCACACTGAAAGAAAAGATGTCTCACTAAACATTTTGTCTGTATTGCCCCAAAAACTCTACATAGGGTGTATTTTTAGGCTGATTCGTACAGATTTCTGTGGCTGGCTGGGGGTCGTGGCCTTAAACAGGAGAGTGTAAAACCTAGAATTTTTAGTGGAAATACAGGCTGCTGTTTGAAACCCTGTTTTGACTTCCTTTTGCAGTACTGTGGTTATCTCCTCTTACAGAAACTATTTTCATAGGACTGCAGAAGTACTTGCCATAGGTTTCTGCTTTAAACATTGTCCCTGGAAAATTATTCAGTGGAAAATGAATGTGGAGGATTTTGTGTTTTTCTTTTTTTTTTTTTCCCCCTGAAACAGTGGTTAGGTCTGCTGTAGCCAAACTTTTACTTTTTTAAGCATTTTATAGAAAAAGAAAATACTGTTGCTGGTGAAGCCTTTCTTTGATGCATTTATAGAACATGTGCTCATTTCATTCTGATTCATGCCACATGGTTATATCTTAGCCTGTAAAGGCCATTTTTTCCCTCTTAAATTGGAGGAAGAGTGTGTTCAGAGACCCAAGTATTTATGTCATCTTTTCCCTTCTCCAAGACAAAATTCCCGTTTGGCCTGTGTGATCCTGGCTTAGCTGTAAAAGGCTTTTAGTTCTCCTAGTTCCGAAGATGGTTTGGAGGAGTTTGGTGTTTATTCTGTCTGATTATTCTGTTGGCAGGGAGCATTTAACCACTCTGTAATTCTATTTTCTTCATCCCTAATTGATTATACTCTAAGGAGCACTGATATCCTTGAGTGAGATGTAGTGGAGCCTTTAAGTGTCCATATGTCCCTGAGGAAAGGAGATACCATTCTCCAAAACGCATTGTAAAGAAAGAGTCGGAAATACAGTTTGAAATCCGCTGAAAGAGAGCTGAGATTTTAAGACCTACATTAACATAAACAGAGGCAGCATTACTAAAAACTGGGCTTGGCATCTGTGATATTAAAAATCAGGTAGAAAATTAAAATCCATGCAACTATTTCTCTCTGCCTTAGGGTTTTTACCATGAAAACTTTGCTGTGAGTCTCTTGCAGATCCAGAAAAGGGGTTATTCCTTTAGGAGAAAACAGAGCTAAGCATCCATTTTGCAATGACTATGATGCTCCTTTTTGTGAGGTGGTGTCAGATATACTGAGTGCTAAAATTCATGGTCACCCTGCTGCAAAACATTACCCAGTGCCATGACATAGGAGAGGTGTAACCATAATTAAGCAATGCTGAGCAGAGAAGAGAGAAATTACCTTGCTCTGATTGCTCACCAGGCTTATCTGCAGGAATATTTATCTTGCTGCAGCCCAGGGTCTTTCCTGTCCATTAAGGCTTGTTTTCCTATAAGCATGGGGCAAGATCACTTGCAGAAAGTGCTCCTGACATTTTGCTTCTTGGGGCTGAAAACTCCCTGCCAGAAACTTTTAAATCTGTTCTTTTCAGATGCTTTTGCAGCTGCATTAGCTGTAGAGAGGTTTTGCTTCCCATTGGTGCTGTCCTGCCTTGTCAGAAGGGTGGCAAGGGAAATGTAGGTTAGCTCTCTGCCACTGAAGATTGTGTCACCGCCTGAAATGTATTTTAAAAGGCAAATTTCCTAGGGAAAGGCATTTTATTTTGCACTCTCTTCCTCCACAACTTAACGTGGTTGCAGCTGGAATCCCTTTCCTTGCTTTTGACAAGTGACCACTGTCAGGAGAGCCATGGCAGCTCCTGGAAACAACATGTGGGAACATTTTGGGGAAAGACCGTTCCTCTGATGTGTATGGGCATTTATTTATAACGGAATGGAAGTGAGGAGTGCTTGTGACATGTGCGGGAGAGCTCATGCCTACAGACAGGAGCAGGCAGAGTTGCTGCTGGAAGATGGAGAGAGCTGCTTTTGAAGAGTCTCTCCTTTAATCCTGGTCCCACCTGAGCTGAAATAACTCAAGAAATTTGCTACTACCTTCATGGCTGTGTATGTTTGAAAGTTTGGAGCAAAAAGGCAAAAGTTTGCACAACACCACAAGTAAAAACGTGGGAAGGAAAGGAAAAATAGCAAAATAACTGATGAGCTGCTGTCTGTTAGCTGAAGGTCTAGAGCTTCTCTCTGGCCTGAATTTCCTTGGAGCATGCTGTGAAATGTGGCCAAGTGATAGTCATGTAATAGATTTTCACCTGTAGCTGAGCTTTCCTGAGCACTGCTCTCAGCCCGCTCCACTTGTGTGCATCTTCATCAAGGGGTTCTTCCTGCACAAGGTGTGTCAGGGATAGTGGCAGAGGAGACAGCTCACAGCTCAAAGGAGGAGGAGGCAAAAGCAGAAGCTGAGCCATATGGAAGAGAAAGTAGAAGCAGATACAGCATCTCAGTGGTAGGTGCTCATTAGGCTGTCTCTTATGTGCTGGGAAGACTGAGTTTATCCTGCTAAAGGAATTCTAATATTCTTCTCTAAACTGGAAAATGTAGCAGAGTGGGTAGAGGACAGGTCTTTTTATATATGGAAAAATATTCTAGCCTGTTTACCAGCACTGTGTAACAGGAACCAGTGGCTGCTGCTCTTGAAGTCTTGTGAGGATGTTTTTGTGGTTAGAGCACACAGATCTGAAAATCTGAGAGCTCGTCTCATGCTGTCACAGATTTACATTGTGGTCTCAGATCACTTTGTCTTTTAATTTCCCTGCTCTCAGAAAGAGAATACCTTCCTTATTAATTCTGGGTAAGATTAATTGGGATTTTGTTTGTTGGTTTTTGTTTGTTTTTTTTTTTCTTGAGTCAGTGCTGCTCTTCATGGAATAAGTTGTTAAAAGAAATATGAGTACTGGAGTCTGGCCTCTGGAGTTGTTCACTGAGGAGTACTGTGGTCCTTCTGTGTAAAAGCGAATGCACTTGTTTGCTGGGACCTATTGACACTTTTGAAAACATATTCAGGCATGCCTTGATCCCCTCTAGTATTTCCCTACAACACCATGCTCTGCAGAAGCTGTGCAGTGGCTTTATCCCTCCATCCCATCCATGTCTGTGCAGAAACCTACAGAGAACAGAATCCAGGCTGTCTGGTGACTCAGTGTAACAGCATGACTGGTGATGACCATCATCATTGCATAGATTTATTTATCCTTATGATGTAGGTATGTGGAAATCTCAAGCAGCAGACATATGACATCCAGAGTTAAAAATCCACTTACATAAAGCCAGGATTTCACCTCCTGTGCATAGATGTGGGGGCAGCCAAATGCATCATACCATCAATGGAGGGGAACAAAACGAATCGTCAGTTAAAACTTGGTAAGGGAGAGCTATAAAGCAGCAGCTAAGCCCAGGCTGGGTAGAAACTGAACAGCAGTATCCTGAATTTTAATATCCATTTCTTTGTGTTGCAGGTAGGTGGAAGTGGTTCTTGCAGATACGGGGATGTAGGAGCAATGTGCCAAAGCACGTGATATGGGGGTCTCCAGCACCTCTGCTCATGCTCCCCCTGTGCAGTGTGAGTGGATGTCTGTGGAGGCAAGGTGTGGTGGGTGATTTGGGAATCCCGAGTGTGCCCAGGTGCCCTCCAGCTCAGAAGGAAAGTCATACTTGTGTCATACGCACCAACCCTGCTGTGAAAGTTGTCTGGGTGTGCTTGGGCATCATATTCCCACTCTGGGGGTGGATATGAATGATCTTTTTGACTCCATCTCTACCAGTAAACACAAAAGGTCTGTATTGGTGCTGTCCACTGAGCTGTGTGCAGGCACTGGCCAGGAGGATGTCTGGCTCAGGGTGAACCAGCTCAGGGGAGCGTGTCATCAGCCCTGTCAGTGTGGACAAGTTGTAGGGCAGTGTCCTGTTTCTGTTCAGTGACAGACCAGGCAGTTTCCATGCCTCTGCTCCTCCTTTGGGGAGTAGAAATAACAGCCCTTTCTGTTAAACTCTATGAAGTTTTGAGATAATAATATCAATTTAGGCATGTAAGTGCCTCAGACAAATATATTGTGCAAACACCAAGTGGATTAAAGTACAACTTCCAGCACAGTGATATTGCTTAAAGGCTGGTTTAGTTCCATTTCAAAGGATTTCTCAAAATAAATCGTCTGAATCCTGCTCCCTCTTTGCAAAAAATATGGACACTGTCACCAAAAAGCCATTAAAAAAGAAAAGCAAAGCATCTAAAAGCTTTCTCCTGGTTTGAATTTTTAGATTTCAGGGTGGGAATACATCAGTTTATCCATTAAGCATTGGCCTGGCACCACTCTCCATCACCCTGTGGCACAAATCACTGCACCAAGAGCTCCTTCTGGTGCGCTCTTTTCAGAGCTTTCTGACACAATTCAAACTTCAGCCTGTCCACAGTCTTGCTGCTGACATGAACACGAGGGTCTTAGAAGTGGTTTGCAGAGTTAAACCCTGCCAGGTTATTGCCACCTGTGGATCCCAGCCCTTATTTAGCCACAGGTACCTGTGCTTGGTGATTCAGTCTCTCCCAAGGGCAGGACAAGGAGAAGAAATGGGAGAGGGAACCCAAACTGGCAGCAAGAGAATTGACTCTGTGGCAGGAAAATTGACCCTAGGTTTGAGACACTGTCTTGTGTACCCGCAGTCATGCGTGTAGCATGCCATGTGGCTGTGAATGCAAAATTTACTTCCTTGCTGTTTATTTAATCTATAGCCTCTTGGTAGTAAATTATATTCATTGCCTCCAGTTCCTGTTCCTGTTGAATAGTTATTTGCAAGGCAAAGGAAATATGTGCTGTTTTTATTCTGTTTGGACTTTGCATAAAATAGTCCCCTTTTTTCAGTCTGAAGACACAAGTGCCCTTTAGAATATTAGCATTGTGTTTAGAAAAAAAAATTTTCTTTCCAAAGTCTTACTTCTCATGTAATGACTAATTTTAAAGAATTTTACATTCTTTATGATTTTCAGAGAAATTCCTAAACCAACACATATGCCACTTCCCTTCATCTTGAATTCTTACTCAGCAGATAGCATCAGATTCCAGGGTAGCTTAGTCTTGCACAATTAAGCTGTGAAGCCTTTGCCCTGTAGAACTCATTGGTACAGAGAGGTGCAAAGCAAATACAGTTTCTTGTAAGGTTTTACTTCTTCAATATGTTCAGAATTTCTTTTGAAGATTCTAAAACTTTATTTTCTGATAAGTTGTAGAATCACAGAAGGGTTTGAACCAAAAGGGACTTTTTAAAGATCATCTATTCCATCCACCTCTGCCATTGAGCAGGTGCATGTTTCATTAGCAAGTTGTTCGAATTTCCATCCCACTTGACCTTGAACACTTCCAGTCTCTTAATTACATGTCTGAATGTGTGGTGGGGACTTTGCCTTGGCTCCCACAGAGAGGCAATGTAGTGGTGTCAGGCCACGCAGGGTGTTCCAGCCTGGCTTCTGCAGATGAATCATCTGAAGGGTTGTTTTTGAAGGATTGGGCTCTTGCATTTGATTCACTCTCCCTGGCAAGCTGAAAATAGTGTGCATTGTTCTCATAATCCTTAGCAACTTGAAAGCTGCCATGAATTGAATACATTTTAATCTTTACCTACAGCAAGAAAATAGGCTAATTCAGTTATTCCTGCAGTTCCTTAGCTAATGCTAATTAACTGATGGCTTTGTATTTTTCCAGCAGTTTTCTAAACATTTTCCTTTTCATTTCAATGAGGCCTTTACAAATTTGAGGCATGGTGCATAGATTTATTTCTACCGTGTGCATTAGTAAGTCCAAGTAATATGTTAAAGTATAACTGTCCAGGAAACAAAGACCCACTCCTACAATCTCATATCATAGATTACCAAGATTAGTAATTCTCTGGACATGATTTTCGCTGGGAAATTGTTAATAGTTGTGTTATAGAACAAAAACAAATTAAGGTGATGTTGAGAAGTGGTACTGCACATTGGTGGAGTTGTAGGGTACATACAGGACAGACCACAGGCCCACCAGATATAACAGTTCTGCCCCAAATTGATCTGAATGACCGTGAGTTTCATCTTTGGCTATTCCAAGTACTGTCTTGAGGTGCACTTTCTTTATTTCCTCTGAAATACACTCCTCAGTTGATTTACAGGTAATTTGGTAAATGATTTACATGTGGTCAGATAAATTGTTGAAAGCCCTGAGCAGGTAACTTCAGTCTCCTGTGCTTAAAGGTGTAAGTGTTGTACACTTAGGAAGATCATTTCTCACATGACCAGCACAAGTGAGCACAGATGTGTGGTGCAGAGGAAGAGCCATGTGTCTGCATTAGGGTAAATTTTGCCTTCAAAAACAAAGGAATGGCTGATCTCTGGCTACAGTGATCTGGTGTTTACTACCAGTTTTGGGGAGGGGTTATAGTTGTGTCTTGAAACCACATTGACCCGATCATTTCCGCCATGATCTGGCTCCTGGGCTCAACTGTGTTCTGCAAAGACTTCCCTCGCTTGTCAAAACTGCATTAAGAAACAGGCTGATGAAAATTAACAACCGTCAAACTATCTGGGACCATTGAGTAATCTCATTTCACATTCCACAAGGAATACCCTCTTCCTTTTACCTTACTTGGTACAAACCAAATGCCACAGAAGGAGCTTTGAGGACTGTGTGGAGAGACTGGAAGCAAGACAGAGAACAAGCAGGACTAGTGGGATGAGGATGGTGGCGAGCAGCACTGATCTGCTTTACATACCCAGCCAAGGAGTTGGTATCGGCTTTGACACTTGCTGGGGCTTTCTCAACACTGCTGAATAGAGACTGTGTGTCTGTGCCCACATCTAGGGGCACAACATGCTGTAGCTGAATTCAGCTTGAATTTTTCTGCTAATTTTGATGGAATCAGTCCCCTAGGTGAAAGATTAGGTTTTGCCTCTGGAAAGAGCTGTTATAATTGAAAAAAAACCAAAATAAACAAGCATTGCATGGGATTTCAATTACAATTGAAAAAAAACCAAAACAAACGAGTATTGCATGGGATGGTAGAGTGGTTGTGATAAGCGAGGGAAGTAAGTACTTTGGTGAACAAAATTTGCAGATGAAAGGGTAGGAGTGGACCAAACCTGCTGCTTATGGTGAGGAATTCTTCCCAGGCCTACTTGGTTCAGACTTGCTAAACAAACCGGGCAAAGAGCTCGTTCATGACTTCTGGGCAAACCTTGGGCAAACTTCACCTACCCTGCTTGTGGCCAGGCTGCTCTGCACTACATGGACCTCCACAGCACAGAGCAGCGGCCCTTGTCTCCTTGAGGCCTTGGATGGTGCCGTGATGTCCCTCACGATATGATCAATACGCTACTGGGCATTTTCCAGTTCAGAAGGTCTCACAGCATGAGAAGGACCATGTTGCAGTCTACTTTCATAGCATGGCATGAAGGGTGTGAATTGTGTAATCTGGTGACCAGTGTGGGAAGCAGGGATATGTTGGAGGGAGATCTCATTGTACTTATACAAACCAGAGCCAGGGTGTGACCTCGGAGGGTATCCTCAAACCTCACACATTCCGTGCCTAAGTGAGTGCTTAAGCTCATTTCCTGGCCTTTATTTAGTTGGCATTTGTAGGTGTGTCCTACATCTTCCTCCAAGCAGAGGGAGACCCCAAAGTCCTGACATTGGATCGGCATAGTCAGATTCTCAAGCAAATCCACAGCTTCCTTGAGAGGACCTTCATGTCTCCCATCCCAGTCAATTTGAGGACTGGGGAGGAGGGGGTCTTAGGGCTGGACTTGGTGTCTCTGGTCCTGGAGGCTGGGCTGATTGCTCCTGTTCCAGGGCAGAAAGGACACTGTCGATACCAAGTTGAGCATAGCAGCTGGTGGGTAGGAGTCGGTGCTGAGGCAGCATCCTGTGCTTCCCCGCCGGTGTGAAGAGCTGCTCGGCCGTGAGGGAGGGGAGGAGGGAGTAAATTGGGAGGAAGCTGTCATGGATCTGCCTCTCATTGCTGCTTGCAGTCCTACGCTGGCTGAGTCAGAGCTGGCGGGAAAGGCGAGACACGCGGGTGGTCTCTGGGAAAAGTCCACGCTCAAAGACAGTGAGGAGGAGAGAACCAACAGGACCCCCAGTCTGAGGGCTGCAAGCCTGAAGGGCTGTGCCTGGTGTTACAGAGTGGATGAGGATGAGGAAGACTATGCTGGAAGGCTGTGGTGTGCAGGAGTTGTGTGCTGTCTCACACATGAATTTGACATCATGGTTGGCTGTTGGGAGGCTCAGCTTTCAGCATGGACCAAGCCACCACATCCAAGCTGCTGAGAGCAGCCCAGCAAGATGTGCAATCTCCAGCACAGCATCCAGTGAGTTGCCCTTCCTTGCTGCCCTTCAGCCCTCATGTTGTGGGTCCACCAGCACTCACACAGCCAACCCAGCACTCAAACACTGCTCTGATCAATAACACTTTTAAAGAGTTCTCCAGGAGCTACTTAATGTGTTTTATGTCATTCTCAGTTCAGATGTGCAAAGCCAAACAGGGTGAGCTTTGAAATCAAGTTGATGTTCGGCAGTAATCCAGAGAAGAATTAACAAAGGCTTCAAAGTTAAATTATCCGAGATAGCATGTCAAGCCACTGAATTTCAGTTCAGCAGCGTGCCAAAATATTCCGAAGTGTCTCTTATGATGTATTTCGTTGTTTCTTATAATTTGAGTAGTAGGAAAGTGATTAAAAATAAGACTGCGTCCCTCTGTTTCTCTTTGATTCATTGTCTGAAATTTCAAGACATCTAAAAGGTATTTATACTCATACATTTAGGCTTCTGCAGTCATTTGTTTTACTATGTAGTTTGAAAGTGATTCAGTTCAGCAGTTAAGGTCTAAACTAAATTGTCAAACACACAGAAGGATATTTGTATATGTTACTTACAGCATCCATTTCAAGCTGATTTCCCAGAGAGAAGCATGGGCCTTTCTGTTCTCTCCCCACATATTTCCTAATAATTTTTGAACCACTGGCTAATCAGAGATGTATCTGATGGAAGAGTAGAGTTATATCTTGGATATAAGTGGATCCCTGTGCGTTTTGTGTTGATATCTCCCTGCTAAAGAGAGATTCTACAAGAGCGCCTTCAACAGAAGGAAATACATATTCTTGTGAGGTTTGAAAGTGGTAGCATGTGCCCCATAAACAGCTCAGTGTTTCCTGGTGACTGAAACAGAGGGGTGTTTCCTTTTCCAAGTATAGAGTGGTTATTTTGAGGGCTTGACAGGGGAATGTAGAATTTCATGCATCACCCACGATGTTTGAAAAAGCATTAGGATATTGAGACTATCTGAGACAAGAAGTACAGAAATGTTTTAAGAGGCTGGCAGAAATTCCTGGGAAGAGTTTAAAAGAACTCAAAAGGTTACTTTGACCAAGCAGTAGTGAATACAGGGTATGTTATGCACAGTATGTGGTGGATGCAGGCTGCTAGGGGAGAGAAACTGGCTGCTGTTGGAAAATGGTGACAGACCTTTTCTGATTCCAAACTCTGACTGTAGGTGTTAAAGAAGCCAGTAGACAATTCCTGCGGCACTCTTAACCTGCAGGAGCAAGTATGGCACTGCAGATCCCTCTGTTTCTCAAGAAGAAACATCAGCAAACCCCCAGTCTAGGATAAACCATGCTCTGGGAGGGCATTTGGGTTAAAAGCTTATGTGTGCATGTGGGATGCTGCTCAAAACCATTGCAGTCACTGTCAGTTTTTCCATATGCTCAGTGATCTGTGATTCAGGCTCTTACTGAGGTGAGGAGAGGGAAGTATCCATTTTTTCAGGGAAAAGTAAATACCGGCTGCAGAAAATTCTGTTCAGCAAGAAATTCCAAAGAAAACTTTGGAGCTCATCTCTCCTGTGACATTAAGTTATGGTAATTTTAACATATTCTTTTGAATTTTAGAAGACGTGTGCTCCATAAACAGCTCAGAGTTACCCAGTGGCAGAGAAGAAGTGTTGGTGGTTTGAGTGTTAGTGATGGGGTTTCCAGACACCCTCAGAAGGAGAAGGAGATCCTGACAGGGTTTGTGATATAGCAGCAGTGGTGATTCCAATGGTAGCTCGCAGAGGAAGAGCAGGAGAATTTGGGAAGCATCCCATTGGGTGCAAGACCTTAGAGAACAGCCACGCTACAGAAGGACATCAAAGCTGAGGTTTCCATGGTTGATACTGGGTTTGAGACGCTCACCTCAGAGAGGGTAGGAATGGTGTGAAAGGAAGAAAAGAATGAAAGAAAGGAGATTTTTATGATGAGCATGAGGACACACTTCCCCGGTAGTCAAAGTCCTCTGAATGAAATGTGAGCAGATCTGTCACTCAAAGCTGAGCAGAAGAGAAGTGGAGAGCAATTCTGCAACTCAGAGACAACAGTTAAAAGTTTGAGGGACAGAATAATGCAGGAGTTTTTCTCCCTGTTTCTGTCTAGTGCATTTTGAAATTGCCTCTAATGCCAAGAAAATTAGAGCAGAAACTGGCTGATGTTGCTGACGCATTGGGTCTCGTTCCCCAAGATCAGTAATGGGCCATATAATGAATTTCCTCCAAGAATTTTGCATAGTACAGTTTGTGTTTTAATGATGGAAAACTTGTCTCAGGCTGATTCTCCTCTGGAGTAAAAATTTTCTCAGTAACATTTGTCTTCAGATTTTACTGGGTCAGTTGGTCCAACATTTTATAAATGGCTCTGTTCTGTTTTCCTTTTTCCAAGTAGGAAAATTCATTCTGTGAAAGAAAATTCTTTCAAGATCTCGTCTGCATATAGAAACTACTTTTGTGCAAATCTGAATATAAACTTAAGAGAAGAGACCAACTAAATCTCTTGAGGATATTACATCAATCTCAAAGTTAATAAGGTGGAAGAGAATGCATTTTAGATTTTATATTAACTTCCTTCAGACTAAGAACCGTTTTTCCTTGCACTTCAGTTTCCATCTCATTAATTTATTAATAATTAAACATCTGAAAAATAAAAGATCTGTTATTTCTCATGTAACGTCAATCAATAGATTTCTAATTAACCAGCCTTAGAGCACCAAGAAGCAGTTGCTCCAGCAACTGTTTCTACTACCAGCAAATTTGAGTGGGAGAAATAGAGTATAACTGTTTTTCTGTTCCAGAACAGAGACCAGAGGCCAGCTGAGATTTTTCTTAGTACAAGGGCCAAATCTAAGGTGGGACCCTGGGAGCATCTCCAGCATCCTGGGCCCATGTATGTGCTCTAGGTGGATCTTGGTTTGTGGGGTGGTGCATTCCATCCTCTTCTGGTTGGAAAACCTGAGAGCATGGACGGGGAAGGATCCATCTGTGCTCCCAGCCTGACTGTGGGGATGATGTGATGCTCTGTGCTGAGAGGTTAGTAAGGCATGGATACATTGCTCTTACCTTGGAGGTCTCACAAGTCCTGGAGGTCACTGATCAGAAAAACAGCAGAAGGTGGTGTGAAACATTAGGAAGGGAAAAACGTGCTTTAGGTCACAGAAGGAGCCTGTGGTGGTGTCAAAACAGAAATACACAATTTTCAAAACCTAGCTTTGCCCGTTTCCAGGCTGAAGCTGTATAACCAGCTACTCTACAACACTTCAGAAATCTGTGATTTTCTGGAAGAGAAGGTGTTAAAGGTATATTTCATCTTGTGATCCTGCAAATGCTTTCTGATGTAACTTTTCCCCCATAAATAACCCGCTACACATGGAATTGAGAATCATTCTCAGATTATAGCCCCTGACGTGCCAAGTGCCTCTGACTAAAGGGATTTCAGTCCATGGAAAATATCCCTAGAAAATCTTTCCAGATTGATCAGTGTGCTCTTTCACAGTCATTTAAAATAAATCTTTCCTGGCTAATAACTGGAAGGACAGCCGTGTGTATGGGGTGAAACTGCAGAAGCTCTTTGGCAGTCTCAAATTCTGCCTGCTAACGTGGTACTGAGGCTCCTCCTGTGGGGATCAGGGAGAAATACAAAGGATGAAAATACTAGGGATAAGGAGAAAAAGTGGCTGAGGAAGGATGAGAAACACCAACTAAACACAGAAGGATGAATGAATCACTCAATATCCCTACCAGAAGTACAAAACAAACCTAGCTGTCCTCCTCTTGCTACAAACCCTCAAAAGTTGCTGTTTTGTTTCTAGGTAACTTTTCTCCTCTGTGCTTTTTGTTGGAAGCAGTAGCACTGATCCAGGCTGAAATCAGGATCTTATGGGTTTGGGTTTCTTTACAGGCAAACACAGACAGGTTAATGATGTTGTGTGAGCTCTAGGAAAGCCGTGGCATCCCAGAGTTCAGGCTTTGCTGCCTTCCAGAAAGCAGCACAGAGTCTCTTTGCTGCGGCTCAGGTGTGACTCCTGCCATCTTTTCTGGGAATGACATCTCCTGTGTCTTCCCAGAGAGGACATGCTGCCTGGTCACCATCTGTCCCTGCTCTTGCTTAACACTTCTCCATAGTCCAGGGGGAGGTTTGCACAATTACTAATGAGACCTATACATCGAAGCTTTGCAAATTTGAGTTTTCTCAAAAAAACCAAAACACGTGGATTAGTTTGTCATAACCCCAGTAGTGACAGTGGTGATCCTGATCCAGATTGGGATGCATCATGAGGGTAGATTTATCGTGGGAGTGGAACTGCACATCCACTCTGGCCCTGCCTGAACTTCTGTTTAGGAGGTTCAGATCTGCGAATAAAACTTGCAGAGTCGGGTCTGTACAATGATGGAGAGGTAAGGACAAGGCTGTGCAGGAATAGAGAGATAAGGGCCAAATGCCAGGAAGGATTTGGACATCCAAAATTACATTTAGCTGGAATATAGGAGTTGACAATCAAACCTATCATAATGAAGACAGCTTCTGCCATCCCTGAGGGTGGGAAGAGCTTCCTAAGTTGCCCGTTGTTATTTACTCCAGTCTCTGACCAGTAATGAGCTCGGCACTGACTTAATTAGCTAGATTATCAAGTCCTTCCTCTGCTGAGCCCTGGGCGAGGTGAGTTTGGCAGCTGGACTCCTGCACACCTAATGCAGACCTGGTCAGGTCCAACAGCAAGGGGAGCTGCAGCTTCTGGTTCCACACCTCTGTGCCAGGGGACAGCGCCAGGCTGGGACCCCCACGCTGCCCACAGCAGCTTCAACAGTGGGTACCCATCCAGACACTGATGATGGGGCTTTGATTCCCTCTTGGGAAAAAATGCCAGGGGAATGCCTGAACCAGCGTAATGCTTCATTTTAGCATCTGAGGTTTTTCTCTTTCTTTTTTTCTTTTTGTTTTCTGTATTTCCAAAGCCACAGGTACAGTTCTCTTTCAAGATTTATGAAGTCATAGGGGAAAACAGTGAAGCTTTCTAAGAAATATCAATTCCATAGAAATGCAGCATAAGCTTACTTAATACTTTCTTTTTCCATCCTCTGATTTTCCATCATAGGATGATTTTTGTGAAACTTTACTCCACTTCTAACCTTGTAAAAAAGATAAAATAATTCAGAGAGAAAAAACATCACCCATGGTTTGTGGACTGCTCACATTTACAAATCAATGCCAAAAATCTTGTCTGAAATTCTGTATGTCAAATTTTATTTTCACACATCTTACTGTTCTTAATTTTTCTGCTTTTATGCTCTGGGGCAGACAATTTAGCTCTGCATCAGAGGAAGTCAAGAGCCCAAGAGACGAATTTTAATTAGAAGGCAATCAAACCACCAGATGGCTCTCTGATGTCTTAAATCTCCACTTGGGTGAAATAAATTGACTTTTCTTAAAAACAGCGCTAGAGGAAATTTTAAACAATGCCCTAAAGCTGAAACATAAAGTAGTTCTGCATAGTTGTGAGAATAATTTGTAGACTCTGAGGCATTTGTCACAGTGTTTTATTTGTTTAATAAAAAGCATTAATGTTTGAATTACTGGTTGCTTTTGCACTGTGCCCTGTGATCTATTCTCAGTATGACTGTTGTTTGAAAATATTTTTTATGTTTGGGTTTAGTTGTACCAAATTACAGGAAATAAACAAAAAATAAGTTCATTCTTCCCAATTTTCAGTTTCAGTGTTGTGTCCATTATGAGAATAGTGACAGCTTGTGGTCTGAACCCCCCCCCAGTGCTGCAGGATGTGGGATGGGTGTCTCCCAAGTGGAGTGATGAGGGCAGGGGGACAAGGTGACCTCCCCAAATCAGTGAGCTGTGAGGAGAGATGGAGCACAGTACAGAAGCAGGAATAAGCTCTGACCATCATCAGTACCCTAAACCAGGAGAGGAAACCTTCATCAGAGTGTCAGGGGAGAGCAGCATGGCAGAGAGGAGACCTGGGAAGTCTGTAATACCCCACTCACTGTATTGGAACCTGCTGAAATCCCTGATATCTATATTTTCTAGGTGGTTGCATTTATCTTTCCCTGCAGCTGGGGTTCTCCACAGAGTATTTTTGGGATCACATCTTTATGCCATGTCCCATCTGTTGCTTGAGGACCTTAGGGCCAAAATCAAAGCCTCCTTTTAGTCAGGGGATAAAATGCCAGTTGACTGCAGGGATTCAGAGCTCAGTGTCTCTCTGCTTTTTTCCGTATGGATATTGAAATTGACCATCTTGCCTTGGCTGGTGGCTCATGTGCCAGCATGGACCAGATGCCAGCAGAACTTCACCATCCCGCCCCAGAGCTGCTGCCCAGCAGCGTTTGCATCTGCTGCTGCAGGAGGGAATATCCTAAACCACGGCGGTGGGTTCAGCTGCTGTCTCTAGTTTGGCAGCTTGCTCTGAGTTTCTAAATGAACTATATTTTTGTGCCTATAAATAACAATGGCAGCAGAAATCGTGACTATTGTTGTGCCGTCTGTCTCTGGAGCAAGCCCAGTCTTGTGGTCTCACTGCTCCACCAAGGAGCTGCTGCTTTTTTTTGCACTCTCTGCATGGCATTTCAGCCTGATCTTTTGTAGGGGGTCTTGGTCTCAGGGTGGCCAAGAGGGGCAGTGCAGAAACCCGTGGGTCCCAGGGTGGGTCTAACACTGCAGGGACAACCTGATTGCAGCAGCAGTGCCATTTTCCCTGCTGGGTCAGGTTTGTGGTGGTGTCTGTGTGGGACATGCACACCATTGGTTGTGTGATGAACACATCAGACTGTTTGAGGCCCAGAACCTGGAGTCTCTTGTACTCGACCCAAGGGATGTCTGTTCTTGCAAGCTGAGGTGTTTTGGGATGTGCTTGTCATTCTACAACCATATTGTCAGTCCATTACATTGTCAGTGCCTGCTTGAATCTGAAAACACATATTAATTAACATCTTCTTTCTCCTGGGTGACTACGTCCCTAAGGATGCTGAGCCATGGAAGAAATTAGAATAATGCAGCTTGGTTCTGCATCTTCAAATAGGACTTCAGGCAGCTCTGAAAGTCAAGTTCAACTGCTTTTGTGTCAGAACTTTCAGCCTTGGGAGCACTGGGATATCAGGCATTGCCCTGTGGGAGGGTTAGGCACCCCTGCATTCAGGTGGCCCTTAAGGTAGGACATTGCAGCACAACAACAACAAAAACAATTATAAAAAAACCCCCAAATCATAAAAATATCAACTCCGTTTTCCTAATAAATAGTTTATTTTAATGGTGTACTATACAGAGGTGTTTTTAATGTACTGGAATAGCACTGTAACAAAAAGCACTTTAACAAGGGGTTTCCAGCCTGGTGCTTAACAGCTGCAACAGGGGAAACATTTGGCATTTCTGTTTTCCTAACCTCCTGAGAACACACCAGCGAGATTCCTCTTAATTGGACCCTTAAACTTTTAATGCAGTCCCTGGACTGATATGCATTTGCCATATGTTTTACTTAGCTGTTAAATGGTTGACTAAGGCCTTTACTTGGCCTGTTAAACTGAATTGATGACATTTTAATATTGCACAGGGAATACCACAGGCCAAATAGAAAACAGACATCTGTGGCACTGAGATGGGTCAATTCTGGCACTGGGCTGAGGACCTGGACAAGGGAGGTGGGTTCTTTTAACCAGAGCAGCAGAAATAACACAGCAAGAGCAGGAGAGTGTTTTCATCAGTGGCTTTGGATGTTCATACCTGGCTATAACTCATTATTTAAGGGCTGCCTAAAGCACTTTATAAATCATCAGTGTGAAGTCTGTTTTCCATACTGGTCTGTAACACACGGTGAGAGTGAATGGCTTCTTCCATTGCATAAATACACCTGGTTTTCCTGCTGGAGGGACGGACGCACTCTGGCTGCAAGGCCAAGCTCAGCATGGTGACTTTTCCTTTAGTAATGGAAGACGTGGACTAAGATTACCGTCTCAAAAAAGCAGGACAGGATGAACATATTTCTTAAAGGGATTTATCTGGCTCCCTGCAAAGGTTAAGGGAACAACTGACATTCACTTTAATGGACCCTGTTACTGTTCCATGACATTGGCATCAATACTGCAGTCACAGTGCTGAGGAAGTGTTATGGTGCTGAGGGAGTCTTGAGTTATTTTCTGAGAGGTGGAATACTTTCAGAAGGAAGTATGGAAAACATCCTGTGGTTTAGGACACTTTCCAGGAGTTGGACCTATTGACTTGATTCCCCTCTCCTCTCTTATGTCTGGAACAGGGAGCAGAGCTTGTGCCCCAAGTCCTGGGAGCTTTGCTGCTCACAGTTGTCAAGCCTTAACCTGCTGGCAGCAGCAGCAGCATCTGGATTATCCAAACCCTAATTCCCTCTCCAAGGACCTAAGTCCCTTTTTAGAGTCATCCTTCACTGGTTTGCCCAAGGTTGCAGAGGAAATGTGTGGCAGAGCAAAGATTAAAGGCAAATCCCCAAGGTGAAGCTCTTGCCTTGGCCATGCCTTCATGTCTGTATGGGAGGGCAGTGATCCTGCATGTCTCACACCTCCTGTCTACTGGCACCAGAATTCTGGGGGGAATTATGGGGTTGTGTGGTAGCTTTCATATTGTGAGTATCAGATGTAAATACTGCAGTAATATTAATTTCTTTGCCATGTCTGGTGTTAATGAAACTTTGCTTGGTACGCAGGCAATCAAAAGTTGCCTGATAGCAGAGAAGTCACAGCATGTAGCTGTGGATATTTACCCTCTTAGCACTTGGGTTTGGTCTCTTCCTTTGGACCAGTAGAGTAGCAGTTCACTGACTTGAGTGCATTGGCTTAGGGAGACACGGTGCCTGCTTGGCAGTGCCTGGACTGAGAGCACTGACTGTTAATACATTTTTCTCTGTTTTCAACCTGTGAATCCCTCTCAAGCAGAAAAGCAGTTGCACTGATAATTTTATTCTAATACTTGTGCATTAGTGTGCAGGTTCCAAGGTGCTGGGAGGCAACAGCTTTACAAAAGTAAGGACCATGAAAAAGCTCTCTCATGGGTTATATGCACATACAGGGCACTTATTCCTTTTTAAAAAGTTAAAATAGTGGTATACTTCAGCTAAGTGCATTGGGGCATCATTTTTCAGATGCTGTTGCCAAAATCTGGATACTCAGGATTGCTGTGCAGGGCTGATGAGCCCTGTAGCCAAAGTCTGCATTTCATTTTCATCCATGAGTTTTTGCAATGTGCTTTGACTACCGTATTAGGAAAAAAAACCCCCTTGTGTCCATCCATCTTATTAACTCCCTAATGTTCTTAGTGTATAAATCACACATCCCAGGGTTATATTTGCTAGATTATTTTTTAGGTTTGATCAGTTTGGGATGGAGGAGGAGGTTTTGATTTTAGTTTTCACATTTCTGTATTTTTAACATACACAACAAATGCTTAGGAGCCAGGATTGGAGATACTGGGATACTCCAGGGCCTAGGAGTATCCCTACAAAATGGAAAAAGGAAGATTACAGACTTATTTTTTTAAGTCAGTGCTGAATCCATGAAATTATGAGGTCATGTAGTTTTGTCAGCAAGAATGTCCACGATCTTAACAGATCCTCTGCTGATCAACTTAAGTAGACACCAGTTAAATGTTAATGCCAAGAATTCCCTATGGGATGTACTGAGCTGTTAGGGTGGCAGTTCAGACCAGCTGAGGACAACCCTTTGGATCCCCCAGAAGCGGGATAAGGCCCCAAACCACTTGTGCTGACACACACCTTGTCTGTGGGCAGCATGCCTGGCAGAAAGCTCCCTCCTGGAGTTGTGTCCTGCCCTGGGCCTCCCCAGGAGCAGCAAGGCTGGGCTGGGAGGAGCAGTTCCATGCTGTAGTCTGAAGCCAATGCAGTTTTACAGCTTGTATTTCTGCTGTTGCTTGGGGCTTGCTCATGAATGGGATTTTACAGGGCAGTTTAAGTATGAAATGTGAAACACGGGGAAATCATATCCTTTATGATCCCCAGGGAGCAGGGCTCAAGGAAGAACTTTGTACAGAGCGTGGCTAACAGGAGGCATCAACAAGGTTTCTTTGAGGCTTTGGGATAATCCTGTTGGATGCTTTGGAGGCTGAGAGGAATGAGGTCTTTACTTTTTGCCCCCTCTGCCTCAGGGTGGTGCTTACTAGGAGCTGTCTTTGGGGTGCCACTCCCAGGAGAGGGATTTTTAGGATGCTGTCGTGTGGGATGGGCAGGAGTGTCACTGTGCCCTGCCCCAGCAGATGACCCACGTGTTTGCTGTGAGACAGAGAAGAGTCTTTGAACAGCACTGTGTTGGACTTTTGGCACTGGATGTAGCTCCCACAGATTTCTGCATGTGAGACAGTCTGGTTAAGCTTTTCTCCATTTTCCCAGCTAAGTTTGATTCTTTGTTGTATCAATCATGGATTTGCTTTTTACAAACATAAGCTTTACAGCTTGTCACTAATCCATCCATTAAAAATTATTACAGAAATAGACAAGGCAATTGCAACACAAACTCCTAAAATATTGAGCATGACCTGTGAGGGTTGGCTTCTTGGCATTGATTCGCTCTTCTGTCTTGAAAATAAAGTTACTGTGGGGCTACTTGTGTTGATTAACGAAGAAATAGCTGGAGCCTTGCATTTTGTGTGTCAAGGAAAATGTAAAGTGTTAGAATAGATGGCAGCCTTGGAGCAATAATGTATAAATGGATATTTAAAATCTCTCCCAAGGCCAAGGGACAGTCCCAATAAAAACCAGAATGCTTGGCAGTTGTCCAGCCTGGTTTGTTAAGACGCAGGAGCAAATAGCTGTCATTAAAAATAACAGAATCATAAAATCTTCCCTCTTTTTCTGTAGTCCTCATTATTAGCTTGAGCATGTGTCTGTTTTCATCCCTGTGATTATATTCTTGCAAATGGTCTCCGTGATGAATTGATGATTTCCATTAGAAACATCTCCATGGCCTGGACTAAAACAGACACCAGCAAGGCAATAATTGAAGAATTATTAAAATAAACCCTGGGGCACATTTGTGTTATGTAGGACATTCTGGAAACTTTCTCTTCTGTGAGCTATGCTCCTACTAGATCTTTTAACAAATACTTGCCTTCCTGGAAGGCTGGGTTTTTTTCCTTCTAAAGGCAGTAAACTCAGCTATTGCACAGAATAAAAGTAGTAAATCTGTGGCTGTGGTACCTGGTTTTAGTGCCAGGCAGCCAACACAGACTGAGCAAGCACAGGGTGTTGGCAGAATCTCCCTTTCTGCCCTCTCAATGCCCAGCTGGTTTCACTCAGGATTTCCCAGCATTTTTGGAGGCCATCCTTTCTGCTGGCCAGGTTTGCCAGTGCTTCATTTGTTGCTGATGGCACCTCATTCCTCCCATCTCTCCTGGGGATGCCATGGACAGCATTTCCCTGAGGAGTTCATCCCATGGTAGTTGAAGAGCAGAAATCACATGAGCCATGGTGTTTCACATGCCTGAATGCTGAGGAGTTTTTTGAGAATACTGAGAATTAAGACCAGATGCTTTTTTTTCTTTTCATTTTTTTTAAAGAAACTGCCTCTTTTGTACATCATAAATCTTCCCTCAAGGCCGTGAGAGAATATCTGTGCTGCCCACCCTCCAGCCAAACCACAATAAATCAGCGGGTCCTGCTGGTCCCTGCTGTGCCTTATCTGTGCAAAGGGCTCAGCTTGGAAATTAGCTGTTGTTAATGGGAGAGGGCAGCTGGCCATCTGCAAATAAACATGGAGCTTTAGGAGCCTATGCTGTTCCTGGCCCATCAGCAAGACACAAGCAACATCATGAACCCACTCACAGGCTTCATGCACAGAGGGAGCTGGGAAAGAATGGGTGGTGTGAAAAATTGTGGCTCATACATAGGTGAAAGCTTCAGGTGGGGACATGGTAAGGAGAGCTCAGCAATCATGGGTTACAGTGGGGTTGGAGCAGTGGGATTTAGACCAGTGTGTTTGCCATAAACTGCTTTTGACAGGTTTGATCTGGCTGTGTCTGTGGCTCATCCTCACTCACCGTGGCCTGTGCCCCCTGTCCCCCTTTAGAGGTGACTGGGCAGGAGACTAATCAATTTATGTACAATCTTTAGGTTTCCAAATTCGATACCTGCTTCTCCTGTTCTTTCAGTGAGATTACAAGTGCCCTCTTGAAACTGAATTTGCTGGCTAAATATATAGTATTGCTCTTAACAGTCATGTAAGTTTTATTTAGCTGAGATTGCATCCAGGCTGTAAGAACTTAGATTGCTGTGTCTCTACACCACTAAAAATTGCAGAAATTCACTCTTTGCTGTGGAAAACAAGAATACCTTTCTTGAACAGTGGTGAGATAAACTCACAAGATGGAGTGACTAAATGATGTTGAGAAGAGAGCGGTAATTGTAAACTGTATATTCTGTTTAGGTTATATTTGATTCAATACTGAAATACAGGTACCTAGTAGTGGTCCATATCCTCTTGAGGAACAGCCAGTTCATTACTGATGCAGATGTAAGTGAAGATACTTAACATGGTAATTTAACATTCCAAATGGAGAACTGGAAATGAGCATCACTCAGCTTCTAGTTAGCTCTTCACAATGGATACCTTCTCAGGTGGCTGTTGAATATAACTTCTTTTGGAGAAAACCTTCACATAGAAGCAAAACAAATGAGGTTACCAAGACCTAAATCGAGTAAAGTTGCTCTAATATAGCTAAAGAGTCTGCAGGCAGTGTTGAAAGGGTTCCAATGACAGAACATCCGAAATTATCACTGGTAAAAAACCTCAGTGTAATTAGTCAGTGTGTGTAATTAACTACTGGACAAAGCATACAGGGGATTAGTGGTATCTTCTAAGTCAAGCCTGTCTACACTGCTAAATGATAGTCTTTTGTCCAGCCAGGAGCTATGGATTGGAGGCAAAAATTGTACTGTCTTTGTTTTGTCTGGGGTCAGATTAGATTATCATAATGGCTTTAAAATCTATGAATCTGTCATATTTGATTTTAAGTGAATGAATCAAAAGACTCCCTTAATGTAGGTATGCACATTCAGACCAGAGCTGAGTGAACAATTCAATAATTAATTTGATGAGCACAAACATAAGAACATGAGCACAGTTTTATTGGGTCATACCAAAGATTCATCTGCTCCAGGATGGCTCTTGAGATGACAAAGGCTTTTGTCTTAAATCCACCACCTGCTAATTCCGTTAGGTCCCCCATTTCTCATCTGTGGTGTGAAATAATTCTTTATATTTCCCTTGCCCATGCTCCATCCTTCTCATGAATGGTTTAGTGGTGGACTTGGCAGTGCTGGGTTAACGGTCAGACTCGATGATCTTAGAGGTCTTTTCCAGCCTAAATGATTCCATGTTTCTGTGGAGCTCTGATTCTGTAGTGTTCTCCTCTGCCATCTCTCTTCTTTATAAAATGTGTTCACTCTGTTCACAGAGAAGCTCTCTGGTCCTGCTTGCTTTTCTTCTCTGTACTTCCCCAAGCTTGATTAAGCTTTCAATCAAAGCATCTTGAGGACTCTTTCCATAAAGATCATCAAGGTGGGATTTGTCCAAATGAACACAAAAATGGACATTTCTGCTCCTCACACCCTAGAAATGCTCCCTTCCTTGTGCTGGCTGGAAGAGAGGAGTGTGGTAGTGCTTGTACAGGTCCTTATTGTCTAGACTTGCAAGATTTGGTGAGATGAACTTTCTCAAAAATATTGAAAGTGGGAGGATTCCATGGATGCTTAGGAAGACAAATTATTTTCTATTTTGTACTCATTTTTCTCCTAAACCTTCTGTTTGATTTTTCATGGCCACGGAGTATTTCAGGGAGTTGGCCTTGATAACTCCAACATATATTTCAACTCCAGCATGTATTTCCTGATATTTATAGAAACTGTATGACCTAAAATTGTGCACATAGAATAAAATGGGTTTTTTCTTGTACTTGAGTTGCTTGCACATTTCTTAAGAAATACTTCATTATAAGCAATTAGAATTTTGAAGTTTACTTTATCAGTTCTCTGCAACTTTCTTGACACTTACTCAAAACTTAGAGAGCATAATAATGACATTTTAGATGTACTTATAGTTGTTGCAACAGTTTGATAAAACAAGGTACCTATATAGCTTAGAGTTAAGTTGGTCATTTGGTTTTAATATTTAGCTCCCAATTTACTGTTTCTACAAACTGCTTGGCAAGTTCATATTTGCAACAATATATCTTGACCAGTTGACAGCATTTCTCCTTTTTTTTTTTTTTTTGGGGGGGGGTGTCAAAATAAATTTTCCAGGGTTGTATTTCTCTAGGACAAAGGGATGCCTGAAAAAAAAAGTAGAATTTATGTGAGGTACAGGGGATATAAGGAGCTTCAAAGATCTTTCTGCACTGAGACAAGTATTACTCAGTATTACCTTTACATTGGCTATTTCTGTGATGACATCTGCCTGCAAACTTACTTGTGAGAAAGCAAGTGGAAAGCAAGTCAGTCTCAGAAAAAGGAATACACACCACCCCAAATTTCCATTAAATGTATTTCACAAAAAATCCGGGTTGTTTAAGCTCCAGTTGAGAGTGACTTTACTGCACTTTCCTGTGCTCCTTTTTGTTATTTAGGACAATTCTCAGTGGTGCATTCACCTTATATTTCAAAATTGTTTACTACACATTGTGTAATTTACAGTATCTGTTTTCAGTTGCATCAGTTTTCATTATTTTTAGATCTGTTCTTCCTAGTTAACGCTGGCAGGACATCGAGGTTGGTTTCCATTGGAAAACAAGTAAAAAGGAAAATAAACCAAACCTATTAGTGCTGAAACATGACCTAGTTTTAAATTGTTGTCAGGTGAGGAATCTCCTCCAGATTTTACTATCCGCTTATTTTGTGGAGCAGTGGAGGAATAAGACAGCAGTTAGGAAATACATTGTTCCAGCCCTCAGATACTGGAAAATGTATTTTGAGTGGTGGTTTGTCTACAGAGCTGTACTTTTCTGTTTCCTAGAAGCAAAGTGAAAAAGATTGAATCAACAAAATCACATATATATATGTGTGTATATGTATATATATATATATACATGCACACACAACAAGCAAGAGTGATTGGGCTGATTTACTGACATCCCACAGAAGGAAGTTATTAAACCAATGAGTAATTACTTCTTTTAAAACTACACATTTGAGTTATTAAGTACATACAGTGTATTTTTTTAGTGACATTTTTTAAAATGCTAGTTTTTTCACTGGTGAATACATGGCTTGCAGGGATGTGGTGGTATCAAACTGTTGACTGACACAGGTCAAAGTCACCACTGCTGAGTTTCAGCTTTGCCTTTCCATTTAATGCAGAGCCATGAAGAAAAACAGGATGAAGTGCCAACCTTTGTCATAGAATCATGGCATAGTTTGGGTTGGAAGGGACCTCGAAGGTCACCCAGGCCAACCCTCCTGCAGTGAGCAGGGACAGCTTCTACTACATCAGGTTGCTCAGAGCCCTGTCCAATGTGACCTTTCGTGATTCTAGGGATGGGACATCCACCACCAGTCTGGGTAACCTGTGCCAGTGTTTCACTACCCTCCACAGGTCCTTTTCCAAATGACAAGGAGCCCACTTGAGTGTGATCCACCTGCTAATCCTAGGATGATTCCTTGGCTCCTGTGGAGGTGCCAATCACACTGTAGGAGCTCAGAAGAGTGGAAAAAAGGATGTGCCCATCTTCCTCGCATCATGGTGTTTGCAGACCTCAGCAGAGTGCCAGAAATGTGAAACTTTGCTATGTTATTTCTTAGGATTTGGTTGCATGGTGGGGTCATCAGTGGAAGCACTGGTTTCTTTCCTGTGCCTTGTAATGATGGCAGCACTGAGGGAGTGTTGCTGTCACTGGCTGGTCCCACATTTCCTCCATGCACCACTGCCTGGGGGAATGAGCATAGATGGGCTGCTGGCATTTGAAGGGCTGTCATAAGCTGCCAGTCAGAACAGTGTGATCACAAGAGACTTAAAAACCTGATGTCCTTTGTCATTTGGTTGTCCTTGGTTCAGTCACACTTTTTACAGCTGATGGGACATGGGGAAATTTTGAATATAATGTTGGTTCTTTCAATATGGAATAAAATTTTGAATAAAACAGGACAGCATTGACCTTGGAGAATCATGGACCTCACAAGATCTCTGCAGTACGGATTCTGTGAAGGAAAATGCTGTCTCCAAAGCTTTTAACTGCCAAACTGTATTACATCCCTGAGCAGAGCTTTCCAGAGACTTAACAGTCTTCCCCAGTGGAAACAGAGGTCTGTTCTCCAAAGCACAACCTCACTACAGCTGCTCAGAAAATGTCACATGAAACTTTTAATGCAGGGAAAAAATTGGTTTAGTTTGCTCAGTTTGGTTCAGAAAAATGGCCACAGCATTTTTTCCCAATTTTTTCCCTAACAATTCCCCAGAGTGGGGAGCAGGCCTTTGGAGCAGCCACCATCACAGTGATGAAAGAGCTGAAAAACCAGAATAAATACCATGGCAATATTGCATTGCATTTTGTCTACACAATCTGGAAGGAGGTTGTAATGAGGTGGGATCTCTTCTCCCAGGAAACCTCTTGATAGGACAAGAGGAAATGGCCTCATGTTGCAGCAGGAAGGGTGCGCATTGGATACGAGGAAAATTTTCTTCCCTCAAAGAGTGGTCAAGCACTGGAACAGGCTGTCCAGTGAAGTGGTGCAGTTGCCATCCCAGAAAGTGTTCAAAAGGGAGTAGATGTAGCCCTTCAGGATATATTTTAGTGGGCATGGTGGTGTTTGGTCAAAGATTTGACTTGATGTTCTTGAAGATCTTTTCCAGCCTGAGTGATTCTGTGATTGAACAGCACTATCAAAGGAGAGGGTGCTAACATCTATCCATTCCTCCCTGGCATATGCACACACCTGCATTCTAGAAAACTAAGCCAAAACCAATCCTGTGTCCTTTCTTTGGTGGCCTTGGAGCATATATTTATGTTACCAGCAGATTTTAAGCTGGGTGATTTAAAGATACAATAACAAGCAAAGTCCTTGCTTTGTTCAAGCTGTATATTTTATGATGTGCTGCAAATGAGAAAGTCAGGGCAGTTTTCTGACATATTTACTGAATAAGGCAAATCTCTGTAGGCCATACAGTAATTCTGTAGCAATATCTGTCCCTGCCTGATTAACACCCTAGATTATTGGTCCAAGGAGAATTTTCATCACATATTTCTATTTGCAAGAATAAATAATCATAATGTTCCTTTCTGGGTCTAAAATCTATTAATCTGTTTACTCATTTTCCTTTTATGTGTTACTTCATTTGAACAATGAGATGAGGGTGGCCAATTTCTCTTTCCTTTCAAACAGCACATTGGCCAGGTTTGCTTTCTGGTTCTCATGCATTTTCACAAAGCAGAGGAAGTTTAAAGCCAAACAGAAAAGCCCTCCATGAAAAACAGAATACATTTTAAAAATGGAAATATTTGTATTAATAAGAATTCCTTCATTAGAGAAACTTAATACCCAAAGGCAGAACTTCTCAGGAATAGTTCCTTCAGTATTTCTTATCTCCCCTCACACTTCAGCTTCATGCTGAGTTCTGTACTTTTTCTGATTTATATTGTAGGAAACTGCAAATGTGTAACTTCTGATCAATCAGCCGCTCACAGTTACAGGGTAATGCTCATATTTAACTTACTTCTTATATTGTCCTGGGAGTCCTCCTGCTCCAAGTTTCTGAAATCAGTCCTCTTTTCATTAAGCATCCCTAATGTGCGGGTTCAAACAGTTTTAGTGAATCCCTAGGGATGTGTCTGCCTTTCCAGGGTGGTTCTTCTAACCCAACATGATGTATGGTGCTTTGGTGACTTGTCCAATGGAGAGCAGATCATAGCTTGTACAGTGAAGCATCAGGTGAACTTAACACCCTTCTGGAGGGAAAAGCTGACAAGCTCTGAATAGCTTTGCTGAGATTCTTCATGTATGTCCACCACTAATGTGTTCATCAATAAGACTCCTGATAAAAAGCAATTAAAGTGTCAGGCAGTAAATGATCCTGAGCAATTCCAGCCTGTAGTACAAAAGAGGCAGAAGAAAAACATCAGTGTTTTGCCAAATGGCCAAGAAGTCAAAGTGATATTTCAAAGGGTGTTATTTTTCAAGCTCCTAAAACAAGAAGAAAGGTTTCTACACTCGGTAACAGTGGGGGATGCAGGGGTGAAGAAATGAGAGGATATATCTGTACCCAAAGACAGTCCCACCAAGAGAAAGAAAGGGTAACATGAATACATTAATATGACTAACATATTTTTAATTCCAGCATTTATTTGTTCTTTTATTCATGTATTTATTCACCTGAAGGCTAACATATGTAGGGATGTTCCCTACCAGGCAGCCCTGCTGAGGTGACAGTCTGGCAGGTATCTGGTACAGTGACCTGCAGTGTGCGGGTGCAGGTTTCACTCTGCTGGCAAAACCACCAGAAATTCAGGGAGATGGGCTCTTGTTTTTTGTTTATGAGTTTAGGAGCCTTAAATTACAAGGAAGATTTTTGTTTGGTTCTCATTTTTCATCAAAGTACTTCTTTGAAACTTTGCACATTCTGCTTCCCTGATAGTGCTGCAGAGGAGTTGGATGCTTCAGAAACAGGTTGATAATGCCCTTTCTCTTTGCCTGCAGCATGGGCTGTTTTCTTTTTGTTTACCAGTTTGGTTCTTTCCTGATGAACTGATGGTGAAATGTGTTAATGTAATGGGAAGGTGTAATAGCAATGCCAAAATGTTTCCTCGTCTCTCACGGGTTACATCTGTGAATTAGAAATTGCACAAATATGGAAACTGTAGTGTCAAGGACTGACACCAATCCTTGAACAGAGCCTGAGTAATTACTAGGACACTGTTAGAGTGACCTCTCCTTTGCCTCTAATGAGCATTGCAAGGTCTTTCAGGGTCCTTTTTTACTGTCTGTGCAGGGCATTCAGCCAACAGTGAACACACTGAGAGCCCAATTGACAAGGTAGCTTGTCCACGTACAAAACTATTGGTATTTTCAAAGTTTTTTGAAACCTGTCCTAAACTGAGCCACTCAGTGCGGCAGCTTGTGCTGGAGGTTTAGAGCTGCATTTAAATATCAAATTGGGAAGAAACAAGAAGCGAAACCCCCAAATCAAGTCAGGAGAATAAAATATTAAAAATGTAACTGTAGGAATTTATCGCAAACTCCAGCACCAGGCTGGATCCTCTGAAAGATTTGTATCATCTGCATGATCGATACATGAAGTCTCCTTAATGAAACACTAGATCCGGAAGCTTTTATCTCAGGAAACCCTGGAAACAGAGTGCAATCTGTGTTTCCCCAGTGGAATTGCAGATAATGTCTCTTTTATCATATGGTCAAGTTGTGTTCTACTGTCCCTCCTCAAACTGGGTGTTAATGGCATTACATCTTGGCCTGTACCAGCACCAGTGCGGCCAGCAGGACCAGGGCACTGACTGCCCCCTGTACTGGGCACTGGGTGAGGCTTCCCCTTGAATCCTTTCACCTGGAATGTTTGTTCTGGCCTTCCTCATGTGGCTAGTCAGTGACATGTACTAAAGGCATATAGCCTCAGCTGAAAGATGTAGTAGAAGTGAAAATTATGCATATTTATGGCTGGATTTGATGGGGTCTTTTTTCATCCTAAACAAAATTAATCATCTGGTCATTGTTTTGAAATTGTTTCCTGTATTGCTGGAGACAGGCAAGGCACTTGCCAGGGTGTCCATGTGCCATGGGGACACTTAGCTCAGCTCCTTCTCTGGCTGCTGGGCTTTTCCCATGTTGCTTGGAGAACCAGGAGAGAGTCACTGCTCAGTGGCTGAGCAAGGACCAAGGGTTGGAGCCACACACGTTCCATCCAGACAGTCTCAGCAGACAGATCCATACAGAAGATGCAGTTGTGGCTGCTTTGCTGACTTTTGCCCAACTCTGAGTCCCCGGGCAGGGCTGATGGCTACTCTAGATCACAGTGTGACACTTGAGCTGCTCCAGGGTTAAATGCTTTTCAAGTAACTCAACTTGGCTAGTCTTCCTTTGACTTTTTCTGCGCTGGGAACCAAGATTAAAATCAGCAGGGGAAAAGGGTTCCTTTTGCTGTTGTTTTTGTGTCCAGCTCTGTGAGCCAGTGCCAGCTGCAAGACAGGATCAGTCCTCTAATTTCCACTAATGAGAAATACCTCCTACCCTCTATTTCTGGATAAAAAATTTTGTCTTAAATTTCTTTAAGACAAAGACCTAATTCTGCTCCTACTGCCTGCAGTTTCAACTGCCTCAAAATTGCCATAGAGAGGGCAAAGCTGGATGGTGGCATTAAAAAGAAAGTAATTATTCCAGAATATTAAAGACTGGAACAAATTGCAGCATTGCTTTGTGAGTGCCCAGGTCTGTTCAGAGCAGATGCCAAGTCCCATCTCAGCAGGGCAGAGGAGGTTGGGATCAAGACCAGCTAACGGGCCACATCTCCACCATGAGTTTAGAGCTCAGATGCTCTCCCACAGCTGCCTTTGCTGGTTCACTCCTGTAACAGCACTGACTTTTGTCCCTTGTGCGCCGTGCAGGGAGCAGCATTCCCAATGACATTACGGTCGAGTTAAGCCTGTTTTGGAGGAGAAAAGCCATATGGACATAAGCTCCATATGGAAAGTAGCCATGGCCTTGGGTGCTGAGTTGAAGAGCATCCCGGGGAGGTGGACCTCAGCCAGGAATCTTGCCCACAGCAGGGAGACTCTAGAGGTGAGTGCAAACGTGCACTGCACCATAACGTGGAGTCACCACACTAATAAACGGGAGCACAAGACCCTTGGCTCTCTGCATCTACCTGGGATGCTGTCAACACTCTGAATAAGCAAGTGGCTGCAAATGTAAGAGCTGCTCCTCCTGAGTCCTTGGATTAAGCTCTGGTTTGCAGTGCATCGTTTAAGAGGTTGCATATATTTTCTGTGTGTTGGAATAAAATTATAAACAGATTGAGCCTGGGTACAGTAGATCCACTGGACTAAATCTGACTAGGAAGACTTTCAATTAAAGAATGAGGCTTAAAGAGGGATGGGGAGTGAGCTGGCATGGAGGGAAATTCTGTCAATTTAGTGAAAAAAAATTTGTGGAAATATACTCTCTGCAAAGATCGAAGAAGAGTTTCCTTGTGCAGGAAGGTACGTGATGTAAATTGGTATCTACTAAAGCAGTCCATTGCTTGAATGTAACAGAAGTAACTGTATGAAACTGCAAAACAACATACACTGCGCTTTCATGGGGAAATGTGCTGTATTCAGTGATATTAATTACTGTGTGGGCTCAATTTTCGGTGCAATCAATCCACAGGAAACAAAGGGACTGCAAGGGAAATATAAAAAGACAGTCAGCTAATAGGAGCCAGATTCAATAAAATTGTCTCTGCCTTCAGTGAACAGTGAGGGTGAGGTGTGTTTGTTCTCCCTTAGCAGGGCACAGAATGGGCCAGGCAGTGAGTATAGGTCCAAAAGAAGCTTGGAGCAACACTCTCTGTATTCATACGTATGTACATATGTATATGTGAGAAATACAACTCCTATTTTGAGAAACTAGGAAAGAAAGGGGTTTAATTCAGGCTACTGGCGGACTTCAGATCCTGGGTGAACTTCACCTTTCCTGCAGTTTCAATTCAGTGCCAGTATTTTAGCAAGCTGTTTGGTTTGTTTGCCTACCACTTAATAGAAGGATTATCTGGTTTCTTTCTTTTTCTTCCAAGGTTGCTTTTCATTTTTGAAGCTGAATGTGTTCATTATTAGAGGTAGCGTTCTCTCCCTTTCAGGCTCCAAACTTCCCTAGGAAGTGACTTCATGTTATTATTCAAGCAGATTATTGCCTGGAGTGGCTGAATTACCTAGTGTTCGTGTAATGGCAAGCTCTCAGTCCATATGTATTTAATGACTGTAATCATTTGTTATTTTCCCTTTATTAGGTTTGTTTTTAAAGAAAGTTTTACTGTGCTATTTATGATATGCTAAGTAGTGCAACTTGCTGAAGAAACGTATCACATACATTTTATTTTTTAATAGGTTTTGCTTGCTAAAATGGAAATCTTTTATTTACCCTAGTAGGGCATTTTTTTGCTGACAGTTTTATTATTTCAATTACTCAGACATTTCTTTCCTCTTTTATTTCCTCAGATACTCCTCCAGGGAGTTTTCATGTGCCATTCTTTATTTAAGATTGGGTTCAGAACATGTTATTTCTAGCAAGGCAGGGAAAAAGGGCAGTACGGCAGACATTAAATAGTGGGATGTCAAGGTTTTATTTTCTTTCCTCCCTGAGTTGTGGAATCCTTTCCTCATTTGTGTCATCTGGTGATTAATTGCACTGATAATCTGGGCTCCTCATCAATAACCGTCTCTTACCAGTGCCAGGCAGAGACTGTGCTCTGCCTAAAGAGCTTGTGGCTGCAGGTAAATGAACATACGTGTGTGAGTAAAGGAGGGGACCTCTGAGAGTTTTTAAAAGTGTCAGAGGTGCAGGCTGCTTTAATAAACTAATGCTCTATAGGTAGTGGCAGCAACTCCTGAATGCATTTCACTCGCTAGTGGGGAAAGAATGGGATCATTCCTTCAGGGCAAACCGCAGGCCTTGGTCAGTTGAGTGAAAAGTGAACCCCAAGGGATCATCTGAGGAGTGGGCCAGCACCAGCAGATGGAACTGCCTATGCAAAGTTCTTTAGGGTGGGACAGCATGGAAAGCAGGGTCTGCTCCCCTGGCTCTTGCTGGGGTATGTTCATGATTCCCTCTGCACGTGCCAGTGAGTTTTTGAGCACTCCCTGATGTGTGAGGGATTTTATTTTCCATTATAGCCTGACCAGTCCATGGAGAAAATCAAACTCAATTCATAGAATCATAAAATATGCTGAATTGGAAGGGACCCATCAGGATCATTGAGTCCAGCTGGCCCTGCACAGGACACCCCAATCACATCATGTGCCTGAGAGCATTGTCCAAATTCTTTTGATCTCTGTCAGTCTTGGTGCTGTGACCACTGCCCTGGGGAGCTGTTCCAGT
This sequence comes from Corvus hawaiiensis, assembly GCF_020740725.1. Classification (NCBI taxonomy): domain Eukaryota; kingdom Metazoa; phylum Chordata; class Aves; order Passeriformes; family Corvidae; genus Corvus; species Corvus hawaiiensis. The sequence goes on along the minus strand of NC_063216.1, from coordinate 73,726,029 downwards.
GCCCAACCACCCTCTGGATGAAGAACCTTTTTCTGATATGCAACTTAAACCTCTCCTGACTCAGCTTCAGGCCATTCCCTCTGGTCCTGTCACTGGGCACCAGAGAGATTAGCGCCTGCCCCTCCACTGCCCCTCATGAGGATGTTGAAGACCACAATGAGGTCTCCCCTCAGTCTCCTCCAGGCTGACCAGACCAAGTGACCTCTCCCCTACTCATAAGGTTTCCCCTCCAGACCCTTCACCATCCTCGTGGCCTTTCTTGGGACGGTGGGGGAGACCCCAGAGCTGCAGGCAGATCTGCTCTGGCTGCCTGTGTCTAGTGCATGGCCTTGGCCATCCTTTAATGATACAGAAAGGGAATTACAAAGCACATCCTCACACTTCTGCTTCCCACTGTGTTTTCCAGAGTGTCTGGAGGAGAGCTCTTTGACCGCATCGTCGAGAAAGGGTTCTACACGGAGAAGGATGCCAGCACCCTGATCCGGCAGGTCCTGGACGCTGTGTACTACCTGCACCGCATGGGCATCGTGCACAGGGACCTCAAGGTACGGCCACAGAGCCCCTCGGTCCCCTGGGCAGTGTTAATGAAGGTTGTGTAATTATGTGAGTCTAACAAACACGTGTACCCTGGGACTGCTGTTTCAGGAAGGTTTTACTGTAGGAGAGATGCTCCAAAGCCTCCCCATGTAATTGGTTTTAATGAGGACTCTGCAATCAGGGCAGTTACAATGGGAGTTTCGCACCTCTGATGTGGGCAACAGCCATTAACACCCAAGATGTTACATTAAGGCAGAAAACTCATTTCAGCTGGGGTGTGTTTACTGCTGTAAAGTATTTTGCAGGTTTGCTGTGCTATATTTACTTTCCCTTAATAATAACTGGTAGCAATGGTGGGGGAAAGTTGAATGATTTCCCATCATTTGGAGCAGTGTTTTTGGAGACACTGTTAACAGCAAGGGTTCTTCTAAGGACCATTGTGTGCCAGTGGGATATTTAAATGATTATCCTTTCAGCTGCACCATATTGTCACATCTAAACCTCTCAGCTTTTCAGGTAAAAAAACCCTAAACATGGTTGGTTTATTGTTTTCTTCCAGTATCTTAAACTGTCATTAAAACAAGCAGAAAGGCTTGGATTTGATAGCACTTTAGTATTTTAAATAATTAGCAGAAGATACTAGAAAAATATACAAATTTCAAGAGAAAACTATGGGTTCAGTTGCTGAGCTGGTTAATTCTGCCAAACTTTACTGCCAGAAATTAAGAATTCAGTGACTGAAATAACACCTCTGGTTGTATTTTGGAGGGATGCTCCAAACAGGAGTTTCCTTGGATGTTGATTCAGAGCTTGTATTTCCCCCCTGGAAAAAGACTGAAATTTGGCTACAGGTTACAAGCCTTATATAAGCCTTATAAAAAGGCTTAATGAACATTAATAGAGTCAGAAGGCAGGAAGAATGGAATTTTTTTCCTTTTTTACTTCTTAAATACAAGTCTTTATTAAATGTATTCTTAATGTACTTTTATGTAATCTAATATTAAACTACATGTTAGCAACTTTTGACTGCTCTTAGCAAAGTTATAGTGCTGGTAATGTCATCTCACTGTTATGCCTTCAGACAGATGAAAACCCATGGTTTTGAGAGATAGTCTTTATTTGCTTGTTGTCTTCTCCAAAATCAGTGCTGATGTGAATGCTGTGTGGTGTAAAATAATAAATGACAGGCTTATCCCCAAATGCAGTGGGGCAAAATAGAGCCTGTTACTGGTGTAACCACCAGCACCAGAGTTCTCCAAAGTGCAGCAGCGCCCAAGGTAGGCAGCCATGGCTTTCTTTTGTGACAACCTCAATGCAGTCATTTCCTCCTGCCTATCTTTGACTCCAGATGTGAATCTTTGAGCTGTGTGTGGGCCATTTCCATAGGATTGCAAGCTTTTCCACACCTTACTGCTGCAAGGGATGTGCCTCAGTCCTGTATACTCCTACAGGAGGGAGCATCCTATGATCTTCAACAGATACGGCAATAACAGAAAGTAGCAAGATTTTTACATATTGGTTTGGCTCATGATTAAGACAAAACCTTAAATCCACTGAAAGAAAATATACACTGATATCCTCAAATAATATACACTGATATCCCCCTTGGTGTTGTGCAGTCCAGTCCAGACAGTGCCAAATAATGGGTTTCCTGTAAGGAGGCACTGGTTAGGCTTCCATCTCCTGCAGTCTCCACACGTTGCCCTCCGTTCCTGTTCATTTCCTGTCCTTATGCTGAAGTACATAGAAATATTCTCATATTTATTAGAGCTCCGTAGAATTCCAGTATAGAGACCAGCTTGCTCCCAAATTCAGTTTTTAGGAAATAACTTCAGGCTTCTTTCTGCCACCAACGTTTTCAGAGTGACGTCCAAGACCTCTTAATTCAGATATTCCATTGTACAAGCTCTTAGTATTCTTGTCTTTATAATCCAAAGCAGGTTATACCTCTCACTTTAAAAAAAGAAATCTTATTTTAAAGTTCCTGTAGTAATATATGGAATCTGGTGATTGGGAAGTAAATTCATGTACAAATTACTTTCACAGTCTATGTAAGGCCATGCTGAATTTAGATCAAAGCAACCTTCTCCGTGGTATTTTGTAGCTCCTTTCCTTTTTCTTTTGTTTGCAGGCTTTTGTCAGTATCATAGCACTTGTCAAAATGACTCATAAAATACAGAATATGAGGAACACCTGTTGTGAATTTCTGTTCGCAAAAACATACCATGATGAGAAAAACAGGGATAGAATAGTGATCTCAAAATATCAAAATAAGTGTAGGATTCAAAATGAAACTCTTGGGAAAGGATCCACTCTACAAAAATACAAACCATGAAACATCCATAACAATTATTTATTGTAATTATGTGTTTATTCAGGTACCAAAATAGTACTTGCTGTAGTTGGTAAAAGCAGGTCTGGGCTCCAAGTCTCTAATCTAAGTAATGCAACAGCAGATTAGAAGAGATGGCAGCAGGTGATGTCCAGGGAATTCCAGGATGAACAGGACTGAAAGGCTCAAGCAGCTCCACTTGGTACAGAGCCACCTTGTTAATGCTTTTTTTGGATTAACCAGCTTGAGGAAACAGAATTCTTTTAAACGAGTTTGAGTGTGGGTTTCTTGGCTTTACTAAATGGAAGTGGGAACCTGAGGTGAGTTAGCAGAAGTTGTTAGGAAATAACTGCTTTTCCCCCTAATTCCAAGTCTACCAACCCCTCAGCAGATCAGAAGGGCATTAGTAAAAATCAGGAGTGACTCCAGCCTAGGGTGGAACATGGCATAAAACTGTAGTCCCTAAAGCAGTTAAAGCACTGGACTTGCAAGGTATCATGAGAAAGAAACATAAATGGTACAACTGCATATTTATTTTTAGGAACCAAATCGTTTCCCTTTTTACCACAGCCCAGCTGGCCCACAGCTGTGGCTGTGGCTTGTAGATCCTCTCATGTCCATTGTGTCCCATGTTCACACATGTCCCATGCATAAAGCCATCACTTGATGCTGTGGCTGGGGAGCCAGGAAATGCTTTACCTTCCTGGATGGGGACATCGCCCTTCAGCACTTCTTCATTCCCCCTTTCCCCAGAGCAGCTGGAGAAGGGAAGATGGATGCTGCTGCTGCTGCACGGCAATTTCTCCTCTGCAAGAATCCAAGCTTGGATGTGTCCCAGGGAGCCTGAGGGTGTTGCGTGGCCGCAGCTGCTCCTCACCATTTCCTGGAGCGCACAGCAGGCTGCGTGTCAGCATTTGTACCAGCTCTGGGCAAAAGACTCCACCAAGGCTGTTTGGAAACGTTGGGTACCCATCACTTTTGTAGGTGAACACCCCAAGGTCCAGGGCCCCTTGCCACCTGGCTGAGTGCTGCCGGTGTGGAGGCTTTCATGAGCCCAAATGTTAAGCAGGGGAAGAGGTGGGCTCTCACAGCACCCAGCAAGAGCTTTGTTGTGTAGCAGCAGCAGCACATTCAAAACACATGGATGCAGGACTGTCTGGAGCAGATGGAGGTTAGTTGGTCTCTCCAATCCTCCTGACTCTGGCGTGAAAAGTTACAGGGCTTTGTGGAGTGATCCTTGTTTTCTCTTGCCATAAACAAGTTGCTGTGCTTAGTGCTATAGCACATTTTTCCTTCAGCATTTTTTCCTAATCAGCTCTAGCTAAAACATTCTTGCTGCAAGTCTGTTAACTATAAAGGCAGTTCCTCTCTCAAAACAGTTTGTTTCCAGTGGAGAAGATACAAAAATTCTCTAACACCTCCTGTTTTCCTTTTCCTTTTTCCAAATACTGTATAAAATTTTTCATTACACTGCCTGGATTTGCCATATTTACTTGTTTTCAATAGAATCCTTCTGTTTTACTGCTCTGAAGTGATAATATGTAAGACACATCTCACAATTAAGGGCTGAGCCTTAGGTCTTATTTGAGGTGCCAGAGAACAAGTTCGTTATCCCAGAAAAGGTGCTCAAAGCTCAGGATGTCAATTTCTTCTACTTGTTGCCATACAGGAGTCTGGAGAGGATATCCATGTAGGTTTTAAGGACAACTCTTTAGGCTTAGGGGAACCAAATTATATTCATATATGTATGGTGTGACTAAGAATTGTATTAAATGTAATGCGTGGGTCAACAGGTGTTGTTACTGCACTCACACATTCAAAACTCACTGTGCTCGTTCTCCCTTCTAGCCTGAGAACCTGCTTTACTACAGCCAGGATGAAGAGTCAAAAATCATGATCAGTGACTTCGGGTTGTCGAAGATGGAGGGTAAAGGAGACGTGATGTCCACAGCCTGCGGAACTCCTGGCTATGTCGGTAAGAGCTTTGGTTATATTTTAGTGAAAATGAAACAATACTCATTTTCTGGTGCTGTTACATGGTGCACATGAGATTTTACAGATATTTGTTAGATTTTAGCAGTTGCCTGTGCTCTGCCTTGTGTCCTCTTCCCCTTTGGGGTGCAATCCTACATGCTAGCTCTGGGTTTGTGGGATTCACTTTCATGTTTTCAGTCCTTTTCAGAATGAGTGGTCTCAAAAACACTGCCTGTAGCTACACCAGGAGCACGTGAAGAATAGCCTCAAATCTATTGCTTCTGCAAGCACTTAGGAAATGAAGAAGCTTTACCTAATGGAATGTATTATTTTAATCATAAAGATAGTATTTGCCAGATTCCTCTGATAAAAGTAAAATTAAAGAGTTGCGTTTATTTTCAGACATGTTCAGCAATCCTCTGCTACAGCCACATTAAATTACTGACTCAGGTGTCAGAATGCAAAAGCTCTTTAGATCCTCGGGCCTTCCTGGACAGTATCAAATTGTTTTCTGTCATTTATTCTTTGCTCTTTTATCCATTTGGTAGTGATTATACAGGGCTACCTATTAGCAGTATGTTTACCAGCAGCCTTTAAAAACAGTTAAAGAAGCTGAAAGTGAGCATGAAATGGCAGGTGGTGATGAGGTCTGTTTGAGCAAACACTGTTTAAAAGGCTCCCTTTGTGCACGAGACATCCAGCAAGCCTGTGCCTCCTGCCATACCAAGATCATCAGCTGAGGTGGGAAAATTAAACTCTGGAGTATCCATGAAATCCATGAAACTGACAGTGTATAGATTTGTCTCAGATCTTTCCAGCAGGAAAGACTGGATGTTTTCCAGCTGTCAGAAGCTCTTTTTACTTTGCAGCTGCCACCTCACCTGTTTTCATAGTTCTGATGATACCATAGTACGGGAACTCAGGTTATGTGGTTATGACACAGTGATACAGATCTGTTCCAGGTACTTTTTTCTGGGCATTATCTTCACACTGCACAGACACACTCTATCCCAATAAAATTAGGAAAAGGAACAGATTTCTGTGCTTTCCCATCATGAAGCCATCAGCCCCTCATTGTTTTATTTTAAGACATGGGTCAGGATGCCATCTGAGTAGCAGTCTCGTGTAATCACACCAAACTGGAAATCTTCTTCCAGAGCAGCAGCAGGAATTGAGCTGAGACAGCAATTTTAATAACTTTTGCTGTCAGCTCTTCTGTCCTTAAAAAACATGTTTTATTTTGCTCTGGAATGGGCACTGACTAGAATGAGTCTCAAGACACAGGAAAGCTTAGATGATGTTTGCTGAAGTGCTGATGAAAATGAGGGAGTGACTCTGGTCACTGAGTGATCTCATGCGGCCTCTCAGCGTTCCTATTTACACGGGAAAACTTGCTGTTTTGGAGAGGGAGCTCTCAGAGCCTGTGACAGGAGCTGTAGTGCTTTGAGAGATATTTAAGAGCTCTCATTACCCGTGGTCTGGGCTCTGATAGCTGCACAAGTGCCTCCAGGCTTGTTGTTACCTTGCTGAACCAAGGATTTACCCATCCCGGTTCAAGAGGTCACAGCCACTTATTTCTGAAGTGCTGACAGGACTTTTCCCCTTCTTCACAAAGAAAACATCCTTAAGTATTTGTTCTATCTTTTTTCTTTATTACTATTTTTCTGTGCAGAATGCAGCTCCTCTTTAGTTCTGTACTTTTTTTTTAACATAATAGGTTGCTCAGAGAACGTTTTCCAAGCACAGAACATTTTTCCTGCCGGTCACTTTGGCGATGCCCACAAACGGTCCTCCTTGAGTGTTAACACCTGATGATGTGGCTTCTGCATAGGTGGCCTGCAATTTGCCCACATCCAAAAGCTTTCCTGCCTTCCAGTGTCACTCCAACTTGCAGCACCTGCCAACTGCCCTCAAATCAATGGAAGAGTCTTCCTCCTAATGGCACAGCATGAATAAAAGTCCTCAGCTGAGCTGGGGTAGACAAATGCCACAGTCCCGACCCACGAGCTGCCCTGTCTGCCACCTCTTTTTGTGTTTTGCTTTTTCTTTCCCACGTATTTTACCTAGGGTTAAGTAACACTCAGGGATCCATCACTTAAAATTAATTTCCCGCTTTTCTTCAGAGATACGTAGAACACTCAGTTTTTTAAGATTTTATTAGAATTGATTATTTTTGTCAGTTTACCTGCTTTGCTTTTAAATTCCTGGAGGAGAATTAGGCACATATCACATGTCAAAGGCACCCAGGGCTCTGATAAGTAGTCATTGGCTACTATTTATACTTCACCTCCAGAAATAGGTCCAGTCAGATCCCGCTATGCGAAGTGCTGGACAAGCTTCTGACTTGGAAGCAAACCTGATTTTAACTCATGTCTGCTGCCCAAGTATTTGCAAGTATGCAAACCCCCCGCCCCCCGTCATTTCTCATTTCCCTGATCAGGATATACATTCAACTCCTTTTGTTTCAGTTTTTATCTCGGCTTTTCTCATTTTCGTCTACAAAGAACAGTAGTATCCAAGACACTAAATCCCTGTTTATGTGGTTAGGAAATTTATTGAATAAGGAAGGGTGTAATTATAGTTAAATTCCTTAACGAATATCAGTTTTCTTTCTGAAAATCAAAGTATTACTTTTCAAATTAGACTATATCTGTGTGTGACCAGTAGTACGTTAACACTTTAGCTTTTAAAGCTCTGCCTTACAGATTAAATTACCGTCAACAGTTCTGAGTTCTTATTTTTTCAGGAGTTTTGTCAGAGATTTTGGCCCTGTGATGAAAAGCTGATGGTTAAGATAATTTAACACAATTATGTGAGCCGCTCTTGTTAAGAGGCCAATCTAAATGCTTGCTTACTGAAAAGAGGATCTAACAATACAACCTCTTCTAAGAAGGTCTTGCATTTTCTTATCTGCTTGCCACTCTTATCCCCATTTCTCATGGAAAAAGTCTGGGTGATGAGCTGGGACTAGATACCCAACTTTTAGATAGCACCTGAATTGGGAGAGGTGGGGCAGCTTGTATGGCTCATTTCATTGCAAATTAGGTGTGAGGACTGACCCGCAGGGGTCTTACCCCATTGTCTAATGTGGAGAAGAAGTGATGTTTTCAAAACCCTGAGTGATGTGTGTGATTATGGGCAAGATCCCAATAAGCCATTAGTAATTTATAATTTTGAACATCATGGATTTGGGCTGGTCAGATTTTGACCTTATATACTAACTCAATTTTGATGGGGGAGCTGTTGAAACCTGCCTGAAAATGAGCCATCCCTGAGGTGTGTGAAGCTGGGCACTCACAAGGAGAAGACCCCAGTCACTCAGCAAATTCTTCTAAAGAGATTTTGGATGTTTGGGAATTGGGTCTCACTGAGTGACTTTCCATGAGAGGTGGTCCCTCAAAAGCTTGGTTACTTCTGCAGATGGAACTCAGACTTTCAAGACACTTGAAAAGTTAGAAAAAAAATGTTGGAAAGCCTGTCTGAGGCAATCTGATCTTCTTTTGCAGAAACACTGAATTATGAGCTGTGTTTGTGGCTTACTAATATCTTAATCCTACTGAGATTTAAAATTCTTGCTCTGAGTCCCAGTCCAGCTTCAAGTAAAATTTTCTTATACTTCCCTGTCGTACAAATTGGGCTGGATCCTGATTATGTGGTTGGTCCCTGTACACCCCACCTCACTCACTGTTTTCGTTTTCTGTATTGCTTATATGAAATTGCTGTATTGCTTATATTTCACAACTTTCATGTCTGCTCTGCCAGAAATCCAGTGGCAGTTTCAGATCTCACAAAGCCATGTGTTCCTCTTAGCCCTGTGCAAGACCACAGCATCTAAGTAAGCAATAGATTTCCATGTTGAATTTTGACCTATTTGGTATCCTTTGAGTCAAAGGTTAGAAAATATTCAATAAGCCTTCGAAATATCTTTATTAGCAATAAGATTAGGCAGTATCATGAGCAATCAAGTAAAAATAAAGCATGGGAATCACTCTGAACAGGGTTTGCTCAGGCAGAAGCACATGACAGGGCAATTTCTCAGCTCTGTTGCCATATCCTGACACAGAGTTGTGTTACCCTCTGTAAAACATAAACTGCATTTTGACCAATGGCAGATACCTAATCTGACTCAGCAACATGAAATAAGAACAACAGGAGCACAAGAAGCCAGCAATACTGCACTGAAACCCTGCTCTCCTTCGGAAACAGCCTCAAACTTCAAAGTCTTGGCCAACCAGAAGGAGATGAACACTGGAGGAATGTGTGAAAAAAGGGGAAGAAGTGGTTTTCACCCCTGGAGTCAGTGGAAGAAGGACTCTGGTCTTGTGGTGAAGACTTGCACTGTGAGGAGGGTACTTCGTAGGTTTTCACTTCAGGAGAGGGGCTGGGTTGGCCCATTGTGTGCAGTACAGGCTGTTATGAGGAGCAGACACCCTCATGACTTGTACAGTGTGATCAACAGGCTTAAAGTATCAGAGCAATCCCCATCACCTGAGCTCTTTGCAAGAACATGGATTGCAGTTTTTGGCATCCAGCAGCTGCATTTTTAGGGAGCTTACTAGCATAGCTGTGCTCTCTGAGGGCAGTGGCATGGTGTTCTGAAAGGGTTCCAAAGGTTCTGGTCTGTACCTTTTCTTAAACCCTCCATTTGAAATAAGCCTTTGTATTTTTTCTCTTAGTAAAAGCAAAACATAACCAAAAAAAAGCTAACTGTAAGACACCAGGATCACCTAGCCTGGGAAGCACATCTTCATGTACCTGCAGGTGGAAGGAGGCTCTAAGTTTGTTACCCCACCTCATACCCAGCACTGTAGCAATGCAGATCCAGCCTGAAACACCTTCCTGGATGTGAACGAAGGGTCCAGGTTTGCTCCATTGATTTCTCTGTCTGGATGACCATTGTATATGATTTGAGCCCAGAGTGATTCCCTGGGGGTGTGTGACAGTGGAAGCCTTTGCTCAGCTGACATCTCCCCAGTGCCAGAAATGGGAGATTTGGCTTTCCCCTTCTCTTTTCTGCTGTTTTGTCTCCCCAGCTGTCTGTGTTGATTCTTTAATGCTGTTAGCTCCTGGATTTTTTTCGTTGTGTCTCCTGCTTTTGCCTCTTGGCACTGATTTGCCACCATTCCTGAGAGCTCCTCTGACTTTTTTTCAGCTCATTAAATATTTCCATCTTTTCCATATATCAGAGGCAGATGATGCTGAGCTATGTCCTCCTATTCCTGCTGCATGTCTGCTCATTGGAAAAAAATCAAAAGCGGCCATTTGGCCTTAAAAGAAGTATTTAAAGCTCCTGTCTTTCTTCATTAATGTTTACCAAAGGAGAGGTAATAGCCTCACATTTGCTTTGGGCTTGGTCCTATATTGGTCTTACCTATTTCAGAGCTGCCATCTACAGAAACAGCTGTCAGTGTTTTTCACTCATTTAAAACAGAAAGAAATGCCCCAGCACAGCTTTGATGTTTTAAGAGGGAAAATCTTTATATAGTTCACATCCCCTCATCTCAGAATTGTTTTCTCTTATGGTAATGTGGCATATCTGTATAATGTCAGGAGCTCACTTGTGCTCAGCAGCTATTTGCATAATATTTTCTTTGGGAGCTATGAGAGGTATAATGTTTACTAGTCTTGTAAAGTATGTAAACAGGCACAGACAGTCAAAGGTAGAAGAGAATGTGAATAAAATATTAGGAATTTGGAAGGACTTGAGAGTTGGAAGACATCTGAGCACATAAAGACAGGAGAATATTAAGTCCCTCCTTCCTCATATTTTGTCCCAAAATTCAGTTACAAGGGATGGGACAAAATAGGAAACTGTCTCATTTCTTATGCAGTGGTCCCAGTTTGCTGAATGACTTGAAAATTGGGGTAGTATTTAACCTGTGCTGCAGATTGGGGCTTATCCCAGTCTTCAAGAGTCTTCCTAATCTGGCTGCCAGCTATAATTTTACCCACATTCCCCTGTATTTTCTTCGTTTTTGCAACATGTCCCTAGTGAAATTTGACCCTTTCCATCACTGCTGTGCATGTGGAAATGCAACCTGGATGCCCTCACCTTCCTTCAGTCCTCTCTATGAGCCTTCATGTCAAAGCACCAGAAAGTCTTCTCTGATTCTCATTATTTGTTCTTGTTCCATACCTTGCTGGCAGTTTTCACCTTGGTTTTGTTGGCTTGTCTGGCTTAAGAAGATAATTCTTAGAAAAGACCAGGACACCAGAGCATAAGTGTGGGGCTCAAGTTTTAAAACATCTTTGTACTTCACAATTTTTTTTTTTTCTGTTCTTCAACTAACTGCTTTGGTGTTGGTGAGACTCCTAGCAGAGGAAGGTGTGACTCCCAAGAAACATTTTTGTTGGGACTTGCTGCTTCATGACTTTTTTCCAGCCCTTGAACTCTAAATTACTCAAAGGAAATACTGTGCTTTTTAAAACCCAGCGTGGCAAGTCTGCTTTAGGAATGCCACAATCAGTGATTTCTTGCATTATTGTGGACATTTTGCTTTGAAAAAGGCAAAAGCTTCTTTACATGAAAAAGATTAGGGTCTCAGGGTTTTAAAATTTAGGTGTAAGCATTTGCCCTGCAAGGTGCCAACAGGGAAAACATATACTCCAGGATTCCAAACAAAAAATACACCTTTTTAAGTCTCAGTAGTGTAAGACACTAAAGCAGATCCATGAAGAGTTTCAATAAATGCCCAGGCTCTTGCTTCTAGCAAAATTCTGACTATGGTGGCTGAAAACTATAGAGGCAGGAGGCTTAGTTCCTTTGTGCATGTCCAATTCTTGTTGCTTTTCATTTCTCCCTCTGAAGGTGTCTGTGTTCCCAGAGGCAGAAGGACTAATGACTCCTTCTGACTCCGACATCCAGCAGGCTTTGGGAGGCAGCTGCTGGAAGAAATGGTGAATGCTCTCCTTCCTTTCCTGCAGATGTAGCTTATCTCCTCCCTGACTCGCTGCCCTTTCTGAGCTGCCTCTGGAACTCCCTGGTCTGGCAGCACGACGCGGCGGAGCCACAATGCTGTCAGGGAGAATGTGCATCTCTGCACCCGTGCAGAGCTTGGCCTCATTTTCCTCCTAAAGAGGGAGGTGATGGCCCTCTGCCTCTCATGCATTTTTCTGTGCTTTGTTTTGTTTTCTGTGCCTGGAGACAAAAAAATGGTGAATTTTCTCCACTTTAGGAGTCATCCTTTTTTGTGAGAATATGACCTTCAGAAAACCAGGACATTTGCAAATGCAAGGGCTGTATGTGGAGAGCAAAACAAGGTCTTGGGGTGCTTCAAGTTTCAGGGTCCTGCCTTTTGACCATATTCAAATGTCTTGTTTTATAACATGTGCTTGTTTGGCTTTTTATTTTCAGCTCCTGAAGTGTTGGCCCAGAAGCCCTACAGCAAAGCCGTGGACTGCTGGTCCATTGGGGTCATTGCCTACATCCTGTGAGTACCTCTTGAGTTTCCAGTGCTGTCACCTTTGGGACCTGCAGCTTGCTCTCCCACCATGAAGTTACCTGCTTTGCCTGTGGCAAAATAGCTAATTTCTGCCACTTGTGACATGGGGTAACCCTGGACACCTCCCAGTTGCAAAAAGGCTGAAATTTGAGCAAAAGTGGTAGGAAATGAACCAGTACCATTCAGCTGCCAAAATCCTTGCTCCCACCAGAGCTCTACTGTGTGCATTAGTGTGGGCTTGTCCGGGCTGTGCCATTATTGAAGTTACTGTGTCCCCTGTTCAGATTGGTTTTGAGGAGAAACAAATCTGGCTGTGTTCACAGAGCTGCCACAAAAACAAATGTCTTTTCCTAACAGCATTACCAGTGCTTTATTATTTTTTACTTTTCCCTTTTACACAACTGTCACAGTTAGACTGAAGGAAAAAGCAGCTCCAATGAGGCACAGCATTAAAGCATTCCTACTTTGTTCCCTTTTTCCTTATGCAGACATTTCATGGCTTGTCAACATGAATAACTTTTTGATGGTGTGGTAGAACTGTTTTTGCCAGGACATACCTCATTGCTGTGCTATCCACTCTGTGCAATGTTCATTCTTTGTATTTGCATTACATTTGCATAAGTTACATGCTACCCAAAAGAAGGAGGTTTTATATACAATAGTATAGGAAGGCTTTATTTATTGCATGTGTGTTTATTTATTTAAACCAAAATCCTGCCTGAAAACATTAGTTTTATGACTGACTTTCTAATCTACATGAATATTTGAAAACTTGTTGAGTACAAAACTTACATGGGAATGGATTTCTTTCGGAGCAGCCATCAATAGCAGGATGCAAAAAGCTTTTGCTAAACAAAGCAAAAATCAACAGTGCTGATTCTGACTTTGTTTCAAAGCCCAGCGGGACCTACTACAGCAGTGAGGAAGAGGACAGATGTGCCAAAGTACCTCAGAGGCTGCTTCACAAATCATTCCCTAGTGCTCTTTTAGATGAGGAGGATGTATGCTGACTCAAAGTTACCATTTTTCACAGGCAAACCTGATTATGGAAGTCCTAGGGGTTGGGATTTTTGACATTGTCATTCTTTGCCAGCCATGGCAGGACACAGCTGGAGTCTTTTCTGATGCTCTTTTAGCACTTTGCTGACTACCAGCTTCAGAGAGTGGGAGAAGGAGGATGCAGGTGGGAGCTAGCACTACTCTGCCTTATCTCCAGGCTCAGCTCCTGCCTGGGTTCAGTTTATTGCCAAATATACACCGTGAAAATGTGTGTCCATCTGGCAGCCCAAGGGAGGGCTGTGAACTGTTGCATCTGGCTTTCTGAAGAGAAACCTGGCTCTACTTTCCTCCAGGTTGTCAGTCCCATGTGTCAGTGGCTCATGCACCAAAGGCCTTTTGTGCTGGCAGACCTGATTATTTCACTTGTTGCTTTCACGGGTCTTGCTAAGGAATAGGGGTGAGGCAGTGCTAAGCAATGTGTCCTCCACACCCAGTTTATGAACACTTCTTCAACAGGTGGAAGATTTTAATCTCCTCTGTAATCCTTTCTCCTTCCTAAGCAAGGCTGCTCTTTCTGCAAGGTTCAGCTCCGTTTCCTTCTCTGTTTTCCAAATCAGCATGTGATCAGCTTGTCGAGCAAGGCATGCACACTCCTCAAATTTAAATTCCCTATTTGCTATACAGGGAATTCCCAACCCAGAAGGCTTAAATCATCTCAGTAAGAATGAGCCTCTATGAATCCCTGTTTGCAGGACAAGGAAACCTTTTCAGGGTTTCTGTGCTTCAGGTAATAAGGTCTTGATTTGTATTTTGTACAGCCCAAATGAACAGCAATAACCATTGCTGTAGAAGGAGCCTGTTAATGTCTTTGCCAGACTGTTACAGCTTGGGTGGGATTGGGTCTGAGACCAAACCACCTCTTTCAATGTGTAAGCCACATCCTTCAGCTCGTGTAGCAGTCAGCAGCACTCCAGGGCTCCCTTTGCTTAGCCCCCCACAGCCCCTGGCATCAGGGGCCCTGTGCACTTCAGCTTCTCCAGGGGCATTGGGCACCTCAACCCAGCCTGGGTGAATACCAGCAGCCATTTCACCAGGATGTGCTGTTCAGTTGCCTAAACTTGCATGTTCATTGCCATACTGGGGGGTCCTGGGCAGCCACATGGATCTGGCAGATGTAACACATTGCAGAGACATTCCTTCTGGAGAGGCAGATGGATCCAAGCTGGAGACCATGGACCATGTCAAATTGCACCAGATGCCCATGCTGAGGTGGCTGGATCCCACCCTGCTGCCTGCTCAGAGCCCTGCTTTCACAGTGTGGATTCATGTGCTGTGTGGTACATTTACATCACTCTCCATCCTCCCTTGACTCCATCTCTGCTGAGTGCAATGTGATCTTAGAAACCCAGCCCACATCTCACGTGTCGTAGTCTTGGTCTGGATCTCATCCTTGCTTCCAGGAATAGCCAGGAGTTGCAGATGTGGTCTCATATCCAGGAGTTGCAGATGTGGTCTCTTAAGAAAGTGGATGTCTGGGATACAGTAAAAAGAGAGAGGAGGAGGGTGCTTCCCTAAGCTGGAAGGAATTAGCCCTGCTGGCGTGTCTGATACCACCAGTGATGGGTACAGGTTTGACACGTAGGTTTGTGGTCTCAGCAGTGCCACACCACCAAAGGCAGCAGTGGCAATGGTCTCCCAGTGTGACATGGCACTGAGATGCCGCAAGAACCAGCAGCACAATCACCCTGGTGCAATGCTGGGAGTTAATCCTGCCCTGAGCAGGAGTTATTTGTTCCAATATGCCACTGCACCCATCTGGATATGCCATTTCCAGCTCCACAATCAGCAGAGTTGGAGCTCCTTGCACGTGCCTAAACCAGTTGGAGATGCATTTTTACATAAAGCAATCCAAGCACAACGTCCAGCCTCACCTCATCACCTCTCCCACAGATCCTCACTGCCACTCTGGACAGACTGTTGTCATTTAAGAAGATGGAAACTCAGGGGAAACCAACACAGAAGCCAGGCATAAATCAAAGATGCTTTGAGCTAATATTACTGCAAGTGGTTTGAGTGCCTCCAGACACAAGCTCAGTCTCACTTGAGAGCCCTCACTTTATGACACTGGAAGAACAAACTGTTTCTGTGGCACTGATGCTGTAGAGAAGTATTTGTTTCCGTGATATGCAAGGATGTCTTGGGAAAGAATACTTTTGTTTCAGTGCCAGCCTCTAAGTCTCCTCGTTAATGACAGCCAGATTGCAGAGGCCGCACCAGTGGAGTTTTTATCAAAACCTGTTTTGCATGAGAAGTCATTATTCACAAAAATTAATTTTAGAGCCTGAAATTTCCTGTTATTCCAGTTGCAGTATTTCTCAATTTGAAACAGCCTCACTGTTGAGCTCGGCTTTCCACTTATCACAAGGTAGTTTTGATAATGTGTCCAGCTTAAAAATATAAAGTGTAAGAAGAGCAAGAGACTTCACTGGATTCCCAGCAGCTGGATTTTGTACCTTTCTGTGTCACATAAGGGGTGACAAAAGCTTGGGGAACTAAAATACTGATCACATGCGTACTTTATATAGTGAAGATTCAGTTAATTTATGCAAGCAACAAAAAATTGTGTTTCAAAGCTGGAAAAGAACCTGGAGGCACAGAATGCTCTGCCTCATTCCCTGGTTATTCATAGTCTTCCGCAAGAGGTCAAACACAATTTGCTTTGAATTTTCTTCTGATTCTCTTCACTATTAGGACAAAAAAGTTACTGGTTTGTTATTGTTTATAAACAGTTACAGATCTGGAGATAAATCATGGGTCATACTTTCACACTTTGCTGCTGAGCTGCTTTTGATTTTCAAGTGGATGTGCATGAATCATCAGTGATGTTTGTATGGAAGGATTAACCAGGGACAGTGCAAAGTATATTCTGCCAAAAGAAGTTTCCACCATCACCCTAGGAGTCATCCATTGGGGAAAAGTGGTCAGTCATCTTGCCTGCTTGGCATCACACAAAAGTCTAAGCAAGAAAGTGAGGAATAACTTACTTGTTCAGCACTGAAAGAAGAAATAGTGCTGGCAGAGGATACAAGCACGTTGGATTATTCAGGAAAACTCAGCTAACATTGGGAAGACAACCCCAAATGATTGTTCCTCATTGCTTGCTTCTTAATTTGCCTTTGGTTCCCTGTGCTGATATGTCCTTGTCCACAGCTTTGTGGGGGCACCGGTGTCATTCAGTATGAGGGATTGTTCCCAGAATATACAAAAGAAATACATTTGTTTATGCCTATGAATAGCACTTGGATGACTTCCCACGCCATGCATCTCAGGTCTTTGAGCACTTACTGAATTCTTTGTTCTAATCTAACCATAAAGTTGTTTGTAAAAGTAACCCTTGGGCCTCTTGTGTTACAGGCTGGACACTGACCATGTGAATGAGTTATTTAGCCTTTAGTATCACCCCCAATACGTAATGGGAGCTTGCAGGGGTTTGCTTTCTCTGCCTGGTGAGGACAAGATGTTTCTGCTCTTCCTCTTTTGCTCTCAGGATGACTTTTAGAAATGACTTCTGGCAATATCTTTCTGTTGTACATCCACCTGTGTTTTTCTTATCTGCATCCCATTATTTTAAGGCAAGACTGGGAATAGGAGTTTAGGGGAAAATCTGTTGCTTATATGATAAGGTTGCTAAATAATTCTGAAAACCTTTTATTTGGTGAAACTGCAAGAAAATGATGACAACTAATAGCTGCCTGAAACTCCCCCAGGACAGTGCAGGATTTTTTCACATCAAATACAGAGGGGTTATTTTTGCATTTCTGCATATCTAAAGAAAAGCAGCAGAACCTCTGATAGTGAGGTCATTTTTTTCACACAGAAATGTCCCAGCAGATGGAAATGAAGTCGGTGGGATTTTGATTCTGTAAGAATTAACCAAAAACTCATTATGGACTTTGGAAAGTGGCCCAGTTGCTGGCAGTCCAGCAAGATTTCCTCCAGACATAAATTACAAGATAGGCTGATTTGCTGGGGCTTTCCCATCCCTTCTGTAAAGCCAATAATGTTAAACCTTAAGTAACATTAAAACTTCTGTGTGTTCCTAAGCTCTGTTTTTAAGGAAAAGGACAGCAAGGCTGCCTGTATTTTGGCTCTCAACCCATCCCTGTGCCAGGGTGCCCCAGTGTTCCACTCCCACATACCACCTCTTCTGACCTACAGGGCTTGCTCCCTTCTCACTTGATTTTTGATGTAGGTTGTCACTGATTTGCCTCCCAGAGGAACATCCTTTGATTGCTGTGTGCAGGAGGTTCATCCCATCCCTGGCCAAGCCAGGATCAGCCCTTGCTCTGCACTCAGCTGGCTCTCACGCAAGGGGCTGGTTTGGGGGGATCTCCCTGCCCATGACCTGTAGTACCAACTAATGCTTCTCAACCTCTTCCTAGCAAGGGAAAAGCTGTGCCAAAAGAGGCTGTTTTCTGCCCTGTGTCCAGCTTCCAGCAGTTCTGGTGCCTTCCAACATGACCCTGTCTCTCCTTGTGCATCACCATGGGCTGCAGTGACCTCCTGGACACACAGACTGATTTCTCAGATGTGTAGATATTCAAGCTATGCAGAGGAGCTGGATTGAAAGGCTCTGGAGAGGCTGGGGCTCTTGCTGGGACTCATGTCTCTCTGCTCCCCCCTTTCAGGGTTGTTGCCCTCCAGCTCTGTTCTGCTTTGCAGTTTGCTCCTACCTTTTGTTGCCACAAGTGTGTATAAATCACAGCAGTCCTAACTTGTGCTCTTGTACCTTTGCCAAGGTAATTAGTACATTAGTACAATTAGCACATTTGAAGGGAGCTATTTCTCTCTCCAGAGCAGCCTGCCAGTGCCTCAGCATGCACAGTGCTGTCTGCTCACCTTAAAATGCTTTGGGGTTGTTTAAGGAAAGTGCTGAGGAAGGCAAGAAATTAATGAAGGGCTGTCAGGCTTCTTACATGGAGCCCCCTGAGTCTCCCAGGGAAGAGGGGACAGAGCAATGGCTTCAAGTGGTTTTTCTTCTTTCCTTTTTTCTTTTTTCTTTTTTTCTTTTTTCTTTGACTCCAACCTGGGCATCTCTACCCCAGTGCTCATCCTACCAGTTACAGTGCTGGTGCTGTCAGCTCCATCATTTCCCCTCAGTAAAGCACCCAAAATCTTGAGGATTGTGACGAAAGAGGAGGAAGGTGAAAATCAGTTCATGTGCATCCCACCCCAAGACTGTGAGGTGTGAGCACTGATAATTATCACACTAAAACAAGTAATTTGTAAGCTCATCACAGATACCTGTAGGGCTGGACCCTGACTGTGGATCCAGTTTCTTCATTAAGCTACCAGATGTTTTTCCTTCGTTATCCATGTACGTAGTGCCTTTTTGGCATTTGCTTGAATTCAGCATTTTTAAGGACCCTTCTCACAGACCACCTGCACCACGGGGTTTCACACAGGAGCACCCAGCCCCCCACACAAGCACATGCCTATTAAGGAGGTGCACAGTCCTGCTCTGGACATACATGCTTGCCTGGCATGAGGTTATCTTACTGCTTTTGACAATGGCAGTCATCCAGTGGGACACAAATGAGGACTGGCTCATCTGCTCTCCGAGATAGAGAGAGACTTCTGGTTCAGCTGAACCACAGCGGGTTCATTATCATGCTGCAAATTTCGGTAGAGTTCTCCCAGGTCAGTATGGATGTGACGCAGATCAACATCTCACTCGGTATTTAAATTATTTATCAAGCGTACTGGCTCTTCAGAGCTAACAAAACATTGCTCCTTTCACCCTCAAGTGCTGAGTTGGTTCGAGTAACCTCCAGGGCAGCCAGCTGGCTTTGGGTTATAAATAACTCAAGTATTTAATTTCTTGCAGTTTCCCCGCCTTGCTCTGTTGTTGCTTCTGAGCTGGATCTTCAGTCTGTTTGTAATGGCTGGCTCTCTCCAGTTAAATGCTTTATTGAGGTTGATTGACTCAGAGTTAAAAAACTGTAGGAAAAAGATCATTTCAATACCAGCAAAGTATGTGAAAGAATGATTTAGACCAGCGATAAGAGAAAAAAAAGTATCATCTTTATACAGACTGCAGAGGCAGGAAAGTCTGTTCAACTGTGAGCAGGATGGGTTTGCTAAAACCTTGGGCCAGCCTCAGAGATAAATCTGGCACTTTGCAAAGCTGGTATTAAAATCTGAAGAAGGGGTGTCTCTGCTGGCATGTCTGTGCACAGTGGGACAGACTTCTCCCTGCAGCACCAGCTGGGTGTGAGGGATCTCTGACACACGAGTTTTGTCACTGCATTTGCTTAATGCAGTGCTGGATGTGCTTTTCCCAAGTCCAGCCCTGCCTCAGCATCGTGGCTGTCCTGTTCTGTGCAGCACTGGGAGGGTGCACCCTGAATGTATTAGCTCAAACTAGGCAAATAATATTCAATGTCTTGCTTGTCCTGAGGCCAGGTTTTCTGAGAAGCCTGATTGTAAACACTGAAAACCAGGACAGGACTGTTATTAGCCTCAGGCAAAGCAGGCAATTGGATGGGGTCAGCGAAATCACTTGCAGGAGTGAGAAAGGGAGAGGCTCTCCCTGTGTCTGCAGCAGCAACTGGCCCGTGTGCAGCCCTTGCAGGCCCTGCTGCAGAGGAGAACGGGCTCCCAGGCGTCCTCCTCACTGTGTCTGGGGACACAGAGCCCAGCAGAACCTGCAGATGCATTATGCCCTCTGCCTGAAAGCTCTGCGGGGCTCCTTGTCCTGCATTGCACCAGGTCTTCTGGATATGCTGAGGGATGAGAGGGACTGATGTTCTGTGACCCTGAAATCTCCTCTTAGCACGTGTAAAGGAGAGGATGGAAGGGGTTATGTCTGTGTGATAAAACTGTTCCTCTGGTTAAACACCCAAGAGCATGCAGAGGGAGTCCAGGATATCTGCATGGGTCAGTATGGGGTCAACAGCACCAGGTTTCCAGGCAGAATTCCTCTCTGTCCAGGACAGTGCCAGTCTTGTGAGTTTACATGTCCCTGAACAAACTTCTCTCATGGTAGCACTTGCCTGCTTGAAAACTTACTGGGGCAAGTCTTAAGCAAGAGTTTCTCCTTCTTCTCCCTCCCTCCTTCTCACCTTCTGGACAGAAATGGGTCCAGTGGCCACCTCTCTCTTTTCTTGTCCTCCATTAGGCTCTGTGGATACCCCCCTTTCTATGATGAAAACGACTCCAAACTCTTTGAGCAGATCCTTAAGGCAGAGTATGAGTTTGACTCTCCGTACTGGGATGACATCTCCGAGTCTGGTAGGTAGCTACTGCTGTTTAAATTGCAACAACCAGGCATGCATGTGTGCCTATTGCATACATCCCCCCTGGGCATGAAAATGCACCCTCCATCATGTTCAGAGCTCATTTTAACTGAAAAACAGTGGGAATGTGCATTTCTTTTGGCTCAAATAGTCTTGGGAGTTTGTTTCTGCAGGAGACGAATTAAATACTGTTTTGCCCGGCCACACACAAAGCACTAAAACATAGCTCAAACAGAAGATAAAGATGGCAGAAGGCGGTCCCAAGAAGAAAAAGCAGCTTAATTTCTTCATTGTATCCAAATGAAAAGCAGATTGTTAATGTGTCATTAATAATAAGGTGGCAAACGAGTTTGGCTCTGTTGCTGACACTGCACTGCAGCTCCAAAGCAAGTCCTCAGTGTGTGCAGCAAAGAACCAAGAAATTAATGGCTTTCAAATGAGGCAGGTGAGCAGATACAGAAACTGGGAGGACTGTCCATGTGGGTGGATGTTCCCCACCCAGTGCAAGAGACATTTAACCCGTAGTACCCACCTGTCCCTGCTCCTGTCAGCCTGGCAGAGGGGCAGATACACCAAGGTGTTACAGGCAGATGTGCCGAAGGGCTTCTGGCTCCAGCGTGGGTCCATGTCAAGGGGTGACAGCAGGGGACATTCAGCCTTGCACATGCCTGTGTCCCTGAGACGCTGTGTGGTCTCCAAGAGGTCACCCAAGCTCAGTGTCCTTCCTCTGTCCAACCCACGGAAACATCTGCTACTTCATGCAGGAGAAGAAATGAATTCTAGGAATATTCCATCATGCAAAAATATCCCTATAAATACAGTTTTCTAATTTATTAGTGCTACTGATTGAGGCAGGGGAGATAAAAAATGAGTGTTTTTATTATAAAGATGATTATATATGCTCTTATCTCCACACAGAGCATCATTTTACGCTGCTTACATCTGCAGTCCAGGTACTGTTGTGATGGATTGCTCACAAATATATGTGATGAGAAGTTTTTTTAAACTAATAAGGATTTTCAGAGAAAATATGAAAGTCTGCTGGCAGACTCTTATGCCTCATGGGGGAAAGTCCATCACCTAAATCAGCACAAAGATTTTCCTGCCATATTTGGCTTTGCTGTGGCTCCTTCAGCTACGCTGTCCTGAAGCTGCTGGATGCACGCCATGCTGCAATCTCCCTTCCTTCCATTATAGTGCCGATTAAAAACACACTGCCTCCTGCTCCAGGGAGTCCATTTTCCTTGCTAAATTCCTCTTAAATAGGCAACATGTCCTCACAGCTGTCCATGTGTGTGACTGCTTGGAATGAGCAACATGAAGCTCCTCTTACTGTGGCGTCTGACATCCTCCCTCTCCTCTCAGCTGACCAGCACCTCCAGTGGATGTGGCCACGATCTGACCACTAAGATGATGCAGCACATGACTGACCAGGAACCCAGGAGCTGGTGGGGTTATCCTCTGCTGACTCTGCATTATCCATACCACTCCTAAATGCCTGCAGGAGTAGATGCCTTCAGCTTTTATCTGCTACACTAAATAGCTTGGATTTGTCCTAAGTCACTTTGGTTATATCTATACTAATAAATAAAAAATTACTCAGGGCCATTTTCTTGTGCTGTGGCCAAATGGCACTTGGTAGCCTGATCAGTGCTGTTGGCTGATCATGTGGCAGCAGGACTGGGCCTCAACTCTATTGCTTTCAATTATTCTCTCTTTTTTTTTGCAGCTAAAGACTTCATTCGGAATTTGATGGAGAAGGACCCTAATAAAAGATACACCTGTGAGCAAGCAGCACGGCACCCTTGGTAAGCAGCACTCACTGCTCTGAAAAGCCCTCAGGACAGAGCGCACCTTTTTACATTCATGGGTGGAAGTGGTTTTTCTGTCACGTATTGTACTGACCTCTACTACATAACTCTGTGCTTCTATTCTTAGAACCCCTGCCTTTGTCCTCCAGATTTTCCTGGAAAACTGTAATGGAGTTGAATCTCATGCACCAACCTGTGTAAGGATTAGTAAAATGCTGAATTACATATGTTGACTGTAGTGCAGCAGTGGGATGTGCCAAAATGATTAAAGTGCCTTAAGTTAGATGATGCCTTTGCATATGGGTGACTTCACCAACATTACCCAAGGTTTGTGTAGCTGGAACAAGGGTGACTCATGTACTTTTGACCAGCCCTGAGTGACTGAGAGCATCATCCCACACTACCAGCTGCACCCACACATGGGCTCTGGATCTAAGTCTTTTAGGGCAGGGAACATTATATATACAAGGTGAGGTATTATTTTTGTTGTTATAAAAGCTGCAACAGAAAAGAGTTAATGGCATGACATTTGCACCTCAGGTATGCATTAGACTCTGTTTTTATACTATCACAATTGCCCCAAATGCCACTTCCTTTTGCACTGTCTGTGTGACAAAAAGGAAATTTTGAGAAATGAAATCCAGCTTTTGTGAGATGAAAAAAAAATCCCAAACTGTTTCTAAATGACACTGACATGAGCCTTAGGAAATTAAACAAGTCAATATTAGAAATACAGAATAAACAATGGGAATGCAACTCCCAGTAGAGAGTGAGGTGACCATTTGTACAACTCAGAGACAGATTTTCCAAAGCCTTGCATCCAAGATACACAAAACGTAAGCATCCAGCTCCTGGCCCTGCTACATCTGTGTTGGTTGCTGGAGTGCAACAAAGAAACGTGGCACTTGTAACACACACAGCTTCTGGGCCCTCTGAAAGGAACAAAATGATAAAAAGTGTTTTCATTCCTTTTTTTGTGTGGTTTTTTTTTCTTTTGCATGTCATGGCCAAGGGCCAGTGGAAACTCACAGACTACTCCATAATTTGTACTATTTTCCACAGAATCCAATCTTCCATGTAAAAACAACACCCCAAAAGGGTTTTTCCCCATTTCTGTGGCAGGGGGTCTTCTTCCACCAGGCTGACTTTGCCATCAGTGGTTCATTTTTGAGACTTCAGGTTTTTACACAGCTCCCAGCACAGCTCAGGGTCAGCCTTTGAAATGTCAGACATGCAAATGGCATTGCAGAAGGAAGGCTGAAAATACTCATCATGTTTCCACTCCACATCCAGAATCCACCTCCCTTTGACACAGAGACTGTGTGCCAGGGGATTGTGGGGCAGTTGTACTGAAAACAAAGCATGGAGGTTTCCAAAGCTATGGCTTCAGATCTGCCTCTGTCCTCCACAGTGTGCTCATGAGCAGCATTCCATGCCTCATTCCCCCTTGCTCTGAAAAGCTTCCTGTAACATGGATGTTGCAGTTTTGGGCCTCTCTGGAGAGGGGTGCAGTGATTTTTTTTGGAGGGTTTGGATCCTGTAGTGGTGAAGGCCTTTTTGGATAATCATGTCTGCTCACCCAGATATTATCTGTTATTTTGGAGTAGTGATAGGATCTCCTTTTGCCAAAGCATTGCTCAAGGAGCATTTTCCACCCAGATCCCTTATGTCAGGAAGTAGTGAGGGTTTTTACTGTTTCTTTTCTCATTCTAGCCATTACATCTGTTGCAGTAACATCCTTTCCTTCTCTTGGTAGGGAGGGAAGGCTATTTCAGTCAAGGAGGAGGAGAGTTCTGTGCTTTGTCTCAGTGGTCAGCCATGTCCTTCTCTCAACCTGGGCATATTTACATTTCGAACAGCTCCAGGCCTGAGTTCCTCTCTCTCAGGGTTGCATGCAGTGTTGCAGCAGTTGGAGACAGGGCTGCACATGTGCAGCCAGAAGAGAGAGGGTACCACACCCCCTTTTCCAATGAGCATGGATTTTTCAGTGTACATTCCCCTTAGCCACGTCACCTTCCACAGTGCCAAAAGAGCATCTTCTCTGTGTGTTATCAGAAGGACAGAGGTACATAAGACTGTTGGCTTAGTGGGAAGAGATGATCAGAGCAGGCTGAAGTGGTCCCATAAATGATACGTTTTTGCAGAGTGCTTGCACAGCAAGCAGCCCGTAATGGCATCTCATAAAAGGCGTTTTTTCTTGTCTGCTCAAGCAACACAACTGGAGAAGCATCTTTGAACCCTAGAGTTCTCACAAAGCAAAACCCTGATGCCACTGAGGCTAATGGGAGTTTTGCCAGACTTCAGTGAGAGTTGGGGTTTGTCTCCTTGTTTCACCAGCAGAACACAGGCCTCCCTGAGTCACGGTTGCTGTGTAAATGGTAGATAATTAACATATATGGGGAAGGGGCTCCATGTAGTAACATTTTCCATCTTTCCCTTTTTCTTCCTCCTGTGAAATCTTCCTCTGCAGTATCAGATCATTGGGATCTGTCACAAATTTAGAAGAAATCTATCAAATCATGAGTACTTAACACATATTTTATAATCTGATTATGCTAAAAGTAGTTAACTGTGCATGACATGGCTACCTGGCCATGAGATTTTGTTGTTTCAATATGCAGTATTTGTGAAGAGCAAACTGATTCCAAAACACGCCTTTTATTTTAATCACCATGTTTCCAGTAAAACCTTCCAAACAGGGCTTGCAAGAACTAGATCTTGCAAGATACTACATTTGTGCCTTTAAGGTTAATAATGTCTTTGAATTTTGGGAAACTGCTCCAGAATAGATATTTGCATAACTAAATGTTTGCACAGGATCAAACCCTAAAAAAAGTAAATACTTCTTCCCAATGGCCCACTTTTCTGCAGTGTATCTGCTCACCACATGCCTACATTTACGTGATGTTTTGCTATTTATAATCGAAAGGCCTTGGCAGGGGGATGGTATGTTAAACTCGGAGCTGGCAGAAAAGGAGGCTAATAATTGCAGTGAAGTATGGTAGCTGAAACAGTACAATATGTGAGATTTGTTGGTATAATGACTCCACCCCTGCGTGTCCATTTATACAGATTTCTCCAGTTTAATATACAGGTGACTTATGCTTTCCACTGGAAAAGTTATTTATTTTATAGCGTGTCTTTCCGTGAGGTTTGCACTGTTAATGGTGTGTTGCAAAGGTGCAATGTTCTGCTTAGTTGTTCCCACTGTGACTTTTCAAAAAGGACATGGAAAATTAAGGTAACAAAAAACGGGGTGATTTTGCTGCAGCTTGATATGTTTTAATGTTTCCCTGGCTCATATTAAAGACAGCAATTAAGTTTATTAAATAAATTGCCATGTCAGAGCCCACATCCTGTTTAGGGCAGTGGCTCAGTCTGCAGTGATTAGAGGGGAGCAGCAGAAACCCGAAGACCTGTTCTTTCCAGCTATAGACTCATAGAAACATAGAATATCCTGAGCTGGAAGGGACCCACAAGGATTATAGAAGTGTGCTCCCCATCAGGTCAAACTAGGTCCTGCAGAGCCAAATTCAGCCTCTAGGCTTGGATTAGAGGGAAAGAAAACAGTGCTCAGAGGATGAGGACAAAGTCTGACAATTAGGAAGCTAATACAGAAGTTAGAAGGGCTGCCATGAATTTATTTACTCTGTCATGCATTAACCAAGTGAATTGAAATGGGATTTAGAGCCATGTGCTGAAGGCAGTTATGGCATCAAAGGCAATTTGAGACACCTAAATTAAAGGGTGATGGATTAATTGCTTCCATGTAGAGACTGTAAATACATAGACTGTAGAAGGAGTTTGTGACACCACTTAGACACCAGTGTCTGCAGGTAGGAGTGTGGTCCTGGCCTTTCCCCATTGCTTGTGCAAAGGGAGAGAGGATCCTTGGGATGTGCCAACCATCCACAACTTCACTGAGGAGTCACAAAGCTCTGGCAAGGACTGAGCCTCTGCAAATTGTGACCATGACCCTGAGTGTTTATTATGTGCCAGAGAGCACAAGCCAGATAATAATTTCCACCCAGGGAAAGCACATGGTTTACAAAGAGCCCAGTTCTCAGACAATATTGTTTGAAGTGTGGAAAGGCCTTCCTGAAGGGAACTGCTGATGTTTACAACATTAAATCAAACTCTTATCGAGTTCATCCCTGCACTCTATTTATTTTGGAACATACACTGATACATATATTTATACACATGCATGGGGGTGTGTGTGTGTGTGTGTGTGTGTACATATAGAAGAGTAATGATCCCTCAACATTATCCATTACAGCTAACTCCATGTTTCCTGTCATCATACTCAGGAGTATTTCCAAGCACTCTTTGCCCAGCACAGCATTTGAGTTGGCTGCCTTCAGAAGGGAGGTTCAGAAAATAATGGTGGATGAAAGGCTCTGCCTGCCTTTGTGGGCAGGGAGGACGAGCGAGACATTTGCTTGCAGCATGCTAATGAAGAACTATCCAAAAGGAAATTTGCTGGTTTTGTCTTTGTTAGACATTCCTCTCAAAGCTTAGAAGTGGTATGGCCAGATAAATTGGTGTGATAAGTTTGAAGGCAGCTAGAGAGCTAAAATAAATTAGATACTATGAAATAATATTTGATTGTTAGATTAGATTCCTCTCATGTGCAGGATTAGATTTGTTATGGTTATTCATGAGAAATACCCTTCTTAGCTTCAGTGGATGTGTTTGGGATGGAGAACCATCACTCTTGGTCTCTTGGTGTCCAATTCTGTGCATTGAGACAGTTATATATTTACTGCTGGGTGTAAAACCAGCTTCAGCATGAAGTTCCCCAAAGCATTGTTAGGATGTAGCTGCTTTCAGGTGCTGCAAAATGGGAATCCCGAGAGAAAATCCAGGTTCCACTTAGACTAAACAGCCCTTGCCTGGTTCTGGGTGATGCTCAGCAGGATAACAGATGATGCATTATTCTGATTTGTTTAATTTTATTATTGTATATGTGTGTGGTAGGTAGAAGCAATGTCTTTTACTGGACCATCTAGTACAGTTGGTAAAAAAAAACTTAAGTGCTGACACAGTTAACTTCAAAGTTAACTGTAAAGCCAGAAACTATTGTTCAAGACTAGATAAGCATCAGTCTGATCAGCTCAAGTTGATTACAGTTTCTCAGTGAAAATGGAGCTGATTTTTGCAGGCAAAGGATATGTTGTGCTAGGGAGGGAAGGAGAAATAAATAAAGAAAAAAGATACTAAAAGATACATTAGAAAGACACTATTTTTGTCCTAAAAGGAAAAGCAAGATGGTTTATAGCCTGTGGGCTCGGAGAGTTAGGGAAACGTGGAAGGGTAATTATAACATGCACTAAAACCAGTATCTGTTAAATTTCATTCATTCTCTTCTCAGCAAGGGAACCAAAGTTCATTATTAAATACATTTGGTATAGATGTGAGGATGCTCATGATGCCCACCACAGGGTAGATCTGTGTGCCCAAAGCATCTCTCACTTTTCATATCTACCAGTTGAGAGTACAAAAGATGTGACTTCTCCCTGCTCACCTCCACCTCTTCTCTGTCCTGAAACCCCCACATCTCCAGCAAAGCACCAACAGCGAAGGGATGTTAACATCGCTCATTTTCCTAGAAGTAAAACTATACTATAAACACTATAACACCATGAGTATTTCATAAAAGTTACAAAATCCTCCAAGTGCAGAACACAGTCTGAAAGCACCGTGCTCGTGTTACAGCATCGCAGGATTAACGGGGTAGCTCTTCAAAGGTGGCTTGGAGAACAATCCCACTCCCGACTTTGGCAGCCAAGGCTGTGTTCTGAGCCACACCATTCAGCATACCAGCACGTGTTTGAACAGCTCCTGCTGCACTAAATCAGCCCCAGCAGTGCTGTTATTTTGCTCTGATTAAAAACTATCATCTGCAAAGTGCTAATGTTGCTGAAGAGACCTTAGGTGTAGGATGGTTCCACTGCTGTAGCATCTGAGGGCTTCACGGGATGTCTGTCCATCCCCTTGTGAAGTAAATAAATACTATTTTGCCTATTTGGAGAATACCAATACTATCTTGGTATTTGCCCAAATACCAAGAGTTTTTTCCTGGAACTACAATGATTGCATAGTGAACATAGAGTTAGGGGTGGTAGAAGGCAGTTTGTGAGCTCTTGGAACCAGCAGTTTCTTATTGAAGCCATAGCATTTCAGAAAATGACCCTGAAGCTAATAAAAAAAAAATTAGATATATATGGAGAGAGAGAGAGAGCCTGTATTGGAACTACATGCC
Source organism: Corvus hawaiiensis (assembly GCF_020740725.1). Classification (NCBI taxonomy): domain Eukaryota; kingdom Metazoa; phylum Chordata; class Aves; order Passeriformes; family Corvidae; genus Corvus; species Corvus hawaiiensis. Next base: position 73,697,371 of record NC_063216.1, on the reverse strand, counting down.
CAATCAGAAGCTTCATATGACGAAACTGTATTTTCAAATCCTTGTGGAGACTGGCAAGAACGATCTTCTGGAAGAACTGGCAAGGGCATCATGCCCCAAGAACTTGTTCTGTCTGTGTTTCCAAAACAAGATTTGACAAGTGGGAAACAGGATCTGTTCTTATAGAGTTTGCTAACCAACTTGTTTGTAAAGCAAAATGCGTCATAAGCTTTGGTGGAAAAAATGTCCTTTGCAAGTGTAAGTGAATTTTCTGTCTTGGTCTTTTTGATCAGTTACTGAAGGGATGGGTTGGCTTGTAGTTTCTTCTGAGATCTGTAGTATGATAGCCAGTGCTCCCAGCTGGTGTGTGTTGAGGACACCTGCCTTCACCAAGGAGGTGTTCTTGGGCAGAGCAGAGTGCTGATGACATTTTGGAGTGACTCTGACTTGCAGTTTGCATTCCTACCAGGAAACTCTGCTAGGGCCTCTCTGGGAGTGTGGATTGCTTGGGGTCCATCAGGGTCTGTGCTGAGCCTGGCAATATTCACTGTGCAGGACAGAGGATGGAACAGTGAACATGATGCTTAACCCAGGTAGTGCCTCACAAAGCTTTTGGTCACCTGGCCTCAGTGGGAAATCCAGGAAATCCAGCTTGCCTCCCTATCAGTGGGAGACGTGATCAGAAGGAATCGTCTTCAAAGATCTGAAGATCATTCAGTTCTAAGCCAAACACTTCCCTTTCTCCATTAACAGCACAGGGACCCAAGAGAGGAAGTCAAGTGACATTTGGGAGCCATGCTTTGCCCAGTTCTTCTGTCTGCTCGAGGCAGAGGCTACTTGGCAGTGACAGTGAGATGGGGCCCTTCCCAGCTGGATGAGAGTTACCCTGCACCCTGCTCCTTCCTGCCCACAATCCTGCTGCTCTGAATAACCCAATAGAGATGAGCTCAGTTCCAACAGGATGGGATTGGTGGGTCTCCATTCTTGAGACATGAGGGTTTAGTCCTTCCTCCCAAGATTAAGTCATTGCTCTCATCTCTCTGATGAAGATCCTGGGAGATTGTTGCCAGCAGGAAGGCAGGCAGCAGTTTGGAGAAGGCTGATCTCAGCACTTCTTAGATGTGCTATGGACATGAAGACAGAAAAAGCATCATGTCCTTAGAGGAACAGGGTTACAGTTTGGAATGATGCGGGCAAAGCGAAAGGGATGCCTCCAGTACCTGGGACACATAAATGGAAGCAGCAGGCCGGGGTATGTAAGCAGAGTTTCATCTTTTAAGAAGCACAAAGTAACGCTGCCATTCCACTGCCTTAGTTGGAAAACACAGAACAGTTCGGGTGCCGACCTCTAAGGAAGATGTGGACTAGCTGGAGAAAGTCCAGAGGAGCTCACTAGATCAGAGGATTAGAAAACATGAGTTATGAAGAAGCAGTGGAAGAATCAGTTTGTTTAGTCTAGAGAGGATGGAGAGAAGTCATCATAACAGTCTTCAAATATATGAAAGGATGCTTCAAAGACAAGGGGAATAAACTATTTTCCATGTTCTCTGGGAGATAGTGAGGCACTGGAATAGGTTTCCCGACAAGTCTCCATCTTCTGGAGATCTTTAGGGACTGGTTAGTCATGTATTTGTCAAAACTATTTTGACAGAAGTGGGGTGGGTAGAAGGACAAGATGAACGCTGAGTTCCCCCAGACCTTCTGATTATCCTGTTAGAGCTCTCCAGACTGGGATGCTCTGGTCCTGATGGATTATTCAATATCTTATAATTTTTTATTGCTAATGGACATTGTTTTTCTGAAAAAACAATGTGGCTAAAAAAATTGATTTCTGAAAGTATCACATACAACATACAATGCAATCTTTGCCTCCTTGCATCACCTACATTAGGTAGCACTAACTACCCCAGCACATGGCCCAACATCAGCTCACTATGGTGCCGGCTCTTCAACAGATCTCATGCCTTGAGGAGTTAAATGAATCAATAAAATCCCCTTGAAATAACTGAGTTTGGTGAAGATTCGAATGTATCTTTATCTGTTAAAGAAACTGTGCAAGATCAATCAATCTTTTTAGGTTAAGTGTTGCTCAGCTTAAGCTCTTTGTGCAGCCTGTGCTGCTTTAGTGAGTGTCCATGTATCTGCTTTACTGTAAATCTACATTAATCATAATGAATGACTATGTGCATTGCAGGGTGACAGGAAAATCTCCAGTGCAAACAGAAATCAGACAGGTTGGAGTGGCTCTGGAAGCTTCTGCATAGCTGAGGCTAAAAGTAGTCTCAGCCTGTTGATGTTAAATCTTTGGATGTAAAGAAAAAAAAAACGTAGAATGTCTTCATATGGGGCTGTAATGGTGATAGAGAGCAGCCATGCACCAACAAAATCAGCCTGTACCTCTTTGCAGCTGCCAGATCTACAAGCCTTATCTATGCTGGCTTTATTGCCCCAGATTTTCCACCACAGCTGCCAGCAGAGACAGCCGTGGGAAATTTGAGCCCCTGTGTGAATGAAATCATCATCACTGCAGGTGCAGTCACACCTGGGACCAGCCTTTCTGCTGAGGAGAAAAAATAAGAGTATTCAAGGGGAGGAAAAAATCACTTAAAATGTGCCTGCTCTGTCCATTTCAGGATTGCTGGTGATACAGCACTCAACAAAAACATCCACGAGTCGGTCAGCGCTCAGATCCGGAAGAACTTTGCGAAAAGCAAATGGAGAGTAAGTGACCCATCCTGAGGGCTGACACTGACACACAGCTCTGCTAACACAGTGGCCATACAGCCATCCCTGCAGCAGACTAGTGCTTTTGTGGCCCAAAATTGTGGTTAAAATAGTTGGCCCAGGCTTAGGTTACATGACCCTGCAGGGCCTTTTATACAGGACGGTGTTCACCAAGTACCAGATGTAATGAGTGGGAGAAATGGGACTGGGGCTGCTCATAGCTAAAGCACCCAAGGTTGTATATGGAATGGGGTCAGCACTACCCAGGGACATGAAGAAATGCGTGTTGGGGCAGGGATGGATTTGTCAAATACAGGACGAATCCATCCCTGTAGGCTGCTGCTTCATCCCAGCTCAGCACTAGGAGGACAAACTTTTGGTAATGATGTTTCTAGCTTAGAAACTAGAAACCAGGAAAAATTTGAAAGATAGCAGGCTTATTCCCTTCTAACACTCTGAGCAGCCAGGAGAAGAGCACAAGTAACCCTTCTGCCTCCAATTTTTTTATTCTCTATTTCTTTCTTGCTGTTTTTCTCCAGCAAGCGTTCAATGCCACGGCAGTCGTGCGGCACATGAGGCGGCTACACCTTGGCAGCAGCCTGGACAGTGCCAGTGCCAGCGTGTCCAGCACCCTCAGCCTCGCCACGCCGCTCCCCGACGCAGCCACACGGAAAGATTGTGAGTAGCCAACATCCCGGGAAAGCTCCCGCCACAGCAGCCGAGCAAATCCACGGGATCCCTGTTCTCCCTTGACCCCCAGGCTGCAGTCCTCGCTGCTCATAGGTTTGGCTTTGTGCAAGCAGGTGTTTAAAATAAGGACTTGAAATGGGCCTAGGCCATCACTTTTGGCTGGCCGAAGAAATAGTGTTTCAATTGGAAGGGTTTATGCACTAAAAAAACTGAGGTATTAGCTTGGTGATTTGTGAGAGAAAAACAGTTTCTTGTGGAGAAAAAGGGCTTTTACTTGGGAAAAAGACCCAGACCCCCAAAGCAACAAAGTTTTGAATTTGGTTGAAATCTGAAGAAGTTTACTCAAACTGTTTACATTGGAGTTTACAGTATTATTATAGGGCATTTTTTCTGTAAAAATTGCCTTACTTTCCTTTTCCATTTTCCATGGAGAAGATTGATCCTACCAGTCAGACCCACCTTCCGAGGCCAAATTAAGCTCCTGCACGAAGAGGCTCATTTGTCTGAGCAGGAGTCAGGCTCTGTGCACCACAGTGGGACTTGTCCCTCTGCCATGTTTGTTTTGTGCTATAATTGAGATTTGCAAGCTGCCCAATGGACTCAGATGTTTGGGATATATATTTTTTCTGAATTCTGGGGGAGCGGACATGGCAGTGAAGGGACTATTTTGAAGACAGAAGTGTGTCCTTTGCTATGAAGCCTATATATTCTCTGGCTTCTGAGCATTTATTTTATTCTCTTCTGTCCATCTGTAGAGAGTTTATATTGTGAAATGGAGGGATGTGGCCTTTACAATTGAGGAGGATTACTTTAAAATGCAACACCAAAAAGAAGTGCTGATAGCTTTTGGTATTGCCAGTCAGTGCTTTGCTGTGGACTGAAGTAGTCATTGCTAGACTATACCCTGCACTATTCTGGAGCTGAAAGCACCTGTTATTCAGGATGGATTTCGGATAGTGCTGCTCTCTGCTTCTGCCACCCCTGCTTGCCACCCCCTGCTCCTTGACAAGGTCATGCCACCAGCCACAGTCCCCTGACTCTGTGTGGAAGCTGTGTTTCCTCTTGCTGTCATGGGCACAGTTTCTCCTGTGGCTGGGCTGGGTTCTGCCTTCTGGGTACTCTGTGAGATGTTTTTTCATCCTGTGCTGTGGCTGCGCCAGAGGAGAGCCCCTTCCCTCTGCATCAGGCTGGGCCTGATGGGGATTCATACTCAGTGTTCAGTTTGTGATGCCCGGTGCCAAACCCTACAGCTGCTGCCAAAAAACCATCACTGTGCTCCTGGCACATACATGGCACCTGCAAAGGAGCAATGCTGACCTCCCTCAAAGCACTTCCAACCACGCACTGGCCATGCAGCAATGTAGAAAACCCCCTACAAGGGAGAAATGTGCCTTGATTTTGGTTCCTGCTGCAGTATGGCAAGGCTGGACCCCAGTCAGGTCTAGAGCATCTGATGCATGCTTTGCTGCTAAACTGGTGGGTGATTAATCTCCATCCATCCATTTAATTAATCTAAAATGGTGTTAATTAATGGCAATGAGTAGTCTGTAAAGTGATAAAACACATGTGAACAGGAAGGGTGGGAACAGAAAGAAATCTGTTTAACCACTACAGAACCAGGAGGCCCCTGTACAGAATGCAGCCATATTTTGCAGTGGTGAAGTCAACCAGGACATGAAGGATTAAACCAGATGTGTTAAGATATGATGAATTTTTACATGCCAGAAATACGAGGCAGAAAAATATTGGAAGATTTCCAAGCATCCAAGGTTAAGTCCAGCTTGGCAGACAATGCAGAAGAATTTTCCTTCCTCAAAGAAATCATTTAGAGAGTTGGAGATGCTGGAGCCCCAGAGAACCAATGAGGAGAGCCAGCAGCAAACACAAGGAGTTAAGAGGAAGCTAACATATCAAATACATTCCATCCAGTACCTCGTGGTAGGAAAAAGGAAATCTCTGAGGTCTCTGTCCTGCTTCTTCTTTCTCAGTGGTTTTCTCTGTGTACAGATTCCTTGCACGAAAAAGATCCCATGCAGCAAGTTACATGATCCAGCTGTGCCATCATTACACAATAGACTCCTGCCTGATGCTATTATTATACATTTAGTGAGCTTTCCGAATAATTTCACATGCAGCAATTTCACATCACTGAAGACAATTAAGTATGGCCTTTGCTTGAGGGGAGGTTATGTCAGGCTGCATCTGAAATCTCTGTAGTAGGGCAGAGCAGAGATCAGGCATTAGGCTGGATCATGCTACCTGTCAGGAAGAGGAAGGGATTCCTAAGGGAATCAGTCAGGATTTCTCAAGTGTATTGGCCTGATTCTCAGTCCATGGTTGGTTTATTCAATTTAGTTGTGATTGGACTGACTAGATTATTTATAGGTCCTAGAGCTCTGTATTTTTAAGGTTATAGATAAATTGCAGTGGGAAGCCAAGCTGTCAAATGTCAATGGGAAAAGGGATGTGGCCAAGTATATGTACAGCATAGTCATCCTTGAGGATGAAACACCACCTTGAAGTGTGGAAAAGTAGTTAAAAATCCTAACAAGTATCAAAAAGATCCTGAGGAGTCAAAAGGCCATGTCAAACTCCAGTCTGAGAATATATTAATACAGGTTTCATCCATCTTTCATTGACCAGTCTGGAAAAATGAACTGTATTTCTAATCACTCTGAGCCTGCATCTTATCAGAGCAAGGGGACCTGCTTTTTTTGCACTGGAATACTGGTACTCAAGAGATACTCAACTCATGTCAACCAGCTGAAAGTTCTGGAGATGTCCCAGCGAAGCCTGGAGCAATGTGAGCTGTCACTAGAGTGATGTCCAAGTCACACAAATTTACATTCCCTCTAGATTTACTGGAACTCAGCAATGGATGTGATGCACTGTACTTCTTTATCAGCAGCTTCTCAGGATACCTGGGGAACTGTGTTTAGCCCGGGTGCACAGTCTGTTCATTTAGCTAGATGGCCATATGAGACATTTCATCATCTTTAACATGCCCAGGAGGAAATTACTGTGAGCAAGTACAATGCTGGAGGGATTTTTGAATCCCACCACTCTGTCTTCAGCCCTGGAAATGTGGCATCGGTGTGGCTGAACCTGTACCAAAGCTGGACATTGAGTCACTGTGAGATGTGCGTGCACTGCTGGTGGTGGCAGTAGGTGAATGACCATGGGCAAAAGATGCCCTGTGGAGGTACCCAGCCAACCCACCACTGCAGGAAGAGCAGCAGCCCCTTCTCCAGCTGCAATCCTCTCCGCTCCGTAGTGTGCTACGAAACAAACTCAGCTTTGCCCAAGTTCCCACCTCCAAAAATAACATTTCTAACTGTGTTTCTGGCTTTCCTTTTAGGTATGTCTCCATCCACTCTCTGTAGTTTTGTTTCATCTGCTTCTTCAGGCGTTTCTGCGGTAGGAGGGGACCGGAGACCCAGACCCACCACAGTGACCACAGTGCACACAGGGAGCAAGTGAGCGCCGGAGCGGCGAGGAGTGGGCAGGCGGCAGGGCTGGCAGGCGGCCTCGGTGCCGTCCCACCCTGCTCGGCGAAGGACTAGAAGAAAGAAGATTTTTTATGGCCATATTTTATACTGCAATTCTGAAATGTTTCATTTATCACAAACTGCAATGACTCCAGGAGGAACGGAATCTAACAGTCTCTGGTGCTGTACATATATATATACATATATATATATATAAAAATATATATATGTATGTGAGTCTAGCAATGTTCTAACTAATGAACACTCATTCTTTCCCCCAGTGATTTACTCTTTTCTCAGTGTAGGTAACAGTATATGTTGTATTTTTTCCCATTAACTACAAACATCTCAACTGGATTATTTAAATAGAAATACTTTCTGAGCATTATTTTTTTTTCTTTTAAAAATTACTTCAAGTAATGTCCCTCTTCCAGTTTGCTGAGGGATAGGCTATTTCTGTAGGTAGGAATTGGCGTTAACTTTGCAACATGGGAGGATTTCAATGGCATGCCATTTCTTGCTCCTCAAATTGGACTGCAAGTCTGTCTGGCTTTAGCAGAGCTGTTACTGCTCAGATTATGAAACTGCTGCTTTCCCCTCCATCCTCCTCCTTGAAAGCCATGGGGAGAATTAAATTGCCACCGTTTGGGAGTCAGCTCATCCTTGGCCGCATTCCCATGGTGCTGGGGATCAGCACCCTTGTTTCAGAGGAGAGGCAGGTGCACAGTGTCAGGCAGGAGCTGACCAGAGCTGTGCAAGGGAAATGACAGAGCATGGTCTCATCCTGCAGCTGCCATCTCCTTCGAGTCGCTGTGTGTTGTGAGCAGAGGGAAAGAAAAGGAAGACATGGGGCTGGGAATCGTCGTCCTCTGCCACTGACTTGCTGTGCTGCCCTCAAGCAAGACATTTAATTCACCAGCCTCTGCACAGTGTGGCCTCTGGCATGGGATGCATCCAGCCCAAGGGCTTCATGGCAGAGGTGCTGAGCACCCACAACTCCTCAGGACTTTGCCTGGCATTGCTGATGCTCAGCACCTCCCAGAGTGGCCAGAAGTGGGGAGAGGAGAGGCGTGAACCCCTCTGTAAAGCACTGGCAGGATCTGGTGTAGTAGCCCCATTATGCTTGGGCTGAGGGTTGACAAGGAGCACTGAGCTGGGAAAGCAGGACCTCACTGAAAGGCACAGGCAGTGGGGGCAGTGGTGGCGCTGGCTCTCCCTTCTCCCCAGGAGCTCATACACCAAAGCAAGCCCAGTTTTCCCATTTTTTAATTACTGAAAGCATACACTTCCCAGGCTCTTTGTGCTGGTGCATCACACAGGAACAGCCACCATGACTGTTGTGCTGCTGTGCATTAAAGCAGCTTGAAACAGACACGAGAGCAAATTTGCCCAGATTTGCTAAAGGACTCCCTCCAGGTTACCTCAATGAAATTCCCATCTGTGATTTTGCTTCAAGGAGGTGAGAAGGGAGGCAGGTGGCAGAGGCAGATGCCCTTCACTGGGCACTCTAAGGCCCTCACATCCCAGGTAGGTCCATCCCTGCCAGAGGCACAGTTCCCTGCAGCGTGCTCTGTTGCCACTCTTGCCTCATTTATTCTGCACAAGAAATTGTGAAAGCCAGTCAGGGACAGAGCTGAATGTATCAGGCAATAGTGCCTGTGCTGGGAAAAGCTATAAGATAAGTATTTTTCATTGAGCCTTCTGTGTCCTTCTCCAGCTTTAGCTGGTTGGCTTCAGCCAGCAGAGTCGGGATTTCATCCATCGTACTAAAAAGAAAGCTGGGGAAAAAAAGCTGGAAAAGCAGGTGGCAGTGAGCACTGACTCTGATTGAAACAGCCACTCCTTCAGTGGCACTTAGAGCTGTTGCACCAGATCTCTAGTTTCCTCTGTGTTAAGCTGCTCCCTGTTTTCAGAGGGCTGTGGCACATCTGAGTGACGCCCTGGGAACCCCGGTGCACCCACTGTGCTGCAGCTGGCATGGATGCTCACACTGAAAAGGCTTTCACTCCAATTTCTCATTTTAGGAAAGAGAGCAGATAGTGAACTGCTGGGGGCTTATAGCAAAACTCCACATGATTTCCACAGTGAAGATTTCTGACCAAGATTTGGGCAGACTGAAGGGCAGGGGATCTCCTTGCTGCAAGTCACACTCCTGTCCCCATCCACTTGCCACTGCCACCATATACTTTTTATCAGCATTTACATCTGAGCTCTTTATGTCTGCTGCAAAAGCATCAAAACACGAATATAACACAATTTAAACTCGGTCTAAGGCCACTTTATTTTACCAGCCTGAGTAAGGAAGTTTTAGTTTTGAGACACTCCAACCCCAAGAAATTCAAGGTTATTTTGACTCCCCATGATTTCCTAAGCCCAGCTGGCCCTGTTCTGTTCCAGTTGCAGGTTGTAGATAGACAGTCTCCCAGTTTGGCATCAGTGGAGTTCCCCACATTTACACACATGCAACCAAAAGCAGGATTTGGTTAGGGAATAATTTTGTCTTTGTAGAGCAGTTTTAAAGGTTAGGGCTCAAGTGTTCCCTCTGCACCTCCTCTTCTGAAACCTGAGGTCTGGTTTGAACTTGACCTCAGCAGTTGCTGTGGCCACTGATTAAAATACAGCATTCAAATGAATCTTGCAGAAAAAAGAAAAGCAAATGGATTTCCATCTCCAAAACAAAGAGCAGTGACGGGAGCAAAGGCAGACATGCTGTCCTGCAGCTGGGGGTTCCCATGCACTGGCTGTCCCTCCTTGCTGGATGCTTTCTGTGGGTTTTTTTGTTGGGAGGGGTATTCTTTCCTTCCATTGTTGGAATTAGTGTGATTTGGTTTTGTTTCTGCAAGTAATATTCTGCCTTAGTTGTATAATTTATCATCCTTCTCTTCAGCTTGCTATTAACTGCTGGGATCTAAAGATAAGAAACAGAAGCACTTAAGAAGAAAATTGTTCCTTTCTGTTACAGTTTTGGTGGTGGGGAGCTCTTCTTTTGTATCAGTCAAAACACAGCTGGAAACCTGACCGAGGTTCACCAAATGCTTAGAGATCTCTCCTGAAGCATCACTTGGTTAAAACTTCTCAGTTTAAATCTGGGTAAATCTTTTAACGGGGGTGACTTGGCAGCACCCAGGCCAGATTTCTGGGGGGGCTGGAGACATTTGCCCCTTGGCAGCACAGCCTGATAGGGCAAACACTCTAGCCTTGCTTGCCAGGGATGCTCCAGTGCTTTTGCATGTCCTTCCCCTGCCCCAGCCCACCTCTTCTCAGCCACTCTCACAGGAGAATGCAAATGTGGAGAAATAATGTGGGCATGGGGAGAAAGCTTCAAAACAAATCCCCAGCTGGCCTTGCCATGAAGGACTAGGTAGAAAAATCACTCTGGGCTCTTTTCCAATGAACTGTCCTACTAAACAATCTGTGATTTTGCTGCTTGCATGAGGACTTCAGCCTGGACTCTGTTTGTTACCCTTTTCTGCTTTGCTTTACTGATACCGATGTGTTTTTCCCTTGTAACTTGTTTTCCTCAGCTCCTTCCCCTTCTTTTTCTTTGCTTGCAGCTTTGATTGTTGATTTTTACCTCCAGAGTCACAGAGGCCATCTCTGATGCCAACAGCAGTGCTCTTGATGGGAAAACAAAACAAAAAAAATCCAGAAAAGCTCCAGCTGGCTCCTTAGCCTGCAGAAGATGTTGTGAGGACAGGCTGCCCGTGAACTCTGTGAGCTGAAAGTCAGTATTGCAGTGGCAGGGGCTTCTGCTGATGATTTTGCATGTGACTTCATTCCCAGTGCATCCTAACTCTCTGCTGGATCACCCCTCGTGCAGCACGAAATGGATATTGGCCCTGCAGCACGGCTAGTGGGGAAGTAGGAGTGTGGGGAAAACCTGGCAGTGTTGCTTTCTTGAGACTGTCACTCTGCTGCTGCTGCTGTCTCCTCTGTCCTGGTTGCTGTTGTACAGGTGCCATTAGAGTAGCGGGTAAAAAACAAAAAAGAGGTAGGATTTTACCTTTGCCTTGTGTGTCTGTTATGGTTGTGGTGCCGAAATAAAATGAAGCAATGATAGAAGTTCATTCCTGACATGAATCAAACCACAAAAGGGGGTGTGAGCCCACTGGTAGACACCTCCATGTAGTTCTGCTGTAAGCATTGGATAGGGGTTTCTGCAGTGTGTGTGTCTTGCATACCTCCATGGCTACTGACAGTATTTTTTTTAATACTGGTTCTTTTGGGTCCCTGCCTGGTTCTGAGGAAATTCAGGTCTTGTCCTAAGGTTTTTTCTGTCCTAGGGCCAGCATAACCCCTGATCTCAGGCTTTTCTCCCCAAACCCTCTGCAAACCAGAACATGGGCCTCCAGGGTGCCCATGAAATGCAGTAACAGCTGGACCCAAGGCTGTCCCCTTCCTATTTTTAGGGAAGCATACTGCCAGAGAAAGCCAGCTAGCTTTCAGCCATTGGCAAGCAGAGAGGATATTGCCCTTTGATGTGAACTTGGCATTAACTAGATCAGCTCTAGGGAAACCTGTGCTATTACTTTCTTCTTTTGATAACAGCTCCAGCCCTGAGCAGCACTGAATGAGCACCAGATAAAAACACCAGATTGAGTTTGCCAGCAAGATCATGCAGGCTGTAGCCTGTTCGTTTTGCTCTTTCCAAAGAATCAGGGGATTCATCTACTGGCAAAATAACAGTTTCTAGGCTGAGCCCCAAGGTACAGAAGTAGCTTCCATTCAGCATATGGAAATTCTCATTTGATGCGATTACTCATGTTCTCACTCCCATGCATACTTACCTGTCTGAACTGGGCCCTGAATGCATCCCAGAAATTACTCATGGGAAGGGAGTTTTGCCTTCCTTACCGTGCTGATTTTCACCAGAAACTCAAACACTCATTCAAGCAAAAAGCAGAAACACACACAGAGACTACAATATCCAAGGAAAACAGCATCAAGACGAAGAGTGGAGGATTAGTTGGCAAATCATGGGCAGCAATGGCTGAGTGAGGGAACAGCGACCCGCTCACAAATGCTGCATGGACAAGTTTCCCCTGGTAAACCAGTCGTCCCATATTTCATGCCCAGCAGCAAGTTTTACCCAATCCCTTTTGTTTTCCCTCACATCCCTGCAGCCAGGTCCTGCCTTCCCACCCTGTCTGTGGGGTGCTCTGGTCTCTGTGACACACGTGTGTGTTTGTGTGTGCACATGCACGTTGTGACCCCAGGGATCACAGATCCCTCCACTGGGAGATCAGGAGTTGGTCCAGGTTTTTGGTCTGACTTTGCACAGTTGGGTCAAAGCTGTGTGAATAGTGTTTGTAGTGGAGGGCAGGGGCTCTTTAGCCCAGACTCTGGTTTTCAAGACCCCCTTCCCCACCACAAGCAGTACCACTTATCTGTCCAGGTAGCTTTTTTTTTTACACTCCTCTTCATAAATGCTAAGGTCAGTCGAATGGCTCTTACAGTTTTTCCATACTCCAGAGTGGAATCAGGGCATGTGCATTGGCAAGCGTTGTGAAAAAACACTGCTGAATTAGTGATGACGTCAACTGTCCAATAAATGCATGATACTGCACTGCATGTATTAAATTGCTGTTCACTGTTTCTGTATTTCCCGAGCCTTTTCTTTATGCACATTCAACCCAAACTTCCCTCTGAGGGAATTACTTCTATGTATTGCTTTTAAAGGACTCAATGTATCTGTAACTCGAATCCATTGTTAAGTTTAAGTAAATGCAAAAGCTAATGTTTTGTAAACAAGATACTGCATAGGCTGGTAATGTATTTTGTCTTTCTGTTGAATGCTCTGCAGCATGTACACGAAGAGTCGCCATCCAGAGCAGCTTAAAATTATGCAGCAGTCACATAGGTGTAGAAACAGGGAGCTGGGGAGGTGAGAATCCCTGTTTTAATGCAACACTTACAAATTTGATCTGCATCAAAAATTCCTTCCCTGGGTCACTAACGCTCAGAGCTACCAAGAAACATGGTGTGTCTCTACATTTTTATTTTTTCCTTTTGGTTTATTTTTTCCTAGTGAAAATTCAGATTGGTTCATGCAATTCTCAGCATTTTTCTCTTCCTACACAATAGTTCTTTCTCACCTGTTGCAGAATGAGCTGCATTTTGGGGACCCAGATGCTGTGATTCTTTGCCTGCACAAAATAGTGCAGAGACCTGAGCTAAACTATCCCATTTTTTCCAAAGCATCACCACCTAAATACTACTATTTAATCCTTGAACCTCCAAGTAATACCATTTATTAATGGAAGAGTTTGCTGTGGTACTTTCCCTTCTTCCACGTGGAAACCATGTCCTTGCCTTCTCTTCCATTAGTCATTGACCCATTTTCATCTGTGCAGGTCTTTCCAAGGCAGGGTACAGGACTGACTCCATGGTTCTTAGCTCCAGCCCAAACCTCTTGTGGGCATCAGCAGGGCTTTGGTCCCAGCTCCTGAGTGGCTGCTGAGCGGAAGATGCTCGAGTTCCCAACACTCAAAGCAGAGTCACCTGAAAGGCCTGGGAAATTGCTCTGTGTTCCTGGCAAGGGCACAGCAGGCAGCAGGGCTGGACAGCAAGCACCATGCTGGTGGCATAGTCCTTGGAAATTATGCTCCGTGGTGGCCAAAAACACCAAGAAGTCTTGAGCCCACCTTCAAGGCTGGTGCTCAGCCAGGGTTGTGCCATTGCTGAATCACTATATGGCAGCACAAGAAATCATCAGTTACAGTTGTAAACTACAAAGCCTGAGTTCAGATTGCTGAGGCAGCACCTGGTGCAAGGCTCCATGAGGAGGTGGATGTGTGCTGTGGTTCCTGGTGGGTGGGAGCTCCTAGGGGGTTGCTTGGAGCAGCTCTGAGCTTTTCCATCTCTCATCTTGCATCCCCTGAGCCCAGCATAGCATCATACATGCTGAGTCTTATTAGATCAAGCATGACCCCCAAAGTGAAGAGTGTGGAAGGTTGCAGCTCAGTCAGTGCGACTCATGTTTCTGGTCAGTGCAACATCAGTGACCTGCTGTACATTGACCTCTAGTTGAGAAACAAAATTTTGGTCCATTTGGGCCTTCTTTTAGATAGATATTTTATTTGTGTCAGCAAACAGTGAAAAAAAAGCCTGATCTGCCCAGAATAGTGACTCCCCAAATATCCCCAACTGCAGAACATCCCTCGGTTGACTTCTAATGAAAATGCAAGCATGTTTTCTACAAAGGCTTAAATCTTAATCAAGGAATGTCAGTGTGCCTAATATTGCAGGTCTTGTGATTGATACAAGTTCATAACAGCATCCATGTCCAAAAAGAAGGGAGAATGTGTATTTACTCCATGCATGTATTAAGGCATTGCAAAAGTTTTATCTGCGTAATGAGTTTGCAGTTCTGCAAATTGTTAATGGGGCTACATCGCAAGTGGTTCTCTGCCTTGACAATCATGTATACATATCGAGATTTCTATCATAATGACAATTTAAAGGGATGACTAATTGTTTTCCTCCAATAAATCCAATTAAATCAGCCTGGTGTGAAGTCCGATGATTTTGAGTGCATGAGTCTCCACCCACGTGCAAGAAAGGGAATGAATAACTTCTGTGGCTGCTCCACTGCCGTGTTTTATGCAATGATGTTCCTTTATGTCCCAAGGGAGAATAATGAGATTTTTTTTCTCCCCAGTTCACTCCATAGGGAAGTGAACAAAAAGGATGATTTGTCCTTCAGATGTTTGCTAAAGCTGTCAATGGAAATGGTGTTCAATGTCAACATATGGAGACATGACTGTCTCCTGGGCACTGAGAATATCTGTGAAGGGCTGAGGAAAAGGCGTGTACTTGTGGGAGACCGCTACATTTTTGAGTTGGTCCTGGTGACTTACACACCCTGTGGTGGGAATCATCAAAAGAGACAGGATTTTCATCAGTGAGAATTTTTGAGTCCCTTTGCAGTCATCCATGCTGCCCAAAGACTGTTGTGTGTGCTCTATCGTTGGCTTTTCTTCAGACCATGTTCCTGGGGTGTGTTAGGACTTACTTTTCTGTATTTTCCTCTTAATTCTCTCCACTGTTACTTCTTTTCTGGTTTTCACTCATTGGCACACAAGAGTTCCTCCCCCCCTTAAAATAAGTGGCAAAACCAACCTGCCCAGCAGGCAGGTGGGCCTGTGCTTGAGGTCAAAGCCTGGTGGTTTTAGACACCTGGCTTGGTAACAGAGCTGAACCAAGCAGCAGTGACAATAGCTAACTCATAGCAATATAAAGAGAAAGGCAACTTGCTTATAAAGCTGTTATTTCGTGACTGAAGAAACAACCCCCAGAAGCAACACAGTAAGTATTTGAAAGCTGTGGTGTGCAGCTGTGTTCTCAGAATGAGGATTTGGTGGGGAGTTGTACCAGGACAGGTGAGATAACCTCTGATTTGTGCTCTGGAGAAAGCACATCCATGGCAAAGTACATTTTTGGAAAAGTACATCCATGTACAGAAATACTGTCTGGAAGTTTGTTGGAGGTGGTGTGTGACACTGAGGCACAAACACGTGAGTTGCAGTGTCAGGAGGAGCAGCAGATCCTATACAATGACTGTACAGTCTTCCCACATGACATGAGCCTGAACTCTGACATTCCTTTCATACCAAGGACCTCACTCCCACCTGTGTATAAGGTAGCTGGACTTGGCTCCAGTTCTGCAGACTTAGAGTAGATAAAGGTCTATCCCACATTTAACCATGGAACTAAAATCTCAGCCAGGAAAACTTCCTCATGTTTTGGTTTTTAAAGTCATGGGTTCCTCCATAGGTTCAGTGGTCACTCAGAGTGCACCAGGCTCTTCCAAGCACCCAGTGAAACTGGGCAGAAGATCACCCCAGGACCACTGAAATCCTGATGGCATGACATGCCATGATGATGTCATGCCAGTATTTACTTGATCTTTGTACATTTTCTTCCCTGCTATGTGCTCAGCCACAAATTCTTGGCTGTTTCAACAAGGGAGATAAAACATCAGTACAGAGAAGCCGGAGGGACAAGAGCAAGATGCAACTGTAGAAAATATTTTGCTTGCAACCTTGCCAAAATCCACAGCCATGTTTGCACTGAAGGGAAGGGGTCTGTCCTTACTTTGAAGGCTTTCAGAGTGCTGGAATGCACTGATGTGTGCCATACATCAGCTTTTCTTTATGCTACACCAACCCCATTTCTCACTCCTGCTCTCCAGCACTGTCCCTTGGCAGAACCAGGGCTCCAGTGGGCTGTGGGCAGCTCTTCCTTCACAACCAAGAGGAGTTTTGAGTGAGTGATATCTGTTGAAGCAGACAAGGTGCAGATGCACAACTTTGAGGACCATCCAACCTGCGCAGGGATAGACCCCTGTGGTTCAGGAGCAGGTGATGCTGAGGAAGAGACATTCTGCACAGGGCTTTCAAATACAGCACTTGAGCAGTGTAAACAGTCCTACCCTCTGTGGTTATGCCTCCACTGAATGTCTTCCTTCAGGCCAAACCTTCCCAGCATGTCTGTGAACCCACAAAACCATACTGGTCTTGCGAGGATCCCTTTGGGGATCTTTCCATGGGGAGACAACTTGGGTCTGCACTGCCCAAAAGCAATCCCAGGACGCCATAAGATGTCATAGGGATAAGAGGATGTGCTGTTCCCACCATATTATGCTTCCTCCCGCCTCTGGACATCCCTCAGGATGCACCTACATCACCATGGGTATGTGTCCTGCCTAGCACTTCTGTGTCCGTGTTTGGTCAACCATGCTGAATTATTGTGGTGATAACCACTTTTTGTATCTGTGCAAGTGGGGAAGGAGGACCACTGGAATCTGGATTATCACTGCAAGTATTCAACTGAGTATTTCCAGATTGTTTGGCGTTTGGGCATTCTGGATTACACTGGGATGAATTCCTGACTTCCAAACTTTGTTTGCTTATCCTGAATTCAAAAGTTTCTTTTCTTTTTTAATCTTCAGGGTTTTTCTTTTTATAATTGCAATATTTTGGTAAAGTTACGGTCAATTAATGATTCATTTACCTTCTTCATGCAAGTGTTTTGTTTAGGGAAATTAATAATAATAGAGCTGAGAGGCAATTTGTTGTTCCCATCAAACTCACGAACTTTGTGCTTTCTTTGGCGCCGTATAGACTCTTGTATGTTTTTCATTTTCTTTCTTTAGGGCAGAAGCAAGAGCTGTGTTCACATCTGTGCCTCAGCTTGCAGTCTAACAGTGACCAGAAATGCATAATAAGTCTCAAACTAATGCTTCTTTTTGTTGCAGTCCAGCTGGGCAGGTACCAACCATACTAAAGAATCACATATCACTTCTTAAAGTTTGCATTTTCTCGAAGTAGCATCTGAAATGTAACTTTCCCTCCCAGTCTTTGACCCAGTGCAGCTCAGTGTAGCCCCTAAGTGGATCAGATCACTGTTCCACTACAAGGAAAAACCAGAGTTATAGCCATGGTGAGCCCATACTGACCTCCAATGGGAGTTGACAAAAAACTCCTGTTCTCAACAAATAGAGCACAGGTACATGATGGACACACACTTGGAGTTGTAATATATGTAATGCAATGTTATATTGTATTATATTATATTATATTATATTATATTATATTATATTATATTATTATATTATATTATTATATTATATTAGTGTTATATTATTACAGTCAGACTGTATATTATATTATCAGACCAAAGCAGAGGGAAACATGGCAGAAACTGAAGGTTTGGCACTAGACTGCTGTGCCTTGTCAGTACTCAAATGATAGGATTTTACCATGTATTTCAATTACTTTTTGGTCACAATATCTAAAGAGGGAATTCATCTATGATCAGACTAGGGTTGAATTTTGAAGACACTCTGCAGCTTTGCTGCCACCAAACATCGACAAGTTCACTGCGGAGTCCACTGACAATCACCTTGGAGACTTGAACTGAGGGACTTCCTGCTCCTCTTCCCTCTCCAAGTATTTGCAGTATGCAGAGGACGCCATGTGCTTGAGTTTACCAATGATTCCCATTAAATCTATGGAAAGAACCGACTGACCAGCAATTGCTCTGGAAGAAATTCAGAGATCTTCAGGAAAGAGCCAACAGCACTGGTTAAGAAGGGTTTGTTAGCAGGACACCTGGGGATTTCACTTCTCTGTGCAGAGAAGGTGGTGACAGACCGATGAGATGATTTAGCTCCAAACATGGCTGAACAGAAGGATGGGGTCCTGACACGTGTTCCTGGAAGTCACCATGTCCAGGGATACCTACTGTTGCAGTGGGGATACTGCAACACGCATATATCAAACCAGGAGTCCCGTGGAAAGGAAATATATATGGACAGACAGATTCTTGATAGCTGTTTCAGAGATGTTTATTTCTCCAGCCGCATGGCCGGGGCTCTGCCGAGGAACTGTTCCAGTCACGGGACCAAGGGTCCTTCTGCCCGCGCAGGGAACACAAACCAACCAATGGGAACGAGGCTGAGCAGGGACAGGGAAACCCCGTGTCTGTGCCCTCAGGGCCCCTCTCCCAGGGCTACACGGCAGGGGAGGGACCCCAACACCTCACCCGTTTTATTTTAATAAAAGGAGAATGAAAACAACTGGATAAACATAACAAGAACAGTTTCAAAACAAAACAAGCCACCCTCCTGAGTCTTTAAATGTCCAAACAGATTCTGTGGAACATCTTAGGGCTGACAGAAGGGAGACAGAATTCTCTGAGCATGCTTTGTGGGGAAACTGAGGCAGGAGAGGGTTTAACTTCTTCCCTCCCCCTTTTCATCCCCCACTCGGCATTGGAAAGGGATTTTTGGGGAAACAATTGGCAAAAGCATGGTTTTGTGAGGGAAACCATGGGTGAAAAAACGGATTGGGAATACACTGGGGGTAATAGGACATAGGGTAAAAGGGAAAGGTGGGATTAGGAAAGGGAAACTGTAGGGGGGACTTACAATGGAGATACTGTCTAACATGACTACGATTTTTTGCATATATACTGCCTTTTACAGGAACACCATCAGGCCCAGTGACCTGCGATGCTTGTAACCCTTTTCTCCCTAGTACAATATTAAATTCCACCACCTCTCCATCTCCCAAGCTTGGGATGCATTTTTCAGGGTTATTCTTTTTAATAGCAGTTCTATGCACGAATATGTCTTGCTGGTTGTCATACCTTGTTATAAAACCATAATTTTGCTTAACATTATACCATTTTACTATCCCTAAGGTCTTAGTTGCTATGATCTTTTCCTTTTTCCGAGTGGCTGCTGTTTTCTGTCTCGCTGCGTCTTTGCTCTCTCTTTCGGTCGCTCCCGCGTTGGAATTGTCGGGGCTGCTTGTGCCTGCGCGCTCTTCCCGGGGTCGCGTTCGGGGCTGTGCGGGCCGGGCCGGGCCACGCCGCTCAGTTCTCCGTGCGTCGCCTCCTCTGGTCGCAGCTTCGCTGCCGCTGCCGGGCGCTGCACCCACGTCTCGGCCGGGCCCCCGAGCGATGACTCCCCCGCGCCCCGCTCCAGCGCGCGTCTCGGCTGGGCGCGGCTCCGTTCCACCGCCACCGCCGCCAGCCGCCGCCCGCGCACCGCCCCTCTCGGTCGGGCGTTCCCGGGGCTCGCTCCACCACGCGCTGCGCGGGGCCATTCGGGCACCGCCGGGTCCCGCTGCTCCTCGCTCTGCCGCCGACACTGCGGCTCGCGTGGCTCCGCCCGCGCGCGGGAACTGCCTCGCTGCTGCTCTCAGAGCGCTCGGTGCACGTGGCCTGGGCCGCACGGTCCCTGCGCCACGCTTCCCTTCACCAGGACACAGCTGACATTGCTCAACAGTCTCGGTAACTAAATAATATTCACGAAAATATTCTTCCATCGGCATATATTTTGACTCCAGTATTAACTGTGTCCAAACGGTTTTCCAAAAGCCCTTGGTAAGAATTAAATCCCAAGAAACATAGAAAAAGTTCTTAAACAACCATGCCAGGAAGTGTTTCAGTTCTTTTTGAGCTTGAATCAAGCTAAAATTTACAAATCGTTGTTCAAGAATCATTTTAAGTTTAAGATAAATGTCCATATGCGGCTCTGAGAGCCAAGAGTCTTCCCACGGTTCCTCCATAGTTTAGATATGGAATAGCAAAGCAAAACCAAGAAGAGGAATCCAAAGTTTCCAGGGTTTACTCACACAAATCAGTCGCTTAGGGATCGGGGATCGTTCTGCTCACAAATCTCCACCATTTGTTGCAGTGGGGATCCTGCAACGCATATATCAAACCAGGAGTCCCGTGGAAAGGAAATACATAATGGACAGACAGATCCTTGCTAGATGTCTCAGAGATGTTTATTTCTCCAGCCGCATGGCCGGAGCTCTGCCCAGGAACTGTTCCAGTCACGGGACCAAGGGTCCTTCTCCCGCGCAGGGAACACAAACCAACCAATGGGAACGAGGCTGAGCAGGGGCAGGGAAACCCCGTGTCTGTGCCCTCAGGGCCCCTCTGCCAGGGCTACACGGCAGGGGAGGGACCCCAACAACCTACAGCTATGGACAGGGCTGTTCTGCCTTGCACCCAGGCCGTGGTCCCCAGCAGCTGATGGACCTGTACCAGGCTGTGCCCATAGCCACTAAGCTGGTTGTAGTAAGATGAGCTGAGCACCTCAACTGCAAAGTATTTAATTCTTTGAATTCTCCTATGGCGATGTAATACAGTAATTCTCTTCAGCTTCAGCCTCGTAACTTGTTTTGATTATCTGTGGCCTTATGGTGGTGATTTAAACCTACTGATTTATTGATTCAGTCTTAATTGGGTTCTGAACTGGGTCATTGCATCATTCTATCTTTAATTGCTTTAATGAAAGTCTAGCAAATTAGGCTGGTAATATGATTGCTTAGAGGAATTCTTGCCTGTTCATGCTTCTTAATGAAATCCATAAAAGTGAAAAAAGGAAGGAGTCTGAGCAAAACTCAGAAAATCACTCTGCAGTGTCCTTGGCTCTTCCTCCCAAATATATGTTCTCAGAAAGTGAAAACCTAGCACTTCAGCAAACATCCCCACAGTAGAAGAAAGAAAGGGAAAAAACAGTAACATGTGAAGCTAAAAGCTGGGTTCCAGTTCCCATTTCTCAGATTTCCTTTAACTTTGCATGCAAGTCATTTAGGAGGAGACTTAAAAACCTACTTATATCCCAAAACTGAACTTCAGCCCAGTGGCTAGAGTACACGCTGGGATCCCTCCTGCTCTGGGAGCCCAAATCTCTGTGGGTTTTGAGGTCTTTCATCATGTCCCCAAAAGTTTGACTCATGCCCCGTTCTCTTTGCTTTCAGTTTGTTGCCCAGACAAACATTTTAGGCAGAGGATTCAGCACTACCTGTGAGAAGGACGATTTTCTCCCTGTTGGGTGTTGTGACATTCATGAGAAGCAGCTTTGGCCCTCGTGGCTGCCCTCCATCACCACTGGCAGCTGCCTGTTGCCCGCACAGTTCCTTTCCACCTCTTCCACTCTGGATTTCCAGCAAGGCTGCTGCATCTGCAATGCATTTTCTACCCACTGGGCTAATGAGGTCTGTGTTGCCAAAGCTGCCTGTAACTTCTTAATGTCCCCCTGTTTTATAGCTGGAAATATGCTGCTTCCTCCCACTCCCTGCTCATCAGTGAACACTCTACTTCACATCTCACTTGACCCTGGCTCCTGCTGCAGAGAAAATATCATTACTTACCAGCAGGGCAAAGCCCCCCACCAGCCCTGCTCATATACCCCGAAGCCTGTTCCATAAAGATTACAAAGAATCTGCTTCAAAACTGAATTTGCAAAACCAGAGAAAATCTGCAGTCAATTAAAATCAATGAGAATTAAGAATACAGCAGATGAGGAATACGAAGTTCAGATCAGCTTGATCCCCAGTATGACAATGCATTTTATTTTATCCCCCTAGGAGAATGGGGATTTTTGTCTCTGCATGGGCTGTAACGATGTGGCTGGAAAGCTTCCATTATCTTTTAATTAAACAGTGTGATTACATTTTGCTTTCTCCAGCTCGTTTAGCCCCTGAGTCAGAGCACAGAACAAAGTACCTGTCACGGGTGCTCCAAGTGCAGCACTGACCACACTCCATTGATCAAGGCTCAATCTGGAACCCCAGTACCTGTCCCCAGGCTGCCCACAGCTCTGACTGCGTTTCCAGTCCCCCTGCCATGAGCAAGGACATCTTCCACTATCCCAGGTTGCTTAAAGTCCCATCCAGCCTGGCCTTTAACACTTCCAGGGATGGGGCATCCACTGCTCCTCTGAGCAACCTGTGCCCATGTGTCACTAACCTCACAAGAAAGAATTTCTTCCTTATTTTTTGGCCATGCACTCTGTCTTGGAGCAATTTCAGATTAATGGTGTTTTTTGTCTCCTTAGGGTGAGATATCAAATGTGTGGCTACAGAGTGGACTTCCCAGGTGACATCAGGATGTAGCTACAGGTGGTGATTTCTGGCAGGGGCTGTTAGCAAGTGGCACCACTGGGACCATCACATTGCACTGTACTACCCAGCTGTGGTACAATGCTGGGGATCCACCAGTGACCAGTGGTTAAGAGGAAATTTGGCTGACTGACTGCAGCTGAAAAATTTTCAGCCATTCATTATAACCTGCTTGAATTGGTGTGGATTTTCCACAGAAGTAATAGACCAGATGTAAAAATGTCCTCATCAAACTCCAGCTCTTTGCTCCAAAGATGGTGATGGTAAAAAATCAGAAAAAATATTTAGAGAAAAAGAAAATGTTTTTCAGTTGCAAATAATTGACAGTTTGGAAACTACTTTTTCCATGCACTTGAGGCAGAGACCAGCACCAGCACGGAAACTGTCAACTTGAACAGTGTCAATACAGCTACTGAAATGTTGTAAAGTCACAACTGCCCTGCTTTCCTGGTGAGCAATGCTGCTTCCAGGCACAATTTTAAGGTACATTTCCTAAGGCAGGAATTAGCTCTTTGTCTTCTGTTCATGGGGAGCAAAATGAAGAATTGAAAAATGGATTGTAATCCTGAAATGAGCCTGAATCACCTATGTATGGACAAGAAAGAGAGATCTGGTTATGTTTTGGTTTTACAATAGAAAAGGTTTTCATTGTTGCCAGCTTCCAACTCACACACTCTACTTATAGGTGCATATTGCAATTCCTAGCATGTCTGAAACAAATAATTTGAAGACGGTATAACCCATGATCTGCTTTCCTACAGCAAGAACTGCTTTTCCTGGCATCAAGAAATGGGAAAAATAATTTATTGACAACAGTCTGTGACATTTTTCTTCCTTATCTCTTTAGGCCAGGGCTACAGAAAGCAGAGTATTTCAGAAATAATCATAAGAGAAATAATAAAAAGAGGAAAACAAAACAGTTGCCCTGTTCCCATGGAAATGCATGGGAAGAGTTCAAGTGAGTGCCCCTTCTGATGTGGCCATTTGTTTGTTCTCAGATGGTGAACAGAGATCAGGGGGTTCATCCTCTCCGTGATCTGCCTGGGGTTTACTGGCATGGCAGATAAATAAACACCTTTGGCCTTGGAGGGTCCCTGCTCTTCTCTGGGCAGGGCAAGCGGAACAGAAATGTCAGCTGGAGCAACCTGCTGGTTTGCACTTTCCTCCTCCCTTCTTGGTTGGTCCAGCCCTTCCCTGGTGGACCCACCCTGGCGCAGATCAACACAAGGGTCCCTCTGACCTCTTCTCAAGCCACCAGTGGCCCCATGGAATCATCTGCCCATCAGTCTCACTCTTACCTCCTGGGTGAGAAAGGGATGAAGAAAATTGGTCTATGGAGCTTAAAAGAAGTGGTTTTGCCCCTCCACTCAGCTGTCCTGAGACTCCACCTGGAGTGCTGCATCCAGCTCTGGGATTCCCAGCATGAGAAAGTCATGGATCTGCTTGAGCATGTCCAAAAGAGGGACAAGGAAATGATCAGAGGACCGGAGAACCTCCTGCATGAGAACAGTCTGAGAGTTGGGGTTGTTTAGACGAGAGGAGAGAAGGCTCTGAGGAGACCTCATAGCAGCCTTCCAGTTCTTGACAAAGGCCAACAGGAAAGATCAGGAGGGATTCTTGTCAGGGAATGTAGTGATAGGACAAGGGGGAGTCATTTTAAACTGAAAAAAAAGGTGGGTTTAGATTAGATACTAGGAAGAAATTCTTTACTGTGAGGGTGAGGAGGCCCTGGAACAGGTTGCCCAGAGATGCTATGGGTGCCCCATCCCTGGAAGCGTTCAAGGCCAGGTTGGACAGGCCTTGGAGCAACCTGGGATAGTGGAAGGTGTCCCTGTACAGTACAGAGGGGTTGAAATGAGATGATCTTTAAGGTCCCTTCCAACCCAAACCATTCTATGATTCTGTGAATGAACTGAAATGCTTTTCCATGAGGCTGAAGCTCCTCCCCTACTCTATGAATTCATGAGACAACCCACAGGAAGCTCATCAAACACCTCTGATGCCATTTTTCTGCCCAAGGTCTCAGATTTGCTTTACTGACTAACCAGCAGTTTAAAGAGCTGCTTCCAGCTGCAGGTCCAGGGCTTCCAGGGAGGCTGTGGGCAGAGAGGAAAATCCTCAACATGTGGGCTCCAGCACTGACTCAGCTGAGCAAAGGCCTGGCATAAACAAACATTTCCTTTGGAGCCTGTGGGATTCTGTGCATGGGCGGAGGGAACAGAGCAGATAACAGGGCAGACACTTACCAACTTCAGAGACAGGACTGACTGAATCATGTAAAAATTAGGATTTGGATTATGGCCTATCTACTAGAGCAAACAGAGCAAAAGAAAAGAAGTGTCAGTAATCTTCTCTGCTCTCTGAAGAGCATGTCAACTCTGAGCAAGGAAGAGTCAACTCTGAACTGAAGAGGAGGAAACACTGAGAAAAAGCAATGGGTTTCAAACCTCTGCTTGCGTGTGGAGCACTGGGACAGCTGATGGGGAGATGCTACAGGTGGTGGTTTACCTGCCCAAGTGCTCCTCATCCTCTGTGCGTGGCCACATCATTCCTATCAGGAAGGATTTCCCAGTCTGCCTCCTTCCAGGCAGTCTGGGT
This sequence comes from Corvus hawaiiensis, assembly GCF_020740725.1. Lineage (NCBI taxonomy): Eukaryota > Metazoa > Chordata > Aves > Passeriformes > Corvidae > Corvus > Corvus hawaiiensis. The sequence continues at coordinate 73,672,467 of NC_063216.1, read as the reverse complement.
GAATAAGAAGTGCCAGATCCTGGCAGTCCTGGAGAAGGACCCACAGTCATGTGGACTGTGTAAAAACCTTCAATAGTCCAAGGCTGTCAAAAGAGCTCTTGACACTGGAAAGCAGAATAGACCTCTCTGGGCTTTGCTGGAGCCAAACATTTGTCCCCGCCTTTAGCTGAGATAGGTGTTTTCCTGTCTGAATAAACAATCCAAAACTTGGCAACTAATGCAGATTGCTCTGGTTCACACTCAGCAAGGCTCTACACCTCTGATGTGCCAGCACCTCCCCTCCCTGCCCCACTTGAGCAGGTGACAGTTCTAGAAACTGAGGCAGGTGCCAAAAGTCAAGGGACCCTGAATTCTCTTATGCAGACCTGCCACTGGACTGCTGTATGAGTTAAGGGATTTACATGCATCTTGGTGCCTCTGCTTGACTTTGATTGGAGACATATTATGCAAAATGCTTAGGGCATTTTAAGGACCCAGGGTAGTCAGTGGAAGGATGAAGTATTTTGTTGCATTTGTTCCCAGACTGTGATATATAGGCTGCACATTGGCATCTGGTGACCCTCTAAAACCATGCAGTTTTCAGTTTCCTTTTGATGGCCTTTCTTGCAGAAAAGATCTCAAGAGTCTGTAAGAGCAATTACAAATGAAGAAAAGGAGCCAGACCACTTTGTGTGCTCTGGATGTTGACAGCAATTGGCTTGAGCTCACCTCTACTCTTCACCATGCTGCCAGGTTGCCAACCAAAAGCAATGTCTCCAGGTCAGCAGCTTGCCTGGACCACTCTCTCCACAGAAGGAATCACTTATCCACTGCCCTCCAGCCTGGTTCTTTACCTGGAGCTAAAGCTGGAGCTTTAGGAGCTTTAGATGGCAACTCCTGGCCATCTGCTCATACAAAACACGAGTGACAGAGGCTGTCTCTCTCCAGTGGGGACCTTTGGGCTCCCTTACGCAGACTCTTGATGGACAGAAAATGGCTGTCCCTTTTCCAGAACCTTTTCCAGATCTCCAATCCAGGTGCTGGTGGCCACTTCTGTAAGAGCAGTTCTGGCCCTGTGAGTGTTCCCCGTTCCAGTGTCTCTCCTGTAACTGCTCCACGCCTTGTTGAGCCTATTGGACCATTGTCATTCCTTATGGCACCACCCCCAACACATACACAAACCCCTGGGCACTGCAGAGGCATCCAGGAGCTGGAGATCCAATGAAAATGTGCTTTTATCAGTCCTGGCCTGGCTGGCTGTGCTGCCACCTATGCTGGACTGTCAGGAAGGGACAGGCTCAGGAAGGTTCATTTAGTGCATTTGCTGTGGTTTTAGCCATGCAGCACCATGCGTGCATTGCAAACCCAAAACATTTCAAAGGCCTCCTGCTGATTTTTCTTGGGGCAAGGGCTGCATAGAAGGGACTTCTGCCAAATGTTGTCACCCTGTCAAAGTGGGAGTTTGCCAAAGAAAACTTTGTCACTTTACTGATTATATTTTAACATTTCAAAACAATTATTTACCACCAAAAACTTGTCCTGAGAAATGACTCTTTGTTTGTGGAAAGTTTCAGTAAAAACAAAAATTAGTACCCATAGGCAGATAACCAGAGGGGGAGATGCCATTATGTGCAGTCAACATTAACCAAAGCAGCAAGCAATTGCTAGGACACTCTGACCAGAAGAAACCATCAGGCACCTCAGGAGTAGTGTGATGCCACCAAGCCCATCTAATGGAAAACCAGCCAAGTCATAGAATCATTGAATCATTTATGTTGGAAAAGACCTTTAAGATTGAGTTCAACAGTTAAACCAGCACTGCCATGTTCACCACTAAACCATGTCCCCAGGCGCCACATTTACACTTCTTTAAAATATCTCCAGGGATGGTAATTCCACCACTTCCCTGGGCAGCCTGTTTCAAGGCCTGATAACTATTGCAGTGAAGAAATTTTTCCTTATATCCAAGCCAAACCTCCTCTGGCACGACTTGAAGCTGTTTCCTCTTGTACTCTCATTTGTTACCTGCAAGAAGAGCCTTTCTACACCCTCCTTTCAGGATGGTGTAAAGAACCATAAGTACTCCCCTGAAGCACCTTTCCTCCAGGCTCAGCCCCCCCAGCTCCCTCAGCTGCTCTTCATCAGACTTGTGCTCCAGACCCTTCCCCAGCTCTGTTCCTTTCTCTGGACATGCTCCAGCATCTTTCTGTGAGTGAGAGGCCCAAAACTGAACCCAGGGTTCAAGGTGTGGCCTCACCAGTGCTGAGTACAGGGGAATGGTCACTGCCCTGGTCCTGCTGGCCGCACTATTGTTGGTACCGGCCAGGTGCCCTTGGCCTTCTTGCCCACCTGGGCACAGCTGGCTCATGCTCAGTTGCTATTGATCAGCACCCCAGGTCCTTTTCCGCTGGGAAGCTTTCCAGCCACTCTTCCCCCAGCCTGTGGTGCTGCACAGGGTTGCTGTGATTGAAGTGAAGGATTTCACCGTATTTAATCTCATGCAATTAGCCTCAGCCTATTGAACCAGCCTGTCCAGCTCCCACTGTAGGGATATCCTCAAGCAAATCAACACTCACCCAGCTTGGTGTCATCTGCACCAAATCCTGATCCCCCAAAAGATGATTCCTCACAAAGACAGCATTGCTCCTGCCCCTCTAAATCCCTCTTGGGCCTGCCTTCCCAGATATCCCTGTTGGGATGGCTTGGCCTGGTTTCCTGCACAGCCAGTGAACCCTCCCAGCAGTGCCACATGTGCTGGGACGTGCTATCCTGCTCGCTGTGTTTGTTTTAGGGGATTAGGAACATGCCTGGACCCAAGTACATGCTGGAAAAGAGGTTTCACACACAAAGCAGGCTGGTTTGGAGGGAAATAGGTATATTTCTGTGATTAAATGAAAATAATTGGGGTTTAATAGGGAGCAAAATGAAATTTCCTTGCAATTACTTGGATTTGTTGTAAGAAAGAATGACACATTTTCAGTTTTATCTGCTTTCTACAGTTTTGCCTCTATGCTTTTTCTCCTACTTTCAGAAATTAATTTGGACTCCTTTGCCTCATTAATGGGAGATTACCTAGCTTGGTGAGAAGTTCTGTGTATTAGAAATGGGCTTTACTGATACAGCTCTGAAACACTCATGTGCTCTTCAGTTCCAAAACCCCCTTCTGCCAAAACCCAACAGAATAACATGACTATTGCCCAAAATTATTGTTCAAACATAAGGAAGTGATTTTTTTCTCAATGGTTTTGGTATTAAGGAGCAAAGAAAGCTGCTAACATTTTCTGCTCTCCATAAATCCTCCCTTAGTTTGTGGTTCTTTCCCAGTTATCCAGGTAGGGTTGTTAAATCAGGATGATATTGGGATTTATGAGAATAGTTTATTTGATGCACTTTGTTCTATAAACATCCACTTTCAAAAACCACAGAAAGTTCAGCTGTAAAGTCTAAAAACTCAAGGTATTTGTGGGTGCAGACCACCATCTGAATTATCCACTTACACTCTGGTGAGACACACAAACCCTGCAAAAGTTGTGACTGAAATAGTACAAGACTGACATGTTGATGGTAGAAAGAGGACAATCCCTAAGAGGACAATTTCTCCTCTCCTGTTTGTTCTGTCATTTCTCTTCTCTTCTCTTCTCTTCTCTTCTCTTCTCTTCTCTTCTCTTCTCTTCTCTTCTCTTCTCTCTTCTCTTCTCTTCTCTTCTCTTCTCTTCTCTTCTCTTCTCTTCTCTTCTCTTCTCTTCTCTTCTCTTCTCTCTTCTCTTCTCTTCTCTTCTCTTCTCTTCTCTTCTCTTCTCTTCTCTTCTCTTCTCTCTCTCTTCTCTCTCTGTCCTTGTTACTATTACTCTGTCCTGTTACTATTAATTTTGCTCTTTCACTTCTTCTTGTCATCCTCTGGATCCATCAAGAAAATTTTATTTGTCCACAAAAACATTCCCACAGTGAACACAGATGCCAAAAATCCCATCCTTCTCTCCAGTTGTGTTCAGCTGCTCTGAAAACCTCTAGCACTGGTCCTGCAGATGTTCTGGCAGCCTTCAAGCTCCTGATATGTTTTGAAAAGCAGATGTTACTAATTTGTAAAGCATCTTTGAACTTCTCCGAGGGGGGGGGGGGGGGCTGAAACATTTGGTGTTGTTTCTAAACAAATGGGGGGGCTTGTCTTTCTTTATTTTTACCAGGATGTTTTTTGGGTTTCTATACCATCCCTTGCCAACCCATCCAGCTATGCCAACTTTCTCTTCATTTCTGCACCTCAGTCCCTCCTTCATAGCTTTTCAAGAGGAACATACTCAATCATGCCTTTCCCATTACTCTTGGAAATGGCATGATATTTTGCCATTTTTGCAGGTCTCCAGATGAGCTGATCCCTGAAATTGCTATGGAGTGGGTCTAAAAATTATAGCATATGTCAGGTTCTGTGTGATGTGTACCAGCCTAGATAGACATAACCCAAATTCCTTGTCCCACTTGTGTTTCCTGCATGTGCAGCTTTCCTGGTCTGGATACTCTCTGGATACTGTCACCAGCAGGGACAGGCAATTAGTGCTGACACTTTAATGGCACTTTTATTTAGGTTTGACATCCCCTGTTACTTGTTCAGAGGGTTAACTTGTGACCTGATCTGACTGCTAGTCCTTATCTTTGGAAATGATCCAAACTCGAGCAGGAATGAAAGGGAAGAAACTCACACGGAAACAACCTTTTTGGGTTTTGTACCCAGTGAGAGCATTTTGGGTTACATTTGGACTTTGCATTTGGGGGGGTTCTTTCTGTTTTCTTAGCAGGGTAAACAAAATTCTCACAAAACTTACAAGGAGAACTAAATGTTTTACTTTTTTTTTAAGGTAGACAAAGGGGGAAATAGGAAGACAATTACAATCTTTTCATCAAGCAACAAAAATACCAGCCAAAAGTAAAAGATATTCAACACTGTGTTTGGAAAATCTGTAAGAATAGCAAAGGTGTAACTATATTAATTATACTTTCTCAGCTTTATACAAACACATAAAACATGAATTAATACCAGAGGGAATATTTTTCTTAACAAAAAATGAAAACACAAGCTTTTAATACCTATCCCAGGAAAACCAGTTCATTTATTTAAACAGCAGTTTAGAAACCAGAAAATAAAACAATAAAAAAGTAGTTACTTTTCTCTGGATTTAAAGTTTGGAGTTAAAATCTCTTGATGGCTTCTAGGGAAGCCTAAGTCCTGTAGTAATTCTCAGGAAACAGCATTGCTGACTCCAGCAGAAAACAATTCAAATTGTGGTGGTGTGGGAGGTGGAGCCTTTGAAACCAGTGGAGCTTGTGGAGGAGTCAGAATCTTAGGAAATGCCAATATTATTTCAAGAGGGGGGAAAAAAGTATTTCCAAAAGGAGCAAAACTGGAAGGTAGTGAGAGTCAGATCCTTCAGTTCTGCTTGGACTGAAGCTCACGTTTGAAAGCAGATATGGGCTTTTCCAAATGCAGGGATAGTTTAAAGGATTAACATTATCAGCCATGGATACTGATGCCTAAACCCATACTGCTTGACCAGAATTCAGTTTGTAAATGTCTAATGAAGGATATGATGGACTTTTCTTTTTTTACGAGATAACCAAGAAACAGGTTTTACTTCATATTTTAAGAAATTAGACTATATCAAATGTGTAATAAAAATATTTTCTATAGGATTTTAAAATATATACATATATATTTTTAATGCCCTGTTGATATTGATGTGGTCTCTACAGGTTTTAAGTGTAACTAAGTGAGGCTGCCCAGCAACCTCTGTTATACCTCAAACAGTGTCTACAAAACTTGAAGCTTTATCCACACTGCAAATTAAACCTGCTTGAGAATGGGATCTGAAATTGCCTGCTGGGCCTGATCCAACACCCACTCATAGTCTGAGTCCACTCCTGACTGCAGGATTAGGTCTTAGACACAGACCTGAAATGATGTGGTTTCCAACCTGGTTGGCTGACCACTGATAAAGGCACCTGAGGGAGTTACTGAGAGCCTTGAGGCACTTCTGGGAAAAATAAAAATTATTATATATTTGATTTAGAATATTTAAGGATATATAGAAACAGTCTTAAGACAATTTGGGCACATCTATATTTCATGCTGAAGAGAGGCACAAACTGACTGTGTCTCAGACATAGCCTTTGCCCAGGCACTGGATGTAGACTTCAGTCAAGCTTAAGCAAGGTTGAGAGCCTGGGGGTGATGAGGGAGAAAAGGGCATTCATAACTGCATCCTTCCCACTGCATCCATCTCTATATCCCAAGCCTTCCTTGCCCAGCCCATGGAGAGGAGGTAAACTGGGAAGAAGAGCTCCTGTGTCAAGTGCCTGCAATGGCCCAGGGGGCTGGGCTGGCACTTCCATCAAAGACAACCTAAAACTGGTGGTGGAGGTGGGTGAGGGAGGAGAAGCACAGATGACTGTCTGGCCCTGTGTCCACTGAGAACAGCGAGGACATGGCTTTGGGCTGTGCCAAATCCAGCTGGCATTCCTGTTTAAACTAGCACTGTGTCTAAAGCAAGTTCAGATTCATTTTCCATGCAAGGTTTGAAGCACAGCATAGACAAGGTGTGAGGGCCAGACCCTGACCTAATGCAGGCAAAATTTGCCACTACCATTGGCCTGAGCACTTACCCTTGCATTATACCTTAAGGTAGGTAGCATGGGAGTTCTCCTGCTTCAAAGAGTTAATATAGGGGATTTGACCACCTGCAGAGGGAAGTTTCTCGCTGAGCTTTCGATTCACCAGCTCCATGTGCCTGGAATTTTTCCTGGCTTGCCGGAGAGACCTCTTGACTTTCTTCACTCGATCTCGTAGCTGTTTGTTGCGTTTCTCCAGCGTCGCCACTTTCTGCTGCAGCTTCTTCACTCTGTCCTCCTCCTCAAACAGGGCCTTTTGCACCGAGGAGCACATGAGCTGTGGGGACAGCAGCAGGTGAACTTTACACAAGAAGTTATCATAGCAAGGGTTAATTTAGGCATTCCAGAAAACACTTCTCAACTTTTCAAAAGTAGAATGCTTTCTTTTGGGAAACTTTTACTCTGGTTTTATCTCTTTTTTAGTAAAATCCTCTCTTTCACTAGTGGATTTAGCTAAGACACAAAACTGTAGATCTTAATGATATCAGTGACTCACAATTACTTTTATGAACTGACAAAACACTGAGGCTACATTATGGAGAAAGGCTGCCCTAATTCTGGTATGAAACTGGAGTTTGGGTCAAGGGCTGTCACTTTTGGAAAACTCTCGTTTTCATTCAGATTAACAGCACTTCAGAAACCCCAGACTCTGACGAGAGCCTGCCCTTTGCTCTTTATGTCAACATGTGAAACCTGCCAAACACAGAACTGGTTATTTTTCCTTTCCAAGAACAGAGGTGTCTTAAATACTGCATTATATGGGCTTTGTTTAAGACCAGACCCTAAAGGGTAAAATCTCAGCAGTCCCTAGGAGCATCTATGATTCCATAACTTTAACAGAAGTTATTATTTAGGATGTCGTTGGCTGAAAACTGCCCCTCCCACTCTACCCTATACAACTTAACTGCAATTTTGCCCCCAGAAGGGACATCAAGCTCTTGATGCTCACTCTTGCCAGTGGCTTTTAAATAGGAAATAAAAAAGAGACAGTTTCAAAGGTGCTGACCCCAAGGCTTAACTCAGTAGAAGACAGAAGAGCAGCTCACAGCGCTTTTCAAATCCACGGGGTTAGATGATGGTCCAAACACGAAACATCTGTTGGACAAGCGTTCGGCTTCTACTGCCTCATCCCAGGATGACCCAAAAGACCTCCTTCATCTCAAGGGTATGTGATTGCCATGTTTATGGTCTCTTGTTTCTCACTTGTTTCCTGTTTGTAGGTGCAGCAACAGGAGTGGGATGACAAACACCAGCTACAAGGGTTGCTGAGTAGTTTCAATGCAAAGGAGTTCAGTTCCCGACACACAGCCTCACCTGGGATGGGATTCAGACCTTCTCTTAAGGTCTGGGCTCCTCTCTTTCCATTTCCCCTGTAATGTCTGCAGGGAGAGACACCCTTTGAGGCTCCACTTCCTGGGGCACAGGGAGGAATCACTCTCTGAACACAACCCTCTCCTTTTACTGACCACAAAGGCACCAAGTTCCATTTTTTCCTACCTGGAACACATTTTCCAGGCAGAAAAATAGGAGGTACCTGGAGCTCAAGGACAGCTCCACCAAAAAATTTCTGATTTAGAAGATCCACATTGAAATCTACTTCTTCTCAGGTGCCTCCTTCCTTTTTTTTTTCTACAAAAAGCATCAGGAGATATTTTACTGTGCATGTGGGACTTTCATCTTGCTGCTGCACTGTAAGAACAGGCAGTGTCTTCTGCTGGGTCTATCTTTTGAATATATCTAGAAATTTTTTATGTGTGTCAAGCACTCCTGGAATCTGGATAGGCTTTCTCTGGCAGAACATTTGGAACAGACAGGGAATCTAAATAAACAAGCAGAATCCTGACTGTGATGATGAAGGATTACATGTTTCTTTCCATCTTACTTTGTAGTATTTTCAACAACTGAAAGCTGGGGAGGGAGCCTGCCTTGATGAATACCATTTCATTTGCTTTGGAAACCCCCAGCAGTGGGAAACCATGGCCAGTCAACACAAACACAGCAACTGCTTCCACTCCCTTGGAAGCTCTTGTTCCTCATGCAAAAGCACTGTGGGCCTTTGCTATATGGCAAATTCTTGCCCCAACTGTTCTCTCACTAGGGCTCTTCTATAAATGTGTGCTAGGAAGATGGGGAGATCACAGAGGGCCAGAAACTGGGCTGAAAAGGAGGGAGTTTGGTTTTGATCACAGCTCATTCCAAGTGCTCTTTGAAAACAGCCAGCACATCTTGGCTTTTGTGTTTGCCAAACCCTTGCAAAACCTCAAGCAGAACACTTCTTGAATTTAAATCCCTGCAAAGGAGGACACTGAGCGAGGGAAATATGTTTGCTGGGAAGACATGAGGTGGAAACTCTATTTCATGAGGGATTTCCTGCATTTTCCATGGATGCAGTGATAGGCATGACCTATGCCAGAATCCAATGCAGAGGAACAAACACTTCATGCAGCTGAAGTGGGAGGTTGTGTGAACCCAACTGCGTTTTCATATGTCTGGGCTGGCTGGTGGGGGAAAAGAAAACATCAGGGATGGCGTTATCCTCATCTCAGAGACACTCCTAAACATTCTGAGGTTGGTCCTCTGTCAGCAGAGGTAGACTTGCTCTATAGAGCTACTCAATACCACTCAATTCTCAAATACCATCAAAAGCTAGCCAGCTCATTTGCTTATAGCGTTTCTCTACAGTCCTTGCTCTCCAGTCTGAATCACACAGCTTAGTGCTTAAATTATCTGGTGATACCCAGAGACATCACAGGAACATCACAGTTATAAAAAACCGAGGTACTATCAGACATGCACGGCTTTGTTTGCCAGCAGGGTAGGTGATAGGAAGAGCCCAGCTTGATAACTGGATGCCTGCCTGCAACTGCGAGACTATCAGCTGGAAAATAAACACTTTGTTTCTTCTGCATGGGGAAAAATAACAAGATGGAGTCCTCTCATTTTCACTGGCTGGTTACAAATAGCATTTTTCACAGGGCTTTGAAGTGGGGATGATGAGGATGATGATGATGATGATGATGATGATGATGATGATGATGATGTTTAAGTGTGAGTGCTGTCCTGCCCTTGCTCTTACTGCTGGGGCTGTGATTCACCTGGCTGCAACCAAGTTACCCTTAAACTGGTGCTGAGAACTGTGTAACTGTGACAGCTGTGAGCTCAGCACAGCCTGGATAAAAAACCCAGCAGCTGAACAAGCAGGTGAGAAGTTAATCAGTCCATGTTGCTACTCGGATGCTTGGGAAATGAAGAGAAGGACCAAGAAATGGCTCCATAGGCAAACCTTATAGTTTATTTTCCAAATTCCCTTCAAAATTTGAATTCCCTAGTGACCCATAATTCAGAAGAGTTTTTTGGTCTGAAGATTTGTCTGCACGTTTGCTTGTTCCACAGTTTTGTGAGGAAGGCATACTCAGTAGTGGACACCCAAGTTCAGAGCAGTACCAGGAGATGTAATGAGAAAGGTGGCACAAGAACCCTACAGATCCTGAGGATTTATCCCAGACAGCCTACAACTGTGAAACTGCATATGAAATATATTTGAGTGTTTGTCTGAGAGACCATATCACAAATATACCCATTTTAAAATTTCACCCTATCTAGGAGATTTACAAAATCTGTCCATTTGCCAAAGAAATCAGCACTGAATAGAATAGAAATAGCACTAAATAGAACAGAAACATGGAATCATTAAGGTTGGAAAAGACCTCCAAGATCATCCAGTCCAATCATTAACCTAAAAAACTGATTCTGGAGCAGCACATTATAGGCATGCAAAACCCTTATAGGCATTACCAAACACCCTGAACTGATGAAGATATACATTTGTCTGATTGACAGACATACACCTTCCTTCTACAAGCTTGATTTGAATGGGACAGGGGATAAAGGTGCCATGGATAAAGGTGTGATGGTAGTGTTCATCCACCACAAAATGTCCAGAAGTGGTTGAATTTAGTGTTACAGAACTCAAGTCACTCAAAACCCAGCAGTGGCACCCAAGGCTTGCCCTTCACCTACCCAAGGGAGAGATGTTGAGTCCCAGCGATCTCCTCATCCATGCTCCTTATGGCAACACTGCTAAAAAACACTGGAGTCCCACTACCTAAAAGTCTTTCCTGTGGGAGCGAGCACGTTGCATGGAAAGAAAGACAAGGAATCAAAGAATAGCAGGAGGGGTCTGGCAGTGGGGAGCATTGGGTTTGGGATGGAGTGTCCTAACCTCCAGTTACTGGGATTTTTTCAGCCAAGACTAACACTCGTGCTGAAGTGTGGAAAAGTTCCTGTCAGCACTGTTAAAGCATTATGTTGTGGGGGCATGGCAGGGCTGAGTTAAACCACCTTTGCTTGCTGCAAGAACAGCCTTTTTCAGAGGTACAAAATTGGGGTCACAAGGACATATCCAGCATCACTGGCATTAATGGAGATGAGCCGGAGTTTCACCCTAGGACCTCATATGAATCACCAAGATGCATAGGACCTGGATGGAGAAAGAAATTGTTGTGGCTGTTGTTACCTTACTGAATGTTGGGTCAGCATTTGCCACAGGAAATGTAATGTTTGTAGCACAACTCTCCAGTTCATTCAAAATATTAGAGATGGCGTTTCTTGGGGGGTATGAAGCACTGCCTACAGGAAGCCTCTGCCAGGCTACACCCACCCTGAGGTGTCTCAGCTCTCAGCACTGTTTTTCATCCTCATTTCACTCCTTATGAAAAGCAGATTTTCTCTTTAATCTCCTTAGATGCAGCTAGTCAAGGGAAGTCATCTTTCCCAACAGTCATCAGAGAGGAATGGGCACATCCAAAAAGAAACTTCTTGCCTATCTTAGACACTTACCTTTGGTGGACCACCTTTGGAGACTCCTGCCTGGATAACTATCTCAGACTGGGATTCATCCCACCATGAGTCCCATCAAATGGCATCTGAATGGCACTGACTTCCTAGGGCAGGCTGCAAGGGCAGGATACAGATAATTTTCTTGGAGTTTGGAGAAGCTTGCCCTGGAAACAGACCGAAATCCATGCCCATGGGCACTTGGGGGTCTTTAAAAAGAGCTTTGTTCTGATCTGCATCAAGCCACTGTTTGGTGTGAAGGTATCTGAACTGCTGGTGGCATCCATTTCAAAACCCCACACTTCCCCTTCAATCTCACAGCCCTTGCACCCCTGCTCTGGCTGGGGTGGTTTTAGAGGATGCAGGGTCATTAGAGGGCACTTGAGGACTAGTGAAAAGACCCTCAGCCCTGGAGGTACCTGAAGAAAGGTCCCTGGCCCCAAAACCACACCTCGAGCTTGTCCTGGGGCATTGCTTTCCCCCAGCACTTTGAGCCCTGAAGCCTGAAATGCTGCTGAGAGAGAGGAAGCAAAGATACCAAGTGAGAGTCACACCAAGTCACCTCTGCCAGGATTGGAAATGGAGGTGGGAACACGTCGTCACAGTGACTGCAAGTGCCCAGGAAGGGATCAACACCTTATTCCCTATACTTGTGAAGGAAAAAAAGCCAAGGGTTTAGCGAGAATAGAAACCACACTCATCAAGAAGACAAGAAAGGGGGGAAAAAAAAAAGGTGTAGGGTATGAGCCACACTGCCTACCACAGGCACTTCACTCGTGCCAAGTGAGCAGATAAGTCAGTCCTGACAGTAAATCCCTAAATTCCCTGCCCAGGCAGTGGGAGACAGAAGGTCTCCAGGAAGAGAAAAATAAATCAAGAGGGTACGACCTCACTCTGGGGCACCTCCAAGTTCCTTTCCTCTGCTCACTGACCACGCAGTCAGCAAGGGAGGCACACAAGAGCCAGCCCGCTGCTTTTCCCCGGCACTCTGCGGCGGAGGGACGCCGCTCTTGCCTTGTTTCCTTTGAACACTTTCCTCCGAGCGATTCGCCCTGGATGCCACAGGAATGCGGTGGTGGATGGGGAGGGGAGTGGCAGTGAAGTCTAAGCTGTTTAGCAGGAGCAGCCGAACTCCTGCTCCTCGCCTGGGCTCGGTGCTCAGCCCCACCTGCCCCGTGCCTGCTGCCTGCTGCATTTCCAGGAGCTTCCCAGCCTCAGCACCTCCCCAGCTTCCAGCAATGTGTGCCCGCGGAGATGGGCCAGGGCTGGGGAAGCGGAGGGTCTTGGAGCCTTCCCAGGGTTTTAACCCCCATGAAACCCTGCCAGCCTCTTTGCTGAGACTCACATCACCCTCCTCTGACTCCCTCCACCAAAACTACCCAGGGTGGCCAGCGGAATAAGGAACGCGGGGTGGCACATGCCTCCACAGCGTACAAAAGCAGAGACAGCAGCCAGGACACCACTCCCTGCTCTCCACCCCTGTTACAGGGGATGTACAGAGCTCATTGCAAGGACAGAGAGCTCACAGACTCTGCAGCACAGCTGTTCGCAAGGGAGAAACACAATCCAAGGAAATGCAGCATCTGCCCTTGTTTCTTCTAAGCACCATGCATGGCTGGTGGGTATTCCTGATACACCTCTGTCCTGTTCCTGGTGAGGAGCATGCAGTGCTCCTAACTGGATTAAGCTGCTCAGTTACAGGTAAATGATCCTGAATGTTAAAGTGCACTACCCAGCTGAGCTTAAAGGAAAATGTTTTGAGGAAGGACAAACAAAATATTTTCTCCATGGTTTTAACAAGAAAAGGTAGGTTTAAGTCGACCTTACAGAACAGGCTACTTCAGAGATATCTGCATTTTGCTCTGCCTGAACGCTAGAAATGTCCAGAATTACACAGTTACTGTTTTTTCTTTCTTTTTTTTTTTCTTTTTTTTTTTTTTTTAATTTCAATCTCAGAGCTATGGTAGCAGTTTCAGCATGTTTCAGCTGGGCTTCAAAAGTCCCTGTGAGAGGCTTTTTCCCCCAACAATATGTACAGAAGCTTTTCATTTTCACAGCTACCAAACTTACCAAAACTTGCTATCCACTTTAATTTTCAACTCAGCTTTTTCCCACCTAGTATTATTATTGTCACAATAAAAACAATTAGGTCTGATATGCCTAAAACGACTTTGCCAACATACCTTACCCCAAGTGTTTTGTTGTCTGACTGGAAGTTGCTGTGTGACCAGCTAAACTTGTTTTACTTGGCTTGTATTTCAATAGGATTAGATCACCATTCCCCCCACATATACACACAGAGAACTAATTAAATACCAAGGAAGGGATAAAACCAGCAAGATCCAAAATCAGAATGTATTGTGTCCTTCCCTCTCACTGGTGGGAACACAGGGAAAGGAGAAACTGCTGATCAGAGCAGCACAGCATCTTATGATTTGCCCCTATTTACTGAATTTTTTTTAATTAACTGACCTTTACCTTGTGTTACAGCAGCTTCTAGAAACTTACTTCATTTTAGTGGTCCTGTCAAGTAGACAGAATACACCCTATAGCACAGTAGCAGTCAGGGAAGTACAGTATATCCAAATATACCATCCCCAGATGCAGCTGAAGCTGAGAGCGAGCATCAGATTGTGAAGAAAAATATGTATCTTTACTAATATTAATTTGCATGAGAACAGTATTAGTTTGAAGTAGTATTATCCTTGGTTTGGGGTGTTCACATTAACTATGGTTTATTTCAGTCTAATGTATTACAACTCGTAGAATTCTGAGAGTCCTGACAGAGGGGACTGATGTTTGGTGTGGCAGGTGCTGCAGGGGTATCTGTGAGCTGAGGTTTAGCTTAAGCAGGGGTTTTAAGGGGTACAAAAGAACAGGTGGGAGACGTGGACTGTGGGAGAACAGGGGGCACGTGGAAACAAGATTGATTAAGGGCTGAATGAATTCAGAACCTCTGGGGGGTAAGGCCATGTCAGACCGCCCTGTACCCCTCAGCAGGTTCAGAGTGCAAAGGCTCGAGCCCACCTCCTCTGTTGCTGAGGCAGGAAGATCTGGGATCAGTAAATATTTAATAAAATAAATGTTATATATAATATGAAGAGAACCTTTGTTTCTCTGTCACCTATAAGTCAAAATGGGGAAAGAGAGAAGCAGAGCAAATCCTAGCAGGCTGTGGGTGGGTATTGGCATACGGCCACAACGTGACTGCAATGCATTAAATTCTGCCTCTCAAGAAAGCAAGGAAATGGACATTTACTGTAATTGGAGTCCATGTCTCCCCCCCAGAAAATATATCATACCCAGGGGCATTTGTATGCACAGGGGGAGAACCCATGCTGAGAAAGGCAAATGTTTAAAGTTAATGCAACTTCTATAAAAGTCAAGTTGCCCTATAAATCCCTCCACTCTGGATATGTTGGCTTCACACTGCACACAAGCTGCTGCAGCTCAGCTGCCTTTACAAACAGATAGGATTTCCTTGGCTGAAGGCTCAGCTGGAAGCCCTGAGTGTGCCTTGCTGCTGTGCACAGCTTCCGTATTTCAAAGAGAAATTGCAGGTGCCCCAGGGCAACCTGCTGCCCTACAGTGCCACTGGGGAGGGGAAATGTTCACATCTCTCCTGAGCATCCATAGAAACTTATGGAGACATTTCACTTCATTTGCCAAGTCCTGAAAAGCATGGGGAGTGAAAAGGGCACACTCAGACTTGTATTTATCCGTGTTTGGTGGGTCCCTTGTGGTAGTCTTTGCATCACCCTGCTTAATGTATGTAACCTCAGTTCTGGGTAGGAAACATTGGCTTTCTGATCTTTTTCTACAGTCTCTACAGAGAGAGATTTCTCTGGAGGATGAGTCAGAGGAAGTAATTTAGAGCAGGGAATCAGGCACTGAGTTGAATAGTACTGAAACAACTCCAACACGGTGCTTACGCACACAGTGGAGATGCCCCTGTCATGGCAGGAGCAGGACAAGAGGTTCTAATGAAGCCTTTCCCTGCAAGAAGTAAGGGATTTGTGAAACCTGGATAGAAATGATGGCAGCAGCATTGAAGTCAGGCTGGATAAAACACACAGGCTTGACAAAGAGCACCTGCATCAGCTCCCGAGCTGCTCTGCAAGCCCAGAGCAAAGAGGAGACCTCAGCAAGGAGCTGTCTGCTGTGCCTCACACCAGCAGCCTCGGGAGAGGTGACTGAGCCAGCAGGGCTGAGGACCAGGTCCAGCCCTCATTCAAGGACAGAAGTGCCATGGGTTGTCACAGGGGTGAAATGGAAAAGCTTTGGTAAGGTTGAAGAAGCAAAGACAAAGGGATGGAAAAACAAACATCTGTGATCTGCAGGCACTCTCTGACTAATGTCAGTGCCAAGAAAGGGACCAAATGCCTGAGAGACTAATCAGCAGCTCTGAAGCACTAACATCTGGCTGACGGGAGCTCACTGCTACTCACAGATATTCCTGTCCCACCAGGCAGCCCAGCACAGCCTGTCCACAGCTCCGGCTGCTGCGTGGGTTGTAAATCCTGAAAGGGCCCCGGACCACCCTGGGTGAGATAAATGGGCAACAGGCTACTCTGAGGATGGCAGGATCTGGCAAATAGGCATTTTTCAAGATGGAAAGATGTGGTATTCAGGAGACTGCTCTCCTCCTTGCACGTACTCAAACGGCCCTAAGCATTTGGGGTGTTAATGACTGTTTCTATAGGAGAAAAAAGGTGCAGTTTTCACTCTAGCCAATTCCTCAGATCTGGTTCTATTTCTGGACCAGTATTTCAATTCTCAGCAGAAATACAGGGTCAGGGAAATACAGGGTCATACTTGAAATCCAGCATCATATTTAATGGCCAAAGTCTCTCCTTGCTGCTTTGCTGCATTTCACACAGACACAGAAGCACCAGAAGTTCCCACCATGTGCTGCACAACTTACTGCCTTATACAGGGAAAAGCTTTTCACACAGGGCTGGCTACAATGCCTGTGGAAAATAAGGTCATATGGGAAGGTTGAGTCAGGCCTCCCCATACACACACGAGTGCTGGGGCACTCTTTCCAGCCTGATTTCAGGAGGAGGGTTGCAGCCACAGTTACAGAGGACGAAATGCTCGCAGGGCTGGTGGATGCCCTGTGGTGAACTCTTCCCTGCAAGCATCTAAATTATAGAGCACACACCCTACTGCTGGTTAATGTTGCAGTGATGGCTCTCAACTGTTTAATCCTATGTTAATAATTGTGCTGGAGAGAGATAATTACATAGCAAGTGCCACACCACTGCACAGTGAGCACATGGTGATACCTTTGAGCTACAGTTCAATCATGCACTGCCTTGGGGTTTGGCTCTTTTGTGAATAACTGCACCGAGGTCTGAAAAATCTCAAAATATCCTGCTGTTACGTCCATTTACCTGTAAAATCTGCAATTGTTTCTGGCCAAATATTTAGGGACAGGGCAGCAAATGCATCTCCCTGTAAGATTGTGTTACTGTTTGTGTATGCAAGGGCTTTCAATGTGATTGTGAAATTAATTTTCTCTATCAGTCCAAAATTCTTCTGTGGAATTTGTTTTGCCTTTCTCATATTTCTCTGACACAGAACTTATCTGTACTTTCGCCAGCTTTGTATTGCATCGCTTTAGCAATAGCAAGGGCCAGGGAATGGACAGCCTTGAAGAAAAGATGATCTGGATTGCCTCACACCCCTCCTGCAGCAGCAATCACAGTACCCACACCAGTCACCATCCCCACAGCTCCACAAAAATTGCCTAACATCATAGTATTAAAAAAAAAAAAAGACAAAAAAGATGGCAAACCCACTGCGAGGAAGCCAGGACCTGCGCTCCAGTCTAGTCCTATAATTAGGACACTTGCCCTGTCTTTTGACAATGATAATGTTGGAAGAACAAAATCTCTATCATTCTGAGCTGTGTTATATGAACAGCTTGTTCTCATTCAGCAACACGTGCACTTCACACCTCATCAAAGAGGGCAGATAAAATGCATGTCCTCATCAGAGGAATAGAACTGGAGATCTCTACTACGGTGAGGGCATAACCAGTTTGGGGAAAGTAGGTTCAGTAAATAGCTTCCCTGTGCTTCAATTCCCTGTCTGCAAAATTGGGGATTACAGAACATCTGTGACTTACACAGTTTTCTGAGTTATTATAATCTAATCCAGAAAGGTCTATATTCAAAGCCTGAATAGTGTGGGGACAGGAGCAATAGGAGAGCCAGGACCTATGGGCAGATACTTCACTTGCATGCAGAGTGGCCACAGTGCTTCTCTGTGCAAGTTCAGAGTATGAGCCCAGAAACCGTGTTTTTCCTTAGGTGCTGGTGGGCATTGCCCATAACTGCAGCCTTGTCTCCAGCAATCTGGAAACACATTGTTCAGTAAGGATCCCAAATAAATTGCCCATCACTGGACCATGTGACTGAGCTTTCAATATTGAGGGATCTAGTCAATACAAATTTGCAATATAAAAACTGTATCTTTCTGTGTCACTGATCAAGTCATTGAAGTCCACATTTTCCAAGAAGGGGAAAATCCTGGCTTTGTGAACATGGCTTAGATATGGCTCAGATACATGAGCAATGTCCATGGTCCCAAGACCAAAGGTTTCCAGTATGATCCAAGCGACAACTTCCAGCAACTGCATTTACTGGGCCATGGAATACAAAACTAACCATTCCTTAGGCACCATTCACCAACAAAATGGGTGTGAGTGGTTGGGCAACAACATGCTGATGGTCACTGCTCTTATTATTCTGTACCTAAGGGTCAGAAAACCAGCAGAAAAGCCAGCAGAAGGATACACAAGGGGTTTTTGCAGGAATGGAAGGAAACTTTTATTCTCACTCATCATCTAGGTAAGAAATTAATGGGAGTATGAACTAATCTGGAAGAGCACAGCAAGAACACGGCACTCAGCCTCTGGAGGGAATGGTAAAGACCCTTTCCAGAAGGTATTTCTGAGGCCTCTCTTCATCTGTCAGGTGTGGTTTAGGGGTTAGTACACGTAAACTGCAACACAAACTCAGCTGATAAAACTGTATGACCAATTTGTTTAATCTGAGCCCCATCCAGGCTGATCTCTCAGTTCTACCTTGCTGTTTAATCCTGTCAATAAGTACATCCCTGTACTGGCATACAGCACCTACACTTCTCATGGCAGCCAGTATTGCTCAATCAAACTGATGGTCTACACTGCTCCCTCCGGATATTTGTGAGGCATTTCAAGTGAAAAAAACCAACAACAAAAAAAAAATCCTAAGAAATTGCATAATTCCACATGTTTTTCCTTCCACATTCTCCCCACCCTAGAGACTCTGCCACTTAGTAACATTGCTTTATTTAATCCCTTCCTAAAATACTCTTTTACCATTGAGAACTTTGCAACTGTTTGGGAGTGGGATGAGTTGTTTGCTGTTTTGATGGAAAGAGAGAAACTAAATTATTTCCTGGCTGAGATTTATGTGTCAAGTTTTATCTTGCAGCCAGGTTTTTTTAGCCAAGTTATAAAATCTGAAGATAATTCCAACTCTCATCATCAGTGACTTTTATGAAGCAATTCAGGATATGTGCAGGAATAAAAGGAAACTCCTCACCATGGAGCTTTTCATGGAAATGAAGAGACACATTCCTGCACAGAAGGAAAGGGCAGGAACACGTCAGCCTAAGCAGAAAGCAGAATCCCAGCTTACTAAAAACTCATGAACATGTTGATGAACCCATGTTTCTTTAATGCTTTGGATGCAAATTGAGAGCGAGGCAGAGGTTGCACTTGACTGTGGACAAAACAAAGCTGAGTTTTGCTTGAGACATTAGGCTTTTGAAAACTTAAGAGCAAATGCCTTGATGTGATACTGTAAAGATGCTCCTGATCTCCTGAGATTATTCAGTTCAATGCTGGTCAGCTGGAAGGTATTATGGTCATGTTTTCTACCAAAAGAACACTGAAATCCCTTGCTAAGCCATGGATAATGTTGTACTTCTCCACCCTTTCTGTCACCTTTGCCATGCCAGACCCAGATGGCCTGAGCCATGCCTGAACAGTAAGTTGGCCAGAGCAGTTGCCAGGTGGACAGGCTTAAAGGAAAGAACAGAGAGGCAGAAGACACAAGTAACTGAAAGTTCCAGAAACCCACAGTGAGACTTGTGTGCCTAAAACTCAACGTCTCAGGCAAGACACCCCAAAAAGTCTGGGGCTGTTGGCTGTGTCCACATGAGCAAGTCAGTTGGAGCAAGAGGAATGTATCTGTGGACTGAAGCTCTAGATGTGTTTGGGGTAGGCAAACAGACAGGGAAAGGGTTCAGAAGGTGTGTGAAGGACCAGCTATGAATCCCTCATGTTCCCATTAGGAGTTGGTGCACATCATACAGGCAGCTGGAGCTATCTGGCTGTGTTTCCCCCAGGAGGAATCTACTCATTGTGCAGCAAGGCCTCTCTGTGAACTGAACCAACATTTGTCAAGCAAAACTACGTGTCTCCTACTCACCAGACTCATTCCCTGTCATGATGGAGATTGCACTGATTTGACACATCTGACAAACTAAGACATCCCTTTTACCCTCAGGTGCTTTGCCTGAGCTCCATAGCTTGGGAAACTTCAAACAGGAGTCCTTACAACCATTGCAAAGCCTGCAATGCAACTGGTTCCACATTTGCCTCCCATCCTTCCTGGTGGGCCAGCTCCAGCCTGTGGAGGTGTTTTGCTGGGCTGGTGAAGGCCCCTCACAGCTCAGCTGATGACAGGAGGTGGTGATGGATGTGCAGTGCAGCTCTGGGAATGAGTAATCCAATTATAACTCGGAAACAGCAGCTGGCGGCTCTCCACAGTCATCTCCTGCCACTACTCACTACGTTTCTCTCCCTGAAGTTCCTCTAGAAGGCTCAAGCAAAGAGGAGGCTGGCTCAGCTCTAAATCAACTTGCCTGTTTGCTGCCACTTGATGCACTGCAAATCTTTGCTGGTGCTGACATCCATGCTCTCCCAAACTCCTACAGTTTTTAAGAACAGTTGAACCAACAAGTGCTGGGAGAGCACTCAGCCTGTGAAGCCACCCTGGCTGTGTTTCAATGCCTTCTGGAAAGATCCTAATGCAATACAGACATTCATTATATGTTTGCAATTGCAGCTAAGCGCTGAATTCACTTGAGCTTGTCTGTAATGAGCGCTCCCCACAATACCACACATGAAATACAGGCAAAGAGACAGGCATATTGCTTTCAGCTTTACATGGGGAGGAAGGTGGATGTCTAGCAGCAAAAAGAACTCAGTAGATACAAGGATATTGCCTCCCAGCTCTGCTAATCACTGTCCATGCCTTAAAGCCAGGTAAAAATTGTTCAGACACTCCAGTTCTGAAGCGAGTTCCTGAGATACAACCAGAACAACCGTGAGGTTGGAGCTGGACTGAGTTCAGTAAAAGTCACAGATGTTCAGATCTACTAAAAAATGTCAAGAAATGAGATTTACCCTGATCACTTGCTTTTAGGGCTGGAGAGTGACAGACCAGAGATGCTTTACTATGGACTCAAGGCTGTGAGTCCAAGACTTGCTTCCATGGCCAGTCAGCAATTTGAATACGGCAACAGAAAGGAGATCAAAAATAATGTGAGAGCAGCTAGAGAAGCTGCCATCTGTCCAACAGCTCATGACAGCTTAGTCGTGCCTTTTGAAGTCAGTGGTGTCATTGCTGGGAAGGTGTAAAAAAAAAAAAAGGAAGGTTTTGGGTCAATGACTTAAATACTTAATAAAGACTGTTGCAAACTCATGCCACATTCTTTGATTGCTGAGGGAATAATTCCCAGGTATTTCAAAGCTTAATTATTCAAAAAACTTTTCAGTCAATTAGAACTGTTGCATATGTATCAATAATAAAGAAACACAAAAATTATAGTGATAATGCAACTTAAATATCAGTTGATTCAATTACTGGGCTCAGCCCTAAAGTTCAGGTGAAAGAAGAGCTCACAAGCAGTGTACCACCTCTACCACTTATCAAAGTAGACCAATACCCTAAACCAACAAAGCTACTTTCATCCAAAACATTCTGAATGTGTCTTCATATTTCAAACTCATTTATTACTTTATTTTCTATGTATGGCTCATAGTTTGTGAGATCTATACAAAACCACATAAAAGGGAAAAGGAAAAGGGAGGGGTGCTATAATAAATTCTGCATTACCTGAGAAGATAGGTGTCTTCTCATGCCAACTCCCCTTGGTGTCAAACTGCAAGAAGGGATTATATGCAGTTATAATTTCATCGATTCTGAGCTGAGTTTTGAATCTTGGGTGGTGACACAGTGCTTACAATTGTGGGTTGCCTGAACATTAAAAATGTGGTTAAGTTACAATAAAGTTACAGTAATGGCCATGACAAAGAATGTCTGTAGCAACCACAAATGAGCACTCCTCAATCTTCACCCTGTGTGTCTGTTATGTGTTTAACCACTACAGGCATTACAGATCACAAGTAATTCTCACACAGCATCTGCGAGGCTTGCAGAAGCTCGGAGGAAGAGAGCACAGCTCTGCTCAACTTTGACAAATTACAATCAATTCAATGTTACAGACTGCCCATGTCTTCAAGGGCAAGACGATGTTGGGGGGCACTTTCACTCTTCATAGCCAGCTGAGCCAAGAGCTTCCTGAAGGCTACCCCAAAAATCTGTCTCCCTATTTCATCGGGACCAAAAAACCCCAACTCTGCAGCACCTGTGAGCAGATGTTATTCCATCCTCCCTTTCAACAGCTGCTGGACACCTCTGAGCACAGTCTGCAGCAGCAGGACCAGCGTGATGCATCACTGTGTCCCCAGCTGGTAGCAGGTCAGCAGTGTGCTGCAGATCTTCGTCTCCTTCCTGCTCCTTTTCAAACCCCATGGTGTCAGCTGAGTTGAACCAGTTTTCTGGATGCCTTCTGACTTCCCTAATGCTTCAGCAAACAGCACTAAGAGCGTGAAAGGGCTCAGTGCACATCTTTGAAGGAACCTAGGCATGACAAAAACTTCTTGGCTGTTGCTGCTGTGTCAGAGATGTATTTGCCCTTGTTTTCCCCTTGTTTTTAAAGCTGCTCTGCAGTGTTTTACTGCATTTGATGGGGAACTTTAAAAGGCTCCATACAGCAATGCTTTTTCTCACCCTGACTCTTCAGCTATGGTAGAAATTGGAAAAACGGTGCCTTGGACAGCTTCTGACTCTGCCCTCAAGGCTGCTTCTTATTCACTCCTGTGGTTCAGATTTCTTTGTAAACATGTCTATACATGGTTTTCTATGACCCACAGGGAGGAAAATCCCTAAGGATGGGCTTTGGGGCAAGGACAGTGAATTCTCCATTATATGTAATATAGCCCCAAATCCCACATTTTCTGTCAGCCAAAGTAGAAATAACGTGCTGTCCAATACAAGGAAATCGGGGCAACAAGAATCAGCTCTCTTTAAACCAGATCATATCAGACCTCCTGTATAAAATTGTTGGAAGTCCTTCCTTTTGCTCACCAAATGACTTCAGCAGGTGCATATCTTTCCTAGAAAAGAGATCCAATCTCTTTCTCAGTGATAGAAAGTCCACCATGACCCCTGGAAAACTAAAGATTAAAACTTAAGAAACCCACTGTATTTAGGTTGAGTTATATGGATGCAAATTGCTGACAGTTTTGAGCTGCAGGTCAAAAGAGAAAAAAATTTGAGGCAGAACATTTCTGGTTTGATTTCTGAGTCAGGAAATCCTTGCTGTAATTAAAGTCTCCCAGGTAAGGCACACTTCCCCCCATGCTCTCATCCAGACCACATCCAGGTGTTTGAAGAGGTTCTACTTTCCTCTTCAGAGAAACACGGTGGCCTCTAGCAATGGCTAATTACCACTCTGCTGATTGACAAAGTGCCAAAGAGTGAGCACTGCTACCTCCATAACCGATAATTACATTTTTGTCAGGCTGCCAAGGTCCTCACACACACCTGCACGCTGCCCACAAGGTTGTTAGGAAGAGATTTATAATAATTAATTGTAACATTCCTATCGTGCATCTCCCCACCCGCTTCCAGCAGCGACACGTAAATCCAGCGATGAGCATGTCTAATTTCCTCTCCTTGTTAACCTCAGAGTAAAGCCAGTTAAGAACACCTTCTGTTTGCATCCTTTGAAGCCTTGATTCATTTTTTTTCCTGACATCTTAATTTAATTCTAGGTGAGGAATCACACTTTTTTCTCTTCTTCTTCTATTTTACCCTGGTTATTTGTTTGCGCCTTCCTGACTAGTCTAGACAGCCCTACCGCTTATGATTTTCCTGAGATGGATGCTTTCCAAACAGTACAGCTCTCCTCCCATAGAACATGGGCCAAGCTTCACAAAACCAAACCTCTTCCCACGGATCACCATTTCCCTGGCTAGCAATTGACTTCCAGAACTGAAGGGGTGGGAACTAAAGACTAAAACCAAGATATTCATCGCCTCCAGGATCCTCCCCAATTTCCAGAGGCATCTACTGTTCATGTAGCATCCCATCAAGCTGCATCCCTTATTTCTACCCCCCTCCCTACTTCGTGCTCACCCCTGGAACCTCCCAACCTGCTAACACTGATGAGCCCTTGTTGCAGTGCTCCTCTTGTTGGTCTTCATGCTGCGCTTTTTTTGGGAAAGCAGAAAGCCCCATTGAAATTTTCCTTCTCCCTGATTTAATTCTAATCTGTTTTGCATTTTATTCTTTCTTTTTCTTTTTTTTTTTTCCGCACCATGTTCTGTTTTTACATCCTTCTCAGTTTTCACTTTCTCTCACAGGTTGCTGGCACTATTGACATTCATCTGCATTTAATCTTCTTGGGGTTAAGTCTTACACAGAAATATTTGCTTTCCCTGTTGGCACTTCCAGTAGTCTAGGCAAAACTTTGAAATTTCCCTGTGGCAATAGCAGTGGGAGGTCCCAGACAGCCAGGGAAGGGGCTTTACTCCCTTTTTTCTCAAGGACTTGTGTTGCAGAGTGTTAGTGGTAGCTGATTCCTATCCAGGATAGGGGAGAAACAACCTTCTTTGAGTCTCAGACATTAAGATTTTTAGTAATTTTTAGTCCTGTCCTGTGAGAGGGTTTCGGATAAAGGTCTACACTATCACGAAGGCCGTGGAGGGAGAAAATAGAGACTGACAACATCTTCTAGAAGAAGAATTGGGAGTATCAGATAATAAAGTAGGAAACAGGTTGAAGGCAATCAAAAAGTTGTGATTCTCAAGAGAAGGCTGGACTGCTTTATGGGAGATAAATTGACTGGATGTCACTGAATACATAGAAAAAATAAATATACAGAAATTACTTCACCACAGAGACTCCTTCACCTGAAAACACTGGAGACTGGGAGAGCATCAGCTAGAACCCTCTTCCTATACTCTTTCATGGATATGTGACTTAGGTATCTCTTGGTATACTGTGGGTCTTAGGGTGGGGACAGGGGAGAATGCTGACAGTCTTTTACTTTACTTCCTCAGAAACTCACCACTTTGCACCAATTCAGGACTTCTGACACTAAAGCACGTAACAAAAGGACTCCTATACCCCACTCTGCTGTTGGCTGAAGCACTTTAGAATGTTGTATGCAATGAAATTCAATCTTTCCTCGCGTTTTGAGATCAATACTGAAGTAGACAAGCACCTTAACTCCATTCAACTAATACTTAAATACATCCAACCAAAAAGCCAATCCAAAGCAGGAATATTTATCATAAAATGCATAGAAAAAATATATTCAGAGTCCCATTTACAGTGTATACTTGAAGTCCAAATAGAAAAAGCCCTAAAATCAATGTTGAAGTAATTCAAAGAGCCCTATGACAGTTCCAGTAATGTTGACTGGATTAGAAAGATTATTCCAGTTGTTCTGCAAGCTTTGGAGTTTAAGGCTTTCTGTGTTAGAGACAATGTTCCCTTTTGGTTGAGTATTGATAACATATGTGTACTCTCTTTTTTTATTTTTCTTTTCCTAACACTATTTTTTAAAAATAGTTTTTAATTTCATTTACACATTTTGCACCATTTCCTAAATCAGTCTGTGATTGAGCCCAGGCATTAAAAAAAAGGGGGGGACAGGGGTTTCAGAATTTTGAAACACAAGGAATTGCTTTAAAGCAATTTAGAAGATTGGATTTAAATCCACAAAACAAAACTCTACATCCTTCATGCATTCAGCAAATTTTATCCAAAAGGCTTTATAAGCTAGAAGATAAAGACTCCAAAATGCATCATAAGTTCCAGCCAAATTCAAGCCACCTGCTCCATACAGCAACTGATACAGAAGGAGGACTCCAGGCATGCTGCAATGCTTGATTCAAGCTCTGGACTTTTCCTCAGCCACTGAATCTAAGCTGGAACTGCTATATCCAGAAAAAGAAGCCAATGAGACAGAGCCATAGTCATGGTCAAGGTGTTGTGGCATAAATGGCCCAGGCCCACATCAGTCCCTTTTAGACACAAATAAGTTTCTACGTGGCCAAAGCCAGACCACAATGTGAGCTTAAATGACCTCTGTTTCTGCAATTAATATATTGTCTTTGCCTTGAAGGCAAGAAGAATCTGAAACCAGTTACTTGCAGGGCTACACTCAGCACTGGGTGCAACATTAGGAGATCTTTTCACTCCCATATTGTGCTGGGCAAGGATTGCCAAATCACTGTGCTGCTCTACAGAAGTCAGGAATACCAACTGCAGATGATATTGTGTGAAAAGAAAAGGAAAAGGAAAAGGAATAAAAGAAAAAGGAAAAGAAAAAGAAAAAAGAAAAAGGAAAAGAAAAAGGAAAAGAAAAAGAAAAAAGAAAAAGAAAAAGAAAAAGAATAGAAAAAGAAAAAAAGAAAAAGAAAAAGAAAAAATAGAAAAAGAAAAAGAGAAAAGGAAAAGGAAAAGGAATAAAAGAAAAAGAAAAAGAAAAAGAGAAGAAGAAAAAGAAAGAAAAAGAGAAAAAGAAAAAGAAAAAGAAAAAGAAAAAGAAAAATAGAAAAAGAGAAAAAGAAAAAGAAAAAGAAAAAATAGAAAAAGAGAAAAAGAAAAAGAAAAAGAAAAAGAAAAAGATAGAAAAAGAAAAAGAGAAAAAGAAAAAGAACAAGAAAAAAGAAAAAGAAAAAGAAAAAGAAAAAGAAAAAGAAAAAGAAAAACAAAAACAAAAACAAAAACAAAAACAAAACCAAAAAGAAATAGAAAAAGAAAAAAAGAAAAAGAGAAAAAGAAAAAGAAAATATTTCCTAGGACCTGGGAAAGAGGAAGGATACTGCCTCTGATATATATCGAGAGGAAACATTAACACTTCCACAGCCACGTTCCCAGCTCGATAGCTGTGGGGTTGAGGCCACCCCAGGACGCTGCCAGTGTGTATGTTAATGTTTAAAGATACATGTGGGCTTAGGAGCAGGTTAAAGTACACAATTAGCCCTGGGCAAGCCTGAGATTTCTCCATTTCAAAACATAGGAAATGCTGTAAATACCATAGCAAATGCAATTACCAGAGCGTGATAAACACCACTTCGTTAGCAGGGACCACAGGAGGCTTCTCCTGTTTCAGACATTTCTGACAATGAGCAGGAACCAGAGGTCGATCCTGAAGTCCGGACACAGAACAGGCAGGCAAAAGCCTCAGGGATGCCTTGAGTCTGGGATTTTGTTTTTAGCCCTTCTTTGGCCTGATGCTTTGATGGAAGGAGTCTGCTCCTTCACATCCTCAACATCTGTAATGTGTTTCTTGAGCAATGACTGTAAGGATGCGATGCGTTCCAGTGGCTCCCGAGTGCCACTGACTTGGAAGCACCAGGACATTTCCCATCAGTAGTTCAGCTGCTTTCAGACATGGATTAAATATATGAGGATTGTGTCACTGGATGTGGTTTCAAGCCACTTTTGTTACAGAGGGCAAGATTTGAGCACAAAGTATTATTTTCAGGACACATTTAGTTGAGGATTCTACACCTTTGGGAAAAGAAGCAAGAATCACATTTGTTCCTCTGCCTTTTGCAACCAAGACTTAAGAAAACACAGGCTCAGTTAGGATTTTGAGGGACAGATCGTGAAGTGTTCACTCAATTCAAACAAAATGTGTCTGAGCCTAAAACACATAAAAGTAAAAAACTCCAATCATTGATGGTAGTAAAAATGCTTTCCTGGGGTCTTCTTAAAACTCTTTGTTTCCAATCCTTAGAGGCTTTTCACAGCATCAGCACTCATGTCCAGCATAGCTGTAGCTGTCTGAAGGGCACAGAGAACTTGGAAGAGATTTTCAGAAGAATTCACCTCCAGGTTGTCTTTTTTAATCCATCTGGTGGAGGTGGGCTTTGGATGCTACCTGGTACCTCCTGGAGCTACTCAGCCACAGCATGGGGGACACAGACCCTCTCCAGAGACAGCAAGTCACTACTGCCAGCACAGACATCCAGTTTGAAGAATAACAGGACAGGAACAGGGTGCTCTGAAACCCTATATAGCCCCTCCCACAGCCATGTCACGAGCCATGCAATGGATCTTTCTCCGGAGGCAGGCAGCAAAAGAGGAATGTCTTCTGACCCACCTCAATCTCCCAGCTTGACCCAAGCCTTGTAAATAATGGAGATTTCACCACATTAGTTGGCCACACATTTTGGTGGATTGTTTCTTCATTTCCTATTTCCATGAGTTATTTTAATTTTCTCTCACTTATGTGGTTATTTTTTCTTTACTTACAGATGACTCTCCTGCAGAGGTACTTACAGACCAACTTTCTTTCCCACAGATAATCTGTGTACACAGAGATTCTCACTTAAGACAACTTTTGTAGAGCATGAATAAACTCTCTCCCAGCCAACTCAGACCTCAGAGCTCTTTTAAGAGATGAGCAGGTATCTGGCCGAGGTGTTCTATGATTACTGTGACTAAGCCCCTTCCTCATTATTGCTCATATTCCACACCCCAGGATGTTGCTTTTAAGGTGGAAAACAGCTTCCTCACTCTGCAACAAAATGGAGCATTTTGAGTGGATGTGGCTGCTGTGTTTTTGCTTCAAAGGCTCTGAAATAGGATTTCTTTCTCCATGTAAGGGAAATTAGGACTTAAAGCATCTGAATTTCTATTCCTATCCTGAGCCATTGTAAGTACACACTGTTCCTCCACTTTGACTTTCCTTCCTTTCTCTCCCCAACCACCATCCAGTTAAGAAATTAAATAGTTTTCCACAATAAAAAATCTAATAAGCAACATCCAGAAGAACATATTTGTGTTTGTACCCTGTTTAAAGGCTCTGGAAATACAAAAAGAAAGCCAAACAAACAATTATGCTCTGAAACTGGTGTACAGCAAACACAAATGAAAGCAACAAACTCATTGCATTTTGAGGAAATGGAGAGGATGCCAGTCACCATTCACCTGAAGAAGGAAGCCAGACTTCATACCACCAACATGCTCTGTTTGAATGAACAACCAAACCCCAGCTGCTCATGTGTCACCTATCTGAAGAAAACTCCCTACTCAAAGTACAGCACTACCTGCGCAATAAGGCTGGAAGTCACAGGATGGGAAGGGCACAGAATTTCAACAAATAAGTTTACAGGTAAAAAAATAACTCAATAATCGGCTGTTTCTAATTCCAGAGGGTATAAATCCAGGATCAAAAATAACTGTCTCCACTGGACTGGGATACAGAGCCCAACATACCTGCCTTGCTTTTACCTTCTGCAGAATGGAAATAGTTCTGCTGCCCCTGCATAGTGAAGAAGATGGGTCAGTTTGAGGATAACAGCCATGTAAACAGCAGCTTGCATTTTAGTCCCCCATATCTCAATATAAAACATTGCACCAACATTCCCCCTTGCAATAGCTACTGGTTCCTTACTGATCTAGGAAATGCAAAAATACTGCAGAACAAGTCCATGAAGTGCTTTCAGGTCTCAGGAAATATTTTTTTCCTTGCTTGCTCAAAAGTTTTTTTGGGCAGAAATTCAGACCTGGCTTTTTAGTCATATTATTTTCCTTTTGTATTTTACAGTGTCATGGAAACTTGTTTCTCCCTTGGTGTATTTTTCCCTGCTGTCATTCCTTTCACAGATAACTCGACTAACAGTTGCATCAGCCTTCTTCCAAAAATAAGTTGACAGACTGGAGCAGCAAAAGGAGGGAGTCACTGCATCAGCTGCCAGAGGCACCTGCAATGATTTCAGCAGCAGTCAGCTGCAATTGGTCCACCAAAACCCTATGTTCCCTGTCCCTCGAAACCAGGCACTTTGGTTTGTCACTTCACATTAGCTGCTGCAAGGGGCTGAGTGCTGCCAGGGCCAGGGGCCAAGCCAAGCCTGGCACAACACGGCTGCTCCTGGCCGAGCACAACAGGGCAAGGACACTTCTCCAGGGGAATTTGGAAAGGTCCTTGGCTGGCAGAGGCAAGACCGGCTTTAAAAGGCTCTGTCTGCAGCTTCCATTAGGGACTCAAACTCCTGCTGCCTCAGAGCCAACTTGGCTTGTCATTTGTGAAAATAAACATCAAAATGCATGGGTTGGGAGAAAATATGTCCCAAATTAAAAGATCTCATCTCCCTATAAGCCACAATAGCTGATCTGGTTACAGGCAGCATCACAGGTGTCCTGCCTGCCAGCTGCCAGCTGGATTTTGGTGGCTGTTGATTTTAATAAATGTTTTTGCTCCATCTTTTTTTGTGTATATCTCGCAGGTGGGTCAGGAGAAAGAGAGAAATTGAAAGAAAATACTTTCCCTGGATTCAAGGTCAACTGAAGCCAGCAACTAAGCCAAAGGACAAGTTTGCCCGCAGTGACTGTAGAAGCAGCTTGTGCATCAAGGAGAGATCCTGGTCCAGGACTCCTGATCCACGTGAGTCATCCTTTCCACCTGCTGACCAACACAAAGTATGGATTTGCACACGAGAACCACCCAACACACCTACAGACTCACAGATTTACAGAAGGGTGTGGTGGCTTCCAAAATTGGGTTGAACAACACACAATTTGGGTACCTCCCACATTCATTTTGGCAGTTCTTGTCCCAGAAAACTTGCCTGACACTCACTCTGAATGTATTCCCCAAAAGAGTTGGCCTAAAACAAGGTCTAGGAAAATCCAAACAGGTGAAGAGCCATGTGCAGCCAGCTCTGGTGTTTCTTTCCCCCTCCTGCTCCCAACCCAACCAAAAGTACTGGAATAGTCCCAGTGTGTTTCTGTGAGCAGGATGCCAGGACTCATATTTGAGGATCTTTCAGTGGCTCCCGGGCAAAGTCCATACTTCCACTCTCTGAGACTGAAACCTCCTGGGGCAAGTATGACTCGTAAGCATGAATGGATTCAAAAATACCCATGATCTGCTTCTTTGGACTGTACATTCTGTTTTGCCTTGGGTTAGTAAGATGGTACATCCACCTTAAGAACACCGACCTCAACTCTTCTCCTTGGAGGCCATGTCCCAGGTATCTGGGGAGCACCTTGAGTACACAAACTTGTGTGGAGGAAGGGGATTCGGCTTTGGACACAAGCTCTTTCAAGCACACATTGCCCTTCAGTACTCAATTTCACAGCCCAGATCCCCACCAGCCCTTTCCCTACACCTCTCCCTTCACCCTTCGCAGTCTACGTGTGGTGGGATGTCCCTTCTCACTTTCCCACTCTGGGGAGGCCGTGAACAGGAGGGAAGGAAAGCAGAGGCATCACTCACACACAGGGAAGGAGACAATGGACTGAAGTCAGCCTCCTCATGTCTTCTTGTTGCCACTTTTCCCATGACAGTGTCATCTCCAGAGGGGATGGATGAGAGGTCCACCTCTCCCCACAATGCTGCAATTCCCAGCTCATTTTCACGTGTGGGTGCTCAGGGTGGGCTTCAAACTTCCCACTGGCCTCCCATGAGGGAGCCATCACCCCTCTCAGCTTCTGTGCTAGCATAGAGGGAACGTGGCCAGCTCGATGAAAGTCCCACCTCTCCTACCTACACAGTGCCTTTTCCCTTGGCTAAGAGGCTTCCAAAGGTCAGGGGCTCCCAAAAAATTCTTCATCCAGCTAAGAAAGCACTGCAACAGGCTTTGTGCCTGGCAGCACCACTGCAAGACTTTCAACCATGTCTGGGCTGGAAAGCCCAAGGGTATGGCATCCCTGAAGACAGTCTTGGATCCGAAACAGAGCAGCGACAACAGGATCCCTTCAGCCCCACCTTTGCATCTCTCAACATGCAGAGCTCAGCCTGCAACTATCAACTGCCTCTGTGGCCACCAGTCAGATGAAGAACCCAAAAGGTGTCCTGGGCCTGGGGTCTGTTCACCACCAAGTTCAAGTACAGCAGCAGACAGCCCTGTGCCACAAAATATGGAATGATTTAGTGCTTTTGGCAGACCTTCATTAAAGTGTGACTCTGGATAATTAAAAGCAGCCTGGAGCCATGTGGCTCTCCATTCCCTGCCAATTCCTGGAAGGATTGCTGCTTCACCCTTCGAGGAGGCAGCAGTACATACACACACACACACACATACCCCTGGTTGTCTTGGCATTTCCTTGCTCGGAGGGCTGGAAACCGGATATTTTTAAGGATATTATGTACTTGGATGTGTCTGAGACACATTCAGAGAGAGCTGTGCTCTGGAATAATCTGCATTGCTTGATAGGCAGCAAGATGGTCCAGACATGTTCACCAGGAGCTGTGGCACTCTTTGGGCTCCTCTGTTGGTAGCAGGAGGGTGCTAAGTGGGATCCTCACCTTGGCACCTCCCCACCAGCATGGCTGCCATGGGGGACAAGAGTTCAGATGGATGGGGAAAAGCCATTTCACACTGACTGTTCACAAATGATACCAAATCCAAAGCTTCCACATTACATCAGGTCATCTCTCCTGCATTGTATATAAAAATCAGCCTACCTACCCACAACAGAAATAACGTGCCTCTAAGAAGCAACCGAAAACCAGAGATATCTCCCCATTTTTCTCCTGGGAAGCACTGTTCAGAACACCTTCTGGGTGTTATGAATATTATAAAGACCATATCAATGGAAACTTCCTGTGGATAAAGCTATCATGTATTCCTTTGTGATCTTTTATTCTGTATTTTATCAGCCTGAGTGCATGTGGAAAGATAGAAAACTGATCGGGATATGCCAATCAGAACTCTAAGAGTCCCCTACCACAGCCTGGGTGGGAAGATTCGGAAGAGTCAATGCCATTTCTGTGCCAAAAGACTCATGGGGATGTTACCCAAATGTGTCAATAGTCTCGTGGTCTTCCCTTGTCCCACACACTTGTCAGCAGTTCTTCATTTCATCTGATATTGCTTACATGTACTCAAATTAAACCCAGATCATAGGGAGGGGGTACACCCTGGGTGGGTTTCTGGGAGGAAAACAAAAGCGCTGTAAATCACTATGAAAACAACCCAGAAGTGATGGCATTTGCTATCATGCTATTAGGTTCATGGAGAAACAACTCCACTAACCAATGGCAGGGCAAGAAACCACATGTAAAAGATTTTCAAACCTCTAGATATTGGACCTCACTTCAATTCTATTTTGAGGTCTTTCTGTACTGCCCTTGCCATGTAGCACTGTTTTGAACTGACATTATTTTGTATTTCCCTAGTGCCTTAAGACCAGAGAAGGGAGGATCCCTAATGCAGCTCATGCCACAAGCAAACACCAAAAATCAGTACATGGGAAATAAAGAGAACTGTCTCCACCAAGCCAGGCTGCTACCTGCTCTTTTTCAGACCGGTTCTTCTCCTAAAACTGCTGGCTCTGAACTCCATGACCAGCATTTTCCAGTCTTGAAATTCATCTCCCAGCACTCAGAGCAGAGAGAGAACTCTGAAAGAGCAGACATTCTTAACTTTGAGAAAAAAATAGTGCTTTTTCATTTTAATTTTGTGGATAACATGGACAACACAATTACCAACTTATTCTTCTCAGTGGCCAGGGTTTGCATGACTCACAGAGCAGAGTCGCTTTTGGCATCAGCAATGTCCATCTCAGCCACCACAGGAAGACCTCTGGCCCGTGCATCCAAGGTAGCTCAGGATCTCTCTGGACATGATACTATTTAATCACTTCCAAAATCAGGGTGGTCTGAAAAATTATGGGGACTTTCCCAACTTGCCTTCTTCCTTCCCCCTCTCCAGGGGCATGTTGCCTGGGAGATGGATTAAGAGAAGTCCCCACAGCAAACATCATGTGAACAAGCCCTTCTCTGGTAGGCAAAGAGATCAGGGATTTACCCAACCCAGTGGCTCCCAGTCCATGCACACAGGAGCTGCTAAAATACAAATAATTCTGAAGCCATTTCCTCTACTTCCACAGAGGAAGAATATAATTTAATTTAATTTTTGCTTTGCACAATAATGGCAAAGCCATTTATGCAATTACATTGCTTTTCTTATGCTGTTCCCTTTTCAGCTGCTCCAAAGTCTTCCAGGTGTCCCAGTCAGGTCATTAGGTTGTTACAGCAGCCATGGTGCCACCAGAGAAGAAGATCCAAACCCAAAGATGCTAAACAGATACTTGTAGACTGCCAGGCTAACCCACTAATTACCTTGGTTTTTATTTAGGACACTGACTACTCTCATAAAAGCTCTATTATTACCCAGATAAAGCTCTGGAGGTACCTCAGACGGCAAGTCCATTCATCTAAATAAATTGAGGTAACAGTATGGTTGTGTCCCTGCTGCTTGAGAGGAGAAGAGTCAATGCAGAGAGAGAGGCTTAATAAAAGGTATAGTCTCCCCCTGCAATCTTGCCGAGCCTAATTGAAGTTACTGGACTCCTTAATTTCCATGGACTTTATCTCAGTGCTCTCAGTGTTGCTCACGATTGTGTTGACACCTTGATATTATTCCCTTATTGTGATGCATGTGGGGTCATTTTGCAACTCTCCTGCATACATAAAAAGAGAGGCCAAAAGAGCACATTTCCTTACCAATCTGTTGACAGAACCAGGAGTTAAAGCCCCTCTGAATAATAACTACAAGTGCTGCCAGAAATTTCTACTGTCCTTATTGACACCAGACCTTGAGTCACTTCTCATGTAATCCCTTGTGTGCAACAAGGTCTTCTTTATGAGATCACACAACCCTGCAGAAGGCCAGGAGGAGAAATTACAGCCCCTAGATTTGCACTAAAATGGTAAGACTTTGCACGGGGGCTAGATTTCAACCCCCAATGTGCTGCATCACCCCTTGGTTCTAGAAGCAACCTTGTGGAAACCACTGCAACAATGAGCTGGGGTAAAGCAAGAGGTCTGCAAACATCATTAAGGGGTTGAGAGAAAAGTCAAGATGAAGCCACATTAGTATTTGCCTCTGCAAATGTGGAGGCAAAAATGCAAGTGCCTAAAGAAACAACAGCAGGAGCTATTGTTGCTCTCTGACATGGCCAGAACAAGCATCTAAGTGAATTTATGAGATTGTGGGGTTATGGGAAGACTACGGAAAGCAGCATTTGGCTCTTAGCCCAGACTGCAAGGGGCTTAAAAATGCAGCTGGAATTCGCTTACAGCAAGAGCAGCAGGCCCAGGATGAGGAAAGTATTATATTCAACGAGATGTGCCTTGGGTCTGACCTCTTTTCATCACATGCCATGGTGCTTTCTGAAAATTAAAAGCATTTTCCCATGATGGAAAAGGCAGGTGGCACATCCCAGTGCATCAAAAAGTTCCTGCACATCTCTTTGCTCTCTTTTGCATCATCAGACACATTTGCTGGAAGGAGGAAAAGGTGCTGTCAGGGTTTTCCTCGTTTCACCCCTTGGGCAGCCCAGACAAGGCTGCCTGCATGCAAGGAGAACTGCAGACAGAAGACACCAAGCAGGAGGACAACATGCCAGTGGTCACTTTTGGGTCACCTGCTCTGTGGCCAGCTCAGGCATACCCTGCAGAAGGGACCTCTTGCTGGGAGCAGTATTACATGAAGCAAAGACATTCATCCATCATGGGGTTTTCTCACATTCTGGCTGAGCATCCCAGAGCTGCAAACACAAGTTATCCATTGCAACTGCATGTGCTCCCAGTGCCAAAACCTCCCTTAAAGTGTCCACCCCAGAAGTATATCAAGAGCAGGATTCAAAAGTCTTTCAGAGTATGGGATTCAGCTGTAAACAGAAAACTTCATCATTCGTTTATTCCAAACCTCCTCTGGCCTGCTGCTTTTTAAGGTGCCCCTGCATACAGCTGTTCCAACACCTGGAAGCAGGACCCTACCTACAAACTCCTGGAATGAGACCTACATCCCAGCTGCCTTCTGCTCTGAACACCTCAACATTTCCACCTCTCCTCTCTGACTGCACAAAACATCCATGATGTATTTTAAGTAACAGTTTATGTCAGTACAGAGGCTAGTGAGACCCCTGACTCCTCACTACAGTGTGAGACAACCCTTCCCTCCCTGTCCACGCTCTCCACAATTTGACACCATCACAGAAACCCCCTTTGGATGTACCTAGCTCCCAAAGAGGTTTTTCTCAAAAACTTCAAGAATAATGCCCTGAGTTATGTTCACTTTCTGTGCCATGAAGCTGGCATACACCACAGATTTCAGCTTAGGAGCCAGCATGGGGCAGCTTGGCCAAGCACATTTGGAAATGGTAATTGCTCACACTGTGATGGGATGCGAGCAGACACGGTGGCAACTGGAAAAGCCACCACTGCATGTAACAAGGCAGAGAGAGGAGGGAAACACAAAAGACAGCTGTACCTGGGAAGAGCTGAGAAACAAATTCCTAATATTGCAGAAGCCAGAAATGTCATCCCCTTCCCAGGCTGGGGCACACAGGCGTCGGGAGCCGGCGCTCGGCTGGGCAAACACAGATGCAGGAGCTGAATGGGAGCACAGTCAGCCCAAACTATTTTTAACTGGTGCAAAGGAAGCTTTTACTTTTCATTATGAAGGCGAGACAAAGTGTCCATCAGTTGTGCTGAATTTGTTCACTGGATGGGTGGGTGTTGAAGCATGTAAAACCCCCGGCCCCTGTCTGTGGGACCAGCAGCTCTAATCCCCCCCAGTCTGCTCGCAGCTGCACGGGTCAAAGAGTGCAACAGCTGAAATGAGCTTTTGATACATATACTGAGGGTCGTCCCAACTTACCCTGCGAGTTTGTGCCTGGTGATTTCCATTAAAGCTGACTGGTGAGATTCACCGCTGGCATAAATGAGCACCAGCCCATCAAGATCCCCTACATTTAGCTCAGCAGGACTAAATAAACAGTGCAGAGGCATCACAAGCAGACACAGGCAGTTGGATCTGGTGGTCCCCCCAACACCACTTTGCTCCCCTGGACAAAAATCTGTGGATTTGGCAGCACCAGTACCTTTACTTGCCAAGTATGTTGCTTGGGGCACTGGGGAACAGGGGAGCTGGGAGGGAGGAGGCAGGGCTGAGACCAGGGCTCTCCACCTCCCCTTTCTTGCCCAGACAGGGTTACAGCTCTGTGATTTAATTGTAAGATGATTAATGTCCTCTTAAACATCAATTCCTGCTGCTGTCCCCACACATATATTTGAACAGCACCGTTCCACACTCCCTCCCCAAAATATCAGCAGGAAGAAAACCCTTGCTCACAGGGCATCCCAAGGAGAAGAGCTGTGTCACGGGCCAGATGGCCACAAAGCAGCTCAAACTTTGTATGCTGGCATTTGGCCAGGTGGCAAAAGGAAAAGGCTCAGCCTTTTGAATTCCCTCCATCCATCTCCCAAACAAGCCACTCATGCATCTGCTGTCATACATAAACATCATGCCTTGGGTGAATCCACAGAAGACACAAGTGATGACACCTGTCCTGTCCATCCTGACCTAGAGAGGTGCTTAAAATGTTCTCAGCTACCAGAGGAAACCACCAGCCTCACAAAACAAGGTTTGGCACTAAACCAGCTGTCCAAGATTCCCTTTTTCAAAAGTATGTGCACATCCAGGACATGCACACATATAACAGGAGGTTGCTCCTCTCTCCCAAATAAGTATTTATTAAAATCCTGCATTTATTACACACACTAATCCATAAAGGGGCTTAATCCCGTAAAGGGGCTCAGAAGACACCAACAGAGGGTATCTTTGGACTTTCCATACTTCCTTAAGGGAGGATCCCCTACATGGTGAATTACGTTCTGTGGCCTCCCATGAAAGGAGAAAGAGACATTTTTGTCTTGTTCAGAACTAAGTGCTGGCATGGTGCAGACAAATCCTGCCCTCATTGCTCACATGAAATGTGCCCTCAAGAGTCTAGTTTTCCCCAGCTGCTACAAAGGCAGCTTAGGGCAATTAGTTCAGTAGATGTTTATGCTGTTATGTGGAGTCAGGCAAGAATAATCCCTTACAGTCTGTCATGGTCCAGGCACTGCTCTTGCTACATGAGATGAACACAGAAGTACAAAAGCAAAGCTCTGCTCCTGAACATTTCAGCCAAAGTTAAAAAATGAGGTCTAGGGATAGCAAATCCAGGAACCATCGGGATGGAGGAGGACAGGATCACAAGCAATACTATTTTCAACCTATTGCTTATGAACAAGTTGATAGCAAGCTTTGCTCAGGTCCATGGGAAGCTAAAGAGCTAACACAGAGGTCAGCTTTGAAAACAGTTTAATATCTCCTCACCAATGTGCTACTTTGCTAGTGATACCACCCAAGGAACAGGAAAATCAGAGACCTGCTGCTCTGCATTCATATACATATGTTCACAAAGAACATGGGAATGCCTATGCCCATTTAGAAAACAAGCACTGGAGACCAAATAAAACCCTTACCCGGTTGTCCTCTTGAATCTCCCAGTCACTGGAGAAGCTCAACACATGCTGTGCCTGTGAGCAGTTTGAAAACTGGAAAAGGCTGGCAAACATCCTTCTGTTCTCCTGGGTATCAGGGAAAATCGCCTCCTGGAAGTTGACTCCATGTGGCAGGAGGATGTAGTTCTCATCCATTCTGGAACACAGATTGCATAGGCAGCCCACTGTGACAATGAACAGCACTTTTTCTCCTGCAGAACTCCCCTGTCATACTTCAGCCTGGCTCAACAAAAAAGTCACACAGACTTTTAGCTGGCAAGTGGCTCTCAGCTCTCCTGGCACTTAAGTCACCAAAATGACAATGTCCACCACGGGGACTGGATCAGGCAGCAGCAGTAAGGATCTAACAGGCTCCTACCACCCTACAGACACCCATGAAATGAAATTCCATGAAGGAGGCAAATCTGTACTTTGGACCACAGTTTCTACTGAATTTGCATCATTTTGCCCTTGAGCCCAGAGTTTAAGTACTCCTTCAAACATAAACAACTTGTGTCAATAGAATGTGTTTAAAGATGTAGCTACAGACTAAGCCCTAGACAGCATCAAAATGAGTTTTGTTATGCACGCTGTGTAAGAATATAGCAAGTATTTCAAAACAAGCCACTGAGTAGTATTTCGCAAATGCTCTTGAATTGAAAGGTCACAGTGATGGCTCTGTTCCCATATTGTGGTTTATTTTCTTATTCTTTCGATGAGCCCAAAGTCAGGGTTTGGCTGGGACTCGGGAGAGTCGATGGAAAGCTATCGGGTGAATATTTGGGGATGGGTTTTAAACTCCCGTCCCAAACTTCGGCAAACAGGCGCTGGCCTCTCTCCAGCTCTGTGACCGTCCCGCCGTAAAAAACAAAAGCAGCAGCACCCACGAGCTACTCAACAGCAGCTCCCCGTGCATCTGCTGGGCGACAGTGCTGGAATACGATGGAGTCTGGTGTTTCGGGTTTTTCTTTCTCTGTGAGACTGGGTGGAAGCGCAAAGGAGAAGGCGCTGCGGGGAGAGCGACAGCGGGACGGAGAGAACCCTCCGGGCAGGGGCGGGCGCGCATCCCCCGCCCGCGGAGATGCCCCGGAGCCGGGGGACGCGACATCCTAACCCCTCCCCGGCTCCCCCTACCCCAGGACTCACCGGAGGAAGAAGAAATAAGCGTAGCCCTGCATGACGGTGTGCGAATGGCAGGAGAAGTAGCCGAGGCCGGTGAGGTTGAGGCGGGAGCCGGCGGGCACCTCCAGCATGCTGCCCCACGCCTGGTCGCACAGCAGCTCGATCTCGGCCGAGTAAAAGAGGTCCCCTGCTCCCTGCTGGGGGCCGCCGGGGGGGCCCCTCTGCCAGGGCAGGTAGTTGTAGGCGCCGTAGGGGTCGGGGTGCAGCGCCAGCACCCGCGCGTACACGATGATCGCGGCCAGCTCGGCCCGGCAGCCCTCGCTGAGCGGCCGCCACTCTGCCGGCAGCTGGCAGCCCCCCCCGCCGCCCGCCCGGCCCCCCAGCACCAGCAGCAGCCCCAGCACCGGCACCGGCACCGGCACCGGCACCGGCAGCATCGCGGGCGGCTCCGGGCCGGGCGGGCAGGGGAGGGCCGGGGGTCAGGGAGGGTTGAGCGGGGGGCAGGACGGCCCGGAGGCGCTGAGGCTGCCCCGGAGGCTGCGGGGGACTGGGGGTGGCGGACAGCGCAGGGAGGCAGCGAGGCGGAGATGAGAAGGGGTGGGGGTGCAAAGGGGCGGGAGGGAGGAGTGGAGGGTGCCAGGGGCAGATGCCCGGAGAGCTGAGAGCCAAGCAGGCAGGGGTGCGAAGGGGTGAAGATGCAGAGGGTCTAGGGGCAGGGGGTGTACGGGGGCAGAGATGCGAGGAGCAGAGATGCAAGGGGGAGGGATGGGAAAAGGCAGGGATGCAAATGGGAGGGATGTAAGTGAGAGAGGTGCAAAGGGGGAGGTGAAAAGGGAGGGCTACAAAGGGGAGGGATGCAAAGGCAGAGTTGTAAAGAGGAGGAATGCAAAGGGAAAAGGTGGACAGGACGGAGACTACAAAGAGGGAAGACGTGAAAGAGCAGACATGGGAAAGGCAAGCACACTCCGGAGTGAGGACAGCTGCTGACAGGCACTCCCTGGACCTGGGGTGGGCACCGGTGGCACCCAGGGCTTTGGAAGGTGAAGGTGTGGCTCGTAGGGTGTTGGAAGTGCAAGGGTCCCAGGGGAGCAGGGGGCTGTGCACAGCTCCCCTAGGAGAGAAAATCCTGGGAAACTTAAGATGTGTTTGTGTACAAATTTGTAACCCTGGTCATCCACTTCTTCCACTTCAAATTAAGCTGGAGAAAAACTTGGAAGTGGAGGAGAGCAGCTCTTCCTAGCAGCCCGCAATCATTTTCCAAAATACATCTGGTGAGCAAGGTAAAAGTAAAAAACCAGGTCTCAATATATTTAGACTCACCACTGCTTCATCCTAGAACAGTCTGATGCAGCTTAGGACTTCTCCAGCTTTTTGGCAGATGGCTCAAAGACTGACCCTCTCCCCGCATACAAACTGCAGTGGAGCTTCTCCCAAGGATCCCTGGGGGTCTTGCACCACTCACAGCCTCCAACAGCCTCTTTCTATTTCAGTATTCTCCTTTTCCCACATCTGATCTCACTTGGGATAATAGTCAGGAATGGGCATGGGATGCTTAAAATCTTTTGGAGCTTTTTCTTTATATTAATACCATGGAGACACAGTCCCAGTTAAATCTCTCCCTAGCTGTAAAGGTTACTCAAAGTCTGACAGCATGTCCTAGCTGGTTCCTTTAATCTCACCCTCCATCTGCCTCTCCAGTCCTCTGCAAGGACTAGGAGATCTTGGAAGCAGAAGGTGCCTCTTTGTTTCATGTTCATGCTGTGCCTGGTATAGGAGAGTGCTTGTGCAGGACTGGGGTTCAAAATAATGTGCAAAATAATGAATCATCTGTTAAATAATGCTGAGTCAACTTCATAATAGTGAGACAAAATATCTTCAGTGACAAGTGTCTTCATCTGGAATAGTTTCATCAGACTCAGCTGTGTGCTGAAGAGTTTAAAAAAGGAATATTCATATTTCATGATGGCATGATTCTATAATACATTTCATCGAAGTTTTATAGAAGAACAGCAAAGTTGCTTCCTGCTAAAAGAGAAAAATATTTTGATTTTTTTTCCTAACAAACATTTCAGAATGACAGATAGAGTTTTTCTAAATTTTTTCCCTCTGTTTCTCAAAGATCAACAAATTGCTTCCAACTTTCAGGAAAAAAGGTTAAGACAATTCTGAATTTTTTAAAGAAAATATCCCCAAGAAATCCCAAAAGACCAACCAGCTCAGTATTTCTTTCATGTTAACCATTAGGAAAAACTGCTTTTTGCTGTGGAACCTGAAGGGATAAAACTGTGGTAGAGGTTTCATAGCCTCTTTCAGTAGGTTTTAGATACATAAATTAAAAAAAAATAAAGAGTAAAACAAAGAATTGAGGCTGATGTTGACTTCAGATAAAGCTGAGGCAGTTTTGGAGGCATTTTGTGCAATTCATTGTAAATGGAGGCTTTGATATGAACCTCAGATTTCTATTGAGAAATGGTATCTTGAGATGCTGGCAAAGAATAAAGAGAGAAGTGCTGCAAGTGATGGGAGAGATTTACAGCTCATCCAAGGTGGTCTCTCCATGTCTCTCCAAGCAGTATTACTGGTGTCAGAGCCTGGCAGCTTCACCCACATGAATCTAGTGTTCAGTGTGGGCAACAACATGCATGCGTTTTATTACTTCAGTGCCACAACTCAGAGGCAGAGCCCCAAGAAGCTGATGAGAAGTTTGTAACCATAGGTTGGTTGGTTTTGTCCTAGGAACCAAATTCTCAGCTTGTGTGACATGCAATTGCTACCTCCTCTGTGTATACATCCAAGATTGATATCTTCTGGGTAGAAAAGCCTCATATTTAACCTTCATCTGTGTTTACTGTGTGCTGCAAGTAAATAATGGTCAACTGTCCTCAAACCACTTTGGAAATATCTGATCTAAGCTGTGATCTGTTCTGCTGTTCCTCACATTTCATTTAGCCACAACATAACATAACATAACATAACATAACATAACATAACATAACATAACATAATTTAGCTGGGAGGGAGGACAGGGTGAGAAAGGACAGGCAGCTCACAAGCAAAATATGGATGTCTTTCCTTAATACTACTATTAATAGCCTAAACTGCTTATATTTGATTAGAGTGCTTGAATCAGTCAGCTAGCTCAGAAAACACCAATTTACTGGCATACACTGGTGTTGGCTGATGGTCTCCAAATTGCTTTTTGGTGAGTGTGGATGCAAATAATTAATGTTCTGTGTAATTTCTCTGTCATTCTGCAGAGTGGTCATGTCAGCATTTTGGGGATAAAGCAGGTGTCCATGGAGCTGACTTCAGAAGTGAATGAGCTGAAAGTGGGTCTTAGCCATAATTCTGGGGCAGACACAGTAGGAGTGTAAGTCTGCACATAAAAATACCTCTCACTTGGAAGTGCCTGATTTCCTTGTTCTCTTCCATTCATGTTTGCAGGTGCTGTGCCCACTGTCACTTTAAGGGCTTGGGGTGGCTCATCTTGTCCTGCGCCCTCTGTGAGATGTCCCCATCTGAGACCTCTCCCTGTCAAGAGTCTCTCTGGAGATTTGTCAGTGTGTAGCCTTTCCTTCCCATCCCAACAAGCTGATCCCTTTGCTCTTTCAGTTCATTAGCAACTCTCGGATATTTTGGCTAAGAGTTCAAACCACCTACATTCAGTGATGTGATTTTGTTCTTAAATTTCTCTGCAGAGAAGCATCATCAATTTTCTTCTCTCTTCCTTCATTTCTGAGGTAGTGAAAAGTAACAGGAGCATCTGAATCCATTCCAGGAGTCCTTTCTCTTCCAGCTCAAGATAACAAGGAATTAGTGACATGAAGTAAGGATACAAAGCCCTCCCTGGAGACCACATCCTTCAGATCTGTGTTTGGTGTTTCTCTGCAGGGATCCACTGGCTGATCTGAGACGTTCTTCAGTGCAGTGTGAATACTTTTGTACTGTGAACTCAGCTTGGGTCTGACAAGTGCTGTAGCCAAAACCAGCTAATCAGAGGAGCACCAATAGAGCCAATTACTGCTCAGGCTGCACTTTCAGCCACTCATGCATGTGCCACAGTCATTCACTCACTTCCTCTGCTTAGTCTTGTAGACTTTGAGACAGGCTCATGATTTTCCCAGGCAGGACCTCTTCCTTTTCTTTCACACATTTTTACAGGCATTTAAACCAAAGGTTTCTCCCTCTGGGGTATGTCATTTTCTTTGCTGTTTCTGTGGCAATGCAGGTGATTTAAACCTTTTAATAAAACATTTCTCTGCTCTGTCTCTTTTTGCCTTTAAAGAATTGACTGAGTTGAGCGTTAGTCCAGGTATCAAACAGGAGAGCACGGTGCTCAGTCTGGCTGCCTTTCTGATGGGTG
Organism: Corvus hawaiiensis; assembly: GCF_020740725.1. Taxonomy (NCBI): domain Eukaryota; kingdom Metazoa; phylum Chordata; class Aves; order Passeriformes; family Corvidae; genus Corvus; species Corvus hawaiiensis. The sequence continues at coordinate 73,628,795 of NC_063216.1, read as the reverse complement.
TAGGTGATCAGAAACCTCAGCCCAGCTGTCTTTTATTTATATATCTGCAGTGATTCCTTTGTAGTCCAGGGTACAAAATATCAAACCCAGATTTCTTTCCCTCTGCCCACCCCTCTTTAAAATGGGTGACATACAAAGATGAGTATTTGTCTGTGCTAGTGTCCCCACAGGAGGAGATGTTTTTGTTAGCTTCTCTTATCTGTGCTTCTCTAATATGAGTCATTCTTCTCATAGTTTGACACTTGGTCCATTGTATTTAACTATTTTTGTACCAATACTGGGCTGGGTGATTCCTATTAAAAAAAAAATCACATTCCCTTGCCATAGTTCTTCATGTTTTTTCTTTTGAAGAATAATCACAACCATGAAGAAACTGGACCTGTCTTTGGGCATCATTGAGCTGGGAATACAATGTTGCCTCAAAGAGTTTGGAAAGATTTACTTTATGCATAGCAGTAAAAAGACTTCCTGTAATATCTATCAGAATTCGAATGGAAAAGTGAGTAGAAGGATCAAGCAGTTGGTATAGATTGAGATCTTTGCCTATAACTTCCCTGTATCTTTCTGCCCTGTCTTGTCCCCTCTGTCCTTTACCCTTTCCCCTGTCCATCTCCACAGAATCACAGAATGGGTTAGGTTGGAAGGGACATTAAAGGTTCCCGAGTTCCAACCCCCCCTGTCGTGGGCAGGGATACCTTACTCTAGACCAGGTTGCTCAAAGTCCCATCCAACCTGCTGTTGAACACTCCCAGGCATCCACAAGTTCTCTGTGCAACCTGTTCCAGTGCATCATCACCTCCCAGTCCTAATATCTAAAATAAACCTACTCTTAGTCAGAAACCAATCCCCCTTCTCCATTCTGCCCTCACCGTAGTCACTGAGTCCTGCTCTCCTTTCCCTCTGCCCTGATCTCTGACAGACCTCACCAATTCAAATGCAGTTTCCTTTGGATCTAGACTGTCCTGTTAGCTGTGTTCTCCTACTGAAACTCCCATCTCAGCCTGGCTCCCTGACATCTGGTGACATCTGGTCCTCATCTCAGACCCGTTGTGTCTGAAGGGGAACTGTTTTTCTCTTATCCATCACTTGGACTTGCAACCTGGATGACATCCTCACTTTAGACTTCCCTCTCTATTCTCAAGGTTGCTGGCACTTCCCCTGTAGCTTCTCCCAGAGGTTCTCTCTTTCCTGCCATTCACACAACAAAGATGCTTTTTTGTCTCGTGCCTGGAGTCCTGCAGCATCTTTTCCTGGGCAAACCCAGCCTTGGCCCACCACTGCCTACCCAACTTACTGCCACGCCCAGTTCTTTTCCAGCTCATCATGACTGAACACGATTACCTCTCATCTTTTCCCTGGATTCCCTTGGCTACCTATTTCCACCCTCTGTTTACAGAAGAGCTCTGAGGTAAGAACTTCCTCAGCTCCGCGTTTCTGCAGCATCTGGTTTGTGAGCCGTGACAAGGTCCAAGAACAAGAACAGCAACAACATTCAAGCTGGTTCCAGCCCAAGTCAGCAGAGGCCAGAAGTTGCTGCACTCATAAGTCTGTTCATAAATCAATGTGAAATGTGCTGTCTGAGCATAGCTCCCAGTAGACACACATCTGCATAACACATACCACTGACACGACTGGCAATGGGAAAGATATCCAAAGAGAGTATTCCCACAGCTGGGGAGAAAGGAATAAAGATGTCTAGTTCCCCTGTCCCTGGGGTGAACCCTGGCTCAGGTAAATGCACTTTTTAAGCATCAAGGGTTTTAAAGGCAGAGGGACTGTTAGGAAAGTCTAATCTGTCCACACTGATGATGTCACGCAGGGACTCCTGTGTCATGATCATTACTGAGTTTAGAAGAAGAAAGTGGAAGACACACAATTCTCACTTTAAAATCTCAGGTGGTGGAGCAGATAGGTCATCCCTTGGCCCATTGTTCCAATGCTGAAATCTTACACTTTTTCTCATTCTTCATCTGCCTGGCTTCAGATTCCGTCCATAGGTTCATGTTGTACTGTTGCCTGCTATGTGAAAAAACCCTCTTGTTAGAAATTCTCACCCAGCGCTAGCATTTATAACCCAATAATCAAGTATTCCCTTGAATAAATTGAATACATTTTCCTTCACTTTATGGCAGAATGACCAGACATTATTGTAGCTTGATTGCCCCAGATTTTCAACATTCTTTTCTTCAGCAGATACCAGAGAAGAACTCAGGATCATAAAGCCTGGTCTCCAAAGAGTCAGGGAGAGAGCAGCACCACCACATCTATTTGGTTTTCTGCTCTTTCACCCAAGAACCACATTTATTCTGCTAGCCAGCATTACACAAGTATGGAACAATTTTCATTGGTCACTCCTGAAGAAAAAAATGTATTGGCCAGGTACAACTTGCCCTTCAATCCAAGCTTCACTTATCAAGTGAAGGCAATTCTGGCCTGGTTTTGGGCCAGGGCAAAAATCCCTCCAGCACCCAGTCATTCACACTGGTTCTCTTCAGCTGCAGGGGAGTGATGAAGAAAGTGATGCTTACATATCTAAGTCCTAGTGTAACAGTCATATTGTAGTACTTTGGCTTCTTGTCTGGAAATAAAAAGATAGAGATGTGAAATGTTTTGTCTTTGCTCAAGTTTTCTGGATTTATATCTTGTCCCTCCTATGTTTCCTAAGAGCTGAACTTTCTTCGGTTTTTGAATCACAGCTGGAGGTAACACATTTCACACAGTCGTCTTCTAAAGTGAATTTAGTGCTGCTAAATGGTAACAGATTGCTGGGGCTGACTTCTCTCTGTGCCCCCAGCAGAAGAGAAGCAGGACACACCTGAGCTGTGGAAGGGGTTGCCTTTCAAAAGGGCCAAGATGCTTCCAAACAAAGCCCACTCTGTCTTTGCTGGTGCAGAGAAGATATGCAGGTAAATCCAGCAGAGACAGGTCATTAGAGACAAGAGTCCCTGTGCAGCCTTTCTTCCTTCATCACTCAGAAACCAACACCTGCCCTCAGAGAGTCGTGTAGAGCCCAAATGGAAATGAGAATCATTACCCTCATGCCGTTACTGTCTGAACAGCAATGGGCACTTGTGCACGGGAGGTTACCCAGCCCTGCCTTGGGATGATCCCATGTAGACGAATGTTCTTCTTGCAGTTTGCCTGGATAGAACAAAAAGGGGAAAAGAGCATCTTATAATGAGGGACCTTGGCACCATGTATGGTTAATGCAACTGAACTCACTCTGTGCTCAGTTTGCACGACTGGGTTCTTACTCTGATGAGTTAATTCCCTTTGACATCCCTTCTGTCCCTCCCCTGCTTTCATTGAGTCTAAAATAACCCAACTGTCCATCTTGCTTATGGAATTACTGAACTTTTAAGAGAACACAAAGTGCTCTCCCACAAGGATTTGGGATTAAACCTCTTTTGTTTATTTTAAACATAACATCTTAATTCTTCCACTGCTGGAGGGCAAATGAGTCCCCACAACCCCAAAGGAACCTGCTTTCAAGCCCTATAGCAAAGGTCAGTGTGATTTGTTTTTCATTATAGATGTTCTTTCCAGTAAAGTAGTCTCATGGTATATGACAGTTCAAAACACCTTTATATAATTTAAAGCATTTTTATTTAAAATATTTTCCATTATAAACCAACAGATGCTTAACTTTCAGCCCCATTCTCTTCTCCCAAACTGCACTAATCAATGGACTACCTGTTATTTTTCCTGGGATGAGGTAAGGAAAACAACTGCCTGCCATCCCATGTCTCATCCAGCACCCAAGGAGCTCTGGATTTGGAGGGGGAAATCCCAATGAAGCTGGCATTTCCTTGAACTGGGTCTGACTTCAGTCTCCTGGCTCTGGGGTTGTGCGTGCCTCATGTACAGACGTGCATGCACATCTGGAGGGGGAGACTTGTGGGAAAGAGAGGCAAGGCAGCACAGATTACTGAGTGATAGATTACTGTAGACTACCATAGGGTAAGAAATGCCCCTGCACCCCATGAAACCCCACAGATTAAGAGATAGGAAATAACATGAGGGATGAGGCGGATGCAGGGATGCAGAGCCCAAGAGAAAGCTAAAAACAGTGGGGAAAAAGGCAGAGGGAGTGGGAGAAAGAGACTCAGGACAGGAAGAAAAGGGCAGTGAGGGAAGCAGCTTGTCAAGGAAAATTTTAAGCAAAGAAGGAGCAAATGAAAGAATTAAGTTAACTAATTGAACAGTATATGGCAAAACTAGAGAAATAGGGACAAGAAAGGAAAAAAAGAACAGTGAGAATCCTAAGCCTTTTTTTTTACACAGCCACCAACTGGAGGTGTCCAGCACAGACCCCACCAGAGAAACCTGTACATCCCCACAGGAGTTGTCAGACCTTCGGTAACACCAGCTTTCACTCTCACACTGGCCACCTGGCATTGCCTCTTGTCCTGCAGAAAGCTGGGCTTAGCCTGAGTGTCACGCCCTGCCTCATGTCCTCTCTGAGCTGCTCCTCCTGCTCTTGACCCTCCTGGAGCCAGAGAGCTGCTGTGCCTGCCCCATCACGGCCCCACCATCACCCCCAAACCACCTTTTTTCTCACAGTCATCTTCACACCTACTTCAATTTCTGGGCCATTCTAAATGAAGTACCAAGAGGAGAGGGGTGGATTTTCTTGTCTGGGGTGTCCTTATAAGCTGTGTCCCTGACAGTGCGGGTCATAACTTTCCCACCAACTTCCAGCAACACTCACGTGAGATGTGCCCACTCCCCACGAACCACCTATTCCCCAACCACCAGGCAGCAATTTTCTCTCTTTAACTGCTGCTGATAGGGCATCAAACCACCTAGAAAAAAACTCACAAAATGGGTCAAGGCCCTCCTCTATTAGCATACGGGCTTTGTATTTTTCTGCCTTAGGTAGGTCTTGTTCTTCTCTGCTATGCTCTAGAATAGAGCTCTATCCACAGAGCAGCTGACATGAAAGCACATTCCCCCACCATCGTGCAGGAGGTTTCTTTGGATTTTAGAAATTACCCTTTGCAAAGGATAAAAAGGCTATGCTTAACCCGGTGAGTTAACCCAAGCACATGGCCAAGGCAGTGAAATGGGCTCTGATCCAGTTCCCTCATGGAGAATCCTCTTCTTCTCATGCCAGTCAGCTGGCTTAGTGCTGAACACAACTGTCCTCCTGACTCAGGGGAATTTCTTTCCTCCAGAGCTGGGTCAGCAATGCCACTAACATTCATGAAGGATTCACTTGAATGCCAGTGATGAGGGCAACGCTGCTGATGGGTAACTGTTGGTCATTTAGTCCTGCTCCCAAATTCCTTGGTAATGAAATGCTCAAATACACCATCAGAATTGCAAAGGAGGAGGAAACAGCTCCACCTCTGTGCAGGGATCGTTGCATCTGCACACACACAGCAGCTGGTACAAGGTCATACGTCAAGGCCAGGACAGCTGTCCCCTGTGGGGGGACATGGCCACCATTTCAGGGGCTGGTGACACATGTACAAAACAGGTGCTGATGGAGCCAGTGAAGGCTACCAGGTCCAGCAGCAGCAGCCAAAGCAAATGATTTGCTGGACTACATTGCCTGTCAGCAGAGCTGCCTGGCTCCTCCTTGGACTGCATTAATTGTTTGGGCTGAAATATCACATTTTACATGTTTATCTTGGGTGAGATTTCTGTAGACAAGGTTTTCAATGGTCTCTTCATGAGGGCAGTCTAAAGAGTAGTGCCTTTTTTTTCTTGTGTAGAAGACTTTGTTCCTATGAGTAAGGAAAGACTTTGGTATCTCACTGAAACATGGGGATGGACGAGATTGACTGGAAGGATAAGATTTGGGGACAAAAATGCCAAGCCTGGTAGGTCACATGGGTACCAGCTTCTCACTTCATAAAGGGATTGTGAACTCACATCCTTTAATGTGTTTGTGGCACTCAGATAACATGGAAAAAAGCACCACGGGAAAGTCCATACAGGTGTTAATAGTTCAGCTTCTCAAGTTCTGCCTCTCAAATCCTTTCAGATTCAAGAATGGGATTTCAGGATATTTGCACACTGAGCAGTGAAGATAAAACATAAGTACTCTCTAGGAGGGCACATTCCAAACTGCTGCTCACGGCTCAGTGCCCTGAAGAGACAGCAGGAGTTCTTGTGCTACTGAAGATTTACCATTACTCATCTGCATCTATGTGCATGTAGCACTGAGACAGCGGGGGAGACCTTCTCTGCTCATCCCATCTCCAACGCAACAGTTAGAAAAGAGCTGCTTTCTGCAGATAGCCTGCTAAAAACCCTGCTGTGCAGAGGCTTCCTGGTGCTGGGCACAGACAAATGTGAGGTCCCGAAACACTTAGAAGTGGCATTCGCAATACAGACAGCCCAAAGAAGTTGTCCACCTTACTAGGAGAGTCAGTCTATAGCAGGAATTTCTGGGAATAAGAGCACAAAGTCACTTGCTCATAGCTTTCCCATTGTAGCCCTCCATCCTCTCACCACGAGTTCGCTGCTGAAGTTCATCTCCAAGCCCTGTCTGCTGCACAGGTGATAACAACCACAGGGGGAAGGGAAATATCTCTTCCAGAGAGGTGAACGTTAATCACTAGTTTGGATTAAATATATCTCAGCTGCTAGAAACAGCTGTGAATTTTTTTTTCTTTGCCGTTTTTAAGTGTGATGCATTCCTCCTCTTCACCATCCCCTCATGAAGGGGGAAAGTAAAGCTTGGATAAAAGCCTTGCTCCGGGGCAAGAAAAGATCCAAACTGCAGCTTTGCATAAATCTGTCACTTTGATTCCCCTGAGAACAACTGCAAATGTGAAAAATGGCATAGTGAAGCAAGCACAGGTGTTAACTCCTCTTTTTTTAATTGTGGGGAGAAAAAAAAGGGAGAAAAAGTTTTTATGAACAGCCCCCTGAATGTGATGCCTTTCACTCAGCCTTGCTTTCTTTGCTCTTCCAGAACTACCTCTGTGTCCATGAAGTCTATTTCTAAACCGGAAAGGAAATGGGGAAATTGTCCCTTATCAGTATGTGCTGCAAAATCCACATTAACCACTCTTTGCTGCTTCTGCTGTTTTATTCTCTCTCTAGAACAATTTGTAGGGCTTTCCCCCTCTCTCTCACACTTTTAAACACTAATACATCAAAGATTTTCTGAGTTTGGCTCATGCGTGGGAGGGCAGCCTCTGAGAACGCTCAGTGATGTTTCACCCCAGGGTCAGCTTTGCATCCTTCATTAAATTTGGCTTTTTAACTCGAAACAAAGAAACACTGTTGTTACAAACACTTTTTTTTGTCCTCAATCCTTTCACCTCCAAACGCTTCTGCAGCAAGTGGCCAGATTTTGCTCAGGCAAGTGAAGACAGCCATGGGGACTGAATCAATTTTTGCTGGCAATGCCCAGGTTGCACCCAGCAGGACCGACAGCATCTGGAGGCAGGGGCTGCCCCTCGGTGGCACTTGTTTGTGGGGCATGAAGCAGGGCCCCCCACACCAGCAAGAATGTCACAGGCACCTCCTGCTCTGCCTAGGGCTGCTCCTGCCCCCAGCCATCCCACACAGACCGAGTCTGGCTGCAGCCCAGCTCCACACCCCTACCTTTGTCCCTTAATCTTCCATGCTTTCATTAAGCAGGAGGTGTTTTCGTTAAGGCTCCATTGTGCGGAAGGAAATTGGTTTTGCCACTGCAGTCCCAAGGGCTGTGCATTTCTTAGGCAATTAGACCTTTATCAGGCTCTACGGTGCAGAGATAAGGATTGCTGAGTATCTGTTGGCTGACACGGTCTGACATAGACATATAGCTTAATTAATGTAAGCGAAATGCTTTGAAGTCCTTTTTATTTTGGGGGGGGGGGAAGGGGGTGCTGGATTTTGGTTGGTTTTTTCGTTGTTGTGGTTCGCTTGGTTAGTTTTTGTTGTTGTTGTTGATTTGTTTGTTTTAAGGCTTTGCCCAGTTAATTGGTAAAAGTCTATTTAGAGTAAATACAGTTAAATTATTTAGGACAGTGTTGGGTAACACTAGTCACCAAATCTAAGCCTGGCAAGCTGATCTCTCCAGTCGTGATGGACTTGGTGACCACTTCCCTCCTGTGACAGTCTCAGGAGCACAACCTGATGGGACTGGAGACCCCACCAGATTGCTCACCACCTTCTCATGCTGAACCACACCAGGACTCAGGGTGCTGAGGCAGGAAACCTGGCTCTCGCTCTGACATTGGAGTAAACTGCCCACACCAGGACATCTCTAATCCTGCTCAGCTATAATCTGAGAGTATATGGAAAATGGTTTACCCACCAAGGGAGTTTTGTATTACAGTGCTGTGCTGCTTGTGCTGGAAGCCAAATTAATTGTAAGGTTTGGCCAAGTTCTGCATAGGTTGAAACCCAATTTTTGACTCAGTTTCTGTCTGACAAAGCACGATTTTGGCATCTCCACCAGCAGCTTTGCTTTTGGGGCTGTTGCTCCCATTCCAGCAAACAAGACACAGGTGGCTTGTGCTCAGATTGAGAATACCTGTGGGTCTTGTGTGTCAAGAATATTACATAGGGTTGAGTTTAAACAGATGAAAAGGTGTGAATTTGGGGAATTTTGGCAGCCTGTACAATTAATTTGCAATGACAGAGGTAGGATGAATTCCACCACTGCAGTACATGGCTTTTCCTGGGGACATGCAGTCCAGGCTAATGTACAGCTCTGCCCATTATGTGGTGACTGAGGGATCACGCTGAACCACACCAAGAGTTGTGCTGGATTGTGACTGGAGTTTCTCATTTCAGTGGTCTACCAACCCTCACTGAAACAAGCAGGAGGCTGAAACTGAGGTTTTTAATGTGAGCTGGGTTGGCTGTTGAAACCCAACATTATTTATGATCATCTCTCCTACATCACTGAGATCGAAGAAACTTACAAGTGCAACCATACACAGATATGATGAACATATGATATGATTAATACTCCACAGTTTAGATCAGAGTTCAGATCTCTCTTAAACAAAAGGTCTTTTTCTGTCCAATATCCAGAAGCTGGAATACAATTTCTCAAGAGGAATCCTTGGCTCTTAAGATCACTTCGCTCTTGGTTCATCTTTCCTTAAAGGCATTTGAGAAAGCGATGAGTTCTGCATAGACTGGGAATTGCAGGATATTTTCTGAAAGGAAAGAGAAATACATTGAAAGACAGTAAAACCTTGCTGGTCCCACAGGAGCTGGAGTTGGGACACCAGAGTGTAATTCTCTTTCCTGCCTCTGTGACATTTTGGGCAAGTCACCAAAGGATGAATGCCTAGAGCTGTAAGTAGATGCCAGAGAAATTAATTATGATAATAAAACTTCTGGGAAGAGGTAGAAATGCTGGAATGATCAACTCATGTGTAATTATGAAGAATATTTTCTGTCCTCTTGGTAATACAGAGCTGAGAGGAACGTGTGTGTTGCCTCCAGAAATGTGAGGGGCCAGGATGTCATCCTTTCAGAAACAAAACAGACAAGAACTGAAAAGGAAAAAAAAAAAGGAAAAAAGGGAAGAAAAAGAAAATAAAAGCCAAACTAAACAAATGCCTCAGAGGTCAATATGCAGCAGCCAGAACTTGAAAAGGCAGCCAGGGGAAATTCCCTGCGAACCTTCCCTCTGCTCACATAGGAATTCCTTGCCCCTAACCTTTGTTTGGGATCAGCTGAATCATACTATACGGTCTTATTTTTCATTCCAGCTGTGTACCTCCAGGCTGCACACATCCAAGTGGATCATCAGGGACAAACAAGCCTCTATTCTTCTTTTCTTTCTCTGGCCCTTGTTTGGAGATTCTTGTCCATGTTTGGAGATTCTTGTCCAACGTAGTGGCCTCTGCTGGAGCCACGTAGGTCTCAAAGGGTGACGGTGACCCACAAGACCAGAAGAAGTTGCTGCAGCTGAGAGATGTGCAATTGCTCCTTCACTGACATATTTAAAGACAGTATTTGCTGCTCACTGCAAAAAATTATTCATAAAACCCCAGCCCTGATGACGAGTTGGCAGCACAATTACCTAAACTCTCTGTATAGACAGTCCAGGACACTGGTGACTTTAGGCTGTGCTGTTTCAAGATGAATTAATTGCCTCCTGGGTTTCCCCTGGCTCTGCAAGGCTTTTCTGGATTTACACATACTGCCAACTGCTGCAGAGAAAGCCAAAGGGGAAAGATAGGGCTCAGAGAGGAGATACAGACGGGGCCTGTCTAGCAAAGCTTTAGTTTGATTTGCTTCTTAATATCATGATCTCTTTGTGGCTGCACCTCTTGTGTTGCAGGCCATTGAAAAGAAATACCAAAAAACCACATTGCAAGCCATGAAAATAAAAGGCTTTGATCTTGTTCTGCTGTTTGGGAGAAAAGCTGCAAACTCCACCTTGCTGAAATGCAGCCCTAGCTGAGCTTTTCACAAACTCACTCCTACAGGCTTCACCCAAATAACAAACTGGGTCCCCATCTGGAGTTTGTGTCATCCCTTTAAAGGAAGCTTTGATACACAGTAGTGGGATTCCCCCATGCACCAGTTCACAATGTTTTCTTGATTCTTTCTCCTTACAGAGATGGCAGGCAATTTTCACTCCTTGCAGAAATGGCACACAATTCTTACTGGGATAACTCAGTGCATCACACGGCTCGTCCTCAACACTGCACCTAACAGCCCTGATGCAGTGACTGTTCAGTACCATCCCAAAGTGCTGTCCTTGTGGATGCTCCCATCCCTTGGCAATATCTTAACACCTTTAAATCAGGCTGTCTGCCTCCTCACACTACTTAGGATTCAGAGCACTTTTCCTAGACGCACTGCAGAAGGAACCCTGGAGATTCCCTGAAAGAAAGGAAAACTTCACATGGTATTCTTTATCTGTGGGCTCTGCAGTGATACTATCATGCATCTCCTGGATTGCTGACATCTTGGCATTAATCCTCATTGAATTCATTTGCCAGCTATATCCTGCTGTCTCAGATATGATTTATGCATTTACTGTTATTCTGCCCCATGAAAACAAGACTATCCCTCAGGGAAGCCCCCTCTTCTCAATATTTATGAGCAGGTTTGATCTAGAGATTCCCAAACCCAGTACTTTCAAAGAAGACATCATGTGGGCAACTTTCATCTATAAACTGCAGAAGCCACCAGGGTGGTATGACAATCTGATGTGACATCCTACTGCTCAATGGTTTACTGGAATTAAGAGACTCTGTCCCTTAAGCACTGTGTAATTTCACCAGGGGAGTTAGGAGTTTATTGTAGTCTTTTCCAGAGATGGCAGCATTTCAGTGAGGGGATGTTGTGGAACATCACATTCTAGTGGGGTTCTCACCCTGCATTGTGAGAGAATCCAAATGCCATTCAGAAACACTTCCAGTACTGTGTTTATTGCCTTTTTTTTTTTCACTCCCCAAGTTAAAAGCTATTTGTCAGACTCTTTTCTTCTTTGTGTACTTTATATGATCAGCTCTCAATAAGTGCATGATTTACGTTTTAGGATGAAACCTGGAAATAGCACTCAGACCCCTGGAGAGTTCATTCCTACAAACTAAAGAGGCTTTCAAACCATTCTGCTTGATTGCATCACGCTACAGAATGATTCAAGAGAGCAATCCTTATTCACTTCTGCTGCTCCTTTGGTGAGAATCATCACAGCACAGGGGGGGAGCTGGCTGTTCGGCTTTTTTATTTTATTTTGGTGTTTTTATCCCATTTTCCACCTCAGCCTGCACCTAATTCTCAGATATATTAGCTCAAGCTGGAAGTAACTGCTCTGATTTCAAGTGAGATGGGGTTTACTCAGCTGGCTGCCTGCTTTGCTCAATTATTAATGTTGGAGCACTATTGATTTTGTGTCCCTGAGCTTAGTGGTGAACAAGTGCTGAAAAATGGAAGTGGCAAGCACAGGAACAAGAAGAAAGCAGCATCTCCTTCCAACATGGTTCAGTCACCTGAAATCCAAGTGGCCCATGAAATACGTTTATCTGTGTAAAATCATCCCCACAGAAGTTACTTTTTTCTCTCTCAAATTCCTCTAATTACATTCATTTAATATTACTCTTCTTTCCCAGGTTCAAGGATGAGATGTGTCTGGGGTAATGGTTTGGGCAAATGATACTTTTACAGGAGCTGGCTGTAATCTAGGAAGTTCTTTGAGATTTGGTATGTAGAGATATCACACTGAAGATCTTACAAGGGACAAAAGCAAAGTAATATTAACCCAGCTCTCACTCTCAAACACAATCTTCCACTGCTCAGTCCCAAAATGTACTTTACTGGCTACAGTCTCAGGCAGCCCAAAATCTTAGATGGCCCTTTGCTTTCAAAGAATAAAGAAGAAAACATGCCTCATAACAAGTTTACTTTCATGAGCTCTCCTGTCCCAGCCCTAAGTTCACACATCCTACACAAAAATCCTCCAGGACCCTAAAGCACCCTCCCACGTTGTCTCTCTACTCTGGAACACACTATTGATGCCAAAACTCACCATGTCCAGCTGGGATCCCAGCAGCACCTGTGTTCAGCTCAGATTTGGCCTCAAGGAAGAGCTACTGGGACTTTTAAAGAGATTTGTACTAAATCACCACCCAGAGCACAGCCTATAAAAAAGGGGGGTGGTTTCAAAGGGAAAGTTATCAGGCCAAGAAACAAACCTTGCAGAAGTTAGAACTGGTCATGTAGAGATCTATAGGGTTTTACTACAATATCAGGGGGAGCCCAGACCCTATAGTGATGCACTATGGAAAAACTGCAAGTAGAAACAATCTCTTAAATGGAAATCTTGTTGGGAATAGTGGCAGTGATATTTGATATAAGTCATATTTGACATTGGGCTTGACTCAGATTTTGTCACAGGTCCCTTTCCTGGAGAATGATAGGCTAAACCAAAGCAATGGGACCTGGACAGGAACTGTGTCATTTGAACCCTACTCTGACATTGCAATGCTAATAAATGCATAAGGAAAAAATAATATAATAGTCAAACTAATTATATCTTCAGTTAGTATCCTAACCCTTCAGTGAGAGCAAGTGCCTAAAAATCTTTAAATTTCCTTCCCCTTCCACAGTCTCTTGCATAAATTAATAGACAGAAGTTGTGATGTAATGCAATCAAGCTCAAGACTGACTTTTCTTCCTCTTCAGCACAGAGTTAAGGTCAGGTATCCTTTCTCCTTTGCACCCTCTAACCCAATGGCCAGCCAGAAAAAATCAGGTAGCTGGAGAAAAACAAAGAAATTAAAAGAGATGGCTGCAAGTGAGACAGTAAACACCATACCTAGAGAGTGGTTGGGCACATGCTCCCCAGGGAAGAGGTCACAACACCAAGCCTGAGTTCAAAAAGTGCTTGGACAACAGTCTCAGACACATGGTGGGATTCTTGGTCTTGTCCTGTGCAGGGCCAGGAGCTGGACTTAATGATCCTTGTGGGTCCCTTCCAACTCCAGATATTCTATGGTTCTATGACAGGAATTACTGCAAAGAAATTGCCTGCGTTCCTGTTTGGGTCTGCATCATGTCCTGTTCACCTTGAGGGAGCTGAGCAAACAGAAGTAACCACAAGTGTTTACCTCCTGTACACTACATTATCCAATAATCTACCTAAATAAAACAATATTCCTTTAAAAAGAGAGCAAAGAAACAAGTAAGTGAAAATGAGGGGGAAAATAAAGCACATATAAAGCAAGCATTAGCTTTGAGGCTACAACCTGTGTTTTAACAAGATATTTTAATAGGCTGTTTCTCTGTCCTCACACAATTCAGCATGTCTAGAAACACACTTTTTATAGCTGGCTTTCTAATGACACCAGCTTGTTCCCATCTCTGTAACTAGCTTATTGCAGCTATGATAATAATTGATCAAATTGTAAACCTGATTATAAGGTCTGCTCCCTCATCTGCTTTGTTCCGTGGCTGTCACTTTAGGAAGCCGCAGGGATTCAGAGTGGTGGCTGTCTGTGGCATCCATCCCCTCCCTGACTTGCCATTAAGGCTGCCTGATTCAAGAAGCGCAGTCTGGCTCCAGTAGAGTAGCTGGTTACAGAGCCACCAACCCCACCTGGATCTGGTCCTGGCTGAAAAGAGAGGATAAAAGTTGCAGAGGGAGGGAGAAAGGCTGGCAGGAGGGATAAAATGCCTCTGTCTTGTGTTCTTGCATCCCACAGACCTCATGAGTCACACCTGTGAGACACTGACCTACCCAGAGGTGCATGCCCTTCAAACAGCCCCCTGGGTCTGATAGTTATGGTGCTGCCTAGAGCACCCGGCCAAAGATAAACAACGCGTTAAGTAGGAAATATCCGAGAGAGATCACTTGCCCCTGGGAATACCCGCAGGCTTTGCCCTGTGAAATCCAGTTTGAATCACCCCCAGCAGAGCTGACAGGCAGAAACACGCATTCAACCATTTGATATTTGGGTATCAGTCTGCATCTCATGAGGCAGCTGGACCTGATTTCTGCATGTCTCTCCCTTTAATATCCAGGTATTTCTTCATGTGGAGAAAATGGATGGTCCCTGTGCTGCTTGGCTCTACCGTAAGGAACCTAATGTGTTGCCAAAGCCATTTTTTATCTGACTGGAAATGCTGAGATGAGTTGGGAATCCCACATTATGAGTACTGAGAAATGATGTTTTCTCAGTGAAGGGTGTAATGGGACAAGAGAAAAGTGTTCTGCCATTTCTCTGCAGCATCATTTCTGTGTGCTTCATCCCTCAGTGGGGAAACCGAGGAGTTGGGTAGCTCAGGAGCCAAGTCCTGTGCTCAGGGATGAAAGGGAAATCCCTCCTGAAGGTCGCATGCCAGCTGCAGCCTGGCTGTGTGGTCACAGGAGACAAAGAGGAAGACATTTGTTCCATGACACAATGTAGAGCCTTAGGTGCCAGGGCACCTGAACAAAACAAATGAGCCAGCCCATGCCTTGCCTTGACGCTCTGCACTGCTCGAGTTAGGAGACACTATCACAGTCACGTTGTCATACACAAACCCTAAAGTAAGACAGTTTATCTCCACTTGGGGAGAATTCACCATGCACACGTGTACCTAAGAGAGATGAGTTACATGCCCAATGTCAAATGACTTTGCAAGTCACGGGTCCTTTAATTTAATTACCAGTGCTTGAAAATGCAAATCAAAGTTTCTGTGGATGAAAACAAGGCAATTGACTGACACAAAAATCCTTACCTTTCTAAGCCAAGATGTCCCTTTAGAGCTGAAAAAATTAGAGAAATGACTGCCACAATAAGTAGATTAACCTTTCTTCTAAAGACATGAGGTATCCAACTAAGCAAGACTTTAGTTGCAGTAATTACTTGACTTTAGTAAAATAAGCGTATGTATTAAGTGTATTTCATCAAAGTACACTAATTTTTATTCATACCACAAGACGTAATAATAAGAGTTAACAAATCAGAAGCATTATTTTGTGCCCTAAGAAGCTTTAGAAGCACTAAGGAATTAAGGATTTGCTAATAAAAAGTGGTGAATAAACAAAAACCACAGAACTATTTTAAGAAGCTTGAGTAAGCTACAAAAATCAATGCAGGATAAATGAGAATCCAGAGAAATCTGATTTATATTAAAAATCCCTAAAAAGAATCATGCATCATAGTCTGGGTGAAATGAAATCAGTGTGTCTTTTTTCCAGACCTGAACAGATGTGCCCAAAATGCAGATTCCACAAGAGAGGCCATTTCATGGAAAATTCGGGACAGATATAGGTGATGATTCTGGCAAAGGTGTGTCATGCCATGAAGCAGATCTCAGTGACAAGGATAAAACCAGGATGAGAGGAAACTGACAGAACATGACCAGAATATAAATATCCAGGTATATAAGCCTAACATTTTTCTCCAGTTCTACTTTTATGGTGCTACTTGAAATTGTAATAAATAAACAAAACCTTGCTGCTTCAGAAGGGGAATTCAGAGATCAGACAGTTCTTTCAAGGCATCATTAAATAAGCTGTTATTTACCCAGCTCTAGGTCTTTCATTTTTCAGCTGTTGGCAGTGTTGGACCCTGAGCCCCTACCCAGGCTTTGCTCACCAGCAGCACTATCTTTGATTCAAGCATTTTAGCGCTGTAACTTAAAGCACAGACCTGCAAAACACCAACCTCACTTAAGAAGTGCTGAGCGCCCTCAGCTGTCTGAAAAGCACTTTGTTTTCTGACAAAGTTTCAGTCTGAGCTTACTGCCTCAAATAGCCTCAGAAAAATTCTCCTTCTGTACTTTTTCTTGCAAACCAAATTATTCCCAGTATTCACCACACTCCAAGTGCCATAAGCAGGAACACATTCCACTAGATCAGGCTTCTTAAAGCCCCATCCAACCTGGCCTTGAATACTTCCAGCAATGAGGCATCCATAGCTTTTCTGGTTGACTTGGGCCCCTGTTTCACCACCCTCCTTGCAAAAAAATATTAGTCTGATGTGCACTCTAAACATACCCTCTTTCAGTTTTAAACTGTTTTCCTTTATCCTGTCACTACTGTGTCGGGGT
This sequence comes from Corvus hawaiiensis, assembly GCF_020740725.1. Lineage (NCBI taxonomy): Eukaryota > Metazoa > Chordata > Aves > Passeriformes > Corvidae > Corvus > Corvus hawaiiensis. Next base: position 73,612,334 of record NC_063216.1, on the reverse strand, counting down.
CCCTTCCCCCCTGCCATGTGGTCCTGAGAGAGGGGCCCTGAAGGGAGGCACGATGTTTCCCTGCTCCCTGGTCAGCCTCGTTCCCCATTGGTTGTTTTGTGTTTCCCTGTGCGGGTAAGGACCCTCGGGTCCTGTGATTGCTGCAGTTCCTCAGCAGAGCCTCGGCCATGGGCTGGAGACATAAACATCTCTGGAACACCTATCAAGAATTGGTCCTTATATTTCTTTTCCATGAGCCTTGTTGATTGATACATGTGTTGCAACATCCCCGTTGCAACACTACTGGTCCTGTTAAAAAGTCTCTCTCCATCTTTCTTACAAGCCCCTGTTAAGTATTGAAAAGCTTCACTAACGTCTCCCCAGAGCCTTCTCTTCTCCAGGCTGAACAACACCAACTCTTTTAGCCTGTCTTCACAGGAGAGGTTCTCAGCCCTTTGTTAATTTTCATGGCCTTCTTCTGGACCTGTTCCAACAGGTCCAAGGCTACTTCTCCCCAGCCTTCCACCAAAACCGTGTGAGCATGTTTTGAGTCAGCACAAGTGAAACTGTTTTAGGTAAAAACTGATCCATGTAAGAAACCTCTGGCCTGGTTCTCTCTGATCTAGTTGTCCGTATGTCTCCACCTGCACTTCTTTCAATAGCAGTGCTATCTCAAACAGGCTTAAACACCTTGCACTCCAAGCCTCCTTGCAGGAGCTATATTCCCAGATATGCCAGGGTATTCCTACAGTTATCACAAAGACAAGACAAGGCTGCAACTCGAAAATATCTCTTAAATGATATGGGGAATACTGCAATTTATGACACGTGCTTGCAAGCTTCATTTCCACCCAGTAGAAGGCACAGCATCTCAAGAGCAAGATGAGGATATGGTCGCACATCCTCTGGAGTACTGCTGAGGGTTCATGACTTGTAGACCCAGAAGATGCTCTAGAAAAGAACCCAGTTACCTCCTATCAGGAGTGTGATCTGGAGTCTCTTATTGGGAAACTCTGTATTGTAACAACCTCCATAATGTTCTGGAATTGTGCTCCTAGTGGTTTGTCTTTGCTGCATTCCATCAAAAATGCCAGTGCAGCTCAGTTCACCGGGGTAGCATTATTTCCTACCTCCAGACTGTGTAAAAAGAGAAATAGTGATGAGTGCAATTACACAACCCACCAGAGTGACATTTTCCACATTTAGCAGGAAAGCAGCTTGTGGAGTCAAAGAGCTCTTCAACCAAAAATGCTAGCAAGACATTTGAGGTAAAAACAAAATAAGGGGTGTGTATGACTGAAAACATTAGAAAGAGATTTTAAAAAAGGATTTAAGTGGTAAAATTAATGAAGAACTCATTTGCCTCCAGGCTATAGTTGAGAGTTATGCCTTTAAAAATAATGTTTCTAAAATAATATAATGCTTTTTTACATTTAAAACAGTATTATATCCAAATATTTTAATTTTGACCATCTCTTTGCAGCCAGGAAGCAATGCTTTATTTCTGTCATAATGTATGATGGGAGCCTAGCTCATCCCTCCCCATGGCCCATATGGTGGTGTGGAGCTGTTCTGTTCTAATGACAAACACAGGTGCATTTCAGGATAATGAAAACAGTCTTATCTGTGAGAGATTTTTGCCACAGTACTTTCTGAATAGAGGCTTCCTCAGCTCCATCCTGGTTTAATTTCCTCTTGAAGATTTATATAAACATTAAGAAGTCACCTCTTCCAAGGGGAGTCTGCTGTTCTGGACAGTCCACTGTGTGTGATTCTTCCTCCACAAGGTGCACTATCATTGCTCCTTGGCTGAGACTTCTCCATCTGACCCGGAATCCTCACATTCCATTCCCCTCTTCCATGGCTCTCCAATTCCTTCTCAATTAAACCCTGAAATAGTCCCACTTTTACTTTTGACCATCCTTAGTCAAAAGTAAACCTCCCTCCCCCATCTCTGAGCCCTGGGCCATGTTTGCTCGTTGATCTGCCTGTGTTTTCCTGGCACGGCTGTACTTGGCAGCAGTGCCACATTCCAAGAGCTTCAGACATTTTCCCAGTCCACTGCCTTCTTAGTGCAAATTTCACACTCAGAAAGAGCAAAAGAAAAGGGCATACATGCTTGTATTTTTAAACTCTACTGGTATTCTGGAGCTCCTGACCTGTTCAACCAATGATGATCTGGAAAGAGAATTGCTGCCATCTATTGGAAAGAAAAAACAAGGGCGGTGGTCAGTTTGTTTTTTAGCTTTTCTGCACATTTATCCATCTTATTTTTGGCACGGCAGCTGTTGAGTGAAATGTACTGCATCCTGAGTTGACACCAGTATCTGCTCAGTGGTCAGAAGACAGCCTGAACAAGGATCCTACAGTGCTATCCGTGGATGTCAGTTAATCTCTTCTGCACTGACAGACATAGAATCGCAAACCCACCAGATTTGTAGTTAACATTTTGCTCTTCTTCTCTGCAAAAGGTCTAAAACATCTTACTGACAGGCAGAAAATTACTTTGTCATTAGAGCTCCTAATGCAGGGCCAGGTACCTAGAGGAAATAGCGTGGAGTTCTTTCCATGGCTGCTGCTCTTGCTAGACTGAGGATAAGTGGGATATTTTTGCTAGTTTGACTCAAATCACTAAATTTATTAGAAAAAAAAATTACAGATAATATTTTTGACTGGCAACAGAACAAGTTGGTTTCAAGAAAGAAAAGAGAGCTGCTGGTGAGGAATTCCAGCAACTTGGTACAATCAAACTGCAACTCATTTGAGGAAGAAAAAGTCTGAAAAATAAAACTGTGATATTACAATTTCCCTACATGCCAGCAGTCTCTGCATTAGATCACCTAGAAGTTGTACTAGAGCTTCTTTCCTCTCCTGTGTCATTGCACGGGAGTGTTACATAACTGCAGTTGTAAAAGAAGATATCCATTTGGCTGTATGTGGGAGGGAAAGAGGTACACAACACACTGCATTAAACTTGCAGAACAGGCCAAAAGCACTTCGTTAGCCACATTCTTTGGCACTACCTTTGCTTCATGCATCCTGCCCACAGCAGGGTTATTAGACTGAAAACAGGACCTTGGGTCACTTTTTTTCTACTGTTTTATTTCTGTCATCTTTTGGCTTCCTGGACTTCCTTTTTGACGATTTTTCCCTTGGAAGGTAAGAACAGTATCAACAGCAATAGTGATAGGTTCAATACTGGACTGATAATCAAACATCCACAATGATCTCAGATTTAACATGTCAGACCATCTGTCGGTGGCAGATAAACATTCAGATCATACACCTGACTTTCATGCTCTTTGTAGCTGTTTTACTGTAGATGATAATCTAAGGCCTGACACTGCTTAATGTAAACTTTACCAGCTGGCTCTGAGCCCTCTCCAGGCCATGGTAGCACTTAATTGTTGGAAGAAATGAATGTATTTCATTATCTTACTTCTCTCTAGGTTATGGTGACATTCATCACAGAAATAACAGCCCCTCTCCCCCACTTAATCTGCTCAAAGCCTGCAAGGAACATATCTTTATGGTGTTTTCAAATCACCTGTCAGTTGGAAATTAAGCTTAATCAGCAAATCTGAAGTCACAGCAAACACTCCAGCATTTATGCTGGCAAGAGGCCCAGGTATTAATCAAGGTTAGTAGTTCTTCCACAGACCTGCAGATAGCTGTGTGGCAGAATAAAGCAAAGCCTCTTTAGCCACCTGAGCTGCTCAGAGGAAGCGATCCAGACCAGGCTAGTGCATATTCCTTGTGTCCTCAGAGAGGAGTCAGTTTTTGGGCTATGTCTGTACATTATCTATGGGATCCTGGCCAAAATCAGGAGTTTCCAGCAGCTACTGCAGCAACAGTCAGGAAGGCAATGCTGAGACAAGAAAGACAGGAAAAGTAAAGCCAGCATAAGAGAGTCAGAGGCACGAATTCCACATAATCCATGACAGACAGAGAGATGGATAAATCATAAGCCCTGAGTGTATATATGTAGAGATATTCATGGAGAGGGGTTCTTTGTATCAAAGCTTTCCAAAGTTCAAGACCTGGCTGATTCTCAGGACTCAGCTCCCAGAAAACTGCAAAAACAGTATCTAAGCTGTTAGCCCAGACCAATGTGGTAATTTAGCACATCCTTTCAGACTCAGTTAAACTGAATTATCCCACATTTGCTACGGAGTAAGGGGGTACACAAAGACTGTTTCCATGGCTCAGCTGCCACAAGGAAATTTTTTAAGTAACTTGACTGCATCTGAGCCCTCAGACTCAGAGCTGACCAATGTCTATTTTTGCAAACAAATGTTATGGAGTGGTTTGGAGAAAGCTGGACAATTTCAAACCTCATACCTCCAAATATTTATTACCTGTGCCATACAGCACAGATAGATGGGCTACTTCTAATTCAGCCCAGAAATTCAGATCACTCGCCAGGAGAGCCAGAACAGATCTTCTTCCTACACAGAGCCCACACTTTTCATTTCTGTGTGTCACCTGTAACCTGCAGAATGGACAAAAGGATTCAACACATGAGAAACTGGAGGAAAAAAATCTGAATAAAACAGGTGGGTCCAAACAATTGCTTTATCCCTTGTATTCCCACAAGGCTGATATGCAACAGGAGTTCTATGCAAACACTTTAATCTTCCTTAAATAAACGCCATTTTTTCTTTCATGTAAATAAATCAAATTGTCTCATATTTTTATTTTACACAAGGTCTCTTTGGTTATTTATCTCCTTTCCATATCTACAGGGACTCTAATTTTTCTTTGGCTTTTAAAAAGCAAAGTGTTTCCTTCCAATTAGAATCAGATATATCACTTCTGCTTCCAGGCAACCCACCTCCATTTTACAACTGCAAGCAAGGACTGTTCTTGCATTTGGATCCCTTCAAAGAATTGTGAGATACATAAATCTTACTGACAGTGAAGCACACACTGAAAAGCTAAATTGCTCCCCCAAAACTTGGGTATTTGTGGCTTAAATAAGATCTGTTCCCAAAAATTAATTCTGGGTACTAAAACCAGACCTGGGATTACTGAGAGAAAACAGCTATCAGGAGTGTAAAAAAATAGCAAATGTTTCTTTAAACTCCTCTGACAAGTAAAACTCAATTTTCTTTGCTGCACACACAGTAAGGTCTTACTGTCTGCAAGAACTTAGCTCAGAGCTCAAATAAAAAGCCATGATGAGCTGCCAGAAGTTCTGTTCCTCAGTCTCATAGAAGGTTTCTTTATTGCTCCTCTAACTCCCATACACTCCTGCCTAACATCCAGTCACAGACGCAGTGATGGGAGATGACAGTAATTCCAGGATCACGCTCCCTCATGCAGAGAAGATCTCACTGTACCTACAAGGAGACAGACTCTGTTCATTAGCAGTGTAAGCAAAAAGCACATGGATTGTGGGCTCAGCATGCATAAATCTGCTATCAGACCTACTCTTTGCCATGTAGGTGGTCCCAAATGTTTGCTTGCTTTATTTCTTGGGAGATTTGTAAGCTGCACCCTGTTTAAATATTGAACCTGTAGAAGGACTGCTCCCTGCCAGTGTCCACCATCCACCATCCAAGGGGCACCTTACTTCTATCCCTCAGGCTGGGGAATCCCTGGCTGCGGCACTTGAAGGGCAGCTGGGAAGACCAGCCCGTGGAAAGGCACGATTTCATTAAACAACAGACAGTTCACATCTCCTAGGAGATGACAAAGCAGCATTTTCAAATCAAAAGAGCTTATTTTTGAGCCGTGTGGTTATTTAATGAAACATTGGTATTTTTCACATTGGAAACAGACATTTTAGCTACACTGGATACAGTTTTTCACATTGTAAATGAAGGAACCAAAACATCATGGTTGGCTTTATTACTTAAGAACAGGCAGTTGAAGTATTCCCAGGCCTGCATCCTGCTAAGCACAGTCACCAAGCTCTGGGGCTGTGCAGGGTGAACAACCCCAGCTAACCTCATCCCTGGAATCTGGCATTTAAAGGCTTCCAGGGCCAGATACCACATCCAGCCACATCGTTTTACAGCCATTAATGGACTATATCCCCACAGCATGGCAAACCACTTCCTAATTGATTTGATCCTGCGGCAAAAATCACTAAAATGCCCTGCGCAATAATGTTCCCTTTTGTTCACCTCATACCCACCTCTGGATCCTGTCTTTCAGGCCTCATGCCAGGAGAAGCCATTCCTCCCCCTTGTACTGGGCAGTGGTGAGGCCACACCTCGAGCACTGTGCTCAGTTCTGGGTCCCTCAGTTCAGGAAGGACATTGAGGTACCGGAGGGGTCCAGAGAAGGGCAGTGGAGCTGCGGAAGGGGCTGGAGCATGAGTCCTGCAAGGAGCAGCTGAGGGAGCTGGGATTGTTCATCCTGGAGAAAAGGAGGCTCACGGGTGACCGTATCACTCTCTACAACTCCCTGACAGTAGAGTGTAGCCAGGTGCGGGTCGGGCTCTTCTCCTGGCTAACCAGTGGCAGGATGAGAGGACATGGCCTCCAGCTGCACCAGGGGAGGCTTAGGTCGGACGTTGGAAGGAATTTCTTCACAGAAGGGGTGATTAGACATTGGAATGGGCTGCCCAGGGGGGTGGTGGAGTCACCGTCCCTGGAGTTTTTTAAGGAAAGTCTGGACGTGGCAGTCAGTGGCATGGTCTGGTTGACACGGTGGTGTTCGGTCATGAACTGGACTCGAAGATCTCAGAGATCTTTTCCAACCTCATCGACCCGCAGGATTTTTTCCCCTGAGGGGTGTGCTCCCCACACGACCCTGCTGCTCCACGGAGCACTTGGCTCCCGCTGCCGCTGGGCCGGCGAACCTCAGGGCGGCAGCCGGCAGAGAACGCTGGGTGCCCGGGAGGTGGGAGGCGCGGAGCTGGGAAGTCCCCGCGGAGGAGGTGGCGGAGGCGGGGACGGCGGGGGAGGGCTGGCAGTCCGTCCGTCAGCTGAGCGGGGCCGCTGCTGCCATGGGCGCGCCGTGAGGGGTGAGCGGGGACGGGGTCCCTGAGGCCAGCCCAGAGCGGGGGGCGGCGGTCGGCATGGCCGGGCTCGCCCGGTGACTCGGCGGATCCGGGGTGGGCCTGCGGGAGGGAAGGGCAAGGCGGGGAAGCGCCGTTTTGCGGCTCCCGGGGGCCGCTGTGGCCCAGGGACGGAGCGGCCGTGCCTGGGCAGCAGCGGGTGCGGGCGCCGTAGCCTCCCCAGCACCGCAGCGGGGTGTGCCGGAGAACGGGAAAAGGGGACAAGAAAGCGAAAATGAAAGTTAAAAATCAGCGGAAATGGGATCTCGGCGTGAAAGGGCGCCGGGGCGCTGACAGGGCCGGGCGGGCGGCGGGGCCCGTGTGCTGTCAGGGCTGGGAAGGGAGTGGGTGAGGCGGGAGTCCCGTTTCGTTCCCAGAGGGATGGGCGGCTGAGGAAGGGTAGGTTGGCCCGAAAGATGTCTTGGCGATCATGCGGTTTAGGCCCATGGAGGATTAACCTAGGCTCACGGATACTTCGGTGTAGCGGGGTCAGAGGGATTGAAGGTGCCTGTGTGCTGTGACAAGGCACGTGGCTTATGTGTTTAATGAGTGTGTGATTATGCTTTCTTTACAACTGGGCAAGAAATTGAGAGTTTTCTCTTGGCAAACCTTGAAATAGCTGCTTCAGAGATGTCCAGCAAGTTGAAGGACTGTCCTGCTGAAAATGGAGAGCATTCCAAGAGTAAAATGGAAAATGGAGTGGACAGCATGGCTGCCCCAGCCCTTAACACCTACACCCCAGAAGAGATGTTGCAGCAGATGAAAGAATTAATCACTGAGAACAATGAGTTAAAAGGTGAATGCATATGTGAGCTGGTCTTGAGATGCAAGAGCCCCAAGTCTCTTCTGAAGCATGTGTTTTGTCCTATGTGTATGAATTTTGTGCTCATTTGTCCTTGCTGGGTAGCACTCACGTATAAACAACTCTGCAAGTGATAATGCCAGTTTGATAAGACACATCAATAGGATATTTGGTAGCACACATCAGATTGAATTGGTGTAGTAGATTAGGGGGAGAACAGCTCAGTGTAAGGGTGATTTTTTTATATATAAACAGTATAGCACTGTGTATTTTTGGAAGTGATGTGAAAAATCTCTTCCTGTGATGTCTTTTCGCTCATCAACCTCTAAAAGCTTTTTTTGGTTTGTATTGTAGAACTGTTGGCTCCATTACAAACATTTTGCCAAAGCTGCATCAGGAGGGGTGGGTACTGTACCTTCCGTCCTTCAAAAAGGAGTGGTGGCTATGGCAGGGTACATCTGGGAGAAACCAGTAGCTTTCCCTGAAAATCCCTAATGATTTGAGTCCTTCAGGTGAGATAGATTTGTTTCTGGATCCCAGGAATTTAGGTATCACTTATTTTTTTCTTTAAATGGTTGGAGCAAAACCCAGGGGATCTGAGAATTTTCTGTGTAAAAGACAGAGGTAGCTTACTGTTTATATGACAGCATATATTTGCTGTATTGTGGTTTTACACTAGTGTTTAAATTTCTCCTGAATCATTTTTGGACCTGGTCCAAGTTCTCTGTCTCATAGGTATCTAGCAGGAAAGTTGTTTGTAGAAATACCTCTGGTATTTTGCTAAAAAGGCCTATATAATATAAGATAATGTTCTGGGACATATTTACAGCTGCTGTAACTTGTAACTTGTAGAATCATTCTCCAGACTTCATTTTTTTTCATAAGCTGAAGGATTCATGGACAGTTTATTGTATGACATCAGGACATAATGGAAGTTACTGGAAAATACAAGTATAAAGGATTTTTAAGCAACCAGCTTTGAGTTGTTTACTTTAAAAAAAGCATGTGTAAAATAATTTCATTGACTCTGCTTAAAAATCTTGTAAGCATTTTTCAATAGTAAGGCTGATACTGTTTCACACTGACTTTGTTACATACAGGGAACTGACTTGGCTGTAAGTTGCTTGGTGTATTTTTTCAGTGCTTGCAATTGAATCTTAACCAAATGTTGGAGGAGGGCATTGTTGGGAATAGTTGAGGCATTTGATTTGATAGCACGTGTATCTGTTTCCAGGCAGTACTTTACCAGTCTAGGATGTTTTCCCTGCCAAGTCTCAGTAGTTTCAGAAGCTCAGTTCAGCAGTTTCATTTGGGCTGATCATGTAAATACCACACACAGCAAGTTACCAAATACCTCTTGTGAACAATCCTTTTTGACTTCTTGGTTTAGGAAAAAGTCAAGAAGTCAGTGAGTGTGGGCATGTGATCTCAGCAGTGGATTTAAAGCTATTTATTATAGTGCTAAGGGACTATGATAAGTTTAGTTTTGGCTTGGTATTTGAGGTACGCCAGACAGAGGCTCACATTTCATACCCAATTATTGCCAACCCGTTTGATACTGAAGAATGCTGAGCTCAGTGTAGTGGAAATCTGCTGTTTCATGGACAGTATTAACGTGATTCAATGTCTTGTCTCTGGCTGCCATTTAGAAGCCATGAAGTTGCACAACCAAGCTATGAAGGACCGTTATGAGGAACTTTCCACCTGGAGAGAGAAGCAGAAAGAAGAACGAGAATTTTATGAGTTAAAGTTTAAGGAGGCAAAGCAGTGCTTGCAGGCCAAGTGCATTGAAAATGAACAGCTACAGCAGCAACTTCAGAGCTTAAAGGAAAGAGAAGAAGGAGCTGAAATGGTAAATAAGGAATTGGTTAGATTGACATGCTTATGAATTGAAAGTCTGGAGCATTCAGTCTGTGCTATGATTCTAGGATTCATCACACTGAAAGGTTTGGAGATTTGTTAACATCCTCATTTTTATCCTTAGCTCTGACAAATGGTCTTGACCTGACTTACTCTATAAAGTGAGGCCTTTCAAAATCTAGTAACAGAAAATTATCAGATAATTTACATTTTCGTTAACTTTTAATAACAATAATTAAACTTTTTTACCTAATAAATAAGAATTAGCATTTCTTGCTGATTTTTCATTTATTCTTGGATATCTCTTGACTTTATCCTTCCCTTTGCTTGTTAGATTATCTGTCTCTCACGATCATTTAATTGCTTTGTATTGTGTTCCCAAGAGCATGTTTCCAGGGAGAAGCTGACACATAAACAAGCAAAAAAAAATTATGTGCCATCTATTTTTATTTTATCAGTCTTCTTTTATGAAGTCTGAGGTCAGATTAGATCTGTGCTTCTGCTACTCCATTTGAGTCTGACTGAGCTTTCTCTCTGTGTCCTGCCTTTGGCTCTGTTACACATAATTTCTAATGTTGCAGGTGGTTGCACAGTAGCCAGGCAACATTTTGCAGGTGGTACTGAAGGCGTCTGTGGGCAAAGCCGATCAAAACAAAACCTGCTTTGTGTACCACATGGTCATGTGAAAAGTTACTTAACAAGAAGTTCCATGCAGAGCCAAACTGATGCATTCTGGTGTCTGGTACCTCCAGGACTCATGTGGATTCTCTGTTGTCTGATGAAGGATGAGTGTATTAACGTTTTTCTCAACAGAGTCACTAGTAAACTATCCTTTCCTCTCCTGACTGTTTTATGGAACTCAGTAAGAAATGTTTCAGCCTGTAAATCAAAATTGGCCAATAAACTCAGAAGATGCAAGGGGGAGGAAAGTCACGTTTAAATAGTGGGATTGTGTAAGTATTACTTACACAATCTTTACAGACTGAAAGTTCTGTTTCAGGATTGTCAGGAAAATTCAGGATTTCATAAATCATTCAGAATTTCCTAAATCTGGAATTTTTTTTTTTAAGGAAAAGTAGAGGATTTATAATCCTTCTACCTGTTGTAGAACTTGCACTTTGAATGCTTTTCCAGCCTGCTTGAGAAATCTAAAATCTCTCTTTCACTGGAACTGACTCTAAATGCATCCTCTTACAGTATAAGCACAAAATCAGAGGGAGCAAGAGGTCAGAGAGGGAGAGTGCTATTGTGGGATGAGAGACACTGTCAGCATAGAGATAATTTGGAGATTCAGCATAATCATAGCTTAGAATGTAATTCAGACTCCAGGAATTGTCCAGAATTTGCATTGATGGTATGTGGTGTAATAAAGGCATTATCAGGAGGTGGAAGGCTCAGATTACAAAATGAGGAAGAAACAAACTCACAGGGAAAGTTTCATAATGGGGAGCGGCATTCAAATGAGAGGGAAAAATGAGTCCTGCTGGTTATGTAGAAGCTTAAGAGAGGGTTTTGAGTATCCTAGAGAAAGGGAACAGGCAGAAGGCAAAGGAGATGGTCATGACTGGAAGGAGAGAAGTGTGGAAGAATCTGTGAGGAACAGAGACTTTGTAGAAGGGATCTAGGACTTTGTGTGAAAGTCAGGGAATTGAAGAGATTTATACATGGAAATGGGGTACAAAGAAGTTACATGGTGAGGAAAGGCTAAGAATGGGGCATGTGGAAAAACTCGCTGCCCACTGGTCTTTTCTCCCTTGAATCTTAGTTAGATTTGGGAAAATAGGGATATGGGTGAAAAAATGCAATAATTGTGGAGGTTGGCTGATACCCTATGTGGTAGCAAAGGGTATGGATTTAGGCAAAAATTTACATCCTAATTGTCTGTGCATTGAGAGAACCAGTCCCATGTTTTCCAGCAGCATGATCCCCAGTGTTTGATTAACTTGGTTTTATAGTTTAGACTTCTTGCTGTTGAGTGAACCAAAACATAGTTTAGAGGTCTGTACAGTGGGTTTTCCCAGGCAAGCCTGAACAGAAAAGAAGGGATGTAGAACACAGTTGTGTTCAGGTTCTGTGCTCCTTGGCTGGTGTTCCCTTTTGGTTGGCTAATGCGGAGTGTGTTTATCCCAGGAGGGCTGCATGGCTCCTGAGAAGGAAGTGAGGCAGCTGAAGTCCCAGGTGCAGCGGCTCCAGGCTGAGAAGGCAGATCTGCTCGCCATCATTTCAGAGCTGCAGGTCAAGCTGAACATCTCAGCAGAGGATTCCTTTGTGGAGATTGGGATGAACGTAAGTATAGGGAATAAAAGAAACACAGTAACCTGCAGCTAGGTTTTGTGATTCTTTGGTCTCTTACACTACCTGCTGTGGAACACTTGTGTATTACAAAATGTAGTGGTAAAGTCCTTCCTCTTTAAAGTTCTAAGTAAATTAATTTCATAGATAGTCTCTATTGCACTAGTTAAAAATGTTAAGTTTTTTCTTAGTTGGAATTTCTGGGAACATCAGTGCTATGTTTTGTTAAGGGGCAACACCTGTGCATAGACAGGGGGTATTTTCTTTTGAGAATGGGGCTTACTTCCTACTGACGGATAGGTAGAGATGCAGGCAAACAAAATTAAATGCAAAACTCTATAGAGTGTTCCCTAGAGGCATAAATATGTACTTATTTTGCAGCTCTTGTATCTGGAAAATCTTCACAGGCAAACTGAAATGTGAAAATGCAGGCCTCTGCTATCCTTCTATCCCCCATATCCTCTCTCTGGAAAGTAGAGGTGCAACAAGAAATTAAAATAATTTAATTAAAACTTCTTTGGAGTTGTCAGATAAAACTCAGGGGTGCATTCTTTTTTTTGCTAGAAGGATTCTCCTTTGGGCTACAAAGATCAAGGGGTGGGGTTTGTAGTGGGAAAGAAGAGTGGTTCTTTAGGAGGCAGGAGAGTGATTTCTAGGCTTATATTGAAAGTCACCTGCGGTGCCATTGACTTCCTGTGTGGTGCCCAGTCATCCTCACAGGGGAGAGTGGCTGTGGAAGTTGCTGATGAATAGAGAAAGGGAAATCTCATTGTTGTTCCTCTTCTCTGATCAAGCTGGAAGAGCTACAGGAAGTATTTAAATCAAGAATTTCCAAACATGAAGATGATCTGTAGGAGTTTTTTATTTATCTCTACTGCCAAGATAGCAATTCTCCCTGTTTTTCTTCATTCCTTAACTCAAATAAATAAAACTCTGTCCTGCTTAGTACAAATACCAAGCTAATCGTGTTTTTTTCTCTCCTAGGAAGGGGAAATAAATAGAACTGCAAAGGAACATCAAGAGAATAGTGGTGAAATGCCCAGTAATGATGCTGTCTACACGTACGTAGGTTCTTGTGTGATGTGTGTGATTCAGACTTTTGCCTCGGGTTTTGTTTTCAATGTAAGGAGACTTCTTTCTATGAGGAATGTGCTGGAAAATCCTCTTTTTCTTTAGCTTTGCACCCCTCCATTGCAGTAGCTCTACCTTCCTAGCATGTGGAAGCTCTCTGACATTTTTCCTTCCAATTTTTCCTAGCTGACAAGAGGGAATGCATATTCTGGTCAGTTGGCCAGGCATTTATGGACATTCTGACTTGCCAACTCTTCAGGCTTTTAAGGGAGACCAAACAGAAATGACAAAGATAGATGTTGCAGGGACTTCTTCCTTCCTAATCATTGGAGACCATCTAATAGAGTATCTGTCCTCTACCAAATTATATTGATGTTGGTAAGAGTTAGAGGTCTTGTAGTGTTTCAGATCTGACCCTGTTTGTGTGGGGTTGGTATGAAGTGTATCTATGATGGGGTAGACACACAGTGCAATAATATAGTCCTTGCTTTTCAGGTCACTGGGTTTAAGATACCAGCATTCTGTTCAGGTTACTTATCAAAATTTGATCTTTACATCAGCTCTAGGACACAAGGGACTTTCTTGCCCCTGGCTGAACCTTTACTCCTTGTGGACATAGACAACTGATACTGTTAAACTTTCCAGTTTGGGTACTGCCCAATTTAGCAGCTAGGTGGTTTTGGCTGAACTCTTATTTACTCTGTGCCTTTGCTTTTGAAAGGGAAGGATATGGAAAATGCTAAGGACATAGCAAGCCAGAAAGCTGTGCTCCATGTACAAGTTGTCACTTCCTATGTCACTGCAAGGGAGAACAGTGTTTCAATGTAATATCATAGAAACTTGTCCCTCAGGATGCAGTTAAGAAGTTGAAAGAGGAGAGAAAAAAAAGCATTACAGTTGTGGATGAAACTGAGAGAGTTGCTGACCACAGACTGGGCTGCAAGTATTAAGCTTGTTGTTAGTTGTGGCTTGTGAGAACACTGATTATGAGAAGACATTCCCTGTGGGACTTACTTACCTTTGGAGGAGAATCTGGGCCATATCTACAAGAACAGGGGACATACGTACCTCTTAAAATATTTCCAGTGTCACCACGTGTCTTTGTCCAGCACTGAAACTTTAGACGGGTGCTGTTAACAGGTTCAAAGAAATGTGATCCACTCAAGATGGATTTATTTCTGTAAGGGTAGAACTACACTAAAAATCCCCTGATAAAAGTTATTTACTTAAAATATCCTGGCTGAACACTGTCTTTCGGGTATCGAATTTTGCTCACCAGAGGCTTCTAGTTTTCAGGAGCACACAGAAGACTCTGCTTTGCTTTGTTTTCTGAACTACAAAAGCAAAGTTTTTAACACATGCCGTTTTACAGCTGAGACTCTGAAATGCATAGTATAACTTGCCTATCTTCCATATAGTTTGGGGATTTTGACTTTCTGTTTAGATGGCCGTAAAAATGGAGGTAATGGAATACAGTAGTTTATCACTTACCCTATTTTTAGGAGCTTTGTATTTGTTCTGGTTCACTTTTCAGTAGCATAATATGATTTTGAGAAGAGCTATAAAATGTGAGGAGTGAAACATTAAAGAGATTTTTTCTGAAAAAGTGATTTCTGATTACCATTTTTAGTAGGATATGCTTTCTTTTCCTGTAAAGGAGCGAGGCAGAGATAAGAAATGTTCCATGTTTTATTGTAAAAAAATGTTTGTAGGAAGAGACAGCAGCATTTTGCAGAAAGGGCTGCAAAATTGGTCAGAATAAGTGCATTGGGTTTTGTATTGTCATGACTGCTTTTGCTTTCCTTGCTTAAGTGCTAAATTGTTCCCCCAGCTGGAAGAGAATTGCCTGAGCCCTTCATTTGCACACAGAGAGGCTGTGGCTACTGGTCTTGGCTTTTGGGAATTGGGAATGAGCTGTTTGCTCAGAGCATTGGTTTTCAGCATTGTGTGAAATGGTGGCCTCTCAGACTGGATCCCAGCATTAGGGTTAATGGAGTGCTCTGCTAAAGGGATAGCTGTTTTTATTTACATCTGGTTTGGTTTGAAGCAGGAGCAAATCTGCTGATGAATCTAAGAATTTGGAGTCTGAGGAGCTAACTGTGAGCCAGCTGCTCTGCTGCCTTAGAAATGAAACTCAGAAGAGGGAAAAACTTGAGAAGGAACTGCAGGATCACAAAGAGAGGTATGAAGTAGGTGCACTGTAACATTTGGAGCTGTTTTCTTTCAGGGCTGCTCCAGTTACCAAGTCTCTGAATGATCAGCAACGAGCTGAAATATCAGTGTGATTTGGATGGGGAAATTCCTGAGCACTAAGCTGTAGTAACATTTTGTGGTTGTCCTTATAGGGATAAATCACAGGTTCTCTTCCATGGGCAAAAGAGAATTTATTTTGATTTCCTGAAGCACCACAGATCAAGGCAAATTGCCCATTTCCCCTTGGATTTGAACTATCCCCAGGTTATTCAGAAAGATATGATGACTAGTTGAGGGTGTTCTCTCCATTCACTCCTCCACAGTTTCGTTTTGTATGAATCATCTCTGTGTGGGGCCTTAACCAAATCACTGTATCTAAAACAGGATTACAGTCCTCTTCGTGATATTGGTAGGCTACATTTAGCAGTATGTGAGCTTGCAAAAGCTCCTTAGAAATGTATAAAATAAGTTTCATTCCAAACTTGTCTAAGAGAGATTTTTCACAGTGAGACCTGCATGAGGGTCTGTCTCAGCTCAGTTCTGTGGATATAAATCAGCATGACTGTTCAGGAGTGGTAAATTCCTCAAGCAGTTCCAGATCCCCACTCCACAGAGACAAAATAAGACTTCCTGGACATTATCTACTATGAAAGGTTGGTGTCACAGTAATTGCTTCTATGTGGTCTTCCTAGAAGAGGTAATGAGCCATAACCAAACAATTTTTAGAAACTTCAGCCCCTGAAAATACCACTGAAAACCAGAGGCAATATTAATCACTGGATTCAGTGAACAGACTGACCTATTTCCAAAGAGCTGGCAGTTTTGGACTGTACCAAAAATCAGTCCCTTTGGACTGAATGTCATGACCTTCACCACACCTGCAGACTTACACATTCATTTTAATTAAATGTACACAGTGTCCTGTGTTCTTCAAGAACCCCCATGATTGTGCAGGTCTTCCTGCATGTCTGTGCTTTCCATTCTGCCTTGTGCTTTTTTGTGGCTCTCATGTTACAGAGAGAGTACATCACTTGCATGAAATCCTTGCATAGTCATGATCTCACCTGAAACATAAGCCAAATCCATCATTATTGGCTCCTTCTGTTTTCCAGACTGTCAAAGCTGGAGGAGGAAACCAGAAGCTGCCTGGAGAGTGGGACACAAACTGAACAGGAAGAAGAGAGTTCAGAAGCTGTAAGTACCTGTCTGCAGCCAAGATATAACAACATACAGCTGACCTGTTGGGGTCAGCAACCTCAGGGTCTAGATTTTCTCTTGCACTCATGGAGCAAGGGGCAATTGTCCTGCACAGGAAATGGAAGTGAACATTGAACTCTCCACTACGTATCTTAGAGATGGTTCCAAATTACACCAGCCACTACAAAGGGGTGGGGTTGGTGGCCAAGTATTAGGGAGACTTGGCATAACTGCAGTTATACCTCATTGCCCTGGCCATGCCCAGTAAACAGAGAGAAATACAGTAATTTCTACCTCCAGAAATCATCTAGACTAGGTGAATTTCCTCACTGCTGCCTAGGTCAGCTTTTGGATCAGAATCCAGTGGCAGTACACTGTAAAACAGACTTTAAATGTGGAGCTCATATGGCACCTGCTTTAGGTTTGTTCATTTTTTTAGTGGGATTACAATGGCAGGGCATAACTATCTTGGATTGAGACACAGTTCCAGGCAAAAACTTAGTCCTGATGTTTTCAGTTAAGGGTTTGAAAGAATGCTGGGGTTGGGATTCAGCTCCAGTCAGATGCTTAAACTTCTGTGCTTGCAGCTGTAAGCTTCTGTGTGAGATGAGCATACAATCCCATAGCCTTGGAGATCTTCGTTGGTTCAGTGCAACTGCATAATACAGGCAACGAAGAGTGCCTGTATGTGAGGTGTATGGGTTTCTGAAGTGCCGCATGGGACTTGGAAATATGCTATGGGACCTGTTGGAGAACTGTGCCCTTCTGAAGGTCAGGGCAAGTGTTTCAAGGCAGGGCTGGATTGGTTAAACAAGACCAGTCTGCAGCTGGGCCAAGGGATGCCCTTCCTAGGGAAAGCAGATGATGACTCAGTTAATTAATGCTTCCCAGTGCTCTTATCTCAACTTTGCCTGAGTTACACCCTGAGCCCAAAGCTCCTCACTGAAGTGCTGATACTGAGGTCAGCACTTGTGCTTGTGCTGGCAGCCGTTTCCATCTACACTGTTGGGTTTCTCCTGAGGCTGTTGTCAGCAGAACTCATGTTACCTGCCCCTGTGGTAAAATGCAGGTCTTTAGTGGGACAGTGTGGGGGGGCAGTGTGGAATAATTGTAAAGCCTTGTAGATGAGACCTTATTACTGAGTGTAGAGTGGAACTGTGCAGACTGGCTTAGGCTGTTTTCTCTGGATAAAGAGTAACACTTCCTGCTTATCTCTTAGCCTGCAGCTTTACTATCTTGAATTGTCCATATGTAATTTTCATTATTTTTCTCTAAAAGGTTGGCAGTGAAGTAGAAACCCTGAACCTGCAAGTTTGTGCTCTGTTTAAAGAGCTCCAGGAAGCCCATGAGAAGTTAACAGAAGCAGAATTGATTCAGAAGAAACTTCAAGAAAAGTAAGGCTCCAAAGAGCAAAAGTTCTGTCATGACACCCAGTACATCCTTGCATGGCAACTCCCACCTGGGGAAACTTACCAGCTCTACAAGTATCAACTTAAATAACTGTTTCGTAGAAGTGCTGTAAAAGAATGCTCCTTCTTTGGAGAGATGCTGAAATACAGCAATTGTCAGAAAATCTGAGCTGCCAACCTAGTTCTACAAATAGAACCTCAGTGCCTTGAATTACAGGATTCAGGTTTTAACCTTTCATGATGTAAAGGCAAATCTTTTCTGTTTTCTCCTTCCTAGAATCAATCCTTATTCTGGCTTTAGGGCAAAAAGCCAAAGGAACTGGTTATGACCTTTTCACTTGAGCTGTCTGGGGTTTTGAAGGAAGTTATGTAGGTTATAAAAGACCCTCACTTTTTTTGCTTAGTTTCCTGTCGAATTCCAGTTCTTTGAGATTCATAATAGTAAGAAAGTAAGTGTTGGTTTTGGTAGCTGTGCTTTCTGATGGTTGTGTATAGACTGATTTTTGTCTTTCTGTGTTCTTCATCAAAATAAGCCTTTAAAGTGGACCACACAAATACTCTTTTTACTATATGCCTAGTGGGAAGAATCCATCAGGAGAGGGTGAACAGGAGAGATCAACCCTTTTTTCCTGTTCTGTCAGGTGCCAGGTACTGGAAAGGAAAAGCTTGGCTGCTGCATCAGAATTGGAGGAGAAGCAGCAGCTAATATATACCATCAAGAAGCTGGAACTTCAGGTGGAGAGTATGCAGGCAGAGGTCAAGCTGGAACAAGCCAAGACACATGAAGAAAAGTGAGTATGACTTGGTTTTGTATTCCAGGGAGGTATTGTCAGTGAGGAAGCGAAATCCAAGGGAATCTGGTCAAAAGGGGAATTGAATCTGAAGTACTACTTTTGTGTCCTGCACCCTTTGAAACTATGTTATGTTTGTAGATTATGAAGTAGAAGTCTGTATTATTTCATCTACTGAACCTCTCACTTAGGAATACTTGAGCTGTCAACTCTGACTTGTATCTTCCTTTAATCATAAAGTCAAAAGTGGAATAGAGCTGGGTGTAACATACAAGTGGAGGAAGCAGAGAAGTGACAACAGCTGTGCCACGGACTAGCAGGGGTAAATGCGGACACATCCTGGAGAGCAGGGACAAGTCAGGTGGTGACAGTGCTGGGAAAGTGACATTAATGAAGAGGTCTGCAATCCCTACAATATGTTTGCACTAGGAGAGTCAAGTGTGTGGTGAAGCTGAGGTAAAGAGAGGCTGTTTGCTTTGGCTCCCTGCTCCCTTTCATGTGTAGTCCATGTAAGGAGTGAAAATGTTGGTCCAAGCTGTTCAGAGAAGTTGAACTTCCTGAAGGACACATCTTCTAGCTGCTGCAGAAGCTGCTTGTTATCTTTGGAGTCTGTGTCTTGTTTTTCTGATGAATTCTCCTTTACCTGAAGTCTGAGTCAAGACTTGGATGTCTTCCTTAGAGGGGTGTTACATTTTTAACAGAATTTGTGAGCTTCAAATAAAAATACTGAGTAATGGATTCTTCAATATGAAATGCAGATGATCACTAAGGACATTCATTGTCACTCAATCCATGGATAGAGCAGCACACAACTCATTGGAAGAGAGATGTTGAGAAATGGAGCATAACTTTTTCTCACCAGAAATGCAAATTGATTTGCAAGAAGCCAGTAGTGGCTTTTTTTAAAGTTCTAACATTATTTAGATTTCAAAGAATTGTTTCAAACCTTCATCTCTTTTCTTGTCATAAACAGGGCAAGATACAATAACCTCCAGGATTCATATAGCAAACTCCTTCCAGAACTCACTGAGGCAATGAAAAAAATTGATGAAATGAAACTCAAAGAGGTAAACTCATCACAAGAAGAAATCATAATTAATTAGGGGTGAGCGGGAAGGGATGGGACAACATCTCTAGGATCAAATTTGGGCAGGAAACCATTGTCATCCCTTCTACATAATAACATGCAACATAGCAGCACTGCTCTGATAAACATAGATCCTGTGCTGTCAGTTACAGAGAACTTTATTCACACATTAGTCCTTCCATGGTGTAAGGTCTAATCTGCAGTTCAGCATAGAGTCCAGTCCTTAGACAGAAGTGATAGACACATCAGTGTTCCTGCAGCATCACTTAAAAAATTGTGGTAAATATATAAACATTTTTGTATTCTTAAATAGAATGCCTGCCACAATGAAGTCTTGTTAATAACTGAGCCACCATGGAAGTGCCAGATTGTTCTGTGTAATTTCAGAAACTAGGAAAACATCTTTTACAATGTCCACTAGGGAGTTGTCTTTTAACTTGATACAGTGTAGTTTGAAAGCTCAAAACTAATCTTTAAGGTAAAAATATCAGTCACCACTGCTGTCTTAGTCCAAGCTCCTTTGGTGACCAAAACTGGAACCTTTTCGAAGGACAGGAGGAGTAAGAAGCAAACATTCACTTTGAGGAGGGTCGTATTTGGAGTTCGTCTCATAATCACAGTTGTTCTTTGCAGCTGAACAAAGTGGATAAAGATGTGGTGGAACAACTGACAGCAAAGGTGGAGTTGGCAGAACAAGCCCTTGCTGCAAAGCAGCTCCAGATAGATGAAATGAAGCAGCTAATTGCTAAGCAAGAGGAGGACCTTGAAACTATGTCTGTGCTCCGTGCTCAGGTATCAGCTCTTCTTCACAAACTGGCTACTTCCCCGATCCAATATTCAGAAACCAGGAAGTATTTAATGGCTCACTCTGGAATACTGAATACGTTTTCTCAACTTCAAAGCATGATTCCCCTTACTTGGCTTGCCTTGCAGATCCCTGCAGAGCCTTTACCCACTATATTCTTGGGCTCTGTAGGAGGAGCTGTGTATGCTGGAGTCTGGCACAACAAACAGGAGTTGGGAGTAGATGTGTATTTAGAACCACTGGCTTAAGAATCACTGCGTATGTTTTAGGGATGATTTTACTCAAACCAGCATGTGTTAAGTGACTAAAAAGGGTTTGCCTCACATTTAAGGCATAGAACTGGCATCTTGGCCTGCTTCCACTATGTGAGCCACAGATTTGTCAGTGTAATAAGTCAAGTCACCTCCTCACTGCTTGTCTGTGCCTTGTTTCTGTTTCTGTACAGCAGGGGCAATAGCTGTGTCCCAGGTAAGACACTCGGAGTACCTTTTACACAGTCCAGAAACAATTACGTCTCCTTCACCTTGTGAGAAGTGCAGGTCTTGGCTTTGCAGTGTGTGGGTGTTTTGAGTAGATGCAGGTTATGATACAGATTTGTAATTTTGACATGTAATATACGAATATACTTTAGTCAAAGTTACAAATTTTCAGCCTGATTTCATTTCTCTGATCAGATGGAGGTTTATTGTTCTGATTTCCATGCTGAGAGGGCAGCGAGAGAGAAGATCCATGAGGAGAAGGAGCAGTTGGCTGTCCAGCTGGCATACCTGCTAAAAGAACAGCAAAACCTTGAGGATCTTAGCCGGTGAGAACAGACTTTGGCTGAACTGCCTTTGCACTGTCCTGTTACTCTCTCTATTGGAGTTGACCAACACTGTCTTGCGAGCATCTCAGTAGAAAGGCAAATAACTTTTCATACATTTCTTGCATAATTTGAATTTAAAAGGAGGAAAAAAGTGAATTGGCTGACTTCTCATTTTAATTTTCTGGTAGAATCTCTGTAAAGTGTGTTAGTTCTTAGTTGGGCGCCTTAGTAAGTTTTCATTTGGGATGATTCATGCTTGGTAAATTCTCCCTGTTGATCCATGTGAGTTTCTTTGGGTTCTGGGCATCAATTTTAGCAGTGAATCTGCAGCTAATCTTGCTGCTTGTGTGCCAGGGATATCTGCTGCTTCTACAGGAGGCAGTGGTGAGTACACAGTTCTGAGTACTGTGGTAGTTGAATCAAGCTACATTTCACATTAACTGTACACTAAGCCCTTTTTCTGGTATAACTTGTTATAGCTTTAAGCAAATTTGCAGTTTTCCCTGAACAGCTGAGAGTCCTTGGAGCTTTCCAGAGAAGTGTGCCCTAGGTCCCTAGGTGTGTGGCTGCCCAAATCCCACTGCTGCTGTCAGTTGCATGACCCTGATTTCAGCAGGCCTCTGATCTCACAAAGCAGTGGAATTTCTAGGTCCTCTTTCTGAGCATCAGTTGTGAACTAAATGCATGACCAGCTGACAGGAGTCTGTTTTCAGAGCCCTTGACTTGTTTATTCTCCACAGAACCTCTCTGGCAGAGATGCAGAGTCGCCACGGAGCCAGGATGCCGGATCGGGAGCACTCGCCTCACCTTGTCCAAAGAGGTACTGCAAGCACCTTCTCCAGCTCTCGGGGTCAGGTTCAGGTTAAACCAGCTTTGCTTGGCTGCAGGCAGCTTCCCTCTGGCTGTTCTGGCAGCTGGGTGGCTGCAGAGAGCAAAATCAGGTAATACAACAGGTAATCATTCATCTTGTCTGCTTGCAGGAACCAATAGTCAAGACTGGCAAGAGCAGCAGAATATTTCAGTTTATTCATGTCCTAAATGTGAAGAAATTCTACCTGATTTGGACACTCTGCAGATTCACGTTATGGACTGCATTAACTGAGTGATGCCCTCCAATTCTTCATCTTCTGGAATTTCACTTGCCAAACACTTTGGGTTTCTTTCTTTCTTACTCAAACAATGCTCAGCTCTTATGTCCTGTGAAGGAGTTTTTCAGGGGTTTTCTCATTAATACAGTGGGAAAAGGGTTATTCTTCCCCTGCCCTGTAGTCACTAATTTTGTTGTAATCTGCTTTAGGGAAGGTGTTTTCATAGATTAACAACATGGATATGCTACAGAACTCGCAGTGTGTCTGCTGCTACGAAATCTTTCAGGAACATTCCCCTGAAGTGCTCTGCTCTATGGCTGCCCTGCAGAACGGGGCTCAATCACTGAAGTCGGAGGAGAGATGAGATATTTGCTGATCAACTCAAAGTACTGTGAGACTGTAAATACTTCATCTCTCATACACTATATACCAGGAAATTAATACATGAAACAAGCTGTTCGAGAAGCTTTCAGCAAAATGGAATAGTGCTGTATTCATCGAACATTTGAAGTGAGCCCTGCTCTTCCTCCAGATGGCCATTTTATTGCTGCCCTTGTGACCATACTAATCTGATGTTAAATTTTCGATGGCTTATGTAACTTCTTGCTTTAGCCAGATGTGGGTAAGGTTTAAAATGGATCAGCTAGGTCTGATATATGTAGCTCCTGGTATTCTCAAGTCACTTGGTTTTATAGAACTGTTAATTTTTATGATGTTGTCTTAATTTTTCTTTATTATAATAAAAGCATTTGAACTTGTACAGTATTGTGGTAGAAAGCACTGAGATGGATGTAACCTAATTTTAAAAGAGTATAGTGGATTTTCACATATCAAAATAAATCTATTACAATTATAAATTTATCTATGCCTGTGAATACTTGGGAGACTGAAACAGGATTGCAAATTCCTATGTCTGAAAAACTTGTGTATAAAGAACTGTTGCGGATTAGTTCTGTTCTGGCCCTCCCAGGTGCTTTTATCTCGACAAAAGGGAGACAATCTGTTTTTTGCCCTTGTAATTTGTGTAAGTTTTTTACTTTGTCACTGTTCTAATTATCACTTGTAGATTCTGGATTCTTATTTTCAATTACAGCTCGTATATAGCTTCATCCATAATTTCAGGTAACACAAGAGCTGACTATTGTGAAGAGGTATTCATCAGCCTGGTTGCAACCTTCTTCATCAATTACAGGTAGTCCCAGCAGATGCAATCTCTTACTGGCTTTTAATTGTTTCCTTGTGACACTAGGATTTATGGGCTTTTTTTACCCTGAATCCAATTTTATTATGGGAGCTTTGTGACAGTTATGGATTCTGCAATGGTCAAAATCTGATGGAAATTCTACTAGGCCAGAAGCAAACTAACAGAATGATAATAGAGCTGATTTCATCTGAGAAGTATTAACCTTAATGAAAACACAGAAAATCAGTGTGAAAGGCCGAAGAAGGAATAACTTACACATTCATCAAGTCGAAATAAATAATTTGAGGAGGTTTCAGAGAGAAGACATCTTAGCACAGGAATACTGAGAGGAAAACATGGGCATTAGGTGAAGTAGGTCTTGCTAGAAAGATAAGAGTAGGTCTAATAGTACAAATCAGGAGGGGCAAGGAACTCCAAAGAGTAAAGCCACAATACACTGAAACCTGTTCATGCTACAGGGACAATTATTTTTCTGTTGTCATTAGTAACTGCAGTGCAGCAATGAGCTTGAACATCCTCAGAAATATTTTTCACAGAAGTATTTATAGTTGTATCAAAGAAATACTGAACCAAACTACAAAATTCTGTCCACTGCCTGTGACAATAACTGGGATTGAATTTGCTGGTGTAACACAAGCGTTGACATTATTTAGGTTATCCAGATGGGGACGGCACCCCTCCCTGAGGCCACTACGCCCAGACACGGGCAACTCTGAAGCTAAATGAGCTTACCCAGAGCCTGTATCAGGAATAATGTGTCCAGCAGGACCAGGGATGTGATTCTTCCCACTGTGCTGGGCACTGGTGCAGCCACATCTTGAATCCTGTGTCCAGTTCTGGCCCCTCAGTTCAAGAAGGACATTGAGGTGCTGGAGCGTGTTCAGAGATGGGCAACAGAGCTGGTGAAGGGGCTGGAGCCCAAGTCTGATGAGGAACAGCTGGGGGGGGCTCAGCCTGGAGAAAAGGAAGCTCAGGGGGGACCTTATCACTCTCTACAACTCCCTGACAGGAGGGTGCAGCCAGGTGGGGGTCGGGCTCTGCTCCCAGACAACCAGCGACAGGACGAAAGGATACGGGCTCCAGCTGCACCAGAGAAGGTTTAGGTTGGATATTGGGAGGAATTTCTTCACAGAAAGGGTGATCCCAACCTCATCAATCAACACCCCGCCATCGCCCGCCCCCTCGGCGGATACCCGCACCCTCCCCTCCGCCCGCCCACAGCCAAGATGGCGCCGGGCAGCGCCACTGCCGCCAGCACGAAAGATGGCGCGTGCGCGCATGCGCGGAGGGGGCGGGGCCGGCCCGAATTCTGGCGGGCAGCTGGAAGCGCGCGCGGCGGTGAGCGGGGTGCGTGAGGGGACCGGGACACACGGAGCGGGCTCGGGGGATGGAGCCGGGGCCGAAGGGTCGGGGAGCCGCGGGGGAGGGAGCCCCGGGGGTGGTCAGGGTTCCACTGGGTGGCGGAGGCGGCGAACGGAGAGAGGAACCTTGAGGGGAAAAAGCGCGGGGTCCGCGATGGTCACTGGCCGTGCCTGCTCGTGCGTGTTCTGCAGTTTTGCTGAGAATGAATGTTCTGGAGAAAGAGAGAACTATCAAAAGTGGAGTTTATGGGCGAAACAAAAGTCTCTGCAGCAGGAAGACGTGTAAGCACAGTTAGAGTTTGTGACTCATTTGGCCTCAGTGGATATCCCATCTTTCTTATCCAAGCTTCCCTGGGCCATTCATATCTGCCCGTGCGGATTGTTTTTCACGGGGCCATCTCCATGAAATGGAGAAGCTGTGAGAAACGCAGAACGTACGCTTTTGAGAGTAACAACTGTTAGACTTTAGTAACTAGTTAAATTGTAATTATGGGGCAGGATGGTGAGGTGGAAATGGTTATTTCCATGAGAACATGGTAGGCATTTCTTAAATTCTGTGTCTGTAATGGGCTTTTTTCTAAAAGTAGTGTCCTTATGCTGCAGCGAGTTTAGCATGGGTCAGACTTTTGATGTAGAAAACATATGCGAAGGTTTTAAATTTAGTGGAGTCCTCATCTGCAGCTGTAAGCAAAACCAAGCTGGTGGACTGCAAGTTGTCAAATAAGGAGCCTGAACACAATTTATATTTCTAGACGACTTATATGTACTTTAACAGTATCACTTTTGTTCTCCCCACAGCAGAGGATATTTTGCCTTGAGGGGCTCTTGCAGGAGCCATTCTGGTGAAACCATGGACGGTAAGGGAGAAAATTCTCTTACTTTCAGTAGGAAGCTTGTCTTCTTGTCAGCATGTTAGTTAATAAGCTCAAGTGTTCAGAAAACCTGGTAAGGCTTTTAGCAAAAGAATTTACATTCCACTGAGTTTATTTGCAGAGTCCTTTGAGATTGCCTTTTGTCTTCCTTCTCGTCACTTTCCTGTGAAGCTGCTCTGTGCCTTCCCTGGTTTGGTGTTTTCCTCAGTAGAAAGGGCTAAATCACTTTCTTGGTTTGTTCAGAATTTCAGTTTTGTTATGTCTGCTCCATTCCTCTCTCTGTACTTGTTTTTCTCTATTATTTGTCCCTTTGTCCCTATTTCTTTGTTCTCCGTGTTTTTTCATGAGCAAACCATATCTGAGAATATACTTTGTTACCTGCCTTGCATCTCCCTCTTCTCTTTCCATTGGCAAAAGCCACATGGGTGTCTCTGTTGGCTACATCTTTAACAGGCTCCAGGCTTTTCTGTGTAACACCAACTGCTGTTCAAGGAGCTGCCAGGAGGAAAAAGGAGGGAAAGCCAGTGCTGAGTAGCTGGCAGGTTTTCTGCTGACTTGCCAGCTTGTGTCACAACCTGAGAGCAACCACATTTCCATCTGACCTCACATCAGAATCTGCTCTAGCTGCCTTTAGCTAAAGCTGAAGTGGTTTTTTTAAATGCCACTTGCTGCTCTGATTTCAGTTGTCATTAGCTTGGAATCAGGGTGTCTTGGATGTTTTATTCCTTGGGAGCTTTCCTCTAACTGGACAGAAATAACTCTGAGTTTAATTTTTGCTTTAGCTGATGATGACTTGGATTTGTTGGCTTCCCTCCTGGAAGAAAATGAAGCAACTGAGGAGAGGAATTCCCCTGAGGAGGAAGATGCTCCAGAGGATGAGGGGGGAGAACCAGATGAATATGATGAGCTCTTTGATGCAGAAGATGATGCGTCGTACACTGAGGAGGTTGATGCTGAGGACAGCATGATTGATGAGCAGAAGGAGAACCTGGCTACGCTGTTTGGAGATGTAGATGACCTGCTGGAAGAGGAGGAGGCAGAGAAAACTGTCCCCACTTCAGCTCCCAGTCAGGCGAAGGAAAAAACCAATGAAGAATTGCAAGGTTTCTGTAACAGCATGTTTGATCTGTTTTATTGGATATAATCTGTCTCTAGAGAGCTAACAGGCAGGAGGTAGGGCCTGCTGCTTCTTGATGATGTCTGGAGAGGAAATACTAAAGGCATTGTGAAAGTTTCTAAGTTCAGTTTTCAATGCTCAGTGGCCAAACTCACCAAACTTGTTTTACCAAAAGAAAGAGAGAACTTTAGTAAGCCAGGGAGACTAACGTAGCTGTGCTGAGCAGGATGGGGAAGGTTGCCTGTGTACCTGTGCATTGTCTGATGAAGAGTGATGTTGGCTCAGTGTTTAGGGCATCAGATATCATCCTGGCATCTTTCACCAGCACACCAGTCCCTTCCCCCTCAGGGCTTATTGACAGGAGGTTCTGCCATACCATTCAGTGTGGAAGCAGAGCTGGCCACAGCATTCCTGTGTCCAGGCCGTGTATTTGATTATATCAGAAGCACTTATTTATTCTAAGGAGTGCAATCAACAGCCATTTAAATTGTCTTATGGTGAGTAGGAAAGTTCTATTCAACATGGGAAGGAACATACCACAATTAAGTAAAATATTTTTATGAGAGGAGCCAGCTCCAGGCTGTATGGAAAACTTTGCCTTCACTGTGTAGAATCAAGTAAATCTGCATTGCGACTCAAGTCTTCATTTTCTAAGTTTCCATGATGCAGTAAAACTGCCAGACTTCCAGGGATCTCATAAATCCCTATTTGCAATGGCTTCCTGCTGTCTTCATTATTATCCTTTTTCTTCTCCTTTCATTCCTAGCTGAGCTGAGAAAATTGCAAGAACAGATGAAGACATTACAGGAGCAGTTGCAGAAGACTGCTCTTGGGCAGCAATCCAGTTCAGGCCCTGAGAAGAAAACCCTTGGTAATGAGACTAATTAAATGGATTTATGATTTATTGGCTTACCAACATGAATTTATAGGCAGGACAAAATAATCCTGAAGTGGGCACTAAGTAGCAAGGAGGACTGGTGATCTGTGCATTCCCACGCAGGTTGTTTCTTACAGCTACAGATTAAATCAGTTTGGGTCTCTGTATCATGGATTAATTTTACACTGGACAGCTTTCATGACTAAGTGCTCCAGACTCTTCTGGAGTGTCCCTTCTTACTGGCAGATGTTGGTACACCCAGTATATGCAGCTGTGTTTGTTGCTCGAGCATGTTGGATGTAGTAATGAAACTTTATGGAAAAATTGCAAAGCAGAGGGATGTTTCTACTTTCCACAGCTGTGATGTTGCAGTGACATCTGAAGTTTTAAATTGTCATGGGGAAGAGTCTTTGGGGCGTTTTCAGCTGTTGCATTCCAGCTGACAACTTGGCTGAAGGGTTTCCATGTGGGGCACTGACTTAGACTTGTTATTGAGGAATTACATAGTTTGGAGCAGTACTTAGTCTGAGTCCGGATCCCGAGGTCTCACAGTTTTTTGTTTCCTTGGCCAGGTAAATCTCTCTGTCCACTCTTAAAGGAAAGGAAAGTTCAAAAGCTGCAAGAGTCACCAAGCTTCTCAGCCCAGCTGGGCAATCCTTTACTGCCAGCCAAGCAAGGAATGCAGAAATCAAAAGCATCCTCAGCAGGTACCATTTTCAGTCTGCCTTTCACTGAAACACACCAAGCTTCTGTCAAAAGCTTATAGTTCCCAGCAGTGGTGTGGACACATCCAGGACAGTGTTATACTACTCAGTACACCAGGAGTGGTCTGATCACAGTGGCAGAGATCTTATTAATTATTGTATTCTTTGTAATGGGAACTATACCCTTTTCTTTTTCTGCTAAAGAGAACAAGATTCCTCCTCCACGGCAAATCCTCAGTCTGGCATTCCAGCCTCTCCAGTCTGCTGTAGGGAACACACCCAGTAAGGTGACCAGAGAGAAGATTTCCCTTGTGCCTGCATGCTCCAGTGTAACCACTCAGCCAGTGTCTGTGGAAGCCTTCTCAGGACTGAGATTAAGGTCAGCAGCCCAACTCTGAACTCTGTCTGGGGACAACCCCTCCAGTAATGGCAGAGAAAACACAATGTATATGTGTGGTTTGACCATGTCAGATTAGTCACTTGTCATCAGGGGATGTAACACAAAGCCACAGCAATGGCTGGTTGATCAGTAATTAGGTAACATTGACTTTTGGCTTAGCACCATGTTTCTGTTTTCACCTCTGCTCTTTTCTAACAAAAGCTCTAATTTTATTAGCGCTGCCTTCTCTGGGATATCCTCAGTGGTGGAGCAGGGAAGCAGTAGCTATGTGCAAAGTCCAGCTGAGCTCCAGTTGAGACAGTTTTTGCTCCACACAGAAGCCTCAGGAGCCACTCACCATCCCTATACTCAGTGTGGCCACAAGAGGACTCTGAATCCTCACAGTGTCCTCACCAGAACCTGTACTGTATTCCCAGCTCAGTCAGCCATTCTTGGTTAGTCTGAAATGAGCAGAGTTAATGCAGGCTTGGAGCTGAGTTGCAGTGCAGCTCTTTGGACAAAAACCAGTGTCATCAGTAGCTTTCTCATATGGGGGGTTTTGTTTCAAGTGACCTCAGGGTGAAGTAAGGCACAGAGGTGTTTTGCAGCAAGATGCAGTGTCCCCACGAAAGTGCTGGTTGGTTTTGATTGTCCATTTGTGTCTATGGATGTGTTCTCTTTTACCTGCTTTCACTGGATCTAGAAAACCCCGGGTGTCTTCAGCCGAAATGGACAGGAAAATGGCTAACAGGAAGCTCATCCGACTGTCTCAGCTGAAGAACAAACTTGCTACTGAAAATCTGGAGGAAATAGACTGGGTAACATTTGGAGTCATAGTGAAGAAGGTCACTCCTCAGAGCGCAAATAATGTAAGTAACTTCATTGTATCCCTTGCTCAGTTCGAGTGAATTGCTACTGGTCTTGCCTGAGAAACTTTCCTAGGTCTTCAACTTAATCAGCCAGCTCCATGTAGTTAATGAAAAACTTCTTTATTAAAGATCTTGGCTTGTCTGGTTTCATCTAGTATTGTACGTGTCCTATAGAAAGTCATTGATGAAACAGATCTGGATGTGCTGTGGTTTTGTGCGTTCAGTGGGGTGAAAACTTCTATTCAACAAGCAAGTGTGCTGCCCAGCTTTAATGCCAGAAAGTTTGGTGGTAGCAGTACTGTTGTGCTGTTTTGGCCTTTAAGAACCCCAGGACCGGCAGCATGGGCTGGAGATACTGTATCTAACCTCTACTGAGGTTACAAAGTGTGTTTTTCTAAATCAATATACCTTGAAGAGGGTGAAATCAGAATAGTTCCTCGAAAGAAACAACCAGAGAGGATGCGGTCAGTGTCACTGCAGCAAAGCTGAAAGGAAAGGGAATGTCTGTTCCAGGGCAGGACCTTCAGCATCTGGCGGCTGAACGACCTGCGGGACCTCAATGAGTGCGTCTCTCTTTTCCTGTTTGGTGAAGTCCACAAGGAGCACTGGAAGACCGACCAAGGCACAGTCATTGGCCTGCTCAATGCCAACCCTATGAAACCTAAAGAAGGCTCAGACGAGGTGAGAGGATTTTTCATTCAGCTGTAGATAAAAACCTATAGCCGAACCTTTCCTTGTTTAGCTGAGATTTAGCTTTATAACACATCTTAAGGTTGAAATTGCAGCAGTCTGCCCAACAGTTTGAATTGCATTCAGGTAGTTGCATGGTGTGTATTTGCTCCTGGCCTCCTGGAAAACTGAATTTCAAGAAGTCCTATTAAGCATTTAAACACAGAGTTTATTCCAATGTTTAACCTGCTCCAGGTAGCACTTGGCTCCTCCACAAATACAGGAAGTGTATTTTCATTTCAGTTTATTCAGCTACTTCAGTGCAACCCCTATTTCAGGCTAGAGGTCTTTCAAAGCTGAAAAATGTGGAGAAGCTCATTTCTCCCTTCTAATTCAAGCATGAGATACAATTGCAAAATGCTTCTGCTTCAAAAATCACAACTGAGAAGCAGCAATATTTGATTTATTAAACAAATAATGTATTATGTAAATATATGTTGGTTGATACATAGTAGTTCACTTGTTTAATTATTTATAAATGCAGAACATGATGAATTACTTCTCTGCATCAAAACATTTAAGACACCTTCATTTTGCTAATAAATTAATATATTTTTAATTGCACTGGAATGGAACCTGTTTCCAGTTACTTCTTTCAAGGGGAGTTTCAGGCTAGTAGCTGATCGTGTAGTGTTCTGCATTTTAAATTCTCCAAATAGAAAAATTAAGGATCTCATTAATTGTCTTTTAAGCTATGTAATTGCTTAAATTAGCATGAATAAGCAGTGGATAGTCCCGTTGGTGAGCAGAAAGGCAAACCACATTTAATAGGAGGGCTGAATTTAACTGTCAAGAATGGCTCTTCTTAGCTAAAATGTTCACATTTATTACTACATTAAAACTGACTTCTGAAATTGTCCCTTGGCTATAGACATGGTTCCTGGTGTATTTGGTTGTGTGAAGCAGATGCTCTTCTTGCACAGGACTCAGTTTTGACTGCACCAAGACATTTGGAGAGGGACAGAGAGTCCTGTTACAGCTCTTCCTCCCATCCCCTGCTGGATGTGGAGGTCATGATGGCATCAGAGCCAAGCAGCTGTACAGGACCATTTACAGCAGAATTAGATCTGCCTTAGGTGTTTTTTGGTTTCCTGAGGCTCTGAGCATAGAACTCAAATGTCTTTCATCTCTTTGTGAGAAATAAATTCACTTTTTTCTTTTTAACTGAGCCATTTCTCAATCTGAATAGGACATGTGGCTTTCTTAAGCTAGGCCTGCATTTTAAGACTATGCTGTTAGTACCAGAGGTACTGAATCAGATCAGACATACCAGTGACATCTAGAAAGAGGCCCATCCAGGCCTTAAGGTGTGTTCTGATTTCTGTCTAGGTGTGTTTGTCTGTTGACCATCCCCAGAAGATCCTCCTCATGGGAGAAGCTCTGGATATGGGCACCTGCAAAGCCAGGAAGAAGAATGGTGATCCTTGTGCACAGATTGTGAATCTGGTTTGTATCTCAGTAGTCAGGGCGTTCCTAAACTGTTGGTGAAAATCTGGCTGCTGATTTTGTACTGATACTCTGACTTTTGTTTCTGGGTCTTGACTTGCAACTAAACTAAAGTGGGTGGAGAAAGTGAGAAATGAAACCCAGAGGAGCTGTTTCTGTGCTGTCACTGTGCAGCAACAGGGGATTTCCCTAAATCCAAGGCTGGTGCTGCAGTGAAAGGAGATGGCCTTGACCCATGATTGCCACACCCTTTCGCTCTCCTTTGCTCCAGTGCAAGCTTCCATGCACTGCACTAGAGAACTCATCCAGAGAAAAAAACCAGGAGATTTTTTGGGGGGGAATGGCTGTTTTTTGGAATGGTTTTAACCCAATGAGCTCCCTGGTCTAGTGTGCCTGCAAGCTGTTTAGAATACTTGTTCCTGAATGTGGGGCACTGAAGATGAGAGCAAAAGGTGTCGGGATCCTTCTTTTAGGACATTACTAACTTGTACTAGTTTAAAGGACTCGTGGATTACGTTACTTCATGGCTATGGTGATGCTGTCATACCTGAAAGGAACCCTGTCTCAGTCAGAAGGGTTGTAGTTAGTAGGGTATCACTTAGAAGGAGGAGAAAAAATGAAGGAATGAAGAACTGGCGAGGAGCTGAAAGTGTGTCAAGTGGGAGGAAGACAAATACAGAAGGTACCTGTAGCCAGTCAAGGCTGTGCTTGCAGACCCAGTCCAGGAGGAGGCTCTGCATACAGTACATAAAATTGAGTACAGTCAAGAATACAGAATGTGGGCAAGAGGTCCTGGGTGGGATATGAGATGACTTCAAGGAATAGCCTTAAAATTCTTGGATGCACAAGGTTGTTTCCAGTGATTAGTATAGGCAGTTTTAGCTTTTTTTTTTGATTGCTCAAGTGTGGGCATATTTTTGCTTAGTTGGCCAAATGCTGGAGTACCACAGTAGAGATGTTACTTCAGTTTAGCTGTAGAAGGATGCATGTGGGTGAGAGGAATGAAGTAAATTGTAATTGCTGGTGGTCTGTAACAGGCTTCTCCCATTTCTTTTCAGAATGACTGTGAATATTGTCAGTATCACATACAATCCCAGTACAAGAAGCTCAGCTCGAAGCGGGCAGAGCTGCAGTCCACCTTTTCTGGTGGCCGCATTCCTAAAAAATTCGGTCGGAAAAATCCCACTTTGAAGGAGAGGCTGTGTCAGGACGGGTTTTACTATGGAGGAGTCTCTTCAGCAGCATATGCAGCCTCAGTGTAAGATAAACCATTTATTTCCCTTGCTTTTGAACAGAATTTCCCTTATGTGTGCAAGGGAGCCTGAAGCTGTATCTAAGGGAGTCTATTCAGTTAGAGAACCCTTTGCCTTGACTACATTCACCAAGTAGAAATAAATGCCCCACCTTTGGCATGATCCTACTGTCCACATGGGGTAACAGCTGCTGTTTGATAGGAAAATTTTAAGTTGGTAGTAAGATGTGGTAAGGAGTGTTTTTACCTCTACCATATTACTGTGGTGTGAAGCCAGGGAGCTTTGTGTTTCAGTAGATTAATAAACTTTGAGATCATGAGATCCCAAGCATTCAAGTCTCCAAGACTGTAACTGTATTTTGTTATGGCTCACTGCATTTAATCCCAGAATCAGTGTATTCTGTATTTCCTCATGTCTTCCTTGGCTGAAATAATAGTGTCACTATGGGTTAATGAGGAAACAGGAGTGACCAAGATCAGTATGCATCTCATAGGTCCTTTATCCAAATCCCATGAAGACTGCTGTGCAAAGATGAGTCACAGCTGGATCCAGCTGTGCTTGGACACAGCTTTTATTCCTTTACCAGTGCCCTCTGATTGATACGTGGTGTGACTCCCCAGTAATGAAGCAATTCCAATCCTGGAACTACCTGTGAACAAAGTTATAATCTATGTTTAGTTTTCCTTTAATGCATAGGAAATACATATCTCAACAAAGCGAGAAATGGGAGATCCTAAACATTATGCTGGAATTTAGGTTTAGATTCTCATCCTTCCCAAAAGCAGACAGATGGCCCTTTGGGGTGGCTGGAGTTTTGTTGTAGCACTGGGCTGGTATAAAGGCTTCCTCTCCTTGCTCCAAGCATGGGAATACTCTGATATTCTGGATTTGTTTCCTCTTTCTAGTGCAGCAGCTGCTGTGCCGAAAAGGAAGATTCAAACCACTCTCTCCAACCTGGTCGTGAGAGGAACTGATGCAATTGTCCAGGAAACCAGGCAGAAAATTGGTACCCAATTACCCAAGTAGTCTCTTCACTCTTTAGATGTTTCCAGCTCGATGTCTAGAGGTGTCCCAGGGCCTTCTACTCACTGAATGAACCTGGCAGTCACTTTGCTGCAGAAGTGGTCATTTGCAGGCAGCTTTCTCAGTTGGTCAAAACTCCTCTTCCCTCTTGAGATCACAGTTTCAAGGCAAATGTAACTAAGCAACTGTGTAGCTCCATGCATCTTTTTTTTCATCAGTGCCCCTAAATTAAGTCTCCTGTTCTGTATTTGGACAGTGACAGAAGATCTTTGCCAGATTAATGGGAATTGGAGGTTTTAAGAACTTGGAACCAGAATACTTATTTTATTTGATTAAAATAAATTAGTTCTGTCAACCTTGAAAGCTGCTAAGGAATACTAAGTATAAATCAGTCAGGTCTGCAATGCAGGGGACCTCCTGAGAACCCACCCTGTTTCTAGTGCTTTTCTTTTGTGTCCAAGCATGTTCCTTTTGTAGTCCCTGGGATGTCACTAGTCTTCTTTGCCTCTGTTTTATTTCTGTAAAGCACTTAATATTACACCTTTGTGCTCCTTGGAGAGCAGGTGACAGATTATTCAAACTGTGTTCTAAATGCCACTTAAGTGTCTTACTTACATCTTCCAGTTCCATCAGTTGCCTCCATTTCAGACAACATAGTATATGTCCATAGCAGCTTTTAGCTGCTCTTAATTCTCCAGGGATGAAGTGTGGAGGCTTCAGGACTGTAAAGCATCCTAAAAATGGGAATGGTGGGAGTAACACAGACAGCCAAGGCTGATGAGGAACTGAGTGATGAAGTTTCTGAAGGGGTAGAAATGTCTGTGACAAAGGACAAGACCTTGGGCAACCAAATATAATGTAAAGGTTGGTCTTGCTTTGAGAATGCTCAGGTGACCTGCAACTGTTTCTTCCAACTTAGAAAATTCTACATCTCTAAAGCCAGGTCTGCTTCTCTTCCTCACTCCAAACATGTTGTATTTCTGCCTCTTCCACTCAGGTGCAGCAAAGAGACCCATGCAGTGTTCTGAAGAATTCAGGGAACTGCTGGCACAGCCAACTTTTGGAGCACGAAACCTCTACAAACACTGGACCAAAACAGGTATTGTCCTTTTGCCTAAAGGAAGACCCACTCACTCTACCTCCTTCTGAAAAAAGTGGCTTTTTATTTTGGTTTGTTCTTTTTTCCCAGATACTGAAAAGAAGCAAGGGGCCAATTTCCAGTCTATCTCTGCTTCAGCATTGCTCAAGCAACAGAAACAGAAGTTGCTGGAGGCCAGAAAAAAGAGATCTGAAGAGATTCAGAGGCGGTAAGACACACTGGCTTTCACAGGAAGGGTTCTGTTATTGTAGCCCTAAGGATAACTGTGTTTTCACTTCTTACTTCCCAGCTTTGTGTGATGCCTCTCTGATTTTAGCTTTGACAACAATTGGTCAAAGTCACTCCTTCTGGTGACTTCTTCAAGTCACTCTTGATTTCAGCAACCCAGTGACTTCTTACCAGTCTTGTTTTCCTTTCCTGAATGCCCAAATTGCTGTATGTTTCTTGTAGTAATTAAAGGCCAAATAGTGAAAAATCATAGCCTGCATCCCCTCATATTTGTTTCTTAAACTTTTCTTTCTCTGACTTGTGTCCCTAATTGAATGAATTATTCTTGTCTTACAAGGTTTCTCCAGAGCACAGGTACAGCCAGCACTCCTGCTCTCCCATCCTCCTCCAGACAGACTTCCCTCCATTCCCCAGTGCCTGGGGCAGAGTTTCCCAAAGCTGCAAAAATGTCAACTCCTCAAAGGCCCAAGCTAGGTACAGGCTTCTCAGAAGGAGAAGATATCCTCTTCTTTGACAAGTCTCCACCTCCGAGGCCAAAGCTAGACAGCTTGGCAGAAGCCAAAAAGGTACCAGCTCTTTGGATCTTTCAAGTATTAAAGAGAGGTTAAGGGAAATTTGGTTTGGTAGAAGAGGAGTATTTGGTCAGATATGGCCCAGCTCAGTTCTGGTGTTAGTGAAGTCTGTGATTTGTGGGATCACACTGGCCTATATTCCAGCACATAGGAAACCTGTGTTAGTGCCAAAGTCCATGCCTTTAGTCAATCCCTTGAGGTAAGGGATTTGTGCTGAAAACCCCTAGAATGCTAAATTCTGCTGTTCTTTGGCATTGCTAGTGCAGTGTATTGCAGATGTTTTCTGTTTGATGGATAGGTAAGTAACTGGTTTAACTGTGTTGTGTCATGAGTCTGGATAATTTTGTTTTCTAGGCAAAACAGAATGCATCTTTTTTTGGCAAAAATATGTTCATTTGTTTGTCAAAGAAACTTTTCTCTTCCAGCTAGAATGAGGAAGCGTTAGCGTTCTGGGAGTATAAGAAGGAATAGTTGTAAGCAATTTTCTATTCATTGCAAATTATTAGCAATTTATGTGGAAATCTCAAGTGATTTGATTTCTCTGAAAAACAGATAAAGCACAGCTGCAGAGATACCAGGCCTGGTAACACCCATGGAGGAATGATTTTATGATTTGGGAAGTCACAAGAGGTTGGGTGATGTGGTGAATTAGATGTATGGCAGAGCTGGGAATTTAGCTGGGCTTCTCTCCATGCTCAGGCCAGTGGATGTTCTCTCTTCCAGTTGACAGCCTTCCTCTGCTACTTCTGGAAGCAGGAGCATGG
This sequence comes from Corvus hawaiiensis, assembly GCF_020740725.1. Taxonomy (NCBI): domain Eukaryota; kingdom Metazoa; phylum Chordata; class Aves; order Passeriformes; family Corvidae; genus Corvus; species Corvus hawaiiensis. The sequence goes on along the minus strand of NC_063216.1, from coordinate 73,575,449 downwards.
GAGCCAGACAGGTCACCAACATTTCCCCTGTTCTTTCCTGTTTTCTAGCTGGCTGCAATACAGCGACTACGAGCAAAAGGCCAGATTCTTCCTAAAACAGACCCGAACAGTGTCAAGAGGAAACGGACTGATGTCGAGGATGTCCTAGAAATAGTTGAAAGAGTTGAGAAAAATGTTGCTCAGCCACAAGGTGCAGAAGCAGACAATGGTATGTACTGTTAGCTTCTAGAATAGAAAAAATGTGCTTCTGTCCTACTGAACAGAGCAGTAGTTGCTGGGTTAAGGACTTAATTGCTGTGCTAAAGCGAGGCCAAATTAGGTCTGTTTGGGACTTCAAGGGTTTGCTGGAAAGACTAAAAAAATCTCTAACCCTGTGCAGAACGTGTGAGATGTAATCTCTGATAGCTCCCTGTGCTCATCTCTGTTCCCTTTCTTCTGGAACTTGAGCATCTGCAGTGCATGGCTGACTTCACCAAGGGAAACCAAGAACTAATCCCACCAGGGAAGGTATCTGAATTTTTTGTGGGAACTTGAGTTTGCCTGCTGGTGATTTACTGTGTGATCTTGGATGAATTGTTTAATTCCCTTTAAAGTTTCTTCATCAGTCAGTGATGGAACACTGCTTGCACTCCTGGGAGTAATGTGAAAATTCGTAGTACAGTACTTTGAGAGAAGATGCAATGTTATTTTAAAAAAACATTTTTTCTGAAGCCATATTTGAGCTTGTTTTCATGTTCCCTAACTATGAAAGGCTGCTGTTTGACCTGAACATCTGCCTGAGAGACCTGAGACTTCCAAAATCTCCTGCAGTGATTAAGTTTAGGCATCACAGCCTTGTTTTGTAGGACTGAGCCTTTTTGTCTCCCTAGAAATGGATGAACTGGAACCTGCCCAAAAGAAGCAGCGCCAGCAGCTGGCCTATCTGGAGTCAGAAGAGTTCCAGAAAATTCTGAAGGCCAAGTCCAAGCACACAGATGTCCTGAAAGAGGTATGGCCTCCATCCAGCTGTGACTGAGGGCTTAGAACTAGGGAGCTGACTGGACTCCTCATTATTTCAGCAAGAAGCAGGCACCCAAACATGTCATGGGCTCCAGATTGCCCCAAGGAGTAGGGCTGGGTGTCTCTGGGCACACAGGGCACAATGCCTGCAAGTCAGCACTGTTGCCATAGCCATGATAAGGTCAAGTTGCCAGCTGCCATCAGATTTTTCTGTTGTGTTTGGAAGAATCAGTGACGTTTCCTCGATTGGTGGATAATCAAAGAAATCCCTCTGCCTTAAAATCAAATGAGATGCGTGCTTATTTTGTCCCTCATTACTTGGCCACATAAAGCCAGCTTCCACCTTCATCTGTGACTCATGTCAGCTGTGAATGCCAGCAGGTGCCCTGAAGAGCTGAGAGGTTGAATTTCTGACACTGAGGTCTCTGCTAAGCACATTCCCAGGGTTACAGCACCCTCCAATGGCATAGGGCTCGTCTTGGACGCTTATTGGCATGAAGTCATAATTGTTTTAAGATCTTCTGGGGAGTAATATTTTGGCTAAGAACCTACTCCATTAATTACTTTAATTACATTACATCTGCCTATCTGACTTCCCTCTGCACTGTCCTTGTGGGTTATGTGCTTATTTCAGTACTTTCTGCTGTTGTTAAACCTTCCCACTCAAACATCTCAAAGGTGGCTCGTTTCAGTGCTAGTGAACTGCAGCACGTGTACAATACGGATTGTTTGAAGCAAGAGAGATGTGGTCTTTCTCTGCTCCCAGACTGGAGTCTGCTTCAAACAGGCCTGGTAATTTACCCTAAGGCCATTTATGGAGTGGCTTCTCCCCTCTTTGTGTCCTCACAACCCCTTTTGTGTGCCCCACAGGCTGAGGCTGAACTGCAGGAGCAATACTTTCAGCCACTGGTGAAAAAGGAAGAACTGGAAGAGAAGATGAGGAACATTAAAGCAGTGAAATGCCGAGTTGTGACATGTAAAACGGTGAGTGAAGGGGAGCCAAGGTAACAGCAGGGGAGTGGAACATGGATTCTACAAAATGGTGCTGGACTATCCTGCAGACTCCCGTCTGTCACTCTCTTGGCTGTGGTCCAGTGCAGGGATTGATGGAGACAGTTTTGTCCCTGATGCCTGTTGCTGAGAGCAGCCTGTGCACAGAGTGACTGAGACATGGCAAGGCAGGCTTTAGTGCTGTGCTGTACATCTCAACTCAGTGCTTGTGCCAGTGGTTCCGTGGGTATTGCTGTCCTGAATTTCTCAGTTTTTTCCATGAAGTGCTTTGTACCAGGACTCTTAGTTCGTCATATTTTGTGACAAAATAAGCAAAGTCCTTGAAAACATTAGCCCTGGGTGGGAATCCTCTATCTACATTTCCAGGGACTTTGCCATCAGGAAGATGGGTGGAGCTTTATGACTGTCCCAAATGTACTGAGAGGAAGGGAAGCATTACCTCCTACTTTCAAAGTTTCAGCCCCTGCTGAACTTTCCCTCTTGCTGCCTTCCCTACCTGTTTTGGGATTGCACAGGGGTACACTTGTGCCTTGTGAAGTGGTGGGAGCAGGACCACAGGGTGGTGGCAAGGGGAGGATGGCACTAGAAGGAGCAGCGGCAAAGTCTAGGGCTGTGATCCAACCGCTGGGCTCCTCAGAATGGGAGAGGACAGGGATGCTTTCCTCTGAACATTCAGCTGTTGCCAGCCCTCAGAACAGGTCTTACATGCTCTCTCTCTCTCCTCCCTGACAGTGTAATTACACCTATTTCAAGCCTCTGGAGACCTGTGTGCAGGATAACCACGACTACCTCTGGCATGATGCCATCAAGAGATTTTTCAAATGTCCTTGTGGAAGTAGAGCTATTTCCCTTGACAGGCTCCCAAAAAAGCCCTGCAGGTAAGAAATGAGCCTCATGAAACAGTAACTGGGACTTTAGTATTGTCCCTTCACAAGTCACTTGTTGTGAGTCACATAACCATGCCCTAAAAGGGGAATGTTAGCCCTTGTGCCAAGGAGCATGGGCTGGGTGTGGGGCTGCTTTAGGATCCCCTCACACTGTGCAGCAAACACACCACAGTGGTCCTTACCTGCCATCTTCATCTTTCAGTAACTGTGGCCTCTTCAAGTGGGAGCGAGATGGGATGCTAAAGGTAAGTGTGAGCCAGCAGTTTCTGAGCACCTCAGCACTCCGGCTGCTTCCCGTGGTGCTTTTGTCCCCCTCTTTGGTTCTGTGCCCTTATGAGCTCCCAGCAAAGCCAAGCAGCTCTGTATTTTGTCAGGTGCCTACAGACTGTGTTTTAATGGACTTCCACTTTTTTATTTAATCGTGGAGAAATGGCTTTTGAACAAAGCTGTAAAAATTTAGAATGTCAAGATCCCTAGAGGGTCTGTTCATATTTTATCGGGTAATTTATCCCTACCACAACTTCTGTCAGATAAGTGTTTGGGAGACACCTACCACATGTTTAACTTCTTTTCTCCATGGTTCATGTTTCCAGGAGAAAAAGGGTCCAAAGATTGGTGGAGAAACGCTTTTACCAAGAGGAGAGGAGCAACCAAAATTTCTCAATAGTCTTAAGTGACCTGGAGTTGATTTTTTTCACAACGTAAGGATGGATTTCTGTGTCTGAAACACACATTTATATTGGACTGCCAAGAAGACTGAGGTTTTAGGGATGAATCAGTAGGGGAGTCAGTTTTTGATGGAAAAGACATCTGCCAGGTGTCCACCGGGCCACTGCATGGATATTGAACTTTGGGGTTTTTTTTTTTTCAATTTGACTGAAAAAGGCTCCATGTGAAATGCACACTCATGCCTGTTCTTTCCAACTAACAACACAAGAGTGACCTCACCAGACTTTTAAGTGACAAAACATCATGAATGGGAATGACTGTAGATTCCATAAGCACTTACGAAATTTACTGTGATGGGTTCATGCCAACCTGTCAGGTTCTTCAGCTCTTGGACAAAAAGGGGTGTGAGAGGGTTGTAGGCAGAGAGCATTCTCCATTGGCTTCAAAATTACTCACTCTGAAGCCTTAGGAACAGATGTCAAACAGGTGCCCTGAGTTTTTCCTTGGTTTACCTGTTACAAAACCCTTCCATGGCTTTGGCACTGCAAGCCAGCTGTGTTTATGCTGCAAACTCTGAGCTCCTATCTCCCAGCACCATCCACACTACAGTGCTCTTGTGGCTACAGACCTCCAGCTTCCACTTGGAAAAACATTTTAATGAACCTGGCACCATTTTGTGAGTGGTTCTAAAGAGCTGAGTGATTATATGTAGAAGCTTTTACCCTTTTTCTGGCATTTTAAAAAGGAACAGTAGCTGTCTCAGACCAAGCAGGATGAGATCTTCTTCTAAGAGGTGGCTTCTGAGAAATGCTGCCTCCATACAGGCATTTTTCTGAAAGCACATCTGTGTAGGGATGCCTGGGGCATTTAACCAGCTTTTCCTGGACCTGCCCCTAGCTCATGCCCAGTAGGATCACAGGATTTTTTTAAAGTGCCTAAAACCCCTCTAACCTCAGTGATTCAATCAAAGTGCCACTAAGCATCTCATGTGTCCCAGTGGTCTTGTCGATGCCTCTTGTTTGCTTGCAGAGGGGCTGGAAGAGAAATAAATCATTTGAAGCAACTGGACAGATTCACCTCAGCATTCTTCAGCCCTCATCTCTTACTGGTGCTTTTATTGGTGCAACTTGGCCTGTAGCATTTGGTACCAATTGCTGAGTGGGGTGTCACTGCTAGGGGACAAAATCAGTAACTGTGACATTGCTTGGCAACATCTCGTGGCATTCCTCCTTCAGAATAAAGAGAGTACAGAATAAAACACTCCCTGGGTCTGCATGCTATTTCTCTGCAGAAGAGGATGAGTTGCTTCCTCAACATCTTTCTTTGCCCACAAAAGGACTGGTTTGTGGTCTGTAATTTCAGCTTTTACAGACTTTGCTCATTCAGACTTCACAGGAGTTTCTCACCTGGCGTCCACAAAACCACCATGAAATTCCACGTTGGTATCAGTCTTCAGCCAGCATGTTGAAAGCTTCACACCTTTTCCAGTTCCTGTCTTTTGGGCCCAAGGAAAGGAGATTCTGCAGAAACAAAATTGTCAAAGGAGGGTTAATGCTTTATTTTCATCAATGTCCCCAGGACTGGGATATGTAAGACATGTATCTCTGTGGGAGTGAGAGCAATGCTTGTATGCAAAAATAGGGTAAAGAAACCAAACCAGTCACTTTGCTTAAGCTCTAGCAGTAAACAAGGAGGGGGGAGAGATGGATGTATTGGAAGTTATGTGCCTCACTATTTTTTGAGATTCCTTTCTTGTGCCAGAGATTGCACTACTACCCTGATTCCTGAATACTTGGCTCGAACAAAAGGGAAGCTGGGATCAGGACGGTCACAGCAGCTGGTTTGCCCGGAGCTGTCTCCAAAATGGGTTTGGCCCAAACATCCTGCAGGCCCAGCAGTTATTGGAATTTTTGGGTGACTCTCAGCTGCAGCATCCCGATGTTTTCCTCAGACCCAGCACAGGCCTCTCAGGGTTTGCTGTGGTTATTCAGCCACACAAGCCACAACAGAATTTTTGAACCACAGAAATAATCCAGTGCAGCCACTGATGTTGGTTTTGTTACAGTTTAATCTTTACTTCAAAAATGAAATCCATGTTCTCCATCAGCTATACCAATGACTTCCCATGTAAGCTCATACTGAAACTGATTCACTGGTTGATTTTGCACAGAAAAAGGATATTAAAAATCCTAAACACATAATCACACATGGAATTTTATATTAATATGATTTTACCTAACTATATTATTAATAACCTTACATTAATAGAGTATCAGCCTAAAAGTATATCAAGAGAGACACTAGAAAAAATAAGTAATGCACAACTCATCATAATCTTTGATTACCTAAATTAGCTGTAGCAATCTGATTTTGTAGGTCAGGTTTTCTTTGAAGTCCATCAGCTGTTCAGCCTTGCTGCACCTATTTTGTATTAGCATGAAATGCTTTTGTAATGCAGAATTTGGGGCAAGTTCCTTACACAGGGGGCAAAAAGCACATGAATCTGGCTCAGAAGCTGATGCTCAGGCACAGGTTTTCCATCCTGGTCTTTAGAGGTCACTTTAAAGATTGATTCTTTTTCCTTGCACTGCCTTTGCCCATTTCTTCCAAACAGCCTGCATTTAAAAACCCCACAAAACAACAACAAACCCAGAAAACACCATCTTTGAATGCAGTGTTTTCTACTTATTCCTGGTACGAGCCAATCTGTTTGGCCATAAAAACACCCATTAACTTATTCACTGTCTCTTCGAAGTCTCAAACAGAAAAGTACAGACACTAAATTAAATTAAAAACTACAAGCTCCAGTGCACAAAACCCTGCTTGGTATAAGCCAAAAGGCTCATTGCATTGATGTGGTGAGCAGAGAAGGCACTCAGATGGGTGTTTTATAAACCATGTCCTCTTCTTGCAAATCCAGTTAGAGAAGAATTGAATAACAGGCTCTCCTACCTAAATACCTGCTGGCACAAGCTCATCCTACCTGGGTTGATTTGCACTGAAAAGATAGCAAAGAACGTGGATGAAATCGGTTTTGGCAGCCCAGAGGTGGGAATGGTGATGAGTAGAGCTGGAGGAGGAATTTGCAGAGCTCCTGGGCTGATTTCCAGGGATGTGAAGGGGCTGTCTGTGGAGCAAGGGCGCTTCTCCAGTACAGGCAGGCAGCAAGAAGCCTTATCAGCAGAAGGCCAAAATTACTTGTGAGTTACAAGATAAGGTAGTGATTTAAGATTAGCACAAGGTCTGCAGCAGAAGCTGTTTTATATTTTGCATGTCCAAATTCAATTACTTCTTTCTCCAGCTGCTCTTGGATCATGTTCTTCACATCACTGTAGTAGCACTCTAAGCTGGCGAGGTGACAGCTGTGTGAGGACATTGGGCATCACTCACTGCCACTTTGATTACAAATGACTGCTGGAAAAGGATCTCCCGCATCCCAGATCCGCTTATAGAGTCAAATCTACTCTGAAAAAACTGTAATGAAGTTAATTAAACTTCCTTTTCCCCCCCCCATTTCTCTTGCATAAAGTAAGACTTTGATCTACAGTACTAGAAGCCAAAGCCAGGATTCAAAATCCTTCCTTTGGCGCCTCTCCACGTGTCTTCACATCAAAGCGCTGAGTGTGCAAACGCTGTCAGCAAGGTCAGGAGTCAAGACTAAATCTGACATTTCTGAGCTGTTCGTCTGGAAAATAGCACATAAATTCTAACCAAAAGATCTTCTCCGTGTTTTTTGTCTTTTACCAAGCTCCAGGAACCCTTTGTTTTCAACACATGTGAAATGTCAAGGCAAAAAAATGAGTGTCTGAAACACTGGGGCTTCATGCAACTGCAGATGGCCGAATAATCAGCAAGGTGTCTAATTTTTACATGCTCCTTTTTTAAACTTGGGATACTGCTATAAAGAAAAAATAGTCCAAGGATGGCTAACATGGTTAACCTAAACTGCAGGAACATTAAGTTAGTTGGACAGAAAGTTTTAGATGTAATATCAATTTAGGAGCACACATGTACCTCCAACGTGAACCTGAACATCTACAGCAAACCAAACTATAAGAAACATATCCCACTAATCCAGGGCTAAACTAAAACACATTATTACCAAAATAACTTCAAATATTTTGCTTTTAATTTGATTCAATTCAAGCAACTTTTCTAAAAGGTAAGTGCTGCTTCACAAAAACACACAGCAAACCAAGTATGTCAACAGCTTCTGCATTTCACTGTCTCTGAAGCTCTGCCTAATGGATCTAGAAGTTTATTTCTCAGTTATTGCTACAGAGGAGGTATCTAGCAGCACCACACACATCCATGCTGGGAGATTCCAGCTTCATCCAACTATGTTCTGCCCAGCAGAGCAAGCACAGCCTGCCCCAGATGGCAGCTACCAAACAAGGTGTAGGGAGGAGTGAGGATGTTAAGTCTCTCATCAAGTGGGACAACTGCTGAGTTTAGATGATCTCTGAGGTCTTTGATGGGTTTTTTCTTCTGAAAGAGGGAATTTTAAGCCTAAATCCATAGGCAGAGGTACATAAATTTTTAAAAACAAAGCTAAACTTCCTTTTCTTTCTTAGCTATAGGAAGAGAAATTCAGTCTTGAAACTGGGAATGTGATACGTGTAGCTCTTCTCTTTGGCCACAGCTCCCTCTGCAGTCAAGCTAGCTTCAGCAGTGATGCCACACAGGGAAGTCCCTCCATGAATCCTGTGCTGTGAACCAGACAGAATACACCAAGTTCTCACAAAAATCCCATGGAAAGCACCAGCTAGGCTGTGAGCCAGAGCTCAGCAAAGTCAGCAGAGGGATCTCTTAACTCACTGGAAATCATTCACTTGGGCCCATGCTCTCCACAGGAGCTGCATCAGTGCCAGGGTTACAGAGGGCATGGAAGATTTGCAGGAACCAAAACACCCGAAATCACTGGGTATTGCAGGGCTGGGGATCTGTTCTAAGCGACCCCTTATCAGCCTTCTTGGTGCTGTGGTCAAACCCGAGGCTGCTGCGAGGACAGGTCTGTCTCCAGGTGGGAACCACAGCCCAGACACCACTCCAGCACCAACGGTGTAGGACCAATAAATTGTGCCCAAACCTCACCTTGTTTAAAAAACAAACGAGCAAACAAGAAAACCTAGAGATGCTGCAGGAGGAGGGAGAATCACAAAACAGGGCAGAAGGTGCCACAAGAGCCCATCGGTGCAGCCTTTGGTCCTGTTTTGACACCTTTTTTGGGTGGATGGGGTGGGAGTGGAAACAAGCTGAGGGTGGATGCTTTGCTCTGGGGTGTTCAGTATCACCCCCACCGCCAGTTTCTGAGCAGCAGAAATGACACAACACAGCCCTCGAGTGCAGTTTTGCTCTGATTTATTCTTTATTTCAAAAAATAGATTCTGAAGGCAAGAGAATCTTTCAGAAAGCAAGGAAAAACATTGTGAAAGGCAGGAGGATCATTTCAGTGTGCATCACTCCACCCTGCCACCCCTGCATCCTGAGAAGCATCCAAACACCTCCTTCACATGGCTGCAGCAAAAGGCACCTTTCCCCAGACCTGCCAGACTCAAAGGATTCCCTCACTTCACACAGCCTTGGATCAGTTGTGCAAGGCCAGTGGGAGGCTGCTTTGTTGGCCCAGTAGCTCCCAACGCTGTCAGACTCGTATTTCACCTGTGCCAGAGCTGCTTGGTCAGGTACAGTGCCACACCAAGCCATGCTTGAGGAACTCAACCAGCCATCATATTCCTGTCCATAAATCCCATTTTTTTCTGTGAGTGGTTTCAGCTTTCTCTTTATCCACTTCCTTACACTGTTGATTCTGCTGGTGCCAACACCCACCTCTTCATCAGCTACACTAGTAAGACCCCATGTCACTGATTTTTTTTTTTTTTTTTTTTTGCATAGGAAAGGAAGTTGGAAATGCTGAAAATTCTTGCATAAGATCTTTATTTATATATATATATATATATATATATATATATATATATGATATAGCATCATTCTAAAGGTGTGTCATGTTAGAAACTTTTAAGAAACAAGAATGAAAACACCAAGAAAATCAAGGTGTTCTTTCAAGACCTTGATTCTTCGATTGTCTAAGACATCCACAGCAAATCTGTTTTTCTAGGTTATGTTTCCTTTTGCACATCAGCTGTCCAACCTCAGTGCAATTACTCTGAATTAGCATCAAACAATTTTGCAATGCAGCATTTGGCTAAGTTACCATTACAGAGGTCAACAAAACACAAGGAATTCTGCCTGCCCAGGCAGGGTCTGTGTTCTTCCCTCAGAGGAGCTCATTCTCAGGCCTATGTTTTCCATTCTGCTCTTCACAGGGTCTTCTACAAATTAATTCTTTCCCCTTGCACAAGCCGTGCTCGGAAGTTCCAAATATCCTTCAAAACAAAAATGAGACAAAGGAAAAAAGCGCCTTGAGGGCCAGAAAAAACAGTGACCAGGATTCCAGTTTACAGAGATGGAAATAGAGGACTACTTAGTTCTTATCATCTTGTGAAGGTGAAATAAGAGCTGAGCACTCCTCTGGGAGAAAACTCCAACTCTGCTAAAAAAAAATTAAAGCTACACAAAAGCACAGAGACTTCTCTGGGGTTTGTATGGACAACTTCATTTCCACTCAGGAGAAGGAGGGAGCCTCACTACACATCCCTTTGGATTTCACCTAAATAACCCCAGAACTGAAAGCCAAGCAAGCTGTGACTCTACACACATACAAGATCAGCTTGCAAAACACAGCTGGGCATCCCACCACACCCAGGCACACTGGGGGGAAACGAAGCAGAACAACACAAAAACGCCAAGGATGAAAAAGAAAGTCCTCCCCTCCAGAAAGCCCCAGATATTGTAAAACATGTACATTTCAATAGAAAATTGCTGCCTGTTACATCTAGATGTTACTGCCTTGATACTGGCTGTGCACAAGCTTGGGAACTGCTGCAGATAAAGACATTCAGAACATTTTCACCCCAGTAACAAGGTTTATTTTTCTTACAGTGGCTGAATCCCTTAAGAATTTACATTTGCTTTCTATTTTACTCAGTGGTCTCAGTTATTCAGCAAGACTCTGTTAGTCACTTTTTTTTTTTGAGGCAGATGTGTATCACTGCTGACAAACCTGCTGTAGCCTCAAGTCTAAACAACTGATGTGGATTTAACCAAAAAAATTCCATTTGTTACTGCAATCAGATGTGGCTACTTGTTTTAAAAGGAAAATCCACCCACCATTAGGAGGGGAAACTAAGAACGGTGGACATACAAACTCGACAAGAACTGAATTTGTTCCAACTTCTTACACTTGAATTTGGGACAAATGACCACATCTTTTTATTTACAAGCAGAGCTTCAGGAGGGACTTCTGGAGCTTAAGGAATATGAAGAGGCTGCCAGAGAGCAAGGCATTATGAGGAAAAAGGCCACAAAAAAGCCTGCCAGTCATCCTCTGAACATCAGGTCTTTTATCCTGCCAAGCACCTCTGCTTGGTACAGCCTGATCTGCCAAACTGGGCATAGCAAAGAGCACCAATCTGCCACACTAGAGACTTGGGAAAGGGAACTGACCTGATTTCTAACAAAGGGCACTCAGCCAGGTCTCACCTTGAGCTCCACAGAAGTTGCATTGTATTTCTTGAGAACCATTTCCTCCAGCTCCTTCTCCAGGTGCTCCTGAGTCGTGTTCTTGACATCAATGTAGTGACACTCTGAGCTGGCAAAGTGGCAGCTGATGCTCTGTGTGAGGAAACTGGGCATCGCTCACTGTCACATCGACAACAAACAACTGCTGGGAAAAAACCTCGTGCATTCCAAATTGGGGACACACCACTCCTTCCTTACAGATCATGTCAGCAAATTCCTTCCTCCTTTCCAAGAGCTCTGGAGAGTGTCCCCTTGGAGAAATACTCTTGCTGCTGACATGCTCTTCTTCCTTCCCTTCTCTCCCTCACTCCCTCAGTATGAGCTGTACTACTTGTTCTCAGAATATCAGCAACTGGAGTGGAAATAGGGAAAGTCAGGGCTGGAGCAGACTTGTGTGTTCATTAAGTTCCTGTATCCAGAGGGTCACAGCAGCCCACTTATTCTGAATCCACCAATAAAATACCACAGTGGCTGAAAGAACAGGCCACACAATAGGCAAACCAAAATAAAAACAGAGCAGCCCGTGTTGGCAGTGCCTGGATGAAAACCTTCTGAGACAGGACCAGGCCTCCAAAGGCCTCCAAACTGCCTGTTTCAGTTAAATAATCATGACATGTAAACAAATCTTTTATAGAAAAATGGGTTGTGCAATCATATACATAAATATTATTTACTGAATGATTGAGACTCCTGTTATCCAGAGATGGGACACCAAGAAGACAGGGAAGAAAGTTAGAGAAGGTCCTGATATCTGAGACAGCTGAAAGGGAACTATTGGAAAAACAAGTACAACCAGCCAGGCTTTGAACATAGATTCAACATCTGATTTCTACTCCTGTTCTGTTTTTCTCATGGAGCTGCACAGCATGCTCTTCTCGCAGAAAACAGATGTTTAAAAATAAAATAATAAAAAACCAAGAGACTGCAGAAGTACATTAGGAAGATAAAAACTCATTAAAGCATTCATCCATGTATTAATAAACTTGGAAAGGATTCAAAGGGAGTGGGGGATAAAAATAGAAAAGGGATAGTTTTGTTTTTTTTTTTTAAATCAAGAATATAAAAAACTATATCAAGAGATGTTTTCCTACCTTTCGGAAACCTGATGTCCTGTTTATCCCAGAGCCATGAATGAGCAGGGGATGGAAGAACACTGTGTCTCCCTTCTCCATGACTAGGTGAACCTTGGGAATCTTCTCATCCTCATCAAGAAGCCCATGGAAAAGTTTGTTGGTTTTACCCTAGGAAAGAAAAAGGCTGAATTGAAATCACTCGGCTAAAATTAGAACAAGTGCTGATTCTCAGTGCACAGTAGGGCAGTAGGGACAGCTACGGATCTGCTTTCCCCTGGAGAGAGGATTCCATATGCCAAGCTAAAAGTCTGACTATTGCCTACTAGTGAGTCTACTTCAAGCCTGAGGTACAGAAAAATCATACTTCCTGTATTTTCTGCACCTGGATTTGGACAATTAGGAACATTTCTCAGCTGGAGAGAACTGAGAAGAGCACTGGGGAATCCCACAAGGGTGGCCTGATTCAACTGCTGGAGTTCAGCCTTCTGCTCCCAATATAACCATCGCCAGTGACAGTCCAGGCCATGAAACACCCACCCTGAAGAGGAAGATACCACTGGGTATTTTATTCCATCCAGTTGTTTACTGTCAGATTTCTCCTCTTTGGGACAGTACACATGCTACCAGGCAGGAACAAGTTGACAGGAGGAGACAGAGCCCTCAGACTTGGCAAGGGCAGTGGAAAACCATGGCATGTGTTTATGCTGTCATGCCACGATGTGCTGGACATTTTCTAGGTGAAGGTGGGAACAGAGGCAAACCAACCCACATCACATGGAGTGAGGTCACCCAAGAAACTCTCTCCCCAAATCAATGTCAGTATTTGCATAAACAGAAAAAAAAAAAAAAAAATCACTGAAAACCTCAGCTTTGACCTGCACATCCTCCCCCCAACAGTGAGTCCTTCCCAGCCAAAATACATCCCCTTCTTGCATGCCCTTCCCAAGCCCTCCAAGACACTCTACCTCCCACACCGGATAACCATGAGGCTTTAGGGCTGTCTTGTGTGTCCCTGGCTGCACGACCAGGCAGCCGTTGTCCTCGTGAGCCCTCTCCATGGCGGTCCAGGCGCACACGATGCGGGACGCAGGCCGGAACGGGAAATAGTGCAGGTCCTGATGCATGGGGTGCAGGAAAGTCTGTTTGTCTGCAACACAGGTTCAGAAACCTTCAGCCTCACCAAACGTGACACAGCCTTCTCCTTCCTGGAAACCACTGGAGCATCCCAAGGAGCTGCTGCTTCCCACTGGAGACACTCGATGTAGTCAGTACCTGCTCCAGCCCAGCCATGGAAGCCAAGCAGGTGAGCTGCCACCCCACCCCAAAATGGACCACGGTGGTGGCTCTTGGGTCACAGAGTGAAAGCCAGGAGGCTGCTTAGCTCTGTGACCCCTCAGAAGGCTCCATTTGCTGGCCTTCAGCACAAACCCCTCGTTTTCACCATTAATTTTGGATGCTCCCCAGTTTTGAGAACTTTATCCAGCACGGTGTTGCACAAACCCCCCCCAGCTCAAAGACCTTCCAACAGCTGTGCTGTCTGCAGGCACTGATGTACTGCTGTGATGCAAGCCGAATCAACCCTGTCTGTGCTGCACCCAACTCATATTTATTTAGCTTTCTCTTTAAAAAAAGAAAAAAAAATCTCAATTTATGGACTGCAGCCTCCACAGACAGTCTCTACCTTAGAGGCTCTCTTCCACAAAGTCCAAACAAAAATATATATTCTTGAAGTTCTGTTTATTTCTTTTCCCCCCATGGAAATGGAAACATCCTCCACACCAAAACAGCCTTTTATATATGATTTATATACTTAATTTTGCCATTGATTTTGCTCCTTAAATAGATACAGTTAGGATATTGCCACTTGCTTTGTTTGCCATACTGTTTAGACTTTTTGCAGCCTCAAAAACTCTCCTGAGTTTTCTCATGTTATCTCATTAAGCCAAGGTAAAAAGAAAACAAACTATCACCAAAATGGCTTTGCAAATTTTCAGTGTTATTTGGGTTTAATTTTTTTTTGTTTTTGCAGCTTTTCTAAAATACTAAGTTCAAATCTGGCATACACAAAATAATTTATCTATTTTTGTCTAGTCCAAGTTTTCCTTACCAGAATCTGGAAGTTTATTTATCAGCATGGTGTGCATTGCCATGATGTTTGGCCCTGTGAAGCACTCAACGTATTTGAGTACCTACAGGGAAGAAAACATCAGGAAAAAAGAATTAGGAACATGAAAAACAAGAGGAAACACTGCTGAGGAAGCACTGGGAGCTGGGAGTTTGGCGGAGGACAAGAGTACAGGAGGAGGAGGTCGGGGAGGATGGAGGGATGCAGGACAGGAGGCACGACCTGGCATGGCACACAAATGGGCATGATGGGAGGAGGCCAAGAGGGAAGATGGTGCTGCAGGCTGCTGGGGTGGGTGGAAGAGATGGGGAGAGTACTCCCACAGAGCTATGGCCATCTGCCACAAGATGAACACTGACTGCAAGGCTGGACCTGCCCAGGGAGAGACGTCTGCCTGGATAAAACACATTCAGAACATGTTGCTGATCTGTCCCTCTAGCCTGGCATGGTTTGGCCAAGTCACATTCCTGACTGGCTCCACACCAGGGGCAGAGCAGCACTGCTTTAAGTCTTCTGCCCTGACTTCCACCTATCCCAGGTTCATGCAGAACACTCTTAAAAGATGGCTTGATCTTCCTTCCTTACTTGTGTGCTTATGGGAGTGACCTGCAGGATCAGATACATTCACACAGGCTCTTCCACCACCTCCCCCCTTTCTGATGGGTTTTTACTTTGTTTTACCTCTGGCAGAGTGCAGTATCTGAACAGCTCTTCATCTTCCTGGAAGTCCTGCACTTTATTAACCACTTTTTCAGACTGACCAAACTGGGATTTCAGGGACTCATCTTTCATAATCATAAGTCCTGGTGGCTTCACCTCTCTTTTACAGATCCTCGTGAACTCCTTGCTGCAAAGAGGGAATATCCACGTTGGGAGAATCCAGTGATCTCCAGCTTCCCAGAGCTCCCTTGGGATGCTGCTGCACACAGGCCCCCCCAGCACTTCAGGCAAGTGTCCCGTACCTGAAGCGCTCGATGTCCTCGTCAGACACGAGCTTCTTGATGAGCAGGTACCCATTGTCCTCATAGAACTGCCTCTGCTCTGTGGTCAGGAGATTGTTGTCCAGGGTGTAGCTGGGACACAGAGAGACACATTAACGGTGTCTAGTGGTCAACACATGTGCTAGGGGGAAGAATTGAGCTCTGAAGGTAGCTTTGCTTTTATCTCTACCAAGGAAGATGGAGCTTACCAAAACCTCCCTGAATGAGGAACAACACTGAGTTGGGCTGAAGTAGGAACACTTATCTGGGATGGGAATTAAGGAATACACAATTAAGCAAAGTAGATTAGAACATTCTCTACAGGCATGAGTCCTCGATCCTACAGTGCTGATCATCCTCAAGGCAGGTGCTGTGCTGGACACTCAATCCATGTTCTTGTTCATTTTACTTCTAAAAAAATAAATAATGAAAAATATTCTAAAAATGAAAAAAAACTCTAAAACAATACAGCAATAGGAGTAAACCTGAGGCTTCACTCCCATGTGGTGGTGCAAACTCTCACATTCTCTCCAGTTACAGCAGAGATCAGGTCCTTCCCAAATGACAGGGATTGCAGGAACAGAGGAGAGCTTTGGGCTTGTCTTCCAATTCATCTCAACAGGTTTAAAAAAACGTTTTTCTCTTATGCAGAGACACATTCTCATCAACAGGGCAATTGAATCCCACTTGCTAAAGAAGCCTCACAAGCATTTGGTGCATGGTATTGAAGTGTCATCCATGACAAAAAAAAGCATTTTCATGCTGATCTTCTGGTCTGCACATGCATGTTTGCTTCAGAGTTTTATGAAAACCACTGACTTTACTGCTCATAAAACCACGAATGCTTCGGGAATGAGAAATAGGTCTCATCACAGCAGTTGTGTCTGTGGTCCCCACACCAGGAAGCTTAAACGTTATCTTGTCAAGAGTCACATATGGTGGGAGAAGAACAACGACACATACAAAAATGTGTGGCAAAAATGATGAGCCAGAGGGAGGAAAAGGTGCTG
Organism: Corvus hawaiiensis; assembly: GCF_020740725.1. Taxonomy (NCBI): domain Eukaryota; kingdom Metazoa; phylum Chordata; class Aves; order Passeriformes; family Corvidae; genus Corvus; species Corvus hawaiiensis. Next base: position 73,559,054 of record NC_063216.1, on the reverse strand, counting down.
GGAAAGAATGGAAGACAGAGAGAAGGAGGAGAACATGGGGAAACTGGCTGGCAAGTGCCACAGCAAATCCCAGAGCAAGGAATCCCCCAACTGAGGGCACTAGTGCTCCACACACCACCTTTCAGGCCCAATTTCAGTGAAAACGGGACTCCTGACTATTTAGGCTCCTAAACGTTCACAGACAGCTGATGGAGACACAGGCACCGGCTGGACCCCAGCTGTGAGACCCTCCGCAGCACCTCCACCTCCCCCACTGGGGAACAGCAGACAAGACCACCCAGTGCTGGACTCCATCTTGGCACCTTCCTCCCAGGCTCTGTAATGCCTCCTCCTCTCACTGTTTTTTCTCTTGACACTTTGCAACACTCAGAGGACAAGTCTGGGTTGCTTGGACAACTGAAACCAAGACGCACAGAGATTAAAACAAAACCAGTTAACTGATGTATCATTTGATGTATCAAATAAATCTATTCTTATTAGATTCTGTCATTTACTTTATTCACACACCTTTCTTGCTCCAGCCCAGCTTAGTTGTGCTTCTGTCCAAAGCTATTTGCATCATGACCCAGATTTAAAAACAAACAGGTTGTGCAGCACCTATCCCTACTTCCTGTATCCTTACAACCAGGGTGTTTTTCCTATCATTTATTCCTAATTTTGTGTTCCTACTTGTGTTATGGCAGTCTGAGTCAACAACTATCCATCTGCCTTCATATTTTTAATCGATTTGAGGACTCCTACATCCTGTTTGATCACATCTTCTATTTATTATAATTCAGAGGTAACTTGTCAGATCCTGCTCTGTGAAACAGCAGCTTTTTTTTTTAAAGCAACACATGACAGCAGTTTTAAAAATATTCTCAGCAAGCAGTCTCCACTAAACTTTTGGAACCATGGGACACATCAATGCAAAAACTTCTTTCTACCCAGGTTTCCTTTGCCTGATGTTGGCAGCCTCCAACATTTCCACCTCAGTTCCCATTCACAAACCAAACCTTGATGTTTTTCCTGCTGCTGCTCTACCAGTCGAGTCTGTACCTTTCAACGAAGTCTGTGACTTGCCGTGCAGTTTTTAAGTCATGTAATTTGTCGCCCCCAACCCCTTGAATCTCTAGAAGGACAACTGACTGCAGGAAAGCCCCTGGCTCAGCGCTACGGGGTCTGTGCTGGGGCGCTGCCAAGAGGCACATCCCAGCTCTTCACAGGTTGTGGGGCTGAAGCTCAGGGAGAGGTTTTTGGGATAAGTCGGGTGCTGACCCCAAAATCCCAGTCGGGGCTGCCAGGGAAGTGCTGCCCTCGGCACCAGGACACATGACAGGACTCATCCTGTGTGTCCTTCCCAGGCCGGTGTCCCTGTAGGACAAACCACGGACCCACAAGGGCGCGGGCAGCGAGGGGCAAAGCGCGCCGGGCTGAGGGAAGCAGAGCCTCGACCCACGGGGGCCAACGTGCTGCTGCCGCCCCTTCCCGATCCCACACCAGAAAGGATACAGGAGCCGGGGCTGCTCCCAGCCGCGGCGAGAGGTGCCGCAGGATGGTGTCCAGCCGGGCCGCCGAGCGCTCCCCGAGCCTCTCCCCGAGCCTCTCCCCGAGCCTCTCCCCCAGCCGCTCCATGGCGCCCGGGCGGCCTCAGCGCTGACTCGGCCTGGGCGGAGCCGGGACCGCCGCATGCTCAGAGCCCGAGCGCCCTCAGAGCCCCGGGTCAGCCGGGAGCCATGGGACGGCGGTGGGAAGGGCCTGAGGGAAGCCAGGGCGGACCCAAGCGCCTTCAGAGCCGGATCCAGCCGGGAGCCGCGGGCCGGCGGGTGGGCAGGGCGTGAGGAGGCCGTGACGGGCCCCAGCGCCCTCCGAGAGCCGGGAGGCGCGGGCCGGCAGCAGCTCCGGTGGGAAGGGCCTGAGGGAGGCCAGGCCTGGCGTGCGGAGAGCTCGGAATTCTCCGACCAGAATTCTTTATGCTCGTCCTCCCGCTTCCCTTCTTTCCCCGTTCTCTGCCAGCAGTGACTGCGGATTTAATCAGCCTCCTGTGGAGAGCAGCGCTTGGCACAGAGCACGGCTGAGGCCGGCATGGATCGATGCCTTATCTCATGTCTCTGGGGAGACCATCAGGGTTCGCCTCATCCCTCCATGAATCTGTTTGGAGAGATTTTTGCGGCCCTAGTGTGAAAACAGATCTAACACCTGCCAGGCTGTCCATAAAACCCTCGTTCAAGAGCAATCCGGGCCCTGCTCCCAAACAGGCACCATCACAAATCTCCTGTAGCTCCAGGCAGTCTCATGATGACAGGATGTGCACCAAAACTCTGCTTACATCTACTTTAGGATGAACTCCCATTATGCAACAGGCTTTGCTGGAATCCAGTGTGACATGTTGGTGGATCAAAAACTTAGCTGTCAATACAATAAGCTTCATGTCAGTGCCGCAGATGAACAGAAGCCTAGACATGGGTAGGAAGGGCTCCTGTAGGTAACCTGTATCCTGGAAGCTGGTTCTCTTTAAAACTCAGTGGCAAAACTCCCAGTGATTTAAGTAAACCATGGCAGGTTTACAAACTGGTTTGGTCTGTAGTGCAGTTGTGTTTATGGCTCTTACATGCTTGGTGGAGTCACTCCCTTCAGGGGCATAACAAAACAGGCTGTTCACAGAAGTGGGACAAACAAGGTCAGGAACCCAGGAAAAAACCCTCTCTAAACGATTTTGTGTAGTCAAAGAGGCGAGAGTACAGGCACTGTGAAGGTACAGCAGCAGCAGCAGCAGTGACAGCACCCAGCCCTTCAGTGCCGGCAAAATTAGACCTTTGACTCCTGAGTCATAGGTAAACAGAAAGTAAAAGTCCCTCAAATCAAGTTTGAGTGAGGGGGAACAGAATGGAAAAAAAAAAAAAGCAGCAACTAGAGTAATAGCTTTATTATTGAACTCCTAATTATAACTGCATTGAAAGGCCTATATATAACTCAGATCTATTGCTTTCACAATCCAAACTGAAACAGGAACCTCAATAAATCTCATCTGTTTCAAACTTTAGGTAAAAGCCCCATCAAAAAGATGAAGCAAAGCAATACTACTCATTCCTATTCTGGCATGGAGCTGTTTGCAATGTAGATATTTCTTCCACAGGTATGTGTTTGACAGCATCTTATGCAAAGGTGTCTTTCATACCTGGAAAAAATGAACAAAAAGTAGTGATTTGGCTGTACTGATTAAAGAGTTTGAGAACTAAGATGCTTTTATACATACATAATACATGCTTACATAAATATATAGAATCATAGAACACTCTGAGTTGGAAGGGACCCACAAGAACCATCAGTCAGCTCCTGACCCTGCACAAGACAAGCCCAGGAATCCCACCCTGTGCCTGAGAGTGTTGTCCAAAGGCTCCTTGAACTCTATCAGCCTTGGTGCTGTGTCCACTTCCCTGGGGAGCCTGTTCCAGTGCCCAGCCATCCTCTGGATGAAGAACCTTTTCCTGATACATGCGTTTTTAAACAAGAAGAGCCTCAAAAAACCTCTAATATCTCTGTGCATTAAATACAATTATTCCTTTTTACTTACAGCCTCTCTGGCAATCTCGATACGAGTAACTCCCATGTCACAGGACCACCCTATTGTGTTCCATGACACCCCAAAGAATTCAGGACACCTCGTCCACCTTGGCAGTGGGTGGCTGAAGTCACTGCCCTGTATTTATACCTTCCTGCTCATGGATGAAACTTTAACAAAAGATCATTTTCTGGCTTTGCTGGCCCGAGACACGGGGGCTGCTTGTGGTGTAGCCGCACCCCCTAGGACTAGAAGTGTGTGGACACATGAAAAAAACCCCATCCTTTGCATCTAAACAGTCCAGAGTAAATAATTTTCAAGTCCACTGATAAGCATCACTGAAATACCGGCTGAATCTCATGAACCCAGGAAAAGAAACAAGGGAGAAATTTTCTTTGTTAGGGAAACTGATGGTGGCATTAATCATTGTATTAAAATGGATGGCATTTAAGAGAGGCTGTGTCTTCGCAAAGTACTTTTACAGCTATGTCTGTCAGTTTCCTGAATTTTATAGAACATTTTTATACAGATGGTTTGCATTTGGCTTTTCGTTTTAATGTTTTCTGTTCATTAAATCACAAAACTAATAAAAACTAAACGATTGAGATTCCTCCAGCAGCATAGGAACGTTCCTAATGCACAGTGTTATAATTTAATAAGCATCTCAATTGACTATTAAAATCCACATTATGATCGGAACTGTAATTCCAAAGATGAGGTCTTCTGAAAGCTTAATTTACTGTGGTGGGAAGTGGCAGCTGCTCCAACTCAGCAAAATTAGCTTTTTTAACTGAGATGCCAGGGAAAACAGATGTTGATAAGACAATAACAAGAACAACAAAATCCACCACCAACGCACAGGTTCATTTCTCATCACCAGAAGAGTCAAGAAGGGCTTCTATGGATACATAGAAGGAAAAAGGAGGGAAAGGGAGATATGGATTCAACAGAGAACAAAATCAGGGGCATAGTGACAAAGGTCATGGAGAAGGCCAAGGGTCTCAATGACTTCTCTGCTTTGAGCTTTACTTTAGTTCCTGGCCTCTGCTGAATTCCAAGCTTTGGGCAACCCCTATCCTAAGGAGGAGCTACTGCCAGGCTTCTCTCCAGCTGTCCCAAACTTCTGTGCTGGGGGTGCCCACCCACTCCTTATAGACACAGATCCCTTTGGAAGTTCCAGAGACAGCTGGATCCACCAGTGCTCTGAGCAGAGAGCATAAAAACTCCCAATCATAGTAGGCTCTTGCAGTGCCAGCCAGCCTCAGCAGCCAGCGAGCCAGGAAGAAGTCTCCTTCATGGAGATGTTCCTATTGATGTCCACAGCTCCCTGAAGGGATCCCATTCTCCCTCATGACCACCCAGCCGGAAAAAAAACCTACCAAAAGGCTGAACAAGAGGGTATTTTGTTACCTTTCCCCTTTTCAAGCACCAGTCACAGGGGTTGAAATCACATCCCATGATCAGGATGCAGATGTGAACCCGGGTGATTCTTCCCAACTGTTCACCCGACTTTCATTGAAAAATCACTGAGGCAGTAAATATCAGCCCCTGTGCCCATCCACTCCCCCATGGTCACTCAGGTTTGCTGCCCTCACTGTAGCTGTCACATTAATTTTCATTATTTCCTAGTTAGAAAAGGTTCAGTCCTGAATTTAGAGCAAAACATGAAATCAAAATAATACCTAACAAAAAGGACCGAACTATTCTGGCTTTATATACCGCCACAGATTTTATTTTTCCCCGATGCAGCGGAGGAAAGCAAAAGACTGAGAAAAACAACAGGTTAAAGAGCAAGAACTTGTTACAAACTTTCCAAGAATATATGCTACTTATCAAATGTATTGATTAGGCTAGTGAATATTCCAGTTATTAAATTCTTTCTTTTTAAAGAAATATTTTTTTTTCTCCACTCTTTTCTCAACTTGGAGTTTTACAGGCAGGGACAGGAGCTGGTGCACGCAGAGGTTCCTGTGTATGCAAAGTACATTATGTTTGTATAAATGACTGGATATGGCTACTAAAAACAACTGTTCACTGTTGCTTTCTCGCAGCTTTTTGACACCAGCATCTCAAAAAACCCTTCATTTAAGAGGAATCTATAAGCGTCTTGCTTAAAGATGAAGGATTTAGGACTTGCCAGCCCCTTACAACATATCCTCCTACAGCTCACTGTGATCTACAATCTCTGATTTAGCAAAACAAATCATAAAACTTCGTAAACAAAGGTGATGCTCACAGAGGACTTCCCAGTTCATTACCCACTCAGCGGCGCACCAGGAAGCCCTTTGGGATGTAAATTCCAGCCATCAGGAAGCATCAGGAGAGGCTTTGAAGGCAGTTCACCCGAGGGGTTTTCCTTGTAGCTGCCTCCAGCGGCCGCGACAGGAAATCTTCCTCTGAAAATCCAGAGATAAGCAGCCTCCTTCAGACACCCTCCCTTGGAGATGAACCTTCTGCCATTCAGGGCACGTCTAGGGAAGGACAAGTGTTGGTTTCACACCTGGCTGATGAACCAATTATCATAATAAGTGAAAAAACGCAACAGCATCGACCGACCAGGACCACCTTCTGCCGGAGGGGCACTGACACACATCTAGGGCCAGTTTCAAATACAGCAGGTCTTTGTAACAAGCACTTCCATGCAGAAGAAGTACTCATCTGTTCTGCACCCATTTGATCCACTTAGGGTTTTTTAAAACTAAAATAACCTATATAAATACAGTCTTGCTCACGACCACAGAGAAAATGAACGGAATAAACATCACAAAACAGCAGGGGGAAAAAAAAGAATTAAATCAGTATTTTTTGCACAACTGGTTTTTGTTACTTTATTTTCAGAACTGCCATGAAAAAACTAACACTTTTTTTTTACCTCAAAGCAGAAAAAAACTTGGTTACTGCTTTGAGGTTTTGTGGTGAACCCACAACTCTCAGAACTTCTTTTCCAGGAAAAGGAGAATGAGGGCCTGTGTGGTTTAAGCTACTCACAAGGGGGGAATTAAAAAAAAAAAAAATTCTATCTTTGCAAAAGGTGTCTGCTGAGAACCTTACTGAGTGGAAAAAAGATGAGCCAAGTTTTGCCAGAGATGCCACTAGGAGGAAGACTGGAATTTTAAACCTTGCATGATGCACAAGACTGGAGATGAACCAGTGACTCATTTTTCATAAACAGAAGCCTTTGTATTTCTTGCCACAGTAACGACTATCCAAGATTTTCTTCCTGCTGGTCTGAATATCAAGGAACGAATTCCAGAACCTGGGAGAAGCTTCACGAGTTTGTTCAGTGCCGTTCAGGACGGCAGGGAGTGTCTAGGCAGAGCAGGGTCAGCGTTTAGGCTGCTGCAAGGGGCAGCTCCCCATGCTGGTTGGGAAGAGCGGGGCTCCAGCATCCCTTCCACGAGCCCTGGTCTTGCTGACAGCAGGCACAGGAACACTTGCAGAGGAAACAATTCAAAATGTTGCATACTTGGTGCTGGTAAGTAAAATAAACAAATCAAGTGGGTAACACACTTGGAGATAACCTACTTGCCCTCAGCTTTACTCAAGGTTACCACTGGACATCACAGCTTGGAGAACTGATTAAAGGAGTGATCACAATTATCAACATAATCACACATGCAATAAAACGTAAAAAAAATTAGGATTTCTCCTCTTTCCAGTGAATAATTCAGCTAGGAATCAAAAAAGTTGATGCACTTATACAAGAGCAATAAAAAAAATTAAATATTTATTTTGAATAACAAGCTTAAGTTCAAGCTGCATTGTTGGCAATGTCGGTTTTAAACACAGATCACAAAAGCGTGCAGAAAATTGTATTTGAGCAAAGAACAAAATAATACTAAGAATTATACTAAACAGCTGCTGATTTTTAAAGAAACAAAAAAGGCTTGTAATCACTATACAAAATATAAAATGTATTAAACACTACCATCCACAGAACAGAGGTTTATTTTAGTTTGATTATATTTAAAAATTATTTGTGTAGTTATTTATATAGTGAATTGTAAATGAATATTATACAGTAACCTTTTGGTCTGCAAAACCTTTGTTGCACTATAGCACATCCAATCACGTTGCAAAAAAAAAAAAAAAAAAAAAAAATTATTTGTCCTTACTATCAATAAAGAAAACAATCATTGATAATACAGTAAATATTGTCAGGTCTACAAATAATGAAATTCAAAATGACTCCTTCGACTCTGAAGCGCTTTCCATGCAAAAAGTCAGCACTTGCTGTTTAAACTGTGTGCACTACCAAGCAATGTCCAGGGTTGTAGATGCTCTTGGTAAGACTAAACCTTACAAAAAAACTTAAAAAAAAAAAAAACTTAAAAAAAAAAAATCAAAGATTGAATGCAATCATGCAACCTCTTACTACTGGGTAACCCACTGTGTCGCTTGTCAATTTATTGCCTTTCTGGAATATCACTCAAGGCATCAAAATTAGACTCATGATAAATACACACATAATGAAAGGACACAAACTGCTATTCGACACTACTACTGGTAATGTCTGTGCTACGTGAAAGCACCTTTAAAAAGAGCCTATGCGGCAAGAGATAAGTGTCTAAAGATTCAAAATGAATCAACAGTATTGGATAACAATATAATTCTCAACTCAGAAGCTGCCTCAAGATTAGGTGCATCTTCAGTTAATGTAACAGGAAAAAAAGGCAATGGATTTTATTTTATTATTTGTATCCACTCATAAACTGACCTAAGGCCACCAGATGTGCAGACACAACAAGTTTTCTTTTCTTTTTACAGTTCTTTAAATTGTAGGATGAAAAAGGAATAGATCTATTCAAAAACAAACAGCTATTTCATCTCTATTAAGAGGTGGCACCGGGCGTGGGGTTCACGTTCTGAGTGGCCACCTGTGGTGCCACTTCAATGATCCGGGGTTTGTCTATAATCCTGGCCGTGCGGTTGCCCTTCTCTACAATGCCAATAATCCACGCCTGGTGGCCTTCGCCGTATTTTGGGGACTTGATCTCGGCGCAGAAACGCGCTGCCTGTTCTCGTGGTAAGCAGATGAGGAGGCCTCCTGCAAAGAAAGAGAGCAGAGCATCAAAACATCTGACTGCAAAGCATTTCAGCCTTGGTCTGCCAGATCTCTACTTGGACAAGCACTTGGTGACTTCAGTGGAGTCTAATGAACTCCAAAGACTCCAAGAAAAGACACAGTGGAAGTCTGAGCTCTTGCTCTACAGCAAGATGTCTGTGCCTGAATGCAGTGTCTAGTTTCAGATAAATGAAGCCAAATACACACAAAAGATGTTGGCAAAAGGACGTGGTACTGATGCCAACAAATGACATACTGAAACAACACCAGCACTGTAACCTTCCTCAGAGGACTGCGGAGTGCCTCTACACAGAAATGTTTTGGATAAAGGTCATATGCAGATACCTGTAACCACATATTGGTGGCAGCTGATTCTGTGAGTAATCCTGTTCCCTGCAATGAAATCATTCATCAAAGCAGGGACCACTGCCCTGCTGAGAATGCAAGAGGCAGAACATGAAACACAGGCTTGATACAGTGCTCCCTGTGACAGTGCTTGTGACCCCTTTGTCTGATAATTTTCTAACCTTTTTAGCCTTTCCTGTAAGTTTTTTTTCTCAGACATGATTGAAAATACTTCATTTACTAATGAACGCTTTCAGAAGTGGCAAGGTAATCAGTTAGCAAGTTCACCATTCCACAGTTAAACCTAAAAGCACTTCCATTTTTAAAATCCCAGAGCACTGAAAAAGGTAGGTAGCAAGTGAATTGAAAATGTTTGGAGAACACAGGGAGAGAGTAGATTCACACACCCCGGAATCTGGGCACATGCTGAGCTTCACTTACTCTTACAGAGTAATTTGACCCAAAGCTTTCTCATCCTCCCAAGTCCTGCCACCAGCTCTGAGCCAGCCCTGGGGCAAAGGGCCACCTGCTGAGCAGGCCATCCTGGGCTCGGTGCCACCTCCTCCTCCTCCACTCACAACTCCTCAGCACCGTGGGCACCTTGATGTTTGCTTTTCCAAGCACACAGTCCCCTCGGTGGTGACTAAAGACACTTTTCATTTAGGGCTATGAGGAAGAAGCAGCTACTGAACATGAGGAGTTCATTAAAAGGGTAAGTGGAAGTGTGAAAGTGATTTTTTTAGATTCTGTATGAAGAAAAGTGTGCCAGCCAGAAAATGCCTACATCTCTGACATTTCAAAGTAACATCCAGGTATTTCCATCAAACACAACAACAAAAAACCCATCAGCTTGAATGACAGCACCTGTAACTACTCCAGATGTAACAGAGAAATCAATTGCAAAGGAATTATGTGACATTCCAATGGAAGGCTCTAAATCCAATTGAAGAGAAACTTATGGTGCAAGTGAGTCAGGAGAGAGGTTTGCAAGTGGCAGTGCAGAGAAGGTGCTAACTAACCAGAAGAGAGGTGTGCAAGTATGGTGAAAAAGGAAATAAGAAAGAGCAGAAAAGTAATCTTTACTCATTTTTTTTCACACACATTCTCTTCCTGCAATTTTGTATCACTTGTATACCTACCCCTTTATCACTCTCTGGCAAGATCAAAAACATGTACAAAATCCCAGTTTCCAGTGAAAAAATTACTTCCCACCTGCTGGCTACATCCCAGTCTGATCAATAACGCTATGGGCTACTCTCAACCAGCAGCAGGCTTCCTGTATGCAGGGATTATATTTATTTCTCTGCTACACTGACCAGTCTCTCTTTAACCCTTTGGGTAAGTCCTTAAGATTCTCCACCACGTTTTTTAGGCTAGTCTGTTTTCTTGGCATTCCCAGCTGCTCTGCTTTTTGGGAATTGAAAGGATACAGATATTTGGTGGCTGTCCTGGCTTATCTTTGTAAGAACAAAAGGGGTTTATTTTTTGCTAAGAGGCTTTGAACATTGCTGGTTTTAACAAGTATATTTCAAGCAGGGAAGTGGACAGAGAACACTTCAAAAGCAGGCGACACAAAGCTCTGTAATTAAGAGCAGAGATACAAATAGTTCATGGATCAAAACCAAGTCCTTGCTCCTGCTAATGGCTTTCTCCCACAATGACTTATAACAGGATGACATCATTAGCCTTGCCTCTTGTCAGGCACTGACACAGCCCTTCTTTTCCACCTATCATCTGCCTATTTCCACCAAATCTCCACAAACACCAAGTTAAGATACCTCTACTACACTATAAGAGTCATCTGACATCCAAAAGTTATTTTGTGTGTTAAAACACAAAGATGTGTTAAAAGTTAGGACTGAAAAATACACACATGTATTAATGTCCCAAACAGAGTAACTCTGTGACTTATCTCTGCAAGAAGCCAGTCTAACAATTCATTCTTTTGAAACCGAATGCCTGACTGCAACTCAAACCATTACCAGAGTTCCCTAAAAGAGAGCACAGAATCATGTAGAAGTGCAATTTTAGGAGACTACACCACTAGTAAGAGTGCCTGAAGGATGGAACAGATGACATAATACATCTTTTCAACACTGACTTTTGTCAACAGGTGCCCAGCAAATGCACATGGGGAAAAAACTCCACAATATCCTTAAAATCCATTCAAATAGTTTTCCAGTAAATTTCTTACTGCCTGCCCACTCTGCTGAAAAACATCTGTTCCCAGATGAAGAAGCTACAGACAGAGCATGTCTAGAAGTTTAAGCCAATAGAGAAGGAGTGTCTGTGTTAAGTAAGCAGAGCCCTGAGCAGGCCCAGCAGGCCTCCCCACAGCTGGGTATCAGGCACAGCAAGGCAGGCCCTGGCCTTCACATAAATCCAGCGCAGGACAGGAGGTGTGCAAACAGCCTGGTGTGAGTGCTAAGGAGCTGTGCCAGCGCAGCCTGCCCAGCGCGCACTGCTGACACACCAGGCTCTGCAGTGCAAGCCCAAAGCCAGAGCCCAGTCAGTGTGTACACATGGCTATGGATCCTTTGGGTATCTGGCAGACACTGTCCTTTGACAAATCCCTGTGGCCACCTCTAATGCGAGAGACACAATGCTGTGATCAAATCAGCCAGGGTGTTTTGAGGCACCGACAGTTCACCACCTACCAGATCTGTCTCACTGTTTTTCCCATTATCATCCATCTCTGCCCAACACAAGCTGCTCAGCATTTCAGAGACCTCTTGCTCTCAGTCCCAAAAGAGATTCTGAAGTCAAGCACTTCCCACTTCCCAGCAATGCATCCATCTGCACCATTTTACATTCCTTCAGTGAAAAGAGAACTGGGTATACCCCAGGGTGCAGGATGGGCAGCTCTGAAGACATAAGCACTCAGTTTGCAGCTAAACCATTCCCACACCAACTGCTATCCAAACCTCTGCTACAGCCACTCACCTGGAACAGCACCTTGCACTTCCAGCTCCATGTCATGCTATTTTTTAGGCTTTTTCCAAATAATAAATGCTACTGGCACTCCAGCTATGTGGGCTCCTGGGTAGTAAGAATCTGACTGGTGCTACCAACCTTATTGACACAGCTTGCCAAGCTACCACCAGATATTTCTGCTCCCTTCTGACTGACTCTGGACTTGGAAAGGGTTCACATCCCATATCCGGTTACACATCGTCTGAGCCACACAGTCTCTGAAGGACAGAGTGTCTGCTCAAGTACAGATGGCCAAGGAACAGCTCAGCACATCAGTGTAAGTTATGTATTCACTAGGGGAAAAGCATATGGCTCTCACTGTGATGCTTTTTTCTGGATCTTCGGACTGTTTTGCTTCAAGGGGCCCCCTCTATTGTGAACTGCAGAGAACTTGGATAATACTTCTGGAGAGCCGGAAGATGGCAGGGAAATGAGATAAGAGGAAAAGACAGATTTGTTGCTACATCTCTCCATTTCCCAAAGAGAAAGAAAAGTCAGACTAAATTAGAAAAAACAAAATGGAACAGGATAGAAGATTCAAGGGGAAAGTGAAGTAGAAAGAATTCCAGCAGAAGACAGTGATCATGCTCATCAGAGAAGAGCCTACTCTTAATAAGGCAACTTAAAAACCATCAGAAGTTCTCATCACCTGATGACTCTGTAAATGTTTTTGTCCACAGCCAAGTTTTCAGTACAGTCTGTTGTACTCACTGTCACTGCAAGTGGCAACTTTATTGAAGTAATAAATGGGTCAGAAAACAACATTTATTTTTTTGCTGCTCGTACGGTCCCTTAAAGTCAGATATCATAAAAGGGAGAAAAGCTGTAAGCTGTATTCTTGGATATCTGTATGCTGGGGACAGAGAAGGCCTCAGTTGCCAACACTGGCCCACCCAACACTATATTTTGTAGTGACAAACCGAACACCATCCTTTGTCAGGCGAAACTACTGCCAGTGGCTTTGCTTTTGAGAAAACAGTGCCAGATGTGGTGGAATTTCCAGATATTCACTGTTCTGCAGTTAACAGAGAAAAATTAGGCTTCAAAAGAATTCAGAATCATCACTAACTGCAAACTGGAGGGTTGCGGGGTTTCTGTAACAGTGTTCCATTGGGGAGTGGAAGGCATTCAGGACAGGATGGTGGTTTGGAAGTCAGGCTGAAGGAGTCAGTTGTGAACAGCTGTGTGGCTGCTGCTCATTAGCCTGGCCAGGTGCCAAACCAACTGTGACTCTAAACGCACAGCACGCGATTTATAGGTTTGAAATGGAATTCTGAGGTGCAGGTGTAGGGAAAGAAGAGGGTGGCACAGCTGTCACCTACCTGAAGTCTCTGGACAAGTCCCATGCATGAGGCCGAACATGTTGCCACAGGCCTTACTGACAGCAGCCATCTTAGCCAGGACGGGGAGGTTGTGAATAACAAAGGACACCTCGTTTCGCTGCTGCTTGGCAAGGTTTTGTGCATGCCCCAGGATCCCGAATCCTGTGATGTCTGTAGCTGCATGTGCATTGAAAGTGTGCATGAGTCCAGCAGCTACAAGAGAGGGAGGGAGAAAAAAACCACCAAATCAGAAAATACTGAATTATCAGGAAAATGCTTCAACAATATTGTGCACAGTCTGAATGAAGTTGCATACCTTTAATGCAAACCAGGTTGGGTTAAATTAATAAAATAAATAAAATCGTGCTTGAAGAGAACTGGAATTCACCAATAGGGCACGTAACACTTAAAAAATTCCATTTGTATTTAAGACATTAAATCATGCTGAAAATCCGTCATGGAAGTTGAATTTATGAGCATGGTCTATTAGCCATGTGCTACTCATTTATATTGGCAGTCTAAGAAACAGGGATTTGCTTCAGATCCAAACTTCCCAGAGCTGAGGCCAGGGAGGTTCTGAGCTCAGCTTTGCTTCACTAAAGGCAGGGACCAGACACAGCTCAGTCTTCTCACACCTCTTCCCCTGCCACTCTGCAATGGTGGCATCAGAACTTGAGATGTGGACACTCAAAGTTTAAGAGCTGAAGAACAAAGCCTGCGGCTGTGGGGGAAGGGCCCCAGCCTTCCCACCTACACATTCATGAAATTCCTGTGCATTTGCAGCTCCTGGGTGGGCAAAGGGCACCCCTGCATGCAGGACTATAGCACCAGCTAAGAGTACTTAAGTGTTGTTAAAGGTGTCTGACAAGAGTAGAGAAAAACAAAACAAAGAATGCTTTGCCTTTCTTTGGTGCTTCCCAATAGAAGAGCAGGACTGAGTGCTTTTCCATAAGACAATGATGGTCATTTATCTTTCCTGGAAGGCTTTGACAAAGAATGAAAAACCAGGGCTATGACGTAAGAAATGAAAACTGAATAAACGGGAAAAGAGATATTTAACTATCCCCATTCCTTCAACTCAGAAGTAAGTAAGGAAACGTTTAATTCAATTCCCCACTCTGCCAAAAGATACTTTGGACAAAGAAGGGAAATCATGGATTAAAATTTCTAGGGTAAAAGCAGAACCTTTCCTCTACCAAATTAAAAGAAAAAAATCAAAACAAAAAACCCACTACAGGAACAGGAAAAAGACAAACAAACAGAAAAGTAAGCATATTCCACATACATATTCCACACTGTGGAAAGCACAGTACAAGACCGAATTAGAAGAAAGTAAAAAAGTTTTAAACATTAAAATTTAAATTGAAGCTTACATAAGTTTAGAGCTTTTCCTTTATTTATTCTATTTCAAATTCTTTTAAGTTTATCACTGTCAGGCCTTCTCTATGTAGAGAGATAAGGAACAAATCCAGTATATTTCCCTTTTAAATGTCCTCTAACTCACTGTGATGTTACTTGCAGCACTCACATGAGTCATAATCATATCCAGCAGCTTTGTGTTTTTGCTGTGTAATTACAAGAGGGCGTTTGATTTTAATTTGCTTGTTTCACAAACACTGAACAGCAGAAAGATGGGGCAGAATGAAAGGGACAAAGTGGCTGTGTCACAATTCCCCAAGGCAGTGAAATTAAATTGAGTATGGAATTGAAAAAAACTCACAATCCCTCCCCTCCAACACACACATCTCTTCTTACCTGTCCTGTTCAGCCGTGCCATATTCATCATTGCTTCCTGGTATGCTAGTTCTACATCCTCCTGCGTTACCACGAGTTTGATTTTATTCCACTTTTCAGGCTAATGGATGAAATAAAGATGTTTCTTTTAGATTTTCAGCTGTATATTTTAAAGCACACCCTGACCACTTAAAAAAACCCCAACCCTTAATCCAAAATGTACCTTTTTTTTTAAACTCAGTTAAAGAGGGGCAAAATGTTCCACAGTCAGAGGTGTGTGCCTTAGTCTGCTGTACCCCAGCAAAGTTTATTTAAAGAGCTATTAGGCACTAAGCACCTCAAATCCTGCTTTCAGCAGCTGAGTGGAGTGGAATAAACTACCCCAGGGAAAGCATTCCTTCAAGGCAACTGTCTGGATTGAACTCCCACAGCCAAATTAAAATAACTTTGTTGCTGGATGTTGAGATTTTTAATTTCTGGCTTCTTGGGATTTTAAGAGGTTGTTCTTGATTTCATACCTGGACACTTTGACCAGGAAAGATCACTGATACCCACCAGTCCTGGGCAGAGGAATGTATGCTAAGGCAGAATATAATCACTCTAGCTCAGGATTAGGTTTCATAAGCCTCCCTTACAATTTAATACCAGCATCTTCCAACCATTCTCCAGTGTTTGGTATGGACTCATCTCTTCATCACATTCCCATAAATGCTCTTTGTCCCAGAAGGGTTTCACAACAATTTAGGAAACAGTACCTTTATAAAGGGCAATTGTTTCATTCGAAGCTGAAGCGATTCCAGATCCAGAATGAAACAAAGCAACTATTTTATTTTTAAAAGCCACACTACAAACTGATTCAACTTATTTTTTTACAATGAAAATAAAACTACAGAGAACTGAAATAGCCACAATACCTACACTGCCATTCCATAGAGTAAATGTATAGAACAAACTTCTTACTAAACAAAAGGTGCAAGAACTACTAAGAAGTGGTAGGTGATGCTGCACTGGGGAAGGATCTTGTCTTAAGTGAGTGCTGACTTCAACAGGTGTAAGAGAGAATCCCGAAATGGCAAAAGGGGGAAAGACTGGTCAGCCAAAATAAATAAATCGTTAAAGAGCAAGGAACAATGGCAGTGGGACCAGAGTTTCCGAGATTAGGTTGAACTGGATCTACCAATCAAAGAAAAGCATTTTTGTTTACACAAATGAGTGACCAAGTCAAAAAATAAGATGTGGCTGTTATAGAGATGACAGAATAGTGATTATTCTTACTCTGGAAATGACTGAAAAAACCCTGAGCATTTATTCTGCCTTAGGTTTCAAAAACACAGTTCTGAGGCTGATCACAGGATGGAAACTGGTCAGATGATGGCAATGGAAATCACAAATGATGTGAAAGCAGAACTAAAGGCTGAGGGTAGAAGAGCCACAAACACAGGTAAGATACTAATTGGAGGCAAATTCCTCTCCATTACAGCAATCAGATACTCGGGTTAGTCAACAGAGAATTAAGGCAGAAAAGTTTGCAAAAACTCCCAAACAGGTTATAAAAGCAAGCTTAGATTTCCAAATGGGAAGGGTCTGTAGACAACAGCAAGGGCTAGAAAACCCTCTCTGAAGGGGCACATCACAGCACCCCTTTTCATGCCTTTAAGGATACATATCTCTACACTCCAGTTTTCCTTTCTTGCCTATGCATAAACTTGCTATACTATACCTTCTCCCACACACTTTTTAATATGAAGTCCATTTCCCCACCAAAATTTGATTTACAGGTGGATTCATGATAGGTAATTAATTCTAGTTTCACTTTCCCTACTCTTTCACAACACAAAGCTTAGAGAAAAGGTAGCACAGCTACTAAGAAATTTTCCTACCACAACCAAAGATATATTCTGTTTACACATAATAGCAGTATTGATTTCCTGGCTGTCCTCATTTTTCAGACCAGAAGGTTTTTGTTTGACAGTCAAGGAAATTAGTAGTATTTGAAATATGTGGAAATTCAGAATAGCCTTAATTTGCAAGTCTGCTTATCAGTACAGCAAGAAGATATGTTAAGAAGTTACATTATGGCTAGAAAACGTACTACGGAATTGGGGTCTTGTTGTTTCACTTCATTTTCATATCAAGATTATCTGAGGCCCTGATCCTTATATCTGTGGAAAACACAGGATTCTGAAGAGGTCAGAATAGCTCAGCCAGACCCCATGAAGAAGGAGAAAAATATTTTTCTCTTGTTGCTCACACTTCAGACTCCAATGAAGGTTTAAACTGGTTCTCTCCCACTTTGCTAACACTAGCTGCGTAATTAGAATTCATCTGACAATGCAGTGGCCAACAGCCAAGCCAAAGTAGATTCCAGCTCACTCCTCTGCCAGTCTATTGGCTCAGGAGTCCCAAAAGTAGAAAAGATGCATCTTTTTAGAGTATAAACTGAGCAGTTATAATTCAGAAGACACGTACTGGGAGCCAGACAACATAAGCAGATGCCAATTTTGCAGTCACTTTTCAGTTCAGTAGTTACATTTTTGCCTGAAGTAACAGATGGAAGTATGTCTACATCCATAATGCTGCTAGAAATATTCTTACTGAATGCACAGGGCAATACATGTGAAACGCAGATAAACTTCCATGTACACAAGCAGAAAGCCCAAGAACACAGAGAGAGCATTCTTGGCCTAATTGCCATTAATGAGCGTTGCCAATTACTTTGGCAGGTGGAATAGGGCATAATGTTGCCCAGGGTGATAGTCTGTTGTTCTGTTAGTAAACAATTTTGGTTATTACAGCACTGCCTGAGAAATAACTAAGAATTAGGTGCAACCAAGATGGACTCACTAAGCACAAAACTGTAAACTGCCTCGATTCCAAAGGAGTTTTGCACACAAGCAGGGAAGGGCAGAACATATCAAGGAGGAAGGAGGAGAGGTGACAGATCACTCCCATCTGAGCTGAACTTTGTCATGTTGAGGGAATGAGGAAGGTCATCTTTAACTAACATGTCTCTTCCCTATTTCTTTTTTTTGCAGTGTACTCACAATATCTAGCCACTGGTGGACAGCCACAGCCACTTGTGTTCCCAAGGGTTTAGTTAATACAAGCACATCTCCTGGCACTGCATTGTCTGGCCTGGAAACAAAGAATTCATATATTAATTATATAGCAAGATTCAAACACGTTATTAGGAATAAGTGCTGATAATTAGATTTTCACAGACCCATGCATCTTATTGCACAGTTAAAAAACTGACTAATTGCAGAATTACCCTTTGGGATTCATTGCCATGCAATATTATTGATGAATATACTGCAAACTTGTTTTAAAAGTGCTAATCCTTCTTTCTTGGAAAAAAAACAATGCTTGCAGTCACACACACACCAAATTACATATCTTCTTTCAATTTTTTGAGATGATAAGGGAAAAAATTGACCTTTTTTATCCAGGGCATAAGATATCCAGCATTAAGATCATGCTCAAATTCATTTGTACAGAGTAACATGCCACAGTGGGACATTCAATATCAGCTACTGTCAAATGGACAGAATGCTCTAAAGACAGCAGTTCTGTAGTTCTCTACAGCCATTAACAGGGTAATTGGGACATGGTTTTGAAAGGCATGTATAAGTGTGGCAGAAATTTATGTTCAAAACAGTCTCCACTACCTTTAAAGATTAGAAGCTTAATTCTCCTGTCAAAAGGAGAGTGGGATCAAAAAGTACTGGGGCGTGGGGAGAAGTAAAAGGACATCCCATTTAAAAAAAGCAAATATGTACAAAGTGCTAAGGACAAACGCAAGCAGGAGTAGGTACTGCTTTATTCATCAGGAGACACACCACAAGATCACAACACAGTGCTTAACAGATTTCTACTGTATCCCTCAGACCAGTGCCTTTGATTGTTCAGTGATTTAACTTACATTATAAATTCATTAGGCTGACAGACTGTCGTGGCCACTCCTCCTAAAACAATCCAGGGATTTAACACTGTTTGGCCACCAGTAACAGATGTTCCTGCCTCTTCTGCTGCATCTTTGAAACCCTGGATAATTAGAGGCATCACTTTGTCTCTTTCCTAGAGATCAAAACAGAAGTCAGAGTTCCATACACAGCAGTGCTAGTCATTGCAAGAGTGGTCCAGGGCTTTAACCACTCCAACCAAATGCCCTCATGGCAAATAGTTCATGACAGAAAAGCAACCCTTAGGAAGAGTCTGGCCTCCTGAAAACTGCATGTTAACCCATAAAGTTAAGGTTTTACAGCTCTGTGTAGAAGAGGTGCAAAGACACTCACTCTTACACCGAAGCAACATTCTTCAAAAGGTCATATAAGAGTAATCAGAGTTCTGGAAACTCAGAACAACTATCCTGCTGCTGTAACCAGGTACGGCCACAGCAGTGCAGTGCTAAAAGGCAACATTTAATCAAGATGCATTTGGGTTCCATCAACCATCAAAGTTTCAGCTTACATCCTTCTAAGAATAACATCCCTTTTTTGCTACTGCAAAACAACCATACATGCTGGCCACTTCCACAAAAAAAAAAAAAAGAAAAGAAAGAATAAAAAGAAATATAAAAATAATAAAAAGAAAGCAAAACCAACCCATAATTATCTATCCAGATTGATACATGAATTGGCAATCAAATGCTGGCCTTTGACAGAAGGAGGGACCCCTTTTGGTGAGGATGAAGGCAGCAGATTACAATGCCACAGAAAACTGAACTGTTAGCACATGACCTCAGAATGTTCATGAGGCTAAATCCATACTATGAACTGAGCCATTCAATAAGACCATCTCTTCCTTAAATGGCTTCAAACTTTGAGAAGAAAATACACTAAAGGTAAATACATTCTGAGCACATTTCACTGCTTAAGTCTTCCTTCAAGATAAAGTGCCAAAAATCTTACCCTATCTGTCATTTTATTGCTGATTCCAAGAAGCATCAACATGTTGTCGCATTCTGTGACCCCCATGGCATAAAGGTCACTTAGGACATTGGCACATGCTATCCGTCCCTGAAAAACAAAGAGAGGCAAGAAAAAAAATCTGCAGGACTGTTGGTGAATGTTTAAACAAAGCTTCCAGTATGTGTTTGCACTCTGACACAGCTTCTTACTCCACAGCATTAAGAAACCCAGCCAGAGACGTGGCATGATCCATTCTGTGCTATGTGCCCATGCAGAAGTGCAGGTATCCTTCCTTTTACAGCTATGGAGAGAATTCATCCCAGCTCTCTTGGTCAACACACTCTCCCCACTGACTCCATAGGAATCCCAGAGTTAAGACTGAATGCCCAGTCTGAGAGGCTGAAGTTAAGATCAACAGTCTTTTCTTTGATAACAAGCTCTGTTTACTTAATGTGGTATGTTGTTATTAACTTTATTCCAGCACAAAACTGTACATCCTGATGGAGATGGCCATTGCATAGAATTCACAACTGCTAGGAAGCTAATCCAAAAAGAACATATTGCTGTAACTCTTCTGCATCGGAATATGCAGGAGACAGGTCCTTGATGAGAAAGATGTTTGTTCCCTGCACTACTCTGGAAGCCATGTCTGCACTCCTCAGTTTTTAGGAGAACTCCTCTTCCCAGAGGATATGGCTGTGCTGCCAGCACACACCCACACTGGGGTGCTTCCTTTGCTGCCTGGGGATGACAGCATGTGCAGGGAATGAAGGAGCTCAGGGCTCCCAGGAACTGGATTTGCCACCACTGAGGGAAGCTGTGTGCCCCCACCGCTCACATAGTGAGAGAGATGTATCTATCTGTCACTTTTCAGGTGACAAGATCAGGCTGAATTTTGCTACAGTACCAACAATTTTACTGACTGTTGTGTGTGTAAGTATCTCCACTAACAAAACTTATACAAGAGACAAAACTGTTTGTCTGCTGCTGTCTGTCTAAGAAGTCAGGAAGCTGACAGGACTGAGAAGCAATCACTTGCATCACATGAGGTTAGTTACACTACACTAATTTTACTAAATTAATGGATCTGAGTCAGGGTTTCTGAGGTATGGATCCAGCACAAATGAGACATCAAGTTTCCTGATCAAGATGCAGAACTTCCTCATACAGGGTGTGCCCTAAGGGACAGCAAGGTATTTTAAAATATAGGACAAATTCTGTTGTGTTACTCTGGAAGACTCCGTGCATTCTATGAAAGTTGTTTTAGGTTTACAGTTGCAGAATGGTAACCAACACCTGGCTTTATGATTTTAAATCTGTGCTTTTCATTATGTTCAAAGGGAACACCACCATGGTAAAAATAACAACATGCTTATTTGATACAATTTGCAAAAAGGTAGTATTTTCAGGCAGTTACTTCACCTGCTGATGACATGAAACAACATCTCCAAGTCACAAATAAATTTAACAACAGTTTTTCATAAATTCAAGAGTTTTCAGTGGCATCAGGGGAATCCCTGATATTTGGAACTGAAATATGTTTTAATCATATAAATCTTAAACTATTAAGAAAAAAATGAGTTGTATACTGCACTGTTTGATGGATATTGGCTGTTAAATTTCTATATGCCTGCCATTTCCCTTCTGTGGAAGGGAACTATCAAGCCATTCTCTGTTATCTTCAGTATTTACCAAGCAAACTGCTGGTTTGTGCCCTGTTAGGAATAACAGATAAGTTTTTAAAACCATACTGACAACACATCTGATAGTCAGAGGTCAGTCTAATAATGCTTTTGCCAGCTGCCAAAACCACTATGGAAACAAATTCAGGGAAGTGCAATTCCCAAGTCTGAAGGAGCAGAGAGAACAACACAGGGCTTGTGAACATCAACAAACACAACAGGGCTCACAA
Organism: Corvus hawaiiensis; assembly: GCF_020740725.1. NCBI lineage: Eukaryota > Metazoa > Chordata > Aves > Passeriformes > Corvidae > Corvus > Corvus hawaiiensis. Next base: position 73,537,252 of record NC_063216.1, on the reverse strand, counting down.
ACAGGAGTCAGCCTGGCCAGGTGCTGCAGGCCACCTGCCTGCTTGTGTAGTGCCCCTGAAACACAAAGATCTGTGTGCAATACTAAGAACTATTTGTAAGGGCAAAGGATGAAGAATCAGACACCCATCTCCAATCCTGAGTGAAGGTCCTTAAAACAGCAACAAACAGGTTCCTGGATGGAAGGGGAAAGATGCACTCTCTCAAACCAGCCAGCTCCTGCTCCTGTACTCAAACAGGTGTCTCCACAGTGCCACAACAGAGGCCAGTACCAGCCCTATTCCCAGTGGATTGATACCTATTAAAAAACCTTTTTGCGATTGCTTGTAACTTTTCTAATAAACCATTTAAGCTGAATAAATCCTGTGCTTGGTATGGATTTTACAGGTGTACATCCTAGGGATAATTTTGCACACAGACTAAGTGTTTTCAAGGACAAAGCCAAAGTGAAGGAGAAAGGGGAAAAGAAAGAAGAATGATTTTGCATATAACTGCAGAACTTAGTTTTAAAATAGGCAGTGCTAGAGTGAGAGAAAGCTGTTTTCTGAAGCAGAAATCAGAAGTTCAGCTGAGTCCACAGGCAGTTTTGCCTTCCTCAGCTGTTTCCTAATCCCTTCTGTCACAGCACCCAGCTTGGAGTTCATTTGCACTTTTGGCTTTCCCTCTTTGCTTCCTCTCCTCCAATTAGGAAGAGAGATCAGATGAGGAGCTGCAGGTAAACCCTGTGCAGAGAGAAAGGAAGAGGCTCTAAATCGGGAAACAGCCACTCAAAACCAGAGTAGAAGTGCCTGGGTAAGGAAACTGAGAGGAAGGGCAAGAAGGAGAGTGTGCACTGCACATGAGTGATACTGGTAACAGGGTAGTAACAACAGGCATGGTCAGGGGACACCTGGACTTAAACCAGGGAAAGAAGCAGCTGGAGAAGCAGGGTAGCAGTAGCCTGTCTTGAGCAGAGGAGGCCAGAGCACACCCCTTTATACAGCCTGGACACCAACTCAAAATTCCCAAGTCTCACAATTCCTCTGCTTGTAACAACCATCCATAAACCCCATGGCAAACTGTATTTGACTGTCCTCTAACCAATGGTGGTCCACACAAGTAAAAGGTAATCTATACTGTCCCTTGGGGTACTCTGGCCCTCGAGAGAGAGGTCTGAGCAGAGGGTCCAGGAGCAGTAATCCTGCTGGATCATCATTGGTGGTATCAGCAAGAAGGCTCGTGACAAAATCCCCATTTTCAGTTAGCTCTTAGGAAGAAATACACATATATAAACACATCAGGAAGTGGCTAGCCACCAGATTAAAATAAATGCCCTCAAGAATGAAAAGTGAAGGACTTGAAAGTTAGACAGCACCAAGGTTACAGCTGCTGGTGCATGCATCACAGCACAGACTGTAACTATGATGCAACCACTGAAGCTGGACTAAGGCCAAATTTACATTCCACTCCTACCACACTTGACCTAAACGTCACCTGGTCACAGGCCCATCTATCTACTCCTGTGGCGTCTCCAAACAAAGCAACCCTCCCACTTCACCACAGTCTTTAAAACTCAAGTTAGTCCATCAAGTTTTTATTATAAGGTGAGAAAAGAGTTTCTCAGATGCTAAACTTGAACACAGATCTCCAAAACTTTTTTTTTCCTCTGGTCCCTGACAAGTTCCCACAAGATATTAAAGCAACCCACTTAAAACAGGAGAGCTCAACAACTCCATACTCGAGGCCAGCCTGAGATTTTTGGCTGCTCAGTTTGCAGAAAGAGAGCTCTCCTGGAAGAGAAATCACAGGAGCTAGGCTTACATATGTGCACAACACCTGGTCAAGCATGTTGATAAAAAAAAAAGAAAAAAGATGGTCCCAATCTCAAACTGTGTCTAAAACCTACCAGACAGGTCTCACAGGGCAAACAGACAGCAGCACATAAAACATTCAGACACACCAACAGCAGTAAAAGCAATGGAGTCACATCCAAATCACAGAAAACATGAATTCTAGCACCTTTCATTTAACATTTCCTTATAGCTTTATTAAGTCTTTTTCAAAAGCTCATTTGTTTCCCATGACCTGTTCAAGTCAATAGTGATCACTCCCACACAGGCAGGAATCTCTGCTGAAACAGACTAAATGAGACAGAACACAGAAGGAACCAAGGCCAAAGTGCACACACCTTCCAACCAGTCATTTCAACGTGTCCATGTTCAAGGGGAGGTAGCACCACAGGAAAGCTGGTGTTCACAAGGCACTCTGAAATTGCCAGGCACTATTGCCAGTTACTGACATTTAGGTGTTTCCAGTTCTAACACGTTACCTGGTTATTTCAGTACCTCTAAAAAGGCCAATTACAGTGCGGTTCTGCTTGTAAGTGGAATTTACTCTCTGCTACTTTACAGGCTGCTCTTTTTTCCCTTTTGGGCTCTTCAAACCAAATCCCACAGAACAAGAAATGAAGGGAAATTTGAATTAAAGGTGGCAGTTCTCCCAGCTTTCACCTACATAGAAAGCAGCACTGTGGCATTCTTGGCCAACATGGGAGATTCCAGGATGAAATGATGCCTTTCCCTCTACATGTCTATTAAGGAAAGACTCTGAATGCAATTAATCACACAATTAGCACTGCATATCTAGAAGAAACGGTCAGAACAGCCATCAGATTGGCAAGAAGCTCAAATCAGCAACAGAGCCAAGAACTAAGTTTAGCCAACTTACCATCATATAAGGGTCATCCACAATAGGATAAATATAATCTGTCGTCTGGACTAATGACAAACCTCCATGTCTTAATGGAATAACGCAAGTGTCCATCCCAATTCCTGCAAAGACAGAAATCCATGAGTGAGGCGAGTAACTGTGCCCTTAATTATCTGTTGCTCTTAACAAGACAGCTTATAAAACATGCCTGTGAAATACAACTCGTAAGATTGCGTAAACAGACACGGCAAATTCTTTCATCAGAGAAAGCACACAGCACAAGTAAGAGAAAAAAGCAAAGAAAGAAAACTCCTGGTTGGAACTGAACATAAGTGCAAATGGCTGAAGGCAAGAACTAAACTACAATGTTCTTTATTATTTTGCAGCAGCATAACAGCACATCAAGAACATCTGTGCTTTTATGTAAGTACATTTAAAGTTAAGAGGAACTAAGTACATTGATATTGTCAAAAGCAAATAGGTTTTCCTGTCACTCTGATCTCAACAAAAACACAGTGACAGTTGTGAAAGGATACAGCATCTCATAAAGGACATTCCCTCACTTCAGAAGGAACAAGAACTCCACAAGTCACAGGCCAGGCCCTTGGTGAAAGATGGTTCACCCACCCGGAGCTTTTGCAACTGCGTTAACCTTGCCTTGCAAAGCTGGAAGGTTGCAGACCACCTGACAGACACAGAACTCCTTGGAGAAAACCACAACTGAGCACAACCTTTTCCCTGACAGTGGATATTTCAAACAGAACAAGCGATATGAGAACCTCCCAGTATTTGCTATGATGGAAGAGCCCACACCAAAGGGGCAGGTGACAAATCACAACATGCTGGCTCAGCCACACTTCTCTCTATGGATAACCTTGTGCCTTGCAGCAATGGCAAGAAGCTTACCTCCTTCCTGGGCTGGCAGCAAGCTGCCTGGAATTACTCTGCATGCTCCACAGGGCAAGAGTCTTCAAAACAGCCCATTTTTAGGGAGCGGATGTCAGATAGGAACCTGTCCCCATATATTAATGAAACACACTACCCTAGCAAGAGCTACAAGCCAGTGTTTAGCAGTGTTCTGTACAAGGATGGAGCAAGCTGCTGTCATCTGAGGGACAGAGGTCTGCCAGGCAATTGGTATATAGGTGGAGAGGCTCTTGCTTCTCCTGCCTGGAGAGGCAGGAGATCTTGCCTTGGAAGAGAACAGACACTGACAAGCTCCCAAGCAGTAATTTAGGGCTGTTCAATCTCCACAGAAGCTCCCAAGCCACTATGCCTGATGTCCAGTGCCTCCAGGGAAGGGCACATAAGCAGTCATGGATGTGGCCCAGGTCCAGGAGCTGTTTTGCCCTCAGTTCACCTACTCATGCCATAATGTTGCAAGACCAACTTCACTTGGGCATTTTTCCACAATTTCATCAAAAGCGCTGCTTGACAGACAGGCCAAGGGGCTATGATGATGATCCTTCTAAGGCTGCGTTAATGTTCCACCAAAACAGGTCTGAATAACAAGTGAATTTGTTCGGAGCCGTGACTGATTTCAAGTCCATAACAGCTCTGAGGATAAACATAAGATTTGCAGTTTCTTACTTACAGCCATATTTAAGTTTGCTCTGAGTAACATCCATTGCAGAACTAAAAAGGGAAGAGCTTGAGCCTGCTGCTGGCAGCCTCCCTCTGACTGCATTTCAAAAGCATGATGCCTAGGCACAGGTGGCAAAGTTACCTGTCTATACCTTTTAAGCACGAGATATCAAAGGCAAATCACACCAAACTTATCCAAAGACACATTTGCGGAAGCGATACTCATCACAAAAGCATATTTTAGAAGAGACCTGAACTCTTCACCTTCTACTACTAGCAGATTTTCTGTTACATAGTATCACACCTACAAACTGATGGCATAAGTCTACTTTTAGACCTTTTTATATAGCTGTAAAAGAAAAATCTACTAGCAGTACCATTATTGTTTACAGCCTGTAAATTTGTAAGAGAAAGAAAAATTTAAACCAAACTATTGCTGATTTTAGAAAATTGCCAAATTGAAATGCTGCTGTGAACAGCTTATTTAATTTAGAAAAATACATATAAATAGCAATTTGGGGATGAAAAAAGATGAAAGTGTCCTCCATCAGGGAATATTAAATTATAGTGCCACCCCAGCTTCATACACAATTGCTGCTCAGATATTTCATACAAAGATCCCCATTGTTTAAGCAAGAACATGGGTGCCTTACTAATCTCTCATTATATTCAATCTCTACCAGAATAATGGGTTGCAACCTGTTAGGTTGCTAATAGACAATTAGCAATGTTTATATAATTTTAAATGAGATTATTGGACATTAAATTGATAATGAAATAACTTCAGAATAAATGCTCCATTGATACTCCTAAATTGAGAGGAAAAAAAACCATTCTGCACTGCAAAGAGATTGAATATGCAGGGCTGAGTAAATAGACAAACAGAATTAAAAGTGTCATTAAGTACATTATCTACATTAATTTATCTATATCAATATTAGGTACAGTAGCTGGTATCAAAATACCTACATTTGCCCTGTTCCCCATGTAGGTGGCTTGTGCAGGTTGTTTTCCCTTATTGCTTGCATCATTGTGCAAATATCAAAGAGAAAGTGAAGCTGGCAAGAACACAGAGGTCTTGGAAAGGCAGCCTTTCCCAGGCAGCTTCTACAGGTGAGCAAAAGAGTTAGAGTGGGGAACAATGAAAGGACTCAAAGGTATAATGACAATTGTGAAACAATTCACTCCCAGTCAGCTGAAGCAAGGAACTTCTCTTGCTCATTTTCTGTGACCCAGGAACAGAGGGAAGGGGAGGGAGAGGGGAAATTCACCTGGGAGTCATCTAATAGCGTAAAATTCATTCATCCATTGCATCAAATTCCAAATGCAATGCATGAACATAGAAGTCTAGAAATTAACTGAGAAATCAACTGACAGGACTTCTGTTTGCACAGCATCTACTGGGGAAAGGGAGGAGCAAACTAACACCTAAGGATGTGCCCATCACAATGGCCGTTCCTGAGTGTTTTGCCTTTGTAGTTGAGTGCACTGCAGGATGTTAAATAATTAAAATAATATTCTTGTATCCCAGATGCCAACAAATGACAGCATGAGATTCATTCTTCAGCTTTCTGGATGCTGTGCATGCATTATACAACATACAATTTTCAAACTGGTTAAACAAACCACAAATGTGATTGTGCCACTAAGCAAACCAAGCAGAAAGACCACCAATGTCCAGAGCAGCAACTACTTACCCAACCTGGGCATAACTGCCCCCAAGAATTGTTCATCTTCCTGAAAATGGTTTTCTTGTAGAGATTCGAGCAGTTTCTGTAAGACATCCTGTGGCACTTTGCAGCCTGTGCCTTTCAGTTCAGTGAAACGGGTCAGACGGAAGCTCTTGTCCAGTTCGTAACTTTCCGGGTTAAACGACTCCCGAACAGACATGGCTCTCTCCCACAGACTGCCGGCCTCTCCTACCCCAGAGCAACGGGATCAGTTTCTCTGCTGATCAGTCTTATTAAAAAAAAAAAAAAAAAAAAAAAAAAAAAAAAAAAAAAAATTTGGAACATTAGAAATTCCTAGGACCTGCAAGGCAACATGTTTTCCACATGGAGCAAGTTGAAAGAGAAAGCACTCAATGCTGTTGTTCACCTGTTAAGACAGGTGTGCACATCTCACACAATTCATTTCCCTACAATTACAAAGGGATGACTCCTCATCCTACCTTCTGACATTTAAAACTATAACTATGCCAGATGAATCACAGAATAAACTTCTTTTCCAAATATGCTGCATCAGGTTTTCATTAAAAAAAGAATCTAACACACTTACCGACCTCATTTAACACAGACGTAATGAAAGAAGTAATAGTTCCCAGAGCACAGAGGCCAATTTCGAAAAGGCAACCTGGGCCCTGATCCTGCAGCATGCTCAGCAGAGACATCTGTTTGTACTCAGCTCAGTGTGGGGTCATAATTTTAGCCATTAACATATTAATCTCAAAAATAAGATGCTTTTCAAATAATGGCTCTGCTTCAGTCCTGAAGGAAGAAGCTGAAGCTCCATAATACACCTGTTCTCCCTAGGGGAAAACACAGTCCTGGTGCTCTGTTAGTAGAGGTAGCAGAAGAACAAAGAGGCTGTATTTAAGCAGTCTGGTTCACCTACAAGCATGTCACCTTACCTTTTAGCATGTTCGAAGACATAAGAATGCTGAAAAGTTTCTTGCCTCTTCAGCCCTTTTTTAGTCAACTAATGATACAGAGAATCAGAGAATTGCCCATTAAAATGGTAGTGTAAAAAGACACTGATGCAATTCATTTAATAAAATTCTTAACAATGCTTGTCTAATTTTAGAACGTTTTTCCACTCTGACTCACATCCACCACACTCCAAAACTAATAAGAGGCCTAACCGAGACACTGACTTCTAAACAGGAATGGCTGTGATGAAATACAATTCATCTTTCTCAGAGAAGTTTTCAGGAATTACTAAAAGCAACCTGTCTAGTGGTAGTTTCTTAGAAAGCAAGGATACTGTGTAACAGCAACAAGAACGGAGTTCAGCAGGATCACTGACAAAACCTGATACCGATGGCCACATCCTAAAGAGGTTAAGCAGAAACGAAGACGGCAATGACTGGTATTTGCCAAGTTCAACTTTGCTAAATGAAGGAAAGAAGTAAATCTACAGACTGTGCTGTATCTCCCCTACACAGCACTTATTAACAAGTACATCTGTTCCATAAACCTTTAAGTCAATTTATAGACTATAATTTGTAGGAACCGAAGTTTTAAGTTCCCTAAGAACTTTTGATGTGGAGCCCAACTCCCCTTCACTGTGCTTTCCCTCCTTCTCTGGGAGGTGTGGCACTTATTTAAAACAAATCTTCCAAAGCCTAGGCTCGGGCAGTAATCCAAACTCCAGTTACAAGAACGTGTCTTGGATGAGCAATGAATTCAGTTCCTAACTGCTGTCTTCCAATGCAAGGCACTAAGCACTTGCAATCAAAAAAAAAAAAAAAAAAAAAAAAAAAAAAAAAAGTATCTGGAAAACAACCTGTCAACAGAAATAGGAGACAAAAGCTTTTCAAGGAGAGGGGGAATTTTTTTCTTCATTCTTTTTTAACACTTCATTCTAATTAATTCCAGAGAATTATAAAAAGCAGCTTTCCCCACAAGGGAAACATCTTCCTTCATCTAACCAGTAATTGCAACAAGCTTAGCACCCCCTGCCTACTTACACAGGGATGGATGCAGAGGCCACAGCCTACCAGGAACTTTTTGCAGCCTTAAGGACTGTAAGGACACAGTTCCCCCGTTTGAAAACAAATAGTGACACAAACAAGATTTCATTTAATGGAAAACATCCGCAGTGCAAGAACACAGTCAGTTTTCTAATGAAGATCTGATTAAAGCTTCATGCAACTGTGTATTTCACAGACTGCCACGGGAGCAACATTCCCCGCAAGACCAAGTTTTGGTGACCTTGGTGGGCACAGCACCGAGTGCGGCAGAGTTCACGAAGAGTCCGAACAACTCTCAGGCACAAGGTGTGATTCTTGGGGCTGCCCTGTGCAGAGGCAGTTGCTGGACTGATGGACCTTGTGAGTCCCTTCCATCTCCGAACATTCTGTGATTCTGGCAGTCCATGCGGCATGCGATGTGAGCGATAAGCATCCCTCCCCAGCAGCAGCAAACACCTCCTAACCCAGACGTTTCTTACTTTAAAAGAGCGGCGTAATAAATATTAAAAGCTAAGGTTTAACCCTTGCCTTCCTAAACAGCAGAGAGGGGAGCGCACAGGAGCAAAAAGAGGGGGAGGGAGGGAAAACTGGAGCCAGGTACATACCCCAAACAAACCCCAGCGCACCCACCGCCAGCCCGACCGCCCGAGACACACAAGGCGAGGCGCTGCAACCACCATCGATCCGGGGAATGCGGCGGGGAGCGCTGCGGGCAGACATGGCTCCGGGACACCTTAAATTTCCAGCCGCTGCCTTTAGAGGCAAACCCGGGGCCTTCGCTGCCGCTCTTTGTGCGGCCGGAGAGGCGGCGGGGGAAGAGGACGAGGAGGAAGAAGCTGCGCGCGGAGCGGCGGTGGCAGCGGCCCCTTCCCGAGGAGCGGCGGGGACGGAGCCCGCGAGTGCCCGACCCCGGTGTCCCCCGTGTCCCCACGTGCAGGTACGGTGTCACCGGGGCGGGGTTCACCCCTCGCTGGCGCGGGCGGCCGGTGGGATGTTGGGAGCAGCCCCCCCCCCCCCCCCCCCCCTCCCCGCCGACACTCCGTAATGGGGAGGGAGGGAAGCGGGTGGGGGGGAGGAATGGGGGGGGGAAGGAGGGAAAAGGGAAAAAAAATGTCGGCGGGCGAAAAATTTAACCCGTCCGCTGCCGGCGTCCAAATTTTTTTAAAGCGGCCGCATCGCGGTGAGGCGCTGCCCCCCCATCCCCGCTCCTTCCTCCGCCCTTCCCCCGGGGCCGGGCCGAGGGAGGGCGGCGGGGCCCGGGCCAGGCGGGCACCCCGCGTCCCGGCCGCGCCGCGCCGCCCCCCGCGCCCAGCCCGGCGGGAACGGCGAAGGCGAATTCCCCTTTAAATCTCCCCGCCTTGCACCCCCCCCTCCTCCTCCTCCTCCTCCCTCCTCAGGTCTCCCTCTCACCGGCTCTCGCCGCCTCCTCGCCCTCCGCCTCCTCCCGCGAACGGGACTCCCAGCGCGGTCCCACAATGCACCGGGCGCGACGGGCTCCCTCAGCGCCGCCTGAATAGAAAATGCCGCCGCCGCCGCCGGGCACGGGGGGGTTAAACCCCCCCTTTTCCTCCCTTTCCCTGCTTTTCCCTCCCTTTCCCTCCCGCCTCCCCGCTCCGCGCTTCCCGCCCCCTCCCGCTCCCCCTCACACCGCATCCCACGCGCGTTCCCGCGCGGGCGCGCGCGCCGTTGCAGCGCGACATGTCGCGACACCGCCCCCCCCGCCCCTCAGTTCAGCTCGTGTGGACAGCCAGGCTGTGTGTGGCGGGGGTCTGGTTCCTTCACGCAATCACAGAAGCATCAAGGTTGGAAGAGACCTTTAAGATCATCCAGTCCAACCCAGCACTGCCACTGTAACCCCTTAAATACTAAACTTGACCAACCAGCGCCAGATCCAGGCACCGCTTGAACTTTTAACTCCAGGGACGGGGACTCCGCCACCTGCCCGGGCAACCTGTCCCAATGCCTGACCACCCTAACTGTGAAAAATATTTCATTAATATCTAATCTTGAAAAAAGTGAATTCAAGAGCTGATTTTTTTTTAGCAATATATTATTGAACATTTATTAGTAGAACAAAGGCATATCACAGCGCTGGGGCGCTTGGCAATATTGCAAGATGCGCCCTCCATTCATTTAACTGTGGACTTAAGTACTCTCTTAAACTGTTGCATATTCATTAAGCCCAGAAAGCAATTTACACTTCACTCAACTTTCCCCACTTTCCGGTCTCTGCTCCCTTCCGCCAGCACGCCGCCGCCTCGGTGCTCGGGACCGCTTCAGAACTGAAGGCAGGCACCTTCTCTCCGGTGCCTCGCCAGTCTCCAGCCTCATTTGTAGCTGAGAGTTTCCTTGGGAGGCGTGAGTTCTGATGAGATAACAATCTTCCTGGGATGCATGCGGTTTATCTTCTTTGTTCCTCTAAGATGTCTTGGTTCCTGGCTCCGTAGTTTCTCAACTCAAGAGACGTTTATTACCATGTGCTTATTAATACATTTCTTAACATATTACAACTATTTCGAAGTTACAATTTACCTTAATCTCGTTTCTACTTAACTACATTTTACCTTAACACTCTTTCTACATAGTACATTAGCACTTGTAAATGTTAAAATCCTATATGCGAAAGACAACATTTATCATGCACTCATTTATCACAATCCCCCCTCTTCTTTTTGTCAATTATGTTGGCTTGAGCTACGATCTTTAATTACACTTCACTGTTACGTTTGAAATTTCTACTGATTAACCTGGCTTCTTCAAGGGGCTCTCCAGTGCTGGTTTGTTTCTTCAGTATCATTATCCTTCGTGGTGTTCCAGAAGTAGCTTGTTCCGAGTCCATAGGCATGGTGATTACCTGCATACCTTGGACGACACTTGTGATTAGCCGGATGAAGCAGGGAATTAAACAAGGAAGGAATACCAGCCCAGTGGTCACACACAAGAAGAAAAAAAAAAGTTTTTTCCACCATGCGGTTCCTAAGAATTATCCCACCAGCTAGTTTCAAGTATTGTTTCCCATTTTTGAACTGGTACATGAGCAATCTTTCGTGTGCCAGTGGCAATATTGAGTGTAGCTAGACCGTTATCAGTTATTTGCAGGCAGCAATCAGAGGAATTAAATTTCTCACCTACTCCGCCTTCCTCTGCTAGCAAATAGTCAAGAGCTAAACGGTTTTGTTAAGTCATTGCACTGGTTTGGGATAACTGTTCAGTTATTTATTCTAAAGCTGAGGCAGTTTTGTTGCTAATGATTTCCACCACTGCTTGGAGTCTTATTATCTTATTTAGCATATAAATGGGGGTCCTATACCCCCATCATCCATCTTGAGCCCAGGTGGCTGGGCCATGATATTCTATTACTCATTTCAGGTGGCCACTCATCGTTTTTCCACCTTTGGGTGCCTCCTATATTACCACTCCATTCTCGGATACTTTCTGCTGAGCTTCGCTTTTGTCTTTGTAAATCTTCATAAACTGGAATGCCTAAATTTTTCCCTACTGCCTTTGGCAATAGAAAAAATCTTGGCTGAATGGTTCCAATTGTATAAACTCCTCTCCAATCTGCGGGAAGTTTAGTCTAAGCTTTTCTCCCACAAATCTAAAAGAGCCCATCGGCTTGTTAACACTGCTACTGCGGCACCAGTAATTATGTAACTCTGCCATGCCTGCAAAGGGACTAATAAGGTCATAATTGCTACTGTTACACCAGAATAAGGTAATGTTTTTCCGGGTGCTACATTTTTCATTTGGTTGTTTACTCAGTTTCCAATAGCCATTGGGGTTTTTGGTGACCACCAATGGTGGGTCACATTTGTGAATAGAGTTCTTCTGCACGGGGTTGCTCTTACCCAGGTTTTATACATTGATTTACCTCCCCTCCTGATGCACCCCTAACTCCTGAATTTTGCATCCATCTTTCAGGACGGTGTTTTCTAGATATTTTGGTTTTGTTACAAAAAAGAATTTCGGAGATACTTAGGCTAATTCCCTTCCAGGGCCATAGCTCTGTTGTTAACGGCACCTCCACATATCCAACAGTCACTGACATTTAGCTCTTGTGCTATTCGTTCCATTAAATCTATAAACAGACTTTCGCCTACTGGTGGGAGAGATGGTGTTTCTTTTAGCTGCTCTTTAACTTTCTTGTAGAGGGAGTCTGAAAGAGTTGGGGGTGACGGAGTCTGTTTCAAGGAGCTTCTGAGAGTCTGCACTCGCTGCTTTATTAGCTCCTTTTAAATTTTGTCTTGTGCACCTCCACTGTCTGAAATGCCCCACATTCCTGCATTGACAAAACAAACATACTGTCCCTTCGGACATGGTGGTCCAGGCTGGTGTCCCCCTGAGGATTTTAACTTGGCTACCCATAGGGAGTGTTCCCCATAATTACGAGTCTCTAGGGATGCTTTGCAATAACATTCATTATTTACTGTTGTGTGCCAGGTTAGATAAGAAGCACGACTGCCCCATCGGATAAAGGAGTTACACTTGGTGCAGGGATTTTCTGGATTTGCGTTGCTTGGGGTTACCCATGCAAGGATGCCTGCGATAATTACGATTGCCGCGGTTGTAATCAGAGGCCCGGTTTGGCATACACCCCTCGTCTCACGCCCTCCGAGGCTGCTGCTCGTGGCCGGGCTATACCTAAGGCAGGGGCAGAGGCCAACCCGGTCTTGCCCTCTTTACACTGCTTGTTCCACTTCCATGCAAACCGTACTGCGCATAAGTGTAATTCTTGTTCTCACTTTTCTTCAGGAATTTCCCAAATTTCAGGTACGAGTAACTCCCACCTAATACTGTCCCCACCCAGCTCTGTGGGTCCCGTGTGCCCCCACAGACGCACGGGTGGGTTCAGTGTTACAGTAGGTAGCAAAGAGTCCAGAAGGGCGTTTGTGTGCGTTCCGGCAGGAGCATTTATTGCTGCTACACTGTCCAAGGGTGCAGAGGCAAATACCAGCATGACCCCAAAACTCACAGTTTTATCTGGGGTAAAGGTGGGAGCAGGGAATGGGGAGCAATGGGGAGCTCTGGGGGAGTGAGGAGGGGTAGAGGCTGACAGCCAACCGGGGAATCCAAACTGGGATAGATTAATGTAACAGAACAAGCATCCCGGGAGAAGCCTTTTTCATCACCCTAACATAAAGTGGTTCTTGTGGTACTGGGGACTTGTCTTACTGAGAGCTCTTTGTCCCTTGTAATGTGTGTTCACCGGCCACCACACCCACGCACACAAAATTTGTTCTACCTCAGCATTTCCCTGACTTTTTTGTTCTTTATTATTTCCGCAGTTCAGAAAGTGGGGATGTCTCTTTGTGGAAGAGCAATACCACTTATTTGGGCATTTAAAACATTTGCACAATACCCATGCTTGATGAAAAAGAAAGCCGCATAGGTTGGGTCTTTTGGTTGGCAATAATTTATTTTAGTCCTTTGAGAGTTTGCATTATTCTTATGCTGTATAATTAGAATAATTCTAAGTGTCTTACTGACCGTCAGGCCGATGTTCTTTTATCCAGGCTTGTATAATTTCTCACTCTTTTTTGCTTATTTCACACTCAGCAGAGAGTGTTAGTTTCTGCTCACAAATCAGGGTGACAACCTTTGCTAGGCGTTGAAGGTCACAGAATGCAGTCAGGTGGTTGTATCTACGGCACTGCGGACATTGAGGTTGCCGCTTACAGGAAATACAATACCAATTTTGCTTACAGTGTTCACACTTACATTCAACCCAGCCACAGTATGTACTGTTAGGATGAATTAAACAAGGTACTTGGAATGGCGCTGGTGGGGGCTGTAATAATGCTTTCAAGTCAGGATATAAAGTGATTTTTTATTTATACAAATCACAAGCTAATGCAAACACATTAGGACCCTCTGTCTGATACAGTCCTGATCCTCTGGTTTGAAGTGGAATTGTTCCTCCCCAAGGGGGATAACTCAGGGGTCTTAGGACTTGCCTGGATGGTATCTGTAACCACTGATACAGGTCTGGTTTTATTTCTTTATCATTTACAAACCTTAAATTTTTCTGTGGATCATTCGTGTTTTCCTGGTTCATTACCCCCATGTCTGCACTTTAGAGTTAATTTTATATCACCTGGTGTAGATATTAGGGTCCACTCCTTAGGTTCTTCCACAGGTCCTTCGATTCTGTTAGTGTGGATCCACCCTCGTTCTTTGGTTCGGATTGCTGCCTCGATTGTCAGCAACAGCTGGAACGGACCTTCCCACTGTGGAGCCAGAGTATGCTCCTTCCACGTTTTAACCATTACCCATTACCCAGGGTGAATATTATGGATTTTGAAGTCTAATGGTGCAGTTTAAGAAATCATTCCTTTCTCTCACAAATTTTCCAGGGTTTGGGCAATTTTGGTGATATATTTTTAACACTTGCCTCCCCTTCCTCATAAGTAGCGGTTTTATGTTGAGTGGTCAGAAAGGGCAGCCCAAACATCATTTCATAGGGGGACACTCCCAGGTCTGATCTGGGTTGTGTCCTGACTCTTAATAGGGCTAAAGGTAAACACCTTATCCAGGACATCTGTGTTTCAATCATTAGTTTGGTTAAGGTGTTTTTAGAATTTGATTCATTCGTTCTACCCGACCCTAATTTTGAGGGTGCCACGGGGGATGAAAGTCCCACTCCATTGCCAGGGCCCATGTGATTTGTTGTAACACCTTTGATGTAAAATGTGTTCCTCTATCTGAGTCTATTTTGTGAACCATTCCATACCTGGGAATAATTTGTTCCAGGAGAGTTTTGCATACTACTTTGGCTGTAGCCTTAACAGCTGGGACAGCTTCTATTAAATGAGTTAAATGGTCTATTATTACTAATAAAAATTTCCATTTCTGTACTTGGGGAAGTTCAGTAAAGCCTACTTGGATGCTTTGAAATGGTCACAGGGCTAACTCGTGCCCTCCTGGTGTGTTTTTTCTCATAGTTTTTAAATTTATCTTCTGATATGTTACACAATTTTTAGTCACTTTTTTGGCTAATCCAAAAATCTCAATGCGTCTGTAATTCCTCAAAAAATGATCACATAAGGCTTGAGTTCCCCAATGAGTTTTTGGATGCATGTCTTCTAATATTTTTCTGGCTAGGGGCTTATTAAGTAACTGCCTCCCATCAGGGAGTTTCCATTTCCCAGACTGGTCTTGCTCCTCCCCTAACTTATGAAGTTCTTTTTCCTCGGCTTCGCTAAATTTTGGGATTTCTGGTTCTTCTTTGCTTGGAGCTAGGATTAATATAACTTTTTCACCTCCATTTTCTGCTGCATCCCTAGCCTCTTGATCTGCTAAATTATTCTCTCTTATCTCTTGGGTCCTCCCCTTTTGGTGTCCTTTAATATGTACCACAGCTATTTCTTTAGGCAATCTTAACACTTCTAAGATTTCTAAAATAAGTCCTTCATGAATCAGCCCCTTACCTCTTGAATTTAATAACCCTCCTTCTTCCCAGATTTTCCCAAAAGTGTGTACTATTCCATATGTGTATTTTGAATCTGTAAAGATTGTCCCTACTTTTCCTTCTAATAACTTCAAGGCTCTGTTAAAGGCATACAGTTCACAAGACTGTGACTAGGCACTTTTCCCTTCTCTTTGTCTCATTGTTCTCCCATCTACCACTGCATACCCAGACATTTGCTGCCCTTGCTGGAACCGGGAAGACCCATCAATAAATAACTTTTCTCCATCCAGTAGTTCACATTCACACACGGGTAGGTCTTCCCATATTTTAGTTTGATAATCTATTAGTTCTAAGCAATCACGAGTAACATTCCCCTCTGGTTCCCCATACAAAAACTGGGCAGGATTCACATGGCTACTGGTGGAGATGGTTAAATTTGGAGTTTCCAGGAGCATAGTTTCATACTTTAGCATCCTCGTATCTGTGAGCCACATCTTGGCTTCTTGGTTTAATACTGATCATGGGACATGTGGGGTATGTACTGCCAGGGTTCCGCTAAACGTGAGCTTCCAAGCTTCTTCTACTAACAGTGCTACAGCCCATATAGCTTGTACACAGACTGGCCACCCTCTGGCCACGGGATCTAATAATATAGACAGAAATGCTACTGGCTTCTTGGACCCCATCCCCCCCATTCCTGTGTGAGTACTCCATAGGCTACCCCTTCATTTGAATCAGCAAACAACTGAAAGGGTCTGGCTACATCTGGTAAACTATCAGCTTCCCTTTTACTATTTCTAGCTTTTCATCGTCTTCCTGTGTCCAACAGATATTATCCTCGCTGATCAGCTTTTTATGCAAAAGTTTTACCACTTTGCTATATTCATCAATCCACTGCCTACAGTACCCCAGTAATCCTAATAGCTTCCTAACTTCCTTTTTGGTTTGCGTGGAGGGAGGGATCATATACCCTGCACCCTTCCAGGATCTAACTTCTTACTTTCCTGGCTTAGCCAATGTCTTAAATATTTTACTTCTTGTTCTACAAACTGTAGCTTTTTCTTTGAAACCCATAGCCCTTTTTTCCCCAGAAAATTTAACAGATTAATAGTGGTGTTCCGAACTGTTTCCTCATTTGACCCTGATAATAATAAATTGTCTAGGTATTGTAAGTTAAGTACCTCTTCACTTCGTTCAAAAGATGTAAGAAGAGCCTCTAAAACTTGCCCAAACAGATTCGGAGATTCTGTAAATCCCTGGGGCAATCGAGTCCACAGTAATTGTTGCTTTCTTCTTGTATCAGGATCTTCCCATTCAAATGCAAAGAAGTCCTTGCTACTTTCTGCTAATGGGCAAGCCCAAAATGCATCTTTTAAATCTATCGCACTGTACCATGTGTGACAGGGAGGGATATGGTTCAGGAGGGTCAACATTTATCATTCACTCATTTATCACAAATCTGAATCTCCCCTGTCTCAGTTTAATGCCATTTCCCCTAATCACAGAATTGATTAGAAATCGATTGGAAAAGACCTCTGAGATCATAGAATCCAACCTATAACCAAGCACCACCTTGTCAACCAGACCATGGCACTGAGTGCCACCTCCAGGCTTTCCTTAAACCATGCTCCAGAGATGGTGACGCCACCACCTCCCTGGGGACCTGTTCCAATGTCTATTCATCCTTTACGTGAAGAAATTCTTCCTCACCAAATTCTTCCTCACTGCTGCCCAAATGCTGCTGTTTCCCCTGAGAAACATGAGTCTGCCTGTGGAATTCCTTCCTCTGACATGTTCTCCTTCAATATGAAAACACTGGGATTGGGAACAATTCGGGTGGGAAATTTAACCAGAGCTGAAGAGACCCAGCACTCTCCAGAGCCAGGTCCTCCACCAGTGCTGAATTTTGCCCAGAAACTGGACAAAAAGTCACATTTGATCCATGTCACACTAAAATGTGTGAGGAAAGGAAACTGAGGGGGTCAAATGGACCTGACAATGGGCAAAATTTGGCAAATGTTAAATTTTTCTGAGTGCAGAGCCAAGGCGGTACCCTGGGGAGACAGAGGTGTCATCTCCAAGGGGTTTGGTCAGTGTGTGGCTGATGGAAGGCTCCGGGTACCACAGCAGGAACACTGCAATGTGGCTGAGTGCATAAACTGGTGGCTTTTTTTACCCAGAATTTGCTTTTGAGCATGCTTCAGGAAAAATGTTTTGCAGCAGGTGGTGATGGTTTCAGCATAACTCTAGGAAGCTGTGCTGTTTTTCGGTCCCAACAGCCAGGATTGTCACAGACTACTTGCTCGAATCAACCCTTTTCCATCACTGATTTGCACAGCATCCCGTTGTTTTCTTAT
This sequence comes from Corvus hawaiiensis, assembly GCF_020740725.1. NCBI lineage: Eukaryota > Metazoa > Chordata > Aves > Passeriformes > Corvidae > Corvus > Corvus hawaiiensis. Next base: position 73,519,526 of record NC_063216.1, on the reverse strand, counting down.
GTATTTAATATATAAATCACTGGAATCTAGCGTGTCTATAACAAGTCTGATTTCCAGTGTCTTTCCAGTTCATTTTTCTCCCTGAAAGTGCTTTTTGCACTTCTAAAGTCCCTTTTCCCAAATGATTAAAGCCAGAATTCAGATGAGTCTCTTGTTTTACATGCGAGACAAGTTTTCCCCAGAAAGGAGGGAATTTCTGTGTCAGGGATAGCGCAGGGCCCAGTTTACATTTCCAAATAGATAAAACAGGCACCTTGCTTCATGTAATTTGCAGCTAAGTATCTAATTAAGTAATTGCCTGTTAATTCAAAGATTGCTTTTCGTGCAACTGGCTTTGAAAAAGTCCTACCTAAAAACAAGCAGAAAGAGAAAAAAATAAAATGTTGCTTTTCTTGCCTGATTTTAATTACTCTTTTTATCTCCCAGTGAACGTAGTGCCCCAGGACTGTGGGGCAGAGGACCAGAGGTGCATGAGAGCTCTTGGCACTGAGCACATTTAGGAAGTCACTAATATTTGTATAATTAATTGATTTCCAGGCTCCTCCGTGTTTCTCTCCAAAAGCATTTCAAGCTCGACACACAGAAGCTGTTTCTCCATGAGCAGCTGTGGGGCATTTGGCTGATGGTTTTGACAGTAGAGATGAATCGAGGACACGGCATCTGCAGTCCTGACCTGGAATTTGAACCTTTGGTGCCTCTCCCTCCTCCCAGGTGGAGAGGAGGTGGAAGATCTCACAATCTTCTGATTGCCATCAATCTGAGCTGATTTGCTGAGCATTGGCCTCATATCATGTCTAGGTGTTCCTTGAGAGATGATTTCAATCTGAAAAAAAACCCTGTAAGTATCTTGAGAGCTGGAAATCAGATGCTCTGATCTAACATTTCTTCAGCATTTAGCCATCACCTCTACAAGCAGCACCTCATTAAAAAAAAAAAAAATGAAGCATAAGGAAAAGCATGAGAATGTTGCTGATTTTGAGCCCTGACTTACATGTTTTTCCTTTCTGATATTTTTGGAGGGAAGAGGGAATTGCATCATATTTTTATCCTCTTTTTTTCCCCCCCCCAACATCTGTGAGGAGTAGACATTTCTTTAACAGAGGAAAAAAAAAAAATAGAGATTTCCAGGTGGTAACATGGCTGAAAGAAAACATGAATACATGGAAATTCATGCTCATTAGTACCAGTACATATGTGACTCTGTAGAGCTGAAGCTAACCAGGACCAGTGTATAGGGATGAGAACTGCACATAATTGAAATCCTGATTAATTAAAAGCAATGTCTTGGCACAGACAATGATGGAGCATCCTTGGGTGGATCTGCAGGTATTCCAGTGGACATGTGCACCAGGGCCTGCTACCTGTGCTGGGGTGAAGCTTTGTGTGGGCAGGCAAGGGGCAGGAAAGTGGCTTTGCCAAGAAAACCAAGCCAAGAGGAGCAGTGAGCCACCTCTTCACTGCAGCTTCAGGTGTGTTGCTGCACCCAGCACACACGCGCCCCATGCTTCTCCAGGGGCTCCACGCTTGGAACAGCTGCTGGAGTATGTGTGGGATCAGGAAGGGAATCCAGTGCACACAGGGGAGTGTCCTTTTTGTGCAGGACAATAAACAAAACCCTGAAAGGGTAGTTGTGGGTCCAGCAGCCCTGGGGGGGGCCCACATTGCTGGAACCACCAGCTTCACGGAATATTTTCCTGGAGTTAAATAATGGTTTTCTAGAGATAAAAATTGACCACATTTCCTTTCCTCCCCCCATGCCAAAGGCTTTTTTTTCACCTGTGTGCAAAATACCCAGCAGAAACTCCATTATTGGAGTGATTGGGTCCAATGCCATGAGAAGGGACTGCTCCACACACCTTAGGAAGTGCAAAAAGCAGAAAGAAAAGAAGGTAGAGCCCTCGGTGCTGTGCCCGATTGCTCATCAAAGCCAGCTGCCTCCTGTGCTGAGCTGAGGATGTGACAGATGTCTGTAACCTTTACAGGTGCAGGGCCTGCATTTCATCAGTCTTTTTTCTATGGATGACCTGGAGTGTGGATTATTAGCAGCTCAGATTTCTTTGGCCGAGGTGCTGTGTTGTGTACACATCCGGGTTAAATCTAAACAATATTTCTGATCCATGTAGGCTTCTGACTTGGTTCTGCATCTTTGGTGTTTAAAAAATGATCAGTTTGAGCTCTCCCTGTTCTGTTTCTTAAATGTCAGAAGAAACTTTTTTTTTTTTTTAATAAAACAATTCAGCCTTCCCCTGCAATGTTCATAACCAAGAAATTGTGGCATCACAAGAGCATGAGGAAATACCGGCTGATTAAAACCAGGGTAAGAAATGACGGCAAAAGTGTTTGTCTTTTTTTCCCCTCATTTTAGAATTCACAATGAAGTGGCTGGCAAAAGGGGACCAGTTGGTTCAGCCCCACTTGGGCTGAATATGAGGTTTAATGCACTGAAACTACTTCCACTGGCAAACTTTAGTGTCATAATTTAATTTCTCATGTAAAGCACATCTCACAGCATTACTTTTTCCCCACATCTCTCTGTTTTGACAAAGCAGAGCGTGTTTGGTCTATTGTTGGCTTTCTTTGCCTCTTTTTTTGTCTTTTTCTTGCCTCTCATTAATATACAAGTGTCATTAAATAATAATGATGCTGGTAGTGACCTCTGCTGTGCCTTGGTGTTTGCTCATTTTTGCTTCGAGCAGCAGATGTTCTTGGTCTTTGTTTTCTGATGCCAGATGGGGACTTTGCCCCTTTAACCTTTGATAAGGTGCTTTAATAGTCTCTGACATGAGATTTTATCAAAAGCCAAGTAAATCATACCTGCCTGGCAGCTTCTTTTAAACTTTCCCATCGTGGTTTACAGCAGTCCAAGGAAGGGCAGTTTCCTCTGTGTTTTTGCAGGCTGTATTTATCCCCTGCACCTGTTGGAGTGAAAGCTTCTCTGGACTCAGCCCAGAGGAAAGCCAAAGCAGAGGGGTTAAATTAAAACCTTTGGACAAGCTGAGATACATGAAGTCACACCAAAGTGAAAGAGAAATATAGATTTTTAACTTTTAGGAGAAATATATGCTAAGTGCCTTAAACATTAAAAAGCTGTAGCAGAGACTTTAAACACAGTTCTTGCTGCAGCAGTGTTACCTTTTCACAGAATTCTTTACTTTAGACAAAGTATAGATAGAATTATACTGTTCACATTTTTTAGATGGAGTGTTCACATAAACAATAAGAGCTGATAGAAACTGTATACACAAATCTGTGTAATACCTATGTAACACTTGTGTAAGACTTACAACTGTTAGAATTAGACCAGGATAGGTTAAGAAAAACTAGAATCGTGTGTTAATCTTATTGGTCAGTTAGGAAATATAATCCACACTTCTGTAAGAAAAAAATAATTAGAAAAAGCTAGAATTAGAAGAAGCAGCTGTTTTCTGCCTGCTGTTTGCTGTTGCTGCTTTGCTTTATCATGTAACCCCCTTGAACTCTGCCTTCAAGAAAGCTATGAGACTATGAAATAAAGAACTTAGCAGAACAGCAGCCTCCTCTGCTCTCTTACCCTGGTCTGAGAAGGAAGGGTATCCCATCAAAAGCTCAACATGCATCCAGGTGTGCATCCTCCGTGGAGGGAGCACGCACGGGCAGGGATCCTGGTGCTCCGCTCCTGGGTGATGCTCCAGCACCAGCCCCTTACCAACCTCCACCGTGTACCAGTCAAACAGGGTGATGCTGCCTATGAGTGATCAATGGGGTCTGACTAGACTCACCTGGACCCCATTTTCCATCGATTTTTGATGTGAGATGGGGAAGGTGGTGTGCACACAGCTGCTGCTGGGGTTTTGGTCCTTGTTCCCTTGCTGTGTGCCCAGCCAGAGGCCACGGGCTGCTTTTGCAGCAGAAGTTAAACACCACTGTGCTATAACCCTTCTTCTGAAGAGGTACCCTCACACCATCTGTCTCTTCCTCATCCCTTTTGCAGTGTTTCATACTTTGCTCCTGCACTTGGCCACCCCAAAAGCCCCAAGGGAAAGTCCACTTTGCAGTTTCTACTTGTTTATCTGTCCAGGCATCTACATGACTTGTACAAACAGCCACCAGCCCTGGGTTGGGGTGGTGAGGGCTGTCCCCAGGGTGGGGAGGCTGAGCTGTACCTCAGGTGGAAGTGTGCCTGGCTCTGGGAAGCCTTGTGGGCAGTTTGGGTAGGTGGCATTTTGTGGCTGAGATGTGCCTGTGTGCTCTCCCATGGCCTCTTGTAGCATCAGGGGTGGCTTCTGCTGAACCCCCATGGATTTACCTATGTCTCTCCAAAACTGCACTTGATTTGGTATTCCCACCCTGCCTTTGCTCTCTCGGCCTGTCACATCCTCGCTGTGTCACACCTGGGGAACATTTCATCGACCCCTTTCTTCTGCAAGCCTGGGGGTGCAACTGCTCTTTGTTACTAGCCACCACATGGAAAATGAAACAATCACACGGGGCTTGGTGATGCAGCAGCTTCTGCCACACTCCCCTCAGTGCCAGTGCCCAGCCTTTGTGGGAACCACCTTCTTCCCTCTCCAGACCTGGAAGTTCACCTGTGCTGGCAATGTCTGCTTTGGGGACAAGCCTCGTGCCTTGCATTGCCCACTAGAATGCTCCTTGTGTCCTTCTCCCTTTGCAGGGCTTCGTGTCCCTAAGCCACATCCCACCACACTGAGCCTGGACATCCCCAAATATTTGCTTCCTTTGGCAGGGACGTGCCCTGGGCAGAGCTGCTCCTGCAGTGTGGATGGCGGGGGCACAACCCCATCATCACCACCATGGACTTTGGCCCCAAGCACAGCCTGTGCTTTTCTGTGCCAAGACTTTTCCCAAGGCTGGAGCCTATAAATAATCCAGGAGTCTCTCCTCCTGCCCAGCTCCACACTCTGCTACCTTGCTTTGTTTCAGAACAAGCCGTGTGATCCCGCCAGCCAGACCTGCAGCCGCCCGATACAGGCTCCCTCGGGATGAGCCCCGAATACTGACTTCCCAAATTGCTGTCTGGAGTGATGGGTGCAGCCGAGCTGAGCCAGCAATCCTATTCCAGCTGCTGGCACTCGCCAAAACATCTGCCTCGCCTGTGCTGTGCTTGTTGATGGAGCTGTGAGCAGCTCCCGGCATGTCATTTGGGAATATAAATTGAGTTCCTCCGAGCTGGAACCACCTGCTTCGGATAATTTCTCTGGCAAGGAGTCTTCTGTCTTATTCTCCATCCAGGATTTTCCTGCTTTACGCTGCTGCCAGCCCTATGCAGTAGCTGGGGGGGTTGGTACTGATGGGTGGGGGTTTAGGTGGATCCATGGGGGAAATGTCCTGCTGCCAAAGCACAGCAGAGGGTGAATGTGCTGTTTAAACCATACAGTTGTAGAATCACAGACTGCTTTGAGTTGGAAAGGACCTTAAAAGTTCATCCCCCCGGCAAAGACAGGGACAGCTTTCAATATTTCAGGTTGCTCACAGCCAACCTGGCCTTGAACACTTCCAGGGATGGGGTATCCACAGTTTTTTGTGATGTCAGGCACTTGTTGATGCTGAACTGAAGCTGGTTGGATGCACAAGCAGAGAAACAAACAGCTCCCAGGGAAAACAGGCGGCTGTTCCAAGGAGCGAAATGACCTCTGCAAACCTGCCTGTTCTGCCTGCTGGAAACCAGGGCCATGGAAGTGAGGGACACTGCTGCTCCCAGTTTCCCTATTCCCTTCCTAGGGTGACATGCAGCCAGCCCTCTAGGTCTGTGCCTGCCCCTTCTCCTTCTCCTGCCCCAGCAGTATCCATTAGATGAATATGTAATTAGGATCCACTAAATGCGCCCGAGCTGTTGTCTGTCAAAACAGAGCTGAATCCCACCAGGAATTGTGCCAACCAGGCACTTAAAACTTGAGTAAATGGGGAAAAGTGGTTTATATGGGAAACAGGTGTAACATCAGCAAAGCGCTCTCATGGCTGCAGGTGAGGTGCCCTGGAAGAGATCAGGTGTGCCCAATGCCACCTCTCATCTCCTCAGGAATAACCACTGTGCAATGGTGTGTTTTCCTCGTTGGAAAAGTAAAACTAAACCAAACCCAAGCCCCTAAGCAGGGGTTGGGTGGTTTGATCTCCTTGAAGGGTTGGATGTGAGTGTGTTGCCATAACAGTCTCACAGCAGAGGAGGCACTGAAACATCTCTCCTGCACCCAGTCCAGCTAGTAGAGAGAGTAAGGATTGCTGGCACAGGCAGTGGCTCCCTCAAGAAACTCCTGGAAAGCCCCTGATTTACATGCACCAAGAGATGCAAAGGCTGTTTCACTGGAATGATGGATCCTTAAAGCTGCCAGGAGGTGAGACCCCTCTGGTGGGACTGGCTGGGATGTGGGGGGTGGATGGAGGAGGCTGTCAGGGTTCCACACATCTCCGTACCCCCAAATGCAACCCTGCACTCAGCAGGTGCACCTGGCAGTAGGGGGAAGTGCTGTAACGGTGCTTTAGGTGCTTTCCTAAAGGGCTTTTTTCCCCAGCATTTAAAAGAAAAAAAACACCAAAACACTCAGGGAGAGCAACAATCACACATTAATTCTTTCCATTTCTCCATTTCTTTCCCATTCCCTGCATTCCACTGCTCCTCCTTCCCTCCCTGCAGCCAGTTTTGAGTGTGTTTTCCCAGGATTTGTGCCTTTGCAGGACCTCACGCTTGGACAACGGGATAAGGCTGTGGAAAGGGGCAAATGCTGGGAGCGGCCTGGGGATCCCTGGGGAGAGACATCCCTCCAGGTGAAGTACTCCCCTGTGCAGACGGGAAGGCAAAGCGGCTGATGGGCAGCGCCTGGGGGAAGCAAAGACCAGCAAAGAGCCCCCGTGCCGGCTGCTTTGATTTTCAGAAAGGCAATTAACACTCGCCCGATGCAACTCCATTCCAGAGAGCAAAGCAGCAGGAAATAGCTGCTCTTCCCAAATGCAAAGCATTGCCCCAAGCCCTGTCTGATGCCAGCTTGAGTGATGCCTGTGGAGCCCAAGGAGTCACATCAGAGCCAAGTCTGAGCGTTGTTTTTAACTCAGTTTTTGATTTAATCCAAGCTGCAGAGCCACACCTTGCTATGACCAATATTCTTAGCACTATCCATATATCTAGAGTGTAGATATGTGACTGATGAGTCAGGGAATAGATGTGGGCTCCATGAAAAGGAGTTTCTCCACTTTAGGGCTGGTTTGATCAGGGTGGCTCTGCAAAAGCTGCTGTGAATGTGGGAGCATGAGGAGTGGAGGCAGGATGGGTGGACTGCAGCAGAGGAATACAAGGAGCTGTGGCACGTCCACTTGTGCCACTGAAACTGCCACCAAACATTGGCTTCACGTGCACCTTCTGACACTCAGCAGATCACACTGGGGACAGAGCAGTGAATCCTTCCCATTCTTACCAGTTTGGACAAAACCTATAGGCACTGGAATGTTTCTCGTTCATAGAATCGCAGAATGGTTTGTTTTGGAAGGAGCCTTTAGACATCACCTGGTTCCAATCCCCCTGCCATGAACAGGGACATCTTCAACTAAATCAGGTTGTTCAGAGCCCCAACAAACCTGACCTTGAATATTTCCAGGGATGGGGCATGTACCACCTCTCTGGGCAACCTCTTCTAGTGTTTCATCACTCTCATTGTAAAAAATACCTCCTTGCTGTTGACTCTACCATCCCCAGGGTGATCTTTGTGGTGCACAGCACAGGTGGTCAGGGTGATCTGGCACTGCTGGTGATGCCATCTTGCATTGCACCCTCAGCATCCCACCCGGGGGGGCACCGTTGGCATGACTGGGATGGGGAGGATTTGCTCCAAGGGAATTCCCACTGCCAGGAGATGCCTGCAATGCTCACAAGAGTCCAAATACCTCCTTGAGTGAGTTGACTGCTCCTAGAAGCAAATACTGTGTGCAGTTTTGGGCACCACAATATGAGAAAGATACTAAGCTATTAGAGAGTGTGCAAAGGAGTGCCACAAGAATGGTGAAGGGTCTGGAGGAGGAAGCCTTATGAGGAGTGGCTGAAGTCACTTGGTTTGTTCAGCCTGGAGGAGACTGAGGAGAGACCTCATTGTGGTCTTCAACATCCTCATGAGGGGAAGAGGAGGGGCAGACACTGATCTGTCTAGTGCCCAGTTACAGGACCTGAGGGAATGGCCTGAAGTTCTGTCAGGGGAGGTTTAGGTTGGATATTAGAAAAAGGTTTTTCACCCACAGGGTGGTTGGGCACTGGAACAGCTCCCCAGGGCAGTGGTCACAGCACTGAGCCTGACAGAGTTCAAGAAGCATTTGGACAATGCCCTCAGGCAGAAGGTGTGACTCTTGGGGTGTCCTGTGCAGGACCAGGAGCAGGACTTGATCATCCTTGTGGGTCCCTTCCAACTCAGCATGTTCTGTCATAATATTTTAGAGGTGATATTGAACAGGGGACGATATTCCAGTGAGTTATAGACTGAGGAGGCAGAGTTCAGGGTAGAAAATTGCTTTTAAGTTCAGCCATTTAAAATATCAGCATTAGTTTTGCTTCTAAAACTTCCCTAGTGTGAGCAAGAATCACCTCACCCACCCACATTCACTAAATATTTAGTCATTTTTAACAAGTTAAACAAAGCCCTTTGATTGGATTTATGCTAATGGCTCCTCCGTAGGCATTTCTGATTAATTTACATTTCATTTTAAAATTGCCTGTGTACACTGCTGATTCTCACCAACACCATTAGCAGATAAAAGGAACAAGTAACGGGTCACAGGCGCCACAAGATGGCAATAGTTGAAGAGCAATTTGTTTCTGGAGGAAGAGATCTGGGGTTCAGCAGCGAACCCTCTCTGGGAGGGCACCTCTGCTGTGCATTAACCTTGGCACTCACAGAGGGGTCTGTGGCCCACCAAAGCAAAGTGGTTTGTGCGTGGGGTGGGTGGGTTCACCCCCCTCCACCCCCCCTCCTCCTCGGAGGACGGAGAAGATGGGAGAGCTGCTCAAGGTCGGCCCAGCAGTGTTCTGCTTCACGGTTTCAACGACTGAAACCTGCAGCACGAAGCAGAGAGGGTTTGCACGCCGGGACATGGAGCCCCTGAGCCCTGGCTCTGCGTGCCAAGGTTGGATTTTGCTGGGTCAGAGCCTCTTGGGAGTGTTGCTGTGCCAGCATCCTGTGTGCATCTACAGCACCTGATTTGCCAGGTCAGGAGAAGCAGTCTCTGCCCCGCAGCACCCCAGATCCAGCATGGAGGGGCTACAATGGATTTTATCCCTGACTCCGTGACAGGGATAAAATCTGGGTGAGACAGGCTTCCACCTGATTACTCTTCAAATGGCGTTAGATGCTGTATGACCTACAAACCACAGCATTCAGGGCTTCCATGAGGCTTTTGATATAGTCATTCCCCATCACTTTGGCCTCTAGATGGAGAGATATGAATTTGATGGAGGGGCTCTTATAGGTGGAAAAGGAATTGGCTGGATGGCCATTTCCAAAGGGTTCGGTCAAACATTTCATGTCCACATGGAAACCAGTAAAGGGTGGTGTTCCTTAAGGACTCGTACTAAAATCATTTAATATTGTCATCAGCAACACAGATAGTGGTTTCTAGAGCACCCTCAGCAGGTTTGCAGATGACACCAGGCTGAGTGGTGCAGCTGATGTGCTGGAGGGAAGGGAAGCCATCCAGAGGGACTTGCACAGGCTTGAGGAGTGGGTCCTCACGAGGTTCAACAAGGCCAAGTGCAAGGTCTGGCATCTGAGTCACGGCAATCCCCAGGGACACCGTCCCACTGGGGTGGATGCTGGGGGCCTGCATAAGGCAGAAATCTCCAATGCTCCAAGGCCTCCCCAAAAGGACTTTAAATGAGAGGTGGGGGATGGTGCATCATGCTCAGTGAAAGGCAGCAAAGAAGCCACGTGGGAGCTCATTTGTAACGCATGTTAAGTGTAACATCTGTGTTAATGCACTGGAGTTTGGCACTCTATGCTGTCCAGGTGATGAAACTGGGAACACGATGCCCTGACAAGCAGAGGATCCAGGAGATGGAGGTCTTGCAGCAGCACCCTTGACTCCATCTCTGTGAGATGCAGCACATCCACTGCCATTCCTTGGGGGCTGGCAGCAGCACCTGGTTTTTCAGGGTGGCCATGGGCTGCTCAGGAGCCTCTGTCTGTGTTTTAGTCCCCGGTGAAGGAGTGAGGGCAGCAGGACCTCCAAGCAGGATGGGACTACATGGTGTCAGATCACATGTGGTACCCGGGACCAGAGGGACAGGAAGGACAAATCCACAGCGAGTCATTGGGTGTCACTGATGCTGTTCTGTTGTGGTGGTTGTGCAAATTTTATGCAGGCAAAGGTGGCTTCTAACCCTGAGGCAAACCCCATTCCCTGCAGGGTGTCCAGCCCAGTCTTGGCTCTCCTCACAGCATCAGTCCAGGGCACATGGAGATGCAGGAAGCAGATATCCCACTGGTGCTGCCAGCATCAGGCCAAGGAGGTGGAGGTTCAGCTTTGAGGTCTGAGCCATGACCAGAAAAAGTCAAGAAAACAAAGGGTGGATGATGTCAGCATTCTTACCAGCCAAAAAGTGAGGCAGGGCCCACCACAGCTGTGTCAGGAGGCAGGGATGCAGCAGCAGAGAGAGCTGGGCTCTGAGTGCCTGTGCAGGAGCTCAGGGAAAGGGAAATCAGGAGGGAGCAGAGGCCCAGCTAAGACCAGAGCAGTTTACACACATCCCCTGTGCCGTGATGAATGGAGACATGAGATACAGTCGGTGAATCCTGAAATCTCTTGGGATTAAATGATTACATTAATCTTTGCTTTCTCTAAGCTGCGGTAATGGCAATAGCCACATGCTGGTTCCAGTCCAGATCCATCCCCGCTAACTTCCCGGTGACTCGTTGTGGAGCTGGCACAGGCTCACACTGTCCTGACACACAAATGTCCCCCTCATCCCTCCCCAGCCCACACCCATTTCACCTGATGTCTCCAGGGCAGTGCTGGGCGTGGGGCAAAAGCGGAGCAGGGATCCTGTGGTGTGGGAGCATTGCTGTCAGTGAGGTTTTTTTAAAGTCTCCTGGACTGATTTCCTTTGCTGGAGTGCACATGCAGTCTATATAATTTGCTGAACCATCCTGGGGCAGGAAAGGTCCTCCAGGCCACCTGAGGGTCAGTGGATGGCAGAATTATGTGGGCTGGCTTTTTCCATCCACCCCAACCTGTCCAGGCATCACCTGAAAAAGACATTTCTCGTGAGTGTGCTGGTGATGGACACGACCAGGAGACATCCCTGGCTATGGTGATGGTTGCCACCCCAAGCTCCCCTGTGGCTGGGCTCCAGCAGGACCCATGGGCCACCATGGTTCTCCCACCTGTGATGGCTCTTGCTGTGCAGAGCTGGATGAAGCCCTTCACCCCATGCTGGTTGGTAGCTTCAGGGGCAACTGTGGTGTTGTGAACACTTTAACATGAAGTTATGTTGGATTCCTCTACACCTCTGAGGACCTGGGTGGAGGAAGGAGCCAGTGCTGAAACACAAGGGGTATGCTCCCCCCATTTCCAAATTCCCCCACTATTAGCTATTTTCTGCCCCTGTTAGCAGCTGGGCATAACGACATATGCATGGAGGGTGGAGAAAAAGCGGATGAAATTATTTCAGTCTTTTTTAAAACCCAGAATTGATGTTTACACACTGGAGCTAAATTATTTATACACATAATGTTATACGTTTCACATCGGCGGCTTTTATTAGCAGTCGGTGGATGAGAAATCATACCTGACCTACTTGTACAAACCCCTCTCGTGCCTCTCTGTGATGACAGTGTGGTGGGAAGGGGTGAAGGTGTTCACCCCAGCCCAGCTGTGGGGATGCTCAAGCAGTGGGAGAGCCAGTGGAGGGAGAAGAGATATCTCAGCACCTCCTACAAGGCATCTTGCTGCTTTAGATTTGGGGGAAAACATGCACAAGGGGGTTATTTTTGAAAAGTCTTGCAAAACACTGGCTGCATCAGTTTCTCTAGGAGGATGTGGCCCCATGGGTGTTTTTCCCTAGGACTGTGCCCCCTCCCTTCCCCAGCAGAGATGCGCTTCCCAGCGAGGCCTCAGCAGAGGGTAGGCTTTTTGGGGAGAAGATTTCTCTAGAGGAGGGGTGGCTGCATCAGGACCACCCATCCCCAAACCACTCTGATGTGACAGAACGTGTTTCCCCTGAAAGACTCACCCAGCCGTTTCTAAACCAACATGTCACAGGCACTTGAGATGACTTTCTTCTTGTCTCGCAATTAATGCATTTTTTATAAAGCCCAGGCTCTAGTTTCCTTTCATGTTACCAGGAGGATATCCTTTCCCCTCTTCAGCTTCAGAAGGATTTTTTTCACCCAAAGTATTAATCTCCAGTGTCCTGTACACAGGACAGAGGGATGCACTGGCAGAATGGGCCAGCAAGGAAGCATGAGCGTGGCTGGAGCTCAGGTCTGGGTGCTGGCTGTGTCACCTGCTCCATCCCAAAGCTGTTCCAACAGGTCACCCTGCAGCCTGGCAGCAGCACGTGCTGGTGGCTCTGCAGCACAGATGAGATTTAGTGCCTTGCAGATCGCAGCACACAGGAACATTTCTTGCTCATAATTGCACCTTAAACACAATTTAAGGTGCTCCACTTAAATGTTACAAGCAACAGTGTATTAACCTGCTTCCTGTTTAAAAAAACCCAAGCCAAACAAAGCCACGCTTCAACATCCTGGCCTGCATCAGCAATACTGTGACCAGCAGGACCAGGGCAGTGATTGTCCCCCTGAACTTGGCACTGGTGAGGCCACACCTTGAGTCCTGGTGACACTTCTGAGCTCTCCACTACAGCAAAGACATTGAGGTGCTGGAGGGTGTCCAGAGAAGGACAACTGAGCTGGGGAAGGGTCTGGAGCACAAGTCTGAGGAGCAGCTGAGGGAGCTGGCAGGGCTCAGCCCAGAGAAAAGGAGACCTTAGAGCAGCTTTTCAGTACTTAAAGGGGGCTTGTAAGAAAGACAAAGAGGACTTTTTACTAGAGGCTGTAGGGACAGGACAAGGGGCAACAGTTTTAAACTAAAAGAGGGTAGATTTACATTAGATATTAAGAAAAAAATATTTACAATGAGGTTGGTGAGGCTCTGTAACAGGTTGCCCAGAGAAGCTGTGGATGCTCCATCCCTGGAAGTGTTCAAGACCAGTTTGGACAGGGCTTTGGCCAACCTCATCTTGTGCAAGATGTCCCTGCCCATTTTAAACATCCCTTCTAACCTAAACCATTTTGCAATCTGTGACCAAGATGCTCTCTCAGCACTACCCAGAGGGGAGGGCCTGCACTGGCCCCTGTCACGCCACACGGATGCAGGATGTGCACCAGGCTTCAGCTGGTCCGGGCAGCCACTGAAATGTGAAGGAAGCTCTTGTTGGGACTTTTTACCAGCAGTGTCTCCATAGTGCTCCTTGTATAAAGCCAAGAAGGTGTGGTGAGCCGCTGCTTCACTTCACTTCACTGGCTCCTTGGAATTGATGGAAGATTACCAGGAACATGTTTTTGCAGGAAGTATCTTCTAAGGCTGCACATTTGATGAGGGTGTGATAATGAATTACCAAGCATATTTCTTTGCAGCTACTCCAAACTATGAGTATTGGTTTGTCCTTCCTGTGTGTTGTTTCCATAGAAGCAGAGCTTAACCTTTTAAGTGCAGATTATAAAGGCACCTAATTCAATTAAAATTAGACTTCAAGCATATCAGTACTTAATACTCAAGAGTTATTACGCGATTGGATATAGATGTTGTTGTGATTGGCAAGGCAGTGTGGTTTCTGGCTGAGCCAGCTGGAAAAATAGTATTGTGGTGGTAACTTTAGGGCTTTCCTATGTGTAGCCCACTGGATGCAAGGTAATTCCTCTAAAATATGGGAATCCAGCACAGAACACAGGAACGCACATGCAATTAAAGTTATTTATTGTAGGTTTTCTTTTCTGAACTGACAAAGAGGATTTCCCAGAGATCGGTAACACGACACAATGTTATACACCATTTCACAACTAGTCCCTTGTCGCTTTATTAAGAACATAGTAATTTAAAAATATCTAAATATTTACATATTAATAAAACATATATACAGAAGATTGAGACATTTTTACCTAAATATGGAATGATTTTTTTTTCTTCTCTCTAATAAACCCTATAAAAAGATTTCTGAAGAAAGTCTGAACAGTAGTCACAGTAAGTAAACACAAACGCAATCTTCCAAATTTACAAAATGCAGATTTCATTGCTGAAGGGTTACAACACAACGGACCGGTGCCCCCTGCCCAATGCAGGCAACTCCAAGCCATGAAGGAAGGAAAGACTTAAAATTTAAGGTTTGCAGTGCACATTCAATCTATTCCACAGTTTCAGAGAGATCATGGTCATTCCTAAAAGTCCATGGAAGGTGGGTAGGGAAGGGCTGGGAGCCTGGTTTCTCAGGCGCCAAGAGAACAAACCGTTCATGTTGGCTTCAGTGTTATTTGTGGGTATTCCGTGACACCTGAGAAACAGGCTTTAGGATTGTTAAAAAAAGAGGTGTTGAGTATTTTGAAAACCATCCCACTCGGTAATAGCACTTCTGTTGAGACACTCAAAGGCCAAATAGTTTCCAAAAAAAAAAAAAAAAGTACCTAAGATAAGGTACACACAAGGAAAGGAAACACAATGGCAAAGGCTCTAGCAAGCTCTCCCTTGAATTGCAGGAAACGTGCTCAAACTGCCTGGTGATCGATAGGTGTTGCAGGTAAGACCTTCAAGATTTCTTCGCAACATTTTTAAAGTGAATTTAGTGCTGATGAAAGGTGCAGAAGTGAAGGTTTTCAGGGAGGGCTGCACACAGTTTTACCTTAGCCCTGACCTGAAAGGACTGACCCTTTCAGTGTCTAAGAGGGTAGTGCAATTTCTCGATTGATTCACTAGTCTTAACTGCTGAGATATCAATACAGTGCCAGTTGAAAGGTGACTTTTTTTTTTTTAAATAGGTGAGTATTGTTGCCAAGGACAGTGGTTGAAAAATCACAGTGAGCAGACCCTCTTCTTGGATATTAGAAAATTAATACATTTTGAGATTGAGGTGGCAGAACAAGCTGGGGGCTACAGTGAGAGGAAAATGACCACCTCCAGCAATCTGCACTACAAATATGCTCAAGAGCCATTCCACTAGGGCCACATAAGGTAAATTGTTTGAGGACTAGCTTCTCCTCGCTATAACTAGGAAACTGCTGAGAGAAATCCTGCTTTGTTTCCTCCTAAATCCAGTAAGGACTTTTTAATCAGAGCTGTGTGCGACTGGTCATTGGTACCACAGCAGCCAGGAAAGGAAAAGTGGGTTTGCAGAAGCAAAGAGCTTCACCATCGGATGTTCATCAAGCCCCCACAGTTCATGGTGGAGAGAGAGGCCACCCTGGTCCCTGGGGACAGGAAGTCACCACTTCTGCGTGGTTTAAGATGAAACACTGCTGGCAAGCATACAATCATGTGGAAAAATACAGTCAAGGAGGAGAAACATAGGCAAGAGAATGACCTCAGAGTGGATACCCGCTAATTCGGTAACGCACTGGATGCGGAGGGAAATCATCCTTAATTAAGATGAAGAGCAGTGAAGCGATCTGGTGGTTTCATTACTTGAGGTTACATGGAAAATGTGTGGAAACAACATAGACTTGTAAGAAAAACCGTACGGATGCCCATGTCTTGTGGTGCACTGAAGTTCTCGTGCTGAGCTTGTGGGAACATTACTCAAAGGAGAGGATGTTTCTATCCGCTAATAACACTGATGCAGGATGTGAAATTCAAACTGAAAAATCTGGGTTTGCATCTATCAGATGGTCTGTTGTGGTGTCGAAAAGGTTACCTGAAAGGAGAAAGAGTTTGAAGGGATCAGTTAAAAAAATGTAAGAATTTATGATATCAGTAATTTGCAACAAAAAATTTAGTATTTTAGAATTATGGAAATTATGTATTTGAATTTTAACTTTAATTAGTGATGGGGCTGAACTGCTGATGTGCACACAGGCAGCGCTGCTGAATTCCATTTAGAGGCAGAGCTCAATTGGCTAAAGAAAAGCAAATTAAATAGATTTTTTTGAATACAAAATTTGCCAGCCAAGTTTTTCACACAACATAGAGTGCAGCCCACTTCAGTGTAAAGCGCTGCATTAGTCTTCAGCACAAACTGCACTGCGACGCTCACCCCTTTGAAGTTATGGTTCTGAAGAAGTGAAAAAAGCACCCCATGAATTTTAAACCTTGCGTACATACTTTAGGATCTTATTTGGTAAAAACCCCCACCACTCCACAGCAGTCTAAATGTATATAGGAGAAAAAATATATATACACCCCCCCTCGCCCCCCCCATAAAAGGTGCACGGTATGATTATATCCATTCTTTTTTAAAGCACTTTAAGAATGTGCTTTTTCTAAACAGAACAATGAAAAGATGGACAGAAGAATTATGACAAGAGCGCTAAGAACACAGGGCAAACAGAAGACATACATCAATCAGCCTGAGAGGCAAATACACCTCAATGAAAAGGGAAGACATACAATCATGCATTGAAAGGATAAAGATTTATATTACAATAAAGGATTTATATTTAAGGTTTCGGGAAAGGTGTGTTTTTTTTTTTTTTCCCAAGTTTCGTTTTCTTGATATTGTATTTCAAGAGAAAAGGAGACAACCTATATAGAATTGGATTGTTGCTGTTTTCTTATCATCTATTTCTTTACCAAGAGATTGCTCTCATCTTTTCACAAAGCTGTATCACCCCTAGACCTGAGGATTGGGATGTTAGTGTTTCAGCTTCCGTTAGGGATATCAAAATTCTTTCTCATCTTGAAATTAACCCCAGCGTGGAGAAACTACACAAACTCTCAGCATGGCTGTGGTCCAAAGCAGGAGTAAGGAGTGCTACCTCATGGTCCTATATCTGCCTACATCTTTCCAATCCAATTTTCAATATGAGGATTCAAAAAAGGGTGTTGCAGCTGGCTTACATTTGTTCCCACATGCAGAACTTACGGGTTATGCCTTCCTTTTGTTTTTCTTTTAAACCACAAAATCCTGACACCTTGTGTAAATTGTACACTGAAATAAGATGAGCCTTTTCACAATACCAATGTACATAGAAAGACTCTAAAAGCTGCCACATCCTCATCCCGATAAAGATCTATCTCACACCCTCCAGGTATCCTGTATCACCAAGAAACTAATTAGCCTTTCCACTGAGCCCACGATAATTACCCCTGAGCTGTCTGATCTGTCTCAGCTCAGGTCTGGACACAGCCTGCAGCTTTGGGTAGGTGCAAAAACTGGAGCTCTCCAAGACCTGAGCTTTGATAACATTTGTTAGAGAAAGTTCTTCTAGTATTTTCTTGAGATTTATCTGTCAATGCACCAAAGTTCCCAGCAAGTTTAACTGCCACAGTTCTTCCAATTTACTTTAAACACCCTTCAATCAAGAGCCTTTAAAGCCAAGGCCCTCTTAGTGTAGAGGGTGATTTTAACACAGGAGCATAATTTCTGCTCAGGAGTGCTAAAATATAATTGGGAAAAATGTCATCCATAGATTTATGAGGATGTACTAGCTTCATTTTTTAACCAGGCTTTTGAGTTCCAAAAGAGGTTTCTGAAAACAAAACATCCCCTGCTCTCCTCAAAGCCCAGGACTTCGTCAGTTGTGGGCACAGTGGGAGCTGGCTCAGACCTGGCTGTGGGTACTGGCAGCAATTGACTGCACTCAGAGCCTGGTCCTGCTGGCACCAAAGGAGAGACACCTCCAAACATGACTGCAGCTGACCTGGCCTTCCCTCTGGAAGCAACTCTCTTCCCACCAATGATGGAGAAAGCTGAGAGCAACCACACCTCTGACTGAGGTGTCCCAAAGGAAGTGTCAGCCAGAGGCTGTGATCCAGACTGAGGCATTTCAGCATCGCTAGTCCACATATACCCAGATCTTGTTCATAATGTCATCGGTGTCTCAGGCAGGACTGACAGAGCTGGAAAGGCAGATTAAAGGCATCTGAGTTTTCCCTTGGTTTTTGGCACCAATGCTTACCACTGATTCAAGTAATTCTCTCTGGGCGCTTTTGCTTTAGAGTTTGTTCAGTTATTGAAGATCAAGAGAGCAACTGTTCATGCATAGCTCCTGTACCCTGTCTTTTCTCCCCATCCAGTTGCCTGCAAGATTCCCTCAAGCAACCCAATTCACTCTGGTTTTATTATACCAAAGCACCAGGTTAACCACTGATCACAGAATTACAGGATCATTCAGGTTGGAAAAGATACTTAAGATCCTGCACCAATAACCATGTCCCCACGTCCCACACCTACACACCTTTCAAATACCTCCCAGGATGGTGACTCCACCACTTTCCTGAGCAGCCTGTCCCAGTGCTTGACAACCCTTTCAAGGAAGAAATTTTTCCTAATACCTGAGGCCATGATTTACCTGATATTAGCTGTCATCTGCAACCAAGGCCCATTGCATGAGGCACTGTACAAACACACAGTCAGAGAGACTTTTCCCCAAAGACTTTTCAAGCTACACAGAGAAGACAGCTGAATAAATTACACGCAGACTCTCTTTAAAGAATCTGTCAGTAACACCCCTTTGTAAAACCAGCTGTACTAAAACAGGGAAAGACCCCTGTAAATGTCACATTCCACCTCTTTTGCTACATTCCTTGATAGAAAGCATCTATATTTTGTCTCTATCTCATAATTACTGTCATTATACTGTCTGTGTATCACTTTAAATAATCTGCTTCCAACAACAGTATGATATTACACAGATATGTCCTATAAGGAGGCACTGGCACACATATAATAATGGGTGTGAGTCAAACTCTTGGCTCACAGCCTGTGAGCATCACCTCCCCCCAATGCAAACTGCAGCGTGGTTTATTTAGGCATCCTTCCACAGATAGTGTGGAGCAGTACACATCACACACAAGCATTTCAGCTCAAAAGCTGCATGCATGGATGCTCAAAGGTGTACAAGCAAGCAGACCACAATGGTGATCTGCAGTGGAGTGGAAAGGGAGTTGCCTTCTCTACCACAACCATCTCAACACACTCATTTCCATCCCTGATGTACAACCTGAGTAGAGACTACAGAAACTGTGCTCCAAGAAACTTACAGCGAACTGTTAATTCTGCTCCTTAATGTGATTACCGGAGCAATGAAAAGATAACACGACATCACATTAACAACCTTTATTAGGGTCCTCTTGCAGTGGAATTGCTTTCCTCCCTGATAAAGGAAACCAACAGGATGTCACTTGGAAGGGACCTTTCAATGCAGAGCTTCCTGCATCTTTCATCACAGCCGTACCCTGAAATATTATTCAGCGGCTGGCCAGGAAAGCAGGACAGCGGCTCCCAGTCAGCGCGTGCTCCCAGCCCCCCTTGGGTCCATGCCAGAACCAGACTATAGCTGCTTGTCCTCCCTCCTGCTCTGCTGGTCCTACTCCTTAGTAACTGCACGTGCTCCGACAGCGCTCCACGGCTGGCAGCTGCTGCTCCAGCACACAGCAGAGGGGTGTGAAAGCTCCTTCTCCAGCCCTTATGCAAGAGAGATTAGGGAGTCCTGGCACAGGAGACAGATGCTGTGATGGTCACCAGTAGTCTCCCATCCTCCCCACAGCTGTCAGGTACCGTGTGATGTGCTCAGAAGCCCAGTACCAGCCCTGTCCTGCTCTTCACAGCAATGGCACTGCTGATCTCCAGCCACCCTTTGCTGTTAAATGAAATAATACAAAACTGCACTATAATCAATGACATTACTTGTCTGCCCAAGATGTTCCCTCCTTTTGATTTGGCTTTGGGGATAAGAAGCAGCATCTCAGTGACATTATAGACTCTGAAATACAGGGAAATGACCATCTCCCCAGACTCTGGCCCCACTGGATTTTCAGAGGATGGCAGCTCAGCTCCTACCATCACGGCACCTGCTGATGGACCAACTCTTAATGGGAGGGTGCTTCAAATTTCAGTCTCAGTCTGGTGAGACTGGTGATTTCAACGTCAAATTCAACAGTGTGGAAAAATGTTATTTCCCAGTCTACACAGCTGCACAGACTAGCTGCTGTATAGCAACTGTCAGGCTTTTAAGGCAGGGTGGCTGCACTTCAAGAATAAGTAAACTAGCACTTAACTAGCATGTAAATATGTCTACAATCCTTCTCTGAGCCCAAGATATTATTGCTAATACCTCAGACAACTCAATAGATGTGACACTACAAATTATTGTGTTTGTCCCTACCAATAACTCTGTTAAGAGATAAAAAATACTCCCAGAAATATCACGGATAAGCACAAGTCCCTATCTGGCATAAGTGTAACTTATGGGCGTTATTAGCTTAGCTGCTCCCATGGACCTTGACGTTTTATGAATATGAAATTGAGGGAAAATTTGTAAGATTGTGATGCATTTGTTTTTTAACACAGACCATTCAAAACTTTAGATAGCAGAGTCCTGTGTGCAATTACCCAGCTGTACATGGCAAGTCAGGATTATTGAAAAGTGCTTCTGTGCCATAAATAAACAAAAACACATATGGGAGACTGATAAAAATTTTAATGCATTTTACCTGTTTGTAGTAGAGAAATGTCCGGCTTCTCATCACAGTCAGTTGCCTCTGCTGATTACAAATATAAACAAGAAATCTCATTACTTTTACTGAATACGGGAATGCAATTAAAAAGCTACAGACTGTAAAGTGATTTTGCATTTTCTATCTACTTTCCTCAGCTGCAATTTACAAGTGCTCAGTTAAAAACTCACTGCTTGGAGGAAAAGGTCATACAATAAAAATGCAAACTCAGAAGTGGGAGTTGGGTATTAAGAAGCAATTGTGCCAGCAACGGGATGGAGTAACACTTGCTCTTTTTAGGGTTTCAGGATATCTGTATGATAAAAGGAGTTTGTGATCATCTGATAAAGTCACAAGAAAAGTCTTGGAGGAATAGCCTTGCAGGCTGGAACTCCACCCTCCGACAGTCATCTGATGCCTGCAGGGAAAGGAACACTCCCATTTGTGCACCCAAACTTCCCGTGACCACAGGCAAGCTCATTTTGCAGGGGACAGATTTACTAGGGCAAAGTGTCTTCAAAGATGCAGGTTGGTGCCCAGTGTAATTAAAAAAGCATGTGACCACGCTGGCAATTACCATGTATATGCACACGTGCTTTCAACCCACAGTTTATGCAAGAGCATTTGACTTAATTTGGCCCACGGTGAAGGGAGGCTAAAAGCCTAATTTGTTCATTTTGTATTTGCCAGAGGCCAAGGGAATGCACAGGCATAGCTTGTCTCATTCAGCAGATGTGCAGGGACTTGTTAGGCTGTAGTACCTAGAATGTGCATGTGAACCCTGAGTAAATCAAAGGTGTGTAACAGGAAATCAGTGTCTAACCTACACAAGCCCTACTCAAAATCCTATTGCCTTTGTCTTTTGTCACTGCAGCATGATATTTAAAGCCTTTGAAGTGCAATGAGATATTTGAAGGCACTTCAGCAAATGAGGTGTGGTCATACAGGACAAGCCCATTATCACTGAATCATAGAATAGTTTGGGTTGGAAGGGACCTTAAAGGTCACCCAGTCCAACCCTCCTGAAATCAGCAGGGAGAGAGCTTCAACTAGATCAGGTTGCTCAGAGCCCTGACCTTGAATAATTCCAGGCATGGGGCATCCACCATCTATCTGAGCAGCCTGTGCCAGTGTTTCACCACCCTTGCTGTAAAAAATTCTTCCTTATATCTAATCTAAATCAATGGTCTTTTAGTTTAAAATGGTCACCCCTTGTCCTACGAACTACATTGTACAAGGTCAGTGTGGTGGATATATATCTACTCACATCCATGCACTCCACAATATCCACAGGCGTCAAAACCAAGGCTGCAGATGCACTAAGCAACTCAGTTCACTTCCCACTTGGAACTAAGCTAACTGTCCTGATCACCTTCATCATGAGGATGTTGAGTTGTTGCCCTCATGATGATAATGTCCAATCCAGCTCCTAATCTACATTAGTTTTCTCATGTAATCCATCAACCCTCGTCTATCCATCCCTGGACCAAGAGACTGCTGTGCCTCCCACATGCCTGGATGTCAGGTTAGTTTTTAGCTATATTCTCTCAGTTCTGCAAAATTAACTCAACCAAAGAAAACATAAACAAACAAAAAACCCTGGTACCAGGCTTCTTTCCTGGTTTAAATGCAGAGCTCTGACAAGTTTGCAGCACAGACTGCAAGTGACTCGGTGCCTTTTTCTGCTTTCTGTGAGAAGGTGGCACCCTGAGCAGAAACAAATCCAGTGCTTGGTACAGCTCACTGTGAAAACCCTGAATTTTGGAAGGGACAAGTGGCTCACTAAGTGGGAGAGGTCAGCTAGGCTGGTTTGAATCTGGACCAGACTCTCAGTGATGGAAGGACTGGATGTGCAAGGGAGGAGACAGCATGGTGCAATGATAAGCTGAGACTCAGCCAATGGGATACACATGGCTTAAAAAATTGGGAGTGTCAGTCTGAGGCCAACTTCTAGTAATGCTGTGAAGAACTACCTGCACCAGGTGATTCTGTGGCACAGGAACTCCGTATACAAGAGACAAAGCTGCATCTGGCCCCTTGGGTAGAAGGACCCAAGCTATGAAAATGGGGGAAGCCAGATCTGAGTGTTGGCAATGGACTAGAGAGCCTTCCCTCTATGAATATCAGGGGTGGTGCCAACAGGCTGCCCACTGTAGTGACAGCTTTTATAGAAATCTCTGCAGCAACTCCTAAAGTAGCTCCAGAGACGTGGTCATCTTTCTACCTAACTGTTCTTCTTACACCTGGCTAACAGTGAACCCAGAGGAAGGCAGTAACACAGAAACAAATGTAAGCAAGGAACTTTCAGAAGATAAGGACTTGAGTCTCCATCTCTGCAGAACCAGAAGTTACCTGGCAATTTTAATCTGGCAGAAGGACTGATAGATGAGGTTCAGCTCTCCATCAATTGTTCCAGGCTCATTTCTCATGCCAGCACAAATGTTTATACAGTCACCAAGATCAGATCCAGTTAAAAACTGACAACATGGCCACAGGAATGCCTGTGGCAGTGCCAGAAAGGGAGTGGGAGCACAGCAGATGCCCAGAGAGCTACTCACTCTTCTCAGCAGCTGCCAGGATTTGTTTTATGAAACTGGATGTGTAACTGCAGCTCCAGGTGAAGTACAATACAGGGGAATGACAAACACCTCGACCTCCTAACATGGATATAAACCACCAGCCTCTCACATGTCATTCCAAGAAGGAAGGAAGGTTTGCCTTCGACAACCGCACCCCACAGACTGCCAGCCAAACCTCACTTTGTCTTGAGCCAGCTTGCAAGACAAGGCAAGCAGGAAGAGAGCCTACTGTGGGAACTCAGAGCCTCTTCTCTGTCCTTTGCTTAGATAGAGTGCAGCAACTCTTGCAAAACAATCCTGGTAGTCATTTCCTTAGATTCCCCCCAAATTGTGTAGCTTCTCAGGTACAGGTCTGTCTGTTAAGTGTACACTTGCTGCTTTGCTCCTTGGACAGAAGTACACACGTGCTCAGGGCTGGGAAGTTGAATACAGCAGTTACTATTTTAATATATCTAAAATACTGGCTGCAAACCCACTGTACCACATGCTGGACTTCATTCCACATCCTTCCTGGCCCTGTGTGTATTGCTAAGCAAAAATCAACCCAGTCTCTTGTAGCATGTAGTCAAAAGCACAAACCAGGGAATCAGGAGGATGAAGAAAACCAGAAAGAAGAAAAAAACCTCACACAAAACGATGGAAGCAGCAGTTTGAGCAAGGACTTGGGAGAAAAGGCATACTTCCAGGAAAAAAATAAGCAATTTTTTTCCTTCTTCCCCACTATTTTACAATGCAACAAAGTAATGTAATTTTAAGCAACAATTCAAGGATGAAACATCATGGCATGCAAGTTATTTAAATGAGTCCTGCCTGAACATTTTCAGCATGTTTTCCAAAATTGCTGTATTTTCCTTTAAGGAATCAGGCAGTCCAAAGGTTCCAGGTTGTGCACAAAGTAATCACTTGGCATGAACAGCTCCTAGCCTGCGTACTGTGGCAGTGTTAGAACAGAATCACAGAATATCCTGAGCTGGAAGGGATCCACAAGGATCATCCAAGTCCAGCTCCTGGCCCTGCACAGGACAGCCCCAGGAATCCTACCCTGTGGTAATTTACATATTACTGTTATTACATATTACCCCACAGCATCAGCTTTCCCATGGACAGCCGCTATGGAATAATGGCTCATGGGCTCTTCAAAACATAAAAAGGGAGGAAGAACTTACTGTGGGAGATGTGTGAACCCTGACCTGCTGCTTATTAATGGATGGAGAGTTTAGTAATCAAAAGGCTCGAATGCAGTGTCTGCACAGAGGTGACAGGAACAGCCAGTCAGCTCCCTCTGATTTTACCCGCTTTAAGATCGCTGTGATAATGGCTGACTGTGTCCCTCTGTGCTGCCACTGGCAAGGCCACCAGACACCTGCTCATGGTCTCTTTTGCAGGGTGAAGAGACCACGCTGGGGCAAGTCCGGCACCGTAAATTATGAGGCAATTTGCATTGTAATTCACGCTGCCTTAAGAGAGGAAACCTATGCACATCCATTTCCTTTGACTTCTTCCCTTTCCGGGCAACTTTGCATCCCATCCCATCCACTAAAACGGTTCAGCTTCTCTTCTGGGAGAAGACAGACCTGGCATTATGAAGCTGTGCTCCACTATGCTCTGCTGTTGGCATGACATGGGACCAGTAGTCAAGGCTGAAGAATATTATCATACTCTTTAATTTTAATTATAACATCTGTTTGTAACATTAACCTCGTAGTCTCTTCTCCCCTTTGTGACAGCTAACTTGTGAAATTTTGAAAAGACTGAACAAGGCCAATAAAAATTTAATGGCAGTGGCAGCTTTATTCTCAGATCTAACAAATAAAAAAAACCTTATCCAAGTCTCAGATCTCAAGCAATAATCTAAAAGAACTAAGAAAAAGCTGAAGCTAAATAAATAAATAAATAAATAGAATATTCCCAGCCATGAAAAATATTCTCATTGATTCAGAACATAAACGAATTTTTATTTGGCTTAGGATAACAACTTTTCAAAATCTACACGGGGGAGCTATTTTCTAGAAAGCAGAATTTTAAAGTGGTTTTTTTGATTAGCTTTTGAAATAAGGAGCTTTTTCAGTCCCTAATTCTAGGAGATGAGTCAAACATGATAAATAAGGTTGAAGCTGGGCAGCATCTATGATCCAGTGATGATAATTTTATTTAATTTGGAAATACTCATGGGACTACACTCTATAGAAGGGGCTACAAAAAGCAGATCCACCCCAATTGTTTGATAGAATTCTCTGAAATTATTAATGTAATTGAAAGATAGCAGGATTTATGTTTTCAGACTGAAATAATGTTTCACAGGATAAAGTGGAGAGGGCTGCTCATGAATGCAGTGTCTTACTGTCTGGTTTGAAATGAAAAACTCATCAGAGGATGTACTGAATGGCTTGGGGGAAGGCAAGCAGGATGAGAAGCCCACCCCTCCTCTTAAATACTTCTGCTGTTAAAATTTAGCCCAACACAGTGCTGACTAAAAAGTTGTCTTGTGACCTCTGAAATAAATGGATCATCTTAAGCTTTCTCCATATACAGCCTGTGCATTGTGACAAACCAGGAACTGATGTAGATAAATAATGTGATCAAGCAGCAGGGAGACACATTGGCTCAGAAAGTTTTGGGTGAAGTTAGACTAATGCTGGCTCAGATT
Source organism: Corvus hawaiiensis (assembly GCF_020740725.1). NCBI lineage: Eukaryota > Metazoa > Chordata > Aves > Passeriformes > Corvidae > Corvus > Corvus hawaiiensis. Next base: position 73,493,687 of record NC_063216.1, on the reverse strand, counting down.
TGTTCTTTGGGCACCTTACTCTATCCCCACAAGCTCAGCTGGCATGTTCCAGTGAGCAAGTGGAGACAAAACTGAAAGAGAATGACCTAGGAACATAGATATAGGACACTTCTGCTTCTGCTCCACTGGCCACAGGCAGACTGGAAAAGCTCAAGAGCTCAGCCAGAAGAGTGATGAATCCCACATCTCAGTGACTGCAAGTCCCATAGTTTTAAGATACTTAAAAGCCAAGTTTTACAACATGAAGTCCTGGAAGAGCTTCTCCCTCCATGTCTGCCCTCCCCTCCTGTTTTGGTCCCTGTAAATTACACATGATTTTGGTATGGTTTCACAATGAATAGATAAATTGTGCATAATTCCAACATCACCAGTTCTATATTGGGATAAAGCTGCTGAGGGCTGAGAGACTATGCTACCACACACCACAACATCCTTCCCTTGGTCCTACAGACCTCCCCAAGCATCTGCTAACACCCATTGCTGGACACAAAATATGGGAATAGATGGATCTGTTGCTTGGTCAGCTCTAGATTCCTTACATCAGAAGCTCACAGTTGTAGCATAAAATTACTAACAAACCTTATTTCAACATCCTGAAGGCTATACTGCCAACCAGCTCTCTGCTCCTGCCTCTCCGCTCCCATCTACTGTTTTGCTCTCACAAAGGCCTGGGAAACCTCTTTGATTCAGTGCGAGGTCAGGTTGGGCTAGTTAGAGCCACCAGAGAAGATGGCAGTGGATGGAAAGGTGCAAGTGGCCACAGTGGTGTGTTCAGCCACTCCTGACACACTGAAAACAGCATGTCCGCCTGTGGCCACATCAGAGAGAAACTGGGGCACTTCAGGGACTGGCCAGTAAACAGCACAAAAGAGAGCTTTTTTACAAATCTAGGTATTGTGCAGGATTTTTTTCAACAAATAAACTTGAGGGGTTGCTAGGTACACTGCTGCTCACTGCATCCACATACATGTGAACAAGTTACCTTCCCTAGGCAGCACAGACAGGGGAGCCTATCTGATTCTGGCACACTACTCAGCTTCACTTATTTTCCTTCATAGTCTTGCTAGCTTAAATACAATATCCTCTGCTTAGATTCTCCCATCCTGAGCAAGGACCAGAGATAGAGGTGGCCCCATTTGAAAAGCAAAAGCTGAATGTCATTGTCATTTTAATTAATATCCTGCAGGGGCATGAAGAAAAGCAAATAAAAAACGATGAAAGAAAATAAAAATCAAAACAAAATTAGGTCAATCCTCTCTCCTGAGGGATCTTCTGCAGTCAACTCAAGGACCCTCTGCTCCCCACATCCTGCACTGCACCCTCCACTTTACTGTAGCCTGACATCCCACTTCCACCCTCCTGTCCTGGGGAGGCTGACAGGCAGCCTTGGAAGGGGCAGAAAGCAATCCTGTTGTACAACACCAGTAATCTGACACTGCCTTTAACAAGATTATCTTGTATCCCTCTGTCCTCCCTCCCCCAACACACACAAGAAACCCTTTTTAAGGCCAGTGCTGGTTTGTTTCTCTACCCTGGGAAGCTTATGCTACCGAATAATCTGCACTTTTTTCCTCCCCCAGTGTTATTTCTGTCTCTGGGTGTTTCTCATTTTCCTCATCTGATGTTTTTCCCTCCTGGCATTAATAACGTCGTGGAGAATGATTTCAGATGCCAGCATAAGCGTGTATTTCAGAGATGCAGCTTTGGACAGAAAAGGTTGGCTCTGCGAGACAGGGAGATGGAGAGGACATTTCCTGAGGTCTCGCTCACCACCAGGGACCACGGGGTGAGCGTGTGGATCCCCTGTGGAGCCATCAGGTTTCCCATCCCATGAATGTTAACAGGCACTTAATTGTGGTGATGGGCAGAAGGGAAGAGGTGAAAAGGCAGGCAGCTAAATACAGTTAACAGCAAAAGAGTTGTTTAAGGAGGTGGCACACATGATGTGGCTCAGACAACAGTGTCAGATGTGTGCCGGGAAAGACAGGCAAGAAATACAACCCCGAGAGAGCCTTAAGAAAACTGCAGGATGAGAACAAGGAAGTGAAGCCTCGTATGGAGAAAGCCCCTAGTAGTACTGGAGGGATGAAGATGGGAAGGAGACTAGTTATGGTTTACAAGGTAATTACATGTCTCTTAAACAGTAACGTTGCTTTTCCAAGAATCCTACTGGGGATTTCCAGGCTGCATGTTCATGGCTGGAGCTGAGAGCTCACGAGCCGCATGCTGTTGGGGTGAAAGCTCAGCACTGAGCTGCAGGCTGGTCCCAAGCATCTAGGTTATCCCAGCCCAAGCTTTGCAGCTTTACTGCAAAACCCTGCCTAGATTACCTGTCACTGCTGGCAAGCTGCCTCCCACGGTTTGCAGATCCTTGCTGGTACAACCAGGATGGGTGGTTGGGTTTTCTTTGGTTTCTGTTTTGATTTTTTTTTTCCTGATTCTTTCACAAGGAATGTGAGAAGACTCATCTATTCTTCCAGACACACATAGTATAGAGGGAAAGGTCAGTTGGGTTACGTCTTAACAGTACAGTGAGTGGCTTGTCAGACCAAATAACACAGAATTAAAAAACTTCTACCTGCAGCCCTGTATGGATCAGCTAATTTAAGGACTTCTGGGAAGAAGAGTTTGGATGCTAAAGGAAAGGAGACAACATTTGAGAAAGACTCCAACTTAACTTGTCTGTAGAGACAGCTCCTAAACCTGCTACCATTCCAAACCCACAGAAACCTGCTAAAGTGTTGAGTTCTAATTTTCACAGCATGAACAAGTACAACTCTGCAGTCAACAGGAAAAACCTCTGTGGATACAAAGGCTCTAAGCTTTTAATCTTACACTCACATGTTGTTCCTCATATTTTTATACATACCTGAGTCTCTTTTTAATCGTCTTCTTGCAAGTTTGATTTGATCCTGAAGAATCTGGACCCAGTCCCTAGGACCAGGAAGTTTATCCACATGGTTAGCAGTGCAGTATTTTTCTGTAAAGACTGAAATAAAAAGATACCACCTTTTTGAAACTTGCCACCAGAATGAAGAAAAGGAGACTGGAGAGAATTATAATCAAAATATATGAAATTACTGACTGATTAAAAAGAATTTTAATGGCCAAACGTAGGATTGTGAGAATAAAGTGTTTCATGAGTTCATCATTCAGAAGTCATTTGGCTGCATAAGTATCACAGTAATGTCATTGTTACTACATATAAAAGCCTGTCCCAAAGAAACATTCTATACATGATGTCTTAATGAATTTCACACAAAATGATCGCAGAAAAATAATCGTGTACTTTGAACTGAATCTCAGATGTGGCAGGCACTTGGAAATGCTGCCTTCCATATGGCACAGGTAGAGAGCTGAAGATCTGGTCATTTGGTGGCCTCTTGGCCAGATTCCCAAGGCTGCAGGCAAAGTGATGAAAGAGTAAAATCCTACCACTGTGGAAATCTCCACAGTTCTTATATTGCCAAACCAGATGGAATAGAATTTTTATAAAGCTACTACAAGAAAAAATAAAAAGCACTGTTATCGAGAAAAAAAGAAATGTCCTACAGGTCCAATTTTGTATTTTATAAAAAAGGTACAGAGAGGTTCAACATTATCTTTAAATCCATATTTACAGCAAACCTAACAGTGTTATACCAAAAATACAGAATTATAAATTGAGTGAAACTGATGCAATTGATTTTCATCATGCAACTGAGAGGTGTGCAAAAAATAAACAAGAGCTGAAATAGAAAAAATATTCTTGCTATTGTAGACTTGGTCAGAGATCTCAGAGCCCAGTGTCCTATTATGACTGGCAAACAAAGAGAGAAAGCTAGTCTTAGCTCAAGGGATTTGTAATCCTTGAGAATAAATATCACACAAATGGGACAGGGAAACACGCAACAAAAAAAAGACAATTTCAGTATTTTTATACACGGACTTTTGAAGCAGCACTACCTGCTAAGTATAAGGGAACCAAAAGTAATCCCCCCCTCTGAACTCCTTCCATGTTAACAGCTTCACAAAACCATGGCAAGGCAGGCATCAGCAACACTTCCCAGTGCAGTCTGATCTGCAAGGACATCAGACCAGCTTAGGGCTGCCCAGAGAAGTCAATAACTCCCCACACATTCAGAGTGTCTGATTTGCAACAAACATTGTCTTTCTGAAGGTAGAAATAGTCTTTCCCTTTGGAATCCATATGGTACCTGACACAACAGGAACCTGATAATGACTTGTGACTCCTACTTACTTACTCCTACAACTGCTTAATGTGTGATTAGAGAAATAACAACATGGACAAAAAGGAATGGGAATGAAACAGCAAGGAGGCAGGAGAATTGGGACCTGCCCTTTCTAGTCCACCCAAGATGTATGGTATTAACAAACCCTCTATCACAGAAACATAGACTGGTTTGAATTTAAAGGGGACTTTAAGATCATCCAGTCCAACCCCACTGCCATGAATAGGGACATCTTGCACTTCATCAGACTGCTGAAAGCCCTGTCCAAGCTTATCTTAAACACTTCCAGGCATGGAGAACCCACAGCTTCTCTGAGCAAACTGTTCCAATGTCTGATTACCATCATCATCCAAAAAAAAAAGTCTTCCTAATAGCCAATCTAAATGTACCCTCTTTCAGTTTAAAACCACTGCCTCCTTGTCCTGTCACTACAGGCTTTGGTAAAATATCCATCTTCATCTTTCTTACAAGCCCCCTTTATATATTAAAAGGCCAAAGTAAGGTCTCCTTAGAGCCTTCTTTTCTTGAGGCTGAACCACCTCAAATCTCTCAGCCTGTCTTCATAGCAGAGGTGCTCCAGCCCTCTGACCATCCTGGTGGCCTCCTCTGGAATTGCTCTAACAGATCCATGTCTTTTCTGCGCTGGGGACCCCAGAGCTGGATGCAGTGCTGTATGTGGGGTCTCATCAGAGCAGAGTAGAGGGGCAGAATCACGCCCACAGTTCTTGTGATGCCACCTGGGACACAGTTGACGTTCTGAGCTGTGACATTGCTGGCTCCTATCTAATTTTTTGCCTATCAGTACTGCCAAGTCCTTCTCTGCAGGGCTGCTCTCAATCCCTGCATCCACCACTCTACACTGATAGTGGGGATTGCCCTGACCCAGATGCAGGACCTTGCAGTTGGTCTAGTTAAACATCAGGAGGTTCACATGGACCCACTCCTTCAGCCTGCCAAGGTCCAGGATGGCATCCCTTCCCTCCTGTCAACCAACCACACCACTCAGCCTGGTGTCATCTGCAAACTTGCTGAGGGTGCCCTAGAAACCAGTGCCTGTGTCAGTGATGAAAATATTAAATCATATTGGTCCCACTATGGATCCCTGAGGGACACATCACACTTATATCTGAACACAGCTCATTGATTTCTGCAGGGAAGGATTTCACTGGCTGAATTTCTAGTCAAGAACACAAAGGCAAAATAACTGTTTCTGACTAGTTTTATTTTTTCATCTTTTTTTTTTTTTTTCCCCAGTTCTGAGTGAAAGACTCACAAGAGAAGCTGATTGCCCAGGAGAAACACTGCAACTGATTCAACAAGTGCCACTGAATACCCCAAGTCAAAAGAGAGAATTGCTCCCTGGCTAATCATTCTGTTGCAGAAGCATTAAATTACTTGTAAGGACAGCAGTGAAAATGTTTTCAGACAGGAAGAGTGACTTTCAAGCAAACAGTTTTTCCTTTAAATTCTCTGCCCGTTTTTGCCATGAATGTAGCCTTTTGTATCTCTGTCATGGAAAAGGACTAAAAGTGCCACTAAAGGATATCTGGGCACGTGGTAGAGGAATGTCCTAGTGATAATAGTGCAAACAACATGATGTTGTTCTTGCAGAGATTTCATACTGGCTCAGTTATTTCTTGGAATAAATGAAACCACAGTGTCTGATAGCCCAGCTCCTTGGAGGGAAGAAGGTTGCTATTGGAGCCAGACTGAATAAGATCCACAGGACGTCAGACCTTGCCATCTTATTCCATCACAGCTTTTAGGGACAAGCTTCCTTATCAGGGATCAGGCACTAGCATCTGGGCAATACTGGAAATGCCAATGAAGATCAGTTATGGCAGTGGTACCTAGTAGTACCATCCCAGATGAAATTTTTCTGTTGAAACTACAAGTTCCCCCTTTCTTCTCCTAAACTCAAGAGAAGAGGTTAAGCCAAGCCTCAGAATTTGCTCCACTAATACAATCTTAGCTACTGAGATACATTGCTCTCTGCAGTGGGTACCAGCTGCTATTTTAGTAGTGCTGTTGCATCTACTGTGAAACATTTCTTTTATCAGGTGCTGTTCAAATTAGAGTAGGTTTTTTGAAGTCATTTTGAACTCCTCTTTCTTTCATTTAACTTATTTATTAAAGCTTTTTATGGAACAATGAGATACAGATAGAGAGAATTCAGACTCAAATTTTTGCAGATTACTGAGCTCAAGAAAAGAAGGTACAAAACAGTGCTTGTGATTTAGACCTAAATACAAGCATAACTGTAAGAAAGTCTGTCAGCTGCTCTGTAAGATATATTAGGACTATGATGTAGGCACAACATACACTTTGTTGCAGAACTGCACACTTGAGAGGGTCCTCTGAAGGCCTCCAAGCCCAGCCTGCTGCTCAAAGTAGATCTTAATGCTCTGGATTGTGACCAGTCACATTTTGAATATTTCCAAGGATGGAGATCATGCAGCTCCTCTAAGCCCCTATTGTATTGGTCAACCACCCTTATATTGAAAATGCTTCTCCTTATATCAAATTGCAATTTTCCGCATGTTCAATGCCTCTTGTGCCTCTGGGAAGATTCTGACTGTATTTCTCCACATCATCCCATTAGGTAGTTGTGAACAGCAGTAAGGTTTCTCCTGAATCATCTTCTCTCCAGTTCTCTCAGCCTCCCCTCATCTGGTACTGAAGCAGGGAAGTGCTGAAGTCGTAAGTCTTGGTGGCCCCTCCACCGGACTCAAGCCAGTTTGTCAATGCCTTTCTTTTATGGGGAGAGGGGTCCAAAAGTTGGAACAGAGGTGGTTGCAGAAGATTCTCCTGCCTCCTTTTGCTGCCAATGGACTTAGAGAAGTTCTTCTCATTGCCATGTGTCTCCTAAGCTAGCAATCTGCACCTGAGAACGAGTCACAGCCTCTAAAATAAGCTCCACTCTTAGAGCTTATTTTTGGCCAGTCTTTTGGTAATGTGGGTATTGTCCCTACAATATCAGATTTCAAAATAGAATCCAGTCCAGAATCTCTGGCCTAATACCAGCTCTTTATATGCTGTTGTCACAGAGTTTGAAGGTACATGTGTTCTTCTGGAAGCTAGAAAGCACTGATTGCTAGGAAAAATCACCCAGCAAAAGGTGCTCGCACCACAAAATTTGCTCCCCCAAGAGAAGGATCACTGTACTTATGGGCATCAAACTCATCTCATGTCAGTAATATCTTCCTCAATCTCTCCCCAATCCAGCCACCAACTACTGAATAATTTACAGGGCAGACGCAGTCAGATACAGTACAAGACTCAGAACTTTGATTGAAGGGTATCAGTTACACTGTCATTATGTTTTCAAGATTTCTTTGCATCTCTGATATCTGGGGGGAAAAAAAAATTATCTTATACGAACATTGAGTTTCTAACCTTAGAGCCTGACTTCAGAAACCAGGATCACTGGCTTAAAATTAACACAAGCTGTCCCCGTAGAAGCTATTTTTAACAAGTGAATGAAAGGGAATAAAAATAAGACTGCATATTTTAATAGACCTAACACACGTCAGAAATTCTAATCCCCTTGCACTCTTCTTAGCAGAGCATATGTTCTAATTACACATAGGAAAGAAAGCAGAAAATATACCTTTTATTGCACCCACAATATTTTGGTCTAGTCCTTTCCGGTTGTCATTGAGTCCTCTTTTCCTTTTGCCATTTGGTAATGAGTTAGCCAAAGTCTTGTCATCAAAAAATGCACAGACCAGCTTCCTAAAGAGCAGACTTCCTGAGCGAGTGTAGTTTGATAGTATAGAGTCCAGCTGAGATTTCGGCATGAAGACGTCAAATCCTTCTGCAAGTTGCACTTCTGGCTACCAAAAGAATACAATACAAATGTTTTAATTAAATGAGCATTCAAAGACATTATTTTACTTCAATCATGCATCTGGCGAGACTTTACAATCACTTCATCAAACCATGAATATTTTCCCAGCTATTCAGGACCACAGCAGCCTAATTCATTGAAATCAAACCCCGTCAGTGAATAAGCACCTTAAAAGGCAAATCAAACAATCACACTCTTGTCTAGCGTCTGTAAAAGTTAACAATTACTGACATAATTTCTAGGCATACAGCTAACAAAAAGACAAGAGATACCTTTCAGTGTTGGGTAACAACAACAAAGCAGAGGATCATCCCAGAGCAGTGCTCCTAAGTGATGCTTTTTGGACATTTAGCTAACCATTTAATGGACTTGTTTCACTGCCAAATGCTGTGAACGAGTGTGCTGTGGGGCAGCCAGGCACTTCCAAGGAGCACAAATGCAGGGACACTGGCCCATTCCATGTGGCTTCCCAAGAGGGCTTCCAGTGAAGATATGGCCCATATAAGTAGACCATGAGTCCGAGGTTGCTCCTGGAGCCAGCACTTGCTGCGTATCCATTTGTCCCTCATTCCCAAAATGCATGTTTAGAAGAGGATGATGTTAGACACAGCTTATTTCAGCACAAAAATCCTCAACAGTGAATCACAGGGATTTAAGTGACTGCCAGAAAGTGAAATGGAGGGGAAGAAGAGAAAAGAAAATCATGCTGAATTTCACAAGAGTCTTCTCTCTAGTACACTGAGGGCCAAAGCAGACAAAGGCCTTTGAGGAAGTCCCCTTACCAAGAGTCTTTTTGCTGCCCCTGTCTGTACATATCAGAAATTACATGAACAGTATTTGCAGAAATTTCTTCTGTGAGTATCACATAATGCATATGGTAAGACTTCTTCATGGAACAATTATATATCTAGAATGAAGACATGTTGTGAATAAAATAAAATTTTAAAAATATTGTTAAAAGTCGGCAAGGAGGTAAAAGAATCAGTGGTCATGATGTAAGGAAATAAGCCAACATTAAAGCCTTGCTTCTAAGAACCTGCCCTTTTTTTCCCCTACATGAAATATATCCACCAATGATGGTGCATTTTCAAAGATGTTTACAAAGCAAGAGCAAATGCCATCTCCCATCATATCACCTGTGAACATCTTGAGTCTAGACAGAAGAAAGGGCTGCCAGTCTCGGAACAATTTGGCTGTGTAATTCTTTTCCCATGAATTTCTAAAAATCAGTATCAAGAGTGTTGCTGCAAGTAGAGTATTTCCAAAGCTTGTATTGTCATAGGATGTGGATGTGTACTGTGTAATACTTAAGACTAAAATGCTTTGGGAAGCCGGGATGAAGAATCTTAAAATATGCAAATAACAACAACAACAAAAATAATCTAAGAAGCGTGTAGTTTCTCAGCTTGTTCTAGATGAAAAATTGTTTTTTACCTCAAGAACTTTCAAAATGCTGGATCCAACAAAACAGTCAGCTACTGACATTTGTCAGAATTCGGATGTAGGTGGGTTTTTAATATGTTACTTCTAAACTTCTGGTGACAGGCAAGATTTTCAAAAGTAAATAAATGCAGGCCAAGTTCACAACTTGGGAAAAATTCTACTTCACGTAAATTAAAAGCCAGAATGCAGCTGACATGGTTATGAAGGATAACTGCCCTATTCTGTTACTTAGGTCTTGTGACAGGCATCTAAGATGACCTCAATGATACAGACACCCAGGCCAGAGAAATTATAGAACCATATGAATGTTTAGGCTGGAAAAAGCCTTCAAGATCATTGAGTCCAGCCATTAACCCATCACTGCCAAGTCCACCACTAAACCATGTCCCCAAGTGCCACATCTACATATCTTTTAAATACCTCCAGGGATGGTGACTGCCACTGCTTCCCTGGACAGCCTGTCCCAGTGCTTGACAACCCTTTTGGGGAAAAAATTTTTCCTAATATCCAAAATAAACCTTCCCTGGTGCAACTTGAGGTCATTTCCTCTTGTCATATCACTTATTAGTTGGGAGAAGAGACCGACCCCCGCCTGGCTACACCCTCCTGTCAGGGAGCTGCAGAGAGTGATAAGGTTCCCCCTGAGCCTCCTTTTCTCCAGGATAAACACCCCAGCTCCATTGCCCTTCTCTGGACATGCTCCAGCACCTCAATGTCTCTTGTAGTGAGGAGCCCAAAACTGACCCCAGGATTTGAGGAGAGGCCTCACCAGTGCAGAGTACAGGTGAGGCCTCTCCAGTCACTGCCCTGGTTCTGCTGGCCACACTTATTGCTGGTACCCTCACCAAAAGCCAGTTATTCCTGTGGTACCTTTTCTGACACCTCCTACTTAAAAACCAAAATGCCAGAAGGATCATGAGGCCCTGCTTTCACCTTCTGTATTTGTACTGAAAAAACCAAGATCAAGTGAGTATTTTCTCTCCTGCTCTGTCGGTGGTTTCCCTCTTCCCTGGTCCTACCATAGGACACTTGCATTACGCTTTGGCAGGTGCATCAACCACCCTACAATACAGCTGCAGAATACATTTCAAACCTTACCATTGCTCTGGTGTGGAAGAGTCAGTATTATTTTTGTTTTGACTATTTTATTCTTAAGATAGGGATCAATTTGTTTACCAGTGAAACAATTTGAAGGCAAAATTATGATTTATTCTTGCTTTCCTTTAGTAGTTAGCTATTCTTTAATCAAAGACAATCAGTAACCATTTGAACTTTATGATCACTTTGAATGTGATTTCTCAAAGAAAAAGCACTTCTTAATAGATAATGATCATGGCAAAAGGAACTGGTGGGTAAACTATTTGTGAACAACAAAATAGGAAAGACCTGAATGCTAAAGGTTTTTGCTGTGCTAAAATTAACAGGCAGTGAATTAGATTTAATCCTAGATATTTTAGTAGGTTGTAGTACGTAGATTAAAAATGATTAGGTTATAAATGAAATATTACAACAGTAAAACAAACAGAAGTTCAACTAAGAGTTGTAATCAGATCATTACATTTAAAAAGTAGATTCTCTGATCCATGGACAAGATTCAGGGTTTGTCTCACAAAGACATTTTCCATCTCCGTAAGTAGCAGTATTTCATCTCAGCAGGTCTGAATTAATTGCACTGGTTTTGGCAGACCCAGTTTTATACCCATTAAACTTGGAATTTTCTTAAAGTTCAATAAATGTTGGCAAAATAGCAGTGGCATCAGGGGTGACGTATGACACAGCACACACTACAGACAACCTGTAGAATATTCTCCATGGAACACTCATTTATGGTGCTTTGTAAAATGTCTTTCAGGTTTTTTCAGGCACACAGACATGGTGGTTGTGAGCACACCAGAGACGCTTATAAAAAAGTAGAAAAGATAATACTGCCATTTGTTCTCAAAGAAGTGACTTTCTTAAGCCTTAAGCCTTCTCAAAATGTTTAAGGTCACATTTTATTTTCGCATTAAATAGATCTGTTTTCAGAACTCAAATGTTTTCTTTCCAAAGACAAAACAAAATAAATTTGTTTGTCTCGGGGTTCTGGCTCTGTAAATTTAGTCAAACAACTGTTGTGGCAAGCAGGGGCTCAAGCACGGGAGGACAAATGAAGACCTGATTTATGAGCCACATGTTTTCTCTTCTTTTTTTCCTTAGGTCAAACTGGCAACTACAAAGAATCGTGTCCAGCGATGGAACACATTCACAAAGCCAAATTAAATTCCATTGCAAGCACAAAACTGTTTTCAAAACTGTGTTCCAAGCTGACAAGAGTGCCACAAGCAAAGAAAAATTATAAGCACAAATTGCATTCTGGAGATAAATTACCAGTCCTCCCCAAACCTTTACCTCAAACATTATTAAGCTCAGCACTACAAAAGGAAACTCTCTGAAAAAAAGCATCATGCTAGTTACTCTGTATCACTACACTGACTCTGTGGCATGAGACTGCACCCTAATTAGTGGTGTGGCTTGCATCTCTGTAACTGAATTATCCTGACTGCTCTTTTTTATTATTAGTTCTCTCTTCCAGAAGGGTAGAATATTATCTGCTGCATTGTTTTCATTTACGCTTATTGATACTGAATTTAATTATGTTTTTCTAGCTCATAGTACTTAGGAAATTGGAAAGAGCCTGCTCAAAATTAAAAATATATTAGAGGAATTAATGAACAGTTTACTTGTCGGTGAGCTGGTTCGGATGACATCAATTTGGCCATTAAATAAAGCCAATCATCCACCAGGTACACGAAATTTCTATCAGTGTGTACATGAGTCAAGAAAACATGCTTACTGCAATTTTCTATAGGAAAAGTGCCATTTTTAGAGTGGCAGATCTTGGCCTCTTTAGTCACACTGACATCACTGACAGTGCTGAGGCCCTACTCCAGCACCCACAGAAATCAAGACCAAGTGACCCAATTCAGCAAAGACTGAATATGAATTTTCTAGAGGTGAGGAGTTCCCCAAAGCCAGTGGGACCAGACAGGCAGGAAAGCACATAAATACTCCTTGGCAGGATAAAGACACGTGTGGGCTACATGGGCTCATCAGCAATGATGGGGCTGTTCATGGCTCCTCACCTCAACTGTGGCTCTTGCCCCTGGGAGACACAAAGAACAAGTTTCCACTAAAAGGTCAAAAAACAGGAGCCTTGAACTCAAGGGGAAACGTCATGCTTGTGAAAGTTGGAAAAACACCAAAACCCCCCAAAATCTGTAACAAGCACTCCACACATCTAACCCTAACATCTCCATCCACTCCTACCCAGGATCTGCTTGTTTATTCTAACAAAAATTGGGAAGATGCATCAATGTGACTTGACTACTGATTCCCCTGAATGAATCAGTATTTCAAAATCTTGCAATCCTGCATATTAAAATTTTAACTTACATCGGATGAAGCTGATTCAAGGATAATTCCAAACCCTGAAACAGGGGTTTCTGGTTTCAGGGGGGGTTCAATTGCTTGCAGACTCGATCGTTCTGAGTTTGCTGACAGTCTCTTCTCGTTCTCTGCAGAGTTGGGTTTCTTATTCATGGTAACTGCTTCAACAGCTTTGAGGGGCAGTTTTCTCTTTTTATTTCTCTTTCTTGATATTGTTGACTTCTGTGCACAAATCAGAGGAACAGGAGGCTGCTGTCTGTTTTGAGTCCCAACTGAATGAAAGAAATTAATGCATTAATTTTATAGACAAAAGTCCATGAATAACCACACAGATGCACCAATAAATTACTGACACACTGAACTTATATTCTAGATAAGTGATGTGATTTTCAGGGCTGCTGCTGCCTGGGAAACAAATAAGTTTTATCACCTTTGCATAATTTTCCTATAACTACAATGGGGATAATGACAGTGAGCTCTGCTGTGCGGCTTTTCAAGTCACACTGATGAACAGTATTTTAGGAAAATTAGGAATACATGGTTCTTTTTCCTAGTGACCACTGGATGGTTGGTGACATGAAGCACTTAAGTGATGATTAATTTGTCTGCCCTCTGAATGACTGAGAATCTCACTGTCATTGAGGATCTCTTCCTGATAAAGTAAGATAATACAAGCGCTAATGCAATGACAGTTATCTTTATGACTGTGGTCTCCAAGTTAATTAGCTAAGCAAGAACATTTCAAGTACCATTATGTCAAGAATGAGTGAAAACACTATTCAATAGTTTAATTTCTAGGGGAAAAAAGTAACCCAAAGTTGCATCAGATTGTTTTGCTCATACACAAAAACTGACATGTATTACCTTTGAAATGTGAGAAACCGTATTTTATATTTATCAGTGTTTTGCATTTTCCAATATCCACAATCATTGGTATAAATTAAGGCACTAATCCTGAACTTGCATCAATATGAGCAAGCCCTCCAGAAGAATGCTATCAAGATACAATTATATGTGTGGATAAATCACTAAGATCAAGGTCAAAACAAACAAACAAAAAGCCAGAAGTGCTATACATGCAGATCAAACTCATTCAAGACATGAGTGAGCTACAAAAAGTCCTCACCTACAAAGCTTGAGGAAGAAAATAAACCTTAGAATATTGTTTATTAAAAGATTTCTGGAATATTTCATTTCTGGCAAGGATTTACAAGACTGTGATGTGTAATTTGTAAGTACAACAGTAGGGTGTTTTAATACTAAAATAAGTTATTACACTTTCACTTACAAGTTTGCATTTTAGTTTTTTTCTTTTAGCAACAAAAATGCCAAACGATTTTTTTTCTCTGCAAGACCACAATTTCAGAAGATATGAAGTATTCCAAGTGAATCAAGAGATTCACAAATTAACAAGGTACTTACTCTGTAGATACATAATAAATAAGAAATGTTCCTGCTACTGAGGAGTCAGCTCTTTTGGCATACACCCTGGTTTTTTAGCTCTCACTCACAAGCCATTTTTCAATCACCCATGTAACTTCAATGAAATTGGTGTGACTGCATAAAGAATCCCATGTACCAGTAAAGATTGTAAAAAAAAGTTTTTGTTCTTCTTTGTAAATTGATGGCTTCTAGAAAAGCATTTTTATGTGTGTCAACTGATACTACAAAACCTGTCTGATCCTTCCCATCACTCACTCAAACATTAAACGCCATGGAGAAGAGGAGTTTAGTCAGCCCTTTACTTCATCCATATTTCAGTTAATTACTCAACACTCTCTTTTCTTACAGAAGTCCTATCTAGCCTCTCCAAGAGAGAAACCTCCATGGCTCCAGTCCCCATCACTCATACTGGATGGGCAAGTCAACTGACAAAATCTCCAATATCTCTATCTCCTTATTAGCATTAACACTAATTTTTAGGTAGCACAGAGGCTGCAGCTTCACATCAGCCTATGATGACTTAACTCTACCTGCCACATTCTCATTATGTTGCTGGCTCAACTGGTCCTCTGGGTCTGCACTGTTCTCTTTCAGCTCCCAACCTAGCATAAAACTAGACTGTTCCCCAGTGAACAGATTATTGCTGGTATACACACTGAAAGCTGGTACTTCCCAGCCAGAAGAAGGGTGGAGGCCACAACATGCAGTGGCTAGCTCAGCTGAGACTACCACAGAGCTGAAAGAGGTTTGAACAAAAAGCTATTAGGTAACTTTCAGTCACCTTCAAATTTTATTTTTCTTATCCCCAAGATTAGTGAACTGGTAAGCAGAACACGGGTAAAGTAGCACTTGGCACCCCTGAATCAATGCACTGTGAAAACAAACTGCACATGGTTATGGCATATTGACCTGCCCACTCAGCTCTCATTATGTATCTGATCACATTAATTTTCTTTCAATATAACCTTAAAAGGCTACAAGATAAAATCCCATGTTACAGGTAAGGATCTGAGAAGTAAAAGTTGCATTTCCAAGAAACCTGTGAAAATTTGACTTTGAATGTCAGGAGAGCAGGAAACAATCCAAGTTTTTCTGAGTGCCCACACAGACTTTGATTTCCTAGACCATTCCCTAACAGGAAGATCACAGAATCAAAGAACAGTTTGGGTTCGGAAGGGACCTCCAAAGACCATCTTGTCCAACACCCCTGCAGTAAGCTGGGCCATCTTCAACTCAATGCTTGTCATAACCACGCATGTATGGGACTGGTCACAGTACCTGCTTGAATCTGCATCAATTTTCGCATGGTCTTGAGCTCTTGAAGAATCGCCTGCAGGGTTGACTGGCAATTACATGTACAGCAGTTTGGTCCAACTGATGAATTCACCATTGGGATTTCTCCTGAAAAAGAGAGGAATGAAATAGGGGCTTGAACCCACACAAAATCACCCAAACAACAATTAGCAGGTGTCTGAAACTATGATCAATATATCAGATTGCAAAATTAGATCAAAAGCATGAAAGCACATAATTTTCAACATGATTCCTTTTAAGAGGAAGGGACCACTAGTTTTTATTCAATTACTAATACGTGCAATTGTATTGAGTTGGGATGCAATGTTACATGGGCTGGAGAAGACTGTTCAGAGTGTGAATATAATGCACTCCTCACAGCAGGGCTCTCTATTGTCAGGCTGGTTCATCTTGAATAACAAAAGCACCAAACCTCATTACAAACATACTCATTTTATCACACACACAAAAAAGCCCATCTCCTGGAACAGTCTTACAAAGAATGAAGACAGTCTGTGCAATAAAGGTTTGTACTGTACATAAAATGAGGGTCTAGGAATTTTTAAACTCCGTGAATGTTGCATGTGATTCTTTACCATGTGAAGAATTGAGAATGAAAATAAAATACCCTAGTTGGAGGAAAAAAAATAGACCAGGCCAGAAAAGAACCACCAGCAAGGAAAGCTTTCAAATCTGCTCTTCTGCATGCTAGGGTGGGATTGTTTTCTGTGATGTTTTCCATCACTGTGACCTACAAGACAGGCTTTCCATGGTTTCCGTTTGAAAATTAATATAGTAGTTCAAGAGATTCCTTTCCTCTAGTAATTCTTACTAGTGCTTAACTGAACTTACATGGTTCTAGCTCTAGCCCTCAGCAGTGCTCTTATTACTGCCTTACTTTCCAAAAGTTTTGCATTTTTTGTGCTAAATTAGAATTTAATTGTTCTAAATTGAATTTTGTTCCGAATTGTTCTGAATCAGACTGTAAGAGCTGAGGGATTTCAAACTTTGCCTGGACAGCTGTATCCTGCACTTTAGTTTAAGACAGCTGTATCCCTAGTTCTAATGCTGCAAATAAAAATTTCAAAATTCAACCAAATACCTAACAGCACCCGGTTGAAACTGAGGCTAGATGGGGATGCACCTCCCGTCCTTTCCAAATGCGCTTACAGTCATTTAAACGGATGGCTATTTTACTGCTCATCAAAGAATGCAAGAGGAGGGATGATCATTTTATCAAGATAGGTACAAATGCACCCAGCAAAAATCACCTCACTTTGTGTCACATGTGGACTTCAGACAGTGTATTTCCCTTTTAGAGTTCAGACAGTGTATTTCCCTTTTTCTTCCATAGCCCGACACTTACCAGGTGGCCTTTAATCATTACCTAGCTAAAGAGAACACAAGCAATTCATTTAATCTCCCCTTATAAATCTTCCCATTTTTCATTATTAATTCTGCATTCCTCTGATGCCGAACCAGCTTATTACTATCTTTTTAGGTTTGGTTGTGTTTTTTCATCAGAGATCCCTGATGTCAGACCCACACAGGTCCCTTGACTTTAATCCTCATTTGAAATAGCTGAAAATCTGGCCACCACTAAATCACTCCCACTCTTTCCTAATTCTTCCAGTGTGTCCCTCCATCCTCAAATCTCCCTTCCCAGGCATTTGTTCTCTACCTCCTTCCATATCATTTCTTCAGACCTGAAGCAAAATCTATGAGACTTGAGCAAACTGATGGTCACACTCCAAAAGTGAGTTACTTGTAAAGCTAAACTAATCAATCATTTAAAGATTGCTGACACCTTCTGGGTGTCACTCTCCTCTTTTCCTCAGATATTTAGATTCTCCATACTACTGTAATTACAAATTTTGTTATTTTAAAGTATCTTCCATGGATAAAATCTGTTTAAACTGTATTAAGATAAATGGAGTAGTTTAAAAATCCCTGCAAATCTAGCAAATGCAAATGCAATAGCACCACTGGCTTCATCTCTCCAAGGTTTCAGCTGCAAATAAAACAAGTTTTTAGAACTAAAAAGTTATCTGGAAAACAGGCTGAGAATCTCAAACTGAAACAAAAAGGTTTCTGACTCAGTGGGACTCTGCCTAGTTTGATCTCCCCCTTCCTTTGTATCCAGTCTATTCACTGGAAGTTCCTTGGGGCATGGATGGGATTTTACCTTTTCAATGGTCCATGAAGTGTTTAGCCCATTGTTACAGGTACAGAGGGAAAAAAAGAATGCTATCTTTAGCTTTGCAGCAGATTAATAATAATCCCTCAACTTGGCTCCACCAATACCCTTTACCTACCTGTTATAAGAAGACTTTTAAGTAGATGAATTTCCAGAAATTAGAAGAGTTTTAATAACAGATGACAAAGTAAGACCATCCTTCCTTCAGTGCTTTCTCAGTTGTTTTAGACTAAAAGATCCTTGGGATAAAGCCTGTCCTTTCTCTTGATCAGAATTCAATATTCTAGTGGGCTTCTGGAAATGATATCTGAAAGACTATGGGGGAAACAGGGTTGGTGGCTGGGCCGCACGGTCCCCACTGCAACAGGTGGCTTTTGTTCCCTTCTTAACAAAGACTCTACATCATGGTGAATTGCATGTGAAAACTTGAACAAACTGTATCAGTAAATACCTGTACATTTTCCTGTTGCAATATAACATGTTCCTAATGAAAACACACAGGCACACAGACTCCTGATGGAAAACAAAAGGGTCTATTTTCCCATTGAGGCATAGGGGATTTACATTATAATCCCCATTAGCACTGATAGAAATTACCCATGTAAATCTACCATAGGTACTAGGAATGGAAGAATAGACCACCAATATTTCAAATCAAAGCAGGGTTCTACTGACTCCATATATATTCATGAGGGTTTTTTATTTTCTTTCTATCCTCCCTCCTCTGATCAGTTATTGTGTTGTAAGAAACATCTAGTAGAGTGTTCTCAGTCATTGTTCCAAGCACTATCTTTATCATTTTTAGAGGACAAAAGCAACCCTTTTCAACTTGTTATAAATCAATTTTTAATTTTAAAAGGACATCAGACTTTTTATTTTTATGAAGGAGTCTTTAAAGAGCCATCTCCCTCTCTTTTGGAAGCTAGCCAGCAGGCAAATTTGATACCTGCCTGTATGACTGAGAGAAGGAGATGACGAGTACAGGAGTTGCTTCCCCCATGTGAGCAGTAAATAGCCCAGGACAATGTTTCTTGCTGGGTCTGCTGAGAGGAAATTCACTCGCTGTAACGTTGGTGCCAGTATATATTGGAAAAGCATGCAAGCACTACCCAGTGAAAATGATCTTGATACAACCCAAAAGCAATTCAGCTGCTGCATCACTGCTGGATTTGGTACAGAACACAAGAAATGAAACTCAAGTGTGAGTTTGTTGTCTGTAATAGGACAGACATGGTGCTCCCTGTTAGTCTGGTTAGGAAGAAATCACTTTGCTTTTAAAGTATGTTCCTACTCTTCCCTCTGCTGCAGCAATACCTAGGCTCGGCCTGTTCCTCCTTTACTCACTTTGAATTCTGTCAATAACTTTCTCATAAATGCTTTCTATACCAGCAACTGTTAAACACCTACTTCAGCCTCTCCTTGAACCACCTTTACCCTGTGAGTAGATAAGTACACCACTGAGATGGACTTGATGTGTCTATTACATTCAAATTTGAGCAATTCAGATGGTCTACAACATCTATCTTCATTTTTTACAAAGTATCTATCCACACCGGACAGAAAGAGTTTCTGGACTCAGATCACCTACTACAGATGCCTGAACATCTCCCTAGTGATGACCTAAGCCTGACAGCCCCAGGTAATAACCTCACGTCTGGCTTGAACAGTTTTGCTCTGGTAACTTAAATACCATGGCAAGGACCAAGGAGTAGTATCTCCTTTGAAGTATTGTTCAGCATTTCTACACCCAGCTTTTAAGAACTTTGTCCATCCTCTGAACAACATCTAAAAAATACTGAGTTTGATGCTCAGGCTCCCAATGCAAGGGATGGGGGGAATCAGGCTGTTAAAATGCCCGGAAGGGCTGTGTGCTGGGTGAGAGGAGTTTCAGGGCTTACTCACCACCCAGAAATGCATCAAAAGTTTTTCTTCCCTAGAGACCAGGCTTTGGAGCCCAAGCAGCATCTGGGATCACAAAACCCCACTAGAGGCAGACACCTCAAACCAAACTGCTACCAGATCATCTTTTCAAAAGGTGGCCAGAGGAGAGGGCCCACACCCTCCTTTATGTAATAACCCAAAAGATTGCATTCCTTTCAGCAGCAGGACAGCTGCAAAGGGAGGTGCCTCCTGGGGTGCTCCCCCAAGAGCTGGGAACCTGGGCATTCCTCCTGCCCAGCCCAGGAGGTTGCTCAACCTGACCCTTCCACGTCCCATAGACCACTCCAAACCTGTAAGAGATCATAAGTCAACTGAATACCTCCACCACATACAAAAAAATCAAAGCTGACATTTTCTTGCATATAGGGCCAAATCCTGTCAACACATTTTAGCTCACATGCTGAATCAGGCCCCTGAGGGGATAGAGGTGCTGCTCCACCTACTTTCTGGATTTGGGAACAAAACACTTAATCTATGCAGGCTTGGGCACTTCTCTGCATGCACAGAACTGTCCCTGCCAGTGCCCAGGGCCTCTAAGGACAAAGAAGGAGATGTGTGATGAATTTTGGGTCCTTCCATATTTAGGAGATTGTTATGGTGGAGTTTTGACAGCAGAGTTTTTTAATCTGGCAGGCAAAACTTCCATTCTCTGGGACTTAATAAGAGAAAGGCATTTTAAAGGCACACTGCCATCTACTTCAGGGCAGAATTCTCTGCCAGTACTGGATTGGCCACACTCTAGTACATGCTGTTCATAGGTGGACTCCATCATCTCTTTTCTCCAATAGTCTCATTGGAATAAAAGCCTAAAGCTGTGATGGAATTTTGTACCTGCAGTTCAGTGGCCTGTTATAAGGCTGATGCCATCTCCTTATGAAAGGTAGTAGAATCCTGCTCCACAAGAGGTGTCACAACAGTGCTACATTACTCACAGCAAAGAGGAATAGTAGAGGTTGACATTTAATTAGCCATTAATTTAATAACAATGACAAAAGCTGTTTTAGTAAGAACTGTATAGAAATTAAACTTGTAAAGGCATTGAGTAATTCTATCCTATCACCAGGAAACCATTTTAAAAGCTAAGACAGATGGTAGCAGAACACACCGTGCCCACTTTCACACCTTTTTGAAGTGATAACTATGTGCTCATTTTGTAGACTCTTAACTATAACTGCTTTCAGTGCAGTGGTACAATATATCATCACAACAAAGGTAGATATTTAGTAGAGAACAAGGAGAGGGGAAAAAAAAGGTACTCTTCTCAGTATCTAACACAGGTCATACCATTGGATGCCACAGTTCGAGCCTGATTTTGGAATGTTTTGGATCGAGTTCCGTATTGCCCTGAAAAATGGCTGGCTTGGGGTGATAACTCATTCCATGCACCGCTCTGTGACGGATGAAGGCTCGCCTGGGACTCCGTAGGGGGATTCAGGCGCTGGGCCCAGGCTAAATCTAAATCTTGGGGCTCCTCCTTCAGTTTTTCTCCTTCTTTGCCAACTCGTTGATAGATTCTTCCAGTGCTGTCATTCAGTAATCTTCTCATCCCTGTAATTTGTTTTTTAATTTCCCGGCTTTCATCTCCTAATGAAAACAGAGCCACAGTTACCACTATAAATTAGCAAAAACAGTAATGGGCAGCGATTAATGATTTTAGATGCCAATAAGAGTTGGAGAACATAAATAAATAAATAACAACAAGAAAGAAAAGGGATGGTTGAGTGGTTGTTGGGATGTACCAGGCTATGCTTTCACACAGCCATAGCTGACAGCTCTCATGCCTGAAAGACCTGCTGAACTTGGCTTTCTTAATGCTGTTTCTAAGGCTTTGATGAGTAAGATTATTTTTTGCCAGAAGGAAATAATAATAGCTACAGCAGTTTCAAATAAACTGTCCTTTTAACAGACCGATCCTATTCAAGCATTGACATCAGTGGATATTCTCCCTGAGTAAAGCCCAAAGGATCAGACCCTTATATATCAGTTTGCTGTATGCTGAAGGATAGATCCTACAAAAAAAATAAAGCACAGAAAGCACCACACCACACACATGCAGAACAGCACTGCATCTATTGATTTTAATGAACAGAATCAGTTCCTTAGTCCACAGAATTTAGTAATACTGGATTATACAGGAATAAATTAAACAGTAGCTAATATGTGTGTAACTGCAGATAGCTGAATTGCTGGATGTCTTAAAAATGTAGATTCTAAAAAGAAAATGAAAACATATACGAGAAAAATGTGACTGTTCCAAATAAATTCAGGGCATTTAAATAATAAAAGTTACATACTTAACACTCCTGGCACTGTTTAAGTATTAATTTTACACATGAAACTGCTGATTGCACAATGAATAGATGTGTTTTGGGCAGATAGTAGCTATTTTGCTTGTTAAAGCATACATTACATTTCATGAGCAATAAGGAAGTGTTCATTCCCCTTTCTAAAGTAAGAAGCTTCTGGTTTTCTTACTGGTAATAGAAAAATCAAACATCCTAAGCAAATGGCATAAGTAAGATCTAGAAACTGATGATCAACCTTCCTTTATAGAATACTTAATACGATAATGTCTGGTGTCCTCTATTCAATTTATATTTGTGCTTCCCAAAATAAACCTAGTTTTGGCAAAGCAATTGTACAAAGGAAACTTCAGAAGAAAAAAAACCTACTCTCCAAAAATCCAAGATGCAAGGTGTGCCATCTCTGGTTCAACAAGGTACTTGAAAGTGTGCTAAATGCCAGGCATGTGAATAATTTTATCAACTCAACAGCACTATTCAGTTGTCTAAACTTAGGTGCACGTTTAGGTAGCAGCTAAACCAGACAGCTAAAAGAGCAGCAAACCCCTCCCCAACACAGGCCAAGCTCAACACGGCTGGGACATGCTGCATGCCTGGTGTACCCAGGGACACTAAATACCCAAAAGTGGGAGGTTTTATTCCAGGAGGAGAATAAGCAGAAGGGGAGAGGAGCTGAACAATGCACTCCAGCCTCTGCTGGATCCCAGCACCTCCTGCGTGACCTGGTGCACCGGTTCTCTGGGCTGGTGCCAGCTGGCTCCAGCCCACCCCGATCCAGCGAGGAGAATGGGCGGCTTGCAAGAAAGCTCTGAGTCCAAACTTAGAAAAATATTTGCCAACCCCATACAGCAACACACCAGCACCATTTTCACTCCAGCTAAAGCGGGAAGAAAAACCCTCTGCAAGGAAGTTCTGCACTGTATTTATTTATTTAGTTGGTTTGCCTGCAGATTTACGTGTGCGGGTGTGATTTAATTAACAGTAACAGCACCAATTCCTTTAAAATGACACTTTTTGGCCCCAGCCCAACCGGGGGTTGACTGTTTGCAGTTCCCAACCTCGAAAGGTTGCAGAGTACCACTGGACTCCAATTACTGAGATACTCACACTCGTACACTGCACGCTGCCTTTCTCCTGTACATGGCTGTACCTGCCCATATCCCAGCTCCAAATGCTCCCACCACACCACAGCCTGGAGCAATCCCTTCCTGTCGTGCCCTTTAACATTACCCTGGGAGTTTTATGTTGGCAATTCGGATTTGTACTCAATGGCAAAATGTATGTGAGTATCAAAACAGCTTCCCACCCACCTCCTCCTGCCGGGTGCAGGGACTGTGCTATGTGTCTGGTCGGGTGACATGTTGTTAGAAAGATTAAATTTCCATTACCCAATTACATAAAATATTGATGTTAATTGAGCTTATTCAGCCTTGATTCTGTTCCCTTGTTCCTTTATATAGAAGACTTCCTATACAGTGACATGAGCATACTTAACTCCAGATACAAAAAAACTCTACATTTATGTTACAATAAACCCTGCACTTGCATCCAACATAAGCCTGTCTTTGTGTTTAGGTAGATCCTTACTTAAACAGGGAGATTCACCCATTGTAAACTTGTTTGTTGGGGTTTGGGATTTTTTTCAGGGCTTTTCTGTTTGGTTTTTGGTGGTTTTTTTTTGTTTGTTTTGTTTGTTTGGGTTTTTTCTTTTATTTTTAAAATATGTCTTCCCTTTTACAAGGAAGGGCATTAAAAACCTACAGGCTATAAGCCTGACTTAGTCTTCAGTGCAAGTTTACATCACTCCTCTCTCAATCATGCCTTTTTCCAGCTTTTAGTTTAAAAGTGACCAGCAACAGCAGCATCTTCCCCACAGGAGTGGAGTGCAGCTGATGTTACACCATCTGAATCTGCAGATGGGTACAACACCAGTAACAGATTTAACTTCTTGCTCCCTGGTTATCTCATTTGGCTATTAGCTCTAGAGCCCATGGACAGCATTTTCTTATCAGTTATTCCACTGCTGATAATTTTCACAGATAATAACCATGTAATTTAAAAATAAAAAAAAGAAGATGAGGCACAGAGAAAACACAACAACTCAAATTAGTATGTCCTGTGGAAGAGACAGCCTTCTTTTAAATGCTAAATAGAATAATGAAACACCAAAAAAAAAGTAGTTTATTACAAAGAAATCTCCATTACCTATCTGTGCAAAGCTTTCCGAGATAGATGCTGAGGCCTGAGAAGAGTGGTGCATACTTCAGCCTCTCTGTACACATACCAGAGGTCCTCACCATTTCCAAGGAGACAGGGATGCCTCCAAAGGCCTGCCTACAGGATTTGCCATTGGGATACCCCATGTAAACTCCTGGGTTTTATCTGAAATCAATGAAGTTACTTGCAAAACACTAAGACATAAAATGCTACTCAAAACAGAACTCTGGCAAGTTACAGCCCTATTTAGGAACTTGTATGTAAAGATGTCAGTTGTCATAACAAAAACATATTAACAATTTTTAATAACTACTGTTATAGTTGTTTCTGCAATGGCCCCTGACAAACAACATCTTTTTTCTCCCGCATGACCTGTAATCTTATAAATCTTAAAAAATAAGAAAAAAAGCAAAACAAAGACCTTTAATAAATACTACACAATCATAAAAAGTAATTTCCTCAAAATTCATTTCAATCTATTTCCTTACTGAAAGTGTACAGGACATAAAAACTTCCTGCTTTGAAAGCTGCAAGAATGTTTAAAATTACAAAGGCACAAACGTAAACCAGAACCGTTTCAGGGTGCAGTAGCATCCATGTGCTAAGTGCGCAGCTGTCTGAAGCAACAGGCCTGTAAATTACTCCAGTTAACAACATATTGATGATAATTCAGTTATTATACTCTTCGCTCCTACCTGCCTGTCCATCTTTTCACTATTAGGTTTATTAAACTTAATATATCACATTGCCTACCAACAAGTTGTTATACGTTTCCCAAATAGTTTATCTAATATTATCATAGCAGTGCAAAGAATTATAAAATTATATGCAACCATATTTATATGTTCAAGTATTAATTTTATCCCAGTATTAGAGAAGTGGTAACCATGTCTGTATTAATGTGTGTGTTTTAAAGTGTATAAATGGGTGAACAGAATTAAGGTTGGGCAATCATCTGTATTTGATTTTTTCTTCCTTCAACTCACGTAAACAAATAACCATCATGTTCTCTTGGTCCAGTATTTTACAATTACTTTCTTTGTTTCTAACATTTATGTTTCTCATATGTTTTGGGAAATATTCACGAGTTGACTTTTAAAATACAGTTTTTCTATTAATTAGAGTTTAATTTTATGTTTTTTGGGCTGATGAAATGCCTATGGAACTTTTTCCTTTCTTGACCATACAAATAGGGCTTTTTCCTTGATCAGGCTGCTTACTGATGGTACCTTCATCTCAGATTTCCACTTTTGTGTCTACCTAGGCTGAAACTGGTGGATGAGTTCAGGAGCTGTTGGGAGGGTAGGAATGGCAGCGACAGACAGCCAGACAAGCACATGTGAGCTGACAACATGAGCCTGGTTTGTATGGAAACAAGGCTTCAGAGGTGAGAAAAAGTGGAAGTCGATGCATATGGTGTGAAAGCGCAACAAAAAATAATAAACAATTCCAAAGGGTTATATAATTAAGCATTTTAAATTGCAATTTATTAGATGCCACTTGAATGCTGCTCTCCCTGGAAGGGGGCCAGCAAAACTTGCCTGCTGTGTTTGAAGACTCCGTAAGGGCTGATTCAGAACAGCTCAAGGAATCGGGAAGCACGTGCACACAGGGCACATGTCTCCACTGCTCAGCCAAGCTGAACTCACCCAGACACCTTTTAGAATGCTACAAGGTGTTCAGGTATTTCCTTCAGAGACAGTTATCCTAGAAGGGATATCAGCATCCCTTCTTAGCAAGAACTATACCCACATCAAATAATAATTTTCAAAAACCAAGGTATTTTTTGTCACCTTGTACCACAAGTCATCCTGAAAGAGAAAGTTGCAGAGGTTAGCATGGGGAAAATAGAGGATCCATGTGCATGATTCCTTATCAGAGCAAAGGTCTCCTAAATCATGTGGAATCTTATTGTGACTGCTCTGTGCGTAACTGGAATCAGACATCCATGTAACTAAACTGATGGGGTAAGCACACATTTCCCAAAAAAGCGATCCCAGGTCTTTGCCAGCATATAAGATCCTACACTGAAGAAAGAACACAGACAACATCACCCTTTGCAAACTAAAAACCTAAACCCCAAGTCAGCGGGGAGGACAGTGGTCATGAATGGTGTCAGAGGATCACACAAGCAACACGAGTTATGAGCTGGAAATTTTGACTCTGCTAAACTAACACGTAGGGACATTGAAGCTGTCTTAGTTGAGGCATCTTAGCAGTGCTCTAAAACACCACTTAAAAGCACTTTCCTATGCTCATGTCACCACACAAAGCACTAGGATTAGAGATGCAGGAAAACTGGATCACCCTCAAATCAGACCTCTTACTCCCAAAGCAAGTACAGAAACACACGGTTTGATAACCCTGCCTACCATGAGACAAATAAAGTTATTAAGCCCCACAAACACTAATGTAAGCAAAGAAATTTGCAGAATCAAACCCAGGATTAGACCCTGACACCATTCAGGATTTGGGGGTTATTTCCCTGGAAACTGGGTCAGACCAGGTGGCCCAGCCATCACTCCCACCACAAAGTAAGTCTTTGGAGGAGCCTGGTGAAACAGTTTCAAAACAGGAGCAGCTACATAAGCACAAGTTACACACTTTCATGCCACGCTGTGCCAGCTAAATCACTCGGGAAAGGACAAGTGAGCAACTGTTCAATAAAAGTATATACTAATGGATCATATAATTAAAAAGTAATAATAGATATGTAACAATTTCCCCCACTTGAAAATATCTCAGGCCAAGATCATGCTTCAGCCCCAAAGGGAAATGCTTTACAAAGTTAGATCATTAGAGAACACAGATACATAAAATAAACTTTTATGCAGTCTTAATTACAGAAGCCACTACTGCAACAACCAGACTTGGGATATAATCCTATTAACAGTAACACAAGTCTGTGAAGTTACTTGTTAAGTCAACTTTTTCTCTGTGAATAAATTGCAAAGGATATTATTTCTGGGACAGAATAAATTCTTGAAATTAGTGAGTAACTTATGCATTGCTCCCCTGCTCCAAGAACACATTATTTATTTTTACCATGACACAGCGAAGTTATTAATCTGCTGCCTTCCATTTCAACAATGCGAAATGCTGTAAAATGCACAGACACCTGCATTACAGTACATTTCAGTTCCACTTTATATCAGTCGTAAACATCTCTGTTTTGGACATCTCTTCAAAACAAATGCTCCAAGCACACTGTGCATAGCATTCAATTTTATGAAACTATAAAAGTTCTTCACTGTTAATTACACAGACAAATGTCTCATCACACATTTGATTACCAGGATAATATAATTAGTTTTCTACATTAACCTTTCAAACATAGAGCCTGAATTTCAAGTTGAAAGCATTGTAAAAACACTCAGTCTGGAGGTATACTATATTTCCACTTTTTTGTGATGGTAATAAAACATTAAGACTGAAAAAAACCAATATGGTGTATGCAAAAGAATTTTTTTTAATAGACAGTCTAAGTTTATTCATCACTGTCCAGAACACATGGGTGTTCATAGTCCACTCATGGGCTTGTAATACCAACTCTGGGCTAGCAGCCCTGTGACTTAACTGGAAAAACTGAAGTCAGGTTTGTTTTAAATCTCACCCATGTTTGAGGTTTAAGCATTTCACGCTGAGCTGCCTCCTCCACAGGCTGAGCAGTCTCTCCTGGTACCAGATAACTAAGCCCTTTCCTTCAAAACAAAAGCCATGCCAGTCCTCATCCACAAAATATAGTAGCCATGTTCCACATTCCCCTGCAATTTTGTAAAGACTGTGGTTAGCATGTCCTTCATCTAGAAGGATGTGACCTCTTGTTTATCATCTTATCAGAACAAAGGACTGGGGGAGAGAACAAGCCCCCACATCTCCCACTCCCGACACCACACCATATGAGAAAACTTCCCAGGCTCTGTTCAGAAAGCACCATCGCAACCATCAGAGGTCATGTCCAGTACCATGTTCTTTTAATTGCACTGAAGCTTCCTCCAATTTCAGCCTACACTTACACAAAGCTGTATTTTGCCCATCTGTGCTGGTGTAAAAAAGACCATCTAGGTTCAACAGGTCTTTCTTGACATTTCATCCTTAATTTATCTGTATGTTAAACAAACAGGATTCTTCTGATTTACTCATTTACTCTAGCAGCTCCCCTCTTCTCAACAGCAGTTTTGAGTTAACCATGCTCAGCTGTGCAACCAAGGCATTTGCACATCCCATTCCCAATAAAGCTTCACTCATTTATAGACTGCCACTAACATTTCACCTTCTCTAAAGGTGATTGTTTCAATGCTGTATCATAGCATCCATTCCATACTAAAGGCTGCATCACACTGAGGTTTCAACTGCTGATCCCAGGGATCACTTAAACCAGAGAAAAAACTTGACTCTAAACCAAAAAGTTGGAATAAACATCCTTCTGAGATAAATTTTGGCATAAAGCAGTGAAATCAAGTGAAGCAGCGATTATACCCTGACTATACCTGATAAGGAAGATCCTTGATGGGATTCACATTCTTAGAGGTTAAATTCTGACTGACTCTTGAAATAGGTGAACTTGAGGGACTTAAATGCCAGAGCACCTTCAGTCACAATGAAAAGCTGGATGCACTAAAAAAGAAAAATCCAAACAAATCTAGGGACAACACAACCAAGCCAAAATCAAGATCAGATGGTCTGACTCACAGCACAAATGTCAAAGCACAGACTTCTGCACATTCTTAGAGCACCTTGCCTGATGCCTAATTCTTGCCGAAGCTTTATCATGACTTAGGCTTGGAAGAGAAAGCATTTCAAGTAAACCTCTGGTGGAGCTCACTCCATCAGGTTTATCAGACTTCACCAAAAGTGCTTACAGAACATGAAATCCAAACACAAAGCACAGCAGCTGTCTTCGCTTCTCCCTAGAAATGGGTGTAGGGAGGAAATACTTGCTCAATATCCTAATGGTGAGAAGCTGAGAAGGGAATTTAACACAGCTCCCACCCCCGTTTTAAAGCATCCTCCTGTTCTCTCCCATTTGCTGCTGACCTCTAGGAGAGCATGTGGCACTATGAATTTAGGAGACAAAGCCATTTTGCATGCAGATTGACTTCAGGTGCTGATTCCCACATTCCAATGCTTCTTGCTGGCTCCAGGAGGCAACACACACAGACTACAGAAACCTTCAATCACCCCACAAAAACGTTTAGGCTCCTGATGCTGAAAAGGAGAGGCAGACATCCCCAAATTTCTTGCTGCAAAGGCACCTGCTTTCTCCAAAGCCCGAATAAAGTGTCCACAATCTTTATACAGCTCAAAAAACTGGCCCCTACTTCTTTGAATTTAGCCTGCCAAATCTTTGCCAAGACTTGCTTTATCCAGGTGAGGTCCTGGATGAACTGGAAGGGGCTGGAAGCAGGAAAGGAAGAAGCACTGCATCTGAGGAGTTATACAGGACAAAAAGCACTCAGGAAAGGTAAAGGTTCACTGATAGCCAGTCACTGATATGCTCTAATACATATCAGGCTGCAGACTCTATATTACTTCTCTATTTTCTTTACACATTTTTAACTGTTGATTTAATTTAATTTTGCCATGGCAGGATTAGCAGGCAAGCTCCAGAGGTGAAAGGACATTACATTAAGACAGCACATTAATCCTCTATCCCACCCAAGGCAGAAGCAAAACCAAACAAATAGCAGCTTCCTGGAAATTGAATTTCTGTTATCCAGATGTCAAAGATGTAATACCCCAATTACACAAACTATTGCCAGTGAAGCATGCCAGGGAATATGCAATGTAAATGGGGTGAGCACAGAGCTGCAAAACTGCAGAGTCAGCATCTGGCTCTCTGAGTGAGTGATAATTAGCACTGTGTGTAGACACTAATAAACATTTATGCTTGAAATTACAACTTTTAGCAGTGTTAATAAAGGATATATTGGCAATTCGTAGAATAAAAGGGTCTTGAAAAGAACGTCATATTAAACAATGGCAGGCGCTTTCTTGTGCTTGCACAGAGGTTTTTTTCCTCCCTAATTGCAAATGGCCACGCAATGTTGCTCAGAAATTAATCAACACAAGCACATACCTAAAAAAACTGGTTGTGTTTCTTTGGTCTCCCCATTAACATCATTGCTGTAGTCAGAGATCTTATATATCTCATGATGATAATCTGGAATGAAAAACGATAAAAAAAATTAGAACTCAAGTGATCTGGAAAAAATGAACACTGAACACATCGCTACAGTTTTACTACACAATTTATCAATATATCTGCAGTTTATTTCATGTACATCAAATTAACCACAGAAAATGTGCTCGGTATCAGCACCTCCTAAAAAAACCTTTGCTCACACTGGAGAGACTCAGCTCAAATATTTCACAGATTTTAGGGAATAGCTACGCCTGCCCTAAATTACTGTGTTCATTTTCACAGCAAATTATCCCACCAGATGCCAATTATCTGGCTTCTTGCTTTACAGATGGAAAACAGATTTATAATGAAAACTTTACCTTCCCAGAGACCAAGCAAAACTTTTAAACTTCACCTCAGTAAGGAAGTACATCAAGGCTGTATTGCTCAGCTATCCTGACTCATACTGATGTCACTGGCCTCCCAATTCCAAAGAAAGGAAGATCAGGGACACCTTAGGATATTCACCTATAGAAACTAAGTTATCACTAACTGTGATAACCTGAAGAATAACCACTGGCATCTCATATACAGAGATGTTACAGGATATTAAAAAAAAAAAAAAAAATCACCATTGAATTTCTATTTCAAATATAAGAATACTTTGCTGTGAAGGTCTCTGTTGTAACTCCAGGCAGGTGTTCAGTAAAACCAGAGCTTTGTTTACATGTGTACACAGAGGGAATAGTAAGTCCAAGGAAAAAAAAAAGGTGTCTAAAGGCAGCTCTCCTGGATGCTATTTCTGACTCTGCTACTGGCACACACTCTGTCCTTCGGCAAATTGCTCAAGACTGAACAATATATTCAGTGTCTTGAAAGAGCCACCTCCCCACCTCACTCTTTCAATGCCCTCCCAGTTCCCAACGCTCTCAGCTACTCCCTCTGTAGACTGGTTTTATGTTTACTGGCCTTACAGAAAATGAGGCACAGATTAACTCATGGAAGGGCACTTTGGGGGATTCACTTAAAAGGTGTAACAGAAGTGGACAGTGGCATAAGCAGCTCCTTCTCCCACAAGCAGCACACCTGCACCTCTGACCAAGCAGCTACAGGATTGGAAAGGTCTCCTGGAAGTCACTTTTTTGTTATGTGCTGCTTATTTGAACAGCACAACTGTCTCGAGGGCACAAGAGGAGGAACAACCCAATAAGTAAACTAAAATCGAGCCTAACACAGCGATGCAATAGAATGAGAAGGACCTGGAAAGAAAATGAGGGGAAAACAAACATGCCACAGAACTGGAGAGGTCAGCGATGAGGTGCTACATGAAGGGCTCTTCTGCTGAGCACACCCAGTGAGTGAAATGGGTAAAGGTGAAGTTTGAGATATGACATCAAGGAAGTAAAAGCTTCTTTCATGAGACTAAACCAGCGGGATTTATGCTGCCTTCCATGATCACTAGCTGTCCTGTTGAGCAAAGGGAGTGATGAAGAGGCTTGGTGGGTACCTGATGGCCAGTCAGGGTCAACCTGCCACAGTCTGCACCTTCATCCTCCCAGGGACATTCCAAGATCTGTGGGAGCAAGTACGTGGAAACTAGGCCTTAAATGACTTACGGACTCATGGTCCTTAGATATACAAATTACACATGATTTCTTCTCTAGCACTTCCCTGTACATCCAGCTGGTCACAATATTCTTCTGGTCTGCAGCTGCTGCCTTAAAGTCGCCACATTGCACCCCAGAGGTGGCTGCATTTTAGCACAGGAATGGATTTCCTCTTGATTTGGTCATTATTGATCATTATGATAAGGTGCTCTGAAGTTATTTTTGGGACAGAATAAGCATTGTATGGGCAGACATCAATAGCAGATGGTGTTACCAACGAATTCACACAGCATAGCCTTTTCTCTCTGGTTTCTTTCTTCTGCCTTGCATGTCACAGTCCAGGCACTGGAAAAACCGTATCAATTTCACAACAGTAAACGCTAAACTGTGACATTATGGAATGACTCCTGCAAGAGGCAAAGGCCAATTACAAGAGACAACTATTTATACATAATTATCTTTCTAATCAACTGTGATAGAAAAGAGTATGAGAGTGCAGACTCACATACAAAACATGATTTTTATCTTCTCCATTCTCAAAGTACAAAGACAATTTTCTCTATAGGATATGCTTTTAGTGTGGCTTTCTATTTGACTTTCTACATCCAAAAAGAGACCCCTGATAAAATATTATTAATAAAGTACCATCATAACTGAATTTACCTAGTAAAATAAGGTTAAATAGATCATCTCACACACTGAGGCATATCTAAACCTGTAAGAAGTGGCAACCGAGATTGGCAAAATAGTCACCCATTTCTGGCATACTCTTTTTACAGGTCCATTAGGATAGAAATAAACAAAGCAAAATTTCAGTTTTGCTCTTCCACGTTTCACTTTCACCACCTCCATGCTCCAGCCCAGTTCTGCACTAACTCAGCCTCCAAGTCAGGAGCATGTTCAGTACCAAAAACCTACAAACCAAACCTGTTCTCTGTAAAAATTGCACCCTTGATAGGTTTGCTAATGGATACAGACCTCCAATACATTTCAGACACATCTGACAGGTCACTGCCCTTCTAGTTTTTAACAGGGAGCATGTTTGATGCCCCAGACCTCTCCACCACGATACAGCAGTCATTATTTACTATTCCCACCGAGTGAGTTTATTTCCATCTTTGAATTTCTTCTCATCGAACGTAATTTTGCAGAGCAGTCCTCAGACAGCAAGTCTTGACACTCGTGTGTGTGTCCCCCCTTTCACCACTTCGACATTACACCCAAGCAGTCACCTGCCTTGAACTTAGCATGCAGGACACACACAGCGTTTCATGGAGATATTCCCGTCCAATACTTGGAAACACAAAAGGAGAAACGATCTCAAGTCAAATCTATCAGGGCAAATATATGTCATCAGCCGGAGAAGGGGTAAATCCCCAACCAAAATAAATCCCTAGGGATGGGAAGTCCACCTGTTAAAATGCCTACCAGCGGCTGTATCTTTTTTCCCCTTTAATTAAAGAAAACAACAACAAGACTGAAACACAGAGCAGTGCTTCATCCCCGACATGAATCCAAATATTTCTCCCCTCACGATCCCTTTTAAAATATCCTCTTTTCCAAAAGCAAACACACACCGAGCGAACAAGTTACACGCCAGCGGCTCTCCCCTGCTCATGTACAATTAATTACCTGCGTGGATTTTTAATAAAGCAACCTCGATTCAGCTTTTCTTTGAAATACACGGATGTACACAGCCGAGGGGAGGAAAAAAAACACCCCAAATACAATAAATCCACAAGAGTTGAATACTAAGGAGGTCCGTCGCTGCTCAAGTGTCATTATTTTTTGCTCGCTTCCCAATTTTACCTTTTCTCTCCCCCCCACCCCCCCCTCGCCCAAGCAGGATTTACCACGAAACACGATCCAACTTTATTTTGTGCAAGGTCTGGCTGGAAAAAATAACACGTCCACCTGAGGTGGCGAGGGGGAGGCTTGGGGTGGTGGTTTTGCAACAACACGTAACACACATGCAAAAAATAATTAAAAAAAAAAAAAAAGAGGAAACGGGAAGGGGGTGAAAGAAATTTAAAAAAAAAAAAAGAAAAAGAAAAAAGGCATGCAATGGTTTCGGGGAGTTCAGGCAGAGGATTGCGGAGTTCAATAACAGAGCCGGGAGGGAGCGGCGGCCCGGGGGCGCCGGCGTTTCATAACGCCCCGCTCCCCCCGGGGCAAAAGTCGGGGCTGCCCCCGGCCAGCGAACAAAGCCCGGTCGCCCTCGCCTTACCTTCGTTGACCAGTTTAAAGCTTTGGGATTTCCTGCTCCTCTTCCTCTGGGCGAACTCCATGGTGCGGGCAGGAAGGAGCGGGGCGGACACAGGACCGAGCTCCGTCCCTCCGATCAGCAACACACGCGGGGGTTGGGAGAGACGGCGGCTCCGGCGGCGAATAAAGGGATCCGGGACAAGTTGGCTCCGGTCTCCCCCCCGCTCCCGCCCCGAACTTTGAGGGAAAGCGGGGTGCGGCGGGGGGAGCCCCGCGGGGGCGATGCCGCCGCCTTCCCCCCCGCCGGCTGCGCGGCCGCGGCCCGGCGGCGAAGGGCGGCCCGCAATGGCTTCGCCGCCGGCGCCGGGACCCCGGTGCCACCTGCTGGGGGAAGGAAGGCGGCGGTTCCGCCGGCCGGGAGCCGCCGCCACCCCCGGGCCGGCCCGCCGCCACTCGGCCCCGCCGCGGGCTGAGGGCGAGGGGTTGAGGGGCAGCGCCATTTTGTGTCCCCCTCCCGCCGCCCGCCTCACACACGGGCACCGGCGCTGCCCCCTCAGCCTCGCGGTGCTGCCCGTGGCTCCCCTCAGGGGCTGAGCGGGGGGAACTCCTCGTGTTTAGCGGGACCGAGGCAGGTCCGGCAAGGGAGGGGGTTGAAGTTGGCGTGCGGAAGTGGGTAAACATCAGGAACTGATGGCAACACCTGTTTGTTGCCGTGTTTTACAAGGGATTATCGCAGCGATGTGTCCGCTGGTGTCATGGACCGAGGCCTGGAGGAGAGCGCCGAGCCGCCAGCTGGGCTGAGGGATGTTGAGCTCTGCCAAACCTGGATTGCCTTAGCAAGAGGAATAGAGTCCCTCAGCCAAAAACTGGATCGCCTTAGCAAGACGAGGAGAGTCTCGGCTCTCCAGAGAAGCGAGATTTAGGGCGTCTGGCAACCCTCCCGACGGTCACCGTGAGGTTACCGCAGCCGTACGGCTGGCCCAAACACAGCTGAAATTAGTGCTTTGATTTATTCACCACTTGACGCCTTCAGCCACACTTTCAGTTCGCTCACTGTGCTAAATTCACTGCGGGTGGAGTGGTTTTTTTTTGCAGCCGAGGGTGCTTTTGCCTGTTGCCTGTAGAGAAAGGACCCAGGCGTTTACAGTTATGACTACTGATAACTGCAAACACAGCTCCGATCATCATCTTGTGTTTTACAAGTAGTCAGACTGTGTTGTGACAAGGAGAAGAGTATGTGATACTTGCATACGCCTACTTGAACAGATGCAAATGCGGATCTTGCCTTGGTCTCCTCAGAGTACCCAGGAGAATCCCGTTAGCTCCAGTAATATTGACTGACCCTATCACTCGGAATAATGACATAAAATTAGCAGGAGGGAAGCAAATTGAATACTAACAATAGTGATTTGTATCCTAACTGTGTACAGAGACATAGCCAGACCTGAATTCTTCGGTGCAAGGTTCCATCCAGACACCACACAGAGGGTATACGTGGTTCTGAAAAGCCAAATTGGGAAATAGCCTTAATGGTGAAGCAATATCAGAAAATATGCCTAATGGTAAAATTTATTATATGCTGGAAAATTAAATTCACGAGGGAGGTTATGGAAACCTCACAGATTGGGTAGGGGTGTAATTTTCTATTAAATTGCTAAGTGGAAAATCCCAGAGGCAATCAATATGCTACTTTTGGAATTTTCCTAAACTTCTCTGTAAGACTTTGTGAAAGGAAACTGGGCTAACGTACTATTTAAAATCCTGCATTATATATTTTTGGGAGGTTGCTGAAGCAGCAAAGGTAGATGGATGTCATAGGCTGTTTGCTGGATTGTGTGGGTCCAATTAATCTCTAGTACAGTGCAATGAAGTTGGTTCTGATATGCAAAAGCAGTGTGCCTAAATTTTTCCTACAAAAAGAGTATTTTCTCTCTTTTTTTTTTTCCTTCCCCAAACAGTCTGCTGATTCCTGTCTGCTAACTAACTTTATTTACAAGACTTAGAGCAGAAACTGTTTTGTTTGACTCTCATCCTTCCTGGGACAATAGAAGAATTTTTATAAAGCATAAGGCCCTCATATACTGTTCAGCTCACATGATGGGCTTTTTCCTGCTACAAAAATAAAAACGTCTTTTCTGTTTTCCTCTGTTACTCAATTTTGTGAAACATTTTGGGGTATAATTTATGAAAAAGAGATGTGAGTGTTTTATCAGCTGCTCTCATACTCCTTTTAGTTGTTCCTTCCCTGTGCTGATGTTTTTGCTTAAAGGGACACTCGTGGTTTGAAATGACATTTAAGTCTGGGCGATGCAGTTTCCAGTAATGTTTTACAAGAGTTAGCACATCCCCTTTTCCACCGGTATTTCTCATTTTCCTTTTTGTGAATTAGAGAGATCCATCCTTTTCATGCAGAACAAGCCTGATCCTGCAAGCTAACCTAATTGTGGTCATTCAGATGAATAAATCTTGCAATTTTCATTTCTGTAAGTATGAGCCAGTGTGGATACCACAGCCCCGATCCTGCCATCTCATCTGCATAAAAGTGAATTAGAAACTAGGACAAGGTGACTTTAGGTCAAAGTCTTGTAGCTATCCACACAACACGTAGGAGGATCCAGTAGCTGGAAACAGCTTTCTGTCCTGCACTGCTGGTGTTTCTCAGCTGGGACTTAGAGAAAACTACACAAACTGAAAGGCTCCCATGTACAGGGAGCTGTGAGGCTGCTGTGGGGCATTTTGGGGTGGGCATCCTAAAACTGGACTGGGATCATCTGCTCGTTTGTCACAGGCCACCATTGCATTATTCCAGCTGGAGAAATGCAGAGATGAAAGTCCTCTTTATCCCTTTAGAATGGCTGCCTTGTGTCCCCCTAGATAGTCACTGGCTGCACTGCTGTGGCAGCCAAGTGACTTAGGATAAAGTGCACACTGGCTCTGGGGGGCAAGCAGCTTTTAATTTCATCTTTTATTTCAGTTTCTGTCTTGGTATCATGTTATTATTATATATTAAGAACCCATCGGTCCTTTTTTCCTGGTGAAAATATGAAAAATTCTGAGCATTTTGTATATATTCATGAATGGTTTCAAAGTATTTCCTCAAACCTTAACTGAGTAATGTGTTTTTCAAAATGCCATGAAATTAGCCAACTAAATGAGGGCTTTATTTTGCAACATGTCCCAAGTCAGTATGATCATCGCTGATTATTTCTTAGTTAACATTGTATTATGCTTCAAGTTACTTGCAAAATATCCTCTCCCCATTCTAATTGATAGTAATTTTTCCAACAATTTTCTGGTGTGTAAAATGCTTTTGTTTTTCATTTGAGATCATGAGCTAACCAATTAAATATAATTAATCTAGTAATATTTCAGTATTAAGAGCAGCAGTGCCCTTCACACAGGATGTCCCAGTCTTTTTCTTTGTTTCCAGGTGTGTCCAGTTCATTACAATATTTTATTATTCAGAAGTAGGATGGTGTAGGACAAAGATGACTAAAGAGTCCTAGAGCTGAGGAGAATTATATGAGTGTATCAGCTTTTCATTTGGAAAAATTATACTGGAGAAAGTCTCATAAACTCAATGATATGATCTGAGGCTTAAAGTCCAATGTCAAGGAATCCATGCGAGGCCGTGTGATGTGGGAAGAGGCTGCTGACTGTCATATTGATAGCACCATGATTACCACTCATCTTGAAGCCTGATGAGGTTCCATGTGGTATTAGGAAGAAGGAGAAGGGTGAAGAGGTAAATTGGAGATCAGGAGCTGCACAGGTGACAGGTTAATAGGTGAGCTATTTTGGTTAGTTATGAGTAATGAATGGCACTGAGGATTTTATGAACTGTAGTAGTGTTTCCAGTGGTGGTTTTGTAGTCATATGACGCGTGTGGGCAGTACTCAGCTCCCAAGCTGACAGCAGGCCATGTTGTGCTGTGCTGTCTTACTACAGACCTTCCCTTTCAGCAGGCTCTCAGGCTGGCGTATCCGAGGATTGGGTCATTAGAGAGGAAGGTGTCTGGATGTCCTGAAGAATTCTGAAGTCAGGAGTACAGTTTAACTTGTTTTCCAACCCTTAAGTTTTTCCTGTACCATTTGAGTCATAGTCTTTGACATTCATGTCTGTGTCCTTATTCTCTTTTTCCTTTGGAACACAGTTTTGAAATGCCTTCTTGTCCATTCTGCTGCTTGTTAATCTTTCTCATATAAATTTTAAAGCAAAAAATTACAGGACAGACCAATGTTTTCATCTGCTTGCCAGCTCAGGGAGACCAAAACATTCCAGAACTGTTTCAACAATAAAGAATATAACTGAATCTGTGTACACAGTGTTCTTTGTGTGTGCAGTCACAAGCCCTCTGAATATTTCCATATCAGAATGCAAACCCTCTTTTGACTGTAAGGTTGGACTTCTCCCCCCTGCTGTGACTTTATGTGCAGCTTGGACTAAGGCTACAAGGAAGGGCACTATAGTCTTAGAGTCAAAGTTTGATGGTCATCCACTCTGATCCAATACTTGTGGGATAATTGGCTATTAAGGTATTAAGTCTTCCCTAGACAAACCAGTGTTTGGATTTGAATTCTGGGAGGACTGGAGAGGAGACCAAGGTGTCTAAGCAACAGATGTGGTTGAAAGATGAGGAAGAAAAGGTCTCAACAGTGCTCTTTTTTATGAAAGAGAATGTGGAAAGGAAATCTGCCCATATACATGAACATCCTCTGCTTCTCTGCAACATGGAGAAACCATGAACTGCACTAATTTTGCCCTTACAACCCAAGTGCTTCGAGGGAGCTGAGGACAATGTGAGTAGGGCTTGTTATTTTGCCTAGAAATTTGAATTTTTGTGCTATATAAAGAGTAATAGTGCTTATAAATTTTAGTCTGAATGTGTCTTTGCATCGCTACCACCTCTGCCTAAGAGATGAAGTATAAAGCCAGGCTGGTGTCCTTGGAAAGGGCACATTTGAGCTCTGGGTCATCCCAGAGTCAGCGTCAATCATGGCAGCCCAAGCACAGCAGTCAGCAGTCCCAGTTCTGATGAATGCTGCAGGCACAAATTGCAGCAAGCTCAGCTCAGGGTCCAGCAGCCCAGTGAGCCCCCTGCTAGGGAGAGTTCCAAGAGGGTCATGCTGCTGATCACACCTCCATTTTTGTATCAGTTTGCTTCAGTCACAGCAGCTGAAGGCAGACGTAAGAGTGCAACGATGCAATCGCTGGAGCTACAGATGGAAAACAAATGCAGCATCAGCTGCAGGAACAAAAGCATTTAACACCATTAGACAGCTCCTTGAAGCTGTGGGATGAACCAGGCAGCAGCCATCCTCCTCTAAGTCCTGACTGAGCCTGATGCGGGGATGTTATGCTGTGCTTCCCAGCCCAGCCTCTCGCCATTTCCAGCTTGCCACAGGGACCTGCTCTCCGTGTCTCGATTCTGCCTTGATCCTCTTCCGTTTCTCCTGCCACACATTAGTAAATGGACTTGCAGTAAAATCAATGGGAGTTTGAAAACTAAAAGTAATGTGTGCTTTGGTATGCTACTAATCCACTTATTTGGATCCTCTTACTGCTCCTCTGGGCTGCCCTGATCCTCTCTATCAGCCCACCCAGCTGCTCTGATCTGCTCTCTAAACTTCTGCCGTGGCTATATTAGCATCCCTGTCAACTCACAGGGCTGCTGCCTCGACGCCATCAATCCCCTCTCCCAATGAGAGTTTCCCTACTAAATTATAATCCCTGTAGCTCAGAATACTGATGCAAGCTAAAATAAATTCATGAAAAGTTGCTGCAGCTCCTACTAAGATGTTATATTTTCCTAAATGTTTTCCAACAGTACTTATATTTCAGACTGGAGAAATAGCTTCAGACATGTTTATAACCACCTGCCTGCTTTTCAGTTCTAAAAAATGAAATTTCATTGCAAGATACAATGGAGTTCAAAATCTACTCACACATGCACTTTTTAAAGAGAGATTATATGAATTTTAAATCTCCGTCAGGCTGGAGACTGACAACATCTGAAAATGGTGCTTTTATTCAGCAGTAAGATCCATACAGCAGCATTTTCATTAATGTGACCCCCCCTGGATTTACCTTCAGAGATGTGTAGATACTGAAGACTCCATCACCCATTCAATCCCTGACCTCTCTGCTGAGGCAGCCAGTGCACCTGCATGGGCATTTTCTCTGAGATGGACACATCCTGCAGGGATCAGACTGACAACACAGAACTGTGATCATTTAGTAATAACTTTGAGAGATTTCTTGCCTGTGTTGAATAGAAGCTAATGAACTCAGAAGTACAATACTTTATGCTCAACCATTTATCTTCTATACACATTAAAGTGGAAGAAAAATAGATGTTTTTATGTGCTTTTCTACCATCCAACAAGATCTCTTTGCCGTTTTCGGTGGTGGTGTCTGTTAATACAGCTAAAATGTCTCAAACCCAAGGGATGTTAAGCAGAGACCTTGCTTTGGGGAAAGTTGAAGAAAGAGACAATTGTATGGATCTGAAATTCAGTGCATGCAGTTTGACAACCCAGTCTGCACTTGTAGGGCTTAGTCTTGTAACTGCACCTTTCCTGGAAAGATTTTGTTGTTTGGGTATGTGTAGTGCAGACTGATGCTGGGAGTAAGGATGTTCAATGCTTCACATCATTTGCCCTGCACTGCTGGAGGGCTAGAAAGGACAGCTACAAAAATACCAACAACAGCAAAAAACCGAAACAACAAAAAAAGGCAGCATGATCATTTTCCTGCAAGATGTGTTGGGTTCTTTAACAGCCACAAACGGCGACTGCTGTCAAAAAAGTGCAGTCTCCCTAGTGACATCTTGGGACCAATTCATTAGGGACTCTGATGACATAGTGCCATAAGCTGAGCTACGAATACTGTTCCTGAAACAACAGCGTTTTCCTCAGATATCTCACATATCAGCCAGTTTGGCAATAATTAGCTGTTCTTAAATGCAAAGCTTTTAGAAGCAACAATGAGTTTTTACACCACCTCAGTTTTACAGATAATGAAGCTGCTGGGATAGGAAAGACTCATGCGTCCTATAGACAACCTAAACAGTGCTCATAAATATTCCTTTGTCAAAACCAGAAATAATTAGCAGTCAAACAATTATTTCAAGCATGTTTCTAAGAGCCACACTACCCTTACTGACCAGTAACATCCATATGCATGTCACTACTTTCCTAACTATTTTAACAGTGCATTACAGAGGTGTGTCCTGGCAGACAGGAGTTGCAGGGGTTGACTTGCCATGAGAACTAATCAAGTGATGCTTCAAAAAGCAAAACAAACCAAATTCAAATGCCACCTTCATGATACACAAGTGTCATACTCTTTGGAAGACTTACATTTGTTAGAAATGTGGGAACCTTTTTTCTGCTCTTTCTGCCCCCATGAGCTTTCCTTGTCTTTGCCAGTGGGATTTGGACACCTGTAGTGGAGTGCTATCCCCAGTTTCTTCCTCAATCATCCCTCTAGCTGAGTGTTTCTCGATTGTGACCTCCTGGAGACTGTGTGCTGTTTGGAAAGGTGAATAAGAAAGTGAAAGCCCAGTATGAGCAGCTTAAATTGACTAAATGGAGGGGATGGGCCCATCCCCAATGTCAGAATTGTAGGGAAGTGCAGTTTGCAATCCTTAGCAGAAATACTAACATGTCTGATAGAACACCTGCAGGTGCTCTGTGGATGTGACAAGCTGGAGGTACCTGTAAACAAAGTAAATTTGGGGGCAAAGAATGGGGAATTGGGTGGGTTAATCCCTCCCAAAAAGTTAAGGACTGCTTTAATAAAAAAAGAAAAGACTGAGACTGGGTGTGGAGCTCCCTTTGCAAGAAGCAGACATACTTAGTCATGGTGTAAAGGCAATTTTATCCACTGTCCTTTTTGGTATAGTGTTTTGAAGATGAATAAAAGGAACCATGTACTTATCTGAAAAGGGTTTCCAAGAGTCATCTGTGCCCTTGTTACTTGAAATGAGTTCTGCAATCTTGGTCAGCTGCAAGGCATCAGTTCTGCCTCCTGTGTGCAAGTGAAAGCATATGCTGGCTGAACTGGGGGTTTCCCCTGTTTTAATATCAAATAGATAAGTGAAACTGGATGTCCATAAAGATACAACCTGTAAACAAATAAATGTAAACTGAATACATCCACTGAAAGCAGTCAAAATTATTCTGATCCATTTTACCACTTTGGCAAATAGATGACATCTGGGTTATTTGAGTGAAACTGGGTTATTTGAGCTGCCTTCAATAATCTGTCTGTAGGTTGACAGTCGGCTTGCAGCAGATAAAGCTGAGCAATCACTTAACCAGCAAGAAATTGGAATGAAACACCTCATGTATGTTTTAAGCTTGTATTTCTATTGCTTACAAGGCTGTTATGAATGTTCCAAGATTTTGAATAACTTCTAGATTTCCCTTTCCAGTCTTGATTTCATATTTAATGTTGTGAAGGAAATTATTTCAAAGTAGCTTTGCGGTTAACTCTGTGGGGTTGTTCCAGAGGTCTGTGGAAACCTGGATCTAGGGAAAACATGGGTAACACTATTGCTTCCAGACCCAAGCTCAGTTGCTGGGGGCTCTCAAGACTCTGCAAGTGGTTTTGGGAGAGCTTAAAAGCCTGGCTACTGCCCTGACAGCAAATGTATTTATTAATCACATGAGAGACAGAAATGCAGAGCCATAGTGGTACCAAGCCAGCAGGATTGCCCTGAAAAGCAAAACAGGAGCAGTAGAAAACAAATAGTCAAGCTTTGGATTTATAGCAATGATCTAACTGACTCTAATGAGTAGACTAATGCCATATATGATAAACTGATGATTTGAAATACAGCTTGGAAAAGCACACATTTCACCATGTTAAAAATATCTTACGCAGTGACATCATCTAATGGATCATTGCATGGATGAGGGACTGGCACAGGGAAGGAACTGTCTGCTTTCACAACACAGTTAAACAGTTTCCGCACTCTGAGGGCTGCTCAGAACAATAGTGACTTGGAGAAATCCTTTTGCAGTGTGGAGGAACAGTTTCCATTGTGTGGAACAACTTGAACAAGGATGAGAGCTCATACTGTGTGCTTTCATGTGCACTGTGAGTTTGTGTGGGAAGCAGAGCTCCAGATATCCACCCTAGAGCCAAGGAGCACGTGTGAATGGAGGAAGTCAGAGGATGAGAGATCCATAACGAATCAGGCAGGGACCATAATGAATTGTCAGCATACAGATAGCCTTGGGAACATGTTCTGAGGAACAGAAGAGCTTTGAACAGTGTCCAGCTGAGACGTGACCCAACCATCTCAACAATCCATGTCCCTTGGAAATGCTGCCCTGACCTCGAGGCAAAGAGGAGCCAAACAGTTTTGCCATGCTGGAGATCAGACAGGAAGCAAGACTGGATCTCTTCATGAGGTGTCAGTGAAAGAAAAAATATACCACCTCTTCTTACACATTAGAAGGTTTTGTAATCGCCTCAAAAAGAGAAATCTCAAATGGATGGATGACACCAAAGATTTTTTTCTCCCTTTCTTTCTTCGGAAAGGTATTGGTGAATGTCCTCAGAAAAACAGAGGCAACATAACCACGTTTACATGCATACAGTAACTCTTCTGGGAGATTTCCACTTCTTGTCCATAGGACAAGACAACTGTCTTAATCACAGAGGGGATTTACATTACAAGATGCTTGAGGAGGCAAGAGAGCACAGAATCAGGACTACTGGAAAAAGAGCAACTGTGGAAAGTTGAGTCATCTGTAGTGAACTTTTAGGCACCTTTTAGAGGTACAGCGTTACTTTCCAACCTTGCCAAAGTTGCTTCACCAACATAAACTAGTCAGCCTCTTCCTTGTCCCTTTTACCCCTCCCTGACACCTTTTTTGTTTTGTTTTTTACAGACTGAGAGATCTTTGGTCTAAGAGTCACCTGACA
The DNA here is from genome assembly GCF_020740725.1 of Corvus hawaiiensis. Lineage (NCBI taxonomy): Eukaryota > Metazoa > Chordata > Aves > Passeriformes > Corvidae > Corvus > Corvus hawaiiensis. The sequence goes on along the minus strand of NC_063216.1, from coordinate 73,449,467 downwards.
GTAACTGCATCTTTCTCATGAATACTGTGTGTGAGTTGGCTTTCCTCCTTCCTTTTGTACTGTCTCTAACTGAAATATAATGTCTGTCACAGTTTAATCCCAGATGGTGCACAGGTACTCTCTCACTCTCCCCCAGCCACAGAGGGATGTGGGAGAGAATTGGAAGAGTGAAAGTGAGAAGACTTGTGGATTGAGAGAAAGACTGTTCAATGGGACGACAAAGGAAGAAAACAATAATAATAACAACGATGACAACAACAACAACATAATACACAAAACAAGTGATGCACAATGTGATTGCTCACTACCTGCTGAGCGATGTCCAGACAGTTCCCGAGCAGCAGCCCCCAACCAACTTTCCCCCCAGTTTATATACTGAGTGCGATGCCATACAGTACGGAATATCCTTCTGGCCATCTGGGGTCAGCTGTCCTGGCCATCTTGTGTCACCCAGTCTCATTGCTGGCCGGATGCGAGAAGCTGAAAAGTCCTTGACTTAGTATAAACTCTGCTTAGCAACAACTAAAACATCAGTGTGTTATCACTTATTCTCATACTTGATCCAAACCACAGAACTACACCAGGTACTAGGAAGAAAATTAACTGTATCCCTGCTAAAACCAGGCCAATGTCAGACTGGAGCAGGAAATGAAGCAAGGTCTAAGGTTGTGTGTACTCTAGAGTAAATTGAGGGGGCAGCTGGCACTCTGACATAAGCATCTGGATTCATTTACTATAAAGTCCACTACAGAGTATTCCTACGCCTCCTAACTTATGCCCTTACCCAAATGTGGGCACATTCCCCCAGGATTCATACAGAGACATTCTTGGATTCTATCACCATCAGATCTGATATAATTTCCTTTTAGAGAACTATGAAAAGTGTAGGAGGACTGTTCCTGCTTCCTCATTGCAAAGTGATTGCATTCAAGCCTGAGGTAAAGCAGAGCATGACTTCTAAATCCAGAACCCTCCAGCCTGGGGTTAAAGAACCCCTGTAAACCAATGTGCCATTTTCTGCAAGGAAGAGCCATGGCACACAGCTCACGTTATCTAAAGTGGGTGCAAAGCCAGTTGTCATTACAGCTCTCCAAAATAGCTACTGGAGCAATGGAGCTTACAACACAGAAAGGCAAGGAAGAAATCTGTGAGGACCTAAAGGTGAAAAAAAATCTGGGAGGACCTAGGGAGGGAGAAGTTGCTGTCTGCATAGCAAGTGGCAACAGGAGACAGAGGTGCTGCCACCAGCCAGGCTGCTCCTAAACAAAACAGAGGAGCTAAAGGTACAGTGACTTCCACCCTTCAGTATTCCGTGGCATTCACTTCCAACAAGGTATAAATAGCCCTGATCAACTTAAGCCTAGTGAGAACTGGCTGTTCTTACTCATTCTTCAAAGCATTTTCTGGACCATTTGGACTTTACAAGCCACAGGGTGGAAATAACTGGAGAAAATCGAGTAAACAAGCAAAACAAGAGATTTCTTGATGTTACCACCTGTGTCACAAATACTGAGTGCCTGATGACGAAAGTGTTTAGCTCTGGGATGTGCACACTAAGGAGCTCAGTCTCTACCAGCTACCTCAGTCCTCTAGGCCTGAAGAGATACCAGACATCACAGGCATCCCACCCTCCTACATGGCATTTGCACCCTGTGTGGCCGGGCAGTAACCAGCCTCATTGAATCATTTAGGTTTGAAAAGGCCTCTAAAATCATCAAATCCAATCATTAACCCTGCCAAGTCCACCAATAACCATGTCCCCACGTCCCACACCTACACACCTTTCAAATACCTCCCAGGATGGTGACTCCACCACTTTCCTGAGCAGCCTGTCCCAGTGCTTGACAACCCTTTCAAGGAAGAAATTTTACCTAATACCTGAGGCCATGATTTACCTGATATTAGCTGTCATCTGCAACCAAGGCCCATTGCATGAGGCACTGTACAAACACACAGTCAGAGAGACTTTTCCCCAAAGAATTTTCAAGCTAAACAGAGAAGACAGCTGAATAAATTACACGCAGACTCTCTTTAAAGAATCTGTCAGTAACACCCCTTTGTAAAGCCAGCTGTACTAAAACAGGGAAAGACCCCTGTAAATGTCACATTCCACCTCTTTTGCTACATTCCTTGATAGAAAGCATCTATATTTTGTCTCTATCTCATAATTACTGTCATTATACTGTCTGTGTATCACTTTAAATAATCTGCTTCCAACAACAGTATGATATTACGTGGATATTGAAGCAACTTTTCCTCAAATCCAATCTAAACGTCTGCTTGCACAACTTGAGGCCATCTCCTCTCGTCCTGTCCATTTGTCGCTTGGGACTGACAGACACCCCCCCCATCCCGCCGCTCCTCCCACCCACCAGGGGGCGCCCTGCGGCGGCGTGGCCTCCCCGGAAGTGACGGTGTTGTTTTCCTGCGGCACTTCCCGAGGCCGCCATGGACATCCTGAAGCGGGAGATCAGCAGGAAGCGCCAGCAGCTGGAGGAGAAGGAGCTCCTGGGGGTGAGGGCGGCCGGCATGGAGACCAGGAGCCGCCTGGGGTGTGGGCCCGTGGGAGGGCGGCGGAGCTGAGGCGGGAGCGGCCTGGGAGGGGCCGGGGAAGGGGGCGCGGAGCGGCCCAGGGCCGGGTTTCCCAAACACGGGATGAGCCAGGATGGGCTCGGTAGAGCCAGGAGGAGTTTGGGGGCGCGGATGCAGCCTGGCTTCAGCCTCGTTGTGTCCCGTGGCCTTTTGGCGGTGGTTTAGTTTGTTTCGGGCACCGAGAGATGAGAAAAGTCAGTGCGATCTTTGGTGAACAGAGTATGGTTTCTGTCCTCCTCACAGCCGCGTTCTGTCCATACCCGGGTAGGGTCTGAGCGGTGCGGATGTGCCTAAAAACCCCATATATCCGGGTAGGATCTGAGCGGTGTGTGTGTACACCTAAAAACCCCATACCCGGGTAGGGTCTGAGCGGTGTGTGTGTGCCTAAAACCCCATATATGGGTAGGGTCTGAGCGGTGTGTGTGTACCTAAAAACCCCATACCTGGGTAGGGTCTGAGCGGTGTGTGTGTGCCTAAAAACCCCATACCTGGGTAGGGTCTGAGTGGTGTGTGTGTGCCTAAAAACCCCATATCCGGGTAGGGTCTGAGCGGTGTGTGTGTACACCTAAAAACCCCATACCCGGGTAGGGTCTGAGCGGTGTGTGTGTGCCTAAAAACCCCATATATGGGTAGGGTCTGAGCGGTGTGTGTGTGCCTAAAAACCCCATATATGGGTAGGGTCTGAGTGGTGTGTGTGTACACCTATAAACCCCATATATGGGTAGGGTCTGAGCGGTGTGTGTGTACCTAAAAACCCCATACCTGGGTAGGGTCTGAGCGGTGTGTGTGTACACCTAAAAACCCCATACCTGGGTAGGGTCTGAGCGGTGTGTGTGTACCTAAAAACCCCATACCTGGGTAGGGTCTGAGTGGTGTGTGTGTGTACCTAAAAACCCCATACCTGGGTAGGGTCTGAGCGGTGTGTGTGTACCTAAAAACCCCATACCTGGGTAGGGTCTGAGCGGTGTGTGTGTGTACCTAAAAACCCCATATATGGGTAGGGTCTGAGTGGTGTGTGTGTGTCCCTAAAAACCCCATATATGGGTAGGGTCTGAGCGGTGTGTGTGTGCCTAAAACCCCATATATGGGTAGGGTCTGAGCGGTGTGTGTGTACCTAAAAACCCCATATATGGGTAGGGTCTGAGCGGTCTGTGTGTGCCTAAGAACCCCCACAGTACAGCAGAGCCCCTTTCAGGTGTGTCTGATTTTGAGTTTTGGTGTCAGAGGCTGAGGTAGGGAGCTGCCATTGGAGGCTGTTGTTGGGCAAAGCGTGAAGGAAGAAGTTGTAGTTTGTACTAATCAAGGAGAATGCTGTGGGGTGGCCACATTTTCCAGCTGTTGTGTGTCTGAAATGTCTTTTCAGGCACATTTCTACAATGGTGCTCCAAGCAAGCTTATAAAATATACTGTACAAAGGTGATTTCTCCCACCTCCTTGGTTTAATGTCAAATGATGTGTTTTGTATGGTTTATCTAAACAACCTGGGCCTGGTTGTGCGCATCTGAAGTGGAGCTTTACACCAATGATCACCAAGGCCTTACATGACAAAAAACTTGTGTTTTCTGGAGTGCTGGCAAGCACACTGTACTTTTAATTTTGCTTATACATCTATCCTGCAAAATAACTCTATATTGCTGATTTCAGAGGTGTTTCTAACTAGTTCCCTTTCTGTGGCAGTGTAGCCATCTCTGGGACAGGATGTAGCTGAATTCACCAAGCCAAGTAAGAATGTTTGAGCCATTTTTGCCCAACTGTGCAAAACTGTGAACTGGTAACAGCTCTCCTCTCTTTTAGGGAAATAAGAAGTATTTCAAACGCAGTGAGTTAGCTAAAAAGGAAGAGGAGGCCTACTTCCAGAGATGTGGCTACAAGGTATGGAAATGGTTCTTCCAGGACTTGGTGTGTTTATTTTGAAGTCTGCATTTTTTATCAACAGTATCAATGTTGTTAATGATAATTGTTGTTCTTTGTTCAATCTGTTAATGTTATACATTAGCCTGTAAATGAGAAGCCACCTGGAGAGGTATGACTTTCCAAAACCATTTTCAATGCAGGAAAAGATATGCATGACGTACATCTACTTAAGTTTATGTTATGGTTTGGCTTTTATTTCTTTTTTTTTTTTTTGGTTTGTTTTTTATTTGTGGAAAGCATGAAGTGGCTTGGGATCAAAGCTTGTCTTCCTTTCTTTTTAAATTGTGCTGTTAGGCATGAACACTGGATCTGATATAGCCACCTTCCTCCCCTTATTGAGATAAATGGATACATTTGGATAATTTTATCCAATTGTCATTGTCAGAGTGTCCAAAAGAAATCAGTGTGGTGTGGGTGTGCATCAAAAACATCTGCCAACTCTCATAAATTTGTGTTTGGGTTTTGGCCATTAACCACCCAGAACTGAAGCTGTGCAACAACAGCATTTATGTTCTTGTTGGCAAAATATTAGAAACACTTGGTAACCTCGGGTGCCTTTTGCAACAAATGGGTGATCTGGAAGGCTTTATCTGCCTTGTAACGGTGTCAGGGCAAGAGTTTACTGAAATGGAAAGAATGTTGTTGTCTTTTACAAGTGTGTGTGCCTGCCTGCCTGACAGGGTGTCTGGGAGGGGGGATGCATTCCCTGGGGAAGACAGTTTCATAATCCTGTTTGCTGTTAGAGGGCACAAATAGGAGCTTTGTTTTCAAGTGACCTTTACCCAATTAGTGACTTATTCTGAAACCTTGATCTGTTTGTGAATATTTGAACATCAATGCCAAAATGATTCTCGGAATGCGCAGCATAAAGTCATGGGAAAGTTCTGTGAATCCAGTCACTTCCAAGTGGAAATGGCTGCCTGATGCCTTTTGAGCATTAGCTTGAATTTTTCAGAACCTGATGTGTTTAAAGTGGTGTGACCTGTGCCGCTGCAGCGCCAGTTTTGGTGTGAAATGTAACCCTGCAAATGGTTTTAAAATAAGTTACTTTGTTAAATTTAGTATCTTTTTAGAGCCTCCCACATTTATGCATTTGTTCTTTACTCTGTTAATGAGCCATGGAACACAGACTGATTTCTTTTTGAATTCAGGTGCCTTTTTACTTTGCTTAGACTTAATAAGTTGGAATAATTTCACTTGCTTGAAGAAAGCACTGAAACAAAAATAACTGTGGTAAAGATACTGCTTATGACTTGGAGTCCAGCTGACAGAGTGGATCAAATCTTTTCTCCCAGTGCTGCTGTCTCTTTATGATTTCAAGAATGTTTGTAAGTTAAAATTTGTATATACTTTCTGCCACGGGAGTATATTTTTTAAAAAAAATTTTACACGATTTTTCCGTATTTTCTGTCCCCTGTCAATTCTTCCTTCCCTGCATTGATGAAGTTTTATTTTCCCCCTCCCTTGATAAACATTGATTTAATTGTCTTTCCCTTGTTCATTCCAAACACCTGTGGTTGTAGGATTGATTTTTTTCTGTGTTTGCTAATACAGCATTGAATGTAGATTTGTGGCTGAATCTTACAGCTGGAGTCCCAGGGGTGGATCCTTCCAGGCACATGGAGTCACACTGACACCTAAGTGCAAGGCTGGCACTGTGGCCTGAAAGAATTAAAAAGCCTCTTCAGAAAAAAAAAAAAATTCTGTCCAGTACCGTCCTCAAACTGGTCAACCCAGAACCAGGCTGCCCATGCACAGGGAATGCTGCAGGGTGCTCTAGGATTAATTGGATTGTTTCCCTTTTAGTAAGTACAGAAAGGAAATAAATTCTAATAAGAAATCTGAGAAAAACCAAGATATGAGTGAACACTGGAGATATTTCCTTATTATAGGAATATTACCACCAGCAATCTGCTCCTGCTGTCAGAAGTGTTGAATTTGAGCTTATACAGGGAACTGTAGTTACATGGCTGCTGTCTCAAAGTTACTTTGATCAAAGAGTTGTTTTGCATTATTAAAATACTGAATAATGAAGAAGGAATGCTCTGTTTGATTCAGGGACCTTCTTTTAGACTAAGAGAAGTTATTAATGGTATCCCATTCCTATGAGGAGCTGTGTCTTTTTTGGCTTTTTTTTTTTTACCTGCAAGAAGCTGGCAAGGTTTTAAAGAGGTGCATTACCTAAAAAAAGATTAGAGAGGTGCATTACATCTCAAGACCCAACAGAAACTGTGGATCGCTGCTAATCGTTTGCAGCTCGCTGAAGCTGAAGGTAATAAACACTGTAACTGACACTGACACTGGAAGAAGCTGCTCCACTCTCACCCTGCCCTGGGGTTTTCCTTCCTGTTCTTGCGTCTGTGCATGTGCTGGTCCTGGGAATCTGGATGAGGAGGTGAAGCCGGGTGGGAATAGTACCAGTATTTGTGTTTCTCAGATTATTTTCTCTTTGAATCATTTCCCCCTTCTGGTTCATCACACAGCGATGTAAATGGTGTTGCATGGGTAGGGAGGATGGAACAGGGGCAGGAATCAACAGGCAGAGGGTGGATTTGCTGTTTTTGGCATCTGCCTGCTAAAGTGACAGCCAAACTTCAGCAATTGTCCTTTCTGTTTGCTGGAGAGACTGCTTCCTGCAACCTACAGAAGTGTTAATTAATTACTGATACTGTCAAGAACTTCTATTGTTCTGTGAGGTTCAATTATGGACCATAAAACTATGAAACTAAAGGTTTATATTGTCGTACTAAAGTCTGTGTTCCAGAGTTCTGTATCTTCCCATCATTTCTCATCAACATGTGGGTTTGTTTCCTTTGCATGTGAGTAACTCTGTTTGTTGAATGTAGGTACAGCAGGAGGAAGAGGAGGAGAAACCACTGACTACGTCAAATCCAGTGCTGGAACTTGAACTGGCAGAGGAAAAGTTACCAATGACTCTTTCCAGGCAGGAGGTAAAATCAATCACCATAAACAGACTCCTTGAGTTTACAGCAAATGTACCTGAAATTTCTTGTTAGAGCTGTTTTCATCCAGTGAACTGTACTTTTAATGGCAGTTTTATTAAATAATAAGCTTCTATTTTTGCAGTCAGCAATTAATGATCATCTTTGCTTATCAGGGGTCTGTTGTCTAATTGAATGCATGGGAAGTACAGATGGTTAAAGCCTCTCTGTTACAGGGATTTACACAGATGTTGTGTAACATTTTACAGCTCTTTCAGAGTGGTACCCTGAGTATCAGCATTATCCTTGGATAGTACTGAAGATGGCATGCTTTTTCCAAGATTTTTTTCCCCCTGAGCTTCTTTTCTTTGTAACTCATTGGTCTGAACACAAATTTAGAAACTAAGTTTTGGAAGTTCACCTTAGCCTCTAGAAGAAACAGTCCTAAAGCCAGAGCAGCTTGGATGTTCTTTGCCTTTTCTAAGGATAAAAATGCCTATGTGGGTTTAAGTTCACAAACAGATCCACACCCCAGAGCAGAAGCAGGAAGTTCAGAAGTACAGAATACACTCTAATCTTGGGAATACTGAAATTCACAGCTGAGGTCACCCAAGCATGTCACACGTCCCCTTAATTTGACAGGATATTCAGTTTTTTACAAGACTTGTAATGGGGGATGTTGATTTTGTGTTTGGTTTGAGGTTTGAATCAAGTTGAAGGAGGCTTTTTCACTTGTGTTATATCTACTTTTAAAGTAACTATCCCATTAGATTATGGGACTCCATATTTCCCAAATGCTTAATGGTGGGGATTTTCAGCAGATCATCTTTAGTTGTGCTGGGACAACCTGCAGCCCAGTTAGTATTTTTATTGCCAAGACAAATAAGTGAGGGAAATAATTGTCAAGTTCCTTTGTGATTTTGAAAATGGTTTTTAAGCTCTGCCAGAGGGATGATTTTTGTGTATTTGTTTAAACAAGTCAGAGCAGGAAGAAGTTCAGCTGTATCAAACAGCCTGGGATTTTATGCAAAATTTGGGTTGGTAATATTTGGAATGACCTTTCACTGAAATACCATGGGAACTTTATATTTAGATTGTAAAGTGTCTGGAACATTTTTCTACTGCTTAAAATATCGCCATTTCCTCTCCAGTCCAGCTCAGCTTGTTATTCCAAGCAAAGTAAATAAATCTGTCATTCTGGATTTTATTTTGCTTCCTTTATGCATCAGGGAGTGCTTTGATTCTTTTCAGGTTATCAGGAGGTTACGAGAGAGGGGTGAGCCCATCAGGCTGTTTGGAGAAACAGATTATGATGCATTTCAACGTCTGAGGAAGATAGAAATTCTTGCACCTGAAGTGAACAAGGTAAGACTGGCTCTTAGTTAGTTATTTGTGGTGGGATAATCAATGAGTAACCCTATAAAAGTTACCGAAAATCATTTTCAGTAACTGTTAATTTTCAGGAGGAAGCGGTAATAGACAGCAAAGAGAATATGTGCTCGTTTCATTTATTTGCTGAGAAACTATGTTAAATATCAGAGTTTTGTGCACAGTTACGTTAGAGAGCTCAGCCTTAGAAACATTCCAGGCCCTTGTCAGTTGGAAAAGGGACCTTCAGGTGGCACTAATACCTCAGCTTGTGCTGCCCCTGCTTTTTAATGAGCAGAGAACAGTCCTTTACTGTTAAAATAACCCTGTGTTTGTGATTTTGTGCATCCCTGAGAAGGCAGAGGTAAGTAAGAGCAGGACTGCATACTGTCTCTATGGGATATAAATGATTTTTCAAATCCTTGGATTCCAGAGCTATAACTTGTTATAGAAATGTCATTTTCCCCCCTTCCCTTTAAAGTAGCCATCAACTCAAAAACTGACTTGAAGATACAACTAATTTATTCCTTTTGTCTTAAGAAATTATCTGTTAAGTGAGGAGATGCAGTTGGGGCTTGTTCTGCATTTACTGTTAACCAAATCTACAACCTTACTAACAGAGTGACAATTTGCATTTTCTTCCCTAATTTGTGGCAAACTGAATTGTTTTAATGTCTTTCCTGGGGCTGCCCATAAAACGAAAGCCTTTTCCTCTCCAAGTCTTTAAAATAAAGATAAGCAGATCTAGAAATAAAAGCTCTGCTAATGAAAGCTTTCCCTCCAGCGACATCGATCACAGGAGCAGGATTAGGAAATAGAGAGCCCATAAATAGGGTTGTACTGGATTTTTCTTAAATGCTTCAGTCACTCCTGTTGCTGTCTAGGGATTCTTCTTGTTGCTTAGTCAACCAGCCTTGTGGTTCAGGCATTTTTAGAGTAACTAAATGATTAATAGAAATGCTTCAGACAGCCAAGTATGATGATAGAAGAGGGGAAGTAACTGTGCATATCCATTCCCTGTGGAGTGGCTGAATTTATCAGAGAGTAAGAAATGTCATACTCCTTTATAGAGCTTTATATTTTATGTATCAAGACAAGAAGGCAAATCCTTCAACTGTGACTAAGGCGAGTTTTATGTTCTGTTTGAAAGTACCTTTTAACTTTATATATATGGTTTTAAACTGATTCTGGTTTTTTTAATCATCTCTTCTAAAGCTGAGGGTTTTAAACAGTGAATCTATATAGAACATTTTGCTATGTTTAAATAATTTGTATTAAAGGGAAACAACATAATTGTTTTATGTCTAGCACTGAAGGAGTGTTACCTTATTTACAGCTTTTTTCAGGGCAAATGTGGAGGTTTGATGATGATGGTTATGGTCTGGTTTTTGTTTGTTTTGGGGTGATTTAGTGCACTGCTTGGAGAAAATTACTTGAAGAAAGTCCTAGAGGCTGATTCCACCCTCCAGGCTTTCTTTGGTGAAAATACTGTAAAAAGTCTTTTTCATAGGTATGAACACTGCAGAAGTTCATGCACCTGCTTTTTGTTAAGTGCTGAAGCAGAAACTGTTCTTGGAGTTCAGTTAAATTCAAACAACAAGGCTAAACCCTTATGCATGCTCTAGAGAATTTGCGCCTTCAACAGAAGTTGGATGCTCACAGTGACAGTACTGTACTGCTTCTATTTACCTGAGGGTTTTTTTGTAAATCAGACTTTTTTTTTTTTTTTCTGTTTTTTAGGGTCTGAGAAATGACCTGAAGGCTGCTTTGGATAAGATTGATCAGCAGTATCTGAATGAAATTGTAGGCGGCCAAGAAGCAGGAGATGATGACTCCCAGAATGACCTGAAAGTCCATGAGGAGAATACTACTATTGAAGAACTAGAAGTATGGGATAGGTCATAACTAAGGGATGTTAGATCTAGTATGTTGCTGTGAGAAAGCTTCAGAATTGTTCAGACAAAATTACCTCCTTTTCAACAGCTGACTTAGGCATTCTGAAGTATTCTTCAAGAAAAAATTTAGGTTTCTAAACCTGGAGTTGCACTGTAGGTGCCTACAAAAGACAAGTGAAAACTTAAGTGGTCTTTGTTTACAACACCTCATCCCAAAGGGGACAGGTGTTGCCTGCAGAGATACAGTTAAGATTCATTCTCCAGGGGTTTCATAAGTAGAGAAATTAATTGCAATACATTACCTGATCATAAATTTCAAAGCCTTTCCAATGAATATTTGAGAGGGTAATAAGGCCAGTACCAATTAATTTTCCCTATACAAGAAAGAAAGACTCTGAAAAACAGACACAGAGAAAGAATGTTTGATGTGAAAACATCTAGGACAGAAAAAAAAAGAGCATCAGAACTAGGCAGACTGCAGGAAATATAAGAAGTGCAGAGATAATGTGTCCCAGAAACTTGAGTGCAAATGGCTACTCTGTTCTGAAAGAATCCTGTGGTGTTTGTGTGAGTGAATGGAGAGTGAGTGCCAGGAAATGCATTCAGCACCTGGTATTTCAGGATAGTGTTTTGAAAAGCACATTAACTTGAGCTGAAGACTTTTACCCTTAATCTTCAAAACGCTTTGTAGGAGTTAATCTTCATAACGTCCTTCCAAAAGTATGTTTAAGAAATAATACGATTTATAACTGAAAGCTGAAGTGAATACATTATTATTAAGAAATAGTCTGGGTTTTTTTGTTATGGTGCCAGGGGTTCTGGTTTAAAGTAACTGCAGTACCAGAATAGATAGCAGCAGTTGTAATGGAGCTGCATTTTATTGATCTGTTAGCTCTCAAAATAACCCCTTTTTGTGGTAGTAGGGCAGGCTTGGTTTGAGCCATGCAAAAGTCTTTTTCTAAAAAGTTTGAAAACACTGTGTCTTAATTTTATGCTGCTTTAACAGCATTGCCTTGAGCGTAAAGGCTTACATTGAATTTGGCTCCAAATCTAGAAGATTTTTTGAAATAAAACTCACTTTGGAAATGTGAGGGCAATGGAAATAGATTATAAATCCAACTATACCTACTGGAAAATGTTTATAAAACTTGCTGTTAGTATTTACAGTTTTGAGGTTTTGGCAGGAAGCTGGAGTATTGGAGCATATAGCTGGGTTTTTTTAGTGGTCTTTTGCTTGGTTTTGAGTTTTTGTTTTAGATTTGTTCCCTCAAATTCACAGTTGCAATTAAATGGTAAAAAGCCCCAGTACATCAGAGAATTGAAATAGCATAACAAAATAATTAGGTTAATTGATGGCTTTGGGGATCTCAAAAAATGCAGTGCACCCACAGTTCCCCTTAATACAGTGCTGTCAGACAGCTGCTAATCATGCCAATAATTTAGTAGTTAATGACTGAAGAACTACTGTTGCATCGACTTTTCAGAAATAATCATATTGGCATTGTGATGTAAATGTTCTTAATAGATTAATGAATTTCAGTAGCATTTGTAGCTGTTTCATTCTGTTTCATGACTAGTGTTTGGGATTTCTGGTGGAATTTATTGCAGTTCATGGTGTAGTGAACCATGCTCTGCTGTCGTGGTGCTGTCAAACTAGACAAAGTAAAAATAATGGCCCTTTCTTCCCCCTGTTCCAGGCTTTGGGAGAATCCTTAGGACGGGGTGATGATCACTATGATATGGACATCATAACAAAGTTCTTGAAGGTAACAGACTCTAATTATTCTGTAGCTGTGTCATATTATTACTGCCATGCAGATATATTTCAGGAATAAAAGAGTGGGTTTCAGCTGCTTGAGAGGAAAAACTCACGTTATGTGTAAGATATGGGTTTTTTGAAATGCTTGGCACTCTACAGCCTTTGTTAGTCACAACAGTGGCTTGTGCCAGATCTGGGAAGGAGCTCTTGGGAGAGCAGCGTTCTTCAAAATCTGGTCCTGCTTTTCCAGACAAAATAAATACAGTTTTGATTTTTGTGTGGTATTTGAGGCAGTTGTCAGTAGTTGCCTCTGTGTAGTACTGTGGCATCAAAACCTTCAGAGGAGTTTCCTTGGAACAGTCCAAGCTGAATTGGAATGTCACCTGATACTGTTAGTGAAATTAGAGAGTTTTAAAGGAAGTCCACAGGTTCAAGTGGATGGCAGAAATTGTTTCCTTGTTTCCTGGCAAGAAACCTGTGTTGCCTCTCAGCCAAGTCAGCCGGTGCCTGTATAACTGTTGTGGTGATCAAAGTCACAGCAAGAGTTGAAGCTTTAATTTGTGTGTGTACATTTAAGACAAGAGGGTTGTTTCTGTCCCTCCTTTCCTATCTTTCTGAAAGAGGTTTTACCTTCTTAACTCAGATTTCACCAAAAAACTCATTTTGCCTTGGTGACTTAACCTGTGTTCTGCCTGATGTGCCGAGGAAGTCACTAGATGGCACCATGACACAGATGTGCTTGTTCCCTGCAGTTCCTCCTGGGAGTTTGGGCCAAGGAGTTGAATGCCAGAGAGGACTACGTGAAACGCGGCGTGCAGGGGAAGCTGAACAGCGCCACTCAGAAACAGACAGAGTCCTACCTGAGGCCTCTCTTCAGAAAGCTCCGCAAAAGGGTAAATCACCTTTAAATGCTGCTTCAACTTTTGCTTTCCGAGTACCTAGCATTAGTGCCCTTTCTAGGGCAGTGTGAGCCGCACTGAAGGAGAGGGGATAATGCGTTGGTCACAGTTTCTGTATCTAGAGCTCCTGATGCCCACTTCTGACTTTATCTCGATCAGTGAAATCTGTCCACCCACGAGTTTTCCAGCTGTTGTTTAAAGCAGCACCTGCTCACTGGGTTGAAAACATGACAGAGAATTGAGGTTGCATTTTGCACTTTGCCATCAGCTGCCAGGTGTAACCACTTAACCTCTCCTGCTTCAGATCCTTCATATGAATAATGAACATGGTTTCCTTTGTGTAAGTCCTCAAGCAAGGGTAGTTGCTAAACCTTGTGTAAATGCTGAGTAAGATGATTTTCCTGAGCTGCTGTCCTGAAGTAAATGTGTGGTTCTTTTTTTTTCCTCTCTGATGTAGACACTTCCTGCAGACATCAAAGAATCGATAACAGATATTATTAAGTTCATGTTGCAAAGAGAATACGTTAAGGTATGTTTGCACTCTTCCATCATGTTCACGCTGTCTTCTTGTAAAAGATTGAGTTTATTGCTTCAGCATTCCCATTTTTTTCTAATTTTGAAAATGCATAGCTGGAAATACAACATCTATCCCAACAAAATGAAAAATGGCTGTGAAATGTTAGGTTCCAAGTAGTGTTTGATCCACAGCCTGACAGAAGATTTTCTGAGATTCGTGAAATTGCAGAGCTTTGCAAACATGAAGAAAATTTTTCTCAGAGATGCGTATATGAAGTTGCAGAGCATTCCTCTAGGGGAAACCTGATATTCTAAGGTTAAATGAAGGTAATGAATAAATAGCAATCGGGTGTTGATGATTAATTAATTAGGAATTAATTGAGGCAAACTGAGTTACTGAATATGAAGCTGAATATGAGTTACTGTCCCTTTCTTTGTCTACACTCGCATTAGATGGCCTGGTAAGGTTGAGGTAAGTTAATAGGAAGATTTTTTGGACAAAGTCTGTTCACTGGAGGAGGCAGAAGTACTTTGGGACACAAGATCAAAGGCAATGTTAGGTTTTATTTGTAGCTGCCTTCAGAAGTGGAACTCAAATACCAATAGCATTTGCTGAAGCAGCTTGTGTGTGCAGAGGAAACTGAGCTGTCTTTTGCCTTTAAGTTTCTAGTATTTCTTACTATTCTTGTGAGGATTTGGCGTAATTTGTCAAGTAAGCAAGGAAACCTGCTTTTGATACAGAAAAAAACTTTATACGGCGTAAGGCAAATTTAATCCAAATCATTTGGAAGTAGAACTGAACATGTGGGATGTATGATAGTGAGGTTTTATTTGGAGGCATTTCTTTTCTCTTGGTTGTCATCTTTATGTGGAAATTCCCTTTCCAAGACCTTCTCAAACTAATGAGCATGCAGGAATGTGGTGTATCTCTGGGTTAATCAGCAGTGCTTCTCTCTCCTGGAGGTGCTTGGCTTTAAGTAAACTTCACAGAGATATTTGGATGACTTGAATACACCTTTGGATGTTTTGGTGTTTCTTTTTTTTTTTTTTTTAAATTAGGCTGATGAGTCTTGTGCTTTTACAGATACTCACATCCTTTTCAATTTTGCTTTCTAAGAGACTTGTCTCTTTTTGCCTGCTGCTTGCTTTGTGCAGCCTCGTGAATACTGTCAGCCACAAATTCTTTCTGCTTTGTTAGTTGAAAAGCTTAAAAGGTTTTAATTTTGAAATCAACGTGTTGACAGCAGGCAAATGCCAGAATGCAAGTTGTCCACTCAGCCCTAATTAACCCTGTTGTGACAGTCCTGCAAGGGTCTTTAATTGCATGTGCACATACTGTTTCATCACAAAAGTATATTTAAGTCAGCAAGTAGGTATTTGACTAAGACTGTTCAGAATCTGCCTCATGTAGGTGATGACTAAGTCCTGTCCCCTGTTCAGATTTAGCTCTGTCTGCAACCCCCTGCCTCGTTCATTATTTACCTCCCAGTTTGTTCAGTGCCAGCTGGAAAGAATCTGCACCCACTGGTCATGATTGCTACTTCTTATTGTCTAGTTTCTGAATAGGAGGTGATAAATGAACTCTTTATCAGTGAGTTTTGTAGCTGCTCTCTAATAGAGAAGGAATGTCCTGTGCCACATCCTTCAGTTTTTTTCTGTAATTGCATCTATCACTTGCTGGTTCTCAGTTGTTATGCTGGTTTTTTTTTAAGCTCTCTACTCCTTTTCCTTTCTCCCTTTCTTTCTATTAATTTTCCCTTCGAGTTTTATCCCTGTGTTTCCCCAGGAATGTTGTCTGTTACAGCTTTAAAACAGGCGCTGTGCTCTTGATGGGGAAACTCCTGATTGGTTTACTGCTGGTGCTGCTCTGGCCATATAAATATGGTTACAAATGTAACCTAGTTGTAACCTATTTAACTAGAGATGGCTGAGTCAAAAATAATCTGAGTATACCTTAGTTTTAATCAAGGTAAAACCAGACTGCCTTATCCAGTGCCTTTTTTTTTCCATAATGGAAAATCCAGAGTCCTTGCTTCCCTCGGAGTTCAGTGTGGGAAGGTGTGTTGTGCAGTTGGTTAATACCATGTCATGACACCAGATCAGAGAGACTGGAACGGGTGTTTTACTGCACCTGGCAGTGCAAAAATGCTCTGCTCTGTGCAGTGTTGTTCCTGTGGTGCTCAGTGATGCCCTTCCTCCTCCAGGCAAATGATGCCTACCTGCAGATGGCCATTGGGAACGCTCCCTGGCCCATCGGCGTCACCATGGTCGGCATCCACGCGCGGACGGGCCGTGAGAAGATTTTCTCCAAGCACGTGGCCCACGTGCTCAACGATGAAACTCAAAGGAAATACATACAGGTAATGTCAGCTTTGGAAATTCAACATGTCTGCTTTTCTTGGGGGGTCTTTGAGAAACATCTGTGTCAGGTGATGCGGTAAAAGGTCCTAGAAATGGACAGGTTTAGTTTGGGTCAAGCATAACGTCCAGTTAATAGGTAGGTCATGCTGGACCTGAAGGCTCTTCAGTGCTGGGCCAGGAACAGTCTGATGGGTTTTTCTGAACTGCTGTGATCCTGCATGAGCACCAAAGCAGCTGTGAAGACAGGCTTGATTCTCCGGAGGTCCCTCACTGCTTAACTTGTGGTTTAAACATCATGCACAGAATTTAATACTGTAAAATGCAGTCCTTCTGACTATTTCTGCAACTAGATAAATGCATTCATAAATAAGTTCAGCAATCTGGCTCAAAATTCCAGGTTTAGTTCCTCCTATGTATCTTCACACTCATATGGACTTCTGGTTGTAGAATTAGTAGCAGTGCTGTTTTTCTACTCTGACTTTTAACACAGCGGGTGGACAGGTCTGAGGAAACAAGCCTTCTCTCTTTGTATTGTTAAATGTATTTGGCTCTTGCCAGTTGCAGTTTCATTTAGATAAAAACCTTCTGGATTGACTCTGAAGCCTCCAGAGCAGCATCATGGAGCTCAGAGCTCCTGGTAGGGGAGGTTTACATAAATGTCTTCCTTCTGCAGCAGCAGGACTCCTGTTGCTTTTCAGCTTCTGCAGATGTCTGGAAGGAAATTGCTTGCAAAATGCAACTTCCCTTTCTGCTTTGAGTCTGTATTTGGGCTGCAAGTATAGCCTTTGGTTTCTCTTCAACTCTAGTTTTTAATAGCATAACCTGAAAAAATATCATTGTGAAGTCAGAGGGAGCTCCAGACACTTACAGAGACAACAAATTAAATTTGACCAATTATTTTGTAAGGTGAAAATTGGCATGTGGATTATGCATCTTCAGAGACAGGCTCCAGTTATGCTTGCAAGTATTTAATGTATGAAGTAGCTTTAAACTAAATCGTGTTGTTGTGGTCTGTGTTAATCTGCATAATCATAATAGTGAATAATTCATAGAATCACAGAACGGTTTGGATTGAAAGAGACCTTAAAAGACCATCAAGTGCAACTGCCCTGGCAGGGGAACCTTCCACTAGACCAGGCTGCTCAATAATTGGCCTTCTCTGTCCATTTGCCACACCTGGAGCTGAAAGATCTCTCCTCTGGAGTGTTGCTTGGTCTTTCTTAACATAACATGCCTTGTGGAAGATGTGTGTGAACTCCTCAGTTTGTCCCTTCTCTGCTTTTGGGGCTACATCTGTTGGCCTAGGAAATCCTTGAGTTCATCTTCCCACTGTGAATTTCGTATCTCTGCTTCTGAATTACAAAACTCACTGAAGCACCAAGACGAAGTTGGCTTCAAACATGTATGTTTTCTGTGTTGGTTTTAAATATTGGGTCTTGTTTAACGAGTCTGGCTCCAACTGGAGCATGGGATATTTATTACCTGTACCCAGTGGCTACATGAAGCTAATTTGTTCCTGATTACAGCACCCTGGAGTGGTAACATCCCAAACAAGGAGTCATTATGGTGCTGGGACAGACTTTCCATGCTTGCTTGCGTTGGAAAGGCCAAAGCATTATCCTTCTGAATCATTTTTCCCTGAGTGAGGAGCTGCCTTCCGTGAGGATAGTCTCATGAAAGGGACATGACTCTGCCATCCTGGAGTACAGTGTCACTGCTAAAGTACACTTCCACCACAGGCTTTCTTCTGTTAGACTTTTCTGTGTGACTTGGAAGAAAATAATCACAGGGTTCCTGTCATGTTGGTTTTTGGCAATTGATGCCTTGAAAGAACTGACAAGTCCACATTTTGCCTTTCTCCTTGACCACTTCAGTTTGCCTCTGTGGTGTCCTGTGTGGTACCACAGTTGTCTTCCTGAGAAGTGTTTGGTTCTTGCCTTAGCTGTGCAGCTTGTTTTGGTGTCAGAAATTGCTTTTTGCTCTTCAGAATTATTTTTAATATTCAGCTTTCTTGTAAATATCTTTAATTATGGTATCATTTGTTCCCTTGGTGATAAAGAGGGATTAAAGAATTGCTGTGATCCTTCTCTGTGAATCTTATCAGTTGGGACTGAAGCTGTAGCCTTTTTGATTATGCCACGAACTCCTCTAATATTGAAGGGAACCTGAAACTTTGAACAGAATAACAGCCAAAATAAAAATCCCAACCCCAAAATAGCAGCCTTTTCTTTTTAATTCTTCTTGTTAAGCTTAAGAATACTGTAGGTTATTAAGTTTGTTTAACAGCTGCAGCCTTATTACAGAATTGTCCTTGTTTTGTTAATTCCTAGGGGCTGAAGAGGCTCATGACCATTTGCCAGAAGCACTTCCCAACAGACCCATCCAAGTGTGTGGAGTACAACGCTCTGTGAGGCTCTGTGGGGGCCGGGTGTGACTCACATTTCGGTCTCCAAGACCCAGAGAGGATGGAAGAGGCAGAGCTTGAGCCTGAACACCAACAGGAACTTGGGGTGGGCTTTGCAAAAAAACCAGAAAGCAGGAGATTTTCTACAGCTTCCTTTTTACAAGCCCCATTTATTTAGATTTATTTTTAAATCTCTGCTTTTTGCTGAACACATCCAATGTACAGCAGAGGGATGGGTTTCGAAGAGGTTAAGACCAAGACAATGACCAAGGGACAATGCACATGACCACTGCTTTTATTTCAGTTTGTTATTCAGGGAACTGTGCTGATTGAACTGTTTCCCATATTTTAGAGCTCTAGGTGAGTCTCAGCCCTGCAAGGAGCATATGTGGAGCTTTTTTTGGCTGTTTTTGCATTGGAGACTGACGTGGGGAGATGATTAGAGGGAAGCAGTTGAATCTGAATCTTGGTTATTTCTGTAAATATAAAGACTTTATTGGCTAATCTTTCATGTGGTATTTATCAGGAATAAAAAAAAGGGTTTATGTATTTCTCAGCCTCAGTGCAGAGAGTTTTTGATCTTGAATGCATCTGATTTGGCTTTTTTTTTTTCTTTTTTGTAACAGCATTTTTAATATAAACCTTCTGGGCTTGGGGGAAGTAATCTTATGGCTCTTGAGGCTTTCAAATTCCATTTTTATACATCTGGAGAAAATTTTCAGTCTGCTGGGCATTGCAGAGAACATAATTAGGACCTCCCATGACCATGAACAGTATTTCTAGCAGCCACAAATCTTTACCATTGTGCCTCCTGACTGGGAATGGTGAAGAAACTCCTAGGAAGGATGATGTCTAATTCTGCATAAGTGAAATATTGAAACTTTGATAGTTTTGAGCAGAACCACTTCCTGAAGAAATGTGTCGTTATTCCAGAGAATGGGTTTGTTTGTATCCTCACCTCAACTGGCAGCATGGAGCAGGAACTGGTGCCCTCTTCCCAAGGACTGACCTGTCTGCCGTGGGTATTCCCAGTGTCCCATGGCACAGGGGGACGATGCTGGGGGATGTTAGCTGGCACAAAGTTTGGTGGAGTATCTTGAGGAAATTCAGGTTTTTCTGGAGACTCTTAGATTCTGAAGTGCCTCTTTGGACACAGGAGATTTTCAGTCTGGAGTGTTTGACCCCAGAGAAAATGTTGAGAGCTTAGAGTTTAGAAATAATAAAATTAGGCTGATGAGACCTCACTGGCTCTTGGGGAGGGGCCTTTGGGGAGGAGATGGGGATTTGTGGGGAGAAGCTGGGCAGATACCAAGAGCATGGAAGAATTTCATTAGCAGTGGTTTCTGATGATTTTCTTTGCAGTGCCCTGTATAGATACTCTTTGGAGGCATTATTACAACAGGAAACATTTGTAACACCGCAACTTTATCCCTCTCCCCACCCAGACGGTTTCCTGAACTGTTTCTAAATCGTCATCTTGACCTTAGTTTTGAACTCTGTAAATAATTGAGGGACAATATTGTCCCTTGTTCAGAAGAGCTGTAATTTCCCTGGAAGCTGCAGCAAGTGAGTAGCCAGGGGATGGTTTAAGGAGTGTTGTATCGTCTGCTTTAGTGGGAAGCAGATTCCTTAGGAGATATGTAATAGTGCTAGATGGATTTTTCCTTCCTGCCTTAGAGCTAATTATTGAGGAGAATTTTAATGGTACCCTGAGTGCAGGTTTGAGTGGGGATGCACCTCCTGTAGGGATGTGAATTTGAGGTTGGAATGTCTTAGTCTGCTCAGGTTTTAAAGAATGTAATTTAAGCAATGTGCCTCCTTGCTGACAGTCCCTGAAATACAGCCGCCTTGCTTGAATGAATCCCATGACGGAAAAACTTTATCCCCTTGCAATCCATGGAATGGTGCTGGATGGGGAACCAAGGAGCTGGGAACTACTTTCTCAGGGCACATCAGTGTAAGAGTTTCCAGCTGTCCAGCACGTGAGAGCCAGCTCTGGTCCTCGGGGGATGGCAGGCCGGGGGGTACACTGTTACAGCAGCTGCTTTTCATCAGCAGTTGGAGGCTCTTTGCAGCTGGATGGCCCCAAATTGCAGCTACCAGACTGTGATCAAATAGTTAATAATGCCTGTTAGCCAAAAAAAATCCCAACCTTCAGTCTAGTTTGGGGAGGAGTGGGTGTGGTGCAGCTGTCATACTGCTTGACAGTTTGGGGGTTTTTTGTGAGGAGGGTATGTTTCAGTTTAGCAATTTAGACTTTTCCCTCTGGGCTTTTCCAGATGTTTATTTCTGATAATTCTTGCATTAGGCGGAAATAACTCTGCTGAATCCTAAGACTTTTAGCCTTAGGATGAAGTCATGAGTTTGCCATAGCGGTGTCTGGAGTGGTTTTGGGACTTCAGTGCCCCATGTCATTTGTTGCAGTCCCTGCCCCCTTCCTGAGCCCGGTGGCAGAAGGACCTGTGTGAAGTGAACTCTCACACTATGTGGTACCTGCCTGACATTGGTATTATTGTGCCTGGTGGTAGTTAAATGCCTTTAATTCCCTGTTTGCTATTTGTGCTGCTGGAAAGGCTCTTAGGGTAGGTGTATGTGGGATCAGTTTGTTTTAATGGAGGAACTGGGTTCCCCTCCTGCTGGCTGCCATAACATCGCCACCATTGATCCAGTCTTGCCCAAAGAATGAACCTGGTTGGGATGTAAGTGGCTTCATTTCTCAGGGGAAAGAGAGTGCTCTGACTCCTGGACCCAGGGATGAGAACACAGCGTGGTGCCTTCCCAGAGGGCTGGTGCAAGGTGGGCAGTGCTGGTATCAGATCTGGAGCAGGCTGCCCTGAAAGCTGCTCCTGAGGCGTAGAGCTGGAAGAGGGGCCTGCAGCACTACTGGAGTCACCGGCAAGAAATCTGAGCCCAGGTCCCGGTGTTTGGGGGCTGTCTGAAAACCTTCACTGTGGCTGTTTGGTCCCATCCCAAACCTTCCTGGGCATTTGCTGCAGGCAGTGGTTCCCCACTCCGGGAACTCCCTGTGGAGTGGAACTCCTACTCCCTGTGGGATGTGGGGGGGATTGGGTGGATGATACAGGAGGTGCTGGGGTGGGAAGAGGCTCCCTGTACAGTGGGAATAAATGGAAGGAGCACGAAGCAATGGTGCTGCGAAGTGTGGGAAGGCCCCATGTGAGACTGTGTGGCTGTTGGAAGCTGCCTGTGGTTTTGGGGGGTGCTGGGTGGCCAAAGGGGTCACTGCTGCCCACAGAGGGGACACCAGTGATGTTAAGTGACGTCCCTAACCCTCTGCGGGGATCACTGCTGCCCTACTGAGCTAGAGCAGCCTCTTGGGTTGGGTTCCCTTGGGAATTCACCAAGCAGGCAGTTCCTTGGAGCATGGGGAATGTGCTGGTGCTGAAGCCTGTCCCACAGCGGTTGGCACTGCTGAAACTGCGTTGCAGCAACTTGGCATCCAATCCATGAAAGTGAGCCTTACTTTTAGTTATTTCAAGTTGTGTGTTGTAACTAAATGTTATTTCTGTGACTTTGCTTCCCACGGTGGTGGGATATCAGTCACACTCTTTGTCCTCCTGGGCCCCTGGGACCAATGCTTGGGAGAACATGGCACGGAGTGAGCATGAATCTGCTGGGTGCTGAATCCCAAGGGATCTCTAAAGGATGGGCTTTTTTGGAGGAATGCCTAGTGTTCCCTGCAATCAGGCTCCCCGGCAGCCAAGGAGCAGGTCCCTCATGGACACCCTGGCCAGCTGGGCACACATCTGGACGGAGCATCTCTAGCAGTGGTGAGGATGGCCCAGGCTCTGCCCTACCGAAGAGACCACGGCAAGGTTTCATTTTGAAAATGCTTTAATAAGGAAGTGTTGACAACACCGTTTTGCAAAATGTAAAGGTAACTATACAAATTCTTAATACAAAAAGAATAAATTAAAAGCAGATCTTTTTTAATTCTGCAACTTTTTCTACAACATACATATTTTTTTTCCTTGATTACAGTTGAACAGAATCCAGTAAAATCATTTTCCATGCTCTAAAGTCAATTTCAGGAGAGACCTAATTTTTTTTCTTTTTTTTTTTTTCTTTTTTTTAAACTAGAGAGTCCATTTTACACAACTTGTAATAAAACTATTGACATTAATATATATGTAAAACTTTACATCTAGTTAACTAAGCAGTAACTGGTCATCTGATAGCACCTGAATGGGGATCGGCTATGCCTGAAACTAAAACTAATACAGAGTGAAAACAAATTGGACTGTTTCAACATTTTCAACACTCGACTGCATATAATATCATTTAAAAATAAACCCTGCCTCCCAGCACGGCCCCGTGCAGGGACCGTCCCCTGGCTCCTGCCCACACAGAGGGAGTGTCAGACACGGAGATTGAACGCGGTTGTGGCTTTATGGCAGATGGAGCCTTGAAAAATAAAAAAGTAAAGGAGGGGTTAGGTTGGTAGTCAAGTGCTTGTCTATAATAGCTATGTATATACCCCTCCATGTTATACTTAAATATGTTAATCTCATATGATTAACATTTTATGTACATTTGTGTTTAATTGAATTGAGCTAAACAGTAAAACCTGTTTTACTTAATCTGTCTTTACTACCAGACTGGCTGCTCACATGTGCCTTGATTGCAAACCAGAAAAGCAGAACACAAAGCAAAACTCAATCCGTTTCTAGAAAGCTTTTTTGCCACTCCAGCCTGTTTGCAATTCAGGCTAAACATTTTTATTTTTCCCCCCTAATTTCAGGGCTGCCACCTTTTAACCTTTGCTGCAAAACTGCAGAGCTGGTCTTAGAGGAATTAATGTTTCTTCCTGTAGTGCCCAGAGGCCTCATAGTGCCGCTGTTGTTGAATTCTTTTTAATTAAAAGAAGGTACACAGAAAAAAAAAAAAACAAACCCAAACCACTTACCAGGGAAATTAAAAAGAAAACAGACAGTTGCTCAGAGCCCCTAAAAATCCTTGGGCTAAATTATTCTCTGTAGCTTAATTTGGTCCTTATTTAATCCTTTCACTTTAGCTACCAAATCTTATCAGTAAATGTCATTAATCAGTACTATCTCTTATCCAGCTAAAAATCCAATTAGGAACTTGAAATAATTCCCATGTTAAAGACCCCAAAGCACAAAGAGATGGTGAAAACAGCATTTTGCATGTTCAGATAAAGGCTGCAATCTCACTGCTGGCTGTTCTTCCAGAATTGAAAGTAAGGCTTCGATTACTGTCACAGTGCATTGCACTCCCAGGTGATGCTTCAGGGAGGCCCAGAAGCACAAGGTTTGTGTGGCCACCTTTGTAAACCCTTTGCCAGTGTTTTTGTTGGTTTTTTTCAGAGGGAAAATTCATTTATGCTTCATGTGTAAACATGAGTTTCCTTATTGTAGAATTAGGGAGGGGTTTGTCTTGGAAGTGACATCATCTGGTGCCAACCCCTGCCATGGGCAGGGACACCTTCCACTGGACCAGGTTGCTCAGAGCCCCTGGCCTCCTGCCCCATCCAATCCTGGCTCTGCCACAGATTTCCCTGGACAAATGACAGCCTTTCTGTCCGTTGCTGCCTCATCTCCGCAAGGCCACCTCCCCACCTCGCCAGTGATGCCAGGCAGCAGCGCAGGGAACCGAAGCCAACACTTCTGGAGTGAGCTGCAGGAAGGAATTGGCATGAGCCGCTTGCATTAATGTTTAGAAACCCCATCATTTTTCAAAGCCTAATTACACAGAACCCATTCTCTTTTAAAGCCTGGAATGCAGTTTTCCAGCAACCTTAATACCAAAAGGTGTGGCAGCCCCCCAAGTTGCAGTGTTTAATTTGAAACGTCTCGCTCTACTTTGTCTGGTAGATGCTGTTGTTATTCTTGGAACACACACACACACGCACGCACACTCACACTATTTTTTTTTCCTTTTTCCTTAAACTAAAGCTAACTTCAGTTTCTGCTTTTCACAAAGTAACCCCCTCCAGCCGTTTAATGCCTTTCCCATAGGAAATCATCGTTTGCACGCATCAACAGGGGAAGGCTGGGCGCCCACCCCCATTGAGTGGCAATAAAAACAGCATAGCACCGCAGTGAAGACTAAGACGTGCCAGCTTCAACATCCACCTAGATTGTGCACTTGTTCGTTACAAAAGTGTCTTTGAGGCCTTTGATAGCTCCATGGCTTGACATGTATAAAGCATTGCTCTAAAGTATGTGTAAACTTGCAGCTCCTTCCAGGCCGCGCTCGTGCGACTCCGTTTGGTGTCCACAGGCAGCTCTCGCTTGTGTCCGACGCTTGCTCGGTCGCTTCTCTTTCTCTCTGGCAAGGGGAAGATTTGCCTGTCTGCTGGTTGTCCAACCCCGCTCCAGGAGCCTTCCCGCTTCCCGACAGACCGGTTCTCCCACACGGCAGCGCACGGGTGACGAGCCCTTTGCTACACTGGTGCTAATGAAGGGAGGAGGAGTGGAACCGATATGTGATCGCAGCTTGGCTGTGTCAGGTCGATTGCGATGTGCCTTCCCTTGGATTTCACTTTAACGCTTTGTGCAGAAATAGATTCAAATTTATTGGCTGTATCTGTTTGTGGAAAGGTTTTTTTGGTAATTTTTATCTGTATCAAAACAACCAATACAATCCCAACCTCTCCATGTACTGGTGGGCACTCTGTGCCAGCCACAGAGATGCTGTGAGTGCAGTACTTGGCTCTGCTGTAGGTAATGCCTTTGTAAACCTTGTCTGTCCAGTTCAACAGTGGCTTGCAGACAGTGATGCTGTGATACCAGCCCAGACCTCGGGTGTGTCTGCAGCACAGGGGGTTGGTTTGCTTGCGTGTAGGTGGACTCCAAGCGAAGAAGGAAATGCCATTTTGCAGGGGGTGGTCGTGCCTGCCATTGAGTTAAAGAAGGGAGATGTTCTTGTAGCTAGAACTTGCTGAGCACGCTCATCCTGCCGACAGTGGTGCGGCGATCTTTGGCAGTGCTGACCTGATTGTGAGACTGACACATCTCTGAAGTGGTGAGATTTTGCTGTTTCAGAACAGATGCATTTTCAGGATGATGGTCTCCATTTCTCAGCCTCTGTCCTATTCCCACCCCCTTAAAACTAATGCTGTTGGCTTCATCTTGCAGGTCACGGAACTCTTACTGCTGTTATGTGCTGTGCAACGCTAATCTTTGATATGAGCCTTGAAAGGCTTCATTGTTTCAAAGGAAAACCAACTTTGAAACTGACTCTTCAGATGGCTGCCCCTCTCCACCCGCTGCCCCGGGGCCGTGGGAGGGACGGGCACCCGTCTGGCAATGGGATGTGCTGCGCTCTGTTCCTGTCCTGGTGGGTGTCTCAGGGCCAGTGTTCCATAGATGTTGTCTTGAATTGCATCGTGAAAAAAGTGCTTAGAGTTGAAGCTGGTGCTGCGTGACAGTGCATCTGGGTAAGGCAAATGAGAGGCAGTGAGGTGATCTCAGAATGGCATTGATGTGATTAACTTGAGGTCAGGGGTTCACACTAGAGTCCCGGGCTTGGCTTTTTCCTGCCCATACCACTGGACATCTGCTAATTCTGGATAGAGGGGAGAATCCAAGAAACAGCTATCATTGTAGTTCCTGCAGGAGAAAGGAAACTTTGTTAGGACAGTGAGTGCTCCTGGGAAGTTCAACCTGAGCATAAAACATTGTATTATGGGTGGAGAGGAATGCAGGATATTCACAGACCCCACTGCACTCTGCTGTGTCTTCTTCCCCCCTGCCCTGGGTACAGCAGCACTGCTGTGCCTCTGCCCTGCCTGAGGGCTCTGCACAGTCTGAGGGCTCTGCCTGCTGTCTGGCTTGGTAGTAAGTTGGGATAGAGATTTTTCCATAGGATGCTCTCCAAGGAGCAAGTCCTTAGAGCAGCTCTCTCAGCCATAGGCTGTATCACCCAGTGGGAATGTGGAAGGAGGAGGGTGGTGGCACTTTCTTGTAGCACTTCTTCTCTGGGCAGAGCCTTGTGCATCACTGAGCAATCTCAGAGTTACGTGGCTTTCCAGGGATGAACCAGGAAGGGCCTAGTGAGACCATACCAGGTCTGATGTGGAAAGGACTGTGTTCTGTTGCAGTAGCTTAGTACTCATCTCAGGGTAGCTCTGACAAGCTACTGCTTCTTTTGCTGCCTGGCTTTTTCTTTGCCTGTACTGAGCAGATGAGATAATTCATGAGAATTTTCTTTGCTATTTACATTAAGAGCTCCAACCAGGGTCAGCTCCTGGCTTAGGTTGCAGAGCTTCTTGCCAGAGGAAAACACTCAGGTCAAAATCTGGATCTTTTGAAAAGTGATTGCTCTATTTGTGCCATCACAGCCAGAATTGATGTCTGTCCCTCACACTTTGATTTGAACCAACTTCCAAACTAGAGATTGTTTTGAGGCCAAAAGCAGGAGATGCACATTTTTTCTGTTTACTGAGGGATTCCTACTCCTTCCTACACTCCCTCCCCGCCTCACAGGACTGATCTCACATGTGATACAGTTCCTGCTTCCTCTGCCCTGTTTTCCACCTGACTTCCCTGGGACTGGGGTCTGAGAGGAACCGGAGCAAGGGCATCGCTATTTGCATGTTGAAGAGCCTTTTGTTTCCCAGCTCTGTGCTGTAGCACAGAGGTTTATGGGGGTATCTCTAGAAAGCTGGGCTTGAAACACTTGACAGATGCCAGCTGTGAGTGGTTGTAGATTCAAATGAGAGTGTCAGACAGCGACGGCAGTTTAATTAAAACAGAAATACTCTGAGGGTTTTTTGTTCCCTTCACTCTTCCCCCTCTGTCTTCCCACCGGAACAGCACCAGGGTTGCTTTTCATTCCATAAAACCTCTCTGCTGGTGCGGCTGCTGCAAACAGCCTCAGTTCTGCAGCAGGGAGGGAAGAGGAAAGGGTGATGGAGCTGTGGCTGGAGCGAGGCCGGGAGCTCTGGCCAGGTCCTTCAAGCTTACCCGAGCTCATGTCCCCACCACGCTGCTCCCAGACTGTTCCCACAGCACTCTGCCCACACTGCTTTCAGTTGTCCCAAGCCACAGATTTGTTGCCCCCCTCCCCGCTCTCTCTGCCCATTCAGCCTCTGCAGGGACACAGAGCAGGCTGGCCCCAAGTCCCTTTCACAGGGCAAAGGCACAGACTCACTGAAAAGGCACAGAAAGGGCTTTGAATGCTCCCAGGCACTGAAGGAAGCCTTGCTGGCAGCCAAGCGGGCTCACAGCTAAAGGGCTGCTCCGGCAGGACAGCAGGAGGCCGGGCACTCGCACTGTGCTCTCGGACTATGGGGCAGAAGGAGGAAAGAACAAAACGTTCCCTTACTATACCTCTATTCATCAGTACTTTGGTGGGTTGGAGACTGAGACTCATCCATAGTGGGTGAGTTGTCTGTTGCTTCTCTGAACAAAGGAGAGCAAAAAAGGAGGAAAGAGGAGAGAGGAAATGTTAAAGAAAAGAAGTGACACAGACATTGTTATGAGCTTATTAATCCAGTGGGGAAACAAGTTGATGAATCATCTTTAGAAAAAGTTAGTGACACAAAAACATGTTGGGGAGAACTGTCAATCTGTTGAGTCGTGCTGGGTGGGCACAGCTGCTCCTGCAGTGAGGGAATCTGTGTTGTGCATCCAATGGCAGACTGCATCCACTCCTGTATTTATATACATACACCTTGGGTGCTATGCCCAGGCACAAAAAAAGTGCTGATTTGTCTCCAATTCTTTCTGCACTGGTTGTTGGTGCAGGGCCTAAACTATAAGTCCAGCTAACTTCACTTTCACCAGCTGAGAATTTGGCTTGATGTATTTTTGCTGCGAGAGACAAAGTGCCGGGCTTATCTTGTATGGAAAAATAAGAAAAGCTGGGATTATCCAAACAGATGTCTCAGCTGGCTGCTCACCAGTTTTGATTCTGATCATCATCAAGATATTTAGAAGAAGTAGGATTGGATGGAGACTGAGACTAAAATTTGAGTTTAGACTCAAACTCTTAAGAGTGGAAATTTCTGTGTATGATAAAGGTAGGTACCTTTTGCCTATCTTGCTATCCCTTGACTTTTTCTGAAATGAGACCAAGAACATTCTCCTGTTTTAAAGCTGGAAGCACATGCACAGACCATGTGAAGCTGGATGTCAAATGTGTGAATTTAAAATCCAGGTAAACCTAAGGGATTGTGGTTATGGTTCTCCTCATCTTCTATTTAAAGTGCAGTCACAAGCAGGGCTGGAGTAAAACCAGAGGTCAAACCTGGTCATAGGTGACCAGGGTAATTACAGGGCAGGAGATTTTCCAGTGGCTGCACAGTGAAATGTTTTCAAAGGACTAGGGTATTTTGAGGACTGTAGTGTCAGATCTAGCTGATCTCACCAAAATCTCATCCCCTAATCTGGGATGTGCTGCGTTAGATGGGATCTGGAAGTGACCTTTATTTCACATGGCAGGACAGAATTGCTGGACAGAGATTGCTAGAGAATACCCATGGGAGCTTACAAAAGGTTGTTTATTTACTCCTGGAACTCCCTGCCTTGTAAAGGTGTGCCAAAGAACCCAATTACTGTATTTACATGAGTAATGGCTACCTATGTGTAATGCCTCCCTTCACACTCTGGTGAAGCACTTTCATGTTAGTGGTAGCTGAAAAAAGATGCACTTAATAGTCATGCAGACACATTGCTGGGGAAAACTGAGCAGAAAAATGAGGTTGCTGCACACACAGGTATGGCAGGCACTGAACCTTGTCTTTGCACAAGGTCTTGGTGTGGACAGTCAGTGTGATAGCTGCTGAAAAAGAAACATCAGCTATTTCAACATATGAAGATTGAAGGAAGGAGATTGTCCAAGCAGGAGGAACCTGCAAGGCTTCTTTCCCTGTCAGTCTGACACTGCTTGGAGCATTGCTGCTGGGTGTGGATGGCTCGGCCATGTCTTGGTCAGCCTAAACCAGAGCTCCACCCCCACAAGAGCACAGGTGGGAGACTGGAAATGCTCCGTGCAGATATAGGCGATAGAGCACTGGGGAAACATTCCCCATAGCTGTGCTTGTGTGTGGGGCACTTTTTCTCAGCAGCACTGAGTGAGGTGGATTCTCTAACCTGTCCCCACAGACACTCACCCAGTCTGCCACGTGAGAATGTGGTGGGGACTGCCCGGCGGCGTGGCTGCGAGCTCGCTCGACGGCGTGGAACTCCTCTGGCTGTGAGGTAAGGCAGCTAGAAAACAACCAAGGGTGGAGGAAAACGACTGGTGAGGTGAGAACGCAAAGGTCAGGGTGGTTCAGAAGCATCAGCTGGTCAGACCAGCAGAAACACGTCTGGCTGTGAGTAAACACAGCCTGGGACAGGCCTCGCCCTGTTCCTGGGTGATTGTGCCTGGACGCAGCACAGGAGCACAGCCTCTGCTGACACTGCTGCAAGTCACGGGCTGGATGTGGCCTCAGCTCTGCAGGAACACAGCCTCCAGCTGAATACAGCCACCCAGACTCTCCTGATCCTGCCTGGGACACACCACGCTTCTCCCAGCACAGAAGCTTGGTTGCTGCTGCCTGGACTCCATGGGTCCTGAACTGGAGGAGCTCAGCCTGCCAGGCTCAGCCTCCTGCTTCCAGGGCTGGTGGGAGATGCTTTGTGTCCCTAGGAGCCAGGGCTGGCAGTGGTGAGAGCCTGGACAAGTACACTGGTCATGTGCTAAGGAGGAAGACAGCTCTGAAGATTTCAAAAGCTACAACTTTCTTTCACTGTGCATTTGTAAAAAATGCTTGGCTTTGTTGAACGAAGACAGAAGTAATCTGGACTAAAAATGGGAAGTGGTTCTTGGGGGAATTTCCCTGGTGAGGGTCCAGCAAATAAATCCACCTGACCAACCTTTCCTCTTCCTCAAGTCCATACAGTGCTGACCCTCTGGATTTAATACATGCCTAGGAGTCTGATCCTCTTTGAAGGACAGTGTGCAGCCCAATAAACCTATCAGATAGGACGGATCAGCTGAAATTATGGAGGCGTCTACCTGGCACCCCTCTCTGCTGTTAAATTCTTTAGCTGCTGCCAAATGACACTTACAGGGAAAATCAAATTTTAATTTGCTTCTTGGAGCTGACAGCTCCTGAGGTCAGTATCCTCTCACAGCTGTGACTGGGAACAGACTCTGAACACAAAACCAATCTATGCTGCCAACTGGTCAGGCCATGCTGTGATTACTGAGCACACTTGTGCTGCACAGGTATCACATTTAGGTTTAAAGACCCAGCTGAGTGGGGGAATAGACTGAATGACAGTGATTTTTATGTGCTCTCACCCCAAAGCCACAATTTTCCTGAACTGGTACCATTTCCAAGGCCAACCAAAAGCTTTCCAGTGTTCAAGCATTTTCTCTTGCTGCATGGAACATAATACCCATTAACCAAAGGGAGGAAGACAGATTTTCATAGGGAGACATGGGATGGTTCTAGCAGCTACTCAGTTGTGTCTTGGTCCACACCTGATTCTCCTGTGAGTGTTGGCATCACACATAAATCAGCCTCTTCTTGGGCAGCTGTTGGTGGCCCATGAGGAGCCTGTGTCAAACCATCTCTGACTCCATGCTGGAGTTGGCAGCGAGTGCAGGGCCCCACTGCTGCCAGCGTGGTGGTCACCATGGACTGGACACCATGCTGGGATGGCAGAAGGCCAGCAGCCAGCATGGTTGGACAATGCACTGGTCTGCCTGGGAGGCAGTGACAAGTGAGGCCAGAGCAATGGTGTCTCCCATGCTGAGGCATGTGGCTCAGGTTTTTAGCAAGTCCTTGATCTGTCCACACTGGCTGGACAAGCAGTGACTGATGGCCAGTAAATATTTAACCTTGGTCTGGTTCAAAGCACATTGTGGCTTTCTCAGTGTAATGAATTTGACTGTTTTCTTACCATTTAATATTAACAGCACAGAGGAGTGCAAAGCTCTGTACATGACACAGAGGCATAATACTGCACAAACTTCAGCACTCTGAATTTCAGGGTATTATCAGCAGAGTTATTGGAGCTGCATGGGAAAACCAAGTCTCAGCAGTGCACAAAGATGTCATTGCTCAAACGTTTTTGTGGGGGGTGGAGGGGCTGGCATGCCCCACTTCACCTTTCTCATGCTTTTGGTGTTTCAGTGAGGACATACATTCTCCTAGTCTGTGCTGAACCCCTGCTTGCTTCATCTCTCCCCTCGCTGTGATTATGAATAGTGATGCTCCCTGTGGTTTTGTCACCTTCAGCCTCTAGTGCCATCACCCAAAACCCAACTGCACTCTGATGAAAGACCTGACAATAACCGGGCTTTGGTCTCTCTCCGTCTTTTGAGCGCATCATTGAGAAGTGATGATTTCCATGGAAAAACATTCCCACTTGATGAATGTCTTGGACAAGGCCTTCTACCCAGTGTTACACCTCCAGGCTTGGTGAGCAGTGTCTGAAGGCCAGATAATGTGCTGTGGTCTGGCACTGCTCTCCAGCTGGGGTGTAATGCCTGGCACAAATCCAGGCTGAATGAGGCTGCCATCCTTCCCGCACCTCTGCCTGGGCCTGGCTCTTACCTGATGTTGCTTTACACATCTGAGGCATTCTCGTGACCCGGCTGTGTGCCACAAAGGTGCTTTGAGAAGATGTGCTGTACTGGGAGCTGCTGTCTGAGGAGGTGGAGCTCGTGTGCGAGAGGCGGCTGTGCTCCTTGTGGGAGGCCGTGGACCGCTGGTACCAGAGCCGCAGCTCGTCCGACACCGCAGTCCTACCCGAGCCTTTCTCATGGCCCTCCCTGCCCAGAGATGGAGTCCTTATGATCTGGGAGCGGGACGGGGTGAGCCTGACCGAGTCCACTTCATCCCCGTGCCAGTTCTCCTTGAACATCCCCCCCGCTGTGTAGGAGTTGGAGGTTTTGAATTGTGCTTTCACACTGTAGTGTCCCTCCTGGTCGTTCTCCAGGCTCCTCACCACCACGGGCGTGGAGCTGCCCTCGATGTACAGGGGATATTCTTTGATCCTGTACTGGGAGGAGGGTTGGCTCTGGCTGTGCAGGTAGACACGATGGTGTCCCGTCCCGTTCCTTGCAGCCAGGTTGGGCATACTCCCTGAATTGGAAGAGACCAGGTTGCCTGCTGATTTGTGCCTTTGCCTCTGCCGTTCTCTGGCTTTCGATGGGGAATCCTCTGCCAGGGTGGAGTAGTTGGGGTTCATCTGAGCAGGGTAGTAGTGCTCCGAGCTGGAATGGCTGGTGCAGGAAGAGCAGTCGTCCATGGGGTCAGAGCCATTACTGCTACGAGTCCCTGGGGTGTAGAAATCAGGGCTCCCTGTCTCATTTTCTGAGCCGAGGAGCTTTCCTTGTGACTCCAAACTGGAGCTCCGGTGTCTAAAGTGCTGAGCTAAGCTGTGCAGTCTGGTTGGGCTGATATCTACTGACCTGCAGGTACCAGGAAACAAAACAGGCTGTAAGTCAACAGGTTCAATCATTCCCCATCCCTGTCTGTACACACAGCCAGCAAAGGAATCTGAGGGCATTGGAAACCTGAACCCTTCGAGCACTGCTTGGGGCTGCTCCTTGCAATGCAATCTGCTTCCCTGCTGCAGGGCTTGAGGTGATTGAGGTGTTCCTGTTCTTCTCCAGTTCCTTGGTGGTGACATTCAGTCTACAGCACCATGAGGGACATAAATCCCTGCCCAACCCAGTTCCTCTGTGGTTCCCACCCTGGGAAAAGCCCAGTCTGAAGGGTAAAGTCTGGGAACCTCAAGCCCTGGCTTTGATGGTTGATCTCTCTCATGGCAGAGCTGTTTGGATCAGCATCATCCCTTTGCTACCACCTTCACCTTGTGCCACCCTGCAAATCCGAAAACCTCACAGGTCACAAAGGTGGTGTGATTCCCTTGCAAGTGGCCCATGAAAGTCCTGCATGGGTACAATCCACCTGATGAGAGACAGACAGACTGCCCATACTTAGCCCTGAATGTTGTGATTTCTCCACTGGCCATTGAAAAAGTCACCCCTTGTCAAGTAGCTTGGTGTTACTGGGGCCCAGCCATGGGTAGCGTGTGCAGGACTCTTACTGGTGACAACCCTTCAGGCAACCACCCCAAATCACAGTTTACAAGACTTGATTCATGGCCAAGTCTGGGAGGTCTCTATTCACCCTGTTTGAAGAGCTCCACCCATCCATTCAAGGAGCAGAAACACATCTACGTGATGGATGGCTAAGGCCAGGGCATGCAGCTCATGAATAAGCTACAGACTCAGCAATGGTTGTTTCAAACACCCAAATGGCCCCTACCCAGTCAAGGCCCATTCTCAAGCTCTGTGCCAGACTCATATCTCATACAGCTTGGCTCCAGCATTAACCGACATTGCACCTTTGTAAGGTACTCTCAAGCCAAAAGTTTGTAACAAACTTAACCCAGGGCTTTAATGCCTTGTATTGTCTCTGCCCAAGGCTGATGTGTTGGCATGACTCTTGATTTATTCTGAGCTAAATGATGGTAGCACTTCCCCTTAGGGCAGGATACCGACCAGCACACAGCTCTGGCTCAGCTCTGCTCTCTGCAGTGTCCATGGAGTTTGCCACAAAAGCAAAAGCGCAATGAAGCTGAACAGTTTGTAAAAATCCTGCTGAAAATTGCAGTCAACTTTGGGCCCATACATCAAATCACCTCCCTTTTACACACTTTAGCTCTTTCCTCTGTCAACCCTGGGCTAAATTCCACTGCCACCTGGGTCCCCGGCTGGATTGCTTTATACAGGCTCTTGATCTCCCTGTAACATCACACACCTACAAACATTTTATCCATGAGGGAAAGTTACCACTATTCAACATTTTGTATCAGACAGGAAGCAACATATTCTCTCCAGCTGGATCCATGGAGGAATTTACTGCAGAATTTAGCAGTAGCACTACATGCATTTTAAAAGTGGCTTGTAGAGCCTATAAACAGTCCGAGATGAAAGGTCCCAGCAGAAGAAAAGCTTGATCACTTCAGGGGAGGGATGAGGGGCAGAATTGTGTTTATCTGAAGGGATTTCATGATGTCACTTCAGGAGAGATTCTCTACTGGCATGAGCACATGAGCCTCTTATGTGAACAGGAATGCTTTGTGTCCTTTCCTGAACTGGAAATTAATTCATACCCTGAGGGAAGGATAAAGCAAGGAAAATTTATTTCAGGGTAATCAAGGTGAAACTGGAGCTGGGAAGACTTACCGCGTGGAGTGGACATAGTGCGGACTGCGTACCCGTAGATCTGGCGTCGACGGCATGCTGGACTGGGAATTCCAGTGGGGAAGGCTCCGGATGGGGCTGTTCTGCAGTGAGCTGCTCCCTCCTGCCTCGGCACAGCTCCCAGTGCTGGGGAACCGCTTGTGACTGCTGAAGAGGAAACACCCTGCTTCAGCTCTCCCACAGGAATTTGGGCAAGTGCCTCCCGTGCATCTTTCCAGATCTCAGGCACATGCCTGGGATCTTGTGGGGATGAGTGGGAGTTGGGTCAGCTGCTGCTCTGAGCCTGTGTCCCAGCGCTTGTGCTTCTACAGTGACAGAGGTCAAAGCCAAGCCCTGTCAAAGCCCTCGGATGATCCACCATCCTTCCCTTCTACATGTTTTGTAGAATAACACTGAGATACCAAACAGCAATCATGTGGCTGTAGCCTATTTTTATGACCTGGATATTGGCCAAAACACTTAAAAGTCTTTTAGTAAGGGACAGCTTTGTAAATTTTGAAAGGGCTCCCACCTGTCCCTCCTGAAAGCAGAGAGTATCTCTGTGATAGAGCTTCAAGAGAGCTGGCTCACCTGGAATGGCTGTGCGAGGAGCGTTTCTTGACCTTCTCATAGGGCTCATCCAGGGATGACTCGCTCCACATCTTGGGTTTGATGGGGGACTTGTCGTAGTCGTTGCGGTGGAAATGCATCTGGCGGAGCCCTTCCAGCGACTGCGGCGGGGGCGGCCGGTTGTGCAGTGGCGGCCGGGGCGGGAGGCCTTTGTGTGGGGACTGCAGAGGGGAGATTGTGCTGGTGACCTGAGAGTCCTCTGTGAAGAGAAGGGAGAGAGGTGATGGCTGTGTGACACCTCCAATGGCAGCACAACCCCAAGAGACACCATCACACCTCCAGAGCCTGCTTCCTTATCCCAATTCCTCTGGCTGTGTTCAGGGGCAACCTGAAGAGCTCACTTTCAGAAGGGCACTGGCTTGACATTCCCATTTTGGGAGAGAATGGCCAGCAAGAGTGTGTGATGCATTAAAACAACTGAAACGTAAGGGAAAACAAGGGGGCATTCTAGGACTGTCCTTTGAGATAATTCAGAGTGATAACCAGAGCAATACTCAGTGCTCCAGGCCTGAAGCCTGACTACAAGATAGAGTCAGGGGAAACCAAGCGTTTTTGCTCCTGGGATCTATCAGTGGACTATTACACAGAGCAGTAATTCTATTTGGAGTGTCAATCAGGAGTTCACACATCCCTCCCTGCTCTCTAGAACATACAGCAGCCA
The DNA here is from genome assembly GCF_020740725.1 of Corvus hawaiiensis. Lineage (NCBI taxonomy): Eukaryota > Metazoa > Chordata > Aves > Passeriformes > Corvidae > Corvus > Corvus hawaiiensis. The sequence continues at coordinate 73,413,347 of NC_063216.1, read as the reverse complement.
ACATACCATCCTCGAGAACAAGGGCATCTGAAAGGGAGCTGTCTTCACTGGCAATGTTTCCTTCTGAAGAGAAGAAAATACAGAGATGGTCAGATGGTCCCAAGAATTGCAGTGACTGAGTGCTGAACTGCACCATGATCTTTGACCACTGAGTCTTAGCCTTAAGCAGTCACCCACACCTTCCTCCTCACAGAGCAAGAGGCAAAATTCCTATGAACAACTGACTCAGCCCACACTCAGTCTGGGAGGGCAGAGCTGCAGGTCGGGTCTCTCAGTAGCAGGCTGAGAGAGGAGCTGCTAACTCTTTTCAATAATTGGGGATTAAGACTGAATCTTAATTGGGGATTAAGACTGAGAGCCAAGATCCCCAGAGGATGCACACTGGCACAGTGCCATTAGCGAGATTCACATCTTGGCCCTTAAGGACTCTGGGTTCGATCCACCTTCTTAAAATGATCATCTTGTTGCTAACTAAAGGCTCACTCTAAGTACCAGTTCTGTGGAATTCAAGGAAATGTTTTCTGAGCATCCTCTGCAGCAGCAGGAAAAGCTCTCAGGTTCTTGGCATGCGGATGTTAGAGCTGCCTCCCCCAACCTGTGTCCTCATGGCTGTCTGTTATCCCTGACTGAGGTGCAATTTGGTACCCAGATCACAAATACAGCAGCTCTAATCTCAGTTCCTGCCACAAAGTCACAGAGAAAAGCTCTGCAAGACAAAGGGAAAGGGAAAAATCCTCAAGGGAGAAAGAACCATGGCAGAAAGTTAATAGATTTCACGAAAAACCAATCAACAGTCCAGTAAACCATAAAGTGCCCTGAGAATTACATTGTAAAAAAAAAAAAAAGAAAAAGAGAAGAAATATTTGAACACAGCAATGACACTGCTCCCACTTTGATTTTACAGATGCCTTTGAGCTAGAGAGCTCACCCCAATCTGCTAACATTAATTACATTTGTACAGCACTGCTCTGGAGGAGATGCCAAGAGAGCGATTTCATAGGTGAAGAACAAAGGAGTCACAGCCTGCTCTGCTGACATCCTGATCATCCACAGCACAACACAGCTTTGCTGCTGTGACTCAGCACATCCCTAATGCACAGCACCCTCTGACAGCACCCCTGCGGTCCTCCAGGCAGGACAGGGAAGAGGAGGGAGGGGAAATTTGGTAAGAATTTTGCTCCCTGCCCTCACAGACCCTCCCTGACGCTGTGGGCACTAAGTCCCCCTTACCATCTATGATCAGGGAGGCTCTCTGGGTTGGCTTCTTCCCAGATTTGATGCGATACTCGTTGATGGCGTTCTCGATCTCCTGCAGTTTCTTCAGGGCGTTCAGGTAGGATGTCTTCCTCTGCTTCTTCAGCTTTTTGCTGACATTCGGGTCGCTCGCCAGGCGCCGCGCAGCCTCCGTGATCTGGGACTGAATGGCAAATTCCCTCTCCAGGCGCTCCAGCTCTGCCTCCTGGCGAAGGCAAGTGGATTCTGGTTACCACCAAACTCCCCAAGCCCAGCTACGTGGAAGCTCTCCTGAACCTGACCAGTGGCCTCCAACTAAGGCTCTCCATCAGCAAAGCAACCACAATCATGCTGCTGCCCTCAGGGCCTCCCTGAGCATACCCATCTCACCTTCACCTGCTCACACGAGTGCCTGGAAGCACAGCTGGTGGAAGGGATGATCCATACAAGGCTGGAGCACCCATGTGTGTTCCAGCCCTCACGCTGCTGTTTGACTTTTCATGACATTCAATATGGCCAAGTTCAATGGTGTTCTACTGCACATTCATCCTTTTATAGCCATCTGTGGGTCACACCTGCCTCCCACCTGCTCCTTCTCCCTGTTTCCTATCTCCATATTCAAGCCCCATTTGATTTCACAGCTACGTATTGATGCAAAGCTACAGCTTTAACCTTCTTGACCAAGGTTTGCTTAGCGTCCACCAAACACTTTGGGGTAAAACAGGGCAAAGATGGGCTAACTCTCCCCAGTGTATGGCTGTCAAAATCCAGGAGTGAGTATGAGCTGAAGTAATTATGGGTTGCTGCACTGACGGCACTAGAAGATTGTCTCCTCGAGTTACCAGCCAGGAGGGTGATCTCAGAGCCAGCAGGGTGTAACAGCAAGGTCTCTGTATGCCAGAAAGAACCAGTGCCACCAGCATCTTGTAGGGTCTCAGCTGAGTTTTTAAATGCAACCAGGTGTACCCTGGAAGCTACCTATCCATTTCTGGTTATCCTCCAAAGTCAAGGGATTTAGGAGAATTTATGCCAAAGCATAAGCTGATACAGAGCTTCCCAGTCTGCATCAGGACCCCAAGCTGTGAATTTCAAAGGGCCTTGCTAATCTGCAACGGATCTGGCTACCTCCCCCAGCTCAAAGGAATTAGTCTGCTAGAAAGAGGAACCCAGTACATTGCAAATTAAAAAAAAAATGACAAGTTTTTCTACTTTTAGTGAATGGTGAGACAGCCATATATTCCTGGAGATCCCTGTTACACAAATTCAAATCCTCTCTTTGTTCAGCAGCAGTGTAAGAGCTGATGCTGTGGGATTTAATCAGACTGAAGTCATTCTCTGAAGTTTTTATTCTGGGCTTCTGGCTTAAAAAATATACCTTTGCTATCAGTGGTGAGTCAGCATTCCCTTGAAACTATAATTACAATTTTACTCACTTCGCTTAAGACTGAACCCACCTTCTGTCTTTTTAACAGATCTCTTTTTGCTTTGAAGACTTTATAAGCTCTGTTAGTGCCAGACTTATTAAAAGTGAACTTAACACCATGGGGTTTTAAGGCCTGGAACCTGATTCATCATCTTCTGGTAAAATCCTTCCCAGAGTCAGGAATTACAGGCCAGGTAAAGGTGATCATCAAGAAAAAAACCAGGATCCTTCCCTGCAAGTCTTGCTCTGACAAAGGTCTTGCTAAAGGTCTGGTGAGTTTGATGTGAGCTGTAATTTCAGACCTTCACAGATTCAGCTCTGAATCATTCAGTATATCCTAGGAAAAATATATTAATTTTCCTCCTGTCCATAATTGTCTATTTTCCTCCAGTGAGAGCCCTATAAATAAAGCCTTAGGAAATGAGAGCTATCATCTGCCTTCAGATGGAAGTTCCTTGTTTCAGGTCCTTGTCATAGTTGGTAATTTCAGTCCTGGATTTACGTGGTTGAGGGAATATTTCACCTTTTGCTTTAAATTGATTTTCCAGTGTTTGCACTTGCTGAAAAGTGCATGAAAACCATCACTAGCCTCCCTAAATGCTTTCAAACTGGCAGCCAAACACAGCTCAACATCATTCTTCGAGAACAGAAATTTATGGTTTTCAACACAGCCTTAAAATTTGACAGGCGAAGAGAGAGGTAGAGAAAAGCTGAGTCAGCATGTTTGGATTGCTGGTGCCAAAGGCAGAGTGCCTGCACTAGGGAGGAGCTGCTTTACCTTCCTGCTCTCCCCACCTAACCTTGCCACTGGAGTAAGGAGATTCCTCACCCGCTGGCCCCAAAAGCTGCCCTGTAGCAATAGGAGCTGGGGAAGCTGGAGATCAGGTTATAACTGAGCAGCCAACAGACTGCAGGGGTTTTAGGAGTAGTTCAGCTAAGACATGCTTCCCTTTGAAAAGCTTAATTAAATGTGCTAGTTCATGAATATTTGACTGCAGTGGAATTCCTCTCCCAGGCTCCATTGAGAACAAAACTAAAGAGCTCCAGCTGTTTATTTTTTCAGCAGAAGGAAAATGCCAACAAAACGACAAACAGTTAATTCCCTGGCTGAACCAAGCCTCAAACCACACAGTCACACCAGCTTCAGTCTCTCCTCCTACAAAAATAAAAAGGAAACTCAAGACTGGAATATACACAAGTGTCTTGAGACAAATGTGCCTCCACAGACAATAGTTGTTCTGTGAATCCGGTCCCGCCTTACAGCTGCTGCAGGCCTGTTTTCACAGCCACGGTTCAGGGCACTGACCCAGCACATTGTGGGAGCATGGAAGGGAACAAACACTCCCTGGAAAACTTAGAAAAATGTAACTCCAGCTCCCCATAGGTAGGGATGAAGGCTCTTTTGTTTAAGGACTGGGGAGCAAAATGCTTTTATCTTGCTGTGGCAGGGCTGAGATGCTTTTCTCCCTGGTTAGAGGGGGCCTGAATTTGGATTGCTACTAGAGTGGAAAGCAAGCGGCTGTTTGCAAAAACAAGACAGGCAGAATCAGGGCTCAGATGGCTTGGGGAGCTCCTGATATGCTCCCTGCTCACACAAATCACTGCACTTTATCACCAGAGCACTTGCACTGCCATGGTCCAGTTGATCACCCAGGCTAATTCTATTACCTCCAGTAAAGCCAGGGCTGAACCTCAAGTATTTCAGCTTTACTCCGAGTTTGAAGTGAAGTCCCCAGCTCTCTCACTGCTTCCCCATTCTGACGGATATAGAAAAACCCCAAATGGGTACTGTGACCAATTACAGTAATTCAAAGCAAAAATGACCGCAGGACTGACGGCTCCTGTGTGATGCTCAGTGGACGTCTTAGAGACACAGGTCTGGAAGGGAAGGGCACAGCCTCACCTCTCCCTTAGGCAGGATTTTCTGCTCATCCAGTTTAAAGGCAGTTCCTATTCTTCTCCTTACAATCGGTGGCTCCTCCCCAGGATCCAGGGGGTATTCTCGTGGCAGCTTTCCTGTGAGCTCCTGTAAGCAGAAAATGCTATTAGTGCTCTGGGCAATCTTGCAGCAGAGCAAAGCACAACACCACTTTTGTGTGACCCTAAAATGACAGGCGTTCATTAACAACATATCCAGTTCAGCCAGCTGATAACCACACAGGAGAGCACCCAGCCCTGCAAACTCAGAACCTGACACTGAGGGTGGGGACCTTTTCTCTAACCTGTGCATGAATACAGATCTTTGTGGCCTGCCCTGGGAAGGTCTGTAAGTGGTGCCCATCCCTAGGGCATCAGGGCCTGAGGCTGAGCAGGCTGCAGCACACAAGCTTTCATCTCTGCTGCAGGGTGAGCACAAACCAAGAGCTCCAATCTGCTGAGCTACTTCTGAGAGGGGTGAGCAGACCCGAGAGCCTTCCTGCAGGATGCAGGTCTGCTGAGTCAGAAAGCCGCAATGGTAACAGCCATGCAGGTTATGACCTGCACAGAAAAACATTCCCACCTGATTCATGATGTGTCTGAGAGGAATGCAGTGGAAATGGCCACTAAAAGCAGTGCCTGGTACCTCATTACCTGTCTGATAACACTTCATGTATTAGAGTGCCTTCCAAGCCCCAGTGATGTCATGGGCAGCTTTGGAGCAATTTTTAGCTGATACTCTGTCAGACTGATGAGGTTATTTGCAAAGATTTGCTCAAAATCTGAAGCAAACCCCAGAGTTTTGGAATATGTGTAACACAGGAAGCAGCAAGCACCATTACTGATGTGAATGCTGTGGGGTTTTTCCCCTGGGCTACACAATACAGGCACGCATATCAGAACTGAAGGCATTGAACTCCCTACAGAAAAAGGCAGGGGCCTGACTACCAGCACAGCCCCAACTCCTTGTACTCAAAGGTCTCCCCATGCAAGACAAAAGGCTTTTGTGTTCCTTAGCATCAGCCTTGAGAGGATCCAGCTGGCAGAGTAACCTAAATCATCTGAATCCCAAAGAACAGCAGCTGACCTTAATGCGAGTGCGGGTGCACAGCCCAGTCCCTGCCTGCCCTGGCCTCTCCCCCACTCCCTAATGGGTTTTTTTCTTTCTACTCTTTTCAGGTCACTAAGAAACAAGGACCTGGCCTTTTCAAATCTTCCCTTTAAGCAATTCCCAGCAAAATGGGTTTGCAGCAGAGCTCTGTGTCGACATGCACAGCCCCCTGTTGCGAGAGGCATGGCTGCAATGTCTCAGAGTCCCATTCTGCATCGCCCCTCCAGCACTGTGGGGTTATTTCAGTTTTTCTTTCAAAATGTGTTCCTTCTACTGAGATGTGGCTCTAAGCACTGCACTGAGACAGAGATTCCTGTATCCTATCTTGAGGGTAACAGGGATATTTTCTTTATAACTCCTAGATTAATATGAAGCAGGGCAGTGGTGAAAGAGTTAATCTGCTGTAAAATCTGTAAAGATCAGAGCAGGACAAAATTAATGTCGGCTACCATGATGCCTCCACAAGCTAAAAAGTATTCAAAGGCACAATCATGAAACATAATCTAAATTAATAAGTAACTGGAGTAGTGACAGCCCAAAGTAACCTGATGCCAGCATTATGAATGGTTCTGGCCATGCTTTCTTAATTATGCCCCCACTTTTAACTCTTTTTTATCTCCTGGTCTGCCACCTTCTTCCTCTGTTTTGGCCATTCCCATGCCAAAGCAGAAAGGACGAAGGGCAGCCTGAGAGGAAGCTTTCAACTACCAGCTGCTGATGGATGAGCTGTAGGGTTGCAGGATGGGGTCAGATTCCAAGTGTCCATTAATTGCCTCTCTCAAATCACCTATGGAAAGCAGGAACACTTTCTTTCAGCTCTTAACGTGCTGACAGATGGGCTCTGGCCAGCCTTGCCACAGCACATTAAGGAGTTACTGCTCCTCATCCCCAGCTCCACGCCCCAGTGAGAGTTTTTGCCGGCATCCTGGTTGCTCCTGAAGTGCCTGAGGCTGCACCAAAAACAGGGCTGGAGTTAAAGGGAAGGCACTGAGCTGTGAGCTCCTGCAACTGTGGCACAGGCACATCTTTCCCTGCATCCGGTGCTGCTGCAAGGATTAGTCATCGGCAGTCAGGCAGGGTCAGCTTAGGGTAGTAAATTCCTCTGGACCAAGTAGAGCCTCCAGACCTTGACTGTCAGCCCTTGAAGAGCTGTGATTTTTTCCTGTGGATGATCTCAGCTCAATGGACTTATGAGACTGGATCTAGTCCTGTGACCTTTTTCACAGCACAAGTTGTTTGCTGAAATCAACCAGGACTTCTCAGGTGGGAAGGGACTGCTCCCATGGAGTAAAGAATGGGAACAGGGGCAGCAGAGACTTCTGCTGACACTCTTTGTTGAGAGTATTTCCCCCAACATGCTCTTTTTGGCATTAAAAACTATACAATAATTGAAACAAAGTGCAATGAGACCTGAATCAGTTACCCATTTCTCCCATTTTTGTTAAAATACACATCAAATATTAAGCAAGAACTGGAAGATCTCTATGCCACTGTCTGCAGCCAGCTTCCTGTTGTGTTACACATCACAATTTGTTGTTAAAATCAGATACTCAGGCCTAGTAAACATGGGATGATTGCTTAATAGCCTGAGTATGCTGCTGCTAATCTCCACACACAGCTGCAGCAGGATTGTGATTTACCCAAACATTAAACTGATCACTAAATGGCCTCCTACGTACTCCAAAATGAACTGGCAGGTGAGTGGGAAAGTTACAAGCTCCTTAGCTGTCCTGCATGTCCTGGGATGACCACAGTGTTTCCTGTTTGCAAGGTCTGCCACCACACTGGCATTTGTTCCAGCCAGAGCCGACTGGATAAAGGCAATCTACATGGAGCAGATGGGACCTTGTGTGCTGTGTGGAAGAGCATGCTTGGAGAAGAAAAGCATGTAAAATCGGTCCTGCTCCAAGAAGAAAGTGTGCCAGCCTCTGGGTTTTTTGCTAATGGAGTCAAAAGTATCTGAGAAGTGGTGACCAGCACATACAACAGCCTTCCTATGCCATTTAGGCAGCATAATAGTCTCATCAAAGTTAATAAGAAGCCTGCTGAATGCAACTTATTCACAATTTCAAACAGCAGACAGGCATGCTGAGCACCCTCCTAGCCCCTGGAGGGTCAGCCTCCTAGCTGACTGGGGTCCCCTTCTCTGGGGGAAAAAAGTCCTGGACATTGCAATCGGGAGTTGAAACAGCTGGATCTCCCTGAAGCCGTTGTACAATGGATTTTGGAAGAGGTGACTGTGGAAGGAATCTTATCTCCTGACCCCACCCCACCTCCAAACAACAAGGATGCTGTAACAAAGCCAGAAACAAAGTGTTACAGGTTATAAAATGTCCACTGCCTACCGCTTCCCGCAGGCACAGTTTCTTTAGCTCTTCCAAACGTTGGCGCAATGTCTCTTCCAAAGCTTCTTGCCTGGACTTCAGTGCAGCCAGCATGTCTTTCTTGGCAGACTGAGAACTGTCTGACTCTTGGGAACCTGTCAATAAACAATGATTTCACTAGGCCAGCTGACAGCAGAATACACATCTGGAGTGCTTGTAATTTTACCAAAGCCTGGACGCAGTCCTTCCAAAAAGAAATCGGGACTATGACATGAAGCAGGTGTTACCCAGTAATGTCTGTTTACAGCAAGTCCTTAATGTTTAAGCTAAGAGTCAGAGATTGGACAGTGGAGCACGTAAAGACATTTGTAATCATTATCTGGAAAAATAAAAGCAGCAAAATTATTCATCTAAAGATCTTAGAGGAAACCTACACACAATTCCCATGAAAGTTCCCAATGGCAAATAACAGTACAGTTTACAAAGCCCTGGAGATGCATTTTTTGGAAATTAAGCCTAGGAGAAACCATTTGACAATACAGCCTACTTCTTAGAACTGCAATTATCCTAGTAGCAAACATGTAATTCAACCCACTTATTGGGCCTGTTCTCTGAAAAACTGTAATGGAACAAAATTACCTAGCAAGATTCCTGTAAAATACACCAAAAAACCCCAGTCATAGCTCCTTCTGGGGTAGTAGCTGTTTCTTGTGAAGATGTAGGTCGAGATACTTAACTGCATGTCCAAATGGCTTGGCTCTTCAAGTGGCAATTACCAGTAACACTCACTGAAGTACGTCTGTGCATTAAATCAGACTCTGTTGCTCAGATGTCATGACAACATATGTAATTTCAGCTCTTCAGGGGAACTTCTTGATGAAGTAACCTCATCCTTTGTCACTATGTTTCCCCCACATGCAATAAAGGATGGATATTCTCCTTATCCCTCCTTTTGCTGATGGTGTACCAATAGAAACATTTTTTTCAGCAGTGACCTGTTCCCTGCCCTTTTAAGCAATGGCACAGAGAAAGCAGACCTTTATTACCTGCAGCAGTCAGATACGACAGGATGCTACATGGAATTTTCTGTGCACCTGCCATCAGATGGGGGTTAGAGGGGGCTCCTAGATATGTTTAGAGCTTGGCATCCAAGCGTTCAGTGAAAACACTCAGTCCAAGGAGGTTGAAAAAGCTGTTATCTCACAGAGCTTTGGAAGGAACCTGGGAACAATTCTTTATTTTGGCAGCAAAACAGTGAAATTTGTGCTTTCAGCTTCATCTTTCATTGCTACTATTCCAGCAGACCATTAAAGCTAAACTGAAAGAGGATTGAGGCAAAAATTGCCACAAAACAGTTCTGCATTGGCCCAGGGGGAGCAGAGAATCTCACAGATCTTTTCCGCCACTATTTTCTGCAGTTTTCATAGAGGAAGACAGCTGGCTTTTATTTTATTCAAAGAAACACCACTCTGCTTCCTTACACCTTTTACTGGGATGTCCTGAAGTGGGGGTGGTGGAAGAGATCTCTCTAAAGGTCAGCGAGGTTGAGCATTACCAGACAAAGGAGGAGAACCTTACGGTAAGATGCTTGTTTAATTGCTGTAGTCATCCTCATTTCATTTGTGTTTGCCCTCATAAAGCAACAAAACTCAACTCTGCAGACACGTCTGTGCTGGAAGAACTTGATAGGACCTTCTAGAGGAGCCCTGTATTTGCACTGGCAGGGAAACTCCTCTCCAGCACTTAGTAATTCTTAATAGTAACCCTGGTGAGCAGTTACTAGCAAAACTGAACTGCTGAATTTCTTCATGGACTTGTCAACAAGCTGCCGAGTAAAAAGTTGCTCATGATTCCAGCAGATGTTTTGAACCTTTTTCTTTTTTCTTTTATGTCAACTTTAATGGCCTGTGTTTTCCTTTCAACTGCTCTTCCCCTTTCCTTCCTCTGTCTGCTCCATAACTCCACACCAGCTTCAGATTTATTTTTAAAAGCTATTCCTTTTTGCTGTGTGGGTTGCCACAGCAGCTACACAGAAACATTTAAAAGCATATGAACAGCCTGGCCAGACACCTGTGCTGGTTTGGGGTATGCCCACAAGAAGGAAACAAAAGGCTTCCGGCTGAGCTGGTACGGACCCAAATCAAGCACAGACAGTTTACAGCATCTGCTCCAGCTGTGCTTTCCCTGTGTGAGAACCATGCTGGTCTCAACCCTGATGCCACTGGTGCACATTTTCTCCACTGACTGCACATTTTGCCATCTTTTTCACTGCTCCCAAAAAGCAAAGGAACTAGAGGGGACCTGGAAGTGTGCTGTCATATTCTGAGTGAAACAATGGGATTACTGCTGAAACCAAAGTCATCCACTCACTGGCACTAATGTTTGCTTTAAAATTTTTATTTAAAAGCTGAATTATTTTGGAGTGTATTATTAGATATGTATTGGCTGGATTCTCTGATTGTTCTCATGGGTGAAAAGCAAATGGAAACTTGATCAGTCAAGAGAACCACACCTGTATGAGATGACTGTAAATGAGCAGAGAACAGTGCTTTGTATTGCTGGGTGCCTATGGCTTCCATTAGAGGCTTTTTATTTATAAATATGTATCAATCCTGCCTTGAATAAGGCTGTGATCACAGATCCACTTCTAAACCCAGTGGCAACTGACCCAAAAATGTCAGGACAAATCAAAATACCGTAAAAACAACCAAAAAATAAAGGCCAGCACAAACCAAACCAGTCAAGCAGATACTACCTTAAATTAGCCTTATTAGATATGGTCACTGAGTTATGGCTGCCCAGTGCCTTCCAAAGGGGATCATCAACAGAGAAACATCAGTCCTGAGAGATCAGCCCTAACACAAGAAGCTCCTGCTGCAACAGAAATAGGAGGCTTTCTCAGGTGTTTATGGGTTAATTCCTAATGCAGTAAACGGGATAAATGTTGCTGAAATATATAATTTTCCTATATGGCATTTGAACCTTTTTGTGGAAGTTATTTTTCAGCCTCCTTCCCATTTGCAGTGCAAGGATTTACCAAACTCTTCATTTTAACACACGCTTCTGCAGAACAATTTGATGTTCCTAAAAGAAAAAGGGTTGTGAAAGCACACCAGGTAGCAGGCACAGGACCTTCTCTCTCGTGAGCACCAGGAACCTCCTGAACTGGGGGCTGTTTTTATGTGGATGTGCCCTTTCTTCCTTAGCACACAGGATGGGGCACAGGTCTTGGTGACCTAAATGTCTGCTTATTACCCTACTAATCTGTGGAAACAGTACTCATCTTCTGACACTCACATGGCCTCTCTGGGTGATTTCTTCATCCACTGACATTCGGGAGAACGTGAGTTGAGAAACATAGGGAGAACATGGTCCTCCCTGCCCAGCTCACTTCTCCAGCAGAATTCATGGCTGAATTTCACCAATGCTAACAGGCTGCGTTCTGCTCACTTCTATACTGGTGAGGTCAGGACAGTCTTGGTGATGTTGATGGGGACATGTAGCACATGGGTCATACCCCTGAAGGATCTGGTCAAGTGTTATGCAGGTACAGGTCTGCTGGGGTCCAAGATAAGCTTTGCTTTAAAGCCTGCCAAAGGGATGAGACCAGACAGCACTTCAGAGAGAAAAGCCCTGTAAAAGTGACTCATTGTTTGTCCCTATTTCCTCCATCTATTGTAGTAGAGTAGAGTCAGCTTGGAAAATGAGAAGGATGAAAACAAGCAGGGAGGACAGATAGGATGCTGAAGAGCAGAGGGAGCCAAGTCTTGGTGACACCACCTGAGAGAGAAGATGCAACAAGGTGGCTGAGCAGCAGCAGCAAGGCAAAAGCATCCAGGCATCTCTCCTCTTTCTCATTCCCCAAGTCTCCTGCTCCAGGAAAAACACATCTAAATATGGCAAACCCTTCACGCTACATCCGGCTGCTGGCTCCAGCTCACTGGCATTTGGCTGAGGTCTCTGTGGAAGGCTGTCCCCCAAGCGGGGAGGGAAGTTTCCCCCACGCTCGCTCTGTGCCAGAGCACGGGCTGAGTGACCGCGCCAGGATGTCAGCGCACAACAACCCCAGACAGCCCCTATCTCTGGTCCCTGCCCGACATTTAGGATTTCCTCCGCGGCGCGCGGGAGCTCAGCTGGAGCTGCTCCACACAGGATGCGCTCAGATATCCTGTGGGCGACTCGTCTTCGCCAGCCCCTGTGCTCACGGGCCACGCGGGTGCTGTTTATCCGCTCCAACGCCCGCCGGGGCGGTCCAGCTGGGACACGGCCCCGCCAGATGCAGCGGCAGGCCCTGGGAACCAGCTGGCTGGACTCTGTTGTGGCGTTTTCAAACGTAAACAGGCCCCTGCACAGGAAACCTCCTGTTGCAGAAGGAATGGGGCGCAGGGGCTGGAGGCTCCTTGAATGCGCCTGCAGAGCTAGAGCAGAGATGCTCCTCTGGGGTGTCTCCTTGGCCCACAGAGATGAAGAAGGTGGTCTGGGGTTCAGACCAACAATAACCCAGTGATTACAGGGCTCCTCACTAGCTCGGAGACCTGCAGAGCTCTTACGACACAGACTCTAAAGGAAAAATCCACCTTAGACCTAACTTGCTTTTGTTCTGCTGGCTTTGATTTGGTTCCTGCCTGTGTGAAAGCAGAGCTTTCATTCATGGACAACTCTTACCTCAGATGTCCAGGGATGGCCCACACATCCTGAGCAGAAGATCCCTGAGCTAAATCACAGCTGCCCACTGTCCTAGGGAGGCCCCTTTAGATCCAAAAGGAGGACAAAAGTTAAGAGTCAGCTTGTCAGAAATGGACTTGGGCATCAAAATTACAAATCTGCAGTGGACAGACTGAGATCAAGAGCGTGGGAAAAATGAAGGACCTGAAGCTTTGGTCTTGAATTGCTGTGATCATGAGGAAGCCACTTCCCAGTGTAAGACTCCATCTCCCCTCTGCTGTCTCTTGAGACTGTAAGTGGTATGGGGCAGCGACTGCCTCATACTGCACAGCAGGATCTTCTCCAGACAGTGTGACAGCTGGAAGCAACAACAGACTTTTCCTTGCAGACTTGCTGCAAGCCCAGGGGAGACATGCCAGTTTTGGCATGCTCCTCAGTGCTGACAGCCCCTCCAGTGAGGAGGAGTGAGATGGAGGGAGGAAATGACTACAAATAATTTTCAGGAAAAAAATGACTGAGAATAGTAGGGAAGTGGGGGAAAACAGAGATTCAGTCCTGACCTTGTGATTTCGAGTCACTTGAGATATTTATAGCCTGGAAGTCTACTGTGGCCACTTAATCATTTGCAGTTATTCTCTCCAGTGTGCAGGCTGTACTGCGATAGCCCATCATTGTTGTGGCTGTGTGCCGATAATGTTTGGCACAATGGGAGGAAACAGAAAGCCTGGGACAGAGCCAGTGACTGGGCCAGGCAATGAATGCCCCCTCCCATCCAGTGGGACAGGGATGGGCCACCTCCACCAGCCAGGCTTGAGGCAAGGGGCTCTTGGAGCAGAGAGGTCTGAGTGACTGTGTGGAAGCAATCCAGGGTTTCCAATTCCCTCATACCTGAACTCTGCCAGACATCTCTCAATACTTTCTTGTAGCTGCTGGAACACACACAACAGCAGCAACCCCTTCAGCTTTCCTCACCATTTTTGTGAGAGCCCTGTCCTCGGAGCTGGCAGGATGTAACAGGCAGCTCTGAAGAAAGGAACACAGAGGGAGCCGTGCTTGCCTGACCCACCAGCAGCACCTTGATACAAACAGAGGTTCACACAGCCCTATGAAGGCACCCAGGTAGGCAGATCCACCTACCCAGGACTGAAGAAATTACTCACCTGGTCAATGAACTCTGGGTGGGTCTAGTCACTAGTGCAATTCTGATGAGTGTACAAATCCTGTGCTCAGCCAGAAAGGTGCAGGGAGCACAAATGTACAGAAATAAAAGCACGGGCAGCTCCCAGTTTGGAATTTCCATCCACTTAACCCTGATAGATGTTGGCCCCACAGCAGCTTTTCTGGGCTTGATTTGCTTCTGGCTTTCACCTGGCTACTGCTCTCTCTAGGTGTAAGAGCAGAAGCAGACCCCACTGTTTTTTCTCGAGGAACACAAAAAGTCCATGTATTAACATGGAAACAGGATTATTACCAAGTAGCTCTCACAAACTTGGGAATAGTGCCCAGGAGGCTGAGATCTTGGAAAGACCTTAAGAACTTTCTTGGGGTACTTAACGTTATTTACTTTCCAGCAGGAGAGCTGGAAAAAATGCCAAACAAACAAAGAGTTCCAACAACCCGACACCAATCTGGGAGCTGCTGAGCTACTGCAACTCCCTAAGCGATGGGAGGCACAGACAGTGGATTGTATACTTTGTCGGGAAGGCCTCAGGAACAGAAAGGCAACTCTGTTTGCAGGCAAGGCAAGGAATTGCACAGCAAGCAGCTCTGAAAGCACTGCACATTTTAACCCCTTGCTGAACATTTACCAAGCAGGAAAGTGTGCCTTTTAAGAGACATGAAGGATACAGTGATGCAAAGCTAATCTACTACATCAGTGTGGGTTCAGTTTTAAAGCATTTGCATTCCTACATGGGCTCTTCCCTTGTGCAAGTATAAGAAGGTTATTCTGTGCTGTTACACATCTCAACACATTTGGTTTTGATAACTTGATACAATGCTTAACAGAAGGTATTTAATTGTCTGAAACTGTTAATTACAGTGATACCAGCAACACTGCCCTCCTGAATAGCTCACCTAAGCAGCTTCAAGCTCTTTGCTAAATATCAACCCCTGCTTTATGCGTGCAGTGACATTTATCCCTGTTTTGCACACAGCTTGCCTGGTTCAGACTGACAGAAGAGTATCAAAGAGTCACAGACAACCTCCTGAACCCCCTTCTCCAGTCCTTCTCTCCTCATGCTCTAGCTCTCCTCTGCATTACCTTCCCTTGGGTTTCTCTCACAGATTACATCTTCTTCACACAGGAAAGTGCTCTAAGCCACAACAAGAAACCTCCTGGACCCTGGCACTAGTTTGGTAGAGTGCTAGGGAATAGTTCTATTGAGCCTGGGAGAGCAGCCAAATTCCAGCAACACAGAGGCAAAGCAGATGTGCACTCTGTGAAGAAGACACCCTATCTCAACAATGCAGAAGAACATCACCAGTTCCCAGCCTCAGTTTTCCTTGTGAGCTGCACTGGCTGGCTGCTTCCCCAGTGCTGGCTGGGGACTCCTTCACAAACCCATCTGCCTCAGGATGCTGGATACCAAGGGATGGTTAGGGTAGAAATTGTGAAGGGAGACCAGGTTTCAGTTGGAAATTGAGAGGTTGGAGATGACATCCTGGAGTCAAGGAGGAAATGAGTGGTGGTAAAGAGGGAGAGGGAGGCTGCTGCCTGTGCTGTTTGTGGAACAATGTGCTGAGAGATGGACTGCCACCTGGACAGACAGAAAGTCTAAAGGGAAGTGACTTTCATTTCTGCAGTGCAGCTTCTGGCTGCTCCCCATCATACCATGGCCATGGCCCTTCCCACCATATTCTTTCCAGTTACAGGACAAAGGACCTACCTGATGACAGAAGACTCCCGCTGCTTCCGCTGATAATTTTGCCTTTACTCCCCATGTTGGCCAGCTTTGAGGTCTTGAGGGTTCCAGTTTCGGTCAGGTCAATCGCAATCTCACTCAGGCTTCTTGCAGCATGAATCTTGGACTGGAGGTGGACACAGGAGTTAGTAATGATCTAACTTCTATTTGCTCTTGAAAGCTCACAGAAGAAAAAAGACCTTTCACTGTGGCAGGAAACAGGCCTCCACAGCAAACTTGGATTATTTTACAAGAATAGAAGCAATCTGGCACAGTATTCACTGCTGTACTTTTTACATTCTTAAGTGGGTACAATTCTGGCATCGCTTCCTGTTGTTTGGGTTTTTCTCTGCTTTGCCATGCACATTTTTCTCTCTTAAACAAAGGATGTATGGAGCCACTGTTTTACCACATACAATAAGAAACCTTCAGAAATGCCATCATAATAACCTGCTGAAAAGCTCAAAGGCTAAAGACCATCTCTAGCATCTAAAGGAAGCCAGAAGCGGCCTTCACAAATCAGCAATAAGCTTTGGAACAAGACAGTGAGGACATGGCTTAAATGGCTGTCATGAGAAGTTGGAAGAAAATCCTGACAGGAAAACACATTCAGGTTATTGTCCAGACTAACAAGCTGCATGAAGCGCCCCTACTGTGAGGGACCCCTTCAAAGCATTAACATTACTCCAGTAAGAAACAACAGCCAGCCCAGCTCAGTAACTGGTCACACTAGGGCATGGCCATTGTTCAGCACCAAATATCAACAAGATTGTTGCAATTTGTAATTACAAGAAAGTAAATAATGCATAGTATGTAAACCTAGAAAATAGAATAGAATATTTCAGCTGGAATGGACCTCCAACAGTCATCTCAGCCCATTGCTCAAATCTTACAAGCCCTATGCTTCTGAGCTTCAATTAACTTGTCCTTGCAGGGCCACTGACCTGCAAATTTAATTTCCCAGAACATGGAAAGTTGTTGTCACATTTTGCCAAGACTCTCCAACTGCAAGAAGAGTTTTATCCAAAAAAGGGGCGAAGCCCCAGTTAAAGATCACCTAAGCATTCACCTCTGCACCTTCTTAAGGCCAGAAGAGGCTCAGCCCTGGCCATACAGCTCAGAGGATGGGCACATCATTACTGTGCTAACAAATCAAAGCTGACTGATGTCCACATACCAGGGTGTGATCTGTTCCCGCTGGAAATAACATGAAACAGGACAACCAGGAACACTTGTCATGATGGGATTTTCAGTGTTACTTCATATCTTCAGGAAAAAGTAACCATTCCAACAAGAACTAAGGCTGAATTGATGGCTGAGTGCGCACCACTGAGCTTCTTAGCTCTGTTACTGATGTGCTGTGGGGCTTTGGGTAAGACACTTAAGGTTAAGTTCTTAGTGATCCCCACCTCTGTTTGCATATCAGTGAAATAATAAGGGAAAGAAAATGTCTCCCTGTTGCACACTGTATTTTTAAGATTAATTTAAGACTGTAAATGAAGAAAGTACTAGGAAAGCCTTACAATGAAAACACCCTCAGAAGTATTATCATAATTTAATATTCTTGGGTATTTATAGGCTCCATTGTTACCATTCGAAGTACCCAAATGCCTCACAGGCTTATTTCCATAACAATGCCAATAACAGGGCGTGTGGTCTCACTTGTTTGAGTGCAGAGGCTGAACTACCTGACAAGATATCGGAGCAGATCAGTCAACCAGTACTAGCCCTCTTCAACTAATGCTGAAACCAGTTAGACATGTCTCATTTCCAGCAGTTCCTCCCTAAAATCAGCCCCAGGAGAAGGACAGCACTCTTTAGCTTCTTGGATCAGATGTTCCTGGTCAGAAACAAGGCCTGTGAAACATATTCTTCAAGTATCTCTGTATGAAAGGAGGGCTTCAGTGAATCGTTTTCCACAGGGTCCCTCGTGGAGCGCTCAGGCGGCGCTGCCAGCACCCACGCGAGCACACGATCTCACCTTCACAGGTGGTCACGAACAGCCGCTCACACCCACAGCCTGGGCACGAACCGGAGACACAGAGGTGAGAGGGGTTCTCTGCCTGCACTGCCGAGGCGCTCAATGGAACCAACACACCCGAAGGGAGCAGGGACAAAGAAGCAAGAACAGAACCCACACGTGGTTTTATCCTGAGAGCTCCCAAAGGCGGGCAGAGCATCAGAAGCCAATAGTCTGAGGGCTCAGGGGCAGAAGCAAGGATGAGAGACATAACAGGGGCCAATGGGAAAAGGGATGGGAGGGGGGAGAGGGCCAGTGACCAGCGGAATCTCGGTAAAGGGAGAACTTTCTAGCACAGTGGTTTAGGGAGAGACCAATTTGAAAGCAACAGAGGGAGGTATAAAGTGGACTTTGCCACCACAACAGCTCTGAAAGGATAGTTCCAGGTGAGGAGGAAAATCACTGCTTTTATCTAATGAGATTTCTTTCTACTGAAATCTTGGTTAGCCTAAGCATGAACTGCTTTCTTGCTGCAATGCCAGACCTTTGGAGGTAACAAGCCTTGCAACTGCCTTTGTTCTGCAGATAAATTCCCTGCAGTTGTATATATGCTGTATATGTACATACATATATGTAGGGTTATGTGTACCTTGTATAACTCTGGAAACAGCTATATTGATCAAATCCAGTGTCTGCCTGACCCAACACACTGAGTCCTGGCACTGCATGCCCCAGAAAGGCACAAACCCCAAGTCTGCACAGACAGGTCCTCCTGCTCCATGAGGTTTTCCTGTTTTTGTAGGATAGTTACAGCAAGAAGCCCTGCAGTTTATTTCCATTCATGTTCAGAATACAAATTAGGGCACACTGTGGCTCTACCTGTCTGACTGGGCACCAACCAAAGTGCTGAGTGAAGGCAATGTGGCTGCTGGGTGCTGTTGTGGTCCTGGCCAAGCCAGCAGTGGCTGGAAGTGTGCCCTACATAGGGCAAATGAAAAGATGATATAAGACCAAAGCCTGGCATCCCTGAAGCCAGGAGAGAGGAAGAACAAACCAGCAGACAGGATTAGCAGGACAGAGTGAGCTTCCTCCACAGAGGGTACAATTCAAACCTGCTGAAGACATAGGAGAAGGTTTTAGATCTGATCACAGTTGTGCTAATGGTGCCCTGCACTGCACAGTGTGGATGAAACATTTCCTGGAAGGAATGGGGTTAATTTTCTTTGCTGCTCAGTCCCTGCTGCCTCTGCTGCCTACAGCAGTGCCAGTCAGCGTCAGGTGGTCTCATGCATTGGACAGGCTCTCAGCAGCAGCAGGAATCAGACCAACAGCTTATTTCACACAGGCCACTGAGCAGCAGCCAGCGCGAGGCCGGTGCAGGCTGTGTGCTGCAGCGCAGCACTGCAAAGCTGGGTTACACCCCATTAGTGCTCCCCCGAGCCCCGCAGTCCCTCCAGGCTCAGAAATTTTAAAGCACTTAGTGCAGACCTGCCAAGTCTCATTTAGATGGAGGAAGACTGGCTCATTCATGAGTCATTTCAAAGCATGGGGCCAAACTGATCTCCAGTGCTGTTCTGACAGGGTCAGAGGGTGAAGAAAAATCCATAAGTGAAATGAGGAAGAAGATGGACACTAGGGATGAATTTATCCCTCTTGCTGCAGTGATGGGGCTTTGCTGGAGGTGATTCCTTGAAACCCTTGGCCTATTTTCTACCAGTTCATTCAGCCAAAAAGCCTTGCACTTGGAGGAACATGCTGTTGAAAATTCCCACAAAATGGGATTTCTCAAGGTTTCTAGGCCAAACGTTTGATTGACTCAGTGCAGACACCAGAGCAAAGACATGCCTTGAAGTCCTGCTGCATCTGTCTCCCGAAAAAAAAGGGGAAGCTGACAGGAGTGGTGCACGCTGACAAGCTCACTTGGGAAGCTGGGGATCTTTTCAGTCTCCACGTTACGCTTCAATTGCAGGGAAAGAGAGACAGATCAGTGGGGAGTGAGACGCTGGGAACCCGGAGAGCTGGCAGGAGCTCAACATGGAGTGAGGCTGCAGAAACGTCGGGGACCTCACTTGCAAAAGTGCCAGAATCCAGGCAAAGCGGATTTTATTTCTTTTAAAAATCAAATGAAGGGTTTTCTTTCCAGTGGAGCTGTTGGTCCAGATCCAACTGGTGCCCAGTTATGTGAGGAGAACAGAGTTCAAGCTTTCTTTATCATTATGTCACATCTCCCGCCATCTAATCTACATCACTGGAGCAAATGCTCAGCTGCAGTGAGCTCCAGCAGGCTTTTTCCTCTAAGTTTGTTTTTTATTTTTCTTTCTTTTGTCAAAATGATATGAAATGCCAAGTTTAGACATGAAAGGAAGGAATATCTAAGTTTTGCTTTGAAGTTGAGGATTCAATTGAAGTGGGGCCTGAGATTTAAGGGGCTGCAAACCCATGCGACCTGAAACTCAATAAATGTTTGTCTAGGCCCCTGAGAGCTGAACCGAAGACATTTCACATCACCCCTCTCTGCGATATGATTTACTAGTTTTCCAAAGCGAAGCTCATATGAGCACAGTGTCCTTGAAGTGACCAGCAGGATGAACTGAACAGATCAATTAAAATTGATGGATCTATCAATATTGACAGTGTCAATACGTCAAAGATGAGGACAACAGACGAAGATACCAGTTCCCTTAAGAGAAAGGGACAAAAATATTTGTACGCCTTAACTTCAAAGCCTCAGCATGACCACTGGGATTATTGTGACAAAGCATGCTGACATGGTCACAGACGTGACAGGTTGACAAACGAGGGCTGGTGGGTGGTGCTGCCTGTAGGAGTGTGAGAGAGGGGAGATCAGATTGAAACACAATCTACCAACAACAAAAGGAGTCACTGAAGGGAAGTCCTGAGTGTTTCTGAGACCTGGTTTCTTACCAAAGAAATAGGAGGAGGAGGAGGGAATCTCCTTTTGTTTGTTGGTTGCTTGTGACCTAAATACCTTACAGCTAGATCAGCAAATCCATCTGGCTAAAAGTAAAGAAAAATAAACTTCTGTTTCATTGAAATCTATCTCTGAGTTGACAGAGAGGACTGTGCACTGCCCTGAAGGTCCTGAGCAGAGCAGGGGGAGAGGAAGGCATCCCTTGGTATCAGTGAATATGCAATTTTGTCCATATTTACAGCTGGCACTTAGGCAGGGTTGGGAAGTTGGCTACATCCTAAATTCAATACAGCTTACAGCAACTAAGGTGAAATTGCATTAGATGAGACATGGCCAAAGTGGGTGCAACCATGCCCAAAACCATCCAAAAGTCCACCCACTCTACAATAGTCACAGAGCTCATGATGGGGAAAGCAATATCAGAAGGGCTTAGAACGAGTGGGACTAACAGCCCACTCACGGCCCTCCACATAATCCCAGAAAGCCAACTTGATTCATTTGACTGGAAGAAAAAATAATGCAATAAAGAAA
This sequence comes from Corvus hawaiiensis, assembly GCF_020740725.1. Classification (NCBI taxonomy): domain Eukaryota; kingdom Metazoa; phylum Chordata; class Aves; order Passeriformes; family Corvidae; genus Corvus; species Corvus hawaiiensis. The sequence goes on along the minus strand of NC_063216.1, from coordinate 73,392,348 downwards.
AGCAGGAAAAAGAAATATTTTTCTGCCAGTTTAGTGGGCTGAACTGACTCATGAAGGGACCTGATAGGGCCAGGGCCTGGGCAAGGAAGGGAGCAGCCTCGGCCTGAAAATACAGGCAGTGCTTTCAAAAATAGCAAGATATTAAGATTGTTTCAGGCATTTGGAGGATCATCACCTGCACGTTCTGCCATTTTACCAGAGATGAGGGCCAATGCAGGTACCCACTCAATACAGGCTCTGTCTTCTCTGTGAAGCTTTACTCCAGTGTGCTCGTATGGAGAGGGAAGTCTGCATGAGAAGTCTTTTCTCTGTATCAAAGTAATCTCTAAGTGATCAAAGTGATCTCCTGCTGCTCTGGGTATGCCTAAAATTACTGATGAAAGGAATTAAGAGGGAGAACACACACTCCTCTGGTTTCAAGGTGGTTTCTTTTGTGTATTGCGTGGCCCTTTGTGCAGTACCAGATTGCGATCGTTCCTTGTATGGCCAGGCTGTCAAACCTCCTGCCCCCCTCCTAAAATAATATCCCTACCCCTCATTTCTAGGGAAATACAACAGTAAAAAGCAAGGAACAGCAAGAAGAATCCAAAAACAGTTGTAGATTGTGAAGCTTCTTTGAACTCAGTTATTGGGAAGCTGCCCTAACTTTATGACAGAGTTCAAGACGTGGAAACCATCCAGACAGGGATGTGACCCTATCTGCTTGCTAACTTTGGCTCCTTCAATTTGGCCACAGTTCAAGACAACCTTTTCCTCAATCCTTACTCCCATAGGCATGAATTCAATATAAATTTTCTCAATCAGGTCAAGATTAGCCAATATCTTGAGTCGATCTGCCTTTTTTTTTGATCTTGAGTAGAAAGGGAGGGCAGGAAAGAAGCCACCATCTGGACTTGGCCTGGCTGGGATAGTGAGGAGTGAGAAGGACTCACCCACTACAATGTGCACTTCCCATGCTCACCTTGCTTTGCTTCCTGTCCAGGTAGAACTGATGTTGACTAATGGCCATAGCCCAGATAGACTTTATTAGTGCTGGACAGGCGTACCACGTATGCACAGCGATGCCACTATGCCCAAAAGTCCTCCTGGTCACAGATGCCCTGGAGAGGAGAAAAAAATGAACTGGGGTTACACAAAGGTTTCACCAGATTGCCTTCTGTGGCAGAACCTGTCACAGATCTCATAGTAAAAGCTGCTGTCTTTACTTTGTAAACCCTTGTGCTAATGGGAAAAAATGCTTAGAAACCAGGAATAAGTATCTAATCAAGCCATGGGAGCATTTACTTTAAATATCTCCTCAGGATAGCAAGCTCCAGAGGACTAACGGTAAAGATCATCCAGTTTGTCCAGCTCAGACTGTATCTCTGGGTTTGTCTGAGCTGATGTTGACTTGCTGCATATCCCAGTGGAGTCACCAAGGTCAAAGCCTGCGTGAATCCTCTGTGTCTCATCACATGCAGAGACATCTGAGGCTAAGTCCTCACACCCTCCACTACCTCTGGCTTTGGACAGTGGCTCTCAAATATTAGGACCCAGGTAACAACTGAAGATCCACAGGATCAGTGGCTACTTTAGGAAATGTGAGCAAAACTCTTCAGGAACCTTGATTTCCCCACTTACAAACAGATGTAACAGGATTTGCCACATGGTATGGGAGCAGGGAGTTGTGAGGCTCAGAGGGGGCTGCCTAGTGCCCTGGAGAGAAGAATGGACTCAGTGATTAGCTGAGTAGATTTATAAACAGGAAAAATAAGAGCTAAATATTTCTTCTCTGGGACTCCCAATTGTTCTCAAACATTAGCAAAAAAACACAGGCTAGGTTTCCCCATGCTTTCACAGCTGTACAAACCTGCTTGATTATTCCTCCCCATCCCTCAAAAGCAACCCCACCAGAGCAGCAGAGCCCCTGACACCAGCACAGCACACATCCAGGCTCTCAGCATCCTGGTCTGTGGAACTCTTCCCACTGCAGGGGTGGAGCTCTGGCTGGAATAAACCACACCACTGACCTACAGAGCCCCAAATAAATGAGGGCCTCCTCTCCAGTCTGTTAAGATGAGTAGGATTATGAAATGATGTGACATGAGTACAAAGGCTTGCTCAGAAACATGACACTTTTGGGGACATGGATGGTGAAGAGGGACCAGTGCAAGAGACAGCCTGGGGAGCAGGGGTGCTGAAGAGGGCCTGCCACAGTCCACAGTCAGCAGGGACTCTGAGCCATGCAGGTGTGGAGGTGACACTGCAGGACAGCCCAGGAGCTCTGCAAGGGAGAGTCAACTCTTTTACCAGCACTCACAAGTCCTCAAGCCTGCTAAGGTTCCCCACCTGTCCATGCAGTGGCCACCTCTCTTCTGGTGCTTGTAGGCTAGTGCCTTGTCCAAAGCTGGAGGTGAACATGGAGGGGTGAACAGCTGAAGAAAGTTGTGATGGAGCCAAGAATGTAAGAAAACCAAAACTCTGCAGCAAAATGAGAACTGCTGGCAACATTCAGTCTGGGAGAGGGCTGACAGCCATTGCATCAGGGCCTTTTCAGTGCTTCAAAATGTGTTAAAGTCAAATTATGGAGCTACAAATCAGAGCGAAATTTCTGAGAAAACCGCTGTGGCCAAAGCAAATAAACTCTGAGACAACTGGGATCTCATGTTTCAGTGTTACCCTGTACCGAGTCCTTTCCTTGTGAATGGTGCTAGAGACCTTGTCCCATTAGGAGTATTGCTCTTGTGAGAAAAGCCTCCGTGGATGCAACAGGACAGCAGCTGATGGTGCTGGGCTGCCTCACTCCTGTCACTGGACAGGGAATGAAGGCTGTGCTGGGAGGTGTTCTTAAAGTTGAGACTGGAGAGTAGATCCAACTCTGGATGCTTTATATTGGTCTAAGGACACAAACCACTGCAGCACATTGGCATGTAAGGCTCTAAGGCATTTAGGCACTCAAACATGGGCTGAGGCCTTAATTCTAGTGTCATCATATTCAGTTCAAATGCAGTTACTCCTGAATTCTTAGAAACATACTCTGCAAACCATTCATCTTCTTACTCTAAAAGCAGTGATTTCTATTTTTTTTTTCTTTTTGGAACCTGTACATGTTTCCCCATCAGAACAGCAGACTCCGTTAGAGCGTCTGCAGACTTTGCTGGTCAGAGCTGTGGATTTGCTTTTCACAGCTGTGTTTGAAGACCTGAGAGAGATGGCCCATGGGTGTTTTTTCCATGACTTCCCTCCATGCATGCTACATGTGCTATGGAATTAACCCTGTTGATAGCCCCTAAAATGTATCATTTTCCTCCTTTATGGGATAAGTAAGTGCAATGAAAGGAGGTTAAATGGCTTGTTGGGGACAGGAAGCCATGGGCAGAGGCAGGGCTTAAAAACATACATTGTGCTGCCCAGCCCTGGCCACAACCACAGAGCTGCGCTTGCTCTCCTGACTGTGGCTTCGCTGACTCAGGCTCTGGTTTGGCTACGAGGAGAGGAATGTGGAGAGAGCACTGCATTGGCTACTCCTCCGCCTCCGCAAGCTGAACAACTCCTTGCAGGAGTCCATCCCACTTGGCTGGGAGACTACAACCCGAGCTGTCTTCCCACCACGCCACTGCAACGTGCTGTGCTGCATTACAGCCTGAGTACCAGTTCCACCTGGATGGGGGCACTCTGGATACAAAAACCAATCAAAATGATACAAAACCCAACCAAACTAATTCCCTTGTAGCAAGAAAGTACCAGGCTGACAACCTGGGGCACGGCTTTGTCCTCCTGGTGTTGAGTCAGAGAAACAATGCAATGGAATTAAAAACGGAAGCTCTTCTGTGTCACTAATTCCTATCACCTAAATACAAATGAAAGAGAAGAGGTTGCTCTGTGTGGTCACATTTCATGCATGACATCGCTTTGCAAATGTCACCATGATTTTAAGGTCCCAGAGCTATTTCCTTTCTTTTTCTTGCAACTGCTCCTTCCAGGAAACAGGCAGAACTTAGGACATTTAGGGGCTCCTGGCTGTTGGTCACTCAGAGCACGTGTTTCTGACGCCTCACCGGCTGCCAGAGCCTCAGTGGGGGAAGGAGTGCACTACCCCCAGATCCTGCTGCTGGAAGATCTCCCAGTGTATTCTCAACTTTGGGAATTTGCTCTGCTAGGTTTCATGCGACTGTTTACATGCTTAATATTAAGCAGATGCTTTGAGGTTCTGCTGACCCGGAGCTGCACAATGACATGAGTTGCTTTACTTGGTGCTTGTTTTAACAAAATGCACCTCTGCAGACAGGCACTGTTGTACTGGTGTGACTGTGCTCATATCAGGGTAAATAAGGATAGAAATTGCATGCAAAATTCCCCTAATAAAAGTACATCTATTAGTACACAGATAGGCATGGGAAACAGGTGAAACAGGATCACAGCTGAGTGATCAGCAAAACACACTGCTACCAGCAGATCATCAAATCAGTCTGGGCAGAGAGATGGTTTCCATCAGTGGTATCATACTTACAGTGCAAGTGAAACATTGCTTTTAGTCAGAATAACTTTCAGAGCCATGCACACACTGTGTGCTGTAACCATCCAGTAATTGAAACACACCATCAGTGCTAAACGCACTGATGGGATGCACAGAGTCCCTTGAACTCTCACATTAGGATTCCAAAGTAAGAAAAAAAGACTCCTGTGCCAAAAAGACTGATGGGCTTTCATTCAGGCTGCCGGTAAAAGTCTGGTTCCGTGCCATTCCTTTCGGTTGTACTACTGAATATTTATTTACAAAAAAGCATGTGAGTACAAAATCTGGCGCTCGTCTCCGGGCTCTGAATGAAACACGGACACAAGGCAAACCCCCCTTTCGCGCAAGGGGGCTGCCGGCACTGCAGCTGGGGCACCGGAGCTGCACAGTCCCGGGGGTCACAAGGTGCCAGAACAGAGGGAAGGGGAAAAAAGCATACCGCTAGGAGCCGAGGGGAAACACACCCTCAAAAACGCACACCAGAAGCCGAAACGTCCCGCTGGAAGGAAGCAGCAGCCCCCGGCTTGGTACCCGCTGCCTTTCTCTTACGTGTTCCCCAGCTACCAAGCGCAGCGAGCCCCGCACAGCGGCGGGGGCAGGGCGGCTCGGCAGGACCCGGCTCAGCCCGGCTCGGCACCGCATAGCCCGGCTCAGCCCGGCCCGTCTCGTGGCTCACCTGCGCGGATCGTGCACCTCCACCGAAAACTTCTTCTCGCGGAAATAGAGGTTCTCCAGCTGCCTCCATTGGAAGATCTGCGGGGAGAAGAAGGGGATGAGGCGCCTCCGCGCGCTGCCTCGCCCAGCCCTGCCCGCCGCTTCCTCCCGGCGCTGCGGCGGGAATGCCCCGCTGCGCTGCGCTCCGCCCCGGCCCGCCCGCGCCCCCCGCCCCGGACCCGCGGGGCAGCCCCGGGGCGGGCGGCGTCCTCCGTCCCTCTGTCCCTCCTTCCCTCTGTCCCTCCTTCCCTCCCGCCCGCCGGGCCCCCGCTGCCCGCGGAGGGCTCGGTGCCGGGGGCAGGCGGGGAAGGGCGCCGGTTTCACTCTGCGGGGCCAAACGCGTTGAAACACATGTAAATTCTGGGCAAACGGGATTCGACTACATTTTCCTTGGAGGGCTGGGACCTGGGGTGGGTGCATCGGCCCCTGGCACAGCAGACTTTCCCCGGGGTGAAGGAGGTGAGACCCCCATGAGGGCGTCTCGCCCCGCTCCACCCAAGTGCGATACCCAGGCTCTGCTTTTATCCCGCATTCCACGTAAAACTGGCACAAGCATGAGCCGAGTGGAGTCAGCTTATCTGTCCCAGGTGCTGTCAGGCTCGTGGTGGCGATGCCCAAGGCTCCAGGTGCTCCCGGCAGTACAGAACACGGCAATGAGCAGGTCATATCCCAGCTCCTGTTTTACAGGTTGCCCTGCCGGGGCATCTCAGAGCAGCACTGGGACAAAGCAAACACTACCACCAAGGGGGAAACTGAGGCACGAAGCTTTCCATGGGAGCAAAATGCGGCGTACCCTCGCCCTTGAGTCAGCATGGGCCAGCCCTGGAGGGCCCTGCGTGCTCCTGGGCAGTGGGATGCTCTCACACGGTCCCTGTGCCCACACTTCTGCCGTGAAATAACCCCCATCTCCCAGGCAGGAGGGCGGACCGACCTCAGGAGCAGCGAAGGACGCGGTGACAGCCAAACAGTGCCAGCTCCGCAAACCACCACACCGTCACCACCGCGGGCAGCTCCACCACTGCCTCCTCCTTACAAATGAGGAAACCGAAATCCAAACTCTGGCTTCCAGGCTTCTAATCCACAGGGAGGAGGCAGCCTCCACCCCCCTGGGCATCGCGAACTTCAGCTTCCCTGCACTGCCCCTAGCAAGCAACAGAGCTGGGGAACGTAGCCCCGCTGCTGGGGAGCACAGCCAGCAGAGTTTTCCCTGATTTACACTCCTTCTCCCACTCCAAGTAGCTTCTATGGAGTTCCTGTTCTACCCCCGAGGAAGGCGCTAGCTCCTGACACGCCGAGATAAACCTCGGTTGCCAGTGTCAGCGCTCTGGAGATAAGTAAACAGGAGGCGTAATTTGATTTACACAGATATAGCTGCTGGCGGAGCTGAAATCTAGAGAATAAAACAAACCTCCAGAGAGGACCCAAAATTTTCTCCTTGCTGGTGTTATGGGGGCAGCAGAACTGAGAATATTTGTTTGTTAAAGTTTCCAAGTAAGGTTGGGTTTTTTTCTCCATTATTTTTTTTCCCTTTCTGTAACAGGGTGCTTGGAAGGAAGGGTGGGGAGTAAGAAGGGCACTGAGTTGCCCCATATTCTGGGGCTGTCCACGTTGCAGGGGGCAGGGGAAGAAGGGGGCCAGGAGAGATGAGAAGTCTGAAAGGTTGAGTTGCATTGTCCTTAGGGGGTTATTTTATTCCTCCACTGGAAATATTAATTGCTGCGTAAAAGTTGTAAATACCAAATGAAGCACAGAAACACCCACTATTTTACCCACTGAGGGAGGACAGACACAGGGTGAAAGGGTTAAGCTGGAAGCTGAAGTCTGACTCCTCTTTAAGCGCCTGGCTTCAAAGGCATGAAAAGGAAGTTTGGGGCTTAAACTCCCACAGACAACAACTGGGGTCAAGCTGAAAACATCCCTCCATGCTTCCAGATGCCTGTCCACAAGGCGGGGAGGACAGCGCGGCTGTGCTGCACGGCATGTGCAGAGGACGTGTTTGGGAGGCGCTCAGACATGTGGAACACATAAGAGTCTAAACAGCCAGCAGATCACACCCTTCAGAAAATATCCCTCTGTCCCCAGGTCCCCCGTTGTCATTTATGACTAAACTTCGGCGTGGCGCAGGAAGAATTTGAAACTTTTCTGAGCTGCTGGCAGCTGCTCTATTTGGATGCTCTCCTGCCCATCCTCCCCCTCTGACTCTGCCGGATGGTCCCCTGTGCTCGGATCCTTTTCTATTTTACCCTCTCTGCTACCAAATCTCCCAGTGCTGTTTGCTAACGGAAGCTCTGTTTCTCGTTTCTCTTCGATGATTAACTCCAACTGTCCAAACACACACGGCTCTGGGGAAGCTGTTCAGATGCCCAAATGTAGGCATGGAGTGCCCTTTTCCATGCCCCAGGGTTCCTTGCCTGGCCCCTGGCTGCTGCCCTGGGTGGGAGGAAGCCTGACATAGGTCCGGTGCTGTATCTGTGAGCCTCACGCAGATGTCTTGGATCACCAGCAGTGCCTAAAACAGCATTAGACACCTACGTTTTGGGCACTGGAGCAGCTCCCCAGATTGCTGAATTTTTATATTTAGTTTTGTTATTTTCCTTGGCCGGGCACAGAAGGAGACAAATCCAGACTCTTGGGAGGGAGGGGGTGAAAGTGACCCCACAACCAGAGTTTGTGTCTTTTATTCCATAGCTCTGCTCTCCAGAATGTGCACGTGTATTTTACCATTGCTGTAATCATGCTCCATTTGCTCCCCAAGTATTTTTCTACAGTCTCCCACTCCTTTTTCCCACACTGATCTGAGAGGTCTCTCCCTTCCTATACAAAAGGAATCCAATCTGCAAAAATGTGAATACCCACAAGAAAGTATCCACTTTCCTGTTAGCTGATCTCAATCCCTCCAGAGAAACAAAGCCGAAGGTCCCCCTTCAGCCAGACCTCCTAATGTAAGCAAGCTGTTCCCTTCACCAGTTGCCCGCCTTATGCACAGTCTCAAATTGATGTTAATGCAGTGACAGATGCACAAGGTGCCATTAGTGGATCTTCCTAAATGGAAGCATAATTTTTACCCATCAAGATCCTTTTACCACGCTGGTGATTGCAGCCTTCACTAGGGAATAGACCCACAGCAGGGAGCTGGTCATAATTTCAACAGGGTCTTGTGGAACTGCAGTGACAACAGATGTGTGCTGGTTTTGGGGCTGGTTTGAGTCAAAGCATCCAGGTTCATGGCAGGTTTGCCTCTCCCTGCACTGAGGTTGGGTCTGGTTTTGTGTTGTTTGGCTTATGATTGTCTTTGGTTAATTTGCTGGGTTGAATCCAATGCCTGCACTTGTGGGTGGGACAATTTGTATAGGTTTTACTGGGATTGTAGCAGAGGTGCAGTGACCCTTTGACAAAAAGTATGTCAGCAAGGACTGGGACAGCATCTCCCCAAACACGCTGGAAATGGGGCTTAGGAGAAAGTCAATCATTAACACAAGCTTAGAGGACAGTTCCCCTGCCCTTGAGTAGCTGCCTTCACTCAGTGCCTGCAGACAAGGGGACAATTAGCGGTGCTGCAGAGGGCCAAGTCTCTGTGATGTGGTGGTTTGCCCGCTGGGTTCTCTTCTGAGGTCAGCAGCTCATTTTGGATCATGCAGCTCTGGGCAGCTTTCAGATGGGAACAATTTTTGTTAGTGGCCATCATTACAGGCTGCACATGAGATGATTTAATCTTCAACAGACACTTAAGGAAGTATCCCTGAGACTGGCTTTTGAGCACAGCTGCACACTCACACATGCATGTGAAAAGGGCTACTAAAAGAGGAGAAAAGAATTACTCTTATTCCCTCCTCCTCCAAGGGCCTTGTCCCCGCTGTGGTCTCTGTTTCATCGTGCCAAGAAAACTGGAACTGACACTATCACTTGAATTTGAAAAACTGCTTATCAACCCTTGAACATTCAAGGAAATAACTGTTCCCTGTCAGACCACGTGCACTGTTTAAAATGTGTTGGAGTGGGTGGGGAGGCCTTGATGGGGAAACCAGTGCCAGAAATGGCTTCTACAAAGCTGGCAGCTTAGAAGAGGAGCCAGGAGAGAGATCTGAGTGCTGCATGGTGCGCTGCAGAGAATTCAGGTGCAAGCTACAGGAATTTTCTCATTGGAAACCCCTTCCAAGAGGCAGGCAAGCTTGCCAGGCACCAGATGTTTGTGACTAGTTACAAAGAGCTGCAGTCAAAGCCCTTCAGACGCAAGCTTCTTTTGTGAGCACATTTGTGGTTTGCTGGATGGTCCTTAATTAAGCTGAGCCTGGAGGAGAGAAGGCTCAGGGATCTGCATCCATTTCAGCTATGTGAGTCTGAAGGATTTTTTACCATTTTTATTGACCATGAGGCTGGTGCCATGGAGTTTGCACACGCCAGGAGGTAGGGTCAGTGTCAGAGTATTTGAAAAATGCTGGAGGTTCCTGGTAAAGAAGGGAATGTGTTTTGTGAATGAAATATGATTGTTTCTGGCTTGGTCACTCATGGCCTGGGTGACCTGGACTTTGCAGAGGTGTGGGGACCTGAGTTAGTGCGCTGGGCTGTGCTCTGCCCCTTTGTGCTCAGGGAGCCTTGCCGGAGTATTCAGTGGAAGTACCATGCCATATACTTGGGAACCCCTGGCAGTAATGAGGCTGTTGCTTGCTCCTGTGTTGCCCTTCAGCTCAGGCACAGGACGGAGGGGGTTGCTGAAGGCCAGCACTGGAGGTTGGTGCAGAGTGCTGTTTGAACTATGGTACCTAGAGAAACATGCCCAAATAGTACCTTTTGGAATAATTCCAAATCCTGAGGTTGGGGTATGGGGTCCCTGATACTGTTTTCTGCCTGCTGTGCCCAGAAGAGCCAGACTCAGCACTGAAGTGGAGAATGTGCGCTATAGCTGGGCATCCTGTGGGGACACAGTGTGAACCATTTTGCATTTGATCTCTTAAGAACCAAATATAAGTGCCCAGCAGTCTCATTTTCTTTCTCTTTTCTGTGTGCTGAATCACCTGAGATGGGGCACAGGCTGAATGCACACACTCTCAAGGGTTCCAGATTCATGCTTGGTGGCTGTTCACAGTCAAACCATCTGCAGAAATCTACAGCGGATCTACCTGCTGTTAGCTCTGTTTAATGACCCAAAGGGGATTTACAAAGAAGATGATGACAGACTTTGCTCAGAGGTGCCCAGCAAAAGTGTAAGAGTCAATAAGACGCAGGCTGCAGGGTTGCAGCAAGGGAAATTATTAGAAGATACCTAAATTAAAACCCCAAACCCCAAAACAATCAGTGCAGGCGGTCAAACACTAGGGCCATGAGTAACCTGATCAAACTCTGAAGGTGGCCCAACTTTTGGTAGGAGGTTGGACTAGAGACCTCCAGAGGCCTTTCTGACCCATAGTTTTCTTTGATTCTAAACATCTAATAAATGACCAACTGTAATTGCTGTTGGACTTGCTGACCTATATGACGTCTCCCAGTCCTTCAAGTCTTGCCACTTCATAGATGATTAATGCCTTGTTAAATCACACTATGCAGAAGGAAAAATCATCCCTCCAAATGCATGGACTACCACCCAGACTGGGTGCTCTGAATGGCTTCTGGGAAAGGCAGAGAAATGTGGCACATTTATAACAGTCCAAATGCAACCCCTTCCCTCGCCTACGCTATGGGCAAGAGCCAGCACTGGATGACATCCTGATACTAAAACTGGTATTAAACAATGGAACTAAAACAATGACAGTATTTTCACACAGCTTGCATGAGTGCAGTTACAAAATCCCAAGTCTTTCGTCCTGCAGTTTAAAGACAAAACAAACATAACAAAAGGAATTCCTCCTTGGAAATGTAATTCCCTCCACTGAACAAACCAGCAAGCAAAATTATGGGAGCTGAGTTATGCAGGAGGTCAGGGTGGAGGTTGTGAGCGGTCCCTTTTTGGCCTTAAACTCTATGGAAATCACAGCTCCAGCGAAGTCAATGGCAGTTTTGTCCCAGTGATTTCAGCGGGGCCATGGTTTCCGGGCATGGATTTGTGTTCTGCCTCAAGCCAACCCTGCTCCCATCAATCATACCTCTGTCAAACTAGTTAGAGTGAAGGAGGAAGGATTTGGTCCCGGCAGAACAGCACCATCTTAGCTCAAACAAATGGGCTCTTGTTTCAGGGGCAGATTTACCAAGAGATTTCTGTGGGCTGTCACCTGTGAATAAGTGTGACCCACTGCTGAGGGTGCCCCTGGGTCATGAGATGGGGATGCTGCTGCACCGTAACCTAGTCCTCCATCCTGCCACACTTCCATTCATTCCTTTATTTTTATTACTTTGGGGTATTTTTTTTCTTTCACTTCTCAAAACAAATAAAAAAGAAAAGACTTCCTGTGTGATTTGATGTGGGAAAAGCCCTACCAATGATCTTCCCAGAGGCTTGCCGTCCTCTCTTCCCTCATGGAATGAGAGAATGGCTTGGCTAAGTGGGACTTTCAGTGGTCTGTCAGCAATCCCAGCTCACTATCTAATTATTTCTTTGCCTCAGGCTTCAGGCCTCTTTTCTTGCCAAACAGACAAACAATTTCTGGTCCAATTTGAGATCCCTTTTGCTGTGTGCTGTTCTTGTGGGACCACACCACCCCAACAAACATTTCTGGCTTGACCAAACACAAATTGAGTCTAGGTCTCTATAATAACCACTTTGCATTCATTTCCATTATGGAAACATAATTCCCTATTAAATTTCAAAGTAGCTTATTGGCTCTGAGAGACAGCAGAGAATCAGATCAGAGAGGGAAGAGCTGCTATTTGGACAAAGCATTATTTGTCTACATAATGCAACTTGATATTTGTGTCTGTAACTGTACACAGACTGGAAGATCGGACTTTTACTTTATATACAACCAAATCCACTTTCACTGCACATATATATCTGGTAGCTGCTGTTAGATTTTGCATTGCTGTCACCATGCTGTGTGTGTCTAAATCAACAGGTCTACAAAAAATCTTTTATTGTGATTGGTTTAAGTTAAACTATCTCCCTTTTATTCTCTGCAACCGCATCAGAGTGACTGGATCTTTCTGCATTGAAGAGCTCTCCTTTCTGGCACTATGTATTAGATACAGGATGCCCAGTCTGTAGCCTATGAATCAGCTGTGGCACCCTAGAAGGATTTATGCTGCCCACAAACCATTACTGCTCCTCTCTCTCCTAAGAATCCTTATGTCTTCTCCAGTGGCTTGGCTAAAGTATCTCTGTTTTGGAACCAAAACACAGGAATCACGATTCCCATCCCATGCTGCTGTGGCAACGCACATTGTGAATTCAGTTATGTGACTGAAAACAGTCCTGTGATGCTGGGCATCTGCACAGGAGGTGCCATGGCAGCAGCAATCCCACTCTCATGGTGATGGCTGCAGTGCTCAACCTTCTGAGCCTCCTGGCCAACCAATGACTAAAGGTGCCTCATGCCCACAGCCACCGAGTAATGGGACCCCTGCCTGGCTTCATCTGGTGATAAAAGTGCCCAGGCCTTCAGAGCAGCCCTGGTGAGCTAAGACAGCATCTGAGCAGGGTGGAGTGTGGAGGAGCCTGCTACCACTTCAGAGCCAAGCACAAGTGCTCAAGGAGGTTTCAGTCTTGCTCCAGATCTCCACCCTAACTCCAGGGCTCTGAGGTCCAATTTGTTTTACTTTGTGCTGTTGGAATGATTTGTCTTTGCATCATGTTGAAGTTCCTGCTGTGTGCTGTGCTGCAGAACCATTTAAGACTTGGCTGCTGGTTTTACAGAGAATTACTCTTTAAGACCTGAATATGACAAAGCACTTAGAGAAGGGAGTTTTAATTTGATGGGACTACTCCTATATTTAATGGTAGCCCATGGGCTTTACTTGGCTAGATCATGGGATGGGATGTCATGCTCTAGCCTTTCTGAATGTTAATTCTCACAGAAAACTCTGGGAACTTTATGTCTAATGGTATCACCACAGCACACTAAACCAAAATGGTGCTAGTTTCCTTATTAAACAGCCTTAGACTATCTATTAATGTTTGCAAGCATTGTAGTTGATCAAACTACTTATTTACCTACATAATGGAAATTGAGGGTAACCATTGTATGATTTTAAAAAGTTGGTTTACCTAGGCAATATACTCAACTGTCTGAAAGCCCTGTTTGGAAGAGACACTGAAGCAAATTTTTACCAGCTTTTATGAGAAGGAAAAAGTGGTGATGATGACTTTATACCTAACTGTTAATTCATCCTGGTTCAACTGTAACAAACTCCACACAGCTGAACTCTTTCCAACTTGTTCTGGGCTGTGAAGCTCTTGTCTCACTCCACAAAGTTACTGAGTAGGTTAATGGCTTTTTCTTTCTCTGGCTGCTGTGATTTATGCAGCCTGTATCCGTATCCATCTCCTACAGCTTTGCTGTAGGATACTGATTGTGGGTCAGATGGTGAATGGGATTGGGAACTGATCGAGGTTAAGAGTGACCACTTTTTATGACTCGGTTGAACTGAGCCAGTCTGATCCCTTCTCTGGAGCAGTTTTCTTCCCAACCGCACAATTATACCAGGATGGCTGAGGAAGGGGCCCAGGGGAGGAAGTGAGCAATGGTGGCAGGATTTCAATGGGGGAGGAGGGTGCTGAAGGCCACTTCAGCTGATACTGCTGCCAAAAGAAATGTTCACTGAATCACAGCCCAGTGGCATGTCCAGCCAAATCCTGTGGAAGTTCTCAGTGTCAAGGACAAAATTCTGCTTTCCAGCCCAGTGTGCTTTGATGTCATTTATTCAGCTCCCAGTGTGTTTGGAAGCTCTTTGGCACAGTGATAAGGCATGGAGTAGTGGGTGCTGAAAGGGGAAGTGCCTGGTGCTGGATGGTAGAAACCCCAAACCGAGGGCAAGCAGCAGTAAAAAAAGGTGCTGGTGGCAGCATGGTCTCCTGTCTAATGGGGATGGAATAAGACATTTCAGCAGGGGAAGGTTTTAAACTATGTCTGCTCTTCAGCAGTCACAGGTCTGGGTCTTAACATTTTGATAAGGAAAGAAATTGGGTGAGCAACCTCTCTCTATGAGAAGAAACAGCATGATAAGGAACTTCGCTTTATATATGTTTCCCTCCTCAGTGCTCCATGTTTCCAATACTAAACCAAGACTGAATTACTGCACTATAAAATGAGTTGAACCCACTGTGACCTGAAGACTGTTTCAGTCTACAGCCAAGTCCATAACCCAAGAAGCACGAAGGATCAGCAACGGGAAGAGAAATAAAAGCCCAGAGCAGAAGGAGTCAGCAGGTAGTCCTTAACAGCCTGCTAATCACAGCGAATAATTTATTACAGCAATGCCACTGGGACTCCATGAGCTTTTAAACCAGTATTTCCTGGAAATGGTTTCTGCTCCTTTTTTATCATTTGTAAATTTGAAACCTTTTATCCCTGTCTGCAATGCAAAGGCGTTTGCAAAGGTCCTAGGAAATGATGAGGATCCCAATGAAATGCGAGTCCAATACATTTTCTGGCCTCACTTGATTCTGGAGGCCCTAGAGAAAGTCCAGGCTGTTCTGAATACACCCTGTGACTCAGCAGCATGCCAGAGAGAGGAACGAGACACATCCTCCATACCTCTGACAACAGAAACCAACTTGGTGTCAAACCAAACACCCTCCTTGAACATGAGGATTTATAACCCCTCCCAAAATCCTCTTTGAAAATAACCAACTCAATGTTAAAACCCTGGATGGAGGGTCACACTTTTAGTGCTATCTTCAATCCTTCTGAACTCTTGCCCTCTATTGTATCATGTGGCAAGAAGCTGTGCAAGTGAATTGGGCACACTGTAACTAAACTGAATTTCATGTTTCTTTTGCCTTTTTGACTGTCCCAGTGTTTTATGATCAGTTAGGACAGCTGACAATTTGTCAGCTTTCTCCTTCCCATTATTCACTAGTTTCTGTACATTTCACATCAATCCTTACCTTATGTTTTTTTAAGTTACTGGTCTGTCATTCCTTCACCACAGGAAGCACAAGTTTAACCACTCCATCAATGCAATTACTGACTTGACAATGCTTCATTATGCCCTAAAGCAGAGAGGATCTACTTGTTCTGCAATAAAGCAGCTCTTAATTAGGCTATTGCTCCTCCTGTGTAAATATCTCATTTTGCCTCTGGAATTGGGAAAGTTCACTCTATCTCTTGTTGTTTGGAAAAGGCCAAGTGGCACCAGACAGCAATCTTTCACTTTCTGGACACAATTAATGTGCTGCTTACTTTGCTCATGCTTTTGACAAGCAGGTGATTTTTCTCTGATCAGGAACTTAAAACTACTGACTTTACTTGTGTTCTGCATTGCTTGTTAAGATGGGTCCGACTCGCTTCTTGTTTTTGCATGTTTAAACGGGAGGTCAACCTGTTATCTTTGCTCTGGATTCACAATGACACTACAAACTACAAATTAAATTTGTCATGAGAATCACAGACTGTTGAGGACACTTTATGGCAAGGGACAGAGCATTTTCACAGCATGCTTCATTTAATCCCAGAGAAAGGGTAACGCTGAGAAGAAATGGCAGAAACTTCTGTCACAAGGAAATTTTTTGTCAAGTTATGTTCATGGCTGAATTTTGTGATGTCTCACATTTTATCTTATTTCTAAAAGCCTTTATTCCCTTTGGGTTCTCTTCAGTGACCAGATAATGTGAGCAGCGGTAATGTTTATGAGTCCGAGAAAAAAGGCTAACTTTAGGTTTCATTGCCACTAGCTTTCTATAGAAGAAAATGAGATAACACTATACAGACATACTTCTTACAAAGAAACTAAACATTACCAGACTCTCCTTTAAGGTAATTTTATTTTTTGTGAGAAGTTAAACATTTTGTCTGTCTTTTTATCTGCCATATGGAAGTTCTTTGGCTGACTTTGTTAATCATTCACTCTTCAGCTTGGAGTTAATTGTTTACTAACTGTTAAGCTGTGTGCACTAGGAAAATGCCTTTGAGCTCTTAAATCAGTGGGACTATCTCACTAGAACAACAGAGATATGCCTAGTGCTACTACTTGGGTGTGCAGATCTCACAGCTCCAGGCTATGCTGCGGGTCTTCATGCACTGATCTCTGGGGATGGAGTGGAGTCACATCCCTGTGTGCTGGTTAAAATGGACACACACCACTCACAGACAAATGCTCACATAGGGCGGCTGCAGTGCCTTGGTTCTCTTTCCAGTTGCCCTGCAACTCAAGCAAAAAACCCTCTAATGACCCTTCTCTGAAAACGATGGTTTGGTCTTTTCACAAGAAAGCATTTGTAGAAGTTAAGTTTAACGTAGAGGGAAATGGATTCTGTCCACCCTGGAAGCTGTGAGCTGCTTCTACACAAATGACACTGGTTCTGCAAGCCCAACTTCCAGAATGCTTCACACAAAATCCTACACAGCTGTATCCCCAGTAATGCTGGAGGACTTGATGCCTGAGTTAGAATAGTGCAAGCAGGATGAGGTTCTGGCCCTGCATCAGCCTCAATTCCCCTCTCCAGTCTCATCTAACTTGCTGACAAACCTGGTTGGTTTTCCAGAGACACATGCCTGATTTACTCCAGCAATTTAATAAAACCATGGTTTTGAGTGACTGCTAATGGGATCACCATTAGATAGGTACAGCTGCTTAGTGCGGGCTACAGTTTTACTCGCAAACACAAGAAAGATGGAAATCTATCTAGGATGACATATAGGAAAACATTACAATCTCCCTCATAAAACAAGCAAGGTTTTTATATGCACTTAATATAAATGTCTTGATTTCAGCTGGTTTCTTGCTACAATTTTCTGCTTGTGTTTTTTCCAGGGAGACTTATTTTTCCATTGTAAGTTTTCAATTTGTTTCTGGCATCAGCAGTGTGCAGGAACAAAATATTAAAGATCAGAAAAGCCATAATCTCCTTCCCCCTCCCCTGCCAATTTTACCTTGCAGAAAGTTCAGTAAGTTTACCCCTCCCATTTGCACAGCAAAGACGTGAACCAGCCCATGCCGGTGCAGTGAAATGAATCAGATACTGTGGCAGGCTGCTCCCAGACACCAGGGTTATCGAGTGCCATTTTGCAATCTAATTAGCAGAGGATTAAACACTGCGCCTCACTGAGGCAGTTGATCTGCTCTCACCAGAGGGGTTTTACCACCTGTGTAGGGTAAGAAGTCTTTTTACTTGCTCCACAGAAGGTAAAATCACTCCATGGAGAAATAACAAAGCCTCAGCCACTTTGTCCGAGTCCCATCCCTGATTTAGGCTGTTCATTTTGGAATGGCTCTGCCAACAGATGGGGTTTTCAAGCATCGTGTAGCAGAGAAATGCTCATCTAGGCTGTCTTTTCACTGCTGTGGTCTCTGGGTTGTGGCAATGGACAGCCTCTAGCCCGGAAATTCCTGCTCTCCCTTTGTATCCAACCTTCCCTCACAGATATATGACCACTTCTGCCACAGTTCTCAGTGGTTTATACATAAGGCAGCACCATTGTTTTGGGTCTGCTGGATTTCATACATGATTTGCTGAGACCAAAAAACCCCTAATTCTCAATAAAGAGAAAACCAGCCCCCTATTTTTTTAGGGTTACACTTGCAGAAAAAGGATCAGAGGTGCCTAAAGCCCCAGATTTTATTAAGTTCCAAAGCCAATGCTACAGACTAGATTACTCTCAACAGCAGAGAAGAGAAGGCTTGACTCTTCTGGTGGAAGTGTGTCTCCTCTCATGCAGTCAGAGCACCTGATCTCTCTTCTCCTTCCTTCTGATGCTTTCCACCAACCCTCTCATCCATAGAGGGCTGACAGTAATTGTTATAGCTTGTGAAAGGCTGAGTCCTGTCATGGCAGGGCAATAATTTCTTCCAAAGAAATGTTTGTATTCCTGACTTCTGAAGGTATCTTTTAAGGACATGTCTTCCCTGGGGGGTTGGCACTACTGGAGATATGTGAGTGCAAACACCTAGCCTAGGCATGTTTTAAACTATCATGTGTGAGGATGGCTTGCCCTGCAGGTAATGATTGATCCGGAATAGATGTGTCTTTTAGTCTTTGTGAAGACCTCCTTACTCTCCTTGTCCTTTCCTTCAATGAATAAGAGCCCTATTAATAGCCTTCAGTGAATAAAAGCCTAATTGATGCCTAATTGTCTCTTGCTGCCTCCTTAGCAGTTCAGTTTTCTACCAAAACCTTGATTCTAGTTTATTTTAATAGAAGATGCTCTCAATGAGCATTAGGCAGTGTCCAACTTGAATGTGACCAGAAAAGGTGAAAGAAGAATTGGCACAGAGACAATGCAAAGAGAAATACAGTGCATTAATTCACTGTGGAAGCTTTTCCATTCACAGAAGAGCTGTCCAGTTGCTCCAAATCATCCAGTTTTGCAGCCTGCAAGCAAGCCTGAATCCTTGCCTCCCATTGTCTCCACAGGTTTGCAGTGCAACAAGCACTGTTGCTAACAGGCTGTACATTCCCACCTGCAGGGCATGTGCTCAGGGATGAGGGTTTTGTATTAGATGGCATCCTAGGTGGGAAGATCAGAACACACGGGTCCCTCTCATAGGCTGAGCTCAAGAATCAAAACTTCCCATGCCTTTTTTTTAGGCATATGTTGAAAGCCATCTTTACCTGCTACCTTGACATTAACTCTTCAGTTAATAAAATCGTTGCTTATCGAATGTAATGCTGGTCCTGAGAAAATCATGCAATTTTCTTTTTGTAATAAATGGAAGCAGCTTTCCTGTCTCTTCATCTCTTTCTCTCTCGGATCATTTACGGCTTGACAAAACAGTATCAAGGGTTGGCTGAGCACCCCCAATGCACCATAGCCAGTGGATGGAAGGCCTCCAGCACCTGAGAGGATCAGTCCTTGAGTTCCCATTGATGTCTTATGAACCACACAAAAAAGAAACTTCAATTGCAAGATTAAGTGACACTTATTTCCTCCAAACCCCACAACTTTTAATGAATTATGAGCTACTTTTTCCCATTAATTCTTTGCAGACGTTCAGATGATTTTGGGAGAAAACGAACATCCTTCAAAAACCACATGAATCAATGCCAGCATTTGGTGTACATCACACCCTTGACTCCAGCTATGACATGTGTGGCAAGCCGAGACCTTGGTAGAAAAGTGAACACCTACCTTTCTTGGTTTCACTTTGTCATGGTAGTCATATTGAAAAATCCCCTTGTAGCTAAGTCCTAACCACCACGGAATTCCCTGTTTGTCCTGAAAGAGAAAACAGAGGGAGTCATATTGAATAAGATGGGGAAATGCTGGAGATTTCCTGTGTTGTCATTCAAGGTGAAGATTTGTTCCTAAGTAGCATCTTTGAATGGGTGTTGTTAAATTTCCCCCTGCAAGTTCCCACAAGTCACAAAGCTCCACAGTGTTTAAAAGAGATCTGTTTCACTTTTTGCCATGACATATAAAACAATTTAAAATATGGCACATGTGATCAAGTTACTCAGAATGCTGTCAGGGGAGGTGAGGAGGTTTGACATGGGTCCCTTGTGCAGTGGTGCATCCTCTTTCTCTCCCCTGTAAATTATTCAGTCTGAACACTGAAGATTGGAGGAAGGAAAGCAAATCACCCAGCTGACTTGAATTATGTGGAGGGATTTTAGCATTAGTCTTGAAAATGCAGCAGTAATGGGATCTGAGAGCTACCAAGTGATAAGGTCTGACAGGCTGAGACCCAACTGTTTTGTGTCTGAGTGTGCAATAAAATGGCCTTATGGAGTAATGGCTGATATCTGATCCCAGTCTCTACAATTTACTGAGCTGAAGTCCTCAATGAAATTACATCTGTTCTGTTAATATGATAGAGAATGGCAGGGTAAAGCACAGCAAAACCAAAACCCTCACATCAGGAAGAAGCAAACCCTATTATGTGCAACATTTGCTGCCTCATTGCTGCTCACTGCTGCTTATTGACCATGGGGAGCTCACTGGAATAGCTCTCAAGTGTTTGTAGGATTGAACATCCAGCCCAATCCACAAGATTTTTCTTGATCTAGAATGCTCCAAGAGATCTGGATGCAAAAGGTGCTGGAGAGATCCTGTCCTCTGAGAAAAGATGAGGCTAATGCTTTTTGCAAAATAATAATAGCCTTATTATTACATTCTATTAGCAGGAATAGACTAGAACCGCATCCCCTGAGACAGGTACAGTCAGATATTTGTGTTTTTATGGTACCCCATGTGTGCAAGATATTACAGATGTATGAAAAACTGTATGATCTGTGCACAGAGATAATGATGAAACACATCAAAACTTCAGGGGTGATAAATGAGGGAATATGCTCTGGGGAATGTGGATCTAGCTTTCTTTATATGTTTATTGATTTCTCTACTTAAAAAAAAATAACAAACCTACACAGCTGGTCAGGCAGAGAAGTAATAATGATAATATGAGGTTGGAAATTTTGGTGATAAATCATTAGACAAAAGAAATGAGGGATTTCATGAATACCTGCATGAAGTCCACATAGAAGTGGAGAGCTGTTTGGAGATGAGAATGTGTTATCTATCTCTAGAGTACAGGACAATGTTCTGGCATTAAAAAGATGTACAATCTCTGTATCCATCTACATATCTCATGTGAGGGGAGCTGCAGTATGTAGGTCACGGCTGGCCCTAGATAGGTTTTCATGGATCTGCCATCTGGGAAAGGTCTGACCTCCTGGAGCTACAAAAAAGAGTGCCTGCCAGAGATGTGTCTGGCTTGTGCCTTTGGTGGTGGTTCACTGGCATTGCCATGCTGCTGACTATGAGCTGAATGCTCCAGCACAATAGGACTGCAGGAGTTTTATCTCCAAGAACAGGATTTTCCTCTTTGGAACTGTATTTACTAAACATGCACACACAGTTGAAATAAGTTTACCCTACCTCAGGAAGTGAAATGAGACTTTAGCAGCAGTGTATTGTATTCTGAGAGCAGGATGGCTGTTTGTACCTCTCTCCCTCCCTCTCCAACAGGAGTTTAATTCAGTGAAGGACCCTTCTTGAAGCACGTACCTTTACTGCGTAATAATGCACTCCGTATGTTGGGAGGGATTCTACAATGCTCATGTAACTGCAAAACAACACAGAAGAGAATAACACGTCTGAGAAGCTGAGAGGATGATCTGAAAAAAACCTTTGATAAATAAATAATTATGCCAAGAAATACTTAAAAATGAAGCATTGCATGAGATGGGAAGCATAGTAACATATTGTATTTACAGTCCTGTATAAATATTTCCTATTAATACAAGGGTCACAAAGAAATCACTCTTATTTCACTTACTTTACAATTGCTTGACCTCTTGTCTGACCATTTAGTTTCTTGTAATGTTCAATGACTCGATCCTCACTGGAAAGGAAAAAATTGGATGTTTTATATAATGGCATTATCATGACTAAGAATCTTGTCAAAAGCTGAAGAGATCTTTCTGTTACACAGCTACTGCCTGACAGAATCAAAAGATGCCAAGCAAAACCATTAGATGAGGGGATTTGGTGCAGACCAGGGTAAACAAAGGGGGAGTCACCGACTGAGAATAAAAATGGTTTTCTAAGAGTTGGGTTTCTAGTAGAACCCTTTTTCCTCACAAGCATGGTACCTACTTGTACAGACTTTTCCCTCTCTGCATTCCTTTCCTTATCTACAAATGATGCCCACAATATTACACTGTGGGCAAACAGATTCACCTTGGAGCTGATGAAGATCTGCTCTGCCCTAACTGAAGTAACTTCTTTTCAGGCCCATCACATCCTCTGAAAGATGGTCAAAACTGTGAGAAATTGGTGGCCAGTCATAGCCCTAAGACTGACAGATTCCTCCTCACTGCAACTGCATAACTGCAGGTGCACTGGTGGAACTACTCTGGAGCAACCTCTCTCAGCAGGAAGCTGAATTCCTAGTGTACACAGAGGAATAATAACAGCAGGTTAAACAGTGACAGGGGATATTTCCAGGCACTCAAACTTGAGTTTCTTTACTCTTAAAGTACTCATGTGCTTTTGCTTGCTTTTGGGTTATACTAATGTGCATTCCCCAGGCAACTCCTGGCTATGCACTGGGAGTTGGCATGAGCTGGGGCCCATTCCCAACAGCTCTTCGGAGACTAAGATCATTTAATGTCTTAGAAAGACATGAACCATGTCATCATGTTTTCCAAGGTGAAATGGAGGCTATTCCACACCAGTGGGCCTCTGTGTCAGAGAACAATTCTGAGTGTGTGCCAACAAGCAGTAGAGATGGAGCATCCAAGAGAAATCAGCACGACCCAAATGACAGATTGAGAGACACCCGTAAGTTCATTTTTAAAGCATTTCATTCATTATTCTCCAGTGAGTGGGCAGCAGAAGTATCTGATGCATACAATCAGCTGTGCTAGCACGTTCGCAGCATGGCAAAGTATAAGCCAAGGATCCAGTGTAGTGCACACAAGACCTGCTCTGTTACACTGGCATGACAGAACACTTAGGTCCTCAGGTTTAAAACCAATTTCTTGCCCTTTATTTTGTAATACTAAGGACAGGGAATCTGATGAGTCCCCTGGAGATACTGTACAGAACTTGCCAGACAAGAGGAAGGAAACCTAAACTACCTTTATTCCACCTTAGTGACCTCCCCACCTGGCCCTGCATAAGCTTCCAGCAGTGCCGCGTGTCCATCCCATGCCATCACACTGCATCTGGTTTAGGGCAATGTGAACTGGCATTCCTCCCTCCCTTCATTTCCTGGATCCAGCATGACCCCCTAATGGGGCCTTTCAGTTGTCCGCCATGTGGTAATCCTTCCTCAGGCAGAACTGAAGTCATTTGTATTGCTAGGCAGTGTGAAGGAGCATAGCAGTGTGGGATGATGTGATAGATGACCTCACCATGACTGCTCAGAGATGCCCACAGGAGCTTTTGTGGAGGACTGCAAAGCCTTTCACTAGCCTGGCTTAACATGACCGCATCTTCTCCTTGCTGCCTTCCCCATTTGCACCCCTGTGCCAGAGAGGACAGAACCTCTTTTTAGAAAGAGAGGCAGAATCTCTGGAGCCAAAGCATCTTTTAGAAAGAAGAGGCACAGGGAAGCTGAGGATTGTGCAGCCCTAATAATGAAGAGAGAAAGGAGGAGAATCACAAACACAAGTGTAGGCAGCACAGAGCAATTCAGAGACAGTCTGTCAGATTGTCAACAGGGCCAGCTCTTCCCTCACAAGCCTGTTGTTTATCTGAGAGTAACTGCTTTCCTTACTCACTCATCAAGTGGCTTCTCCCATTCATCCTACAAAAATAAAAGAGTCCTTTTTGGGGCAAGGTGAAGTGATGTCCCACTAGCAGGCCACAGCAGGAACAGGATGCTGACTGAGCCAGTGACACATTACATGGGTAAAGGAATGGTCCAGCTCTCCCTTCAAATCCCTCAGAATCATTTTAATGCTTAGAAAATGATCTGTAAGCTCTAAATTCTACAGCTATGAAACCATATTCAGCACACTGATCCAAGCAAGTACCACAGATGTTAAGGGTGTGCACATGAAGGCAGAGCCTGGGTCTCCTGCCATGATTGTCATAAACAGGATTACTTTTGGAGCAATAACTGAATTACATGAGTGTTCAGTATTGGAAGAACTCCAAAAAACATCATTCTTAATAAAAAAGATAGACAGAGAGGGCTTACAGCCCTTTGAAATTACCTCTTAAAACCATGATTACATGTGGATGCAATTCCACCGTCTCAGACAGGAACAAACCCGGAGTGACTTCTCAGAACATAATGGAGTTTCTCCAGTTGAAAACACTGCTAGCTTTATTTTCCACTCTGTGCAGTTTATTGCACAGATCAAGCTCTCATATTGCTGCCATTCAAGGAAAGGATAGATGCACCTGGACAAGCTGATTATTTAATGTGATTCTGGATGTGCTCTGCTTTCTTATAAATGATTATTATAAAATTATTGATATGTTCCTAGACCATACTCCTTGGGCAGGAAGCCAATTGATGGCCCATTTCCTTCAAAAGGACAGATCAGATGTCAGCAAGCCTTCCTGAACATCAGGACAAATAGTTATGCTTTTAACCCATGTTAGAAATGTGGGATAGTCCAGGCTTTACCCAGTTCTTCTAAACAAATGCAGGCAATGCTATACCTCCATTGCTCTGTTAGGATACTGATAATCTTCCTTTGTAAAATGTTTTGTGGTATACAGATGTTAAGTGCCAGGTAAGTATCATCTTTGTTTCTTCTTTCCTTTGGACAAAAATTACAAAGCCTGAATTATCAATCAAGGCATATTTAAGATGGGGATCTGCGGCCTTTCACCTTTCTGCAGCACTGGGCTTATCACCGGGGAAAGAAACGTACTCCAGAGCATGACTCTTTCAATCTATTTTGGATGGATTCCTTGGGAAGAGGTTACTGCTGCTTCTTTCCACTGACAGCAAAGGGAGCTGAGGGCACCTAGCCCAGATAGCGACATCCACACTGGAAAAATGTTCACAGTCAGAACAATCTGTGTGACAGTCCCTCCTCTAACAATTCTTTGAACTTCCTTTTCCTTCCCACTGCCCTGTGCAAGAAGGACCATCCAGCACAGAGGTTGCTTTCTGCCTTCAGCTCTGGGTTGGAGGGTTAAGCCCAGCACGTGCCAGGGAAAACAAGCAAAATCAATCACGGGTCAGAAGGAGCATTAGCAGAGTCTATAAACATGCTCCCCTATAATTTCAGCTGTTCATCTCAAGGCAGCTGCCATGCTGCTATTGACAGCTGGGAGAGTGCTAGGACACTGCTGGGACCACCAGCTGACATCTCCTCTCTCCCTGCTTTGCTTTGTTGCTGTGTTGGTGACACAGAAACTCATTCACAGTGCAGGGCTGGCAGAGGATGCTTGACTAATGTGGAGACAGAGACATGGAGGCTGATGAAGCACTGCTGTCTGTTTGCCAGCTCATAAAACATTCTCCCCAAAGATGCAGAAGTTAATACATGGATGATATCCTGAGGCAGACAACTCTGATAAAGATCTTTAGAACCAACAAGAAATCCCTCCTGTCCCAGCAGCTTATAGAACTGGACAGCAGACAACTTGCAAGCAAATGCAGGCCTTGAGTTTCTCATCATCAGATCCAGATTTTCAAAGTTAGTGGCTCCCTCCCTCTCTTCCCAGCACACCAAGCTGTTTTAATAAATTGCTGTTCTTTAGTGTTGTTCTGCTTCTAACCTGATTTGACCATTTTGATTATATTCTTGAATGAATAATGTCTTTATTTGCATACGCTGTCATACAGTCATATGCTGTCCCTCTGAAGCCATAGCACCTCTTAGGCCAAGGGACCAAGAGCTGGACCAGGGCCTCAGGACTGTGTTGAACTAGAGAAAATCACTAAATAGCAATTTTCAGATGATATTTTCAGAGGTGGGTTTTCTGGCAACACTAATGCTTTGGGTTGCTACAAACAAGCTCGCGTTCAAAGTCTGTGGGAACCTGGGAGAAGTCTCTCTTCCCCCGGTCTGTTGAAAATTCCATTCTAGCATCTACTTTTGTGTTGTTGCATCTCCTTCTGGCCTTATTATTGACAACCCACTACTGGGCTGGCATGTTGGGGAGGATCTGAAATGAGATAAAATGCAATGGCAAGTGTCTGGAAAGGAGCACTGTGAGTTAACACATTTCTAAAGGTTCTCTCCAGTCTCTGTGATTAGTTTCATGTCTGTTTCCATGCATGGCCAAGAGAAATCAAAACTCAGGGCCCCAACTCCTGGACTGTGTGGGAGGACCAGAAGCTCAGCTTTCATTAAAAGGAAAAGAAACGCAAACAAACGCAACAAAAAGCCCCTTCTTTCTTCACCAGTAATCAGAGATGCCAAAAGATGCTTGAGCACAAGATGTGCAACTGATTATTCTGAACCTGGAGAAAGCTGCAAGAGAATACAGGGAAGAGAAAGGCCTACACCATGGGTATGGAACCAGGAGACTCCATGAAGGTGGAATCAGAGACACAAACTGTACTGGTCTAAGAATCCAGCAGTCATTCCACAAGTCTCTTTGGTAGGTGCAACAGCTGATGCTTTTTCATGGTGTGTGATGGAGATGTTGTATTATTTCATGCAGATCTATTACAGCATCTTGCTGAAGGTATCACCATATTTACTTGATTATTCATTTTATTATCTCTTAATCCATTTCATCTGATAAAAATGTAGTACAAAGTTCTTTGGTTTGTCTGTTTTAAACTAACTAGAGCCATTACCCATCCCACCTTTAATGTTTTCAAAGTTTCTTTCCAGGGTTGGAGATTCACTTGTGACTGCTTGCGCTAATGCTGAAGAACTGCAGAATAAAACTGATTGCTCACAGAAAAGGACTGGATGAAATCTGCATCCAGTACACAATCTGTATGAGATGCAAAGTGAACACTGTTTTAAAAATCTGCTCCATTAGATCACTGAAGTTTGATCTGTACTTTTGAGGCTTTTTGTCTGATTCAGCAACAGCCGCTTCCTGAGAGCATTAAGTGTTTTAGAGGGTTTTTAGAAAAAAGCCATCATTAAAAAATAATGAACTATTAATGTTAAAGAGGTCTCTGAGACTTGGTTACTGACATGAAATCACAAGGGAGTCACAGGACTGTAGCCTCTGATTTTATTACCCCATTGGCAACACCATCTTCCCAACCTGTATCCTGTTCTCAGTCACACGAGAACCCCCACAAAATTAAGTACAGCTGCAAGTGCTGTACCTTGTGTATAAATGCAAATACTCATATTCTGAGCACGAGGATTTTACATGGCTCTTCTTGCTATGTGGCACTTTATTAAGACCTTAGGCCATGTTGTTGCTGAAAAGGTCAGATTTGCCTTCCCTGACAATGCCTACTTGTTCCCACCTCTCCTCTTGTGAGGCTTTCAGCTTGAGTTCCCAGTCTGTCAATCAGCCAGACCACCTGGAAATGTACTGCTTTTGAGGGTGTGGAGTAGTTCTTGGGAAAAGAGATGCTCCTAAGACGAAGACCGTTCTTCTTCAATGAAATGGCAACCTATATTTATCACATTTCATGAAGATTTGATTTGGTTCTTAGAGAGAAATACTAGGAGATTGTGATGATCCACAGTTTTTGTGTCAGTGATCCTAATTTCTGCTGAGGACTCCGAATCTCTTCTTGTATTATCAGAAAGTGATTAGGAGACCTCATGATGAGCTTGCCTATGACTTGACATTAGGTAGAGTTAATTTCACTGTTGTAGCCATGCTACAAGAAGTGGCTGACCTTTTTGGCAAAGAGAAGAACTGAGATCATAACCTACAAACTGATTTGTTTCCCCCTGCCATTCTCAGATTGCCAAAATGCAGAAATTAAAAGAGTAGCAGATAAAGAAGTTCAATCCAACCCCCAGGCTTACAGCCTAAAGCTTTAAAGGCAAACATGAAAGAGCAACAAGAAGAAAATGAAGTGAAGGTGTCTCACCTTTAATGAATAGTCTTTCCCCAAATTCTTTTCTATTTGCACAGATAAAAGGGATATGCAGGGTGGCAAAAAGAATCTATGTGTGTGGCATATAAAATCTAAGTGTGACCCTGCTCCTACCCTGGGTTTACTTTTCTGTGCAATAAAGACAGCAAACAAGCACCCACCTCCAAACATCACTGAGTTCATACAAAAGGAGATGAGTTCAGCTGTGCCATACAGAGAGGACTTGCAAGATTGAACTGAATGACTCAACACAGGGCAGTGCAAAAGATTGACATTTCCAACTGGGAAAACTCTTTCACAGATGGAAAATGCTGGTAAGTAAATGGCACATTAGGCATTTTGATTTCATCAGGACATTTGCACACTTACAGTGGATTTTTGGCCAGGCATTTGGCAGATGGGGAAACTGAGGCCCAGGGTGGTAGCTCTACTTGTGTTAACTCATGCAATGAGTCAGTGGCAGACCTAGAGCCAGAAGACAGGGATCTCTGCATCCCATTTCCACTCTCAGACCACATTGCCAGAGCCAGGTCCTGCACAAGACACTGCAGAGGGTGATACATTACCAGTAAGCGAGGGAAGGATGCTCCTTCAGCGCTGGTGTTGGAAGGGCTGGCAGCTTCTTTAATTCATTCCTTACAACTTCATTGCTGAAAGAGAGTTCAAAAGGAGGATCAGGCTACAAGAAAACAACCACAATATTTGATATTACTTGACCTAGCTGGCAGGCTGCTATGGCTCTACATCTGTTCCTTCTTAACAAAAGGCACTGGGGTTTCCTTTTTCTCCTCTCTTTATTTGTTTTATGGCAGCCCAGTTAACTTTTCCTTCTATTATCAAAATTGGAGAGAAACTCTCCCAGATGGTTATGTTGAAGCACTTCCTACCAGTGACTGGACACAAAAGCCACCATGTCACATGTCACTGAGCAGGGTGCCATGGACATTTTCATATAGGGAAAAAAAAAAACAAGGGGAAGAGAAAGTGATGCTTTCAGCTGCAATTATACACCTTTATTTAATGCTTTACAAACTGCTGCAAAAAGTAATGATTTGCTTTCTTAGCATCACAGGTTATTCTTAACCTCTTGCCCAGTGACCTGTCCTTTGCATAACATCTTCACTGATAAGACTCCAGTTTGAATTTGTGTCCTGCTACACAAAACCCTCCCACGGAACCACCTCACTAACATTCTTCCTGCAGCCTCCAGTGGCCACAATGGCCAGCTGGAGCAGCATCGCTGCACAGCAGAGAGCAGGGAGAGCTCATGAAATGGGAGGCAGATTCTCACAGATGAAATGAAACCGTGGGATTTTCTCCTACAAACCCCAAATGCCTCCCTTCCCACTTTTAAACACACAAGGAATTGTGTGCACATTAAAAAAAAAAAAAGCCTCAAAGGCTTGGGAAGGAAGGCAGTGCTGCTGTTAATTTTTAAAATTGTAGAAATACACAGCCAAGAGGGCCAGACAGGACACAGAGGAGTGCCAAAGAATTAATGTTGACCGGCTTACTTCTTGCCAGCAAGTTTTTCTGCCTTCTTACACCCTTCCCTTTATCCTACCCAAAAGTGTGGCTGTGCTGGAGCTGCACAGAGGGATACCTCTTCCAGAGCTCTAGATTTCCCAGCCCACTGGCTTCTCCAGTGGGGCTGGTAGACAGTCAGATAGGTAGTCTTGACCTCTCTGGCTGTAGACCAGAGATCCTAACATCTGCTATAGACTCGAGGAGCTCTTGGACATCCCAGAGCCTGGGTTTCAGTTTTGTCTCTGGGACAGTCTGTATGGTGGCTTGAAGAGAGGTCATACTTCTTCAGTTGTAAAAATCTTCCCACAGCATTTCTCCATTTGCACATCCCAGCAGCAGGCTCTGCCTGAGACCTAGGTGGGTTTGTCTTAATTGGAGTCTGCAGGTTAATTGCTAGGTTGGGCCATAGGGTAAACCACTGACATAAATCCTGGAGCAGGCATTTTGGACATGTCTACAGACATCTATTATTTATTATGGTAGTTTTCTTGACCTCCAAATAAGTAGTTTTAAAACAGGACCAAACTTCTAGTCAGGAGAAATCTATGAGAGATGCCCAAGTCTCAATTAGGCTCAAATTTTGCAGAGTGAAGATGTGCTGAATAGCACACAAGAACTGAGGCAACCACTGCCATGCCAAGCACATGGAAAACTACTCTGTAACACCTCCTATGCCAAGCCAAAAGTCTTTTGACAAACAGTGTTTGAACACCCACTCCTGCTCAAATCCCATGGTCATTCAGCCATCAGAGAGCTCTTCTTTTCTAAGTGCAAATGCTCAAAAATGATTCAGATTTATTCTTCCATGGCAGGTAAATATCTGCACAAGTTTGAACATGAATTTGCTCTGCTCCATGTTATCTGCTGATCTGGATGCTCTGTTCTGTGACTGACAGGACACAAGTTGTTGCCTAGAAAACAAGTTGTTGCTTTTTAGAGTTTACCGGGTCTGCCCAGAGCTTTCTCCTCCACAGCATGTTCACACTCAGCTCCTACTGAGGTTTTTGAAATTTTGAAGAAACTGGGAAAGAAGAACAGAACTTGGGACAATCGGAGCAGAAGCAGCAGTAACTGCCCTCAAATGAAGATTTTTTGAAGCTGGCTACTCATAGAAGGAAGTTGAGAGATTTCCAAAACTTTTCTGGGAAAGCACAGAGTGAGTTCCAAACAGGGACTTTCTGAGCCCAGAAATCTATCAAATAGGGCAAGATTAGTGGTGACTAACGATCCTTGAGTGTCTGGGAAAAACTCTGAGTCAGTAATGGCTCCCATAAAAGAAAGGACTAACACCAGTCAGCTCTGTTTTTTCTGTCAGTGAGGAGCAAAGTTTGCCCGCCCTGTGATAAGGTCTTTTAAGAATCAGAAAAAAAGACATTCTTAGTGATGTTGGGCAGAATTAACATTTCTGCTCAGCACCTAGAAAATATCATAAGGGTAGTGCCTCACAGCCTTAAAGCACCAAATATATGTCATGCAATAATTTCCAGGAACAAAAAGGCATTTCATTCTATGGTCCATATATTCACTAAGCCTTCTGGCAAGACTCATCCCAAGACAAATTAATTTAGGCTCTCAAAAAGATGTCAAATCAAAAATGGAAAACAATAATGACTCAGGCTGCATTTGAACTAGTGGCCATGAGGTCACTTTCTGCTTGGCTCCTTATAAAACACTGAACCTCTCAAATTTTAAAATGTTTCCAGCAGGATCACAAGCAGTTTTGTACTTACTGCCTTTCATGCTCTTTCGAGTGAAATATCTCAGGGTGTTTATTTTATTACTGTATTTAGAAAGTGTTTAATTCGGTCACTTGTGCTGCATTTATTTTATATTTGGAAGTGTCCAGCCTCCAGGGCTGATATACACAGAAGGGTGCTTAGGATACAGATTTATTAATAT
This sequence comes from Corvus hawaiiensis, assembly GCF_020740725.1. NCBI lineage: Eukaryota > Metazoa > Chordata > Aves > Passeriformes > Corvidae > Corvus > Corvus hawaiiensis. The sequence continues at coordinate 73,361,246 of NC_063216.1, read as the reverse complement.
GCAGGGAAAAGGCTCCAAACACACTTTCTCTGTGTTCCCTAGACCACTTTATTTCCTTTTTTCCTACGGTGGAAATGATAATATTTAAAGGACTGAATAACAATATGAAAACTGAACTGGAAAAGCCATCTGCATGGTTCCTGAAAGTTGGGTAGAAAGGCAGAAGTAAGGTTGACTAACAATGGACCTAGATAACAGAACTCCTTTTTCTTGGGTTTGTTCTGGTACTGCCTGTTTAATGAGTCTTGTCCAAATAAGTTAGTCACCACCTCTCAGTATTCTATCTACATATGGGGGCAAAAAGGCCTGCCTAGCCACTTCATAAACATTTTGTGAAAAACAAGTTCTTGCAAACTAGTTGCAATAATTTTGAGCAAGATTACATATGCAGTTGTCTCAGGAAATACATTTTCCAGCATGTATAATAACAATGATCAGTAACAAAACAAAACTGCAGGTTAAAGTTACCAACTCTTCTCAGCATGGTAATTCATTCTGTAGAACTGCAAGAGGAAATGCAGAGTCTGAGATTCTCAGATTAGATGGTACTTTTCGAAATACAGTGTTTAGGATCTTCACCATTAGGCTGAAAGAATACAGCTTGGGTTTTGTAACCCTTTAATACATTCTAATTGGTTAAATGTCACTTGGTTACACAGAAAGAAAAGTAAGCCTGAAACTATGCTAGATTACCATCTGCCCAAACGCTGAAATTATTGTGAAATTCTGCCTAGCAGGAAACTGGCCGTTAGCTTTCCTCCCTTGTTATTCTTTCATATATTGCTGGGAGATACTTGGAGTTCACTCGAAATGTCTCATATTGTTTAACTGGAAGAAATCTAGCAATGAGGGAATAGCTGCAGCTGTTCAGGATTTTGTTTTACTCAGAGGTTTTTCTTTCCCATCCACAAACTGAGGGACAAATGATCAGTATATGTTATTTCTTTCTGCTTTGGCATACAAGCTGTTTAAGGCTGAAGAACTGGATTATGAACATTTAAAAACAAAGCTGGTGTGAGTTTCCCAGAGATTTTGGGACTGTACTCTAAACATGGCAGGATTAAGTTAGGGGGAAAAAAAAAATCTCAATTATTTTAACAATATGCTGTATTTCCCCCCTAGCCAGGGCAGCCTTGGTAATTCCTCTATGTAGGCCTAAAGAGAGTCACACCTGTAGGATTTGTGTCCATCTAAGGAATTGAAATTTGTCCTACCCATGCTCTGCCAACCAAGCATGACTCAGCTCTCAACTAGAAACAAGATTAGCTTGAGCTAATAGCCTTTAGATTTGTCTGCAGGGTACTAGTTCAGGAGCTTTATACGTGTGATTCTGTGCCTTTGAAGTCAAAATGTTTGCAGCTAATATGGAAAGGCACAGATCCAATCTTAAGGGTCTGTTCAACTTGAAAATCAGCTGAACAGGGACACCTGATTGTCCAAAATTCAATGGTATGTCCCAGACTAAAAGTAAACCTATTTAAGTCTTGTCTGCTGAAGCATTTGGGCATTCTCTTCAGTAATGTGAAAATGCTCTTCTTTAGTGCAGAGGACTAGGAACTTCTTAAAAAGAAAAGCTTTTTATTTTAAACCCCATTCTGCCTGAATCTCTATCAACTAAGAGGTCGATGAGGCTACTTACAGCAAACATTAAGAAATACTTAGTTGATCTAAACAGGTTCATGAACTCAGGGTTTCTGATGAGCTTGTTTTTGAAAAGAAACACACATTAGAAAGGGAAAAGGTCTTAAAATAATTGCTTACTATAGCTGCTAAACTGATCTGTCAGGGGCATTTTACTTCAAGACAGGTGAGGGTGACTCAGACTGTTCCCCAGGCTTAGGAAAACCTGGGAATCACTGTGATGCCCGAGGTGGCAAGAATCAGTGATAACAGACTCACACACGATAACGCCCTACCAAAGGATTGTTTGAAATGACACATGAGCTGCTTTTGGGGAAAGAAAAAAGGAGTACTCTGAGCACAGTGATTATTCTGAGGTATGGGATAATTTCCTCAAAAGCAGCAGTGGGAGCTGCTGTCACTGAGGATGTATCAGTTCACAGAGATACAAAGCTGACTATTAGTTTGTAAGACTGATTCTGTTTTTTGAGTTCCCACGAGGCCCAAATAGCAGACTTGCAACTGCATTCAGGAGTCCTGCACCAGCTGCAGATCCTCCACCTGGCTGCAGTGGGGTTTGGAGGTAATCACACTCTGGCCACCACGGGCAGGTGCCAACACGCAGCTGGAACTGTGACAGTTTGACTATCCCAGCACCTGAGGTGATCGGCAGTGACTCATAGGAAGGCTCCCATGGGGAACAGCAATTCTCCCATCACTACAAATGAGCCAGTGCTTATGCACTTTTTTGGATCGGGGCCAGAGAGGAACTTGTACTCTCACAGGCTATAAATCTGTTGGTGGGAGTAGACAGGACAGGTGTGGGAAAGCTGCAGTCTGCGTTCCAAGCATGTAACCCTTTAGAATTAAATTATTTCTTCAAAAACAAAGGAGTTCAAGAGTTCAGCCTTCACACAACATATGCTGCCATGCACAATGTATAATCTTTAAATCTCAGCAGTGAGACAATCACAACTGCAAAGCTTCTCCATTTCAAAGAGTAGCCACTTCTACTTTAAACAGTAGTTCAACATCAACTAGCTTCAGACACTGAAGCTAACTTTATCCCTAAGAGAAGTCAGAACATTTGCCTTCATCTGCAGTTCCTCTGGCTGGCCCGAGGCTTGATTTGCCTGACAGATTTTACACTGCTGATATGATAACCACAAATCTCAGCAGGCAAAAATCTTGACCACAATGACCTCATGTTGACTTCAGTAGCACCTGGATCTCACCCAGCACATAAACCTATGTCAGTGCACATTAGATGGGAACTTCTGGACAGACATCCCAGGAGATGCCAAGTCTTCTAGACCACAGAGGATCAGGGTGGCATTCTTCTACCTTCTTCCAAGGACAGGCTTCAAACTCCCCTAGGATGGCAGATTGCTTTGTTACCCAAGTCCATTTATAGATTAATATCCCTGGCAGTGCCCTTAAGTTGTTATTATGACACCCCTTCTCTGCCTGACTTGGATGTAAGGAATCCCCCTTCCACTTCAAACCACTGTGATCCACTGGTGAAAGAACTCAGAGCTGTTTTAATAGGCCTGGTGATGACACCCACACTGCCATGGTGGGAGCAGTTAACACCATGGCTTGAGGTGTCTTCTGTGCCCTCAGAGAAGATTCTTCATTCCCCTGTGACCTAGAGAAACATGCTGTGATAAACTCAACCATCCTTTTTACAAGGGACATCACACAATTTTTAGCAGGTGGATACTTTCCACCAGCTGTTTCCATTTCTGGTCTGGAAATGGATACTCGAAGATAAAATGCTTTCAGTCCTACTACTCCTAGCTATCTGATTGCTTTCTGTTCTATGTTTCACAGTCTGAACATACACTTTCCGAGTGTCTTTTCACCATATCCAAGACATTCTGGGACACAAATACTGCTCTTCTTAACAGAACCACTGGTTTATCACAGGTTGGAATGGCAACACTTTGCTTGGCACAGCTCTTCTGGACTGAGCACATGGCAGTGCACTGAAAACCAGACTGAAAAGTCAGAGCCACATGCACTCCAGTACCCCCTAAATAAACAGTGCTGATAGCCGAGTTATTCCAAATCGGACAGAACTGAAAAATGAAGCAAGACTGGGTTTATGTTTCTGTGGTCAGATGCACGTCAGGATTCTGCAAGTTTATTAAGGTTTTGAGAAATGATAACGCAGACCTTAAACTTCCTTTTAGCAAGGGTTACCTTATGTCATCTCAGATTCCACAATGGGCAGGAAATATCTACAATGCAGTTCCTTTTCACTGATTTGTCTCAATTTTAGCTAGCTGGAAGTTCCAGTCCACCAGAAAGTGGAACCTGCCTGTTCTTCACAGCCTCCTATCATTACGGTCATCTCTCATTGTATTCCAATGCTGACAAAATTAAGACAACTCTTTAGGCTCACCTGACAATTCAATCCCACTGCCCACTTCTTTTCTTCTCTGAAACTAACTTTAATGGATATTGTGGTCCTCCAGCTGGACTCACATTCAGGTCAGCAAAAGTAATATATGGAGTATATGAAATTTTTAGCATAGTCAGTTCTCCTGAGCTTCACATTAAGAACTTTCATGTTTCTCACATGAGACATCAAACAACACCCGACCTTTGGTTACTACTAATGCGTAAATCACAGACGCTGTCTACTTAAAGAAAATTTTTCGGCATTTAATTAACAGTCTTCCGAAACACCAAGTACAGTCACCTCTTTGAATTTCTTACGGTAAGTCTGAAGATTTGGCTCAAGGGATAGAGGAAGTTCAACAAAACCAATTATTGAATTTGATTTTGAGAAGTGTCCAAATTCAAACTGAAATATCAATTAGTGATGGAATTTTAATGTTGCTTCTGGCAGGATCTGTGATATAACAGTGATTTTAGAGTAATTTCCTTAGCAATTTCCTTCTGAAGACTAGTCTATTTCCTGAACTTCATGACCACATAATGGGATTTGTCAACAACAAAATCACAAACAATGATTGTTCGCAAGGCATGCTCTGGTCAAAGGTTGTGTTTGGTGAAGAAATGCTGTCAGGAAATACCGTGTCTGTGTTAGCCATGCACACATAGACGCCGTGCTAACACAGGCAATCCTCTTACTACATGGCTACAACTGAGTTGAATGTCTCATACAGGAATTTTATCAGATTTATTCTCGCAGCACAGAATGGCAAAAACTTTTTAAATTCACCTACCTTGAAAAATCTCCCTTTGCCTCCTGTAAAACAAGGAAGAAAAATTAAAAATATATAATTAAAAATAGCAAAAAAAAGAGAAGAAAAGGCTGTTCAAGATTTTCCATTTGCAAAATTCATTTAGCAGCAATTTCCTGTTGTAATTGATTCCTCATGTATTTTTTGGAACCGGTATCTAATGTCAAGTGCCATGATACAGTGAGTTGGGCAGATTAACATACAAAGGATCTAACACAGGGCCAGATGATTCTTCATTCTGCTGTGAATACCTAAGATGCTACAGGAAATAATGCCAGTAAATAAGAAATTTTGGGTCAATGTGGATGCTACATTACTAGAAGATCTCTGAAGTCTCAGTGGCTTTGCAGACTCTGAGACTGCAACTCACCTGCCTTTTTTACAAGTATTCTGACCATTTTCTAGTACGTAGACTTTCAAAAAGCTTGCTCACTGTCAGCTTTCAAGGGGATGCAAGACACAGGTTTCTCTAACTCCTTGCTGGGTGTCTGGGGTTGTCCTTACTTGTACACTTAGATACTTCTATTTATTACCATCACAGCCCGATGTTAAAGGGTTGGATAATGTTCCACTACAGTAGTTAGATCAGTCTTATTGCATAGCTGGAGAACCCCCAAAATCTGGTGAGTGCCCTCCGCAACAGATTTAGCATACATTTTGCATTTTTCTTTTTCCATAGACAATATGCCTTTCATATGATTCATGCTAAAGCACCTCATTTGCCACCAGCTACACAGAAAGCACTGTGCAAGAATGTAATTTGTGAATGAGGGAGTTTCCACTGCCAAAAGGACTGGGCTTTGTATTCAGGTCTTTTGTCTTTACATCCATTAATCTACCCGCAAAACCTGCCAGCCCACGTCCAGTGGTGTTTCAGTCCTGAGGCGGGGGTAAAGTTCAGAGCTCTGGTGGTACTTTAATTTGTTCTGGTAATAAAACAATTTGAAATAGGGCTGCAGACTAAATCACTTGAGTTCTGACAGACCTTTACTATCTTTCCATTTCCCTCTGAGTGAACTGAAGGGCAGACAAGCACTTCTCTGGCTCATAGGAAGGAGTCCTTGAGCATGTAATGATTATGGTTCAACACAGAGCAAAGCACAAAGGATATGCCCTGGCCTGCATGGGTGTGAGCATACTGAATTTAAAAAACAATTTTGTAGGGTACATTCTTCATAATTCAGTGCTTTGACCTAAATGCTGCAGTGAGAAGAACAAAATGCAGTATTATCCCTTTTGTTTTGCTTGGATCCTGTCACAAACACAGGTTGTAGTAGTTTCTGGTTACAGACAGCAAAGGTGTGGCTTGTTTTGACTTAAGTTACACATCAAACTACTACAGGAATAAGCGTAACATCCTGTGTTTGTGGCAAGAAACAATCCCAGCAACAAGAGTTACAGTGGCAGCTCTGGGTCTGGCTGTACAATTACTAAGCACTAAGTTATTCACTAGGATGAGCAGACAATAGATTCATAACCCCACTGCTGCTCCTCACAATGAGCCCGTTGTTTGATGTGTATTCCCCCAACAGCCAATACGTGATTTCTATAATGTGCTGCTAATTGAGTCCTCCATCCTGACTCTCTCGCTCCCATTTTTGTTACATAAAATGATTTTAATGAAGGTTCAAATCCCTACACATTAATTGCTTCTTTAACATGGCAAGTGCTCTAGAAGTGCAGCGCATTGTTATTTATTAGTGCAGTCTGATGAGCTGGTTTGTTTGCTCGCATGGCTCCTCATAGCTTCATGGCTGATGGGAAAAAAATTAAAACTAGACACTAAGAGAGGGGAACAAGGATCATGTGACAATTATGTCTGATCTGCTCCCACAGTCATGCTTCCAAAAAGAGAACTTTCACAAAATCCAGCTCCGCTACCCTGAAAAGGTTCCTTTCTGGGAACCTGACATTTACCAAACACTTCTTGGTCATTTGCCCTTTGACCCTTTTCCCTCTTCCTGAAGAGTGGAACTCTGAAAGACACCATTTCAGAAAGTCTTTAAACCATTCTGCCCATGTTGGAGAATACAGACAGTTGCATGTGTAGAAGCTTATGTAGCTCATCAGATGACCAAGCCCCATTGGGAAAACAAATGCAAGTAAAGTCACTGGTGGAAAAACCCATTGCATATGGATTTCACCTAGGAATTTGCATTCATTACTTAGATTTTCTTTGGCTGTACATCATACCCCAGAGTCTTGGATATCTGTGCTGGTGCAAACATAACACTTTTCTGCATGCAAAATATTGAGCAGTAGTATCTGCTCCCTGAGTGGGGAGGTCTAGTTTGAGAGCCTTCTGTACCCATTTTGGCAGAAACAATGAAAACTGTGCAAAGACATCTTTTTCCTGCAACTGGGGGGAACCCCTACACTTCCATAGAGCCATTGTGGATTTGGAAAATCAAAAGATTTAATGCAGCATGAGGAAGCACCAAGTGAGAGAAGGCGGGTGCTTACCTGCAAGATGTATGCAGCCAGTTCAAACACCACTTCACTGTCAACCTCAATGAGTTCCTTGAAAGGTGAAGAAAACAAGAAAGAAAAAGAGAGTTGAGCTACTGTAAGAAGGACATACATCTCCTCCTGACTACTGCATGGTGAGGCATGCAGTGCCAGTTTTCTCCCTTGGCTAGGCTTCAAAGTATTCCCTGTGCTCCTGAAGACAAAAGGAGGAGAGAACCTGCCCACTCAGATATGGACAAAGCCAAATATTTGATGTAATGCGTTGGTTAATGAAGCATAACTGGATGTGGCATGAAGGGATTCCCGGGGGAGGAGTGAGGAGAAGGCAGGTGGAAGGGGAAGGATGAGGGTAAATTTTATTTTCATGTGTGATTTAGTGAAAGGCAGTCTAGGATATAGATATTTTTTGCCCTGAGATGTGACCATGCTTCAAGGGAACACAGCCTTGTCCTTGACTCACAGAAGCAAGGAATGAGAATTTGTCTTTGACACACTGAGGTGGCGTCAAAGCCCCCCCTAGGCTTCTCTGGCCCTTGCAAAATGTAAACTCACAGGAAAATGAACCACATTTGCTCTTGCAGGATTTGAGCTCTGGTTTTGGCCTTTTCATCCCCAAGAGCACTGGGGCTGGTTTGAGAATGAACTTTGACAGCAAGTGTTTTGGTAGATCTTCCCTGCTCCATTTTATAGGATCCTGCCACTGATGAAATCAATCTTTGAGAGTTCTACTTAGACAACACAGTCACATGTAGGACACTGATGGTCCCAAAAGATCCTCTCAGGATTCTTCTGCTGTGCCTGAGACAGCATTTACAGACCCAAGGGGTCCAGGCACTGCTCTGTCTGAATGTATGCAGTCCAAGCATAAAAGATACTTGAAATGGGAGGCATGATCATTACTCTGGAGGCCGAGTGTGCTATTCCTGACTCTCTGGTCTCTGCTGGGGAAGCTAATGGGCTTTTACTGAGATACTGCTTAGTTCTCTATTCTGCAACTAGAACTCCTACATTGTCTCCTATGGACATGGCCCAGTAAACTGGGTCATTGTTCAGCTCATTCCTGTGGTGGTTTTTCTGTTGTATTTATTTAAGCTGCTGTTTTTAATATTTTACTTCATCTGGCAAGAAATGAGTGATCTAAATATAGATCACTGCTGTGATCCATGCTCCAGCCAAGTCATGGCCACACCTCATTTACAAGCCACAATTGCTGCATTGGCTTGTCTCTGGCAAAATCAAAAACAAAGGGAGCAAAACACAGGATAAGATCCAGGTGTCCTTGGCTTTCACTAGTGCCAGCTTTATAAAATAAGTTCGCCTCTTTCATAACAACTCCTTGGGGAGTGAAGAGCAGCTCTGCTAGGGGTGATAAACACGCCTTTCCCGTCTCAGCTGAACTGCCTGAGTCACGCAGGCACCTGCACTGACGACGAGCCTGTGCCAAGAGAAGCGGCTGGTGCAAGAGGCTGATTCAGCTGCAGGCAGGGCCAGGCTGGGGCTGTCAGGCACATCCCATAGCAAGGGGCAATGCAGAGTAGAACCAGAGCACCTGGTCTTCCTCCTGTCTGGAAGCACCAGCCATGGCACAGACAAACCAGCCCATGCAACCACGTGTTGATGCTATGGCAAGTCTATACTGGCAGGTGAAGCAGGCCAGAGCCCGTTCTCTGGCCCCAAGGGTACATGGGGTGCAGTACAGCTCATAACTAAACACTTACCCTCCCTCCCTCAGTCCCAGATGGGGTTTCCATCAGTGTGTTGCCTACTGGGAACAGGTGTGAATCCTTGATCAGTGCCAAAGCAATGCCTGGGACAGAGCTAGTTGGCACAGGCCAAAACCCATGCCAGAACGTGCAGGTAATTAAACAGCCTGTCTGATCAAGGGACAGTGCCTGATGCCAAGCCCTGTCTGCTTTGGTAGTACAAATGTGGCTTGGCCTTTCTGTGCACCAGTGTCTTCTTGTGGTGCTGTGCAAGGGTTTGGGTGTGTGGGTTCACAGATGCCTCACTACTCAACAGGGTTGGTGAGTGTGGGTGGTGGGCACAGCCAGAGGAGCACAGAGCCCAACACAAGGTCAGCTGGCAACCCAGTGACCAGCTGCCCCAAATGAGGCCTCAGTTTTATTCTTTCCGACCTTGAGCAGCCCTGTGCAAAGGGATGCTTGAGGGTATGTGTCTGGACAATCAACAGAAGAAGGTCTGAGGGTGCTAGCACAGTGTTAGAAACTACACTTATTTCATATACATATGGTCTTTCTGGGCTGCAGGGGAGTCAGGGCTGGAGGTACCCATGGGAAGTCCAACAAGGAAACTTTTGCTTCAACAAGGACGCTCTCAAGGTTTGGCAGCATGCGACATCACGTGCTAGCTACAGGAATGACAAGCACTGGCTGTGCTTAGACACCGAGTTCCCCACAACGCTACATTAAGAGGAATCCGCCAGGCTGGGTGCTTGCCCTGAGTCTTAGCAGACACTTTGCACCCAACTTTCAAATTCAGTGCCTTTTTTAATGGCACAGCATGGCTTACAGTGGCTGGAAGTCAAATGGGGAAGGATCTGCATGGGAGATTGGGGCTTCAGCAGGACTATTTTTGGATAGAGACACAGCTTGAATGTGCAAAGTAATGGTTTCAGGAAAGGTCAGACTAAAATAGACCAACCTAGGGATTTTGTTTTCTTTTGTTCCTCTCTTCTTATTATTAAGCTTTCTCCAGAAAAAGAACAACAGTGTAAGCTTTTCCTGGCAGTACTTCAAAAAGGAACTTTCCCCAGAAACCAAAATGTGATGCTCACTAAGTTTGCTGCTGGAGAGGGCTGACTAAGCACATCTAATTGCAGCCTTGCCGGAGAGCAAAGCACTGCACAGTTCAGCTCAGCAGCCCTGCCTCGTTCCTCGGCACTGAAAGAAAAAAAGGAATTTTCTGGATTCTGCCCTGCATTTTAGAAGATACAAAGTTAGTCCCTGCGTTTTAGGACATACAGATGTCAAGTGATGCTACAGATTTGGTGTAATCTACTTGGCTTAGCAGGTCACAAACATGCTGAGGGCTGTGGGATGGTGGAACAATTGCTCCCTGACTACATCTGTCTTTTCCTACCACTTCCTCTCTGGCAGATGGAGGTGAGTCACAGGAATGGCCTCTGCCAGCACAGAGGGAGGTAGGAGGGATCCTCCCAGGGAATCCCAGCTGCTGACAAACCTCTCCCAGTCCCAGACATCCAGCCCACCTGGCCGAGTCTGCACATTGCCAATCTCCACCTCAGTGTGGTCTGGGGCTGGTTGATTTTCTGGATCTTTCCATGAACAGCTGGCTTGTGGCATGAGAGGGATCAGATTCATGGCTCTGCTGTGGGCATTCCTCCAAGCTGAGGCTGTGCCAGGATGCCCTTATCTCTGGCACAGAGAGTACCTTGCAAGGAGCTGCTCTGAGCTGCAGTGCCAGGGACAGCAGCCTGGTCTTTCAGGAGTGTACCCGGGAGGGCAATTTCTCATACAAAAAACATTTCTCAGTGCATGGCTTGTTCCTGTACAAGGTGATCTTTGGTGCATATCCACAGATACCTTTACCCCACTCGCACATAAACCCATTCCCACAAACCTGAGGTCACTTTGCTTGTTCAGCCTGGAGAAGAGGCTAAGGGGAGACCTCATGGTGATCTGCAACATCCTCCGGAGGGGAAATGGAGGGACAGGCACTGAACTCTTCTCTGGTGATCAGTGACATGCCGGGGGAATGACATGAAACTGACACAGGGGCGGTTTAGGTAGGATATCAGGAGAAGGTTCTTCACCCGCAGGGTGGTTGGACACTGGAACAGGCTCCCCAGGGAAGTGCTCACAGCACTGAGCCCGACAGAGTTCAATATGCGTTTGGACAACACTCTCAGGCACATGGTGGGATTCTCGGGGTTTATGTGTGCAGAGCCAAGAGCTGGACTCGACGATCCTTGCGGGTCCCTTCCAACTGAGGACATTCCATCTTTCCCACTCTCCCCCCTCACACACACCGCTCCCCCGTTCCCGAAGATGGCGCCCGCGCCACACTGCCGCCCTCTGCGGGCGGGAAACCCTCACGACAGCCACTCGTCCCAGAGCGCGTTTTTAGCCCAAAACCGGACATTCCCTTCTAAATACAAGCCCGTTTATAATTTTAGCAGTGCAGATTGCCTCCTGCCAGCCACAAGAGTTACTTCCAGGGCTGTTTTACCTCAGAACCACTCTCTGACAGGAAAGCTGCTGCCAAGTGTGGGGGCAGCTGGAGACAGAGGAGTGCAGGAATGTGAGAGGAGGAAGAGGAGAAGGTTGTATCTGGAAGTCCAGGTGTGACCAGTGTAAATTTTGGGGCAGGAAATGCAGATCCAGGTGTCTCAGCCCACTCCGGTGCCACCCAGACCTCTCTAAGTCCTCACCTTGTAGATGCAGGACTTGGCGTTCAAGAAAAACAGCTCGATGGTGGCATTGTCCTTCAGATAGGAGATGCTTTCAATGTAGAACCTGAAAGGGAAAGAAAGAGGGGTTAGACACAAGAGGGAACTAGGACAAAACATGGAAATGCACTTACTAAATGAAAAATGTGGTCAATGGAGTCATGATGAGTGTACTAAAAATGAACTTTCTTCGCTTATAGCAGACTGAGGTGGTGAAGGAGGCTCGTGCACACTCCAGGACATGATCAGACACCACCACCCCACCCATACCAAAGGAACTGGATCATCAAGTGGGTGATTTAGGTTCTAAATAATCCTTTGTTTTGTTTTTAGACTTAAAATAAACCTTTATCCTGTTTTCTTGTAAGCTTCACCTTTGATCGCCATCACATTTTCACCATCAGCCTTTCTTCATCACTCCTTTACCCATCACAACCATTTCTGGGCTGTTAACCTCCATCTTGTAAAATATTCATCTACAGAAATGCATTTCTGGCTCCCTTCCCTGTGCCCTTCAGCTCTGCATAAAGCAAATTTTATAAAGGGTTCTTTACATATTATATCTATGGTCTCACAGTAAGGCAGTAGTTACTAACCTTGCACAGTTTACCAGTACCATGAATAACAATGCTAGGGATGACAGGGAATGATCATGATATAATTTTTTTGAGCTGAAGTGACTTCTAGGAACTCAGGAGAAAGCTCAAACCCTCCGTGTCAGAAAAACCCACTCATTTGCATTGGCTGATTGCCCCAAATATTTGCAATTATGTTGAAAGCCCATGATATGTATGAATTTATTCAGTACTCCATGTCCTGCCTGCTCTGAAGGTCTGATGTTTTGGCAATGAACTCTGCAAGAGCTTTGTGAGAATTGCCTCCTGCCCTTAATTCTGTCCTGTGATCTTTTTTGTGAAAAAATGCTCAGGATACTGTCAGTGTTAATGACTGATAATTCCATACAGGTATGTTGTGTGTTCCTGTAGTAACACAGAAAGCCTAGGTGATAAAGGTGAATTTTGCATTTACTTAGTGTTTTAGGTAAGGAAAAATAAATAGATCTCTCTGCTGATGCTGTTTTGTAGTGATCTTTAAGTTGCAGTGCAGTGACAGCAATGTTCCTTACATAAATTCCAGTGCTATCGTACCTTGTCAGAAGCAATTAGAATAGGGAAGGTGCCAGGCAAATGATGTCTGCATCAGGGACTTTTAAAAACCGAATTCCTTAGAAATCTGGGTTGACATGTGGGGTCCAGTTACAGAGAAACCCCACTCCCTGACCCTGCTGTCTGGGACCCTCCTGAGGTTTCACACAAGTATGGAAGGGATTGTCCACACCCAGCTATTTGCAGAGTCCAGGGCCTTAAATGTAACCTTCTTAGGGGCAAAGGTCGAAGCTTTGTAGTGCTCCTAAGTGTCTTCTGAAGGCTCTTCAAAACACTTTATTTCTTGACAGGCAGAACCAACTCCCTGCTTACTAGAGTAAGAGAAACATTTTGTTCATCTGCTGAAGGGCTCCTATCTCTATTACCCTTCCTTCTACCCCTTCAGAAGAGAAATAAAAATAAAACCTGAATAAAATAAAATTTTAAAAAACCCAAGAAAACACCAACAACCAATCAAACCCTCAAAACCCCAAAACATTTGAATGTAGTGATGATGAAGCACAAAAAGATTAAACTTTTTCTTATTTTTTTCTGGTTTTCAGTGTTTCACCTCTTGTTCTCAAAATGGCCTCCTTTTTTTTTTTTTTTCTTCTCCTTTTTTAAAATAAAAATATACTTGGCTTTAGGAATGTAAAAAATGATGCATTAAAAGATCTTCTTACTAGATCTGCTCTCTGAGTGAAGCTGGCTTCCCATCTGCTGAATTCATGGAGAATAATGGTAATTTTACACATTCTGTGGTTCTTGAACAACCTTCTCTTCTTATCACTACTACCAATGGTCTCCAAGTTATGATGGTAGGTTTTCTTATTCCAAGGTCAGAAGAAAACAGGAACATTTTTTTCCATTTTGAATCCCAGTGGAGGTTAGCCAAAAAGCTTTTTGTTTCACCAGATCAAACGAGACTGTTCTCATCATCACTAGAGGGCAATATTGCATTTCTTAAGGCTACAGGGAGCTTTGCCAAGGCTTTCCGCATGGACATAGATCGTTTTCTGTACAAAATTAAGTCTCTGGGAGCACAGAGCCTGAACATGGTACTTCATCTCACAAAGAAAACCCAATTCTCAAATGATCTCCTCAGCGGAGAGTGAGCTGGGGAGCTACTGGGTCTCACACACGCACCCAGACAAATGTGAAACGTGCACCAGGAGATTGGTGCTACTTAAAAGAAAACAGACTTGCAAAGGGAACTCTTGTGGGATTTTCTGTGTAGCAAGCTCAGAAAACCCGACCTGGAGTAGACTACCCTGAATTCACAGTTGGTGCTGTAACAACAAAAAGGGAAGGGAAAGACCTTTTTTTTTTTGCACTGATGACAAATTTCTGTCAAATCTCCTGTTTCCATCTTTTACAAGCACAGTGAAGGAAACCACACTTCACAATGACACCCGTCAATGACTAAGGAGGCAGGCAGGGGCATCCAGCTGCTAAGGCAATGAACCAAGCACAAAAATCTGGGTTAAGTTCCCAACTCAGACACAGGTTCCCTTTGTGACCTTCATAAAATCATTTAGCTGCTTGGGCTGTTGTGCCGTGCTTAGAAAATACCCTTCCCTCCTCTGCCTCCCTCTGTCTGTTTTGCCTGTTAAGCTTAGAAGCCTTTCAAGGCGTGTTTCGAGATCGTCAGTTTTGAGAGGCAGTTCTCAGATTTCTGTTGAGGACTCCTCAGAGAGCAGCATTCCTCATATGGTGTGAAGCTGATGTGTCCAGGATATAATGGATAGGTTGGACAGAGAAACAGGCAATGTGTCCAAGAACTCTGCTCCACTACCTGCATCTTTTGCAATACACTCAGCAAATAGTTTTGCCTCCAGCAGCTCCTACAAGAGGTTCCTTGATAGCCAGCAACTGTGCCTGTGAGAAATTAGCTGTCTACAGGAAGGGAGAACACCCCATGAGACTTGGTGAGTGTAAAAACCAAAGGAATAATTTTAGAGAAAATTTAAAAGATCAGCCAATGTTCATCTATTTCTGCATTCCTCCTGCCTCCCCACCCCCAGTAACTTGTAATTCATCAAATACATTTTCTAAGCATTAATTAAATAGACCAGTGAATATTATGCTGGGTAATGAACACAAAGTGCCTATCTTGGCTGCTCCCTCTCAGCAGCAGAGAAAAAATAACGAGTACTGCAGAAGGTGTCTTGGAAGACTTCAGAAGCTGCTGCCTCAAACGTTTAATGCTTTTTAGCTGTGAGGACATGTCTCATACTGATCAGATTGCTCTCTATTAAGTGTTGGTTAACTGACAACATTCTCTGAGACAGCTCAGCCCCCTCATGCTGTGATGAATGGCAATTCCCATCATAACCAGCCAAGCACGGGCTCACAGTGGTACTTGTGGAAACTCCTGATTGTTGGGTGAGGGGAAACTGGTACTAGCACAATTTTTCCCTTGCATTATATACAGGCCCACTCACCTCCGACTCATGGCTCAGAGAAATGCCCAACTGGGTCTTGGACTCACCAGTTTTATTAATGGTTTGTCAGGAGATGGAGAATCCCTGACTGCTGCTGCTGGTCTCATCTGTGAACCCAAGTGTGTGTGTGCAGATGGGCAAATTTAGCAGTGTTGGGAAGGTGTTTGAACACTAGTGTTCTGTCCTTGCAGTGGGAACAGAAGAACTCAGGACTGCCAAGCACCTGAGCTGGTGGGGTGCTTGTATGAACAGTGAGAGAAAAAATGAGCAGCACTCCTGATCTCCATACACCAAAAGAAACTGTCGAATACAAAATGTTTAGCATTGCCTCTCACACTCAGCCCTAGACATATCCTGTCAGCCTGAACTTGGCCATCTATCACCTAGCAGGGACCAGGCTCTCAGCAGCTGAGTTGCTGACTGGGCAGATAGACTGTCACAGCATTTGAGAGCACAAGTCCATGTGTTTACTTCCAAGCAGAACCTGCCAAATGGTAAAAATATTTCACTGTGGTCTTCAACACAATGGTAGTTCAAAACATGACCACAGCAAATGGATGTCTTGTCTACTTCAGGTGTCTGTCTTTCCTGGGGCAGTGATATCATCCTCCTTCTTGTGAAGTTTGAGGCTGGTGGGAGCCACCTAGTCCACAAGACTTCTATCCGCATCTTTCCCAGCTGGCTAACTCTGATCTGGTTGGGATGCAGGACAGAGCTGTCAGCAGAGTGCAGTGACCCTGTCGATGGACTACCCCTTATTTTGTTATTACAAAGCAATGGGTAAAGGAGAACACCCCTTTTCTGCCTCATCCATCCTGGGGTCTGGCTCATTATCCCTCACTATGTCATTCAGAACCTCAGAGGATAATTTGAAAAATATGAGGCCATTTGCTAACTGGCAAAAGAAAAATCGCATGCATCGGTATAATGGATTTAAATGCAGATGTCATTATGTCCAGTGTCTCATGCTAAATGAGTATTCTGAGTGGCACAGGCTGCACAGCTCCTTTTATGTTCCAGCCCTGTTTGCTAATAGTCACGGGTGCACACTTTTATTTGCTGACACTTAAAAGCAGACAATGCTCATGCTAAATAGCTGGCCTGTTAAGTGATCAGTGAGGAATGAAAATCAGCTAAAAAAGCTCCATTTACCACCCCTTCTGCATTCATTTTGCTTTGGATTCCATGTCTTGTCCCCTGTGTCTGTGCTGTGCCCACCTTCTCCAGCACCTGGGATCGGTATGCAGGGGACAGGAGGCAGCAAGAGAGATGTGTGTCAACTTTTACCTCATTGCAAGGGAAGCCGTAAAACTGGAGGTGAATTTGATTCCAGAAATACAGGGAATTGCAGCTAACAAAATAAAAAGCTGTGGATATTATTTAACCCAAGCCTGTGCCCTGTCTCTTTCTCACCAACTGCGCTACACTATGAAGTTGCCTGCATCTTTACCTACTGTCAATCCATTTTTCCCAGTGTTTCTAAGATCTTGGCCTATTGAATCCCTGGAAAACCATGTGCTTTGGGGATATTTGCTCATTCCTACACCTCATCTTCTCCATGTACAAAACACTTAGGGGTCTGCTTCGGAATATATAGAGACCAACTCTCTTCATCTCTTCCAGGCTGTATATCCTGGGAGTCTTTGCAAGCTACAAAGTGCTCCAGTATCAATGTAGAGAAGGGGAGGAATCAATGTGGTAGAGAAGGTACATTCCTCCCTCATATTTGGTTACAGCATCAAGCAAAGGCACTGACCTGAGTATAGTGAGTCCTCGGCCCCCTCCCCACATGGGGAACCTGGCCAGCCCAAGCTATAAAAGGAGCAACCCAGCTCAACATAGTCTGTAAATTGCTCCACCACTGCAATGTCCCCTGGAGCTTAGCTTGGCTTGCAAAAGAAGTGCATCTTTGTACAAAAAGATGTGTCAATTTTTGTACAAAAGCTGTTGCAGCTCCTCTTGGCTTGGAGTGATGTGATTATCTGTTCCAAGTCTGATGTGAGAGCAGTGACCATATCGCAGCAGCATACTGCCTTCCTCCTCTTTTCCCTCAGTCACCAGGGGAATTTGCCCCTCAATCTCCTGAGCATCAGCACAGCCCTTTCTTGCTCTTTGGTCATTGCCAAGAGTCACATCTTGGCTAGTGGAGGTAACTCTCTGGGTGCACTGTATTACATAACATCATCTCTCAGAACATCGTTTATATAAGGATTTTGGACCATTTTAGGACTAGAAATCCCTCCAGTTGTTCCATGTGTTGTCAGCAGCACATGAAGGTATGATTTGTGTGTCAAAGCTGGCATGAGGATCACTTACTCACTGACTCAGCCTTTGATCAATGCCACGATGATGGGACCCCTCATAGTGCACTTTCCTGTTGCTGCACTGATGGCAGCACATCACACCCACTGGTGTAAGGTGCGAACACACACATTGCAGTGAAAACAATGTCTGCATGACTTTGACCCAGTCAGAGAATCCGTGTGTAGGCACTGACACAGCTATCACATCTTGATCCAAATTAGGTACAAATCCTACACTGACAGCATCCATCATTTCTTCATGGTACCTATCATGCAGTCTAAGCACTTCCCAAAATTAGACAAGACAATGCTGCCAACATCAACACATTCAAAATGTGGCCCAAACCAACAAATTTTCAGAATGCCACTTTTTCTGCCCCCTCGGGTGGCTGAATGGAGAGGAAAAACAACTTAGCCCCTTCTCTCAACACAGCTCACTTATACAAATATATTCCTAGTTAAGCAGAAAACAGAAATGATGTTATGGGACTCAAGAGCCAGACTGCTATTAAGATGTGTGTGTAATGGATAGCTTAGCTCAGAGCTGTGTGCTAAGTAGCAGAGCCCCATTAGTTCCCTTCCTCAAGCAAAGGTCGGTTTTCACACAAGTAAATCTTCCGACTGGACAGAAGTTTCTCATATCTCTAAAGAGACTCTGAGGAGCACAGCCTCCCCACAGGCAATTTATTACACCTTCCCCCGGCTGAACAGAGCAGGGGGCCACCCTGGGAAGGCTGCAATAAATTGTCTGCAGGGAGCCTTGTCTTCCAGCACAAACAAGGTCTGAGCGGCTGTATTTATACACTGCGGCTGGCTGGGAGGTGGGGGTTTGCAGGGCTGCCGGCTTTTGGGATCTTCCCGCTTAGCATACACACAGCTGGTGCACACCAACCAGCAAAAAACATGCTGTGCAAAGAGATCTGGGCTATGGCACAGACTTTATAGACAGAGCAGCTTACAGGAGCCCCTGAAAGCAGCTTGGTTGGACTGGGTTGATTATGTGGGTTTAATATTCTGGTTTTTTGCTATTGTTTCTACAGCATCCCACAGCAGTGCATGGAGACATAGAGCTATAATGTAAGCAGGAGATGGCTCTTTGTCTCCCCTCATATGTAGCACGAATTCCCTGGTACAGGGAGTTTCTGGCTCAGTACTGGTACTGGCAGTGGGTGAGGGACACAGCGCAGCTGGAAGGAGATCTGGGAAGAGACAGCTAGCCATGAGAATGTCGATGGAGCATCCCAAGGTGCTGAAACATCTCAGGGTGGTTCCCTGAGCTCTCCTGGGATGATCAAGCTCCATGGCAAACTGGGGTCGGGTGCTGCCCTGCTTGCAGTGCAGAGGGATCTGCACAGGACCAAGGAAGAGGAGAGGAGCAGTTAGGAGAAGAGTTAGCGTCTCCTGGGTGCTAACAGGTGTAACAAAGCTTGGGTGAGAGCAAATTCTACCACTTCTCTCCCTCTCCCTGACTGCAAATTTGATGTATTTAATAATCTGTTTGTGCATTTTCCCCAGTCCCTGTAAACCCCAGTCTCACACCATGGGGCAGAAAGAGGGCTGTCTTCTCCTTCTCCCTTCTCAGAGGGGAGAGACAGGAGCTGGTGATTTCCTCATTCCCTGCCTGGACCAAAGCGTTGGAACATCACGTACCCTCCTCTGGTGGGGAAAGCTGTGAATGGAGAAACACAGCCCATTTTGTGCCAGACAAAAAATTGCTCAGGTTAATTTCATGTGGTTCTATTCAGTTCTTCCTGGCATGGCAGGCTTCTGTCATCACAACCCCTAATCTGATTTCTTGGAGAGAAGCCAAGCTGAGTAGCTGTGAGTGGCATACACAGCCATGGTGTGCTGGGATTGCCACGTGAGTCAGTTGGGGAAGTTGGGAGCAGGATGCGCTGAATCTGCACCTCATAAGTGTCTCTGGCCCATGTGTGAGGCAGCAATGCATTTCAGTAACAAGTTCTAAGGTCCATCTAGCCCTATGAAGAATCACTGTCTCCCTTCCAGGGTCAACTGTTTTCAAATGGTGTCTGGCTTCTTTCACTGTTAGCATTACCTGTATTAATGGAATACAGGTTTAAAGATGGCTATAAAGAAGGGCTGAAGGACTAAAATAGCAGAAGGCCTCATTAACAGCTGAAATCTGGTCCAATTCCATTTAAGTAGCCAAGTGAAACCTTGTAGATAGGAAATGCTTCGTCAACCCTTGCTGTACCAACCTGCTTGAAATAATAATTTTAAATTGACAGATTGCCCTTGATGGGACAGAGGGATGCATCAGGTGGAAATGTCTGCATCTGAGCAGGGGTCTGAGGTCAGAGAAGAGACACAGGTATTTTAGTGTGCAACTTGTTGAATTCCAAAGCACTCATCTCAAATAAGTCAGATGAATTGTCCCTGAAAGGTGCCTATTTCTTTCCAGTGGCTATAGAGGGAGACTGCACTAATTAGCCGTGATATAGTGCTGTCTGCCAGGTAAAGACCTCAGCTCTGGTGTGGTGAATCTCATCTCAGACTGCCCACCTGGCCCAGATCTGGACGACCACCAGTGCACACAGAGCTACTTTCCTTCAGGTTAAGGGGAGAAAAGACACCCATGAGCTTTGCACTCTGTGTTTCAGTGCCAGTCTCTTATTTAGGGCCACTTTGTTCTGTAGTAACTGTGGTAACCTGGCAAAATGTCTGGCCTCAATATTGAGAGTCCTGAGCCCCCACAGCTCCCATGCTGACTTCAGCCTAGCCAGTATGTATGAACACATGCCAGATGTTGCTGAACACAGGCATTCCTTTGTGGGAATACTGCCAGCCCATAGATACAAACTCTGCCCCACAGTGTACTTGAATATTGAGGATTTATTTCACATTTTGTTCTATGCCTTTCTGAAAGAAAAGCCTTTCCATATGAGACATAGTCTGATTTAGTGTGACGACTTCTGCAGTGAGTTGTCACTGTTTAGCTGGTAGAGTTACCCTGAGAACAAATATATTCATTCCTGGGAAAAGATCCACCAGTGGAGTGAATTTTATTTGCTAAGCTTGTTCATATAAATTAACAGCATGACAAACATACAGAAGATAAAGAGATCAGACCCATGCTGGTGGTTCCTTTGCTAAGGATTGCTAATCTCACACGGCCATTGTTTGAGGATGAGAACTCACCGCAGAGCCTGGCCAACTTTGCTTTCCATGAATAAACAGTGTGTCTGTGCTCTGGCTCTCTCTCACCTCAAAGCTTTATACAAAAGGAGTAACTTTGCCTTCCTTCTGTTTGTATGAGTCCAAGCAAAATGCTTCTTTCCCTGCCGAAAGGGTGTACCTGTATCTGAACCCCTGCAATCTGTTTACCTCCTCTGCTGCCCAGGTCTCCATACTGTACTTAGGTTCCTGCACTTTACCCCAAAGCTTGTGGTGGGAGGTACATTTTCTCTGTTGTCTTCTGGCTTCAAAACACCTCTGTAAAATCAACTAATCAGGCAATCCCTCCTTTCTTCATCCCTATCCTTTGCCTCTTCTGGACTTCAGTGGTGACTCTCATCTGACTTGTAAACTCTTTAAGGCAGGGAATTAGTTTCACCATCCAGGCAAGCTAATTCTAAGATGAGAATTAATATCACTCCCATTCTGTTGCTAGATGTGCCTCCTCCCCTGCAAGACAGACAACACTCCCTCTCACTTTCATGTGTGGCTTTAGAGCTATGTAAACAGATATTAGCAGTCTTATAAAATAATATTGCACAATAGCCATGGGGCAGTTCACAGCTGCCCAAGAGTTCTGATTGTTTCCTAGATTCCTATGCTGTTCTCAGTGGAAATCTGCCATTGAAGCACTAGATGACAACCTGAAGACAGGCAGGCTTTAGTAGCTGTGTAAATGTACAATGGAAGAAGCAATTTCTTACAAACCAATGCTAAAAACATCCTTCTAAAATCCTCCTCCTTTGACACAGTGCTGTGAAATTTTTGGTCTTTGATAACAGAAGAGAGTAAAGACGCTGGAGATCAGTGTTCAACAATGTCAAACCCCAAGGAAATGTGTGTCAAAAGACAAAGCTTCAACAGTGCTGCAGAGATTTTAAAAAAGGGAGGAGAATTTCACACTGCTAAGCTTGTGAAACTTCCTATTTTCGGCACGGTTCTTTCAAGAAGCCTTTCTTAAGAAGGCAGGCTTCCCTTTAAATGTACTTTTAGAGCAGGTTAAAATCTGTGGCATCTTTGGTGGGCATGCTGCCCTTCAACATTGCTGCAGGAACCTTGAGGGTAAAAACCATTTGATGGTCACATTAAAGGTGAAAATGTTTTCACTGTAGGTTCTCCGCTTCACAAACTACCCTTTACTTTTCTTGCCTGAGGCTTCATCTCTTCAGTAGTTATGCAGTGTGACTGAATTGTACATTTACTTCGGCTAGAGGGAAAAACCCCACACAATTACTAAATCCCAATGCAGTAAACAGAGCTCTGTGTCGTGAGCATCTGGCACATCCAGTCACTTGTATTACTTGTATCTCCCCAGTAAGGACCCCCAGCATCAAACTAAGCTTTGTCAGCTGCAATGGGAGAGGTAATGCAAGAAGGTACCTGCAACCGCAGGCAAGCCTTTACCAGTGATACAGTAGGTGTTATGGGCACCCAGTTCCTTAAAAATTAACACATTTGTGATTAGGTATGGTGCAGCACTAATAATCTCTGCTTTCTGCCTGGTGGAAGCAGGGGAGAGGGAGCATTCTGTTTGTAGTATGTTTATGAATGGCTCTGCAAGCTGCTGCACACCCCCAGATTATGAAAATAAACCCCTGTCTATGGGTGGGTCTTTTTATGACCTTTCCTTCAGCCCTTGCTTTAGTTCCCAAGCCAGCACTGAAACCACTGGGTAACAGATATGTGGGGCTTTCCAGCTTCAGCCATCTGACTGGAGCTGGTGTCTTCAATCGCTTTCTGCTCAGATCGGATTTAAGGATGGACATGGGAACTCCTTATGTGCTGGGAAACTTTTTCAACTTCTGCCAGCATCTGACACCCACAAGGGAAATAAGCACTAGAAAAGGCATGGTAAGTTAATGCCTGTTCCTAACTCTTGAGGCATCTGCCTCCCAGTCCAATCCAAATGCTAACTCAGTGTGACAATCCACTCACTACTGCCACCAATAGGAGTATAAGCCCAGAGTCAGACTGGTTTTCACATACGCAGATACTGAATGCTGAGTTTTTCCCTACGGATTACGATTCCAGAACAGGAGGGGTCACTCATTCACTAACTGTTATATGGATCTGTATCCTAGGATGTCTCTTGGCTAGGACCCTGCTAGAATGACTGGTCTCCACTGTGCTGCCAACTTTCATAAAACAATACAGATGGCAATATTTATGCTTGTTGAGTGGTCTTTGAAATGAATATGAGAGTGGCTTAGTAGCACTGGCTTTCACACATCTTACAGTTCCACTCCTAAGCCCGGCACTTAGCTCTTGCTCACTCAGAGCTTTTCCTGCTTTCCATGGAATCCCTGTCTTAGCACATACTCCTCAGTTTGGTACCTGGACAAGATATTTGGTAACTGACTCACCGTGTTCTTAATGAGCATCAACAGCTCTAAGCACAGGTGGATCTGGACCTCACATGCTGGAGATGCTCAGCTCAAGATCTACCCTTACAGTTTGAAGCACCCAAAGTGTTGACTAAATTCTTCTCTTGGGAGATATCAGACTAATTCTGGACTCACAGGGCTTTGTGCAGTCTTGATTTGTCCTAAGATATATACATCATTAAATATGGGGACATAACAGAACAAAGAATCTCTTCTCATAAAAAGTCTGCCTTGTAATGGAAGTTAAAAGAATGGCAACCACTGTGCGGAGTAAAAAAAGCTTCTCAGGGGAAGAAACTCAAAAGTAGGTCTTCATTTTTTGTGGATACTATGGAATGAATGAGAGTGATGTCAGATGTAATATAACACTGGCGTAGAAAGCCTAACAGAAAAAGACACAGTTACGCTGCACTGGCTTGATCTAGACATGAGCTATCCATTAAAAGTAAGTCAAAACCCTCAACTTAATTTTGTACATATGCCATCCCAGCCCCTGGCCTCTCTCTGGGCATTTCAAAGCTGCAGGAGCAAATTTGTCTTCTCAGAAAATATCTCCCTTGGAGGCAAAGGCACTGTGTGCACAAGAGCACTGGCAGCTTCCAGCAGCTTCCAAACACTAACAGTTCCTTGTAAAAATCCCAGATGAAGTTTGGAGGTCCCGAACTGCTATAATCTTCATTAAAATTTTTATAGTCCGGTCCAGCCATGTAGAAACCAACTGGCTGCCATAAAATGCCATCATTTGCTGTTTGTGGGTAATTCACTGTAGCACTGAGTTCAGAAGGTGAATACGACAGAGCTGTACAGGGATTAATTCGGTCCCTGACAGAATGCACACTGTGGGCACAATCCAGAGGAAACTGATGGCTCACCAGTGAGGAAGCGAGTGTTTTCCCTGCAGGTTGCTGGCTCAAGTGGGTTATCTTGGCAGAAAGAGGGCTTTGTTCTGCCACCCTACCCAGCTTGGACTTTCCAGCTCAAAGTCCACAAGTAGAAGTGTAAATACGTAACATCTGATCTTGCCCTCATACAACATTTCCCTGTGGACAACTGTGGGTGTTGGTGTGGCTACTACTTGTTTACACTTGTGTGAGAAGAGTTTGCAAAGCCAAAGACCTCAAAAGAAACCTCTGTGGAAGTGTTTGTTTGCCCACAGGTGTTTCTGAGAAACTGACAGCCTCACTTTCTGGCCTCCAGGAAACAGGCTGTCCATAGCTGTATCCCATGGGAAGGGTTTGCCATCAGGCACTTACCTGACACAAAAGTACAGAACAACTGGTCCTGACTTTTTGGGGAAGTCATGTTCCAGCACCCGGCGGTCCAGCTGAAGCCAGTTCAAGTGTCCCCTGGCAAGAGAAGAGACAGTTTAGAGCCTGGCACCAAAGAGGTTTCTCACTCCTCACAGCAATGAGGTCTGACGTGTTACAAAATGTGAACCAAAATGTGTGCTATTTGCCCTGGACTATTGCATGATATTTGAAAAACACACAATAAATGTTTGAGGAGCAGAGGCGATATCATCCTGGCAGTGTTTCAGTCTGGGAATCGAACTGCTAAAGTTCAATCTGTCAGGGTGAAAGCTGGCAGCACTGAGCAATCAGGACAGCCCAAAATGTTATAAGCTTCACCTTTTTATTACAGGCCCCTGGAGCAGTTGTATCATTAAAAGTCTGTCAAGATTTTCATTAGAAATCCTTATGGTTAAGAGTTTCCATGATGCCTACAGTATATCACTCAAGGCTAAACCTGACTCTACAGCCTCAGACAGTTTATTTACCACCCACATGCCTGCAATAGCCTCTCTATGTTTGCCCAGCCCTCGTTTTTCCTTCTTCAGAGAGCTCTTGAAAAACAGCTGCTCCATGAAGCGTTCCAGCTCCAATTACCACATGCTGCTTTTCTTTTGCCTAGATGGTACCTGTCACTGTTATTTTCTCCTATAATTTATCCATTCACGCCTTGCTGCTGGAAGCTTTCCTGGGCAGAAGTTCTGTTCTTTGTCACATTCCCCACATTGTACAGAACTGTATGTGCGTGAGAGGTACTTTATAAATACCATTATTTGCATTACAGGGGCATCTTGATGCCTTTTCCTGGTCTTAAAATCAAGAGTCAAACACGGTTGGAAGGGAAAAAGGGATTTTACCTTGGTACTTATTTTAAGGATCCTTAGGTGCATATGTCCAGGTCGAATGCACTGAAATGCATGCCACAGTGCACATCCTCAAAAGATCTGGTATAACATTATAGGTCTTACTAATTAGCATATCTATCAAAAATTCCCCAATGAGAGGCTTGAATAAGCCCCCCCTCCCCAAGGAACCTTCCCCTGGATGGGTCTATCTTAGTTTACAGAATGTGCTCTGGAGAGGACCTTGGGGTCTGGGGCACACTAACCTCTACCTACAAAGCTTCTAAAATGTTTAGTCTCCTGG
This sequence comes from Corvus hawaiiensis, assembly GCF_020740725.1. Lineage (NCBI taxonomy): Eukaryota > Metazoa > Chordata > Aves > Passeriformes > Corvidae > Corvus > Corvus hawaiiensis. The sequence goes on along the minus strand of NC_063216.1, from coordinate 73,335,607 downwards.
CTGAACAAACAAGTCCAAGAATGTAGGCAAAAAGCACTAAGAATACAGAAGTTGTAAAAAGGTATGACAGGGGTATAAAAGAAAAGGCAAAAATTCATGATGGCATCATCTCGCTCCCCAGCTGAGATAAAGGCCCTGTTAAATTAGGCATTGTGGAAATACCTAGGGTGACATTCAGGCCCCACTGAAGCTGGCCAGAATTTTGCCATTGCCTTCAGTGATGCTAGGGTTGCATGCTGTGAGCTCTTGGCTGTTGATTTCAGTCTGACCAGATTTCACCCAGAGGGAGGGGCAGCCCTTGCCTTCAGTACTCTGCTGTCTAGACAAGCAAGGGGAAAGAGAATTGAAATGATTTGGGGGAGAATCTTGCAGCAAATAAAGCAGAAAATGGAACTCAGAGGTCCTGAGCTTTATTCCAGTGCCTATTCACCAGCTCATTCTAATCCTCAAGAATAATTCTTCGTTCCACTGAAAATGAAAAAAAGGCAAAAAAAAAGAGCCTGCTTTAAAAAAAACCCCATTAAATAACTTCTAGAATTGCCACAAGCCTTAGCAATGTACCCTGTGTACAGCAAACACACTAAGCTTTCACAAGGGTTTGCATGTGCATGAGCTTTGGGCAACTGAGAAGCCCCTTCGGAACGTAAGCAATGACATCCCTGTAGCAATTTAACTGGATTTACAGCTCCCTCACTCCATGTTTCCTAGAAAAATAAATAAAAGGGAAAGTAGCACTTTCAGGAGGCTTTGGATTGCCTGGGTTCAATGGGAATTTCTGTACATGGAGGTGCAGAAGAGGATGGGCAGCTCAGGGACCTTCCTGCCCAGGCAGCTCTGGGCTGCCCTGGAGACCTGATGGAACATTGTGTATGCTCACCTGAGCACAGCAAGCTGCTTTGAACCAAGGGATTCAAAATTACTGGTGAGCTCCACTCATCGCTCTCATGGGTTCGGGATCAGAACATTTAGAAAGAAACTCTCCTCGAATTTTGCCATATAGAAGTCAGGAATTCAGTTTAAGCAGCCTTTGCATCTGTTTAGCATTACTTAGAAGTACTAAGTCTCAGCTAGGTACAAGTGAAACATGTGGAGTCAGGGACTTTTCAGACTCATCCTGGACATCTTTTGGTGTACAAAAGGATCAAAGCCTATTTTATCCCCTGCTCTAGACACCCATGTTTCTCTCCAAGACATTTTAGCTTTCAGACAGTTTTTTCTCTAGAAAAAGTTCTTAAATAATTTTTTTCTCTGTTTTTTACACTTGAGGTAAAGGGCAGCCTATACTCTGTAGTAGGGGCACAGACTTGCTGTCAGTGTGACTACTGGAAAGGGGTGATATAATGCAGATTTTCAAGCCAAACTAGTCACTTCTCATGTCTCCATTACAGTACAGGGGCTGACGGCAAGTCTGCCCAGCCTTGGACAGTGCTGGGATCAGGGTGAGGATGGCCTTGTTAACTTGTCTGGATGTAGGGACTAACTGGTCTTGCTCTGGGCAGGATGCAGAGCCGGGCATGCAGCACAGTGGAGGGGGGTTTCCTTCCATCATTTCTGCTGCTGGCATGCTAGTATGGGATCCCTGCATGATTTCCTGTTGTTCAGCACAGATGTGTACTTTGACAAGTTTTGGTTTTGAAAAGGCAGATGCTCCAGGCTGTCAGATAATAATTCCCATTGATAGATTCTCAGCCTGAGCACCAAAAAAATTAGAGGAATCTACATCTCCTGCTGCATCTCCCATCTTGAAATCTAATTTTACGTATTCTTTTTGTCATGAAGTGCTTTTATGTTTCTTTTAATAGGCCTCAGGAAGGCTGAAATTAACTGTGAAGGCACAGTTACACATGGGATTGAAACAAGCCGTGCTCACCCATTCCTAGCCAAAGTACAACCTGAGCATTTACCACGTAGGCCATGGTGCAAAATGCTGTCAGAGCAAGGAAAAGCCACACTAAACCTGACATCCTATGCAGAACCTGTCCAGTTTCATTTGTACCACCAATGCAGCAGCCACCAGCAGCTGATGGTGTTACACAGCAGTTCCCACCAAGGCCGAGTTGTTGACAATGGACTTACTGTCTACCTCTGTGTTTATTCAAGAGCAATGTCTGGGTTTGCCTAACATGCACAAGAAAGGGTTGAGAAGCCATGGTGCACAGCACAAAAAATCACTTCAAGGTATTTCTTATTTTGAAAATACTTGCTCTTTTCATTTTTGTTTCATTTTAACAGGAGAAACTGGTTGGTATAATCATATATATACATATGCATACCAGTTCCACATTTATGTTGCACACGTACACGGTTCTGAGTACTGGATAACACATTTAATTGCTGCTGAGTTTTTAGGTTGAAGAGTTTCATTAGTCTCATCTGCATGGAGCTTAAATCCAAAGCTCCTTCAGAGGAGGAAGGTCACTTAAATCCCTGCCAGGAGCTAACTGCTCACTGTACTCAATTACTACTTACAGTCTTTCATCGCTGAGGGCTTCTGCACTGCAGATTGTCACCTAACTCCTTGTTTTCAAGCGTGCATGTGCGGCATGTAGAGAGCAGCAGCAGTGAGCAATCACTGGTATCTGCCTGTGAATGTGGACTATCAGGGAGCCAAACCCTGATGCCATTGCACCACAAAACACTTTGCTCTGGAATCTGTCTTCCTGTTGTCAGCAGAACTATTCATGGAGCACAATCCCATGTAAGACAGGAAAAAGTATGGGCATATAACCCTAGGCATGTAGTAATCCTGACAGTTTCATGGACCAATTTAGGCAGCTTGCACTGGGATCCCATTCATACATGCCCGTGTCTAGCTGGATTTCCTTCATGGTTCAGTTTAGAGACACAAAGTAGCTTTTGTTTCATTATCACCATCTATTTGTTCATTCAGATATTTCTATCAGTGTATTCACAAATAATGGTGCAAACAGTTTTGGGGGACCTATAGGGAGGTTGACTATAGGAAGCCAGATAATTTTCCTCTGTTGGTTGTACTCATGTTGGCAGTTAAACTGGTGTGTCAATAACAACCACATAATCACTTTTAGGAAAAGAAACTGGGTCCATTTAGGATACAGACTGAATATGGATTTTGGTGCCCAGGGTCCATTTTGTCGATTGTGTGCAGTAGTTCTGTTTTCTTTTATAAGTAAAGAGTGGCATATCAATGAGTACTTCGCCTCCAGGTGGTTCCATTTATACAGTTTTACTGCTTAGTGCCCAGTTTTCTGAAAAGTGGATCCACATTGATTTGTGTTATAAAGGTATTTGGACCAATAAATCAACTCACACCCTTTCAGTGTCAGACTCATTTTGAATTGAATGGACATTGAGAAAGACCAGTTCACATAATAGGAACCATATAAACTATTTATATTTCCATCAATTGCAACAGAAACAAAAAGCCCTTTAAGCTCACAGATTTTCTCAATTACTTTTGAAGGGGCTGAGAAGCTCATGGAGACGCAAAAGTTTAACTTTACAAATTTTGCAACACAGTGGACTTGGTGATAAAGGAACTGGTCTAGTGCCAGAGCAGGATGTTATTCTGAGAGCTGCACCCTCCGTTGGACCAGCTGTTCAACTCGGATGTGGGACACCTGCTCCCTCACTTTGGCTCTGCCACATGGCTGGACAATGGAAATAGGCTTGTCCCCATTCCCAGGGATGAGAGGGTATTCCAGGGAAGGGTGGTACCCTGTACTGTGGGGAGCTGTGGGATGCAAAAGTTGGTAGCTCTCAATGGAGCAGGTGACTCTGATCTAAGGACAAGTAAGGGATGTAGAAACCCTGTCCATGGCCCAGATGGGGAGTCTGCAGTAACCCTGGCCACCTGGTCTCAGTGAATGCTGGAGGAGCTGATACCAAGGGAAAGGGTGGTTAGTGGCAATTCATAACCAGCTGAACTAAAACCCAAGCCCTTTCCCCATCCCTTTTCACTTTTAATCAAGCAGGATATTGCTCTTCTGGCTTCCTGTGATGCTTGGCCCCTTGTGCTGCACAGGGACACCCTTTTGACCTGTGCTCTCCTGCAGTTAATGGCTCACGCTATAAAATGTTCCTATGATCATCAAAATAGGAGGCGTTATTCTCCCCTCCATAATGGTCTGACAATCTAATTTTAGTCACGCTGAATGCAGTAATGACCCTATATTATTACAAGAAACTATTAAGTTGCCAACGGAAAGGTTGTTCCTATTGATTTTCTTCTAAGGTTGTCATGATAGAGCACAACTAATGAATGGAAATCCCCAGTCCAAATAATTTCTAAGTAAATTACTCTCATAGAGCTTGTACCCTTAAATAGAAGAATTGATTTAATACTTTAGCGGCTTTTCTTCTCTCTAAACTTGCAATTTAGGCAACCTCAAACTACATTTATGAACCAGGCATGTTCTGTTTTAGCTGGTTATGAGTCCCCTTCAAGTAAAGCACATAGAAACTCAGTGGAGAGTGAAGAGAAGGAAGTCCCTGAAGGCCTGTCACAGAATTAAAGGGTTTCTTTTTGCATTCCTGGTCTGTATTAGCTAAAGGTCTGTGTTATGTGCCCTGTAAATGCACATTAAAAGACTGTTTTTACTACTTTTTGAAGAAAAGGGATTTTTCAAACTTCCATTTCACATTGCAGGTTAAGATCCGTGGTATAGACAGCCCTGTTTATTTTCTGAAGTTGACTCGGGACATCTATTCCAAGACTCTGTCCCAAGGCCCCAAGTATATTCTTTTGCTGTGTTCAGTCAAATAAAACGTTTGCTGTTCGTGCCAACTCTATTCAAAGCATTTTACAACTGAAGAGAAAATACTTTTTCAAGGTTATTTTCACAGCATTGAAGAAGCCTCAGTGCAAATGATACAATCACTGTGGGACAGCAGAAGGGCTGCAGACCAGCTTCAGACCAGCTAGGACTTCCTGCTTGTTTCTGGGCTGCATTTCCTTCATTTAATGAGGGTGACCCCAAATCTTTCATCTGGGCTGGCTGAGCATCTCCTGAAAAGCACCCTGCTCCATCTACAGGCCTGAAGGTGACCCAGTGAGTGGATGCCATCACCTAACCCTTTGAGTCCTGCCTGGACAGTGCACATCCATCTGCACCCACCATACATCTCCGAGCTCTGCCTTGACAACCTCTGTCAGCTTCTCACACTTCCTCCCTTGCTAACCCAGATCTTTGCTCACACAGTTAAACCTGGAAGTTCCAGGGGAGGCTCGGCTCTCTCTAATTGCTGATATCTCCTCATTAGCTTTCCTTGCACTCCCAGGGGAGCCCTGTGCCCGCCCAGCTGAACTGAGAGTTGGGACTTGCTCAGCTGGTCTCTGGTTACAGTTTGAGATGTGCCTTGTTTCTCAGCTGTGCTCTTGGGATTTTTAAAGGAACATTTTCATCTCCTAGTGTGCTTTGGATTCCCTTCATGGCTTTCCTGTGCCTCTTAGAGAGCACCCACTGAGTAACTTGCTCTCTCCAAGAATAAACACTGTGGCAGGAGCAATTTTCTCCTCCTGCTTTGTGGAAGGCCAGTGCCTCCTACTGTTGCTCCTTGGAGGATTAACCTCGTTAATTTGTGTTGGGTTGGAGGTCTCCTACAGGGCTGAGCTACTCAAGTCAGTGAGCTGGGATAGATTCTGAGGTCTTGTCTGATTTGGGTCCTGCTTCTGCATGTGCCTGTTGCTGAGCATTCCTCCATCCTGGGAGCTGTGTCCTGAGATGGCCTCAGGCTGCCCAAGGCAGGTGCTTGCCAAAGGAATTGACTTTAGAGGGGTGATTGCTGCCGAGATGAATGCGGATATGTTTGTGCAATTATCCAGCAGCCTCTGATTACCCGATCCTGAATCATTTTTCCAGCAGATAATTCACATTTCCCTTCCACATCAGTAGGAGAGAGGAACTGGCTCATGACAGCAATGCCGCTGACTCAGCTGTTCTGGGGACACAGCATTGGCTTGAAATTCGTTTTTTTGAGATGATTTGGGTGTGGGAAGCCTCTTCCTGATTAATATACAAAGGAAAACCTATTGCAAACCAAGGTGGGTGTCCATACAAGACATAATCCATATGCCAAGGACGGCATACCTCCTGAGAGAAAACAGCTGGAAAAATGTAACAGGGCACTGCAGTACCACTGAAGGATCACAGTCTGGGACTAATCATAGCCTTTGGCAGACCTTTAATGTTTCTCCAGTGCAAATTTTATTCTTGTTGTTTAATCTGGGGGTAGATATGGCCTGTCTTGAGACAAAACCTCAAATTTTGTGGTAATTTGGTCCCTGCCTCCCTAGACCTTAGTCTAGGACCTTGCTGCACACAGTGCTGCCAAGAGTTGCCTCTTAGGTCTTTGATTTCTCACACTTACGTTTCATCTGTGAATGCAATTCCAAAGTATTCCTTCTCCTTCAGGTTGAAATGAGATGCCACCAAGTCAAGCAACTCCTTGGCCAAAAGCTTTGGCTGAAAAACAAAAATGAAAGAAAGTGATTAATGAGGAGAATTGGATAGAACTGAACTGTGCATGAGGAGGAAAACACTATCCTTGAAACTACTCCACAGCTGTTGCTTTTATGTTCCCTCTGGTGTTCAAGCTAAATCTGCAAGGAACATTAGCTCCTTGAAATGAGCAGTAGTTTCCCTCCTAGGTAAATACTAAAAACCTGGCAATTCTGACCTATTCAGCAGTTAATGTCTCTGCAGACAGATGATCTGCTGCCTGCCAGCATTCGGATCTACCAAGACCAGCTCACTCCTGCCTCTCTGATAATTTTAGATGTTAAAACTTTTTATCAAGGACCTTTGCAAACACAATTCAGACACCCACTCTCTCACACACAGCATAGATATACGCTCATAACACTAAGAAAATACACAGTGCCAAAAGATAGGATGTGACAGGACCAAATGGGAAGTAAATGACAGAACAAAATAGTTTCCCATTCAGTATTGCTTGTCATATAGAGATAAGGATGCATCCTCAAATTTAGGCACTTGGAAGGAAAGAAAGGAAAGCAGCACACACTCTCAGAATACTCTTTGTAAGACAATAAAAGCCAAGCTCAGAGAAACAGAGCATGGTTCATCACTACCTTTACTGCAAAACCTTATTTGTCTTTTAACTCTAATATGTACTCCTGCCTCGATGAATTTTCATCTGCTCTACTGTGCTCTGGTTTTTCCAACCACATTTCTGAAGACTTGGCAATAGCACACTCACTTGTGGGAAACAGGGGTACAAAGGATCCAGGTAACTGTAGCCTGTAATTGCCCCAGATCCCAGAGCTGCAATTGTTGCAGCAGCACTGGCACAGCTGGGGTCAGAGATCCCAACAATGTTCCCTGGCGACTGCCTATAAGGATTTGGTCTACAAATCTCTGTGCTGCAAACCTCAGTGAAAATAAAACTGTCTGCAGGCTTGACTGCCCCAACAAGTCTGCCAAGCAGCTGAGTCAGTTACCCCAGACGTGAACCTGCTGTTAAACGGAGGTGAAATGATGATGCTGTGAGGAAAACGGGTGGCAGGGACATGAAAACCCTGCTGTTGTAATCGACTGCTCTGTCCTATAAACACAAACACAACTATAGTAGAAAAACCCTGATTTGTACCTAACTCCTAAACAGATTCATAAGACTCTCAGACTCTCTGAAAATGTCCCTAAACCCAGCACTATCACTCTATCTGACACAGCTGGGACAAACTCACTTCTCTGTATATTTCCCTGGCATTCATATGAGCATTACAGCATCTTCTACCCACCCTGTGGGAACATCCAATGCACAGGGGGTTTCTAGGTCATGCCAGCAAAGAAAGAAGCAATAGCTGTGCCTAAATGCAGCCCTGGCTTGAAGCAGCCTCTGAATACGAGAGAAGTTCCTGTGTAGGAGGAACACTCTGGCAGATAATAAATAGGTGGGATGCAACCAGCTTCATTTTAATTCCCAAGTCAGACTTCTCAGGCACAAATATTGGAGGCTCTGCTATGACAGCGCTGGTGACTGCATTGACCTTCACTCCTGAACAAGCTCCCAAACGGTGCTCAGAGATGAGTGGACCAGGCATGGGATCATAGTCAGGTCCCCTGTCCCTGTGAGTCCCATCAAAGACCCAAACAAAGAGCACACCAGCTACACCAGTCCCTTTGGAGACTCCTAAGATATTTCTCTCCTGGTATTGTGCTGGGTGGGATGGACATCTGCATCATCCCTGTCTCCTGTAAGATGAACCTCACTTTGTCAGAGCATTTTAAGGGCAAGCTACAGTTTGACTTATGATATACACAAATATTGTGATGAAGAGGAGGGCAAGACTGCCAGGTGAATTCAGAGATACACAGGCTCAGTGCAGGTACTTATTGGGGCATTGGGTGAGTTTTCAGCTTAACAACAGGCAAACAAGCACAAACTTTTAAAGGAGAGAGAGGAAGAAGGGTTTGTTTCCTCCCATCGACGTGCAGTTTGAAGCCTTGCTTTTCCCCACCCTTGCCCAAGGATCCCTGCTCTTTTCTCTCCTTGCTGGGCCAAATTCTCTCTGCACCAGAAAGGGATTTCTACCCAGCCCAGGGCTAACACTAGAGGAGGGGTGAGAATGCATCACAGGACTGACTCCTCCATGGCCAAGGCCATGGTGAGGGCAGTTGGTGGAGGTGAATCCGGGCATCCTCATGCTGGAGAGTATTGCAGGCTGGGAGCCACGTGGCTGTCACTGCCTGGTGCCCAGTGCTCTGTGTGACTCAGTTATTTGATAAACGAGCAATTATGCTGCTAAGCAAGGGAATGAGCCATCATTCAGCCTGGCTGGGTGTCCCACCCGAGAGGGCAGGGGTGGGAAAGAGTGGTAAAACTTCATGCCTCAAACACAGCAGAGTTTTCCCAATGTGTTGGGTTAAGCACATGGAAGGTACAGCTTGAGCTTTTGCAAGAAAGCAGAACAGAGCAATCAACAGTTGATGTGTAACTGGCTGCCCATGGACATGGGGGAGTTATGGGTTCCTCTGCTGCAGTCAGACAACACTCTCACAAGGAACACTGGACAAGGGAGCAAGTCTCTTCTGCTGTTCAGTCACATCATGAAGAAGTGATGCTCAACTTCTCTTGCTGCACACACTGCTGCATCCAGTCCCAGCTAACAAGTGAGGAGCAGCACCCGAACCCACCTGCCTTCAGCCACCCTTCCCTGGATGCATAAATGCAACGTGGTGCTTCCTTATTTCTGCTGAGTGAGACCAGGCTGAAAAAGCCACGGAGAGGTGGTCAGCATGGTGTGACAGCTTTCCCATCTCTACTGCCCAGATGCGGATGCTCCTCTCCCAGCTCAGCCCCCCGAGGCTCAGCAGGGGCACAATTTCCAGTGCCCTTGCCATGGGGCCTCCTCCAAAGCCTGTGGTAGCAGATAAGGCAGGATAACCCTTTGCCTTGCAAGATAAGGGAAAAGAACAATAGATGCACACCCAGCATTGGAGCAGTGCCAGGTTAGTTACTGGGCCAGAGTCCCTGAAGAGGCTTATGGCAGTGAAGTTAAGCCCTGCTAGTCCCCTCCAAGATTACTTTCCTCTCTCCCCTTAAGCTCTGCAAGGTTATTGTCCTTTCCAGTGGGATGACTTGGGTGTCCTCCCAACACAGATGGGCAACCTGAGTGTTTGGAGGGGAGGGGAGGGGAGGAAGGTGTTTCTCCAGGTAGTAAAGACTCCTCGAGACAAACCTGCAAAGCAGGAATAAGGCAGGAAAAGCCAGCCAGGCAGAAGCTGAACTGCAGCCTGTCCTGCTGTCTCAGGAGAGACACACAGGGTCGATGTTAGTGGTTAATCTTCTTGCCATTCGCGATGGGAACGGCTGAGCAATGACCTCCTTTCATGTGAGCTGCGCAGACAAAGAGCTCGTTAGCAATGCCTGTGGCAAGTTGTTTTAATTCATTATTAATTTCTGGACTTCATTTTCCAGAGGGAAAATTTTGCATTAATAAAACTTCCATCACAGACACATTGAAGGAGATGGGGACTGGTCTCTGAGTGTGGGGAAATCAGTAGAAAGTGGGCCTGGCACCTTCTGAATTCAATAAAATCAGATGGTCAGCAAGATGCGCCTTGTGCATCCCACAGGAATAAATCAGGGTAACAGGTGGCATTCAGAGTAGAAACAGAACCATGTCCTCAATGATGCAGAGCTACAGAGCTGGACTGTAGTGCCCTGTGAGCTGGCCAGGCAGGTGTGGAGACCCCTCTGCATCAGCTGCTCTTCATCCCCTTCCTACCCACACCTCCCCGGCATCTTCCATGTAACCTGTATCACAAAAGGCAGCCTGTGGGGCATGTCATAGGTGCAGCTGGCTGGCCTGAACTTGGGATGGGGAACACCAGGAGAAATCCTTTGGACCAGTGAGGGCTGAACATGCTTTTCTGGTGATGTGGGTTGTCAGAGCAGCATTATTCAGCCAGGGAATCCCCTGCTGCTCCCTCCTGCTACAGGACCCTCTTTGCAGAAAGGCATGTAAAGAACAGTGCTCTGTAAATCTATTGCTATTGTTACTAGAGAAATCAGCAGGGACCTTATTGTGGTCCCAGCATGCTGGAGCTGTGGCCCTGGGGAAGAAGAGTCTGCTCTTCTGTAAGTGCTTACCCCTGTCAGGAGGAAAGGATGGGGGACCCATACTCCTGTGTATCTGTCTGGCACAGACATTGGCCATTTATTAGCCAAACCCTGTCCCTGAGGCTTCTCTGCATGGCAGTAACCTGAGTGCTTTCCTGCCTCTGGACCCCTACTTGTATTCCCCAATTCCTACTCCAGACTGGAACAAGCTACATTTTGCAGCCTGGATTTCCTGGACATGCAAACGTGACATTTTCCACAAAACTTAATACCTCAGGATCCACCTGCCAGGTATGATGGCATAAAACATTGTCCAGAGGATTCCTGATACTCTGCAGAGCAGACAACTCTGCTGTGAAGTCAAGCCTGACTTCAGAGCACTCTGAGGTTTCTTCCTTCTGTCTTGGAGAGGCAGGGGAGCAGAGATGGACTCATTAGGGGCTGCCTCCTTATTAGTAAAATGACCCAGACATCCTTCCTTGCTCCCTGGGCCATGCAGGAGAGGTTTGTCTGAAATGATAATGCCATACATCCACAAAGCCTCAGCAGTGAGGAGCACAGCGACCACATGGCTGGGGTTTTCTGCAACCCTGCAGGCTTGAAGCAGTAAACTCATTCCCTCCTTGCCCTCCAAAATAGCTGAAGTTTGTTCAAATAATGACTTAGAGGAAAGGGAGATCTTTATTAGTGGTGTCAGGAGGTGGCAGGGAAAGGGCTGAGCCTCAGCAGCAGCTCTGTGACTTGAACTTGCCATGAAGAAAGATTATGGAAAGGCACCAAAGGCAATACAAGAAGGCCCATATGGGATCACACTTGGCTGACACTCTCAGGGATGTCTCCCTTGCCTTTCCCCATTGCTTAAAGAGCCCACTCCACACCACGCCCAAACCACAGGCACAGCCTGTGCTAGTGAAACCCTCAGCAAGAAAACTTCAATGCACGCAATGCCCAAGCTCTGTCTGTATCTCCTTGGCTCTGTTTAAAGGAGCACTCAGCACTGGCAAATTAACCACAGGGGATGAGTTCTCTTCCGTGCACTCCAGTTATCTCTGCACAGAGGCACTCTACAGGTGTCTCTTCCCAATTAGACATGATGGCAACTTCCCTGAACAATAATAGAGCACAGAGAACACTGAAGGCAAGTAGAGAGGGGAAGGACAAGCCTGAGAGCTCCTTGCAAAAGGGAAGCTACATGAGGAATGATGATTCGTACTGATTCAGTGTCAAAATCCCAGAGTTTCAACTCTCCTTGATGGATTTATTGGTTGAGTTCATATTAGCATGAGCTCACTAATATGGGCTGCTGTACCCACAGGAGGAACAGGCTGAGCTCTGCTCATGGGAGACCTCCCCAGTGCTGAAAAGAGGAAAAGGAGGAGGTGAGATACAGGTGATGAAAAGCAAGATTTTGCAGCACAAGGTAACATGCTGACCCCATTTTGGTGCCTCCTAACACCAGCCACAGTCAGTGTCACACAGGTTTAGTGATAATACTGACATGCTATGAGCATGTGTTGGCCACAGGATGGAGGGAGAAGGAATAGGGCTTCTGGGCAGAAGGATTTCATAGCCTGGGAGAAGCTTGTTGCCAAGCTGTAAGGAAGGGGTGCCATCCAAAGGGACCTGTACAAGCTCGAGAAGTGGGTCCATGGGAACATCATGAGGTTCAACAGGGTACAGTGCAAGGTCCTATGCTCAGGTCAGGGAAACCCCTGGTATCAATACGAGTTGGGGAATGAAGAGATGGAAAGCAGCTCTGTGGAGAAGGACTTGGGGATACTGGTGGATGAAAAGCTGGGCACGATCCAGCACTTGCAGCTCAGAAAGCCAAACGTGTCCTATGCAGCATCACAAGAAGCATGCCCAGCAGGTCTAGGGAGGTGATTCTGCCCCTCTATTCTGCTCTGGTGAGACCCCACCTGGAATTCTTCATCCAGCTTTGAAGCTCTTAGTGCAGGAAAGACACTGACCAGTTGGAGCAGGTCCAGAGGAGGATCACAAAGACGACCAGAGGGATGGAGCACCTCTCTGTCTGACAGAGACAGAATGGGCTGTTTCTGTCAGTCATTGTGGAAAATACAGCAGAAACACAAGCATTCCAGTATTAAATATTCAATATAATTAAAAGACAATGTTACTGGGATTTGAGCAGACCAAGGAACTCTGGAATCATGTGTTTCCCCAGTGGAAAGACAGACTGCCCACCTTTGGCAGAGGAGCATGTTTCTCTGTGACAGCTTCCCATTAAGCTTAGAAATGAGTGAGTTATAGAAAGAGATTATCTATCCACAGTCCAGCAATGCCATGAATAAAAAACAGATGACATGGTATTAGCAGCTGCTGGTAAGTCCCTAGAAACTCAGGCACACACAAAGTATATTTCATTGTTTTATTAACTGTCAAACAAGCCTATCTATTCCCCCTCCCCCACGTCACAGCTTTTCCCTTTTCTCTGTGGCAGAAGGTTTCTGGGTAATGTATGTTTCAACATATGGACAGACGCATGCCGCCCAAACCCATCCAGCACAGACACATGTTGAGCTGTGGTAACCACGTACTTAACTCACAGCCGAGCAATGTCTCATCTCATTAGGCTAAAAACACTGCTACCATCCACTGTCTCCTTGCTGGGGGGATTTACAGTGTGATATAGCGCAAGAATGCAGAGATGGGACACTGTTAAGCCAGTGATAAAGACTGTCTGCAGGACTGGTGCTTAGCACTGGTTTTGTGCTCTAACCCAGCTGTGGCCAGGCCCAGGCTCCAGGACTCAAACCACTGGCATTTGGCTGTGAATGGGTTTGGTTTCTGCAGGATGGACTGTGAAGTGTGTTTTGTTCAAACCAGCCTCTCAAGTCCTGTTGATTTGGTCAAATTTTGCTCAACAGTCAAAGGTTGAATGTTTGAAAAATATATTTTTGGTGGCTTGAGTTGCAGTGTAGGCTGGGGAATGCATGCAATGTGGCCAGTCCATCAGCAGGAGAGGTGAGGTGGAAAAGGAATGGTTTGCATGAATGCAGAGCAATTCCTCCCATGGCTGTGCCCGGCGCAGTTCTACAAGGCAGGGAACAGCGCTTCTTCTTTGGTCTGCTCGAGCCTTGGGCGGTGTAATCAGGAGGAAATAGAAATGCCAAACGGTGCTTCATGCACAATTCTTCCCCTCCACCGAGGGGAGCATTTGCTAATGAAGCAAACTCCAGGTCCTCCCCATGAATTAGATCATCTGCTAAAACCAGCCACGACCCCATCCTCCAACACCACGGAGATAAGGGCAGTAAAGAAACCCACATAGGCCCTGTGTGTTACGATTCTGTTCCTCAGGACATTGATACTCAGTGGTCAGCAGCCTTATCTGCTGAAAGCCAGGAAACGCTCCATGCTCACCTGTGTGCATTAGACAGTGCATTGCCCCATGATAGCCATGGACTGTAACTCCTTCTCCTGCTTCCTTGTGCACAGAACACAGAATTCTCTCATCCAGGAGCCACTGAACTGTCCCTCACTTGCAATTCTCATCAAACTGGGTCTGCCAACAGCTCTGTCATCCTCTTGTTTAACCCATTTCATGCATTTCCAAGAAAAGAAAAATCTGAAGTCACTCCATGTAGTGTTGTGTAAATACCCAGTAATGGCCCTTTTGGCCATTGTGTCATCCAAATACAGGGTAACAATATTGTACAAAACTGCTCAGGCTGAAGGCTTGGGGCTTTAGGGGCTGCAATTCCCCTTCTGGGATAGATCCTCTATTCCTCAACTCCATGTTATTATGTCAGTATATGAAGTGCACATAATCAAAGCAGGCTGGGATGTAGTTGGGTGAAAAATTATTCATTGAAATGCAAAATGCCTGGAGAGGGAGTGCCTTATTTTTTATCATGGAACAGCTGAACTTCATCAGTGTTGGGGACCGGCGGCGGGAGCATTGCTCGCACTGGCACAGGCAGCACCTTCTTCCCAGAGTCAGCGGTTGGCTCTAAAAATCTCTTTTCTTCATTTACATAAGCAAAGGAGAGAACTTGCCTCCAGCAGCTGCCTCGGGAATGTGGAGGGTGGTGACAGAGTGACACTGACGTTTTTTCTTGGAAAGTCAACACCCGCAAGTTGTGGGAATTAAGATTTATTAAGGTCAGAGAGAAATAGACAAAAAAATTTCCCACGTTTTCTGAAAAAAATCTGTTTGGTAAAAGGATTAGAAACACTCTACTGACAAGTTGACTCAGAAATATTCACAGCTGCATTTCTGGGTTCCGCTGATACCTGACACTCCATATCTTAAGTCAGAAGGCATTGCTGATACTCTCTGATTCCCCTACATATTAGCAATGGGAATCTGCTTAAACAATTTTGCAGTCACAGAAAGCAAAAGCATGAGCTGGCCAAGTCTGCATGGCAAATTCAAGTCAAAAGCAAAATGAGAAGCAGTTGGTGGGATGAAAAAGGCACTTTTGGGTCTCTAGTATCCCTCCTCCCCTTCTTGTCTGACACAGAGGCAGCTGCACTCTTCCCCCATTCAGAAGGGGTCTCTGTTGATGCCCAGTGACCCCATTCCTCCCTTGCCATCTGTATCGCCCCGCTACTCCAACAGAGTTTTCAGGTGACTGCGTCCAAAGAGGCCAGCCAGCTGCAACTGGTACCGGGACAGGAAATCTGCTCCGTGCTCAGATCTCTCTCTCATCCACAACAAAAGCCTCAGCACTTCCCTCTTCCCTCCCTTAGCCCTCTGCCTGCTCCAGTCCTTTGTCTCCACTGGGAACAGCTGATGTCCCTACATACAGCTGAAAGAGCCTGGCTGATGTGCTGAGGATGGCAGAAGGAAAAGCCCAGGTTTAGGGCTGGCCCTGGCTCTGATCACATATTTTTTCTCCATAGACCTGAAGAACAAGGAGGTTTGGTGGCTTAGTGCACTACATCCCACATGAGAACCTGCCTCTCTGTCTCCTGCAGGACTGGGGAGAGAGAAAGGATGCTGTGCCTGGCATTCAAACTGTCCTGGTCTGCCCTGACCACATGGGGTGCCAGCAGGACGAGCACACTGTAAAGTATTTCTTCCTGGGATCCCCCAAGAGTCTGCATCTCTGAGCTGTGCAGTCTGGATGTGCAGGCTGGATGCACATCCCCTTTATGGAGCATCTGTGCCAGGTCCAGTGTCCCCCAGTGCACCTCCCATGCGCTGGAGCGCTGGTCTGTGCATGCATAAGCAGTCCTTTCTGCACAGGATTTCCAGAGGAATGTGGTCAAAATCCTCACATATCCCCCTGGGTTATCTTTCTGGGCAATAAGAAAGATCATGCAGGGTAACCTCATGTGAGGACTCAAGCCACCCTTGAGTCCTTTCCAACTGAACTGTGGCCAGGAGCATGAACTGAATGAAAAGAAGGCCAACCACAGAAGCAAACCCAGACTGGAAGGGAAAGCAGACATCTTTTTTGGAGGGATTTGATGGAAAGTGTGGAATTCCTTATGCTGACTGGTGTAAAAATGGCTTTTGTAGCACTGCCAAGGTTACTGCCAACTCATCTAATCAGCCGTGAAAATATCACTGAAGCAAGTTAAAAAGTCGCCCCAAGTCAATTTGCGCATGCAACTTTTATTATTCTTTACTTAAACTTTCTAGATTTGTTTTTGGATTATTGGAAGAAACAGATCCTTCCTCTATTATCTGCCTTTAGGTTTCTCCCAAAACCTAACACAACATCGAATCTGGTTTGACCTTTACAAGACAATCCTGAAGACAAGCTTGGCCGGCTGCTTGCTTCGCTATGTGCCTACTCCAGCAAATACTGTATTTTCAGGAGGCTGCTCCAAACTCCATGAGAAGTTTTACAGTATCATCAAGAAATACATGCTGTGGGTTAATACAGTTTTAATGAAAATACATCCCAAATTTGACTATTTTGACTGAGATTTTTTTTAACTTTCAGGGAATTTAGAGCAAACTTATGAGGCACTAACTCAGAAGGACTGGTGCAAAATAAAGGTACTCACTTATGTGGACCCAAACAAGCAACTTTCAAGCAAACTCAGTTCCTTTAGAGCAAAAGAAAACCCATTCCCAGCTATGATGATCAGATTCACTAGCCCTTTAAATCATCCTCAACATCTTGAACGTATTAGTGATCTATTTTGTAGCTTCCCATCTCCTCATACATGAAGCATCTATGAGATTTGTATGTTATAAATGAGAAAAATATGGATGATAGATCAGCAGAGGAGAAGGAAGATGCCCACACACAGGAGGACTTTCCCTTGGTTTAAGGCCATCAGTTTCATATAAGCAGTAGAATGAAGTATCTAAGCTTCAAAGCAAACCCCGATTTTGAAGGTCACAGTGGCTTCAGAATCTCCCACTCCACCTGATCTCCAGATCGCTGGGACTGGGTGTATTTGGCACTTGGATCTCCACGGTTTAGCAGCACTGCCTATATCAGCACTAGTAACCTGAAGAAGGCCATAGCATATCACGCTGCCACAGCCTCAAAGAAGCCTGGGTAACCAGGCAACACTTTATGCTTTCCCTCATCCTTCCAAAGACTCAGAAAAGTCTCGTTTTTCAACACAAAGGCATTTAACCTGTGGAAGATGCCCCTGCAACAGAGATGGATTTCATTGCCATTATCTGTAATCAATTTAAGCAAGCAAAGATATTACTGAGACTAAACAAATCTCATGGTTTTATCACAGAACTGTGGGTCTCAGAGGATTTTTCACCTTCCTTTGCACATAACATACAGCAGTGATAGATGCAGAGGCCAGATTAGAGGGAGCTCTCCAATTGGAGATTGGTGCTAAATTAATACAAACTGAAGCAGCTCAAGATGCAAATTGCACATGCTGGGGAGTTAAGAGGGTTTGTGTACAGGGCTTTGGTTCAAACTCTTGTCTTAATGCAAAGAAAAAAAGACACGAGTATGGCATTCTCTGCAGCACTCTGGGTTGGAAGAGAGGTGGCCTACTTTAGGAAAGCACTTCCAAATTTTTTCAGATAATCGGTATTGTAAATGCTCAGCTTAAAGTATTTAGGGTCTTCATGTGTACTTGCCTTTCTGTTTCTGGAGATAATTTTGAAGCAGGGTAGTCAACTGCTTCAAGAAAGTCAATTGTGTTTTAAATCATCTGACTGTATCACATGTGGCAAATCAAACTTTGAACATGAAGCAAGCTTCAGAGCCAGCTTTCTGGGCAGGAATCCATTTCACACTCAGCTGACAATGGGGCTTGATAAGCACTCGGCCAGTGTGAATAACCAGCTGCCTTCTATATATATTTCGATTTGGTAGCGTCTGTTGAAGTTTTATATCACTGAGAGATTCTTGGTGTTCTTTTAAAGCATTAAACCTACCTTGACAAGGTCAACAACAATTTCTACAGAGGTCAGCATTTTTATTTTGAAATATTTGATCATAATTCTATCAAACATTAAAGAAAGAGTTTGGCTAGGGCACATAATGAAATTGGACAGCTCACACAATCCATTTATCTTTTCGACTGTAAACCTCTGAAGTGCTCTAGTTCATCCAGTTTCAAATCAACTGTAGAAATGTCCATCTCCCTTTACGCAGCCTACAGAAATTGGTGCTTGGAAATGCTCTGGATCTGTTATTGCTGGTGTGGAAAAGGAAAAATAATTTCCCAAGATATACTAGCTTAGTTGCATTCTTATGTTCTGTTTGCTTTTCAAAAATCTCTCCTGAATAGGGACTTTTATTTCCATCCTCACCCATAGTCACTTCTTCATCACTGAAAATATTTAATAAGCTAAGTGAATGCTTATTTTTGTAGCACATTTTCTAAACACATTAAAATAATTTATTAAAAAACCCGTCTGCTAGCGAACCTAACATTAATAAAAGTAAATAAAGTAAATAATAGTGCTAGGATGTATAGGATTAAATTGTCCTGTTCTATTTTACACACCAATTGTGAGTGCAGGGAAATGAATTAAACTTGACAAGAGCCACATCCTCATGTGCTGAGACTAGGGAAGGTAAGTGCCTCCAGAAGCACAGTGGTGCATGGGCTTTTGTGCATTCATCTTCTCTACCTGTACTTATACTTAGGGATGCAGTCAAAAGAGCTGACTCCACTAATAGATTCTCCATATATACAGCAATGTTAGATTTCCCTCCCCTAAAGAACTTGGGAGCTGAAGCACATTGGTCTTCCTGGAAGTTCTCATCAGTTTAATTATCTCTGTATATTGCACAGTTGCTATATTAAAAACATACCACAATGTTTTGAAGCTTTTTGCTTAACACACTCAAATGTAAAGCATACTATGAAAATACTACCCATCAGACAGACAGGTCAGGAGAGAGAGGCTGAACTTCACTTGCCAGATGTTGGTTACATTGCTCAGTGCCTGATGGCAAAGCTCAGGTGTTATGGGGAGTCAAGCGGTCAGTGAAAGAGAGAAATGGGATAGCTAAGGAAGCTGCTTTAACCTTGAAGTCAAGTAGTAAAATAAACTTCAAGTACTTGAAATAGAAGTGTGATGCATTGTGTAGGTCCAGCTCTCAAGGCACAGGAAATCAGTGCTACCCCACTTACTTCCTCACTGGTAGTCTGGCTTCTAATCTGTGACTGAGTGTGGTTCCCAAGTTCACCAGAGCAGTGGCTGGGACAGGACCCTGACTCTACTGGGGCAGGGTCTGATACACCTTGTCCTGTAAGACAGAGGGTTCCTCCACTCTGGGTGAGCACCCAAGAGGAGATTTGGCTTCTTGAGTCAGCACAAGGTGTGGGATATAACCAAGGATTAGGCTTGTGATAAAAGTGTGGTTATTTCAGAGGGAATGGGAAAAATCAACAACCTTTCATCTACAGAAGCACAGAAACTCTCCCTGCCTTCAGTGACTCTGCAGTTTTTCCTACTGAGTCTATACATTCACAGCCTATATATGAAGTCAACCAACTGTGTGTGTCCCTAAGAAGCAAAGTTTTCCATGTCCAGCATGCCTTGGGACAGCAAGGAAGCTGCCTGGATCCTCTGGTCTGGTCCCCTCTATCAGTCACAGCACTCACCACATCCAGCACTTGTCGATGTCAATATCAGAAGGACAGGGAGAGGACACCTCAAGGAGCAGATCAAGGTTCAATGGGGAAACCATGGGCACAGGCAAGTCCTGCCTCCACTTCTAGATAAATCACCCTGGTGCACATCAGGACAGTCAAGAGCCTAAATGTGCCCTACTAGTCCCCCCTCCTCACAGCTCTGTTCTAATGCCTTGTAGGCAAACCTGAAGGGGAATGGGAAGGGGACAAGAATGCTGGGCTTTCCTGACTCCAGGCTCACCAATGTCACAGTGTGACCCCTATAAAAAAATGAGGAGGCAATGGAGAGAAATGACAACTGGCCACAATCCAAAAGAAAAGAATGCAAAATACTTGCTCACCATAGGAATTGTTCTTATCCTCCATAGCAGGATAAGAAAGGCTTATTTCCCCTGATATTTGTAAAAAGAAGTGCTGGTAATAAACCAGTTCCATTACAAAGGAGGAGGGTGAAATGAATGACCAGATGAGATAGTGAGTGTCTTTTTTTAAAAAAAAAAACCATCTTTTTTTTTCTGCAAAGAAAGAATAAAAAAGAAAAAAGACAGAATGGTTAGGAGAGAATTCAGGCAGGGTAGAAACTGTTAGTGATAAACAGCTACTAAGAAAATAAGTGGAAAATCTAAGTGCATACAAATGTGGGTGATGACCCATGTATTGGGGCGATAGCAGAATTAGCCAATGAATGTAATGAACCATGAAAGGAGAAACTTGGAGAATATGGAGAATTGAGGAAATTTTTCTAAGCAGGAAAGGTAGAAAGCAAATAAAGGCAGCCTGGCTTCTGAAAAGGAGGGATCCTTGGCCTGTGTATGGGGAAAGGCCCAAGTGTGCCATGCAGTGGCATGGCACAGGGAGTTGCTGGGCACAGGCTGAACTTCCTTGCCAGCATCCAGAAAATCTCTTTCTGGGTCTTGCCCAGAACACGTCCTCACTGCAAAAAAAAGAGATCAAAGTGCTTAGGCAACTGTATCTGTTCCTGCTTTCCTTGAACCCAATGTGGAAGATGGGCAGGAGCAGATCCCACAGCAGCAGTGTGGGCAAGGCTGTCCCCAGTACATTTCATTGAGTGACAGAGACAAAGCCTCAGAAGCTGGGCCAGCTTGGAGATCAGTCATGCTGCTGGCAGATGCTGGAAGCACAAAGACCTCCCAGAAATGATGCTGGAGGTCTTGATGGCCCCTGGCAACTGAAGGCATCTCTGCTGGCTGGCCAGCAGTCACACTGCCTGTGTGACAGATCTCTCTCATTTCTCCCTTGTCATATCCTACCAGGTGGCTGTAGACCCACCCCAAAACTTGCTCTATGGCAAGGAATAAATTACTTAATAATTTCTAATTCTGAAGGGCTGCAGTTTTGGAAAGATTTGCACTTCATACATGAAGGTGATGAGAATAATCCCATTTAATGTGATTTCTGAAAAACTGAGGAAGGTGAATTTGGGCAGGGAAAAGGTTTTGTCATTCTCCGTGATAAAACAGGAGAGATGTTTCACTTGTAGTAGGGAATTAGTTTTGACTTTTCAGGGGCTCAAGTGCTCCAGCGTCAAAATTCTCTCTTCCTCCACAGACTCTTCCACAACTGTGTGGTGGTTTTTATCCCTTGCATTGGGAGCATGCCATGGACTCAGTGTATGTCTGCCTCTGATCAACATTCAGAGCTTCATTATTTAAACAGTGGGAGTAGAGTTTCTGTTGGTTTTCCTTTCCTTATACCTTAAATAGTTGTTGACTAAGTGAAAGCTTTGGAAAATGGGTAGCAGTCATCTGAATCTATCCTCACAATTTATTTGGACATTGGTATTAACCAGGACCATTCAGCCAAACTCTGATTTGGCATCAGGAGAAAAAAAAGGATTCACTCAATCCATTTTCCCCCTGTGTCTGGGCAGCCCTGCAAAAGCACAGGATGAGCTGAGTGCAGCTCAGGAGATCCTTGCAGCACAGGAAACACCTGTATGGGCTGCTGGTCCCTGTCCCATCAGCTGCTGAGTGGGAGTAATACCCTGTACCATTAAATCACAACATAAGATGTCATTCTTCACCTAGGATATAGCCTCCTATTGAATGGACTTCAGGAGGAAAACCTTTATTTCTACATATTCCCCTGCCAAAACTATTCCTCTGTAAATGGAGCTTCCAGAGCAGCTCCTTGGTCACTTCAATGTCTGGACTTGAACTACGTTACTGAGGACTATTGGAAAGACCCTGTAGAAAGACCCTAGGTCCATTCCACTTGCAGTAGGGATCAGGAAAACATTTGCCTGCCTGTCTGCTCTCCCAGGAAGCTCTGAATATGGGTTTGCAGTTTGTCCAAGGAAAAAGATGCCAGTATCTCTTTGAAGAGAAAAGAAACTCAATGGCAAATATATTTCACCCTACAGTGTCTGAGTCTACAGAGGAACTCTTGCTGGTAGGAAAAGTTATAAAAAGAGAGGAGAAATTCCAGAAAAGGCAAAATTCTCAAACATAGACTTATTTTCAGACAGAAAGTAGTTATATGAGAGCAAAGGGGTATGTTATATCCTTATAGTATAAACCACTGCTGCTCAGTGGAGATTCATCCATCAATACCAGAAGAGAAGCTGGCCTATGGCTCTTTGCTGGTTTGCCAGACTTTTATTAAATGCACAAGAATGCCAAGTCTGTAATGTCTAAAAGTGAATTTATTTAACAATGAACTCTTTGAAAAGGGAGTCCCAGATGTGTAATTAATAATGAATCAGTGATGTGAAATCTGATCCAAAGCCTACTGAAGCTGATAGACAGACTCTGACTTCAAGGAGTTCTGGATAAGGCTCTCATTACGCAAAAGGAAAAAAAAATTAAAAGCTGAGCCAGCTAGTTGGTTAAAAAAATATTATAGCTTGGATTCTGTGCTAAACAGAGACATACAATAATCTGCACTGCACATAAATCCCTCCTCTGCTGACAGGGGACTCACACATTTCTGAGTCTGAAGCTGAACTTGAAATCTAGGAGATAAAATAAAATAAAAAAAAGCTGTGAGAGAGATCCCCAAAAGGAAAACCTCCAGCGGTTTGAACCACAGCTCATTTCCTCTTGGCATGGATGGGGAGATAACTGTCAGATCTGTGTCATCTGGAGGCAGCAGATGCTGCCGCTCCCTGCGTGCCGAGGCTCTGCCCGCCCCCTGCCCTGCTCCAGCCTGAGCACCCACCTCTGCCTGGCCTCGCCTGGCTCTGCCTCAGCTCCACGAAATGCACGGCACGGGGATTATCAGCCTGGAATTCCTGCCAAGCCCAGCGGAGCATGGCGTCCAAAGGGGGATGCAGCTTGTCTTCCATCAGCGCAACTTAATTCAATTTGTCAGGGCTGCAGACGGTTTGGGTGAGCCTGATGCGATCACCACCATCCCAGCACTGGCCAAACTGTGCACTGTGAGACGGGCTTCTGGCAGCCTCTGTTCTTCATTTGCCTTTCAATATGACTGTGATGGGGAGGTGGAGATGTTTGTTGATGAACAATTTCATCATTCCATATCTTTTAAGGGAGACATAAAGTGCATATATTAAGTCATCCCCTTGAGTAAAATATTTTTAAGTATAGTAACACAGCTCATTTTTAAGTAATCAAATAATAATTAAAAATAATTGTCTCCCAATTCTGCTGAAGAACCAATGCATCTACATTGAATTTGCTTCTTTAAGAGCAAATTGTAACTCAATCTAAATGTAAATTCCTGGAGAATCTGCTATCTAATTCTCATTATTTCCACTTGCTTAATGCAATTAGAAACATCTGTCACCGATCAACTGTCCACACAGTGAAAACAAATAATAATTCATGCTCTCTGCCTCCATAGTGTTTTTCAGGGAATGGACTGCTTTAAAAGTACTCACTAGAGCCCAAGAGCTAGAGCTGTGCAAAATGCTTGTGACAAGCTCTGAATCATAGCAAATGTGCCTGACCATCAGTGTCTCTGTAGCTCAGTGACATTTGCTGAATAATTTGACAAAATTCCAGATACATATAAAAGTCACCATCCTGCTTTCTAGAAATATTTGGCTCTGGGGTACCCATCCTCAGGAATATATGATGTCCTGCCAGGGACAGATCTCACCCCCTTATCCCAAAGCCTGGACCCAAAGCCATGGTGGAGCACACAGATGCAGATTTGGTTGCTGAAGGAGCATAAGAAGGCCTGAGAAAGGGACATGGGTACAGAGAGAAAAGACACTGGAATCCCTGGGGCTTGAGGGTTATCCCAGCTGCTGTCTGCGCTCCCAGTTTATGTGGCTGTGAGAAGAGTGGAGGGAAACAGCAGAGTGAGAAGCCGTTAGAAATGGGCATCCAGTCCCCATGAGATGAACAAGGTCAGGGGCATGGATGGTGCTTCCTCCTCTTTAAAGCACATTAGTACATATAAACTCTCTGTTGCTCAAAAGACAATAAAAATCAAAAGAGAAGATAAAGTTTAGAAGAACTGAACATCATGAAATAGGCTTGTTCATCCCCTGCCCACTAGTGATAGGGATGAAAGACTAAAGACACAGCCCAAGAGGAAAGGTATTCTAATCAGGTGTCTACTGCTGAAATGTCCTCAAAAGACAGAACAAAATTAATCCAAAAACTAGTCTTTCTGGTAATCAACAAATTCCACAAGCCAATGCCACAGCCAAACACTCTTTTTGCCTTCGAGCTGCTCAGCAGCGAGAGGCTCGTCCCATGCAATGGTCTGGCTGCCACGTGAGACTAATGCATGCATGCTGGCATAAAAGCAACAAACAATAACCAATAAAACAACAAACCAATACACATCAGAGGGACTGGGGAAACATGAGCAGTGGCCTTGCCCACATCACCATGTGGGTCAGAACAACTCTATGCATTAAATGCCGTTTGGTTGAAGTTGGCTTCAAAGTGAGGAGGGGAAATGAAGTGAAAAAGGCTTGGCTGGTTTGGTTTATTTTATTCTTAAAAAGGGCAGATGCAATCTCTTTTGTTCATCCCTTTTCCAGGAGACCAGTGTAAGTTATATATCTTACAAGATCCACTCTGACAAGCTGAAGTCTCTAACACTGTCTGGGCTGCCAAGCCAGGAGGGCTGGGATGAGCTGGAAGTTGCTGGCCTGTTCACGATCTCGTCAGGTTGCATTTAGTCACTGCCGTGCCTCCTGTTCCAACCCCCAATTTCTCCATCCTGCATTGCAACCACAGGGTTATACACCCAGCAATGAGCCAGTGGTACCTCTGCAGCTTGGCAGTTTGATCCCAGTGGCCCAAAATGTATCTGGTTCCTGTGAGAATATGAGGGGATGCCTGTACTACTCGGCCTGTGTTATTCCAGGGGATAAAGAGGATGGCGGCTCCTGAAGGCAGATGTGATGGGGACCAGGCTGCAGTGTTAGTCTGCTGCCTGCTTGCACAGGAGAGATTATTCTTGTTCTGTTAATGGGGATGCTGGAGACAGGCTGCACAGAGAAGGGGAGACTCCAAAATAGAGATGACTCATTAAACCAAAATCTGTACTATGAATCAATTTTCCCAAAGGTGAAAACCTTTCAGAGCTGGTATGTTTTGCTGGCTCTACCTCCAAGAATCTGGTTTGACCTGCTACCAAGATATCTTCGAAGTTGGAACAGAGACTGAAGCTTCCTCCCAAGGCAGATTTAGAATTGTGCTTCTTCCTCCCCAAATATGGGCAGTTTCCCAGCAAAGGTAATAACAGAAGCGTTTTCGTTCAAACATAACAGTAATGAGCCATGTCTGAGTGCACAGAGATGGGAAAGTAAAAGACATCCTATCTGTATTAACAACCTCTCATCCAAAAGGATTGCTTCTTTGGGAGAGGTCGGGGCAGGAATAAAAGGGGAGAAGGGGTACAGCTTGTTGCTTATGATGAGCTCATGCAGGTTTTTTTAAAGCATGACCCAATTATAAGCCAAGAGCCATCTCCTTTGTCCTGAAAATTAGAAAAGCTGATGGTTTTTCTGATGATATCCAGTATTGTGGCTGACACAAGTGCCACGGGCAGCCTTTCTGTGCTTGCAGTGACTGCCTCGCTCCTTCTCCAGGCACCCAACTCATGGCTGTGCTGCTGTCAGCAAGCTACTGCAGCCCTGGGGGAGGAGGGGAAATCGGGCAAATCATCCACCAAAGAGAGAGACAAATCCATTTTGACTTCACAGAGCCCAAAGTTTCCCCATGATCAGGCACTTCCCCAAAATAGAGAGAGAAAGGAGCAACAAGCCACACACTGGAAATATGGCAAGGGTTAGGGGTTGGAGATTTGCTCTAACACTTGAGGATGGCATTTTGCATCATTCCAGAGAGAATGGGCCTAAAAAAACACACTCCTGGACAAAAGCAGAGGGAATGGATTGGGACTGTAGAGGGAGAGGTGGGGTAAGCAGGGTTGAGGAACACTCAGGTCTCCCTCAGAAAGGGCAGCATGGTGTCCTTGCATGCCTGTTCTGCCCATTCCAAGCCTTCTGTCCCCTCTATGTGGTCACAGGTGCCACTTTTCCTCCTGTGCCACAGGTGGGCTGAACTAGCCCCAGCAGCCTTTGCTAGTAGCACCTTGGTGCCAGACCCAGCTCATCTTTGCTTCGCTCGGTGCCATTGTCAGGTGTGATGCGCAGACCTGTGTCTGTTTAAGCACAGGTTTGAGCTGCTCTAAACTACGTGGCCTGAATCTGTGGCTGCAGGCAAACTGTTCCCACCTGACACCACACAGCCATGGTCAGCTGCTGCTTTGGGTTACTTGCAGCAAGGGGAAGGGAAAGGAAATAATTTCCCAGTGAGACAGTCAAGACCCTTGTTACTCATTATGTGCAATGCCCCTGAGCCCAGCAGCCTCAGTTGTGGCCAAAGCTCTCACTGTGCTGTGCTGAAGGAATTGCCTTCTGGTTGAAAGTTGAGATCTTTTGTCTAAGCTGCATCCACTGAGGCTGAAAAGGAAAGGGAATAGAAAACTATTTTCTATAAGCTGAGTAACGCAGCTTAGACAATCAAGCTGCTCGCCCATTCACTATCAACCTCGTACTTGTGCTGCACAGCCTGATGGCAGCAATAAAGGGAAATGTTCCATCCTGAAATGCTAGCTCCAATTGGAAATGCACCTTTTTTACCTTGCTCAAAAGCAAATCTTCTATGCTGCCTCATTCATCATTTCTCCTGAGCTACACTCCTCTGGACTGTTCAATATCTCCTGGAATCATCTCTGGTACATCTGTTATTATTTTTCAAAATTGCTTGCTCAGACCATGCTATAAAAAAAAAAATTTTCTATTTCCTCTACCTTCCAGGAGGTAGATTCTGTCTTGTGCCACATTTAGCGCTTTCTGATCTCCTTGGGTTTCCTGTCCAGCCAGGAGGACATGAAAGGAGGAGCTGGAGCCAGAACAGGACTGATGTGACCACACACAACCACCCACAGTGTGAATACCTATGAGAGCTGATTGCAGAGTCTTTTTGCAGCTGAGGAGAGAAAGGGGCATGACTCATTTCAGATGATCCCTTTTAGGATGAGCTCAGCTGTGCCCTACAAGTGCCCTCTTCCCTCCATCGTCTCTAAAATCATGGCACAGACACCCACACTGTTTATGCCTTAAGTTAGAAGAGATTAATCTCACCACTGCCTGCCATGGAACACATCAGACAAGCTGGGGCTGAAGGCAAGGGATGGGATGTGGCACCAGCACAAGGGCTACTCCACCGGGAAGGAGCAGCAGAAGAGAGCAGGAGGAGCTCTGTGCATTTCAGCCTCATTGTCCTGCTGCTAAACTTAATTTATTTCCACTGTTGAGCTTGTTGGTGCCTCATGGCTGAGCAGATCCTGCAGTTGTCCCTGGGTGGGGGAAGCAAGGCTGGGGGACACTGGCTTGTCCATGGCTGGAGCAGCATCTCATGGGATACAATGACATATTTCACAGCCACTGTTGGACACTAGCAGGTTGGTCCAGGCTGAACAAAAGCTCCACTGAAGCCACAGAGCAGCTGAGCCAGTCAGAAACAATAGTGGATTTCTGAATTTCTCCCAAGTAACTGTGAGTGAGATGTTTTCTCTGTAGCAGACCCATTAGATGCTGGATGTGCCATTCCTGTATTGGTGTATGTGGTGGGAGGTCGGCAGGACAATTTAAATTGCTGATGTTCTGCAAAACTTCAGGAGTTACCTCACAGGAAAGGAAATAACTTTCTCCCTTCACCAGATGTTTTAGTGGGATTTTCATCAGCTCCACCCGTAAGTTTGAAAAGTTCCAGGTGTTCTCAAAATTAAAGATATTTGACAAATTTTAGCAGAAGAATTGCAAAAAATTGCTGAATATCTTCGCCCCCATTTAGCCAGCTGCAAAGAACATCCTGCTTTCAGCATATGCAGTATGAATAAACATGTGTCTTCAGCTTATCTCTCTCCTGACAGCTCATGGATATCTCCCCAGCCTGTATTAGTTTAAAAGCAATTTATTCTGGAAGACTGATAATAGGGATATTGATTATGCAGGCCTTTGGAAATCACACCCTCATTTCACTCTGCGGAGGGCAATGATTGTCATTCCCAGCTCATTTTCTTATGAGGCTGTAAGTACTTTCCTGTGGGAGTCTTTTTCCTGAGGCTCCTCGTGTGGCACCTGGCACACGTGCAGGGTTCAGGTTCAGTCTTGGGGCACATGGGGAAAACCAGCTCTAAGCATTTCTCAGAAGCCATCAGGCAGCTCAGAATGAAGGGAATGTGCAGCACTGCTGTACCAGGGAAGCATCCTCCCCTCCAATTAACTTCCTCAAGACACAGGAGTACCTCTGCTCTCGGCAAGGTCAGTCCTGACCCGACACGTTCTCAGGGGACGCTTTGCTCCCAGCGGCTATTGCCCCCTGCCTCCACCTGTCCCAGCTTCTGCTCGTGCTCCTCCCATGCCTATGCTGAGGAACGAATCTGGATGGGCTGAACTATCCCTGCTGGGTTTCATTAATTTCCAGTCTTGCCTTTCCCAGACACAGCTCTGCTTTCTCTAGAGCTGCTTGACCAGATTGACCTTCCTGCATGGCAGATCCCCTTGGAGGCTCTCTGTGTTCCCTGTCTGTTTGGGCTCACTGCTGATCCCTGCCTGCAGCTGTGCACCCTACTTGACCTCTTCAAATCCTGCTCCCTGTGACCCTCACTGATGTGCATTACCTGCCAGCTTGCTCTGCACAGGCTGCCTTGTTGGAATGTTCTCCTGTGGAAGCTCCATCCCTGGAATGCTCTCTGTAGCACAGGGGCCATGTCCATTCTCACCCGTGGTGAGCTCCAGGGAGCCTGGAGCATCCAGCAGACCTGGGAGCTGCTGAGCTTGGACTAGCACCACTCTGTTGCTCTTAATGGAGCCAAGCCAGGGTGCACAGCAGAGGCTCTTCACCCCTAGTTTCTGAACCCAGCTCAGGATTTCCCCCTGAGATGCTAATTCTGCTTCCTCTCCCAAATCTTTTCAGTTCTGCCCTCATAATCAAGGGCAACCTTGAGATTATCTGCTTTGCCACCTTCATCCTGCCTGAGATCCCTCTGGCTCTTAAGCTGAATTGTTCACTCCCCAGCTCTGCACATCAAATTTCTTTATTTTCTGCCCCTGTGCTCTTCCATTTCCATTTTCAAGCAAACACTCTCCCCTAGAGGCTTGACTTCTGTGGACTTCTTGGTTCAGCGGAGCCTAAGCTGAGAACTGAACCCCCAAGATACAGCCCTCCAGTCTGACACCATAAGCTCTGTAGGCCATGGATAGCAGTGCTGGGTGCTTTTTGAGAGATTAGAGAGGCTTTGCAGAGCAGCTCAACACAGGCACACCTTGCAGGCTGGAAGGATGGATTTGGGAGCGCACCTGGCTCTCCTGGTCCATTTTTCATTTACCCATTTACCTGGTCTAAGACAACATCTAGGTATTGTGCACCAACTGTGTCTGCAGGAGGTGTGCGGACTGGGAATGCTCCCAGCACCACACTCCCAGCACCACATTTACCTTGGAGAAGCACTAAATATATATTTTTTTTTTTGTGAAGAGACAACTTTTCAGCAGAAAAGCTCTTAACTCACTGTTCACTGGTTGCTCAGTGAGAGCACAGACATGAATTGCCAGTCCGGGCTTCCACCTCCCTTTTAGCAGAGCAATGTCCCCTCCATCTCTCCCCATCCTATGGTGACCAAGCCCCGCCATGTATCTGCAGTTTGCAGCTGTGCTCAAAATGATCAGAAGTTTCAAACAGGAACCTGGGAAGCACAGGAAGGCCAGGATAAGTCTTTCCTGTCAGGAGAGAGGCTTCACACTCTTCATCTGCCGTGAGCCACAGGCTGTGAAGGGGCAATTGTGTGCTTTGTCCCGGTGATATGAACCCTACTTCAGACAGTGCTTGGCAGGATCCTTCTGAGTTGATCCAATGCTTTGGAGCTCCATAATTTTTAATGCCAAAGATGTTAAAACATCTCCTTTGCAATTTTGCAAACACTTGCTGAGCTGGACTACAGTCTCACTCTTTCTGTAGTAAATCAGGATTTATTTCCTAAAGAAACCAAAGTCCTAGCACTGCAATTTGGGAAAATAAAGCCTCCTTTCTGAAAGGCAGAATTGAGCCCCCTTCATCTCAAATTTATTTTAAATTATGATCCAAATCCAATGTTTGCACATTTTCTCAGTGTGAGGGACTAGTTCCTGCCAGATCCCTAGTAGAAAACTCCACTCATGTTCAGCCTGGTCTCCAGTTATTTGTCTGCCTACACAAAACATGCTTTGTTTCTTTGGAGGAGCAACACACCAACCCACAACCTTGAGAGCCACTCAGAGGACAGAAATCAAGTCAATTCTGAGTCCTTGTATGAAGCTGAAGGAACATTTTTCAGCTGCTTCACTGCAGGCGTGGAGAGGCTGGGTGGGATGAGGGGATGCAGGGATCCTTTCTCGGGCACTCACCAAGGGCATCATCACCAGCCCATCCCAGATCTCCATGACCAGTAGGATATGCCCTATAGGCAACTCCAAGAATATATTCACCTGATACTCCTGCAAGGGTGTAGGGGAGGGCAGCGGGGTCAGCAGGGTGGTACTCACCCCTGTGCTCGCTCCTGCCTCCTCGCTCCCAGCCCACTGGCTGCTCCCTCCTTCCACAGGGACAGTTAAAAACGCCTTTGGAGCAGAGCCTGGTGTGCTGCAGGGACCGGGGCTGCCTCTCCCGCATGGCAAGGATGGCTACTGGCACCCAAACATCTCCATTTACGGTCAGGGCTGCACGGCTGCATTTCTGCATCAGCCCCAGGGCTGATGTTTCCAAAAGGATCCCCAGTTTTGGCAGTGGAGCAGGGCTGGACCCCATTCTTCTGCAATTATTGTGGCTTCCCCAGGGAGATTGAGACCGTCCTGGGGCTTGTTTATCCCTCACTGAGCATGGAATATATCGCTGTGGTCCTCATGCAAAACCTGTATCCAAAGTTAGACAGCTTCTCCCAACACAGGCAGGTGCCAGCCTCAGCACCACCTGAAGGGGAACCCTTGGAGTTTTCCCACCATGCCAGCCCAGGTAACCACCCTGCTCATTGGCATACAGAAGGGAGATTGCAACAAAACATGGATAAAACCCCATGGATTGCAATTTCTTGATCACAAGCAGTACTGAAAATACTGCAAAAAATATAACAGATTCCTGGGAGGAGAGCAGAACGTTTTATTTCTCCCTCCAGCTATAATTAGTGGAGCTATTGCTCTCAAAATATGCCATTGTTTCCCCAGGACACCGAGCCTTAGGCTGGTGCTAGTGAGGCTGATCCCAGAGTAGTGAGGGACACCGGTGTGCTCCAAATGGAGCATCTGCACTGGGACAGCCACGCTGGTGACATCCATCCGTGTGGCAGTGAGTCAGCAGCCCACAGGGCACTTTGCCAGCCCGGCTCTGGCTCACAGCTCCAGCGTCTCCCAGTCTGGCTTCAAGGCGGTTCCTGGGGATGAGATGCTGAACCACAGCAAGTGCACTGGAAACAAATCCTGGGCTCCTGAAAGACTCCTGACTCACTCAAAGCAGAGTTGGTTTTGAGCAAGGCACTGGAGGTCCAGTGCATCCCATTAATTTTGGCTGTGCATGTACACATATCACTGCTAACGTGTTTCTGGGTGCACTTGCACGGCAGCTGGGAGATAGAAATGCTGCAAGAAGAGTTACTCAAGAAATGTCAACATGCACGTATAGGTGGGTTAATCACCAAAATACCTATGGGTTGTGCTGACTTCCCCATTTCTCCCTGGCTCTTCCAAATCAGGCTCAGTGCTTCCTGGGAAGAAGGTTAGCAACAAATTGCCCAGATATTTCCTACAATCGAATTGCAGAGCCTCCAGACCCCACAGACAGCTCTGCTATGAGCCTCGGATGAGCTCCATTTCTGCAATAGCTCCTCCAGAGAGAAAGAATTAGGAGGCTTAACACTTTTGGATGACAGTTGCTGGAGCTGCTGCCAGATAACAGGCACCGCCAGCCGGTGCAGGAGCCGGGATCAAGCCAGGCTGCCTGATTCAGCCATCCCAGAAAAAAAGCCATGTTTATAAAACCCACATGAAAAGGAATGAATAGCCAATTATGCAGAAGTCTTTAAATAAAGCAACACAAACCTTTCATGTGCAGCAGACAAATGATACACGGTCACTGGGAAACAATATAACAGAGAGGGAGGCTGAGAGTGGGGAATGGAGGCAATCCGTTTTCCAGAAATAAGAAAAGGCTCTTGCTTGCTGAAAATGATCAGCTGGATGAAGCCAAACACTTAAAAAAAAAGAACTGTGCTAGAAAATAAACATGCATCAAGCAGAAAGGAAAAAAACCCCAGATCTTAAGATCCAAGGAGCCACACTCTGCTTCTGCTCAGAAAGAAAAAACTGTCAAAAAATCATACTGTGTAAACTTGCCACACACCCCAGATCTTCAACAGGCATTTATCAAATGAAACACACACCAAATACAACTCTTCTCCCTAATCCCAAGTCAAACAGCCTTTGAGTTTCAGACCCTCAGGAAGAGATTTCCATATGATCCTCCTCTGTCTCCATTTATGATTAGCCCTTCTAAATTTCAGCATTTATCTGACAAAACACATTGGGGAAGCTTTTCTTTTATCTGCAAAGCCTGTGTTTCTGCTTTTCCTTAGCTGCTGCTGCATCACTCTGCAGCCACTCAACTTGGGAGGAAAAGACTTCAGTCAAGACCCTTTGATTCAGTAAAGCCAGGATCTCTTTCCAGATGATGGTAACCCCAAACCCTTGCATTCTGTGCCAACACTGAAGCAAGCCAACATTCACAGAAGGGGTTATAAATGCTGCCTCAGAGCCAAAATCTCACTTTTGGGGTATGGGAATGAAAATAAAACCTATGTGCCTGGTGGGTCCCACTGGCAATATCTGTGTGGCCTGTCAGAGGGGTCTTTGCAGTTTTGGAAGCGAACTTGTGGTGTCGAAACATTTCAATCTGGCCTGGCAGAGCTGTCACGCTGAGCCACTGGTGACTCCTGTGTGCAGAAGCACCAATTCCACTCCCTGTCCTCCTGCAGCCTGGGGTATGGTCCTCATTACTCAGCAATTGATATGTTTCAAATGACATATTCATAAACCCCCGAGTCTGATCACAGCTAATTCACAGACAGAAAGGGAGTACATTTGCTTAATACACTGCTTTTTGCAAACACCCTGATTGTTCCCAGATGCATCCGGTTTTGCCCAGCAGCACTTGAGGCAGGAGGAGAAATAATTTCAGCTCCCCAGAATCACTGGCCAAAGCTGTTTCAAGACGCTCCAGGAGCCCTCCTGCATCCTTTTGAGGGAGTGGTACCCAGCTCTCTCCTTCAATCAGACCCACCATCTTCTGCTGTTTTTTTTCTACACCAAAAAGGAGTACCTCAAAGATGATCAGAGAGCTGGAACATCTCTCCCATGAAGAAAAGAGGAGAGAGCTGGGGTTGTTCAGCCTGGAAAAGAGAAGACTCCAGGGAGACCCCATTGCAGCCTTCCAGTACTTAAAGGAGTCTTATTAAAAAGAGGAAGAGTTACTTTTTCCTTGGGCAGATAGAGAGGGGAAAAGGAGGAACTGTTTTAAACTAAAAAAAGGAGGGATTTAGATTAGATGTTAGGAAGAAATTCTTTACTCAGTTCTAGTTAAGGGTGGCTTGCCCATGGCAGGGGGTGTGGAACTAGATGGTTTTTAAGATCTCTTCCGACCCAAACCTTTCTATGATTCTGTGATTCTATGAAAATACAGCAGCAGGACCTCTGAACTCTCCACTGGGCAGAGCACCTGATATCACACACACAAGCACTGAAAGGCAGTGTAAAGCCAGATGCAGGTTAGGCTGCTATTTTGATCTCACCTGCGGCAGAGAAAGCAGTTCTGCTGATCCCCAGTGCTCTTTCCTAAACTTCCCGTAGGAAGGGAAAAGCCTCCAAAAAAGGTTGAGGTTGGTGAAAAGAAGGAAGTTTCACATGAGAATTTAAGAGACTGACTCCTGAGCAATTCAAGCCAATGCAGGTCCAGATCTTGAGGCCCAACAAAGTTATGGAGGAACCTCTTTCATGGCAAAACCCAGCAAACCAGCCCTCTGTTCCAGCCCGTGGCAAGACACTCATGGAAAAATACAGCTTTGAAGTGACAGCCAGAAGCTTGGGCTTGGATGAACATTTTATTTACAGCTTCTAATTCAATTCAGCTACAAGATAAGGTAACATTAATAAAAACAACGCTACTCAGAACTTACAAAACAACTTTCATCTGAAATCTCATTATAAGACACAAACAATATGGGTCAGTTGGTGAGATTTCCCCTAGGAAAGCGCATGTTGCTCCCAGAGGGAGCCCAGCCCACTGAGGACCTGCTGGGACAAAGAGCTGCTCATCTTGGCAACCTCAGCCCACTCCTGCCCCTGTGGAGCAGCTCGAAGACCCCCCCAATGCTGGTGGCTTTGCCTGTAAAGCAGGCAAACCGAAGTGTTGTGCCCATATCTGCAAAGAGTATTAATACCGGAGACATACTCAAGTCCAAAACATCCACTTTATCTTCATCTGTTCCACCTAAAGGTGATTTCACCCTGAGTACAAGCTACCTAGCAGCATTGTCATTAAGCCAGAAAAGCATCTGAGATGCTGCAGTGGACATTCCTGTACATATGGGGGCACTGGGGTGCTCAGAGATCTGAGTACTGCATGAAACAGAGGTTAGTGCTTTTTCTGGCCATGAGTTTTTCATCATCACCCTCCTGGCTTTCCCCATTCGCACATTACTTGAAAACAGCAAAACGATTTGTTGTACTAATAAAATTCAACCACGGGTCACTTGCAAACTAGTTAGTGTGATTTACAGAGCAATTTGCTTCCTATATTGATTACAAGGAGTTGAAGGTGTGATCAAACACTTAAAAAACATAATATCACGTGACACCATTTCTGCTCCCTCAGAAGGGGACACATCTTCCCAGACCAGGCTTCTTGGCTGTCATCTTCCTGTGGTTTTTTCATTGTCAATTAATTGTCATTGATTAAGCCCCAAATAAGTAGGTTGGCCAGGGCAGCTCACATAGATTTCCTGCAGTATATTTTAAGCTGTGATTATTAATATACTGAGCAGTACTTTAGCAGAGATATTCTCCAATAGTCCATTTTAATTTTTAATTGAACTAAGAAAAGTTAGAAAAGGCATTTAGATGACATAGGAAGCCAAGTCCTGTGCCCTTGTGATGAAGGTGACTAAACTTCCCCTCAGCCAGCTGCAAAGCATCAGAGAACCTGGTGCAGCCTATGCAGAGACCATTAGTATGGTGTTTTGTTTTAATTAGTCATCCTGATTTAGCTGTTCTCCTTCCCCCACTGGCCTGACTCATGGTTATCCAGGTGCTCTCTGAGCACACCAAGTGTCATGGGCAGCTGAGGGGTTTCACCTCCTAGATGACTATGTGCTTAAAAACCATTACCCATTAACAATTTTGTACTGGTATTTTTAAGCAACTTTCCAGAAAACGAGGCTGAATGTGCTTCCGGCAATTCAAGTCGCCTTCAGCCATCCCCATTCAGGTTTGTCGGTACTGGGTAGGATCCTGCCCCCGCCCCCCATCTTATCAGCTGTAGCCAGGGCATTTGGGTGCTATGGGAAGTTTCATTTCCTGCTGCTTTGGCTGCCTGTGGCTGGCCTGAAGCCTTTGTAAAAGGAAAGACATTCTTCTAATTCTTGTTATTAACCCGTTGGGGATCTCTGAGACAGGAGCCAAAATCGACAGGAAAGTGTAGGACGCTATAGTTTTCACCAGCCCATCCTTACAAAGCCACCATCAGACTCTCATTGTTTCCAGTCTTCCTTTTTTTTTTACAAAAGTGAAAAATAAGGCAGATGGAGCATGGACTTATTTTAATACATATTTGTGTTTGACTCATGAGCCTACAAGCAATGCCCGCCTGTGGCACCATCACAACGTCTTCTGCTGCCAACCACGTTCCCAATGCAGGTGTGGAGCCCAGCACTGAGCCCCAGCAATTCACCATGGCGAGCAGAGAAGCTGGAAGTATTTTAAGCAGATGCAATCCATTTCTCAAAGCTAAGCAGTGCCTCAAAAAACACAGTTAAGGGATATAATAACAGTGTCAAAAATGACCAGTGGTGCTTTTCTATCTCATTGGCAGGGACTGGGACAGTTTTGCCAAAGAATAAAGTAAAAATATCTTGAATTAGACCTTCCCACAGATATGCCTTTGCAGATCCTTCCCAGGCAGCACTACTGAAGCTTCCCTGAGCTCTGCAGGCAGTCACGGTGTGAAGCTGCTGAGAAAATCAGCTGAAAACCCTTTTCTCTCCCTACGCGTGTGAAAACCTGTGGCTGTAGCAAACTATCAAATGATGAAACATGCAGTTCCTACCTGAACAAGGAGCTCCAGCTTCCTGTCATCAAGAAGGTGCACTTGGCATCTGCGACCCTCCGTCATCTGCAAGAGAGAAGAGGAACGTGTGTCAGGGTGCTTGGTGTTCCAGCTCAGCACGTGGCTGCTGGTATCCCCCAGCACAAGTTAGAGGCTTTCATTTGATGCAGTCCTTTTGGTTTGTGTTTACTTATTTCTTTTTAAATTAGTCCCCCATCTTTTGGCACCAGGGTAAAGAAAAGGCTGGAAGGAGAAAAAGAACAGCCACCCTGGTAGCTGTCAGGGAGCGGTGTCTGGTGCCTGCTTGGATGCAGCTGCCAGGAGGAGGTTGTTCCAGTATGTACAATGGGGGCACGGGATGGATTGCAGCACAGAAGTCCTGACATTTCATACTGACGCCTCCAGCTCTGCAGCTGGCTTAGCTGGCAGAGGAGACATCCAGGCAAGTTTCCCCAAGCCCCTCAACAGCAGTGATCCAGCCATGCCACAGGTACTGAGGAGCCAGGCTCCTCCCTGGGCCGTGCTGGTGGTGTTCCCTGGAGTGGCCTCAGGTGTTTGCTTTGCCCTGAATCCTGAAATGGGCTTGTCCTACTTGGAGCATACTATTTAAGATGTACCACAGGAGCCACTTGTGACCATTGTACTGGTCCAAAGGTGCTTCCATACCAGCACAGTTTATTACAACAGTTAGCAAATGATATCAATGAAACTATTACATATACAAGATTTATATGAGATTTCCAAGGTCCATCAATTGAGGCCCTAAGAAATAAATGAGCTGTGATATGAGAGAAGCCCTTTACAGTGCATTAAGCCCTTTCTTGCAGAGAGCACCGTGAGTGAGTAGCACCTTCGCTTTGCAGAGTTACAGATCTCAGCTTAGTCCCACAAAGCCCTTCAGGCACAGGCACAATCCCACTATCTGTTAATGGGATATGGGCCGCCTTAAGCCTCTTTGGCTCTTGGAAATCCCTTTCTCAGCACGACTTAGGCAGCACACAGGCACCCCCCCCAGTGTGGGCTTGCCCTACAACACTCACGCACACCTCGACCCATGTTGGCACAGACCCAGCATAGTCTCACAGCTCTGCTTAGACCACCAGGGACCCACCCACCCCCACAAAGGCACCTTCCTGTGCTTTGCATGGATCCCCTGCTCAATTT
This sequence comes from Corvus hawaiiensis, assembly GCF_020740725.1. Taxonomy (NCBI): domain Eukaryota; kingdom Metazoa; phylum Chordata; class Aves; order Passeriformes; family Corvidae; genus Corvus; species Corvus hawaiiensis. The sequence goes on along the minus strand of NC_063216.1, from coordinate 73,297,967 downwards.
AATAATGTTGCTTGCCAGGATGAGTCCTAAAGCATCACCAAAAGGGAGCAGAGGGTCCACAGGATCCTGGCAGGGGGGTCACAGACTGCTGAAAACATGAGTGCCGCAGCATCCTGGGCATTACTGCCCTTATCCATCACCTCTCCCCACCAGTGCCAGCTGAGCTGAGCCCCTGATGCAAAGCTGCCTTGCAGAGAGTGGGGAGAAGTGTGCTTGGGGGGTTAACTGAGGACAGTTCAGCTTTCTGCTTCAGCTCTGTGGGTTAAAAATCGGGTGCTCCTGTGGCTGATGGGGCTGGATGTGCTGGCGTCTGGGAGGCAGTGGTGGATGCTCCTCCATCAACTTTGCCCATTCAAGAATCCAGATGTGTGGCCATTGCCACGGGATCTGCAACCTCAGCCATCTCCAGCAGTATCATCCTCATCCTGCTGTCTCTCAGCACAGGAGCCCATCAGCCTTTTCTGGGTGCTTCTGTCCTCCCTCTTGACATCTCTGTCCCACATCCATCTCTCCCTTAGGGTCGGATCGGAGTGAGTCTTACCCTGCGCCCAGCCCCGTCCACAAAGCAAACATTCAAATGTTTCAACAACTCTATTGAACCTCAAGCTGGCCATGCAAGATGCAGAGTGTATTATGAGAAAACTTTAGTCAAAATGAGCTTTTCCCTTCAACTTATGCACAATTTACAATTGTGGAAGGTACAATCCCATGTCATTCACGCAGATTTTACCCCTTTTTGTTATTCACATCAGCACGTCTCTGAGTATCCTGCATGCCAAATAACATTGCTTTCCCTCTCTTCTTCCATCAGCACAACTGGAGCCCTGGCATTGCAGCCAAAGGAAAGCCTTGTAAAACAAGGCTTCTCATAAATGTCAGCCAGTTACTGCCATGGCAGTAAATTGTCTTACGAAAATTTCCTCCAGTAAGAAATGTTATGCAAAATATGGTTTCTCCTAAGGTGTATTACTTGGTGAGTGAGATTTTTCACTGTTAAACAGCTTTCAGCTCAGCTGTAAAGCTACGCCAGAGGCTCACAGAAGGGCTTTGCAATGGTTTCTCCTGCTTGGAACAAGAGTTGTGTGGATCATGTTCATGCAGGCACAAGGAACTGCAAGCTTCCTTCACTGGGCTTCCCCGGCAGATAAAATTCTGAGTGCCTGAGCTGTGCTTTGACATCTCCCTCATCCTCTTACTGCCACATATCCACTGCATCTCCAAGATGGGGAATGTGCACTTATATTCCAGCTTTAATATGACTTTACCCAAGGCAAGAGATAAAGCAATGAGTTTGTTGTGGTGATGGCAGGGATGGGAACACAGTCCAGCTTTCGTGTGTTATGCTCCGTTTGCTATAACAAAGTTGAAATATGAATAAAAGAAGGTGAAAGGGGGAAGAGGGAACATTTTCTGAGATGTCTGACTTTGTGTTTTAATGTTTCAGCAAAGCACTTGCTTTCTGTGTGGAGCTTCTTTAGCTCTCCATGCTTTTCCAGCCCAGAGTTTCATAACCCCTTAGTGCTTTCACTGCTAAAAGAAATCCCAAATGCAAACAGCTGGGAACATGAATAAATATCTGAATAAAGCAATGCTCTGAAATGTAGCACATGGTGGTTGACTAATTGAAAGGCATTTCATGAACATCCCTTGAAGCTCAGCAGGTCCACAGGTTGGAAGCGTTTCCTTCCCCCAGCCATGAGGCTTTTCATTTCTCTTAGAAATGCACAGTGCTCTCCAAGAGAAAAGAAAAGAAGGTAGAGACAGGCTTCCTATTCGATATAAGCTAAAATACGATGGTCCTGCCCTCCCTTCTTTCTGCTTTATTATTCCACCAGGTGTCTGAAGCCCACATTATGTGCTTTTTTGCATCGTCGGATCAATACAAACTCTGCTAGTTTGTCAGAGCAAGAAACAGGAACATTTCAAAGCACAGCGAGAAGGCCCTGATTTAGCACAGTCTTGGTAAAAGATGCTGCCTCTGACACTGCAAATTGGCTGCTCTGCACTGTCTGCTGCACTGCCGTGCATGGGGCTGTTGCTGGCTCCTGGGAAACGAGTCAGGGAATGCTTTCTGCTTCCCTGTCCAATCAGAGAAAGGAAATCAACACCAAAGCCCTACGGATGGGAGCAGGAGGTCACCAAGATGAGCTGAAGAGTGCCAGAGTTTGGATGGAGGGAGACCACATGTTCTCCTTTCCCAAGGCTCATACCCAGAGAAGGATGGGGACAACTAAGCAAAGAGGAACTTGAACTAAGAGGCACAAAGGCATAGCTTTCCCTTCACCTTGAAAAAGCAAAATCCCAGCACAGGGACAAGAAGCAATGGTTAAGAAGTCTTCCTGTCAGAAGAGGAGGACACTTGATGTGGCAGGGAAACAGGGGAGTTCAGTCCTAATCAAGTCCTGGTTTTCACAGTGAGCTCAGTGAGATTTCCTGTACCAACACAGTCCTCCACTTTTCTTCTGAAAGGCAAGATCCCTCTTCCCTACCTCCAGAAATTAAAAAGCCAAGTTCAGCCTAACAGTTAAGATGCCCTTGATGCTCAAAACAGAGAGAACACTCAGACATTTCAAGTGAGGTGAGAGTTCCTAGTTGAGTTCCATGGTTATTCCTGCTGCTCACTCAGCTGCAGCGCTGCCAGGATGCTGTATCCACACCAATCCCTCCTATTTCCAAGGCTTCTCAAGACATGTGAAGAGGTGGGACTGTGTTACACACTCCTGAGTGCTAACAGTTCATCCATATGGCAGTGAGCTGCATGCGCTGGGTGTGAATATGGGCCACGAGCATCTCATGGGCCAGACTTAACACAAGCTCAGATGGAAATTATGCACCAAAATGCAGAACACATTTTCTTCCCCCCAAACATCTCAGTAAGTCACATTTTTTTCTGAAAATCTGCCACTTCTTTTAGTGCCTGCACATGCAGCATGACCCCCCAAGTGCTTGAAGAACTGAGCACGAATGCTTTTAAAAAGCTCTGTCATTTATATACATGAGTGTGTAAAGACTAGGGATAATATATAATCAATACCCAAATACAAATACTGCTTGTAAGGCACGTGAAGACCAGGAGCAATGTGTTTGTGTGGCTGAGGAGCTGGATTAGTCTGCAGGAGGGCTGATCATGCACAAGGCATGCATTCTTTCTCTGCTCCTTGGCTTCTGCACCTTGAGGATGGAAAAACTGATCCTGACCTTCGCAAAATGTTTTGAGGTCCATCAGAGACAGCAAGTCCTGCCATATACATTCGTTTACTCTAATACAGAGATGCTACAGAGAGGAAATCTGTCTTGTGGTTACTCATGGGATCTTCTGAATCGCAGCTGTTTTTCTCAAGGAAAGGACATTTTAGTTACCTTTTTCACAAGACTTTAAATCTCCTTTGGATGTTCCTACCCAAATATTTACACAATGGGTTTCCTAGGGAAGGCAGGCTGGCGGTTGTTTTGCTTTGTGCCATGAACTGCTCTGATGACTGCCCTCCTCTCTATTCATCTTCACTGTAACTCAAACATTGTCTCGGAGAATCCTATAAACTGTCTGTGACACAGCCCCAAAACCCTCACTACACTCAGCTAATCCCTGTACAGCCGTCAGTTTGTCACTAAATTATCACAACTGCCCACAGAACTGCTCCATCCAACACAAACAGCCAAGGAGATGGGAGAAAATGGCTCCAAAGAGAACCTTTCCCTTTTAAAACGAAAAGTCCCTCCTGGTGAAAGTACCGTCACACTAAATAACTCAAAGGCACCAAATGCAAATGCTATTTACAACGTCAGTTCTATAAATATCCATGGCACGTTTCTTTAGCCGGTGACTGCAGGAATAAAGAAGAATACAGTGTGTTCTTCCTTGAATCACATCAGAAATTATAATTGGCGGCAGAATCTTTCCTAAACGCTCACTGCCTGTATGGGAGGCAATTACTGTGCTGAATCCACAAAAATCTGTGTCACTCTGTCCACTGTTTGGACAGAGCTGCTGAAAGGCGATAGGGAGAGATGACAGCCCACTGATTGCAGTAAACTCTTAGAATAAACACCCTGCTCCCACTTGACCACTTCTTACCACCTTCTCATCCTGGCAACTCCTAAGCTTGTCGAGAGAGGGAGGGGGGAAAAGCAGCGTGTTTTTGATGTCTGCACAGCTTTGTGCATGTGGCAGCACTTCACTTTGCTGAACTGGGGCCAGTCTGACAAGCAGCTGCCTGTCGCACTGACCAGCACTGGCTCTTCATGTGCCTGCATCCATCTGCCATCTCCTGTCCTACACACACGCTTCAAGACCCTGGAGGAATGGACTATCTTTCTTTTTATGCCATGTGTTTGCAGACCATCCTCCCTGTTGCTGGTCTGCATCTGGACCTAATAAATGTTACTGATGGTGGCTGGGATGAGGATGGCTGTGAGACAGTTCTTGGAATGTCTGAGCTGAGCCTCGGGGTTGACCCTTGATGGGGACCTGGGAGAGGGGACATGGCCACAGATGACTTTGCCCTCGGTGAGGAGCAGCGCTGGCTGAGCTCTGCCCTTGGGACTCGCTTGTTTTTGCAGTCAGAGTGTCACAGAATCATTAAGGTTGGAAAGACTTCCAAGAACACCAAGCCCAGCCTTCAACCAAACACCACCATGCCCACTAAACCATATTGTGAAGTGACACACTTACTTGTTTTTCAAACACTTCCAGGGCTTCCCTGGAAAGCCTGTTCCAATGCTTAAATCTGGTCCTTTAGGTGTGACTCAATGGGAAAAATATGTAATGAAGAGGAGGAGGATAATTGTTGGTGCAAATCTGGTTCATCTGTCCCAGCCATGGCGCTTGCCCACTGCCCTGCACTGGTGAGCAGTGGTCATGCCATCCTCTGGTCCAAGTCCAAAGCCCTCACACGCACTCACTTCCCCTGCTCTTCCTTTTCACTAAAATGGGCAATATCTGAGGCACCTGTGCCTCACTGGCTCAAAGCTCTGAGGATGGGAGACAGTCAGGTGAAACTATTGTTTCACTGTCTCAATACAGTCCTCATTTCCACTATTTATTTCCACGAGTCTTTCCTAGATAAATAGTTTGTGTTGTTATTATTTTTTTCAAGAGGGAGAAAAAAGATTTTATTTTGGCCCAAGACTCCTGTCTTGTAAGCAGAGGTCTGTGTAGCCTGTCCTGTCTGTCAAGGTCAACAACACAGCACCAAACATGAGCTGAGCTTTCTGAAATAAGCCAGTATAGAATCACAGAATCCCAGAATGATTTGTGTTGGAAGGGACCTTAAAGACCATCTAGTTTCACCCCCTGTGCCACAGGCAGGGATGCCACCCACTAGATCAGGTTGCTCGGAGCCCTATCCAGCCTGGACTCAAACACTTCCAGGGATCAGGTATGAAGAAGTAGGAACCCATTAGACAATGCTTTTTCATTCAAATTTGTTCATGCTATTATTTCTTATGGGAAAGGCTATTTGGTGCTCTGGAGCAGGACAGGTTAGCTGTAAGCCAGTTGTTTTTTCCCTGGGAAGGGTATGCCAGCTGTATTCTCAGGCATTTGTCACCTTCTAGCAGTACTTTGGTAAGAGAACTATGACGTCATGTATTCAAATAAACAGGAACAACCTTTTAAGTATTCCATTTCAAGGGAACTTTGTGGCAGATGTAAGTTTGAAGCTGAGAAGAAAGGCCCAAGAGATACGCTGTAGATACGGACGATGGTGATACGAAGGGAAGTAGCCAATGGCTGATGCCTAACAAGACTTCACCTTCTAAAGCAGTGTGGGTTTCCCTGTTACGGAAGTGCTTTGAGGCTCTGTGAAACACATGCATAGTCCAGAGCTGGATTGACTGGCCAGAAAACAGAAGCTGACAATGATGAAGCACCTCCCACAGGTTTGATAGGACCAGAGAAATATATTGTGTGTGAGGCCTTTGGCTTTCCCTGCACACCTCTTTACCCCACTCCTTGAAAAATTAATGTCCTTTCCAATGGATTAGTGAACAGAGGCAAAATTTTCAAAACCATGGTTAAAGATACAGCTCTTAAAACCCTCTCCCATCCAGCAGGAAGAGAGTGATGCTTGATGTTACCCATCACATGGGGGATCTGCACAGGGACGTGTTTAAGAGGGCTTGTATCAAGTAATGCAACCATTTCTGCAAAAACTCGTTTGTCAGGAGAGAGGAGAACAGCTTCAGTAATTAGAAAGCAAGAGTCCTGCTTGAGAAAGGAGGTGGGACAGTGTCAGCCACAGTGTCACCCTGTCGGAAGCACCACTCGGACGGCGCGACCCAGCCATTGTGTGGATGCTGACAGGGAGCGATGGGACAAAAATTAAGGCCAGCTACAGGCTGAGTGACCTGGTGACTTCCCTGTTTTGTCTTAGGAGCTGACAAAAGAATTCCTGGCCTGCCCAGGGGCTCCTCACTTCCTCCACACAGAGCTTTCCAGCCTTGCTCGGGCTGTGGCATCACCCAGGGACATATGCACAGGTTATTTTTCATTCTTCCCCTAAACAGTGCTCAGCAAAAATGCTCTGATTCAGCAAAGCCCACAGCTGTGTCCATAAATCCCCTTTATTTCAGTGTGACATAAGCAAGTGTTTAAGTGGCTTACTGTATCAGGGCTGAAATGAAAAACTGTCTCCTACGGTCCTTAAGTCCATTTACAACATCAAGCAATAACTCTCAGGCGAACTTTAAAGTCAGGAATGCCGCATCTAAACCTCAAAACACCTGGTGCTTGAGCTGTGTAGTTAGAATGAAATCTAATTCCAACACTGCATTTTAAACCGAGCAGGGCATTACCCGCAGATGCCTAAATGACCGCTTTGAGCGCGGCCGGCCTCCGAGGCCTGATTTCAGTTATATCCTGAGATAAGAAAGTCCTTTCCTGGACAGACCTGCTTCCTCACTAGAATGGAGCCTGTGCTGGTTTAGGTCACGTATTGTTTTCTTCCTCGAAAATAATACAGATCTAAATCTTTTCAAATACAAAGGGAAGAAATTCTTGCACCCTCCCTGCCTTCTGATGTTGAGGCAGGAGGAGAAGGCATTCCCAATGAACACTTTTTACTATGTTTGAGTCCTTTGCTCTTGTAATTCTTTCCCTTCCCTTTCTTGGCAAGGAAATAAACCATTTGCCAGTTTAAAAATATACCAGCTTCCAAGAATTATCCCCATTATTTACAAGGCAGGAGTGGAGAGTGTAGGAGCTTTGATATGGTTGGTCAGATCATCCTCTGAGCTCTGGAGCTGAGGCTGACCACAGGGAGGTTACACAGTCTTCAGTATTATTTATTATTTTTAGTCTGAAGGATTCACTGGTCACAGATGTCTTAAACCTTACAGATTTGAAACCCCTTCTGCACACAGCAGAAGTGTGTTTTGATAAACCTTGACTCAGCTGGTTAGTTGTGCAGGTGGTTCAACATCGGCACCCGCTTTGGGCCAGCATTTTTAGGTCAAAAACATGCCAGAGCTGTTAAAACTTTGCTTCAGACCGAGATTCTTTAACTGTCTCCTCCACTTTCACTTGGGAACCCCGTGTTGCTCCTACAGGCCTTCTGCACGTGCAGCAAGCTGGCTGCACCCAGTGATGGGGAAGGGAATAAACAATAAATAAATAATTGTGCAAATGAGGCAGCCCAGATACTCCTCCTCCCGCCAGCCTGGGGCTCCTCCCTGCTGGCAGCATTGTCAGGTGGCTGAGTTTTGAATGAGTCAGGGGATGGGGCTTCCATGCTCTCCTGACACACTTTCCTGCACAGCCTCATAGACCCGATAGATCAGCTCCTGCCTGGAGCCAACAGCAAGTCCTGGTCAGAGAGGAAGAGCTGCAGTCCTGCTTGGAGTTTCATTGCTTCTTACAGAGCAGATGATGAGCTGTTCACATTATGGGCATCTTTAGGTCTGGTGAAACCACTTGATCCATATGAAAATGTTACAGCCAAAGGATTGCATCCTATGGGAAGTGGAAGGGGAATGGTAAGGGCAGCCCACAGCTTCATCCCACCTTATAGACTTTGGGACTATTCATCCAGACTATGCTCTTCCTCTGAATGTCAAATTAATGCCCAAAGACTGAAAAACTGCCACTATCACAAGAAAAAAACATTGCAGAAAATAGTCCCTCTCATACCTATGTTATTAAGACAACAGGTAGACAAACTTCCTTGCTGCCAACTTCCCAGTTAACACTCAAAATAACTTGCCCAGTACATAAACTCCTCCTGATCTAACTCAGACAAACTCTGTGAGCATCTTTATTTAGTGAGCTTTTCTTTTTTATTTCCCCCAGGGTGAACTTATTTTCTGGATAATAATCCCTTTAAGGCAAGTTTTGCAGTTTCATCCCATGTTTGCACATTGCATACAAGAGCTGTGATCCATCATTTAGGTTGCCAGTCCCTAATGCAGCCCAAAGAAATAAATATCAACAGCAGAGCTAAAATTGGAGGCCCAGAGGGAAAGAGGATAAAGGATCTCTGGTGTCTTTGCACAAGGATGAGTAGAGTGGTCCTGGGACAGGTGCTTCATCAACTTTTGAGCATAGCTGTGCTTCAAGAAAACCAAGATATGCCTTGGAAGGGTCTTGCTTCCCCTGGAAGAGCTCTGTATTCGTCCTGTTTGCCACGCACAAAGGACACAGCACAATCTAAGGGAAAAGGATCTAAATTATCTACAAGGGAAATCCTTTACCAATGACAGACTTAGAAGCCTTTTATGAGTCACATCAACTTCTTTGCAGGTGCTCCTGGTCACCTGGTTCATTCCCTACTACATTCTGCAGCAAGCACGATGAGTCATCATAGGATAATGACCGTGTGGCAATAAAGTACATAGCAATAGATTATCATTATTATTATTATTCTTATTCCCAAAGATGTTAGCATGTCTGTTAATCTCTCCTACACCTGACTTTTTAAATTCCTTGTAAACTCACATAAAATTTTAGATTTTTGTACAGTTTCACGCTTAGAACGTGGCATACTTGCAGCAAAATGTCCCAGATATCACTTGTTTGTGCATGCAGGCAGGGTGTAATTATATGAGAGCATTCAAGTCTTCTGGGAACACATTTGCAGGAGGTTTCGTTTAGTTATAGAAGAAAACAGGACAATTTATTTGCTGTTGAAACCAATGTGATTTGCTGGAGAAAAAAAAAAATCAATGTGAGTTCATAGGAAGATGACCAAAGTGACCCAAGGCAGGGGAAGTGATAGCATGTGTGAAATATTTTTAAAGGACAAATTAAGATTTATGGCTTGAAGTGTCCTTTCAGTGGTCATTGAGTGTTTTGTACCTACTGTATCATTAAGCATTGGGAGGTGTGAGTGGTGGTGGCCCTGATCAATGGAGCCAAGTCACTGGGCAGTGCATCACTCAGGTACTGTAACAGAGAGAGTCAATAGAGAGCACTGAGCAGTGTTATATATAACACATAATAGAAAACACACTTACAAAAGTCATTCCAGATGTCGGGGGGGGGGGGGGGGGGAAGCAAAATGTTAATCTGTGCACAGAGCTGTTGGGTTTGTTTTGGTTTTTTCCTTCTTGTTTTGAATAACACTCCAAGAACTGATATGCTTCCAGTGGGGAAATGTGTCACCGGGTTGTTTCCAGCCACTGCTAATCAGCAGGTTTGACACACATTTGATGTCGAGAGCCAGGGCTGTGGCTGTGCCCAGGCTGGGCGGCCGCCAGTGGTTCTGCCTGAGCGGCAGCAGCTCACAGGGTCAGTGCAGGGTGGGCATCATCCCCCAGCTGGGTTTCACAGGCAGGACGGGGTGAGATGCAGAGCACATTTGGATGACAAGCAGCTGACTCATCCTCAGAGATGCAGAGGTTTTCAGAAACCAGTCCTGCTTGCAGAAGTCTGGTTTGATCCTCGATGCTCCCACTTTGTTCCCGAGCGCATCCAGTGCTGAGCAGGGCAGAGCTGGGGCTGCAAGACAGGGACATCTCCCAGGGCCTGCACACCCTGCATGAGGGGCAGGAACAGGTCCAACCTGCCTTCTCTGGTCCTGACAGCTCCTGATGCTGAACACTTGTGTGTCTGGTGAGGACCAGAGCTCAGACTAGCCCCACTCTGGGCTCAAGAAGGGAAAACAACTTTCAGGACACAGCCTATGCTTTTACACCCCCATTCATTGCCTGACTGATGCCAGGATCTTGTATCACCTGTATACCTGCACTGAGAATTCTTTGGCTGTTGGTGCAGCAAGACCAGGTCATCTCTGCATCCAGACATCTCACGACATACTAAATATGGACAGTCTGTAACCTCTGCATAGGAGAGACCTGGAACAAACACCTCAATACAAACCTGTTTTTTACTATATGCCTCTGCTTTTTAAGAGCCAGGGAAGGATGTTCCCTTCTGGAACTAAACTCAGCAGCTCTTTAGTACTATGAAGAATCAATGCAGAAGAGTTAAGGATGGGAAGAGAAGAGGGAACAGCCTGATGCAATGTCTGCAAACTCAGCAGCTGGATCAGAAACCCCCGAGCCCCAAGCTCCCAGGATTCAATGGACTCAGTACCCATTTTGTAGCAGCCTTCTGCCATGGACACAATCAGCTGTGCCTGTGAGAGGGGACTGAGAAAGTGAGGACACAGCCCAGCATCGTTGGATTTGCAGATTTCCCTCAGAATTGCTATCAACACTCCCAGAACATTTCAGAAGGCACATTCCATGGTGTAACACAAAGGCAAAGCAGAATCGGTGCTTCCCTGCAGTTCTCCCTGGTCTCGGTGAGGAACAAGTCTCTTTCCCCAGTTCCCACCACCTCCTGCAGCCCAAGCCCAGGTGCCACCTTCAATGACTGCATAACCACCCCAGCTGGGATGCAAAGCATCCCAGGGAGCCCAGACCACTTCAGACAGAACTTTTTTCTTTTGGATTTTGCAGTTCAGAATTGCAGAAGATGGTGGTAGTCACCACCCAAATTTATTTTCCAACACGTTTCCACTCTGGGGGAGGATGTGTGTGTGTGCACAAAGGAAGCACTGTGTTTGATTACACATCCCCTAAATCATCCCTGTCCCCTTGCATGCCCCATTTCACCAGGAAATGAGTGTGTGAGCACACACGTGGCAGCCACGTGTTGGGATGATGGGTGTCTTCACAAAACCCTGGGTGGGGGTAGCCAGGAGAGATACTCCCCATGCACAGCGAGGACAAAACCATGTTTAAATGTGGAAAGAACTCTATCCACACTCCCCTCTCCAGGACAGGTGCCACATTTCAGCTTCAGATTCTGTGCTGCCTTTCCAAGCTGCTCACTTGATGCAGCAGCTTTCCATCCCCTGCTTGTCCTGCGTAAACCCAGGGTCAGCCTGTGGCTGCTTCACTATCTGCAAAGCACTTCCCTGTGTGAAATAATTCAGCTGGGAAGGACAGGATGCCAGCAGCGCTTACAGCGTGTGTGGTACAGCTGCAGCCACGTTCAGTCCCACACTGCTGGGAAACCCAAACAAGGGTGGGTTTATTTTGATTGGGAGATCTGGGGACTTCTAAGAAGAAAAATAAATAAATAATCTAAACACTAGAGCCTGAGCCTAGTGGGTTGGCAAGCTCAACAGCCATTGTCAAAATGTTAGGCGCTACGTGTAGAAGTGTACATAAAAAGGATTTCTCTAGCCAAAATAGGAATATCAACTTCTTTTTGGTTTGCAGCTTTCTAGGAGATTTTCATTGGACCTTTTTACAGTGAATTTAAGTAAAAAAAAGTCAATTTACCTACCTTTTTTTCTGTCTCAATGATTTTTCCCAAAGATTACTACACTAAATCCCACCTCATCCCACCAGTGCAGGCAGAGGGTGAAAAGAGCATTTAGCTACCCACTAGTGATCTTTTCTTGAGGGTGAGGAAGCAGCAACTGTTCCACACAACGTGAAAATGTCACAGAGAAGCTCAGGACAACAGCAGAAGTATTGTCTATCCATTAGGAAAGGAGCAAAGTGGGTTGTAAGCAAGAACATTGTTGGTGGCACTGGAAATCAGATGGTCCCAGCTCCTCTGGCCTCCTCTGCACTTTAAGGCTGGGCAAGGGCTGAAGCCCTACCTCACCCCACAGAGATGCACCCAGGGTATCTGGCACCAGGCTTGCGGCCTCAGAGGAGTGTCACACAGCCATGATGCAGAGATGCACTGGGAAGGGGAGGTACATCAGGGTCTTCTACTTTTTTTGGCAGGCAGCCTACTAGAGTGAAACACAGGCAAGGAGTAAACCTTCAGGCTGACATTGACTCGTGAGTAGGTGGAGAGCAAAGGTGACTTGGAGCAGAGGATACAGGATCAAAACTTGTATGCTTCCGATTCATCAACATGAAAGTGCTCACAGAAGCCCAGAACTGATCAAATATCTGTCTGGGATCCCTTCTCAGTGTCAGATCAGAGAGAAAAACAATCAAAGTCATTTTTGGTCCTTAACAAGGTTCATCCCCAGAAAAGAAGATGGGGCTCTAACTCATTGTGCAGCCCCACAAAATTGTGGCTTTCTAGGCACGTGGCACATGCTGAGATTTACAGAAGGGCTAGGGATTAAGTTCCTATGAGTCTGGAAGCAGAAAAAATATCAGTGGATGTTTTTAGTTGCAGTAGTCCCTGAGGCCATGCTGGGCAATGCATTGCTGGCTTAGGGAACCTGAGAGAGTCTGGGACAACCTGGGATTTGGAGCTGGTGGAGGCTTGTAAGCAATTCCATCAGAGCTTAACCTTGTCAGACCTTGCTGCCTGCTGGGCTGCCATGCTCTGCTTGCACTGGGCTGCAGGGCAATTCTCTCCTCCAGCTGCTGGAAGGAGCAAGCCAGCAAGGATGACTGGACATTGGCATTGCTGAGTGACCTTGGAAGCCAGTTGTGCACGTCATCCTGCGAGGAAGCATGGGGACCCTGGGGAGCCACTGTTACCTGCTCTTACAACTGATCCCATAGCACTGTGTCCTCCCAGCTTTCCAGGAGACGGGACATTTGTGGGACGGCTCCCACCTAGATGGAGATTTTGGGTGCAGCTCAGAGAACAAGGAACCCTGATTTCCTCAAACCCAGAGTGTTTTGAGTAAAAGACACCATGTTTCTTGAGAGCTGAGCATAAGCATGGTGCTGTGCGTGACAGCAGCCTTTGCTTGTCCCAGCGATCCAGCTCACAAGAAGTGGGTCATACAGTGCCTTTGCACATCTTCAGGGGACACCACTAAGCCCTGACCCCAAATTTGGTTAATGCTGGATCAACAGACTCCTTAATACCTTCTCCGTGTATCATCCCTCTTGCAGTGCATGACCCTTCCTTCACAGTCCTAACAGATTGCAGTTTGAGACTTAAGTGACTCCCCAGCCCCTTTCCGATCCTCCCTAATACAGTGTTTCCTCCCTCAGCCATACATGCAATTTTACTTTGCCTTTGCTGTCTGTTAAGCTGTATTCAAAACTGATCAAGCCTTCTGCTACTATTCACACCATAACAGTAGCAACAAAGGGGTTATGTACCCCTGTAATTACCTGGGATGTGTGGGACTAGACTCCAGGATGTGGGAAGTCTTCCCCAGTCTTTTGTCCCTCTTAACAACAACCAGTGCACTAGCTGAAGCTCTTGATCTGGCTAAAGAGTTTGACAGGATCTCTCTCTGCATCAAGTGATGCTGCATTGCTCTATGGCCCTGAGCAACCCAATGCTGTGACCACAGGTATCATCAAATATCAAGGTGCATTTTTAATGCAATAACCAGTTCAGACATGCAACAACAGGACCACCAGAAATAATCTGCCAGGAGACATAAGTAGCTTGCCCAAAAGGGTTGTGAGTGGCTCACTGGTGCATCTATGCCCAAATAACAGCAGAGATCCCATATTTTTAGCCTGTTGTTTAAAACAAAAATTCACCTAAGAACAAAATGTTTATTTGAGACCTGCATAAATCCATGTGCTATGCCCCACTGGTGCACTTCTCCCTTCTGTGGGAACTGATCACACAGTGTGATGGATGAGCAACACCAACTCCTTCAACCTTTTTGGTCCTCTGAGGGATACAGCTGATGTTAGCAGCAGCACAAGGTGGTACTGAGCTGAAGACCCTTCAAAATATTCCCTCTTTTACCAAGAAGTAGAAAATCTTTACCTCCTCATGGCTTCTGCCACAGCCCCCTTGCTCAGCAGCACAGCTGGGCTGCAGAAACCACCGCACAAGCAGCTCGCCCTCCTGCAGAATGTTGCACATACCTGCCTGGCATCGATGCTTAAAACCACCTTCCAAATATTAATGCTTGGAAGAGAACAGACTACCTGTAACCTGTGCCGGGGAGGTCGAGCCAAGCAGCTCTGAGCCTCTAAGCCGAGCTGGTGCACCATCGCCTGGGCAGGGTCAGCATCGCGGTCCAAGTGAGCGTGCAGGCAGGAGCCCTCCTGCAGGCCCTCTGCCATCACCCAAAGGAGAAGGGGATCAGCCTGATGGGTTTAGCTCCACCGGGATTTCTCTGGTGCCTGGCAGGCGGTTCTGGGCAGGGAAGGCGGCACAGACGCCCACGCCGGTAACAGTCCCTTCCACGCATGGGTGGGGGATCAGACCCTGGGGACCAATCTAGAGGGAACCGGGTCCGAGACACCCCGATATCCAGCTGGCGCTGGGCAGAGCCAGGATTCAACCTCTCCCGATACCCGAGGCACGGGGAAAGCCCGGTTCAGCCGAGCCCGTGAAGTGCAGCGCGCCGGCACAGGCACCACACCCCCTTCGCCGGCGGAAAGGGCGAGCGGTGCCGGGGTTTTTGTTCAGGACAAGGTTTTAAAATCCCAAACCACACCGACAAGCTGGGAGTTCAGCTTTCCCTGCGACCTGACTTGCCTGGGAGAGATTCGCTAGATCGCTCCGGATCTGTGTGTGCTGTGTTGCTAAACCGCTGCCAGGGCTATTATTAGAAACAATTGTCTCTCCTGGAAATTATATAGAGAGGTTTGAAACAACTTTTCTCCTGCCCTCCCCAGCAGCCAGCGGGTAACAATGCGGCCAAGAGCCCTCCTTACGCGGAGCCTGTCTGCAGATGCACTCCCATACACGCACAGTTTGGAAGCAGAGCTATACATTTGTCTTTTCTAGCCCTGAATCTAGAGCAACTTTTCTATTCCCGACTCAGGAAAAGGTGCACAGGGGAAAGGAAAAACAAGCCGGGGGCTTTCCCCTTAGCGAAGCCCCCGGCTCTGCATTAAACTTGCTGCAGCCATTTGGGAAGGGAAGGAGCAGTCCATCTTGGCAGTCAGTGGGGACAGGCAGCCAGATTGCTTGGGAAGGGGGGAAGGAATCACAGCACCGGCTTCTCTCCCCCCACACACACCGTCTCCTTCCCCCAGCCGCCGCGCTCGGCTCCTTTACTCGCCCACCCAATTCAAGGGTTTGGGGTTGGGTTTTTCATTTTTGGAAAGGACAGGGAAAGCAGCTGCTGCCCACATTTCTCTCCGTTTGAGGTAAATGGAGGGAGGGGGCGTGGAGCAGCCCGCACACTGCGGCTGGGCTTTCCCCGGGGGCCGGGGCTGGAAGGGGAGCCCCGGCCCGCCTCGCCGCCCCTCCGCAGACAAAGACCCCGTTACCTTCTCCCGCTGCCTCGGCGGCCCCGGCGGCCCCTCAGCTCCGAGCCCGGGGCGAGCGCATCCCCGCCGCACCGCGTCTCCAGGCCGCGGCTCTACCGCCCCGCATCCATCGCCCGCCTCTCCGCCGCGGGGTGCGCGGGATGCGCGGCCCTTCCCTCCGCTCGCCGCCGCTCCCTGCCGCTCCTAGGGCAGTCCCATCCTCCCTGCCGGGATGCCGGAACCCTCCTTTCCCCCTTCTTCTTCCCTTTCCCCGCCTGCCGGCCCCTGGCGCCCGGCTCCTGCGCGGCCGCTGCCGCGCTACGAGGCTGCGAGGCTGGAGCCGGGGAGGGAGGAGGAGGAGGAGGAGGAGGGGGAGGAAGGAGGAGGAAGGAGGGAGGAGGGCAGCGAGCAGCAGTTGGCGCTGGGTCATGTGAAACAGATGAACCCGGCTCGGGCCTGCCAACATCTGGGCTTCCCTTCGCCTCTGGGAGGAGGATGAAGGGATGAAGGGATGGAAGGAAGCAGGGAGGAAGGGTGCGGGGTGGCGGTATTCACCCCCGCTGCCCACGCGTGCACACCTTGAGATGATAACGGAGAGGGGCAAGAGCAGCGGGGATGGTCCGAGGGGAGCCCCGGCTGGAGGAAGAGACGGGCAGCGCGGACCCCGGGCACCCATGGGGCTGGAGACAGAGCAGCTCCTGCTCGGCGGAAGCCCTGGGGAATAGGGCAGCACCCCATCTGGTGATTTCCCCCCCTGCTCCTACGTACTCTCTGGGCATAAAGGGGCCAGTGGGCTGCAGAGTCCTTCTGGATACAATAACCAAATGCTAGAACACGAGCACAGTTCCCTCTCCTGTTTCTAAGGGCCCAGCCGTAAACCCAGAGTTGTGTATGCAGCCCCAGGCAGGCTCACCAGTCCATCTCGTTCCACCCAATGGGATGGCTTTGATTAAGGGGATAAATATTGAGGCAGTTCTGACCTCTGGCTGCTGAGGGTTAAGACCAAGTAGCTGAGGTGGCCCAGCTCTGCTCTGGAGGTGACCCCAAGGTCAGGACACAGGGGCAATGTTGGGGTCCCTCCCCTGCCGTGTAGCCCTGGGAGAGGGGCCCTGAGGGCACAGACACGGGGTTTCCCTGCCCCTGCTCAGCCTCGTTCCCATTGGTTGGTTTGTGTTCCCTGCGCGGGCAGAAGGACCCTTGGTCCCGTGACTGGAACAGTTCCTCGGCAGAGCCCCGGCCATGCGGCTGGAGAAATAAACATCTCTGAAACAGCTATCAAGAATCTGTCTGTCCATATATATTTCCTTTCCACGGGACTCCTGGTTTGATATATGCGTGTTGCAGGATCCCCACTGCAACAAATGGTGGAGAATTTTGAGCAGAACGATCCCCGATCCCTAAGCGACTGATTTGTGTGAGTAAACCCTGGAAACTTTGGATTCCTCTTCTTGGTTTTGCTTTGCTATTCCATATCTAAACTATGGAGGAACCGTGGGAAGACTCTTGGCTCTCAGAGCCGCATATGGACATTTATCTTAAACTTAAAATGATTCTTGAACAACGATTTGTAAATTTTAGCTTGATTCAAGCTCAAAAAGAACTGAAACACTTCCTGGCATGGTTGTTTAAGAACTTTTTCTATGTTTCTTGGGATTTAATTCTTACCAAGGGCTTTTGGAAAACCGTTTGGACACAGTTAATACTGGAGTCAAAATATATGCCGATGGAAGAATATTTTCGTGAATATTATTTAGTTACCGAGAGTGTTGAGCAATGTCAGCTGTGTCCTGGCGAAGGGAAGCCTGGCGCAGGGACCGTGCGGCCCAGGCCACGTGCACCGAGCGCTCTGTGAGCAGCAGCGAGGCAGTTCCCGCGCGCGGGCGGAGCCACGCGAGCCGCAGTGTCGGTGCCGGAGTGGGGAGCGGTGGGACCCGGCGGTGCCTGCCCGGTCCTGTGCAGCGCGTGGTGGAGCGAGCCCCGGGAACGCCCGGCCGAGAGGGGCGGCACGCGGGCGGCGGCTGGCGGCGGTGGCGGTGGAGCGGAGCCGCGCCCAGCCGAGACGCGCGCTGGAGCGGGGCGCGGGGGAGTCGTCGCTCGGGGGCCCGGCCGAGACGTGGGTGCAGCGCCCGGCAGCGGCAGCGAAGCTGCGACCAGAGGAGGCGACGCACGGAGAACTGAGCGGCACGGCCCGGCCCGGCCCGCGCAGCCCCTAACGCGACCCCGGGAAGAGCGCGCAGGCACGAGCAGCCCCGACAATTCCAACACGGGAGCGACTGAAAGAGAGAGCAAAGACGCAGCGAGACAGAAAACAGCAGCCACTCGGAAAAAGGAAAAGATCATAGCAACTAAGACCTTAGGGATAGTAAAATGGTATAATGTTAAGCAAAATTATGGTTTTATAACAAGGTGTGACAACCAGCAAGACATATTCGTGCATAGAACTGCTATTAAAAAGAATAACCCTGAAAAATGCATCCCAAGCTTGGGAGATGGAGAGGTGGTGGAATTTAATAATGTACTAGGGAGAAAAAGGTTACAAGCATCGCAGGTCACTGGGCCTGATGGTGTTCCTGTAAAAGGCAGTATATATGCAAAAAATCGCAGTCATGTTAGACAGTATCTCCATTGTAAGCCCCCCCTACAGTTTCCCTTTCCTAATCCCACCTTTCCCTTTTACCCTATGTCCTATTACCCCCAGTGTATTCCCAATCCGTTTTTTCATCCATGGTTTCCCTCACAAAACCATGCTTTTGCCAATTGTTTCCCCAAAAATCCCTTTCCAATGCCGAGTGGGGGATGAAAAGGGGGAGGGAAGAAGTTAAACCCTCTCCTGCCTCAGTTTCCCCACAAAGCATGCTCAGAGAATTCTGTCTCCCTTCTGTCAGCCCTAAGAT
This sequence comes from Corvus hawaiiensis, assembly GCF_020740725.1. Lineage (NCBI taxonomy): Eukaryota > Metazoa > Chordata > Aves > Passeriformes > Corvidae > Corvus > Corvus hawaiiensis. Next base: position 73,279,527 of record NC_063216.1, on the reverse strand, counting down.
GTTCCAGAGAATCTGTTTGGACATTTAAAGACTCAGGAGGGTGGCTTGTTTTGTTTTGAAACTGTTCTTGTTATGTTTATCCAGTTGTTTTCATTCTCCTTTTATTAAAATAAAACGGGTGAGGTGTTGGGGTCCCTCCCCTGCCGTGTAGCCCTGGGAGAGGGGCCCTGAGGGCACAGACACGGGGCTTCCCTGCCCCTGCTCAGCCTCGTTCCCATTGGTTGGTTTGTGTTCCCTGCGCGGGCAGAAGGACCCTTGGTCCCGTGACTGGAACAGTTCCTGGGCAGAGCTCCGGCCATGCGGCTGGAGAAATAAACATCTCTGAAACAGCTATCAAGAATCTGTCTGTCCATATATATTTCCTTTCCACGGGACTCCTGGTTTGATATATGCGTGTTGCAGGATCCCCACTGCAACAGGGCAAGAAGCAGCAAAAGTATCCATCCCTGCTGCAGGAAATGCAGGTGACCATGGCTCCATTGCAAGGGTAAAGTTTGTGGTTTTATGGGTTCGTCTAATCCACATGTAGATCCAGCCACTGAAGTGACCTTGAGGGGCAAACCACCAGAACACAAACTGCAAAACTTCCTGGAATTTTAAACCTACTAATAGAGAAAGGTACAACTTCAAGTTGCCTCCCAAATGCTGTTCTGCTCTTTCCTTCATCAGAGGTCACAGTGTGTCTCAAGCAGGTCCTATCTGTAGTGCTGAAGAAGAGCATGAAATCCCAGCAGTGGTTCAGTCCTGACCCGGATTAGAACTAGCAAGGAAAAATCACCCTCCCACATGGATTTTCACTAAAATAGGAGGTGAGGCTGCTTCAAAGGTGCACTCACCATACGGGTGCCTGCTTGTGCTTGTTGCTCTCTTGGAGTATGCCAAAGCCATGGACTCTGCCTTTGGGGTAGGATGATCCTTTAACTAGCAATGCCTCAAGGCAGTTTCCCCGCCCATTGCTCTACGGCACACATTGCCCCTCCAGACATCTCTCCTGGCAGGATCTGCCTCCAAACCCAGAGCAGACCCAGAATGTGGTGCAGCTTTATCAATCCGGTGAAAAAAGAGCTCTCCTGGGAGGTTGAATAAGCAGCAGCAGAGATTGGAAGACCCTAACTGGAAAATAATTTGCTTCATGCATAGCAGCAAATATTGTAAAGCAAAGTTCACTCTGCCCAGAATTTTAATGTTCAGCTTTCAGGGCAGGTGTAGGGAGTTTCATCACACTTAGCTTGAAATTACCAACTCCCTACAACAGTCCAGTCTCTTCCTTTGCCACAAAACAGGCAAGGGTTTTGGAATAGTTTGGAGACAGCAAGCGAGCGTCTTTACTCATGCCACCTGTTACAGTGGGGTGTGCCCAAAGAGCAGTTGGACCCTCACACCTGTGAAACCTAAAGCTGTGTCTTCCTCACATCTTTTGTAAGGAGATGACCTCTCCTACCCATCCAAGGCCCCATGAACACCACTTACCCAAAAGGAAGTGCTTAACATTTCCTGCAATGGTGGGAGACATTCCTGCTACATTTCCTTTATCCTCTAATCCGTGAAGCAACATTTGTAATAAAAATACGTTGCTGGTCTGAGTGAAGTTGATATCCTCTAGGTATCTGATGGAGTTAACAAAGATCTTAGAAATGGGAACTGTTACTTATAATGTGGAAAGACAGTGGAGTATTGTCCTTGCCAAGAGATGATTATGATTACTCAATCAGAAAGGGTGATTTTTCCCCAGAACTGGACAAGGATTTTGCCCCAGCTCTTCTCATTTATTCATTGCACCCGTCTTTCCTAGAGAAACTGGCCAGATCTGGGTTTCTTCCCTGATAAAAAGTCATTCATCTCATGCACATTCCTCTCTAAATTTCCCAGTTATACCTCAGCAGCAGCAGCAGCAGCAGCAGCAGCAGCAGCAACAGCAGCAAAATCCCTTTTCTTCAAGGAAATTCCATAATCTCACGAGGTCTCTGGAGCTGGCACTACCGAAACAATACACCCTGGTAACAAACACCCAGTCTGGAGGCGGCAAAGCTGCTGTCATTGCAATGATTAGAATCTGGGAATGGCCATGCTTCTTCCAAGCTGGTTCTATCATGGCAAGTCCCAAAAACAGAACAGCAACCCATATATTTAACTTTGACATGCACAAAATCCAGCTTCCAGCAACCAGATGCCTCTGTGCCAAAATAAAAAACATGCTGATTCCTTTGTCTTGGTTCCTGTTAACAAAGCTAGGAGGAAACACCATGGCCTTGTGCTGGAGAATTACTGTTGACAATTCATTCCCACTCTCGTTAGCAAAGATTAAAGAACCAAAGTACTTTAGAGGGAACGTGGTGATAGGACTGTGGGTGCCATCAGAATGTGTGAGCTGTTACATGAACATTTCTAGTAGTTTCAGAAAAGCTTAATGAATACCGTCTACCCCCAGAACTGCATTAATTAGCACTAACGGGCTGGAGGAGAGTCATGTCATGAAGTAATATTCACACTTACTCCATGATTTGCATCCATAAGAGGTGCAGTGCTTTACAGAAGTTGATGTTATTTCCCCCATATGGTACATCTGAAACCCATGGAAGGTGAGGAAAATGCTTTCAAAGAACATTCAGGATTTCCTGAAGGTATCTAACTGCCTGCCTCCCTATGGAAGGTGTTCAGTAGCCTAACTCTCATTGATTGCACAACTCTTAACTCATAATATCTGAGTGGCAGTAAAAGATTAAAAAGCCTCAAAACTTAAAAAGCAACATGGGCCTAAGTAACTTGGGAGCTGAATTCCATTTCCAGAGATGACATAAGCTGTTAGGCACACAAATTTCACTGTAAATCAATGCAGCTGATTTATTGTAGCCACGACAAAGGTCAGCCAGACCTAGAAAATGAAATGTCAGGTTAGCCTATGGGTTAATTCATGTGGTCCCTCTGAAATTCATGGTATAAAAGGGTCTTACTGCTCACGAGCTCTGATGCAGAGCTGGAGAAGAAGCGATGGTGTCACCTTTCTTCATATGAAACAATCTGTATCCTGCGCACACTGAATATGCCTCAATATTGGGAGGTAGAAAAGGGACTGACGTAACCTGGTTGGACACCCAAGCCACCAGGCTGCCCTCACCCCCTTCCATGGACCAGGGCCAGCAAAAGAGAGATGCAGGGTTACGTGTACCACCACAAAGCCTGTCCCCATCACTCCATTTTCCCCCATAACAGGTTTTGATGAGTTATGACCTTGCGACAATTCATGTTGAGGACTTTGGAGACCAGGTGGAAACCACAGGGATCGCATTCAAAAAAGTAAAATGCAATTACTCAGGAGCAGAACCTGACTCATAACTGGGTCTGGACCTGTAAACCATGGGAGATAGGGCACGTGCAACACCAACTGTCATGGCACAGCGCACTTCTGACTGGGAAGATCTCCAGGTTTACTGGGTGAACCACGAGATGTTTCTAGTTAAGCCTTTCACAGAAACACTTCCCTTCTGAGATGAACTGTGGGTGTTATTCCCATGTCATGCTTTCATTAATTTCCAGGACAATCTCTTAAGTAATTGGGGCACAAAAGGGGGGGGCAAAGGGAGAAGCAGGACTTTAGCTTTGGACAAAATAAGCCTCCAGACTGTCTGATTAATTTTCACACAGACTCTACTTAAAGGATCTCAGAGAGCTGAAGAGGGAAGGAAGCAGACTTTGACGTTCCCAAAGAGCTGGTGCAATAAATCCTCCCTTCATTAGGCAAGGAAAGTGCATGCTGGCAGGATTATTATGCAGGGAAGCAAAGCTCGGTCCTCACAAGGCAGCTGAAATGGATGGTGGGGACAAGCCAACTCCAGCTGGTTGGTGCTATGACCCTGGGCTGGCAAATCCTGCCTGCTGCCTCCAGCTCCAGTCTGGGGCTGGTGTGGAAAGCGACAGGAGTCATGTGTAAGTTGCTTGTGTCCCATTTAGCTCCGGGTAATCCCGGCATCCAAGAGGCCAAACAAAGCAAACAGCTCAAGTGTGCATAAGGGACCAAAGAGGAGCCAGGTGTGCCACCAGCCCTCCTGGGGTCACCCACGAGCTGGAGAAAGGGGCCGTTCTTGCAGTTTCTTCCTCTTTGCACCCACCTGGGTCTGGGACTGACTGGAAGAAAGAAGGAAGTGTTCCCGATGGAACATGCTGTGAGCCATGCCTGTCCTTGCAGGAGGAATAGGAGGGATGAGAGATTCCCCTCTTTGATGGCGGTCAGGTCCTCACAAATCCCTTCTCCCATGGGCTAGAGGGAACACGTGGGACTCTGCTTCCCTTTTCTTCAGAGCTGAGCAAAGCTCTGCCTCAGAAACATCTTCCTATTCCCAGAACATTGCCTTTTTCACCTGAAATGGCCTGAAAGCAAACTAACGCAGGAAGGAGCAGACATGGCAGGGGCCCCCTCCATCCATAGAAAGGGATAGGTGTTGGTGGGAGATGGAGAGGCCTTTCCCCAGGGGAGGGCCAGAGGCTCCAGAAGATGCTCATGGTGCTGGCAAAGGGCACTGTTTGCCTGGGGGAGACCCGGAGAGATCCTCTCAGACCACCAGCATGGCCACAGTGCAGGCAGAAGTAAAATGCAACTAGTAAGAGAAAACCTCTTTCATCCAGAGGCAAGTGAACAACCTCATCCATGCAGAGGAACTGCTGAGCAAATGCCAAGTGAGTGAACGGCAAGAACTTGAGAACAAGGCTGGAAAAAGGCAAAATTATTCTCCCCCTACATCTTCCTCAGATGCTGCAGCTGACTGGTGCTGGTGAAAGTCAGCCAGAAGCCTTCTTTGATGCCAAAAGGCAGCACAGGTAATTGTGAAGGACATCAAATGAATCAGCTGAGAGAGCCAAGCCCAAAAACGTGCCTCCTGTTAGGCAAAATCTACATGTACTTCTTGCATTGAGCTACATAATGAAGTACTTTGTTTTGCACAGAGGAATAAACCAAACTGATTCTCATTTGTTTGGCTTTTCGTACTGAAATAGCCTTTGTACTTTGCAATATTTCAGATTTGAAGAATATTTTTGTAGCTTTACACTGCCTTCTACTGAGGATTGCAAAACTTACACCAGTTGGAAAAGCTTTCTATTTCACATTTTGCAGAAAATCCTGAGAACATTTCAAAATGGCATTGAAATAATTGTTAAAAGCTTTTTTTAAATGAATGTAGCAAAAATAAAAAGCCACTTAGACAATGTTTCAATACATAATTGCAACCTTGAAAAAAGGGCTTGAGAGATACTAAAGTGACACAGTAAAATGACAACTTTAGCAATTGAAATAAAAAGTACTGTAAGCTTGCTTTCCAATTTCTGTTACTTTTTGGTTATACTTTCTTATTTCTTAAAATGTTTTTCTCTACTCCACTGCTTGCCCAACAAAAAAAATCAGGGAAAGCTCCTGTAGGTGTTAGTAGAGGGTAGCCTAATTTCAGATGCAGGTGTGGTTTTTCAGGTAACACTTTCTTCTTACTGAAAGTTTTTCACTCTCTCTCTCAGGCAAGATCATTACCTAAGTTGAACAGATGGGAAAATGGAGTCATAGAGAGATCAATTTACCTGGGTAAGATCCTGTACCAAATTGGGCACAGAGAGAGAGAGAGAGAGACATAGGAATAAATCACAGGCCTTGTGACACCAAAGCCTTTGTGCTGGCTTGAGACCCCTCTTCTTCCCCCAGCTAATGAATCGGTGATTAACAAAGGCTGCTCCATTTCTGACAGTTTAATCGGTGATTTCTACTTTGCACTTTGGTTCACTTTGGCTTTTTTAATCTTTATGAGGCAATCCCCACAAAGAGAGGAAGTGAACAGAAAATAAATCTCGGAGCAAGTAAGCCCTTATACCATAAAAGTGCAGAGAACAGATCTTATATGTCAGAAAATATTTATCTGACCAATAATGTTTGCATTTAGACCCAGTCAATAACAAACACCCAAATTACATTTAATATGAAAACATTTAAAATGGGCTCATCTCTTCTAAATAAACATAGCACTAGTCAGAATGGTGCTCTGCTAGAGCAAAGGCTCAGTGTTACTTGATTTATTGTTTAACTTGACTCTGATTGCTGCCTATCTGATTTCTTTGGGAGCATGGGCTTCTATTGCTTGTCTGAAAACTATTTCCTTTTCATTCCTGAGGCACACCAGGAATAAATCCCAGCTCTCCTGATACCCTGTCCAGGGTGGTCACCACCAGACTATTAAACCTCAGCTAAAGAGACTGAAGGGTTTGATGAGTTCACTCCACAAAGGCTGCTCGTTTCCTCTCCGTACACAGTGGTGGCCTGGTTTCTGAGCACCCCGGGGTCGGCACGGTTTGCTCCAAACTGTGATGTCCCTGTGATGTTGTACTCTGTTTGCATGGGCCACACAGATCCAGAGCTGCTAAAGACCAGCTCTGAGAAGGGCAGGAGAGCCTGGAAGTGTCCCAGTGATGGGACTCAGTAGTCCTTGCTGGCTGCTGTTTGGGACAGGAGAGTCTTGGGTATTGATGCCTCTTTGAGGACTCTTCATGTCTCTCACCTAATGACTGTAATGGGCTTTGCAGACACATGTGAGGCTGTAGGATAAGTGGCATAGATATTTCTCCCCAAAAATAAGAGATGAGAAGCTGAAATTCATATGTCCTGGGAAGGTCTCAAAGCACAGAGCCTCTGCCTTAAAAGGGTGAACATCTTGCCTAGTAGCTGTGGCTTCAAAGATGCTCCCCTCTCTCAACTTGTCATCCCCTGCTCCATTTTTTACAGGTAAGGATAGCTCAGCATGCTGATTCATAAAAAGTCATCATTATACATCTAATCCCCACTTTGAGAACATCTGTAACCTGGCTGACACTACCTCAGAGCTGGATTTTCAGACAAGATGTGGGATTTGCACTGTAACACCTTTTCCCCATGACCACCCTGACTGCTGGGAGTGGGAAACAGGAGTTATTTTGTCTCTGAAGACTGATGAGCTCCACTGAACTTCTCATCTACCAAAAACCCAGTACTTGATGGCAACTATAATGGTAGTTTCTGCAGTTCTGTAGTGTTGTTGCAGTCTCTGGGCTAAGGAAAACTAGGTGCCTGTTTTTCAGATGGAAAAAGTTGTGATTATGGTTGAATCTCTTCTCTCCCACTTATTTCTCAGTGACATTTTGGCTTGTATTATCCCTCTATCTTCACCTATAACCTGAGTTTGGTCATAACACGCTTCTCTCCATCCTAAGTGTCAAGTATAACTCATTAAACCCTGAGAGGTGAATATAGATTTCAGACATAACACATGAATCAACTATTGTTAAAGTGATACCTTTTGCAATGGCTCTTTGGGCTTGTTTCATTTAAAAAATGGCAAGAAACTATATTCAGATTGGCTATAGCAGCATGTTCCACTGGTCATAAAGAATACCTGGCAATTAAGCCATACAACAAACTCACTAATATTCGAGGTTTGGCTTTGCAGGAGCACTCTGACAGTGACTGCACTCTTTATTGATAAGATTTTGAGTACATTGAAAACATTTTCATATTAAGTGTGTTGGAAAGGCTGTTATTAGAGCAATTGAACAGGCTTAAAAACAGTCATGGTTTGTGAAATACATATTTTCAGGCAAAACAAGAATTTCTGCAGCCATTCTCATGGAAAGTTGTATGGCAGTAGGAGAGGAAATGAAACCCAAGTGGCCCACAGTCCCTGACATTTGCAATCACTGCTTAACTGCAACTAAATACAAATAAACTGCACCTCCAAAACTGGGACAAACACCTGCACTGGGAGTCGACTGCAATTATACATTATCTTTTGCATATTCAAGATATAACAGGGGAAACCAATGATAAAAGGCTCTCCTCTTCTCTGCAAATTGCTTGGGAGCCACCACAATGGATGGCAACAGGGCTGAGCTGCTCTCTGGGGCCATGGCTTGGATGTCCCCATCTGATGGGCACGTGGCTGGAGTAGGGTCACATGTCCCCAGCAGGTTTGGACCATCTCTGAGGGGCAGCGATCCTATTTCCCCACTCTAGCTCAGGCTCCTCGTTTAGAGCAATGCTAATTTTCCTGTCCCCTGTTGTAGTCAGACACTTCTGCCCCTCCTCCCATCCCAGAGACAGCTGCCTTGCTGCAGTGACAGTGACCTTACCATCTGAGAGTGCAAGGTCGCCAAATCTCATGACAGATGACGTCTTTCTGAAAACCTGCTCTTCTGGGCCCAATACAGAAGGTGAAGGAGAATAGAGCCCAACTCTACGCATTTTATTAATTCCATTATTTTAAAGCAGTCTTAATATTTTTGACCCTTAGTAATTTTGGAAACGGAGTGTGCTCTGATGGTTAGAGTCAAGGGAGTAGTCTGATATATTAGTATAAACTTTTTACTGTATGGTGATGAATATTTGTGTATGGAGGACTCGGTCCTAGTTAATTTATAATGACAGTAACCAGTTTTCGTATAATTTTTCTGGTTATTATTTCATGAGGGGACTACTGTACTTGGAGGCTTCCAAAAGCTCAGCTGCCAGCTTCATGTGAAGGGAGGACTGAAATAAATGAGAGAAAGATGAACAAAGCCAATAGTTAAAGGGTCACAGCAGCAACTGTTTTGCAGCAGGAAAAACATTAATTAAATGTGCTTTCTCTGTAACTTGCTTGGAAACACAGTCTGAAAAGCTGACCTGGGTGGTCTCATTTCAGAGGAGTTAAAGGAAAGATGTTTTCTTTGTGCCAAGGGGCCTGGAGAAATAGCCATAAGTTTTTCCTGCCCCAAGTGGGATAAAAGAGTCAAGTGTGGGAACAAGTGCTGGGAAGCAGAGAGGTGGGCAGAAAATGGGCAAAATGCTGCCTATAAAACTGCTCCTGGAAATCAGCAGTGCTGATTGGCACCAATCAAGAGGGCAAGTTGTTAGTGAGGGCTGACAGTGGGATTTGTGTTGCTGATGACACAACACAGTGGCTGTGTCCCAGTGCCTGGGCTGGGACAAGCCTTCTTCTGGGCAGGGCCGTGCAGCATCAACCCAAGTGAATTGAACTGGGAAAGCACAGTCATTAACCAAATGCTACCACCATTATAATTCTGCAAAATAATTGAGAATGGCAAAGTTCCCAACACCTCCCAGTGCTCTCTACACAGGTCTGCCCCTCTTTTGGAGTCACTGTTTTTCTACTTTTCCTTTTTTATGTCTGTTATTACTGGAATTATTGCTGTGCAAACAGGGTGTCTATGTGAAACATTGAAGTTACAGTTTCCCTCGTAGGTGGCAGTGTAAATTATTACATAGGCTACCCTATAATCTTTGATCACGTTCCACAGCAAGGTAATTGATTCCCAAGTCACTAAAGCTAACTAACATGACTGTAAGTCTAGTGCTTGAGCAGTGTTTGCTATTAAAAAGTCAACATCTACAATAGTTACTACACTGAAATTACTGGAAAAATGCTGATTTGCTCTAGACTTGGAGCAGGGAATAATTGTGGCCTCTCTTGAGACCTAGAGTGTGATAATTGGTGGTGAATGGTGGGTTTTTCCAGTGGTGATCACATAGATTCTCTCTGTGGTTATTCCCAGAGCCCTTACAGCATCACTGTTCCTGCAGCTGCCAGTGCTGGGTACTTCCACCAGCATGTGGGCAAAATAAATAAACCCTCTAGGAAAGAGCACACGTAATCAGATTTTAAGCTGGTGCAGACCTACAATCAAGTGTGAGGATTATGACAGAAATCTGCTGCCTTCTGCTGCCACTTCCTAAATGATATGAAAAATCTCATGACCTCTGAATTCAGGTTTCTGGGCTACAGCCTACCTAGAAATAAGAAGGTTTTTCAAGTCATGTCACATTACAGCTGGTGATACCCCATAATGTCACTAAATATTTAACTTTTAAGGATGATGCACTGGATCTGTGTGCAGTGTGCTCTAGCCTTTGATTCTTCAGAGCAACTGGGACAGTGTGCAGCAGCCACTGCTCTTCTCTTCAACCCCATGAGAAAAGCTCTGGAGATCAGGATGTGGCTGGTCCTAGTAGCTTTCCATGCCATTATGTCCATGGGAGGGAGGACAATGTTACAAGGCTCCCTCAAGAAACAAGGATGTCAGTTCTTAAGGCTTCAGGTTGTAATTTCAACTAAAATACAGACAACACCCAGACCTGGAGAGTGGAGGCCCCATAGCAGGCCATTCTATTGCTGTCAGGGAAGCAAAGAACAACCCTGGAGAGGAGATGATTTCAGTAGCAGCTTACTAAATATTGTGTATGGGGCTGTGCAAAATGCCTAGAGGGAAATCTGGAAGTCTTCCCTTTTCATGGCTTTCACTAGAAATTCTTTTTTTCTGCTGATTTCCCCTTGTGGTGAAACAAGCAAACCCAAGCAAATAAACAAGGCAATCCATAGGAAATACCCCATTTCCCTCTCATCCTTTTATTCCCTCAAAACAAAATCCTTAAACTGCCGGATGGCTGAGCTGATGGCTTGCTGCTTCTGACAAACAGAATCGAGAAGCTGCCACCTGCTTTGATGCTTCACCATTTTTCTTCCAAACTAGTTAAGAAAACTGATTTCTGCCCTACCACGTGACTAGGGACAAAATCATGTTGATGATGGTGCAGAATTGCAAATGTCATTTTTGTACACTCCCTGGCAGAAAGAGCAAATAATAATGGTGGTAATAGTAATAGTAATAGCTTAAAAAAAATGATTCGTTTGACCCTAGAGTTGAATATAAATGAGTGCACAAGTTAAACACCAGCACCCTCCTCACCACCAGCACAGCATGGGCAGAGTTCTGTGCTGCTTTGACTGGGGATGGAGAGGGACACGGACATCGACACAGGCTCTGTGTGGCAGGTCCCTGCAAGCTGCCTGCATGGGGACACCTTCCCTCCTTGCAGCACTTGTGACAGCTTGCACAAACTGGGACAACTGAAGTTTGAAGTGGGAAAACAGTCTGGGGGAAAGGAAGAAGAGAGGAAAAAAACCCCAAAAGAAAGCCAGATGTAAGAAAAATTTTTTTAAAATGAGTCAGTTTAGCAGTGGATGTGTTTATATTGCAGCTGAGCTTCATTGTACTTGTGTGGCTGTTCATACACCATTGTGCTAGTGAGGTAATGAGTAACTAGTACTCTACAGGATGCTTTATTTCCAACAAACAACCGAAGCCCTCTAAAAGTAAGGTTTGAAACTCAAAACCAAACATCTGGGATGCTTTGGGAATGGTGGTAAGAGAAGGAAAGCAAGCCTTGGGTTCAGCCCTGTCCCTTTGGGAGCTGTCTGGGGTTTCACAAAGCACCTTTTCTTGGCTTTTCTGCACCCATGGACCGACACATGAGTGTGTGCTCACTCTGCTCCCACTGGGTGAGCATGAGAGGAGCAGGAAGAGGCCCCTGCTGACCCTCAGGCTGGGAAAAAAAAGAAAAAAGTATCTGCATTTACCCCTCGTTATCCTGAAGTTGTCTGGGCCCTCATGGAGCACCACTACCTGCCTTCTGACAGTGCTGCCCTGCCATGTCTACCAGAACTCCTTCCTAAACCAAGCCATTCACACAGAGCCAACAAGGGTCCGGGTGCTTATGGTGGGACTGAAATGTTAAACAGCATGCTCATTTATTTATGACTTCTTCAGCCTACAGTAACTACAAGCAATAATTGGATTGTGCTCAGCATAGCCAGATTGATTTGCTACTTAATAATAAAACCAGGTCCTCTGTTGATAATGGCATCCCTAGAAACGAGGAGGTCGGGTGAAAAATGCATTCAAGGCGCAATGCTAATGCTGAAAACTCACGTGGCTCTGGGTGCAGAGCAGGATCTCTGCCAAATGCAAATGTTGTACTGGTGACTGATAAAACATGCACTTTGTGGCCTCCTGTGCCTTTAATGGAATATTTACCACCTTTGGTAGGGATGTTATTTAGTGTTTTCACAAAGGACAGCAGACACAGCTGTATTTTTCCATAGTTTTCTGAAGGTTGTGGCTAACCCCCAGTGTAATCTGCAGTGGCCTCTGGTTGCCTCCAAGGAAAAAGTGGTATTTAGACTGAATTACAGAGCAGCACCAGGGAGCTGGCCTGCCCAAATCCCTGTCTTCATCTGAAACAGAGCCTGAAGTTACATAAACATGACAAACCCAGTCCCCTGTGTATGGGTATCCATACAGACAGGGCTGTTTCTCCAGTGCTGCTCCTTGTGACCCACTGGCAGCTTGGGAGATGGAATGGGAGCAGGTGGCTTGTGCCTCATTGCTCCCTTCTTCAACCAAGTGCCCTGGTACTACTGGCAGCAGCTGAAGGACCATAATTATGGCTTCAGCATCACTAAGGGGTGTTTGAGGATGCCAGCCCACTCTGGAGGCATAAACATAACCCAGCTTTCTGTGGGCTTTGCCTTTTTTGAGCAACCATGATGCTCTGACTTGTTCCTCAGCTTGTAGCTGTGGGAAGCACTGGGTACCCAAAGCCACCCGAGGCTTCCTGGAAAATGATACCCCCGAGGATGGCTGCAAAAAAAAAAATCACTGCAAAAAGTGCTTTTGCTGCTGCTTTGCATCCGGCATTGGCCAGGCAGGAGGAGCTGGCCCTGCATTTTGGGTGCTAGGCGGAAACAGAAAATGCTGGTGAATGGGCACATTTCTCCCTGTGCTACAGTATTCAGACCTTTTGCAGGACCCTGATGTAATCACAGGATCACAGAACTCAATGACGTTAAAAAAGCCTCTGAGATCAAGTCCAACCTAAGACCAAATCCCACCTTGTCAACCAGACCACGACACTGGGTGCCACGTCCAGGCTTTCCTTAAACACTTCCAAGGATGGTGACTCCGCCCCCTCACTGTCTGACCACCCTTTCTGTGGAGAAATTCTTCCTAATGTCCAACCTGAACCTCCCCTAGCACAGCTTAAAATCATTTCCTCTCCTCCTCACTTGTTGCCTGGGAGAAGGGTCCAACCCCCACCTGGCTGCAGACTCCTTTCAGGTAGTTATAGAGAGTGATAAGATCACCCCTGAGCCTCCTTTTCTCCAGGATAAGAGATTGCAATGTACTAAAATAAAAATACAACTCCCATCTAGGCAGTGACCCATACTGAGCCTGCTGTTGTGCTCAGTATGGCAGATGCAAGGTGCTGTCAGCAGAAAGTCTGTCAAAATCAGTTTGCAGCAGCATGAATTCAGAGAATGTTTTCATTTCTCTTCCTGTAGTCTCTAGTAATTTTTTATCTAGTCTTATTATTATTATATAATTATGATTTTTAATTATCGACAGCTTGATGAGCTAGAAGTGATTAAAGCAAGATTCTGCTGAATATGGTAGATTTTGATTGGGAAATCAGGCATGAATGTCCACACGTCTAAACATGCTGCCACATCTCATGTAAAGCGTTTGGTGCCTAATGCTGCCCTAGTGCAGTGCTGACAGACCTTGTCCCAAATGTCACCTTTAGGCACACAGATATCTTGGCTCAGCTCAAATGGAGACTCAGGGTTGCATTAACTTGAGGCAACTCATTTGGAGTGATGTGCAAGTAAATGCTGAATCCCAGGCGCTGAGAGACCAACCCCACTTTTCTGAAGTGTTTGAATCGGCTTTTTGGACTTGTATCTCCATTCCTGGCACAACAAGGACCATCCTGATTCAGAACACACCTTTCCCTCTTTGAACATGCACACAGAATAAAACCAAAGGTTGCTGCAAGAAGGTTGGAAGTTTGCTTGTTTTAAGGACTCTTCCCCGTACACATGCATAGGTTTATGTGCAAAATTGATGTATAGTTGTTGCTCTAGTGATGGATGTATTTCAGTGAGAACTAGGGCTAGTGAGTGACTGTGCTGAAGGAATTTTGAAGGCAATCCTGAAGGTGCTGTGCATTATGTACCATCACCATTTAATAAGACTTTATGCATCCAGCAGGACTAGAGTTACCCAGCTGCAACAGACTGTGTTTGGGGTATTTGAAGCTGTGGGACTGCTGTCCCACATCCCCACGCTGGTTATCCTCAGTACTGAAGGAACAAGGGAGAAACCCCTGAGAGAAAAACTCCAGATTATTCACTGAATGACAGTATGTCACCAAATAAAAAAAGAAAGCGTGAAAAGCAGGTCATGGCTGTCATCCCCAGCGCGAATCCCTTCTGATGCTGACAGCCCTCGTTTCACGATTTGTGCAGCCGCTTCCCTTTCCTTGTGGGATAATTAACAGCCAGGCTGGGCGACGTCTGACCAGGATCTCTGCCCCAGGGTCACCCACACTGGGTCACAGATGTCCTGCCTGGGCTGGAGGAGGAGGACCCAGCCCTGGGGAAGGGTCTCCAGATGATGCAGGGGTCTCCTGTCATGCACCAACTTTCCCCTGCTTTATTGGCCAGGGTGGAAGGAGATAGGGACATCAGGCAAAAAACTATCCCAGTGTTAATAAAACAGGTAAAGCCTTGTATCTTGATGTCCATGGCTATGAATTATGTGCATTTAAACCAGCCCTACCACTCAATCTCTGATTTTGAGGGACTTAAAGCCAGGCCTAACTCATGACATGACTGTACATCCTAGAGGAGAAAGGTCTTTTGAAGCAACCTTGAGCTCAGTGGGACCTTCTTGAGCAGCTATCTTACCTCATATTTCATCTTCACTCTTGGAAATGTGTCACCCTTGCTCTGAAATCAGACTCATGTTCTGCACAAATCAGGTTCTTCCATGGGAAGTGAGGTGAACTAAATAAGTCTAATCTGCTTTTGTCACTGGTACCACTAACGAGCCCATTGCTGTGAGAATGGACACAGCCCTTTCCTGGTCAGCAGACACATTTAATGCTGTCTGCATGACCACCCCCTGAGCAGAGGGACTACTTTGGTAAATTGGAAAGATGTAATGAAAGTAGTACTTTGGCAGAGAAAGTACTCATGACAAAATGCCCTGGAAATTTATGTTTTGCTAAAAGTCATATTGGTTGTGAAAAAGTGGGAAAATTCACGACAATTTATTTTGACTTCCCCTACCAAAAAAAAAAAGGCTTTAATTTGCAATTTTTTTTTAAACCTTAAAAAAACATGTAATATAAATACTGTCGCAGTCAATATATTTCAATTTTTCCAAACATTGGGTTGTGAATTTTAAAATCTGGAATGTCTTATCAGGCAGGGCCCTGGACTAAAACAAGGCATGGATCCCTTAGAGAATGAGAAGTTAATTTCTTCCATAACCTCTTTCCATGGCCTAATCTCATGAGGGTCAGACGTGTTTTGGGAAGACAGTGCTGCCATAGCTGTGTTTTTCTATTCTCAATTACAAACCATCTTGGCGTCAGGGTGATGCACAGCTTCCCCACACACCTCCACCTCTGACTGCCCAGCATGGGGCAGCTGGGTGATAGAAACTCACAAAGGCTGAGCCAACACCAGTTTTATTCTGCAGATTTGAGTATTTTGAAATATCTCTTATTTTACACATGCTCCCATGGTCTGGGCACATTATGCATTCTTACATTTTATAAGAATATATAAGAATAATACATTCTTATTATTTATATAGGAGACAAACTTAAGCTCTCAGCTCCAGGGCTTGATTTTTCAGCTCAGGTAGCAAATGCTGAGGATGATGGATCCAGCACCAGGCACTGGCTGTGTTGATGGCTGTCACGACAGGGGTGCCAGCTGCATCATTACGGTACCCTCTGGCAGCACATCAGCAGCTGCAGGAGTGTACAGGATTAGTAATAAATCAAACACATCTTGTGGACATTGTTGCAGGATATGATTAATTTCCACGTATGCCAATAGCACAGTGAGCCAGCTCCTCCGTTACTATAAAGCTGCCTAATTCTGGACTCTGGGATTTGGCTTGGTGTTCGCTCATTTGAGACTCACAGCCAGTTTGCCCATATCAGCACGTATTATATTGGCTTCTCTGTTGAAGGTCAGATCCTGGTAAAATCTGCAATTTACAGCAAAGGAAGTTTGCCTTGAAGCAATGGACACAGATTAATGAGAGTTGATTTGCATGCAACTGCATTCCAGAAAAACATATACCATTAGTACATCGTGGGGAAAGGGAGCTCATACGGGTCGAAGCAACGAATCCAAGAGCCAGAAGAGACCACAGTGGACAAAGCCACTATACAAATGCACAGACAGAAGTAAATGACACTGGATTTTCAACACCTGTTGCCACATGCCAGGGAAAATCATTATGCAATAGAGACTCCTCCACTTCTGCTCCTCACCCTGCTGCCTAAAAGCCCATGTAACCCTCTGCCTGTGGAAGCAGCCAGCCTGACCCAGCTCTCCGTCAGCCTGGTATAAATCAGCAATAAAGTTGCTGTCATAATTCACATTTACCCTTGTACAAACATGGACAGAATTCAGCCTGTTAATATTTCTGCATTTATCATCCCTCCATCCTATCTCCACACTGACTGCAGGCCTGTAAGGGGAATGGGGCTGGTGCAGCCTATTGTAGCTGAAACATCCTGGGTAGGGGGGAAGATCCTAATATCCATCTGCAGAATGGCTGAATGAAGTCAAGAGGGAAAGAGACACTCCTGGAGATCTGTGAGGTGGAAAACCTATTGTTTGGGGTGCAACTCAATTCAGACTGTTTTCCTGGTGCTTGGGTTGTAATGACATGATTGTGTCCCCACTGAATTGTTGGCCTTTACAGTGTTTGGATTTCCTGGTGACTCCATTGTGAAGGGCCCCATTCACTCAGGAGTGTTTACCCAGCTGCAGGAGCTTCTCCAGAGCTGCCGTGCTCAGGAGCTGGACATAACACCATGGATTGTGGGAAAGAAAAAAACAATGAGCTCAATAAGAATAAAGCTAAGAAGAAATCTTGCTGGAAATGCTGTGTTTGCTATGGGATGGCCGTGTGCCTGAGAGGCCTCATTCCATGGGTGCTCTTGCTGGGATCAGTGCACCCAGGGGCTCTACACTACCTTTTCAGGAAAAAGTCATCTTGGTGGCCCCAAAAAACGTGCTATTGTTTTATTTAGTAGATTTTAGCAACTGAAAGAAGGCAGCATTGGTGTTTGGGTTCCCATCCCAAACAGTCTTTAGTGAAAGTAAGGGAAGGGATGTCAGTTTAAGAAAATAATCTCAGGTTGCCTGGTGTGCAAGCAAGAGACTGCCCATCAACTAGAAAAGCTGCTAGCTGAGGACCAGGAGAGGGCCTGAATACCCTCTCCCTGGAGAGCCTTTCCCTGGGTAAGAGGATGAAAAGGCTACCCCAACCTTAACACTAATCCCAACGCTAACCCTGACCCTAACTCTAACCTTACACACGCTCCTATCCTGTCTGTTCACACAATGCGGAGAGCACAGGCCCAGCCCCACGGTAATTCCCACAAACATTTAAGGCAGAGTGCGTGCATTGCAAGCGCGTGGGGCCTGGCAGGGAGGTGCAGGGCTCTTGTGCTGCCTCCCACGAGCTGCAGGACAGCACCCCAGACACTGAGTCGCCTCTGCTCACTCACCCACACATGGAGACTGAGTGGAGCCTTTTAGTCCTCGCTCCAGAATGTGTGTGAAGGGACCTTAATGAGGAGAAGGAATCAAATTCTTTTAAGCACATCTGCTTGGATCATGGGTAAATTTGTGGGCTGGAATATGGGGAAATTCCACAGAACTGGATTTCCTCTAGTTCACTTTGCTGTATGCAATCCCACCGCTGCCAAAATGTGACAAAATTTCCATCTCGATGCTGGGCTTGTCTCAGATAGCTACAGAGAGAGAAACACCACCACTGTACAGTAACTGCTTTCTGTAAAAAGAGAGCAAGGGAGAGGAGCAGCAATAATAATAAAAAAGGGCAAAGATACACTCAGCCTCTAAGGCTTATAAAAAGCAGCTTAGCCTTCAATAACCAATTCTTTGAAGAGAAATTAATGGAAAAGGTTACAAGCCTGCTCTTGAGCAGAGCCTGTCACACTGCTCTTTCACATCGTTTCTACAAATGGAACAAGTTTGTGGCATTTCTTTTCGTTTCAGATGCCCTGAAATGCTGCATTACTCACTGGACCTTGCATTTTTCCATTCCCCGTTTGCACAATGCACTGAGGAATTCCTCGTGGGTGATTCAGTGGGAGATGCGTGCATAGCCCAACCTGCACACCCCACACAGCCAACAAAACAGCACCCGCTGCTGCCTCTGCTGGGACACAAGGAGCCCGGGCTGTCCAACCCCTGCTTTACAAAAAAGAAACCATAAAAAGGAGGAAAAAACAGGCAGCTGCTGGAATGGTGCTGTCCCTCCACCCGGAGAAGGTGGGTGCATGGATTTGGCACGGTTGGGAAATCATATTAAGGGTGGGATGGGGAAACGAACCCTGAACATTGCAAATGTGGGGGTGCCCTTCTCATGCAGCAGGGCTCTGTCACTAGGTGGTACTGTGCATCACAGCTTCGTGCCTTCTCCTAACTCCTCACTCCTCTGTCCACTCCCTGGGTTAGATATCTTACTGGTAAATATCGTATTTTGAGAGAGGTAACCTGTTGCTCAAGTCCTCTCGTTGCTCCTCATTTGAAACACTTTTATGGCTGAATACAACTAAAGACTCAGCAAATACTTGAGGCTGGTGCCTGACTTGAGTTTCTGCTGTCAAACAGCACGTCTTTAAGGCTGCCTCATGAAGCCATTTGGTGGTGGGTTGTAACACCTTTCAGCTACAGATGCTCAGGCTCATGAAAGGGAAGTAAAACCCAAAGAAACCAGGAATCGTTCTATGAAAACAGGGAAAGAAACAAGATCTTTTTATTTTTCCTTTTCTTTTTTCTTTTTTTTTTTTCTTTTTTGGTAGCAAAACCCATTATCAGTCCTATCACTGCCTGGAAAAGGACAACAGAGATTTGTTGGATTTTCACTGTGCTCCTTTGGCTTCCTGGAAAAAAAATCCAAGCTCAAGAGATTTGAAAGAATTTGGAAAAGGGAATATTTCTTGCTTGTGCAAGAAAGTCTGAGCAGCCCAGGGGCAGCAGGGTGACATAACACACCCACCCTTGCTTCCACACCAGGTCCTGCTGTACATGCTTGTTAATCCAGCTCTGCCTCCTGTTTTATGGTCTCAGCCCTGCACAGTGACTTTGCTCCTCTCAGCCCATGGTGTGGAAGCTGTCCCTTGCATTTTCAGGGTGAAGGCCCATGACTGGATTGACTGCATGAATTCGGTGCTGAATGATGGTGCTCTCTCTCATTAAGAGAAGGGTTTATTATGCACAGTGCAGCTTTTATAGCTTGCCTGAAGTTTCTTGTCAAGTGCCCTTTTATAAACTCAGATTGTGCCAAAGCAAGTCTGAACAACGGAGGAGGAAACACAGACCCACAGGCATCAAAGGTCTTGCAAGATCCCAAGATCCTACAGTGTCCCTGGCAGTGTTGGATGCAGAGCCCAGTGTCCTTGTCTCAGGCCAGGACAATGGATCCAAGGCAAATTTCTCCTTTTAAATTAATATTCCTATTCATGTTTTTCCTTCAAAAATGAAGCAGCTTATTCAGCACTTCCCAGCATTCAGCTACCCCCCAAAAGCCTCTGCAGTCCAGAACAGTATCAGAAAAACTGCTGGTTTGAGATGCAGCTTTGTCCCAGTCTGACTCCAGATTCCACATGGCTCTTATGGTACTAATTTAAAACTCCCTTTATTTTTACAGCCATGAAAACTGTCAAATGATAGTGATTCTGCAGATTCCCCAAAGGGCCCAGCAAAATCCTTTCAGAGTATTTTTTTGTGAGTGTGTTTCATTTTGCAGGAAGAGTTTCTGGATATTTCAACATAAAAAGGGTGAGCATATTGATGGGATCAAAATGAGGTCAGTGATGACTAACAGAGGAGTCTTCTTCAAATAGCTGGTCCCGTGCTCCACAGCTGCTGTACTACAATGCTCAATCACTCAGCTGCTCTCACTCCTGGGGTGCACCATGGACTTGTGAAGCAGCACTTGGCATCCTGAGTGGCATTTGGGTTTTGCCTCAGAGGAGGCTAGAAGCAATGTCACCTGCAAGCACTTTAATTTGCTTATGAACAGGAGGTAGGGTGCAACTCCTGGCAGGAACAGGCAGAGCAAAAAATACTGGAATGCAAGAGGAGAAACAGCAGATGGAAGGGAAGCAGGTCTGCATGAATCTGTAAGAGGCCATTACATGGCATTTCAGGGGTACTGCAGCTCTCCAAGGCCATAGGCTTGTCATCACTTTTGGTTTGTCACCCTGCCCTGGTCTCATACCTGCTACTCAACCCAACTGCACCAAAGAAAATAGTAGATGAGAATGAAAGAGGAACAGCACATCCCACAAAAAGATGCATGTGAGCAGAAGGATTTGGAGAAGACCTTTCCTTTGAAAAAACCTTTGGAGAAAATCCCAAGAGGCCATCCAAATATACTCATCCCTAAAACACAACAAACTTGTGAGACACAGGAGCAAATGCCCCACTGAGAAAACTCATGACTACTCTGTATTAATATCAGTTAATCTCTGGAGACCTGAAAGGTGTCTGGAGCCCTGTTAGAGGAGATGGGGATTCTTGAACGAGTTCCAGGATAATGAGATCCACTGAGAGTTGGGTTAGCAGAATGAAAAGGGATGCAGTAAACCAGTGGTTATCAGCTTTGACAGAAATTAGCTCTGCCAACCCTTGAGCATTCACAAACCATTTCAACACCATGCACGCTGTATTCCCTGCTGCACTTCCCAGGCCAGGTTTCATTTAGTTCCAACCCTTCCAAGTCAGATCCAAGAGGGAGGGGAAGCTCTAATGGCTATCATGTCTTTCCCATCCACAGCTAATGGTTAAGACATTATCCATGTGTATTAATAAATGAGAGACACTGGCCTAGGCTGAAGGTGAAGTGGGTGGAAGATGGTCCTGGGCAATCCTAGACCTCTGCAGGGCAAATTCATCTGTCCTGGTCACCCTCAGGATCGTGACCTAATGACAGCACTGGTTTCCTGGTCACTATTGACAGCACTGGTGGGAGGGACTTTTTGTGCATGAACGTTCTGCTTTATGTACAAACTCCAAGATGAGATGAATCACAGGAATGAGTTTATGCTTCTTAAACCATCCATGGGTAAGTATGTGATTAGTTTTGTGTTTATACATTCTCCCACTCGAGATGGCAGTGGGTTATTCCTTGGAGCCAGGACCCAAGGCCTAATTCCTTGTGGTTGGTTTTGTGTTCACAGGGGGATCATCCCCATGGCTTATCCCTGTGACACGACTCCTTTGCAAAACCAATGGCAGCACTTGAACCTGGAGCTTTCACATCAAGGCCACCCACCCAAACCCTTACAACCCAGAGCTGTAAGCCAGTGCATGGACAGCATCTCCAGGCTGTGCTGACTCTGAAGCCTTTTGCTGAGGCTGGGTAATGAAGGCCATAGATGGGAATGACTTTGGGCAGGATGACCCTGCACAAAGGGCTCCTCACCCATGCCAGGACATCCAGGCACCGCGGTGCACGATAACATGAAGGAAAATCCTCGGGGTGCAGCCCCCTCCCAGGTTGCACAGATGATGGCTGTTTACACTGGCTCTTTCACAGGAATTCAGGATCTCAGTTCTGTGCTATATTTAGGCTGCAAAACTACTGATATTTTTTTGGTTGTTGGCCTTTGACACACAAGTGTATTTTCTGAGAGGAAAAATTTCAGCTCTTGACTAAGTGGTGGGAAAATACAACCCCCAGAAATGTTAAATTTTCTAAAACTGGAGCCAGGAGTTAGGAGCTGACAAGGGGAGTTTACATTATAAATACAGTCTGTTGGCTGAGCCAAATGTTTAAGGCAGCCTGGTGTCAGAGACCCAGGGCCTGGGCTAGCAGGACTCAGCTGGCTCCTGACACTTAGGACATCCTGATTATTTACATTTCAGCTTTTACCATAAGAGGAAGGAGAGCTGTTAAGAGCTGATTATCATGGGATGAAGAGGAAAGAAGTTGAAACTGGGACACAGTCCGTTACTGAAACATGTTGTCTGCAAAGCAACAGCTTGTGTTTAGGAAAAAAGAAGTAAAAATGTCCCACTTCCAGATTCCTGGTCTGAGTGTGTTGCAGGACTGGGATCCAAGGGGAAAAGATTTCCGTGAAAATGGCTTGAATGAAAGAATCCCTTTGTAGGAGGTTATGACTGATAAATCACAAGAATGTTTGTGATATGATATAATAGTGGCAATTAAAAGACATTTCAGATGACGAATGCCTGAGAATATGCGATGTAGTGAACTTCCCAGAACCTCTCTTTTCTGAGATGAACACTGGCTCTATTCTCACTTTAATTAGAAATTACCCAACTCCTGTGCTGCTTATTCCCCTTCCTCCTTCGCTACCTCCTCATCCCAGTGGCTGCTCTGATATAATTTGTCTGGCATAAACTGTTTCTCATTTGCAGCCTGGTTTTGCATAACCCCTGATTGATCACCTGAGGTTTTGCAAAGCCCAGCTCAGCCTTTAGCCCTGACGATACTCAAAGTTGTTGTCTCAGCTGTGGCTGTGCACATGAGGACCTGCATGAATCTAGGCTCCCGTGGCTGTGGGGCTCTAAAGAATATTAAAAAAAAACATTTGATAAAAGCAGAGGTCAACCCAAGTACAGCAACTTACAGTAACATAAGGATTCCCAGCCCTCAATCAAGTCTCTTCATCATCAGCTACCTCTTTACTGGCACGGAAGTGACTGTACAAATGTGTTAAGCCCCAGAACACAGAGGGGTTGAGATCAGGCCTCATGGAAGCAGGGCAAAGCAGGTTTGCAATGACTGTAAACCCCACTTTCCTGCCCTCCTGGAGCTTTATGAGAGCCCCTCAAGTCCCAGGGTTCAGCAGCTCCAGCAGCATAGTGACCAGTGAAGCTGGTGAGTAACTGCACACGATGGGGCTTGCAAGTTATGCAATGCTACAGACATGGGGTGACTCCTGCCAGGTGCTGGACAGACACTAATCCCCATTGGGGGGCAGATGGAAGTTCAGAGCATGCAGGAATTTGACCTTGGATAACTTTTTGTAGTTGAGACTTAGCACTGGCTGCCATGCAGAGCTCTTCTCCAGGAGCAGGGGATAGGACTGGGCTAAAACTATGCTTTGTCAGCTGTTTTGGAGTCTCAGTGGACTCACATGGTTAAAAAAAAGTTTCCTGGACTGAAAGGAGAGGAAGAAAAAAGGCAGGGTTTGAAATCCTGTAACAATTTCCCTCTAACCTGGGCTCATAAGCTTCCAGTTTAGGAAAACAATAACCCTTCTCTGCCGTGAGCTCATGAACACATGCAATCATAGGAGATTTAAGTGAATAGTCTTATAGATGAATCAAAAGGAGTGGACACTAGAAATTTAAACTTTATATTTAAACTTAAGAAGTAATTAATGTGAAAATGTTGCCTGTAGCCACTTGCAGGTGTCAGAGGTGCACAGGGTTTTATCCTCCTCAATCCAACCTGGGAGGGACAGAGGGAACGGAGGAGATGCAAGCCATCCCTCAACTTCAATGCCTTCTGGTACTTGCACTTGGATGGCCTTCACAGCCTTTGTTCTGTTTTTTTTCACTATTACAAAAGAGTCATCTTTCAAGTGCCTAATTTAGCCTGTTTTGTCCCTGAAACTCCCATTCCAAAGAGCTCCTGTTTTTCTCTAAACAACTGGATGTTGTTGGTTGGGTGTGAAGAGAGTTTCTGCAAGAGCACAGATGATTCATGGCAGCATCTTGGATGCAGCTGCAAACACAGACAGGGCAGGATTGGCTCAGTGGCACCAGTCAGCTCCACCTTTGCTCCAGGAGAACATCTGAGAGAAATGGCATCCATTGCACAAGGACTTTGGTGGCGCCTCAAAGGCATGTTACAACAGTGAAGGAAAAAGCATTTTTTCCCCATGATCATGTTCTTTTATGCAAGAGAAGAAACACATGGGAGCCTGATGGGACTGGACCTGTTCTGGGGCTACTGTGAGCCATGTATTCAAGACGGATTTCTCTTTGAGGGGGAAGGGGTTGAACCAAACAAAAATGCTCCAGGCAAAACTCCATGCTGTTTTCAATTACTTTAGAGGATTGAAGTGTTCACAAATGTCTCTCTGGGGAAGCAAAGCTCTTTACCAAAAGCAGGTTCCTGGGAGCCTGTCCCAGTACAGAGCATGTTGTGTTAACTCCAGAAGCTGAAGCTTGATGACTCAAACAGGACTGCTGGGCACTGTCCTGACAGTCGCTGACTTTCCTGCAGGTTTCCAGAATCTTCCACCCAGGCCTTGGATGACATATATTTAGTCAGAACAATATAAATGAGCTCTAGATCACAGGACTGTGGGTGTTTAATACTCGAGCATGCAGTTGGGTTTATCAGTCTCAGCTCTTTCTGGTCTCCGCACAAAGGGCTTGGCACCGCCAGGGAATGACTTCCACAAGACACCTATCTTGGAAGGAACCAGCATGGATGTATTGCCTAATTTTTGATAACTAAAGGAATACAAGATGCATCCCATCTCATGATTCTAGACACTGAGCAGAAAATAGCTAAGACTAGGAAGAAGCAGTTCAGACCTGGCTTCTGTAAACCTGGGGGATCAAAAAGTATTTCCCTTGCCTTGCTGCGAGACGCATTCCTGTTATAAGTAGGGTGAACTGCTGGAGGCTGTCTCAGCTGAGACAGATTGTATTCCCTGTGGAGAGCACAGTTTTTATCCCTTGCAGACTAAAGCAAAGATGGGACAGGAGCGCCCAAGTCACTGGTGGTGGACTTCAAGAGAGCTTGGCTTTGGGACAGACTCAAATCCACCCTGTCTAGGAACAACTCAGCATTGCTTGTGCCTGCTCAAGCTGGCGGCCTCTATAAGCTGCTCTGGCAATCCTAACCCATTTATTAGTGGAGTGGCTTTAACACTGTGAAAGACTTTGCCCATGTTCACAACTGGGGCACCCAGACTCCTCTCTCATGAACAGCCTAGAACTGCAGGTTGAGTGTTTCTCACAGGGAGGCAGGTTGGAAAAATTCACAGAGGAGCAAAACAGCACCAAGAACACCTCCTCTTTTAAGAGGCTGCTCTATTTATTGAACAAAGAAAAGTTCAGTCATGAGACTTGACCACTCAGTCTCCTCTTACCATCCCTAAAAGTTC
Source organism: Corvus hawaiiensis (assembly GCF_020740725.1). Taxonomy (NCBI): domain Eukaryota; kingdom Metazoa; phylum Chordata; class Aves; order Passeriformes; family Corvidae; genus Corvus; species Corvus hawaiiensis. The sequence goes on along the minus strand of NC_063216.1, from coordinate 73,254,464 downwards.
ACGTAAAGACAAATAGGAGGGTCAATGATGGTTTAAGGTCCCCCTCATTTTCTAGCAGCCCTGGACAAGCTTCAGCCCATGGGAAATACCAGAGTGTTGTGTTTGCTAATAATGAGTGAGCACAAGCCCCAGCCTGGTGCAGCTCCATGTTAGCTTTAACAGGAAGGCAGCACAGCAATTCCTGAGGTGGTTTAATGGCCCAGGTTCAGCCATTGCCCAGCACACTTCTGGAGCTTCTCCCTGTCCTCCAGGAAAGCCCTGTGTCTCTTGTCCTGTCCCACAGCTGCCTTGGGACAGTGGAATTGAAGATGAGCCCCCACAAGCTATGGAGGGGAGTAGGTGTTCGTATAGGAGGCAAAAGGGTTTTTGCCCCTCCACTGACATCAGTGCTCCCAGGGGCTATGGTGGGGCTGATGGCAGTGGCACAGATCCTACCAGATTGTCCCAGCCCTTCTCAGCCCCACAAAGGCAAGAGAAGTCTCTATCAAATGCTGGAGGCAACTTTACAGTGTGCTATAAAAATACCGGGGGGTGGGAACTTAGTGAGTGCTTCTTGTGCTTTCTCCATGGACAACTTGAATGGAAATGGCTTGAGGTTTCCCCACAGGCTCATTTTTTCTTTTTTCTGTTTGTTGGATATGGTTTCTGGCAAAAAAGAATTTTTAGCATTTGCATTTTCTCTCCCCTCTTCTCGCTGTCTAACTCTCTTTGCTTCTGTAATGAAGATGGGGTGTGAAACCCTGCAAGCCAAAAGTTCCCGAGCTGCTTTTGGAAACATGTGAGGCTCATTATCCCTTTCTGCAGCTGTGGGTGGATGATTATTTTTCCCTCTTTTTTTTGGTGTGATTTTTATTAGTTGTTGTTGGTTTGGGTGTTTTTGTTGTTTGTTTGTTTGTTTGTTTTCCCAAGAGAAGCAGTTTAAATCTCATAAATGCTTGAATATGTAGCAATAAAGTTTGAGAAGTCTCCAGGGCAGCTCCAGAGACTGTAGACTAGATCAGCAAAGAGTGCTGGGGAAAAGAAATCATAGTTGCTTCCCCACAAAAGTGGGAATTAGGCAGACTGCAAGCCTAGGGCCTGAAGCCTCCTGAACCCCAGCTGTAGCGGGGCATCACAGTGTTCTGAGAACAGAGCAGTGGCCAGAAAAGAGGCCTTCGAGCCCAGCTCCATGGGGGCACCTGTGCCCATATCAACCATTGTCCTTATGAGCAGAAAGTCAACAGCCCCACTGAAAACCCTTTTGCCCAGCACCAGAAGAGAAAGGATCTGGGTTTGCTGTCTTTACGGGAGTCAGAAACAGCTCCAGCTACAACCTGAGACTTGAATAAGGTCCTGTTCTCTCTACTTTAGTTAGTTAACTAAAGTGAATTTTGTTGGCTCTTTTCCCCTGCCCACCCAACACTCCCACATGCCTAATCCCCCATTTCCTCAGCCTTCATCGTGCTGGAGCTGACTAGATTAATGGGAAATGTTAATATGTCAGGCCTGGAAGGAAAGCAAAGAGCTGGTTGTGTTTGAATTCCACATTAATCTACTTGGTGATGAAGCGATAAATCAAAACCTGGAAATTTTGCCAATCTGAAATGATGTGTTTAACATTTCAGCCCTTTCCTTCCTCCCCCTTGCCCAACATTGCTTTGCACAGCCTTTTACAGCAGCAGGGCAGACGTGCAAAATGCTGCTTTTGCTCCTGAATCTTTAACTGTGCTTGAACATAGTAAGATGTCTTTGAGGCAAGCAGGGTGAAGAATGATGCTGAAACAAGAATGGAATTCCCAAACTGTTCCTTTTTGGGGAGGAAGACCATGTTTCCTCATACGGGTGTGGGGATGTGGGGATGTCTCAGAGTTCACTATGAAGTGGAACCAGTCTGTCCCTTTTTTGATGCACTACCCAGCAGGGTGCCAGCAAAACACCAGGTGAATGGGGGAGAAACCCCAAAGCCCTCCAGGTTAACTCCCAGTGCCCATGGCAGCTGGGGGGAAAAAACCTAGCACCCCATTGCCAGCAGTGGGAATGCTGTGGGAAACACACCTGAGGTGCATTCTTCTCAGTGAAAATTATAGGATCTGGAAAGTAGAATCACAGAATGGTTTGGGTTGGAAGGAAGCTCAAAGATCCTCTAGTTCCAACCCCCACTGCCATGGGGAGGGACACATCCCAGTAGACCAGGTTGCTCTGAGTCCCATCCAGCCTGGCCTTGAACACTTCCATGGATGGGGCATCCACAGCTTTTCTGGGCAATCTGTTCCACTGCCTCACTGCCCTAGTGAAGAATTAGTTCCCTATATCTGACAATTTCTTCCTAATAGCCAAAATTACACTTTTTGCTAAAATATAGAATATTCCATGAATTCACGTCTGCCAGCACAGCAAAAGCTCTTTCCACTTCCTCATTTTAGATTAACACCCAGCCCCTAAATTTTACAGCCCACCTCCTTCCTTAATCTCATTGCCTGTAGTTGAACATTTGGGGAGCAATGAGGTACTGCAGACAATTCTGCACTCGTGCCTATAACCTGAAATGAGTAATTTCATCTGATTGTGCCTTGGCTTCTATAGCAGTAAAATTACTTAACTGTTTTTCCAAGCACTTGGTGGATAAGAAGCAGTGTGAGAAAAGTACACAGCACTACTGTCTACAGAGAGTGAGGAATTAAATGTCTGTGAGTGGTATCTATCCTTGAGAGATGGCTCTGCATCCAGTGGTCTGCCTCTGACTTGGTAGGAGCAGTTGGTGGGAATTTAAACAGTCAAGACAAATAAACACGTTTTTACTGTAGATGTAGGTCCTGCACTGCCTAATGTTCTTTGACATTGCACAGGCATAGCCGGGGAACTAAAACATTTGTTGATGGATTTGGAGATTAAATAAATAGTGAATTATCTTCAGGATGTTAAAATGCAGAACTGACTGCCTATCCCATAATAATAAGCCAGCCCACCCCCAGTACTTCTTGAAATGTGAGTATTTCTGCAAAAGCAGGCAGTGTGTTAGTTCACAGGGCCATTTGTTTAGTAGGTCAGAGCAGTCAGACATCTGGGCATTGGTAAAAATACATCCGACAGCTCGGTGACATCTTGCACAACTGACTGTCTGAGAGCCCCGACTGGAAGTTTATTATTTGTTAATCTCCTTTTTCAAATGAATTCCGATCATGCAGTCAGAAAACCACATGGTGGATCACAAAAAACACAATTAAAACATAACAAGCATTAACTACAGTTAAAATATAGCAACTGGTGAATATTATCCCCACTGAAAACAGACCAAGGCAAAGAGGTTTGTTTCAGGCTAGGCAGACAAATGTGTCCCTGGGAATCACAGCAGACTTGGGGAAGGATTTGTTTGCTGGGAAAGAAATGCAGCCTGAGACAGATGATGGTACCTTCAGGGTACCCAAAGCCTCCAGTACTGCTCAGAGGGCCTGAGTACCAAAGCATTGCTTACAGACAGTGAAAAATGGAGTCACTCAGCATTCCTGAGACAATTCCAGTCTGGAGACCAAGAATGAGGGAACAAATTTTTGATTGTTTTAACCTATTTTATGATGACTGCAGCTCAGAGTACAGCTTGAGCAAGTCCAAGCTTCCAGTTGCTGTGTCAGATTGGATTTGAAGACTGAAGTGTTTCAGATTCCACTCTGATCACTGCAGCCAGCATCACCCCACAACTGTTATTCCATCTATCTCTGCTAATGCATTGGTGTTGATTTTCTGAGAGCAAAGAAAGCAAAGTCTCTCTAATCACACATAACGGAATTACACTGATTATGTTGATGCCTGGAACTTGGTTTTTTTCCAAGAACCCACTGTCTCTTGTATTGGCAGTAAATCTGGACTGTACTCTCTGTACAGTTTTATCTTAGATTTTACATATTTTGTAGATGGGAGAGTAGAAGGCAACTGGGAAGTTTTGGAATGTTTGTATGGTGGAGACAAAAGACTAGGGCAAGGATACAAAAAAAAAAAAAATCTGAGTCAGAGCGATACCTGAGCAACCATGATCTTGGCTGGTGGAGGAGCCGAGTTTTCCCCAGTGGTGTGTGCCCAGCAGTGTGGGTCCTGCTCAGGCAGAACCTGGCTGTGTGCTACTTTGCTCTGCTACCCCCAGCTCGCTGTCAGCAAATGGCACCAGAGGCACAGATGCACTGAGATGTGATTAACTCAAAGAAAAACACAAAACATACTTTTCAGAGTATGAAAAAGCTTGGCTTAATTATACAAAATTGACTAATAGTTCTTTTTAATGTTTCTTCTTAGGATTTTTCTGGTTCTGGTACCAGGCAGAAGTCCTACATTGATCTGCTTTGCTCTCAAGGTGCAGTAGCAACAGGGATTAATATATAGTTACAACAAAAACTAGCATTGTTAAGAGCTTATTTTCTCATCTAAATAATCAGCAGTGGAAGAAGTTTCTGTCTCTGGGAAGTGATTAAACTGTCAGGCTTTCTGTCCAAGCAATATTCTACTAAAATACCCTGCCAGCATTTAAATTGGAGGATGCTGGCTACTGGAGGAAATGCTTTTAGGATTAATATGCATAAGTGTAGAGTTAGCTATCAGCTCATGCTGGCTGCTAATAACACTGCTGCTGCTGGAACTCTGCAGTGATGAGCTATGAGATGCCTTTCCCGACAAACCTCCACCCAGCAGCAATTCTCCTGGTACCTGACCCAGCATTTGAGATCCTCTCCAAAGAATTGCAAGCTCATGGACACTGACAAATAAAGTGACGTGGTTTTACTGAGCTTTTGCAGATGTTCACAGATTCTGTCTGAGAAACAAACAACTATTCAAGTCCCTTCTGCCCTGTGAGGGTCTTTCAGGCTGCATTAATGCCTTTTTGGGTGGGAAGGGAGGCACCTTTGCTGGTCCCATCTCACTGGGGACTCTGGCAAAGAGGATAAACATGCCAGGATCATGATATAATGCCATGGGGGCCGGTTCAAGGCAGTGCATTTTGCAAAGGAAAAAGTGCACTTGTGGATGTGCTCAGTGTTCACAGCAACCTAAATCTGCTGAAAGAACACCAATCTTGGGAGTCTTCACAGGCAGTGGCATTCTCTGATGCATGGTGCATGGGCTGGAGTACATTATCTGTAATCAGAATCTGGACACATCTGTAAACAAAGTCCTTAGTTTTTGAGGATGATTTTATGCAGGTGGAGGGTAAAAATGAGGTTCAGCATTGAGCCCTCTTGCTTCCTCCTCCCCTTTCTCAGGCCCATGCGAGCTGATTGGCTTCAGGTTCAGGGTCCTAAAACAACCTGCAGAGAGAGGGTGGGGCAGCCCCACACCATAGGCAGCCTCTGCACAGACTGACCTGTGGGTTCACCCCAGCCAAGAGCCAGCACAGCCCAGGGAGGGCAGCATGGGTCACTTGGAGCCATCACAGTGGTACCTCTCAGTGGGGTTTCAAAGTCAAGCCCTGGGCTATGGGTTTGTGTTACTGGTTGTGGGCATCTTCTGGAACAAACAAATACTTAAAATAAAAATGCTGCCCATGCCTGCTGAACTCCAAGGACTATAAAATCTATTCCTGAAGTCTGCTGAAACCAGAGCATGATTTGAAGCTGGTTCAAAGTTTGCTGAAATTACTAAGAGCCCTGCCCTGGTCTCCCTCAAACCAACACATGCAATTTCTACAGGCTTTTAATCTGTTGCCTTCTGTATGACTTGGCTTCACACATGGAGACTTCCACAGCACAGGAAAAGCAAAATACCAAGTAAATGGGAGTAACAGAAAATGTCTTTTCCAAATGCAAATACCAGTCACTCCAGTGTCTGGCATTAGACAAATCTGTGGAGATGATAAATATTGTAATGGGCTTGTCCCCACAGCAGAATAAATGTGTAGCCTCAGTTGTATAAAGCTGATAAAAAAAGCAGACAGGCTGGTTGGTTTACAGTGTCATTGCAACCTGGACTCACCTATGGACTGGAATGAGTTGCTTTTCAAAGTGACATTCCATTCTAGCTCCTTCTGTGATGTTCAGTTTATTTAACCCAGTTTAATCAATCTCAAAAATACACACAGTTTATTAGAGCTGTGTCACTATACCTCAAGCTGCAAGCAGTTAGTGTAACTCTACAGAGAAGCCAGTCATCCAAGCCCCAAAGCTCTCTATACCACATAAACCATACATCAAGCAAACCAGAAATTTTAGGCAATCAGATGCCTGGGACTTTGGAAGACGAAGCAGTCAAAAGGCATTGCACAAGTCACTTAGGGATTAGTGCTACTACAGTTTAAAACCCTTTGCAAATGCCCATTTTCCACAGATTAGCTGCCTTTAGGCATCCTTTCCTCTGGGTAGATTATAAATTATTCCTGTGCAGCTGTAGGGACAGCCTGAGGATGCAGAAAAGCTAAGGTTGTACTTATGAGTATAAAGCTCAAAGAAAGGGGATACAGAAGATTGAACCTTAATTTGCTTCCACTTATTCTCCCCTGATCTGTGGGAAGGAGAGTTTGGACCTGTGTTCCACCACAGGAGACCCCATCACCATCCTCCAAATTAAAACGTCTCTCCTGCCACCCCTCCCCTCCCCACAGTGTCCCCTCTGTCCCACCACTTGTGTAGGACCCAAAGTGGTTGGTAGGAACAGAACAGGAACAGAACCCCGTGAGACTCCCAGGGGGTCTTCCCCCTGCAGCATTGGGGTTTGAGGGTCTGGCCTGGTGTTTTGTTACCCTACCTGATAAACATCTCTGGAAATGCACCATGGCTTCAGCATGAGCTGCAGGACCCTCAGGTTTCCAAAGCGGCAAGTCCTCAGAGCCCGGGACGTCAGGCTCCACACCAGGCTGTCCCAGCTGTAGAGCAGATCCTCAAAGCCAAAGAGCACAGCAGCCATACCAGCACCCTGGGTGAATCACCCCAGATTCCCTGCTCGGAGGCAACCAGCTAATCCCAAGGCGCCTTATGAACTGCAAGGTTAAAGAGTCACTGAAATTTCCATCAAAGAAGGAGAACAAAAAGCAAGGGAAAAAAATAACCAAACCACCAAACCAAAACGGACAACAAAAAGCAGCAGCCAAAATAAACTGTTTGGGGATGTGTCTTTCTCCCTTTGCATACGCCCTTCTGGATGTGGTTTCTCCCTCTGTGTATCTTCTCAAAGTGAGTCCTGTTGCACCCAAGCATGAGCAAGGAAGAGGTAAAAATACCTCCCCTGACTTAGGAAGGCATCTGCACATCCCTTGCAAAGGACTTCTTGGTAACGCTGCATCACTTCCCAGCTCTCCGCTGCAGACCCAAGAAGCAAACTCGGATCCAAAGTCATCACTTTGCATGCTCAGTCCTGGGACTCCATCCAGAGGGAAGAAAAAAGCCGCTCACTCTCCGTCTGCCAGCATTCCCAAGACATTCCACTATTGGACTTAACTCTTTCAAACACTCCCGAAGAACATCTGAGAAGGCACTTCTGCCACATGTAACATTTCATCCTTTCGTTCCGTGTGTTAACTCACCATTGCACAGTTACACTCCAGTCTTTTTCCCACCCAGCTGTCTGTTCTGGAGCCTTTTTATGTTTTGGACTCATAACAGAACTTAATCTTTACACGAGAAATAGCCAACAGTCTGAAAAGCACCTTATTTACCCAGAGGGTGATATTTTGGAAAGTTAAATGGATTAAACAATGGCCTTTTAATATCAGTCTGATTCAGTTGGTGCTGAGATATTTTTAACCCTTGGTGAGCTTGCCTTCATAAGGGTGGGTTTCATATGATCAAGGCCAGGAGAAAGTTCCAGAAGAGCTGGATGCCAAAATGCCCTTTTTGGTCTATGGATACAAAGATTCACTCCTGGTATTCCTTCCTAAAATAAGTATTGAGAAGACATCAGTTCCCTGCCTGTTTCCCTGCAGGAGCAGCTTGTCTGGGTGGAGACTTCAATGCTGTCAATATCTATGATGAGTTCAGCTGAGGGAACTGGTCCATTGAGGGTGAAAATACAACAGAAAGATGAGGATTTTGCAGTTCAGTTAAATCACCACAAAATCATGGAGTTAAGTTGCAAGACATTTTCCAAATAAATCTAATGAGTGCTACTTCCTATTTAATCACCAGGTAGAGAAACTGAAGTTGGAAGTATTTTTATCAAAGGCACAGTGCAAGCCAGTGCCCTTGGAGACAGCTACCTGTCAGTGTTATTTTTCACTCATTTTACTCTCTCTTCAGAGGAACGTGTGCAAAAAGGCCACAGAATTTGGAGGGAGCAGACAGGAGTCAGCTGGAGAATGCCTACATGGAGGCACTTCCTCGGAGGCACTTTTTGGAGGGGTAGGCAGGACAGCTTGAGCTGAAATCATGAGGGACCTGCACACACTGAACTCCTAAAACTGCTGGTTTAGCAAAGGTGAGAAGGCATCATTTCCAAAAAGCCTCAATGTCTTCCCTGATTCAACTCCCTGGATAGGGAAGGAGCAGGAATATTAATATCTGCTTGATTTTCTGAATGGTCTGTCCCACCATGACCCCATCCATAATTTGTTCTTTGAGGACTGAAGGACACGAAGCGAGCTGTGCGTCACGATAACGGCACAAGGATGCTCGTCAGCTCATTGACGGGGCAGGTGGAGGGCCAGGAAAGTACAGCTGCAAAATTCATGTTCTCAGCCTAATTGCTTCTTCAGGACTTCGTTTTCAGAGTGGCTTCATAAAATATGGTAATAAAATCATAATAATGTTTCCTTTAAACTTGTTGGGAGCTATTCATTCTGCAAAGTGCAGTTTTCCTTCCTCCTCTCCCTGTCCCTGCCTGCTTTCTTGGTGTCAAGCCTTTGCTGTAGTCTCCCTATGCTCATTCTCTCTTGGTTATTTTCCTGCCTGTAAACTCAGTAACATACTGCTTCTGTTAGCAGCAATGTAGACAAGGGACCCCAAACATCTCCATTATAAAGCCACATTTGGAAGAAAGGAATTTTATATATCTATATCTATATCTATCTATCTATCTATCTATATATATCTTACTTGACTAGACAATATTTGCCCCAGGCTACAGCCTGATACTTAAGATCTCTGCCTGGGAGCGCAAGAGAGGAAAAGAAAGAAATGTGTTTGATAAAGGAAAACAGAAGTGGGAAAAGAAACCACAGCAAGTGATTGCTCTGGGATGTGACCTAACTCCTTTGGTATTCTGGAAAGAGGAGAGGAGGGGAAATGGAGGATATACCGCAGTTTTAAAATTAGCTGCTCCATATGTGCATCAAGTCTTTCCTAACGGCTGAAAGGAGATTTTCGGCCCCTGTCCCAATTCAGTAATTACTCAACAGATGAGGGCAGCTCTGAAGGAGCCTTTTCACTTGGCTGATGACATAATCAGACTTTCTGAAAACAGTTCTCCAATGTATTTATTTAACTGATAGACTGGAGCAGTCTCCTTAGGAGTCACTTGAGTCTATAGAAGGCCCAGTGAACATTTCAGTGGATAGATTTACCTTCATGATTAGAGCAGATTGTCTGGTTTCCTGCAGAGGTTTTCCTGCTGACCAGGATACACAAAAAATACACAAAGTATTTTTTGAGAGGGTAAAAGCTGCCTGAGTACAGATTGCACACCCACCTTGCAGGACACAAGGGAATTGCAACCGTGGAGGTTTCTTGGGCGAAGATAGCCCATCCTCTCTAGAGTCAAGGGATACTCTACCAAAAGAGCTCTTTTCAAGCAAGACACCACAGAATGTGCTCTTTCTTATCCAAAATGGTCAGAAAAGGTTAGTGCAACAGGGAATAGCAGAAGAGAGGAGAAAAAATTATTGAGAATTGGCAGCTTGGCTCTTCCACTGGTGTACCATTTGAGCAATTTCTGTAAAATCATATTACAGTTTTATAAAACATGCTCAACTTCCCCTTCACTAAGGTAAATTAGGACAAAAAAAGCCCTTTGCACTCTACATAGATCTATAGAAATTTGCAGGTCTTTTCCTCTCTAATTATGTGCTGATTATTTCCCGCTGTTTCTGAGAAAATGTCAGCCAAAACATTTACTATGAAACCTCCCACATTTTACTGACAGTCCAAAGGCTGTTACTAGGTTATAAAAATAGCTCCTTACTTCCCTTGAAAAAAAGGCAAAAAACCAACCCCCCTTGAGCTGCTGTGTTGTTTCATGGGACTGTCACTGGGACTTGAAGGCTGGGGGTGGATTTCCCATCCCAAGCCCTGCAGGCATCTCCTCCTCTCTGCAGACCCTGCAAATCCCTGCCGTGCACTGGTGTAGGTGGGTGCTGCCTGCACCAGGAGCTTGAGAGACAGGTCCATGTTCACCTTTGTATATTCTGGCCTTGGAAAGAGCAGTTCAGCATCTCTCTCCAACAGGCTCTAGAGTAAACCTCTACCCACCACTTTCTGATGGGTGTGGATGTGTTTGGTTGAAAGAAGGACGTGCCGGGTGGGAGGCAGTTTCCTTTGGCTTGCTGTAGACATACCAGAAACATCCTGTTTCTGCTCCACACATGGCCCCAGTCCCTGCAGCTCCAGCCCAATGTGGTCTTTTAGGTTCTATTTCAAATTCATGGCCCTTTTTAATCTTTATTTCTCTACAATGTAAAGAGGATTAATGTTGTCAGAGCTTTGTGCCCAGAGTTCCCTTTCATGTCACAGCTTCATGCTTTCTTATGATGGAGATGCTTTCTTGAGATATTTAACTAGTTGTAATTTTCTCCTTGTGCCTTAATGGCACATCATTGTCATGTGTGATATGATGGGAACAGTTAAGGGATGTCCCACTGCCAAGTTATCAAACACATGGATAAGGAGCCACCCTTCTCCCTTCGTATGTACCCAGGCAGAGCCAGGGCACTCGGTGGGGACTTGCAGCAGTGACCTCTCTCCTGTAGCTGCACTGAACCACAGAGTTCCAAGATTTCCAAATGGTCCTTGTGCACCAGATCCACTTGAGAACCTGAGCCTCTGAGTGCCCTATTTCCACCCAAGTCAAGGTGCTGTCATTCCTCATGCTGACTCATCTGGGCTTCTCTGTCTTTCCCCTGACGTGTGACCTTGCTGCCATCCAAAGAGGGATCATGGAGGGTTTCTGTCTGTTCAGCAGGAGCTTCCCAGAGTGCAAGGACTGCATACTATTAGCTCTACTTCTTGTATTTTTGTGCTTTGTCTATATAATGAAAGCTTTGAGGGAAGGGTTTAGAAGGAACTGGGAATGGCATTTGAGTTGAAGAAGCAAATCCTGAGACCTTGAGGTCTATTATACAGCATATATGCTCTAGGCAAAGGAAACTCACCCCCAAATCTAAGACGAGTGAAAATAAAGTGTAGATGTCCACACTGGATCTGCTGAGAGCTTTGATCAGCTAACAGTTGGCTCTGCATTAATTTTGGATTGCTAAAAGATTGTGACCTCAGTCTGGCTGGGCCACGACATCTGGACAGTGATCATGCCTGAACCTTTACAGACTTGAAGAGGAGTCACCAACACCCCTAGGTGACCTCTCTGGAACTGTTAGACAAGAAGTTTTTCTTGGAAGCATCAGCCCAGAGATATGCTGCCCCATGCAAACATGATGCCTGTGCCTGCACTGCTTCAGTTACCTCCTAACTCTCACCTTCCACATGCTTCCAAAACCACAGATATGAACAGTCTCCCTGTGGCCCTCTTGATCTGCCACCACTGACAGCCCTAAAACTTTCCTGCAGAGAAAATTCAAGAAACTGAAGACTTCCCTGCTGGTTGCATTTTAGGACGAAGATTATGAGTCAGAAATCCTGGCCAATTTCCTCAAGATGTTCTCACGAGTCCATATGGCCTAAAATGTTCCATAATGAAATGAACTGCTGCTTCACAGTAATAACAGAATGAAAATTTACTATTCCAGTCATCCACCTTGATCATAACATTTCTAAAGCTCTTTGAAAATGTAAAGTGCTCTGGTAGTGCTAAATATTATCATTATGCCAACAGCAGCTCCTTCTGCGTAAGGCTGTTCGTATCCTCACTCCAGAGAGATTTTTATTGACTGGCAGAGGAGAGTGTGTCATCTCCTCAAATAATACACATTTCATTTCCTAAAGTAACTTGTGTTAGTGATTTCACAAGGTTTAAAAGTAGGTGAATCCTATAAAGCAGGGCTTGTACTTGTCCCTAATATTCCACCAGCCGAAGTGATTTTCACTTCTACTATGCAGAAACGTGAAAGAGATTGTGCAGAGATTTGCTATTCAATCCTCTTTCTCCATGGATGCCGTGGTGAATGAGTCTGCAGGAGGGGATGTAGGTCAGGACAATGTATTAAGGAAATAGTGCAGAACAGCCACAGAAAGTGAATGGTGAGATCTTAAATACGATTATTCACTTTGGAAACCCAAGCTTATGATTAACTCTGATCCTGCTGGGCACTGTAACGTCCTGTGACCGGGCTCTCCAATGAAAGCAGCACATGCTTGCACATGCCCATCACCACAAGGTTCATCTTCACCCTGCTCTCTGCTATTATGTGCAGAAATGCCCGGGAGAATTATTTTTGGCCAGAAGAAAACAGAAAAAATCACAGCCTGCCTGTGAGGCATGTATGAACAGGAAACAACCTAGAGCTCACCCAGCAGCTGAGCTGTTTTCCTTCCATGTTATTCACCAATGTCTAAAATAGCCTCTGACAAGGTTCAGGGGTGAAACAACATGAGCCTGAGACAAACCTGTGTCTGAATCTCAAACTGCAGATTGAACATGCCTGACTGCTCACAGAAGAAGTCACACACTTGTGCAGTTACACCCTTCTTGTTTCAAGCTTTTGCTTATTCCTTTGGTGACTGGAGCAAGTGTTTGCCTTTGGGGACCAGAATTAGATGATCACTAATGTCCCTTCCAACCCAAACCTTTCTATGATTCTTTATGAGAGGTTCCCCTGTTATGTATGTGTTCATATAATTTTGAATTATATATTTATCTTGTGCTCCCCACCCTTTATCAGGTGATGGTCAAGCTGTCCCAATGGCCTTGGCTGAGGGCTGTGGTTTGGAGGACACACATTTTCATGTTGCAGGTGTCCCTTAACTGGCAGTATTTGCCTGAGAGAGGAGACAAATCTGGTACCTCATGAACAGGCAGTCTGTAGTTCTGCCCTATGGCATGGTGGATAATTTAATGAAGGGCAGCCTTGCTGTCCATGCAAAACAAGCCTACACAGAGCACAAATGGCCCATTGCAGCAGAACATTTTCTTACAACTTATCCTGCAGATATATTTAAGTATCTGCCTGATTCAGACCCAGTGGTAACACTCGCTGCTTTCAATGACTGATACAAAGTCCTTTCTGTTCACAAACAAGGGTGAGCATTTCATTAAAAAGAAAGAGGGCAAAGGGAACATATTTTAGAAAATCAATGGTCCAGATTTCTCATGTTTGATCTTGCTTATGGGTTGGAAAGTCTGTTCCGGCCTAAAATAAAGAATGTATACTTAATTTATTCCAAAGCTCCTTTTAAAAAATCATTACTAGTAAATAATGATATTTCAGATTAGGATGTAATTGTCACTGGACAGAGAGGAAGATAAGCAGGTCAAATATAACCTTCAGAGTGAAAATGAGGAGGGATCTGGTCCTATTCCAGAAAAGTCATCCTTTTCTTGAACAGCATTAAAAGAGTCACATAGCTTTATGGGTCTCCATTTCCTCAATAGATTAATTCACTGACATTTGTCAGGTGACCTGAAGTCTCAGGGGAACTGTTTCACATTAAAAAGTAAATAAGTATTCTAGAAAGCCAACTGGTCATGTTCCACAGAGTTATGCAACAAAAAGCAGAAATACTTAAGATATCTTGGGTCGATAATGTACCCTCTATGTTGAAAGCTCCTACACTGACTAGCAAAATGAGCATAACTATGGGTAAATAAATGTTCCCTGAGGTGAAGATTGGATATATATGTGTGTGCTCCCTGTGGGAGTAGTGCTGTACACATCCAGGCAATGCTAAGTGTGTGTAGGGAGGCTGCCATGGAGGAAGGGGATGTCCCAGACTGAGCCACACTGGGCTGCTAAAACCACAAAGTCCTGTGTGTGCACACGCTTGCACACTCACTCACAGCATCTGCACTGGGGCTGGATCACATGGGGCTCCTGGGTTGTTTCTGTTACCACAGCACAATTAATCTGCAGATGGGAAATGCAGGAGTCAACAGAGGGTGATTTCTGTATGGCAGCAGATCTTCATGCTGAGAACATCTCCCCAGCTGGGACCAGTTAGACCTTCTCAGTAGAGCGTAAGAGCTGACCTCTACCCTGTTTGCTCCTGAAACGCAGACCCCTGTGGCTCCTGCTAATGGAAAATCTCCATTTGTTGTAGGACAGTGCTGGATCCATGCCATCTGCAGTGATAATGCATGCACAGTTGACAGAAGAGGATAACTTGCACTTCTGTTGCTGGTTGGCTTAAAACCCTGAGCAAACATCAGCTTCTATTGCTTCATGATGCACTGGGAGATTTGTACTGTTGAGCTGCTACCAGGGCTCTGATAAACAGGGACAAGGGGGTTGAAGTGCCTCTGTGGGACAGCCAGTCTCAGAGGCTGGCAGTCCTGGCTTTCCTTTTCTCTGGTTGCTTTCTAAAGCTGCTATCCCACCAGCATTTCCAGATGGGGTGCTGAGTTTCAGGAGGTATAAATAGTAGCCCAGACTCCTGCAGAGGTGGAGAGAAGTTAATCAAACCCTCTCATGCTCTGTCTTCCAACCTGATGGTTTGCCATGGGGGATCCTAACTCACTGTCTGGCTTGTTTGCTCATACTTCCTGAAAAGAGGATAAAATAGATCGAAAGCTGCTGGATCGAAGAAGCAAGTCAGTCATTTCATTGTCTCTATGGACAGAGCAGACTGAAGCTGTTCAGAACCTAAAACAAAGAGGATTTACGCTCTTGATTTAGAAATTTATGACTCATTCCCATTTTGGCTGTTAGAAGAGGCTGTCATTTCCCCTGCCCCCAAAACATCCATGACATAAAAAATAAAACCCATAAGCTCTTTGCTGTTCTTATCTTGATGCACAAAGAATTCAAATGTTCACTGTTGCTATCTGGAGCTCGACTTCCTGTTATTAAGAAGGACATCCTAGTATTTAAGAACATAGATTTTTATTTTTTTCCCCTTCTTCAAGACAGGCAGAAAGTCTAATGATTCTGGGGCTTGTTTCCTGCTTGTAATTAAGTAGGTCACAGCTGCAAAGCAAGAGAACAAGAAAATATTCAGATCACACAAAGCCAAAAGCTATTAAATCACTTGCAGCTGAAGGATATAGCAGATTTTCTTTTTAAAAAGAAGTCTTGAGTCTAAGGAAAACAACTATAGGAACTTTTAGGAGAATGATGAACTTGGAAGTTCTGCCCAAGCGCCACAGTAGCTCAGAAAAAAAGGAGTGATCAAAACCCAGCTAATGTTGTTCACAAGTTGAATAGCCTTATGTGGTTGCAATAAATTCACTGCTTCACTGCTTAGAGCCATATATTCTATCCATGCCATCCACTTTGAACCACATGCAAGATTGCCCTCATTTCTTCTGGGCAATTTCCACCAGGCCCTCCCTGTCAGCCTGGAATGCCACACCATGTCCTCTCCTGTAGGTCCCACACACCCTCCCCAACTCCAGATGCAGCTCAGACACAGCATGATCTCTACCCAGACATGAAGATCCCATGGGACTGAAGGTCTTTTGATCTGCACGCATGATTTTTGTTGTTGTGTTGTCCTGTTTTGGCTCCCACTCCACCTCTGTCTAGGACAGAGAGCTGCCCTTGGTCCCTGCGCCACTGCCTTCACCCCACAGACAGTAGCAGTGGTGCATGGTCCATTGCCCTTGATAAGCCATGCACATGTGGGTTGAGGAACACCCTCTGAAGGGCTCTGAGAGTGGTGGTTCAGCCTTATCATGGACAGGCATCAATTGACAAAGCCATGTCACAACTTTGAAAAGCCAGGGAAAACTTCCTTCATAGACCGAGGTGCTAGTGAGAGCCAGGCACTTAAAGACAAAGTTGGTCCTAATTTGCCTCATTTGGTTTATTTCAGGATTCAGAAGGAGCATAAATGACTGCACATTTCTGTTGAGGTGCTTCTGCCTAGATCTCAGTATAAACGCTCCTCCAAACCATTGCTCCACCAAGAAGAGGGGACAGAGAGCAACAATCACCCTCACCTTTCCCAGGTACAGTACCTGGGACTATTCTGCTCCATCGTGGAAAGGAGATGAAAAAGGATACTCAGCTATGAGAACAGCCTTATTAAGTGTCTGCCTTGGTCTAAAGAGCCATGGAGATGTGTCCCAAATGCATCATTGCTGTAACAATGGGGCTCTTATTCTGTGCAGTGAGAGAAATGGTCTTTGGGAAGATTTATGTCTGAAGCCCACCAAAATCAACACTGAAGGCAGCAGTCAGACAAGAATCACTGCCTTGGCAGGGAACACCCACTGTGAATCTGTTTGATTTCAAAATAGTGTGTTTGGTTTTGTCAGAGAGTGATTCAGATATGGGTAAAATAGCTAGAATGAAAGTTTATTTCTGCTTCTATAAAAATGTGATCAAGAGAGACATAAACCTCTGCCATTATAAATTGGTGATGACCTAATGTTTATTCAAGCTCTGACTGGGAAACTTGTCATGGGAAAGAAAAGCCCATGTAGATGGTA
The DNA here is from genome assembly GCF_020740725.1 of Corvus hawaiiensis. NCBI lineage: Eukaryota > Metazoa > Chordata > Aves > Passeriformes > Corvidae > Corvus > Corvus hawaiiensis. Next base: position 73,237,820 of record NC_063216.1, on the reverse strand, counting down.
TTCTGGGCTCTGTCCCTGTGTGACCAGACGTAGTCAGTTCATTCCAGGATAAGAGAATGTGGACCTTTTTATGTTGGTATTTCTTGACTTTCCAAGCTAGGAACCAGGAGGGAGAGTTGGTCAGTGCCTCCCCAGTGGGCAATCGTTATGAAACAGAAACAGCAGAAGGTTTCTCAAAGGCTGGTGCCCAGGGAATTTGAGGTCAGGCCTGCAGTCTCTCCTTGCAAAGCACTGACCTCAAGGGAGAGGGGCTGAGTGCAAGACTGAGGCGGTAGATACCCTGGGCTGCACAAGATGCCTGATCCATCTTCACGTGATTCAGGGTGTCTGGATTTGTGGGTTTCCATCTGCAGTGTCTCTAAGAGGCAGTGATTTCAGAACCCTGTTGCTCCCTTCCCTCTAAAATGGGGTTCTTTCGCCCTGAGTCCCTTACGCAGAGGATTCCTGGGGAAAAAGGTGCTGATTTCAGAGAAAACACTAGTGCTGGGGGCTATAAGGGATGTTCAGCGACCCCAAGGTATCTCTTGGCCTTTGCAGGAAAACATTTCTGCTGCCTACACCCTTGTCCTAGATCTTTCAGCACTTTCCCTCCCAGTCTAGGGTGGATAACAGCGTTCATGGATTAGTATGAAACAAAGCTCACGAATGAAAAGCTTTCAAAATACTTCTGTGACCGAGAGCCTGGCCAGCACCACAAAGTCTGCTGTGACTGATTGTCAGGAAAAGGGGGCTAGGTCATCCACTGGCATCAGCCTCATTGTCTTTCCCCTGACACCATTCTCCAGAAGCTGGAGGTTGGCCCCAAGGCCACTTTAACTGCTCTCCAGTGACTGATTGGATACATTGGAACGCACTAACATAACTGTGCTTTTAAAAATCAACGTCCTCTGGTTTTATGACCCTTCTTGGCCAAGTTCCCACTTGCTGTAACTGAAGCAAACCCTGTTTGCTTCAGTTACAGCAAGTATTTCTCCTGCAGGAAACTGCCACTATTGGTGCATTTGAAAGTTTACGGGAGGATACACAATGGCTGCATTACAACAAAGTCCAGGATGGAAAAAGGAAGCTTTCCAACATTTCAGAGTGGAAATTATGAAAATTAGAAAGCCTCCTCCCAGTCTCTGGTGTGGTTTGCAGGCATGAGTTGGGTGGAGAGATGCTGGAGAGGGAGGAAGGGGATGTGGATCTGCACTTCCAGCTAATGGGAACCCTGGGGTTTGATCCTGCATCAAACACTCCCAGATTTGCAGGCTGTTGGCAGTTCACCTTGGCTTTTACCCTGAAAGCATCTTGGCTGCCAATTGGGAGCAATGGCACTGCCTGGGTCTTGCAGAGGTCTGCAGAGGGTCGGTGTCTGTGGAGCCTTGTAATATATAAAGTCCAATACATTATAAGGAATAATTTTAAGTTGTAGTGTAGGATTGCCAAATTCCCCTCTTGCAATAGCCTGTTTATCATATTGGCCTTGACAGATTTTCTTGGATGGTGTTTTCAAATATTGGGAACTCCAGGCTCTGCCCTCAGGCAACAGTAACAGCTTTGAAGTCAGCTCCGAGGAAAGGAGAGACTGCGAAACATTGGCGATTCACTTTTCTTGTTTTTTTTGTGAAAATCTGGATCTTTAATGAGGGTAAACTACCTGTAGGGTTTTAACCTTGATCATCTTCCTCCCCCTGTCTGCAGGTGCATTAAGAGAAGACTGAAAGACAGAAAGTTACTTGTTGCCGAACCCATTCAGCTTCCTAAGATGCTCCAAAGCATCATGGATAATATTACAACCCATGCAGAACAAGCCTTGTGGTAAGAGATGTACTGTGCCTATGGAATCTATAGCAAATGAGTTAACAAAAGCAAGATGTTGGAGAGCTTTTCTGGATTACTGTGGAGGACAAAAAGGACATTGGCATTCTCCACTCTGAATAGTGACAATTTCTCATGGATCACATTGATCGGGGGGGGGGGGGTCACTGACCTGTGCTCTTCCCCTGAGCTTCTGACAGTGCTCTTACCCAGGCAAACCTCAGCATCTTTTTCAGATAGAGTAAATATATGGGTATTTGTGCAGAGAAACTGACATGAGACACACATCTCTTTGAATGTCAAATTAAACCTATCCTGCAGAGAAGGATAGGCATTTGGAGAGGGTACAAGTATAGGATCCAGTCCCTTTCATACCTCCGTAGATGCCCTGTTCTCAGGTGAGGTATCTGGCCTGTTATCAAGCCACTGGCACAGACTCAGTTATCTGCTTCTGGTACCCACAGCCTGAAAGCATGTAAATATGGGACACTATTCCAGAATATGGTCGTGTATCTGTCCTTCAGAGCAGGTTCAGACATTCCCTCAGGCTCACGGGAGACAGATGTCTCCAAAAGAAACAGTGAGCACCAGGAGCCCCCGCACCAAAAACTCAAACACAGAATACCTTAAAATTGAACAACTGTTTCTGTAGACACAGCCTCAAGGACACAGAGACTTGGCTGGAGCACAGGGCTCTGCTGCTTGGCACCTGCCTTGCATCTACTGGAGTCATACATGTAGAGTCACAGAATCATTAAGATTGGAAAAGACCTCTAAGATCATCAAGCTTAAGTGTTAACCCAGAACCACCGTGTTTGCCACAAAACCATGTCCCCGAGTGCCAAATCCACAAGACTTTTGAACACTTCCAGGGATTGTGATTCTAACCGCTTCCCTGAGCAGCTTGTTCCAATGCCTGACTAACCTTTTGGGGAAGAACTTTTTCCTAGCATCCAGTCTAAACCTACCCTGGTTCAACTTGGGGGACAATGACTCTGAAGATATTGGGACGAGTTGTCACCAGAAGACACATATTGCTCTCTTTTCTTTGAGTAATGAAGAGTCCTAAAACAGTAATAAAAATTATTATGATGAACTTGTAAACATAGGCTGGCTGAAGGTACAATTGGATGGAAGCCAACATGAGGAACACACACTAGTAAAGACACCAACCCCTACCTTTAATCTCTCTTAGTTGAATTTCTCCAAAACACGCCTCATCTCATCACTCCTCTGTTGGGAGCTGGCAGGGTGGAAACTCCCTGTGGCAGGAACTTTTGAGTTAAGGCTGATTTGATTCACTCTTGCAGGGATTTCTATTCTGAACTAAAACAGTAAAACTGCAAAATGGTACTTGTTCTGCACATAGATCCCCAAAGGGTAGATGCTTAGTGCCCCAAAATTAATTGCAGGTCATCAGTCCTTAGCTACTTCACACAGAGTTTACCTAATCTGTGTTGATGCAAAACTTGGAGAGAAAGTAGATACCCGTGGTCCCACCTCATCAAGATTGGTGGTTTTTACAGAGGGAGTACTGGAAACTAAAATGATTTTCAACCTTAATTAAGAAGCTTGCTCACTTATTTTAAAGCATGCACAACCCTAATTGCACCTTCTAAATATATTCCAGAAATACAGCTGGTTTGTAGAGTGTGTGCGGGTGACTAAATGGCGTCATTTGCAGTCCATTGTCTTTCCTGAAGCTTTTCATGTGCAATCTTTGGGAAGCAGAGACTAATTTTACTCCTTGCCTATGCAATTTGGAGAGCGTGAAACTTTGGTCCCAACAAAAAAACCAATTAAAATGTAAGAATCATTCACATCCATTTTCTTGTGGGATGAAAAATCACCATTTCTTTCAAGCCATTAGAAATGACTGAGACAATGAGGATAATATATACTTCACCAGGAAATAAGCCAAGCTCAGAAGGAAAGTTTGGCCACGAGTTTGGAAATGTGTTTGAAATCTCAATCCAACTTTCTGAACTTGAGTCAGCAAAATAGGAACTGTGTGACTGACTACCTACACAACAGATTCCCTTTTGGTCAGAACAGCCTTTTCCATGATTTCCACCAGGCTGGCTGGGGGGGCCCTGGTGCTTGTGAGCTTCACTGAAGTCACTTCTGGTGTTTAACAGGCTTGTGTTGGTGTCTGGTCTGCCTCAAAGAAGGCTTTAGAGTGAAAATGGAAAATATCTATGAAGTGTAAATTTGCTGCTCACCCACTGTTTGGTTTTGATTTTTTTTCCAAACACTGACATTATCCCGACTTAAATGGATGAAAAGATTGATCAAGAAATTAAGAACTAGAAAAAGGCATGTGCCATACTTTGCAGTTCTTGACGTCTGAAGATGCTGTTAGTTCAGGAAATTGTTGAAGCAACATTCAATCAATCTCCTGTACCGATCAGGAACTGATAAAGTCTGAAGACTTTCTATGTCTGGATTTTAAAACCCACCTGAAGGCATGTCTAAGCCCTTCCAGGGATAAGTCTTGGCTAGAAGATAAGTTAGGACTAGGACTTTAGGTTGGGACAGGTTGGAAGGTATTTCAAACACCCAAACTGCCACTTTGCATTATCTATCACTGGCTGACCTTGCAAGAAACGCAACCTCTGAACTGAAAAGCCCTTCCAGGAGCCTCCACTTTAGAGTGGTAAGTTTTTGCCTTCTGGGCTATGGAGGGAAACTAAACCTGATACTAAACCATCACAACTCCTGAGTTTGGGGCTGCTGCTGGGCATGTGATCATGGTACCAGCTACCTGAAAAAGCCCTTTGATCAGGCTTATTGGCCAAAAGGATCCATGAACCAGAGGAGCCTTTTCATGCCCCTAAATTTTTATTACTGGCTTCACAAGATTCCCCCCTTCCCTTCACCCGAATCCAAAGCATTTGGCTCATTTCTCTCTCTCCCAGCCTCTGTCCCTGGGGAAGCCCTGCCCTTGCTTTGCTCCCTGGCCTTTCTGCCCCAGTGTTTGGCCAATGTGCAGACGACAAATGCCAATTTGCAATGAAAAAAGCTTTTCATTTTCTCATCAAAATAAGAATCTGAAGTGCTGGAAATTTCAAAGCGGAGCCTCTGCTCGTGAGGTCTCCAGGCTTTGAGAGCGCTCGATAACTCAGTTAAGCTCCAACCATTTGAAAGCCAATTTGAGCAGTATTCTGGTTCCAAATTCTTCAGAGTTCACCAGTCACTATCCATTAGCCTCTGCCATGCTCTTACCTCTTGTACTGTTAACCTGCATGCATTTGGGGGGCATGAAGTCTGGCACAGCTCCTGATCCGTTTCACAGAGAAGTCTGTTTTGATTTGTTACACCTTTTAGAAGTGTCACTAAATATTATAACTTCTAGACACCTGAGAGGTGCACTAAGCATTTATCTGTCTAGGTAGAGTTCAAATTAAACCAATTCCTCCAAAATACTTGTGAACAGGTCAGAAGAGATAAAGCTCAGATGAAGCAGATAAAATTGATGTTTCGGCAGTCACAAGTGATTATATCAGAGCATTACACAGGTGACAGCTTTGCTACTTAATATTAGCCTTCTAATAATTTTTTTTTTATTTGGATGCAATTATTTGTCTATAGGGACAGTGAATAATTTTTCATCACCTTGAGACTTGAGTAACTTCGAGAAAACAGCTAAGACAACAGGAATTCCTTGCTTCAAGGTCTTTCTTCTGTCTTTGGCAACTTCTGCACTCAAGTATCTACTGTTTGTTTGTTATCTATGATATCTGAGTAACTCTGCTGTCACCTTGGCAGTCTATCAGATTAGTAGTGATGCTGTCAAGGTAAGAGACCTGTCCAAAAACTGTCAGTGAAGGTGCTAAGCAAAGGGCTGCAGGACCTGCATGCCAGTGTAAGAGATTTCAAGGAAATAGCGTGAACTGGAAAGATCAACTTCCCTTGGAGCACTTGCTCAGTCATGGTGTCAGAGCGAGTGCTCACACTATCGCTCACAGAGTTTGCACGAAGGGTTCCACGGGCCAGGATCACTCCGCCATGGATGCTGCAAGGTCTGTCTGTTCCACCCCATTGGACCCTGTAGCCCTCAGTGTGAGAGGTTTCCCACCACTCTGCTCTTGAATCCATGCTGGAAAAATTGTTAGTAACAAGCTGAATGCTGAATTATGCTTTGTCTACTAGAGAAAGAAAGTCAGTAGCTCAGAATAATGAAAGTGCTGGTAGGTTTGTACAGTAGCAAGACATATTGGAACTCTTTTGCTGGGTTCGCTTGGAGGCAATCTCCTCTCTTGCCAAAAGCAAAGGTCGCCATAAGCTGCAGAGTAGCGTGGGAAAACCTGCTTCAGACTTGGCCTGCAGAGCAGAAAGACTGACTTTTTCTTCAGCCCTGGGTTCTCTCTTCTCAAGAGAAATTTATTTATAGGAGGAATGACGTTTCCTGCTGCATTCTTAACGTGCTTGCAGCTTGGGATAAGAACATGGGAGCTTTGTCTTCTGCCATCTGTTTTCTATGGCAATAAATATCCATTTACGGATTTATCTCTGCCTGGTGTGTTTTAAAGTCATGATACAAGTGAGTGTTCATGGATATCCATTCAGAGAGGAAGTGTCATAGGTAAATAGCAGTCCCAGCTCCGTGCTAGTAGAGATTTACATTTGTGTCATGGACAGTGGAGCTGTGGCATGGGGCTTTGGCTGCATTTTTTAATCTTATCGTCTTTGGAAGCACAAGAAATAAAAAAGCAATCTGGACTAAATTCCTGCTGAGCTGCAAGCATCTACTGACACAACTGGGCACGAGGCCTTTAATTTACCATAGCTGAGGACTGGGACCTAAAGCTGGGGCACAAACTGCAAAACCCAATTTAAAATGGCTTTTCCAGCCAGACCTCTCCCAGCTTGATTAGTTTCTTACAGCACTTCATTTCACCTGGAGATGGCCTTCCTTTTTACACTGTCTCTGTAGTGCCGGGCTTTGAGCCTCAAAGGCAGAAGAGAGGGCAGACTTTTTCCTTTTTAATACAAGAAAGCTGCATGCTTTCTGTGGGCTTTCTAACTCAAAAAAACAATGCCTTGTGTTTGTGGTGAGAAACATTCCTGTGGCTGGAAAATAGCCAGTGAGGTCTTGAGAGAAGGAATAAATTGTGCTCTTCCTTACCAGTGCCTTGAAACAGCAAAAAGAGATCTCTGGATGGTGCTAGGCATTTGTTAGACATTAGCAGGACTCTATTCATCTTCCTCTCGCACACATCCACAGCACATGGATATAATAAACGTAGCTGGGAGGCATAAACCGTCTGACATCAATAACGCAAAGGGAGAAGGGACTGCGTGTTTAACATGCTGCGGGAAGAAGACCCAGAGAAGGAAGATCTGGTGGGGAGGGCTCTGTGTTGAGAAATGCTGTGTTAGGGATGGGATTCACGTCTCGTAGGGCTTTTTTGGGGGGGTACTCTTCTGACCAAGGTGTATCTGCTGGTTAAAGTAGAGCTGGCTGCAGTTTAAGGAGGTATTAAATCAGTCAAATGTGAGTTCAGGGCACCTCCTTTTCATCCCCACACAGTATTTTACTGCCTTTGCAGTGATCTCAAATGTCACCCCAAGTGCTGGTCAGGATGGAAACATCTCATAGACATTGGCATTGAATTAGATGAACCCAACTCATGCCTCAGTTCTGGCACCAGCTCCCGGTGTGCCCTGTGGCACAAAGCACAAAGCTTAATTCTGCCTCAGCTGACATGTCTGGTGGTCTCTGTGTCATACCTACTAATATTTAGCACTGCCCTTTTTCTCTTTGTAGCCTTTGTAAAGCCCTATCTTCTTCTGGGTGTGTGCCGTGCATTGCACAGATCTCACATCTCAGTCTTTGCATGTGAAACCTGCTCACTCAGGACTGTATTTCAGGCTCTTTCACTGCTGCAGTGGGATTTTGTGGACTGAGCTTAGAAACAGATTTCGTGTGGCTTCAGGACCCTAAGTGCAGGGGATCTGCCCTGCCAGCTCTAGCTGGTGGGGGGCAGGTTCCAGGCAGAGAGAACACCATTCATCCTTCAGCCAGGCTGACCACAGCCTCATGGGTCAAATGCCTGATGGGGCACTTATGTGATGAGGCAGAGAGAAAACCAGAAAAGACAGGACAAAAAAGAAGTGGTTGCAAAAGCCATCCCATCAAATTCTCTGGCAACCCTCACAGCAAGGCTCCAGCATTCGCCTGAGAGGCCTAAACTACCCCAACCTTAGGTCAAGAAGTGGGAAGGAGAGAAATAAACTGTGGATGTGAGTGAAAATAAAACAACACAACCACCCTGACAGTGTCACTTGGGCTGTATGTGGAGCTGTTAAGTCTGTACACACTGCTAAGGCCCCTGCAGCGCTGGTCATCCTTATGCAGCTGTTCTTGCCTCCTATATAAATACTAACATTCTCTAACACCTTCTTCTGAAGGCATTTCTGTGCTCTGCCCTACTCCCTGCCATGGGGTAATATCCTGGAAACACCCTGTGAGGGTGCTGCTGGTTTTTACACCTCTCCATCACATGGAGTAATGCACAGAGCAAAGCAAAGACTCAGGCAGCTGTTGCTCAGGCAGGTCAGTATGGATAACATGTTTCCAAAGGGGATGTGTGCATGCACGAAGGAGAGTGAGCTCACATTTTCTGCACTGTGGTATGTCTCTCAAATAGTGACAGAAAAAGGCAGAATGGTTTTAAATTAAAAGAGAAGAGATTTAAATTAGATGTTAGGAAAGGATTCTTTACTGTGAGGTTGGTGAGGCACTGGCACAGGTTGCCCAGAGAAGTTGTGGATGCCTCATCCCTGGAAGTGTCCAGGGCCAGGTTGCATGGGGTCCTGAAAAAACTGATGTAGTTTGTGGCATCCTGCCCGTGGTAGAGGGGGTCAGAATGAGGTGATCTCTAAGGGCCCTTCCAACCCAAACATTCTACAGTTTAATGATTTGTCTCTAGACTACTCAGCCTCAGGCAAAGTCTGCATAAAATCATGAGCCTCTCCAGATAGGGAGGGACCCCCTGTGGCCATTAGCAGCAGAGGACAGTGGCCCTGCAGCAGCCGAGAGCTCAGTCTGGATGAAAAATCATCTGCCACCTTGCGGGAAGCCACCTTGGAAGGGGACACCACACTCTGCCTCCCCACACTCTCAAGAGCAGCTGCAAACCACCAGATTCCGACGCTGGTCCAGCAGCAGCAGTGCCAGGCAGGGAACAGGGACAAACAAAACCTGAACCAAGGCAGATTAAGGCATCAGGGCTGTCTGCCCTGGGCCCCTCTCAGAACCAGCATCTTGAACTGCAAAGCCCAAATTTACCAGGAGGGACATTTCTGAATGCTCTCCAAAACAACAACCCACAATCAAACAATAGCAGACCAAAGCTGTGTGAATAATTGATTATCTTTGGTTTGCTTGACGGACTGGAAAGGCAAAGGAAATATTTTTCAGGTTGACACAAAGTTATTCTGCTTTCTCTTCTGCCAAATGGAGGAGAAAGAAAACAAACAACAAAAAGGCTTTGTGTTTAACCCAAACATTTTTTGAACAGCTTTTAATTTTTGTGATTTTTCTCGTATTCCTTAAAAAAATGAAGGAATTTGTCTAAATGAAATTACACTCTTTTTGAAAGAAAAATGCAGAAAAAATTGGTTTGAAATGTACAAAAGAAGATTTTTTCTTTTTTTTTTGAGTGCAACAGACTTGAAGTAAACTCACAGGTGGCTTCCGCTGCAGCCAGACTGCTTTTCAGCAAAACAGATGCCTCAAGCAAAGGTTTTCCTCTGTCCTGGGTGAAAAGACCAACTCTGAGCCACTCTGGGCTTGTAGAGCTTCTACACTAGCCACCAGTGAGTGCAGCACCCCTTGCCCACCTGTGGGGCACTCAACCCAAATCCCCTGAGGGCAGGAATGAGCAGAGGGTGCCTGTTCCCTTGAGCCGACCACTGTTTCAGGAGATATCAGTAGTGACAAGCTGGGATATGAGTGTTTGTGCAAAGTGTCCCTGTGCTCTGGAGGGCTGTGCTGTCCCTGCCAGCTCTGTCAGAGGCAGCACACCAGGCAAAGGCAGCCTGAAAGCACCTGGTGTGTGCCAGATGGGTGTTCAGTGAGCACTCTGTGGGTGTCCAGCACGCCGTGAGCTGAGCCCCCTGTCCCAGCCACCGCTTCTTTGCCTGCCCATCAATCTTCCAAGTGCCAGGACCCCCTGGTTCCCTGGGCACTGCTGCTAGGGTGATGTGCTTCCAAGTAATTAACAACACTATTGCAGTTTCCCCAGGACCCCCTGCTATTCCTGCTGCAGCATGAAAGCAGAAGCATTGCCTTGGCTATCCAGGGCTATCCTGCGGTGTCACTTCAGCTGGCACTGATTAGAGAGACTCTGTGCACTGCAGAGCCCTCATTGCCACCAGTGCTCACTGCACATCTCAGCTGGGACAGACACCAGTGGGCATCTCCATCTGTGCTCACTTACACAGAGCCCTTCCACACCACCCTGAGCTTTCCTCTGGTGTTCATTATTTGACATTTATTATTATTATTATTATTATTATTATTACTTTTATTATGTTGGTGCTGCCATATGCCATCATGCTCTCTCAGTGAGTACTGATTATTTGAAACTATTTTTTTTTCAGAAATTATTACCCCCAACTATTGCCACAGAGCCTTTAACTAGTTACATTTGTTGTATGTTATCTTACAGTTCCTTCTGGCACCAATTTCCACTGTAAGTTACCACACAGCCTCTGACAAATATTAACTCCCATTCATCAGCACGCAGGTCCCACCAACAGTAATTCCTACCATGGCGCACACCACTGGTAATTTCTTCACACCATGACATAATCCCTATTAGTTCTGACTGCTAACAGGGCAGAAAACTGCTATCAAATGACACCCTCCTCATCCTCTGGGCATGCATTCAGGACAAAGAAATCATGGCTTACCCTTTCCACACTGCGTCTCCTCAGTGATCCATATGGTATTTTGAATAAAAGTCTTCGGGTCCTACCCGGAGTCACAGCTGACTGTACTACCATAGTGCAGAGCTAACCCGTGTGTGTGAGAGGGAGAGAGTTCACAGCACACACAGGCTTCCCTTGAAATAACTTACAGTCTCATCTAGATTTCCCAACTATCAAATAGCTGAGTGGGTTTTCACATCAGACCATATGAGTCAAGATGTGGCTTGTTTGAAAGAAGGAGGGGGGAAATGGGGAAAAAATAAATAAAAAAAGGAAACCCCAAGCCTTGTAACCTTAACAACATGCTTCAAGCAGCATATCTTTAGCTTCCTTCTGTTTCTCGATGTAGTTTGCTCAGCAGGATTGCTGTGCCATAGAGGTGGAAGAATTAAGCTTCTGGGGAGAATGTTCCAAAAACGTCAAGCCCGCTTCTTGTTGCTACAGATGGTAACCAGGTCAGTTGTCTAATCAAAGCTCTATCTGAGTTATTATACGTTTTGCCATGTGACTACAGACCCCTCTGGTTTGCTGTACAGTAGATCACATGTTCACCTTAAAAAGAATATCTGGTGTATCACCATCTGGTGCAGAGATTAATGTTAATTCCTGGGTTCAGATATTCCTCTCTCCTAGATGTTGGAAAGCACACAGCCAGAGCAGAGGGCTCGGGCATCTCCTCTGGGCTGCTCAGCTGAACTGAGCGCTCAGGGATCCAGGGTCTGTGTGGCACAGAGCAGCACATGCATCAGGACAGAGAACAGACAGTACCACTCACACTCACATCCGTACATATCCACATCAGTGAAAGCCTGATGGGTGATGCCTGCAGCCTCTGTGTGTTACCCACTTACAAAAATGGTTATGTTACAGTCTGTAATTGTGAAGTGTTACTTCACAAAGTCACTCTCAATGTCTACCTCTTTTTTTTTTCTCTTACAAAACCACTTAAGAGGCTAGGAGAGGATGGTGTTTTCTTTCTCTGGAAGAAAAATTTGAAAATTTATTTACACTCTAAATTGTACACACATGCTCTGGAAAGGGGAAAAATACTTCCCCTTCCCACAGTCTGTCTATATCACCAGGAGTTGTCCTAAAGCAGCCAGGTATAATCCTGTGCCTTTGAAAGAAAGTGTTTTGGACACTGTGTTCATTTCCATGCTCTGCTAGAGGAATTGGTCCACATGCAGTTTAGAGTTAATGTGTGCAAGGTGGGAGCTTGTCAACCCAGAAATTCCTTAATGGTACTCTGAATTTGCCCAGTAAAATGGAAAAGATGTTGGCCCATGTTCTTTTCCTTGAAGCAGTCTAGCTGGGAGAGCAAAAATCTGTCGAGTTGGAGAGCCAATCCCTTCCTCCATGTATTGTTCTCATTTTAATGCAAAACTAAAAATACTTTGTTTTGATCCAAGTCCAAAAGCTGGGATAAAGGTGTTAGGGACATGACATTAAAGCAAACATTTCAAATAAAAAAGAGAAACTCTGTATCTGCTCAGCATATGCACATGCATTAAAACCAGTCAAAGAAAAAAAACCTGCAGCTTGATGTGGGAAACTCTAAATATTAAAACAATTGGCCTTTGTTCATAATTAGTTCCATATGTCTCTTGCCAAAGAGAGTGAAAGAGACAGGAAAAGATGGAAACATCTTAAGTATGACTGACTTATATAGGTTCTTTATGTGGAATGTGTGTACAGTTAGGGTCTTTGCTTGTTGCGGGATTTTTTTATGACTGTTCATGCCCCCCCTGCTATCTCACAGCCTGCCTACCTCTTTTTTCAAGTATGAAGTGGTTGGCATTTTCCACGGGGAACCTTTGCCTGCATCAGCAGAGCCCCTGGGGAAAAACTGCTGGAGAAAGAGGGCAAAGGTGGCAGCAATCAGCCTTGCTGGGAGCTTTCCTGAATAAAAGCCTGAGTCAGGACCTTGGGGGTGAATGTTTCATACAAGAGCAGAGTAGCAAAGATGTCCCTGCTCACCTGATCCGAAGCCCTGGGTGGGGCTCCTGCCCACACCAGCCGCCTACCCCGGGAGCTCTCAAATTCCTGCAAGCATATTCTCCTTCCTGCAGGTCCAGCTCATGGAAAAAACAGTTCTGTAGATAGAAATTTATCCACTAGAGGGGACAAAGAGCCATCACACACATGGAGATGTGTCTGTAAGCCATCAGGCCCCGGGAGCAGGCACAAACAGTCCACTGGTACCAGCATGAAACACCACACACTGATTATCTCCATAGGGGAAAGGGGAGCATTTGTTCAGTCATTTGCACAAATCACTTTTTTTTTTGCCTGGATTTTTAGGTCTTTCCAATGAAATGCAAATCTGTGTATTGCTCAAGGCAGCTGAATAATAATAAAAATATTCTTTACAGGAAACCTCTTGCACATGTGAAAAGTAGAAGAAACCCATCAATTCGCATGTTATTGGAACCAGCTCCAGTAACATCCCTGTATATCCCACTGGGCCTGACTCCTTGCTCCCTCACTGTGCTGCACCCCAGACACAACTCTCCAGGTACCCCCCATGTAAATCTGCAGACCTGGACCCACTATGACACTTTCTTCTGCCTCATTCCTCATTTCCCAGGTGGTATGAATCTGGAGACAGGAGGCCAAATCTTAATCATCAGGACTGTGGAAACCACCCAGGATGATGAGATGCTGGCTTTATAGCTTTTGTTCAAAGCATATTGGTAGGCAACTGTATAGGGCAGTCTACTAGAATTCATTTGATAGGCTGCCTACAGGTAGGTAATGTAAAACATGCTCCCATGAGCGTTTTTCTAGTTGTTCCCAGAGGGTGATTTGGGTGTTTGTGACAGTCATAAGTACATCCAAGAGTACTTCAGCCCATCAGATTCTGAATTTTCCTCTGGAGAGCCCCCTTTCCCATTTAGGTGGCTGCAGATGTAGATTAAGATCACCAGGCTCATCACTGAGGCTTCATTTAACTGCATTGTCTGCAGAGACAATCTCCAACTGAACAGCACAGTAGGAAATAAACCCCCAAATATTCTAAGGGAACATCCTGTCCTTGTCCCCACAGACCCTCAGAAGGGACACACTTCTGTATTTACTAACTGCTGAAAGACAAAGCTCTTTAAAGCAGTGGATGCTTTTCAGTACTAGTTGCAAGCTGCCAGGAACAGTGGTTTGTGGTAACAATGCATCAGAGGAAAGTATATCCAATGGATTGCTATTTGGACTAGATTTCTCTTTTGGTCTTTAATGAAAAGGAGAGAGGAATCATTTACTGCTGCAAAGCGTGTCTTATATTTGCAACACAGGAGTCAAGTTTCAAGTCAGAGTACTCCCAGCAGAGATCAGTGAATGGAAACCAGTGACAGCAGTGGCACAGACTGACATGCAGTGAGTGGTATCTATCAGATCTATCAATAAGACATTGTACTGTAAAATTGAAAAGTCACTCGGTAAAGAAAAATCCACTTAAGTTTGGTATTCCATGAAGACACAAGTATGGCAACAGATTGAGGGGAAAATAAGGATAATTTGCAGCTCCTGGAAGTATTTTCCACCCTGGATGATATCTATGGTCTGTCGGTAGCAAAGCCAAATTTTTCCCTGGAGTCCTGATAGGGAAACCACTTCTATTTGAGTTCTTTAGCAGCTCCTATTAATCTTTGTGGGATTTCTTACTTCCCACTGTAACAATCCTCCCTAGCTATTTTGTTGGAAATATGAGGAGAACAGAGCTTCCCCAGAGCTCTGGGGCTGCAAACCCTACAGTGACTTAGCTTATATTTTATTGCACTCACAATCAGACTGCAAAGCAAATTGTCTTGTTGGGAGTGAAAGATGTGCAGAGGTTGTCATTGCAAATCCAGCTTGCTTTTGATTTAAAAAAAGCAAAACAATTTTCCAGTCTTACATGGTGTTTTATAGATAAATGTTATGATCACTCTAGCCTGAGGAGGGATGTGGGAAAACACACCGGGCGCAGCTCCATTCCCATATGTGTCCTTTCCATCGGAGCTGGCAATAACCCAGCAGCTTGCAGGGGTGAGAGAGAGAGGCTGTTTGTGGTCCCCAGTCACAGAAGGCCTGGGGGCTTCCCCTGTGTGTGGCAGGACTGTGTCACATCAGGGGCCACATGCACCATCCTGTCCCTGTTTCTCCTGGGCAAGCAGTGCGTGGGAGTGCCTTTGCTGAGTGCAACTACCCAGGCTGAATATGAAGGTCGGTCCCACACTTGAACAGAGATTTGTACTTTGTTTCATTCTCTTTTGGTGCTGTGGTTTATGCAATGATCAGCGTGGTGTTGGGCTGCACGTGCAGCATGTCCATCACTTGTACCAACAAAGACCATGGGGTGTAGCAATGAGAAATTTGGGCTTCTGTCACAAATTTACATCATGCTGCAGCGTGGTTGGTTAGCCATCTACAGTTCATAGATATGTTAGTGGGTCTGACTAGCATAAGCCTAATCAGAAACCCAGAACCAAGCCTTTCTGGACTCACAGAAGCTCCTATCTGATGCACATTGCTGTAGGTTGACACAGAATGTCATGTCAGGTGTTCCTAAAGGTCCTCATTCGTAAATACCCACACGGTTGCTCATCAGTTGCTTTGTGTACCTCAGCCCTGGGTGTTCATGGGAAATGGCTGCCAGAGAGGACCGTGAAGCCCAGGATGTTACCTGCTGAGCCTGCACCTAGCCAAGCACTTAGACCCATCAGCTGCTGTGTCCACCAAACCAGCAAGTTCTCGCCACAGCCCCTACTGAAAATCATGGCACAGAGACCCCAGGAAATATCTTCAGGAAAGAGGACAGAGCAACCTGCACCCTTCCTCTTGCCCTCCTGGCACCAGGCAGGCTTTCCCAGAGCAGCCTCCAGTTCTCCTCTGCATCCTCCGACCTCTCTGCGGTCCTTGCTGAGGAAAGTAGTCCCAGTCTCTGAGCATCCAGGCAGATGGGCTCCTGGAAAACCCTGTCCAGAACAGCAGCAGATAGCAAGCAGGGCCTCTGCTAGATGGAAGGACATTTCCCTTGGGTTTTAGTGTGCTGGCAGGTCAGCTCTTTTCCCACATAACTCAGAGAGACAGTAATTAATTAGGGAGGGAACTCGCCTGACCCCATTGCCCTGGAGACACGCCCCTGTAAACATCACGGAGGGATCGAAGGGGCCACCTCTGACTTCCAGGGCTAGTATAAACAAAGGAGGAAATATTGGCAACAATAGCACATTCCCACATGGTGGCTGTGCAGCAGAGGCGGGGTGTGATGCACACAATAGCAGGCATGTTCTTAGCTGGCGGATGACTACACAGTATTTCTACTGGGGGTCTGGTCTAAAGCCTTTGCAAATCCTGGTGACTGCAAGGAATGTGTGAATATTTGGTGCATTTCAGTATCAAATCTTAAAATGTGAGCAGGCGATTCCCAGGGAATTCTCAGCGCTGCTGATTTGCTTCAATTCCTGAAGAAGTAGGGGTTTGCTCAGCACGACATGGAAGGTATTCAGCCTTGAGCTCGATTTAAGCCTTAAACAGGATATGTGACATATGGACTATGTCAAACACTGCGAAGATAAATGCTTCTTTGTTCTGTGCAATTTTCTCTCTTTTAAAACTTCATCCTTGTTACACTGCTTTGATTAATCATAATATATTGTGGGAAAGCATATGTGTCTGTGAGGGAAGGAGAGAGAGTTGCCCCAAGAGAAAGCCGCATGAATAGCAGCGAGACCAACATGTCCCTCAAGAAGGAGGGGAAGTAGAAGACCCCTGAGAGATGTTACCAGGGGTTTTTTTAAGCTTTGCCAGACTTGGTAAACAGCTTCTCAGGCAAATTATGTTTTGTAGATGAGGTCTCGCAGGCATGGAATAATGATGGCTTTTCTCCAAGTGAGGAGAAAACTGCATAAAGCTGAAAGAGGAACAGCTAACACTGGCAAAACACAAAGCCAGCTTGGTTGTGTTTTGTGTGTATTTTCTGAACAGATGAAAAAATGTGAAAAGTTTGACTCTCTGGATCTTCACTCTTGAACTCCTGGAGTCTCTTCCTGTAATTCCTACTATTCATACAACACCCTACCTCTGTTGTAGGAGACACCTGAAGTGGCACTTACCTCTCCTAACTTTGGTCCCTTTATGTGAGCTTGTCACCTGGACTCCTTTTGTCATAGCTGGAAGGAAATGGGCACTTTCAAGATTTGAGGCACCAGACCTGCTTCAGCTGCCTGCTCTAGTGGGGGTTGAATGGTACCTGAAAGTGTCAATGTCTCCCCACCGATTACAAAACAAACATGACAACTGGCCACTCGTGGTGTGCCTCGCCAGCTCTCAGAGGTTCTCCTGCATCCCTTGGTAGCTGTATTTAATTACCTTGTGTTTGCTAACATCCCTTTTGGCATTCACGCTCCCAGCTCTTCATTCTCACTGTCTCGTGTCTGTGTGTTGTTCAGCATGGTTGACCAAACCTAGGCTGCTCCACAGAGCTCTTCTGTTGCACAAAGGCTCTCTGAGGGTCATGGGAGTGAGATGGGAGTTCTCTGCAGCTGATGGCACTGTGTGGAGGGCTGCAGCACAGCACTATGGCTTTTCTTCTGCTCCAGGACTGTCCATGGCAGCTGTGCCTGGCAACTCAGATTCCTGGGCCAGGCTCAAAAAATGACTCAACAAATTCATAAAACAACATCTACTGTAGGCTGCTAAATTTGAAGGTGCCACTTCTAGATTGTGAAACCCTTGAGTGCAAAGAACTGGTGGTTGGAAGGTAACTGTGGGGATTGAGGTTATGCATTTACCCTCTTTTAGAGCTCTCTGCAGGGACCTGATGCTATTTGCTGGTCAAAACACGATGCTGAACTATATAATTCACTGGGAAGACCTGGTATGATTATTTTTCATTTCTCACTTTCAGAAGTGTCTAAACAAAACCTGAGGCAAATGACCTAATTAGATCTCTTTAATGGCACAATCCTGCTAAGCAACCTCAGCTTTTACTGCAGGTCAAGGGGCCTGATTCTGCTTCTATCCTCTGCACTGGCATAACTCATGCTGACTCCAGTGGTAGAGGGTGAAGCTTTAAATCTCTTGCAAACTGGATGCTGAGGAAAAACTGGGGGATGCTGTTGTTACCAGAGAGAAACTCATTAGGAGCTGCTTCAAAGAGCCAATTTCTCAGATAAATAAACACACAGAAATAGCCATTATATTGCAGGGGGTGAGGTTAGCACCCACACTTCTGCATTATGTATGATTTGTGACTGCTCTGGGTACAAACTCGCTTCTTGCTCTTCAATTAGCAAGCCCTGGCAGCCTGGCAAAGCCACACAATTTATTGCTGCTGTAGAGGTTAATGGATCACTTTACATGTTGATAATGTCTTATTATTGCAGTGGTTATTAAGAAAAACGTAACACAGGCACCAGGAGTCCATAGCAACTGCAAGAATGTTTGATTATGGCAGGGAGGGACTGCTGTGTGCATGGCTCACAGTGCAAATGGTGGTTGAAGAAAGTTCATCAAAACCATCTTCCTGCACCCCTTCTGTCTCCAGATTGTCCTCACTTCTAGATCTAAGGATGGCTACTGTTTACTAGTGTTGATGGCATGAGAAAATAGGAGGGTTAATGGTGTAATTGCACAAAGAATGGACAAATTTCACAGCTATCTATGTTAGAGCATACTAGGACTAGGTCCAAAGTCACACTTCATCCTTGGCATCAGAGATCTGTGAGACACTCATGGTTGGATTATTCTGCGATTGTGTGGACTTCTCTGGAGGGAAAAAATCACCAAACTGGGCTTCTGGAAGTTGTATTTCTACTCCTTTCTAAGTGAGAAGATGGGGGAGAACGCTGCTTAAACGGCTCCATGTTCCTCTGTCTCAGCTTCTCTATCTGTAACATAAAAAATTATCAGTGCGGATTTTATTGTTGTTTCACTATTACTAATAAAAAGCCAGGCCAGATAAATGCCCCTCTCTTCCCAGCTTAGTTTTAAGAGCTGGAATATGTGGGTATTGGTAGCTACCACTCCAAATCCTTACTGGGACATGATGGCCTTGTCCACCTCAGTGCCATCCCCACTGCCAAAGCCTACCAGGGAACTCTGACTCCTGTGGTGCCATGGCCAAGGGACCTGAACCTCATTTCAGACTTTTCAGTCTTAGTGTTTGAGTCCCTCTCGTTCAAATATCCAGCTTTATATCTGTCACGAGACAGGAGTTTGACTCAGATCTTGATTCCACTTCATCCCAGGTGATTTCCTCTGTGTGAGTTTCATGGCCTTGATATTTTGGTGTTAACTCTGACAGGACCTGACAATGGGGAGGGAGAAGAGCAGCTGTTTCTCTGGGTGGTGGAGGAGGCTGGAGCATGGCAAATCTGGATTGCTACATCCACCTAGGGCAAAGCAATCACAGCTCCTCTCCATGCCAGAAAGCCCTCACAATTTCATCAGATAGTCTCATATACATACATGTATATGATATATATACAGATACAGATATTCAAAAATATATTTGAAACATTTTTATATATACATATAAAGACATATATGCATATACACATTAGTATATATTTTCTGTGGAGCGTGGCGGGAGGAAGCCTGAGGAGCCAGCTGTGGAAATTGATGTTTGCAGGAATGTAGAAGGAGCTAGGGAGTGTACAGTGGATTCGACAGGATGTGTTTGGATGGGGTCTAAGACCCCAGGAACCACTAGAGATAAATTGCCTGTTGTCTTCCAGGTGGTATCTGGAGTGGGCTCATGGTTTAAAGACTTCGTCTGAAGGGGTATTTTTCTCTCGGGACATCCACTACAGCTCCATCATGCCTATCCTCAGAATTCAGTCTCCTTTTTGAGGCCAGAGGATGTTTGACTACTTCAGGCTCACTTTCTTAACAGGATCAATATCCCTTACCCTGTTCACTTGAAAGTTTATTTTTTAGCAGGTCTAAAGCCAGATCCATAATGTAAGGAAAAGCATTCCTCAGTGGGGTAGGCTCCACAAGCCTTCTTACTTCCAACCCCTTCCAGACATCCCATGCAAAGTGCCCCATGCATGCTGGGCATGATATATCCTGGAGGTTCGCTCAACCTGTGCCTAAGGCAAGGCTTGGAAGGCAGCAAGGTTGATCCTGAGGTTTACCTCAAAGGTCTCCTTTCACAGACTGCACAAGAATAATTAGCGTGTCCAGAGGCGAGGAGGGTTTAGCTCAGGGATGCCTTTTGCAAGCTGTGAAACAAGGATTCAGAGCCTGCATTTCATACCCTGATTTCCTTTTCCCTGTAGCACACCCGAGGGACCTGCTGAGCTTGTCCCTGCACTGCCCCCCTCCTTCGGTCCCTGTCTCCCTGTCCAGCTTGTCCAGACAGCCAAGTCCCAGCTCATCAAGCGGCTCGGAAGCAGCCCGCCAGTGATGACAGCTAATTATGAAATGTCATGTCAGACTCTTCCCTTTTATCTCATCTCATACAGCCCAGCAAAGCTCTCCAGTGCCCTTTGGAAACAGGGGAAAGGAAGTGTCAGTGCAGCACCAGCTGCTTCTCTGATAGCGGGATGACAACGCGGGGAGAACACCACGTCCTGGAAGGAAGTGGCAGCTCGTGCCATGTAGATGCAAATCTCTGGTCTCCGCAAAATGAAAGAATATTTTAAAAAGTGTTCTCATGTAATACTAGCTTTCCAGAGGAAGTGTTTGACTTATCTGCTGGCAAGGCTTGCCATCATCTCTGCAAAACTGCTGACTTCACTCCAGGTGAGTTCCTGCAGGAGAATTTAGTTAAAAAACCTTGTCCAGAGAAAAAAATGGCCCAACCCTATAGTTTTTCTTCAGTCTGCATTACTTGGAAGCCAAATTACATTAAGGTGTGTTAGTCTGAGCTATGTCTCAGGTTTTGTTAGAAACTGGTGGCTGCTTCTTATTTGTTGTCTGCTATAACCTTTTACACTGTGACAAAATGGGCTTGATAGCTTAGTACAAGCTATTAAAGGGAGCTTTGTCAGGGTCCACTGATCCGGGAATCAGTTACTGTCCCTAAGGTCCAAGAAGCATTAAAAGTAAGTTTTCAGGAAAAAAAAGATAACTCAAGGCTCCATAGACCACAATTTCCCAATTTTTAAGTAATCACCTGGTCTGGAGCAGTGGAGGGCACCGAAGAATTGGAAGAGGAGCATTATGGTGACAGATGGCTTCGCTCTTTCAGCAATAAACCTGACAGAGATGAAGATGCATGGCATGGAGCAGACTTCAAGATCATTCCCAGGAGGGTCCTGTTACCTGGCAGTCTGCCCACAGTGCATCCAGCCCCACCAGTCTGGCCCCATGCTCCCCACCAAAATACCCATCTTGCTGCAGCAAAACACTTGGTATATGACCTTGGACAAATCCAGCTGCTAGAATGCTCTGTAACAGCCAGAGCTTGACGTTTCGCCCTTCCTTCATACTGAGTTTTTTATTTACTTTTCTGTATCCAGTACATCCAGAGGGGTTTTTTAGCATTGTAAATGAATAGGTGGTTTAAGATCAAACACAGCAGCAAGGCAAGGTGATGTGTGAGTAAAGCCTGAAAATTGTGCCTGAGAGTGGTGATTCTGCATTTGGCATATGATCTAGGCTACCCAAAATTCTTCCTGCCTTATTTCCTAGGTAGATTTTAGAAGAGCCCAGCTAGCTGAAAACATGGTTGCTCATAAGGGAGAACCATTTTCCTTGATTTGCATAGAAGCTGGATTAGACTCCCAGCCCTGAAGCAAGGCGTGAAGCCTGGACATGCTGCCCCGGGGTCGTACAGCCCCAGGCTCTGCAGAGCACACAGCTGTGACACTACTGCAGTGTCCCCTGCACAATGCTGCTCACACACCCCAGCCCCTGCAGACCCAGCTGTGCTCAGGAGTGGTACAGCATAGCACTGCACAGATATGTCCCTGCATCACAATTTCAGCTGTGACCACACTGTCCCAGCTGGGGATGTCTCACTGGGTTTCTGGAATTACAAATTTGAGAGACCAGTTCAGAACACAACCTGAGAAGAGCTCCACTGGTTTCACAAACTGAGGTCACCTGCACCTCTGGAGAATTTGGCCCACATTTTATTTGGCCAACTGTTACCCTCATTGCAAAAAACCACCAAATACCAAACCCAAAAATCTCATGAGGAGAGACATTTGGATGGAATCAAGGCATGGATATTAAAATAGACAATGGGACATGAAGAGCCAAGAAGATATGATTCCCTGTTTCCCTGTCTTACTGGGCTGTGTGGTTCCCAGCAAGACAGGAGTTTTTTCATGCCCTTCAAACAATTAGACACGTGTAGGATTGTTCAGCCTCAGTCAGCCCTGGCTTTCTAGATGTTGTCAGTCTCTGAGACACTGCTTGGAGCTACCCTGTGACAAAATGTTTTAAGCACCCACTGTTCAATGACACCTGTCCCAGGAGGGTCTCAGTACCCCAGGTGTCAAACACCCAAGTCAGTGAAGTGATGCTGAGCTACAAACAGACCAAGAGGAATCGTGGTGCCAAGTTTATCCTACAACATTTGCAAATACTCCAAAAAAAGCACTGGCCCCTTCCCACACAGAATAACTTTCACAGCATGCTGTGGTCATGAGAGGCAGATGTTACATCTTTGCTTGTCATGGGGATTTAAATCCTTGGGGATTTTCTCTGGGATTCATGGTACTGAGAGCTGGGAAAAGGACTTGAACCCAGAGCGGCCAATAATCATTAGGTTGACTCAGATATTACAGCCCAAAGAGTATTTCAGTATTTCATGCCCTGTGTAGAGGCTTTCACAGGGCAATCTCCAATAATGTCCATCTGCCCCTATTGCAGCAGCCTGGGCAAGGGGCAAAGGCACTTTCCAAAGTACTGAGGGGAGATGCCAGCACAAAGAATCTTGAGTCCATTTCACAGCACAGATGGACACCTCAATAACTGGAACGCAGGCTAGAAATCTGGCAAGATCCCCTGTTTTTCACTTCTGTGGTTGATGCCTAAGATTCCTTATCACTAGATCCTGAAATCTGAAATATTCAACTTAAGAGATGCCAAAAATCTTTTCTGAAAATTCGGAAGGTCACTTTCCATCTTATTTCTTATAGCCTGAATTCAGAGAGTACAGATCACCTTGGCATGACTTTTTTTCACAAAGACAAATGAACTGGCAATCCCTCACTATTGTTTTCAATCCCCTCCCCCCAAAAAACCTTCCAAAACATGACCAACTCCAACCTTTAGGCAAAACCCATCAAGATGTGTTGGAAAAGGCAAGAATGTGTTTGGAAATGCTTTGATATTTTTAAGAAACTTTAAAATGAGATGATGCAGACAGATTCTTATCTCAGATGTGTAGAAGCAAATCATACATTGCTTCAGTGAGCTTTGATGGTTCCAAGGAAGCAATCCCAGATTAACACTGGTTTAAGTATTTGATTGATCCAGGAGTAATAAACTGGATTATATTGAAAACTCTTTTGCTTGTTCCTCCATCTCTTGCAAAATAACCCAAGAGTCAAAAATAATCTAATAGCAGACAAAATCCTAAAGTCAAGGACACTTGATGTCAAGCAATGCACAATTTAAATCTCTGTCAATGCAATAGTTTTACAGAGATATTCCTCAAACTCTCAAAATCTCTCGTCCTTTTCACATAAAAATTGTAGATGATACACAAAACCAGTGCAAAATCTATCCTGTCTTGGATCTCACACTATTCCAGTTTTGTATGTTATAGCTTGAAGAAGATGCCTAAACCACAAAATACTGGTAGAGCTGGATTTCACACAGTTTATCAGGAAATGTAAAGGAATTAAGTCAATGCAACACCTTGGATATGCCATAAAATTTGTATACTGCCTTCTGGACTATTGTCATCTCACTTTAAAAAGGAAATTGTGGCTTACTTACAAACACATCCATTAGTAGGTGCTCCAGTGTCACTTCAATATCCTCTAACTTAGCTGCTAAAGTCATTGTGAAGTCAAACAGAGGAAAGCTGTCAGAAGTTGCAATCCAAAGCGTCTGTGGCCAAATCTAATTCTCAAACTGTCACAAATGAGTTTCTCACAGAAAAGGAAAATCCAAGAAATCAAAACTTAACATCAGAGTCCAGATGATGCCCGGACTCCGTGCCGGCTGTCAGTCCTGCTTGCAGGACTGAGGATTATTCCATGTGTGCAAGATGGGAGCAGAAGCTGCAATGTGTGTGCTGCCTTCCTTTCAGAGCTCCTCAGCCAGAAGCATGGAGTTATATCTGGGAAACCACAACAGAGGGAGGGAGAGACACACACAGAGGGAGAGAGAGGGGAGGAATGGAATAAACTGCCTTTGACTATGACTGATATTTATAGGACTGCTTGTTTTTGACTCCAGTCCATTTCTCTGTTCATTTCTGACCTTTCACAAATGGCCCAGCACACTGGAGCGTATTGTACAACAGGGGCAGTGGGTCCCACAGAAGTTGGCTGTGACCACTGCTGGGCCGATTCACACAAGCACTCCGTCAATAGCTCTTTGTCACAGCATACCAGGCTCTGCGCTATAGCAAGTGACAGAGGAGAGCACAGACATGTAAAAAACAAGGAAACAAAAGTTGTTTGGATACTAATTTTTTCCTAAGAGTATTAATAGAGCCCCTTACCCACTCCCCAAGGCACTGGCGTGCAGTGGTGACTGCTGAGGTTATGTATGGAGGGGAATAACCCCAAATAATACTATAGGGTTTGACCCTGCAAACACCGCTTCTGACACATACTCCCACCACTCAACCCCTTCAGCTCTGCAGTATCTCTGTCCCCTAAGCACTGCTCAGGACTAGACCCTTCCTTTTATTGTATTTATGGAAAGTTTAAAACATGATCCCAACTGCTTGCTGTTCCTCTACACTTAACTCAATGGAGAAAAGGTTTCTGCTTGCTTAGCATTTTGTAGCTCTCACAGCTACATGGAGTGGGAAGGTACTGATGGACATGACCCAACCAAAGCAAAACCCAGTAGAGGTTCTCTTCAAGGATTTTTCGTAATGTTAACTGGAACCAACTAGAAAGGAAACTGAGGCACAAAAAGGAGAAATACTGACAGTCTTGATATGGCCAGGACTGGTGCCAAAGTCTTCTGCATCCTAGGCAGTGACAGGTTCATCAAACTACCTTTCATGATGTTCACATTGCTCAGCCAAATTATTTTTTATGTATTAGACATGTACCCACATAGCTTGAAATCTGAGAGTGAAACCTTGCATGTGATGCTGGGAAAAAACATCCACAAGGCTGCTCTAAAGGTTTCAGAAACTGAAGACCAGTATTATTTATAAAGGTGTGAGATGGATAGAGTTGATGGAGCTTAGAGGGACCTCTAGTCATAAATTCCAACTAAATGTTCTCAGAGTTATAGCTGAAATCACATTTTCCGACCTGTACCATCAGCATTGGAACAGGAGCTGCCTCTGATGGCCGAGTTTTAGTAGACAACAACATGATGGACCATTTGGGACATGTTATGATGGATGGTTTCAACAGCAAAGGAGGACATGTCATTCATTTTCCAGCTGGACCAGCTCTCATTCACACATGGCCCTACATCAGATAATAGGTTGGCTGCTCCAGAAGTAAACCCAGCACGAGATGCTTGTCTACTGCAAAAAAGCCTGTTAATCATTCATGTGTTGCCCTTTCATTAAAGCTTTGACAAAGTGTCTTCACCAGTGTGAGTGGAGGGGTGTTTTAATGAGCACGGATCAAAACAAAGAGGAATACATTTGGAGGGAAGGCAGTGGAAACCCAGGGAACCAGAAAGCAGTAAGGCAATGAGCGAGCTGGGGTGCATGGCCACAGGTCTCACTGCAGACAGGATTTCATGTGCTTTGCTCTCTAGGAAGTGTTTGCAGAAGAAGACCTGGCTGCTGGTAAGGTCTTCATCCTCTCCAGCATGTGTGGAAATTCAGAGATTCCAGGAATCTATGGATTCTACACAACCAGGCTGGGTACCAGACACATGACTGGCCTTCTGCAGGTCCCTGGCCCACAGAAAGCAGTGTTTGGGCTGTGTCAGATGAGCCAGCACTGGTCCAGATGGACTGAATCATGCATTTATCTACCTCTAACTGACCCAACTACTGTCCAACCAGTCTGACCACAACAAGAACTTTACTGGAATCAAACATGTGATTGCTTCTGTCCTCCCCACCCCATTTATTGCACAAAGGCTAAGTGTTAAAAACTGAAATATGAAATTAAAGATTCTTTTCTGTAGGCTCCCTCTGTGCAATAGCACAGGGCAAGCGTGTCACTTGTGCCCCTTGACTGTCCCTGTAGCTGCATTGTGTTGGTTACAGAGATAAACAACAGGAGACATCTTCCAGGGTCAGAACACAGTGTCCATGTGACAGACGCCGACTCCAACAAAGGCTCATTTTTGTCTTCACAAAGATGAATTTCAAGATTATTTCAAAACTGATGGAGAAAACAGTGTCAGGCACAAGAAAGTGGCTTAGGGGTACATATAATGCCTTCCCTGATGCCCACTCAAGAAACACCTGGCACTAAAAGCACCACGTGCTCCACTGGCGATGGCAAGGAGGATGAATGGATTCCCAGGTTCTCACCCAGGCTCAGCTTTACATGGTCTGGTATTCCATTATTAAAACAGTACAGATTGGTATAGCAGCTCTTAGGCTCTTGCAGTTGCAATATTCAGCTTAGCAATTCTCCTGCTGGTCGATATTAACTGTCTGTAGAGATGGTCAGAAGTTTGGGTAAAAATGATCTTGCTGAGAAAAGTTGCTTTGCTGAAAGTCCTGTGGAATTTTCCTGACACCGAGACTGCAGGGCATTTTGTACTCAAAGGTATATCTCATTCCTTTTTTCCTTCAAATTCCTATAAAATTTCCGATTCAAAGCAAAGCACAATGGGAAAAAATCTAAAATATAGAAAATGTGCAGAAAAGAAAAAAGAATCACATTGTTCCAGTGATAACCGAAGCAGTTGGTGTGGCTGTGGTAAAATTATATTAATGGTGGAAAAAAAGGCACCAAAGTGCAGAAATTTGTTTCACTCAACCCCTTGAAAAAGCAAATAGCAGAAATCAGAGTCACAAAATCAGATCTAAGCAGAAGAACTTCTTCAAACACATAAAATCTCTGAATTTATCCCATTGGATCTCTTCTAGTTTTCACTTCAATGTTGCTTACCCCAAGTGACCTTTTTTATGGAGATAGCCTCTCAAATGCAGTAAACAAGAAACAGAATTTCTCTGAGTTCCCCAGGGATTATTCCCCAAACCTCTGTGCATGTGCATTACAGGAACACACAGAAATGAGATCACATGTGACAATGAGAAGCTCTAACCTGGTTGATTCTTTAATGCAGTAGGTCCAAACAGTTTCTTTATTAAATCATTATTTCCAGCTTTTCTAATTTCTGAGAATGCATTACTTGGCCTTTGCAAGCATGAGACCTCTTCTATTTAAAGCAGAGCATCCATCTGACAACACACCAAAGTATTTGTGCAGAACAGGATGTTCTTCTACACCCACATTTTCTCCTCACTTCCTTCCTAGTTTTCTTCGACCATTTGGGAATAAGATACCAGAAAAGAGCTCAAAAGGGGAGATTATTGTAGCATTTTTGCCAAAATGAGATTTCAGCAAAATGTGCTGTTTTTCAAAAGCCGGAATGTTATCTGGGGACACACTGGATCCCAGAATTGTTTTCCTAGGGGAGTCCCAGGGGTGAAGGTGGTTGTTGATGGTAGGAAAGAGTTGCCCTGCAAGCGCTGGCTTACAAAGACAGGGGTGTAACAACAAAACAAAAAGTTTACCAAGTAAGGCCAAAAGTTGACAAGAAAGGGTTAACAAGCTGATCTGAGTTTAATTAGTACCAGGAAGTTATGTTTGGGCCAGGCCAGGTGGCAAAGATGGGAGCTGAGGAGTCCAGGGAGAAAAAGGAGGCTATTTGTCCATGAGGCAAAAAATATTCCTGGGTCATGGAGCGTGCTAGGAAAGGCCTCCTGGCTCTCTTCCATTGCTCTAGCCAAGGGACCAAGGCTTCAGTCATGAACATGTGTGACAAATATGGGTGAAAGTCCATTCTGGGCAGTGCCTTTGCCATCCCACAAATGTGGGATGGGCTCCCATTCAGCTGTGGCAAGTCAGGCTGTCTTTCTATGCATCCAGCAGAGAACTTTTATGAACTTTTTTGCTTGAAATAATCAAAGTGAGGATTTGAAGATGAATCCTTTTGATCTCCTCCACAAGTTTTTCTATGCTTTCTCCTCTTGCGTTCAACAAAGCATGAAGTTGTTCTCTTTGGGGCAGGTGAAGAGGGACATCCCATCCTCTTGGTAAACTTGGATAACAGGGAACCATCAGCTTCCAAAACCTTCTTTCCATCTCCAGTTTTTCTTCCCACACAAAAACCTGGATGCAGGAACTGATCAACCTGGCACCTCCAGGTTGGATTGTGCTAATTCACTGAATCTGGAGCTGAGTCTGAAGCCTATCAGGTTCCAGCTGGCCCAGGGCACAGCCATCTGCCCTCACCTTGGTTCATTGTGCTGTAAGTCAGCCCCATTCTGCAGGAGCTTTCAATGTCAGCTGAAGGCCTTGGTGATAATTATCCATTGACTTAATTAAAGTGCTGCATCAAAGGCTGGACATCAGCCTATGGCTCCACCTAAAATCTCTGATCCAGGATGAAATGCAACAGCCTCATCTGATGAAGGCATCCAGCTGTGATATATCTCCAGACATGCAAACCTTGAGTCCATGCAGTCAAGGCAACGAGCAGGGAGATGATTTTGAGTTTTCTCCAGGGGTGTGGGTGAGGACACTCACTGCTTTACCTATTAACAAGCAGTCTGTGAAAGAGGGACAGCAGTGAGAGAGCACAGTTTGCAAGTGATACTGTGGTATTCAGGCTAGTGAGAACAAGGGCCTACTGAAAGATATGATGAGACTAAGTAAATGAGCAATAAAACAGCTAATTAAATTTAATGTAGCCAAATGTGAAGTAATGTTCAAGGCAGGAAAAATGTTCTGAACTTCACATATAAGATTATGGGCTCTGGGCTCACTCAGGAGTAAGATATTTGGATTATAATAATTCTATGAAACATCAGTTCATTGCTCAGTAGTGGTGGAATAAGCAAATAAAATATTAACATTTACCAAGGGGCAAGTAAAAGAGACTATTAATATGCCACTGAATCAAACCAGGGTTCACTTACATCTTCAACACTCTCTTTTGATCCCTTTATCTCCAGAAAAGACATAAAGAAGAGGGGCAGGATTCAAGGAAAGACAATAAAAATGATTACATGTAAGAATAATGGCTTACATAAAGAAATGACTGAGTAAGCAAAGTGGACTCTTTGGTCTAGGGGGAAAAAATATGGAGAAAGAGACTTACAGAATGATGGTGAGTAACATGG
Source organism: Corvus hawaiiensis (assembly GCF_020740725.1). Classification (NCBI taxonomy): domain Eukaryota; kingdom Metazoa; phylum Chordata; class Aves; order Passeriformes; family Corvidae; genus Corvus; species Corvus hawaiiensis. The sequence continues at coordinate 73,208,680 of NC_063216.1, read as the reverse complement.
AGAGGGCAAAACATTCCTTGCCTTCAAGAGCATCTCCCCATCCTAAACTATGTGGGACAAGCCTGCAGGTACACAGTGCACTGCCAGGCAGGGCTACAACACATCTGGGGCTGCTGCATGGGCCAGCTGAGATCCCACATGTCCATCAGTCCTCTCACCAGTAATGGGACGGAGGAGCCACTGCTTGCATCTGAGGGGTTTGCCAGGCTGGGGCTGGCCCGTGCTGCCAGATGAAGAATGAGCGTGGGAGTCCCATTCCTGACCTCTTGCCCGCAGTGGGATTGACACAGCTCCATAACGGAGACAAAAATGCAGCTTCCACACGACAACAAGATAAACGTTTTTATAAGGAAGTCTCCATATGGGAGACGCCAGCAGCTCTGAGGTATTGCGGGCATGAAAAACAATGGCCAGAGTCCTGCTGCCCTGGTAGGTTTAGCACCAAGGCTTGTCCCAACCCTTTTACAGCCTTTAACAGGGACATTCCTGTTTGCTTTATGAAGTGAGCTTAGAGTCAACAAAATGGAGCCTGGATCATCCTGCCTCTGAGGAGTCCCAGGTGCTGCAGAGCACTCAGCTTTCAAGTTAAAAAAATGTGGCTATAATTTATATTTTATTGTCACTATATTCAACCAACATCTCATCTTCTTCCTGGGCATAGCTGCTGCTGGCTGACTTTTTTCACTGTCCCCATTGCATTGCTTCTCGTGGGTGGTCTCTCTCTCCTTGATGGCTTCCCACAGCTCTCTGGAGCTAAGACATTTTTGTATTTTCATGATTTAACTGGGTGTCCTAAAAGCCACCCTTTGGCTAAAGGAATCTGTCTCCTGTCCCTCTCACATGCACTTTCATTTAAAGGCCACTCTCGGCAAGGGAAGGGAAACCTCAAGTTTTCTTTCTTACAGACTTCCCCCAGGGCCAAACCAGCCACCCAAGGATGAAGGAGCCGTTTTGGCACAAATAAGCTGAGTGGGTGTTGTTCAGATGGGTTTTGTCTCTTTCAAGTGGAGAGAGACGGCTGCGGTCATGGAGAACACGGAGAACACAGAGGAATCAGTCTCCTAGGCTGGCTGTGCATGCCCAAATCTGCCTTGCATGGCAGCAACCTGCATCACAATCCACCTGCCTGAATCAGAGCAATAGAAATGCACCTTTTAAATGCTGTTGATAAGCCCTCCCCTTTTCTAATCTCACTTCCCACAATTCAGCATCCCACTGACTTCTTCCCTTGCTTTCCTAAAGCATCATCCATTTGTCTCTGGGGTCTCCCATGTCTCAAGGTGACCTGCTGGGCAGGGCTGCTGCAGTGACACCATTTCCCTGGGAGATGGCTGAGCCATGCATACTCTTGGAGATGTCCAGATGCCATTGAGCCACATGAGCCTATTATTTAGCTCGCTGTGAGGGATCCCACTTCAGCTTCCCCCTTGATGTAGCAAATCATCTGCATTATTAAAATGATTAAAAATAGACTGAGCTTGCCTGAGACTGCATCTATAATGGATCAATTGCTTTTTATACATTTTTTGGCTCCCTACAGTGCTGCTTTGTCATGTTGCTTTTACTTGGTGGGTGAGATCTTGAAATAATAGGCACATTCAGGAGATATAAATATAGCTGTTTATTGCCTTAAAATGGGTCTGCAAACAAATCACAGTCTCAGCTTCAGGTATTTGGAAATTGAATCTTCCTCTCTCTCCCTTCCCTTTTGGACCTGAGTCAAACACTGGACTTTGCAGCTTGGCAGCTGCTTTATCTTACTTTATCATAAGATATAGGCACTAGTTCTGCTGCACAAAATTCAAATCCTCATTTGCTCTTGATTTAAGAAGCCCTTGATGCTAGTCTGGATTTGATTCCAGGAAGAAATAATGTGGAGTTACCATTGAAAGGCTGCAGCACAGTGAAATAAAAATAAATGCACTGCATTGTGTAGCTTAACGGGGTGCTAATTTCTTGGGAGCGCATAAATAGGAGGCACAGAGCACATCTGTTTGCTGGCGTTGGGTTGGGAAAGTGCAGGGGAAATTTGGAGCTCTGTCACAGGGACAGGCTGAACTTTGTTCCTATGTCTCACAGAACTGCACAAAGTCTCCTCTGTAGAATTGCCAGTTAATTAAAAATGATATTTACGGTACCCTGGAGATGCATGCTCATAATTCTGCTTTTAGCATTTCTACAAAGTCTGGCACAGAAAGAGGGCTGGAGCCCTGGCGATGCAAACAGCAGCTCCCATCATCATGCTACCCCTGTGGCTGGAGTCCACACAGAGGGGCTTTGGACTGCCAAGGCCATTTCCATCACACTGTGTTTGCTGATGGGTTTTATCACCCACATCTGCTGCAGTGAACATGGGACACCCCTCCACCTCACGCTGAGATTCCCAGGTATGTTGGAAGCAGAAGTGAATTAACCTGCCTGTGGCAGATATGATGCTCTCTGCTCACAAGTGCCGCTCACAGAGAGATACACAGAAGCACAGAGGAACCCAATGCATCCTAAAGTACCAAAGTAACAACCTGTGCTCAAACCTCTGGACTCCACATCCCCTTGTCTCCTTCCTCCTCCATCCAGCACTGCTCACAGAAATTATCCTCAGGCACTTCCAGGGTATCTCCCTGGCACTCTTTGTACAGCTGAGCATTTAGAAACACTTGCAGTGTTTCGTGCTATGTGATGCATGGGCTTTTGGACAGCAGAGCTCGATGTCTCAAGGATAGACAATGTCCTGAAACTCTAGACATGCACAGGATAAAATAATGCTGTAGAGGCGATGGAGGACAGAGGCAGCAGGGAGATCTTCAGTGATTTTATCTACCCTGTAAAGGCAACTGCTCTGCAGAGAGTCAGAGAGAGAAAGAGGTTTCTCTAGAGGCAGATTGGAGCAGAAACCTGTGCCCCTGCTGACCACGGATGGGGATTAGGGAGGATGGTTTTTCAACCTGCTCCCAACTGACCACTCTCAGCAGACCCTGGGGCCTCTTCTTGTTTTTCTAGCCTGAATTTGAAGAGACTTAATGCAGTGAAGCAACCTCTCATTTCACCTGGACAGAGGATGTCCCAGAGGACTTCATCCCCCAGCAAAGAAGTACCCACCTCCCCATGTCATGCTATCCCCCTCCCTTCTCCCTCTTCAAAAATTTCATCTTCAGGAAACTCCTACAGGAAGTCCATAATTAAACTTTAACCCACCATCCCAGCCCTCCACATCCCCTGGCACCCATCCCCACCCTGGTGCCAGCAGCTCACCTTTGGCAGGGGAGTGCAGACCCTGAGTTCGGCTGGCACCCGCGGTGGGGGTCTGCAGAGCCGCGGGAGCTTGTGCCTCATCCTTGCATATTTTTTCATATCCTTTTTTTGGTAAAGATAAATCTCCTCTTACGGTGTGTATCCAGCTGCTGGCAGCATGTACTGATAGCTGTTAACTTGTCCTAAAGGCTGGACACTGCAAGTGCTCTGCAGTGAGTTGTTACAAGCTTGCTAAGAACAAGTTTCTGTAATTGAATATTTAGCTGTTATTATATGCATAAAGGTTCTATCCCGATACCACTGGAAACAATAATAAAAATCTCATTAACATTTTATTACCAAGCCCTTCCCTCTATTCCTTTTTACACACTGCCAGTCAGTTCAAAAAGGATGGCATCTTCTGATGGAAAAAAAAAGATGATGAAAGCTAGAGAAACTCCTTGACACACTCCTTTTGGCTTTATGTGTTTCACTTTGAATTAGGATGCCAAACCAGGAGAATGACACTGCAGACTTCTGAGGAATTAAAAAAACATGAATCAAACCTCAGCATGATTTTATTTGCTAAAAAATAAATCCTCCAACTATGGAATCCAAAAAATAAAATACTGCTTTGGCTGTTTCTCATGGCCTCCTAGATTTTTTATACTTCATTGTACTTTAATGTTCCTCCCCAGGACAATGAAGGCTAAAAAACCTTTTTTATGACTAAGTCTTCTGAGGCCAGATAATCTCTTGGTTGAAGGAGTCAAGGCTTTAGGAAGGGTCCAGGGAGTGTGAGAATCTCAGAGGGATACCATTCTCCATGACTTGACATGCAGCTCCCCTCCAAGTTCATTTCACCCTCTGTGATCTCCCTGCAGTGGGGATATCTTGGTTTACATGGGCCTCACCTGGCAAAGAGCCAGAGGACATCTTCTTCCCATCATCACAAAACCCACCAACATTCAGCTGCAAGTAAGGCTGGAAATCATGGCAGAAATCACCAGTGCACTGCCAATGCCTCCACACAACCAAAATATTTCCCGTACGGTTCCAGGGATCAGACTGGAAGACACACCAGGTAAAGGTGAAACACCTGACAATATGACTGGGGGAAATGACTGTCCAATCCCAAATTGGAGTGTGGCTCACCTCTGAAAATGCAGTCAGCTCACACAAATCAGGCACTGGGGAGACTGCAGCACTTCGATCAGTGCCATTGCTGTTATATCCTCTCCCTACCCTAGCATGACCCCAAAGAGGGCTGACCTCCAGAGCCAAGGGACTGACCAAAGAGAAATGGAGTTCTCCCTCCCTGTCCCAGAAATGAAAGCCTGGCTTAGCATGCCATAAAAACAGCTTGAAGAGGCCACAGTCTCATCCATCATGGTACTTTGCCTCAGCCATGGAACAGAGATGACAAATCTGTCAGTGATTGCACTCCATTACATTCTTGCAAGATTTCCTGGCTGCCTGCAGAGTAGATGTCTTTGCTCTGGTTTTAAAAGATTTTAGGTAAAACAGCCAATAGCTCTGACAGCAGCAGCCTGGTGCTCTGGGGTCTGACCCATTCCTAGTTCTGTCCTTTGGATGTACAAAGGCGTAGGAGATGGAGAAATCACTACTTTTCTGTGTCATAAGAGCATTTATCAGGAACATACCTGTTAAAAGTATATGGTATCTTGCGGATGCTAAAAGGCAGGACCAGAGGAATTTTCTAGCTGCTGAAGCATTTTGTGAAGTTTTTCTTTCTCATGCTTTAGCTGAGAAACCGTGAAAGATGGTTTTGTAAACTAATTCTGTATCTTGCACCTGGGTTTGTTTTCCAGCCTTGTTTTGGTACTCTGGAAAAAATATTTTGAATGGGTGTTAGAGAACCTCAGCCAACCCCTCTAGGGGATGGCTGGTAAAGGGACCAATCACATCATGCTCTCTCATGTACAAAAATATATGACCTAGCTTGTAAATAATAAAATAATTCCTTTCCTTTTCTCCTTGGATTTGGATTGTGTCATTTCTTGCCGGTTCTCAGTAAAACAGTGGCAGTACCTGCTCCCTGCACTCCTTAGCAGGAACCTTACTGCCAAAACAAGCTCTAGTGCGTACAGTTGTGGGACCCAGACACTGTGGATTAGTGGGTGCCTGGCTGGGGATGTGGTGTTGGGAGAGCAGAGTAGAGCTGAACCCAGAGACACCAAAACAGTCCCAGGAAACCAAGGGGAAACCAATGGCTGCATGCATGGATGAACTTGCAGTAGTAACACAAGTCAACTCCAACATCTGAAGAGCATCTGTGAAGCAGGACTGTCTGAAAATGTCCCACAGGCAGTGCTGGAAAGCAAAACAGTTGCAGAGAATTCATTGCTTATGGTATGGGAGCTCACCATGCTTAATAAACTTGCTTCCTGTGAATGAAAAAGACAAAAAGGCCCTGTCTGCCACTTCTTTCTCCTGGCTCCCTATTTCTAACAGTCTTTTGGAGCTCAGCAGGTTGAATGTCACATGTTTCTCAGCAGCTTTCTGCCTGCCTTTCCCCTGTTTCCCACGTGAAGCAGCACTCAGCCATCCCCGAAGGCTCCTGCCGAGGCTTTCTGCCCCAAATCCCTGTGCCCAGAGCCAGGCTGCTCACTTCGCCTCTTTCTCTCTCAAAGTCAGCCAGTGCCTGAAAATGCCCATGCTTTCCTCAGTGAGTTCAAGAGGGGACAAACAGAAAACGCTTCCAGGGATGTGGAGATAAAGCTAATGGTCGCTGCGGGGAGTGACAGGTTTGCTCTTGTGGGATGCTCTGACAGATCCATCAGGAGGCACTTAGCCATAAAACCCTGAGATCTCTGCAAGGGAACCCCTGTCCTTCCTCTGTGTTTATGCTGCTCTGAATTGCCTAGTTAATGCAAGAGCAAAAAAAAAAGGGAAGGTAATGGGCCTCTTTAGAGGGGTTTTAGGCACTTAATGGGAAGCAGGAAGCCAGGGCCTGTATAATTAAATTGCTAATCTCTCACCAGGTCTGGCAGGCTACATACTCTTATTAAAAACAGGTTTAAGCCCCACAGCAATTTTTGTTTCAACTCTGGGTACAAGCCAGCATCCTTAATTCCTTCAGCCCCAAAATGCTTCTAACCCTGCCCTTCATTAGAGCACTGTGCTCTAGCAAAGCCCAGACACCAGACAGCTTCAAGATGACCCTCTTCCTCCTTGAAAAAAATATTATTAATAGGATGAAGGTGGTTATGGTCTCTGCTGAGGCACAGTCCCTCCTGAGGCTCCTCTCTCAGCAATGTTTATTCACATTCTTTTTTTCTTTCCTTTTTCCGTATCTAAGAAGTCACATCAGGGACCCCATCGACCCCAGCAGTGCATTCCCTGGGTGTGAGGTGTCACACAAACACCCACAGAAGGGTTTTCTGGCTGTCTCTATACCTTTGCACACTTTATATACCATAAAATAACAGAGCCCCAGATGTCATTCTGGCCTAGTCCAAAGAAATGGAGAAGGTTGGGGGGGCACTGGGAGAATGTTGGAGCTGAAATATCTTCCTCACTGATACATCCCTTCTCCTCCAGCAATCATATCTAACAAACAGACAGACAGCTCTGGCAGACTACTCTTGTATTGCTGAGGAAAACAGGCAGGTGCAGAGGTATCAGATGGCATGCTTGGTTCATTCATCACCTAAGGAAAGCCACCAAAACAAAAAGGAAATATCCCCATTCTTTTCACCACCCTTCATAGACTTCAGTGTTTATAATTCCCTGTGTCATTTTCTCACCTGCCTGGAGGTTGGGAGGGAGAGGGTGTCCTGAGGAGCACTGTCACACTGCTCACAGCCACTCCCCAGCTCAGCTCCCTTGAGAGCAGCTTGGCTCTGAGCCTGTGCTTCATTAAAGCAAGGGGCAGTGGCATGAGGGGAAGGGGGGAAGAGATCCAGGAAGGAAGAGCAGCCTGGAAATCAGCTGCTTATCACTGTGTGTGGGGGATGTCCCCAACAGTTACATGGGGCCGTGTGTCCACTGACCCTGATGGGTATGGCAGGGGAAAGTGCTCTGATCAAAGGGCTTGGAGAGGGGAAGATTGGTGGCATGGGATGGTGAGAGACCTCTAAAGATTAAAAAGCACACAGCATGGAGATGTCGCATGCACAAAAAAAGCAAGAAGAAAACACTTAAACAAGCGGCCTAATGGCTGGGAGCACATCCCTGGGGATCCCTGCTGCTCTGGGATTGTATGGCAAAAGCCTTCCACACCACTTGAGCAATCAGCTGAAGTATGTGAAAATACCACTTGACATCTGTGGAGGACGGTTGTGTCACAGTAAAATTGCTTCCCCTTTCTGGAAGGTGCATGAGACCCTCCAAGGACAGGATTTGGGCTGGGTTTCATCAGCACATCTACTGAACTGACCCTGGACCTGGGTGGTGGAAAGATCAAGGAGCATTTAAGCCAAGGGAAGAAGATCTGTTTGTTCTTTGAAACAACTTTCTGATGTTTGCAGACATTAAAATGTATGTTCCACTTAATTTCAAAATGATGTCTTGATGTGCTCCAACTCAAGCACCAAGGACATGCAAATTTTATTTTTGCCACTGCAGCAGTCACCTGTCACTGGTTAAATCATCATCAAATGTTTCAGCTTTTCCCTCAAGAAAGGAGATGCACTGCAAGAGCAGAAGTTATCATGGCTTAACAGATTACTAGTCATCAGCTTGAAGATGTTTACATGCTTCCAGCAAATTATAATATAAAGCACATTAATTTAAACTAAGAGTAACAAGTAGCTAATCTGTGGTAATTCAGTCACTTGCAAGAGTCTCTGCATACCCTTGGTTTATGTGATGACTCTCACTGGGTTGAGGGAATGGGGAGACATTTACACACAAGGAGCATTTCCCTTTGTAGACTACCTAGAAAAATATTTTATGATATTTTTAAACCCATCTATTGAACAAAAAGAAGATTCATAGCTTTAGGATGACTGGCCAGTTTTGACAAACTTGTGGTGGGATGGTTTCTATGAGCAGCACAGGAATTTTTTTCCCAAAACAGGTGAGAAATCAGTGCTCAGCAAATGGAGAAGGACAGCAGCAGAAATCTTGAGTATGTTTCTCCCACTTCTCTAGGACAGTCTGCCACTTGCTTCTCACCTACTATAATTGATCACTTTTTCCTGTTCTGCCTCCTTTTTCTGTGTGTTTTCTCCCCAACTTGTAAGTTTTTGGTTTTCCTTCAAGTGTGAAAAATGAAAAGGGATGGGGGAAGGCAGCACGCAGGGTTGCTGAAGAAAGCCTTTCTCAACCAGTTGTAAAAACCACCTTCTGAGAGGAACACCTGAGCTCAGTTGAACAAGAAACACACCCAGACTCTTGATGTGGTTGCCAACCCTTAGTTATTTTGACTCTGTCATTTACATTCAGACTGATCATGATAAATGCTGAGAATCTGCATTTCCTTAGAGCCGCTCTGGGAGCTGGGACTAAGCACACCATGGACTGAGGTCTGAATGCATTGCAGTAGCTTCTGGTCCACACAACTTCTAAGAAAAAAACCCAAGATCTGTGGCTTCTCCTAATAGTTTTGTAGACTTCTTGGGATCTGTGGATCCCAGAGAAGCAGCATTTGTGTATCTAGAAATGTATGTCCTAAAGACAGTATATTTGAACAGGTTTATTATCATTTCCTCCACAGAGCCAGCTGAGCACAGCTCTGCCCATCCCATTCCCTGTGCAGTGCTGGCACTGGGCACAGTGCAATGCCTGCTCTGTGCCATATCAAAGGCATCTGTACTTCAGAGCGGGGCAAGTGGAATGTGTGCTCACTGACTGATGTAGCAACCCACACTAAGCTTTAATCACAGGCTCCCTATACAGGTAGGAAGCAATTTCTTATGCAGTGGGATTCAATGGATAAGGAGTGTTCAGGCTGGGAAAGATGACAGAGGGGAGATATGATCAAAGTGTATGAAATCATGAAGGGGAAAGAGATGGTGAATAGATAAGGATTATTTATTTTTTTTAAAGTTATTTTATACGATTACACCAGGACTAAGAGCTATGCACTGACATGATGACACTGCAGATTTAGAAGAAGAGAAATCTTTTATTCGAATAGCTTATGGTGAAAGTAGGGAAAATATCACACAGAAAATTCCATAAAGGGTTGTTAAACTTGGTGAAGTCAGGAAGTGGCTAAACTGATGACACCTGGGCAGTGGGAGGATGTACTGTGGAAACATCTCTCCAGCCTTGCCTTGCTTTACACTTCTCCCAAGTGTTTGTGGCTGGCTGCTGTTGGTTTTGGGGCAGATGGACCTTGGTTTGACCTAGTAGAGCTATGATGTTGTGTTACAGGTCATGTTATCTCACAGGGAGAGTCCTCCCAGGTGTGATTCAGCACAAGATTGTGCTGCAGCTTTGCCTTCCCTCCCTCCCACACCCTGCCTGGACTGCAGAGAAGCACAGGGAAATCACAGTCTGTTTAAACACATGTGTTAGAAACCTGAAGCTGCTTAGTTTAAATGTCCCCTTTTCTGGGTATGATCTGCAAAAAAAGCAAAAGCAAGTGAGGTGTCTAAACCCCACTGCTTTTAAGAGGGTTTAGATGTGCCTAATCTGCTTAGATGTTTTTAATAATCTTTCCAGGCACCACCATGAAATCTCTGTGAAGATCAGGTCTAGATTGATTTCTTCCCTTTTATCTTCTGATGTTCAGGTAATACTTGAAAAATGCCTTGTGACCCATAGATAGAAGTTGTAGTTTCTCCACAATTTGCAATCAATATTAATGAAGCTTTTCAAGTGTTAGATTGCATGGAAAAGACATATTTTGTCTGCAAGAATTATTTCAGCAAGCTTCCTTTCCACAGGTTACAGACAGTGAACACATTTGGTGCAGCAAGACCTGCTGGTGCTGCCTCCATCCATCTCTGACCTTTCAGGCTGTTTCTTATGCCTCTTACCTGCCCTACCTTGCACAAGAAAGTTGAGAAAAGAGAAGCTTTCAAGCTCGGCTGGGCAGATTGCACGTAACCATGGCGGGCTCCAAACAGAACCACAGTGCTGGAGACATAAATCAGGTCTGTAACATGAGGCCACTGGAGGAGAACTCTTATTTTATGTACTCAACCTGTATGCAGGGTTCATTTCAACATGACCCTGGTGTAACTCGCTTTATCAGCTGTAAGGACAAGCTCACCAGCTGCACATTATGTTCACACTCCAAGGCCATTGGAAAAAGCAAGCAAAGCCCCAGAGCAGGCCTGTGGGAACAGACTAAAAAAAGTCCCCTCTAAATAAATTGCCCTGCCTGCTATAAAACCGAAAGGATTCGTCTGGGATGGATAGAAAATCAAACCATTTATTTCAAAGTAAAGAAATAAAATCAAGCTAAAGTCTAAGATGAATAGTTTTCTTCATGGTTTAAATTTTTCACATTGAAATGCAAAAATGGAGCTTCTCTGGTTTGTCAAAAAAAAAAAAAAAAAGGGGTTCCCCATTTTTATAGCAGAAAACATTAGCTGAATTCAGCTTGAGTCTGTGAGTAGCTTCAGTCCGCCTGAAGCAGCATTTATTAGCAAATAAACTATTCACCTACAAAACATTATCTGGTTCTACCCCAAATGTTCTTCCCATTGCTTTAAAATACCCTATTTATAGACAAAACTATTGTTGAGAACAGATTTAAGCTGTTGTGTTCATTGTCTGGCACAGCATCTCCTTGGGAAAGCAAACCAATTAAGCTATTCCATTTTGCAGCCTCAGTGCCTGTTTGTGCAGCTACTGTGCTGTGTAAGGGACCACAGTCTTATAGTAGTTGACAGATATGACTGCACTTCTTGTAAGCAAATGCCCTGTTCTCAGTAACTTTGAGGTATAAAATGGTCACAAAACAGCTTAGGAAGGCAGGAACAGCTGAGATCAATGGAGCATCCTGCATGAAGGTCTCTGCCAAACCCCTGTACCAAAAGCTCCCTCCCAAAAGCCCTACCAGGCAGTAAAATAAAAGCACTGTTCCTAACCCCTGTTAGTAAGAGGTAGCTTCTGGGCTGAAGCATGGGGAACTATGTCCTTTTCAAAATTGTCATAATACAGCCAAAAAAAAGGGAAAAAAAGATAAATTGAGGGAAGAAATAAAAGCATTAATAGGAGCAGCTTGAACAGTGATTCTTTTCATTATTTTGAGGATCTTCTAGAAGTCCAATTGCTTGCTTTGGCATTTGAAGTATTCCCTCTCTTTGTGAAAAAGGTACAGCACAGATAAAATGAATCACACCTGCCTTGCCAAGGTGTCTCAGCCTTCTGTTGCAGGAGGCAAGAAACCTGTGCACTGTGTCCTTTGGACTGAGGCTGGTGGAAGCAGGGCTAGAGGTGCACTTTTTGCTGTGACGATGACTGAGCACTGGCACAGGTTGCCCAGAGAAGTTGTGGAGTCTCCATCCTTGGAGATATTCAAAACCCACCTGGACATGGCAATCTGCTGTATGTGACCCTGCTTTGAGCAGGTGGTTGGATGAGATGATCTTCAAAGGTCTCTTCCAACCTCAAATGATTTTGTGATATGAGCACATGTTCTGACTCATTCTGGCAGCGTGCTCTGTGACCCCGCTACCTCCAGGACAGTTCTGGGCAGTGTGCGCAGGTCCTGTAACAAATTCCTGCTCACAGAGCTGCACTTACCCTCACAGGGCTGACACCTTTCCTTTCACAGACAACAGGCTCAATCAATCTATTTATTTTAGGTTTATTCTGCCAAGCAGACAAAAATTCACTGGCCAGTTTCACTGTGTCACAGCTTTCCCTAGCTAGGCAGATGGGCCAGGTTCACCCAGGTTCACAGCTACCTCAAGCCCCTGGGTGACCAAAACTGGCCTTCTTACCTGCATCTGTTGGCTGCTACTAACTCAGGTAGGACAAAGCCTGGTGACCTGCATCCAGCTTTGGGACTCCCAGCATAAAACAGATGTGGATGTGTTAGTGTGGGTCCAGGAGAGCAACAAAGAGGGTTGGGGCACCTCTCCTATGAGGAAAGGCTGAGAGAGTTGGGGCTGTTCAGCTTGGAGAAGGCCCCAGGGAGACCTTATTGTGGTTTCTCAATACCAAAAAAGGGTCTGTAAGAAAGATGGGGACAAACTTTATAGCAGGGCCTGTTGAGATAGGACAAGGGGTAATGGTTTTAAATTAAGATAGGGTTGATTTATATTAGACCTAACAAAGAAGTTTTTTACATTGAGGAGGGTTAAAAACTAGCATAGGTTTTCCAGAGTGGTGGTGGATGCCTCATTCCTGGAAACATTCACAGTCTGGTTGGACAGGGCTCTGAACAATCTGATCCAATGGAAAACATAGGGACATTTTCATTGCAGGGGGTTAAACTAGATGAGGTTTAAAGGTCCCTTCCAACTCAAACCATTCTGTGATTCTATGATCTAAACAACAGAAATGTCTCGTTTTTTTACTGGTCTTCTACATGTCATGGCCATTTTCCAGCCATCAGCTCAGGGATTAGGTTAAAATGTCAGGTACAAGAGCACAGCTTTGTAAATACTACATTTGCATATAAATTATTGGCTAGTTGTGGTGGGGAAAGGGCTGCTGGACAGTCTGAATCCCTGGCTCTCAAGAGCTGGCCCAGCCCTGCCTGTACGGGGTCTTGGGGGAGATACCACTATTTATAACCTGCAAATTATTTATGGAGCTCACCTTTTGTCATCTGTCTGAGATCCACAACATGCCTCCTGTGGCTCTGAAGCCATGTGATGTCTGTAGGGATGGAGAAACACACACAGATGTGGTGGGGCTACAGCCAGACATAAGAGCGTGAGGTGGCACTGGCTGCTACTTGCAAAAGCCATTTTCCTCCAAACTGGCAATTTAACAACACCATGGCCTTGTGTTTGTCAGGTGCAGGAGCAATACACAGAATGGTCTTTGAAGTGCCTCAGCAGCTGCAACAGCCCCCTGCTAAATTAAAGAAAAATGCTTAAAGCTCCTGTGTGCTGCTCAAGTGCACACACAGCAATGAATTTCACAGAGCTCAAACTCCCCCCACTGATTCCATGTGTTCATTGAAAAGCCTTGGGAGGCACAAGCCACACTATACAGTGGCAGCACAAAGAAACTCTTCTTTGGGAGCAGAGTTTTCTTTACTGTGCAAAGGAAACAAAGCTGATAAATCACTCATTTGAAGGTCTTTCCCTACTGGGACACGGGAGAACTTGGCAGCAGTTTGCTGAATGCTCAGCCCTCAGGTAGAGTGAATTCAAGTGTTCCACACACTTAGAGTAGTACAAGACAGAGACAGCCACCTCCTCCCATGCCCAGGTGGCACTCATTTGTGCCTTGTGTCAGCACATTGTTGTGTTGTATCCTTAGAGAATTCCCACTTTATTTTCCCCCTCATGATAGGAATAGCAGGAAGGCCAATTAGACTCTCTGAACTGTTGCTGATACTCATCATTCCTTCCCTATAAAGTGAGAGGCATGATCTCACATTTTAGCACAGGAGCTTTGGTCCCCTATAAAAACCTGCCCTCCCCCTTTGCCTGTGTTCTCCAGGCATTTCATGCAGAAAATGCAATTAGTTTCCTTGCAACAACACCCAAACAGTGTGATCAGAGTTCTCTGCTAACCCACAGCACAAAAAGATCCCTCGGTCCCTGTGAGAGATGTGCAATCCAGCCTGGCACTGCTGCACAAGAATTTAGGGAAACAGCACGACCTAGTGTTCCCTCTGCTTCTCACTGCCACTTGAAGAGTGATGGTTCCTGGTGATATCTTTGCAAACACTACCCCTACCAAGCTTCCATGAACACAGGATTTCCTTCAGTAACCCCAGCTTCTTTTCTTCTCCCCAGTGAGGTTTCTCCTCCCTCCAGAGGTTTATGTCCCTCCCTTTGGAACATCTTGCATCTTTGTCCGAAGAGGGAGGATCTGACACAATCCTGTGAAGCAGGAAGCTGTTCAAAAGCAGCATGGGCTTGGGAAGGAGGCTGCTTCACAGCCACACTGCAAAGGATTTTGATAGATTTCCCTCTCCAAGCACTTATCAGGTTTCCGTGAACACCACCAAATGCAGGAGGTGCAGGGAATGTTGTCACTCTGTGTCCTCTCTGCATCTTGGTTGTGCAGGCCATGCACCTCGATATTACTAGTTCTGACCTGAAATATAGCACTAGGCATGCAGCTGCACTGCATATAAAATGGATCCATTAAATGCCTTCTCAAGGAAGCCAGTTTGCTTGACATCTCTTCTACTGAAGCTCATCAGCTTCTGCACTGCTGGGTGCTTATACGTGTCTGTAATGGCAGGGTTGCCCACACACCAATGTGCTACCAGCATGACCCATAAAGAAAGGCTCCACCACAGGTATCCTAATGTGAACACTCGAGAGAGTCTGGAGCTGCTCTGCTCTGCCATCACCAACACAGCCAGGAAAATTTTGGGTAGCTCAGTTGGCAGCTTCTGATTACTGTGTTTCAGACAGGCCCTATGACAGACATCTGCTTTTGACCAGCCCTGTTATTCATCCACTCCCAAAGATCTGTCCTTCTAAGACATATCTCCACACTGTAAAAACCTACCACTCTATCCATTGGAGGCTTAGGACTGTGTGCTTTGAAAGAAAGGCACTGGAGTTGCAAAGCAGCCCTAGCCTATGCAATGCTGCCCTAAGGAACAGGCGTTTTCCTGACCTCAGGGTTGATCATCTTATTTCCTGGAGGCTGAGGATGCCTGAGAGAGTTTTGTTGTAGCCAATGTAATTGTAAATGCTAGTGCTATTCAGGCAAATGCAACACCAGAGGATACTCTTTCCACGTGCTCCTCAATAAAGAACTTGATCAGGTGTACCATCAACCAAAGTCAAACCTGCACAAAATCACATACACAGGGAGCTGTAAAAGACCATCTGTGACTTTCTCTGTGGGCAAATTTCAACTTTGTGTGTGGACACTGGCAGACCTGGAAAGGAAAGGCAGATTGGCTTGCAGACAGTCATGGCTGTGGTCAGATGACCCCTGTGATTGATATTTGCTGAATGAGCAACTAATGATGAAACTGATCTTTGGGCAGGGCTTCCACATGCACCTTGCAGGACCATAGGTTTTGCAGATGTCATCCCTGCTGCATCTGGTGTTACACAGCGTGGTGTGGGAGCCATGTGTGGTGCAGCCAGGTTATCCACCCTCAGGCTTCCAGCTGTGATCCTCCAGAGAGGGGTGTCAACCCATCTTCACCTTGGCAAGAGTTTCTTCTCTGTTGTACAAACACAAAAGCAAATAACCAAACCTCAAAACAAGACACAGCCTGCCTAGCCTTGAATGCAGGCTGGAAGCAACACTGCCCTGAGAGCTCCAGTGGTGCAGAGCCCTGCATGTCAACAGAGATCTGAGTCAGCCACAAAACTGGATGAACGGATGGCCTGGCAGAAGATAAAAAGGACGACTCCTTATCTATTGCCCACACCATCTGGGAACCTCACTCCTTGCCTTCCCAACCCTAATTATTTTTGCTGCTTGATCTCAAGAGGTATTTCTGGCATGACCCATAGCTGAGTGAGCCTGCTGTTCCTCGCTCTCTCTAGAGCAGCTGGCTTTTCAGTCACTTTATTACCATCTTCACCTGTGAATCAGATAATGGCTCATGTGATCCTAGAGCATTAGTCCCGCTTGTGTTGTCGCAAGCTTTTGGACATTCCAATTTTCAGGGGATTATATGCAAAGCAGAAAAACATCAGCCATGCCTTTCATGCTTTCCCCAAGTCTCTCTTTTCCTTGGGGACAACTCTTTTATCTCAGGGAGCCTTACAGAGAAATCAGCAATTCAATTGCGCTATTTTTTTGGCCTATAATTCCACATACTTATTCCTGTTTGATCACGTCATGCAGCGACTCACAGGAAAAGAATGAAATTGCTCCTGGTTGCAGATGCCAGTTGCTTGCTAAAGCAGACTGCATTCTTTTGTATACTCTGACCTTATTTTGTGCAGTCTTTTAACCTGTCAGTCTTGAGGTCTGTTTCTGTGAAGCAGAGACTTTAACTAGTTTTACATGTGAGTTCATCAACTCTGGGCTGGCTTAGCTTTAAGTTCATTTTGAGATCCTGCTGATGAACTTCAGTGGAAGGAAAGGGTAAGTCTAGGATGTAACTCAAACCTGACTCCAAGCACCTGTCCGGTAGGAGAGGTTCTTGGGAACAGACCTTTCCTTATTCTGCCAATGCAGGAGTGAGACTGCAGGGTTCTGTCGTGTTGCAGGGCAGATTAGCTGATCATAATGATCCCTCCTGAACAGATAATCTATAGTTAATCAACACAGTGCATTAGACACTTACAAGCCAGCTCAAACTTGCCTCCAGCCCAAACTGCTAACAAGCACGGATCTCAGCCACCTATCTTACAACCACATCCTTCTGGGATGGACGCCTGCACATATTGTCACCCTGTGTCCACTGCATCCCAGACACTGCTTGAGGTGAGGAAGTGGCTTCCAACTCTCTTGTGTAGGTCTGGTTGTGCAGAGTAATAGCTGAGGTGTGGGTGAATGAGCTCATAGGGCACTGCCTAGTGTGGAGCCCTCCAAGCCTGCAGAGCAGAGGTAGAGGGGAGCACCCCGCTGGGCTAGGACCTTGTGACCTGCCCTCAGCCACCTGAGGGAAGCCAGGCAAGCACAGACCTCACCAAAACCCTGTGCTGAATCAGGGTCTTGATGGCAAAAAGCAGAACAAGTTTGTTAATTACTAAACTTGTAAATCTTTAACTGAACTGAAAATTGTAAGGCAAGTAATTTATTTTATGCACAGATTGTATCTATTTTAATAAGATCCAAAAATAGAGCTTTAACATGGTGGCTTTAAGCTCTGATGTTGTGCAGGGTTTTTTAATGTGAAATTTTCCAGTTTAATGAAGCTGTTTTTTCCTAGAGCTAAAGCATTGTTTTTTGTGTCACAGTGCACTGATGGGACCCACGGGCTCTGAATCCCACCTGACTGGCCAGTGAGAGGCTTGGATTGCTCTCCATGGCTCCTCTGATGCAGGCTCTAATCCTGCCTTGCTAGGGAAAGGGATTGTCTCAGGGTGCAGAGGTGCCTTTAGGGCCTGAGGCAATTCCAGCTCTATCATGAGTTCTTACTCTGAGTGAGACATCCCTGTCTCAATTCCCTGTCCAAACTATGAGATGGTAAAACACAGGACTACCAGGTGCCTTGGAGATCTCCTCTGAGACTCTGATGTGCCACCTGGCTGAACCAGTGATGCCCTGTCAGTCTGCAAGAGTTTTCCCAGTACTTACTGGTGTAGGAGACCTAATGTTGCCACCCTGCACCTCATACAATGGGCCACAGTGGCGTATGTAACATAAGGGACAAAACTCACTGCTGTCAAGAGCCACTGGAGAAGATGAAGATGAGTAGTTGGGAGATTGGTTCTGCTTCTCTTGGGGGAGAATCCCAGCAGGTTTGATCTCCAAGAGCTGAAGTGACCCTTCTGTTATGAAAGCCATGGTCACTGGCAAAGGGACTGTCGGGGATGCTGTGAGCACACAGGCTGCTCCGCCTGTGGATTTCCTGGTGGGCATTCCCCACACAGCTTCGTTAATATAATCAAGGCCAGGACTTATTTAGTGCTCATCCAGTCACAGCCATTGCAAGGGGACTGATTACAGGCTACTCTCCTGGGGCATTATTTCAGTCTGGGACTTGCTGGAGGAGTAATAAATGGCATGGCAGCTGCACCAAAGAGGTATTCCTATGTGACAGAGAAGCTAAAGCCCATGTCAAGGCTTTGCTAATTGCTCAAATTATTGCTGCTGTTAACAGGGCAGCAAATTATGTCAGGGAGCCTTTTAGTAGTCATACTACTCCACCTACAAATGACACACACTCCTGAATTAAGGCTGACAAACAGTAATAAAAAGGAGTTGAACTAATAAAATATGAACGCTGAGAATAAACATCAAATTTAAAGCAAACAACAGCTGAAATATTGACTTTGGCAAAATAAAGTGATACTGAGAGAAAGAGGAAAATGTTATGGAGAGAAGATTAAAAGCACAATTATGGCTCAGGGCAAGTTTTACCAAGCACTTTGGAAACACTACTCAGACATGTCTGTGTGCAGCCAAGCTTTGGTCTGCACTGATGCAGCTGCAAATGCCCTCTCCTGTCAGAGGCCACTGGAACTAGAGAAATGATCCCAAGAGCCAAGACCCCAAGGCTTCAGTGCTGAAAGCATCCTTTCTTCTGATGCTACTGGAATATTAAATATCACCACTCCATCTGCTTCTCCTCATTGGGTGAAATTCCTCCACATTGTGATGTCAGGGGGTACGGCAGACCAGGGATGTGCACCCCGAGCAATACAGACATTCTCCTTTGGAGAAGCAACATGGTCCCCTGCAGCTGATAATGGTTATTACCAGGTAACTGAAACTGAGAGATGGGGACAACTTTGCCTGAGGTAACTGAGATCAAAGGTGTTAATAGGAATTGGATCTGTAAAACTCAAGCTCTTCTTTCTCATGAGAAAGCCCTCTTTCCCTCTGAGTCCAAAACAAGGATTTACTTAGACCAGTGTACCCACCACACACACAAAGGACCTGGCTAATCTCTCATTTACAGCAGTAGAAGGCAGGACTAAGTTACCCAAACCTCTGACTTTCACTGTTTTAGGTCCAATCCAGGTGGAGACCCAGCTCTACATTTGCAGCTGCCCGCCCCTTAAAACTGGAAGGTCTAAGTCTTCATGTCTCATCCCAGGAAGTCTGACCTGAGAGATGAGCCCTCTCCTTTGATTTCCTGTCGTTACAGCTGCCATAAGGAATTCCATTCACCAGAGGCTGTTTTTTTAATAACACTGTGCCCTATTTTCTTGCTTACACTATCAGAGACTGTCAGTATACAAGATACCAATGCCATCTTCTTCCCCCTACACATAGAAATGTGTAGATGTCACACTACTTTGAGCAAACTGATAAAACACCTTGTATTCCAGGGGCTGGGGAACCTCTGCTGGTTTTGTCATAAACCTAATTCTTTGAAGGATTTTTAAGAGAGCTTTTCTTGGTGGATTGTTTTTGTTTGTGGTTTGGTTTGTTGGCGGGGGGGGGGGGGGGTGGTTGGAGAGGGATTGATTGCAGGGACTTTTGGTTTGATTTACTCAAAATCTAGACTTGCCCTACCTAAAATCTGGCTTAGTACCACGGTCCTTATGCTCCCCTCCTCCACTGAATGATGTCAGCCCATGAAACAAGTGGCAATTAATACATTCTCAAGAGTATTTATGAGTAAATAGCTGCGGTTGACCACAGTGGGATGAGGAGTTTGGAGTCATACTTGGTGTGTGCAGTAGGTTTTCTTGCAGGGGGATGGACACTGCTGCGACAGTGCTGGGTAAGAGCTCACCTTTAATCACCCCTCCTCTAAGTCCTCTACTGAATGGGGATTTTTGGTCTCTCTGGAGGGCATTAGTCTGTAATCTCATTAGCAGTAGCAGGCTGTGTTGCCATCTTCCTATGTGACAACCTAAAAGCTTTTAGAAAACAGCTGCTTGTTAGGACAGCACCTATGAATGCAAGGAAAATCATGATGCTATCTATTTCTTGGCTGTATTCTCATCTCTCTGCTTGTTTTCCATGGACTCCTTTTTAACTGGGATGCTAAAATGCACCCCATGTCTCTTGCTTCCTAAACCAGTGCAATCAAAGGCTGACACAATCCCTGCAGCAGAGATCGGTGGCTTTGCAATAATTAACAGCAGTCTTGCCGAGCATGCAACAGTGCAGTGCTTGCAGTAACCTCCCTTTAATGTATTTAATCTTCTTAGTGAGGTGTAGATTACATCACCTCAAACCAACCTTGAAAGCTCCTGATCAGCCACATCAATACCACGAGCGTTGCAGGTGATTTGGTGCCCCGGCCTCGCTAAGCTCTGTAGTAGCAAATTAACACAGCACAGCTGGTGCTTTCAAAAGCTTCACATTCAGAGTAACTGATACAGATTTGGAATCCCTGATGGGTTATGAGCAGAAGATGACTGTTCATGCCCAGAGTAGGAGAGCCTGATATTATCAACATCAGCGTTATTACTGAAAGTTCATTTTTGCCTCTGATTTTAAACAAATCCAAGCACTGGTGTTGCTTGCTTGTAGCAATTTTAAGAGGCTTAATAGCAATGGGGTTGAAAGATTGCTGAGATTTCCTGGGACAACAGCTTGTGTGTTCATGACAAGTATGCATAAGGTATAGCTGGGTTTAATATCTTTATTTTGTTATATCAACTTCATTCTAAATGGGCATGAGGAACAAAAGGGAATAAAGTCCTGGAAAGTCACGGCAGTGTCATCCTTGATGTCAGTGAGGCTGCATGGATCTTGCACAGCCAATCCCCAGGGATAGCCAAGATGCATTTGGGAGCTGCTATCACCCATTTAAGTAAGGTTGATTTTATGTGACTGAAAAAGGCATTTCATTGTTCATCTGTACAACACTTCAATGTCCTGAAGGAAAGAAAGGGTACACAAAGGTGAGAAAATCTCTGTGTAGTGTTGCCCAACTTGTAAATCTGTCCAAGCAGCAAATATTTCATTTAAAACCATGCTTTAGAAAGGATTTTCAATTCAAAATAATTACTAAGGGCTATAACAAAACCGGGGAGAATTGGGTCCTGCAAGGCTATTTCTGTTTGTAAGAGAGATTGATATGAAACATACAGCCTTGGACTTTGGGGCTCTTCTGTCTCACTCAGGCACTGCATCACTGAAATGTGGAAACATTAGCCATAAGCAGGTCATCCAAATCTCCTAAAATAAGAGTATAAGTTCCCCCAAAAGCCAACAGAAAGAGGGAGAGACCACCACAGGTAGCACTCTTCATCTAAATTAACCCATCTCCTGATTTAACCACCTGCTACCTGTTAGGGACACAGGCTGTGGAGTTGGGAAACTGGGATTCTAGGGCTTCTTGGGGCAATGTTGCAGCTGATTCCATTCCATGAGGAATGCTACTCACGGTAGCTCAGCTCTCCTTCTTGTCCTCTGCTCCGGTGAGGTCTGTGTTGACATAGTCCTAGCTCATTGCAAAAGTTTCTCTAGATTTTTCACCTCAATGCTAAAATTTGAAATGGTGTTCAAGCTTTGTGCTTGCACCAGGGGCACCCTGTGGTTCTCCCTGAGTCAGCCAGGGAGCTGGGTTCTCTTCATGCACAGGGAGGTTGGTTCATTTGCTCCATTGTGCAGCCTGGGATGAGCACTTGAGAGAGAAAAACCCCTCAAATTCCCTTCCGAGCACAGAATCACAGAATGGTTTGGATTGGAAGAGATCTTAAAGATAATTTAGTTCCAACCCCCCTGCCATGGACAGAGACCTTTCACTAGAAGGTTTTCTAGGGTAGAAATATGTGAATTTAAATTCAGGGGTTGTTGCATTTTTTCAGGAAACAAAACTTGAGAGACTTCTGGACCTTCTCACAGGAGCCTGGAGAAGGAGGTGTCCCTGTGGCAGCACTGCAAGTCCTGCCTGGGACAGGGGCTTGAGGACACTGTCTTACTCAGTGACTAGTCACACTGACACACTCCTTCTCACTGCTGGCCTGGGAAGTCTCCTGGGCAGACTTTTGTTAAAACAAACCTATTTTGACAAATTTTTGACAATCTCTCTTTTCTGACAGCGCTTCCCACAGTGGTGCTTCCCTGGCTAGCCTCAGCCTGCTTTGACAATATCCACAGGAACCTGCAGGGAAAAGCCTCACGGCAGCAATTAGCACGTTCTAGTCCAGCTCTGTGAGTGGCTGCATTACTCTCAGGTATCTCTGCACAGTCTGACACAGCACCGCAGCCCCCAGAATGTGTGTGGGGCAGGACACCGCCACCAGCCATCCTGCCACCAAGGAAGAAGAGGAAAGGGGCAAGAGAGGTGCCCAGCATCAAATCAAAGGATTACACCCAGTACCTACCTAAAGAATTCCCACCTGAAAGAAATGGCAGGTTCTGAGCGTCTAAGTGCAGCAGGAAAACCAAACTATGCTGCTGGCACTGAGTGTCCTGCTGAGTGTCCTAAGGGTGGGCAGGGAGGTCTTCCAGGGTACTGGGAATGAACTGAACTTTTGAGGTTGTTTTGGGGTTACAGAAAAGCTGGAAAGGAAGTGATCTGACAAGCCGACCTGGCAGAGGGAGAAGCTGGGAGGCAAGGAGCAAATTTCTGTATCCCTACAGAGCAGCCGGTGAAGGGAGGAGTTTTCCAGCTCGGACAGTCTCCTGACAGTGGCATCCTTCACAGAGGCTGAAGAGACATTAATTGTAAATAAACCATGATGCCTTTTACAGAGTTGCTATTTCTGAGGAGCAGTCTCTTGTTTTGGGGTGCAATGCTGAGTAAGCAGCTGGTAACTGAGGTGTTTACCAAATCCTTCAAAAATGGGGTTTCTCCCTCATTTCCCTCAGCTTACTGCCATCTAGTGAAACTTTCTGGGAAGGCGATTAAGCGTCCCCCTCCCTCCCCTTGCCCCCCAAAACCCATTATATGAAGGAGGATATCTCTTCAGGCAGCAGTTGTTCCAGGCAAGTCGGTGCAGCAGGTGAGGGTCAGACAGATAGCAAGACTCTTTGTACTTGATGATCCCATTTCTGAAAGCTTTACTGACTCCACAAAGAAGATTCTAGATCAAAGAGAGGTTTACCCAGCTGCCCTGCATGACTTTTGCTCATGTGACAATCCCTGTGGATCCCCCTGAAATGGGCAGAATTATGGACCCTTTCCCTTAGCTGGTGAGGAGAGCCTCATGTGGGGCTGCAGTGGTGAAGGGGAGTTGCCAAAGTAGTTTGTTTTCTTAAAACAGGTTAGGAAAAAGGGGCTGGGCTCTCTTTTCCTGGTTTTAATCTCTAGAATACAATTATGGATGCCAGTGTGATCAGAAGATGGGGATCTGGATGAGGGCTGTGGGCAGGTAGAAGCACGAGATGTGTGCTAACAGCCAGACCTGAAACAGGGAATGGCAGTCTGGGAACAAGAGTCCAGGGAAGGGAGCAGGGAAAAGTCTCCTGGCTTTATTGGGAGAACTTCAGCTTCTCAAATACAGAATGAGAGGTTTTCTATGCAGAACTCCAATTCAGAAAGCTTTTACTATAAAGAGGAGCTTAGTAAGCTCCATTAAAACATAGCCAACACGTTTCTTTCTGATATATAAAAAGCTATTTATTTCCCATGTCAAATAAGAAATAGCTAATTGCTAAAGAAGCATGGCTTTTCTAACCAGCACTAGCACTGAATTAAATGCATCCTGAAAATTAAGCCACAAGTGGCCAATTCTCCTCTCTCTGTGTGGTCCATGAAGAGCACTGGAGCACCTCAGATCCCATCCTGTATCTAAGCAAGGAAAAACCAGGAAATCATCTGTTTGAAAAATATGCAGACAGTAGCACTGCTCCATAAAGACTGATCAGTTTTGTGTCCTGCATGTTGTGCAACTGTCCTGACTGCAGCTGTTATCTGATACATTGTCCCAATGCAGTGGGACAGAGAAACTTCACAAAGATGGAGAAGCCAAACAGGAACAACCTAGCCCTTAAATATCAAGACAGAGTTGAAGGTATTGAGGACCTTTCAGGGGGTATTTACAGGAGATCATGTCAGACCTGATTAGGAGTCAGGTAAAATCTGCCTCGGAGGGGTCAGGGAGGGGAAGTGGCCTTTGCTCACTCTCAGTTTGAAAGAAATGCCCAAGCCTGAAAGTCTTAATATTGAAGGTTGGGAGGACAAAATTTTAACTCAGTCAGGTCAAAAGAAGGAGTGATGGTTGAGGTGTGGGGGTTGAAAGACTGACTGTGGATGTCTTACTAATTGAAGAATATTGGACTGGAGGTCTTTCAAGATTTATTTGCTAATTTTGTTTTTTTTTTTCTTGGTACATGAATACAGAGATAAATGTGATGAGTGTGTGACAATCAAGTACTTTCAATGCCAAGTTTTTGTGAGGCAGGAAGGATAATATTTTTGTACATCTAACACCTATCAGAGCCATCATCAGATAGTGGGAGGGTTTAGCAAGTTCACTCTACACTAACACACATACAAGGACCAGCCACAACCCAATGTCTGCACCAGGACCGAGACCTAACTCAGTCTTTGAGCAACCTGATCTAGTGGAAGGTATCCCTGACCATGGCAGAGGGTTTGGAATTAGAGGAGGTTAAAGTTCATTTCCAACCCAAACCAATCCCATTCTAGGATGCTGTGATGATCCTGTTATGCCCTGCTCTCACCGGGGTGTATTTGCGTGTTGCAGAATTGCTCAGGATCGAGCATTTACTGCAGTGTCAGGTACCACCAGAGACTCTGGGAAAAGCAAATTAATTCTTCAGCCTTAGAGCTTTGTTTTAGTAGCAGCCCAAACATTTACAGTCCCATTTTGTGTGAAGACTAACTCAGTGTGTGCATACCAAACTATTCATGTACATGTAGTGAGGTCTCCAGCACCAGGTCTTTAGCTACACCAGGCTTTATTCTGGTGGTTGAAGATATTCCACCTAAAAGCACCAAAGGGAGCTGCTGGAGCCAGTGCTTCATCAAGATCAATATACAGGGGAAGTATAATATGATTATTGGTGGATTAAATTGGAGGCAGTAGGAATATCATGATGTGTTTGAGATGTGGGACATTTCATCATGAGGAAGAGAGAAGGAAAAATCCCAGTGTGGTAAAATTGCTTTTGAGACAGGAAGAATGCCTGCATTACTGGGATACCTTGAGGATATTTTTCACAGATTATTAAGACTACAACTTGGCAATTTTCATTATTTATCCTGACCTGAAAACACCAGGTCATAGAATTCACCTCATCATTCTTGCTTTCAAAGACTATTTCCATTTTTACATTAATTCAGTGGCAGAACCACAGATTTTCCTATTCCCACAAAACCATTTTGAAGTTTGCTTTTAGGAAATATTTTCTAGAACCTTTCCAAGACATTTTGTATTTCAGAAGCACTCAATGTATGGCCTTTTTGTAAAACTCTATCTTGGAAGTAAAATAATAACAGTTATTGATTAAACATCTCTGAAAAATAACCAAACTATTTGAAGTTTTAGATACAGTTGAATTAATAGATGAAACTCCAAAAAAGGGGAAAACCCCCCAAACCCCACAATAAAAAGTTTTTCCATTTCATTTTAAATTGTGGTAAATAATTGGAAAATGTTTCAAATTAAATTAACCATTTTTGAACTAGAAGCTGATATCTAATATATGCAATTTACCACAACCCATATGCATGCCTGACATGGCCCTTGAAGCCAAATATTATTTCAGGTTTTCTTTACAAGCAATATTTATTTTTTGTCTCACTGCTTCCTCTGCCAGATATTTTAATAACTTCATAATGTTCTGTTACATGAAAGATATTATAATATTTGGAATTACCATCTTTATATAAATTGAAGGCTGCTATGTTTTCCAATCTGCCAAAAGTTTTTCGAAACGTTTCTGGTGATCTGTTTACCCACTGCTTTTCTGATCCCACATTGTTCCCTGCCCTTTCCCTTGCCCCTAGCCTTGGCCACTCCCTCGGGATCTCCCTGTTGGTTCCTGTACCCCAACTCCGCCCAGGTGCCGCCCCTGAGCCCCTGAGAAAACCCCCTGTACCCCGATCACCAGGTCTCTCTGCCTCTGGGGATCACTGGGACAGGATGTAGCCATTAAAAGATCCTCTGAAACCCTCATGGGGAGACCCTTCTCGCCTCCTTCACCGTCACTGTGTTGTAGAGCTGACAGCTGCCGGAGTAAGAGCGCGGAGCCGTCCGAAATGGACCACGGGAGGACAGAATGGCTGCCCTGCCCTAAGCGGCCCTGCTGAGCTCCCAGGGAAAGCTGCAGCCTGCTAAACTAAACCTAGCACTGCAACAAACTTCCATTTTAAGTCCAGGCCAGAATGTTTCCTTTGACCTGACCAGGCTTTTATGTGACATACTTTGAGAGTTGATGTCACCAGTGGACTTAATGGTGCCTAAGAACAAAATATTTTTTCATAAATACATTTATTAACAAACAGTGGCTGATTTCACTTCTTTCCCTCTTGCATTTTCACCTCTTGATTTCTTGACAGGTATTTTTGTGTTGGTGTTAAGCTCTAAAAGCAACATACATAATGAGTTCACAGGTTTTGTATTATTTGGAGCTATTCTGGAAGGTTTTTTATTTATCTAATTCTCTGAAGAAATTTCTGTGCCTTGTCTCAACCTCTTTTTGGCAAGCCACAGCATTTTAGACAGAAGGAGCTGACCCTGCTGACCCTTGCAGGTCTGTTGGGGGCTTAGGGTAGAGGAGAAAGACAGTATTTCATAGATCATGATGAGCCAAATGGCTTCATCAGGGCCATAGTCATCTTCCATCATTTGCTTTTGGAAACACTGCTGTGGGGTGCAAAACCTGACATCTTGTATTGTGGCTCATCTCCATCACCGTCTGCTCCTCTTCCTCCCCTGGGAATGGCTCTGTGTCTCCGCTAACCTTGAAAAAGCCGACTCAGCACAACTTGTCCACATTCATTTCGCTGAGAATCAGGCAACTTCAAACACAGATAATAGCCCGTTTATGTTGACTCGTGTTTTCCCACCTTGTAAACACCCTCTGAATTTATATTCCCATCATTCCTGCTATAACACTATTCCCTAAGCCATAAAATGAATAATTCTATGCTTTTTGACAGCTAATATTTCTGTTCAACGATATTAATGCATTGTAATTCTGACCTCAATACTGATGCATCACAGCCTGATCCTACTCAGTGCTGAGTTCTCTCTATGCCTTTTGAAGTTCCCTGATGGTGGAAGGCAAAGGTGCTCAGCAATCTGTACAATTGTACTCCAAAGCAGGAGTAAAGGCACAGAACAGGTTCTCACTGTCACTCTAATGTAAAGGTGAGACATATGTTTGCAGGAGCTAAAATCTGCTGGGAAGGGTTCCTGTAAGAAATGGCATCCCCTTGGGATAGATATTCAGCAAGACAATAAAAAGCTTTACATCTTCGTGCTGCTGTGGGCAAAAACAGCGGTTGTGTGTGAGGTCTGTGTAGTGTGTAATTCTAACTAGACAGCAATGGTTCACATGCACAGCACGTTTGTTTGAGCAAAGTTTAGCTTTGGGTTTCTTTAGCTGTCCAATTAATTTTTATGTTAATCATTGCATCTGCAAGAGCAATGTTTTCAATAACTTTGTGCCATTCACACTGCGTGAAAGCCATGAAGACACTTGGAATCACAGTCTGCTTAAAGAGCAACAGGCATCTATTAAAAACCCAACAATCATGAGCTATAAGCACATACACACCTCAACACAGGCTGTATCACATCCATTTCTTCCAGATATGAAAGAGCCATCATGTACCTGAAACTGTAATTTACACAAAAAAACCCCATCCCAGTCTGGATTCACCTCAGTGCTCCTTGGATCAGAAAGGTCAAAATACTTTCAGCAATAAAACCAGAGAGCTCTCTTGGCTGAGCTGATGTACAGAATTAGGCCCTGATTCTTGCTTCATTCGTTTCTGTTTAAAGATGTTTCTAAGTGCTTCTTTTGTTGTGTACTGGTCTGCAGTCCATGATCCTGGAAGAACCAAAATGAAAACATCCCAGGATGATTTCTCCTTCCTCCTAAAGGACCTTAACACAATCAGAGCTGTTTGAAGTATCTTTTTTTCTGGTTACTGCAGTGCTGACTGACAAAATCCTTGAGATAATGAGAAGCTCAGCCAAACGATATTTCCAGCTGTGTTGTACTCCGGGAAGGCTGGCTCTGCTCTGCATGCTGCAAAGCTTGCCCACAAGGCTGGGGAGGCAGAGGTCTGCCTTCCCCATCAGCTGCTGGGTGCACCCCAAATTCTGCAGGGGGAAAGCTGATAAGAAGATTAAAGCTTGCATTTTCTGCAATCAATTCCTGGGTTGTTTGCCTCACTATCTCACATTTGAAGTAACACCCAAATTCGGCCCCTGGGCAATTATTAGAAGCTGAAAGCTGGAGCCAAAGCTTGATATATTTGGGTACTTCGGTGAAATTAATGGATTAAATCCCAGTCAAAACCACTTTAGCATTCTCCCTTCATAGTCTGCAAAGTTAAATTACTCTGGGCAGTGAGATAGAGCCACCAGCTTTAAAAAAACCCCCAGAAACTCAGTTATAATTTTCTTGAGCCTCCAACATGGAGCGACAACATTTTTGCTCCCATAGCATTTCATGGTGGCATCTGTAAACCATGCAGGAGCTCAAGGAGCTGAGGAACACAATGTGTGTGTCAGGAGCTGCCACCAACACAACCCACCACTCCCTTCAGGGAGGAAAGGTTCAGAGGAGGGGAGGGCTGGGAGAACAGATCCAACAGCTGGGAATGACAGGCAGACAGCATCGGACTGGGAAGATGGCACTCATTTCTGACTGAGAGGGATGCTGGCTATGGGAATGGATCTTCCAGGGTTGTATCATGGGTTTGCCAGCATTTGAGGCTGAAGTATTTTAGTTTTACTTTTAACAGAAATCACTGTGGCTTCTCCCAGAGAAAAAAGCAGGATGTCAGGATGGAGATGCTTGTTCCTGAGCTGCACAGGGACTTAGATGAAAGTCTTCACTGGCTTCTTCCTGACCTGGGTGAGCAAGAAATACATTGGGGAAGTACACTCTCCTCTTTCCCCATTAACCCCAAGCACAGGAATGCCTACTGCCTACTGCTAGCAAACAAGGGACCATGGCTTGATATTCAAAACAGTCCTTTCACCCTTAAAGATCTGTGACTCCGTGGTGGAAAGGAGAAGCAAAGGGAAAGGCTGGCTGAAACATCTGTTCTTGCACCTCTGACAGCTTCATGTGGCTTCACATCAACAGTGGCATTCAGGCATGATGTCCTGGGCATTACCAGATGCAGGTGACCAAAAGCATGTCAAAGCAAGGGGAGTGAGCTGTAGTCTCTCTTGTTATGCCACAGACACCCCCTCATACACAGAAATTAAGGTTCATATTTGCAGCCTATGGATATCTTAGGCTAGAAACTTACCATCAGCATCAGCAACCATTTGACTGGCAAATGCTTGCACACACGTGGTGGAAAAAATGATGCCCACTGTCAGAATGAATTTCTGAGCATCTGACTTATGCAAAAGACTTTCTTTTAATGTCTCTCAAGCACTGTGGAATACTTTTATGCCAGTGCCTGCCCGTGGTCTGCTGAGTCTGGAGACTTCTGTTTGGAGTTTTTTTCTTTTCCCTTGAATGCCCTGGATCACAGCAGCTACATTTGTCTGCAGCGCTATCTGCTGTCACTGCTTACTCACGGGGATGTTCAGCTGGGATGTAGAGTTCACGTCATTATTATGGTAGGTAAAACTTTAAGTGTTGCAATGTCAACTGCTGTAAATCACTGTAAGTTAAGTGCTTGGTTAAACACGTCCAGGTCTCTGAGTTTTGTTTCTCCACGAATTGTGCAAGACTTTGCCATCCTGAAGTGACACGGAACAGTTGGGTATCTACCTCGTGTCTTGAGGTGTATGTGTCCTATGCTAGACCATGTGATCCTCAGACCTCTCCCAGGGCCAGGAAGAGGTGTCCCATTTATTCCTCACGTTATAGGAACAAGGATGTCAGTGCTGACTGGTCTTGTACATCCTGGATATGAAAATTAGCTGGGTTTTGTTAACCCTAAGATAACTCCATTACAGCGCCTTATTTGCATGTGTGCTGAAGCACTTTTGCATCTTCTTCCTATCTAGAAACAGTCATATGTGCAATGCTGATACCCAGAACTCAGGTCTTGAAGGTTTTTTTTGTAAAAGAAGGATATGAGGTATCCCTGTCCTCAGTATGCCATGGTAAAACCAGCAGACAAACACAGAGACTTTTGGTTTGGTAGTTATATCTGGAAATGCATCTCATGGAAGGAAAGAGACAGAATGAGGAAGCTGAGGAGCAGGGAGAGGAGATATGGCTGAAAGTCTTCATTGGACACACTGTGGAGACACTGTGTCGTGCACTTAACTGAAAAGCTCATTTCAAGTTTTCCAGGCACCATGTTAGAAAATTAAGCTGTCAGATCTGCTTAGGGGCAACATGCTAACCTATGAAACACATTTTCTTTGTTCACTGGCACAGTGCATTTTAGAAAATCTTCTTTCTGTTATTCCCTCAACATTACTGTCATTCCTAGAATAAAAGCCCTCTTCCCTGCATGAGGTGTGGAGATTTGAGTCTCAAGGAGCTCTCAGTTGATAGGTAGTGATAGTGTTGTAGGTTTGAAAGATGCCAAGGACCTACATCAGAGTTTCACGCCAGATTTCAGTCTCGAGTTGAGCAGAAATATGTTAAAAAATGAGCACTTGGGACATTCAGCCTAACTTCTGCTCACTTGCCCAGTGTGCCTGTCTCTCCATGGAGTATGCAAGAAGCCTGGGGCAGACTGCCCCTCTCAGGTAGCTGTTTCAGATAGCAACAGCTGTGATCAAGCCAGAATGCAGCTTTATGATGCTCTTGGTGTGCTGAGCACAGAAATGTATCCACCTCTCCACACCTTGTGGCATGGCTGTAGACACAGTAGGACAGAAACCACTGTCATGGACTGTCTCTCATTTAGCTATAGAGGAGCCAGCTCTACATCTGTATAAGGCAGGAAAAGGTCAAACTTTTGCCAGTGTACCACACCAAAATACAGTTAGCTCAGTCTTTTGTTGTGCAGGTATGTTTTTATTTCATTTCAACAACTTGCACTAGAAATCTGTCTCTCTTATCATTCCAAAGAAATTAAAATTACTAGGCCAATGTCCTCCTTCTTACAAGCAAGTTAATGAAATTAGACATCCCAAGCGGTAATGAGCAAAGGGTTGGCAATGAAGAACATAAAAGACATTTTGGCTGAAAGGATTTTGATGCCAAAGGGAGTAACTCAAGGAGCAGATTGGATTGCAGGGAGATATACTGAAGGATTTGTTATCAGATTACTCTTTCTGTGAAATTATTCCAAGATCTAACAAATGCTTGTGAATGTGTTGAATATCTAAGAGATTTGAAGAAGTTTAGCATGAATAATTCTACAAGTCACTTGCTTTTTGCTACTCTCCTTCAAAAGGGGAAAATAAGATGATCATTGTGGCAAATCAGGGATGTCAGCATTTTTAGAGTGTGTCTTTCACTGGTGTAAAATAGCTGGGTCTCCTCTGGCTGCAGTGGGATCTGTGATGGGAGTGAGGTAACTTGAAAACAACTGACCTGCTGAAGTTTGTTAGCATAAACTGTTTTGTGAATAAGTGGGCAAAAGTAGTGAACTACTGCAGGGAAGAGCAGGCCATGGCACCCTGGCTATGGCCAGCATCCACCTGGCAGAAGGCTGAATGGAGACCTCTGTGTGAGGTCTGGCACCAGGAGCTTGTAGGAAGTGCTGGACAGCACTCGGATCTGGTCAGTGGCCTCCCTGCCTTCACCCCACACACTAAGCTCAAGTAGAGACCCAGTTATGAGGTGATGCTTTCTCTGCTAATGGACAAAGCTGTGAAAAAGGGTCCATCTGCTTTGTTCTCTCAATATACATGCTTTTCCTTAGAAAAGATTTCAAAGCAATGGCACTGAGAACCACTGAGAATTTTGGACTCCTCTTATTCCTGATGTGGTTTTTTAACTGGCCAAGTGTTGTCACTAGTGCCAGGAGGCACAAACTCAAAGAGGGAAGGAGGGGGCCTGCTGGACCGTTTTGCTAAGATGTGATTCCTGCCAGGAGAATGGTTCAAGACCTTACATTAGGAATGTGCATATTGGCTTAGGAACAACCAGTGGACTTGGAAAAAATATAATTTTCACACAAAACTTGTTGAGCATTATTACTTTTAAAGACTGTGAGCTTGGTTTTCTAGGTTTTCTTAGTAGGAAAATAATCTTGAAAGGAAATAATGCTTTTGTTCAATACATTTCTGCCTTGTCCTTCTTTGGCTCAAATGCCACAGCTGCTGAAATGTAGCTTGCAGAGGAGTGTGTAATGAACTGGGGGGACTGCAGGCTAATTTTAATGCCTGTAGGCACATGGCTACCCTTGCACTCTAGGCTTTTATTCTTATCTGTCATCCTTTGCAGAGCTCTCTCTCTGCCGAGAAATATGTACAGTGTGTTGGTGATATGTGAGCAGCTACTAAAAATGAAAAAACTATGCCAAAAATTCATTTTGGGGAGCAAGCATTAGATTTTAGCCACTGCTGACTCAGCCAGAGGATGACTTTGCCTACAGCTTCTACTGTCCATGTAGATCCAAGGCTTTCTGCATTTCTGCATCTCTAAATATTCCCAGTATGTGAGTGACTTGTTGGCTGGGAGAAGGGTCTGGCCTTGGGATTACCTCACAAAGACCTTAGTTTCCACAAAGCATGGTGTGCACCTGGAATATCCCAGCCAAATCTGAGTGGGAAATTGGTTAAAATTCATGACGTTCTACACCACAAGAACATCCTGTAGGATACCCCGGTTCTGGGCTCAGTTGTTGGTGTAATTATAATCATTACGTGGAACACACAGAGGGGTTATTAAATAGCTGTACTCTCTAAGTATGTACTAATTATATAAAGCACAGTACAAGGACAGCACAGAATGTCTCCTAATAAGAGTAGCCTACATCTCTGGCATCTATCTAAATTAAAAATCTTCTCAAAATAATAACCTTAAGTAACTATGTACTTCAGAGACAGCTGCAAAAGAGTCAGAACTAACTCAATCAACTAAATTATGTGTAAATGGCTCCATTTTTATTAGCGGTTTCCAATGTATAAATATTTCAGTAGTAAAGCAGCCACAACGAATGGATTACTACATTATCTGTTATAATCTCTTTCCTTTCTGTCAGAACATTTCCCTGACCTTAAAGACTAGCTTATAAACTAAAAAATCAAGCAAACAACAAAAGCAGCAAGAGAAAACCAAAGAGGAAAAAAAAAATCCCTGCTTAAAATTCCATCTCTTGGTTTTGCTGAAGATAAAAGATGCACTCTGCACTGAGATATTTGAAAGTGCTGTGGAGGGGAAAGCAAAAGGCCATTTTTACCAGGCACTGTTTGGTAAAAGCACTCCAGACAATTATGATGCCTGTAAATGCAATCTGCTCCAAACACTGCTTGGATAAAAAATACATGGGAAACAGAAATCCCCCAGCAGCTTCTCATCTCTTTGTCCTCAAATGTAGGCTGCCATGCCTCCTAACAGGAAAAAAAAGGATCAGTACAAAACAAATTCTCATTGATTCAACAGCAAGGATGGGACTTCAGCTGCTTGGACACAGCTGCCACGTGAGGTCACCTGCAACCAGGAATGGGGAACTGTAAGGCCCAAGGCCCAGGAGGTGACTCTATGCCACAATGGAGGGGTTTGGATGTACTCTGAAGAGACATATGCTGCAATGAGAGGCAGAATATAATTGAAGTGAATGAATGCAGGATGGGTCTAAAATTTTTTTGAGATGAGAGAAGAAGAAAGATGTCTCCCAAACTCGGTAATGAAATTCAGCCTAACTTCAGTAAACAGTTTCCTGAATCAGAGGCTGGTCCTATAGCATAGTACTGTAGAAGAGACTGCCTTCAGTAGATAAAGGCTGTCAAGACAAGACCATCTGAAGCACTGAGAAGGACCTGCACTCAGCCATAGTAAATGGACAGTATTTCTTCTCATATCTTATTCCTGAAAGGCCAAATTTATCTCCAGAAGACCCAAGTGTGTCTCCCACTGTGCAGGTGATGCATAGGCACAGACATAGTTTTTGACATGTAGTTATTCAGTGGTTCCAAGAGAAACTTTTTCTGGATGTCCCACAGAGGGGTCTGTGATGTAGAAAAGCAGACACAGTTCAGTTCCCTGGGCACACATGTGCTTGTAATGGAAGATGACATAATCATCCCTGAATAAATAAATGTCTTATGGCTCATTCTGCACCTAATGAGGGGATTTCAGGATCTCTGCCTGGAAGAACATCTTTGCATACACTGAAGTACATCCATTGCTGTTCCCTGCACGCCTGCCACTGCCAACTAAGGTCAAGGGCTTGAAGTTGTAAGTGAAAGCAGCCTGGGAAAAGACAGTGCAGGAAGTAGGCTCCAGTCCTTGGTAGACCTGACATGCTGCATTTGCAAGGGCTTTGGTCCTGTTTATTTTCATAACTCGTCACTCCCTTGGAGCTGCCCATTAGCCAACACAACAAAACTGTGCCAAGAGTAAAGCAGGGCAGAAGCTACTGTTTAATTCAGTAAGACAGAGGGGACAGCAGAAGAAAGAGTCCTGGTCATGTTTCATAGAAAGGGTGTGGAAGGATGAGGAATAAATAAAACCAAAGACACAGAAAATCTCCTATTGGGAGTGGAGCCACTTTTGCTGTATTCCAGTTGAGCATCTAGGACTGTATATTTTGCAGTTGTTCTTCAGAATCCCCAGAGTAGATGCACTCTGTGCTGAACATCATCAGATAAAATAATGAGGAGGTCCTGGGAGAAGACCTCTCCTGATCTTGAATGCTCCCTTTCTCTCCAGGAAAATGTAGTGGGAAGGCCTCACTAGAGATGATGGAGAGCAGGTGTATCCAAGGACATCTCTGGACGTGCTCCTGGGAAATGAGCAGGGAAACTGAGCCTGTCTCCCTCCTTTCTTAGGAGAGAACAGTGTAAGACAAGAAGGAAGATTCTTTCACCTCTGTAATATTTCTATTTAAATAATCCCTGGTTAATTTTTTGATAGGAAGGCTGGAGAAAATTACTTATATATCAAATGTCAGGGTGTAAACTCTGTTTTCTTCATTGTCTCTTGGCTAGCTGCAAGGGATCACACCTAGGACCCCTAATAGCTCTTAGGAGCTAGGATTTTTGATAACCTGGAGCCAAACACCAAAAAATATTAGGAACACTTAGGTGGGATATGTGATGTGCAAATATTGCTCTGAAACTATTGGTTTCATGCCGTTTCCCACTCCGTCTGCTCATAATTTCTGTTCTGATTTTTCCCGATCTCCCCATACACAGAGCAACAGATTCTCAGTACCCAAAGCAGCAACACCTTCTCCTCAAAACAACCTCTTTCAGACCTGAGTCTTAGTCACAATAGCATTTATTCTGAAGCTTGACCTATAAATGATGTTATATAGAGATGAGGGTATATCCTCCAAAGCTGGGGGTAAATGACTGGGAGTGAATCAGCAAGAGGCTGGAGAGGGGGCCTTTAGTGCTGATCTCCACCTGTAAGATACAGATAATAACTCTTCCTGTATGGTACATCATAGGGTTGTTGTGATGCTTAATTAAAGCATTTAGAAAGTCTTTCAGCAACATCAGTCTATAAATGTTAAATGAGGCTGTTATTCTTCTTCTCCCGTGGTTACCGTAAATTGTTTTATTGATCTAGTCCATTACACACTCAGGAAAAGAATTGTTTATTGCAGTGAGAACTTTGAGGAGAAATATTTCTTTTCTCCTCACTACGCTCAGAACTTGCTTCCACAGATGTTTTTAATCATCAAACATGTTGACTTAAGTCTACAAAAAGAGGCAGGAAAATACTGGATAAAGTTCCCCACTAACTAGAAGCCTTTTTTCTGATCTTTCCATAACAACTCGCGTGTTCAGTTCATTGGCATCTACTGGGACTTGTATATGAAAGAACTTCAACACGAAAAATATCTCTGCTCTTCAATTATGGCTGGATGAAAAACTAGTTGATATCAAATGGAGGCTTACCACTGTTTCACAATGTTTTAAATCAGATTATGAATGTACTGCAAGCTGATGGTACATAAAAATCTCAAATGATTTCTCTGAGAGTTTGCATGCAAAGAGACTGCAGAATTTGTCCTCAGCATTTAAATGCTTTTAGAAAAATTGAATTGATGTCAGTGCAGAGAAATGATTAATAGCAAAAGATAATTTATCTGCAAGCACTGTTAAATTTTCTTTCTCATTATATGAACATGTAGTCAGGCTAAAAATCCAAAACATATTGTAGCAGCTCCATGCAAAAGCAGCATTTTTAAGATGTCAAAGTATTTTGGCAGTCCAATTATTACTCATAGAATCCTGAAAAATCCTATGTACTTACATTATACTTTTAATTAGTTCACAAGTTAGGCAACAGTTGATAACATAATACTTAACATTTCAGAGAAAGCTCAGGAATAAACAGGTGCTTTGTTACTGTGCTCCCTTCTTTTTCAATTACAGGGAGAATAATGTTTTTACAAGGAATCAAAAAAAGGTTAATTTGTAATTAGAATTTTATTATGGGAAGAGGCTCTGTTTCTGAGTTCTATGACTCACAAGTCCATCATGGACACACAAAAAGGAAAGGGAGGTCAAAAAATACTCCACAGAGATGTTCAGATGCTTGTCCATTGGACAGCAGTTCCCAGCTCAAATAACGTTGTATTAATGAGGAGAGTGAAATGAAAATTTACCTACATAGAGATTAGGAGAAAAAGCAGACAAGAATTTTCCATTCTTTGTAGGAGTAGGAAACTGGGAGATTAGGGGAGTTGCCAAAAGTTGCAGCCGAAATAGCTTGGCTCCTTGGCTCCTAGCTTGGTGTCTCATTATAAGGTAAATTCTAATTTTATGTTCTTTCTTCTCTGGTGTCACATTAATCACTGCAGTCTGGGTGGGGGGTTGAATTCACAGGATGGCATTAAATCTGCAGAAATAGCCCATGGCCCCTTGCTGTGATGTACTGGAGGGAAGGAGGAGTGGATGAGAACCTATATTCAGGTATCTGCTGGAGGCCAGCTCTTGCCTGCCCACATCTGTAGTAGCCACGTTGTTGCCTGAGTGGCATCGGAATTGCTTTGCACATTTTTTTGAGTATTGAAGCTATACTCAGGTAGCTCCAGTGAAATAACACAGCAAGAATGACTAATGCATAGTCAGTCCTGAAAATGAGATGTGTGCAGGGGAAAGAGGGAGATTCTCCTTAGAAAGGAAAAGTCTAAAATAAACTAAGGTGTGGGGAGGAACACAGGAACCGTTTGCAGTGGGGTTCTGTGGTCTACAGTGCCCTTGGCTGACTTGATCCACCCTTCCCTGATCATCACGATAGGAGGACACCTTACTCACTGCCAGGACACTGATGAGAGGCAACCTCTAACCCTGCTTAGAAAGGAAAATAATCCTTGCTCCTCCTGTCAGACAGGACAGACATCCTTCTGCAGTTGAAGTCATGCCTGGAGATTGGCCTAATGGGTAAGTTTAATGTGCAGGATACTGCTATGGCTAATGAGGGTGAGGGTCTTGTCTTTTCTCCAGGAACAGGAATCTGTGAGTGAAATAGCAGAGCAGGTGTATTTGAGACTTTTGAGACTTTAGGCATGGCCCTGTTCTTCTGCTCAGGGCCAGAACAAGGATTGTGACTCTAATTAGCCTCCCATTTCCTTATCCTGAAATAATAACTGAATTGATCTGTGAGACTTCCTTGCTATTCAGCTACATTTTTTGAACTGAGATTTATTTTTAAAGGCAAGGCATACATTTACCTTCAGTGTAGCACAGGCAAATTTGGACAGTGATTTTACATTTTTTTTCTAACTAGCTCTTGAAAAGGATCAACAAGAATGATTTGCAGATTTTGGCAAAGTCAGTGCCAGGTTTGGCCGCACAGTGGCAAGCAAAGCAATTAAGCAGGGTGAGGATATACAGTCTCAGCAATGAGAAGGTTCTGCCATGAAAAATGAGTGTGCAAGTGTTCCAGGTACCTTGGCTCAATTGTTTATGAATATTTCTACGTACCCTAAGTTGTCAATATTCACCATAAATCAGAACAAAGTAGTACATGAAAAATAAACATTCAAGTTTGTATATGTTAGCTGGCTTTTAAGCCTGCAATAATGCTTTGGGTTTTACTCTTAAGCTGCTTGTAGCAATCACAAAGCTAAATTGTGCTTTAAAATGAAATCTGGCAGCCAGCTTCCAGTAAAACTTGACTTCAGGAGCTAAGGATCTAAAAGCCATTCCAGTAATATCAGATTAATTCTAAAACTATTCTGAATTGTTGGAGTTGACACCTGCTGTCCGATAAACTGGCATTTTCCAAGTCCTAAGAAGAAGGTGGGGGAAAAAAATGGAACAAACAGTCTGCACCCAGCTTGGAGCTTACATCCATCTGCATCTTCTTTGCACCCTTGTTCACCTGGACAAGAAAATAGAAGGCTTCAGGGTGGCCTAATTGTGGCCTTCCAGTATATAAAGGGAGCCTATAAGAAAGATAGGGAGAGGCTTTTACAAGAGCCTGGAGTGACAGGACAGGGGGAATGGATTCAGACTGGAAGAGGGTAAGTTTAGATTGGATATTAGAAAGGAGTTCTTTACTGTGAGGATGGTGAGGCACTGGAACAGGCATCCTAGAGAAGCTGCGGTCAACCCAACCCTGGAAGTGTACAAGACCAATTTGGATGGAGCTCTGAGCAACCTGGTCTAGCGAAAGGTGGCCCTGCCCATGGCAGAGGGGTTGGAATGAGATGATTTTTAATGTCCCTTCCAGCCCAGGCCATTCCATATTCTATGAAGAGCACCCAAGCAAAGTAAGATGCTTTATTGTCCACGCATGCTTGTCATTCTCCCTCCTGAATCCCAGCAGTGGGTTTTTCCTAGACATTTAAAGAAGGTAGGAAAATGACTTCTGCTTGGATGTGTACTTCAGGATCTGATCAGTAGGTATGATCAGCCCTGTGGCATGGCAAACTACCTGGTACCTTGTCAGTGACTGTGCATGTTGGAAACTTGCATGCACTTTTGAGGTAATACACCATGGTGGAGTAGGGTTAAGCTAAGGCACCATCCAGCACTCCCAAAAATGTACACCTTCCCAGAAGATGATCCCAGAAGGGGAACCATGACAGTCTCAGCTGAAGTGGGGCAACTTCTCTTCAGCTGCTCTAAGCCAAAATCATTTCCAGACACTCCCTTGTTACCTAGCTTGTGCTCTCACTTGGTGGGTTTCAAACTTCATGAAAAAATTTGAAGAAGTAGCCCTGGAGGAGCCCAAAGCAAGTAATGGAGTGGCCCAAATGCCAGGGCCTCCTCAGCAGGAGGCAGGATCATCCCTTGCCATGATCAATGGCCCTGGTGCCGGGGCCAGGCAGTATGTGCTCTGGAGGGGTCATCACCACACAACACCTTAAATCAACCTGTCTTCCCTCACATTTAAAACTTCTCTTGATTAATGATGCTGAAAACCTGATAAATGAGAATCAGCTAAGTTGTGCATACAGATATCTGGGCAGATTAAATAATTAATCATCCTGTAATTAATAAAGACAGATACTGGCTTTTTCTGAACTTTCCCTCCTCCTCTTCTCACACAGACTTTCAAAAGGTTTTTGACCAAAATAACTACAGACACCAGCCACTAATCCCACTTTCTGGGGGAGGGGGCCCTGCTGCTTTATTAATGTGGCAAAATCTGTGCATACATTTGAGCAGTAATGAGATCTCCAGGGCAAAGTATGACATCTGCTCCAGAACTTCTAAAATACAGGTTAATTTACACCAACCAAACCTCTTTGAAGCCAGGAGGTTTGATTTTCGCTTGTAGACTTAATGTATTAGCGTCTGACAAGCATCCAGCCCTCAAAGGCCTTGCCATTACTTAGCTCCCGGTAAACGAGCCTATCAAAGCGCTTTATAAATAATACAACCAAATAATCTCTTGGCAGAGGAACAGCTGAGTCCTTGGGCACCATCATGCAAGTGGTCACTTGCCCCAGAGGTGGCCACGCCTGCAGGGATGGACCAAATGCCCACAACGTCACCATTATTTCCACTATGAAAATCAAGAAACTCAAGACCCTGAGGATAAGACAAATGGATCTAATAGAAAAGGTAAAACTGAAGTTTGTTTTTTTCAGAGGAGACCAAACTACTTATTTCCCTTACTTTTCTGGTCAAACATTGCATTTCTTGTTT
This sequence comes from Corvus hawaiiensis, assembly GCF_020740725.1. Taxonomy (NCBI): domain Eukaryota; kingdom Metazoa; phylum Chordata; class Aves; order Passeriformes; family Corvidae; genus Corvus; species Corvus hawaiiensis. The sequence continues at coordinate 73,168,541 of NC_063216.1, read as the reverse complement.
CTTCTGTTGTTTGGGTTTTTTTGTTTAGTCGGTTTCTTTTTTGTTTGTTTGTTTGAGTTTTTGTTTGTTTGTTTTGTTTTGTTTTGGATTTTTAAAGAGAGAAGGAAAATAGCCAAGGTATTACAACAAAATTATCAATGTAGTTAATTTTTTTTTTAATACATCAAGAAGGCAGGGACCATTTGTGGTGGGTGGTGCTGGAATTGGGCTATTTGTTCAAGAGCTGTACAGAAATTCTTCCAAATGATGGTCCTTTCACCCCTTTGCACCTTCTTGTCAGAGCATGCTCATTTGGGGCCCTGCATTTCAGGTCCTCATGGAACTAGAAATGGTCCTTAGGAGAAACACAGTGGTCATCAAACAGGAATCTAGAAGATGTCTATAATGAGTTCAGACACCAGTGCCCAACAGAACCTTTCACTTTTGTTAAACCAATTTATCTAAAGTAGTTTATCCTTGGGAAGGTTAAGCGAGAACTCAATTACAACCTATTGGCATTTGCATGAGGAGATTTTGTACAGAACTCAGTTCTTCAAGATGAAGCAAAGTTCATAATGAGCTCTAAGGGATAACAGTGGAGGCCAAGCAAATTCAGACTGCAAATAAGGATATCACCTTTTTCCTTGTTTAATTTTGTTGGTTATTTTTGATGTTGTTAAGAAGAACCTACTAGGGGAATATAGTGGCATATTGACCAGCTGCAGATTTCCAAGCATCTCTTGCAAAAAATATATGCCGCTTGCTTTTAAAAAAGTTACAGACTTGATACAGAAATCACTGGATAATCTTCTGATGCAGAAGGCCACTAATGTTTTCTGGCCCTTAAAATCCATGAACTCACAAATTTGAATGAGATAAAGCAATTGAAAAACAAAGGCCACTAGGATAGAGAATGAGTCAGGTGCAGATGTGTCCTAGACAAATCAATTTATTTTCCCTTGTCTGAAAGGCCCTTCTGACAAATTATTTAATGAGATTATCCTAAATCTTTTTCACAGAAGTCAGCTTCAAATCTGATTTCAGAGATTACCTGCTGTAATAATCCGGACATAATTCCTAAAATGCACTCGGGAATGCTGGGTCCAGTATTGGACACATCCAGGCTACAGAAGAGCAGCAAATACCCCGAGAGGCTCTGCTCACTGGGAGACTCAGGGGAAAGGTACTGTCTGTTTTGCACACTTGCCAAACACAACCCAAAATATATTAAAAGAAAAAAAAAAAGAGAAGGGAGCAAAATTAATGGAGCTTTATGGACACTATCAGGAATGCAGCAGGAAGTAATCAAGTATGAGATCACGTTGCTTGTGTGACTGTTGCCATGACATTCAAAAAGCACTTAGTGTTATCATAGACTATGAATATTCTGTTGGTTGATTGATAGTCTGTGGCTTTTTTTCCTTGTAAGCAAATGCAATGACAATATTAAGCAATTACTGATAATGTCACCCAGCTGCTTTCCTGCTGCCTGGGTGACAAGAATTCTGAACTGCAGGAAAAACAAATTTATTAAAGGATGGAGCGGCGCCCTGTGCTCGCTGGCGTTGCGTTTGACCAGGCACAACACAGCAGAAGGTTTCATCTACAGCAAATGAAAGAAACACATCCTCAGTAAACTTTACTAGGGGAAGTACCATGGGGCTTATTTAGCTCTGATTAGATCAATGAGTCTCTCTAAGCACAGCAATTAAAAATACAATTGGTAGCAATGTAGCCTGCTTTAAGCGTCTGCACGCCTGAGAAGTTTATACAGGGATAAACTTGTTAAAGTACATTTCCTGATTAGTAAATAATCAATATGCAAGGTACTTGGTAGCTTCACAGGGAGCAATGGGGAGGGCCAAATTTTCCTCAGCTAAGTGTTTCACCAGTCTGCTGCCAAGAGCTATTGCATTGGGCTTAATTTGTGGGTTATTTACCAAATTGTGTCCATCTTTTCCCTTAATTATCCAGCAAGGACTATATGTCCCTGCATGCAATGTCTGACCATGAGCCAAGCAGAAATTTGGGCTTGTATCAAAGAATAAATGTTGTCTCCTGCTGTTGCTGGGTGTGATGGAGTCACTGGAAGCATAATGGGAAGGTCTGCAACAAAGCTGGGTGTGAGATTTGGGGTTGTGGCCTTTGGCTACAAACTTGACCTGGATCTGATGGGCAGCACTAAAATATCAGCACCTTATGAAACTACTTACAACACTGAGGACTTGGCAGATACCTCCACTATTTCATGCTTGAAACAGAGGGAGTTTTAGCTGCACTGCTGTGTCTAGGTTTTATTACTTGTCCTGGAAAAGAGAAATCCAGGTCATGCTTCAGATACAGAGAGGCCATCTCCTCCCACCACTTGTGCTGCTCCCTCCTTGCATGCATGAGGTTCTCAGGGTAAGAAGACCTGGTCCAAAGTGTGCAGTGTCTCAGTTTTATGGCTTGCAGGGGAGGTAAAAGGCTGGCTCCTTGCTTGCTGTGAATCTTATTGCTACACGTGAAGTCAAAGCAAATATCTTTACACATGATAAAGATTCAACCCTAAATTCATAGAGGTTAAACCCTATAAAATGTAACAGAGATGAATATCCTGCTCATGGACTTTTGAAGCATTTTATGTCAGGGCTTTTATTTTATTTTACATTAATTTTTATAGGAGGGTTAAAGTAAACCTGTAGCAATAATAGCATTTTCTCTTAAATTTTACAACACTTTGCCAATAAAAATTGGCATTTTGGTATGTGCAGAGAGAAAAATATCAGAGGTTGACAAATTAGAAAAATTGTGAAAGGTTTCACAACAAATACAGGCCGTAGCTTATCAGCTGGGTAAATCTTCATGACATGTAAAAGATAATTTTGAAATAGTGTTTTGAATCCGAAACTGCACATGAATCAACAGCAAAATGCTGGATGGCAATAATAATAATAATAATAATAATAATAATAATAATAATATATTTAAAGGCAGATCTCATCTGAGAGATGAATTCAGGATGTAGGTGAATGGAGATTCAGTGTAGGACACGTGGAGATTGTGTCCACATTTGCACACCACCTTCTAATAAAGTATGGGACACTTTCTGGAAGAGAACAATGGGAATGATTATGGTTTAGAAAACATGACCAGTGAAGAAAGGTTAAGTGATGTAGGTTTCTGTGGTCCAGAAAAGAGAAGCCTGAGGGGTTGTGAAACAGATTGTCATGGAAAGGTGGAAGATAAGGCAGGGATTAATTACAAGAGAAGGACAATCTGGCTTCCTCTGCAGGGAGAAATGAAGTGGGCTTAGGAAAACCTCTTTAAGGGTAAGACTAGATGAGCATTGTGAGAGGAGCCTGGTCACCTGGGAGACAAATCTCTTTGAAATGTTGAGAACAGTTTGGACATACTTGTACTGTGAACAGTGCAAATGTGCCTGTTTTGTGTCCAAGCTTGAGAGCCTTCCAGGCCTAATTTTTTAATAAATTTTGCTGTATACTGAGAGAGTTTGGCATATACTGTCTCCTGAGCAGTTTACAAACAGACAGAGCTTCAGAATATTCTTTTGAAAGATGTGTGGGTGGGCAGGTATTACAACTTCAGTGTAGGAAACTGGGGGAGAGAAAAACAGAGGTTTAAGCAATTTCCCTAAGGCCAAGGAAGCAACAAGCATGTCAGACAAGGTTCAGCTGCAAGCATTTCTGCATCCAGCAATCCTCAGAAGCTCACATCCACCCTTTCCATCTCAGAGCATCTACCTTTTGGGGCTCTCTTTTCATCTGGCTCTATTTTCATGCAGTTGCCTGGCAGCTTCCTTGTTTTTTCCTCCTGAGCACCTTGCTAGTCACCACATCAATAACTGTACAGTTTGAGTTTGTAGCTGCCTTATGACAAGTGAATACAGCTCCTAGCCAGCCTCCAAACCCTTCCACCAAAGCTCTGCTGAGCTGCATAAAGCATAGGAGTGACCCAAGATTTTGTCCCAGTGGGCAAAAGGCTGCCTCCAATGACACCACCAAACTTCCAGTAACAAGAGCTGGATCAGACTGGAGGAGAGTTTGCTTTCTTGCCTGGAAGATGGTCAGCGCATGGCAGGAGTGCATGTCTCAGTGCTCATTGCTTGCCCAGCCTGTTCCCCATAACAAATCCCCAGAAAAAAGACCTCCTAGCCAGCTCAGAATGCCAGTTTCAGAGGGGAATAAGCAGTCTTTAGAACTTGATCAGCTTTCATATGGCATTGGCTTAAGGTGAGGGGTGGTGTTCTGTGAGTTCTTGGTGAAGGAGGTTGCTTGCTCCAAGCACACCACAAACTCATTTAAAGATGAGACCTCTGCCTGCCAAAGCAACAAACACAACAATGGCATCACTTCAGATTGACAGCCATTTCTTTTTTTCTTTTTGCCCTTCATTGTTTTTCAATTCACTTAGATGGCATCCACGGCCTTGAGGGACTAGGAACAATCACATTTAGAATGGTACAGATGTAAATCAATGCTTCTCACTTTTTCCTCACTGAGACTTGCTCATTCACCGAAATATCCTTTCACTTTCTTCTGCCTTTCTACATAAGGCATGGAATACACTCACACTGTGCCGGATGTTAATTAATCTCTCATAATCAGGTGGCTGGAGGGCCCCATTATTACCACGGGTTCTTTTAGAGTCAAGCCAGAAAATCCTTTTGTCTTGTGCTGGAGCATTGATACCAAACCATGGCTGACTCCTCTGTGGAGTTACCTCTTGTATTTGCATCAGGAGCAGCACAGGCCTTCCCAGGCAGCCCCAGCCCCGGCAGTCACAGCTAATTTGTACATATGCTGCCATTGGATGGGTGCCACGCAATTAAGAGGATGCCCTCGAGGCATTAACATTCCTCGTCTCGAAGTGAGGGCGGTGGGAGAAGGCAGCAGAAGTTTATGGGGTGTTATCCATGGGAGTGTGTTATTTCAACAGCATTTGTACAAATCTGTGAGGACGATTCAGAGCCGGGCAGGGAGCCAACACAAAGAGGTTTCTGAGGCCGCAGTGGAAAACTCTTGAAGTCCCTGTTTGCTGGAAGAAGATGGTGATGAGGCAGCATGGGGAGTTGATGGTGCTGGACTGGAAAATGCTGATTTCGCTTCTGACCTGTTGTCTCTGGGACCTGGACAACAGGGGTTACCCACATTCTTTAGGGTGTTTGTAACCCCTAGTCCCAGTAAAAGGCCCATCAGCTAGATCCCTGTGAAGCCCTGACAACAGAAAGGGTATCAAGGTCTTCATCCCTCCTGAGGAGGAACTGAGACACTGAACAGCAAGGACACCAGCGTCCTTCAGGGCCTTGGTATCAAACCAAGGGACCTGAAAGTTCCAAAGGACCAGAGCCAAGATCTTGCCATGACAAGTCCTTTCCACCAGAGAACTTCTGGGGTGCAGGGGCCCTGTGGGTGAGTTTCTTTGGGTTATCACAGAGCTCCTGGCCCTTGGGAATCCATCGGCTGAGTGCCCTGGGATACTATTGCAGCCTTGACTTAGGCTGGGAGAAAGTCTGAGGCTGACATGCTTTGACCAAGACATTTTGGAAGCAAACAAACTGGAAAAGGTTTGACAGGAAAATTTTAAGCCAAATTTCCACCCTGTGTTGCTCTTAGAGACTCAGTGAGTCCCATTACTGTCTGGCAGAAGGATCTTGGCTTCATGGTCCATCCCAAGCTGTGTCCAGACGGTCCTTCTCTAGGACCACCTGGGAATGGTGAAAGTCTTTGCCTTTGCAAGTCTGGCCTGGGCAGGACTGTGTCTATCCTCTTTAACAGCATATTATAGGGAGGAAAACACTTGGTGCCACTCCTCCCTGCCTCACTGCTACATTTAAAAAGCCACAAAATATATAGAATAAATTAATTAAAAATACTGCACTTTCAGCTGCACTGATTTTGGGAGAATTACATTCTCTCCCACCATTAGTGCATTTATCCCCCAGTGCTAAAATGTGTATACTGAGGCTTCAGTGCTGCTGGCTAATTTAGGAGTGTTGCCATCATCATAAAAGGAAGAAAATCAATTCAAATCAAAACCCCACAAACAAACTATGACCTTATTCAAATCAGAAAAAAACCCAATCCCAACCTCTGCCAGCTATGGTAGGATGCCAGAGAACCCGAGAAGCCATGTGAGATGCACAGCATTGATTACTGTGTAATAATGATTTCCCTTCAGCCTGCAGACCCCACCGTATCCTTCATTCCGCATTCCAGAGCGCATCTCTGAGCATCAGCGCGGCTGGGAAGTAACACACACCAGACCTCACTGGGGGCTGCAGGTTAAGTATTGCACTTAGATTTTATGGAGCAGAAGAGTAGATAAATTCTGTCAAATTAATGTAAATGCTCAGCAATAATTTTTGCTTCTAAGAGTCTTTAACCATTTCTTTTTGTGAATCAGCATGAATCTCTCCTCACTTCTGAGATTCAGTTGGGTTTGGTTTTGGTTTTGTTTGTTGAATTTACCAGTTGTTTGCTGGAAATTAAAGTTTTAAATCATTCCTAATTCTTGATCCTTATTCTGTGCTTTCTGGAGCATCACACAGACAAAGGAGGGGCCACAATATTCCTTGCTGAATACAAACTGGCACAGTTCCTTCCAGGAATGTTCCTTCAAGGGTGGTGGTATAACACAAATTTGCATCACTGACTCTCTGCCCTGCGTTTCGTTCCCTTTGGGTTTGGTCTTTTCTCCACTGACATTAATTCTTTTACAACATACGTAATAGGCAATGTAGCTTTATTTCATCTCCCTGTTTGTACTGTGGGTGATACCTCCCAGGGATGATTAATGATTTAAGCTGATTTAATGGTGCATGCTTTCCATAGGGAAAAAAAAATTAAAAGAAAAAAAGAAAAGAAGAAGAAACCCTTTCTCTTTTTCTGCCCAAATTAAAAAATGTTATCTTCTCTTGAGTTTTGGGGTTTTTTTCTCCATTGTTATTTGTTGTTTTTCAGCCTTTGATGGCCTCCCAAACAAATTTACCATCTTTCTGTGCATCTGTGATGTTCCCATATTTATGTGAGTCATTCCCACCAATAAGCCTGGGACTGAGCTGAGTGTATGCGAAACTACAGTTTATCTCTACTGAGTTTCAGGAGTTTTGTCAGGGGAGACTTTGACCCTACATTATGTAGTCTCATTTACCTTATTGTTCTGCCACCTTTCCCTTTTCTTCTTGCTCTATCCAGGAGAAAAGCCAGCTCACTTGGCAAAAGAGGTTTGTTATGTCTGTGGGAGAGATTTGAAACATTTGGCTGATGTTTCCCCCTTGCACTTGCTGAGGCACCAGAACATTGTTACCACCTGTAAAAGGATGTTCAAAAAAACCTCAAACCCAGACATATGTGACAAAACTGTGGTCTAAGCCAAAAAAAGAAAAAAAGTACTTAGAACTTTTAAAGAGCTGGTTGGAGGTTAAAGAAATGCCAAAAAATATTTTTGTTGAATTTTTTCTTCTCAATCTACCTGACAGTCTACTTTAATAATAATGTAGTGTTTACTAACTAGAAAATTTACACTCAACAAGAATGCAAAGATCATGAGTAAATACACAAGAGTGACTTAAAATAGGGTAACTACTGGTATATGCAGACACATATTTCTAAAAATGAGTTGCAGCACATCGTAAAAGTCACACCCATTTTATAAAGCTTTCTTTACTGCCCTGTCAATGGGGGAAAGTAATCAGATTCAGCTTTCATGTGGACAAAGACATTTATTCCAGGCAGAGATGGCACACAGAGAGATGCAAATGGGAGGACGCGATTTCCCTCCCCACCCTCAGCACATGGTTTTCCCCAGTGCCGTGTTTTCGTTTGTGCATTCAGAAGCTGCCTGGCATTTCAGTCAGTTCAGCCCTGCTCACACCTCCTCCCACGGCTGTCTGTTTTGTCAGCCTGGGTTACTCCAAAAAGGTGCAGGGAGAAATGATTAACTGCAGTCAATTTATCTGGAATTCTTAGGGGAATGAATAACATTACCTTAAGTAAAAAATAGCCAGGCGACAGCAGTCATATGCTTGTTGATGTTGTGCACAGCATTGGGTGGATATCAGGGTGAAAAGTTAAAAAATGCCAGGCATGAGTGGATGTTTCATGACGCAATTTTTAATTGCATGATCAGATGCTCCCTTCACCCTAACCTCTGCACCCATATTTTCCTTCTTTCTTGTGTGGGGTGGAGCTGCCTTAAGGATGAACCAGGGAAGGTGTCTGCTTTCTAAAGGGTTCCTTGGCTTTTGTGGCAGACAGAAGGTGCACGAGGAACGAAGCTGGGGAGTGCTGCAGAAGGTGAAGAAGTCTTTGGGTGAAGATGTTTGGTGATGAGTGATTCATATATCCCAAACTTTTACTAATGATCCCTGACATCTAAGCTTTATTTTTGGGTTTCTGAGAGTCACCCCTGGCACATCATTTGAAGAAAGCCTGGGCTCTACCAAAATGGAGAGGGACACAATGAACACAGAAAGTGCTGTGTGATGTTGAGGATACAGAAAAGTCAGAAATGTCCCAAAACTGAAAGAACCCTTTAACGATTCCTTCATGGCTCAATTCTACATCAGTTAAACAGAGACAAAGCAGAGTATGATTATAGGCTTTGATGAACTTTGATACTGTTGTAATTAATATTTCAGAAAAAATACACAAGAAAATTAATAATTCTGTTCTCAGGGCAGTATTCAGTAAATAAGATGTAGGGTTGTTTGGTAGGAAATGAGGAGAATACAAAAAAGGAATAGCTGCTCATTATCTGAGCGCTGTCCATCTTACGAGAAACCTGTGGAAAAAACCATTTGTGGGACTGCATTGTTAGTTGGGACAGGGCTGCAGGGATGTCCTTTGCTCCAGTATTTCCCAACTTTGCATCTTGATGATGTTCCCTCTTTAAAAAGCAGCTTTACATGTGTGAATTTTACCACCCACATCCAACTGGAACATGGGGTCAGGGCTGTAGGGGGTTTCCATGCCATAGGCACATGTTCTCCACCTCATCTCTGCCCCTCTACCCCTGACTCCAGAACTTATCTGGGGTTTAGTCCTGGCTGCCTCTTCTCAAGCTCCTTTCTCCAGCCCTAATCCTCTGTCCACATCCTCCCTTCCTCCTAGACTGTTTATTCCAGCTCAGATTATGTTTCCCCTCCATTTGGTGCCTTATTTTCCACGCTGCTGCGGTTGTCAGCAGGGATCCTGGGCATGCAACACAGGCTTCCTGTCCCACCCATTGGGAGTCACCAGTCTAATCAAGGACAGATCCTGCCTTAAAGCTCAGATGAGCTGGTTCCAGCCTAGATGTTTCTCAGACATCCCTACCAGGGTGCCATCAGTACTAGTAGAAGAGATACCCAAATACCAGTGAGGGTGTGAGCATTGAGGCACTGGTGCCACAGAGAGGTGTCTGATGTTATGAAGACACATTTAATCTCTCATCTTACCTGATCTCTCTCTAAAGATCACAATGCATTAGGGGTGGGGTTGTGCCAACCCTAATGAGGCTAAATATTGCCTTATTTGTGCCATATAATTCTTTGGCCTGATCATGGAATATTTGCTGAAAAGATTAGTCTTATAAGTAATTAGTCTTTCTGGAAAAGAATATCAGTGGCAGCAGATAATACTCAAACTCCCTGTATCCAAAACAATTTAATCTCTTCTAAATGAAATCCATTTTTCTAAAAAAAAATGACTTCCACAGTATTATTCGGAACCTGGCCTTGGAGAGATTCAACTTTAGATGCAGCAGTAATGATTTCTCCTAACTTTGTATTTCAATTCCTAAGCTACTAGAATTAATTGAGTGTGTAATTAAGGAAGGGTTTTCTTACCAATATGATCATGCCTATAATTAAAATCTCACACAAATGTGTATGTGGAAGAATAGGGCAGGGCAGAGCAGGGAAGAGACCAAACTGTCTGACAGGTTTACATCAAAGGACCTGAGCTCCTGCAGCTCTGAGCCAGAGGGAGGGGAGGAAGGGAAGACAGGACTGGCTGATAACTGATTTGATATATTGTTTTTGACCTCCTGTCTTCAAAGCCCCGAGTGGTTTGAGTGCTGTCTACTCTGGAGATGGCTTCTACCTTTAATGTTCCTTCAGCACAGCCAAGCTTTGCAAGTGTTTGTGCTACCAAGAACAGAAGAGTGATGATATCTGCCTGTTTTCAGAGGGACTGGAATGGGTTTGGCTGCTGCTTTGGGCTGTTCCTCGTCAGAGCTGTGGCCCAGGTGACCCCATGTCATGTCATGAGAGCCACCACTTTCCTCTGGTGTTTGTTGCATGGGAGAGCCATGAACAAGATTCTGTTAAAAAAAAGGAGTGGTGCGTTTTTACTGCTGATATTTATACTGCATTTACTACTAAATCAGCCTTAAATAGCTGTTCAGCCTGTCATGTGGGACCCAAGTCAATGTCTCTGCCTCAGGACAGCTGCATTTGGGAAGATTCTCCTGTTCTGAACATGGAGAGATGTTGGATGCTGGGAAGCTGCAACACAGCACCTCCACAACAGCTGAGCTCCTGCACAAAAGGAACAAGGGCATTTCCTAAAAAAACCCAAACAAATCACCAAAATGGGGAGTTGGAGATTGAGATGAAGAAGGAATTGACTCCCTTAGCTGGTCTGCCATGTGTTGTGATACTCTGTGACTGTATAAGGGAGGGGGGAATCCCTCCCTCAGAGGATAACCAAGCCAAGGATCAAGACACTGAGGGAAAACAGGTGTGGATGAATGTTGCATGAAAGAAGCCACCCTGAGCAGGGAAACTGCTCTCTCATTTGTTTGGTATCTGCTGTGGTCAGGGAAACAGGACTTTGTATGTTTAATGACATTGCAATATGTTTGTAAATCCCATCAAAAAGACACCTGCATCTGTCCTCTGGTCTCTGAACTGGAACAACCTGAAGGGCCTGGGATTTTTGTCTTGCTGGCTGAATCCCAAACGGGGTCAGAATTTTGGTCTCATAGATTTGGTGGGGTTTATGTTGCAATGTAGATAAAAGAGCCACGCAGGGAAAGTTAAGGTACATTAGGTGTGTGTTCTCAAGAAGAAAGCCCACAAGCCCAGCTGCACACATCTTTTACATTTATTAAAATCCAGTAAAATACTATAAGAAATAGTTACTGAAGTCTACATTACTGAAGTCTGTGCTGGGGTGCTGAGAGCTATACTGGTATGCACTGGTTATGGATCAGATATTTTTTACATGAAATATGCATCGTGCAAATGCTTTATTGCATTGCATATAGTCCCAAACATTAAACACATGCAGTCCCTACCAACAACTGCCTTCAAAATGACCTAATACATCAGGCAGATGTGCAGGAGAGCTGTTTTTCTCTGTAGATAACTACCAGGCTGGCATTTTGGGGCAACCATCATTTTTTGCTCCATAATCATCTCGCTCATAACTTTCTCATTTTTTCAGCTTTCCCATATTTGCAGCAGTTAAGACTTTGTGACCTTCCCCAGGGAATGCAACCTGTGATTCACAGCTTAAGAGTGGGTGTCTGTCTGAGTCCTGCGTTTGAAAAGGGTGGCCAATTGCCTTGCCAACAGCTGCCATTAAGTAAAATACTTAATGAAACGACTGGGAAGATGAGTGCTCACCAGTGTATTTTCTCTGCACTTCCTAAAGAAGCCTGTGACCCACGCACTGAGCTAGCAAGCTTTATGCTCTTAGTGCTGTCGTTATCAATTTTATTCCCTCCAGTCCATGCCTTGCCATACTGCATTTTAAACATTATTATCAATTATTATTATGTTGTTATTGCTGTGATTGTTGTTATTAATTTCATTTTGGTACCTCTGTGGTGTTTACGTAGCCCCCCCAGTCTTAGGTCCCATGGAAGCCAAGAGAAGGTCCTTGGGCACTTTCAGGCAACATCAGCCACATGAAGGCTTAGGGAATGTAAGACCTTCCTGGGCACCTCTGCTGCAGCCTGGGTTTGCACAGGCTGAGCAAGACGTGGAGAATTGAGGCCAGGGTGCAGGATGGCTTGAGCTGAGACATGGTGTCTGGACACTGGGAGGTGAGCAGGGCACGTGAGAGTAGTTCCTATTTCCATCCTCTGAAAGAACCCAGTGGTATCTGACACACACTGTGAGAGCTTTGGTCACCAAGGCATGCTGTGATCATTCCAGGCTCCAAAACAACAGTGTGCCAAGCCTAACTGCACCTCCCAGTGATGTGGTCCTGATGCTGAGCTGATGATGGCAGAGGGGGGATCAAACTGTCTGTGAAAGGCAAAGCAATCCCAGCATTGTGACTATCCTGGTTCATCTCAGGGGCTGTCTGATAGTCACGGGAGAACTCAGCAAGAGCTGAACCCACTCAACCTGGTGTGCAGCCAAGGGTAGGCCCTAGGATAGTGTAGCTAGGTCCTAGGATAGTGTAGCCTGGACTCGGTTGTGCTCCTGAGGATGCTGAGAATGGACAGTACCCCCCAGGCTTTGGATCATGGGTGAGATACCAGAACTGGAACCACAATCCTTCCTCTTTGAAAACAGAAGCAAAATGCCCCCATTTCCTCCCAACCTTCAGTAGGGAGCATTTGGGGACAGGGATTGTGTTCTCATGATCCTGCACTAAGAACACAAGTCCCTGTGCTGGATTCTGATCTCCCAGCGCTCCGCAGTGCAATTCCCGTTAACAGCGCAGATTCTGGCTCCTGCCCAGGGTATATAAAGTTTCCTTTCTCTGTATGGTAAATAACCCACCCTGCTGACGAATGCCCAGTCAGGCATGGAGCTCACTGCTCTGCTGCAAAGCACAGCCGGGGAGGAAAAATAACCTTTCGGCTTTATGTTCAGTGATATATTGTCTTTAAATCTGAATGGGTTTAGGAAATGTTACAGAACAGAAACGGTTCTGCTTTTCCAGAGGCATAATGTTATGGTACAGCTGTTCCAAAGCCAAAGTCTGCTCTGAGTTATGCCCCTACATCCTCTCTCCCAGGTATTTATAAAATTATGATTAACAGTAGGAGACATAGGACTCCATTATTTCTTGAACTGCCTTTCTTTTTAGCCATCTACAAGCTCAGAGAATTACATATGGCCTCATTAACCTCTGTGTCAAACTGATAATAAGGCAGGGAAGGAGGTACCCCTTCAGCTGCTCGACAGCCTGTGCAGGGGCCCTGTGGAAGGGCTGCTGAGGGAACACCAGCACTTCCCATGCTACGAGCTTCATGTGTCCATATCAGCTCGTGGGTGGTTGCACAGGAACCTGAAATGTTGTGCTTGTGTCTGTGTGCTCACTGCCCATGTGAAGTTACTCCATCTGGGAGATCAGAAACCCCAGAAATAAATGGCTTTGGAAATCTCACTCTGTGTCATTAGCACTGGTGTGTGTCTATCTTGATGGGATACTCAAAATGGGAGTGAAAAACACAGTTGTATCAAAACAGGGATCTGAGACTCCATAGGAGGAATGTGAATGCTTTTGGAGGGACGGGGGGCAACTTTTGTCTTTTGGTCTTTTGGTATTCTTAAAAACACCAGGACTGGTTTCACAACACAGGCAATTATTCTGCCTCTTGGCTTCTACAAGAGTGCTGTAAAGTGATTTTAATATGCATAGCTGTCCAGACAGTGCAGGATCCTAGCCTGAACTTCTGCAAGAAAACTGACGAGATTAAAGGTTAGAATCTGTTCAAATGTTTTGCTGCATGCAGCTGCACAAAAAACCTGCTTATATAAACTTGTTTTCAGTGCCATGCAAGAAAGGTGAAAGACTACAGCAGTCCATAGGTGTAACCCAAACTCCAGACTTCACTTTCCCGGAGGTAATTTCCCCTCCTGATTTCCTCCCCTGACAATCTCAAAGGCCAGCTGTCACAGCCTTTGCTACTTAGGATTCCCAGCATAGAGGATACTTCCCCAAGTTTCTCTGCTTGGAGCCACTGTGAACTTCTCTAAGTAAGGCACAAGGACAACTTAACCATTCTTTGTGAAAGATCCAGTGGTCAAAAACTAAATGGCTTTGAAAACAGAGACAACAGGGTTTAACAAACTAACAATAACACCATGGGAGTTTGCTAATCCCCAAAATCTACAATAAACAGATAAAGTTAATAAGATTCAATAAATGAGAACAGCCCCATTAATGCTTAAAGAGCACTATCTAAATACTACACACATTATTTACTGAGTTCCCTTGCTGAATTCGCTGTGCACAGGAACACTCAAAATTCATTATCTTTGGATGCAAAGCTTAGTAAATTCGACAGTAATTAATCTCCATTTACCCTCCTCGTGTGTTTCTGAACAGACGAAAAGTTCACTGAAAAAGTTCTTTCAGCTGTTCTGAAAGAGAAGCAGTGCTTTGATAAACAAAAAAGCGCCAAACACAGGCTTCTGAAAGGAAAATAGAGCAGTAGCCAGTTCTGCATGGTTCGAGCCAGGTGCTCATTGCAAATTCAGTAGCATGCACTGGCAAGTGTCAGCAGCAGAGAAACTGAAATTACTGAAATTCTTATGCCAGTGTAATTTGCTGAAGGCGATGCGCTGAGGGTTAAGGCAAATTGTGCATGTGTTGAGGATTATAAAACAAATTAAAATGGAGGCTAACAAAAGGAGTGCAATATTTATGCATTTCTTCATTCTTTTCATTTTGCGGTACTCAATCAACTTCACAGTCTCTTAAGGTGGCATGGGGACATTGCTATTGTGTACATTCATTTGCTTTGAAAAAGGGGGCTCAGATATCCTAGGCTACAGAATTTAACTGGTTCTGGTAATATTTATAAGTATCTCCATTAGCCCACCAAATATTTACAACCCACCATTACTTCTAATCAAGTGAAATTTAACCATCAACAAAAAAATGCAGTAACTTCCCTATTCAGTGTGTTCTACTTATCTGCTTCAATTTTGATATAGCAGCCCATTTTACCGTGTAACCCTTCCCTTTCCCTTGAATTCCTGCATTTGTGCACCTTGGTTATACAAAAGCAGAAATATTTTAATCACCCACGGCTTGCTGCAGTGGAGTCCATTACGTGGTGTAATGTGCTTAATGTTTAATACCCAATTTACCAAATATTTTAAAGAGTTCCTAAGTTACTAAGTACCCACTGCATGATCACCCAGTACAGCCCAGGAGCCAAATGGGTTATTACCTTGTGGAATAAGAAACAAGTCCTCTATGAAGTATGATCTTGGTTGTATATTCCCGGCCCTCTGCTGGCAAGCCCTGCCATGGAGCTGGTTGGAGAAGTGAGGACATCGTGTCCATGACTCTGTTCAGTGTCTCAACTCCAGCCCTCCTGCACAATAAACTGGACTTTTCTAGTCAAGATGTGCCCACCTGTCCCTCTGCCAGCTCTGACATGGAGTGACAACCTCTGTGAACAATAGGGAGCAAAGAGCTGACAGCAATCTTATTTTCAGTTGCCACCATGAGATTCATCCAAGTCCACCTGAAGGGATTTAGACCTCAATTTCATTCCAGGGACCCTTGCATTTGGCTATGAGAGGCAGATGTAGGCTGTTCTCACCCAGTGGTGACAGACTGTGAGAAGCACCTGCGGAGTCAGCTCTTCCTCCTACTTACCCATGGAAACAAAGAAAATAGTTTGATTTTATTTTTCTGTCTAAATTTGAGCAGGCTAAATAGAGCTGCTTGGGACTCTAAGGATAAAACGGAGTCTTTATGTGCATTTCACTGTGACAGGGAGATGTTTTCGCACAGGTTCAAATCTTGGAGCTCCCAGACGCTCCAGGCTCTCTCCAGGCGGCTCTGCCAGAAATGACCAGAAGCCCACTGTCCTTCATGTCACTGTATAAACCAAAGGACAAAAAACTTCTAACTAGCTTCCAACAGTTGCAGCCTTAGTGTAAAACAAGTGACAACAGATGGGATCAGACAGACGGGGGAATAGAGGGGGAAAAATGAGGCAGTATTAGGGTGTGACAGGCAGGGGTCTCGGCACATCAGCAGCCTCGCTGTTGTCAAGTTTTTTTGTGTAGTCATCACATATTAAGGTTGTATTTGGGGAGTTAATAGATTTTACACTTGATTTTCTAGCAGGGAGCCACTGCCAGCCATGAAGCATCTTGGAAATTATATTAGTTTTTAAATCTATTCAAGTGATCTATGCATTGTTATTTCTCTGAAAGGTAAAGATGTAAGGGCCAAATCCTGACCTTTATTTTGCAGCGTCTATTTGAATATCTCCATCAGCTGCCATGGAGCTACTCCAGATTAACGGCAACGTAGCACCAACGTCAGGATCTGGATTTTCCAGAGAATCCCGTTGATCTTACATCATTGCAATAGATGATCTAAAATCACATTGCTTTGGCTTGAGAAGATTTTCCCACACACAAAGGAGCTCAGAATCTCTCCCCTTCTCTAATATTAAGGCAGATTGTGATCCAAAGGGTCATGTCTATATTCCCAAGTATATTCTTCTATAGGATCAATAAGTAACCTGATAGTGGCAACTGAGATTACACTTTATGGATGGCATTATTAGGATTTACATTCCAGCTACAAAGCAGGTCAGATGAACAAACAGAATACCCAGTCCTGGACCACTTCCCTTACTCTACTCTGTAATTTTTATAGCTTCACACATGCTGCAGATGCTGATACTACACACGTCTGACTGTAATCCACACATCAGCCTGAGAGCACACCAGTCCTGGGAGAGACTACCTCCAGCAGTCATTTCAAGCCTGGTTAGAGGAGCAGAATGGAAACATCAGCTAGAGCAATGAAAGTTACATTTTCTAATAATGGAAATGAAATGGAAATGTTGGGCAGCTGCTTGGGCTTTCCTCTATTATCTGATTTTAAAAAAATAATACTGAGAAATGCCTTACAAAGCCTAACATTAATGTATGTATTCCTCAGTAATGAGAGATATGAATGGCTAGGTCTATAATCCCTTATAAATCTTACATTCTAAAAACTGCCCATAGCATTGTTCTTGGTAATGGAGAGCTATATGAAGTTGGCAGGTCCTTTTTAAATTATCAACTTACTGTGCAAGACAAAAAAACCTGAACTAAAGTGGAAAAAAAATTACTCCCCTGGAGAATTTCAGTGCAGACATTTGCTGGCAAATTATTTTTATTTAAATCACTTTTCTTGGTTTTAATATTGAAAAGACTTTCAATCATTGAAGAGCCTTTAATTTAGGATAGTGGATGGCAGGGATGTAATTGAGGAGACCAGACTAGCTCATCTGCTTCAGCACAAGGGCTGGACCAGACAATTTCTCAGAATTTTTTCAAGTCTGGCATTTATAGAAAGCAACTCTGGTTTGACTGCCCCTTCAAAACTGTTTGCATCTAAGACATATGAAGATACCCTGCTGCCAGCAAGAATTGCCATTGAATTCCAATTCTTCCAGTCTTGAGATGGAATACAATAGAGTTGGATTGAATGTGGTGATGGACAGGAATCAGAAGGGTTTACTCAAGGCAGTTACCACATGGGATGGAGGCAGTAACTAAATAAAATACAATCAGGATTCAGTCTATCCCCCAGGACCACAAAGAAATAATGTCGCAGGAAGAAATTTTACAAACTAAACCATCACTGTTTTTTCTCTGTCTTTTCCCCGCTGGAATTCAAGTTTCTTTAATAATGAGGATTAATGTCAAACCTTTAAAGAGAGTTGGGAGTGTGAGAAGGCAGCAGACAAGTGCAGCAATTCCTTAGCTCTGCACGCTCACTCTCTTTTACAGCTTTCTGCTCTGGATCCACAACAAGAGGTCTCTCACCCTGGCAGGGTGTTTGGGCACAAAACCACCCACTTTGCTTGTCCATGTCTCCCTTGCTACTGAAAACACCACGCTGGGGTAGCCCAGTGTCCCCATCCGTCCCTGTGCCGCAGGTACTCTTCCCCCGACCGGCTCCCTGGGGAGCACGCACAGACACACAGACACAATGAGAGCCTCCAACTGGAAATTCAAACAAAAATATGGCTGTCTACTCCGAAAGGCAAACTCATTTACAAAGGTCATCTCTGTCGAGGAAGAGTGATGCGTTACTCCCCTCTTGGAGGCAACTGCTGTCGCTCCTCTGCCGAGTTACATTTACGACCATAGTTTTGAAAAAGAAGAAGGAAAAAAAAGAGAGGGAAAAGAAAAGAGACAAAAGCCCGGCAAGCCCCCTATTCACAGAGCTAGCCCCGCTACTCCCCTTCCCCTCCTCGGGTAAATTCAGCTTCGAAAGATATTAACATCTTTCCCTACCTTCGTTCTCATCGGAGACAGAAGCCCTTCCATTTTGGTCCGATCCTCATGCCAATCTTCGTCCCCCAACTTAGTATCTCGTGCCTGTCTCAAGCATCCCACACGAACAAGAGCATGTCAGGGACCGCCAGCGACACCCTTCACGGGAGCTCAGCCAGCTGCCAACCTGCCAACTTGCAATCCTCAGCCGCGTGGAGCACCGTTCCTGGAGAGACCTTCCTCCCTCTGCCTCCTCTCTCGCTCTCTGTGCATAATCTGCCCGCAGCTATGTTTGTACCATCGCGGCTGACAAACGATCCCTGCCTTACGTAATGCATTCAGCACAGGACAGGCGATCCCAGCCCCGCCGCGGGGCTCCGGTCGGCGGCAGCGCTGGGGAGGAAGGTGTGGGACCTTGCCCTGCCTATTGTGCCGCTGGGACCGAGCTGCGAACGCGCCCGTGTGCGGCTGATGCTCCTCCGCTCTCCGTGCTACCGAGGAAAGCACCCAGAAAACTTCGTCACCGTGCAAGATCGTGGATTCCCCGCGACTGACTTAAAAGGGTGTAATCCTCATTCCAAGCCTCAGCCCAGGAGGTTTTCCCTGCTCGGGGAACGCCAACAGTTGGAGCATTTTCTGCTGGGCGCGTTTGCTGTCAGAGAGTGACCAAACCCACGCTGAAAGGGAGTTCCTGACAATTGTCAGCCGGGAATTCAGGGAGAGAAAGAAGAAAAGCTCACTAAACAAAAGGAATATACTCCTGCAAAGTTGGTCAGCAAAAGATACTCCCTGAATGAATTTCTATTGGCATTTTAATTCAGATCAGAGTATGCTTTTGTGGAAAATTCCCTTATTGCTCCTGCTTTATGCATTTTGTTTTCCGTCATGAAGTGATGCTAGGACTGAATCTCTTTCAGAAAAAAAATCCAACTAAAACCAAGTTTCAGACCTGCAAACACACCAGTGTTCAGTCCACAGGACCAGACTAGACCAGTCCAAAGTAAAACCCTTTTGAAATGCCATCAGATGAGCACAGCTGCCCATCACTGTGCCGAAGGTCAGCTCCCCCTGGGGCCACCTCACTTCCTAACACAGGCACAAAAAGGAAACCCCTTCCTCAGCCCAGAGGTTGACCTTCCACATACCAGTACCCAACTGCTGTCCAAAAGCAAAATAAAAACCCTGTTACACCACCAGAACTAGATTTTTAGCGTTAGAAAAACCACTGTCAGGCTGGTTGGAGCATATTACAGGTGGAAATTTCTAATGCCCTTTAATGTCAACTCTTAGGCCCCAAAGCTACAAGCTCAGAGACAGTCACTGTCTGATTCAGGCACTGAGCTGGGTCTGGTTAAACTCCTGAAAATACCACGTTCTCTGGATGATGATGGGGATTCACCTCATTTAGCTTTCACCATCTAAAACTCTGCCTTCTGGTCCAAGCCAGCCACTGAGGTTCCTGCAAAACCAAAAAGAGAGACCAATTCCTTCTCAAAGTAATTGGCTGCTCAGACCAGGGACCCTCTCTGACCCCATGTATTCTTCATGCTCAGCCCAGGCTCCCGGAGGCTACACTGAGAGGGAGAAGATGCAAAGGAAAACGTTCATGGTGGTGTCATGGTTGCTTTATGGCATCCCAGGGTGGAAAGTCTGGGATGAACCCAGAGACAAACAAAACACCTGCTCTTTAAGCCCCAACAGAAGCGCTCCTAGACAGTAGTACATGTGAGGGTGTTCAACCCCACACATCCCTTTTCCTCTCTATCTCTTCCAGTCCTTTTGACCATGTAGATATTGTAGTTTTAGGCCATTTTCCTTATTATTCTTTATGGGGTAAAAACAGGGAGGGGAGGTACCCCCTACAGTGATTAATATTAATTTCAAAGATAATTAACAGTTCTCAGCCAAATTCAGGTTCTTATCAAATGTGAACAAATCTGATCATATTATACTGAAGGCAGAGATAAGTTTTCCATAGCTAAAGAGACTGTAGAATGCTGGCAGGCCATCCATTTCTTGCTGGTTGTATATAAATATGTTTTGCTACTGGTATTTACAAGGCTTTAATAAGACTTTGAATAAATGGCAGCAGGAATTCCAGGTTCCAGTAAGACAAGGCCACTGTGATTTTTCTGCTGTACAGCATTGTGCCAGACTCTGATGAGAGGTTTACAAATCTGTGCATCTTGTCCAAATCATCAGGGGAATTTGACTGTCCAAAGCCTCAAGAGGAATGTAAAGAGAGAGGCGCTTTTGGGTATTTTGGAGATGTCAGGCCAGGTAGTCAAGATTTAATGCAATATGATAATGTAGATGATGCAGCCATGGCAGCATATGAACACCCAGTTCTCTTAAAGATCAGCTCTGGTTTGAACTAGGCTAAACCACAGGGCCTCATGAGCTTCCCTTATGTTATCTGTTTACAAGCAAAAAAAAAAAAAAAAAAGCATTTCTTCTAAAGTCCAAAAGAGTAATTCAATCTGGGACCAGAAAAGCAAGCTGGGGCCTTTCCGGTTCAGCAGCACTCAAAGCCTCTCTGATCTGAATGGATTGGGAATTGTGCTGATACTGCATGAGTCAGAGCAGAGCCCAGCTCAGCAGGATGAGCAGGAATGGGAAAGAGTATGGTGCTGTTTGAGCAGCACCCGTGGCTGTGAGCCAGCAGTGAGTCTGCCTATCCACGGAGTGCAGGCTGTGACCCCCAGCTGCATCCCAAGGATGCTCTGGGTCCCTGGGTCAGTTCTCAGCTCCTGCATGGCATTGCTGTGAGCCACAGCTGAAGTGGTGTGTGTGACAGGAAGGTCTGTTCACACCCACCTTCACCAGTGGGA
This sequence comes from Corvus hawaiiensis, assembly GCF_020740725.1. Classification (NCBI taxonomy): domain Eukaryota; kingdom Metazoa; phylum Chordata; class Aves; order Passeriformes; family Corvidae; genus Corvus; species Corvus hawaiiensis. Next base: position 73,147,535 of record NC_063216.1, on the reverse strand, counting down.
CCTGGGGACCCAAGTGATTCTACCTGTGAGTAGTTTTGTCTTGGCTCTTTGGAAAGCCTGGCAATTTCCAGTAAGAGCTGGAACATCAGTGGATGGATGGGTATTGTGCACCACGTCGTCCTCCTCTCAAACTCCTGGCACCAGGTCAGATTAGAGCTGTGCTAGCATCTAGGCAGATCCTCTCCTTTAGCCTGGGCAGCCACCAACCCGCCCTTCTTGTGCTACAGGAGCAGGATGAACACTCTTGCTGTGCTTCAGACTGTTTGCACCCCCTCCTTCACATTCAGAGCAGTAATTTTACAGCTGTGGGAGCCAGAGAAGTTTATCTTCACTTTAAAATGAGAGCTTTAGTTGCTGTAGCCAGGGGAGCAATGCCCCATCAGTGTGTGCCATGGTCTGACACCTCGTTCCTCTGCATAGCTCACAGTAATGCTCAAATTACTGCAGACTTGTTCCACAGCCTCTGCTCCTGCGATTTCAGATCAAAGGCACTGAAAAGGCAAAAGGAGCATGTGAACACTTGCATCCTCATTCTTTTTCTGGAGAAGGGAGCAGCATTTGACTCAGATCCTGGGCAGCTACACCCAGCATATCTCAGGTCCTCCATCTGCAGAAGGAGGGACCAACTTGTCTGGTTTGCACAGGTATTGCAGAGGTTCATCCTGTCTTGGATTCAAACCACCATATCCTAAAAGATGGGAATATAATCGCTCTTGACTAATCACACTTAGCTAATCATGGGAGTAAGAAACCTTGCAACCCCCTCATAGACTGTCATAATTTAAATGTCTTCTGGATTCTAGACAGCAGACCAAAGCAGATGTCTGTCTAGCTGGAACCTGGTATGTCCTACCTGGATTCAGCCTTGGAGCTCAGTCTCTTTCTAGGCTCTGCTGACTACATTGACAGAGCTCCATGGACCAGAAGGAGAGCAGAGATGTCTCTTGATATTTAGCCATGTAGATGTAAATGGCTGAATTTAGCTGCCTGACTCTGGAGCTGAATCTTGCCCTGTGTGCCCAGTAGTAGGAAAAATGGCCCAAAAAATCCTTATGTTCACTGTCAGACTACTGGCTGAGGATCCTTGAAACAGCAGAACTCAGTGGTACATATTTGAGCCCTCAGTTTTCCTCTTGTTCACCCTTTGCAGGTGCATCCATGCTGGGATAAAATTCTGTAAGCTGATCACTTCCTAACCTTTGGGGTGGGGATGCCAACACAGAGCCAAGTTGTGCTGCCTGTAGAAGCCCTGAAAAACGGAGGCAATTTGGATTTGGACCAAATCTCCACTGCTCTGTGATGAAAAAAGCTGCCATCTCCTCCTGCCTTCCGCCCCCAGACCTGCCTGTGACAGGGACAATGGATGCAGCCTACCCTGCACGTGTGCCCCTGGCTGACCTCGCCACTGGTCATTTCATTCATCTAACAAAAGGTAGCATCGCGGTGTTGCCATGGCAACGCCCCGCCAGCTGAATGGCTATAGCATCCTGTAAGGGAGGGGAAAACATCCCAGTCACACACCAGGGCTGTGCTGAAACGTATCTTATATTTAGAACAGGCGGTGCGGGGAATACTAATGAATATTTAACACTCGGAGTGCCTTTCATGCTTGGGTTTTTTTTTATTTTTGTTGCATACTTCCCATAAGCACAACATTTGCTTCCAAATGGTATGAATATTATTGCTACTGTGCTTCTCTCATCACTGCTTCTCCAGGTTTCCCTTGCTTTTCATGAAAGGAAACTTTTCATGGGGTACCTAAAAATGGGAAAGATTTGCTTGCACTCTGCAGGAAACAGTCCCTTTTAGAGCTTTTTTCCTGCCCCCCCCCCCCCCCCAATAAAAATATCTGCTTTCAACAATTAATTCTGTGTGCTGCAGAAAATAAATGAATTAATCAAGCTAACCTTCTTTCATTCGTTCAGGAAAAACACACACCTAAAAATGTCCTGAAATTCCTTTCTTTCCTTTTTCCCAAAATGGTGAGCAGTGAAAAAAAGGGGTGCAACCACCCAAAAGCCCAAACTATGAATAATTTTATGTGCCTTTTTATATGATACATTTAAAAAAAAGGCAAAGGTGGTGGACATGGTGGTGAGTCCCACCTGCTACTGCCCAGACTGTGCAGGCAGATTTGGCACCTCCTGGTGATAAGCAAGCTGTTTTTTTTGAGGATGGCAAAGGGAAGTGAGAACAGCACTGGCTGGGGTGGGATGGGGAAGAGGTGCCCACCCATGTGGGTGCAGCTCACAGCACTGCCAGCCTGGGGACTCCCATCTCCAAGAGGTGCCAGGAGGATGCAGCCTGGCGCTGACTGTGGGTTGTGCTGATGGCTAGGTGCATTCTCTCTGGGATAGCACTTCCTCTTCAGTCTCCTCTTTAGTTATAGGTGAAGTTATAAAAAAGGTTAAAAAATGTGATGTATCTGATCTCACTTTGAAGGAATCTCCTGGCATATATAAAGCTTTGTTCTCAGAAAGGCCAGAGTCTCGGCAATGATTTTAAGAGTGAGATGTGCTCTTTTTACTAGCCAGTGGCAAGGCTCTGGGCTCTTTTTTGAGCTTAGCCACCCTGCAAAAGCTGCTGGGATCCCAAAAGCTGATCTGTGTGCTTCCTGCTTGGTACCACGCCAAGGCACCAAGGATAGAGGCGCAATTCAGCTGGCAGCTTTGTCGGTGATGTGAGGGGAGGAACAGTGCTGTACTGGGTGTGTTGCTTTGGCAGCACTGAGAAACTGGATCTGTGTTTGTTTGTTGCTGGTTGTAGGGCGTATTTTCAATGGAGAAAGGTTTTCCTCTCCGAGGTTGCCAATGCAGTCCTTTGAGATCTGCTCTGTGTGTACAGAGGGAGAGGGACTTGCCTCTGAGGATGCAAGACCCCTGCTCTTTGCAAGCTGTTCCACTGATGCAGCATTTGCATGAGTAAGTGGTTTCAAAATCATTTGCCACTTACCCTTGTACAGCACCAATTCTAGTAAGGGCTAGAAACACCAGTTATTTTACTGGACTTCATCTTTAAGGCTCTAATGACCTCCTTTTTTCCAGAACAGGCTTTTTCCACAAAAGCAAAAGCAGTATGATGAATATTAAAGTCTCAGGGTATTAATAAGGCTGATTTAGCTGCCTTCCAGATTTGGAAGGCAGACACAAAAAAGTCTTATCTGAGGACCATAGGTCATTGTACAAGTCTGAGAAAGACTCTGGCTTACAGCAAAGCCAGTTCAGCATCCTGCCCTGCTTAGCAGGACCATCAGGGTCTGTCCATCCTCCTCCAGTAACTGAAAGGCATTTATCTCTACAACACATAATGATCTCAGCCATTGTTATGACAATTCCTGTTAAGCCAGTGTGGCAGTTTAGGAAGGAAAATCTGCCTCCCTATCACACAAATAAACCACCCCAGCAGAGATGCAGACTGCTGTGTTTGAATAAGCAGATTCCCAGGATCAGGCTCTGCCTTGGTGGCTTGGGCAAGGCTCTTGCTAGCTTTTTTCTTGCCTCTATCCTGGCTCACTGGGAAGATCTAGAGATGAAAAATGGGAGTTGTAGAGATAGGGCTTACAGACTCAAATTGAGAATTGCTGTGAAAAATCTCTGCCCCAGCAGAGAAAATGGCCTGTGGCTGTCCTGGCTCCCAGCAGGTACCATCACGAGGCTGAGCATCCTTCTCAGTCTTCTGACAAAATATGTGCTAGAAATATGAAGGGACTTCTTTCCCTAAATAGCAACTGAGCTATATTTTCCTTTTGCTGCTAGGTATATTTGCTGTTCTGGACGTTAACAGTCAAAACACACACAAAGCCTTTCACTAGAGCATTAGGTCTATGTATGCAGTTTCAACAGTCAGATGATTTATTCATCCACTTCAGGAACCATTCAAACAGGGCACGATGTGGAAAGCAACAAACGCTGAGTGTTTGTGTTTGGTTTGAGAGAAGAAATCAACAGAACAGGATAACAGAAGCTGGTTTTCCAAAATAAAGAACTCCAATCCCATCCCTGTCAATATCTCTGTCAAATTAAACACTATTTCCTAAAGCTACAACTCTGCTAAAGCACAGCTATTATATTCTCAGTTAGAAATCTGATTATAGCCACCTCATGTCTCTAAAAACACAACCTCTGATGCAAGGTGACTCCCAGATACTCTGCAAATGCTCTTAAATGCACTTGATGCTCTATGGACACATCTCTGTGTGGGCTGGAAGAGGAGACCAGCTCTCACAGGGCAGACAAGGCATTAAGTGAGAAATAGCCATTTCTCTGAAGTGTAATGTCATTACAACTGTGCAAATCCTGGATGGTGGTATTTCCACCTGGAGAAGACGAGAAAAGGAGGGAGTGAACAGAAGGGCTTGGGCTAAAGCAGAACTTGAAGACAGGGTAAGAAAGGGGTTGACAAAGTACAAAATAATAATAATAATAATAATAATAATAATAATAATCTGTGGGTGCCCAAAAGGAGTCCTATAAAATACTATTTCATGCAGAGATTCTTTAATCTTTAGAGGCTGGGTTAGTTTTGATGCAAATCAGAACCCCAACTGAAAAGAGCCACCAGAGACCATCTCTTCTCCAAAGTGTATGTGCAGTTTTGATCCCTCCGAGGGTGCAGGATGGGGGAGAATTTTGCAGGTCTCAGGAAATATATCTGTATGTAAAACACTCTGTAGGCAGGAGGATCCCCCGTATGATGGCATCTGAGGTAGATCCTGCACTACCCTTACTTCATGGAGTGCTTCACAGGACGTAATCACATGCCAGAGCACAAGACCAAGGGAAACACGTGATACCTTTTTTTCTTCATGATGATCCTACATTTTTTCATTTTAGGTATTTTTATATTAGTTTGTTCATCCCTGATGAATCCCAGTCTCTAGAACCAGAGAACTGTTTGTAAACTCAGAGTCATCACTATCACTTAGATTATCACTTCTGGGGTAGGAGACAGACATCCCTTCCCTTTCATCTCAGCTGGGGCTCCTGTCACTCCCCCAGATAAAAACTGGTGTTGATAGCATGTTGCCTTATGTTGTAGCGGATATTTCTAGCTATGCTATGCCCATGGCTGCTTCGGTAGCTGCCTGCGAGCCCCTCCTTGGGTCATTGTCCTCTTTGTGCTCCAAGCCCCCCTGGTGATGTCCTTTGGCCAGCCAGCTATTGGTGACTGTGTGTCCCAGCTGTGATTGTTTCTGACCAAGGTTTCACTGACATTGGAAAGAAGACAAGAGCTAAAGCAAATCAGAGGTCCATTCAGCTCATTCAAACTCTTGGTCCTCTCAAACCCTTTCACGAAACTCCCAGATTTGGTTCCTTGGGGCAGGGGCTCTAAGTGCCTGCAGAGGTGTTATCCCCTTTTGAGTGCTCCTTTCACTGCATGAACCACAGCCATGTAGATATTCTTTTAAGAGTATTTCTGATCCTAGGTCTCCCTGCTGTCTCATTTTGCCATCTTTACTGGGCTAATGGGACATTTATGCATCTCCTAGAATGTCAATAAAGATGTAAAATAAAGACGCCGGCACAGCATCCCCAGCAAGGCACAGGAGAGCTCCTACATATAATGAATATATATCATCAGCCTGTTTTCAGCCTAAACAACAATCCCCACTTGCATAAAGACCTCATTTGAATTAATATCTGATGCTGGATTTTATGGCACTTTTGGATGCTGTTAAAACTCAGGGACCCCAGACTTTCTTTATCTGGAAACAACAAGAAAACTCATCAAGACAGGTCAGAGGTGGGATTCATCTCAGCTAACTTCAAATATCTATAGTGTGATACTGCTCCAGTTTAGCTGGTCCATTATAAGTTCTTTATAGTAACTGGAATGAACTGGCACTTCTAAGGCTCAGTTCCCTTGACCTGTGCTAGGAAAAGGTGACATGTGCCCTTACTGCCCAACAAAAATGCATTTTTCTTTGTTTCCTGTGCCGCAGTCCTGACAGAAATAAAGATGACAGCATATCATTAAGGTTTCTACTCATTATCCTAACACCCTGATTGCCCATCTGAAATACTTTGCATGCAACAAGAAAAGCAATCACTGTGATGATGGAGCTGAACTTCTATAATGGTGGGTGTTCTACAACATGTGGCAAAAGCCTGAAATCTGCCCAAAACCTTTTTTTGGGATATTTGCAAAGGCCGTTATCTTTGCAGAGTTCAATAAATTAAACAATTACCATTCACTAAAGTCTTAGCATCACGTGGATGTAATGACTGCTAGGCACTTAACTTTCCTCCAAATTTTCTGTAAAGTGTTTCTGCACCTGCTTTTCACCTGCTACTGCATTTGTGATGATATGAGCACTTCTTAGTTCTCCTTCCTTCTTTACCTTACTTTGTTTATTTAAAACAATTTAAAAGGCAGCATCGTTGTACAAACACACCGTAAAAGGTCTGGGGAAGGAGTCCATTTAGTCAAGGAAAGAAATCCGTGGGATGGGGCTTGTCTGCTATTGATCCAACGGTGGCCAATGCTTGTATTCTATGAATCCTTACAGGAGTTATATAGGTGTAATCTGAAGCATGTAACAGGTGAAAGTCACCTGCAGCTTCCAGAGGGATGAAGTTCAGCCTTAGGAGGGGAGGATGGAGCTTTGATCACTCCAAAGAGCTGTAGCCAGGGCTGTTACGAGCATTGATCTTCAAAGCATCAGCGCGATCGATGCGGCCGGTGCTGCTGTGGTTATTGATGCTGGGATAGCTAAAAATAAATCCAGCCACATGGTGGGGGCTGTGGCATTTGCCCATGAGCAGTAGCCTGACTTGTACCTCAGAGCTCACATGTGTGGGACAAGAGCAGCTCCCCACTTCATGCTCTGGACAGACCCACAGATCCTTGTTGAAGGTTTTGGGCAATGGTGAGGGGCAGTGGGTGCAGAGTGGTGGCTGCTGCCATGTGGAGCATGACTTGTTGTGTGTCTCCATGGGAAGAGGGAACCCACCTTGGGGATGCAAAGGAGGCACCCATGTCTACTCTGTTCTCTGCCTTGTAATCCCTTGAGAGTTTAGGGCAAGTTACCTCTCAAACCCCTATGCACTCGGGTTTACCACTATGAAAGTGGAGATAATCTGTACCTCAGAGGAACATTGCATGGATAAGTCAATTAACTGTGAAATCACAGATGAAAGATGCAAAAGAAATGCAAAGGATTAGTTCTGCAGATCAACCGTGCCAGGCACAAATACATTTTTAGATCCTTTTTTTCCCCCTAACTAAAAATCACCAGCAAGCTGCTCCTTATAGTCCTGCTTAACCTGTTAATGGGGCATCCCCACCAGTACCAGCTACATCTGTGGCTGGCTGTGGAAAGGGGGGAGTGAGGCCACCTGTTCTCAACACCCCTACCTGGGCAGCCCAGGTGGACCCCACTGCTTGGCCCTTGCCTGGCAAATGCTGCAGGTCCAAGGGAACAGCAGCCTCTTCTTGTCTGTGTCATAGACATAGATCTAAAACAGTCAGTCTTCAGAGTCTGTTTGGCTGCCAGAGCTGACTACTACTGAGTTGCTATAGTTTCACCTCAAGACACCTTTTAATTCCTGCAGGACCTCACACAGATTTGGAAATCTATTAAAGAATGTTTTTCTAATTTTAATGCACTTTAAAAACATCCTTAACACCTTGTACTTTTAAAAAAATACAGAATATATATATTTTTTCTCTGAGTGTCCTATAGATAATTAAGTGGTCTTCACTTTAAAAGGTCACTTAAAAACATCATTGGATTTATTACCCACTGTTGATAACCATCTGGGAGGTAAAACTGTCTCACCCAAGGAAAACTCATCCTGTAGCACGGCACCTCTAAGCACCAGTGTCAGACATGCAGACTAGGGTTTCAGGGGATGATTTATCTAGCAGTAGCAAGTGAAGGGGCTCCTGTCCTTCCTTATCCTGTACAAACCCAAATCCATTGCCCAGTGCCCAAAGTCTGTGCGCCCATTCATCTGGGAGATGTTGGATTAGAAAAATAACCCCAAGTAAATGAAAAAAACATGCAAGGAAATAAAAAAACAAAAGTGAATTAATGAGGTTTATATTATCTGCCCTGTGAAGAGCAGTAAGTTACAGCAGAAAGAGCAAACAGCCACAAGAAGGGGAAAACTTTGATCTGCTGCTGGAGAAAGTCTAATGCAGGTCTCCTGTTTCTGCTTGAAGTGTCATTTTCCAGATCATTGGTGAGAAGTAACTTACTATATTTTGTTCTTTGCTTGGTTGTGGTTTTTTTTAAATCAGTTTTTCTTATGTAGGCAAAGTCCTTAGGCACACTTGGGCTAGCAAAATAATGCTTTTGCTGGTAATCTATTTTGTTAAAAAACTTCAGTAAACTACATTACACAAAGGTCTCTTTTGCCCTGGGCTGCCCAACCCAGAAGGGTTGGGCTGTAGATCAAACCTTTACCAATAAGCCTTTAAGAATGCAGAATAGGCTATTGTGTAGATCAGCAGCTTTCTTGAGTTTCATATAGAAAAGAAAAATGTTTAACAGTCCTTACTGTAGCCTCAGGTATCTAAAGTTTCGGTATTACTTCATCTCAAATACAGGGGTCAGATATTGCATTGGCTAGATGTTGAAAAAGCCCCCAGTGGTTGTGTGCTGAGCACATATTTCATAAATACAGTTGCAGTAAGAAAATAGGAAAATACTTCAAAGTGAACAGCATGCAGACTGGCTTCGTACCTACTTGTCTGTCTTAGTTTGTTGGCCACATTTCCAGCTGATGTGAATAGCCGTCTCTAATCCAAATGACATTAACTTAGGCCTGATGGTGGCATTCCAAGAGCAAATGTACATTCTATCACTATTTCCTTGTCTCACACATTTTGTTAAAACAACGGGAGTGTGATTGTGATCCAGAGAAGAGAATGTCCTCTTTTTTCCTGGTGCTACATTCCTCAGGGCTCTGTCTGGGATCTGCTGGATTTAGAGTAGTGGGACAAAGACTTTCTGGCCCTCAGGTTAGGACTCCCATAGCCGGGCTGGCCGAGCTGGATGTGTGGTGACTTCTCCCTCGCTCTGGTTTAAGTGCAGCCTGTTCTGTTGAGCCACTGGCAACAGTGAAGCCCAGACAACTCTGCAGAAGGGAACTTGCTTTGCATGCTGTAACTATTGGTAGGAAATGCAAATGTGGACACCTTTGCAAATCTAAACCTCCATCCTCCCTCCTGAACACATTGCTTCCTGGCAAAGCCCTGTTCCCTTTGCTCTCTTCCCCAGGGCTTCCCAGGAGAAAAATATCTGGGCCAAGGCTGTGTATGGCCACCACTTTATCATATCTGAAGATTTAGCATGCTTGGCCCTTTCTGGACAAGCCTTCACAAGGGGTCGGGTTATGAAACACTTCCTTGCACTGAAAGGTGCAAACTTGAGCAGAAATGACAGCAAACCACATACTGAAATCTTTCAGAGGGATCTGTGTCTCCCACTGCAGTTGCTCTGCCTCCAGGATAGCTGCAAGGCTGACACTAATTTTCAGGCATTTCCAGCTTGGTTTTCTAAGCACTTGCTTATAGCATTGAACACTGTTTAGTTTCAGACCAAAGAGTCTTTCACTGGAGCATCCCATCTTCCCAAGGGTTTTGCTCCCCCTCTTTCTCCTGTTGTGTTGTTACTTCAGTCATGCCAGTAGGTGTTCTCTAAAATCATGGCCCCCTCATGTCATGAGGAGGGTTTCTTTACACAAAAAGGGCTTATCAAGACAGGGAAAAAAGTGGCTGATCAACAGTCCAGTGTCTCAAAAGTTGTTTGCCAGAAGCCAAATGATCAGATACATACATTAATCCTAATTGTGTATCACCTTCACTTGGAAAGCACCTATGGCCCAGCTCTGCATATTTCAGCTCTTTTCTGTTCTGTTGTCTCCTGTGGATATATAAGGACTGGCTGCAATTATGCGTTAGAGCAAACTGAAAAAGAAAAGCCCGTACTTCCAAAGAAATACATCATTAGTGTGTGATCATGGCAGAACTTTCATTATTTAAAAGCAACACATTTTTGCCCATAATTTTTGACGATCACATTTAAAAAAAACCAAATTAAAACCTGCATATTTTCCTACATACGGGTATTGTTGGGACTGTCACACCTAATAAGAGTATGAAAAGAGAGATGAAAAGCACTGCACTCATTTCTGAGCAGCTGGGAACGGCACTGAGAAAAGTGCAGCAACTGAGATTAAGAGAGAGCCTTCACAGCACAAGATAACCCAGCTGCTTGGAAAATCAAATCTATTGAACATACAGATTTCATGCAACAAAACAATGCCTTGCTGATAAAGGAAAATAACAATGCTCACACAGAGTTCTACAGTCTTCGATTCAGTTTGGAGATAAATGGGCAGTCCTATATTTTTCCTCTTTAGAAAAAGCCAGAGTTAGCTTTCCAATTGTGACTATTCATTGCCTCTTTTTGCCAACTCTGAAAAATCAACTCAGAGGTTTTCATTTGATAATAATATACCCCACAATTTACTGGAAAGGGCACTTGCATGGGGAACTAGGATGTAAAGGTCTCATTCCTCACACTGGCTTTAAGAACCTACTTCAGCTCTCCTTCTCCTTCTCCTTCTCCTCAGTCTTCCTATGCTGAAGAGACATCAGTGCCTTTGGGAAATGTTTTGACATGTCTAGAAGAAAAGTGTTATACTACTACCCTATCATTTCTATACTCATAGCTGATTCATGCTAAGTCAGGAATAGTAGGGTCTACAAAGCTGATCAGAAAATGTTTTTCCCTCTGATGTAAGCTGTGTACATCATAAGATTCCACAATTTCCTCTGAAAATTACTATCTGGGCCCAAATGCTTTAGCTTTTTGAGAAAACTGGGTATTTTCTCATGGGAAGTGATGCTTGTTTGATGCTGATCTTTAAATCTTTAACTGAAATCTGCTTTGCCATTGCAAAATGGTTTTATGTGATCAATTTTGATCAGCTGTGGAACAGCAAGCTGCTCTGTTGGGATTTTAAATTTTCATTGCTATCCAAATGTAACATTGTATCTACTGTGAGGTTTTGGTCCAGGTAGAAAGTGTTGACTGTTCCCACCCATTCTCCATTTTCCTTTCTTGCACTGTGAAAACTGAGCACAAAACCACTTTTCCCACACCAAGACCCAGCCTTCTTTCTCAGACTCAAGAAATACACCAAACACTGGACAGGACATTATAAAACCCAGCTCCTTCTTTCCTTCAATGCACCATATTTCCAGTAACCTTCTAATAACCTCTGAATGTGTATGATATTAATTGAGAAAAGCAATACTTCTGGAGTTTTCATTGGCTATAAAAGAAATATGATAGTCTTAATTCCTCTAAATGAAACCTTTTATTTATGCATGAAAAGATGTTTAATATGTTCCCTCTGATAGCCTTTTGTTATGTGTTTGGCATTGTAATAACTGACTAGTCACTCCTGCTCTGGTTTTTTGTTCTGGCTAGTTTTTTTAATCAATGGCACAATACTTTACTTTTCACCAAATGCCTCTGGTTTCCTTGAGAGCCTTTGTAACAAAATTCATCAAAGCATTTGCAAAGTCCAGAGAAATCATTGTTGATCAGTTTTCTTTCAAGTCAACTGCTGTATTGGTGCTGAAGACTTCAGACAAGCTGGGGGAAGGATATCATATTCCCCGAAATAGGTTGTTTAAGTTACAACTTGAGTCCCCTGCAAAAAGCTACCAAAAAGCTACCAAAGCAAGGAGTTCCTCCTTGCTCCTGCTTAGACCAGCAATAATACATATTATAACTTGTAGCCTTGAAATTACTCTCTTGGGATGAATTCCTAGCACCACAAGCCCTTCTTGAGAGGATATAATTAACAATGTTTTGATTCTCCCTCCCTTCTTCCAGGCAAATCTGGACTCCAGCCCTTACATCTTTGCCTTGGTATCCTCCAGCCCTTGTGAAAACTATGTGAGTTTTGGCCTTAATAACAAGCCATGTAAAATCTACATAATTGACCCCTTTTCTGAAAATATTTCAAAGCTTTCTCTTTAATCTTTGAATATGCATGTGCAGAAGGGATGCCCTCATTTCAGAAGACCCCTGTTGCATACAGCAGCCTTCTTGCTGCCATACAGAAAAAACAACCAGGGAGTTGTAAGAAATGGGGGTTTTGCCTCCCAGATGCCCTACTTTTCATTTCTGTGTGATTTTATGCAAAGGAGCTCTATCTCTTTACTTCTGTGTTAGGCATCTGTGGCATTACTGCTCATAATATGATCCACATATCCATGGGGTCAGTGTTGAGGTCCATGGGTCCATGGTGCTCTTTGGGGCTTGCATGAATGGTCAGAAGTAATTTTGCAGCAGCACCCAGGACAGAAAACTTTGTATGGCTGCCTGCCTGGACAGAGAGGTATCCCAAGCAAGTCACAGAGGTGAGAGCTGGATCCTTAACCCAAAGGTCTGGAATCTACTCATCAAAAAACGGGACATGTTAAGGCATTTCTGACTCAGTTCAAACAATAATGCCAGCATGATAATTTTCCATTTGTCTGGTTTGACTGATTTCAGTGCTACCAACTCCTGAGTTGTGAGCCCAATTCAAAGTCCACTGAGTCCATGGCATATCTCCATTTATCGTGAGGGGACCTGAGGATGTGGATCTGACACAGTAGGGGAGATGGTGTTTGCTTTTGAGTTTGGGTTTGGTTTTATTTTTAATTACTTACAAGCATTATGGCCTCATCGTGATTTTTTTTCTGCATCTAAAATTTCTTTTTCCCTTTAATATTTCAGTATCATTCAGATGGCCACCTTTTCTGAACTATGATTTGTTCACCACTTGCTTACTCTGCTCTGTTCGTTGTCCCCCTTCCCCTACCAATCCATCTAAAACTCTTTTTTATTTCTCATTCAATTGCAAAGCCTGTAATTCTTATCTACCAACAGGACTGAGAAAAAGGATGATGGAAGCAGACCTTGATTTCATATCTATGACAAAAACCTGCCTTACCCAGCTCCAGAGAGGGACTTACTGTTTTCCATCCTTTGGATTCAGTCAGTCCTTCCACTTGTTAAGAGAGAGCTCCTCCAAGTCAATATTACTCACGTGTTTATTCAAAATCAATTCTGCTTATTACAGCTTCTGCAATTGTGTCTCACTATCGCTGTCACCTACTTAGCTCACAACCTTCCCAGCAGACTCCCAGCTTGCTGTGAAGTTGCAAGATTGAAGAAAAGAGAAACCAGACAGACACAGAGACCCGTTGATACGGGATGCCACATAGGACAGATTGCCAAGAATTCCTTCATCTGCTTCTCATTCCCCACGCTCAGACATATGTGACCAGATGAGAGACAGTCATGATCTTTGAAATCTCTGTGTTACTCTCAGCTTCTGCTTTCCCTCCTGAAAAACAGAAGGCCACAAAGATGGTCAGAGGACTGAGGCACCTTTCCTGTGAAGACAGGCTGAGCAAGGGTGTTGTTCAGCCTAGAGAAGAGAAGTCTCCAGGGAGAACTGAAGAGCACCTTCCAGTACCAAAAGCAGCTACAAGAGAGCTGGAAAAGGACTTTGGACAAGGGCATGTGGTGATAGGACAAGGATTAGTGGCTTTAAACTGAAAGAGGGTAGATTTAGATTGGATATTAGGAAAAAGTTCTTTATGGTGAGGGTGGTGAGACATTGAAACAGGCTGAGCAGAGAAGTTGTGGATGCTCCACCCCTGGAAGTGTTCAAGGCTGGTTTGAGTGGAACTTTGAGCAACCTGGCATAGTGGAAGCTGTCCCTGCCCATGGCAGGGGGGTTGGACCAAGATGATCTTTAAGGTCCCTTCCAACCCAAACTATCCTTTGATTTTATGATTCTAAGTGATAACTCACACCTAGATCAGGTCGCAGCAAGGATCAGCCAGTGCTCAGGCAAAACCATCATTTAAACAATGTGCAGAGTTTTTATACCTTGATGCTGCCCCTGCTGAAGCAGATGGCAAGCTCCCATTGACTTTAATGAGGCCATAAAAAGCCCACAGTGTGCATGCAATATGGAACAGCTCCTGTTTCAGCCCACGCGCCGCCAGTGTCGTTTTTTCTTTTGTTTGCTCCACAGATTAAGAAAGCCTCCACTGACCCCTGTGGAATCTGCAGCCTGCTCTGCTGAGAGCTGGAGAAGGATGGAGGCCAAATTCAAAGCAAGAGCTGTGTCTTTTCTTGCATCACTGCTATCCCTTAAGCTCCTCTTACCCAGCCCGAGAAAAGAGGCACTCAAGTGCCACATTCACAGGTGACACAAATCATTCAGGAGAGCCAATTCCAGAGCCAGAGGGGCTATGGGAGGATCTCAGGGCACTGAATTATGTAGCAGTAAAATGGCAGATGGTATTCAGTGTCTATTAGTGCAAAGAGAGTTGGGGGGAGAAAATAAACCTACCTGTGTGTATGCAATGCTGCTTTTAAAGTGCTGATAGCAGTCATGAGAGACATGCTGGAGACACTGGATAGTTTTTCTGAAAACATTGGGTCACACTGAGTGGTGGTGAGAAAGAATGTTAGGAAGTCTAAGGGAAAGGGTTGAGAATAAAATGCAGACTTCATTATTCCACTGAAAAAATTTCTGTGCACCCTTGTTTTGAAGACTGTGTTGTTCTGATGACTTTGTCATGAAAAAACAGAGAAAAGAGACAGACATGGTCAAAGGTTTAGCAGGACTTCCACAAAATGGAGGAAATAAAATAGAGACCTTTTGGGCTTGGAAGAGTGATGAAGAGAAGCAAAAGGTTTGTAAAATCACAAACAGTGCAACAAAGAGGAATAGAAGAATAGTACTGGTTTGTTTCTCATAATATAGGGCCTACTGGGCGTGCAGCAATGTCACTGAGTACTAGTTTAAAATGAACTTAACACAGTACTTTTCTTATGCTATTCTATTCTGTCATTAAATGGAAACCTATTGCAAAAAGATACCATGCAGCCCATAGTGTAAGAGAAAATCTATTTCAAAAGAAAATAGATAAAATAAATAAATATTTTTAGAGTAGTTAAGTCCTTCCATGGCTGTTAAACACAAGGGTCCACCTGCAACTTTTAGCTTAGGAAGAAAATTTATTCACTGCAGGATGATCTACATCCTTATTCCTCCCTGTAAGAACCCACAGTGGGCCCTGGGGTCTATGGCACAGTTGTGGGGTGCCTCATACACCTGCAGGTGTTACAGACCCTGTCCTATGAGGACAGCACAATTGTCTGTGGTGGCAAAATAAAGTCTGGCACAGAAAGGCAGCCCTTGTGTCACAAAGAGAGCTGCTGTTCTCCCCTGTATGAGCTGAGGTCTTGGCTTGTGGGTGGCCCATGAAATTAATGTTTTTTGCGGTTGTTTCCAGTGAAGACCCCTGCCCCTTGTGTCTGCAAAAGGCAGGAACAAATACATTTATTTGTAACCTTTCAGGCTTTGAGACTCATTTTTCCATTGATTTTCTTAAAAAACAGGGGCTATTTATACACATTATGGTCTATAACTGTCAGCCCTGTGACAAATCACCCACCCAGTGCCTTGTCAATGATGTGGAAAATATAAACAGATCAAATGAAGTGGAAGTTAGAGAGTACAATGGTGTCAGGGCCATAGCCTTTGACCTTTAAAGGCCAGAGGTCAAATCTGTCTGCACTGAGGAGTTAAAACAACTTGGGAAGTTCACCCTGGTGCCTAGGGAGGGATGAACCAGCATCTTTCCTTGGGACAGGTGCAGAGTTGGTAGAGGTAAGGCCTGGGGTGCATGTGAAGTTTTGCACCGTGACTGGAAAAGCTCTAATTAGAGAAGGCTCCAGTGGTGTCACCAGAGCACCTGACCAGCAGGAAGGTCAGTACTATTGGGAAATGTGAATCTCTGGGAGAAGTCATACAGTTTAACCAGAGGTTTGTGGCGAAAAGATGCTCCTGTCTGAGACGTGTTTCAGTCAGGGGATAGTGGGTAGCAGCACTCAGAAGAGCAACCAGGAGAGCCTCCTTTGCTGTTTGTTTTGCAGCAGTTTGGGTTTATGCAGCTCCTGTGGTGCACAGCACAATGAGCAGCCTTAGGCCAAGTCACTTCACTACTACTTCACCTGTGTTTTTCTATGGAATGAAACACCCTTGTATATTGGGGGAGAAATAGGTTGTTTTCAGACTAACAAAAGCAATGGCTTTTCCATCCCACCCGGGGGGCCATCCCTCTTATTTATTTTTATCGACCCACTCTGCTTTTCCCATTTGAGTTGCAATTTGACAATTGCCATTAACTGCACCTTTAATGGTTTCTCCTGGCTGCTGTCAACACATGAAAGTTAAATAGTGGGACAAGAAATTCATTAAAATCCATTTCATTTTTAAATCCTGGCAGGCTTTTATTTGTGCAAGCCTACCAGGCCTTGATCATAACATTTTCACCTCTTGCAATTGATAAAAATGTATTTACTTGCAAGCTGTGCAGGGCTTGCTGTACAAGAGGTGAGAAGGTGGGAAAGGCAACACAGCCCTCTTCCACCTGTCCTGCTGCTTGCATGGACCCTGCTGTTGCTTCTGGGGGACAGCACCGAGCCTTGGCTGCATTCTGCACTGGATGAAGCATCAGGGGTACAAAGCATCTCTGTATCCCCCAATTCTGAACCACCCAAGGGAGCTCAGAAAACTCTGCACTGTTGGAGCAGCTATAGAATAAAAAATGTCATTTTTTGGATTCCAGCCTCTGAGGGGGTAAAGCGCTTGTCTTTCTGCTTGACAGCAGAGCACCTGTTCTGCTACGCACAGTGAATAATCAGCCGCACGCGATGCGCTTTTGCTGTCGGGGATTAATTCTCTGCAGACAGGTGGGCTCGGGCTCAGCAGTCAGGTACAGCTGCTGCCTCACCTGAGTTGTCATCGCTGCTCAGCAGGTGGGAAGTTCATGGCCTCTGATGGTGGCCCAGGGGCACCCAGCAAACTGTTTCTCCAGTGATGGTGGAGTTGATCTTTGCTGCCAACACAGAGTGGCATTAGGCCATCTGGCTCTACAGATGCAGTGGGGCAGGAAGGAGCCCCTCACAGCACCCAGGGACTGCACAGTTCATAAGGGGGAGGGACCTACCTTTACATGGGACCCTGACCAACCCTCCAGACCCTCGCCTCTGCCCCACAACTGCAGTGGGACAGAGGGGCAAGTCCACAAACTCTCTCTTCCCTTAACTCAATCCAAAAAATAAGGGACTGTCATCACCTGGCTCTGAAAAACCCCAAACCCCAATATGCTCTGCAAAGACTTCAAACATCCAAGACATAGCTTTGCCAAGTCCAGCCTGAAGGTGTGAGCTAGGCTTACTCTGAGTTAAAATAGTCATTAAGGGAAGGATTTTTCTCATTGGAACTCAGACATGTCAAAATCAGATGTCTAATTTTAAGTTGGTCACCTCACACTATGTTTTCTTCTAGCCACAGGTGTCCAGAGGCCACTTATCTGACTTTGGATGCCAATTTTGGGATGACATGAACCACCTGTCGGAGACACCTACTACTTTTCATCAACTATAGGGAGACAGGAGGGCGAATACCCCAGAATTAGATGTCTAATTTTAAAGTGTTCTGAATTAGGTCAGGAAGATCACCTCCTGCCTTTATTGGCAGGGCTGAACTGCTTGGGCCAATGCTCAAGGCACATGACACAACCAAAGTGGGTGGTATCTTGATGGAGGGAAGGACAAGAGTGCCGTGAGTGAGGTGAAGGAGAATCAAACCTAAATAAACTGTGGTGATGGATTCAGGCTATATAATCAAATATATTATATAAGATATATAATCAAATGGGGTGCACCAATCCAGGGCTCTTTCCAATGAATGCAACCACAAGATGACAGAACACCAAGAGTAGATAATGAAGCAGGAGAGAAGCCACTAGGGATAATCTAAGTGCAGGGTCATGGTCTTTTATGTCTTTCCACCTGTTCTTATCGGCTTTGCACTATGTTGTCATCTTTGGGTTTTATAAACAAATGATTTTATCTATTTGCAGGTTAACAAACAGTGTTAAAGGCATTTTGGGGAAAATAAGTAAAAACAAAGGAATTAATTACTTTGAGGTACCATAACAATATTCAAGGTAAGGATTAAGGCATGATTAGCCTTGTCTTTAGTATATTGTGTCTTGTTTATAAAATAGATATATATTTCAACCTCAGCACCTTGGTGACTAGCAGTGGCAGGAGTGTGAAGATCAGTGTTTCCCAGTGATTGCTGTCAGCCTGGCAATCTGTCCAGAGAGTGGGAAGAGAGTAGGGAACAAGCCTTAGCACCCTCTGTCTCAAAAAGGGCTTGGCCACAGCTGTGGAGCAAGTGGCTGTATCACTAGCCAGAGCGAAGTGGGGCTCACAGGACTACATTAATCTACTCTTTCCCAATCAATTGCTTCAGTGAGATTATCACAGACATGATGGATTGGATCACTTAATCCAGTTAGACGGGAGCTCAGGCGGATGGGTAAATAAGGGGAGCCTGGAGTCGTGTGGCCTCTACTGACCCGGAGCAGCAGCCAGTCAAGCTCTCAACGCCCTTCTTGACCTGCTTCTTGGGACTGACAGTGCTAACAAAACACATGCAAGCCACACAAGAGGTGTGCAATTGCAGGCAAAGTATTTGCCATCAGAAGTGAAGAGAGTGGAAATGGCAGTGGTGGCTATTTCTTCCTTACCTTGTGCACCCTTAAGAACAAACAAAAGGTTTCTCGTCCACAAAAACAACAACAAAGAGGAAGAAAGATAAAGCTTGACAACCCATTTAGCTATTCCTGTGCAAATCACAGTGTTTTCAATAGTGGGGAAATGGCATATAAGGCTGGAAACGGCACCACTGGATTTTGGAGGGGGATGCAGCACAGCTGAGCTGTTAAATGAGGGTGCTCTGGCAGCACTAGATCTGCACAGCAGCCAGTCTCTTATGAACAAAATGCAGCCATTCCTGCCTTGTGTAATTTGGTATTAACCAGCACAGTTGCTTAAAATTTAACACCTGAATTAGAAAGATTTTGATCACCAATGACTGCATGCAATGCCAAACTCAGCATGAGCCATCAGACAAGCATCTTCATTTTGTGCATGCAAATCCTGCAGCTGGAAAAGGCAGCCTTTGGGTTGGTTTTTAAAAAGCTGAAATAATTCCACTCCTTACCCTTGATAATACCAACAAAAAGTCTGCTACATTTCCCTCCCCTTTCTAAGAAAGAAAAAAAAGGATACTCACAGAGAGATAAAAGCATGAGTGTGTTAACATAATATATGTGATTCATTATTGGCTGATCAATGATTAGATGTGGCATTCAACTCTAACTCCTTGCAAAGTTTTATTAGAAGGGAGAATTAGTGCCTGGACTGGCAAACAGGGGAGGGTTGAGATCTAGAATCCTGTATATTTATACTGAGTAAGCAGACATCAAAGGATTCTCACGCAGGTTGTGGGCGAGGATTTTGTTTTGGGAGGGTGAGAACAAATCTTCCTTCGAGAGCTCAAAAATGAAGAGAAAAAATATGCATTTTGCTGACACCAGGCATTGAACTGCTGCAGTCAGAAAATGCAACTAGAGCCAAGAAAGGGGAAGAAATGGCAGCAACGAGTAGCAGAAGTCCATTCTCCTTAAATAATCACCACATACATGGGTATGTAAATACACAAATACACATTGAAATATATTTAGCTTACAGATGTTTTCAAAACTTTTAAAATAAATAACAGGTTTTTATAGTCTGGCAAAGCCTGTATTTTGAGGTAATTAAGGCTGATTGCTTTCAGAGCAGCCTGTTAATAGGTTTTCCTTATTTATCAAGGGTCATTTAACATTTGCAGTGCACAAAACATTCCCCCAAATCATCAAGTCACTTTCCATGAGCAAGCCTGATTAAATACATAACATGATGGGTGTCACACTCGACCTCTCTTTGGCTCATAGTGCTCTATTTACCCAGCAGTTTCCATCCCAAACACAGTAGCAGCACCTCATTACTGGTTCCTCGAGCTGCCTTTCCCTTACAGCTGCCCACATGAGGATTTTTCCCTTCTGAGGTCTTCAAAACTTGCTCAAGGCTGTTTTCTTACCTCTGTATAGAGATACCATAATTGCAGGATCTTTGGGTAATATGAACAAAAAAACCAGAGTCACTTCCAGTGGCATGAAACAAAACTTGGGATCTCCCTGGGGACCCCTCTCTCTAAATTTGCCTCCCAGCCATCCCAGAGGAGCAATGCCACCCCTCCAGGATCTGAAGGAGAAGCCAGAAACCAACCACTGGGTCCCTGCTGATCATGTGTAAGGTCCATGGACCTCTCAGACTATCTTTGGAAGATTTTCAAGAGCAAATTGCTGACCACTAGCAGAGTAGAGGTTGATATCTGAACATGAAGAGTTGCAAAGTGTCGTGGTCTGAAGGGAAGTGAGGGGCAGAGCTGTGATCAGATCCAGCAGAGTGACGTGATCAGAGGGGGCTGTACTGTGCAGCTCCCCAAGAGCAGCCAGCCTGGAGGAAATAGGAAGCAGCTGTTTTGTGCAATTATTTCTTCACAATGTATGTATTGTAGGAGAGGGCAGGAAGATGTGTGTTTCTGCGAAGAACCTCTCTTGTGAATAGGTAATCAGCAGTAATTAAAAACTCCAGACAGCTTCTTGGGGGGGAAATCCAAATCATACAGTGACAGAAATGTGAGTGAGACAATTTGCTTCCTCTCCCACAACCACAGCTTGTCTCTGACAATCTGGCAATACTGGCTGAAAAGTCATGCATGACCTTCAGTGGGTTTTGTCTGAAAACCACACAGAATTGTCTGTTTTCTGGAATCAACTCTCATCTTTAGTACCTTAATTTACCAGATCTGCTCTGCTCTATATTTTGATTGCATTTGTCAAGTGGAGAGCAAAAGTGTCAGAGAAACACTAGGAAAAAAACCAGATAATGCCTGACTCTCAGGGAGGGCAGTAGATGAGTAGGAGATACAGAAGAGTGAGAGTAAACTAAACTAATTTCATACTATTTGAGAACTGCCAGCTTCCATCATTGTGCTGCAAATCTTACAGCATTTGATTTTTTTTTCCTAAAGCCCCAGAGAATATAAGGCACTTTTATAGATGTAAATGCATTGCTGTTGCAAAGAAAACAATGAAAATAAGCAAGAATATAATCTCTAAACAAATAGAATGTGGCAAAAAACCAGACCTAACCCCTCCTCAACTTATTTCCTACCTACAACATTCTTCCCTTACGATGTATATGTGGAATAGACACCTTAAAATATATGATAGCACAATTAAAATGGTAGCTTGGCTCTCTGTGGAAAGATGGCATTTATGACAAACTTAACTTTTTCAGCATTTTTGCATACATGTTTAAGAAAGTTGGAGAATATTTATTTAGTTTGGTTAAAATCCCAAAGTCTGAAACACAACTGATGAAAGATACTCAGCTTTTACAGTATGAAACCAACTGATGAAAGATACTCAGCTCTACAGTATGCAAAAACTAAACCAAAGAAACATAATCATGTTTTATTTAAAAGCACACGCATACATACTCTCTGATGAATAATATGAGCTGAGTGAAAATCACTTATTCTTGCTACAACACACTGAACTCAAGGACTTGGTGACGCAGTTGCCAATCCCTTGTTCTCGAAGACCATCTGCTCTTGAATCTCATCTCAAATGCTTGCAGACACATTTTTAGCATTTTTGAACAAGTACATTTACTGGTGCTTCCCTTACACACCTCTCAGAAACCCACAGTCTCAGAATGGCTGTATTTCTCTCTTAAGGGACAGGTAGAAATATAATTGTCATTAAGTTTTAGCGTTAAAATCCCCCTGAGTTAAAGGGGTCAAACTGCCACTTCCATGATCCTGCCTTTCTCTTAGAAGTGGGGACATGTGAGATCAAATCTCATCCAGAAAGCTTTCTTCATAAGGAGGCAGACATGGCATCTTTTAAAGGAAGATAATTCTTAGAGGACTGATGAGGTCACTAAAGAAATACTGACACAGTGCATTAACGAGGGCCAGTCTGATCTGACCTCTGCCTGTGGCATTGAATATTGTGGGACTGCTTTCAATATTGACTATTCTTCAGGGAGCAGGAGGTCACGAGCTACGTGTTTCATACGGTGTGTGAGTGGTTTGTGGATGACTGATGCCTGCTGATCTTTGGGGCTGCATGGATCACTTGCAGTGAGAGGCACCACGTGTGATTAAAAATAACTCTGGGCTCACTCAGGACTGCTATGGGGCAAAAGGTTATTAAACCCAGCTGAGTTCATACTGAGATGATCCAGAGGCATTCACAAGATCTGTTAAGGCAACTGAGGTTGCGGGGTAGGGTCTAACATCATAAAGGGCATCTTAAAATTGCTCAGATTACATCTGTGAGAATGCATCCACCTTTGACTGAGAAAAGCACCCATGCAATAACAGCCTTCTCCTTTAATTTCAGGAAAATCGTTGCATAATCTGGAAAATCACTCCCAAGCTCTGAATGTTTATTTCACATGACCCTTAGTTTATCCCAGTGCTGCATCTTGAAGGGTTCATCTTGCAAACCCTGTCCTTAACAATCTTTAATGTCCATAACTTTAAGACTCATACTCCTATAAAAAGCCTGACAGAAATACATTCAATTACAGTATGATCAGGGGAAGCAAATATTTGCAAAGTAGATTACAGCAAACCTCTTTCCACCAGCCAGTAAATTTGACTTAGGAAAGCAAAAAGCCTAAGAAATCTCTTGAAATCACACCTCTTGAAGGACCGTAATGGTTACAGAAAACTGTATGGTGTTGTTAAGACCTATAAAACATCTGGAGTGGGTGTAGAAAGATGTTCATCCGTACCCACATCAGCTGAAACTTCACAGCAGCCTGAAGGTGTTTCCAACAAACCAAGTCATCCACAGTGACCTTGGTCTTTATCAGTTCATGTCTTACACTCCTTGTCTGACTACATGGCCAATGTTACAGCCAGAGCAGAGGATGGAGCTCACAGGTTTTATCAATTAGGACAACTGACCAATGTGGTTTCTCCTATATTTGTTTTGACTCCCTGTTCATTTATACCCCATACTGAGGCTTTTTCTAAGTCCCTGAGTGACCTTTTTCCCAGTGAGATTTGTGGGACAAGCCCTGTTGATTAGTGATGCTCTGCTCTACCGACTCTCATCTGTGAAGCCATGAACCACCCAACTCGTGACAGATCCAGAGGAGGAGACAGCGGCCTCCTTAACCAGCCTGAGGACCAGCAACACAGGTATTGCCGAGTTAAAGGAGCACAACCCTTGCAGCTCTGCCAGAAAGCACAAGCATGGAGTCAGTCCTCTCTGCCCAGACCAACCACTGCACCTTGCCAACAAGGAGTGTGTGTAAAGTCGTGTTATTTCACACGGGGAATGCTCTTTTGGAGTGAATCTTCTGGTTTGTCTCAACTGATGTGTGGTTCACCTCACAAAGTGGTCTTGAAGCGAGTGACCTGGATTCCTTCCAGGTAAACCCCAACTGAAATATGATGCAGAAGCATTGCAGGAACACACCTAATGTGCTCCAAACATTGATGGACCAGACAGTTTATGGGAGGTGGTTAAAGCTTGCCTGGAGTAAATGCCTGGAAATTAGTGCATAAGAGAGGTCCTTGGCACCAACTGCTTCACTTTTCAGACCTGCAGCTGTAAGGTCACACTGCTTTCTGAGGAAACATGGCCAAAAGCCTCAAACACTGTGACTGTACCATAAAACTCATTTATTGTATGATGGGAGGAAATAGCCTGATTTCAAGACAATTTTCCCCTTGTACAGAGGATCCCACCTCTTTCAAGTCAAAACACAGATGCAATAAGTAAAGCCTCTGCACTAACTCAGCCTAAGTGGCTTATGAGAGATTCTTATGAGCTTAGCAAGACAAGGACCTCTGAGTCATATGCTGACAAATGCTAAACAATTTGTTACTGCATCTTCTCTGCTCTTCTTTACCTCTCTGGAAGTTGTGAACAATTGCCCCCACTTTTTTTGCTTTGTACAGCATTTGAAGTTGTCAAGGATTTTCCAAAGGTTTCAGAGGTCACATTAGACAATCAGGTCTGGTTGAAGTGCTCTTGAGTGATGAACATGATAGAAAATGCTGATTTCAGTAACTGAAGAAGGATGGGTTGGTGAATAAGGTTTGGGCTAAAATATGTGGTAGACCAAGTTCATTATGGAGCTGAGAGCTCTCCTGTCCCCAGCACAGCTGTGACAGCTCCATAATTAGGGAACAGGGTAGGATAAACAGAGCATGGACTATATACAGCTTATATCAGGTATTTTCTTTGGTGAAATATGCAGGAGGATGGAATTGCCTGTATATTAAACATATCATCTGTGCCCTTCAGCTTTGTGCCTCATCTTTCTTAAAACCAGAAAGCATGGAATTAAAGTTCCCAAACTTTGTTCTTGAGGGATACGTTTTCAAATGTGAAATTCCAAAATGCAGATGAAAAATATAAAGTTTAAAAAAACCCAATCACAACAAAACACAACTTTTCTGTTATTATGGGTTTTAAGCCAATACCATTAGGGAAGGAAAATTACTCATGATTTTGAGTGTATGGATCTGTCACTCCATTATAACACAGAATTTAAATGAGCCTTTTCTCATACGATGCTTCAGCTGTCTGTGAGTTGAAGTGCAGTTAACATACATGTGGTGTTAGACTGTGGCACTTGGTAAAAACATAACTTGAACTCAACTGAGACCTGTAGAAGAATAAGAAAGTGGAAATTCAGGAGGAAGAATTCAATTTCTCTCTGTCTGTGGTTCAGATCTGACCTGAGGTGTCAAATAGGCTGTGTAACAGAATCCCCAACAATTCAACGGACTCCCTGTAGACAGAACGGGTCCACAGTGGAGAGAGATTGAAAAATTAATTCCATCTGCCTGTAAGAGGAGGCAAATGTCACCAAGTTAGGAAACACAGAGAAGGGGTCATTACTGAGGACTCACGGTACACGGTCTAACCTGCACACATCAGGACAAGAAACACAGACAGAGATGTATCAAGATCTTTCCTTCTCTCTGAGTAAGAGCATGTTTTATAAACAAATGCACAGCACCTTGCATATATTGTTTAATTTAGATCCTGTCAGTTCTCTTATCACAAACCCCTACTTTCTTGTGGCTTTTAATGATGTCTTCTGTAAACTGCTTGGACGGCCTCTCCCAGGCTGAGCAGCTGCAGCAGGTTGGCTGACTCCCCGCCCCCAAGAATTGGGAAACAGAAGATGTGCCTTTGTGGGGAGAGCATAATGCACATGGGATTTTAGAGTGCCTTCTAGCAGCTCTTAAGAGAATCATAGAATGGTTTGGGTTAGAAGGCACCTTTAAAAATCATTTGGTTCCAACCCTCCTGCCATGGCCAGAGAACCTTCCCCTAACCCAGGTTGCTCAAAGCCCTGTCCAAGCTGGCATGAGCACTTCCAGGGATGGGGCATCCACAGCTTCTCTGGGCAACCTGTGCCAGGGCCTCACCACCCTCACTGTAATAACTTTCTTGCTAATATCTAATCTAACCTGCCTTCTCTCAGTTTAAAGCCATCCTATCTTCTTTCGGTTTAAAGCCATTACGCCTTGTGCAGTCACTTAATGCCCTTGCTGATATCCCCTCTCAGCTCCCTTGTAGACCCCCTTCAGGTACTGGAAAGTGCTCCAAGGTGACACCTTCTCTTCTCCAGGGATCCTCAGCCCAGCTCTGGACACCTGTAATTCCAGGCGGGTGTACCCATGTCCAAACCAGAGCTCAAGCCAGGGACCCCAAAGAGCAAACTACCCAGTGAAAAATCAAACATCAAATGCAGGGGCAGGAGGCTGAGCCGGCTCCACTGCCAGCCCACCACAGGCATCCAATGGCAGCAGCCTGCACCTCCCTCTGGAGATGTCCAAAGGCACCTTCCTCTCTTTGTCAGCCAGTGGCACAGGGATTCTCAGCCCCACCTCCCAGGACTGGGTTGCTAGGCACTTAAATTATAGATACAAATTGGGACCTTAAATTAGGCAGGCTCAATCCCACACCTGGTACTTATATATAATGAAACAGTCTTTCATTATACGATCATGTATTTTCTTTTTATTCTCCCTGAAGGATTGTTGCTTCATTTGGGAAGCAGGATGGCCAATTGCTGACAATCTATCGTGGCTGAGTAACTTGGGAGGGTGATGTCCACACACTTACTGAGTCTGGGAAGTATGCAAAAAACATGGCAGAAAGGTAAAGGAAGAAAAAGTAGTGGGCTTAGGCTTAACACAAGTGCAGGCAGCTAAATAGAGAGCTGAACAAGGGCTCCTGTCTTACACAAACTCAAAACTGGGATTTTTTTTTTTCTCATGCCATGCCAGGATGGAAAGACAAGTCTCTGAAAAGTGCTGCTGTCTGGTAATTCAAACACTCCTTCATTCTCCTGAATGTAGCAATCACTATTTCAGTATAAGCTTGGACTTTAACTTTGCTGGTAATGCTGAAAAATTTCCAAGCAAAAACAATCAGCTCCCAATGCAAAAGTTAATAATCTGAAAATGTCACCAATGGCTATTTCAGCCATTTACATGTTCCCTCAGCCCCCTTCCAAATGTGGAAATTTCTCTACATTGTCTTTTTCTCACAAAGCCCCCAATTTTCTCTAAGCATCATTTTTCTGATGACGACACACATTCTCACTGATGTTAAGGTTTCCTGGGCAGGTATTGTTGGACACCCTGGGAGAGATTTAGGCTCTGCCCCTTCCTCTGCCACTGCTTGGCACTAGACACCTCACTTAATCTGCTGCTCTCACCTTTCTCCAGGCTAAAATCAAGAGGAAATCCTAGAAATAGGTCTGGCATAATACTGAATACTGAAGTCGGTAGCGCTTCAACTATATACTGTGTTGTGTAATGCTTTGAAAAATCAAGTTCTAGGTGTTTCCAATAATGCAGCTAAATTGGGTGGACATTTTTGACCTTAAAAATCTCTTGTACTGCAGCTCCTCATCTGTAAAATGGTGGTAAAAGCATCTTCTCTTCTCACAGAGGTGTTTATAAAACTGACATTTGTGAAGGTCTCTGATAATATATAGTAGGGAGAACATTAAAAGCACCCGTGAGGCAATTTATAATTCTGCCTTCAAAGCAGTATTTCAATAGTACTCAGTAATAGTGTGCAGCACTTTATACATGGTTTTTTTGGTTGCAATTCATATTTGATTTTTCGGTGTCAGTCAAACAAGAAAGTATAAAAGTTTTTCTTAGTGACATCTTTCTATATTCAAATGAGAACCAAACTAGCAAGGAAATTACATGATTCTAATTATGCTTTGTGCATATAAATCAGCTGTGAAATAATTTGAAACTCTTGTGTGTTTGGGATCTTTATCAATGAGGCAGAATAATTACCAACAAACCTCCATTAAGCCTCACTTTAAAAAGAAATGGTTATTAAAGATGAACACAATTCTGCACTTCAAAGTCAAAATGACTCCCCAGTGGACTGTGCAGAAATCAAGGCTTGTATGCATCAATGTGCATATCTCAAAAAAAATTAAATTACAATTGTTTTGTGTTTAAAATAGGAATTCCCCCCTTTACCTTTTATCAGGGCAAGAGATTGCAGCGACCTTGAAAGAAAGTTAAGCTTGATCAAATGCAACATGGCACAAATAGCCAGTCTAAATGCAATGTCAATAAACATAAAACAAGCATTGATACAATTCTCAATAATGCAGATGCTCAATAAGCATGGAATATTTTATTCTCCCAAGTAGCAAACCATGTATAGATCAAGCAATAAAAGACATCAGTTTCTCTCTTCGATCTGGTCCAGTGAACACCAATAATAGATCTTGCAAGACAGGCTGAAAAAAGTCTATTGCTGAACATCAGCAATGAAATGTTAAATTAAAAGTTCCCATAAGCAGACTTGGAAGGTAAATAATGTCCTCTTGCACAGCTCTGTTCAACAAAGAATCTCACCACCCTTTTCAAAGAAGGCAAATAACCTACTCCTGATCTTACACTTGATGAAACAAGTACTTGGGAGTGAAGCCACCTGCCCCAGCTTGGTCAGGGAGCTCCCTCACTGCTGTACACCTCTGTTTGCATGTGTTGTCCATAATCCACCTTCTGGGCTGACCCACTGTGTCTCCACGAAGCGACACAAGTGCCCACCAGTGCTGGGAGGCACTGCAAGGCCTGCTCCCACGGACTCTCTGTGGACACATGCAGCCAGGCACCAGGCAGAAATTTTAATGGTGTTTTAATCTGATTCCCTCTGAAGGTCTTACAGTTAGTCACCCATTTCACAGGTGAGCAACAGACCCCCAAAAAGCAGTGCAGATGAGGTGATACACGGGGGTAAATCTTGCTCCTGCCTTTGGGAACGAACAGTCCCTGTGGTTTCTCCAGGTAGGTTGTCCCCACGCTCTCAGCAGCCGCAGCAAAGCTGGGCTCTGCAGAAGGCTTTGCTGCCCTGGGAAGGCAAAGCTGCAGGTGCAGGACACACGTTGCTTCTGCAGGGACATCAGCGGGAGGACCAGGGTGTGCTCCTGGCTCAGAGAGCTGGGCATCCCTCTGGGAAAGCGCTGCCACAGCTCCCTCTGCGGGCCCTGCCCTCTGATGGTTAAAAGCATCCTCCCTTCTCAGCCTGCATGTCCAGAAGCAGAGAGGCTGAGCAGAGGTGGAGAGAATGCTGGATGTGAGGGTTCAGAGGCACATACATGCATGCAGACCCGTGTGATGTCCCTGGGATAACAAGTAAGTTTGAAGGATTATAACATTTGGTCCTGGGATGTTCTAGGACTTCCCACTTGATGAGGAACAGGCAGCTCACTTTCAGGATGGAATCCATTTATAGCAAGCAGAGAAAGGTGACTTGGAAAAATGTTTAACTCTTCCACTTAACTTATTACCCAAATAATTATTCAGTGTCTTTCTTCTCCCTGGAGCAGTTTGATTCCTCCTGGCCTGCTGGGGAGGCAGCTGCCACATCTTGGCCCTGGAAGACTTGGGACAAGTCCCGTCCTTGTTCCAAACACAAACGATGCTGCACATGCAGAAATCAGTATTTCACAGCACACCTGGGGGCTGCCCAGCAAGCCCAAGTCATTGTATCACCTTACTGTGCCCTTCTCTGTGCCACAACCATCTCCTGCTCTCACCTGCAATGAAGAGTTTCAGCTGAGCCCCTCTATTGCAGGTGGATGTCTGCTCCAGTTCCCATGAGGGAAATTCTCCCCAAAAGCACCTTGGGGTGTTTTCAGAGGCCAAACAGCATGGACAGCTGCAAACAGAGCTTCTCTCCAGAACCGGCTGGAAGTTAAAATGAAGATTACAACACCAGAACTTTTTTCCATGAGATTATTGCTCAGCTCTGATAATAAAAACATGCCTGATTGCCCACAGTGGAGTTGTTCTCACACAAGACATCGTGCTCATGCTTCCTATGGAAAAGAGCATAACTACTGTAAAGGTGGAAAATGGAAGCAGCTATAAATGTATATTTGAAATCAAATACAGGTGCATGTTAACACTTCCTTGTAGACAAACCACCTCATATTCCCCAGACCTCCCTGCACATCCGTTTGAAGGGATGGGAGAAAGACAGGATGCATTGTCAAGCTAAAGCCACCAGAGCCAGGATGTCACCTTTCTGCTGCAGAGTGTTGTGTGCCTCAGAGGAATCCAGGGTGGCACCGTTCTCTTTAGATCAAACTATCCCCCACTGGTGTGGTGAGAAACTTGCTGTGCAGACACTCTCCACAGCCTCCCACAGCAGTGACAGCTCTGCCACTGCCTGTGGCCCTGCTCCTGTGACACATGCCAGCTCCCCAGCCAGCCCAGCAGACAAAGAGGGATTTGGTGCAGACAGCCTCAAAGAGCCTCGTGCCCCAGGCACCCTCACCCGGCGCGGGGATGCTGGGTCTCCCGAGGACACGGATGCTGGCTCAGCCTCTCCTGCTGCGACACACTGGCCTGACACAGGGCTCCCTCCAGAGCTCAGTCCACAGGTGATCGTGAAACCTCTCACAGTTAAGCTTTAAAGACTTTCACTTCAGAGGTATCTTAATGCTCCTAATGCAAAGGAGGTATCGCTGCTCTGGCACTTGCAACACTTCCATTTCAAGCGCTTAATTTCATTAGTGAACCTAGCTCAAGGGTCTTCTCGTCTGTATTCTCTGCCTTGCAAGGATTGATCTGAGATCTACCTTCCTATCTTCTAGTAAATGTAATTGAGGTTTGAAACAACCAGGTTTAGCCTATTTAGAAGCATTAATGTTCTGTGAGGATGGAAGCTCCATTACTTTAACATCCTGAGGCTGAAATTCCCTTGCAGCTGTTTATTGACCTATAAAGATGTGACATAAATGCATCCTTGACATGAAGAAAATGGTGAGACAGGTATGACATTTCTCCCCCAGGCAGCTACTGCAGCTTCAATTATCTTATCTGCAGGAAAAGTGGCTACAGAAACCTAATCACTGCTTCATTTACTTATAGCCAGCTAAAACCAGATCACTCAGCAACTGTACATGGCACCCTGTCCCTGAACACTCCCCTACCAAGGGCTGGAAGTGATTATCAGATGTGCTAACAAACTTTGCACCACTAAGAAGGGAATAATCAGGTTGCATCGTCATTTTTGACAAGCTGGTATAATTTTCTAACCAAGAAACTCTGCTACAAAATAAAACATTTTGGGGAAAAAACCCACACCAGCACTGACACCAAAACCACTGGCCCTAAGAGGCCAATAATGTTTCTTTTGGACCTGAATTAACTTGCAATCTAATACACCATACAAGCCCTGACACTGAATGCAGAGATTATATTGATCAGCCAAATTGGAAAGCGTAATAGAAACAGGGGAATTAATATTTGGGCAGTAGTTAAAGCAAAGAGCTGTAGGAGAAAGCAGAGACACAGAGACACACTCCCTCCCCCTTACATATCCCTCTTCTAATTACATTTAGCTAATCCATTCAATTAACATTGATGAATTTTATGATGAAAAGCATAATGAATCCATTAAACACAAAACAAGTATTGGCATAAATCCTTTTCACCCCAGGAAGTGAATTATATCAGAAGAGCCACAGTAATTTACTAATAAAGTGATCTAAAGATGAAAAGGAGCCATTCATTTTGTGGCCAGTTAAGATCCAGGCTGGCAGGGGCTGGATCCTCTGGATCAGATGCTGATGCTGAGGGACTTGCTCCACTCTCAAGCTGCAGCAATTGGAAGCAGAATTGGGCCAACCTCACACATCACTTGCTGCTACCTAATAATAATAATAATGTTATACCAACACCATCAGGATTTTTAATCTCCCTGCTCCTGCTAGACTCTTCTATAAAGAGCCAATTTGTTAAGCAGTTAGTCACTGCTTTATAATTCATAGACTCTCACGAAAGTTTTAATGAGAAACCACAAAAGCAGTAAGAGGGAAGTAGGGGCTGAGGCGACTATTTATAAGGCAGCAAATATCCTGCTAGACCAGTCTCATCTTGTGACGTGTGCGTTACATTTCTATCATGTGCACGCTAAATTTATATGTCATGCATTCCCTTAACAAGACTATTCATACAACTATGATAAATAGGGCCATAATCTGTGGCGATTTCCATCCTTCTGCATGCCAGCAGAAGTCTCTTAGCAACCGTTGTTAGGGGCAACGCCAGCATCCAGCTTCTTTTTGTGGAATTCAGTGGCAACCGAGCTTCCACCGGCTTACGATGGAGGCTCCAGCTATACCTCAGAGAAAACAGAGCCTCCCTTCCCCCTTCTACAAATCCATGCTACTGAGAGACACTCACTGCACACAGAGTGAGGCTCAGCAATTATTAGAAATTATCAATTTAGCACAATCCAAGTGGCCGTTCTGGACATGACATGTATCTCTTCTCCTTTCACACTACAGGGCTGTTATCCTGTTCTCCAAGATCACAATAGCCTTGTCCTCTCTCCAGCCTGCTTAAAATTCACGACAATGTCTTTAAATGAGGCTAGGGAACCTCTGTAATATGCTACAAAGAAATCCCTTTACTAGTCCCCTGTCGAGATGTGCCACAGATGCACTTCCAGAGCCATGTGCCATGTGTCTGCCTGTAAAGTACAGCCATGATCTTAATGCTCCTTTAATATTTTATTCTGACTGTAGTCTCATGCCATCTAATTGCTGAGCATCCCCTGCAAGAGGAGTTGCTACAATTCATCTGTTTTTCCAGGATGCCATTTTTATTTTCAGTGGAAACACAGTCCTTCTGAATCAGGACTCTCCAGATCATGCCAGATTGCTGAAGGGTCTTCTGGATTAAGGGAGAAAAAACCCCAAACAGCTAAAGTCCAACCAAGAAAGCGATGAGGGTTTTATGCCAACCAAGCCAAAGTGTGTTTTGAGCACCGCCAGCTTTAATGATGACATCTGTGATATGGGCTGAGAAGGGCATTGGGCTGCCTCTTCCCTGGGGATTATATGAATATTTCATCTCAAATCAATTACTGACTTGCTATTCCCACTGCTCCCCTTAAGGCTGTCAGCCAACTCACTTTAAACCTCCTATTCTGAGGCAGTTGACATCTCAGCCTTAAAGCAAATCCATAAACCACACACACAAAGCCCTCTCTGGTCTGAAATTTGGCGTCAGAAGGGCTTACCCTGAAATGACATCATAATGTTTTGATGAATGGAAAACTTTTCTTCTTTCAAAAAATTCCCAGCAGTTTTCACTTATACCTTTTCCCTCATTTGCATTTAAATTACTTCATTAGGTGCTGTGCCATTTGCCTTGTGTTTTATTTGTCTTCTAGGAATCATTTCTTCCCTTTCTCTTTCAAACTTGGAAATTTGGCAAGTTTCATCCAAACCCCATGTTGGAGCAATATTTAGATTCAATCCAAAAGAGCCAGGACTATCAAAGTTGTGGACAACACTCTCTTCATTGTAAGCAGTTGCACAGCTGTCAGATCAGTACAAGAGATGAAATATTATTTGCCATAATACTTAAGCACCACTGGTTGATTTATGTGTCTTATGTCAGACTTAGATTTGAATTTCCTTGTTTATCCTACACTTGAATCATTGCCTTGTTGCTCCCTCCCATGAGAACTGGCCAGGAATTTCAAGCTTATATTTGCCAGACAAGGAATTATTCTGCTCTGTTTGGAATTAGAATCACTTGCTCAGCCTCGTTTGATTAAGTATCCTTCTGTATCGCTCAGCCCTCAGTCCTGATCAGATCCTTAGGATACACAAGTGAGTCTAAAATCCCCTCTTCACAGCTTTCAGAGACTTTTTGGCAAGAAAATTTCTCAACTAGTTTTAGAGCCTTGTAACACAGATCCTATGGACTAACCCTGAGCCAGTTCCTTGACCGTTTCTCATAGTCAGTGAAACCAGTGGGAGCCACTACTCACCCTTGGGATTAGTTGGATTTAAAGGGAGATGATGGGGCCTTCTGACAGTCAGGTGTCAAAATTTAGACAAAGCTCTCCAGCTTTACAGCTAAGAGGAAAAGTAAGACTGAAGTAGAAGATAAAAAAAAAAATCTCAGCTGTATTGTGACTTTCTACAAGCAATTTCATGTCAGACACAGCCATCTGGAATATGGGCAAGTCCTTCTTTTCTTACAGTGCTTTGCTTAAGAATCCCAGCTCTTTTGTGATGTCTCTGTTCATCCCATCCCTGGACCGATTTCCCTGGAAAGGATTTCCATATAATTCTCTCACAGCCCCTTGGGCTGAGCTCAGCCCCTGTGCAAAGGAGGGTGAGGAATTACCCAAGAAAAAACACATTGCTTCAGCAGGATACTAAAAAACATCAAAGTGTGAGGTGATGGGAACAGCAGAAGCAGTGCACTAAACCCTTTTCTCCTGAATACTATGAGCAAGTGAAAGGAGGAGGGGAAAGGCATGGTCTTCACTTCAGAGACATCCAACACCTGGTTATTTATAGGGTAATCAGAGATTTGTTCAGCCTTAATTGCAAGCCAATTCAAGTCCTGGGGAAAGAATGCAGTGGAAAGAAGAAAAAAAAATCAAGACAGAAGATAGGAAGGAAAAGGAGATATTCAAAAGTAGGTCTAAGAAAGACTACAGTTCATGAAAAAAAAATCCCTTATCAACACAATGACATTAGGAAAGAGAGATATAATAAATGGCAGAGGAGCTCAGCACAGGAAGGGGCATTTAACCAGCTTTGCAGTGTGATGCCCCATCTCAGCTGGATAAGGCTGCTTCATCCCAGCATACAGGTCACAGAACCTTGTCTCTGGATGTCAACAGGATCCTCAGGGCTTTTTAATTTCATTTACTTTTAATTGCTCTTGGCAATGAAGCACACCTACAGATTGAATTAAACTTTAAGGATGGTTTTTCATGTTACATAAGTTTGAGAAGACAGTAATTAATTGAGCAAATATTAGACTTACAAGTGCCCTCAGTGGTAACTGCTACCACCTCTTTGGTATCTTTAATATGGATGTTCATTTTAAAAGTCCATGCACACTCCACAGATGTATTTGAATTCTTGCATTGGACATGAAAAAGCAGCCTTCAGGAAAATCCTGGTTGTAGGTTTGCATTAGCTGTAGAACAGATACAATTTCTTTTGCAACTGGAACTAATGCAATCTGCAAGAAAATCAATGCAGGTTCACAGGGATATAACCAGACAGTTAACAGAGCATAGTGCAGTCTAACAGAGACATGGTCTGCTAACACTGAAACATGCTCAGTAGTCATGCTTTTGATCTTGCTTCCTTCATATTACAGCCAAGCCTTCCAGACTACCAGGAGTGCATCACACAGCTTCCAAACATATCAATCTTGCACTCACTTTCACTGTCTGCTCTGGTATTTGCATTATGAAGACTGATCTGATTATTCAGTGCTGGTTTCAGAAGTGAGTGTTCTCCACGCTTGCTTGGATTATCAATGTGAAAAACAGAGGGGCA
Source organism: Corvus hawaiiensis (assembly GCF_020740725.1). NCBI lineage: Eukaryota > Metazoa > Chordata > Aves > Passeriformes > Corvidae > Corvus > Corvus hawaiiensis. The sequence continues at coordinate 73,112,611 of NC_063216.1, read as the reverse complement.
GGACTAGAGACTAATTATTTTTAAATGTTTGGGGTTTTTTCTCTTTTACAAAGGTGCTGGCTCTATTTACTCCATGCCTCTGATCAAAGATGCATTAAAGCATCTTTTCATGTTTGCAAATTTTCATTCAGGCCTCGTGTTTGTATGTGAGTCCTAGTGCTTCTTTTTATGATCATTTCTAATGTAGTATTGGCTTATTTGTTTTTTTGTTTGGGGGTTATATTTTATTTTATTTTATTTTATTTTATTAAAGTGTCTAAAGCAATCACACTTTATGATACCAAATCTGTATGGAAGGAAGAACAAAGTAACAAGTCCTGCATAATCAGGGAAATGTTGGAAGAAATTCATGTCCCAGAAGAGGATAAAAAAATTGTGAAAATAAATGGTGAAGGAATGACACCATTTATTGAGATATGTCATTTCAGAGCTAAGCATAGTACTGGAAAGATGTAAAAATGGTACAATACACAGAGAGAAAGATTGACTGTACTCAGGAAAAAAGAGTCTATCTGACACAAAGGGATGCCCTTTGCACGGGGGTCCGTGTGACTGTTGGTGTGAAAAGCCCAGAAATAGAAAATGCATCACTGTTCTTTCAAAATGCTTATATTTGTGTTAATCTTTAAAACACAGCGTGTGAAAATCTGCTGCTTTTTTCTGTGAATGAAGAATCAACAGCAAACCTTTGGTACAAATGGATACTTGCAAGTCAGGAATAAATTTTGCCTTGGACCACCATAGACACATACATCATTACAGGTCCCCCTCTCGACTGGAAAACCCTTTCCAGCCTGCTAATGATTTTCTTGGGATTTATAATTCAGGCTGAAATTTCCATACTGGATGATTATTCCTTTCTCCTCCTAAATTCAGGCAAAAGCTAGAGTTGTTTATAATAGTAAGATAGTTGGCCAGTGAGGGGGGTGTAGTGAAGGAATTTTTCAACACTTGCAGCAATCTGCAGAACTGTACAAACCTCAGGCCATGTAGCAACTATTTGAAAGTTGTCAAGCAACATCTGTGCACCATAATCACACTGCAGAATTTTGCTCTTCCATGGAGATCTGCCCACTCAATTAAACTGTGAACATTTGCAAAAAATATAACATTTTCGCAGCAGGGGCTTCCCCTGGGGTCACTGCTGGCTTAGGGCACGGCCCTGCTCTGGTGTGGGGTCCTCCAGGGGCTGCAGGTGGATCTGTGCTCTGGCACCTGGAGCAGCTCCTGCCCCTCCTTCTGGTCTGGCCTGGGTGTCTTCAGGGCTGTTCCTTTCACATATTCTCACTCCCCACTCCAGCTGCAGTTACTTTTTCCCCTTCTTAATCATGTTATCCCAGAGGAGCTGTCTCTCTTGCTGATGGGCTCAGCCCTGGCCAGCATTGGGTCCATCTAGGAGCTGGCTGACTTTGGCTCTGTTGGACATAGGGAAAGCTTCCAGCAGCTTCTCACAGAAGCCACCCTTGTAGCCCCCTGCTACCAAAACCTTGCCACACAAATCCAGCACAGAAGCAAACACCCCCAGGGCAGCATGACAGTAGGGCACAACCACGAAGGCTGGTTGCTGCAGTTGCCCAAGGAAGCTCAAAGCATTTCCTACCTTCCAAGTGAGTGACTGTGCTGCTTAATATTATTCATTCCTTTTTTTTTCCCTAATTGCTTTATTAAAAGTCAAAGAGCAAGGGAGTTTCTTGAGGCAACAGGAAAATCTCTCAGAGAAATCTCCCAGGATTTGCTGCAGGAAGCTGTATTTAATACTGTGATTGCTGATGTGTGATAACAGGGATCAAGCGCAGGGCAAACGTGGGTCCTGGAGAAGAGGATTTGCTGCCATGTGCCAGTGCTGCACCTTTGGTGTCTGGGACAGCTGGCAGTGGCAGACTCAAGCAGGCATTTGATGGTGTGGATGCACTACAATTTCCACTAAACCCAAAGCTCCTTGGCTTGGTGAGACAAAGCCACAGTAACAAGGGCTGTTCAAAAGGGATCCTGTGTTAGGCCCTCAACAGTCTCATCCCTGTAGCACCAAATGATGGGTCTGTTTGGATTTCTCAAAAGCACAAGGCATGGGAAGTCTCTTTAACTGTGCAGTGCAAGTGGAGAAGCACTTGGCAAGATTTGTAAAAAACAGAAGTGGAGAAAACACAGAAACCCAACTCCCCTTATCTCTTGAGGTCTCACTATCAAGGTACAGACTGGAGGAGCCCTTATCCTGTAAGAGGAGAATGTGACAGGTTGATCAATTCCTTGCAGTAGCTAGAGGAACTGCAGTGAAGATGAAGCTGACATTGAACACTGTAACAGCAAATACTATTAAAAAAAACCAAAAACCAAAAAGGTGTTTTTTTCCTCCAGTTGGAACTACAGTTGAATAAGCAGTCTGTAAAGTAAAATAAGACAAGAACTGAGGCCCATCAGACCTCACCAGAGCAGCTTGCTCCATGATATATGCATTATGGACACTGCATAGCAGGTTCACTGTCAGCTCAGCATCCCCTTAGGCTGGATATATGTATGAGCAAGTGGTCAGTGTGCAGACACCTTCTGTCATCTTTCTGATTTTTGGGCACCAACCATGATCAATAGTGATGTATTAAGGGCATGTGGATTTTCCTGGGAGTGCAGAAGTGTCAGATTTGAATCCCAGACAGGATAAATTTACTCTTCTCACAGAATTACCTGAGAAAACTTTAAACTAGGGACAGATGGAAGATGTTATCAGCAAGGCCAGTTGCATAAATATCTATGGGTATAACTGGGAGGGATTTATGTCCCCCATGAGATCCCACAGTTTCATTATTATCAGTACAAAACCAGTCAGCACCAGCCAGTCAAGCTTTGAACTTGACCTGTATTACACCTTTCACAGCAGAGCAGCCATAACCTTCAACCAGCAACACTTGGGTTTGTAGAAAAGGGAAAAATAACTGATTTTAATTCTTACCCATGGGGTAGGTAAGGTGCACTAAAGAAGATAAAAAAACTCAAGCCCAATATACAAACAGATATAGGAGCAGGCAGATACAGATGTCCTTCAGTGGCCACAATATTTTGAGTAAACCCATTTGCACAGCTAACACTGCAACCTGGAGATGGTGGCAGCTGCTGATTCATGTTCCGGTCACCAAACTGGAAGCCTTCATCCCCAAGGAAAGAAACAAAACCTGTTCTCTGTGACACACAGCCGCAGTCTTCTTGCCAAGAGCACAGACAGGGAGCAAGGCTGTGCCCAAGGGTCTCATCCTGTTGGTCACTGCTTCGTTGCTTGGTGAGAGCCCGGATGGGGATGCAGGCAGCTCCTGCCATCAGAGGAGCTCCCAACAAAGAGCCAAATCTGTCTCCCTGGCTGAGGCTGTAAATTCTGTCATGAAATACAGATGACCTTTAGCAAATGTGTCTTCTCTTTATCCATAAAGTCAGTCACAGCAAAACTCTGTTGGGTTGTGGGATCATGTTGGTCTCCAGCTATTACAGTAATAAACATGATTAATTGCAGCTATAAAAAGCAATTTCATTCTGGCTGCTAACCTCATGAAAGAAAAAAAAAATTAAATAAAGCAATGAATGAACTGCAGTATGACATTTTTAGATCCATACTGCTTTATCTTCTGGCTCTGTACTGTGACTCTGATGGCTTGTGATGGGAATGACATTTGCTTTTGCATGGTCAGTATTTGCCATCTCTGCTCTGCAGGATGGAGGTGCTACAGGTACTTTCCTTTACAAGGAGGAGGGAACTGCAACATCTCTCCAAGACTGTTTTAGCCATTAGCAAATATTTGTGACTTAACCATTTTGTCAGGTACCAGAGCAACAGGAGTCCTTTGCCAAATCGTGTAAAAACCAACCTTGCAACCTCAGGTGACGAGCAACCTCTGCTGAATGAGTGGAGTTGCAAGGGCAGGGCAGAAATTAGTCCTGAATTTACTTCATCTAAAACAGAAGCTCTTTAGAGGAGTCTGTTGCTGAGGCTCAGAGTGTGTAATGTCATGAATATACTTCTGATAGGAACTGCTGGGAGAACACAGCCCTATGTAAAGTCCGATTGTCAGAAAACTTCAACTAAACTGAACATCAAACATGTTATTTGCTATTTTCTTTCCTTTGTAGCCTTTAATCATCATCAGAATATGATTTATCTCTTTGATTGTCTTGAAGAATTCACTTAACATAAATGATTTTACTCAAGAGTTTTTTGATATAGCAGAAAACAGTGTAACAATATCCAGTGGCTGAAAGCTGAGGTTTGCAATATAAATCCAGATGCACATTTTTAACAAGGATGATTAGCTACTGGAACAATTTGTCCAAGGATGAAGTGGCTTCTGCAATACCTATGGCCTCTAAACAGCATTAGATTTGTCTGAGGGATTTGACACTTCAGTGTCCAGTGTTCAGTGAAGGTATGATCTAGAAGCTAATGTGTATGGGTTATGCTGGAGTAATTTCCCATAACCTATGAGTCTTTTCATTGAAAACAGAAGCTTCTGCATGCTTTTCATAGTTTTTATAGCTTCATTTACCAAATCCTGTATGGCATTCTCTTAACTTTCCAAACAAAGCTGTATTTATCATGCCTTAAATTAAAGGGGAACTTCAATAGATACTTCATACAAATATTCACAGCTGCATAAATCAACTCAAAGAGAAGATTGGGTGTTTATCAGCAAGAAAACATAAGCTGTAGGAGCATGCTTTGTACCTTTATTTCTTTGTGCTTCTCTTGTAAAACATTAAGGATGTCCTAGGATGTGAAGTAATTAGGCAGGTAGTTTATTACAGCCAAATAAATGCCACAAACTCCTTCCTCTCTGGACAGCTTGTAACTCACCATTTATTTCCTCACTACAACGGGTTTATCTGCAAAAGCTGCATTGCCCTGATATGGAAGTTGTAAAAATATTTAAATATCAGAATCTATTCTGATTCTGATTCTTTGAGTCGGATGAGTTGAAGCCAGCATCGTGCCTCCATAGCCTGGAGCTGTGGTCTGTACTCAGCTCTGCACACAGCCCCAGCTCCAATAAGAGGGGTCCCACAGTCTTGCCCCATCCCACACCGATCCCTTTTCTCTCATCCTTCTCTTGACAGTCCTGAAGGGTTTTCAAAGCCTTCAAGAATGTCACCTCTCTTCACCCAAGGAGCTCAAAGTCTGTGGAAATAGTTAATCATCCTTAGGGAAACTTTTTTTTTTAGCAATAATTTGGCCCCATAAAAAAGACCTTTAAAAATAAAACACCTGAAACCAAAACAAAACCCCACAAGAAACAAAGAACTATTTCAAGGGGTCCTTCAAGTTACTGTAGTCCAAAATGCGGTTTTTTGTGTAGACTTTTCTATTTCATCCCCCCAAGTGCTTAGAAATTCAAAACCAATGTGCCAAGGTGGGTTGCTCTTTTCATGCTTCTCATATTCCTATTTTCAGGCTGTGCTGCCGTTTGACTTTCTTCAGCCTTTACCTTCCGCTTGTCAGCTTGTGAGCATTAAAAATTCAACTCTAAGCACAGAATGACCCGTTCTTCACAGTCTATGACAACTAATGCATTACATCCCTACAGTAAAACAGCTTTATTAGAACAGCTGTATTGTGGTCTTGTCTTTTTATCTCAATCTCCTCAGGGTAATTGAGAAGTGAAGTCAATGAAGACCCAGGGCTAAGATAGATGTTGATTTTGGACCCCTTTTATATCAGAGTGACCTCATACTTCAATTATTTATCTGTGTTATCACAGTATTTAGGAGCAGCTGGCATGGAGCAGCTGCCATGCTGCTACAACACCAGGAAGACTCCTTTTTTGTGCATTTCCTCACTTAAAGGATTTACAGCCTGAGACAGACAGACAGACAGAGTGGAGGAAGCAAGAGACAGATTAGCCATTTTCTAGCAGTGAGCTGCCAAAATTGCCAGCTGTGTCAGCCCACAGCACAAGTCCCACTTCACCTGGCTGAGTCCATGCATCCCGTCTCCATCAGGCACAGCCACTTCCTCCAAAACACTCTGATGAACTGCCATGATTTTTTGCCAGTGGATGACAGCTTTGGAAATGTCAGACCCGGAGACTGCTGTTTCTCATTAGGAAAAGCAGGGACAAAACTTTCTGAGCCTACAGTGTGCCTGTGTGCCTCAGGTGTCCCTCCTGCAGCCAAGTGATGTGAGGGCTGCTCTCCACCTCCTGCCGTGGGCTCTGCCAGTGCCACCACCTCTCTGCTGCCAGGAGCAAGGGCTGTGGAGAACCACCTGAGCATCAGGGAGCCCTGGCAGTGCTGGGAAGGACAGCTGGGACAGAGCCCTCGGGATCTCCATTGCTCTTCCAGCAGCAGGGAGGATGAGTGAGGCAGGGAGGATGATGAGGTAAAGCAGGGGGATGAGGTCAGGCTCATCCTTAGCCTCAACCACCCAGGCTGAGCTGGAAGGAGCAGCCAAGCTCTGGTCTTTCCAAACCCAGATATGAACAAGTCTCTGTAGGAAGTGCATTTGTTTCTCTTGTTTGGTGGGGGATGGTGAGCACAGAGCAAGTGTATACAATAGCATATATATGAATATTTCTCCCCCACTCTTCAGGCAGCTGAAGAGGAAAACACTAAGAATTGCTACGTTAAAGCCTCTGTAAAGTGTCAGTCACTGCTTGTGAAGGGTCACTGTCACTGAAGCAGTTGGCTGGATCCTCTGCATGATTGGGCTGTTCTGCATGGAGAGAAGTTCCAGCCACAAAGAAGGAATTTCACTTTCCAAGGCCTTTCCAATGCAGAATTGCTCGTCATTTTCCTTGTCAATACCTACCTTTGCAATTTACTCCACATAGAATCACTGTCAGCCTCATTTTCTTTGCTTTTACATCCATGCAACTGGGAAAACAGCTTCCATACAAAAGATAACTGCATAAAGACAGAACAGAAAAGCTACTAGAGGCAAGAGCAGGCTTTGAATAGGCTCCACCTTAGGAACCTTTCCAGCTGTATTGTTGGAATATTGCTGCATTTATTTTTTTCAAATATTTCTTTTTTCTGTTCAATTTATTCCACCTGAATTCTGATCAGGTAGTGCTTGCTCTAATGCAAACTAATAAGGAAGATTTCAGTCTCTGTAGCAGAACAATTTGGCAGTAGGGGACAGGGCAGGTTTCTCTGGCAGATGCAAATATTTACACCAGATAGCAAACATGTCACAGGGTCGAGCAGCAGAGCAGCTGCCATACCAGCATAAAGCCACATAATGTTCTCTTTGGCTCCAGGTTCACATAATTGATTGAATCAGCAGATAATCAGTTACACTAAACACCCACTAAATCTTCTATTTGTCAGCGAAGATGCAGCTTTATGGAGAGGGGCATTTGAAGGATGAGACAAAGCTATTTCCCAGAGTCATGTGTAAACACAAATGTCATTATTTAAAATGTGCATTGCACACATTTAAATGAGCCCCTGTAGCCTATGGCACCAGCCAGGGTACTCACAGCTTGATTTTCTCCACAAATTGCATTGAAGAGAAGACAATTTTGTAGCACAAGGTTGGAAAAGGATGTTCCCAGCTGAGACACCTGACCCAAGCTGGCTGCCCGGGCTCCCTGTCCTCTTAATGGAAACAGGAGTGTTTAGGTCATGAACCATCTCGTCCTATTTTAGCTAAATTGGGATGAGATGAGTCAGGTCCTCAAAACATCTGTTTCTCTCCTCTGGTAATACAAGGTGTTGAGACAAATAGCACACATGCAAGCACATATACTGTAGAGACTACACAGGGTCAGGTGTTTTCCCTGCTCAGAATCCAAATGAGCCTCCCTAGGCACTGGTTACAAAAACCTACCAAGCTGCCAGCTTTGTTCAAAACATTGAGCTTTTGTAAAAATCTGTCTGCCTTCTTAACTCATTTTCCAAGTCTTCCAAGTTTCATTCCACCTGGTTGTCCAGGTTTCTGTTCTTATCTAGCCCTCATTTCTGCTAAAAAATATCACCCCCATACTAAACCCCTGAATGTATTTGATCAGCCTTCATCCTGGCTTACATATCCCAAGAACTCTGCCATGTTGTCCGTAGCAACACTTGTTGATTTGTTCAGGGAAAAAAAATCTTTTGCATTGTTGTTTCTCTTTCCTGACAGCTGCCAAGCAGCAGAGAAATTGTGGTGCTGTGGTATGAGATTCCTAGGGCACAAAACAGTATTTAAGAGACACCTGGAAGGCTTTCAAGAACCCTACAACACACAGATAACATATGTTACCAACCAGCCCCTGTAATGCTGATGAATCCAGGCCAGTTTATAGAAGGTTGTACAGACACCTGGCTTGAGCAGTTTTGCTCTGACAGTTTTTGGGAGATGCTTCTTCAGAAGAAGGCATAGAGTCAAATGGCACCTTTGGGGCACTGCCAGACAAAGACACCGCCTTTCTTCCAGCTCTGGAGCTCGCTTAAATGCTGGTATTTTTTTTCACCTCCTGAAATAGCTCTGCCCAAATTGTGAAAATTGAGCACAGAAAACTCCTTTAAAATGAACAGACTCCCGAAAGGGAAGGATAGGTGAGGGGACTGTGGGATTCTTCCAGGTTGGAGAAGTGTGCTGAATTTGAACTTTGAATGCTGAACAAGGAGATCACATCCATGCACAGGCACACACTTGCATCCAGAAGCTTTTCTTTATATTCACACACACACACACCCCCAGTCTTCACTCCTCTTCAGTATTTATTTGTCTCCTTCTGTTGAAAAGAAATATTCCTCTGAAAGCAAATATCTATGTGAGCTCAGATGGAAGGAAAAGAGGATGAAAGACTCACACTTTGCAAGTTCCCAGATAATAGGAGGCCTGTATCTCTGTTTGCCTTACCTGAAAAATCCCCTATAGTAAGAAAAATACACTCTGAGATCAGCTGAGGGCATTTCAGAGATCAGCTGAGGGTATTTCAGTGATCCTGAGGCAAATCTCTTTGGAGTTTTGAGGACAGCTTTGCAGGATGCTGTTCCTATTTAACATAAAACAACTTCCCCATTTTTGATGAAAGTTTCCTCCTTGGAGAGCTAAGGGATAAAAAGCAATCCAAACTGTACAGTCCTTTGTGGTGCTTCGGTGGGAGAGAGTGGCAGCTGATGCTGGCCCATGTTTTCCTTTTGCTGCCTAGTCATTTGAGTGTTTCCAGCAGGAACAATAATGTAAAAGGATACCATACTTAAAAAAAGACAACCCCCAGAGTATAAACTTAAATAAGTCACAAGCAAAGGAGCTTATTTCAAATTCATAGAGAGGTAAATGAAAGGGAGGGGGGAAAAAATCTGCCTTTATACAATAGCTTCACATTTCTCTCCGGTGTAAAACCCCAGTGACTTCAATGGAATTGCACCAGGGATAGATTTGGTCCCATATACTTGCCTTAAAGACTTTATCTGCCCCAAAGAAATAGATTGTTCTTGGGGAAGTGATAACAGCTCTGATGTGCACAACTGGGGAGGGTTGGTACCTTGCTGTGTGAATTAACCACATAATGTGATGTATTAAAGGCGCAGGAGAGAACTCTGGAGGAGACAGGTTTGCAGAGGGATGCTCCATTTTACAGGAGCAGTGTGCATTCCACACCAGTGAGCTACTCACGTTACCTGCCTCACTGCTCCTCCTGCACCTGGAGGTGAAATGAGGATACCTAAAACTGAACAGTCTGCAAAGCTGAGTCTGGGGCTCAAATGATTCCAACTTCTGCTCAAGGTCTGCTCCTCGTGGGAGGTTGAGACCCCACTGGGACCACAGAGCTGGTGAGAGCATCAAGTAAGGACAGACTTCCAGTCTTTCTCCAGAGCAATTTGACTACTCACCCACTTTCTCTGTGTTGTTGCCCACCTTTCACATGTTCAGCTTTTTCTGCTGGTAAGTTATTTCACTTATCAAAGTTCCCCTTATTTGGTTTGGTTTTTCCCTTTTGGGCTGTCCAAGACACAGAAGGCGATCTTGGCTTTCAGTTTCAGTACTTGATGTTTAAGGATTTCCTGAGAGCTTTAGTCATAGTTGTCCAAGGCATTTTAGGGGACATGGTAAAGGCAAATGTGTTATGTGTATTTTGTAGCACACAGATGCTACAACTGGGATTTGTGTGTACAGAATCCATGCAGAGGAGTGAGCAACTCTTTCTCCAACACGCTTGCAAAATAAACTGAAAAAGGTCAATTAATACTAACAAATGCTGAGAGAAAGGAAACAACTGATGCAAATTAGACAAAGACCATACAGTCATCCAGTGGCAGAAACAGGATGCAAGCCCCCTTCCTGCATCCTCTGCACAAGATCATCCCTTTTCCAGCAGGATCCTCTGGTAAAGCATCACTGATTTTGTAGCTCTGTCCAAAATTGCAGGTCTAGTGACAAACCACAGAACTGCAAACAACCATACAGCCAAAAGCAATCCTTGGGTGAGTCTAGGTCTGAAGTTCATCAGATCATATCAGATAACAGAAGGAAAAAGCTATTTCTTGCTGGGAGAAAAAAATATTTTAGACTGAGTGCTTTGGAAAAGTAGAAATCTACTGTATAGCAGAAGGAGGATTTGGGTACTGCGTTTAGTCTCTGAATGAGTAAAATTGCCTTCCAGGAGAATCAAAGCTGGGGTGTCTTTTTCCACTTCACCTTCTAAGACTCCTCTGACTCCATTACACTGCTTGGAAAGAGGGTAAGTCATTACCTAGCTCATAATGAAAACCACTGGTGAGGGAGGCAAAAACCCCCTAGAAATCTACACTTCTTTCCCTACTATATTAAGGAGTGAAAAAGTTCTGTAAAGTGATGCATCTAAATCTGTTTGAAGAGTGGAATCAACAACAACAAAATGAGAGGTGAGAGGAGAGATGCCACCCAGGCAAAACAAGAAATGGTTTGCACAGTGATTACCTGGTGAAAACACTGCAAGTTGAATTAAATTGTTGCTGCACCTCTAGAGAATACCTTTGTCTCCATAAAAACGTTGAACTACTTTAATGGTATTGATTTCAGCAGAAGTGTACAAGCCCACCGATGCAGAGACACTTATGTTGCTGTTAAGAGGCTTTATTTCAGAAGCAGGAATCTGAAAAGGAGAGTAAGTAACTTTCCTGTATAGATATATTTGGTCTGGAGATTATATTGGTATCAAGATTTAGGTTAAGCTTCTCTTATCCCAAAAGAAAAGAGAGAGAGAGGAAAAAAAAGCAGCCGACTGAAAGTAGCTAGAGCACTACCCAAAAAAGTTAAACTACTACAGAATTAGGACTAAATACAGATTTTAAATTTAAAAAAATCTTGCCTTGTCAATTCTACAAGCATGAAGATAAAGTTTTCAAACTAGGATAATTCAAGAGGGAATCTGTTTTCCATCTAGGTGTCCCAGTGGGAATCTCACAGCTCCTGCCCAAAGTCTCTGCTGATGCAGCAGCCACACTGACTGCTGGTTGCCTACATTTACATGTGGGAACGGGACCGTTCTGCTTAGAAGAGCCTGTAAAGATTGATTTCAAGAAGGAAGGTATTCCTTGCTTTGCAGATGAACAGACTGAGCATCCCCCATTGTAATTCAGTGTTTTCCTTTGGCTTTGTCCTGTATCTCTCACTCACGCAAGGAGTTTGTCCCATCAGCTGGTGAAGACTTTTGGCAAAAGCCAAATATATCTGTAAGAGAACAACAGCTGGGCCAGGCTCCAGCACATTTACAGAAGGAGGTTAGTGCTTAACAAGTAAGAGCATATCACTGAGACTTGGGAAAAATAGAATAAATAATACATCTCTGAACCAAAATCTCATTTTCATCCCAAGAACCACTAAACTATTTCATAAGACTCTCTAGGATTATACAAGAATGATTCAGAATACATCCCAGGAACTCTTCCTTGCAAATAAATAAGCCAGATGAACATGCTGTGCCACACTCCAGTTCATAAAGGGAACCAGAGGGCAGACTGTAAACAGAAGGAAATTGCAAGAAGGCCAATAAAATGCAATTGTGATCTCATGCCATCAGCTGGACTAGGCAAGAGGGATAAATAAAGTCACAGACTTCTCCCATATTTATGGTTCCTTATTGTTGTGGAGCTCTCCTCAGAACAAAAACGGCTCTGGGAGGGAGGCGGCCGTGCTCCTTTCGAATGGCAGTGTTTAAGAAAGGAGAACCATATGGTTTTGAGTTGGCTCAATTGTGGCAGCCAGGAAACTAATCCACAGATTTATTGGAGCTGGCGTACGTAACAGAGTGGCAATGTTCCTTTCATTTGCTGCCAAGAAACCCTCTGTGGTGCAGAGCTTTACCTTGAGCAGCAACTGCTTACTGGGCATATGGGCCTTATTTCTGCAAATGGGAGTGGAAGAGAGTCAATTTGCAAATCAAATTGGAATTCTCTTCCCCCTGCTGCTCCAATTTACTATGCAGGCTTTATTCATAGTTAAAGAAGCCTGGATTTCTGCCTCTTTTTTTTTCTCTTGAACTTGTTCTATTGATTCAGGACATTCAAATGGGAGGAATATGATGAGGAGAGAAGAGACCATTTAAACCATTATCACTGACCAGATAGAAGGTATTGCACTAAGTATTTTACCTAATAACCCACTTGCTGGAAGACCCCAAGCTATTATCATTAGAGTTCCTGACATCCTGATTTTTCTTGAAAAGGTCATATGGAAATCGGTAATGGCAGAACAGAGTTAGTAATCTGTCTAAAGTATATATAGTCAACTTGTTAAATAGTTGTTTTTTATTTTGGCAGTGAAGCAAAATAAAAAATCCCATGTATACTTTGGGCATATTCATAGAAGGTTTTTATAGTTCCCATGGGCTTACTTGGAAAAAGGTATCAAAAGCTTGACTTCTGAAGAGAGACAAGGTGGCAGGGGGTGATTGATAGATGAACTGCCAACCCTTACAAGTGCAAATGGATATATGATCAGGGTTTGGAATCAGCCCCGTTCACCTGGGGAACAGACAGGGCTGCATCTGAGGTCTGCAGCAAGGCAGGGAGAATTTCAGGGAGAGACAGATGCTACAGCTATGTTAAATGTTTCAAAGATTTCCTATAAGCTAGACCTAGAGGCATAAAGAAATTGATATAATTTCTCTGGGAGGCTGTACCTGAAAACCATGTTATCTCTTTTTTCGGTAGATAGAGTGCTGTTTTCTTTGCTTCAGCAAAAGTAGAGAATAACAAAGGAAACTGGGAATTGTTAAGATCAGCCATCGATCATACCACAAACCCATTGTGTTCAGTGTGCTGGGTACCAGACACATCAAAGAAAGGCAGGAATGCCCATTCATGGGCAATTCTATAATACACCTCTGCCAACCTTATCTTTGTGCCCAATTTCCAAGCAGATACGTCTGGAAACGTCAGTGAATCCAGTAACAGCAATGACCTATGAATAGAACAGCTCCCTCAGCCCCTGATGATAAGCAGAAGTCTGCAACAAATTAGTGGAATAAATCATTATAATTTTAAAGGTTAACTTTTGCCATCTTTCTCTGCAAAATGTTTCCTCTGTGAAATTAAACATTGCTCTCAACACAAAAATAATATGGAAGAAGTTAAATTGTCTTCTGAAGAGTATGTTAAATCTGAAGATGGCACTCAAATCAATAAAGTATGAGTTCAAAGCAGTCAACAGAGACAGTCCAACCTTCAGGGACTCCCACAGGTCACGCAAGCCTGCTGTGACCTTATTTCAATACATCTCTTATAAAATGGGTCAACAGCACTTCTCTTCAGCAAGTGACTCAGATATCCACAGTTCCCTCCTTTCATTACTTGCTACAGGTAAAAACCCATAAATATATAATCTGATCTAAACTCAGAGGAATAAAAAATGGATCATATTTATGTATCACCATATCTATATAGTATATATATCAACAAACATGAAGAGGGGTTTGTGCGTAGAGGAGTTCAGTGTTCAAGCAGGGGTGCTTTGATTTTTGTCTGCCAAAGCTGTATATCACTCAGCATTTGTGACAATACAGAACTAACTGCAGAGAAATACTCTGGGTTTCAGTCTCTTCCTTGTGAAGAACCAACTTTGGGCAGACACCTCAGCAGAAGTCAGTTCCCATTTGTGTGACAGGGAGTGAGAAAGCAGAGAGATGAATTTTCATGCCTGAAGAGTCTCATTACTGTGTTGAATTGCCCATAGGTAAAACTGTGTATATTTTTCGTTCTGCCTACTGAAGAGGCAATAAAGCACATATATGCATGTACAGCAATGAAAAATTAATTACATGCAAATAATTCCCTATTTTACTGCCCTAACATATTGCTTTGGTACAGTTGGCAGTAAAAATTCCTCACTTTGAAATAAGCATCTACACATACACAAATATATTAGTCTATATATTTGCACCATTGAACTAAAGTGCCATAAAGGAAGAATTCCATCATCCAGCTCATGAAATTAATATCTCTTTGACCACATAACTGATTTTATTTCAAGAGGTATTTTTTGAAAGCAAGTATCAATAACAGTCATAAGCCATGTGTGCCTGAATTTGTCTACGATTTCTACTATGAATATCAAAAACATTGAATGATAAAAAAAAATCAGATAGCTGTCAAAGTAACTGCTCATTGTGCAGAAAAAGGGAAGCAGAAAATAGTCGGTTATATTTGTGCCACATCAGTGAAAAGCAGCACGAGTGAACCCTGGCTCACAGCAGCCCTAATACCATGTCCTCTTCTGAAAGATGGAGGACAAAACCAGTCTTTTTACCACAATAAAAGGAGCCTCTGTTCTCTAGTGAGAGAAGATACAAATGCTGCCATGTGTCCTTTGAAATTGCTTATAGGATGATATGGACAGACAAGAAACCACCACATTCCCAAGTGTCAGTTCATAAACCTTCCCCCTATGAACTAATCAATTAAATAATTTGGAATTCAAAACCTGTTTCTACCCAAAATAAGATCATCATCTAATGAAAGGAAGAAATTGCCTTGCACATGCTCCTGGTGGGGGTCTGATTCACTCTGCTGTAGAACAGTCTTTAGAAGAGCCTGTCCTACCCCTTCCTAGGCTACACCTGGGGTGAAGGAACAGTCCCCTTCCTGTTATATAGCACAATCAAGGGATGGCCTTTTACTGCCTGTGCCTGGTCACCGAATCCAGGGCCAGGATTTGGGCTTGATGATCCTTGTAGGCCCTTTCCAACTCAGGATATTCCATGATTCTATGACTCTAACAGGATTCTTGGTGCCCACACCACTCCTGTGTGTGATTCCACTCTGTCTACTGAGACGTCCATCAGACGTGGAGAATATTGAGTTACTGGGAATGCCCTGTCCCAGTACCTAAAAATGAGGATCTGGGGTTTATATATGGGCAGTGTCACCACAGGTCTCCATCAGGACTGGACATTAGTGAGATGAAGAGGAGGGTGAAGGCCTGTGTGCTCAGCTCCAGCACTGTCTCCTGCATTGGTAATCACTGATCTGCAAAACCCCAGGGACTTCACATTTAAGCAGGCATGGCATTATTTCAGCATACACAGCTATAAATTGCTTCTGCTAACTTTTATTTTACAAACAGCTAGGCAAGAAATATTTAGTGTCAGAAACACAAAATACGTTATTTTAATTTCAATCTTTTGTACTCTCAGAAGATGTCAGGTACTGCTCTTTCAAATGTTATAGTAAGCAGTTTGGTTTGCAGCAAGAAGAGACAAATTTGATATTTCATGTAAGTTTTTTTTTTTTACAAAGGGGCTCATGTTTCAATCTTTTAAAATTAAAGATGCTTGCAAAAAAATCAAATCAAAACAAAACAAGAAAAAAAACCCACAAGAAAATCAAACAAAACCTTAAGCTTCCAAAAGCTTTCTCTCCACTGCTTACTCCATGTTTAAAATGAAACAGCTTAGTTCTGTCCACAGGACCTGCATTTCACTCTGTCAGTATAAAAAACTGATTCCTCACAGTACTCTCCAAAGATGCCTTCCACTGCTGGCTGTAATCCATAATCAAAATGAATGACAGATCACACAGCAGGAATTTTGTTTGCAAATCTCTGAAATCAGTGAATGTATCTTAACACCTCTCATCTGTATCACTTTGTCCCCAGACCTATTTGCTTGTTACAAACAGGCTTGAACACCCTGATTTAACAGATTGCTGAGCTCTCCTGTTCACTTCCCTGTTCATTAATCTTCATAAAATGATCTGGCAATGAAAATTGCTGGAGTTCTCCCCGTACTACCTGCTGCACTCCGGGCTCCAATGAATAAATGGAGAGTATCTAATACGTGGAGAGAAAGGTTTAACTCTGTATTCTTTCATGCATTGGAATGTCTCCAGCCTCTGTCCCCGTGGAATGTAAAGCTCTGTATGGACTGATTTGCTATGCAGGGCACACTCAGCAGGACCAGCTGAAGGCACGTTGTGGAGGAGTTAAAACAATAAGGTAAGCTACAGGTAGCGCAGCGCTGTGTGGCATAAATCAACCCCTGCCACAGGGTGAAATTCTGCTTTCTCTACGAAATAGTTGTATTAAACACATTTCCAAAGGGATTCTCAAACCCTGTTAATTTTAGGCCAATGAAAAGAGTATTTCATGCAGGCTTTTGCTGCAGCAAAGGCATCTGCAGACTTCAAAGCTTGATTTGAGCAAGCTTTCAAGGTTTTTCACCACTATGACACGTTTGACATGCATGCAGAGTTTCACCCATAGCTTCCAATGGAAGCCCAGAAGGAATCAGATCACCTGACTTCAGGTCCCACGTGTCACAGGGGCAAGAACTGCCAGTGCAAGGCCCAGAAGGATGCTCTTGAAAGGGAACCACAGTGCCAGAGTAAGCACTCAGCAGGCTGCCAAAGTTGGCCATGTCACCTTGACACCTTTGCTCATCATAGGACAGGACGTTTAAGGTCGGACAACCCCAAAAATCACACCAAGAGCCAGAGAGTGTTGTCCAGACATTTCTTGAACTCTGTCAGTCTTGGTGCTGTGACTACTGCCCTGGGGAGCCTGTTCCAAGTGCCCAGCCATCCTCTGGGTGAAGAACCTTATCCTAAAATCCAGACTAAACCTCCCATGACACAACTTCCTGCTGTTCCCTCAGGTCCTGCTACTGATCATCATGGAGAAGAGATCAGTGCCTGGCCCTCTCCTTCAACTCATGAACCTGAAATACCCAGATGAGGCTGGGTAAAATGTGGCGACCCTAGAGATGTAGGGAATGTTCCAACAATGGATTATTTCTAAAACTGGCATGCCTTTTGTCCTAGATTACAGAAAGCAGTCTTCATAGGCAAAGAAGCAGTCTTCATAGGCAAAGTCAGATACAGATTTTTTTGCACAGGAAATACTGCTCTGGGACATAAGTTCTATTGACTCTCCATATTGACAGGAGGTAACAAGAGACTTGAAAAAGCAATGACTAGCAGCTCCTAGCTCAAGAGAAATTACATATCGAACTGTATTGGACATGTCCTAGAAGGTAGGAACACAAAGACAACTTGCATGCTATCCATCAGACCACTCACACGTGGAAATGGCTGTTATTTATCTTCCCTTTTAACTAGAAATACAACTTCAAATTCATTTCGCCCTAAAAAAGCACATAAAATGGCTGACTCCTGCTCCAAAGCTCTCTGTCTGTCTGTAAAGGGAAGCCAGAGAGGCTTGTTCAGGGGGAGACAACTAAGAATGGACAGAATAGAAAGGCTGAGACTTCTCCAAGATCTTCTAAACACAACAGCCCTGGTGCAGCATGAGTGACATGAGTGAGAAGAGCAGAAGAGAACAGAGGGAAAAGAACAAATGCAATCAAAACTGCCCCTTTCTTGAACACAGAAGAAAAACAAGGTTTGGTTTTTTCAGCTTTTCTATGAACTGCTTTGATATGAAATTGCTGGTCAATAAAAACATCACTGGAAACAGGATCTTTCCTACTGGTGCTCATTGTGGAAGATGATATAAAGTCATTCCATTTGCTTTTGTCAACATAGATCTTACATCTGCACCCAGGCTGAAATCCAGACACCCCATGGTTTTAACTTTTCATGATAAACAAAGCTGGGATTCTCCTGCTTGTTCAGGGCAGATCTTAGGCCCATTGATACAGGCACATTTTGCATTTCAAAGCTTTCTGCATTTTGTTTTTGTTGCCTTTTAAATGGATCACAAGAAACAAATAATATCACATTCCTGACAATTATTCCCTCCCAGCATGTCCTCCCTCTAAAGCCCACATTTATTCTGCACCTTCTTCAGGGTACACCTCACCGATTTGAACAAATTTAATTAGCAAATGTCAAAAAGTATAGATGTGCTCACTGCAATAATGCATAATCATTGTGATTTCCTTGGAGCATTTTTGTGCTTGGTATGAGAACAATAAAAAGTTTTATTCTCTTAAATGTGAAGTTTTGGGGAATTAATCCATTAAAACTGGATAAATTACAGGATACATGAAAATACTCTTTCTAGGAAAACAGTTTTATGAAATTTGTCTACTTCAGTGTTGATATTCTTTTATTGCCAAGATCATGTGTATTTTTACACTTGAATTAGCAGAGCATTTCATTTCCATGGTGTGCTGAGACCAGACCAACAACAAGCATTTTTGGAGGGACCTGCATATGGAGAAGTAGTTATTGTGTTTTCTCCCCCCGCCCTATGAAGCAACAGAAATTCATCAAGCAGAACAAAACAATGGAGATGACAGAAGAAAACGACTTACAAAAGAAGAAAGCAAAAGCAGAGACACACAAAGCTCTGAGCAGAGGAGAGATGAAACAAGATATTTTGCAGCTAAAGTGTAGATTGGAGGGGACTCTACTTGGGGTTCAAACTATGAGATGCACATGCAAAAAGCTCTTGTGCCACCAAAGAGGATCCATTGGGCCAAAACATGCCCGATGAAAGAAGGAGGGGAAGTCAATGAAACGCATGAAAGGTTTCTCCCTCCAGATCCACACTCTCCTGTGCCTCTGTTTGCTAAGCAGAAAAGAGGGGTGGCTGTGGAGTCCTGGAAGCAATGGGAAGCACAGTGCATCAATCTTTGCATGAACACTTGTAGCATATTCTGGAGGAATTTTTTTGCAGCCCAGGTTAGCAGAGAGCAGCACAACCAGATCTCAACTCCACCTTTTATGAACAGATGCTGACAAAGGGTTTCTACCCCCTCAGAAAATAATGTTCCCACATGTCAAATAATGCACTACATTGGGGTATTTAAAATTCTTTCTTTTCACGCCCTCAGCACCCATCAGAGCCTTGGAGTAGATGGAGAGGGTTAATAGGCTGCCAGACAGGTCTGTCTCTGGGCATGGCTAAAGTAAGCTGCCCCCAGATGGGTGAGTTGGTCATTTGTGATGCTCTAGTAACAAAAACATCAGCAAGTGCTTTGTCCCCAAAGCAGGGCTTGGGCATTCCATGTCCTGAGTCTGGGGGAGGAAAAAAGCAAAGGCTGAGGATATGAATGAGAGCTGGGTTTCAACAACAGCTCTTTGATATCAAATATCACACACCAGGGGAAATAAAAGATTTTTAAAAGAGAGAAAAGGAAATAGCAGGGAGGGCACAAGAGAGCACGGGAAGAGCTGAAGTGAATTTTACAGCTGAAAAGCATCTTTAAGGGATTTCCCTGATCTGCCATTTATTAGACAGCATGAGGCAGGGCAATAGAACCTGCTCCTGCTGTTTTAACCTGCACCCAGTGCCCGGGGAATGCACCTCACGTCAAATGCTGTTGGCAAAGGCCAAATTCCACTTCGAGAGAGGCCACTGTGTTTGAGCAGCATGGCCCTTCATCGAGCTGATGAACCTTAGAGACATTTTGTCCACTGCACAGATCAAAAAATACTTTCTCCAGTAAAAAAAGAGACTGATTTGGCACTAAAACTGCAGCACCTCACCCTTCAAACAACAGCCTGAAACTGTACCCCATCTATGCCTTCATCCCTGTCCTGGATTTATTGCCGTTAAGATGGTCAAAAGTGCTGCAGGTTGTCCTGTGATTTAAAGAATTTTTCAGATGAAAAAATTTAAAAAGCCCAAATTTCTTCACTTAATGGTACAGACAGGAGATCAGAATATGGTCACTTTACATTCATAAAGAAATAAAAACAAAATCAGGACTCTCTCAAGAGATGTTCCTACTAATACTGTTAATCTCTCGCATAGGTCACACCCAAGTCTGGACTGTGTATTTATTTCTTTTTCATGTTTATTACTAGCATCCCAGGCAAGCTTGTTCACTTTCAGTATTGAAAAAGAAGTAAGTAGAGGAGAAACACTTACTAAATGAAAGCACAGCATTTGAGAGGTTGGCAGAAAACTTTGCGATTTTCAAAAAATAAAGTTGCATTTTCATATATTTTCTGAATCAAAATCACTCATTTTTCTAGTTGAATATTGATAACCTTGGTATTTTCTGCAATCCTGCAATCAATTTTTTTTCTCCTCCACTAAAATCCAAGGTTTTTTGCTGTAGTTGACAGAGGGCTCTCTTTCTTGGTGAGAAATCAGCTCTTAGTTCCATAACTAACAAGGTCAGAAGTCTTGTCAGGTGCATATCAAGAGAGTTGCATAAGACGCAAAGTACTTATTCTGCAGTATGGTATCTGAGGACATGAATTAAATTCTTAAAGGGGAAAAAATTACACTTTGAAATTGCAGCAATGATATACTCAAGTAGTCTATAAATTAAGACACCTTCTCGCAACTCACAAATAGAACAGATCTTTTAACAAGTGTTAAAAATTAATAAGGAGAGGAGAGAAGGAGATCAAAGCTAAGGTAGATGGTTCAGAAAACTGTCAAAGCATCAGTGGAAGAAATCTTTCAGCTTTAGTTCGTAAGAAGAGACAGGAAAAGCATTTCCCCTTTGGTGGAGTGAAATGGCTTTAAAGCAAATAGAAGAGGATCTGAAATGAAATGTGTATAAGGAAAGTAGTCTTTTAACTCCCCTTCTGGGGAAAACCTGCTTGACCTGAAATCAAAAGTTGTAAACTGATGATTCACTTCCTCACCCAAACTTAGAGAATCATAGAATTGTTTGGGTTGGAAGGGATGTTAAAGACCATCGATTTCCAAGCCCTCTGCCATGGTCAGGGACACCTTCCACTAGACCCGGTTGTTTAAAGTTCCATCCCACCTGGCCTTGAACTTTCAGGGACAGGGGATCTGCAACTGCTCTGGGAAACCTCTTCCAGTGTTTTGCCACAGTGAAAAAATTCTTCCTAATACCTAATCTAAACATGTCTTCCTTCAGCTTAAAGCCATTCCCCCTTGTCCTATCACTGCATACTTTTATAAACAACCCAGCTCTCCTGTACATCCCCTTTAGATGCTGGAGGTGATCTACGTTCTCCCCAGAGCCTTTTTTTCTCTTGGCTGAAAAGCCCCAACTGTCTGAGTCTTTCCTCATAATATATTATTTAAACCAAGATGCACCCACTTCCATGCAGAACATGCGCTTACAGCTGCAGAATTATCCCACCAGGATCATACGATTTTGGAGAGAATCTGTTCTACCTTCAGGCTCCACCTTCCAGGCTCTTCAAAGCAGATTTTCAGTGTGTTTATTGCAAAGTAATCTTTGTGCCACAGGCTGGCCATGTGTTTGTTGTTACTCATCTTGATCTATTTGGCTCATGACATTGTTGGGTGACGTGTGCCATGAGCCATCCACTAACACCCCATCCCTGCTGCTGGAAAAAGTTCCCTTCTTGGCACTTCTAAAGAAAATGATCCTCAGAGAGTGGGTCAGCTCAGAAATTCTTGGAGACAAGGACTGACCATGGCCACAGAGTACTTTGAATGGTCTTCAGAAGTACAGTGAGGAAGAGGGAGGAATCCTTCCTGCCTTCAAAGCTAATCTCCAACAATCCTCAGAAATACAAGGATGTACAAAAAAACCTAGACATTGTAGCTCCATGTCATGTGACACCAAACACAGAGAGACATCTTGGTGACAACTGTGGAGACTTCAGAGATTATATCTTGCTCAGACAGGGATTAATGCAGAGCTCAAACACACTCACAGTCCCGCAGAAGTCCAGATGTTCAGTGTCAGTCTAAGGTTCAATAAAAGTGTCTAAGGTGCCAGTCTAAGGCAGCCATCTGGGCTCACATTGTAGCTG
The DNA here is from genome assembly GCF_020740725.1 of Corvus hawaiiensis. Classification (NCBI taxonomy): domain Eukaryota; kingdom Metazoa; phylum Chordata; class Aves; order Passeriformes; family Corvidae; genus Corvus; species Corvus hawaiiensis. The sequence continues at coordinate 73,090,546 of NC_063216.1, read as the reverse complement.
GAGAGAATCAGATCTCCCCAGTGGGAAGTTTGTCCCATTTTTAGACAAATGTCTAAAATAGTGAATCAGTCTCCCTCTCTCGCTCTCCCCTCCCGTAGGCAGAGACCTCCACCAAACTGAAGTTGCAGTTTTAACTACAGAGAGCCTGACACTGGAAGAGAGGAATCTCACCCCGCACAAATTGCTTGCCCAAGGTCACATAAGCAGCTCATTGCAAAGATCCAAAATTCGAGTTTAGCTCAGGCACTGTTCCCTGGCAACAAGATAGGACACAGAGCTTGCATTTAGCCCTGCAGCCTGTGCATGCACGGCTAGCAGAGACCCACGCAGCTTGTGACAAGCCTTGCAGTACGCAGACAAGCCAGAGAAAGAGAAGGTCAGGTCACAGAACATATCTATAATTGCTTCAAGGGGAAAAAAATGTAAAAAAGGAAAAAAACTTGGTTCATCCAAATCTTTCACAGCTGTCAGTACAGCAACTAGATTTTATTTTAGGTCCATCCTGCCAACAAGTATCGTTTTGATTTCTGTGAGCAGAATGAAGATAATTAAGCTTCCAAAAAGCCAGTATTTAGTAAAAATAGCCATGACTTTACTTAGCAGCACACAGTATTTTAAAAGAAATTCTTCAGCTTCCATCTTCCAGCCAAAGGGCACTTTTTTCATTTTTTCTACCAGAGTTATCAACTTTTCTCTATTTTGAGATCACTAGAGAAAAGCAAAGGACAGGGAGCTAAGGGTTGTCCAACATCTTTCAAGATGTACTGAGAAAGGAAGAGTTACTGTCTCTCTCCACGCAAGCATCAGAATATACTGCACTGCCCGTGTCTCTCAGACAGTTTGACACAGCCTAGTCCCACTGAACTACTTCTGATTTACACCAGCAGTACGAAGGGAGGAGGAGAGGGAAGTCAGACATCGTAAATCTTTTCACTGAATGACATTTTGAAGGGCTCGTACATCACTTTGAAACTAAGGTCTAGAATCACAATACAGATGACCTGAAGAATGGCTTATATGCCCCAAAGCCTCTTCTCCTTCCCTCAGATATCATTTGCTTTAGTTGAAGACATTAACTCTTCTTACAAAGCTGGTATCAATGGACTCACAAAGGCATTTAGAAGCCAAAGTGCCATTGACTGCAAGGCTAACACCTCCAGGATATTTACTTAATACAAACAACTAATGTCAAAGGGACAATATTTCCATGAGTTATACAGTGGTTTAACAGCCTGTTTTTCTTTGAGCTACAAGGGAATAAAGTTTCTAAATCATTTGTGAAAGCATCAGCCTTTTTATTTCATTATTTGTACTGCACAAAAGAAGTGAGTTGGCTGTCCATGATCTGGCCCTGCAAAGACACAGCTGTGAGCATGAAGAGTGATGTTCATTATCACCACCCAGCAGCTCTGCCAGGGTCCCTGGGCAAGGGACAAGATGAGGCTGTGTTTTACTCAATGCAGTACATCCCCGCTTCCTATTGTGTTGGAGGCAGAGTAATAAAACAGGTGTGATTCCAGCCTTGCCTTTTCATACAACATCAGATTCTTTTCATACAATATCAGATTTTTCATACAGTATCAGATTCTCTGCCCATTTACCACACACATTTTCCCTGCAGCTGACAGCTCATACCGAACAGAAAGTGAAGGCAACACCTCAGCAAAGTGGATTCTCCAGATCTCCATTTCCCAGATTGAGACACTTGTGTGAGTCTCACTGGGCTGCAGTAAGGACATTGAGCATCCCACTCAGCATCACACACAGCAACACTGTTAGACCTCAGGCTTGAATATGCTTTGGGGCAGAATTCAAAGTCTTCTTTAGGTTGAGTCTTTGGCATCCAGACAGGTCATATGGATACCATTATGGAAAAACAGAAGTAGAAGCCCTTTCAATAGAACACAATATAAAGCAGTGCAGACATAATGTCCCATTTTAATGAGTTCATGGTAGAGAAAGAGCTTCCAGTCTGGTAATCTCATCAAGGACAGGATCTATGTCACCTAAGATTACAATCCTCAACATAGGGCTGAGCAGATTGTCTGAGACTCCCATCATGGCCTGTGTTGGGTTGACCCTGAGTTGATGGACAGTCTTTAAGACCAATTACGCTTCTCACAATTTACATATTTAAACCGCACGGAAAGGCGGGACTTCCCCTTTTTGGTCGGAGCTCGCTTGCTGGAAGGTGGGGGGGCTCCGAGCCTCCCGGCCCCGCTGGGCCGGGCCGGGGCCACTGCCCCTTTCCCCCTTTCCCATCGCTGCGGCACGGACCCTGGGTCACTGAGGGGGACTGTCCCAGAGCCGCAGGCAGCTAAAACCAGCCATGGACTGCTCACAGCTAAACCCATCCAGCGCGGCTTCTGGGGACAGGCGGGTCCCTCTCCTCTCCATGCGGAGCCGGCGGAGCCAGCGGGAGCCGGCAGAGCCTCCTGTCTGCAGCCAGCACACTCCGTGCTGAACTGAAGAGGACACCACGCAGCCAGCAGCACAGAGGGAGCGAGGCTTTCCCCACCGTAAAGCCCGAACAAGAACACTCTTCAACATGGCGGCGTCAGAGTCAGAGAGAAAGAGAAGTGAGTCACGTGGGACGGAGCTGAGCATGGCGACGGGAGAAAAGAGGGCGGTGCCGCGATTCTGGCGCGCAGCTTAAAAGAAACCTTCTTGCATGCCGTGGTAAGAAACTGTAATACCACAAACTGTTTGTCTCTTTAATCCATTTGAAGAACATGGGGGGGGGGGGGGTGGAGAATCAACGTGTGCCTATGAAGTTTGTGAAGAGTGCCTATGCCAGGCTATATAGAAGTAGTAAGAGGCTGTTAGAGACTTGTGGCGAAGAAAAGCCTCTGTGTGCAGGCCAAAATAACTTATCCTTAAAAAGATGAATAACCCCATGTGATGGCCCATGTTCTGTAGTGTGAAAGAACTGTGAAATTCTTCATGGGAGAGATGTTCTACACACAGCAGACTGTTTGTTTCCGGGCGGGTCTGCTATTGGTGGCAGTTTGGGAACCACGTGCAACTGAAGGAAAACCCTTTTTTCCTTAAGCATAAGAGAGAGACTTTTCAAGAACTGCAACACTGACTAACATCCCATGTTCTGTTATCCCTTGTGTGAGCTGGATAAAAGGAGAGACGTGCTGGAAAGAGGGGGGGGTGGAATTTACTTTAATTTTGTTTTGTTGTTTTCTCTTTACTTTTAATTCTGTTAGTAATAAAGCTCTTTCATTGTACTGCAACTGTTTAAGGTTTGTGCCTGCTTTGCTTTTCTCCTAATTCTTATCTCACAGAAGGAAAATAAGTAAATAATGAATATTTTGAATCAAAACCACTACATTTAATTGGTGTTTCCGCCCGGTTTCAAACTCAACCTGCTACATGGCCTTTGAAGTCTAATCAACAGAGTTTAGGATACAGCTCACATAGTCAAACTTTGGCTGCACTGATGAGAGTCTGCATTTAAATAGCTCTATTTCTGTTATAAAGGGATCCTAGGGTCACTTAGATTTATATTTTATAAGCCCTGCAATATTTCAGACAATTCCCAACCAAATGTGCCAAACAGCTAAAGATTGGTTTATTACTGTGTAAAGAAGAGATTTAGACTTATCCAACTTGAATTGCCCAGTATGCTATTGAGGTGAGGAAAATGTTAAGTCCTAAATCACAGTAGACCTCAACTACACAAGCACAAATGGTTTAAACTTCAGGAAAATCCACCAGCTCACAAACTCTACACCGTGACCACCACACAGCAGGACAATATGTTCCCACACAAGCACTGAAGCTTGTGAGGTTGAAATGAGGCTGGAAGTATCCATTATCCCGGACAGTCAGGAGGCTGGCACACTATACCTGACCAGATGTCATATGCAAACTCAGGAGTTTTATCTAGTGATGGTGATAAAACTACTGATCTGCTGGTGACAATTTCATTGGTTCTTTAAATTGCATTAGCCATTAGCCATTACCCTACTGAAATAAAAAAGCTAATAGTTACAGCTCCAACACAACACACCATTATACGGTAATTTGGAGACTGAAAGCATAACTAATTATAGACTGCATTATGCAGCAGATACAGTGGCTTGAGACAATATTTCAAGGCAGGTGTGGGCAGTTACAAAATACTTCCAGAAACCTGAACAAAGACTTTTGCAGAGGATTATTAAACTAAGTCTTTGAAGAGCAGAAGTAGCATGTTAGCTGTGTCCTGTCCTCAAACCATATTACTACCTTGTCACTTACTTAGCAATAGATTAAAGTGCTTTGTCCTGGAATCCTATTAGTGGCTCACACCAACACAAATTATGTGTCTTGGAGGTGCAGTGGTGCAGCTCTCTCCTACTTGTAGCGTGGGCAGAAGTGACACGAAAAAATGGTTTAAAAGCTGCAATGAAGTTATAACAGCTCAGCACAATTCTTAAAGCATGTGACAATTGTTGTCATTTTCCTGACATGTATTTACTGGTTACTAATAGCCTCTGTTTTCAAAGCTAATAAACACAAACATGAAAGTGTTAATAATGCCAGGAAAGAGGGCAGTGCGGGTAACTTGTACATGTTCACCAAGGCTGGGTTGTATCTTTGGATACAAACTCCATCCATTCTCCCCAGAGATAGGTTCAGCTGCCCTGCTCTAGCTGGAGACTAAGACTTAGAAACATCCCTTTATCTACTGCTTTTTCTCTTAGGTGTAAATTGCATCCTTTTCCCCCACATTCCATAATTTCCCATCCCACTCACTCTGATGTAGAGTAGAATGAGAAAATAATGGAAAAGCTGTCTTTATTCCCTAAATCTAACCTGTGGCACACCCCGCTGTGTGGTTGCACAGAACCAGGATACAATCTTGTCCAGAGTTATCTCAAGGATTGAGAGATGTGCATCAATACTGATATGTCAGAATGGTTCTGGTACCTTGCTCTGGCCCCAAGAATGCAGACTTAAGCCTCACCCCAGACTGCAAGACAAGGTTGGCACAGAAATGTGCCTACAGAACCACCAGTGCCTGGGTATATGTGAATTAGAGCCAGCTAACCCAGACCTCAGAAGATGTCCTCAAAACCTGTGGGTTTATGGTTAAGAGCAAGTCTGAGGTTTCTCAACTCCCCTTTTACCAGACAGTAACCCGCTGAACACAGCCCATATGCCCATACACAGAGGTGTAGGTCCATTTGAGCTGCCCTTTAGAACTTTACAGCTGCTACTCTAGAGATGCAGAGGTGTTCTTCTGATTCTGGGTCACATCCACCTGACAAAAGTGAATGGATGCCTTGAATATCTTGAGGGATCTCCAGTGGATCTGGATGTCTGTGACCAGGTTGCTGCCTCCCACTGACTGCACATTAATCATACCATCAGTGGGGTTCAGTTCTGCCTATAGAAGTTGCCTCCTGCCTGGAGCATCTCTCAGCTCCACTGTCTAAATCCCACTGATGGTGGTAACATAAAGCTGTGCTGCATATACAGGTATCCTAATGGAGTGTCTGAACCTATGAGCTGCCTCTTAGAAGATGTGGGTCCCAGCCTCAGTGACTTAAAGGGATCTCTGACAACTGATCTTTCAGTTTTCTTCAGATTTTAGTACTCTGCAGAAGCAGATTTATTTTGAGGTCGGTCTAACATGCAGTCATTTTTTCCCCCAGTTGTTTACACTCTTTTCAAATAACATTAAATCTAATGCAAACCAGAGGTGTGTCCAGGTGGTCTGAGAAGTTTTTGCTTGCAGAACAGTTCAAATCAATCCATACATTACAGTTGCTGCACAGCAAGTGCATCTGCAGTAGACTGTCAGCTCACCTGACTGTGCACATCAAGAGTCATGGGCACATCCGCCTACAAATCCAAACCAGGCCTTTCTTCCAAGGTTGCCTCAGGAGGAACAGAAGAGTGAAGTATCTCAGCATGTCAATTCCTTCAAAACTTTTTCCTCTACTAAAGAAAAACAGCACCTTTCCTAAGGCAAAATGGAGCATTTGCTGACTGTCACTAGAATATGTATCTTACTGAGGTTGCCCATGAATCTCAACTCCTTTGAGAGTTTCTGTATAAAAAACCCTGCTTAAATCACTGAAGTAATGTTATTCTGCATTCCTTGTTTGCGCTGCTGGTATTATTTCTCTGATTTATATTTGTCAAGATAGATTTAAAAAAAAAGCCCCCAAGAACCATGTCAATCCTGACTGTGTTTTCTATCTGCAGACACACAGATTATTATTTAATTTAAGCCAGAAAATAGTTTATACAGTACCTTTCTCAATATCATTGTGTAAGAGTCAAAGAAGACAATCTTTTGTAACTTGGCTGTCAGCCATGACAACTTTCCTGATCCAGTTTCCATTTATTAATATTTATTGTTGCAGTTTTTTATCCTTTTCACAGCAAAATATAGTGTTACAAAAAGATTGAAAGTGTCATAAGAGACAAAGGCAACATTATGAAGAGCAAAACGTCTCTAAATTTCCAAGCATTTCTGTATTGTACATAGCACAAAACTGATGCAGTTGCATTTCTCAAGTAATAGCATCAGTACTCAAAGTTCCAAGTGTCATCATTTTATTTCAGCTGTAGAATATTTTTTGTAGAGGTTCTAAGGAAGAATATCTGAGGATAAACCTTTCCTCAGTTTGTCTGATAATATAAACTTCAAATAGGCTGGACCTAGCTGAATCATCAGGATCTGCTGATCAGCCTTGTTGAGCTTTTTCTCCACTTTTCAAAATTCACATTCTTTATCTCAGTGAAATTTCTTCTCTTCCTAATTATTCATTGAGCCATCATCTTTGTATGCATGTACCCACACACCTGACCAGCCCAGTTCCTCATAAAGCAGAGACATGATGAAGTCTGAGGACACATTTTGAACAGATGACATCTTTATGACAAGTAAACACTGGAGTTACCAGTCAGACACTCGATTGCCTAAATTATTCATGAGGACAAGCTGCATTTCTGTACTGATGATGAGCCTCGTACTCCAGGAAGAGATGTTACAACTGAGACAGTGCTACAAGCACAGTTTGTGTTTCTGTAGGATCATACCTCTACAAAAACTTGTCAGGAAGATATCAGGAACTGAACCAAGAAATTGCCAAGGATGGATCTGTCTCTTTTAGCTTTAACTACATTCTCTTTATGGTGAATGAAAGGGAAGTGGATACTTCAAAGCCACAATCTGTCCAGTTTCAGTTGCATTCTCCAAAACAGTTCAGTGCCCTAGACATAGCAATTTTCCTTTTATGGCTTTCACAGGAAAGCAGATGATCAGACCAGATGAATTCAACCCTGTGAACAACTTGCCTACACAGAGTCAAGTGATGTTTCATTGTCTGAAAAAGCAATTCAAGGGGAAAAAAAAATCTCTTTTTTCCACCCTTGTAACAAGTTCTGAGAATCTTTTTCTATGTCAGGAGCCTGGCATTTTGTCCTTCATAAGGTAGCAAAGGTAATTCACACCATAAGTTTAGAGGTGGACAACTTGCTCCAGGAATAAGTCTTTTAGGACGTGAACAGTGGCCATGCTGACCTTGTAACATGAATAAATAATAAAGATCTGTGACAACTGTGCAGTGAAATTCAGGACAGGAGTTCATTACTAAATGTCCATGTTTATTGTTTGCTCTAAGTTATAATTCTGTTTAAAAATTAAAGTCTATCTCATTAGCTCAATGAAATCACATTTCATTTCCACCTAATTTATGAGTCCTGAGGTGTTTGGACAGGGCTTAACGTGACCAAAAATTGCTGTATGCAACATCCTTTCATTTGCTTTTGGTGTGGTACATGAAATAGTCTCTTTATTTTAGAAAGCTTTTTCTTCGTGAATCAACATCATTAGCAATCAAAGAAACAGCTATGAGCATTAAATGCAAATGTTTGAACTTCTATAATTTGCATATCATTAATAAGCAGGCTGGCAGAGTATGGTCATAAAGTTGACTTTGAAAGTTCCCACTGCTGTTATAGACTGAGTCATGGAAGCAACAGTGAGAGCCTCAATTCCAACTAATTAATAGTTTTAGGGAGCCAGGAGTCCCATCTTCCATGGTGAGCAGCAGCCTGGCGCTTGCTCATCGTGGAATGAACCTCTGCTCACACAAGTTGTCCTTGGTAAGGAGGCAGAGTTTGAATCCAGTCCAGCAAGAGTTCCCTTCTTTGGCTTTATGTTCATCTTTGTGCATGGGCCAGTTACCCTAATTTCTCCTCTCTCTCATTATTGAATTAGTGGTTTGCCAAAGGACCTGGCACACTGCAGGTGGCAAAGTGGTCCTGGAAAAAGGACTTTGAGCCATTTTACAAAACCATGAATATTCTGAGAAGTGAAGGAGACTGACCAAGGGCATACAGAAAATACATGCCAGTGCTTGAAAACAGGTCCTCAAAATTCAAGTCTAGTATCCAGAAGCTTAAAAAACAAGGAGTAAGACTGGGGAGTTGTCATTGAGTTATTGGTAGATTGTCTTGGGGAAGCCAAAGAAAAATACCTCATAGAATGCAGAGACAGAGGAAAAAAATTAAGGCATCAGATCAAATAAAGCTGGTTACCTTGGCTACTCAGGTTTCCTATGTCTGAACTTCATGATCTGGATGGTTATTTCCATCCTCTCAGTGAGCTGCAATGATCAGCAGCGTGATAAGAACCAAACTGGCAACTGGGAAAAAGAACTCTGATCTCTTTGATTAAAAATAATCATTAATGGAGCGGTGAAAGGCTTCAGCAGGTAGGAAGGGCTGATGACCCAGGGGGCACAAGGGGAAGGCCAAGGGAGAGAAATGCAGAGCAGCCTGTCCCTCCTCTCCCTCTGGGTGCAGCGGGGACACGGCTGTGGCTCGCAGGCAAGTGCAATAACTCTGCCAAATATTGCAATCTATAGCTCACTGACCCCAAATGATTACTGCACTCCTCTCATGCGTTCAGTAATTTTCTGTCCTGATTCAGCGGGATTCAAGTGGGCAACCTGAAAGAAAATAAACTATTTAGCCCCGCTGGAAAAAATGAACAAAAAGGTGCAACCACAGCCCCCTGCTTCTGGTCCGTATTTTTTAATGTAGAGTTGGAGAATTTGTTTTGATCATATCACTGGTGCATTGTGAAATGGCCTCATCATTAAGGGAGACAGTTTGATATCCAAACAATCCTGCAGACTTGTGCCCCAGCTCAGAAAGGTGCTGAAGGACAGGCTGAGCCCCTGAGACCACTCTGGTGTTCCCACAAATTGCAGAAGCACTAAAATCTCTGCAGTGGTCAAGCAATTATTATGACACTAAAACAAAGACTTTTCTTCAAAGATAATGGACCCACAAAACAACCAGGAGTCACAGGAATCTCCACAGACAAATTTTGGTATTTTAAAGCCATTGCCTCTTGTTCTTTGACTACATGTCCTTGTAAAAAGTTCCTCTCCAGGTCTCTGGTAGGCTCCAAAATTTATTACCTTGTTTTATTTTATTTATTTCAATCAATAAATTATCCTTAACCAGTGGGTTTTCTCACTTTTTCCCTTCCAATTCTCTCCCCAGTCCCACTGGGAAGAAGTGAGTGAGTGGCTGTGTGGGGTTAAGTTGTTGGCTGGGGTTAGACCATGACAGTCCTCTAAGTTTGCTGGTCTTCCCATCTGTTCCAGCATGATCCCACAGGTACTGTTCAGCTGCCAGGCTACAACCACCACCATCCTCAAGCCAGGCCCTCAGCTTAGCCCACGGCCAGAAAGCGACAGAGAACAGATTTTTAATTGTTCAAATATTCACCGCATGAAGCAGAGTTTTATATAAATATTTCATACAGGCAATTTTCAAGTGCGTCGCTACTCTCCACTGAATCTGCTCTATCCAGAAGGTGTCACCTATGCTGGCCACCAGAAATTATGCAAATAACACCGGTCTCTTCCCAACACAAGGTTGATGGTTTATTTGCATTTTAAAATTATCTCCTGTTTTTACTGCAGGCAGCAGCATTTTTTGTTGTTGAGACTGCAAACCAGATGAGTTTTAATTCTGCTCAGCTACACAAACACATGCATGTGTTCCTCCAGTAGCCGGCAACAAAAGCGAAACAGACGCAACTTCTATAAGCATCAAACATAGCCTGCATACCCGAGGTACATAAAAATGTTTGGCACAGTTCAAAAATTTATAGCAACCCTTCTAGTGCAAGATGCATCACAGCAAAATCTTGATTTGGCTAAGTATTTGATACTCTCATGCAGCCATTACTGCTAACAGGATTCATAAGTCACATTCCTTTAGCATATGCAACTTTAAAGGGGACCATTCTCTTCATATTTAAATCTCCCTATAAATTTCCCCAGAGGAAAACCTGCAATGGAGCAGTTATCCTTGCCAGCCAAGGGAGACAAATGTCTAATTTACAGTGATCTAAAAGATTTGGACTTGAGGATGAAAAGGAAATATTAATTTTTTTACCATGTTTGCAAAGTTTCTCTTAGAATTAAGTTCCTGCCTCTAACAAGAGCCCAGGTGCCGCAATAGTGCAAACACAGCAGCAGGAGGGTAACATAGAGGTGCATAATTGTGGGTGAGGGAATAAGGTTTAGATGACCCTGGCTGATTATTGGGATGTGGAAGGGAGATAGCAGTGAATTCCTAGCAGGAGGAGCAAATCCACCTACCACTGCCAGTGATGCCTTATCCTGTGCTAAAAACTTAGATATACCTCCAAAACATGATATTTCTGGGTTTTTGAGATCGTTGTAAGGATAGCGCAATAGGGAATGATAAGACCACTTTAACTGTTGGATTTGAAGCAGCTGAGGTTACTGTTCTTCAGCTGACACCCAGGAGTTAAATTCTATCTGCTGCAAAGCAAAGGAAAATCAATTCACACAGAATGTCAAAGAAGAGCATTGAGAGCAGAAGGGGAGCATCCACATGGCCAGAGACTGCATCTCAGCTGGGATGCAGGTAACACCTAACTGGCCTGATCCCTTGGACGACAAAGATCATCCCACAGAATCCCATTCCAATTCCCTGCAAGCTTAATTTTCAGCTACAATTGACTTCTGTCCTGTGGTGGATTTTCTCCCCCACAACTAGAAGGAATTATTTTTAAGAAAGACAGAGACCTGTTAGGACAAGTGAGCCATTGATTTCTGCTTCTCACTAAAGCCCTTCAAACTCCTAAGGGAAAACTCTGATGGGAAACCTTCCCCAAAACTGGAGAACAGAATATTAATGTGCAGAAGCAAAAATAAAATTTGTTTTAGCCATGGCCTGTGTCTTGAGACATGTTGCATTAGGTTTTAGATGAGGATATTGACAAAACCCAACTTAACTAAAAGAAGGATTTAAAGATCTAATAGTATCTCTCTCGTACTCACCAATTTAGAACTCAGTACAGCTTGTACTTGCTACTTACCAGCAGGACACCTTCAGATAATTTGATTCTGGCAATAACACAACCCTTTTTCTAATCACTGCAGACTCCAGCTCCCCCACCAGATGTTGTGCTCTGGAAGCCCTCACTGTGGTTTCTCTCACTGTGGTGCCTTTGTACACGCTGCAGCTCATATCTGCCCTGCACAGCTCCACATGACAAAAATGAAGACACTTTATGTGAAGCTTTGAATGCTTCTCTGAGGGGAAGCTGCCTTCCTATTTAGACTGACAGGACCAGAGTTGAATCAAACAAAGCCGTAGCAGAAGAGGTTTTGAGGCGAGAACACTTGTTTCTTCCCACAAGGAGGTCCTTCCAGCCCACTGCCTGAGGGAACAAGGCTCTGGTCCCCTAGGGTTGCTCACATATTTTTGGAAGTCCTATGGGAATCACAGGATGCAATTGGTTAGCACAGAAAATAAACTCAGCAGTGTTGCAGAGGGCCAAAACAACTCTAAAGGCTTCTGATGCATGTGTGTGTTGTCACCTGCATGTGATGTCTTCAGAGGAGTGAGGTGTCACCAGAGCTGCTGATGGGCAGCTGCTGTTTGGAAGGCTGGTAGGTGCCATTAACCTGCCAAACATTCCCATACACATTGTTTTGTTTTCCACAGAGATTTTGCCCCCAAAAATGGAAATCACCATCATTGGCTCTCCTAACCCTGAGGGGGTGTGAGCTCCAGGAGGGCTCCATATCAAAGTCTCCCAGAGCACAGCCCCCAGGACCACAGGGTAATGAAGGATCCACAAGGCAAATCTTTCTGCTTTCCCTAAGTCTCCTGGTTTGGGAAGCATTCAGTTGGGTGACAGGAGTCCTGTGTTCTACACTCCTGCTCCAAGGATGAGTTCTTCACTTTTTCTAACACCTGTCCTATACAAACACAAACATGCTGCAGAAGCTGCAACCAGCATCTCCCTGAATTCCCACTCCCAAATGGGTACTGCAGCTCTCCCTTCCACTGCTATAGTCTCTTAGTCCTTCATGCTACTGAAAAGAAAGCAGTTCCATATATTCAAGTAATTTTTAGGAATGGCAAACCTGGTAAGTAACCAGTGAAGGTTAATTTTGACCTTTTGATTTGAATAAAAGCTTAAATTTGTCTTTGGAGCTTCATTTTGAACCATGTGAATTAAACAGTGATAGAACACTCATTTTGTGTTAACATGAACGAAGTTTTTCATCCAGCCAGTGACTAATGCAAAACCAATTTCTCTATGGCTGATTTATTTATATGTAGTACAGTGCAACTAAGAGAATAAGACACACTTCAGACAAGTGGGTAGCAGCAAGACAGTGGTATTGCTGAGTTAGCACAGGGAGGTGCTCAGCCTTCTGCTCAGAGGATCTGGGATCCCAGTTTTGTGCTGCCTCCATATCTGAGCAAGTTTCAGCTCTGTTTAATCACAGTCCAGTCCACTCTGGATACCCTTCTCTATAATAATGTCTCCTAATTTCTTGTCTGCTCAACCCAAGCACTGCACCATATCTGCTGTGAGACTGCAACCACCCCTTCAGGGGTGACCTTCTCAGTAAGTATAAGCCAGATCTGAAGATGAATCTTTATGCAATAAACATATCCAAAAGCTTGCTACATGAGTGAGTGAAAGATACAGGAAATAAAAATTTAAAATAAAATCAAATAAAATGTTCAAGAACACATGAGCAACAGTGTGAAATGTCTTCCCTTCACATCTTGTCATCTCTCCATGTTGAAGAGCCCAGTTAGACCTCAACAAGAAGAAACATGCATAAAATTACCCATACATTGTGCTGTAGCTGGATTTCTGATTGTGTTTATCCCAGAGCACCCATCAAGGCTGTGACTAAATGACTCGTGGAGAAAAGCGGTTCCTCTCCCTCCTGCAAATGTTCAACATCATTAACATAGTCAAATTCTCCTGAATTGTCTCTCTGGTTCTCCTTAACTTGGTGGATTCCTGCAGACAGCAACAGAAATGTGAAAGAAAACTTGAACAGAACCGGACTGATCTGTTGGGCACTGCACCTCATTTGCTTGGATTTGACTCCATCTCCTCTCCCCAAACCATCCTCTGCATCCTCTATGCTGCTGGCAAAGAATGACACAAGTCCAGTTTCAGGATAAGTGGCTAAAATGGCCCATATTTAATTATATAAATCAGTTTATATAGCTTTGTTCACAAGGGTGGCATGACCCCATTGGTCGCTTGACCATCCACCTCTCAGGTTGATTAGCGGAGGCTCTGACACCCATTTCAAAATATTTTCTTCAGTGTATCAAAACAGGACCAGCATAACAAGTTTGCACCTGTGAGATAAAGCCTTGGTTTACAAAAACCTCAAACTGTTTCTCAGCTAGCTTGCATGAGAAAGAAAAACTCCCAAGGATGCTGCAGCAGCTGGAAAATTCTTCTGCTCCTAGCTTTTTAGTATCCACATCCCTGTGCTTTCTTTCTGCTGCACCCTCAGCCCTGCACTTGGTCCTTTGCTTAGACTGCCTCAGGAGTCACACTCTGTAACCATCAGCATGATGTCCCTTACCTACAAGTACACTGCTACCTTAGAGACATGGAGACATGAGAGCAAGTGTTCAGTCTCGGGAAAACACAGAGGATTCTTTTGGATTACACTGAATACAGCCAACACCTCACAAAAAGGGAACAAGTTGCAACACAATGGGCCTTGGTTTCTCTGGGTGCCCAGAGAGCTGACTTTTCCTAGGAGCCAGGCATGGGCTTAAGAAACGATCATTGAGAATGTTACTTGCAGCAAAGCCAGATTCAGGTTCTAGATCACCATTTTTTCCTTCTTTTGAAGCGAATGCAAAGCCCTGGACAATCATTGCTGCTTCATAGTGAGTTTAACTAATGTGTTTAAAAGCCACTGCTGTCAAAAAGAAGGGCAGCAATATGAAGTAGAGCCACTAACCTCTTGCCACTGAGGTGACTAGTCACATTTTGCTGTTATTTCAGCATGAGCAGATTCAGGTCTAGAGTATTCTCAGAAGAACTTTAGAAACCAGTCATAGGGTAAAATTACCACCTGCTGATTGATCAAGATTTTAGTGATTGAATTTTGAACTGGAAAGACAGTGGATTAAAAAAAAAAAAAAGTAGCATATCTCTGTTTTCCCATCTGCTCAGAATTCACTGCTGTGGTTTCTATCTCTGTTTTATATTAAATTGTCTTTGCCCTAGAGAAGATAGTTCTTTTGATGTTACAGTTGACCTTTTGGTTTTACTCTACATAAAATTCTTCCCCTGAAGAAGGTTTCTATCTTTGCAAAAAAGGAGCAGAAAATAAAATAACTCTCTCTTTTTTTTTTTATTCTTAGCTACAAGCTGCATTGCAATCAGTGTACAAAGGTAACCAGATTTTGCATCAGCATTTTATGTTTTCCCAACAAGCTCTCCTATATTAAGCCATGATCCTACGGGAATAAGCTACTCCTTTTGAAAACTTGTTCTTTTACTTACTCACTAGATTTCTGTAAGATTTTAGTCTAGCTATCTGCAAATTATCTTTTAATGAATCCATCTCCTGAGTATTGAGGATGGTAGTGATACTTCTTTTAGGAACATGAGAGGAGGAAAATTCTCACATGGGTATTCAGGATCATACTGTATAAACAATTACAGCATTCAATGTCTGCAGAAAATCAAGAGGCAAATCAGCAGTGAATATCAATTATACATCTGCTGCATCACAGAGGCAGATGGCACTTTAATTGTACATCCGAAACATTATGGACAATTTTCCCCAACCCAGCCTCATGGAAATAGTGGCTTTAGCACCTAAAAATATCAGGAGAGGGTATGTATGCAATGACTCATCTAAGAATTCATTTCAGTTTGAAGATAAATATTCCACCAGTATACCAATAACAATCTTCAAGATTCATAGCTCATATGCAGCAAACGTGCTGTCTTGATCTAGGTAAAAACTTTTATTGATGGAAAGCAATGGGGCGACTGAACAGCTCACACCACTCAGCTCAGAGTGTGAAATCGTCAAAGAGTTTGAAGATCAATGAGACAAATTCTTTTGATTGCATCTGTAGAAATTGGAAATGTCATGGAGATAAGTAGAATAATATGGATTTACACTCTATTCCCAGCATGATCCTAAGAGAAGAAAGCACAAATCCTTCTCCCTCAGACAGGAATGGTTTTGTGCAATGAGGGAAGTTTTATGGAACTTAAGCAGATTCAACTACAGCTACTGACCATGGAAAATCAATTGACACCAGCCTGCATATGAGAGAATGACACTGACTACCCAGAGACTGTTGTGCTAATGCACAAATACCAAATGTGTCATGAATGCTTATTTAATTAAAGATTATTTAAAAATTAAAACTGACTCTCATAAGAGATTACTATACTATTCAATTTGCAAAAGCTTTGGCAATTAAGCCACTCCTAGTTTATTATACATGGACAATGATGCTGATTTCAAAAAGGACATTTTCCTTATTCCCATCATGTACAAAACTGCTAGGTTTTTCAATTTGTCTGTGGGGTCATACAGTCTTAAAATATTCAGTAACTCTGCAATCAGTTTACATTTCATCGTGCAAGTGGATAGCACTCATTTCCTCCTCTTCCCCCCAAATATATCCATGCTTAGCCACAGCAGGCACATTTTATTTGCAATGTGAGCACAGATACATTTTCTTGGAAGAAATGCAGAAAGTTAATGTTGAAACCTGTATTTGGAAGGGGTAATCCCTAAATAGAGACAAACCAAACAGGAACATTCAAAACAGGATCCATGTCCAAGAAACCAGGCACCTCTGGACTTTGCAGTTAAGGTTTAATTCCTACTGGTGAATCAGAGCTCTCACAGAAACTTCACATGGATGATTCTTTATTTAGATCTTCAAATTTAAGTGGGACATCCAAAAATCAGAAACTCCTTAAACTGACCTAAGCCCTGCCTGACCAAAGAAGTCTAGTAGCACAGTTTTGATGGGAGAATAGCTGAAAACATTCCCACAATACAAAAACATTTGTGTTGGAACCAATACAAGCAGCATGGTTAGTTTATTATTTCTTGCAAGACAGTGAATGATAATAGATCCAGAGGGAGAGTTGAAGAGGGGCATTCCATCAGCAGGGGACTCAGAACAAGTAACCCTTTGCTTACATAAGGATGGTGACAAAAGAAGTTTCTGTATTGATCAAGAGGGCAAAACAGTCTCTTTATATAGATTATTTAACTCCTGACTCCAAACTAAAATTTTGAAGTGGGGAAGAAAAAAGCCAAACACCGCTAGGAACATCAGCATATTACAAAATTTCCCCATCCTTTTTCTTGTGCCATCACTGTGTCTTGTTCAGTCTGTAATTTTGTCTATTTAGAGCCGAAGTGCTTCCTCACAAAGTCATTAGAGCCAGCAGTCTCATAATACTGATTCAAGGACTTTGGTCTCTGCAAAATACTCACCCTATTTTAAACACATGATTAGAGAAAACAGCATTCAACATAAAACTGTTTTTAAGGTAGTAAATAAGTGCTATTATTACTAATCTCTTGTTAAAGTACTAAAAATGTTTCTCTTTTTTTTTTTTTTTTTTGTTCCATTAGCACTTTGTCTTGGACAAAAAAAAAAATAGGAATTGTCCACTACACCAGGGGAGGAAATAAATTAGTCCTCACGACTGCTGTTTTTTAATTTTAGTTTTCAGTAGCAATATCATTCTGCTGCTCTGGAGACTTTGATCTACAGAACAGTTTGAGGGACAGCACAAACACAAATCTCCCTATGGCTCCTTCTTGATTTGGGAGTTGGAAGCCCCTCCAGAGATGACAGGATAACCAAAAGAAAGGCTGTTTTACATGAGAAGGCTGATTTTGGTCCACCACCAAAACCTTGGAAACCCAATCCAAAGCAGAGACATCAGGGCACAAACACCACTGTTTCCACATGGTGCAACAACTGCCCCATTTACCCCACAGCCAACCACCCAGAGTCTGTGCCTTGCTGCTAAAGAAGCCAACATGAGGGATCTGTTGGGTTTTCACCGGGGCTTTGTCCATCCCCCTGGGATTGACAGCACAAACCTGTGTCAATCCTTTGGGAAGGCCAATATTTCAGGCCACATAAAGCTAAATGAACAACCTCTCAGCAACCTCTCACCCCCTGAAAGTGAATGTAAATGCAGAATAATTGGGAAGAGCCTTTGCACCCAGTTATCTGAAATGAGACTAGAACAGGGAAAATGGGTTCTTGAAAAGATCATGCCAACTCTTTTCTATTACAGTAGCTTATGTAGCAGCAGTAATAATGACCTTCACTAGACATTTCCTTGAGTACTAATGACCTGGGGTTAATGGCCCGAGGCGTAGTTTTATGCAGTCAACTCTTGCAGCCAGCAATTAATTACCAGGAAATACAATGTGCTCTGACCACTACGGCTCAATTAGCCTCATATTATTAAAAAATGAAAAACTTGTCAATCTTATTTACTGTAAAGGTGTCCTGGATTTTATTTTAGCATATTAGACTAAAAAACCCCTTGAACCTATATTAAGCCAAACATATGTTCTACAACACTCCTCCATTAAGTTTGCGCAAATTACGGGGAGCTAAAGCCGAGTGTCTTGCAATACGAGGATTATCACAGCCTGCCCACAGACAGAAAAATATTGTGGAGCAAGGCTCTGTGTGAATTCTGCCTCTGTGCTAGAAGAGTCTCCCCCAAAATAATTTTCATCTCTCTGGTGGTTGTAAATGGATTGAGAGAAGGGAGAACAGTGAGGGACGCATTGCAGAGAACATCCCTTCAGTGGCAAGAGGTGGGCAGCGTGTGTTGGAGTAAGGAAAGGAAGAAGAAGGGCCATCTGGCTTTTGGCAAATTTTGGGGTGCCCCAATATCCCTGCAACAGATTTACAAAGATATTGGGGTAGATTATTTTTGCATCCAGGTTTGTGCTCTCCCAATTCATGTTCATACACTACATTTTATTGTTTTGGCAAGGCTTTTATAACATGCCCTGAAAACCAAGCACTGTGGGCTCAAGTGTCATTGTTCCTGGTCAGTTGTTTGTATTTCAGCACTATCACTAGGTTTTGGGGACCTGAAGAGCTAAGGCCAGGCACTGGAGCTAGCATCAGGAGATGCTGTGATTGATTTGGGAATTACCAGCTTCAATCCCATGAAGGATGCAAAAAGCTGATCAGATTGTGCCTGTAGATCCACCCCTCTAAATAGGTTTCTGGCATTCACTGTGGCTTTTGTTTCCATGAAATACAGACACTCTGTGGGTGTCTTCGTGCCTGGGAGGCTTCTCAAGGAACAACTGGTACCACAGTGCCTTCCAGCAAGTCTTGGTCTCAGGCGTTGCTGTTGGACAAGTGCATGCTAACAGGGTTCTGAGCAGGACTCCCTAATATGATAAGGCCCTTCCAAAAAGCAAGCAGGAACTTTAATCACATGCTTTGAGAGCTGTAGTTTCAGGCCAGAATCCATTTAAATAAGAAAATTCATATCTCTTGTAATAAATGTTGAGTTCAGCTTAGTTTGATGCTCAGTGCCATTAAAACCTCTTTGTGAAATGGCTGATTTCAGGGCACTTCTGCACGTTTCTGTGCTTGCTGAAAGTTAAAAGCAGAAAGAATTAAGACATGTGGGGGCAAAATGTATGTGTCTGTCAGGAGAAGCAGAGGGAGGTGTTTATCCAAGGTTTGCCAGTGATGCCAAAGGCAGAAACACACATTCCCTGACAGCCTTTGTGGTGGCTTTGGAGAGCTGGGAACAGCATGCTGGCTGTTGAGAGCACAAACCTCCATCCACTCTCCCTGACTGACCCCCCCCATCCAGCTTTTGGTGGGGGATCAGCCACTAACTGTGGTGGCTTTTGTTTTCAGCAAGACACATGACACAAAGCAGCCATTGCTGGTGCTGGCAGGACTGGCCACTTGAGCACAGCAGCTTTAGGTGCCACATCACAAAAATCTCCATTTTCATGGGATGTACTGAGGAAGGATCCACATGGGACTTTTGTACATCTCCGAGCCCTGATGTGCTAACCACGTCAGCTTGTCAGCAGGCTGGATCACTGCCATGCTGAGAAATTATGAGTACAGTAATTACAGAAGTATGACATTCGTAACCAGAAGGCAAAGAACAGGAAAAATTGCAATTGTCCAATGTTACAAGTCCTTCCCATATACTAATAGCTATTTATAACCTCACATCTTTATTAGGGCAATTATAGCTTTTTTTAACGTTTTATTTTAGTTTAGGGATATCAGTCAAATTTCCCAATGCATTCTCTTTTTAAAAAGCCAAAGCAATATGATTCTTTTGTATACTGTCAAAAGAAGTAGACATATTTAGAGGTCTTTTCAATTTGTTAGTATGTTACTTTTCATTTAATTGTAGAAATGCTCCTATTAATCATAATGATCATTTACTCAAGTGCCCACTAATTCTCTTCTACAAATAGCAATGCTCTATAGAATTGGAAAAAAATAAAATCAATGGCCACATCTCTGATGAGATAATTTTATCAGTTATTCAGAACGAGCAGCTAGAATACAAAGCAAAAGCCATATACATAATAAAAAAAGAGATAATCCAGTAATCCCTCTTTCTCCTTTTATAAGGCATAGTAACAAATGTGAGAATTCAGATGTGCAAACATTATGGTCTACTTCTTCAACAGGATGCTCAGGCAGAGGGACAAGGAAAAGAAAATTGATGGCTTGCACTAGAGCAGAATTGAAGGATAACAATTTTATAGTCGTGCAGCTCAGATGGGTAAAAGGTGACATCCACCACAGGGAAGCCAAGAGTAATGCCGGGGAGTGTTTAATCTCATTTGGCTGAATTAAATCACTGTGTTTGAAGTCTTACTACAAGTTTACAAAGGCAAATAGTAAAGTTCAGAAGTAATTCAGTGCTACAGGGGAAATTATCAACAAGAAATGGCTAAATTCCCAGTCCACGGTAGCATGCAGCCACACAGCACCAAGCAGGAATTTGCTGCTCTCATTCTCTCCTCTAAAAGAGCAACCAGCACAGCTCAGCTATTGCTGCTCGTGAAGCCCATTAGCAAATTACTGCCTGGCTGGAGCAAGGACAGAGCCAGGGAGGAAGGGAGATTCCTGCCAGCACAGACCCTCCCCAGCGACCTCCGGGTGCCGTGATACGTTATCATCTCCTGCCCAGACCTTCTGGGAAGGCTGCGGGTGGAGCCCACACACCTGCGCGGTGGAAATATCTGTGAAAGTAGGGTGGAGAGGGCTGCATAATCACCTCCCCTTGCTGTGCAAGTGTCCCCACAGACCTCATTTTGGGCATGAAGCTGAAGAGGGCCAGATGTCAGCGGCACAGCAGGATCCCGGGGGAAGGCGTTATTCATTCCCAAGCAATGCTGCTCACATCCAGAGTGGCGAGTATTGGTCACGCACTGCTGACACGTTATCCCGCCTCAGCATCAGCTGAGAGCTGCATTAACCTCCTCACCACGCCACAGAATGCAATGAGTGGGTTTTGTTTCCATGGAAAGAGCGTGTCAAGCATTGACCTTCCAGGGCAGCGTGGCCTGTAGATAAGGTTGTGGCAAGGAGGTTTGAATGTCTAGGGCTTTTGCACACTGTCAATGCAGAAATAATTTAAGCCTGAGATGAGAGAGGCAGAAAATGACCTCATCCTTCCACTGTAACCTTGCTGCTCCCAAAGGTTTTAATATGATCCTCCAAGCTGAGCCGTGCTGCTGCAATCTGTCTAGAGGTTTGAGGGGGACAGAACACAGCTTTCTGGGGGGAGGGGGCAGTCCTAGGTCTAAATGGGGCTTGGAAGCTCTATATCATTTTAGCTACCAAATTTGTCTTCACAGGGGTGGACTTCAGACATAAAACGTAGCAGTTAAGCATACAAAATAATTTATGGAATATCTGGAATGCTGTCAGGTCCAACAGCTCAGAAGCCAACCAAGCAGGGCATGGCCCTCATAGGGTTTAGTAAGGATGCAGTTAAATCTTGGAATGTGTTTTAAGAGCAATTCTGTAGAGTTCAGTGCTACACTTCAAAAAAATTATCAGATCAAGGAGGTTCACACTGTTTTGAGGACTCCAGTGTCATTTCGCTTGAGGGATGGAAGGATGATTCAGGACAACCCTCTCAAAAAGGAGGAATCACATCAGAAATCTGGAATTTTCAGTGGACAGTGGCAGTCAGATGCCAATTAATTCTGATGCAGTTTAGAAACTGAGCAGTTTTCACATCTTTCTGTTGCAGGAGTCTGTCTCCCAATAGAACAAGGAAACACCAAGGTCAGAAGCCTCAATACTGCGCTGGCCACCCAATTTCTCACTCTTCAGCCTGGGCATTGTGAACACCACAGACTGAGTTAATGCTCCAAATTCCCTGCTGGCCTTTTTCTCCCTGAACTACAGAAATAACCAAGTCCCATGTAATGAAGGAATCTCACATACACCCTATTCCAACCTCAGTTTGGATGCAACTCATCCAAGACCCAAAATAATGAATTTCACCATGTGAAAGCATCACATGAAGACCCCTGAAATTAATGATGCTCCTCCAAACACAAGCAGTTACCATTAATTTACAAGTGTATTTATTTTCTAATGTTATACTGTTATTTCTTCAAGGAAAGTATTTGTATATACAGATCAGAAAGAGTAAAGCTGGATTATAACCAGGGAAAAATTTCATTTTGATGAAGAGGGCGAGAGCAGCTAGCTGGAGATAGAAGCTGAAGCTTTACTGCAAAGAGAGAACTGTGCTTCTCTTCCCTAGCATTTTAAGATCATTTTAGATTAATTCGTAAACACTGAGCTGTATACCTTGCTCATTGGAACCTCTGTTGTCATTTAACACAGATTAATTAGTGTTAGTGTTATGACCTAGAGTAGTTTGAAGGTCAAGTCCTTAAGATGTATTTTCATGAGATGCAGTAATGCTGTCTCAGGAGACACCAGGTATCATAACTTATTGTGCTGTTAAACTATGTGCAATCAACATGTCTGCAGCTTTAAAATTTTACAATATACTAATAAGATAGACATAAAAACCTATTGGTATCACTCCCATCAGTATTAATGATCTTAACACAGCAGGTGTTATCAGTCCTAACAAAATATTTGCTATTTCATGCTTAGAGGCTCCCCTCTCTTGAGTCACAGAAGCTGAGGAAGCTCTGTTTTAATGCTTTGATAATGCTACAGGCAGAGCCACTTTGGGCACAGTTCAGCCCAATTTCCTTCATACTGAACCAGGCAACATCCCTCATCTTCTGTGATTTCTGGAGCAAGGTAGAGGCAGGAGTCCTGCAGACCAGGCACAATCCAGAGTCATTTGCAGTACGAGATATTTACCAGAATGGATAAGTTGCAGTTATATTTGCAGATTGCAGTCTTTGTATGAAAACAATACATTTATTCTAGGAAAATATATGTTTAAGACTGAAAATCTCCTTCACTGAGCCTTGTTCCCTGGTCTGGGAGGAAAATAAAAAAAGAAGAAGAAGAAATAATCACTACAAACAGAGGGAAAGGCACACTTGAGTATTAAACTGGCTAGAAACCATCATAAAAACAAAAAGCAATTAAATTTAGATTAATTAATTATATAGTCAATATTTCTGTCACTAAAGAGAAGTGGGATCTGTCCAAGTAAGACTGCAGGTGTAATGAGATAATGGCTGCACAAGAAATGTGCAACTCCCCACTGACCTGCTGCCTGGGAGCTGCTCTGGGCCACACCAACACCATGTCCTGGGTAGCATTTACTGGACACAGGTAAGTCACCATGAGCTGTCATCACGGCTGGCACCCTGAAGTGCCACCTGGTCCCATGAGTGCCTCTCTGCTGGGGCACACATGTCCTACAGATGGTCCTTCTATAGGAAAGAAAGCCCACACTCCAGAGATGTCCATCTTCCTTCATCAACCAGAAAGGCTTTTGGGATGAGCAAACTCCTGATTTGGATCACTTAGTGCATCAAATTCCAGGAAAGGCAATGAATGGCTCTGTACCTCGGTTTCTTTACTTGCAGCACAAAGTGCTCTGAGGTACCCCATTGAGAAGGAATATTTTCAGACTATGATGCAGCACTGCCAAATGCTGCTGATTATGTCTCATGAAAAGTGGATGGTTGGATGCACATTCTGCATCCTATTGCAGAGGAAATGCAGTACTGAAATTCTCCTCCCTGCTAAAAGAAAACTCTCTCACTGGAGAATGCTCACTGAAGTATTAAAACCTACTTCTGTGGACTTCCCAAAGACATCTAATCTTTAAATCTCTGGAGGGTGGCAGTTTTAGAAGAGATGCCATCATAGCTGCTAATTGTGGGATGAATTATGCAAGAATTTATTATTGATTCAAGGGGAGCCTGCTAGAGCGTGCAATCAAAGCCAAGGCAGAGCAGAGGGGAAAGGATGAGGTTTCTATAGTTAACTAAGCTGATTCACAACCCAAGAAAAACCCAAGGCAAAAAAGCAGTTTGCAAAGTGGAGCATTTTCCACAGCAAATCACCTTTTCCACACCCATAACCAACCTCTAGTGCCAGACCATGCCAGAGCAGTGCATGAATCCACTCTCAGCCCAGAAATACATCTCACCCCTACCAGCCCCCAGCCATCCACAGGGTCAAAGGCAGGGACCACTTTGGCTGGGGACACCCAACTCAGCCTATCCACATGGGTCTGTGCCCAAGGTGAGGACACCCAAGGAGTTCTGGTTACAGGCCAGAGCTGCAGAAACACCCGACACACCTAAAAATAACAACCGAGGCAAGGCCGTGTAGCCACAGAAAGCCGCATTTTAGAAGAGAATTATTTGCTGACAGCTTGGCACTGCCCTGAAGTTTGACAAGGTCTATTCAAGGAGTACAGAAATTGGGGAAAGAGAGGTTCAACTAGAGAATTCAGAGGGTACTGAAACTAAAAGCATATAGAGCCCAAACAATGACACAGGGGTTACAGACACTCAACAATTTATTTTTGAAAGAGAAATTAGAAAGAGGTCGTTTAGGAAGCCAGGAAGGCCAGAGGTAAGCAAGAGGAAATAAAATGAGCTTGCACAGCAAGTCAGTCACTGACAAATATAAAACAAACCATGTGGAGGCTTAATAGCATGTTTAGCATTTTGAGTAATGGACATAAAATTTGCTTTTCTCAACTTGACCTTTGTTAACAACCTTAGGCACTGCAGGGCTCTTATCCTGCAGCACTCCCTTTACTAAACTCATCATGTCTCTGAGTGCTAGGGACCATTTCCTAATGCAATCAGAAGAGAGATCAGTAATAATGACAATAATTATATAAATATGTATATAATGCCTACATATCCATGCATTCTCACGCACATGTGCACACACACACATGCTACTTGTAACAACTCTCCAGTGGAAATGTTACAGTGACATTTAGGTAGAAAAACATCCAGCAGAGATCTAAAACACTAAAACCATCTCTGATGCTGCTGCACAGAGAATGGCAACAGAAGTACCAGAGGGGGAAAAAAAAAATAAAATCAGTAAAGCTAAGCGACTCTCTAATACCCCACCAAAAGGGTTTATTTTAATTGCAGCAGGACACTGGCATGTTTCTAGAGTCAGGCACGTGTTCTGCTAAATAATCTTCTTTAAAATATTATAAATATGCAGAACTTTCAGAAGTAGGTCAGTGGCTCAACATGTTGTAGCAAATAGCTCAGATAAATACCAGTCATTACCCTGTGGTCTGCAGTCAGTAGGAGATCTGACACACTCTGCAGCAAGCTGAATGGCCATTCACTGCATTAGAGGACCATTCCCCAAGTGATACCACAGCTGAGTCTGGTCACAGCTAAAAACATGCCTCTCAACCAGCAGAGAAATCAAGCTCTCCGTCTCATCTTTTAAGTTGTCTCACAATCAGCAAGGGCAAAAGCAGGAGAAAGCAGGAGGACGTGAGAATTCAGGACACAGATTTAATGAGCTAAATGAAATCTTCTGCTCAGGATAAACCCCGAATGCAAGTGCCAGCTCTGCTGGAAAGGTGACTTCAAAATCCTGCCTTGAGCATTGGTCCAGATGTGCTAAAACCCATCGTGGGAGGAATGTCTCTGCAAGCCCCAGATGAGCCCTTTGCAAAGTTCCCTGGGACCTGTAAAAGCCAAGCACTGGCTCACACAAAATCCTCCTGTGGATTTGGAGCCCTGAATCCATGCGGTGCAGCTCCCCTCGCCCACCCCCCCCTTCCCAAATGGATTTCAGCAAGCACTTACCATCAGCAGGCTCAGAGCAGATTCGGGAGCACGCTGCACAGCCATCTCCTCTCTTCCGACATACAAATCCTCCCCACGACTTGGTCAGCCCTCGGCCCTCCGTCACAGCAAATCATCCACAGAGACCACAGCTAACTGCAGGGAGAGAAACCCCAAATCAGGGTCGGAGAGCATTTGCAAGAGGAGGAGAGGATGGATGAGGGGGTGGGGAGGAGAGGAGGGAAGGAAATAACCTTCACAGCCAGGGAAAGAAGCTTAAGCTAGGCCAAATTTTACACTAGAGAGAAGAGGAAAATGAAACAGAGAGCCGGCTGGAGAAACAAGATATCAGGAACTGCAGGATATTTAAAGCTCAGGCGCACGCCACCACAGAAAGCAGCAGCAGCATAGGACATGTATCAAACACCTACATGACAGGTTAGGTCCAAGCCATCCTCCCCCTGCCCTAGCTCTCAGACTGTAATTAATTGCTCTTAATTGCCATGGTCCTTCCTCCACCTACATAAATCCTAGGTAGCACAGAAGTGCCGTGCCCCTGACTCTGCATTTTCCTCCCTGCCCTGGTGATGCTAGCGCAGAAACAACGTCAAATATCGCCACGTACCGCTTCCAACAGGGTCAAACCTCTTCTCGCAAAGCCCTGCTTCGCCTGCTCAGGAGAGCAGACGCCTGCATAACACAGGCATGAGCAATGAGAGCAGACAGAGCCAGGAAGCACCCGATGCTCACTTGAGAGCAACAATTACCTTTATCGTATTCGAGCGAGAGCTGGGTTACTCACTGACCCTTTTCACCTTACGCCCCCCAAAGAAAGTCTCTTCCTCCTCCTTCCCTCCAAATGGACTCAGCTCCCCATGGAGCTAACACACTTCCCAGAAACATGTAATTACACAGGCTGTTGTGTTAGCGCTCTGATCACGCTGCCTGTACCGCATGGAGACGGCAGCCAGGCAGCCCCCCCTTCCCTCCCTTCCCGAGGAGAGACGCGCTGCCATCCCCCGCCGAGCTCCCGCAGCTCGGGGGGCCGCAGACGGCCAATTGTGAAAATGTGCCCGCTTAAGACACAGAGACAAATTAGCCCTGAAAATAAGCACCTTGCTTAATGTTAGGTGTAAATGGAAGATGGCTCTTGAAAAGGCTTTAAAAATAAACAGAGCATCCTGGTAGGAAGGCCGGTCCTCTAATGCAGCTGTGCCCTGACAGACCTGTCAGACCCCTATTTTGTGGGGCTCAGAAGCCTCCTGGATTTCAGTGTGTCAACACTCATATCACCCCTCTGAAGAAGCAGAATTTTGGCTTCCTTTCCTAAGATGTTAGGCTCCATCTAATGACAATGTCTGTTCATATTCCAACTCCCACGTGCACATTCCCCTCCCTCCCCCCATGATTTTGGAGCCCAATTAAAAGTTTCAGACAAATTCAACCAGAGTTGAATTCTCTGACACATGTCATTCCTGCAACTTTTATAGAAATTGGCACCAGGATAGAAGAGAGAATTAAATTACTGTCTCCATGAAGGCAGCAGAAATCCTTCCTTGTGTTCTGGAAGTTACATCTGGCAGGTCAGCTCTGACATGTACAGCTCTGGAGTACTTGTTTGCCCAAACTCTCTTGATCACTTTTTACTATGTTTTACCAAAGGGAACACAGTGACATGTGGGATTGCAGACATTGCCCTGGGAAGGTCATCCAGGACATCTGTGGCATAGCCATACCTCCCCCTTCCTATGTGGCATGTGACAGATAGGGAAACTTGGGTTTGTTTCATTTAAATCCATAGGTCAGTGAAATCCACTCCCATCCTCACTGTATCACCAAGCCTGGGTGGTGATGGCAAGGGCTTTCCTCTCCCCACGTTTTCCACCAAGAGGTGTGGGAGGGGGAAGCCACTCCTACACAGAGGGGTCACCTCTCAAGGGGTAGCGCAAACTCACTCATGGACACACAGGAAGGCATTTTCTGGGGTTCTCCCTCCTTGGTTTTGGGTCACAGTCATCAACACTCAGGGAAAGTCTGTTGACCTACACCTGAAGGTGGCATTCACTGATTTCTTTCTGAGACCTGAGCTCTTTCCCTGCAGTGAACGTAGCTCCTGTGATCACACTTGCCAGCAGCCATGCTCATCTCCACTCCTTGTGTGTGAGTCATCTCCACTGAGAGACCCACAAAGGTACCCAAGCATCAGGGAGCTCTGGCCTTCAGCCAGTTGCTTCAACCTACCAAAGAGCTGAGACAGTTTCAAGGTGTTTTCTAACTGCAATGCCCATTGTGGCTGTCTGCAGTGGGTCACCCTTTCCTCACAACCATCAGAAACTATGAACTGTCACACAATGTGATCTGCTGCAGTCCCTTCCAAAAGATTTGTCTTTATCCCTGAAGACAAACAGGTTGTTGGCTGTTGCAAGGAGAGGAAAAACAGGCTACTTAAATGTCTCTTGAAAGGGGAAAATATGCATAATAAAAGATTAAGGTCTCAAGGCATCAGATGATAAAATATGTAACTAAATCTATTTCAACGGCACCATAACAAATATCCCAAGGATATTACATTTTCCCCTACACTAACCCAATCTGAAGTTCTGTAAGAAGGGGACTGCAGAAATTATGTGTTCAGTAGCTCTCGAGTTTGACAAGCAAGGTTTCTCCTTTGCCAAGAGGTTTTAAGGAAACCGCCTATTCCTGCATTTTTGGACTCAACTAAAATGAAGAACCTGGAAGTGTGGATGGTTCTTCCATCTCTAGCTCCTGAATTCACTCCACAGTTGGGCAAGGTAAAAATTCATCAAACACCAGGAGCTAGTTATGATTTGTAGTGTCCTTGAGAAATTCCTAGGTTTTTCCTGAGCTCTGCAAGTCTCAGAGTAATGATCATCTGTAGGGAGCCATCTGTGTACAAGTATATGATCTATGGCTTCAAGGTATATTTGCAAACTTACCTATAGCTTAGCCATTTTCTACTATTTAAGTGAATAAATTTTGTAGCACAAGAGGAAAAACATAGATCATTATTCACTGCAGGTTGTCAAGAGACAAGAAGAAAAAATTTTTGAAGGAACTTGTTGGATACAGTTAAAACTACAGACTTGTGGTTTTGTTTCAAGGCCTAAAACTATTACATTGAGGCCACATCTCAAGTGCTGTGCTCAGTTCTGGGTCCCTCAATTCAGGAAGGACATTGAGGTGCTGGAGGGGTCCAGAGAAGGGCAGTGGAGCTGTGGAAGGGGCTGGAGCACAAGTCCTGTGAGGAGCAGCTGAGGAAGCTGGGGGTGTTTAGCCTGG
The DNA here is from genome assembly GCF_020740725.1 of Corvus hawaiiensis. Lineage (NCBI taxonomy): Eukaryota > Metazoa > Chordata > Aves > Passeriformes > Corvidae > Corvus > Corvus hawaiiensis. Next base: position 73,061,642 of record NC_063216.1, on the reverse strand, counting down.
AGAAAAGGAAGCTCAGGGGTGACCTTATCACTCTCTAGAACTTCCTGACAGGAGAGTGTAGCCAGGTGGGGGTCAGGCTCTGCTCCCAGGAAACCAGCAACAGGACGAGAGGACATGGCCTCAAGCAGCAGCAGGGGAGGTTTATATTGAATACTAGGAAGAATTTCTTCACAGAAGGGGTGATTAGACATTGGAATGGGCTGCCCAGGCAGGTGGTGGGGTCACCATCCCTGCGGGTGTTTAAGAAAACCTGGACGTGGCACTCAGTGCCATGGTCTGGTTGACACGGTGGTGTTTGGTCATAGGTTGGATGCAATGATCTCAGAGGCCTTTTCCAACCTCATTGATTCTGTGTTTCTCTGCTCTGTGATTCTGAGACCTTAGCAAAAGAATTGATTAGTTGTGTTCTTTTTTCCCCCCTGCATTTTAAGATAAATAGCTGCTACAATTGGTCAACAAAGTAACTGCTTACAATCACTCGAAGAAAAAATATTACCGCAAACTCTGGATTAATTAAAATTGATACCAGTAAGAAGACACAAAGCACTTGCAGACTGGTTTATATATAGACAGATCCTCCAATTCCAGTGTTATCACTGGTAGAACTTTGACAGGGATAAATAAGCATAGATACAAAATATCATGGTGGGTCGCCTTTGTTAGAGCTGGTGGTTGCTGGGGATGTAAGTTGAGGTTCTGGTAATGCAATGTGGCAGGAAAACCCTCTGCTAGAAGCACATTATGCTGCCTGTTCATGGACATCCAGAAACTGATGGGCACCTGCTGTCTTCAGCAGAAGGCTGAGAAGAAGGTGTTACTAAAGGTATGAATAAAGGCAAGACAGAATTCAGAGTTAATTGCAAGACTTGAGTACATCTGGTACAGAGCTTATATTTGTTATTATTTCCCGGGTTTTTTTCTTCAATGAGCAAATGGGAGCTCTAGTTTTCAGCAAAAGTAAATTTCTCATGTATTGCTACCATGCATGTTTAACCACACAAAGTCAAAGTTGTCCCTCCAGTCAGCTGTGACATTTGTGAGAGAACAAAATCCCGTTATGAATTTTGATTTGCCTTCTTGCACCACAGATGTGTGTTTGAGTGAAATGTTGTCTAGTTATATGACAAGTGCCAGGAGGCCCCTTGTTTCAGCAAAGGCATATACAGAAAAAATTATTTTATCAAGAGGAGTTAAAGTCGTCACCTCAATTTATAAGGAGTTAATAAAGCAAGTCCTGATACTCTTTTGCCATGGAAATAGTACACTAAGGTTGATGATGTTACCATAAACAGTGACATGACCAGAATCACACCCATTTACAAGACAATTACAAATCCAAGAAATCAATGGAGAGCTCAACAAGCACTGGAACTTGAGATATATCAAAGTTCATGCTATGTTTGTAAATATTTAACCTTAAATTTAAAGAACTATGAGCTTTCAGTGGTGTGAAAAGGATATATGGTGCGAGAGTATGAAAAGCTGTCTGAGTTTATTCAATTTCCTTTGCCCATTCATGTGTTCCTTATGCATCTTAACTGTTTACTGGAACTTCAGTGATTATTTTCAAGTATGTGTTAGTCATAGAAATCAAATTTGTGTGATGAATGGCCATGGCAGAAGTGCTTCTGCTTTAGTCCACAAAGGAGGAACCACTTCATACAACGAACTGCAAGAAAGTAACAAAGCTGGGAAGTCTAAGATGCTTAACCAAGCTATAGAGAATTACACAAAAAAATACTCAGACAGATGTGAGGACCCACATTTTGCTTGTAGCATATCCCCAAGGAAGATAAAAGCTTGATGCCAACAACTAAATTATTCATTGGGAATTATTCACTCAGCTTTAAAAAAGATCTGGAAGGAACTTACTGAATTTACTTTTCTCCTTACCTTCCTGTGCTCCCTTCCATCAACCCAGTTGCTCTAAAAGTCACTTGTCATGCTCCACAAACAGATCCCAGCAGGGCTGGGACCGCTCCTTCTGAAAACTCTCCTAGAAGCCTTTGATAATTAAAAATGCAGTGATAAGGATAACACTCCAGGCTGCCAAAGAAATACCATATAGGAAGAGAAATGTCCTTCCTGGAGCCAGCAGACTGCCATATGAAGCCACTACGTGTAGACATCTGAGGGGGAAGGTCTCTGGTCAGCCTCTTCCTTCACTGCCATGCTCTCCTTAGGGTGAACTTACTGAAGGGTTCCCTACTAAATATTTGAGAAAATAATTTCTTTTTTCCCTCAAGGAGGAGGTTTACAGAAAACATTGCTAGAAATCTGTCCAGGTTAGATGGACACCAGGTTAGAATATGACACAGGCTAGGAGAAGGATTGATTTCAAACTCATCTCTAATATGTTGATTGGCACATTTCCCTTGCCTTGCATTTTTTGGCAACTGTTCACTAAGAAAAGAGTGCTGCTCATGAGTGATATAAACCAGAGGCTCTGGCTCCATCCAAGTGCTGAAAGCTTCCCTGATTGAACCTCTGAATCATTTGTCTGTAGAGCTGTGCAAGCAACCCACAGGCTGCTCATTGCTAAGCAGTCTCACTCTCCAGATGACTTATGTCTGAACACTAATTAGCTTTGACAGACACTGCTATGGAATAAGAGGTGTCCTAAAAATATCATCAATTGTATGGACAAGAGTGAGATTGCACAAAACTTTCCTGACATACCGTCATTGCTAGAGGCAGAGATATTTCTTGGACACTTCTTCGTGATGGTGACAATCACTGGAGTACAAAAATCCTTGCAAAAAATTGCACGCCTCTCCCACAGGTGTGAGGGTGAGACCTGGCAAAACAAGAATACCAGACCAGAGTCCCCTTGCAGAAGCTGCCTGGGCTGGGAAGAGAATTGAGGCTTCTTGTGTCCTCCATGCCAACCATAATGCAATGCCCAGCCTTTCAAGAAAATGCCCACTTTCAAGAAACCTCAGAAAGCCAGAAAAAGCTCTTGTAGGTACATATGAGAAATGGAATGTCCAGAGAGGTAAGTGAGTAGCAAGGATTCCGGTTTACAGCTGCAGGCCATACTCACATACAAGAAATGTGAGTGGGAAGCGGGGTGGCTTCCCATCAGCAGCAGTGAATGGACTCTGAGCAGACCTACTGCCCTTGCATGGGGCCATCTGTCACACTGCTATTGCCTCTCTCAATTCTTAGATGAGGTTGGCCTGCTTTCTTCTGCCTCTCAACATCAGAAAGCCTCCTGTCTTCCATGTCCCCCTTCAGCCTGTGCAAGATTTCAGGAATCCTGGTAGCTGGCACCTGATATTTGGGAGGCAAAGCATCTCCTGCTGAGCTCTGGCCAGTGGGAGCTGACACCCAATGGCACTTTCTGTATTTCCCATCCATCAGCACCACTCTTCTGTTCTGAGCTCAGCAGGGACTGGGCAGCCTTGGACATGAGCTACTTCTGTCCTAAACAGGGCAGGTTCAACCAGATGTGGCATCGCCCATCACCCATGAGCAGCTGGACCATCCCACAGCAGAGGGAATTTTGTCTTCCCCAGTACATACCCACCCAGCTATCACACTCCACACCAACCAAGCCAGGAGAGGAGTCCAGTTCCAAGCAAAACTCCAAACTCCCTCTACTTTATGAAATAGCCTGTAGCATTTAAACCTCTGTCAAGAAAACATATAGATTAAAGAAAAACCTGACATTAAATATTCCAAAAGCCGACCTCCGATGCTCTTCCACTGTATATTCTATTTAATTTATCATGTGAGATCTTAACTCTAATGGTGCACTGGGACGTTCCTAATTTAAAAACCCCTGAAGGTTAATAACTAGAAAAATAAACATGTCGTAACTCAAAGTATGACTTAATAGCAGCATAGTAATTAACATTCAATAACCATCTTACTCAATTTGAAAGGCCTGGGTTTCATATTATGATTGTTTAATATTAATTTGACATTTACAAGATTATGGCCTCAGCAGACTCAGATATCATGAGTCCAGCTGAACACAGAGTCCCAATAGAGGGTGTGGAGTCTGCTAATGTGCATCACCGCTGCAGTTATGTTTGTTTTCTGGAGATGCATTATTCCTCAGTGCTGTTGCATGATCTGTTGGGCTCTGCTTGTGCTACTTGAGCTAAATCTGCACCTGGACATGTGAATTTAGAGAAATTAAGCAGCACTTTTCAACCAATTCAGGTTTTTTTCTTTTTATTATAGTATTCATTTAAAAGAGCCTGGGGGAAGTGATCTCTCATCGACAAGGCTAGTTCTTCTATAGTCAAGCTCTGTGTAGCTGTGCTAAAAAACTTTTCAGATTTTGTTTTGCTTTGCATTTTTAATTTCCCACCTGCATTTATTGATAACTAGTACTGAATCTTTGTGCTGACAATATATTTCAATGAAGTAGCTCTAGATCCTAATGATTTATCTCTAGATTTGAGATCTCTCATTTGAGATAACCAAATTTCTTCTGAGCTTTTGTTTTTCCCTCTATGAATTCTCCAGCAGCCTGCTGAGGAAAAGACTGTCTCTTTCCATTAGAAACCCTTGCTACCCACATCAATTAGGATTTATCTTCCCTGAACAGCATTGACCAACACCATCTACATTATTTCAGATGAGACCTGAAACCTTTGGTACATGATGCCTCGTATTTCTACAGATCATGCAATTTTCTTTTCCTCTGGGGAAGACTAGAGCACTGAAATCCTTTTCTTCTCAGTGCATCTCATTACACACTCACTCGGCTTTTAAATATGTTTTCAGGCCAATATATTGCACCTGTCTTTATGGCCACCCAAGTCCCATTACAAAAATCATGACACAAACAGGGATAAGTGCTTCTGCGCAGGATTATATGTAAGTGGCTAGGGATTATGGAGGGTCTGGGAATTCCAGTCTTTGCCCCATGCACTGCCGTTGGGTCTGAAAGGTGTGGTTGACCTTTTGAAACTTTAGTGAAAACCTCAGCACATCAAGTGGACCAGTTTTAGTGCCTCGAAAGTGAGGGTTTGAGGGCTCTACACTTTGAAGTCAGGCCCTGTGGGTCCTTTTAGGGCAGCACTGTAAGTGTTGCCTCTATCCTCAGAGACAGTCTGTGATGCAACAGGGAGCTGCATGTCCATTTCTTTAGGCCCACATATATCCCCCTGTGAAACCCCTTTCTCCTCACTGAGCCTCTGCCTTCCAGCCTCAGAACAGCCTCTCTGGCTGTGGGCTTCATTCAGGTTTTGTTTGGTGGGATGTTGAGTGACTTCTGCTACACAATGCTTTAGGGTAGACAGCCAGACAAGTTAAACCCAATAATAAGTACCTGAATGTGAATGTCACTGAGAGTTGTCTATTCTCAGCTTCTGTCCTCAGACCTGGAGCCACCCAACCTAGTAAAAACAATTTATAAGTGAAGACATCCAGCCAAAGACAACTCATTAGAGCTTCCTCACCAGTGAGTGGACTAACACATGCAGCTCCAGAGGGCAGGTTACATACCCCATTAATCTTCCAATGGGATGAGTACTCTCTGGAGAGTTTGGGCTCTCTCCATTGGCTACTGCAGAATCCTAAATGACTATTTTAACATTGTCAGCAAATCTCAGCTTGAGCATTAGCATTGGGAGCTGCCCTCAATTGCCAGGGTTGCTGGTTGTACATGCTGTGAGATCAGGAAGCACCACTGCAGTGCTGTGTGTGCCTTTGAGGGTGCATGCAAACCACAGACCCAGGTCCTGGGGGCTGCTGACTACTCAGGATGCTTCCATTTGTTTACTGTTTTCTTCAGCCACCACTTGAGGCAAACCCAGAAGGAGACTAAAGTGATTATTCAGAAGGTTCCCATACAAAAACAAGGAAACCATACCAAGAGTGTCAAGGATGGGATATGCGAAGAGGTTTGTCATCCCCCTTGGACTGAGGAATAAAAATAGCACAGGCTGAAAATATAACATCTACTCTTGATCTGTCAAAACTATTTGTTTCTACCACTGTTGCATCTTGGATTTCCATCAGAGCTGTAGCTGACCCTGTGGTGTTAGACATTGTGCATATACCTTACTAGAACTGGGATCATCCTTCACTTCAGAGCAAAGTGTGGGCTCTAGGAAGAGGAAAGTGAAGAATACTTTCACAACTTGTTCACCTGGCTTCCAGCACAGCACTGTAACCTCCCAAGCTACCACAGCTATTTCGGCACTGACTGCTGTGGCATGACCTAAGTAAGATGCATTGCTCACACTGAGGAGCTGACAATCCACAACGAGGTGGAAGAAACAGTGGTTTAAGTTGGGAAAAAAATTATGCTCGCAGCAGTAAGATGCAAAGGCTTTTTGCATGTAGAATATTTACAGCAGTCAGTATGTTGGTGCTTGCCAGAGCAAGCTATCGGAGCGTAAAGAGTTCATCATTCAGTTGCTGTTCCATAATGTAGTCAGGGTAACAGTGTCATATTTAACAGAAGTAAATTTTGGAATAAAAAGGAAAATTAGTTTTATTCATTTCTGAATTACTGTTACAAGTAACTAATTTATAGGACCAGTAATAAAAACAGAACTGTGTTCACAAGGTAACATCTACAGTTCCAGAGGAGTACAGCCATTAATAAACAGAAGTGAGTGCAGAATTTTAAGTACCCTTCCTTAGTCCAGAAATATGTTCTGTGAAAACCTCACATAAGGGAGTGAGCAATTCAGCTCAGCCCATTAATTGCCTTAAATATCATGGCTGGTAATCTGCAAATTAGATTATAAAACTTCATTGCACATAAACAAATGCCAAGATGGATTGCCTCTGCTTTCTTGGCAATTAGTTTGCAGAATAGTTACTGTATTTTATGCTTAACAGTATTAAAGAGCCAACAGTGATTTCACAGTAAAGCAACTTCATAATGAATATTGGTTTTATGAATCCTAAGTCCAGTCTTTTATGGTTGCCCATCTAACTCAATTTTTAAAGACACTTTTATTCTCCACTTGATCTAATCAGGTTCTCCCTATAACAGCTCTGGGCACCCAGGAACTGGGTCTCCAGGCCCATGTAGGGACATTGCATGTCCAGTTTTCCACAGATGTGGTTTTTTCTATTTTCCTATTTTTTCCTCTTGCCAGGAACCCAAATTGGTGGGATATTGAGAAGGTGCCACATCAGCCAGAGATTTTTGGATGTCTGGTGTCTCTGACAAATGATGTAGACAGATAAGGCTCTGGCTGGGATACTCTACACCTAGAAATCGGGTGGCCATAGAGCACATTATGCACAGTAGCTTTCATATTATGGGGAAAGAAAGAGCTAAATGTATTTAAATGCTGTTCTAGACCATAGCAATTAACAGGTAGGTCCACTGAGTGGCCACCCCTTCAGATCTGTGGGTATGAACAGTGACACAGGTCTGTGTACAGATCCATTTCTTGACACTTCTTATTTGCTGGTTTCAAGTGTGGTACCCGACCTGAAGGAAGAAACTAATTTCTTTTTTAGGAGACCAAGTTTAACCCCTTGGAGAAACTGTTACTTGTGTCACTCTGCAGCTGGGAAGGTGGCTTCCCAGCCCTCCTCAGCTTATTGCAAGAGAAACACTGATTTTTCCCCATCCCCATGTTGGGCTTTGCCATTAAGGCAGCTTATCAAGTTCCTCGTCCTCACGATCTCTCAGCCGTGGGCCAGAGAGGTGACAGCTCTTAGGTGTGAGCATAGCACTGTGGTGACCCCAGAGAGCTCAGCATCTCCAATCACATTAGCACAAGGGACAACAAGATGTGTTTAAGCTCTCCCAAGACCCTGAGACTGCCTAATGAAGGGCCAGTACTCTCCACAGTGCTGAGCAGTGAGGAGATGGAAAGCTCCATCTCCTTGTCCGCAGAGATTTTGGCATCCAACCAACCTGAAGTGATAAGATGAATCTGCAATCCAAAAGGCCATGCTGGGCTCATGCCAGGCTCTTCCAGAAACCCAAAAAGTGGAGGAAGGTGCAGATGAGAAATACACAAAAGACAATTGCCTCAGTCAAGCATCAAGAGGCTGGAACACTCCCAAACGGTGTGGGACACCATGGACTGATGCCCACAATGGACCAAGGGAGTGAGCTCAAACTCTTGTGACCCTGTGTTAACCCAGCTGACCTATCTGCTAAGCCACTCACAGACACCTCACTCTGCCCTGCAGAGCATGTGGGCATCACCTCTCAGGTGGAATTCCAGGGGGCTCCCTTGGATTTCGAGATGCGCAGAATACCAAGTTTATCTCCAGTCTTCATCACTCCAGAGAAGTAGCTCAAACCAAATATTTTGTCTCTGAGGTACCACGGAGGCTTTTCTTTAGAAGACATCTTCTTGTACATCATTAGAGCGTGTTCTGGGTGGTATCTCCCACTGAGTTTCAATAAAACATTTAACAGCAACAACAGGGTGGAGAAGGGAGAGCTGCCCTGCGCCCTCCTAAAGCAAAAACTTGAGAGATGCTGATGGTACACTTGGCTCCACATGCACATATAAACCTTAAGCTTTATAGTGCCATTCTGCTGCATTTTTGTTTCCTTAATTTTCCAGATTCAAATGTGGTGTTAATGCACTTTCTCCCCCGCCATCAGGCACAGCTGCTTAAGTCCTGGCTGCCTTGCACCAGCAGTTTAAACATGCAATTTCACTTACACAGGCAGCTGAAAAAACACACTTCACTCCTTCCAAAGCAAATACATGTGAAATAATATTTTACTCTGCATTTTCAGCTACACTGGGTGCCTAAATTAGAGTCTGCTGAGCTCAATACATTTTCCTACTGAAATTGAGGAGGATTTAGATCAGGTTCTCACTGAGAAAACAAATTCCAGCTCTTCTAGGTACACAGAGAGAGCTGGTAGCTCAGAGATGTGCATTTTACTTGGAGTGCCTTCCCTTGGATAAAGCAAATGCCTGTTAATTTCCACAAGATGTTGCCACTCAGTGAAGTACATGCTTGAGCTGAGGGTAATGTTACCTGCGTGATATTGCACAGTCCCAGGCCTACAACGTCTAAGTGCTCAGGTATGCAAAGGCTGCGCTGAGATGGAATATTCAGACCATGAATTTTGCACCATTATCACAACTTGACAGCTCTCATGTCCCCACTGTCCTCAGCAGAATGTGGAGTGGCACAGGTAGGAGTGTGGAAGAGCAGAGTAGAGCCTTCAGAGTGGCGTTAACAAAACACAGAGTCAAAGTTGGAAAAAAAACCGTTTTAGTTTGGGTCTGTGTCACCAGGGAATGACACTCCATTTGCATGACTAATACATGGGATTTTTAGAAGAGAACAGGAATACTTATCATTTCATTTCCTTGAGATCCCAACAAACAGTACTTCAATACAGTCTCTCCAAGGATCTCTGACATGGCTCAGGGCCCCCAGCTGGACTCCACGATCAGAAATACTCGTGCTCACCTTCTCAGTGGGGATCAACACCACTGCTCTTGTGTTCAACATGTTCCTGAGGGCCCCACTCCTCTCCTGGTCCACACAATGCATGAGACCATCAGGCTAAATCCAGAGTCATGGTGAACATCCTGATCCACCAAACCCCCTGAGCAGAGGATGTCTCCAGCCCCTCGAGGCAGATGCGTCCTGATTACCCTGCTTGGGTTTAGTGACAGAGTCACTCTCTTGGCCTGTATTGCTTGTTAATCTGGGCAGACAGTGCACAAGTCATGGACAGCTGCATTTGCTCTTCTGCTATTTGAATTCCTTATGGCTCCATGCAGGAGCCACCATAGAGACAAGATGTCGTGATAGCCCCATTTAGGTGCAACAGACCTAAAATTTTTTCACAACCCGTTTGAGTCTCAAAAAAATAAACAACCAAAACCCACACACCAGTTTCAGTTGGCTCAACTACACTTTCCTTGGCCAGTGGGTTTTACCTGCCTGTGACAAACTGGCTGTCCTTAGGAAGGAAGAACCAAGCCCACCATCTGGAAATCAGGAATCAAGAAGCTGCATGCCATCCATGAAGCCTATATCTCCTCTCTCCTGGCCAGGGAAATGCTAATATTCTATAACCCATTCAGATTCTTCCTTCAGGGTAATAGATTTTCCATACAAACATAAAATTGGGAACTTCTACCTAAGCAAAGCTGTTTTCCAAGGCCAACAAGATGATAGACCTTTCAGTGATATCTCTTGATAACGACTCTTCCTTCTTTCCCAGAAACCACCCCAATTACCTCTCTCCACCCTCCCTTATTCCTTCATTTGAAATCTTCAAAGGATCTTCTTGTGGGTCAGTCTCACCTGGGACACACCTTAACAAGCACAGGTGCAGCTCTGTCCAAACACCACGGAGGCACCAGAGTTTAACAAGAGACAGGTAAAGTCAGTGAAGAGAGTCAGGAACTTCTCTGCTTTGCATCAGCAAACAAATGGTACTGAAAAGAGATATTGTTTCAAGCTAAGTGCAAGTGAATTCCCACTCTGCTCTGATAGGGTAAATAAAGATGTATGTGTTTTTGTTTGGAGGAAAAAAAATACTGTTGAATTTTATTTGAAAAAAAATTAATTAATATGAAAAGATTACTTTTGTCTTATGTTGACCTAAAATTCTCTTTCTACTTCTAAATTTAATCAAACAGAAAATCAAAAAAGTCAATTATGTGCTAAGCCTTGTGAGTGACACACACAGAAACAGGTGTTTGAACTTCAGCATCCTGGTTTGCCTTTCCTTCCTCCCTTTCTTCAGAGACAAAGAACACTGACTGTCTTCATTAAAATACAGTTAAATATACCAATTCTGCTAATGCAAATCTTTCCAAGTGTATTGTGTAATTTGAGGAGGTCTGCTTAGAAGTATGTGACCTTTTACAGTGCTAGATCTAAGCAAAATGAAAACAGTTTTTTTTACAGTCATTCAGAACAGCTCCTGGTGAATTAGATAATGACAATTTCCTTTAAAATGTCAGATTAATTTACAATCAATTTAGGGCTCCCAGCTTCCTTTGTGACTCAAGTGTTCTTAGGAAAGTTCTTATCAGACATCATATTTAATGCTATGTTTACTGCAAAGGACATAAATAAAAGCCTGTATAGCTCAAATTAGGCAGTGATGTTTGTTAAACAGTAATGTGATGTACATGTTTTATGTTCTGAGAATACATCTAGGAAGCAATTTGTAGCCTCGATATTACCAATGGCTGAGTGATTGCTGCATCAGGGTAAGTGCTGTGTGTCTTTTCACAAATAATGAGCCTGAATATCTTTATTGCTTTGCTAATTAATACAAAGTTTAGTTTAGGGCTTTAACATAGCATAAGGTGTCATGTCTTTTTTTAGCAAAAGAGTGCCTGAGTTTCCCTTATTGAGTTGTAAAGAGAGGAATATAATTTTTACAGCATTTCAAGGATGCTCTGTGGAAATCAATATATTGGGTAAAATTTTCTGTTTTGTTTTATCAGAGACAGTAAAATGCTAAAAGTGAAACAGGAGGGTCATGTCACTGCTATTGCTACTAGAGCCATTTAATAAGACAAACAAAAAAACCCCACAAGAACAAAAAAAAGCCCAAAAATCAGAAAGAAGAAGACAAAAATCAGATAGAAGTAGATAAAAGAAAACTTGACAACACTTTTTCAAAAGAGTGAAAAAAGTAATTGAAAGAACAAATGGTGAAAAGAGATCTTAGCCAAAAAAACAAAAATAGATTTTGACCATTATTTTATTGAGAAGCTACCTTTGAAATCAGCTGCACCAGTAAGTCACTCTGAGCTCAGCTGACTCCAATCAGCATGGTTTGAAGGAGTTATAACAACCTATGTGTTTGTGTGTGCCAGAGAAGTAATAAGAGCAACACAAATAAAAATAAAATGAACTCTGGGAGATCAATAAAATGTAACCCTTTGACCCTGCAGATGATCACTATCCATTTTTTAGTTGGGTGGTAAAATCAGTACAATATGAGGTTTTAATCTGGCCATTACTGCTATCTTATATCTGTGAACTTGAGCATTAATTTGCCCACAGATCTATTTTTAAAGGTAGATATAGTGCCTCTAGAGAAGAAACCAAATTCCCAGTTGGTATTAAAACTGGCTTTGGTAAGATTAACATTTGTACTCAAACTGTTACAGTTCTCAAATCTTATCTCAGGAAGAGAGGGCTCTGTCTTTTCTGCTAGAGAAAAAAAAAGAGAAAAGGCAAGATAACAAGCAATGGAGCAGATGGAGTAAATTTTCAGAGCTGTGTGTGGGAGTCAAGCATTCAGATCCCATTAACTAATATTGGAGTTGGAGGATCAGACTCCTACTCACCAGGCTTCAAAAACAACAGGTTCACATTTCTCCATTTCTCCAGTTTCACTTGTTTCTTATGTGCCCCTGATGCCATCCTGGCTCCTCTCTACCAGGCTGACATTTACACAACAGCACAGGGCCAAATGTGCCTTTACACTTGAGGCAGGGCTCAAGAAAACAGAAATGGAAATATGTGAAGAATAGATCTGAGTTTACATATAGACCACATGTGCTTATGGCTGTGGTATGAAAAAGGACCAATAATGTGCAGGGGCTTCATCCCACAACCAAAACAGCCATGGAGCACCAGTATTTTGGTAAAGATGCTCCTAAAATTTGTAGTTTACTGCTTTAGGACTCATGAAGGGTGAAAAGCAGGTAGATACACTCAGTACAGGTGTTCAGTGCAGTTCCAAGGTCTCTTTCATAATGTCTGGCTGTTTACACCAACCTTGCAACCCCTCAGCCATGAGAAATGGACTGTTCAGGTTGGTGCAAAGGCCTCTGTGAGTAAATGCATCTCATACCACCCTCCTGGTATACCCAAGGGGAGCTAATGGGCACAGCTTGTTCCATTTTCATCCATCTCCTACATGCTGGAGATGTGCAACAGCCCCACACATTCAGCTGGGATGGGCACATGCTGTCCGTGATTTGTCTCCTCCCCTGGGTCATCTCCACAGCATTCTATTTTGTGACTAAACATTCTCTTCTGCAAAATCAAGTTCTCTGTCCCTGATAGCTGTGGGAAACAACCATCTTCAGCTCCACTGTGTTTTATCACCATAGCTTTATTTTTAACTGACTTTAATCACCCAATTATTAAGAGTGACACAGCACTTACACCCTATAATTGCAATCTAATTAATTTCTGATCCCATAAATCATTCTTGTACATCAAGGATATGGTATCTGTGGACTGAATCTCTTATTTGCTCCACAGGGACACTCAGCAGCATCAGTTATGCACAAAATGCAGTAGAGAAGGAGAACAAAGCAGTTCCTGAAGAGGACATAGAGGGACGGTCTTCCTTCCCTCCTGCAAAGCTCAAAACATCTGCAGATGGGCAACAAAGGCCTGATTGCTACTGAGGGCACCCCAAAACACTGCACCTCCCATAGAGATCTGGGGAAAGCAGGAAGATACCTGGGATTGCTGTTTATTGCTATTTATTTCCCCATTTCTCTGCATGTAGAGGATTCAGCAAAGCTGACCAGACTCAGATTTTGGTGACCTGCAGCACTGTGACACATCTCACAGTCAGGTGTGTACCTGGTGCTGATCCTCTTCAGTCTGCACTGGGAAGGGACCTGGGGTCACACCTTTAGCAAGGCACACTTCCAACAGGTTCCTCAGAAATAATGTCTTCGAGTAACATCTTAGAAATCTTTGAGAAGCATCTTAGAAGTCCTACCAAGTTCTGCTACCAGCAGGACTGTAAAAATACGAACCTGCACATGATTCTGGGAATTCTGTTGTAGGAGACATTGTGAGGACACTCTGGGTGCAGTCTCCTTCCCCACCTCAAAGGCTCTTCTGGACAGCTCTGATTATCAGAAGACACTTCTTCCTCTTCCTGACCATGGAAGGGCTGTGTACAAGAGATGTCTTGTCACTTCACATGCAACCAGAAATCTCCTTTAACTTTTATTCAGGTAAAGTGAAAAGAAATATATTTATTTACACACCTAAAAAAAATAAAAACAAAGCAACAAACCCAATTGTAATTATCAGTTCTCATGAAAGACATAGCTAGAAGAAATGAAAGAACATATTTGAACAGTCTGGTCATAGGGAGGTTAATTCTGCCTGGTCTCTCTGTCTCTCTCCCCCACAGCATCCCAACTGCACAAACCATCCCGACACATCCTTTGTTAGGGGTGCAGTCTGAGCCTCATCCTTCAGAGAACATGTTCCTGGTAGATGACACTAGATTTTATAGATCATTTCCTTTTTAGAGCCCTCAGGAGTATCTGGCCAGATTTACTCCTTCCTGTTGAAAGATATTTGTTTCTAATGTCTTCAGAAGGAAAAGACTGATGTGTCTTTAATAACAACAAGAATTGCTCCACTTGTTTGGAGATGCCAGCACAGCCTTGCTAGTGCAGATGTCACATCCTTGACAGTCCTGGACTCAGGGAAGGAAAATTCCCCCTCCCTCCTCTCTGTATGAAGTGTATCCATGTTCTGAACCTTATTTTTGTATTCACCTGCACAATAACAAACAGAATATCAAGTGCAGTGACAAAGGTGACTGACAACAAATACCCTTTTAGGACTGTAGGAATGGTCAAAAATCCCTCCATCAAAACACGGGAAGTGGAAATGAGGAGGGTGTTTTGACTCGGCCTGGCAAAGCAAGCAGATGTTGTGGAGTTCAACAGAAGCTGTATTTTCAACATGAGACGTAACTCCAGAAGGACATGGGCTATGATCTCATCCCTGGAGAAAGGTGATCACCTGAATTTGCAAACAGAGCACAAACAGCAGGTGGGAAACCCTCCTGAGGAGTAAGGTTGAAATACTGCTCTGTGCAACTGCATCCCCACAGCCTCAGCCTGAAATTTTACTGATGTGGGTGCAAGAACATCCATCAGTCACTGCACCACTGTAACACAACTCAGGGCCTCCTGTGTCAGCCCATGGTGGCTGTGCTGCTGCAAACTTGCTCACTCCAGTCACATCCAATGAAATATGATGGTCTCAGTGAAATTTATTTTGCTTCCCTTGACTGGCTGATCAGTGCTCCTAGCAAATCTGACAGCTTCAACCATCATCAATTATAGCTTTCACTATGCAGTGAATCCTGCTGTGCCACACTTTTTATTACAGAGACCTTTGAAATCTACTGTATTTAAAATTGGTAGAACTAAACCAGGAAAGTTCAAAGTAATTCCCCTTTTCAAATCAGTCTCCTACTAAAAATATTGCACTTCAGCAATAGGAACCCAACAAGAGTCTCACCTGATGTGGGAATTCTTCTTCACAAAGCCAGCAGGCTGCCTGTTGCAGAGCTATTCTGGGGAATGCAAGGCCATTATCCACGTCATTTTGTTCTTTATAGCTCTGGGTTCACTGCTGAGCAGAGCGAGGCCACCGGAGCAAGTTCATTGTTTCCAAAACACCCAAGCCTGGTGATGTTCATGGAGAATTATTCCCGTGTTCCCTGGGTCCCTCCACAGCAGGTCCTGATGCTGCTCATCACAAGGGCAGAGGTTTTGTGAGGTGACTCAGTATGAACAGGCTGCCAGGCAGGATATCAAGGAGAACAGAGTGCTACAGCTCCATCCTGCATTCTAGAGGGAAAGGCCCTGGTAGTGTTCCATCTCCCCACCACGCAGACAATACCCACCAGGTAGGGTCACTTTCCCAGGAAGGAGACCAAAACCTTTGCCATGAGCATTGCATTGAGGTAAGAGATAATTGAAGGGCTGATTTCACCCAGGACATGCCTGAGTGACTTGGCCATTTCCCAGTTCTCCACACCTCTATTCCCAGAACAACCACTGCAGATAACTGTGATAGCAAGGCCAGTAAATGTGCCAAGGATGAGGCAAACCAGAAGATAGAAAAATCACCCTGAGAGGATTCTATGCTCTCAGGCAGCAGCATGGTAGGATTATCTGCCTTCACAATTGCTATATGGGAAACAAGAGAGCTTCACTCTTGGGAAATAAACATTCCCTTGCTTCAAACAAACAAAAAAAAAATAAATGAAAACATTAAATTGGAATATGTACGGAGATCAGCATTCTCAGCTGTCAGGCTGAGCTCTATTAGGTTTCAGAAGACCTGAGCTCCATTTCTGGCAAAGCCACTGGTCTCTGAGTGAGAGAAGAACAGGTTGTTTTCCTGCTCTGTGCCTCAATTTCTCATCCTGTGAAATGGGGCCAGTGATACAGATTTCTTATAAGATCTACTGGTGAAAAAACTGATGTAAGAGCTGGTACTCATTATTTTTACCCACCCAAACACAAGCTGTGATGCTTTTTACAAATATCCTTAAAGAAAATACCATCTTGTTCCATGAGTGTTGATATGTATAAAACCATTTCATGACAGGTTTTCTTCGGAGTGATCCAAAGCATTGGGGTCTTTTTGAGGAATGTGATTTTCCTTCCTATTAATTTCCTGTTTAAGGATTCTTCACAGCAGCATTAAGTGTTATGTTTCCCCATATGCAATAATGAGCTATTTCAGTCAGAGGGACCTTTCATTTCTTAGTAGGAGGAGCAAAATAAAAGTCAGCAAGGAGTCTCCATCGGGCAGGACGATGTGAGACACAGCTCTCAGCAGCTGAGCAAAACTGGCAGCTGCCTCCAACTCGCTGCCTCCCAACAAAAGAAAGGCAGCCCGCAACACCCCTCACACAGGACAAAAAAAGGAGGAGAGGGACACAAAAAATTATTTCACAGGGTCTCATACAGCTCATGAAAGATGCAGGTGAGGAAACTCCTCATGGAAATGTCTTTTACTGGCATTATCCACAGCTCACACCTAGATCCTGCACCTCCAGGGATACTGACTACTATCATTAAGGATGGTGTTAAATTTTGCACATGGGAACATCTTCCAGACATTGCAAACTCAGTAATTAGGCAAACTCAAATTTTGGGATGCTCAGGGACCCAAACCTGTCTTAAGTTCAAGTTAACACTTTCTGCCATAGGAGCTTACAAGAAAAACACACAGATGCCTCTTCTGCCTGCTGCATGCAGAGCAGAAATCCCTGCATGCCTCCCGGGGTTTCAGCTTGTCCATGAGTCTTCATATAAACTAATCACGGTGCAATATTATTCCACTTGTCAACAGATCGGGAGGAATTGACAGAACCTGGTTTAACTATTTAACTCTGCCAGGGGTAATAAGTTCTCTCATGCATTAAATTAAAAATGACACTCGAAAATAAGTACATTATGGACCAAATACAGCACACAAATGGGGGGCAAAGATTTAAACTGCTGCCTGGTGGAGAATTGACAGTGAAGCAATGAGCATCTCATTATCCAGACTTACTCCGAGCACATCCACCAAGAGGGCCTTTTGCATATAGATACATTTGCTGTGGGCAAATGCCTGCTATCAGCCTGGACAAACACAACTGTTTATTTTCCATTGTAACAGTGTTGAGCTAAAAAACCTGCCAGGGGCCCTGATGGTGGGCAAACTCTGGACAAGACTGCCCCTGCTCAACTTGAGCCCCATCATTCTTGCCTTGCAGCCCATTGTCTGCTGGCAAAACTCTCCTTCCCTTCTGCTACCATCTGACAGCCAGGGGGAAACACTGACCTGATAAGACACACTTACTTAGTAGAATAGAATAGGAGAAGCAATAACATTATTAAAGACCATTTTTCCTTGGAAGTGGAGTGATTCCTTCCAGAGAGAAGGAAATTTCTTTACAAGCTTTGGGTTCCATAGTCTTGAGTTATGCCACCTTCTTCCACTGTCTGGGGTGTCTCTTCCTCTTCCAGAAGAGTCCCACATGCAATTTCACACACAGACACACACCTCTATTCTCTCCTGGTGCTGGAGCATGTTTCCAATCCGTTGTTAGGCCTTTGGGGTGGGTTTTGTGCCTCTCAATTAAAAAAATGTGAGTTGGTCCGCTTGATAGTCAATGGGGAGTTACAGGAATTCGAAAAGAAGAATTCACTCAGTCTTTCTGAATGAAATTAATTAGCCAGCCAATAAGTATGTCTCACAAGCTGACTCACTCCAGATTTTTCCAGGTTGCCAAACAGTGGTAGGAAGGAAGACTGCAACAGAAAGAAAGTGCTGACAGCCAAGCCAGCTGGCTCAGGGTTAGTCATCACTTTTGCAGACATCTCAAGTTAGGCCGCAGGAATCCCCCACATAAGTTATGATTTTAAGTGAGAAGACACCTCAAAAGGGAAATGTTGGGTGAAGAACATGTGGAATGCTCAGCGCCATTAGTATAGCTGAAAAGTGGCAGGTAAAAGGAGATGGGATGTGGTGAAGACTCAAGTTTGCCAAATGCTGAGAGCCATGGGTTGGAGTTCCCAACTCCAAGGACCAGCTTGCATAGGGAGGTTGGCAGCTGTGACAGCTGACAGAGGTATTTATATACCTTCCATGGCAGGAAATAGATGTGCTGAATTGCCTGGGCACTGTGGGCAGAGCAAAGCCCTGCAGGCAGGTGTGTGAGACTGGATCCAAACAGCCCCGGCTAAATGTTGGCTCTGTGCTGTGCCCATCTGTTCCAGGAAGAGAAGAAAAACAGCAACAAGTCATTCTTGCAATTGCTGCTGGTTTAGTTCCCATAAGAGTTTCAAATTGTGCATGTCCTTTGAGAAACAGTCACAATTGCTAAAAGGTTGCAAACTGATTACACAAATTCTACTGAAAATCTACCCTCTGGGAGAGGATATTGAAAATTTTTACTGAAAATGTGTTCTCTGTTAAGTGGTGGAGATTTGTAGAATAAAATTGTTATTGATTGGACAGTCTTTCAGTTCAATGAGGAATATAAAAAAATTATCTTAATGAAAGTGATCCTGATTAAAGCACCCATTACACTGAGGCTGCAGGGAGATTTTGGGACATTTCCTTTCACCAAATGCCACTGAAAGTAGGAGAGAGACATATATGAGTGTTTTTGGGGTCAGACCCTGCAGATTATGTCAGGTGTGTGAAGATAGCCATTTCTAGAAGAAATAAAGACATTTATTCACAGCTACAGAAGGATAAGATTTTTTTTTTAAAAAGGGGTTTAATCAGGGTCCACAGTCTGGGTTTGGAAGTGTTCCTCCTGAGGCTTCCTGTGAAAAGCAAACATGGTAGAACATGGGAAAGAGGAAAAGCAAAGCAAAGCAAAGCTCTGATCCATGCTTAATGTCAAACCAAGCAAGCCCTGCTTGAGGCTTGTTTTCATCTCATTCCCCAAGTCCTACTACCAGGGCAGTGAATGTTTAAGAGAACGTGTTGAGTGGTTCCACTCATTTTGCCAAAGCACTCTGAAAAATGGAGTCTTCTCACTCTAGAAACCAAGGGGGACACTCCACTGCCCCTCTCACAGCTGTATCATCACTTTATTTTTGCTAAACTGGTTCCCACTCTTCTGGCAGAGCATCCCTGGTGTCTTGTTCCTACAGGCTGCCACAGAGTCATCCCCTGGGTTGAGCCAGAGGGACCCACTGGCAGCTTGAGGATCTGGTGGGACGTGGCTGTGCAAGAACTCCCTGAGAGGGACCCTCACCTTCTATGGCTAAAGGGAGAAATCAAAATAATCAAAACCAATCTCTTCTCAGCAGCCCCTGTGTGTTGTATCTCAGCTCACTGATGCCACGCCAGGCTCCCTACAACAATGCCTCAGGTGCAAACAAAATTCTCAGAAATCCTTTCCCGGATTACTCAGAGACATTCATATTCATTAGGAGTTATCAGCATGCAAGCAAGGCTCACATTAATTAAATATCTTCGGCATTGGGGAATTGAGGAGTTTGGTCTTGTTTTGTTTAAGTTTGCTTATTTATTAAAAGTATTAACTTATTCTGACCTAACTTTCTCTGAGATTTTTCCTGGTTACAGGAGTACAGGCTTATAAGCACCATAGTTGAAAACACATCCACGAAGATGCAGAAAGAGTAAAAGAAAAGATGTAAACAAAAAGTCCAACCTCCATTTTTTAAAGCTTCTCTTAAAGCATCAGATGAGAAAAACATGGGGGAAATTCTTCCCCCTTGACTCTTTCCCAATAAATCTTTGTACCAAGAATGCTAATTAACTTTGCATCTAAATGAATCACTCCCACTACCAAAATAATTTATATAAATATAAATGGATATTCCCATTTCTTTAGAAATCTGTTCACAGTGTTAACACTGTGATGGATGCACTGGACCCCCTTAACCAAAGCAGCAGAAGTTTGACAGTCTCCAGAGGAGGTAAAGGCCTCAGCGTTTGCAGTCATATGTTGTGATTTTTGGGGTGTAGGGCAGAGGGCCAGGAGTTGGACATGACAATCCTAATGGATCCTTTCCAACTCAGCAAGTTCTTTGATTCTATGAGTCACATTTAGGTCAAAAACTCCTCCAGGAAACCACAAAGGGGCAAAGTGACACGGCGAGCATTGATGCACATGATCTTGGAACACTGATCATGCATTTGACACATGAATAGCAGTGATTTTTCCAAGACTCATTTGTCAGGGAACAAAGAAAGTTTTGGGTACAAGGAGTCTCATACCCTTCCTAGATTATGCAAGTTGACTGTGAGTCAACCATTTTATCCTGTAAATATGAGAGCCTGAGAGAGCCTTCTTTGGGATTCCATTGCCTGGCAGTGTGGCTGTGTGGTGGTGATCCCCTCTTGAGCTGGGACACCCTTCAAAGTTGTTCCTTGAGGCAGGGACATGTCTTTGGATAAGTCCAGTTCAAGCTCTTTCTCAGTTATAACTCAACTGCATGCTGGTGACTTTTGAGCTGGGATGTCTCTCAAGGTTTGAGATTCTTTACCTGAGACTGAGATAGCCTTCCTTTGCCAAGGTGAAGAGACCCCTTATTTCCAACAGACCCTCAGAAAGCTGCTGATAGCATGCCAAATCAGTGATAATAAAATCTGTCTAGTTGATTCATTTAGACATAAACCATGGTCCAAGTTTGAGACTGAGATTGGACCTAAGATCCATCAGGAGTTTAGGAAACAATGGGGGCCCACTGTGAACCTCGTGGCTCGACAGGCAGGTCTAATTTACCCTTTTGTACCTCTGGTCTCTATATAAATCATTCTAAATTGATTCTAACTCAGTTTTCCTTTGCATGTTTTATCCGTGTAGTAAGTAATAGTGTGAACCTTGCCATCGAACTTTGTTAAGTCACACTTTGATAAATTTATATAAAAAACATTTTGCCAATACCTTTGGTGGTGATTCTTTGAGCAACCCTGAATCACTCATTCGTGACAAACACACCTGGCAGTTAACAGCATTGCAGTCGGGGAAGAGAATCTCCTTACAGATCTGCTGTAAAAAAGTGAATTCCCCCTCTTTAAAACCATAATTGTCACAAAGGTTCATTGCCTGTTGTTGGTGGTTTTTTTTTTAAGTCTTGTTCTTCTTTGTTGCTTTACACAGTACCATTACGTAGATGGCCTGCAGGGTCCCATTTCAGTAATAATCCTGCAGTGGCTGCACCTTGGCATTGATTTATGCTTGCATTTTTATAAGAAAGAAAACCTTTCTATCTCAACAGTTTCCTTGCTTACTGAAGGGCAGAAAAAACAGCTAAATTATTTCAAAAGCATGAAACAATTTGTAACAAGTGGTATTTTACTGATATGAAACAACTGCTCTAATGGGGAATAAATTGCTAAAATATTAACTATTGTGCAACTTTCCATCACAAAGGAACCACTGCAGAAATCTTTTCTGCAGAAAAAGGCTCAAGCCCTCCTCATCAGTGAGGTCACACCTCTGTCATTATAATCCCTCACCCGATGCAGCCTGAGCTCCTGGAAGGGCTGAGGATTTGAGACAAGGGCTGAGACTTAAAGGTGACAAAATGATATAGAAAAAGCCTCCGAATGCTGAGGAGGACACATCCATAGCAGATGAAGGGAGATGAGTGGGAAAGAATAAACATGGCTCAGTCCCAAAAGAAATAGCAGAAGATTTTAACCATGGAAAATCACTCCTTTTTCCTTACTCTATTTTCACTCATACCTATTTCTGCTGCTCCTATACTAACATCACATGACACTTTCCTCTAAGCCACAAGAGTTACAGATGTTTTATACATATATTCATAATGAAGTGGAATTTTTATTAAACTTGTCTGTGGAAGCTATTGTGGAGCCTGAATTTTATTTACTACAATATAATAAATTCCCGAAGCAGTGGTGACACCATGGTAACAATATTGCTAATGTAATTATTCCTGCCTCTAAAATAGAGTCAAGTCTTTGTCACATGTAGAACTGCTATACAATAATTGAATACAGTTAGGTTTCCTTTCTTCCAAGCAGGAGGTGAGGAACTGAAAATACACTTCTCCATGGTAATTTGAATCAGTAATTATTTGCAGAAATCAATGGGAGGAATTATCCATTCACACACATATTCTTCTATTTGGTTGTTTTCCCTGACATAACTAACACAGAATGGAGAGGTTTTGAATGAGACATCCTAGCAGTTCAGGAGTGGCATGGCTTGTTCAGGTGTGTGCACACACTTAGGGAACTGTAGCTTCTGTGAATACAAATTTTCACAGCACAAATCAAATAAAACCTTTTTTAAAGCGTACATGTTAACATTGTGTGGCAAATTTCTGGACCATAACAAGGCAGAAGGACAATCTTATTCATGTACTACAATGAAGTGTAATTCCTTAGCTACACTGCCAAGATTAACCTTCACACAGAAATAATAAAATTCTATATAAAATTCTTATCAGTACTGGGAGAAATGTGTGGATGAGGTAGATCTATGAAATATCACCAATTTTTTTTTATCTCTAAAATAACAAATACCAATACAATATTTAGAAGTAAGTGGTGATTTTTTTCCTGGCCTCATCAGTATAACACATATCTCTGCTCCTGTGATATAAAGGAGGCATGAAAAAATGGGCACACAAGCCCCTCAAGATATATAATCTTTATAGGCATGCATTTACATATGCAGCTACTAAATAAAGACTGGAGCTACTGTGCTGGGATATACATTGATGTGGCTCAGTTGAAACTGATTAAACTCCACTACAATCTGCACCAGAAGATACACCTCTCTCATGCATTTTGCTAATGAGAAGAGAGAAGCCTTTCTGAAATTACCCATGGTAAAATTCAGTTTCCTCATTTAGTTTCTCCTATACAGAGAGAAGTTATTTGATGGAGTGGAATGGAAAATCTGATGGAAAAGGGGCTGCCTGTGGATTTCATAATGTTCTGTGCATATTCACTGAACTTAGACTTTGGCCTTGGAAATAGTAGGAAAACAAGAATATTTTAAGGACTGTGATTAGAGGAAAAGAATGCACTGTACTGCATGTGGCAGCATCTTAGTCCCTTGAGTGTGGCAAGGAATTGGGTGCAAAGGAATTGGGTGCATTTTTTGGGCAGGTGTATTCAGTGATCACCTTTGTCCACCTCCTTCATGAAAACTACTGAGTATTTGGCAAACCCATGGAAAAACAGACTGGAAACACCTGAAGGGAGGCAATAAAGAGACCTCTATAAAAGGAGACTATTTTTTCCAAATGCCCGCTGCAGTCAACAGCATTACTTGCAAGCTTAATATTAAACATGCGCTGAAGTGCTTTGCTGGACAGGGGCCAGATGGCTCAATGCTTTACAAAACTGAGATCTAACCAAAGCTTCACCGGGGCCTGGCTGTCCTTCAGCATGGTGCTCTTGGCCTTATCTCACAGTGGGTCTCTAGGAACCAAATACAGACCTGCTTCTCATTTATGTTGGTTCAGAAACAACCCAAACTCTTTGCTGTTGTGATCATGGATCCTCTAGAAATTCATACAACAAATAGATGTAAGTAATGTGTTTGTTAAGAGAGTATTAATGTGGAGCTACTTCAGCTTCTAATTCAGTTGTCAGACATTGCAGAGGCTGCATTGCAGCTGCAGTGGTGGAGCACTGCAGCTTCCTCTGCAATGTGTTTGCCAGGTTGGGATCCTATTTCAAAAGGAGGAGGCAATTGGAGCAAAAAGCTCCCTACAGGTAGACAATGCAAATGGTGAGCACAGAAGTTCTTCCGGGCCTGCCAGCAGAAATCTCCATCTTTGAATCCAGATTAGCACTGTTTCTTGAGCCTAGCAGGTCTGTATTTCTCACAAGAACTGAGCACATCCCCATTTTTGCTGTTTTGAAACACATCATGCAATGTCCATCATCCTGTCTTTCACTTCATGGCCAGCCTGGACTGTAGGAGGCTTCCAGTAAATGTGTGTGCCAGAGAAAACCCATGTCTTTCATGAAATGGCCCCAAAGACGGAGTCAAAGCAATGTCTGCTCCATCCTCCTACAGAGTCAGCAAAGAATGCCAGTCTCTGGGGCAGAGAGCAGCACTCAAGGCCAACAAGGAGCAAGAAACACTCAGCAGCAGGACATTGGCCTGGGGCTGACAAGTCAGGGGTACTCCTGAGTTTTGTTTCATGTGAAACATGTAAAAGGTGCTGAGCACTGACAATCATGCCAGAACTTTCCTTTTTCAGACAGATATGCTAATTGCCAAGATGAGTTTTTGTTAACACTCTTCAAGCCTTTGTTTTTCAGTGTGCATGCAAATAGAGACACTGGATTACTTTCATTCAGATCACAGCTGATGAACTGCAGCAAGGCTGCAGTCGAGGTGATATTGAGTATGATTTCCTGTACCCAGCCCAAAGACAAAATTTCAGGAGTTCAAGTGCAGGTGAAGGGAAATGAGTCCCTTACACAACACTTCGTACCGAGAAAAAAGAAGGGTTAAATAAAGGCTTGTTTTCAGCTGAAATTTAAAAAGAATGTTATTGTTTCTTACCTTAAAACCCTGTCCTTTTATTTCCAACCCTATTGGTGGGGTGATTCAGACAAGGACTGTCTGATGACAAAGATAAGCATAGATGTGATGACTGGTCTATAGGGTGATACATACTTTATTGTCAGGCTGGGTGCTGTGTGAAGTCAATAAACCTCATAGCTATTGATCATGCTGGAAAAGGAAATTAATGCAGACACATCCTGCTTTTGCAATATGATAGGTACGTCTGCACATCATCACCTGACAGCCTCGAGCTGTTTGTTCTTGTCTGAGTTGGATGGAAGGCAGCTATCCAAAATCTCAATAAATAATAAAAATCAGTGATGACCTTTGTGAAATTACAGAGTCATAATCAAAATGTTCAGAGAGGCAGCTGGGAAGTGACTTACAGGATCTTTTTTGTTCAATATGGCATATTAATTGGAGTTGAAATAAGCACAACTAGGAGGGCTCCAGCCCTAGCTGTCCATCTGAGCTCTGCTTCAAAATACCAACAGAGCACCCTAAGTTCATCAATTCATATTCATCCTGGTCATAATTATAAATCATAGCAGTATCCCACTCCTACAAAGTCTCACACAGATCAGTGGTTTTATTCACAAGCAGATTTATAGATATCAAAGTCAGCTGGGGGCATAAAGTTGGTGAGTCTCTTCCTTTACTTTCCACAGGGTCCTTTTATTAAAAATATTACAGATATTATAATAAAGTTCCCTGCTGTTTTCACACTTTGGTACACTCCTCCAGTAATCCATCACTAGCTATGT
Organism: Corvus hawaiiensis; assembly: GCF_020740725.1. Classification (NCBI taxonomy): domain Eukaryota; kingdom Metazoa; phylum Chordata; class Aves; order Passeriformes; family Corvidae; genus Corvus; species Corvus hawaiiensis. Next base: position 73,036,166 of record NC_063216.1, on the reverse strand, counting down.
CAGGAAAAAACCCAGAAAATTTAATCAGGTGGAACTAGTTTGTTTTTCAAAGGAAGAAATTTTCCCTGAACTACAGTGCAATATGAATTTTCTAGCCCTAGCAGGCCGACTGAATGCTATTTGAGTCACAGTGAGAAATGGAGTTGTATGGTTGGATGAAAACAGTAAAAACAATCAAGTGCCTTGCTGAGCATGTGGTGCTGCTACTCTGCTGGCTCCAACTCTCCAGGAATTACTGTCAGTTTTGCTGCCTCAAGTGAAGGAAGACACTTTGGAAAACTACTGAGCAGAAAAGTCTCAACTCTGCATAGAATTCTGAACTTCTTTGGTAGGTAATTTAGGCCAAAAAAATTCTTCTTCCAGTCTTTTGGTCTACTAGCTTGCAGTTTCTGGCTGGTATCACACAATCTGCATGGAATCAGCATATACACACCCAGACCAAACCAAAAACATCACATGGTTGTACCAGGGCTCGGTGTTTCTCTTGATGATGCTTACAGCAGTGGAGATGGGATTAGTAAAGCCAGCAGTGAGAAAGGACACAGTTACTGCTCTTTGCAATCTCCCTGCTGCCACAAGGCAGGAATCATGATCCCTTTTATCTGCTTTCACAGCCCTGACAAGTCTCAGGCCTGCAGTGGTTCTCTGCAGATGTGTACTTGTCCCACAGCCTGTCCTGCCCTTGGGTGATTGGGCACTTGTCAGAGATAGGAAATACAAGCCATCAGGATCTGCCTTTCTTGGAGCAGGAAACCTGCTTCCCAGTGCTGCCTGTGGCTTCATGAAGTGCTGCAGACAGGGGAGTTGGGCTGGAGTCATCATGTGCCGATAATTCTCATTTATAGCCTTTGTAGCAAGCTTTAATCTTTTCTAAACAGCTCTCTATGGCTCCAAAGGGACACATCTGAATAGCCCAAATAGGTTGTCATCATTTCACTAATGGGGGTTTATTGCCTGACTTATGGACAGACCTAATTCCACTTCTCATCACTGCCCTCCAGAAAGTGGAGGGATGCTTCATCTTTCCCCCTGCCCATGTCCCTCTGCCAAGAGGCATCATTATGCTGACCTTAGGAAGGACTTCAGATGAGGAACTCATCCTTTCCACAGTTTAACTAAGCAGAGCACTTTGACCTTCAAAACTTTTAGTAGAGATGGGTGGGAGGAGAATTAAAATCTGTCCACGACCAGATCCATGCAGTATTTCTATTACTTGCTTCAGTACCACTCCAGAAACATAAGAAAGCCATCTGCAATGTGATGTCCAGCCCCTCATTAGGAGCAGACATGCAATGCCAGGAGGCACAATTAGAGGATAAAGCTCTTTTTAAAAGCACACTGAGTGGCTGCTGTACAGAGACTAAACAGACAGAGAGCGGACTGGGCTCTTGAGCAAGTCTCCCTTGAAAATGGGCTCCCTATTCCCTGTAGGTCACCAACAGCTGGAAATCTTTCACTGGCATCACATCTAGCTACTGTTGTGTCTGTGGCTATTTTCTGTATTTTTTAAGGGCCTTCCACAGGAAGAGACACCAACACTTTCTGGCATTAGGGAACAGAAATATTTTCAAGCTCCAGCTGCCAAAACCTCCCCTCAGGGCTCCAGGAGAGCACATCTGCTGCCAGATGACTTAGGGCTGTGGCTATTACTGGACCAATGAAGACACCCCTTTGCCTCAGACCTCTTTGTTGCTACCTCTCCAACTACTGCAAAAGAGGGTTTATCCCATTTCTCCGTAGATACTTTGAGGAAGGTGTTGGAAGGTTGAGGATCAGGGTTCTGGTTTCTATTGGCAAAGATGTAGATGAGACAGGATGCTCTGCCTGGAAGGGTTAAAAAACAAAAAAATGCCCTATTTTTAAGGCTGTCAGTGCTGAACTGAGGGGGAATCATGCTGCTTTGGTGTTGAATTATGCTAAAACCAGTGTGACTCATCAATCCCAAAGCTTAACATCCTGATAGTGAGGCAAAGATGTGGCAGATATGGTAAAGTTTCCTTACCTGAAAATGCTGAGCTGACACAGCTGTCCTGGAGACATATGACTGATAGTCAAACACTTTAGACTATAAAAGTCCAGTCCTACCTTCAATCAGCAGATTCTCCTTCTTGGAGTGTGTGTGGAGATTCTCCATTGGGTGGGGACACCTCAAAGTTACTGCTTGAGGCTGAGTAAAAGAGATTTGCCCACAGTTGTTGGTTTGGGTGAGAAGCATCAATCTCTACTTAATAATTGGGGTTTTTTGCTAGCTTTAGTACACTTGCTTTGATACATACACTATATCATACCAGTAGTTTTAGCTTCTATACTGAGTAGCAAATAATCCTGATTAAGATATTTTTAACTGAGCATTTATCATAATAAATCATTCATTTTTCTATAAAAATCTCTCTGGTTTGCCATCCTTAATCATGAGGGACAAAGTTGTACAAAACTTTGATCACACCTCTTTAATCTGTTAGATTTAAACCGTTGACAAAGTCTGGGACTAAGATTAGATCCAGGCACACCCAGAGAGAGTTCCAGGAGGCATCTAGAAAGCAAGGGGGGACCTTTCCACACCTCATGATTCAACAGGAGGGCTTCCCTCATAAACTTTGAAGCTCCCACTCCACCCACAACTGGATAGGCACAGCAAAACCCAGCTTAGTCCCTAAAATGTATTTTTGATTGCTCTTTACTTTAGAGGATGTGATTAATCCCTCAAGCAAAAGCTGGAACTACATTGCCTTTCTAGTCCAGAAAAGAGAAAAGGTGGGGACACTGCAAACATTTGTAAATGGAAAGGCTGTGGGTGTTTGTCACTGTTTCAATGGCAGCACACTTCTCAGCAGGCACTAACTGACCCCGTTTTTCAGCATCATGTGACAGACTAAATTACCCTGAAAAGAGTGCCCTCGCCTCACACCTTCTGGTGGAAGAGAAGTCCTACATCAAGCCCACATCCTGGCCTGAGTTCACCAGGGGCTCTTACAAAAGCACAAACACATTAATGTTAAACAATGCTAATGCACATATGTTAACCCAGCAGCAGGGAACAGCTCTTGGAAAGTGAATCCAGAGCACAAGCTGTAATTACCAAGTCTTGCCTACTCCTCTGATTATCCCAGCTCAAGCCATTCTCTAGGTTTCCACCTGTAATTTTCCCCCAGGTTTGCCAGCTCTGTCTTTTGCAGCAAAAATGTGATAGGCTTCTACCCTGTGGTAGAGGCAGAGGAGTTGGCTTGGGGAAGGTGCAGTTTCCCTGCATCCACCCTTACAAGCTGAAATTGATTTTGCTCCCAGTTCCACAACCCTGTAGTTTTAGTTCACTGATGTCATGTTTTTCTACTCCCTGTGTTGTGGAGTGCTGTGTTCAATTGATGGAAAAGTGCATCTATTTTGTTTAATACCCCATCCACATAACACACGTATCAGTAAAGAATGTCATTTCACCATAAAATCTATGTCTTTCATTACGTGCTCTGTATGATCTATGTATTCTATCATGAAATGTTGCCCTCTCTTTGCTACTTTATGTTACATTTCTCAGGAGGTTATCTTGACTTTCATGTGGCTTCTATACTAGATTTTTTTTTATGTCCACATAACCTTTTAAGATATACATGGGTTTTGTTGCAGGTACAAAAAGAGTTAGGTTCACATATTGCAGCTTTTATTAGTGCTCACAGAGAGGTCTCATTACCCTGAAAAAAAACAATAATACCTGCTTTAAGGCAAGACTTTATCTTTTCAATGGCCATAGAGGTTCCTATTGTCTGCAGAGTAATTTTTTTTCCTTTTGGTACTAAAACAGGAAATGTGCAGTGAAAAAATGGCCTGTTCTTTATTGACTTCACACATCCTTTTTCAAATCATTTCAAGGGAGGTAAACCATTGCAAAGGCAGACTTCACATCGATAGTGGGAGCAGCATGTCAGACAGACAGCAGTCCTGAGACTTTGCTTCTGAAAAATCAATTCTGGTCCATTGGAGTCAAGAGCCTACAAAGGGATAAATGAGGGAAGCAACTGACCTATTTTCTTAGCACAACTTTTCTAACATGACTAATTAATTGGCTCATGGACACCCTTTGAAATCACAGTCCTTTGTTTTCCTTCACCTTGTCCCAGTTTCAGACTGTTACACTGCCACCACCAAAGTCACAGCAGCTAAAATGGGAGCAAGGAAGTGCTGAACAGTTGATGCCAACTCCACCACTCAGGCTTGGATCTGATGGCCAAGGAGGGACACAATTTCCTTGGCACTGTATAAAGGTGTGACCAAACCTGATTTCCTCAGCAGGCTGCTCTGTGCATTGAGTAGCTCCATGCACTGGCTACTGAAAGGTGATTCCCACAGATAACTTGTGTGATTGTGGACAGACCCTTTTTACAAAGAGCTCATGAGACACCTTTCTGTCTCTCATGACTTCATGTGATTTCATGGAGCAAAAGTATTCTGGCCAGAGTGGGATTGCAATGTGGGAAGCTGGCAAGGTGTTTGAAACCATGATGTGTACACACTGTGCATGCTATTTCCGTCCTGGTAGTTAGAGTTTTTCTTCTTATCTGAGATGAGAGCCCCACCATGATCTTAAATCAGACACTTTGCTCACTTTGTAGATACCAGAAAGAGGAATGCATCCAGGGGGCAATCCAGGCCTAATGGAAGGTTAATTTCCTCCTGGAACTGTCTCAGCAGGGAGCAGACCTCAGTGGCATTTAGTAAATGTCATTATTCAAGTGAAATTATTCCAATCCACTTTCCTCAAAGTCAAACATGGAACACAGGGTAGAAATAATGACCCAGAACAGAAGTTTTCGGTCTATATCTTGCCAGCAGAGGGTGGAATCCGTGTTATCTAACGCAGGCATCTACATTGTACCTGTATTTTAGGTACCAGTTAGGCTGTTCTTCTAATTTAAGTGTCCATATGCAGTTGATTGTAGGGAGCTTGGGGTGTGGGTTCGGACGGTCGGGACGGATGGAGACGAGAGATCTCTATAGTCTGATCTTGGGACATGCGGTTTATTTCAAAGGGCGTCGGTATAGGGGCACTGCTTAGAGCTGCAGCTGGCAGCTCTGAGCAGGCCCAAGAGAGCAAGAGAGTAAGCAGGTAAGAGAGTGGAGTGAGAGATAAGTAAGAGAGGAATGAGAGTGTGAGAGAGTAATGAGAATGGAATGGAATGGAATGGTGAAGTCCTGGTTACAATACAATAAATCATCTTCTGCACTGAATATTCTAATTGTCACTAACCAATCTAATACAAGATACAAATCCTATAGCATTTACATACAGCCTATAAGAGTTCTTATATTACCATAGAGTGTTACATCTTAACTTCTAAAAACTACTCTTTGGACCTCTTCTGCTGAGCTAGTAGGGTCTGCTCTGACCCTTGGACCTGCCTGCAAGCAGAGGGTATTGTTCAATCAAGAGGGGATTACCTTCAGTCGGCCATACCATTGTTTTCCAGTTGTTCAGTAACTAAGACTTGGTATTTCAAAAGTGGCTTTCATTTCGATGTTGCCTGTAGTTTTCATATTCCCAAAATCTTTTGTCAGGCAACCATATTTATAAGGCTTTCCTGTTTCATCTTCCCCAACAGTTGATGAAGGGAAACCAAGACCTCTGGAATCATAAAAAAAAAGTTTGGCTCTTTGATCTCTGTCTCTCCACTTTCCTAGGATTCCTAGCCCATGCAGGTTTTCTCTTAGGGCAATATGATCAGGCTCAGAGTGATCTGAGCTCTGTTGTGCAATGCCTAATGACTGAAGCCAGATTCAAGAGGTATGCAAAACACATTTGATTCTCACCTGTCCAAAACATTTATCCTGTGACTTTAAGCAAGCCTTTTTTATCCCTTCTGCTATATAAGCAAGCCTTTTTTATCCCAGTCCCCTGCTATAGTAGAAATTATATTTCTCAAACTCAGAGGATTGTTTTTGGGTAGAAGAAGCAATATTTGAGAGATGTTCAAGCATCATCCTGAGAAGATCCACAAAGGTTATATGGGAAGTTCCCTATTTCCAGTGCAAGGGAATTGTGGATTTAATTTTTAGCTGAGGCATAAATATGCTGAATTTCATACTCTGAATGAAGAAGATGTGAAGAATTCAAAACTGCTATCCTGCACATTGAGAGCACATTTTTTAAAAAGATAGTGAGAGTGCATATGTGAAAAGGGGCAGAGTTTGGATTAACCAAGTTATCCTCATTTTGCCATTTATTAACTCCTAGGCTTGGGGTTAAGCTTGCCTGCCCTGGTAAGTGGAAGAGCTTTGCCAGGAATGTTAATAAGAAACACCATTTATTTTTCTCTTTATTTGCATGCAACTTCTACCGATATTAATTGGACTCAACGAAACCAATATAGGGAGGGAATGAGGAAGAGAAAGATGAAGGGGAAAGGGCAAGAACAAGAGAAGAAGAAAGAGAGGGGAAGGAATTCTGGTATTCAAATATTAACTTCCAGTCATGGAATTTAAAAACTGAACTGAATTTCCAGTGCCCTTGGCACAAACAGAGCCTGGCACCCCTGATCTTCCCTTGCCTTTCACCTGGTACTCTCCCTGCACAACCATGGAAGCATTCTTATTCTCCCAAGATGTTTCATGTTCATTTCATAGGAATCACCTACTAGAGAAGATGGAGAAATAGAACAAAGCCCTTAGGATTAAAAACAGGATTCACATCTCCAGGATAATGCTTCCCCCCAGAAAGAGTTCAGCCCTTAAAAACATTCATAACCAAAATACTGCCAGCAGTTGAAAGTTCATATTGCTGAAAATGCCTTTTGTACGAAATTCCTATCATGTATTTACAAAACCTCTGCCCCTACTAGATAATAACAGATTACAAATTACAAATGAATGCAGCTGTATTTCATTATTAATTGTTACATGTTCCCAAGCTGTTCAGTCTCATGGTCTGCTGATCATGCCTGACCCACAAATGGAACTCTGCAGCACAATAAAATTTCACACACTCTCGGTGTCCTTTCTAATTAGTGGATGAGTCATGCCCTGTATCTGCAGAGCGGAACTGCACTTCCTTTTCTAAGAGCATCTATAGATCGTTGTGCAGATGTCAATTCAGGCTGCATTGCACAACACAATTTCAGGGAGGATCAGCAGATTGGGAGCTAAGGTTTATGCCAAAGCTGCCAACACCTCCACAAGTTTGGGGTTGGAGTTGAATCCTTCAAAATCTGCTTTGGGGTTTGATTTTATTTTGTTATATTTGGTATTCTTGGGAGGCTTGGGTGAGACTGAGCACCAGCTGACTCTGTGCTTGTCCTTTTGCTTGTGTGTGACAGTGAAGCATCCTTGAGCTGGAAGGCAGTGCAGGGAGCTGTTTCTGGGGGTGCTGTGCAGACATCACCACAAAATGGGTTGTGATGTACAAATGCTACCCCAGCCAAAGGGCTCTCTTCTGACAGCCAAGCTCGCTCTGTGACTCAAAGGCTCACTGCCAAACAGTTCCACTGATCAGGAAAAAGAATAGGCTAGTTTAAATGAGGTCATTAAGTCACTCGGCCAAATTCCTACCCCAGGCATTTATCCTATATGTCTCCTCCAATTCCACAGCACAATTGTTAATTGAAAGCTGGATTTGCCTGAGAGTAATGCAAATCTCACTATGCCAAGCTCTCTGAACCACCAGGGAACTTGTAAATCTCAAATGCCGATGGAAGCCAAAGTGACCCTGTTCTCATACCCTGGGGAATTGACCTAATGCTCATGGCATAGACTTATCTCCCTGGACAACAGAATGCATAGGAAGTCAGGGATCTCCCATTGAATTACTCCAGCAAAAACCAAACTGTCTGCTGTAGCAAAACCTTGCAGCTGGATTTCACCTGATAACTGGTGAGAAGGGCTGATGTGTATCTGACCAGCTGGCTGTCCTTCCTTCCTCTGCAGCTGCTGAATCACCCTCTCAGCCCACCCATGGCTTGGAGGAGAGAGGCAAGGGCACAGCAGAAAGGGAAAATAGCCCCAGGTGATTCATTTACTCCAGCTTTATCTGAATTACTGGATAACAGAAGCTAAATTTTCCAAGTTTTCACAGGAAAGGGACAGTTCTTGAGAGTAACATCAGCTGAACACAAACACCACCACTCCACTGGGTAACTGAATTTTGCTGCTGGCCACTCCCCAAACCCCAAGCTCTGGGAGAGCTCATGGACCACCTTCTTCTGGGCAGACGTCTAGGACCACCTAGCAGCTTCATTTTTTTGGCCAAATGGATCACCTGTCCATTGCAAAACCTTCATGCAGCTTGGAAGAGCTCAGCTGTTTTTACATGAAGTTACTTGACTCTGTTATCCCCAGGTCACCCCATGGACATAATTATTCCAGAAATACACACATTGGCATACTGAGGGTATGCAAAGAGAGATGGAAATTAGGCTGTCTAGGATTTTAATGGCACTAGCATAAATTAAAATGTTATTTTTCTATCAGTCCTTTTCTTCTGCATTATTTTTTCTATTAGATATCTTCCAAAATTACATCTTAATTTAGTTGTGTTTCTCTCAGTTCACTAAATTTCCCTGGTGGAATTACTATTCTCATTATTATCAGCAAGTGGAGGCTGAAAGAATGAGAATGAAAGGAAAATACAGACAATGCATGCATGAGACTGACGTGAGCACTCACGCAAGGTTACCAAGTACTGTCCTCACAATGATGGGCCACAAATAGAATCACAGGGTGGTTTGGGTTGGAAGAGACCTTAAATATCATGTAGTTCCAATCCCCCTGCCATGGGCAGGGACACCTTCCACTAGACCAGGTTTCTCAAGGCCCCATCGAGCCTGGCCTTGAACACAAAGACAGCACAAACCTCAGAGTATCCTGTAGCCTGTGCAGTCTCTGTGGGTGTTGGCTGGACAGGTGGGACAGCAAGGTATGGGGATCTTGCTGTGGAAGGATAAAATCTGGGGTCTCCACTCATCTGACTCGCTGTCTATCCTTGCTCTTCTCATCTCAGAAGTTCCTGAGACTGGCCTGATTCATATAAATATAAATATAAATAAAAATAAATGCCTTAGAAAGTCATCTCTGCATGACTTGAGTTACATACAAGGAGTGACCCACACCTGCTAGTGAGAGATTCCAATGGGGATTTTCTTAACGTCATCAGGGAAAAAAAAAGGAAAATCCACAAGTGTTTTCACACGACATGGACTAAAATTCTTTACCAAGACACCCACATAGAATGACTAACCACTTTCTCAGTCTTACACAACTACAATTTCCTTGGTACTATCACAGGGAAACAGCTAGTTCCCATAATGAAGAGAGACAGACAGTGCAAAACTAGAGTTAATTACACTATGGTAGATCTAGGGCTGCAGTGACTCAGGTCTGCTAAATTTAAATAGGCAGTTCTCAAAATATATGCCTGGAAGAAATCATCTCTTGATGCTTCTGACAGGTAGAAAAAACCCAACCAAACACTGCTGTCCTAACACCCCACTCATAAACTGGGGGCAGCAGGTCACCAGGTTCAGCACAGAGGAGCTCTGGAGGATGGATAATCCCCCCAACTAATACCAATACTAATGTTTTAATATCCCAATAATTCCACAAAGATTGAGGAAATGTGCAGAATTTGGTACAAATTTGGGAGATTCTTTCATAAATACCTTCATAAAATAAATTGGAATTCACTCCCCAGTGCCACAGGACAGAGCCAGTAGCCACAGCCACCTTCTGATAAGTGGTAGCAGTTAATGAGGCAAGTCCATTAATAAGTCCATTATTTCTCACTTTAAAATTTTTGTCCAGCATCAAAGGGATGAAAAAATAGCTCAGGTACTTCTCTCTGCCCTAAAGGACCTTCTCCTCTCAGTCCTGGTTGAAGGAGTGATTTTGTGTAGGGAAGGCTTGCATGGAGCCACTGCTGCAGTTGCAAATCAATCAGACTCCTATCTAAAGGCTAAAGGGGGTTGAAATTAATTTCCCTTTTTGAGAAGAGGTTGACACAAGTCCCTCATTTTTCTAATGAAATAATAACTCTGCCACATCCCGCCAGGAGCTGTGAGGCATAATAGGCAGTTTAAGGTACTTAGTTATTCTGGCAGCCAGCACCATCTGCACGCGAGAAATTAGCACCACATGGACCCCTCCAGAAACAGAAAGAGGAGCCTCATTTCACAGAAGCAGAGACCTACGGGACAATAGAGGCTGAAGGACCTCATGAAGTCCCTGAGTCCCCTGTACAACGTGGGGTAGCTCCCTAATCAGATCATGCTTCTCAGGGCTGTGGCCAGTGAGTTTTGAAAGCCTCCAAGAACTTTCTCCCATCCACCATGAGATCACTGCACCTCTGACGAGGGTCTGGCTTCAGCTTCCATATCAGCTCCTCCAAGTGTCAGAAAGCTGCTGTTACACCCTTGCTTTTCTCCTCAAAGTTAACCAAGACCAGTTCCCTTTGCCTCTCTATATCCTCACCACCCTAGTGTCCTTCTATTTGGCCCTCTCCAGCTTAGTAATAAATGCATTCCTTGGTGTAGAAATACAAGGTTCCTAGACCCAGCCCAGACATCACATTTCACAGCTGCCATACAATTGCGTGCTTGAGCTTCTGAGTGTATTAGCTATATATGTGTCTATTTTAATCTTCTTAAGGCATGTAATTTGGACACCTGGCTTTACAGATGGTCAGACAGTAAAAATATAAAAATATTCTTGGTACATCTGTTTAAACATTTGCAAAATGGCATCTCCTTAAAACTTATAGTTTATGCAGTTAATTGCTAATATCCCAAAGGTATAATAATTTCCAAAGGCTCCACAGAGTCAGGGGTGCTGCTTTCTTTTTGCTGCACTTCTCTGCAGGAGAAAACTAAGTTGTCTCAAAGAGATCAGCCCAGGGAGTTTGCAAACTGGGCTACACAAAGTGCAGGAGAAGACACAGAAGAGGGAAATGGAATATGTTGTTCCCAGAAATTGTCAGACTCAAATCTGTGAGTCTTATTTCTGAAGCCGCAGAAATAAGACTCACAGACACTCCCCTATAGGCCTCCCCTTTTCCTTTTGCCCCTCTACAAGGGTTAATTGGGTCATCTGGAATGACACTCACAGAAGGCCCCTGAAGTCTTCAGCTTTTGCAAGAATTGTGAAAGGAAGCAGCCAATTTCTTATTTAATTCATTTTCATTCTCTCCCCTATGTATATTTCTGCTGTGGATTCCTTCCCAGTACTGTGTTTGTGCAAGGGCCAATGCTGAACACCATAATGCTACCCTAAAATCCTGTATTTTGAAGTTAATGGGGAAAACACGTTCCTGGATTAATTTTATACACATAAATAAAGGCAATGTTGCTGACCTTCAAAATGATACTTTTCTATTGGCACAGCAGACTGTGAGGCTGAAAGGGGTTTCAGAATTCAGCAGGAAAGTATTAGCACCAAAAGCCATCAAGTGGATGTTTGGCATTGCTTGTAGGAACACAGGACAGAGGGACCCCTTGACCCATGACCTGAAGACAGAGGTTGCTCTGATGGGCAATGGTGCCACATAATCTCATTCAGAGGTTTGAAATTGTTCTCTCTCTTCCTTTGTTAGTTCTGTATTCGGCAACCAACTTAGGTGAAGGAAAGAAGAGTGCAGAAGCCAGAGCCCCACACAGGATCACCATGTATCAATAGCAGGACCATGCAGCTCTCCCCAGTGCCTGTCTATAGGATAAACCAGTTAGTTGTCCCTTGACATATTCAAGGAGCCTGCTATTCATAGCACAGTAGTCCCTCCATCCCCTCTTCACATAATCTCTCCATCCCCTGAGGAAGCCTGACATAGTTAATCTGAATATGTGCGTTTCCATACAGGGGACCGTTCAAACGCAGACGGCTGCTCAGATGTGTATGGTCTGCTGGTGTTTCAAGTGCATGAGTTAATAATTTTCCTGCATCTCCTGTCATTCATTCTCCTTTTACACAGGTCCCACCCACTGTAGTTGCTGCTGCCCCTCCATGGTGAACTGCCCTGTCTCCTTGTACCAGGAGCCCAGCAGTAATTAGAAAATCAGCTTTAAACAGTGGCAGCTCTTAAAAACAAGTGTCAGGCTGAGAGAGACCTGCTCAGCCTGGTGTATTTTAATAACCCTCTCTCCTACCCGTGGCACCTGCTATTGAATTTCAACCAGTTTAATGGGAAGGCAAACCAGAGGCAGAATGAGTAGGGACCAGAGAAACAAATCTGTTTAATATATAAAATAAAGCTTTTGATATTGTGATGCCAAATGGATTATCCAGGAGAATGTGCTGAAAGGAAACAAGCGTCTCCCCATTCAATATTTATATATCCCTAGATAACAGCCTTCATTGAGATGCATTTGTCAGAGTTACAGTACTGAGCATCCTTTTATGGTTAGTGTCTCAATTTTATGCCTAACAATAAATGGCAGCAATGCTTTCTATTAGAAATAGAACAACAGCTGGATTTGGCATGAAGTTCAAAACCTGATTCCAAAAATGGCAGCAATTTATGAAACTCTGACAAAAATACATAAATGCAATAAGAAAATATTGATTCTTCTGACTTCCGCTTCACAGATTTGACACGTGCACTTATGGCCCAATATAAATGAATAATAACAACAGTAAGAATGATTCATTTCCTTAAGTCCTTTCAGACTTCACCTTTGAAACTCTGCCTGGTGTTTTCTTACCTCCATTACTGTTCAAATTCCCTCACATTAATCTTTTTTTAATACTGTTGGTTATGTTGCAACATCTCCAGAGGTTGCAGCAGCTTAAGGATTCATTGTAAAAAATGGGACCTATTTGTTCAGTTGCCGACAGACACAATCCCAAACTGAAGAGTTAATGACCTCATAACAGGTGAGACAGAAGTAGTCAAACATATACAGCATGAGAACATCTCCTCTTGTCTGTTGTATTCTGCTTTAATCCCTCATTTCTCTCTTTTATTCATCATTCCACGGATGGATGGGATGTCTCCCCACTGTCTGTGTACAAGATGTGTATCAGCTCAGTTCAGACCTTATCTTAAAGCAGAGCTCTTTGGGAAGCTCCTCATTGCCAGCTCACCAGTGGGAGATTTCACCCTGACAGAAGTGTCGTCGCTGGGGTCTTAAATTTGGACTGACCCTGAGCATCCACCCAGGCACAGCTCATGAGGGCTGGCATCGATCTCGGCATCGCAACTTCACCTGGACAAGAATCTGTTTGCTCCACAAATAAGATGTGAGATAATATTGACCAGAGCTGCTGATAAGAATCTTTGCTTCTTGTACCAACAATTTGCTTTGAATTAAAATTTTGGAGTTACAGGAATTTGCATTATTTTTCCAGTGAGTTTTAGAACACTTTACCCTGAGAGAGAACTTCTGATCACTTAAAGAAAGAAGAGTTTCCACAGTTCTCCAGATCAAAGGAGGAAGCTCAGTGAAGTGAGTGTATGCACAGAAGCCAGATCCAGGAGATACAGTTTAAAGTCCTTGTCTTCTTATTTATGTTTGTTTGGTTTTTTTTTTTAATCCTCATAATTCTTGGCCTCTTTGATGTTTTTCTAAGGGCATGCTGTTACAGCATGAGAGTTCAGATTCTTGGTCTGGAAATCAAAAGAACTTCAGAAAAACTGGGATTTGCCATGACTTGTGTTGAGTTGGAGACTGCACAACAACAAGACACATTGGATGTTGTTGATCAGTGCTGAAACTGGGGAAGTCCATAGACATTCCCAGGAGAATTAATTAAAAAGAGGCCAAGGAGCCCTTTTCCAACCACAGTTAAAGAGTTTAGAATAAAGTCTTGTCTTTTTTAACCAGAAATTATACTCTTAAAACTTGCATATTATTAAAAACTCTTTCAAATACTGGAAAATTGGCATAAAAGAGCGTGTAAATTAAATGCCTAAGAGAAGAAAAGATTTTTAGGGTTTTTAGTGTTGTTTTTTTTTTAACTACCAAAATCCAATATACTGAAGACAAGTATTGCCACCAGGCTCAGGATTTCTGCCTTATTTTAATGTGTGATTCATTAATTATCTTTTGTACACCTTGGGGGGGATATTGCTCTGAAAAAGCCTTTGATGGAATGACATTATGTCCCTACTTTTTAAATAAATGTTGAAAAAAATTTCTAATATGCATTAGAGATCGCTGAGTCACTCTCCAAATCAAAGTACTTTCTCAATACATGGAGAGGCAAAAAAAGGGCAATTTTTTGATGGCAAGCATGACAAAAGTACTTCCAGATTTCTTTATATGCATGTAGGGAAGTGAACTGGGGGGAAAAATCTTGGTTACTTTCTTTTTCTTTGTGAATTACCTTGACCTACTGCAGGATGTCACCGCTGAGCCAGAGGTGGCTATTACCACAGGCCTGGGCCCTAGGGTGTATCACCGTGTCCTGCAGCCATAGGGAGGAGGAGGAGAGAAGATCCAGCAGGCAGGAATTGTGCAGCAAGATTGATTTATTTAATTATTTTACAAACTCTTTTATAGACTTTTTTCCTCATAGTCTAATTGGACAAAGGATCAGCCACCCCTTGGGGTGATTGGCTAAAATCCTAAAACATCTATTGTCAAAATATTTTTCTACTATACCATAAACAAGACTTTTCAAGGTTGCAGGTGGCTTGGTTGTTTACATACTCTGCTACCTCTTCTGTGAGAGAGAAAAGTCTCTCACGGACTTAGAAAATAGCAAGAAAATCCTTGCTAGCAGCTGTCTAGGTTTGAAAGACAGGTGTCTGCTAAGGAAGGCAGGAGCCTCCCTTGGAATGACAGATGCAACCCCCTTCCCTCCGAGTTATTATAATTTTGAAATCAAGGGCTTGTAGGCAAAGATGTGGGAAATAGGAATAACAGTTCTTTACTCTATATATATATGTATATAACCAGTCAAACAAAACAACAACAACTATGGCAGTAACAGCAATCACAAACCCAGTGCCAGCCTTCTCGGCTGTCAGGCCCTTTCCCCTCGGGTGCAGTTCCGCTCGCAGCCGGCAGGGGCGCTGGCGGCTCCCGGTGAGCAGGGCAGGTGCGATGGTTCCCCCGCGGCTGCAGGGGGCGCTCCGGGGCGAGCTCGGGAAACCCGCGGCTCTGGTGCCCTGGGATCCCGGGAAGGGATGGAACAAAGGCTTCACAAACCCCTGGGCAGCCGATCCCGGTGTCCAGCTGGACCCTCGGGAACAGCAGGCTGGAGCGGCAGGCTGGAGCGGCAGGGACGAGCACAAATCCCGGATGGCAGATGAGATGTATCCAAACGGAGAACCCCCCCGGAGGTCTGGGCAGGCAGGGCGAGCATGGCTACAACGCAGCGAAGGCTCAAATCAGCAGCGGGGCAGGGCGGCCACAGCCCGGCCTCCAGCGGGGCAGGGAAGGTGGGCCGGGGATCCTGGGATCTTTCTCCGCAGAAAGAAAAATGGCCGAAAAGAACCAGCAGCTTCTCTCTCTCTCTCCGACCTCCGAGACCCAACTGCCCACACCCCCAGGTGAAACAAAAAGAGCAGCCAGGTCCTTTGTTTTTTCTTAAGCACTCAGCCATTTGTTCCCCTAGCAACATGCATAGGGAAAAATTCCTTTAACAGAAAAAAACTAGGACTAAACTAAAACCCCAACAGCAGCATTTTTGTATCTACAATTGGTGGCAACTGCACCACATCTTCCCCTCTTTGCTGATGTCAGTGTTTTCTCACTGCTCCCTGTATGTAGTGAATATACTGCAGCCGCCACCGTGGGCACCAGTGCAGACACTCCTGAGCTCAGTTCCACTCCCCCGCCCTGAGCTGGGCATTTCGTGCAGTGCCTGCCACGATCCTCCGCCCGTGGTTCCCCAAATGGATCAACTCTCCTACATTCGAGCCGGCGCTCAGCTGAAAAACGACTTCACTACAGAAGTTTTACCAGACACTCACGAGGAGAAAACAGGAGCCCAGATTTGAGTGAAACTGCTGGGTGGCTTTGGATTCGTCCGAAGTTGTCCTCATCCATTTCAGAGCCAGTCCATCGATTTCATGCAGTGCCTGGGTATTGCTTGAAAAGTCCTTTGAGCTCCTCCAACTGAAACTCCTTCTGGAGTGCATGAAATTATTGCATTGACTTTGGAGGGCAGATGACTGTGAAAATCTATGTTTTAAACTATGATTTTAGAAAGCGAGAGAGAGAACAGCAAGCATCTGACAGCTAAGTTAATCATACAACTTGCAGCAACGGGGGTTTTTTAATGCTTCGGGTCTTTGTGGATATTTCTGATGGATCAGTCTACTCATTGGTATTCTGGAGGGGCTCTACACGAATTCAACTCATATTTCTTCCATTAACGCGTTTTTTCAGCAACTTCTTCGCATGTCTGACGTATTATGAATATATTGCGGAATCAAAAATGTATCAGGAGTGAGACATACACTTCTGACACTTGCCATATAAACTAAAGATATTTTACCCTCATAGGAATCCCAGCATCCTTTTGAGAAATGTCACTCATAAGAAAAGAGAACCTTCTACCTTCCCTACCAAGCCTTTTAAATATCAAATATAGCACTTAAACATGTAATTAATTTCCTCTCAGTGCCAGTAGCTCATATAATGCTTCTTTTGATTAGAAAAATGTGTTATTTTGCTATAGTCATGAGGTGTGCAGTGATGCAAATAAGAACACAATAAAATCTTGTTTCCATTCAGTTCCATTTCCATATCAGCACTTTCTACAGAGCTGAACCCCAGGAAGACTATGGGCTTTTCCTCTATCAATTTTTATGGGGAAATAAAGGTTTTAAAGCAAATTTGCTCTGTGCTTTTCATGGAAATAAAAGGACTTTTTCTTACAACTTAGGGAATTTCCTACTGAAAAACCTATATGTTATCAACACCCCCTCACAGATTCGGGAGCTGCAGGGATGGAAGCTGAAGTTAAATATGAGTGTCTGGGTAAAATCTCTTTATAGAAATGCTGAATATACTGGCTTTATAACGCAGTAGCATCTTCATAAATCCAAGGTATTTTTAAGATAGGCTTCCTTTGCCAAAAGATCTGATTTAGATCTTGCTATCTAGTGATTATGGATTTTTGTGCAGCTGGAAGAAATGCCTTTGGTTTGCTCAGAGAAAAAATGTTGTCAGTGTTTCAGGCTCAGTTTGAGTAAAATAACTTTTGTGATGGGGTCCTTCCTCCTTGGAGAAGGCTGTGCACTGAGTGTTTCAAAGGCAAGCTGGATGGAGGAGGCTGGACCTGTATCAGCTGGAGAGATGGCTTAGTTTAGTAGTTCAGCTTAAACTGAGGGCTCAGGCTTCCACTTACACCAGACTTACCATGTTCAGAGAGTCAATAATCACCAGAGAGCTGTACCTGTGCCACTGCATCATTTCCCCACCTGCATATTTGGGCTGGAGCCCTTCCTCTGAGTGGTAAAAGCTTGGAGCTGATAAAAGTCTCCACGGGCCCCTGCAGCAACGAGGGCTAAGATAACATTCTTTAATGTGGTCTGCTGAAATGGATGTTGTATATTTTTACAACAGCTAATGCTGGATATTAAGAGAGGAGATAAGAAACTGAGTGTTCCTTACCTTCACAGGGCCCCAAACCACCAGCAGCACAGTCATTCCACGGCTCACACTGCCTCTGGGCCCTCGTGTCTAATAGTGCAGGATGCATGTGTTTGCCATGGATTTGTCCAGCTTCTTTCCAAACCCAGTTTAACTTTGGTTTTCCTGATAACTTGTTGCAACTGCCACAGTTTCACTGGTGTTTTGAAAATACTTATTTCCATTGCTCATTTAAGATATTCCGCTCATTCACTTTGAAGGTGACCCCTAAACACTGTGCTATAAAAGCATAAGGATAGATACATGAGTGGAGGCCAAAGGAGAGTCCAGGCAGGGACCATGAGTTTTCATGGAAGAAGACAAGGGTAGGACACTGAGAGGGTTGTAAGCCATCCCTGAGTACTTTCCCCAGACTCAGAAATCTGCAACTTAAAAGCTTCCTGACTCTGACTCAGTGTTTTTGTATGATACAGTTTCTAAGAAATTTTTTTTCCATTGACTTGTCTAATTTCTCTTTGAACCCTTGAAAATTTTCAAGATCATCCCGTGGCAAGGAGCACGATAATTTAAATCTGTGCCGTGTGAAAAAACAACTTAGACCCTCCAGTGCACCTTTGCTGCTTCTCACTCTTACAGCAGTGGTTTTTCATGTGTCCTTCAGCTTGCTTTCAAAAGCCTGGCACCTGCAGGTCTCTTTTGGTGCCATTCTTGCCACCCAAAGAGAAGACAGCTGTGCCTTTGGCATCTTCTGCTTTCCACCGAGACACTTCAGCTTTGCTTGGCCCCCTGACCCCCCAGACACCTCTGTTCCAGCTAAACACTCAGTTATTCTGTACCCTAAAGACACCTAAAGAGCTCTGACACATCTGTGGTGCATGACTTCTCTCTACAAAAGTCATGCCTACATTTGTGTCCATTGATTATTTTATATTATAGCTTTAAATGATTTTCCTGGTGTGGAAGTCAAATACATTCACCAGATACACTAGCAAACAAACATATTTGCACTGGTATAGCAAATAGCTACTTCAGTCCAAGTAATAGTTCTCTGGACTCCCTAGAGTCCTTTTTAATGTAGAACTGATTTTTAACAGAATTTCCCTGCTAGTGCAATTGATTCCAGTGATAGGCTACACACTGCTGCAGGTAGTTCAGCAATTTGCTATTGGAATTCCTTTAAACTGAAAACTTCCTTAGGCTCTCTTCCATCTCCATGCCCTTCAGAAGGACTGTAAAATGAGAATTTGGGGCTCACTGAAGAGTATCAGCTTGTGCAAATCACAGGGTTCTCTCTGGTCCTAGACAGAATCAATGGTGGTGGCAGAGCTTGTGTGTTCTCCAAGAGGAACCCAACCTATGCACACCAAGCCCAGTATGAAAACCAATGCAAATCCTACATGGGGGCTGCTGCTGGGGGGTTCAGTTCCAAATCTCACCAAGGCTTGGAAGCAAATGACTAATGAAACTTTAGACTACATGTTTTTGGAAGAAGAGTTTCAACTTAACCAAAGTAAAGCTCTGATCCTTGCTGGGGTCTCTCCATGCTACTTTGGTACACTTTACAATCTTGAAAATGTCCCTGTGTCCTTTGGAAGCAATGCCCAGTTTTGATTCTGTTCATGTAAACTGAAATAGGAATATCTCAATTTCCAGGTCCCACAAAGGGCTACTGGATCCCCATCTGTGTGGCTGGAAGTTTAGGGGGTTTCTAAGCTGCTTGTAGAAACATTCCCAAAACTCCTGCCCTTTTTCTACAAGCCATTGCACAACATCTCCTTTATCTTGCCCAGAGCAGTGTGAGTCCACAGGGTGCCGGTGTCTCCCACATCCTCCCTGTCTGGAAGCTGGTCCTGGTGTGTGGCCACTCTTTGTTGGCTGGGAAAGGCGATGGTCACCGCCTGGAGAAATGGCTTTGGAAAGGAAGCTGGAGAGACACCAGGGCACAGCCCTGTCTCCCTGCCCAGCAGCACAGCCTGGTCAGCAGCACTGGGAGGAGTCAGAAGCCTAGCTTCCTTCTCAGCTTTGTTCTTCACCAGGGCCTGTGTTCCTGCAGCTGTGGCCATCTGGGTGGCCCTGGGCTTCCCGTGCTCTGGAGGGAGAGGTGGGCTCAGCCCATGGGCCAGCATGAGTTCTCATGGGTGGTAGATGTCAGGAGTCTCCTATTCCTCTCTTTTGACCAGGCAGGAGGCCTGGGACAGCAGATCAGCTTTCAGACTCTGGAAACCCAAACAGGAACCTGAATGGAGGCAGGCTTTTTTTCAGATCTTTTTTCTCCCTACAGATGGGGATGTTTAAAGACAGACTAAACAGAGCTGCAGTCTCCTCAGAGGGCATCCTGGGAAGAGGGACATGTGTGCCACCAGGCATCATTAAACCCTTCACACAGGGAGCTATCCTAGGGACACATGGGATACAGCTCTGAAGGGCTGTATTTGGCCCCTTTAGCCACTGGATTAAACCCCATTTGCTTCCTTTGCAATCACCCGTGGCTGCAGCCAGCAAGGCAAGGTACCATGAGCCTCACTCATCGCTCTGCATGGAAATGATAGTCAATCACATAAGAAATAATTAGATCTGCACAGGTGAAAAAGATCAGATTGGGTTATACCACCAACCCTGCCCTCTCCTAATTTAAAGCGCCCAATTTCTTCCAAATTAAAGTTCCAAATCTGTATTTGATATGCAGTGTGTGGGAGCCAGATATTTACACACCCATCCTTGTGTCTCACCACCTCAAGAAAACACAGTCTCTTTGTGTATCGGATACTTGGATACTGTCTGGGGTCACAGAGATGCCGCACACTGACCCCTCCCTCTCCTCTGAAGAAATGCCCTAATCAGGGGACAAGTCCAGGCAATCACCCAAGGACAAAGCAGCTCTGCTGTCTCCTTCAGACCTGACACCACACCAGTATCCTCTTAAGAGCGAGACATTTGCAGATGACAAATAGGTGAAGGAAAAAGGGAGCGTAATGAGGAAAGGAGGTGTGTGGGGGGAAAAAAGCAAGCAGCAGTGCTCATTAAAGACACAGGGAAATTATGCCTTTCATACCTGCTTCACTCCCTTTTGCTCCCTCCATTCTTCAGACAAATGAGATACCCACGGCGCACGCAGCGCGCGGGCGTGCTTCCTCAATTATTAATGGGAGATGCTTTGTTTTATTTAATGCCATGGTTTTGATTAGTTTATTCTCCAGGGATATGCTTTTTCTTCTCCTCTCCCCCGTCTCCCTGTTTACTCCTCCTTTCTTTGATCTACCTCCAATCCATTTTTTTTCCTCACTGGAATGATGCACCGACGCTGCCGCTTTTGCCTCCAGGTGCTTTGCTCACCCGGGCTCAGGTGAGTCAGGCAGGCACAAAGAGCCATCCATTGCCAGAGCCTCTTCTTGGGAGAGAGTAAGTCTTGCTAGAAAATAATGAGAACTGGCAGGTCTGATGATCCAAAGCTGAGAAACATATGCCTGGGCTGCCTCTTTCATCTCTGTAATTGGGTTTTTCTACTCCTGTCAATTAGGGCCTTTTTCCTCTTCCTGCTGCCCCGGTGAGTCTCCTTTCTCAGTGTGAGTGTCTGAATGGCTGATCACAGGGGTGGCCCTGGGGTAACTGGCACCAGGGTGATGCACAGAGGTAGGTTTGTGCAGCGTCACAGGATCCCACTGGAAAACCCTACAGTTACTTTGATACAAGAGGGAGGACTATTTCTGCCAGAGAGAGACGACACCTCTCGGCTCAAAGAACTGCGGGTCGTCTTTCCTCTTACCTCCAGAACAGCCTCAGTGCTACAAAGACAAGGCAATGTTTTTTTCCTACTTCCACTTCTAGCTGTGAAGTTTATTCTCAGTGGTGCATTTACAAAGGATTACTCTTAGCTACAGCAAAGTCCACTGCTCCTGCAATGATGGTCAGAGAGTGACTTCAAGCAGGCAGCCTCTCTTCTGGGAGAGCAGTGTCTGCAGAGGATGACTCCTTACCTCCCCTCAATTTGACCTTGCACCTTTTCTCAAGCCCTGGCCCCAGCTCTTGGCACCTGGGGCCATGAGGCTGCAGGCAGCAGGCCAGAGCCAGGGAAGTCTGCTGTAATCCTGCCTGGACAACCTGGCCCCTAATGGGAAAATTTCAAGCTCAACAGCTCAGGAGTTGGTGAAAAAGGTGAGGGCTTTATTTTAAATTCTGCCAGATAATGAACAGCTCATCTTGTTGTTGAGCAGGACAAAAACTCATGGCTTTTATCTCCAACACAAGCAGCAGCTCATTTCAAAGGGGAATGCAGGGCTGGGAACCTCAGCTGCCAGGCTGAAGGCAGTGACTCTCCTCAGCAGTAACCCCTCTGGTCACCAGCACAGTCACCAGTCTGCACGAGCTGGAAAACATTGAGAATTTTTTCCATGAAGCAGATTTGAAGGTAATTTTGTCCCATAAAAGAAGAAGAGGCAAAAGCTATTAACTTTGAAAATACTTTGAATTTCACATTGCTTAGGACAACCTTTTTCCCCTGCCATTTTTATTGTAAAGGTAAAATGAAAAAAAATATATTATTTTTAGTTTTTCTTGGCAACTGCAAAACAAGATTCAAAAAGGGTTACTTGAACATCAGTATATGCAAAAATTCCAGTTATAAATGCAGCTGCAGGAAGCTGATAAAACCCTTCCTTCCTCTTGCTCTTTCCTTGTACTTTTTGATCCAGTGTTCAGAATTCTGTCGAAAGTACCTGATATTTTGTGATTCAGGTGATGCCTTTTCCTGGTCTTAAAATCAAGAGTCAAACACGGTTAGAAGGGGAAAAGGGATTTTACCTTGGTACTTATTTTAAGGATCCTTAGGTGCACACGTCCAGGTCGAATGCACAGAAATGCACACTGCAATGCACACCCCCAAAAGATCTGGTATAACATTATAGGTTTTACTAATTAGCATATCTATCAAAAATTCCCCAATGAGAGGCTTGAATGAGCCCCCCCCTCCCCGAGGAACCTTCCCCTGGATGGTTCTGTCTTAGTTTACAGAATGTGCTCTGGAGAGGACCTTGGGGTCTGGGGCACACTAACCTCTACCTACAAAGCTTCTAAAATGTTTAGTCTCCGGGCTGAACAAACAAGTCCAAGAATGTAGGCAAAAAGCACTAAGAATACAGAAGTTGTAAAAAGGTATGACAGGGGTATAAAAGAAAAGGCAAAAATTCATCATGGCATCACAGGACAGATGTGAGCAGCCAGAGAGCAGCTGCTCCAGGACCATTCTGGACTCTGCTTTTCATACCTGCTTGCAGATATGGATCCAGCTGCATCCAAACCCTCTGCAGCCTTCCAATTGGAAGGATACTGATTTCTCAGAGAACCTATATAACTATAGATTACAAGTACTGCAGCTAAAGCTCTCCTCTCCTAACCACACACAGTGGAGTTGCAAATTAGACTTAAAAGATTGCTTTTTGTACAAAAAAAAATTCTGCATGAGTTTTACTGCCAGGCTGTGCCCAAAAGGGACACATGGGGTAGAGGTGGCTGTGCATGTCTGTGCATGCCACATGCATGAGCCACATGCTCTTTGTGCTTCACCAATTTTTCACCTGGAAAAAATACTGCGATGACCAAGTACTGTCGTATTTCATACAATACTCATCTTTGCATGACCAAATAGGTTTATCTGAGTAGCTGTCAGCAGCAGACATCTGGGGGTAGTTATACATCAGCCTTGATGTTTAAAAAAAATAAAAAGTGGTCAAATTCAGAGAAGACAAATTATTTCACAAGCCTCAACACCAATTAAATGTGTATTTCATTTTCATATGATATATTGCAGGTGTCTGAAAGGCCTGTTGCTGGCTGTCTCCCTGCCTGTGCACTTGATTCCCTGGATCTGCTCCCTTGCAGAAGCAGTCAGGGGGATGCAGCAGAGGAACACAGGTCCCTCCCCAGATCTG
Organism: Corvus hawaiiensis; assembly: GCF_020740725.1. Lineage (NCBI taxonomy): Eukaryota > Metazoa > Chordata > Aves > Passeriformes > Corvidae > Corvus > Corvus hawaiiensis. Next base: position 73,012,729 of record NC_063216.1, on the reverse strand, counting down.
TGCTCTGAGCACACGTGCAGGGATGTGATGGTTCTCCAGCCATTCATGGGCCCTGTGAAGAGAAAGCACAATCTGGAGGACATGGGAAAGGGGCTTCCCAGAATCAAGCCATGGAGTAATTAATGTTCCTGAAGAGTGAACTCCAAGGAGTCTGTGACTGAGAATAGAGATGCACTGATGTGTCTGCTTAATCAGGGCAGAGTAATGAACAGATCCACAGGGTCTGTATGGATCAAATTCCACTCGGATGCTCTGATGGAAATTACACCAGACTCTGTTGAATATTGAGGAATTATTCTAATTTGAGACAAAGTGCCCTACCTGCAGGGGAGTGACAGCTCTCCAAATCTCACAGGTGCAGGTGAAAATGAGAGAAGACAACTGAATACCACACCTGAAGTCTTCTGATGACACACAACATTATAGTTAAGATAAAATCTATAAAGCCATCAAGGTAAATATGCTGCTGTTCTTGCTGGCCAGTCTTCCCAGACACTAGGAACCCAAAGAGCAAGGAATAAAATCAGGTTTTAACCTGGATCTCTATATCTGTCAGAGGACAGTGGCCTGAATAATAAGCTCAGCCTTAAAGCTCTAGCTGGTCTCATGCTGCCAACCCATTCTTCACAAAGTGATGATCTGCATAATTGTTTTTTTGAAGAATTGGCAACAATGCAGGCTATGTCATTTAAAAATTTAGCCCTGAATTCTCTTTAATAATAAATTAGGGCATAATTTTAAGTACTGGGCCTTTAAATCATTTACACCTTTTAAAACAAATACAGTATTTGTATAATAGTTTGCATTTGCTGCCCCTCCCAAGCTTTCTCATTTATTTCCTCTTCTCCCATCATCTCAATTACCATAGAAAGTGGATAAATGCCAGCCAAGACAGACGCAGCTTACGACATCTCTGAATGCCCAGGAGGAAGGCAGGTCCCTGGGGGGCAGGAGCTTGAGTTCAATGCAAATTTTAGGCAAAACAGAAGAGGGACCAGCACCTGACTCTGTCACACTCGAGAGAATTGTCTAATTGCTGACTGTTAGTCCTCTATACGACTCAAAAACCTGTCTATGCCTCTTAGTAAATCTTTACCCAGGGCATAATCACTGGGAATTGGAATTAGATGCTGGAATGATGCAGTAAAACTGGCAATAAGCACAAAGTCAGGGGAAGAAATCTGACCCTGTCCTTTTATTTTGTACATTGGTTGCCTATAGGAAGCACAGTGACACAGCTTCAGTTTGTTTGGGCACAACAGCCCCAGGATTTTCTGCCCCAGTTTTCAGGCACATCAGATTCTGCTATGGCAAGTAGATCTGTTATCCAGAAGAGGCATCACTGCTACTCCAGAAAAGCAAACATCAGTTTCAGAGTTAGATTCCTGCTTCCCAAGGCCTTGATGGTTTTCTAAGAAGCATCCCCAGACGCCCAGGTCACATCCCCTTCTCTTCTGGCCAGTCTCAGACAGCTCCCTTGATCTCACTTGTCCAAGTGCTGACCCTAAACAAATCCTGACCCCTATGAACCACCTTCAGTGAGATGAGGGAGATCAAAACCACAGAACATATAGCTTTTGTAGGAATTACGGGCTTTGCTCTCCTTCAACCCCCACCAACTCTTGCTGAATAAGATTCAATGTGCTACAGCCATAAAAAACAACAGAGAGGTTGATTTCCCACTGTAGCTCTTTTTTTTAATCTTCTTTCCAGCTTGTCTGAACTCCTCTGATCTGCTTCACTATATCTTGACAGCTCCAGCATCTCAGTGGCAGGAGAAGGAGCCCGCTGAGAACCAGCTGATACCTTCCTGTGTCCAGCCCTGCTGCTCAGCGTGGCCCTCCCAGGTCCCCAGTGCCTCCCAGTGAGTCCCATCTGCGGTGGGTGGATGGGGAAGCTCAGCTTGGGGAAGCTCAGCTTGGGGAGGGCAGCAGATGTCTGAGCAAAGCCAAGCACTGAACCTGGCCTGGGCCAGGAGCCTGTGTCACAGTCCCATGGCCAGGCTGGGTTCCCTCCACCTCCTGTCCCTTGCGCTCCCTTGAGATTCCTCTTTCATCCCAAATAAACATGGGAAGGCTGCGCTGTGCAGGTGGCAGCGAGTTAAATGGAGCACGAGTGCTCCATAACTGAGAAATGTGCAGTCACAGGAGGTGGCAGGGAAGGAATGGCTTTGAAGCTCAGCTTCAGTGTGTCCCTCTGGGATTTTTGTTAGTTTTTTTCTTCCTTACACTCGTTTTTTGCTTTTTAAATATACGTATTTTAAATGGCTGTGTAAATAAATGAGGATCTGGGAGAGGATCTGCCACAGCACAGAAAGGAAAGAAGTTTCTATGCACCAGACAAAGAAATAAAACATGAGAGGATGTGGTACCTTCCCTTCCCTTCCCTTGGTAGCAGTCATTAACAATACCAGGCTGGAGCAGTGGTGTTTGGATGTTCACACCTTTCCATGGTGCGCTCTGCTGCACCCTCGTGTGTTTGCTATTTGCAGCTCATAATTGACAATTTTCTCTTGCTTAAAAGCCCCAGGGAGGAAATAGCAAAAAAGGAAAAATCTCCAACTTGCTACCAATCCCAAGTTCAGGGGGAGGCATCCAAAACTCTTCCAGTCCTTCCTATGAGCTGTAGGGGGAAACATGAAATGTTCTTCCAGAATCTGGAGTCCAGGTAGTTAACAGATACTCAGCAGTAATTTGTGATAAAAGAAAAAGAAGCAGGAAAAAAAGCAGTGAAAGAGGGGGAAAGAGGTTCTTGCTCTATTCCATAAGATTATATATGTTTCCTAACTGAATTAAAAATCAAAGCAGAATATATTGTTTTCAAATGAAAGCAATTTTTTTAAATTGTCTTTCCAAATCTGCGGGCATTTTAAAAAATCAAAACAAAGAAAAAGAAAGCATTAAATTGCTTAAAACAAATGGAGCAATGTGTGGCTGAGATCATTCAGTGCTGCAATAGGCACAGTACTTACTCTTTTATATCTTCTCCTTTCAGACTGGAGACCGGAGAAGGAAAAAAAAAAAAACTCATTAGATGATGAAGAGCAAATCAGAACTGCTTCAACACTGGAGCTCAACACATTCTGAGAGATTTTAAGGTCATCTTGCTAGACAGAAAAGGAAATGATTACAGGAAATATTACACTTCATGCTTCTGCAGCTGGATTAAGTGTTTTATTACTTACCACTGAGGACACTTCTGTTTGACACAAATATATTTGTTAGAGTATTTTATTAAATTATAGCAAACATCTGAATTCAGAGTGGGGCTATTGAGAAGCTAAATGTAAGAAGAATTGACATTACAGTGTCTCAGCAGCAGTAAAGCTGCAATCAGTGTTGACAGATATTACTCATGAGCTTTAGGCTCAAGAAGCTGTTCAGATACCACCATGGAGAAGCAGAAAAGCATGAATTATCAGGAGTTCCCTAGGAACACAGCACCATGGAGAAAGGCTCTCCAGAGACACTTCTCCCTATTTTTCACCAAGAGCTCTACAAAACTGAGGGCTGTATGTAAATAACTGGTAAATCCTTTGGTATTTAGAAAGATTTGGCATGTTTGTCAATAGGTCTGCCTCCTGACCATACATGACTGCATAGACAGCTTATCCATCATTATCAAAGTGTCTGGCCCCGGAAGCTGTGGACAAATTGTAGGCAGAAAATGAAACTATCCCACTGAGTGTTTTTCAAGCAAAGTTTTAAGGCTTGTTTCATGAATTTTTTAATTACCTTTTGACTTTTTTGGATGTTTGGAAACAGTAATTTTGGATCCTTTATTTTGCTGTTTCTAGCAGGAGAATTAGGAAGGGCTGGTTGCTGGTGCCTGCTGTACCCCAAGACACCCTGCAACAGCTTGGCAGGACTGAATGCCAGGTCAGGGCAGCTGAAGGGCAGCAACCCATTCTTTCCTTCTCCCTTGGACATGGAAGGCAGGAAGAGAGGCATAAAACAGTATCAACAGCGGGGGATCCCCAGTGGGATCCTCTTATTTAAGTAAATGTTAATTCCAGGCCAGAAGGAAATTCTATTCAGCAACACTTAGACCAGTGTTCTGTAACAATGTGGGTGCAATATGACCCCATTTTTTTGTTGGTTTCACAGGAGAACTACTGTGCAGGGAACATTTTTCACATCTCCAATATGCTAGAGGCATTTTCAAAGGGTTAAAGGCCTCTTGCTCATCACAGGGCAATGAATTTCCCAGAGGAACATTCTTAGGCTTATCCCTTATTCCTTTCACTTTGCTCTGTAGTCCTGGGAGTCGTTAGTGCACAGGTACATCTCCAGACATTTTTGCAATACCTTAGGAATTGCACAACTGAGATTACTTCCTCTCCCCAGCATGCAAATCATCCCTAAAAGGGTTTTCCTGGAAAACAATTCCTTACATTCTTTCCCAAGGGTATGTGCTCTTTTATTTGTCAGGGATCAAAATGCTTATGTGGCGATGCATAAGGAGATATTTAAACCCAGAGTACTTTGAGGTGACAGCAGCTTTTTCTTCACTTCATTTTTTCTCATTCTTTTTTCCCATTCATCTGCTGAGCCAGAAGCTCAGAAAAAAAACTCCAAACCACATTTAAATGGTTGTTCAATGCCTTAATGTGCTGAAACCAGCCAGTTTCTCTGCAAAATTCACTTAGGCACCAGCTGTTTACCTGTAACTTCTTGTAGTAGACAAGCTTTTTCCTTTATACACTCCTTGGACTTTTATTTTCCTTACTCAGAGTTTGCACATAGTGAAGGGTATCTCCTGCAGAAAGCTCCATCCCACCCGGGTCAGTGGTGCAGGATTATCCTCAGATGTCTGCAGCACTTTTGTCGAAGTCTCTGGACCACCACAAGCTTGTCCTTTAAGTCTCCAGCCTGTAATGAGCATCAGGTGCCAGATGTATGAAACAAGGTACTACATATTTGCTCCTAATTAAATCCTCGTGAGGTATCCAAATCCTTCAAGGACTTCCAGGGCTCAAACCCAGCTGAGGACCCTCACTCAATTCCAGCTCTCTGAAGACAAACACAGGCAATCTTTCCCAAAGTTAAATGTCCTGGATGGTGATGTTGGATGTATGCTCACGTTCCAGGGATTTTGTTAGGAATTAAAAGCCAAGACGCAGGTCACTGATAAATTGCAGTTTGGCCATTCACATCAGGACTGAGATTTACATAATTAAGCAAGAGGCAGGAGCTTTGGTGACCAACATACAGAGTGTTTCAAAGCCTCCAACAGTTTGTGAGTTCAGACAGACCAGCAGCTCTTTGGGCTGGGTCTCCTGCTGGCTGTGCCAGAGCAGAGGGAGCTGCTCCATTGACTAACTCCACAGGGAGTCCTTCCTCCAGACTCTGTTTTGCTGCTTCACAAAAATAAAACAGTTACAGCTTAGGTGGGATTTCTAGTTCCTGGAAGTCTCCCTCAAAATGAAGCTGACATACAATCCCACATTGTTTTTTCCTGGTGTTAGGGACCCCGAGACAAAGCCACTGGAAATGATAGCACCATGTAGAGACGTTCAAGGGTCTAATGCAACAAAGGACCTGTGTGTTCAGGTCTTTTTCTCCTTTACAGGAGAAAAGTCTTATTCTTTCTTAGTTTCCTCTCTGGAGAGAGCTTTATTTAAAATTCTGTTTGTACATCTTTTTTTTTTTTTTCCTTTAGTGCCTCTGGGCCATGAGAAGTCTGGAAGCTCAAGAATTCAAGATTCAATGAGGTTGTTTAGAAGAAAACTTCAGTGTGCTACAGCATTTTGTAAACCCCAGATGCAGGCTGGTGCCTTTGATTATTCATACATGCCATTCAGGCTCTGCCTCTGTCAAACATTTTATATTTCCACACTATTGGATGAAAAACTCCCCATCCAGCAATTGCCTTGTGAAGCAGAAAATGCTAATGTTTGTGTCTGTTGCAATGTACCTCTGGCAAGAAAAACAGAGGCTCTGTGCAGGGAAATCTTAGTGTTGTCAACCTCTCCTTTTCAGGTAGAGAATGCACCTATGTCATATTTTTATATAATCACAGTAGGTTGGTCTCGGCAGAGAACAAAGAGCTTAAATTTATGGCTTGCCTGGCTGTGGTTGTCCCCTGCAGCTCATTTGACTATTCATCATTCTCCACACCACCAGCCCTTCGTACAGCCGAGGATGTCACCTATCAGAGGATAAACCCTTTGGTCATGTCATAAATTTAACATTATACATTAAATATCTGTATTATTATAATACTGACATAAGATGTTTTATATGTATTAAATCTTTAGAACTCTGTGTGAAGAGATTTTGACTGTCAGGTCCTCCTCAGGCTGTAGCTCCAGTAATTATACAATATTCCTCTCATAATGGAGCAGAGTTTCAACTGGTTGAAAAGCCAAAATCGATGCAGCACCACTGCAGCAGCTCTGCCAATTCACACCATGATGGACTGGCAGCACCTTCCTCCCCTTCATCCCTTATCCAGCTCTCCAGGGACTGAGCCCCAGCTCAGCTTTACCTGTGAGCCTCAGGCAGCACAGCTCATCAGGCAGGGGAAGCAGGTTTGATCCTTCCTGGGCTTGGACAGGCTGGGAAGCTGCGAGCTCCACAGACAGTTCTCCACCAGGAATATTTTCTTGGCCTGGGCTGCCATATAATTCCAGCTGTCCCCATCTCTACTCCCCAGGCAACCCTGGGAAGGGGTTTCCCTGAGGTGACAGTCCCCACTGGCACTTAAAATGGGACCAGACACCAATGTTCAGGTAACTAAAATCTGCCGGTGCCCTTACCTAAGTAAGCCCAAAAAAAGAACCCAGAAAAATAAGAGAGGTACCCAGCTGAAGGGTGAGGAACATGATGAGGCACTGAACAGGCTGATCTAAAAGGCAGTGAAATCTTCTCCTTGGAGATCATGGAATCACAGACTATCCTGAGATAGAATGTACCCACAGGGATCATCGAGTCCACTGAGATAATAAAAACTCAGCTGGAGCAGGCTGTCAGTGACCTCCCCTGAGCTGGCCCCGATTTTAGAGTGCATCCAGAGGTCCCTTCCAACCTGAATTATGCTACAAACTCAGGCTAACAGATGGGATGAGGCCCACAGGACAGACAAATAAGATTGGGGTTGCCAACAAGAGATCTTGCTCTTGACCCTCCAAAAGACAGGGTGAGAGGGATTTGCATCTCAGCCAGTTATGGTTTGGTTTTCCAGAGAGAAAACACAGCTTGAGAACAAGTGTATTTATTTGATTTTCATTAGCTAGGCACAAAAATAACCCGTGTCAGCTGAACTCTCCTCGTGCTTTTCAGTTTTACAGATTTTTCTCAGAAAGCTTCCAAAATTTAGAAATATTCCCAGGCAACCTTCCAAAACTCAGAAAGCAGAGAATATTGAACACTGTTTTCCTTCTTCTAGACTCCCTCATTAATTTTAATCAGCAGGGAATATATTTTCAAAGCGGCACTTAGAGGCAGACAAATGTTAAAAAGTAAGGGTATTTCCATCCCTAAATCACCATGACCACCTTTAAATCATACCTGAAGGCAGCTCATTACTCTGCCCAGGCAAAGAGTGAGGCAGAGGGAAAACTCTGGGTGCCAGAACAGGTCTGAGGATTTTTTGCTTGAGGAACCCACATTCTTTGCACATGCTTAGGAAGGATCCCGGGAGCAGGATCCCCATCCCTGGCACCTGTGTCTCACAAGACCTCTGTGTAATCTTCTATTTTTTTCTTTTTGCTGCCCACTCCCTGGAGCGCCCACTCCACACAGCATCAGAGTCTCTGTTTCTTAACACAGGGTGGAAGAACAGATGTAAACTCCACAGGTCTGCACCTACATGAGCAATACATCAGTCAAAATGGCATCTCAATCCATATCTTCTCACCCCACAGACAAGATGTCAGGTTAACTGGTGCTCTGGACTTGTGTTCACACACTGCATTTTTGTTTTAATTACACCTCATTAATTTTCGACTTCTAAGCCTACAAACAGCAGTGAGAAACCCAGATACTCACTCCTGTTTTTCATGCACCTTCATTTCTTTCCATTCTGGGTGTGTGACATGCACAACATATTGACACCAGAACACTTGGTAACAGAAAGTTAAGACCCAAACACAAAAGCATTTATTCTGTTGACTTCCCATTGAGCTCAGTGGGATGTTCAGAGTCTCACCAGGAGCAAAGACCAGCGGTGGTTGGCTGAATTGGAGCCCAAGGAGGAGGCCAGGACCACACAGTGAGCTGGAAAGTGCTCCAAGAATAAAACCCAGGAGCCTCCTGGCTCCTTGTTCCCCATTCAGGACACAGGATCAGGCTTCCTCTCTCCACTGATGTCATGTGGGAGCAATAAGGGATGACACAGGAGCCCACATGCATGATTTGGGGATGGCCTGTGCATCTCTGATTCACAGTGACTGATGTTCCAGGTAACCAACACAGAAAATATTTGAGGAGAGGGATGTAACAAATCTGAACATACCTAATTGAGAGAAAATAAAACTGCACAAATAACTGGCTTGAAAGCTAAGATTAGAAATAATTAAACACATAGGTCACGGTATTACCTGCCACAGTGATCTGTGATGAAAACAACAGACTTCAGGAAATAAGATATTTCTAGATTTTCGGGAATATTAACAACTTTGAATGAGGCTAAATGCCACACTTCTTCAACCCTCCTTACAAAACAGGAATGTTACAACACATAAAAAGAACACTTAATTTTTAACAGAAGAAACTGCTGAAGTGGCCCTTCACAACACGAAGCCACTCATTAAAGCTGTTTTTTAGCACAAAGGAAAAGAACAAACTACACATATGAGGTGGCCCAAACAGCTGCCCCTACTTTGTTTTGCTTAATGAGTTATCCTGAGGCAGTTTCCCCCTGGCACAGCCACAAAACCTCAGAGCTCTGCTCGTACTGCTGTGGGCTCCAGCCACATTTAAACACAAGGCAGAGTCCTGGAGCTCCTCGTGTGCAGAGCACCCACTGCAAACATCTCCAGCACCACTCCCAGCACCTCCTGCAGAACGCTGACATTCACATTGCCTGTAATGCAAATACCTCTGAGCTTAAATATCAGCCAAGATATTTCTGAACTGCCTTCAGTGCTCTTTCCATGAGATAACCCCTGCCTCAAAAGGGGTGAAATAATCAGTCAGTCATGGCTGGAAGAAGGATGTCTGCTAGTCCCATCCTTCTTATGTTTGAGATAATCATGGCATTTTGAAGACAATGAGAGTTTTTTGAAACTTCCTTGGCTGAATACTGGCCTTTATGAAGACAGCTGCTTTGAGGGAGCTGCATGTACAAAATGCCTTCACTGAATAGCATCACTTAACTATGCAGGCATTTTCTTAGATTATTTCCTCTTGTTTGGAAGCTTAGCTATTCCAAATACCTTCAATTTTACATTAGCTTAAGTTTAGGGATGTCATCATTGCTGCATATTAATTCACTGGTAAAAAAATCCAATTACGAACTCAGCCTAGAATCCAGAATGAAATGCAGCAGATAGTGCTAAAATCTTTAGGAATTAGAATAACTGCCGATAAAAAAGCCATTATCTTTTCCTGAATGCTTGGTTGAACAAATCCAACTCAAGGTGAGAACAAACAAATTTGGGAGAACTTCTTTGGCATAAACTTGACAAGGGCCTATATAAACAGCTTTTCAGAAGCATAGCTCAAGTCTGAAATCTTGCAGCAAGAGGATGAAAAAGACATCCAAGCTATTGAGCCTTAATTCCCTCTCACGCTCCTCTACACACAGCCCTACATACCAGGATGACTTAAAAACTGGGAATGGAAAAATACATGGACTGAGAAAACCACAACTTAATGTAACGTGGCAGGGCTGAAATGCCCTTGAAATGACAGGTGGAAATCCAGGACCCTTCACACATTCCCATTTGGATGGGATCAATGAAAGAATGACGCTTTCCCTGGAGAAAATAGGGGATGCAGGACCTCTGGTACCAAGGTGATCTGCTGTTGGAATTTCTTCCATTTCACTGGATAAGTCAACTTGGGTCAAAGGATGTCTTCTGTGGAGCATTGCATCTCACTGCTGGGTCAGCTGCTCTTGTCCCTGTCTCTGGAGCATCCCCAAGCTGGGGAAGGCAGGCCAGTACCACTGGAGGTGGAGATTAGGCTGGGAAGCAGCAGGTTGGTTCCTCAACCAAGGTGAGGACAAGAACATCTGGGCCTGGTTGCTGCTTTTGGGATGGCACAGCCTGGGCCTGCCATGGATTCCAGCTGAGCCTGCTTAGAGGTACAGAGTGCAGCCAAAAAAAACGGTAGCTGAGAGTCTCCACTTATAGGACCACCTCACTGCTTCCTCAGAGGGTGGAAAGCTCAGGACAAAGGGACACTGTCCCCTGTGGTCACAGGAGGAACATATGTGTCCTCCTGATGGAAGAGTGGCAGTAGCAGCTCAAATTTGTCTGAAGCCTTTTCCCAATTATCAAAACCAGGTTGTGTGAAAAGCCCATTTGTACAACGAGCCAAAAACATTTTGCACCTAAAAGTAATTAAAAAAAATAAGAGATTGGTAGCTTTGGAATAAGGAAGCTCTTGAAACCAGAAATCCAAAAACAGCTCTTTAATCCAAAGCTCTGTATATAAAGAAGAAAATTTATATTGCAGTTGAGGCCACAAAAATAATCCCAAAATTAACAGTAGCAGATACGTAGCTCCAGCTGCAGCCAAGAGTGCAAAAACAGTTCGCTGCTAAAAGGAGCAGAAACTGCCAGAAGTATTCTAGAGAGCTTTCCAGTTTGCTGGGTTTAAAGTGATTTCACTCCAGTTAGTGAGGGTGAGATATAAACACCAAGGGGCAGGAGAATTTAAAAATGCACACAAAGGTACTTATAGGGAACAAACTCTCAGCAGGTCTCTTTGGCCATGCACCTTGCTTGTCAAACAAACAGTGGTGGAGGAGAACAGCTCCTCAACCTCGCCAGCCCACTCACTAGAGGAAGCTGCACTATTCAATACTTGTTCCGTGAAACCCCCAGATTTCCCCTGGCCTCCAGCCTAGGAATGGAAAATGGAAAATGTTACAGGTAAAGCAACAGCTGGAGCTGTCCTGAGTGAGAAGATGGCAGAGGATATAGGATCATTCAGGTTGGAAAGGACCTTTAACATCATTGAATCCAAATGTTAACCCAGCACTGACAGTCCACCAGTAAATCACGTGCCCAAGTGTCCCACCTACACATCCTTTCAATGCCTCCAGGGATGGTGACTCCACCACTTTCCTGGGCAGCTTGCTCCAATGCTGGGCAACCCTTCTAGTGAAGGAATTTTTGCTAATATCTAATCAAAGCCTCCACTGGTGCAACTTGAGGCCATTTCCTCCTGTCCTATACCTGGAAGAAGAGCCTGACCCCCACCTGGCTATAACCTCCTTCCCTAGAGTTGTAGTGATAGGATCCCTCTCTGAGCCTCCTTTTCTTCATCCTCAACTCCTTCAGCTGCTCCTCATCAGACTTGTGCTCCAGCCCCTTCCCCAGCTCCACTGCCCTTCTCTGGACATGCTCCAGCACCTCAATGTCCTTCCTGAACTGAGGGGCCAGAACTGGACACAGCACTCGAGGTTCCTGATGTCCCTCCAGTCTGGCATTATCCTGGGAGGCTGTCCTAGGTCTTTTTCAGCAGGGTGGTCAGAAGTCCTTGTGATGAGCCCTGGGGACAGCAGTTTGCCCAAGGAAAGGGCAGCAGAGATGCAGCTCAGAATGAGGAGCCTCGTGCCACACTCTCTCAGCCAGAGAGGAACTCACTGTTTCCATCTGCATCTTCCAGTCTGCTGCTGCCAGCCCAGAAAGGCTTGGAAAAAGCAGTTTTAACTGGAGCTCATGATCCAGGGTGGAAAAGCCACCATGAATGTCTGCTAGTAGGGCCCTCAAGGAGCTCAAGGGTGGCAGGGCTTGTTTTTCTGCTCTCTGCAGGACAGCAAGCTCTGCCCACAGCACCCTTGCAGTAACAGAGAGGCTTTACACAGCACCAGTGGGTACTCCTGGGCTGGATGTGTGGCTTATGCCACAGGGCAGGGACACCCAGACTTTACTTTAGAAAAAAATTCTTTCCCCTGCACCTTTGTGCTATACACACCTTCCAGCTTTCAGACCAGACCAGGATACAACCCTGGACACATCTTTTTCTCTGTATTTCAAGCAATTGTCCACATTTCCATTCATAATTTAACCTGCATGGGATTTATGGGCCAAAAGAATGGTGTTTTAGCTCAGAGGGTATGTGGGACAGTCAGTGTGGTCCAGGTCATGTGTGTGGACCCAGCTGGAGGGCTGCAAAGTATGTACAGAGGGGAAAGGAGGCACATGGGATGTGCAGAGGGCAGCAGCCCCCCAAAGGGAGCAATCTCCCCCTTGCAGGCAGATGGCAAAGACTTGAGGAAGAAGAGAGTGTGTTCACACCTAGGGAGTGATGATTTGGATGCAGGCAGGGAAATGTGGCAGGGTCTGGCCAATTTGGCTGGGCTGCTGCTCGTTGTTATAGCAACAGGAGGAGTCTGCTGCCAGCCGAGAGGATGGAGCCGAGGATGGGGGACATTTTTAGAAAGCAAAGGAGAGAGTTTGAATGGGTAGAGAGAGGGAAAAGTTGTAGGTATGGAAACCAGGATGGCAAATGCAGACGGATGAGTGGGATATGTAGGAATGGAGGATTCTCCCCACCTGCATTCTGATGGTCCCACTGCACTCCTTCCCTGGGGCAGAGGGAGGGTCTGCCTGGGGTCTCTCTCCTGCCAGAAAGGGCTCCCAGGCCACAGGGGGCACATCAGTGCTCTCCTGAGTGACAGCAGGATGAACACCACTGCTACTGGTGTGGGCAGTGGAAGGCAGCAGACGGGGGCCAGCACAGGGACGCGCTTGCTGCTGGAATTGCAGCAGGAGGTAAATCCCCTGCAACGACCCCAGACTGCAACAGTGGTGGCTGTCACCACGTAAGGTGAAGGACTGGCTACTGGAGAAGGCTGTTCCAAGCACAGCCCTGGCACATTTGGGCTTATCACACCTCCAAATCATCCTGAGAACGCCTTGGATCTCTGCAGGGATCTGTCGGTGGATAGTCCCAGGGACTCCACAACAGCTACCACAGACTGCTCCACGGCAAACCAGACCGAGCGTTTGAACACAAGACACCAAACACCCCTTTGTGAATCCAGCTCCTGAGTTACTGAGGTCTTGAAACACACTCAGTCAAGGCTTTTTAACACGGTGAACCAGCGATGCCTTAGCGGAAGTGTTAGTGACATCTGCATAACAAAAATCACTAAATAATTACGCGTTTTCCCAAGAAAGCACCAGTCACTCAGTCTCGACAGCTCAGCGCCGCGGTGTTTTAGAGGAAAGCCCTGGAGGGAGAAGGAAAGGCAACCCCTCGATCCCGCTCCGCTTTGCCCAGGAGAGGGCAGCAGCCGGTGGGAGTTGAGCGGGGGCTGCGGGAGCATCCTCCTGCATCCCGGCCCTGGCAGCTGCGCGCTGGGTAAGACCTGGGTAAGGAAACGCCGGCACCGCAAATGCTTCGAAGAGGCTTTTTATGACTTTAAGGAGCGCAATTTGAGTTTGCCCACGCGTTGCTTCTATGTATTTTAGGCTTCTTGCTAATCATAGAATGGCTTGGGTTGGAAGGGAATTTAATGATCACCTAGCTCCTGCCCAATGGCAGGGACGCCTTCCACTAGACCAGGCTGGTCAGGGCTCCATCCAACCTGGCCTCGAACACTTCCAGGGATGGGGCATCCATGACTTCTCTGGGCACCCTGTTCTAGTGACTCACCACCCCACGAGTTAAGAACATCTTCCTAACATCTAGCCTAAATCTCTCCTCTTTACTTTAAAACCATTCTGCTTGTCCTATGACTATCTGCCCACATAAAAAGTTGCTCCCCCTCAATTTTTTAAGACCCCCTTAGGTACTGGAAGGCCACAGTGAGGTTTCCTCAGAGCCTTCTCTTCTCCAGGCTGAACAACCCCAGCTCTCTCAGCTTGTCTTCCTAGGAACGATACTTTTGCCCTCAGATCATCTTTGTGGTCTCCTCTGCACCCACTCCAACAGCTCCATGTCCTTGTGCTGGGGATCCCAGACCTGGATGCAGCATTGTAGGTGGGGTCTCACAAGGTCAGGGGCAGTAGAGAAGGAATCAAGGAGCAAGTTTTTGCCATCCTCCTTTTCACCCCCACAGGGTTTTTCTCATCACGGTCCTTCTTTTTAAGTAGGGCTCTGAGATAAAAGCTTTGAGATATCTATATTGGTTTCTCATTTATGCTCTGTCAGACAGCCACTCAGAATTTTTATTTCCACCTGCTCCTGGTCCCTGCATACCCAATATTTCCCATCTCCACTCCCCACATAGCAAGGGCTTGGGCTGGGTTTCCCTCCACACTGCAGTAGTCAGCCTCAAACGCCCATTTTAGGATCCATCCCAAGGATTCTTTGCTAATTAAACGCTTTTCATTACAAACCAGCCCTGGGAAATAATCCAAAGGCAGGGAGGCCTGAATAGGCAGGAAGAGCTTGGGGTGAAAGGAAACAATAGGAAAGGAATCAAAAACACAATGAGGCTTCAGGGGAAATAAAAAGGCACACGGTACATTAGATGCAAACACAGATGCAGGCTGTGTGCATCATCCTCAGAGTTGATGTTTAACCTTGGGTACAAGGTGGAAGCCTTCATCAGTCACGCACTTGCCTTCCCACTGTCTGTTCCTCCTTTTTAGCACCTCCTTTTTCCTTCCCTGACAGCAATCTCTGCTTTCCAGCATCAGGACTGAGTGGGTCTAACTGCAGAGGGACATGCAGGTAGTTTGCAGATCATCTCTGGTCTGGTTAACATAACAATTTCCTAATACACAGAGAATAGAGTTCTTGCTATAAAGCAGAAGCAGCTCCCTTGCAACAAGAAAATGATAAAAAATGCAAGATCTCTGTCTGAAGAGAATTTACTCCTTGGTATTTAGAAAGTTAATTCTATTTGTATTAAAAATGAGAGTAAAATTTCCCTAACATACCAGAGATTGTGATGTATAGGGTCCACTGTGCTTAGCAAATTCCCCAAATCCACCTTGTTGCTGAGCTCAGCTCATGAAGGTGGTTCCCTGAAAC
Source organism: Corvus hawaiiensis (assembly GCF_020740725.1). Taxonomy (NCBI): domain Eukaryota; kingdom Metazoa; phylum Chordata; class Aves; order Passeriformes; family Corvidae; genus Corvus; species Corvus hawaiiensis. Next base: position 72,997,625 of record NC_063216.1, on the reverse strand, counting down.
TGCATGGAGCAGAATTCCACTCAGATTAGCACCAAAACGAAGCTGAATGAAGACAAGTGCTCAAACTGCACAATAGAGAAAATCACCCTGTATGGCCCACAGCCACAGTGATGAAGGACTTTCCAGGTTTGACAGCGTAAGTTTAGGAGGTCTCTCTCTTTTTCTGCTGCTACTGATGAAAGCAAATTCCTGATTAGCTTTTCATCAGAGAATATTTTAGGTTTCATTTGCCAAATGAAGGACAGATAACCAGCTGGACACAACCCCTCCAGGGAGACCATTTCAGACGGGCTGGGTTGCCATGTCCTGACTCCAGAGCCGGCAGGTTTCAGTGCTCCACAGGCAGCTCCCTCTGCCTTTCCATACCAAGCAATACATACCTCAAATGAACCCCACTAAGGGGCTTAGGCTTGCTGGGTGCTCTTTAATTTCTGAGCACAATGAAGCAGACTTGGCATTTAGATTGCATTATTAAAGATTTGTTTCCAAATAGATGAAGAGGGGGAAAGAAATATGTTTCTCCTTCCCATTTAATCAGGCTGAAGTTTCCATGTGCCAGCCTCAATCTCTGTTAAATTGCTCATGCCATCCACCCAAGAGATTATAGACTTGGGTGCATAATAGGAGTTAATTCCAAAAATGTTACTCAGATAATTAAGTACTATGGCTGTAGCAGTGGGTGATTCTGGCTATTGGAGCCCCCTCTCAGGTGCTTCACGTCCTCCTCCTTCTCTCCCACCACTGTGGAGATGCCACCTCCCCTCCTGCTGGTCAGCATTTGGCTTGGGGCAGGTCCCTCCTCTGCAGCCCCCTGCAGAGGCCCCATGTCCCCTCCAAGGAGCTGGGCTGACTCCGTGGCACTGAGCACCAGAGCCAGTGGGCACAGTGCAGAGACAGGCTCTTTATCACATTATGAACCACACAGACATGAAGGGGCAAATTTACTAAAGGCATCTAGGTGCCTCATCTGTCCTGGGATGCAAAACTCCATGAAAAAGAGCAGGTGGTTTGGAGGTGGCATTTGAGCTGCCCAGCTTCAGAATCCATGCAACGTAGACAATGTTCTCTACGAGTCAGGTGTTGTAGGCTCCTCCACAGTCAAAGGAAGGTAACCACACTCCACAGGGCTGACTGCTCTGCTCTGGTATCAATGAAAAGTGGCTGATTAGCTCAAATGCATGTAGTTGAGGTTCAGAAGTCAGCCCAGAGAACAGAAGCAGTCCCTGCTAACCCCAAAGAGGCACTGCAGGCCGTGGGATGGACTCACTGCAGCCCTCACCTAGGACTGCAGCAATGCCAAAACATGAGCTGTGGAACACAAGCACTGGAGTGACAGTCAGGACATCTGTGCTCTATTACCACCACCAAATACTTCCTCTGGCCACGGTTTCTGCCACTTCCATGGAGGAGAGTCATCCTTAATATTGACAAGAGCACCACAAACTCAGACAGATGAAAGATTCCAAAGAGAGCACTGTTTAAACTGGCAGGGGGAGGGGGAAAGTATCTTGTATTTCCACTCCTCCAGATCTCATCAAGCATTTGTGCTCTTTCTATTGCAATGCCTTCAGAACCCAACTTCCCCTCCAGTTCTTCCCCCCAGAGACATCAGTTCTGATCCCACGGAAACTGCACAGCAGCAGCTCTTTGGTCTCCAGTTACTTTCTTAAGTGAAACTGGTCACAAGTGCCACCAGGCATTTTAGGTTACAGACACTGTCCACGGACCCTTTAAGAGTAGCTAAGGGACCTCAAGGTACTTCTTTCCACAAAGCTATGGCATGACACAACCTGTCTGCCTATGGCCACAGGAGCACAGGCAAAGTCCCCAGTGGACTGGTGCTTGCAAAGCCTACATGACAAAACCTATTAGCTCAATGCAACCCAAAAAAGCAGACAAAAGGAGGTCATCTTTTCTTCTGGACATGCTACAAAAGCAGATCACATGGCCTCACCATTTTCTTTCTGGAGCTGAAGTGAAATATCAAAGGATAATTCAAAGCACATTTTGCTACACTTGAGGTAGGAGAGCATAGGGCAGTATCTCCAACAGGCCATAGAAACTCACCCCTTACTAACTCTCTGTTCTTTCTTACCTCCCCCGCATTTGAGAGCTCCTGGAGCGGGTCCAGCATCATTGCATCAGCAGTACTGCCAGGACCATTCCACATGCTGAGCAGCTCCTGAAGGAAAAAAGCATTTCCTGACATCTGTTCTGAATTCACTGCTCTCCTCCTCCTCCCCCACTTCATTTCGCCCTGTGCTCCTCTCCAGCTCCCCCTCCATTGCCACCTGCCTGGCTGACCAGGGCTCACCAGTGTGAGCAGAGGATCTTTGTGGAGAACTGATGGCACACACCTCTTCCAGCCCTGTTCATCCCCTCCTACTTTTCCTGTCTGTTGTGGACACAGGATTTTGCTCTTTGGCACTGAGCTGTCTGACCCTAACCCAGCAAATCATTTGTGCCTGTGCTTTCTTTCTCATGACCAAGTCCTTCCTACTGGAACCACAGGTTGGAGCATTGGCTAAATTAAAAGGACCATTGTAGGACTTGAACCCAGAACCAGGCTCAATACTCTCTTCTCACTCCTGTTTGAAATGGAGCTAGGCTGACAATTCCAAGAATAGGGAATGATCTCCACAATTACTTGACTCCCATCAGAAGTTTTCCCTCATGCTCTGCTTCATTTTGTGCTACCTGAACAGCTGCACAGTCCTGTTAAAAACTTTCTGCATCAAATATATTCAAAAAATTATATTGCTAAGAGATGCAGCAAACTCTTTCTGCCAACTTTTGCACATACAAACAGGGATGCAGGGTTTTAGGGAACCAAGTGCCATCATGATCTTGATACTTCCCCACACATTGCAGAATTTTAAACAATGCGGATATCTCAGTGCAGCCCCCAAGGTTTGTTTTTTTGCAGGATATAACAGACACCACCACATACACCAAGCATGTAGTAGATTTTATTAAGCATAACTTTGGTTCTAAGTATTCCACCCTCATTCTTGTAATACCTTTAGTTAAAAACAATTATACAAGAGCAAATACAAAAAATATTAAATTATGAAAACAAATCCATTAAGGCTCCCTTTTTATATTTATATATATTTATATATGTACACTCAAACAAGTGCAGATATTAACAGAAGGTTAAAGCCACAAAAATGCTAAAAAATTTACTACTATACTATCAAAAGCAAGAGTCTTAAAAAAAGTACAAAGTGGTAAGTGAGCGATTTTCAAATCACTGAAGTATTTGCTGGATTGCTTCAAAACCCATATAGCTTGAAGGGCAGAGCAGGAATTGCTTAAGCTCACTGCAAAGCAGTTTCTTACTTGAGTAGCCGCACAGGACACTTGTGGTGTGACTAACTGGCCACCCATTGAAGGGTTGCCCAATCCTGACTTCAAAGACAAGCATTTGCCTGTAAAAATCAACATGAAGGTGGCTGGGGTTCCTAGACTAAAGGATTAGCAGGATTCAAAGATGTTCTAACACACACGTTGATATTCTGTTCACACGGAGAGTTAATTCCAATGAAAAACAAAAAACAACTTCATGCTGTATGTACAAGGAAGTTTTCTGGCCTGCTGTGTTCCAGAAAGAGAAACTCTATCCTGAACGACAAGCTAACCTGGGGAGAAAGCAGACTGCCTTCAGCCTTGAGGGCCCAATCCAACACACCCACTGAAGCCAAAAAAGGGGTCTTTGTCCCCCACTGTCGCTGGTGCCACCAATTTCATTTCCCTGTGCATGTGTGGTAGGATTGCCATGATCACCAAGGGGAAATGGCTGACACAAAATGATCTGCTCAAGCCAGAGGAAGGGTTCCTCACTCACTTCTAGACTTTTCCATACTGAGCAGAAGGTTAATGTGGAGGTGAAACCAAGAGGCAGGATGTTTGGTAGGCTGGGAACAGCTAAGATGAGAGTGGAATGGAAGGCTTGGACATAGTGCTGTCTGAACAATATGAAACAAAATCAGTGCAAGTGTTGGAATGATGTGTTGCCAGAGAAGATCCTCTCCTTCCAGGAGAAAGGAAGGAGAGAGGGAAGAACCTGCAGCATTCAGGGTGTTCCTTTGTTGAGATGGAACATGGAAGAGTCTTACATTTGGCCTTTGTCTTTTGTATGTCTATAATCTGAACAGTCTGTTAGACCATCTTCACATTTAATCTTCTAGACGTGAGTCACACTGCAAGCCTAAATCAATGGCAATATGCTTATCGCAATTCAATTTACCCTCAATCTGATTACGTCCTCACAAAAATGCCTGTATCTTGACAAAGTTTGTATGTAGGAAACATTTCTAATTGTATTTTGTCCCAAGTGCTAATCTGAAACTGTATTTAAAACATCCAATACTTACAGGAAAGGCAAAAGGAATTATAAAAACCAAACCAACAACCCTCCACCACACCTTTACAATACAAACATGCCACTGCTGATATTAATTAAAAGTGTTCTCAAACATTTATGTCCAATGTAATTACAAAGTAGAAATTATTGTGTTTAGCATCCTAAGGCAAAGGCTAGGGATTAGATCCTCAGCTGATATGGATGAACACAGTTCCAGTGAGAGCTAGGACTGTCCTAACCAAGGAAGACGAGGTTTTCTCCCCAAATTGTGAAGATATATCTGTACCCAATCACACCAGGTAAGAATCCAATTCTATAATCCTACATGAGCAATCTGCTCCCCACTCCTCATCCCAGGCTTTCCTGGATAACTAGTAGTCATAAGCATGAAGAATCAGATACTGTCATCCCTGTGCAAGCTGAGCAATGTTTTATTTAATGGCAAGTCACAGGGGCTACTTGCAGAAAGGCAGAAGATGACAGAATTGGACACAAAGTCTCAGTGGTAACACACTTCCCTTCTTTCTTGAGGCTAAATGAAGGATGGGATAAAATGAATTTCATTTTATGCCTCACTTTAAGGAAAAAAAAAATCATTTCAGTAGATTCCAGTAATGGTTTGGTCTGGTTTAAACACTTCTCTACTGCAGAAACTGCAACGTGTGTCTGCAAGCAAAGAGTAGGAACAGATGGCAGATCAGTTCCAGCAAATGAGTTCAAACACTACCAAGTAATGTGTTACCACTGTACTCTGTTCAGCATGTCCTTGGAGGAGAAAGGCCACAACACCAAAGTGAGCAGGATTTCAAAACATGAAAAGTAGAGGACAGATCATTTTGCTTTGAGAGGTAAATTCACAGGTAGCACTGTACAGGCCTGTACACAACAGTGTAACTTTTATAGACACATTAATCAGCCTCTGGAGTCTCCCTGGTGAAAGGATCATCAGATTTGCGCTCTTTCACAGCCCAAATTCTACATGCCAAACAGCAAGAAATGGGCTTTAAGGCTGCTTAACTTTTCACTGCTGGTGAATTTTAAGCATTCTCATCTTGCCCACACCTGCCTATCCTAGTGGGGATGGGCAGCAGTAATCAGCACATCTCATATCCTCCTAGATTTAGTAAAAATTCCAACTAAACACAAATTATTGTGGGATATACACAGCCTGTAGGTCTAGCTGGAGGAAATCTACCTGCACAGCAAAGCTTCGTAAGATATCACAGGAGGATTTTTGTTCTGTTTTAAAGCAAAATATAATCTGTGTATCTCCACTAAACTAGGATCACAAGAGTTAAAGCAGTGCAACACTGAAGGAATTTCTCTAGTATCCCTGGTTAAAATCTCTGAGAAAGCACGTCAGCCTGGTCCATGACACTGAACTGACAAAGACACTCCTTATCCATTGATCTCAGGACTGTATTTGGCAAGTCGATCTGTTTACGATACTGTCTTTTTAATCCACACGTCCCAGGAATTAAAAATCTCATCTTCAGTAAGTGTCAGCTGGATGCTGTTATTTCCCCTCATGAGGAGCAAATGTGAGACAACTTGCAAAAGCCTCTCTCTGCAGGAAAGCTGGAAGTCTTAGTGCTGGCTTAGGCGCTGGCTCTAGGAGTCTGGTGCTTCTGTTGCTTCCTGGACCGTCCTCCTCAAGTTGCCCTTGACTTTGACAAATTCAGGCGCATTTTCCTGCTCTTCCTGTATCTTCTGCTTCTCCAGTTCCAGCTTAAAAGGGAATCACATGTTAAAAAAAAAAGTATAGAAAACACATCATTGAAACAGAAGACAAAAAACTAAAGGTTTCAATAACTGGCCATGCCAAACCCTTTAAATTGCTTCCTTTCTTTGTCTCATGGAAAAGATAAAATTGCCTTTCTTTGGGAGTATGTGTTCTTATAAACAATAAATCTTTTCAAATCCTTGGCTCTAGCTTGTTCCAGATGTCCACCTTTGCCAGACAGACAAAAACTCTGCAAAAGCCCCATATGAGAACAAGACGAAGCATTTTTTAAGAATTTCTTGGACATCTTCATTAAAGAAACAACAGTAATTCTCTTCTCTGGCTTTTACAACAGAACAAGGAAGAATGTGCCTCATGGGAGAACACGTGAACAGCTACTACTGAGCGCACTTGCAGAACTGATTTCTGAGTGTTTAGGTATGGAGCTCTGTATCTAACTTGAGCCTCTTTAGGAGTATCTGGTTTGGCTAGCACAAAAAGCAATAAAAAACCAAAAAACCTTCCTTAGCCATTCATTTTTGAGAGCCCATTAACTGACGTTTTAACCAACTTGGAGCTCCTGCCCATGCAGAGACACTTGACATTTCCATGTGAGGAATGGAAATGCTCTATGTGGCTAGGCTGTGCAGTGCCCATCCAGCACAGGCTCACACATGGCACAGAACGTGGATTGCTTAGCAATCCTTAGGGAAGGCAGATGAGCTTGCAGAAGGAAAAAAAAAAAAACCTTTAGAAAACTAACAAAAGTGCCTGAAAGGAGCTTTTTTTTCTTTCTTAACAGACCAAGGTCTCCCTGATTAATGGGGACCACGTACAGCTCACCTAAATAATCTCTCCTTTGTCTCTGGTTCACCCACAAGGGACATGCCTTGTTTCCATAAATCACAACAATGTCCCTCCATGAGTCATGGTGCCAATTAATGCCATTCCTATGATGTTTACAAAGTCACAGCACTGTCTGCAATGGGCAGGCTTGTCCTCTTCTAAAAGAATTTTCTAATCTACATAATCTACGTTGGATGGCTCAGTTTCAAATTAAATCTTCCCACAAGCTGAACGATTCAAAGCTGGGTCCTTAACAGAGATTAGAAAAATGACAGGATGATACACTTAAAAATACAATAGCTTTCTCCAAAAATATTCTTAAGCCTAATTAAAACAAAAAAACCCAACCTATAATAAAACCTAAATAAAACCTAAAACCTAAATAATGATTGGATTACATTTAATTTTTAATAGTAATTATTTGGTTTAATTGATTTCTATTGAGAAACACAGGAGATACTGATTTAAAGCATTTATTTATAGCATTCATTTATTTAAAAATAAATGCATTGCTCGATGCACAGTGACTTCTCTGATGAGCTGTTTCACTGTAGAGATATTCCCTCGCAAGCACAGGAAGTGCTTCCAGAGGCACAGAGAAATTTGGCTGGCCCTGTGCCTGGCAAAAAGCTTCACCACAAGGAACTCCAACTCCACATCATCTCCACACCCAGGGTCTGAGGACCTTTTCTTTCATTTGAAAACACCAATGGGCTCACACATTTTAAGGCTATGAAAGATCTTTTTAAAGTAATCTGGTTTCTTACATAACGTAGGAGAATCAATTGATTTTCAAAAATTCATTAAATGTAGCTTTGATGCACTACAGCCTAACAGTCATTCTTAGTGGATCATAGTTAGACTACAAAAATTAACTAAATCACCACAGCTTCAATGGTTAAATAGTGTCAGTGCTCCCCACACATTCCTGTTGGCTGGTGCAGGATTCATTTGACCAAAGGCAGACCCCATATGCAGTTTCTATACAGTAAGTGATAACGATCAGGTAATTAAAGCCTGTGATTTGACTTATCCTAAGAAATATCTGCATTTAATCAGGGGAAATATGAGAAATATTGGCTGCTGCTTCTTTCCCATTTACAAAGAGAGCCTCAGGTGAGGAGCTCAGATGCAGATGTGTGAAGGTCTGGTATTCGCCATCTTACCTGCTCCAGTTTCTGCTGCCTTTTCAGTAGCTCTATTTCCAGGTCTGACTTCTTCTTTTGTGCTTCCTCTTCTTTTTGTTGTTTAATAACTTGATCTCGTTTCCTTTTCTCCATCACCTTCTGTAGCTCTGGTTTATTCTGAGGTGCAAGACCCCTTCAAATTACATGGTGGGGAAAAAAAAAAGAGACGTTTCAACTAGCAGGAATTCACACAGAATTGCAGGCAGCTTTACTAAAATTAAGTAGTTGCCTATTTAGATACATTGGGATGTAAATAAATAATTAAAAGGAAAAAATATTCAGCCATTTGCCTGGTTTTTAACCAGTACCCTAAGCTAAAATTTAAGCCATATAACCATCAAAGATATTTCCTTTAATGTGCATGCTGGTATTTCTCCTGTATAATTCATTAACTTTCATCTTTAGTCTTCACTGTATTCTCTCAATTCCAAAAGAATGGATTGAAAAAATCACCACAAATCAAGACACTATCAGAGCTAGGAACAAATTTTGGACAAGAAGAATTTGCTTGGTGGCCAGTAATTCAGAACAGCTGTGTTCAGACAATCCTGTGCAGGGTATCCTGTCCACAGAAGTTTGCATGGACAAAACTAAAAAGTGGTCTGTCACACCGCTCTGGGAAGTCATGGATTCACTCCTTTCCTTGAAAATGTAACTGCTTTACACATGCCTGGCTGTGAAACTGTTTCCAGTGAGAGCTCCCAGGCTACACTAAACATCACAAAGAGCCTAAGACAACAAAAATCCAGAATAAAAAAGTTGCTGTCACCTTGGAGACCAGACAAAGCCTGGAGGATTCTCCCTCTGATGAGCCTTTAGGTGCTACATGAACTGAATGTTTTGTTCAACACAAATTGTTTTCCAAGCCAGCTACTCCGGCATGAGAAAGCTCACTCCTTGGGAAGATGCATGACGTTATTTATACAGGCACACACTTGGATACTCACTCCTACTTATTTTTGTGACTCCAGCTATTTCTTTTATGTCTGTAATGCTATGATGGTTTCAAAATTTGTTATAAAATCCTCCCTGTTATTCAGGTATTAGCGTAACTTAAGGCAGAGCAGAGAGATCTAAAATTTGTGTTTGTTATTATTGTCTTTCCTGTGAAGACTATTATGTGAAAGCATCCAGCGTTAAGTTTAATATCAACCATTTTTATTTTAACTTTAAGACATTCAACAACCTGATTAAGCTTTCAGAAAGCATATTTTTACCCTTCCTACTTGCTATATATCTGTGGTTGCCTAATTATTTATTAATATGCATATCTGACAGCATGTCCAATAAAACATTAAAATGCCATTTTATGGTGGCATCTAGGAATGACTCCATATATTATGCAACACTCTATCCCTGTACATACCCCGACAGTAAAATCAAATATTTAGCAACACCAAATGCTGTTCCCTATTTCTCGTAATAGATCTCATGGCCTGAGTGCAACAGAAGCTACAAGACTGTGTTTATATTTTATGTTTCATGCTATTTTAATTACATTTTAGCACGTAAAACTGAAGTCAGGCAGGAAAAGCTGGAGTCATTTTTTACTACTACTACTACTACTAGTAGTGGATTGGTGAGAGCAGAGTCAGTGGAAGCTTCCACACTGGTGATCAGCAGTCAAGACAGCCACAAACCAGAGAGCAGCTGCTAAGTAACATTCTGTTGCTGCTTTTCTGACTAAGGGCGCACCATAACAAAGCAGAGGCACAGACTGATTCAGATGCGCTGTAACAAAGGGAACCTGCAGAAAGTACAAGTAATCTATCCCTCCATCCAATCAGGTGAAGGTGGCAGATCTGTAACAGAACTGTAATGTCAGTCCTGTTTCCACTCTCTTATGTAAAAATGAAAAGCACCAAACTGGGGGATACTGGATTAACTGGGGTCTTGTATCACCTCCTGGTGACTGTTCTGGTTAAATTACAAATCCTAAGGCTTTGATATAGAGGGAGCAAATTGTGTTACAACACAAGTTAGAGCTGCTAGGGTTAACACCTCTGGCAGGGACAGCACCAATACTCTGCAGAGCTGAGGCTGACTCATAGTAAGTAAAAATAATTTAAGTGACCAGTGCCTTGAGGTAGCACCCCCTGAATCCTGGTTTGGTTATTTTTTCCCCCAAAACAACGACCCTTTCTGCCAGTGAATAACTACAGCAGTTCAAGACCCAACAGACACTGCTCACAGTGGGCATGGAGAATGACTGGACCAGTACTAGCTAGTATCTTCCAACATCCATTTCTGGCTGTTCAGAGCTGATGTGTCCAAAAAGTGAAGCTGCCAATGTCTACACTGTGTCTTTGCAACAAAATAAACAGCATGTTAAGCAGACTTCTATAAGAGCACTGAAAGTCCTCCATACATATGACAGTTTGGTGTAACAAAGCAGAACACAGCCTAATATCACATTACTGAAAAGCCTCCTATCAGAGCCAGTACAGTGACACAAAGCACTAACAGAACACTAACCCTCCTCTAAAGGATAGCAATTTTTCTGCTGGTGAAAATCCTCAAAGTACTTCATTTGTGCACCAATAAATACGACTCTAAAATTAACAGCTGTAGCTAATCAAAATTACAATAAGAGAAGGTATTGAGGGCTGCACATTTTTTCTGTGTAATAGGATATTTTCCTAGAAGAAAAGAACTCCATACTATTTAAAAGTGCTTTATGCTTTCATAAACTTAAAAGAAAGAAAACAGTCTTAATTTATTGCAGCCTCCACATCCTCTAGATTAAGATCATCAGGAAACTTCAACTATTTTTCTTTCAATGACTATAAACTTCTTGGTGCTAGGAACTGACTTTGATGTTTAATCCCATTAATGAAAAATAGGACAAACACCTATTTAGGCCGGTTTCTTCCAATTCAGTTGGCATTCTGTAAAATATCTCTCCTTCTTCATCACTAAAGAAATGCTATATTGTGTATGCAATTCATTTAGAATTAAGTCTCTAAGCCCAGAATTTGTGAGGATTTTTCTATTACACATAAAAAGACCCCTTCTTCCCCCAAAATACTACAATGCCTACAGATTAAAAGGAAAAAAAAAGAGAGAGAAAAACTGCCATAATGTGACTCTTCCTGCCAAATAGAAAAATTCAGTTGTGCTGGAGTAGCCAAATTAATGACTTTTTGTTCTTCTTTATCAAGATCCTGAGTCTCAAAAAGTCAGAATGGCTGCTACCACCAGCCTTCTGCTCAAATGCACTCTGAGATACTGTTCTTCCACTTCCATTTTACAGATCCCCACACTTTGCCTTTGGAAAATCAATTCTGGGTGTCTTCAATGCACCAAATCACCAAATGATATCATGGGTTCTGCTGGTTTAAACAAAGGAGCATCAACAGGCTTGGTGCCTTTTCTTCCACCAGGTGGTCTGGTGGCTATTTTGTTAATGTGTTTTCTAAATGACTTCTCTGTTGCTGAAGAGATCTCATGACAGAACTTCAGCTATTTCTGGGCCAGGTGCTCGTGTCTCTGAAGTTGATGAAATGGAGTCATGGTTGTTTACATCTCTAAAAGCAATATATAGAGCAACAGCTGTGCATCCCATCCCAGAGAGGAGCAGGCAGCATTTGCAAAACATACAAAGAAACACTTGTGCAGCTGCATAGCAGGCACCAGACTATCACACTGCATTGTGAGACAGATCAAGTACAATTTCATGTGAAATAAACTACATGATTTCTGTGATTTAAAAGTGGCCTCATAAACTCAGCACACTGGGAATGGTGAAAGCCCACAGATTTTATCATCCCGCTGTTAACAGCAAAATTTTGTCAAATACTTGATAATGTTAAGAGTACAAGACAAATTACAGTGCCCAGGTAATCCATATGAAAGGTAATAGGGGAGAACTGAACTGTTTCCTCTCAAAACTGACCCTCTGAGTATTCACAAAAACTGAAAGAGAAGCCTTCTAGAGCAAGCTTTTGCACAGCAAAATGAAATTCAAACAGAAATAAATGCCACAGTTAAGAATCAGAGTCTTGCAATTTACAAGATCTGAATCAACAGTGCCTGCTGGGTTTTGGGTACAATGTCATTTTGATGAAACTAAAACTCAAGCTGGGTGTTTGGGGTGGGAGGGTGGCACAAGTGATTTTTAGACTCTTACCTTTTCTGATTCATAAGCAGCTCTCTATGGAGATCTTGATGATTCCGGGATGACTTCACAGGATTAATTAACTTCTGAGGTCTAATTAATTCTGGATTGTCATCATCTATGTAGTCTGGTTCAGCCATAATCTTTCTGGGAATGGGAAATGGATCTTTGGGTTCAGTATCCTTGTTCACAGTATCTGTAAAATGGGAAAAACTGTAGTGAATCTACACTGAAAGGCCTTTTAAAGATGTCCTAAACCACAAAGGCAGCATATTACGTTGGAAACACTCATGCTTTTCCTGGGTTAGTTTTGTCTGTAGAAAGTAAAGGCTCTCAGAGCAAACACCAGTAGCATTTTTTAAAATAGGCAGCAATTTCATAACAATGACATCTCCAACAGCCTTCATTCAATAACCTGGAGACAGTTTCCCCCATTTTAAGAAGAACTTGACAAATAATTTAGGTTGTGTGTGAAGATCCCTATTGATTTTAATAAGCCTATTCAGATGAAACATTTTTGGATCAGTATTACTGAGACCCTAAAGACATTTTAAACACCGACTATATTAAATACTATGAATGTGTATCAAAAACAGAGTCTCATTTTGTGCTGTCAATGTCATGTCAGCTGTGGGGAAAACACCTCTGTGGATAAGCAAGCCCTGAACTATATCGCGAAAAAGCTTCCATGTGGAAATTGCCAGATCTGCAATTGTTGTGATGGGGGACTGGTTTCTACGTGGAAAAGCAGAGAAGAAAAAGCTAGGTGAGATTATTTCTTAAAGGCCATATTTCACCCAGTGAAAATCCACAGAAATCCACTGACCTGAAGGCAATGAATTGATGATTTATTTAATTTGGAAAAGTGGCACTTTCCTATCCTGCTACAGAAAAATTACCTACATATCAAATCACAACATTTTGAATCAACAGCTGACAAGTCAACTATGGTTTTCAAATAATTTATACGTGACCATTCATACCCCTTTCCATTCAAATGCACCAATCATAAGATGATCAGCATTCAAAACAAAGCACATTCAGGAAAAATCTGTCTCTCTTCACTGTTGTGAAAACCTGCACACAGAATTTGCAGTTGTCAGTTTGATGAAACGTTGGCCCCTCAAACAGACCCCAAAAAATAATCTCACAGCATGTGGGTTTACAGAGAAGAATCAATGGGACATGAAAGAAAAGACGAGAGGCTTCCGTTCTCCTGACTGGCAGAACAGCTGAATGCTGCACACTGTACTCACGGGGCTATGAGACAAATCAGAGAATCACTGGGATTTGCCTTGCTTTTTCCAGTAAAAGCTGAGTATGTGCTTTAATTTAGATCCCACTGTTACCAGCCCTTCCCTCCCTTTCTCACCCCATGGGCTAAAAATCCTATGTTCAGCCACAGATTAATCCCTAAACTATTTTCTTTCAGTAGGAATCTAATATTGTTGCTCAGGTCTGATCAAAATCCACTTGATATGGCAAAAAGATTTTCCCTTAATACTTCAGTACATTAAAACTGAACAGTACCATCATCACCCAGCTGCAGCTGCTTACAGATGAGGAAGCAAAACAACATGAAGTTTTCAGCAGATGCAAAAAAGATACTCTGGATTTGAATGTGTCCAGTGGACCTGGCAGAGACCTTTCAGCTTCTTTGAATGGATGATGTGAACTGTGTTTTAGTGGTGCTCCATCTCACACACCAAGTTTCTGTGGAGCAACTTCAAGGAGAAACAGCTCACCAGTGTGAGCTGCTCTCAGGGTGGCTCCTTCATGAGTTCTTCAAGGCAAGTTCATATGAAGCATTTTTGAATTCTGTGGGAGTGTCAGGTCTCACAGAGACCTGTGAAACTACTATAAAAATTGTCCACAGTTCAAAACTGTGGAAGTGCATTGTTGTACATGGCAGAAACCTCGTACTGACACTGATCATGCAATTAAAATACTTCTCCTGTCACCCCTTCAGAGTCCTCCCTGCTTCAATCAAGCAACCAGCTATTACCACACACGCCAAATATACGGGATCATTGGAAAACAGGTCAGAAGAAGCTTGGAAGGTTTCTAATCCAAGCTGCTCCTGAGAGCAGGAACAGCTGTAAGATGAGAGCAGGTTGCTCAGGACATTTCCCAGCAAGACACTGAAGTTCCCCAAAGCTGCACAGCCTCTGTGGATAGCCCTTCACTCCTCTTCACAGTGGTTTTTCCTTAAACCCACATGAACCTCTAGTTTCAACTCCAGCCTGTTGCCTGTCACTCTCCAGCCACACACTCCGGTGAAGAGTCTGGCTCCATCTCCTTGGAAAGCACCTCCCAGGCACAGGGGGCTGCTGTTTGGTCCCCCCAAACCTCTGCTCTGGGCTGAGCCAGCCCAGGGGTCCCTCAGCCTCCACCACAGCTCATCTTGGGGGCGCCTGGCTAAACTCACATCTCAAATCCCTCACTGTTCAATAGCATGCCATATAAAAACAAAAAACAACCCCCAAAACCCCTCAAAACACACCACCATGATGTTAATAAAACATTTGTAGAGGTCGATTCTCTTAGCACATATTGTGAATAAACTAGCTGCAGTTCTCTTCTCATTTCATACTTCCTCAATGTTAACATCAGGCTTATTACAACTAAAACAACTAAAATATTACATATCCAACCTCCACCCAAAATAAACCTTCTCTGTAAATATTTGTTTTGCTTTACTACTCTATCAGTTCTGTTGCACTGATGGGCCTGTGAGTCTTCTAGAAGCCATTTATCATCAACAGCCCTCTGTTAAAGTAAATCCAAAAATAACCTGCTGCTTCTTCAAGATAATTCTTGTTTGCTTAGGTGAAGATGAAAAATGCAGAATTACTCTACAACTGCCATAAACAATGTACAATTTTCTTGACACAAGCCCCTGAAAACCAATTTGATTCAATCATTTCTCAAAATGTGGTGTAGTATTTTGCAGCATATCGATTTGGCTTGAGCAAGCCCTTAAAGTGAAGTCTATTTATTCTTCTTTCTTCTGTCCCATCACTATTTTTAAAACATGTATTCAACTCAGAGGTCAGGAATCGTGGTTTCCTACTGTAACATGAGCTCTACTAGCAGCAAACATGAATGAATAAAAACTCCCCTGGGAAGAGAAGTCTTTCCATGTGTGATTAAGCTGCAAATTACTTCAACTAGGATTTCCAAACAGAGCCAAGGACACAGGGCGCCCAGTTCCCACTCAATGAATTCTCTCACACCCTCTGCAAACCTCAGCCTGGCTGCAGGCCACCGACAAAGTCCTGCACAGTCACTGTGTAATATTATATGCAAACAATACAATGAAGATAAGGTGATCTCTACCCACACCCTGTCAAAGCTAACATTTACAAAAGCACAGGCAAGTTTCACATAAAAAGGAAACTGAGGCACAAAGGATTCACCACACCAAGGGCAGACAGAATAGAGCAGTTTATCCCCAGAGTTTCATTCTGAGGTTCAGGCTCACACCAATAAACCAGTCAAGCTCGATGACAGAATCCCTTAAAAGTCCTTAAACAAGTTTAATCAATGTTCAAGCAATAACAATTAAGACATTATTAATTCCATGAGTCTCTAGTGCTCATCACCACAAAAGTCACAGCCCATAAAGCTGCTTTCAGATCATCACTAGGTGCTACAGTGGGACATTAATAAACCAAATAATCACTTAGCAGGAATATGCTGCCTGAAGAGCATCCGAGAGGCTCCTTTTAACCATCTGCTGTTACGTGATCGACTGAGAATGCGCGATCCATTGCTGTGTTTCCTCGTTACCTTGCTCCAAATAAAGGAGATTTCGATTCAGGGGATGTTTTAGCTGAGCTTAGCTCAAGTTTAATACACCCACTAATTTGGCAGGTGCTTCCTAGTGCATTTGCTGAATTAGCTGTTGCACCACGAGCACCACAAAAGCATTTATCTACCTTAACTTGTCGTGCCTGAGTAACTAGCAGAGTCTTTGCCCACAACCTCTTTGGTGTATGTGGATTTTGATCCACAAAGAGAAAAAATAAACTGGGAATCCTGCATGGAAGAGCAATTTTAACTCCTCAAACAACTGCAAAGCAATTTCAACATCCCACTAGACCAAGAAAATGCCTCTGTAGAAAAATTACTTCAACTATCCTCCCACACAGAAGTTTAATGTTTCCAGACAAAAAGATGCTCTTAGAGTGATCAAGAAGTACCATACAGGTACTTCAGCCTTGAAGGGCCAAGACCAAGCAGTCACATACTTGCAATTCTCTCATTTAATTTCCTTGGAGCGCAAGTATATTCAGGGAAAACAGAAAAGACCCTTCAAAAGTTTGTCCTGCTGAAGAGATACAACCAAACCAGAGCATGCCAGAAGTGTGAGTACATCTAGGGGAACATGTCCAGCAGATACCTTTGCTTCCAATGTTATTTATTTTTTATTCTATCTACAGAGGGTTTTTTCCAGCAAAAGTCCCTTAATGGTAGTAACACTGGAAACACGTGTACAGAGAGAACTACAGACAGACACCAGTGTTTTTAACAGGTATCTTAACAACACCAGGTTAAGGATTCAGAAGCTGCCAGTTTTTGCTACAACAGGGTTCCCACGGCTTCCACAGGAGAAAGAAGTTCACAAAAAAAAACAACCCACCAAAACCGAAACCATCTCATGTCTATATGGCATTCAGGGAATTGTATTTATTTTCTATCTGATATTCTTCATACCAGAAATCACCCTCTACATATGGAATCTGAATATAAAAATTCCTGCGAGACACCATATATTTATATTATTACACATATATATGGCATTTTCACCCTTCAAATGATTCCCACAATTATTTCCAGCTGTGAAAGCAGAGGTAGAGTTGAGGCCCCTCAAAAAGCAGATAAATAAATGCCTAAAAATACCAATGGACATGAAAATAATAGACTATACTAGATCCAAAAGTTACATTAAGACTAAATTCACATTATTTCCTTTTTGCCTTAATAAATTCTTGAGGAGCACTAGCTCAAACACTGAATACCTCCTGAAGATTTTATTCTCGAAAAAGCTTCAACATCTGTTCTGATCTGTACTGTGAAGCATCAAACGCTATGTTTTAAGACTTACATTTTTAGCTTTTTAAACTATGGCACAGACTTGCAGTTTGCTACAAGAAACCCAAAGGCATTCTTTGGGAAAAAAAAAAATCGTGTTTTACTCTCCCCCTTCCAATTTCAAGAGGAATTGAAATAAAAATTCTTCAGCATGTCTCCGCTTAGATGTTACATGACCAAGCACCACTTCTCATCAGCCAGCTTGGGCAGAAAGCAAAAGAGCTACTTAAATGCAGAGTGTGCTTTGCAGGCAGCACCTCAGCACTGTTTGCACATGAAAGCTCATGCCGCTATCGTCTTTATCTATATGCTCTCAGTGCAGTGAGAGGCACTTGACTAGAGAGATTTACTTGATTAATCCTTGATTATAGATATCATTAATAACTTCCCAACGTTCACCCTTTAATTCAAAGTAAGAGTTCCTGAAAACAGAATACAAAATACTCTTCCCAGCCAAGATGCTTGAGCCAGACACCAACAAAGGAATTACGTCTTACACTGTCTTTTGTGGCTGAAAGGGAGGATGGAGTTTGGGTCACAGCAAAACACAGACTGCCTTGGAGGGAGAGGGGAGGACCAGAGAGGTCCTGATGGCTGCAATTCCTCCCAGCCCCTCATGCTTTGTTCAAAAAGGCTGCCACTTCCCAGTGACAAGAGCTTTGCTCTAGATCCGAAGAGTAGTGTCTTCACCTGCCTCAAAATCAAACACATTCAGGGCAGCATGCACCTGGGATTGCCCCCTGAGTACTATCTTGCTACCAGGTTACTTACTACATTACTGTTCTTCAAAATTAACATCACAAGCCTTTTAAACCCTTTAGCAGGCATCTGGCTTTTGTTTACGGCTCCACACATGAAAGAGAAGAGCATCTTAGAAACTACCACACGTTTCTGCAAGGCCAATCTTACTCCTTCTTGTCATGCACTTCAAAATCTCACATCCCATCCCAAGGCTGACTAAGTTCTGTCCATCCCATGCCAGGACAGTTTAACTCACAGCACCCCTCTGACACCAGGTATCATGGCTTTAGTTAATGGCTTCATTAGTTCCACAGCTGCCTAAAGACTGACAGACCACATAGAATTCTCTCAGGAACAAGGGCTAACTTGATCAGGGCAGCCCAAAGCAATCTCAGTGATGTCAAGGATAGGGAAAGAAGCAGAGCTTGCTGGCTCCTAAAGCTGTTCCTGTTGTCGCTTTTGATATTAAAATGACCTAACCCACTCAAAATCTGACAGAGATCCAGTTAACACTCATTTTCTTCCCTTAAGTACTGCCAAGAGTAACATCAACAAAGCACAGATAAAACATCCACTAAATGAGAAACCAGAAGAAAGAGGGTCATTTTAAAGATGTTTGCATTGGCACTGACACCTAAAGGAAGGCAGAGTGCAAGATCTGGGGCAGTGCTCCACACTGTTACAATTCTCTCAAATGCAAAGAGCTGCTCATGGCTCCCATTCAATTTAAACAGCATCAGGCAGTCTCTGTTCCAGGACTTTGAAGTTCAGTCAAGTCTTGGGTGTGGAGGGAACAGCCTTGACCCCCAGAGAGGCTGATGCCTGGAGAGCAGTGCTGGTGAGGACAGAACGGCTCCTTCCTCTTGGTCTCTAGTTTACTTGGGAAAGATGCAAAAGAAGACACAAACAGCTTTAAGAACGGCCTCACACCTTCCACTAAAAACCCCAGGAGCCCCAATGACAGGAATTTCCCTCAGCCTTCAAGATCTGCAAGGAAGCTCTCTGCCATTGGCTTTCAAACCAGCTGAAAGGATCAGCTCTAAATAGTTGCATTTCTTTCTTCTCTTGCTAAGTTAAAATGCTGAAAGAGCTGTCACTACAGCTGTGTAACAAGAGGCAGCAGACAGAAAGTGCCTCTCCCCTCCTACTGCAAGGAGAGGTCTGCACACAAGGTGCTTTAAGGATACTAAGAGAGGAGAAGATGGAGGCCTTCCAAAAGGTCCCCTTTTTGTCAGACACGGGCAAAACTCAAGATACTGACTTTCACTGCAACAAACTACTTAGCATCTAATTTTTAATACAGGCAGAAAAGACAGACACAGGATGAAGAGCAGCACACTGTGAACAGCACTCATCTTCCCTAAGTCCTGGTCTCTGATCCACCCACTGTGACACCACGGTTCCAGTCTGGGACTAACAGCAGATAACGCACACTGTGCATCTTGTAACATTTGTCTTTCCCGAATTCCCTACATGTTTCTTAAGGACTTTATATTCCTCATACCCATTTTGCTAAGGATCCTGTGATTACCTAAATCCCAAGACAGGGCTGGGGATGTGGAAAGCCATTCTGATGGGAAGGAGAAGACCCAGTGTTTTGGACACCTCTCATCCAAAAGGCCCTAAGTGACTATAGTGCTTTTGACCTTCAGAATAACAGCAAGTCGTGCACACCCCACTGTCCTCTCAACTATGCCAGTCCTTCAAAAGGAATAAATCATGACTGGCAAAGGCACACAACTGAATATACACATAACTTTCACCAAAACACTACAAAGGTAGTTATAACACCACAGTAACATGATTTTCAGGAGATGATAATTGAAATTATGCCTCTTAGGAAAGGTACTCAGTAGCACAGTTTGCAACTAGATTAATCCCCAAAGGTAACAAGCAATTTATTTATACATGGGTCAACAGTGACTCGTATGTAATTCTGGAATGATGCATTTTTAAAGGAGATTTTAAGAGCAGAAAAGCAAATAAGATCAGTTTATACTACCTGTGGCTACAGTGCACCATCAGCATTGTAGACCCATCAGTGTGGGCCACGAAATTAAAAATCAGGACACGTTTGTTTGAATCAAATTTTACTACATTAAAACATGGAATTCCACATGAAAACTGAGCCTTGACTCAAAATCAGAAGTCCAAAGAGTGAGGGGAGAGTTTCTTCAGGGCTTCACTGAGGCAAATGTGAAGAACTATCAAACAGTGGCACCCAGTGGTAAAGGACTTTCTGCAAACAGGAACACAACAGAAAAAATTCAGGAGGGAGAAGGGGGAGGACTGCCCCAAATCCATGTTTATATACAAAAATACTGAACTGAAAGAGCAAACATACTAAATCCCCCACAATTTTAGCAGAAAAGTATTACTTCTAAGTCATTCTATTCGTGTAATCATCAGCATTAGAGGAAAGTGACTCTTCAAATACAAAAGGTTTAATGTGAAACAGATATTTCTGAGGGAGAGAGGGAAATCCAGAGCAGCCAGCAGCCCCTTATCAATTGGGAGAGTGCAAACATTTCGAACATCTGACTTGAGATACCTAAAAGGAGACTGGTGAATCTTGACCAGTCTTAAAATCTAGTTCACAGGACTTTAGCAAGATTCTTCAAGGGAAGAGAGAAACATGGTGATAGTGGTTGTTTTTCCACTTGTTCTGTATTTTTTTCACATGATCTAGAGAGAAGGATTAGAGACTAATGTGTGTCCCAGTGAGGCCAAACAATGTCCAGGACCAAAGGGTGTAGGTCATTCTCCTGGAACAGGAATCCTCTTCTGGATGCTGTGATGATAGCAAGGACAATGGTGATGGAGGGTTCTAGCAAATATTCAACCAGGCAGAAGTTTATATCAGATATAAGCCAAAAAGGTTAAAATTACCTTTGATATATGTGAAAAAATTCAGAGCAAAAGAAGAGGCAGGTTACTTAGTAACCCTGTAAACATTACAAACAACAGCAAACAAACTGCACAGCAAACAAAGTTTTCTTTGTTATAATGAAATTAGGAAGTTAAAAAGCAAATGGAAGAGGAACATCTGTAAATGGGAGAACGTGCCCTATATTGAGGTTGTTCTAACAGCCCTGTTCATTTGATTTTTAAGAAGTGAAGATTAATTGAAGCCTAATAATCATATATAAGCAACAAGCCTGACAATGCTTTGAGAAATTTTGATGACTGAGTATTGAGGCTAGAAAAAAAATTACTTAAATAAGGAGCACATTTTTAAAGTGAGGGGAATAAAACCATCGATTTAGTAAAAGATTTGCGTTCAGCTGCACAGGGAGACCAAATTACAGGACCATAATTATTCCTTCTAGTTCTACAAATTTAAAATCTATGAGTGCAATTAATAAGTGTTTGCAAGGGGGTCAGAAGATTAGAATCTCTGCATTAATCAGGTAGTTATGCATTCAGTAGCTACAGCAACAAAAATGAGACCAAGCAAGCAAAGTATTTCTCATGCTGCCTCAGTTACTCCAGTGCTGTAAATCCCCAAGTCTTGCCAAAGGAGCACAGCAGGACTGCTGAACCAGATTTTGCTCCATGCCACGTGCTGTTCCTTAGGGCACAGCAGCATCCTGCCTGGAGTTAGGGCACAGCACGATCTGCTGAGCTGTCACATCTTCCCTCCCCTCTGGGGCTCTCTGAATGACAACTTAAAAAGAATGCTAACCACCCATAAAAGAAGGCCATTTGCAACAAGTTTAAAAACACTGACATAATGAAAACCACACAGTCCACTGCAGCTTGCCAGTTTCCTGAACAGACTCATAGGTAGTTATGTAAAAGTTAAGTACTTCTTCAGGCCGGGCAGATATGTATCAATTACCTGCCAACTCAACAACTCAAGTTCTTTTCATTTTCTAGGAAGAAACCCTTCTCCTAGGAGGGGAAAAAAAAAAAAAACCATCACCAGCAAAGCTTGCTTTTTTTCCTTCTCTTTGGTGACAAATGGCTCAGAGCAAGCATCCAGCCCCTGTTTTGATTTCTTAACACAGGGAGATTTTCTAGAAACAGACAAAAGGAAACAAAAAGAAGTAATTTCCTTAAACCCATTGCTACTCCAAACTAACACACTCCCAGCTTAATCACAGGAAAGAAATAAAACCTTCACCTCAAGGAGTTAGTCTTGGCTCAGGCAACTACATCCACATTCCAGCCTGCACTGTGTCCACAAAGAGACACCCTTCCTTGCCCAGACTTGTTTCATCCACTCTGAGCTGGCACAGATACATTTTAGTATGAGGCTCTGCACTGCAACTCAGCGGAAAAAGAAGCCACTACAAAGGAAAACAAGACCTGAAGGAAAAAGCAAAAATGAGGACAACCAGTAAAACTGATGACCAATCTTCCAAAAGTGAGGTAGAGTAAGAAATTTTTTAAAAAAGGCTGTTCCACACCCTCCTCATGACCTTAACCAAAAGCACGAAGCTCTAGTGGTTTAAAAGGATTGAGTGGGTGTAAGAATGTATGGCAGCCAGAGAACAAGCCTCCTGGAAGCTACAAGTGGGCTTAGGACAGCCAAGCCTGATACACATGATTTCATTAAAATGCAACAGTGATCAAAAGGCGTCCTGCAAAGAACACGACATGCCACACGGTGTGTAGAGGAACATCATCTGCTTACTGTTTGATGGGAAGAATGAGAGATCTGAAAACCAGGAATTTACAGAAAATAAAAATGGAGAAAAATGTTGACACTCAGTCCTATCTGTCAAAGCTGGTGACTTTTCACTGGTGCTCTTGACGAGCAGCTACAATCAGCAGCTTCTCCTGCAAGCTCATAAATCAGTAAGCTGTGACACCAGGGCAGGGCTCAGTATCAGCCAGAAGGCTGCACGTGGAAGGGCAGCAGAGCCTGCCTCACTGCTCAGGCGGAAGGGTGTTGTTCTCTACAGAAACAAACCTCCACCTGAACAGCATTGATGTGTTACTCAGACAACTGAGCTTCCTTTTGCTTCTCAGCCCCCCTGAAATGAAGAACCCAGAATGTCAATACCTAAAACAAAACCAGCCACACAGGCTTAGCATGAACACAAGGAAGATTTTAGCATATACTCTGACAGGACGATTTGTTGTGTATGCTGACACAGGACTGTTTCTAGGATGTTTTCTGTCAACTTTTTCTCTTTTTTGTCTTTTTAGAAAGACTTGAAAAGGTTCAGGAAGGGAGAAACAGACCACCACTCCCTAATCCCTCCAGAAAGGAACTGTTAAAAAAACTTCAAGTAGTTAGCAAAGAAGAGTAAGAAACTAGAAGGAGGACCCCAATGCCTCCACAAAGGGATTGTTTGTTGAGCTTGTGAACTGGTGGCAGGAAAGGAATTTCCTACAATTGTTACCTTTCTGCTTGAGAGACCACCTGGAGGAAAGTCTCAGGCTGTCCTTCCTCAGCAGCACTTGTGAAAGAGCTGTGCCCCTGGAGTTTGTAGGACCCCCCACTCTGCTCCTCACGTCCTTCTCCAGGGCTATAGAGAGGGCAGCTGCTCACTTGCTTTACGTGCTACAGAGGTGGAACTGAACTGGACCTAAACTTGAAATGCAAGAATGCTGAAGTATGTAAGTTGAACAAGAAAAATGCTCTCAGTAGTCCTAAGAGGCACTACAGGGATCTCCATCAAATGGTTAAAACAAACCACCTGCATCCCAAAAAGTCACACACTAGTTTACAGTGGTCTCATAAAGGAAAAGAAAATGTGCATAGTCTTGCCTCTTCATGCTCAAAATTAACGAAAAACAAGACAAAAACCAAAGGGTTGCAAAACAAGACTTCAGTAGAGCCAAGAAAGGGGCTGAAGGTCTTTATCATAACATGCCTACAGCTGAGGAACAAAAGCAGTGTGAGGTCACAGCTTGGCTCCTGCTAGTCAAGGTTCACAAAAGCAGCGTACAGAGCTTCCAGAGAAGTGGATGCCATTTGTCATTCACAGACAGCCCGACAGCCACGGCTCTGAAAGAGGCTGCTGCCAGCCCTAAGAGAAGAGGGCTTGAAAAAGGCCTCCTCCCAAGCCTTAGAGCCCTCTTATTAACAACATTTCACAGGTGACTCAGCTTACTTTACAACAGGCACGGTGAAAAGCTGTCCTCTAGCTGGGTTTTACAGCAGCAGCTTAATTAATAGGATGAATACCTATTGATAGGCAATCATACCCTCCACTGCCAGCTGCACCTCTTCATGCCTGAAGCCAGCCCTGCTCTTTGTTCTGCTGCTGAAAACACAACTTGGGGGGCTCTGAGCACCTGCTGCGCCTGCAACCAAAGAGAGAAACTTTCAGGCCAGCAAACTTTCTATGTTGGCAATAAACTGCATGTTAAGGACTCCTTAAAAACGTCACCATGCAGTGTCCTCAGCAGGATATCATCTCACTGTCTCAGATATTGGTGAAGGACGGAACAAATGGCAAGAGGTGTTTCTGTCATACTTTTCCTGATCACCTTCAATAGCTAAACGGGGTATTTAAAAAAAACCCAAAAAACAAACAAAAAAAAAACCACACTGAGAAATTGTAATTAAAATTCCAATGAGCCCATGTGGCTTTCAAGACTTTTGAAAACACACATCCCTGTTTTGCAAGCAGAAGCACTCCAACAAATGGTCACAGGTGAATAGTCAGCACTTCAGCGGACACATGCCGTGTCACATCCCACAAGCACTGCCTCTCATGCTTCCCATCACTACATTAATTACTAGTTTTCTCCATGACTGCATAACCTACAAAGATGTTTTGGACTTACTAGAAGAAGAACTTTCTTTATGACTAAGGGTGAAAGGTGAATTGATATTTATGTAGGCATCTCATGCATTGCTAATTGCTGGGGTTGCACCTCACTATGGGAAAGGTGGTCTGCAAATGTGAGCGCTGTTTCTAAAAATATAAAAGGAGGTAGAATCCCTTTCCTTTACTATAAATTCTTGGCTTGTTACTAGTCCTATAAACCTGAGTGAAACAGACCAAACTGCCACAACACTTTTGAACATTTTAACCCAAGTTGTTCAAGTTCCTACACACACCACAGCTTCTCCACCATCTTACAACACAATCACTTTCTCAACCTGCTTGCTTAACAAGCAGTGGAGAATTCTAGACTGCGAAGTAGAATATTAACATCTGCTTCTTTTTTTTTTTAAATCAAACAATCATATTTTGCCATGATTCACTGAGGAATTATGTTTTAAAACTGCAAAAAAATTACTGAACGAGGGGAATTCATCAACATTTGAAGCAGCACTGTTCATTATAACGGGCTTGGTCACATCAGAGGCTCGCTCAGTCTGTAGGAAAGCTGCCCCACAATTACAGTGAGGAACTGAGCCATGACAGAAGAGACAGGCTCTATTCTCAGCTCTACCAAAAACTGGATTTGTGATGCTGAGCAAGTTGCCGAGCCTTAAATTA
This sequence comes from Corvus hawaiiensis, assembly GCF_020740725.1. Classification (NCBI taxonomy): domain Eukaryota; kingdom Metazoa; phylum Chordata; class Aves; order Passeriformes; family Corvidae; genus Corvus; species Corvus hawaiiensis. Next base: position 72,972,139 of record NC_063216.1, on the reverse strand, counting down.
CTCTGGAACAAGCTGTGGTTGTCAGCACAAGACAACGTGTTGGATACCAAAAGCAGAGAGAGCAAGACAGGCTTTTTTGGATGAGCAAATAAATAAGAAACATCATAAATTACAACAACACTATGCTTTGTTCTATTACAGGCAGCATTTTGTCAGACATTTTGGAGCCGTTTCATGTTAAGCACTCTTTTTTCTAGGATTGAACAAATGCTTGCTTTAGAATCAAGAGGCAAAATCCAAACAGGTAATTTGCTGAAATAAGTTTAGAAAATTAAAATGATGATGTTTAAAATAAGGTACAAAGTTACAAATTAAGAGATACACAGAATAAAATTTAGAAAGATGTTAAGGTTAATAACACAGAGGCTGTGAACTTCTTGGTGCTGCAAAACAAATGCCAGGGATTTAGAAGTCTCATGCCTAAAGGATTGACACTATTTTCACCCCAAGCCTATTTTTATGAATTTCTTCCTTCCCAAGTTATTACCAAAGTCCCCAGTGATTTCTTTTTTTTTTTTTGTTATTTGTCTGTGGATTTATCATCTCAACAACAAAAAGAGACACATTAAACAGATGCTTTTTTAGGCTGCACTAGTAAATATGTTCTCAGAAATGACTCCAAGACAAAAATCCACATTGAAAAGCCGGAATGAGAGCTGGGAGCCTGAGGGCTTTCCTATCCCACTGGTGAATACAGCATGTTCTTTTTGACCATGTTCATAATAAGACAGAGACCCGTTTGTCAAAATCTGTCCTCTTTAACACAGCATGTATTCCTCAACAGCCTTGGTGCTCAGCAGGGTGTAAATACTGCACCTTAGCCACTTCCCCTATGTGAGTTTAACATATACATTAGTGTTTAAGATTGAAGCAAATGTTTGCTACAATTAATTACCATTTAATCTAAGAATGTTAATAGTCATCCTTTAATATGAATGTTAACAAACCAGCCATTTTTTCATATCATCATATGTGATGTTGAACACAGGCTTCTGACCTGCTACACTGAACCCAGCAGCTTGTCTGCACAGAGGATGTTGTCCCACTGATCCCCACAAAAGATCAGAAAGGCGGCACAGAAACACAACAAAGGCAGCAACAGGATCCACTTCCAGTTTAGAAAGGCATTGGGTATGAAAGCTACCGGGCTATCAGGAGTAATCCAGGAGCCTTCCCCTGCACAGACTTGTCATTAATACTTCTTGCTCTCTCACCTGCACCCTTCCAGCACTGCTGAGGGCAGCACCACCACAGGTACCAATGGCACCACATTGCAACTGGAAAATGAAGATGGTGAATATGGGCTGAACACAGTGTCTGTTCATCTAGATGTGCGTCTTAAGGATCCTTCCAGCAGACAACACTCTGCTCCAGCCAGTCCCAGCTCCTCATACTGGAGAAACCCTACAGCAGCTGATACTGTACCTGCATGAGCAAACAGCCCCACGAAGAAGCAAAACCCTCAGAAAAGACAGGCACAGTCAGCTGGGACTGCAGCTTCTTCTGTGCAATGTACTAGTTAAACTCAGCACATGGATCTATCTGTATCAGTATCAAGCAGAGTTACTCCAGAGCGAGAACAAAAAAACCACAGTCAGCTAGTGCAGACACTCAGCTCCCTTCAACCCTACAGAACAACTTGTACGAAAAGATTAGAATCCCAGTAACTCTGAAATATCAATCCTATTCAAGTTTCATTAGACCCTATGTTATACATTTATTTTACAAACGGCAATTGGAACAAAAATTAGAGCAACCTCACTGTTCACACATACTTGAGGGAGTCACTGTGCTCCATCAGTCTACACAGATGACTGAATCATTATCCCCATTTTATATACTCTACCTTGCTGTAAGTACCTTTGGGATTTATAAATAGTGGAACTTTTGCAAATTTTACTGACTGCACTCAGCCAACATTGTGTCCCTCCAGAGAGATACAACCGTCAGCTCATCTTTCACACAAAGGTAACATCCCACTCACATTTTAGGTAACTGTTTAGTTCAGATTTCCCAGATAAAAAAGTTGGTTGCCACCTTCATCCCCAAATCTGACCATGCCAGCACTACTAACCTGTTTGCTGCAAATTGGCTGCCTGAGATACATTATTATGTGCCTTTGAGCAGGGTGACAGCCACCCCCACGAGAGCACACCAGCATGGCACCATCTCATCATAGGCACCATCACCATCAACGCCATAGTTTTGGGTGAAACACCCTCTTTTCAAGAGCCATTTCCATCTCACCAACATACCTAATTACACATACACCTCAGGGCCTGGTGGCAAAAACAGCAAGTCTTTGTGGCTGGGCAGGGGTACAGGTTTTGATTCAGGAAGTGTACGTCTGCAAATTAGTTTTGATGTGCACCCTACTGTGCTCAGTGCTTTCCCATGGCTTCCATTCAACATAAACACTACCATTGAAAACACAGTGCTTCCAGGAAAACAATGTTTAGTTAAATTCACACAGTGATAAAAAAATTGCAATAAGACCATTAAAAGTTTGAAATCAATGGATGAACTTTCCCACACAGCAGCTTTACTAAAATGCACACCAGCAAATGTGCCTGCTCATCCTCAGAAGTACCACTCTCACTAGTAGGGAGGTAACATTTTGTTAGTAGTTTTCTAGTAGAGACAAAATAGGTAAGTTTGTAAAGGCTACAGCACAGACTCTTTATCAGGGAAAGAGATCGATGCAAATTTCAGAGTTTATCTCATCCAGGGTTTTTTCTATTGCTAGAAAGTGCTGACATCCATTTAGTAGAAAACCTCTGAACATGTCTTTTAAATATCCCTTTCCAAAAACTTCCCATGGGACAGCTTCATTACTTCAGCAAGTGACTCGAGAAGCAGGATATATATTAAATGAGTATGGCAGACACAGAAGGCCAAGGCAACAAGAATTTCATCCAATTTCTCACACCTCATTCTACCCTTCTGATGAATCAGCATTGTTCAGCTGCAACTGCTGTCTCCTAATCTTCCCCAATACCTCGGCTAAAAGCTGAAGACATCAACCACTTGTCACTCTCTTGCTTAAGACCTTTTATATATCCACTCGAACCCTTATTTATACCATTATGATTATTATCTAATTATAAACAATGGCTTGATTAAAACACACATATTTATAGAAGCATTCATGTTACCTACCTTTAGGCCTTTAACTGCTGCAGCTAAAATGGGAAAGCAAGCTCCTTATAGCATTAGCATGGTTATCCAGAGGGCAAATCAAAGCAGCTATGCTCAGCACTAAAGTCAAACATCATCACTCTCAAACAGCTTCCAGACACTCGCCTTCCTCCACTGAGGTTATGAGAAGTCCAGAGAACCTAGATTCCCAAACTGCTTTTTAAAAGGAATGGGGAAGGTCCCTTCAAAAGCAAAAGAGTTAGATATTGCAGCTGAAATTTCATAAACTACAGCAATACTGAACAAATCCAACCTGCTGCTGCTTTTTACACTATCTCCAGCATGCCAGTTACTTCCAGCTTCACATACAGTGTGATGTAAAACCATGGAAAATACTCAGTTTAATCATTTCCTGTATTATTCACCACATTGTGTGCAATACCTTGTGGATTAATTATCCAGATAACAAAATGACTGCAAGTGCCATTAACGTTGCCCGTCTGAAGTGGTGATCTAAATAATGACAGCAATGTGCTCCTATGGTTTACAGCATGAGAGAGGCTGAACTGAAGAACAACCCCCTCCTACCCGCTACACATGAGTGAAAAAAGACTCTCCTCCCTGTGCAGGAAGGTGAGTAAACCATTAAGCAACTGTGGAAAGTCCCGAAGATTAGGACAATCAAAGAAAGAAAAGGGCTTTCACACATGGAAACCAAACTGTTTAGAGGACTGGAGAGAAGGGTCACCAAGAAGAAATGTTTTATGATGAAGGTGGTGAGACACTGGCACAGGTTGTCCATAGAAGCTACAGATGTCACTGGAAGTATTCAAGGTTGAATGGAGTTTTGAGCAACACAACTGAGTGAAAGATGTCCCTACCCACTGCAGGGGGGTTGGAGTAGATGAACTTTAAATGTCTCTTCCAACTCAAAGCCTTCCATGACTTCTGACTGATGACATTTGTATGAGGATGGGATAAACACATTTTGGGGGTGCTTGTACTGGTGCACAGAAGCAATCCAACAGTGAGAGAGATGCCGCTCTGCTCCTGAACCCAGGACATCCACACAAACAAAGGAAGCCCTGGAGCAGAATTACCGCTCTCCCCAACCACAGATGTGGCCACATACCACTACCCGTAACACAGCTGGAAACATCTCATTTCTGTGCCTCTTGGTTAAGCAAGAGGCACAAATTTCTGTTTGAAGGCAATCTAAACCGCACCACTGGAAATACCAGTAGAAATATTTCTGTTATTTCCAGGCCACCGAACACAAGTAGCGCTCACTAGTTTACTACTCTGGTTTCCAATTTAAGAAATGCCTTTAATGGAAGCACTTTCTTGAACACATACCAAATGCCACTGAACATAATTGTGCCTAAACTGCACCTCCTAGAGACCTCTGTTTTTAGGTTACAACATGCTCACAGTTTATTTAAAAAGGGAGGAGAGAATAAAAAATAACAAAGAAGAAAAGAGGAAGAAAGTCTCTCTTGTGGCACTTTTCTTCGAACACAGGAAGAAACAGGTGTTGGTATAAGCAGAAAGGAAGACAGATTTACATCTCACAGATTCAAAACCAAGTGCTATCAGCAAAAATACTAGATTATTGAGGCAGAGAGAGACAGAGGAAGTTGCAAAACTACTTAACATTTCAAGAAGGTCTGAGGCTTTTCACTCAGTGTTGTAGCTGGGGAAAACGAACATACACTTTGACTATCATACAATGGTTTGGACTAGAAGGGAACTTAAGAAATCATCTAGTTCCAACACCCATGGCATGGGCAGAGACACCTTCCACTAGGCTAGGTTGCTCAAAACCCTGTTTAGCCTGACTTTGATCATTTTCAGGGACAGAAAGAGCCACCACTTCTCTGGGCAACCTATTCCAGCAATTCACCACCCTCAGAGTAAAGAATTTCTTCCTAATACCTAATCTAAATCTGCCCTCCTTCAGTCTAAAGCCATTCCACCTTGCCCAGTATCCCTCTCCAGCTCTCTTGTAGACCCTTTAGGTACAGGAAGGGGCTGTAAGGTGTCCCCAGAGCCTTCCCTTCTCCAGGCCTAACAACCCCAACTCTCTGAGCTGTCTCCATAGCAGAGGTGCTCCAGCCCTCTGAGGCTCCAGCCATCTCTGGGCCTCCTCTGGGTTCACTCCAACAGGTCCCTGTTCTTCCTACATTGCCGGCCCCAGAGCTGGGGTAGAGTTGGATTAGCAACTCGGTAACAACAGTCAAATAAATGAAATGCTGCATCTGTTGTTACAATTAAATTAACAAAGTACTGATAGAACCATGCATGTTTTCCCCTTGTGTACCATGCCCTGGGTAAAGATGTTCTGTAGCTGTACATATTTCTTGTGTTATAAATTAAACACAAGCCAAATTTACCCTTCCTGCAATGCTATTAAAAATCAAGGGCAATTACTCCAGGGATAAATCTGGCCCAGTAATGTTTTTCAACAAAAATGAGTTTCTAGAATAAATTCTACTAAAATAAGTCTTTGTGGAAATACTTGAAACATTTTCATTTGTGTTCCCAGAGCACTTGTTTAAAAATAAATTGGAACAGAGAGTTCCCAGTATCAAATAGCTGGAAACTGTCAGACACTCTTTTAGAATACTGTTTTCAGGTGATCAACCTGATATTCTTACTGTCTGGTTCTGTGGGGGGTAGTTTTGTGGTGGTTGATGTTTCAATTTTTGTTGTTTATTTGGTTTGGGGTTTTGTTTTCTTGGTGGTTTTTTGGGGGTGGGGAGGGATTGTGGGGTTTTTTGATTGGTTTGGGGGTTTGTTTATTTTGGTGTTTGTTTAATACCTCAGTATTTGCAGTCTTAAACAAAGGCCACTTACATGCAGCTCAGGTTGTGTACCATGAACTGAGGAGCTCAGAAATTAGGTGTACATGGAAAATCAGGCCCATGTATTAAAGATTTCAAATTTTTACAATGAGATTACAGAATCAGACAAAATAACAGCTACAAATAGCATCAGGTTAGACTCTCAGCTGGCCTTAGCTGGAGCCAGTCTACTAAAATCAATTTATCTTCCTCTGACTCCTGAGGGAATATGGGCAATATTAATATTGCAGCTCCCCACAAAATCACACATGCAGAAGTGCTGGCAAGAGCAATGGCCTTGGGAAGCCTCTGCTCACAGCACACGATGCTGCAGACCCACATGGATGCACCTGTAACGCTTCTCCCATGGAAAAGTGCATCAACTACAATGATGGAAAGAGCCAAAAAACACACACAAGTTGCCAAAAGCAGTTTATCTGCAGCAATTTGCACAGCCAGCAACCACTGTAATCACATTTTTGTAGGAACATGGAAAATCGGGCTGTAAGGAACTTCAAGAGGCCCCTCGCTCCTTCCCTGCCCCAGGGCAAGCTGTAGCACACCTACACACCCTTGCTGTCTCCTCCTTCCGAAGAAGTTTTTGAGCCAAAATTTTTCATTCTTGATCTTAATCCAAAACAAGATGTGATTTAAACCCAGTTGTTCATCTGATTTTAAGCCCCAGGTGTTGACATTTAATGCTAGTGAATATACAGAATGTCAAACTGGCTCGTTAAGTTCCAGTGTGAGCACAGAGCTGAGCCTTCGCTAACACGGGGACACCAGAAGACATAAGCAGGCAGACTAACAATTTCTTTAGAGCAGGAGTCAAACGTAGCAGAAATTAAAAAATCGTTTCCCCAGATTTTTTTTCAATCTCCATTGCAGCAGGTATTTGTAGCACACTTGGAGGAGACCACAGAGCTCATGAGAAAACCTGCAATGCTCTCATTGAGGCCGTTGTCTCCACGACAGGCACTGAGAGGCAGCAGGTATTCCCACTGCCATACAGAAGAGGCCACTCTGTTCCCAGGGAGAGCTCGTCTCTCCTGCCTTGCACTGATCAAGACTGGTTTTGACCGCCTCAGGCTTTTACAAGCTTATCACAAAATCCCCTTGCAACGGCAGAGGGGTATGTACCTCTCCTTCCTCTGTTTTCCCATCAGAAAGTCACAGGCTCAGGACAGAGTTGCACAGAGCAGAGAGCTCCTGGCTCCCCTGCCTCCCAAACCTCCTGGGCCACAAATTCAGAGGTAAGAGTCTGTGGAGGGAAGAAAGGGGAGGCTGGCAGGGAAAGCCATTCAATTTGCCATTTTGTAAAAATAGTACTTGGATGGCTCTCAGCAGGACAGAAGGATTCAGGACTAACAGCTACTGATGGCACTTCAGTGGTCAGGTAAAGGGAGAAGGGTCTGGACATCAGATCCTAGTCTTAAAAAAGTTTTAAATTATTAAAGCAAGGCCTCAATTCTTGCAACAAGGCACTGCAGCAGCTTATTTAAAGAAAATAATGCACTAAAATAAGAACATTTATTTCCTTCCACATCTTCTAGGCATGGAATCACTAGGATCTGTTTGGAAGTGTTTCCATTGCTTCTGCCAGTCCTGGAAACAATCTTGTGCTCATGAAGAGATGCAACCCAGTTTGCTCATTGTGATTCTAAACCAGAATATATATTGCTTCTATTTTTTCCCCCTATATATATTTTTTTGCATGCAATTATTCAAAAAAATCATACTCCCCAATCTCCTGGGACTCAGTTTATTGCAGTAATTGAGAGGGCTTTTTTCTTCTCAGATGTTCTGTTTTTCAGGGAAAGATTCCTTTTTGTGTGTATGATCCTTTTTCAACTATGCAAAACTCAAGGCAAAAGCGTAATAAAAAATGCAACAACTCTCTTGCTTATTTTTATACTCTGACATTTTCATTTCATGTCATTAATGAGTCTAATCAATCTCTCTTGCATTACACACATATCACATTCCCAACCAGTAGCAATTAGAAATAGATAGCCATTTGCTTTCTCCCAGAATTGTAGAAAATTAATGCCACTTGTCACAAAAAGGGTTCCAACTACAAAGACCAACACACAAAACACAAAGTATTTTAATTTGACACCATTCTTCATGCAGTTCTCAAATTAAAAGCAACAGTGTTAAATTCTATTACTAGTCTCCTGCTTGGATCACCACTTTGAATAAAGGCATTAATGAGACGGAGACCTGCAAAGCGTTTTCTAAGAAACCAAAGAATCACTAAATTAAACAATTTGGATGTTAGCATTAAAAAACCCGAGTGAATTGCATATTCACCAAGAAAAGGCAAAAGTGCTGAACAGGAAGCATCTGTAGTGGCTCTGTCACTTTCTGTACAAGTGACAGGCAGGGTATCTCCCGTGACCCACGTTAGACTGTTCCCACTGTGGTCAGGAGCTGCACTGGCAGATTTCCATCCCAGAGCTCAAATTCTCTCATGGCTGTCCATACAGAGGGCTTTCCCATTCTCCCCCAACATGCTTCCCCTTGTTTCTGGAAAGGTGACAAGCACAGTTGTCCCAGTTAAGCTGGAGGTGTCCTGCACCAGTTCATGCCCTCCCGAAGACCCAACTGGTCTCACTTTGGCAGCTGCTGTAAAAACAACTGCTCCCCATGTACAAGGAGCATCCAGTTGCTGCAACAGCCAGCTCTGTCCCAGATGATGGAAAGGGGAAACGGCAATGTCAAATGGGTTACAGAAGCCTTGCCTTTAATTTCATTTGAGAGCTCATCCCTATCTATTGGGTTTATTTGGTGCATCAGGCACTTATTCCTTAAAAAGTTCAAATGCAGGGGGAAAAAAAGGATGCAGAAGCTGGCATAACACTGGGCTCTTCCACCTCTGTATCTCTAGAAGTGGCTGTATCACATACAAAGTGTGTTGGCTGACCCTGTCAGAAGTCAGAAGGCTGCCCCAGTACCATTCCCATAGCTGCCTGTTGTTCATCCGTGTGCTGTGAAATACAGACTGTGACTACAGCAAAGATGGGCACAGAGCACCAAAGACTCTGTGATTCAGTCTCAGCTCACAACCACCTACACAGATGTCACGTCCATTTCATAAAAACATCAGCCTGTTCCGCATCTGTGCTAACGGGGAGAGAAAAAAGCTGAGTCTCACAGATGTGCAGAGCTCAGACAGTAAAACAGGTCACTGATCAGAGAAACTCTCTGGGTGCATTCACAGTGAAAGATGGCACGAATGTTGTTCCCTCATGAGGTAACCAGACAGACAGCGATGCCTACTGCAGAACTGGCTCAGGAAAAGCAAGTGACACCATGTGGGATCCAGGACTTTTGCAAACAAACCCATTTAAGCTGAATCCCATATAACATAGGCAGGAGTGGGGGTACAAGAACTGCACAACTGCCAGCTGCCACATTACTGAATCTTGGATAAAATGCCTATGGCCAGCTGTCCCTGAGATTTCCAGGGCTGAGTTAGGAAAGTCTTAACAACTCATCAGCTGCTACTAAAACCTGTACTCCATGAGAGGTTAAGAAAATACCAGGTGATTTCTTCTTATTAGGTCCCAACTTACCATTGAAGAAAGCAACAAGACAAGGATCCAAGGAGTCTCCTTTATTCCAGAGATCCCTTAAGGCCCCGTCCCTTCAAGAGGGACAGAAAGCTTTCAGTAGTGAGCAATTAACCTCACAGTCACCAAAAACCTGAAGTTTCATTTAACACATGAAATTTTTTATGCCTTTCTAAATTCATTAAACAATCTGTGCATTAGCAAGTGCAGGTTATAGTTTTTTTATTTTCATAAAGTAAACTAAATATAAACCCAATAGTTAAGAGTGAAATAAAAAACTGCAGATTTAGAATACTGATTCTTATGCCTCACCCATATTTGTATTATCTTCCAAGTGTTGAGTAAATCAAAGCCCAGGGAAAAATACATCCTGTAGGCCAGATCTTTCAGCAGGTAAATGGTCTGAACAACTCTTCATATATAATTATGCTGCCAAATACTTGATGAAAAGAATTGAGTGGATGTCAGCATATGCTTCTTGTAAAACAGACAAGAGGACCTTTGTCAGACAAGAAGTAAATTAAGATTCACTATAGGAACTGCATCCTACAGTTTAAAAGAAAACCACAAACACATGTGCAGGCCTGAAAATGGGGGTAAAATGCTTGAGGAGAAATGTCAGCTGAGGTCTGTTCTTTGCACAGAAGGAGACTGAACAGAAAAGGATACTATTATCCATTGCATCCAGAGAACTGGCAGGCTTACTGCTCAAAAGCAGCTGCTTGAATATTTAGCTTGAAAGGCGGACTACTCCTTGCATTTTCTCTGGTGTGGCTTTCAGCTGCACAGCAGTGCCAAATGGCATCATGCTTCCTGCGGGACCGGAGCGCCTTTGGGCTGGGTACAAACTGCACATGGTTTATAGGGCACCCTGAAGGGGGGACCACAGCACTGGACTGATGCCAGAGGGGCCTAGAAGCTGTTGCAGAATTTCTGAGGACGATGGCTCAGTATGTTCATATCAGCAGGGTGGCTGACATGATCCATTCTCAGTGCTGGCTATTTTGTCACAGAGAAAGACAAAGAAGGAAGGAAGCAGTGAGAGACAGCGAAGGACTCCTACACTGAGAGATGCACACAAGATCGGTCCATGCTAGTCAGAGCTGGGTATGACAGATGATAACTCCAACAGCCTCCATTAAACAGATACCGGGTTTGCAGCCTACACATCTGCCAGTTTTCTTGCCAGGTACTGAAAAGCAGCAGCCATCTAATCACTAACCAGCAGTAATTCCTTTTCCTGCTTCAGTCTTCTGTTACATGCTGTCACCTGGTCCCAGAGACTTAAAATATATGAATTAACAACATCTGACTTTTGTGTTGGAACAGTGGAGCAAATAACTGATAAACTGAAACTTCAAGAAAAAGGGCAACAAATTTAAGTTCACAAACCGAAAATGATTTGCAAAGCAGTAATTCAGCTGAGCGTGCAATTTTACACACATGCAGACACACAGGTTTTCCACATATTAAAATAATGCTACTAATTAAATGCTACTAATGAACAAAAGATGTGCTCAGCTCACCTTTGAAAAGCCTACCATGCAAGCAGACACCTAATAAATAGAGAGACAACTGTAGTCAGACACAATATGGCAATTTCATTCTGACACAAATCTTGCTGGCACAGAGGCTGAAGTCACACATTTTCATGCAAAGCTTCCAGACTTTTCCTGGTGTGAATATTTAATGTTTTGAGAGAAGCAAGAGGATTTTGTATTTAGAAGTTACTCCACCAGAAGCATGCATTGTTATCTTAAATGTTTTGCTTTAAATTATGAATAATCAACTTGTAAGATTGCTCACAGAATCTCCAGCCCCTGAAGAAGCAAACAAGATCTCAATCAGAAAAGCTGTGGGCAAACGGGATTACCAGTCTGACTTGCAAGTGAGAATTGCCTGGTGAAAAAAGGCAGAATCATGTTTCCATGTGGAAAATGTTAAAGTTATTATAACTAAATATAACAGCTCAAATTTTCCCCCTCTATTTTATTTCCAGTAATACACACACTCATGTCTGCTTGTTCCATTAGATAACAACAGGTAGCAGAACCAGTCATGTTCTTGTCCAAAATCCCCTGGGATTTGAGTCCTCCTTCCCAGCTTCCCCCAGAGGAGAGCAGAAATGCCAGGACCACACAGAAGTAGGCAGGCACATGCCAGGGGGAGAGGAATAGGAAATAGCTGCATGTGGCTTTCAGACCCATCTTCAGCATGGGCCTCAAAATAGCCACAAAAGAGCCAAAATTCCTATATAAATCTGAACAAGAGAGGAGGGAAAGACTGAAAGTATCAGAATGTTCCAATTTGGAGATGTCATTAAGAACGATAATTCTGAGCTAATTAAATGGGGGGGGGGGGGGGCAAGGGGGGAACATAAGAATCAAGCAAAGAATATCCATGTCATATGTCACCTAGATGGCAAGAGAGGAGGATTTATTCTGCCACACTGAGATACTCTGTATTCACAGTCATGGCCACAGTGCGGAATGACGTGAAGGAAAGGGCTGCTGCTTCATCCTTGTACCATTTGCTGTTACTGCACCCTCTGCCATCCAAATTCCCACTTTCTCTCACACCTTTACAAAATGTCAGTGCAGAGACTTTCTAGGAATTTGGGTCAAGTTCAAGAATCCCCATCTGCTCCTGTTGGAGAGGGATGAGATCAGACTGTAAATGAGTGGCAGACTCCTAGCAAGGAGACACGTGAATACAGTTTGGACACATATGAAAGTCAGTCCCAGCCTTCTTCATTTAAATTAACAACTTTAGACTCTCGTCTGTCTCTCTCTAATGAAACATTCATATAATCAGTTATTCATCCATTTAGGTTAAGTGCATGTATAGGCAAGTACTCTTAAGACATTTTATTAATCTACATTTATCTTAAAGCTGTTTAGAATTGCAGACGTGCATGCACAAGATGAATTCTTCAAGACTTAAAAGCAATTAGGTCTTGAGAAAAGTGGCTTTGGTAGCACATGCTCTCACAGATATTTAAATAAATTCAAATCAAATACAGGTTTAAATCAGCACAAGACTTCTCATTAGACAACAGCATTTTTTCAAGTTTCCAGAGCTTTTCTGCAGTGCTTTGCACTGTGTATGTAGGAGCATGCACCTGTGCTGGTAGTCAGCTTGCAGGAGGGCTCCCCTTACAAGCCTACACACACACAACATGGCTTCAAAAATTGAATTTATAACACTTTCTTGTTATAGCTGGTAGCAATACGGAAATACATATACAAAAGGTGTCTCTTTCTGGAAGTGTTTCTCCCCACCTGACTGGTTATCACGGTAGCCCAGCGCTAAAGTCAGGAGCAGAAGGATGGTGTTCATCCACTAACATGTTCCAACTTACCTCCACGGCACCCTGGAGAGTTGAGATCAAGCTTCCTTATTTTGTAAGAAGGTGAACATTTAAAAAAATATTAAAAAATCCAAATCAGAAATCAACTTACTTGAGAAATTAGGTGGAACATGAAACTCAAGGTGGACCATGTAAAGTCCCAAGTGAGCCTTGTAAAAAAAGCCATTCTGCATTTAACCAACTCTTACACTTCTAGATGTGCAGTAATTTCAAATCCTGCCTACTTAGGCTGTAACAGAAGACTCATGAATTTTACATCACTGGAAAAAGATGACCCTAACTCTGGCAGAAAGTATTAGAATTCCTTATAATCACAAGTGTCAATCTTGCTTACATCTATTTGTTTTCCTTTTAAGTCCACAAATGGACCTCAAAGGAGAATAAACAATCCATTTCTTGGCCACAAATGCAGCCAAGAAAACACAATGTGATTACATTCTGCGTGTGGGTAAGGCCTCCTGGTTTCAAACATACACATGAACACACAGATACATTTGCACATACACAGTCCCACATACTGCCTTGGTTAATAATCAGAACAGATCTTGATGAATCACCTCTAGTTGATATTTTTACAGTGTTTCTTGTAATAAGCATTCCCCAAATGTGCAAACTATTAAGAAAATATGTGAAAAACAGTCTGATTGGCAGACTAAAGTTGGGAGGCTGAATAACACGTAAGCCTGTTTAGCATTAATGCCAGAAATCCCTTCTCACTCTAAAAATCTGACATATCATTTACTTTATTAGTTCCAAATCAACTATTCATTTAATTTACAATAAAATATGAAATTAAAATTAATACAGATGATTCAAAATTGAAGTCATGCAAAGACAGTACTTCTTTTTTAATAGACTTTCATTTTCGAAGTGAATATTACTGCATGCTGCTGAATTCCTACAGCAGTCCACAAGGCCAGCACTGGAAGTCTATCGATACAACCATTAAGATTTCATTTACTAAGAGCTGATTAATTCAAGTCTTCCTTTTCCACGAATTAATACCACAAACTCTCCAAATATTGTGCATTTAGTTCTGAGTGTATGAGCAAAGAATGACCATCTTACACACCACATAGAATTACAATTTCACAGGTCCAGGACATGAAGCCTTTTTTAAATTGGGAAAAGAAAAAGAAAGGCAAGATAGTGCTTTACCCTAGTCAAAAGGTCACTCAACTCAGATTAACTTAGAATTCATGAAACTCTAGTCAAGAAAGTAAAAATGAAAGTCTGACCCTTAAAAAGGCCAGATGTCCCACTAGTTTCCTCTTACATTTTAGTCAAGCACATAGTTCACAGGCAGAAAAGTTTACTATGAGTCACAAATATGCCACCAGAAGAGATCCAAGAGTTTCCCTTCCAAACTACAGACAATTCCCAACAAAACAGAAGACACCATTCCAGCATCAAAGCCAAACAAAGTGAGCCAGAGGTCATCAGCAATCCCACCTAGTGGAAATGGCGATGCAGAGAAACAGCTCTGCAGGCAGATCCTGTGGCTGGAACAGCTCCCGGAGCATGGGGGTGATGAACTCCAGCAGAACAGCATCACAGTCACTCCAGCCCCTGCTCACTGCAGGAGTCCTGCTAACATTTGTGTTTACTGCTCCAAGTCAATGCCAACAACTTCACAGTCCCGACCTAATGAAAAGTGCTGTCCCACTCGACCTTCAACCCCCTCCATATTCCCACTCTACTAAGGTGGGTGCCTCTTATTCCAAACACCTCAAAGTCCATCTAAGACCATTTTCATCACACACACAGAGGCCTTCTTCCCTTTCAATCTTTTTACTCTACAAAACTTTCAAAGGGGTTGAAAATTTTCCCTTTCTTAATCTTGACAAAATCCTTTCCCACTAAGTCCTCTGTAACCAGGCTGCTGCACAGCACCATGGCTGGAAATTAGGGGCTTATATTGGAAATGCTGAGGTAACCTTAGACACAGCATCAAGCTGCGTGAAAACCCTATCACAGTACTGGAAAGAAAGTGCATTTAAAGCCTAAGAGGCTCTGTCATGCAGCACACACTGCTGCTGCATGCTCTCAAACTTTATTAAATGGGCCTGGGTGTGGCAGCAATGAAGCACAGCCTCCTCTGACTTTGTACAGTACGAGGGCTCATTGCCACCACCAGCTGTGACCACCTCCACCCTAACAAGGAAGGGAAAGAGAATGCACTAAATTAGAATCTAGTTTTGTCATCACAAAAAGAATAAGGGAACAAAATTAGTCTGTATCGAAGTCAGTGCTGGAGGGTTACTCTCACTACCTGGCCATTATTCCCTTTGCTATTCTTTGCCCAGCATTAACACCTACCCATTCCTCCAGCCCAGTGACTCTCGTTATCATCCTCATTCCTCTGTTATTACCAAACCAGCCTTCCTCTGGGAAAGGTCTATCTATCAGCTGCAATGAACACTGGCCACTGTATTTAGCATAAAATTTGGGACTTCTGAAATTAAGACAGTAAATCACCTCTATCCTCTGCACATAAGAGACAAGTCCAGATGTGACCAAGATATAATGATGCTATTTTATTAAAAGACGAAAAGAAAATTGAAGAGAAGTGAGTGAGACTTGGTCTCAGTGAACATTTGAAAGTTAATAACTCTACATTAATAACCCTGACGAGGACTGCTGTTAGAAAGACAAAAATATCCAGGAATTTAACACAGTAGGTTTTATTAAAACTATACTTCCACCTAAAGTGCTTTGGATTATTTAAGATTTATTTGCGTGAGAGCAAGGAGACCTCATCTAATCAGGAAAATGCTGCAACAGCCTTTGATTCAGAAGCCATCAATTTACTTTGTGTTCACAGACTATGTAAGATACCATATGAAATAATAAAAAGCAGTAAAGTAAAAGAGATGATATGGCAGAAGACCCCAGGTAGTAGCAAGGGGAAGAAAAAATAATTATGTTTTAAAGACAAACTACCTGCATGCACAGCTCTGAAATTATAACTCCCAACATCCCTATCACATTACTGTGTGAGCTGCAGATGAAACAAAGTAATGGAGAATAACAGGGCCACACTGCCTCTTTTGAAAAGAAAACTTCACCATCACGGAAATCTAATAAAGAGAATAAAAGCAACAGGCAAAATTAGGAAAGCAGAGAATGAAAAGTAATAGTATTGATTTAAGTGGTTCATTTTTTATTTATGGATATCTTTCCAGTGGATGTCTCAGAAGGATTTTATGTTTAATAGGCACCACCACTGTGCAAATGTTTTCTAAGCAAAAAGCCCCCACTCTTTACTAAGGCAATAAATGGCTTCATAGTAGAAAGCCCTATGAAGAATTCAAGAACCAAAATGAAATGTGGACCATGGAAAGCACAAGGAAACTTATCCTCAGTGAAAGCCCTTTGACACTGAAACAATTTAATAGAAGGTGGGTGCTACAGGTGATAATGTTTTCATTTGGTAACCCTGGTTGTCTGTCAGACATCCTTGACTTCTCAAAAGAGAAGGTGTATGTACTACTGACTGAAAAACCAACAAAACCAAAACAAAACCCTCCATTGAATACACAAGTCCTAGTCTCAGAGCCTTAAAGAGAGTTGCTTCCTACTTCTCCCCCTTCCAACTTCTGGTTTAAATTCTTCTAATAATTATGTTTTGAGTATTTATCCAAAATGCAGTCTATTCCAGAGACTTTAACTGTAAAACCCTGATTCAGCTAAGAAATTAAATCCCACTGCTTAAACTACAAATTTTAATCCATAATTAATATGTAAAAAAAAGGGCTCTATTTATTTGCATAAATTGTTCTCCTCCTTCCCCAGTCTCCATGAGAGAGAATGTTGTTTGCCAATATTTTACTTCATAATTTCATTACCAGTCTCTTCTTCCCTTTCCCATCGGTCAGGTTTTGTATTCAGATAGAAATGTCTTCAGATACTGCCTGGCAGTATCCTGGAAGCAATCACATCCAGCTGAAATTGAAAATGCTATTTAGTCTACTGTGATTTTGTTGGTATCAAATATTCAGATTAACAGTAAAGATGGTGGTAGGGAAACTGTAACAGCTTTGGGAAAATGTAACATACTCAGTACCCATTTCCTTCATTTACTGAGCAAACATGCTGCCCCTGGGCAAATGAGTGTCAGATGGCTAATAGTCTCTGTGCTGAAGGGAGCCAGGAAGCAGACTGTTAATGAAGCCCAAAGGGTACTGGAAAGAGGCAGTGGGACAGGACTGGCAATCTTCTTTCAGAACCCAGAGCCTCACTGGTGCAGCTGACCTACATTCTCCAACTCGGAGTTGAAGGCCAAGTCAAAACACGCATAAATAAAATAATGGCTCAGATTCAGCGGGATGTCCAAGCATCCCATGCTGGTGAGAACAAGCCTACTACTCCAGCACAAGCCACAGATGGTAAATATGATCCCAAGCCACTCAGTTTTAACTTGCAAAAGGCCCTTTACATAGCAGACCGTACTTTGCCAGAACCTTGCATTAGATTGCTATTTATTGGCTCTGGTGGTGGTGAGAAATCCAAGGCTTTAAATGACCAACATAACCCTTGCCTTTGAAATCTAATTCGAACCAGTTTTATGACTTCCTTCTTATAAGTAATTCCCTTTATCCAGGCATCTATTAGATTTAAGAAAGAAATCATAGCAAGCCTCAATTTTCAAACTCATTTTTACCCAGTGTAATCTTTCCTTAAAAGATCACAAATTTTCTTCATGATCTGCACATCTAAATATCTTCTTGCACAGCCAGGGGCAACATCTGCGTATTGAAAGCTTGCAGTCTGTGGGTTTCACTGTTTTACATCCAGAGCAAAGCACATGCAGACTCAAAATAATGCCATGCCTCCATTTTTCTCTTCAGCTAAAAAGGATTCAAACAAAACATATGAGAGGAGAATGCACTGGTGTTGATTTGTATTCTAGAAGTGAGCAGATGCTAAGAAATGAAAATTATTTAAGCAGAAATCTTGATTGCTATTCTCTGCAGAAGGGTTGCTGTAACATGAGCCTTTTGTTTGCTGAAGAGGCAGATAAACTGCACCACTAATTAGTCACATATAACACACACTTACCCAAATCCTCTATAGCACATGGCAAATGACTCAGTTCTAATGCTCTAAACGAACACACTTTCAACTGATATTCCGATAAACGTTGTATTAAGAGAGGTAAATGAAGGCAGAATAGATTCACAAAACCATCAAAGTGAAACTGATTTTATTTACTTAGATAAAACCCCCTGAAGCAGGCTGGGCACAAAGTGGAACAGACATCTTGTTTATAGATAAAATTTATTAAAGTAATTACTATCTCAAGTTCACAAATTGATTATTTTTTGTCCTGATTCCAGATTTTAGAATTACTAGAGCTGTCTTCTTCTGTCTTAATCACATTCCTGACTTTTCATGACTTTCTCAGCTTTGGAATAACTATCTATTGAATTGAAATAGCTAGTTGCTAACTTCCTTGAATGTAACAAAAATCAAGAAAGTACCTCTGAAAAAGTACTGAAACATTTTGCTTGTTTCTCAAAAAAACCCTGCTTCTGACCTCTTAACCAGTAAATTTCAACAGGTCATAAAGGGGGAATCCTGAAGGTGCTTAGAACGGGGCGGGTAAGTAAGGCTGCTAGACTGAATTATTTCATTATGGCTAAACTACACATTTATTTAAAACTAAATTACAAATCAGATTTTTCACCATTACTTTTATATATTTCTAGTCCAGTTAAAATTAATATTTTGACCTGCACAATCCTAAAGACCTACCCCCATTTATACATTCAAGAAAATACTTGGAAGTTACAAACCAAGCTATTCCACCCTACAACAGATTTTTGCCAATCCTGAATTTACAAGGAGCACTTAAGTCTTATCCCCACAACTGAGAACCTAAAGAACCCTCCCCTGACCTCACTCCTGTACCACAATCATGGCAGGATTCCTGTATGGAGACAAAGGCACAATTGTAGTGGGTGCTCCCATGCACCTCCTGGAGCCACCAGTTTGGCAGCAGAGCAGAGAAGACTACAGCAGCACAGCTTTACCACTCACCAGATACCCAGAGCAGGATCTGAGTCACCTCAGCCTTAGGTCCTGAAGAAAGCCTTCAAGCTCTCCTCACTTGCATTTTTCTGCTCTGAAGAAGCAGAAAACAAATATTTGAGGCACAAGGCCCCAAGAGCTAAAGTCTTCCTCTTCTTCTTGCTACAGCCAAGATGCCTGCCCTGGAGCAATGGACCCAGGTATAGGACAGGCCCTCTTTCCTGCCTTTTATCCTCACCCTTACTGGCAACAACAGAAACCACCTGGCTCCCTATATCAGATAGCACAGGCTGTCCTAATCACCCTGCAGCAGCTGCCACCCACTCTACCACTGCACTCTCTTTTCTGTGTCCCTGCACCAGCCCTGCTCTGTCCCCAGGATGTGAGGGACCCACAGCTCCGGCTTCGGAAGTTTCAGTCCCTAGAGCAGTCCTGCACAGAGAGGTGGAACCACCTCGTAATCTCAGCCTGCGTTGGCTCAAAAATACCAAGCAAACATCGGATTGTGCACTTTTGTGTACACATCTGGATACAAGGAGGCAAGGATGGTCAAAAAGATACAGCTGCCTAAGTGACTGCAAAGCTTTTGGCACAAATTCAGGTGTGCCAGGGAGACACGGCAGAGGCTTGGGAAGCACAGCAGCTGGACAGCCAAGACAGACTTGTTACAATGAGAGCAAGGAACAGAGCTCTGCAACAGAGAAACCTGAACTGGTTTAACTGGGTCCTTCTCCTTATAAAATAGTTATAAAAAGAAATGTGAGATTACAGGACCAGCTGAAACTGCTGTGCTAATAAAACACAGGAAACCATTGATCTCAATAATGTTTGCTGAATGCTTACAGAGAAACAGGTCTGCAGGGCTAAAATATCTTACCAGTTCTCATTTAATGTTTTTAGACATATACAGATCCTTGTGAAAGTCAAACACAGCAAGTGGAGAGAATCCACACCCAAATGATTCCACAGTAATAGTGGGTTTGCTGAAATTTTGAATGCAGAAGATAGCAAAGGTTTTCCTGCATAAATACAAGACTGATAACTTAAAAAAAGCTGTCCACAACCTGCCATAATAACTTAGTATCACCCATCTCAAAGAAACAAGAGCAACATAAGGAGTTCAGAGAAAAAACTCAGAAGTAAATACAATTTATTTTTTTCTTCACATGAATGACTGTGCAACTGAGATCCTCTTAAATTTAAGCATCACTAACAGATTAGCCAAAAAGCTAAACTAGAAACCCAAAAAGCAAAACTAGAACACAAAAAGAGAGATGGAATTTACTTAACAAGGTCAACAATAGATCCTGGCACATCTCTGCCTCAGGAAAAAGAATTTACAAATGGAAAAGACACTTACCACAGAGTTTTGTAAATATGGGTTGATGCTCACACACCACCACTCAGCGTAACATGCAAAAATTCACCCTTGTCAGATGCACACACATACCCCTGAAGCCACACATTTATGGCAGCTTTTTCCAGAACCAGTCAGAAGTTTTCCTTTATGTCCACAGCTGACGAAGTACCATTGCATGTGTACCTACCATATCGTGTCGAATTCTCCTGGGTTTTGAAATGATCCGCACTTCCTACTTAGAGCTGGAGCTAACTCATTTCCCAAAGAGTTTGGTTATACATCTCCCTTGATGAAAAATTTAAATTGTTCGGCTAAGAAGCAGTGTCTTTTTACCCCAAGACACTACTCCAGCAGGAGTTCAGTAAATAATGTGAAACAAAACCAGGGAAAGGAATCAAAGTGTTTTGTAACTAGCACAGAAAGGGTTTGGGGTTTGTTTTCACAAAGTTCAAACAGAAGAAGTTTTATGACTTAAGTAGAAGGAGTGCCAAAGAGTTTGGAGAAGGAAGGTTTCCATTAAACAGATCTGAACTGGTTCAACAGTAATTTGAGCTCTGTATGAGCTCACATTTTGCTGTGCCACTGTCAGCAGTGAAGCAAAAACTTCACAAAACACAGGAGGGAGCTGATGACAAATGAGAGGGCAAGATGCAATGCAAGGCCAGCTCTGAAATAGTTACTTGCACTGTATTACAGCCTGCCATGACAGAGCCTTTCCCACATTTTAAAGCTGCAAACGTAAACACCACTTAAAAGGAAATTTACGTGAATTGTGAAGCAGGGAATGAAAATAATGGGCTGGAAGAAAATGATGAGTTTTCCTATGCCTCAAGGAGCAGCCTTGGGATGTTCCGGCTCTCAAGAGGTAATCATGGTTACCAGGGCTCTCCATTTGTAGGGAGCGGGATTTCAGGATGGTGTTTCCTTTCCCCCACCCTTTGCAGGCTGTCAGGAGAGGCTGCTATCAGCTGTGGCAAACCCCACTCTGGGACATGGAGATGATGTACAGCAGCTCAGGACAGCTCATGGGCAGAAAGCTCAACTGCTTTTGAGGTCTGGCAGAGACAACTTAAGGAGTTGTCTTTCACCTGCACGTAAGTCAGCTCTGATTCACAGCAGAATTATAATTTTGATGGTGAAAAGCAGCTACTAAAAATGCTTTCTTGCAACAACACTGCCAAGAAAAGAGCCAGGAGACTCTCTGACAGCATCTGCAATTTATGGGAAATAGGCAATCAAGGAGCCATTGTGGGGAGGCTCAGTGGTGGGTAATGCTGCCTGGAGTTCATCCCTGTCTGCCAGCACCTATATCGCACAAGGGCAACTGAGCACATTCCCATCAGTTCCTGCAGCAGGTAATGCAGGTGACCCTTTGGAAAGGGGGGCCCACAATCCCACAGCATCAGCCCACAAGAGGGTGACTGGAGAGAGTCACACCAAATCTGCAGCTGACATGAGTCCCAGCTCCTGCCTGGTGCCAGGGCTGCACTTACAAGGGTGCGGATGCTGTCCCTGCATTCTCCCCTGTATGGCACACACAGGATGGCACCCAGGGGACTGCTGGGCTCTGGAAGGACATGGTGACATGGTTTGTCTGATGGGGATCTAACAAGACACCACTTCCTCTTGGGCAGCAT
The DNA here is from genome assembly GCF_020740725.1 of Corvus hawaiiensis. Classification (NCBI taxonomy): domain Eukaryota; kingdom Metazoa; phylum Chordata; class Aves; order Passeriformes; family Corvidae; genus Corvus; species Corvus hawaiiensis. The sequence continues at coordinate 72,950,183 of NC_063216.1, read as the reverse complement.
GGCAAGTCTCCCTTCTGACAGCTTAACGTTTGATCCACAGATCTGCACATAATCAGCTCAGTGTTAGGATCTGCAGTTAAACCCCATTTATTGTCTGAACCTGAAAATTAGAGACAAAAACCAGAAGATTCAGGGACAAAAAGTAAAGCAAGGCAGTCAGAGTTGTTTCTCTCCTCGCTACACATGACTGTAAATGCAGCCAAAGGACATCCACTGGCAGGCAGAATTGATACTGGTTCGATCCCTTCTAGAGAGGCGAGCAGGCTGTTACTATGCTCCAGCAGAAAAAGTTGGGAATTACTAAAAACCTCACAGAAGTTTGGAGCAGGGAGGTTCATTCCTCCTGGGGAAGGCAAAATGAGTCACCATCTGCAGTGGCAGCCCAGCTGCCCAATTCCTGCTCAGACAGTTTAAAGCCTGACTGAGTGGTGAACAGCACTTACAGCAAGACATCGCATCAAGAGAAACCAGGTTAATGGTACAGGAGGCAAGGCACAGGCTTTGCTCAACAGGAGCTCTCCTCTCCCAGGAGTTCTGCAGATGGCATCCTTCATACTGCAGCAAATCCAGACAATGCTGGAAGTGTTCAAGGCCAGACTGGATGGGGCATCGAGCAACCTGCTCAAGGTGTCCCTGCCCATGGTAAGAGTGGTGCAACTAGACAATCTTCAAGGTCCCTTCCAGCCCAAACCATTCAGTGATGCTACAAACCCTGGGCACACCTTACAAGAGTATCAACAGGAATCCTGCTATGGGACTCATACTTTGCATATAGGAAGGCAATTTTAAATATGGATTGGCTTGATAAAGGGGACTCTTTAGTACACCAGTGCAAACATGCAAATGAACAGAAACACATAACCTGAATAACCAAGATTTCTTTGCATATTGAGACTTGCCAGCCAGTTCTTCTTCAGGCTTCACTGTAAATGGAAACATAAGTATTTTTGATAACCAGTAATAATGACTTAGGAGAATCTCTCTGATTTTTATATATTACATGGGCAAGAAGCCAGACAGAGCATTTAGTTAATTAAAGTTTTATTGATAGTAGTAAGTGGTACATTTCTGACATCCTTCTTTTTTCCTCCCCTGTAGAATGTGACCCTCGCCTTCCTTGATGTGCAAACAAAAGAAAATAAGAAAAAATAACTATGTTACTTCCTGCAAGAGCCAAGTAAAAAAGCTACCACAAAAATAAATAAATAACAACCAAATTCATCATTCAACATAGCCATACCCACAGAAACACTAATTTGCAGATGAAATGGGAAAGAACCTTGCCTAGGCTGCTAAAGAGAAATTAGATAGATACATTTCAAATAAAAAAACAAAGGCAGGAAGTAGGAAAAAATAATGAGATCCTTATACTCTGCAAGTTGGCCAAATGCATCAACCCTTGTTATATTTGGTTTTCATGTGTTACTCACTAGGCATGTTCATGCACTGGGAAGAAAACCAGATAAAACATGTGGTTATTGGCCCACAGAGATATCACAGCTAGAATGCAAGCTCAGGTCTGCAGTAGCTTTCCTTAATAAGTTCTTTCTCTATTTAAGCAAAGATTGATCCTACATGATGTGACAGGCCACCGATACAAATAAATTGCCTTATGATATGATCTGTGAGCAGCCAACATATATTCACCATGGGCTGAGTTCTGCACTAGCATGTCTAAGTTTCCACTTCATGTAAAATCAACTTTTATCTCTCTGTGATACAACCCAGCAGTTGAAATCAATGCTTAGTCTTTCAACCCAAAGGCCTGCAGCCAGTTTACAACTACATAATTTGAAATAACAGGAGTTTCCGATCCATTCCAATTTTCAAGCCTTTGTGATGCACATGTCATTGAATTACAGGAACAGCTCATGCAGTTACAGAAAGCTTCTAGAAGGAAGTGATAACTGAACATTACCCTTTACAGCTGTAACCAAATAATGGGACTGAAATACATTGGGTTTTTTCCCCGCCTCCAGCTTTACAGAATTTCATGTGGTTCATGGGTCAGAAGGTCAGCAAGGACAAAAGTATTATCTGCTGTTCCCCACTCGCTACCCACAAACTGCCAGTTAATGCTGAAGGAAATCGGAGTGGTTTGCTTGCGCAACAGGCCTTTCTAAAGAGGTAGCAACCATGTAGTAAAGCATTTACACACGAGATAGGGCTAGGATGCCATTCTGATGCCCACATCTTAATGAAATCAGCATGGCTCTAGCAAAACCAGAGCCACCACAGGGAGTTCCCTGGGTACAAAGCTAAGCTGCAAAAACACATCCAGGGAGAGATTGTTCCGTAACCATGAAGCAAATACAGGGCCAGGTCAGGAATTTAGGTGAAACAACCTTCTTAGATTTCTTGTATGATAATGTAAGTGTGCACATGCAACCCGCCCCATAACTTTTGGCCAGCTTCAGCCAAATTTTTAAAGGGTTTGAAGCCTCCATGAAACTCCCCTAAACTTCATGTAAACTGATGGCCGAGCAATGAAAGATGCCAGGAGTCCTGGCTCTGACAGGCTTCAGTTCAGTGTTGCCAGACAACAACTGCAAGTAACAGCCTTTGGCAGAATGTTAAAAGCAACAACAAACAAACAAAGAATTTGAATCAACAGGAAATGAATTGTCAGAAAAACAAACCCAAGGTTTATGGAAGGCAAAACTGGAGGATCCCCACACTGACCACATGTGAACTGTTATGACAACACTTACGCAACACAGAAGAGGTCAAGTTTGTGATGATGGAGTGAACGATTCACACAAGCTTATCTCATACAGCTCAGATAGAAAGTGTACAGCTTCGGGCTGTAGCAGAAATACATATGGTACAAACAGATATACCCTTCTTTTTTCTTAGTTACCTCATATTTCACTTTTTTTACAGTCTAATATTACAGTGTGACCCATTTTCTTTCAAAGTTTATCAAACACGATGAAAGGATCAACTCTAACATACCTACCTACCTCATTCTTTCTCAAAGTAGGTGTCCTGTTAAGACAGTTCTGGCTTCTGGGGCACATTTAAAGGAAAAAACCAAAACCAAACGCACACACAAAAAAAAACACAAGAAAAAAAAAAACCAGCCCAAAACAAAACAAAAAACCCCAGCACAAACAAACAAAAAAAGCCCCAGAAGCCAAAATTATTCCAATTTAAAATAAAAATACCTCTTCTATAAGGAAAAACACACCATCAATGTCATGAACATGATTAAAATTTCAGAATCTTTCAAGAACCACTTCCAGTAATTTTACAAATTTCCTGTTGTTTGTAAATTACAGAATTGGCATCTACAATCTAAAGCATCTTTCACTTTAAGGAAAAAAAACCAAACCCTACTAACCTTTAAAAAATTGCCATATATGGGATGGAAATGTAACTCTGCTGCAATAAGAATAAAGCCAGTTTCCTCCAAACCCTAGATTAAATTATAAACCCTAGGCAGAGGTAAAGAAAGGCCTTCTCAGAATGCTCTAGTCCCTTCTACGAACTTTAAAGTAGTAACACTTAAATCTAGTCTAGACTTTCAATGTCCCAAACTTGAATGATTCAAGCTTTTTAACTTCCATTCAACCACTCTTCATTTAACACTTTGTTTACAGAAAGATATTTAAATTGTTCTAAAGAGCACCACAGCTCACTGTAGAACCTTTTGATTCTCTAGCAGGCACTATAATTTATTTACTTTAGGTTTTCCATTATTCAGGTGCTGGCTAGTGCACATTCAAATGAATCACAAACAGCAGAACAAACAAGACAGTTCAGGCAAAGGAACACAATTCAAACAACATCCAGTATGGGAGACATTTAGACGCCCAGAGAACTAGGAAATTCTTGCTCTGCTTTTAACTTAGCATGTTTAGAACCAAAAAATTATCATTACAGAAGACTGAAATTGCTTAAAGTTACACAGAAATGCCACTAAAAACTCCCTATCTCTTAATTTTCACCAGTGATACAAAGGCATTGTCCAAAAACACTGCAATAAATAGATACTGCAATGAATTCTTTCCAAAATTCCTTCCAAATTAATATCCAGAAGAAGAGGAGAGAAACCCCAAAGCCTGTTACAGGACTACACTGTTCTTCCAAAATACACAAACATTGGAGTGGTGCAGTGACCAGGTGTGTGCTACCACCCCAAGACCACGCAATTTAGAGAAGTAAGAATTGTGCTTGGAGACCCACCATCCTTTCCACTAAAAAAATAACGATCCTGGATGGCCCTTGTGATCCAGGGAACTTACCAAAAGGAAAAAAACAAAAACAAAAAAACCCAAACAAACAACAACAACAAAAACCCACAAAACACAAAAAAAACCAAAAAAACCCAACCAAACAAAATTATGTTATGCTCAGCCAAAATTGCAATGAAAATTAACATTTGACCAAGACAGAGAAACTGACATTTAATGAAGCTGCAGTTGATGACATCCCATAAAATTATGCCAATCACTTGTCTTTGAGTCAGCTCCATCTCCACATTTAGTACAGGGCTCTGGCTGACTCACACCAATCCTGGGAGATAAGTAAAGGAAATTTCGAGCATGATTTTGCTGCAGCTTTTCATGATGAACTGTAAATTTGCCTAGTTCTCTTCATTTGAACTCTAGTTATTTGAAAATTTAATTTAAATTCCAATTTGTTTTTAGGAATTTTCTCAGAAGCAACAAGCTTAATGGGGGTAATGCTGGATGCACAAAATTGGCAAGTAGAGAAATGATCTAGTCTAAACAGATTCTGTTTTCAGTAAGAAGCAGCTTTTTAGGCTGCTTACTTGCCTAAAGGCATTTATGGGAAGAAGATTTCTATATTGGGATAGTGAGTTTATGCTTGAAATATAAAGTTTATATTATCTTTTCATTATGTTTCTATTTGCATTGTTTCATCTTGTCTGTTGTTCTCTTGGTTCAAAGTCCCAAGTTCACATTCTATCCTTGCATTAATTAGTTATAGCTTTAGGCAAGTCAATTCAGGCTTTGTTTCTTAATCTTTAAAAGAAAGACAATAGTAAATATTTATGTACTCTAAATAGATATTGGAAAGATGTGTTACCCTGACACAGTCAGTTTTTCAACCACACCACTCTATAAAATTCTATGCAAAAATTACCCAGTCTACCCACATTAACTGGAATGGTTGTAATTTTTGTAAATGGCCTGTGGCATTCCCTATTCTTTCCTTCCTCAAGGAGACCATTTCCTACAGTACATTTCAAAAGCCTCCCAGGCAGCAAACCATGCTACCCAGAGCTGAGTTCATGGCATCCTAACTATGACAGTTAAAAAAAAAAAAAAAAAGTACATTGATTACAGAGACATTTAACCTTAGGAATCTGAATTACTGTATATCATAGTACAGAATTTTTTTCCACTCCTCTTCCTGGGGGAAAATACAGAGGAGTAAGAGCTCCTTATGTCATTGCTTTTACAGCAATAATTTTTCTGTGATATTCAATGTTTTGTTGACTAGTGTCTGTAATCTGGTCCTTTCTAAATCCAATCTTTGCCTGACTTCCTCGCACACAAAACATCTGCACTTACAAAGAAAATTAACTACATCTGTGCCTGCTTTACTAGTCAATTAATCAGCTTCCTATTAGGGAGAAAAAATATCCTAAACCAAGGTGGGAATCTGGAGATAAAATAAAGATGAACCTCAAGCCTTGTGAAGCATCAAACCTGAGCAGGAAATCAGCTGGGGCTTCTTCATCATTAGAGATAAAACAGGAATAAATAAACTCACCACTGGCTCAAACTTTAATTCTTAATTCTGCTAGTGCTGATGTTACTTGCAACAAAGAGATTAAAACCCAATACTAAAATGGGAGGAAGGGGTTGAAACAGTCCCTTAGAGCAGTCATTTAACAAAGCACCACTTTATCAATGCATGCCATGCCCAATTTGATTCATTAATTCCATTTCAGTGCTGGAAGGAATAAAGTCTTTGAAAGCACACACTCTTCTACTTTAAAGCTGATTCTAAACTCTTGCCTTCAGAGCACAGAACAGCACTCCCCCTATATGCCACCAGATGCTGACAGTCAAAATGATTAAGCATTAAAACAAAGCCTTCCATCAATACAAAAAAGAATCCACAGGGAAGTTGAACAGGTGACAGTACCTGTTCTTCAGCAACAAGTCTCCTTCATAATCCTGTGGTGGGAATGAAAACTACAATGCTTTGGAAAACAACTTTACTGAAAGCTGATATGAGGATGCTTCAGCAATTAAGAATTTTGTACACCAGACACCGAGATCTTAATTAGAACATCAGTATAAACCTGGGCATCCTTCTGGGGCAAAGCTGTTGCACATCACACACTGAGCCCACCACAACCTCAGCACCACAGAAATTAGATCCTCTCCCTGGCAGATGCTGCCTGCAGTCATCCCGTGCTAGCAACACTAGGACAGCTTTGGGGAAAGGAAGAACTACTTAGCCACAGGAAATCATGGCAGTGGATTAGGAAGAGACTAGACAGACACAGGAACTACAGTTTGAGCAAAAAATTTAGCTACTTAGGTATCCATATGGCCCACTGCCACAGCATACAACAAGTCCCCTAGGACTTAAATACGTCCCCATCCTGAAGTTCTTTTCCCAGTTCCTTTAAAAAGATATCCCAGTATCACTGACCTGACTGACTCCTGACTGCATTTTGAGTGGGCCTCCAGTTTTAGAGTCATCTGCTCTAAAATTACACAATTAAAGTGACAGCAGTTCTAGAAATGTTCTAGAAGAAAAGCACTGGTCTAACTTGTATTAAGCCCTGCTTTCTTTGAAAATCAGATTTACTGTATAGACCAGTGTTTCTCCTCCCTGCAATATTTTTGGCTGAAGCTGGCAAATGGATTACATTTAGCTAAAGAACACGTTGTCTTGGATCTGTTAATCCTATTAGTTACCTGGAAATAGGTACCAAGGTTGAGGAGATGCTTTTTTAGTGCTTCTATAGAGAAAAAGTAGGCCCTAACTAGCTGCAGAGCAATGAAGCAGCTTTATATAGATACATAATGTTACACTGGAAGTTTAAGTAAAAAATCTGTCTCTCCATCAAAGCAGCTGCATTCAGTGCAAGAAAAATTTTTCCACTTCAACCCTCACACCAACATGCTTCACCTTTTTCTGTCTCTAATATCCATTCACACACCCTTACTTAAACTGTTAAGTTCTTCAGGGCAGAGACTGTCTCTTTACAACAGTGATAAGCAGGAAGGGCCCTCAGGCCACTGGAAAAAAATCCCCAATAGCTGGCACACTTATTTTCTAACTTCATGTGCTAACTTGTCCTCAAATCCTTAAGCAAAGAAATTATTTTATTTTGCTTACATACTACACTGAAAAAACACCCAACCAACAAACCAAAACAAAACCAGTCATTGCACATTCAGTAAATTAGATTTACAGAGGAAACTTTGAAGGTACAGCACTTTTGCCCAATTAGGAAAAGGATGTACCATATAACATGGCCAGGTGATCCTCTAACCTCTCCCTCTTTATGCCCAGTTGAATCAGTCATTAACTGCAGACAAAGCAAGACAGGCCCAAGAACTCAGATTGGAGCTTCCCCAAAAGAGATTTTTGATAAAATGGCATCTGTAACATCGGCTTTGGCCTTTTAAACTAAATCCTCCACCTAAGACTGACAAGCACATTCACAAACTCCAGTCTTCATTACAAGCTTCAAGGCTGGCTTTCTAGTTACTCTGTTTCAGAAAAATATTTTTTTAAATCTTTTCAACACGATTTAGTTTCACACCAAGAGATAAATGCTTTCTGCTCTTCAGAGACATTAATTTTCTTGAATTCTAAACCTTGCTTTCAAGGTATTTTCTGAAAAAGGAAGAATATGTTTGCTCGTATTTTGTGTAAGAAGTTTATGACTTGCTCAGCCTTCTTGTACTTGAAAGAACAAACAGATAAATGAACAGTAATGGGCAGGCTAACATTGCCTTTGGAGAGTCACTCCCACAGTTGCAATCTGTGGTAACAAACCACTCACAGGACAACCCTTGCATAGCCAGGGCTCCCTTCCAGAACACACCAGACTCCGTGTGCCTGAGCACTTCTGATCAGGCACTGTGTCACTGCGCTGCTCACTATGACAAAGGACACAGGAGAATGGTGGGACAGTGACAAGGCAAGCCAAGCTCACCTTCCAAAGGGCACCTTTTTGTGTGGCAAAGCCACTGCCCACACCCCTGACATGCTGGGTACAACCCCCAGCACTTGTTTGCTTCTGCACATTAGACAGGGATGGCCTCAAATGTATTTGAGGCTTGGAAGAAAAGATTGGTTTACTTTTAGAAATACCAAACCATTGCCTTCCAGCCAATGAAAATCCCCAAACTACCATGATTCTCTCCCTAGCTTTTCCTACATTCTCACGTGAACTGGGTTATGAATTTCTGACAGACTGTTTTCAGGGAGCAGCACTGATGTGCCAGGTATTATGAGAGTTTAAGAGGTGTTTTATAGCTTGCCTTATATGTCATAGATCTTCTTCACGGACAAGTAACCTCGAAAAGCCCTAGGATGAAAAAAAACCAAATCCAACCACAGGACCATGAAAGAAATCATAACCCAATGAAACTCCTCCTCCCTATTCTCTCCAAAAATAAACTCCACAAATCCCAGTGGCTTCAGATAAAAATTGGCTTTCTTCTTCTACCAGCAGCCAAGCCCCAAACTGCATCTCAAGGTGAGGCCAAGCACCCACTCTCCCTTGAAGAGCACCAAGGAGCTCAACCATTGCAGCAAGTCTGAAGGACATAGCAGCAATGCAATGTGACACTCAGCAAGTCATCTTTGTCCTCAGTGACACTTCAGAGGAAACTCAGGTAGCAGAGACATATTTCAGTGAAACAGCAGAGCAGTGTACATGTTTGAAGGGCTGCTCAGCTAGTCCTCGTGCCAGGAAGAAGAAAGGTTACTCTGACTTAAAACTCCTCACTCTTCAGAGGTACTGAACAGTAAAGCTGTACCTCTGTGGTGTTTCTAACATGCAAAGCTACCCCAGACCATTCCCTCTGAGCCCTGTCCTTAAGTGCTCCACTCAGCTAGAGGTGCACTTCACCCAGTTGACAGCATAAACTCCAGCTTCCCTGAAATCTTTTCAGCTTGTTTAGAAGCATCCAGCACAGGCACTGGCCTAGATTAGGAATGCAGTTATGCACACACGAATGGTCTTGACCCACTTCTTGTCACATCGTCCTGGCTACTCAGAGCTGTGAACTCTATTTATTATTAGCACCAGAACAAAAAAAAGCCTGTGTATGTACATGAGGTCTGACAAATGCCCACTCACTGCACAGGCAAGGAATGAAAGGAATTGTTCTACTATTTGCCTTCATCATCCTCCTCTCGCCAGCCCACTGAATGCCATGACTATTGAAATACCTTTGATGGGCAGTGTTTGCCTCCCCTTCAGGGCAGACACTGCTGACTGAGTTAGTTAGCACCAGAGGGCACAAGCATGGTGAACTGGACATCCTTCAAGGAGCACAAAAGAACTCTTGATATTCAAGTAAGGAAAAGCAGCTCACAGTGAGCTCCCCTCCACACAATAACACTTTCAAGACTTAGTTTCCCCTGCCTAAAATATACTAGACTACAAACCAGAGGGACTGCTTCAAATGAAGCCAAACATGAGGACAGTTTCTCCTTCAGAAGCATTCCTGGGTTTCAGCTCTCCTGCTTACAAGAAAGGTAAGTAAGTCCCCAGTACAAGGTAAAAAATAAGACCCATCCCACCACAAGCAGCAAGGCTGCTCTCCAGGATATTAAAATACCCCGCACAGCAGCAGCACTTTTCACGCTTCATCATCACAAGCTCTCTACAGGACTCTAATGCAGCTCTCACAGAGAGTCTGTAAATGTAAACGGCTGAGATTTGCTGAAGGACAGCACAGAGGTTTTACAGTTCATCCTGAAAGCACAATGCTGCCAAAAATTGCAATATAAATGTAAAAATAACGAAATTGAGCTCATCTAAATGAAAGGGATTTGTGCCACTGTTCCTAAATGACTGCACTATTTCTTTCTTTGAAGAGGAGCATGTATGTGCACAAAAGGCAACTTTCTGCTTTCATGTTGTCAAAGACATTTTAAAAATGTAAGCAAATCCAAAAGTTTTGCTTCAAGGATAAATAAAGCTAAACAAGGCAAAGGTTATTTCATTTGTGCTCCCTGCTGACAGCATAAAACTAGGATCCTTGTCCCACCTAAGCAAGCTGATGATCTGCTAAAGACTCAAATTCCACTGCAAACTACATCTATGCTACAAGCAAACTGCACGAAGTCACCACAAAACCTGCCCCTTCAGCTACACGCCCAGGCTAAACCAGTGGAGGAAACACTGATTTCAAAAGTTATTTTTAAATGTGATACAGGCCAGCAGACAGCACTGCACACAAACGCTCCAAAATCTTTGCGACTTATTCTTTTGTAGACACAGTTGCAAACACTGCTCTCCCACCTGTGAGAGTCCCACCCTTCATTGCACAAAACTTACAGCACTGGACTAAGCACAAGATATAGGCTGTCAGCACAAAAGATGTTTTGAAACCAAAGTTACAAACAGGACTGACTTGACAATTATAACCACCAAGCACCAAACACAGCACTGTAAGGAAAAGCACTACTTCAGTTTTCCCAAAGCAACAGAGCACAAAGGTAGCAGGTAACCTCCAGTGCTTTGAATGACATAGAAAAGGGAAGAAAAGACCACATCTTTCCTTTTTTTGCAGATACCAGTGCTCCCTGCTCATATAACCCCGTAAGATTTCTGCCACAAGAGAACTGCCACAGGCCACTCCCTGCTGTCATGCAACACCCACAGCCCTTCATACCAACACCCCAAAGCAGAAGAGCAGCCAGGTGAGAAGAGCAGCTACGTGAGTGTCTGTGCATAGCACAAGGAAGAGAAGCCACCCCTTCAGAAACCACTTTTTAAAAAAAAAAAGCACAAGCCTGGTTTCTCAGGGTGGGGATCTGCACTCAAACCTCACCCAGCTGCTGGGGTCACAGAAAGGCAGTCCTGCTCTTGATGTGACCCGCCTGGCTCTGCAAAGCCTCCTCTGCCCTTCTGCTGGCACCTGCTCACACACAGCTGTACAGTGGGACAGATGAAGGACCTCCCCAGAGACCCAGCCAGAAACCCATGGGTAAAAACAGCACCCACTACCTGAAGGCAGGTATAGAAAGAAGGAAAACGTCCCATTCTTTTTCTTCTCTCCTGTGTATGCTGAGTATCTTTGTTTAAGTACTTATCACTACAAAACCCTTGTTTTCCACAGTCTAACAAAGACCAACATGCATGGTGGTGGTGGAAGAGCAGTCAACCACTGAGTGCATCACAGCTGGGTGACCCAACCAATTTCCACATTGTGCCTTTTGGGCTGTGCCTCTTCTCCCACTCCTTCTGGCAGGAGCAGTACTGTCATTTCAATGCTTGCCAATAGCTCAGGACACACAAATTCAAGTTCTTGCACCACTACACAGTTCCTGGGTGGTCACAGGGAACTCATTTTCTTGCTTGTGCTTTTATTCCCCATCTGCAAAGGAAAGGTGTCTTCCTCACAATGGGAAGATGTGGTACCTTCCCACTTCAGTGTGGTTCTAGAAGGATTAATATAAATGAAGCATTCACAAAGGTAAGCCTGACAAGAGCATGCAAGACAAGTGGAAGTATTACTGATAAATGTAGTTCTAAACAGGTAATTTATCTTTCTCCTAAAAAAAATATTTTTCCTGTCAAATTTGCAGCTTTATGTTCAGGTTAGCATGTGAACAATTCTCTTTCCACAGCTGAATCCTTCCACTGTCTTATGTCAAAATGAAACATCAAAACCCTGACTTACATGCTTTTTAAATAAACACAGAGGAGTTGCAGGCTCCTTGCAATATTATGTTGTGCTGCAAACCATACTTCACTGACAGTCAAAAACACACCAGGTCTGGCCAAACCAGAACAAACTTTAGAGAAATAACTGCGTTGAAGAAGCGTTACGCACATTTTCTTCTCCTTCACAGTGAGACGGTGCATGTATCTTGCTCTTCGATACTGTGTCAGAATGGTATCAGCCCCGAGCTGTGTCAGACACGCTCTTTTTGTGTTCTTATGAGATGCAAATAGATCCAAAGTTGTACAACGCAGAGATGTCAGGTACAAAACGGCTCAGCAGAAGCTGAGCATTGAAACTGGCTCTGTTTACAACTACCACAGTCCCAGAACAGACTAAGAGTTGGCCACATGTATTTAATACTGTTAACCATGTACAAAGATAACATAGCTTTATTCAATAAAATATTTTCTTTGAAACTTTGATAGAGCCAAAGTTCTGTTAGAGCCAATTAGTGGTTAACAGTTCCACTCTTCTTCCCACAGCTAGCAAACATGATTATTTCCTTCTCTCTTTCCCCATTTTTCCTTCTGCTCCAACTTTTAGGTAATTTTCCTGTCCTTACTGATGTTGTGAAGAAGTGCTCTCAAAACCAGTTGTTTCTCAGCATCCTGAGTACGGGCCATGTGTAAAAACTGAGTGACTTCCCCACCCCCATCCCAGTCTACCGCTCTCTCTCAAGCCAGGCTGTTCCACTGCGTGACTCTGACAAACAATCTGCCACTTCAGCAAACGCACTGACCAGAGCCACCGCACAAATCAGATTGTGAAGGAGAGCGTGTGCGAGAAAGATCTCCCAACTGCAGCTGCCACACAGCTCCTCACTTAACCAGTCGTGCAGGGGGGGTGCAGGGTTCAACACAGTCTCAAAACCTTTAAATGCCTGGAGGTGAACTGGACTTCAGAGAAACTTCTTAATTTTGAAGAGAGAAAAAAGATGCTAAGACTGAAAAAGAAGGAAGAGAGTAAATTAAGGGATATGAGATCTGAAGCAGAAAGAAGAAAGCAAGTGGGAAAGTATTGTGAGGACCTGATGAGAGAATTCTCCCCTTTCTTCAAACTTTTGGGAAGCATCAGCATGCCATTTCAATTAACAATACTCAAGTGGTGAAGACAATATAGCGACACTACTCTTGAGCATTAGGGATGCAGAAGTGACATTTCACCTGCCAAAATCATCCCTGGCAAAACTCTACCATCACCAGTGGAACAACACCAAGCCCAGAGTTGCATTAAGACAATAAAGGCTTTGTTTCAGGAGATATGGGGCATTTCTGGTTCCTTATAATAAAGCTCAGCAAACAATTGTTTATTGTCCCTGAGCAAATATCGCTGACACCAAACCAGCAGCCACCACATTCATAGAACACACTGTCCATATATTGCTAGGAAAACATCCATCAACAAAGCAACAGATTGCCACTGTCCTGTTCATATCACGAGGAAATTAAAGACATTTTAAATGCCTCCCAAACTGCCTACCAGATCCACAAGCAGTCATTCTCATTTTCAGCAACATCCTTCCACACTCCTACTTCTCTGCCAAGTCAATGAAAGTTAAATGTCCTGACTGGTGCTACAGGACTCAGTGCACACACAGACATACAACAACGCTCCACTGCCAGAGTTATTCAACAATACTCCCACCACAAACTATACACTGCAACCACACTATGCTCGCACAGAAGCATCTTTTTCTCCTTCCGTTGCATTTTTGTTTGACCATGCGAATTCTCAATGAAATCCCACAAGTTCACATGTTCCTACCGCTCTCTCGAGTTTGCCACAAGCATGCCCTGGACTTACAGACTCTGCTCCAACGCCAGCCACGGCTGTACACCACATCTGCACAGTATCGATTTATGCCAGACCTCATTAAGCTATGAAAAAACTCAATGGCTGAAGCAAACAAGTACTTCAGGCACACAAAGTTCCTGTACTGCACCCTTTCTCCTTATGCACCCCCAAAGTGAGTTCATCCGTGCAGTTTCCCTGGCCAGCTGTGCAGCCTTTCAACCCAATGCATAGGAAAACCTGGACATTTGAATTCTCGGGATCCTTGAAGGAAACTTTGACCGATCCAGGTGGGAGCGGTGGGAGCAGAGAAGCAGCTCCTCGGGGCTTGTCCCGCTCCCAGCTTCTACTTGTTTTAAAGATCTGTAAGGAGACATCCACTGCCCACACCAGAAGTTCAGCTGCTCTGAATGCCCATTTTACAGGGCACCACATATAGGAAATACAATATTTATCTTTTTTTATCTGCTTTTCCGACTCCTCTACACATCCACCACTACCCACTCCCCCAGTCCTGCCAGCCTGCACCCACGGACCCCGCGGGACTATGGGGGTGCTCACACGGCTGCAAGAGTCACCAAAGGATCAAAGCTGCCCCCAAGAAGGCGCCGAACACACCACGGACACACCGAACACCCACCGACCCCAAGGCCTCGGCGAGCCGGGGACACCCGCAGGGGGCGGCGGGACCGGCGGCACCGCCGGAGCCCCGCGCACCCCGGGCACCCTTCTGCTTGCTCCCCCTTTAATTTATGCAGAGCCACGACGAACTCCCCGTGCTTCCCTTCACGAAGGAAGGCGCGGGTGCCCCCCCAGCCGGTACCCGCCGCTCCCCCCTCCTCCCCGGGAGCGACCGTCCCTCAGCCCCGCCGGGCTGGGATATCCCGTCGCTCCGCGCCAGCGCCTTTGTGTGCGGAGAAGACACAGAACCTACCTCGGCGGGGCGGCTCTGCCCGCCCGGCAGCGTGGGGGACGAGGGCAGGGGGAGCCGAGGAGGGACAGAGAGGAGCAGCCGCTGCCTTCCCGCCCGCCCGATGCCGCCGGAGTGTCCGCCCGGCCCCGCCACACGCGCGGAGCCGGCCCGGCCGCGCCTGAGGGGAGCGGCGGGGCGGGCCGGGGGCGGGCCCGGCGCTGAGTCACCGCCGCGGCCGCCCCGCCGCCTCCTTTGTTGTCAGGCGTGGAAAAATCCGGGGTGGCGGGGATGGCTAGGGGGAAATCCCGAGGGAAACGGGGGGAAAACGGGGCCGCGTGGCGGCCCGGGCCGGGCTCCACGGGCTCAGTGCCGCCCCGCCCCGGGAGGAACAACGCGCGCGGGGCCAGCCACGGGTGGGTCTCAAATTCCTGCCGGGGCCGTGGGTCCGCTGAGCGGCCCCGCTCACCTGCGGGAGCCGCCGCTCTCTCCAAGGAAGAAAATCTCCCAGCTGTGCCTAACTTTCCCGAGTGGTTCCTTCCCGTGTCCCTGAGCCCTGTCGCTGTGGATATTCCCACTTAATTCTGTCGGAATTAAGATCCCCATCCAAGTCAGAGGCCAAGAGGTCACGGCCAGCCAGACAAAACGTGTTCAGTGCATGCAAAATCTGTCTCGAGTGAGCACTACACGATGGGGACGTGAAAGAGAACCTGGGACACGGCATAGATTGCACAGACTTTGGGAATGAACCCAAACAAAGAAAGACATT
This sequence comes from Corvus hawaiiensis, assembly GCF_020740725.1. Lineage (NCBI taxonomy): Eukaryota > Metazoa > Chordata > Aves > Passeriformes > Corvidae > Corvus > Corvus hawaiiensis. The sequence continues at coordinate 72,934,804 of NC_063216.1, read as the reverse complement.
TGAGGATGAAATATGTGTTTATACACTGGGGTACGCACTGGGATTAAATAGATTTCTTTTGTATATTTATCGCTGGGATTATTTTGGGTTTCTTCAAAACAGATGACTTGAATCACAGCACCGCGGCTTGAGTCATCTGAGGGATGGAAAGCTTCAGGCTGATCTGGGGAGCTCAGTAATTTGAGGAGCTGAGCACTCGGCATCCCTTGGGCTGCGAAGACAGACCCTTCCCCTGCAAAAGCCCCAGCCTCAGAAGTCCCAGCAGGAAGAATGTTGGGTGCTCAGTAGATGGTGCTATTTCCACCGAATTTATGCTAAATAACCCACTGCCCCAGGATGGGAAGGGCAGCGAGTGAGTTGGAAGAAACATGTTTTCTGTGGGGCAGGGCTGAAATCCGGAGTGCTGGTTTGTACTAAAGAAAAAACTATTCAGGTCTTTGTGTGCAGCTGTTCTTCCACTAGGAATAAACGACAGCCGGGGTGAAACCTAGGAAATAGATGAAATCCAGGGCACCAGTGGCTATTGTCACATCTGGTTCAATTCAAGCCTGCTGCCAAGCACCAACATACACAATCAGAGCTGTCCTGTGAACAGATGAGATGTTAAAAAATGCTCAGTGCTCCTCCAAAAGTCTCTTGTGACATGCCAAGTTGGACAACCGTTTGTGTTGTCCATGTTCACAGTGTCCGCCCTGGCAATGGGCAGCCTCATTCCCCAGCACTCTTTCCATTACAGGAGTGTTGTGAGATATAGTTGTTTTGTATGTGGTGCTCATGGACGCTGTCTGAAGAAAAACCTCATAAAAATTGATTTTTAAAAAATAAATGTGGTAAAATTATGTGCCTGGATGAATGAGGCAGTATAAATATTGATTAGTTCCCTGGTCTGTGAGCAACCCTCCATTTGAAGCATGGGAGGGGGAGATAGTTTATGGCCAGAAAATTGCAAACAGCAACGAAATAAAGTTAATTGCAAGGCCAGCAGAATGCTGGATTTCCTTATCTTTTGCATTCTTGACCTTACAGACCTCTCCATATCATTGCTGTATCCAAGCATTAACCATTTGTATTCTGAAGACACTTCGTAGTAGCCCCGATCAAGTTTTTATCTCTGTTGCCTTAGACACTGCACAGGCAGTTGTCCCTGTTCTGAAACCTGACATCTCACATCAGTGTTTCCCTACCCTTCCTCGGCTCAGACAGCTATTTTGTTGTGATATGTATGATCTTCCCAGCAGATCCTGCACATCCACACCTTTAAATGGAATGTAACACTTTTCTGAAGCAAAATTACAAAAAAACTCTGCATCTCTTGCCATGGCTTGACAAAGGAGCATGGGCATTTTTCATGGTGTTTTGTTCCAGAGTTACATTCAGTTTAAGTGTGTGGTTATGCAGCATCGTTGGCAGGTGCAGCTTTAGCAAAGTCCACACACACACACACAATTCTCTTGTGCTTTGTGAAATTACTGTAATGCTGTGCAACCCCTAAGCTGCCATGGCTGTATCCAGGCCTGAAAAAATATTGCTGGACTTAAGTGAGAAAGGGGAAGATTTGTGAGGGGCAGAAAGCTGAAAGGACACACCAAGGACACACCTGAAGACCAGCAATGGCTGAGATCAACCTGTTACTGTGTTGTCTTAATTTCTCACTCAGTGCCTCATAAAAGACAGTGGTCAAATGATAGCTCTGAGTTAAACATCTCACAAGCAATTAAAGGGATAACTTGAGTCATCATGTTGCCTGGTTTTGGTGCAACAGCTGCCTGGTACCTCAGACCCCTGGCAGGGGAATGAGTCAGTCCAGCTCAGCTGCAGCCCCGAAGAGAGGAACATGAGTGGTCAGCATTGTCTCCCATCTGTGAGCCACTCAGATTCCCAGAATTCCTATTCCTTCTTTCAGGCACATCCTATGTACCTCTTGCCTTTTGACCACAAGAAAATTACAGTCCATGGTTCATGTGATGAAGAAATTTGGCCACAACTGCATTTTATTCATGACAAGCCTTCTCCCCCCAGCACTGTGGGTACTGAAACTCTAGAAAGCGCTTGAAAAAGCCTCAGGGATCTTTCTAGATTAAAAGCAATATATAAATGCAAAACATTACCATTTTATTTGACATGAAAAGCAGTGTATTGGAATAGAAAAGAATTAATAAACTGGCTGCACTTTAGACAAAATAATTCACTGGCAATACTTAACATGAAAAAATTCCCTTATTAACATTATAGCCAAAAGTGCATAGACATTCTATCACATGATTGTCACAGGACATATGCAGTATGTACTTTGGCATTTTGGTATCTCACGAATCAAGTATTATGTATTTTAATTGCCTGTTGCTGTTTGTATTTCTTTTTAGTCAAACTGCAGAATTAAAAGCAAAATCATCCTTTAATTTAAATCCCTCTTTGTGAGGTAGGGAATTGCATTTTATGCCGTGTCCACACCATACCTGGCTTTTGAGTATTACCACATTATAACCTTAAATAACAGTAAGAACAATTTTAGTGTAGCAGAAACAAAGTGGAGTATTTTACAGGGGCAGACACAAGTGGAGTCAGCTGCTGTGGGATTCCCCTTCCTTAGTTTTAGCTGTCTGAAAGCAGACGTCTCGTCTAAGCAGGTCATGAAGGCTGGGTTAGAAGTAGGTACCCTCAGAGAGAGATTTGTGCCTCCTACTCTAAATGTCTGTATTAGAAGTGGATTAATTGCTTTGGAAGTGCTTCTGCTGGTTGTACGAGGCAGCACCTGACCAGCTTCAGCTATATGCCTTCCTCAGAATTTCTTTAGCTTTGTGTAATTCCTTCACCCAGAGTGGCAAAATTCTTCCCCATTGCCTGCTCCTCTTTGCAAACAGGAGTTGAGTGCTGCCTGTACACCAGGATTTTTATTCCATATAATGTGGGGAAGCACTGACTTGAATCACAGGAGACTGTGGTTTTCTTTATTTGCCTATAGCCACTTTAAATGTAATTTTTTTCCTAGATTTTTAATTTAATAGAAGGAAATCAACTGGAATGCAGGTTGCTATGAATGTTTTTCCATACTGTAATTCTGTAGAAACATCAGTTGAGTATTTGAAGAAACATCTGCTATGCACATAGATGAATGAATATATATAGGAGCTGAACAATATGACTTTGGAGCTTGCAGGGTTTTCTTTACACAAAGCCAGGGGCATAAAAGGGATTTCCTCCAAGTTTTCCTGTGTATTAATAATGAAGATCAGGATGCCACCTTTGCTTCCTCCCCTTCTGAGCATACAGTGAAAGGAAATGATTCTGGATCGAATCATAAAGAGCAGTGGAAAAAAACAGACTACACTCCACGCTGGCACTCAGAAGTTTAATTATCCAGCATGCTGCATCTTTATGGAAGAAGTAGACAGATAAATCCCATATGTTAGTAGTTGGCCCCCTGTGGCTGACCTTTGGCTCAAATATTCCATATTGTGATTAATGTCACACAGTTGGATCCAAAACATGCTCATTCCCCAGGCTGCAGAAAAAAAGGGGATTAAATTTACCTTCCAACAGCAGAGTTTCATTTGATCACTCTTTTGGAGACTGATTTTATCCCTGCCTGTAGTCTGGCCTCTGAAGAGCTGTTCTGCACTCCCTCTGCTAGGACTTAAGACCCAGCTTCTCATATTGCCTCCATTACTGACTCACTGAGCAACCTGAAATAAGTCATTTTGCCTCAGGTTCTGGTCTTGTAGAACAGAAGATAACTGTGACTTCCTTGCTGACACAGTTTGAACTTGCAGATGGAAGACACTAAGCGAGGTTCATCTTCAGACAAAATTAGGTATTGACCTCTAGAACCTCAAGGTCTTACAAGATTAGGTCAGAAAATTATAGATATGCTTGGATTGTGGTTTTCTGGCCACCTTCTCCCTTAATCTTGCCATTTTTATGTGCCATTGTTTGTCTTCTCATGTCATTATAGTGGTCTTACATCATTCTAGTAACACAAACTGTACCCCTGGCACTGGCATAGGCAAGCAGGCACCAAGATCTCTGAGCCTACATGTCAGTTTGATCATGAAGGACACAGGATCTGTGGAAAGGATACACATCCTATGTGTAATACAGATACACAGTGCCTAGCGTTCCATAGTACTTTTCTGGGGAAATCAGATCCTCAGACATACATTTACAAGAGGGCTCAGGGTTGTAATGCAGAACATTTTAACAGACTCCACAACATGTCACTGGCATCCTCTGTAGGGTCAAAGCCTTGAGGTGCTGCAAGTCATGATACCAGAATTCCTCCCCATTTCACCTCTCTGGAGTGAGGTCAGACACAGAAAGCCTCATTCAGCTAATTAAGCCATTGCTAAAATTGCCACAGCCCTCAAGTTAGTTTAGACTGAGCCTGTATTTCTGCCTGCCTCTTAGATGAGATGAAGCAACAAAGCCTGATGAAGGCTTGGAAACTTCTCCTGCTCCTGTGGAGGTCACGAGGAATTTTGCTTCAACTGGACCTAAAAAGATACGCCCAGCTGTCTTCCCAGGGATGACAGAGGAAAGTCTGTGAAAATACAGCTGTAGTAGCTGGAGACCCAGAAAAACGTGAGACAAAGCCTCTGAGGAGGTCTGTCCCTACCTCCAGCTGGGACACATCTGGACTGTTGTGCAGGCTGGGCAAATTTTTCCATTCCCAAGCTGGTTTATTTACCCAGGATGACAGGCTGTTAGCAGACTGTGCTCAGGGTGGCCCTATAGCAGTGGGAGCAGACAATCTCATCATTTCGCACTACAAGGAATAATCAAATGTTCTTTCCTCCATGAAAGGAAAGATGGGCAGATATTCTCTGTGCTCTAAACCATAAAGTACATGCAAATTGCAAAGGACGAGTAGCTTTATTTCTGTCTTTTGTGCAGTAATGATTGCACTCTGGAGGCTTTCCATGGGCCGTGTGAACACGTGCAGAGGATTATTCTCATGGATCAAGACTCTACCATCACAGGATCTCAAAGTGCTGGTTAAGCCTGACAACTTGTCCTGATTTTGGCTGGGATAGAGTTAATTTTCCTCCTAGTAGCTGGTACTGCAAGACAACAATCACCATGGTGTTTGTAGCATGCCCATCACCAGAATATATAAGCATGTCTAATTTAGAAATGAAAAAGATTTCAACTGCCAACCCTAGCTGAAGTTAATTGGAGCATTAGAGATCACCATGCCTAAAAATAAAGTTAAAAAAAGAAAAAAAAATACAAAAAAAAACCCCCAAAAGAAGAGCTGCTGGCCTTTGATACCTAAAGCAGAAATTTGAATCTCCAGGTGTTGAGTTCTCTAGTTTTCTGTGTGAGATTTCCTATGCAGAAGTCCATGAACCTCGGTTATGCTGTGCCAAGCAGAGAGAGTTGAGCAAGCTCAGTGTCTCAGACCCTCTGTGCAAGCTCTGCAGAACCAGTGGATACATGCCCAAATATTTTGAATGTAGGCAAATCCCCTTGCACAGGCAGGTTAGCCCAGTTTATTATACCACAACAGTTGCTGAGCACCTAGAAATCCTTAAGATAGCCAAGCTGCTCTGGTTTTCCATAATTTCCTAGAAAAACAGAAAAAGCCACAGGATGGCAGATGATTTAGAGAAGTGATAGGGTTGACAGAGACTTCCAAGCCAGCACACTGGGCTGGTAGCAGTTCTGGGAACAGGAGTCAGAACTCTGGGTTCTCACTGTCCCAGTAATAGCCAGGTTGAACACTGGAGTGTGTGTCCACCCCAAAACTGGGTCTGTGGTCAGCACATGGCATCTCTGGCTGGCTCAGGCCCATCTTAGGCAGTCACACAATGAAATTCTGCCTGGATTATCTCTGGCCCTGCATGCAGTTGGGATTTCTGGGGTCATTCTTCCTGGGGAAGTTGTGCTAAAATAAGTTCAAAGTCTCTGATTCTTTCTTAGTGAGTCATTTATCATGAGAGTGCTTGTCTTGGTCCTCTAGACACATGGGGAGAACTGTGGGAAGAAGCTGAAGAGACAAAGTATATGGGCTAGAATCCCAGGGGAAGCCAGAGCCATAGCCTGCACTTCCAGCCATGGCTGAGAAGTTGGGTTGTGTGTGAGTTTATTGTGTACAATCAAGAAAGAAAATAGGGGGAATGCTGTATCAGAGCCTTCAGCAGTGGGTAGTGAAGGCACAGTGTGAGCACAATAAGTCCATTTCAGCTTAATCAGTTTAGAATTTCAGCTGAGTCTCTTGTCACCAATTCTGCCGCAAATAATAATGGAGTAATGACAGCAAAGCAAGCAATTAACTGAAATAGGTTGCAAACCTTTTTCCTGGTTTCCCACTTGAAATAAATCATTATTCTGTCCCTAACTCTTTGTTTTTATTGTCTGCCTCCTGTGGTCTAGTAACCAGCTGGTATTCCTTATGAAGAAATCAGCAGGTTGATTGACGCTGTGGCTACCCTGAAGTCCTCTGAGGCTTTCTTATTGACTGACTATATCTTAGATAAGGTTGCCAGTAAATTATAGCTCTGCTTAAGAGCATCTGCCTCAGGGCTGCTCTCCCCTCATTATAAATCCTGATCTAATCCTGCGCATCTCCTCAATTATTGGAGAGTACAATTCAAGAAGTGGCTTCCCCAGTGCACATGAAATGAGATAAACTATTCCTACATAAGGTAAACATGACTACTCAAGAGTGAAGCTAAGCATTTTCAGGCCAGTCTCCTCCCGATTTTCATGCGGTTTCCAAAGGAAAACATATCACCACTCCTGTTAATGATGGCTGTTATTTCACCACAATCAGTTCTAAAAATCAGTTTGAAAGTTCTACCTGTCTGTGGAACTACTTTTAAGTATTTCTAACTGCAAGAGCCCCATGTATTACAATTCAGGTGACAACCTTAAGTAAGGTATTGGGTAAGTCACTTTAGAGTCCCCAGTCTGCCACAGAAACCCCTGGGAGATGCTTCATGGCCATGCCAAATATGGGAAAGACATTTACCTTATGAGATCGATGAATGTGAGAGAGCAAATGGAAAAGGGACAAGTTTATCTTAACACTTTTTTGTGTTAGGCAGATAAATTATGTTCTGGATTGCTGGATGAGTTCAACATATCAGTGCTGATGGAGAAAGTTACTCCTTCTTGTAACTCCATGAACAAAAATATCTCATTTGTGGAGGCATCCTATTATACTGAATAAAGGGTGAGTAAATGAGCCTGTTAGTGCTCCTGTTGGATCAGTACCTGCTCCAAGTTCCAGTAACTGAGACAACTGCTGTCACTTTCTGTGGTCTTCCACACACAGCACAGCACCCAAGTCCAGCTTTGCAGGTCCTGCCTGAGCTCTGGCCTGTCTTGAACCTCGCCTTTTGTGAGGAACCTTTCTCTGGAAAAACCCTTACACTGCATGTTGACTTTATGCAAATACAAAAATTATGTTTGAACACTGTTAGATGGGTGACTTTATTTACAGCTTTGTATTTTCACCAGTATAAATGGGAAGAAACAGAAGGATTTATTTCATCCAGGGGAAAATGTGCATCTAGGAATGAAATTAATGTAATCTGTGAACCCACAGCAAGGTTATGTGGCAGTTTGACTCAATGTAACATTAAAGACTTATTCTAATTATGTATTAAAGTCACAGATTATGTTTATTCCACAGCATTTCCTTTCATCTAAGAAAACTTTATTGTTCACCCAGCTCCAAATACAGAGTGAATTTTGACATCTCTGGTGGGAAATCAACAATCTGTCTCATTGCTTCCGTTATCTATGTGAGGTGTTTGCTTGACCATTTATTTGTGCCAAGATAGATTGGGATGTCAGATGATAGAAAGAAGAGCACTCATCCGAGGGTGTGGTGGGACTACACACAGATCATCCTTCCTCAGCCTCAGCTTACCTGCCAGCCCAAGGAAGCACTGCCTGTCCTGGGACAGGCCTTGCAGGGTCCCCTTGGGAACCCTTCTTGCACTTCCTCCTGATCAATCATAAGATAAAGACATAAAAGTCTGTAAGAGTGGCTGCAGTGTCCAGGTTAAAAATCTGTCATGACCCATTTACAAAAGTAAATTCCCAAGGAGTACTACAGGAAAAGGGCAAACATGCATGATACTCCAATCACAGTCTCTAGACACCCACAGCCTCCTGAAAACTGACTGCAGTTTCTACTAATTTCTACAAATTTCTACTAATTTCTACAAATAGATGAAGATTTCTAGTTATAGCCCTCCATTGATCTTTTTCCCCTTGGACCTGTCCAGCCTCCCCTTAAATTCATGTGAGACTCTGGCAGTATCATTTGGCAAGAAATTGCAAAGCTCAATAGTCTTCTCATTCTGCACTGGTTAGTAAATTTTTTTGTGAATGTTAATCACTGTCACTTAGTACAATTCTTCTTACAGGAAACATTATCCTACAATCAATGGAGACAAACTTCTATAGGCTTCTCTGGTGTTGGATCCCAGTAGTATTGTTTAACCCAAGCCCCCTCAAAATCAGCAAGAGATTCTTAATTTTAGTTAGGTCCACAATTCCTGGCTGACTGGAAAAAATTGTCCAAATTACAATTTAGTCAAAGTGAGGTTTCACCTCTCCCTAAGTATCTGGTATCCTTTATTGCAGTTCTGGCTTTGTAATCCTGCTTTAGTTTCTAGCAGGATTCATCAAAACAATAATTTCACTTCAAAAAAAGCTACAGAGTGTTTTTTAAGGAAAGATGAAAGGCTGAATGGTGATTGGGGCTGCCCCACTACAATTACCGAAACAAATAGGTCCAATAAGAAGCTCTGCTCTCATTTACATGGCTCCAGGACTCATCTTGCTAAAGTGTGGCCCCTTTTATCAAAGGATTTAAATCTGAATTATCTCCTTGTAAGTCCCTCAAATTCATACCATTTGTATTCTGGTTTTCATCTATGCTATTAACTAAGGCAGAGGCACCCTATAAATACAGCATACTTCAGTGGACTCCCTTATTTATATATTACAGATAACTTCAATATTTCCCCAAACAAGATGTGCCACTGTGACCCATAGAGTCAATACATATTGCATTTGCATTCTTTTATAATGCAAGGCAGTTGTAGAATTACGTACAAATAGACCTCTGGGGGCCTGACCTCCCAGCTGTATTAAATAAATCCCCTTAGCACAAAGGAGGAAGAAAAGGAAACAAAGAGCTTCCTGCTGGCTTTTCCTGGAAGCATAGAAGTGAAATAATTCACTTCAGTGTCCTGTGGAAATAAAGGGTGGTTAGAAAACATCAGAAATCAATCTTTACAAAAATAACAGCCCTAGAAGGGAGAGAGTGAACATCTTGGCTGTAGAGAAGAGTGGAGTTTTCCCGGTGTATTTGCTCACTATCATGGCTCTTTACTAAGTTACTTTAGTCTTTACTCAGACTAAATGTCCTTGAGCTGTGGAAATCATAAGGAGAAAGTGCACCACTGGGATGGACATAGTTACAGGGTGGGTTTTGGCAGGAGTTTATATAAACTCCTCTGAGAGGAGTTACACTGAGTTGCAAATTTGTCTTTATTGGTACACATACAGTACTCAAGCTGATTCTGATCTGATAAAAGGAGCTGTTCAGACATAATTTCTGGTTTTCTTGCAAAAATATTTAAACAAAAACTTGAAAACAATTCTGTTTCAGTTTAAAATCAAACATTTTTTCAGGGTTTGTTCACGTATTAACCAAAACCCACATGCCTTCCTAAAACTTTTAACAAATATTTCCATGTAGTCTAAAAACCTGTTTCTGAAGAAAAAAAATCTTCTTTTGGAAATACCAATTCTTCTGGAAAAACTGATGATAGTGTTTGGTGATGCTGAGCAGACTCTGTAATGTGGGTGATTCTGTTTGTTCTGCCTTATGGGAGGTTCCTGTGCATTAAGCCTGGGCGAATGGCATTTCCATTGCCTGTAACACCAAGTCCTCCCCTGTGTGTCTCTCATTGTCTGTACTCCCTGGACTTAATGGCAGTGGAGCGATATTTCATTCATCTCCTATGACAAGTGGTGTTTTTCATTATGTTCATTCCCAGAAAGAGACAGAATGGAAAATTAATGTTTTTTTTCTAGTTTATGTATGTGTTAACAGAATAAATTTGGGAGAGGGAAGCTCAGCAGTGCTTACTCATGGCCCCTTGGTTTTGTCTACTGATGTCGTTGTCCTGTCTCACAGCATCCAAAGTGGAGACACACATTTTGTTAGCAATTAAATGAATGGGAAAAAGGCTGGCAAAAGTTTTCCCTGTGGCACATTTCATTTCAGAGACCGCTGAGATCAAGGGATCAGAGGGAGGCAGCTGAAGCTTAGCATGTGTCAGCAGCCCTCCAAGGACCTGCCACATCTTGCATACAAACATGATTTTACCAGTCCGAGCACTGATCCTGAAGCCCTGTTTGCATATGACAGCATATGCCAGATTTTTGTTTGTAAAATCCAAAGTGGGAATGACTGGGATATAATCAAAAGTCCCTGACTGGGAAATTTTAGACAAATGGTTCTGGTTTCAATCCATCTCCTTTGTTAATCTTATTATTCAGGAACTACTTAGAGCTATCTCATGCTCATTTAAACTAAATGCATAACCCAATTAAAACAATCCTGAGCTATTTAGATCTATAGAATTAGACAAAATTTCAGTGCTTCTGATATTTTAGATCATTCAGGGCTCCGGTGTGCAAATATCTATATCATCAGTTTATCTTCTCCCACTTCAACCATCATTAATAAATTGTACATATGGGTTAGGAGATTGTCATATTTCATATATGACACAACAGTTCTAGCCAATTTCTAAATTACTGGGTACTGTAATCCCCTGGTACAGCTCTGTGTCTGACTACAGGATACAGGACTTGGGTCTGCAAATCCACTTGGGTGCCTGGGATCATGGGAATGTGCTGAGGTGATGGCAAAAAGGACAGAGGAAAAGGGTGGAGCTGGAAGCATTTGATCTATCAGCACAGCAGCTTTTCCTAGCAGAGCTGGAGTCTTACCAAAGGCCTGATGACTTTTTTCTGCTGTAGGAAATAATCTGCTAGCTAGAGAGTTCACAGTGGAAGGAAACAAGGAGAAGGGAGTAGTTAGATGAAACAATGAAATGCTTTTCTCATCAACTGTACTTAAACCCAGCTGCAATTTGATCTGTTCTGTTGGGAACAGGCAAGCAAGGTATTTCCAGGGGATTCTCACAAGGTTGTGATTAAAAACAAGAAACGTGCAAGAAATTAGAGTGAGAATTTAACTAAAACAAGGGCAAGAAACTCATGGCAAAGGGAGCTCAGCAGATAATTCCATTCACAATTTGTTCCCTGGATTTTGTACCATTTATGTTCACAAGCTATTCATGAACAGATTGCACATATTAAAACAAACAAATGAGGAAATGTTTATTAATTATGGAATAATTGATATACAATATGTTATGAGTTAGAGATTTTTCTTGGTCTTCAAATTGTATCAGCCAGGGTTGTGTGACTCATAATTTGCACAGTGTCACTTTGTCACATGAGTCAGATGGCTCTGCAGGACAAACCCAGCACAGTTCATCTCAGCTTTGATGTATCAAAGAGAGAGGGGACCTGGTGGAGCTGGAGAAGGTACAGAGGAAGGCAGCTGAAGTGAAGGGGATGGAGCAGCTACCTCACAAGGAAAGGCAGAAGAGGCTGAAACTCCACTGCAGTTTAGAGAAAAGGCAGCTGAGCAGGGATATGACTGAGATCTGCCTGTTCACAAAGGTGGTGGGTCAAGGGACAGAGTTATCCGTGCATCACTCAATACTGTAACAAGTACAGCAACACAAGAGCTGCTTCTTGGGGGGATCCATGAGCTGAAGCACTGCTGCCAAGGGTGCTGTGCCAGGGGACATGACAGCACCAGGGAAGCAACCAGGCGTCCCAGGCTGTTCTGTGATTCTATGGTTCTATGATCCTATGATTCTGTGGTTCTATGATTCTATGACACTGTCATAGATTTGGCCACGTAGGTTTTGGTTTGAACAGTTCATGTCAGATCCCACATCTCTGCTCATGGGCTTGAATCTCATAATCCCACTAACATGTGGATTCTTTCCCAGTCACAGAGGAGCTGGGCTTCCCAACGTCGTAAGTGCCATGAATTAAAATTGGTGGAATTAGTAGAATTTTACTACTTTTATTAGTAGAATGAAAGAACCTCAAAAAGGCAGTAAATCTGATTTAATTTCTGTAGGCTCAGCTATAGGACATTCTTGTGCCCAACTCTTTGGTCAGTAGCAGATGTCAAGGGTAAGGAGTTCATTAAATAGCCCTCCACAGTGTCTTTTACCACCTCAGCTTGCTTTCCTGCTTTCCTGACACAGCTTTAAATTTCTTGAAGATACTTCTCTACCCATGCCATCTCCTTTCACTCCTCTGTGCCCTTCCACACACTGAATATGCATTTGAACCTGACAGACACAGATCCCTGCTATGCGACAGGGCCTTGACTTTTTTCTTCTTTTTTAAAATATTTTCTTCTTTTGTACCTGCAAATTACTCTGGGTGTGATTTTCTGTACTCAGTTACAGGGGAGGATAATTTGTGCCACTCACAGGGCTTAGCAAAACTGCAGGCACTGGTACCTTTGTGCCCAGTTCTGGAAAACAAAATGCACCTGCAATTATGTGTCCATGGGTGCAAATTATAAGGATAATGCTTAGACAAGACTGGGAATTTTTCAGTGAGATGGATTTTTGCTAGAAAACAAAGAAAAAGAACCTGATACACCTGATCTGAGGGGTTTCTGTGGGAATTTTCACACCAGTTTCAACAACAATGGCATTCCTGGGAAAATCCACACCACATGATAATCAACTTGTCCTACTCAGAATAGCAAGAATTCAGAATTAGAGCATTTTCTAAAGATGAGGGAGCCAAGGTCAAATCCTGCTGTGCCTAATTGATGTCTCACATCTCCAGTGCATGCCCAGCCTGCAAGGTTACCAATGTACCAATGACTCCTTCTCAAGGTTTTCGTTTGAAGTTGTCTCACTCAGCTTTAAGAAGTCTGTCTGACTGCCTCAGCACTCACAGGACTTAGTAAGACTGAGGTTCACAGCTGGCCTTTCATTTAGACAGAGCAAAGTCAGGCCTCCCTTTAGACTGAAAATGGTATAAAACTTTTCAAGTCCCAAACACATTATGAATCACCCTATGCATCCCATGTTATTGAGGCAAAGCCAAAAAAAGCTTTGCTGGTGTTGTTTCTTTTTCAAATGTCTGTTAATAACTATAAATAACTTTGAAATTCAGGCAGGGTTAGTCCAGATGGGTCAAGGTGCTCCACGAGTATGCTGGGGGCCATATCTGCTTCCTTTTTTCCAGTAAGAGCGTACACACAGGCATTATTTTTCTCCATGTGAGAAAATAGTGCTCCTATTTTACAACTCATTTCCCTCTTAAAGACTGTAATCACGTGAGAAGAAGCCAGCTGGTCTAGCCCCCAATAAATAGCCCTGACCAGCTGTAGTGGAAGGAAATCTGGTAGTGAAGCCATATGAAGAGCTGTCTGTGGCTCTATGCCGGGCTCCCGCTTCCCTTTCCATGCTGGAACATAGCTGAGCTTGGAGGTGAGGCCAAGGCAGGCAGTGAGACCTGTCTCTCACAGAGCTGCTGCTGCAGATCCTTCATCATGAATGGCCTCTCTTAGTTTTGTAAGTTCTAGTTCACATCCAGGACCAGGTACCAGAGCACTTTCCCCCACTGATGCTGCAAACTAATCCTGACCTACTTGTAAATATGGCAGTGAAAAGCTTTGGTGAAAGGCATGAGGAGCTTTGAAGGGCCTTTCTGTGTGTGTGTGTGTGGTAAGAGTCTCTTGCTTCTAAAGAACTGATCTGAACAGGAAGAGTCTTAACTTGGCTGAGTCCTCTGAGCTTCATTGCTCAGTGACAGATGACATTTCTCAGCCTTGTCGGAAAAGAACACCACTAAATTGAAGCTCTGTCTCATTCTGCTTCACTAGAACATAATGAGGCAAAATTACAGGGTTTGCTGGCACTGCTCAGGAATTCAGCACCATGACTGTCCTCAGAGCCAGCCAAGTAAGAGAGCTACCACCCCCTCCTGCGGCACCTGGCACAGGCTCTGGGGCAGTGCAGAAGATCCACTCAGGCTTTTTCTGGAATACTTAAAAAATCCTAAATAGCCCCAAAGGTTCCAGGGGCAAACAGAGCAGATGTAGCAGCTGAAGGACACTGGAGCAGAGCTGCTCCAGCACTGCTGTTGCTGAGGGCTGTGAGGGGCATTAATGGGTCCCATGTGCTGCAGGAATGCAAAGCTCTGCATGGGCTGGGAGATTTATGCTCTTGACATTGGGGGGATTTCCTGGCTAAGAGCTGATTGTTTTGGTCTGTGCCTCTGCTCCAAATTACTGTGACTTTATTGAACAGCAAACCTGAGGAAGCAGCAGAGCCAGAGACGGACGCTCATCCTGTGTAAGATGCTACTGGTTTAACCTCACATTTCTGAGGATGTGGAGCATGAATTGTTTTTGTTTAATGCAGTTTGTCTTTAGTTGTCATTTAAGTGTCATTAAAAGATGAGACTGGTCTCATTATGGTTATTTTCTATTTTATGTCTTCCACAAGGCCCAGCAGTGAAGGTATGTAGGAATAAAATAAAACTATAGTGGTTTCCCAGCCCTCAACAACGTATGGGATGTGCTGAGCCACAGATGGTGTCTTTATGTTTTAGCAGCCTTCAGTCACTTCAGTGATTTTTATGAATTTTTTTCATTAATGAACTCATGTAAACTGCTGGCTGCCCAAACATCCCATAACTCAACAAAACAGTGTGGTGAACTCTTTACTTTCCTTTGATTTGTACCTGCTGTTTGGCAATACTGCACCTCCTACATGGTATTTAGGTGGTTGTGTGGGCTGTAGTGTAGTTTAATTGGCAGAATGATATACTTGAGACCGACATCAGAGATTCAACTGTTCCATTTTTTGTTCATCTTGGACTTCTCACCTGAAGCTGAGCTCCCCATAGGGAAAGAATCGATGTGTTTGAAGGGTCTGCTTTAAGTGAGATCACCTGAAGACACAGACATTCAGTCATAAGCTCAAGGGCTCAAGAACTCTGCTTTTATCTTTGTAACCCAGTGAGACACTTGACAATGGTTTGGATGCTCAAACTGTGAGAGGAAACATGAAAGCAGATAGAGTGACATACTCCAAAAGGAAAGGAAAACTGTGAGAAGAAAATGAGTGGCTCTGAAAAGATCTGGCAAAGACACATGCACAGAGGTACAATAATAGATGGACATGTCAGAGGGATGGAGGAAGGAAAAAGAAGCATAAGGTTCAGTGATTTGGTTTGTGCCTGTGATTTAGGTCTGTGCTCAGCTTGCAATAGTTTGTTTTGAATGTCTACACAGAATAAAGAAAATCACAGATCATAAGAGCAACAGAACCTGAGGAAAACAAGGCCCCTTCTGAAGGGACCTTCCCCTCTGGCCACCACATGGTTAACAGAACCTTTATTCCCCAGCCCCTTATTAACACAGAATTGTCAAGCTTCAGTGTGATCCTTGAACACCTATAGTTCATTCCTGTGGTTCCCTGAATGTTCAAGCAAGACAGAAATTTAGTCGGGTAACTTATTTAGGAAAGCCTTCTCCTCTTTCCTGTGCTGATCACATTGCAATATATTGCTGGCATTGTTTAAAGTGTTACTGGCAAATAACGCTGCTTTGTGCATTATAAATAGAAATCAGGCCGCAAATGGAATTAAGTGTGGACTGAAAGGCACAAATTCCTGAGCAGAACAGTCTGTATGTCTGACAGGAAATAGACAAACTTTGTTAAATTTGCCCGGGACCAGCTTAATTTGATCTTGGACTTTTTATTTTTTTTTTTTTTAATGTGGTTTTACATGTCTACAAAATGTAACAGCTACTTGAAACTGAAAACAAAGGCAACAAAATAAGATCTCTCCAGGGCATTCCAAATTACTTAAACCTGAGCTTTTCCAGAATTCCTGTGCAACAGATAACAGTAAACAGTAGGTTAAAAATGTACAACATTAGGGTTATACAGGCAAAAATAACAGCAGACATTTGTGAAGGACAGATTAGCAACAAATCCCTGACCTGGATGATGGGATTGAGTGTACCCTGATCAAATTTGCCAATGACACCAAACTTGAGTGGGGAATTGGACACTTTGGAAGGGAGAACCACCCTGCAGGAAGACCTGGATAGGCTGGAAGAGTGTCCTAACAAGAACCTTGTGAAGTTCAGCAAGGACAAGTGTGAGGTCTTGAACCTGGGAAAACACAATCCAGGAGTGCAGCACAGGCTGGGACCAGCCCAGCTGGGAAGAGACCTGGGTGTCCTGGTGGGCAACAAGCTCGGGATGAGTGAGCTCTGTGCTGCTGAGAAAGAATGGGATGCTGGGCTGCATCAACAAGGGCATCACCAGCAGAGAAGAAAAAGTCATCATCTCACTCTACTAAGCACTTGTCAGGCCACACCTGGAGTTCTGTGTTCTGTTTTGGGCCCACATCAAAAAGAGGTGTGGGCAGGCTAGAGAGGGTGCAGAGAAAGGCCACAGAGATGATCCAAGGACTGAGAAGCCTGTCATATGAGGAAAGGCTGAGACAGCTGGGTTTGTTCAGCCTTGAGAGAAGAAGGCTTAGGGAAGACCTTATCACCATGTTCCAGTATTTAAAGGGTGGCTACAAAGAAGATGGAGACTCTGTTTTTACAAGGAGTCACATAGAAAAGATGGGGGGTAATGGGTACAAATTATTCCTGGGAAGATTCCAGTTGGACCCAAGAGGAAAGCTTTTCATAAGGAAAACTATCAGCCATTGAAATCATCTCCCCAGTGAAGTGGTGGATTCCTCAACATTAATGCTTACAAGATTAAATTGGAAAGGGTCCTGGGCCATCTAGACCATGCTTTTGCCGAGAGAGGTTGGATGAGATGATCTTTGAGGTCTTTTCCAATCTGGTGTTTTATGATTCTAGGATCCTATAACATTCCAATTTCTTAAACCGTGCAAAACATCAACTGTGCTGCAATTCTGCAGTGTGCTGGTGGGGAATTGCATCCGTCTTTTGGGATTTTCCGTCAGGTTCTGTACTACTCAGGCATCTATCACATAAAATATGGAGCAGATGAACTTCTTAGAGTCTTCAGCTTATTTTATGTTGATTAATGTTATAGGTTTTTTTTAGTTTTGCTTCCAGTTGCAACTTTCACAAGAACATTGTGGACATTTTGGTGACAATTAGAGGGAAGAATGTCGAGTTTCTAACAGCGTCTGTCATTTTCTGCTGGGGTAGCAAGGCCTTTTGGAAGATTAAGATTAATCTTTCCTGCTTCCTGGCTCCTAAAGATAGCATCCAAGCTCTCCCCTAACTGTACTCCAAGTTCATTCCACAGCTAAAAGCTCTCCTTATCAAAGATCTGTTCATACCCCTCTCTCTCTTCCTCCTCAGCTTGCTTCCTCTTTGGCATTTTAGAAAAAGATTTAGCCACCCTGACAGTTTCCATATCAATACTCAGCATCACTGAGTTGCAAGAATCCAGTCTGGTAACTGTTAACTGGAGGTTCCCTCTACAGGCATCTTTGGGGCTTTTTGTAAACCCCAAAAATCAAAAAATGTTGGATTAGAATCATATAATTTTCAGTTTTGTATTGCAAACCTTGGAACATTTCCATTTTCTTCATGAGATTTACATTCAAGGTCTCTTGGAGAATGTATTTCCTCTGAAAACACATTTTGGCTTTGGAGAAGCCCAGCTTTTCTTTCCAGTTCTGCTGGAAATTCAGGAGGAACCCATGTCAGCTTTGCTTTGCTGGAAAAATCTATTGCAAACTCTGCTAGGGGACGAAGAGCTGCCTGTAAACCCGGGGAGGTACATAGAGATCTGAGCTCTTTAACGTAGCTGGGCATGGACCTGCCCTGATCTGAAAGCCGAGCATTCCCAAACTCATTGTCTTTGCAAGCAAGGTGCTCCCATTTTCCCACTTGGTGTAACAAAGGAAGAGGCACTGAGTGCTGTCACCCAGCAGGGGTGCATCACTGAGACACTGAAGTCACAAAAAAGGACTGAATCGTGCTCAGGACTCTGCTGAAGTCAGAGAGGGTCCTGTGCAGACCCAGGCACCTGGAGCTTATTCCATGATCACAGCTTGGATTGATGTACGTGATCCTACACTACGGCAAAGCTCCCATTGATCTTCATTATGCAGGATGAGGATATGAGTGATCTGGGACTGAGGAAACACTTCAAGCACAAGAGACCTTCATAAGTATTTTAATTCCAACCCTTGCTTTAAAATTGTAACCATGATCTATGGCTATAATTTATGCAGCAGATTGGTAGTAAAAGTATTGCGCAGTCAGGGTGATATTGCAAATGGGAATTTAATAATTGCTGATTATTTTAGAAATGTTGTCTTGTAAAAAAAGACATAGGAATAAGTGATAATCAAGGGTAGAGGGATTACTGCTGTTGATTTAAAAGCTTGCTGAGGCAGATTCGAAATCCCAAAGCCAGAGCATTTCTTTTAGCAAATAAAAATGCAAAGAAGAACAGACTGGTGGAGTCTTGCTCGAACAACTGGCAGGCAAGTAGCAATAAATCATGAAAAAAACGTTTCCTAAAACTTTCCCTTTTAATAAATTAGGTGTTGTTTGTAAAATAGCTTGGGAGAACATGTTAACACAGAACTTCTAGCTAGATAACAAGCCAAATCCATCTCTGCATTTCGGCCCAGTTGCACCAGGGATGAATTTGGCTCTGTCTCTCTACAAACATGAATCAAGCTGTTTGCATTTTGTCATTACACTATCCCTGACCCAAGAGTATACATTTCCTTGGCAACAGCAATTAAAAGCCTGACAAAAACACTACACATTATCTGCATAATTTTTTCTTCCTTATCAAAAGTTGTATTTTCCCACTCCTGCCCCTCCCTAACTAAGGAAGATTAAGGGGCCCATCCAATTTCCTGTGAAACTGAAGATAAAAATTCCTCTGGTTTTGACAGCAACAGCAGTGCTTTCTTCATTGAATGATTATTTATTTGATTGATGGCTGAGCCAGGCAGCAGTCCCAGCTCTGTTGGCTCTGTGTTTGGCTTATAAAAGTTCTCTTGTCTGTGGTGACATCCATTCTCTTCCAAAGAGAAGATGAAGGTGGATGCACCAGGGATGCACTGGGAGCCTTCTGGGTTCCCGGGTATTTGGGGGAGTTGGCATCAGCTAGCAGGGATTTATTTGGGAAATTCACCAAAAGTAAGATCTGCATGAGTATATTGGGACCACACATATCTATTTAACTAAGAGATTCACCATATTACTCATGGGTTTATTCTCTATGGAATATTTTGATGAATAAACCCTCTTCCAAACCCTTATCAGACTTCTCTTCCTGATTCAATGCAATCCAAGATGAAATAAGGTGTATAACTAATAATTGCAGGAATATCCATCATGGCTTTTCTCAGCTGGATATTCCAATTAGAATGAGAGAATTTGCATGTGCATCAGTTATAACATACAAGATGATATTTACTGGGCATCACCAAGCCTCTGCTCAGAGCAGTGCTGATTGCAGTCCCCATCTTTAAGGAATTTTCTGTGCAAAATAGTTTAGTCCTGTCAAATTCTATTTTCAGAGGAAACCCCAATGAGTGTTTCAGGGTTTATGTTCCCAGGCTTTTGGCAATTGCTGCATCTCAGGGTGGTATATTTATTCCCTTGCAGGGAGCTGAGCTGTTGACAATGCAAACTCTAATGAATGCTCACCTCTGCTGGAGTTAAAACTTGCCTCTGCTCACTTGGGATGGCTGAACCTGACTTGTAGCCTTTCAGCTGTCATTGCAAGGAGCTGGGAGATGACCAGAGTCATCACACGCTCCGCAGTCAGTGGTTCAAGAGAAGAGTATTGTTATTGGCTGCATCTAAGAAACCCACCAAGGTGCCCTGTGAAGTTTTTACCTGACTAATGGTAAGAAGAACAGCAGCAAGAGACAAAAACAAAATCTGTTTTCATTCTGCTTTGCTTGTTTGCATGGCAACATGATAACCCCACTGCCAGAATCAGCAGCCCTTTTCCATTAGCAAAACTAAGCAGTCATTACCACCACACCGTAAAAGAGCCCAAATCTGCTTTTTGCAGCTTCTGAGAGACAGGCTGCAAAGGGAAGGTGGATTTTCCACATCTGTTTCCTCCATCCACCTCTCATATGCTCCTGCAGGGCAGGAAACACATTGCTCCATGCACCAGCCGCTGACCCCCCCGGGAGTCAGCCTGTGAGCAAGGCTGGAAGTCCTTCACACTTCATCTGGTGGAGCTTTGAAAACATGGATTGCTGTTAAACCCAGCCTGACTTGCTGTGTCAGGGCAGCAGTCTGAGCAGAGAGAGTGCTTACTTTGGGTATAGTAAAGAGAAAAGGAAAGGGCAAAAAAGAAGTCAGTGAAGGGACAGAAAAACAATGGAACCTGGCCTCACGAGGGGTATTTCAATAGCTGTGCATGTCAGTGTGAGGAGCTGGCTCCTTCACGGGTATGCCCTGGCTGTCCTTTCACACTGAGCTGCAGATCAGTTCTGCCAAGAGTCCCCTTATTGCCCACTTCTCTCTGCTTCATAAATCTCCTTCAGGATGTCACCTCTGTAGAAGGAGCCGTGTTTGAGTCTTTCCTGCTATGAACAGGGCCCTAAAAGTCCATCACCTGACTCCAACACTTTCCCTGTCTCACCCCAAAGAGCCCAGTCCCAAGGCAAGGTTGTCCCCTCTCTGCCCTTTCCCCCTGACTCCCATGAAGTTCCCCTTTAGTCTTTAAGTGCTTCAGGATACTGGCAGCCAGTGTGACACCACAACATGATCTGCCAAGGAACTCTCCCACTTGCTCCAGTGCTTCCTTGGGGCATGTGGCTGTTGGAACTTGTAAGGGTGTTTACCATAGCAAGAATGTATCTCTAAGGCTTCAAAACATAGAAAAAGATGTTGTTCTTCCCCACCCATCCTCTCCTGACAAAGAGTGTTTATGAGCAATTGAAGATAAACACTTGTCATAAAAAAACTTGTCATCTCTTTTCCCAGTAACCTCTCAGCATCTGGCCCCTGTCTCTACTGCAAAGCCAGATAAGTTCCCTTCCTGATTTCATCCAGCTCATTTTCACACTTTCCAAAACTTGAAGCTTGCACGCTGTTGAGCCCTTGAGACTGATAGAGAATAGCCTGTGTTAAGCAAAAACACCAGCCAGGTCTTCACAGTGCAACAGCCTTTCCCAAAATCTCCCACAGCGCCTTGTGTAGTTCAACAGAGGCCAGGGTGTCGTTCCAGAGGTCAGCTCTTCAGCTTGGGTCTTGCAGCATCACTTATGGGGGGCCCTACTTAGGCTGACTCCCTCATTAGCAAGGGAAAGGAGACAAAAGGGGAAAGAGGTTGTAATTTTAAGAGATTTCTAGGTCCTGCAGCAGAAACGAGAAGGCAACACTGAATTGTACCCATGAAGAATACAATGGATTCCTCTGCTAGGCAGGCAGAGGGTGCAGCGTTGTGCCCTTCTCAGATGTGCACAGGTCCCCACGGCTGGGTCACAGGGCAGGCTGCGCAAGGAGGAGAGCGAGAGATGCAAAGAGCAGTAGCAGAGCAAGGACAAAACGAGGTGCTCTGCGATAACATCCTGACTTCCTTCAACATTTGTCACTTCAGAAGCAAAACTCAGTCCGAGGCAGTGTTGTTTATCCCACACTGGGAAGGATGTGCCTTCATCTTGACTTCACCCCGACCTTTTAATCCCACACATTCGCCTTAATGAGATGTGCTCTGAATGCTCAGCAGATACGAGTGCAAATGAATCCCTGGCGCGCACGGAACTGCAGGGTTTAGCGTGGGGTGTTGATATAGCTCTAGGATTATATACAATTAGTCTGTCTAGACCACGTTCAGCAGGGATGTGGATGGGGTGAGGATTAGCAGCTGGGAAATCAGATATTCAGTGAGAGGGTGGGCAGCTGGGTTGGGGCGGGAGAGGAAGCTGAGTGGAAATGTAAGAAAGCACCAGATAAATGGCCACTGGGCCGGATTTATTGTACACCCTCAGCTTCCTTGCACTGGCTGTTCCCTGTGCTCTTCTGCAACAGCTCAGCCCTTTGCAGTCTTGCATGTCTTTCCTCCTCCACATCCCTGTTAGCATGGAAAATGGCATTGCTTTCCATTAACACTGAGTCACTGAGGCAGAAATTGGACAATAATCATAGAATCATAGAGTTCTTGAGGTTGGAAAAGACCCTTAAGATCATCACCTCCAACCATTAAGCCAGCACTGTCAAGGCCACCATTATACCATGTCCCCAGGTGCCACATCCACGTGTCATTAAATCCTCCAGGGACAGCGATTCCTCTTGGTTTATACAGAGGGACTGTGGAAGAACAAAGCCTGAACCCAGGTCCCCAGGATGTTCCTCTAATCCTTGATCCTACTCACATCCCCGGTTCTTCCATTCCAGTCACCTGGGATGTTCACCTTGTTACCAGGTATAGGAGTACCCCTATAGAAATCAGAGCCATGATCTATTTGACATGCCACAACAAGTACTACTCCCACTGAAAACAAAAATGTCCTGTTTTGTTCCTCTTGATATTTCCTCCAGGCGGCTGAGCCCAAATCTACCCCCACACCAGTGCTGAGTATTGAAGACATGCACAGGGGAGATAATTTGTCCCTCCTCAGCCTCAGGCTCATGGCACAGGTTGTTTTTCCCATAGGAAGCAGGTGTAGGCCTGCTTTGGGGACAGTTTGCGTGGCCCTGTTGGGACATGGTGGGCACAGACCACCCTGGGTGGATGGCCCCAGCTCTTGCTCCTTTGCATTGGGCCGTGCTTTGCCTGGCACCGGTGTTTTGGAGCCAGATGGTCCTGCAGCTTGTTGCTTCTTGCAGTTGGGCTCTGCCAGCCTGAGCTGACGGATCCGAGGGGCCTCGGAGAGAGCAGGAATCTGCATTTGCTGAAGCGTAGGAGCTGTTTTAAACACATCAGCAAAGTCTAGCATGGAGAAGACCCTGCTGCCTCAGAAGCATATTTAGCCAGAAGCATATTTAGCTGATACAGAAACCTGACCATATTTTACAGAGCACATCATTTACCCTGCTCCAGGCATGGCCTGGGACTGGGATGCTTCATGCAGTTCCAGCTGTGGGGAAGGAGAGCTCTTTCTCCAACAACCAGATGAGGAAAACCACAATTTTTTGTTGCATTAGATGGAAAACCAAGCACCTAAATTCATCTGCTTCTTTATTTACTCCTCCCTCAGTGCTGTTGGAGGATCTTCAGGTACCTCTTGGCAGCAATCTTGTACCCTCCCACTCTCCACACTGAAATAGGACAGGAGGTTGGGAGGGCGGAATGTGAATTTTTTGCAGCGCTGTTCAACCTGTCCTGTGGGCAGCAGCCCTGCCTGCAGGTGTCCTGCCTGCTCTGACCTCAGAGCACCCGGAGCTTTCATCCCTTCTTGGGTAACTAGCTGATCCTATGCCCAGGGCATGGCTTGGTGCTGAGGAGTATGGGTGCTTTTGTACTGTCTGTAGCAGAAAGAACAGAAATTAATCTCTCTCTGCTCTTGTCAGCCCTTACATCACAGATATTACACAGTCTTTGTAGTTTCCAGCAGTACTTGGCTTTGTGGAACTCCTCAGTGGCTTTCCTGTCTCCTCTTGGCCCTTGGAGATGTGCTGCTGCGCACTGACATCCCACTATCTACAGGCTGGAGGCAGGAAATACTCTGCTGATCTTCTTGGCTCTAAGGATGCAGTTTCCAGTCTGAACAAACCCCAAGAGACTTGAGGTTTTTGCTTGCTGCATGACAAGCAGCAGGAGCCATAGGTGTGGGGTGCTTGGGATGTATCCCACCACACCACAGCTGGCAAAACAAATCTTTCCACAAAGTTTTCACCACCTGCCCAGCTTCCTCCCCACAGGAAATCCAGCCACCCCCTCCTGGAGACAAGAGCTGGACCTTTGTTTGCAGCTCCCCTTTTACAAATAAAACCAGTGCTGACTAGTAAACACAGCACCACTAAATGCGCAGAGCAACACTCAAAGATTGGAAGATAATGGTGGTTTATTCTACTGACTTGGGTAAGAGGAGCTGCCAAATCCTTAAACTGTGTGCAAACAGCTCCTTGTTACTGAAATTTGCTTTCCAGCAGCACCCTAAAGCCTAAAGCCCCAGCTGGGACTGGGGTCCTGCTCCGTACCTGCTCTGCTGAGGTTTTCTGCTTCTTATGCACTCGGTTTGAGAGGCTGGTTGGGATTGTGAGAGAATTAGGGACAGATCCAACCTAGATACAAAACTGACTCATCAGGAGGAGTTTAGCTGCAGAGAGTGTAACATGCAAATGGATAGAAACAACATGAGGATCCCTACACTGGGTCTGACCTGGAGTCCAGCTAGATGAGTATCCAACATCCAAATAAGTCTGAAACCAGTGACTTCACGAGCAGATAAGCATATCCTATCCCTTCATCTATGGAGATTATATTTCCCTTCCAGTAGTGGTAATAGCTTAAACCCCCTTAAATTTGGTCTTTTTATATCTCTCCTACACTAACTAGCCCCATGCAAGCTCTGTATCTCCCAATAAACAAAAGGGTCTCAAGACTGAAGAATGTAAAGAGTTTGAACATTATATGAGCGTCCATTTACCTCCTCCTTATATAGTACTTCATTGCCTTGAGTTAAAAGAGACTATAAGAAGGAGGAATAAGAGGTTTAGGTTGAATATGAGGAATAATTTCTCCACTGAAAGGCCTCTCTGCTAGAGGCTGCACCACACAAAGAAAATGCCCAAAGTCCTACTCTCCAGGAGGACAAGAGAGGGAATGTCCCTCCTTACACAAGCAGACATGAAGAGGGACAGTTCATCTGGATCCTTGCATGCAGACTTTCCTGAAATATGGCATGGCATGCAATACTTTTAGTATAAAAACATACAATTATTTTTCTTTTCTAAAGTCTTTTTCTAAGAACTGTTAGCTTGGAGCTGCTGGAGAATCCCAAGTGAGAAGTAAAAACCTGGAGCAAGTCTGTAGTGCCAAAGTGGCTTATCTCCCACTGAGTGCAGAGGAAGACCTAATTCTGGAGAGGAAGAATCTGTGGGATACAAAAGGCTGGAGAAAAACTCCTTGGAGAAGCTTCCAGAAGAGGATTTCTGTCTAGCAGATCTGCCAGAGGTTCAATGTTCCCTAAAAGCAATGCTGACAACAGATTGTTCTCCTGGAATTTGCTTTGGGAAACAACTTTTATGATTAAAAGCAAAAGTTTTAAATGGCCAGAAGTTTTGCTGACTCTGTTTCAAGGATACTGATATTTTAACTGAGAGCATTAGTTTCTCCAGTAAGAAGTTTTTGATGGCTAGGGAACTGTGGTGGTCCAAAAGTAGTTTAAATATAAGTGATTTACATTTTCTATAAAAAAAAAAGCAGGAGGTGAGGAAAGTTTCACTGAGCACAATGAAAGAACTCTGGATTTATATGGAATAAAGTAATAACCAGGCTGAACTGCCAAACCCCTTAATGACCACATTCCCTTTCCAGAGATGGAAAAAGAGAAGGACCAGCACCTTTTTTTTTTTTCAACCTCACATTTCCAGGAATCTCTTTGCTTTGTTTTTCACATCAGGATTAGAAGAGGTAGGGGTAAGATATCAAGATAAAGGTCATCCTTAAGTATATTTAGTCTGATTGAAAGTAGGAAATACCAGAAATCCCTCCAGATTCCCAACTCCACTTGCCCATTTCAAGAAACACAGATAAATCCCCCAACATCTGCTTGCCTATCAACCACACCAAAAGGGAAACTGCAAACCATCTGCTTTTTGGAAGGCAATACCCAAAGCAGTTTGTTCCTGAGCTGGTGCTTCAGGCCCTGCACTGTCTCTGTGTCAGTGACCAAGGGCAGGGAAGGGACCTTGCAGAGGAGCACCCCTGCTCCTTGGCATCTGGGGGAGCTGCCAAGGAACCCCCTGCCTCTGTCTGCGCCCCTTCAGATGGGCTGTGACAAAGGCTCCTGCTCTCAGGAAAGCCAGGCCAGGGCTAGTTCTTCAAACATGAAAGGATCTGCTCTCTGGTCCCTGACACGTTACGTGGCATTTGTATTTTGGATCAAGTCACATGTGACATGGGTTGTTACTTTAAATTATATTCAAGGTGTGTGCTGTATATTTGCATCCTGTGCTGCAGGAAGGGATTTTTTTGAAGTTCTTATTTTTGTCTCAATGTAAACAAATGGACTATAATTTGGAAGAGTATCTATGATGCTGCAGATGCTTTGAGCAGGAAAAGAATTTTTGTCACTGGAGGATAAGCCACGTTGAGGGAGCTCCATGTAATAAAACACCCCCACACCTTGGGCCCTTTCTTCTCTTTTATTTCCAGCACTGCCCAGGATTTTCAGCTTCCCAGATATACATGGCATTGCAGAGGGGATCACACGTGAACCCTACAGTAGGTGCTGTGTAACAGGGATGGAAACAGAATCCAGATCATTCTACCCACAGACTCCCACTCTTGCTGCAGGGTCATGACTGGCTTGGCCACCAGTCACTTATAAAAAGAAAACTGCAGTGTGCTTGAGGGAGGTGGAAAGGAAGTTAATCTAGATCATGGGGTATTTTCTGATTTGTGAGACCCAAATCAGAGGTTGATCTCCACTTTGCACCAGTGGGTTACTTCAGCAAAATACTTTCTTAGAACCTGCTTCATTTGCCATTTTTTAACCTGTGGCTCCACTTCTGCTCAAGCAGCTTTTTTGCCAAGGATAGAAACATCTTGGCCAGTTTAGGCTTTTATCATGTTAAAGGATAAAGTTCCAGATCACAAAATATTTCCTTCTCTGGTAGCTGGAGAAGGAAGTTGTGACTTACTGGAGAAGCCCTGTGAGCAGCAGAGAGCCACGAGCAGAGCAGAGACCTGCTGAACCCGGAAAACTCTCTCTGTTTTGCAGCTGAGCAAATATGCAAAACAGTTGCTTCAGTGCTGGTTAAAAATACCTGTGGCTTGATCCTGCCAGAATTGAAGGAAGTCTGCTCTAGGTTAAGAAAGGCATTTTTAAAAAAAGTCATTTTGCAGCAGTGCAGATGTTTGCTTTAGTGTCACCAACAGCCCAGGCTGAAAGGCTGCAGGAATGAACACACACCCATGTCTCACTGGGCAGCTCACCATCCACAGCTGGCATTTCCATATTCTTTATCACTAGGAGATTTAATCATCTTCCCTGGTGCAGAAGCGGATGAGCAGCACATCCAGTCAGAGTCTTTAATATATTAAATTACTGCAGCTACATCCACTTGCCAGTTACCTGCAAAGCCCCTGATTTCTGCTCAGAAATGTGCTTTCTGCTTTGCTTGGATCATGGCCAGTTGGCTTGTGGTGCAGCTGTAACCACACCACAGCAGCAAGAAGAGAGGAGCCACCCCGGGAGTTTTCTTTAGCAAGGAGCCAGAACGTTGTTTTTCTTTCGTTTCCCTTGGTTTCCTACTTTGGCTTTGCTTTCAAGGTTTGTGGAGGAGGGATGGGTGGTTTTTGGCTGGTCTGTGGAGCTGATCTTTCCCTGGATGCTGTGGAACTCACAGCCCATGCCAGCATTGCTTGTGGTGTCTGTGCTGGGAGAGCTGATGATGATGGGACTGGTGAGGTTGCAGTTGCAAAGCAGTGGTGAGAAGGCTGACAAAACTTTCTCTTAGCATCACACCGGGCTCACACTAAAGCCATTAGCAGGGATTCCTGTGCCACAGATGTTTAGGTAATGGGCCAGAGCTAAGGACCTGTCACCGAAGAGCATGAGGAGGAGCAGTGTGACAGCCTGCTCTAGCCCACAGAGTGAAGGTGGAGCTGGCTTCCTGCAGCAAGGTTAGCAGGCACTAAGATGAGGAATTTGTGGCAGAGCTTCACCTGCTCTTTCACTCCCCAGGCAGCCAAACACCCTCACCCCTTCCTCCTGGGTCTGCCAGGGGTCCTGCTCCTTCTTCCACTCTTTGCAGCTTGTTGGAACCTACAAACTCACCAGGAATGTCCTCAGCAACACATGGGTGCTGCCTGTGGTCAGAGTTAACCCCTTTTTGCAGTGACAGGCCATAAGCAATCACAGAAGAGGAGGACACTAATCTAGTACCTACGTAGAGGGAGGCCTAGGGAGGTGCTGAGGGGAAAAATCCCTCAGCCTCACCATGCAAAGCAGCTTCACAGCCACCCAACACAGCTCCTGACAACTTCCATGTCCAGCCTCACAAAGGTCTGGATTGGGAAAGGCTGTTCGGTGCTGCAGAGTCATCTGCAGACAGATGCAGACAGCAGCTGGACATCAAAGTGGTTCCCAGAGCTTTTGTCTCTCTTCCCAGTTCCTCCAGGCATCTTGCTGGTCCTGAACTTTGGTTCTGATCTGAGTTTTGGTCAGATATTAATCCTTGGAAGTGTTCAAGGCCAGGTTGGATGGGACTTTGAGTGACCCGATCTAGTGAGAGGTGTCCCTGTCCATGGCAGGAGGGTTGGGCTAGAGAGTCTTTAAGGTGCCTTCCAACCCAAACCATTCTGTCAGTTTTTTCTATTATTTTATGATGTATTAAAAACAATCCTTTTGTTGTTTGTTTTTTTTTTTAAAGAGTATTTTCTTCACAAACTTGCCTTTCTGTTGGCACCATTCTGTTTTTAAGTCAGGAAAATATGTGGGTTTTTATTTTTAAAAAAGACACATTACTGTGACCAACATTAAAAAACAATAACAAAATTATGTCTGAGCTTTTCAGACTTTACATGGAAAATATTTGTTATTCATCTGCTCAGAAAATTACATAAGCCTTGCTCATGTTCTCTCTTCGGTGCAGTTTAGATAAATCGTGGTTCAGAGGGCTCAATATTGATTCCCACTTGACTCTTGAAACACCAGTCCCAGAGCTGTGTGCTTCTCAAAGTGTCTCTGCTCACTAATTTTCCTGCAAATGCCAGAGCCAGGAGGTTCGCTTCCATTTCTCTGCCACAAAAAATAAAAGCAACCTTGTGACTGATTGCAGCTGATGGAGGGTAAAAGCTACATGGGTACAAATGTTTCATTTCATTGCTGCATCCTCACAACGCTGCCGTCAGGATGTGGCACAGACGCTGCACGTGAGCCCTGTGTGTCCCTGCCAGGCTGGTTCAGCACTGACATGAGTGGGGAAGATGGCAGGGCTTGGGTTTAAGGCTTTTTTTTCCCTCACTTTTTTTCCACATCTCTATCAGCTCAAATGCCATCCCTCAGCAGGTTTTCCCTGCTGCACTGCCCTGACCAGCAGCTGCTCAGTTGTTGCTGTGTTTTCCCCTCTCCAGTCCCAGCATCCTAAATCTCAGCATCTGCAGCTGGTGACAACCATTTGCACCATGGCTTGTATTGTCATAAATAAATAGGGAATCCAGGTTGCAGCACACACTTGTCCCAGCACTGGATATTACCAAGCAATGAATTCACTTGCCCAGAAAACTCTAAACACCCTAAATAGATGCCCAGGCAGGTTTTTTCAGAGTCCTTTTCCATCAACTTGCTGTCTGGGTGGGCCCATATTAAACACAGGCACCCTCTTCAATCTATAACCACAGATTTGCAGAGAATGTTTTATTTTATTGCTCTGAACACAGCAAACCAGTCAGGGAGGGAAAGGTGGGGGAAACTCCACACAGCTGAAAGCTTTGCTGGCCTCTCCTTTGTTTTGCCTTATCTAGAAAGCCACAAGAGGAAGATACAGTCCCTCCAGATTTTGAGTCTGCAAAGCAGATACAGCAGCTGGGTTTGAGAAGTGATTGTAACACTGATGATGGATGCTCTCTTAGCAATCTGAAGTCTTCTCTTTGTAAGAAATACCTGTTGTCCACTTCCTCCAACATGTCTGGAAGCAGGAGGTGCACAAGGCTACCAAAAATAAATCTGGGCATGTAAAGATAAGAGGAGCAGGAACTTCCCACCAAAACAGGCTCAGAGTGGCAGAAAAAAGACTCTGCTGGATACCTTTTTAAGAGGTGTTTTGGGACTTGCCAATGATTTTAACAGCAAGATCTACCAAACTGGAGTTAACAACCTTTAGCCTGGTTGTGATTCATATCCAAAACTTTATAGAGAGGTTTCATGGCCCATCGTTTCTTGTTAGCAAAAAGGGAATTAAGTTCTTTAAAGGGGGATATGGACAAATTCCGCTTTATTCATGCTGTAAGAACCTGTCTCTTCAGTGTATGGATTGGGGGGCAGATCCAATACTGCACATACCCATAGTCACTGTCTTTTGCAAGAGAGGAGGTGAAAGCCAATTTTAAATGTATTTAGCTGCAAATGCCTGCCGCACAGAACCACCGTGTTAACAGATTGAAACAAATCCCAAGACAATGGACAAGCTGGAATAGACATACAACAAGTTCCAGGCCTGTTATCACAGATATCTCTCATTTGCCATGATCTGAATGTCAGCACATTATCATCCCAGCTCAGGCCCATCTAGAAAAGACTGGTTTTAATTTGCTCCCCAGAATAGATGCAAGCTCCAAACATCACTCATACCTGATAAGGGCTCATTCTCCAAGACTGGCAAATCTGGCTGCTCCTGTGGTGACTCTTCTTCATCATCTTCTTCCTCCTTTTATGTTGCATTTCCCAATAGAAAGCAGGGAAAAAAAAAAAAAAGAGAGAGGGAAAATGCAAACCATTAAACTTTGTCAAAATGAGACAGAAAATTTTGGTACTAATACCAAACAGAAACATGAATTACATCAAAAACATCTCTCTTCAAACAGTCTTGTAACTCATGCCTAGCATTAAAACAAGGCTCCTAACAGCCCTGTGTCAGGCATCACCTCCCCATAATGCCAGTAGTACATAGGGAGGAGGTGATGCTCAGAAATCATGTGAAGCCTCAGAGAACTACACAGCATTTGACTGAAAAAGCTGGCTGGAGCCAGCTCTAAATCCAAGATTTAATCTTGACACTTGAACCCAGTGTTGCCTGTCTCATGCTCCAGCTGAAGTCATTAAGCTTATCTGTCCAGTTCAGAAGAGAAAGTTTTACTAGAATTATTCAACTTTTCCATATTAAAATACTAGCTCCATTTCTTTGAAAAATCCATCGATGCCAAACACAGAACAAAGCAAAAGGCTGAATTTTTTTTTTTTTTGGAGATTTTGCCCCTTGATAAGTGAAGATATTCAGCATTCAGAGGAAAAGTCTGTTCACAGCTAAACTTCTGATTCACCATCTCAGATGTCTTGAGCTAGATCAGATGAGCCCTGCCATCTACTGTACCAGCAGTAGTGAGTCCAGCAGGACCAGGACAGTGATTCTTCCTCTGTATTCAGCACTGGTGAGGCCTCACCTCAAATCCTGAGGTCAGTTTTGAGGCCCTCATGACAAGAAAGACATTGAAAGGCTGGAACAAGTCCAGAAAAGGGCAACGGAGCTGGGGAAGGGTCTAGAGCACGAGTCTGATGAGGAGCAGCTGAGGGAGCTGGGAGGGAGTTCAGCCTAAAGAAAAGGAGGCTTCTCACTCTCTACAACTCCCTGACAGGAGGGTGTAGCCAGGTGGGGGTCAGTCTCTTCTCCCAACAAGTGATAGGAGAAGAGGAAATGGCCTCGAGTTGCACCAGGGGAAGTTCATGTTGGATATTAGGAAAAGGTTTTTTACCACGAGAGTTGCCAAGCAGTGGAACAGACTGCCCAGGGAAGTGGCTGAGTCCTGGTGGTATTTAAAAGATGTGTTGTTGTGGCACCTGGGGACATGGACAGGAGTGTCAGTGAGGCAGCCTGGAGGGCTCTGTGCTGGCAGTGGCAAAATGCCACCGAGCCGCTGGCAAGGCAGGGAGGCGCTGCCGGAGCATAAAGCAGGCAGATCGTATTCGTCTTTCAGAGTAGTATTTCCAGATTAAATATAAGAGGGAAGCTCAGAGAGGTCAGAGGCTGAGATTGACTTTCAGAATGGTGCCTTTGACATCCAAAGAGGGAGGACAGGCTTATTAAAAATGCAGTGTGGATTGCAAATCTGTCACACACCCAAGCCACCATGTGGAGCGGGAGGATGGATGAGGCGGTTATGGAGAACCTGCTGACAACGACAGCCTCTCGAGTGACGGGTCAGTGAATAGTTTGCTGCTATTCAGCATTGCTTTGACAGAAACTACACAAAGCAACTGTGTGGGGGGCAAGGAGCAAATGTTCTCTTCCACTTGGAAGCTTGTTTAAAGTCTTGTGGGGGGAAATAAGACCATGAATGAGAATTAAGTTCTGCATTGATTTAGGAAAATCAGTTTAGTGAGGCAGAACAGAGAGGGGAGAGAAGCAAAGGGGGAATCGTGCGAGATGGCAACAGCAAAGACAGAGAGGAAGAGCAGGCAATGCCACTGAGACATGCTGGGTGAAGGCTCCACCAGCTTCTGCCATCTCCCTGTCTTTCCACTGCTGTGTCCGCTCTGGAGCACACCAGGTTCCACCTGCTGCACTGTTTCTTGGCCACAGTGAAAGCCCCTGTAGGAGACTAAAGCTGACAGTGTCCAGTACAAGGGCAAATGCCAAGAGGAAGCCACACCATCTGCAGGCAAATGTTTTGCATGCCCTGCACCGTTTCACTCCCTCTCATCTTTTATCCCTTAGCAGCTGCCCGATGGCTGCCTCACCACCATCATGGCAGCACCATTAACTTGCTGCAAATTGAACCTTCCCTATAGGAAAATTCTGGGTAGAAAATTCTAAATAGGAAATTTTTTATATTTGGTGGAAATTTCAAAACAACAGTATTCATGAGATGTTGAAGGCAGTGACTCTTGAAATGTTGCCAAGATGCCTCACAGGTGTTTAGTTTTGGTTTGAGCTTATGGATGAGTGGGGTATGCTATAAGTGCTCTGTTCTCATTTTACAAGCTATACTCTGTCTCTAAAACCATCTCCTTTTTTGAGGAAATGGAAGTTTCAGGCAGATTTTGGGGACATGGAAGCCAGATATCCTGGAAGGTACAGATCATAATGCAGAGACAAGGGAATTGTATTACATGAGTCTTAACTGCAGCAGACCAAAATTTTTGGTGAGGGAGACATTTATTATAGTTGCAAGATGCAGCACCAAAGCATCCAAACAAGTGTAACTCACTACTGCATGGGGCCACCACTTTCTCCTGGCAAAGTTTAATCAGACTTAAGTAACTTGACTGTGGTGAGGCTCTGAAACAGGATGCCCAAAGAAGCTGTGGATGCTCCATCCCTGGAAGTGTTCAAGGCCAGGTTCGATGGGGCAATGTAGGAATCCTTAGTCAGGAGCTGCTGGGTGGATCCAAGGGGAGAGTGTCACTTTTCTGCTTTTCTTGTTTTTAAGAATAAATTAATTTCTGTATCTATCAGAAAAGCAGTTGCCTCAGGCAGTAAAAGGAAGCTAAGAGAGAAGCTACGTGGAATAACAGACTCGCTGCCAGTAAGTGCTGTGAAAATCCTCTTAATGCCATCTCCCAAGGACCCTTCTGAGAGAAAGGGGGATGGTCACCTCTCCATCAGGCACAGGTTTAGCTTGGCTTGGATCCAGGTAAACTTTTCCAGGGTATCGATGACTGGAGGTTGCAAGCACTAAACCTGTGTCTCTCCTCGCAGAGAGGGTCACACGCTCAACCCAAACCTGGGATCATGTGCCCAACCCAAATGGATCAGAAAACAATGGGAAAAGCAGTACACGAGTGCTCCTCCCTGTCAGGAGTGGGCTGATAAGGAAGGGGTGGCATGGTTAATGA
Organism: Corvus hawaiiensis; assembly: GCF_020740725.1. NCBI lineage: Eukaryota > Metazoa > Chordata > Aves > Passeriformes > Corvidae > Corvus > Corvus hawaiiensis. The sequence continues at coordinate 72,901,051 of NC_063216.1, read as the reverse complement.
CATGCCAGGGGGATGAAATAATGTCTTGAATGAAAGCATCGTGATAGGCAAGAGCCATATTTATGCGTGTGCAGGGCAACTAACATTTCATACATATTTCAGAACTTCCAAGATAAAAATAAAAGGTTTTCTTATGGGCCTTGTGGAATAGATAAGAGGATTTATAATAGCTACATTTCTGGCCCATAATCCTTGGGAATGAATGTATTTGCTCCACATGCCAACTATGACATAGAGACGAGCTACATGATCAGCTCATTCCATCATGTAATTTGGGCTGTAAGAATTAAAGCTGATCTTTCTGTTTCCCCTTGGCCCAGCAGAGCATGCAGATGTATCACCCTGCAAAGAACTGGTCATATGGCTGAGAGCCAGCCGTGGTTTTAGCAGTGGGATGCACGACTCTCACCCCAGGTCTTGGCCCTTTACCTCTCCCCTCTCCTGTCATGCCCCAACCCCTCTAGCAAAGTCACCTCTGGCTTCCCACCACCACGACTGGTTTAAATTCAGCAGCACCCTTCTCATTTGAGAGTTATTTGGGAATCTATCCAGCAGGCACTCATCACCTCCACCCCTCTCCTGCAGCACAGCCGCAGCTCACTGAAAATTCGGGCAGGGGTTTGACACAAGGGGAGAGCACTGGGGAGCAGAGCCCTTTGCCCCCAAACTGCCCCCACAGAGAGACGCAGGCTGGAAGGGCTCTGCCTGGGGAAGAAGTTGAAAAGGAAGCCTAAGGCTGTGGTAAGTGGTAGATGAGTGACCATCCATGAAACTTGAAACAAAGGATTGCTAAACCTTCCTAATTCACCTCCAAAGTCCATGTCAGGGGGAAGGAGATGGGTGATAGCAGGACTATGGCTCTGTTTGGACATTCAGCTTTGATTGTCACACATTTCTGAAGTGCCTCTGCAGCTCACAGACAAGCCACAGAATTTTCCCTTGGCAGAAAATCTGCCGTTGTGCCTCTCTAGCATAGACTGTGTCTCTTCGGTCCCTGACAAAGAACAAAACCCACCGAGTCTCCAGGGATAAAAGTAAAGCTTGGAGAAAGCTGTGGGATCCTGAAAAAGCCATTGATAACAGGATGCACAGGAAGGATGGAGGATGGGTGTTCACATACGTCCTGTCTGCTGTATCTTTTCAATGCCCACCAGGCCAGCAGGGAGCACTTGATTTGACAGATGGTTTTCTTCAGCCTGAGTAAGCCAGGGGGGACATCACACACACCCACACTTCCCAGCTTCCGCTCCCAGGCTCTCCTAAATCCCAGCAAAGAACCTCACTGCCCTTTCACACAAATGCCTGGAGACTAGTAGCTGCCCCCAAAGTGTCCACATCCTCATCTGAGAGCTATCAGAATTACTGCCCCTGAGCAGAAAGGACTTTCTGGCTTGTTCTGACCAAAGCCCTGACACAGACACAAGCTCCAAGTGTCCCCTTCCTCGAAGTGGCAGGAAGGTGCCACTGTGAAGGTCACTTAGCATCCCATGTTTATAGTGTGATCATCACCACTCTGAGCTCCCAATAATTCAGAATAGTCTATGCATTACTCATGCAAACTTGAAATTGCCCACAGGGACCACAGGACAGGTGACAAAAGCCAAACCAGTCTCCCTAATCCAGGGCCCAGGGTTGGTGAGGCACAGATCAGCCATTCTGGGTGTCAGATGTAATCTCTGCCTTCAAAGTGGTGGAGAATGGAGTGTCTCTAATCTACCCAGAGTGGCACTGTTTGGATGATTCACCTTGATAAACCCATATATAAGAACTTCTCTTGCTCAGGGCTACAACTGGCTTTAGTGGGATCCCAAAAGATGTTTAATTCTCGGCATATAAAACTCGATATAAGCTAAAAAAGAAAATCCCATCCTATTCCATCAGCAAAGGCACCAGCCCCACCTCAAGGTCAGAAAACAGCTGCTGAGCCACACTGCCATCCGTCCCTCAGCCAGGTCAGAGCTCCCTGAGCAGAAGATTCACCTTGTCTTTAATTCAGGGTGCAGGTCTAATGCAAGCACATTTCTCCATAAACAGAACAAGTCACACAGCCCAAAAGCATGTGGGAGCCAGAGGCTGTTCTTGGTTTGGGGTTTTCAGCTCCAGAAGAAGCTTCCAGATGTGTTATAAGTGGCATGTATGCTGCCCATTGCTGCAGGATCTGAGCTCTTCCTGCATAAAATCAATAGCAAGTCGGTGGGGAATTTCCTGGACTCATTTGATTTCTCTCAATTTTTTTTAATATACAAATAGGTGTATAGAAATGAATACTATTTCTTAAAATTATGTTTGAGAAAGTTTTTTGATTTTGAGAGGATTCACTTCTCACCTCATTTATTTTGTGGCTGTTAGAGTTACAAGGTTAGTGGCAAAGCCAGCGCTGCAAAGCGGCTTTGGAAAGGATCCTCTTTATGGTGGAATGGCTTTTCACAAAGAAGGGTGGCATTTTCACAAAGGGGGGTGGCATTTTGGGGGGGTCTAAAGCCAGTCAAACTGGTCTTGCCTGATCTCTTCTTAAAGTTCACTCCCTCTTACTGTTTTCCTCAAGGAAGAATGCTTTGTCACAAGCTCTCTCCAGCCCTGCCCTAGGGCTTTGTGATCAAATACTGAAGCCCATATAAACAGCTTTTGTACTTTCTGCCTGGAAAACCTCTTTGTCCTCTTACAGAAACATTTTCTCACAATTTCTTTGGGCAGAAACCACTTTCCAGTTGAAATAAAAGCCTACTTTTTCTGTCTCTAAGCCTCTTGATTGTATTAAAAGGTACTGGATGCATCAACAAATTTTAATTCCACCTCAAGATGAAAAAGGCCTCTCGAACACTTAACTCTAATGTCTCAGCTTGGAGTCATATTCCAGTCTCCATCCTGTTTGTCAAAAACACAAAGTCAGTTCTGGCCTTCCACCCTCTGGGTCTCAAAGGTGGCCCTGAGAGTAGGCTGGGCCTGCAATTATTGTGTATCTCTAAATTGAGAGAGGGTTTGTAGAAACAAACTGAATGGAGGAGGGAGGATCCCTGGTCTTATAATAAATACAGGATTTAAAAAAAAAAAAGCAAAACCTTACTGGGGACATGGCATTTTATAGATTTCTTGCAGAAAGGAGTATGTTTATGGAAAATTTTGAAAGCTTTTGCTTTTGGACCAGTTTGGAAGAAAATCAAATTTTGCCGCCTTTTGTTTTCCCAGGAATGATATACCCACCAGAAACAGACTGTGATTTTCAGATGGCTTGTCTAAAACCAACTCAGTGCTACCACACAGCACATTCCCTGGCTAAACTTGTTGATTTCCATGTTCTTTGCTATCCTGGTTTCTGCCTTTCCTGCAATATTTGCTCTGCACTTGCAAAAAGACACACATGAGCTCCTGAGTACAGGCTGATTCCCACTCACCCAAAACAGAATTTACTGACAATCACCTGAAATAGCCACATTTTTAATAATGATAGAGTGGCTAAACCTGTAAGGAGAGTAGGCATTATATTAAAGCTACTTGTCATTACTTTAGAAAGATAAAGAGACAGGAGGCTACCACAGGAAGTACTGCTTAATATTTGTGCAGAAGAGAAATCCCTCTATATCCCTTTTCTGTGACTTTTACAGCACTATCATGAATTTTCCCCAAATCTGAAAGGGAGGACAGAGCTCACGAAAGTTGACAGCAAGTCCATCCAGTGCCAAAGAGGAGATGGAAACCCACAGTATTACAGGTGACAAACAGCTCAAGCAAAACAGGGCCATGAGCTCTTTGAGATATTTGTCACTGAGGAACCTGGTCAAAGCTTTCTCTGCATAAAGGAGCAGGTCAGAGGCGGAGCAGAGGAGATCCATCCAAAAACTGGTGGCAAAATATCAACACAGGAGTTTCTGGGTAGTGGGAAGAGGAAATTTAAGATGGGAGCTGGACACAGGCAGAAGGATGAGCCAGGTCTCCCTATCTGCCCTCAGCAGACACCTGGTACTTTTCTGTGTAGAGGACACAAAAATAGATCATATTTATGACAATAACACTATCTGCACAATGTTGTCACAAAGAACAAGTCATGTAGGCGTCTTTACTCCTTTCTTTAGTTTCATTGACATTCGTTTAAAGTCTTGTCCTTGAGACATTTCGTTTCTAGGAACAGTTTCCTTCAACGTCTGCTGCATCCCACACTACTTCTGGTGATCCTGCCAGTGCGTGGCTGTATTTGAGAGACTGGATATTTAAGGAACACAGTCTAGAAGATAATTTCCTTGAATAAAAATATTCCCCCACCTCCTCACTCTTGCGGTGAGTTTTGGTGCCGAGGGAAGATCCTGCTGGATCTGTGGAACTGGAAAAGGAGTACATGTGGCACTTTGTGATATGGTTTAGTGGGCACAGTGGTGCTGAGTCAAAGGTTGGACTCGATGACCTTGGAGGTCTTTTCCAACATTAGTGATTCTATGATTCCATACCATTATGTCCCATAGCTAGGGAAGACAGGCAAGCAAGTTTGCCGAAAGCAAAAAAACAAAGTTGAAAGCAAAGGGGGAAGAGGAAGAGGAAAAGAAAGGAAATCCTCATCAAATCCTCATTTATATATTTGTCCTTGATGCAGCAATACTGCCAGATGGCTGACATGTGAGGCCAAGTTGGGCAATGCTGCAAAGGGCTTTGCAATAAGAATTGAGAAAGCAGAAGCTGCTGGTTTCTGTGGTTAAAGCCAGCTGCCAAACACCCAGGAATGGAAAATGTCCCACAGCAGGGCCGTTCCTGCCTACTCTCAGGCTGCTGACATCCCAGCATATACTACAGGTGCTTCTCCACGCTTGCAGGAGAGACCTACAGCGAGGAGCCTTCATGGAGCCTCCCTCTTCCCTGGGAGTGGGCTGTGCTCTGGGAAACCCCCAGATCCACTCATACCTCTCATTCCTCTCCCTTCCCCAAAAGTCCCTTTGCCCCCCCTGCTGCCCCTGGGCTTTTGCAGGGATCAGAGTTCCCGTATCACCTGCACATTAACCCCACCAGAGCAGTGGAGGAACATGAAAAGTGGGGAAAAGATGGATACAAGTTCTGTGTCCCACCACAATGCTCCTCTGCTTGATATGGGAAGCACTGGGGGTGCACAGCACAGCTTCCAAGCAGGAACAACACCTCCATCCATGGACACACCAATAATGGGCAGCAACACTGCCTTCACCCCGGCTGTGCAAGGGGATTTACTGCACTAGCAGAGCTTGGGTGTTTGGGTAAGAGGGGTCCCTTCCAGCAGAGCTGGTGGGGCAGGGGAAGGGGCAGGTGGAAAAGCTGCAGTCCTCTTTCTTGTTTCTCAATTGGAATTTATTTAAGAAACAAAGGAATGTTTGCTCATGCATTTTCCCTTCTCCGTCCTGCCCTTCATGTTGAGGTTAAAAGGGAGAAAATGGGGCAGGAGAAATGTTTCACTTCTCAGTTTGATAGAGAACTTGGAGGCTTCAGAGAATTCCAGGTGACTGTGCAGGAAGCATCATCAAAAAATGTGAGGTTTTGTTAGAAAAGTGGAACTATCATTTTCCCTTGCCAGGGGTTAGGGTCTTAGAGGATCCCCTGACCCACAGACAAGTGTCCATCTCAAGGCAGGTGTGGGTGGGCTACGGACACAGCACAGGTGCTCTGCTTGTGCTGCCTTGGCTAGAGAAATACTGGAGATAATCAGATTGTAAAAGCAAAGCTTAAAGTTGTCAGCACTGTCCTTTCTCTCACTGCCCCATCTCTCTCCTCTCCAATGCAAACCTCCCCTGCTGAGCTTCTCTAGCACTCAGGTTCTCTTGTTGGCCCTGGGGACATGCTGGGTGTCTTTTACACATTAATTTTTGGGATTTGGGAGTTTCTCAACTCCCATACCCTGGTTTCAGGTGTGCCCCTTCACCATGGCAAAACTTCCTTCCTTCTGCCACCACCCTTCACTCCCAAAGAGCCTGTGCGGATCTATCCCTGTGAATCCAGTGATGTTCTATTCTTAGAATAATTTAAAAATCCACCTAAACAAACAAACAAAAAACAACCCAGAGCAAGAGACATAGACACCAGAACCAAATTTTAAAAGTCTCTGGTTACTTTTGTGTCAGAGACCAATGATTCAGGTTCTGCATCTCACAAAACTGTCTGGGAGCTAAAAATATGTGACCTCTGCAAGGAGAAATACATAAATCTGCTTGGCCTTCACAAGTCACCAAACTTTCAGGGCAATGAATGTTCTGCAGTCTCTGGTTTATTTTCAACTTCACTTCTGCAATCATAAAAGTCTATTAGTGCTGAAAACCTGGAATTGAACTGCCCTTTGGAAAAACTAAACTCAGATTAATGTACAACTTGGTCTGCTCAAAAGCATGAATTAGTCACGCAACGTTAAATCATTCCGATAAAAGTCTCAGAAAAGCAAGTACCTTTCTCTCATGACTGGTATTTTGCTATTAATAAATTAATTAGTGTAATAACTGTATTTCTTGGCTATTAGTCACTCAGATGGGGGTCACTGTATTCTTGTCCCAAAAGAGAATTGGTTTAAGTCTGTTATAATCTGATGGATAAAAATTTCTCCAGTCTGCTTGTTCTTGTTGTGAGAGTTTGAGCAAACTTAAGTGCCTTTAGTAAGTGTCCCCGTTTCCCACACAGCACACCCCCACTGTGAGCCCTGGCTGCTGACTGGGTGCAGAAGATACATTCAAAACTAGGGGTACCCAAACCTACAGAGCCTGAAAAAGACCCCTCAGCCTTGTTCATGGGAAATGCCGTGAGATGTCAGCCCCACAGAAAACCTAATTATTGACCACAAGTTGGAAGGAACAGGCTGGTGATCTTGTATGGTCAGAAGTGGCACAGAGAGAGACCTGCCAGGTCATGTCCCTGCATGTGGCAGGGGTACCTGGGTGTGTCAGGCTGGAAATGCCCTCCTGAGTCATGAACTGATCACCCCCAAACTCCTCTTCAACTCTACAGTACGGGATGGGCCAGCCAGCAGCAAAACAGCAGCCTCTGTGCTCTTATTTCTGCTGAAGCTTGGTAGAGCTTTTGGGGAGGGAGTGGTGAGATCTTTATCAGCAAAGTAGCTTTAACAATTCTAACAAATGTTTTGTATAGCAGAACAGTTCTATGGGACCAGCACTCAAAGCCAGGAGGGACCCTCAGAGGAGCAAATCAGGTTGGGGTGAAGCTGTTTCCTCAGGCAGCGCCAGCACTGGGGCCCTCTAACAGTTCCCCATCCCTGGTCACTGTAAATGCACCAATCTTCATGTCAGCACCAGGACAGCAGTGTGGTGAAGGAAGAGGGAGAGGATGGGCTTTTTGGTTGGTGTTTAACCATAAATTTGATCTTGAATTTAAGCTGTGGGAGCCTTGAAGGATGGTTTCTCAGCCTCAACTACCCTGCCTGTTCCTTTGCCTTATAGTCCTGTCCCTACAGCTCCTGCTGGCTCAAGATTATGTCTGGCACATTTTTAGTGGGGATTTGCTAAGAGGAAATTATCATTATGGTTTGGGAACCACCTGATGGCACATGTACAGTGCAAGGAGGATGGGCAGCTACAGCAGCAGTGGCTTGGACTCCCTGGAAACCCAGCACCCAGATCAGAGGGACTGCACTCCTCTGCTGGCGTTAGACAGGAAAATGAGGCAAATAGCCTTGAAAAACCCTTTCATCTAAACATCACTAGTGTTGGTAGAAATACGATCTAAAAATGCTCTGCTTTCACAAGATGAAAACAAGATGTACAGCCGTGGGGTGCCTTAGTGTAGGGGTTTGTCACGTCCCCCCCAAATGGGCACGTTCCTCCTCAGTGATTTATTCCCAGCTCTCCTCCAGTCCCCCTCTGTGCAGGTGGCCTGTGGAGGGGCTGAGCTGTTCATCAGCTGCGGAGCAGGAGGCTGAGTACAACCTGCAGCACGGTGTGAAACATGCAGAAATGCAGACCACAGAAATGATATCTGGGGAAAGACATCCCCTCACTGAGGGTGTATTAAAACCCATGAGCTGGGAACAGCCCATAAAATGTGTGCATTGGGGGAGAACACAGCTGCAGTGGGAACTGAGTTGTTAATATTGCACAAGTCATTTAATGCATGTTACACGGGGTAGTAGCAATGTGGAGAGGGTTACTCCCTCCTTTATTGCCCCAGGAAATTCATCTTTTCACCCATGTGCAGGAATGAGAAGAAAAGGTTTGGGGACTCCATGTGTCCTTTCTGGCAAATGCATCACTACCTGTCCATGGGAGACACCCCCACCATCTCTCATGTGGGCTATCACGTGCATTTACAACTTTATAGCAGCGTGAGTACAAAGGGCTGGGATCTTCCAGACCAGCTCCTGACCACAACAAGCCTTGGCAGGACAGAGCTGGTGATGTGCTCCCACAAGTGGGCACTGGCCAGGCTGCTGGGCTCGGGTCCCATCACACTTAACCCACATTCTCTGGTTGCAGCCAGCACCAGCCTTTCTCTTGACTTTGGCCAAGAGATTTTCTGGTCCCTGCTTATAAAACCCTCTGAGGGAAGCAGGACTTCGCTGTCCTGGACCAGGACCAGCACTGGCATGGCCCTTCAGTCTCTACACCCACAGTTCACAATCAGTTTAAGCCAATCTGAGACCATACTGTCACCCAAAGATGTGGTCCTGCCTACTCCCTGCCCTGGTTGCATGTTTCTTCTTGCTCTCTTGTGTCAGCACAACTTGTGGTGCAGCTACCAGAAAGTTGGATCAGTTTGGTGGCTCATTTTTCAGCCAGATTAGGAGGCTGACCTGCCTCACCATGTGGTTCCACAGCTGCTAGCCTGGCACAGTGGCGGTGGCAGGAATGCACAGCCAGGAATAAGGTTGGGCAGGATGGGACAGGCAAGCAGGACTGTCCCTTTTGGCAGCCAGGCAGAGCTGGATTGGCTTGAACTGCTTGTGAAAACCTGCTTTTAATTTTCCCTTTGGTAAATACGAATTATTCTCTTTTAATGGGGCAGTTATGCAGCTCCATTGTGCTTCAGAATCACTCTAACCACAGCATCTTTCTGCAGATCATAACTGAGTTAAGTGTGTTGAGCAAATAATATTTCAGCTGCTAACAGTTGAGTCAACAGCAGGGTGATCACGATTTAATCTTCTGTTTCACAGGGGGAGACTGCACTGCTATTTTACAAAGCCTTTTTCATCACAATAGGATTCCCTAAATCAAAGGCTTACAGGTGTGATTTTTGGCTGGGAACAAACAGTTGCATTCCTATCAAATGCATTCTGTTTTCCAAGCACAAATAACTTTCAAATCCTTGATCCAGGAGAATTGATTTCCAGAAAAGGAAGGTGTTGCTGTCCCAAGAGTTCAAAGGCCCATCAGGAATGTGGTGGTTAGGATGCTGCTAACAAGGAATCTTTCATTACTGAGGAGCAATTCCTAGAAGCTAACCAGGCAAAAATGCCTACAGGAGGCTCAAACTAGCAGAATTTAGAGAAAGAAGTAAATTCAGCCATCAGCAGTAAGAAGAAGGTGACATCTCCTTTTCTTTTTCTGCAGAAGCTGAATAAAAACCCCATGCTCCTTAGCTCTAAGCCCTTTCAAAACTGATGGAGTAAAACAGACATCTCCTTCAAAGACAAGCTGAAAAGCTGCTGAATTTTCTTGTTGGTCTTTGTGGGAATATTGCTATATAATAGTCAACGGCTGTGCTCTTTGGGAGGTTGGATTAGATGTGCATAAAGATTCCTTCTGCCTTTTCAGGCTATTCATTTTGTCATATGGATTTCTTTCAGAGTGCCTTCTTTTTATTACATCAACATTCTAAAGACAGGCAGTGATTTCTTATTCTCTAGAGGACTTTGCATGGCCACATCAGCAGAAATAAGCAATTTTATCCTGGAGGGATGTGGGAGTACCATCAATGAGAGGCTCCCAATATGCAAGATGTAAAGGAAAGCAACTCCTTTCCCAGGAATGTGAGGTGGTCAAACCTTTAACTGTCAGCTATGGTCTGATTTCAAATATGTCATGAGAGATCATAGGAATTTGATGCAAATTCATTTATTGGGTGTTTTAGTATTGACAGACTTCCTTGCAGAATTTATGCAAGCAGTGCATTGAGGCCAACAGGTCATTTGGGCCTGCAGGCTGCTTACCGGGGTATATCCTGGATTAAGGCAGGAAGGTGGAAATAAAAGGATGGAGCAGTTGTCCTGTGCGAGTGGGATTTGTCCATATGCGATATTGCTCTGTGGGGAAGCCATTCACCCCAACTCTTTTAGGACAGCTTCTTGTCCTTCAGTCGTGCTTGGGACGGCTTTAGGAGAGAAAGGTTAGGGAGCAGGGAGCTCAGCAGAGCACAGAGTCTCTATCTCACCAGCCACTGCTGATCACAGTGAACCTCAGTGTTCGCACAGGGTGAAGCAGAGCCCTGTTGCAACTCCAGCTCCATCTGTGGGGTTACGGCAGCGAGACTGCTCCCTGCCCCACCAAAACCTGCTCCAAACCTCCTGAGTCCCAGCTGTGGCAAGAAACTGGGGAGCAGAGAGGACAAATGAAGAGGGCAGGAGTGAAGATGGAGCAAGGTTAATCCACGTGTCAACCTACAGGTCAAAGCTGGGAGGAGAAAGGGGTCCTCTGCCTGCTGCAGAGGGCTCTGGAGGGGTGGAGGCTCTGCTGGAGAGGAAAGCAGGTGAGGAGCCACTACACAACTCAGAAGCACGTGCTGTTTGCATATGCTGCTCTGTAAAATCTGGGTTAAAAAAGGAGATGCTCCAAAATCCTTGTAATACATATGCAATCCAGATGTAATATCCAGAAAGAACAGCCAACCTCCTCTTCAGAAGTACCTGGCAAACTTGGGGTACTGAAGTTGCAGACTCTTCTCTGTAGAAAAAGTTTTTGCAAATATAAGGCAGGAGATTTTGTTTGTAAGAGTCTCCCTGAAGCAGGGAGGAGAGTCTGTTTAGGAGGTGCTCCATAAATTGAAAACAAGCCACCACGCTCTAAACTACATGTATTTTCTTACAGAGCAGAAGGTACTGAAGAGAAACCACCAGCAGAGTTGTAGCAATTCAGGGGTGCAGCTTCCAGAGCTGCTGTAAAGTGCCTTGATCTGGTGGGAAGGGCGACAAAAGACGGGAAAGGGAAAGGGAAATGAGCTGCCAGGAGGGGGAAGCCACCAGCATTTTCTTGTCTCAGCAAGGCAGGGCTTAATGTCTTCTGCAGACAAGGAAGCAGCCTTCCACTGCTGCCCTTTTCAAGCCCAGCTCACAGCAGATAGCAGGGTAATAAATCTGTCAGTCCCTCAGCAGACAGACAACTCCCCTCTGCATTCCTGTGTGGAACTGCAAAGGATTATTTGCTGAATATCTCCCTTTGAAACCAAAGCTAAACTTCCAGAGCTCCTAATCTGACCCTGGCAGTGTATCAGCCACACAAATCTCCTGATAATAATAGGTAGGGTGTGTTATAATTTGCAGTAAGGAAAGCTCTGCATCAGATCCCTGCATCCCAGTTACCTGAGACATTTCTTCCCAAACTTCTCCACCCTTGTTTTCCAGCCAGTCAATAGACAAAGATAAAAAAGAGGTTAAAAAAAACTAAAGTGGAGTAGCTCGCTTCTAATATCTTGCTAAAAAAAGTTTCCTTGCCATATTAGATTGCCTGTGTCCTCTAAAAGACCCGGAACATCAATCACACATGCTCACCACACTCCCCTAGGGTAAGAAGAAAGATGATGGGATGCCAAACTCCTGCATCAGTTGAGTAATTCTGCTAAGCTGCTCCTTATTGTTTCACTTACAAACCTGATCTGCAATGTAACTGGTTTGGGTTCTTGCCCCCAGTTCCACCTGCACAGAGCAGGCTGGCAGGAGGAGTGAAGCACAGTGTTGGAAGATACGTACCCATTATCTTATTACCCTTTGCATCATCAGAGATCCATTATGACTGAGGTCCAAAATACATTAAAAGCCTTTGAACTGATCATTTACAGAAAATCAGCAGCATCACTGTAGTTTGGTATTTCTAGAGGTTGGCTGGTGTCAGGCTTGTGATGCATTTAATGATACAACCAGGAAAGACAGAAGAGCAGAGCCAAAATGCCCATACTGTTACCAAACATCAATACTTTAAGAAGCCATATTATGAAACTAGAGCTTTCTGACATACAGTCATGGTGAATATTAATAAACTTATTAGAGATGATCCAAGTTTTCCATCTTGGCTTTTTGTTTTGTTTTGCTTGCCAAACAACAATAATAAAAATTTCTTCAGCAGAAAGCGACATCATTTCAGGCATGAAATGGTATGACTGTGTTTTGGGACAAAGATAAAAGACTTTGAAATTACAAAAGACATAGTCAGGTCTCTGGGCCGCTCTTGTTCAAACCACACTGACCTTGGGAGGAGCAGGACAGGAAGCAGGATCAGGACAGGTTTCAGTCACCTCCCAAAACTTGCCTCACTTCCACTTTTTCAGCATTAAGAGAGTTTCTCTTTCCCTTCCACCTCTGCCTCCTGCTGGCCGTGCTCTCGGGCTGTGATTTCTTGGGTTGGGTGGGGTCTCACACCCCTCTGCATTTACTTCTCAGCCTCTCCAGAAGTCCAGCACCACGGTGGTTGTGCATGAACCAACTGCACTGGGTCTAAAGCCATAAGCAAAACCAGCTCACAGAGCTCATCATCCCAAAAATCTACATTATTTTTTTGTCACGGAAGGTGTGGGAAGGAAGTGGGGGAGCAGCATCCTTCAGATCCCACATCTAGCATTTCTTGTTATACATTGCACAGGCATTTTAAAAGCCAGGTTCAGCTTTACAACAGCAAATGCACTTTAGGGGGAAACATTAAGAAATAGAAGATGAAAGGCAGGCTCAGAGGAAAGGAAGACAAGAAGTGTGGAAAGGACCGAGGGGCCAGACCCACATACTGAGACAGCTATCAGAGCAGGGAGGAAAATCACAGTGACACTGTATTTTTGGAAAGAAACTCATAATGAAAAACCCATCAGATTAGATTAGACTTCTTTCCTCCAATGCCTTGGTGAACCTTGAAGAGCAGCATGTTTTTTAAAATAACCTATGTGTTCTACATGGTCCTGCAGGTTGGGGAGAGTATTCCGGATATGCAAAACCACTCTGAACTCCAGTAGTCCCATCCTCGGGCTGGAGAATGGGTGTTTATGCCCCAAGGGCAGGTACAGCCAGTGACCACTTTCCTGCATCCACCTCCAGAACAGGGAGATGGGGGGAGCCCACTGGAAGCCCCTCAGCATTTCCCCGTGTAAAAGGGAGGAGCGGCAGCACATCTCTGGTTACGAGCCCATATGGTGATGAGACATCACCTCGGCACGTCAGTGTCAGCTGCTGACATGATCACAGCTTTGTCTGGCACCCAAAGTCTCCTGGAAACAGCACACTGGGCTCCAGACACTTCTTTACATCTGAATATTTGCATTCCTCCCTCTTGGGTTTTAAACCTAACCAGGCTTTGCAATTAGCTTCACAAGAGCTGCCCCTTCTCCCCGTCCTTGCAACAAATGCTGAGCCTCTGACATGGAATGGCTCAGCGTTTGCACATTGGGGGGCAATATAATAACCAGCTCACCCAATCCATGCTTTCTTATTTATCTGCCTGTACTTCAGAGCAGGGCAAAGCGTGTGCTCGTGCCCTGCCAGGCCTGAGAGGCTAATCCCTGGATATTCCACTTGGGGTGGTGTTTATTTTATTGCTTCAGATGGCAATCAGGGCTGCTAATGAACTGACACATGGGTGAGGAGAGAGGGAGAGCTGCTGACTGGGGGCCAGAGGAACGCCCCCTCCACTTCCCACATCCCTGCTCTCCCTTCCTCCACACCTCTGCCACTGCAATGCCACTGATTTCCAAGTCTCCCATCTCAGTCCCCTACAGACAGTGCCAGTTTCTTGTTATTTTTTATTGACAAATGACACCATTAACCAGGCAGATTTTAGTGAGATGTTATTCCTGTTCTCTGCATGTGCAATTCTGCTGATTTTGTTGGAAAATCAAGTTCCTTCCTGTTGCTGGTAACATTTGTTCTTTGGCTGAGAAATGTGGCTGAAGGGAATGAAAACAATAGGATTCAATGAGCATTTGCTTCCAGGGGGTTTCTTGCCAATGCAATTCCACAAGAAAAACTAACAATAATGAAAAATGACGTAAGTGTTAATATTATCTCTGAGAAGAAGTTAAATTGCACAAGCCTGGGGAGCTAAAAGAATGGTTTAATTAAAATCTGCTTGTGTCTGCTTTCTTCCCTACATGTTTGAGCAAAGCCCACTGGGAAAATCCTCCTACAAGAAAGACGAATCTCTCTAAAAACTGGAGAATTCCCCAAAAACTTATAACCAGAAAAATAAGGACAAGGAGTTGCTTAAGGCCACTGGCTTCAGTCAGAGCCCAAATAAGTGGTTCCAGTCCCTGCTGTCCCTGGGGCTGTGCTGGGGCAGGAGCAGCAGGCACCCATGGGCTGTTACTGTGACTATCAGAGATAATCTTGTTGGCACAAAAATTCTCTTCTTCTCCCTATACATTTACCTGTATCTATCATCTCAGAGCCATTTTTGGACCTTAAATACTTTTCTTTTTCACCACTCTAAATTGCACGTGAACAGAATCCATCCTACTAGGGAGATTTTTCTGCCAATGGATGGTGACTCAGCATAAATAATTTTCCTTTACTGCTTTGGTTTATTGTTTGAGTTTCCTGAGAGCTGGTTCTGCCACTCTTCCCTTTCAGAAATTGTGCATGATTTCAGACCAGAGGATCTCAAGGTCTGAGACTTTATTTCACACACTTTTCTGTCAAACAAAGTTATAATACCAGATGAGGAACTGCTGAATTCTTTTGCAATAAAAACAAACTTGTCTTGAAATTATGAGGTTGCAATATTTGAAATTATTTATGTGATTATATTTGGCTGAAACATGAAAAATCTATTCTAGTGAGCTTTTTTTAATTTTTCATTTACAAATGTCAGTTTTTAAAAGCTGCAAGGTGTGGAGGTTCGTGTATAATGGGAATTGTATGGTAGCAGCTTAATGAATACTAGATGCTTCTGTCAAAGGATCCCATATGATTGAATAATAGCAGACAAATTGGAAGAAAAATTTCCAGGGAGTGGAGAAAAACACAACATGAAGGACTGAAGCTCATCCAATATTTGAAGCTGAGTAGAAGGAAGCAGAACTGAAACTGATTTTTGCTTAAGACATATTTGCTTTTAATGTCTAGAAGGTCACATACCCACTCAGCATTGAGACAGCGAGTACTGAGAAGGCTTGGGATATTAAAGGAGTGATCTGTCAAGGATAGCAGGTCTGCAGTGGAAGGTGGCAGCAGACAGAAGAGCTTTTGGACAGGTTTGTGGAATCAGAGGAAGAATTTACCTTAATATTAGGAAAGGACCTTCTCATGGAGACATCCAAAGACACTGAACAGACATTACCGTGGTCCTCATAGGGAATAGGGCAAATTTTTGCTCACACAAATAAATTTAAGTCTGGAAAATGCCCCACTCTAGTGGGAGATGGGCCTCATTCAATGCAGGTGTCAATGCCTGGCTCACTTGAGCACTCTTCCTAGTGAAGACACCACTTAGTCACTAAGAATTTGTACCAGTCATCTGAAATCTCATTGAGCTGCAATCTGGACAGCAAAGTCACACTGCACTTAATTACTTTTTCTTTTTCCCCTGGAAGGTTCTAGATCATGCAGTTGGGCTGTGGAAGATAAAGATCTACCACTGAAACAAGGTCCTGCACTATCACTACTTTTCATTGCCTAGTTTTGATCAGCTGATGTTGGTTCCTCTAGATGCCAAGTGAAGGGCTCATGTTCCTCAGCAGCCAGAAGTATCTGTTAAAATTGCACTTTAGGCACCTAAAAATTAATCAAATCTTTTGGAATCCAGACACTGTTTTTCATAATAAGCCAAAGGACAGACGCAAATTCTGTTATCACACAGGCCGGTTAGATCTTTTTACTAATCTCCACCATTTAGACCTGAAATTGCAGAGCAAGGAACACACTGTTTGTGTGTGGGACTAAATATCATTCAGCAGCTTCTACCCACTGAATTATTTGTTAGCTCTGTTAAATTACATGCCTGTGCTTAGCTTGGCTTCTTGTAGCCAGTACAACAGCAGGGCTGGAGGCAGCTTTGTGTGTGTACAGGTGAGAGGACAGTCCTGTTCCCTGAGAAGGCATTGTCTTTTAGCCGCAGCATCTGTCTGCTTTGTGTCAGGGCAGGCAAGCTAAGGGTCCCTTCTGCTAGTGCTAGTTACAAAAAAGCACTAATTTAGACAGAGCAGCTGGAGAGCCTTGACTGCTGGTGTGTGGAAAAGAGGGTGACAGAACAGGGCCACCTTCCAAATGTATAGCTGGTCCCAAATTACAGCAGCCTGCCATTGTTCTCAGGGGTGTTCAGCCTCCGTGTGGAGTCCTTACCCAACACAAAGCTCCGTGTGCGTGTTCTGAAGCAAAGCTCAAACAACAGCGTTTTGCATCTGATGCTCTGAAATCAGTGACAATCTCCACTGGGAGGGACCCTCCACATCAAACCCTTGGGTCTGGCTGTGCTCAGTTGTTTCTTTAGAGGAACTAACGGCCCAGATGATTTGGGGTTTTGGCACTTTTGGTGCCCTGTTTGTGATCTAAATGTTTCTATTTAAAAGAATCAAGAAATTAGACCTTTCTTCTAATGGTTTAGATAAGGCTTTTCTAAAGCTCAGTATTCAGGTGTGTTGCCTGGGGAGAGGCTAAGTGCTGATCTCAGTGTAGAGCTGGGCTGCCAAGCCATGGCCCTTCAGATCAGTATTTTGTGTTAACACCCAGGCCCGGTGCATGAGGTATAGCAACATCTGTGGGTACAATTGTCCTCAACACATGGCTATGGGACAAAGAAGAAAAGCAGAAGCAAAGACAAATGCTGTCATGACAGAAGTGTGTGATACCACAGGGAGTGGACTCTGAAGGACTCAAAATAGCTATACTGTAATCTATTATATCTGGATATAATGATAAATCTATAATGATACACGTAGTATGTATATATATTTTTATATATATATAAATAAGATTTATAAAGTTTGGGTTTTCTTGAGCTCTGTGTCTCTGGGAAAATATAAGGTCATGTTCATCTAAGACCTGGTCTTTATTCACAGGCAGAGTCCCCAAGGTCCTACTGGCTGATGACCAGTTTGGTGCTGGATCAGGCTCCTTAGGTGCAGAATTTTTTAGGTTACTAAAACTAACGCCAAACCAAGAATATTGTGGGGGACCATATCAAAGGTCTTCCAGAAATCCAGGTAGATGAGATCAGTAGCTCTTCTCATGTCTACTGATGCCACCACTCCACCAAGGAAGGCCATTTCTATGGCCACTCAGGCACAACTTGCCCTTGGTGAAGCTGTATCAGCCTTCTCTTCTGTTTTTGCTCCTGGAGAGAGGGTGGCCATGGCTGTACCAGATGGGAAGACTGCTCAGCAGCCAGCCCTGGATCAGTAAGAATGCACAATATTGACAGAGTCTGCTTTATCAACAACAAAACAGCAGAGCTGCGATGTGTCAAGTCATAAATAACTCATCATGGGGAAAGTGTGCACCGTCTGGGCAGGGAGCCACAGCATTCATCCTTAGATACGCATTCAAATCAGCCCCATTAGTATCATATTCTTCTGTAATTACTCCATTGATTCAAACTGCATCTTATCTCCCTCCAAGAGCTGCAAACACCTTTTAATTTACTGAAAGGCAGGAGGAATGAGAATGTTACCATAACATTCACACTGTGTTCAGAGCAAGGCTATGTAGAACAGGCAAACAGAGCATGAAAACTATGGAGCTGAACAGTATCGGTTCTGCAGGTGCTGCAGTGAGCAAAAGCCAAAAACTGAACACTAATGGGATGCCAGTGTTTACTCACACAGCAGCATCCCAAGACCCTCGTGCTCACCCTAAGAGTAGAAGGGGTATGAACTCTTCACTGACCCTGGGCTGTTCTGTGATGGTGATGAAACCCAAAACCTGTCAAGTTTCATGCGGTCTCCAATTTCCTAGAGGAGGTTTCAAAGTGCTCCTGTTACAATATCTTGTTTTCAGAAGTACCTTTCATGAAACTTCACAAATTCTCCTTAATCCCCTTTAAGTGAGGGTCTCATGACTTCTAAGAACTTCCTGAAAGCTCCACTATTTCTATTATTATTGTTGGCACAGAGGAGGTTCATTACTCCCAAGAGCTGTTGGAATAGGTTTCAGGGTGGGAGAGGGCATGAAAGAAGCTCTTAGGCTGTCCCTCATCACTCTGCTAGGCAGGAGATGCTGTAGAACAGCAGCTGAAATGCAACTGCATAACCCCAGTGCAAAAAATAACCCAGCTGACGCAAGCTGAGGAAGGAAGAGGTAAGAAAGAGATTTAGAAAAAGCAAAAAGAGCTTCTTGTCAAATAGAGGAAATGGCACCATTTTGGTTGGGGTAGGCTAAAGCAGTGCCATGTGAAAGATGAAAGGGGAGCTGTTGAATGGGGAATTCTGCAGGCAGGAGAGGGTGGCAGTGCTCCCTGGTCTGTGCAGAGATGTGCCAACCTAGGGACAGCACAGTCCGGGGCGGGACACGGCGTCTCTTTGACCAGAACCTGCTGCTTCTACCCCAGAATGGATTTTATTTTGCGCATGTGCAGGCCATGGAAGAAAATGAGTTGTGTTTTGTGCGTTGGCCAGGATGAAAGGCTCCATGCTGCCATTACTTCTGTGTTTGTGTGGGAGTGGAGAGCAAAGAAAAAATGCATTGACAAAGTCTGGTTTCACTTAGGTGCTGTTTATGTTGAGAGTGAAGAACTGCCAGCCCACACACACTCTCCCCAGACAGCTGCCAGCTACAGAGTCAAGATTAAGAGGGAGAGATGAAGAGAAACATTACAGTAGCTTTCTCTAGTAAGAGATTTTGGTCATAGAGGACAAGGAAACAGAGAGGAAAAAACTCAATCCTGTCCAAGGACCTCTCTCAAGCCTCTTGGAGGTCTCTGGCCAAATCACTAGGGCCATAATCTCCCAAGTGAATTTGTCAAAACATTAAAACATAAATATAATTTGTATAAATGACACTGTTGTATTTGAGATGCTAAGCTCCTGCAGATGTCAGAGGAGCAAATGGTGTTAATGCTCCTCTG
Source organism: Corvus hawaiiensis (assembly GCF_020740725.1). Lineage (NCBI taxonomy): Eukaryota > Metazoa > Chordata > Aves > Passeriformes > Corvidae > Corvus > Corvus hawaiiensis. Next base: position 72,881,915 of record NC_063216.1, on the reverse strand, counting down.
GCAACCACAGCCCGTGGTTGAGTATCCAGCCAGAGCACTTTGAAGAGATGGGGTTTACCCTTTGGGTTTAATTTTATTAAATTAAAGCAAATTTTCACCAGAGTAAAACTGGGGAAAATAAAAGTAGCTTTATTTTGTTGTGCTGGAGAAAAGACTATCCCTATGCAATTCCTACAGTCCCATTGATGAAATGATCACAAACATCTTCTGCTGAGGGGTGGAGTGGAGCTTTTGCCAAGGTAAGCAAAAGGACAGCTAAGTATTGAGCAGCTGCCATTCACCAAGTAATGATGTTCATTTCCTGCTAGTTTTTAGCTGCTCATCAAAATACTTAACAGCTCCCAAAGCATACTTGACATGCTTCCTTCAGCAGTCAGACACTCAGGCCCACAGGGCTGTCCAGCACCTGAGGGGGGTTTGAACACAGCCACTCTCAGCTGTTTTCCCAGGAGAGCATGAGAAGTGCCAGGAATCCTCATGAGTACTGTGACCTTAGGAGCTGGTATTAAAAACCCATTGAGCATGAGTGTGTTTGACTGTGAGAAGTCCCATCATTTTCAGTGGACTGTTGAGATATTCCATGTATTTATGGAGTTTACATACAGGGTATAACTTCAGTGTATGTCTTCACCTGGGCCACTGCTGATGTGTTTCCTCCATCTCAACTGTCCTCATCTCTTGCAGTCCTGTATCTCCACTCAGTGGGCACTTTCCCCTCCTGTAAATGTGAGACAAGTCATTACCAGGCTCTGTTTTACATCACTATCTTGACACTCAGATACCAACAGCCTTGTCTGTTATGTCCAGACTCTTGAAAATAAGCTTCACTGTGTCACATCCACTGTGTGCCTTCTCCAGCCAAGGAACTAATCTAGGTCTCAGAAAGGTGCAGGTGAAAAACAGACAAAGCTGCACATTCAAAGTTTGAAAGTAGCTATGAGATTCTCTAAGGGCTTCTATGTAGCCTGAAGGTGTGACTGGTACTTTATCTAGGAAGTTGCAGGTGAGACCAATTTCATTGAGGCTCCCCAGGAGCAATAGGATGCTTCATCTGACATATCATTCCTATGATCTCTCGTTTAAGGTCTCAGCTTCTGGTTTTCTGGTGGCTCAAACAGCTTGAAAGGGAAGAAATGATTCCATGATGCATTGGATGATGTTTGGGTCTCTTTTCTTTTGGAAAATAAACCAATCTGAGCTGTGAAGGTCAACACAGTTCAAGTCAGGTGAGTGATATTGCAAGTAGAAAGGGTCACTGATATGCTTTTGTCAACATGAAGCATTTATTGGAGTCATAGCGCAGTTGTTGGTTCAGAGCAATAAGGATTTCTTCTAAGTTCCCACCCCAGAGTTTATCAGTTGGTAAAACTGTACTTGGAAATAAAAGATGAGAAATTTTTTCATGCTGTAGCTGAGGTTGAAAGATCAGGCAAGCAAGTTCCTGTCTTTAGTTCTGGCAGCTTTGATTTATGGCCTTGTGAAGGCTGATAAAGACTCTCCAGGCAGTAGACAAAACACAAGAGAATTAATTCTTTACACATCAGAATCAGGACAAAAATGCAAGATGTCAAGTACTTCATTGACATTTAATCATGCTTTATTACTGAGGCAATCCCTAAATATTAAAATGATGGTTGGTTATTTACAAGCATATTGCTGCCATGGTAATTGTGACCAAACAACTCTAACTCAATCTCTTTGGTAATTATTTTCAAATCTAATTTCTGTTTGGATCATGTTTATATCAGATTTAAGGTTGGCTCCATCTGGAGCAGATGCAGTTTTCTCATAAAAGGAATAATTGATCAAATTCTGGATTTGGTTACATGCATGCAGCGCCGTTGTAATCCAAAATATGTGACTACATGTCCCAGGAGGGAGGGTCAGCTGGAATATCTCGTTAATTAGTATATTACGTGTTCAAATTAGAATGGTATGTGTCTATTAGTGAAAAGTGGACTGATCCTGTGCTTGAAAAGGATAATGCTGGCAGGTAGACAGCAGGTCTCTTGATGCTGGAAATTCTCAGTGTATTTGTCCTTATCTCCTTGATGATGTAATTTTAGAAATGAAAAAGACAAAATACAATGAGTGTTTTTCCTGACATTACTTCAGCTATTGTTGAAAAATTTGATGCAAGAACATTAAAGGTCTCTTGTGTAGGACTGTGAGATTCCTGTGTTGACACAGCATGTTTGCCTTTGCCACTTAGCAGCTATACGCTATTTTAATTCATAGATTTCACTGTGATTACATAGGAAATAGGACAAATTCTATCTGTTTTGTTGCTGGAGAAACTGAGATACAAAGGGAAATTCAAATATGACAAGAAGGGTGGAATTCTCTGTCTTCTCCATTGGGTCTCACTGGCTCCTTTAGCAATGTCTGGATATTACTATTTTAGGACAGGCATGAACTCTGCTTTGGTACTGAAGCGCCTTCAGTCCCTGTTTTCCATCAGCCCTGTGCTTTCTCCTCTCCTCTCCACTCTCCCACCGAGGCCACCCACACCCTGCTCATGGAGACCCTGTGCTCCTCTTTCTCTCCTCATGGACCTTATTTTCCCTGAGTCCCTTCCCTCAGATGTACACCAGATGTCCTATGTGCCTCCCACCACCTTTTCTCTCCATCTTCTTCCTCCCTCTCACACCAGGAGTTGTGTGTGTGGTCCTCACCCCATCACATGCCTTGACCATAACCTCCCTCTCTTTTCCCCACTCCCTGCTGCAGTCCCCTTGCTGGAACCCTCTTCTTCCTCTCCAGATTTATCATGTCTCTTCCCCAACTGCGGCAGAAAGTCCAAACCCCCCAGTATCTCCACATTCCACACTTTCATTCTCAAGCCACTGGAGTCGGTCCACATCCTGCATTCTTTCTTCCACCCACTGCACTCTGACTTCCAACCAGTGCATCACAGAGCCTTCATGAATAGCCAGGCCCCTCTTCTTCTTTTGCTTCAATTATTTGTTTTCTCTTTACCTGAGAAGGCAATCAGTGAGGGTACTAACATTTTAAAACCAGTTGAGCTGATGGGCAGAGCTGAGGGAGGACCCTGCTTTGCTGTAAGATGCCAAGAGCTGCCACTAAGGAAATCTCTCAGAAAAACTGAACATGGATACTCAGACACCAAGACTCTGTGGATCCCCTGTTTCTCCCTGACTTGCCTCCAGAATCATCTCAGCCCATTGGCTATAGAGTGCCCTGACAGCCTGGGATTGACCAGGTGGAACATCTGGGCTGTGCGTGCCACGGAGAGAGAAGTCTCCTTGAGTGTGGGGCTTCAGACCTTGGCAGGAAGCTCTCAGTGCTGAGGGGCAGCAGAAAGCCCAATTCCTGCTCTGACAAGGAATTTCCTTGCAGATCTCCTCAGTGATAGGAAAACATCAAGGCACTTAGAAGAAGGTGTTCAGCAGGAACTTCAGGGCAGGACCACACATCATCCTGATGGATGGGTTTTTTTGTTGCTTGTTCTTAAAAAATCCCTAAAACCAGTGATGAAAGATGTGAAGGGGTGTCTTGGATGATGGAATTTTAATCACCCAGATTGTCCAGAGGGATTTGGCCCGTTCCTGACTTCTCCTCTGACTGCAGATTCATATAATTTTTACTCCTAAATTGGACCATGTGTGCTCCTGGAGAAATCCCTGGCACAGCTCAGCCAGCAGAATCCCTGCTCCACCGCTGTGTAGGCATGGAGCATCTTTGGACTGCTACAGTCTTGACCCTTCAGCATTGCGCGTTCCAACACTACAGGCCTGTGGAGGTTTGGGATGTCTGTGCCCAACATAAGGAACCTCTTCTGCTACAGTGAACACTCACAGCTTGAGAGAGGTGTTGGCAGGAGCTTTGACAGCACAGAGAAGAGCAGCAGGTGAGCAAAGGCAGGGTGAATGGTTGGAAGGGAGCAGGTAGGAGCAGGGAGAGGGAGAAATTGTCACCAAACCATTGTAAAGCCAAGAGCACCACAGGCTGTCTCAGTGACAGCAAAGAGATGCCTCGTGCTTATAAGCTGCATGCATCACCAAAATCCAGACATCACAGGATCACAGTAACAGTGACTGGAAGGAGACTCCTGAGGTCTCTTTTCCAGCCTCCTCCTCAAAGCCAGATGGCTGACAAGGGTATGTCAGGTCAGCCCTGGCTTTGTCCAGCCAAGTCTTGTAATCCTCCAAGTGCAGCATCCCCGTCACTTCTGTGTGACCTCCTCCCATGCTGCTCTGCCCTCCAGGTGAGAAAGCCTTTCCTAATGTCCAACCTGAACCTCCCAAGAAAAAACAAAAAGCAAGTGAAACCACAGAAATGTGCTGGTGAGGGACACCTTGATAACACCTGATTTGGCTCCTTGAATGTCAGCAGGACTAAGTATACTCACTGCATCCCCAGATAATGGCCAGCTAGCTCTTCTTCAGAATCCAGAGCACCTTCATAGTGAGCCCTCCCTTCTACAAATTATTGCTCTTGTCCAGCTCCATTTTTTCCTTATATTCTACATAGGAGCTGTGGTTGACAGCAACAGGACTGAGGTGGTCTACAGAGCTCCCAGCTCTGGTAATCACAGCATTTCCACTTGGAAAGCCTGATTCTGATAAGTTTCTTAATTCCAGCAGATATATCTCGTATTAAACATTTTTCTAGAACTTGTTCTACAACAAGGGCAGATACTTTTGCCAAACACAATATTACCTGGCTGTGAAGGGGAAACAAAGAGCAGCACTCTGAATATATGTGATTTGGCAGGAAAACTGGGAGAGGAATGGACTCCTAAACAAAAACTGTGATATAAAAAAATTGAGTCACACTTGTGGCTTCTATTCCTCAGTGTTTATCGGGGGGGGGGGGGGGGGGGGGAGGAAATCCTGTGATCTCCAGTTACCTAGCCCAGAGAAAATGAGAACAGCACTATTTTTCCATTACTATTTATTATTTTAGTAGTAACAATGGCAAAACACCCAATTTTGTGATCTTATTAAAACAAGAATAAATTGAATTCACCAAAACACCCAATTTTGTGATCTTATTAAAACAAGAATAAATTGAATTCACCAAAACTACACTCAAAGCCTTACTGTTGCCTCCAAGCACACACAATGTAAAAATAAGATAGAAAAGGCATTCTGCAGCCACTGGTGCCACAGCCTCGAGGCACCTGGCTGAGGTGGCAAAAATGCAACGTTCACTCAAGTCAGGGGGGAAAAAAATTATGCCTGTTCATTTCAAGGGATTTTGGATCAGATCCAAAATAAGTGAAGATCAACAAAAGATAGGAAGACAAGCGATCAAAATGTACTGTAAAAGTGCTTGGTATTATTACAAACATCCCCTAAGGCTTCTGATAATAGTGCAGGAAAGCTATAGCTGTCATGTTGTATTACTTTAGTAAGAACAGCCATTAGTCCCTTCCTGACTGCATGCCAATCAATACAAGGCAAATGCTCCTATGGATTTTTTTCCTACCCTTTTTGTACTTCGTAAAAGCGAGCCAGTTCTCTTACCTTGGTGCACAGTGACTTCTAGAGCACTCACCTTTGGCACGTGGATGATGGATGGCCTGGGGATGTGAGTGCAGAGGGCAATAACATCCTCTTTAGCAGCAAACACTGATGACTCGCTGGTAGCAGGCACTCCCTGAGCAGCAGTGTGATTGCTGGAACTGCTGCTTGCACGGCTCTGTTTTTCAGAGCGTCTACTGGCTTTGAACATCTCCTCGCTGTCCCTCTCTTCTCCGTGCTTGATGCTGCTGGCTGCTACTGCAGATGGCTGCAGGCACACTGCTGAGGCTGCCTCCGTCTTCTCCTCCTCCATGGACACAGGACCTGTGTTGGGCTGCTCAAATGGAGTGTTTTCGTGTGTGTTTCCGAAGCAGGTGAGCAGGGCTGAGCAAGGGAAAGGATGCATCTTGGATGACAGGTTATCGGATCCGCTTAGCCTGCTTTCCACATCCGCATAATCAACAGGCTGCACTCAGATCCAGAAGGGTGCCCAAAATGCAAGCCCTGGCATGATGGCATTCCAGCCTTCCTAGGAGAGAGCACCCCCTTTTCTGCTGTCAGGAGCATTCAGAAGTGGGGTACTACACCTCCTGCTCTGTCCTCTACCAAAGTCAGCCTACTATCTCCTCACTGCCGCCCACTCCTATTGTCTGCAAGGCAAAGAGGTGCAGACAGCATAAAAACGTGTGCAACCCTTGCATGCTCTTGCTGGGAGCTGTCAGCAGCTGAACAAAGCCCTCACAATAGCCCCATAACCCCGGCGGGCTACGGTTACAGGAGCAGCCGCTCCAGCATCCAGCGGTCCTCAATCAATAGTGCCACGGCCTCAGGTTACCTGGCAAAGGAGGCAAAAAGATAATGTAGCCCGAGCTCTGCAGCCATAACAGCATCAACACTGTATCAGTGTCATCATAACAATAGCAAAACTGGCTCTGGTTACGCTGCTCGGGTGTTTATTAGCGATAAACCACGAAATCATTCATCTGTCACTGACTCGGATCAAAAATGTACTTCCAAGTCCTGGCTGGACTGTTCATCGTTAAGATGGGAAAACAAGTGGGTGCTTTGGTCAGGAAGGTGAAGATGGGGTGCTGTGTATGCACCCCATGTCCAGCACACCCTCCTACAGCACAGGAGGGATCCATCCCCACAGCTTCTCCTCCATCGCACATCCAACATCGCATCTCCCAGCTCCTCCCAAAGTCACCTGCTGCTCTTCCTGGCCCTCTCCATTCCCCAGAGGAAACCAGGGAAGCATCCTACTAAACCTTATGTATCATTGGGTGGTTGTAAAGGGAGACATTTCCTTTTTCAATGTGCAGTGGCTCGAGGCTGGCTGTTATAAAAAAATATGCGAGAAGTGAGGGAAGAAGGGAGTTTGTGGTTAAAGCATCTGCTTCCAGAAAATCCCAGTTCCTCCTATTTTGTGCTGCCACAGGCTTCCTGTGTGATAGTGGAGATGTTATTTGATCTCCATCTCCATCTGTAAAAAGGAGGAGAGTAATTGCTTCTTTTTTTCCACCCACTACACATATCCTGTCTCTTTACAAAAGGTTATAAACTCTTGAGGCAGCAGCTTGTTCTTATTTGTCTTTAGGCTTCCAATACAAAAGCTCTCCGAATACAAACATTGTATTTACCTGCTAATAGCTTCTAAAGAGAAATTTGGGGTTCAGTCTTTCCCAACAAAGTCATAATCTTCCATTTATTTTTCTAGCCTGGTTTGCTCTTAGATGTTGCTAGATGTTTGTCAGACCCTCCCTGTAATTGTTCCTTTCATCTTCCTGTAAGGTGTAACACTGGGCAAAAAATGTGATATATTAAGAGAAACTCATGCTCCCAGTAGTAGCAGCTCATTAGGAACCACAGTGCAGAATGCTGAGGGTTAAATTCCGGATGTGCCAATTGTCGGCACTGGGAGCAAAACCATCTCAGGTCCCTCATCCCCAATAATCTTAAAGTTCTCTTTCTACTCCTTCCTAACCAATTCTTGCACATCTGTGTGTCTGCATGGCTGGTGTTGGGTTTTAGAAAGGTCCAAAGTGGCCTCCAGCTTGCATAGCAATGCATTTTAGCCTGCAGGGGCTCTTGCTGTCCTGTATCACTCCCCTGCTTGTAAATACTGCCAGGGTGAGGTGAAGACCATGCAGCTCTTGGAGTGAGAATCAGGTACCTGCTGACCCAAAAAGGCTTGGAAAAAGTTAGGAGAGGATCTAATAGTGGGGAAAGCAAACTCAGAGGTAAAATATGTGCTGCAAAACTGGAAGCTCTTGAAGTGAAGAGCATTAGCTGTATTGTCATGGAAGAGGTTGATTTTAGTTCAGGGTCCACCTCATTTTACTTGAGGTGAAGGTATCAGTACCAATGTCAGCATTCAGCAAGTGCCAGGAGACAAAGGGCTGGCTGTACTGATATGCAGCAACTTCCTCTCGCTTTGCATCCATTTGGGTGGTCATGGATCCCTCTAGAAGTGGATTCATTACAGATAAATCAATTTTGCACATACCTGGGTGCCCTGCTGTTCTGCACAGCCCTGTGGCTGTGAGAGTTCAGATGTTGAGGCAGGACCAAAGAACTGTTTTTATGTGGGAACAGCTTTTGGTGCTTAGATGAGAACGGTAATTTCAAAGTGATGCACAACTAAGACTTCAGTGATCTGACATTTCTTTAATTAAATGGTAAGATGTCCTTAGAATTAAAATAATTATTTCAGCAAGTCAGTCAGCCAACAACCTACATTCAATTATTTCCAGTTCTTCAGCTGCCCATGCCAGCTTTTCTTGAACTCTTTCTGAGAACCTAGTGAGTTTATAGGGACACCAGTCTACACAAAGACTAGTTGCATGAGTGAGCCATGACCACTTAAAGTCACCACATGGCACAGATGCATGTCTGAGTGAAGAGTGGTTGCTCTAAAAATCAGGCATGTGCCTGTATTACCTCTGAGGAGGGAGGATGTTCAGTGCCTGCTTGCTGTGGAAGCCACAGAGATACTTTTTCAGCCAACAAAAAGAGCTAAATGCTCCATTGTACCTGTAAGAGAAGTGATCAGGACAAGGGTAATTAACCCGTGAGTCCTGTCCTGAGTTCAAACACAACATGAGAAATCTCACAAGCTGAGAATGTCCAAAATGAACTGGTGGTGACATCTAAGAAGTGACAGCCATGAGTCCCAGCAGTCAGACATGGCCTCCATCTCCTCACAGCTTGGGGCTACTTGGTTGTGGTTTAAGCTCATCACTCTAGCTAACACTGAAGTCATGATTCAAGGTTCATTTCATTCAAGCAGATCTCCTTGCACCAATCAATCATGTGTACTAACCACTTTTCATGTGTGATGAGATATTATTAGGACAAGAGGCAAGGCTCACTTTATTTTTTCCTGAATTTCCTCATGAATTAATGATGAGCTGAAAGGTTCTGGCTAAACAGCTCAGGGAGCTGGACATCTTGAGTAAATGGAGAAGATGAATTTCAGCCAACTCTTGACCTGTCTTCAGTATTATTCCTTCAAGAGAAACTTTTCTTTCACATGGCTGATATTATACTCTCTTCTCAGCAGGAGACATCAGGTCAGATTTAGCTCAGATGCTCCAGGCTTGCAGCAGGAACTAAGCCGAGCTGCGTCTCTCACTTCACAGGAGCCAGTTTTACAGCATTTACAGCTTTTGTTCTTCTGTGTTGTTCTTTCTTTCTTTCCTCATCACTCCTACAGTAGCGCCGACTCTCTAAACATCTCTCAAACCCCTGTCTGTCTGGTGGGGTTTTGCCATAGCTCAGCATTCCCCAGCGTTTCCCCTTCCTCATCCTGACAAAAGCCACAACCTGCATCTGCTGTCTCTGTGCTGCCTGCAGAAGGAATATGTTCATGGCACCAAAGTAAGTTTATGTTAAATCAGAGCTGATGGCAATCAATAAAGTTCCACTGTCTTCAAATTTTGGGCGTCTGAAGCAGTGATCAGAGGATATAAATCCAGTCCCCTGCTATCTTCTCTATCTCCTTTCAGACTGCTCAAACTTTAGCTGGAAACCAGCGGAGCTTCTGGCTCCTACTTCATATGAAACATATTAAACTGACAGAGGGCAGGTTTAGATTAGAAATTAGGAAGAAATTCTTTACTGTGAGGGTTGTGAGGCCCTGGCACAAGTTGCCCAGAGAAGCTGTGGATGCCCCATCCCTGGAAGTGTTCAAGGACAGGCTGAATGGGGATTAGAGCAGCCTGGTCCCGTGGAAGGTGTCCTTGCCTGTGGCAGGGAGTTTGGGACTCTGTGATATATGTTTTCTATACACATACATTATATACATTCTATGGAAGATGAGAAGGATGTGAAGAGAGTGTAGCTAAACCATGAACTCATGAAATCAGCAGGAAACAATTTGGCACTGCTTGGATGGAGCTTAATAGAAGATAATTCAGAGAAGAGCTTTGTGGTTCCCAGAGGGACCAGTCTCGTGGGAAGGCTTAAAGGAGCTCAGCTGGAGATGCAACAAGAAACCAGTAAGATATGCAATGCGATAAGATGGCCTGTGTTTATCTGAGACACATAGGGATTGAGGCTGAAAAATAAGATGTTTATGGTAGCCCAAATGCTCCCTAATAATTTCAGAGTTTCTTTCATCTTCTGTTGTACCTACTATTAGGCATCACTAAGGGCAGGTGACTGGATGAGAGGAACTATTAGTTTCATCCAGTTATGGCAGAGCCTGTTTTTCTAGGCAGGAAAAATTTAGACTGATCAGCAAAAGAATTTACTTAATAGTAAACAAGTTTTTAAAAACATGAACAAGAAACTTTTTGAGTTTTTTTTAACTCATTTTCTGAAATTTCTAAATGTTTTGATACTTTCAACACCAAACAAACAAACAGCCCCACCCTACCCCCTCAAATTCCATTGCTAATCTGGTTTTTGAAGGTCTTGAGCATGCCTGTCAAAATCTCACTCCTGAGAGGCTACAAAAATCTCCTGTCTTGGGATGCCAAAAACCTGACAGGACTAACTGATCAGCTGGAGGCAGACTCTGAATACACCCCTCTGTCTTCCCAAGAAGGGCTATAATTTTGAGGGGCTGTGAAAATGCTTATTGCCTTTAAGGATTCCCACTGAGTATCTGGGAAAAAACACAAGTAAAAGGTAAACCCATGTGGTGAGATTACAGAAGACTGGAAATGAAGAGCTAAACTAAAGCCCTGTGCAACAAATTGTGCTGTTGTACTGCAGAATTAATACCAGAAGTTGGATGACTCCTGAAGCGGGATGGATGCACACATTGCAGTCTTTATATTAACAAAAGTCATTGTTCAACTTTTCCGCTTTTGGCCATGCAAATAATGTTCATACCAAACCAAAGTCCTGGGCCTTGGAGCCAGAAGCTTTTGTAAACCAAGTCTTGATTCCGCTGTTGAAATGGGTACAACGGACATGATGATATTTACTTTGCTATCTTCCAGCTGGGCAGGTTCCTTCCATCAGTGAAAACTTGGAAAAATCAGAAGGCTGCTTAATGCATTGGCTCTTTCTTAACAAGTGCTACTAGTTTCTGAGATGGATTTAGAGCCTTGCTCCTACGGCTGGATTAACAGCAACTGAAATAAAACTTCTGTCTGAGCACAAGTTGTCCTTGAGGCAGCAGTAGAATCTCTTCCTTTTGTAGTTTAGAGGATTCAAGATATTTTTGTTTTAAATGGCCCTTCATGCGCTAATGACACTTCAAACTTCTGAGCCAGAACAGTTTCAAATAACTGACACTTTGTAAATTACCAGCTTCATTTACTTTCTGCTCTTTTCTCAATTACACATCCAACCTTCACAACTTTATACATTTATAGCAATTTTCCGGTTTTCACTCTCACCCACTGGTATTAACGTGGTGTGATTGCAAGCATTAAGTAAAACAAAAGAGCAATGACAAAATATTTGCTTGAGTTTACTTCATAGAAAGATTTCCTTTGAATTTGCAAATATGCATTCTAGTCACTGTGCAACCCTTTTAAAATAACACAGACTTGCCTGATGGCTGACTTATAGAAATCATCCCAAAAGGCAGGTAATTTTCAAGGAATTAAAAAAAGGGGGATTATCTTGTTTGTAACTTAGAATCGTAGAATAGTTTTGGTTGGAAGGGGTCTTTAAAGGTCATCCAGTTCAACCGCTGCAATGAGCGGGGACACCTTCCACTAGACCAGGTTGCTAAATGCCCTGTCCAGTCTGGCCTTGAACACTTCCAATCCACCACCTCTCTGGGCAACCTGTTCCGGTATCTCACCATACTCATTACAAAAAAATTCCTCCTTGTATCTAGTTTGGATCTGCCCTCTAAGTTTAAAACCATTACCCCTTGGCCTGTCAGAACAGGCCCTGCTAAAAAAGTCTGTCCCCATTTGGAACAGGCTGCCCAGGGATGCGGTGGAGTCACCATCCCTGTAGGTATTTAAAAGACACATAGATGGTTGAACTCAATGACCTCAAAAGTCCTTTTCCAAACTAAATGGTTCTATGATTCTATCATCTTTCTTATAAGCCCCCTCTAAGTACTGGGAGGCCACATTAAGGTGCCCCTAGATCCTTCTCTTCTCCAGTCTGAACAACACCAACTATCTCAGCCTGTCCTCACAGAGAGGTGCTCCAGCCCCCTGACTGTCTTCATGGCCTTCCTCTGGACCTGCTCCAACAGGTCCATGTCTGTCTTGTATTGGGGTTCCCCCACCCTCATGCAGTACCCCTGGAGAGCAGAGGGGAAGAATCCTCCCCCTTGACCTGCTGGCCACACTTCTTCAGACTGAAAACATATCTTCAATGCAGCAGACACATCTGTGGACCCTGATGGCCTGATCCAGAGTCCCAGAGCTGTTCTCCATATTCCAGACGGTTGCTTTGCTCACACGTGTTGGCATATGGATGGAGCAAACTGCCAGATGCCCTTTTGGAAAGAGCTGGACTGAAGGCCACTATCCTGGCGGGGATCTTCTCAAACAGCTCTGATTTTTCCAGTTTTTGTCATGGGAAAGCAGGGGGTCTCAGCCCTTCCTTCACTGGTCTGCAGCTGTGTCACTGCTCCCGGCAGCACTGGGCAGCTCCACTCCTGTGGGCACAGAAATGCCGACCGAGCCTGGACTGGGGGAATCATTCTCTGGCTGCACCTTCCCTGCTATGCCTGCTGAGCCAAGCCCTTTTCCAGTTGCACACCACAGATGGCTAATTAGGATCATGGAGAGAGGAAGTCTGCTCTGTGGCCTTCTGTGCTGGGAACGGGCTCTCCGTTATGCAGCTGAGATCCGTCGCGTGTAATTCAACCCGCGTGTTGCAGCTGGGGCATGGCACAGCACCCAAGGCTATGGCACAGTCCTGCCCTCGGGGACTGGGAATCTGATTTTGGGCATGGATGGGCAAGCAGGCAAATGGGCCATGCAAAAGAAGGGAGCAATGTCTGGGAGCAGAAAAGGTGGATTTTCAGGTTCTTTTCATTCCCGCTGACTTCTTTGAACCCTCCCCATATCCATCTAAGAAACATCGCCTGTGCTATTTAATTTCAAGGCGCTGTCATTATCACTCACCCTTAAAATCACCTTTTAGTTCTTGACTATGCTAATTACAATGTAACAATTGCCTCCCAGTAAAAATTCACCCAATTTCTTTGACTCTGTGAGTCCTTAACTGAGCAAGTCTCTGTGGCTAACAGAAGGAGAGCCATGAGGAACCATGCCAGGTACCCTGTGTCACACATGAGCCAAAAAATCTCACTCTGAAATTTCTGATGCAAAGAGAAGCACTGTATTTCCCTCTTCCCTCACAGGAGATTGAAAATACATCATCATAGAGAACTTTCGGCATATATTGTAATTTGTGTTCTGAGTGCTTGCTGAATAAAACCCAGTCTTCAACTCAGCACACCAGTGATTTGTGAGTATTAAAACCAAAATCAATCTTAAAGGGCAACATAGTGAGATATTTAAAAAATTGTATAACTGGTTTGTATTTCCCTGTAAACCTCTGGGCGTTTTGTAAATACACTTCAAAAAAACCATTTTATTTACATGAAAAAAATCTTTCTATTTGTATAAGAAGTAATCTTTCTTGAGAAGAACATTTTTGTGGGGAAAAAAATCTACCAAAGCAATTATCATCTCAGGAAATGTTACCTTGTGAAGTGATCTTTCTGCTTTGGAATCCCACACTTGAAAACTCTAAATAAAACCTGCACTTGCAGTGGTCTTGACCAGGGCCTAGGTGATTAAACCAAAAAAGGTCCTCAATCATTTTGCTCTGTTCAATTTAATTTTGGCTATGTCTACACGTCACTTAGCTCCGCTTACTTTGCAACATTCTTGCTTGATGCTTGGGAAAATGAACAGTTGTGCCTGTGGCCAAGATTCTGTATTTAATCAAGAAATAAAATCATGGAATCGCAGAAAGGTTGAGGTTGGAAGGAATCTCTAGGGGTCATCTTGTCCAAGCCCCTGGTCAACTAGGACCACCTAGAGCAGCTGTCCAGAACTGTGTCCAGATGGCTTTTGAATATCATTAAGGATGGAGACAACATCCTCAGGCAACCTGTGCCAGTGCTCAGTCATCCTCACAGCCAAGAAGTGTTTCCTGGTGTTCAGAGGGAATCTCCAGTGTTTCAGTTTGTGCCCATTGCTTGCAGCCCTGTCACCGGGCACCACTGAACAGAGCCTGGATCCATCCTCCTTGCACCCTCCCTTCAGGTATTTACATACATAGATAAGAGCCTCCTGACCCTTCTCTGCCCCAGACTGAACAGCCCAGCTCTCTCAGCCTCTCCTCACAGGACAGATGATTCACACTCTTCATTGTCTTCATGGTCTTTGGCTGGACTCTCTCCAGTATGTCCAGGTCTCTCTTGTACTGGAGAGCCCAGAACTGAACAAACTACTCCAGATGTGGTCTCAAGAAAGCAGAGTAGGGGGGAAATAGCACTTCCCTCCAACTTCTAGTAATAGTCTAATGCAGGCCAGGATACCATTTGCCTTCTTTGCTGTCAAGGCACTGTGCTGGCTCATGTTCAACCTGGTGTCCACCAAAGTCTGTTTCTGACAAGCTGCTTTCCAGCTGGGTGGCCTCCAGCATGTGTTGGTGCCTGGGGTTTTTATTCCCCTGGCACAGACTTTGCACTTCTGCATGTTGTGTTTCATGAGGTTCCTGCTGGCCCGTTTCTCCAGCTCACAGAGATCTGGATGGAAGTGTAATCTATCAGTGTATCAGACATTCCTCCCAGTTTGGTGTCATCCAGTTTATGGTGGCGTAAAATGCATCTCAAATGGAAGTGGGTGACTTAAACATCACTCACTGAGTCCAGGAACCACAGCAATCAACTAGCTCGGGTCTGACAGTAAAAGCTTGGGTGTGACAGTAAAACTCTGGACTGACTGCCTGACCTGAATCTGTGTGGGCAGCTGGTGCGGGCTGCCCTTCAGCATCGTGCTCCCTCCTGCCCACATGTGCAATAGGGGCAATTCCTGACTGGCAGGCTGAAATACCTGTGTGTGTTGATGCAATGCACTTGTTCCATGTTTGCTTGAAGTGCCTGAGCAAAATACAGATGGCTGGGTTTGCTACTGCCCCTGCACCCAGGCTCCACGGGCATTTCACTGCTGCTCTCCTCGCTGAGACCTCACAGGCAACGATCCAAAGGCATCGCTGTGGTGTCCTTAAGACTAATTATCCAGAACTGGGAATGGTAACCCAGCTACACAAGTTTCAACAGAGGATTCCTGGTTTTGTGGACATTTGGAAACATTCCTAAGCACAGATGACTCCTCACCACGATGCACTGAGTCCCTCTCTCAGCCAAGCCTGCAAGATGATCCATGACAGTGCTATTACTTTTTAACCTCCGTACAGATTCCACACTTCAGGTTTCATTTGTTTGATCCAGTCTTTAGACTTCTGGTTTTTTTCCTTCCCAACCCCACAACAGGCACATATGCAGCTTGCAGGTGCAGCTTTCCACTGCTTGACTTGTCGGGGTAGGTTTTGCCAGCTGCAGCTGGCTGCCTGATTAAACACGCAGGAATTCCCATCTCAGTGCCCACAATGCATCTAGCAGCTGTCTTGCTCTCATAGACTGCTCTGATTTTAAGGAAAATGGTTTTAAATAGCTGCTTCCCCCTCACACCCACCCTTTGACTTCACTGCAGTATAATCAGGTCGTGATAAACCACAGCACAGGTCTGTTTGACTCTGCCTTCTAGAGCAAATATTTGGCAAGAAAAAAAGTTATGGGAACTTTCAAGATGTTCCAGGCTTGGAAAATCTGGACATTTCATCCACATGCCTCAAATGTAAAATTAACAGCAAAATTTAAGGAGCAACTTTAAAAATCTCATTGCAGCAAAATATCTTCTGAAAAGATGGGTCTGGTGTGTGATTTAGATGTGAAAGAGCTGAGCCAAGCAGTTGTAGGGTTGTTTAAGGCTTGAGAAGGAATCAGTTAAAGCTCCTGGTTCTCAGAGGCAGGTGAAAATGCCAGAATTGCAGATTCCACATTTAAAATATGTGTCTGAGCCCTTGGGCTTGTAACAGAGAGTCTGAAGTTTGTCCTGGGAGTAGTCAGTAACATACTGATGTGTGCCTATGGCCCTGTGCAGCTTCCAGCAGGGAGGAGACAGTGAAGGCCCTTTAGGAGGGAGGGAACAGATCCTTCATCAGCACACAGCATTGGGACAGTGTCCCACACTGCACCCCTCTTCTGCTCTGCACCCCCCACAGCAGATGCAGAGGATCACTCCATCAGTACCCCACACAATTTAGATGCCTCTGCAGGGCAGAGGAGCAGGAGAGGGGATACCTGGGGGGACCAGTCCAACACATTTCCTATGCCCAAAGGCACCTTATCCTGCTGCTCTGACACTCTGGAGCTGATGCTGCACAGAGAGGGCAGACAATAGGCAATGACCATTAAGAAAGCAGATTTTAGCAAATACAAAAGAAGCCAAATTTGGCCTGAAAGCTGCTCAGTGCCATCCTCCAGGATATTATTTAATTTGGGATAGCTCCCAATTTCATAGCTGCATTTTGAGATCCATGGCAGGTGCCCAACCAGCAGAAATCTCTCAGTGGCGAGACTGAGGGGAAGCATTGTCCGTGTTTCTGACACGGACCCGGATCTCTGCCCCAGCGTTTCCAATGCTGTTAACTTCCAGGGAGCTCTTGGCTCAGCTCAGCTCAGCCCCCTCCAGTGCTCCCTTCAGGAGATGGCTTCACCTATCCACACTGGCTGTGAGCACAGACAGGGAGGTCAGATCCCAGCCTGTGTCCTCCCGGCAGAGCCCTCCTCTATGGCCCACTTGCCAGCAACAGTAGTGAGTGTTTCACAACTTCCTGCTCTGCCACTGCCTCTGTTGTGGGCGGACAAAAGGCTTTCTCTGGGCATGACATGCTGGGAGACAGAAGGCACCTCCTGTGCCAGAGTCTATGGAATGGTGGTCTCAGCAGTAGAGAAAAAATAGCTTTTCAGGCTGCTGAGTTTGCTGGCATCAGCAAATGTCGATTCACAGACAGAGACAGCTCCAGAATGCTGTGGGCTGATGGCAGCTATTTCTGCACCAGTTCAGTGGATGACAGAGTCCCACCTGGTACACAAAACATTCCCACTTCTGTGTTTTGTCCGGAGTTCATATTTTCCTTCCTAATTTTAAAATTTTAAAACTGCTGCTTAAACATGGATGTGACTTGAGTGCCTTTCCCACTAAGTAATTTTGCATAGGAACCCACACCAAGCCATGGGCTGATGGGAACTGTCTGGGCTCTGCTGAGTTCATCTGACTCCTGGCAACTGCAAGTCTATCCTTAGGTGCACACCTGGCTCTGTGGTCACTCCACAGGCAAGTTAGTCATAGCTGAGCAGACAAGAGGTCCTGAACAGGATCTAAGTATCTATCTATATTTTTATATGTGTATATAAATATATTCTTGGCCACAGGAAAAACTCTGGTACTTTGCAAACTTTAGGCAACACAATTAAATCCATTTCTTGAAATGCTTTGGCAATGAAATTCAAATTTATGTATTTTGTACATAGTTTTATACCTCATTGCAAAAAGATACGATGGTTTTGGATAAGAAATGCAGACTATTTTATTCAGATGTACCTGGAGGGAAATGGAGGTAGACAGGAAGGTTTAGGCAAGGTGGGTTTGGCCACATCCCCAGAGTTATTACTCTGCTCTTTTATGAAGTGATAGAAAATTTTAAAGAGGTGGAAGGGACTTAACTTCTGTGACAGAGCACATCCAAAAGGCAAGTAACATTAACAGTAAAGCAGGCCCTTGGTTCATTAGTCATGGAGCAGGAGCAGATCCTCTTCCACTTCTTTTTTAAGGCAGATGTACCCAAATAATTTACAAATAGATACATAGATATGTAGATACATAGGTATATATATATATAGATATATAAAGATTTATAGTTACCCATCTCTGTGACAGGAGATACTGAAAATTCACTGCAAACCCTAACAAGACAGGCTCTATTCAGTGATCTCAACACATTTCAAACCCTCTTGGCTGAGACAGCAAGTGTGGGCAGATGTGACATGGGACCTCCAGGAGATGCACATCCTTCCAGCCCAGCTGGGCCTCCCCAATGGCACTAGAGATGTCTGCTCGGTCAAGAGATTCAAGTCCAGGTTTTCCAGACAAGACAAGGCTGCCATGGTTCAGGTGTGAATTTTTAGGCATTTATTCATTTGTAACATATTCAAAGTCTGCTTTTTACTGATTTTACTATTGCATTTAACCAACTACAATCAGAGTCATTTTCCCATTGGTGTTTGATTATGATATAACAAGCTGTTTCAAGGCTGCCAATACATTAACTAGTTTCTTTCTTAAGTACTGCATCTTGTTCTGTTCTGCTCCTCTAGCTAGTAGAAAGTAGGTCTCCCTTTTCCCAGCATGGGTCAAGTTACCAGAGGAAGGTTTCTTCCTGCTGTTAAGGGATCTGCTGCTAGTCTCAGACTTTGGGACCAGCTCAGATCCTGCCTATCAGGGCTTAAGCTTTTTGCCCAGGACTCATGTCACAACCTGTCCTGCTGCCTCCCACACCTTTCACAGTATGAGGGTGCCTGGGCAGAGCAGCCCAGGATGAGAGATGGCACATTTCCTTCTGGTGGAGTTGGAAGGGATTCTGCTCATTCCCACAGGAATTTTTGAAGTAGAAACATAATAGACAAGCCTTCTGCTTTCCTTTTATGATTTGTACCATTATCTTCTGCTGATCTTCCTGCACCTACATTTTCTGTACTTAAAGTTGAGCTCACAGGCCCCACTTGTATACGTGTCAAATAATCCCTTTAAACAAGCAGAGTGTCCTGGAGTAGTGGGATTTTCTGATTGTGTTGCCATCCATTGTACGAATCCCCGATCAGAAGGGATTTGAAGAGCACGAAAACAACAAGAGAATTGAGACCTCAAAGTCAATTGAAAATCTCTGAAAAGTTCAGTTTAATAGAGTAAAATGAGGTGGCAAAGTCCTCGAATACCTATAGATTTTGGCGAAGTATAATACAATGTGGGAAGAGATGTATTTAGAGTAGGTCTAAAAAGCTTGAGTTTTCATTTATGATAGCTTTAAATGCATTCGGCTGCATATTTGTGGCAAACTGCTTCAAAGACAACAAGCAAAGGAAAACACAGGCTTGTTCAAGAATCATTCCCAAACAGCAAAAACCCATGGGTTAGGGAATAAGCTTCACAAGGGAACAAGTATGTGCATTGATGCCACACTGACTCTGCCATCCATTATAAGATTACAGGTGCAAGGTCAAACACTCATTTTGTCCTTTGTGCACTGCAATCAGATTTTTGAAAAAAAAGACGTTTTTTCCCCAGGATTCTGCCTTATTCCGTAATGTGCAATGGACAGGGTTATCCACAGGGACTCTGCCTCCTTCCTTCACTGCTAAGACAAAAGGCAAAAACCTTCCAAGAAAGCCAAGAGGGATTTGTGGCCAAGGAGCTGCCCGTGGAAGCTGCAGCCAGTGCCAAATACCTTCGTATGAGATGATAAGATGATGTGATTGCTGGCTGCTACTGCTCAATGTCAGCAGCGAGTGCTCTGATGGCGACTTCTGCTGGTCTGTGCTGTCCTTGCCCTGCCATGGCATTCCCGGGCTGCTGCTGGCACTCCAGACAGAGCCCCTTCCTAATCCCGACAGCATCATGACATGCTTTAAATGAACTCACCTGAAACAAAAGCAAAAGCCATGATTTTTGCTAAACTTCAATTTTCTGGTAGAACTGCACTGGGAAGCAGTGACACATCATGTTTTATCAGGAGACTTTGTTTATGAGCAACCATCAGCAGACTGGGAACGCACCACTGGAAATCCCCCTGCAGCTCCCAGCCTAAATCTTAGCAGAGCTGGTGTAACAAGACCAGAGAGATTTAAAGCTACCTCACATCAATAAATCCTGTGCTTGTAAATGGCAAATTCTACCTGTGTCACGCACACTTAAAATCAATGGTGAACTTAATCTCCACTGCAGCTATTGATTTACCTACATTGACTTAAATTCCAATATAGTAAATCGAGAGCTCCCTAGAACTGACATAAAAATGCAGGTTAAAGGCTCTTGTCTTAAGAAAAATAATTTTAGCAGGATTAATTATTTTTGCCTGAGCTTCCCTCTGGGTATGGTTGGACAATCACAAGCAGGCAGGTTAGCTCCTTAAGGCATGTAAGAGCCAACAGCAACACCGAAAGGAAGAAACCTCCAGGAACAGGCTGGAAAAGCAGAAGGTAGCACATGCCACTGCGTCCTGTAAAGCTCAGCTGTCCCTGTTTTCATATGGCCACGTGCATGTGCGCATGTGAATTCTGTCACTTTCCTGCCAGACGAAAGTATCTGAAGCTACCTGCATCAGCAGTCTGAGGTTAAATTAAACCATTGGGGGACCTGGAGAGGACTGGATTCTGTGCCAGCTTGTAGTGGAAAATTTTTAGAGCGTCTGAGGCAAGGAATATTAATAAGAAAATCAGAAGAGTGCATGCATGCAAATGTCAATGATGCATAGTAAGAGGCAGATTGTTTCCTAGCAACACAGGCTTTAGGCTGGTTAGTTTTGGTTAGCATTTTCTGACTAATAGCTGCAATTTGTATCTGTATTGCTGCTCACTTGCGTACCTGTGCTGAGAGAAAAAGCAACGGAGAACACAGGGTAGGATCTGTATGTGCCAGACTGTGTTTGCAGGTGAGAACTCTGCATGTGGGGAACCTGCCAGCATTCCAAAAACTGATGATTTGAAAGTGTCTCTTCAGATGCCCATTTCTGCCATGTGTGAACTAGCTCTGACCTGGACCTTGTGCTTCAGGCAGCTGAGCCAGGGCACATGAGTTTCATCCCCACTGCATTTTGGCACTTCCCTCCTCCCCTATCTCTATTCCATAGTACCATATGCTCCAGGAATACCCCATGGCTTACTCTGCTCTCAGTATCACCAGTGAAGGACCCTTGACTTCACTGGTAACAGGGCAGAGCTCTTTTATTTATTTATGGATTCTGTCTGTGGCTTTATTTATACCATATCCTCAGAGAATAGTGTAGAAAAACAGCTCCTCCGTGTGTGTGTGTTGATGTGTGTGTTATGTACAGGTCTTGGCATATTGGGACCTCTGCTCACCTATTGAAAGGTAAATAATTAATGATTGTTTGTCTGTTAGAAATCTTTTCTGAAGGTGTTTGACAAATGCCTTGCACTGCTAGGGTGCTACAAAAGCAACTCCTAATAAAAACCCCAATCATCCCTTTGAGACAGCGTTTGTGACCAATATGGGCTTGATACCAGTGTCAGCTCAAGGTCTGATCTGGGCTTTCCACACGGACACTTTGGAACAAGCTCTGCTTTCTCCATAAAGACCCTGCTGACTTCTCCCCAGCCTGTCAGTACTTCCAGTGCTCAGCCTCCCTCATTCTCCTGGAGAGCTCCATGTGTTTTAAGTCCAGTTTCCTTTCTGCAAGAGGAAAGAATGTGAGAGATGTTTTGGAGAGCATGTGAGTTTTCACGTTGTCCTTAATTCCTCTGTGCTGTGGAGAGGAAAAAATTCACCCAGTTGATACAAATGCTGTGGAGCAATTGCTGTCACAGAGGCAGGGAGACCAGTTGTTGCATCCCAAATGAAATGGGCTTGCAGTCCTCTATCCTCCACTGATCTATCTGCAGCTCCAAGTGTTTAAAGCCAGGGACCAGGGCTTTACCAGTCCATGACATCCCTAGAGGAGATGGCACCAGCTCCTCTGTTTCATTTCTTTCTTCAAGAGGAAGGCTTCAGAATAAGACTCAGCCACCAGAAAAATCACACAGGAGAATGAGTCTGAGAAGTGCCCAGCCATGAAAAAAGCTCATGTCAACCCCTGCACTTTGCTAGGAAAAATGTAGCAGATCCAAAAGTCATTAAGCCACTGGAAATGAGATTTCATTCAGTCCATGGGACTGGATATTTATGTTTTATATCCAGTTTTTGTCTGCCATGAAAAGCTGTCTGGTTAAGAGGAATGCAGGTTTTTGATGTACAAAGAAAGCAAGAAGAGGGAGAAGAGACATCACTTATTTGGGTTATTTAAAACTCGGCAGTCTTTGTTAACATCTGTTCAACTTGAACAAGCAACCTCTCTCTGAAGGAGTCAGCATTGCTCCTCCTTCACTGCAGAGCTGGGAAAGTGCCCATCCACATCCATGAGTCATCCAGACAGGCCTCCAACAAAGGCTGCTCTGGCTAGCAGGGAAGTGTAAGCCCCAAACTCTTCACTTTTCCTGGCCTACTCTGTAAGTAGATGAGAAAGGGGAGAGACGGACTACAGAACTCTTTATTTCCCTTTCTGACTGGGTTTAGAAAGGCTGAAGAACAGAAACAGTCAGCAGGAAGGTACCCAAATGTGACAGTGAGACCCCGAAACCCAGAAATTTGCTTTAAAACCTTGTCCTACCTTATCTGAGCTCACCAGCATGAATATCTGCCATGTTATACTTTTCACAGATCTTTGGAAGGGGATGCTGCAAAGCTGGGAAGGCTTGCACACTCCTAGAAACCCGTGGAAGTACAAGGCACAATTATGTTAGGGATGTTGACTGCCACAAGCCACTGGCTAAAATCACGGGACTCCCTCTTCCATGGGGTAAAACACGTGGCAAAGGAAAGGGCAGAGCAGTGCCAGACCTGCTTGTAATGGATGTTGTAAATGTGCAAATAATGGATTTTCAAGAAGATATTGAACGATGTTGTTTCTATTTAGCAATGTTTTGTTTAACTTTGCACCTATAATAAATCCTGAAGGTAAGTCTTGGATTGTGTCAGTCTGTCACATGGGCAAACATAATGAATGTACAATTAAATGAATTAATGAGTAATATGATACAGCAAGGAAGTTCTCCTTTTCATGGTAGAATGCATCGCATGAAATCAGCAGGGGTTTCCTACTAGCTTTTACCACACAGAGAAGGCAAAGAGACCACCTGTGGTTCTAAATCAAGAATGACCCTTTTCCAGCTCTACTCATCTAGTCTGTCCCACCAGGACCCATGGTGGATAAGCACTCTTCAGCACAGGGGCAGGAGGTCGATCCACAGAAACCTCTGCTTATCTCCTGGCCAGACTGATTCACTGTTTCTCTGCACCCCAGGAAATTCCTCTTGGTTTGACTGTAATTGTTCAAGTAGATTTTGTCTTTTTGCTCTGTGGTTGAAGAGCACTCAGAGGAATAACCTCTGGGCATGAGAACAGGCCAGGAAAATCCCCAAAAGATAACCTGGGAAAATCCAGAGCTGAAAATTCAGCATACACCTTTCTCCAAAGGGTAGACCCAGGCAATTGATTGGTGCTGCAGATGTCTCTGCTGAAGTTGGCGTAAAACTCCTTCTCTGTGGAGCGGGATTTGTCCCTTGCAAGCTGCCAGAAAGCAGCGCGCCTCCCGCAGCAGCTCTTCTGTGAAGGCTTCGGGGATTCCCCTCCCACTTCCAAAGAAGCGAGGAGTCCCTGCAGCACGACTGATTAACATCAGAGCACGGAGAGGTTTTACACCAAACTGCCTGAGTGCACAGCCCTCCTGTGGATCAGGAGGTGGGATCAGTCGATGTAATGTGTCCCAACTGCCCGGGCCCCAGGTCTGCCCTGAATGAGAAGTGGTTTGCTCTCCATAAAAATGTGTCGTTTTCCACAGAAGTGGCAGCTGTTATTCCAGAGGCAGTTCTCTGGGTCCAGGTCACTAAAACCAGAGCATCACAAAGTAAAATCATTCGGGTGTCTGAAATTCCTCGAAAGCCCTGAAGATGTCACTAAGGAAGAGCGCAGCTGTTTGTTCATCAGCACAGCAGCTCCCTCCTCTGCACCCTTGGCCTTTCCCAGCTTCCTCTGGAAAGGTGGAAGGGAATTTCAGTGTTATCTATTCAGTCATCAGCTGATGAGCTGCCAACAGCTCTGTTAATTTTCCCCTGCTGTAATAGGCAGTTTAGGGCCCCAGCCAGTGACCAGGGAAGCTGCTGGAAAGAGTCCCACTGATTTCAATGCCCGTCCAAAAACACACAGCCATATATGCTGAAAATAAGCACAGATCCTCCAAATTTGCTTCTCACAGGCCACAGGACTGTCCTCTGTTATTCATAATTATCATTATTATTGTCATTACTGGATTTGAATTAATGCCCATGAGTGCAGATGGACAGAGATTTTTACTGAGCACAATTTCGGTCATTTAACTTTATCAGACTTAAAACAAAGAAGAATAGTTCCAGATGCCATTCTCTCCCCTTGCATCCCCACAGCTGCTGGCCAGCTATGATGCCCACAGCAAAAGCTGAATTTCTCTAAATGAATTGTAAAATCTGTCCAAAAATTCTTTACATACAACAAGAAAATAAAAACCTTAAGCTGAACAGCAGAGATTGCCAAAGGAATATTAACAAGTTAGCTAAAGACAGGGATCATTAACACTTAAAAAAATTATGATTGCTCTGTAGTTTAAAGAAGAACTGTAATTTCATCTTTGAGCTTTATAGATAACAGTGGGATTGTGGGAAAGGAAATAGTTCTGTCAGCTCTGCATGAATCCTATTAACACTTTTTTTTAATAAAAGGAGCTCAAAATCTATCACCACTTTGATCTCAGTTCAATAACGCTAATCTTAGTGTTGGTTTTAACATGGACATTTAATTGTGTTTAATCACCTTCTGCAAAAATCAATTTAGTTGACATGATACTGACCAGGACTGGTCAGCAGAGATAAGAGCTGTGTTCTAGCTACTCCATCCTATTACACTCACCTCTAAGCAGCCAATTAATTAATGTGGTTATCCTCATAACACCCTTGGGAGGAAAGGAAAATGCTGCTCCTATTTGTTTGTTGGTTTGGGGTTTTTTCCAAATGAAGAACTCAGGGAACAGCAAAATTAAATGGCTTCCACAAGATCACACAGTAAATCTCTGACAGTGCACATAATGAACTCCTTGTTTCTAGCTGGCACCCTCATGCCTAAATCCATTCTTTGCCTAAAATTAAGACATTTTTCACTATCTAATCTGACACTGGTCATAACCTGTTATGGTAGTCGTCTCTTCTTAAACTGCTGGCTTAAACACCCCTCAGTTTTCATAGAATCATGGAACTGTTCAGGTTGGAAAAGGCCTCTAAGAACATAAAGTCCAACCTTTACCCCAGCAGCAGTGTTCACTATGACCCCAAGTGCCACATACACGCACCTTTTGAAAACGTCCAGGGATGGTGATTCCAACACCTGACCTCCCTTTCAGCAAAGAATTTGTTCCTAATATCTAATTCTAATCTAAACCTTCCTTGACACAACTTGAAGCCATTTCCTCTCATCCTTTTGTAGAGACCTTGCCCTGCAGAGTGTGAACTTCATGGCAGTGCTTAATGAACACAAGGTTTTCCACTCAGAGCACAAAAGTGAATTTCAGGAATATTTTACCATGAAGTTTGCTTGGAAAGCTCTGAGCTTGCCTCATGGTATGCTCTGTAATTCATGTCACAACTTAGATCTGCATTATTAACCATAACATTTTGCATTTATGTAGCATCCTCCAGCCAAGGATCTCAGCACACTCCCTACCTATTATTTAAACCTTTCAGCTTTCCTGCAGAGTGAACTTGACATCATTTAAGAGATGGAAGAACTGAAACACAGAGAGGAAAAAAGGACAAAAATGTGCGGATGTGGACCTTTACTGAGGGAACCAAAAAAGGGGTATATATGTTCGAAAGTTCTCAGGCTTGACAAGAGTAATAAAGTTGTTCAGCCAACCTTGATCACCACAGATGTGCCCAAAGATGATACTGCCTGACACAGTCAACAGGAATTCCTTAAACAGCAATGAGAATATCACATATTTTTTGTTTTATTAACACCAAGTGTACATGCAATTATCCGTGGCATGTGCTTATATTTACTCTACGGTAATTCATACAAATTTGATTTTCCTAATAGCCAAATTTCAACAAAGCCTTGTCAAAGGTTACTTGTGCCAGTTCTCTGTTCTAGCCTTGCAGTGTGTTTGCTGTATTTAATTGGTCTTCAGTGCCTCCTTGCTCCTGTCAACAATAATTCTCAACTGGCTGAGTGGCAGCAGAGACGAAATGTACCAGAGTGACCTGAAAGAGCTTCCTATTTTCAGGACAATATTGTTTTCAGTGGAGTCATGGCAGATTCCCTTGGGATGCTTCAGTGTGGGTGAGTAGCTCATTCAAGGAGCACTGATCAATGCACCAGGTACAGGTTGGCAGCTTAGTTGCTTCCGGTTGTAAGAAAATAAATTTTCTCCTACTTTGTGACTCAAGTTTGTGATGTGGAGTGCAAAAAAGGGTGGTTTATTTTGAAAGAACTCCAAGATTTTTCAAGAAGAGAAAGAAAATTACCATTCTTGATTTACAATCGAAATCAGAGATGTTTAATATACTTTAATATACTTTATGTCCTCTAAAATATAAACCAATCTTGGGATACTCTCTAATAAGCACTCTGGTGTGAGTAAAAGAAAATTAATCTGGCTTCAACTTTGCTGCCAACCTACCGAGCTGCCAAAGAGACTGAATGCTGCAGGTAAGTTGTAGCACTGCGCTTTCACGCGGCAGCTCTGCCACCTACAGGCACTGAGAGCGGCTCTACAAGGCGTTTGCCTGCCAAACTTTCTATGTACTTCTCTTTTTCGGTCTGTTGAGGGAAGACTTCACAGCAGTCAGCCCCCATCTTCGACCCATGAAAATATTTTGTTCCACTTATTATATATTAAGACAAGTATTTGACTTACATGACCCAGTGTCTGAGCTTGCTTCTTCCCTATCATTTATATACTGTGGTCATGAAGCAAGGATACTGAAATCGATTTTATCAAGTGACTTTTGTAATGGGTGGCAAGTGTTAGAGCAAAGCCAGAAATAGCTACAACCTCCACCAAAGCCCAGCAGCTTTGGAGGTGATATACAGACAGACCCTCCACCACCATGTGTGCCCAAAATAAGCACTGTGACAAATAATGATAGTATAATTACTTTGAGGGGGGTTAGACAATGAGCTTGAAATGCCTCTTTTTATGCAAAGTGAGGGAGATGGAAGGTTCTGAACAGAGATGACAGTACCTCCAGTAAGACTGTGCAGTCTTGCACCTCTGTCTTGGAGAAGAAGCTGTTTTCAAAGCTGGGGTGAAGTGCCACACAGAGGATTCCTGTCCAGGTCCCCCACAGCCAGTCTCTCACAAAGCTCTCCTGAGAATTCTGGCCACTGCACTGGCTCTGTTCACATCCTCAGGCCAGAGATGACCTCAGACCACAGTCTTGCAGCTGCTATCTTGTCTCCTCAGAGCTTTATTTTCTGAGAATTAAGTCAGAACACACACAAGATAATTAAAAGACGTTCTCTCATCCCTCTTACCTCACCCCAAGGGACATTTTAGAGGACATTTAAAAGTGCAAAAGAGTCTTTGTTCGATAGAGACATTTGGTTCCACTTTAGAAGGCTTTCAGTACTCAAAGGGGGACTGTGAGAAAGATGGGGACAGAGTTTTTAGCAGGGCCTGATGCAACAGGTGATGGGTTTATATTAAAAGAGGGTTGATTTGTATTAAATATAAGGATTAGATACGAGGATATAAGGTTGCTCTGGTTTTTGCAAGGCTGAGAGATGTGCCACAGTCCGGAGGAGAGGGGACAGCTCTGACACTGTGAAAGGTTTGTGCTACTGCTTTTTCAGCTGGGGATAAGACTGAGGGGTTTCCATCAGAGTACCCATCCAATTCTGAGCTGAGTTTGATGCATGGTGGGTGTTTGTTGGATGTAGGTGCCTGGAGATGTGCAGGACTCCAGTCAGACTGGGGCTGCATGTTTCTCCTCTTCCCGAGTCAGAGAAATAGCTCTGGCAGGGGTGTGCAAGATCAAATTCCCTTGCATCCTGAATCCACTTTTTATTTAGAGGTGGGTTGTTGCCCCATCTATCAGCTCACTCAAGCTCAGTGCAGCCTCTGAACTTCCCATTAGATAAGAACAACTCCCAAAAAGATAGGAAGGGCACAGGCAGATAAAGGCTTTTCACTCCTCAGCAAACACCAGTTGCCACCACAAACCTCTGCCAAGGCATTTCCTGCCTGCTGCCACTCAGGTTTGCTTACACCTGGCAGGAACATGAACTGCTTTAGTTAAGATAAGCAGAACTACTGTATGTCCATAGGGACATGGCCATGGCATAACAACAACTGGACAATAATTGTGGATGTGCTTAGCTGCGTAGGAGTTGTTACCAGTGTGGCCACAAGCACTTTTTAATGCACAGATTACACATTCTGGCTTGGGTTCTAAATACTAATATATTGATATAAATGGTGCAACTGGTATTAGGATTTGGAGGAAAGCACAGGAAAAATATTCTTGGTTTCTGTATTGGGGCTTCTGTTCTCCTTCACCCTCCCATCTTCAGTGTCTCTTCCCAGACTCCCTTCTCTTTTGTTTTGCCAAAAGCATCACTTGGAAACCCTTCCCTCCTACTTCTACAATACCTTTTTCCAGTCTGCACAGCTCTCTCCTGCCCACTTCTACCCTTTTTCTCTTTTCATTCCTCCGTTTACAAGAGAAGACAGAAAGGAGCTACTACAGTTTGGACATACTCCAAAGGTATTGTTTCCAGTTGTATAAGCTTTGCTTTTGTCATGCTGCCATCATCTCCAGTGCATGGACTGCTGGCATCTGAGCTCCAGCCTTTGGTCACCTTCAGCAAGCTCAGTTACCCAAAGGAAGATTGTCCCGTGACTTAAGAACCGTGGGATCTGTTCTGGGACAGAATATTCCTTTGCGACTCTGAGCAACACCTTTCACCTCTATGTGACCTAGGTCCTGTCAGGAAAATTAATCCACAAACACCAGAGGTTTATGTCCAAAAAGGAGACAGAGGAGTCCTGTTACTTTATTCGAATAAAGGGAGAGACCATGGGGCATTTCCCCTGGGGTGTCTCAACATTTTGGAGGGCGCAGCCTCCTTTTTATCCTAATTTCCCAACCGCATTTCCCTCTCTCTTTCCCTATGGGCTGAGGTACTTGAGAGGTACAGACTTCTCGAAATGCCTAATACCTAAGACTCCCTTCTAATGTATAATCCCCCCTTTATTTTAATCCTTATGGAATTTATGGTTCTTCCCACTGTTATTTCATCTCTCAATATCCAATTTCGTTTATCAGCAGACCTATAATTTATTTGTAAAGACAAATCTCTTTCTTTCCCTTCATCAATCACTGGAATCCTTCCCATTGCTAGTTTTATCTCTCAGTACTAGTTCTATCTTCCAGCAGGCCCACAGCTTGTTTGTAAAGACATGTCCCTCATTCCTTTCAGTCCACTGCTTTAATCTTCAACACATCATATATAAAGCAGCATAAGGACAATCTTTGCTTCGGAGCAATGCAGTGAGATGGCCCAGAGGGGCATTTAGACTCCCTACGGAAATGAGATGCAAATGAGCACCCAAAGCTACACAAGTGCTGTCACCTGCTCAGTGTGAGGCTGCAAATGTGAGGTGGCCTGTGCTGTGATAACTTTGCAGTTCCTTTTATGGGGCCACACGAAATCTGAGGAGCCTTTGGCACAACAGCTCTGGCCAGGATGAAGTTCTGTGTGAATTATGATTTTCCCTGGCATGATTAGAGATTTTTTTTTCTTTCCCTGTCCTGTGGCATTGAGGATGGATTTCTCCAACAGCAGTGCAGCATTATGAGACACTGAGCTTTGCTTCCAGACATTGGTCATGCCTTGTTAGATGACGCAAAACCAGCACTTCAGCTCAACCTGCAGCACTAAATATAGAGATATTTCTGTAATACAGGAAGGTTGGACATTAGGGGGAATTTCTTCACGGAAAGGATGATTAGACTTTGGAACAGGCTGCCCAGGGAAGTGGTGGAGTCACAGTCCCTGGAAATGTTTAAGGAAAGCCTGGATGTGGCACTCAATGCCATGGCTTGGTTGACATGGTGTTCTTCAGTCTTAGGATGGACTCGATGATCTCAGAGGTCTTTTCCAACCTAATGGAAAAGGTTGAAAAGGTTCTGTGACTCACAACGTCTCCCTGCATGTGCTTCATTGCCAGCAATTAAACTGCGAGGGGCGCCACGGACATAAACTGATGTACCAAAATATGAATATCGATCTAATATCAATATCCAACTGAGACGGACAAAAACTCTCTAACAGTTTAAAGTTAGAAAGTGTATGTTTTATTTGGCCCCAGGCACTGCATGGGATAGCTCCCTAAGACGCAGGGCCCCGATCCAAGCAAACACAAAGCTTTTTATTTACAATTATGAATATCGAAAATACAAATGCATATTCATAACATTAACACCTCCCATTCTCCACTTCGTATGGAAATGAGCTTACATGTCATTAAGCATGCGTAGTGTGTGTTCTGAATTGAGTCGGTGGTCTCGAATTGGGTCAGTGGTCCCAAAAAAGATGAAGTAACTCATCTTCCTCAGTTTGACCTTTTTGCTTCTCTGAACTTTAACAATCCTAATTACTTTAGTGACCTGTAAGTTTCTTCTTGCATGATTTTTGGATGGGTTCCCACAAAGGGAGGAAATTGGTAATTGTCCTTGTTCCCTACACCAACTTATCAATGTTTCTACTCCTCATTCTAAGCACAGCTGGGCAAACATGCAAATGACAGATCATGTTACTTGGTAATCAGTTACTAACATCTAAAACCCTACTTCAGGTCCAGCTCTCCTAACTATTTTAATTAACTCTAGCTGGGCCTAAATTCTTTCCTATTCCACCCATTCCATATAGCTAGCCTATAACTAAAATCTTTATGTTTCTTTTAAATCTATGTTTCAAGACCACACACACAGCTGCCGCTTTCTCCACTTTACTTTCTCTATTTTCCAATTCCTGCACTTTAACTTCTCTTTTCCCGCCGCCCGAGTGCCCCGGGTTAAGCACACCCTCACGGACCCGCCGCCAGCGCCGCTTCCCGCCGAAAGCCCCGCGCGCACACTCTGCCCCCGTTGCTATGCGCGATGACGCCTCTCGCCTCGCTTTTTCTCATTGGCTGCCCCGCCGGTGACGGAGCAGCGTGGCGCGGGATTGGCTGGGAGCGGGCGCGCGCGGGGCACGTCGGGGCGGGAGGGCCGATGGCGGCCATCGGGGTCCACCTGGGCGCCACCTGTGCCTGCGCCGCCGTGTACAAGGTGAGGGCCCAGGGCCGCTTGGGGGTCCCGGCCCGGGGGTCTCCGTCGGTCGGAGCTGTTCCCTCGGCGGTGAAGCCCCCAGGGGCGGCTCACGGGTGTGCCTCTCTCTTTCTCCGCAGGATGGCCGCGCCGACGTGGTTGCCAACGACGCCGGGGACAGGGTCACTCCCGCGGTCGTGGCGTTCTCGGAGAGCGAGGAGGTGAGGCTGACCCTCCGCACGGCCATGTGGGGAGGAGGAAGGGAGGGGGCTCTGTCTGCTACTCAGTTTTTCCTTTTTTTTTTTTTTTTTTTCCTTTATTTTTCATTCAGGTTGTTGGCTTAGCTGCGAAGCAAAGTAGGATAAGAAATATTTCAAACACTGTAGTAAAAGTCAAGCAGATCCTTGGGCGAAGGTAAGAGAACGGGCGTGAAAGGGGCGGTGAGAAATTTTTCCCATTGAAGCTGGTTTAACGTCTCAGCACTAGTACTGAAGACATCTCTTAAGAAAATCATTCTGTTGTCATAGAGTCACAGAACGTTTTTGTGTGGAAAAGATTTTAATGATCACCTCGTTCCACCCCCCGTGCCATGGGCGGGGACACCTTCCCCTAGACCAGGCTGATATTATAAATTTTGTAGCCTATATTTCATTCCAGCAGCAAAGAGATGCTTCTGGAAATAGAAAAGTAGAGAAGAAACATTGTATTTTATGTCTGAATTTGTCTCTGGAAATGAAATTGTGAAATATAGTAATAAATTGCATGTATGCTTTTCATGCTTACTTAAGTTTCTTAACTACAATGTTTTGTTGCCTGACTGCTTTCCTGTGTGTAAAATCCACTATGGTTTTGTTTGCATGAAACTTTGTGTTGCTTTTATTGCAATAGTGAAACTATTGATTAGTGCCTGTTGTGATTCCGCTGGTGTGGTTCTGTTCCTGTTGTGATGCCTGTTAGTGGAGCTGTGATAATTTGCCCTGGTAATTATAGTGACACTAGAACTACACCTCTTGGGTTGGATTTAACATCAGAGATGTGACAAAACTTTTTAGTGATGAGCCGGGTGTGTGTTACAGCCCTTTCATTGACAGGAACCAACAAGATGTTGTCCATTCTGGTGTATTTCTCAGCACTTTCAGATGCAGGACTTCACTGAAATCTTTTATAATGGTTGTGGAGCATAGCAGGTTAAAACAATGTGTTGGGTTTTCCTTTTCTCTAAGTAGTAGGTATTTTTTCAATCTTAAGTTTTGGGGAAAGGAGAATGAAAGATGCCAGCAGGCAGAACTGTTGGGGTTTTTTTTACTCTATACTTGTGTCTGTAGAGTGAAAACAGGATTTTTTGGTTCAAGTATAGCTCAATGTGTTGGAGATGTTAGAAGAAATATCAGCAAGATGAATGTGTGCAATTAACCTTGAACATGTGATTTATTTTAATATTTTGCATTTTTCTGGGCAGCTCTGGTGACCCTCAGGCAAAAAAATATATTGCAGAAAGCAAATGCTCTGTGAGTATGATGATTTGTATAATTTTATGCTTTTCTTGTCATTGTTTGGGCCACGCCATGTCCATGTTCTGCAGCGATCAGCTCTCATCATATGAGGTCCCTTTGCTGCTAATGTGGAATGTTTCTGTTTTTAGCCAGTAGATAACCATGTTCTGAGATCTGCCAGCATAATATAGTTCCAACAGAAAAATTTTTATCTCTTGGCCATTCTCTAAAGGGATGAATCCTGATATATGTAGGTAGTAGCATTGTGGTTTTTCTTAGAGCTGGTAGAAATACTTGGGTTGTAGCATCTTGTGATAAAAATCTTTAACCATTTGATTTAATGTCAGTAGTTAATTTGCATAAGATTGTGCTTGTTACTAGAAAATTTTGCAAAACAGGAGAAAAATTATCTTGGAAAATATATTCATAAAGAAGTTTTTCTCTGGGTCTTGACTGTTCACATTGTTGTGATTTTATATATAGCTGGGGGTTTTCTTACAGAATATGACCAGGAGTGTGTACTTTTGTTCTAAACATTGCTTTTGTACTAAGGAAAACTCAACAGAAAAGGGAAGCCTAGACTCTTTAAGTCCTTGAATGTCACTGTTGTGTCTGTCAGATGCTACAGGTCTTTTTCTGATCTTTGATAAGCATCTTGAAAGCATTTATTCCCTAGTAGTAGAGTACTAATGCAGAGTATTTACACAGTCCAGTGCTTTTTACTTTAAACAGAACCTAAGTTAAACATTACTTTTTGTTATTAACCAAATTACTGTCTAACAAAGGTGTGTTGGTTTTGCTTACAGATAATTGAGAAAAATGGAAAACTTCAGTATGAAATAGATAACAAACTCATTAACCCAGAAGATGTGGCAAAACTAATTTTCAGTAAAATGAAAGGTACATAATAATTAAATTTATAACATGTTTTAGCTTTTTAAGCTGTCCTCATATTTTTAAGATGTCGTGGTTTTTTCCCTTTTGCTTTTGCTCACCATGCTCTGCCTGTGTTTATAAACAGAGACTGCCCAGTCTGCATTGGGTTCAGATGTGAATGACGTTGTTGTCACAGTACCATTTGATTTTGGAGAGAATCAGAAAAATGCCCTTGGGTAAGAGCACTGAGGTTTTTCTCTTTTTTTATGTGCCTAAAGCAGATGGGCTGGGAGATCAACAGTGCGAATTCTGCTACTGGACTTCAGCTTGGGACCATCAGTCAAGATGCTGGGATGTTATTTAAACTGGGAAAATAGGAAAGCAAGAGATGCAAGAGATTAAATCCTGAGCTGAGAAACTTTCAGTGGAATTCCCTGATGCTACCAAAAGGAAATTCTGAATCACTAAAGTGACAGAATTTTGATTTCATCAAGGATAGAACATCATTCTAGATCAGGATATTCAGTGACCCCCTTGAAATGCAAATAGTTTCTCACCCTGCTCCATAATTTCCCCTCCCTGCCCTTCATACTCCCCAAAGCAAGTGGTGCTACTTGGCCTATTGAGATCTGCTTTGTCAGAGTGCAGATGTGGAATACATACCAGTTTTCTACTTTGAAATTCTGTTTGGAAACACTTCTGCTCTAACAGTTAGTTTCTCTGTATGAAAACATAATAAGTATGCTTAAAGCTGAGCATAAATGGCAGCATCTATTTCGGCTTTTTTTGATCTGTAGAAGCCGTTACGTTTAACGGTCATAAAATAAGTAAAGCACCCCTAAAAGTTGGTCAGAAGACGGTGAGCTGGGGATTTGCAGTGTCTATAATGAAACATTCTATTGCTCTGGTATAACTTGAAAGTGGAGGAAAACAAGTTGTGGGGTAGTCCCAGGGTTACTGAAGTTTCAAGAAAATACCTAAGTAAAATGTTACAAGTGAGGCACAGTAAATTCATTTTGAAGTAAATCAGTATTCTTGCTGAAATAATGTATCAAGAACTTTTAATACCACACCTGAAGATAAGTTACCAAGTTTGATTTAGGGTGGGGTTTTAAATTTTATGATTGAGGGGTGTTTTGCAGTTTTTATAGGCTGTGTAGACTGAGAGACCAGTGTTTTCTTTGACAACGAGCACACAGCAGATCCAGTTACCTGAAGAACACAGTAGCAACTGAACTTCTTGGTACTTTTCTTTTCCAGTCACTCAGTTTTGTTAATACCATGCTATAAACAAGGTCTGATGAGGTGGCACATGTAGTTCAGGTGAAATCTTAATAGTGTGTGACTATAGTGAGACCATTAGAGTAAAATGAAATGCTGTTATGGCTCATTGCAGGGAAGCAGCTGCAGCTGCTGGGTTCAATGTTATGAGATTAATTCATGAGCCGTCTGCAGCTCTCCTTGCTTATGGAATTGGCCAAGATTCACCCACTGGGAAAAGGTAAAATCCTAATATTTTACTTCTTTTTAAGCTGCTGTACTTAAATCCTGAGAAATCTTAAATGAGGGAATGCTGTATTACCTTAGCATAAGGCTTGTTTTGTTTTTTTCTCTCAATCAAGACAAGAAGCATTTAGAAGTTGTAATTTTATAGTGTTTTAAATCCCTTTGTTTTGGTCTTTATATTTTGAGAATTGTCTTTAAAAATTTGTCCCCAGTTTCCAACTTGAATAAGCTGATTGGCTTGAAGAAAAATGCATTCCTTTTTAAACATATTTTGGCATAGCTGGTTTTAATTGTGGGAGATGGGATCCTTTTACATGTGCTGGAAGAACTAAAGCAGAGCTCCTGGGTTCAGTAGGTGCATTTGGTTGTCTTTATGAATATACAGAAAATTCACTTTCAAAATAGCAAAGACTGGTATCAGTTTGAGCTTTTTTGTTCTTGTTTGATGTTTTTTTACCATTCTCAGATACTTTTCGCCTGATTAAAACCTGCAATACATGGTGGTAATCTTTTGACTGTGTCAAAATTAATGCTACTTTCAATATTTTTTTGATGTGGCAGCAACGTGCTGGTTTATAAACTGGGTGGAACGTCACTTTCTATCACAGTCATAGAAGTAAACAGTGGAATATATCGTGTGCTTGCTGCAAACACAGATGACAGCATTGGTGGAGTTTGCTTCACAGAAGCTCTAGCTCAACACTTAGCTTCTGAATTTCAGAGGTAAGATTTGAATTCTAAGCATGTTGCTCTTAGGACAGGAACTTCATTATCTGGT
This sequence comes from Corvus hawaiiensis, assembly GCF_020740725.1. Taxonomy (NCBI): domain Eukaryota; kingdom Metazoa; phylum Chordata; class Aves; order Passeriformes; family Corvidae; genus Corvus; species Corvus hawaiiensis. Next base: position 72,846,095 of record NC_063216.1, on the reverse strand, counting down.
GCTTGCTGTAAAGAAAACAAAACAATCTAGCAGACTATCTGTGAGTGAAATGGTTCAAGTAAAGATGGTGTTGAAGGAGCAGTCAGTTGTTTGGGGCTGAGGAGGAAGACTGGGAAATGCCTGGGTTTGAGTGGATGTTGCTTGAAGCTGGTGTTGAACTGTAAGGGCTCAGCCATGAACTCTGCTGTGTTGAGGTGTGTGCAAACTTTCAGTAGTGGCGTTGTAGTTAATACTGAAATGTTTACCAAAAAGAGTTCAAGAGCTCTAACCTGTTTTTCCTTTCAGAAGGAGTTATCAGTCAAATTCCTGCCTCTTTAAACTGGTATCATCTTTTTTTTTAAATACAGGTCTTGTAAACATGATATTAGAGGAAATCCCAGAGCCATGATGAAGTTAATGAACAGTGCTGATATTGCAAAACATTCTTTATCAACCCTGGGAAGTGCAAACTGTTTTGTAGATTCACTGTATGATGGATTAGATTTTGATTGCAATGTGTCCAGGTAAGGCAGATTTTGAAGCTACTGAAATCTTTCTAGGTGCTGTTATGGACATTCAGTAAGCTTTGATTTCTGGTGGCGTTTGTTTTAGGGAAGGAAATAAGATTGAAGGCAGATGTGTTGTTTCATACTGCTGCCGCAATCTGTAGTGGTCAGGGCAGTCACAGTAACAGTGTTGCCTAATGGTTAGAAAATAAAGTGTGAAAAGGCACAAGGACACCCCATCTTTGGAGTCTGGTTTTTGATGGGAGGAGAATGGATACTGTAATGAGTCAAGGTGACTGTTTCCTCCCCCTTATTGTTTTTGTTGTACTTTTCTTGATTTTTAGCTCACTTGGATTGCTCTTCCAGGCAGCAGCAGCTTTAGCAAAATCAAACAGACTTTTCCATTCCAGAACTCCAGCAGTTGGGGCTGCTAAAATAAGGCACAGCATGTTTGAGAGTGTGAGAAGCAATACAGTATAACTGGGGTCGGCTCACTTTTGGATCAGGATGCCAGTCCTGTGGATCAGTGTTGCAGACTTTGATTTGTTGTATTTGTGCAGAGTAGAACTTCCTTTGCACAGTTGAAAGAGACAAAGGCAAACACAAGTTTGTTTTTTAATTTGCTTAATCTACTCCCTGTGTGAAAATCAGGACACAGCTTGATTTTCCTCTAAAAATTGAGTCTTTGTATCTATTTTAAAGGTCATGAAGCAGTTCCAAGATTTTTATTTATTTTTTCACACAAGTCAAGACAGCAGTACTGGATGTTGTCAAAACAACAATACTGGTTTGTTTTTTTTCTTTAGAGTACACTGAAGAAGAATGATTGTGCATTCTATGTAGGTGTTCATGATGGAATTAATAGCACAGATACTTCCAAAACAACAAAATCACTTGAAGATTAATAATGGGAAAACATGATTTTTTAAAAATCCCTTAGTACCAGTTGGAGAACTAAACCATATTCTAAAAATTATTGTTCTTCCATTTCAGGTATTTGTCTTTAATGGATGAGATGATACTTTTTTAGTTTTTTTTTTTTTTTCTCTTCTAGGGCAAGGTTTGAACTTATCTGTTCTTCACTTTTTAATAAATGTGTAGAAGCAATTAAAAGGCTCTTGCAGCAAGTCGGATTTACAGCAGATGATATTAATAAGGTAATAATAGAAATAATTTGTCTGTAGGATGCTTCATAATTCCTCAAGAACAATACTTGTGGGGCCTGTTTTCTTTGCAGATGGAGATTTTAATGATATGCTTAAGCATTTTTAACTGGGATCCAGCTGAATCTATAGACTCGAGATTTTTAGGACTGCAGTAGTTGCTTTCATTTCAGTTACTTGAAGTTAAGTACAAGGTAGAGTCAGATTCAATTGTGTGTTTTTACTGCTGCATATTGAGTAGGTGGGGGAGGATTTGTCTCAGTTTGGTGTATTTGTGTAATTCTGCCCAAATTCAGGCTGAGGAGTACCTTCCTTAAGTTCAGTCCTTCATTGAACTTTGGTTAGGGTTTGCTGACACTTCTGGAGGAAGGCAAAGTTTTGATTCAAAGTGGAACAAATTGCTTCATGTCCACTTGGTGCCTGTGCTCCTCCTTGCTGGCTTAAAAACCGCATGAGGTGCCAAACCAGGAGAGTGCTTTAATTCCAAAGATGGTGGGCAAGGCAGCAGGCATTAGTAGTTTAATTCAAATGGCGCTTGCCTTGGTGTAAGAGAAGAAATTCATCTCACCCCCTTTGTACCTGTGCATGGCAAATGGTGCTGCATTCATTGCTGGTGGAATTGGCTCATCAGGTCTGCAGCTAAAGCTGCCTGGTGCTTTCAGTGACACTTGGTGCCTTTTCAGACTCTTAATTAGTGTTTGCTGAGTCACATCTCTGTTTCACTGGTGGATAATGAAGTATCCCAGGCCATTTAGAGAACAGTTTTTGTTTTCTGGTGGCAGTGGTTCTTAGGTGGCTTTTTAGGTTCTCATCTCAGGCCTTAATGCTTTGGATGAGGGGCAGTGAACACTTTAAATGTAAAAATAAAAAAATTCAGAGTTGTAAATTAGATTCATGTTTTACATGAGGAAAAGTGAGAGTTAGCTTTATTTCCAGATCTGGCTGATTTTCAAAGTCACTGTAATAAGACTTGGACTTATGGATCAAACCTGACTTGCTCCTTCCTACAGGTGCATGGTGGAAGGTGAGTGGCAAGCAGCACAAGTTACAACATGGGAAAATTTTAGATTCCGGGAAAGGAATTTTAGTATGAGGGAAATCAGATGCTGAATTAAGGGCCTACAGAGTCTGTGGAATATGTTTCTGTGGAGGACAGATCCTGAGCAGCCTGTTGTAACTATACCTGTTCTGACCAGGAAGTTGGACTAGATCACCTCTGGAAGTCCCTTTCAACTTGATGTTCTTTTTGTGATGAATTTTTCAATTTTCAAAGTATTACTTTATCTAGGTGATTCTTGCTGAAAGAGAAACTTTTCAAAGACATCATATTTCCTTTAATTTCAAAACCCAAAGTATTAGAAGTCAACCAAAGATTAAATCAATTTTTATTTAAACAACTGCAGATAATAAAATATCCCAGAGCAGTTTGCATTTCTGCACAGCAGGGAGTGACCTGTCTGTTTTATTTGCCAGAATAAAGATTTGAAATAATTTTGATGTTTTTCAGGTAGTTCTTTGTGGCGGGTCTGCTCGAATCCCAAAGCTACAGCAGCTGATCAAAGATATTTTCCCAACTGTGGAATTACTGAATTCAATTCCTCCAGATGAAGTTATTCCCATTGGTGCAGCCATAGAGGCAGGAATTCTGCTAGGGAAAGAGAATACCTTGTTAGAAGAAGATGCACTCATTGAGTGTTCTGCCAAAGATATTCTTCTTAAGGTAAGTCTAAAATTAGAATAATAGAAAAATTTACTGCTGCAGTGAATATGTAACACTAATTATGTATGATTGGTGTTAGAGAAAAAATGACCAGAAAAACTGGATTTAAAGGGGAGATAGATTGTGTCTTTCCTATGTTGCAATAGCTGGATTTCTTCTTAGTAGGAATGTTGGGTTTTTTACTTGCCGTGATGGTAAATGTGACAGAGGGAATGAATCTTGGATTTCTTTTCTTGTGGAGCATTGCTGTAGCACTTCCAGCTCAGTGAAGCACTTCAAAGACAGACGTGAACTCTATGTTTTTTTTCTTTTTTAAGGGAGTAGATGAGTCAGGGGCTGATAAATTCACAGTGCTGTTTCCATCGGGGACACCACTGCCAGCTCGAAGGCAGCACACCCTGCACGCTCCTGGAAATATTTCCTCTGTGTGCCTTGAGCTGTACGAGTCATTGGGGAAGAGTCCCATGAACGAAGAAGAGAAATTTGCCCAGGTGAGTATATGCACACTTGTGTGCTCTTTTAACAGCAACCACCTGGAAATCAGTTGGACCTGGGAAAAAAATGGAAACCAATCCCACTACTACCAAAACTTGTTAGAAAATTATAATGGCATGCATCTCCTTGGCATTGATCTTGATTCATTCTTTTGTACATGCATAGTATTCAAACACTTAGTAAAGAAACTGAAGTTTCCCCTTTGAATTCCTTAATGGCTGGGTTTCGCACTTGGCACTACTGTAATAAGATCACCTGGGATGAGAGATCTTTACCAGTTATTCCAGTAGTGCACAGATCCTCCAACATTTTAAAAATAAAACTGATGAGGAAAATGGCATAGCTGATGTGTTGATTACTTTTTGTTCTTTCTAGATTGGTCAGGATCTTGATATTAAATATTGAATTCAATTTATCACAGTGGTAAAATGAAATGATTCTATCAAGTGGGGGTTTAAAGTTGTTGGAGTCAACCTACAGAGAGAACACAGCTTTTTTGAAGCAGTGATGATGTGTTTTCCTTGGAAAACTTCAGGGAAGGAGCAGATGTATCTGAAATTGATGGAGTATTTAAGAAGACTGTTACTCTGCCTTAATTCTGCGCAAATACCTTTAAAGGGGACAGGGAAGGGATGTTAACTAATAATTACAGTGCTGATCCTAAAGGACACTGTGGGAGTGATAGGTACTTCAGCTATCTGAGGGATAGATCCTGAACCAAACCACAGAAACAATAGTGCAAGTAGCTAAAAATACATGAATTTCCACATCTTAGCTGTTGTGTCACTTTCCTTGAACTGCTGTGCAAGAACTTGGAGAACCTGATTATAATCAAACTTTTTTTTTTTAATAGATTGTACTACAGGATTTAGATAAAAAGGAGGACGGCCTACATGATATCCTAACTGTTCTCACTATGAAAAGGTACCCAAAACAGTTGTTGTTCTGCTGTTTACCCTGCTATGTTGCACTTCTGACAAGCAGTCTTTGCTCCTGTTACTGAGTGTTTAATTTTGTTTTGTGAAACTTCAGCATTTTATTGGTCACAGGACTGTACTGTCCTAGCAGGGGTACATCCTGTAGAAATGCGGGATTTCTGCAATACCTTTGGTGCTGTCATTGTTCTATTCCTAAAGAAACAAAGCTTAATACAATTGTGTAGGTTATTTTTAGCAACTTCTGAACAATTGATCAGTTTAACCACACTTGAGAGCAGTCAGGATCCCAGACTTCTGTGGAAGTGGGTTAGGAACTTTTGCTGAATGCCCACACTCTTGGGAAAAACTGAAGGAGACTTTGCCTTTTTCAGTTATGAAGGATTGTAGAATTTACAGTGGCTCTGTCCTTTTAGAGGCAGGGTTGTTAAGCAGAGAAACGGCGCCACAGGAAATTTCTACTTGCTATTTAAGTTCAAAATACTTCATTTCCTTATATTAGCTATCGGGTATATTAATGCCTGTTAATAGGCCTCACCTAAAATGCCTTGTTTGTCACACAGAGATTTATACTGAGCACTGATAAGGAAAACATTTAGGGGATTATAGATGCAACTCTGTTGTGCAGAAAACGAGCATTGTTTTAAAGGAGGTTTAAGGAATATTTCTGTGAAAAAGGGAGAGGAAGTTTAGTAGAGAACATCTATTTCTACCTAAGTTTTTTGTGTCACTGTATACCTAGCTGAAGTAGGGATCAGTATTGTTTCTTAATTCTTGGATTTTGAAAATTAAGGTTTTCCTAGTTGAAGAAGATCCTTGGAATTTAAAGACTACTTACACTTCAAAAGTCAAGTTCTTGTGCTATGGCAAGGCATGCTTATCAATCTGTTGCTGTTACTTAGAGTTCTCACAGTGAATATTTTGAATAATATTACCACATATTCTGTTTACAAACCTTTACTAAATAAATTCAATTGCAGTATTTGAATGCAAGATTTAAACAGCTATTCCAGCATATGTAGAGAAGATAGATGCTTTAAGGGCAAGAAGTGCATACATAAACACTTAATTTAAATTAATTAATTAAACTTAATTAATTAATTAAAACTTAATTTCATAAATCAGTTTCATCTGTGTTGAAGCATGTTTGTCCCTGGATATTTTGATGCTAATCTGTCTTCCTTTCATCTGTGTGAGGACTACTCTTTATCCTCTCTGGAACATGCAGTAAGCGTTGTGTTGAGATAATCCTAAACATAAGCCTCTCTTTTATCTAGGGATGGGTCCTTGCACGTTACCTGCACGGATCAAGATACTGGAAAGTGTGAAGTCATCACTGTTGAAGTGGCATCATAGTCCATTTTGGAAGGCAACATTTTTCTAACTTGAGTTTTGTCTCTTACTGGCTTGTCTGCCAAAGCAGTGACTCTCTGGGATGTCTCTCATGATTCTTAGAGGACGTAATAAACTAGAGTAAAATGTTAATTTGCCACCAAGTCTGTTTGGAGTGTGGTGCAAAACGTTAGTCAAGGCATGTGGACAGCAGATTTTTGAATTATCAGCACTTGATTTACAAAATGGAAAGCACAAATGCTTGTGCCTGTGGTTCAGAAACAAGCATATTATGTAGTCTGAAGATTTTTTCCTTGACTGATCAGGTCTTGTACCCGTTCCACCAGTGTATCTGTGGCTTCAGCAGCATAGCTTTGAACCAGCAAGAACCAGACTGGTGAAAATCCCCTCCCTGGTAATTGTACTGGAATCCCATGTGTTCTTGATACTGCCCAAAACCATGAAGGTGGAGCCCATTTGTGCTGGCCTCTTGAGCAAGTTAATTTTTTTTTCAGGAGTTTTTTTCTGTAAAATGGTTTTGTGATATTACCTGAGAAATGTAAGAGTTAAATGTGCTTATTTATATGTTATTAAAATACATTTTTTATGCAGATCCTGGCAATCTCCATTCTGTGTGGCACTGTTTTAATCTGTATTGTCATACATGTGTCTGGGTATAAGCTGGCAGGTTTTTTCAATAACAAGATGGGGCAGGCAAGTGTGGTTATGGAATTTGAGGGTCTAAGCCTAAAGTTAAGGGGCAACAGTTCAGTGCTTACAACAGTGTGTTACCTTGTAAAATACTGAAAGTGTCACAATAGAGCCGCAAAAATCAGAGAAAATAGAGCAAGGAATACTTGTGTGGATTTGAAGAGAGCTGTACTCCATTACCTGGGATTTGAAGTGAACTTGAAAACCTCTTCTACAGCCACCTGAAAGGAGGTTGTAGCCAGGGGAGCCGGGCTCTTTCTGCCAGGCAACCACTGCCAGGGTGAGAGGTTGCTGACTCCTAAGCTGTGACAGAGGAGGTTTGGGATGGACAGTGAGAGGAATTTCTTCACATTAAAGGTAATTAGGCATTGGAATGGGCTGCCCGGGGAGGTGTTTAAGGAAAGGCTGGACATGGCGCTCCGTGCCGTGGTCTGGTTGACGAGGTATTGTTTGGTTATAGGTTGCACTTAATGACCTCAGAGGCCTTTTCTAAACTAATCGATTCTGTGATTCTGTCAAAGCTACATTAATAGTAAACACCTCATCTGAGTGAGGTGTGATGACGGTGTAACTTTTTTTTTTTTTAGCAAGAAAGACCATTTCTCTGAGGTTCTTCCTTTCAGCTCTGCCCGGGGACGACGCTGCCGCGCGCCTTCCCCCGCCTGCCCCAGGCACTGCAGAGCTCTATAAGAACAAAAGAGAAACGGCTTGAACTCCGTCCCGCTCCATTTCAACCATTCTCCGCGCCCTTCCCGCTTTCCCAGCCCGTCCCGCCGGGCGCCCCTCACACCAGAGGCGGGAAACCGGGAGGGGGGGGGGGAGGGAGGACGGGCGGAGCCGCGCGCGCGCCGAGCCGCCCTCTCCGCTCCGCCCCCTTCCGGCGGGGGGCGGAGCCTGCGCGGCCTGAGCGCGGCCCGCCCCCCCCCAACATGGAGGGCTGGCGAGGAGGTGAGGGGGGAGCGGGCTGGGGCTGGGGCCGCCCGGGGGCTCTGCCGCACCCCCGGGCGCTGGGGGGCCGGGACGGACGGGGGGAGGACGGGCGGGGAGGCTCCCGTTCGCTCTCGGCGCTGGGAGCCGCTACCGGTCCCTGTCGCCCGGCTCCGTCAGGACCGTTCCCGCCGCCCCTGCCCACAGACCCCTGGCGGGGTGGGGAGGGAAGGGCTGTGGGGGTCTTGCCCTCTTCCCTGAGGGTCCTGTCCGCTGCCCCGGGGGAGCTGTGGGAGGAGGACGGGAGGTGCCTGCGGTAGGACATGGAACGGGGGTGGGACGCGGGAGAGGCGCTGGATCCCGGTGCGGCCGCGGGAAAGGCACCGCTGCCCCCTCCCCAGCTCCTGCGCTGTGAACTGCGCCGGGGCCGGGGCCGGAGAGCCCCGTGGAGCCCGGGGGGAGGCGGCTCTCGCTCTGGACTTCATCCAGCCCCTTGATCCCGGTGCTTCCCGGGCTCTGCGGAGTGTCTCGTCCCTCTAAATCCGCCTGGCTGACAGGGCACTTGCGATCCTTCTGGATGCGGGCGGTGGGTCTCTATTTCCTCGTCCAGTCACCATGGTTGCATCGCAAATGCTCAGTTGCGCTTGACTACAGAAATTTGGCGGTCTTATTAAAGAATGGAGGTTTCCTGCTTGCCGTAGTTGAGTTATGCGTTGCTGTAATTGTAGAGAAATTGCTCGGTTCTTAGTGTAGCTTTCACCTGTGGAAGTCTCTGCCCTCCAAAATATTTGTTGTTCTTTATAAGTGTACGTACTGTACAGAATAAAGGTGCAGGGAGGGAATCATTGACGTGTTTTGCTTGACCTGTTAGAGAAGGGTTGAGTTGAAGACACTGCAGTTGTACAAGAGACTCGTGGACTGCTGTCAGAAATGGTAATGTGGGGACTCTGGGATGAGGCATAATGATTTCAATTTAGCTGAGACATTAAATAGGATTCTTTACCAATTTTCTTATTGTAGCCTGGTATGTGCCATGTCTAGCTTCACTTGAGACCCTCCAAGAATTATGTAGGAAGGAAAATCTCAGATGTAAATCCATTGGAATCACCAACAGGAGTCTAAAGAGTTATGAGGTGGAATATTTGTGTGACTACAAGGTAGAAGAGGTAAGAGAAACACAGACCAATTTGATCACTCTTTCAGCTGAAATTTGGAAGCAAGCCAAAGGTAGTTTTGCTCGTAATATAAAGCAGCAGGCAGTGAGGACAAAGCTTTTGCTGGCATCAAATTAAATATATTTTAAACTTTGAACTGTAAACAGAAAGTGGTGTAAACTGCTACTTTCAGTAATGTGGAAGTTACAGATGTTAGAATGTGAAATGTTTCACCTTTGCGTATCTGATGCTGATGCTTTAAGTGATAGCTCAGTATGAATTATGATGCCTCTCCCTTTATTTGCAGACAACCATGTGTATTTCTCTCTTGACTCTTTTAGTCTGTTTAACAAATAATTAGGGCCATGTGCTGCAAATGGATTCCTGTGAAATTCTGTCTCAGGATTTGTCCTTGTTACCGTTATTTGTCCTTCTCAAATAAGTGCAAAACATATGCTGCTTCACTGTAAATACAATATTACATGTATCAAATTAATTACTGATCTGGGAGGATGGTTGATATGACCAATAGTGGGGTTTAGACTTTTTTTTGCTAAATTTTGTATTTTTTTTTTTGTTCTGTATGTGATACAACTGCATTCTGCTTGTGCATATGAGTCATACAGCAGGTTAGCATAACTTAGCACCTGCCTTTACAAACTAGCCTCCTCTTCCTCCAGGTATGCCGTTAGCAATCAGAGTTCATCCCAACTTTTGATTTCTTTGCCCCTAGAGATGATATGTAAAATATGCAAAGTTGTGCTATAAGTTAATTTGCAAACAAAACCCCTGATTTTTCTCTTTCTCCCCAGTTGTAATGTTTATGGGGACATCAAGGCCTTCTGCCCTGTGTGCTGATCCTTAAATCCAGAGCCCTTATAGTTGTCTGTGTGCTCTGTGATGCTGGATTTCAGCAACATGAACTCTGGCTAAAACTGTATCTGTTTCTGTATTTCAAGGGCAAAGCATACTATCTTGTGAAATGGAAAGGATGGCCAGAATCTTCAAATACTTGGGAGCCTCGGAAACATCTGAACTGCCCTCTGCTTCTGCAGAACTTTCTTAGAGACAAGAATGAATACTTGTCTCGGGTGAGAGAAGGCAAAGCACTGAAAGTGAGAAACCATGTTAAAGCTTTGAAACCTGCAATTGCAGATTACATTGTAAAGAAGGCTAAACAAAGAATAGCTCTGCAGAGATGGAAAGAAGAACTCAACAGGAAAAAGAATCATAAAGCAATGATTCTGGTGGAAAACACCGTGGATCTTGAAGGCCCTCCTTTAGACTTCTACTACATTAATGAGTATAAACCTGCTCCGGGAATAAATGTGCTCAATGGAATAACAACTGGCTGTGAATGTGCTGACTGCCCTGCTGAGAAGTGCTGTCCAAAGGAGGCTGGGTTTATTTTGGCTTACAATAAACGTAAGAAATTAAAAATCCAGCCTGGCTTGCCCATCTATGAGTGCAATTCATATTGTAGGTGTGGGCCTGACTGCCCGAATAGGATCGTACAGAAAGGGACCCCGTATTCCCTCTGCATCTTCAGAACCAACAATGGCCGTGGCTGGGGAGTAAAAACCCTCCAGAAAATTAAAACAAACAGTTTTGTGATGGAGTATGTTGGAGAGGTAGGTATGTATTTATCTCATATAGGTGAATTACATACCATCAAGGAAATGGTAGGTAAAATCTAACTGAGCTTTCTCTCAGTTTTAACACTTCTTGACTTCTTCACCCTGAGGGTGGTCAGACACTGGAACAGGCTCTCCAGGGAGGTGATCACGGCAACAAGCCTCATGGAGTTCATGGAGTGTTTGGACAATGGTCTCAGGCACATGATGTGATTCCTGGGGATGTCCTGGGCAGGGCCAGGAGTTGGACTTGATAATCCTTGTGGGACTCTTCCAATTCAGGATATTCTGTGATTCTACTGTATAATAGATCAGTCTGCTTTTGAGTAGAGAGATAAAGAGACATTCAAGTCGACAGCAAAATTATGTTGTCCAGAACATTCCTTCATTCCAGAGCAGTTGTAAAAGGTCAAAGGTAAAGAGAATATTTATCTCATATGGCACTAAAGAATTATTTTAGATACATGCCCTAATAGTTCTTCTAAAGGCAAGTCCTTAATTTCTTTCATGGCAATCATATTCTTCATTCTTCCCTGATCATCTTTATTGGAGTTTTTGCTGTTCCCAAAGCACAGTTGTTAGGAAACTGCCTGCACAGTTTGTCAGTCCCTTTTCTGTTTTGTCTGAACTTCTAAGGTAGTATTTCCAAGCATATTTATTAGTTCCGATTAACAGCAAGAATAAGACTCGTAGTACAGACATTATCTGTTCATTCAATCTCATACTATTTCAAGGAGAACTTTTATGTTATAAAATACAGACCTTGACTTCCTGTTGAGATTTTGTATTGCCCTGTGTTTGTATATATGGTTCAGCCTCTGCTCTGCTCCAGAGCTGTTCACACCAGCAGTTCCCAGCAGCCTCTCTGTTACAGAGTGTTACATTTCTACCGCAAATCTGCCTTGCTACTATGTTGACTCAAAGTATTTCCTTCTGTCCCTTTGTACAGTGTTTATGGTCTTAAGTAGATTTCTTCCATGCTTGCTGCCCCGAAGCTTCTAACTTCTCATTTTCATAGGTTTCGTTTAAATATGCAAGAGGTCAGACATTCCAAATATCTCTGTTAATGCAGAAAGGTGATTATGTAATTTTGTTGCTTAAAGGAAAGCAACTTTTCACCTGAATATACTTAATACCTACTGCTAAGGTCTCAAATCTCATCTGTCAGATTTTAGAGGGATTTGTTGTCCAATTCCATCACATTTTGTATCTCTCTTGCTGCCAAATCATTATTTCTTTGCTGAATCTGCACAACAGAATGTGTTTAATGTGACAGGCTGCAGATGAAGTTGTTTAAGCTGTTTCTTCTGTCGACAGTGACACGCTCGCCTAATTGAATAGACTGAGCTTTGTGAAGTGATGTCTGTCTGAGCTGCCATGAATAGGATCTTTCATTGCAGTCAAAAATAGCAGGAAGAAATGCTTCTGGGAAGGAGGAAATGAACATCGGGCTGTAAATGTGGCTGGGTTTTAAAGACTGATACCTGTTGATCATCTGTGCAAAGGGAGAAGGTCAAATCTTGGTTTTATGTGAAGGAAATGAGGCTTTCTGGGTCTTATGGAAAAAGTGCATATATAGAAACCTCAGGCAGAAACAGTTGATTATATTGTCATCATCAAAACTATTAACAGAGGGCGCTGATATGTTTTTTTTTTTCCAGAGACAAGGTAGTGCTGTGCATCAGCTGTAGACAAATTGCATCCAGAGAAGTCTCAGTCACTAATTAGTTCAGCTGTATGTCCTCTTATTCTTCATTCATTAGATGGAATGCTATTTCAACATCAAAAACTTACAGTGGTATTTTTTACTAAGTATTTTTCTAACTTGATTGTGATTTTTGTTTTGATTTAGTAATAGTTAATAATATGATGCAGGTTTCTTTTTTCCTTTTTTTTTTTTTTAGGTGATTACAAGTGAGGAAGCAGAGAGGCGAGGCCAGCTCTATGATAACCAGGGAAATACATACTTGTTTGATTTGGACTATGACTCAGATGAATTTACAGTAGATGCAGCTCGATATGGAAATGTGTCCCACTTTGTGAACCACAGTGTAAGACCTTGTTTTGTATACTAAGAATTTGGAGAATTATCCTAATTGTGCTAGAAATGTCTTCTACTGTAAACATTTCCTTACCATATTCACAGTTTTTCTGGAGTCGTTTGCTTCGTGCCAGCACAGTCCATTCAATCAGATGATGCAATAAATAGAACAGAATTCTTGGCCTTACTTGGATTGAGACTGCCTATAAAAATCTGGGAGGGAGATGCTGCCTGAAGTGGACATCCTATAGGACTGGAGTTTCCACTGAATCAGCTAGTTCTAGACAACCAAAATAGGGTTGGTTTGGGTGTGTTTTTTCCGAGTATGTGAAATACTTAACATGTGACAGGTCCTTAATAAAATTAGCTAGGAGTCATAGATGACAAGAATTGATGTGTTATTTTGTAGCTGGGCAGGATGGAATGTTACTCTGAATTTCATCCTGCAAGTTTGGTAGAGGAAACAGAGAAAACTCCTGTGCTTTCTTAGGTATCTACAGGGGAGAAATGTAATTTTCCCTCCTAATCTAAACTTGCCAGAGAGCTCAAAAGTAAATTTTAATGAGCAATTTTTTGTAGTGTTTTATTCAAGTTCAACTGAAGTACCTAAAGCAAGAAGGCTGAGCTACATTTGTAAGGATTCCTGAACTAAAAATTATTATTTCTTACTGATCCAGTGTTTGTGAGGTATGCAGTCAGTGTTCTACAAATACAGAAAATTCTTGTCTTCAGGTTTGTGAGATGATGATACTTGTATTTCATGCAGGCTTGCCAGGGAGAAACAGACAGTTGCTCTTCACTTTCACAAATGGGAGTGAAATATTTTCAGTCTTCAGTGTAAAGTTAAATGTCTGTAACTTTGCTTCTGATTCTTTAATGTGTGATATATTTCACTGCTAAAGAACAAAAAAACATGCAGATTTTAAGAGTCTCAGGGACTGCTGACTTCTGACACTTAATCCAGAGAAAATGATGAAGTGGTTTCTAGTTCCTGTTTAGTGACCTTCACCCTTCTCCTACCGCCCAGCCCATGGCAGGGAATCCAGAAGCCAAGCAGGTTTGCAGTTGACAGTAGAAATTCATTCATAGTATGAAGATGTTATCCCTGGCCTGGAAGCTATGCTTAAACATCAGTACAGACTAAAGAGTGTGTGAGGCTTGAAACACTAGGTTGTTTTTAATTTTCTTTCAACTTTAATTCTTCTTGTGGGTTTTGTTAGTACATACTAGCCTCTGGACGTAGCTCTAATTACTTTGTCATCATTTTTGTTGTCATCTTTGAAGGTGCCATTTTTTTTCATAGGTTGTTGCATATTAGTGGAGGCTATGTACTGTGTAAAGGTTACCCTCCTGGAAGGACTTGAATCTGAGCTATGAATGTTCTCCTGGAACACTATTTCAATTTGTTTATTTCAGAAGATAACTTAATTGCAGGCTTCTGTCACTGAGACAAGCACCCATTCTTTCTTTCCTGTGACCTTGGTTTACTTAAACACTTCTGTGAAGTTTAGTGTTAATTTTTCTAAACAGAAACTGCATTAATTTTTGTTTACAGTGTGATCCAAATCTTCAAGTCTTCAATGTGTTTATTGATAACCTTGACTTGCGTCTTCCTCGAATAGCGCTGTTCTCTACCCGAACCATCAAGGCTGGAGAAGAGCTAACCTTTGACTATCAGATGAAAGGTCTGCACATTTTAACATGGTTCTTGTGGGAGTTTTGGGGTGCTGGTGGGCTTTACTGCAGCCTGACTGATGGTAGCATTTCAGCTCAGGCATGGCTTTTCCTAACTCAGCTCTGGATTTCAGAACAGTCATCGTTCATGGCGTGTAGGGCAGAGAAGAGCACACCCAGAAGCTTTTGCCTGCATCTCTAGTGCATTTCCTCCCTCAGTGCTCCAAGCACATCAGGGATTGTGGCTGGATTGTCTGGTGAAGCAAATGATTTTGAAGCTTTTTTGCAGGAATGCTCAAAGGTATGGTCAGGCTGCCCTTAAATAAAGCTTTCCTTTATTCAAATTGGCATTTCAGGTAAACTACTTTCTAGGTAATCTGCTAGTGATAGTTACTAAGGCAGTTGTAACATCTCAGCAGCATGAGGCACCATAGGTTTGTCTCTGGGTTCTGGTGTCTTTAGGTCTCAGTTGTAGATGTAGGTCCTATGGAACAGCTGTTTCAACTGGGATAGAGTTAATTTCTTCTCAGTAGCTGGTACAGTGCTGTGTTTTAGATTCAATGTGAGAAGAATGTTGATAACTTACTGATGTTTTGATTGTTGCTAAGTGGTGTTTTTGTCAAGTCAAGGACTTTTTTGTGTCTCGTGCTCTACCAGTGAGGAGATACTAAAAAAAAATGTAAAAAAAAAAGCTGGGAGCGAGCATAGACAGATGACTTGAACTGGTCAAAGGGATATTCCACACCAGAGAATGTCATGCCCAGTATAGAAACTGGGGAGTTATCCAGAAGGGGCTGATCAGAGTTTAGGGATGGTATCTGGGCATTGGTCAGCCATAGGTAAGCAATTGTATTGTGCATCACTTGTGTTTGGCTTTTTCTTTTACTACTACTACACCTAATAATAATAATCAGCATCAGCATAATCAGAATACCATCATTATTACAATATTTTACTGTTTCAATTACTAAACTGTTCTTATCTCAACCTACAAGTTTTACTTTTGATTCTCCTCCCCATTCCACTGGGGTGGAAGTGAGTGAGTGTCTGCGTGGTGTTTGCCAACTGCGCTTAAACCACGGCACTGCCAAATTGATCTTGAATCCTTAAAAGTCCTTTTTTCTCTGTGTTGTCTGTGACACTGACATTGAAGGCCAGTGAAGGCCAGCTGCACTCTCAGCTGATCCATGTGGATACCTGGGGGCTACAAAGCTCAAGTTTGAGTTTTGGATTCCAATGTGTATGCCAGGTGTTGTACAAGTAGTTGTAACAAGGGTGTCAGTGGAATCTGAGTATAGCTTCACACACAACTCTTTGAACTGGGGTGTTAGAAGGCCTTTAGAAGCTGTTTGAGTACTGAGCATGATCTCAGTCTGTCTTTTAGAACTTCCTGACTTGTGTTCATCTGTGTTGCAGGTTCAATAGATCTGACTTCAGACTCTGCTGAAGGTCTTAGCCCATCCAAAAAGAGGATCAGAACTGTCTGTAAATGTGGAGCCGTGTGTTGCAGAGGTTATCTCAACTGAGTTCGGGTATCCAAAGTCAAATATTTTGTTCTTTTTTTAATGTGTTTTAAGAAGACTCTTCTTTCACAAATATATTCAAGTATTCTTACATCTAATATAAATAAGGATGGTGGAAACAAGGCATTGTGTTTGTAATTGAAATGGCATAGGCCAAAGAAAGAGATTGTAGTGTTTCAAGCCAATACAAAACTGATAATGGGGATTAAAAATTCATTTTTCTAGAACAGTTGTTTAGGAAGCAGTAAAATGTATGCAAAGAAAACTCTAAAATGTACCTTGATTTGAACATTCATAGAATCACAGAATAAGCTGGATTGGAAGGGACCCACAAGGGTCATCGAGTCCAAGTCTTAGTCCTGCACAGGACCGTCTCCGAGAGTCACACCTTGAACTTGTGCTTGGTGCTGTGACTGCTTCCCTGGGGAGCCTGTTCCAGTGCCCAACCACCCTGTGGGTGAAGAACCTTCTCCTGATATCCAGTCTAAACCTCGGGTGACTCAGCTTCAGGCTGTTTTCTCAAGTCCTGTCACTGGTCACCAGAGTGGACAGATCCCTAGCTGCCCCTCTGCTTCCCCTTGTGAGGATGTTGAAGAGCACAGTGAGATCTCCCCTCAGTGCCATGGTCTGGTTGACAAGGTGGTGTTCAGTCATAGGTTGGACTCAATCTCAAAAGTCTTTTCCAACCTAATTGATTCTGTGATTCTGTAATTGGTATTAACAGATCCCAGGTGTAAAACTTGAACTTCTTAGCTAGTGTTACGTAGAATTTTTTCAGTTGTTATGCTCTGATTTTTAGTTAAGATTCTGTAGGAGGACTGCAGTTCCACAGAGCATTTGTAAATATGGGATTGTCAGAAGTAACATTCGCTGTTTGTTTTCATTGCAGAAATTTGGCAGTCATGGCTGAAACAAGTTGCTGGCTACACTTTGGAAATAGATAGCAAAAGGTTAAGGAGAGCAGCCCATTGTCTAACAAAGCAAATGCATTGTGGAGATATGCTCTGTTATCTGTTAGGTGCAAAAGAGCCCTGGGATTGATGTATATTCACAACTGGTTTTGGTTATTTTTACATACTGTGTTTTTTTTACCTAGTGACAGACTTCTAAGATACTAGGCCTGTATTTTCTGGTTGCAAAAATGTTAACTTCAGTGAAGTTAGACTAGGGGTGAATATACCCATTTGCTGTAGACATTTGTAAGATGTTCTTGAATGTAAAGGCTGAGAAATGTGCTGTTCTTCAGCTGCTTGAGTCATCTTTTTTTTTTCCTGATCATCTTAAAGTTGTCTCAATCTATTCATAACATATGCTAAGTTTTGCTTGGCTTCAAAACCACTGAAGAGCAGTTGAGGTGGGTGATGAGTGGAGTTACAGCCAAGGTCCATGCTCTAGGTATGATCCAAATGCTTTATTCTCATGGATTCAAAGCTTGTAAAACTTGCATATTGCTTACAAGTCACATAAATGTTGACAGGGTCAGGCAGAATAATGTTGCTCCATAAATGGATGCTCCATAGCTGGCTGCTGGCTATGTATCATAGGTCAGCTAGTTGCCTTTATAAGGTGCACAGCTGTTGGCTCAGGTGAATGAAGTCAAGTACCCAGCATGTAACTGTTTACTTAATTTGTTAGAAAATGCCTTAAATTCCATGTTAATTACTAGCACTTCAGAAAGAGCATTTCAATGTTGTTCCTTAAGAAGCACAGTTGCATTTGTACTGAAGATCTGGCTCTTTGGTAGCAAATGACATTTTATATGCTACTAGCCAAAATCAGTTTTAAACTTTTGGTGAAGAGCATGGGCCACTGGAAATGCTGTGTGAGTTTTGTAATCTACAATACAGAGATACACATTGAAATAGAGACTTTATATTGTTTAATGAATAGGAGGAAGTTTGCTTAGATTTGGAAGTATTTGATGTGATCAGGCTCACCTGTATCCACACAGTTGATAACCGCTGAGTCTTGTCAGTTTTTATTATGCCATATCTCTAATGATTTTTTTTTTTTAATTTAAAGTTTTAAGTGGAATATGGAGCTTTAATGTCAGCAAACTCTAGATGATCTTGCATCGTTTAGAATCATTAGTGCTTTCTCTTGCATGTAGCTCAAGTGAGCAGTGCATTCCATGTGGATGGAATCTGCAGTCTCCAGCTCCTTAATCTGCTGCAGTCTGCAGCCTGCACTGTCCCTGCAGGACGTGGCTGCGGCAAGAGATGGATTCCTTGCTCCAAGAGATGGATTCCTTGCTCCAAAAGATGGATTCCTTACTCCAGCCTCCCCTGTGCCGGGGCACAGGGTGGGCCCCAGGCTCTGTCTCTCCCCATGCCCAGTTTGATTTAAATATTGCAAGTTGGTGCATTTTAGAAGGTAATAGTTGTGGCAGTTGTACTGGAGTGCAGTGTCTCCTTTTCCAGAGGCAGAGAATGTTATCACCAGCACTGGAATAATGCTGCTGTTTGTTAAGGATATGTGTGTTATCTTCTACCATAAATAAAGAACCGTTAATTTGTGTTCTGGGAGGTAGCAGTATTTTGTATTTATTTGAAGGAAACCCATGGATCCAGTTTCCAACATAAGAGCCTTGAACAGTATTTTATATTTACATATTCAGTGTATTTGGATTGCAGTCAGTAAATGAGCTCAATGGGACACTGTGTCACTTTTAAAACTCCTTTTACTGTTTTTATGAGTTTGGCAGAAAATTGCCGAATTGGAAATGCAGAAAAAGCTGTTTTCAACTTCTTAGGGAACCTAAACCAGCCCAGCTTCTGCCTTTGTTTTGCTTTGTGGTCTGTTGGCATCGTCACGGTCACCAGTTCAGTCATGTATGCACTTCTTGGGGGGCTGGTGACCTGTCCTCCAGCTGTTCATTTTTGTTGGTTTTATTTTTATTTTTTGGTAGCAAAACTAAAGCTGCAAGATCACCTGTAAGAAAAGCTATTGTCTATTTATTTAATCTCCAATTAAGTCAATCTTTTGGTTATTTTTAATGTATGTTTTAGGAACTGTATTAGAATATGCAGTTTGTAAGCTCAGGAACATTTTCTTTTCATATTGTGTCATCTCTAGTATTGCTATCTTCCTATAGTTTTTGATAAAATAAATTAAATTTAGTTTTTCTCTTGTTGTTGTCATTCTTAAAAAAAAAAAAAATTAGGCTGTCAAAATTAGTTTTAGCAGTAGAATTTGCTTTAAGACTGCAACCTCTTAATTCTTGGCCTGTACCCAAATTTTCTAGAACTGTAAGGACTCCAGCAGAGGGACCATGAGGAAATTATGTGTTTGCAGTTCAGAGCTGATAAGAACTGGTATAAATTTACACTTTCCTGAAGCAGACTGGATTCCTGTATATTTGAGCATCCTGTTAAAGGCAGCCCTGAACTTCTGTGCACAGTACTGATATGAAATGAGCCAACAGAAGAGGTTCTGCTCTTTCTGACTTTATTCACAGAGGTAGTTCCAACAGCAGTTCCACTCAAGCTTGCTGAAAGTTGGTAGATCACATTTGGAAATCAGGTTAACAAATCCCACAAACAGCAGGAGGTAACAGTGGAGAAATACCTGGATGTTGAATATCCTTAAAATCATACATAGATTATGGCAATGCTTTGTCCCTCCTGCCTCTGTTCCCCGTGGCAGAATGCTGGTTGGTTTAACATTCACATGTCACTAAACATGGCACAACAACTGAAGGCACACTCAGAGGGAAGAGGTGTTGTGCTAAAGTATGTTTAATTCTTTGGGACTTGGAAAACCTCAGGGATTTTTAGATGACTTCTGTGGTTTGGATATTTCCTAGGCACTCCAGTTTAAGAAAAACCTGAATTACATTTCTGTGTTAGAAGCTAAGAATTTTGGCAGAGATTTAGGATGGCACACGTGCATGGAGAATATATTGTCTTGATTTAAAATCGTGAAGCCTACAGAATGTTGCAGAGGAGGTGAAGTTTTGTAGTACAAGAGCCTTAAGTAATGCAAGCACCTGTCTGGGATACCAGGTTACCTTCTGTGGCTGAGTTACCTGCCAGAGCAGGACAGGGCTGGTAACTTGGGAACTACAGGATTTTATTTTTAAGTTTTTTTGAAGAACCATTCAGAACAAACCAGAACACAGAGGAACTGATGACAAGTTGTTTGCAGTGAGTTGGAGATGAAGCACAGACAGTGGTCTGCAGTACCTTACTCAGGAGTTAAAGCTCAGTGTAAAGAGAGACTTTTTGAAATGAACAATTTGATTTAAAACAAATTAAACCTCCTCACAACCTCAGTAATTCTCTAATCTGTTTTGCAGTTGTTTTTAAAATGAACTGCAGTGAATACTCATTAAATTGTTATAATAATGATAAATACTAATAGTGATTAAAGCCATATTACAACTGCCTTGTTTGCATGGTTATTCTTAGGTGTTCTTCCCCACAGTTAACAATGTGTATTTTATTAAACCCTGAGATCACATTAAAAGGCAAACTCCTAGAGCTCATGTTAAACACTAAATTTCATTTAGTGTTCTACCCTTAGTTTTGTCTGGTCCATTTTTTGTCTGCTTACAGTCCTGGAGAATTGAACCTTGAGAGGTAGAAGGCTTTTACAGTCCCTCCTGGGAATACTTCCTTTTCAGTATTTCATGGAAGGAACAATAAAGTTACACAGGCTGCAGATTCCTAGTTCTGACAGTAAGATATTTCTGAAAAAAACATGACTCAGCATAGCTGCAGAGAGTAAGCAGCACGAAGAGAAAAAGAGTTCAGGTATTAGTAAACATGCTGGGTATTACCACGAGGTAATCAGTTATATGAGTTCTCAGGAGACTTTTTTCTCATTGATAATGTTTTCACCTGCTGCAAGCTTCTTGTATAAATGGTGCAGTTTATCTGGCTGAGGTGCTTCAGCATCAGGAGTTAAGGGAATTTCAAAGTCAGAGGAGCTCTGGGAGTCCCTCCTCAGCACCAGATCAGGAGTCCTGGAGCTGTCACTTAATTCCACCAGCACATCCTGAACATGGGCAGCACCAGCCTCTGCAGCTTTCTCACAGCCTTTGCTTTTCAAGGCACAGGCACCATAGTGGGCACAAGGTCTGTTCTGACCTGGTGGCTTCCCCCTGCCACTGTCCAGCTGAGTGTCCGTGGGAGTCTCCTGCAGCACAGGAACTACTGCTCTGCTCCCCCCTTTGCTCATGTCCAGGGCACTTCTCTCCTGGGATGTGATGAGCACTGTGTCCATTTGGCTATCCCAGCCCTGGCTCCCCTGCTCTGATATGTGTGTTGACTGAGAAGAATTTTGGGAGGAGATGTGTGTTGAGTCACTTACTCCATCTGAATCGCTGAAGAGTGACTGGGACCCGCCAGCATCTGCTGAAGATGGCACGTTGTCCTCATTTTCAGAACTTTCTTCTAGTTTATTACCCGTAAAAAATTCATCCCAGCAAGGGACATTGGCATTAGACTCCTGCTGGTCACTAGTTACTCCATTGAAATTGGCTGTGGAAGTGGCATCTGGCTCATGGGAATGAAATTGAACTGTATTTTTTTCAGATTCTTCTTCGTCATCTTCATCATCATTATCATCATCATTTGATTCCTCACAGTCCACAAAGTCTACCTTGAGGGAGGTGTAAGCTGTGGTCCCTTTATAACTTTCTGTGCCCTCATTAATGTTTCCTTCAGCATTTTCAGACTGCCCTGTACTGGAGGGCCTGCTCTCTCCTCTCTGCTGTTTTGGAATCTTAGGCCTTGTAGAAATTAATTCTGAATCAAAGAGATCATCTTCATCTGGCAAGGAACAAACAGAAAATCACTAAGAAAAGTTCACATCTCTGCTAAAATCTTGTTGAGAGCAAAGTTTTAATAAAAATTCATTTAGTATAAATTGAGGAAAATATTCTTGAACCCAGCTGGAGATTTTGCAGGATGATATTGACAGTGTTTGCCTTGCCTTGTCTAGCACAGGGACAGTTAGAACAAGCTCTCCTAGGGCTGATCTAGGACTGAGAGAAGGAGCTCCATCCAAAAACTTACAGGACTGTTGAGCATTAAGTGCATTTTAAGACTGCAAACAAGTGTGTTTTTACATGATCAGTGCTCTCTCACCCTCCTAATACCTAAGTTCACGTCATTTCTATTTCTCCTTTCCAGCTGTTGCTTTGCACACACAGGCAGGCTGCAGTGAACACCAAGGCTCTTGGCATCTCTGCTTAGTCTCAGACTTTAATTTAAGGTGCAGTAGTAGCAGCAGAACCTTTACCTGTATCAGATAATTCTCTCTTGTGGGCTCTCTTCAGTGTTCCTAAGGGCTTGTACCTGGGTTCCATGTTTCTCCTGTATGACCTGCATAGTGGCTTTAATCTGAGGGGAATGAGAAAAGCAGTTAATATTTAGAACTCAGCATATGCTTTCAGGAGCAAAAGTAAACCTTTTAACTTGTTTTAAGTACACTGCTCCATGCGTTTCACAGGCACTGCAGCAAAAATGTTAAAACAAAGGCAGCAATACCTAGGGCAAAATCCTTGATTCATTGGTGAGCTTCAGCAGCTGAAAGGTAGAAATCTGTCCTTTCAATATATTTACCTTAAAACATGTACATAATTTGGAAACTATCTTGTAGTTCCTTCCTTAGAGAAGACAAGCTGACAGGGCTCAAAATCCAACTGTGGTTTTATTTAGTGATTATTAAGTGGAAGTCTTCTTTCTTACTAAGGAGGAAAGGAAGAAGGAACAGGAATCTTTGTTCTGTCCAGACTGAGACACACCACAGCTCTCCTGTCCCCCGAGGGCGCTTTTTAAGCTGCCAGCATCTGTAGCAGCACAAGAGAACTGGCCTCTGATGCTCTGCAGAGAGGAGGAGTTCAAGTCCCCAGAGAAACCCTCTTTAAAAGAAACTTCTGAGAAGTAGCAATGACAAATAGAAATGGGTCACAGAACACAGTGAGATGAATGTGTATTCAGCTTCACCCCAGAGTTTACCAGCAGAAAAGCCTCTACACACAGATAGAAGTAGAATACAAACTCTCAGACTCAGCTTAACATACACATGTGCTTCAGAAAGCCCAGATCTGTGGGACTGAATATAGAAAAAAAAAATCTGAATTATCTGACAAGTAAAGCAAAAGGCAGAGGCCCTCCTGAGAGGCTGGGATTCAGGAGGGGAATTGTCCTTACAGGAACAGAGTTTGGATCATCTCTGGCCAGCAGCCACTTGTCACTTACATTTCCATAACTTTGTCCTCTGTTGCACCCAGTGGCAGTACATTGGGATACACATTCACAGGAGAGATATAGCTCAGGAAATCCTTGATCTAAATTCCAGAAAAGAAGAAGCAATTTAACAAATTACATCAACAGTTAAGAAAATCACTTAAAGGTAGCACTGATGCAAGCACATCCAAAAGTACTACTAGTAGTCTTAAAGTAAAGACCAATGTAGCCCATGACTCTGTCAAAGTGGGTATCTCTGGAACAAGAAGACAGGCCTGAAAGGATGCTGAGAACTCAGCCTCACCTAACACCTCACTGCAATTATCTGTATCAATTATCTACACAGACCATCACTATCTCTGAAAGAAAAGGCTGGGAAGACCTGGAATGTGATCCAGTGCTTGCCTGTCCTTACTGCTGTTGATCTTTCCAAAATGCAGCTGCCTTACTGGACACTTCAAGTCTCCAGGTATGCAGATCAGGTATTCCTTTCCTCTTCCTAAAGTCTCTCTTCAGTCCCCTGTAAAAGCCCATTATGACAAAATACAGTTTTTTCCAAGCCTTACTCTGTTGTCTTCTGGATGATCTCCAGTAAATTTCTTGAAGAATTGTGTCCAGTTTGGGGCACTCCTGCTGAGGCTTTTTCAGTGCTGAGCATTGGAAACACTTGCAGGTTGTGGATTACACTCCTATCTGTACAGACAGTAGGACTGTCCTGGGGTGACCTATAATGTTATTGCAATTTTGTATCCAGCAGTTATTTACTGTTCTTTTTTGCCTGATGCTGTTCCACTTGTTAGGAAACTGTTCTTTTTTAATTTCTCTCTACTCATGTTCATTCCTTATTGGTGGAAAGGGATTGGTTGAACCTATAAAGGGAGACAACTTGTTCCAGAGTGTTCTCCTTTAAACTGTCTCAAACCAAGACAAGGACCCATCTATTTTTGCATGTGGAGGTAGGAATGTTACAGTTACACTATCCCCCATATTCCACCAGCAAATTCCACACTGGGACCTACATTTAAAATTCTGCATGGCAGAGCAAATTTAAACTTATCCAGGATATTAAAAACAGTACTGCCTTCCTCCATTTTGTAGTGCAAGACTTTGTGATAGTTCATTGTTATCACTGATCCAGTTTCAGTTCAGTTTTTTAGGAGAAAGAAGTGTTTTTAGAGCTGTATTGAGTCATGTTAAATGAAAGTGTGTGATTGTGGGGAGGATGCTGCCATGACCAGTTTCCTTTTCGCTTTTAACACAGGAAGAGGGGCAACAGTGGCAGTCAGGATGTGAGAGAATTATGTTTAAATGTGTGGGCAGAGAAAAGAAGGCAAACCCACCCAAATCTGAGTAGATAAACAATGTATTGTGAAGCAAAACTCCATGCTTTCAGCATTGCACAGTTACACAATAATCTAAAATAGAAAGGCAGTCAAAACAATTGTACCAGTGACCTATACATTGAGAACAGAGAACAGGAAACAGGCTTGTAATCCTGCCCTACATTAACAAGTTCCTCTGCAGCTATATTAAAGCAATTTTTTGTCTTCAGCATTCAGAACTTCCTATCCCCTTATATCTTATTACTGACAAGATATTTTTTATTATGACAAGTCATGTCATCCACTCCAGAATAATCAAAACTCTTACATTTCCTTAATCAATGTATACTCAGTACTACAAGTATACAAACCTCGCTGTATGAAGAGTGGAAAGAGAAACAAGCTCTGTATGTTCTCTCACCAGTCCTAAATAAAACAGAGGAGGAACAAAAATTAGGTAATTGCTCTTCATCCTCGGTCAACAGACCAGCATAACCTGAGATTCAGTTATACAGGTATCAGGCAAGTTACAAACCTGAAACAACAGGTTTCTGTGTGGCCCAAATGCTCACCTCACTATTACACTGGTTTTCTTTTTCCTTTCCCCGAACCACATCGTGGAGGGTTTGATGCTGATTATGTGCAGGGGAGTTCCATTGTGGCAAGTCATCCCACACGGCAGTCTGTTGCCTCGAAAGCAGTCATCATCCTGTCCAATGGAATATAAAATTAAGCCCAACAGTGACCTTTTTTACCCAGAAATTAAGCAACATAGTATCTAGCCAAACCACGTTCTTCTCTCACTTATAACTCCCTTGAAAGACCTTACCACACCTTGCTTCTTTAGTGCAGCTGGCAGAGAGAATCAGTCAGAGACCAATGCCCCAGTGTGCCATCTTGGGTTCTACCTGTGTTCCTCCAAGCTGGAGCCTCCAGCCAGCCAGCCAGCCATCCCAGAAAGGGAGGGCCTGTGCTAAAACCACACAGTGTGTGGCTGCAGCAGGCGTCATTCTGAGCCTCTTTTGATACACTGAAGTGGATAATACCTGATTGATCCAGTATTGCTTGTCTCACTTCACTTAAAACCACAATTTTCAGGTTTCAAATACAATTAAATTACTTCTAGCATAAATTAATATATTTTTCCTTTTTTTTTTTAAAAACCCCAAAACCTTCAACCCACTAACTAAGGTTTTCACTCTGCTTTACATTAAGTCACCATTTCACCAGTCTTCATTAACCCAAAAGGTCCCAAACATCAGCACCTATAACCACACTTTCACAGCAAAGTCAGGGGAGGCTTTGCAGAACGAACGCACCCGAGGATGTCGGCAGGCGTGAATCTGCGTGTGTCGGTCTGTGGTAACGTGGCACAGGATTTCTGGCATGTTCCTGAACATATCAAGTTTGTTCATGTGCACCTAGAGAAAGCCAGAGTTTACTCTTTAGTAGTTCAGTGTGTTTGCCAGACTGCAGCTGGAGCAGCTATTCAGATGTGACTCTGCTCTCCCCAAATGCTGGCAGGCAGTTAAATTATTAGTCCCAATAATGTCCAAGCAGAGACGTGTCAGCCATCTAGAACAGTAGAACATACCTTCTATGCTGAAGAGGGATGAATATTCATGAGAAATTCAGAATCTATCTACTGACTATTAATACTGTATGCAAATTACTTTTACGATTCACAAAAAAAAGGGGAGAGAGGTAAACACAAAGCTTGAAAACTGGGAATTAAATTCTTTTTGTGAAGTCCAGATGTTCCAGACTGAAGTCAACTAGTTAACTCATTTTGAGCACAACTGCACTTTTTAAGAGAAGTTAATGAAACAGGCCTAACAGCGACCTAGAGCAGCCCTCTGAACAGCCACTGCCATCTCAGTGACTGGCCACAATCATTACTGAGGTTCCAAACAACAATTAGAGAAACGTTACCTGGATTCCAAGTTCCTCACTGAGGTTTATGAATAAATACTCATATCCATAAGCAGCTTTGCAGTTCAGCCACACAACATGATTACGAGACAGCGAGGTCCAGCTTCGCACTAACTCCAAGATCCCATTTAAACATTCCTCCTGAAAAGTACAGAAAATGCTGTCAATCATCTTAGAAGATACTTCCAAAGTGCTGTGATTTGGTAATGCAAAATGGCATTGCCTTGCAAGACTTACCTAACAAAGGTAGGTAATTAATTATTAATTAACAATTTTAAGGGCCTTTCCTCCCACAGTTTATTTAGACTTACCCGGCTTGGTATGTGATAAAATTTGGGATCACAAAAAGTAGTGTCCAAATACACACTCTGGATGTCTTTTATTCTGGAGGAGAGAAATGTGATATCAGAGTAAACATTGCATCACAGTGCTAAGATATGCCACTTCCTCTCTCTTCAAAAGGAGGTAATTCTACCTCTTTATTACAAAGAATAAGTCAAAGGGGGCTTAAAACTGCAGTATTGCAATTATATTTAATAATTATTAAATTATTAAGTTTTAAATTTTAAATTAAAAATGAGAAAAAAAATAGTATATTATTCCCAAATTGTCGATGCCATATGATTCTTTCTAAATCCCACAAATAGCTCACCTGGTCCCTGAATGCAAAAGCTCCATTCTGGCTGCTTCTCCTTTTGCAAGCCTGAAATCCCCTGTGTACAACACAGTGCCATTCTCACCTTCAAACAGAAACCTGCAGACAGCAACACTTGGGTCAAACTCATCATTAAATGCCAGGTGGTGAAACATTTCAAGTATTGAAAGGACATACATGACTGAACCTGGACAGTGACCAGCTGGCAGAAGTGTCACCACTACATCTTCTTTCTGGAAGAGAGAGGTTAGCATTATTTTCGCACTGTAGTAAGTACTACCAGTACTTTTGTCAGCACAGTGAAAGCAATGCATTACTCCCCACAGCCTCCTGCAGCATTTAGTGTTGCTTTTAAATCCAGAGAGTTTCTTCACATTGCAACAAGCACTAAAGAGCAACAATCATCCTGTCATGGCAGAAGAGAGGACCAAGTATTGTACGGTGCTTATAAAGCAAGTTGGACAGAGGACAGTTCTACCTCCTTGGCTCCTGGTGAACAAGTACAGAATCTCAGAATAGTCTGGGTTGGAAGGAATCTTTAAAGTTCATCCAGTCCAACTCCCCTGCAATAAGCAGGGACACCTTCAACTAGACAGACTGCTCAGAGCCTCATCCTGACCTTGAATGTTTCCAGGGATGGGGCATCCACCACCTCTCTGGGCAACCTGTTCCAGTGTTTCACCATCCTCATTGTAAAATGCTTCTTCCTTCTATCTAGTCTGAATAGACCCTCTTTTAGTTTAAAACTATCACCCCTTGTTCTGTCACTAGAGGAGAGGAGGGGCACATACATTTTAAAACCAGCTTGTCCACTTTGGATGTTGCAGCTGTGTTTCCTGTACTCATGTAAACAGCATTACTGCCCATGACTAATATGAATCTTTTTTTCCTGTAACTTACCTCACCAGATGTTTCATCTTCTAAAGAAATCTGAGTTGGAGTTTCAACTTCCAATGCAACCTGTAACAAAATTATTAACTGCATTATAGGATTTACTGAACATTTTGTTTCATGTTTATGTCCAGGTATTCATTATGTAGACATCTCTAGCACTCACTGTGGCTAATGCTAAGCCTGTAAAATTAAACCCATTTTCCCATAGTAAGTCATAAATTTCCATTTCCAGTGGAATAAATTTTCCTAAAAGTGATCTAAAAATTAAATGGAGATACCTCAACCAATGTGTGCATACCTAAATAAGTTAGAGCATGTTGGACTTCCATCAGCAACAGCTCTTGTTCCTCTGGATGGATCACACGCCTGATTTTTGGATGACTGCAAAGCCCAAAACATCCACAGCACAGCAGTGGATCTTGCAAGGACAGCTCTGTGCCGCAGCACTTCCCACTGCCCCCTATTACCAGAAGCAGAGCCCACAAATCACTGGGAGCACATATTCCTGTGTTTGTGCAGAGAGAATTAATTTTACTTCTATAAAAAAACTCATGTTCAATTTCATAATGCCTGCATCTGCAAAGGGAAGGAAATAATTACAAGCTCACACCTGTACATAACACTGATCCCCTGCAGTTTGGCTCCAAACACTATCATGTACATTTAAGTTCTTCAGTGACTTTATACTAAAACTTCTTCATGTTATAGTCCATTTTCCAAAAATCAAAAGGAAAATCATATAACTTCAGATATATACACTCCAAGCAATGAGAGACTTTAAATGAAGCAAAAGAGAAATTAAGGACAGCAGCAAAGAGATGTGAGCAAGGTAAGGAAATGAATACAAATTCAAATGTGCAAATGATCACTGTAAAGATGAAGGCCATGTAAAGCTGAAGTTGAGAGAAAAGGAAAAATTTTGTGGAGGGAAAAATAATTAAACAACGAACAGCAATAAACCAGTCCCACATAGCAAGCTGCAGAAAGCACATTGTTGGAAGTACTTAAGGCCTGAAATACTGTATCAACACCAATATTTAGACACTTCTGAGGAGGGCAAAGCTGCTTCTTTCTGAGAATCACTTCTTGGAAAGTGCTAATTTCAAAATAAACACAAACTCACAATATGATTCTCCCAAAACTTGTATTTCCAGTTAGTCAACAACAATTCCTTAGTTACTGGTGAGCAGTATAGTTTAACTTTCAAGCTGTGAGGAGACAAAAAACACAGATAAGTGTTTTTTTAAAGTAGACATGAGGAACAATCTAACAACACATCAGCACCTGGCAGCCAGTACATCAACTCTACGCTCAGAAACCTCTCATGTGAGGAGACCTGCAGAACTGGAAGCCTGCAGGCTTCTCTTCAGCACAGCAAACCCAAATATACCCCTGTGTGCCCCTGCCTGTATGGTTTTGTGTAGACACAAATGCAGTGTGTGGTTCATGGTCATGTGCAGACCTATCTGCTTGTTTCTATACCCCTGCACAAGGAACAGGCATTTGGGACAGTCAGCACTCAGCAGAACACAGAATACTCCCTTATGAAGCTTGAGCTTGTGCACAGAGACCTGATGAGCAAAGAGAGATTCTCTGCTTGCATCTCAGGAGATGCAACATCTACTCCAATAAACAGAGCCTAGGAACTGGTCCACAACCTCCCTGGGCCCATTGCCACGTTTGATCATCATTATGGTGAAAAAGGTGTCCCTTGCCCTTTCCTTATGAACTTCCATGATGAGTCTGGCTCCATCTTCTCTACCCCTACCTGCAAACAGTGATACATGATTGTCTCCTACTCCTAAGGCTGAAGACACATCCAGCTCTCTCAGCCTCTCCTCACACATCCCACCCTCCTGCCCCAGACCAGCATGGTGATCCTGCTCCAAAACACCTGTTGGTCTATTGTCCAGGGGAGCCCAGGGCTGGACTCAGTACTCCAGACAAGTCTCACAAGTGGGGCCAGAGGGGAATAACTGTCTCCCTCAAACTGCTGGCTACTTGCTCATACACCTCAGAGAGCACAGCTGGCCCCCTTCACTGCACAGGCACAGCACTATCTCTGTGTACCAACACGCTTCCAAGGAACAACAGAGAGATCTTTATGAAGCTCATGAACGTCATGGAGTTCAACAAGGCCAAGTGCACCTGAGTCTGAGCAACCTCAATATCAAAACAGACTGAGGGATAAAGGGGTTAATAGCAGCCCTGCAGAAGACTTTGGGGTACTGGTGGATGAGAGGCTGGACATGAGCCAGCAGTGTGCATCTACAGCTCAGAAAGCCAGTCATATCCTGGGCTGCATCACCAGCACTGTGGGCAGCAGGACAAGGGAGGGGATTCTGCCCCTCTGCTCTGGTGAGACCCCACCTGCAGTGCTGCATTCACGTCTGGGGACCTCAGCACAGGAAGAACAGGGACCTGTTGGAGCAGGTCCAGAGGAGGCCAGGAAGATGCCCAGAGGGCTGGAGCACCTCTGCTGTGGAGACAGGCTGAGATAGCTGCGGTTCTTCAGCCTGGAGAAAATTCTGGGGGGACATTACTGCTACCATTTGATATTTAAAGGGGGCTTTTAAGAACTATGGAGAGGGGCTTTCTACAAGGACGTGGTGGGGACAAGGTGGGGTGACTTCAAATTTAAAGGGGGCAGGTCTAGATGAGCTACAAGGAAGAAGTTTTTTACAATGAACTGGAACAAGCTGCCCAGAGAAGTTGTGGATGCCACATCCCTGGAAGTGCTTGAGGCCAGGTAGGACGGGGCCTCGGAGCAACCTGGTCTAGCGGGAGGTGTCCCTGTCCCATTCCTACCCTGTGGCTTACGACCCACAGCAGATCCCCACGCAGTTTCACTCACGCTTTGCCGCGCACCAGCCCCCTCCCCCGAGGCCGCCCCGCCGCCAGCCCGTACCTGCCCTCCAGCCTCCTCTTCAGGGCGGTCGCCCGCAGCCCCTTCATGTGATCTGGGGAGAGAGGCACGGGGTCAGGCGGGGGACACACGGGGCAGGGACGACACACGCGGGGAGGGGCAGAGCGGCGGCGGGAGACCCTGGCGGGCCCTCACCCTTGTGGCAGTGCGACAGGAAGAAGGCGCGCGCGCGCACGTTGTCGTGGTCGAAGCGGTCGATGGACACGGCCGGGTACTCGCGCGTGCGGCCCCCGAACCGGCTCATGGCGGGCGGCGCGCGCTTCCGCCCGCCCGGCCCCCAGCCAATCGCGAGGCGGCCCCGCCCCGCCCCGGCCAATCAGGGGCGGGCACGGCCCGTTAAAGGAGCCATGGCGGGCGGTTGCCTGGCGACCGTTGGCGTCACCGGGGGAGAGCCGTGAGGGGATTGGGGGCGGGGCAGGCCGGTGAGGGGCGCCGCCATCGCGTCCCGACCGCCGCCCCGCCCCGCGTGGGAAGAGTCGCCGTTTTCCCTCTCTCGAACCGAGGTGGGCCGCCTTAAGGGCTGGGTGGGCGGGTTGTGGCCATGGCAGTGGGAGCAGGGTGAAGTTACCGTCGCAGCACTGATTCAGGCCGGGATGTCTGCCTGAGCACCACGGCGTGTACAAGGAGCTGGCGGGTAGAGTAGGTAGAAGTCACTGGAAAGAGGGGAAACTTCGATTAGATATTAGGAAGAATTTTTTTACAGTGCAGCAGGTGGTGAGGCACTGGAGCAGGTTGTCCAGCGAGGCTGTGCTGCCCCAACCCTGGGACTGTTCGAGGCTGATCTAGTGGACGGTGCCCCTGCTTATGGCAGGGGGTTGGAACCAGACGATCCTTAAGGTCCTTTCCACCCCCTTCACATCCTATGAAATCTCTTACTGGCTCTTCTGAGACCCCAAGCAGGTCGTGTATTTGCTGACTTGGGTTAAGTGCTGTAGGAGGTACAGCCCTCCCGCTGCTCTGGCCCAGGGCCCCTCCTGCCTGGGGACATGGCGCTCCTTGCTGGGCTGAGGATGCAGCAGGGCCCCCTGTCCTACTTGATACCCTGGCCTGGACCCAAGGTGTCCCTACTCTTCAGCTTCAGGTTTGCTGGTGAATATGGGTGTGCACCCTAGGTATACCAAAATGGGTGAAGGTACAGAGACCACTCCTCCCCAGCACCAGGCACACAGGCTGTGAGCTCAACCTGCTGACATGCAGCCCCTCACTCATGACAGCCCTCCCCCAATAGCTAATTTTTCAGGACACATCCTGTTCCTGCTTCAGTGGCTGGAAGTTAAGTACCCCCACCTGCGTCAGCAGCTGATATCACAGGCCAGAGGTGCTCATACCCCCAAGCCTGACTCCAGGAGCTGGCACCACTGTTCACTCACACACAGGTCTCACACAGAGCTGACACTTTGTCCTTGCACCACACACACATGTGGAATACAGAGCTTATGCAGAGAGACAGTTAAGATTTAAGAAGATACAATAAGGTACGACAACCTCTGATGACCAGGTGTAGGGCTCAGCCAGGTGTGTAATACTGACTGGCCCTGTTTTACACAGGACAGGCTTATTTTATACTCCTTTCTGTCTGTTCCCATCTTTGTTCCTCCCTGCTCCACTTCTCCTACACGTTTCTCACAGATCTATACAGTTCCATGGATTTCCACAGCTCTCCAAGTCTGGATCCCCCTGGGTAATAGTCTCACCAGTGCAAAGTCCAGGTTGATCTCCCTGGATGTCATTCCTGTAGTTTCCTGATAGCCCATCTATTAGTGCTAGAGTTGAGGTTTGTTCTCTATGTTTGTTTTGTCAGGTCC
Organism: Corvus hawaiiensis; assembly: GCF_020740725.1. Classification (NCBI taxonomy): domain Eukaryota; kingdom Metazoa; phylum Chordata; class Aves; order Passeriformes; family Corvidae; genus Corvus; species Corvus hawaiiensis. The sequence continues at coordinate 72,813,571 of NC_063216.1, read as the reverse complement.
TTGTCTCTGCACGATTTGTTTGTTTCCCCCCTTTTCCCAAATTTCCCAACTGACAAGGTCCCTGATCAGATAACCTTGCTGGAATAAACATTCTCACGCTCTTCACATGCCCCATGACTGTCCAGGTGTGGTTCTCATCACCACCTTCCTCATTTGCTGCTCAGGTTTGAGTCCCCATATACTGTTGTATGGCTTCCTCCCTTTCCTGTAACCCCGTTTTGCAGTGAAAATGGTCCTTGAGCAGATGCCTTAAAGGAGCAGATGCTCTCTTCCCACAGACCCTTACAGCTTGTGTAACTGTTCAGGAAACCACCATGTCTGAGCCCAGGCTAGTTAGGATTCCACAGTAATTGTGTTATGATTAACATTAAAAAATATGTTCCCAAGGCCAAAGCACTCACTGTTTACCCCAAATTAGGAGCAGGCAAACATTGTCATCTTAGCAAAGTGCACTTCACCGTTCAAAAGTTCCCCTTAAATGAAAAGTGTTAATATTAAACTGGGTATTTTCTTACCATTCTCTTGTCTTCTTTATTTGCCTTTATCTGTCTGTTGTCTTTCATCTCTTCACTGAATTCTTGGCTGGAGTACAGCTGTCTCCTGCTCTGGTACAATGAAAACAGCTCTATGCCTGGAACTTGGACACACAATAGACAAAGAGTACAATTTTCAAATAGCATCCCAAAAATATCAGGATGGTGTTTTCATTATTTGAAGTCACCAAGCTGGAACTTTCAATGTATGTTCTTTACTTTTTGGGCAGGAGCTCTTGTGGACAGGCACTGTGAATTCATGGTGACTCAGGAAGTCCCAGACCTACCTACATGTCTTGAAGAAAAACATTCATTAGGTGAATCCAGCACCTCCTATAAAGAAGTACTTAATACTAATGACATGTAAGTTATCATAAGACACTTACATTCATTATGGCTTAGCATTTATTAAGATCTAATGTTATTCCTAATCATATTGACTGTCTAAAGTCAATATTGACTGACAACAGTTCTCATCAAACACTGATGAACAAATACAGAGCTTGAAAAATCCCATGATGGCTGCAAAAGAGCCCTTTTCAGCACAGGGGAAAAAAAAAATGTTGAGATAGATATCCCAAAGACTACCCTAAATGTTAAGAATAAGGATTTGCTTATCCTGTTAATTTGTATTTGATACCTCATAACCAGGTGGGAAGATTTCTTTTTTATTTCAGTAAATGGCTGCTTTGAATTGCAAAATGCTGCAATGCCTGGTAAAAGAATGCTTGGAGTACTGAACTGCAAGAAATGGTGAAGTGTTGCCAGAAAAATGCCCTTTTACATATTTTTGTTGATCTCTAATAAAGTGTGTTCAGTAAGAGATGAAAGGCCCTTTCTTTGTCTCTTGATGGCTCTCATACAAACAGATGACAGGTGTGCAGGTTTCTTTCTGCTAGTTTCACATCATGATAACAATAATTCTTGATATAATTTTCCCAAAGATTTTTATCCTGTGGTGCAAGACTTTTTTTCCAATTTCTGCTTTTCTAACAGACTAGTGGCATTTTGCATTTGATAAGATTTCAGCATTCAACTTTTCAAGCTCTCTGTTGATATGGGAACTTGCCAAGAAAAGAAATTTTACTCCATGTGCAGGGTTTGGAGACAACATCCTACCCACAGGGAGGGAGACTGTATTCATCCTCTCACTGCAAAATCCAGAAGCTTTCATTCCTTCCTAATTATAAAGCTGAAGCTTGGTGACATTTCAAAACTAGGAAAGTACTCATCTCTGATCATACCTGCTAGGCATGACAGTGATACGTGTGTTTTGCTTGCAGAAGCAACAAAAGTTCTATTTGAGTAGCAAAATAAGATACACTCAGGAAAGTAAATGCAGTGAAATTCAGATATAAGGCAGAAGTCAAATGGTTCATATTTCTTTTCATATAGTTCAAATCTGTCCCTGGTGAGTATCCACTGTCTGCAATTTTTTATTGCTTTTTTGTTGCTGTTGTTTTTAATTTGTTTGGTGGTTTGTCTTTTTTTTTTTTTTTCAGTTTGAGTTTCAGCTTGCCCCCTCTCTGCTCTTTTCAGGTTTAGCAGTTGATTAACTTGTTTACTGTGTCTCAGCAGACTGAACAAATGGGTTTTGTGTGAGGAGGAAGTCAGTGGCAGTCAGTTGGATTGGGCGAAGGTAGGAAAGGGTGAATTCTGGCAGGCTGTGTGCCTTGTCTCCTTATCCAGTTTATCTGTCAAGACCTCATCTCTGTCGTCTGCACTGTGGCCATGTGACTGGCTGCACACTTCTCCTTCCCCCTCCTCTCCTATCCTGAGTGTTTGCTGTTCTTCAGTAACAGCCCAGATCTTCATTCTGTGGTTCCCAGTTTTGTGTCACTTCAGGAGCAATAAAGAAAAATCTGGAAATCTGCCTGCCTGCCCCAAGGGGACACAAATGCGAAGACGTGAAATTTAAAAAATATTGCATTTAATATTTTTTTAATGCATCAATTTGCACAATTAAGTTTTAGGAAGGTTGAGTCAAGATGTGTATGGAAGTACAGATGAGTTGGGTTTGTTTGAGATCAAGCAGTGCATTTAATTTGATTCCAGCTGCTTATAACTTCTTCCTTTTTTAACCTCAGACTTTGAACTCTGTAATTCCTTTATTTTAAATTTTGTTTTCTATCTGTTACTCTGTGTCCCCAACAAAATTCACTTGCTTCTGTCTTCTCTATTTAATTTTCCTGTCTAATTTCAGGAAGAAGTCTGAAGTTTCTGAAGTCATGAGTAAAGCTGACATGAAACCAAAATCTATGCATCATGCCAAAATATGGTCAGATGATGTAGAGAACTTATACAGATTTCAGCAAGCTGGATACAGAGATGAGGTGGAATATAAACAAGTAAAACAAGTTGATGAGGTAAGATTCAGAACTTTGAAAGGGTTACTACTTTAAACTTCTGTCTCATTAAATAAGAATGGAGATGCAGCTTATTTCCTTTCATTTAGGCTAGGTTCTGATACAGTGTTTCCTCACAGGTCTGACTTGAATTTTGGAGCTGTTGTTTACTGTGCAGAATACCTCATTTCACAGAAGTGAAACAGAAACACTGCCTAGCCTGTGTTTTGCTCCCCCTCTCTGATGCATTTAGAAGCATCACAGATCTCTTTGAACAGATGTAGCTGATCTCCAAGGGAATAATTCAGTATTGAGGGAAAAATATTTCAAAGTGAGTTCTCTGAAGCTTCCCCATTACTCTGTCAATAGACTTGATAGGAAACTCATTGGTTGTCCACGGAGTCAGTCCTGTGTCATTGCTACTGCTTCGGTTTGCAGTTGGATTATGTGGTAGCACAGTTGGACTTTGTGCACACTCAAAACTTGGCCTCTGTCAAAATGATGTCCACAATGGAAATATTTGATGCCAGCTGTGCTAAAGGCAGTTGTGACACAGGCTCTTGTCAACACCAAGGACTTGTGCCTCTGCTCGCTACAGTTGGTGGTGATGCTCCCCAGCACATCAGATGAGCTATTGAGTAGTGGCCAAATATCCAGTGGCTACTTGAGGTTCAAAACAGCAACCAAAAGGTTAATACAGTGAAGAATGCATCATCTTTCTTACAACTCTGTAATTTATCTCCCAAAGCAGCAAATATAATATGAAAACCACAATTTTAAAAGATGTTGACCTCCTGTGCACATAAGAAAGCACAGAAAGTCCCAAGAAACTCACTCCCCATCCAGTTAACTCACAACACAGAAAAACATTGATGTGCATAATAAGATACAGTTTATTATTTTATCATGGACTCTGATACCACTGCAAAAGCTGTGGTATGATTTTCAATAACTGCAGAAGGAAATAGTGTAATTATTGTGGTAGGATCTGTGTGTTTAAGATTTATGGCAGGGCACAACCACTGGCAGTTAAACCCTGATGAAAGTTAAAGAACACCACTGAGTCATTGTAATGTGAGTGTGTATTCTGTTCCAGTCTGCCAGGGCCTGGCAGTGATTCTCTTTCAACTTACATATTCTGAAATGTCTTGTTTAGTCCATTTTAGGTTTCTATAATGCAGTTGTTACTAAAGATGCAATTATAGTGTAGGTAGAATGAATATTAAGGCTGTTATGTTTAGACAGACAATGCAAATAACACAGCTGTATGCCTGAAGTCATAAGGTAAGTGATGAAACCACTTCTGGGGCTCTCCAATTAGAGAATGTTCTAGTTTGACATCCTGTTGTCAGCTCTGCCTTGAAGAGAAATAAGATGCTTATTACCTGATTTTTAAGGTTTAGTTTAATCAGAAGTAGTCATAGATGCTCAAGCTGAGAGAGCTATTAAAGCCATAAAGCTATTGAATGTGCAAATGCTCAAGCCTTTAATTTAAAGCTTTACACTGTGGAACAGTGAAGAGCACCAGAGTGGTGCTGGGTTTATGTGGGGTTGATCCCACCATCTTTAAGACTGACACAGTCTGAAGCTTACTTTATTTTCATGAAATTGCTAACTAAAAGCACATTTTTTATGGTCAGAAGGTCTGAAAGAAACCTTTAAGTGTATGTCAGTCTTACAGAAGCAGACTCTTGCAGCCTCTCAGATTACTGAATAACTGAATAGCATCAATGTTATATTCCTAAACAAGATATTTTAAAATCTTTGACTTGAGCAATTTTAAATTAGCCTGTCAAATATCTTAGATTCCTATCTCTAGGCTTTTCAGATCACATAAGTTTATGCTAAACCTGAAAACTGGTTTCTGACATCTTGTTCTCAGTCTGTTTTCAGAAGTTCAGCAAATTAATAGAAAAGTAGTCTTTAGATGCAAATGAGGGTTTCCTATGGAATTTAACCCTATATTCTTTGCAAGGTAATGAACAAACATCATTTAATGTGAGCATGTTCAGGTGATTGCATGTCCTTTTTGTTCTGCTTGTAGGTAGAGTGCTGGCCAGAAACTGGATTTGTTAAGAAACTTCAGAGAAGGGACAATACATTCTATTATTACAACAGGCAAAGAGAATGCGAAGACAAAGATGTCCGCAAAGTGAAAGTTTATGTGTATTAGTGTTGTTATTGTTCTGGTTGGTTTGTTTTTATAAATAATTTCTTAAGACCTGTAAGTAAATGAATTGTGTAATCTGTTTTACCTTAAGTATCCATGTCATGCTTAGATAGGAAGGGGAGTGCTGGAAATGTAGAGAAGCCTGAACTATAGACATAGAAGCTTCACTTTTTCCCTCCTATAACCAAAAGTCTTATTATTCCTCATTTTCCTGGTTACAAATGCTTTGACATAAAAAAGCTGGCAGATGGGCATCATATATTTCAGTTAACTGTATAGCATCTATTGTAAGTAAAGGCATCAATCTTTATTCCAAACAATATAATCTTGTTGACACTGGTTAATGTCAGCCACAGTCTCTTGGTGTAGCTAAGGGTTATGAGACTCCAAAGGGCCAAAGTAAGGCCAGAGCACTGATTAAAAATCCCTTGGAGCAGAGCAAGAATAACAAGCAAAGAATTTAAGTGAAGGACACTGAACAATCAGCCAGTGCTGAGCTGCAGATATAAAGACTGGTTATTGTGATAGAAAGAGTCACAACAGAAATGTCTTTCTATCTATCCCCAAAGTATTTTTGTCAGGTGCCAGTATTAATTACTCTAAGAGGAAGTATTAATTGACTTACTAGCATATGCCTTCTTGCAGGGGTGGACTGTGGATTTACAGGTGTTGGGAGCATGGGATATAAAACTCCAGGGAGAACATGAAATCCACACTCTGTAATATTTAGGGGAAAGTGACGTACACAGATTATGTGTGGGATTTCTGGGCAGAATTCATCTCATCTAACTTGGAATGTCACATTATCAACATCCACATGTGGTCCTGTCATTTGGACAGCCTTTGTTCTGAATAGAGAAAAGCTCTTGTGAGCACAATTAATTTCTTTTAAGTGCAGCTATGTAACATTTTCTTTGAATGTGCTGCTGTGACGTCAACTCTGCAGCAGCTGCACATACCTGGGCTACTCTGAGACGCTCGATAAAGATGAGGAACTGTACTTACCTTCACTCATGAAGGGATTTAATTAAAATACTTTGAGATGCCAAAACTCTTGATAATTGACCAGTAGAACAGATTATTGTTATGTAAACCAGTAGGTGTGTTTGTGGTAGTTACAAAAAAATTGCTATTAATATTTCCTATCTCTATACTGTTGACCAAGGGTATCTAAACTCAGTTTTAGGCATGAATTAGCAGTGTACATTTGACCACCTGTCTTATGGATATTCTTAATTTATTTGAGCCTAAGATGGAGGCAGACTCGAGATGAGAAATAGAGGACTTACAGCTCCTAGTCGAAATAAGTATGGGTGCAATATTTAAAAGACCTCATTGACAATGATTGGTGGTGATCTCATCTTATTTAGACAACTTGGAAAATATTAGCTTAAACTTGTATGAGCTCTGCTAGAGAAATGACAGAAAGATACTCTGAAGCAACTATGAAACATATTCTAGGAAGGTTTTAATGGCATATAAAGAGAGAGTTACTGCAGTGTAGAGAAATAAAGCATTGCTACCATAAATGCCACTTCAGCCTTTCATTATTATTTCTTTTATATTTGGAGTGCTCTAGGTATACTTTTTAAAGACAGGACTTTTTGCATACTTTGCAATTAAATAGTGGGAACAGAACAATTACCAGATAACCCATCAATTTTGTCACTTTAGTTTAGTGGATCTCACTTTGTTAACTTCATAGATTCCTAAAAACAGTCTTCCAGTGGACATGAAACAGCCTTTAAAGAATTACACAAAACATAGATGTATTGTATAGCCAGCTCAAATTTATTGTCAGAAATTATTGCTATCAGCACACACAGAAGAAGTGAGAACATTTCGTACAGCTATTTTCTCAGTCTATAAAAAAGACGTAGTTGGGCATTCGAGAACAGGAATTAAAACTGCAGGTAACTTTTTAGGATTTAATGTGGATTTTTTCCTCAAGAAAGATTTTTAAAAGTTGAAACACATGTAAGAGATTGTTCTGGGATTCCTTCATTTTACCTAACTCCTCAATATTTTTGCAATACTGCTGGATGCTTCTGTCTATATTTTAAAACCATGAGTGTGCATTTCATGCAGCCCATGGATATTTCCCTTCAAATGAGTAGCATGGGAATTCATGTTCCACTTTATATGAATTGACAGATCCTTCCCACTTTGAGAGAGTGAATTACCTATATTTTATTACTTACATTTTTCAGCATTTTCAGTGTGCAAAAAGATTGAATCTCACTGTGAGATTTAAAAGATTCACAGGATGAAAAAGAGAGACAAGCCTTGTAATTAGTAAGACCAGTTTACAGAGATGGCCTTTGTCAGGACAGTGCTGAATTTGGGAGTTCTCTCAGTTCATTAGTGAAACAGCAGGTTTTGTACTGGCAGTGTTGGTTTCAGTTAAAATTGTCCTTTTACATCCAGTTCATGCCAAACTTAAGGTAACATAACCACTGCTCCAGCCTGCCAAAGTTCCTCCTGACCTGGCTTTGGCGTTCAGCTGTGCTGGCTGAGCATGAAGCTGATACTTGAGTACCAGCAAGTTTTCCTCTGCTGCCTGTGTGCAGGATGTATCTTTCACTCAAAGAGCTGTCAAAAGAACTCAGTGTTTTATCTGATACATCTGTAACTGAAATATCCCTACCTCAGTTTTAAGCAGGTGGAGCTTACTTGTCTCTTAAGCTATGAAGGAGTATCAGAAGTAAGCGATTTGGGGAAGCTGGGCTTTATTTTAAGGGTGACACAGCAGTACTTATCACCATAAATGATTTCTGAACATCATTATAAAAACTTCTTTACTGAATTTTAAAGAGCTAAAGCACATCTCTCAAGTTTTATTGCCTAGAGATGAAAATATGTGCTATTTTTCTGATTTGACTCTTATTAAAAAGTAATTCTGTGAAAGTACTTTCCCAGGTACTTATCTGTAGGTATTTCTCTTATCAGGGAATACTGTAACGCTCTAATGGTCATTTGCAGCAGCTCAGGGAATGGCAGTGGCAAGGCTTTCTGTTAGCTTGCAGCTGCCTAAGCCTCATCTACTTGGTCTAATTCCCTGCATGGCTTTGTACAAGAAGAATAAATCCTTTCTGTGCCTGTTGAAGCTGACAAGAAGTAGGTAAAACAAACTTCCAAGACCTACTTTTCAGGCTTTGTGTTTGACAACTACATGTGAAATGGCAAGAGTGCAACCTGTGCATTCCAGGCTGGTGTGCTCTGTTTTTCAGCCTTTACTGGAATCTGTTATGGATCAGTATTTTCTGACAGTGATGCCATGGTTGTTTGACTGCTTTGCAGTCACAGCAGCTCAAAGCTCTACACAGAAGGATGGTATAAGTGTTTTGATTTTCACTTAGGCACCCAAATGGAAAGTTGTTTTTCCATCTCTGAAGAGAGTTGAACCTCAGCCTTTTGGTTTTCAAACATGGTTCCATTGTTTCAAAGTGTTGAAAATGATTGGCCTCAAACTCATTAAAAACAACTTTCTAACTCACCAGCTGTTGGTGCAGCTGTTCCTCACATGGCCTATGCAAATGAAGGCTGCCTGAAAGCAGCTGGAATGGAGTTCTTCTATGCTCCTTGCAGGTTCTCTCCTACTAATCCAGTTCCACTGGATTATTTCATGCATTGGATCAGCTTTCTCAGTAGCCTGCCTGTGCTGAGCACTTCTTGGCAACTTGTAATTACTTAATAAAACACAGTTTCTTTCTTGTTGCAATTAAGACTTTGCATGTAATTCAAATCTGAAGCCCAGCACCCACTCAAACAGCATTTGGGAGGGTGACTGGGGAATGTCTACTGTCAGTAGAGTTCCAGGGTGGCACCCAAAAAATCCTGCAATATAGCTTTGAACAAACACAATCATTTTTATAGATGGTTTGTTCTGCCAGTGTATTTACATCTCTCAGTGTTGAGACAGACGATCTTTGCTGCCTGTTGCTTTTGTGGCTCTTCCTTTCCCTCAATACTCTTCCATATTCTCTGCCTTCACAGGCACTCCATGCTTATGGATCCCTTGAAAATCCTGTCCAGTGTCCTCTATCCTGGCTCCCTCAACCAGCCCTGGCTCAGACCTTGAGTCTTTTCCAGGGGCTGGCACACATAAAAGGTAATTAAGGATGTGATTTAATAAGAAGGCAGGCCAGACTACCTTCTGAAGATTCAGGGCCAGGGCCCAGCCAGGTGATCATCCTACCCAAACGCTGGCTGACATGTCTGATCCCTCCAACCTCCTTCCTTGTCATCTTCCCATACTTGTTCCACCCTGATCCTTCCCTTCCTGTGTCTTTGGTCATTTCCCTAAACATCCTGACTAAGTTTTGTGCAATCCTCCAAGCTCCCTCAAATACCCCTTAAAATTCACACTAACCATGTTTTTTCCATCCTATCAGTTACAAAATTGAGGTAGATCGTCTCCAAAGCCAGAGTAGCTCATTTAATGGCCCATCAGTCAGTGCCTGGCAAGCTCTGGCTTCCCTTATTGTCTCTCTCATCACCTGCTCATTAATGGTTGTGTGCCTGCATGTTTAAATCACTGTCTTTCCTCGTTATTTGTTACTTCTGTGATACGGAGTAACCAAACCATTTAGTGAAGCAGATGCTCTCCAGTTTCACACGTGCTCGTGGCAGCCTCCCCGGCAGGCGCTTGGCTGCGCTTTGAGGATGATGCAGAGGCACCTACGCGCCGGAGCTCCGCGGTGCTGCCGCGGCTGCACGTGCCTGGCAGGCGGCAGCTCTAAGGGCGTGGAGATACAGGGAAGGGAATGCCCAAAAGCAGAAGGAGGAGGAGGAGGGGGAAGGGAGAGAAGAAGGGGGCGGGTTCAGGGAAGGACGAGCAGGTTCAAGAGTCAAGCACACAGATGCAGCAGCATTTCGCCAACAATCTCGTACACACAGAAACCTCCTCCCCTCCTGGCAGCTCTTGCTGGTTGGGGAAGTAGGGTGTGGTCCCAGTTTCTCGCTGCAGATGTTCTCCTGCCTTGGCAGGAGCACCCAAATACCTCATCCAAGGGGGAGCGGCTCTGCACGGGTGGATCAGCTACCGCCAGCTGCTTGGGGGTGGAGCAAAAAGCAGGGGGACTGGATATATGGCAGATTCTTCATTTTTGCCCGGGGTGTCTAGAGGATGTTTGCTGTGCTGTCCTGGGGAGCATCCTCGTGCCAAGTACGCAATGTTCCAGCCAGTGCTGGGATGTGAGCGAGAAGGAGCCAGCAGGTGGGCTGCGAGTGCGAGGAGATAAGCGCTAGGATGCTGTGCCTGGAGAGATGGGCTGGAGCCAGGCACACTTGACACAGGGATGTGTTGGGCGGTGTTTCTGGAGAAAAGAGCATGGTGTCCCTGCAGATCGGCCTCTTTCCGTGGCTCTGGTCTCCTGAAGCTACAGACAGTGGAGCTCTTGCTCTGTGGTGGTTACAACCTGCCAGCTCCTATCCTAATCTCCCTGACAGATACATCTCCATGTTGTTCAGAAAGAACGTGAATCACAATCCAGAACGACTCTTCTTCCCTCCACTGACTCTTCAAAAAGGAGGAGGTCTGTGTAACAGAGCTGAAAGATCACTGTTTGGAGGAGATGCTAATTAAAAACATGAGATATCTCTTTGACAGCCTATCATCCAAAACTTTGGTCTCAGCAAATGAGAAATATTACTACACTTGCAACTACAAAGACAGAGATTTATTTAAAACATCGGTGGATTAATATTTTGTCAGACCAGAGCAATATTTCAACAGAGAAGATAGGTAGGTAGGTAGGTAGATAGATAGATAGATCTGAAGGATGAGTTCAGAAGAGATGTTTAGAAGAAATATCAATTGCTACAGAATGTATAGTCCAAGCAGATTATTGAGAATGCAAGGCAACAGAAACAAGAAATATAAAAACTTCAGTATGTTATAGACTTTAAGACAGCATTAAAATATCACCAGGAATGTTAACTTAGGAACAGCTTCTCTGTTATTTACAATTTTACCATTTATATCCATCAGATGGGAAAAACATCACACCAAATGTTCATAATTCCTGCTTTACTATATCAGAACAAAGTAGTAGGATCCATCTACACCAGATGAAATAATTTACCATCTGTAGCTGAGGAGGATGTGGAACATCACCTGCTAAATACAAACACTTTCAGTGCAGAAGTCTGTACACTCCCAGTCTTAAGACCAGCAGCTCAATACTCTCATTTCACTAATTTTAGATCTTAACAAACTTTAGAAAACTGGAGAGGTGTCAGAGAACTGATGGAAGGTCAACATGAACCAGTACTTAAAAGGGAATGAGACTAGACTGGATAAACAGACTCTAATCAGGGATAAATTAATGAAGTGGTTACATTGGGACTCTGTCAATAGAGGTAATAAGTATTTTCCACTGACACATCTTGTCTGATACAGATGAGGTGGATACAGAGTTGTAAGACAGATACAGAGCAGGCAGAGGTTTTGTTTCTGGAACATTATTGTACTGCCTGAGGACTAACACAGTTTCCAAACACTGTCATCAGTCTCAGCCCAGAGTTACCTGACTGTAAGCAGTGACTTGTGCTGTGAGAGACCCCGAGATGAGAGTCCACACCCTCAGACTCCGTGAAATCCATAAATGTTAGTTAGATAACAGCTCCCTTGTGCAAAAAGGATTTGCATGACTTGCTTTTCAATTCAGAGGCTGTAGCCACTGCAGGTTTTGAATTGCACCTGCCCATGGAGAAGAAAAAAGCCTGCGGTTGGGGCAGTGCCAGCTGGAAACATTTCAGCACAAGAGGCAGCAGTCTGGATTTCAGGCAGATGTTTTAGTCTGCCTCTGGCTAGCCATTGTTTAATGGAGTGTGTGCCTCAGGAACACCGAGTTTTGGGAAGAGAATCTCCTTCTCCTGGATGTGCTTGGATGACTGGTAGCCTTGAGGTGGCTTGGGAAGATGAACGAGCAACACAGACCCTTGATGCCAGTGGGATGACCTCTCAAAGTGTGCTTGCTGTGGGCAGAGAAGGTTTTGCATCTCACCTCTCTGCAGACCATCACAAAATCCTGCATTTCAAGGCTGTGGTAGTGCCAAGGGGAGCATATGCACATGATAAGGAAGGACAAATAGATGGATAGTTTTCTTTTGTGTTCATCCCACTGTGGAAAGCTTAAATGACAAGATGGAAAACCTGCAAAATCAGGAGGTGATACTGTTCCTGTGTGTCCTTTTGCCATTCAAAGTAGATTTTTCTTCTTGAATATCAGTACCAATGGAGATTTCCCTGTGATATTCCTGCCACCCTGGCGGGGTGACAGGTGGTGTCTGATTTGCAGATGCAGCAGAGGAGGGGCTGTTTTGCCGTTCAGCTGGTGTGTAACGAGCAGTGTCACACCGAGCTCTTTCCTCTGCTCTTCAAAGGGGTGTTTTGAAGCAGCCCCACAGCTGCTGCCCCACTTAATGTCTGCCACCAGCTCAGAGGAGCAGTTGGTAAACTGCTTATACATGTATCAGAAGCCCAGGAGGGAAATTTGCATTATATATGCATACACATGCATATATTAATGAAGTGTTTATCTTTTTGAACATTTTTTTTCTCAAAAATAAAAAATATTGAGGACATTTTTCTCTAAATCTATCAAACACTGTGACTCTCAGCTGAGGTTTTGGAGCATGAAGGAGCATATGGGAAAGCTTCTGCAATACTTTAAGTAAGATAATATAAAAGAGGGAGAATCCACAATCCTCATAAAACTCAAATGCTGAAAAACCCACGAGAGAACGAAGATTATAATGAATAATTCAGAAAACACATCCTTGAATCAGAATGTTTCAGCTTCCTCATTTGCTCAGTCTCCCATCTGATCTCCAAGAGCTAAACATAAATGTGAAAAAAGTGAAATGAATTAGTCTTGCAGAACCGTTTGAAGCCCGCTGCCTGCATCCTGGAGCTCGGAGGGACGCCACGGGCTGAGATTCGCACCGGATCTGTGAGCTCGTGCCTCCCTCTGCTGACTGCCTCCCCAGACCGCTCTGTCCTTGGCCGTGGCTGTTTTTCCCCTCCCGCTGGGCTGATGCTCCTCCCGATGTCTGAAGCAATGACAGTAAAGCCCAGGGAGCTGCTGGATACGGGCTGTTCACATCAGCCCCAGCTCCACGGTGCCAGTGGGTGACACTCCAGCAGTGCCGTGTTCCCTTTGTGGCATCTGCCCCATGGGTCCCAGTGCCACTAAGGTTCTCCATTAACACTGAATTAATGCATGAATCCTTGTTTAGGGGGAAAATCTCTGAAAGCTGTAAGGCAGAGACTCGAGGAAAGTTACCATAAACTGAGAGATGCAGGCAGAGACCTTTGGCTACATCACTAGATTGCACCTGGGCTATACTGGAAATACTTCACTGATTTTTTTTTTTTTTTAAAGTTTGAATATATCTGTAACACCCCTTGGTACCAGTTTTAAAATCTTTTGGTCCTTATAGGCAGCTACTAAGTAAAACTGACCGTGGGAACTGCAAAACTTAAAGGTTTTTGATTATCTTCTCCTTTCCCACACCCTCTGCAGAAACTTCCTGTTGTCTCAGCAGAACATGTGCCCCCAGCAAAGGCAAGAAATGTATAATCTCAGCATGGCAGGACTAACTGAAAAAAATCATGCCCCTTGCTCTGGGGGGAGGCGCATGCTGGCTGTCCTTGAGCTGGTTATCTCTTGATGATCTGCCACGGCTGGGTGACCCTTTCTCTAGAGGGAGTCAACCCCAGCTCTTCTGGGATGATGGAGAGGGATCTCAGTGTTGTAAATGTCTTGTCCATTTATTCCTCTTCCAGAGACTTTCCTCAGGTCGGGGGCTGCCAGAGACGAGATTAAAGTCTATTCTAACAAACCAAGTTTGTTAGTCAGGTTTCCTTTGGACTTGAAAGCACAGATGAAAACAGCTCCTGGGTGTTCCAGGAATTTTGTGTTTTGGAAGCTTTGTTAGAAAGATCTGAGGAAACTGGTATCCTTTCAAAATAAAGTGTGCCAGGTAGAAAAGCCCAAGGACCATCGTGCTGGGAGCTGAGGGCTGATTTAATAGTGCAAAAACCAATTACCAGGCTGTAATCAGTAACAGCTGTGTCAGGAAGCTGAAATCGCTATGGGGAAGGAGACAGGCGAGCAGGGCCTGCTCTTGCTGGAGCTGAGACTGAGATAAATTGCAGCAGAAAGCCCCTGCTACCAAAGAGTTATGGAATAAATTGATGCATTAGAAGCCTCAGTGCATTAGATCACTTGAAAGAACATGCAGAGCATCAGGGAGCCAGGTTGGTGAGGGGCTGAATGCAGCCCTGCCTGCCCAGATGAGTTACTGACCCCCACCCTGGGACTCCAACAGCCAGCTGGTGTGTTCCAGAGGCAGCAGCTTCAGTGACAGTGATATATAACTAGCCTTGGGACATATAAAATTTTTCATATATGTGCTGAATGAAACCTTTACCCAGAGAGCAGGGAAAAACACATGATGACTTTTAATATAAATAAAGTATGAGATAGGAGAAAGCATATATTCTTTTATAGTCTGTGGTGCTGATGTTCTGAAGAGACTCCAAAGCTCTCCGCAATTTATGGGTCATATCTATTTCTTGGAAGTAATTCCAGGAATATTTTTGAGAAAGGAGAGCTAAAGCTCAGCATGTAAACCTTAGAACTGCTCTTAACAGATGAAGCCAGCTGCAATAAATGTAAAACATACTAAATAAGACCAAGGGAGTTGTGTCCAACCTGAGCAGTTGTTTCCAACCTTTCCAATGTTAAACCACCTGAGATTTCCTTTAATATTACTTCCTCCAGTAAAAAGCAGGTTGTTTTTTATTTCAGACCTGAGAAGCACAGGTAATTTTCACTGAAGATTGATATACTTTGAATTGTAGAAAAAAGTGAATCTGTTGGGTCTGTTATGTTAATGGCTCAATCAGACTCACTCCACAAATTAGGGTTGCTGTCTACCAAGTGATCACATCACCCAGGAAGCACTTTGATGCACAAGTGAGTGCTCCAGGTGGGAAAGATGTAGATTGGTTAAGTGGAGAAGACGTGTAGCACTTAAAAAACAAGATACTACAACAAAGCATGGGCTGAGAAACAAGTAATTCCCCTGTTCCGATATTCACTGATTATTGATTCATTGTTTATTATGTGCAAGTAACAATTTGTGGTTTTCAGCAAGTTTTGCCTGTGTTTTGCATTTGTTCTCAGTTATTCAACAGATGTTGGAAGAAGGTTATATCCCTTTGTCCCGCTGAGCCATAACTCCAAGTATAAATGCAGTACGTGATGCAGGGCACTTCCACAGTTGCTTCCCTCCAGCCACCCCTGTGCCCCACCCAGACCCCACAACCCCCTTGGTATTTAACCTGGGCACAGCTGGAGCCTGCTCAGGAATATAATTAATATACAAGTGCTGCAAAATGAGCACAGAACCAACCGTTCTGTAGGTCAAGAGCACTTGTGTGTCAGGAAGCCACATCCTTCACACCACGGGATTGCTGCTTTTCAAGTGGTTCAAGAGGCCATGAAGAGTCTCTCCACTGAGTCCTGGAGACCTTTCTTCCCCAACACTTAGCCTGGGAACAACTGCTGGAGGGTTACAGGAGGCCTTTGTGGCATCCCACCCAGTACTTCAGCTCAGGGCACAGTCAAGCTCGTCAAAACTGTGATAATTTTCCAGCCTTGCTTGAATTCAATACTTTTCATCTTTGAAGCGGCAGCGCTTTGGTCTCTGAGTGTGTTGAGCGCAGAGGCTGAGAGGAGATCGAGTGCTCCGGAGCCCAGCGTGCACAGCACGGCCCCAGGTCAAGCGGCCCCGGCAGCACTTGTGACCTAAAATGACAGCAGTGTTTCGCAAGAGAAGCGGCTGATTTCACCGGGCTCTTGCTCAAGAGCAGGGGAGCTCCGATGTGCCATGACCAGCGGCGGCCTGTGGGGGACCTTGGATGACAGGGGCTGACGGGAATTGGAGCCACCAACAGCACAACTGTTCTGAAAGTTCATATCTGCAGCTGGTGTTCTTCTTTCTGATCTTTTCACCTACAGACCTGGCCTAGAAATATTTTCTATACAGCAAGAAAGAAATGGCCATGCTATTTCTGCTAAATTACAATTATATTTAGGGAAGTTTGTCTTTCAGGGCAAAAAGCCCCCTGGAAATCCTGGAGAGGTGCATGGCAGGGAGAGCAGGGTCGGGGGGAAACCACAAGGCTCATTTGAACAAAAAACATCTGTCCTGGAAGCCATGACATTTAATGCATCTTGATTGGTTTATTTTCATCCTCGAATGCACTTGGAGAAAGGTTGTATCCCCGATGGTCTAGGGGATATCCAAGAGGAAAGCTATTTTCTGAGAGCAAGTGATGTAGTTAGAAAAAATGAAATTAATTAAAAAGTAAAAAAACCCACAAACCAACAAAAATAAATTAAAATTAACATAAATAAAAGTATAAATCGAAAATATAATTAGAAAATTAAAAGAAATTAAAATAAACTAAAAAACCCCAGTAAAATTAATGTCCCCAGGCTTTCTCACATGCAAACCCATCTTCAACTCCAAAGCAGCAGCAGCAGCAAGCTTTATCCTGAGCAGAAACAATATGTGGGAAAACTTTGGCTAAGGAATGTATACATCAAAAGTGTTTCACTGCCACCAATCCCAGTACCAGGAATAATCCCTCTCTTTTATCTAATTTAGATGGGTAACTCATGTAGGGGACTGGGAGGAGCACATGTAAATTCATTTTTCAGCTCTAGCAGCATCAGATGTTTAAAAATAAATAAATAAATAAGCCCGTCCAATAAAATAAAGCAAAGTAAAATAAAACAAAATAAAATACAAAGTAAGAAAATTACAACACTATAAAATAAAGGTTAGGTTGGATATCAGGAAGAGGTTTTTCACACAGAGGGTGGCTGGCACTGGAACAGGCTCCCCAGGGCAGCGCTCACAGCACTGAGCCCGACAGAGTTCAAGAAGGGTTCGGACAACACTCTCAGGCACAGGGTGGGATTTGTGGGGTGTCCTGTGCAGGGCCAGCAGTCGGACTGGGGTTACTTGTGGGTCCCTTCCAACTCGGGATATCCTGCTTCTATGATTCTATGAGAGTAAAACACAATAAAGGAAAATAAAATAAAATTTAAAACCCCCATAATAAGAGCAACAAAATAGAATTTAAAATGAGAAAAATCAAATCGAAATCAAATCAAATCAAGCTCCTTTCTCCGAGCTGCCATAGCGTCACCCCTAACGAGATTTGCACAAATACCGCAACTTGGTTGAGCAACAAACCGGCGGCCGCGCGCCCGCCCCTCCCCGCCGCTCCCCGCGCGGCCCGGGCCGGCGGCTCCGCACCCGCGCAGCTCCCGCGGGGCCGCTCCCGCCCCTCCCTGCCCCGTGCCCCGGGGGCGGGGCGGGCGCGCGGGAGCTGCGCGGGGCGGGGCGGGGCGGGCGCGCGGGGCGGGGCGGGGCGGGCGCGCGGGACCTGCGCGGGGCGGGGCGGGGCGGGCGCGCGGGACCTGCGCGGGGCGGGGCGGGGCGGGCGCGCGGGGCGGGGCGGGGCGGGCGCGCGGGGAGCGCGGGGCGCGGAGGGGCCGCGGAGGGGCCGCGCGGGGGGGGCTGAGGGGAGGGGGGGGAGGCGCAGCATGAGCGGGCGCCCCCCCGCGGCCGCCGGCGCAGCGCCCCCGCGCCATGGAGGGATTCCCCGCCCGCGGGTACGGCACCGGCGGCGCGGACAACCGGCCGCTCTTCGGGGAGACCTCGGCCAGGGTAAGGGACGGCGCTCCGCCGCACCGGCGGCCACCCCCGGCACCCCGCTCCCCCAAAACAACCCCCCGCCAAAGCGAACCGCAGCGGAGAAAATGCAGCAGAAGGTCCCGTAGTGTGTCCCCCCCCCCCCCCCCCCCTCTGCCGGCGTAAATGCCCGCCGGTAATGAGGAACCTCCTCCCCGGCCGCCCCGGAGAGCGGCAGCTCCCCATCCCCTGCCCCCGGGCTCGGCACGGAGCGCCGCAGGCAGCCGAGCGGCCGGCCCGAGCGAGGAACCTGCCCGAATCCTGCGAACAGATAAAAACCCCCTATGAAATAAGAAAGAATCCTCAGTCTCCCCAAAACAGCATCGGAAATCAGAAAGGCTGCACCCCAATGGAAAAATATAAAAGTAGTCCCCCAAATCCCAAAAGAAGGAAAAGCTTCAAATTGGCGTAATTATAGAAAAACCCCCCCTGAAATAAAACAAAAACAACCCTCTCCCGATTAGTGCCCCAAACCAAAAATAATCCATCAAAACCAGCCCCAAATTTAAAAAAAAAACCAAACAATATCCCCAGAACTAACCCGCTCTCAGCAAGACCCCCTCCCCAAATAAAAACCTCACAAAACATTCCCCTCCTTCCCCAAGGAAATCAACTTTCAAATAACCGCCCCCAAACCAACATCCCCCCAAAACCGTGTCGAGGAGTTGGGGCTCGGGGTCCCAGGGTCAAGGGGACCCCCGGAGTGGGGTTGGGAAGGGGTTTGGGCACGGGCAGGGGTCACACAGCCACTGTGTCCCAGCCGGGTGTGCCCTGCAGCCCCCCAAGCCGGGGCTTTGGGGCTGCGGCACCCCAGGCTGCCTCTCACCCGGTTAGGGGCGTCTTTGCTGGGGATGGGGATGGGGATGGGGGCTGCGTTTGGTGCTCTCCTGGGAACTGATTTTCCTCCTGGGATGGAGGAGCCGGCGGTGGCTCTCCTTGGCTGACGTGTGGCAGCAGCGGC
This sequence comes from Corvus hawaiiensis, assembly GCF_020740725.1. Taxonomy (NCBI): domain Eukaryota; kingdom Metazoa; phylum Chordata; class Aves; order Passeriformes; family Corvidae; genus Corvus; species Corvus hawaiiensis. The sequence continues at coordinate 72,794,779 of NC_063216.1, read as the reverse complement.
TCCTCAGGTGTCAATCCCCGTAAGCCGCTCAGCTCTCGGCACTGCTGCGGGCCGGCGCTGCTCTGGGGGGCTGTGCTGGGGAGGGGGCTCCTGCGGCTGCCCTGCATCGGGATCCTTCGGGAATCACGATACCTGGAGATGTCCCACCATCGGTTTGTGACTTGGGGTTGTCCCCTGTTAGGAGGGGTTACCCACACTTGTGTGTGTCCGGGGGGTGCAGGCTGAAACTGCGTGAGGTTATTCACGAGTGTATCGAATGCATCACCGCCCTGCCCTCCCTGCAGGTACTCGGAACTGCTGCTACGGTGATAATGTTTAATGAAAACATAAAGTGATACCACCTGGACTTTTGGGGAAAAATAGAATGATGTGGCATAGGAGGACAGGCAGGACCCCAGGAAGATGAACTGAGGGGGGCAGACGTCCGCCACCAGCAGTTGCTGGCCCCGATGGGAGCGCAAGGGTACCTTTGTTGGAGCAGTGCCCTGCACTTTGGTCCTGTTGGCCAGTCCTTGGTCAGGGATTTTGGGAAGCCCCCAGCGATGAGGGAGCTTCTGGGGACTGGGATGTGCCATCAGAGCTCGATGGCAGTCCTGGCAGGTAACCCCCAAACCTTTCAGCCTAGGTTAAGCCTTGGATCCCTGATCCCCGTCTTTTTCCAGCTATGCCTCTGCTCGCAAAGGAGAGCGATAAATAATAAACGTGGGATGCTAATTTCAGTTCCTGGGCTCTAATGGGGATCCAGCGTCCTGCACTTCACCCCCTGCCTATCTCCTGTGGCTTCTTTGGAACCTGTCATTTGGGCCGAGCAGCAGCCAATGGTCTCTCTCTGCTGTACCCGTGTCTGACAGACAAGGGATCAGTGTGCTGGCCCGGGGTCCTTTCCTCCCTGATTCACTGGGGTTGCCTAGAAACGGACGCTGGTGAGGTCCCGAGCTGGAATGTTCTGTGTCAGAAATGGAGAAGCTGAACTTTGCCTTTAAATGGGAGCAGGTCTGCCAGGAGGAGTGTGTCTGCCCACGCCCCAGCTCTGCTTTTGGGTCTCTGCAAGTGATGGCCGATATTGGCAAACCGGGAGTCTCTGCTCGGGCTGGGGCCACAGGAAGGGGCAGGGGCAGTGCTTGTGCCCCAGGAAGGCCTGCACCTAAAATTAGGGGTCTCGCACCCTTGCCAGCAGTGGGAAATGGATGTAGAGATGGGGATTCCCTCTTCCTGCCTTCTTGCACTCTCCTGGTCTCCAAGCTGGTGACTTTGAGGGTAAAGCCACTCTGTGGGGATGGCAGAGCTGGGCAGCAGCATCGGCCTCCTTGCCTCGCCGTGGTCCAGCTGCTCCTGCCAAGCTCGCTCTCCCAAGCGAGTGCTGAGCAGAGCCTGGGGCAAGATGGTACCAAAGGAGTCTCTGGTGGGAAGAGGGAGTGTAGCAGCACGGTGCTGATGAACGCCAGGCGCTGTGGATTCAGCTGTGGTTTCCAGGGCTGCAGCACTGGCAGCGAGTGGGTATGAGACAATGCAAAGGCACGGCTGTACCGTGGCAAAGAGGGGACAGAGTGTCACAGGTGCAGCACTTCTTGGGAAAGAAGTTGAAAGTTGGGTTCCTCCATGGTGGGAGGACATATGAGTGGGTGGGAGTTAATTGCTATGAGTTGGAAGTAGAAAACAATAGAGAGACTGACCAGCTTGGGATGGGAATGATGAGCCTTTGAGGACACACCAGGAACACCCCATGTCTTGCAGTGGCCAGCATGGCCCTGAGCACAGCTTGTATTGCCTGGAATTCCACGAGGCTGGGTCTGGCATTGCATTCAGGTATCCCCTACGGCTGCAGTGGGCTGCAATGGCTGCTGACCATCTGGACTTGCTGATGTAAGGCATAAAAATGGCCTTTTCGTCACTCCTGCAGAGATTGCACCAGGTACCCATGCTCCAGGGGACCAGCCCGTTCCCTTGTCCTGGCCAAGCCTCTGCTGGGATTCCTGTGGGCTCAGCCATACACTGCTAACCTGGAGGATTCAAGGATGGGAGGGGGCAAAGACCAAAGCTCCCACTCTCTCAAAGCCTGTGGAAGGGGTGCAGTGGTGCAGATACATTCTCAGTCTTGCCTCAGTTTCCCTGCTGCTCCAAGTAACCTTGACCCAGATCCCAAAGAATCCTGGATTGTGCCCTCCTGCTTTGCAAGGATTTGATGCTTCCTGACCTTATGTCCCTTTCCCAGAGGCAGATGGAGGGAGACCTCTGCACTGCAGAAGCTCCTTGGGAGAAACTTGATGCCTCCAGCCCCTGCAACACCCTCCCCAGAGTAGGAGGAGAGGGCAGAAACCTCCTGTTTCAAAATGCAGCTTGTGCAACAGTGAAACATGGAATTCATCTCCTGTCTGGCCAACAGCTCACTACATCTCGGCAGCTGGCTGGCTGAATGGGGACCCCCATGGAGGTACTGCTGGGCTGTATCAGAAGTTAGTGTGTGAGTGCCAGTGCCCTATGCTGGTCCAGGTGACCTCAAGCAGCTGCAGGCTCTCTCTTTTGGTGGGCCTGCTGGGTTTTTTTGTCTTTTTACTCTAGTGGCTATTACGATACATAGTGATGCTGGAGAAAAACCCTTCCTGAATCAGCTGTGCTGGTTATAAGAGCTGGCTTTACCAGCTGGGTGACATGTAGGATACAAGGCTCACTGCAGCTGGTTTCCATGTGCCCAGCATCCAGGAGTGTCTGCCCGGGCCGGGCTGTGCACTCGGACACGGTGTGGAGGTGAAAGGCTCCGTCAGCCCCAATCCCTTTAGCCGTCGCGGCCTCTGCTTGAGTATTTTTAACCTTTTTGCTGTGCTAAGCTGCCTGGGGCTGAAGTGTCAGTGGGCACTGGGGAATACAGCCTCTCACTGCTTTGCCAAGCCCGGGATTTCAGGATCAGTGTCTCTAATCCCCAGATCCTGAAATACCTTCTTCGGCCGACAGCGCATTTGGAAAATCTGAGTGACCGCAGGTTTAAGCACGGGGCAGGGGATGCCTTGGCCGCAGGGACTGGATGCCACGTGCTCCACTGCCAGCATCCGTACCTGATCCGGCTGTTGCTGGGAAGTCCATCACTCAGCAGTGTGAGATGAGAGTTCCTGTGCTGGGGGATGCTCTCTCCCACACTGTAACAGTCGGGGAGAAATGCTCCATGGCCACTGCCAAGTGTGACCCCCTTGTTTTCCCCTGCCAGTCCAGTCTGTCCTCACACAATGGGTCTCTAGCTAATTAGGAGAAGCAGAGTCATGCCTGAGTTTCTGGATGGTGACTGTGTCCATCCCTCCAAGCTCTCTGCAGAGCTGGCTGTGACTGTGCTCACCAGGTGAGCTCTGCAGGTTGGTGACCCACTGCTGCTCTGCAGCTGGCTCCCTGGCATTCCCTGCTATCTCTGCTGTTGGAAACCCATCTCCTCATGGCACAAGGAATCCAGTTGCTCACCTCTTGCCACCCTGAATGGACGTGCTGAGCCTGAATGCAAACTCTGGTCTCCCTCTGTAACATTGCCTTGGTGGGCTCAGCCAGGTCTGCAGGGCAAGGGCAGAGCAAAACTGCCATCCTCTCCTGGTATTGGAGTGGCTTTTGGGGGTGAGGACCCTTCCGTGTCCTGCCTAAATTAAAGTTAGCTTTGAGTTCTTCAATTTATTTTAGGTGAGGAGGAGGAGTCCAGCTGAGCCATCACAATATGCTGTTGTGGAGCATTTCATGCCTGCATTTCTCAAGTTGCTTCTCTTACTTTCCTGGAGTTACTTGTCTCCATCTTTGGGGTCAGTGGTGGGTATCTCATAGTTGGCTCCCAGAGGCTGCCGCTGTGTGGGAATGCTGGTGAGGAGAGGGGGTTTGTGCCTGGCTGGCAAGGACCTTGCACAGGGGATGTGGGTGACAATTTCCTATGGGGGGGGTCACTTCCCACTGCTGCAGTCACCACTGTGCCCCCATGGCTTGGGGCTTCTGAGCTACAGGAGCATCAATGGTCTCGTTTTACAAAGAGGAGCTGGGGACTAATAAAAGAGGTTTCCAAGAGTCTGCTTGCTGTGGCCCTTTCACTTGGAGATGAACACAACCAGGGCACAGCATCCACCTGTTCCTGAATCACTTGAATGTGAGCTCCACAAAGCCTTAGGTCAGGGCTGGTGATGTCCCACAAAACCATAATTTGCTGCTCTCTGCTTTCTTCTTGTGCCCTGCTGCTGCCATGTGTTACTTCTTCATGACCTGGGACTACTCCCTCTACAAATCCAGATTCTAGGAGGGAAGAAAGGTGCAAGAGCAGGTGGAAGGAAGCCCATGTTGCCCTGCCTGCTGGCTGCGGTGTCTTGGGCAAAATGCTTTCACTGCACAAACTTTTTTCTCACTTTCTTTTCACCACACTTAATCACTCCCAGTATAATTAATTGAAGTTTGTGGAGTTTTCTCTCTGCACAGCTTTTCTGCTGTAGCTGTTCTTCTAGCCTTTGATTTGAGTTGTCAGCTATGTGCAGCCCAGCCTGACTGTAGTGATACACATTTATACTCAGAGCAGCACCAGGGAGAAGGCAGTGTGCTGGCAGGGATGGGAATGTTCTCCTTTTCCTGTTTATCACTCCAGAAGGTGCATCAGTACAGGGTCTTGCTCTGGGTGCTTCTCTGAGCCCATGGTCACACAGCCCAGTGTCACAGCCAGCCCCTGCCCTGATGCCACTGGGATGGGACTGCGATGCTGGCACTGAGGGATCTCTCTTCTCAGGTGCAAAAAGGTTGTGTCCTCCCAGTCAGTCGTTTTACACGGATGAGGAGCAGCAGAAAGAAGTGTGGGGGGATATCTGTCTGTCCAAGCAGAGCCACTGTGTGGTATGTTCAGATCTGCTAGTGTTAGGGTGGAACGTTTGGGGTGTGGGCAATGCTTCACCTCCTTACCAGCAGCCCACAAATGCCCACCTAAGACTCTATCAATCTATTAATTCTCAGGCATTGAGGCTAAAAAAAACCTTTCCTGACAACCTCCATCTGTGCGCTCCCACTTTAAAAAAAAGATTTAAAAATAATTTGCACAACTGTAATCAATTTGGATGTAGCAGAGAAGCCATCTGCAAATGAGCAAACCTGCTGCACAAGGCCTTGACCAATACAACCTCCCTGGGGTCCATGGAGGGAGGGAAACCCTCCTGTGTGGCAGAGCTGACCAGGGAGCCTCGATGGTGTGCTGAGGATAACGTGGATCCCGGCTGATGCTCTCTGTTGTTGGTTAATGGTCTGTTTTATACGGTTTGGGGTTCTTTGTTGTTGGTGGTTTTTTTGGTACACAAAACACTCTTATTTTTTCTTCAGGACAGAATCATCAATCTAGTCGTTGGTGGCTTAACAACCTTGCTGCTTGTAGTAAGTATCTCCCATCCCACCCCGTGTTGCACCTTCAGGTGACAGGGAAAAAACAAGAAGTCCTCCCCAAAAACGGGTGGTGAAACTTCAATGACCAAACAGGTTCTAATTTAGGGCAGGCAGTCATTTTGGGACATATCTGTCTTTTGAAACTCTTTGACAACAGGAGGGGGATACCTTTCCTCATGTCATCTTTTAAGAGCTGTAATAAAATCTCTGGTAGATTGTCCGCCCTGGCTGAATGTGAGGCTGGGTGGGACAACAAAGCATTTATGTGCCAGGAGAGCGTGTTTGCTTCTATTTCCTTCTATTTATGATTTATTGTCCTCTATTTTTGGCTTATATAAGTCTTTCCAAAGTTTGTCCCTTTGTGTTGAGCTGTGCTTTCCCCAAGCTTTAAAGACAAACCCAACGCCATCATGACTAGAGACCATCACTTGTATGGTCCACGGGGGTGCAGGGAGGCTGTGGGGACAGGTGAGGTGCCAGCTGGTGGAACACTTGGCAGAAGCGATGCTCCTACGTGGGCAGTGTGCACCCCCAGGCCTGATGGCTTCACGGCTACTTGGAGGGTGGTTTCTGGCAATGAGCCAGCGTGGCAAAGCTTTCATCGTTTTTATTCCACTCTTCTCAGTGTGCAGCTGTATCAAAGCAGTTTTCCTCCAGACTTGCACATTTTCCTTCAGCTCCTCAGGGGTGGGAGTCAGAGAGCAGGGAGAGGTGTGCAGAGCAAGATGCGAGCGCTGCGCTGCTCCAGCCCTTGGGCTGAGCCTCCTCTCACTGCAGCATTGGCGAGAGTGAAATCCTCATCTTTGTTTTCCTCCATACAGGTCACTCTAATCAGTGCTTTTGTCTTCCCGCAACTACCTCCAAAACCTGTGAATGTATTTTTTGCTTTCTGCATCTCCTTGTGTTGCATTTCTGCTGGCATTCTTGTAAGTATCGCCACATTTGCCGTGCTTTTGACTCGATGGCTCTGAATAAAATCTGCTTTATGTGGTGCTGCCTTCTTTTTTACACTCTCCTAGAAAAGCTTTCCTGCCTTGATACCACAAGCTGACAATGAGGGAGTGGTAATGAGTTTGTATTTACTGCAGAGTAAGTGTGTGAACTGAGCCAACTCCTGCAGCCCAGCTGCGGTGCAAGAGTTGTCACCTCTGTGGCACTGCCACCCATAGCTGCCAGTGGAGACAAAGAGTAGGAAACCAGGGAGCAGAGTACTGCAACAGGAATGCAGAGATGGATTGTGCTGCAGAAGACACTTGAAGTGGGACCAGCCATGGCACTTGCATTAGTCAGCGACCTTTCAAACACAGGGGATGGAAGCTACAAGGGTAGGAAGGTACAGCAAGTAGATGTTCCTCTATTCAACAGCTGCAGAATTCCAAGGGAGCTGGTCCCAAGCACTGGCAAAGGGAACTGGCAGGTTTGAGTTCACAGAATCACAGAATGGTTTGGGTTGGAAGGGGCTGTCAAAGACCATCTAGTCCAATCCCCCTTCCATGGGCAGGCCCACTGGTGGCTCCTTCTTCTGTGGTAGCTATTCAAACTTGGAGCAGTCTCCTTCCTCCAGCTGTGACCTGGAACAGCCCTGAACCCCTCACTGCTGGGGATGCTGGGAAGTTGCTCTGCGTTGCCTGGTGAGTCCCAGTTTCTGATCCTAAAGCTGGTGGCCACGACTCTGCCCAGAATAGACTGTGTTAGTGCAAAGCTCATGTTTGTCCTCAACCAGGGTGTAGCCAGCTTTGAGTGTTAAAACACCCCCAGCTAAGCCACCCACTCTCCCTCCCTCTTCGCAAAGCTGACCAGAGAGCACATGTCCCCCCAGGGACAGTTTCACACACAGACACACACACACACACTCAGTCTCTCTGGCCAGAGGAAGCTGGATTGTTTTACAGGAAGAAAAAAACCCCCAAAACCAGACATACAAGTTGCCAGTTCAGTTACCATAGAGAGTTTCCTCAGAAGTACCTGGCTTTTTAAAATAACACGAACTCCTTTTCTCTTCTAGATCTACTGGTATCGACAAGGAGACCTGGAACCCAAATTTAGAAATCTAATTTACTACATATTGTTTTCTATTGTCATGTTATGTATATGTGCCAACCTGTACTTCCATGAAGTGGGTAAATGAAGGACATTGGGAATACCCAGCAATGATGCTACTGTGTCAGACTGCTTCCAGCTCAGCTCTCAGCTCTACTCGAGACATTTAAGTGAGAACAATCAGCCTGAGAGGAGAGGAGTGGGTTGTGCAAGGATAAATCAGTACATGATTTTCATGTAAATGTATATGTAATGTCCCTCTTGTTGGGGAGAATTATTGCCAAAAGACGTGACATTCTGCTTTTTTTTGAAGAGCTACTGTTGCGCTTAATGAACATTCCAGTTGTACTGATGTTTCAGAATGGCACAAGCTTTTTCGTTTTGGAAAAAACTGCACTTTTTTTATTACTGTACAAATAAACTGCAGCATTGAAAGGATCTGTGGCAGTATAAATAAATAGCATGTTACAGTGAAGTAAGACAAATACTCTTTATTTTATTGAAACTGAATATACAATTATTTCTGTTCCCTAGGTAACCATTTAAAACTACAACTTATTTTTCACATTAACAAAACCACAGACTGAAAAAGACCAACTCTTGATTATGAAGAGCTAATTACAGAAATAAATAAAATAATTTATACAAGTCTTTAGTTTCTATAGCTTTTTCTCTTGATTCCTAGCTAACAGGCTGCTGCTCAGCCTAGTGTCTGTTTCAAACAATGTAGGAATTAATTGGCCTCCTTTGCCTTGGGGGCCTATGTCCAAACTCTCACAGAGCTATTCCTCCAAGACTTTGCCACCTTCACACCACTCCCCATCTACTAACCTGCTGCAGGAATCACCTCTGGAGAGGTGGCTGGTAGTGTCAGGTAAACAGCGAGAGATACAAACATTCCAACCTACTCACAACAATCTCAAAATTCCAAGCTTGTGGGGGGAGGCTGGTGGGTCCCAGTAGCTTCCCTTTCTCATAGCCCTTCCCTTTTTATTCAGCTTGCTGTAGTGATGAGAAAAAAGAAAAAAAAACCCAAAAAACAAGAAAAGATTTTCCACAAGTGATCTTTCCAAGCTCTGTCCATTGCCAGCAACGGACTCCTCAGGAACAAGCAGACCAGGCACGTCCCATAAGCTTCTGCCTTCTTCCTATGCCACAGACATACTAATGAGTCAGATGAGATGGGAATACACACCACTGCTTCATGATGCTCCCCACGCTCCCTGAAGTCTTTGATGGAACTCACTCCTTCCTGAAATGTAACAGTCTCTTACTCCATCTATTACAAGAGTCAGTGAGTGCAGAAATCCTCACCCATTCTTCATGTAACCTGTGCAAACGAATACTTGCTGTGGCACTAAGACGCTACAGTCCGCAATCCTTGACTTCTGTCCAGTTCTCCATGTGTGCAGTTCAGCACATCAGTAACAAGTCAGATCAGAGCTGGATGGATCTGAGCAGTGAGCACTACAACAGAGGCTCTTCAGAACACTGGAACACCCCAGTGAGATGTGGCACCTGCAGGCCTTGGTTGGCAGCTCAGTCCCTCCTCCCAGATGAGGGAAACAGCCTGAGCAGAGAAAGTGCACTGTAGTCACTTCACACTGGAAGTTTCTGTTCAAAGAGACAGACTGTGACTGCTTTCTTTGGAAATGTGGCACAGGGTTGTAACTAATTTCACAATGCAAACATGGTCAATAGAAATAGACACCATTGCTGCTTCTCAGTGACAGCTCACTAAATCCTCAACATCCTTTGAATCTTCCGAGTCAGGGCTGCCCAACGATGAGCCAATAATGTGTGACCCATCTCCATGATGTTGTAGGATAGGATCTGTCAAGAGACAATAAGCATTAGAACTATTGCTGTGCCATTCTAACAAGATATAAAATACAAACTTAGGAGACAGGAAATGTAGTCTGGAATTCTAACCAATTATAAGCAATATTGTTCAAACTAGGCAGTTTGCAATTTTTAGTTTCACAGGATCACAGAACAGCTGGGGTTGGAAAGGACCTCTGGAGATCCTCTAGTCCAACCCCTTGCTAAAGCTGGTTCAGCTAGAGCACGTTGCACAGGACCACATCCAGGTGGGTTCTGAGTATCCTTAGAGAAGGTAAGTGATGACCAATATAGATGGATATGGATGCAACAGTGTGACTTGTATTTGCATCCATCAGGTATTACACTATCACTGCTGACCCTCTGAGGGCTCTGCAGGGAGATCCTTCCTCTGAGGAGTACTTAAAAGTTTCACAGCACTGACATGTAAAATTATTTAAGAGAAAGCAAGCATCCACTAAGCACTGTCTGCAGAGACTCAAAAGCTCTATATACTGCTTTAATGGAAGGGACTGTCATACCTGTGAGAGTTGTCAAGGGCAAGACTGATTCACTATCTATATCATCCGTTGCCTGGATAAAACCATGGGAAGAAGGAACAATAAGCACAGGCTCATCATCTATTGTAGGTTGATCAACTTGTTCTTCTATCGCTGGGGAACCCAGGTCCTGCACAACACAGAATAGGCCATGAGAGTGCATTCCTGGTAGCATAAACAAAAACCTGCATTGCTCAGCCATACTCCACAGTAAGCATCACACTCTGGATGACTTTTATCTCATTAAATTGAAATGTCAGCACCTGAGATAGTTTATTTCAGCATTTACAGGACATGTTCCATTTTAGTGCAGGCACCCAAAAACAGTATGAGAAGAATTTCACCCTGTTGAGCAATATAAAGGCAGGTGGAGAGGAAAGGAGACACGGTGGTGATAAAACGTTCCCTTGCAAGTCATACGTTTTGTCTGAAGAGGAATAATTAGGCTTTTCCACTACTTGCTGTCTAGATGTTCTGAAACTAGAACATTACATAGTATTTACCTGCTCCACAAACACAACAGCTTTACCTTAAGTTTCACAACTCCTGTTGTCAAGTGTTAACTGAACACAGAGCTCAAAGACCCACTTGATTTGCTGTGCCTGTCACTGGCTGGAGGTTGGCTCCAGACATTTTTGCTGAACCTCATGATACCAGAAGATTGGCAACACACTGATTCCTTCCAGCTACAAGTTGTCAATACCCTCACTCTCTTCCCAGCCTACCATAACTGCTGCTGCTGCCTCTTCCCTGGCTCCTGTGGTACTGGAATGGCACTAACACATCTGGCTGACTCAGTGTCACAGCACACTGCTCGTTCCACAAACACAGTGAAAAGTCATCCTACACAGTACTGCCAGAACCAGCAGAGATATTTGGATTCCAGCTTTTTTGTGTAACGTGTAAGGTTTGTTCAAACTTCAGGAACTCCTGATACAGAATGCCTTCCACTGTTGCTGACACAGTGGAAGGTACCTAGATTTGTCCCTGTTCTCAGAGGGAGCACGAATTGTTTAGGAGAGGTCACAGCCCTCTATGTTTAAGAAAATCCTCCTCCACCTTGGTTTCGTCAGGGAAACTTATTTCCCTACATAACTCCACAGTGTTTTTGCAAAGGCAGCTGCCTGAAAACCCCTTCCCTGATGCTGCTGAAGAGGAGCTGACAACCTGTGCTGCAGCTCAGTGAACTGCACTAGGTCCCATCCATGAGGGCACCATGTGCCTGACCTGCAGGAGCAGCTCTCTGCAGAGCACACAACAGCTCTGCCCACCAGCAGCACTGGGCTGGCAAGGCTTGAAACTGGGAAGAGGAGGCGTGACAAACTAAAGAAGCCATTGTGGCAAATGGGCACCTTTCCCAGCCAGAAATAATAAAACCCTGCAGCATGACTGCCTGCCTCCCACTACCCACCCACAGTGACAATACAACCCTGGCAAGCTCATAAAAATAACACTGACTTAAAGAAAACAAAATTTAGGCATGTTTTTCTAGAGTAACTTTTTACTGAGAATTACTCACAGACAGTTCACTATTTCCTAGAATTTAAATACACATGTCAAACTTGAATCTGACTAGAAGGGTAAGGCAAATTAGAATTACAAATTCAGTTTGTTTTTCTGTAAAGAAAAAAAAAGTTTATAGTTTTATATCCTGCTAGCCATAAGCAATTTGTACAAAGCTAAATTAGGAACTAGGTTAATATCAAAAGTTTATTAATTCTACCTCGAGAAGCTGAAGTTTTAAACTTAAGAGTAGAAAGCTGATGGTCTGTGTCAAATGTTGAAAATCTTACCACAATTACGTCAACCATGGCACAGAAAGAGGAAAATGGAAGAATAATCCCCAGATTCATATGTATGCAGGATTCAGAAGCTTCTGTAGTAGCAAACTTGAGATGTACAAAGATTCTCCCTTTTGTAAGAGCATAATGGATATGGACTGTCTATTAGAAGCTTCTTCAAAGACAAAGCCAAAGCAGATCAGTGATGGATTTTCAAGACTGACAAAGCAGAAATACAGCTACTGTAGAGCACAGTGTTTTAAAAAACAGGATGGGGTATTTCACTCTAACTCATCTTTTCCCACATTCTAACCTAATCAAACTTGTAAGGGAAGAAGTATTTTCTACCCACTAAAGAGTGTTATCTTCTTTTTAGCACCTCCGTTTTCTGTGACTTAAGTCATTTTCATAATTCCAACAAGTGAAAGATGGAGGAATTTAGTATAAACAATCCAAATACCTGTAATCATTTGGATAAACTCATCTCTGCATCTCAGGTGTTAGAGATGAATAAATCTGAGGCCAGAGAGAGAACTAGCTTAACACTTCAAATTCCCATTTAACAGATACTTGACTGGAGCAGTACGTTTAACAGAAGTCCTCCAAACTGGAAACTGTGATACATCTTGAAGTATGTTATTAGATTCATAAAGCAAAACCTAAATACTTTGCCTCCTTTGTTCAATCTATCTATTGATGCAGGTGTGTTGGACAATTAACAGCCCAGTTTAAAGCAACAGCATCAAACAGGAATCACATGAAGGCAACTGTTCAGTGCCACCAAAGTTCCAGCTTTCCACTGTCACCATTGAGAAGTACCCTGAGTACTGAAATGACTCCATAGCTAGTGAGGTATTCAGTGCTTCAAATGAAGTCACATATCAGTCTCAGTACCAAACTAGATGCTGTTACTTTCATACTCATACCAACAGAGCTCAAGGATACAGGATCTCAACAAATACTTGTAGAACTGATAGAGAATCACAGAACTGTTTGGATTGGAAGGGACCTTGAAGATCATCTAGTTCTAACTCCCTGCCACAGGCAAGGACACCTTTTGCGAGACCGGGCTGCTCAAAGCCCTGTCCAAAGCCTTGAACACTTCCAGAGATGAGGCAGCCCACCAGTTCTCTGGGCAACCTGTTCCAGTGCCTCACCACCCTCACAGGAAAGAATTTCTTCCTAATACTCCATCTAAAGCTACACTCTTTCAGTTTGAAGCCATCCCCCTTTGTCCTTTCACTTTATGTTCTTATAAATTAGTCTCTCTCCATCTTGCTTGTAGCCTCCCTTCAAGTACCAATATACATGAAATCACTGAGATATTTCAAATAGCGTAACATAAAGCCCAAAGATACAATGAAATCATTCTCTATGCAGAAGTGGAGAAAATATCAAGTATCATGCCCTCCCTTACCTCAGTAACGTACGTGCTGGGTAGATCAGAGTGAGAATCCTCATCCTGTTTCAGGCTGGCATCTGCAATCTCCTCCTCTGTTCTTACCATAACTCCATCCATCAGTTCTCTGCTATTCCTGCTGCTAAATTTGGAAGCATCATCTTCGTTGTAGGCTGACTGCTCTTCGTCACTCAGTTTGGACTGATGGATATCATCTGGGAAAGTATTTGTTCCCAGGGTGTCTGGAGGATCTGTCAGGTCAGCTGACTGAATGTCTGAATCCACAGTCAGTTCTGTCTGGGTGACAGAGGACGAGATGTCTTCGGCAGCAACAGTGCGGATTATGACACTCGGCGTGTGGCACTGCACCGTGACGTTGTCACTTGTGTTTAACAAATGCTCTGGCTGTGAGCAGCATTTGCAAAAAAGAGACAAATAAAACCCCCAAAAAGGTCAGAGACTTTCCTGTAACTATTTACAAGTCTTTCAAGCAAATACAAGCAAAAGATTCAAATTGCTAAGTGTAGTTTAGAGTTTTATATACACAGGATGTCAGCCCAGATCATCTGTTGACCTTTCCTGTTCCTAAATGATAACTCTGTAGACTGAACGTGGTGTCGTCTGTTCTTTAAATCACAAATAAATTAAAAATAAAACAGTATGAAAGAGGCAACCATTCAGGTGAGGATCACTGTAGATTCAAAAGGTCAGGGTTTTTTCAACTGAATTTTGCATCACTTTTGTGATTCAATCTCCAGTTTGCTTCCCCTTTCCTCCCTCTACCAAAAAGCAATACTTGGCACTACTATCGAAGTGTTGTGAACCATTATCTATTCGTGAGAGTAACTGAAAACATCATGAAACAACAAGATTTGGTTTTGCTGGGGACCAAGCCACTAAATGGAGACATCCTGTTCAGAACTTGCTCACTAAGCTAAGTTTTGAAGCAACCTGAGGTTGCTTTTTAAAAACAATACACAAACCCCCAAAATCTTAGTCTTCAGGATTTTAAGCCAGGTAACATTGTTATGACTTAAGAACTGCTTTGCAAATTTAACATGTATGTGCAGGGCCCTACCTTACAATGTCCCCCTTCCCCCAGTGCCCAAAGCCCGGAGCTGTCCCCGCCCAGAGCTCTTACGGATAAGGCGTGAACGATGATCTGCTCCGGGGAGGCCGGAGCTGCCGCGGCCGTCAGGGTCATGGTGGGACTCGTTGTCAGCGTTAAAGGGAGGCCTTGGCTCGAGCTTGTCTGCAGTAAGTAGGTACCTGGTGTCCCAGTCGGCTGGAGGTGGAAAGACTACGAAGCCAACACAGGTTTAATACCCAAACACACTGCCCAGGCCATACTGGAGCATTTTGATTTACATGAACCAGCCTAACTGTAACTCCCCTGGAAAACCACCACAGCAATCCAATCCAATCCCTTCTGCACTGACTGCTGTACTGCACTCAAAAACCACAAAAAAACTCATCTAGAACCCTGGGCTACCAAGGCAAGTATTAAGGGCAGGAGCCCATCAGGTCTGTATTATGCTGTACAACAGTAGGTAAAAAAGGAATGAATTCAACTTACTTTTGCCTTGAGATTAAAGAGAAACTGTGCTATAAATTACAGGACAATGGAATTGACACAATCCTTACTGGCTGGGAGCTTTCTCTGGCTCCTCTATTTCAGATTTCAACAAAGAAAAAAATCCAAGCACAAAGGAAAACGTAATGCAAATTTAAAGCATTTAACTGTAATTCACAGTTTACCTTGCAGCCCTAATGGATTACACTTTCAGAAATAAGTTTTAGAACTTTTAAATTCCTTCTACTTGAATTTTTTTTTAATGCACAGTTCTATAGTGTAAGAAGTAGCTGGGCTTAAAAGAAAAAAAAAACCACAATAACAAATACCAGTTACTTACTGGAAGAATCTCAAAGGTCTGCAGTGTTCCACTGTTCAGTGTTATTGTTTCAGAGTCAACAGTAGCAGCAGGGGAATCGGTTGAGGCTGCAAAAGGACGGCAAAAAAAAAAAAAAAAAAGAAAAGGAAAGTAGTAAACCAGAATGTTCAGCCCTGCAGAGAACATAACATACTATAATTAATACATGGCAGGGAACTGTTAATTCCACTATGAGGAAAAAGAAAACTGGCTGCAATCCTAATGACAAAGTTCCCTAATTGGTACCCAAGACACAATACTATTTAAAGAGAGCATTCTACAATCCAAAAGAGCAAAAGAAACTAAGTATGGGTTTAAGCATACAGAGATAAAAGCAGAAAAATAAAAGTTTCTGACGTGATCTAATTACTTTCTGTAATGAGATCTGCAAGAGGTTCTAATGTAACGATACCTTTGGTGTAATGATACGCTTTGGATCATGTACTGCTTGCTTTAAACTGGTGTCAGGCTTAATACTGTTGTGTTTCCCACAGACCTCTTTTTTTTTTTTGTATTTTTAATCTTTTCTGCCCTCCACAGTATGTCCACCCTGATGAAAGATCAGATGCTTCACAAGATATTTGCCTAACCTATGTGTTATGACTGCAGTGTATAACAGCTGTAAGTATTACTACAACTGTGTTAATTATTTATGCAGTTATCTCCATTAATTCTAAAAGCAGTGAAAAAAAGCACTGAAAACAGTTGATGTACCAGGTTAAGATCACCAGGTCTAAACAACTTCTAACCCAAAACTTTATAACCATAATTATGATTTTTACTTAGTCTTAAAAAACAAATCACAAGTTCCAGGAAGCTGAAACCAAATGAATACTCTCCCTGGGACTTTCCAGTATTTTCCTAAATACTAAAAGGGGAAAAGATCTACAAGATGGTAACAGTGACCCAAGCACTAGAAACTCTGCGGCTGCAAAATACAGTAATTTTGGACTCTTAAGAAGATAAAAGCTCCAGTTTTGAAGCTTTTGTTGTTGTAGTGCCATGTTCAAGGTTTCCTGCTGCAGATTTCCTGGTACTCAGTAGCAGAGCTGTAAAGTGTGGCCTGTCAGTCACCCAGCCAGCTATATTCATAAAACCTCAGGAACTGCCCCTTTGAAACCCTGAGCCTTCCACCAAATGCAGCTGAAAGTGGCTAATAGCTTCAGCTCTCATGGGACTGTGAAACATACAATACAAAAGTCACTTGCATTACACAACCAGAAATTCTTTAGAAAACCAGACTAAAATGGGGGAAAAGGCTTGTTAGGCAGACAGAGGCGAGTCAAGTCACAAAATAACCATTACAGGGTTCAATTCAGAAAGAACTAAAGGTTCCAGGATCCCAGCCCCTCTTGGCTGCTCATCAAAACCCATCAGCTTCGATCAAGCTTCATCAAAGTCTGAGACCACTGGCACATTATGACAGATAAAAGGTCTTGGCTTGGTGTCATGTGTCATTCTAATTAGAAAATAAATCTCATAAAATGAAGATAGCACTTAACAAATAGATTAATACAGGTTAATCTAATAAAATTAGAAAATTGTTTGCCAAATGCCCATTCAGTCACAGTCTGAAGAATCAGTTTGTAGCCTGATCAACTTAGCTCAGTTGGTCAGAGCAGGGTGCTAATAATGCCAAGGTTGTGGGTCCAACCCCTGTACAGGCCATTCACTTAAGAGTTGGGACTCAATGATCCACATGGATTCCTTCCAATTCAGAATATTCTGTAACTGATTTGGTAATCAGCAAGACCAAAGCAATAATTTTTCCTAATAAAATTTACAAATGCCAAATGGTGCAAAACACTACACAGTGCAGATGACAGACTGCCTGTGACTGGAGTTACTTAGTAAGATTAGTTACAAAATCAAGCAATAAGAACTACATTCAGAGCAGACCTGGTAATCAATGTTAGATAATGACCAAAGTTCATCCTTAAGAGCATGGGAAGCACCAACTTAAAAAAAAATACAGTGGTTTAGCAGAACACTAGCTGAATGTTGGTGTGACTTGGCAGCTAACACTTTCCAAGTGTTTGTGTCTAGAAATAACTGCCTAATAAAGAGCAGGACTAGAAAAAAACACTTATACCTTCCTTGCATCAGAACTTACAGACAGCAGTCTACGTAATTTACAAAAGGAGATCCTGTGCACGATGTTCATTGTTCTACACAAGAGTGACCAGAATAAACATATATAAGGAATAAACATATATGCTCTATCTTCATTAAGAGGTTTGTGTACTGAGGGCTTTTCAAAGAACAGGTTATGTGGCAAACTCCTGTGTGCTCACACACAGACACACCTGCAACACCTGTGTCCAGGTGCTCCAATTGCAGCTTCTTGGAACTACTGTCACAGCAATATCTGCATTTTCCTAACAGAGTTAGAAACAGGTAAATGGAACCCAGAAATGTTTCATCTGAAGTTATGGCAAGACCAAGGGAGAATTAATACAACTCTTTTAAGACATACTCAATCCTCCTCCACCACCTTAACATGAGAAAGCTTCAGGTTTTGTGTGAGTGGTTTCAGTACTTACAGACGTGGGTGATCTGCACTGGGATCTGCAGAGCTGCCATGGGACTCGGGGCACTGCCCGTGCTCTCCTCCAAGCGAGCCACCCGGATCTGCACGTGCTGCACCCCAGAGCTGGAGTTAGTGTTTGCTAATCCACTGCCACATTTGTTGTCTGGAAGCTGGTGCCCTGGATTGTTTTTTTGGTTCTCGTGGAGCTGTTTAAGACCCTTTATCAGCACTGAGAGAAAAAAACATTCATGCTAAAGCAGGTTGAAGAAGCACATTTGAAATACTACAATTGGTGATGTACCCAAGATGAAAAGAGCAAACGAAATCCTACAGAATCTGGAACTTAAACAATCTCCAGAGACATAGAAACTAGAAATTTATCACATACATAGACCATTTATAGTCAACTACTGCAGTGAACTAGATTTCCCCATGGAACCCAGGCATTTCACAATGCTTGGGGAGATAAAAGAACACACAGCCCATACAATTCTGGAACTCTCTACAATGATGCATGGTATATGCCCAAGCTACAATCAGTGCCAGTATCACTACTTGCGTAATGATGCTATCAAAAGTAAATCCTCCAATCTTCTACACCACAGAAGCAGATTTGTTCGAGAGCTTGACAGAAATGTCACTGAAAACAGGGAGCAAGAGACAACGAATCTCACAGTGGTTATATTACAATTCTTCACCTGTGCATGAAGATGCCCATTGCTCCAACAGAATCACCCACCCTTCTTCTCTATAATTGCTTTGGCCTTGCTGAGGGAGCAGCTGATGCAACAGCAGGCTACAAAACCTGAGGCCTCAGCTTTTCTAATATTCATTACAGCAAACTGCCTAGACATCTCCCTTTGTCAGGGAAAAGACAGCAGAGTCTGTTGATTCAGTGCTGCATTTATATTATGAATTATTTGATGCAACAGCTGCCTATTAATGTGTGGTAACAAGAGGCTCTCCTCCCAGCTGCAGCCTCCAGGCGGGACTAATATATAACCACACTGTCAACCACAGCACAAGTGTGCATTAAGTTATATCTTTCATTAATTATGACATGACTGATCTCTCTGATTTTTTTTTCCTCTCCTCAAGTCAGACAAGGGAGGTCACAAACATCCCTTTGGCTTAGGCACTAGGTGTCTCCAAGCCAAAATGGGAAAATGGTATGAGATGTATTTGGGGGAGCTTTATACTCCTGACTCCTCTCCACCTTCACTGCAGCTAGTAGTAGATCTACCTTCTGTCTACAGCTAAGGCTCAGCACCTGACAGAGATTACATTTTAACATCGTAAAGGCAACACATCTAACCTGAGGCCCTAGTTAGGCTGCAGATACATATCCTCTTCCACCTGAGGAGGTCACTGCCCTCCATACCAAAGATGAGCATCATCTGAGATCTGCCAGCTGGGCTGCTTATATACATGCTCTCACTTTAGCCAAAGTGAGAAGGGATGGCAAAATCTGTCTAGTTGTACACATCAGCTTGGCTTGTTTGACTGAAACATTTAAGGACTGCTTTTAGAAGCAATTCAGCCAGCAGCTCCAAGGGGCCAGTAACTTCCAGCAAAGGAGCAATGTGCTCTTTGGCCAGCAATGCTATAAGCAGACAACAAAATGCAGCCCTATTCCTTTTACATATGTGAAAGGGGCTTTCAGAAGATAAGTGTGCAAGTAGTACATTACCAGGGAATGAAACATCTTTGTGGTTTGCAATCTGTCTTTTAATGGTCCACCATTTACTCCGAAGCCACTGTGGGGAGCGGACACTACTCCATCCTTCAGCCAGTAAATCCCAATTGATGTCATTTTCATCAGAAACTTCAAGTTCCGCTATCCTGGCAGGACACAGAAGATGTTGACCTGTTAGAAACTTCCCTCCAGACCGGCAGGGGTGTTGCACTAGTCCGGCCGTGTCACACGTAACAGCGCAGAATGACATGCTAGTGACCAGCCCACCAGAGCTCAGGAATCGACACAGGCTTCCAAGGCTCCACGCTGCCAGAGGTCAAGCAGAATCATAAACAACAGAAGATGGACTAGACCTGTTAGATGACCCAGTCCATCTCCTTGCCATGCAGGATTATTCTCCTTATTTACTTATACATTAGGATTTAGATCAGATTATCGTGAAGCATTCCAAGTGGTGGTACTTGCATCTTTTCTTTTTGAAAAAACATTCCCCAAACACATCTCCATGGCAGGAAGTACTTCCTGAGATTCACTCTGAACTTTCACTTAATTAATTTCATGTTATGATATTTGTTTTCTTCTAAGTAACAACCATCCATCCTTAACACAGATTTTTGCCTTCTCTCAGATGCTTCTTAGCCAAAGTAGATGAAGTTAACTACAGCATTAAACACTTTCTCATAAATCAATCCCACCGGGCTCTCCACATAAGGGACAGTCTTCTCTACCAGAATCTGAAATCACTAAAAATCTCTGAATTGCCCTTATCTGTACATGGAGCATATGAAAGAGAGGTGAATAGTGAGGGGAAAATATTTTTGTGGAAGTTAAGAAAAGTCCTCTTCAGAGACAAAGCAAGAGCACTCTTGCAAGCTAAAGAAAGAAAAAAGTAAAAATTAAAAAAACGACCAAAACCAACCCTGTAGGATGAGTAAATGATATCTGGACAGACCAAACCAGAAATACTAAGAAATATACCCAGCACATTCTGAAATGTGGAATCAGGCTCCTCATTTTGAGTTCATGTCAAACAGCTTCAGTAAATTTGTTAATACTGCTTTGTAAGTAATCCCTGGATGTCTTGGCTTTTTATTCCCACCCAACCATAAAAATCCACTGGCTAAAAAGCCTGAGTTAAAGGCATTCAAAATGGGAGGAGGATTGGAGAGAGCAAAGATTTCCAAAGTCACTACCAGGTTGCCAGTTCAAATGTAGTCAGAGATGCTGATATCCAATCAGTGTTTGGTGGCCTACATGAAATTAATTTGCAGTCTCAGTTTAGCTCTTTGTAGACAAGAGGTCCACATCACAGAAACCACCACCACACTTGACCCTTGTTGGTCATCTCAGCAGAGAGGCCAAGGACTGAACGGGCAGGGAGACTGAGCTACCCTCCAGTTAAGGGTTAAAGCGCATCGGTGGGGCAACGTGTGGGAAGCTTGCACGGTTTGCTGCCTGTGCTGTACCTTTTCTGTGGAATAAAGAAGACTTCAGTCTCCAGGGTTTTCAATCTGACACCTTTCACGAACACTAACATTCACTAAAAAAACAAAAAACAAAAAATATGTTCAATAATAAATCTCTGGGAACTGTAAACACAGCAGTGATTTTTGGAAGATTCTAGAATTTTCAGTGTCTAGGAAACCAGCAAAATGGACCCCAATGGAATCCTGCTAGCAACACATATTACACACCTTTAAAAGTAACTAAAATAACAAACCTCAAGATCAGATTTATTTCATCCTCCTTGGTCCACTCGGTGCCGCCACTCTGTTTCCAGTTGAGATAGTTGAGCCATTTCGAGCGGCACTGTTTCTCCGAGCGCGTCCCGACCCGTTCAGCCACAGCAGCCCATGACACACCTTGTGTGACAATGTCACCTGGCTCTGTGCTTGTCAGCTCGTGCACTACTTCTGCCAGTCTTTTTTCTTCTTTCTCCGTCCACTTTCCTGAAAGAGCGAGAAGCCCTCCAACTTAACTGGCAGCAGATACCCTCTGTCCTGATCCGTAACATGCCAGCAGACACTTAACTTCCATGTCCAACACCTTATTCCAGATGTAAATATTGACTTGTGAAGAAGCAACTGGTCTTAATTATTAACAATTTATATTATATCCATTCTTGATTAACAAATCAACGATTCTGTTGTTCTGCTGCCAAATTTATCTCTTCTCTCTCACAGATGAATGAGGCCACACAGAACTTGTCCAAACAGGGACCAAAGCAAACTGATCCAAGCTATCTGAACTGCATTAGCTGGAGTGAATTAACCACACAACAATTTAGTGGACATTAATCACATGAGGTCTGCCTAAATTTTCCTTTGTATTTGAATATATACATTAAAACATAAATAGTATTTTACTTCTGAAGTGCATCTGTCTCTCTCGACACCAAACATACAATGTAAGTTTATAACTGTTAGACACAAAGGACAGAATTTTAAACAGAATATCCATTTCTGACACCGGCATTTACCTCACCTGTGTTGCAGGTATCCTTCATCAGTCTACATCGATCCTTTACAGATGAAGCACTTCTCCCCAGGGCAGCTCCTATTGTGGCCCAATCATTACCATGCTTTACTCTCAGCCTAAAAAGAAACGTGCTCATTAGCACTATATCCAGTTAGAAAATTACCAAAATATCAAATATTCTCTAATAAAAACAGCATGAACATGCAGTTTACAGGCCTAAAGACAGACTGGGGAATCACTTTGCTACTTCATTATGAATATTTTCTATTTTTCCTATGTGTTTCTAGAAGCCTTTTGGGCCAGCTAAGCCACAAGACACTTATAAAATGCTTAATATCTGTCTTGTGAGGCTTAATGAGTGTGTTAAACACAATATGAATGTTTAGATAAATAGCCAATTTCCATTCCATACAGGTTCCTCAATGATTCTCAGGTGGTGTAGAGAGCACTTGGAAATTGAAATAATGCTCGATGAAAACCCAGGCATCCTACAATTTAAATTAAGCAAAACACTGCATAATCATGTTCATCATTTTAACAATCATTTTCCTCCTTCACATGACAGCAGGTTGCTTAAAATGTTGATCCATGACTAGTTCTGACACATCCGGAACCACAGGCACCTTGTGAATGACACAAACCAGCTCAACTGATCCAAACAGATTCATCAATGCAATGCAATAGACCCCCTTCCTTCCTTCAGTCCAACAGTTTCTTCCAACTGCTCAACCCTGGAAATGTGCAGGAGGGGATAAAGTCTGCAGCCCCATCTCCTTGATCTATCAGGTTCCTACTCAAAATTAGGCTTTTTGAGCTGTACTGATAGTTTATGTATCTGTAATACTTCCTAGGGGAGATCCTACTCTTGCCCTGCCACTTCCATTAGGAATAACCTTTGTTCAGATTTCCTGAAGAAATGGCATTTCTGTTTCTCATAACCACAAATATTGACTGTGCTTGTAAAAATCGGAAACATTCCCAGTTACAACAGAAGCCTGGCTTTAGAACTTCGTTGCATATTGTTAGGTCCTGAACACACACTAGAAAACAATTTTAAAAGAATCCAAATGTAGTTTCATTTTTCTTTAGATAGTAACCACTATTTTTGGATAGTGCTGGAGCAGTCAAATTTATTTGTAATTCTTCAGCGATTTCATATGAGGAAACCTTTAAAAATTAATCAAGCTACTAAATACAAACAAGAAAGAGTGACCTTGTTCATAAGATGACTTACTCTTTAAGCTTTTCAATTTCCTCAGGAGTATACCTAAGCAACAGGTAAATAAAAAGACATTATTTTAAACAGAAAGTATACAGCATAAATATTTTTATTTTACTAACCACACAGCACACATTTAGTTGTTCTGCTAAGATTAGAGATTAGGGATTCCAGCTGTAAGAAACAATCTGACTGAATATTTTGGAAGAATGTGAGAAACAAATGCCATTTTCCACATTAGTGCATTTCTAAGGTTAAGTGGTATAACATTCCTCTCATTTGTCAGAAAAATTCCTCATTCTCCATGATCTTACTCCTATGAATAAGAATTTTCTGCATTAGTCTTTCAAATAAACAGCTACTTCTTCCTTACTGTCCCAGTCCACCATCACCATAAAGCTGATTTTCCATCAAAAAAGCAAATCAGCATTGAGAAGGTATTTTTAATTTTCAACTACCTTCAAAAATTAAAATATAATATCCTTTCTGGATGGCACCAGACCACTGTTTTAAAGAAGGGCAAGCAAGGGCATAAGAGGTGAAGATCAGTTACTTCCAGGTCACAGGTCTAGAAAAAGTTACATCTCAGAAGATCCAAGCTTGTGTCCAAGTCTTCTCATCATGTCAGAATCTGTTATTCACCTTTGTTTTGGGATTTTTGTTTGTTTTTTAGAGTTGTCATTGAATACCATCAATTGAACACAACTACTGTCATGGCTGATCTATCAGAATTGAGTAGAGGTGACATATTAGGAAGATCTAGGTCTGTTTGGCTAAAATTTTGTCTCACATGGAACATGTCAAACATAAATACATGACCCTACTCATACCAATAAAACCATGCAGCATTAGAAGGTTTCATACTTTCCAACATGGTTTCTGTCATCATACATGCGAAGAACTCTTCTATAGACAGCAAAGAGAGGCCGATTCAGACCCCAAGCTATTGTCCTGTAGAAATCTTTTCTTTCATCTTTTGACATTTCAAATATAATTTCAGTGGCATCTTTTATTCCACGGGCCTAGAACAAAGCATTTAAAAAAAAAAAACAAAAACAAAAACAAAAACCACAAACAAAACACCTTAGATAAAGTCTCCTAGGAATCAAGAAGTAGAACACAAGAACTGAAGCCATTATGCAACTTTCTGTGTATCACAAATACTACAGTCTGAAAGTAAAACTGAGTATTTATGGATTAGCTCCCACAAATACAAATCCTTGAAGAGTAGGTTTTGTTGTTTTGGTTTTTTTTACGTTGGAGTCCAGGGAGACACAAAAGCTCTAACTCCTGTCCACATTTAAGAAAAAAAAAATCTGTCCAACGTGTATTTTAGATCAAAAATTGAACCATCATATATAACATCATGGAAAATGTATTGTGGTGGAATTAGCCTGGGGCCATACAAGAGAAGGTTGTCAAACAGTGCTATACCAATTTATTACATAATTTTAAATACTCCTTATGCAAAAGCAATTTCTTTCAATTAAACTACTCTTCTTGCTCTGATGGAAATTCAAATTCAATACAAAACCACTGCAATGAAGTGTAACAGTAAAGCTTAACTTCAGCTTAAACTAAGAATCACTATATTTCAATTATTCAAAGCAGGACAAGAAAGCAGATAAGTGGAAAAAGAATGAATCGAATGATTTACCAGTAACTCAGAAAAGTTATTCAGCTAGCTTAAAAAAGCTTCACTAGATTTAAAACATAGTATTACCCATTAATGATTTTGTGGCAGAAACTCTAATATGTGTGGGGGCAGACACACTCTCTACAACTAATACTGCGGATTTTTATTCCAATGAACACTGAATTCAGGGATTTTTTTAAAACCATAAGTGAAGGATGGTGAAACTGTAATATCCAGGCTGTATATTCTCAGTTGTTAGGGCTCAGCTCAAATATTCTCAGCTGCAAACCTACCACAAATATGACTCATGGGCAATTATCACTGTTAGTGTGTTCACCACGTGCCCATTTGCACTGAACTCTGACCCTAATAATTTAAGGGGAAGAAAGCAGACACAGGCATCCTGCTAGTGAAGTACACAATCACAGACTTGGCACCAAGGAAGGTTGGAAGTTGTATTCAGTGCTCACTAAGGAGAATTATTTCTACTGCTAGTGCAATTTTTTTCAACCATCTTCAACAAAGCTTTTATGAGTCCTCAATGTATAATCAGAGAAAGAGATTTAACCATGTAAAATGTCATGTCAGGATGTTCAAAATGGGCTGCACTCAGTATAAAATTAAAAGCAATGCTACATTTAGTAGTACTTAAGTCCTGTCTATGAATAATTTTTTTTAATGTATGTCAAATGGGTAATGATCATTTTTACAACAAACCAATCTGAAACACTTATTGTGTATTCTGGGAAGTACTAAACAAAGTTGGTTTCTAGCAGGAACTGCATCACCACACCAACAAGGAGGGAACATACTCTAAACATACCTTTAAATAACGCTCAATGTTACTCATCAAAATGTCAATTTCTTCCTTTGACCACATCCCTTGCTTCCACTTATGGCCTGAAAAAAGAAATGACAAACTACTGAAGTGAAGGCCAGAAAAACAGCAAGAACAGAAGTATCTGAAAACATGACCCATGCTGCAATTAACACAGAAAAGACTAAAAATATAACTAGAATTAATTTTAAATAGATGTTATTTCATAACTGACAGTAACCATCAACTAATATTTAAATAACGTGAGTCAGATTCCATTTCAAAAACATCCCATTTGTAAAAACAGAACGTGAGCTCCTCTATGCGCTGTCAAGTCATATTTTCAGACTTTCTCTTCAGCTGCAACTAGGAAAGTTCTGTCTTTAAACTGACAGCTGAGATTTCCATGCACTCAAAATGATTCTAGAAGCTGGAACATAAAATGTGACTCAGAGTATTACCTGAGGAACTGGCAACAACATCGGGTTCTTTTGCATGCCTTAACGCTCCTGAACATGTGAGTAGTGCCACCTACTGTGAGCGCTTTTCATAGAGGTAAATGCTCCACTTAGTCTTTTTTGAGAAACTGGTCCCCATCTCTCTTTTTTTTTGCATTGGGAGTAATTCTCAGAGGTCACAGTCAAGATAAAAAGTTGTGGGGAGTCTTTTACTTCCCAAATAAAAGTGGCAAACCAATAGAAACAAACAATAACGTTTCCTCTCTGTCTATGCCCTTAGAAACTACAATGCCAGCTAAGCTTTAAAAGCAAACCCAACCAACTTTATTCAGAGGGAAAACTTCAAACCTGAAATCTAACAATAAAACATTAAAACATTACTCCTCTAAATTTTCCTTTCTTCCCTTTATGGTCATACCATACTTTTAATTACACTTATGCTGGTGTGACCCAGTTTACATACTGGTGTGTGCTGGCTACCTGCCCACCTCTGCTCAGGAAAATCAGGGTACTTCCTTCTCAGCCTGCTAATTACCAGAGCTGAGAGACAGAACACACCAAAGAGACTGTTTACTCAAATCCAATTATAATGAAAAGTACAGGCATTATTACTAATTCCACTAGAACTGGTGAGAGAGTACTCTTTTCCTGTGCCCCATGGCTTCAATATCTTCTTCCACAGCTACAGAGACAGAAATATAATGTATTACTGTAACTGTACTGTAATTCACACCTCTGTCCAAGCCTCTAAACTGATTTAATAGGACACTGCTACTCTTTACATGGAATAAGCTTTAATACTAAACTATTTTAGGAAAGGACATTTATTCTGCACTTCACAGGTTTGCATATTCATAGTCAAGAATATCGTAACCTGCCCACAGGTCTGGGAAGAAAGCATTATCAGGTGGAGACTGCTATAAAATGATGACCTCAGACTACACGTGCCAAACTCTGAGCTACTGTAAAAGAAGACACATACTGGCATTCCTCCACTGCTTATCTCCTGACAAACCACAGAGTTTACAAGAAAAGTTCAGCCAGTAGAGATTCTCAAATATTTTTCTTGGCATATTTTACTAGAAATATCTTCCTCAAATTATTAATCTCTTAACTGGAATCACCAAATTTAGTGCCCTCCTTTGACCAGCTGACAATGTTGCGTCTCTTCCTAAAGGTTTCTAACAAAAAAGGGAGTTGCTTTGAACTGACTGAAAAAAGAATTATTTTCCCTCTAGAAAAAGTAAAAGTCAAAGTAAGAAAAACAGTAGAGAGGCTGAGGAAACTGGAGAGACAACACATTTGACACTAAGTTGTTTCTCTAGGTTTAGAAAGTCGTTTCCCCGGGGGGATGAAAGAAAAAACAAAAGCTCTTAAGTTCAGCAACTACTACACGATTGCACGGATATATTTGAAAAGGGAGGAATGCACAATGGGGTGGAAGTTTTAGGAGTAGTAGAGATTATTTCATTAGATCCTGGTCTGCAGGAGTCCTCTTCTTCTGAAGCAACTCCATTAACCTAATCATGGATTGGTTTTTCTCCTGGTTGTCCTCCCCTCTGCTGCAGCTCCCCACCCCCAGCCAGGCAAACACAACTCTCTGCCCCATCTGGGCAGACACAAAGGACCCACAGCCCTTCCCTACTGTAGCCACTACTGTCACCACTGCAGGCATGGCTCATCTCATAAAAAGCCAGACCAGATTACCTTATGCAACTTGCAAAATGCTCTGAGACATTTGGAATCATTTACCTTTTTACAGCATGGGAGAACTGCATTTGAAATATCCTACCTTTATTGGTTAGAGAATCCTTATCCTCTTTGGTTGTGAACCACGCTTGACTAACAGCTGATACTTCTTCATTGCCCATTGGGGAGATTTCATCCAGCTGTTCATTCTGAAGAATCTTGAAAAGACCAATATGAAATGATACAGTCAAACATTCAGTTGTTTTTCAATTTTCACTTTGCAATTAACGTGGAGACATAGTTTGAAGGCAAATTAAATCAGCACACCTCGTCACCTTGCTGACTGTTCAAAAGTGCCACGTTTTAGATACAGCACTGAAAGTATCACCTTTCTTAAAAAACCCGAGTAAGATTTAGCCTCTTAATATAAAGATGTTGTGAGAATTAATTGGTTAACATTTTTCATCTTGTTTAATGTACAGTAAGTAAGAAGAGTCTCACTGGCTGTGAAGGAAACTGGACTATGTCCACCATCTCCAGTCTAGAACTTTTAAACATGGTATACCCACAATGAAAACTGAATGTAACTGTTAGGACTAGTGACAAGACAAAGACTACTTAAGCCTGTTATAGAGCTTAATTTATAATCAAAGAATGACAGAGATAACAGATAAGCTTGTCATTTATGCAGATCACAACAGAGCATGTAATTACCAGTGGAGGGTTACCTCTATTACTCTTTGCTGTATTGCATTTCGGGCAGTAACTTAGACTACAAATAACCTCTCTCATACATAAAATTATTCAATTGCCCTTTTACAGAACAGCATTTTTACAAACAAGATCCATGCCCACATACATTTGTTTTAAAGCGTCTTATTCATTTAGTAAGCATTTCTGATACTTGTTTCCCTTTTCATTTCAATTTAAATAAAAGCATACATCAAATTGGTAAATTTTAAAGTTTTACTGTACCTGAATCTGGGTAACAGTTCCTTCATTAATCTCATCTTCAGCTACCTCAGTGGTAGCAGTCATGGTCACCTCAAAGCTCTGATCATTTTCTGAAACTTCAGAATGGGTAAGTTAGTTGCATACTTTACTCCTGAAGTGTTTTTTACACATGCTACAAGTTTTATAAATGGCTACCTTTGAACTGAAAATTTTGAAGAGCCTTATTTGGTATTTATTTGTTAACACAGTAAATTCACTAAAACGATTATCAACTGCTTCTCTTCACAAAATTTAAATATGAGTTTTGAAACCTTCAGTTTTACACTTGACTAACAGCTAAGACCTAATGTGAAACATAAACAAAATGTGTTTGATGCAAACATTTGAAAGGAAGTATTAATACTTCCTTTACAGCCTTTCTGGTATTTTCCAGTTATTAAAAGACAACATTCAAACCTTTTGGCTGCATGCTTTTTCCCCAGTCCTCCTTCAACATGATAATGCCTTTACTTCTGAGGAGTTTCTGGCTAGTTCCACCAAATAAACAGCCACTCTAGATACTGCAAATTGGTATTTTAACTAGATCTGGTTTTACTTCCCTCTGGGAGATTGTATTAAACTATCTAATATTCAATCAACTTCCTTAAGACTTATTCAGTATTCATCCTATTTTTTTTACATCAATCTCCTTTACATACACCTCAATATTACAAAACATTGAAATGCTAACTATACTGTCTGATCATTAAAAAAACCTAATCTCTTAGCAGGTGGAGAACATCTAGTTTGCTGTTCATTTACTTATCCTTCAATTTATTCAATGCACCTGTGCCTGCAGGTCTCTTCTCCACTTTAAGACAGGCTTATTTTGCCAGTATTGTATAAATATCAATTGCTGCAAAACTATCCAAGGCTGAGAGAAAAGATGATACAGAAGTACATTACAAAAATTGAGAAGAAAAAGCCCCATGGAAATATCCTAATGTGATTCAAAGAGTCCACTTTTAACCTTTACCAACAGATATTTTTGCTACAGGAGCACATAAAAGAACTTACTTGGAACTGCAACAACAGAAATGCATGGAGTAGAATCATCAAGGCTTTGATCATCCTCTGACAAACAAAGCCTCTTGTGTGGAGGTTCAGAGCTGTCTTCAGAGTCTACTTCATCAGCTTCTAACAACAAAAAAGTACCCAGGTTACTTCCTATAAGCTATCTGGAGCCTTGGACAGAGTTCTCCTAACAAAGTGGGCCAAACCAAGTATGACAGGCTGGTTCAGTGCTTTGCTGCTGCCCAGGAACTTGAAGTTATGGACAACAGCAGTTCACGCGCTTTCCTCAACGTGCACTTTCTTCGAAAATTCCATCCACAGTCTGCCAAACACAAACCAGTCTAAGGAAATTTGGGTACGTGCTTGGTTCTAAGAATCCATTTCAACTGAAATAAATCACAGCAGCTGTATCTTTGTTGGGCATACACAGGCAGTTTTGGGATTTATACCTAATTCAACATTTAATTATTCTTTAAACCAAAGCAGAACAATTCTTGCACAGTAAGCTGAACCTGAGTAGCTCACAGAATTTGTGGGCAGGGATGTATGGCGGTCAGATCACTCAAAACAAAGAAGAAAAAAAAAATACTATGCAATACAATTCTATACCATTTTGAGGGCAATGAAGAATTAGGTTCCCTTCAGTGTCCTGAGTCAAAGTCACAGAGTTCACGGTTTCTACTGTCACTGTGTCAGACTCTTCTTCAACTGTGCTCATACTCAAACCTGAAAGAGCAACATTCAGATTACATTTCTGCAGTTGGATTCCACTTGGACCATAATGCTGCTTCCATACCCCAACCAACCAGCACAACCTCCCCAAAGGAATGAATCTGCTCTTTCACAAGAAAAATCCACAATTTCAGACATTCACCTACCTTTACTTTCCTGCACACTTACATACTGCAAAGAGTAAAATCAGATAGCTTTAAAGTAACTTCTCCAGTTAAAAATAGTACCTAAACTCCCTACTCAGGAGAACTTGCAATCTACTGATTTCTTTTTTTTCCAAACACAAACCAAGGCTATTACTTTTTCAGCATTTAAGTTCTTCACATCTGATGATTTTTGTCCAATATTTATTCTGTTAATTTAATAATTCTATTACAGAACTGAAAGCTACTCAAGACCGACAAATATTTTTCTAGTGTCCTATTAGTCACAGCTGCCCTATTTATAGACTGCCAAGTTGCAAAGTTTTATTCTCCTTCCATGCATATAACTAAATGTGAAACTTGCGCTTTTTCTTTAGCATTTAAACAAGAGCAACAGAAAAATTGGTTGCAAGCAATCACCAGAACAAAAAGATAGGGAGAGAATAACTAATCCAGGATAAGCCATTGAAGTCACAGAACTAGGGCAACATGAAGAGTCTCTGATAATTTCATTTCCACCATAAAAATACTGCAATGAAACACAAAGTTTGTAAGAAATTCTACGTAAATTAAACTAGTTCTGAAATAAAACAAAGCAAAACCCCACAACAAAAGTTTTATCCAAACACAAAGAAATGTGACCTTTGCAGCTGCAGAAGATAAATGAAATCACCCCTGAAATATCCAGAAGCTTTGCAAAGATTTCATCAGTTTTAAGCCTAGTTTTGTTGACTTTGGCACAGATTTGTAAAAAGAAAATATAATCTATTTCTCCTTTAACTGCTCAGTCCTTTTTCTGTATTTACTCATATGTCAACAATAACAAAAAACTACTGTTATTTTGAAGCCACAATGTTGTTTAAAAATAACTGACTACAGCTTTAGAAAAAAGAAACCACAATCACATCACAAATTTTCCATGTACTAGGCAAGGATAGCCATATACCCATATGTAAGGGGAATTTACAACCTGGATTTCAAATTCCCTGTATAATGTAAACATTATTGCGTCAGCAGGAAATTATGTGATTTTTAATCAGAAAACATGTTCTTCGGTATTGAAGATTCCCAAGAGAAGTGTTATCCTAGAAAGATAAAACTACTGCCAGTCCTTCAAAAAAATTCTCACCTCTCGAGCTTGTTGGAAGATTTGGCACCTCTTTAAGCACATGTAGTGACTGATTCATCAAACTAAGTGATATTACCCTTCTGAACATGTAAAAAATTTCAGATATCACTGACATTTTAAATCAGAGGGTTCTCAAACTTACTTGCACATCTACCATCAGCAACAGTTCCTTGCCACATGCAAGCGTAGGACGAAGTGACTTCCTTGGGATTCATCTGCTGCTGAGTTTTACAGCCTGTGCTCTATCCTTCACTAGAAGCTGCTGTTTGCTGCATGGGTGTAATACTGATTTTAGGAACCCAATAGGGCATCCTTAATGCTAAAACATGAAGAAAGACATCCAAAGCATTAGAGCTAAATTAGAAGACTGTAACTTTTTCAACTCAGCTTGAAGTTATTCATTTAGCTTTTGGGGAGTGAACAAATTGGGACAAAATAAACAGATTCTCTTTTCCATGTTCATATGTACTTTCTGAGTAAGTTTTACTACAAGGACTTCTGTAGTAAAAATCCCTAAAGTTACCAGAAATGAGGTGGAGAATTCTTTAATTTTATGTCAACTGGTAGTCATAACATTTATTTTTCTATAATCAGCTGAAAGCACCTATTTTTCTTTTCACCACTTTAAAGGCCTGAAAGACATGAGATTTTTAAGACACATTACAACAGCCATGTATTCCACCTACAGCTATTCTGAAAGCAGTGGAAACTATAGCACCATCCACATCAGAAGATACAGCAGACCATTCCTTCTTTTCTATTGGAAGACTGATGAAAATTGAATACAGGCACAGCAAAGCTGGGTTGTTCTTTCGGCAGTTACTTGGGACTTTATGAAAATCAAACTGTGTATTTACAGGATTTGGCTACCAAATAAAAAACACAGGGCAATTAATCCCTTTGCATTCTCTACCTTGTTGGTTTGCAAATTTAGGAGGGAACAGGACACAGCATAAAAGGGATCCATACGTCCAAATGTGGCATTCCCAGAGATGGGGAGGAAGCTACACCAGGATCAGTAGCTGCTACCCTGACACTTGCAGCCAGAGCTGTAACAGGACTACCCAGACAATGGCTGAGGCAGCACATCTGAGGCCACCACTGACTCTTCTGGTCAAGTCACACATCTGCAGTTGGCAGCTCGAGCTCCCACGCATTGCAGAGCACCCGACACTCGGCACTGCACTTTGTTCAAGGACCTGTGACTTCTCAAGAAACATTCCTCAATGTAATTCCTGGATTGAGCAGGGTTTTATAACTCCTTGCCAATTTCCCAAAAACAGTTTATGCCAACTGTAGCTGCAGGCTCTCTGGGGGGGGGGGGAAATCATGTTCTGTGTAAGATACTCGAGATTCAGCATGCCTTATGTTTTCTGAGTAAAGGTAATAACCCTGACCAAACTTTGATAAAAACTGAGAAAGAGCCAAATCCTTGATTTGATTCCCATCAACTTTAATGCATAAGGCCTTGGACCACAATTGAAAACTGAGTAGAAAGAACATGAGGAATTAAGTCAAAGTCAAATGCGTATTTTGGACATTATTTTTTATTAATCAGACCATACAAATACAAGCAAACTGAAAGAAAAACCAACCAACCTGATTCTTTCAAGCTACATTTATCCCAGGACAGGAGCACCAACCCATGAATACATGAATGAGTGACCAAAATCAGGAATAACTGTGGTGGTTCTTTTGAGTGAATAGGAAACAATCTCCAGACCTTATAAACCCCACTGTTTTACTTTAAAATAATGATGTGGCTACCAGGTACTCTGAACATACATCAAATATGACACAGGACCACCTGGAGTTCACAGTGAGCTCAGTGGCCAAAGGCCTTTGATGCCTTCTCGTGATCCCAGCTGCAGGACACTGCCCTCGCTGGATGTCCTCGGTTCATCATGGCGTGGCAGCCGGAGCTGTGCTAAACAATGCCAGACCACAGCAGAGGCTTTGGGATGTGCCACGTGAATTCTGCTCATTACACACACCTGCACATCCACACATCTGCTCTTGCACATCTGCTCTCCAAAGTTAAATACAAAGTAAATGACAGCCAAGGTTTCTTAATGAGTGAGAATTAGGACCTGAGTAGACTCATCACCTCCAAAATATCACCTTCTTTTCACAACTTCACTAGATGTGCTTTTGAAAATGCAAACAAGTTTTACTTTAAACAAAAGCCTTACTTGAATTTTAAATGAATAACCCAAGACTTTTCTTTAATCCTTGATTCAGATACATTCTTTACAGAGATGCCAATCTATCACTAATATTTCATGTTCTGAAGGAGGGTGTGAGCTTTTGGGGAAAGAGAACACTGTTGGATAGACATGCACTGAAAAGTGTGGATGGCCATAATCCATAATGAGATAGCACCTTAGAAATCAGTGTCAATTCAATAAGCATTTTTTGCCTTGCTGGATTTCTGTGTCTATTTACCAAACCGAACATTTTTTAGAGCTAGCTGCATTACAATTTCGAACAGGTTTCAACATGCAACCAAGGAGATGGGAAAATACTTTGTCTACAAGACTCATTTAATACAGAATTGCAATATATATTTTCCACTAAAGCCAAATAATGGAGTGGTTCTTATTTATTTGGGAAGCATGCAGCAGAGTTAGACAGAAAAAGACTCACAAAGCTGATTTTACACCAAGCTAAAAAAAAAGGTAACACCTTAATACAAAATTCCTTTAATTCTAAATAACCCTCATCTGGCAGATGGGCTCAATTATTCTGAGGGCTGTAAAAATTAATCACTTCTAAGAAATAGTATTTTTACTCTTGCAAGCAGAATTCTGTCATTGCCCCTAGTTATTAACTGAATGTTATGTCTAGTCTTCAGAGAACTGTTGTAAATCTTTTAAAATTTCTATATGAAGTTGTATTAAAGGCTGCTCTCTCTGCACTGGGCAACAAGTATGTTTCACTAAGTCCTGTAAAAAGCAAAAACTGAAGATTATTAAGGGAGGCTTCCAGTTACTGTGACATTTAACTGGAACAATCACACAGAATGCATTGGGATTTCGAGGCATTCGTTCAAGAGTAACACAAAGGAAACAAAGTCATTACAGGACCTCACACTTTAGGAAGCCTGACTGTTTAGTGTACTCCACACCAAGTCAGTACTTCATATACCTTATCAGGAGTTTTTACTATTCAACTAGTGCCAGTGCTGTCATGCTAATATTCAACAACCCCCCCGAACTTTACTCCAGACCAAATCGGTTCTGCTCAAATTTAAAATTCCACCATGCAGAAATTTTCTCTAACAGCTGCCAACAATGGATATGAAAAGGAACCAAACTGGACAGACACCAATCACAAGGATCCAGAGACCTGAGTTTGGGGCATACATGGATTTATTAATCTGTATCAGCATGAAATTAGAGTCCTTTAGGAACAGCTGCATCCTAGTCATCAGTGGTATTTAGAGAAGTGGGCCATCACCGAAACAGAATATATGGGAGACACAATGGGACAAAGTGTTCTCATTTGCATTGATCCAAACTTGGCAGAACTCCATGAATTCTAGCCTGTCCAGTGAAAGTTTAATAAAAAGCACTGAGCATGCTTTAAATGTCACACAGGGGAAAAAAACCAACACAAAACAAAATAAAATCTATGTCCCAGCTCTTTCAAAAGAAATAAACACAGAAAGTTTCTAGGTTTTTTTTTCAGTAACTGGCTCTTGGGCACAAGGTTATGGTTATGGATAGAAACCTTAGTACGTATCAGATGTACCAAAATTCTTTTCTCTTCATGTACAGTGCAACTCCAGTTTCATGCTAAGCATTCCAGTAACTTCTTCACCTTTATAAAAAATGGGTAGAATTTTAGCATGCAAGAAAAATACCAAAAAATTATCATAACTATAAGACTGATAAGCAAAGAGAAGTCTCTCTTGCTTTCTGATGCACAGACGAGCATAGAAATGATGGTCACAAAAAAGGACCTATTAGAACATGCAAAATACAGTAGAGAGATCTTTGTCTCTTATATGGCCACTTTTCATAAGTTTGTATGGTTGAGACAAAAATCGGTATTTTGGGGCATTCTACTTACAGAATTGTAATTAATGTTCAATCTTTTCAGTAAGTCATAAAGCATCATGAAGTTGTTTATTATTATAATCACGTGAAATTATGTAAATGAGAACAAGAATGAGATGGGTCCATCTCACTGCAGAACCTGCATCTTCTGGTTTTGCAAAGGAATTCTAACTATGCTGTCAAGAGGCCAACTTACATCTGTAGCCAGAGCGGCGCTGGCAAACAAAAAGCATTTTCTAGATTACTTCAACTTACAATAGCCAGGTGGGGCTGAACAGTGTAACTCTTTGTGAATGAATACATAGCAATACTATCAGTCAGCTGAAGAAGTACCTGGTACAAGTGTAATACTCTTCACCACACCCAAAGCCACAAACAACAATAAAAAACCTCAAAAAAGGAGAAAAAAGAAAGGGAAAAAAATAGGCTTTTTCTGACCGGAATCCTTTATTTTGGCAAAACAGAGCATAGCTCTAGTGCACAAAATCTTGGTACCGCTCTAAGATGAAACCCCTGATCTTGGCAGAGCCGCACATCTCAGGCTCCACTTACCCTAAGCAATCACAGATCACAACTCTCTGGGGAAAAAATAGAGATTACGAAACATAACAGATAAAACCCACAAGCTCAGGATACCCCAAGAGCAGACCCAGCGAGAGGGAATCGAGAAATTCAAAAGCGATCGTGCAGGTGGCCTCTTATTACAGGCATCCAGATATGGGGGAGGGAAGGGAGTTAAAACCAGAAACAACAACAGCAATTTAAAAAAATAAAACTTAATAAACAAAACAAACGCGCTGGCCGGCCTCCCCTTGCCCTGCCCTCCCAAGCGAGCCGGGGCTTGGTGATGTCCAGAGCCAGTCCGTCCGTCCGCTTCCCCGTTTCTCTGTGAGCAGCGCTCCCGACGCCCGGCAGCTCCCCGGGAAGGCGGGGAGTGGCGGCCCAGGGCTGCCCCAGGGCTGCCCCAGGACAACAGCGGGCGGGAGGCAGCGGCCCTGCCGCGGCACTGCCCCCGGGGCGGCGGCTCCGGGCCCGCCTCAGCCGCCGCTGCCCCGCGGCCGCCAGCGCCGCCATTTGGCCCCGGGCGGCCGCCGCCATTTTCCCGTGCCCTCGGCTGGCGGCGGCGCTGGACGGCCCCGCCGTGGGCTCCGCTGCCCGCCCGGCCCTGCCCGGCAGCCCGGCCCGAACGCGCCGAGCCGCGGGACCGCACACGGCCGCTCCCCGCCCCGTCCCCTCCGCCCGCGGCCGCCGCCGCTGCCCGGAGCTCCCGGCCCCGCGATCCCGCAGGGCCCCGCGCACTTACTTCCTGTTTTGGGTCCGGGCACTTGAGAAACCAGGATGGAGACTCCCAAGTACCAGGATGGAGGCGCCGGGCGGCGGCGGGCGGCGAGCGGGGGAGGCGGAGGCGGCGGCGGGGCGAGGCGCTGCGAGCCCGCCGGAAGGGCCCGCGCTCGCCCGCCCGGCGCTTCCGCCCGCCCGCCCGGCGCCACAGAGCGCGCGGAGCGGGGCCCGGAGCGCCGGCGGCGCCACAAAGCTCCCGGCGCCTTCCCCGCCTCGCTGAGGGGCCCCGGGCGACAGAGCCCCTGAACGTACACACGGCCTTCGCCGCAGAAACACGGAATCGATTAGGCTGGGAAAGACCTCTGAGGCCATCGAGTCCAACCTACCGAATACCAGCCTGTCAGCCAGACCATGGCACTCAGTGCCACGTGCAGGCCCCTTAAATGCTTTCAGCAGTGGTGACTCCACCACCTCCCTGGGCAGCCCATTCCAGTGTTTAATCAACGGATGTCAATCAGTTTCTAATCAATGGCCACACATAGGATGGGGGTTCTGGAGCATCTCTCGTGAGGAGAGTCTGTGGGAGCTGGGCCTTTTTAATCTGGAGAAGACTGGAAGGGAATCTCAATGCATATGGATATCTCAAAGACGAGTGCCAAGAGGATGGTGCCAGACATTTCTTGGTGGTGCTCAGCAGCAGGATGAGGAGCACTGACCATAAACTAAAGCACAGAAAGTTTCACCTTAACATGAGGAAGAACTTCTTTACACTGAGAGTGACACATCACTGGAACTGGCTGCCCAGGGAACTAGTGGAATCTCCCTTTCTGGAGACATTCCAAACCCACCTGGATGCGTTCCTGTGTAACCTCTTCTGGGTGACCCTGCCTTGGCAGGGAGGTTGGACTCGATAGTCTCCAGAGATCCCTTTGAATCTTAACCATTCCGTGATTCTGTGATCACTTTTCATTTCCCTCCTGCCCAACAACCTCACAAAACCAAGGCAAATTATCAAAAATAATCCATAAAGCCGAGAATAAACAAGCATGTAGCGGTGCCCAGCTTGTTGTGCTTGCTGTCTTGTGGAATGGGTGCCTGTGGGTGCCGTGATCTTTGGCAAAAGAGCTGAGCTCCTCGCAGACAAACCAGGCACATTAAGGGCAAGAAGGTGTATAGCATCCCCTACCTGCAATTTTTTGTCTAAAAACCTCATTGCACATCTACCACAAGGCCCCTTTTTGGCCACTTCCCTTATGTGTGACCTCCAGCCGCGTTCTCCCCAAACCTTGGGAGCTTTAAAAAGTGTTTTTATGGGAAGACAGGGCAGTTTAGGGAGGAGACATTGGACATGAAATTGTGGTGGTGAAAGAATGGAGGTGAAATGCATAGCTAGGACAAGAAGGTAGCTAGTATATGGAACTGAAAGCAGGATTTCTAAGATTTTTCCTTTGTTCAAAGGACATTTAAATTAACTCTGGTCTCTGTGTACTCGGTATTTCTGGACATTAAACCTCAGGAATGCCAAGTTCCATACCCAATAGTTGACTTCCAGGGAAAAGATGAAGTGCCTGGTACCCTTAGGCACTAATTGGCCAAAGCAGAGCTACAATTTGCTATTCTAGGGTTGCATACAGCTGTTGGACTCATCAGCCATGATCTCTTGCAGCTTCTGGGCTTTTTCCCCCCAGTTTTTGCAGCAAATGAAGCATGGACACAGTATTTGCCTTCTTTGAAGTACATGTCTGTTTTGTTGTTGTTGTGGTGGTTTCTTGTTTCTGGGTTTGTTTGGTTGGTTTGCTTTTGTTTCAAGGCAGCTATGGGCTTGCTTTAAAATTCACAGGGTACCACTTCCTTGACCTGTACGAAAATGCATCATCGGGGGGGCTGTGTTCAGACTGCAGGAAGCAATACTTCTGAAATTTCATGTAAGTCTTCACCATGTGAAAATTTCTAGAAAGACCTCATGCAGTAAGCAGCAAACATGAAGAGGACTCCTTCCATAAATCAGTTTCCCAATATGTCATCACTTATGAGCCTTTTCCATGCTGAATATAAAGCCTTTCTCCTTATTATATTTTTATCTTATTTATTTGGATGTTGATTGTAGAAAGCATTATTTTAATTGCAAAATCTCTATGTCCTTTTACACAGTGGTGTTGTTCTGGGACATATCATAGTGAGATATAAAGACGATAAATTGTGAAGTGGCAGCACATTGAGGACTGGGCCACTGGGATTTTTTTGCCACCATTTTAGTCACAGATCTGCAAGACTATGCACAGTTTTGGAATGATGACCTCTGTTTGTGCCCCATTCCCTGTTTATGCAATAGAAAGGATATAACAGATATGTGCTATAACCACACTCAGAAACATTCCCTTTAGATCAGGTTCAAGGTATGTGTAGATAGAATGATGACTGGAGTTCTCTGGTGTTTCAGGATCAAGATGAAATCTTTC
Source organism: Corvus hawaiiensis (assembly GCF_020740725.1). Lineage (NCBI taxonomy): Eukaryota > Metazoa > Chordata > Aves > Passeriformes > Corvidae > Corvus > Corvus hawaiiensis. The sequence goes on along the minus strand of NC_063216.1, from coordinate 72,755,542 downwards.
TCTGTAACAGACTCCTGTTCCATGGAGCAAATGAGGTTCATCAATCCTGAGTTACCCCGTGTTAATGGAACAATTACATGCATCTATACCTATTTAACTTGATGAAAGACTCAAACACAGAGTTTGCTATGGACTTAACAATCTCTTTTTTAGATTAAGTTAGCTTTTCACTAACTCATACTGAGTTTTCTTCAGAGGCCCTGTGTTCCTGGTAGCCACAAGGTGTCCCTACTGCCATGTGCTCCAGACCCACCAGTTGCATCTCAGAGATGGAGCATCTCTCCCTCTGCTCCAATTAAAGCCCAATTATCATTGCTCTGTAGGTACAGCAAACTTACTCCTCGTCAGGAATTAGGGGAGGAGTGAGACTGTGGTGCTGCTTGATAAGGCAAAGATGTCAGAAGGAGGATCGACATGCTGATGACTCACCGTAAATCCTGAAGGCAAAGTGTGAATTTAATAATCCTAAATCTGATTCCGTGGGTGGTGACAGAAAGCTTGGTGCAGATCCTTTTTCATCATAGAAGAAATAAAGTTTTATTCTGCAAGATTCAGGAGAAAAAATGCAAAATGTAGAAAAGGCCTTGATTCCTGTTTATGAGGTTTTTCATATTTACATAGATTTCTATTTGTGTAGATATGTATCTCATTATATATGGGTATAGCAAATACATTCATTACTCATTGACAGAAAAAATATTTATATATATAAACGATCTAGTATTTCTATAACACTTGTTAATTTATATGCTCACAGTTTGGTAGGGGCTGGCTATGGAGAACTGCTCAGGCTGTGAAGAGCTGCCACGAAAGAGAGAGATGCCAGAGAAGGAGTACCAGGGCATTGGTGGCAGCCTGTGTGGGTTCTTCACTGCAGAGTGAATCTCCTGTAAGAAAAATTATTACCTTGTGGCCTGGCCTAGGAAGAATCCTATAGAGAGCACTCACTCATCCTGAGACCTTGTCTTTGGTGACTGTCGCAGTGACCGCTGCTGTCCGCTGCCCAAGCTAGCTCCAGCGGTGTGCGGCAGGAGTGGGGAGCAGCTGGAGGCACGGAGCTTTAAGGCTGCCCTCTGAAGCCTCTGCTCTACCCAGGGGAGCACAGGCTCCAGGCACTGTAGCAGTCAGCAGCCCTCGAGGAAGGGAAAGATAAAAAGTAGCGGGGAGGCTTGCCATGGGAGGTAATCTAACTTTATTGAAGGGAGTCCATGGCGAACAAGCAACAGTTGCTGAGCGACCATACCTTATAAAGGGGGGTTGAACAAGGGGAGTAACCCAACTAGGGACCAATAGGCAGATCAGGAGGGAGGGACACTGGATGGAAGGACTCACATCTGGTCCAATGGTCTTGGTGGGTGGAGGGAGAGGGGTCACATGCCCCACTGGGGCATCCAGGTTCAGGGGATTTCCAAGAGGGGAGGTATCTGAGGGGGCAGGGTCTCGGGGGATTGATGGCGACCATATAAGGGTAATTAGGGAGGGCTTGGGTGACAGACACAGAACAGTCCAGAACTCCGGGAGGGGTTTGGGTGATTGATAGTGCCAGAACAAGAGGAGGGGATAACCATTTTTGGGAGCACTGGGGGAATGGCTTGGATCTGGGACAGACCAACTGGGAGCAGAAGTAGGGAAGGTAGAGACGAACCATTAGGGTAAAAGAACATACAAAAATACAATAAAAACATCGCATCACCACAGGTGACAATCTCATAATTTCCTGACTTGCACCTGTGTGAGGCTGTAATGGACTGACCACCTTGAAAGTCTCTATGTATTCATTTTGAGTGCCTGCTCTGTCACTTAACCTCTGTCAGAGTCCTGGAAAATGTTAGAGAATGGTAATGTATTCAGGACCCTCAATACACAGTCTGCAGAGCTGAGAATGATGGCATTTTCCGTTCTTTTTTCTGCAAACCTCTGCTGAGACACCTAAATTCTGATGGCAGTCAGTGCAGGCTGCACACCTACAACCTGGGTTGCTATCTGGAGGTGCCCACTTCTCTCCATACCTTGGGGCCATGGCAGTAGCAATCCCACTGAACCCAGTCCAAGACTAGGAATGGTTTTGTTGGTACGGCTAAATGGGAGGAAGAAAAAGAATCAGAGTTCCAGAGACAGTGAGCAGAGGACAAGGTCTACATGGATCTGAGCTGCCAGCGACATTGGGATGAGCCATTCTTCCTGCTATTGTGCTTTGTTTAGCAGGAAGGCAGCTGTGCAATTTACAGTATCCATAAGGATTTGGTGTTTGGAGGGGATATCCGGGAAAACTGGAAGGAGGAACTGGTTTCTCTAAGATGGGTGTATGGACAGCGGAAGAGGAGAAGGAATGAGACTTCACAGGATCACTGGCAGATGAGAGGAGCAGATGGGGCCCAGCTGGGAAGTGCTTTGCTGTGTGCTACCAAAATCAAAGGCACTGATGGCAGCGTGTCATGGGCGTTCATTAGAGAAGCCCTCCCGTTGAGTCATGAGGTGCAGAGAGGATGTCCCTTACTTTCTAAAGTCCTTCTTAGAGAGGAGCCTGAGTGTAGCTGGATCCAGTCTGAGCAACAGTTTATGTTGACTTTGTCAACAGTTTATGTCTAAACGTTTATTTATGCATAATCGAACCTTTATACAACTTTGTCCTACAGGATTAAGGATGGCAAACCAGATGTATTTATATAAATATATATGATTTATTATGATAATGATTAGACAAAAAGATCTTAATCAGAATTATTTAGTACAAAGTACAGGAGCTATAACTATTCTAATATAGTGCACTATGAAGCGATATTGAAGCAATTGCATTAAAGCAATTGTATTAAAGCAATTGTATTAAAGCTAGCAAGAACAATTATTAAGTAGAGATTGATGTTACTCACCCATACCAATGACTGTAGGCAGATTTCTTTCGCTCAGCCTTGAGGAATAAGCGTGAGGGATGTCCCCACTGAAGGGAGGAATCCCCACACATACACCCTAAGGATGTTAGAAGACCCCACTGTTAAAATTTGGAACTGGGCTTTTATAGTATAAAGTGATGCGCTGTCAGTCATATGTCTCCAGGTCAGGTGTGTCAGCTCAGCACCTCCAGGTTAGTGATCAGTAGTAGCACTTGTTTGTTCTTTTATCCTGGTATCTTACCAGGTCTACCACATCTTTATCTCACTATGAGGATGTTTAACTTTGAGATTGATGTATCATACTGGTTTCAGCATTATTCAGCACCAAAAGCAGCATGAGGTTCCCTTCTTCATTTACCACTGATAGCTTTGGAAGTAGAGCATTGTTCGAGTTGTTTTCCCCATTCCAGGCAGAGCATCCTGCTACACAGGGGGAGGCATGAGGAGAAGGTGGCAAATGCAGTTCTTTCTGCATTTGCAAAGGTGAACAGGTGCTTTCTGCATGGCATTGTGCACAGGTTGTGTGCGGGGACCATGGGTGGACAGGGGGACTGTGGCTGTGTAGGGGAGAGAGGGACAACCTGAGGGCCAAGAGCTGCTTCCTTGGCTTATGTCACCCATAAAATCCCAGGATTTGAAGCTGTATGCTCATGATCTTGAACTCTGATGAGTTAAAGGTGTGGGAGGAAAATGATGTATTCCACAGTGGAAAAACTTGTCCTGTTTTGGAGCTGCATGTTGATTTATGTTACGTAGGTTCAGCTTTTTGGCAGCTTTTGTTAAATGCTGTGTTATTGTGAAAGCAATGACAAACCTCCTGTGCATTTGAAGGGGATAAATTAGTCTTAGGGAAAATGTGCCCTTTATGGTGTAGTTCTACTGTCTGCTAGCAGATGGTGCTGCGATATATCCAGGAGCTGGGAACCAGCTTTTTCAACTTTGAGGGGATGTGAGAAAGCAGCATCTCCTTTATATTTTCATTAGGGTTTGTTCCTAAATTTGTTTTACTACAAAATGAAATTCTTCTCCTCTTTGTTGTTCTGCTTCCAGCTTCGACCATCTAAACAGGTCAGCCAGTTTTATTTTTGCCTCTTTGGATTATGACAGGGCTGGCAGGCAGAATGCAACTCAGACCCAAATCCTTCCACTGGAAGAAAAGCTATTCATGGCATTATTCCCCACAATGTAAGGTTTTCTTATGTTTACAAAACTGGCTTTTTTGGCCTATGCTGGTCTTGCAGACTTTAATAGCAGTCTGAAGTTTCTGTCAATAGATATACCCGAGACACAACCTAAACAACCCCTGAGAGTCACTTCTGCCCTAGTTTTTAATGGTTTTTTTATCTCACATGCTTGATACTGTGATCCACTGCTGATTGTTTTTCTTGCCATGTGCAGTGTGATTAAAGGTTTGTCTCAGTGGTTTCTTTCTGGGAAACAAAAAACCCCAGAACCAACCCAAACGCTTTTTTATATTGAAAAAAAGAGAATATTTGAAGGAACTAGTGAAGGATGGGATCAGCCTATTTAATGTCTAAATTTAAATGTCTAAAAAGCTGCTGAAAAAGTAGGGATAGATCTCATTTGCTTTCTAGAACTGCTGTCCAAGAGGTGCTTAAACTCTTCTTGCTTTGCTTGGTAGGTCCATGGAGCACCTGTATTCTTGGAGAGTGGCTGAAAATGCTAGAGCTAAAGGTCAGAAGCACCAAGAAGAAAGACCCTCTTCCTGCAGCCAGCACACTTGGAGCCAGACAAGGATTTCTGTCACTAGCCTCAGGTTTTTCCTGTGAGGGTGTATTCTGAAAGTCCAGGGAACTGCATGTGAGACTCCTGTTTTGTCCTGCCCAGCTGAGCATTAGGCTTTCTACCCTGGGTTCGTGTCAGACTCCGTGTAAGAAGAGAGGGAGCAGATCCCCCCACCATCCCTGCCAGAATGCTACATGACTGAAATAATCTGGGTTAAGAAAAATGTCCAAAATAGGTAATTATTGCCATTTTTCTGCTTCGCCCTAGATCTTTCCAGTGACCCAGTTTCCAGCACAAACCCATAAAGTTGTTAAAAAGTCAGAGAAGAGAGCTGCAGGATGTGAGCAGAAGTGATTGCAGGGAGACATCTCTCTGGGTGGCTTCACTGCTGAGGAGAACATGCCCATGGACCCATGCTCCACACTGAGGAGGAGCCTGGACAGAAGCCTGCTAGCTCACAGGGAAGGAATTGTGCCAGAAGCTCTCATGAAAAAAGAAGTGAGCACCTTTTTTTCCTGGGGAAATGTTTGCATTTGCATCAGAAGGACCAGGGAGAGGTCCCTGATGTTTGAGCACATCTGGACCTCAGGTAGTATTTTCCAAACTCAGCACTTCATACATAACATCAATAATGTCAGTCCAGTCCTGCATGGCCAAGTTCTTCAGATACATTTATCTTGCTGATGGTAATTCCATCTGAACTCACAAAGAATCAATGGGTCTCAGTGCAAGATTATACCCAGTGCCAGGGCCCAGTTCCAGTGGTGATTTAAAGTGCCCAGGTGCCTTTTCCTGAGCTCTCTTGTGTTCAGAGCAAGGCTCAAACATTCTGGGTGCTCAGTAGAGTGGATTTCTGTGCCCATGTGCCCATGCACTCCTGTGGGGAAGTATGAGCATGAGTATGAGTGTGAGAAGTTTGTGTCTTGGAAAATCCATGACAGCATAGGACCAGAAACCCAGGCCACAACCAGTTTGTTTTTTCCAATTACAGACATGCAAAAACTGGTGAGAATAATCTTCAGAAGCAATTAAAGCAGTAAATCAAATTTGACAATTTAAAGGGCAGTGGTCAGGATAACATTTTCCATTTCCAAAAGTGACAGTGATATGTTTCTGGACCTCAAACAGGTTTGTGTTTCCCTGTGATTTAAAAGAAACATGTTTCACATTCTAATCTGATTTCCTAGGCTAGAGAAGAAGTGACTAAATGAGCTGATAATACCTGGCAGCTGTCAAATGACTTCTTGCCATCTAGAGAGAAACAGAAGAACATATGTTCTGATCTCCTGCTACTTAAGTTAGAGGATGAAAGAAATAGAAGGGGTTTAAGTTGGAAATGAGATCATGTATTATGCCCTTCGGACAGCATGTAATCTGGCTAATGGCATCACAGAGTTATATAAATAACTTCATTAAAATGAACTTGTTAAATGAGCTAAATAAATCAGACTCATTTGTCAAAGAGCTGGGATGAAATAATCAGGTTAATTTAAAACTGCTCACTGGGGGGATGATTCCTGAATTTGTTCCACCCGTGAAACTGCTATCAATGGCTTCAGTCACCAGTGGGAGCCCTGAGCCCAGTGTGAAAATGCAGACTGGGATTCCACATTTGCCTTTCCAGGAGCTGTCTCTTGTGTCTGTAGCAGTCTCCAGGGTCCCATACTGAAGGTATGTGTTCCAGGGCATTTAGAGCATTGTCCAAGACCCACCAGATCTAAATCCTTCTCTGGTGTCTGGGAGCTGTTCAGCCCTGTAGTCTGTGCTTTGCTGTCTGCTCTCTGCCTCAGAATGAATGGTAAAATTAATTTTAACCAATTGCTTCTGGCACCTGTCCCTGCCTTGATGGGAGGACTATGTGATGGCTCAGGTCTTTTCCTCACAATTAATTCAATGCTTTGTGCCTAAATTTTCCCTTTCCTCATTAAGCCCTTTACTTTAGCAGTATCTGCAGAGGTCAGAAGGATAAATCTACTTCTTCAGGCTAGAGATGGACTTGCTCCTCTGCGGTCTCCACACCCCTTACCTTTGTAGGGGTGAATAATAACCTGCTGTAAACTCACTCCACTGCAGGAGCCAGTCAGACTGTGCAGAATTACACCAGCTAATGATGTGAATCTGTAGGGAGTGAACAAGTAGGAAGATTGTCCCAGATACAGGCTGTCTGTCTGTTTGTCCTTCCTAGTTTACTGAAAATCTCAGGTTTTAACTTGTGCTCCAGTGTAAGAAGAATTGCTCATATGCCATCATCATGCACTGGACATCCCACTTTTACCAGATGACCAGTTTTCTCTTTGTTGCATTTTGGATACTTTACATAGTAGAGGGACAGGATGAGAACATGGATCTCAGAGAAAATGAGTTTATAATCAGCATTTACAGACAGGCACATTTCAAACAAAGGAGTGAGGAATCAATGCTTTGTGTTTATGTCTTCCAGGATCACAGTTTTGAGTACACACATTGTGCTCCTACACAACGAATCTGCCCTGAAGTGCCTGTAGCTGGCAGCTATGAATCTATCAAATGAGAAACTGGACTGTGAATTCAGCTTTCAGGAATAAAAAACCTTTCAGCTCTTTAATACCTCTCAGTCCTGCCCTTTGGTTGTGCTCCAGCACAGGTGAAGGGTTGTGCGAACATTAGGCTGCAAGACAAATTCTTTGTTCCCAGAGCACTGATTTATCCAGCCTGGTTGCTGGTAGCAACCTCTGGGCTATTCTAGCCCTGTGAGATGAAAACAAGTTTGGGGATCTGTTCACAGGTGGATACTCCAACCTCACCCCCTCCTCCTGTTTCAGTCAGGTGTGTGACATCCTGCCAGAGGACTGCCCTAATCATAGCTTGTCCGTCAGTCCACTGGTCTGTACCTGTGGACCAGTGCATGGCTGTGCTTCCCTTGGAGCACCCGGTCCATATAGGGTTTGGGTTGTTGTTTTGAACAATTTGGGAACTTGTGAAAGTTCCCAAAGCCATGCAGTCACCACCCACCTCTCAGGGGGGTCAAATCAGGAGCAAGTGCTAGGCAGAAGCTAAAATGCCCTCCCGGAGGCTAGGATACAGGGGAGCATGACAAGTTGATCCCCAGCTATGAGCTGCAGGACACAGTCCACAACCAGCTCAAAAAGGGGTTGAACTGAGAAATTCTAGACTTGTTATCAGGGTTTTACCATTGGCTGAGATTCCCTCTTCCCCCAGGTCCGAGTTACAGGGCAGCTTTCTCCTCTGACAGCTGTTAACACAAATGTCAGCTCACCCGGGGCCAGCACAGCTGCAGTGTTTGTGCAATTCACATTGATATCAGGCAGCAGCCGTATGTGCGGGGCCAGAGGTTGCAGTGCTGTGGTGTTTGGGATGTGATGCTGGAGGATGTGCTAATCCCTTAGTAAATGTCAGAGTGCTGCTGCACTGGGGATTGGATCATGTCCAAGCAGAAAACTTTTTTTTGAGCTTGCAAATGATTTGTGAGTTTCTTCATTATGATAATTTTGAGAGTGCAGGTTTCTCTGTATAGAACTCCTATGAAAGAAAAGGAGTGATCCTCCTAGGGATTTGAAAGCATCTGGAAGATCTTGTGGTTATATATTTATATATTTTTTTAATTCATGCCAGATGGGTCATATCCTCCTCATTTATATGGCTGTAAATCTTGGATTTATCCCACCTGGATGACTCTTGTCAGAATCTGTCCAATGTTTTTTAGCAGATTGTCAGTCTAAACTGATGAAGTTAACCAGTAAAATCACTCTTACCAGTGAAGTGATCAGTACATTTCAAGTGTCAGACTCATTCCTTCAACTCATTTGTAAAAGCTTTCTAACCATCTTGAGCCAACCAGAATTAAAATAAAGGGCAAAATGTTACTCTCACGAACATATGGCCACATTCCTGCATTGTAGCAGTTCAGTGCTGTACTACAAATTGCATCCTGGTTCCTGTTACAATTTATGTTTTCATCTGCCTGATCTTTTTTAAAATGAATTTGTTCTCAAATTAAATCAACACAAATCTTTAGCTATGGCATGTAGTTGCTGGCAGGGCACCTTTCACTGCAGCTCAGTATCTAGAAGGAGCAGGAGGCAGGGTCAGAAGATGGTGGTGATGACAGAGGTCACTGGGTGACAAAAAGAAATATGGGAGGGATACTTCAGCTGGATGGAGAATCTGTATTTCCATCTCCTTCTCTCACTTAATCTGAAATGTTTCCATAATTCAGAAACACAGCTTTTTCAAACATTGATAGCAAGGCAAAGCTATGAGCAGCAAATGAGGCATTATAACGTAAAATAACCAGCTTTGCCCATCAGTGTAAGGAACAGTGAAAGGATACCTGGCCTGTCTCTAACAGGTGATTCTGAGTTAACTATCTAGGAAATCTTTTTCATCTCTGCAGCTGATATGTCACTGGTGATCAGAAAACTCTGTTTGAGGGGAAAAAAAGCATCTCTGCTTATAGAATTGACAAGAAAAACAAGAAATTACAAAATCCCTTTTTTTCCCCCCTCAAATGAACAATATACCAATTAAAATACTCTGTCATCAATCAGCTATTTTGGAAAGAAAATCTAAAGTCATCAATGTTAAAATCATAGTCTTGAGATCTGTTTCTTACATGTTCTTCCTTCAAGGACAATGTGAACATCCATATGAGCAGGAGAAATTTTAAAAATGAGTCCTCAGCATTCTCACTGTGTAAATACCTTAGTATATTCTAATGTCAATCATGACTGATTCTATGAATTTAGATCAGGAATATATATGATGGGATCCCAAGCTATAAAATGTTTTAAATGATATTTGGGTATTTAGGACCTTTTTCAGAATGGCTGAAATCCAGGGAATGATACAAGTTAAAGAGCCTGAATTTGAGGTCCTTGCACAAGAGCTGCAAGTCCCTTTTAGACTTTGCAGATTCCCTGCTGAGAAATATTGTCAGCTATGGCAAATAGAAATAATTTCCATATATAACATCAAAAATATTTCCAGCTGTGGCAAACAGCCCTATGATTAGAGAGCCTAGCAATTCCTAATTCTTTTGGGGAAAAAAATAGTTCCAGTTACATATATGAAAAAAATCTTTAAAAACACCTCAGCCTTCTTGATAAGACAGCCTTTAATAATTCACTTATCTCTGTAGTGAGTATTAGACACCACAGGCATTGTGAGGAGTAAATGGAAAAGTATGGAAAAGGAAAAAAGCCAAAGTACACTGCAATTGACAGTGAATATTGAAGTTATCAATTTGATAAAAGAACAAATAAATACTGTTGAGATATATATATATATATATATATGCAGTGATGTGGCTGAAATCAATTATTTAATTTGTTGTTTGTGCTTTGTTTTGTTGGTTGGTTGGTTTTGTTTTCTTTTTTGCTTATCAGTACTGTGCCTTTAATCTCAGAGCTGTTTGCTGCCTGCAGCAGCAGCAGCTGAGAGTCAGGCCAGTCCATCTTTCAGGTCTGATGCAGGATGCTGCACAGATTTCTGGCTTTTTCCCCTGTCCTTCCCTTTTTAATGATGGTTTGACCACAGAAGCTCTTCTAATTGACAGGAGAGATGCTGTAGCCTTTTATACTCTGCTCTTTCAGGCTGATGGAGTTGCCTCCACTCTGATCATTGGTAGCAGCAAGTCAGGCTCCAGCATTAAAAAGGTTTCAGGTGCAGATTTCCAGCGTGCTCTGAACTCATCTCTGAGTATTTTCTAAATGTGTAGCTGCTTATGTCTGAAGCCAAGGCAGAGAGGCAGCAAAGGTCACTTGTAGAGATTATGTCTACATCCAGCCTTCTCCCAGTTTTCATAACATTCAGATGAAGGGATTAAGAGGTGGCCCCTGTCAGAATTTAGCAGGATAAGATATTTTCCCTGAGTGCCATGTGAATTTGTGTGAAGTCCCTCTCGCTCTGTTGATGCCTTTTCCTGGTCTTAAAATCAAGAGTCATTCATGGTTAGAAGGGAAAAAGGGACTTTACCTTGGTATTTATTTTAAGGATCCTTAGGTGCACTACGTCCAGGTCATATGCATTGAAATGCACCCCGCAAAAATGCCCTCCCCAAAAGATCTGGTATAACATTATAGGTCTTACTAATTAGCACATCTATCAAAAATTCCCCAATGAGAGGTTCAAGTGAGCCCCCCTCCCCAAGGAACCTTCCCCTGGATGGTTCTATCTTAGTTTACAGAATGTGTTCTGGAGAGGACCTTGGGGTCTGGGGCACACTAACCTCTACCTACAAAGCTTCTAAAATGTTTGGTCTCCGGGCTGAACAAACAAGTCCAAGAATGTAGGCAAAAAGCACTAAGAATACAGAAGCTGTAAAAAGGTATAACAGGGGTATAAAAGAAAAGGCAAAAAATCATCATGGCATCACTGTGACCTTCACAGAATCTGCCAGTCAAGTTCATTTTTTCTGTGCAGCTATTTTTTAACCTCACAGTGTGTGATAGCTCTATTATGTGCATGAAGAGCCCAGAGAGAGGTGAATATCTCAATGAAGAAGTGACGAAAATATAATGTATTCCCCAGGTATTATTTCTATGCAACTTCATTGCATTAAGTCACAAAAAAATAGCAGAGAGAACTAACTTCCCAGTAAATTAACAAAAATGTCTGTTTTGTGCTTTGCCAATAAGAGAAAGGGGAGCCAAATTTATCAGAAAGAAAAAAACCTCTGAAAAAACTAATTTACCAACAGTTCAGCAGCATATATGAGAGTCAGGCAGCTTTCTGTAGAAATGACTCTGTTTTCTATTTGCTCATTGCAGGTAATCATTGCTTTTTGATTTGGACAGCTCTGTGCAAATTTATTTTGTTCTGCTTCTGCAAATAGGAAATTGAAAGAAGTGTGATACGGTGGTGAAGCTGCACACAGAGCAGGCAAACCTGAGTTCTGTCTCCTCACTTTGCCTCTGTGTTGCTGCTTAACCTTGCATGAAGTATTGCCTTGCCCTGGTTGAAAATTAGAACTAGTCAATTTTCAGTTCACCCTTTTTCCAAAACTGGGACCTTTCTGTGAAAGAAGGTTTTGATTGAACCATTATTGGTAAAAATACTTGGATTTGATTAAAAAAAAAAAGCAGAAGTTTTAAGATCTATTTTCATCAAGAAAACCCTAACCAAAATTTAAAAAAAAAAAAAAAAAGTTTTCCTTTCTCTAAGAAGGAGATGTCTGAGCTGCCCTCTTAAAATTCATTAGCCTCTGGAGCATCATCTGTACACTGCTGTTTCCATGGCTGACATATCCCAGTCTGGGCTTCTAAACAGGTTTTCACGGTTTCATAACATGATTATAACACAGTTTAGTTCCACTCAAACATACAAGACTGGTTTTAAATGACAGTCCAAGCACTGTGTCCTTTAAAACTGTGTGTTTTAGCACCTCTTTCCCTCTGTCTCATCATTGTCAACCTGGCAGGTTTTTTATTTTTGAGATAAGGAAAACATTTACTGACTTAAAATGCCATGAAGTTTGATTAATATTGATGTGATATCCTGGAACTACATAACTAGCAAAAAATTTTTATATTTATTTATTCTTTGAGTTTGAAATCCCTAATTTTTCCTTCTACCTTGGCCACTTAGATAGCCACTTCCAGTTAGAGATAATTTTCAGTGCTGAATGGTTACTGTGCAGAGGTTGGATGACTCTTCCACCATTTCCCTGTCAATTTGGGAACCACAATCCTGATTAGAACATGGGGAGCTGAAGAAGAGCTTTTTTACCTCCGTCTGTCTTTGAGCTTCAAAAGTAAAATGTCCCTGTGGTAGAGAGAGGACAGACATGGTAAATGGAGGATTCATGGCTGATGAAGGATTCAGGATTGAATCCTGACTCAGGGCAGTGACCCAGACCTCAGCCTACCTCCTGAATACCCTCTTGGCTCCATGGCATGATTCTTAGTTTCTCCTGTGAGATCTTTTACACTTTCTTTAATGACTTAAATAAACTTTGGGTCACCCAGAGATTTCTCTGCCTTGGAAACAGCCGGTTTCAAGATAGTTTGGACTCAGAGGTACATCCCCCAGCCCCACCAAATACATTTAATACAAAGTTTTTGGTTACTCTATTTTTTTCCCCTCTACCTTTTCACAAATGAGCTTGCTCCATGGTGCAGAAAGGAAGCTGACAATAGAGCCCAAAGGTCACGTGATGGAAAAAAGTATTTCCTGGCCATCTGTGTTCAGGTTACTGCACTGGCAAACAAAGAAATAAATAGTGGGATAAATTGTTCATAGAACTATTAGGACAATTATGGGATTTTTCTTGTGATATGCATAAAATCTGATTATTACTTACAGCTATCTGAGGGTTACTGCTTCTCACAGGAGCTGAGAGTCTGGATCAGTCTCCACATTCGTGTGGCTCAGCGTCCTGCCCCTGTTGTGTCTGCACAGCTGCATCCAAAATCTTACACAAGCAGATGGGGAAGAAACCAGATCCAACAATTACCTCATCAAGACCAAACTTCTCTGGGTTTTGACCTGCTATGAATTAATATCCTCAGAGTCTCTGTAAATGTTGAATCTTTTCCCTAAACATCAGTATGTGGATACCAGTGTGAGTTTATTTCCAGGGGCTCTGCAGGCAACAGTGATTAGAGGATGAAATATTATCTGTTACTGTCACAACTATTTCCATAGACCCAAAGTGACAAAGCCAAGATCTGAAGCCCCTTGTGTGACCAATCACACAAAAAGACACAATAGAAAGGTGGTTTTGTCCCAAACATTTTACAATGTGTTTCTCAGAGAAGAGATGGCAGGGGGGTGCAAATCAGCAGATTGAGGAATACCATGAAACAGGGAGTTTGGTCAGCAGGATCAGCAGCAATTTCAGTCTCCCAGGTGCCTTTTCAGTGTTGGTTTGGTTGGAGACACCACTTCTGTGCCTGTGATAGGAACTGAGGCACTGCTGGGGTGGGGACCAGTTATCTGCACTACTCTCACAAATGGGCTTTTTTGTGGATGACACTTTCCTTTTATTTGTTATTTTGAACCAACCATGTTATTAAAGAGCAAGATTTGACCTTTGCTCTCACTTCATTAGCATCCACAGTTCCAGCCTGTTGTTTATGACCATTACCTGAAATTCATATTTGTTATGCCAGCTGCTGTTTGCTTTGGCTCTTGTTTGACTTTTTTCTGTTATGGCTTCAATGGTGGTTTTATCAACTTCCCCTTTCCACAGAGATCAGAGAGATGGTCAGAGAGAAAGGACTTATCAATTTTTCAAGTGGATATAGGCTGTCACCTCTAACTAACTCACCTCTTGTATAGCACAGACCTCCAAATCCCACATAGTAATTTCTTCATGGAGTGGGAAATTCTGTTTCAGCTGTAGTGGTCCTTTCAGAATAATATCTGACCATGATTTAAAGATTTGTGGTAATATACAACCCACACAACCCTACACATGTTGTTCCATGACTTGCCTTTCCTATTACCATTCTACGGCTTACCTTATTTTTAATATGAAATTATTTAGCATCAGTTTCCAGCTATAATTCTCATTATATCTTTTTTTGGGGGAAGGAACCACCTAGAATCCAAAATACATTTCTTGTACAGGTGGTGAACAAGGCACCTGTGAACAGAGCTCCTTTTCACCTTCTTCAAATAAATGGAGGAAAGGGGTATCTTCTCCCTCTTCCTGCAAGCTGTGCTTCCCAGACTTATTTAGATTAATTATATGTCTAATTTTTTTCAATTGCAGATTGGATTGGGGGTGCCTGCATTTTGGTTCCACCATTTCATAACCTCAGAACTTACCTGTCAATGGCTAACAGTCTCACCCCATAAATATTCTGTGAAAAGGCACAAACCATTGCACATACACCTTACAGCCATTAGGAATTGGGAACACTCAGCACTGCAGCTCACTGAATGAAATGGTGATTATCTTGATCAAGGAAAGAATCTCCCTGCTGAGTCAGAATTAACTTGAAGAGCAGTGATTTCTGGAGAAAGCCACTCCTTTTTATCAGAATTCTGTTAATTGTACGTAGGGAAATGAACCTCATCAGGAATATCTTTGCTAGAATATAGTTGCACATTTCCATTTTTTTCAACAGATCTAAGGAGATCTGCAGGACCTTTTTTTCCTCCAAACAGCCCATGGTTTGACTTAGGCCATGTTAATTTGATACATTTCTCCAGTGAACAAATAGTTAACAGCTAAATAGTTCAATGTGCTGTCAGCACAGGATTTCAGAAAAGTATTAAATAGTGAAGAAAAAAAGAAAGGGGGTATAAGGAGTCACAAAGCCTCTTTAGTACTTTGTCTGCACCCTGCTAATTTCTGCCCTGGTAGTTTTTCACTCACAGTTACCTCTCTTTCCTTTACCAGTCATGGGCAATCCTGACCCAACCCAGTCCCACCTGCTGGCTGAAGGACAGTGATTTGGTTTGCATTTCCAGGGCACATCCAGCAACGAATTTCTCTTGAAAATACTAAGTCTTTTCACATGAATCTGGAACAAAGATAGTCATGAGCTCCTGAAAGCTGCCTTTGTGGTAGTGTGTCATCTTCCTTCAACTTCAAAGTTTCAGGCATTAAAAACCACTTTCTAGGCTAACTGGATGCTGCTGAGTGTTAATTGAAGGATGCCCCCTTGCCTTGCCTTGCCTTGCCTTGCCTGGCCTTGCCTTGCCTGGCCTTGCCTTCCTGGTTTGTCTGAGCTGTGCTGTGGCTGCTGCCTGGGTTGGGCAGGGCTGTGAGAGCAGCAAAGCTGGTTCAAAGGGAGGGAGATGGGGTCAGTACACAGCAGTGGTACAGATTATTGCAAAAAATAGCTGAATTGTCACTCTCTTGCTAGGAGACAAAATAGTTTAATTCTCTGTCAAACCCAGAAGTGAACCCACACTTATACTCCAGGCGTTTGTATCCTATTTAGAGTATTAGAGACTTGGAAGGAAGGAGAAGGAGAAAGGAGGGGGAGGGAAAGAAGGGGAAAGAAAAGGGCAGGTTTGTGTTTGAACCTGATCTTTGAGTACAAGGTGTCTGGATCCTGCAACAGCTGAAAGTACACACCTGAAAGTACAGTATTGGATAAATGGAGGAAAACTCGCTTACTACTTGTGTTTAAGTTTCATGGGTGTTTTAATACCATTGAGATGCTTTACAGAGTCAAAATACTAAAAAAATCTTAGTACCTAGCCTTCAGAAAATTGCTGGCATGGTAATTAATCCCTGTATCACTTCAGCTCTGTGAAAGGAGATCGGATATTTAGATAGCAGCCTGGAATAAAAGCACATGTGCTTGTTTTGCCATAACATTGTTTAAATTTTTAATGAGAAAGTTTCCAGTATAGTAAATGTAATTGCACTTAAATAAGATGGCACAGGAACAATATGGGAACAGGTGAGTTCTTCATGATGGTTGCACCTGAGAGTCAGAGTCAATGTTATGCATCTCCACTAACTTTAGCAGGGTTGAAGCAGAGCTAGCCTCGAGGAAGCTGCAGGTTACCTACAGAGCCACTGGAGATCTGATCTGCACAGCACTGAGTCACCCAAGTCCCATCATCAGTACTCAAATGAACCGAGATGGGCAGAATTGCTCTTTGAACAGATGGTCCCTCTACACAGATTAGCTGTGATACCAAAGAGAAATTTCATACCTGGTGTGAAGCTCTTTCAGTCCTGGTGTTCAGCTTTGCACTTCATTCCTAGAGGAGAAAACAGCTCAGGCTTTATTTTGCCAAACGAGTGAGAGCTTGCACAGCCAGGAGTGCCAGTGTGACACATGGAAAGGCCACAGATGACAATTCATCTCTGCCTGTTTCCAAACCTTGCTTGCACCAATTTTTGTGGACATCCAAAGGGAAAGATAAAAATAAGTGAGGAACTCAAGAGGGAATTCTTCCACCAAAGCTATCACCCGTGTCTTTATTAGCAATACACTCTGCATACTTTGAGTTTCACTAATTGGCAGTACTTGCCTGAATTCCTATAGGCGGCTTCAACAAGTGCCTTAAAGATGTGTGATCATTAAAATTAAAAAGGAACTGGTTATTTCTGTGCAAATTTTGCCAGAAATTTAGCATCCTACAAATTATAATTGCAAACCTTTACTATGAATATTCATCCATTAAAAGAAAAGGTGATGTGAATGATTTATTAGATTCTGGGCAGATTTGGAAGCAATTCTGCAGCTGGCGTAAAGGAAGAGTGAGTTTGTCTTCATGAGGCTGCAGTCATTTACAGACTGAAATAACCTCAGCATTTTCTGTTTGTTCCTTGAGGCTTTTACAGGAAGGCATTCAGTGTTTTGGGGAACTCTAAGGTATATTTCACAGGAAATATGACATTCTTAAAAATCTCCTAATGATTACATCTGCTCAGCTTTATTTGTCTTGGCAAAGGTACAGGTGTTTCCCACCCAGCCCCTCACTTCACTGGTATGCATATCTTGGGTAATTCTTCCTGTACAAACAAGTTGCAAAGTGGGCAATACCAAGTCCCAAAATATGCAGATTAAACAGGAAATTCAGAAATAATTGGAATAAACCTAGTCTGGTCTGATCTGTGATATTTTGACATCAATGTATTAAATGCTATAGCAGCTGGAGAGTAATTTTTGGCTTTTGCAAGCTCATGAGCATCACATTAGGAACTCATAGAATCACAGAATATCCCGAGTTGGAAGGGGCAGCACACAAGAATCATCAAGTCCAACTCCTGGACATGCAGAGGACACCCCAAGAGTCACACTATGAACCTGAGAACATTGCCCACACATCTTGAACTCTGTCAGGCTCAGTGCTGTGACCACTGCCCTGGGGAGCTGTTCCAGTGCCCAAACACCCTCTGGGTGAAGAAACTTTTCTTGATATCCAACCTAAACCTCCCCTGACACAACTTCAGGCCATTCCCTCAGGTCCTGTCACTGGTCACTAGCGAAGAGATAAGCCTGACCCTCTTCTTTCCCTTGTAAGGGTGTTGAAGACCATCATGAGGTCTCCCCTCAGCCTCTTGTTCCATTCCCCCGGCCATGTCCTACCATGATTAAAGAGATCCCTACAAGGTCATGTGGTGTCTCTGCAGCCAGGCATAGACATTTATTTTGATACGCATGAAATTGTTTTTGAGGTTCCTAATCTTTCTTTGGGGGTAGGAGAGGCATCTTTCTGCCATTTTACTTTTCTACTCAGTCTTCATTTTGTAGGGTATTCAACTCTGCAATCTTAGTATGTTGGAATATTAAATTCCCATTTACATATATAGAAAAAGGCTCTTAAATGCTCTGTAATTAGATGATTCAGAGTGAGAGCCATTTCATTCAGTCTGACCCAAATCTGCTGTTTATAACTGCATACAGTCTGAGTACATGTCAGGGTTTTCTTCTGTGCTGTAACAAACTCATCAAATTTGTGGGGAAGTCTGTTTTTATTGTTCTCCCAGAATGAAATATTGTTTGTTCCTTCTCAGTCGTCACGGATAGGAGCTGAGAAGCAATTTCGGAGCTGGCAACTTTTTATGAGGCTGATCTGGAATACTAATTCAAAACTCACATTAAACATCTGATCAAAGTGTTTTGGGTTCCATTATCATGGATTTCTTAAATAGAAGCAGATGGTATTTTACTGTGTGACAGCATTGAGATATCCTCCCTCTCAGTTTTATCCGGAGGGAATACTATTCATGAGAATTCTTATGTAATTCTTAAAACCAAAAGGCCCAAATATACAAAAAGCCAGCATGATACATGGAACTCTTCCTAATGAGGTAAATTCTCCATCTCTATATCACTCTATTGCACTTTCCAAAACAGAACTTGGAAGCCCCAGACCTCTGTGATTAAAACTTAAGCATGTAAACAGGTTTTGTGTGATTTATATCTTTTTGTTCAGTAATGTTCCCCTGGCAATAAAATTTGAACAGGAAATTATGATGACAGTCCTTAAGCATCACTGTTGACAGGGATTAGCTAGGAAGCAAATCCCAGGTATCAGGGTCACACTGTAGTCCTTTCTCTTATAATTTTAGTAAGAACCTGAAATAACATATAATCTGAAATCTCGCATGAAAATGGTGGTGGGGCTCCACCCAAATTTAAGGCTCTGCCCATGTAATCAGCTGGCTGTGAAGGGGCATCAGATCAATGTTTCTGTATTTTCCTCCTGAGAAACAGTCATTTATCAAACAAACACAAGTGGGACATTGCTCCCTCTCCATCAGCTTTGCTTCTGCTTTATCTATTTATTCCTTGCCCCAGAATTAAAACTCATTTACTCTGTAAATCTGCAGGTTTGGCTCTACTTTATTTGATGAGGAAATGTCATTATGAGGCTTCAAGTTTACAGTAAAAACTAAGAAGTGTATGCTATTTTCTGTCCCAAGCTGCTCTCTGAGGCAATCCAGGGCAGTTCTGCATTACAGCAGATCTGAGAGGTGATTCTCCTAATGATGTGATTAAAAGCAGATCTTCTTTGAGTGGCAAAAGTGGATTTTCAGGGGATGATTTTATGAATCAAGCGGGCACAACTGGTTCTGTAAGCCAGAATTTGTCTTGTCTGGTCTAAATCAAAAAGAAAACTGAATATATATATATTTCTTTGCTGCATGGGATAATAAGGACTTCAGGAGACTATTACCATGGCTTATGTAAAGTAAATCCTGGCTCTTGGCACTATGAATTTTGCATAGAGGTTAAGAAAGATAATGACCTTCATAAAAGCAGCTCCCAGAATTGCTGCACGAGGCTGCGAGTTTCAGTGCCTGGAATGTGGATGAGGTATCCCCTGCCCTGGGGATTGCTTCCAGACCTGTGTGTCTAAGATTAGGAAGGGCTCTGCTTTCAGTTATCCTGCAAAATGGTATCATGCCAATGAGGGCATGCTAGTTTAATATAAATTGCACATGATAACTTTGCTTTTGTGCACAAAAAAAATGGACCCTTTTTTCCTGTCCAAAAATCAAAGCACTGTGAAAATTGTAAAGTGCTTAAAATTCAGTTGCCTTGTGGAGGCAACTGCAGGGTTTTACAGTTTTTGAGAATAAGGAATTCCAAACAGGGCAGTTCAGCTTCACCAACCGTGAATCACGAATCCCTGCTGTTACTTGCAGACCCTAGCATGGAGAAATGTCCTCATGTTTGGATACAATCTTGGTGAAAACAACAGATTTGATATGGGCTGGAATCATGTAAATGCCTTGTAGGAGCTTTGTAGGGTCACTTTTAATCCTCATTGGAACAAGTAGAAATATTCTTAGCAATGTCAGTGATTTTTAACTATTCTCTGAAGGCAGCTAGTTTGGGATGCCCCTGAGCAAAGGTGTGTCTACAGCACAGATACCTGCATTTCAACAAGTTCCTAGGACTATCCTAGCCAGAAAGAAATAGGTGTCTGTTGGACGTCATTCATCCTATTTTAGTACAGATGTCTGAAATAAGCCATGTGAATCCAAATGCGCAGTAGATGGCTCTGAAATGTTTGATACTCCAACAGCTCCACCTTAAAAATCAGAGAGAGCTTTAGGCTATTTTTAGCAAATCAGTGTAACAGGACAAAATCCTTCAATAATTCAATAGATAACAATCATCCCACAATCTTTTTCAATCAAAACTGCAGTTGGTACAAAACACACTTACTCTTAGCTCACTTACTAAATATGTGTTATAAACTCAGTGCTGCAACTGTGTGGAGACCCCACGACCTCTCCCCACATAGTCTGGTTGGATATTACAGCAGCTTTGGTTGATGTTTGCAAGTGAGAGTCCCTTCTCCATAAACTCAGCTGTCAGCTTTGGGAACTCCTGACACCACTTCAGGATGTTTGGCACGGCAGGCTGACTTTGTTTTAATGTTGCTCTTCCTTGGCTGTCACTCTGCCAAGAACATTTTAAATCTCTGAAATAAGTAAGAAAGCTTTAAGGTAAGAGTAAAATGAGCATAACTTAATAAAATGCAAAATATTAAATGAGCTATTAGTTTTAAAGTGACATATCAAAAGATAAATGATAATATACCTTACAGTTTCCTCTGTGCTGGCAGTGGGTTGTCTGAAAATCACGAGGTGAACATATTATAGATGGAGAAGGTCCTGGTCAGCTGGCCTGAGCCAGGCTTACAGTCCATCAGCACAAAACCCTGAGCATGCTGGGTGACAAAAGTGGAATCAGACTTGCACAATGGCTGTGCTACTTTTAAACCTTCAGGACTTGAACGATTCTTGACCCCGTGTGCTTCCACTGCCTCCAGAAAATTCCATTTTAGTTGATATTTTATTCATTAAATGCCATTTGCATGTGTTTTCTGGAGACACACAAAGGAGTACCCACAGAAAGCAGCTGTCTGGGTTCTCATGTAGGTGCCCATGTAGAGAGGTCAGCTGCAACTGGAACAAGATGAAGCACCCAATTCATCTTACACAAGTTCCCACAAAATGTCTAAATTTTGCCTCACTCTCAGGGACACAGGCATGTTGTTGGTTCTCCTTTCCTTCCAAATTTTGAGTGTTTTCCAGTGATTTTCTGGGGAAAAAAAAAGGGAAAGTACTTGGCAGTATAAGCTACCTGCATTGACTAGACAGGGAAGTGTTGTCCTTGGAAAGAAATTACACTTTACTCATTTGATATTTTTGACATAGAACTTCTTTGTGGTTTGGCTTCATGGGTTTTTATCTTCTGTGTTTGCTTTGTGTTCAGGAAAATTAAAGACCTGTTTACCACCAGCCTCAGGCATCCATGGATTACCAATAGGGCAGCAGCCTGCACATCCAGCTGGGCAGTGAACTGCCGTGTCTGTGCCTGTGGAGTGACGTCTGCCTCTGTCCAGCTGCGTGTGACACAGCAAGGAGAGGGCTGAGTCACCTCTGTTATCCCTGCTGCCTGCAGCATCTTTGCCTGTTGGGTCATCTGGAGCATTTGGGAGTCAGCTGGGTGTCCTCTGTTTGGCCACTTCAGTCACCAGAGACATATATAGGTATTATGTTAGATATTAGATATATGTATGTTAGTTAAATAAGAATATAAAATAAAAATATATATCTATATCTAAATATATGTCTATATTTAATTAACTCTGAAGTTTGGCAGAAATATACCTGGCAATAAGAATATTCAGTCTGTGGGATTTGTCTCAGAGAAGCGAGTTGTTCAGCTGCAGCAAAACCACTCAGTTGTTATGATGGGTGGGCTGAATACAACGTCTCATCAGCCTTTTGAAAAGGCCTGTGATTTCATTACTCTGATAAATATCAAGGGTCACTTTAAGTCTTAAAACAGAGATTGCTTTGACAAAGCTTTTAACCTCAGGCTGACATTCTACCTTACCTCCATGGTAAAGCACATTTTTAGAGATTAATTCAAACACACGATTCACTTTGCAAAGTTAATTTCAAATTCACTCCCTCTGATCTCTTGCAGGTCTGTGGGTTTCTAATGACATTAGTGTTTGTATTTTTCACAGCCAGAGGTACTGAAGATTCACCTTGCCCTCACCTTCACTATTTCTCAGTAATATCTAGGGATGAGTTAATACATAGTTTCACAAGGTGTTTAAACAAATCTTTCCATTCCTCAGCAGGGGAAGAGATCTGTCATCTTTTGGGTGTGGGGTGGGCTGTTTTGGTCCCACCCTGGATGCTGACACCCCCCTCTAATAATTGTGCCAGGACCAGGCTCCTTATGGATCATCTTTACCTCTTCTTGGGCAGGTCTAGGCTGCAATGAGCATCCATGTGCCAAGGACATGCAGACAAATGCTCCAGCATGAGCATCCATGGTCCTATGGAAGACTGGATCAAGAAGACTTGGATTCCATTTGCCAGATACTGCACCTTTTTGCCCATAATCAGCTGGCATACTGCACTTTTTTGGCCATAATCAGCTGGCAGACACACCCCTCCTGTCCTGCTGTAAGTCCTTTTCATCCAAACATCTCAAAAGCTGATTAAATACTAATTTACAGAGAAATAAAGAAATACAAAGTGGCTTTCCTGAGACATCAGAAGCCATAGTAAGCCTTTAACTAAGATGTAAGTTTTGAGGTGATGTTCTTCAAAAGAATAAATTTTACCTGGGATGCGTCACTGGCAGTGATAAAAATGAAAAACATGTCCCTGGAGCTCTTGTTTTACCACCACACTCAGATCTCTCTCAGGGACTCACCCCTGCTCTGCTGTTCTACATCTTCATACGCAGTGGGGTTGGCACATGAGTGGAATCTCTGTTCAGAAAGCTGGGTTTAAGATGAAACAGAGTGCCTCATAGACTTGTAATTCAAAATATTTTCTTTCACGTGAGTTTGTAGAGAAAGGGGGCTTTGTGAAAGATGTTGGGGAAAATGGAATTACTTACTACCTTTGGGTAAGGTAGTAAGTTAAGGAGTGGTTTTAAAGAGGGAGGAGGAATTCAGACACCAACATAACCCTAGTGAGGAAAGCAAGTTCATGAGAGAACAATTAATAAAGCAAAAAAACTACATTTACAAGTATTCTACTTAGCTTAGTGCCACTTGAGCACTAGCATGTTAATGCAGTGAGCTATTTATAGTGCAATAAATCACCTCACCCCTTAAATTGCAAATTTACCTTTGTGGATTTTGAAGGCTGCGGTGTGTTACCAAATTTAAAGGTGCTGACAGAGCAATCAGTATTTTTGTGGAGCAAATCAAACTGAGACTTTGTGTCAAAACAACATAATCCTGAGGGAGCTGGAGAAGCAAACATGCAGAGAAAGGTATATTCCCTGTTCAAATACTGCCATATTCCTTGTGAGGGAAACAGGTTATACTCCTAAAGATGCTACAATGCTCTTTATAGGACTCAGAGCACCTGCTTTAATAGACAATTCACCCTCAAACCACACAGGGAACAACCAAGGCTGACTCTGAGGCATCTCCTCGAAGTGGGGACAGGGCTGATGTGAAATGTATAGGTCTGCTCCCTCCTCCTGCAGAAAACCATGCAAAGCCCAGCTGTCCTCCAGATCTGTGTATCCCTTTCCCCACACAAGCGGTCCTCCCTCTCAGCAAGGGGTAAAAGCCCCTAGGATAGGGGGTGCTGCTCTTCTGATGGGTTTGGCCCCAAACCTCCCTCTTTTCCCATGAATATCAATAGAGTGAGTTGGGTCTAACAAATGAAAACGTGTAGGAGTTTTAGGAGAGGGAGGCTGTAAACTCAGCAAGACAGGCAAAGAGTTTACTCAGTGTTTATTTTTGAGCACGCAGGCATCTCCCTGCGGCACCTGAATGGCTGCAGAAATTGTTTTCAGAAATTAATCATAATCGAGCCTGATGCGCTGGGTAAATGCGCCGTGACTCATCCAGAGCTGAACTGCAGAGAGCCTGCACGGTGACTGTCGCCATGTTAGGATAAAACAACTTCTCCAACAGATGATGCATGTGACAGTCGGATGTGCTCATCTAATTGCAGTAACCGGCAGAGAGAAGAGGAGCTTGTTACGAAGGTTTTGCATCAGCACACAACGTTTGAGGGTACTTATTGGTTCCAGGAATGCTGAGGATGGAGGCAAAAGGCTCCCAGGTGCCAAGAAAGCTGCTAAGAGCACTGAGCATTTTAAGCTTTGCCTGTCATAGCTGCAAAATCATCTAACAGCACATGCCCTGCTTTGCCTTACATCAATCCTTATCCACAGGAGCAGCCTGATCTAGTGGGTGACATCCCTGCCCATGGCAAGGAACAGGAACCGGGTGATCTTTCCAACCCAAACCATTCTGTGATTCTATGATTAGGAGTCAAGTGAATGTTGCATATTGCTCCTTCAGCCTCCTTACAGCTGAAGCCCCACAAATGGAGATGGGACTCTGCGCTGACTTGGAGGTCAGCCTGTCAGGGTAGATCAGGCTGCTTGGCCACAGCTTCACCTCGAAGTCACCTTGAAAAGTCATATTTCAGTCATGTGCTTGCGTAGGGCCAGCGCAATCTCACACCCACGTACGTGAGATCACAGTCTTCTCACATGATTAATGACACCTCTGGCTTTTACTAAAATGACTTTGTTACAATCTCTGACATTTAGTTGGGTGCTTTTTATTTGGAAAAACTGGGTTTTGAAAGTTTACAAAGGCTCTCCTGGGAGCAGAAAATCAATATTGTTGTTAATACTGAGTTGCAGTCATTTGCTGCCATTGCATGTGTCAGTCCTATCAGCAGTGTCAGCTCAATTCATTTTTGCTACCAACCATAGCAATAATAAGGTGATAAAATAAGTCCTATCTACAAAAATTCCTGTTTATCAAACAGGTGGGGCTTTCAAAGCATTTTAATGTTGGCTCAGGATGGCTCCCATCGATGTCCCTTGGAGTGCCTGGTATTGTTTTCTTTGAAGCTTTTGAAGAGTGAGGAGATATTGTCATTGATTCAGGGGAAGCAGAAAGACCTTTGAAAGACCATTGAGAATGCAGCGTTTTAATCGCAAAGCTTCCATCGAGATCAGGCAGGTCAATAGAAAATATGAGCCTTGTTTCCTTCCAGAGGACAGTATCATAAAATCATAAAATGGTTTGGCTTGGAAGGGACCTCTAAAGGTCGTCTGGTCGAACTGTGTGGAAGCCTTGTGACATTTTGATTTTTATTTTCCTAGAGAAGCAAGATGTTTCTGATAGGGTAGCTGGGAGAGGGAGTTCTCCTCACCACACCGTGGGACAGTGGCCCCTGACACTTTGGTGATGGCACAAGGGACAAATGGTGACTGGAGAAGTTGGGCAGCATAGGGACTCCTTGGTCAGAAATACAGCACTGCGTGGAGGCTGCTTTGCCTTCTGCTTTTTCCTAGAGCCCCGAGTGCATCTGTAGAGCCCTTGCCAGCCTAGAGTGGATGTGATCAGCCTCAATATACCTGGCATCACTATTGAATACAAGGTTACACCAAATAACTGTTCTCGGCTGCAGAAAGCAATTTAGTCCATGTCATTCCTCCTAACTTAGTTCACACACCAAATCAATGCAGGCAGATCATATAGATTTTAGCTTGCTAATAGTTTACCCTACATTACTTTTCAGATTGCTCACCCAGCCCCCCCATATGGCCTGTCCTCTCTGGGCATAACCATGTCACCATGGGTCTCTGGGAGTCCTCTAACAGGGCTCGATTTTGCATGCAAAGCCAAGAAAATCATCATTACTCAAAACCCTCTTGCTACCCGATAGCAGATAAATAGGTCTGCTGGGAAAAGATGCCTGTGCATGAATGGCTAAGAAACCCTAATAGCCCCAGTAAAAGGCTTTGGATGCTGATCCTGTTGTCTGTCCCCAGTTGTCTTGGAAATATTTACCCTTGCTATTCCTTCTTACTCAAAAGAAACATGCTAACTGATTTTAATGCAGAGATCATCTCTTTTTATTCTGTATATGGTAGGGAGGAGAATCAGATGGACTGTACATAATAAAACTGAAAATTAATATTTTCCCCTTAGTTTAGAAAGCAAAGAAAGACCTGTCAAATCATGTGGCTATCTCAAAAGCTGAGAAATTCCTCTCTTACAGCTGAATTTCTTGTGATTCAGATTCAAGCAAGGCAGATTATGTCTCTAACCTCTCTTCTCCAGGCCTGTGGATAGAAGTGGTGCAGAATTACTTTGGGTCTTTTATGTCTAACTTTTGCACAGCTAATATTAAATTGTATGTATTCAAGGAGCTGTTTTAGTGCCAAGCCAAGTAAGATTTACAGGAAAATTCAACTGTAGTCACAATGAGAGAAAAGATGAACAAAGAAATCCCAAATGGAAGGCTCCAAGAGGTCTAAAATGGATCCAAAGATGAAGTTTGCTATAAAAGCAGAATACAGGCACTCTAAACATCTCTAGGGAGAAGAGGCAAAAATACAGCACTGAGGACCAAAGGAGGGAAAGGGATAAATGCTGAATGTTACATCTAGGAGTGAGAATTATGAAAAGGCAGTAAAGCTGATCCTGGCTTTTCTCTATCCAGAAAGCCTTGTTTCCTTGTTTTTCAGATGTGGGTTTACATCAGGAGGCTACAGCTACGTGAAGAAGCTTCACAATTGCATCACACAGCCCAGAAATCCCTGTGCCAGGTCCCTTTCCCTGTGCTGTGCTCTGGTTTGGATGCATGTGGGGCTGAGTGTGGAGTATAAGCCAGTCAGACATGTACCACTTAACACACACCAAAAGCTGGAGGATGTGAACCTTGTTTAAAGAGGACACTCACTAGACAGCAGAAAATGATCTAGGGTGGGCTTCATTTCACCATGTGTAGGTGTCTATATCAGAACTACCTGTGCAGTTAATGGAGAGAAAAGACATTCAGCTCCCCCTAAAATAGATGATTAAAACAATGTCATATGAAGGCTATCTTCAGTTTCAGCCTTGGATGCTTTCACGTACCATTTAGAAAAAGGTTTCTGATGTGTTTATAACTTATTTTTATGGGAGAGTGAATAGTACTCCCAAAGCCCTGCAAGCTGTGCATGACAAAGTTAAGTGAGGTGAATCCCAGCATCGGGTTCTTCCATGGCTACAGGAGAACCTGAGAGAAATCTCACTGCAAATGCCACCAATTGTTTTATAGTGACTGCTTAGCCATCACATCAGCTTTCTCAGCAGGGTTCTCCAGATTATTCTAGAATGGAGCCATGATGGTCCTTGAATTACTTGAAAGTATAAGTGATGTCTAAGTAGGTCAGAGCTGAACCAGAGGCCTGGGTATAAACATTCTTTTAGTATTGCTATGTATCTTGAATTTCCAAAGAGCTTGAAGAGTTTGGAAGTCCAAAAGTAAGAACATTTGTAGGAGCAGGCACATATTTTAAAGCTTTCTTGAACTGAACTCAGTAAAGCACCAGGATGACTTGATGTCTTGAAAGAATGTTAATTTTTGTCTCAGATGAAGTATTCCCTCATGGAAAGTACACAGATGACCAGGTTATATGGGCAAATATATGGTTCTCAAGAAAAAGAAGAAGTCTGAGCAGGACACACCGTGGTAGAGCTCACAGATGGACGCGTTAGCAAGACAAAAGAATGTTACCTTCTGTGGGAATACAGTTACTCTTGTAGAGCAATCACAAAATTTAACCACGTGGATAGTCAACAATGTTAGAAAATGAGATTCAGTGAAGAAACTCCATGAAATTGCTTTATGTTGATTAGCTTTTCCAAAAGTTGAAGTGAAGTGTGAGTGCAGGCAAGGTTTTTAAGGTGATTTCACCAGAAACAGGCAGAGCAGGAAAGGGTTAATAGCTTCATTTACCGTGTGATGTATTCCCACGCAAGCCAGCCGCTGTCAGCCTACAGACCTGACTAATCTCAAGTGTAGTTACTAATTGCTGTCATCCAAACAGTAGCTGGCAGCCATTTAATTTTCCCTTTCACTTGGTGTCATTAACATTAGTGACATATGGCTCTTTCCCTGCCCCAGCTCCGTGGCTACAGGGAAAACCTATGGCTTGAGCTTTGCAAACATCAAAGTCCATGATTAACTTTCAGCATTTTGCTTGTGTCAGGAAGAATTGTTTACAGATCTGGATCCTAAATGCCTGAAAGCTGTTGGGTTTTTCTGGGCACAACTTAGGACAGCAGTATAAAGGTACAATTTTGCCTCTTTAACTTTTACCAGGCTGATGCACAATAAAATTCAGGCAATAGGGGAGATGTAACTTGAAACACATTAGAGTATAAATTGTTATTTACTACTTTGCTTTTCTCCTTTCTTTTTGTTTTGTACTTTAATGTAGGTGAGCTGGGCAATTGTTTGTAAGTGAGACTGCATGAATCTTCTGAATTACTTTTGTATCTTCTCACTTGACTCAAAATATTAGGTCAAGATTTCAGATACAGATCTCAAAACTCTGTTTCACTCCCTGCTATCTGTTCTTACTAGATTTAAAGCTCCTTTATCTCTGCTGCCTTATATATAGGTGCTACTTTTTTTTTTGTATTAGAGTTGCACAATATGTCTCAAATCCCACACTGCTTTCCTCTATCTCATTTGTTCATGTCTATCTCAGCTCATTAATTTTTTAAACAGTATACTTTTTATTTTCTGCTGGCCAGATGCTTACTATGCACTGCAGAATTTTTGCCATCCTGCTTTCAGGTAAGATTTGCAGGATTTAATATCACAGGCATTTCAGATCCTGTTCAAATAGCACAGCAACCAAAGTGATCATACTTTTAAAGATCGAGTAATTTCTGGACTTTGTGTCATTTGGAAACATAAAGTAAGACAAAAAAAAAAAAAATCTCAGATCTTAGTGATTTTTCGTGCTATGAAGACAGCAAGTTCCACAGAGGACAGTAAAAAAGCTTTGGTAACATGTAGTGAGTCGTGAAGAAGAGTAGGTAGCCTTTTATTTGTAAATTGGCTTCTCCCCGCTCTGAGTTTTAAGGTTAAATAATTTAGTGATGCAAAAGGGTGACAGGACAGCTGACAAAGCACACTCTGGTACTCCCTTTCCTCACCCACCCCTGTGCTGTATGGAAGTTCTGCTCACCTGAGCTGGCTTCTGCCGGCCCTGTTGCCCCCTGGAGGGTCCCTGGGAGTCAGCAGCAGTAACCCTTCCACTGCACAGAGCAATTCTGCCAGCAACCCTCCAGACCTGCTTCCCACTCTGAATTCTTATTCAAGGTCAGCACCTGCAGCAAGAAGAGCACTTTTCTGCAAGTTGACTTTGCACCCATTTTCCTTGCATGAAAGACCTGCTGAATCCAACCAATATATTTTTTCCCATATATTTTCAGAGTGAGTCCCTTGCTGTATGCTGGGAGTACCTGCAGCTTTGTGTGTTTTACTTTACCAAATGTGAAGACAAATGCTGCTCCAGCTGAAATCAGTGCTCCTCCGACACTGGATTTTATCCTGCGGTTAAGGTGAGCAATGAATCCTTGGGTCCAACCTTGTGACCTACCCACTGCAGAAGCACAAAACATAAAGCAGCAGCATGGATTCTACCCTCTTCTCCACTTTTTCTGCAAAGATAATTTGATTTTTTCATGTAACTGATTACACAAGGTGCTTTATTTGGCACCCTGGTGAGCGATGGGGCCGTCGATGGAAGCACCATAACCCACTTTCCTTCCTCCAGCTGGAGCTAAAATCAGAGCAAGGCTCTGGACAAGAACAAAGAGAAATTGCAAACTTGTCTCCGTTAGCAGAGCACCACAGAGCTCCCTTCCTGACTGCTCCAGCAAGGCTCTCAAATGACATAAAATGAACAAAATGAGCCATTTTTATATTAGCATACAGTCACAGCAATGACACCAACCAGGATGGACAGAGGGTTGCATGATGCAAAGATCTGACTCTGCCCTTATACCCTGCATCTCTTTTCATGAAGTGAATAAAAGCTGAGTCAAACCTGAATCATGATGAGCAGGAACTGCAGTAAAATTACAAAAAAAAGTCACTCAACGAACTGAAAGAAAAGGAAAAAAAAAAAAGGGCTATGTATTGGAGTCTGAAAAGGTGGATCAATAGGGACGGGAACATCTTGTGCTAGCCATGAGAAGCTCTGTGCGGGGGTTTGCTAGTTAGATAAGAGGAAGCAGAAAGGACGACCCAGGAGGGAGCAGGAAAGTGAGCAGGGTTGGCAGAGATGCCAGGGAGGCACAGGACAATAAGTGCCTGAGGCAGTCACACACTTCATTAGGAATGAGTAGTTGGACATTGCTGGGGAACAGGAGACAAAATTCGGGCTGAAAGGCAACCACCGATGGAGAAATGTGCATAATTCTGGGGATAAGAATAATTTGGGTCAGGCCACGAACAAGCTGCTGTCGCATCTCATGGAGCAGGTCGCTGCTGTGCTCTGGCCAGGAGCTCAGCGGTCCGGCGCACATCTTGCCTGGTGGGATCCCGCCTTGAGAGGGAACACGGGCATCCTTAGCGTCCGAGGAGCTGAGAGCTGGTGCAAGCACTCCGCGCCGCCTGGCGCTGCCATGGACTGGGATGGTGCGGGGGTGAGAGGAATCAGGCGGGAGACAGCGGGGGATATGGGCCAGCATCCCACGGCAGGGCTGGGGAAGGGGGGATTCCATCCCACAGCGCCGCTCCCATCCCGGAGCCCATCGGGGCCAGACGTTCCAGGCCGGGGGTGCTGCCGGGCTGCCCAGCAGGGCTCGGGCTGCCGGCGGTGCCTGCGGGATTCGGCCCCGCTACCGCCCCCGCCGCGGAGGTTTTGGGCTGGTGAGATGCAGCCGGAGGATGCTCCGCGCTCCCTTCGCCACGCCGGGGCTGGACCAGCCTCGGCAGCGTGCGCCTGCGCCGCCAGCCTTCCTCCCCCTCCCGCTCCTCCTCCTCCCCCCGCTGCCGGCCCCTCCTCCCGGCTCTGGCGGTGCCGGCTGCCGGGGCGGGCGGCCGGCGGGGCCGCTGTGTCCGACAGCCCCGGGGTTATGCCCGGCTGCAGGCGGGGCGCAGGGCCAGGGGCAGCCCGCGGCCGGGGCTCCGAGGTGTCCGGCAGGAGCAGGGGGCGGTGATCCCCACCAGCACCCCCGCCCCGGGAAGGGGTGCTCGGGTGCTCCGCGGCGGGGGAGGAGGAGGAGGATGATGCTGCTGAGGATGCTGAGGATGCGGCGGGCCGGAGCGGAGCGGGGGTACCCGGGCAGCGCCTGGGTGTGTTGCTGGCTGCTGGGCTGGCAGGCGGCCGCCCTGCAGCTGCCGCCCTGCGAAGAGGTGAGATTTTCCTCCTCCTCTTGGGGTTTTCCCCATCCCGAAGGGCGGGTGGGGGATATTGCACTGGCTCGGGAGGAGGGTGGCATCCCAGCAAGGGGGTGTTGCTGGTTGTTGCTGACTCCCCCAGAGCTGTCCGTGGGATGATAGAGGGGTCAGACCCACGGGGAGGACCCTCCGCTGCGGTGCGGGCCGAGCCCCCCCGCATCACGGGTAGAGCGGCTCCCTTGGCCGTCGGTCGCGAACCGCACTCCCCACTCCCCTTGCCCGCGGTGATCGCTGCTCCCTTCGGTGCATGGAAATAGTAGAGTCCCCCTCCAAACGAAGGGGGCTCGGCCGGCCTCGCTGTTTTTCGAAATACTGTGTTAAATCAGCGCAAAGGTGGAGAATAAGGGAGGGTTGGTATGTCAAGCTGTCCCGCCTCCCGGTGTCAGCTCGGTGTGTCCGGGGCTCAGCAGTGAGCGTGACAGGGGGAGAGAAACTTTCTGGCTCTCTACTGCTGTAAGAACCCGAACCTGGAGGGACTTGGTGTGTTCGGAGCAGGGACGCCCCGCACGGCTGTGCGGGATGCGGGGCTGAGGCGGCTGGACAGGGATGTGCAGCCCCGGGTGGCCCCTGAGATTTTCCGGGGAAGGGAGCTGGGTTTCATGAAGCTCTTTTCCGGGGTTTCCAGCCTCACTCCTACATGCAGGGAAATCC
Source organism: Corvus hawaiiensis (assembly GCF_020740725.1). Lineage (NCBI taxonomy): Eukaryota > Metazoa > Chordata > Aves > Passeriformes > Corvidae > Corvus > Corvus hawaiiensis. The sequence continues at coordinate 72,723,610 of NC_063216.1, read as the reverse complement.
TCTCTGCTGCTGTTAAAGAGCAAGTGGGTCTTTCCTGTGTTTTAAACCTGCTGTAGAGATGAGGAGGCTGGGTACCACTTTCCCAGACAGGTCTAGGTGGTCGGGGCTCTGCTCAGGCAAGCAGAAACCTGTAAGTCGGTTAACATCGGTCTGTCCCCTTCCTTCTAACCCCCTCCTATCCGAGGATGCTCTGGGACCAGAGCTTCCCCACTTCACGTCCCGCAGTTCCACCGTTTAGCAAGAACTAATTTGTACATTTTCAGAGTGGGTTGGGGGTGGGTGACTGCAGCCAGGTGGGAGCACTTGGCTGGCAAAGGGTCCTGATCCATGCTTGGAGGCTGTTGCACTCTGGGACCTCCTCGGCTGGGGGTGCAGAAGACCATGTCTCCTTCCTGTGGTGAAAGAGGGCATTTCGGACCCGGGGAATATTCCCTCTTTGCCTCTGAAATTTACTTGTTGTCTTCCAAGTAGCAGAGCTCAGTGCTAGTGTAGTATGGGAAATCTTGCCGTAGGGAGAGGTGATGTCTAGCAAACCAGTGTCTGTTTTGGGCATGTTTCTCCTAAATGTTGATCATTCTCAGGGCATGTTTTTCCTAAATGTTAGTCATTCTCAGAGAGAGGGATTTATGCAGCCACCTGCTTTAAATTACCTATCTCCCTTTTCAGCTAGTGAAGGGAAACAGGTACTTTTAGGTCTGTTCCCATCCTAAAGTCTTCACTTCAAAAAAATGAACCTGTGCAGATGGTTAAATGTGAGAGCTGAACCAGTGCAGTGGTACCAAAAGTGTAGAGCTGGTATTGTGAGTATCTTGTGTTGGGCTTTAGGTGTGCAAATTCTCTCCGGAGCCCTACTCCCATACCCCTTTGGATCTGGACCTCTGTGCTTTTGCTTTTTTTTTCAGAGAGGCTAACAATGTTGTTTTACTTGACTTGAATACTCTTTAAAACGGAGACAGTCCTCACTCACATGGTTAAAAAGCTGTGTGTTACTTGTGCTGGGGGGTGTGCAGCCATGAAAGTGTGTCCCAGAAAATGTAGTTACAAACATGTCTGGATGGAGGCAGAGGGGAAAAAAAATGGAGCTTACGAAGAACCAGGATAGCAGATGAACTGCTTTACAAAAGGGAAAAATAGAAGTTAATGGTTTTGTCTCAAAACTTTGCCATTTGCCCCAGTTCAGCCCAGTTTGAATGACCTGAGTGTATTGCCATTAAAATCACATCAGCTCCCAATGAGATTGACTCTGGTTTGGGCAGACTCAGACAGGGATGAAGTTGTGCCATTAGAAAGCACAGCCTGTCAGAGGGTATTGCAGTCCTCTAAAGACTTGGTAAACATCCTTTGTTTTATACCCAAAAGGTCTGAGAAAGACAAGGCTTAATGTACTGGCAGGTAGTTAATTTTCAATCTTCAGGGGATCTTTTTTCAGCAGCACTTCCCCCCCCTCCTTCCTTGACAACTTGTTTTTCTGTTCCCTTGCTTACAAGAAATACAGATATCTGCTGGTTTGTGAGATTTCTGTGCTGGCACAACATTTGGAGCAGTGGGATCTCTGGCTGTGCCTGAGGCTCCTTGGTGCTCTGATTACATAGATAGTAAAATAATAATGTACAGGAATGTCACTTTCCAGAAACCTTTTTGTCATTGACTTAGCTTGTCAGGGACTGTAGTAGTTCAGCACACTGGATTTAGGAGGGGTGTGTTTGTGCTGCAAACCAAAGGTACAAGCAGCTTGAATGAATATTCCTGTGAGTTTTTGGAGTAAATCAGTACAGCCGTAAGCTGTATTCAGTCCAGGCTGTGATGGTCATTCACATTGTGATCTCTCCCTGAGCTCTCCAATGCCAGCAGCAAATTTAAAGGTGGTTTGTGCATCTCCAAGAGATGGAGGCAGGCTCAGCTTGGATGGCTGGGGTACCTCTGGGGTACAGAACCTGGGGAGACCCATTACTGTACCCTATGCCTCTGGTGACTTGGCAACTCAAATTAGGACAGTAGTAGAAGAATAATAAGTGCTTGGTGAATTCTTTCTGCTATGGCAATGATGATCAGGGTACTCATGCAAATGTTTCATGTGTTGCATAAATTATGACTTCGAGTGGAATTGATGACACCCATGCTTTTCACTGCCATTAAATACACATTAAGCTGTTATGTTGGAAATAATGAGATATTCATGCCAGTCCCCCTGCTGCTGCAGGGACAATGGTTGTTACATGTTATGTTCCAGTGTTTGGTGCTTTTTCTAAACTTTTCAACTGAATGTGTCTTCTTCAGCTTCCCCTCAGAGATTCACCCAAATCTGAGCAGATTTTGCCTTTAGGACATTTGATACTCAACCTAAATAGATCTTTTCTTAATTTCATCTTTCCTCTGTGTTGAATAACAAAAAAACCCCTAAACTCACTGAGTGACTCTTCTCTTCTTAATTCTCATTCAGCCACATTGCTTTCAAAGAGAGATGCAGATCCTGCTGGCAAAGATGTTTTCTTTCATACTCCTGTTCGACTCTCAGTTGTTATGCAGATTGAGAGCAAGCACATGCCTTTGACATTGATAATAAATGTGATTCTGATACATTGCACGGTTTACCTGCTGTTTCAGTAGACAGGTAAATTAAAGGGTAATGCTAAATGCTTTCTTTAAGGGAATGTATTTTTGCACTAGTCTGCTAGAATGCTTATGGAAAAGACAAAAAAAAAAAGAAATGTTCTTGGAAAATGAAAGAGTCTTTTGTAAAATCACTTGCAAGGCAAAGGCAAAAAAGTCTTAAGAATAAAGGGGAAGCATGAACTTGAACTTTGGTCAAGTATGGTGGATTTGGTGTGTTGAAATAGCACACATTTTCATGATGAGAAAAGGTTAAAAAGTTGAATATGTCTAAGCTAAGTGTGAAGTTTTTAAAGTGTATTAGTATGTTAAATCAGGATATTAGGTAGTGAGCTAAGCAGCCTGGGAAGCAAGGTGAAATTCTGTCTTTCTATGTAAAGGATGGAGAGGAGATGTGTCAGTCTTGGAAAGATGTTACATAAGCCTGCACGCCTGTCACCACGTACACATGGCAGGAGTAACAGGGATGTCTGTTGGCAGGAATCTGAATATCTGAAACACTCTCGTGTTGTCAGTGAGCTGTACCTGCTTGGGAAGAGGTTTGGAGTCATTGCAGAAGGCTCTGTAGAGGCAACCCATGTGCTGACGGTGAAACAATTTGGGTGGGTGATTAAAAGAAAAAAGAATAAAACCTGTCAAAGTGGTTTTGTGCCCTATCATTAGTACTCAGGAACCGTGAACGCTGTGTTTGTTCTACAGCTGGTTAATGAGCGCACAGTGATCACAGCAAAGGGTGGGGCTGCGTCGGTAAGGAGGGAGTAACTTGACAAAGGAAGAGAAAGAAGAACATGCATCAATGCGTGGGGTAGAGAAAATTAATGAGATGCAAATCTATAGGATAAAGCAGAAATAAAAAGGATTTTTGTGCACATGAAAGGCTAAATGTTTTTACTGTTAAAAGCTAATACTTTTTTTTTTTTTTTAATGTAACTGTAAACAACCTCTGGGACTGTTTGATCTCCAAGATTCATTTAGTCTCTGTTGGCCTTAAAATCTCTGAAGGGATTAGGTCATTTACGAAGGAATTCTCCTTCTTGGTTGGTTTCCTTGCTGTCCCTTATTGGTACCCTTGTCCCTTTCTCTGAAGCATCTGCATTTGCTATTTTGGCAACAGAGCAGGTGGTATCTCCACCAGCTGCTGGGATGATCCAATGTTATATTCCCTAATTTCTAGCCACCTTGAAAGATATTAGACACTTAACCTATGAACAATTCATAGTCAGCCGAAGAGGCTGTGGAAAGATTCCTATGCAGACTGTTTTATTTCTTTCACCTCTTGCTACACAGAGTTGTGTCTTTGTGGGTGAAAGAGAAATGTACAGCTTCCATTTTCTGTGGTGATGAAGGGTCATAAAGATGATGAAAGAGGAGCAAAAATCAGGCTACAAAACTGGTGACAATAAAGTCGATGGAGTGGAAACATGAGCACAAAAGGTGAGGAGACAGATGCTAAAACACAGGTACCACAGCAGAAAGCACATGGCAGAGCAAGGTGGGGGGAGCACAGGAGAGACTGGTGAGGTGTCAGAAATGAAAACCTGAGAAGGAAGACAGATACTGGCATAAAAACTGGATAGTGAGCCATGGTTGTAATGATTCAAGAATAAGAGAATTAGTCATAGTGGAAAGTGCTGTAACAGACCATAAACTCAAAAGAGTAGTGGCCATTAAACCAACACAAGATTGCATTTCTCCCATCATCAAACATCCCTGGATCATTCAGGGTGAGATTTATCATTTATAAAGAAGGCCATGATTTTATTTTCTCTTTTTCTTCATAGGTTGAGGTTGAGTGAGAATGGGAGCTGTGCTGGGGTTCCTGACACATCCGTGCATTACGGAGTCAGGACTACCAGCCAGCCAGGGGCCAGGATGGCTTTTTGCAGGGATTTGGGCTGTCAGCTGCCTTCCCCGGGCCACACTGTCCACCAGGTGTTGGTTGGGAAAGCTTTGGCAGTACTGTGTGTTGCTTTATGCCAGATGGTGACCTGGGTCAGAAATGCTGGAATCACTTGAAGGGAACCTTTTCCGCGAGCCTGACCCTGTGCTCAGCGAAGATGTTGGCAGGGCTCCCACCGACTGCAATGACTGTGGGGCAGAGCCAGGGGCTCTCACACCTGCAGGGCTCAGGCTGTGGGCAGCTGGGAGATGCCATCACTGCAGGCTTCGCTGTGTCATATGGTAGGTTGCTGTAAACACCTGCTGAAGGAAGTGGTAAGCACCAACTAAGTAGAAAACAAAAATTAGAGAAGAACAGATAAAGGTTGGTAAAAAGAAAGGTAGCTTTGAATGCCTTATACTTGAGATAGTAAAGAAATATTGTTTGGCAACAGGTCCCAAATGTCTCCCAGATGGTGCCAAGATTTTTCTAGAGGCTGCTGCTATGGAGGTCCCATGTTGTTATCCAGCACGGCCATATCTTCCCTAACCCTTACACCTACCTGGAAAAGAGTGTCCCGCTCACTACCCCTTGGTAACACCTTAGGTCTCACCCTGGACCTGAAAATACGTTTAGATTTTGAATGCTGGTAGTGGGAACATTTTGGTTTTCAGTCTTTTGAAAACAAAAACCGCTGGTTTTGAGGCGAGAAATAGATAAACACCCCTTTTTGTTTTTTAACAACCATCTTTTAAAGCAAGCAAGCAAACAAACAAAACCCTTTCAATTACAAAACATTATCTAAATCTCATAATGACCTTGTTTCACAAGCATTGTGATACCCTCTGATAAAGAGTGCCAGACAGTAATCGCTGTGCACTTGGGACGTGGGCTCAGAGCTGATTTAAGATGATCTAGGACGGCGTGTGCAGCTGAGCCGCTGGCTCTGCTGCTGGTGCTGATGATCCTGTCACTGTGCTGAGTCAGAACTAACGCTGATTTGGCTGAAAACTCACCTGCCCAAAGGAAAAAAAAAATTAAAAAGCCAAAAGAAACGGGTGAGGGTTTAGCTGGGAGAATGGCAGAGATTACTCAGTCATTGTTTAGTTTCTGGGGGAATAGAAGTGGTACAGGAGGCTTTGGGACCCACCCATGAGCACAAGTCTGGTCTTTTATTTCTAGAACATAAAATTTTGGTGGGATAGAGCTAGCCTGGATTTACACTGAGATAATGCCAAGGGGATTGTATTTCCTGATGTAGGAAGAAGAAAACCAGAGCTGTGTGTTAAAGGTGTGAAAGAATTGCATTGTTGCTCTCTGTTGTGCTTTGACTTAAGGGATGCAAGTGCTGTCCCTGTGAGGAAAGGTATTTGCTGGCTGCAAAACATGTTTTCAATCAAAAAAATAATAATTCCAGATGATGGTGTATTCCCAACTAGAAAATTCCTTTGACATTGAATTTTTACTGCTACAAAGAGAAGACAAATCACTCATCCCATTGATATGTGATTAACCTCTCTTACCTGGTAGTGTTTTGCGGTCAGGAAATACAACACACAACAGAGGTGATTTATGGTGATACTTGAAGACTATTGGAAAATACCTACAAAAAGTGATAGGAACTGTGTTACTTGGTGGTGAAAATGCTTAAATTTCATTTGGTTAGATTTTGTTCCACCTTAGAGGTACAAATATTTTCCAGGGATAATCCACAGGAAAGTGGGTCAGGGTGTTTGGGATTGGTTAAAAGACTATGCTCACCCTACCGAGAACAGGAACATCAGGAGAAGATACTGCTGTAAACAAGGTGAGCCAGTCCATGAGTATGGGCAGATCCCTGTCCCTCTTATAGTTAGTAGGGTAGACTGAGCCAAAAGAGCTATATTCTATATGATAATTACCGATGTGGGTTACTAGTGCTAATCTTATAATCCAATTTGATGAAAAACCCCTGCTTTGGGGAGAGGGTGAACTTTCCCTCTGAGGTTGGAACTGACCTGAACATGCTTAGAGGTGTTTTTGATGTAATGAATATGGTCAGAAAATTGAATTGCATTTGATAACGAAGTCAGAGGGAGGAGCGATGGAGATGCCATTAACATAATTGCTGCTGGCTTGTTAAAATACAGTACACGTTTGATAGTAGAGAAATCAGTGTCTAAATTGATTGTACTGTCACAGGAAACTGAAGTGCACAAGGTGGTGACTGCTAGCAGCCAACTGAAGGGTAAAGGTGATTTAAACCTGAGCTGTTGACTCTTAAAGTGTTCATTTCCCACAGTGTTTCCTGTGGTGTGTGAAATCCTTCTGGTTTTGTGCTTACTCTCTGAAGTTTCTTAAAGGAAGATCTTCACACAGGCTGGTCGTGTTTTATACACACAAGGGGTGGTGCTGTGCCTTTTGAGAGATGTAGAGGAGAAATGGATGACTGCTGATTTTTCCCAGCCTTTTATATCCATGGCTCCCTCCTGCTGGGAGGTCAACAGTGCTGATCAAATGCTGCTTGTTTCTGGTAAGCTGCTTTTTATCTCCAGCTCTGTGGTTCCCTGAAGCAAATGAAGAAAAGAAAGATTTCCCAAGACAGTTCTTTTCTTCTCTCTTTTGTTTGTTCTTATTTAATCCAATTTTTTGAAAATACAGACTTCTCTTGAAAGGAAAGAACAAGGGGCCCTAACCAGACTTCTTTACAGTAGGATTCATGCTTGCCTGGAGGGACTAGGAGCTGATGTTCATCTCAGGGATGCTGGGGGAAGGCTGCATGATAGAACTGGAGTGGGAAATGATTCAGCTTATCATGCTGCACCTTTGTCACAAGCACCTGCCCTGCAGACCTGCTGATGAGCAGCTTGTCTTGCCTTGTGATGAATGTCAAGTGTCCTGATTAGTAGGAGAGTGGCTCTCCCCTAGAGCTGCTCAAGCAACAGCTGAACCCAGGCCAACTCTCTCCGCTTCCAGAAGATCTGACAGGGTGAATGTCAATTAATGCCTGGTTTTGATGCTGAATATAGGATACACTAGGGCTCTGAATTCTCCTTTTTTAGCTGGAAGCCCACTGTTCTCTGTGTTAGCCTCTGCACAGTGAGAGGCAGTGGATCCAGAAGCGTTGCTCTATCCTGCACCAAAGGAACACATTCTGTTAGAGTCAAGCCATCCTTTTAGGGATGCACCAACCAGGTATTACAAATAGTTCAAGACTGAGCCCTGAACTGCTACTGAAATAGCTGTGATCAATGATCACACTCCCATTCACCCCAGCTAAGAGGAGACATAATGCCAAGAACAATCAATTTCTGTATCTTTCTGTTTTCCAGTATTTTTAATGGTACTGAAAGCTAACCCTACTTAAATGTTTGCTGGCTCCTCTGAAAAGTCATTGCTTTGCAGTTCCAGCTTTTAAATTAAAACAACCCCAGACAAACCAGCTGGTTTGCTGCATTGCCCATTGTGATACTGACCTGCAAATCTCTTAAACTGCTTTGCTAAACAAGGGAAAAAGATGTCCTTAAAGCCTCATGATGTGGTCATGCAGGAATCACAGCTTTCATTGAAAAATGTGGGAGAAAAGAGAAGTTAAGTTGGCTCCTCAGTATTGAAGAGTTGAAAATGTCGGCTTTGAAAATCTGTAGAGTTAAATGAAGTGGAGCTAAATTGCATAGTGTTTTAAGGTCCTGTGGCACTTAAATAGGTTATATGAATGTGATGGGGTGGAAGCAATGATGCCTGACTCAAGGTTTTGGGAGGCTTTATGTGACTGTTACTGAAAGTACAGTTTGATTAACAAACTTTGACATTATTTAAATTTAGCATTCACACTGTAGATAGTCTGATGGGAAGACTCAGTAGCACCTCATTGGGCACCACACATGCTAGAAATAAAAATAAATTATTGGGGCGATCACCTGCTCTCATAGGTGGTCTCTGGCCTGCTAAACAGGACAGACCCAAAGAGCTCTGGTCCCTGAGCTGTCAGTGTGCTCCCTGGCATGGATTTGCCCATGGCATCTGGCACAGCATGGGACACTGCAGTAGAAGCTCTGCATGAACTCCACAGGAGTCTTGCAGTTAGGCAGTAAAGATGAGTGGAAGCAGTTGTGTCATGGGATGATGATAACTGGGTACATGTTATATGTTAGGAAGGCATGTAGCACACTCAGTTCTTCAGGACAACAGAAAACCATTGTGAAGAGACCTTGCTCCAGTGATCCATGTATAGTCCAAGTGTGATGGTGTGGAAGTAACATGGGGCAGAACCAGCATTTCATACCTTAAAAAGAACTTACCTTGCTTTTAATTGTACAAGTTAGGCACCTAGCTTGATCTAAGTATCTAGCTGTCAAGACAGAGACAATCGCCACTCAAGATTAATTTTTACCATCCTCTAAGTGATTTTTTTGCTGAATGTGCACATTTTCTTCCACTGTCTACAGAGGGATGCTGGCTTTTGCCAGGTAAATGCTCTGCTTTTAGTTACCTAAAGTAAAATAAGGACCCATCAGTGGAATCAGTCTCCACTGTGAGTTACATTAGCTGTTACACAAGCTACAAGGTCACTTTGCAGCACTCTGTAAGCTGCAGGGTTGAGGGTGTTGTGGTAAGGCTGGGACATCACAGTGTTGCAGCTAGGTCTCTGCAGTGACCTAATTACACCGAAGAAGGGATCTAAATCTTTGCCTCTGAACTGCTGAATTAGAAGGGAAACGCAGCAAGAGCACAGTCTTAGTTCTAGAGAGCTGTTAGTGAGCCAAGAGTTTTTATTGCTTTGCCTTGTAGCAGCTTCCTACCAAAGGTGTATTATCACACAGCAGAGTCCCTGTCCAGGGAATAATTAACATCAGGCTCATGCCAGGGTAAATTTCTGTATTGTATATGCAGCATTTATCTATGTCTGTCTGTCTGTCTATCTCTCTCTCTCTAGACACACATATTTAAGCTTGCCTGTAATGATCAGCTTGTAATTTGTCAAATGGGCTAGACCTTGTGTCTGTATTTAATTTCCCACTGCAAAAAGGCAGCTGCATGATTTTTTATGGCTTCCCATGTGCGTGGTTACAGGCTGGCTGCATTGCCCAGGCAGGTAAACCAGCTATGAATGCATTTCTTTCTTTGTGTCCTAGGCTGGGTCATACCTCACGGGCACAATCAGTAGCAAGGGACAGCTGAGGAGCTGTGCCTGAGCAAAACCCTGATCTCTCCCTCCTGCCTTTCCCCTAGTCCACGGGCTGATGAGTCACTGCTGATGGATTTGACTGATGCAGCCCTTGTGATAACACATTACCCTGCCCCTGGAAAAGGCTTTAATGGGTACGGACAAAGCTCTGCCTACTGCTGTCACGACAAGCTCATCCCTCACCAGATCTGGGTTGGATGCAAGAGGGAATTTTGCAGCTCCAGGCACTCTTTAGTTGCTAGAAATGCTGACAAATAACGAATTTGACTTTGTAGCTGCCTAGGAAGCTTCCTTAGCCCTATGGGTAAATCTGGACTTCAGAAGAATTGTGTATTGAGTAGGGCTTGGCTAGACCCTGCTACCAGAGATCATTTTAACTGGAGTTAGCAGCACAGACACAGAAAAGAGTCCAGAAGCTGAATGTAGCTGATGGCCAAGTTAAATCTAAGATGTGTTTTCTCCACCGTTTACTTAGGTCAGGCTGCCTTGGGCTGCTAGTTTCTCCTTGGTTTTATTTATTAGTTACTCTTGCAGTGAAAATGGACTCTGTGGGCTTGGAGACAGCCCAGGAGGGCAATACTGGATGAGGCTTGCTCATAAGTGTACAGTGTTACATATTTTTCTTGTCAGGCTGTGATTTAAGATATTGCTTTGCTCAATGAACTGGGTTATTTCACATAAGGCAGTTAAGTGCTCACAAAGGGCTGGTTCTATCCTGGGACAAGTGGTTGCAAGTCAGGCAGAAGTTCCCAAGCTAAACCTCCCAAACATGATGTCCCTCTAGCGACACAGGTGTCATCAGTCTCTTTTTTGTCCTTATTTTTTCCCCCTCAAAACGGAATATTTGTAAAAACATAAAAAATTTCCAAAATTGAGTATTGACAAAGATTCAGCTAAAAATTATTAAGAAAAAAGGTCTTATTTGCTATGGGTAGTGTTTTTTGTTTTGTTTTTTTTTCCTGTTTGAAAATACTCAGCCATCTGGTCAGCAAACAAATAAAATGCTGAATGATATTGGCAGCAAAACATCCACTGAAAAACAATGAATGGGAGAAGCAAACAGTTCACAGTCTTTCTGTAGCCTGGTGGGTTTTGGTTTTGCAATATTTTTTTCCACAGAGAAGACTCCTGAGTAAAATTTGTATTTGTGAAATGCAGAACCTGGTAATAATCTTTGTATAAGTAAATGCAGCTTTGGCAAAGCCTAACGTCAATAAAGTTATTTTTATTTTTACTTCCCCACAAGGATTAACTGTGTTTGGAAAAAGAAGCGCACCTTTTCTTCATTTTCAAAATGCTTAATTTTTTAGTATTACATATAAATGCAATACTATATATTAGTGTAATATAATATTGTAAGTAAAATTGTACATAAGTGTAACAAAGGCCTGGCTATAAACATGTTTTCTGTCAGTGTGGCCACTTTGGTTAAAATTATATGAGTTCAAGTTCTAGTGCAAATCACTTGTTTTGACACAAAACTGACCAATACGTGTAGCTCTTACCCCTCTTCTTTTGGGGACTATTTATATTGGTAGAGGAGACTTTATATTGGGGTAACATTCCCTTCCACACTGAAGGTTTATTTCACTGATTCACTTTCTGGCTGTACCTAAAATTCAGCCCCTGAGGAAGTCAAAGTCTGAAGGGGAAAAGCTGAGCCCAGAAGTGAGCCAGACTCATCCATCCCCATGGAGAGACTGAGGAGCACACCAGGAGCACACAGACATGGGTCGCTAGTGACGAGGGAATGAGGGATGGCTTTGTCACATCCTGCCCTGTGCAGGCCAAATACCTCATGGGTGTTTTTCACATAGCAACATCTCTCAAGAGAAAGGGAAATGTGGAGCAAATGCATTTGGTAGGAAATTGTAGAGGAGGTGACAGGGCAGAAAAATGATACGAGATCAGACAAGCGAGCATCACCCAGACTCCCCTCTAATAACAGTGTTGTTCCTTTTCTAATATTTTTCTGGTGCCTGCTATGAAAAATTCTTACACCTAATGGAAAGTGATAACCAACAGCAGAGGGACAGGAGTGGAAGCTTTGCAAAATGCTCATGCATGTGCCTGCTTTTAAGCACATGAATAATTCCTCTGAAGTTTGAAAATGAATGCCTTATTTAAGATGAAGTTGATGTTAAATACTATCCTGGATTAAAGTCAGAGAATTCTGTGTATCACAGAGTCAATGCTCTGACGTAACTGAGATATATTATTGAATTTAAATCTTTTGCTTCCAGTAAGTTGAGGATTTTTCTTTAGGTGCAGTGTTGAAAAAAACGGATTGATTGGTGTTAAGAATATTTAAATCTTAAGTCAGTTTGGTGCTCATTTCATGCTCTTTTGTGGATTTTCATAGAAATATTTCTTTTTTTCTGTATACGTTTTGCAGACTTTTTAACACTTAACTGATGATGCCCTCTTATATGCTTTTTAAAATGGAATTTGTGTGGCAGATTGGACAGGATGACACTGTGGGACTGCTACTGGAGGGGAAATGCAATGAAATGGGCCAAGTTGATTCCTCAGATGATTAAATCTGGCCATAGTTCAGGTCCTCACAGGATTAAAGTTGGTAACTTGTAGAATATTATTACCTTTATCCTCCTCTACATGAACCCCCTGGGAGCCCTGTGAGGATGAGACAATTTGGCAGTAGGGAACTGAATCCTTGAGGACGCATTTTCCCTATGGACACTGCAACTGTAGAAGTTAAACCTGGTTCAGAGCAGTGGCTCAGTGAGGAAGTGGCTGTACAGAGGGAGATGCACAAGCTCTTGGATGTACTTGCACATGCCCAGAAATGTTTCTATTGAGCTAAATTGTTCATTCAGATTGGAGGAGCCTTGTAGATAAATATGCTGTAGTATTTGCCTTAACATTTGCTCCATCTGGCTCATTTTTCTCAAGTACATGGATATAATTTCCCCACTGAAGTTAGCAGCTCAGGTCCTCATCTGAGGTAAATTATTTTGTCCTACTCAGCTGTTTTATATCTGATGTAGTTCTAATTTGTGGATTCTACACATCTCAGGAGCATCCAAAGTGAGAGTCTGCCTGTGTCCTTTATTTTCAGATAATAAAAAAGGACCCAGATTTATCACCTTGTCTTGCATCTGGTAAAGAAAGGTCATGACAAGGCATGAAAAGGAGTGAGTTCATTTGGCTGGTGCTTCAGGAAGGGCTGATATTTGGTACAGTGTTGGTGTTCAGAAGGAGAACAAGGAGCAGAAATAAAAAGGAAAAAATTGTCTTGGGAGATGGAAAACTCAGTGCCCAAGGGAAACCTGGTGAAAGCTTATACATCTGTTGAATGGAGGCTGCCTGGGTCTGCTTGCTCTCCTTGAAGCAGTTGGCTCATCTGCTTGCTGTCCATCTCAGGCCTGGGATCTCCTGATCACTGAGTCATAAAATGGTTTGGGTTGTAAGGGACCTTAAAGATCATCTGGTTCCAACTCCCTGCCATGAGCAGGGACACCTTTCATTAGGCCAGGTTCCTCAGGGCCCCCTCTCAACCTGGCCTTGATGGCCTTGAATCCTTCACAAACTAGGGGTCAGCAATTTTTGCAGCGGCTTAATTAGAGCCACTTGGGATGCTGCAGGTACCTTAGGTAATTGCCTTCTTGGGATTTGCTGCTGAGCTATTAAATAGTTATACCCTGAACCCTCTCTGTGCAGATTGCCTTCTGAATAGGCAACAGTCAGCGACATCCATACTCAAAAAAACCAGAAGCTTCTCTTTTCATTTATGAGTCTTAAGCCCTGAATAGCTGGGAATAAAACATCAAGGTTGAAAAGGAGGAGGAATGAATAAAATCCAGCATATTAAAAGTTATAATTAGAACTGTGATCAACTCTGATACTGTCAGGCCTGTTCGACTGTAATAACTGAGTAGCTCTGAATAAAAAGCTTCACCATATTGGTAGTGAAACATGAATCCTGTTCTAGGAGAACATTTTGGCTGATTGCACAGTGCCAGGGTGTGTGGATCTGAGATACAGCATGTGGGTAGCTTTTCTGGTGTCCATATGCACGCAGCGTTTGCATACGGCGTGCTGTATACTTGGTGTTTGTGAATAACAGGCACTAATATTTACTTTCCTGAAGAGAAAAGCTGGGTTTATGTGTATGGAAGTGACCTTGTGCAAACAGTTCTCTGCCAGCCTGTCTGGATGCTGCTCTGTTCGTGTGGCAGGGAGCAGGGAGGGGCACCCATCCAGCTGGGGACTGTCCATCTGTCCGGCACTGCGGCACTCAGCCCATGCCAGAGCACTTCGGGGAACACCACTGGTGCCTCGTGGAGTCAGTGTGTCATTGTCCCCTCTGCAGGGCACTTGTTTGCTTTGTGCTCTGACTGGGTATACCAAATGACAAAACATGAGGATTTAGTGAGCTTTCTCCTTTATGGTTTTGTAGGCAGAAATTTATGACAGTGAGGGAAGGAAAATACTATAAAATCAAGTGTGAAGCACTGCACTTCTTTTTGCCTTTCTTTTATTGCTATAAAATAGTGTATAAGGGATAGATTTCCAGTAGTTAACCAAGCAACCACTTCAGCCATGCATAGGATACCTAAATATTGAGAGTTAAAAAGCCGTCGCCCATTAATGCTACTTTGATGGGCCTTCATGAGATTGTGAATATCGGCATTGAACCTGACATTTTTTCCTTAAGCCTAACATTTCTGTTAATGCATGATCTTTCAATCTAGTTGACTTCAATAACTGCAGATTTAAGCCCTGGGAACCTACTTCAGCAAGGTGTTTAAGGGATTGGTCTTTTGGGGTTGCGGTCAAGATGTCCCTTCTACTGCTGAGACCCTGTTGTCCACCATAAACCTGCACTTGCAGTGACCTGAAAAACCTCTTGTCACAAACAAGAAGAAGTGAAAAAAAGGTTATTTTGAAATGCTCCTGTTGGGTATTGAAATAGGGATTCCTGCTTTGGAAGAGAGAACCTCAGGAAAGTCATTGAAAAGCCTGGACCTCCTGAAAATACTGATTCTTGCTGTGTGAAAGCAAAGGGATACAAGGCAGTGGGGTGAATATCTGTAGGATTGTGTAAAATCACTGCATACAGTGAAAGTATCACTGAAGAAGTTTAGCCACGTAGCAAGTTGTGTGCATTTATTAAACTGAAAATACGATTATGTGTGCATTTAGATGTATGTAATAAAAAGAAAATAAAACCCACAAAAAACAACCCATGATGTATAAATTTTAAATGGTAAGATTTTCATGTTATGAATATTAAAGAGTGTCATGCATAGATTGGTGGTAATAAAAGTCATTCTCAGTTTGACAAACTACATTTATTTGGCTGTAAAAATCTGAGGAAAATTACAAAAACTCATAGAAAGCTCGTTGCAGTTAATGGAAAAATACTCACTTTCTGGAACTGGATTAAACCTGTCCAAATATTACTGCTGGGTGACTAAAAGTCTAGATGACTCAATAACATTAGAACAAGGAAGATAAACATATGTATAAACATCCTTTATCATCATGTTCTTTACTTCAATTTTCTCTTTAACCTGTTTTTTTTCCAAAAATTTAGGAGCTCACTGAAAAATTATGATTTTCCAATCAGCCTTGTTTAAAATCTTTTTGAGAAGCAATAGAGATTTGTAGATGAATTTGTTAGGTTTAAAGACTGAAGGGTTAAAAACCCCCAAACCCAAATCCTGATAGCAGAAAAGGAATCACTGGGATTTTTGCTTTGGTTTTGGAGTTAACTCCAGCCTCTGTACATGGCACTGAAGAAATCCCTGAGAAGAAAGGCTGGCCAAGTGGGATGAAACCTCAGTATTTATGAGGTAATTGTGAAGCAAGATTTCAAAGGAGTATTTGAAAGGGTCAACCCCGTCTGTCTGTTCAGAAAGTAATGGTCAAGTTTTCTGTTAAATAAACCCCCAGTGTGAATTCACATGTGCAACAGCATGTTTGGTGGTTTTTATTTTAAAGAGTTGGGCTTCTGTCAGTGTGTGAAATGGAGTGGAATTCATCTCCCTGAGTGGTGCTTCTCCAGTGGGCAGCATTGCCATCTTTAACCTGTGTCCCAGCCTATCCTGCCCGTACCAGTCCACCCTCCACGTGTGCTTGTTGACCACAAAAGGATTTAGTATTTCCTTTCCTGCTGCAGGGACTTTCACTGGCACACTCCTAGGGAAGAAAATGGAGAAGTGAGAGGAGCTTAGTCACAGTGAATTCATCTTCATAGAGGTTAATTTTCAAGAGGGAAGGCTCTGAACTATCTGCTGGTCTCTTTTGATATTTGTAGAGCTTTGTGAGCATGAAGGGCTGTGAGTGCTCGGTGTTACAGTTCACAGACACCACAGATGACACGTCGCTACCCTGCAGAAAGCCAATGTGCCTCTGACAAGTCTACTACCAGTGAGGTCTGACTGTAGCTTATTGTGTTTGACATCTTTTTACAAAGGGTAAAGTGTTTTAAAGAATTTTGTGGAAGAACTGTGAGAAAACGATTGCAGCAATTTCTTTTCTCCACACCAAAGACAATGCTCGTGTTAAAGTAGCTGACCTCCTCCAAAGCAGCTGCTATTTGAGGGCAGAAATGGTAAAATCTGGCCTTATAATCAAGTCCAGAGTGGTATTTAGACTGCAGAACCCTTTGAGAAAGGTCCTCTCGATCCAAAATAACAAGACCCTGGGTGGTTTAAGTATTATAACTGGATGAGAGTGTATCAGAAAAACATAGGGTTGCTGCTGAGAATCCTGAAAGGCAAATTGACACATGGGCTAGCAAAACAGTTGTTCTTTCCAGGGATTGGAAAGAACAGCTGCTAAATATGTGGTGAAACACATGACAGGAGAACTGGGTAATGTACATGGTGTGCTGGCAGGAGCAGGGTTTGTAGAGGAGGAGGAGGTGGGGATGGGTGGTGGGAACCTCATCCTGGAGACTGGCTGGCTGGACACTGTGCTGTTTTTTGCCCCAAAATTATATAAATCTATATTACAAACTTAACTAGATTCTATATTATATAGTCTCCTAACTAGGCAGCTTCTTATGTTTTCCTGCTCCTAAAGTTTCTCTGTGTTAATCCAATAAATGCTGCTGGATTACAAGGCACTGGTTATTACAGGAAGGGTCATGACAAGCTTGAGGCTTCAAGCTCCAGCTGTACTGGCTGGAAGGGGCATCTCCCCACCACCCTGGGTGCTGTGCCAAGGTTTTTGCCTGTGCAGAGATGTATTGTGCCCCAGGACTCATCATCACCTCTGAGCCACGAAGGAAAAGTTTTGTGCCAATACCCCTCAGTCCCTGAGGTTTGGGCAGCCCCATCACTGCATGGCAGTGGTTAAGGAAAGCATGTGAGGCTTTGTGTGCTTGGGGGCTACTGAAAAACCTCACTTGCATGGGAAGATCATAGAATTATAGAATGGTTTGTATTGGAAAGGACCTTAAAGCTTATCCAGTCCCAGCTTCCATCTTTCACTATCCCAGGTTGCTCCAAGCCCCATTCAACCTGCCCTTGAACACTTCCAGTGAAGGAACATCCACAGCTCCTCTGGGCAGCCTGTTCCAGTATCTCACCACCCTCACAGTAAAGAATTCCTTCCTAATATCTAATTTAAACCTGCCCTCTTTCAGTTAAAACCATTGCCCCCTCATCCTGTGCCCTTGTGAAAAGCTCCTCTCCACCTCACTTGTAGATCCCCTTTAGGTAGTGGAAGGTGTTGGAAGATCTCTTCAGACTATTTTCTTGGAATATTTACCATAAAACAGCCCTTGTGTTCCCTGAGCCCTCCAGCTAAGGGAATAGGTAGTAACTTTGTACCTCTCACCTCCTCATTAGGGGATTAATTAGATGTGCTTTTCAAGATACTTGGACAGTCCTGAGGTCTTTGTCTCTAATTATTATGATCTGTTTTGTCTGAAGTGTTTCACCTCTAGAATTGGGCAGTATTTTCCTGCCTTTGGGCAATTTGACTGTCAAAGCTGTTATTTTCACTCAATGTTATGGCCTGATGTAATTTCTTGCTCTAATTCTACAAAAGAGAAAAATTGACATCTCAGTTTCTCAGCCTCCTACGCAGGGTAACACAGTGTTTGCCTTTTATTCCCAGAGTAACAGAGTTAGTTAGCAGTGGTAAAATCTGGACCTGTTCTCTGTTACTGGCAAAGTAATAAAAATAAAATTATAGAGGAAATTGGTTTTTTGTTTGTTGCTATGTTGCCTTTAGGATTGAGAGATGTGCTACTGAAACTGGAGACTTAATGATGGCTCATTCTCTCTCCATTACTGGATGTTGCCTTTTGAATCAGCCTCTAGGTCTTTGAAATAATTATTTTGAGGAGATATGAGCATGTGTAAGTGTTGCCTCACTTCCCCCATACTGGCATGGCCTTTGAGGAGGGAAAAGACTTACACAAAGTCGGATACAAATCCTGACCCTGTCTGATTAAATTAAGAAGGAGGTGGAATTACTGACAGGAGTGCTCGGCTCCATAATCCGAACAAGAATGAACATTCAGATGAGAAATGCTCTGGATGCTAAGGTGAATCCATAGTGAAGTTCTAATTCTGTCCTTTTGTGACTAAGCCTAAATTGCTGCTTTAACAATTTTCCAATCAGTAAGGCTGGCTGAAATGGTGTCAAATAATGTTACTGTTTTGCCACTAATATTTCTTAGGAGCAAGGCCACTCTGTTAATTTTCCATGAGCAGCACACTGTGCCGTTCTGCTCTGCTCCAGCTCCCTCTGATGCTGTCAGGAGGGTGCTCACCCATGGGAGTGGGAGCTGATTGTGCCATGTGCAGCCATGGCGGGCACAAGCTGCTGTCATCATTCCAAGAGCAGCAGACCATCGGATGTCCAGAGGACCCAGGGTCCCAGTGCAGTCAGGAAAATTGGGATCTGCACCTGAATTTTTTTATTACTGGTGCATGGTTTAGGTTTTGCAGCTATTTGTCTTCTCTGACTCTGTAGGGTCAGGGATGGGGATGAGACCTGGTTTGCTGCCTGGAAATTAAGCAGCCCATAATTGTGCCTTGCTTTTGAGTTTTCCATGTGCCCAGCAGTGAGGCATCACCCAGTATGCTGCAGCCCTTGACCACTGCAATAGGGGGACATCAACAAGCCTGTGTGTACATACATGTATGCTCATATCTGGTAATACCCATGTCTTGTGGAGAAGGGCTTTATCAGAGTATGCTTTCAAGGTATTAGAGATGCAGAGATTTAAGTGGGTGGCCCAGTGGTACTCTCAAAGCCACAGAACAGCTCAAGCTGGTGGCAGAAGGAGGATCAGGAGCTTTAAGCCTTATTCCCAGGGTTTTCTCTAAACACTAATGAACACTTTTCTTAATGTAAAGCCAAAGCCTAAAGTCTGTGCTGTGAAATATCCAGGAGAGTGAAACTTAGGATGCTTATAAGCCAGTTATCTTCAACCCTCCCAGGCATTTAATGCAGAGTCACAGTCCTGACTCACTCTTCTATACCATTATGAGTAATCAAGGTGGTAAAATTATGTTAATCTCTGATTACAGTTATTTATAGCAGTTTCTCATGTTCAGGAAAAAACATGCAACTAGTCCCAACTTAGGGTAACTACCAAAACAAACTACAGCCCAAAGAGCAACAGCATTCATTCTTAGACATACATTTTCATTGTACTTAGTTATCACAGGACTCCTCAGGAGAAAAAAACCCATATAATTAATTAGATGGGATGTTGGGAAAAAGTGGGTGGAAAATGAGTCAGTGACTGTAGTTGTTGTACCCAGATGTGCATGCTATGTATGGACAGGTCTAGAGCTTCCTTTGGATACATACTCATGAGTAATTCCCTATTCCCTTCTGCCATGCAGATAAGAGCATCTGCACTCTCATTTATTATTTATCTGTGAGCAATGTTTTTCTTTTAATTAGAAATGTCAAAGTAAAATGATCTTTTCTGGGACTAGAAATGGCTCTTGTACGTAAAGGGTAATGTGTGCTTGGAAAATGTTAATACATTTCAATTAGGGAATGTCATGTTAAAGCTACTGTACTGCACTGAGCTTTGTAGAAATAGTGTTTTGGAGGAGATGATGAAATTTGATAAAAAGCCCCATTATTTTTGGTCAACCATTCTTTCTATGTGGTTAATATCCCCATATGCTACAAAGCCTTTTGCTAGTGGATGCACATGAAGTGCAACATGTAGGATGAAAGGTACTGCTGTACCACACCTCTGCTTTGCACACACCCCCATTTCACATTTGGTCACTTCTCAGTTTGCTGCATTGATTGCTCTCTGTAATTAAATTCTCAGCAGCAAATTAAATTTCTGGACAGCTGTGGCAGTGAACATGTTCCTCCTGTGTCTCCTTGGATGGTGTTGCAGAGAAAAGCAAGGCAGCACTTGCAAAAACTGTCAACCGCCTCTAGCAGGAGGAGCTGAGAAGGGAAGTATGGGGAGGGTAAGGATTAGTCCTGCCAGTCCCACATGCCTTAATAAAAACACTCTTGAATTAATGAAAAAGGCATCTGTATTTTTGGTTTCCATTCCCTTTCTCAAGGCAGTGTGGCTCTGGGAGGGTGGATGCTGTGGATGTTGTATATTCAGTTCCATGACAGAAGTACTGGAGCAGGGTGCTAACAAAGGGGATGCTATTTTTAATGTTCAATGCCACTGATTGGGGACCAGATCACTCAGCAAAAGATCTGCCCATTCAGATTAACCTGGGCATGCTCAGTCCCACTGTGCTACAGACAGACCTTCCCATGTGGCTTCCCATTTTTAAATGTGGCCAAAGGGGAGTCCACAGCTTTTGGGTTGCCAGACTTTGCTAAATAACCTAGCTTCATCAGCAGTAAATCTTTTAACAGTTTTTAAAAAGGAGCAGCTGTAGGAAGATTAATGTGTTTGAAAGCATCAGTCTATGACAAATGGTGTTTTTTGGCAACTCTGGCTCACGTGGGCAATTTCTCTGGAGTCAGTGGGATGACTCGCTTGAGCAAAGGCCATTAGTCACAGCACCTGCATGGCCCTAATGAAGCGTGTGGCACTAAAAGAAGGATGCTGCTTCTCAGAGGAAGGCACGGATTCAGCCTTACTGAGTAGATGATGTAGGCAATTATTCCTGCTCTGTAGTTCCATCATTTTAGGAAGCATGACTGAAGAAATTGTTTCCTTCAAGAATTCCCATTATGTTTTTACTCAGATTAGGTTAGATGCCATTGAGTCAGCAGAAAGAGAGTCTCCACTAGCCTAGAAGCTGTGTACATTCTTGCCACAGATAACAGTCTCTGCTGTAATCATTTGTAAGCCAGTGATGAGGGCTTTGATGGATTTGGATGACTTCAGTAGTCATAATTTCTTCATCAGGTAAAACAATGCAGATAGACTGGGATATAGTGAAACTGTTACCTACACGTGTCCAAAAGGAAAACCCTGACTAAAAAAGCCACTCAGATCAAGTAATACTAATGTTTCCAGATTTCCCCAGACAGCTGCATATAAAGTTTCTTCAAGTTGCAGTGCATTTTCCATGGTGTGGTATAGGGTGGGAATGGCAGGAAAGGTTTGCAGCCTGAGTTGTGCTGCTTTTATCATTTAGTGTTTTTTTTTTTCCTCTGGTGATCTGATTCAACATACAGCTCACAGCACCAAAAGGCTGCTTCCCAACAAGCTATGAAGCAAGACTTGGAAATTCTTCTCCTTATTAAAAAAAGAAAACCAACCAAAAAACCGAAACAATAAAAAAGATTGAACAGGTTAAGACTGGATGGCTGAACCCAATCCACTAATGATCCTGGTCATGATGAAAGTGATGGTATTATAAAAACAGGGGGGATAAAGATACCTGCTCTGAGAAAGGTAAACAACCAGGTGAAGATAGAAAGAGACATCTTTGGATAATATAGGAAAAATACAGGAAAAATAGCAAACAAAAATGAAGAATTATATATATTATATAAAATAGGTGATGTTGTGCCAAAATGTATCAAAGAAATGGGGAGAGATCTTAGACTCATAGAGAAGAGAGAATAATGTTTACTTTACACTAACTCCATTACCGATAACATCTTAAGTGTTTTATGATGAAAGGATACTCACTCATGAAATAGCTTTATGGAAAATAATTAGTAGTAAAGAGCTTGTACAATAACTGGAAGGATGATTTGAATCTAGAGAACAAATACTCAATTAATGAATATGAAGAGTTTGGTATGATAGTGAGTAACAGAAAATTCTGAGAAAGAAAAAAAAAAGGTTATTGTTTCTCTAAAAAAAAAGACAGCCTCGGCTATCACTGGCCCATAAACCTGACTAAAACAGTGTAACAAATAACAGGGGAGAGAAAATCATTATCTTGCAAATAGAAAAATCACGGATTTCACTGGAACGAATCACATCAGACAATTTTCATTGCTTTTTTGCGCTTGGTATTGTACTGCATTGACATCTCCTCATAAAAGAAATTCAGCCTGTGCTTTGAATCCCATCACATGGATTGATAAGTGACTGAGGAACTAAAAACAAAGCAATGACATGTCCCGACAGAAATTCTTAGCAGGTAATGTATTCACAGAGCAAAAAGCATTTTTATTTAGCATTTCCTTTGATAAGGGCAGGTTTTAACTACGCTCAGCAACTGTTTAGATGGTACTAAACTGGCAGGCACAGGAAACACTGAGGAAAAAGGAATAATTCATGGCATGGAGATATTTGGTTGCTACATGTGTAACTTAGTGACAAAGCATCCAATAAATTATTTTTACACCCTCACTGTTAGCTTTATTTTTTCTTTGGTATTTTAGGTGTACACAAAAAAAGATGACATGAAGCTCTGCCTTGTTTCTATGCAAGAGAAAGGGTTGGCCATGTGCAGTGAATCGACTGGATGTGCCTTAAGAGCAGACTTGTAATGCCTTTCTCAGAAGGAGACTGAGCCAAATTTTCCCAAATTTGCAATGGAAATCCAGTTCTGTCTCACATCTCTTTTAAGGGCTGTTCCTGGACGTTTAGGCAGTTTTCTGTGCGCATGTATGTTTGTTAATTTTAATTTTAGAAGTTCCATCTCTCCTGTAAATGATCTAATACAACACATACCAGGGCATGCAACTGGTAAGAGACAATATAGATCCTGGCCCTGGTCCATCAGGCCTCTACAGATACATGCTTAGTTCTGAGGTTGGGCTGGATATGAAAATACTCAATATTTTGGGTTTAAAGGGTAGATCCACATGCTGGAAAGCTCTACTGTGTAACTACAGGTGGCAATGCTCTCCCAGATGATTCAGTGTCTGCATGGTAGCTAAGATCTACCAATAATTAAAAAAATTACTTTCTAATGACTCTTTAGAGGAGAATTATATTAACCAGTAAAAATTACTTCCAGTGGATAATTAAAGTATCTGTAGTAAAAATAATCTAAAAGACGTGTTCAGTGGAATGTAGAAACCTGTAAATAGGAAATTCTAAACAGAACCAGGGAGGAAGGGTGTCAGCATAACAGATGAAATTCAGTGTTGTGAGAAACATCAGTTTGGTGACAAAAAGTGCTAGTCTGTCTCGTGGTGGCTTTCCCTGAAGAAATAATAGAAAATATCAGCGATGAAGGGTGTAAATAAACAGCTTACGGAAAAATTCCATTAAAATTCAAATTTGATTCAAACTCAATTCAAATTAAATTCAAAAGTTCAATTCAAATTCAAATAGATTGTAAGTGGTTGTAATGGGAAGGGAAAATGTGGCATCAGTTTTATTCTCCTATTTATGGCCCCTGAGCTCTGAGTTGAAGCTGAGCTGTCTGGATTATCAATAGGAGGAGATGAGAACATCTCACTGCTGACAGGGTGAACGATTTGGGATGTCTGGGGTGGCTGGGGCTGGCTTCTGGACTCCTGGGTCCATCTCTGCATCCTGTGGTGGCAGCAGTGGAGGCTTTCCAAGGCACTTCTTTTTCACTGGGGAGCAAAAGTGGGGTATAAAAATATTTTCCTGGGAAATTGGGGTGGACTTAGCCTTTTAAAATCACATACAAGTATCCTGAGGAACAGCATTGATGGAACTGCTGGCTTTAAAAACTCTTGCAAATGCACGTAAGATGATTGCCAAAACAATCTTGACACAGCTTCTGCCCCTTTCCCTTTTGCCTTCTCAGAGCACCCGTGTGAGCCGTGGTGGCTCCCGGCAGCCAGCAGCCTGTCCTGGGTGCTGTCCCAAGTGTGCATCCATTTAGGAACAGCTCTGATGGCACCCCATGTTGCTAAGGCTGCTTGAGGGTTGAAAGCTTTGTCTCCTCCTGCCTTTGTCCCCTCCTGCCTTTGTCCCCTCCTGACTTCCAGCTCCCGGCAGTGCCTGAAGCCAGAGGGACTTCAATGAGCCTGCCTCTCACAAGAGTGGAGACCAAGGGCCAATTACAGGCGGTGTTTGGGTTTCAGGATCATTAAATTAATCAGGAAAGTGCAGCCTAGTTCCTGTGAGGATGTTGTGTTTTGCAGCTGATGAGACTGTGTTCTACCTGCTGCCTTTGTCCACTGCCCAGAAAGAGCGAGAAAAGCTGAAAAAAAAGGAAAAAATATCCTGTTAGAAAAGAACTGGCTTAACGTTCAGTATTGTAAGATGAAAACAGCTCTGAATGTGGGATGCTCTTTTGACTTCATGTAACCATGCTGCAATATTATCTGCATGTACCTAGTTTACTCTGTGAATGTATAACATGATAGCTGATATATTTCCTTCTAATGTATCCTTTACAGTTAAAACAACCTGCTACTTCCTATTTGGCAGCAATGACCTTGCCTGCTGCCTCCATCTTAGTTTTATTTCTTCCTTCTCCTTATAATCCTTTCATTTATCTCCTTTCCCTACTAGGCTTGTACTTCCTCCCCTACTGTAGCACAGCCAGGTTTAGAAATGGTTTTATGAACTGAATTTACAGAGATAAAGAGCCAGCTCCTGCAAGTCATCTGTACATAAAAGACCAATTAACCTTGAGAATCAATCCTGAAGGAAGCTGGGGAAGATTTCTGCTATTCATAAGCCTATGGTGTTTTTTCTTTTCCCTTTTTTCTTTGAAATGTGCCTTTGGATCAAGCTGTAAAGAAACTCCATTGACTTCAATGGTGCAAATGAAATTACATTTTGATACTGAGTTTGACTCAGTAGTTTCCTTTGAAGAATGCATGTTCTAGGAAAAAAGCACTGGGACAAGTTGTAGCTTCAGTAAAGATATAACAGGGTGACTTTGGACCAAAGAAATTCCTTTTAATCAAGAGAGTTGTAGAAATCTTTGCAATTTACATTTTTCACAGCTTGCTCTCTGGAGCAGAAATTCAGTTCCGTGAAGTTGGATGTAAATGCACGAGGGGTCATTTTACAGAGCGTTAGTGTAGATAGGAGTTATCAAAATAGAGCAAGTTGTTTGTTTAAAGAAAGTGCAAATAGGCAGCAAAGACAAATATTGGCAACCAGTTCTGTTATGCTGAAGGATAGCTTGGTGATAATACCAAAGATGAAAAGTGGCTTCTAGATGTGGGGTGAAAGCTTTATATTTATATTGAAGGTATGAAATACATTGGAATCTCTCATTGCTTTCTTGGAGCATTACATCCACAGAGCACTGACTTTATTTTTTTAATGTACAAATGTGCTATATATAGATACCTTTGATTTCAATAAACAAATGGCTCGAGGTTTAGAGAACACTTTTCACCAGTCTAAATAAGATCTTATATCTAACACGCTACAAATTGGGAATTGTATTTGTTGCAGTGGGGATCCTGCAACACGCATATATCAAACCAGGAGTCCCGTGGAAAGGAAATACATATGGACAGACAGATTCTTGCTAGATGTTTCAGAGATGTTTATTTCTCCAGCCGCATGGCCGGAGCTCTGCCCAGGAACTGTCCCAGTCACGGGACCAAGGGTCCTTCTGCCCGCGCAGGGAACACAAACCAACCAAGGGGAACGAGGCTGAGCAGGGACAGGGAAGCCCCGTGTCTGTGCCCTCAGGGCCCCTCTCCCAGGGCTACACGGCAGGGGAGGAGACCCCAACACCTCACCCGTTTTATTTTAATAAAAGGAGAATGAAAACAACTGGATAAACATAACAAGAACAGTTTCAAAACAAAACAAGCCACCCTCCTGAGTCTTTAAATGTCCAAACAGATTCTGTGGAACATCTTAGGGCTGACAGAAGGGAGACAGAATTCTCTGAGCATGCTTTGTGGGGAAACTGAGGCAGGAGAGGGTTTAACTTCTTCCCTCCCCCTTTTCATCCCCCACTCGGCATTGGAAAGGGATTTTTGGGGAAACAATTGGCAAAAGCATGGTTTTGTGAGGGAAACCATGGATGAAAAAACGGATTGGGAATACACTGGGGGTAATAGGACATAGGGTAAAAGGGAAAGGTGGGATTAGGAAAGGGAAACTGTAGGGGGGGCTTACAATGGAGATACTGTCTAACATGACTACGATTTTTTGCATATATACTGCCTTTTACAGGAACACCATCAGGCCCAGTGACCTGCGATGCTTGTAACCCTTTTCTCCCTAGTACAATATTAAATTCCACCACCTCTCCATCTCCCAAGCTTGGGATGCATTTTTCAGGGTTATTCTTTTTAATAGCAGTTCTATGCACGAATATGTCTTGCTGGTTGTCACACCTTGTTATAAAACCATAATTTTGCTTAACATTATACCATTTTACTATCCCTAAGGTCTTAGTTGCTATGATCTTTTCCTTTTTCCGAGTGGCTGCTGTTTTCTGTCTCGCTGCGTCTTTGCTGTGTCTTTCGGTCGCTCCCGTGTTGGAATTGTCGGGGCTGCTGGTGCCTGCGCGCTCTTCCCGGGGTCGCGTTCGGGGCTGTGCGGGCCGGGCTGGGCCGTGCCGCTCAGTTCTCCGTGTGTCGCCTCCTCTGGTCGCAGCTTCGCTGCCGCTGCCGGGCGCTGCACCCACGTCTCGGCCGGGTCCCCGGGCGATGACTCCCCCGCGCCCCGCTCCAGCGCACGTCTCGGCTGGGCGCGGCTCCGTTCCACCTCCACCGCCGCCAGCCGCTGCCCGCGCGCCGCCCCTCTCGGTCGGGCGTTCACGGAGCTCGCTCCACCACGCACTGCACAGGACCGGGCGGGCACTGCCGGGTCCCGCCGCGCCTCGCTCCGCCACCGACACTGCGGCTCGCGTGGCTCCGCCCGCGCGCGGGAACTGCCTCGCTGCTGCTCTCAGAGCGCTCGGTGCACGTGGCCTGGGCCGCACGGTCCCTGCGCCACGCTTCCCTTCACCAGGACACAGCTGACATTGCTCAACAGTCTCGGTAACTAAATAATATTCACGAAAATATTCTTCCATCGGCATATATTTTGACTCCAGTATTAACTGTGTCCAAACGGTTTTCCAAAAGCCCTTGGTAAGAATTAAATCCCAAGAAACATAGAAAAAGTTCTTAAACAACCATGCCAGGAAGTGTTTCAGTTCTTTTTGAGCTTGAATCAAGCTAAAATTTACAAATCGTTGTTCAAGAATCATTTTAAGTTTAAGATAAATGTCCATATGCGGCTCTGAGAGCCAAGAGTCTTCCCACGGTTCCTCCATAGTTTAGATATGGAATAGCAAAGCAAAACCAAGAAGAGGAATCCAAAGTTTCCAGGGTTTACTCACACAAATCAGTCGCTTAGGGATCGGGGATCGTTCTGCTCACAAATCTCCACCATTTGTTGCAGTGGGGATCCTGCAACACGCATATATCAAACCAGGAGTCCCGTGGAAAGGAAATATATATGGACAGACAGATTCTTGCTAGCTGTTTCAGAGATGTTTATTTCTCCAGCCGCATGGCCAGAGCTCTGCCCAGGAACTGTTCCAGTCACGGGACCAAGGGTCCTTCTGCCCGCGCAGGGAACACAAACCAACCAATGGGAACGAGGCTGAGCAGGGGCAGGAAACCCCGTGTCTGTGCCCTCAGGGCCCCTCTCCCAGGGCTACACGGCAGGGGAGGGACCCCAACACCTCATGTATTGAATTTATAATTTTCTCTCTAACTTTTACAAGATTTTATTAAAGTCAAGCTAAAGGAACAGAATTATCATTTGGTTATTGAATCATACTTTGGAGTTAAAAAGAGATCACATTAGGGAAATTCAAGGAAGGAAACTCTTACTACTAACAGGAAACCGATAAGAAACCTCCAGTGAAGCCAAGTTGGCGTAGGAGTCTGGAAATTCATAGATATTTGCAAATTGCAATGTGACAATCCTGAAAAGCATTGAAGTTGTCCTTGAAGTCGATAAGAGATGAGAAAGCTTCTCTCCTCAGCTGAACTCCAGGACAATTTTTAGCTCTGCAGCAAATATTGTTTGGTTTTTATTTTATACAAGTCTGAAATGCAAATCTCCCTCCACTTCTCCTGAAGGAGGATGGATTCAAAGTGTGCTGAAGGCAGGGGGGGAAGTTCTTCCTCTGAATTCAGGGGTTTCTTTAACTGTGTCCTTCCATCCATTTCTCACTTACAGCCTGTGCTCTTGCTTCTGTGTTTTAGCTTCTTCTCAATGAAAACACACAGCTGCTCTTTTTATAGTTGGCTTTGCAACAGAGTCATAGATGCTGTAAGACTAAAATACGAGATATGAGGATGTATAAGCAGCTCCAGTCTATAATAAACTTTATCCTCAGTCTGTCCTTGATGTCTAGTCATGCTGTGTACAACCACACACATGGCTAAACAAATGAGTGAGGTTGGGTGATAGACCTGAAGACTTTTATAATTTGGATAGCATAAAAATATGGTGACATCAGTGAAGGCCACGTTGTTATTAAACCTTTTCACCAGGACATTTTGGAAATGGTGAATGGCAATGGAGCTTTCTCTCCTTCTCTTGCTTCAGTGGTGTGATTCCTCTTGGAGCTGGTTCCTGCCCCAGAGGGATTTCTTCTGGGGTGAGGTGGGGACAGGTGTGTTTTCCTGGTCCCTTTTGAAATAGTTTTTTCTGTGTGGAGAACTTTCCTATTAAAAGAGGTTTTCCTTTCTCTCATTTAATTTCTTTATCCACACCAGATTTATTGGTTCACAGAGTGAGGGTCCTGCTGTCAGCTTTGCTCTGCTCAGTTTGGCTTACTTGGGACTCCAGAAATGTGGCAAATGCAGTCAGACAGAAAATAGCAAAGCGTGAGCTGCTTCTCCAGCAAAGCAGGGGACTCTTCCAGCCACTTTCAGAAACAAATAACACATGTTTTATCACACAGTTTTTCTGCTGACAGATCATATTACATTCTTTTCTTACCAGTTGGTGGGAGCATCAAATCCCCAGTGGCAGGAGGACTTTGTGGATCAAATCCCGGGTGGCTTTTCAGAGCTTCATTGTCTAAAGGTTGCAGTTTTATTGCACCATGGAAGTGAAGACAGTTTGGTGTATTGTATGGTTTGGTCCAAGACTTTTTTTTTCCTGCTTGAAACTGGCTGAGAGATAGTTACTGATTTGGTGGATTTGGATGGTGGCCCTTTTCTGAGTTAGTTAGAAGCTGAACCTCTCTGGAACCAGCTCTTTCTCTGCTCAGCAAAACTCAGAACAAGCACACACCAGCTCAATATAGAAGTGAAGCTTCATTTTTAAAACAAAAAGTGAAAAAGAAATCTGAAAAAGACAAGTCTAGGTGTTAAGAGTTTGTCTACTTGGAGGTTAAAGTGTTCTGTACCATTCAACTGAAAAAGTGGATCACCTATATATAAAATGACTAGCGAGAATATGTGGGCCATAAAGATTTTCTTAAATGGTTCAGTTTGAAAAGTTTACAATAATGTGGTCACTGCCACAAAATTTCTCAGGAAACCAATGCTTTTCCAAAGAGCAATTTTTCAACCAGAAACTCCCAGCCAATTCCTGACCATAAGTACTGACCTTACTGAGCCAGAGCCTCTGCCACGGTGTAAGGCCAGATGAAGTCCTCTGAATAAGAAATCTGCCCTGCTGTGGTCTGGAGCATTTTGGCAGCAGCAGGAGCTTTGGAGGATCCTGGGGCCCTGGGAGAGCCTCTTTCAGAGACCTGCCATCATTGTATTCCCTGCTTCAGTAGAAGGACAGGAGAGGGTCTGTATGTCCTGGATGTATTTATGGGGTAAGAAGATGTTCTTTGAGGGGTGATCATTTCTCTGGTAAACACTAAGCACCTCCTTTCCTAAGTTTAAAACCAGGTTTTTTTTAGCTCTAGATTTCCTCCTGCTCCTATTCCCAGAACAATTTATTTTCTGTCTTTTCATGTGTGGCCTCCTAGCTTTAAGCTTACAAATGTCCTGTGTTTGTGCTGAGTATAATCTGTTTAATAGAGAATGATTGCCTGAGGCTACAGATCTTAACCAAGCATTAGGCAGATCTAATTCAGCTGTGGTGCTTATTGGCCTGCAAAAGCCAGTGTTGTTTTTTGTTGTGTTGTTTTTGTTTTTTTTTTTTTTTTAATTATTTCCCCTTTCCTGGCTACATAAATCTTCAGCGAATCCTTAGTCATGTGTTAAAGCTTGCTTGGCCTGAGGAGTTAATCCTTTCTAAGACAAGCCTTTTCTCTCTCGCATGTGTGGGTATTCATGAAAGCTTGGTGTAAATCCAGGAGAGTTTGCTTCAGAAACTCATGGCCTTTGCTAAGGAAAGCACCTTATTCACCTAAGGAACAGACCACCAAAGCCACTCTTGAACATTTTCCTCATATGTCTTTATTTAGACTAACCTCTGCCCTAACTTTGGACAAGTAAATTGTTTAATTGCTGGAATTTTTTTTCTTTCTCTAAGACAGGCAGCACAGACTACCCTGCCCAATCTTCCTGCAGCAACACCCCAACCTGATCTCCAAGGGTTAAGAACTGTGGTGCGTTCTGTGATTTTTCGTAGGGTTTGAGATACCAATAAATCTGTGCCTCCCTTTCTTTCTTGCCTAAATTCTGCTCGTGAAAAATAGTTTTTTAGCTGTCTGGGCTCACATTCATTTCCATGAACTCGTTCTGGTTCATTCAGGACTTTAGGGGGAGCCTGTGACTGAATGTGATCATAAAAGAGCACTTTTTTTTCCCCCCTTAGAATGAAAGCGAAACGGTCATGTGAACTGCAATATTGAATAATGAGACAATTTTTTTAAAAAGAAATTACGTATTAGATTCTCTTAGGTAAAGAGACAAACTTTACTTGCATGTGAGTCCTAGAAAACCTTTGTGCTTTTATGACTACTAAATTATGTTAGAAATCTTCCTCTCCAAACCACCCAGCTAAGGTTGTACTAAATCCATGAACTCCAGACACAAGTAATTACGCTGCAAACACTCCAGTTGTCCTGGAGAGCCTGTATAGTCCTACAATCCTCTGTGACCCCAAATACAGCCCTGCGGGCACATGTTCCCTTTCAGCTCTGCATGCAGCCTCACAGGTCACAGATCAGTTAAGCCTGGCTTTTCTGAGTTCGTTGTTCTGATTGTTGCTCATTAGGTATTTAGCTGCTAATTCATGTTCTGCACTGCATGGGGTGTCGTCAGATGATTTACCGCTGTGGGAGCTCTGTTACTGCCCAGGGCCCAGGTGGGTGAAGTATCTGTGAGGGGTAATATCCTAAATCACCTGGCTGGTCAGCTGTGCCTTGCAAGCTGCAGGTTTTTCACCACCGACTAAGAGGTGGGACCTTACTTTGCAATGAGTTTCCTATGGGCAAAGGAAGACCCTAAAAAGCTGCTTTCCCACTTCTGTCTACCATCTAACATGATGCAGCTTATGGCTTGGGTACCATGTGGTTGTAGAAGGAAAAGGTAATTAGAACTTGATTATGTGCCTGGTAGCATCATCTGCACCGTTTTTCCTTCTTTAGAAGCTACTCTGTGTAAGTGCAATGGCCCTGTGCAAACAGCTGGTGGTCAGCTACATCATTACCATTCCAAAATACTGAGACTTATTCTCTGTGCAGGTTGTGAGAATGGTGTTTAATGGTCCAGTTACACTCACTTCTGTCTACAAAATTTAGGTCCTGGCTCTTCAGAGTGTTTCCTCTGTTTGGGATCGCTTGTGGTGCGAGCTGGTGTGCAGCTCTTGGCAGCTGAGGGGCTGCAGGCAGGATCAACCACTGGTGCTTATAAATTGCTTCTGGGAAGCAGATGATGAGGATGGGGATTGTCTGTGTATCTGCAGTGTGCTGGGTTTCACAGTTGCACAGCTGTAGTGAATGGTGGAAAGGAAAAGGTGCCAGGATGTGCACCATTATCCTCCAGTGTGCATTTATCACTGGTCTCAGGCAATGAACAACATTTTCTCTGTCCTCTCTGTGAGTGGGATGAGGACATCTCCCACTCTGTTGCAACATAAAGTTTGGTGAGGCACTTCCCAAACCCATGAGAAGGTTGTTTTTGGTTGCACCTCCGTGACTTACCCTGTCAGGTTGTTCCTCTTCACCAGGTACCTTAAAGTGCTTCCCGGCTTTGAACCCAAAGGAAATCCTGGGATTACACCTTCCTCCTCCACTCTACAGGGCACCCATCACCCACCATTGCTGTCAGATGGCCCTTTGGTCTCCATGAGGAGGACACGACCCAGGGGTCATCCCTCAGTGACACTGCTTCCTGACCGTGGCTTTCACACCCAGCAAACAGCCGTGTTGTGCTGCCAGCATGAGAAAAACATCTCAGAGCTCCTCCTC
Source organism: Corvus hawaiiensis (assembly GCF_020740725.1). NCBI lineage: Eukaryota > Metazoa > Chordata > Aves > Passeriformes > Corvidae > Corvus > Corvus hawaiiensis. Next base: position 72,691,329 of record NC_063216.1, on the reverse strand, counting down.
TGCTCTGCTCTGGCCTGGCTTCTGCTGCTTGCTAATGGCCCTGCCCTTCCTCATGTGCGTTTTTATCCATAAAGGCCAATTAAATCCCTAATGCTATCATTTGTCTGCCCACATGACTCCCAAGCACCTTACATTTTGCTGTGTAATAACGCAGAGGCACTTGTTTCTTTGAGGCAGTCTCTGTGAATCACTGTAATGTATTTGCACAGTGAAAAGGATTTGGAATTAATGTAGCCTGAATTGTGGCTATTGATTTAGCCCCCCCCTTTCAATTTGGCACTATGTTTTTAACAAAGACATGCCGGCCAATCAGTTCATATCATGCTGAATCATTGTTCAAGGGGAATTTTTATTTTAATATCCCTGGATGGTGGAGTGGTGATAGTGGTGCTCCAGGGGCAACTCAGCCCCAAAGGGATCAGCCACTCCTGGGTTTAATTTTGTCCTGATTTACCGCAGCATCATACAGTAAAAAAAAAAAAAAAAAAACCAACAACAAAAAGCAAAGCAAACCCCCAAGCTCAGGCAGATGGCCTGTGCTGGTAATCCTTCATCATAATGGCTCCTGACAGAGCAGCTGTGTCTCACTGCTTCTCAGGGTTTTCCATCAGAGAGAACAGTTTTCCTGGGATGTGAAACTTGGCTGTAGCAGTTTGCTTCACTCGGGCATCTCTCACAGAGAAGGACAACACAGGAGAGGAATGATGTTTTTGGAAAGGGAAGGAACCTCATTCCTGTTGAGATAATCTGCTGTCACGTGACTTTCTGCTTACCACTTGTGTTTATGTATTTTTAAAAATACATTTCAGCCTTTAAATTGGAAAGCTTTTGTAGAGGCTGGAGGTAAAAGCCTACAGAAGCAAAACAGCTTAAATGGTCACAGGTCTTCACAAGAGACTGACATGGAGGCAGTGGTGAGTTAGGGAGTCTTGTGTTGCTCACTGAGGATTTGATTAAGCAGTTCATTCCTTCTCTTTCTGGGTTCCATGGATGTAAAGCTAATACTTCTGCAGGAAATCCCCAGGATTCTTCACTAGCGGTTTCCTGCAGAAGCCCCCAGGTTATTTTCTGCAGGAAACCCCCAGAATGCCTCACTGATTTTGCCATCTCTTGTGTTGGATTTTCCAGTGCTGCTGGAGATGTCAGGTGGGTAGAAAGGCTGTAACTAAGATTTGCTGCCTTTGGTTCTGTGCCTCTCTGTGTGTGTGTGAAATACTCAGCCAGTGGTGGAAGATTCATAATTATTTCTCTCTCTCTCTGTGCCTAGTGGTGCATAGTTGTATATTGATTTGCTGTAGTTGAGATGAGCAGGCTAATTATGATGTTTCATTATGAACACTGAATTTATGGCATTAGGCAGCCAGTTGTTTTGTGTGTGACAGGTTGTGAATAAATATGATAGGACATTGAAAGAGATAGGCACATGGAAGGTAGTAGGTTGGGAAGGCATGGAGTGGCTTTGTCAGGGCTGCTCCTTCCCTGGAGTCTCCCTGAGCTCTGCAGGAGACCCTTAATTCACATTCTCTGCATTTGGTATTACAATGAATTAGTGCTGATGGTGTCTCCATCTGATGTGATAAAGCTTTGGCTGGGTTCTACGGGTTGTGCTGTGGTTATATTCTGAGTCCTGACAAAATTTGAAGTCTGCAGTATTTCAAATGAGGGAAAATGTTAACTGGGTTGGTTTTATGCCTTTTTTTCCCCCTTTTTTTTCCCCTTGGAAGAAAATGTTGTGCTGGGTGGGATTTGCAATCTTCCACATTAAAGGGAATGTTTTCTAAGGCATTCTGACAAGTGCACTTCAGCTGGAAAGCAGACCATCTCCTGTTGCATGGATATTTCATTCTGAAATATCCTTTGCTTTTCAACTGAGCAAACCCCACAACTCAAACATTCCTCCCTCCTCCCCTCCTTCCTTTCAGCCTTCAGAGCGAATGACTTTGACGTCCTGAGTGGTTTCAGCTTAAAGACTCTCAGGTGGCAGGGACTCTTCCAGATGACATGTACCATCCTCTGGAGCCTCTGCCTCTCTCCCTGGACAGTCAAAAGAGACATTTAGACTCTTTTAAATGAGGACAGCAAACTTCCAGACTCCCAGCTCAGGACAGATGTGATACTGTTGAAATAAGTACAGTTTGTGGAGAAAAATGGAAATGCAATCATGCTATAGCTACGCTTAATTCTGATTTTCAGAGTCAATTAAAAATTTATTTGGTTGCCCACTTTAAGATATAAGCATGTCATGCCCATATGACATCTCTTAATTTCCACTCTTCTTGCTTCAATGTTAAGCCTTGCTTGAAACTTCAGAGCTTACAAAGGACAGTGTGGTCAGTGGTGGGAGGAGGCTGTGGGAACCTGTGCCAGCATTAGCCTGAGAAATGCAGAGTTGACAGTATTTGGAAATCAGCTGCTTTATATGCACATTGCCTTTCAGTATATTATTATACTTTCTTTTTTTTGGCACCTTGACTACATTAACCTTGTGCTGGCTCCATGGGGCTGGCTGACACAAGATGGATGATGTTGGTGGCCTGGCACAGCAGCCCACACGCCAAGGGCCTGCAGAGGGGAGGCCTGTTTGCTCAGTAAAGGCACCTGCCTAATTGGCTGGAGAACCCTGTGCCCCTGATTTTATGTGATGAGCTTTCCTTGGAAAGAAAAGAGATGGATTATCAAGAAAGCTTTTCAGAATGATAAAAGTGGGGCTAAATGTTCCTATTTTGCTGCTTTTTGAAGCTCTGCAGAAGTGCTGTTTGGAATTGCCATGGAGAGGGCTGCTGCAAGATTTCCTCCCACGGCAAAAGCAACTCCCTTGCAGCAATCCCTTAGGCAGGATCAACAGTACAGATTTAGAAAGCTCTTAAGGAAGAGTTTGATCCAGTCTTTTGACCCTCAGGAGACCTGCATTTGATTTTCTTGTGTGCCACTTGCCACAGCACTTGGGGGATGATTCCAAGCTAATGAAGAGTCCAGCTGCTGTTGTAACACATGCCTGGATGGGAGCAAAGCTCTCTGTACCTTTTACAAATAAGGAACTAAGTGTCCTGGCTCTTAGCTCCTGGGCAGAATTACATTTGGGATAAGAACACTTATCTTCCGTGAAAGTGTTCAGGGCCAGGTGGGATGGGGCTTTGAGCAACCTGGTCTAGTGTGTGGCATCCCTGCCCATGGCAGGGAGGTTGGAACTAGATGATCTTTAAAGTCACTTTCAATCCAAACAATTTTGTGATTCTGTGTTGGGAAGAAGCTCTGAGGATAAAGTGACCAGAACGCCCAAGCTGTGCTTCAGTGTTCTGTATCATAAGGAAGCAGATGTAAGCTAAACACTGAATTAGAGGATTATTTAATAGACTCTGATTTCAGATCTTAGATCTCCAGCTGAGAAGAGCGTTGGAGAGCAGGTATGGATATCAGGGCTGTTCTCACCCATTTCACTGGGTGTCATCTCTACCTCAGAATTTCAAATTTTCCAGTTAGGGTAGGAATATGAACCCCTGCAGACAGATCCTGCTTCGACATGAATTTGCAGCAAGCTTAGTGAATGTCAGCTGATCCAGAGCTTGTGTGCTGAACTTGCAGCATGCTGGGAAAACTTTTGCTTAATGGAGACTGGCTTGAGTAGGGAGTACAGTCTTCCCTCATACACTGGCATCAGGTGATGCTCCAGCTTTGGTGAGAGGCATAGGTTTGTTCTATTCTTATAATTTCAGACTTGCTTTGAATTTTGCCTTTGGTGCTTTTGGTTGGTTCCCGTGTAGTCTTAGGCTGTGCAACTCCCTCCCCAGCTGCATGGCAAGGATGTGGAGCCCTACTGTGGATCTGTCTTGGAGCAGTGCAGTGAGCCTGAGCCTTCTGCTCTGTAAATCCCTGATTATCTACTTCCTTATGCAATGAAAACCTGATAAACTCAGGGGGACTCACATGCAAATCCTGCAGCCCCAGGAACAAATATGACAGCTCTTTTAGCTCTGTGTGCACTCAAGCCCGTGCAGCCCTTTCTGTGCTCTGTCATGGCAGTCAGCACGGCTTTGTTTCTATTTCGAGCTTCAATTGATTGAACTTCTGTTTGCTGGGTTTTGGCTCTGTTTCTCCACGCTACCTGAAAAGGAACTGCGGGAACAAACAACTTTCCTGAGCTATTGTTACTGCCTGGGGCAGGTCCAAACAGCTTGACCGCCCCACGCAGCCGTCCTGAGGGTTGGCCAAGGGGATTGAGACAAGAGGGCAGTCTGGGATCTGCTCCTTGCTGGAAGGATCAGGCTGATCTGGCTTGGCAAGGACTCAAGGAAAATTCTCATTGGAATCTCTGATGTCATGAGAGAGGGAAGAGGGTTGTCATTGCCCCAGGAAAGGGGTTGTAAATTGTGTTTCCTGCTCTGCTTGCTGAAGAGTATTTCCATCCAAATCTTCTGTGACCTTTTCCCATGGGAGTTTTACATGGAAATAGGAAACAGAAATAATGAAAGGGGGGAAAGTGATTATGTGGAGCTTGTGGGGAAATATTACTGCAGCTGTTTTAGCTGGAGCTTTAGGTCACAGTCCTTAAAGGAAAGGGAAGAGCCTTTGGTTGCTCCTGGTTTGTCATGTGGGTCTGAATGCTGCTATGCTTTGTCCCAAGTTATTTATTGTTCCTCGTGTATTTCTGGGTAACCTGTATCCCATCTGCTCTGCAAAGACCTGCTCTTGTCTCAGGCCAGGTTAGGGTGGTCTGCTGGCAACTGCTCTGATTCAGAGCAGCATGTGCTTTTCCTGAAGTGTGATTTTTATCTTACCAGAGCCACAGGTTCATCTCCAGCAGCTGAGGTGAAGCACTGAAGCACTCATGGTGTTATGAATGGTCAGTTGCATTGCCCCCATGATTTGTTTCCCTCTCAGTGTCCGTCGAGATATTTTCTATGCAGCTCTAGATGCTTGTTTCCTTGCTCCTGGCAATCCCTTGTGGCTGGTCTGAACCTGTGTTGAGGTTAATTGGAGTGGAGTTTGTGTATTTGCATGTTTGTTGGGGTGCCAGAGAGACAGAGGCCGCAGGAGAGATCACGAGGCTGGAGTAGTGCTGGGTGAGGAGAACAGATTTGTAATCAACAGAAAGGAACAGATGGCTTTAGTTGTAATGCCTGTATTTAGATTTGATGTTAATATTCCTCCCAGAGCACCAGCACTTCAGTGATATGTAACACAACTTAAAAGCATCTGGGGAGGGAGGGGATAAAACAAATGGGTTTTTTTGAATCCCGTGAGGAAATCCAGCCACGGATTTAGCCACAAGGTTTCAGTGGGTGTTAGCAAGCAGAGAAGGCAGCAGTTAGATACAATCTTCCTTCAGAACACTGTGGGCATTGCCCCGATGTGCTCATGCCACAGACCCTGAGGAGCCATGGTAGGACCCTGGAGGGGAGCAGAATTTGTGCCCAGTGCTCCACCTGCAGCAAGATATTGTGTCATGAAAGGAACTCGTTCTCAGAGCAGCTTTTTATTCAAACATGGGGAAAGACATCAAGCCCCTGCTCTGACATCCTTGCCATCCGTGTCCTGGTGAGGTCAATCCCATCCTTACAGCACCTCCTCATGCTGGTCCATGTTGGGATTTACTGGCGTGCTTGGAATTGTGAACTGATTCATTCTGTGAATGCAATTAGTCACCACCAGCACACAGGTGGAAGATGGAAGTTAATTCTGCAGCACCTAATTAGCTGTCATTACTGGAAGGGTTCAAGAGCAGAGACAAGATGTTTTGGTTCTGGGTGCATCATCAGAGGGTCTCATGGAGCAGTGGTCAGATACCCCAGACTTCACCCAAGACCTGTGTGTTGCTTCTAACAAACTTTTGTCATTCTGTTAAAAGATAAACAAGAAGCTAGAGTCTCCGTGGGTATAAATCAGTGTGGCTCTGCAGGCAGCAGAGCTGTACCAAATTTTATCAGCCAAGGGGAGATGGATCCTGTGGGTTAAATGATGACAGAATTATCCTCGTGTGAGTTGCTGTGTGTGCATATGAAAATGCACAGGCAGGTGTGTGCGTGCCCACACACTCCTTAAAGGTGACTGGTTTTTTTATTTGTTTGTATTTAGTGCACCTTGGAGGCTTTACCTAGACAAGAGTTGTAAATGAAATGTCATCAGATCATTAACACATCCCCGACATGTTAACAAATTATTGAATGATTTGTAGTTAAAAAAGCCAGTTGAAAGACTCGCTGAATAATATTCCTGCAGGTCCCCTGGCATGTGCATATATTAGAAATCCATGTGATACAAAGCACAGGACAAAAATGATTGATAGCAGGTTACAGTGCTCTTCATTACAATGAATTAATTGATCACATCTAGCAGATATTCCTCCCAGCGGAATCGCTGGATATTGGACATGTCTCTCTCATTTCTCTTCTATCCTTGCTGTTGGAAACATGCCAGGCAGTTTTACACCATCATTTAAATTTATTTGTGACCTGAGAAAGTTGTGTTGCCCTTGAGACAGTTAACTTTTTAACATCCAGCTAAAAAAGTTTGGTGGTATTTTAGGAGATACAGGGATGGATATTATAAAAAGTTTTCTGATGAGGTGGAACTCCTCAGTCCAGTCCTGGCAGCAGGTCCCACCTGAGAGCTGTGTTGAAATGTTTTTCCTGATGCTTGAACTGCTCTTATTTGACTGGCATCCTATTCTAAACCAAACAACTCCAAAGATACTAACCAGCACTGTTTTTCATAGTGCTGGGCAGTGGAACCCTAAAGCAAATGCTTGCAGGGAGTATCCCTTCAGCCTAGGGATGAGACTTCTTGTGACAGATAATGACAAGGATGTGTTGGTAGGGAAATAGAAGGGGAAACTTCTGCTGTTTTCTGTGCCATGCCATTTGACAGCTTATCCCCTCTTTCTGGTGGGTGCTTTTGGTGGCTCTTATGTGTTGGAATGACCAGCCAGAAACACAGAACAGGTTATTAACCTGCTGTTTTTACAAGTTCTCTCCTGGCAGAAGCGTCCTCTTTGCTGCACTTGTAACTGGCCTATTGCAGAGTCTTAAGTGTAAAGAAAATAAGTGCTTCAGGCCTTTCATTTCCCTGAAGCCATGCAAACAGTGGGCAAAATACTGTGGAATTGCATTAGTAAATTCAAATCTGTTTTGTGGTTTTTCCCTTTGCCTGTAGATAAGGCAGTACTATCTGTTAAAGAACTCAGCTGCTGGATTCCACTCCTGACCTGTCTTAGAATTTGGCATTAGGTAAGACAATAAAAAGTGGTCTGGTTCCCAGAATAATTTGCAGAGAAATGTATCGTCTCCAGTGTGCCAAATGAGATTATACTTGTAAGGCAGGTGAGTGAAGACTTCTCTGAGACTCCACAAGCAAGCCAGCAGTTGATGAAGGAGTAGGACTTATGCCTCTGGTCCATGATAACCTGCCTGTGCCTTGTAAGAGACCCAAGCCTGTTTGCCAAAGGATTTGATGTCTCCTGCCATTTTTACAAGGTGCCATTTGCTACATTCATCTTGTGCATTATCTGAAATGTGTTACAGCCCTCACTCCCCCATCTCCAAATTACCCAAGCCAAGCTATGGAGGGGCAATGAAGCAGGGTGAAAGGTTTAACTCCTCCTTTCTCCTCTAGGAAAAGAGTATTTTAGGTCTTAAGATACAATGCAAATGTGTGTCATCATGTCTGAATTTCTTCCTGATGACTTTCCTGCAAGTTGCTTTTTGTAAAGCAGGGGTAGGAAGTATTGAAACAGGAATCAGCATTTCACCAAAGATGCAGTTAGAACACAAAGTTTATTCTCTTAACTCTCAATTTTCTATGGTCTGACTGGCATTAAAAAGTCTCTCTTTAATGAAGATTTGTAAGGCTTTGTTGCTAAGATCCAGAATATGCATTTGGAAATGCTATTGAGTGGCTTTGGAGATGTGTATCCCTAGAGACTGTTTTAATTTCCATATTCATTAAACTGTTCTGTGGTGCCCAAGAGACCCAAACCCTTGAATAATACAGCTGTGGAAGCTGGGAAAGGAGACATCAGGATCAATGAATGCTTTCACCATCAATTTAATCCAGTTTAAGTCTGTGTGACCAATAGGTCAGTCCTATGCTTTTCTTCCTCTGTCCATCTTTCTGCCTTGGCCACGCATTGCCACTCTTTCCTGTGTCCACATCAGTGCTGACACAGTGTGCAGGGAGCTGTTCTGCTGAAAACTAGGAGAACAAATGACTTTATGATGGATCAGGTTCTTTTTAAATGTAGTGCTGACACAAGGGAAGAGAAAAGACATAGTTTGGGGCAAGCAAACTGCTCAGGATTTCTTATTAGCTTATTAAACCATCACCAGAGATGCCTCCACAAATATAGTTTCTCTGCTTGAAAATAATCTTTTTGAGGGCCATTTTGTGCCATCCTGTAGAATTCTCTATTTGGTATCTCCTTCCATGAAATTCAATGGGATTATTTTAAAAGGTAGAAAGGTCTGCTTTCTCTAGAGCTTCAGTTGCAAGGATGGCAATGACCGTCACCTGTTACTTAAACATCATCAGGGTGATGAGTACATGAGCTGGTTAACTGTGGCTCATCCTGTTGTCCTTTGAAATGAGTGGATATCTTTTATTGACTTAACTGGGCAACAGATAAGGCCCTGGATGAAAGAGCCACTATTTTACTAGAGGCTACTTGTTTCTGTAGGTTGCAAAAATAACTAATCCCAGACACTTTCAAAGATGGCTAGGGGTTGGGCTGCACATAGCTTTTTTGTCAAGTTTTATTTAAAAGAAAAATAAATTTCTCATAGTCAAAGGGCTGCTGGCTGACCTGACCTTTTCAGACTGAAAATGGTCCCTGAAAGGAAAAATAAGATAATGATAATAAAAACTCTCATAGCCATTACTAGGCTGCTGCTGAAAGGGATTTGGCAAAGGCTGAGAAGTGTCAGAGTGAGAAAGCACCACCTCTGCTGGAAGATGATGGTCTCTGACCTGGTGCCCTGTGAGGCTGGAGAAATTTCCACTGATTACAGCCAGAGAGAGAGTGCCTGACAGCCAAGACAAGAACTGTTCAGAGCACAGCCCTGTAGTTTCACACAGTTGATATTGTGTTACATGGGAATGCACTGTCCTTAAGAAACGACCTTCTTACAAATCATATAATAAAAATATGTAATTGTATAGCATAGTAAATGCAATTTCTTGGGGGACACAGCCAGCCTTTGGTGCCAGCCATGCTCTCTGAATCTCTTTATATGCTGAAATGGTATATTTTGGGCTGTGCTTTTCAACAAATAAACTCTTCACCCCCACGTATATCTCCCAGCTCTTCTGCTCAGCTTCCTTGCAGATGATATCTGCTTCATTAGCTGCCTGATGAATGGTCTGAGCACATTAGCATCATTTTATCGAGCCAATAACCATGAGCCTCACCCTGCAGAGCTGTGTAGTATCTGTCACTGGGAGGTTTCTAAAAGGTTAGGCAAAGTTCTGTCAGGAATGGTTTAGGTGTGGGGGGTAAGAAGATGGACTAAATGGCTTCTGAAATGCCCTTCTAGCCCTGCAATCTCTTAATTTATAACCCTGCTATAGAAATAGGACATGACTTCTATGACAAGCATCTCTGGGAGGCTTAGTTGAGAGGGGGACTGGAAGCTGTTCAGAGGCTGCACCAACACATTCAAAATGTCATTTGCAGCCCAGCAGGTCACTGCTGGGTGCAGCAGGAAGGAACAGCAAGGATTGTCCCACCTAACCTCAGATATTTGTGTGGAAGTGAGTCTATACAAACGCAGCAGGTGTGGAGGGAGAAACAGATGCAGTTCATGTGTCCTACTCTGAACACCTGGGATGTGCTGGAACTACCTCCTGGTTATCTCTCTGGTGGTCAGCATCCCATGCTGCAGCAGGCTGACCAACAGCAAAGGAAGTCCTTTGACCTGGTTAGTGTGAGAACTCAGTGCCTTTTTAATTTCCAGTGGGACACAATATTCATCCAAACGCTTTTTTATCAGTTGTTGTTTGCAAACATTGCTAAGGGTTGTCTCTGTCTTCCTCCTGCTGACAGAGCTTCTCATGGCTCTCTGAACTTCACCCATCATTCTGCAGGCATCTGTCCACTGCAGGTCACTCTGCTCACTGGCCTAGCTCTGGACATTTATTCTAACACATTTGGGTTAGAATTCTGGTTTACGTTTAAATAGGTTATATAAATACTTAGTAAAATGTGATTTATTCTGATTCCTTGCAAATATTGATGATATATTTTTGCTGAATTCTGGCTTTCATTCAGTAAACCTCTTCAGTTCATCTTTAATTTCCAGATGGCTTTGGCAGTGTTCCAAACTCAGCTTCTGGTGGTTGAAACCTGGTGCTTGAATTAGATTCAAGATGCAAATAGGCTGATTTTCAGAAAGTCTGAATATATGCAGCTGCCTTGTGAAGTTCTATGTAATGCAATTAGGGATGGGATTCTTACTGCCAAAAAACCCTCAAATGAATTAGGGGTCCAGAAAAGAGAAATGTGGCAGAATACACGTAAATGTCTTTAGGAATTTGGGGATTTAGGAATAGTTGAAAGCTTGGCTCAAGTTTTCAGCTGAAAATCACTGATATAAGTAATTTCAAAGGAGATTAAAGAGGAACGCGCTCATGTTGGGGAGAAGTGTCGAGCTGGGCATTAGGTCTGGAGGAGTGATGTGACAGCCCTGCTGACACAAGGGTCTGCTGCTCCCTCATGGGCTGCTGTGATAGGAGCACAGAGGGGCAGCAGGGATATTTCAGATATAATTACAAATAATGAGTGTGGTAAAAGAGGAGGAAGGGATAGAAGCTCAAAACTAACAAGAAATGGGAACTTGCTTCTCCTTTCCAAAGCCTGAATTAGAAGTGACTGATAAGCAGGCCTTGAAAGCTCTGGAGTAGTTTCAAAGTGTTGAAAGCATAGTCCCTGAGTGTGCTAATGCTATGGAAGCCAGACATGGGAAACAGTCACGCAGGGAGAATGCCTTGTCCCTGCATCTGCTGTCTTTTGGGGTGACATTTCTTGGTGTAGCAGGGAAGTGAAAATGTTGACTCATTTTCATTGAGATGAGTCTGAGGGGAATAACAGTAGTGCTCAGTGAGGCTGGATTCCCTTCTTATCTCTGCCCGTAGTCATTCTTTCCTTAAAAGAGGCTTTTATTTGTGATGAGGGTTGGTTTTTTTTTTTTTAATAAATACACAGCTAATCCGTATTGTACATGTAAATATAGACAGCACAGAAGTCTGTAAAGATTATGGATGCCCCTTTTGGCAAGCAGTATCTTTTAATAGCATTGTGTGCAGTTAATCGGGTTAAGCAAAAGCACCAGTGGAACAAGAAGTCCACGTTCAGGGAAGGAGTAAGTGTCAGACCTCTGGAGAGCTGTTGGTTAGCAATACTGGGCAGGTAGCAGAGAAGAGTTTTTTTCTTTTTTTTTTTTTTAGTTTGCCTCAGTGATGTCTGTGGTTGGAAAACAACAGGAGTAAAGCAAACTGTTAAACTGCAGGAGCCTTTTGCTATTGTGTTTCATAACAGATATGGTAAATGCTCATTGCTCCTGGGCTTCATCCAGTGTTTTCTGCCCAGACTGAGTGTTCAGTGCATTGGGCACTGGTTGTAAGGGCTTGTGCCCTCTCTGCTCTTCAATTCTAATTAAGTGGAAGGAGTGCAAGGCATCCCATGTATGTCAAAGGCAGGAATGAAAAAATTGGTGCAGAAAAATAGGAAAGGCATTGAAGAGGGTGTTGCTCTTTGTCATGGAGAAAGCTCATTGCTGCGGGGGTTGTCTGGAAGAAGGCTCTCCAGTCAGTGAAGAGGAAAACAATACTTGTAGAGTTTCAGAAATGCCCTGAAATAGGCATTTACTTTAAGACAGAGGCTCTGTGCCCTGGAAATGCCTGTGTCAGTCAACTGTTGTGGAGGATTGTAAGATATCTAGTTCAGATGTAGAGGTCTGGAAACATCTAATGTTACATTCATGGTGTCCGGGGAGCTGGGCAAGGGGGGCCCCTTGATATCACTTTAAATGAAGACGAGAATTGTATGCGATGGGGCAGTGGAGCTGCAGGGGACACAGGGTGGGACACACCTTGCTGAAGTGTTGCTCAGCGAGCTCGTGGTTGGCTGGGGCGAGGGCAGAGGTCCCAGGGAGCCAGGAGACCTCTGCTGGAGCTTTGCACAGCGTGTGTGCGAGGGTGCCAGGCCCACAGCATCAATCCCATATTGATGTGTTTTGAGCATAGGACTCTGGAAAAACTCTGTTGTGTTTTCGTGCCCCTGGCAGAGCTGTGACCGGTGCACCATCTCTTTGCCATCACGCACAAGGGCTTCTTCTTGGGCATGGTGTGCTTCCAAGAGAGCATGTGTAGGTCACAGAGTTTCTCATTACAGTTTTCCATGGTACTGCAGATGTGATTTCACTAATTCTCCAAGAACAATAAAGCAGAATTCAGCACAGGGCAAACCAAACGCAGGTAACGCAGATGCCTATTTCTGGTAGCATTTTTCAGGTTACCATTAACCTTTCATTTGAAATTTAATGCTGAGGACTACACATTGATCCTGAGCAGTTTCTTGGAACAGCCCCAATTTTCTGACACTGTTGGGGCAGCACAGCATCCAGCTGCAGACATACTTGGCTTCTGCTGCTGCAGGCAGGGGTCGGCTGCAGCCTGCAAGGAAAGCCGTCAGCTGCAGCAAGGAGGAAAAGCTGGCTCCTTTGCAAGGAGCGAGCCCCAAACAAAGGTGGTCTAAAAGTGTTGGCAGAGGCAAAGGATGAGAGAGGGGTCTCTGTGTAGGTTCCAGCTGGTTTACTGCCAGTGGAGGGTCCAGGGGCAAAGACCAGGAAAAAGGGGACAGCACAGCATTTTATGCGGGGGTGGAACAAAGGGAAACAACCAATGGGGATTGACTGAGGAGGAGGAGACAACAGGGGAATAACCAATGGGGATAACCTAGGGGAGGGAATTACATGAACCAACCAATGGGGCATCGAAGAAGGGAGAACTTTCCAGAACTAAAACATAAGCAACTAGGGGAAATACATAAACATGAATTTATACATAAAACTGGGTGGAGAACTCCTGAACCAATAAACTTAAAACATGTAAACTAAGAACCTCTAGGAACGTGGGAACTCGCCGTAACTGCGGGGTGAGAGTCAGAGCTCTGTGTTCTGGAGGCCTGTCTGCCCATTCTCTGAATGCTGTGCTGCTGTGGCCCCTGCCACATGCACTGCAACAATTTTCCATTTAGAAAATTGCATGTTTTCCAAGTTTAACCCTATGTGGATGTTGTTAATTTTTTCTTGAGAGACACTTTCCAATGGAAAGTTACTTTTTGGGTCTGAAATTCAAACCAGTTTTGCCAAACCCTAGGAATTATGATCAATAAATAAGACATTCTGTAGGAAATTATAGCTGAACTGAGGGAGGGACATATTTAGAAGATGAAGGCTAAGAGCAGAAAAGTAATAAAACAGAGTCAGAATTACAGTTAAAATTAAAACAGGCCTGTGGCCAAATGTAAAGATACTATATGAGTTGATGATAGTGGGAAAAAACATTGAAAGCAGAGCCAGAGTAGTAGCTGGCAACAGATAACATCTGGCAATGGATTTGCCATGAAATTCATTTCAGAGAACTGGTGGGTGGAGAAATTTTTCTGTCATGGGGTTGGAAGTAGACAATCTTTAATGTTCCTTTCAACCCAAGCTGTTCTGTGATTCTGTGAAGAAATCCCAACATAATGCAGTAGCATTTTTCCATGAGAAACAAAGGTGTTGTGAGTGTCCCATGGTGCTGAGGAGGCTCCACGGTCAGCCTTCTATATTTGAAAGTTCAAATTCCTGAGGCAGATTAGAAGCACTGAGCCTGGTAAGCAGCATTAATGGGCAATTTCCGTGCCTGAAACACTGTGTGTAATGAAAGGTGTGGGTGCTGCAGCCAAGGTGTGCTTCCAGCTCATAGGGATGGACCTCTGAGCTATGCTGGGGGCTGAGGGCATCACCATGGCTGCTAAACCAGCTTGAGATGCTGGATCATGTAGCTGAACCACAGCTCCCTGTAGTTAAATTCACCCACCATAAGTAGCCACAGCAGTTAATTTAAAGTTGAAGTTGTGAGCTGCTGCTGTGCCTGTGATGCAGCACAAATTATTCTGGTTACAAAAGATGGATACAGCGGGGCCCGCAATATTTGTTTCATAGAATCACAGAATGGTTTGTGTTGGGAAGGGACCTTAAAGAGCTCGTGCCAAACCCTGTGCCATGAGCAGGGACATCTTCCACTGTCCCAGGTTGCTCAAAGCCCCATCCAACCTGGTCTGGAACACTTCCATGGATGGGGCATCTACAGTTTCTCTGGGGAATTTTTTTTTTTGCAGATTCTTTGCAGGAGGGTTGGAACTAGATGATCTTTAGGTTCCTTCTAACATAGACCATTCTGTGATTCTGTGGTTCTCTGATTCTAAGACAGTAGCATTGGTAGCTGGCAGAGATTTTTGTGTATGTATGGGTATATGACCAAAGGCAAAAGTTAATTCGAAGAGTCTTCAATACTGTCACTTATCAGATAAACAGCCATGTCCACAGACGTGTCTTCAGACATAAAGCTGAATTGAAAGTCAGATAGAAAACAAGCAAACAAAAAACCCCACCCCAACCACACTTCCACAAGGGAACTGAGCACAGTACAGGGAAAAGTAATTGAAAGAGACCACAGAGAACTCTTGTTCTGCTGTACAAACTTTGTGAGTCTTGTGACTCCTCTGTGGACACTGTTGCACACAGGGATGGGGTGGTCAGAGGGAAGGACATGTGTTATGTCCATCTTTCCAGAAACCTCATCTGAATGGTTAAAGCTGGAGAGGTTTCCATGGAGGGATGGAAACTTGACTCATGTGCCTGAACATGGAAGAAGAGCAGAAGCCTTGTATTCTTTATAATTTTTGTTGCTGTTCTGAATTTTGAATCCCTGTTGATAGTTGACAGCTATCCAACCATTAGAGGGGATGTTTCTTCACTGCATGATGTGTCCCTCACAGCTGCCTCACTTCTGGGACCCAATTTGGCTGCAGAGGAATTACACTGCTGGCTCAACATGACTGAAGTGTGCTTTGAGAGGGTGGCTATGACAGCAGCCTGGATTGTTGACACCAAACTGCTGTCTGTAATTTTTTGACCTGATACTAAATAGGAAATGGATCTGAAAGTGCATCAGAGTGCTTCAATATCCTTTTCTCTGCTTCACTCCAGTCTTGCATATTTAATTTAATAGATTAATTTTTTCTTATGTCATATGAACTAGGAGATGGATCTATTACATTTATGTATTCTGGTCACCTTGTAGGCAGATTTCATACCAAGATTCAGGACTTTTTTTTTTAATGCATTCCTGAAAGATTGCATAATTAGATGAAAGGGGGAAAATACATATTATATTTGAGTATATTTGTAGAGTTGGGAGTGTGTTACATCATATTTCATGTGTTGATCTGGGTTTAGTTTTTTTGAGACAAATAGTTTTCCTTGTCACTGTGCTGTGAGTTAGGTTTCTAAACCATTGATTGAGCTACAAAGATAATTATTGAGCTTTGAAAATATTAATTCCAGAGAAATCAGATTATTATTTGCACCTGGATGCAAAATAGCAAAGACTTTAATGATGTTTAGGTAGAACTTTATTAACATCTGAGTATCTTTGGAGAGCTATGGTAACAGTAGGAGAAGTATTAAACTTGGTATTGTTTGTTTTAGTAAATTCTCATTGTAAATGAGAATTTCAAGTCTTCTCCGTGTGAGTCAGCTGAATATTTGCAGGAATTAACTAATCTATTATCAGAGCCAGCATGGATCAACTCTTACGCAGCTGATCCCCCTTCTTCTGCTCCATCATGTACAATGTCAACTGCAAGGGAAGGAACAGGGAAAGATTGTCTCCAAAATAATCCCTGTGTGCACAGAGTAGCTCCTCCTGGGGTAGCAGAGGGTAGGGCCTGATGTCTGCAGTCATGGCAGGAAGGCAGATTTCTGCTGCCTCTTGCTTGGGGTTTGCTGTAGTGAGAGTGAGCTGCACCAACTAAAGAGATCTTGGGCTTGTGCCTTGGGCTGCAGACAAGGCCACTGCCTTCCCTCCTTGTTTCATGGCTAGTCCTACCAGCAGAAGACAGATAAATTAAAAGGAGCCAACCAGGCTCTATGGATCACCACACCAGGCTGCCCCAAAATGATGTTCAGAAACATCGAGCCTGTGGCTAAATTTTCCTTGGCCCCATGAATTTTTGTGTTATTTTTATGGGCCATGAAGGGATGAGCAGTAATGAAGGTGGGGTTCCCCTAAGGAAATGGAGAAGACTCCATCCAAATTAAGTGGCTAGTTTCCCTCTGTAGCCAGTGGGGAGAAAGAAGTGTTTCTAGGATGGGTTATCTCCTTATCCCCTCTGCAACAGGTGTCTAAAATAGGCACATAGCCAGTGTTTTACCTTGATTACTGCAGAGGGAGCTGGAGGTGGCCTTGCCCATGTGGAGCCATTTTGAGGAGCTTGCCAGGACGTGTCATTTGAACACAGGTCTGTTCCCTCTTACGAAAGTCATTCACTGTTTCTGCCAGCTCCACCCCAACTCTCTCTTGGTACCAAACTGGTTGAAGAATGAGATGTTGCTGAGGTTTATTTTAATCATAAACTTCTGGGCTCTGACTTTGAAAACAGAGCTATAAACTCAAAACTAAAAATGTAATTAAATGTGAGTCTAGATTTTATGTGGGATCTGAGTCAATACTACTAATAAGATGAATAGCTAATATTCTTTCCTAGCTAATGCTAGGAAGTTTCTTAACTGTTTTTCACTGAGTCTGCCCAGGGCTTATCTCAGCCACAGAGACCATGGCACTGATCTCCCCTCACACCATCGTTCTGCGTTGAGGTACTCCTCAGAGCTGACCCTGGGTGGCATTTTCAGAGGTATCCCAGTACTGGGTTTATCTGCCCTAATTTGCCTGGGATTCCTCTGAAATTGTCAAAGAGGGAAAGGCACTTGCAGAAGGAATCATCCCATCCATCTTAGACATCCAGCCTATCATGGCATGACTCATGCTCTTGAGTATGGCTTGCTCCATTGATCAAAGAGGAAGCCTTGCTGGCTGCTGTAGATCAGCTACTGTGATGGACAGAAATTTTTGATCAATCCTGCTCTAAGAGACAGGGAAAAAAATTCTAGTGGAATCTGCATCCTGTCTATCAAGTGCTTTTGCAAATCCCAACTTCTGCCCTAGCATTTGTGCTGCACAGCTTCTGATGAGTGCTGTGCTTGCTTTGTGATGATACATGGCAATCATCAAAGCTGCACAGTATGTTCCACGCCAGCTACTTCCTCTCTGGTTTAATTACAACTGAGTTTGCTAATCCCAGTCTTGATTAATGAGCTTAATATGCAAATGTTATGATGAAACTGAAACTCTTTGTAATTGCTTGCAGACAGATTACCACTTCGAGTACACAGAGTGCGACAGCAGTGGCTCCAGATGGAGGGTGGCTGTCCCGAATCCGTCAGTGGAGTGCTCTGGACTACCTGACCCCGTGAAAGGGAAGGAATGCAGTATGTTGTGACTTTTCATTTTACAGACTGTTACCTGCTTTTTGTGCTATTTACCTTTGTAGGGCTTCTAAGGTCTGCCACTGATGTCCCGAGTTTCCTTGAGTTGTCCTTCCCCTCCAATCCGACTTTGTCTCCTGGAGATGTGGAGCAGGGATTGTCTTTGCAGTGTATCTGTGCAAGTCACTGTCTGTTACAGGTAGCCTTTTATGCTGATTCACAGACAAGGCACATCTATGACAGCACTCCTGAAGAGGTATGGTTGCTTGTCTTGAGCTGCCCTGCTCCCCAGTTCTTCAGCTCTCCAGTTCATTTGTAGCTGTACTTGCCCAAATGGTTACCAGGAGTGGTCAAACTATATTTGCATAGTGTCCAGATTCTCATTACTTTCATTATTTAGCTAATTCATAAGCTGAATGTATAAGGAATGGTAAATGTCTTACTTGCCTGAGTTATTTTTATGATGAAGCTCCTGCATTTTATTTATTTATGCATTTGTTTTTTTAACAACTTGGAGTGTTTTCATATCACTTGGTTCTCCATTTTTTTTAAATGTTGAAACACTTCTTTGCATCTGGCATATAAACGAACTGCTGCTCTGCAAACACATCCCTCACTGCTTTGTAGCTTCCCAGTTTGAATGCTCTTTCCCATCACACTTCCTTGCTCTAGCAATTCTCTCCACAAAAGATGCTAGCGGTAATTTATACCAGGGGGTATAAATTATTGTATCTGACAAATAGGATGAACAATGGCAACATTTTTGCAGTTCTGTTGTAGAAGAGGTGAGATTTACTCACTCCTGACTCTCCTTCTCTAAAGGTTTATTTTCATTTCTTTATGTTCCAGTGTGAGGTACATAAATGTTTTCTGTAGCAGTGTTGATCACTGGAAGGTTTCTGACTGCTTGCAAGCGTCATTTGTCAATGTGTCATTCCTGGTATTTGGGTTTAGTTTCCAAGGTTTTAAATCTGGAATCTCTGTATATCCTTACGAGGTGCTTTTTCAGTTACAGAAATACAGACCTGAGAAGCATCTCAGGTGATCCCATAATTCATCCTCCAGCCCAAATAGCTGTAGTAGAGATGACTGTCATTCATGGCTGATGTTTGGCTGGACTGTTTTCAGGCACTCTAGTGATGAAGAGCCCAGAAGCTCTCCAGCTATTTGCTCATATATTTTGTCCTTTTCATTTTCCCTCCTGTTAAAGATTTTTCTGCTGTTGAATCTCCGTTGTTATACTTCAAGCCTATCACTTTTTGCTACCTGCACTATAAAGGAGCAGATAGTTTTATTTCTTCTGCTGCACAACCACTTTTGGTGTACCCTGGAGTACATAGGTATAACTCGTTTTTTCTGACATACATTATTTCTTCTTAAATCTTGTGATAAATGGCTTAAGGTCCAGCAACATTACACTATCCTCAACTTTCTGCTATAAATTTCAACAAATGGTTCACTTCCTTCTTCATTTTCTATTATTTGTGCCTGTTTCTGGTCTTTAAATCACTTACAATGAGAATTCAGCTGGTTTATAACAATAGATGAATCTCTGGCTTCTCAATATCTGGCCTCTGCGAGACAAGGTGAAAACTTTTCCCAGCAGATGGGCTCTGATATTATACACTAAAATACAGGATTCTGTTAAATATACTGGAAGACTCATCTCCTTCTTGTAATGTTGCTGTTAAATCCCATGACAGTTCATCTGGTCTTACTGAAGCCCTCAGATCTCATCTCCCTGGGCTCTTGGAGTTCTGCAGTTTTTTTCTGTGTATAGTAAATTAACTGGCTTCAGGAGCTGTCTGGCTATGTTCTGATGACAAAAGTAATTTTAGGTTTCTCATCTCTTAGTCTTTCACCTTTTGCTTAAAGAACAACCAATCTTTCAGCCCGAAAACATGAATCTGTCAACAGCAGTCAGTCACTGCAGAAATGTGCAGGGAACCCTTCTCCCATTCAGCTTGGCTAATGTGGTGGTTTTTACTGTAAAATATTTTAACCAGAGTAGAGTTTGGCTGACAGTCCATTCTCCAGTGGGTGGGATAAACTGGGAGAGGCAGCTTTTGAAAACTGACTGCCCTGCAAATCTCTAGAGTTTGCACATGGGGGTCTGTTGTTGATGATGTGTTGAAAATGCTGACAAGTATCTCCTTACTGTCTTGTCATATTCTCTAAGCTGGTGGCTTCTGTCTCATCTGACAGCACAGCAGCTGGACCAAAGACATCTTACACTAAAAGCATGCATTTCTGCACCCTAAGGAAAACAAAAAGTTCTGTATCTGAGGCATCTACAACTCACGTTCTTGGTGGATTGTGTGCAGAGTGGGATTTGTGCTTCAGGCTTGGCCAGGGGTTGCACACAACTCACATTGATGGCTCCTTGAGATGCCTTCCTTCTCTCTTAGGCCTGGTGCTATTTTATCCCAAGATCTATCAAGAAATGCCAGAACTATGCCATATCCTCTGAGGTGAGTCTTTCTGGGCATTCTGAAATTTATTCAGATTCTCTTACATCTCAGAGGACTTACCCTGTGCCAGGACATACCACACTGGCATTTTGGCATTTGGTAGAATCCTGGAGTCTCCTTTGGGTCTTTCTTTGGTCCTTCAACCTGCAGAATCAGGGCCTACAGTAAAATCAGTCTGGGTAGGATGAGTTCTAGCTTGAGAGGTCGGTTATCTTCAGAAGTTTTGTTCAGCATCTGTTAGTCATGAGATACACTGCGGCCAACCATGTCTCTGGTCTTAAGAGAGAGTTGCACTTGTATAGCAGTTGCAGTTGTAAAGCAGCATGAGCTCTTAGGGCTTTTTTGTCTCCTTGAGATTGTAGAGCCCTCAGTGGACACAATGGATATGGGGGAATCTGTATGAGAAAGTGAAGTTTTTTGGAACACATCTGCTGTCACTGCTGACTTTGCAAAGTTTGCAGCTGTTTTCATCTACTCAGAAATGCTGCTGCTTGAGAATATCTGCCACTGATCTTTCCTGCTCCCTGAAAACAGAAGTGACGTGCAGGCTGTCATTAATTTTGAATCCTGAGAATACTGTGACAACCTCTCCTTCTTCCAAATGCTCAGCAGTCATTCTCTTTAAATTGTGCCTGAACTAGGAATTTGAAAGATGGTATAACAATATGTTAAATGTCTCCTGCTCTGTAAATACGTCTAGGCTGTGGCCTCCAGTGGAATGGAAAGACACTTGAGATTGCTAAAAATGTGTTAGCTCAGGTGCTTCCCATGTCTGGAGCAATTGAACTGTTGCACCAGAGCTCAGTTGGTATCTTGAGATGTGCTCGTTTTCAGGATGCTGTGTTTTACTGCTTTTCATTTGAATGAACCCATTTAAAATTAGGTTGGATATCTCTGTGCTCTGCTGCATTTTGAAGCACACAGCGACCTGCAAATCACAACTGACTGTGTCCTGCTGAGCACAGCCCCAGCATTCCCTAGAACTGCTGTAGGCTCCGAAACCTGCCAGGATTCTACCCTGTTTTTGAGTCTTCAGAAACTTAATCAGCAAAGTTCACCTGCAGAGAGGAGAGTGTCCTTTGAGAAATAGTCGTGGGGTTCATAGTAGAAAGGGCTGTCATATTTTGACTACTTTACGACCTGGTTATTAGAAGGGTTTTTTCACCTTCTTCTTGCCACAAGCACGAGCAGCACAATGATCCACCTTCCCTCCTGTTACCCTCCTGCCCTCCACACCTCTCCCATGTAGGTGGTAGGTGGGAAGGAGGAAGGAGGCTCGCAGGAGAGGTTTTTGTGGTGCTGTAGGAGGTCCTGCTGTGCAGTGACCCAGATATGTGAGGGAAGCTGCAGTAGCAGCTCTTCAGTTGCAAGGCACTGGGACAATGTGTCCTGTTCTGTATTTCACTCCTCTCTATTTTTTCTGTTCTCCTTGCCATATGGGGCTGTAGTCATCACCACTTTCAGACCCTGCAGCCTGTGTTTTCCCATTCAGCATGGTGTGGTACTTCAGTGGTCACCCTGTGGGGCTGGGCTACCTCTGGACAGGCCATGGCATGGCCAAACCAGACTGCTTGGACACCTCTCAGGTTTCTGTTTGTTCAGAGCTGAGTCACATTTTTAATGCTGTCACATTACGGTTGCAAGGGTTCCTGTGAAGAGATGCATTCAAAGTCCAGAAAGATCTTGGCTAGGAAAAAGGCAATATTTATTACTCCTAGACCTACTCTGTCTCTCCTCTGCTTCTCATTTAAGATGTCCCCTCCAGGCGTTTTCCCAATACTGTTTTGGAGGTAGGGTACATACATGGAGGTGGAGGTGGCAGACAGAGAGCTTCCCTCAGCAGAATCCAGACCTCTGAATCACTCCTGACAGTTGGGAATGTGCTTTACTAGTTTGATCTCCTTCATTTTTAATTACCACAGATCTCCCTCTGATCCCTTCATGAGTCTGATAGCAGGAAGGGAATTTAGCTGATAAGGATCACTGCCATCAGGGCAGTTGCTTGGGGTTTTAAATAGAAAATATTGATGGCAGTCCAAGGGAGCAGTTTGCTTTAGGGCTAAGCCCTTGCCTGCACCCCTTTATGGCTGTTATCTCTGGGAGCTCTTTGTTTTGGTGTGGGGCTGTAGGCAGTGTCTAATGGGGACTTTTTGGGATTTGACAGTGGGAGCAGCACTTGGCATCGTGCTCATGCTGACACTGCACTGCAGTCTGTTTCTGTGGCCACCATCAGGCTCTTCTGCCAGCCTGACCATATGCTGCATGTTTTACACTCAAGAGTCTGAATTCGGAGCCTGCCTTCCTTCCTGCCTGCCTTCCTTCCTTCCTTCCTTCCTTCCTTCCTTCCTTCCTTCCTTCCTTCCTTCCTTCCTTCCTTCCTCTCTCCCTCCTTCCCTCTCTCAGCAAGTATAACCCAAATAGTGTGCTCATGGTGTGCTCTCCAGGTGCACTGATATTCTCATCTCAGAAGATTTTTTTTCCCAAAAAGGAAAATAGGGGTCACATTTTGACCTCATATTATTTTAAAATATTAACTCTCTTATTCCTTATTTCTAATATTAACAGAATATTAGTTATTTTTTACTGTCCTAGGAAAGACTAGGTTGCACCTTATCTCATAAATATATGCATATTTTAGTAGTGCTATGTGCATAATAAACTATAGTGAGAGTAATAGAGCATTTTTAAAGGAGTTGCATTTGCTGTGTTCAAGAGAGAAAAGTGCTGGTAAGGGTCATTGTTATAGTCAGCATCCAAATGCCAGTTATAATTATCATCAGGAAGTTTTCTTAAGAAAGGAGACAAAAAAATACTGATAATATAGAGGAACTTGATCAAATTATTGGAACAGGCTGCCCAGGGAGGTGGTGGAATCACCATCCCTGCGAGTGTTCAAAAACTGTGGAGATGTGGCACTTGGGGACATGGTTTAGTGGTGGAGTTGGCAGTGTTGGGTTAATGGCTGGACTTGATGCTTTTAGAGGTCTTTTCCAATGATTCTGTGATTCTGTGGCCCTGCTTAGCAATGTGCGCCTTTACCTGGTGCCGCTAAGGTGGGAACAACTTCTTTGAAATCAGAAATGTGGTTTAGTTCTGAAGTGAGTTTTGTGAGCCTGTACCAAATGACAAATGTGAAAAGCTCCACCAACTTCAGAAAATAGACTGTCCTCAATTATGATGTGCTTTACTGGAGTCTGAGAGCAAAATTTGACCTGATTTATTGCTACTGAGCTGTGGTTGTTGAGTGTATTCTAACTTGTGTAATCTGCTCCCAGGATACCACAGGAGGAGATACGGATCTTTGTGCTAATTGCAGACTCAATTAGGGCAAATGACCTTTTTAAGGTTGTATGTTTTATAACACTTTAAGGCAATTTACATGTTCAGCAGGAGTTTTAGCATTTTTCTTTCATAACAGGAAATTTAAATAGAAGGTTTTGAGTTTGATGTTCTCTCAGTCTTTGGTAAAGTTGGATATCCCAAGCAGGTAAGAACTGGGCCTGCTCCTAACTCCCCTGAAGTCAGTGGGCATCTGCAGGTTTTGTGTGCACACACACAGTAATGCAGGGCTGCCATGGAGCAAAGCTGTTCAGCCAGCAGGGGTGTGCACAGCACAGTTTGAGAGCTGCTACTAAAAGGCTGTGATTTAGCAAAACACCCCAGCAGATGTTTATTCCTGTTCCTCTTAGAGCATCCCTGCTAATTCGTGTTCCTAACTCCAGTCAGGTAGGTGAGTCTTACTGATAGTATTAGGTTTCTCACCTGGACTGTGGCTTGAGGCTACACTTTCCCATGGCATTTCCATGTGGATTGATGCCCTGAGAGATACCCCAGTTTTACAAGTATTTTTTCCAGAATTTTTACTCTGTATGAGTAAGACACTGTTTTTGCAGAACAAGTCACGTTTTTGGATTTTTGAAGCACAGATTCAAAACAAAATAGGTAAATAATTAAAAAGCTGAGGAGTTTGCACTGAACCCTTAGAATTTAATTCCTGGAGAAGAGTTACTGGGAACTGCATGTTGATGTGAGACTATGAAGGGAAAGGCTGGCCTTAGTGTCTTCTGATGAATTCTTCACCTTGTTCATGTATACAATGTAATTAAATAAGTTGAAAAAAAATTCCTCTGTGTCATTAATTTCTCTCTTGGTAGGGAAGCAGCTGGCAAGACCTTGGGATTTATTATGGCTTGGTAGAGAGATGAGAGGCAAGGACTGTGTGTGTGTGCAGAGAACATCAAATGGCACTAGAACCACTTTGGGTGATGAGCAATCAGAATATGCCTGATGGAGTCAGTGGGGGCTGGAGAGCTGCTCAGTGACCTCCAGGTCTGTTTCCTGCCATCTCCACTGGGATGGCTGTTGAAACCCTGGTGGCAAATGTGCTTCCTGACCTCTTGGTGATCGCTGCCTTCCTGCACCCTACACTGCACTGCTGTGAATTGATTATTTCCATTCCAAACTCACCCCTTTCAGTATCCAAATGATGCAATAAAATGATAATTAAAGTGTCCCATGTGCCAGGCCAGCTGGGGAAAAGAGGTGAACTGAAAAAAGCTTTGTTCTATTTCATTATTTTTTGGATAAAAGGAAAAACTACTTAATCCTAAGAAAAGGAAAGGTCTCTTCCACAGAAGGTACTCTTCACCAAGTTATGTCAGGCTTCAGTATGGTTCAAGCCTGAACAGTCTAGACAGCCTTTTTTTTTTTTTAAATTAAGATTCAGTCTGGTTCCTGGTAACACATTGGGAAATGATGACTGAAGAAAACGAACATCAATTATTCACAGTCTATTGGAGAAGCCTTGTATAAATTATTCACAGAAGACATTCTGAAGCTGGTGAGATTATAGGAGACATTAATAATGAAGCAATGATTTCCTCTCATCCTTTGTCTTCCTCTTTTTTTCTTCCTCGTTCTGTATTTTGGTTGGTCCTTGGTTCCATGTTGTGTGGACCCTGATGCCCCAGGCTGTCACTGAAAAGCCTCCCTGGGCTTGTCCTTGGCCACATCTGCCCCTCCAGGCATGGAGGCTTGTGGCATGTGTCTGCTGAAAACAGCAGCTGTTCAGAGACACAGCTGCCTGATGCTGCCAACCTCATGTTTCCTTTCTGAGCTACAATTTTCACCTCTGCTCATGGGAGGCTGAGACAATTCAGCCCTGACTCTGCCCGCAGGAGATGGCAGCATCTCACCTGAATCCCAGGTGGTGGGACTTTGGATGAACAACACAGGAATGGAGAGGGGAGAGCTGGAAAGCCAGTGCTTCAGATTATTTTTGCTTTGTATTTTCATTGGTTTGTGTAGATTTGCTCAATTGCTATCCCCTTCTAATGTTGTTACAACCTGGTAAAATCCAGTCCTGTGTCTTTATTTTAAAATTCTAATTATTGAGAGCCAGGGGGACACAGAAGTATACACATGAATGTGCATATGTTCAGTAGCAACAGAATAAACAAAAGACCTGAGATAGTTGTAGGTATTGTTAAGTAAGAAATGTCTGGAGGAAAAAGTCTGCTGAGAAGAGTGGTGGAGGTAGAAGTAGTGGGTCCAAGTGGTGCGGGTTGGGAAGCTGGATGGGGGAAGAGGTGAGACTGAGTGGGCAGAGCTTCCTAAAGGAGGAAGTCATTTGAATACATTATAGTTTGGTGTTGGAGGATGCAGGGTACTGAGACAGCTTTGGTTAATCATCTGGTGAAATACCAGATATTCTGATCCCTCTCACTGTGTGGCAGTATCTGGAAGATATTTGACATGAGAAAGCACTGCAGAGGAAAGACCTCAGGAGAAGCTGAGTAGTCAAATACGTGTGAGGATCTACTCAGTTTGTCAATCTTTGTTCATGGTAGTCCTGTCCTGATCCCCAGCATCAGAGAGTTAAGCAATGCAAGAATGTTATGGTCAGTTACTAGAAGTGAAATGTGCCAAATAATATTGATCCTAGTTCACCAAAATCACCAGGAGGGCCACAGCTGTACTAAAAGACAGAATGTGACCCTGGAGACTTGCAGTCAAAGGGCAAATGAGACAAGCTTGTTTGTGGTCTGTTTTGCCCTCTGGGGAGCTGTTGCCATGTCTGCAAAGTGGTCGTAAAGTGCAATCAGATCTGCCAAGTGATGTATTGCAAGCGCTCCTTGGAAGTAGTTACACTGTGGGCAGGGCTCCTGCTTCAGGATGCCCCAGTCCTCATGGTGTGTCCTGGGAGGGAGGTAAGGCGCCACTGATCTTGACTTACAGAGTTTAAGAGTAGGGATTTTAATTAGATTTTCTAGTCTGACCTCTCAGACCATTAAAATACACCTGGCTAGGCTGATGGTGGGGCTGATAATGGGTATTTGGCATGAGCTTTTCTTCATATGGTGTCCTGTTACGGTGTGAAACACCTGAGAGACAGAGGGTCCATCACATGCCATGACAGATTGTTCCAGCAACCAGTCATTCTTCCTATTAAAAATCTGTGCGTTATTTCCAATTTGAGTTTGTTTGGGTTCAGCTTCCAGAAGGTGGCTCTTCTTACGCATTTCTCTGCTTGATTAAAGAGTGCAGCAGATCTTGTGTTTTCTCCCCGGGGAGATGCTTATATATTAATCAAGTTGACTCTCAATCTTCTTGTGATAAACTAAATAGATTAAGCACTTCAGATCTCTCACTGCAAGACATTACCCCTAATTTTAAAACCATCTGAAGCCCTTTTGTTTCATACTGACCTCATAAAAATGCCAAATCACAGCTATATGCAGTATTACAACAATCTTCTTCCCTGTAATATGCATTTCATCCTACATATCTCTACCTCCACCTCTAAATTTATCCAGATCTCACTAGTGCCTTTTTTGGAGGCCTTGACAGTGGAAGTTCTTGATGAATGGTGGGTCTGCTCCCACGCTCAGGCTTGCTGCTCTCTGGGATACGTTTCAGCCCTCTGCAGGCAGGGCTGGCACTCCTTGCCCTCAGCAGCTTGTCTTTACCTCTGACTCTGCCTAAAGCACACTGTGAGTGTGCTCAGGTTTGGTAACAGTCTCTCCCCTGCCAATCTTAATGCCATTCCTTTTCTATTTGCCTGCAGATCATTGATAAAAATGTGGGCAGCCATCAGACTCAGTCCTGGGCAGGCAAAACTGCCCCCTTCCTCCCTGCTCAAGGATGGTTTCCTATCGACAGCCCCATCTGAGATCTGTTACTCAGGCAGTTCTTAATCCCGTTAAGATGTGCCCCGCTGGTGTTGTGCAGCACTACCTTTCTTGATCAGAGTGACACACAAAACTAAGCTAACTGTATTAGAAACCCTAAGTCTATTACATCCACTCTGTCACCTTTATCAAGTGACTTGTAATCCTTTTAAAGAATGAAATGAGGTCTGTTTGACAGGACTTACACACTGGTGACTATTAGTACTATATCTCATGTCAATTTTTTATTAAGTGCATACATTGTCAGCTTTATTGCATGTGTGTATGAATGTGTGGGGCTGCCTATGGCAGTGTCTGGTTAAACAGTACTTTACAGCATCTTTTTGTCAGAAAGGCTGGGCACCTGTACAAACCACAGCATCTTTTTTTTTTTACTTCTGTAGTTTAAGAAAGCAACAGCTGCGAATCACCAATAATTGCATCAGCTCCAAAGGCAGCAGTGTATCCAGCACCACAGTGTGTCATGCTGTTCCTAACTGCCTCTGGATGTTCTTCCAATTTTAAAAATGTCCATGGTGGGGGCAAAGTCATGAAATCTTTTAATGCACTTCACAGTTTTCTTCACAGAAAGAAAGATCACATGCGGTCTTCGCAATGTGTGTAAGTTGGTGTGTAGCACCCAAACTGATATTTGAAAGGTGTAATAATAAAGTGGGGAGTCAGAGAGGGAGAGGAAATAGTGATGTCCAGTTATTCAGTAGAGATGGTTCCTCTGCAAATTAAGTATCGAATGCCTAAACAAATGGACTCTGGGGGCAGGGGTGTTCACAAAGTCTCCCTCTCATTGGGAGACTAATTTTTCCTCTGGATTCTGAAGCAAGAGGGAGGGTTTAGTGGAGGATGAATCAGAGCACATGCCTAAAATATAGGATTTTGTGTAACACCTTAACTTCCTATGTTGTGATGCAGCCCTTCTTGTTGGCAGCATCTTGTGTGTGTCACCCTCACAAACACAGCAATGCTGCAATAATGTTGGCTGTTTCTGTGGCTGCTGCTAAGTGCTGCATCTGTGCTCACCTATATCTTAGTGGTATGGAGCAGCCACGAGGAAGGAGAAGCTCCTGGGATGCCCTGGGTCATCTGTCTGTGCCCTGCTCTTCCACAAGTGACTCTGACCTCCCTGTCTCCAGCTGGAACAAGCTCCTGAACTGATGCAACTTAGATTAAAGAGGGTTTGCCCTGGCTTTTGGTCTCCCCCTTGGTGGAAGACCAAGTTGTGGGACGCTAGGAGAGGAGACCATCTTCATGCTCACCACACACTGTATTTGCTGCCCACACCCCTCCAGCTGGAACGAGACCAAATGTTGCATCTGTTCCAATGCTGAAAGTGGTTGATGTTGCCATTAGCCACAGTCAGCTGCAAATTGAACCTGGCAAGCAGCTGGAATGCTCAGAGCCAGTTTGCTTGCAGGGGGATGTGTTTTGATGAGGAGTGCTGCTGCCTTTGAAACACAATTCTTAGAAGAAGGAAAGAAGACAATTCCCCACCCAAATAAGATAAAGGCTCATCTCTTTCCTGGAAGGTGAGAGATGGATGATGTGTCCTATGTGGCAGCTGGCCTGATCTCTTTTACCCTTTTATTTCTCTCAAATTATCAGTCTGCGAGGGGTTAAAATATATTAGTTTGGCTAAAGTAATAATCTCTGCTCAACCTCACTGCGATGGAAGAGGAGGCTCTGCTGCCCTCAGCATCTTCATTATGGCAGGGAATTGCTCATGGTTCTTGACTCCTTAGTTGAAATTCATTACTCTGGAATGGTTAAGCAGCACTCTCAATTTCTTGCTATTTAGCTTTCTTTTAAAAAAAAAGTTGAAACTGTTAGAGAATTCAAAGATGTTGTGAGAGAACTCACTTTTCTACTTCCCTTTCTGATAGCTTCTCTCTGCACCCTTCAAAAGGATAAAATAAAGCAAGATTGATTAATAATGCTAAAGCAATGAGTCAAGACATCTTTATGTATTTAAGGTGAAAAGCTGTACAGAGTGTGGTCGCAGTTCAGACACACATGGACGTGTTCACTGCTTTTGTCCAAGTCTCTGAAGAAAGCTCTTTCACACCCCAGGGGCAGGTACATCCTATGGCTTGAGCTGAGGTCACAGAGTCAGTCAGGTGGGATGTGAGCTGTACCTCGTGTGCCACTGCCTACAGTGAACCACTTGCCCTCACTGAGGGTGGATTTTTTGTCCATCTGTCAGTCTTTCACTGAAATCCATTGTGGGAGGATTTCCTTGTTTATTCCCAGCCCAACACCCATCTCTGTGTGGATCTTGCCTACTTTCCTTCTTGGTCCATCACCAGTGAGCAACAAGGTTAGAATCTGTTGGGTTGAAGGCCTCTGGTTCAAATTCAGACTATGCTGATATGACCAAGAAGGAAAAATGACCCTTTGGCAGATCATTCCATCAAATGGACCTTTCATCTTGTTTCCAGTGGACATCAAGGACAATTATACAAACAAATCCTGCTAGTACTGGCACAGAAATGGAAGCCTGAACTGTTAGTTGGATTCAGATGGAGATTGGTGTTACACAGCCATGAGTTTATTGAAGTACTTACAGTCATACAAGTTTTTCTGCAGTTTGGATAAACATTGGCACATCTGTGGAACCACATTTTCTGGGACTTGAGCCGGCATCATTGTTTTGGGCCAGTTTCACCACTTGGCTGCCAGTATGGTCTCATCCTGCAGTTTCTCAGGCTAATGAGTTTATGTCTGTCAAAGAGAGTGTATGAAATATCTGTCACTGTGCAACGTGGCATGTGTGAAACAGAAGAAAATCCCATCATTTCTTGGGATGTGAGTTGTGTGCGTTGCCCTGGATCCTGCTTTGGCTTGACTGGCATAGTTCAGTTAAAAAATCTGCAAACATTGTAGGAAGTACTGTGTGCTGCAGAAAGTGCTCATTTGTTTTCCATTCAGGATGTTCAGTCTCAAAGAGGACATGATGCAGCATGGGACTGAGGGAAAGTGGGATGGCCTGCCATTGGAATGAGTGTCCTGGCAGGAGATATGATTCCTGACACAGGCATGGGGCTCTGTGGGCATACAGGACTTCAGCTGCTGTCCAGGTTTCTGTTTTATAATGGGAATAATCTTCCCTTAGCAGGCAGGGATGTGATAAGGGGGACAAGGAGCATACAGCTATTTGGAGGAAATAATTTTGGAGACATCAGTAAAAAAACCCACTTTGTGAATATACCTCCTAATTATACTTCCCTTAATTACACTGATTTTGAATACTGTCTTTGCTGTGCTGACAACCAGTGGTTATTTTCTCAGCATGTTAATGTCAACCTAATCAAAGATCCTCATCTTCTAGTCACAGATCTGTGGGTGACCTTTTCCACGACCACGTGGTCTATCAGGCAAGATGTTTGAGGCTTTGTAGGTAGTTCATGTGAGGAGAAACACAGAAGAGACTTTTGGATTAGGTCTACTACTCTCAGCCAAGGTTTGCAGTGTTACATTACTGTCAGCCTGCTGCTGTACACTCAGCTTAGGGGAGTGAGAAAAGTCTGTTCTGGCTCTCAAGTACTGGTGGTTTTAATTGAGTTCAAGGTGTAACAGTTGGGTGAGCAAGGGTGAGGAGAACTCTTATAAATCCTCATTTTCACAAATTGCTTTTGGACACAATCTGTCAATAGAGATTTTGTTTCTAAAAGTCTTTTGCTGATGGAGACGAGCTGCGAATCAGGAGCTGTCATTGGGATTTGGTTTCAGTGCTGCCACATTAGTGAAAAAGTAGGTGAACATCTCAATTTTGCAGCTGATGTTGGTAGTTCAGCTGTTGTGTTCCTGGGACTGGGACATTCTGTTTAGTTCCCTTTAGTGGCAGTTCAGTCTTAATTAATTAAGTGGCAAAAAAATGAATGGAAGTTAATAGGGGTTGATGAATCCATTCCTATGTTGTAAATGATTGTCTCCCCAGCTTTCTCCTGTGCCTCTGGTGAGTACCTGGAGATGAAGAACCAGGTGTGCAGCAAATGTGCAGAGGGGACCTACTCGCTGGGCAGTGGGATCAAGTTTGACGAGTGGGATGAGCTGCCAGCAGGATTCTCCAACGTGGCAACTTTCATGGACACGGCCGTTGGCTCATCTGAGAGTAAAGCCGACAGTTGCAACAAGTAAGAAGTTCTGTTTGCACCTGGGTTAGGCAGCTGCAGGTAAGCCTGAGACAGCTCAGCAGCACAGAGCTGCCGAATGACTCATCTGAGCTCTGCAGAGGGTAACCAGACCTGCTAAGGGCAAACAAGAGTGGCTGGGAGGTAAAATCTGTAGTCCCATCTGTTTGCTGTCAACATGGTCTTCTTGGGCTCATCAGCAGCCAGTGAGTTTAAGACCAGCCTGAAGCTGCTCTTATTTGTAGCTGGAAAGCTCCAGGGTCATGGTACAGTAAATGTGGCTAAAAGGTCATTTTACAGCCTATTTAGATCTGTGGTGCTTGCAGAAGGCTGTTTCTGAGTGTAATTGAAGGTATATTGAACCTGTGGATAATAAACCTTTCTTGTATAGGTTGAGTACTAAATTTTTTGTACCCTGTCCTTTCCCATGCAGTTTTAATGAAAAGTATTATATTTTATATTATTCATCTACCATATAAAAATAGATATAAAATAAAATTGTTTTATCTACTGTATCTGAAAAATAAATGGAAATCCTGTAATAAATTTAAAAATTCACTGCAGTTATCTGTTGTGGGATTCTGGGGTCTTTATTATGTAGCATATTTTTGTATAGTAGTGCGCAAAAAGTCTCCTCAGTATCTGTGATCTCAGTTGAGGCTTGTTTTGTTTATGTTCATCAGCTCTTCATGGACGCCTCGAGGGAATTACATAGAGTCAAACAGGGATGACTGTACAGTTTCTCTCATCTATGCCGTGCACCTGAAGAAATCCGGCTCTGTCTTCTTTGAATACCAGTATATTGACAACAACATCTTCTTTGAATTTTTTGTAAGGCTTTTTATATGGTGAATCCAATCTTATATAGTAAGAATTCAACCCAGATAAAGATCATTATCAGCAGCTTTCCCCCCTTTTAAGTTCCCTGTATGCCCATAGCTTGTTATTGCTGAACAAGATAAAAAAAATGTGCTTGTCTTTCTGTCACTTATACTGTCTTGTGGCATTTATTTCATCTTCAAAACTCAGTCTGAACTGATCCTGTCTGCCATGCAGTGGGATTTTTCCATTAGGGGTCATGACTGCCCCAGTTAGTCCAGCCTTTTGCAAGACAGGTATTGGTGGTGGATGATTTCATTTGGGGGTGTTTGACTGGAGTTGTCTTTGAAGGACTTGACATTTAAAAAGAGTTCTTCCAAGGCAGTAGTATGTGGAAACCTTTAGGTCAATTTGTGTCCTAGTAATTTAGTAAGTAAGATGAAAAGAAAGGCAGGAGAAGTTCAGGTGATTTTCAGTAGGAATTAGGTGTCTGCACTGCGAAATGGAGGGGCTGGGGATCATTAGCTCTGACATGGGAACAGCCTGGCTGGGCTTGCACCGTGGTATACTCAAATTGCTGAAAGAGTCTGGTCAGCAGTGACCAGAATGGGAAAGGCAACCCTGCTCTGCCCGTCTGGATGCACTGGTTGGTGTCCAGTGAGCTGGAGGGTTCCCAGCACCAGGATTTGCTGTGGGGTCTAGATGCCCGACGTTACTGAGATGCTTTGGAAGGTTCTACTGACACCTGTATCACTGTCCTTGTCATGTTGTACCTGCCATTTGGGATGGAAAAAAATGTAATAGGGGGTGACTCAGAAAGGCAGATGACTGGAAATTTTCAGTCTCTTCTGTAACTGCCCCTGTAGCTGTCTGACAAGCTCTGTTTTTCATCAGAAAAACACAGCTCATGGCAACTCACAGGAGTGAGAAGTCTTAGCTGGTGTTGGTTAATATTTCTTGAAGTTTGGAAAAAAGTGCAAAGTATCCTTATCTTTAGTAGAGCTGGGAAAGGAAGCCAAAAATTACCTCTTGGAGGCACCTTCATGCTGCTACATCAGTGTGATAGATTGCTATTGCACTTTGATAACAGACCATACAGGCAATGTTATTTAGCCATTTCTGTTTTGTATTAGGCTATCCTGCCTTCTTCACGGGAAGAAAGCAGCAAATATGCTTTCTGCTGTCAGGTGAATGTGCCAGGATTATGAATCCCAGCTCCAGTTGCTTGACAGACTGGCAGGTCTGCTCCTGCAATGGAGCGAATATATTGTTTCTCTGAGCACTGGCTTTGAAAATGGCTTCTTTATTATTGCTTTTATCCATATCCCACTCATTCACCTTCTCTGAATTTATCATTCCATGTTCAAGAAGCAGTGAGCAGTTCAGTCCTTTATCCAAATGCCCATAAATTCCTAGTGAGCCTCGGTATTTCAGGGAAGCCATATTTCATGCTCCTGTAAAAGTCAGTTTTTTCCTTCAGCATGCCTTTGTGCTTAAATATATTTAACAATGACACTTTAGCTCTGGACTGTGGCATTTCAGTGGCAGTTTACTGGGAAATGGTGAGGTGTTTGATCTGCCCTTCCTTGGCTCTATTTACATATTGAAGCCATTTACACCTGATGAGAGGACACTATATATTCTTACCTTGTTTTTGCAGATGGGAACCAAGACACAAAGATGCTGTAGCTCAATTGCACAAGATAATTAGGGATCTACCTTCTAAACAGGTGCTTCTTCTCACCTCTTTTCCTCAATGCTGTTGATCTAGGTTGGAATTGAGTGTACAGATGCTTTGGAGGATGTGGGGTTGCACAACTTATTTCAGACTTGACATGGAGCAGCTTTAAGGAGGATCCTTGACTCCAGGTCAAGTCTGAAAGTGTTGAAGTGGCCTTTCTCCCTGGTGCAAAAAAACCTGAGTATGTGATCTCATGCCTCAGAGGGACTTGGTACTTTTTCATCTGAGAAGACAATTATAAGAAGAAAGAAGTGCACCAAACCCTGCTGTAATGAAATGCTTCTGAGCTGCACTGGACCTGGGCAAGGGACAACCAACCTCACACTTCTGCCAGGACAGACTCTCCATGGCCTGCTGCCTCTTCCTTGATGGCATTACTCTCATCCCTAGGTCAGGTGGCAGCAGGCCAAAGACAAAGCACATATTGTCTGTAGAGAAAATACTTTGTCTTCCAGCTTTGGCCCATCCACTCCTGCTTCCCCTATGACTGAGAAGCCTCTGGCTTTTAGTGAATTAAGTCTTGATGGGCTCAGGAGGAGGAAGCAGCAAGACAAGATTTGCAGCATCCTTGTCCGACCATACAGTGTGAGGCCAAGTCTGAGATCTCATCCTGCTCTTTTTTTGCCATCTCTGTCAGAGGGGGCCATTGGAGGAACTCTTAACCTGTAGCAGACTTTGAAAGTTGGGGGTTTATTTTGCCACAAATAAGGCAGCTGTCTAAATATATATAGACAAGAGGAACAGAGCTGAATCTTGTAATTCCCAGAAGTCATTATGCTAACAGAGATGCACTTGATTGTAGTCACTGATCTTGTGTTTTTATTAACAGATACAAAATGACCAGTGCAAAGAAATGGAGTCCACAGCAGACAAATGGGTGAAGCTCACAGACAATGGGGAATGGGGCTCTCATTCTGTAAGTGTATGAAAAATTCCTTCATGAAGACTTTTTCCATTTATAAATGTCTGTGATTTCCTCTGTCGAGACACGAAACATGGGCCAGCTTCTGTGAATGCATTTGAAGAAGCAGAGCTTCCCTACTACTGAGGGGAAAAGTCATGGAGATCCCTAAGGGGCTGATTCCAAAGGAAATGATATAGATGCAAGACTTTGTATTGATTTCCCTGGGCTTTGAATCAAGTGTTTTGTGAGGTTAAATAGATTTATGCAAATCTGCATGCCACAGTCACTTTGCATGATTGTAATTGAAATCTTTTACAACAGTTGTTTGCTCCTGAGAGCACAGGATTATTCCTTGTGTCTTGGCAGAGCAGTAGCAGTGGGGTGTGTACATGGAGACAAGCAGGACAGGCATTTTATTCTCAAGTGTGTGCAGAAGGGCTGGACTGCACGCAGATTCTGCTCCACGGGGGTTTGTGTGAAAAACAAGCTGGCAGCACCGTGGTGGCTCCTGCAGCATGGATATGAGCCTGTCCATGTTGGGAGTAGGAGCCCTTTGGCTGGCCCGTGACCCAGCTGGCTGAGTTTGCTCTGTGAACGGACCATGTGCAGACCAGCTAATCTGCTGAGGCCTGGCTTCCACTCCACCAGCATACCCTTTTCCCAAGAGCCATATCAGCAAAGGCCCAGCATAGGTGACATTATGCCAGAAGAACAAGGCTTTTGTGGGCATAGGCAGCAGCATACTCTCTGTTTTCCATGGTCTGCTTATGCTCCTGGAAGAGAAATTCTATTTCTGAGCCAGCTCTGGTTGGCAGTGCCTGTTAGCTCAGGTGCAAGACCAGTGCAGCTTACACTGGGAGGCTGGAAAGCTGGGTGAGGAGGGATGGGTGGCATGAGCTGAGAGGTAGATCCAAGGCCAGGGCATTGGCATGGGTGAGCTGAGGGATGTAAGCAGTCTGCATGGGAGATGGTGTCATCTGAGCTCGTCATCTGGGGTGTGAAGGTGTTATCACTGTCCATGAAAGTTGTTGGGATGGCTGGCTGAAATGTAGACACCTAAGCTAGGTGAGATGATGGTTCTGGCTGTCCTGAAGGGTTTGTTCTGCACTGCGAATCCTGTCAAGGTGTCTTCTGTGAGCACAATTTTCCAGTTGCTGCTTCTGCTCTCAGCAGGTGAGTCCTGCTGCACTCGAGCTGGCATTGGGTACCTCACCTTACACAACCTGATGCCTGTTTCAATATGGTCCCGGTTCCCCTGTTACAAGTGGTAGCTCAGCTCTCCTCTGCCCCTATGGGTGGGAGATGTTTGGGTGTGGGAGATACAATGTGCTGTATTTCTACTCTGCTAAATTTTTGAACTCTTTATCCTGGGTGAACAAAAACTGTGGTTCTGCCAGGCCTGTACAACACTCACTGCTGTAAATCACATTATGCTGGACCCTTATGCTGATAGAGTTTATCCCTCTTGTGTGAAAACATAGCACTTTCAGGCCGATATCCATCTGTACTGGGCCAGTAGATGTGGTACAGCTTTGCAGGCCATGCAGGGCCTTGGTGAACCTGCTGCTTTTAGTGATGAGTGACACTGTAGTTACACAAGTGAGCTGAGGACAGAATGCACCAACACTTCTGCTGGAAGAGTTGTCCTGCCTTCCTACTGCCCCTTACCACAGCCATGATACCCCCACCCCACCGCCCCCTCCACAGGGGTTGTGCAGCCACTGGCTGAACAACACCATAAAAAAAAAGTGGGTCAGGGCAGTGAGAAACCAGGTTGTTTTCTTCATCTCATCTGCTGTTTGTGGTCAGAAGTGAGCAGGAGGGATGAGACTGCTGCTGGATACAGCCATGGTTTGTGCTTGGCTTACTGGTCATGATACTGCAGTGCTACATGTAGGCAGAGCTTGATTTTTAAAACCTATAAGCAAAACTCACCTGTGAACTGGATTTTCAAACTCTGGGTCATGTTGAGTTTCTTTATGAAAGTGTTATGAAGGCTTTAAAAACAAACTGATTGACTACATCTGAACATAAAGCTAGGGATAAAAGCTCTTGAGTGCCAGGAGTAGTTGGATAAAGGCAGGAACAGCTTTTCCCAAACTCTGCGTACAACAAGGTCAGAAACAGCTCTTGGTGTTTTTCCAACAGGGTTGTTGGGAAACATTTTTATAAAGCACACTTTGGCACTCCTCATATATGCCTGTACAACATCTGTCTAGCTGTTTCCCCATTATCTCTTGACCCACTTAACAGCATAGGAAAAGCTGCTAGGATGCAAGAAATTTGAATAATGGAAGTAAGAAATAAAACAATGTCTTGGCAAGGGGCTGTCTGCTAACTCACACGTGTTGTTGCAGGTAACTCTGAAATCAGGTAGCAATATATTATACTGGAGAACAACAGGGATTCTCATGGGCTCTAAAGTAGTAAAACCAGTTTTAGTGAAGAACATCACAATTGAAGGTAAGTAGTATTTGTCTTTGAGGTTTTATCTCACTCTTTCATCACAATGTTTGCCAAGTGCTATTTCTACTGCTGTGACTACATCACTGAAGTGGCTTTTTTTAGCTCCTTGTCCCCTGTCTCCTCCTTTGAAGTGTAGAAACAGAACAGCAAAACTTCACAGTAAGGTAAAGACTGGAAAATTAGTTTATCTTGTAAATGTTGCCGTCTAGTGGAGAAGACTGGCTTAGCAAATAGACAAAAAAGGAATAAACAGGTTTTCTTTAATGTAGTATAGAAAGACTGTGATTATTGGTTAGCCCCTCCACAGTGATAAATAGATATATATCATAACAATGACAGTTAAATTAATATTTAAATGACCTTTTTAATCTAGGATTGCTCTTTTGGTCCTGTTGTAAGTGTAATAAAACTTGGAGTGTCATTTAAAGTTCTGAGATGGGTCAGATTTGCATTGAGGAGTAAAGATTAAAGACCTAAATTATGAGTCAGCAAAGCCAAAGTGTCTAAAGTGAGTGGTGAAACTGAGTCTGATTTTTATGCTGTTTTATAGAGCTGGTTTGCTCTCAGCCATAAGCCCAGGTAGGCAGCAGTTACAGATGTATCTCTTTCAGTGCTCTACCTGGAATTTTTCTTACAGGAGTTGCGTACACTTCTGAATGCTTCGCGTGCAAGCCTGGTACCTTCAGTGACAAACCAGGTGCATCTGGCTGCCAAGTGTGCCCACGAGACACTTATTCTGAGAAAGGGGCTAAAGAGTGCACCACGTGTAAAGAAGACATTTATTATGCAGGTACATAAACCAAATGGGTTAAGCAAAACCAGGAAGGTCTGAGAATGTGCAGTCATCAGCTGTTTCAGATGTGAGAGTGGTTGTATCCAGCAATAATAGTCTCCAGTTGAGATGTAAAAGGGAAATGAATGACTTCCCAAAATACGCAGAGGGCACATAGATACATAATGGGCCGCAGTCAAACGTTGTTAGGGGCATCCGTGTTAATATGAAGGGCTGGAGACCTTTATGACCTGGAAGGGGATAGTTCTCCTGAAGGATAGAACAGTCGTGCTGTGCCCTCTCGTGGTAATTTGTGTTATAGGTTGGCGATGACACGAATTTGCTTCATCACTATCTTCAGCCTTAACAGGTTTTGAGGAATGTCCTTTCCAAGCGCTCTCTCCTGGCTTGCCCCTGCATCCTGTGTGGTTGGAAAATGTGGTGATCTAGTTGCAAAGCCTAGTCCCAAAGTCCTCTGCATTCCCAGCTGTGGTTAGGTGGTGATCATCAGATAACATGCTCTTAATCTAGTCTTCATAGTCGAAAGGTCTTCAGA
The DNA here is from genome assembly GCF_020740725.1 of Corvus hawaiiensis. Classification (NCBI taxonomy): domain Eukaryota; kingdom Metazoa; phylum Chordata; class Aves; order Passeriformes; family Corvidae; genus Corvus; species Corvus hawaiiensis. The sequence goes on along the minus strand of NC_063216.1, from coordinate 72,652,707 downwards.
TTTCTCCCTTGTAGTAGTTTTAAGAAAGTCCTTGAAGAATCAGTTCCTGACCATAGCACCTGCTATCACCACTGGTGGCAAATGCCTGGGGACCTCTGCCTGTGTTCACAGTGGGAATGGAAATATTGCAAAGTTATCTGGCAATATTTTGGGCAAAATTGGGCCAGTGTTGTAAGGAAGTTTCTACAGGGTTAGAGGGATGGGATATTCACAACTTTTTTGGGTGACCTGTTCCAATGCCTCACCATCCTCAGAGTAAAAAAATTCTTCCTAGTAATTCTCCCTTGGGTATTTTGAATCAATAAAGTCAGTGTGACAGTATGAGCATAGCTGGTATTTTCCTTGCTATGGAAATTTGAATTTAATTTAATTTAATTTTTTAGAATTATGGTATTCTCCCGTTTCAGTTCAGGGGAAGGTTCATGCAGACTTCATTAAGAATTTGATTTTTTTCATTCTCCTTTTGTATTTTTCTGCTGACTCTTTTTAACCTACAGATTTTAAGCTTGTTATGTTTGTTTCCAGGGACCATGTGATAGTTTAATATCCTGTTTCTCACCTTTTCTTTTAGATGAGGGATCCAGTGTGTGTATAGAGCGACCTCCATGCACAAGCAAAGACTTTTTCCAGATCCATACCCCATGTGACAAGGAGGGAAAAGTAAGTAGAAGGCATGATTGACCTTACCGCTATCTCTGCATTTGAAAACAAGGTAGTTTTTTTTAGGAATCCCTTTCCCAATTACTTTCCCAGTTTTGCTTCCAGCATTGCATCTCTCTGAGGCTTTGGGCTTGTGCTTTGCCTGCCGTCTCCACAGCCTTTATCCCTCTGTAAGAATCTGCCAGATACGGGTCTGCCTAAGAGATGTGTTGTGGTGAGATGATAAGTTCCTTGCACTTGTGATGGGTCTGATGGGGTCACTGGTGCTGCTTTCATACTTCCATGCTGGTTGGAGCACAGGGTGAAGTACTGTCCCAGGATAAACCCAGCTCTTTAGTTGTTAATAATCTTTCCTGGCATACTCTGGGCTTGTGATAACTGTCCCAGCAACGCCCAGGCATAATTCAGGTGATACCATGGCACAGGAACATTGGGTAGGACCATTCCTGTTTCAGATAGAAGAGTGTTTGGCTGCATAGGTATGATGTGTGTCATGTCCTTTAGTTTTGGCATCAAAGAAGAGCCTGTGGTGTGGTAAAACAATGGTATATACATAGCCTGGAGTGTTCATGTGCAGCAGCTTAGCTGCTGGTAATGTGTTTGTCCCACGGGATGCCTGAAATAACCTGGACTCTCAGGACACTGTTTCACCCAGAGACCTTAGATCCACCTAGTCTCTCACAGAGGGACCTGCTGGTGGAGCAGCCGGGCTTTGTCTCAGCAGTCAAGTGGGATTTTTGGAGGAATTTGGAGAGGAAACTTCTGTTTACTGCTATAGGAAACCCACAGAGGTGTGGACACATGGTCAGGCCTGTTTTGTCTCTTTCCCATCTCTCTTAGATCCCATCTCTCAGATGTGATTGCAAACAGTCAAATTCCCTAACACCTGTGTGTTTCTGGCCTAATATTTTGTGGCAGGATGGAGTATTTTGGAGTCTCCTGATCAGCCAGTTTCAAAATGCAGTTGAGAGCTCTTATGCTTTGATAACGAAGCATCAGTGAGTTTAGCCCCAGAGCTGGCAGGCTCTGCAACCTGGTCTTGACTCACTGATTTCTGCTCTGTTAACTGTCTCTAATGACTCAAGAAATTAGCAGCAGTGTTCATGGCTGCACCCCCAGGTACAGCTTTAATTGCAGCCTCCTGCAGATTGTTCTGTCACTGCTCTGTGTGGTCTAAGTCTCCCTGGCATTGGATAGATTCCTGTTATTGACCCTTTTTCTGCCGCCTCACTGGCCTTCCCCTTCACTGGTGGACATCATTGGAATGCAAAGTGGGTTTTTCTGCAGACACCCTTCATTGTCCAGTTGCAATGACAGCAGCAGGTGTCACAGGCACACATTGGCTGAGTTTTCAAGATTGGTTTCACTGCTCTGCATCTCTGAAAATCGGTCCAAGTTTGCTGTACTCCCCAGGCATCTCTCCACGTGATGCAGCTCAATGAGAGGGCCTGACTCTGCAGGCCATCTTCAGGAGAACAGTGGCTGTAAAAGACCAGCCTATTGATCCATGCTAAAATAAGCCAGGTTTTCACTGAACAATAGATTGTTGTCTCCCTTCTGCTGTCCCACTCCATGTGTAGAAGCGGCCTCAGGATATTTAAGCACTTGACTCTTGACTTTTCATCTGCCTGCTGCTTTAAAATCCCAGGCTGAGCGCTTCAGCCCCAGCCTCAGAACCCCTCACCACATGGCCACAGGCACTCTCTGACCCTCTTCTCCCTGCTCAGATGCAGTAGGTTTCCTGTGGTGTGTAGTGTGTCTGGGCTCTGGGCAACCACACAGGTGCTTTGCCAGTTCCTGAGCCTTTTTATTTTAAATGCTGTGCACCCTGATGCTGCTGAAGGATTTCTGGAGCAATATTTCAGATAATCTCTTAAGTGTTCAGGAGCAGCAAGGGCAGGAACAGGTCCTGATCCATAGGAATTTGTGCCACTCTGGCAGCAGGAGTAGTCTGCTTGAACAAAGCAGGCAAAGCAGACCCAGTGCCAGTGACCAGATTCAACCAAGGTGGCCAGACGAGTCCGTGGAGATGAGGCACGGCCAGTGTCAAGCTGGAACACTGTGTCCATGGGTCAGTCAGGATGTGGGTCAGCCTGGGAACATGACCTGGCACAGGCATGGCTGCAACAAAATGCAGGCAGGGATGAAGAGTGAGAGCCTCAGCTTAATTGGAGCTCCCAGGAGCCAGGGCCTGAGCCTGAACTTCTTCCGGCTTATTTTTTGAAACAGTTTCAAGGAGGATCAATACTTCTTCAAGTGCGCTGTGTTACGAGAGGGCTAACCCTCCGTGCAAGCAGCTCAATGCCCAGGGTGTCAGGGGCTCTGTATCAAATTCATGAAGTGAAATCTCCCTTACCTGAGCCTCTGGCCTCAAGATCCCTGATTACTGGGACCAAAGGGTGGAAGTACCCAGAGTGGGAGTACCCAGAGTGGGAGCTGTGGACAGGTTAAACTCTTGCCAGTTGGGCTTTTCAGCTGTGGAACTCAGCTAAGTTTCATCTTGAGATATAAAACCCTTTCAGAGACAGACCCAAAATCAGATGAAATTTGAAATACAACTTCGTGGGTGATGCATCTCACCTAATCCTTCTCCTGAAGACAGAAACTTGTGTCCTCAAAGGGGGGTGATGATGATGAAGTGATACTGTTGTATAGGGTAACACCATGGACTGACTCATGTTAGTGTTCATAAACTGCTTCTAATGTGATGAAGAAGGATTGGAGGGGTTTTGGGAGAGCTCCTTCATGGTTTTGGCATTTTCTCAATAGGTGAAAAATGGCAGGAGAGAAATTGGGGACTTTTCAAAGAACAAGCCAGTATGAATTAAAAATGCAGAATGTGTGGTGCTCTCTGCTAAGAGATGCCTTCCCAATAAAGGGCTTTTATAAGACAGAAATTATATTTTGTGTTACTGTGGTTAAAATGCAGAAGTTGCATATCCAGTTAGAATTATTTATCTGATGTTCCTCAGAATCATTTGCATGGGGAAATTTACTAATAAATAGGAATGAACAGTAGTAATTGTTTTAAGCTTCACATTTTTATTTTGTTCTTAAAGTCTGATATTGTGGAATCTCCTATGAACCTAATCACTTCTGTGACCCTTACCCTCCCTCCCCTTTACTGTCCTGGATGTGCAAGGTCTGTTTTTGGTCTCAAATGATGGGAATACCCTAATTTAGTTTACAAAGGGGACCTTCCTTGATGCATCTAGTCCTAAAACTTCATAGTACACTGTGTGAGCTCAGTGTCTCTTCCTTCCAGACTCAGATCATGTACAAGTGGATTGAACCCAAGATCTGCAGAGAGGATCTCCCCGATGCATTGACCCTGCCTCCTTCTGGAGAGAGGCAGGACTGTCCACCCTGCAATCCTGGCTTTTACAACAATGCCTCATCTTCCTGTACTCCCTGCCCACCAGGCACATTTTCGGATGGGACACAGGGTAGGAATCTGCAAAAAAATTCACGTCCCTCCAAAAGCTGTCATCTGCTTGCATGTGACTTAGTTTAGTGACAGATCATCATAAGCCAGTGTTCATTCTGTGTTAAGTACTTGTTAAATAACATTGGAGAGCAGGATGTGGATATCTGGTTTCTCTCCTAAGTCCTTTCTTATCCGGGATTGTTGCTCTAAGTTGACCTGCTGTGTTCTGGATGCATTTCTTGGCTGATACAAACATCCTGAGAGTTATTTTAAGGGATTCTGAGAAGGGAATTAGAACTTTGACAGTCAGCAATTCCTTCTCAGCCATTCTCCTGTCCATGCTAAGTTCTTTGCTGTGGAAACCTCATTTTAAGCCCAGTCAGATGAACATCCTGCCAACATTGTCTAGCCTAAACTCTGGCTTGTTGATTCTGAGATACATTGACCCAATGGTCCCCTACAGCATTTTGTGGGAGCTCTTGTTTATCAAACCTTCAGCTGAATCTATTAAAATTAAGTGTGACTTGGGGGACCAGTTGCAGATTAGTTACCACGAGGTTACAATCTACAATTTATAAAATCCTGGTCTCATTTCCACTCTCCTGGTCCTGGTAAGTCTTTGACTGTTTAACTACAAAGAAATAAACTATTTTCTTTGCTTATTACTTGCTTCAGAGAGGAAAAAAGCAGTATCTAAGTTCTTTAAAACACTGTTTGGGATGTGTTTTGGCTGTGTGATATCCTTTTCTGCCCTCTCACCCTTAGAGTGCAAAGCCTGCCCTGCTGGGACTGAACCAGCTCTTGGGTTTGAGTACAAGTGGTGGAACATCCTGCCAGGAAACATGAAGACATCTTGCTTTAATGTTGGCAACTCGAAGTGTGATGGGATGAATGGTGAGCCAAACTCCCTGTGTTGTTTGCCTGTCTCCTGCATGGATCCCTGTTGTAATGAAGCACCCATCAAAATGAGTGTGCTCTTGGCTCAAAACACAGTTTCCTCCCTTTCCTTTAGTTGCACCAGGCTTGAAATTGCTTGTGGGAAGCAATGTCACAGTATCAGAAAGAAATAAAAAATCTGTTGTACACCAGAAGAGGGCAGGAGCTGCAGCCTGTATGGAGTTCCCTCAGCAAAGACCAATCCCACCACTGGCTTTAATGCATCTTTAGATGCGTTCATATCCCCATTGAAAAAAAGCACTGTTTTGTCTTCTCCATAGTTTATCTCATTTTCTGTTTTGTGATAACTGTGCCGAGCGAGGTCACACATAATTCTTTTAGGAAACTTAATTACAGTCTGTGATTTTATTCATTTAGCACTCAATGCTTTCTCTCTGCACATGTGCTAAAATTGCAGCAGAGAGCAGTCACAGCTCACTGGTGAAAATGATCCTGTTTGGGATGTCTCCAGCCCTCTCTGACAGATTTTCCTCAGTCTGATCCACCCTGTCAGACTGATGTAACTCAAGCTCTGAATTATGTGTGTTGAGCAGAGGGGAACTGAAGTATGTGCTTAACATTTAACACGCAGATTCACTGATTCATCTGTTTTAAGGCTGAAAGATATCAGATGGATCATCCCCCTTGAGCTGCACAGCACAGGTCAGGGAATTTCAATTGCTTTGCTGATTTCAAAGGTGACAAGTGCCTGTAAAATCAGCAGTTCATACAATGGCTAAAATTCTTCCTAATGGAAGCATTATGATATTGCTCTGTAATTTATATCAGGCATCTTTAAAATACACTGAAATACTGAATTTTCAAAAAAATATGGTAACAGAGATTTCTTTTGCCACCCATTTATTGAATTTTTCTTTCTTTTTCTGTCCTGTAAAGGTTGGGAGGTGGCTGGTGATCACATCCAGAGTGGTGCAGGAGGCTCTGACAATGATTATCTTATCTTGAACTTGCACATCCCAGGATTTAAGTAAGGAATGGGATATTTTTTCATCTATTTTGCATTTATTTCAGTCCCTTATACCTGTTTCACACTATCCCAGGGATGATGTGAGTCTTCCTTTCTGAAGTGGAATAATGTAATAAATAAGAGACAAGGGGAAACTTAAATTTTATTCCTGTGTCCCCAGTTTGTCCATTGAGGCAGGCAAGTGTGTAAGACTTTGGTTTTTAGCAGTGTTTGCTTCAGTCCAAGATACAGCCAGTTGACTGTCTGGAAACTGAGGAAAGATGTTCCTATCCCTCTGTTTCTAAATTATTCCACAGTAACCAGCTAAACCTGCCGTGGGGTGGAAACTGGTGCCTGCCCTAAAAGTATTTTAGTGAAACCCAAGTTACTTTGCCCTTTGGCTCCAGGCAGCCTGCACAGTCTGTGCTTCCCTTGGAGCCAGCAGGGAGATGCAGGCACTGCAGAATAATGGGAATCCCACCACTCCTGAGCCCTCAGACAGGATTAAATACCTGCTTGAGGTGCTTGTGTCTTTGTCAAAAGAATGAGCTTAGACTCCTAGCTCACACCAGGTGCTGAATATTGAGATAGATCAGGTGTGGAAGATGAACCTCATCCTCCCTTTGCTGTATTCCAGATGAGGTAGGTGCAATTACATTGGTGTAAATCACTTGAGGTATGTAATGCATTTTAATAATAAGGTTCCCTACCAATATGGTCAAATTTGGGTGTTCATTATAAGGAGGGAACTGTACCATAAAGAACTTAAGATGCTTAAAAAATGACCCTGCTGCACCCAATACTCAGTGCAGAGGCACCTGCCGTTCTGCAAGGACAGGTTTTCTGTGACAGGACTTTGATGGCTTCACCATACAAAAGGGAATTTGAAGGATTGACTGCTGCCTGTCTGGAGAGCACCGTGTAAATGTTTTGTTCCTTCTCTGTTAAACAGACCTCCGACATCAGTGACAGGAGCAACTGGGTCAGAACTCGGACGGATTACTTTTATTTTTGAGACCATCTGTTCAGCAGATTGTGTGCTGTACTTCATGGCAGTAAGTGAGACCTCTTTCTCCATGACTGAGGACTCTGCCTGCTATTCCACATGTCACTTTAATACCTCTGCATAGGTGTGATTAGTTGCACTTGGTTTATTATGATTAAGCACGGCATTAGTTTAGTATCTGCAGTGCCCTTGCAGGAAGGATTTAATGAATGACCTAGTAAAATTCCTCCATCATGTGAGTTGTGAACCATTCCTGGTTATCTATTTATTCTAAAAGAAATCGTTGGGCACTAAGGAGCCAATTTTCTCCCTGTTAAACTGACTGATGAAATTATCAGTGTCTCTTGTGCTGTTGAGTTAGCATGGAGTAATGGAGAGACAAGTCGAGATGTGGGACAGAGGGATAGGAAGAGGACAATTTGGAAATTTGAACCTGATCCTGTCAATGACCTGGAGGATCAGTAGGGCACCAGACCAATGTTTGTTTGAAAGTCCATCAGTTGAGGAAGGCAACTGGATCTGCAGATCCCTTGCCCCTTCCATTGGAAGGGGAAGCTGGTTCTTTTTTGTATTTAGTGGCTGTGTAAAGGAACCAACTCTTAATTTAAAGAGAATTGAGTGAAAATTTAGAAGAGTCTGAAAATTTGTCAGTTGTGCAAAACAAGTATGTTTGCTTTATTAAGTGTTAAATGAAATTGTGGAGTCCTTTTAATATACTAATTTCTATATCATTAAACACTAGTGCTTAGTGTAGTATGACCATACTTTTGTTCTTCCTTTTTTTTTGTAAAAATTATGCCCATTTTGTAGGATGTTAATCGAAAAAATACCAATGTGGTGGAATCATGGGAAAGAAGTAAAGAAAAACAATCCTACACTCACATCATCTCCAAAAATGCTTCCTTCACGTTCACCTGGGCCTTTCAGAGAATAAACGAGGGCCAAGATGTAAGTACTTCTTTGTGTATGGGGCTTTACAACACAGCATTCTTTGGACACTCACTGCCAGAACTCCTGCCCTCTGTTGAAGCTCACAGGTTTCTCAAAAGGGGTGTGTGGCTCTCACCACAAAGCAGCCTCTGGGAGGCAGCTGTGGATAAACAATGCATGAGGAAGGACAGAGCCATGGATAAGTTGATCCCTGAACTGGTGCACAGAGATGAGGGTAGTGTCTCAGTGCCATGGTGTGATGACCCCGGGGTGGTTTCCTTGGCTCTCGTTCCAGAGCAGACAGTTCATCAATGACATGGCCAAGATCTACTCCATCACGGTGACCAACGCAGTGGATGGAGTCGCCTCTTCTTGCCGGGCCTGTGCCCTGGGCTCCGAGCAGTCTGGCTCGTCCTGCGTGCCCTGCCCGCCAGGACACTACATTGAGAAAGAGACCAGCCAGTGCAAGGAGTGTCCGGCCAACACCTTCCTGTCCATCCACCAGGTGTATGGCAGTGAGGCCTGCATCCCATGTGGGCCTGGCAGCAAGAGCACCAAGGTACCGAACCTGAGTGTTTCTGGGCGATGGGCAGACAGTGTTTATTGGGCTAGAAGCTCTCAAAGGGCTGCTTTAAGTGCTTTCCTACAGGCATGTGCCTTGTGAGCACTGGAGTATAGTTATAACCAATGAGCCCACTCTTCCAATGTCACTAGTCTAGTTTCTGTTTGTAAATAATAATATAAAAGTGACAATATCAGCTCAAAAAAAGGTTCATTTCAAGATGTACTGTGGGCAGTGTACAAACAGGGCAAGCATATACGTTACTTCCACCAAAACTATCCCAGATGCCTGCTCTTTTAAACTCAGGGATTTCCTCAGCTGGATGATGTTTCTGGGCCTCTAGAAACCTGTAACAAGTTTCCCCTTCATGAAACTGTAAGCGTAGGTAAACATTTATCATGTTCAAGGAGCTGCACAGGTACTGGAAGAACAGCTCCAGTTTGTTCATATTCTGCCTGTCTTCAACTGAGTTCATATCCTGCCCTTGTTTCTTGAGCTGTTTCTTGTGTTTCCTTTACAAAATGCAAGTGTAAGCAAGGCCATGTTTTGGTCTGTTTACTGGGCTTTAAGCTGGAACATTGGGATCCTAAAAGCACCCAGAACAAAACAAAGCAAGAAATTGCATTCTCTTGGCTAATGCAGCAGACGACAGGAAGACCAGGCTTAGGGAACATTGCAGTCCTGATACATGATTGCAAGGGACTGAAACCGGAATTCTCCCAAGGGAAAGATCAGTTATGGGAATAAGAGAGAGTTCCCCTTCATCCTTAACAAGGAACGCAGTCCTGTTTGCACCTGTGCTTTAACTCCTAGGTGAATGTTTTTCTGCTGTTCTGCAACTGCTCTTTAATGGATGCCTCTGCTTTGCAGGACCACTCTGCATGCTTCAGTGACTGCCTGGTGTCCTATGTCAAGGATAACCAGAGCCTGAATTACAATTTTAGCAGCCTCAGCCAGGTGGGCTCATTGATGAGTGGACCCAGCTTCACTTCCCGAGGGACCAAGTTCTTCCACTTCTTTAACATCAGCCTGTGTGGGAATGAGGTGAGCTCAGCTGGCATTGAGGGTTGGGAGGATGAGCCAATTTGTTGCCTATGTTGATGCTCTGGGGTCATACTGAGGCAGGACAGGGACTCTGTTTTAGCTGAGTTGTCACCAATACTGTGTAAACACTTCTCTTTGGATCTCGCTTTGCAGTGCAAGAGGACTTTTGAGCAGCCAAGTGATTTTCCAGAGCAGAGATGACAGTGGTTTAGGCCATAAATAATGCTCAGAAGAAAATTCCTGTCACATCCCTTTTCTTAGTTCTTGTGCCTTTGAGTCACTTGCATCAGAACCCTGACCTTTGTGTGCTGTCACCAAGGAACTCAAGTGAAGAGTCTGAGTCTTTCAGCTGGCAACTTCTTTCCATATGTGTCCGTCATGGCTTCACTGGAGACGTATGCAGAGCCCCTGGTCACCCTGCTGTCTGCCAGTGGCCAAGATGCCCAGGTGCTGACTTTGCAGCCTTGGACAGTGTTAGAAAAATTTGTTTAGTCTGCGAGTTAAACAGGCTCTGCCACAGAGTCAAGATTTCTCTGTCTGGGGCTTGGACTGAAACAGAGCATGTTGTCACACACATAAATTGACCTTTCAGAGCAGTACCGGTGTTTGGCAGTGTCCCATGAAAGCCAATGTGTGTAGTTAACAATAATGCTCAGCCCTGTAAAGTTCTGAAGTCTTTCTCCCATGTAACAAAGGATTTGCATGAGTTGAGACAAATGAGTAGTCACATTTCTTTACAGCATTTTGCATACTTTTAGGCTTCAGTGTGTGTTTAATTACCACCTGGGATAGAGCTGCTGACAGCTAGATCCACAAATGTACAGATATGCTCTCTCCTCTGTGGGTCTGGTCTTCACTTTTCCAAACTACTACAAAGGTACTACAGTACAACTAACCATATGATTAGGTGGTGAGTCCTTGATATTTTGTTAGGAAAGCTGAGTCTGGTAATTTGTCTTTCATTCCTGTTGCTCTGATTCTAGCACTGATCTTGACATGTGACATTAAAGCAGTCTTGAAGGCTATATATCTATTTAGGGATTTCATGTATTTGTGCTTTGAAAATATTTTATCTGGATTAAATCCCAAATAAACAGGTATTCTACAGTATATTATTTAAAGGCAAGGGAAGTAGGGTTTTCCTTTGCAAGCCATTTTACTATGCTCTGCAAGTAAACACTGTGCTGTCAAGATAAACAAAGAGGAGTGCTCCACAGCACAGATTTCTGATCAGACACCTGCCAGAGGTGACATTGTATTTGAGTCTGTACAAGGCTTTGATTGGAGCTTTGACGATGGCACAGTTTGTTGTTGTGGTTTGTCCCTCTTATGACAGACACATAGAGACATCAACTTGTCATAAGGTAAAGGAATGAATCTCATCCAGTTTGCAATCAGGAAGTTTGCAATCTCTCCCTTCCCAAACTTTTTCATGTCTTACCAACAACCAACGGCTTCTTCCTTTTTTCCTGATTGTCCACAGGGGAAGAAGATGGCAATTTGCACTGACAATATCACAGATGTTACTGTGAAGGACATGGTTGCAGAATCAGAAGATTTTTCCAATTTTGTGGGAGCTTTTGTGTGTCAGTCCACCATCATCCCATCAGACAGCAAGGGTTTCCGAACAGCCCTGGCTCTGCAGTCCAACAGCCTTGCTGACAGGTTCTTAGGTACATGGTTTGTCTTTTGCTTGTTGTGGTTGTGGATGTATTCTCATGTATATTAGGGCTTCAGAGTAAATCCTTCTTGGCTCAGCAGCTGCATTACTTTGAGGGAAGAGTGAAGGGGCAGCCCAGGATCAGTCTCAGATGGTTTCTGAGCTGTAAAGCAGCTCTGCACAGATGCCACTGTGTTTTGCTGATGTTTCAGTTCACCTGATGGCTGGAGGAGAAGAGTAAGGGCTGTGCCCATTTTTAGTTTTCTGTTTCTGTGTTACTCACTCTTCCTTGTGCTTGGTCTGGTGGGTCCCACTGTGCCTAGCATTTCAGCACAAAAATCTGGAGAGTGTAATTAAAAAGCACTGGGGTTTTTTTATGTTCTGTACCCACCTCACTCAGGGCAAGACCAATGACTGTGATACTCACATTCATCCAAGTGTTTCTGCCCATGCCAAGATCCCACTTGGGCAATTTCACAAGAAGAAACGGATGTGGGGACTTAATTAGGCGAGGAATCAGGAGGCTTATGGGAGCATGTGGCTGTGCACATCATTAAGTCTTACATTGGTCCAGCTCACAAGTTCCCAGAATCTGAGGCTGGATTAGACAATGAAGTCATTTGGTCTGCTCACCTATCCATTACAGGCACTGAGTGCTTGTACTTTCCCCTGGCACTGAGCCCAGAAACTCATGTTTGACAAAAGCACATCTTTGGAAGAACATTCAACCTGGACTTTTAAGACTGCCAGAAATAAAAGTTTTGCCACAGTCACTGGTATTTTTTTTCACTGGTCAAACACTGTCTCTGTGTTCATTTTTAAAGCAGACTTGTTTCCTATTTCAACTTCCCTGACTTCAGTTTCAGCTCTTGCTTTTTGTTATTCTTTCTCCATATCACAGCTACATTTTCCTTCTTGAAGAAATATTTTGTGTACTGGAATTGTCACACCCTTCTGACAAACTAAGCAGACCAAGTTCTTCTAATTGTCTTGCTATCATGTATTTATCTTGAGCATCTGAATAATTTTTGTGGCTCTTTCTACAGTTTCTGTAACTTTTTATACTTAAAGCATAGAATGAAATAGTATTCCAGTATTTAATTTTCTATAATGGCAATAAAAATCACTTTTGTATTTGGAATCCCTGCATCCTTCTTTTTCAAAACTCATGGGATTTCATGATGGCTTCTTGGATCTGATGTCCACTCTGGATGTTTTTTCAACGTTACAGTTTCCAAGGGAAAATCTCTCTTTCTTAAGACTGGCCTTCATTTCTTGCTGTACTTGTCATATATTTAGTTTGTTTGGGACCATCTTCCCAAGTGAACCAAGCAATCAAGTTGCTCTGTATTTTATTTTTAATCCTCTTAATCTTTGTCTCATCTACACACTTTACCAGCATGGATTATACAGTTACTTGCAGATCCCTGATGTTAATCTTGCATTTTCACAGTTCAGTATCGATGCCCAGACAAGCCTGGAGACATCCCATGGCCAGATAATTTTATAATGACTTAGCTAAATAGTTTTTAATGCAGAGTGTGAGCTTAATTGATAGTACACTGCTAACTTTTTAATTAGAATCTCATGTGGTAATTAGTGAAATACTTGATAAATTTACATAACTTTCTTTAGCAACCAAGTTCATCAGCACTCAAGGAATGAGATCAAATTTGTTCAACAAGAGAGGTTCTCCATAAATTCATGTTGCCTTTCACTCATTGTGTATCTGTCCATGAACTGAAACCCATTTTCCATTACCATTTTTTTGACTCATTGTGAGAGCCACATTGTAATTTGGGTCACCATATCCCCTCTCCATGAGTCTTTTGACAATTCACTGTCATCAAAAGCTCTGTTAAAGGTCACTCTTCGGTATGGGTTTGCTAGTTCACAAACATTCATTCCAAGTAGATGCCAGTATTGTCTCCTGCCACTGAAGGAATGAGGGCAGTCATTGACTTGGAAAGCAAGGAGATAGTCCTGTTTTTTCCTAATACAAAGAAAAGATATCAAGCTCTTCTGTTGCCTTTCTTTATCTCAATTGCTAAATTTTAAAATAGTTGAAGTTTGCCTTTCCTAACATAAGAAGGATGTGGACCTGCTGGAGTGAGTCCAGAGGAGGCCAAAACATGGTCAGAGGGCTGATCACTCTTCCTATGGAGACAGGCTGAGAGAGGTGGGGTTGTTCAGCCTGGAGAAGCGAAGGCTTCAAGGAGATTTTAGAGCATCTTCCAGTACCTAAAGGGGCTACAAGAGAGCCGGAGAGGGATTTTTTACAAGGGTGTGTAGTGACAGAACAAGGGGGAATGACTTCAAACTGAAAGACAGTAGGTTTAGATTAGATATTAGGAAGAAATTCTTCCCTGTGAGGGTGGTGAGACACTGGCACAGGTTGCCCAGAGAAGCTGTGGCTGCCCCATCCCTGGAAGTGTTCAAGAACAGGTTGGATAGGGTTTTGAGCAACCTGGTCTAGGGAAAGGTGTCCCTGCCCATGGCAGGGGGGTTGGAACAAGATGACCTTTAAGGTCGCTTCCAACCCAAACCATTTTGTGAATCTGTGATTCTATGGACTGTTTCAAGAACAAGTGCAAAACTTCTTTTCTTTAGTTTTTCTACCAGTTTCTGACCACTACCACTTTTTCTTGTTGTTCTAGAAATTTTTAACTCCCTAGAAGGATGCAGTGCCATTTGTACAACTCCCTCTTCTGAAATGTTGCAGTGGAACACCAATATTTTCTGTCTTCTTTGGTTCATGGGGTTGAAAGGATCTCTAAGAACTTTGGTTTATAGAATTTTCCTCCTTTTCAGCTTTTGCCCAAAATCCATGTAGTTCACACACCAGGCTATCATTTGTTCCAAATTTTGCCATCAAGGCTTGCCTATGATTCCATAATCCTTCTGAGTCTTGTTACTTCATTTCCCACAGTACTGCAAATTGTCATTACATGATTTTGAGGTGTGAGTGTTATACATTCGAGGCATATTCTCTGAGTGGTTGCATCAGATCTCTTCAGCAGTCCTTTTCCAGCCTAAATTATTTTATGTTTCTTTAATATCCAACGATTGCTTTAAATTAAAGTAAAAGAGTGATAAATATTTACACCAGTGTTTTATTAAATTTTTCATTTTGCTATATCTACATGAGGAAATCAGACTGTATGAGGAACATATATATCTGCAAAGTTAAGTTAGAAAAAAGTGTGTGTAATGTATAGTAATGCTATTAAGTGAGATCCACACCTTTCAGACTGAGGAAATACTACACGTAAAACCCTCAAAAATCCATTCATAGTTTGCTCCTTTTTTTTTCTTTCTCACATTTTAGGAGCTACTGTTGAAACAATGCTGGAAAATATCAGCATCAAGGCAGATATGTTTCCTCCCTCTCCAAGCAAAATTCCGGATGTGCATTTCTTTTACAAGTAGGTAAAAAATGCTGCTTATTGCTATGTCTAATGTCTTCATTTGTTTAAAGGAAAGCAAAGCTGTGAGGGGGAAGCTTTAACTCACCTTTAATATTTATCACTTTAATCAGTATCTGCCTGATATTGATTGACATGTTGAAGATCATCTTATAAAATCAGCAAGCACTCTTTACTCAAATCTAAATTATGCTTGATCTGTAGGAAGTGATACCAGAGCTTTGATTCATCCAGATGCCACTTTCAGTGTCCTGTTACTTTCCATATTTTCTCATATATGTCTTTGAAATGTCCACTTCTGGTTGCGTATTTTCTTTCACTTTCATTTGTGTTTACTTTGATGCTACAAAAAAAAACTAATCAAGATTAACACTAATTGTTTTGACATGCAGTTACTAGTATGCTTTTCCTATTCTTCACTCTTCTCTGTAAAAAGAATGCCTCAGTTTGGGTAGGAAGTAGCTCAAAGATCAGCTCAGTTCAGATGTCTACATGCTGGTCTTCATGTCAGCTGTGTTTCTAAGCTGAGACTTATTTGAATATAGGACTTTGTATAACAGCACTTTATGCTTATGTGAATACTTGAATTATGTATCTGATTCTGCAAACTGAACCCCACACCAGTGACCCGACTTTGAGCATGCTATGAACTTGGCTTACAATGTCTATCATGCTGGAGTAAGATTTTTTTAATCCCCTTTGTCCTGTGCTATTTCAGGAAAGTTTGGTTCTCAGGTTGCAAGGCCAGGAGTGAGCCATCATAACCTCTCCAGCAGAGTAACACACCAACCACAGCACCTGTGATTCTCCTTTTCAATTGTTCTGTTCTGTTTTGTGGGAAAATTTAGTCCTTGACTCAGCAGATTTCAAACTACCTAGAAAACCAGAGCAGTTCCCAAAGTGGCATCTCAGAGCACTTTGAGATTTAAATAAATTGGTGAGGCCTACCCTGATTCTGTTGCTCTTTTTTTTTTCTTGTCAACTGGCAAAGTCAAAAGCGCTGTGGTAAAGGGTATTTCATTAATATTGCAGCTGCATGAATGTTTACAGACCTATGAAAGAGCAATATCCATTTAATGTAGTGGAAATGTGTTACTTTTCTCCTCTTGTTTGACATTAGGTCTTCAACAGTGACAACCTCCTGTGAAAATGGCCGCGCCACTGTTGTGACAATGAGATGCAACCCCAACAAACCAGACCAAGGAGAGCTTTCTGTGCCCAGGTATTTCAGTCTTTGTGTCCTAGTAGTGCCAAAAAGTCTTTGCTCCTCAGGTAATCTTTACAAAACTCATTAGTAATTTTATATTGTAATATAATAAAAATGAGGAGTGCTCTCTCCCTCATCAGTCACTTGTTTCTCCTAGGTGTCCATCACCTTCCAGCAGACCAACTGACTGTGTTTAGGCTGTGTGGCAGGTTGTTCTGAGTTTAAAGGCAAAAGAAAATGCAGTGATGTTTTCTTGTCTTCACTTCTCCTTTATTTCAGTTCCTTATTTTAATCACTGGCCTCCTGATTAGAACTGCCTAGTCGAGGCTTTGAGAGGTAGTTTTTCTTTCTTTATCTACAGCAGTGGCTAGGGAAAATTATTTTTTTGGGGACTTTGAAATCTGCTATTGCAATGCTTATGAGAGCCCTGTCTGTCTATTTTATGTTTGGGATATATTTATTTATGTGTTTCATCACTGTATCCTGGCCACCTTGTACCACTTGTGTTCAATTTGCCTGACTTTTTTTCCCTTCAGCCTGATATGAGGGACTTTAAAAAGCTTCTTTCTTCCAAAATCCTGTTTATGCCTGCATAAACATAACTTCAAGCATAAGCATAACTGAAAAATTATGAAGGAAAAAAAAAGTAAAAGAATCAATTTTATTACTTTTTAGCAACACACTGTGATTCTTCAGAAGTTCCCTTCAACACTGATAATCCTCCTCTTTGGTTATCAAGGCCCATTTTAGTCCATCTGGATGTTAGTATAAATCTGCTAATTGCCCTTTTACTCATCCTCCTTCCTAAAAGCTAAGTCCTCTTCCCAAAAGTTAACAGTGCGAGAAGTGTGGGATGCTTTGATCCCTGTCCCTCTCAGGACACATGAGCTGTGCTTGCCTGAATGAAGGCAAAGTAGAGTCTACTTCACAGGTGAAGTGGATTGATTGATTGATACTTGAACACCTTTGGAGATGCTTACCCCAGTTTCTGAGGGACCTATCACACTACAAATTATGCTGGGTAGTAAGCCACTGTCTGTCAGCTGTGATGTGAAAATTCTCCAGTTGTTCTTCCAGTACCATAGGATAAACACGATGTGAACTGTCATAAAGCATCAGTAGTGAGACGAACAACCTACCTTGCTTTTAAAAGTGTGAGCATGGGCAGAAATGGCACACAGCTGACACATGTACCTTATCTCAGTTCATGTTGACTTCTCCTTTCCTATCCCCCTTTGATTAGCTCAGCAGTCAGCTGTTTTCACACAGTGAGGTATCAGATATATGTCAAATAATGTAGCTCCTTGATCCTCCAGGCATGTTGTTTAGTATCACATGAAGCTACAGTATAAGATGAAAGCAGCTGAGGAGAAAGGTCTGTCAGTGCTCTTGCCATGTAGGCTGGAAAAATGCTCTGTAATTCACAATTTGAATTCAGAAATTCAAATCTAGATAAGCCAGAATGGGCTTTTTAGAGCTGGGGATTTTAGTGCTTCAGATCAGAATATCAGGTTTCAAAATGATATGGAACAACACAACTTTAAATGCATTTTTCTGCATGAATATATTTCATATTTGCATGACCAAACTTCTTGCATGGACTTTTGTCCATTGCTGCTGTTAGACCTGATGTGATTGTCAGTAACAAAAGCTACGTGACTGTCCTGCCACTGCCAGTACAACTTTCTTCTGCAGGCTGAATACAAAATAGGCCATTAGTTTTTCTTAGAGTAAGAGAAGCTGTTATCTCTTCATTAACTGGTGAACATCCTTCTAGTAATTAACCATGGCAGGACAAGTCCATTCCATATGGACTAAATCACCCAGACATCATTAGAACAACTACAGGAACCAGATAGCAGCATTCACCTGGAACAGCCACTGTGTGCAGGGGAAAAGTGATGGAGGTGTATACTGGTGAAACACTGGTGTAAGCCCTCCCCTCCCCCTGCCAGAAACTGAATTGTTATTTTAGAGCTTTGATAGCTCAACACCTGTTTTCACTTGAGAAAGCATTTTACAAACTGGGAAAAATTCTTCCCCCAGATTCTTCCATCTGCTGACTTGATGGATGTTTACCCGTTTCTCCTACTTCCCACTCCCAATCTTCAGCAGCAGAATGTGGATGAGGATGCAAACCCCAGAGTGTTTCTTTCATAACTGATAACTGAGCTCTGCTCTCCTCATAGCTCCTGCCCCGCGGGCACCTGCGATGGATGCACTTTCTACTTTGTATGGGAAAGTGCAGAAGCTTGTCCTCTCTGCACAGAGCAAGACTACCATGAGATTGAGGGAGCCTGCAAAAAAGGATTTCAGGTACACAACCCATGTCTCTGAGTCAAGTGGGCTCATTTGGGTATAACTTGGACTTTTGTTGAAATTTGGTGTGCAAATTGATACGTAAGTACAGGTAGGGTTGGAAGATCTCAGCCCAGGCTCTGAGCTGGCTTGGATGCAGGCTGAGGGAGGAGCTGTGTCGAGACTCAGGAATGTTTGTGCCAATGGTAGTGTGGTTCCTGGAGGAGAGCTGGCTTGTGCTGACCAACTGTGTGAGTAAGGATGAGAACTCTCAATGCATTCATACATGCGGGCCAGTTATTTCTGAAGGATGGAGTGCCCAAAGGACTTTGTTTCTTTAATAGCCATAAACATCAGGGGCAGGCCTGGAAAGGTTTCCAAATTTCAGTTCATAAATTCATCTACTTGCTTGTGATGTTTTTGCTTCTACCTTCTCTAGTCAAATGTTAGGAAGTCCTTCCACAGGGTCAAACTGTCCTGTTGATCAAGAGCTCCTGTGCAGGCACAACTCATTCCCAATAGCTGTCCAATCCATATTGAGCCATGTGGAGAGCTATATGAAAGAGGAAATCCTTTTGCCATGCCTGAACCTGCAGGCATGAGCAAGGGGATGACTGATTAGACAATATGACTTCACCTAGAGTCTGAAAACCTGAAGGATGTGTTTTGGTTTGCTTTCATTGAAAAGTTATCTGATCTTTCTACCTCAGAACAGCTTGTTTTCTCTTAAGTCTAAACAGTTCTCTCTTTTCCTACAAGCAGCTCACTTTTTGGTGTTTTCTGTTTGAAAGGAAACCTTGTATGTATGGAATGAGCCAAAGCATTGCATCAAAGGAGTTCCCTTGCCAGAAAAAAGGACCAGCACTTGTGAAACAGTGGATTTTTGGCTTAAAGTTGGAGCTGGTGTTGGTGCTTTCACAGCTGTTCTGCTCATAGCCTTGACTTGCTATTTTTGGAAGAAGAACCAGAAGTAAGTACTGCAAATTGTATTATATATAAAAGTTAGCTAAAAGCTTGATGGAGTGAACAGAAAGACTTCTCCTGGATCTGACTTTATGACACTGTTGATGAGAAGTACCCTGTAGGATCAACCCATTCATACACCAAGGTGATGTTTCTTCTGTCAACAGTGGCTATAAAAAATCCTGGTGAGGAAAGTATAGAAAATCCACAGTAATTTATAATGGCATAATTTCCCAATAGCAACTGTCTTTTTAACCCTTGAGAGTTTGAAGTTAAGTTTAGGTTCTGAAGCAACACGGCTTTCTCAAGCTCTGAAGACCAGAAGAGTATCTTCAGTCTAATTAGTCCCTTTCACCTTGGTAAAAAATTAGATTCTTGACCATATTGCTCAGTTCTATTTTGGTTGTTGTCCCAGACAGCACTTCTTCATGCAGGAATCCCTCTCAACCTACTTGTGGTCTTTTGGGAAAACATGGTTCTTTTATAAGAATAGAGGACTAACTGGAGAGTAAGAGCTCAGTGTATTGTTAATGTTATTTTGGTTACATATTTTTAATGATTGAAAAGTATCTAATTTCTGCTAAATACCTCAGAAGTAACTATGTGGGAGGACTGCAGATAATCTAAATTACAAAAACCCTGAGTATGGGGCGTTTGAGAAAAAATCCATTCCTGTATGTCTTTGTATCTTCAGGCTGGAGTATAAATATTCCAAATTAGTGATGACAGCGAACTCAAAAGAGTGTGAACTGCCAGCTGCTGACAGCTGTGCTATAATGGAAGGAGAAGATAATGAAGAAGAAATAGTATATTCAAATAAGCAGTCACTGCTGGGAAAGCTCAAGTCCTTGGCAACAAAGGTGAGTAGTAATTACCAATATTAACGCTAAAAATAATTATTACCTTTATTTATTACTGGATGTGATGAGTCTTTGATGCTAATTTCACAGCAGTGCAGCCTCCCACGCACACCTCATCCAGTCCATAGTGATCTGCTGAAATCCACAGACTGGATAAAATTAAAAAATGTTGTAGAGTTTTGGGTAAATTCTCCTTCCTCCACAAAGAGATTTCAGCAGCATTTTTTATTGCATGGGTGACACCAGGAAAAACCAGCTAATGGCAGAGAAAATCTCTCTGCTCAGAATCCTCACAGGCACCTCCATTGCTGAGGCAAACCAAGCTATTAGACATACAAAAAATTAACACTGGCAACACAGGCAACAGCCAGCTGCTTGCAGCTCACCTGGGCTGGCTTCATGGCTGACTTGAGAACCATAATTTTGAGTAGGATTCAGCTGAAGAGGAAGCATCAGCTTCAGCCTGTTGTCCAATACAGCAGCCTCCTCCATTTCAGTGGGAAGCAACACCAGAAGAGCATTTTTTTCTGCAGTACATGTGATGTGGATTGTTGCATGTCTAAATTGACAGCACCAAAGTCTTTGGTGTCCTTTGAACATTTCTGAGAGGAGACACAGAGGGCCATCATGGTAGATCCCAAAAGCACTTCGGTCTTTGTTCCAAGTGCCTTGAAGTTTGCACTATGGGAAGGGTAGTGTTGTCTTTAAGGGATTGCAGTGGGGGCATCTGTTATGATCAGGATACAGGTGAATAACATTTTCCCTTTCAAACAGTTTTGTTGAAGTGAGTTTCTTAGAAAGTTTCTTAAAAGGAGGAACCTTCCTAGGAAGGTCTCTTAAAAGATCGTAACAAAAATTTATTTTAAAATATTGTACTCTAACTTGTTGTCCAAATAATATCTCAGAATGCTGAATTTTGAGATTTTTTTCCTTATATGCCTTTTTTTCTTTCTGTGATTGAGTGCAGTGTAATTAATACTTGTGTGCTGCCTTTCTTTTCCCTTAGTATTCTCTTCTCTTTATTATTTTACTTTATTTATTAGACTGGTGTCCTCTTGCCACACTCTACCTGCTCCCCAGATATCCCTCCTAGGAGAAGTTACCATTGCACAGATAATGTGCAGAACTTTCCCTTGACCCCCGCCTGACTATTTGTCCTGCAAAATCAATATTGATCCTTGTGGAAAGGGGCAGAAATTCAATATTAATTCTTAATTCAATATTGAGAATATTGAAAATGTAAATAAAATCAAATCACATCAAATTTTCTGGTGATGTTGCAAAAATAGAAGCAAGCTCTAGTACTTCAGTATTCAGACAACTTGAATGCCTACTTGGAGATTTTTAATGTTCCTGTATCCACTGTAGCAATCTTCCTGAGTGTTCTCTCCTTTTTCAACAAGCCTGTCAGATATTTCTAAGCTTGTTCTTTTTTTACTGCTAGATAACAATAGCTGGCAAACTCAGCTTCCAGTACCTCATTAGCTTACGTAGCTCTGTGTCCTGTATCCCTGCAGATAACTCAAATTTGTTACATATTTATCGAAAACAAATGTTATAGACATCACTTCTCATTTATGCAAAAGATGAAGAGGGTCATGTCCTGCTACATATGCATGTCAAATGTAGAAAAAATATATGGAGGAGAACAAGGGAGAAAAAGGAGATATGTAGAATGAGAGAAAAAGAAAAATCTGCAGCATCCTAACTGTATGTTCAAGCTTCAGGCAATGGCGTTTCTCCAGCATGTCACAAAGATATTAGTGGGTTTAAGAACCCAAGGGATTGAGAGCTAGGCCTGTAATATAGAAAGGGATGAGTTATTTTTAATGAGAAGATAGAAGTCAAATAATTACAAACCTGTTTCAGATTGGAGGCTGTTCTAGTTGTGTCTGTTGTCTCCAGCACGACAGTACCAGGTTCTTCAGAGCACATACTCTGCACTAGACTAGCAAAGGACAATTTCTCCCCTTCTTTCTCACATCTGCACCAGGCAGTCCTGATCTGTATGGGGTGGCTTTAGAAATCAGATTATGAAAGTAGTTTAAGATAGTTTCTAAACTATTTGGATGTGTATGTCCACATTTCTTGCTCACTCTGATGCCTGCTGGCCAGATGGCCTAGGCTGTCACCCAGCAAATGGAAACAGAGAGAAAACTCAACCCTCTAGCCCTGATTTGCAAGACGACAGATGATCTGTAGACTCTTTTTGTCCTGTGGGTGCCCCAGAAGAGGTGTTGAGATTTGAATCCAGGAGCAAGGCCGTGGTGTTCACACTCACAGACTATGCTTCAAGCGCTTTATATATTGTAGGAAACACATTAATAAGTGATAATAACCATAGAGATGATTACCTTGCAATTCCCCAGCTCAGACAACCTGTCCTGTTCTATGAATATGAAATGCAGACTTTCCTTGTACCCTCTAAAATAAGTACCATGAACAATAGCTATAGCATAATTTTATTGGTTTTGCAAATTTTTACAGTATTAATAATGTTGTTAAATATTAAAGGGTCAAACTGTGCCCTTAATTACTGTTGTAAAAATAAAGTGAAGTTTTTGGCAACGGATATTGAGAGAAGAAGTGATTGTGCTGACTGCTGGAGAGATTTTGAGGAAACCCAGTTGATGGGAACCTGTCTTTTCCATTTCAGGAAAAGGAAGATAATTTTGAATCTGTTCAGCTGAAATCTTCAAGATCCCAGAATATATGAAGAATTAATGCTGCCTTCAAAGAAACAAACCTAATTTCTATTTTTACAGGACCATATTTTAAACATATTCTGACACACATTGTAGTGGTGATCTTGGTGAGAAATGCTTGGCCATTTAGGAGGAAAGAAGACAGGAAGCAAAACAGAAAATTGGATTGCCTTACCATGTGATTGAGTACCTTGCCAAAAAACAGAAAGCAGATGCTTGGATTCCATACTGGGAATGAAATTCAACTCAGGAAGAGATATACATACTGCAAATAACATTAATTTTTTGCATTCACCTGGGCATCACTCAGGCATGCCATATGATTTATAGGTACCTTTCATTTCCTTCTGCCTCCTTCGATGCATATTGCTAAGAAATGATTTTCAGAGAGGCCTGCAGCCTCCTGCAAAGGTTGTGTGTTGTTGTTTACTGGCATAACTGTGAGTCTCTCTTGAACTCAAAATTGTGAATGGTACTCGGAATGAGCCTCAGGTGAGTTTTGAACTTTGGAAAATACTTCCGATTTTAATGGTTTGAAGGTTTGGATGGTCTGGGTTTACCTCTAATGCAAGAGGGAACAGTGTTGCACCTGCAAATTGAACCCATTCTGGTGCCTAAGACATGGCCATCAGGGCTGGGGTAAAACGTAGTGCTATTAAATTTAAATGTGGTAACTGCTGTTGTGTGAATTGTAGGTCTGGGCCCGTGAGTTTATAGGCAGTAGCAGGTTCAAAGTCTATAAAGAGATGTAAAGTGGTACCTACAGTGCAAGTTGCACTTGTCCCTCTCTGTGGAGGCTTGTCCTTTCAAGAGACATCTTTGTCAGATTCAGTGTCCTCCCTTGGGTGGCATATATGTCATCTTTCACAGGGCTGGGAACCAGCAAAGCCTGAACTCTGGAGGTACGGCAAAAATCTCCATTTTTGGGAGTCAGGGATCAGCTTTGTCAGTTGTGAGGTCTCTTAGAAATACTCAGCCTCCTTTATTCCTGGGCCCATGCAAGGAAGGAGGGAGGATGGATGGATGGATGGATGGATGGATGGATGGATGGATAGATGGATGGGTGTCCAGCAGAGGTAAGCATGGGTTATGTACTTGCACTGCATCTAAATGCATTCTGTGTCAGTGCAAGTACCAGCTCTGGAGGAAAGGCACAAAGCAATGCCTTGGAAACTGGAGGCTAGGTGGACTTTTCCATAAAATCAGCCACATTATAAGCATGTGATCTTCATAATATCCACAGTAATAATTTCCTGAAATTCCCACTGAGGTCGAACTCAAAGGAATCTGAAATTTAGGCAAAAAATATTTTGAGTAAAATTATGCAAGACATGTATAGAGCCAGAGAAAATGAGCAACAATTCATGTATTGACTTCTGGTCAGACTCCTATTTTCATTACAGCAAATTTGTGTGAATTGTGGAATGCAGCAAAACCAGAAAAGTGACATGGGTAGAAATGGTCTTTTTACTATAAGGAATACAGATTTTTGATTTTATATGACTGAGCTAGGTCTGTCAATAAAAGAGGGCCCACTTTTAAGTAAAATTTAAATTAAACTGAATTTTCTGCACTCTAAATATTTTATTATACCCTAGATGTGGACAAAAATTTTATGAAGTTTAGATTTTTTTTCATTAGGGAAAATTCAGCTCAGTTATTTTATAGTTCCAGTGGAAGAACACACGCTTTACTCTTTTGATGGGAGATCCTTTAGGCATCTTAACTGAAGTGGTGTACATTTTCTGTTGGTCTTAAAAAGGCACTTCACTTTCCCAACAAAGATTTTTATGGGGTAATGTTGAATGTATATTAAATACACATTCCTTTTTGTATATTTTGTACCATTGCACACTTATTATTGTACATTGTATTTGTTGTCATGATGTCATTTATATATGGTTGTCAAAGATGATATGCTCACAGAGTAAATGGTTATGGCTTTGGGATTTCACTTCTTGGATCTTTTATGATGAGGGTTTTTATGTTGTTGATTTTTATTCAACTAGTGTGTTGTAGCATCAAAGATATATATCTGATGGACATTCATAAAATAAAGTAAAAATATATTTGAAATTTTGGACTTGAGATGTTTGGTGGCACTGCAGCCTTTCCTGAACATTGCAGGTCTTCAGTCATGAGTAGAGCTTTTCACTGCCATCAAATTGCATCTGTCTACATCTCCTTTAGTTTTTGCCCTTCTCTCTCTGTATGTTTTCTCAGCCACAATTACAGTTCATTCTTCACAGCACTATTTCCTTTTTCATCACTGGACCCATATCTCTGTAATGCAGAAATGCCTTAATTTTTATGAACTATATTTAATTTGACTTAATACCACACAGGCTTCATTTGGTTCCTCTCTCTTTCCATTATATTTTCCAAATAAAATAGAATGGAATTTTTTGACAGTTGTGACAGACTTTGCTGTATGACTCTTAGCTCTGCTTCCAAATGGTTTGTCATGATGTTACTGAACATTCTCCCAGGCAGTCTAATGGCGTATCTGGTGCAGTGCTAACATAGTGGGATGCAAACAAATACTGTGGACCTTATATACCTTAAAATAAGAAAACTGCATTTCCCAAAATTTAAGCAAGTATAAACTGAAATATTTGAGCTGACTTCTGCTATTCTTTTCTTTCTATTAAAGATGTAGTAGAGAGGGGAGGTTTCCATTTTCCCATGAGACAAATTTTGGAAGCCTTTAACATTTCACTAAGAAATCAGCTATCTGTGACCTCTAATGCTCTGCCAAAATATACTTACAGCAACCTTCCCCTTTTCTTCCACATGGAATCACATCAGAAAACTTACTTGATGCCATAAAACAATGTAAATCAGTCTGTTATGTGTTCACTTGATTAAACGGAATACATTTTATTGCTACATTTGCATGCTTTTCTTTGAAATCTGGAGTCAAGCAACTGAATCTCTTTGAGGATTAAGCACATTTTAGTGGTGTCTGTATAAATTATTGGCAAATTAGCAGAACGTCATTGTCGCAGATTTGACAGTGCTTGCTTGGGGGGAAATGCACAAGGAATGTGTTCTAGCTTGGCTCTGATTATGTTGGTTGGTGTTTGTAATACAGAATATGATTGATTAAGGTTTGGGGAAAACTACGTGTCTTAGAGCCAGAGTAGGAAATTGCTGAGTAGCTTCAATGATCTGTCATCTGTCTTGTTCAAAGAAAGGATTTGACTATTTGTTTTTGAAAAATAGATTCTGGGAGATTCTTTGTTAGTAGAGGGAGAAAAGTTTGCAGTTTTTGTCCTTTCAGAGCCAGTAGTATCCGTAAAATCAAGGTTCTTAATTATAATCAGAGAGCAGCAGGTGTCACCTTTTAGGAGCCAGTGGCTGTTGACTTCTCTCCAGCAGTGACCAGCACAGATGCTTCAATGTAAAAGTTGAAGCAGCTACAATTGATGCTGACACACCAATGGGGATGACATTTCCTCCTCAGCAAAGAATTCTGCTGGCTGTCCCATATCATGAAGCATGGAGGACTTAAATAGCTGTTGTAGATAATGTAACAGGGAATGATCGTAGAAAGACTGAATGTTTTGGGTTGGAAAGGACCTTAATGATTTTCTAGTTCCAGCCCCCCTGGCATGGGCACACACACTTTTCACTACACCAGGTTGCTCATCCAGCCTGGCCTTAAGCACTTCTAGGGTTGAGGCATCCACAACTTCTCCAGGAAGCACATTCCAGTCCCTCATCACCCTCACAGTATTTTCTGCTAGTACGAAATCTAAATATCCCGTTTTAGTTTAAAACCATTCCCTCCTGTTCTATTACTACCTGGCCATATAAAAAGTAGGTCTTTTATAAGCCCACTTTAGGTACTGGAAGGCTGCAATGAGGTCTCCCCAGAGCCTTCTCTTCTCAGTGGTAACCTCAAGAGAACTCTTGTGAAGTTCCACTTAATCTTTGGTGGTGGTCTCTCGTAGTCTCTCCCCTTGTGTGCTACTTTCACTGAATCCCTTTGTTTTTATTTCTTGTTGAAGACTTGTGAACGGTGCTGCTTTGGTAAGGTAAGGGGAGAGGAATAGAAATAAAAGTAAGTCAGGCTCATCCCAGAATACAGAGTGTGTGTCACAATGTACAGTGACATCACCAGTCACCTGGCTGGATGTGCCCACCCTGAATTCATGCAGCAGGAACGAGGGAGACACAAGAATTGAGTCGATCATAAGCTGACATTGTGTTTTGGTTATTCCTCTGGATCTGTAGAGTTGGAATTCATCAGGGAGAATTCTCTAAGGTCCCGTGTACTGTGAGGCTGCTGCTCTAACAGTACCTAAAAGCCACAGCAGGGTTTTGTGACGTTTATTTGCTACCCCATCCTTCTCCTCTTGGAAAACCAGCCCAGCTTGGCCTTTTCTTCTTGCAGTGACAAAGCTCAGTTTTGCCTGTGTTTATGTTGCTGAGAAGCTTTGAGGTGGCTCTGGATAAACAACAACTGCCCTTTGTCTTGCAGACAGTGGCCATTAATGAGTAGGCAATGGCACCATGGACATCAGACTGCATTTGGTGATGAGTTAAGGGTTTGTTTTGGTCTCCCTTACTCTAATTGTACTAATTGGGTGAAGGATTGCAGTGGAAATCTCCTTAAACAGACCTGAAATTTCTGGGTGTGGTCAGGATATTTTGGAATTTTTTTTCCTGATTTTTTGAATTTTTTCCATTCGGAGAGAACGTGATATTTTTAAAACAGGTTTTGATGTTTCAGTTTGAAAAGACAATTCATTTTAAAATTGGTTTGGCTATGAGTGAAACCAGCTGTGTTCAATTAACTAAGGAAAAACAATCACTTGAAGAAAAAATAAAATATTTTGGTTTTCCATAGTAGACTTTGGCCTTGCTTTCAAACTTCATTAAAGCTTTAAAAACCAAACAACTCTTCTAAATAACCAAACCATACCAAACTATGAAAAAACACACCCAAACCCATGAACAAAGATGAAAAATCCCCCCAAAACCTTGTTTATTTCAGATTGACTTGCAATAAACTTTTTGAGTCTTATTTTTCTATTCTGCCAATAAATAAAAAGTGATCAGTTTTTCACAAACTTTTCTGCAATTGTGATTTCTATCAGAGAGCTGAGGTACTTGGAACTTATGGTTTCTGAATAAAAAATGAAAGTTTTCTTCAGCCTCCAGTAAGGCACTGTAGACGCTGGCTTAAGCCTTGCTCTCATCCACAGGGTTTCCTCAGATTTCAGCATTTCACTCCCGAGTGTGCAGGGCTCAGAGCAGTGTGGTGACTGTCAAGGCTCACAGTCAAGGTACTTGGGAGGAACTGTGCCAGGACCCCTTCTGCTTTGAGGTGAATTGCTCAAATGGGGGCAATAAAGAGACTGGAAAAGGTTTTTACTCTAAACCGAAGTTTTATGTAAATGGGTACAAAAACTATAAACTGTTTTAAATAGAGAAACTAGAGTAATTATGTGAGACAACAGCAAAGAAAAAAAAATGTGATTCCCTTTCTCAAAAGGTTTTCATGCCAGAATGGTGTGGAAAGCCTCTGCTTTGACATTTCATTTTCCATCCTGCTATGCTTTGAAACTGGATTACTTCATCAGGCAATACCAAACAATCTGCATCCGTGGACAACTAATGGAAAGTAGTGAAAGGCTTTCAAGACAAAGCCAAATAAAGTACAAGAATGTCAGGGGCATTTGGTGGGGCTAGAACTCCAGAGCTCTGCATGTGTTGGTTGGTTTTTTTTGTATGAAAACCCCACAAGGAAGTGGTTTTCAAGCCAACTAAGTATTCATAGCAGGTGTTCAGACACAGACACTGGGTCATTTTCTCAATAGTGCTATCGAAATGAATGAGAACTCCAGCACAGTGAGATCCTCACCTGCTGTAAATTAACTTCAGTAATGTCAATTTAGATTCTGGGGCTGGAATTCATCTGACACAATGCCTTAATTTTTAGTGCAAACTCTGTGATCTGAGCAAGCTGTGCTCGCCTTTATTTGGAGAGATTCATCCCTGCCTAAGTGTCTGCCTGAGATAAGCCAGGGGAATTATGTCTACTTCCCTCTGCTGAGTACAAAGAAAGAAGGGGTTTACAATCGCAGATGCAGCTATTTACCTAGGCCTTGTAAACAATGAGTGTTAGATGAGGTGCATTTGACCCTGATTGTGGCTTTCCATAAAAATTGAGAAGAAACTGTCATTGGCCTAGGCATTTTTAAGAGCTCCATAAAGCTGAGACATCAGCATTATGGTCAGATATTCTGATCTTTTGTCACACTGTGACCAGCCTCTTAGTCCACAAAAGAGCATACCAAAGCCAAATGAATGTAGCTGCCCAAACTGAGGTGCTTTAAGAGGTCTTGATTTAGAATGGAAGACTCCCAGCCTGTTACAATTTGACCCTGTGCCCTGCATCAAGGTGGGAAACAAGTCTGAAACCTTAGGAATGCCAGAGGTTGTGGAGAGGAAGAAGCTGAATGCTGAGCTCTGCATGTAGGGCGGACTAGTCTATGTCTATTTTGGGGAAAGCCACAGGGATTCCTGTTCTGGACAGCTCCATTATGTAGAGGCTTAAATGGCTGCCTGTGTAGCCAGTCATGGAAGTGTTGACATCAAGAGGTCTTTGCTGGTGGACACGTGGCTGTTTAGAAAATATAAGCATCTATCTATCAGTAGGAATTTTAAGAACCTTCATCTTTAATTTTTGCATTCCAAATAACAGCTACTTCCTTTGCCAGTTCAGCCCTAAAGGACTTGCAGCTTTCCAGAAATGTGTGAAAACATCTGCAAGTGCAGGAGAATTGGACTCCAGAGAACATGTACATCCCACACTACGTATCCATAGTGTCTGACTTTCAGGCCTCGCTGCGTTGCCTTTGAAGTCAATGAGAATTTTGCTATTGACCTCAGCTGGAATGAGATCAGTGGGAACAAGCCCTTAGGTAAATATGCTCAGACACATTAATCAAAGGTGTGTTTGTTTCCTTAATGACTTTTTGGACCGGGCAAAAGGGAGGATTTCAGACTGTTTCAATAGAGTGGGAGCAGCTTTGAGAGTGCAATTTCAAAAGCCAGACTTTTAAGGTATTTTGCAATTGTCTAAGTAGGTGGTATGTGTGTCTTGAAGCATTTGGTTTGAATGCAAAGGTCACCCCAGAGACATGTGTAAATGTTTCCTGCATTTCTCTTTTTTGACTCTCTGGTCTCTGTGGTACTCCAATTACCTTTCACAGCACTGTTGATGCAGACAAGCTGAACCAGCTTTGTTTCAGCTGGAGATATTAAACAATTAAACAGTCTTAGCTAATTTTCTGACAGATTTTCTTCCAACCTAATCTAAATTATCTTTGTTTTTATATGCTACCAATCTATTGTGTGCATGACAGCATTTAGTCATGCCAAATGAGTGAACCAGGAGTCAAAAATTTTTTGCTAATATCTCATTAAGATGAAATTAGGCATTTTCACTTTTGGAAATTACATTTTAATAACAGAAAAAAAAAACCAAAAACCTGAGGTGCTTTAATAATGTGGGAGGTTTTTTTAAGAAGAGGGAATTTTTATGTGACCTTGAAAAAGCATTAATCATAAGCACATATATTGTGATATGGATTTTATAACACAGGCACAGACCAACACACAAATACCTGTGTACACACACTCCAGACTTTTTATCCTTTTTACCTAACCTGCTCTCTAGAAAAATGTAATGACCTTGAGAGAGTAAGAAACAAAAATGAAACCATGCTGAAAAACTTTTATCTTTTTATTATTGGTGCCTTTACATTAATACTGCTGTTTTGTGCTGAGAAAACCAATCTGTTACACGTAAGGTAACTGTAATATACAACATAGAAATGCAGTCTAAGTTAATTACAACAAGGAGCTACAAAAAAAATTCGTAGGAAAGAAGTCACCTAACATTGCAACTGTGCTTGCAACAATCACTCCCTTACTGCAGGACTATGCACATTGTGAACCATGGTTATTTACATGTCCCTTACGACCGTTAACAACAGGAGGGCTAAAATCAGTCTAAAAAGTTCCAGAACGTCACTATATACTGTACAATCCTCAAAAATAATTTATTACACTGTTTCTAAAAAAAGGTACTAATTTTGCTTGGATGTCTTTTGTTTTCTGGTGTTTTCTGGAGTGCACAACGTGTGCAAAATTTTGCCTAACAGTCTAAAAACTCAAGAACTGAACCACGAGCCACAATCACAGAGACGAAGTGGTGGAGTCCAGAACTTCCCTCCCGTTGCACACAGTTGGCACGTACATACTGGCAGATGCTGAAAGAGAAAGAGAGGGGAAAATCAACTGACTTCAGAACAGCAAAAAGGGACAACACACAGGATTAGGATTTGTGTTCATCTGGACCATCTCACCCCATTTAACCAAGGTGCCCAATGAAAAGTCACTGCCTGTGTGAGCAGCAGAGCTGACGGGGTGCTGCTTGCACCTCAACATGGCACCTCAAACCCGAGGCTGAAGCATCCTCTTAAGAAACCTGATCTCACTTTGCTGACCAGTGGGAGCACAGAGGGTGATTACACTTCTCCAAGAAGTGTCAGAATAAAATACATGAATTTTTTTTATTATGATTCTGTGCCACTGGGTCTCACTTTGTAGCACTTTGCATGATAGTGTGAATTAACACAGCTAGAATGATGCTAACGTGCCTCAGTAGAAAAAAAGTGGATTTTCTGTGTTTTATTGGCAAGAAATTCTAAGGTCTGATCCTTTGAGCTTTCACATAATTGGAGAGGGCATTCATGAAGAAAATATATGTAGTTTTAAATCCAGGAGGTAATCTACCATATTAGAATTCTGTGTCACTCACCTTTTAATAAATAAAAATAAGAATTCTAAGAACATATTTGATGAAGTGAAGAAATTTTCTAATAACTGAATTTAAAAGCAAGATTATTCCTTACCTAATCCCAGAATAATTTCTGCCTATAGGCTTCCTTTCTAGGAGCTCTGCATCAGGATTCAATATGCATCCAGAGATGAGGGCCAGATTCTGATAAACTTGTTTACGTGGTATAACATTTTATACGTCAGTTTTTATTGCTTTAGTGGTATTAGGTGACTACTAAACCTAACAATCTGTTTCCAAATGTATTTGTATTTTGAGCATAGAGTATATTACCCTATTCTGCTTAAGTCTTGTGGATTTTAATTTAAAAGCACACTTTGTTCATCTTTGTCAAAATTACCCATTGGGCATCAGGAACGTGTTTTCAGATACTCTGTGACATCTCTGCTCAGGGCACCATAAAGCTGCTTTTTGAAAGATGCATTAGGTTAATGGTAACAGTGACCCAGAGAAATGTGATGCCTTCATCAGAGAAAACACATGGCAAGCAACGACTGAGTAAACTCAATCATCCAGTGTAAAAAGCAATTTATGCAGCTGACAAGGGCATGCTCAATCTTCCACATCTGATGCTGGCTGCACTCTCAGTTGCACACTGCCTCTGTAAAGATGCTTGGTATAATTTTTAAAACAAATTATTCTTTCTTCAAATCAGCTAGTATTTTTCATTCTTTCATTGACTATAAATATTTCATGGAAAAATGAATTGCTTTAACAAAAGAAATTTAGAGGCATCTACTGGACTAATCTACTACTCAGAGGGTAGGACCCCTGCCTGATAAACAGGAGACCCAAGAGCAAGCCCCTCTTCTGCATTAGGTCAATGGAGTTTGATGTCTCACAACATGGATGTGTGTTGTGAGGCACAGGTGTGGAGCAACTGTTGTATGTGAAAGACCACAGGGCATCATGTCTGTGAATTGTTAGTTAACTATCAGGTTTTGTATTCTGTTTTTAACTGGGTATAACATGGCAGCACAATGACCTGAATTTTTATTATTGTTGTTATTTTTGTTTCTACTTTTTGTTAGAAAAATTGGTTCTGCTCAGGAAACCTGATTCAAATCCCTGTTCTACTGCAGTATGGCTACAGGCAAAAGCGTTTTGTTTCTGTGAACATCAGTCACTTACCCAGAGATTTTTTCGCTTCAGGCTTTTTTTTCTTTTTTTTGAAATCCAACACACTGACAAGCCTGAATAGCTCAAATACTATGGTAACTGGGTCAGAAGGATATCAAAATTGGACAGAAATATATGGTGGTAGGTGAGAAATGAGTGGCCTTTTTTAAGTTTCCAGGCTTCCTGCACAGCACGTACCTCTCTTGTAGTGCTGGGATGCAGTTATTAACTCTGCTGGGTGGAGTAAAGTGTTCACACCAAGCATCCAGCTCTCCTGAGACAGAACAAAAGACCTTGCTTTTCATTACAGACCTCAGCAGTGTTAATCACTGGCCCTGCAGGATTCTGAGCTACACTCTGTCTTACAGCAGCCGCCAAGGGGTTTCCTGGAATATTGCTGGATGTGCAAGAGACACTTCACCTTCATTTTGTGTTGAGATCAAGGACAAAAGTGTGACATCAGCAGAAGTTATTTGGCTCGAGTTCGTGCTTTTGATCTCCTTTTTCCTGGCTGTCCCTCAGTTTGCTTAGATTATCCAAGGAAAAGAACCACGGGTACGATGTAAGAGCCCAGCACTGCCATGGTGACCTTGAAGCTTTGCCTACACAGACAGGAACAGGCAGATCTGAATTTTCTGTCTGTGTGCCACTTAGAGTCATGGAGTCATAGAATATCCTGTCTTGGAAGGGACCCACAAGGATCATTGAGTCCAATTCCTGGCTCTGCACAGGGCAACCCCAAGCATCACACCATGTGCCTGAGAGCATTGTCTTCTCTACTCATGCTCACAGCTGCACAAGCGTGAGTTAATCATATATAAAAGCCATATATCAGGGCTAGTTTGGAGCCAGGCCTGGGAAAATAAATTCAGCATGAAAAAAATTGCCAGTCTGGCTATAACAATAGCTTCAGTTCTCGTTCTGACCGCCGTGGAGGCCACCTGAAGGAGCTCAGCTCTTTGTGCAGCTTTCCACGTGGACATAACTTGGACATCTGGGTGTAAAAGCTTAGTCTGAATTGTATAGGTGCTTAAATCAGACCTGAGTTCTCCATGAAGTTTTATGGGTGCTGAAATCCATAAAAAAGGAAAACAGGGGAACATCCCACGGGGGGATGCTGGGGCAGCAGAACTTATGCAGCACCCTGCTAAATGGGAATTTTCAGGTTCAAATAAATGGGTACAGATATACATATTTCAAAACATGTCATATACATTGGTACACTCTTACCCTGGCTCTAATTAGCTTAAATCTATATTCTTTTTAGTCCAGACTTCAGTTACCAGAATGATTAAAGCTTGGAGCTAACACACAGATCACCCAAGACCATCATGAGAGTCACTTACCTTTTCTCATAGTGTTTGACCAGTTTTCATGGTTCAGGGAGCTGTGTTGAAAACTGTCTGTGTGTGACTCGCTGTTCATGACCCACTGTGCTCATGGCATTCATGATCAATGGAGTGAAGAGGTGGTGGCAACCCTGAGATGCAATGGAGGTGGGATCCGTGGAGATAGGGAAAACACTGCCTGTTCAAGCAACTTGGGTACTCCTGACCTCAAGAGCTCTGACAATGTATAAGAACTGGCTTTTCAAAGTTAATACAATGCCCTAGACCTAATTTTGATGAGTCTGATATTAAGAAGTTTCTGAATGATGAAAATGCCATCAAGACCAAAATAAAAACAAGCTGACAGCCCCAGAACTGATGAGAGGAATATTTTAGACAAAGATTGCAACCAATATGGATGGCAACCTTTTTGGAGTTTTATAAATGACTAAACAGTTAAGAAAAATAATGGAAATGTATTTTAAATAATCTGCAAATTCATAGAAGGGAGTAAGGGAAGATTTTTCATCTTGAAAATATTGTTGCTGTGATAGACAGTGTTATTTTCCCAAATGATTGTCCTAGATGGAAACTACAGGGCTGTTTCCTTTTTATGTGATGGACCTTTCAGCCCTACTTCCAAGTCTTTCCATGGTCCAAAAAGCCCAACAAGGCAAGCAGCCCTGATTCAATTAGATGTAAACAGTAAAAGTAAATAATTGCAGCAAGCTTTCTAAACAATGAAGTAGTAAGAGATTTTAAGTCTGGATTTTTATGCTTTTCTTAATGTCCTCAAGCTGTTCACAAGTCTGAAAATGCAGGTTTTAGTGTGAAGATGTGCACTGAGGATATCTCTCAGTTGCCTGCATGCTTACACACGTGTTACCCAGCTATTAAAATAAAAGTTTCAAATTCCAGAATCCAGTACAAAGTGTTTATGAATCAAAGTGGTTTTTCACTAAGCTCATTCCCCAGCATGAGAGTATTAAAAAACTTGGAAAGACTACTTACACAAAATTCATAAGGAATGAAAGTCTCATGGGACTTACTATTTCATCAAGGGACCAAACTTCTAAGAGGTTTTGGGAATCCATTGGTCTTTTGGGTGTATTCAGCACTTCAGGCACATAGGACCATCTCATTAAATTTTCCAAAACAGCAAGGAGTATTTGCTCTCTGGTGTCAGGGCTGGATGCAGTCCTGACTCTGATGAGACTGGGAACATAAAAAGCCACACAGCTGATCTCTTCTTAGGGACCCTGGGCATTCTTGCGCAGTGTGGTTTGGGATGGGAGAGCCAGGGATGCCTGGGATCCCTTCACTTCCTAATCCCTGCTAATGTGATACATAGCAGGGTGCCAAGTTACTTCCATGCTCTGTCTGAAACCAGAAGTGCCAAAGCTTTTGAGACAATTTTGAAATTTAAGTGACACTCAAAAACCTCAGGCTAGGTTATTGTGAACTTGCTGGAAAAACCTTGCTCTGTGTCCCCCCTCTCCTCTGTTTCTTATTCCCTTCCTCTTTACAGTTGTAGTGTGCTTTTCAGTTAGATTCCAGGGTGGACATGCTGTCCAGAGAGCTCTGTGAATGAGGTGCTGTGTGCCCCCATCTTTGACGTGTTAAGTTAGTTAAGCTAGACAAAGAAAAAACCCAAACAAATATACAGGTGACCTATTTTGTTTTGTAATCCATATAACTCTCTGAGCAACTCACCCAGAAAAGGAGTGACAGCCTCAAAACAAAATCACAGCCTGCTTGTGATGAAGAGAGTGAAGATGAAGGAAAGAAGGGAATCAGAGCAAATGAGTTGTCCTTGCAACAGAACACTGATTGCTTCTCCAGGCTGTGGCACTGACAAAGGGTATTGATCATGCTCTGCATACAGATGCAGTTTATGACATCCCTTGGATGCATTTTCGGTAGACTTGGAGCCTTTCCTTATAATGCAGGTGATGAGCCATTGAGAGCATGCTGCGTTGTGGCCCAGATCCTGTCAGCATGTTGCTCTGACAGGAATACTCCCAGGCAATCTGTTCCTGTCACACTGCCAGAGTGACAGTGAGACACAGGGTCTGTTTGGTGTGTGCAACAGGCTGGAGTCACAGCCCACCAAAAACTTTCTGCTGACTTCAGTGGGCTTCAGAGCAGGCTCTGAGCTGATTCCCATGGGAAGGGGATGAGTTTCCTCTCCAAACACAAAGGAAGTGGTGCTTTCACAGGGTCACATAGTTCAGCCCATCTTGTCTTTACCCAAACTCACCACAACCCCACGGAAAGGTGGCAGTCTTGTTACTTACACTGGGAGTAAGTGGTCCCGGTCCCACTGACACTGAACCTGTTGAGGTGGAGTCTGTGAGTGACCACGTTCTTCTGGGGCTGGAAAAGGATGATGTGCACCTTGGGCGCAAACAGACAGCCCAGCACAACAAAGCCACTGAGACTCACAGAGATGCACATGGTGGTGGTTTGCACCTAGGAGAGAGCGGGCACAAAGCACTGTGTTTCAGTATGGAAAGCTCTGAAAGGCAGAATATTAGAAACATTATCACATAACAGCATGAACCATGGTCCTGGGTGTTTGCACTGGTGCAGGCTGGTGTGAACATCTGTTGCATCCTTATCATCCACAATCCTGGGATCATATGAATGAGGTGCTGGTGCTGGTGATACCCTGTGTCTCTGCATGTCAAGGAGACATTGATTGTGTTCTCTCTCATTTTAGTACAGAAAGGATAGATTTTCTCTCTTTCTCTCCTACCCTTGATTTCTAACTTGCTGAGAGAATCCTGTGTAATGCTTGTCAGGAAATATTGGAGCAGTGCTGGCTGCAGGGGGAACCAGCTCACACATAGTATACATTATGTGGGTTTACATCAGGTGTCTCATGCAAAACATCCCTCTGAAAACAAGTTTGGTCTCCAGCCCCAGTCCTAATCAGAGAACTTGAGTAAGCCCTTGCAGAAATATAGGTGTGATTTGGAGTACAGATAATATCTGGTGACTGTTTTCAGACTGGGTCTGAATGATGTCCTGATTTTGAGCCATCAGTTTTTCAGCTTAGAAATGAATTGTTTGTAAGGCTGCAGTATTTTAGAATAGTCGCCTTGGGGCATTTGTTAGAGTAGCTTTGCTGGCACTGTCTATCTTTTATCCTTTTTATTCAATAGTATAACTAGGTGCCAAGTTTACTGCCTCATTTTCAGTTTATATTCTTTTCTTCTGAGCAGATTCCTTAATTAAGATGTTGAATTAAATTGCTTTAAACTCTACTGCTTAATTTGAATGATTATACATCTATGGCTCATTTTTCCCTAGTTATATTCCTGCAGTTCTTTAAGATTATCCTTTTTCCATGGGAATGCTTCTCATATCTCCTTGTCAGAAATAATTGGTGCAAATTGAAAAATAGAGTAGGGAATGGACATCATTACTTTACATATATACTGAGCACAATTGGTATTTTGTCATCCATGAGGATAATTACAGTGGTAATTTAATAATCACTCTTTGCACAACATGGGTGTGGCAAGCACCATGAAATGTGCTCAGCTTTCACAGGGTGAGTGAAAATGGAAGACTGTACAGAGACTGCATGAGAAAGGAACACCTTAGCTGCACGTTCTCCTTCACCTCTCTGCATTTTGTCCACAGAGCTGTGCTGTCAGGTTAGGTGGATATTGAGTTGTACAGGTAGGGCAAGATGGGGAGTTTTCTTATAAAACAAGAATAAATGAAGCTACCTTTATTTCCATTCGTTTCAAGGTAAGTTTTTTTCACTATCAAAACCCTCACCCCCACCCTGCTTTCCTAGGGCTTGTGCTGCCTGGAGCAGCTCAGCTGTAGTGGCATAATTATACACTCAACCAATTAAATGATTTGGGTTTAAAATAGCTCCATCCCAGAGGGCTTCTTTTAATCCAGGTCACTCCAGTGGTTCAGTGTGTAACCTGGCCTCACAGACTGGACTGGTGTGCTGGCAGAGTAGAGGAAATCCCGCTAGACCTTGTGTTATGCTAAGGCACATGGAGAACAGGGAGGTGATTCGGGACAGCCAGCATGGCTTCACCAAGGGGTGCAGATGTCATTTGTCTGGAATTCTGTGAAGCCTTTGATAGATGCCTCCAAACATCATTCTCTCTGAAGTGAAGAGGTATGGATTTGATGGGTGGGCTGTTAGATGAATGAAAAATTGCTTGGATTGTCACATCCAGAGGACAGTGGCCAATGGTTTGGAGTCCTGATGGATGTCAGTGACAAGTGGTGTCCTTCAGGGGTCCATATCGGGACCAGTGTTATTTAATATCTTCATTAATGACATGGATGAAGGGATCAAGTGTATCCTCAGCAAACTTGCAGATGACTCCAAGCTGAGTGGTGCTGTTGCTAAGGCTGTTTATTGGTGATGCTACCAGAATAGGGCTACATTAGGATGGCACAAGTTGATTCAGAGTCAACGTGTGACACTGCATGGAAACTAAATACGGGCTTTTCAAAGGAACCCCAGAAGTGTAGACTTGTCATGAAAGTATCAAAAAGATGTTAAAAGCATTTTCTGCTGATTTTGTAGTACTTGAGTTGGTTTATTTGGAACCTTGTATATAAATTAAATGCCTACAAGTGGTCTTGAAAACTCCATTCAGGAGATAAATTCTGCTTGAACATTCAAGTCATGCTCCTCTTGGCCATTACTGTCTGTACTGTCCACTCATGTGACTGTCTGCACTGATATTTCCCTCCTTCTCTGTCTGTCTTCCTGATTGCTTTGGGTGTCCGGAGCTGTTCCCTAGTGCCTTCTTTAAACTTTTCCTTCATTAACTTCAATCCATTACTTGCTATTCTAACTTCTCCTGAGACTGAATAATCCCTTCCTCTCGTTTAGTTGCCTTGAAATTATTTATAGTCTGTGATCACGTCTCCCTGGGTTTACTCTTGTCTAGACTAAATATATTTAGCGCTTTTACTGTCACTCTGCGTGTCTCACTGCGTCATTTGTTACCTACCTTTGTTTTCTAGAGGTTTTCAGTACATTTCCTAAGCTGGGAAAAATAGTACTAAATATATTGTTCCAGGGTGGCCACACCAAAAGTACGTTAAGTGACATTATTAGCTCCACAGTTTTATGTGCTATTTCATGTACACACTATTGGCAATAACACCCCCCTAAGATAATCTACCTTTCTTCTGGGCAGAAAGTTGAACTAATTCTCTGCAAACTGCTCTAAGGGCCAACTCCCACAGTCACTTCTCACATCGTAATAACTGTGAGATTTCCAGTGGAGCAGATCTGAATCTTTTTTCTGAGACAATTTCCTTCTGTTCAAAAATATGATTTTATTGAACTTGAAGCTTTGCAACACTATCTGACAATTTAAACAGTTTAATGTTTCTAAAGTTTGCTGGTGAAGGCTGACCAATATTTTCTGCTCAGTGAGGTGTGTCTTTTATAGTGCAGAAAGACTAAAAAGTTCTATATTTAAGTCGAACATCTGTTGAATTTTTTTTAACAACCCTGTTTCATAGGAAATTTTTAAATTCTATCCTTGTATTTTTTATTTGGAGGAAAATACCATGTTTCAATAGCAGATTCTTTTGCAGAAGGAGACTGGTTAGTCCGGATTTTATTTTAAGCTCCCTTTCTGCCAAATAACTCATTATAACTAATTCTAGCTCATGATCCACTGGGTTTTTCTGTTAGAACTATGACTTCAGATAGTGATGAACTCAAATGAATACTTAATCCATATGTTATGCCTCTATTGCAATCAGACTAACAGTATTAATCCCTTCCAGCTCTGACTGCACATGCTCTTTTTGAAATGACACCACCTTTCTTAGAAGTAAGCCAAAATCTGGTAACATTGAAAGAGAACTTCTTTGCAAGGGACCCAGGGGACAAAAGAACTGAAAAAAAAAGCCTTTAGTGAATGCTGATGTGGTCCTCTAAAGTACTGCACATAATTTATGGAAACAGATATCCAAAGACTTACTCTGTAGTCACTGGACGTCACATAAAATATAGGGAGAAAGGCCAGCCAAATGATGCACGTTGTGTACATTGTGAAACCGATAAACTTGGCTTCGTTGAAGTTCTCTGGACATTTCCTGGTTTTGAAGGCGTACACAGTGCATAAGACTACGAGGATTACATCATATGTTAAGGACATTAACATACTGGAATCTTTGACATTGCATTTCAGGATGACAGTCTCTCTCTTCTCGGGAAGCGTGTATCGCCTGGTGCCCGGTGCCTCCAAGATGAGCCACACGGACACCACCACCACCTGTACCAAAATGAGACTCAGGCAGATGAACACCTGAGAGCTGGGGCTGATGAACTTGGGCCGCTGAGCACCGTTCTTTACGCCATCGAATATTCTGGCAATGCAGTTCGTTTTTGTCAGAAGGGCAGAGTAGCAGACAGCAAAGGAACTTCCTAGCCCCAAACGGCGGAGGGTACAGATGGCTGGAGAAGGCTTGGCTATGAAGAAGAAAGTCATGCTGTAAGACAGGAAGACCCCAAAGAGCAGTATGTAGCACAGTTCACGGCCAGAGGCTTTGACCAGGGGGGTGTTGTTGTGCTTGATGAACACCCCAATGACCATGAAAGTACAAATAAAGCCCAGGCATGCGATGGTAACAGGACCTATTGCCCAAGCATCTTCCCACTTGATGTAGTCTTCTGGTAGGTCGTAGCAGCCAGTCAGGTCAGCTGTGGGCCATTTTCCAGGCCCGCAGTCTGCACAAGTGAATTCATCAGCCAGGTACTCATATGTTTCACAGGGAATACAAATCCAACAGCAGACATCTCCTGGTTGCATATTCTTCATCTCGTTAGGAGCACAGGGGTCGCTGCACTGGGAGACAGGGACAGAGCTCCTGGACCAGTGGATAGAGTCTACCTCCAGTGACAGAGTTTCTGCCCACTGGCCAACCTTCACATAGGAATATCTGTCTCCAGTGAACTGGAAATTGAACACGTTGTATCGTCCTATCCCATCTCCATAGGCATCAAATTTGACCATACTGTCTGCATCATTGGGAGGGTTGAATGGAGCTGTGGGGGAAATAAAAAAAGAAAGAAATAGAGAAATGTTATTATCAAAGTTATATTTTTTTTCATCCCTTTGGCAAGCACAGGCACATGACAGCTTAGAGAATACAATTCAGTTGTCAACAGGTAAGTTGAGAGGTCGGTATCTGTCTCAGTTTTGAACTTGGAAGAAGAGCTCAGATAATAGAATCCTATTCCACTTTACATTTACAAATGTAAGATGATCAATGTCCTTACTTTATTATGTCCTGGATACAAATCAATTCTCCAAGTATTTCTCCCAGTATGTACCACTGCTATCTCTCACATTTTCTCTTGAAAGAAAGAGGTCTGCTTCTGAGTCTCAGTAATTTTTGGTGAAACTTGGCTGCCATGATATAAGAAAAATTAAATGATCAGTTCATTAAATGTCAGGTTTGAGGCCAAGAGTCTGGAATGCAGCTGAACAGAGGATTCATTTTGAGGATGAGGGAGAAGTAACTGTGAAATCCTCAACAATTTCTACTACATCTTTTTCACTTCCTGTGTTGTAGGAAATTTTGAATCCCTTCTATTTTGCTTCAATTTTACCAGTTTCTGATATTTCTGTATGGTCTGAGTTCCCCAGCACATGCTGCTTTTGGTCCTGTACCTTGTTTGGGGAATGGATGAAAAAACCACAAACTGGATCTGTGACCTTCTGTGAAATCAATATTGTAACACTTCTAACTGGTAAGCTCTGGAGAGTTTTGTTTTTCCTCCCTCTGAGGCTTATCCAAGGAATGAAGAACTATTAAAAATGTGGGAGGAAATTGCATTTACCATGTGATTTATTGGACATTTGCTGTAGCATCAAAGGTGAAAATCTTTACAGGCAGGAGGCAAAATGATTTTTTTTTACCATTGATGAGCAATAAATGTCTTTGGCCATAGAAGTGGTTCCACTGTCACTGCTGGAATAAATCTCTTTCCCTGCCTCTGTGTCCACGCTGTGTTTGAGCTTGAGCAATATTGTATAAGGGTGTAATACCTTCCTCCACTTCAATCTCCAGATACTTTGGATTTCTTGTGGTAGATTTATTTAGCTTCTTTAAAACACTGAGGCCAAATTCTTTCACCTTTATTCCACGAAGTGTTACCTTATTGTGCTGTACTCTGGCTAAAGTCAGTAAAAGGGGCACTGGGTTTCGGAACAGAAGCCCCAGCTGGAGGGTTGAAATTGTAACCTGCACCTCCTCAGGTGCTGCACTTGGATGTTGGGGTCCCTCCCCTGCCGTGTAGCCCTGGCAGAGGGGCCCTGAGGGCACAGACACGGGGCTTCCCTGCCCCTGCTCAGCCTCGTTCCCGTTGGTTGGTTTGTGTTCCCTGCGCGGGCAGAAGGACCCTTGGTCCCGTGACTGGAACAGTTCCTGGGCAGAGCTCCGGCCATGCGGCTGGAGAAATAAACATCTCTGAAACAGCTATCAAGAATCTGTCTGTCCGTATATATTTCCTTTCCACGGGACTCCTGGTTTGATATATGCGTGTTGCAGGATCCCCACTGCAACAAATGGTGGAGATTTGTGAGCAGAACGATCCCCGATCCCTAAGCGACTGATTTGTGTGAGTAAACCCTGGAAACTTTGGATTCCTCTTCTTGGTTTTGCTTTGCTATTCCATATCTGAACTATGGAGGAACCGTGGGAAGACTCTTGGCTCTCAGAGCCGCATATGGACATTTATCTTAAACTTAAAATGATTCTTGAACAACGATTTGTAAATTTTAGCTTGATTCAAGCTCAAAAAGAACTGAAACACTTCCTGGCATGGTTGTTTAAGAACTTTTTCTATGTTTCTTGGGATTTAATTCTTACCAAGGGCTTTTGGAAAACCGTTTGGACACAGTTAATACTGGAGTCAAAATATATGCCGATGGAAGAATATTTTCGTGAATATTATTTAGTTACCGAGACTGTTGAGCAATGTCAGCTGTGTCCTGGCGAAGGGAAGCCTGGCGCAGGGACCGTGCGGCCCAGGCCACGTGCACCGAGCGCTCTGAGAGCAGCAGCGAGGCAGTTCCCGCGCGCGGGCGGAGCCACGCGAGCCGCAGTGTCGGTGGCGGAGCGAGGCGCGGCGGGAGCGGCGGGACCCGGCAGTGCCTGCCCGGACCCGCGCAGCGCGTGGTGGAGCGAGCCCCGTGAACGCCCGGCCGAGAGGGGCGGCGCGCGGGCGGCGGCTGGAGGCGGTGGCGGTGGAACGGAGCCGCGCCCAGCCGAGACGCGCGCTGGAGCAGGGCGCGGGGGAGTCGTCGCTCGGGGGCCCGGCCGAGATGTGGGTGCAGCGCCCGGCAGCGGCAGCGAAGCTGCGACCAGAGGAGGCGACGCACGGAGAACTGAGCGGCACGGCCCAGCCCGGCCCGCACAGCCCCGAACGCGACCCCGGGAAGAGCGCGCAGGCACCAGCAGCCCCGACAATTCCAACACGGGAGCGACCGAAGGAGAGAGCAAAGACGCAGCGAGACAGAAAACAGCAGCCACTCGGAAAAAGGAAAAGATCATAGCAACTAAGACCTTAGGGATAGTAAAATGGTATAATGTTAAGCAAAATTATGGTTTTATAACAAGGTGTGACAACCAGCAAGACATATTCGTGCATAGAACTGCTATTAAAAAGAATAACCCTGAAAAATGCATCCCAAGCTTGGGAGATGGAGAGGTGGTGGAATTTAATATTGTACTAGGGAGAAAAGGGTTACAAGCATCGCAGGTCACTGGGCCTGATGGTGTTCCCGTAAAAGGCAGTATATATGCAAAAAATCGTAGTCATGTTAGACAGTATCTCCATTGTAAGCCCCCCCTACAGTTTCCCTTTCCTAATCCCACCTTTCCCTTTTACCCTATGTCCTGTTACCCCCAGTGTATTCCCAATCCGTTTTTTCATCCATGGTTTCCCTCACAAAACCATGCTTTTGCCAATTGTTTCCCCAAAAATCCCTTTCCAATGCCGAGTGGGGGATGAAAAGGGGGAGGGAAGAAGTTAAACCCTCTCCTGCCTCAG
The DNA here is from genome assembly GCF_020740725.1 of Corvus hawaiiensis. Taxonomy (NCBI): domain Eukaryota; kingdom Metazoa; phylum Chordata; class Aves; order Passeriformes; family Corvidae; genus Corvus; species Corvus hawaiiensis. Next base: position 72,608,666 of record NC_063216.1, on the reverse strand, counting down.
TTTCCCCACAAAGCATGCTCAGAGTTCTGTCTCCCTTCTGTCAGCCCTAAGATGTTCCACAGAATCTGTTTGGACATTTAAAGACTCAGGAGGGTGGCTTGTTTTGTCTTGAAACTGTTCTTGTTATGTTTATCCAGTTGTTTTCATTCTCCTTTTATTAAAATAAAACGGGTGAGGTGTTGGGGTCCCTCCCCCGCCGTGTAGCCCTGGCAGAGGGGCCCTGAGGGCACAGACACGGGGTTTCCCTGTCCCTGCTCAGCCTCGTTCCCATTGGTTGGTTTGTGTTCCCTGCGCGGGCAGAAGGACCCTTGGTCCCGTGACTGGAACAGTTCCTGGGCAGAGCTCCGGCCATGCGGCTGGAGAAATAAACATCTCTCTGAAACAGCTATCAAGAATCTGTCTGTCCATATATATTTCCTTTCCACGGGACTCCTGGTTTGATATATGCGTGTTGCAGGATCCCCACTGCAACACTTGGACTGCATTTCTTTCCCAACTTTCTACTTATTGTAGAGTTGGGATATAATTTACAGCCACCTATACTCCCTTATGGGTTTGAATCAAGACTCTGCTTGTTCTTATCCCTGCCCTCTCCTGCTCCTTCCCACCTCAGCTGTGTCAGCCACAGTGGTGGACAGCCTTGGTTTGCAGGATTACAGAATCATGGAATTACGGAATAATTCAGGTAGGAAGGGACCACCAGTGGGGTCCTCTGGTCCAACCCCCCTGCTCAAGCAGGGTCATGCCAGAGCACATGGCACAGGATTCATCCAGACAGTTCTGGAATATCTCCAGTGAGGGAGGCTCCACACCTTCTCTGGGCAACGTTCCAGTGCTTGGTCACTGCACGTAAAAGAAGTTCTTTCTCATGTTCATGTGTTCCAGTTCCTGCCCTTTGCCTCTGTCTTACTGCCATTGAGAAGAGCCTGGCTCTCCTCAGATACCCACATACACTGACAAGGTCCCCTCTCAGTTGTGTCTTCTAAAGGCTGAACAAGCCCAGCTCCCTCAGCCTTTCCACATAAGACAGATGGTGCAGTCCCCTTATCATCTTTGGACCCCTCCACTGGGCTTGCTCCAGGAGCTCCATGTTTTTCTTGTACTGTACAAATTAGGACTGGGTAGCCCAGGAACTTGTAAAAAGTTTATTTTATCTATTTTTTTGTCACTGTTGGCATCTAGTTTTACCATTCTGTAGTCCAAAACCTCTGAGTGCACAAAAATTAAGAGCGGCATAATCCTCCCCCAAATGGCCAGTCCTGCTGGAAGTGACATGCTCTAAATTAAACAGGTAGCTAAATTCAAAATATAGGTCAACTAGAAGAATATTAAGCAGCTTTCCTCCTCTCCCTCCTCCTCCTCATGCACAGGCATGCGAGCTCTCTCATCCAGGAGCAGCATTAAAATGAAATCATAATGCAGCACTTAACAGCTCCTCAATAACGTGCTGTCATTGCCAATGTCTTCTTTCATTATTCATAACACTTATATAGATTGTAGAAGCTGTTAACACAGCAGCCCAGCTTTAAGAGCCAGTTTATTCACTTCAGTGTTATCCAGGCCAGCTCCTGAGGTGGGCTGAGAGCCTGTCACTGCTGCTGGCACCAGTGGAGCAGCAGGTAAGGAAGACAGACTGCAAACTCGTTGTTTGACATCTGTCAAGTGCATAAATTGAAGGGCACAAGTGCCCCAGTGCAAGTTATCTGAGGGTCTGAAACACCAGCATTTTTCAGGAAAGAATTCCTTCTGTGTAACATGTTTAACAACTTCTTATAGAAGTTCTGATAGAATATTTGTCATTTAAATAGAACAAAGTATTTTCCTTAGACTTTGCAGGTAGGTCCAGAAGGCAAAGCAGGTAATGTCACAAAGTTAGCTTGAAGCTCATGTATAATTGCCTTCCACAGGGCTGTTCCCATGCTACAAGTAGAAACAAAAGATTTTTGTAGGACAATATGTTCTAAGTTAATGAAAGCTTGTAGCTTCAAACATTCCTTTTTAGTGGCTGCTGATAGAGGAAAATAAATCACCCTCTTTCAGACGGAAAGGATGAAATCATTTAACCAAACAATGATGTATTAAATTATAGTATGGTGAGCCAAAGCCTACAAATGAGCCCACTGGGTGGCAGCAATTAATATACCCACTGATTACATACAAAATCACTAAGGCATTTTAACATATAATTTATCAACATGTTCTAGATCCTGTAGAATCACTTCCAAAAAGTAATGTTTTCATAAAATATGATGTAATAATAATGAAAATAAAGTTAAGATGCTTATCACAAGAAAGCAGGACCTTATGTTTTAGAGTAAAAATAAGGGTTTTTACAAATTGGTTTCCCCAGAGATGATGTCAGGCTGTCATAAGTCACTCTGCAAATTTTTTTTCCAGTTATATTTCAGTTTTGAGAGGAAACCTACAATCTTTATAGCAGGTATTTCTGGCAGGTCTATTTCAGAGTTGTAGCTCAGCTCTTCTACATTCATCCCTTGGGAGAGGACAGACAGGAGTCTCTGGATCTACTCAGCTGCTAGCTGAGAGGCTGAGTGACAATATGAATTTTGCCTCCTTTGAGCAGAGCCTTTGAATCTTTTCCCTTGCACTTTATGAAATGTGTTAAGAAGTTATACGAGAGGAATTTTGTAAAAGAAGTTATCAAGGAAAAGAAAAGATAATTAAAAGTGACTTAAAGATAAACCAGTGATGCTTTGTGCTCCAGCTTGCAGCAATTCAGCAATGAAGATGCAACAGCAGTGACATTTATGAGAGCAGGAGGGCAGAAGACAGAAATCTTTGGAACCTTGGTGCAGGCAGGCCTACTCTGTCAGCTCCCTGCAGAAATCCTACTGGAGGAGAGGATTCCATTGTGCAAGTGGAGGACAAACTCCTTCAGCTTCAGATAAGAGAGGAATGACTGTAGATTTATTACTCCTTCAGTAGCAGATACGGATAAGAACATAAAATAACATCATAGCTTTTATGTAGTGAATTATGCCCTTTTTTTCCATCTTCCTAAGTGGGATCAATTTTTCCAACAGTCACATAACTAGCAAAAATGTGCTTATCTGCTGTTGGAAGCAGGTGAGTTGCTTTCATTTAGGAATCTTTATTATTTTTGGCGTCAGCGATGTACTGCTCTTGGTGACATGAAAAATTTCAGAAAGAAAGTTCTGAAGGGGAGATTTATTTTATCATTGAGCAAAACCTTTATTTGAAGAAATAGTATGAGAAGTATATTTAAATACTTCTAATCCTGCACATTGCCGCAGTTGAGTGAAAAATACTCCAGGATTTTTTAACGAGGAATGAAATGAGGAAAACAAAGCAGTTTTCATCCTAATTAGGCACTGAAAGTCTTTTAAGAAGCTGAGCAGCGTAGGGAAAGATGTGTGTCATCTTAACTGGCTTGGAATCAGACCAGGTTTTGTTTGTCAGCAACATCTTTGGGCCAAGAAGGATATTTTACATAGGGTCTTGCATGTGTCTGGCACAGATCTGAGTGTGCAGATGTTGTCCTATAGAAAACATTCTCAGTAACACTTCCTCGTAGGAATGATGACAGATATCCCTACATCTAAGAACATTCTTCATGTCATTAAAACACACATCTGTTCTTTGTTTGCAGAGTGTATTCTTTCTAAACAAGGTACAGATCACAGACACACAGCTCACTAGCTGTGAGGCAATTAATTAATAGCAAGGCTTGGTGAAAGCACTGCAGTTTTTCAGCTTGGCAGTTGGCAAAGCTGGGAGATTCCATGTGGTTTCGAAAGAGATGTAGAAAGGACTATTGGGTGCACTAAAGGATACATTCTTCCACAGTGTGTTGTCCCCAAAGACTACAAAGAGATCATGATTAAATAGAAATGGAAATGTAAAGAGGGAATGGACTGGAGTTTCTGAAAAGTCGAGTAAAACCTCCTTCGTCTCACTAGATGGTGCTGCAAAAACTCAAAACTTCTGATTTAAGACTGAAAAACAAGACATTTTTTATGTAACAGAAAAATACAGTTATTTTTTAATCCCCCCTACTCTTCCTGTTACAGATCCAGGGCAATGTCTTCTTAAAACACTTCAAGGAAGAGCCTAGATTATAATATAACAGGATATGGTGTGTTTGTCCAATGGGCTCATCTGTGTGTATGATGCCTTATCTTGAAAAGTATCAGAAAAGACCCTGAGAATACACATTTATTTTCATTCTCTTTTATTTTTAGCTAGATATGGCTTGTTGAGGTCAAAGTGACTTATTTCTGCTTGGCTGAACATTCAGACTGAGCAACAGAGACCTGATGCACCCACTCCTGTTTCTGCTTCAGCACAGCGCAGCTGGTTTCATACCTGATTGACAGAAGGCACACTGAAATTTGGCAATTTAAAAGTTAGTATGGGAAAAGATCATACTGAAGTGCCACTAGATTGTACCTCTCCACAATTGTTTCCACAGAGACAAGTAGTCACTTTTAACCTCTGCACCACTGTCTCTGGATTTGTTTGGGTCATATGCAGCATTGCTTCTTCTCATTTAAGAAATGTATGAGACAAATGAGACAGATTAGTCCCCTACAAATGTAATTTTCCCGTCTATGTCTATAGATTTTCCACTCAGGTCTATGGTTTCTCCCTTAGGCTAGATGCTTGCTGTAGGGAATTTTAAAACCAGTCCCAGACCCCCCAAACTTTTGCAGTGGTCAGAGACAGAAATGTTTTCCTCAGGCCGTTTACTTTAGAGTGGTATCTAGAATAGCCCAGCCAAACTGTACCTGTTCTTTTTCTGTTGACCACCATGAGTATGACTATCTGAAATACATCCACTATAAATGTGTCTGAAGTCAAGTGAGATGAATAGCACCAATATCTGGAACAGAAAGGGTGACAGCTGGAGCACCAAGTGGTAGCAACATGTCCAAGCTCTCCACAGTGTACCTGCGAGCAGGTGTCTCTCACAAGCTGTCTGCACAGGCTGCTGTGGGGGGCTATCAGAGAGAACAGACTGGGAACATTGGCAAAACAAGATAAGGGGCTGAATAACTAGAAGACTTTCTTCAGCTTGTCATTATCCTCATTATCCTCAGCCTGGCTGAGCACAGAACTTTCAAGCTACCTCTCCTGTGAAATGCTTGCCTCAAGCATAATGTTTTACATTTCCAGGTATGTGTTGTCCTCTTGCTTGTGTGCGTCTTGGGCATTGGTGTGGTCTTTAGGACTTGGGGAGAATGAACTAGATGCTAAGTTGCAAACCTTCATCAATGAAATTGAAATTTCCTTTATTTTTTAAAGGAAATTTAAGGAATTAAAAAAATAATTTCTTCTTTCTTAAAGCATTTGGATTTTGAGACATGGAAGGTAAAAAGCATGTAAAAATTCTGCACTCACTGTATTTCTCCTTAAAAATACAAATAATCTTCCCTGAAATTAAGAATATTTCTCGCAGTTTTTTGGTTAAGGTTGTATTAGTTCAACTTGAAAATAAAACAAATACTCATGGAAAATCATTCAAGGTGTTTTTCTTTTTTTTTTAAAAATAAGTCTGCTAGGTTGATAATTAATATTAATAATTTGTGAGATTCCAACATAGAAATGCCTTTCAATTGATACCATTAGTTTAAGTTTACCCACTTAAAGAAATGGTTGCCACAAGAGGCAAAATGCATGCAGTGTAATTCATACCAGCAATCAACTTGCAATTACAAAGGAAATTAAACCATGACTTCAAACTGCCTAACTCCTCCCTCAGGCCAACTCACTGTTTTGTACACAGAAGCAAGGGGAAACCATTCCCATTATGAAGAATTATGGCCACTGTGAGGGTGACAACACATAAGCTCAGGACTGGAACTGTAAATTCTGGGCTGGCCTTTGGTAGCTCCTGAAATGTTTTGGACTGAGGAAGATTTGAGTTGGCTGGTGAGTTCTCTGTCAGTTGCTGAACATTTATGTTGCTGTCAGAGCTTGAGGTCTTGGTTGGGATTTTCTGCCATTTCAGGGGTTATGGATTACCCTGTGTCCAATTTGAACATTTGGGTGAGGGACATTCCCATGTAACCTCAGAGCAGGGAACGGATGCCATGCCTTTTACCCCTCTCTTCCCAGCATATCCAAGGTGCAGCTGAAAGAGATTAAAGTTGCGTTTTAATTTTGCTAAAATTTACTTTTGGACTAATTAGGGACATGGTTATATCACAGGGGCATGAATCTTTCTCTTTTTGGAGGCACTGTTCCATGACATGTTAATTCCACCCCCAAACTGGAAACGTAGCTGTCTAAGGAAGTGTTAAATACCTAATAATATTTTTGCCCTTCTTTGTCAGCCTGAACTAAATATGAATAGATTTAGTTATTAAGATATTAAAGGAAGTTGGTTAAAAAATTCTCTCCTCTGTGGGGACTTGAGGATTGGAGAGGTGTTTCCAGACACAGCTCTGAATAATTTAGTTAGATAGTTTGCCCTTAGAGATCAGAAGCAAATGAACCATGAAATAGACCCTCTGGCTGTTATTTCCTAATTGACTTGATATGAAGACACTCCCAGATCAGGTGGACTGACATAGATTTAGTTGCTTACACTGCAATGCTATTATTTAGTAGTAGTAATATTGTAGCTGTGACAGTCCAAGATGCAAGAAATTTCAAGTGCCTAAGAAAGGCAGTATTTCTTATTAGACTTATAGATGGAAGAAGTGCACAAGCTTTCAGGCCCAAGGTCACTCCATTAGGTCATCAGAAACATTGCTCAATAAATTTGACCTTCATTTATTTTGAAGGAACAACTCTGCTCGGAGTTTAGTATTATCAGGTTTTTATTTCCTGCTGGAAACACAATTTCCTTTTGCAAACAGGCTCATTACTATCCATTTTCAGAGTAATTGCTGAAAGCTTTTTGTTCACTTCTTTAAAAGTATAGAATTCAGAAACACAAGGTCTGATCAAGATGCAAGACAAGATATGACAAAGACATGTTATGCCAAAAGCTTCTTTTTTTTCCAGATATGTGGGCAGTCTAATAAAGGTATTGCCTCTTCCTACAGATCTTATGACTCTATGCTATTATTTTTGTTAAGGAGCTACTGAAAACTCTCAGCAATCACCCTACAAATTGCTAATAATGAGGTAATTTGCAAAATGAAATTGTATTTGCAGTAGGAAAATAAAACCCTAAGCAGTGAATTATAAGGAGAGCATGTATTTGAAATAATTGAAGCTCAAATTTATTGAACATTTTGGGGAAAAAAAAGAGCTGTAGAATGCCTCAGAGTAGGAATAAAGAGACATTACCACGGTGAAACACAGGAAGCTTTAGGCTCAGACATATTATGCTGCTCAGTTACAGCAGTTGGCACATCTGACATAATGCTTGTGGAGGACAAAGATGAATTGGAATATAGCTGGAAAGGTAAATGTTTCACACATCACATGGTGTAAGATTCTGGAGTGGATCAGTTTTCTCTAGGAATATAATATGCAATTGAAAAAAAAAATGACCTATATTTCTTGAACATAAGTTTAATTAGAGTGTCTATTTTGGGAGTGCAGTTTTCTCACAGAGCTCCTATAGTCTCCCATAGTGGAGAGAAATTGGCACCTCCAAAGGTGGGCTCTGGCTAATGTGAGATGCCATCAGGAAGGTGGGTAACTTCCTCCATCAATAGTTCTCCAGTTACACTGCAAAGTGTTTCAAAGAATACATGAAAGTTGGGTGGCTTCAATTTTGGCCACTGATGGAAATCAAACTTATGTTTCAGTAAGGCCCACCACACACATTAAATGTGCTCATCTTCCTTTGTAAAGGTATGAGTCTGGATTTTATTTTTACTCTTTTCCATACAAATAAGGTGGTGGCTGGAAATGCACATCTACTGAAATTGCAAGTTAATTCAGTATTCAACAGAGTCCATCTCAGCTGACCAAATGTTGAGTCAACCAGAGAGGTGAAAGTGGGTTTCTCACAACAATGAATTTCAGTCAAAAGAGAGATAAAGGATAACTCTTGGCTTTTAAGGCTATTCCTGCATATCACACACCAGCTGTAGAGGTAGCACGTCACCTCTCCCAACATCATCAGTGTTCATTGGCATGTGTTATTCTGCAACACGCAACCTGCACGTCCTATTAATACTTGCAAATTCTTCTGTTCTCAGGAATAAAAGATAAAGCTGAGAGCACAGTATCATTTTTGCTAATACTTTGCTCCACTGAATCAGTTCAGCAACAGCAATCACTGGACCTCAGGGGAAAATGTAAAATGAAAATGTTGATTTATTTGCCTGTTTTATGGTGCAAGCAGAGACACATTGATAGGCTTGGACTGATAAAATGTTTCAGAGATCTAGGAGAGACATTTATAGCACTGCCTCAAACCTTCTTCTGACTGGAGATAATTTCTTCTCCAAAGAGCCTTTAAAGATGGGCTTTTTATTCTTTCAGTTACTGGAGCATTAACTAGCCATTAGCTATCTGTTCAAATCGATGTGCAAATGTAATACAGGAAGTTTAACAAACTTTTTCATCATATTTTCATCAGTTCTCAATAGCAGTTTCATAGTTTTTTCAGCCACTGTCTGGTGGAGACTTATCCTGGTACAGTAGGCCAATCTTTGACACAAAGCTGATCACTTGGAGCAGTGTTCAGCTGCTGCATTCATCAGGGCAATAGAGAAATGTCATGGAAAAATTCTACTTTTGCAGAAACCACAGGTAAAATTTATTTGTAGGGGTACAGGGTGAATAGTTAGTTATGTCAAGGGAAGGAACCACAAGAGTACAACCTTTCTGCACACAAACAGTCAGCTACTGGTCACTACACAAATTCAAACTTGGGAAGAACGGAGGATTGTTTTCAGGGCATAATTAATAGAAAGAAGAGCATGTTTGCAGCATATGCAAAACATCCTGTAAATGGTGAAAAAACAAAAGCAGTAGCAAGAAAGTACAAGGCCAATAACAACCTCTCCAAAAAAAAAGAACTGGGACTGTCCCTTGATTGTGGATGCTGGAACTCATCAGTGCTGCTACCTGAACACAGGATGTTCTCCCTTCCCTTTGGTGTGGAAAGACCACTGCTTTTGGATTTGCTACTCACTCTTTATAAATGCAATCTCAACAATCATACATCAAGTATTATCTTTTATTATAGAATTAAGTAAAGCAAAATTTTAGAGAGCAATGCGTGAGGGCTCCTGTGAATGTGTATGTGTGTGTTCATGCCTCTCTGTGTGTTTTCCAATCCATGCAATAAATATGGTTAATACTGGGTCACAGAATCAAGTGATATCAGATGTAGCCCTTAGGTATCACATTCCACCCTGAAAATCCATATTCTCTCAGCTACAGAGTTACATGGGATTTTTGTAGTACATACATTCTGTGTGAGGACTCTGTTCAAAGCTGGGCTTCCCTCGGCTTTCTCACACCAGTAGTTTCCCTGTTTCCTCTGAGCACAGTGCAATCCCTTCCCTGAATAAGACTATGGTGTTTTCTTCACTGAGCCTCCTATTTCAGCTACAGAACTGGTAAATATTTCATATCTCCAAAGGAATTGTTGCTTTAGTGTATTCCATCAAATTGTCTGGAATCTGTGTATAGCAGCAAGTAGAAGAATGTACAGCACATTGAATTGAGGAGTCATTGCAGATACACATTTAAAAAGTGAGTATCACTCAACCTTCAGAAATGGTCTTGAATGGTTCTTTTGTAAGAAATGTGTTAGATGTATACATGCCATTAGTCTAGAAGAGATGAGATGATTCATACATTGCCGAGTAGAAAGATGGGATTGTACAAGAGAAGCAAAACTGCAGGAGATGAAATGCAAATGCAGGACTGAGGGGGCAGGGGCCTTCAGAGTGTGAGGAACAATAACCTCTGCTTTCCATCTACTGGGTGTTTGCAACCACCACTCCCATCCCCACCACTTCTGGCTCTGAGCTGTTCTTCACAGCCATTCAGGAAAGAGAGAGTTTTTGTGTGGAGACCCTACATTCCAAATTACTGATCTTGGTAATTTCTTAATAAAATACATGCCTTAAGTTTAAGGATTTCTATTTGGAGACATGGTCCTTTCTGGCTTAGTGCTGAACGCCTTTTCATCCCAACAGGGAGCAGGTGAGCTGTCTATGGATGGAAAAAAAAGCAAAAGAGCAATGCAAAGGATTGCTCGTGTAGCCATGCTACAGCTAGGATTTCATGGACATTTCTGTTAGAAGTTTCTCTGCTTCTGTGCATGAATATATGTGTCTTGTTCCCCTTGCCTTGAAAAATTTTAGTATTCTTTGTCTTCACTTGTTATATGCTCAGACAAATACACTTTCATGGCAAGAAGAAGGAAACAAAAGGAAATGACTCACCCAGATAACAGCAATGAAATATATTTTTACATTATACTCTGTATCTGCTAACTAAATAACCATAAATATTGCAGTGATGCCAAGGCAGGCATTCTCTGAGATGCTTTTAGAGGTGTTTAGAAACTTGGCTCTGACAAATGAGGAAATGAAAATCACACACATTTGTCTGTCAGGTCCATCCAGTTTGCAGTTGATGGGAGTTGTGTAGAAGGTCAGTTTGTGAAGAGTATGCATATGTAAAAGAAATTTCTGCTCCATGAAGATGTAGAGGTGGTTGCTTTTGGAAAAAATGGAAAAAATTTGGGGAAAAACATATTACTGGAAAATGTAAACAATGGCTGTTTTGAGTTTGGGTTGAGTTTCTTTCTCCTCTTTTATAGAGAAACAGGCCTGTATCACTGAGTAGTGGGGTTTTTTGCACTGGGAATCAGAAATGGACAACACAAATTTGAAGGGAAGAGTTCAGGCTTTGCAGAAAGCTGAAATAGATTCACATGCTCATCTGGGCTGCAGTTTGACAAGTACAAATACAGTAGTTCACTTGGGACAGGTTTGTCTGCAAACTTGCTCTGTGGAAGAGATGTAGGACTAAGACCACAATCCATGTTTAGATTGCAGCACCAGGCTGGGCTGAGTGTCAGTGTCATACTAATGCAGCTGTACTGGTCTGGTCCCTGTTCCTGCTTAACCACCATTAGCCTGGGAATATTTTTGTACTGTGCTCTACTGGGTGAAGAAAATGTCTTCCAGGGATGTAGTGAAATTAAGGTTATTTCAGGAGAAAAGATACTTTTCTATAGATAATGCTTTCACTTCTGCCTTTGTAGTATAATTATTAGCTGCCAACAAGGATAGAGGTATTGTAAAAATAACATAGCATTTCGTTATCTTTGGGATTAGACATCTGGATTTGTGATTTTCTGTAGTTTTCTTCATCACCTTTGGAAAAGACGAGTTTTCTTGGAGACTCACTGGAAGTCCAGGACACACCTGGATTACTCAAAAGAGTAAAATGGAATTACCTTCTCATGTCCTTCTCCTCATCCTCAACACTTCTGTGGTCATGTTCTGAGCACAGCCTTTGCTTTTGCCAGCCCCTATTGTAGTATCTCAGCATGAGAGACTATCTGATATTAGATATGGAAGTGCTGAAGCACTTTTCTGTAGCAGGCGGTAGAGAAGAGTCTGGTCTTTTCATGGGCTTTTCAGAGCCAAAATAGATGCTAAAATGTAAGGGATAGGAATCCTGAACCAAACTCTTCTTTCTCACCTGATATTTTCTCCTTCAAAGTCACAGGAAGAAAGAAGCAGATCTGGCATCTCTTTAGTTATGTGTGAACATTTCTCCCAGGTAAATCAGCATGAAGAATAAGAATATAATCCCATGGTATGTCCTGAGTTGCCCTCTACTGTAAAACCCAGTAGGCCTGGGAAAGGGAATGTACATAGTTGGGGGATGAAAAGGTTGTATGAGACTTCCTGCTCCTCTGAGGACTGGTACAGACCCTTGGTATTTGGGATTCACATATCATTTGCCAGCAAAACAAAAGATAAAACAATAACTATTATAAAACAAGCAGCAGGCAAACACAGGAGCCTGTTATTTAGAGAAATTAGGTTACCAAGCCTTCTGTCTCTCAAATATGTGCTCTGAAAGAAAATCATTGCTCAGTTTGTCAGTCATGTGTTTCTCCACAAACACAGGATATCTAATCTCATCCTCATTTACACACTCGCATGGATGCTGTGAAATCTGTGAATCTGATTTATGGATGCCTAAAGGCTACATTATTAATAGGAGATAAGCAGCTGACTATAAATTACATACAAGGCATAAACTACATAATTTTATGTTCAGTATTTCATAGCTCAGCTGAAGTGGTGGATTGTTTAAACATTCAAGTAGAGGAAACTGAGATGGAGATCTAATTGCAATTTCAGGGATGCCAAAGTACTTTCACCTAAATATGCCACTGTAACAAGTCTGGGGCTGTTGTTGGCCTGTGGTTTCTGCAGGCTTTCCAGGAACGACACCCAGCTGTGTAAAGGCCAAAGGCAACATAGTTCCAGAGACTTCCTGAGGACTATATGAAGGAAAGCTGTTGCTGCTCTGTGTCCTGCTAATGCTGCATCTCTCATCTTTCTGTCCATGGGAGCTCAGTGCCCAGGTCAGGCAGAGGGTTGTGGCAGCAGGCAGTGGTGGCAGCAGGCAGTGGTGGCAGCAGGCAGTGGTGACAGCTGTGGCAGCCGGCAAAAGTACCTTGCTCCTGAGTTAGATGAGGAGCAATGGCCCAGCACACCTTGGCCTCCACTGCTGGAACTTATCTCAAGGGGTGAAAGCACAATTCACCTCTGCTCCTGCTCACTCAGGCTAATTACTGTGAGTTAGTGCCAAAGGAAAGCATGAAACAGCAGCTTTTTATGATGGTCTCTGGCTTGATAGCAGACACCATTAACAGGTAGGTCACTGACCTGCCATCATGGTGAGAGACGTTTTAATGGAAATTTTATTGGGAACACGTGCCCTAGAGATGACAACACCTGTGTCCTTCTGCCAGCCCAGATACTCGTTTCAGAGGGTGCAGTGAGTGACACACAACACATCCAGAGTGCAGACCCGTTGCTTGCCATCATGATACCTCAAACCTAAACTAGGGGTTGAAAAGGCTCTATAGTATTTTAGTTTCAACCAGTTTACATCTATAAAGACCTGATAGGAGAGGCTTTGTCTTTATCAGACAAGTTGGTCTGATTGCACAGCTGCCTTTCCTTTCAGCAGGAAGTTAGACTAGAGCCCACCAAACCTCCTTTATTCTTTAACTTTATGATTTTATACATTATGATCTAGAGCATACACAATTAAAAATCTATATAAACGCATATACATAAAGTACATAAATATATTAATATATACATATACTAAAATCTTCAGGAGGACTAAGTAGAGATTAGCTTATTTACTCTTGGAGTGTAAATTTACCTAAAGTAAAGGAACAGCAGATCCCATGAGGCCTGTAAAGAGAGGAGGAAGGAGAAAGAAGATGGGGTCATCGGGATTTCCAGGTCATCAAAATCTTGCTGCAGCTCTCTGTGTATTTACACCACTGTAACTCCAATACAGAGAGAATATGGGAAAATACTGTGCAGGTTCAACTGTTCCTCTGCTCTGAAACAGCAAGTCTCAAGTGTGCTTTCAGAGACTGTCCCTTAGCTGCTTGCAAGATTTTAAACACTATGACACATTTTTGGTCCCAGGGAAAGGCAGTAATTTTTTCCTATAAATCCTAGACATCTTTTTCATGTATATTTTTAATTAGTATCTTGGGGAATTCACTCTACATTTTTCTTGCTTTTATTAGCTACAAATCCATCATGTATTACACTTTTACGACTTTTATGATTAACAAGGTATTGGATGCCTTCTGCCCATGTAAGCTTTACCTTAATCTGAAAGCGTGTTCTGGTTTATGTTACAAATAAGCATCACAAGGAAGACCATGAGGACCTCACTGCTGACTGAGTGCTGAAGGCAAGGGGAATCTGACCTGATGAGAAGGAGCTCCTCGGGTGACATGATGGAGTAGCAGGGCCATCTGCCACAGAGCCTGGGCTTTGAGCTCCAGCTTTAGGCTGCACAGGTACTCCCTGCTGTAAACTCATAGCTGGCCTTTGAAGTTTCTGCAGCTGTAATCTGCTTGTGATAGCAAATGCAGCATTCTCTTAGTCTGTGCTCCATGCAGCCTGGCTGAGCACTGAGTTTTGAAGGGCACTTTTCACAGGAAATATTTATGGCTAAATCCCAGATCAGGGACCATGCAATGCTGCTGTGCTCAGAAGTAAGGTGACATCTGCTTGTTGCAGACCACGACACTTAAGCCCTTTCTTACTTGGATGGAACAGTTATGATGGAAATGGTCTGTGAAATTGTGTTCCCACAACAGAAGTCATCAGTGTTCAAGAATAAAGGAGAAGGTGAATGTGTGCTTCTGCTTCATATTATTTGAGTGTTGACTGGGGCAGAGTGAGGAGGAAGAGAAGAAAAAAAATGAACCACATAGAAATGTAAGACCAGGTAAGAATACAGGTTTTGTCATAAAGTCCAGTGGAGGAAAGGGGACAAATCAGACCTGGCTTACAACCCTTTTCTCATTTTGAGTAGTCATTCTGGTTAGCCATGGGAGAGGATTTGTCCAGGATAAACTAGTTTTGATGATACAGGCTTTGCTGTAGAAGAGATGGATTTCTGAACACAAGTGACTCTGGTAGCTCAGGAAGAAGAAAGGGATAGGAAAAGACACTGAGTAGTTTAAATATGCACTGCCTAAAATTTTTAATGTCTTTTTTCCAAGTCGTCTACTTTAGCCAAATTCTTCCCACCATTAGCTGTGGAGATTCAGAAAGCTTCATGAGACAGGTGGACATGCATACATCCCAAAATCCAACCCCCTCTGCCCATATGCTCCCACACTAGACTGAGGGCAGAGTTAGTCCTGTTATACCATCAGCCCTGCTAACTGGAGTGGGAAAAGCTGGAGCCCAGGCCCACACTCCTGGCTGACAAGGCTGTTATTCTGCACAACCAGATAAGCAACCCTGGGTCAGATGGAGCTAATGCTGGTCTTTCAGTATCACTGTTACCCTTCCTCACCTCCAGTCCAGTGTCGTGGAGGAGCAGCTACAGCAGGCAGCAACATGTAGGGCACAGCTGTGCAGAACCCTGCTCATTTTTATCCCAAATGACGGACACCCCTCTCATACTGTCCTGGCACTAGACAAATGTGAGGCTTGCAGTAGTGCTGTGGGCAATGGCAACACTGCTTTTCTGTGTCATCCTGGTGGCCTAAACAAGCTAAAATAGTCAGCAAAGCTACTTGCTGCACTGTCCCCTCCACCCTTGTGAGGGAGCAAGGCTGCTGGATATGTGGCTTCATCCCTGGATTCATAGCCCTCCCCGGAGTCCCTCTGTATGCTGCCCTTCAGCAGGCAATAGCCAGGTACAGCGAGAAGTTGGGTTTACTCTGTGCTCTCTGCCATGGAGACCTTTACTTTTGTTCAGCACTTCTTTGTTGTCCTAGTAATACAAGTTAACAGCCTCTTGAACCAGCATCTCTTTATCAGCAGAAAACCATCACGATTTAGAACATCAAGTGCCGCACTTGTGCCCTCAGGAGGGAATGCAGAGGATGGGAAGATCAAGAAGATGAACCAGCCTATATCTCTTTAAAAGGCCAAGCAAGCACTGAAATAGAGTGAGTGCATTTATCTAGGGGCTGGGCTTTGCATTCTCACATCCTGCTGCTGGAAGCTGGAATTGGGCACAGGTCTCTTTTTCTCTTTGCTGAAAATATCACATTTGTCATATATGTCTTACCGACTTGCAAGAAAATGATGTGCTTGGTGTATCTCACAGACAATAAGGAGTGAAATCTCACCCTGTCTTCATGGCACACTGCAGTTCTGTGGAGTTATTTCAATTTAATGAAAAAAGAGAAATAAGTAGGAGCCCAGAGGTATTAGTGAAATACCTGTCACAGCATGTCAGCACCAGTGGCAGCACAAGGATGCACAAATCCTGGCCAGTCCCCTACAGCCACCCTGCTGTTAGCTAGTCCCTGGGTATTTCCTTGCAAATCACATTATTGCTGTGCCTTAAGAGTCTCACTTCAGGCTTTCAGCTAAATGGCAAGTGAAAATAAGCCCTAATCACTCTATACTCCATCTGTAGTCAGTAGCAAGAGATGTAGGGGCAAATAATGCCTTGCATGGGCTGGAACACATCTGTAAGTGCTGATCCCCTCCATTAATTGTTATCAAAGACTAATCAAAACTAATTTGAGTGTGAAGGGTAAATGTCTAAAATTGCTCCGTCCCACACCAGTCATAGAAATGCACCTGATCGTTTACTCAGACTGGTGTGGGTGAAATACACCGTGTTCCAGGAAACTGGGGCGATACATTCAGGCTCGTTTGCTAGATTTCTTTCACAGAAACCTGAGGTTTTATGCTTGCAGGGCTTGTCTATGTGGATCCCTGCCTTTCAGCAGAGGAGGCATTGCTTAAATAGCTGCTTGTGTGTCTGCAAATATGGCTATCACTGTTCTGTTTCTTGCCTGCTTCCGTGTGGTGGGTGTGGATCACTACCCAGGCTAAAGAAGAGAGAAAATCGACAACCTGACTTGGTTGCAGTGTAGCTGCTGGGCTGCTAACTTCCATGCCACCCTCCCTCTGCACTGGGAAAACATCCTCAGGTTTGGAGGTGGAAATAGGAGAGCATCATTGATCAAACATACCATGCAACAAGGTCCTCATATTGCATTAACAACACACCCAAAGACTTTCTTAAGCAAGGAAAGAGCAAAGGATAACTCTTGGTCCCATAGAAATCAGCAACAAGGTTTGTATGTATTAAAATCTCACATATATATTAATTTTTCACACCTCTCTGAAAGGAAGAAGGCATGGAAGATTTGCTGAATAACTCGCTACATAAAAATCACTCACCTGCTTAAAAAATAACTTACATTAAAACAGGGATTCACATTATAATGGAAGAACTAATAATAAAGAAAGGAGATAAGCAAATTGTGTTGTAAGCTGGTAAAAATACATATGGAACAAAGCCATTGGAAAAGAACTTGACAGGTTTCTTAATGCTTTAAATTGGAAATGAAAATTATCAGAATCTAAACCTCTTCAAAGATTTCAATGCTGATTTTTAATCAAATTAATTTGGTTCAAAAAAAGAGCCTTCTGTTTTCAAAACTGAAAAATTACAGGCTTCAATTTTTTTTTTCCAGCTTGAGCAGCTTCAACTTCCAATTCATAAAAGTATAAAAGATATTTCAGTCAAAATTAAAATTAATTTTTCTGGCTCTAGCTAAATAAACATTTTCCTGAGATTTTGATCAAAGAAACTTGGGGTTATTTTGACTTCATATCTAGATGTTGAGTGCAAAAATGCTTGGGTGCTTAAAAATATCTGCATGTTAGAAAAACTATTAAGAATCCTATATATGAACTAAGGTTGCTTAATCTTAAGGCTGGAATCTACTATTAGCGTATTCATTTAAGCCCATAAAAATACCTGTAGTGTCAGAAGAAATCTTCAAAATAACTGAAGTTTAAGATATTGAAGTGCCTACTCATTTGGGTAGGTCATTACGGTCCTGAAGTATCTCCCTGGCAGGGACAGAAGCACACCACTGCCTTCCCTCCTGATCAGTATGCCAGGAACCAGCTCCCATGAAGTGCTGTCCTCCTCAAACCAATTGATTTCAACAATTTAAAGACATTCAAGTATCTCTGAGGATAAGTGCAGGCAAGCGAGAAAAGACTTTCTATGTTGTAAGTGCTGTGAGGAAGGGAAGGAGAATGGATTCTTAGTTTCCATAAGTCTAAACCCAAAAAGTTTGTTTCATTCTGACTTGAGTACTTGGCTACACCAGCCATACCCCACTGGGAGCTGGTGAAGTGCCAGGGATGTGGTTTGACTCAGATCTAGAAGTGATCTGAGTCAAACACTGAGAAGATCTCTAAAGGAGGGAAAAGTTCAAGCTCCAATTTGACAGTTTTACATAGTTTCCAGTGCTACTAGCATTATACAATTATTGAAGGTCTCTTGGGATTGAGCATGCTGCATCCTACACGTTTATCCTTCAATTCCTCTTGGAATTTTGTTCTCACACAAAGCACAGCGTGATGTTTCCTTACTATCAACTCAGTCAGTTGCGAATATCAGTTTAATAATACATAGAAATGCAAGTTCAACCTAGATGCTTCAGAAGAAACTTAGATATGTAGCAACAAAAGGACAGGATGTTCTACACTTCACTTGTTTCCTCTGTAGATCTATTTAGCTGTGCTAAAGTGTAATGTTGTTATGGCATAGTACTAATAAAAAAGCTAAACTCAGCCATATGTGATGGCAAAACCAGCGAGATGCCATGTGCTGTGCAGCCAGTCCCCATGAAGTTTGCTCATATCATTCCCAGATGGACCACCCTCCTCATCTCCTGCCCATGTTTAATGTAGCTTTTTTTATACTTTGTCATTAAGCCTGTAGTTCTGTAACACAGGTAATGGCACTATCCCATATATTTAAATATTTTAGATACATCTGATTCTATGACAGGAATTATTACTTTACTATTGCAAGGACATTGGCCATGGTCCAGCAATTATGTAAATTCATAGCAAAGTGAGGGAGAGAAGGCCAAGTCTTGGCATGGGAATAGCAGGCAGCTGCCTGGTGTAGCAGGTGGTGAAAGGACCATTGGCTTTCAGACATGCCCAAACTGGCTGTGAATTAAATGGGTGTTGGTGTGTGGAATTTTAGAGGATGGAGTGCAACATTGCCAAGACCAGCTGTTGCCACCTTCACCTCTTCCTTCTGCTGGAACAGGAGGAGCATTGAGCTGGTTTTTTAGGGTTCTCACCAAGCTCCTCTTCCTTCTCCTTTCTGTGTTCTTGTGACAGGAGTGACCTTGCCTGGGTACCACCCTGGTCTGAACTGTGAAAATAGCTGCCACCAGGAATTTGGCTAAGTTACCATGACTGATGAACACTTCCTTAATTACAGTGCCATTCTGTATGTACGAAAAGAGGAGTTATTTATTACCTGTAAAGTTTACTTTCAGGAGATAATCTTTGTACAGCTTCCTGCCATCCAGATGCTTCATGGCATCACAGAGTTTGGTGGTATTTGGGCAGAGAGTCCTCTGCATTTTATGCAAGGCATGGGCCATTGCATACACAGCATTTACAACAAACATGATCTTGGATTCTTGCTCGTAGTTGGAACTGTTGATGGTGAAGTGCTTGTCACAAGCCTTTTTATGTGGTTTCCGGTTCTGCAGGCTACACTGGAATTTTTGCTCCCAGAAATCCTTGAACCAGGGGTTGCGTCTGTTGTTATAAGGGCTGAGACTTTGGAAATACTTGTCAAACTCTTTAACCGGATGGGAAGCAAGCTCCAAGGTTATGGCCCCCGATGCTATGTGCTCATTGCCCTTGACAATGCTCTCCTGTGCTCCCCACCCGTCGCTGGCAATCCAGGTGAAGGACACGTTGAAGCGGTTGGCAGCCGCAATGAGCTCCCGGGAGTCATCACCTCGCATGAACAGCACCACCACCCTGGCATTGGGTTTCTGGAGCAGCTCCCTGATCACGCCGTCGTAAGACTTCCTGATGTTGGACCGTCCCACTTTCTCGGAGGTGGCGATGCAGATGTTGCGCAGACGAGCTTCCTGCTCAAAGGCCTCAATCCCCGTCTCCCCGTAGTCTCCTTCGGAAGCCACTGTTGACACGTAAGTCCAGTTGAAATACCGCAGGATTTCAGCCATGGCTTTTGCTTGGTAGAAGTCCGGGGGCACTGTCCGTGCGAAATAATCATAGCGGGATTTGTCGCTCAGCTTGGCACTGGTGGAGGCGTAGCTTATCTGGGGGATCTGGAAGAGTCGGAGCAAATTTGCCACCTGGAGACAAAGGGGGGGAGCACAGATTATTAAAGAGTGGCATTTATAAAATGGAACAAAAATATTTCGGGAAAGGCATTGACAGTGTTTTTTAATGAGAGATGTTCTGACGATTGCAGATCGAGGGTGTTGATAGGGGATGTTGATAACAAACTCCAGGGAGAGTATTGCACTGAGCTTATGCACAAAAACTGTTCTGATGCCCAGTTAAGTCCCTGGGTCCTGCTGTAATGTTTGTAAGGATTGTAATGGACCTTTATTTTCGTGAAACTGAGCCTGTTTAAACAACAGATAATTAGACACAAATGGACAATATATTTCAGTTTCAGATTTCAGTAAGTGTTCCTTACTAAGGTCTGAGGATTTGCATGCCTTTGCTTCTGAATTCTTAAAATTTGCATAGTGGGATAGATCTTCTCCAAGACTCATTGTATTTGATAACCAAATGCACTAATAAGATATAAATTTCCATTTTGTGCAAATATCACAAATGTACAGGCCTTTTGCAGAACTTTATAGTCTCACACAAGACAAGTCCCTACCTCTCCTATTTTTCACTCATTTAAACTTTTTTCTGAGGTGTTCTGACTTCAGACCTGCTGAGATGGCACATTCATTGCATGCAACTCTTCAAGTTGCACCATGTCCCAGAACCACACAATCACATTCACAGATTCACAGAAACACAGGATAGTCTCAATTGGAAGGGATGCACAAGGATCATCGAATCCAGCTTTTAGTGAACGGTCCATATGGGGACCAAACCCATGACCTTGGCATGACTAGCACCATGCTCTACCCAACTGAGCTAATGTCATGCTGACCTACGGTTTTTAATAAATAATAAAACTTTTAATAATCTCTATTTGCCCTTCTAGTTTATGTGGTCCAAAGTCCTGCTTTTTTTTTCTTTTTTTCATGTGTTCCTATGTCCAGTGCTTAAATATTTCCAAATCTACTCTGCTGCTCTCACAGAAGTGCAACTCTTGACCACATCTCGAAAGGAATGAAGAAAGGTTATGGCACTTTTTTCCTATGATAGATTCTTAAATAACAAAGAGAAGATTGGGGGCTAGAAGTTGTGTCCGGTAAATTAAATTTGAAGCTAATCTTGGAGTACAGCCTGACGAAACCATTTGAAAAGCCATAGTGTGCTTGAGATTCCTGCAATAGTGTACTTGAGATTCCTAAGGGAAACTTATTAAAAATTGCCCAATCATTTAATTTTTTCAATCTTCCCCAGATTTTTCCTTGACCACAGACTGTCTTTAAGAATTCAAAGGCAAAGGACTGTTTTGAAAAAATGTTGTAGAACAGGCAAATTTTGAAGGCTCAGACGTCAGTAGCAAATTAGACAGTCTGATTAAAAAAAAAAGGAAGAATTTTATTGCTTTTCAGCAACCTCTACGACTTGGGATTTTATAGATTTAGATTCTGTCTTTTCTGTAATGCAGACACTGAACTAGTGTCCTGCTGTAGCTCAGTCTCCCCCTGTAAACAGGTGTAATCTCATCTGGGCCAGACTCTGCTGCCATCCATACGTGTACAGGGACTTTCACAAGTCCTGGGCCACATGGAACTGAAGACTTCAGGAGGTCCTTGTCCTCCTGTCCTTCTAAAACACCAGGAAAGACCAGATGTCCTGGCACCTCAGCTGTAGCTGTTGACTTGAAGCTCGCCTTCACAAAATAAACCACTGGGAGCAGCTTATTTTAGTTTAAAACAAAATATAACCTTTTCTACAGTGCTTGGAAGGAGCATCCTGAGCTTTAGCTGACACTCTAGTTTTGCAGTGGGTACAGGCACAAGGCTGTGGCTGAACTAGTTACCGGCCCTCAGAAAGCAGCTGATGTGTTCTTAACCTCTCTGCTAGATGGTAACAAGCATTAAACTCCCTTATACTGGAAGTGTGGGATTGAATTTGCATTGTGGTGATGTAAATGAACAGCTTTAAAGCAACAGGATGGGTAGAGAGGCTTTTTCTGTCACCAAGGTGCAATGGATTCTTTGAGCATCATTAAGTCCCTGTGGCTTTGTAACTTTGATTATATGCCCACAGATCCCCATGGTTTGGTTCACATGTCCTCTCTCAAGAGCACTCTGATTTGGTAATAAGAATCTACTCCACATAGCTATTCTGGAACATTTCCTGCACAACTGTGTGGGCTGGAACTGCTATTCTTGTCTCAGTTTATTCTAGCAGGAATTATTTTATTTGTGCTAAACCATAATGAAGATATGCACACATATCATTCTGCATTTTCCCCATCAAATTGGCTAAAGAAGTCTGTTTTCAGCAGCTCAAGTAATGCTGTTCAGTATGTAGACAACCCTTCAGCTCACAGAAAGATGCTCCTAAAAATAAAGCAGCTTTATCGTTAGTTTGATTTATTTTTCCTTTTTTTCTGTTTTTTTCTTAAATATATTTTTGTTTGTTTGTTTTGTTCTGTTTTTTTCTTTTTTCTTTTAGTCTAAGCAGAAAAAGCATCCGTTGAACTACTCTCCCAGTTTACACAGGGGCCCTCAGCCTTGGAGGCCACTATACTTCTAGGGTCCTTGCAAACAGCTGCAATTCTGATTCTTGTCCTCTGGGGAGAAGAAAGTTTTCATGTGTTTACAGCTGTCTGCTGTAAAGCTTCTCATTATGAAGCTGTCCAGATGGTAGATTTTTCATGGACTAAAAATTAAAAAATATAAAGAAGTCTGATTAATCATAAAGGATAGCGGCCCAAGCATCCCTGAAAACTATTACTGCTCATGGAATTCAGTGAAGTTGTATCTGTTATTCAGATCAGGACACTGTTCTTGAAATTCTCAGGTGGGGATTTTTTGGAATATTGTAATGTCTTGATATTAGGGACTAATTTTTCAAAAAAGGTCAAGTCTCAGGGACCTAGCTGATGCAATTGATTTCAGAACAGTCCCTTTTTCCAGCCATTTCCATGCTGATCTGAGTATTTGATTATGAAAATGTTATCCTGGTTAAGAGACTAACGAGAAGAGCACAGGTAGCAGGTTCTGCAGAGGAGATGATGTCTAAACTATGTGTACTCAGTGTAGTAGAGGACAGTGGGATGTAAACCAGAGTTATGTGCACTGAGATTGAACCACCTGAGGCACACCTCCACTGTAGCTCCGTGCTGCCTTGGCATGTGTGGCACAGCTTCAAAATTGCAGTGCAGATCCAGCTTTTGCTAAGTGAAATAATTTATTCTGGCAAAGCTCCAGGGAGCAATTTAATCAAGCCGTGGTGCATGCAATTAGTCCTGAAATCCATATGTTGACACTTAAGTTGCAGTAGTAGCCAGGTCTTTTCACTGTGAAAACTGGTGGGTTTTGCAGATACCTTTGAAGTCTGGATGTTCTACATCTGCAAACCAAAACAGCCACTTTGCACAGCTTGCTGTGAATAACGTGTGTCGACAGAGTCAGCGTTCAGCGTGATGGGAAGCCTTTATTTGCCCTACACTGCTGGGCTTATTAGTGCAGCCACTGTCCTGTGGTAAAATGTCCAGTCCCCAGGCAAACCTGGCTCTCACTCAGCTGCTGGGATGGGGGGTGATTTGTTGCCCAACATGAGCATGGCAGTAAGTCCAGTGCCAGCCACAACCCTCCGTAGGGTTTACTGCACCAGCAAATCCTGCAAATGGAGTGGCTGTGGCAGTGCCAGGGGAGACCAGTGTCCCTCTCCCAGCACTGGAGCCACATCTGCCACTTCTGCTTCTCTGAGCTGCAGGGACAGGATAAATGCTTGTGGGAAATTGCCAATCTTGTTTAAAACACTGAAAATGGCTCCATAATAACAACCTGCAAGGAGCCATGAATTAGATACAGCTCAAACACATGAACCTGGTTTCTTAGTGTATTGTAGCCATTCAAGAGTCCTGCTGGTAAATGGGGACAGACAGGTAACATCTCTATGTCTCAGTGACCTTGATCTGTCCTATGATTTATTGAATCTCATGGAACATTTTGCTTAACATTGATAGACTTTTTTTCTTTTTTTTTCCTGGCAGTAGGATTTATTCTGATGTTTTTGTTAAAATTTCCTTTCTTAATGGCCCAGAGACTGTTCCATGGATTTTTTGAATGTGTATGGGGCTGCAAAATGCAGGAAACATTTTGGAGAAAAGAAGAAAAGATAAATTTCAAAAGTTCTAGAATAGATAGGGTTTCTTCACCATAACACACAAGCGTGTATCACATATTTGTAGGACAGAGGAGGCCCCTTGTTAGATGACAGTGCTCTCTGCCCTTCTGAAATTTAACCATGCGAGAATCTCACGGCACTTAACACGGCTTAATGAATCTAATTTCACAGAGCTCCTTTGAGACAGGCAAGAGCTACTCTGAACAGACAATAAATTAGGCTGTGGAGCAGAACAGGATTGAAGTAAAGGAGTCTTGTCTCTATTGAGAAACTAGGCAAATTTCTGTCTCTCTGAGCTGCAATCTCTCCTAATGGAGATTCTGTTGCTGCGTTTGGACTCCTGAGAAAGCCTTTCTATTTCTGGGAATAAGTTGCTAGTCCAGATTCCCAGAGCAAGACCATGGCAAAGCCATGTCCCAAGTTTTCCTAATTTCTAGATCATTGCTATAACACAGGGCCTGAACTCTTGCTTTGAAGGAACAGGCACTGCAACCAGTGTACATTGTATCCCATTCCCAAATGTTGGTAATCTACCTTGTGGGCTTTTTGTTATTATTTGGGCAGTTGGAAGTCAAACTGCACCTAAAGCATTCATTCCAATATATAATACATGGGTTTTTTTCTTATTTAAACTTTTCTTCTTTCTTAAACCTAAAAATATAGCAAAATTTTGGCAGAAAGTGCTATTTTAGAAAGGCAGGAAAGAAACACTGGTTGTGAATGGGCTGGGACGTGGATGTGTGATAGGTGGCAGGCATAAACATGATGTAAAGACTAAATGAGGCACCTCTCTAGTCAACAGTCTCCACTGGCCTGTGCAGTCTCCCCATGGTCTCAGCTCCTGGGAAGTACATTTTTTCTCACGTTAAAGTCTCCCTTTTTTCAATTCATAACTACTTTCTTCTATCCTCTGGTCCCGCATCATGTTGATAAAGACATTTACTTTGTGTTCCTGAGAACAAATCTGTACATACTGAAAAGCTGGTATTAGGTTAATACCAAACCTTCTCTTCTCCAGACTAAACATGTGCAGTTCCCTCAATTTCATTTTGTAGGGTTTGTGCTCCAGACTCTCCTCCCCATGATTATGTTCTTATTTATTGAATCGTCCTTTTACCAAGGGACCCAAAGTTGAACATAATATTCTACATGTGGTCCAATGAGAATAGAATAAATAGAAATATTTATTTCCATCTGTGTACTGGCCATGTTTCTGCAGATACAGCCCAGCAGGTTGAGAGCCTACTGAGCTGCCAGACTGTATCACTGGCAATAAATATGAGCAATACTTAAAAGCTGGGCTCCATCATAATTTTCCCTGTTCTCTTGGGATTTAGTAGGGTCCTACCTGGGGACAGTGTGACCCAGAGTGACTCAGTCTGGACACTTCTGACATACTCATATAATTTGGGAGTATTCGGGAAGAGGAGAGCTCAGTGATGCAAATGCAGCTGCTCAGCTTGGACCCAAGAAAAAAATTCACTCCAAGCTAATATGTTTTCAAAGGGAAATTAGGACCTTAAGGGCCTCACTGCTTTCAGAACTGAAAAACCTGTATCAGCCTGGAACATCATCTCTCTCTAGCCTGTTTTAAAACTATGGGTGCCATCTCTGGGATATTATAACTGAAGGATATTTTATTGAAGGCAGTGACTGCACAGGGGCTGTGTCATGACCTGCAGCAGAAAGCACCAATTTGGCTTCAGCAGGACTTCAAGCACTGACCCTGGAAGGTCACTGGGAATGCCAATATCCCAGTTTTTAAACTGGGATATTAAAGGTCAGTTGTAAGGAACTCAATTAGATGTAGTGAGGTTATTTAGGAGTCCCAGCCTGGCTTGTTCTCCTATGGAATCTTCTGGTGCATTGCAGGACTGAAGCAGTGGTTTCCACCAGCTTTCTCACTCTTTGGTATTAAGAGGGCTGTTTCCTTGTTTGTAAGTAATGTTCCTTAACCAAATCCCTTCCAAACAGAAACTCAAGAAAAAATAATTCATTATCAAACAAATAAAAATGTCTGACATTTTTTGTTAGTGGGGAGAGGGCTGAAGGGAACATTATTTTGCTCTTCTACTGAAAATTCAGGCAATGAGGCTGGGAAAAATATAGATAAATATTTACAGCAGACTCAGTAGCTGTCACACAGAGAGAAGCAGTGTTTGAATGGTGAAATAACTTCATCTGCAAAATGAACATCAGAAATAAGGAATACTGTCAGAGTAACAGCTAGGATTTCTGCAAAGGACCTGGGAATTTCTTTTTATATTTGTGTCCATCTGTGCAATAAAAAGTAAACCATGGAGGGCATCCAGAGAAATGCTGTGCCTTGAAGGAACTGTTTGGAAATATTTTTTTTTTTTCCTGCAGGGGATGGGACAGTGAGCTGTCACAAATGCACTCTGCCTCCATACAGCATTACTGTTGAAGCGAAGTAAGCTGAGCACTAAAGTTGAAAAGAGACCTGTGCAGAAGACCTTGCTTTGCATGAGGAGTGCAACTCTTCTCTGAGACTTCATAAACCTGCCTGTGAGTGACTCATGTCACATATACACGTGATCAGAAAAGGTACTAAAACTGCGGCTGGTGGTTCTAAAGAAACATGGAGTTGCTTCTGGACTTAGAAGAGTTATCAGTGGTAAATATGGTTATTTGAGACTCATTTACTGATGAGTAAGTCTAGTCAGAAGAAGTAGAATGAGTGTAGGTGACGTCCAGGTGACCCTAGCTAGTTCTTATTTTTGGCCACTTCCTCTTGCAGTTACATCCTTTCCCACTTGGAACAGTTTATTGTTCCCTACAACTCGGTGAAAGGAGACTGTAGCCTGGTGGGGGTTGGTCTCTTCTCCCATGTAACAAGTGATAGGAAAAAAGGAAAGGGTCTCAAGTTGAGCCAGGGGAGGTTTAGATTGGATACTAAGAAAAAATTCTTCACTGAAATGGTTGTCGGGCATTGGAACAGGCTGCCCAGGGAGGTGATGGATTCATCAGCTCTGGAAGCGTTCAAAAAACATGTAGATGTGGCACTTGGGGAGATGGTTAAGTGGCGGACTTGGTAGTGCTGGGTTAAAGGTCCCACTCGACGATCTCAGAGGTCTTTTCCAACCTTAATGATTCTATGATTCTCTCATTGTATGGTAGAGCTCCCACCTTCTCACCTGTGATCTTAGTGGTTACTTATCCATCCCTCTAAAGTCATAATTTCCCCTTAACAAAAGGAGAAAATGCAACACACTGAAAAAACCCCAAAAATATCCCAAACCCAAATCAAAAAGACTGCAAAGGAATCAGTTACTGTGGGATTTTCAGAGAAGCCAGAGGGAGGTACCCACATTCCTTTGAAATCTCTAGGAAAGAAATATCCAGTGTTCTTTGGACAGTTTGAAAATCTCAGCCTAGTGGCTGTTCAGTTTCTGAAAGTGGAATAGAAATAAAGAGAGGAACAAACAGCAAGGATCTGGCCGAGAGGTAGTGGAGAGAGGGGAAAAACAGAGATAAAAGAGGGAGAGAGCTTAAAGGAGACACATGGAAGCTGGCAAGTGCAAGTGTAGCTTAAACGCTGGTGGTAGGTGGTCCATCTCACAGAATAGATTTTTTAATAAGGATCTGGTTTACTTTTACAAGCACAAAATCACCAGAGGCTGTCATTGCACAGCACAAATGGTATGTGTGGCCTGGCAAACCTCTGCAACCCCCTGCACATTTCTCCTGCCCACATCCCTGTGGGGTCCATGCACAGTGGGGCAGAGCCCCATATGTTATATTTTGTTTCTTTTTTGCATTTGGTTCATTTAAGGATTTTACACTATTTTCAGTGGTGATAGAAGTCAGAAACTGTTGTTAAGACTCCGGTTGAAAGATGGTTTATCCTTGGAGGAAGGAAATGGAGGTGATTAGCTTTCAGGCTCCACAAGCCCTTGGCAGACTTTTGTGGCTAAGGAGAAATGACAGCCAGGAAAAGACTGCCAGTAAATGAGTACATATTCTGAATTTCATGCCAGATGGTCACTCACTTAGGAGTGGCTTTAGCTTTTGTGATAGCAGTAATGCACCATTAAACCTTCTCCAGTGGTTTTGTTACAGTTTGCTTGAGAGACAGCAAGGAACTGAAGAGAAGACAGCAGGGCACTGGTTTCTGTTCTGCCATTTTTTCTGGATGAGGCTCTAACTTGCAAATAACTGTCATGGTAGTGATCTGGAGGTCTTGTGGGTTGACAGCATTAAAAATCTTTACATCCATAGGAATATAGTACACATAGAAATTAAAAACCCAGCCCACCTAAAGGAATGTCTTCATTTTTCTAAGAGCTGACTGCAGGGAATGGACCCTAGTCTTCATTTTCAGAAGATGAATCCAGTTTTCAGAAATAGGAAAGAACAAATCCAGCACTTGAGTAATTGTATTCCTGCTTCCACATGCAAATTCCTGACAAGAGCTGACCTAAGTATTTTAAACATGGAATTGGGATTGGCTATTCAGGCGCTCCTCTGCAAATGAATGTTGCCTTTTTATCTTATAATTTTAAATGTGTCGATCTCTCCAAGGAAAAGGCGTTTGAAATTTCTGTTGTGAACTAAGAAAGAGTGGATAACCTGGCTCAGACGAAAAGCCATGACCCCAAAAGAAGACCCTCCAAATTTTGAATTCTTCACCTCCTCATGCTAGACTCAAGTCAGAATATTATTTCATGAAAACAGGTTTGTTTTTTCTTTTTTAACATGAGCTTTTCCATTGACTAAGAATCCTGGCTTGAGTTTTGAAAGATCAAATGCTGTGCAGATTGGGCTCACTGCTAATTTAAACACAACATCTAAAAACTAATTATCCAGATCATCATTAAGGATAATAGCCTAGTCTGACCAGAAAACAATTAAGCATTCTGCATTCTCTTGTTGTTTTTAGTCTCTGCAAAAAGTGCCTATCACATATACTGACTCAGTGGGGAAGGTGTTCATTGCTGATTTACCAGCAAAATCTTTTTTTCCTTAGTGGAAGGGTAATGAAAGAAATACAAATCTGACAGCAGGAGCATCATGAAGTGATTTGGCAGACAGCTGTCCAGACAAAAAAAGCAGGAGAGGGAGGGTGAAGGGAGAGGAAGAAAAAATATTGAAATATAAAGACAAATTCACAGGAGGGGAAAAAAAAAAGGCAGAAATAATTTTTGTCTGAATAACTCAGCATGTTTTATTTTAAGGCTAAGAAACTGCTCTGTGGACTTTATGGTGTTTACAGCTCTCAGAAAAGGAAAAATGCTTGCCAGGGCTACATCTGGAAGCATGTAGCACCCTGAATGCTGCTTGAAAGCACAGGGAACTGGGGTGCTGAGCCTTGCACACATATGCCTGGTGAAATATTTTGACTTTCAGCACTGGTATGGTTCCAGTTGTTACTGGAGCTACTCTGTACAGGTGACTGACTCTGAAATTGGGTAGTCTCTTCTCGCATGGCACCAAAATGCTTGTCTTTAATGCTTCAAAGTCCTTACAATTTCAGGCTTTAGTCTGCAATGTCTATTATTCTTGACAGGGATTTTCTTTTGAAACAGAACTTGTGACTGGCTATCTTAACAGGATGGGCAACAGGAGTGAATGGCTTAATTATGTCTTTTCTAGGACTTCATTACATCTTTTACAGGTGGTGTGAAATCTAGAGGAAAGCTAGAAAAGAGAGACTGAAGGAAGGCCAACACAATCTATGTCAAGAGAAAATAAACAACTGAATACTTTTTTCTAGCTGGAAAATGCTAGATGACAAGTCAAATGATTTGTGAAACTATTTTTCCGAAGAACTGTGTTAAGAAAGATCTTATGTTTGAAAAACTATTGACAACTCTAGGGAAGATCATAGAATAATATTAACTAAAAGTATTGGTTCATCATCCTCCATAGGTTTTGCAAATTGGATGACATATGGATTTGCATACAGCTATATTGCCATTTTTTACATGTACTGGATGAGAAAGTCTCTAATCAGGACTTCCAATTTCCGTTGGACAGCTGCTCCAAACCCAATATTTTGCAATATGAAACATTTGTATACCCTCTCTTATGTATATTCGATGTGTGCTGCATCCAATCTACTGCCTCAGACACGGATTTAGCCTTAGGTCAATGATCACCAGAGACTGGCTTCAAAGGGACAGGCTGACAGATGCTGTGCAAGAGGCCACAGACTGCTCTAAAAGTGTGACCTGAATCCCTCTGGATTTCTGGGAGGGAGTGAAATACCTGTACCACTTCCTCTGCTCTAACCACTTTTATAGATATGTCTTTCAGGCTACCTCATATCTTCATGTCCTTTGGACACACCTGAATTTAGGGTGGACTAAGAAACACACTGACCACAAACCAAAGGTAGAGCAAAAAGACTGTCAGCCCTCCACCAGTGGGATAGGGCAGTCATATGATGCTTCAAAATATTTTGCCAGCCTTCAGACAGTTGTAGCTCTGAGAACTGCTGAACCAGAGGAGGTACTTTACAGAATTGCTTCTTTTTGTTTCTAGTCACTTCTGGGACTCATTTAGCTTTTAGCATCTACAACAACCTACCATTTGCTGGTTTCATTTGATGTACTCTTTTGTCTGATTGGAAGAGACAATGAATAATGATTTCCTTAACAGTTTGTGCTGCCCAAGGTTCTGTAGCTATTATTTTTCCCCTTCAGATGTCTCTTTTTCAGCCTGAAACTTACTTGCTTTTTGTTCTCCAAGTGATCAGACCCACATAACTGATGAAGGATACATTCCTGCTCTGCTAGCTGGTCCACAGTGGACAAAACCACTCCTACTAAAGAAATGGCTGAGGTTCTGCTCTGCAGAAACTATTCTCCTGTGGTGTGGGTAAGGATTTGCCCTTATATTCCCTACTATGAATACACAGATGAGTTATACACTGGAAGAGAAAAAGAGATAAAATGTAATTTCTTTAAATTCTTCTGTGCTCATGCATGTCCTATGGGATCTGACCATGCTCCCAACTGATGAGATTTAATGCCTTCACAAGAGAAGCAACCAGTTCCCCAGTGTAATTCTGATTGAAAAGAACACTGGATGAACTCTTGGCCTATTTATGAAACAGGCAAATGAGATTCTGTGGACTTTCTGTCACTGCTAGCATAGTCTGCAATACAAAGTAACTCTTACTGCTGTTGACACTGGTGCAGTGATTAAGGCCTCTGCTCAGTCTGAAAAAGCATCCTACATTGAGTCTCTGAAAAAACTTCCTGCACTGTCAAGACTTGATGCCTTTGGAAACCTGCAGCTGACCATGAAGAAATAAGAGATGCAGGGTCTTAGTCTATGTCAGTCTGGGCTTAAGACACCACTCACCTGTGATTATGAGTCATGTGGACTGGCTTGTTTTATTTGACCCAAAATAACTGGATCACAGAATCACAGAATCATTTAGGTTGGAAAATATCTTCAAGATCACCGAGTCCAACCTTTGACCAATCCCAGCCATGTCAGCCAGACCACAGCACTGAGTGCCACATCCAGTCATTTCTTTAATATGTCCAGGGATGATGACTCCACCACCTCCCTTCCTGGGGAGTCCATTCCAATGCTTAACAACCCTTTCTGTGAAGAAATTCCTCTTGATGTCCAACCTGAACCTCACTTAGCACAGCTTAAAGCCATTTTCTCTCAGCCTGTCACTGGTTGCTGGGGAGAAGAGGCTTCCCCTCATCTGGCTACAACCTCCTTTCAGGTATTTGTAGCTATATGACCTCCTCTTCTCCAGGCTAAACACCCCCAGCTCCTTCAGGAGGAGTCCTTCATAGGACTTTCTCTGTAGACTCTTCACCATCTCCATTGCCCTTCTCTGGACATGCTCCAGCACCTCAATGTTGCAGTGAGGGGCCCAGAACTGGGCACAGGATTTGAGGTGTGGCCTCACCAGTGTCCAGTACCGAGGTCACTGCCCTGGTCCTGCTGACCCCACTATTGCTGATATAAGCCAGGATTCCATTGGTTACTTGACCATCTGGGCACCTGGCTCATGTTCAGCCACTGTCAACCAGCACCTCCAGGTCCACCTCCCCTGGGACATGTTCCAGCCACTCTTCCTCCAGCCTGTTGCACTGCAGGGGGTTGTCGTGACCCAAGTGCAGGACCTGTACTTGGCCTTATTGAACCTCATACTATTGACCTCAGTCCATTGATTCAGGCTGTCCAGATCCCTGTGCAGTCTTCCTACTCTCCAGCAGATCAGCACTCTCGCCTAACTTAGTGTCATCTGCAAACTGACTGAGGCTACACTTGATCGCCTGATCCAGGTCATTGATATTAAACAGGTCAGACCCCAATACTGAGCCTTGGGGAATCCCACTAGTGACTGGAAGTAAGATAAGGATTTATTTTTTTATTTTAAATGTCTGGTGTTAAAATGAAAAATGTTATGCACACGCAGCATGGCAGGAACACATATTCAGACACATTGGTGGTATCAGTTATGATTGATGTGAAAGCAGAGATCTGCGCTCAGAGTTGTAGAAGTGTCATAAAATGCACAGTTCAAAATAAATACTAAGATTTTTGGAAACCTCAGAGGCCCTCAGCATACACCATAACTAGAGGAAGTGGACAGCTGCCAGAGGTTTGAACTACAAGTGTTTTAAAGAGTGACTCGAACTAATGTGAATTCAGTAAAAATCATACGCCAGATTGACCCCTAGGGTACAGTGACCAAGCTAAGACTTGCTTTATTGGAAAACTTATATAAGCAGTGGTTCTCTCACTGGAATCGCAGATGAACGACTCTCACCTGGGGGGGCTGCTGTGACTTACCTGTATGGAGACGCTGCTGTAGGAACCGCCTATGACTCCTGCAATGAGCAGTGGCAAATTCTCTTGGATGGCATACGAGCCGTCAGGGCACATGTACTCTGTTTCATCCACTTTAGTCAAAGATGCCCTGACAAACTCCAAAGACTGTTCTAAGGCATATGTATCCCTGGAACACGTGTCCAAGATGTGAACTCCAAGCTTAATTCCTGGCAGCAAGTAGTTGTCTTTGTTGATTTCATCAATAGCAAACAGCATGGCCTCCAAGCGCTGGATGCCTCGGTCTTCATTGATTCTCCCACATTCTTCTATCCCAGTGCCTTTTTCCTTGATTGGGAATAAGCCTCCTAAGACCAGGTCTCCTTCTATCTTAATTTCCTTCCTGACAAAGCTGTGGTCACTTAGGGAAAGGAAAATTCCTTTGGAAAATAAAGCTAGCGCAAGCACTTGGAGTCTGGTGAACATCTTCATTGGTCCTGTTTTAGCAGCTCTAAGAAACACTGGTGGGAGCAAAAGCACTCTTCAGTCCTTCTGATCCATTGCCAGATATGAAGTGCTGTCCCACAAGCCAGTGAAGAGCAAGCCAACAAGTCTTTCCACTGGACCTCTAAAGAAGAGATGGGAAGAATTAGAAAAGGCAAAAGGAGACAAAAAGATGTGAGATGCCTTAATCACACAACCATCCCTCCTTAAGAAAAACAAGACTCTTTTCCAAGAAAATTAAGGTAAGTAGATAAATAAGTAAGGGAGACATGAAAGAGGAAAATAAGAGACATGACAAGAAGGAGTCTCGTGTTTCATGCTTGCTCAGGGCATGAAAATGCTTGCAGCTGGACTTTCTTTAATGTTAATCACAGTTTGGTGCTCGGATCAAAGGGAGAACACAGCAGTGATGTGTGTACTTAAGATGATTTTACTCTCACTAAGGTCAGGACAGTTTGCCAATGACCTGAAAAGGAGAGAAATCAAACCTCCAAGTGAAGATCACCTTGTAACAATTCTGTAAATAAATACACATACACAAAGTCTGTTTATGAAACATAAATGTCCATAGACTCCTTGTCAATGTATCTTCAAATTTATCAAAGTGGCTGCCTTGATCTCCCAATCTTGAAATAAACTATGTGGCAATAGTTAAACAGAACACTTCAATAATTTATTTCTGTACTTACCTTTTCCTTAACAGAGTATATACTACTAGAGTTGCAGGGTTATTTATAATTTAGAAACACTTAGCACAAAGAAATTGAAATAAGCAACAATTAAGATTTAACACTGAATAATGAATGAACATGCTTATTGCAAGGCAGTTGTTTATCCTAGTACAATTTCAATGTTGCTGTACCAAATTGTATGAAATTATAGCTTTTTATTCATATTTATTCCAACACTGTTCTCTCATAAATCATTAATGGGTCAGATTCACTGTTAAAGGTCTCTCTCTGCTATCCTAATAGTCTGAGCTGCAGACTGTCTCAGCAGAATTTTCCATTCAGAAATGTCAATAGAAAAAAGGCTTCCTCATCCCTAAATGATCTCTAAGTAAGCTAGTTTGTTTATCACCTGTGGTTTATTAAACAGGTCCAGAAAATATATTTTCTGGTAATGTTAAGTGAAGTAATGATGCTGAATGTATTCAGCAGTACTTTCTGTATCAGACTTAGTACTCTAGTTTACCAAACATTATTCACGTGTATACAGGGCATATAAAATAGTGGTACTATCCCATTAGAAATCATTATTAGACAAAAAGGTGACATTTGTCACATAAATGGCTGTGTGGTTAATAATTCAGTTGTGTTGACTTCCATTGTTTTCATCACTAATCCACCGTTTGGACAAAAGCAGGACTTGGGATATTTTTTAATGCAACATCCATTTTATTTACCACTGTTGCTCCTGTTGCCACTGTATCTCAGCAAACATTTGTCCTTACAACATTGGCAAAATATTAGTTTTCCCTGTCTTACATGTGGACGAAAAAGAGGTACAGAAAGATGAAATAAAATTCTCAGAAGATTCTAAATTCAGATTTTGATTTGCTCGGCACTCACAATCACTATCAAACATTGGAAAGGTCAACTGTGCCCTGAACCCCCTGGTTCCAACTGAGGCACTGATTCTGAAAAACTTCCTAAACAAGTTCTTCCAAGCTTGTTCCTGAGTGATTTAGCTAAGGTCATCAGCACAACCAAGAATCAAACTTTGATCTTTTCCAGTGCTCCTCTGATACCTTAATCATAAACCTTCTGGCTTTTACATGAGTCTTTTATAAGGTCATATTAAAACAATCTGCTTTCAACAGCCCTTCAACACGACCAAGAACAACTGAGTTACCCAAAGAAAAGGCTTTAAAATGTGGCTCTCTATAAGGTTTTTTAAAACTGTCCTGGGACATACCTAGAGCTACAGTGGATTTCCCTCAACAGCAGGGAGGATGTTCTCATCTCCCTGACTCTTTCATAGGTGCTGGTTTCTGTAAATGGCATTGCCTTTCACCTTGCATCTCCTCCGTGTCTCAGGAATCTGTGTGTCTCTGATACATCAGCAAGAAAGGACAGAAAGGTACTGAAAATTATTTCAACACTGCACATAGACAACTGATTTCCCCAGCGAAGAATGCAAAGGATTTCTATGTTCTGTCACTTAAGCTTGTTAAGTGGTACTGCTGAGGGAAACCGGAATCAGTGATGGCACAGCAAGGGATCAGTCCCTGCAGAAGTCACGGGGCGATCAGAGAAAGTGAGGGTTGGGAACAGGCATGACCATTACGCTGTTTCTTCCTTGCCACTTTGTGTTGACAACACTGGTCAAGTTGTTGAAGGTGTCTAGGGATATGAAAGGAGGAGGTGCTGGGAACCCCATTTGGGTTGGAGAACACAGATGACTCATCCCCACAATCCTGCTCTATCTGGGGACACTGCTTGGTAAGGGGTGTCCATGGGTGGGGGCCACCCACTCATGCCAATTGTTTTACCCTCCCCAGGGCAATGCCTGTGAAGTCTTGAGCTTGTCACAGGGGCTTTGAGACTGCAGGGAGACACCATGGATGCAGAGTCCTGCTCCCCAGGAAAAACATCCTATTTTATGTGTTCAAATGCTCTCTTCATAAATGGAAGACAGTAAACAAAAACAGAGCTTAAGGTATCAAACAGGGCTTTTCTCCTTCATCAGACTGTGCATTGCTGCCTGTGTAGTGGCATTGCAACGTCCTGCTGAGGACCAGGGATGCTGAGCAGAGGGTGGGAGTGAAGCCATTAATGCATAGGGTGATTTGTCAGGGGAGGTTTCCCTTCCGGGCTGTGAGGGATGGATGCCTCCAGGGTTTCTCAGCAGTGGGACTCCTGAGGGAAGCTGTGAGACAGATTTGGGTGGTCAGTGAGCAGTGTCACTATGGTGACACTGAACAGACATCTTGGTATGGTGAAGACTATTTTAAAGCAGATCACAGAGATGGGCTTGCAGCTCAGTTCCTCTCCTGTTGTCTCTGGTGTGCACCTCCCACATGCTTTCTCTGCAGCTTGCGTAACTCAGGACTATATATACAAACATTTCATACCTATTCCAGGCTGATACAGCCCATATTCTTCCTCTTAAACATGGTGAAGATACCACTGATCATATCCTTCCTGAAGTGATTTCACTATATTGACCACTCCAATTGGCTTTTGCAGTACCATCTTCTACTAAAAGCATGTTTCTGGGGTATTTCAAAAAGAAGTCTGTGCTGATCAAGCAGAAGTTCTTTTATATTTTGTTTATATTTAAAGTTTTAACATCAGCTACAGGCAGGGTTGTGTTGTTCTAGGTGTTAGTACTTAGTACTGTTAGTACTTAAAATATGTACATTCCTGCCCTATAGCCCTTGGATCCCTGGTGGAAATAGAAGTAGAGTCTGGGTGTAGAAGCAATGTAAATATCAACATGAAAAATAAACAGGCTGAAGGAGAAAAGTTTCCATGTCTGCATCAGAGGGTTTCTGCCAGCTTTGCTCTATCTGAACTTTAGCCAGAAACACACAGCTTGTGAAAAATCTTCAGTTGGCACTCCAGAGCCCCTTCTCTTTCCACCACCAAAAGTCCACAGGGGGAAGCTACACCTGCCCTTGGGGGATACTGTCAGCACTTCCCTTAGTGAAAGTAACTCGCTTGTGTATAATAGCAGCCGTGCTGCTCTCATTGAAAATCTACTTGCCTATAGGTCTGAATCATCAGTTTTGGTGGATTATTTATCTGTCTGTGAAAAGTTGATTGCACAAATTTACTGTTTCTTGGTGTAAGTTTGCTTATTTAGTAAGGATGGACACATCCTTGCTTCTATGAAAGCAACTAAAATGAGAAAGAATGTCTGGGGTTTCTGTGTTCATTATCCCACTGATATCATCTCCAAAACTAAATCTGTCTTTCAGGGCTATATTCACATGGCAGCTCTGGTCCTCTGCAGGCCTTCTCTCTGCAGCTCACGGAGTAGGACTACTCGTGCTGTTGGTTTAGAGATGAATTCTTATCAGACTAAGCATTTTCAGTCTGTTTTTCTATAGGTGTCAAACTCCAAAGAGAATTGCAGTTGAATCTTTCATTTAGCCAAATGACTTATAAATTGAACCTCATTGCTCATACATCAATGACAATTTTGTTCATGCCCTCCATCATACCAGTACCAATGCTTGGCAATCCAGCACCCAGCAGCCATGCATTTTCTAGTTTTCCAGTTATAAGGATGGAATGGGAAGCCTTACTGAGAGCTGAGGCTCTTCAGATTGCCTAGCTATTTTTCAACACCATTAACTAATGAATGGGACAATCTACATGACTGGGCTAAAACTCTGGAGAGGTTTCCTCTCTTCCCTACCATGTACTATATCCTAAATTTCCCACATTTGTTCCCCTTCACAGTGTTTTGCAGGGCTCATCTCTTTATGCAGCTTCCTGACAAAGAAGAGCTGACGTGGGTGCCGGGGAAGATTATGTATAGCTTTGTTGTGGGTGGCTCCCCCTTGGCATTTGAGGATTTATACTGCATTATTCAGAACTATAATGTGTTACTGTGGTGCCTGGAGCCATATGTCAACTCGGTATCACCTGCTGTCCTTTGTAAACTTTCTTTGGAGGAGAACCATGCTCAGTGTAAGGTCACAGAGGAGGTTCCCACCACACCTGTGCTCTTGTGGCATTTTACAAATACTGAAGCTAATAGTTTCATCAATAGATTTTTCTCAAAGGTCACCCATCAGAGAAGTATCTTTCCCCAAGCCCTTGCTGTGCCCTCCAGATTTCATCTTAGGGAAGCGAATTTCTAAAACAATTCCAACTTCATCTCAAAATTCTGGTGCATCTTTCAAGACTGACACAAGAAACTGAATGCAAAGATTTCTTTCTCTCAGAGATCATGGAGAACTTGCACAGTAGCATAGATCATCCAACACATTCATCACATTTATATGTGCCCTAGCAGAACTTGACCTTAATGCCTGATGAGAACTACACTGAAATATAGCATGTGTTATTTAATCAGAAAGAAAGTGATAGACAAGCTTGAGTCTCCTTGCCAATTATAATTAGAGACGTCGTCACCTCTGGAAGAGAAATATTTGTAAAGTAACCCAAACCTTGCAGTGACAGACCTGTGCCAAGCACACAAATTGCTCACATCCTGATTTTGGCTGGCTGAAATCGGGTAGCTTAAATCAGGACATAAAAGAAAACAAAGAAACAAACAAACCCAGGAAAAGTTGCAGAAAATGTGGTGAGGTGGAGAAAACAAATAAATTTCTACTATGGAAATGGAGAAGTTCCTTCATGAAATGTTAATCAGTTGCTGACATATAATTTTGCTGAAAATTAATCAAAGTGCTTTAAATTTCAATTGTTTGCTGTTGTATCTCAGATTTTTTTTCTTTCCTTATGAAAAATGACAAAAATGGCTTTCCAAGTAAGTGATTTTGTGAATTTCATTTAATTTTGAAAACCCATACAGGAAAAACATTAATTAATGCAATTACCAGCAGCATGAGGCTACAAACCATACAAGTTCATGCCATGCCTACTATACTGTAAAAGAGCTTGAAAAACCCTAAAAATTTACGAGAAATTTCAGTAAAAAGACATATAAAGCAAGAGATTATATGTCAGTGTAGAAGTAAATCACCAGTCCTAAAATAAAAGCTTATATTCTGTTACTTTAGAACAAGAAGAGAAATTCAGAACACTGTGTTACTGTTTGTACTGTGTGAGCATCAACATCTGATACTTTATGTTTTCTACAATGTCAACATACAGCAGATGCCCAGCCCTCTCCTCAGAGATCTATGATATCCTGTTTCAGAAAAAAAAATTAAAATATTAATCAGGCAGGAAAACAGATGTCTCTTGCGTATTACTCTTTAAGTTTCCAGATATTAGATAACTAAATTTTAGATTAGAACTAGATGTATTAATTTAGCCTGGTGAGGAACAAGGAGCTCCTGAAGATCACCAGACTTTAATATGGTGTGGAAATATGGGTCTTTGTTACTTGTTAAAATACATGAGAGCATTTGGCACCGGCTCAGTCCTTCCAAAGTGAGCTCGGTCTCAGGAGAGGGAGTTACAATGAGCAGACCACCAGAGGCAGAGCTCTGGGTGAGGCCAGGCAGGCTCCCAACTCGTTAGGGTTTCTCCCTGCTCTGACAATAAGTATATCCAAGTGCACTGAGAAGTCCAGCTGTGAGCCCGAGGCTTTGTGCCATCTGGACAGTTTGTGGTGTAATGATCTTGATGTAATGCAGGGTTAGACCTATGAAAGTCCCACCATCTTTCCTTCTGTCTTCTTTGGATTGAACTGAATCTTACTGCTTTTTGTCCATCTGCTTATTTCTTCCAGGCATTGGTGACAGCTGAAAGCCCACCAGCAGTGACTGCAATGAACAGGCAAGTGCTGTGTGCTTATTGATTGTATGGTAGTTGACTTTAGTCTCAGCCTTCACGTGTGGTCCCATAAAGACATGGAAAAGGAAAAATGGGAGTATAAAGCCTTCGGGGACAAAGGAACAGCTGGCTTCTGTGACCTGTGGATGTCACAGCAATTATTCCTGCTAGGTGGTGTGGGAACACCAGCACCAGGCTAAGGTCAGCAATGTCAAATGTTGGGTGAGAGAGGTGATGGCATAAGTGTGGAGTAGTCTTGCTCAAAGTAAACCATGATGTTTTCAGTGTCATGTCCTGGGATGAAATATTTAGCTAAGAGAAGCTTTAAAACTTGTGCTTAATGCAAGTGAGGCTTAACTAAGTGAAGTTAACACCATCCAAAGCACAGCCCCCTAAGGAGTATCTGTGCATTTAGTCTTTAGACACGTATTTAACCTCTCCCTCTTAATTGATTCTTAAGCATCTATTTTTTTCTGCCCACACAGAGATCATTGCTGCTTTGTGCTCCTAATCACTTCTCAGCTCTCTGCAATGCCTGCAGGGTTTTTCTTGAGGCTGGATCTCCCCGTGAATCTGTGTTCCAGCCGAGGTGCTCTGCCTGGGCATTCTGGGCTCACTCCAGAGTGAGCTGCCAGATTTCAATCTTGCCATTCTGCCAAGATGTTTTCCTCACACTGTGGCAATACAGAAAATATGGCTGAGCCTTTGCATATGTGGAGGGCAGAGAGTCCTTTGTCATTATTGTTTGTGTTGAGGCTCAGTCTGGCTGGCAGCACAGCCAGCCTCAGAGTCACACCAGACTCACAGAGCAGCAGAGTGTGCACCCTTTCTTGTCTCTGTCTGTATATGGGGTGACTTCTGCTGCCACCCAGCCTGCTCTGATGGCATGCAATCCTGGCTTAGACCCCAATAGCAGCATTCAAACCTGGCTTGGTGCTGTCCACATTACTGGTTAGGATAGGAGAAACTGAAATAGCAAAGCTGATGACCAGCAGTGGGCAAAGTCCCATCTGTGGCTGCTTCTCCCCACCCTGATTTAGTGGTAAGTCAAATAAAAACCTTACCAGGCTGGTGCTCCCATCCCTGTCTGGTCTGAGCTGTATCTCCCAGTTTGCCACAGCAGTACCAAACACTCAGCTGGAAATTTTCCAAGTTAAGATGGCTCTTCCCATTTGCTGATCGAGGCAATATTTCTGTCTCTGACATATTCACTGCAAGCACCTCAGAGCAGGAGCTGCTGCCTTGCCTGTGGCTGTGGAAGGCTGAACTCTTGTCTCATCACCACTGCCGGTTCAGTGATGAGATTCCATATGCCTAATTTGCTCAGTAACATATCGCAACATTTTAGGCACTTTTGACCTCCTCCAGGAGTATCTCCTGCCTATTCTGGTCTAAAAAAGACACTGGGACCCCCCAAAGGCATGAAATTATTTCCAATGAACATGTAGGTGCTTGCTTTGGGGAGACTGGTTCACCTAGCATTTACAATCTGAGGTCAAGGTAGGTGCCTGATTACAGACAGGGTTTCACCTACTGGTCCCTTGTTTTGTCGTGTTCCTGGTAACAACACAAAGCATTAGAAAGGGATCAAAACATGGAATGAATGTTCAGGTTTTTAAGGAAAGAACTGTTTAGCAGTGGACTGTAGCTTTTTGATGTTTAGTTGTTTTCTTTTTCTTTTTTTTTTTTTTGTTTTTTTGAACATAAAAAGATTAAAGATTTAACATCAGTAGCCTCTGTTGAAACGATCCTTCCCTCCTCCACCTCCGTCTACGCCCTCCCCCCCAGAGCCCAGACGGGTAACTCTTCCATCACATGAATGTTACCTCCAGGCTGCAGCATTCAGCCGAGTGTGAAATCACAATTAACGGAGCAAGTGTTTTGTAAGTGAGCAGAGACGGCCACAAATTACATCCTCCTATTAGCTGATTTTAGAACAACACTGTTGAACAGCTTCATGATTACTGGGCTGTGGCGTGTATTAAAAAAACATTAATAAAACATAATTGATTGTGAATTCTGCTTACTGCCTTTATAGTTTTAATCACAAAAGTCTGAGAAGTTTGTTGGAAACAAAAGCTGCCCTCAGCTATTTATGGGAACTGGATTGTACTAAAAATTTTACAGAACTTTATTTGCAGCTGTTGTAAATCAGTAAACTACTGAAGCCTATGGAGTTTTCTGACTGATAGATTGCCTTTGCCTTTTTCTTTTCCAGTCAGCAAAGAAAGGCACAAGACTGACTTACCTCCACCAGCAAGTACCCCTGAAGTGGGAACAATATCCTCGGTCTCTCAGACCTGCCATGCACTAGGCATGTCCTAAGAT
The DNA here is from genome assembly GCF_020740725.1 of Corvus hawaiiensis. NCBI lineage: Eukaryota > Metazoa > Chordata > Aves > Passeriformes > Corvidae > Corvus > Corvus hawaiiensis. Next base: position 72,566,677 of record NC_063216.1, on the reverse strand, counting down.
GCAAGTAATGTCACCAATAGGGAGCAGGAGCTGGTGGCTTCTATTTACTGAGAAACAGGCAAATACAGAGCTATACTTCAAAACCACTCACATTTATGTCTTTCTTTTGGGCCCCGGATTGTTTTTAAAGCTTAAATCATGTATTCTTACAGGAACCTGGAATGTTAATTCTGATTCATGACCCTGTCTGGGCTCATGGAGGGACAAGGTGTGTCACAAAAGTTTATGGCTACATTATGAAACTTGGATGCCCTGCTATGAATTTATGGACTTTAAAAAGGCTGCTCACAATCAGTCAAATGTGGGACTTTGAAAGAATTTGAAACCCAGCCAGTGACACAAATGGACTGCTCTTCTTCATCAGGTATCTAAATCTCACTCTCAGGCTGAGAATTCCCAAAACACTTCAGACACTGCCTGAACTTGATCAAGGTGATGCTTAACTCCACACATAAGCCAAATTTAGTCAGAGGAAGATGGACCTCTGCCAAAATCCTCAGGGAAATAGGCTCAGGGAGGTGGGCAGGATCTTGCCCTAGCTGTAACTATTTAAGCAGTTTCCTCACCCCACAGAGAGGTGGCATGAAGTGAGGAATAAACCTTACAAGTTCTGAATCTCTCCTGCTGTGACCACTAAAAATGCTAGTGCTAGGAGTGTTGAAAAATCTTAGAAGTGCATCTAAAATTAGGTAATATAATGCCTGCATTATTTATTGACTTTTTTTCAGCCTGTGCCCTGGAAAATAAACTTGTATAAACAGTGGGAGTAGATTGCTGAAAAGCATTTCCTGTTAAAGAGCTAGCGGCAAGGGTTATTTTCAATGAAAATAAACCAGAGAAAGCAAATTTTTCTTGTTTCTGCAAAGATTTATCTCATGAAGGCAGCAACAGACATGCCTTGTCTTGACCAAGGGAGTGACTTCTACTGCTAAGAAATGAAATGTATGTCAGTTACCACTCAGGCTCATCTCAGTTTAGTACTCAGCTCTTTGCAGAGGCATCCTGGAACAAACAACTCCAACCTGCACCAAGCTTCTCTTCTTCCCATACCACCTGTCCCTCCCTCAGACCTGATGTAAACTGTTTGCTTGGCTCCTTTCATGCAGCTCCACAGCAGTGTATGTACAGGCAGACATATATTTTTATGAGAAGAGCCAGAACCTCACACCCCCGACACATTCACTGCATTCTCTCACTCTAAATGGCCATTGCTATGGCAACAACAGCTTAACTCAAAATTTAGAGAGGCATTTAGCACAAATTATGAAAGAAGAGATGCGACACTGGGTAAAGCCATGCATGGTTTCATGGTCCACTGTGGCTCTATTCACCGATTGCTTCAGGACACCCTGGGGACCTTGCCACTTGTAGTCTGTCACCTTCTGCCCAGCATGGTGCAGGAAACAGCTTTCTCTAACACTGGCTTTGTCTTTATTCTTTTCTGTGCTGACAGTAAATGGCTTTTCAGCCATCTGATCGGCCACAGAACTGAATTTGCAGTCCAACCAGCCTGGTCCTCAAAACCTCTGCCAGAATAATTCATGGCCTGGTAGTGTGAGCAGGGAATTCCTTGCTAATGAAGGGAAAGAAAGACACAGGCCCTATTTAGAGTATCTGGAACAGTGCTAGTGTTCTGCATCAGCATATCTGGCGGCAGATGAAGGCCCAGCTGAGTTGTAGGATAAAGCATAGTGCATGTCTGTGACACTTCTCCTTGCAAGGAGCTGCTTTTTGGTGCCAAATCTCAGGCATAGTGACAAAGTAGAGGAAAGACAAGCATGAATAACCTCAACGATTCCTAGTCAATCCATGTCTTTCTAAAACCTGTGCAAACTTTGTCCTGTGTTCTTACTTATGGCCACATTTTATATAAGCCAAGATGAAAGGTCTACAAGGAGAGGGATTTTTTGAAGGGCATGAGAGGGAGTAGATTTACAAAAGATCTAGAGAAGAAATTCTTCGCCATGAGGGTGAAGAGACACTGGAGCAGGTTGCCCACAGCAGTTGTGGACTCCCCATTGCTAGAAGTGTTCAAGGCCAGGTTGGATGGGGCTTGCTAGGGGGGTTGGAACTAAATGGTCTTTAAGGCCTCTTCCAACACAAATCATTCTATGGTTATTCTGTGACGATGATCCTTTGCTTTGGAAAAAGCACAAAATTGGCAAACACTATTCAGAGAAAGTTCATGTCTAATTTTAGACATCTAAAGTGAGGTTCCTTCTTTGGGACCCAAAGCTAGGCAGGATGAGCCTAGGTCTTAACTGTGCTCCTTTCGTTCCTCACTAGAGGCAGACAAAGGGTTTTGGTCAAGGAAGAGTTAAAAATGCTTTGCATGGATGTTTGCATAGAGGCTTATTATTTCTTGGAAGGTACAGTCCACGGTAAGGATGTACTCCTGCCTCACGCCAGGAGGAGTTAGATCTGATTTATTTTGGGACAATCAGGACTGGATATTCTTTCTGTGTGGCCTGTGTGCCTTCTAATAACAAGCTCTCTTGTTATTACAGTTCTCATTGCAATCTAAGATTAATACTTGTATCCCAAATTTCACTGAGGCCAGCATGAATGAATAACAATCCCATTAAAGAATTCAAGAACTGGCCAAGAGTCACTAGTTGTATTTGTTAACGAAACTGAACCAGAGGTGAGGATTTCATTGCTTTGCTTGTACTTTCTGGCTTTGATCAGGGAGAAACTTCATGTCTGCCAGCATTTCTACTGACCACAGGAAGGCAGAGCCATCCACATGGCAGTGGGCATGCAATGAAAGCCATTTTGTGATAATTGCCTCAAATTCTCCTGTCAAGCAGTGACTGAAAAATGAGAGCTGAGAAACCACAAGACCAGGTGCATAAAAAAAAGTAGGTTAGGAATTGTACATGCCAGATTGTGAACCAGACTGCACTCCCCTCAAGGGCATATTCTTCCAGTTCCACGGCTTGTTTCATGGAGAGGAAGATGATGGAGAAGAACTGTCTCTGGAGATTGTCTCTTTTTCCCAGGGCTGTGGTGTTACTCCACGTGCCAGTGCCATGGCTCTGGGAGGCAAAGGGCCCTACATCACACGTGATGAACTGCAGAGGTATCTTCGAGCAAGGAGAAAATTCAGGAAACAAACAGCAGCCTTTGATGTTGTTCTGCTCCAGCAGTAGCTGAGCAGCAGCTCAGGGTGTTGCTGAGCCTGGGGACAAGTTCTGGGGATCTCACTGAAAGTGCCTGGGAAGAGGGGAATTACACAAGGATAACAAGCATGGAAATGTGAAGGAATTTGAGGGGAAATTTTGAAATTCAGTTTCTAGGGCAGATAGGTTTGACAACATCCTAGACCTTTAAGCTACATGACAACTTGCAGAGAGAAAGAACTTCAGTTCCCTGAGTTTTAAATTGAATGACCTTATGTGCTTTTTAGGACTATCACATTAAGTTTGGCATCAAGCAGTGAAATACCCTCCCTTCATGGCTCAGGCCCAGCTGCCTTTCTCTCAGGAAAGCAAAATCAGCATGGCCAACATCTTCTGCCTCTTCCTATTCCACAGAGGAATGAAAAAATATACATGGAAAACAGGAGAGGCCTGTGAAAGCAGGTGACAATATTTAAAATGGGAAATCCTGTGGCATCTCTCCAATATAAAATGAAGACAACACTTGAGTAACAGCCTACTCTTATCACAGGCTGCATGATTTTAGTACATCCTAGTGGGTTGTAGAAGTGACATCTTCATTTGCAATAAAAAAGTGTCAAAGATTGCCAGTACTCCTGACCAGAGGAATTCTCACTGGTTTAGATAAGCCACTGACTGCTTTGACTGTGCCCTACCTGTAGCTTTCCTGTCTAAAACAAGTCTGCAAGGCCTGACATCAGGGTTTGCTGAATTCAGAGCCAAGCTTTCACTGATGTCAGTCAAACACAGGTTATCCCCAGGTGACATTTGTGTTCCAGTTTGAGTGTTTTCTTTCTGACATAGTATAAGACCAGGGCATTTTATTTTTTCCAAGACAGATACATTATCTGGCAGTTTCTAGCTGATGTAAGATAGGTTACAATAGTGATACAGCCTATCTATGGAAAGTCTCTTTGCCTGTGGTTTCCTGCAGGGGGGTTTTTTGGTGTTTACTATGTGGCTGAGCTCACTTTTCCGCCTTTCTTTATCAAGGGATTTTAATCTCATTCTTCATTCCTTTATTCAGCCACCTTCCTTTCCTCAAAAGGAAACCTGTAAGAAATTAATGTCTTCAAAGTCTGTATTTTGTACGATTTTGTTGACACTGGCTAGCATTCAGTCTTTATTGGAATTGGCAGTTAATGTAATTGCATAAGCCCTATTTCCTTAGAAAAACAGCCTTCAAAAGATCAGAGCATGCTACAAGAACTCCTCTATCCTTGCAGTGTACCAGGCTCTAACTTTTACACCTCCCCTGTTGTTATTTAAGCCAATAGCACAGCTTTATTCCCAGAACTTGTCAGTTACAGAACGTGATTCATCTAATATACTTTAGACATTACAATAGGATGAAATAAATTGCACACTACTGTATCTGTTTTTCTCCATGGACAGTGACCAGGGACTGTAGAACTGGACAAAGGAATTTTCTGCTTGGAGTGGACTCTTCAGACTCTCATTTAGTCCGTGAGGCCAACATGGCCAAAAGTTGTTGGCATGCAACTCATTTCACAGAATCACAGAAGCAGTCAGGCTAGAAGGGACCACAGTGGATCATCTGGTCCAAGCTCCCTGCTCAAGCAGGGTTATCCCAGAGCACATGGCACAGGATTGCATCCAGATGCTTCTTGACTATCTCCAGTGAGGGAGACTCCACACCCTCTCTGGGAAACCTGTTCCAGTGCATGGTCACTGCACAGGACAGTTCTTCCTCACATTCAGGTGGAACTTCTTGTGCATCAGTTTCTGCCTGCTGCCTCTTGTCCTACTGCAAGGCTGAACAAGCTCAACTCCCTCAGGCTGTCCTTGTAAGAGAGATGCTTCAGTCCATCATCTTTGTAGCCTCTGCTGGACCCTCTCCATGTCTCACTTGTACAGAGGAGCCCAGAATGGACACAGTATGTATATGTGGCCTCACTAGGGGTGAGTAGAAGGGCAGGATCACCTCCCTGGATGTGCTGGCAATGGTTTTCCTAATGCATCCCAGGATATCATTGGCCTTCTTGACTCCTGGGGCACATTGTTAGCTCATGGACAGCTTGTTGTGCACCAGAACCCCGAGGTCCTTTCTATTTTAGGCTGATTCACACCCTACATTCTATTGACAGTATTGATGGAATCCACATATCATCACTCAGTTCACATGAGACATCAACAACAAAGTAATCTAGATAAGATGGACTCCCCTTCATTCTCTCAGATGTTCAGTATAGCAGAGGATTGGTCCCTCTGTCACATTATTTAGATGTTATCATGCCCTGGTAGTATCAAACCTTGTGCCTTAGCATTAAAAGCCCTCCTCTGTGAGTAGGAGCAATACCATATAAACAGGGAGAACTCACATTTTGCAAATCCATCCTCTCTGTGGGCAGTGTTTCAGTTTCATTCTGGGATCATTGATTTGCTAGCTTTGAGCTGTTTCCTTCATCAAGCCCAGAGGATAAGCTTTTTTTGCACTGCATCTTTCTCTCTTCTATGGCTAATGCTAGTTTATTCTCCTTCAAATCTTATGTAACGCTTTTACAGGAGGATACATCTGTGATATGCTCTTTGGCTGTTTTTTTGGAAAAAATATGAATAAACCAGAATAAACTGGAAGATTGTCAGTGTATTTTGCAGATTATCTGTGTTCCAACTCTACTCACAGGAAAATGCAAAGTCGATTAAAACCCACCAAGTGTAATAAATATGTTTTTTGATTCTGTCAGCATGGCTAAAGATAAAAGCTAACGGCAAATCCATAATACATTCATACAGATCAAATGATCTATCAATCCATAAGCTTGCATTCATGACAGATAAATGCTCTTATTATCTTCATAGCATGCCCCAGTTAGTCCAGCATGAACTTGGTGAGTTAACTTGGCACTGCAGTCAGGGTGTTGGCATGCAGGAAGTTTGTTTGTTACAATAGCATTTTAAATGCTGAAAGTTCCATTTCTTCAGTCTGCGGACTGTTCCTTTCATTGATTACTGCTCAGTTCAGCCCTTCACCAGCTCTCAGGTGTATCCCACTCCTTGTTCCCAGTTACGACCTCCTTGTGTTCCTCTTCCAAGCCTTTCCCCTCTTCGTGCCAGCAGCTTCTTTCTCCCTAGTTATTTGTACACTGAGCCTCAAGCAGAAAACACCCTACATTTCCATTCACCTAGGGCTTGAGACAATCATATGATGGGAAATATTTGAAAAATTTAACAAGAGGTACCACAGTCAGAGAAAACTTAAAATTTTCAAGATAAATTCAAGAATTTGTGTCAGTTACCAACATGACACTTTTGTCTGGTCCACTGGTTTAGTGAGTCAGGGGTATTATAAACTTGAACTACGTGTTCTCTTGTATGAACAGACTGTTTTGAGCTAGGACTGTAATCACAAGGAATAAAACACTGTCTAATGCAATGGCCAAATCAAGTACCAGTGAAAGAGGCTCCATTTGTGTCAATCATAGTTATCTTGTTGATGGATCTGTCCCATTGTTAATGTTAAAACCCTTTTTGTTCTCTTGTTCCAGCTATTCAGAATTATTTATTCATCCTGAATGAATATTTTGTGCTTAAACTGAATCTTAGAAGCTTATTTAGAACCACTTAAGAACTTAAATTAAATATGAGTGTAATGTGGAGAGGCATAGAAATGAAAGATCCATAATTTTTCAAGTGTAAAATTAAATTCCTCCCTCCTTTCCTCTCTGATTTGATGCATCTAATACAAAGTATATGGAATTTGAGTAGGTGTACTAAGAAATTCTGAGAGTTTTGATAGATACCTGCGTGTGAGAGATACACGACTATTGGAGGTCCACAGAAATATATCAATTGATCTATCTTTTCTGATAGAAGTTGCAGATTTTCTCCATTTACATTTAAAGGCCAACAGTACTGACTTATGAATTTTTTCCTATTTTATCTATTGCTTCTCAGGACCACAGGGAAGAAATTAAAAACTCATCATCTGGCCAGCATGGAGGCTCAGAGCTTTGATGGTTTCAGCTGTTAAGCCTGCTGTTTCACAGAACCCATTTTTGACTCCTAGATCTGCTTCCCAAATCAATGTGCTCTTGTTTGGTTGGAAGCAATACAGTTCCAGACAGAGTTAGCAGTTTATAAAATTTCCATCAGCCTAGGCATAGCAGTGAGCATATATGTGCATACATGCATGTGGGCTTTGTTGCTGTTTTCAGCATTCAGGAAGCAATTACAGGAGAGCATTAGCTGTGCTTCAGTGCATACTGTGAGTCTAAAGTAATGGCATGATCTTCACTCAGGGACCAAGAGTGTCCCAGATGGATCAGCAAGGCAACAGGGAAGTAAACCCACAAAACAACTAATTTTCTCTAGGTTACTTCTCTGTTTTGAACACCTAGCCCTTATGCTCAGAAATATTTTTTTTGTGGAGTTATGAACAGCTCTCTCCTTTTCAGCAGCTGAATGGGTAAAAAATTTTTTTATTTCCCCACAGTTACAAATCCCTTTGTTACAGGGCATAATGCCATCCCCGTATTTTAGCAATGAGAAGCTGTGGAGAAAACAAAGTATGGCCTGAATCAATGGCAGAAGAAGCAAAGACTGCTTCTTTCCCAGTGTCAGCATAAAACTCTCAGAGGTGATGAATGTCTAAGAACAATGAAGAGAACATGAAGCTGTAGGCAATGGGGTATTACCTTCAGTACAGCCTAGTCCATATGCAAGAAAAAAATGGCTCCTGTTAAAAGACTGATACAGCTGCAAAAAGTAAACACCATTTAGGTTACCAAAACACTTTTTCAGGTCTTCATCATCCAAAGCTAATTTGTTTCCCCTCAAAAACATCCATTGTATTCCCAATTCTCTTTACCAGTGCTGCCTCACTTAAACTAGACAACTATGGCCACAGTGCTAGTCCTTTACAAAGCTATTTGTCCATAAAGATAATTAATTTCAATGGAGAAATGCATAGCCAGCAGCAGAACCAAGAGAAAAGAGCTCTATGATAATAGGTCAGAACTACTTAAAGTGCCCTGAATACTCATTGTGTTGTTGATGAGAAGGAGCAAACCCTGGCATTTTCTATGAAGGTGTCCTTCAGCACTTTTTGACTGTATGACAATCATCTAATTTAAATACTGACTACCCCAAATCTCAGAAAAACTCATGTACATCACATATTTCCCACACTCAATTCATTAAAGCACGTGAGTTTTTTGTTTTTTGGAGGTGGCTTTGGGCTCACAATATAATACACAAAATTCCCTTCCAATTGTCTAGAAAGTAAACAAGCACACTGAAATCTGTTTCTCGTCTCATCTGTCTTTGGCTCACCTCTTTGTACCTATAGAAAATAGAGATAATATTACTTTGTGACCTTGCAGCTGTGTCCTAAGGATTAATGCTTGCGTTACATGCTCCTGCAGTGAAGGGCAGTCGGGTCAGTGAGTACACTCTGTTCTCCTTTGCATGGAGGTAAATTAGGTGTGCCTCTGATGGCAGTAGAAATTTGGCCCCATTGGATGAATCCCATGATCTCCAGGCTTTAGATAGATTCATTCAGCTGGCACCATGCCTCAGACCTAACTTCAGTGTTGTGACATATCTTGCAAGGAAAGGTATTTTTGGGTTGTGAGAGAGTATATCGATAGGTAAAGCAGGAGCTAGGGGCATGATGGTAAAACAGGAGATACTCTCTGGAGAATTATATCACCTGCTCCCTCTAAAAGAACTGGTAGAAGGACCATTCAATAGGGCATGTGGGGTCATCTCTCTGCTGCTAGCACATAGAGAAAAAATCCTAAGATAGCAGTGTTTCTGGGGCTCACTCTCCTTTCTGGGCACATGAAAGTTCCTTAGGAAAATCCCTTGGGATTTTCAGAGAATCTGGGTTTGGCTGCTGCTCCAAAGTGCTTTCTGGAGAGCCTTTCTAATGGTTGTGTGGAAGAGCAGGGAAGCCAGCTGAAATATGAGGGTGTCAATAACGCCTATTGAGTCTGAATTCCCCTGGGCCAGGGCCCAGGTGTAGACAGACGCTGTAGGCAGAGTGCTTGGCAGGCTGACTCTGATTTCTGAAGCCAGGCTTCATCCTACAGCCATGAGCAGGGTGGTGCTGGGAACTCCTCACTGCACTGAAAATAGCAGCCCAGAGCTCATGCTGTAGCCCACGGTGTGCTGGGGGATCTGGGCAACAAGGAAGCCCTCTCCCCAAGCAACCCTTAGTGTATCATGCCTTGACAAGCACCAGCTAAAACCTCACCATATACCAGTCGGGCAAGCACTAGTTATTATTAGTATTAATTATTCATATATTTCCATTTTATTTAATAACTCAGTTACAACTATTCATATTACTGTCTCCTTACTCCAGCACTTACACAGACTCAGAGGGCAGATGATAAATACATTTAATACTCCCTCAAATGCAAATGTTTTTGTTTGTTTTTCAATGTTTACTTGCTTGACTGGAGCATTTCACTTGAGCTTCATACCCCAGTTAGTTATAGCAGATTGCATGGTGGGACTCATGCCTGGGTTGCTTTACAACACCAAGATAAATACCGGTCTGAAGCACTGTCATGAGGTCAATCAGGTCTAAGATTTTAAATGCCAAAAGACTTACAATTCCATCCTGACAGCCCCTCTGCTCCTTCTCATCTTTTCCCCAGCAATAAGACTCATTTAAAGCTTTAAAATATGGGAAGCAGAAAAGGAGTCATTAATTTTACTTGCACAACAGCATTCACACTTGTAAGGCTTTGAGAGCCTCCTTAAACCCAAAAGAATTCAGATAGCCAGGGCAATGAATGCGTACCAGTACTTGAATTGGAAGGACATAGTTTTCAGGGCTGAACACATATTTTTGTCCTGCAGGAAGCTGACAGTGATGAGAGTATGTAGGATGCTTTACTACCACATTCACGTGATGCTACTTAATTTCCCCACTCATCTTGTTCAGCATATTCCCTTTGCATTTCTTAAATCAATAGAACTGCAGTGAGCCAACAGATTATTTCAGTATTTTGTAGGATGCTCTGCCCTTACCACCATGCTTAATACCTATTGTTTTTGGTAAGGCAAATAAACTCCTTAAATGTTATATTTGCTACTTAGAAGGAAGTTGACTGTGTGTTTTGGGGGGTAAGAAATTCAATTGCAGAAAGCTAAACATATATGCGTGGAGCTGAATGCTTTTGGAAACAAATTCTGTGGGCTTTCGTATTTGTATCACTGTCATGATTTTGGATGGAAAATGGAAAACTTGTGATGAATGCATAATAGGCCATTGCATTTCCATCTGAGACAGAAGGAATGTGCTTACTTCTTTGGAAGGGAAGACAGATGAAGGCAGGCAAGCTGCAGAATAAAACAAGAATTAAGTGATAGCCTCTGGATGATCATTGTTCTGCTATCTGTTCATTATCTGTCTGGGTGTAGGTAGCAAACACCACATGAATTTAAATAAAACCCATTACTCACACTCACTTACAGACGTGATGATAGGAGTTGCTTGACAGGTCTTACACAGGAAACTCGGATGTAATTGAGCCCGTTGCTCTGTTGATTCTCCTCCAGCAAAATTCTCTACCTGTGCAGGAATATTTTAAGACCTCACTAAATTTGACGGAGTGTTAGGGTTTTTAGCTTATTTGTGTTTTGTATCATTATTGGGTGCCTACAATAACAGATGGTGAAATCTCCTGAGTAAGCCAAATGCCAGTGATTTTCCTTACAGGATGTCATGCAAAAACACTAACAGCTCGGTTCCTATTAGTACTAGAAACCGATGGGCCAGCTCCAGCACCTTTTAAAATTCCTGGATGTCTTTGGATCAGCTTCTTGACACAGCTGAATGAGGCAGGCAATCTGCTTTTAAGACTCCTTTAATACTCCCAGAGTTTCTGCTGAACATCCTATCAAAAAGGCTAAAAATCTCTCTTAAAGAGCACTTTCTTTTTAGAATACACAGGTTCCTTTAGAGACAAGTAAAGTCAGGGAAGTTTGCAGATGAATTTAAAACACCCATTTGTTTTTTACTTCTTGAATCAGGAACTTCTCACTTCTGAGTGGTTTGTGTTTGCTGGCAGCAAACACTTATAAGATTGCACTTGGCATAGGTGACAACCAGCTTGGCCAGGCTTGTCTTTCCTTGGTCTTTTCCCTGTGTCTCTTGCTGTGCCGTATTGAAGGAATATTGCTTAATGGGTATAATGGGATATTTACATCTATTTCATGTTCCTAGAGCTGTCCTAATTGACTCTTTTCTCTCATCATGATTAACTTATCATCTGCTGATCATGAAATCTCAATAGAATTCATAGTTCTCTGTCAAGTGTGACTGTAGGGACATTTCTCCCTCCCTGTAAGTCTCATACTCCCCACTGGTGATATGAAAAATGTTGGAGTCCTTTCACCATATTCATGGGCTTTGAGAGTAAGTTTGGATGTATTTATGAAGTCCATAAATTTAGATTGTCTTCTATTTATATCTAACTGCATTTCTTGTTGAAATTCTTATTTTCAAGCACCCGTATCTATTTATGATCACTTTTAAAATTAGATTTCCTTTTGAATGAACTGTTGATGGTGCCTTAAAAAAGAGGGGTTTGCTTTGTTGGGCCTCTGATCTGAACAGGTTCCAAACTGGGGACAAGGTTTGAGTCTTTTCATTGTATTTAAAGAGAGAGGAGGAGAAATTCTTCTGCTTTCCTTCCTGGTTCCTCTGAAGATGTAACTGAATTTCTGACAAGTACTGTATTTTAAGAAATGTGTAAGTATAAGCAGGGGTCCTAAAGAGGTGAAATGCTCACTGCAATAGGCTTCATACACACACCAAGAGGGAGTCCTTCCCTCTTTATATCTGGGACTGTCTGTGTTGGACAACAGTCAATAGCTGGTAATGGACACTGAGTGACACAGAAGCAATAGGGACAAGATGTCTGTCAACTTCATACAACCCTAGTTATGTACAGATGTTTGTTGGCTTGGGCTTTCATTACTCTAGGCCCCCTTGTTTTTCAGAGAGGTAAGCCCTGAACTTACCCACTTTGACATTTTCCATGAGGGAGGAGAGAGGTAGCAGAGAGAGAGGAAAGAAGGCGATTCTTATGAAATGTCTTCAAGGATAATTAATTTCTTTTGACTGATGTCTATGGAGTTTTCATATTTATTTGGAAGGAAATCATGCTCAGCAATTGTCATTACCTTCCAGAGAAGTGTTGCATTAGTTTGAAGGTATATTTGACACATATTGTGTCAAAGCTCATGTCTCTCAGACATGACATGTGACAGCTGAAATTATTTGACATGCTCCAGTTAAAGGAATTGAGAATCAAATTCCCAGGGGCTGTGGACAGTTTCTGTACATAAAGCTCTCTTTTAGTATAAAGGAGATTTTTCAAAAGCATTCAAAATCAGTTTTTCCTGCTCTCATAGAGTTAATTCTGGATTCTTTTGATCACCAAGGTAGTTCTTCACTACATCTGAGCCTTTCAGTTTGGCTGAAATGATCTTAGCAAATAGTCATGGACCACTCTGGTCTGGATACCGTCTGACAGATGGGCCATTACAGAGAAAACCTCTGGAGCTCCAGAATTGGAAGGTCCCATCCCACAGATCTGATGTGAATACTGCTGGGGCTAAGACAGTCTCAAGCCTCTTACCAGGAGCTGTCTTGGGAGAGTTATACTGGTCAAAACTCCATGGCTGGAGACTGTTTTAGCCTTTAAATGATACAGTCATATTCTCGTGTCTGTCACTGTTTAGGAGCTGTAGCTGCAATCTTTGAGCTCCTCTGCCATCAGTACAGACGTTCAGAACTGTGCACAGTCCTTCACATGAGAAGCTGCACCCTCATATGTATAGCTATGTCTGGTCTCATAAAGTAAACCTCTGTGGGACCGTTCTGAGGCAATGAGATCATTAGGCCCACAGTGGTGGGCACTCATCCAGCTGGCCTCTGCCAGCCTCTGAGAAAGGGGGCCCACATTGTAAATGTATCTGGTAAATGATCCCCACTATGTGCTAAGTCTCCACACATCTCTATGAATTATTCAGAACAATGTCACATCCCAAAAGAACTCCAGGGACCATTCAAGCAATTTCTCAGTATGGGCAATCAGGATTATATTGTCAATGTCTTTTCACTGGCACTGTTTAGCTCATTAGTAATACAAAAAGACAGTCCTTACCACTTCTGCTAGAGAAGTCTTGCCTGATGCATCCTAGCACTCAATTTGCTTTGCTAATAGCTGCATCAAGATTGTCCCTGGGAACCATCTCCTGGTTGGGAAAACTCATGAGCCTTTTCCTATGAGGTCTCAAGTATAAGCTTCCAGGTGCTAACTGAAACTCCTACTTTCCTAAAGTTGAAAGCTCTCCAGTCAGTGAATACAACTTCCAGAGTACAGACAGAAAGGGTGTTTTCTGCAGGTATAAGGTGGTGTTGGTGCCATTGCACAGGATGCCATTTGAAACTTGTACATAATCCATGTATTATTGTGAAAATAATAATTGAAGTAGGTATAGGTATAGAGAAGGACTACTACAAAAGACAGTGGACTGATGAGACTTTTAAGGCGAAACAATGTGGCTTCACGTGTTTAGCTTAGTGAAAGGAAAGCTGAAGTTTTTGACAGCTATGCATAGACACCTCAGGGGTCTGAGTACTCAGAAGGGAGGGGATTAAAAGACATTTCTGGAATTAGAATGAATGACTGTAACCTGGTCCTGAATAAACAGACACTGGAAATTATAAAGAAGTTTCTAAACCGCAGAGGAATGAAGTTTTGGAAAAGCTTTCTGACTGCAGGAATAACAGTCAAAAAAACAAAATTTAAGAGGTAGCTGAAGAATTCCAAAGAAGGGATTATATGACCTGATGGTTCATGACAGCAAGAACTGAACTCAGTGACCAAAGTCATCCCTTCAGGTCCTATCTCTGATGACCTGAAAAGTGTTTAAGAAGATCATGTCCCATTGATCTGCAATGACAGAGAAGGTGGAGACTGAGTCTCAATCTCTTCATATCTAAATGCAGCATGATACCCTTGAGCAACAGTCCTGCCATTCCATATAACAGCAAAAGAGCCTAGGAATAGCTTCTGTGGAGACAGTAATTTGATTTACCACAGTTATGAAAGAATGGACTCAAAGAGTTATTTTTCCTAAAGTGTAGTATCTTTTTTCCTGGGTATGCTATAATCATGAGAAATAAATTGGCAGATATCTAGATACAAATTTTAAATCCATGAGACCTTAAATGCAAGAGCTTTTGTATCCAAATGGCTGCTTCATGCCCTAAATTCTCTGAGTTGTGCTTAATTCTTGCAGCACATAAGGCATGTAAAAACCACCCACTCACTACTTCAGAGCCATTTTTCTTCATCTAAATGAAATTTCTTTAGTTCCATTCATCTTTACAGCTCATTCAACAGGTCCCTCTGCAGCAGTGAAGGGGAGCATGTTTCAATGTGCTAATCCAGCTCAGAGATGGATTAATTGACTCACATGCCCCTCTGATCACTAGCCAGATGTCTTTCCCCAGCTGGCAAGCCTTACTAATTTTCTTGTTGTTGTTGTTGTTAATTCTGGGTTTCCAGCCAGCAGGGGCTCAATCAAGGGCAACATGCCCTCTGCCAACATTTTGTATTCTTTGGTCTGCTTTCCCTTGGGCAAAGACATTCAGCTATGAACCTCCTTCCCTGGCTCTTTGTCATCTGGCCTGTGGCCCCTGGAGAGAGCTCTCCTGGTGCAGTTGCACTTGTGTATCTGGCACCTTGGGCCACCACGGGGCTGTGCTGTGAATATTCAGGGTGGGTGAAGGAGGCATGTGGGGCCCAGAGGGCCAATTCCAAGAAGTGATATAAAATTTCAGATCTGTGCACTGAATTTTTGGGGGATAAAAAGGGCTAATAACAGGAGTAAGAAATATTTCCTTCATCAGGCTACGAAAGGAAATTTCTACGAAATGACATGAGGGAAAACTCAAGAATGCTTAAGAGGACTGTGCATGACTAGACCAGTTGGGGCACTAAATTGGGAAGCAATGTAACATAAAAGGTGGTTTGAAGATGTATGTGTGCTCCAGGCTCTACTCCTTATTCTGTCGTTGCCCTGGTGTCTTGGGCAAGACACTTCACTACTCTGGTACTTTCTAATGCCTAGGAGAGTTTGGGGTATTTTTAAGATACAAAATTAAGATAATTTTGGGGTATTATTGCTAATGAGCAAGACATTGTGAAAATTAAATATAATATGCATCAGTGAACATACCGCCATGTATTTTCAGCCTGAAAGCTTCTGCCATGACTTGCAGTGATTTGGCTAAAACCATGATGCTGCCAAATGGAAAGGTGTCAATCTTGGCCAGACTGTAGAATGCTGTTTGCTCTTATCCCATTGCTTGTCTTGGGTCATCACCGTTATCACATTGAGTAGAAACTTAATGTACAAGAATTCAGCTGGATGGTACAACTTTTATTCACCTCAGCAGTGACTTCCTCACACACAGGTTATTGGCAGTGGTCACTGAGGGAAGGCAGCTGAGAGCACAGGCAGCAGTAGGAATATTTGAAGATTTGTACTATTTAACACCAAGGCCCAGAAGTTCAGCTATGCGTACAGCTGGAGCATTCCCTGAATTATGAAGATGGAACACTGGTTTTCTAATTTCTCACTAATTCATCCCAAGCTGTTAAAAAAAAGGAATCCCTGGATTATATTAATATTCTCCTTTTCTTTCCTTTTTTCATTTTTCTTTTTTCTCTCTTCCCCCTCTTTTATCTTCCCCCTTTTTTTTCTTTCCCCTTTTTTTTCTTTTCCCATTTCCTTTCTCTCCCCTTTTTCCTTCCCTTCCCCTTCCTCCTCCCCTTCCCCTTCCCCTTCGTTATAATGACCTGACAGAAATTAGTTCACCAGAATGGAAAAGAAAAGCAAACACTTCTCCTGTTTTTTCCCATTAGAAAAGAAGTTGCAAAATATTGTTTCATGACAAGGTCAAGAGGAGCACAGCTTGAGAAGAGAGAAGTAAGAAGTTCATCTATGGTGTGAACATTAAGAACTCAGCTGCATTTCTATGGACCCAACACTTACTACTCCAACTAAATATGTGGACAAGGTCATTTCTTCAGCATTTGAGCAGTTGCTTACAATTCTTAGGTATGTAAATAAGAAGAAAATCTCACTCTTCTAATTCAGCATATTTGGTCATTTTTTGCTTAGGTACATGCCTTGTATAAATCTCTTTCCAAAACCACAAATTTCTTCCCACATCAGGCATAGCCCCAGGGAAGTTGTTTTACAGGGAAATAAAGGCTTCGACCTTTGATCACTGTAACCTGGCTTCTCACAATCCTGGAAACAAGTTTCTAAAAAATTGAAATGTGAACAACACACACCATCGATATCACTTACTGAGTTGTTAGGTGGTAAATTTTCCCCACAGGGGGTGAGCAATTCACTTGATGTATTTGGCAAAGGGTTTGATTCTCTTCCCCACTGGCAGCAATGTGGTGCTGACAATCTCTCTGTTCTTTGATGGGGCTCAGAGCAAAGTAAGGGAGAGCAGAGTGAGACTCAAAGCTCTGTGAGTGCAGAGAAAGGCGGGCTCTGTCAAGAGAGGGTTTATGCAGTCTGAACAGCGAGCTGCAATCTTTGAAGAAAAGACTTCAAAGAGAAAAGGAGAAAAGAAACAATGTCTAATCTTCATACAAATGTGCTCAGGGGTCTCTGAAATTCAGAAACTTCTAAAATCTAAAAATTAATTACCACTTGCCAGAAGGAAGCTTTATTCACAGGTAACGGTTGCAGCAATCTGAGTCCTCTATGTATAAAACTCATGGAATTGAACTGACTAAAGCTCAGTAAACCACCCTCCTTCCCTTTGGTGTACTTGCACACTTTCCAAGTGTTTGATGTTATCCTTCACATTGCTTACGTGGAACACATGACAGCAGCTCCTAAAATTTTGTCTTTGAAAGGAGATGTACTTGGAAATATTTTGGTACAAGAACTGTGACTCACAGGTTCACATTAAAACATGCAACAAAGCGATGCAGCTCCTCGGCTCCTGTAGAGCAATGCAGCCCTGTTGGCTTGTGTTTACTGCAGCAAAAGACAAGACTCTAAATAATTTTTCAGCTCCACAGCTGCATAAATAACAAGGAGCGCTGGGGGTAACTAAAGCAAAGCACTCCTGTTCCGACTCCTCTTAGCAGAATGGTGTGTTTAAAATGGCCCTCAGGCCAGGTATCCAGAATATCTCAGCATCTCACAGACTCTCTTGCATTTGTTCTCATAATACCCTTTTGTGTAAGCACTTCTCATATTCATTTTACACTTGAAGTCTGAAAGCTAAGGAGGTGGTAAGACCCATGGTTGCAGGGCAAGTTAGTGATGAAATCAAGAATTAAACATTTAAGTATCTGGAGAACTCAGTTGCATGCTGGTGTTACTGTGCTCAAGAAAGTGAATGATTTATTGTGGATATCTCACCAGAGTCATACTCAGGCCATGGTAACATGTAGTTTAAATCCTGCATTTACTGAAGCTGAGGGTGTGAACCCAGCTGGGCTGGTGTGGCTCAGCTGCTGCACAGAAGCACATTAAACTGCAATAACTTGATTGTGCATCCCAGCCCCCTCTTTTTAAAAGCTCTGTCTTTCATCTTTAAGACTTCAATGAAAACAGCTGTTTCAGAAGCTCACAAGAGAGCTGTACCACAGCAGGGAAACAGTTCCCTGACATGATGTCTTGGGGTGACTTTATGATGTTATATCCCATATCGCTGTTCTATGCCCAGAAATTAACTTTGTGCCTTTGTATGCTTTTAAACTGAGCCTGAGAGGGGGGAGAGGAAAAAAAAACGGAGAGAAATTATCCTCCAAATTTGTCCAAACCAGCACACATGTGCAAGAGGGTCTCCAGACCCAGAGCACATATATCTGATATGCAACTAAAAAATCACCTCTCTTAAAATGTGAGTAAGCCAAGACACCTGTACTGATGGGAAAGGAAATGGAAGACAGAGCCCATGTCCGATGCAGCTACTTTGAAATAATGAAACCCTCTGGCAGGATTGGAATGGCTTCATTTTATGTTTAAATCCATATGGCGTTTGAGGTTAAATAGAACTTGCTTTGATATTTGCCCACCAGCAGTCAGGAGGCATCTGTGACTGTTGTCTCCCTGTGCATATGAATACTTTGCATCCCAATAATAAGTAGACCCAACCATTGTGCACAACCAGCATTTCTAGAGATGGCCAAAAACTGAGTAGACATGGCAGTTTGTGATATGGTTTGGTGGGCATGGTGGCATTTGGTCAAAGGTTGGACTTGATGATCTTGGAGAAGATCCTGATGATCTTTTCCAACCTTAACAATCCTATGATTCTTTGATCTGCTCCTGCTTGGGAGTCACTGATCATCCCAGAAGATCTAAGTAACACAGGGGCATTGCATTATCCCATGTTAGCATCCAGAAGGATGCAAAGGACAGAGTTTGACCCCGGTGTTGGATTACAGGCAGGGCTGTGGGTGTTTGTTTTCAAAGGAAATTTTCTTCCGCGAACAATCAGAAAAATCCCAGGCAGTCTCCTCTCGCTGACTGTGGCAGCTCCCAAGACAACAAAACCGAAGGTAATTGGTGCTGCCTCTCCCTCCAAATAGGAAATGTTGATATTTCAAGTATTTGTTTAACTGTGGATAGTTGACACAGCTTGTGAGAAATTATTCTGGGAGAGAAGGAAACCTCCCAAACTCCTCCACTTCCTTTGTCCCCGGCTCCTCTCGGCTCCTGCTGGGTGCTCTGAATCACCCCACCAGGAATGTCCCTGCCCCCGGGCAGGATCCTCCACCCCTTCCTCGAGGCTGGCGTTCTCCTGCCGGACCCGGGAATGCAGGGCTGTGCAGGGAGCGGATCCTCGGCAGCCAGAAAGGGGCTCAGGTCTCCCGGCATCAGCGGGGCCAGGCTGACACCCCAGCCCAGGTGGGGTAAGTCAGGCAGACTCCGGCCCTGAGTGAGTTCGAACCAAAAGAGGCAATCTGGTACTGAGCTGTTTTTGCCCAGTGGGGGATATCTGCTGTGTTTGTTGTAAGATTTTTTGGTGT
This sequence comes from Corvus hawaiiensis, assembly GCF_020740725.1. Taxonomy (NCBI): domain Eukaryota; kingdom Metazoa; phylum Chordata; class Aves; order Passeriformes; family Corvidae; genus Corvus; species Corvus hawaiiensis. The sequence goes on along the minus strand of NC_063216.1, from coordinate 72,547,446 downwards.
CACTTATCACAAGCTCGTTATAATGCATTGCCTGAGGCGTAATTAAATTCAAAGGGCATGTCTGTGTTGAAAGGGAGGGTTGCAATTTGTTGCTGTTAGGATTTTTCATTAAAAACCAAGCAGTTTTTCTGACTGGCAGGAGCAATGGTTGCAGAACAAAAATGCTATTAAATAAAGAGAAAGCAAAGGCTTTTCTTTTTTGCTTTTTTTTTTTTTTTAAGAACTACCTGCCTGACATCTCCACACTGACTTTGAATAAAGTACAGCATTTAAAAATAGTGGGATTGTAACAGTAAGACGAGGCAAAGAAAAGAAGAGCCTTGGCATTAGGAAAGGGCTGGCAGGTGATAGGTATATTATATATACCAGATTATATGTGTATATCTATCTATACACACAAATATCTGTATCTGTATGTGTGTGTGTGTGTACGTGTTTTATCTCCAGTTGAGAAATTTGCCTTTGCTGCTGAAATTTTCCTGAAAACTCAGTTAATTAGTTCTCATAATACCCATGGAGGCAGACATTAGTATCAGCCTTATCCACAGATGCGGAGATAGGAAAGAGCGCAGAGAGAAGGATGCACAGAGAGATTAAGGGATTTCTGCTACAGTGAATTCAGTGTAGAGCTGGGAATTCAGTCCAGCAGGCAAAATCCTAACCCTATTAAAAGCAATGGGAAACTAACTTACGAGAAGCCTAGATTTGGCAATTTTTGCTTGCTTTGTTCAAACCTCTCTGATCTATTCACAGCTACATGTGTCCTGATGATGCTTTCAGAAGAAAATCACACCTGTGACTGTGTACAGCTCCTGGTCAAATCTCAGCTGAGTCCCTCTGTCTCAGAGCTTCAAAACAGGGGCTGACTGTTTCTTTGAGGGACTCTGTACCATACATTTACATATATCTTAAAAATAGTCTGGAGTGATAAGCAAAGTAATTTAAGATCTTCCTAAATAGAATACTATATTCTCCCAGGCCACCAGGGTCACAGAACTGAAATTTTACATTCCTAGTTGCTATATTCCACCTCACAGTGCTAGCAAAAAATGACTGGAGGGTTTCAGCTAAACAGATGAGCTACTTTTAAAATAGATTGGGTAAAGCAAGCTCATTAAAGAAAAAAAGTAATAATGTCCTCATTTTATAATGGCTTTGTTGCCTTCTTGCTTATATACTTGTTCCAGGGCAGTATTTTCATTTTATTAGGGTGTTTTCAGCTCTTATTTTTAAGGTCACTTCATTAATGTTGGTAGAACACTTTGAAGTAGAAAATGTGAGTGCTAAGTGGTATCACTGACACACTTTCAAGGCAACGCTTTTGCCCTCCCAGAAGTCATCTGAAGCAAATTTGTTACACCTGCAAATGTGCACAAATTGGTGCTGGCAGTAGAGGGACAAATTTCTCTCAAAACTGCTGCAGCAGCTGTACGCTGGCTGCAAGTGCCTGGAAGAGGATTCCTCTTTCCAGCAGGAAGCTGGGGTCTGCCAGCTGGAGAGCGAGTCCCCAGCCTTGCCATGACGAGTCTGGCAGGGAAGCAGCTGTGGAACAGAGCTCCACTGTCTGACACTAATGTGCTGGATAAAAATCCCCTAAACATATCTGGAAGTCCCCCAGTGGCTCCTCCAGTGCTGGGCACCAAATCTCCAGGGTTTTTTTCTCAATGAGACTGTAATGGACTGAGGAGTGTTGGAAGGAGCAGAGGGTGTACTGGGTTTATGTGGGAGAGGAAAGGCTGCTGGGGTGGGCAGAAGGTCACCTGCTGCAGCATCTTTGAACATGGGGACAGTTTCATAGAATCATAGAAAGACTTTGATTGAAAGTGACTTTAAAGCTCACCTGGTTCCAACGCCCTGCCATACACAGGGACACCTTTCACTAGACCAGGTTGCTCAGAGCTCCATCCAACCTGGCCTTGAACACTTCCAGGGATGGGGTATCCACAGATTCTCTGGGCAACCTGTGCCAGGGCCTCACCACCCTCACAGGAAAGAATTTCTCCCTAACATCTAACATCTGTATCTCAGGGCTTGTCCACTGATCAGAGGATTGCCAGTGGTGCAGTGCTGTTGAACACCAGGATTTACTACTCCCTTGCTGTGAGCCTGGGACATCCCAGGGCAGAAGACAGGTTTCTAACATCTGAGACAAGGGCTTACCCTTGAAGAGTGGTATCTATAGAGTCCTGTGGTGTGTTTGAGAAGTCTGTGGTGTCAAGGTTAATTTTGAATATCACTGGAACCATGGCTACCTGTATCCTGTCCCCACCACCCCCTGGGGTGTGAGATCACAGGAGGGATCCTGTTGGTCTCGGGGTATGGTTTGGACATGTGCAGTGCTGCTGGCAGTGTGAAATGGGAAGCTGTCCTGGCACTGTATGGCAGCCTTCCCTCTAAACTGCAATAGCACTGCTGCCCTGCTTGCTTGTGGCTCTGATTTATTACCTTGTCATATTTCAAAAGCTAAAGCAGGTTGAGCTTGGTCAATGTTTAGATGGAAAGGTCTCCAGGGAAAACACAAGAGCTGGAGGAAATGTTCCCTGAGTCAGAGTCAGGGCAATAATCCAGTGTGGTGTTAAGGATGTTGCTTTTGGTCTGATTGCAAAATCAATGTATGGACCACTAGTGGTCTGTGAGGAGGGGCTGTAATACCCAACATGACTGGGCAATAACTGCCAGGTCTTTCTTTTCCTGCAAGGGTCAACTCTACAGTGGGTGTAAATTGGATGAAATGGAGATGATGAATCTGGCTAATTGTTTTCTCTGTTTTGTCTCGTTACTTGGATTTAGAGGTTTGGTTGTTTTTCTTTGTCATTTTCCTTTGTATGTTTCATAATTCCTTAAATGGCATGGAAGGACACAAAATACAAACATTTAGCAATTTTTTTTCTCTAATAAATTTCCCAGCTTCTGGAATCCACAACTTAAAGTTCCCCTTAAAGGTTTTAGGTTTTTTTCTGCCTAAAACTATTGTTATGTGGATTTGAATTTTCCCTCATCATTCCCACAGAATTATCTGCAATCTCAGGCTGCTCTCCACTGTCTGCAAGGTTGGATCCATTTTCTACCAGTTTCTTATACTGAGCATCATCTCTGTGTCTGGCCCTCAAAGAAAACCAGCCACAACTCTTACTATTGCCTCTGTAGATGTTGTGTTTCAGATACTGGACTCTCTCTGCCAGTGTCTTGGGACAGTGCATTTTTCCACATCCATCACACAGTTTGTTTGAAATGGTTCCAGTCAAGGAACACAGACTTTTGTCTCCTGTGAAGCAAGGTGCATGCATGTAATAGAAGTTGCAATCCCCTTTGTAACAGTAAAAACTATATTAAAAGAACACTGATCTGAATTTAAAGAGATAATGGAAATGAACAATTTCATCCATGCAACAGTTTGGCCTCTTGGGTTTTTAAACAAATACTTTTCTTTTTTTCTTCATCCGTTCTCCACTTGTAGCACAAAAAGAAATATTTTTCCATGACGTGATGGAATTCAGATTCAAAAGCTGTATTTTCATCTCCCGATTATTTTTTTCTGGTTTAACAAACTGCAAATTTGAAGTATGAAACGTGCTAAATGATCTCTTACTAAAAACTGCAAAGCAAACAGAGCATCTCTACCCACTCTGTTATTTTAGGTGCTTTTTTCAAGAATGAACTGACCAGACAGTTTCGAGGGTGGCAAGGTGTTTAAGACCCACTATGCAAAGACTCTGTGACTGTAGTAATTAGCTGTGGGCCTCCACTGGGAAAGCAGAGCCTTGATAAGCACATTACAAAACCCCTGTCAGGAATACAAGTGCTTTGAAGACAGCATTGAAAAAAATTTTGCTTCTGAGTATAAGAAAGTATGTAATGTGAGATTTCTCAAAGGAGAAGATTATGCTTTATTTGGGCTTTTCTATACAGATTGAGGAACAGAATGTGAGAAAGCTTCACAACTTATTTAGGAGCACAGATATTTGCAGGCTGGACTGCACCCAAGTCCAATCTAGACCAGCATCTTGTATCAGAGAGTGGCCAGCACCAGATGCTGCAGGAGAAGATACAAGAGAATCTGTACAGGTTATGTTTTCACAAGTGGGGAAAAGATCTCCCTAATTTCCAGTTATTGTTGTTGCTGTTGTGTGTAGATTTATTTTCTTTCTACAGCACAAAAATTAAACAGAGGTGTCTATTTCAGACTTTAGATATCATTGCCCAAAGCATTAAATGCTTCCTCCCAGTCATATATTGAATAACTATAATGAAGCCAAAAAACCTGACTCCCACTCCTGTATTCAGTAATTCCAGTGCATATTTCCAGTAGGGATCCCCACACTCTGAGATGTGGCATGGAAATGACCACTCTCCTTTGGCCACACAGCAGTCAAGGCGAATGGGAATCTACCCTGTGGTTTTGAGAGAGCTGCAGGACTTTTTCAGCAGATAACACTAACATGCCCCAGCCCTGGCAGAGGGGACACAGAGGAGACATTGGCCAGGCTGGGACCCTGTTGGTGGGGTTCTTACTGGTACTGACTGCCTTACAGATACTGTACTGACTGATACTGGGCAAGTTGTTTCTCATCTCTGTGTTATCTCTACAAAGCAGAGATACTGACACTTGCCTTCTTTGAAAAGCAGTGTGATTGACAGCTGTGGCTAAAAAATAACTAGAATATAACAGAAGAGACTGTTTCTTAGGACTATCAGCTCCACCACTGAAACTGCTTAAAACCACCCACAAAACTCTTCTGTAGACAGAGAAAAACACATTCACCTCCATGCAAAGCTGCTCCTTCTGTTCCTCTTTCAGAATTAAGATGAGCCTTTGACTTTTAATTCTGGGCATTGGCTTTTTTGTTATTGTTACTGAAAACACACAATGTAAACTTAACTGTGGTCAGATCCCTCATTGAGCTGCAGCGGAGGAAGGGCATTTGTACTGGAAATTAATATGGCTGGCATGTCTGCCTAGGTTTTGAGGATAGTGTTTTCATGTTCTTTTCCTTTCTTCCTCAGCTTTCTTCTCTTTTGTATCTGCCTGCCTCTTTCCCGTTTCTTTCACAGCCGCTATTTTTGCTCCAAGCAAAGAACTCAGTCATGCTCTCACTCTCTCATGGGCTCTGTGTACACTCGAGGTCAGGCTAGCAAACCTTACTGGAGCCAAACTTTGCACCCTTCCCTTGCCCTTTCCGTACCCTCTGCCTCATCACAGCTTTCTGTTCCCTGGGTTTTCCCCATGCTCCCGAGGGCAGCAGTCCCTCACTGCTGGCACATCCGGCTGGGGTTTGCCTGGGTGCTCTCAGCGGCTCTGATGCAGAGCTCCTATTGGACACTGGGCCAGTCACTCATCTCTCCTCTGATGTATTTTATCCACTTCAACCACATGATTTTCAGGGTAAGGGACAGTCTGTTACTCTTTGTCATTACCCACTCTAGCACAGCACAGTTCCCCCGAGGTTCGAGACACCATATGCCCTCACATTCCTCTGAGCTCACTTTACCCTCATGTCCCTTCTTCTTCTCTCTACTGTCCTTTTAACAATGTCTTCCTTCTCAGCACGGTGGTCCTTCCTTTTCCCCATGCTCCCCTTGCCCTCCTCCAGGGCCGTGCTGCCAAGCCTTGGGCAGCTGTCCTGCGTTGGAGATGGGGCTGGGACCATGGGACACCCAGGATCTGCCAGGAAGGGTCGAGCCACTTTGACTCCTCTCCCTTATGAGGCAGCAGGGATTTCTATGCCTGAACCTCAGTGGGCAGGGAACTAAACAAAAAGGAGAGGCAGAGCTGTCTAATGAGCTCATCAGAAGTGACATGGCTTGTAGAAAAGGCTGTATGTGCAACAAGGAGCAAACCTTGCTGGAAGGAGTGTTTAACATCTGATATGCAAAGCCTCATTCCTTGAACGTCTGCAGTAATTTTTTTCACTTTCAGTGCCTTCCATTTTCTCATATCTGCCCTAACCTGTTTCCCTGTATATGGTTTTGTCCAGCTGTGTTCAACCTTCTTCCCACTATTCCCATCAGTGAGGTCTATGGGCTGCTTCATTCCAACCAATGTTCCTAAAGTTCCTTTGGAGGGGTGCTCCAGTGAAGCAACAATTAATTCCTGTATCTGTAATTTGTTTATCTTCTTCTATAGAGTCTTACAAAAAGCCTCAGGAGAGGGATATAAATGATGAATGCAGGTTAATAACATGGGAGTCTGCGGAAAATTGCATTAAAATGGCACACCAATAATGGATATAAAAACAACTGAAGCATGTGGTGAAGTCCCTACTATATCAAAATATTTCCACTGATAATATAAACTGTAGTTTGTGCTAAAAAATCTGAAACTTTAAAGTGATAAAAAATTATTACCTCCAAACTGCTTGTGAGAAGAAAGAAGGTTAGGTAAATTATTCTCAGTTGTTACAATAGGTGAAAAAAATAAGCAAAATGGGTGAACTTAATCCCATTTAATTTTAATTATTCAAAGGCCTGGAGCCTAGCCATGTGTATCAACAGAGCTCCCTCCCTCATCAGCAGAGAGGCAGAGACCTCAAGGGAGACAGATTCATCCCAACCCAGAAAAAAAATGCTTAAAAAGCAGGGACACTGGCTCTCCCTTAACTGGAGAAGATTAATTCATCTAGTCTTACGTAGGCAGGATGTCTAACCCTTCCAACAGCTACACTTGGGAGCTTCTTCCTTCTCAAAGCCATTTTTAAAAAATGGCCTCAGGCCACTATGGCCAGACTAAGATTAGCACAACTATTTGTAGTTTCTGATATTCTGAAAAGGAGGTAAGACCATTTCTATTTGCTTTATAACACAGAGGCAGCTCGTGGATTTCACTAGTTGCACTGGAAACTCTCTGCCAGATGTGAGGTGTTGGAAGCTGAGCTACACACTCATCAGGGTGCTCAACAGCCTATATATCATCTTTGTGAACATTTTGTGTGCCTGCATGAGCTAAGGGGAAGCTACCTGTGTGAACTGGTATCACAGAGGGGCTTCAGGAGACCTGCCACAAATCTTCAATCAGGCAAACAAACTGGAGGAGCTTTACCCTCTCATGGCAGTTCATCATTCTGCTTTAACAGGTTGAAAAAAGCTGTCAATAAGTGACATGAGAAGAAGTCACACTAATGTGGAAAGGGAAATCTGCTTCCCATTTTTTTTCCAGTAATAAACAGAATGAGAGCTGGACACAGACTTTGGGGCATCAGCTGGACAAATATGTAGGACATCCCACCCAGCAATCTCAAACCAGACTATGTTCTGTGTCAGGACACAGGAATTGTGGAGATGTAACTACCAGGGTGATGGGAAAAGGATGGGAGCAACCTGCTTAACTAAGAACACAGGTAGGGTGTATCATCGTAGTGAGATGTGTTTCTACTAATATACTTTAGCATAAATAGTGCTGATGGTGGTTTTTGAAATGAAAAAGAGGCATTGGATGTATCCTTTCGCTGGAGGTGCATTCCTAGGGAGACAAGAGTGCAAAATCCCACTTCAACAGGATAATGTAGAGGAAAGTACTGCAGTAAAGCATTTAGGTGAAGAAAAACTTAATCCATATAGTTGTCTGTTCTTCCAAAGCATTAGCTAGAAATCTGTCTGAAATGCTGTTTTTCAGTGTGTGATCTGGTAGCTCAAAGACTGCTTCTAAGGTAAGGATTTTTTTTTTTATTAATGCTATTCCTCAAAACACGCAAAATTTCAGTTTTCAGCCTGTGGTCTGTGATTCTTCGTGGGTGCAGGATTAACTTCCTGATATCTATGTTTTTCTACTTTTCTGAGAAACACAACCCTAATGATAATATATTTTCGGCAGAATCTGCATCCACAGGGAGAAATAGGAAAGGTTTAGCAATGAGGAGTGAAAACCACCAGTACAAAAGGGTTGTTTTTGAACTCAACATGAGAAAATTGATAAAGATTCCCCTAGGCATTTTTTTTTAATGGCAACACCTTGATTAATGGAGTGTCATCTACCCTTGTATAAGAACAGATTGAAATGCAGAGAGGTAGATGCTGATAGTCATTGACAATGTCAACAACTGTCACTGTCCAGAGAAAGTGAGGAAAGTGCTGAACTGGAGTCAGACTGCTATTTTTATTGTGACATTATAAATGTAGCATTGAACTCTGCAAGTTCCCAGCAGGCTGTTCTTAGATAATCATGGCATCTATTTTAGTAAAATGCAGATTTTGGGGGTATTTTATTATACAGCAGGATGGCTGGTCTATAGAAGAAATGTTGCTGGATTTGCCACAGCAATCTTCCAGACACAACATCACCAGCCAAGTGGTAAAAATATGAGTGCATTGAAGATATTGAGGATTCCAACTGATCCAAGATGAGCCTGCAAAGTGCATTTTCTTCTACCTATCTTGAGTTTGCTCAGTGGAATAACAGTCTCTGAGGTAAAAATAGTTCACGGAAAGAGAAAATGCTTTCTCCTCGGTGTTGTCTCTGTTCCTCACTTCCTACATGTTGAGATGTAGTTTTCTTCTGTGACAACTTTGTGTTGAATATCCAATGGAGAATTAGCAGGTGGAACAAAGATCAAAGTCCTACCCTGATTAATATCTGCAGCATTTCTCAACTCTCAGAACCCAACCAAACCACACAAAAAATCATTCAGATAATAGACTGTCAAATGACCAGATACAACCCATGATCAATAGGAACAACGAGGCAAAATCCACATTTTTTAGTATATCACATAGAAGGTCATTGAAATCACAGAGCTCAGATGTATGATACAAACTACAGATAAAACTATGAAATTACAGTCTTTGCAGTCATCTTAATAATCTTTAGCTGCTTGTTCATCCATATTTGTGGAAAACATGGCCTTAACTCTTTCAATTCATTATGCTAGTCTCTTTTTAAAGAGATAGTAGCATCTTTAATATTCTCCTAGGGCTGTTTTGATTGCCTATGACATATTTATTTGTCAAAGACAGATGTCCAGTATTATGAAATGTCTAGCCTAATTCACAATTTTTTTTAAACACAATATGACATTAGGAACTGAATAAATTTTAGATGTGAGTTCTGTACCTTTAGTCATCCACTAGAGTTGGGATTTATTTTAAAAACATGTTAACTCTGGGCTGGAGCAGTTAAAGAACAGTTTGGACCTAGTAATATATGAGTCATAAGGAGAGTTGTTTCCTGGTTCTGTGAGTACTTTTTGACTGATTTAAGCAGTAAATATGAAGCCTGGTGAGGCGTAAACAAAGGTTTATCTTTAAAAGCAGCCCCCCTAGTCTATTTAACTACAGCTATGATCACAAGAGGGTTAGTACTAGTGGATTTGTGAATTCAAACAGTACAAAAGAATAACCTGGTCTGCTTCCCTGATATTTATGGTGCTGTAACTCAAAAGTTATTCAGTGAAAATCAGTGGAAATCCTTCAATTTCATGCCAGAGATATATTTTTAGCTGTAAAGACAATAGCAAAAAAAAAAAAAAGAACATTCCTGGGCAGAGTGGGAATATGTTAATATTAAGTTTAAATTTTTGTAATTCAAATCTAGATTAGGAAAATCCAAATCATCAAAACCACTAGTGCAACAGCAACATGCTGGCAGGTCAGTCCTGGGGACTAAGTGTAGCAGGGTCAGGGCTACAAACAGTCCCTGTGCAGGTGCAGTGGCTGCTTGTATTGTAATTAGTTCTCTGCCCATTAACAGATATTGGTGCAAAGGGGTGGGGGGTGGGGGGGGGGGGGCGGTGTGAGATTATAGACCCTTGGTACAAGGGTAGAACATAAAGGCAAGAAATTTTTCCAAATCCTTGAACCATGAAGTTAAATACAACTCCGGCTATAAGACTGGAGCAATGCAGATGATGTCTTCTTTTGAGTTTCAGCAGGGCAGTGTCCTTGTAATTGTTGCTATTACGTGGTTATGCCCCACAAAGCCAGAAGGACCATCTTGAACTAATCAGTAGGACGATTTGAATATGTAAAAGAATGAACCATTTTAACCAAAATCACATCCATTGAACAGAAGATGGATGTTATAAAGGCCTTGTCCTGATCCTGTTAGTATTCCTGTCTTTTGGGGCTTAAAGTTAGCTGACTTTGTGAACAAGTAAAAAATCAAGCAGGTGGGGAAATCTTTGCAAGATTACAGTATGTGGGAATCTCCAGGAAGCTTTGACAGCCCCAGGAAAGAGTTTCCCTATCCCTAATTGAGCCAGCTTCAGAATGAGAGACACTGCAAAGTGCAGCAGAGGAGGAGGAATAAAATGTAGTTTTGAGGAGAAAGGAGTCCACAAGGGAAATCATGAGAATCCACTCCTGGGGGCTATAGGACTCAGACTCCTTCTGTTTTATGCAGAAAGGGCAAAGTCTAGCCTTTAATTGGAGACCTTCAAAATCATGACAGCTTTTAACAGAAGACAGCAAAGGCTAAAGAAAGAAAAGAAAAAACTCAACCCACCAGGCACCAAATTTAAACTAAACTAAACTAAATTCTGGTGAACTGTGTCAGGGAATCTGTGCTCCAAAAGGAAATTAGGGAACCTGAGGTCTCAGGGGTTCTTGACGTGAGGAGGAAGAACAGGTATTTATGATACTGCAAACGCCTCTACATGAAAACTGGAGTCTAGCAGAAGTCACTTTCTGACAGCACCACTTGGAAGGAAATGTATTTGCTTTAATTTGTGCAGTGCAACCTCCTCCACACTCAAACCACAGAAGCTCTGAGCCCAAATCAGCTTTATGAACAGGAAACAGTGTTTTAGTTTAAGAATGTTAAATTTTTTGGCTTAGGAAATTGTTGGTTCAGTCTTTATTATAACTAAGATGAAAGTTATCACATATGCATAGTATGTAAACTGAGAAGAGTTTGCATATTTGAACACTTTAATATTGGACCAGTGTGTTGACACTATGAGATGATTGAAAGAATTACTTAGTATTTTCTGAAAGGTCTGAAATGCAAATCTTTCATATCAACAAGATCAAGATGAACAGAGAGCTTAGATTTGAATGCTTGCCAGGTTTTCTAATATATTTCTTTCTCACTTTAACACAGTTTTAATTTGGCATTCCTGAAAATTATGGATGGCTAATTCACTGATCTACTGACTTTAAAGGCATAGGGGCCATAACTGACCTTCCAGCTTGGCCTCTTGTGTAATGCAAGCAAAAAGACCTCCCTGTATTAATTCCCACTTCAAGACTAAGAGTTTAGCACTGAGAACTTAGGAAGCTTTGGACTGGGTTAAAACAAAGGCTTCTGTAGCCCATGTCTGTCATTATTCAGTCTCTGACAGAGGTCATCTGTGTACACTTAAGGAAGCATAGGTAAACAGTGCAAGACATCCCCATCAGCACAAGTAAGTTGATGCTTTCATGTGTGGTTAAAAAGTCAAACCTCAATAGAAAGGCAAACTCTGAATTCTGGGAGAGAAAATTCATTTTGCAAGATAAACTTATCTCCAAATAATAAAGATGGCATTGTAGGATCTCAGACACATTTTGCCTTCCTCCTGTGTGCTGCAGAGAGAAAAGTGTCTCTTTTTGGAAGATACACAGAGCAGACTCTTGTGGAAATAAATGAGGGAGGACAACTTGGCAAGGACCAGAGAAAAAACCAGCAGCACCATGTTTTCCTCTCTCTCTGACATAGCACCTTGTTTGAGTTCAGTCACAGAGCAGGCTATGAATAAAATTATTACTAAAATTTCAAATCATGTGAGAAACATAGATAAAACTGAGCCTGAACTGCTGGAGTCCCACCCTAGACATTTAGGTGAGGTTCTTTTAATGAAACAGTCAGATTATGTGGTCGTACTTGTGATCTGGTTATTCAAAGGCCCTTTTATAGTCATTTTATAGAAAAAAACAAAACAATTTTTGAACATGATTTCTCTCTACCTGTAGTAGATGTCTAAAACAGGTCAGTTGAAGCAATCCTTAAAAGTGTAATTCTTCTTTTTATTATGAAATATGACTTTCCAAAGATGTAGATCTCCACACTGTGGCTTCAGGTTATGTCTGCTGAGGTAAATCCCACCCTCAAATGCTTCTTTTCTTTGATTTGTATGAAAAAAAATGAGGTTGTGGAATGAAATGACCAAAAGAAGCACCAATTCCTTGGTAGTCACAGAAGTGGTGAGAAGTGCAAGAGGTCACTACAAATACTTCTCTTCCCCCCCCCCTATTCTGCCCCCCCCCTTCCCTAAAGTAAAAAAGCTTTTTCTGAACTGGGGAAAGCAAGATTTTCTCGTAGAAGGGGCAATGGTGAGAGACTGCTTGTTCTTCCAGAGATCTGAGTGGGAGTCAAGACAGTTTTTGGTCTTTTAGAGGGAGATGAGGCAAATTAAACATTACTTTCACTGTTGGTATTAATCACAAGCAAAAGGCTCCAATAGAAATCCCTTCATTTGACTTGAAGTGGAAAGAATTACTTGCCTGCTTAGAAGAAGTTTTTATGTGGTGTAAGTCTGAAGAGTCTAAGATGAACTGCAACTGTTTGGTTAACTGCAAGGAGTTCTCAGGAAAACTAAATGATACTGGAGACCCAGAGGCAAAACAATTAACATAGTTGTGCAACCAGCTGAGCCTTTGCAGTTGCTCTCCACACACTTAGTTGGGCTGGAGAAACACATGACCCTAAGGGCTTGGGGCACAAGGTTCTCAGCCTGTAGACAGCAGGAGGCTTGCGGGCAGGAGTGAGGAGACCACTGCCTACGTGCCAGGCACCAGTCCAGACCATATTGTACTCTCTACAGGCCTAAAGGTCCTTCGAGGCATTGCAGTTTTACTCCAGAGGAATGTGCCTGAGCTGAAAAAATAACCCTATTTTGTAATTCCAGGTATTCTTGCCCACTGTCACTCTGAAAAAGTCAGCAAGGGTCTTAGAAGTTCAAGAGGACCATCTCCTGAAGATGCAGGAGGTAAAAAGGAGCTTGCTAGGCAATCTGTCCATAGTCTGAAGGCTCTTGGAAAATTTCAGGGAGGAATGTGGCTTAGAAGCATCTGAAGGACATCATTAAGCTGTGTTCCTGGGTTCTGCAGGGGAATGGGAGGATTAAACAAACAGAGGAAGAGCTCCAGGCCCTAAAGCATGGCTGACAGAGTCTACATATATCTCTGACCACCAGACAGTGCCAAGCTCCTTCCCTCCATCTCAGTAGAAGGGAAGTGAATTGACCCTGGCACCAAGTGAGGTTGAGCAGAGGCCAGGAAAATGCCACAGTGAATCTCCTCATTGAGGAAATGCCCCCCAGCCTGAGGCTTAGCCAAGGCTGCTGTCTCCGGTTGCTTTGCTAGAGAAGACCAAGCCCTAGTGAAGAGCAATGAACAGGGAAGATAAAATGTTATCAGTAACTGTTTACTCAGGAAAGGCTTTGAACCAATTTGTTTTTGTTGCAATAATCAACTTGGGAAGCACTGTGACCCTTGAAGGAGTTTTTATTGATCATAGCAGAATAGGCCATTAATAGAGAAGAAGTTATCAGAGAAAAAGACATTTCTGCCATTCTCAATACTGTTTTCATCAAAGCCTTTCACCAGCAATAGCTCTTTCCTTTACTTATACTCTATTTTATTTTCAAACCAATGCTATTTTCTTCACCAAACACTAAGTCCTTTACTTTGATAGAAACTAAATATTTCCTTTAATGAGCATAAGAGATAATAATGTTAAGCATTAGCTGGAACCATCATGCAACAAAACCTTAATGCCATTTAAAAACACTTAATGCACAGGTTGACGTTTGTCATCTCACTAAAGAGCAGAAGATTAGAGGTGCTACAACTTAGAAAGGAAGCATTATTCCACTGATGAGATAGTGCTTTCCTTTGTACTAATCACACAAACAGTCTAAAACATGTCATTGTATCTATTTCTTATGTTAAAAACCCTAACAGAATGTTCCTGTAACAGGTGACAAAGAAAAAACCCCAGTCTTAGGACTCTACTTTTTTTCACAAGCATTACTTTTAATTTTTCCAGAGGCAATGAATGTTTCATGCCTTGATGGCCAGTTCAGCAGACTGGAAGATCTCTCAGACTGAGAAGCATGCCAGTTTCAGACCACTAGAGAAGGCATAGACACACTGGCCTGAGACTCACACTTTTCCAAATCCAATCAGCAGTGTCAGGTTCATCACAGCTGTGGCCAGACCAGATTGTAAGCAAAGCTGCATCAAGCTCGGGGTGAGAAATTAACTGGGATGAAAGGAGAACTTTGGTGTCAGTCTTTAGCTAAAGCAGAAATGAACTTAAACCGTAAAAATAAAGATTTAGGCTAGACATTAGGGGAAAATGTTTTCATCATAAAGGTACTGAGGCACAGGGACATGCTGTCTGGGAGAGTTGTGGAGTCTTTACCATCAAAAGTTTTCAAGAAAAAAGTAACCTTTTTTCAGAAGTGACACAATAATACTGACTCTGCTTTGGGGCAGGAGATAGATTGAATTGTCTCATCTGGCTTTATTTATGTTGCACAACCCCCATATTTCCTGTATTTACAAGCTATCTCTGTCCTTGGAGCTTGTGACAGTGCAGTTACACTGATTTACACTAGTTGGGGGACTGGGACATGTTCATGACTCATGTTCCCATGCCATCGACTCCTCAGCAGCTTCCTTGGTGATGGCCAAGCTCAGAGTGCAGCAGCCACTCTCAATGAGAGGAGCAAGAGAAATGTTTTATTGCAGTGCAAAGATTTTGCTGCAAACTCTTCTCTACTGCTTGAGTAAGAGTAAGGGAAGGAAGAGGCTGACTTTGAAAACCCAAAACTGCAGATGTTATTATCTCTTGAAGCTATTAAATGATGGAAGTGCAGCACTCCTGACAAATTGAACAGCACTGGCCGTTGCTGTAGCATAGAGCAGCTCCACTGAGTTTGTTGCTAATTTATCACAATCTAGTATTTGACTGACTGAATCCTGAATTAAATTTTTATACATTCGTGAACTATTTATGCTGTATGAAAAATCAATATCTTTTTATTGTTCACCTGATTTAGGACAGATAAAGGGAATATTTCAGTATTCTCCAGGGTCAATGCAGAGAGGCCTTGAATGATGAAAGATACAGTATCTTTTGAATGGAAGAAAAACTTCAGGGTAGAAAGGAAAGAGTGTAATTTACATGAAATATCCTTCCTATCCATGACATGAATATTTTTTCACAAACGCATGACAAAACTTATTGTCCTTTTAGAAGACAACATCTAATTATTTATCACTCTTTAAGAAAGAATTATTAATTTGGAAAAATTTTTCTTTCTGAATTTCTTTGCACTTTGTATGAGCCATAAAACCTCAAAGGATTTATTTGAATTTCAATACCATCTCATACTTTTATGAAAATATACTATAACCCTGCCTCAGTAATTAACATGAAGATAGGACTCTTAGTCTAAAAACTGAAATCTCCCTGTTATTTCAGATTTTCCCTAAGTATGCTTTTGATTAAGTAATTACTGAACAGCAGTGTTAACAATTTATCTATGATAGAGAGCATGTCACAAATTTCCTACTCATGTTCCTGCAGTTTATGCTTTTGCCAATGTGTTTTATGAGTATTTATTAAAGATGATGCCTTGAGTTAATAACATAAACTACCTACTAGTTTCATAATCATCACTGCAGTGCAGAAAGCTTTAGAGTTATGGAAGTTCTGCATTGACGATGTCAACAGATTTACTGCATTCATTTCCTTATGCAAATATTCCAAAAACATACATAACTTTATAACCTTATATAGTGTACTGCCTACACGAGGGTATCAAAGCCTGTGAACATGCAGAGTAGACTTTAAAGTTGACAGCACAAGTCGTGATACTCCTTCGTTTCTTGTTTATCTGTTGTCCTAATATTAGAACTCATTTAAAGCTGGATTTTGTAGATACACAGGGACTTCTGCAGAGCCCCTACAGTAAGAGGGGAGCCTGCTCATGGTCTTTACATGATGTGTCTGTCTATACTGAAGTCACTCATAAGGAGACTGAATGTGAACTAAGCAGACATTTGTGATTCATTTGTGATCCCTGTATACGCACAAGATTTGCCCCTGCGTGGCAGAGCTTGCCTCTCTCTTGCAGGACAACCTTGTTTGCTCCTGCAGTTTGTCCATTTTCTCCTCTCTTCCCCAGGAGAAGCATGATGCTCTCTACTCTGACTGCCTCTGCTGCACCTCACCAGGAGAGATTTACAAAACACAGACCCTGGGGTAGGAACCCTGAATTATATTCAGGTCATTGAGAGAAGAAGAGGGTTAGAAGGGACCCTGTAAGATCTTGATCTTGATCTTGATCTTCCTTTGCTATTACCCAAATTGAGATTAATTTTAGTTATGTCTTATCAAACTCACGTCTTGGCTAACTTGTTTTTAGACACTTTGGTAACAGGAACTTCCTTGATTTCCCAGCAGTTTATTCTGTCTTTCCCATTCCTTACAATTAAAAGCTTTTCACGAGGTCTAGTCTTCTGTGTGACAGTTTAAGCCTTTACTTACCTGTGACAAATCTATTTTTTCCACACAATTCCTCATGTTGATATTCTGTTGATATCTGATATTCCAAGAGATTTATATTCTTTCTTAAAACATAATTCCCAAAACTGGTTGCCATACTCTGGAAGTGGCCCTACCAGTGTTTAGTAGAGATTAATGTTTAGATTCCATATCTTAAAGACAATATTCCTGTTTATTAATCCTAGTAGAATATTTCCTTTTTCCACAACAATATGATACCATGGTGTTGAGTCATGCTATGCTTCTGAACTTCCATAGCCTTAAATCCATTCCTGTTGCACTGCTACCTGGCCTGTGGCTCATTTCCCATATTTGTGGTAACATCTATGTGAATAATTTTACTATAAGTCTGTTTTCTTCCAAGGGTCATTTTGGGAGCCAGAATCTGACAATATTAATGTGTAGCTGATCTGAAAAAAAAAAATTACTTTTTAGAACTTGGAAGACATGATAATCAAGTTAGCTATCAATAACTCTCTGTCTACTTATCTGGCAAACAGATAGTCAATTACACATCAAAATAATGTCAAAACCAATACATAATAGTAGTCAGCAATCAGCAATAAATTTTAGATCAATTATTTTGGCCAGGTACAGCCTGGACAACTTTCATAGAACATTGTATAGAACTATGCATAATTTTGCAGAAAAATACATCTTAATTAAACATGGAGAGTATCTGGAATCAATACAGATGGAGAATGCATTCACATTAATCTTATTGAAAGAAATTATGTTTTATTTTAGGAAAAGAGCAGTACAGAGAGTTTCAGTCACATCTTGAAGTCCTTCTGCTACTGCTATCATGGACATTTTGCTTGAGAAGGGACTACAGGATGCAAGACCTGCATTTCAAGTGAGTTTTTTTAATTAATAAATAAGTATAGGTGAATTAATGCATGCAAAATAATTTTGGCAGGGATAAAAATGGAAATAGCTAGAAAAAATATTGAATGGATTAGCACACTTAATTGGTCTTAGGTTGCCTAATGAACAATTAGCCTTGTGTTTAATCCCTCTCAATCCATTCATCTTTGCAGCTCTTAGTCTCTAAAGATAAACATGGATCATTCCAAATGTGCTTTTGTTTTTGAAACTACTCATATTAGTATTTAACTGTAATCATTGGCATGGAAACCATCTTATAAATGGGAATGGACAAAAATGGGATATACTAGAGGACCTATTACTTGGTGCTTTAAAAAAAGAATTGCAAAAAATTTGCAGCACTCTAAAATACTACCAGCATAAGTCCTGTTGATTAAATAGAGATGAATCTACATGGAAACTCTTTTTAAGACCTTAGGAACACACTGTTGACCATTCAGTAAGTGGCATTTCAATGCCAGGCCCTGCTGACCATGATCAGACAGTGTATCTTAGGTACTTCAATTATTTAGTATGGTCTAGGTTCAAGAGCCAACATATCAGATGAGTATTTGGGGTTGCCTGTACTACAAGTGGAGAGAAAAAGCATCAAGATGCATCCATGGGTGCCTCTCTGTGTCTCCCTATCCCAGACTGTGAAAAATTTCTCTCTCACATGGACATCCATCTTCCCTTTCACCCAGTGCATCCAAGGAGTGATTATTTAGCAGTCCCAGTGTGACCAAGTTAGACAGAGAAAAGGGACTTCTCTCATACATAATGGTGGCTTGTGCTCTGGCCAGTTAAATCTTCAAAGCAACTGCTTGCCTGTTCAGGGGGAATTCAAGACTTCGAAATTAATGGTCAGGAAAAAGTGAGTTGGACTGGATGTGTTTTAATTCACTGTGATATATTAAAACAGCATGTTGATTAATTTGAAGGCTAGAGGGAGCATTTTTTTTTGCAATATTAAGGTGCTCCACAAATTACTACAGATACGAGAGTAAATGCTTTTTATTTTTTCCTTCCTGAGTTTTTATTATTTTCTTTTTTTTTTTTCTTTGGCAGTAATACTCTTCTATGCATGAGCCTAACAGATGTAAAGGGTTCTCTAAGGAGCCTTTGGTGCAAGTACCTGTGGCAGCTTTATTAGAACCTCTCTGACATTGTCCATGTCCTGGACTGTTTGGGAAATATTCTAGACTGGCCGGGGAAAAGTTTGAGTCTTAATAAAAGAAGAGAGATTAAACAAGTGAGGCACAAAGTGTGCCTAGGAGTCATGAAGTTCTGGATTCTTGCCTAATGCCACATTCATCAGGCTTAATGTAGATGAACTCTGTGTGGGTTTGCCAGCAGCAAAGTCAAACATCTCATTTGAGACCTCCTGGCTCTGTGATTATGATCCTGAAAGCATGAGCAGCTTCTGCCTTTTCACAGGCCCACAGCTGGAATACCCAAATGAAAACCCATCTGGATCCATCACTCAGCTCTGCAACATTCATTGGTACATTTTATGCTTGGAGTTGGTCTGGAGGCTTCCCTTCTACAAAGGCTCCTGCACATGACACATGGTAGACAATGCAGGAGTCAAGCATGCCCTCTCTTTAGCAGTGACTGAACCAAGAGAAGCCATGGCCCACACAGATCCTTCTGGCAAAGACAAAGAAACAGGTTGTCCAAACTGCCTTAAAAACTTTTCTTCTGAAATATTACTGTGGATGTGAGAGCTAACAATTACTTGGTTGGAGGTGGATGTGGTTGCAAACTAGGAATGACCAAAAACAGTCAAGAAAAAATTACAGCAAATTGAGAGGTGACAGGACAAGGACATCACTATGGCTCTGTGGGGCTCCTGAGGGCTCTTGGAGCAAAATGCTGGCTGGATTGAGGCTTGGAGAACAGAACAAAGGAATAGTACAAAGGATTTCTTTGAAAAATATTGTATTCAAGACAAGGGAAGTGAAGCCATTCATTGTCTGTACTCATCTTTTGGGTATGGGTCCAGACGAGCTACTGGAGAAGGCAAAAAGGAAAACAGCAAAAAACCCAAGCTACTTAAAAAAAAGCAAATGGTGAAAGAAAAGCAGTTATTTCACTGAGTTAGGAGGAGATGACTGAAGGGAACATTACCTAAATGAACGTTAAACAGTCAAAATCTAATCTCTTTGCAATATAAAAGGCTGGAATGGAAAAGAAAATACTAAATTGCTTCAAATTTCCATAGCAGAGAGGATAAGAGTGACAGGCTTGGTTGCAAAAAATGGGATGTAGTTAAACTTTTGGAAACCTTCTGTCCATAGGAGCACTTAAGTGAATCACTTAAGATATATGCTATTGCAGGAGACTGTGAAATGTCTGTTGTTGCAGATTTTAAGGAAATCATTCAACAAGTATCAGTTAATAAAGGTTTAAAGACAGTTTATCCCATCTTTGGAGGGGGAGATGGATCAGATGAGGTCCTTACTGATGTCATTACCTGTGGAACTATAAGTGCTGTGTTCAGGCAAAGGGAACGTTGTGTACAATCTTTGAAAATGAAGAATCTTACTTAAAAAGGGTCTCTTTCTATCCATTTCTACCGTAATGGATACTGCACTCTCTCAGGATAAGTTCTAATTGGAACCTTGTGCCCTCGGCAGGAAATCCCAGGGACTAAGGAACCCTCTTACTCTGCAGCTGCTCCCTGGACATTGATTAAAGGTAGTTAGGGCTAAATGCAACTATTTATCTGCTTCCTTCCTTAAAAAAATGTGGAATAGACAGGCACATAAGTAGAAGTAATGTAAGACTTGACTTCATCTTACCTACAGGCCAAAATACCTATGTTTTGGGGAGTGGAAGCATCTCCCAGAGATAAGCAGCCACCAGGGCATGGCTGGGTCACACCCCTCCTTGCTACTGCAAGCTTCAGTTTACATTCCACCTTTTGGCCAAAAACCTGATACACAAATCTCAGCTCCCAGGACCTGGTGTTACTTCCAGACTAAACTCTTCCTTTTTTCATACTGAATAATGCCACTGGAAATATGTTTATGTGAGCTGGATACTCAAGGTATTAGCATTAATCTCTAAGCTTTGTCCTGGATATCTGCTTCTGGGAAAAAAATCTTGTTTAGATGACTGATATTATTGAGAATTTCATAATCCTTATAAATCTCAAAAATTTCAATGACACAATAAAAATAAATCATCAAACCTTATTCATCAGAAGTCTCTAATGCTGTTGAAGTGTCTGATATTTCCAAGAGTCTTGCAGTCTCTGAAACTGTTAAAATAGAAACACCTTTCCCACATTTTCCTTCTCTGCCTTTAACAAATGATGGTTCTTTTAACCTCCTTCTCCCCTCTTTGTTTGCTTAGAGGATCAAAGCCTTTTTATTTATTTCTTTTTCCTCCCAAGCAGTTTCTGGAGTGTTAAAAAAGCACCACCAGTATACTGAGTTTACATTACAAACAAGTTAAAATTCCCAGTCTGTCAGAGCTTTTCTCCTAGGATACCAAGGAAAGCAAAGTTCAGCTAAACTGCACAATTAATCGGATATCACTTCTGAGTGAAGAAGAAAAGGCTGCTTTAAGCAGAGCTCTTCTCTTCTTAGAGATTTCAAGTCCACTTCAGAAAGGAAAGTTATTATTCTCTGAAAGTTATCTGATTTTATTTGTACTCCTGGAGCTACTCCATTAAGTCATGTTTCCTTTTCACCCATAAAATCATCTTAATGAATCAGCTGTGGGATTGGCCATATGTAAATGTGCCTTATGACAGCCACATTGACACGTGAATGGATGAAAAAGACATGGGCTGCATGTTGCTTTTGTTGGAAGAGCAGTGGGGTTTGTTCTGATTTTAAGACCTGAGGTAGAAAGTTTATTTCTTTTCTTGGTTATGAAGAAAATGCTCTTTTCTTATTATTCTAAAATAAATGTATTTTGTAATAATGGTGTGATAAAGAAGCTTGAGCTGTATGGTTTAGGAATATTTGGCTAAAACAGACTTGAGTGTTGGGCTACCATTCCCACACAATTGCTCTCCTTTTCCTCAACTTCTGAGAGCCAAGACTTGCTTGATAAATAAACCTCGTCGTCAGTCGGTGTAGGATGGGCTTGCACCTGTTTAATAAAATGCACTGTCTGCTGATCTCTGGTATTGTCAGGGCTCTTCTAATGCCGTGGTGGCTGCAAGGAGGAAAATGAGCAGCCCAATTAAGAGGTCCCAAGGAAATACAATGAAACACTTGCAAAGTAGATTTAACAAGTGTACTTTAGTGTGTTCTCACAGTGTTTGGAAAATATAGAAGAAGATTCCTATAAATTTTGCAAATTTTCTAGTAAAATGTTATTTTATGGACAAGTATTTCATAATAAGTAAAACAAGAAACTTAATAGTCTCTCTGCAAATAACGCACTGTAACATCTATTAGGCATTGTAAGGTATCCTTTTCACACAATTTTATCAAAGTTTAATCCAATATAACTACATTGATGCCCCACGTGGGTGTTTTTTTCCCCTGCTTTTTGCAAGGCAGAGTTAAATACTGGTAAAATACATCTGTTAAAAGGTAAAATCAAGATATTTAATTTGTGGTATTCGGAAACATCTGGAAATCTTACAATGGAACCAAATGAAGTGTCAGTTGACATATAGTGAAGATGTCTTTGTGACTGACTAAAGATTAGCAAAAATGCCATTAAAAATATATGATAAAAAGCAAAGAAGTCTATGGCCATATTCTCGACTGGTGACACTCAACAATCAAATACACACATAATCTCACCAAAAATTATAATGAAGCTTTTTGAAAACTGATTTGTCATGGCAAAACCAATTCTATTTTTGCTTTAAAATATCAATTTTGAAACAATCTTGCAGGGAAAGATAATTTTTGACATTTCTTAGCCACATGAGCTGATCCAAGCATATTCTTTTAATACCTTAGCACTGAACCCTACATGTGTTACTGCAAAATATCTTTATCTTTTTTCCTCCATCCTTTTGTCTGTTTATATGTTTTCTCTTGTCATGAAAATACAGAGAAATAAAAGGGAAAAATTAATCATTCTATGAGTTCTGGAAACATCCCCAAAATTTGCTTATTGATTTTTATCACATCTCTGGCTATGTGAGCCTAACAGCAGGCCAGCCGATTTCTGCTAAGCATTGCAAATGTAGTATTTTTAAACACTAGCAGAACATGTCTTCTCATGCTTTCCTGATAATTTCTTCACTAGATGATGCAACCAATATGAATGAAATTAATAATAACAATATAATATATAATGATTATAAAGCAATACAGAAATTGCTAGGCAGTAAGTGTTGGATCCAAAAATATCTCTGCCAAAAATCTCTTACAAAACACATATGTAGAAATGTTCCCTCAAGCACAGCTGCAGGTGTCCCATTGTGGAGACCTGGCACATACAAGCTGGAGGCAGTTTGGGATCTAAGGAGACTTAATCACAGCTACATTATGGAAAACAGACAAACATCCTAATGTGGTGACCTGTACTTTTAACTGCTCAAGGTCAACAAGATCAAAGCTGGTCTAGGAGCCTCTCAGTGAACCCTAGACCCTAGACTAGCTTCCCATAGGGCTCTATTCCTCACCAGGGACGAGGAGTGTATTTAACCTGCATTCCTATAACAGAGACAAATTCTGGATCATCTCAGCCCTGCTGTTACATACCTATGGAGCAGGGAGTCACATCACTGATGAAACAATATTTAGGAACTTTTAGGGATGAAAAAATTTAGGAATATATTTAGAGATAAATTTTAGGAACTTGGGGGTGAAACAATATTTTGTAAGATTTTCAAACCCTTTTCAAATGGTGTCCCATCCTACACCTCAGCGTCGGTTTGACCACATGGTGTTCAATGCCTATTGCAAGCCAATAATGTCCCTCAGTGTTAGATTTGGCTTCTGCCACATTAGTTTTGCTGGAAGAGGTTTAGAGTCTCTCAATATAATCAGACAGCCCCTTGTTGCCCACTTATCTCAACCAGCTTCTTTGTAGGGCTCATTCCAGAGAAGAATCCCAGTACTGCCCAATCCCAGACTCGCTGAATTGCCTGCAGCATCCTCCTTCACAGACCACAGGGCAGGATCTCAGCCAGCTCAATGTGTCCTTTGGAGGACCAGCCACCACAACCCACAGAGGCTGAGGCTTTGCATTTCTCCAGATGCAGCATTTAGGTAACACAAAAATTGTCCCTGGTTTGTGTGTGGTCTCATTAGTGGAGCTTTTCATGGGAGTGGAAGCTAATGTGTAAGTTTTACTATATTTCTCAGCTGAGGGTGCTCTCAGTCACTACATTCTGCACATTTTCTCTTCTCTTCTCCCTGTCTTCCACCAGCATGTCATGTTCTAGACAAAGATTTTTCTCAGTTTTCAGGTTCCCTTCAGCTCTTTCCTCCTGGCAGGCCCAGGCCCCAGCTCCTCCTCTGTACCAGTGGGAGGTGACTTTTCTGTACCTCCCACACCCTTTGATACTCTTTTCTTTCTTTCTTTCTTTCTTTCTTTCTTTCTTTCTTTCTTTCTTTCTTTCTTTCTTTCTTTCTTTCTTTCTTTCTTTCTTTCTTTCTTTCTTTCTTTCTTTCTTTCTTTCTTTCTTTCTTTCTTTCTTTCTTTCTTTCTTTTTCTTTCTTTCTTTCTTTCTCTTTCTTTCTTTCTTTCTTTTTCTTTCTTTCTTTCTTTCTTTCTTTCTTTCTTTCTTTCTTTCTTTCTTTCTTTCTTTCTTTCTTTCTTTCTTTCTTTCTTTCTTTCTTTCTTTCTTTCTTTCTTTCTTTTTTTTGTCAATCCCTTCTTCCAGTCTTTGTGGATGCTTTTCCTCTGATGTCATGCCAGTCCCAATCTTTTCATTTTGCTTCCCTATTTTATTCTTCCCTTTGTTCTCTCCTCAAGCACTCCTCATTTTCTCAAGAGCATTTTTGTTTCTTCTCACCTGCATACTCTACCTCCCCTATTCAGCACCCCTCCTTTCAGGTACCCTGTTCCTTAAAGGGTACTCTAAACTAACCTGTTCATCCTTCTTCACATGAAAAACCAATTATTCCATTATTTCTCCTGATACAGTTCTGTCATATGAATTTGCTGACTTTGTGGTCACTGACTTAGCTTTTGGCTTAATTCTCCCTTGTGTAGACTTGCTTAATTTTCCTCTGGAATCTGACAGTGTCTCGGTTGACTTCACCACCTTCATCTGCCTTAAAATCTCTTCTTCCCACAACTGGCTTATCATTTAATTTACTTTTCTTCCAGCTTGAATAGTCATTTGAGTATCTCTACTGATTTTTTTTCCTTTTCTATCAAGCAATTTTCTTCTCTGTATTTTTCCCATTTTGTCTCGTACGGAGATATTTTCCTCAATCTTTTTTTGTTTTCAAAACTTTTTTCCCTTCTCTATTCACTTTTCTAATGGAGAATTTCAAGGTCTGGCAGCATCCGCCAGAAGTCTGCTCCAAGTTCCCATTTCATCCATGAAAAGTTTATCAGTGACTCCCTCTCTACACACCTTGTTTGACGCATATTTGATCTAGTTTATATACTTGGTGATCATGCTGTTCCCCTCTGGATGTACTGGGAAAGTGACTTTGAAGGTCAGGGTCATCAGTACTATCAAGCTCAAGCCACTTGCCAGACTTCAAATTGCTCTGAAGGAAGGCTGCCTCAGTAACTGGGGTTAAGACCATACTTTTACATGTGGATATGTTGGGTCTTAGATGGTTTGGAAAAGCTGCTAACCTGATTCTTAGGTTTTGGGGAAAGCTTGTTGCTTTATATGAGGAGCCCATATGTTCCTGCACAAGCAGGACCATTGCTGACTACAGAAATACTCCCATAATCTCCGGATAGCTATGAAAAAGAGCATGATAATTGTTCCAACTACATAATTTTATATTTGAAAGGACCAATATCAGATAAAAGCAATATAGTTCTACAGCCTATTTTTTTGTGTGCAATTTGCTGTAACTCTAGTAAATTCTCTTCTTTTTGACTTTAATAGGTTCACAGTGATTTACCCCCATGAAAATTTGCTGCATTACTCTTAAAAGGCAGCTGGAATCAAGACAGTACATTTTTTGCAGTATTTTTTAAAATCTGAACATGCCTGAAATAAATGTCTGAAAACCTCTTAAGACAATAGATAAGCCAGCAAATCCATTGAGATCACACAGTGGATTCTGGGTTTACCTGAAGAAAGAGACAATTGCACTAATCTGCAATGGTTAAGGCACTTCTAACAGCAAACTGTGGTTTTGTCTCAGTGGAAATACCTGACAATTGCAGGTATTTCCCAGGCATCATTGTGCCTTGGAGGATTTTTTTTTTAATCATTTTACTCCTACTGCTAAATTAAACTCAGGATTTTCAGCCAATCTGTATTTTCATAAAATGAAATGTGTTCCAGTTTTTTCTGCCAGTTTAGGGCTGGATTATCAGAGTGAAAGTTGTCTTGCTAAGTTCACAGCAAGAAACAGTCACAAGCAGAGACTTAGGAGGATGGTACCACTGAAGGATACTGCACTCCTCTCCTGCCACCTTTGGACCCCAGGTCCACCATGGTTTTGCTCTGGACATTCAGGGCTGGCTGCAGGGGCAGGGTGGCTGATTCTCCCTCTGGTCACCCCGTTTATTTGGCTGTAGATACCCCTCCACTGCAAATGCAACCCACTCAGGCATTAAAGCACAGACTTACTCTCCACACTAGGAGAGAGCAAGAGAACAATCTTCTCTTTAACTCTCTGACCTGAACTAAGTTCTTGATTAGGGTTTAAACCAGCTCTCAGTTTTATATCAATAAGCAGAAAAATGCCCCAACAGTCAATATTACACCATCTTCACAAGAGCTTATGTAGCTTAGAATAGTTACACACATTCCCACATGAACAGTAATGCTGTCTGATCCTGGAGAGTGTCAAACAACTTGGTGCTGTTCTGCGGCATCCTGAGAGTGACTTTATCAGTGACAAAAATTCATGCCAACTGATTGATAACTATAGTACAACAAGTTGGAGCAAACAAGGTGCAGCAATCCTGATAAAATTTTATAGGACTTTGAAGACAACTTTCAAAAACTGATCAGAGAATGAAGTCCCTTCAGTAGGATGCTGCTGGCAAATTTAACAGCCTCATAGACAGGATCTCACACCCTGTGAAATCTTGAGGTTGGTGAGGTTGGATTCTCAAATTGGCACTGCTAAACCAGACTTTTGGTGAGTGCACATCTCATGTGACCCACCTGGAATACTTGTAGGCAAAACACAGAATTTAGCCCACTAGCTTTAAGGTAAAATTGCAATTTGACCCTGGCATAAGCAGCATTAGAACCAAGTCTTTCATGTCTTATAGTATTCCATATAGGACTCCGTGGCTACAGCACATTTATGTTCTGTAGGACACTGCCAATGGGCGACTTGTGTTCACAAAAAACCATCCAAATAGTTCTTTCTTTAAATGCCACTATGTGTCCCTACACTGCCTTCATTTCCAAATTCAGCTCCACTTATGTAACACAGACTACTGAACTGGAACGATAGCATTGTTTGTAATGTATTTCTTTTATTTGGCTTTCCAGTCTGATTTAGTACTTTGCTTTGTCACATTTATTTAACTGTAAAAACATTATGTGAATCTAGAAAGATACTTTACCCCTGAATCTTGCTTTAGATCCACTCTTTCAATGATAAAATTAGAATCTTACTCCTAGACAAGGTGTCAAAATTTGCCTAAAAAAAACTTTATTCCTTTATTTGTAGAACCTTGTAAGTAGGTCATCAACACAAGTAACCCAGGGCAAACATCAACAGTGATTAGAAAAGCATCTTTGCTCGAGCATGAAGTCAAGTTTTAATGTACTCGATACCAATGCCATTTTACTTTGTCTTTAAGTTACAGAGCAGTAAAGCAACTCATATATTTTCTATTTTGAAGTGTGTTTTGTGCTTAATATATAATGAGGCCTCTAAAAATAGTGGGAGTAGTGGACAGCATCATTCTTAAAACAAACCCTTAACAAACAAACAAGAAAAAAAGCCACAGAAATTAAAGTATGAAATATTCTAGTAGGGGACAATTAACTTGCATTGGCTCTTCAAATAATTAAGAAGCAATTGCATGATTTGTTACTGATTTCACTCAAAGGATGAACATTACAGAAGTACAATTTTTCTATTACCTTAATTGTGAATAAAAAGTAGCTTAAAGTGCAATTTTTCCCAATATAACTGGAGAAGTTACATTTTCTTTTAATACGTTTATCAACATAAATAACAGCAGAAGAAGTCATCATGATTTAGGTGCATTTCAAGACAATGAAAGAAGTAATTTTCCTAAAATACGTATTTGATCAGGTGGGTTGTGTGATTTTCAAATTGTTGTCATGAATATTTAATCAATATGAGACATATACTTATGCAAGCTGAAATAGGTACCAGTCTGTGTCCCAGGCTGGTCTGTTTACACAGTCTTCCAAGTGTTTTTTAAAGCTGATTTAACTAATTTAAAAAAAAAAAAAAAAGGGAACTAAAATAATCTTCAGCAGGTGGCATAAACTGAGAAGAAGCCAGAGAACTCACAGACTACCAGAAAATCCTTAGTTCAGTTCAATGCAGTATTGGGTGTGATGCCCTGTCTAGTTCTTCATGAATTGCTTGGGTTTTACCAAGATTGCTGAAATCTAGGGATGTATATGTAAAATGATCCATATCCACTGTGATAACCTGGGGGGATAAAACCCCCAAACCCAACACTCCCCCCCAAATCCTCCCTATACACTGGCAGGGAGCTGCAGTTTCTCACACCCCATGTGGTGTCCCAGCAGATACATGTGCCTGGCACACACACAGATGCAAGGTACGTACCCACACACCTCTAGGTCTACAGAGGGTTAGATAAACACCGTCTAGGAACAAAAAACACAGCCCTATGAATCTGTACATATAAAATATCCATATGCATCCAAGCAAACACATAAGCACAGATACACACACCTACAAACCAGAAACACAGGGACGTGGGCAAGCACATCCACAGGCTCAGGCCAGCCCCGGAAGCACACACACACCTACACAGCTGGCTGTGTACTCACATGGACACACAGATACGTGGGCAGATATATATGTGAGGGAGAATTACAATGGCTCTATCATCCATGCTAATTTCTCCTTCCTTTTTGAAGTATTCCAATTTTAGGATCCTGGAGAGAGCCAGGTCCCTGCAGGGAGATATTCCCAGAGGAGCAAGGCACTTCCAATTTTCTTTAAGGTTCCCCACCTCTCTCCCCCTCTCTTCCAGCAGCAGATCCAGGGAGATGAGCTGGGCAGTCAGCACAGCTCTCCCAGCTGCTGGCTTGGCACTTTCCACCCTAGCTTAAGGAAGGGTATAGGATGGCAAGCTTAAGATCTCATCCCTTCACCCCAAAGCCTGTGGAAGCAGGGAACCTCTGGGCAACATCTGGACACAGCTCCTTTCTGCACACTGCCCTACCCCTCCTCCCCCCACCAGCTGTCGACTTCAGGGGTCCCCCTGCACCCTACCCTTCCTCTGCAAGTGTAAAAGCCCTTGTTGCCCCCCATCTCCCCACTTCCCCGTTTCTCTTGCCCCCCGAATCCCGTCAGGAAACCTCTTCGCAATTCACTGCTCTAAACTTTTTCCTGGCTGCACAACCCGCATCCGCCGGGGCAGCGGCTGCGTCTGGTCCAGAGGGCAGAACGGGGCGGGGGTGGGTTGCAGGGACCCGGGATGCAGGGATCCAGACTGCAGGGTGTGGGATGCAAGGAGTGGGATGAGAGGATTGAGATGCGGGATACGGGGATGTGAGGACCGGGATGCGCGAATCCGAGACGCAGGATGCAGAGACGGGGATGTGGGATGCAGGGACCAGGACGCGGGATACCAGTGCCCAGCTCCTTACCGTGCAATGAAGATAAATCCTGGTGAGGGTCTCCAGCTGCTCCCGGGCATCGCGGGCCTCCCGATGTGCTCGTTAAACATCCACCGGAGAGTCTCACCCCCCAAACTTGTGTGAGCTGCTTCCTCTGGGAACAATCACCCTTTCTCCCCCCCACCTTGGATCGGATCCCGATGGAAACTCATCAAGGCCTCCTAAGTGGTCAGAGGTAAGCTGTGAGGGAAGGAGAAGAAGAGGGGGACAACGGGACGGAGAGGTTGTGATCACCAAGAGATGATCCCCTTCCTTTCCCCTCTCTTCTGGAGCACCCGCTTCCCGTTCCTCTGACCAACTTTGGCTCTGCTTAGCCAGGCAGCGCCTGGGACCGGCGCTGTGATTTGGGGTCCCTTTTCGCTGCCTGGCATCTTTCTAGATTTCCTCTCCTTTCCGGGCAAAGGGGATTGGTGCAAAGCTTTAAATTAGGAGGCGACCTAGAGTTGCAAAGACAGGGAGTGGGAGCTGGCTGGCGTTCGCAGACCGCCTCCCCCGGCACTCGGCGCTGCGCGGAGGGGCCGGCTGAGCCTTATCCCTACCATTTATTCATTGACTGCGCTCCTAGTTCTCACTCTGGAGCTGTCTATTGCTCCTGGCACGGCCGGGAGCGGGGCTGTGGCAGAAGCCCTGGAAGGAGGCGAGCCCCATGCTGCGGGGCTCCCCGCGGCTGTTTAACTGCGCCGGCAGCGCGGGCAGGAGCGCAGCCCGGTCCCGGGGGGAGGACACGGGTGTGGGGGGGCCGGGACACGGGGACGCTGCTGTCGCCTGGCAACCCTGCATCCCTGCCCCGAGCATCCCTCCCCCAGCACCCTGATTGGACGGGGCCGGGGCGGGGGGAACACACACGCTCCTCCGAGGATGCTGCGCCCTGGCACTGCGACTTGTCGCATCCTCAAAAAGCCGGGAGCGGGCAGGGTGAGCACAGAGCAGCCGGGAGAGCCGAGGCAGTTCAGGGCGTTGTATCACCGTCCCCCTGCCTTCTCGCTTCCAGCTGGCTTGATCAATTTGCTTCTGCTTTACATCTCCTAGAAAAAGAATGTATTTATGCATGTATGCATGTATGTATGTATTGGTGGATAGATAGATAGATAGATAGATACAAAGAAAACATACCAATATATGCACACAAATATATGTATACACACATATGCATTTTTATGTACAGATACATGTATTATCCATAGTCTTTGTATTATCTCTCTATATTCTAACTCCTATACAGGAAGAGAGAAGAAAAATAGTTACTGAGAAAAGATCACTTCAGGGTGCAGCAAAGCTGGATGCAAAGGGAAAAATAAAGCTACTTTTTGGCTTATATATATTTGAAAACCATAGGTTTACATCAGATGGAGTGTTAACAGAAGGTCGTGGTCCTAAAGAAAGGATTAAAGCCGGTGAGGTGAGTGAGCTGTAAGAGTCACTGAGGATAGATGCATTGACTTCAGAGAGGGTGAGTTTAAGCCATGCTGCATGAAGCACTGCTGGTGTTATATGTGGCTTCATTGCTCATTCTCTGCTATGGGGGACAGCAAGTGGCTGCTTCCTGCTGGTTGGGTGTAGTATGGAGAGGTTGTCTGTAAAATCCCAATACCTCCCTTTTCATCACAGCTCCAGTTGGGACACTGTGAATTTCTCACTCTTCAGCCAGCAGAGGCCATTGTCCACTTTTCCCTGAATGTTTCCCCCCACCTTTGTACTTAACCCCAGGCAGCTCCCCACCAGTGCTCAGTTAAAGCAAGGAAAGAGACACTGCAGTCAGGAGCTGCAATCCAGCAGCTCACATGGGGCCACTATTGTTTCAGCAGCCATGGTTCTGGTAAGGAGTTAAGCAAAAGTAAAAGGAAATAAAACAAAATAATCTGCTTCTGCTTTGTAATATTTTATGTTTAGTTATTTAACATCTGTTTACTTTTGTGATCTACCCATTACATTTGAGGTATGTGGCTAATTCAATGAGTTTTTTCTTTTTTGGAAGCCAAGGACATTTGCCAAGATGTGCATGTTAAACTGTTTCATTAAGGACTAAAGTTAAGTAGGGAGCAAAATGAAAGACAGCAGTTTCTCTCAGGTTTACCCTTCTTTAGATTGGATCAAAATGTACATGAGACATTGCTTAACATCAGAGTAAACTGGAATGAATAGGAAGTCAGTCTCATGTCTTTCAAATCATAGCACAATTTGACAAATAGGTTTGGAATACAAATTTTTCAGAGTCTTGCAGGCTGATTGCCAGGAAAAACTAGTGAAAAGAAGGATCTGCTTCTGCATTGTTTCGTACATAGCAATCATGCCTCGAAGTGAGTATGAAAGTAACTTTTTCATTGGGCAGGATATAAAACCCACTGTGTATGAAATTGTCCACCACAGGCACCAAGCAGAATTTTGCTGAGGTGTATTGTTTTATTTCCAGCAGGTCACTTAGAGCCAGGGAGGTGACCCGGTCATTTGTTCTGTGCTTCAAAAAACATCAGTGGTACCCATGGTTTACTCCCTTTCCATGCCTTGCTGCTGTGCAATGTCTGATATCAGTCCCTAACATTGCTACTACTTGCATTTACACGTGACTCCTGGCTACTGATAAACAGGAAAATTAACCTGAACAGTCAAACAAGCTGTCGGCCAAGGTACAAGGGTTTTATTCCACTTTCTTCCAGGGCTCTTCCTCACCCAGTTCTCCTGGCACAATAGGGTCTCATTTTAGCAATAAGACAACCTACCCTAGTCTTTCCAAAGCAGGATTCTGGAGACCTCATTTCAGTTTATGACTCTGGAAAACCATCTTTAGTTTTGCAGGGAACACAGCTGTGCCTCAATTCTCTTTTGGGATAGCACGTGGTGCATCCACATAGGATATGCTAAGATGCAGCCACGTACTGAGCGTGTGTTTTCAGTCAGGTGTTCAGGCTTACAGGTACTCACAGTGTGACAATGAAAAGCCATACAATGATCTCAGTGAAGCTCTGGGCTAAGCTGTGTTTGGGTGCTACTGGCAAATCATTCATTTCAGGCTAAATTGAGCACCTCATGCTACACTTAATTGTAGAGACACCCACAGTTAGACAAAGAAATCAGGCTGTGCAACTTCTGCCAGGGGACAGCTTGGAGAAAACAATCAAAAGCCCTCAATGTCTTTGACCTGGATCCAAAGGAAGGGCTTTAATATAAAATGTATTTATTTATTTTCTGCCAGTGAAACAAAGATGGTAAAGCAGCACTTAAAATTCCTGAAATAGGACTATTTTGTCTTTGTGAATTATCTATTAGTGAAATAGTAGTAATGTCTAGTTTAAAGATCAATTCCTTTCAAATTGTGCTCTCACATAACACCAAATTGAGTTCATAGAAAGCTTTGATGAGCTGAAGAATTTGTTTTTATAAAATTTGTGAATGTGATTAACAGGCTTATCACCACAAACAAACAGATGCATGCCTTTTCCTTACACAGAATTTTAGCATGAGCTTCAAGACTGTACACATGGGAGCTTTCCAATTTTACATTTGACGGCAAGAGAGTGTTCCAGCAAAACACTTTGTAGGGTTCTCTAACTTGCTATAAGCATCTGTTTTGGGACACACTCAAGTTATTTGCTGATTAAAGACTAAAAGCAAAGATTTAGAAAAATTGCAAATGTGCTTGTACAGCCAGTGAGTGACCTATAGATTGGGCCCAGCCTACCTGAATAATTAATGAGGCTTATGGTCTTTCCTCCTTTCCTGGGACCTCACAGAAATGGACAGGAACAGGGATGTAGATCAATGAGGTTTTTTCTAGCAAATTGCTCCCTGCCACTTGATTTCCAACAGCCCTGCATCTGTTTCCTGTGTGGAAGTGATGTGTGAGTGGGCAGGATCCAGTTCTGTGGCTCTGCTCTGAGCTAACAGTTGTGGTCATCACCCCAGGGCCAATCCTGGCTTATCTCTGTGTTTTGAGGCACACACCAGAAGCACCTAGAGATCATATCATGTTTTCCTGGGAGTCTGCCAGTCTCAGGGTACAAAACCCTCTTTGGATGGTAGTAGTCTCAGGGGTCTAGATGTGTCTCCACAACACTATAGTCACCTCAGTCTCTGTCTCCTGAGGCATAAAGGCAAAAAGTTCATAATGGCTGATGCAGGGATCTACAAAACCCCACAGACTCTGACCCATCCCTACCTGCCAGTTGTAAGGGACACAGACATACTCCAAAGGAACAGTCTAGTGGCACTCATCTTTCAGAGGAATATGGTAATCCCTAGGGAAGATCCACAGCAATGAAGAGTGTAAGAGGCGTCACTCTGTCATTTTCAAGGTCTTCATGGATCGCTGTGGAAAATTACGCACTGCTGTGGTTGCTGGCTGCACACCAGTGCCCACCAAAGCCCCTCTACTTCCTCAGCTGGGCAGGGCAAAGAAAGTATAACAAAAATAGACCCTTTATTTTATCTTAACAAACAACACTGATGGTCTTCATCATGAAGCTCATCATCAAAATGGAATGTCTTCTCATTGTTAAGTGGTTTTGAAGAGATTTTAGGTCAATACATATGGTGCAGAAAGTCCTCATGTACATTCAGTGCTGATCCTCTTACAGCTGATTCATGTGGCATCCCTTGGACCTTCAGTGACATTGTTATTTCCTGTCAGATGTCCTGTGATGGCTTTCTTAGCTGGCTGAAGGGATACTGGCCTAGTACCAACATGAAGAATATGCCATGACATACTCAGGCTTTTTTTGGGTATTCTGAGCCTCTCTCATGCACAAGGACAGTGCCAACTCTGACTATAAGGCTCAACACAACAAAAACCTGTGCTTCATGTGGTATGGTCTGGCACATGGAAGAAAGACTTCATTCCACACTGTCTGTGCACGTGCAGCAGCATCCTCCCTTCTGCCTCCATCTCCCATGACCATCAGTGTCTTTACCTGCCTCTTCTCATCATCTTCCCTACAGCCAATTTTCCCATTTCCTTCAGTCTCTCTCTGCCTTTTTCACCTTCCTTTTTACTCTTTAGATAGATGTCTGCCGGCTCATGCCTGTTAGCCATGTCTCCAGTTAACCCCAAGGTCTCCTTACCCCTTCTCCACAAAGAAACCTCTTTCCACGGAAAAAACCCAGCAGCTGTTGTTCATCTTTGTCAGCTACAAGAGGCGAAAAGGTCTGGCTTCACTGTGGGAACCAGCTGCCCTCTTTCCACCTCTGCTTCCTTCTCAGAAATCAGGTTTCCCAACATACTGCTGGAGACACATGTGACATCCAGATGTTGTCCAAATGGGGCTCCTTCATAAAAATACATGAGCAGCAAGGGTCCCTCCAGGTCCCTGCAAGATGTACAAGTATACACACTCCACTTGCACCCTCCAGCCCTTCCCTAGCCAAAACCCTGCTGCAGTTTGTGCAGGTGCAGGGATGAACATAACACAGGCTCTGCCTGATACGTGAAGGACACCTTAAATCTCCACCAGCTCATGACTCTGGGTCCAAGGTCCATCATCCTTCTGCCTCTTCTTACTCCATCCTTCCTAAGTCTCTGATATAGGAGGTCTTCTGAGAGGAGACTCTAGCCTTTCCCAGGAGGTGTAGGGGACAGGGCACGGCACAGTAGCACATTCCAATCTCTGCCATATTTAAATTAATATGAACAGATGACCCCATTCTACAAAATACTGACTGTTATCTCTTTCTCTTACTGTGCGGATACTTGGGTACCAGATACCAGAATTTCCTACATATTTTGCTTTTGACTTAAGTCACCTTTATGTTTCTGTGCATTATTATTCTCTTTATTAGTGTCTGAGCTGCTAGCAGTCTGGCTGCTTCAAACTCCTTCCTTCCCCCTGAAAATCCCCTAACATTTCTTCTCTGTGAAACACTTTCCCTTCCCCCATTGCTCTTCTCTGCAGGAATTACTGCATTTACATATTTTGTTTAAGGTGCTTAGGCATTATCGACAAGTTTGCCTTGCCCCTGGGGGGTGATGTGACACAATCAAGCTGTGAACCACTTAAAGCATTGACTGGCTCATAGGAAGGATTACCTGTGGCTCTGAATTAGGGCATGGGCCAAGAAATGTAGCACAGTGCTGTCAGGGGCTGTGGCACACAGATCCATTTCCTTTATAATCCTATCCTATCTATGACCTACCACATACAGAGCAATGTAAAAGATCTAAATTTTCCCATTAGCACAAGGTACGGGCTTCCTGCAAAATAAATTTTCTCACAGTCCCTACACCACTGCCTTGCAAGCCTGAAAACCCTGTTTTTATTATGTCAGTGAGTTTATTTCAGAATTCTTTCACACTGAGAATCCATCTGGATATACTGCTTTTGAAATGTCCTGCTGAGATTCTGCTTTGCCACTAGTTAAAAATGAATGGATAAATTTATACACAGGAAGTTTATTGTATTTTTCAGCTGAAAGATATTCTAGATTTTATCTTGGCTTAGATTTTTGTTGGTGGAATTTTGGTTTTTATTGTGTTTTTTTTTAATTTTTCCCAACCATTTAATTTTACTAGCACCCCTGGAAGGAACAGAGTCCAGAATTAGAAACCTGAAATAAAAGGAATGAAGTTCCTGGAAATGAGACTGGGACAAAAAAAGCAAGAAATCCAAATCAGTCACAAGCTAAGGATCTTGAATTTCCCTTAACAAAGACAAGCCATTTTCCAACAGAAAAGACATACCTGGCCTTGTAAAACTACTAGTAGCATAAAATATAATTGAGCAGATGGTGACAAAAATAGCACTTGAGCTGTTTAAAAGCCTTTTATTGGATGCCTCTTCTTTTTTTTTTTTCCCTTTCCCCTCTGGAATGCTGTTGTTCTCTCTAATTTAAGAAAAGACAAGAAATACAGGGAAATTGTGAGATCTGTATGTTTTTCTTCAGCTTGTTCTATTTAAATTGCACACCAGTAAATGTGGTTGAGAGAATAATTTGAAGTTGCAAAGCAATGAGAACTAACACTGATAGTGGAATCTTAATTCAGCTTCCTTGTGCATGTGGATACCCTCCTTACTTGGTTTAACACTGTCTTTTTTTCTCTTTCAGAAAATCCTGCCACATTCAGCACCCTAAAGAAATAGGGCTTTGTCAATAATTTGATTTTTCTGCCCTGCTCAGTGACTCTGCCTTGTACTTTGTATACTGTGCACTTGCCTTACCCTGCATTACAGGGAGAATGGTCCATTTCTTTTCAGAAAAAACATTCAAGTGTTTTGGAACTTTTTTTTTCATTTAGTTTTACTTCATTCCTGAGGTAGGGGCTGGTATATTGGTTTTTTGTTTCCCAGATAAGATATAGGCATTAAAACCTGAAAGTGTTAGTGACTTCTTAGTACCTGGTTTTTCACATTTAGGAGCTCTCCACTTTCAGAATAATTTACATGATACCTTGAAGCAATGGCTCACCTTATATTAAATCTGTGCTCACAGTTGGGTTTGTGCAACCCAGTTGTTGGGTTTTATCTGGTCCTAGAGTTTGACTAGGAGAACATTATTGTTTTCTTAGACTCATTCTCATAAGTGATGAGATCCTTTTGTATGAAATTATGCACAGATGCAGAGAATCAACATGGAGAAGTCCATCTCAACAACTCCGTTTTGACAAGGGTGTAAGCCATTGTAAGATGAGCTTCATGATGGGAAATGCTCAGTAATTAGACTATTGCTTGGTATTAATTCTGGAGTTCTAAGAAATAGAGAAAAGAAAAGAAAAAAGAAAATAAAAGAAAAAAGAGAAAAGAGAAAAAAGAGAAAAGAGAAAAGAGAAAAAAGAGAAAAGAGAAAAAGAGAAGATCCCCAAAGTAGAGATTCAAGATGGATTTTGCCCTAGTAGCTCTCTTATAGTACGGAAGGAGCACTACATGTGGTGACAGTTATCAGATCCTGGCCAGGGAACAGAAGCAGCTTCCTAAGAGCAGTGGTTTGTGATCACACCAAATGTCCATCAAGGACAGTATTTTCTGTCTAATCCTGGTCAGTAGCATGTACTTAGAAAAACTTGGGAACTGGGCAAAATAGAACATTTTTCTCTTGATATACCTCTTATGGCTTCCAGCAACCTGTGCTTTAGGGACTTTAATTTTCTTTTGATCCCATTATTCTGTTTGCCTTTACAAAATCCTGCTGTGGGGATTTCCCTCACCAAAACAGTCAGTGTGTGAAAAGCACTTCCATTTTTTTTTTAAATTTTAAGCCTGCCTCAGCAAGAACCCTGATCTACTGTGTTCTGGGAGACCACAAAGACTTTTTCCTTCCTCAGTCTCTTCAATGTATTCATGGCTTTAGACTTTGCCATACCCTTCCCCTGCATTAAAAGGTGAAAAATTCCAGGCTGTTCAGTTTTCCTTCCTCATGATTTGCTTCTGTCCACATTTCTGCCCTTCTCTATTCTTTTTTAACTTCACAGTCCCTTTTTCTGAGATCAGCACACCACCATTTGGAGCCCTCCAAAAAGAAATACCTATTATTACAGTCTCATAATGATGATATTAGTTTTCTATTTTTTTTTTTTTTCTCTTCCTTCCTAAAGAGTTGTAACATTTTCTTTGTCATTTTGACAAAGGAAAGCTGAGCTGGCATTTTCAAACTATCACAAGGAGTAGTATTTAATTTAGAGTCCATTGTATCACATGCAGAGCTAGAGTTATTTTTTGTCTCATCTGCAGTTTTTCACATTCATCGACAGTGATTTTCATCTGCCATTTTATTGTCCAGTCAGTCAATATCATGAGATCCTTCTGTGCCTTGTAGCCACTAGTTTGGCTTTTTACTATTCTGAGTATCTCTCTATATAAGTAACAGTCTCATGTCTCATTAGTTAACCATTTTCCAGATCTTTCCAGACGATGTTAATCAGTATTAGTCCCAGAACAGACTTTTGGGAAACTCAGTGAGAGGGGGTCTTCCTTTGTAATGAAAACTGAGCACAAATCCCTACCCTTTGCTTCCTCATTTTCAGGCACCTTCTACCTGCTCTTGTCTTTGCTAAGTTTTCTTGAAACTCTTTCATGAGGATATTTGTCAGAAATGTTGCAAAGACCCAAATACAGGTCACCTGTATCTGCTTGCTTATAGGACCCAAAGAGCTCCTGCAGCCATGAGCAGCACAGCTTTCCCCATATCAAGAAACTATTCCCAACAGATTTTTCCACACATTTTAAAGGCCATTCCTTGCTAGTTTTCTTAGCAATTTTCTCGTATGACAGACAGACTTATTCATCTCTTTTTCTCCAGATCACCCACAAAATACTATTAAACAACAGCTGACTTATTCTACTCCTTTGGTAACAGGGCTGAATTAAGAAAGAGGTTACAGGTCACAGATCAGCAGTTTCATATCTGAATCCCTTTATCACTTGGGACTCAAAGTTTTTTATTGTTCATTTAATCACTTTTTTTTTATATACACTCGCTCTTGACAGCTAGATTTGAGACAGATCCTCAGACCTGTCACCTGTAAAGAAAGGCTATGGTGAACACTGATGCAAAAAAATAATTTGTGTTTTCTGTTATAGCCTTAACATCCTTCAGTGCTTTTTCTATACCTGGGCTATTTATTGCCCCTGTAACTCTGGCATCTTTCTTCTGAGGTAGTAAAGTAAAAAAAATTGCTATCTGTAGTTGTGCTTTTTTTTGCACATTTCGCCTCAAAACTCCTTCCTGTTTAATGTCTGACACTGAAGCTTTTATAGATCATAAAGCAATTGCCTAAGAGTTGGCAAAACTATCTCTAAGACCAATAGGCCATTGACTGCAAAAGAGGGAATAATGTAAATAAGCTATACTGAAGATGAACTTCCCAACTGTTTGTGAAGACATGGGTATTTGTGGCCATTTGGATGGCATCTGAAGTGACTTGTACAAGTGTGAGGTAGATGCCAGGACTCATAAGTTCAGTTTAGTGGAATATCAAAGTACACTTCCAGCTACCTCTTCCATCAGTCGAGCTACACAGGTTTACTTCATCAATTCTTACCTGGCTGTCAAGGCTTGCTGTAGAAAGTCTTGCAGAGAAGTAAATGGGAAATACTTTGCTGACACTGCTCAAAAGAACTCTCATTTCTTGGACTGGCAATTTCATTTCTGACTTCCTCACCTTTCTGGTCATACTTCTAAACATTAAAAGAGTCAGAGATATTACCCTAGCAGTAGACCCCCCATTTTTTCTTCTCTCTCTGTTTCATATTTCCTGAATTGCTTTTATGGGAGCAAAACAGGAGAATGGGAAGTGAAATGTCTAACCTATTACACCTGACTGATCAATATATGTCTTTTTTGCACTACAGCAAAAAAATGAAGTTGGCTTAGGTGGTTTCACAGCTTACAACTAACTTTCTTTACTTCAGTCTAGGCAGCCCCAAAGGAAATATGTGCATACTAAAGAGTAAAAAGGCTTGAGGACATTTGCAAAGGAAAGACACTTCCCTCTGGTTTCAACTCAACAGGCCTTGCTGACACGGTTCAACTAGAGAAAGAGGAAAAGTGGCACCAAGTGCTTGCAAGAGGCCTGGCAGATTTATTACAAACACCAGCTACCTGTATCTAACATATAAACACATATTGCTAAGTACTTGAGACAACCCTACGCTCAGAGGGTGGCTGTCAGAATAACTTTAACTTCCTGAATTTGCTAGTTTAGAAAAACACCTGCTACTGATGAAGAAGATGAGACAGGCAAAGGAAAGATTTGACTTGCCATAGATTATGATCCAAGCAACTGAGACAGAATGAAAAAGGTCTGAAAACCAGTTGACACATCAGCTGTGAGTCGTGGTGCAGAAAATTAGACCTCAGGAGTGTGAAACATCCATGGCAGGAAAGGGTAGAGTGGCTGCTTTTGGATCACTATACAGTCGATGGAGTGAAACAACAATTTTTTCCCCTCTTTGTTTTAATTTAGAGTGTGCAATAGATCTTACCCATTTTTGACAACTCTTTTTAGATGTAGGGTGTTAGATGACTCACATCCTTAAACTGCCTGTCTCCCTCTGCTAATTGTAAAATGAGTCTTGCATGCACCCTGGACACTTGGCCAGATGAACACCTCTGTAGATGCTGTAATTGATGTCTGTGTCTGAGCCCTGAATGTACCTGGTGCAGTGGTCAGGGGGGTCTGCAGAGGGTTCTCTGTGGCAATGCCCATGGTCCCTTCACGTCACACCTCAGCAGCCCTGTGGTTCCCAGCCCTGCAGCTCCCACAGCACAGCCATGGAACCGTTCCCTTCCTCTGCAGTGCTGCCAACGCTGTCAGCTACTGAAATGGAGAGGATTAGGAAAGAATAAAGAAAATCTCTACAGCTTTTTTGCCTCGGGGCAGCAGAGGACTGCAGGAATGGACACGCCAGGATCACCTTGATTTATAGAGTGGCATCCTAGTTGGTGTCATGTATTTAATCCTTTTGTGCCAGCAGCAAGTTGAAAAGTCTGCATTGTAATGTTGAATTGTATAGTTATAAGTCTAATTAAAAAAAAGGAGATGTAAAAAAAAAAGTCTTTTTAGGATTTTTAAAATCTAAAATTTATTTCCATGTGACTGAATATATTTCTATAGCAAGTGTGAGGAAATAACAGTGAAATGGGAAATAAAAGCTACAGATAGAATGCTTTTTAAATTTTATTTTTGTCTTATTAGCCTTAGAGAAATAGCAGCAAATATTTTTGTATACTGTTTTGCTCTGACTGATACATTCATGTTCAAATTTTAATGTTGCTAACAGCCATTCTCTCAGCAAAAACATATTTTTGTGAATAGATTCTACTTATGTTATTTCTTACAGTGCTAAAACTCTGTCAAATAACTATGTAAAATACATATCTGTGATAAAAGATGAGTGGGATAGAATGCAGGTGGCTGCATGGAAAATGAACTTAGCAGCCTTTCACTTGCACTGCTTCCTAATAAGTTTCTCTCAGACACTAGTACTGTAAATCTCTGAGATGCTCCTAATACAGCAAACTGCAAAATAAACCTGAACTCATCTCAAAAATAAGTGACTTTCTATTAAATAAGCATTCTTCACTTATTTCTCTGCCCCCAGAATTACACTTGTCTCAAACATAGAAAAACTGAGATCCAGCACGACCACATTTTACCCTATTTATGTTTATTTATGCATGCTCCCCTAAACAAATCCTTCCAATTTCATACTTTCTGTTTTTAATGTGGAAGTTGCTACCATGATAAACATGGTAAAACGGTATAACTCTGTGATAAAATTTACCATTCCACAGAATCATAGAATCACTTAGGTTGGAAAAGACCTCTAAGATCATGGAGTGCAACCATTAACCCAGCAATGCCAAGTCCTCCACTAATCCACGTCCCCAAGAGCCACATCTACACATCTTTTAAATACCTCCAGGGATGGTGGCTGCATCACTGGTCTGGGCAGCCTGTTATTTTTGTATAGGAGACTTCTAAGTATTTAAGTTTTTAAGGCCTTGGCTTATTCAAATGAAATTAATTTCATGTGTTTTGGGGATTTGGGGATGAGATTTGCAAGCAGAAATTAAGGCTTTGAAGATATACAAATGTTATCTAATGCAAATTCCTCTGGTATTCATAAAATCTCTTCTCACTGCACCTCATTTTGGATGTGTCTGGAACCTGCTGCTGCACAGTGTGGAATAAGCCAGCCTCCACCTCTTGGGGAAGCACCAATGAAATAATTATCTGCTTGATAAACATTTCCTGCCTTAACTGTGAAGCCTGATCCAAATCTGCTTTGCCTGTGACCTTTCACAAATCCATTTCTCCAGGGCTTTTTACACCTGATGGATGCTGCAGGGAGCTTCTGGCATGTTTGCTCTGCACCTGCAAATCCTGCAGACAGCGAGATGGCAGCTCCCACACCGCTGAGAGGTGCAAAGTGTGTCTTCCCTTGGGTCCCTGGGTTGTGAGCTTCTGTTTGAGGACACTGTGAGAATAGGCAGGATTCGTCTGATTAAAGATAGATATTTTTAATGGAGGCATATTTGTGAGCTACTCACCCGAAACTTGCTTTCTATATCTCTACCTAAGGATGAGGTGAAGAGGCTTCTGAAGGTGCCTTTTCCTCTCCATTGCTTCCAAAGGCAGCCTCAGGCAAGAAGCTCAGGTGAAAATGTCTGTCCTGCAAGATTAGGAGAGATGGATCCCATCTCCTGTAGCAATTGTCTGTTTCTCCAAATGCCTGTGTATGGGTCACTCTGTGGGGCTGCTCACATTTTCAGGGTTACTCACATGCATTGGTGCTTCCTGCGTGGGTGGGACCTGCAGAGGCAGGCAGATCTACCCCTCGTTCTAGAAATGGGCTCATTTATGCTGTGTTCAGGATTGCCCAGAGAAATTGTGGAAGACCCATGCCTGGAAGTGTTCAAGGCCGGGCTGGATGGGGCTCTGAGGAACCTGGGCTAGTGGAAGGTGTCACTGCCCAAGGCAGGGGGTTGGAACCAGAGGATCTTTAAGGCCCCTTCCAGCCCACACCATTCTAGGATTCCATGTGGTATTTCCAATTTCTTCAGAGTCACCTTCCTTGCTCTGAGAACTGCACAGAAATCTTTGACACTCAGAGTAGCTGCTGGATTTTCAGATGCCACTATATTTCAGTGCCTGGTTAGATGTCTTGGACCTTGGTGTCCTCTTTCCTTCCTTGTCTGTCCAAAGATGATCCAATTTGACCTAGAATTTTGCAGCTTGCCTTCAAGGTCTGGTATTTTAAACTTAAGCCTTGAATGCTTGTGGTTCAAATCCCCTTGGATTGCCTGAAAATATAGATTTTCAGGCTTCCCTGTAAGGAGTACAAAAGATAGAAGGACTGTAAAGAAAAGGCTCTCTTATATAAACTAGTGGATCAAACACAGTGATGGATACATCAAAGTATTTGCATGCCTGATTTCTATTTCTCTCAGAGGAAATGCAAGCAGGTAAACATTTTCCTAGATCTGTCCCAGAGGCTAAACAGACTGTCAAAGGATATATAACATTTAGGTATTTTGTAAGTAAACGGTCTTTATGTGCTGCTGCACTGAAGCAGCCTGT
This sequence comes from Corvus hawaiiensis, assembly GCF_020740725.1. Taxonomy (NCBI): domain Eukaryota; kingdom Metazoa; phylum Chordata; class Aves; order Passeriformes; family Corvidae; genus Corvus; species Corvus hawaiiensis. Next base: position 72,504,144 of record NC_063216.1, on the reverse strand, counting down.
TTTTAGTTTTCACATGTAAGAAAATTTTAACTCATCCTTTTAGGCACAACTGTGTGTGGTGGTAAGTTGTACAAGATGGCATCCCAAGGAGACTAAATGACCCAAATATTTCTAGTATGAAAGGCAAGTGGAAGTACAACCATGAAACATCCTGGTATGCAGACAATAATCTCCAAAGTGACCTCAGAAGTTTATTGTTTCTTATTTCTGCTTGCAGACAGGAACTATTGTGTTTAAATCAAATCAAGCAACTTAAAAATTATATCTAATCAACAAAGAAGACAAAGAGGAGGCTACTGTACTCATTCACCTTATCTTAAGACCTTTTTTTGATCCTGATGCTGGAATGGAGAGGCCACACCAACTTGACTTAGTCTGGGACCACAAACTGCGTTAGCTCAAATTGCAACACATTTCTACTTTGTCCTTTCCCCTGCTTCGTTTATGGTTAGTGGCAGCTGTTCCTCATGGGCCTTGACAGAAGAAAGACTTTGCTCAAAAAACAGCACACCACTTTATCTGTAAAATTATTTCTCGACACTTTCAACTCTAAAGTTTTGTGTATGAATAATCCCGTATTCTGTACATGAGGTTTCATAGGAAGTCTCTGACAAAGCCAGTACCTGAACCCTTATTTCCTGAGTTTTATGCCAAAGCCTGAAGTGTCATTTTTCAAAGATTCATCAGAATGAACCTGCATCTGTTCCTTCACTCTTGAGATGAACTGTTCTACCAGAGGCTGTTTCTGCTGCACTCACAGTCAGCAGCATCCCAGGCTGGAAGAATGGGAGCTTTCAGTGCTTCCAGCATGGATGGCTACCCCTGATTGTGCAGTCTGTTTATAGGGAGGAGGTGAGCTCCTGAGTGGTGTTTTTCTGACCTCTTGCAGAACTTAATGATGGGAGAACTCATTTCCTAGACTTTATGAACTATTTTGATTTGATCTCCTTTGTCTGGGAGGGGAGATTAGATAAGTGTTCTTAATGTAGGCACCTGGGGTGTCAGCCGCCTAAATGAAGGCATGGAGTGACTTTTGAGATGCCCCAGAGCATCTGAGTTACCTGCCTATCTGCAATACATAGGAATTACCAGAGGCCCACAGCTCTCTGGAGCTGCAGCTAGAAGCCAGTCAGAATACTACAGATTTTTTGGTTCAGAGAGCTGATTTTCACTTTATCCTGCAGATACCCCTCACCTTGAACTTAGTCAAGAGGAATCCTAGTGCATCTCTCTACAAGTTAGAACCATTATATAAATACAAAAATTAACTTTTGCAGTCCCCTTAGTGATGGAAGGGGAAGATGCTTTTGCTTTGCTTTTGGAATGTTGCTCAAAACAATCTCAGGCAAGCAAAGGGGAAAAGATCTTATCCATCTCTTTCTATCTAAGGCCTAACTCTTGGCTTCATCTTCAGCTATATAAAGTGTTATGCCTTTGGTCAAAATCAATAAAGTCATGCCAGTTTAGTTGATGGGGAAATGCCCAAAGCTTATCTAGATCACTTACTTCAAATGTAACAAGAAGACAAGGACTGCATCTGTATCTTTCAACCTTAAGTTCCCTAAGCACTAAATTAAATCATGCAGTGACTAAGAATAGTCGTGCCATTAAAAATGTTCAGAGACAGTTAAAAGCCCAACTGCTCCTCATGACCCAAATTCAAGATGGCCTTCAAATTTATTTTAGGCTGCAATATGATGCTTTTGATTCCCCCTTCCCTTGATCTGTTGTGTAAATTAGACCTGTTGTGGAGGAGAAATGGAGTTTTTGGTGACAGATCATGTTCCAAGTGAAGTTTCTGGGGTGAATTTCCCTCTGACTTCTACTGATGTGACGTCAAAAATAACCCTTAAGCCAATTAATTGAATTGAATTAATTAACAAGTAAGTTACATTTCTGTGGGAGTATACCCTAGGCAAAATTACTTCCTAAATTGCACCTGGACAGTGTTAATGAGGGCAAAAGAAATTTGTGGTATTAACAAGGGAGAAGCTTGGTTAATAATTCATCCATAAAATGCACATGATATGAATGATAGTGGATTCCTTACAGAGTCAAAACACAAAGAAGAATCCCTCTCTCTGTCTTCATGGATGAGACCCATGACATTTAATCCATATAATTTGAAATCTACCATGTAAACATCCTTTTGAAAGTCTTTAAATTTGAATGTAATTGCTACCAGCTCTTGATTACATTCAGACTACATAATCTATCATTGAATCAAATAATTATTATTGCTGTTGTGAAATAGGGAATTATGCAAGACCCTAAAGGAGAAATGCATGGCAGGTGAGAAACAAACGAATGAGGGTGGGGTAATCAATCTCTGTACCATAAAATGCTAATGTTGTCCTAGTAAATATGAATTCTCTTCCACTGCTTGATATGCTCCCTACCAAGCATGTCACTTAGCCTGTGGTATGTTTTAGTTTAGTTTGAAATGGCACTACTATTAACAATTTAGCAAAATTATTATAGTTACCTTTCATTTTCATAAAAGTAATTAAACTTATCAGTTTTCTTGTTATGCAACAAGCCAACCAATAAATGGACAAAAAAAGTTCAATTTGTGGTATTTTTGAATTAGCATCCTATGCACCAGGGATTATTCAGATATGAGATTCTGAATTAATGATTTTTAAAAACTAAATTAAAAAAAAAGAGGAAAGAAGAATGATATTGGAAGAGAAGCATTCCTGTCAGTCCCTGCATTGATGAAATTATATTAACTACAGGGTAGCTACTAATACTTCATTGCAAGCTTACAATTTTTTTCAGATAAAGCTAACCTGGTGATTCCAGGAGGAGGCAGACTTTAAATTGCACTTAAATAAACAAATACATTACCATGGTGAGAAGTGAATTGTGTGCTTGGACAGACTGGGCTTTTCAAGGTACACTGAACCTAGAGGATGCACTGAATAGAAGGATGCATTCTTCTCATGGAATGTAAATTAAAGAACTCTGAAAGGAACTGTGCCATGAAATCTGCTCAGAGATAAAGCAATGAGTTAAGAGAGGAAATAATATTGAGATTTCATAATTTACATGGTCCAAATTTCAACCCCCTCATGAATAGATATGCTCATATATTTTAAAACCAGTCCTAATATATTATTCAGAGACAAGTGTAGAAGTCTGCATTTAATTGATGACCTCCAAGAATGAAGAGACAGAAAGATAGGCAGCCCCCAAGGCTATTTTGTCCAGGTGATACGTTCCCCAAATGGACTTGTAATGTTCCATATGATGAGATTCCCTATCCTTGGAGGTCAGTTATGCCAGAACAAAAAAAGTCCTCAGCAGGGACTTTCTGCTTATCTTCCAGCCATGTGCTGGCATGGGGATGCCTGCAAACTCAGCTGCCTCACTCTATAAGCAGGAGAAGAAAAATAGATGTGTGTTAAACTCAATTGATTTCACCTCATTACACCTTGCTGCCAGAAGGGCTGGTTGCTCAGATGTGTTATCCCTGTCCCTCTGCTGGCAGATTAGGGCCAGGGACAAGGAAGATGATAGGTGAAAATCTACCAAAGAGAGTATTTCTGATCCCAAGCTGCTGGGAGCAAGGAAAGCTCAAGTGAATGTTGCCAAGTTTTCTGAATAGCTTCTTCTAGACTTTCTGACTCAGGAAAGTGATCAGTGAGGATTTGCATTGTAGCAAGAATTTATTTTTTCCTTTTGTCCATGACACTTTCACAATACCCTTTAACAAAATATTATGCTTGATAGTCCTATGGGTAAGATGCTTGATGTGATATGAGTGATACAATCCTTGTTCTGTTGCAAACCTGGTCTTGGACCAGAACTTCAGAAAGATTTAAACCCCTAAGTATATGTTCCAGCAAGGTGTTCAAGTCTACTAGCTTGAAGTACTTTTACTTCCTTGATTTTATTCAAGCTTATGTACTTCAGATGTCTATATACATGCACAATTGAACATCTCACAAGGTGTCTATCTTTATCAGTCTGATTTGCCCTTATTTTCTCAGTCTAACAGCTGGTTTTAGCTGATCTTAGTCTTTAGAAAATGAGCAGGATAGAAATTATCTTTCTCTTTTTATATACATATGCAGGCAGCACAGCATGAGCAGGCAACAGGGCTTCTGTTGTAACAGTGAACACAGTTCCTGCACTTAATTGGATGATCACAAGATTTGAAAGCAAGAAGATTGTCTCCAATCAATACAATTTCTAAGAAAGTGCTTTTCAACTGCACTTTCAGATTTCATGAATTGGAAATGAACAGACCCCTCTCGTTTGGGGATCTGTGACCTCAGTGAATACTGGAACCAAAGCACATCAGACCCTTAACTTTGGAAACCATTTATGGAGTAGGGCTTTGTTTTCACTCTCTGGCCACATCTGATAGCAAATTGCATTTTTATTAATTTATGTTCTTTAATATAATGGGCAGGAAGACAAATAACTGTCTCAGTATATAAACACTTCCCTGGAAATGAACAGATGAACAGATTTCAAACCCAGTTTTCATCATATTCATTTAATTAGCTTTCTTATATGAGAGATTGTGGTATTTCAACAAGTAAAAGATGCTGATTTTCATGTGAAAGTTTGCAGCTAACTCTTAAATAAATGTGTTATCTTATTTTGGGGGATATATGGAACAAACTTTAGATTCACCCAAATTCCTTTAATTCCTCAATATATTTAAATCATATAATCATTGAGGTTGGAATAGACCTGTAAGATCATTGGGTCTGAAGTAGCTGGACCTGTGTGACTCATGCAAAATAACACATGAATACAGGAATAAAACCTGGATTTCAGAGTCCTAGTACAGTGTTCTCAATAGCAAGAGTCTTAATTTCTAATAAAACCAACACCTGGGTTTTCCTGCAAGCCTCTAACACCTCCCAGACCAGAAGAAGCATAGTAATTACTGCCTATGCACTAAACTGAATTGACAGGGAACACCATCAAAACAGCACATTTATCAAAGAAATATTTGAACATTTTACAATATTTTAAGAGAGCAAATGAATCTGTTTTCCCACAGCTAAAATGTTTACTCACCCCACCACAAGTTTTGATGTCTGTTTTAGTGATAATCTCTGCTGCTTTGAAATACACAAAATAATGAACAGCTGCTTTGGCTGATGAAATGCAGAAACAAAGTTGTAGTACTAATCTCTCATAAAAAAAAGTTTATTGCATCTGGAATAAAAAGGCAATAAAGGATTATTGTTGATGCAGAACAAACCATAACAGTGATAAGAACAAAGTAAACATATTCATCCTCTTCCTTTCTGAAATCTGACTTTCCTACCTTTCAGCAAATGTAACAGGCATTTGGATGATGTGCACATCCAAATGGTTCTTGGGAGGGATGAGCTGCTTCACTTCCCAGTGCTCTGTCTTGATGAAGTGCCTTTACCTGTCCTGGTTTCAGCTGGGGTAGAGTTTTTTTTTTCTTAGTACTTGGTCCAGTGCAGTATTTTGGATGTAGTGTGAAAATGATGTTGATAACACACTGATGCTTTAGTTGTTGCTCAATAGTGCTAAATCAAGGGCTTTTCATTTTCCCATGCTCTGCCAGTGACCAGATGTACAAGAAACAGGAGGGAGCATGGCCAGGGCAGGTGACTGGAACTGGCCAGAATGATATTCCATACTATACAACACCGTGGTTAGTATGGAAGCTGGGGGAATTGGCCAGAAAATGACAATTTCTGCTCTTGGGTGGGCTGAGCATTGACTAGTTCATGGTAAGTAGTTCTATCGTGGATCACTTGTTCTTTTCTTCATTACAATTGTCATTATCATTATAACAATTACATTTGTCTTTATTTTAATTTTAAAATAATTTTAATAATTTTTTATCTCAACTCATGAATTCTACCTTTTTTTTTATTTTCCTCACCATCCCACTGAGGAACCAGTGGAGAGCAAGGTGAGTGGCTACATGGTACTTAGTTGTAATGGGGGTTAAACTACAACTCCACACTTAATTACCTGGTTATGTTTTTGAACTACAAATGAACTATGTCTGTTTTTCTTTTTACACCCATTATTTATTGTTACTCTAGCAAGAGCTTGCAAACTTTTAAAAAGAGGAGTGTGCAAGGAATCTACAGGGAAATTGAGGAGGAAAGGAAAAGCAGCAAAGGTCTATGAAATTAACCTGGCTGATCTAAGCCACTCCTCATAAAGATTCCCTTCCAGACTCTTCACCATCTTTGTGGCCTTCCTTTGGACACTCTCTAATAGCTCAATGTCTTTTTTATGTTGTGGTGCCCAAAACTGCCCACAGGACTCGAGGTGAGGCTGCCCCAGCTCAGAGCAGAGCAGAGCAGAAGAGAGCAGGGCAATCCCCTCTCTTGCCCGGCTGATTCTGTCCGTATATCCATGGTTTCCCTGTCCCAGGTGCAGAATCCAGCACTAACCCTTGTTAAACTTCATATGGTTTAAAGGGGACTGAAACCCCCTGTGGAACAGGTTGCAGCCCAGAGGGCAAATGTTACAACAAACACAAGTGCTGAACTGAACACCCTGGCTCATAAAGCTCTGCAGACATTTCCTTGCTGAAATGCAGGGGCCCAGATGGATTCGGATCCTTGCTGACCTGTAAGGGATTCTCACATCATGGCCAGTTTTCAGCTGGCATAGATACACCAGTGGCTTCCTGCCCTCGCAATTTGCCGGGAGAGGTGGAGGTAAGAGATGAGCACAATGCAGATCTTTGCCATGCTTTTAGCTGGTTTAAGAGTCTGCTGGTGTTAGTTCATACTGAGCAATCAGTTCAGGCAGAGGGATGTGACTTCTCTCTTTTCCTGCACTGAGCAGGAACTGGGTACAGGGAAGAATCTGTCTTGTGCTTACCCAGCCAGGGCAGTGGAAGTGAATTACAAAGGATGACTACTTATGTTTGAGAATTTGGTTTATAATCCTTTTTGTTACTTGTTATTAAGAAGATAGTTCATATATAGTTCTCATATAAATCTTTTTAAAGTCACGGATGACCTATAAATCATCTGCATACGTGATGGGTTCTGCAGAGAAAGAGATACTTTAAGACTAAAGTGAAAGTTTCATTTAGAAAAGCTCTATGTGCATATTTTATACCCTTACACCTAGTGATTTAATTGAAAACAACTGAAATAATGTAAGAAAGAGAACAAAATAACACCAATGCTTTTTAGAATAAGCATTGAATAAAAAAGATAAGCAAACATTGTTACACTTGATATTTTATCTAGGGTTTCAAACCCATCAGTATATAACATTTATTAGAAATTAATGGAAGGATGAGGTGAAACATGCTGGTGGTTTACCCAGAAGCAGGGCAGTTGTGAGAGAATGCTCTGCGTGCACGTGTGTAGCCCATCACCTCCTAGAAGGAATCAATCAAAAGTGAAAAACAATCCCAAATACCATGGTCCTAACTGGAGTAGAGCTGCGACAGAACCACAGGTTTTTCAAATTTGCAAAGCTCAGTGATTTGCTGAGTTACAGAAACAGGGGATCTACCTATTTGTAGTTTATTTTTTTAATATGTGTTTGCAGATGACAGAAGTGTTAAGTGCAGAGTGCCTGATTTCCTTCTCACTTATGTCAGTGTCAAGCAGGGATAACTTCTCTGAATTTACTTAACATGTTTCTTTCTGCCCTCTGGCTTCCCTGTAGTTAGTCCTAATTAGAATTGTGCAAAGAGTTGGCTAGCTAAGTCATTCTCTAAAAAAGTAAGATAAAGAAAATAAAATTAAAAAATCTTAGATTGAATAAAGGAACTGAGATGCCATTTTATGCCAAACAGTTTTTCTCTTGGCTTGCAATAGAGTACCTGCTTGTCTAAGTAGCAAAGACTCAAATGACTTTTAGGCTTGAGTGGTGTAAGCAGAGATTCAGAGAGGTCCTATCTGTACTCCAAGCCAGGTAAGAAGCAGTTTGGTATGGACCTTCTCTACACTGAATATTCCACTATCTGAGATATATGCAAAAACTGGGGAAACCTGCTTCATGTTTGTTATTAGCACCTATTTCTTTAAATGTTGCCTCCCAGAAAATAATGTGCTATTGTGGAAATCTCAAAACAAAATATTTTGGTGTTCTGAAGAGTATTTTGTTTCTTTGTTTGTTTGGTTTTTTGCTGTACATAGACGTTGTAACAGTGATGGCCTGCATCCCTGAAAACCTCTTTAATGTAGGACAAATAAGTAATTTGTTAGGGTTGTGTTGTTTTTTATTTTTCCTCTTGAGAAATAGTAATTCGCATCTGTGTAAAGCAGAAGAAAGTCAGACCAATGAGATTATGCTGACAAGTGCCTGATACCAGCAAGAGGAGAATGGGAACTGACTGTCTGATGGAAGCAGACTGTACCTTTCAGCTCAACTAAGTAAAAGTCCATTATTCCTGGGCTGCTGCATCAGCAAAGCAATTAAATTAAGGAATTCTACAGACTTTCCACATAGTTAAAACGAACTAAACCAGATTGAATGTAGAGCATTACACACCAGGGGAGGAGAATAAGGAGGGTGGGGTTAGAAATTGAAAATTCCAGGGTACAAAACAAAGAGAAGTAAAATGCTCAGCTATAGGAAATGATTATTATGATAGTGAAAAAGAAATGTTATTACTGCTTGGAGTATTTAAATTCTATTTTATGAACCTTGGTTTGTATTTATGACCTTCTGAGATCTCTGCTAAGATAACTGTGTTCAATTCTCCATGTACCATGAAGTGTTTTCTTAGACCATTCGTGCCTGTATGGGTGGAATCTGTCGTTAGTTGCGAGAGTGGTGATACAGAAATATCTGGCTGTTCCATAAATAAATACTGTACACCATGTTTGTGAGGACTGACCAATATCAGCTTTTCTCTTTGAGCTCTGAAGCTGCAAGCATCTGCCTTCAAGCTGCATGATTCCTTCTGGGACTTCTCTGAATCCAAGTGATCTCCTTGAGCAATGGATTCATTTGATGGTTAACAGTATTGCTGCCAAGAAGAGATTGGTCATATCTTTAGGCTAAGAGAAGGAATTCTGCAGTACTAGCTAACTCCTCTCCACAGGGGAAATCAGCATATTCTTCTGGTTATGCTGCAGTCCTATGATCAATATATTTGTTCACATTTAATGCTACATGTGAAAACCAGCATTCTCATTCTGAAAAAAGCTGCAAGCAAATAGTGACCCATATATAGGATTTGTCTTCTTTCCAGCTTTATTCTTAACAGAACTTATGTGGAATTAATTGTAAATAGCTGGATTTTAAGGTGTCTTGAATTCTTTTTGAGGAAAGTTGGCATTTAAATCTTACTCTGCCTAGCTAGTCAATAACAATGTTCTTAGCTTCTGAAACTTGGACAGATTTATAGCTTCAGCAAACTTTCACATTGCCATTTTTAAATACACATCATATATTTCACAGATCTTCTCAGCAAAATTTTTAGACATGCCAACGCGATTTAGAAGTCTAGAGTATATTTAAATACGGCTGAAGCATTTGGGAAAACAAACCCCAAAGACTTTCAGTAAGATTTAGACCATCCACAAGTTAATTTCCAAAATGGCACATGTGCCAAGATGTAAAACTATCAGATTCTCTGATACACATGACAAAGATATTAATCTTAAGATCCCATGTTCTTAAACCAGTGGATGACTGAAGACATTGATAGCTCAGCTTCCTATTGCAAGAGTCTGTCAAGTCCATACATTTGTGGTACCCAGCATATGAAAAACCAGTGAAACAGTGAAAGTGATGGGAAGATCCCTGAATCTTGTGGCTGCACATCACATGGGGTAACAAGCAAAACACAAGTTTCTAACCTAGCCCAGTGTAGCAGCAGTCCTCACATACCCACATCCATGGATAAAGAGCAAGAAGAGTGTTTCTGGTTTTCCAATAACTTAGGTGTATTCAGATGAGGTAGAAAGCCTGTTTAGGCTCAAATGACCCTACTTGCTGAGAGAGATGAACTTACATCTGTCATGTGTGAGGAATTTTTAGTGCTATCAGGAAAGTGATCTCTGAACTGCTCCTTCTGGTGGTTCCTTGCTGCAAATGGGACCACTAGCAGATGACTGAGATGGAAATAAAAAGCTGGAAGGAGCCTTTAACTCAGGTAGCTAAAGCAGATCTCAACAGAACCCTTATCCCTACTTGCCTCAGAAGTGATGCTTAAAGCTTACTTTAGGGGTGGGGACGATGTCTATTCACAAAGAAATGGTGCTTGTTTTGAGGTGTCTCTCCTATCTCCATTTACTGTTTCTGGGCTGCTGGATTAAAGACCACCTCCATAGAGTTCCAGAATGCAGTGAGTGCTGCAGCCAGGGAAATTCTGCCTCAGAAGTGACTTTTTTCCTTCTTTCACTTTTTTTTTCTTTCTTGTTTAGGACTTAGCTTGATGCAGGTTGAGACTAAGCCTGCAAGCTGTCTGCTGGATGTTTCCATTAGTTCCACGGCTGCAGTAAGAGCTGTAAAATGACCAAGTATGTCAAACTTCTCACAGTGTCCACTAAGGCTACTAAAGCTCACAGCTCTTGAAAAGGCTTTCAAGGACCCTGGAAGCCCTGAAGATACTTGAATGGAGCTGGACTTTTAGACTGAACTGCAGAAAGCCTCAGCTGCTGCAAACCCACTGAAATGTGGAGTGCCTTTTTTGCTGATTGCTCCAGACTCTCAGATCCTGGGAGCCTGTCTCAAGCTGTGGCTAACAGCATAATCCACCTGGATGTTTAACAAAGCTGGCTACTTGGAAGTCAGAAGCCCTAGGAAGGCTGGCATATTCAGCTCTAGAGGTTTCCTCCTTACAACAGGATGTTCTGGGCAAAAAATCTGCAGCTCAATGAGTATTAAAAACCTATTCAAAACACCAGGCTCAAAGTTTTATGGTAAGACTGGACTGCAGGATATGAAGTTGCAGCCACATTTATAAATGCTGCCTTATATCTTTCATTATGTTTTCATAGCACTTATTCCAATGGAAACAAAAAGAGAAGAGTTACTATATACAATGTGGGACAAAGTGATTGAAAGCAGTAAGTTGACCTATCCCCCTTCATTACCTTTGTGACATATACTAATTCCCATATTTTTAACTGCAGGATTTTTTGGAATTGTCTTTTCCTGTGGATATTTGAATTGGATGAGGGCTTGAATTACACAGCATGTAAGTCTCTGAATTGTTATGAATTAATAGGAACGTGGACAGAACTGCGCACTGTTGTGTTTTTGCTCAAAGTTAATTTATCTTCCTGAGATCTTTGCTGAATTTAGATTTTAGGATCACAGCTAAACACCATTTCCAGGCACAGTGAGGATAATAAAATCCTTAGGAATAGTCAGCATGGCGTCACTGAGTGGAAGCCTTGCTTGACCAACCTGACACACATCTGTGGTGAAGTGACTGACCTCTTGGATGAGGGGAAGGCAGAGGGTGTTGTCTGCCTGGAATTCAGCGAGGCCTTTGACAACGTGTCCCGTTAGACCCTCATAGAGAAGCTTTTGATGTACACACTGGGTGAGTAGACTGAGGTGGACTGAAAACTGAATGTCTGGCTCCAGGGAGTGGTGATCCACAAATCTAGCTGGAGACAGTGGCTAGCAGAGTTCCTCAGTGACCACTACTGGGTGCAGTACTGTTAAACCTCTGGATGATGAGGCAGAGTGTAGCCTCAGCAAGTTTCCTGGTGACACCAAACTGGGAGAAGCAGCAGAAGCACTAGAGGGTCATGCTGCCATCCAGAACGACCTCAAAAGGCTGGAGAAATGGGTCAACAGGAATGTCATGAGGTTCAACAAAGGGAGTTGTGAAGTCCTGCACTTGGAGCACCCCCATGCACCAGCATATGATGATAGCCTCTTCAGTGGAAAGAAGCTTGGCAGAAAGGAACCTGGAGGTCTTGGTGGACAGCAGTTTGAACATGAAACTCTCAGTATCAAAGTGAATATCTGTACAGATTCCATTTAGATATCTGCCACACTTTTCACAATGTATGTGTAAATTGACCTAAGGGCCATCATTTAGTCCCCAAACCTAGTTAATACTGTACTGCATCATGACTTTCATATCCAGCTCTTCTGAATTTGCTGTTAATTCCTCCTACAAGTTATCAGAAGAAAAGGCCTCTTCTTAATAACAAAATACTGATCTGAAAATGTTTCATAATATTTTTTAGGGTGGGATAATTTCACCTGGGCATGTTCCAAGGAAACTTTCTTGGACGACTTTCACTTTTCAGAGTGAAGAATCACAGTGCAAATCTGTTTCATCATCTAAAATTTAAAGACCATTTACATAAGGCTAATCAGGGAAAGGACAGAATGATCAGGATTGCAAATGTCTGAAAATAAAGATAAGACCAGATCTGCTGGAATGAGCTTTCCGTGTGGTGCATCTCAGATGATGGAAAGCAGCTGTAAAGTGGTATAGCCAGCATTTGTGATTCTCTGCATCAGTGGAGCAATGCCAAAGAGTTCTGGTATATCAACAAATCCAGGGCAAGTGGCAGCTGCATCCTTCTAGACAGATAAAGCTTATTCTGCTGCAAGTAGTGTGCAGAAAACATTTGCATGTACACAGTAGGCTATTTGTTTGCATGTGTACATGCCTGTGTGTTTACACGTACACACCCACAATTCTGCGAGTGTGGTGGGCCTGGTAACACCATCTGGTGTTACATTTACCCATCATCTCTGCTGATAAGAGCAGTTGCCTACAGTCTTGTTAAATGTTACTCGGAAAGCTGAAGTCCTCCACATCATCAATAATCCTTTTTGGACTCTGGCAGAATAAAGGAGAAAAATTACAAACAAAACAAAATCCAGATGCACATATTAGGTAAAAAATTCTGGTGTGTCTGGGCATGTGGAGGGGAGTCTGGAACAGATTGTCTCTAAGTGGATGCTGGGACTGGGAGGTTGTGTAAAATGGACAAAGTACCAGGAAGGGATGGGGGCTTGGGGAGTAAGACAGTTTGGAAAATTGTTGCAAGTACATTTGTTGGTGTACATAGGGGGTAGCATGAGAATCTGGAACCTGGAATATGTATAGATAGGATGGCTAAGGGCTGCAGATAAAAGGGAATAAGATTTAACATGAAAGTACAAAAAAGAAAGATCTTAGGGTATTAGGGAAAGAAGCAATCATAGCAGTTGTTCAGGGAAAAAGATTGGCCCAAAAGACCAGGAAGGGGAAGGAAGTGTGGGGGTAGGTCAGTACTGGATGGGCCAATAACAGCTTTGAGCTGGGTTCAGATATGTGAGAATGTAAGAAAAGAGGGAAGTCTCAAGGAAAAGTGAAGATAAAACTGACTTGCCAAAGAGATAGGAAGTGTTTGGGTCATACTTGTTTGCTGTGTGGGAAGTGATGAATGGGACACTCAAGCACAAATTATCCTTGCTGGGACTGAAGTGTGCTCAGGAGAGAGAGTGCTATTGCTAATTTCAGTTGCTAGGCTCAGAATAATCTCTCTTAAGCATCCATGAACGGTTGGGTTTTTCCCCCAAGTCTTCTAATTTGCTCATCTCCTTGTAGATTTTCTTATATACACTGAATAGAACAGACCAAATTTCAAATCCCTCTACAAAGCATTCTAGAACTATCTAATCGTTCTAAAAAATATGGGTTTTTTCCTCTGGAACAACAGTATTCTCAGTACAGGCTTAGCTGTTTTGATTCAAACAAATTAGTTCTGACTCTGCCTGGATAGCCCTAGCAGGGAAAAACCCTTAATCAAGATGTTTAGCAAAGTTACGAGACACTAATAAAAGATCCTGAAAGAGGGAGTATCGAGCAACACTAATTACAGGAAATGCTAGAATATTTATAGACACATACACAGATATTTGTAGAACAACCTCTAGGCTTTAAACTTTCCTGGCCTAATCTCAGCGGAGAGACCCTTTCAAGTGATAACCTAAATATTTTGGTTCAGTATGTTTATAAACAACCCATGGATTTCCTTGAAAAAAATGAATGGAGTCTGGCACATGTTTGGGGTTATGGCTGACTGTACATTTTATTCATTAGGGAGTATATTTTGCTATAAATACTTTCTTTATTTGTTTGGAAGAAACCGCATTTTGACTGATTTTTTGAAAGATAAAGCTGAAACAATCATTTACAGTCATGTTTTATTATCTGCTGGAGCTTCAAACAGTGCCTAATCCAATGATTGCTGAAAACATTTTCGATTCAGAAACAGTTTATTTTCTCATATTACCAACAATATGACACTTTGGGGAGTTCATTGCAGCAGAACTCTGAGAAGTCATACTAGAAGAAAATTTGGCTTGATTTTTGTTTTTGAGCATGAGAATCCTTCATACTGACCTAACAATTATCCAGGATAATTCAAAACACATTCAAAATGGCTGTAATTTCACATTCATCCTTAAAAGCTGCATTTAAGTTTGGTGTATGGTATGAAAACACAAATCACCAGCTATGGAAAGCCAGCAATATTGTGGTGATAACCAGGTGCCTGATAGAACAGCCCTTTATTCACAGAAATGACTTGCATTTTTCCAATTACATAAGAGCTGGAAAACTGTTGGTTTGAACATTAAATCTTATTATAGATTACTGTGGGTTACAGTGGGTCTACACTCAGTTTGCTGTCTGGTAGGAAAGGAATGCTGTTATTCACAAACATTTAAGTCACAATTATGATGCCCATGAATCTGTAAACTCCTGTTCAAATCCAGGCAGCAGGAAAGGTGCTGTGTTGGTTCATCTGGCTGCAGGTAAGGGCTATTTTCCCTGTTATAGAACACCCTCCTTGTTGCACACCAGTCTGTGCCCCAGGAACGAACACTGCTGCACAGGCACATCTTCAGGCAAACACTCCAGAGCATGACATTTACTGAGGTGTTACCAGGACATGAGCACTTAGGACATGAGACTTAAGGATAGGAAAAAAACATCCAATATTAAATTGCCAACTTCTTGGACAGTCTTATCCACTGCACTGAACTTTGCGAAGATGTCCCTTTACGCCATCTGAAATCTTGGACCATGATCTTTTAGGATAGACAGCAGTTTATCTAAATTGCTTGCCAAGAGGAAACACAGCACTAGATTTGCTGCTACTCAGCTAGGTATTTATCACAATACTCTTCTTCAACTGTGTCCTGCTGCTGTTAGGCATTGTCTTCATGTTTCTTTTTACCTAAGATAAATAAATTGGTGTCATCTTGGAGATTTAGTTGCAAATGCAGTTTAGAGGTAAAAAAAAAATATACCTTGCGAGTAAGTTTCTTAGAGCAAAAAAACCCTCAAAATCCCTCATAACTCTCCCAAATTATAAACCTCAGGAGAAATTAATTAGAAATATTAACAAATAGAAGTAGTGAAAATATTACATCTTGAAAATATTACAGGTCCCTTACTATTCTTTAAGTCAAGCAAATCTAGGTAAAAAAAGCAGGCATTGGTGTTTCTTTTACTGCTTACATGAGCCATAAAATAAAACGTTTGGAAAATACCAGTATTAAATGACAAATGAGGTAATTTAGAGCACAAATAATACTTTATTTATCAGAAGTGAAATAATATAGATCAACCCTTACAACTTCTGCATCAATCTGCTATTTGGAGTAAATAGAAAAATAAAATATTTCCTTTAAAACACTCAGATGATTTGTTTCAGGGCTCATAAACATCTTTCATAAACAGCAGTTTAGTAATACCTAATGTTAAGTAATACCAGTGGTGCTGTAACTAATCTAGACTATGGATGCCAAAGAAATAATGTTTAGAGAGTCTTATTAGACTGATCTAATTGAAAAATGAGATCTGCTGTGGGGCATAGAAACATTTTGAAGCTTGTCTATTTTTTTCCAGACTGATGTGATGTTATTGTTGCATATATTGCTTTAAGAGACACAAAAATGCTGAGGGCAAGCAAAATGTCCTTGGGCCTTTTGAGGCTGGGTTCTTACCTTGAGCTTATGTGTGCACTCAGAGGATGGCCACAGCCGGTTTGCCTCCCATTCCGAGGTGTGCTGGGCAACCTGGCCACCTTCCCTTTGTACAGTGCAGCTGCACACCGGAGGAAGGCTCCTTCCATGGGATACATTTCAGGAAAAGTGAGTGGGGCTTCTCCTTTCACACTGGTGCTCTCAGAGACCTGAGTGAGAAGGGTGGGTAGATCGAATCCCTTCATGCATTCAAGAGTGCTTGGATGTATTTTGGAAGCAGTCTTTGAATATCTGCTATGTCATTTTCTGATCTTTAAAACAACTTTCTGTCATGATGCACACAGAGGCTGGCTGTAGTTACACTTTTTATGTGCTGTGATAACATTCCATCATATTAATTAACAGGATCCCTTGCTACTCTGCATTCTCCTGTCCATCTACTGATTCCTGCTTTACATTTAACACTGTATGCTTGTAAGCATCTATACAACACTTATCATGCTGCGATCAGGGCCCATGACTATGTTTCCTACCTCAATGACTTAGCAAACAGCCTTAACACTGGTTTTAAAGGCACTGTGGTGGTTTGAGTGACTTACTGTGCTGGAAATTCTGAAGTAGAAAAATAGCCATGCTACCCAAGATAGGTAGACTGTTTATGCTGGGAGTAGGATTCAACTCATTCTAAGACAGATTTATAGTAGGAAAGATGAATCACACTCAAAAAATTTTTTTCTCTCCTCTTCTGAGTATGAAAAAGATGTTTAAAATGTGTCTTTCCTAGATGCCACTGGTAGCTGCTGTGTCTTTTTGTAATTTATTATATAAAGAGTAACATATGTCAGCTCCAGCAAACAAGATACTTATTTATCAAATAAATGAATAAATAGATCCATCACTCTTTGAAAAATACTGGGACATTTAAGTCAGGCACTTGAAAGCAGCATTATAGTAACAGAAAGTGTAAGTCATAGCGATAATGCTGGAAAGCTTTTATCAAATTAAGTGAAGCGTTTGGATCAGCTCCCAGCAGCAACGGCTTCATTTCTCAGAAACCAGCAGCTGGTTACCTGCAGCACCTTTGCTTGCTGTTCCAGCAGAGTCCTCATGTCCTGAATGGATGCTGGGAATTGCTTCCAGGCTCTGATCAGTCCTGTAGATTAAGACAGTCTCACACAGCTGTGCATGGGTATGGATTAATCCTTTCATTGAAACACTGGGATTTGAAATAGGAGTTGTTAATTTTGGTTGATAGTATCTTGGCAGAGAGAAGACAGGCAGATCCCTTCTCCTCCATTAGTAATTCTTGTTTCTGCTGTTTTATTAAAACAGCTCATCATATTTGTAAGCTTCAGTGAACTATTCTCCTTAACATACTCCCACACAAGGATCCGTTGAACAACTTGCATTGTCTCAGCTATTTGAGGATAAACATTTCTTCAGGAGTGATCATGAAACCTGCAATCGCTAAAGTTTCAAAGACAATAAATATCACCTTCTTCAGCCCATTACAGGGGGTAATTTCTTTGCTACTTGTGGAGATACGAGTTAGGAGGAATAACATCACCCTTAAAAACAAGGGCAGAAAAAGAGGGTAGTAGTAGGACCTTGGCTCAGGAGTGTGTTAAAAACCATGTTCATTCCTGGAAGGAATGTTAGATGAAAAAATATTCATCAGTTACTAACGATACAAGTTACCTTTACAATGAAGGAGTCACCTTTCTCTGGGATTCTCATGGGTTGTTTTCATAGTCCTTAAGCACAAACAGTATTTATCTAAATCAGACAAGGCGTTAAAAGACTTTTAATGGATAATACAGTGAGAATTTAGTAAATAAACATTGTGTAGAGATTAATTTCTTGAAATGCCTTGCTCCCTTAAGCTTATTCTTACATTAGAGTAGAACTCAGGGATGACTTAGGCTTTTGGGAGCCTTGCATCTCTAATAATTTGTGGGAGTAAGCCTCCTCCATCCGTAAAAGTGTATTGCATTCCAGCTGCCTTAGGTAGCTCTAATGCAATTTGCTTGGATGCAAAAAGCAGTATAGTAGGTTTGCATGGCAGTTTGCCCGGACTAATATAGCAACTTCTAGATGTTAATTAGCCACAGTGGAGCTCCACAATAAAGCTTGTTGTTCAGCACTTGCTCAGGTATCTTCATGCTGCACAGCTTTATGACAGATTGGTATAAACATGGGTGCTTCTAAAATTGTAATTTCTTGCCTGAGAGAAAATTAACGTAAAAATACCCATGCAGATCCCATGTTTTGTAGCTGCCTGCTGATTTACAGATCAGGTGCTCTCAGTGGAGGCCAAACCTCCCCTGCAACACCTCACTCCATCAGCAGGGAACTTTTGACAGGACTAGGTCTGAGAGGAAACACTTTTTAGCCCTTACCATGCAGTGCTGTTAAAATGGGATCCATAAACTCCAACTCTGTCCTACATTGTTCTGTTGATGTTGCAGAACTAACTTAAATAAAGCATAATTTAAACATATTTAGAGGAAAGGTTGCCTTGAGTAAATGATTCTCAGTAGAAGCTGGAGGAAGAGGCTCAATAAATCCCTTATATCTATCTTATCATTTGAGGAATGCCTGTAGGCTTCCTTCAGGGCTGTATTCATCATCCAGTTTGGAAGCAGAGCAGTAGATACAGTGGGAAGCTGTAGAGACCAGGCTGCATCCAGTTTTATTCTAGTTCAGCTCTGTTTGGGATGGTTCTGTTAGGAGTCCGGCTTCTCCACTGAAGTTATGGTTAGATACAAACTCAGAGAAGCAGTAGAGACCCACATTGTTCACTCCTTTTTTCAGCTTTCTAAAGCCTCATCTGTTGCCTTTCCCCCATTCATTAAGCTAGGAATAATAACTGGTGTAATGCTTAAAAAGTCAATATTTTGAGGAAGAGAGGGCAATTTCTATTTGGCCCTTTGTCTTGTTGGTTTTGAAGTGTAATTCCATGTTTCTCTTCTCTGTGCATGTAGCACTGGTGAAAGGTGCCAGACTGACATGCCTGGGGAATGAATAACTCTTTTTATGCACAGTTGGTGTCTGAGTACATCAGAGGTTTTGGGCTAGCAAATCTCCTTAATCCTAAGAAGTAAATTGCTAAAAGATGCTGTCGGTAAATGTTAATTATTTTCCCTGAGATGGAACTCAAAACCAGAGAGAAAGAAGATCAAGAAATACAGACATGCCTGATAATTCTGAACGTATCACCAGGAAAGGCTGCTCTACCAGGGTGATAAGGGAGTGTCCTGATCTCCCATCTTGTTTTGAATATGCCTACCAATTTCCTATCAAATGTCACAGGCTCCAGCCACTCTGCAGCTAACCCATGCAATGGAAACACAAACCTGCAAAAACTCAGCCATTACCTCCTTGGTCGTGCATTTCCTTTCAAGGCAAAACAACTGTGACAGTTTTTCTTAAATTGTGAATTTTCTACTCAAGAAAAACAGCAGTTCAGATTTCTGAAAATAACTGTCGTCTTTGGATGCCAGAGCTGAGAGGTCTAAAGGAATGTGCCAATTAATTGACTAGGGAACTTAAAAATGGAAACCTGTCAGATGGATATGTCTGGACCGTAGATCAGGAGGAAAGGAAGATGGAGAGTGTTGCAGTGGGGATCCTGCAACACGCATATATCAAACCAGGAGTCCCGTGGAAAGGAAATATATATGGACAGACAGATTCTTGATAGCTGTTTCAGAGATGTTTATTTCTCCAGCCGCATGGCCGGAGCTCTGCCCAGGAACCGTTCCAGTCACGGGACCAAGGGTCCTTCTTCTGCGCAGGGAACACAAACCAACCAATGGGAACGAGGCTGAGCAGGGACAGGGTAGCCCCGTGTCTGTGCCCTCAGGGCCCCTCTCCCAGGGCTACACGGCGGGGGAGGGACCCCAACACCTCACCCGTTTTATTTTAATAGGAGAGCAATGTGTGTGCTGGCATTTCTAACCAATCATGCAGCTTGGAGTAGGCACTCTGAGCCAGGTGATACTAATGGGGAAGGAGCTATTGCTCCCCATCCTCTCTCCTTTGCCAGTCTTAACTGACTCATTGCTTTGGAAATTCTTGGCTACCATATTCATTCATTTCTCACAGAAACTAAGTGTTGCAGCTAGAAATAAAACAGAAGATGGCTAGTAGTGATGTATCTATGGAGAATTCATAATGCATGATTTCACGTCTCAGAAACTTCAGAAAAGTTATAATTTATTCCTTTTCCTGCTCTGCGATATGTCTAATACTTCTGGTATAAAAACTGCATGATCCAACTGCTCATATTAACAGCAGTATTGAGAAGTGTTTAGTGGTTATGAACCCTTCATCCCAGCATGCACAATACTCAGGATACTGGGACAGCTGCACACCTGATAGCGGAAGAATGGGCCACCCTCGATACAGCAGGGGGGTTGAAGACTGATTTTCTTGGTGTCTGTGCCCTTAACTTTCTCCCTGTGCAACTCACACAGCTTCTAGTTCCTTCCTGATTCCTCTACAGGTTTTCTGGGTGAATAGGAGGCCACGCGCTGGCTTTTCAAAATTATTAATGGTTGAATATTGGGGCAGTACTGAGTTAAGTGGCTCTGGTTTCCCTCTCTCCCAGTGCCTAAGAAGCTGACTTTCACCATGCTGGTGGAACTCCTTTGAGTCCTACCTCTACCAACATTTTTTATCAAATGCTTATGAACTCTATCCTTGGAATAGAATACCACCTGTACTCCAGTAAAATTAAGCAGCTTTTTAGCAGACTAATTTAGCATCTCATGTATTAGATTCATCTTATTCTGAGCAGGTGCCAGAATGTTTTTTTCATGTCAAACACTTGGACTACTTAAGACTACCTTTGGTGATGATACATTGTCTTTTAGCTCAGAAAATCTCCAGCACAACTTTTTCTCCTTGCAAAACTGACTTTTTAAGAGAAGCTTTTTACAAAACATGTCTACTCTAGATGAATAACTTTGATATCACCTCCAAAACTAATTCCCCATCAGCCCTAAATAGTTTGAATGTGAAAATTCCTTATGGCAGTTGTGATTGATGGTGTCTGAATGCAGGTACCCTTCTTCTCTAGGTCTTCTTTACTTCCAGCTGACTGCATTGCTGACTGTCAGCTCCCATAATGCACAATCCTCAAGAGAATGGGTTTATGATCCCTCATGGGAATCAGAGTTTGCTCTAAAGAGATTTTTTGCAGAGAAGAAATGGATCAAGAAGAATTAGGGAGTCACTTCCCAAAAAACACTGCAGGAATATTTCTAACCAAACATTTTTTTTTTTTCCCTTTAAAAAAGTATTTTGATTTTTGGGGGTAGACCCATTTCTGATATCCAGCCAGCATATTTGTGGATGCTTTTCTTATTAATTATTCAGTTTTCCTGTGCATACTTCTTGCCAATAAAACTCTTACGTTGGAGACAGATACCGGAATGCTTTGCAAGGATAGTCTGCACTGACAGCATAGAGAGGATGATGGAGTCAGCCAGCTCAACCAGCTGCCATAGTGCTGAGCTGTCCACAAACACAGAAGCATTCCAGAGATGGAGTTATGACCGCAAGAGTCTCACAGTCAGCATATTAATTTGCTTTAGAGGAGTAATGTGTCTGATGCCATATGGTGGAGCTAATCTTGTTTATCACTGCTTCACTGCCCCATCCATTTGGTTCGTAGTAGGAATTATCACACAAATAGCTACTGCTGAGACCTTCTGCAGAGACAGAGACAGGTGTGAGTGGTCTGGGGAGGTCTCAGGAGAGTGCAGTTGGAGACTGAATAGAGACAAGAAAGCTCATTCTTTCTGAGTTACACCAAAACACCCAGCATGAGATAGATAAATAGCTCAACTCTGAGAGGGACTTCTAGTGGATTAGTAAACG
The DNA here is from genome assembly GCF_020740725.1 of Corvus hawaiiensis. NCBI lineage: Eukaryota > Metazoa > Chordata > Aves > Passeriformes > Corvidae > Corvus > Corvus hawaiiensis. Next base: position 72,482,367 of record NC_063216.1, on the reverse strand, counting down.
GTTTTTTGCATTTCACCCCCAGATTTCTACATTTAGTCAGAATATTTTATTAATTACTGAAGGTTTGTCTGTAATGAATTTATTGACAAAATCCTATGTACTGGTACACAATGAGTCTAGTTGAATTCCTTAATGATTACAAGATTCCTGTTCATGCCTGTCAGGTCAACTCACAATGCAGTAATTATGCTGCCTCATCTCACCAATAACCTGCCTTTGCAGTATTTGATGTTATTTCACTGCCCACCTTGGGCATCTGTGCTGAATTTTATGCTCACCTCAGTTATCAGCAACAGAAGATTAGCCACTGACCACAGATATTGCCTATGAGAGGTCCTTGCCTTGAACTATTGATTGGCAAAGTAAATGCTAGACTGAGTGCGGAAACAAAAGACATTTTTGTGAGACTTGACAAGTCTTTGAACACACTCAAAAGGACCAAATGGCTTTTTGATACAGTCTTGAGTTGGCAGCAGAGTTTCACCCTCTAAAATTTGGCTGTCACCTTTTTATTCTCATGTATTTCTAGAGGTCCAGGATTATTCCCAGTGTGAGGTTTGCCTCTGTCTTCACTGAGAGCAGGCGCTTACCCTCTGTGGTTCAATAGCTACTGGAAGAGCATGTCAGGGTACCTGCTAGAAGAGGGATGTCAGCTCCTGTGCCTGCTTAGTTCCATGAGGAACTGGTGTATACAGCAGCTAATTCCCTGCTTGAACACCTTGATTCTAATGGGTGAACCTGTATAACACCTTCCTTTTCACACTCCACCGTGAGTCATGTTAGGAAGACTGCAGGGTGCCAGCTTTCTAATGTCTGTGAGAAGCAGAGCAGTGTTCACACTTCCCAAAGCATTAGTCATTCAAATCCACCCTCAGTCTTTCTTCTGTCATACATTTATTTGTGCATGAGCAGGTAAGCTCAGAATAAGTTAGAATCTCTTCTTGGAAAGAAGGAGCCATGTAAGACAAGTCTGCACAAGGTTCAAAATAAAAATCCTGCAACTCCACTGTTGTGTATTTCACTTCTACCTGTGGTACCTGTAAAGCTATCAAGGTTGAAAGAAACCTGGAAACAAAAGTTGTTTGTATGCTTGGGAAATGCTTTTGAGAAGTTTTCCTTCTCATTCTTCTATTATAACGAAGAGATTATCCCAGTACTTGCAAGAAAGAAGGATAAAGTTCAACCATCTAAACTCATTTTCCTGCTTCTGGCCTTCTTGACACCCACTTGCATTTCAGTCCTGAAGCTTAGTTAGTTACAGGCTGTGTAGTCACTTCAGACAACACACCAGCTGGAAAGAGAGCCTGGATAGCTGGTGCTGTCCTGTGTCAGGAGAGGGTGGGGGAATAAGAAACCCAAGAAAAAGAAATTTGGATGAGGAGGACATTTTGTTTCTCCTCCTTACAAACAGTGGCTCTCTCATGTCAAATCCCAGAGAGTGAAAACATAGCAACAAGTTTGGTTCTGTGGTGCAGCCCAAGAAAGAGCAATGTCATCAAACCTGCCTGCTTTTGGGTCTGATTCTGCAGGTTTTAAGTATGTGTAAATATACATGTACACACAAGTATATGTATATCACCTGAAGACAGTCAACACTGTAATAAATATACAAAGTCATCAAAAATATAATTCATTCTGCATTGTTTGGAATTAAACTGTTAAAGAACAAGGGTCAAAATATCTGCATAATCTCCAATCCCAGCACCAGGCTAAGTGCAAGCAGTAATCTTTTCTCTCTCAGTACAGAAATGCACAGAAAATTAAAGGACTGGCATCGGTACCCTGCCAGAACAAGTGCTTTGCTGCTCAGACTAGTTTTTGGAAGAAAACAAATTCTAGAAAAAGGAGAATTATTTCCTCCAAAATTATCATTCTTTCAATACACACACTGACAAGAAATACCCTGTGAACAGTATACTCCAATCACAACAGTAAAATGAGGAACAGAAGAGCAACTTCCATTATTTGGGAACAACAAAAGGTGAAGGAGAAGTTGTATCTTTGGCGTTCCCAAATCCCCTCTCCAGCTGTGAAGAAGACAAACATGCAGACAACTCTTCTGCAATTTCTTCCCTCTCCCTTTTTGCAGCATTGGCATCACAGAGAGTAAGCAGCTATGATATCTCATAGACTCAGGATTATGTTGTGCTCCAAACCTCCTCCTTCCCACCTCCCAGAACTTTGTTGTGCTGGCTGTGCCCATCCTCACACTGAGTGTTTTCCCTGAGACATCAATGTCTACGAATTTGAATGAATTAATGAAATTTTGCTCTCATTTTCTCAGACACATGCATTTGAAAGACATTTATTGGACAAAGAAACAGGCGGGACCCAAAAGAAGCAGCACCAGCCAAGCGTCCTTCCCCAGCTGACAGCTACCCCAGCTGGTGGTGGGAAGAGGCAACTCCCAGCATCCCATAGCCCTGCAGACCATGGTGACTGCCAATGTTTTTTCCTGCTCTTGATCCGTTATCCTCACAGCTCCAGCCTGCACACCAGCTGTCTCTCACCAGAAAGGAACTATTTTGCTTGACCTCAGTGACGCACTTCAGTGATGAGCAAAATGCCATAATACTTTTTTGTTTTCCAAGTAACACAAAAGAAATGTGACAAGGTGGCTGAAAACTTTGTCAAAAATCTCATTTTCTGTGATTAAACTCGAGTGAAGATGCTCATTGTAATTTCAGGAACACTTAGGCTTATCTAGCTTTACCAACCATAGCTCTTTTATGACCAAGAGTACCCTCAGGAAGTTTCTCCTTAAAACTGTCTCCCACTGAGGACTAGGGACAGTGAAGTTATTTGATAGTTGTCAAAGATAGTTTTTGTGGGTCAGATGATATATTTGTATATCATTGCTCATTGCCTAAACCACATCTCCAAGATTTTGGTTACCCCTTGGCTAATAAGGATTCCCTCACAGAAGTAAGCTGAAGAGTATTGTGTTAAAGAGAAAAAGCCTGAAATAATGAGCTAAAAATAGATACATGGAAATAGTGCAGATCTTCTATTGTGGGAGCTATATTTTTTTTTTTCTAGAACTTATAAACAGAGAAAAATAGTTCTGGCTAAAATAATTGTGAAAAGCTTTACTCATACAAGTCCCACTGAAAGAAAACTTTCATCTCCAGATTCGACCTCCATTATCTGACAGATAATGGAACTATCTGCAGGAAATGAAAAACCTGACAAAGATTAAATGTAGGATTCACCTAATCTAACTTCATCTCCTTGAAATTCAGGTGACTAAATTAAATCCATCCTCTTGGCTCCCTATATTGAGTACAGAGTGGGAGAAATACCTCCAAAGAGTAATTAATCTTCTGTCTTCCAGTCATCTGTCTTACACAGGTATGAGTTGCCTTCAAGAGGGATGTCTATCTCCACTGCCTCCTGAAAAAATCCAGACGGACTTGGTAGAAAAGTCTTGACTATGAAAAGCCAAGTATGCTCAGTCCCATGGGTCAGAGAATGAATTGGCCATGCCCAGGGAGAGTGGAAGGCTTGTTTTGGTTTGTTTTGACTTGGAGAATAGCCTAGGACTAGGACAGGGCCCAACATCTTTGATATGAAGACATCAGATACAAAATACTAACAAATTTGTATCCTTTCTTTGCTACTTCCATAAAATATGACATTTTTTCTATTAAAAACGGAGTGGTGTTGTCTTGAAAAATAGTTGTCTTTATGAACACATAAAGAGAAATTCTGAAGAATGCAAATACGTGGACCCTGAGAGATTTTGTTTCCCCTTAACTCACTGACTTCATTTTTTACTGTGAGTGGTAAAGCAAAACCCCTCTGTAGAAACATGCACTCCTACAATGTGTTATGGATTTCCAGTGGTGAACTATTAGGTGTTTTGCAATTAACACAGCATGAAAGAACCATCACTTCTATGGATCTCTGAGTTCACACTTTCCTCTAATGAGAGCCAAGATAAATTGTTCCAGTTTCGGTGTATTGGCTACCAAATTGACCCTGATCCATAGCTCGCTTCAGGCTTCTGTAAATCCAATAATCTTGCAGTATGTTCAGATCCACCAATTGCAAGTATCTAAAAGTGACTCATGCTACTCCACAAGCTAAAACCAGAAGAAAAACGCATATATTCTGCTCAGATTTAATTTTTTTCCTTGTCTTCCTGTGAAATATAACACCTCTTCCACATCCATTTACACTGGGATTTGTCCCAGAGATGAAATACTGCAGAACCTGACCTAGTGCCTTGAGGCAATTCCTTAGTGATGGAATTATCTTTATTAACAGATGACATAATTTCTCTTCTCAGGGTGCAAAATGCAGAGTAAAGAGAGGTGAAGGGACAGAGGCAACTCTATGCCCTCACCATATTTAACAAACCTTGTCCATGGAGTCTGACAGCGCACTTTCTATTCTGGGTCCATTTGTATATATTCTTCAGAAGAGGCAGCACATGAATGAGGCTGCTGATTGTTGCTGTCAGCATCCAAGGTGGATGTTAAAAAAGAATGGATGAGGATATTTCTCTGCACATCAGCACTTCCCAAAACTCACCTCAGTGATTGCACACTGAGAAATAATAGTGCTCATGCTGGGTATGTAGCATAATGTGTGGAATTGCTGGGTCAGAAATCTTCCTTAACAGCTATGGGATGGGACTCTGGGAAGTTTTGGGGAGGTGGGTCATGAATTTCACAGAGCCAGCAGAGCAGCTGGTTACAGCTAGATCCTGAAATAGTGACCACAAATAAAAACCAAAAGGTCATTGTACCTGAGTTCCTAATCCTGGTGAATGAACTGAGTGCCACCCACATGGCAGGAGGTGTGAGCAATGATTGACATAATGGTCTCTTTGTGCTATCCCAACTGCCCTAGGAACAATTCCAGGTAATGAGATCCATAGCACTGGTGAGGTGCTGCAGGACAGTTTGGACATGAGCCCAGTCCTGTGTGAATGACAGGGAAGTGTTTTACCAGTGGGTTTTGGTCACATCAGTCATCAAAATATTGGAGGATGGGCATGGTGGAGCAGTCCGTCACTGGTCTCCAATATCTGATGCTTGATGTCTCCTTTTTAGAGCCACATTAAAGGTGCTGAGAGCACCCTTGATCCTCCTGGAGGTCAGGCCTGACTGCTGAGGCTCAGAGAGCCCCTCATACCCCAAGGCCATCAGGAAAAGCCCACGGCAGCCTTTGGGGAGGTTACCATGAGCAGGATAATCCCATTTCAGGGCAGCTCACTCTCAGCTCCCACCTGTGCCACAGACAGTAAAATACTGGGCTGTAACGGCAAACAATTAGTGAAGAGCTGTCAGAAGAGATGTAGAACACATAGACAGTATTTTAAAACTTACATAGCTAGCAACTATTTTTTTTTTTTTTGGTAGAGTCAGATTCTTCAATATTCATGCAAGTCTGAGGCATTTTCATAGGAACTGTACCCAAAGCAGGACTGCCTCAGGGACTGAAATCTGAAGATTTTAATACACTTGAGAACCATTCCCCCCCACCCCTGCCCCCTCCAAGTTTATACTATGTATTTTCCTGTCTTTTTTCCTGCTGTTTTAAGGTTATATTCTTTGGCTCTTGAGATGTTCATGTATTCTCTGCCTGGGGTACACACATGGAGCAGAGGGGCTGGAGACAAGGGCCTGATTTGGGAAGTAGCGTCCCATTCTCCTCTTCAGCCTCTATCTTTCACTCAAGGAAAACAAGATTATTGCAGCAGTAACCTGATTCCCAACCAGTGCGGCAGAAATCACTTGCTTCTCTCATCTCTGTGAATTGCAATATCCTGCAATATCTTCCCACATATTCAGGCATCACTGTTGGTTGACGCAAGGTAGGATTCCTTTGCAGGAGGAACTTAATGGATAGGAAAAATACTGCCTCGGTGTGTAGCATCCTGATTTACAGTGGTATCTGACTTCTCTCAGGGTGTTTGGTCTCTGAGGGAATTTGAAAAATCTCTGTTCATGCTAATTTTGATATCTACTTAATGTTCTAACACAGCAAGCAGAGCTTGGCTTTTGTGTTGCTGGGAGCTGGCCAATAGGTCTCTACTTTGTGCAATCGACCTCCTACAGAAAGGAAGCCAAATCCAGCTGAAGTTAAAATAATGCTTCTTGGAGCATAAGAAGTAAGTAAGTTTTTTGCTTCAACTATAAGCATTAGATACTTGTTTAACAAAAAAAAAAAATAGTTAAGGGTGCCAGTTTTTGTTACACGTCTTTATAAGGGTATATACATCAGAGCCCATGATCTCATGGATTATAAATCTTCAAAAAGTAAAGCTGGGAAGGATCTTAATTAGCCTCCTAATTGCACACCCTACACTAAAAAAGGCAAGTAATATGTAGTGAGGCCACCTCTAACAGATATTTGATTTACAATCTCAGAGGAAAGCAATACTGCATCTCATCCAGGCAACTCATTTTAGTGCTTCCTCATACTTAGAAAGTTTTTCCTAGTATCTAACCTAAATCTTTGTTTCTGCAAATTAAGACAATTACTTCTTGTTTGACCACTATTGAACTGTCTGAACAATTGATCATTCTTTGGTGTTACTATAAAAACAATAACTACTGGAAGATTAGAATCATAGCTTTGTTTAATCTTTTCTAGATTAAATAAATCCAATTTTTTTTAGTATGTGCTCCTAAACTTCTTATTGTTTTCCAGTCACCCTTGGACTTTCTCTAGAGTACCTCAATCTTTGTCACACTCTTACAGATTAAACCCCTCCATGTTTATTTTATAATCAAGTCTTCAATAACACATCACATAGCAATATACCTTTTTAAAAATCACACAAAATTTTCCTCCTTAATATGTATGTGATTGCTGTAATATTTTAGCTATGATACTGGTTTGTAGCTGAAGCTTTTTTTTTAACTCAATGCTGGATCTCCTTCTTTCAAATGCAGCATCTTTCATGCTTTTATTAAATTTCATTTGCTGATTTCAAACCAAACCTCCAGTTTACTCAGATCATTCTCTATTTTGTCATCTGAAAGTACTATTTCACAGATGAAATGCCTTCACATACTGCTGTGAAGCACCACTGACCTGAATAAGTTTTCATTTCAAGGGCTTTTATATTGAGATTCTGGATGAGGTCCAGGTATGAAGTCATTACATGGTCAATTGTTTGCCAGTCTGCCACAACAGTGTTTCAAGCACATGTGCAGGCCCTTTATGTATGTGGGAAATAGAATGAAGAGGAAGAGCTTCAAAATACCTAAACTGACATTTCTGCTTTTCCATAATACTTTAGAAGAGTTTCTATATTTCCATTTTAATTTATATACATAAATAAATGAATGTGTGCAACCAACATTTTTTTGCCCACACACTGTCTGTTTGGGTTTTTGCATATTTCTGACATAAAACAATCCTTCTCTTCTACTTTTTGGGGACTTTTTAGGCTGCCTCAGGGGTCTCTTGCACATAAATAATATTTTTTCATATGGTCTTTTTTCCTCTCCCTGCAATTATCTTTTTAGACTAAGGAGTAATCGAAACTGAATTATATTTGAAACCAATGGAGGTCAATAAGGGTGACTCAGTATTATACTAATTTGGTTCTTGGGTCCTATTATATATCGTCCAGATCCATTCAGTTTAAGAGAGAAGAACAGAAGCTTTTATGTTTCAATGTTTACATGAGTTTTCCCCTTTTGCTGAAGTATAATGGTTGATATTTGCATTTAATTAAGGCTTTACTGGAAGTGATACTGGATGTTGGCTCCATTAGGCTTGAAAGACATCTTTGAAGCAAATAAATATTAGCATCCTGGCTAAGAGAGAAACGAAAGAAAATAACAGTGATGAGTTAAAAAAAAAAAAGGGAGAAATATCTTTCACACATCACAAGGTTTCCTCCAGATTTATCATAAAAATGAAAAGCACTTTGAAGACGGGAAATTGCAAATGCAGAAACTGTGTCTTCGTATCTCCAATACGTGTAGCCACATGCTTCAAATGAATGTGACTGATAGAAGTGTTACCAGAAAACTGCAGCCAAGAATCAAAAAGGGACTGCTGGATTTTAAAATGTGTGATTCATTTTCATGTCATTAAGGCGAGAATTGTGTTTTCTTCTTCCTCTTCTCTCTCCGGCTTTTGAACCTTTCCCATAGACGTGGTTCTCTGGAGGCACACTTAGCCTTTGGTTTGTTTTATTGTGCACAGGCATCTGAAGAGGAAAACGATGAATTTTCTTTCTTTAAATGCCAAAATGTGATAAATTCCCACCTCCATGTATTGTCTCAGTTTCTGACGATACAGGGGAGGTTTCCTTCTGAATGTTTTTCTGAAGATCTGTGCAAAAATGACCTATTTAAAGGCACTAAGATATACTTACTCTGGTAATGGAAGACAGACAATTTTCAGAACTTTGACAATTACAAGTTTGGCAGGCAGTTTTGCCTTCTAAAAGATCCTGATTTTCAGAAAATTCTATATTACAATAAATAAATCCACTTCCAGGCAGCTCATATTAAACATCAAAACTGAAGCATGAAAAATCTGAAGCTGCATTCAGAATCCTTACTTAGATACCAGATTTCAGTTGTAATCCATCTGTTGCCAAGGTCTTAAGACCCATAATACATCTGATCAAATTTTCTGTTCATGGGACAAGTTTCCTTTGATGCCACCACTGGTTTCTTATCAGCTGAACCATTTTCCCAAGGAATTCATCAACAGGATGACATTCAGAATAAGCTTCTTGGCAGCCTGGAATGAGAGGAATGAATGTCAAATTGGAACTACATAAAATTTTGTATTTAATTTGATTGAGATTAATAAAATAATACCAAATACTTTGACTGTATAATTTTTATTATTTATTTTTATTAGGTTTCTTATCTTTTATCATTATGATTTTATGTATACTTTTAATTATATTTTTATTTATTCCTAATTGTTTGATGCAAGCAACAGATCCCAAGTTTGTGTCAAAGTGTGTACCCAATACTTAAAAATCATTAGAGAGGGAATATAACAACAACTGACTAATTTATTTGCTATGAAGTAGAAGATATTCCATTAATCTTTAATGGAATAAAAAAAGACAGTCTTTGTTCCTGTAAGCAGCCTGAGCAATCAAAGAATTAAATGCAAAAGTTCTTAGTAGAAAGCTGCAGTCACTACTCAGCAATGCAAAGCAGAATGACACATGCAAATTAAAGTGCATACGGTATTTTTCAAGCTCTAAATCAATTTTTTTTGGGATAAAAAATGGTGAGAAAAAAACCTCAGACCTGCTCAAATCCCATTTTCTGAATTCTGAGGTCGAATCTCATTTTAGATCATTGAAAATTAAGAAACTGAAGGTCAAAATCCAAATGCCATCACCTGCACTTCCTAACACCTAGAAATGGGGAATCCAGGCTTATCTGGGATGTTTCACAGTGACTCAGATCAACTTTACTCCTTCCAAGGCCTCTTTCATGTCACTGCAGAGTCTGTACCTTTGGTGAGAGTCTGTGTTAGGGGGACAGCTGATGAATATGAGTGGAAAGACAGCTGACACAAACCAGCATGTCAGGTATTCCATCCAGCTGGAATCCATCACATCCTGCTTTGAGTGGGCACCTGGAACGTGCATGGTAGTAACAGACCATTAGATCATCAATTAAAATAGTCTCAACTTGGTCCTAAGCTGTCAAAGTGTTTGTTGTGGGCTCTTCAGTTACAAAGTTATCAAATGACTTTTGCTCATATTTCGTTCAATGGTTTGTCCAGTGTCGATTTCATGAATGAATAAAAATTAACCATGGTTAAACATAATCACAGAATACTCTGAGTTGGAAGGGACCCATGAGGATCATCAAGTTCAACTCTTACATGAACGGCCCATACAGGGATTGAACCCATGACTGGTGTTATTATCACCATGCTCTCACCAACTGAGTTAATCTCAGGGTGATGGAATTGACTTTCTGTTGAGTTATTTCTAGTTTCTAGTTCTAATTATGAGATCAAAAGTTGCTTAGCCAAAGAACTACTGTGGTTTTTAAAAGACATTTTAAAGAAGTCAGTTTTAGACATTTCTGCTTACCCTGAGGTTGCTTTAGTCTGGCCTAAGCATTGAGGGTATTAATGACATTTATTTTAATCACTTTCATATCAATCAGGTTTCAAATTATTATTAACACTGATGTTTCTCCTGAGCAAGAAAAACACACAAAATTTAATTTATTCTGTAATGTTTTTATGATGCCTATTTAGAATTATTTTCATATACCAGTCCTGGAGGCAGAACTACTCATGATTGCATACAGGGAACTTTTATACCTCTTCTACAGTGCAGCAGCCTGATTTCTAATGATACTATGATTTTTTTGTGTGTCCTTGACCTAGATAAGGCCGGTGTTGTTTTGCTACCCATTAAATGAAGAGAAAATCGTCATATTTCTAGATGATGCAGCAACAGTGTTGGAACATGCCGGTTTGAAGTACTCAAAACTTATCTTCACAATAGATATTTGCTGAATTTCTGTGAACGTTAAAACTCTTCTTTGAACCTCCAGAATCTTGAAGAAGATTTTCCATTGAGCATGTGACTGTGTTTCTGTCTCTTGGATTTATTTTAAGAGCATGGCAGTTGAGGGGTTTGAGTAAAGCGAAGAAGCAAAGACAAGCAAGGAACAAATCACAGCAGGTTGGAGGCGTGCCTGAGAAAAGCTTTAAACCACAAAGTGGCAGCATTAATGCATCAAGAGTGGAAAGGAACCTGAGACAAATACCTTGGATGGTGGGAGGTGTCTGGAAGCCCTTGTGAATGATGGTAGACAGCATATGGTGTGTGGGTGTCCACTGTGATCTGTTTCCACCCAGCAACACATGAACGGTACCCAGTCTCAAAGTCATATTTCCTCTTTGTTATAGTTCTACATGCTCTTAATTTTTATCCTTCATGCCCTCCTGAAATGTTACATTTGAAATGGTTTCTGGTCTGTTCTAAACATTTAATTCCTAGAAAGATATCAACAAACCAGAGGGACTTCTAAGAGGAGTGAGAAAGAAAAGCTGTGGAGGTGATTCACAGTGAAAGAAAATATTCACAATAGGTAACAATGGTAACTGTGATAACAGTGAATGCTGCCCATTGCTCAGCAGCAATTTCAACATGTGTCCTAACCACATACCCTCACAGTATCTATTTCTGGGGGGACATTCTTTATTGTGTAACAGTATGTTTGTGTATTTAGCAAGATGCAGAAAGGAGGGGAATGGCTATAGGTCCTGATTGCTAGAGCTTAGAAAAGGGAGAGAGGAGGGAAGGAGATCAAGTGTTTTAATTGCATGTGTTGAAGATTTGTCAAAAAGAAAAAATGTGAAGAAATAATAATAATAATAATAATAATAATAATAATAGTTATGAAATCCCCTCCATTTTGAATGTGGAAATGGTGAATGAAAAATTACAGCCAGATTAACAAAAGTCAGCTGGGTATAATAAACCCTGAACTCCATTTCTGCAACAGCAGAATTTTTAGGTTTTGCTCCCTCACTCATATATCCTTCAGGACAAAAAATCTGACAGGCATTTATCCTGGTGTCACTGAGATCACATTTTGAGGACAATGGTAGAATTGAAAAGGAGATTAGATCACGGTTTGGCTAACACAACCTCTGTTGTCACTGGTGTTGTGTCACAAAGAAAGGCCCACAGTCAGAAACCAAAGGGGCTCTGAGTGAGTGGCTGTGAGGGAAAACTTGTTTTCCATTTGTATGATGAGAAAATCAAACCTGGAAGTGAGAGAAGCATAATGAGTAGAGGAGAGCAAATAAAAACCCCCTAGTTTTTTGTAGATTCACTGTTTACAGTAAGTACTAAAATCCTGTTATTAAGAGTTATAATTGTTCAAGGCTTTATTGTTTAGGCACTTAGAAGTCATCCACTAACTCACATGTTTCAATTTCAGACTAATCAAATAGAAACCAAAAAATCTTCATCAGCTAAGGAGCACCTAATCTCAGAACATTAAATCACAGCAAGATATTTTGATTTGAGCATTCACATCTCGAACTGATCATAAAGCCCTCAAGAGATTTGATAATATGGACTTCACTCTTACCCAAGAGCAGGTTCACATAGTTATCTTTGTGTTGTTTGTACATAAAAGGTTATTGTTATAGATGAGTGTGTACTATATTGTAAACCATCATTAACTAACAGAGATTTAGGGGGAAAATAATGAATTTTGATGGATTAATTATTACTTCAGGTGATATAATTAGCACATAAATATAGCAAGAAATTGATCCTATGCTTCTGAATAATACCTGAAAGTGTCACTATTTTACTGAAAACACTGAAGTTGTACTTGCAACCACTGAAAGCAGCAGACAGTGTGTTCGCTTTACTAATATTTCCAAACTGTGCCTGTACTACCAATTGGTTTCTAAGCCTTTCCTTTAGTATTTGTTCAAATTTCAAGATCAAGTTCCATCAGTGCCTATCAAAACAGGAACGACATTTCTGGGCAAAGCTTATTAAAGCAGTCATTTAACACTGTCATCATATATTAGAGAGTGAACTTTAATTTGTCAGGTAGCAAACCTGCTTAGAAACACAACACCACAATGGGTATGAAAACTGATTTACTATAAATGATGCACCTAAACTCATGACTATACATTGTGTTAGAAATGCATGCTTTGTGCCTTTATAGAATTTTGACTCCTCAAAAGATGCAGCCTGGGTCTTGGCAGGGTGTGTGTATCAATGTGTGGAACACTTGGATGTGAAAAACAGTCAGTTGTGACAATCAGCCAGTCAGAAATTTTGAACACCTTCCATCTCTGCTCCATTTATGGGCATCAGTAAATAAAGCTCTGTTCTTAAAGATGTGTTTTCATTTATTTTTTTCTGCCAGCTAGTGCCAGGCAACTTAGTGGAGCCTTCCAACATTGCCTCCGTATGGAAATAAATTGACTCAACATTGTATTTTTTTCCCCCAGCATAAAATGTTCCCTCTCTCTTTCACACCCTTTTGCTTCCTGAGTAAACAGCTTCAAAATAAACAATTAGAGGGCACTTGTAAAGTTTGCTATCAGTTACTTAGATTTGTTTTTGTGTTTCTTTTTAAATAAATAGTTACATTAAAGAGAAGAGGGAGACAATCTATTTCTACAGCTGCTGGTCCTCAGTTCATTCTCAGAAGCAAAGTAATGATCTCCAGATAAATATTACAGCTATTGAACCTTTGAGGAGAAATGTGCTTCAGTCTGATCCTTGCAGCTTGAATTTGGATTTTTCAAATGGTCTTTTTTTTTTTTTTTTCTAATGGTAAATGAATACTTGTTTTTTCTGTGTAATTTTCTTCTTGGTTTACAGCTGGGTTCAAAAAGTGCAGCAGACCACTTTCCCCCTGTGACTTCCCCCCTCTTCTTTTCTTTCCAGTTCTTTCATGAAGGATGACATTTTCTGTCCATAAGGATGAATGTTTTCAAAGAATCACGACATCTGTAACAAAAACAAACAAACAAAACCCCCAAAATGACAAGAGCAACAACAAAAACAATACAAACAAACAATCAAACAACAAAAAAACCCCAAGACCTTGTGGAAAGCATTCTGGGCTGTGGGACAGAAATTCATGTCCTGCCTTCCAAATGTGCTTTCACATGTGACTTCCAGCAAATTACTTGATCTCTCCAGTTCTGTATCTACATGAGCTCAGCAACATTTTTTAATATATGGATACACAGGAACTAACATTCTTATCACTGCTGCTCTATTCTGTTACAGTTTAGATAAAACTATCTTTATAAAGGTTTAATAGTGTTTAAGAAAAAATTGATTTTATATAAAAGTTACATTTATTGCAAGGAAACAAATGGAAGAAGAAAATATCTATGAACTTCCAGCTTATCTGGACAAAGACTTTTATTAGCTGTTTCCTTGGTAACTTTTTGCAAGAAACCTTTAAAGATAACTTTGCATTTGGGAGTAGAGAATCTTGAAATATGACAAAGGCTACTGAGAAGTCTTAATACAAAGGCACAATGTATCCCAAGAAAGCTTTCATGATGTTGCTTTTATGGCTGAATCTCTGAGGAAAAAAATATTCTGCAAAGAAAAGCACAGCAAGAGAGCAAAGATGATCAGATGTATTAACACACAGAGTCAGCAACAAAGCAGGTAGGTCCTCGTTTGGTTTTGGTTTAGTTGGATGTGCTTTGGGTTTTTTTTCTGAGACACTGCACTAAGCTTGATAGGATTTCTCCAGCTGGAAGACTCAAGAGCAAGAGGGAACATTTTGCTTTCCTTCACAGCAGCATTCCTGAAGTAGATTAGATGTGTCACGAGAGATGATGCAGGGTAATTTGTAGAAGAAGATGATACAATTAACAACACGAATAGAAAGCAGAAGCAGTCAATAAATATTTCTGTTCCATAATTGTAAACAGGCAAGAATAATGTACTTGAACAACGTAAAGATGATGAAGCACCTTTCAGCTCACCTATCACCCAGAATAAGCAATGAGGAATTTGTGTGACCTAGATGAGTTACACCTCACAGCCCCAACTGGTGATGAAAATTTTGACAAATCCTGAGGACAACTCAGAAGAAGCTCAGAAGAGTTACAGCAACCTGCAAAAAGTATTCAAGAGGTATATTTAATGAAAAATATTTGCATTTTTCTAGGCCAAAGGAAAATAATGGAATTTGATTACTAAAGATTAAAGGCTTTGAATTGAAGTAATGTCAGAGTACTTTATGGTTGCTGAAAAAAAAAAAAAGAAATATTTTTGAGGAAATGACAGTTTGTGGATGCCCAAAGTGCCTGAATTATTCAAGTCATTATTAATTATTACATTACTTAAACTTTTGTAAGGATTTAGAACCTTATGACATTATAATTAAAAATACTGCACTGTGAATTACCAAGGAGGAGATGATGAATGGTATAACTGACAAATTTTAAGGAGTTCTTATTCATAGAGAATTCTCATTATAGGTTTTTTTAGTGGGAAAAATCACCATGGAAAATGTTCCTGATACTGCTCAAGATTTTTATCCATGATCTGGTAGTAAATATATCAACACTGTCAATAAAGTATGTGATTGGCACAAAGAGTAGAGGAATGCTGAAAAATGATGAACTAGAGCAGTCAGATACAATGGCCAAGACTACCTGATGAACTGATGTATTCAACCAAGATGCTTTTTCAGTTTGAGTAAATGCAAAATTTTATCCATGTAAATATAGGGAGTGCAGGTCATTCCTACAGCAGAGGAATAGGAACTACAGAGGAACATATTTAAAATATATAGGGATAATACTAGAGAAAGAATCAGTGGGTTCTGCAGTGGTTTTCTGCATCAAAAACACTCATTCTAAGTCTTGTATGTGGCAGAAGTTAAAATAAAAAACATCTCCTTATACAGTATGGATGAGATGATTATTATCCTACTAATAGTTCTAGAGCCTGCAATTTCAAAGGAATAATTAGAAAATTGGAAAAGAAACCTATTCTAGTTATTCAAGACCTGAGGAATATACAATACAGTGAATCCTACAGGGGTTTTCAGCCTTTTTTGTCTAGCAGGGAAAGCCCACATGGATGGTCTGGACACTAAATGTCATTCAGTTGGGAAAGACAGTTGTAATACAGTGGTTAATCAATAATTAAATGCAAATGTACTTGAGTAACTAATAAAATTTTGCTGGATTCTTCTCTCCTAATTTCTTCATACCAAGGGACATATTTTCGTCACAGACTCTTGCCTCCATAAGAGAATAATGTGGAGAATCATCAATATCTGAGATAGGAAGAAGTTTGGACTAGATGATGATATAATGCTGCCTGCCATGGAAAGAGATGGTTATGGAAAGGGGAAGCCTGGTACTAGTGACAAACCAGGTACTGGTGACAATCCAACATCTTTGGATCAGATCTTGGCTGCATCAGCTTTTAACAGTTTGAACAGTTTTAGGATTCTGACAAGATTTAAGCCTGAATAGCAGGGCAATAATTCCCAGTGGCCTATCATCAACATGAATAAGTGATTTCCATATCAACAGGAAAAATATCATAGAGATAACAGAAGTTACATTTATAGAAAGAGTAATTTATATAGAAATTTACATTTATAAAAAGTGTAACAAATTCCTCCCTCTCTACTCATTCTGTCAGGAGGAGAGCTGTTGGTAACAGAGCTTTATAGCTATAACAACTGATATTTTTCTCTGTAGAGGTACTAAGTTAAATCCCAGCAATATCACCCAGCAGAGCAGCTATCACAACATCAGCTCCTATGCTGGTAACCAGACAATTTTCTTTATAGCACTCCTGTGTGTGTATTTTATATACTACTGCTAAAAATATCAATTTTATTCCTTCTTTAGTAACCTCTTCCAGAGATCATGCATCAACTTACATATCATATTTCATAAATAATTATCTTACTAGGAAATTTAACTTGGTGTAAAAATAAAATGTCAATCCCATTTTTCTTCTACAGAAATGTCCTTATGCCAAGACAAGATGAATCCTCCACCATATGCTCATAAATGAAAGAGAAAATATGTTATCTAATGGTTCTTTGTTAGCAAACTATTCTAATTGATTTATTTTTCGTAGTAATTGCACTGCTAGAATGTATCTGTGCTTAAACTGCTACCAGCTCTGTCTAATATCTCCTATTTTAAACACTGGGCAATGAATGCAAAGAATTTATCATATTGTCACAGATGAAGAACTATATTTCTAATACTGTCTAAAATGATTGCACTTTTAAAAAATTATCTTAATTCCAGAAAAATGTAAATATTTGTTTGAGACTGGTTATTAACCCAAAAGACTGGGGTAACAAAGAGCAAAGACAAAGTACTTTCTTTTTGTTCTCTTCCTGAATTTATGAACATATACAAAGAAGTTTGATATTGCAGATACTCATTCTTGTTTGAAAGCTGTATGGATGATGTTTTGGGATGACATGTCCTACCACAAGGCATTGAAAATCAGAATATACCAGCAAAAATTAAAACAAAAGAGAAAAAGGAGAGAGAGAGTAGTGAAGTCACTAAGCAGAAGGTTTTGCTTTCAAAACGCCAGGATAAAATTTATGAGATAGGTGGCCTCCAACATTTATACTGCAGCTTGTCTTTTTCAAGTGTTCTATAGGAGAGCAGAGAGGAAAATCTGTACATTTTCATGTGAGCAACCATTGTTTTTAAAATCACTAATATTGCTCTTTAAAATAACAAATGAAATATTAAGACATTTCATCAGAGCAAGTATTAAGTCTGAAAATAATGGTGCAGTTTTATGCTATCCTAAGAGTTAAGCTTAAAATCATGGGAAGTCAGTCAATATTCTGTTCCTGGTACTTTCATGCTCATGGAGGACACAGTGTGGCATGTTACTACCTCATCATCTCATTCCAGTCCTACTGCGTGCTGCAAAAGTGTCTTCATGATCATGGCCTTTAGTGCAGTTGCCGAGTGAGCTGGAAGGATTGTTACTCAAAAATGTCAATACTCAGGGAATGGCCCAGCTTTATTATAAAACCGCTCTCACAGAATGTGTAACAAATGTGGATTATGGCAAAAATTATCTTTTCCCTGAGTACACCCATGATCCAACACCTACTCCAGTTACTAACAGGCTCCATGAACTTTGATCAAGCACTTAAACCCTTGTGAATTTTTCTTACGGCTGGATTATGTTGTCTTTATTTCCCATTGTGCGCATTGCTTATTTGAAAGTTAGAAAACTCTTTTGGTGGATTCCTGCTGGAAAGGTCAAGCCATATATCCCCATGTAATTTTTATTGACCAAATTTTACATAGTGAAAATGGATGGGGAATCACCTGTTGGAGAAAGCTGCCTAATAATAATGGCTGGAAAACCTACAGCCTCATTAAGAACAGATCTCCTTCCCTAGTGCTATCCAGACAGCTGTGAAACACGACAATAGATTGCAACCTATCATCCAAGGTGTATAATTCATTATTCAAAGAAACCTGGTTTAGGCATCTAGGAAAACTGTTTTTGCTGTAGACAAAACAACAGCAGAAAAATGATATTTTGAAGAACACACTGAAGTTAGCCATGAAAATGACTGCAGAAAGAATCAAACAAGAAGAGCAGAGAGTGTCAGTTAACTAGCTGCTGGTTGTGAATTTTCAGTTTAACTTCCTAGAAGCGCTCAGGTTAGGAAGGATCTCTGGAGGATTTGTAGTCCAGTGCTCAAAGCAGAGCTAATGGCAAAGTTAGATCAGGTTGTTCAGATTCTTGCCCAGCTGAGCTGGCACAGTGCCCCACTCGGATCGAGCTGGGATGGGGCTCTGAGGAACCTTACGTAGTGGGTGCCATCCCTGCCTATGGCTGGGTGTTGGAACCAGATGATCTTTAAGTTTCTTTCCAGCCCAAACCATTCTATGATTCCATGAACTTTTGGGCCAGCAGTCCAGTTTGCTTTCCATGCACTTTGGGGTCCAGACTGCATTTTCTCAGTTTGCCTACTGGGCACTTCTTGGATAATGTATTTAAAGACCTGCTTAATTTCAGGTGAACAATATTTTTAAACTACTTCTCATTCACAGACTCAGATATTTGATTAGAGAAGGAACTCAGGTTGATTAAACCTGACTGATCTTAGTAAATCAGAGGTAGAAATTAACAATCACCTTCTTGTCTTTCATGTACCTTCCACAAATCCTATTTACTTTCAATGCACTAGTACTGGAGCCTTGTTCATTCTCTTGTTTTATTCTTCTAAACTTCTGTTCAAGTCTATAATTGACAAAATCATAATGAGAATAACATATTAAACAGAATGAACTAGTAATCACTTCTTCTCATTAATCTGGAGTTTGATTAAGTCTTGAAGAAGTACTTGATAATTTGGAATCTAGCTCTAAACATGTTTTAAGTATTTTAAAATCCTTCGTAATTTTTTTTGTCTCTTGAACATGAAGAATTCAATAGTCCTTTATTTTTCCATTTTTCCAAGACTTGCCAAGATATCATGACAATTGAGATTTTTAATCCACATTTTCAGACTGAGATATCTAAATTTTAGCACCTTGATCTAATGTCACTATTCAGAAAGCAGTTTGATTTTCAAGTGTTTGGCAGTTCACTTCTGAAAATGTCTTTAATTTGCTTGTGTCTCTCAGACAGTTAATTCCCCCCTGACTCGGTAGGAAGCAGACTGAAACTAAGTGTGGTTTTCATACAGCTTTCTTAACAGCTAGCAGACAGGAGATACATCTTTGCTCCATGAACAACCTAGGCCAGATATTTTATGTGTAGCTTAGCAGTGAACGGTTCCATATTTCATTAGCAATCTCCAGTACAATTCTGTGCTCCTTGTGCCTTTAGCAAAATGCAAGAAATTACAAGGCTGACGTGAAGTGCAGGAGAGAGGAACATTATAAAAGGAACTACTTAGAAAGTGAGAAGTGGAAGTGCTCACTTGCTTAATATTAGTATAAAAACCTCCTGAAGATGAGAGGAATAGAAGCATTCTTTTCTTTTGGGTTTGTTTTTTTTTTTTAATGCATTGGGGTGTTGCACATCCTAATTGAAACTTGTGGAGCAGAAAGCTGATCTTGCAGTAATGTTTGTGGATACAATTATGGAAATCCTTTGAGTGTGATTAAATTATACAGTGCCTGGATATTGAAGTCATTTCGATACTTATGTCTGCAGTACAGTCCGTGGCAAAGTAGGAGGTGACATCTCCCTGATCAATCAGTTTAAGAAGGACAGAATGTGCAGTAGTTTTCCAATTAGCAAGTTTTTTCCAGGGCTAAATACCACCCATAAAAGAGTCAGTTCTGCATGGTCTATTGGACAAATTTAAACACATATGAAGTAGAGACATCCCTGAAAGATCACTAAGAAGACCTGATCAGTATAAAATGGTTCTATAACAGAAGAAAAGGCGTATCTTAATATTAATTGGAGTAAGGAAAGATTTTAGTTGATTTATTGCTAAATCCAGGTCTTCGGTCCCTTTTATAAATCTAGGTTATGGAACTTGGTACAGTTATTTGTTTGAGATACTATAATTTATCCACCACCACAGAAATATAGGTTTGTTTAGTTCTTGTTGTTCATCTCAAAGAGGTGGTTGATTCTTTTCATAGGTAAAGAATGTTTTAATTTATTATCTGTTGTGAATACCTGGGCAGGTGTCCAAATCTCCAGGATTTGTTGTTAATAAACAAAACTTGAGAATAGAGGAAGAAATTTTTTCCACAGAAAAAAAATGGAAACTGTGTCTAATACAAAGATATACTTTAAAAATAGTGTTTCCTGAGAAAAAATATGGTTCATCCAGAATATTAAAATTCAAATGCTTAACAGTTCTGTTTTCATGAAAAATCACATAACTCCAGAACAGTGTAGGTTTTCTACAATATTCAGGCTCCTAAAATTCACCAAAAATAGTCAGACTAAAGTCTCGCTTCCCAAAGCACAGATATTCTTTAGCTGTTTCCTCACTTATAGAGAAATTAATATTCAAGGCCATTATCAATTTTTTCATCTCCATAACTTGGGGATAGATTTTACCCAGGAAGTGTTTTAATCACCTTGATAACTTCCAGTTCATTGCAAACTCACTTGTTTCTCATTTTGGGTGAGAATCACCTATGGTCTAAGGGCTCTGGAGGAAGGCATATGTGCTATGTGTATTAGTAAATGGTTCAAATGGTTAAGTATGTTCCTGCTAAAAAATTGCATCTCATTTCCAGTTTGAAGGTTTGGCTCTCAGCCACTGGGTCTTGTTATCACAGATGAAAGAGCCCTCTGATATCAGGCACTGCTCCCTGCGTAGGTGGAATGTTCCCCATGTTGTCCATATTAATCTGATTCATTGCTGCTACTGCATTATCTTTCATCATTTTTCCTAACTGTCAATTTTCAAAATAGTGCTGGTTTTGATATGCTGCTTGTTTTTGTAGCTGAGAAGCCATGAAGTAGCTGGAGAGGACTTAAAAGAGATCTTCATCTGGATGAGTTACTACTGATAGGAAAAAAAAATTCTACATCTTTGAAGGATGTCTTACACTTTGGACTACAATTTTCTGGCAACTTTCACCACAGAGGTCTCACATTTGCTTCAATAAATGACTGAAGTGCCTAGACATTTATTTTTCTATGTCTGGTTCCCAAATGGAAGCTGGATCTCCCGTGGTAGGCATATTAGATCAAGTTTTTCTGGCCTAATTTCCAGCAATATCCCCATGATTCCTACTAGCTACCTGTCCTGGTAGTGCACATCTGGCCAAGAAGAAACCCAAGGCAGGTGGATTTACATGGAATTTAGGAAATGTCCCAGTGCCTGGAAAGTATTAGCCACTGCAGAGTAATCCATGCAGTGCAGCAGATAGCCCTGGGAACTGACTGTAAAGCTGCTTAATATAGTAGAGTGTCTGAAATTCTTCCCCTCCTCTGCAGCTTAGACATATGGCTTAGAACTCATGGAAAAGAGATGGATTCCAGCATCCAGAAACCTCTACTGTGAAGAAGTCTACAGAAACACTTCCCAAGAACTCAGAAGAGATTGCAAAAGAGACATTATTTTCTCTTTTCTCTCAAACCTGCCAAGGGTTTCATGCATTTGCCTAGTAAGTGAGAAAAGAGGCTGTTCTCATCAAATTCTCATGGGGCAACTCAGAAGGATCTCTGAACACAGGGATGAGGCCCTTTTTGTCAAAGGTGTACAACTGCATCAAGAAATATCACTCACAAATCTCTCGGGTTCCAATTCATCCCTCTTTCCCAAAAATCCAGGAAACTGCACAGTCACATTTACTTTCCTTTTCTGTGATTTTGGTTTTTTTAAGTGACTTACTGAGCCATGACAAGTATTTTTTTTTTTTTTTCCCAAAATGGAAGAAAAATTTGTTTATTCAGAAGCATTTACTAACAACTCAAAAATCAATATAAAACACAGTATTGCTGTCATACTTGTATTCAAACAGATCCAAGACATATTACACCCTTGTTTTTGTGACAAACCTTTCTCCTTTGTGAAAAGCTTGTTTTACAAAGTAACAGAAAGAAGGGTGAAAAGAGTGACTTGTCAGAAGCTGTGCTTCCAAGCTGTTTGGAAAGGGGAGAAAGATCTGGCTGGTTGCTTACCCAGAAATTTTTCAAGATGCTTTTTGCTCAGATGAAATTGCAAATAAAAGCTCAGTCGGAATGTACTGCTGGTTTGTTGAACTTATAATGACTATTGCAAATACAAGAGAATACTCAGAAGCCATACTGTGGTTTCATTTCCATCTTGGAAGATAAGAAAAGCTGTTGTTTACACTTGAAAGATGATATTGAAGAATTAAATAGTGCCTCATTATCTCACCTAGTTCCACTTCTACTCAGATTCTTTTCTTGCCCTTATTCCTGTCACTGACCATACTGAATACCTTTCTAACTGAAAGAGAATTAAGATGTGGAATGAGGTGCAAACAAATGCGTGCCTCATCTAGAGCTGGTGGATGACAAGACTACAGATAAGTTTAAAGTCTGGGGTTTTACCTCCATAGAGACTTCAGAAAAATGCAGAGGGAAAAAAACTGAAACTCACAAATTTTGAATGCCCTCCAACATTTGATGATTTGATTATTTCGTTCACATCTCTGTTTACAGACTTTGAAGCTGCTTTGTGAGGTAGTCAGAAACAGAAAACTTTTACAAGGTAAATAACTGAAAGAGTTGAGAATGAAAGAAGAGACCCTCTTCGGCTAACAGGATTCTAGGGCCCATAAAAAAAAAAACATGGTCCTCTGAGTAATCTTGAAAACACATGAGAATGACCATAGAATTTAGTTCCTCTTTAGGGATCAAAATAAGCAGCAACTTTATCAGGATAGTACAGCACTAAGAGCCTGGCCTTGGACAACATAATGTGAACTGACAGCCTTTCCGAGGAATTTTAAGGGTTTGTCTCTATCTGCAGTTGCTTCACATTTCCAAATTTGGCTCTGAACACCAATAAGAAGCATTTAGCAGAACGAAATACTGGATCCAATTTTCTGAATGAACATTCATAGGACCATCCTTCTTCCCAGACTGAGACATTTTACTAATAAAGGACACACAGAAGACATCCTTGACGTCTTGTTTCAGAGTCTGCATCCATTACACTCTTGTAATGAAGAAGGGAAGCAAAATACAAAAAACAAAATAAAACAAAATAAAGGAAAATTATCAATTGATAAAAGAAAAAATATCAAACCTGCTTGCTAAAATAAACAGATGGAAAAGGCAAATTATTAGTGAATACTTGTTTTCTAGCAAAGCTACTGGGGGAAATAGAAGGAAGATGAGCAAGTAAATATGCACAGCATTCCTGGAGGAGAAATAAATAGGGATCCTATTATACTGCTGCTTATGCACAGCTTGGAAACTTCACTATAAAAGCTGCAGGGAATAGAAATACACTGTATGCAAGCAGAACATCCTTGGACTTTTTACGACACTACATGCATGCCATACCCTGAGGTTCCTATAAAATACTTATTATTTGCCAGTTCAAGCTGTTTGGCTTAGCTGTGATTTGGGTAATATTTCCTTCCACTGGAAGAAGTGCTCTGCTATTGGAATAGGCTGGAGTGCTACAGCAGCATATCCTCATCTTTCTCAGATTGCTCATAAATTTCCAGGCCACAGTTATCAACCACAGGTATTCTAAACTGCAAGTGACTCTGCCTGTGGATCCGTAGAGCAGGGAATATATACCAAAATTTCAAGTTCATTTATTCCTCCATTTCCATCGCTGTGTATTTCTTATCATAGATTTAAAAATATTAATTTACCTGGGCTCTGACATACATGCAGAAGTCCAAGGCGATCTCTGTTAGTTTCAGGACAAAATATAACACTGAGTAAACTCACAGGCTTTTACTATGCAAACCAAAAGTTTTTCTTGGTTTTCTTTGGAAGAATTCTCAATTACTTCAATCAAGAAAAATTTTGTAAAAGGACTGAGTAGGCGAAATAATGACAAAACTTGAGCTCTTTGACAGAGGACAAGGAAGTTTTGATTAGAGGGAAGACAATTTGAGAAGAACTTCCTTTCCTGAGGCTGCACCTACAATCAAAGGAGGCTATCAACTATTGCATAACCCTGAGTATGGAAATAAAGGAGTTATTGGTGAGTAGACTAGGATGGTAGAAGTTCCTCGGGGTATATCCATAAAAGCTTCAAGGACATAGAGTGTGGAGTGAGAAGGGCATACAGAGAAGCTCACTCCCAAGGATAAATCCCAACTTGTGCAGAGGCTGGAAGGGAGCACTGGGGAGACCCACTGCAGTGTGTGTTAACTCTCTCCTGTTAAACCAGGCTCTGCTGCACTGCTTTGTCAAGTCACATACTCTATTGCAGGACTGACTTCTCTGCCACCATCCCCATGGCCCAGACTTGGGAACACACAAAGCCCACTGCAAGACTCAGGGGCCATGAACAGCCTGAAGGCTCAGTCACAGAATGGTTAGGTTGGGGACTCTCACTTCAGAGTGGCCAGGCCACGAGCTTTTTACCTTTAAGGATATTTTCAGGGGATTCAGTAACTTAACTGCCCATGGGAGCAGAACTCGGGGAACTTTGCTCCAAAGGAAGTCAGTGATCAGGGTTCTTCTATCTTTTTCTTGGGATATTAAATATTCTCTCAGAGTAAACAATCTATTTGATGATTTTCCACTGACTGATACTTAGCTCTAGGAAAGGACAAGCTCATTTTGCCAAAATTGCCTCTGGATTAGGATGTTGCATACCCCATTGCTAGGGACATGGCCTACTGCAGAAAACATTACAATTTAATTATATTGGTGAATACAATATTATTTGTGAAATAAAATTGCCTTTTTAGGATTTTTAGCATTCTTGGATCTTTAGAGAATCATTAAACAAAGTAATTCCCTATTACCTCAGTGAAAAGGAATTAATGAAAGAGTAAAGCTATCAGAAAGGTCTGAAAGCAAATGATTATGGGTTAATAATGTTTCAGGAATTTAAATGTAAAATCCTGCTAATAATCAGAAGAAATAGCTATGCAGGATCAAACTATCATGCAGAGCCTCCCACAATAATTTATTCATTAAAGAAAAGGAAAATTATTTTCTATTATTCCAAAGACTAACCTCACAGTGAAAAATAAATTGGAATTTATAGTGCTTCATCTCTAGAAGCGAACAGGAAAGATATTTGTGACTTGCAAACAAAAGATTTATTTCTATTAAAAACTAGAAAAAAAAAAAAAGAGTAGTTCACTTTCCTGGATACCCTTTTCTAACATTTTCATAGATTATACACCTGTGTGATAGCAAAATTATAATCTGATCACTTAGGATCATCTAACATATTCTAATTGAAAACTTTGCAATTATTTCAGTGTTTTGAATAGTACATGCAAATGCTGCTTTCCTATTTGACTGAAAGATCCTAGTAAATAAGTTTGGGTTTAAACCTCTAAATTTTTGGCTGTGCCTGGAATTCTGAAAGTAATATTATAGCCATTTTTCCTCCAAAAGCTCTTGAGAATTCTTGGAAAAATCACAGTCTGATGTCTGCATACGGGAAGCCTGTGAGACTAATGTGTGATAGGCTGTCAAAAATGGAATAATACAGAACTCCCTTAAACCAGTATGAAGAAAGATACCAAGTGAATCTCTGGCTATTCTACATCATCTGATTTCAGTTGCCTATACTTAGACTTTTACTGTTCTTTGAGGTATCTCAGATTATAAAGGCTTCTACAAGAGGCGGGCAAAGGCACCATCAGACTTAAAGAACACCAGAACTCCTCCTCTTTGAAAAGTAGCTATTTGGGGCAATTAATTTTGGGTCATGAAATCCCACCTCTACATTTTTAGGTGTGGGGTAGGTATCTGAGGTTCTGCCATAGATGGAAGATCTCTAACCAGGACAGTCTATGGAGCCTGCAGAACCTTTTGGCTGACCTGTTACCAGGTCTTCTGGAGGATGTGGTTTTCCTATAATTCCTGTGTGGCATGTGCCAACTGAATGGGAGCAAAGTTCAGATGGGGTATCAAGAAATTTTTTTTCTCTATTCAGTACAACCAACAGTGAGACAAGTTACCGGCGGGTGCTGTAGTCTCCATTTGTGCCTTTACTCCATTTGTGGAGTTTTTCAAAACTCGGTAAGATAAATAACCCAGAGAAACCTGAAAGGACCCCACAGATGACTCTATGCTCATAGAGGAACAGAAAGTTGGAACAGAGACCTCCTGAGGTCTCTTACCACCTGATTTATCTCATGATCTCTCAATCCTTGGATACTGTAGAACACCTCAAACAACACTAACACCAAATGTTGACCGTCTGGCAACGGCATTGAGCTCTTGAGCAGCTCTGGCTCCAGCTGGAGTTTATACACCCAGATCATACGCAGACATTTATACGTTGACAGCTGAATTGGGATCCTAGTCATGAGATGATGAATCCTGCTTCTCACATGATAGTTATGCATATGTAGAGAAAGGCAAGGTTCATCAGACATATATTTTTTCCATCTAATTCACAGTGTGTTTATCCATGTGTGAATGTGAGACACATCATGCAGGGATACTAGAAAATACTATGTCTGTCTTTTGAAAAAAAATGTTGTTTAGTTGGGTTCTGTGCAATTAATTTTCTGCTATTTAAGTCTAAGAGTAGACTAGAATGTAAGTGTTGTTTTATTTAAAAAACAGAGAGTGAGTAAACTGCTTTGGTTAAAACAGCATCAAGGGGTGCTTTATAGTGAGGATTTAAAGAGCTGACTTCTGAAGCTCATTGAAGAGAAGATGTGAAAATGCTGAATACTCTATTCCCAAGTAATTTAATTATCACGGAAAAGGGGAACAATCTCTCCTTCTAAAGAGATTTCCTTCAGAAAAGCCATGACTGTTCTTCACATCAAGTTTTTAATTTGGAAAATCAGGAAGAGAGGAGATTTTAGAAGCTTTCATTTTGAATCAGTTCTCAAGTACTTACTGAAAAGAATCAGAGTGGTTTTCCAGTAGTTTATCTGACTCATAAACCCAAGAGCTCTAAACGTTGGTGCTGATGTTGAACTCTCCATAGTAGTGCCCTTCCAGAACTTTACTGCAACTTATGGCAAATCTGGAAATTACATAGACTGTGCAGCCAAATCTCTTTTCCCTTGGTTGATCAACTCTGTGGCTGGGCTACTGAGTAGCAACTCATAAATAGCAGAAATTTCTGTGGGCATAATTCTGGCAACTTTGAGAAATATAAAGGAAGCATGAGGGGAGAAATACGCTTTAGTAACTGTCTTCACAACACTCCTGTAAGGAAGCCAAAAATGTTCCCAATTGTACAGATGAAAACCAAAGGTGCATAGGTTCTCCTGAGCTAGTCATCTAGGGCTTCGCTCATATATCTAAATACAGGAATATAATGTCAGTTGATATGCCCTCACAAATTCATGCTGTCTCTAGCTGCCAGTCCAAAAGAGGCAAACTGCCCTGAAGATTCTGTGTCATATACCGGTCCTACACAGGCATCTTGGATTCTCCAGAATACCTGCTATGTCACTAGACACATTTGTGCAGTTAACTGAATAATCGAATATTTAATCCCTCCTTACAGTCAAAAGAAAGTAGTAAGTAACTCCAAGATGCAGTTCCTGACCTTGTTCAGACATTTAAACTGTTCTGAATCATGACAAATGTAATTCAACATGTCTTTCATAAAGATATGAAACACTGAATAATATCCCACTTATATGCAGCTACAGTTATTTTATATTTATATTCTATCAGATGCTGAATTTAAGCCAAGTACAAAGTAAGGGTGGCCATTTTAAGGAATTCTTCCTGTAACACATGTACCACAACACTGCAGGTTTTTCCATAGGAATGTGAAGCTGCCATGTGTGATCAGATGCTGGCAGCTAGACAAAACACCAGCACAGAGAAGCCTTAAAACTTCTCCAAATGTTTTGAAATCTTTCCCGAAAAGTATTTTGAGTTGTAGAGAAGTGTCACAAAAGTCATCCTGGGATACTTCTTCCTGAAAAGAGGTTGCTGTGAGTTGGGGTAGGAACACGGGTTCCTCCCGTGACTGAGTGGTAGGAAAAGGGCAAATGGCCTCAAGTTGAGGCAGGGGAGGTTTAGTTTGGATATTAGGAAAAAATTTCTTCACCACAATGATCATCAGGAACTGGAACAGGATACCCAGGGAAGTGATGAAATTGTCTTCCCTGGAGGTGTTTAAAAGATGCATAGATGTGGCACTTGGGGACATTGTTACAGTTGGACTTGATGATCTGAAAGTTTTTTCCATACTAAATGATTCTTTTTTCTCTTCCTTTTAAGGATCTCACGACACCCACACTATCAGGAAGCTTCTGTGTTTTCTGAAGGCTCCCATCTTGCCAATCACGGGGAATGCTGAGAGTTGACATTGAATGAATCTGCTATAAAGCACAGACATTTGCCCATAATTGAGTACATCTGTGGTATCTGCAGGAATGAAATACAAATCTTTTCAATTCTCTGCCTTTATCATATATTCACATAAATAATGGAGTTTTTTCAATTTTGACCTTATCAAAGTCAAAATCTCTCTTTCCATCATTGCCAGCTCTTTCTAAATTAACACAGTTTTCCTTTGAAATGAAACACATGAAAGAGTTTTATTGATTATTTTCTCAATAGAGAAAGTTTATATGGTAGATTATCACATCAAATATTCCTAACACTAATGAAAAAAATTACAAATGGATAACATTCTCTTTATTATCTAGAGAGGGAAGTGTCATTTTAAGTAGATTAATTTTATTCTTTAAATTCTGTGAACTGCAGGACAGCTCGTTTAGAATCTGATATGGACAAAATTAAGAGAGGTTTTGAAAGAAAAAACCAGTAATTTTAATTTTAATGCTCACCAGTGAAACTAAAAATGACACATAGTCATTTAGTTTCATCAAAAACAAAGATTATTTTGATCTATGATAGTTATAGTCTTTAAAAAAAAGGAAACAAAAGAACCTTTAAAATATACTTTTGAATTAAAAATACCATTTTGAAAATATGAGAGTGAATTATTCAGTCTCCTGATTCGATTTTTCCTTATTTTCAGTACAAACAATTCAGAAATGTGAGAAATTCATAGTTTTAGTGCCATTAAATCAGCCCTTCCCAAACACTAACACACAAACCTTTTGACAGAAAGGATCACCGAGTTTAACTTTGATCACTTCTAGCTCTCAAAAAACCCCCATCAACAGACTGTGATTGCAGTTTCTCGAGCTTATCCCTGACTTATATAGTTGCTCACTTTCTAGAAGATCTTTGTTTCAGCCTTCCAGATCATATCTTTATAGGAAGGTCTATTTAACTGAAAAGGCTGAGCTCTTCTGCAACACAATTTTGTATGAATCCCTGAAATTCACCTGGCACATCTGGTTTAGAACCACAAGTGTCCACATCCCAGTTGCACATGGGTTTTAAAGTTTACTGCGTAATGTTTTTACAGCAGAGTTGTCACTTTTATGTATATAAAAGCATCTCAGGTTCATTAGCAATGTACTCCTCTGGGGCTAACTGACTTTAATAGGTTTCACAGCTATCACATTACTACACAGATTTATGCATTGTGGATCAAAAATAACACTTAGTAGTGCATATCACTGTCCTCTTTCATGCTCTGGACAAGAGTGTGGCTGTACACTTCTCTGATCAAGACCATAGTGGTTTTGAACATCTAATAATGCCAAAGACTCGTGGATATTTCCTATCAAAGTTTTGCAGGAACAGGTAGGAGCTGAAGTTTCAGGACTGGCACCACAATAACCAAGTCAAGTCTTAACAGTGCAGCTGGTTAGTTCAGCACAGATTTTCAGATATGATTCACCATAATTCACCAGAAGTCTACTCTGAGGCAGTGTCATCCCAGGGTGCATTTAAGAGCCTAGGGGAGTTTATGCCTTGGAACCAGTCTGAGAATGCTGTGGAACATAGCTCCCTATGAAGAAAATTAGAAGAATCATCAATATTAAAATTCAGCTCAATTTATAATACATATATTCAGCTTAATGTATAAGATATATGTTGTCCAGGAACAGGACAACACCAAATCACCTTGGTCTTAACAACAAAGATAATCCAAATTAAAAAAAAAGGGTTCTGGGCAGCATATGACAGATGCAAAGCAGAATATCTATGTCTGGTAGAAGAGACAGCTCCAGTGACTGAATACACAGCAGCCAGCCCCCTATACAGTGTTTTGAGAACTATCACCCACCAGAATATTTAGATTGAGGAATTCTTTGGTTACATCTTGACCAGCTTCAATATCCACCAAATGTTATTCCAACAAATGTACATTGAATATGACACACACACACTTTACATGAAAAAACCCCACCACAATTAGAATTCATGTTGTTAATTGCTGCTTTTGAAAAATACACAAAAAATTTCCTTTTTGCCAAGCTCAGAGAAATGAGTGACCTTTGCAAGCCACTGCCCAAAGAGCCAGGGAAGGAATTGGCAGAAAAAAAGCTTTGTACATACTCTTAGAACTGTGCTGTTTCTAGAGCGTAATTTTTTACAGTGGTTGCTATGATTGTCATTACAGAAAAACACATATTGCCAATTATGCATATCTTTTTATTTTTCTACCATGCATAGTAAATACTATAATCAATAGTTGACTACCATAATCACAGCAATTACTATGCAGCTTTAATACTGAATCACTGCCAAGAATATTTTTCAACATCAAGACTGTCCTACTCTTCTCACTGTAAACATAGCAGTATGTTCCTCTCCAAACACTGCAGACAGGGACAACCTTTCTCCAACTCATCTCCCATGGGATTCAGAGATTTAGGTCAGATCCTAAATGCACAATGCATAAAAGTAAAAGAATGCTGGTAAATCCTAAAGCCTTTATAGGCTGGAGCTACAAAGAGGTGTCAGGACAAACCAAGAGATGAAGAAGATAAATTTTATTATTTAGTTAGTATTAAAATACATTCTACTAAAAATATATATAATCCTCTGGGAATACACACATACAGATACATATATACATATACATCTAGTCACACGTGTGCACCCATACCCACAATCGAACAAAAATGTATGTATGTATGGACACAGATAAAACTTTTTGCATTATAATAATTTTAAACTTTCCATTTAAAAATATTAAGCCTGAATGAAGAAACAGCAAAATAAATTCCTGTTTCTGAGTGTATCTCAGTAGCTGTATCTTTTCACTGTAGGGCTCCCCTCTCAAATTGTTTTGACACAGATAGGATTACTGCAAAATTGGTCATGAAATAAACTAATCTTTTATGCCTACCCCAACTGTTAGTATATTCTTATCTGCACTGGCAGTGTTAAATCTGTAGGTAAATATGAATTTGCTGGCTATAGTATAGCTTCAAAAGAACAGCATCCTGACAGGAGAACCAATATAGCCTTGATGCTAATCTTTATTTCTACAGACAGTTGCTAAGTATAAATACACTCCATCAGCTTTGCAACTCTAATCTAAAGCTGTTTATTGCCACACCAAAATAAGAAGTGGAGTAGAAAGAGTTTGAAAGCAAACCTAAACTTCAGAGGATATGTCAATGATTGATGACATTTTCTTGTCACTTGTTATTTGTATGAATAGATAGCACTACTATTTTGGAAAAGAAAATCTTTAAAAATGCATAGGGAGTATTTGAAATAGGAGCATTCAGGCATTCCAGGGTCATGCATGGTAAAAGAGTTGGGATGAAGAGGTGATATTTTGTCCAGTAACAGAATGTCAACACTCAGTAGAGCAGTAGGAAGGGTTCAGTAGAATTCTGCCTTCAAAGACTGGCGACTGCACGGGCTGGCTCAGGTAGAAGTATCCCAGGATGACTTTTGTGAGACTGGGCTACAATTTAAAACACCTTTTTTTGGAAAAGATTTCAAAACATTTGGAGAAGTCTTAATGCTGCTGTACGCTGTTGTTTTGTCCCACTGCCAGCATCTGATCACACTTGGCAGATCCGTGTTCCCATGGCAAAAGCTGTGATGTTGTAGCATGTGCACTACAGGAACGATCCCTTAGCAACAGGTATTCTATGATTCTGTGGTGAGCTGGATGACCACACCTATGTGTCCTGACTTTAAATTCAGTATCTGATCTAATATATTAAATAACTGTAGCTGAAGATAAATGAAATATTAATCAATCTTTCTTGAATTTATTGAAGACATGTCAGGTTGCCTTAAGTTCTTTGGTAACATTTTGAAGCCATTTGAAAGAAGAAAAACTGTATTCCGTTTCTTCTCTCACAATGTTATGCAGACTGGCCTTATCCCATTCAGTCATGAGATCTGGATAGGCTACAGAGCTGGGCACTAAAGAGCTGTATGCAATTTAATGAGATCAGGTGTTGGATTGTCCACCTGGGATGGGACAGTCCTGGTTACACATACAAATTGGGGTACGAGAGTCTGAAAAGCAGCTCCATGGAAAGAAGGTTGAAGATTTGCGTGGATGCCAAATTGAATATGAGTCCACATGACTAATCAAAAGGGCCAGCCCTATCCTGGGGTTCATCCAGCACAGCATCCATCACTGGCTGGTCAGCGGAGATGATTGTCTTGCTCTATTCTGCACTAATTTGACCTGGACTTGAGTGCTGTGTGGAGGTTTGGGTGCCTCAGTGTAAGAAAGACATAAAGTTGTTGGAAAGCATCTAAAGGAGGGGAATCAACATGGTGAAAGGCCTGGAGGGCAAGACTTGTAAGGAGCACCTGAGATCCCTTGCTTTGTTCAGTTTGGAAAAGAGAAGAGGCTGCACCTTTCTCTGGGGGGACAGTGGAGGGGAGGGTGCTGATCTCCTTCCTCTGGTGACCAGCAACAGCACATGGTGAAATGGAGCCAAGATGCATCAGGGGAAGTTCAGATGGGACATGGAGAAAAGCTTCTGCATGGAGAGGTGGTCATTCCCTGAAAGAGGCTATCCAGGGAAGTGGTCACACATCAAGCCAGTCAGAGTTCAAGGAGGATCTGGACAACTCTTTTATCGTATGGTTTAGTTTTAAGTAGTTTTGCAAGGAGCAGAGAGTTGTACTCAATTATCCTTAAGGGTCCCTTCCAACTTGAGGTATTCTGTGATTCTATGATTTTAAATCAGATATTACAATTACCACATTTTTGCTGGGAGCTTTCACTGCCACTCTGCTGAGGTTCGTTCTCACTTATACACCCAGCATGGTTGTGTGCAGCATCTGCTATGAAGGAAGACAAAGTTTCTTTCATCTTTAGGGGTAAAAGGCCTTTGGGGCACTGAGGCAGATTCCGCTTCAAAACTGATTGGGCTCTTTCAGTACTTAGTTTCCTAAATACTCACAAGATGAATGTGTGCATGCATGCTAAGTTCCCCATAGAAAATGATCTTGGTCTCAGAGATCATGTTTCATATTTTCTTCCTTACTATTTATGTTCTGCTCTGAAAGTAAATGAATACTAAATTGAATCAGCAATTCAGGCTTGCTACATTTCATTGATCTATGACAGATCAGAGCTTGATGCTGAGTTAATGTGGCCCCAGGCACCAACCTTTACCACTAATATGGTTTTAAAATTCTCTACTCAAGTCTACTTATTATGAATGTAATCTGTTTTAGGAAAGCACCTAAATCTCTACTAATGATTCATTCAGATGCATGCAGTGTCCTCATTTAAAATGTCCAGGTCAACCCCGCTTTTCCTGATTATTTTAATAGTGCACATTGTTCTATATTACTTGGTTTGCTTCCACTCTCACTCTGTTTCATATATTTTTTGCCTGACTCCCACTGAAGACAGACTGGGATGATTTATTTCCTTATGCAACACTCTTTGTATTCTATAGTTATTTTTTGCCACAGCAACACTTTATTACCTTCCTCTTTCAGCAGCTCACTCTCTCAGCCACAAGTAAAATTTAGGGAAGTTTTCTGAAATTTCTTATGATCTGCCAGCCAAAATTTTATCTGGGATACTATACCCCAGATTCTTAACTCAAAAAAAATTAGTTCTGGACCTCAGTGATTCTCCAGTGATTATCATCCATCAACACTAACAGGGAAGTGAGTAGATTCAGCCTCCTGATGTCAGCAGATAGGGTTCAAAAACATTTACATCTGTCATCCGGCTTGTCACCTTTGATAAGTCCTTTCTTTACTCCCTCTACTTTACTTATTTGATCCACGGCATCCCCTTCAATTTCTCCTTACCTGCCTCTCATGTGCTTATTCCTCCCAAGCACAAAGCAGGGAAATGGATGTTTCTGACTATTTACTAAACTGAAAAATAAAACTCTGAGTTCAACTGGAATAATAATATTTTGGTCCTTCATCTAAAAGTGTTAAAAACAAAAGCCAAAAACATCCCCAATATATTTTCAGTCTTAAAACCAATTGTCAATCTATTGTACATGATACTTCTTGGGGTTGTCTTCTTCAGTTTTTTTTTTTTTTTTAATTTTTCCTTAAAGAGTAGGTAATTTTTCAAACAAAATGCCAAAACTATGAAACCTGAAAGAACATTTCCTTTTGAAATTATTACATAATATATTTTGACATTTTATAATGGAATCCTTAGTTGAAAGATACTGGCCATAATTGGGCTTAAACTGCTTCTCAGTATAACTTGAATTCATGAACATATGAATTTTTCAGTGAATTTACTGTCCATAGAAAATTTGTGGCCACGCCTACATACAATGAATAACAAGGTACTGTTATTCTTATTAATGTTGTATGCTTTGGCTTAAAATTTACACTGTCTTGTTAAAATAATTTCAAAATATATTCTGATTCCAATAAATACCCCTAGTGCTTCTGATGAACACTTCATTGTCTGCAATCAACTTTGGAATTTGAAGGCTTTGGATTTAATAGAGACACTCAAATTAATTCAACGTTAGATATATCTATATATCTCGTGGAAATACCTTCCATCCCTTGAAATTTCTCATCTAAAGGCTATAAAATAACAAATAAGATAATCTTGCAAGATCTCTGCCCTATTGAAATACTTCCAGGAGTATATACTTCCAGGCTGGTTGCTCTCTTGAGGGTTTGTTTCATGGCAGATTTCAGGCTCAGGTCAAATTTACCCTTGAACATAAATGCTGTTGGCCATTTGGCTGTACACCTAGCTTTTATTTATGTGAGTTCTGGTAGGGCAGCTCATTGTTTCGGAGGAGTTAAAAAAGCACCTGAAAAGTCATGTGCATCTCGGTTGTGCATTTCTTCTGGTTGTCAAGGAAACCACCCCAGGATTCCTGGCAACAGACTTCATCTCAATCGGTAATGGAAACACCACAGGTATTAGCCAGTCAGTCACCTCCCACCGGGTGCTATTTTGGGAACAAGTCAATAGATCAGATTCTCCTCTTCCAGCAGCTCTGAAGCTGTGTGAGGGTTTGTCATGTGCCTTTGTCTCCACGGGGCTCGGCTCTCTGGCAGTTTCTCTGGGCAGAGAGGCATCCTAGAGGTGAGGCTGTTAAACACTGCTCTCAAAGTACAAAAGAAGCCTTCAAAGCACTATGGTAAACCTGTCTCTAACTTTCCTGAACTCTGGAGTGATGGCTAAAAATTATCAGGGGGAAGAGGGTGGTAGCCTTTGTTTCAGATGGACACTCTTTCTCTTCATGTACCAAAACTGTACAAAAGTATTTACATTTACATCCTTAAAAAAAAAAAAAAAAAAAAAAAAAAAAGGCATATTTGTAACGGATACCTATTTAGTCATTAAATGTCCCGAAGATGTTGACTGAGATATTCAGTTCTAGGAATGGCAGAACACTATGGTTATGGTTCTGGGGTCACCTGTGAGTACTACAGGCAGTCACCCAGACTGAAAGTCAAAGTGCCCCTGCTACCAGCCTGCTCCCAAACTGAGTTTTTCCAGAGAGCATCCAGAAGGGTAAAGTGCTTTATTTCATGAAGGGGAAAGTAAAGCTTTGGGTGTGACTGGGGATGTTCATAGGAAATGACAGAGCAAGCTGGAATAAAGTTACTTGAATGCTAAGGGGAGAAAATAGGACAGGATAATGGGGAAGACAGATGGTAGGAGGAAAAGTAAAACTGTGATGCACAGCTGAAATGGATATGTAAAACAGGGATTCAAAACCTGTGGGGTGGGAATGAAAGAATGATAAGAAATGTCACACTGGGGAGAAATGGTTGTGGACAATTGAAAAATCAAGAACAGGGAATTTATGGTAAAAAATGGATGGGTCTGTGCCATCACAGGACTGCACGGGGTTTCAGTTTGTGAGGGGAAAAGCTGAGGTAACTCAGAGGGGAGAGAAAAAACTTCATAGGGGAGGAATGCTGGAATTCCCTGGCGTCACCTGCAGGGAATGGAATGAACATTTTGGGGTAAAATTGAGCACTGTGGGAATAAAAGCTGGGAAAATCTGTGGAGGACATGTAGCAGACATTTTGGCGGGAAAATCTGAGGTGATCTTTGGGGGAGAAAATGGTTTTTGGGGAAAAATCTGAGTTAATTTGTGGAGGACAGGCAGAGAAAATTTTGTGATAAAGCCTGAGGTAAATTTTAAGGTCCAGAAGGAACATTTTTGAGGTAAAATCTCAGGTAATCTGCAGGGAACTGAATGAATATTTTGGAGGCAAAATCTGAAGTAATCTGTACAGGACAAATAGGGAATATTTATGTGGGAAAATCTGAGAGGAATCAGTAGCGGACAAAAAGGATATTTTGGGGTAAAACTGAGCAGTGTGGGAACAAAAGCTGCAGTAGTCTGTGGAGGACGTGTGGCAGACACTTTGGTGGGAAAATCTGAGGTGATCTCTAGGGGAGAAAATTGGTTTTGGGGAAAAGTCTGAGGAAATTTGTGGAGAACAGGCAGAGAAAATTTTGTGATAAAACCTGAGGTAATTTTTAAGGGCCAGAAGGAATATTTTTCAGGTAAAATCTCAGGTTAATCTGTGGGGGAATGAATGAAGGTAAAATCTGAGGTAATCTCAATGGAAGAGAACATTTCAGAAGGAAAATCTGAGGTAATCAGAAAGAACAGTTTAGGAGCAAAATCTCAGGTAATCTGTATGGGATATTTTAGATGGCAAATCTGAAGAAGTCTGTGGGGGACAGAATGGATATTTTGGGTGCAGAATCTGAGGTAACTTGTAGGGGACATTTTGGAGGGAAAACTTGAGGCAATAAATAGGGGACAGAAGGAAGATTTTTGCGGTAAAATCTTAGGTGACCTATAGGACACAGCTAGGGGACGTTTTGGAGGAAAAATCTGAGGTAATCTATTGGAGGGCCAGAAGTCATGTTTTTGACGGAAAATTTGAGGAAATTTAGATGAAACAACATAAAGGGTATTTTTGACAAGTGAATTTAGGATAATTAACAGAGGAAAACTGAGCATTTATGAAGGGAAAGTCTTTTGTAACACAGAAGACAGAGCATTTTTGACAGAAAATCTGGGATAACTTAGAAGGGACATAGGTGACATTTTTAGCTGAAAACCTGGGTAAATTTAGAAGAGTACTGTCGCGGGCAGAGTGGGAGCTGCAGAGAAAATCTGTTAGAAAAGCCCTTCTGTTGAGTCATGAGGTGCAAAAAAGGACCCCCTTGCTTTCTAAACTCCTCAGAGAGGAACCTGGGTGTGACTGAATCCAATCTTAGCCCCAGACTTTTTCAACAGTTTATGCATGGAAGATGTTACAGGTGTAATTGAACCTTTATACAATTTTGTCCTGCAGGAGAAAGGATTGCAAACCAAATATATTCATATAAATTTATATGACTTATTATGATACTGACTAGACAAAAATAGCTTAATCAGAATTATTTCCTATGCAGTACAGGAGCTATAAAAACTAGTGTAGTACAAAGAACTGTTTTGAAGCAACATTGAAGCGATTATATTAAAGCTAGCAAAACCCAGTTATTCAATAAAAGTTAATGTCACTTAGCCATACCAAAAATGGTGGATAATCTCTTTTGCTTATCTTTGAGAAATAACTGAGGGGTGTCCACACTCAGGGAGGAATCTTGCCACACACCATTCCAAGAAGGAATATGTTGGAAGACCTACTGCAAAAAATTGGGACTGGGTGGCTGGAGGCTCACCTTGTGGGGCTGTTGGGTCATGATTCCCTTCAGGCACAGGAGCTGGAGCTTCTCAGGCTTGAGTGTGTTGTTGTCCATTGGCAGAAGCCATGGGATGACAAGAGGCAAGAGTGAGCAAGAGCAGCGTGACTTCAAGTTCAAGAGTGGAAGGGCGAAGCAAGAGTGAACAAGAGTAGCAGCAGCTTTGAGCTCAGGAGTGGAACAGTGAGGTAAGAGCAGCAGCTTGGAGCTGAAGTGAGTCGAGCTGAAGCTGGAAGCTTTTGTGGAGCTGGGGGGGTCTGTGGGGAGGTGGCTTGAGGATCTCCCTGGGGGGCTGTTGGGTTACGGTTCCTTTCAGCTCCTTTCAGGAGCTTCTCAGGCCCAAGTGTATGGCTGTCCATTGGCAGAAGCCGGGGGATGACGAGGCAAGAGTGAGCAAGAGGAGCATAGGCTTTGAGCTCAAGAGTGGAATGGTGAGGCAAGAGCGAGCTTGGAGCTGAAGAGGCGGCACAAGAGGCCCTCTGGGCAAAGGGCCTTCCTGGCACGGCCAGGGCACCTTCTCAGCCATGGCTGGCTTTGCACTGGGCGACCTCCCTGGAAGCAGGGCTGGGTCTTTGCTGTTGTTGGCTTTTTGCCATTGTGCTCCTTTGGCTGCCCAGAGAGAGAGGCAACCCTGTAAGGAGGGTGAGAGCCCCTGTCTCTGCACCTGAGGGGGAAATAGAGCTCTCCCAGCCTATTTCCCACCCTGTTAGCAGGGCAAAGCCTTTTCCCCAGTCCTGGCCTTGCCCCTGCTTTCTGAGGGCGGAGCCAAGCCACTTAGGTGCAGTGTGGGCACCATGACTCGCCTGTAGCCAGGGCCTCGGTCTCTGCCTAT
This sequence comes from Corvus hawaiiensis, assembly GCF_020740725.1. Classification (NCBI taxonomy): domain Eukaryota; kingdom Metazoa; phylum Chordata; class Aves; order Passeriformes; family Corvidae; genus Corvus; species Corvus hawaiiensis. Next base: position 72,443,424 of record NC_063216.1, on the reverse strand, counting down.
GCTGCATGGCTGCCAGTCCTGCTGGTGACCTGCCAGCGTGCTGGCCCTGTACTCAGGGCATGTGTAACAACTTTGTGGAACCCTTTGTCCCCAGGAGCAGCCCCTGGTCCCTGAAAGCAGGGAATGGATTAGAGGGAGGGGAATGAAATAAAAAGAGAACGAAAATATTGTCTAGAATGGGAATATTACAGTTAAGAGAAATCCAGTCTTAGTTTTGGAGAATCATCTCTCAGCTTCTTCCAATGTGGAGCTCCTGGGAAAGCCTGTGCAGGAGCTAAATTCTCCCAAGCCTGGATGACCTCAGATAGGCTACTGGAAGTCCCTAAATTTTTTTATAGCTCAAGAGGAATCAATTCATTAAAAGCCCCTCTTTTCTCTCTCAGTAGTCTAGGAGTAGTTCTATGTAGACACATCCAGAGTGGTGTCCAGTCATGCTGATGACATGTGTTCTTTGTTCTCCCTTTGTGCATTCTGCTCTCCATGCTGGAAAAGAAAAAAGTGTGGTAGTGGTGAAGTACTCACATAAAAGTTGATTTTTATTTTAATTTATTTATTTTTAAATTTATTTTTAATTTAAATTTAATTTAATTTATTTTTTAAATTTTATTTAATTTATTTTTGATTAATTTTATAATTAAAAGGAAACAGTTAATGAGGGAGCTGTGAGTAATCATGGCACTACTTGCAAATCTCTGCAAGCAGCTTCACAACCTGGTGAGTTCAACGTTTGTGGAAATCAGTTTCTGGAAGTAAGAGTGAAATAAATAATCACATTCACCTCAAAGTCATCAAAAAAATAACAGCCATAAACTGAATAAATAATACCAAATCAAATTTCATTGGTTATGGAGTAGGAGGATGTATGGAAAATTTCCTACATTGCATACCTCAGCTTCAAGAGCAAGCACTTTGATTGTCTTCCACAGTAATTCATAAAAATAGAGGAAGGAAAAATGGAAGAAAGTAATTTAGTGCACAGCATAGGAAAACATGCTTGGAAAATTATGTGTAATGATTCAGTGTTGAAACTGAAGGATGAATTTAATGTTGTTCCTGAAGGACCATTATTGAGTCTGTTGCTATTCAGTATTGTCATTAATGAGCTATTACGATCTTTGCAATTTTGCAGGTAGCATTGATTGGAGAGCACCTGAAGAACTGAAGGGCAGGAATCCAGGTGATCCTATGGAACTGGGAGTGAGAATTGACGAAACTTCTGGTACTTCATGACAGGGATACAGATAGTGTTCTTAAGCAAAACCAGTCAGCTCTCCTAATAAAGGATAGTAAAGAAATTGTTGGGTTGCAGGTTTATAGGAAAGGACTAAGACATTTTTATTGCTCACAAATGACCATGAAACACAATGACAGATTGTAGGAGAAACCCTACAAATTCCAAAACAATCAGTATAAGCAAGGAGTAAGCCTCATAACACAATCCTTCTCTCCATTCAGAATTGGGGGAGACCTCAGCTGGAAATCTGGGTCCAGTTTTCTTGGGCAGCCAGGAATACACTGAACCAACAACCAAACTGGCATGAGCGAAATGTTGCTCCAGCTCAAATTTATGATACCACAAATATATTGGACAAGTTGAAAATAATGAAATAGAAGAGGAAAAAAATGACCCGTGCAACAAGTAATGCAGCAAAGGACAGAAGAACTGAAAATTATTACTGTTGAGATTTGATAGAATAGTCACACAACAACCTAGTGGACCTTTCAACTGAAAAGTTGAAATTAGGTGAGAGTTTCTATTTGAGAAGGATAAAATTGTCATTACAAGAGAGAAAGATGCCATTTCTATTAGAACCATTATTTCTTTTTTTTGAAGTCCTTAGAAACTCAATGCTACACAATCTTGAATGTTGATAGTTCTGTTTTCTAACTCACTAACCCAAGAGGAGACATGTTTCAACGACGGGAAGCTAAATTTGTTTGCAAGACAGTGTGTGTCTAAACTGCAGGAAACCAGTTTGGGAGATATGCAGACAATGTATTGTGTATGTTTGTACTACTCGCTGAAGAAAAATTATATGGAAGCCTTTTAATTTTCTATCACAAAATGGGCAGGGCTCACACAGAGGAAAGATCTTTTGTATTGAATAGATGTGATTTGACTCCATGATTGGCCCCTGGTAGTTCCCTGTAAAGCAGTGAGCATGACATGGTTGTATATGCTACGCCAACTTTGATGTTTAACCTTGCTGCTTCAAAAGGCTGGTTTAAAAAAAACCCCTCAAAAATATTGCTTGAAGTAATAATTGATAGTGACAAGGGAAAATATACAGTTAACATAGTGAAAGAAAACAAGACAAATTTTAAAAGCTTAGTAAAAGGATGAAAGCAGTTTTCTACACTCTTATTATAGAGTCCCTTCTGGTCAAAAAGAAAAAGAACAACAATTAGGTAACTACTGTTAGCTGCATTAGAGAAAAGCACCAGAAGATCATGAATAGAGAAACCAGTGCTGTGTTAATGCAATTGGAAAGAAACTTTGTTCTTATTCACTGTCTGTTCCCCTGTAATTTTAAGAATTTCATGCGTATAATCTTTTATAAACCAAAGAAATAAATTTATGCTTTTTAAAATTTATCTCCCATCAACTGGTAATTGACTTTTGAAAACTTGAATAACCTCAGAATTTGCTTGTGTTCCCCTGCAGATCTGTGTTCAGACCCTCATTCTGTAGTCCCTTCATTATTGTTCCCTCTATCCATATCTTCCTACATGTCACCCTCCTAAGGAGAAAGTTATGGGAATTTTTTCCAACAGTGGGTTTCACACTAAGAGATCGAGATTTGTTCTTTTAAAGGCTAAAGAGAATTTCATGGTTATTAACATGCTGGTTTTTTCAATGGAGCTTCTCTGTGTGCTTATTCTAGGCAGGGCTGCAGGCATCAGCTTTTATTAAGCTTATTCAAAACTTTCCATTGTAGCACCTAGTTTGCTTATAGATTTGAGAAAGCTTTGGTTATTTCAACTCAAATTTGTCATGTGCAGTTTGAAACTGATTTTATCTTTCCAGACTTGAAACACTCCATCAAATATTGCAGAGATATAAGAAATATGGGCAAAAGGATAGCAGACAGAGAAAAGTTTCTCATCTATGACCTTCATCTGTGTAGAACAAGAAGGAAAAAAAATGTGGCCTGAATTTTTTGTAGAGACAAGGGATGGATCTTTTTTAACCCCTAAAAGAGAAGGGAAATGACTCACCACTCTACTCAAGGCAGGAAGCAATGGCACAGTGTTTTGAGTGTTGATGTCCTTTGAGAAGCTGGAGGAGAACAGTCTTGGGTTATTCTCACTCAAGAGTTGTCAGGGTTCCCAGGACACCTCCAGGAGTCTCTCTCACTATAACACTGGACACACATGTTTTTCTAACACAGAACTTCAGGACCACAGGCAAAGCATTTAAATTCAATTTTCTGTAATTCATTATTAAGAGAATCAGTAGATAAGAGGAAAAAATATCAGGGAACAAAAATGCTATAGAGGGGGAAGAAGACATATGTTGTATGTCACATCTTGTAAATCCTAATACAATGTTATTCAGAAGTTTATAGATAGTTATGTCTTTAGCTACAGCTGAACACTGATTCATAGAAAAGCTGAAGACTTTTGGCAACTTAAAACTCAATGATTTAAAAAAGAAGAATAGGCAAGATGCTGTCAGAATGATCCCAAGGATAAAACAGCATGGCAGGAGTATATTAACCCAGGTTAATACATGGTAACACTGACAAATAGAATCATAGAATCCTACCAATTTTTTAGGTTAGAAAAAACATCTAAAATAATAGAGTCAAACCATTAACCCAGCACTGCTAAGGCTACTTTAAACTATGTCCCCAAGTGCCACAACTGCATGTCTTTTAACTCCTTCCATGGATGATGACTCTGCCACTGCTCTGGGCAGCTTATTCCAGTGCTTGACAACCCTTGCAGTGAAGAAACATTTCCTAGTATCCAGTCTAAACCTTCTTTGGTCCAACTTGAGTTAAACTGAGCACACTGCTGTCTTATGTTCAGTGACTGTAAATGAACACCCTCAGGTCCTTTTCTACCAGGCAGTTTTCCAGCCAGTCTGTCCCCAGCCTGTAGCTCTGCATGGGGTTGGTTGTGTTTGTTTGCCTTACTGCACCTTGTAAAACTGGCCTCTGTCCATCAATCCAGCCGGTCCAGATCCATCTTCCTACTCTCCAGCAGATCAAAACTCCCACCTAACTTTTCATGTACAAACTCACTGAGGGAACACTTGTTCCCCTCATCCAGATCATTGATAAAGATACTAAACAGGCCTGGCCCCAACACTATTTTTTTACCCAGCAAACAGAGCACCCATCCACACCATGGGAAGCCAGTTTCTCCAGGAGGATACTGTGGGAAATGGGGTCAAAAGCTTTACTAAGGCCTAGGTAAACAACATCCACTGTCTTCCCTCATCCTCCAAGCGGGTCACTCTGTTACAGAAGGAGATCAGATTAGTCAAGCAGCACTTGCCTTTCGTAAGTCCATGCTGATTGCTCCATATGATGATCTGCTCCATGACCTTCTGCCGTACCAAGGTCAGACTGCAATGAGTCAGATGGAATAAAGGCCCAATGGAACTTCCATATTAAGTTAGAAAATCTAATCTAATCTGATGTTCCCAGCATTGACAGCATCAGTGATATGAAGGGTTTTGTATATTATACAGTCTGTCTGATGAAAAGATGAAGATTTTATTATTCACAGAAATACCTGAGCTTTTTCAAATCCTTCTGTAAGACTTAGCTCCATTTTACCTTGTGACAATGACTTGCACAGATTAATTACTTGACTAATAAACCACTTTCTTCTTCTCAATATAAAACTTGCCTTAAAACAGTATGACACATCCACATTCCTCTCTTTGCTATCCATCACATCTTTTGTTTGCCATCTATTGAAATGTGAAGAGCCAAAAATCATACTGCTTTGTACAGATAATTTTTTCATTATTTTAATAATCATAACTGCCATTTTATAATTTTTTCTTTATTTGTTTCATTCTTCCATTTCTGCCATATCTTGGGGGCAGTGAACGTTAGGAAATCCATAAAGTTGTTCGTCAAACCATAGTCACTCTTTGCTACAGCTTATACTGTTTGAGCAGTTAAAATGTTGCTGATAGTTTTATGTTTTGTCTCTCCTGAGTACTTTGCTTGCAGTTTCCGTATCAATGTAATGATAGCTTTATTTTCAGATTTGACTTTTTAAGGTTTTTGGTGAAGATGCTGCTTTTTAATCTAATTCTCTTCCAAGAGGTTGAATAAGTAGGGCCAGTGCCACATCTCAACAATAATAGCTGAAGTTACTAAGTTTTCATTTCTTTAAATAACTGACAGAAATAGCAATGGACACTTGTATTTAATAGAGTAGTAATGATCAAAACCCTGCCCTCTTGATAAAAGCTATAATAAGATCAGGTGGTATAAAACTGGTTTACAGCTGGTGAATCTCAGTGCCAGCTGGATAGACTGTATAGTATAGAAGAACCTCAGAAAAATTCCCTTGCGTTTTCCCCAGAGAGAAATAAGGGATCAGGAGCTGAAACTGCCATTAATAATTAATAACTGCTTCCATGTACAACAGGCCAGTTGCATCTCTCCTGTATCACAGACCAAAATATTTTGTTTGCTAGTTTGGTAGGATACAGTAGATCATTCAGACTTACTTGAATAAAGTGTATATTTTAGCTCCAGCAATGGCATTGTATTTGACTGGACCAACATAAAAAAAAAATTTGGTCTTTATTCTCATCTGATTAAAGAATTAAAGTGCTGATTAGTAGGAACAACTTCCTTGAAGTTCTGATGGAAAGAAATGCAAAGATTTGTAAAATATAAAAAATCTTCTAAATCCAATGTGTTAAGCAGCACCACTCAGAACTGTATTAGATATTAAGGTAAAAAGCTAAGAAAGTTTGCTGAACAAAGCAATCCCATCAAGTTTTCTAATTCTCCTTCATAGTTTACTGACATGAAGGTAAAGTCATTACATTAATACCCCCTTTTCCAATTAGCCTTATTGTCCATGACAAGTCTCATAAAGACACAGCACTTCATTAGTTTCAAGATACATTGCTGTACAGAGTGTAAGGGAATGAGACCTGCCCCGAGCTGCTGTAGACTCCACATGAGTGAGATAGTCCTACAATTTCACTTTTGCACATTAATGCTTTAACTAGTGAACTAGTTAAACAAGCATCCTCTTTCTAACCTTCAGTGTTTTCTGTATAAATTCATTAGCGTCACCACTTTGCTTGCGGTTTCCTCAGAGATTAATTGATATTGAACAACTTTTAAGTGTTTTTCCCCTTCAACGCAAGTGAAAGGCACCACATGACTGACAAAAACTCTCAAGTTCTGCCTGCATTAGATAAATTCAATCAGGAATGGTGGCAACAGACCACAGTAAGGGTAGCTGGTAAGTCAGTTGTATAATAGCAGGGCACAACTTTATTCTTTTTTGCTGAGAAGTTATGCAAGTGAGCAATAACAGCAGTGTTTCATAGATGGAATAACAGAGGGTCAAGACCAGAAAGTGGGATTTACCTCTGTCTTGGGGTGACTTTATGATGTGTATCCCATATTGCTGCCCTATGCCCAGAAATTAATTTTTGTGCCTTTCTATGCCTCTAAACTGAGCCTGAGAGGGGGGAGAAAAAACTGAGCAAAACTTGTTCAAAGCAGTTTGCAGCTTGTTCAAGGTCACACAGACATAGCAACTTTTTCCCCAGCTGCGGCAGGGGAGCGAGGAAGCACCTGGCTTTCTGCTCCCGGGTCAATTTTTGGCCAGTTGTTCAGCTTTTTCTCTGGAAAGAGACTGAGAGTTGAATTTTTTTCCCTTCCCTGGAATTTCGGATTTTCTCCCTTTTCCACTGGACTGCTTCAATATCAGAGCACATCGGGAGGACTTTCCACTGAGCGCAGAGGGCCTGGCCCTGGGCCAAGCCCCAGCTCCGAGGACACCAAAGGGAGGACTCTAACACTTTCCCAGGTTTTTCTCCACAGTGAGAGATTTTATTATTTAGCATTATTATCCTTTTCCCATGTGTTTGTTAAATAAATCGTTTTTATCTCTTTCACTTTCCTTTGAGGAAAATTTATTGTCCCCAAACCTGGTGGGGGAGGGGTGGTGACCTGCCTTTTCTCAGAGGATATATTTCTAAATTTGGCCAAACCGGATCAACCTCATTTACTTTGGTATTAAAGAGTTAAACATCTGAGTGAGTTATACTTTAGTGTCAGTGGCAAATAATAGGCAGTTCAGATGAGCAACTCACCTGAATCATCTTAGATGCTTCTTTTGAAGCAATATGAATTGCATTGGGTGCTTGGGTTATTAAAAATTGTCATGGTTTAAGTCCAGCCAGCAACTCAGCACCACACAGCCACTCCCTCCCTCCCCCACCAGCAGCACTGGGGAGAGAATCAGAAGGGTAAAAGAGAGAAAAGAGAGAAAAAGCTGCCCACAAAAACAGAGTGAAATAAGGAATTCATTCACCGCTTTTCATGGGCAGGCAGGTGTCCAGCCATCTCCAGGTGATTTGGGAAGACAAACACCATAACTCCAAATTTCCCTCATTTCTTCCTTCCTCCCTCTGCTTTGTATACTAACCATGATATTACACGATCTGGAATATCCCTTTGGTCAGTTGGGGTCATCTGTACCAGCTGTGTCTCCTTGCAACCTCCCATGCACACTTAGCCCCCTGACCAACACAGCAGTATGAAAAGCAGAAAAGGCCTTGGGTCTGTGTAAGCCCTGCTCAGCAATAACAAAAACATCTCTATATTATCAACACTGTTTCCAACACGCATCCAAAATATAGCCCCATGCTGGTCACTGTGAAGAAAATTAGCTCTACCCCAGTCAAAACAAGTACAAGGGTGTAGGTAAATTGCTTAAATATGTGCATTCAGTAGCAGCCTCATTAGTGTATTGAAAGCTTGCAAAGAGCTGGCACATACTGCAGAGAAGCTGTGGGAGGTACGTCTGTATAGTGGACATCGAAATTTCAGTGTCTTCATCTATGAGCTGCATCTTGCCCTTAGGTTAGAAGAAGCACTCCCAGAGTGATAAAAAAATTCTGTTTTACCTCAAAGCTAGGTCTGTAGTCCAAAGTCCAAGGAAGAAGAGGTTTATCTCCACAGAGAGACATTTATCTCCTCTCCAAAAAAGAAGTGGCCAGGAAAGATCAGACAACCCATAGCTGAGTGGGTGTTTCCTCTCTCTCCGCTTAAAGCTAGAAATTGAGTCGCTTAAGTGCTCGTAAGTACTTAGCTGCAAGAAAAAATAATGAGAGGAATATAGGCTGAGAGTGAAACAACAGGAGCCTGGTAGAAGCTGTCCCACCAGTACTATTTAACCTGCACTCACAACAGCCCTTGCATAAAGCTGCCTCTGGACAGCCAGGAGCAGGTTACCAGCTAATATAACCCCTCAAGTTTTTGCTATAACACTCTAGTTTTCTATTTGCTAACCCATGTTGTTTTAGCTGGAAAAGGATCTGTATTTTCCAAACTGTGAATATACCATGTACTATTGCATATCAAGATCAATCAAACTGTGATCACATCAGTGAAGCCCAACAAATGATGGTGAGCCAATATTCTCAATTCATGGAAATGGAAATGGTCAGATGTGATTTATTTTTTCCTTTTAGGTTTATATTTAATGAGACATTTCCATTAGAAACCTAGACAGGGTAGGATAATTCCAGCCTTAGTGCAGATTTTTTGGAGGGGTGAATTACTCTGTAGGGTAGCTTAAATTTTCACCTTGACTACCATATAGAGTATCTAAGGCAGGTAGGCTCCTAATTTAGATGCCTTAAAACTAGGTGGGATGAATCTGGGAGTATTTGTTAGGATACTCCACAATGCTTTAGTACCAAAATCAAGGAAAGCACAGCCACCACAAGTAGAGGCAACACTATCAGGTTCCTGCTATTTACTAAGAAGAGTTAGAGCATTTCACTGACATGCTGCAGGTATTTCTCTGAATTAATTCAAGAGAGAAAAATTAACTGTTCCAGCCACCAGCTAGAGAGGCTTGTCTCTTTATCTGAAGCTGTAGCATTTTGCATTTCCTATTTAATATAGACAGCCATAAACTGAACATTATTAAGATTTCTTCACAAGGGGAATAAGAAAGTAGAGCTCACTACAGTGTCCCCTATTTCTTTAATTTCACAGCTGAATTACCAGAGACTTGCTTAAAGAGGAAAGGCTACAAGAAAATTCAGAGCTGCTGAAAATATATATATGTACATATAAATATGTTCAACCCTTTGGGTGTTATTAGAGTGGAAATAACATCTAGTATATGCTAAAGCTCTGTGTAATGAAGAAAGGGGGTCATGCATTTTTTAATGGAAAATGACAGAGGGCATTTCATCACTGCAGAACCATGTAGTTTTTACTTAAGCTAGTTTTAAAATAGGTAGCTTAGCTGGTGGTAGTGGAGAGCTCAGAAGATGCTGAGAAAACTGTGAGCATTTACCTTGTTTTCTTAAAGTGTGGTGGGAGTTGTTCCAGCTCACAGAGACCTCCCCATGACTGACATCTGAGCCAGCTGAAGCTGCTTGAACAACTTACGATAGAAAAACCAGTAAGGATATATTGAGAATTTGCACACCAAGCAAAACGTAGAAGCTCGAAGGCTTAAAACATTTGATCCTTTGACCACTGCTATGGAGCAGTGATTACTTGAATTTTTTTGACAGTGTTCTAACAGGTGGAAGTCCTAGGCACGTGAAAGCAAATAGTGCCAGACAGCTCATGCAATACATTTGAAGGCACAGTAAAGACAGCATTTAGCTCAAAGTTCTAGATATCACAGACAGAATTGATTGTAATGAATGAAATTTGCTTAAAGCATTAAAGAATAAGTTGATTCCTATCTGTGCTGTTTTCAAATTCACCCCTTATTGGAGATGATTATCTTCTGTCAGCTTCAAAGGATGTATTTGCCATGGTTCTTGGGGAGAAAAATTTTTTCTGAGATAATTTGTCCAAAAAGGTGGTACAGACTGGTGATGAGAATCACCATTAAATAAGCACATGTGGGCTTATTTCAGTGTAGGGCTGTGGTAACATCCATACCTGTGGTACAATGACAAGACAGGTGCCAGGGGATCTATCAAGGACACAACACTGGTTGTGGTGGCAAGGGAACATACAAGGCCCTAACTACCTTCCAAAGACACTTGCCAGGCTCTCCTGTATGCTTGTCACTCCTTGTGGGTTGTGGGAGTGGTCTGTTTTGGCAAGTTTTGCAATCATACAGCTGTGGTAGTGTGAGAGGCTATACTGGGGAAAATCAGCAATTGTCTCTCAGGGTTGGTTTCTTACATTCTGTCTTCCTCACTGCAGCACTTGGGATTTTGCTGCGATGAGTTGTGACCCAAGAGTGCTGGTGAGAGCCAGGCTCCACCACAGTCCCTGCAGAAGAAGAAAAGGGCACATCTCCATGAAAGTGTTTTGTCAGCTCATAAATCCTTTTTTTTGCTGCTGTTGATATGGCAAACACAGCCTGAAATTTGTCTGACTGCATCACTGTGGCTTTGGGCCCAAGCCAGTACATCAGTCTCACGTGTGGTGCTTGCTGCACGCTAAAGGGCTTCCATTGGTCTGGCCATGCTTCTTTTCTGTCTGTCTCTGGTAATACTGTATGATCTACATTTCTTTCCCTGTTTAATGCATTTGTGTCTGATTAGGTCCTGGTTCTGCCCCTCCTGCTTGCTCTCCAAATATTACTCCTTAACTAACTCTATATGGCTAGAATTAAAGAGTCTTCCTCTGCTGATAATTATTTTATTTTAGTCAGGGAGTAGCTTTCTATCTGTATCTGGGTCAGTATTAAGCTTAGCTTCCAGTGTTAATTTTCATGCTAAATACTCTTAATTTGTTCCTCCTTTATAAGAAGCTCCTTGATCCAGTAAATCTTCTTGTCCCTCCTACGGTGTGTCTAGTTATGAATTGTCATGATTCGGTGAATCTGCAGAGAAACTATTTTAATTATCCTCCCTTTCTCACTCTGTCTTCTGCCAGGATGTCCAAGCCTCCCATGGAGGGAACATTCCTACCCTCCTTCAGCTCCCCGGAGGCAGTTGGAAATTTTTCATGTCAAGTTATCTTTTTGTCTCCCAAATCATACTGGATAAGCACTTCTTAGTGCTGCAAGGTTGATTTCTGTGGGGAGATTCCAGCTGCAGGGAAAGGAAGACATAAGCTCAGGGGAGACTGCCAGAGAAAATGGATATATAGTCTCATTTATGTAAGACTTGCCAAAACCAGAGAAAGGCCTGATCTGTATCGCTCTCTGGACTTCAAGTGTCACAGATTTCTGCTTGATTCAGTGCAAGAAGGAAAATCATGTTTGCATAATTTGTAGCTGGTAGATGTTTCATTTTTTGGATTCTGAACCCCATCACACTTTTGGGTGAGTGGTGGCCATGGGACGCAGAATAGAGAATCTCCAGATCTCCCATGCATTGAATCCAGCCCAAATAGCACAGCTGTCTTTGCTCAAATTCCAGTAGTTCTGAAAACTGGTTTCTGGGCATCTTGAGACCTCAGAAGAAAGCATCACAAACTTTGCAAACAATTAGGACTTCGCTTCATACTCTGACTAACAAGGCAATCACTTAGATGGCAGCTTAAGCATTGATGTAGTTAGTTGAAAAAAATGACAAAAGCCTGGATAAAGTGCTTCCCTCTCAGGTTCAGCACTGTCAGTCATCCATTCAGGCTTCAGACGTTCCCTGGTGCTCTTTGTTCAGCAAGAGGCTTACTGGAACCACCACACACTGTGTCAAACTACCAGGAAATCCTTTATCAGTACATCCTTTTGAAACTGTCATTGAACTGTATGGACCTAAAGAGTGATAAGCATTAATAATACCGTGTTCTTTTTATCCATGTGTCACAGTTTAGCCTCAGTTGGTTTTATTTTAAGCTTGGGATTTTCAGTCCAAGCTAGTCTGCTGCAACTCCCCACCTCCCTGTCCTTTTCAAATGGTGCTTAACCCATCACATATGGATACATAAGGCAAAAAAAAAATCAAACTAATTTTTATCTAAGTCAGTGGTTTATGCCTTTTGTTGGTAGCTTGGACTTCTTTTGGCAAGTGCTTGAGCATCCTGTCCACAGTCCACTGGCATAAGTTCCACAAGCAGCATAGCTTGTCAGAGTGATAGTGTTTGGGTTCTGTTTGCTAAATTTTTAATTTTATTTGGGTGTCTGTTTGCTTCTTTGTTTGTTTGATTAGGGGTGTGTGTGTGTGTTATTTAGCATTAATCAAACAATTAATCAGAGTTGTGAAGCAAGGATCTGAACTGTTTCATGGGCATTTCTCATCCTGGCATCATCAGCCCTTAAGAGCATTTATGCAGCCACACCCAGTCATGCAAGCACAACAGGATCCAGAAGGATCATCTGAACATCTGGGTACAAAACCCACTGCTCACTGTCCAGCACAGTTTCACTTCCCAGTGGATTTATCTTCCCTTTTTGCAGGAATTCAAATATTTCAACCAGCATCCAAAAATGCATATGTGGAAACCATCTTGTAAAGAGAATTGAACTTGCAGACCAGTGGGTTGTCTTTATATGGTGCAAAGAATTTGGGTGTGTTTCAGCAATACATTGCCTGCCATACATCAGGGATGACTTTGGGGCAGCTGTCAAGGAGTGACACAGAAAGGAAGATGTAGTTCCTGCTCTTGGAGGTAATAATAGATGATGTATGTGCTAATCAGAAAAATGAGTGTAGACTTAGCCAGAATACGCTGCTAAAGTAAAATCACTCTGCCAGAGATTTTGCAGTTTTCAGCAAGGCAGCTTGGTTCAATCAGGAAAAGAACGCAAGGATAAAAGTGCCACATTAGGCAACTAAATCCCAAATCTTCAGAATTTCTAATCTGTGTTCTATAAATAGAAAAAACCAAAATATATAAAGTCTAAGAGTGCCCTGAGATTCTGTGGATATACTGACAGTCTGGAGCAGCTAAACACCCAGTTCACAATAAATCCTACTAGGTGTTGGGCTGCCTCTAACTGTCCTGCCACTTACCTTACGAAAAGCCTTTCTCCAAATACACACAATACGGGCTGCAGAGATAAACACAGGGACTGCAAAAAATAAAGTAAATAATGCTGTTGGTGTGACCATGACTCTTTAGGAAGTAATAGAATGGAATGGAATAGTTCCAACTGGAAGGGACTTAGAACAATCACGTAGTCCAACTGCTTGATCACTTCAGGGTTGTCCAAAAGTCAAAGCATACTTTTAAGTGTGCTGTCCAAATGCCCCTTAAACACTGACAGGCGTGGCACATAAAACACCTCTCTAGGAAACCTATTCCAGTGTTTGACAGCCTCTCTGTAAGGAAATGTTTCCCAATGTCAAGTTTATACCTCCCCTGACACAGCTTTGAACCATTCTCATACATCCTATCACTGGATACCACAAAGAAGAGATCAGCATCTCCTTCCCCACTTGCCCTCCTCCAGAAGACTGGAGGGCAATGAGGTTGCCCCTCCACCTCCTTTTCTCCAAATTAGTGATTTTAATGCTTCAGGGCTCAAACACTCATCCGACATTGCCCATAAACACCCATCTCAACTCTGTGGGGACCCTGACTGGATACCTGGTAGCCACCAAAGCTCTGTAATTTTCCACCACGACTGGACAGAGGAGAGAAAAATAAAAAAGAAGGGTTCATGAGTTGAGATAAGGACAGGGAGAGATCATTCACCAATTACCACCATGGGCAAAACTTGACTTGGAGATATTAATTGAAGTTATTACCAGTGAAAATCAGAGCAAGGTAATGAGAAGCAAAACTAATCTTGAAAATACCCTTCCCCTACACCTGTCTCATTTCTGGGCTCTACCTCCTACCTCCAGTGGCACAGGGAGACAGGGAGTTAAGGCTATAGTCACAGGTTGTTTCTGCCACTGCTCAAGGAGAGGAGTCCTTCCCCTGCTCCAATGTGGAGTCCCTCCCATGGAAGACAGTTGTTCATGAACTTCTCCAGTGTGAGTCCTTCCCATGGGCTACAGTTCTTCCTGAAGAACTAGCCTAGGTTCCTTCCCACAGAGTGCAGTCCATCAGGACCAGCCTGCTTCGCCATGCTCTTCACCATAGGCTGCAGGGGAATCTCAGCTCCAGCTCCTGGAGCACCTCCTCCACCTCCACCACTGACCTTGGTGTCTACAGAGTTGTTCCCCTCACATTCTCAGTCCTCTCTTGTCTGGCTGCAACTACATCTGCACAATAACTGTTTTCTCCTTCTTTAATAAGTTATCCCAGAGGCATTGCTGCCATCTCTGATGGGCTTGGCCTTGGCCAGCAGTGGCTACCTCCTGGGAACTGGTTCCTTCCTGGGGAAGGGCTGGTGACAACTCTGTCGGACATGGGGGAACCTTCGAGCAGCTTCTCACAGAAGCCATCCCTGTAGCCTATCCCCAGCTACCCAAACCTGGCCATGCAAACTAAATACAGACACAAAGCCACATCTTTAAAAAGATTGAGCTGACTCTGAGACCAGTCAGGATGGAAGACTGTTCTCATTTCTTTGTGTTAGAACAATGGCATCATTGGAGTGCTCATTTAAGGAGGGGATGGAAAAGCAGGCAAACATAGTCTAAATCCTATGGGTTACAACACCAGCAGAAATCCCGTTCCTTGTCCATTAAACATACCACATGGATTACAGTAAAGAAGTAAACAGTGGCTTGAAGAAAATAAGGAAAAAATTGTTTTAAAGTTTTGTTTTGTTTTTAAGGTTATTGGCATGACTGAGGACATTGGGAACTCTGCAGTGATTTCACTGCTTGATTTTTCCTTTTAAGGTAAGATTTTCCAGGAGGTGGAATTTAGGAACAGAATGATCTCCCCATGGGTCATCTGAGAGCAAAATATCTGACAGCACAACCACATAGCCTCCCCCAGCACATGCTGACATACTTATAGAGGTTGGCATGCCTAAAGGCTTCTTATAATTTATTCTGCCTCTCCTACAGTCCCTGAAGCACAAATAGTTGGTAAGATATGAGGTCTTGCTATGCTCCAGCTCTTTTGCTCCCCCATATTATATTCCCTAGGGTAACCATAGGAGCAAAGAACAACTTCTAGAATGCACAGTAGCATAGGAATTCATTTATATACATCTTATTATTGCAGACCCCTGTCCACCCCCTTTAAGGATGCTGGATCCTAGGCAACAGAATATATTTCTGTGCAATAATGCTGGTAAAGTTCATCAGGTTCAATGAACTAGTTATATAGATTTTCTCTCCCTGACCTAAAAAAAAGAAAAATACAAATAAAATTTAAAAAAGCAATTCTCTTTTTAGGCTGTAAAAATTTGTTATTATCTATCTGGCAAAATTTAATATGTTTAATAAAACCTCCTAATAAAATATTTGCTTTAGCCATGACCCAGTTTTGGAAGAAGTGCAGTTTTAGCTACAGTAAAGGTGCAGTCCTGGAAGAGAACAAATATGCATGGCAATATTTCAAACAGAGGTCAATTATTAATGAAATGTGAGGACTTGTCTTTAGCCTACAGAATATTGAATATTTTTTCCATCTATAAAAAGTGCTTTAAAAGAATGAAGATTTTTAAAGAGAGTGTTAATTGTGAAAAACCCTAATTTCTGGGTCTTGCACTTGAAATATAAATAATATCTTCTGTAGTGTTTATGTCTGTGTGTAAAGATTTACTTACACCATCACTACCAACAACAAACAGTTGCTCCACAGTTTGGTATGACATTGATGTGCTGCAAGTCCATCCCAAAAGGGACACCTTTGGCTCTTGCATAGTGCATTATCTTGTCCCACACTGCTCAGTACCAGAAGCTGAATGGTACCAAGGAATGGACAGTTCTACAGCTCTTTCTCAGTCATGAATTCTCTGGGCCCTCAGAGTGACTTCTTGTCTCTCATCAGCCACACTGCTGTGACTGGCACCACTGCAACTTTCACCTAAGTCAGGTATCTCTTTATTAGCTGCTCTTCCATTTCCTCTGATGGATTTCCTGACCAAATATCCCTTGCCTCTCTCCCTTTCTACTCTCACTATCCTTACCCTGCCCCTCTCTGTTCATGCACCCAATCTTTTCCACTCTGCTGCTGCATCAGCTCTTTCACATTTCCCCTTGGTACTCATTCCCAGTTTCTTGTCTGTCCTCCAGGGTTTGACATTCTAGCTCTTTAGACTTATTTTTGACAAGAAGGCCCCAGTCAATCAGACTAATTTCTCATTGGGCACCTACTCTTGTTTTCATGCTTACTCAGATTGTCCTGATCTTTCCACCTCATTTTTTCCCATTCCAGCTCATCCCTATGTTATACCCCAATACTCCTCAGTCAGCTCCAGAGTATAACTTCACCAATTTTTTGTGACAGTTATTTTTCCTCATATAGACCCTGGAACTGCTCTTTTCTGCTGAGTTTCCCTCCTTGTATTATCACACTCCAACTCTACTCCCTCTTTGAATTCACATCACTGATCCTGACACGTGTGGGGAACCATATTGGTGGGTGTAGAGAGACTGAATTCATGCTCTAAAAAATTGCATAGAAAAAACATCTTCCTTCCAGCCCTTCCTCTGAATAGACAGAATAGGAGGAGTTGGATGTGAACTATCAACAAAGATTTGCTGACTAATATTATTCCTTACAAGGTGAACAAGAGGACAGTAAAAAGGCTGATATAACAGTGTACTTCCTTGCCAAGTCTCTAATTCCTGTTCCACAGTGTAAGGACACTGGATCTTCTCAAAGGTTAGCAGAGTTTTAATATGGATAAAACCAAATTTTTTCCCCCCCTAGTTACATTCTTGGAAGCAGCTGAATAAACTTGGTTATAATTACAAAAAGCAGCCAGAAGCAGATACCAGCACAGAAAATGTCACCTTGAACAGTCAAATTTAAAAACATTTCAATTAGTAAGTGAAAACATGGGAAATATTCTTATAAGAGGAGGTGTCATCGAAACCTAATTATAGATTATGTTTTTGTTCTTGATGTAAAATGATTTAAAGTCATTATCCATCTGTAGTGAGAGAAAAGATGCATTTTAATTCACATGCCTCATCTAGCATTGCTGAGTTCAAAAAGCGTGATAGATAGCAATGGATTAGAGGTCAGTCTCACCAGGAGGAGGAGTTACTGGTTATCAATCTAGTGAAAGAAACCCCACAAAACCCTTCCAAACCTTCTGAGAGCTCTCTTTTGTAGGGAAATCTTCAAATGATGTCATTAATTCTCAATATGGACCCAATTTAATAAATGCTCTTTTACTTCCTGAATTTTTTACATATTGCTAGAGTTGTGTGTGATTGCAATATGACTGTCTAAAGAAATAACATAAACAGGTCCTTAAATTCCTCCAGAGTGGTGGTCAGCTATATTTTTCAAATTTAAGAATGGTGTTTGCCAGCCTATGCGGTTTAGAAAACTTGGATGCTCAGTGCAAGAATCAAGCCTTTGCTGAGGTATATAAATAGTGTAACATTATTTCTCTTCCTCACACGCACATTCTTTTGAACTGAATAATTTAGTCCAACTGTTGAAGCCTATTACACTTTCCATTACAAATTACTTTAGAGAGCATAGCATTTAGGTACTTTTAAAACTGGATGAATGCACTAAAAGAGACACTGCATTTGCATAAGCTCCAACTATTGTTTGGGGTTTTTTTAGCTATTTCAGCTAAAAAGCCTTTGTTCTTTTCTTTTCTTGTCTACTTAGCCCTTCTCTTGGCTATCCCTCGGTATCAGTTTCTTGAGCTGATTCAAAGCATTAACATGAAAACCAGACTGGACTAAAGCAATGCACAGACACCCCTTGGAGATTTTTAAACTTCTGAAATGAATTTGAGTTTCAGAATGTGCTACATATAGTCCTGTACCACAAATGTCACTTTTATGTCTTTTCAAAAAATATCTTTTATGCAGGTACAAAATATTATGCAGTGAAAACACGCACACGAGCAAAAACAGACAGAAACATGCAGAGATTAATTGCTTCCTTATGGCCTTTCAGTACTTAAAGAAAGCTTCTTGGAAAGCTGCAGAGGGACCTTTCACATGGGCAGATAGTGATAGGACAAGGGGGAATGTGTTTAAACTAAAAGAAAGGAGATTTAGATTAGAAATTAGGAAGAAATTCTTTACTATGAGGGTGGTGAGGCCCTGAGACAGGTTGTCCAGAGAAGCTGTGGATGCCCCATCCCTGGAATTGTTCAAGTCTGGGTTGGATGGGGCTTGGAGCAACCTGGTCTGGTGGAATGTGTCCCTGCCTATGGCAAGGGGGTTGGAACGAGATGATCTTTAGGATCCCTTCCAACCCAAATTATTCTGTGACTCTATGATGATACAGAACACTCTACTAGAGTACATCATTAATATCTCTAGGACAGACATAAGGACAGACATCTCTAAGGACATAAATTCTGTTGTAGGAACACTTACATCAGTAGTTCAGTGATGATTTGCCCGAATTAGACATCTGACTCAGTACTCCACAGAAAACAGGAATACCCATCTGGAGAAACAACACAATACCCACTCTTGTTCCCCGCCAAAAAGACCCAGAAACCACAAAACCCAAAGCAAAACAAAAACTGCCCCTGCTTCCCCCAAAAAACAACCCAATCCCCAAAAATTAACCACAAAAAGCTCTAAAAACCAACCAACAAACCAACCAACTACCCAGTGGCTGAGGGCTAATATCAAGACAGCATTTTAACACAGGAATTTATCTATTTTTGCAATATAATGTCTTTGGATCTGAGCCTTCATTACCTAGAGCAGATAAAAACTCAGAACTAGTAGCTGTCCAATAAAGATCTAGACAAAGCTATACAATTAGTCTGACACAGGTTTCCATCAGAAACAATCAGAAACATCAGGCCTCAAATGATACTGGGCAAGTAAGGACTTGAGAAAATATAGGGGAATGCAGCCAAGCCTTTGTCTATTTAATCGAGAACAAGATGAAGTGAAAGACGCAATATGAGCTGGTTGCTGCTCAATTACTGTTGAAGTTTTGTTAAATGAGTTGACTGCTATCTTATTTACATAAGAAAATCTCCACTCATGCTTCACAGAGCCTCAGCCAGATCTTAATTGAGAATTTATGGTTGAGTTCTCAGTGGAGGTGAAGAACTGGAACTTTAATTCCAAGTGCAGCGGTTGGCCTGAATCCAATCGCATTCATGACACTGATGACCAGAGTCCATTCATGCAAAATTCCTGTAACAAGCAAAGGCTTGAGCTGAAATTACACAAGCAGTTGCCTATAGTTTGAAGTCAGGCTTGAATGCACCT
Source organism: Corvus hawaiiensis (assembly GCF_020740725.1). Taxonomy (NCBI): domain Eukaryota; kingdom Metazoa; phylum Chordata; class Aves; order Passeriformes; family Corvidae; genus Corvus; species Corvus hawaiiensis. The sequence goes on along the minus strand of NC_063216.1, from coordinate 72,424,043 downwards.
GGATTTCCCTGTATGTATGTACACAGAAAAATTACATTTTCCCTGGCTTTTCTCTGGCTCATATGTGGATGCTTGTACTGAGAATTTTTTCAATTAAGTCAATACTTTTTTTGGAAATTGTAAAGTTTGCCACACTTGACAAAGAACGAGGAGGTAGTTTGCTACTGTCTAAAGTTCCACACAGATTGCCTGTATCTGTTCTGCATTTCATATATAAGGAGGGTTTTTTTCAAGGAGCTGTAGAAGGACTATGTCTCTCACAGTGGAGTTTCATATGCTTGGGAGGTTCTGTAAACTTGTTGATAGCTGAAGCATGGGTTGTCTGGATTTAGCTCTCTGCTGTGACAGTCTTTCCTGAGTCATCTTTGGTAAACTACTCAAGACCACCACCCCACTTCCCTCCCCAAAGTCAGTAACTTTGAGGACGTGCATCAAAATGGAAGCAAATTTTTAGGTTTTATATATATGTAAAAATTTGTCCCCTAAACAACTCATTGGAGTAATTAAATTTAAATTCACTCTTTGGCATCCACCATCTACCAGAGGGCCAAGTGGTTATGGGCCCAGCAGTTGTTATGTTTGAGGTGGATTTTTGTCTCAGTTTCTAGAAGATGAATTGCGCTTTCTGGGCTCCACTGGTGAGGGGCTGGATTCAGTTGCCTGAACACAGGCTGGAAGGTTGATGCCTTTTCTGCTGTATGACTTTCTCCATAACAAGTTTTCAGTCATTAAGACTTGCAAAACAGCAAACACATACATGATACCTGATCCCAAGCAAAGCTTGGAACAGGGCCATGATATAGAAGAAACCCTTGGAAACTCTGGTTGACACTCATGATTTTACTCTCTGACAGGGTATACCGAAAACTCACTAGAAAGCTAAGATGAAGAACACATCTGCAAATATGACACAGAGGCCCACTTTGGAAATCACTGAGTTAATGAGATCAAACAGCACAGCAGTGAATATAACAGAGAGAAACACAGATTCTTTCTAGTTATGGTTAAGCTATTGAATTTTCTAAATATTCCACTTTTTTTCCCTCAGAGATACCATTTTCTTAGCAAACCTACCATACCTAATTATAGATTTTAGTATTACAGCTGAGAGTAATACTAAATCTACAAACTTTTCCTTGTAAGCCTGGTGGGTTGTTCACTAGAATTTTGTTGTTAGATCAGCAGCTCATTATGGCCTTAAGACAAGCACATCTTCCTTCATCTACTCCCCGAATCACCTCGCCTCATGCAGCAGTCTGTGTTCCTTTACTGGGAACACTGTGTCCATTACTGGGGCAATCTGTTCAGAGCATACTGGCAGGCATGTTACAGCCCTCAGAGGCTCAAGTACCACAGGGAAGCTCCAGGCACCTGCAGAGCACAGGTGTTCTCTAAGATGGCTCTTTGCTTGTAATAATTGAAGGAAGCAGAAGGAAGAAGAACCAGTGGAAGAAATCTACCTTTTGGGATTTCAGAAGGTTAGGTTTACCTTCCACTCTCAGTGACTGGAATAATGTCACATGTAGAGAGACAATTAAGTATTGGCTTTTTAGAACTATTTAATTAGGATTTTCTATTTGCATGGGGTTGATTATGTGCTATATGATGGGCAGGGAAGACATACAGAAACAAACAAATAAATACTTCCCACCCTCCAGCAAATTTCTATGGAAGATGTACATAGGTTGGACCTTAATGATTTCTCTATCCCTGGGAATATATTACATTATCCCTGGGGATACCTCAGTCCTGGAATACTTTGCTTGGATATCCACAGTATCACTGGAGCAGTTCTCTTGAGTGAGGAATCTACCATCCCCAAAAGGCTGTACTCCACCTTGGCACTGCAAGTTCCAGGTTAGGAAACCTTCCATATTAATTGGAAAAACCCTCCTGTAGTGGGAAGTGCCTGGGGTTGTGCCTTAATTTTTGCTCACATACCCATTTTGAGCCTTCCATGCCTGGCTATCAGTTGTTTCCAGAGATTAATTAGTGCTGGAAGAATCCCTATACTCATGACAAGATTTCCATACTATGTGTCTTGGTTCTGGCTACTGAGAGCAGCAATGTCAGAGCTGGGTTTCGACACTCAGAGCACCTGGCACAGCTCATGTCACCCACGTTGGCACTGCTGTGAATCTCCCAGCAGCCACACATTAGGAATAGGGAACAGAAATCCCAGTACTGTCAAAGGCTCTATGGTGAGCTCTGCTGAATTCACTGATACCTCGGCTTGACCCAGAAACAGCACTTCTGCTTTTGTGGAGCACTGCATTCACAAAATAATTATTTGCTCAGGTTTTGTAGTCAGTTCAAACATCTGCACCCACAGCATAGAATTTAATTCCAGCAGCTGAATCTTACACAGGTTTCAGATCCAGTTGCTCTAGGTCTAAATGTAGCTGGTCCCTTCACCAGCCCAAAGAATTATGCCTAAACATTGAGGGCATACCAAAGTGAAACCTCTTGGACAGCTGCTGTGTGCCATGGCACAAGGATCTCCTCCAGAGCCCAGTTCCTTCAGAGCTTCATCAACGTCTACTGAAGGAAGCACAAATTTCACATTTCAGTTGAAAGATTAAAAAAGGCAAGCTGCCCCTGGGAATTGTTTTGAAGGATGCAGTATGTGAGGAGAAGAACAAACACACCAAAAAATTCCCTGCCCTGTGCGTTTTTTTTAATTCTAAGATTTGTACTCCAGTAAGACTTAGTCCTGCAATATCACCTTGGCATTCACACAGATATAACCTATGAATCTTACATCATACAACTAATACCCTCAGCTTTGATCTTCAAGGGGTGAAAAATGCTAATACTTTATACTACATTATTTAGGGGCTTCCTAGAGTTCAATATATTAATGCAGTCCTCTTTATTCAGCAGTGAATAGATTTCCTCTTTAGGAAGGTTATATTCATCTGTGCGGGAGAGAATGTGAGAAATAATCCCCATCCTGTCAGGCAATTAAAGCAGTATTATTCCTTGCAATTTTAGGTTTTAATTTACTGTATGAATACCTACACTATTAAGTCAAATATTTTTATGGAAAAAATCAGTGAAGCTCCGTGCAATAATTTTAAAACCTTACACCTCCTACATATTCTTCATTATGAGAATATTATGGTCTGGCACAAAACCAATGTACTTCAATATTTAAACTGAAATTTAGGAAATGAGCTGTATTGTTGTTATACTTATAGACAAATTAATTACTTAAAGATGGTTCTTTTATTGACAGAATTTATAAAAGGTACAGTTAAGGTTAAAATACATTTGTTTGTTTTCTTCTCATTTTCCCTGCTTTTTCTGTTTTGTTTTTTTTTTTTCTAGTCAGTCATTTCTAACATTTTGAAAATTAAATTGTGAACTGGAATTTTCCAGTCAGATTTTCAGCTCAGCAGCAATTCTTGGGAGGTGTGATGATCTGAGTAAAATTGGTTTAGATTCGTATGACTTCAGACCAAAAACCAAGCTACATGCTTCAGCCTGATCAGAAATCTTTCATGGCAATAGTGTGGAAACAGATGAATACGTTTTGCTCTAATGTTGCTTACAATTTCTTGAGTAGATTCCTTTAATGACTTCATGGTTTTATGGTTATAAGCATGAAAATGTTGTTTCATAGATGCACAGTATAATTTTCTACATGGATTATTTTTAAAAATTGATTTTAAGCTCTGTTTCAACAATGTGCAGAAGTAAATTCAAGTGGTATTTTCTTGTTACATAGTCATACGTCAAAAAGACACATTTCAGAGAGAATACACCAGGTATGAAAAATTTTACTCTATCAGAGAAGGTGGTGAGAGTTTCCAGGTTAGAGGAGAGAAAAAGGCTGTAATTAGCCTCACTAAGTAAAATCTTTGCCCAGTGTCTATGTGCAAGCCTCATCCTTCTCTAGCCAGCAAGAAAAATGCTGCTCCTAAGGCATGAGTCAGATAAACAAAAAAGAGATGAGTAAAACCCCTGATTTCTCATCGTCTCTTAAAAAAGAGGGTCAAATTAAGATGCAGGGGTTTAAATGGTATATGTGTGTGTTGGGTCACATATGCCTTCCAAAGATTTTTTCATTGTCTGAAAATTTATTTGAAAAACAGAGCAGCAAGTGTTCAGGTCCCTGTTTCAATAAACATTTTATGTGCAAAGAGGATCAGACTGACTAACCCCAAAACAGCTGGATATGAATAATACTTATGAGGGCCAAGGAAGGATCAGGCTCAAAGAGGACATGCAGACAGATCAGTCTTCAGTGCTTTGAAGGGTGATGAGCTCCTCTTCTACCCTTGGCCACAAAACACTTTGGGTTTGCCTGAGAAGTGGTGGAAATCCTCCCTGATCTTTGAAAAAGGGAAGAGGGAAGAATGGGATTAATATAATATAAATAAATTTAGGTGAGGAGATATGAACAAGATTTCTCCTAGTGATATATTGAAAGACACTGGAAAATGATGCAGGGATGTTTTTTTCAAATGCTGGCTTCTCTTTGTGACATTTATGATGAAATTCTGCATTACAGTGTAGTTTCCTGCTGTGCTTACCTATTTTGAAAATGTGGCTACTTCTCTATTAGGGTAAATAAAGTGTGAATTTACTGAAAATGTTCTACCTACTTTCACAGGAACACCTACAAAATCGATATACCTGTCATTTTAACTTTGACAGCAGGGTAGATACAAGAACAGATTGTTAAACAATCAGTAGATAAGAACCAAGAGCAAAATGCAATACTTGAACATGTCCAATGTGGATCTACCAAAAAAAATCATGTCAAACCTATTGAATTTCCTTCTCTGATGAATGATCTTGCTTAGCATATGGAGGAGAAGCTGAAAATGTGAAGTATTCTGACTTTATTAAGCTTTTAAACATTCTATACCAGCAAAGTTGGAAATTATAGCCACTCTGTGTCAATGTTCAACTGACTAAAAAACGGCACTTAGGGAGTGCTTTCATTACTTTCTCTATCAAAAAAAATATGGTAGGTTTTGCAGGGTACCCCCAAGGTCTGCCTTGGTCCTAGTCCTGGTTAATCTTTATATTTGTGGCATGTATGAAGGAGCCAAGCACACGCACTGAAGTTCTTGGGTGAGGAGGGTTGTGTGTACTTTGGAGGAGCAGATCAGAATTCATAACCATGCTGTTAACTGCAGCAAGTGTTGAACCATGGGGATGAAATTCAATAATGACAAGTGCCATGAATAGTAATGCCTGTGGAGGGAACCTGAAGTGCACAAATACAAATGGGAGAACAACTGGAGGAACAGCAGTATGGGAGGAGAGGTCCAAGGTCATCATGGCTCACAAACTGCGTCTGAGATGACAAGATAATGTGGTTGCACAAAAGGCAAATCTCATTCTGGGCTGTATTAACAGCATGACAACGGAAGTGATTATTTCGCTGTACTAAGCAGTGATGAAATCTCAGCTGGTGCACCATTCCCCAGTCTGAAAACAAGACAGGTGTAAATAAACTATACAATCTATAAAGGAGAGAAAAAAGACAAAAAGAAAGCACAGTTTATATCAAAAGGCTGGGAGAAGTCTACTTATTCCGTAAAAACAAGATCAGGTGGAAACATAAGGATATAAGAAATGGAATTAATTAGTTTTAAGATGATGATGGCCATTTTTTTCCTTCACATCCTATGCATGTGTTGCAAGAAATGCTGACTTAATTCAAACCAAAATATTTGAGGCAGAAATTTCAATACAAACGTGTAAGATAGAGATTGGGAAAAATTTCTAATTATCAGGTTAGTAAGACCTCTGAACAGCTGTTTGGATAAACTACTAGATCTCCTATGCTGGAAGTTTATAATAAATATTGGAGGACATCTTTGAAACATTGCATGGATTTGTATTTTCTTCTCCATAGAGAAAGGATAAACAACTGATCACTCAACATTCTGTAATTCTTATGTATCTATAAAAATGTTGCTTAAACCAAAATTATTGTAATAGGATATTTAGTAAGTCTGTATGCTTCAGTTTTGCACCTGAAAAAGAGTATGGAGAATTTTACATAGCACAAGGAGGGTTCATGAAAATTATGTTAAATTTGCGCTTTGGGATGTCAGAGTAGGATTATGTTTTATTCGAAAATGTCAGTAAAAACAAACAAGCACACAAAACCTCCAAAGAATAAATCATCTTTTTAAGTAGAAATGTCACGTTCCCCAAGCAGATTTTTTTTTAACAAAAGGTAAAAGCTTTTGTAGTAACAGAATCTTTCCTGAAACATTCAGTGGAGCTGAAAATACATCTTTTAAGAGTTTTATCTGAAAAAGTTTTGAACAGTTCTATTTAGCAGTTGTGAAGACATTGGTATTTGCAGCTACGATCCTGTGGGGCAACGATTTTGCCCTGTTTCCAACCTTGCTGCCTTTGAATTAACAGAGCTTTTTGTTCTTTCCACAATCTCTTTTTCTCGGGGATTTTTTCTTCCTTTTGCCTCACACTACCCCCAACAATTCTCCCGCTAAATGGCAAAGGGAAATTAAAGAAGACAAGTTCAGACAAGCAGATAACAAGAAATCATGGAACACTTCCACAATGGTCTCTTTGTTAAAGCACTTGGAAGTCCTTCACTTTCCAGAATGTCCATCGCTTTCGGCAGAAGTGATGGTGCTGGGGCAGGAATGCTTTGTGGTGTGAAGCACTGAGAGTAATTCACAGACAACAGAATAGTGGAGAGTGGCAAAAAAAAACCTGTCAGGGAAAGGATCAGAGATGTTGTACCTTGAGTCAGAGTAATGAAGCCAGATGCCAAGAGTTAAAGTCTTACTTGTAATGTTAGAATAATTAGTCAGCTCTTACATATTTTGCAATCTCACTGCTGTCTCTATAATCTCAAATGAATTGGTTCCCTCATCCACAGTAAATTATTTGCAATAGAGATAATTTTTTCAATATTTTATCACAGTACCTGCTACATCAGCTCCAGGCTCATTAAGAGATCTTTTGGTGCTACTGTAATATGAATAAATATCTTTGAATATATGAATATTTTTAATGTTCATATAAATATATGAACACAGCTTTATCCCATCAGAGTTACACTGGCTTGAAGTGGAGCAATGCATGAGTGACTCAATCAGAGACTTATTGCTGGCTCATCTTAACAGCCTTTAGTTTGTGCTAGCCCTGTGAGAGGCAGCATCATTGTTCCTATTTTTCTGTGTCTCTTGTTACATTTGAAAAATTAAGGGGTATCTCTTTTACAGTCTTCAGGGGTGTAGTGGGCTTTTGAACCCCAATTCTCTCAGTTTCAAAACCCTAATGGCTGACCTGGGCTTTCTCCTGATGTTTTTTGCCAGAGGCTCCCAGTGAGGCTGTGCTCCCTGGCCACAATGTAGAGCACATTTTGCACAGCTTGTCCTGTTTGGACAGGCTCAAGAACTACCATACGAGCTGTCTCCTGTTTGAGATGCTCAAAGGCTTCTTGTTGCTCAAGGACCCACTCAAAATAGCTCTTCTTTTGGGTCAGAAACGGACTATAACCTGGAATATGTACTCTCCAGAATCCCACAAGGCCTAGGAAAGCTTGTGTTTCCTTAGCTGATGGAGACATGGTTACTACCCTGTTTATCACATTTATATGCACGTGATATCTGCAGGGAATTTATTAAGATACTCAAATGAAACATAGTCCAAAAGTTGCACTCTTGAACAAAGGGAGCTATTTTCTAAAATGTGCTGGGCCCGATTGCTGTGCTGAGCCTCTGGAGGCAGATTTTAGCAATAACTCTCATTTTTCAGCCAAAAGGTCTTGTTTATGTTTAATTATCCCTCAGCAGATTAAGGTTCTATGATTTTTGCAAAGGTGATTTACCATTTGTTTTCATGGCAATGCCAATCTGCACATCTTTTATGTTTCTACCATGCTTGTATTTCCACATATCTAATATAGGTGAAAATATTCATTATACTGGTTGAGTGATTAAGAATTTTAAAGCATAGACCTTTTCTGTGAAAAACCATTCCTGAACTCTCTTCATTTTGAGAGTAAACAATTCAGGTTTTAAGTCATGGTTGTTATTAGCTGAGAGATTCTTGTTATTACTAATTTTAATGCATTCAGGAAAACTGCAGCTACTCAAAAATATAGCAAAAAATGATTCAAAATGTAAATCTACTGAAAAACAAAATTTTCAGTAAAAGAACCATTTGATAGCATTAATTCTGTTTAAATAGCAGCTATTAAGCTTTTAATGGTTTTATGCTTTAAAGAATGATAAAAATCCTACTAAATAGTTCTTCTGGACCAGTTTTAAAATCAACCAGTCATGTATGATTAAGATGATAACATTTATCACCATTGTAGCTGGTGACAGTAGCTCTTACTGTATTCTACATTTCCAATGTCTATCAAATCCTTAGAAAATATGATGAGATAAACAATGTATCATTACACATACTAGAACTTAAGAAAGCTGCTCAACAATGCCGTATGCCTCATGTCTCCAACATGTCACTTATTCTCGTGATTCACATTTGATATTTTCTGAAAGCCTGAGTTTTTAGAGACTTGAATTCTAAGACACTTTTTTTTGGCCAGAAATCAAACAAGTAGAAGGGTAGAGAAAACCTTAGAAACATGAACTTCACTATCTAAAAGCAAAAGTATGAAATCTTTTTATTAAGAATGAATAATAATAGAATATATAATTTTCATACAAATTGATGTTTTTGTGGCTTTAAGAAAGATATTTATAGCCCTGATTTTTTCCATAACATGAAAAAATCCAACAAAAATGCTACTTATTTATTCATGTCTAGCATCCCATGTAGTTTTCAGTCTAACAAAAGTTAGCCAATGTGTTTGTGAAGGCATACGGTCCTGTTAAGCATATCTCTTTCATCTATTCAATTTTGGACAGGTCTTGGGTAAATGCTGCATTGCAGTACACTACCAGGGCTCCAGATTTATAGAATGAAAAGACTACTTTTAGTATTTCAGTCTGTGCTGCTAATTTGGGAACTGGAAAAGATGTTAAAATACTTTAAAGACAGAGAACAGGGTTTGAGGTGATTGATTTTTCTACTTATATTAAAAACCAAAAGCAGCTTCTCACAACTGCATCAAAGCTGCTAACAGCTACGGCTAATTTTCTGTCTCAAATCCATCGGGTTTTTCCTCCAGAGTTTAACTGCAGTTATCCACTTGCCTAGAGAAACCTCAGTTCATGTCTCATGGCACTGAGCAGAGTCTTTGCATCTTTGTGATTGATGAGAAAGGTCTAAACAATGGACATTTATTGTCATATATTTTTAAGCAAAGCACTGAAATTAATTCTTGCAGAGGTGGGTTGGGTTGGGTTGGGTTGGTACAAGCATATTCCCCATATTCTGTGGCAGAATAGGTAACTCTATGTTTTAAACCAATTAGCTCAAGAACCACAGCAACAGACACCAGTGCAGGCAGCAAGAATGCTGTTCAAGGAGTATTGAACATGCTCATGAGGCCATTCTGTACATACCTGCACATTGTCACAGCCAGCTTGAAAAAGACATGCATTTGGGGGTTTTTACTATGTGTAGGTCCTATGCCATCCTTAGATCCTACCCAAGGATTCAGAGGAAAGCAATGAAGTTGAAGGTTTTTCTCAGCTAAGACTGACTGATCTTGTAGAGCCTTTTATTCAAGGGTGAGCAAAATTGTCATCATCAGCCAATAAATCAACAAGCAATCTTTGCAAATGGTATGGCTGTGCTAATGAATGAGGATAAACAAGTTTCCATGGCCCAGATACTGCTGCATCGCTGCCCTCCTCACTGCACACTGCAGAAGGTGGTGTATGGACACTCAAGCCAGAGAACATATCATAAGAAGGAAGGGAATAGACAGATATTCACAAAACTATGACCCTGCTAATGAGCTCTTATGAGTTTCAGAGGCTTAGATTCAAGGTCATACTTGCCTGACATCCTGCATTCAAATCTGTGTTGGCTTCTGCTCATTTAGAGTCACTGGCTGAGGCTGATGCTGGATTTGGGGCTCTGCAGTGTACTCTGCTGCTTGAATTCATGATTTCTAAGCATACTTCATCAACCTTTACGTTCTGCTTCTTCTGTCTGTCTGAGAGCAGAATATCAAGATTCTCCCTATTATGATCTGGAATCAAGGCTTAGTTTCCAGTTCCAGTTAGATATTGATACATAGCACTGCAGCTCTCTGGTAAAGAAAAAAAAAAAACAGTCAACAAGTAACCAGTGCTCTTTTAAAATGACAGATTAGGTAAAAACCAGTTTCCAAAGCACAGTGTTTCTGAAATAAAACTGCAGTATTTTGGAACAGAGCAGAAATTGGGAAACCTCTTCCTCAGGGCCTGTTCTAGTCTAACAGTTCACTCCAGCTTATTTGGATACATCACCAACATGTGAAACTTGTAATGGATGAGGTTTTACTACATTCAATACTAAATTAAAAGTTGTCCGAAGTACCATAAAGATGACTCTCAAAACACAAATATACTTTAGGAACTGCTCTGAATGCTGCTGGCATAGCTACTGTACTCAAACCTGATCCGCAAACGGCAACTAAGAGGTGGTTGTAAAAAGCAGAATAGGAACTCAGGCTGTTAAGTTGCATCCTCCTGCCATGACAAGCTGTTCTTTTTCATTTAAAGCCAAATCAGACATGTTACATGATCTACAGTCAAAGAAACATAGACACATAGACCAGTAGTACTGTTGCTATGTCCTGTGTGGTCTCTCTGTGATCTGACTTCACCGGGTCTTGTCTTCTGCATGACTGGGAGTCAAAACAAAACATCACAGAGCAGCTGGGCAAAGCACTGCTGGTGTCAACGAGCAATGAGTCACGTGCCAAGGGACAGCATGTTTCCTTGGGAGAAAGACGTGATGTTCAACAGGAATGTCAGATTAAAGTCAACCATCCTGCCTTGCAGGGCTACCAGAGAAGCAAAATATTCACCTTTGTGCATCACAACAGATATCAGAGTGTGAAAGGGAGGTGGGGGAGTTTCTGTGGATTTCATCTTTGACAGAGCTGGGTTTGCTTTATAAATGGGTAGGAAAAGCTTCTGGAAAAATCTGTCCCGATTTGGCCCCTTTCCTCGCTTATTCTTTCCCTTGCAGTTTTGTACAATAGGCCAGTTAGAATGGGAATAGAGGGAGGCTAAATGATGCAAAATTGGAGTTATTCTGGGGAGAGACGAAATGAGTAGGCAGGCCTGACTGCTTTTTGTTGAGGATAGACATTCTGGAGAATCCAAAAGGTGACTGGAGAGGAGGACTGGACCACAGGTGGGGCTAAGACAGCTAGGATGGGCACTAATTACTAGGAAAAAGAGGGGCGACCAAATCTAAAAAGTTTGGCATTATTTAACATCTTTCTGTCTTGCACAGATGTGGCACACACATGAAGCCAGGTTTTCTCAAAGAATTGGACTTAGTTTATCTTGCTTTGCTTGTGTGTCTGTCCCTACTGACATTTTTTGAATTGGTTAATTTCCTCTTCAGTTGAGGGGGCAAAAGACATCACAAAGTTAACCATTATGATGGTATTGGGGAGGTGATGGTCAGGAGTGACAGCTTTTGTAGTGTTGTGGAGCCTCCAGATTGCCTTCAAACATTATTAGACCTCAAAGAAACTGCTCTGGATGCAGTTCATCGAGCAAAGCTTGAACCAACACTTGTAATCAGCCCTATCCAGCTTATTCAGTTCTGCTGCTCTTGCTAGTGTTTCCTAGTGGGACAGATCTCCCATTAATTTGTGTTATCAGGATTTGTTTTTCCTCCTGTTACCTTCCCATTCTTTCCCTCCATAGAGGAGGTCTCTTTTGTTTGACAACAAGTGATTCTAATTAATCATTTTCTGCTGCTTTTGAATTGTGCAGCTCTGATTAATTTGGGGCACTGGCTATAGGGTTGAGCTGAAGTGATAGTGAGCTGTGAACACAGGCTCTATTGTCTGTAACAGCACAAAATGCTTGTGCAGAGTGGTTTGAAATTTTAAGTATTTCTTCCTTCTGTAATATGCTATGCTTGCTTAAAGCTTTCAAAGCAATGTTCCCATTATGTGCAGTAAGAGGTTACCAAAAGTTAAGATGATGATTACTCAGGCATTGGAGCTTTTTAAGTCAGAGGCTAGTCTACCATTATTTCAATCCTATTGAAGATTGGCATGATTATTATTGTTATTAATACTTATAAGATAAATTTAAGAATTTTTTGTATTCAGGGACTGAATATGAATATTTCATAGCTGTAATGCTGGGCCTTCTGTCTCCCTAGACATTTCCTGTTGTTCCAGTCCAGCAAAATTTTTTATCTGTTTCGTTAGATCTGCCAGGATAACATAATAACCTATGAACTCATCTAAGTCATCTAACTCATCTACTGTTAAAAGTGAACTTTTAATATAAGGGGTGTGAGTCCTAGTAGGATTAAGAGCTATCAGTATGTTTTTTATACCTTGATTCAAGTCTGCTTATCTAATTCTGTCTTTGTACCAAAGTGTGCATCATATGTCATAGGTTAGCAAGCATAGTCCCAGAAAGGATGTCCTTGCTAAGGGGTGCTTACAGTTTCCTCTGGGACCTGATAGAACCTATCAGCTGGCCAGTTTGAATATGGACAATTCTCTAAGCCACTTAAAGTTGTGACCGCCTCTGTGATCCACACTTAAGAATAGGCAAACTCCCCCCCAGCTCTCTCTCGTTTCCGGCGCTGGGACAGGTGGCTGCGGGCCCCGTGTGGGGGCCAGCGGGCCCGGCCAGGCCCTGCTTGGGCCAGGCCGGGCCGGGCCACGGCCATCCTGGAGCCGATGGATCTGTTCCACCCACGGAACCCCCCCCACTGCCTTGCCGTGGGCAGCCGGAGCGGCTCGGCTCTCCCCCCTCTCCACTGCGATAAGAAAGATTCAACATTCCAGCTGCAAAGCTGCAAGGCCGAGGTGAGATTAACCCTTTTTATTGCTGTGAAGAGCTGAAAACCTGAGGGAAGAGAGAGAGGAGATGCTTAAAGCTGAAATTCTGTTGTGAAGCTATGATATATCAGAGTATCCTGTTGTAATTCCATGAAGATATGGGGGGTGGAGTGTTCAACTCGTGAGCAAAAGCACCTGCGCCGAGATCGGCAGATGCTGACGCAGCTGTAATTTCATGAGAAGTTTGGACAGGGAGAGATGGAAGCGATGAGGACTTTTGCTCCAAATGGGAAAGGAGAAAACCTCAGTTCCTAGAGATGCTCCCAGAGATAGTCCTAACGATGAAGATGAGGAAGACCCTTTGCTCCCAGGGAAGGAGAAGGGCCTCTGTTTTTGTTTCTGAACGGCTCAACCTTAAAATTGTACCCCAAAAAACTTCAAGAGTAGACCCTCGAACGTGGGAAAACCAATTGCTATCTGTGTGTGACCTTGAACAAGCTGCAAGTCGGGGGAAGGGACTCGCAGGCAGAGAGACTCCTCTTCCTAAATGGACTGAACAATATTTGGAAGTGGGCGGCTGTCTTGTTGTGATACTGTTTTCATAGCATGAACAAGAAGAGACTTCTCTTTCTAAATGGACTAAACAAGGTTATTATGGCAGTGGTAAACAGACTGAACATCTTATGGGTTGTCTTTTCACATTGTCAGTGGGAGAAGGGAGGAAGGTGGGGGGAGGAGGAGAGCTCTGAAGGTAGTATAATTTTTTTTTTTTTTTCTTTTCTCCCTTCTTTTAGGTCTGTTAATAAACTTCTTTATATTCTTTCAAGTTTGGTGCCTGCTTTGCATTTCTCCTAATTCTTATCTCACAGCAGATAAACAGTAATGAGTATTTTGGACCAAACCACTACACTATGCAACTTTCTAAATATATATGTAGAGAAATAAGTACAAAATAATTACAGGTAAAAGACTGTTTCTCAAAAGGGACATGAGCTTGAATGTTGCACTGTACAGCTGTGTGGCTGCTGCTGTGAAACTGGTAATGGATAAATCCTCTCTCCCCACATTCCACTGCTCCCAGCTGTATCAATGAGGATAAAAAGGAGGGTTTTCCCTGGTAAACATCCATCTCTTCAAGCTCTGACTTCTCTAGGGTAGAAGCCTTCTTAAATTTTTGAATGTAGAAATGTCTGTGTATGTGCAGTTTATTCTGGTGCATAACTGAAACTTGCAGGGATTAGCAGAGTACAAATACTAGTGAATAATGAACAATGAAAAGCAAACAAGATAGCTTCAGAGATCATAAAATCATAGAACATGCTGAGTTGGAAGGGACCCATCAGGGTCATCAAATTCAACTCCTGGCCCTGCATGAGACACGCCAGGAATCCCACCATGTGCCTGAGAGTGTTGTCCAAATGCTCAGTGAACTCTGTCAGGCTCAATGCTATGAGTGCTTCCCTGGGGAGCCTGTTCCAGTGCCCAACCACCCTCTGGGTGAAAAACCTTTTCCAAACTACACCTCCCCGACTCAGTTTCATGCTGTTTCCTCCAGTCCTGTCACTGGTTACGAGAGAGAAGAGATCAGAATCTGCCCCTTTGCTTCCCCTTGTGAGGACACTGAAGACCACGATGACCCAAGTCATCTCTGTGCATTCTCCTGACAGAGCTTTGCACACCTATGGCAGTATGTAAAATCTCCTCTACTCTTCAGAGCCCAAGCAGAATTTAGCTTGAGTTGCTGTCATGAACTTAAACTTTACATGTTTTGAATGAAAACATAAAGATTATCAACTGACGTATTTTTCTCTTAGCTAAATGTTGTTCACTCAGGTGAGCAGCTGAGGTAAAGGTAAAGGTGTCAGGTTGACTCAGGAACTAAGGGAATTATGATGTGTCTGTGAGGCTGATATCAACATAAAAACTTCTGGGATTTTACTATCTTGTCAATTTATGATACTTTCCTGACAGAAGGTCAGCAGGCTGGGAGTTTGTTTGGAGGCCATACTGCAGAACTGATGGAAAGTAAAAAGCATCTCTGTCCCTGAAGTCTCACTTTCTTATACCTTTTTTGAAATTATAATGCAGTCTGCAAAGGAAGAGCTTAAAAAAATCCAGATAGATTGATAGCAAGGGACAAGAAATACAAATCCTTGTTTCTTTCTTTAAAGCCATTAAGCATAAAATCACAAAATGAGAGATATTTTCTGAATATCTAAACCATCACTTATTTGCTATAAAGAATCTGCTGAACTCTTTCAGTGTAAGCAGACTTGGAAATTCCTGGAGTGATTTTGTTGGCTTCAAGTTTATTACAGGTTTTTCCTGCTGGATCAAGAATAGGGTACAAAGGAAATTACAGAGTTGCTATTGCACCATGTTAATATAATTATTATTAATTCAATAAATACATAAACAATTTTTGTACTTGACCACAAGGAAACATTAACAACAAAAAGCAATGGTGTACAGGGAATAATAGGATAATGTAGGTTGGAAGAAACCTCTGGAGGACATCTAGTCCAACCTTTAGCTCAAAACAAGACAAATTTTGATCACATTACAACTGAAACATAAGTGGAACATGTTCCACATTGCAAAGCATGTCTGTAGAGATGGTACAGGAAAAGATGGGGTCAAGATCATGATTCCATTGCTCTGTGTGGCACTCAAGTCCCTTTGTGTGTGCGGTCTTGAAGCCATCCTGTGTGACTGGCCCCCATGCTTTTAGGCAAATTGAACCCTTGTCAGATGTAAGAACTAGAATTGATTAGGTATTACCCAATGAAACATTTTTGGTCTTTAAATTCCCTTTTTAAGCTGTTTCAGGACCAGGATAGAATTTCTAGTGGATGGCTGATTGGATCATCTAGTCCACTTCAGGAGCACTAGGAGAGAAGGGGGACAAAGAAAAATTGTCACTCCCTGTGTCACTTAAGTAATAGAAATAAGTGGAAACGGCAAATGTTCAAGGAACAAAATCTGTTGAGTAATGATATTCTGACCTCTTGTAACTCAAACGAAATTTTGTCATTGAATTCTCTAGGACTTTACTTCTCCCTTCATTTCGTTTGAATAAATACTCATTTCATCCTTAATAAATCTTTAAATTAAATAGTGAATTTGGCAAGAATGTGTAAGGTGCAAAATATAGACTCATCTGTTCTCTATTGATGTTACTTGCTTGCCCAAGCAACAGAGCTATTTTAAAACTACATTTTTCCATCTGTGAAAAGATTATTAGGTATCTCTAAAAATATGCAAGGACTGTCATATTTGCTGGTTCAGTGCTGTTCAGTCCTTGTTCCACTGAATGTTTGGCCAGCATTCATCTAAAGATAATTTTATTGGTGTCTTATGTTAATGTGCATATAAGATGACAATTTCCAGGCTATATAAAAGATCCAGGTATCTCAGTCTTGCTGAAATACATATGAAACATTCCTTCAAACTCATTTGGGTGATTTTTATGGGTGACTTTATGTTTTTATGAAATATCTTTAATTATGACTGGGGTGGAATGAAATGATATGGCTTCTAATATCAGTGTCTATTATCCTAGAGAGGACACTGGGAGCTTGCTCAGTCTCTTCCTGAGTATTCAAGCCCCCTCTCTGCCCAATGCTCTTTGTAAAGTTGGTGGTGGTATGTTTTTCCATGGCGTTCCTGGGACTCCTTTTTTTCTTTTTTTTTTTTTTTCCAGACAGAGAGATACAGACCTCTCAAGTCAAAGAGCTCTGATTTACTCTTTGGGAATGTGCCTCTCTCTTCTCTCTTTGGACTATGGCAGTGATTTAGAATGACTGCACTCCTAATTCAGGAATGTCCCTTAGCTGTCCAAAGGAAAGTGAGCCTTTGAGACTACCCAGTGAATGGCTCCAGAAGATGATGTTGAATTTTTTTTCCTTTACAGAGGTGAAAAAGTAGTAAAGTCAGTTCAGCTGAAGA
Organism: Corvus hawaiiensis; assembly: GCF_020740725.1. Classification (NCBI taxonomy): domain Eukaryota; kingdom Metazoa; phylum Chordata; class Aves; order Passeriformes; family Corvidae; genus Corvus; species Corvus hawaiiensis. The sequence continues at coordinate 72,407,203 of NC_063216.1, read as the reverse complement.
GGAATTGTAAAATCTCTGCAATTAATGAAAAAACGCCTTTATTTTTGGAGGGTCAAGCAATTGAAGTGTTGTTGTGGAAGAGTCATTATGCTGCTTTCTATAGCATTGTCAGAATAAAATACTTTGACAGGGAAAGCAGTCTGTAGACTTTTGATAAATACTGTCAAACAGTTTAAATCCAAACAGTGCAAACTACTAAAGGTAAAGAAATACACTGGTTTCAAAAAAACCAATCCCAAACATGAAACTCCTCCACAAAGATTTTTTAAAATATTGCCCTAAGCTGTATTCAAATAAAATATAGAACTGAAATTTTGCAAAAATAAAACATCAGGAAGATCAGCTCATATGGACTACACCATTTAATTACTGCAGATGAGGGCTGGGGGTTGCTGCTCCTTGGTTTGACATCCCAGCATAAACTTCTTTCCATGAAGAAAAGAAAACCAATCAAACAGAAATCAGACCTAGGGACTTTTAAATAGTGGCTACTCCTTGTCAGAACACAAGAAGGGGCAGCTAGAAAGAAAGTGAGAAGGGTAGAAGCAGTAGGTACATTATTGGCCAGTTTGGTTTACAATAAGCAGCTGAGAGTAATTAGTACAGAATTCAAGGCGGGGAATCCAGGCTCAGCAAATGAGCTCAGATGAAGATCAGATGAGACATATGGGCCAGTAAGAAAGAAAAGGGATTTATGATCTCAGTTTAAGAAGTAAACAATTAAGATTTGATCTTTCTATAGCAAGATCTGAGACTTTATATAATTTTTGGATTGATTCCAATTTGTTCCATGGAGAAGTGAAATTATTTTAGAAATGGGGTTTCCTTGCTGCATATTTAGATGTTCAGAGTGATTTTCTTGTTCCCTGAGGTCTCTGAGGTTTTTTTTTTTCTGTCTTGTTTCTGACATATAAATGCTCCAAAGCAGATGATCCAGAGCTCAGCTCTGCCATCTACAATCTCCTCAGGGAGAATCCCTTTGGCTCACACCCTTTAGCAACCACTGAAGCACTGGCAGCCCAACCAGTGCTTTAGGCAGTAGATCCTCAATTTTCAATGCAAAAGGGGACATTTGATTTTTTCCTTCTTGTCTGCTGCATCAGTTCCCTGCAATGGATATCTGCCTTTAACATTGTCTGAAATAAAAATAACTAAATAGCTTCCAGTGTAAGGTAGAAAATACCTACATTTATTAAAAGGCAATATGGTAAATTGCAAATGACCAAACCATACAGCACTTTGACATAAGGGCGAGCTAAATTTCCCATTCAGTGCAGCTGATTTGTACCATTGCTGATGGGGGCAGTTTTCCCTTCCCTGGGTCTCAGCCAAGCACTTGGTCACCCACTTTCCTAAAGTCAGGATGTGTTTGGTAAGTCAGACTGGGGTGTTGGAAGTGTGGCTGAAAAAAAATCCACTTTTGTGGATTTATGAGTGTTTTTTTTAATCAGATGCCCTTGTGGGAAGCTGTGGGAACATACAGCTGAGACTGGGAGGAGAGGCAGACCCACCCCTTTTTCCAGGAACCCATCCATACGCTGGGTTAAACTAGTCATGAAACTGCATCCCCAAAGCGAAAAGATTAGCTAGCCAGTTAACAAGAACTTTAAAGAAGTGAGGTTCTTCAACTCTAATGAACTCCCATGGATTTTGATGAGAATTTAATCAAACTATGCATCAAGAATCTCTTGCTCCAAGTTATTATATAATTTTTCTTCCCTACACAACCTGGTCTGATAAATACATTTTATTAAGGAAAATTTGCTTTAATATATCAGTAAGGCAGATTAAAAAATGCAGTGATTAAATTATTTGCAGCTCATAAAAATAAATCCAAACCAAAGACAAGGACTTTTCTAACCTCTGGGGCATGGTGCACACATTTAGTTTTGATGTAGCAATATTTTTTTCTTCTTGTGGATCTTCAAGCAGCTACTAAAAAAATATCCTAAAAATATTAAAGGTAACCTTAAATTTGTCAGACTTTGACCTTCTCAATACCTGCAATGTAACAAAGGAGTCCAATAGAAAAAGCCAGTATTTCTGTATTAGAAAAATACAGTATTTCTGTATTTACCTTTTCTTTGGACTGGCGCTTTCCAGCATCTCTAGCACAGAAATAGCACACAATCTGATGGTCTTATACAAACACCTTCATTCTTGAATGCTGGAATGCCATTCAGAAGTAAAGACATAAACTAATGTATTCTCTTTTGCCTCACATACTGAAGAGCCACTGAAAAGTAAAGCTGATAACATGGAAGTACAATTGCAAGGACTCTGTTTTGGCCTAATTACTAAAATTCAAGACACATTTGTGACATAATTTGAAAATAATTCAAACTGGACAAACACTCCAAGTAGTTCAAGGATGTGTGAATAAGATGTCTCAGTGGAGAGCTGTTCTTAGTTCTATTCTTCCATGGCTGGCCTTAGACCTACTGAGTGTACACAACAGAGCATATTCTTACACCTTAGTATAGGAGTTAGCTACAAAATCCATACATAATTGTAGGCTATTGGCAAGGGACAGATCATCGTACAAGGAAAGATTTTTTTGACCAGAAAAATACAAAGTATATACAATGCCAAGTCTTTAATTTAGAGATTCATTGAATAGTTTGTTCTGTAGTGGTTAGGTAGCAACAAAAGAAATTAGATATCTTCAGGATTCCTGTTGCTCTTGAGACAAGTATGAGTTATTAAGGTGGTGAGGTCATGCAAAGATATAATACTGCTATTGGATGTATTGAATTAGAGGGTTCTTACTTACAACAAGTAAGATTTTAAGTTCACTGCATAAACCTTAAGATGGCCTGATGTAGAACCATGTATGTAAATCACATATCAAGCAGAGTCTGTAGAAGTCTCTTTGAATGTTTGGGGAAACACTAAACACACTTTAAAAGATTAATCAGCAGAGCTTGGCTTATTTAGTCTTGTGAGAGGGAAATTAGTTACTTCATGTAAATACATTTTGGCATGAGAAGAAAACATTCAACAGTAGCAATAGAGTAGAAATATTTATGTTAGATGATAATTCTGGCAGAAAATCATAAAGACAAACTTATCACAGATATATTTACACCAAAAATTAACTGACATCACAAGCACTGAAATAGCTTCCCAAATAAGACAGACAAGGTCTGAATACTGTATCATTCCAACATGAAGCTAATTAAACTTATGGGGAAAAATTATAGGAGAGAGATGAACCCAGAATAAAAAATTGAACTCTCTGAGAGGAAGTTATGGATTTTTAATGTGTTGATATTCCCCAAAATGCAGGCAGGAGGATATGAAAGGATGCATAGCTGTGATTTACATGGTAAATCCAAATTACTGCTGTTTGTCTCCCAAGGCCAAGAATATATTTTCTCTCTTCTGATTAACTTGACTGCCATTATTTTTTCCATTCCTCCTTTAGAGGGAAGATGAGTGGCAAAGCTGGAGACAAGACACTGAGTGAAGAGTCCTACTGCTTTTAGTGCAAATGAGAAGTGCCCCATGATCACGATCAGTGAGATTTGCTCACAGTAACCTTATTACTCAGTGGATTTCCCACCAACAGACTGTCTTGTGGGTTTTTTGCATTTACTTCTATGGGGATCTCAGTTCACCCTACAAATCACCTGCTGTTGCAGGAGTGTAAAACCTACAGCATAAGAGATATACCATAAGTCTCTCAATAATCTGCCTCCTATATCATCAATGGATGCTTAGTGAACAAGGCATGAAATGTTTCCCTAGGTATGTTTAGCAGTTTTTTATTCCACAATAACTCTAAATGGTTATGTCCTCCATTGTCTTTGAATCAGAAACACAACAGATTTCTTAGGCTTTTTTCCAGTTTTGGAATACAGTGTTTTGTATCATTTAATCCTTTGTGGTCTGATGGCTTTGAAGGCAGAAGGGGTGAGAAGGACTTGGAGTAGATGTTTGAAAGGCTCATCAGACTAAAGACTGCTATCGTGAAGGATTAGCACTGATGATCTATGAGTCATACTCATCTTTTGTTCTTGCCTCATTTAAATCAGTCAGTCTTCAGGCCACCCACAGCTCTTTGTTTAATAAGGGTTAGCAGAAGTAGTCAATAATTAACTTAAAGAAGATCAGTTAAAGAAAAATAGGGATAGAGATTACACCCATAAACATGTGGCTCAGGTGTAAAACTTACACTGCATTTTTTTTCTATCTGGCAAAAAACAAGCTGTGTACAAGAGATTTGATTATAAACCCATCATCTCAGTACCTGATGCTGTACATAATAGGAAGTGATGAAGTGTGACGGCAGCATATCTGGTACATTATCATAGTAATTTCTAGACACGCTGGATGGAGAAATGTATTGAGTTATAAGGCTGCCATATCAGAGTGAAGAAAAGAGCTGTGAGAGAGTTTAAGGGTGATTAGGGCTTTTGGAAATCACTGCCTTTGCAAAGCTGCACAACGTGCTCTTCAATAGCATGGATCTACACCAGTATAAGCAAACTAGCACCTGTCATAACTATTAATTTTCCTTCTTTCTTTCTTGCAGAACAGAAATAAATGTGATTGAGTATGTACTTAAAGATTAGTCTTTGCCCAAGATGTACTGCAGTTAATATGGCAAAAGATTTAGAATATAACAAAGTAAAAAATCATTATCTTAAAATCACAGTCCTTTACTTCTAGCTCCATTTCCCCCCCATGAACTTCAAAGTTCTGAGGAAAAGTAGGAATATAATGTTATCCAACAATTCCCTGCAAAAATATTTCACTCTTTGTTATTGCATGTTGAATGTCTGTGACTGAAACAAGTCTCAGGGAAGTGAAGCTTGGCCACTTGTCATTCCAAACATGGGCCAGGTATTAAAGATCAAACAAGGCATAAAGATGGTGTATTATCCAGCTGGTTTTTTACCTTCTCATTTAGTCTTACATTTTGCAAGATGTCTGAATTATCCTGTCATCTCTTCATTGTGAATCAACCAAGTTTTAGGCAGAGTTGCCCCAAGTTTTTTCTTTATATGGCTCTACAACCTTGTACAATAAACTCTTACCAAGAGAAAGTTCAACCTGTAAAGATTTAGCAAACAGACTCTGCCTCATTTGTACCCAGAAGGTTCATGGTGCCCATCAGTTCTTAGATCATTTGAAGCCAGCTCCAGGAGGAGCAGCATATGGCTTTTACACTGCTGACGTCAGTGAAGTTAGTCTGTGTTTACATCCAAGCCAATAAGATCAGAATTTTTCTAAGTATTCCAGAAGTAAAAATCCCCAGATATCACAAATTTTTTATACAAGCCCCAAGTACCTCAGAATGCTTCATCTCAATAAAACACAGGGATGAATTTCAAGAAATGACAGGTTATTACAGTCTCTAAATAACCAGTTTGGGCCACAGCAGTGCTAGTCTCCTTAATGTGAGTTTCTTTACTAAATCCAAGTAAGTAGGTTACCATAAGTGCTGTTAACTGATTTAGAAACAGAATAGGGAACAGTTAATAAATCACGGAGCCCCAATTCTCTCTCTCATCTCTCCCTTTTATAATAGTTCTTGTGCTGCTGGACAATACTGCAAGAAATTAGCAGAGACCTTTAAGTAGTTCATATGAGTTGAAGAGCTGTCATTAAATATATTCACCCAGAAAAATTGCCAACTGGAATATGTGCATGAATGAGACAGAGGATACAAGCAGACAGAGCAGAACTTCAAAGAGAAAAATTTGCCTATGCCAGTGCTGCAGGTTTACTGTATTTACAGCTCATGGTAGTTGGTGCTCTAACTGAAGATGTTGAGGACTATTTTGACCATTTAAACTTGCATATAAAGCTGGTTTTGTGGGAAAAATTGAGCAGTGTTTCTAGGTCCTTGATATCTTTAGTTTATATTTTCCCCAAGTCAGGAGACATTTTTTACTTCAGTATCACCTGTTCTATTTTTCTGTATTGAAAGCTGAGCTGAGCCTAACAGGAGACAAGTGGTGGAAGAAGGGAAGGAAGGGAGGAAGGGAGGAAGGAAGGAAGGAAGGAAGGAAGGAAGGAAGGAAGGAAGGAAGGAAGGAAGGCAGGCAGGCGTGAGGGAAAAGAAACAGAGAAAATTTGGTTTATTTTAATAGTATAACTGAAGTTTTACACCAGAAAAAAAAAGGACTCCTGTGGTTTTGACCTCATCATATCTGAGGCTTCAGCAGTTATATCTCAGCCTTTAGTTGCTATAAATACTTGTCTAATGCCTTAATCATAAGACTGTTCAGAAACCTTATTCTTGCCTTAAAATGTTGCTCTTTCCAAAGCAGGTGAATAGATTCTTTCACACTAATTCACATTTGTAAGAAAAATAAGTCAGATACCCTGCCTCTGTTTCTCCATGTTTAGTGTGCCCTTAACACATGGCCTTCCCACATGCAAAGTGATACCATCTAGAGGAGGTATCTATGTGTTGCTGTCAACTGCAATCACAAAACTCGGAACAGGCTTTCAAGAGTTTGTGTCCTATGTCTGCATGGCATAGGGTAGCTTATTAACATTAGTTAAACATGACAGACTGAGGCACAGAAAGGCCAAATGTTTCCTTTAGAGGAATTACACACATATGAAGAAAGAAACACAACTTCCAAGCTCTTCAGTCAGTGCATCATCTCCTTCTTCTCATTGGATTCCATCTTTTTATAAGCTGGTTAACAATCCCTGCCTCACTTGTGACCTCAGTTTACAGGCACGTGTGCCAGAAGGTGAGAGATGTTGGATATTTCAGAGTAGGGACTGACAAAGCACAGGTACTCTAAAAGACATACTTGAGAGACATAAGGGTTCCAGATTCTGAATGAAAACCTACCAGTACTCTTAAACTCCTATTTTGGGAAATTAAGGTACAAGCTGGCATACTGCCCAACCAAAATTGGATGCTGCTTTGAGCTGCTTAAGGCGTGCCTTGGCCTTTTGTTTCATAGAACCTGCAGGCATGTCTGTACTGCTGTGTTAGACCTGTCCTAGAGTTCTGCCCATGCTCTGAGATGTCTAAAATTTACCTCACTCTTGTCTGTGAATCATTTAGCTGCATTATCATATCCATTTCATATGGAAAACTTAGTTTCTGCCCGTGGCAGTAAGAATGAAATGACTGTGCCTGCAAAGGAAACCAAGGATGCAAATAGCTCTTACACAGTGAATTAGATCTCTGAATTTCCTCCATTTTTCTGTTTACAATCTCAGTGAATATTCTCTGCCATTCTGTTTACAGTCTATTCCCTGCCTTTCTTTTTTTTTTTTTGCCTTTACTTCCTAGTAGTCTGAATTAAATCTAGTCTGCTCCAAAGATTTGGTGTGTATCCTCTTGGGTTTTTTTGTTAACGTATGTTGCCTGTGGCATCACCCACTACGGGCACAGATGAAGGCTAGTACATCATTATCAGCATATTGAATGAAGAGGCCTACTTGTGGAATTTTCTAGGTGATACATCTCCTTATTTGCATTGTAATAAGGCCTGAAGACAAAAACCCTCCAGGTCACTTTCTCTTAGTCTTTGCAGAATGTTAATATGGCTGTAATGAATTGCACCTTGTGCAGGGATGCACTTGGATGAAAACCATTCAATTACTACAGCAACCTTTAGAAGCCAAACCCCACCTGTGCCCTTCCGGACACTGTCAGTGGCTTCACTGATGTTTGAATCAGAGAGATATATACCACAGAAAAACTCAGTGCTAGAATTTTAGGACTATGTTTATTCAAAAAGCTGGAGTTAATACCAGTAAAACTCTGAATGCTGGGAACAATATGACACAGATAAATGCAGCATTGGGAATAATCTTTCTTAATTTTAGGTACACAGGTTGTCCATAGACACACCTGTGATAGTTGTCTGGATTCCCTTTTTTGTCAGCTAATGAAGAGTCACTCATCTTCTCATCTTCTCTTGACAGCTGAAATAGGCACAACAAATCACACATTAGAAGTGTCTATTTGTGTTCACTGAGTGTAAAGGAGTCCAGAAAACCAGCTCTAATTTAGACATATGCATTGAAAACTTTTGAAGCAGGGTAGGACAAATCCCACTTCACATCTTTTGAAGTGAGACTGGCCCCTAATTTTTTGCATTTCTTCTCTATGTTATCCAGACCATTCACTCTCTACAATGGATGGGACTCATTTCATCTAACTTTAGACAAGCCTGGTGTAGACATCTATGTATAAATGGATCAACCCAGGCTCCAGTTTTCATCCATGAAAACAATTACACTTGCACTACAACATTTGTATGTGTCAGATGAATTTGACACAAGGAGTCTTTTTTTGCCTGCTCTGTCTGTTGAGGTTAGGCATCCTGGAGAACAGAAAACCATTGGACAGGTAAGTGCAGATTCCTACAACTTAAGGTTCTCAGAGCAGATGGAGCCATGCACACTGAGTGCATGAAGAAAGGAACAAGAGGCAGGTGTCAAAAGTGGCAGCAAGTGAAATCCTGGTTATAAATGAGGAATAAGAGTCTTCACTTGGGACATTTACTCTAGTCTGAGAGGTTCACAGAGAATGCTTTGTCACTGGAGCCAAAAGCTTTTCAGCTTTTTGTACTGCCATTCTGGCGAGGGGGCTGAGGGTGCACAGGAGGTTGTGAGGACAGAGCCAGGACAGGTGACCTGAACTGACCAAAGGGACATTCCAGACCACATGACCTTGTGCTCATTATATAAAGTGGGGGGGAAGAAGGAGGAAGTGGGGGGACATTTGGAGTGATGGTATTTGTCTTGCCAACTCACCATTATACGTGATGAGACCCTGCTCTCCTGGAGATGGCTGAACACCTGCCTGCCCATGGGAAGAGGGGACTTAATTCCTTGTTTTGCTTTCCTTGTGTTCACAGCTTTTGCTTTCCCTATTGAACTGTCTTTATCTCAACCCATGAGTTCTCTGACTTTTACCCTTCAATTCTCTCCCCTGTCTGGTGGGAGAGGGAGTGAGGGACTGTGTGTGGCTTGGTTGCTGGCTGGGGTTAAACCACGACAGCTGCATGCTCTCAAATCTTCCTGAGATAAATAAAAACTGATCACAGAGTCTCAGTGCACAGGCTCCAGGAGAGGCAGTGGGGTTGTGCTTCAGTGAGTCACTGAGCACCAGTGATGCTCTGTATTTCTGCTGCTTTAATTGGCCTATGGTTGATAGTAGGAAAATGAGATGCTCTAAAGTGCATTAAATTCCAGCCATCCAGTGCTCGTTAGATTTATTTTCTGTTTGCACCCCGCTGCTGTTTGCTGCTGGTTCCTGCCCTGGGCATCCCCTCTGAGTACAGAGGGTTACACAAAATATGAGCTGAGGCATAAGGTTGCCCATTGCTTTAAGGGCCACACGAACCTCCAGCCACTGAGGTTCAAAGCAGCATGAACTACTTACAGCATCAAGAGCAGCTGTCAAGGGAAGGGATGGGTTGTGTGCAGCACAAGGCTTTATTGTTATGATTTCCAGGGACTGCTATTTATCAGTGGCCTGGCAGACAGCAACCCCTCTTTTATCTTCTGTTCCTGGATATTGTGGAGGAAGTGAAAATAGGAGTGGGATTTACCTGACTTGGAAGTGCTGGGTTAATGGTTGGACTCAGTGATCTTAAAGATTTTTTCCAACCTAAACAATTCTATGATTCTATGGTTCTGTGATGCAGAAAATCTGATTTGTTTATCAGGAGATGTGAGAAATGGGGACTGTAATTTGTGCACTTCCTCTAAACATGCTGTTGTTCAAGGGGGTTAACTAGCATGTTTTCACACTGCATTTTCAATCTCCCCCTACTAAACACACAGAAACTTTTAAATTCAGATGATTTTTTATCAAGAGTTACACTTTAAAGATGAGCTAGTTGGGAAGAAGACCAACCTGTCTAAACAGAGAACTTTGGCTGGAACTCAAGGAAAAAAAGGAGAGTTTATAGCCTTTGGAAGAAAGGGCAGGCAACTCAGGAGGACAACAAAGATGTTGTGAGGCTATAGAGGGAGAAATTTAGAAGTCTGAAAGCCCAGTTAGAATTTAATCTGGCTACTGCTGCAAAAGACTATAAAATATTTTTCTATATATCACCAGCAAAAGGAGAGCTAAGGAGATTCTTCATTCTTTATTGGATGTGTCTAGAAGCATAGTGACAAAGGATGAGGTGTTTAATGCTTTCTTTGTCTCAGCCCTTAATAGCAAGACCAGTTGTTCTTTGGGTACCCAAACCCCTGAGCTGTAAGACAGGGACAGGAATCAGAGTGAAGCCCTCATGATCTAAGGGAAAATGATGAGTGACCTGCTACACCACTTGGGCACAGAGAAGTCTGGTTGGGTCTGGTTGGGATCCACCTGAGTGTACTGAGGGAGCTGGCAGAAGTGCTCACCAAGTCACTTTCAATCGTTTACCAGCAGTCCTGGTGAAGCAGGGAGGTCTCAGGTGACTGGAAGTTGGTAAATGTGATGCCCATCCACAAGGAGGGGCAGAAGGAGGATCTGGAGAACTACAGACCTGTCAGCCTGACCTCAGCACTGCAAAAGGTCATGGAGATCATCTTGAGTCCCATCATGTGGCATGTGCAGGACAACCAGGGGATCAGGCCCAGCCAGCAGGGGAGCGTGAAAGGCAGGTCCTGCCTGCTTAATCAACCTGAACTTCCATGGCAGTGACATGCCTAGTGGATGAGGGGAAGGCTGTGGATGTTGTTTACCCAGACTTTAGTAAAGCCTTTGATGCCACTTCCCACAGCATTGTCCTGGAGAAACTGTCTGCTCATGGCTTGGATGGGTGCACTGTCTGCTGGGTAAGAAACTGGCTGGATGGCTGGGCCCAGGTAGAGGTGGGGAATGCTGCCACATCCAGATGCCAGCCAGTCACTAGTGGGGTTCCCCAGGGCACAGTATTGGAGTGAGTCCTGTTTAACATATGCATCAATGACCTGCACAAGGGGATCAAATGCACCCCTATGACAGCTGGTGAGGGGTCAGTAGCTCTGACCAAGGAAGCTGTGACCAGTCCGGAGAGATGGTCCCAAAAGAGATCGTCTTCCCGAGGCCCGGTGTCTTCTCTCAGCTGCTGGCAGGAGGGCCCGTGCAGAAGCTGTCAGCTCTTTAGTGATTGTCAGCTCGTGATTCCAGCTCAGCTCTGCAGGGCAGCCTCCAGGCCAGACCAGGGAGAGAGAGGAGAGGCCCGTGTAGCTGTTCCGCACACCCCCAATGAGTTTGTAGATGACACCAAGCTGGGAAAGAGTGGTGATCTGCTGGAGAGTAGAAAGGCTCTGCATAGGGATCTGGACAGGCTGGATTGATGGACAGAGGCCAGTTGTGTGAGGTTCAACAAAGCTAAATGCCGACTCCTATGCTTGAGTTACAACAGCCATGTGCAGCGCTACAGGCTGGGGGCAGAGTGGCTGGAAAACTGCCCAGTGGAAAAGAACCTGGGGGTGACACTGTTGGGGCTGCCCGAGGCAGCACAGTGTCCAGCTGCAGACGTACTTGGCTTGTGCGGCTGCAGGCAGGGGTTGCCTGCAGCAAGGGGGGAAAGCTGTCAGCTGCAGCAAGCAGGAAAAGCTGGCTCCTTTGCAAGGAGCGAGCCCCAAACAAAGGTGGTCTAAAAGTGTTGGCAGAGGCAAAGGATGAGAGAGGGGTCTCTGTGTAGGTTCCAGCTGGTTTACTGCCGGTGGAAGACCCAGGGCCAAAGACCAGGAAAAAGGGGACAGCACAGCATTTTATGCGGGGGTGGAACAAAGGGAAACAACCAATGGGGATTGACTGAGGAGGAGGAGACAACAGGGGAATAACCAATGGGGATAACCTAGGGGAGGGAATTACATAAACCAACCAATGGGGCATCGAAGAAGGGAGAACTTTCCAGAACTAAAACATAAGCAACTAGGGGAAATACATAAACATGAATTTATACATAAAACTGGGTGCAGAACTCCTGAACCAATAAACTTAAAACATGTAAACTAAGAACCTCTAGGAACGTGGGAACTCGCTGTAACCGCGGCGTGAGAGTCAGAGCTCTGTGTTCTGGAGGCCTGTCTGCCAGTTCTCTGAATGCTCTGCTGCTGTGGCCCCTGCCACATGCACTGCAACATGGGGGTGCTGATCAACAGTGGCTGAACAGGAACCAGTTTGTGTCCAGGAAGCCAAGAAGACCAGTGGCATCCTGGCTTGTAACAGAAATAGTGTGGCTAGCAGGACCAGGGCAGTAATTATCCTTTCATGCTGGGCCGTGGTGGGACTGCACCTGGAATTCTGTGTTCAGTTTTGGGCCCTTCACTCCAAGAAAGACATTAAGGTGATGGAATGAGCCCAGAGAATAACAATGGAAAGGACAAGGCTTTGGACCACAAGCCTGATGAGCAGCTGAGGGAGTTCAGATTGTTCAGCATGAAAGGAAGTTTGGAGGGAGCTGGTATTTTGGTCCACAATTCCCTGAAAGGAGGTTGTAGCTGGGTGGGGGTTGGTCTCTTCTTCCAAGTAACAACTGATATGACAAGAGGAAATGGTCTTGAGGAGGAGATTTGGATTCGATATTAGGAAAAACTTCCTCGCCCAAAAGGTTGTCAAGCACTGAAACAGGCTGCCCAGGGCAGTGGTGGAGTTACTGTCCCTTTTTAAAAGGTATGGTATAAATAAAAGGTATGGTATAAATAAAAGGTATGCTATAAATAAAGTATTTAAAAGATGTGTAGATGTGGCAGCTGGGGATGTGGTTTAGTGGTGGACTCAACAGTGCTGGGTTGATTGGACTTGATAATCTTAGAGATTAATTAAATTAATCTTAATTTTCCAACCAAAATTAATCCTTGATTCTATGATCTATAGTCAGCCAAGAGATTATGATATCTGTATATCACGAAGAATGAAATGAGACCTATTCTTGGAGAAAATACTGTTCAATGGGGCTCTGTAGGAGAGGTTGATGTGAAGACAATGATAAAAGTCTGGCATTTCTTTTTAATTTCAAAATAGCATTTTATTCATCAGGGTAGATTTTGATGGAGAGTGACAGCCTGTTAGCTTCCCTAGCAACATTTCCCTGTCTGCCTCTGACCCAGCAAGAGGAAAAAGTCAGAGGGTTTGTTTCCATTACTGATTTGTCGGAAGTTCTAGAGCCTGAGGGAGGACATCTTTTTGCCCTGTTCAGCATTACATGAAGTCGTTGTAGGAAACAATGAGTAACCTATTGTTTTTCACAGATGCCTTCCTCCTACATAAACCCCTCAGTAATTAACCAGCAGCATCTTCAAAGCAGCAATGTGTGAGATAAATCAGAAGGAACAGGAATGACAAAGTGATAATACCCATGTGTTTTGATGCAGAAATGACTTGGTAGTTGTATCAAAACAGTTATTTATGATCTTGCTGGCATTTATGCCATTGTTCAAGCTTTACAGGAGATATCTTGTCACACATGCCTTATGTGCACTGCATCTGGTTTTTCCCACCATCACATTCTCCTCTCCCCACTGCCAGGATTCAGCTGAGGTCATAGGGAGAGGAGAAGACCCTTTTCCCATTGAATCGTAGAATGGTTTAGATTGGAAGGGACCTTAAAGATCATCAAGTTTCAGCTCTCCTGCCATGGGCGGGGACACCTGGTTTAGACCAGGTTGCTCCAAGTCCCATCTAACCTGGCCTTGAATACTTCCGTGAAGGAATTTCTCTGGGCAGCCTGCTTCAGTGCCTCATCATCCTCACAGTAAAGAATTACTTCTGAAAGATCAAATCTATATCAACCCTATATCAGTTTAAAGCCATCACCCCTTGTCCTGTCGCTGTGTGGACTTGTGGAGAGTCCTTCACCAGCTTTCCTGTAGGCCCCCTTCAGGAACTGGAAAGCTGCTTTAAGGTCTCCCTGGACCTTTCTCTTCTCTTGGCAAAACAACTCTCTCAGCCTGTGGTCATTGGAGAGGAGCTCCAGCCCTACATCTTTGTGCTGATCTTCTACAGGAATTGGTTTTTCATTTTCTTAGTCCCTGCCTTTGCCTTCTGTAACTTGTGCAGCATGGCTGGAGCACTTACCAGTGAACACTGAGGCAAAAAAGTCATTTAACACCTCAGTCTTCTCCATATCCCAAGTAACCAAGGGTCCTGTTTCCTTTTGGAGGGCCCAGATTTTCCCTAGTCTTCCTTTAATCAACAGTGTACCTTTCCTTCTTGCCCTTGACATCCCTGGCCAAATTTTATAGAATGAAAGAAGGTAATCTACAGATATTTGTGCTCATTGCACAAATTACACTGCTTCTGAAGCTGTACAGCTTTGTACAAAATGTTCATAAGATGATGTTCCTTGAACAGCTTCCCTCAGTGGTACAGGGAGAAAACAGACATCGATGTGGTAAAATAATGCTTCATAAAATTAGTGTTTTCTGTGTCTGTTGCTCTTTACTCATATTTGTCTGAGATGAGAATACAGACATATTTGGGTCCATATAAACCATATTTATTACGTATACATACTCAAGTTTACTTGATTAGTTTTTGTAGCTTCTAGATCAGAAAACAGAGAGAGTATTGGGCTTACTGAGTGGATATTAGGTCAATTTAATATGTAACAATGTTCACAGGCTTTATCTTCCATTTTGTACATTTTCCTGAACTCCCTTATCACTGAAAAAACATTTGCACTGACAGACCATTGAAATATCTTTCTATATCTTACTGAGTTTACATATTGGGTTATATTTCTCCTCTCCACCTCTCAGCTGGAGGATTGGAAGTAAAATCCATTCTGTATCCATTTAGGGAAGAGGGCAGTCAGATCAATAATCTGTGGTAGCTTCTTGGCAGAAAAAACCAGATACATTCACAAAAGTATTGATTCCATTAATCCATGTTCCACTGCAAACTGCCAACAGGTCAGGTCAGTCACATTTCTCCTCTTTTTTTTAATTGAAAACAGATTTAGAATAGATTGCAAGGAGTAAGGACACTCTTCTCAAGGCACCACAAGAAGTTAAACCTCAGAATCTGTGTTCCCCCAAATCACAAGACTCCCTTGAAAATTCTGATATTTAGAATTTAGATAAATGGTGTCCTGGTCTTGTGTATGGGTGTGTGTGTCTTCTGTTTCAAAACCTTCTGGATTTGCATATGTCGCTTTGAGAAATCAATAAAATAGAAAAGATAAATGTCAGACCTAAAACCCACACATAAAATCTACTCTGGAGTTTGCATATAACTCTTTGTTCTCTCTAGGAAATTCTGAATCTGCATACTCTGCTCTGGCTCTTGGAAAATGTTTTCTTCCAAACATATGTGCTTCTGCCTTGCCCTTCAGCTTATGCTCTCCCAGTTTGAAAGATGAGGTAAAGAAATGTTCTCATAAAGACGTGCAGTGTGTTGCCTTTTGCCATCCCCACTTGCCAGTTTTCATTATTGCTCGGTCTATTCTTTGCCTGGAGCAATATTATTTTTATATTCTGTTAAAAAACCCTTGACATCCTCCAGGAAAATAAAGAGTCTGAACGACAACAAAGTGCATGTGTGTACGAGCATGTGGAGCTTTCTTGGCAGCTTCTGTGCCTATTGCTTTACCTCTGATCATATCAACATTATTTTCCCTTCAAGCAAACAAAGTGCTTTGAAGTGATGTCTCTCTTGACAGGGTGAGCCATTGACAAGCTGTCAAGAGCAGACAATGGAGAAAAAGGGATGCATGTCGTGTGTGAGAGAGCTGTGCCACAGCTTTGGCTACCAACTGAAACTCGCGGGGACATCACATGTTTGTGTGAAGGACATGGTGGTAGTATCAGTGGGAAAGACTGAGCTGCCATTTGCTGTATAAAAAGACACTCTGTTTTCACATGGAGAAAGTGAATGGGAATCAATCAAACAAAAGGTTGAGATACAGAAAATGCCAGACAGAAGACAAATGGCCGAGAGAGACAGATAGGTAGAAACAATTGAGTCATTATTTTCTCTTAAAATTTATAGAATCATAGAATCTTTAAGGATGCAAAAGACCTCCAAGATCATAGAGTCCAATCATTGAACTGTTAACCACTGCTGATGCAGCTGACAGATCTTACTCTTTCATGGATATGTCATGATTGGAAAGCTTCCTCAGGAAGTGGGAGCCCTCGATTCTCAAGGAAATCACAAACAAATGGAATTTAACCCTTTGTAATTTATTTTGAATAGAGATTACTGCATTTTTGCTGTGTCATCTGAATGTTAGACAACTATCTTCTTAGACAAGTGGCTTCTATTCTTCTCAGAAAAAGAGGTTTGAACCCCCCCAGCCATGCTGCAGCAGACAGCTCCTCATGGCAAGCAATGGCCCAAAGGGGTACCAGCCCCCTCCATTTCTTCTATAGCATCTGAGTTATTGCTCAGATTACTACCCAAAAATTAAATGACTCCAGGAAAAATAGTAGATCAAGAAGGAGACAGCCTTACTCTGTGGTTTCATCTATTTTATGTCAGAAAAAAATAGAGCATCAGATTTTGTGTCTGAATAACCCCTAGCACCAGCACTGACTCTTTCCCTGGGCTCAGGGTGGTAAATGAGCAAAGAAGAGACTAATCCTGCCCACCTTCAGGCACTAAGCAGTTTGTAGGTTTCATAGCCTTGGGGATTACTGCAAACCCAGCAGCCAAATTGGGTTTCTGAGACATTTCTGCACAGTCACAGAGGTCTCTGAGTTTGGCACCAGTGATTTTGTGGTTCTAAATTTTTTACTTTCACAGCCAAAGTGACAGGTAGGCACAGAAACCTTCTCTGAGGCATTTGAGCCTATGCACTCCAGTTAGTTGTCAGCAGTCTTTTCTTCATCTATTTACACAATCTTCGTGGCAGGGAAGGTCCAGGTGATGAATGTGTCTTAACTCTCTACACAGAGAGGCATGTAAATTTAGTTGGTACAATAGAATTAGCATAATTCGTGAATTAGGTCAATTTCAATTACTTATGTCTAGAAAGTAGATTTTGTCCTAACAAGATTAATCTAATTTCAAAATCCTATCACATCTCTTTTTTCCAAGAGACATCCACAAATGGGCCTTTGCTGTTATCAGATGTGTGAAGCAACATCACTGTATATTTTCACACCTAGTTGATTACTTAACCATCTGTTCTCTTCAACAACACAGGATACAAGATGGGAAGAAGAAAGGGGAAGAGAAATAAATGGAAATATCACTGTGATTGTTTTCTAACCTATCTCTTAATTTTTCATTTGAGCCATAAATGCCAGGGCAATTTTTATTGCAGTGGTATGTGTGTTAAAACAAGGCCTATATATATATAAACAAACCTTTTATAACTTCCTTCTTTCTTTCTTTTTTCCCCTCGCTTTTTTTTTTAATCAGAATAATGGAAAGGTATCACAACTTTCTTCATATCCTCTCTAGATGACTATATAATGGAGGTGGAGGGAGGAGAATTTTGTAGGCAGAACATTATGTGCATTAGATAAAAACCAGTTATTTAGTGGCTCATACTTAAAAATATTCACACTTAATTTAACTCACTTCATTCTCTAGGAGGACTGTGGGTGTGTTAATCTTTTGAGTTGATAAAATCATTCATCTAGATGGACAGTTTAGAAATTGACTTCAAATTTTCAGTTACCTTTGTTCTAATGTGTCCTCTTTGGCTTAAATTTATTTTTCAGACATCACTAAAAAAAAAAAAAAGAGCCCCGGACAGATTTTATATATTGGGTTGAATTACACATTTTAAGTTACAGATCTTGCAATTATTAAAAAGCCAAACCAAATAACCTTACAATATTTTTTTCATTGACATTTTCACTCAAATACAAAACCAGACCTCCTTCATTTTGATAGCTTTGTCAAGAACAAGTATTTTGCTATCCCCTACTATGTTATTTTCCTTTATAATTATTGATTCAGGTGGCATATAGAATTATGAAAAAAAAACCCAACATAAGAAATCTAGAAATATCACAAAGGACTCTGTAATCACAGAATCTCACGGAACATGCTTAACACACAGCAGTTACAGCATCCTTTGAAACAGGCATTGTGTACATATACACATATATATACACATACATATATGTATGTATATATGCATAGATATGGAACACAATCTCCAACTTCATAAATAGCCATTAGAGACTCTCCAAACCAAAATTAGAAGTTTTTCTCTTTGTCTTGGCCAGCCAAGGTAACAAGTCTGTGTGCAAGTCAGAATTAGAGAAAAAACTGTGAAGCCACATGCTAATCATACAGAGGCATTCCTTATAGGAATAAGTTGTCCTATGTTAAAAGACTACAAAAGCTAGGGATAGCTGAGGTTAAGGCAATCCTAAATTAACTGGGTTTTGGCCCTTACCTTACTAATCAGATGCCTGACTCTTGCAACTTTGGCACAGTAAATCTGCATCAGTCAAAGGCTGCAGCAAGTTGGGATAATGTAAATGGTGTCTCTGGCTTGAGTGACTGGGGAAGTCATAGCAGCAGTGCCCTGTGAGCTGCCTGGGGCTTTAGGATGCTCACAGCTCTGTGGGTGTTCAGAAACAGCAAGTTTAATGTAAGAGAAAGTGCTTTCTTGGTGCCTTTTTGTTCACAGCTGTTTTCTGTCCACATAAAAAGAAAGGAGTGGGTGGGAGGTTTCTCTTTACTGCCAGATACTGAACAAATGACATGAGAAAATTGAGGAAGACTTTTGTTGTGACTGTAGGGGCAAGATGGGTGGGCATCACAGTGGGGAAGCTGGGAAATATGAGATTCCTGGAAATAAAAACTATAATGGAGTGTTACTTACAACCCAGGAAATAATTGCATTAACTGAAAACAATCATAAAGCCAAAGCTATATCTTGAGGAAACAGGTGGATGGGAGGGAGTTGTGCACAAACCCTGTTCCTTTCTTGTCTTTCCCCTTTAGGCACTTTGATGGTTCTCTGCCTAAACAGTGAAATAATCTAGTTCTTATGCAGTAAATCCTATGTTTTGTGTTTCCTCAAAAATGCACTGCAGAGACGGTCTAGACAGAAACACTTCAATGTTTTGGTAAATGTTGGATCTTTCTGTAGACCTTCCATGGAATGGACTAACAAGGTTGATGTCAGTGGGTCTGAGTAGACAAATCTGTATTGGGGGAGGGGAACAGCTGTGCCCTCAACATTGTGGGACCAGGTCTTTGTGTAGAGGAGTGTATGACGGGGCCCTCTGCTCACAGGCCACAGAAAGGTTGAGGAGTAGAATCATGGAATCATAGAATTTTTTAGGTTGGGAAAGATCACTGAGTCCAACTGCAAATGTAACACTGCTAAGTCCAGCACTAAGCCATGTCCCCAAGTCCCACATCTACACATCTTTCAAATGCCTCCAGGGATATTGACTCCACCACTCCCCTGAGCAGCCTGTTCTAATGCCTGACCACCCTTTGGGTAAAAAATTCTTTCTGAATATCCAATATAAACCTCTCCTGGTGCAACTTGAGTTCATTTCCTCTTGTATTTGTTAGCTGGAAAAAAAGACTGACTCCTACCTCACTACACTCTCTTTTCAGCTAGCTGTAAAGAGTGATAAGGTCTCCCCTTTTTTCAGCATACTGGAAATAAATGCACTTTTCTTCAGCTCAAGCTACGGAACTGTATCTTCTGCATGTTTTGAACTGGAAGTCCAATTTTAATTTCAGCTTGGTGGATTAGATGAATTTGGTTAGTGAGTTTACTTATCAACCCTGCCTGCACTTGCTTTGCATTCCTCCAGGTATAATCTTGAAAAACAATGCTTCCAAGAGTAATGGCTGGGTTTTGCTTTCCAGAAAAAAACCCTGCCACAAGTCTGTGGTTTAAAGCCATAAGTTAGGTTTGCAGTCCATCATATTTCAGATCAATACACTACAGAGAGCTGACACAGATCCTGCACAAAGACAGATTGCACTTTCAAGGGAATTTCATGCCATTTAAAAACGGAATTAAGCAAGATGGAAATGCTAAAAATACATGAAAAATAAAGTTTAAGCCACTAAAGGAAAACCATGTGTGTTATTCTGCATATTAAAAGACAACAAGCTGCCACAAAATAAATATTCCCTGCTAATGAGCTAATATTTAATCAGCACAGTGCTCTGTTCTGAAAAAAGAAAAAGCTTCTGCTGGCCACTTTTTGTTGGTGGTCCTTTAAAAAGATAGAGAGAAAACTCAAGCAGGCTGTATTTAAATTACTTTTTTTTTTCTTCTATGCGGTGAAGCAGGAACAGGCTCTAGTGCTTCTCATAATTTTATTTATGACCCTAAGCCCTCAATCTCAGAGAAAATGGAGGTCACGCTGCTTCTTATACATGTTGTCATGCAGATATGTGGGTTTTCAAATGGGGTGTTTACTTCTAAACCTCAAGGTAACATACATTTTTTAATGACTTCCAATTTGGTTTGTTTTTTTTTTTTTTCTGGACTCCACAAATGGGACTGCTGCTGCTTGTCCACCTCATTGAATATGGAAAGGATCTGTCTGCTGAATCCCATGAGATGTTAATGGGCTGGGGCTGGGCAGAGTTATCTATTTCTCTTTGCACCTTGGGGCCCAGACTCCAGCAGATTTCTGCAGAGGGAGCATAGCAATGGAAGAGGGACAACAAAACACACATTGGTGAGAAGAGAGGAGATTCTTCTCAAGACCTAGATAAAGAGTGATAAAAGCTGGCACAGGGGTAGGCTGAATTTTGATAAATTGCCTTCCGCTTCTGCACCTAGGTTTTCCCCACCTTTTCAGGTTTAAAATCAATCTTTCCAATGAACTTTTGAATAGCCAGAAAATGTTTAATTTACTGTTTACAGCTGTGACTGGTGTATGAAAGAGTATTTCAAGCTGTGCAAAATATCACCACCTGGATAAAATTTACCTGACACCCTCCCTCTGCAGTACACTTTTTCCCCAGCAGGCCAAAAATTTAATGCTGCTTCCCTTACTCTCAGTGGATTTTGCTCATCTCACAGTATTTCATCAAGAATGAAAGGGCTCTGGCATGTCATTTAACCTTTGAATAACATGCTAGAGACTAAATTAAAAATGTCTTCTATAGCACAGTTGCCATTTGCTGCACAGAGTCAGAGATACAGTGGAGGGCACAAAAAATTATAGATCCTCCACATGTATTCTTGACTCAACAACTTCATCCCTCTGGATGTTGGCCTCTGGGCTGGAATAGGGTTCTCTGTGACAGTACAGGACATTGGCTTCCTGCTGCTTTTGTATCTCATCCTTCTTCCTGGGCAGCCTTCCTTCCTCCGAGCACAGAAAGTCTTCTTAGTTTATATTTCTTAAAAGCATATCCTTGCTTATTTTTGGAGTCTTTTTTTTCACTCTTCTGTGAACTACTGGAGAATGTGGTATCTTCTGGCTACTGCCAGCTTCCTTTGAAAACCAATTATTTGATCCAGAGTACAGCTGTTGAGTTTTATGATTTCCCATTGTATCCAGACATGGAGAAATATTACATTTTGCCTTGTCA
Source organism: Corvus hawaiiensis (assembly GCF_020740725.1). NCBI lineage: Eukaryota > Metazoa > Chordata > Aves > Passeriformes > Corvidae > Corvus > Corvus hawaiiensis. Next base: position 72,385,797 of record NC_063216.1, on the reverse strand, counting down.
GAAAATGCTAAATTCAAGATGCCCAGAAAGGAGTCTGGTGATACAGCAGTTTTTGTACCAGTGTCTTCTCATTAGCATTTCAATTTCTTTGACTTTACCTGGACAAATTTATGAAACTCTGTTGCAGTGGGGATCCTGCAACACGCATATATCAAACCAGGAGTCCCGTGGAAAGGAAATAAATATGGACAGACAGATTCTTGCTAGCTGTTTCAGAGAGATGTTTATTTCTCCAGCCGCATGGCCGGGGCTCTGCCCAGGAACTGTTCCAGTCACGGGACCAAGGGTCCTTCTGCCCGCGCAGGGAACACAAACCAACCAATGGGAACGAGGCTGAGCAGGGGCAGGGAAACCCCGTGTCTGTGCCCTCAGGGCCCCTCTCCCAGGGCTACATGGCAGGGGAGGGACCCCAACAAAACTCTTGCACTAGCCAAAGACAAAAAGAGGTTATAGGGTTAAAAGGCGACATATTTGTAGTTGGAGGTAAAGTAGGTTTGCATTCCTTCCCCTCTCTAGAAGAATTTTTGCACCCTTGACTAAAACTGTCTCTCACTGGGACTAACCATGTTCAGATGTCCCTGGAACCAGCCATGTTCAGGTGTAGGAAGTAAGTAGAGAGATTCAAAGTTGTGCTGGAGGGTGCTTGTTCCCTTCAGGGTTTTTGGTGTTTTCAGCTAGAGATTACAGATCCTTTAAATAGTAACTGGACTGAGTAGAACTTCCTGGACATGGAAGATCAGATTTATTTTAGGGGCAATATCAAGCCTGTTTATGACAGAGGATGTGCAAGGACTGAAAGCAGTGGTAGCCATTTGAGATGCTCTGAGAGCCTCTCTGACCTCCAGCTGATGCTCTAGAAGAACATGGTCCTCCTTGGAGGTATGTTGTGTCTGCTGGCTTTCACAGAAATTCCTGCACATTTCCACATAAAACAGCAATAGATGGATGTTTCTGCTTGCATAACTGAAGCCTGTCCTAGGTGTCTTCTTTTATGATCTGATATGTTCCCTAGGCCCCAATTAGATTGCATTAACTAGATTTACATCAACTATAATGGAGCTTAGATACTCAGCTTGTATAATGGCAGCTGCAGATAGACAAATTATGTGTCTAATCTTGCACCAAATCCAACCCCAAATCAATCATCACTAGGAGTGAAAGAAAGAAGTCAGTTACAGTCAGGGGAGGGCTGTACAAATACTCTTTCAGTCTTTTCTCTTTGATCTGTTGCACATATTTTTCAGTTTGGTGAGTTAATTGTCCTAGCTTTTACTCTAACAGAGCCTGGCTGTTTTAAAGTTTAAAAACCTTGCAGTCTTTTTTTTGAGGAGCTCCTTATAGAAGACTGTCTAGACTGTTGACCTCAGCATCAGATCCACTGTATATGTGAAAGGTGTGTGTGCAATGGACCTATGACTCTGGTGCTCTCAGCTTCCCAGGAGCCTGACTTCCATGAGTACATCAGGAAGATGTCATTTCAAAGAGAAGAGGCTGGGATTGAGGTATTTTCTGCACAGAGACCCTGTCTTGGGAGCAGTGGGGTCTTTGGCTTTTCTAGCTGACACTGGCTTTTGGATCCGCTCTGGTTCATCCCATTTGCCAGAGTTTCAGCTTTTTGACTGATACCAGTTCTTCTTACAGCCACTAGCTCCTGCAGTAGTGAGGCTGAGTAAGAGCATAGATTTTCAGGAAATAAGTCTTCACACTGCCTCTTGATATCCAGGTAAAAATATTCTTAGAGCCTTTAGAGTCTCATATAGACCTGGATGTTTTATCTCTTTTTCCCCTTTCTCTTCCATCTACTGACTGAGATTTGCTGTGTAATATTGCTTGTAATTTTTCTAGCTTATTTTCAAGTCTGCACTTTTTTTTCATTCTTGGGAGGTTGCCTGGTCACAAGCTCTCTAGCCATTTGGCAGATGATAATCTTCAATATGTTACATTGATTCATAAGCTGTGTTACCTCTCAAATGCATGTTGGTTGAGCAAGCCTTCTTGCTAAGCAGGGTACAGCTCAGCTCAAGTGGTGGGGTTAGAGTTAGACTCTTCAAATGTAATTACTATAGAGAAAGAAATCAGGGTGCCAGATAAGATTTAAGACCACCTAGTACAAAACCAGCTATTCTACTTAAATAAAATGTACCCACTTTGGTGCTTAAGTAGGTATAAATTCCCCAACTCGACTGCTATTATTGTTAATACTAACACAGTCCCTATTATGGGCTGTGTTACCCTATTATGGACTAGCCAGGAAAGCAGACAGACTGTCCTGGTTGATACATCACCTAGAGACAGACTGAAGAGTAACGAGCTACTGAAGTTCACCCCCACACATGTAAGGAGGAGTAAGAGAAAGCAGGTAGGATTCCCCCATGATGGTACTCACAGCCCTAGGCATGCTCCAGTCAGACTTCACAGGATTAATCTCAGCACTTGTGTTGGTGTCAGAGATCAAGCAAGCTTGGACTTTTATTTATGATCCCTTTACTGAAAAGCTCTGTGTCTCAGCTTGTGTTGTTCTGATTTCTGTTCTCTTGTTCCTGTGAACTTTGGTTTAGAAGTGCAGATAGGCAATATGCTCTAAAGAGATGATGTAACTTGAAATTTGGGATATTTAGGCACTGATTCTAAGCAGTAGTACCCTATTGGTTTTTTCCTTTAAGTTTGTTTATTCCACTGGATCCATGGGGAACTGATCTACATTGCCTGTAAGCAAGAAAAAAAAAAAGTTGGAATGCATACAAAAATGATTACAGGTGTATGCAATGTTTTGCAGCCAAATAAATTCCCTGACACAGTGGAAAGGGTGACAGGCATGCCCCAGGACCAAGAGTAAATGCTATGGTAGAAGGAAAGAGAAGCTCCTTTAGGCAGTGCTGCTGCTGCACCTTCTGTGTTTTAAACAATTCAGAAATTCTTTATTCAGGAACAGTAAGTGGTAAATGGGAGAGATCTAAAGATTACTTTTTTAATAAATACAATTTGCATCCAAAGGGACTGCAGTACCTGTTTGCTAACCAGCTTCAAGTTGTGTTTTGGGATTTGACACGTCTGCCTGCCATCATCTGTACTGTTAGCATGGCATCCTTGCCATGTTTGGATCTCTTCTGACTTAAAAATTGCTTTCTGAAGTAGATGTTATAGCGCTTCTGTCCTTAAATTGAGATTGGGGCAGCTAACCTGCAAGTCCCTTGTTCTTAATTTGATGGTACAGATATTCTAATATTTATTTAGTGTTACTCATCTAAGAACAAATCTGCTGGAGCAATTAATGACTCCTCTGTAAGTTTTTTCATACAGTTTTTATTTTTGCTGGTTTTGTCTGGGGTAGAGTTAATTTTCTTCACAGTAGCTGGTATGGGGCTATGGGTTGGATTTGTGCTTAAAACACTATTGATAAGTGAGGGATGTTTTTGTTACTACTGAGCAGGGCTTGCACACAGTCAAGGCCTTTTCTGCTCCTCACCCCAACCTGCCAGCAAAGAGGCTGGGACTGCATAGGGATTTGGGAAGGGACACAGACAGGACAGCTGGCCTCAACTGACCTAAGGGACGTCCAGACCATATCATGTCATGCTCAGAATGCAAAGCTGGGGAAAGGAGTAGGAAGAGGAGACCATTCAGAGTGATGGTGTTTGTCTTCCCAAGTCACTGTTGTGCATGATGGACTCCTGCTTTCCTGGTGGAGGCTGAATACCTGCCGGCCCATGGGAAGTGGTGAATGAATTCCTTGTTTTGCTTACTTTGCTTTGCTCTACCTATTAAACTGTCTTTATCTCAACCATGAGTTTTCTCACTCTTACCTTTCTGTTTATCTCCCCAGTCCCACAGGGGCAGGGGTGGAATGAAGCAGTTGTGTGGGGCTGAGTTGCCATCTGGGGTTAAACCAGGACTGTTTGCATATTATTTGTAGCTATATGATGAAAAAAGAAGGCAGGCAGTAGTTGCTGAATATGAAATGTGCCCTAAAGCCATCTGGGAAAAAAAAAAGACTAGCTACTATCCAAACACATTTGGTGTGACAGAGGAGGTTGCTGACAGAGGCTGTACCAATCCTATTCAAGGCTTTGTACTTTAGGGAGGCTGCACAATAAACTCTTGACTTTGCAAAGTCAAGAACAGGAACAGCTCCTTGGTGTCAAGGTAAGCTCCGTTATTTGATGGTTTTCAGCTACTTTAATTAATCTATCTGCAAAGGAATGCTTTAAAAAGCATGTTGATGAGCAGCATGTCTGTTTACAACATACTTAACAAATAGAGGAAGCACAGTTCCTTTGAGTGTCAGTGCAAAGTGGGATTCTGTACAGCCTTCTGTGAGCCAGGATTGTTTACTCATTTATCCAAAAGCACAGGCAAAATCCAGGCTGTGTAAAACAGGCAGAACTGAATTTTCTTTGGTTACAGTGTAAAACAACTTTTATCTCAGGTGGATGTCCAGCACCAAGGTTTATATAAAAGAATTGTTCAGCTGTCATTGCAATATTCACTGGACGACAAGCTGGTTGCTCTGCTCATTATTTAATGTCTGAATGGTGATATAAATAGCAACACAGCACATCTTAGTTGTCATGCATTATCATGATAAGTGATGTAAGAGATGTCACCAAATTCAGTTTTGAGATTTCTGCGAAGCACAATACGTTCATACTTGTGTGTGTGTGTGAGAGAGAGAAAGGGCTCAAAGCCCCCTTTTTAATAATGCAGTCCCAATGTAAAGGCTGAGTAGAAATATTATTCTATTCAGGTAACACTTTGAAATGTCATCAGAAGAAATATCTTTTGTACAAGGCCACAAGAAATTAAAATTAAAAAAAAAAGAAGAAGGAAAGAAAAAACCTCTACTTTCCTAAAGTGATGGAAGCTGTTCTATTAGAAGTCACAGAAACACTTCTCTCCAAGACAGCCTGGCTTTCAAGGAAAACAAGTAGTCCAAAAGTTACATTTAAAAACTAAAACATGAAGAGTAAAATAGATAAGTAGTAGAAATGAGAACTTGAGTTCCCATTTAGCTTAGTTTGGTGCAGAGCTGAGTACAAAAGCAAGGAAGAGAAAGAATAATTATAATAATAAAATGTGCTCACCTCTCAGGATGGCTGCATACCATGATAAATGATTTCAATCTATAACCTTTTTAGTTCTCAGTAAAATTGTTCTTTCCAGACAAATCATCCACCACTGAATTGAACTTCCTGAAGTTCTCTGAATCTGTGATGAGGGTCCCAAAAAAGGCTCTGAACATAAGCCCAGAGAGTTCAGTCTAGTACTGGAATTATTAGAAGTTATCATGACAAAGTTTGTAGTCGGTTAATATTAAGATATTAGAAAACATTGTACACAGTTAAAAGAGAACTGGTTAGACAAAAATACCCTAAAGGCATCCTTCATATAAATAGTTTACAAATAATATCACTCTTACTGAGGAGTTAGCACAGTTAGTGGGTGTCCCTACTCTGTACAGTCCATTCACTGAATAGTGGTGAGAGGCAGTAACAGAAGTAAATTATAGATACCTGAAGATGCAGGTATTTCACAGTGCAGCTCTCTGTGTAACTGCTCCCCACTGGTGTCTGAGGTGGCTGAGTACCTGAGGTGGCTTTTCATAACTCAGTACTGAGATCAGCCTGGAGTCCAGTGGTGGCCAGCATGTCTTGAAACTACCCAGTTTACTAGGTGTGTCTTGTAAGTTGTGCTAAACTTACCATAATTAGACTCACACTGTTCTCCAAATCAGTTAATTTTAAATGTCATTGTTTTAGCTGCACAAGCTCTAGTCATATAAATTATGTCAGTGTAACCTTTTATACAGTGATACAATCATAGTAACCAAAACAACTTGTGGCTATGTTATTGCTCTCCTAGTTGAGTTGCATCCATAGATTTGAGATGTCCAGCTTGTCTGTGACTGTTTCAGGAGTTAAAACAGTTCTGAGACAAAAAAAGTGCTTAAGTTCACTCTTCTCATTTTTTGGGGGGTGTTAAAAAGTAATTACAGAAAAGTCAGCTTATTCTTTCAGCTGCAAGGGAAGGAGTTCTTTGGTTTGCAAACATACTCCTTCCTACTGTCTTTTGTGCCTCAAAATGTTCACACTAGTAAAAATAAAGATGATTTTATAGGTGCAGTGTTTCTTGATGACTTTTTCTGTGCAGCAAATCTTTCCTGTGTGTCCTTTCATGTGAATGTGGTGTAAATGTTAGACAGCGCAAAGGTAACTCATTTAATTAGAGCTTCTTTATTTCCTCTTTTAGCTAGAGACAGCCTAGAAAATCAGCATCATGTTTCTAACTAGCAGGAAGAAAAGGCAAAGCTGGTCAGCCAATTGCAGCTCTATATTTACTTTCCCTTCCTCAAGCACAAGAAAAATCAAATGAAGGAAAACATAGAAAATGCAATGGGAAGAGTGGGTAGCTGACTTCTAAGTTGTATTCTGAGGAAGAAAGCAGGAGGGAGAGTGAAATGAGAGGATGAAGGCAGAAATCTGAGCATACTTGAGAAGACACTATGCGCCGTGCACAATCTGTCCCCCTTGGCAACACAGCAGACTGTCATTCACTCAGTGTGGGCCAGATTCTTTTTTGTATGGAAACCTATTCCACTGCTTTAAAAAGGGGCTCCATATAAATAATTTCTAGGTCCAGGAGGTATTTTTTGACAAACTTCAATAGTACTTTTCTTGCTCTCCACATTCATTCCTAAGAGGATGGATTACATTGCTGTTTGAACTCATAGTTCAGCACATGAATGGCATTTTTTGAAATACACACAGAATTTTCTTGTTACAGTAATTCTTTTTGCTGCTCATTTCACATAGTAACTTATATATCCATTAGTGGTAAGATATTCCAAGGGAAAATGTTGTAATTGCACATATTTAAAGGGTACATCATTTACCTTTATTACAACTGTAGTTGCAGCTGCGGTCTCAAAAATTATCCCAGTGTGCACCATGCTGGTGCAATTAGGAGAAACTGGTCCTTTGTCTTTATAATCCTTCTCTGGATGAGAAATAAGAATATTGATAGAGCAGAGAAACCACTGTACTGTATTATAACTCAGTAAGTCAGCCCAGCCCCATGACAGTTCCTGGAGAAGTAAAACAGACTTAGAGAATAGTTTGGGAAGGCAAACCTAGTTAGAGTGTTTGCAGTAAATATGAGAGCTGATGCGTGGGCGTTGCAGTTACAAATCCTGTTATATGCTAATATGATTTATGTGCATAACACCCAAACATAATTATCAGAGTTAACCCCTGTGTACTTGCTGTATTTAAAATTAAAATGAAGTTATGCTATTTGCACTTTCAGAACAGTAGATCTATATTACAGATGAACATTTAATAATTTAGCTTATTTTTGCTGACTGAATGCACTGTGCCAGACCATGCTTCTTTCATTTGAACAGTGATTGACATTCTTCTTGAACCTTATGAATCTTGAATTCAAATGAACTATCTTAACTGCAATTTAATTTAAAAGTATGAGATTTAATGGAGGTATTCCTTAGCCAGGGAATGAAAGATATAATAGGAGACAGTTTGATACATTGTGCTGTATGAAACTGATGTTTAGCAACAATTTTTCAACACAACCTTAATTCTGGAGTGAATTCTTAATAAGTGGACATGGGACACTCAACACAACCAAGTAAATGAGCATCTTCCAGTCTAGAGCTCTCTTCATGGTGTTAATTAGTGTGTCTATATTGACTTCATTCTCTGCTCCAGGAGAAACAATATTTATTTTCTGGACCTCTTTTTGCAGAACTGTTTGCACCCTTTATGGTTAACGAGTTGGCTTTGCCCTCTCTGAGTAGCATGTAGGGCAGTCCTCATCTTGATCACTCCCAAACCGTTCTTCGTACAATGTGTTTTGTGTGCCCAGTCAAATATGTGTATGAGCCAGCTTTGTTTAGGAAAAACCTTGCTGATCTGCTGCAGGGAAAAATCCTGGCTGATAAATTTGTGGACATGCAGGAGACTAGAGAGTGATCCAGCTGCTGGTGTTGACATACTCATCTTGAACAGTCATGTTTAGGCTTTGGTGTAGCAAGGCACTCCTACTCCATTTTTATTTAATACAATGACTGCTTCTCTTGACTGAGGACTAACTCTCCTTCCTACAAACTGCTAGGGACTTCTAAGAAAGATCTGTTAGTGCAGAAATGGAAAAATAATGCTTAAGTTTTTAAAGACCACTGAATTCTGGAAGGTATCCATCTGCACACACCCTGGGAGCAGGAATTGTGGCATTGCATATGCCTTCTATGCAATACTCAATCCAAAAAGCTGCAACCTTCTACACTTGTAAGTGGCGGCAGATATAACTCTGTTTTGACTAGTAAACCAAAAAATGTATTGACTTAAGAAGCAGCATTTTTCATTTTGAAAATGTCAAAACAAAGTGTCAGCAATTCTGAAAAGAAAAGGTCCCTAAGATCTGTTTGTTTGCCCCTTCTGTTTGGAAACAAGACATACAAGAACTCTCTGTGGGAAAGTTTATTGTTTTGTTGAGTCTTTACTTTCTGAGAAGAAAAAAATATTCAAAATCTTCTCAGCCATCCTGCTAATTCCTGATTTTTGCTGCTCTAATTTCATAGGTAAAGAAGCATGTGCTAGTGATTCCTGGAATTACACATGAATATTTTAGTTTGTCATCTTCAACTCAGATCAGATTAAAATACTATGACCTTCAACAGTCACCATCTTGCTGTGAAGGGATTTATTCCTTTCAGTTTGACTCTTGTGCTCTTCACTTTGATACAGGCCTTTGCTTTGGTGAAAGGATTCCTGTGGTAACTCCTTGTTAAGCAAGTTATATACAGATTTCCAGATTTTATTATTTTACTCTGTTCAGTCTGCAAACTCCCATAGGAACTAGACCTTTATTCCACATCTCTGTCTTGATCAAAATACTGAAAGTTTATGAGGTGATAGAGACCTACTCCCTCATATCTTGTACCAGTTATAGGACCCATTAGAGTGCTGGAATCCCATTAAAATGGTTAAGACTGCAACTTAGCATCTCACAGAATACCAAATAGAAGAATATAGTGGATTCACACGGGAACAGATTATTTTTCCAAGAAAGACCTAGTCCAATACGCCTGACCTGGCTTTCATTGGCAACACGTTATGGCCTATCCTTAGTATGGCCATCTCCTGTAGCCACTACTGAGGTGCAACATGAAAACATTTTTCATACAATGCCTTACTGAGCAAATTGTGCCAAGTGCTGCATGCACAATAGCCTGGTGTACTGGTTTCACTGTGAAGTGTAGAGAGTTCATCAGTCTCATCTTAAAAAGGGTAGCTTCAGAGTGCGTGATGGTTTCAGCAACATTCCATCCCTTCCCCAGGCTCCGCTGGGTGGTTAGCAACAAAAGTAGTTCATGAAAGCCTGTGAAAGACACATAAAATAATCTGGAAACCAATTAACAGTTTAATTGGCAAATAAACCTATTCTTTACCCCCAAATGTTTCTGAAGATTGTGCAAGTAATGAGGTGGAAAAGATTAGCATCAAATAAAATTCCAAAAATAGTACAGCAAAAGAAGTGCAAGACAGTAAAAGGTCAAGCTCAAGGAACCTGAAATTCAACATTCAACATTGACTTGTCTGGCTGGGAGATATGTATGGGTTGAAATCTTTATCTCTGACTAACATACAGCATAAGGCCTGAAGCTTTTGTAGTGAGATTGCTCCCATTTACACAAAAAAATTTAAAAAACATTAGAAAGAATATCCTTTTTTAATTGCCAATAACCCCTGAAGCTCACTAGCAAAAAATTTTACATGGACATTAACGGGATCCTGATAAAGATTAGTCCTCCCCAGAAAAAGCAACAGCTATTTTACAGAGAATGGAAGTCATAAAGCTGTAAGGTCCTTGCTTCAGGGCATAAACCAACTGCAGACACAGGAAGTTAAGAACAAATTTCTCCCTAGGAGCTGATTATTATTTAATGAGTCATCATCATTTTGGTAATGAATGAATGATTGGAAAATTAATTAATTTATTTTTTGGTGTTATCATGCTAACTTGAAGCAAAGAAATCTCCAGGAATCAATGGCTAATTTTTTGAAGATCTAGGCACTAATCTGCTGCCTGTCAGGGCTGGAATTAAAACAAATTTGCTCTTTTGCAAGTTATATTAGACTGTAATGACATGGAATGTGTGAGCAACTTCCAATTGTGATACAATGACAAACTCATGCAAACACATACAGTTTTTAACTCTTTCATATCTCTGGTTTTGTGCTCTTGTACATGGTTCAGGTACAAAAATCAGAACTGGGTGGAGTGATACTATCTCCAGGGAACCAGCACATTCAGAGCCATGGAGAGGATTCCCAGGAAAAGTGCCATCCAGCTGGTCTTCAAGAAATAGTGAAACCGACATTTTTTTCCCCAGAAATACATATGGATGTTGAATTCCAAGTAGCAATATGAGCTGCTTATTCTGTAGGCTCAGAAGAAACTGACCGATAAATCTCATTATTTCCATGCTTAGGACAGTTGAGTCTGCAGAAAGACTCAATATGGAAGAAAGCTGGATTATAAAAACTGTGGGATATGTCTAGACCAAGCCAGAAAAGCAAATTCTTCAGGGCTGCAGATTGCTTCCACTCAGCAGAATAATACTGGAAGAGAAGAACAAATTCTGAAAATGAAATTAAGAGCTTCTAGCTCTTCACTCTATCAGATAGTGCTAATATAGAGAGAAGCAAAAGAGCAAAGATAAGTCCCCAGAAGGCCATGGGAAAGATTTGGGTCCTGATGATGACTTCCAAACCACTGTAAGAATCTTAAAAAGGACTTCAGAACAAAACACTTAACTTTCACTGAGAGATCTACACAGAATCAGAAAAATTGTCTCCTACTCCAGTCTGTTGGGGTTGATCCTGGTTTTACCTCTGAGGTCCTGTTCTCCACTGTGACAGTTTACAGTGAGGAGTGTCAAATTAGTTCTGCCTCTTGAGTGTGACGTTTTGAGAAATACCAAGTATCAGTTTCCTTTCAGAGGATTTAGGCTTGACTTCTGCTTTCATCCATCAAAGTGGAATACTTTCTTCAGACCGTGTCCTCTGGCTTCTCCACTGTCTATAGCTCTAGTGAAAGAGAAAGGGAATTAGAAGAGAGAAAGTTAATCCCATGCAAAAACAAAAAGGGAGAGGATGATGAATACCACCAGTCTTCTCTGAAGAAGGAGAATGACAGACTGGAGAGGAGTATTGAGGAAATATAAAGTGGATGCTGGACAACCCAGGGCTTCCAGAACTCACTTCTCTGATCAGGTTGACTGCAAATGCCAAGATGTTCAGGGAGCAAAACAAAGGATAAGCCTTTCCCAGTCAGTTTCAAAATAATCAGTTGTGTGTTGAGTTTTCTTCCTATTACAAATGCATATGAGATCAAATGTAATGGAGAGGTACTTCATAAGGCAGAGCTACCTTTCTCCAAAATGCACTGCAGCATCACATCCTAGCAAAATATAAGGTCCAAGTTAGCAGGTTATATTAATAGATTATAAACTAAAATATTTCATCAGAAACAACTTGAATCTAGGAAGTTTCAAATGAAACAGGACAACTCACCCAGCAGGCTGCCAATGAATCCAAGCTCAGCAGGTAGGTGCTGTCTCTCACAAGTACAGTCTGTCTTCAGAGTATGAAAAACAAAAATTTCAGCTCTACAGTTCCAGGGCTGCAGTGCCAGCAGCGGTGTCAGCAGCCTCAGCCTGGAGTCTGGAAAGGTTCTCTCTGTTAGGAAGTTTGAAAAATATCAGGATCACCTGGTCTGAGCATCCAGCCATACAGGTGTAGTTTGGATGCCTGCAGGATTCCATGGAATTAGTCCAATCTCAGCTAATGAGTTATGCAGCTCTTACTTGGAGCTTCATCACTCTTCCAGGGCTACTCCAGCTGTCACAACTGAGCTGGAAATTTCTGTGTTTGACTTCCCAGACTTAAATTACTTTACAATTTTTTACAAAACTCCTTATTGAAGTTACTTTCTTCCCTTTTTTCTTTTCTGTAGAAAAATTGAAATGACTGTTTTATTCTTTTATTTCTTTTAAGCCCTCAGAAACAGAACAGTTTTCTATCTAGAGCTCCCTATAAGATCTAAACATACACAATAAAACTTTTATTCCTGTATCACCTCTGGGTTTCTTTTTGCTCTCCTTAATTTTGTTTTCTTGTTGTCGTCTTCCTCCCTCCCTCCCTCCCTTCCTCCCTTCCTTCCTTCCTTCCTTCCTTCCTTCCTTCCTTCCTTCCTTCCTTCCTTCCTTCCTTCCTCCCTCCCTCCCTCCCTCCCTCCCTCACATAAATGGCTGAAACAAAGGCCTGTTGCTTTCCTCTGACTTCTCTTTTCATGCATGTCAGTGAAGGTGTTTCCATGGCACAAAGTAGTGCTATTAAATTTTCAAAACATTTTATTATGTATTTGAAACACACCAAGGTGTTTGGACCATGTATCCTCTGCAGCAGCAACTGAAAGCCGTGTGAGATATTATAAGATGTCTAAAATGGAATAAGATTTTTAAGTCTGGGCAACTGAATCCTGAACCAGATCATCTTGCTGCAAATTCAGAGAATGCTGACACAAACACATGCCATAATCTTCTCAGTTCAACCACCTGCATCCAGTGGCTCAGTCATCAGACCTGAGCCCTCTGAGTGTTTTATTGGTAAATGCTGACATATTTTATTATCTCCGCTTGCAGTACTGGAATAATGCTGGTTTTGGCCTTTGTCACTTTTAGCTCACAGCAGTGATCAAAACAGCCCTCTGTAAATTCTTTGGAGCCTTTCCTGCTACAGGCAATAAGAGATTTGCCACTAACTTCAGCAGAACCATTTATGAGTGCCACGTTTAATTAACATGTAATTCAGAGTGTCTAATAGGATTGATCTGTATCTGAATTAAAACTGCAAATAAAATGGTGCTAAGGGGTAGAAGCAGAGGAGACTTTGAATCTCATTTCAGGACTTGAGCACGAATGGCAGAAAATACCATGGGCTTCACAGACAGGGAAAAACTTGGCATGAGATAAAAGGCTTAAGCCAGGATTCATCCAACTTCCAATGTTGCTCAAAGGATGAAACCATCTGAGATTTATATATTCATTGCTTGACTTGCCCACACAAGGCTTTGAATGCCACTAGAATTTGATTTTTAGAGGACATCAGAAAGACACAAAATGTTGTTGGATGAACAGTCTGCAGGAGGCTTCTGGCTGGTCCGCCAGGCTTCTGAGCAGTCAGACATTTTGGGATTGAGGGTGGTTCTCTTCCAGATTCACATAATCTCATTTGGAGCTTTCCGTCTGTTAGAATGCAATGTGAAACAGGCTTTCAAGCCCTTTCCTCTGTTGCTAATTCTCCAATGAATATTGACTCAGGGTTTTGAAGAACTGCTGAAAAAATGACAAGTCAATGATCATTGCTCTCTTCCCTGCCTGTCTGCTCAAGTGGCGTAAAAGAAGTAAAAAAAAAATAGAAGACAAACCCAAAAAACCCTAAACCAGAAACACTATATTGCTGTTTAAAATAGGAAGATCAGGACAACAGGAGGATAGGCTACTTGTGACACCTTAAGAAATCCTATTGTTCTTGCTGTCACTGTAACTCTGCTGTATAGACCAAAGAAGGTGGATGCTGTACCCTGTAACACATCTCTCCCTCGTACCCTAATGTCAGGCTAGGATAGTGCCGCACTCCTATTTTTTAATAGGAGTCCAGTGCTTTGGAGAGAAGAAGCTGCATTCGGCCTGCCCATTGCCCCTTCAGAGGTGTACAGTGTCACAGCCAGCCAGGAACCTCATGCTGCTCTTTCTGCTTTTTTGGGGTGGGGACTGAGAATAGCTGACACTAACTGAGAGCACGTTGCCTCTTGCAGAGGTAAAATCCTCAGTTTGCCAGTTCTGCCCTAGTGGGTGAGAGACAGAAGAAACTCCCTGTCATAGGACCATGATATGAACCAGCAGCCAGAGCTCCCAGATGGGACCCAAGCAAGCAAAGAGCTTCATCAGCTCAGCCTTAGTGTCTTGCCTGTATTTAGGTCCCAAATTGCTTCAAGGCTCAAATTTATTTTCCCACTTTCTTTCCCTCCTACCAGTTTTGTCTCTGCTCAAGTACTTTCTGTTGATGTTGGTTTAGGAATCTCCACCCTTTCTTTAGCAAGTGTTAACTGTTATCTGGAAAACTGCAGAATTCACAGCCCTGGGAACTGAAATTTGCAATACACTCACAGGCCAGCAATAACAGCTTCTTTATATGCGTCACAGGACAATGTTGTGTGGAAGATCTAAATTTCCTGTATTGTCTCCTTGATTCCTTGATTACTCAGCAGGGAGTGTCTCTGCTGTCCATCACTGGGAGGCAGAGAGGCATTAATATCTGATAGTTAGACTGGGCAAGAGCAAGAATTGTCATGTATTAAGAAGAAGTTACTGACTGCTGACAACCTTAGCAACCAGCTTGGATTCATACTGACATACTCTCCATCCTTTCCTCCCTCAACCCCTCCTCTCACTTTCTTCCCCTCTCACTTGATTTGTTTCACTTTTTTTTCACTCGATTTGTTTCACTTTTTTTTTTTCTCTTTTAAAACTAAAGATATAAAAACCTTTCTCAAATTCTCCCTCTTGTAGAAAATATCCTGAGAGCACAGATTTTAGTCAAGATGTCATCAGTGCCAGTACTGAGCAAGAGATTAGTTTTCCAAGTATTATATACAGTTTGTTTTTTGGGGTTAAGGAGGTTATAACAGGTTGTATATAATTATTCTTGCTTAGCAATTTTATCTAATAATAGCTGCAAAAGAGTAGCAAAGATTAATTAAGGAGGCAAAGGAAAATCCAGCAGGGATAACATCTGAAGCAGCAGTATTTGTTTTGTTTGAGGCACAAATTCTGGAAAAGAATGTTCTGCTCTTCATCATAAGATGGAAATAAGTATCAGGGAAGTGAAATGGAGAAGAACTGGTAAGGGTTTAAGGGCATGACTAATCAAGCAGAGAGAAGAAATTGAATAAGAATCACACTTTCTACAGAGTCACAAAATGCTGGAAATAGAACTGTCATTACAGTTGCTAATTAACAGGGCTCAGTATCTCTCAGCTTTGGAGTTCAAAACAGTGGGAATTCTATGCAACAAGCAGCATGAATTTCACACACCCTGACTTGTCCTGAAGGAATTCCTCGTGGCTGCCAGTGGTATAACATTATCACAGACTGCTGTTATTATTATTTTTGAGAAAATTAGTTTCCATGTAAAAGCGTGTTACTAACTTTTCAAATTATCAAGCATGTAAATGTTGATTTACTTGTTGTAAATCAAGCATATATATGTAAATCCCTAATAAGTTTACATGTTTTTTGTGCCCATCTGGACATGGGATTAGTAAGATCAGAACTTGATTATTGCATTTGTTTTCTGGTAAGGTGTCTCAAAAGATGAGGATCCTAGAGACAACTATCCTCTTTATGTTAAAGAGTAGTTATAAAAGACTTTCAGCCAGGAAATCCAGGTTCTTGCACTTGTTTTGACAAGAAACTCTCAGTAGCATTCATGCTCCATTTTTAATAACCACTGAATAGGAGGAAGTTCAGAATCTTGTAGGGATGTTAATATTATACCATTGCTTTTAAGGGATAAATGAGATAATAAATTTGCCTTACTGCCAGTCTGCTACTGATCTTAAGATTTGAATAGCAAGGATTTAAAGGAGTGAAGTAATACCAACTAATATAGAAAACAGATATTTTTGAACTGACTTTTATAGAGTTTTCTGAATAAGTGTATAAAAAGCAAATTAGGTTTATTTCTGTTGGACTGCACAGAGATGAGCTATTTGATCTGTACTATTCATGGTATTTATGAATGTTTAGGAACTAAATGCAGTCTCATAGCTGATAAATTTGGTGTTGACTGCAAGGTCAGAAAAGCAGGATGAAATAAGATGATAGATGATTGATATAGAGTTATTAAAATCACCTGTTAAAGAGAGTTTATGTGAATAAGATTAGAGTAATTTGCCCTTCTCTGTTCCTTTGGGAATTAGACATCCAAATCTGACCCCCAAGTTCACTTTGTGATCAGCAGAGAGCAGTGCACACCTCCAAAGAGTGGCTTTTCTCATCCTGAGAGGATGATGATGATAACCTTTTTCCCCTTGATCAGAAAAGAAACATAGCTGTTAACTTGAAAGTACAGCAATTACCAGCATCAAACTGATTAAAACTCTGAGAGTTGCTAAAGGAATGCACTACTAATACCAGTTACTAATGGATGCACTACTGCTCAATCCACTTAGGAGAAGATTGAGGGATGATTTTGTCCTATGTCCCTTAAAGAGAAGTGATGGCTGATGGTTACATACCTGTATTTTCAGATTGGAAGTAAGGCACTTATTTTTAACAGCAAATGTTAGTTATTTCTCAAATGCTTTAAGGAAAGTTGCTCTAGATCTTGTATAAGGCTTTTGCATAATTAAACAAGACTAGTTTTCATTAAAACTGTGATCATGCAAAAAAGAACAAATTCAGTGAAATTCATGACCTGCAATTCTTAAGTCCAGCCAGAAGCTCAAAGCATACATTTTTTGCTCTACCAAGGACTAACTGTACACATTCCTCTCTTTAGGCACTAACAGTATAAGGACAGGCATAGAAGAATGGGAGAGGGAGCAGTATCAACCATTATCACTGCAGCAAAACACACTTGCATTCTTTGTTAAGATTTTACTTCACATCAGGAAACCAGCTGTAGTTTCTGATCAGCTAGGCTAAATTGAATTAAAAAAAATATTTTTTGCATGTACATATTTTCTCCTTTTGTTTCAGAAATACAAAGGTGCTTGCCTATGAACAATGATTTTCTGTTCTGACCATACCTCCAAAAATCAGGATTTTAGCCAAAATTAATATAGCATTCCTATATTTTTTCAGAATAATTAATGAGGGTATGCAAAATCAATCCAATATGTATCCCTGGGGAAGTCCAACCCTATCTGTCTGAAGTCCTTTTATTTTACCCCATTGACCCCTCCCTTTTAGTCATTCTCCAAATCTCTTCTTACTCATAAATTTTCCTTATGAAGTAGTCATGTCCCATGGGGTACCAACACTGGCACTGTGATCCAAAACAGCTTTTTGCACACATCAGATAGTTTTCCCATTCCCAGAGAATCCATCCCCAGAAGGGTCTAGGCAGTGATAAGCCACCCACCAGCCTTCAGTGAATTCACTTTTGGTTTTGCTGCTCTGCTATGATAGGTATGAGCTCCAGATCTGAGCACTTCTCATTTTCAAGATGTCTTGGGGTGACTTGTAGTTTTAACACAAGCTTGATTTTCTCAGAGAGGATCTGCTGGAGCTAACTCTGGCTCCTTGCCCGGAAGCTAGAGTACTGTTCCAGCAGAGATGAATTTCCTTTGATAGGAAAATAATTTGCTTCAAAAACAGAAGCAAATTACTTCAGCATCTACTTATAACCTCTCTATTTAAGAACTCACAAATTAAAATATTTTATTTATTATATTCAGCTATTTGTGATCCAAACCAAAAAAGAAAGACAAATAAAATGAATATTTTCTACTCCTCAGTTTAGGTATGGAACAAATTAATTCCTAATTAATATTAAAGTGCTGCTGGTACTTTACATTGGGGATTGTAAAGGTTATTAAGAAGAAGAAATCACAGCAGATATATACAAATGGGTGGCTTCCATTTCAAAGTCCTGTCTGGGCTAGAGTAAAAGGTCTTTAGAATGAATTGTGTCTGTAGATGAATCAGATGGCATTTTCAGAACTGCTTTGGGGCAGATTTTTCAGATGTTTTAATATTTCCTCTGTTGGTTGCTGCCCGTTTAATACCACAGCTGGGCAGAGCTCCAGAAGACCCTGCTTATAATCCTGGTTCTGCCAGTGCCTACCCTATTGCACATACTACACTGCTTCTCTGAGCTAACTCTGAGCTTTTCCATCTTCAAAATGGAATCACAATGCTGATCATAATGTATTCAAAATGTGCTAATAAGGTTTATGCTAGCCTAAGCTGGAAATGATCAATGAAGGTAGCATTTATCTCTCCTGGCATCTATGTAACATCTGTGCTACTTGTAGGATGGGTTTCATCTGAGCATGCAAGTTATCTGAAGTACTTGAAATCCATTTAAAAACAGTGGTGAGAAATAACCAATCCTAAATTGTAGCTCATCTGATTTGGATTAGGTGTGTACCTTCAGATAGGCTTAGCAAAGAAAAAGAGATTCCTACAATATAGATGTCTAAAGCTAGAAGATGCCAACACTACCCGAAGTGGTTAGCAGTCAGAGCCTATAGCTTCCAGAGACTGAGATTCCTTTATCCATTTTATATTAAAGAGTTTTATCGGGATAATTTTGCTTCAACCTGTATGCTCAGAAGTCAATAATAAAACACTGGGTCCTTGAAATACCCTCATGCCATGTTACTTAAACAATTCGAAGGTTGATTTTTTCCCTTTGCCTGAGAAGTAACTAAAGAACAAAGCTTTCACGAATTCTCATTTGCAAATTGTAATTGCTTCAGGAATAGAAACACTTAACACACATTGCTGGCATACACATATTTTTTAAAAAAAGAGGAAAAAAATCCCGACTAAAGAAAAAACCACTACCGACTCCTGGAATCCATTAACAAGACTCAGACCTTATAGTAAGAAATGTAAAGGTTGTGTAGCCTAATTTATTTAGGCCCTGATGCCCAACTAAAATTGTGTAAAAAGGTGCCAGTAAAAATACAACTTTGAATCACAACATAGTTGAAATCCATGCATATGATACAATTTATAACAAGGTTTACTGACTGTAAATGCCATGAAGTTTTTATGCCTCCAAGAAGTATGTGAAGCATAAGGATTTACTAACTGTGCTGAATTTTCAATATGTGTCAGAACTATGGCTGTACAAAACATAGAATCATTGAATAGCTTGATTTAGAAGGAACCTGAAAGTTCATCTTGTTTCAGCCCCCTGCCATGTGCCAACCTTCCACCAGACCAGGTTGCTCCAAGCCCCATCCAACCTGGCCTTGAACACTTCCAGGGATGGAGCATCTACAACTTCTCTGGGCAGCCTGTTCCAGTGCCTCATAGCCCTCAGATTAAAGAATTTATTCCTAACATCCAATCTAAACCTGCCCTTTCTCAGTTTAAAACCATTTCCCCTTGTTCTATCATCACATGCCCTTGTAAAAAAATCCCCCTCCAGCTCCCCTGTGGGCCACTTTCAGATACTGACTCGCTGCAATAAGTCACCCTGGAGCCTTCTCTCATCTAGGCTGGAACAACCCCAGTCTCTGAGCCTTTCCTCACAGGAGAGGTGTTCCATTCACCTAAGCATCTTTGTGGCCCTTCTCTGGAATTGCTCCAACAAAACATGGCAGTGAGTCTTCACAGGGGCTCATCTAAGAGCTTCCTTCTTGATGTCAAATCAGAAACCAGAGCCTTCCTTTTTCTCTTAAATTCCTCAGAAGCCCAAACCTCAAGACAAAACTCAAGGTCACAGACAGGGTTCCTTCTTTTCTCTGTCAAAACCTACAGTTCACCCACAGAGTTCAGAACTTCAAGGCAGAAGTAACATATTAGAAAATTATTTTGTCTCACATCTAAAGGGTAAGGAGATTACCCTCATCTCATTGGAGTGATGTGGAAGTTGCATGATTAATTTGACCATACTATTTAAGATCTTTTGTAGTCAAAGGAAAGAGAGGAATTTCTGAAAAGTCAACTCCTCCCATGGTAATGAGATTTCTGCACCTATGTTTCTAAGATAAGCAGGACAAATCATGCTTTGGAGATGCCTGTCTTTCTTGATTGATTAAAAAGAAAGCCCAGACAATTATCTTAGGCTTATCATCTTTTAAATGTCTCTAGTTAGATGAAACAAAGGAGATCCTAAGGCTGCAATCTAATGTAGTGTGTGCTCCAAAACCATAGTTGTAGCAGGTGCTTAACTTTTGCTTACAGGGGAAAAGAAACTTCAACTTTTATCTGAACTGCACACAACAGTATGAGCAAAGAGCTAGGATTTTCTTTTGTGAGTACTGTTATCACACTTGGCAAAATGAAAGCTTTGTAATGAGGTTTTGTTTTTGCCTCATAAAAATTTCATTGAATTTCTACTTAAATAATACACCAGGAAGAGATTATTAAAACAAAGCATTTTCATTTATTAGCACTCTCAATATCATGAGAAGCAAAGATTTCAATTTTTTTCCTTTATTACATATTTTTAGCTATATGTACTAAACTATGCTATATTTTAAGTTAACTTTGAGTGAGACCTTTCTCTTTTATCAACAGGAATTTTTAGGTGGATCGGGTAATAGCACCTTTAAATGCAGATTCATGGGAAATGATGGCAGTTTAAATTTTGATTTATATTGCCAAATATAAATGTAGAAATGTCAATATGAGGAATAAAAGAAAACTTTTAGTTTTGATCAGTATGAAAATTAGTCTAATATATGTTTTTATGAAAGTTAGATAAGAAGACATTTTCCTGAAAAGTTTGCAGATTAAAGATGAAAAGGGAAGACATTGCCATTTTATCTGAACAGCAGATTAGTGAGTAAATTGTAGATAAAGCAGCATAAAACATCTTATCCAGTTCAATTGCACAGGGTCAATATTTACAAATACATATAAACCCATATTAACTTAACCTGAAGGATATGTTTTTTCAGACACAGAGGGAAAAGGAAATATATTCAAACTGAAAAAGTGTTTGAAATCATGTATCCTCTTTAGCATGCTCAGGAACAAACCAACTTCATGTAGGAAGGATAGTTTGGCTGTGAAATCAGATGCCTTCTTTGTGAGTACCAAGGTAAGATGGAGACTGGCTTAACTTCTTTGTGGATTTTGGTTTAATGCTAGCCACTAGAACACCTGAAAACACATATTCTTTTAATGCGATAGAAATAGTAGAAACAAAGATGAAGTAAAGTCTTTATGCAAGTCTTTATCTAGAAACTCAGATGATAATAACTTCTATTGAGTTGATTTTGAACCATTTGAATTTCAAATGTCAAATTTTGACAGAAGAGTCATGTCTGTCTCAGACACATCGTTCTGTATCTCATTATTGCACAACTGTAACAACTGCATGTGGAAAATATTTATCTGAATCAAATAAACTGCTGAAAATTTAAATCATAGAAGAATTATTTCTCTTTTCAAAGGTCACTCCTTTGCTTAATTTCTTGGGAATTTAACCTGGGAATTTTAAAAGAAATAAACTTGAAAATGTTTCTTCATTTACTTTTTGATTGTTTTCTTTTTCTCTCATTTTTGTATATTTTTTATATATATTCTTTATATATACATCTGAGAAAAAAGGATTGATATAATAGTCTAGATTACCTTGAATAAATAATGTCTTCTTCTTATTTTATTTCATTTTGATCCTACCATATATGTGGATAAAAAAAGAAAAAGCACCCCTACCCTGGCGTAGATTTTCTGCCATGTGACCATATCACAGACTGGGAAGCATGTGGCAGAGCTTCTAATATCATAAACAGAACCATAACTGTTTAGTCAGAGACATTTTGAATTACTACATTTCCTCCTTCAGGTCTTTGGATTCAATTCAAAACTGAAGCCAATAGATGTTGCTTCATAAAATCTGTGGCTTTTATCCATCAATTTAATTCAGAATTTTGCTTTTAACCATTCACAGAATAACAATACTTTTTGATAAATGTAAAATAAAGGTTGCTTAAGAAAATGATATTTGATTAAACAGTATTTTCTTTGAATAACTTTAATTATCCAATTAATAGGTATTCAGAATCAAAATGGATGCAATTGAAGAAGAGCTCAGAAAATGAATAATACCTTGAATGCATCCTCTAATCACTTTAATAACAAAAGCTCACAGCATTTTTCTAAGTTTGGTAAGAAAATTACTTGGTTATTGTTCCTACTTAATAAGATTTTTGCAATTATGTGCATTTTGACATCACTAGGTCATGAATCTTGGAAAAAAAACATTCTGAAGTGGGAATATAGAGACAATAAGGAGGACAGGGGAAGATCTATGGATGTCATCTATCTGGATTTCTGGAAGGCTTTTGACTCAGGCTCCCTAAAATATCCATCTCTAAAGTGGAGAGATATGTATTTGATGGATAGCCTGTTCAGTGGATATGGAATTGGCTGGATGGCTGTGTCCAGTGAGCAGTGGTCAAAAGCTCAATCAGGGGTCCATATTTGACCCAGCACAATTTCATATCACAGAATCACCAGCTGGGGTTGGACAGGACCGTAAAGGTCAAGCATGGACCTGTTGAAGTGAGTCCAGAGGAGGATGATGAAGGTGATCATGGGCACGGAGCACCTCTCTTATGAGGAAAGGCTGAGAGAATTAAGGCTGTTCAACCTGGAGAAGAGAAGGCTCTGGGGAATTTTATTGCAGCTTTTCAATACTTAAAGGCAGTATATAAGAAAGATCAGGACAGGGCCTGTTGTGATAGGACAATGATTTTAAGCTAAAGGAGGTTAGAATAGATACAGGGAAAAACATTTTCTCTAAGAAGGTGGTGAAACACTGGCACGGTTTGCCCAGAGAGGTGGTAGATGGCCTATCCCTGGAAACATTGGGCAGGGCTCCAAGTGACCTGGTCTAGCTGATGATGTCCCTGCTCACTGCAGAGGATTTGGGCTATATGACCTTTAAAGGTCCCTTCCAACCCAAACTGTCCTACCATTCCATGACAAAGGTAAAAAGACATAATTAGTTTTAAGGATTCAGATATGGGTTCTGCATATCTGTAGTGTGCAAGTAGTGAATTGAGATCCAAGATATGAATTCAGACCTTCAGATAGTGAGAAACTATTATGCTAAAGTGCAGACATCTCTGCAATCATCTTGTATATATTCCTCTTCATTTAATAATCTTGAAGTAAGTTTCTTCCTATCATTGGGAACAACAACAACAAGACTTACAAGTTGTGTAAGTCCACATAAAAACTATTTTTGTACATGATTATGTCTTGGACATGGTTTGGTGCACCCTTGACTGCCACTGATTTCAGTGGGAGTTGAAATTTCTCAGCACTCTGTATAGCAGGGCTCCTGTCTTCGAAGGCCAAGCAGAGGAGAAACTGCAATGTTCACAGCATGTGTTCTTCATGGACCACATGCCAGCAACATTAGGATTTTCACAATATTCCTTCAAGACATTTAGCTGCCACATCACATAGCTGTGCTGAAGGTCAGCACGGGGGATATAGCTTCAATTTTCTCTCATTTGGAGCTTCCAAACCAATGCTCTCTGTCTCTAATCTCCCCAGGCTGAGGATACTTGACCAGCTTTTAATATCTCCCCGAGCTCTCCCTTGGGGTTTAGCCTAGGCATTCACTGAACAACCTGCCCCAGGCTGCTCACCTGACTACGTGAGACAGCAAGGGCTACCAATCTAGTTGGGGTCAGGGAAGGAAGGAGAACTTGAGCTAGACCTTCCTTCTGTGGAAATAAAAGTGGTTTTGTTACTTCCAGAGTAAAAGTCTACATGGTGTTTTATTCAACAAGTATGTTTCAACCAGTAAGAATGCACCTTAATGAGGTTTATGCGCTTTAATTGAAGCTCTCATGAAATTACTTCTATGTTTCTTTTTCCTTTTTTTTACCTTCTTTGCTTTTTTTTTTTTTCCATTTTCTTTTCCTTATATCGTGTTACAGCCTTTCTTAAAACTAATGACCCAGGCACTCTCCTCCTGAGCTACAATTAATGAAAGGGAACAGATAAGAAAATCTCTGCATCTCCCTTAGAGCCAGTGCATCCTGCAGATATCTCCCAGTGGTTGTCATTAGCCCTAATGGAAAACAGCTGAGCCCCAGCATGACCACACTGGTCTTCACCAAGCAGGTGCTTGTGCCTGAAAGGGAATGTATTTGCAAATATTCCTTCTGTGTTACAAGTGTCAGATATTTTACCACACAGACTAACTTTGGTGCCATAGGGATAAGCTAAACTCAAACTTCACTCCAGAAGGAAAACTTATCACTGGATGAGGAATTTCTTCTTCCCCTTAAAGAACACATGCATAATGTGTGCAAGCCTGATGGATGGATTTATTTATGTCTGGCATCTCATATATAAACTAGTTATCAAGGAAATATTAATACACGGGAAAGATACAAAGATAGCTCTAGGATGAAGCATACTCCATCCTTAAAAAGGCATCTAGCATAGGTAGGATGATTCATTATCTATGGTGCCTTCCTCTCTCCATTGATGGTATGAAAACTAAGGCCATGACTCATCTGATCTCAAATGTCAGATTAGAGGAGAGAGGAACTGTTCCCCTAAAATACCTGTTTCCCCAGTGATGACTATAAAAGAAAAGGAGAATTATGTTCTCAGGGATGGATATTCACTTTTAGTTAGATGAACCCCACCTTATTTATCTAAATATGTGATTCTTGGGTTTCTTGAGCAGGGCCAGGAGTTGAACTTGATGATCCTGGTGGCTCCTTTCGCACTCAGAATATTCTGTGATTCTATGAGATTTTATGGGAGTAAAGTTATATAAAGTCAATTCATTTGAGATTATTGTTCACCAGAATGCATTAAATTCCAGTTGTAACAAAGTTTCTTCACTTTGTTTCTAGACTATTTTTGGTCTTTTTATGCACACTACATACCATATTAGCTCCTTATTCTTTATTTGGTTTTGAGTTACAATCCCTACACAAAAGATCAGTATAGTCACATTGGATGAGACCAGAAATCCTGTCTGGAGCAATGGCTGAGAGAATATCCCTTCTAGAAGAGCATGAGAACCTGAAAAGAGCTTTGTCACCTGTTAGAGTCCCACGGCCAAATAGTTGTAGCTCAGGCATTTTAGGAGTTGGGTTTTATTTCCAAATAAATTTCAGGCCTTGCTGGAGGTCAAGGTTTAACTTTGAGCTGGATCTCCACTAAAAGGCAATTTTCTCTGACTGAGATGTATATAGATATGTGTTCCTTTTCCATGAGTGTCAGAAAATCACTGGATGCCCAGATTACACCATGGGCTCCCTGTGTGCCAGAAGGGAGCCAGTGGCAGGGAAAACAGCAATGCCTCATTTGTGCTAACCTGATGGGTTGGGTATCTGAATTTGATCAGGTCAGCAGGCTGGAGGATCAGACAGACCTAAACTTTGTGCAATATTTTATCTCCAGCACATAGTGCTTTAAAGCTCAGGAAGTCATTAAACTCCAAGATGACACAGGGAATGCCTAGTGGGATTAACCTTCAAAAACTAATTACCAAGGAGATCAGCAGAAGGCAGCCTGCATCACCACTGTTGTGACAGCCTACCAGAGGAGTGAGCGGCATCAGAAAATGTTGAA
The DNA here is from genome assembly GCF_020740725.1 of Corvus hawaiiensis. Lineage (NCBI taxonomy): Eukaryota > Metazoa > Chordata > Aves > Passeriformes > Corvidae > Corvus > Corvus hawaiiensis. Next base: position 72,360,410 of record NC_063216.1, on the reverse strand, counting down.
TAAAAAATCTGCTTCACTGCAGATCCTTTTCCTATGTAGGCAGAGTTTTCCAAATGATTACCAATGGCAGATCAATGGAAATCAGGTTTCTAATTACAGATAGGGGTCTGAGTACAATTGCTATGATGATTATTTTTATTTTATCCTTTTTCCTGTAGTTTATAGGAAAGGTTTTGAATGAAGTATTACACTAGCAACTAGGAAGGATCAGCTCCCATGTTAAAGAAAAGGGGTGGGCCTGCCTGACCTCACTGAGACACCCACTGAGAAAATCACCCTAGAGTTTTGGTGATGATTAATGAAGAGATAAAGACATGATGAGTATCTGATTTGTCTGAATCATCTAAGGCCAATAGCACCTTCAAAATGCATGCCTTTTTTTTCCCCTACTCTATCTCTCTTGAATATTAAAAGAGCTTACGATGGTTGCCTGGAATATACAGTATGGGTTTTAAATGTAGTGAGATGAATTCCAACTGCATACCAAACAAAGAGCACAAATAAATGCTGAGCTCATGCAAGGGGCAGTCCTCCAGCAGCTGCCAACCCCAAACCAATACAGACTAATATTAGCTGGAAATCTGTTAATTGCTGCTCAGATTTCATGTCCCTTGGATGAACCTGATCTCAGGTGGCATGACAAAAAGCCAGGCAGCAGATTATGTTACACACACAGATATAGACATGTAGGTTGTGTGTATGTGTGTACACCTATGTATGACAGGACAGTATTAAAGATATCATATTACACATTATTTTATATATAATAATATATTTTTGCATTTATTGTATATATGTGTGTGTGTGTGTGTATAGAGAGAGAGATGTCACATCACCATTAACTTACTCTGGTTTCTGGACACCAAACTTTTAGACTTATGCAAGTAAAAAAAATCCTAAAGAAATAAAGAATGGTTTTCCCAACTTTCTGCAAATGCTATTAGGCTAACAATCTCTCTTGAATATCAAGCATACTAAAGTTTGAACAAAACGTTGGAAAGCAGAAATCCCAAAGTTCATACAGGCAAAAGTAAAGAATTCCAGTAAGCTCAGAACTCTGCACAGTCTTTCAAGCTAGACATATTTGCAAGAGCTACCATCTAGTTGATGCTGTGATCAGAATTCTGGGAACACATGTTAGTTATATAAATATTTTTAAATCAATCTGATGATAGCACTAGTTCAGACCATGCCCTGATTTTAAGAAATCCTCAGGGAGGACTCAAAACAAATTAGTGCATTTAATTACCTTTCTGAAGTCCCCAAATAAAATAAATATCTATTGAATTTTGCCCCTCAGTTTAAGTCTAAATTCACAAATGCTATTACATTTTAATTAAAGTGAACTCATTTTTCCATTTGGTGGTTATTCTATCTTGATTTTTTTTTTTTTTAAACTATTCTTACAATTTAATAAAGATGCTAATTGGGGATTAGTTTGTAATAACAGCTGACAGGCCCCAAGGATCCATTCTGCTCTCTAATAGTCTATGGATGCAGAACAATCCATAAGGCAGCATGGGGGAACCTGTCTGTTACCAGGAGGGATCTTCTTCATTCACAACCAGAGACTGCATACTGCAGGGATCTTGCTCTGGTGAGAGATTCTTCTGCCTTAGAACCTGCATACTACTGCCTTTCAGATGTTGCTTGTTTGCTTGGGCCCAGGCAGAGTAAGGAGAATTTAGCTTTTACACGATGTATTTACATGAACCACAGCGATAGCTTGTGTTCTGAGCTGTCTGGAGGTGAATCAGCTTTGGAACAGGAGCACAGTATTTGATTGAACACTGAGAGCCTTCAAAACGTTAGTAAGGCCATTGCACAATATCTGGATAGGAGCAAAGGGATTTGTCTCTTTGAGGTTATTTAGCTTGATATTTCTAACATTGGAAAGATGATGTTCAGTGGTGTCAATTTATCCATTTGCAAAAAACCCCCTTAGATAATTCAATATTGGGTAAAGAAAGGGAATCTTATATCCTCTCACAATGTGAAGTTACCAAAACTTATACTACTGAAGATCAAGCAAGTTGGAATGGAGATTTTCAAGTAACTCTTCTAACCCTAAAAGAACAAAGGTCTTTATGTGTCATAGTAATTCATAATTTTGTTTGCTATTGTATTAAAGGGACAGGTTAGGTTATTCTCAAGGTCTGCATAAAAATAGGGGTTCAATGTTTACTTTCATAGTCCAGCTGGAGAAAAAGCATAATCTCAGAAAATCTTTGACTTAAATTACATGATCTTCTTACGAAACCCTTCCCTGAAGAGATGAAGCAATATAATATCTCCAGGAAATCTTACAGAATATATTAATTTTGGTTAAATTTATAAAAAGCAAACCACCATTAAACAGAATGATATTTATAGTTTGAGCTCACTGACAGACCAGTGCATTGCAAGCTTACCTATGAATTGAGAATAAAAACTCTCTTCTTGCCAGCTGCCTGCCCGTGGGGGGTTATCTTGAGTCTTGTGAAAATATTGTATCTTCAGTGCAACAAAGGTCTTTGAAGTTTAACTGAGCACAGATGTTTTCCTTAGGCTTTAATTGAAAGCAGTGACAACTGAACTCTTTCTACAGTGGGACCCATGTCTTAAAAGAGATTTCTTCAAATAGGGTAGGACTGAACCCTAAACTTGTTTTCTCTTCCAAAACTCTATCCTTAAATGTTTAAAAAGAAGGAGATTAATATAAGACATTAATATAATATGTAAGCATATATCAGATCATATATCAAGAGGAAGAAATCAAGAAATAAATAAGAAATATTTCATTCTTTAATGTTTTTCTTACTCTGAGCATTTGAAAAAGATATCTTTCAGCAACAATGAAACTGAATTAATTTGGATTTTATGAAGTTTTTAATGTGGAATTTGTTATGCTGACTTTTAAGCAAGATGCAGTGTCCATGATATAATGTATGAGTTAATGGAACTCTTAACCCTGGAAAATCTGAAGACAAATATATTTGTCAAGATTTCTCTTTTTTTTTTTTGAAAATTAAAGTGATTTGTCAAAATCTTGGTTGATAACCATGAAAAAGGTAATGAACTAAATTTAAATACTTGTAGGTACAAGTCAGGGAGACCTTTATTCTCAAATTGTCCCATTGATTTCTGCTTCACTGAGACAATATTTGAAACACAGTACAGAGACTTTCTGATACAATTTAAGGAAAGTAAATATGCTGAGGAAATGTTGAAACTGATTCTGTAAGAAAGGAGTCAATGTCATAATCAGGGCTTAGCTGTGTACTATAGAAGTAGTTTTTGGAAAGTAAGGAATAGCTATGTGAAACCAAAAGAGGACATATGTGTTTTCATGTAGACTAAATAAGCTCCTCACATGGTTTGAGAACTCACGTGAGAGGCACTAGGGTCAGGTACTGGTAGGAAGCCCTGCTGGAAAGGACCTTCCAGGTGTCCCAGCACAGCACAGCATCTGCCTTCTGGTGGTACCAGCTACACCCACACCACTGATTCCATGCTCTTGTCTAAGCTGGGGTTACAAATCCCTAAAGATGGAGATAGCTCAGCTTCTCAGGCAATCTCTTCTGATGTTTAGCTGACTGTTCCTATCCCAGCTAAGCCAAGCTTGGTGAGACCAGACACACAAGACCATGTAACGTGGAAGTGCATGAGTGCCTGTAAGCTTCTGCCATGCTCACAGCTCCACGTGCAGCAAAGATGTTCCCCCTGTCTGTTGTTGGTCCTCTCTGAGACTCAGTGCCTGCTGTGGCACTGGTGGGGAGGGTTGGTGAGTCATTCCCACCCATAATCCAGCAGAGCTGTGAGTCTATTTCTGCACACAGTCAACAGATGGGAGAATTCACAGAAGCTAAATTTGGCAGACATTACTGGAAGTCTCAGTACAGCCCTCAGTCAATTAGGTAACCCAGCCTTATGAACAGAAGTGACTAAGGGCCATTAGCTTATGAGAACCAAAGAAAGTCAACTTCCTAACCCCAGAGGCACAACAGCTCTGTATAAGTTTCAAAATTGGTTTGTCTGAAGTAAGTAATCAAGAAAAGCAAGAAGTGATTTACTGAGGGGTTTAAAATAGAACAGGTTGGCCAACAACAATAGCTTAGCTCTCCAGAGCACCTTGTGCCCACACTGTACCTAAAACAAGCTTTGCATAATAGAGGAGAGTTCACTTCCACATGATTACAGTTATAGGGTCCCTGGAGAGAAAAGAACAAGCAAAGAGAGAAGGCTTTTCATCATCATTTATAAAGACTTTAGGGGTCTGTTTAAGATGGTGAAATGCTGCTTACCTTCATTTTAAAACACTTTGAGGTACAGACCTTTGCAGAATACACTATTTAACTGTTTAGGATCATTGCTGGTTAAAGTCTTTCCATTTAGCAACCTGCTTCCTTTCAAAACCCTTCATATTTTCCCATTACCATACTAACTGCATTTGTTTTTTTTAATTTTAACTTTGCCTAATTAAAGTAGCAAAAAGCCATGAATGCAAACATATTTAAAATAAAAAATAATTTTACAAGTAAATCTGAAAAGTACAATGCTGGTTCCTCTATTTAAATGGTAAATTGAAAATTAATACTTATGCAGACTAAATCAACTCATCTAATCATGGAATAAAAGGTAGTTAATTGGACCTGGCAAGTGAGAGTTAGAGCTAAATACAGCAACCCTTAATCCTGCAGAGTAAATCTTGACTTGTGTGATTAGTTGCTCTGCTTTAGTCAGGGAAAGGACTTGTGGCATCACACCCAGAAATTACTGCTTGATCCTGGAATTTGGACTGAATCTATGCATCTCTGCAGCTCTATGATAGAGGTAGAAATGCATATGTGAGTATCTCTTGAATCAGGCAGAATCCAAAATTAAAGTCATATATTCTATTCAGTGTCCAAATGAAAATCTCTGATTATTTGAACATGATATTACTTGCCTCTGGCATGAACAATGACACATTGAATTTCAACATGGAAATTTGATTCTTTTGCATTTTCTGTTGTTTTCTTATTCTATTTTTGCTTCAGATATATCAGCTATACAAAAGAGGGTTTCTGGATGCACTCTCTGGATTGGGTGCTGTATTTTTGAGACCGTTGTCACTTATAAGGAGTTTGGAAACACGTATTCCATTCCAGTTTGAGTCACTGACCTCACAGAGATCTCTGTGTGATTGTACCGTGTAAATCCATTTGGATTTCACACAGGTAAAGTCAGCTGATCTAGGGTTAAGGAATATGAAGGAATCCTGCAAGTTTTCAACCTGCTTCTCCTGCTGTCTTGAAGAATCCATACTGCACTGTTGTCTTAGGGTGACTTTATGATGTGTATCCCCTATTGCTGCTCTATGCCCAGAAATTAACTTTGTGCCTTTCTGTGCCTTTAAACTGAGCCAGGGGTAAATGCTGATAAGGTTATATAGGCTCCAAAATTCATTTGGCCCCAAGAATTTTTCCATTTTGACATCTACCCTAAACTAATCCTGTAGGAGCCCTCAATATCCAGTGAAGAGGAAAAGCACATATACATTATTTTCATTTACCTCTCTTTATCTCTCATCTTAGGGCAACATGAAGCATTTCTCTCCTGAGGCCATGTAGAGCCCTTAGGCTGAACCTCAGCATTATCTTCCAGTGAATTTCCAATGGTTTGATGGTTAAAATCAGGTACTGTTTTTACCTTAGGTAGGAACACTATTCAGCACCCTCATAAAGATGCAACAGAATATTCAGACTGTACAAAATTTTTGGATTAATATTTAAAATGACACCTTATGATCTCTCCTGGTGGAGAACAGGGAACTGGAGAAAACACACTGCAAATAGGGAAAAGGTTGAAGAGGTCAATCTTCTTCTCTATGTAAATCAGTCCACATCCAGTGCATGAATTTTTCCTCCCAATTCCCTGAAATGCAACAATCAATTATCCTGTAAGAGAATTGTGATTTAAAATGAGCCTCCTATCAAATATTTTTTTTTTTTTTTTTCCAGGAAGGGTAATTTTGCTGAAGGTTTATTTACTGGTATTCACACACTTGAGTTCAAATGTCTGTCTTGACAACAGAAGGAAAGATACAAGTTTCCTGACACTTTAATTCTCTTCCAGTGCCTCTGTAGACTTCAAGGGGTCTATGTTCATAGAAATATGTAGAAAATGTATAGGAAAATGGCACCTTCTGAGTATTTCACTTGAACTACAATTCTCTGTTAGAAAATGGGGCCTGTGTATTCACAGATGTTCACATCAGTACATTTTGCTGATCTCTAAAAGTTAGTGTTAGACATAAAAACAGCATTCGCCCCGTTTTCTTGAATTTCTCTGTAAGAAAAAGGAACACTCTATACATGACCTGTGTGCCTCTTCTATAAATTCAATTTATTTTTGTGTGTATTCATAGTATACTATATATATATATATATATATATATAATAGTTTTATGCTTCTTATCTTTTTTTCTAAACTTTTGCTATTTTCATTTTTTCCTATTAAAGGCTTTTAAAATTTTTTTTTCTATTTTGATGAAGATGATGGGGATAATGGGGCTTTGAAAGGGAAGTGTTTTTTCCCACTGAAATTTCTTACTGAAAATTTTAGGTTCCAGACAGAGGCTGGACCAAATAACTCCCAGATGTTCCTGCCATCTTGACTTTTTATGTGACTCCATGATTTAAGGTCTTAAAAAATAGAACACCAAGTTTGACCAAATTGATTTTCTTAAATCAGTATAAGGAAGATTTACCTGAGCTCAAAGAAAATTAGATCTCACTCACGTTGGGTTCATAGAAGCACCTCTACTTCTGAAGAAGAAAGGGAAGGGAAAAAACCAGTGTGCAACCCAGCAGCTCTAGTTTAATTCTTTGCTTCCCTTTTCACTTCTTCTATGACCTTAAATACCTTTCTCTGTGTTTAAGATTTCTGTAATTAAAATACTAAAAATTGTCACTTTGCCCAGTGTTGATGTGAAGGAGGAAACCATAAAAGCTTCTTAGAAACCACAATTATGCAAACCATGTATTTTTGCCACACATAAAAGCCAAGATACATTAGTACATCTCTCTATATAAACACATACCTTTACTTCCAGTGCTGTAAAATATTGCATGTGGTTGAAAGTTGGAAAGGGACTGCTTCCCAGCAGGGCACAAAAAGGCAACAATAGAACTTACAAACAAAATGTTCCATACTGGAGAATATGACATTATTTTCTGCAAATTATGCTGGTGAGAACCTGAGAGACAACAGGTTTGTGGCAGCAGGAGATGCCTCCAACTGGCTCCACTTCATGCCTAAATTACAATGAGGTTCTAACCTGGCATGCTGAAATGAACAGCTCTCAAAGAGTACGATATATTTTTGACATGGCTCTGCCTCCCTACATTTTAAAGCTCAGTCTGAAAGTCTGAGGCAGACAGATTCTACACACCAAAAAAGGCCTGACTCAGACTGGGAAGAAATAACTTTGCTCTAAGAAATCAGATCAGCTAAAAAAATTGCATTTCCATGGTTTCTTAGCACATCTGGTTTGAAGGCACAAGTTACCTAAAAGATTTATTGCTGTGATAAATACAGATCTTTACTACCCAGCCAGTAATTTGAAACTTGCAGACTCAACTGGAAGAGAACGTGAAAGGCCATAAAATAGCAAACCAGATATGGTTCCACATGTATTCCAAATCATAGATGCAAAAGAGCCTTTAAAAAGTTATGTCAGTCTATTTCCACCTGAGCTCTTGCTACCTGCATGAGGATCTCACCACACAGGCATAAAAGTTTCTGTTTCAAATTAATTTTTCATTTTAAAAAGTGTTGAGATCACAACTCTCATTTCTGTTGGTAGAAGGTGTTGGTGTTATGTCTCTTTGAAAATTAGGCCACTTATTTTAGGCAAATAAATATATTGGCCCAGGCTTCTCTGTACCACTCTGTAGATGCAAAGCAGCCACATACCTGTCTTAGGTGGTCAATTAGGACGAGAAACTGGCTAGAAGCAAAGGCAGAACTTGTGAAATTAACCTGCTATATTTTTTTTTTCCTTCTGATGTGCTATAAAATGCTTGATAGTTGTGCTAGATTTATCACCGAAATGTCTAGAGTTGGGAAAATGATCCAAAAATCTTAAAGCTCTGGACTGAGATAAGTAGCCTGTCATAACAGATTTAGCAAGTAATCATGCAGACCATAGGAAAAATACTCAGTGGCATAGAAAGACTGTCCTATTTACAGAAATGCTGTGTTACTTGCTTTTGGTGGAAATCAGAAGAATCAATGCCTTTGGGGTCTATTAAGCGAAGCCTTTAAGTACAGCTGCATTGCCAGCTCTCACTGCTTTACTAATACTGGAAGGATATTTGTTGCTTTGTAGAAACACTTGGGTTAGTTTGTGTACTGGGAAATTTTTCTTTTGCATGAAAAATGCAAACTTCTCACCAGCACTATTGCAGAAGGAAACTTGAAACAGTGACCTAAGTCAAATATAATCAATCCAAAAGATGTGTGCATATATTTGTACACATGCATGTATATATATACGTCTATATATTTACACACATGCATATGCTAATGATATCAGGAGAATCATGATTCAGGATATGACCATGATTAAGATATTTGTTTAAACAGGATTGTTTCACTGAATCCAGACTGAAGAGCCACAGTTGGCAGATACACCTACTAACTTAGACACGAACTTCCCTAATTAGGCAGCAAAACCAGGGTGGTTTTTTTAAATTGTCTTTTTTTCTATTTTTTTTTTTTCAGGGGTAGGAAGAGGTTTGTAGGGGGATGCTATAGCTTCTCTGCCTTCTAATGAGCACAAAGGGGTTTTTAAGGAGGTAGATGTGGGGGTGTTCTTATGGAGAACATGTTTCCTGTCATTTCTCCTGAAAGCAAGACCAAGGCTCAGTAGCAAAGTTTTCATCTCATTTGGCCACAATACAGATATCCATAGTAGGATCTCTGTTTCAGTAGAAATAGACATGAATGAATGAAGTGGCATTTTGTGCTTAAGAAGATGTAATTTTTTTGGCCTGAAATGTGTTAAATCTGGCTACAGAAGCTACAATTACCACTCCTGCTATTACACAGTTATAATTATTGAGGGACTTTGCCATATGTCTTTGTAGCAGCAGAAATATGAAAACCTTGGCATAAAAAATACAACATATAAGATCATTTAAAGCATTTAAAGGCTTCTCCTCATAGGTGTTTCTGGTATTTTGTTGTAGACCAAAAGCAGAGTTCAGTGCCATTTCAGCTATTAATATGTTGTGTATCATTCCCGTGGAAACTTTTCAACACAATTATCATTGTGGGATCATCAAGCCCATTGTTTAAATAATGCTTTTATAATAGGAAGCTATCAAGTAATGATGAAGCAATGAAAAGATTCTTGTTATAAGGCAAACTGTCTAAGGAAAGCAGAAATCAAAAGGCAGGCTGCTACTTGCATAAAACACTTGGATAATGTGTGTTTTGCAACATGATATAATGGAGGTTTATGATGACAATTCAGCTGCTTCTTCGAGAGACTATGCAGACAGGAATAAAAAAAGGATCACTTAAAAATGCTTTGTTCTCATTAAGAGGTTTTGTTCTTAAAGAAGGTGAAGATCATTCCAGTGTTCTTATACTGGATGTATAATATAATTGATACCAAATAGCTAGAACAAGGCTGTACATAGAGTTCCTAAATTGGCACAGAAATCCAGGGTGTTACAAGACAGGCTCTTACATAACAAAAGAATCCCTACATTTCCTAGGTAAACTGGAATCAATATCCCAGGCAGGAGTCCCTCTTTGAAGGACAGAATTTGAGAATCAGAGTGTTTTACAGATGTTCCTTTCTCTGATGTCCACAAATGTCTCTGGTCCACCAGGCCATGGGATGGCTTCATCAGTGACAGATGAATTATCTACAGGTCATGGATTCCTTCCAATTCTTCTCATCTTTCTCCACAAGGTCAGTGTCAGAGACACTCTGAACTGATGGTTAGAGCTTTGTATGTTCTCCTTTTCTTTGTCAAGGACTTGTTTTGCATGTTCAGAATGGTTTTGGAGATTTTTTTCAGGCTTAAAGTCAATGAAAGTGAAGCAAGAAACATGATATTAAGAGAAAAACTAAATCTAAGATAAAGTAGAGCTGCAAACCAACAGTGGTACTGACTGTAATTCAAGACAAGTTTGGGAACTTGAGGAAGGAATGAATTTCCAGCAGTGTTAAATTTTCTTAACAAGAAATCAATTCTGCTGTGTCTTCTAATGAGTTGTCATGGAATCATTTATGTTTGTAAACTACATGGTCTGGAGAAAATTTTTTTAAATTGTAAGAAACTTAGTGAAAATATATTTCTAATTTTAAGTTTGATTATGTTCCATATTCTTGTAAAATGTTGCACTAATGTGTGATAGAGATTTTTTATTGCATTATATATGTGTTTCATTTTATTAAATTTTTAATAGCTTTGCTATTCAAGACATTGGAGACTAGTTTTGAGTTTCTAAATGATGATTTTAGAAGGTAATATAATATAATATTAAAGAGTGTCAGGATAGCACATAAATTAGTTAAAAATCCAGATGGGCAACTGCAACAAACTCTTAAGGGTTTATCATTGTTTTATTATAGAACTGAACAGTATTCAGTTCTGTAAAGTATCTTCTGTCAGTCACTGCAAAAGACCAGCAAGTTTTCACTTGATGGAGACTGTACTTTTAAAAAAATCATTATCAACATGCACTTATTCAGTTTTCTGGCCTCTGTTTTCGGCACAAAATAAGCCTAAATAACATCATTGCTAGATTGAATTCACTGAGTTCAGTGTAGAACCCTCCTAAATTTTTTCTTGGTTTGGTTCTCTGGGGGAAGATTTCTGTTGGTAGTGTCTTAGGATATCATTTTATAATTCTCTTAAACCAGAGATAATTAATTTCCTAGGATCACCATTTGCTCTTAATTATGAAGGTACAGTATGGCCAAATGAGCCACTTTTGTAGTAGAGGTGGATATACCCTGTCGTGGTATAATGTGCATCAATAGTTATAACTGTGTCTGTGCAGTCTCATTCTGAGCATTATCTCTGAAAATTCCCACTCACACTTCATATGAGCCTGGACCCTATTTTCTTTCCTTCTCTTGGATTGAAATGGGTTAAAAACAAATCTGACCCTTTCTCTGCAGATTGACTTAATGCTTTTTTTCATTCATCTTCCAACACTCTTGAATTCAATTAGGAAATAGCAAATTAATAGCTGCAAAATTAATATTGACAATTCGCAGGAAGGAAGAAGTTGAACTGTGTTCATCACTTCTGTTTCTGGCCGTAACACAATATCAGCTGGAGCTCACAAATCTGGGAAAGGGTAGAAAATTGTACAGCCACGATCAGATCAGACCCTTCCTCTATAATGAGTGCATAGAAAGCAATTTTAGTCCATATGATTCATACATCAGTGCTTTCTCATTTTTCAGCCCTATTGGACACTCCTTGGATGCACCTGTAATGTACTTTTGACATTTACACTGGGATGAGATGATTAATTTCATAGAGATGGCTGATTTGCTATGATAATCAGTGGCCTTACTAAAAGGCTTTTAAGAAACTACCTAGGATAAATGTTGTTATTTTGTAGAGATAAAAGGCATCTGTGCCTGCATCAGAGGTTGTGGTTTAACCTCATCTGTTGAATGCCAGAAAACAATTTCCAAAATGAATACTGTTCCCTGCAAAAAACAATTTTCCCCTAACAAATTGCAGGAAGAATGAAAACACCAAACAGGGCATCACAGCAACTCGATTAGCTACAAACAATTCCTTTGTAAGCCTTCATTTTTAATTGCTTTTGTGTCCTTCTCCCTTCATCATCCCCTAGTTAAAGAAGTATAAATGAGAGGTTAGACTCTTTCATGCTTCTCTGTTTAAAGACAGTCAATAATATGCCCTCCCCCTTCCTTACCAGCTCTTGAATGCAAATTCTTTTTCAGTATGACTGACTCAGAGTTACCTCTGGAGATGTGGACTTGGTGATTAATTGCTATGGTAAGTAAGAAGCTTGTTTATTTATTTTGACTGTTCTGTTCTGATCAACAGAAAAAAAATAATAATAATAGAAAAAAAATCTGTTGATCTGGGGGTTTACTGAATGTTATTTGAGATAATGCAACCAAAACAAAATTAGCAGCCTGGTTTAATTAGCACTGCAATCCAACAGAATCAAGGATGGGAATTTTTAAACAAGTATCAATTTGCCAAAAATTCTCACAGTACCCTTGAAAAAATGAGGCTCTTATGGCCTCTAAAAGTGGCCTGTATATGTAACCATACTTCGATACTCGGGAAAAAGCTGGACCTTAAATATTATAAGCATATTCAAAAAGAGCACAAAGTCATTGAATATTAACTGATTTAACAATTTAAAAGAGGACATCTTTCTGGGGGAAAAAAAAAGTTGTAAAAAAATTCAGATTGTGGAAGAGATTTTCTGGCCAAGTACAGGAAGACAGCAATATCACAAAATGTGTTAATGGAGACCTTTGCAATGAGACAATCCAAGAGCTAAAACTTCTGAACAGAGATATGAAATGGGTCTGAACACAGAAAACTCACTGCTGCTTGTGAATATTCTGCCTGGTTAGGTCTGGCACTCTGCTGAGTTACAGGATGGGTACGTGGGCAGTCCCCTAGAAGCACAGTCCAGGCTCTCATGGTCTCTCTCCCAGTGTACCAAGAAAAGGAAGAACTTGAGGGAGTGAGAAATTCCTCTGATGATGTCACCCCACCCACTCTCATAACAACTGGTGTGGCCAGCAAAACAGCTCATGAACAGTAATGAAACCAGTGTTACCTTAGGGGTTATATCAAAAGCATAAATCCATGCTAACTTGTTGTGTCTGGGCTCTAAATTCCCATAGTTTCACAGAGCAGCTCTCATCCTTTTGTGATATGCCACATTGAAATCAACACTACATCCAGGCCATGGCTTTCAACATGTTTTATAGTCAAATGAAATTAGGCAGCATGGATTAGGTGATCACCAGGTCTAAACTGGTTCCTGTTGCCAAATAATTCCCTGTTAGTGGTGATTTTTACAGACCTGCTCCTCAACAGCAATCTGTACTAAGAAGAAAGGCTTTTTAATCCTCATAACCTTCCTTGGAGTAATGCCTTTTTCACAATAGTGGGCTCTGGCCCTGTCAGTCAATTTAGCGCCTGGAATAACAATGAATAATGAAGTATCTTCTCATCTCAAGAGCAGGCACTTACCTGCATAAATCTCTCATGTAGAGATAAGCAATAGCTGTAAACCCAAATAGGCTTTCCTTCTGAAAGGTCAGCTTTTGAAAGGATTTCCTTAGTCCCCTGGAGCCTCAGCAAAAGATAACATTTCAGAACTTGTCTTTTGCTTTCTACTCTATTTAATTAAAGTGCGCTGTTAACTTTGATGAAAATATGTTCCCCTCATGATTAAAAAGCTTTTTGATTAGATCATTTTGCATAGACAAGTGGCCTGTAATAATAATAGTAAATTACAATATTTTTGAAACAACTTTCTCATCTGTTAATAAATTGTAATTCAATTTTACATGAAAATTGACAGCTACACAGAAAACCTCACCCACCAGTTAAATGTATTACTGTAACTGGTCACTAGAACTCCTTCTAGATGGATTACAGTCTTGATCTTATGCTATAGAGAAAGAAAATGGGAAAATACCAGTCTGAATCAGTGCTAAGAGACCCTATGTATCTCAGCTAATCTCGTAATCTGAAATTCAGGAAAGTCCAGTACAAAGAACTGAACTGGCTTGATGGTAGTCTTCTCTACTTTAAAAGCTCAATAGTAACATAAATAAAGCATTAATCCTGAAAGAAAAAAATATTTCAGTATGATTTCTAACTACCCCAGGTCCCTGGTGTAATTTTCTCATTTGTGTTGATCTGAAATGACAATGAGCAGAACAAGCTTAGGCATCTTCTTATTCATCTGTGGTAGACAGGTTCCTAGGCACAAAGAGCATCTCTGGTCTGCTTAAATGATACATGAGAAGCTTGTAGAAAAACTGAAAATAAAACATATATTTCTCTAGTTTGATTAGACTCTCCCTTCTTTTTTATTACTTAGGAAGAAAGGAGAATATTTCACAATAAAAATATAAGGATGTTTAATCTGCAATAGACTAGGGACACTGATGCTTTAACATCTGGGCTGTTTGTATCATGATGGTCCGTGGGGATGGAAATATTTACTTTCTTACTAAAATTACAATCAAATATGATTTCACAGTAAAGAGAAATTGCACCTTCCTTTTTCTTCTGTAGTATAAGAGAAATAAAAGAAAAATAGCACTTGGGTGACGAAAGATTATAATATTTGGCCTCAAAACCTATTGTTTGTTTTTTGCATTAAATTTCACATTCTAAAAGTTTATATAGATAGTGATTTATATTTCTGAAAATAAACACAAAATTTGGTTTTTTTTTTTTTTTTTGCTGGTCAGTAAAAAGATTATGGTAAGGAGCTCATTTGCTATGTTAAACCCAAGCTCTCAACCTAATTTCCTCAGCTCATCTGGAAATTAATGCCTTCCTTAAACTTGTTTGATCCTGGTGGTTTTGATGCAAAGGCCACAGTATATATGAGTGACAGTCTTTTATCCCCATGAGGCTTAGCTGAAGTTACCACACTGTGACCTGTGCTGGATAAGAGTTAGGTCCTTCAGAGGTAGCAGATAATGAAACACTGGGCTGCTGCATCAGCTGACTTCTCTGTTCATCAGCCCCAGCTAAAGGTCAGATGACATATCTCAGGTGACAGAAAAGAAATAAACTCAATACATCATTTTCCCTGATCACTTCAAATGTGAAAGTAAACATGATATTCTGGTGCAAGTCATTATCTAACTGTGGCTGGTACAATTCTTCCTTTTATTTTTCTTTCATATTTAGACGTACCAAGTAATTGTAGAATCTGCACTTAATGCATATGTATTTTTGATATCTAATTGCAACAGGATAATATATCAAAGTGCTTCTTGAGCCAGAGCATATTCATAAAACCTCTTCTAGAACTGATGGCACAGAAAAAGCAGATAGGATTCCAGCAAAATCCTCAGGTCACAAATAAAAGTGACATGAATCAGAAAGACTCTTTCATGACAGAAAATCATGCTAAGGGAGTTTTAAATTACAGGCACTTCCAAGGAAAGGATTATTTAGAAATCTCAATCTCTCTGAATTGGTCCTGGAAACTCAGTCTTAAACATGATACCGAGCCACTTCAGTGCATCCCATACCAAAAAGCAGTGAAAACTGAGAAACCTCAGCACGTTAGCAGCTCTGCTCTGCGTGCAGCAGCAGGGGAGCAGAGGCTTCAGAGTAACTGAGGTGCTCTCCTGAGACTGAGGGGAGTCAAGTTTTCATCCTGGATCTGCCACTAATATGCTTTGAGCAACCTACACCCACCTCTTCTGGTTATTTAAATGACAAATTCCCTAGCACAGATTGTCACAGCAGAAAAGATCTGCACACACTTCCCAGGACACTGAAGCTCCTCAGGGAGCCTGACACAATTCCCTGCCCTGGACCAGGCAGAGGGGGCTCTGGGGAGGTGCAGGCTCAGCCTTTGAGCAGGGTCTGGGCACTGTTGCTCACAGCTGATCCTCCTTTTACGTGCACAGTATCTTTATATTACTTGAAGGTGGCTGCCTGCAAACATAGCTGACATTTTCCTTCCCTTCACTTACTTCAACACATGCAGGGAGGCACATTTTTTCCTTTTAAATTAAGAGAATATGTATTTCTTGCACTGGGAATCATATGCTGGCAGCTGAATATAGTGGAACAATAGATTAGTGATCTTAAAATGGCACACTTTTTAAAATCTAGTTGGTTTTTAATATGCAATTAACAAAATGTTGGTCTTATAAGACATTTCTATATGTTGTGTATGCCATGCAGATCTAATATTATCTTATATTACCAAAGAGGTAGTACTATTCTTTAAAACTCCTCATAAATATAAAATTTATTAATTTTTCTTCTTTTTTTTTTTTCCTATACAAAAGCATAGTTTGCATGTTAACTTTAATAACTGTATTTGTGTGGAAGTGCTCTGACTTCAGTACATGGACATCTCTTCTCTATTCCTTTCCTTTGCTGCTTGTCATAGCAGAGAAGTAAAATATTGTCTTTGACCATGGGAGCAAAACTAAATGTTGATTAAGATATTGATTTAAGGTCAAGAAAATTCCAAATGTCAATCTAATGTATTAAAAACATGCAGTTTGAAAAAAAGCATTACAGCCTGCAAAAATGTCACCTACATAAATACTCAGGTTAGAGGAATCTTTTAGCTATTAAACACCAAAGAAATAGAATAACTTCCCTTTCAGAAGAATATGTGGTTTCCATGAGAATTGCACTGGATCAGAGATTTAATTTCTCTTGAAATATCATGCATTACAGAGACAAAGTATATCTTCAACATGTGGTAAGCCAGTTAACAAACTGCTATTTAAAATAACCTGTGTATTCTTCTTTGTTTTCTCATTATTTTGACTAAGGAACTTATTAAAAAGCTTTCCATAGTGCAAGCTCTTTAAAAAAATTACATGATTCAATAATATTACAAGATAGGAAAACACTTTTATTTCAATAGTTCCCCAAGAAAGAAGAGGTAGAATAATTAAGAACTTACAGAGTTCTATTTCAGGAAATTGCTGTTAAGAGGGCAGTATCAGAGAGAAAGAAACCTAACCAGCAATGTTTCCTTTGTTCCATCTCTGCCTCCTTGAACAGTAAGATTCCTAATTTTACTGACACACAGAGAGGTCTGACACCCTGTCCAAAATAAAAGAAAGCATTGACAACAAAAGAAAAACTGGAAATTATCTAGTATGCCTTACTGGAACGCAATGCTTCCGAGTACCTAGGAAACCTGTAAATAGCCAGGGATGTAGAAGTGTTGTGACATTAGCCTGTCACATATTTCAGTGTTAAAGCTCTTGTTAGAGACTCATCAATAGCAGAGTCTCCCCTCTGTGGAGCTGTTTATAATTTTCTGAATAAATTACTTATCTGTGAAGCATTTTCAGGTCCTGAACATTTTATCACCTTGTAATATAAAGATCTGGAATGCAGAGAAAAAGCCATATTTCTGCAGGGACAGCACCCAGGGGCTTGGAGAGCAGTGCTGGAGGCAGGCTGTTTGCAAATAAACCCACAGGGGCCAACTGCAACCTTCGATCTTCTCACTAAAATAATTCTGGTTTCCTACAAAACTGCTTTTTGCTGCACCATTTCTGGCTAATGAGGAAGCTTTTAGGCATAACAATACTCAAAAAATTATTTTTGTAGCTATTTTAATTTATAAAATGTCACTGTCATCTAATACAGCTCGAGGTACAATTTCGTATATCTTAACACAGTGAAAAAAGAACTCAATGGACATATAGCATTTTGTGGGCACCCTGTATACTGAAGTTCATTTGCAAAACATATTTGATTGACATATAATAGATAAGATCTAAAAGATAATTAAATGTCTTTACCATGAGGAGAAATTAAACCAGGCTAAGAGCAGAATAGTTTTCATGGCAAATCAACATGTTGTTGGAAGATAATTTCCCTCTTTTCCAAAAATACCTTATATTTCATAATGTAATGTAATACCTTTAGGGAAAGGATCAAATCCTATAGAAAACAATGACCCGGAAAGGAGTCAAAGATCATGCTTAAGAAACTACACAACATTCCTTGGGAGATGGAAGGAATCAATAAAAGGGCAAGTGTGTATGAAGAGTGGCCGAAAAAGCACATCTTGTACTTTTCCCTTTGCTTTGCTTTTAGCTGCCAATGGAACTCACTGCTGACTGAAAAAAAAAATCTATAAAAATATGTCTTACAATATGCACCTTCAGCCCATAGATCAATAGTGAGTAGTGGTTTTTTGGTAAGCAGAAATGTGCTAATAATACTTTTTTTTTTTTTAAATTAAGACTCCTAGAAGACAGGTGTTCACCACAGCAGATTCTATAAAAATGAGAATGTTCTCAGTCTGGAACCACCTTGAAGGGAAGAGAGACTCCTATAAAGAGGCTGACCTTGGTGTTCTGAGAGGGATAGGAAGAGGTGGAATGTATATAAAAGACTGCTAAAAGTTGTAAATGTTTGTCAGAAGACAGCTTCAGGTGAAGCATTTTAATTTGATAGTAGATGTGTTTGTTTTGTTAGCTTGTGGACTAGCACAAGTGAGAGATCTGAAACTGAATCTGGCAGACACGGAAAGCAAACTTCTTATTTCAAAGAGACCCAGTCTTTGGGGACTGTCTAATTCCTGTATTTCTAGAAGTCTCCATTTTCTCTTTATGTCTATAACTGAGAGCCATTTGACATAAAATTGCACAATGGTTGCCTTTATTTCTCCAGTTAATTGGTAGACTATCACTTTGAAAAATGTCATGCACTGTCTGCCAAACCTCATTTGCATTGCTCTTCCTTCTTTACCTAAACACCTGCCCGATTCCTTTCATTTAGATATCTGGTATTTTGTCTTAAACCATAAAATATTTGTGTGAGAACAATTCACAGAGGCGTGAAATAAAGTTGTTTCTAATGGCACGAGTTGTGAGGAACATTGCTCTCTCACAGCTCTGAGGATTACATGAGTTCGAGCAGTCCTCTGACCTTCAAAGCTTCTCAGGCAACCAGCAGTCATTAACTCCAGCAGGAGGCTAAGCCCTGAATATTTTGGAATGGGGGCTTGGCAGACTAACCTGAGTTCAAAGAGATGTTCAACAGCAGAGCAAAGACTTGACCGCAAATTTTGGAAGGATTGTTGAACAAGAAAATCATCCCTTTCCCTTTATGTAGATGGGTGGAAAGGGGAGAGGATAAGTCTGGGTGGTTGGTATTTGAGGTTATCCACTGTCAAGGATTGTTTTACTGCTGCACTGCTGTGCACAGGCAGTTTTGAGATTAGGTTTTAGGTTAAGTGGGATATTGTCCCTAATCATGTTACTGCCAGGGGACTCTCAGGGGTGGCTTAATGATGGTGTTTGCATGTTCAGAGAGAGTTAGAGAAAAACACCAAGGCTCCCTTGTCATCCTGGTTCATGAGCCTTGACAATAACAATAGTCAGTTTATCTAACTTTAGACATCTATATGATAAACAAGTGGATGAGAGTTAATTATTCCGAATATTTTTGTATGCAAGGGAAGGAAAAAAGCACCTCTAAAGAATGACACAGATAATGGTTTTAGACATCTGCCTTGAAGCAAGAGGTAATCTGTTTCTCTCCACTAGCTGTGAAGAATCCAGACAACTAGCTTATGTTTTGTTCCACTGGATTTCCTCTGGTGGATATTTGCCTAGGTGACTACTTCAGATAGAATGCCCAACCTTCAGACTGCAAGGTGCCTGTATTTCACCGTCTGTGTGGCAGCTCCTTCCAGGAGTGAAGTTGCGTGATTGCAACTTTATGCTCATCCTGAGAGGGGCTTCAGTATTCAGGATACACAGGTAGAGCCAAGGTACTCGGTCTGAAGACAGTCCTACTGCTGTCCATCTTTTATATTGAAGATAAAGTATCTTAGATATTAGAATGAACCTTGGGACATCATTACAATGGACTGTGCACAGCTCATTTGCACAGAAACCAGACAAGGGTGTTAAAGTTTTTAATCTACTTTCAAATTTTCTCATGTTTTAGGATTATTTATATGCCCTGCACGAGCACTTTCTGGCTGGTGGACAACAGGTTGTCTACCAGGACATCATGTACAAATTCTCATGATGAGAGTAATGGAGAAGCCACCACATGCAACACACACTGATTAGATTAATGAATTTTTGGAAATTTCAAAATTTGTGATGGGTCTTTTTTGAGGCCACAGAGGGCAGCCTGTGACACCAAGATCCAGCAAGAACTGAATATTTGCTACAATTTAAGCTACTTTGCATTTGTGTGGGTGAAGTTCTTTATTATTATTTGTTTATTAATTTGGATAATCAAAACCATGCTACTGGCAAGTGAATTTATTGTTTGAAGGTTATTTTAACTTAGAGGAGCTTTTTCTTTGCTCCAGTAGGAATGTTTCTATTTACTGACACAAATTCTCTGTCCTAGGATTTCCCAAGTGGGAAAGACAAATATGTTTCTTCATTTATAAACTTGGTTGGATAGATGAGACTAGGTCAGCAAGCGAGGCAAGAGACAGAGAAAGCTCAAAACCCATCCCAAATCCAGGAAGAATATTAGGTATCTTTTGCAATACCCTTGGTATTGCTGCTCTGAGAGGATGCTTATGTCTTACAATTTTCTCTTCCCAAGAGTCCCTGAAGCCCATTAGCCAGATTTTGTCCAGATAAAACTGAGTGTGTTAATCCAAGTGCTAACATTTCTAACAGCTATATTGTTTTTTTCTTCAGATAGCTTTGTTAGAGATTGCTCTACTGAACTCCAGCAGCTGTGCTTGAAGACAAATGAGCTGCACAAAAAAAAATTATCCCGGCTCAGACTGACAGTTCCCGGTGAGCTACCTAACTTATTAGTCTAAAAGCAGAAGAGAATTTTTCACCAAAGACGAAAAGTAACCTAAAATACACATTTGAACAATCCAAGGGGAAATAACATTCACAGTTCTTAAAGAGGAGAAGGGTGCTGACGTCAATTAAAGCTTGAAAAAATTGGCTTCCGAGCATCACTTCTGTTTTGGCCGTTAAAACTTTACTTAAAGAAGTATATAACAACAACAGGTGGATGTTAAAAAAATCTGTACATGTGGTTCTATGTGGGATTTTGGGCCAAAGTCTCTACCAAAAATAGTCCAAAATTGTGTTTGACAACTAAGGTCTGAATAAAGAACAGTATAATAACCGTACATTGTCTCAGAGCTCGCACAGTCAATAGATACAAAAGAAAAAGTTCACTATTCTCATACTGTGCTCAGGTATTCAACTCAGAGTTTCCGAGTTTTGAGAGGTATTTGGTTCTGATGAAGGAGGCTGAGATGTTCATTTCCACTGAAATTCAGATTTAGAATTAATTTCTGTACAGCTTAGATTGACAACATCAGGGTCTTAGACTTTCTTTAAAGTTAGTGTAGGTCAAATGCTAATGAAAGAAACACCCAAACCTTGAACTTCTCTGGGTCTGACCACAAGAAGACACAGACATTTCACAGTGAGAGCTGAGACAAAGACTAGCTTTCCATACATTTTTCTCCCATTCTGGGATCAACCTTCTTCAGTTCTCAAGAATTTTCTCTAAATGGAGCAACTTTTCTAACTGGCCATTTCACCGGGTCATTGTTCCTATTTACAGTGCTGAGTGTGATCAATGAAGCATCAGAAATGTTTTTTGTCTCTACAAAACAGGACAATTTTTCATATTTTCTGCTTCTGTTCTCTGCTTTTTCCACAATAGGTTTTCATTTTGGGGCATTATAGTGCCAGCAGGAACGTGTGAAAAGACTTGTTCTGGCCGTGTATTAATGCTTGGCACAAAGAGGATCTTTCCTCAGAGGGATTGTATGTGCAATTTTTTAATTATTTTTTTTCCCTGAGCTTCTCATCTGAAAACTGTCATCCCCTGGCTGTTCTGCCTTGCCTAGAGCCAAGGTGAAACTGAACTCTGTGCCAGCTACCTACTCCCAAAGCAGATGAGCAACAAGGGAGCGAGCATTTTCCAGGTGCCGTTTTTCAAGGAATTATTCCCTCAGAGAGCCCTGGAACGCCCGTCCATCCTGTGTTTGCTGACCTGTGCCTGAGGACAGTTGGCAGAAACAATTCATCTCCAAAATGGATTAACTTTCATGGCTTCTTCATATCACCAGTGCAGGACAGATTGAATGAGCAGCACTGTGAAAGATCAAACACATAAAAGAGGCTTCGAAATGGAGCATTTACCCTTTGTTTTACCCTTCCCATGAAATGGGGCTGAGTTGACTTTAGGATTCAGAGTCCTTTCTAGCTCTCTCCAAGGGAGAGGTTCTAAGTGTGGAGGAAGGAAACACAGGGTCAGGTACGCTGTGTGTAACCTCATCAAGGGAATCAAAATACAGCCAGACAGTGAAGTGCTGAGTGCTGAAAAGCCCAAGCCAAACCAGAAAGGCACCAGAAAAAGACAAATGCTAGTATGTCTCACCCACTCTAATATGCAAAGGTAAGTATTTTTTTAAAAAACAGAATATCAGACAAGATCTTCAGTAAATGTGTTTCAGGATACTTATATTAATAGTTACTGGCTTGTACCTGCTAAGATCTGATTGTGTGTTTTTCTGCACCAGTAAACCCTCTGCTGTTCTTCACCCAGTCCAGTCCAAGGTCATTAGCTCTTTTCCCAGGTGATTCCCATTAGTGCCTCAGTTCAGCTCAGCAGTGCGCTTCTTCAGTGTATCTCCTTATCATCACCACACAGACACAGATTCAGATTGCTGATGGGGCTCCTAACACACAAACTGCAGTCCTTTAGGAAATCATTACACCAGAATAATATGTCAGCACTTAATTTGTCCTAATTGCTATCAGACATCCAACCCGCAGCACCAGAGCTAGCCTGAGGCAGGTGTACAGTGTAGATGCCAAGTGCTAAGCATCACTTTGCCTTCACACTGGGCTCACAGCTTGCTAATGTAGACCCAGCCATTTTTTTCTGAAACTAAAATTTCTTCAAAATCTTGTTTCAGCAGCTTTCTCATCTCCTCCATGGTGGTGTCTTGCCCACCGTGCATGGTACATTAATTTTGCATTTTATACCCTTGCCCTTCTGTAAACACCTGCCATCAAGGGTAGCCAAAATCAAAACAAGATAAAAATAATAAAAGATGCCTCTAAACTGTGCAATAAAATAAATAAACAGCAAGTGGGAAAGATCAGCAGCAATGCATAGGGGGGTGTGACAAAGCCAAGAGACACAGGGACTGAGCTTCCAGGGACTTGGAAGCTGCTAAGAGAGCAGTTTTACGCTCCAGCCCCAAAGCAAGTACTGTAAAATTCCATTTGAATTTTTTTATTTTTTTTTTAGCTGGAAGCTCAAACACTGCCACATGCTGATAGTGATAAATCCAAAGAGGCACAACCTTTGCAAAGCAATTTTTATCAACACTAAGAGGATGCTGCCTCAGCAGCCTGGAAAATCAGAAAACGTTGAGCTTCCTCTAACACATATGGTAATTTTTGCTAAATTTTTGAACGCGTGGTGAATTTAGTGCTGTATTGGGGAGCTTTACGGACAGTTGTGTTCACTTCTAATTAATGTGGTGTTAAAAAGGTAAAAAAAAATTAATAAATGTTGATACAATTGTTCGTGCCCTTGGGCAGGGTGTTATGCTTCTAAAAGGCCTTTCACATGAGTTTTGTGCAGTGAGGGCTCTGCCATGCAAAATCACCTTATCAGCTGAGGGAACAATATTGGAGAGGTCAACTTGCTATAATGCAATGAAACCAATAATATTTTAAACTTCATTGCTGTCCATTAAACACTGATCTCCATCATTAGGTGCCTAAAAATGCAGTTTTTCTGACATAGTGATCAACTCCTGATGAAGCCAATGGAAACCACGGCTTCACTGGTCTCTCATTTGAGATGGCTTTGTGTCTGCATCTGGTGGTGGATTTGGATTCTAGTCCCAGAGGTCTGAGCCCCCAGTTCTGTGGACTACCACAACTATCTACACTTTGAAGAAAAGCACAGAAAATCAAGAAACTATTCATATGATCAGACACACACGCACAAAAAATACTGAAAAAAAATCCAAACTAGCTGAGATGTTGGCTATTAGGTGGTTGGATTCAATTTTGGAATTAGCTGGTGCTTTAAAACTACGCTTATGTCAACTGAACTTGTCAATTTCCCCTCATCCTTCACAAGACCCTCTTCCCCAGGGTAAGGATGCAATTTTCTAGCCTCACTGCTCAAATACCAACTCTTTCACATGGTGGAGACAAAAGTTTTCTTGCTTTCTCCTTGACTCCTTGGTGTCCTTTTTGTATCTCCCCACACTAAGGAAGTGAAGTAGATCCTGCCTACCATCAAACTTCTCCCACTTCCCACATCTTTAAATCAGGACATGAACTCATGCCCTCCATTTTACGCTTCTCTCTTATGATGCAGCCTTGCACAAGCAGACTAAGACCTCAGTCCTATAACCCCTGACATCTTTCCTATTCCTGATGTCTGTCCCAGCTTATGAGTTCCCTAACATTGCTGTCTGCAACCTCAGTTACGAATTCAAGTCCCCAGATGGCAAAGCTGCTGCAGAGCGAGCACCAATTAGTTGCAACTTCACTGTTCATTAAATATTATTGCTTTGGGGGTTTTTTTGCAGATGGAGACACTGAGGTCAAGGATAAATCATCTGTTAATTTCTAGAACACTTGAAATGTGGCTCACAGGTCAAATTCAGTCCCTTCAAACAACTAATTGGGTTGTCTGGGTCATATGAAGGACCCTTGAGAAAGAAGGTGACAGAGAATGAGTTGGAAGGTGGAAGAATTATTCCAGGAAACTGGTCTCTACTGTTCTCTTTACCAGAACTTTCTGCCCTACATCCCTTTGTTATCTTAATAAAAATGCATTTCCAACTGGACCAGAATGTTGACCTCCCCCACAAGAGATTAGTGTCCCTCACTCTGTGCCAGTCCTTATGTCTGGTCCTTGACACGTGCTTACACATTTGCTAGTGCAATGGGCCATAAAGCCACAGTGCCTGCACCTTGAAGACAAACATCTCATTTCTATTGGTTGAGGACGTCAGTATGAAGGCTGAGAATATATTTAGGAATATCTTGACCCAATATTTCTCCTAGAGGGTGTGTTTTCTTTCTGTATTGTCTTTCTTTTACTTTTCATCCTCCATCTTTGAGGTATTAGAAAGAGTGTAATATGAAAATATTTGTGATATTTTTCTTGAATTAACAAAGATATGAGGAGACCATGATTATGGTTACTACCTCAAGAGAGAAAATTGGTTTTGGAGGAGAAAACTTACAGGCAAAATTAAGAAATTCTCACTTGAAGGTAATGCTGATGCTTCATAATGTTTCTGCCACAGTGTCACCATGGACACACTATCATCTTGCAGGGATGCTGGAGATGTAAGCAGCTGACATCCCAGAGCAGTCAGCTCTACATGTCACTGTAGGTCACAGAAACTAATGGCTAGCAAAGAAAGTGGACCTCAATAAGAAGGAAAAGTTTTTTTTTCAAGTGTGCTTCAGGAAAGAGGGAATATCTATGAGCACAATAAGTTTGGAAATTATCAAAATAGTGAATAAGAGGGATAAATGTGCAAAGATCCTCTTTCCCCAGCTGCAAGCTGGTTTTTCCTTTTTGCAGCATGGGCAGTGGTGTCTATGCTAATCTGTAGTGCTCTTTACTCCCACCTAGAATTGTGCTCTACTTTTCATGAGGTTTAGTTACATGACTGAACACTCTATCTCTGTACTTTGTGATAAAATTCATGAATTTAACATTCAAATTTTTTAAATCCTGAAATACAGGAGATGACTACTGCTGTGAGAGTGGAGCTCTGGACCACAGAGCAGCCACCAGTAATACATTCTAAACTGCCTTGGAGCCACTGTCTTTAGGTAACTCCAGCTGAATCCCAGAAAATTCTCAGGAGGGACCTGTGTTTCTCTTGTGTGGTCTACGGATTAAAGGCTGGGTAAGGTTTCACCAAGTCTATTCAGCTAAATCCCTCTATCCTCAATGCACACAGATATATCATGTGCACAAAGTGACCCAGGGGTTGTGATGTCCCTACTAGTTAAGGAAGGAAGACTAAATTGAAGACCTTAGGAGAATTCCTAGAGTTAGGCAAAGGGAACCTAGCTTTTACAAAAATTAAAAAATACAGCTAAGAAAGCAAGTGAACAAATAAAAAGAACCTAAGTTTTCAGAAAATGTCTATTGAAGAATTGAAATGCAAACCAGATCTGGGAATTTGGAGCTCTAACAACAACAACAATAAAGCTACTGAAGAAGTCTTAATTCTGGAACAATCTCCTGGAAAAAAAAGCATTAATGTGCAACCTAGGTAGGGGGAAACTAAAGTTACATCTGCCAGGACTGAGATCTCACCTTTTCTTTATATCTACAGACATAAATTTGGATGAATGTTTTAGTTCTGCAAACTCTCAAGAAGCTTAAAAATGTGGTGGCAGGCATGACCTAAACAAAAAAAGACTTCAGAAAGAAGTAGGGAACATCTAAGCAGTGTTTTATACTCTTTCTAGTAGCCAAGAGAGTTTCTCTCCATTTCCCTCTCTCCTCACCCTCAACTGAAAGTGCTTTCTGTCCAGGCCAGGTTCTTACACCCTTTTTACAGGCAATGAATAAGAACTGGTGCTGCCAACAAGCATTTTTTTAAGCTTATGCTAAAGCTGTGTTGGAATTAAAGTCCTCTCCAATCTCAACCATTTTGTGACTATGGGATATATTATGTGACTCTGAAGGCATGTGCAAATGACAGGTACAGATACTCAAATTCTAGGTATCCTAGGGTAGTTGAATCCCTTGAAAAAATAACATTTCTTTGAGGAATAGGTTATGGATTTCTCATTATCAGTATGAATACCAGGTTGCTTTAGGAATCAGCAGATTGGTTATGCAAGTATACTTGCATATTCAAATCCCACCCAGCTTTCTTTGCACTGTCTTTTTCAAGCATTCAGTGTTTCAAAGGGTTAAAATGCAGGACTGATGGGGTTCTGAGTCAATTCAAGCCATCAAAGATCCTTGATGCAATATTTCACTTTTACCCTGACTGAGCCTGGCTGTATTTGGTGACCTTTCTGCATGGACGTTTTGTCTCAGCACTATGCAAGAAGAATGTTTATGAGGACAGGGAATAGTGTTGCCAGTAAGGAGGTCCAACCCCATGACCAGGGAGAAGGGAAACAAAGATCAGGCCATCCAAGGGATGCAGGGGAGAGGGAGGGTCATTCCAGCACTGTCAGAAAGCAGGACCAGTGGACTGAGGTGGGGAGAACTTGTCAGTCCTAACTTTCCCCTGATCCCAGAGGCCCATCTGACAGGGCTGACAGTCCATGATGGCTCATTGTTTTCAGCTGTGGCTTGTTTATGCTTCTCTTTCAGCTCTCATCCCTTGCAATACATTGTCATGCCAGCTGTCCCTATATGAATTCATCCTCATTTTCCCCCCTTGTTTGAGAACAAATTAAAGAAAGCAGAACCATGAACTAAATAAAAAAGTGTAAATTTCTCCTCTGGCTGGCAATACATCTGGTAGGGGTTGTAATTTGTTTTTTCAGTATTAAAAGACTGCTGTCATCTCTTGCAATTTGTGAGCCCCATTTGAGCAATGAATAGCTTGGACTTTCCTGAACTTATATTTGTTATTATTAAAAAGATCTTTGTAATGGCTGAGAGTAAATGCTGACTCTGACTTGGGTTTGTCATTTTATTTACTTACTTGATTCTTATTTATGATGGCTTGGCCACATAGTGAAGCTTCTCTGAGTCCTGAAATAAAGAATCATTAGAATCAAGCAAGGAAGCAAAGTGAAATAAAGGTGATATGAATGCTGTTTGCTTGCTTATTCATTTAAATCGATTTTTCTTTACTTGCTGAGAGCATCTATCAGAAGAACAAAGCCAAAAAAAAAGAGAAAAGTTGACTTTGGAAGCAGATTTCTTGCAAACTATTAAGAGTTATGTGATCTACAATATCATTGTTTCCATCAATGGTGATGGCAATTTTTTTGCCATGGATTTCGGCAGAGAATGGCAAGCATGAGAAATCAGACCAATAAAACAAATGTCAGCAGTCATAATTAGTGCTTGCCAACTCTCATAATTTCATCAAAGTGCAGAAATCACTCATGTCCTTAAAGCCCCTGGAATCCCAATATTATGAACGATTTATTTTCAATAAATTATATTCTGCATGACTGTGGAAGAAATCTTGTATCTATGAGTCCCAAATGGTAAAGGAATAAGCACACACATCTGCAATATGTTAATTTTGCACTGATCTCATGAGCTGGTTGTGCATTGTGTGCTGAAATAATTAACAATCTCTTTTGGCACACCAGGGGCCAGATCTTCAGGTGATAGAAATTGATCAAATACCATGGATTGCAGAACAGCAGCTGCATTTGCCAAGCAGCTGAACTTACTAAGTTAATTTACAAAAGTTAAAAATGTCCCTCATCATTATGAATTGTGACATTAATATATATTTTATCAGGATAGATATTCTTGTGATTCTCTTGTGGTTTTGCTCTTCATCCCATCTGTTTGTCTGATTTCTAATTTTCTATAATTTAAGTAAATATTCTCTTCATATATTTTTTGCTGCCTGTATCTTGTACAGACAGATTTTTTTCCTTTATTAAGATATGTTGGTGCCTTTTTCCCCACTGAGAACTCAATGCTCCTTGTGGTTCTCTTCCAACTCAGGGTATTCTAAGAACAGGTATTATTCATTCTTGGAAAATGGTTCAAAAACCTGCAAGCAACGAAGTTACAACCTCTCAGGAACCTGCAGTCCTTAGGTTGAGGGATCTGGGAAGTTTTTCCTGACCTACTCTGGCAGTGTCAGATATTTTGTGCCTTGCCTGCCTGCTGTAACCTGTTCCTGCCACTTGCAAGAGAAGCAGAGAAATGTGTTTCCATGCCTCGAGCAGGTCAGTTTGCTGTCCAGCTTATCAGCTTAAGCAATTAATGAACCCAAATATATGCTCCTGTTCTGTGTTGTAAATGCTGCTGCTTTAAATGGGGTTGTGTCCTTGTGGACGTGGTACTGACTTAAGCAAGACAGAGGAGCCTTCACTCTTTGTCAGTAGTGTCTGTACAGGTAGGACCTGACGTGGGAGTACACGTGTCTGCCGGTGGGACTTAACCTGACCAATCAACCAGTTTTGACTAATTAATGAGGATTTGAGGAGGGAGAATGAAAACCCCTTCATGATCTGAGCTGGTTCTTAATCCTTCACTTAAACCAAGCATTAAAACAATGTCTTTTGGAGATGAAGGGATGTCTCAGTTGACAGTTATATCCATGCCTTGGTTTATAAGTGGTTTTTAACTCACACTAACTTGAAGTTTTAAAATTGTGCAGAGACACTTGCAGATTATTTCCTTTTGATAAGGCTTCTTTCTCCCACTTGATTTTGCATTAAAAATTTCTTTTTCTTTTTTTTTTTGTATCTTGTTTAATTTTCATCCATTATTTTCTTTCTTCAGTTCTGTGGTTTTTCTTTCTCTGACTTCTCCCTCAGTGTCTGCATTACCCATGTATGGACTGTGATTCACTAATGTGACACTGGAGCAAACAAGTGAAATGGGTTCACTAGATACAGCCTTTCCCTAAAATTGCCATAGGTAATATGCTTTCTCTTAAATTTGGAAGATGCCAGTTGGATGCTTCCTACATAAATCTGCCATTACTCCTAACTGAGGCAAGATCTCCCACACAGAAGAAGTATTACATTAGTGTTGAATCACAGATTATATTTGATCTTTCTTTTCCCATTTCACCAATAAGAAGCCCATGTTGGGTTAGAATTTAGTGTCCTCTTTGCACAAATGAAAACTACTTAATGATCCAGTCTCATTTGGTGTTATGTACTTCAGTTCTCGGCTACCTATGGACCCTGACATGGAAAGTGACTTTTCCTTTTTTCCTTTTAACAACTGTTGGCGCTAAAATGGATTTTAGACTCCTGAAGAGCACAACATGAGCAGCGGCTCTCCCTGCGTGGCTTGGAGACCTGTCAGATGCCTTCAGTCATACTTGTCTCTTGTGTAGCGAAGCACAGATTGTGGCACTGTGTTTGTTTTTATTCCCACTTGAAGAAAACTTTGGATGTAGAAGAAGTGACGGCAGAAAGGATATTTCTTGGCATACAAAGGCTTGTTAAAACTTTTTCATATGCAGATTCAACATATGAAGCTTGCACTTCCAGAATGATGGTGAAGTTTTGTTCAGTAGCTCTGGTTTCTTCCTGGTTTTCTTTAAAACACTATAGAAAATATTATTTATTGTAAAATAAAACTTAATTTATTGTCATAGGCTTGTATATTTAATGGGTTTATACATGTATGCACCCACACATGTTGGTGTCAGTCTCTTCTCCCAGGTAGCAAGTGACAGGATGAGAGGAAATGGATTTGAGTTGTGCCAAGAGAGGTTTAGATTGGGTGTTGGGAAAATTTTTTTCACTGAAAGGGTTGTAAAGCATTGGAACAGCTGTTCAGGGAAGTTGCAGAGTCACCATTCCTGGAAGTATTCAAAAAATATGGGGATTTGGCACTGTATAATGAACATGGTGGTGCTGGGTTGATGCTTGGACTTGATTACCTTAAAGGTCTTTTCCAGTCTTAAAAATTCTATGATTTTGAGATTTTAAAAGTTTTCTATAATTTCAGGACAATAAATAGTGCCAAGATACTGAAAAAATTATCCATCTGAGGTAGTATGTAAAGCTGTAGATTTTCAAATTACATAGTGTAACAATACAGCACAAAAATCATATTATAATTTTGATACATTCTTCTGGAGTTTTCTTTATGTCCAGAGCCCAGGAATGACACCAGATTTATTTTTTTCCTGCTTGTGCCAGATTATTCTCATTAACATCACTTAGAAATCTAAAAAAATGAAAAGACTGCTGCTCCATAGACAGTCATAGAGCTTGAGAAGTGACAAACAAAGCAGCATTTGCTGAAGAGCAGACTGTCAAGCAGAAGTGACAGACAAGGCCAATTACCATATGCAAATAAGACAGCATTCATTATATAATTAAAAAAAAAAGACCTATATTTGTCAAAAGTAGTGCTATTCAGAACCGATTCTCTGGCAGGACGAACCCTGTGGAGTTTCAGGTTTTATGAGCTTCTGCATCATGTTTTTTTAGAATGGTAAAATGTATTTTTGCTCAACTCAATTTTTCCTATGGTTTTGCATATTACTTTTCGCTGTTTCTCCACAGGAAAATGTTGAGTGCCTTTAAAATAGACAGTTTATTGCCATTTTTAATCCAGACTAGTCCATTTACTCTTATTCTTTCCCAGAAAACTGCAGCTGCTTCAGGGAAGACACAGGTTACTCTGCAATGAAATGGTTAGTCTCACTTTTTTTCTACTGTTCTTGGGAGGAGTCTTTGTCTGGATGAACTCCAAAGCAATACTCCAGCCGACTTAAATGTGGTCTTGGCTTTGTTCCCTACCTTCAAAATACTGACCTAGGTGTCGTGTATGATCATGGCATGTTTCTGGTAAGAACAGCAGAAAACATATTGAAATATACTTTGAATTTGGGAGTATCTGCTCCAGTGATGTCCATTTACAGAGTGGTTGTTCTACATTACCCTTCCCTACAGTCACATGGATCCAAGTGAATTCATGGAAGAATAAGAATATGCAGTCCCCACAGGCTTGCCTACATGTGGAAGTTATCAGGAATTAAATTAGAAGAATTTGAAGTTTGGTAGCTATTGCACACTGTATCTGATGTAGAAGCTAATATTCTGCACTTCTGAGCAATATTGAGTTATCTTCACAGAAGCACTGGGTACTATTTCAAAATTTCTTTCCACACATCTGGATGGGGCTGGTGTTATGCTCTGGCCATCTCCCTTGAGATGGCCTACCAATAAGCCAGACAGGAGAACTGCCTTCCAGAAAACTTCTCTAAACAAACAACCATTTCCTTCCAGCTAGGGCTTTTATCTTAAGTTGCTCTTGGAGAGTAAGAGCACCAGGACACATCCAAATAAAAAAAGCAGGGAGGGAAATGGTGGGCCAAACACAGCAGTGAGGTGGTACAACTGATTTTTGCGGCACTGCCTTCAGCTGAGAATGGCTGTGGAAGCCAGAGGCAATGTGCAAGAAGGGAAGTTTTGGGCAGGGGAATGAAGATATTTTCCATGTCATCTATTCTGTGCATGCAGCTTTAGGGGTGCAATCTGGAGAGCCACTGGCAGTGGCAGCTCCTCCACAGGCGTGTGCAAGCCTTGTGATCTGAGTGACCCCTTAGAGAAGCTCACTGCTGTCCACTGACTATAAACAACCTCAGTAGATGAGACTAATGTAGATGTTCAGAAAAGCTGAAGTTTTAGTGCTGCTTCCTTCAATACAGAGTACCAATAGCTCTTGTTTAAAAGTTTCTTTTGCCAGTTTGGCTAACATAATCAGCTAATTATCACAGTAATTGATGTTCACCATGGTAGTCAAGAGTAAGTCTCTGTTGTTCTAAACCCTGTGGAGCTGATTAAGATGATCACTGACCCAGAGAGTCCATGGACTTAAGAAAGTCAGTGAATGGTTTCCCCAGAGAGAATAAAGGCAGATTTCTGGGAATAAGATCCACTGCTTGGATTCCTGTGAGAAAAGTGCTAACATATTCACCTCTTGCTCACAATCTCCAGCATTTTTCCAAGCTTTTAGTCTCCAGAGCAGAATTATGAAAGTTATATATTCTTGCTTGCAAAGCTGCTGTCAGTGCTTTACTAGCAGTGCCCCAGTTGAGCATATTTCACTGTGTGCAATGGCTGTATTTAGTGAAAGCAATCATGCTGACAGTCTGCATGATGGAAGCCCTAATCTGTGCAGTGTCATGCATTGTGCATCACCACAAGGGAATCTCTAGTGACTTGGTATTAATGAGAGGGAAGCGGTGGCACTGTTATTGTTTTTTTTATGACTTATTCTGCTCCACAGATGTTTAAGGCACTTTAAAAAACAAATAAAGCAGGTATCCCTGCTGATAACTATGCAGAGCAGCAAGGCACAGTTGGCATCCTCATGATTCCTGCTGCAGAGGGTCTAAAGAAAGAAGGCTGGGAAACAGTGAGGAGAGCACCACCTTCTAGTGCTGTCAGAGATCTGGGTAAACAGAAAGTAGTCAGCATTGTAGACCCCTTAACAGACAGAAGTGTTAAAAAACATGTAGATGGGGTTTAGTGGTGGACTTGGCAGTGCTGGGTTAACAGTTGGACTCAAAGACCCTAGATGTCTTTCCAACCTTATTCTATGATTCTATGAAAATTCTGCTTACTATTTCCATCACATAGTGTTTTAGGGTCTCCTTCTCCCATCTATGATTAGGGCTTCATACATAAATGGCATGAAGAATTAACTCTCAGGCTCACTTTTCCCACTGACACAAACCTAAATTATTCCCCCAAAGCACAGAATATAGGAAAGCAAAGAATTTATTTACCTTATCTCTCTTTCATGCAGAGAATATTTCCATGCAGACACTCTTCTAACAGCTAAGAATAAAATAAAGTATTACTGTTATTAGTAAAAATCACCTCTTGACTTCTAGGTATTGCTCTATTTTCCTCTTTTGTAACTCTGTATTGTCTGAGGACCCTGATCTGCATCGCGGGCAGTGACAGAGGGATATGAAGTATGTGCAGGGGACATAAGTCTTTCACCTCCTGCTAAATTTTTTAACTTAAATATAATAATATATATGATAATAATAAAAAATGCAGTCTGCATTCCAAATTTGTGGATTTCTCCAGTCACGGGTAATTTTTTTCACTTTCCTCTCTGTTTAATCACCTGCTTCTGGTGCCAGCTTCTGTGGTTTTCAGCTACCAATGTGTATTGAGGCTGAACTGGTATGTCCCAAAGTAAAAATGACTCTGAAACAGCAGCTCAGGAGTTGCCTACACATGCTTCATTTTTCCATGTCCTTCATGATCAAAGCCTGTTCTTTCCATCTGACTAATGTACTAACATTGGTCTGAATAAATGTGCACCTTCAGTCATCACTAGCAAAAGGTGACCAAAATTACTCAGGCCGGGGTACACACAGTGAAAGTGAAAGAAACCTGACAAGAGACCATCATTATCAGCACTGATAGTGGTTTGGCATATCTCATGAGAGATGTCTGACCATGAGTTCACCTGGGGGATCAGTGTTTCTTTCAAGAGGGTCTTTGTATGGGAGAAAGCCATAACCTCAAAATGGGGTTGTCAAGTCCTAAACTTATTCCCTCATTTGGTTCAATGAGGAGGAAAGTTTGATGGTGTTCATGGTGTGCTGCAAAACAAATACACTTATTCAATCGTTTCTTAACTGAATATTCTGCTTAATCTTAGGAAAAACATTCCAAATTGGCTTGTCTCCACTCAGTTTCCAAGAACACCTTGATTTCTTCACATTACTGTAAATTTTACAAAGCTAACATCCCCCTCTATCCTGATTTTAGCTCCTTATCATAAATATTGCTATGGCTCTATCTTTACTTCATTGCTTTTTATGTGATGTTACAGAACAGCTTGCAAAACATCTGGCAGTAAATGGCTTATATTTTGAAGCTATAATTTTGCATGAGGAACTTTTAGAGACATCAGTAAGTTTTGGATAAAAGTCATTGTCAGAGTATAGTACTTTGCACTATTATAAGAAGATCAGAGAAATTTCCTCATGAAACCAAAATCTTGAAAAAGTTAGGGATTTTTTTTTTTTTTTTTTACCTTGCTAGCATGAATGATGTTATAACAGAAAGTATTGGTTCTGAATTTGCCATAGATGTAACTTTGCTTTTATTTTTTTTGGTTTTGGATGAAAGAAGGATGCTATTTTCAACAGCACATAACCACATTAAGTGGTTCAAGGGAATAAAGTTTTACTGAGCTTGTTGAAGTTATTCTGATCTATTGCTATAGCCTAACACCCAGTTCTGGGCACTGTAATAAAACTGAATAGAGTTAAGTCATACTGTAGGTAGTGGAAACAGTGTCACTGTTTCATAAAACCCATGACAAAATGTGATGGATAAGTATGCCCTGATACTACTGCAGAAACACTGGTTTCTGGGGTCAGGAAAAAGCATGAGCATTACTCTTATGACAATGTGTGGAGAAGCTATTGGAATTAAAATGATGGAATAAAAAGTTCACACTTATACCATATATTTATTTAATAAATGGAACAGAACTCTTTATATAAATCTCTGAGAATTTACAGACTAGCTTGTGCTAAAAGAAAGATTATTTGGACACAACCAGCTTTCTGGTTTTTTCCTTACCCAGAAGTGTCCCCTATTCCAGTATATGAGACAAGAAAACTTTTATCTAATGTATTTGAGTCTCAGTGGTATGAAAAGACATTTCATTTCTAGACCTTGTACCTCAAATACGGGTACTATGACAAGTTATACATTAAATTATGTACCTTTCCTCAAAATTAACACATAACAACATGGGCTGTTATGTTTGGTTGTTAAAACCGAAGTATTCAAACGCAGAGGATCAAAGTCACTGGGCTCAAGGCTTTGTGAGGATTCACGACAGTAATCTTAGAAAAGGTTAATGAGCAGCACAGACGTGGCATATCAAGCACAATAAGTCACCATCTAATCCAAAGTATAATGAAACAGTTCAAGTTTAGAATTAAGTATAATTCCCCTGCTTCTGGTGCCAGCTTCTGTGGTTTTCAGCTACCAATGTGTATTGAGGCTGAACTGGTACGTCCCAAAGTAAAAATGACTCTGAAACAGCAGCTCAGGAGTTGCCTACACATGCTTCATTTTTCCATGTCCTTCATGATCAAAGCCTGTTCTTTCCATCTGACTAATGTACTAACATTGGTCTGAATAAATGTCACCACCAGCAAAAGGTGCCCAAAATTACTCAGACTGGGATACACACAGTGAAAGAAACCTGACAAGAGATCTCGTCTCCTTTCTCAAAAGGAAAATCTTTTGTTGAGTCTCTCCTTTTTACTTCTCTTTCAAAGTAACTATAGGAAATGCTAAATGCAGGATGAGACAGAAAATCTTCATATAGAAAGAGCAGAAAATAAGAAAAGAAAGAATCTTTTAAGCTCAATGATATATTTTTAAACTTTTTTTCTCTTCCCTTTTCTTTTGACCAGCCTTAGGCTGGTGCTTTGATCTATATTTCAGTCACCAAGGTCCCTTATCAGAGAAAACACAAGAAAAGGAAAGTGAAAGATACAGACAGAATGACAAATAGATGCACCTTGAGTCACTACAGAGTGGCTTTTCTGCTCTTCAGAATTAAATCTATCTGGAAACCATATCTGCAATGGGAATGGACCAGAGCTTTACCCTGAGGGCCTGAACCAACTCTTGCTGTTCACAAAAAGTGCTTTTTGATATGTAGATTGATCAGTCTAAGATTCCAGGGGATAAAACAATAACATACAACGTTCTGGCATTCCTTGGATGCTCCTTTTTTGTTCCCCTCCCTTTCTGCACTGAGGGCAGCTCCTCTGTCCCTCCATATGCCTGTTTTCATGTGTGTGTACACCTCTCTGCCTTCTAGGAATAACTTCTAAGTGCACGGTGTAAGGCATACAGATCAAAACCAGCCCAGTAGTCTGTCTCTGACAGACCAGGGGCAGATGCCTGGGGTAAAAGAAAGGCCAGAAAGCCCCTCATGGCTCATGTTTTACAAGCCACAAACAGAGGTGATAGGTCTCTTAGGTCACCCTCAGTGTGTTCTCCTTTCAAAAATATGAAGCAGCTTTCCCACAGAGGTAATTTTTAGCATCAGTAGCTTTCACATATGTGTAAGGAATTACTCCAGTTTGCTTGCTTTGAATTGAGTGTGTGGCAGAATATTCTCATGACTTTAAGCTCATGTATTAGAAGTTGATTCCTCTTCATGTCCTTCTTGTTGCCCCTGCTCTGCACCACCTCTTCCCCAGGAGTTCTGGTCCACCTCATTGTTTCTTGCACAGATGGCACCTACACCTTTGATCAGCTGTCATGCCCTTTTCCATGCCTTTCCCACTTCTGGATGAAACAGAAAGAGCAGAAATGCACAAAGCATTGAAGGTGCAAGCATATCATAGATTTATACACTGGCATAATAACATTACCTATTTGTTCTCTATTCATTTCCTGATATTTCCTAAGGTTTGATTTGCTTTTTGACTTCTACTGAATATTGAGTTGATGTTTTTATAGAACTAGCTATGATGTTCCCAATATCTCTCTCTTGAATGATGATAGCCCAGAGCCCATAATTTTGTAACTAAAGCTTTATTGCTTTTACCTGTGTAAATTACTTTTCATTTATCCATATTGAATTTCATTTTCCATTTTATCTCTCAGTCACTTAGCCTTGTACAGTCTTTTAGCAAATCTTTGCAGTCAGCTCTCAGTTTTACTAAGCCAAGCAAGTTCATGCCACCAACAAAGTTTGTGTGCTCATTCTCTTCACCTTAGAGACTTGTGCACTTTCCTGGTGTTTTCAAGCAGCTGATTCAGTGCCATAGTAAGAGTGAGACAAAGTGAGACAAACTAGTCTTTCTCAGCCTTGCTATTAGAATTATTTGTACTTTATGCTTCCAAAATTTTGTGTAGCTGGCTATGGGCCATCGTCTTCCCATCTATTTTTATCTACTTTTTCACTTATTTTTCTCGTTTTCCTCCTCCTTATAGAGAAACTGCATTATTCATCTCTTTGAACATGCATAGCATTTTGAGATGGAGTTTGGAATAGATCTGTTTCATAGAGAAAACAAAGCTTTATCCAGAACAATGTTCACCTTGAGGGCAGCTAGAAAACTTGTGTAATGTCAAGCTAAGAAAAGAGTAATGGTATTGCATGTTTAGCTGTCACATTGGATAATGGCAATTAAGGCACATTAATTTTTGTAGCCAGTAGTACACACTGAGTGATATGACCAGCAGCACATCAACCCTGCTAAGACCTAATGGTCTTACACACTTCCACCTGAATCAAGAATAGTTGACTTCAGAGGAAAGTACAGAATGCAACTCTTGCTCTTGCTTCAGGAGCCATAATAAAAATACCTTAACTTCCTTCACAGGAGATTTAATTTGGTCACAGTCATTCTCAAGTATAATTTCTTTGGAAATTTGGTCTTGTTCATTTTTCTTGGTTTATTTTTTTCCTCTGCAGATATTCCTCTAACCTAGAGGCTCAAAGAAAGGACATAAAATTCTGTCTAGTGAGCACATATACTACCCTCCCAAAGGAAATCTAGACAGATAGTGCAGTGGTACCATTGATAGAGTGATTTGGTGACTAGCACATCACTGACCGTACAAGTTCGTGGAGATGAACAGTCCTTCATAGTTATCTCAGCTCTTAACTAAATCCACCTGATTTGCATGTCCCACTCATGGTTAATTTACTGAGCTTTTCCCCTTTCAGACTGTCTATAAATATGCCATCACGACCTCTAAACCTTATTTAAACTTCCTGAAGCACAGTAACAACAAACTTCCCACCACAGTCAGCAGCAGATTTCAATGGAGCTGCTCATGAGTATGGACTCTGTGGTTTGGCACAGACAAAAACCACTGGTGTGTAGGCTACTGCACCTCTAACCTCTTTTACAGTAAGAATACAATCTTATTCCTTCTCCTTTTTCCCTATCTCCTAGTGAGGTCTTAATCCATGTGAAGTTTTAACTCTCACTCCATGGTTACCAAATTTCCCTAACAGTCTCTTGTAAGGGTCTTTACCAAAGGTCTTTTGAAAGCCTGAATAAATTTTATCCACCATTTCTCCCTCATTCACTATTTTGTTAACTCTGAATGAGTGTTGGCAGCTTAGAGAGCTATTATTTGGCCTTGAGAAGCCTGAGGCTTTAGTCCTAGTAGGTTGTATACATTAAATTAATATATAACTCTATCTTTTATAATTGTCTTGACTATTTTTCCTGCTGCTGAGGTACATCCTGTATATCTATAAAAGACAATTGCCTCTGGCACTTTATGGAAGATTAAGGCAGTCTTGGCTACAACCCAGCTGGCTGTGCTAGCAGGGTTCTATTTCAGATTTTTAACAATAAACTATGTATCTTTAAACAGCAATTGAGCTGCTTCATTATTTAGTCCCTCATAGCTCCTAGACAGCTAAGACACAGCAGTGATGATTAATTACTATGTAATGTGTTGTATTATTCCACTACCTTTTTTCCATTTTTTGTGTTCACAGAGAACATCTCACCCTTACTTCATGTAGATAATAGCACCTATTTAAGTTATTTTTGTAAACAAGGGTTTAAGCTCGGTAGCATAAGTCAATGTATTTTTTGCTTATCACTTCTTGACATTGTGGAGAAGAATGTGTGTGACTGACACCATGTGAAAAGCAGAGGTAAGCAGAGAGAAAAAAATTAAACAAAAGAAATACTTCATGCTACTGGTGAGGGCAAATCATTCTCTTTGAGAGTGAGCTAAATAGTGCCCTGGTAAGGGAGCATAAATTGGATCTACCTTGAGTCAGATATATATTTGAAGAAAATTGGTGTAATTTCCCTTCGACAAATGAAAAAGTCATTTATACTACTTGCAGCTCTGTCTCATTTATTTCAATGAAGTTATTCTGCATTTACGTGGGTGTAACCCAGAACAGCATTTACTTCACTGCTAAGGTAGTAACTTCTCTGCTCCTAATCCTGTGATAGTTGGTAGCAAAAATAGTTTGTGGGATACTGGCATGAATGGAACAAGAAAAGAGAGGAGAGGAGAGGGGAGGGGAGGGGAGGGGAGGAAGGGAAGGGAAGGGAAGGGAAGGGAAGAGAAGGGAAGGGAAGGGAAGGGAAGGGAAGGGAAGGGAAGGGAAGGGAAGGGAAGGGAAGGAAAGGGAAGGAAAGGAAAGGAAAGGAAAGGAAAGGAAAGGAAAGGAAAGGAAAGGAAAGGAAAGGAAAGGAAAGGAAAGGAAAGGAAAGGAAAGGAAAGGAAAGGAAAGGAAAGGAAAGGAAAGGAAAGGAAAGGAAAGGAAAGGAAAGGAAAGGAAAGGAAAGGAAAGGAAAGGAAAGGAAAGGAAAGGAAAGGAAAGGAAAGGAAAGGAAAGGAAAGGAAAGGAGAAGAAGCTCTTCACATGCAGAGAAAATAGGTTTTGTTATTTATTGAAGCAATAGGTGGAATCTTACTTGAACCTTTCATTCCCATTGTGCCGGGCACCACAGCAACTTAACCGGGTAGAGGCTGTTGAGGCAATAACTTATTTAGCTCTTTTGCACTCCCCTCCCTCCTGCCCCCCAGCTAAACTGTGTTCTGAACAGCCAGACCGCCAACTGGGGCTCCTGGGCTGGTCTGGCTGGAAAGCAGCATACTCCAGCCTAATGCCTTGTACCCACTTCAG
The DNA here is from genome assembly GCF_020740725.1 of Corvus hawaiiensis. Lineage (NCBI taxonomy): Eukaryota > Metazoa > Chordata > Aves > Passeriformes > Corvidae > Corvus > Corvus hawaiiensis. Next base: position 72,320,340 of record NC_063216.1, on the reverse strand, counting down.
TGTTTCTATCATTTCTGTGTGCCAAACACAGCAGAATGCAGTGCAAAGATAAAGGGAGAGACAATATCCTGCTCAAAGAGCTTCCAGCAGAAACAGGCACCTTCCAATGAGGGAAATGGAGAGGCAGTCTGCCTGAGCTCTGACTAGAATAGAAAACTAGAAATAGAAAGTGAACTAGCAGTTCTTGAGACCTGTATGCCTTTACAATGCACTTTTTTTAGACAAAACACATCAGGTAATAATACCTTTCTTAGCTGAGTGCTGGAATTTTTGAGTACTGCCGCCCCAGGATTAATTGCAGTCTTTGGAAATGCTTTGTGTTATCTCTCTGTTACAACTGATGATGATTTGTTTCTGCTTTGCAAGTTTGAGTTGGTTTATTGGAAATTTTATGAGGGTAAAAGAAGTTTATGGGGGTAAAGAGGAAGAATTATCACTGTATGTTAAAGGAAGAGTTATTACCACTACTCATAATAGCAGTGGGAAGGATTATCAGTAGCAAAAGCTCAAGAAGATTACTTGGAATTCATCAACGTACAGTAAACAACCTTTATCTCTTGCAGAATGTCAGCACATATTTTACAATATAGTTGGTGTTGGTGATCCATGAAAAAAATCTGCTGCAATTTAAGTTTAATCATTCTGAATCTTAGAATTAAATTAATATTCAGTTATCACAAAAAAAAAAAAAAAAAACGGAAAAAAAAGCTGCTTAAGAAAGGAACAGGGAAAAGCACTGTAATTTCATTTCAGTCTAATTCCAATTTAAAATCTTTGTATCAGCATCCCCTTGGCAAGTTTTCGGTAGATTCATAAGACTCAGCAGAGCAGTATGAGCATGCAGATAACAGACATGAGATCACTAAGCAAACTAGTTTCAAAAGCTTCTGGTTTACATTAAATACTTTTTTAAAAGTACAGAATATATTCCTGAATTTCCTATGTCACTGTCACAAATATCAACTGATTAAATGTTGTTCTTATTTAACAAAAGTACAGATTCTTCCAGCATATTCACAGGCAGACACACAAGCTCGTCCTGTTGACAGAGATTAAACTCAGCACAGCCAGGATTAAAAAAAAGGCTAATGAAGATAGTATTAATGAAATTTGTGTGAGGATTTCTTCCGGTAAGAAAAAATAAAGTAACCAGAATGAGGTTACATGTGACAAAAACATTTCATATTCTGCTGGAAATTTCTTGGATAATGTGAAGATAGGCATCCTATAATATAGTGAAAAGATGTAAAAGACCGTGTAAAGAAAACAAACCTGTCTAGGATGTGATGGAATTACATGAACTAATATTAGTTTTGCCCTTGGAAATTTATATTCACATTTATAGTTATAAATATAAAATCAGATTTATAAATCAAAAATACCCTGAGATGAATTCTGTACCAACTCTTTTCTTGCTATTCATTCATCAATGGCAGGTTTCAAATCAGCCTCTGCTGGAACTTAGGAATGTGAGTGATGCCCTGTTCTCTTTCACACTTTTTATGCAGCTTTGTTCAGTAACTGTATGGAGTCATAGCATATGTATATATACTATAACATATATATATATTTATATATAAAAGTATGCATACAACAACACACAATATTCTCAGATCTCTGATCAAGGTGCCTCCTTTTGGAAAGAATTCTTGGTTATTAGAGAAAAAAAACTCCCCAAGACAAAATGACATGCTAGTTATATATTCCGCCTCGTTTTCAAGACACTTGTACTATGGGTTTGTTTTGAAGTCACTCTTTTGCAATGCAGTTATGTTAATGGAAATTAGGGCTGGAATTACAAAGATGGAAAACTGTGAAAAATAAAAATTCGGGATGCTCTGGATCATTAAAAAGGATAATTAACATTGTTTTGCAAAAACTATGGAAAGCCCATGCAAATTACATCTTATTTTAAATAAACTTGCTATGCATATATACATACTAATTTTGAAAGATGAGTTTCTAATTTTTAGGAGATAAGTTGGAAAATTAATGCTCTCATATTGATGTATTTATTATGTTTAGGCATTTACTATGTTTAGGAAACAGATTCTCCTGTTCAAGGTACAAATCAGTCATGGACAAAGCCACCTTTCCCAAAGGCACCCAGCAATGTGTCTCAGGTCTCACCTGGAGGATCATCTCAGGGATATGCAGTGCAGGCAAATTAATCACAGTGCTTGTTCAACCTTCAAAGTCAGCTGTGTTAACAAAACAAGTTAATAGTGATTAAAAAAAAAATTGTATGAGGGCAATCCTAGTAAACAGGAGTAGTGACTGACCTACTCTTGGAAGAAGAAAGATCTAATTTTCCCCTCACACATTGCATCTACAACCAAAAACCCTAGTTCTTTAAGATGAGAAGGGAATGTGCCATACCAGTGGAAGGAAGTTCACACTAGCAGCATTGCAGCCACACAGCTGTTCCAGTGGATCCCTAAGAAAATGTTTTTCTTAAAAGACATTTATATCAACACGTACTGACAGACCCTGACACAAGTTCCTGTGCATACTTTTCAGTGGCAGTACACTGGTGTATTCTGCTTTCATTTACAGGTGGTCCAGCATTACTTTCCTGAACTGTAGAAATCTTGCTTTACATAGAATTAACACTTCAGTTGACAAAACACTTATTTATTTTCTCCTTTTGGTACATGATTCAGGATGAACATAGCTCTTCCACCTTTCACATAGTATATTTCCAGCTTTCAAAGCAGCTCTTTGGAAAAAGTGCGTTTTCTGATGGGCTTTGGCATGTGGCCTCAGCAGGCAGCAGTGGAAGGTGAGCCCTCAGTGAGGCACAGCAGGAAGCACAGAGAGATTAAGATCCCTCACAGCCTAAGGTAGTGCCTGATACAGACCATGTTAGCGAGCACATTTCTTCTTTCTGCTGGGAACTTTATTGAAATATTTTGGTTTTAACAGTACATAATTTCCTAACACAGTTCCATGTCTTTGAAATTCACCAGTGGTATCTTGACTGCAAGGAGTCCATCCTCCAACAGCTTCCAAGCCTCCACTCAGGTGACAACTGCAGTCAACTTCCATCATACTGTTCTTTAAATCTTGTCTTACCATGCAACCTCTTTACTTTGACCTTCAAGCCAACCAGGATCATGTGTCCTGACCGAACCATGTGACAAACTTGAATTTACTTAGTCTGGACTTTTCAAGGTAATGGGATGAACTCCTGTGTCAAGCAGGGTCTCCAGCAGCCTCAGCCTGCAGGCACTGCTAAGTCTGCTAAGTGGTGTGAAGATATAATTGTGATAATAATAGCACTGCTGAATCTCTATTGAACTAAGGTGTTCTGCTACACTTTTGACCCCTGCACATTTATACACCTTGTCCTGACTCCTCAAATGTTTTCAAAAGGGCTGTTTGTTGCTGCAGTGTCCTTGATGTGCACTTCTGGAGGCTGAGCCAGCGGGTGCTGCAGTGCTTGACAATCTTTAAATGCTTCAATGCTCTTGAATACCTGATTTATTTTGTAGCCTTCCTTCTTTTTGAAGCAGCTTTGAAAACGGTAAGACATACCCAACAGCAGTTCTCAGGCACTTTATGGCCACTGCTTCCCATCAAGTTGGCAGCATCTGTTTGCCAAATGACAAACACAGCCTGGGTCAGGTAAGCTCCGGGTCTCCACGTAACAAATCTGGAGGTGAGCAGAGTTGTTTTTTCCTCTCTCTCATAAAGCTGCCGTTGACACTGCTATGTAAAGCAACAATGTTATTCCTGGGTACAGCTTTGTCTTGTCAAGAATGGCAAAGGTGTTTTCACCTATTGTATATCAAGATGCCTGAGATCCACTTACTGCTTGGCCTACATCTTTTCAAAGAGCCTTCCTAGAATAAAAAATTCTCTCTTATCTCTTTGAATTGCTACTTTGATCACTTCTTTCATCTCTTAAACAGTGACCCATGCTTTCTGATGTTCATCTGGACTAACAAAGCATTTTTAATGATTGACGTTGTCTTTACACATCTCATGATCTCTAACTGCACTGTCGCAGAATATTTCTTCATCACCTTGACTTCTATAAATGTCTATGCTCTTTATAGATACCTTTAACTTTTGCTGTAGTATATAAGATTAAGAGGTTCATGGTGTAGGTAGTAATCAGTAGGTAGAGATGAAACACTATTCTGGAGCACTGTGAAGTGCTCTCATTTTATTCACAGCATGTTTGTTGCCCATGAATTCTGTATTATGTGTTTATCAAGAGATTCAGCATTGATTGGTCAGGGCAAAGAGGGAATTACAGGCAATATGAATAACAGACAAATGTAAAGTAAACTGCGCTTTCCACTGTATACCAGGTAATCATTACTATTTTCTCTCTCCTTTTGATTGCTTTTAAAGTGGAAACTGTGACTTTGTACTATTATTTAGAATGTTCCTGTTTGTGAAGGCACTGGGACCAGAGACTCATTCTGCTGGATTCTGTGTGCACACAGAATTTGTTTTCCAATGTAAATATTTATGAAATCTTTGGTGATGGAAGGGGATGCACCAGTGGCAGCACAATATGCAACACAAACACAGGCAAAAATGCAAAAGTTATATTATGCATATCATATAGAATCAAGCCACATCATATGAAATGCAGTCTTTTTCATGACTGAGCTGGTCATTCATAAGCACTGCCTTGATGATCCTATGCTGATGCATCTAGAGTAAGCACTTATCCGTCTCCAGTGATAATATATAGAAGCATTAGAAAAATCACAGTCTCAGCTTACTGTCCTTGAAACATTAAATTCAACAGTTACCACCACTAACCTCATTAATTCCAAAACATTACTTAAAGCATGCATGTTAAACAAATTCAGTTAACTTCGTTGGAATAATCTAAAAATATGGACACAGTCCATTATTTCAGCTCAGTTAATCAGAAATAGCTCTTTAAAGTCAGTAGCTTATATTTCATAGAAACTTGCTTCCTATAAATATTTTCATAGCTTCACTTTCCATATTTTCACTTTTATTTTTTAACAGAACCATTCAATAGCTTTTCTGCTTATAATATGAATTCTGTTTTTACTAAACAGTTTTACATAGTCAAAATTCACTAAAGAACATGTTCAAAGGATAGTGTTATAAATGAAAAACTAGTTGAATTTGCAGGAAGAAATACTTGCTATATGAAAATATAATGTCATTGAAACCAAGGAATTATCATTAAGATTACTTTAACTATGAAATTACAGTTCTGAAAGTGTAAAATAATGCTCCTTTAATATATTAGCTATAACACTTTTTTTTTTGTTAACGTTCAATTTCATTAAAATCAGAACAAAACAACACTTTTAAAATGACATCTTGAAATTACAGTTTTCTTTTTTTTTTTTTAACTTGAAAATATTAAAGAAAAAAAAAATTATGTGACTTCTGATGCAGAGCTTTTGGGATTTTTTTTTTTTTCATTATCGACTCAGATTTAGACTAAAAAAGAATTTAAAAGTTTTATCATGCCCCAAGTGATAAAGCAGCGATGTCACTAAGTGATCATGTACAAAATTTCTCTACGAAGCAGTTGTGTAATTGTAAAGCGAAGAGGTTCCCAATCAGTACCTCTTTAATGAGTTAAGCCAACATTAAAAGGAAGGCACAGCCCATGGTGGAAATAAATAAACCTTGGTGGAAGATTGCAGTGCAGCCAAAGGCAACTCTATGGATTCAAGGGTGTTGCAGTGAGGTTGTGGAGCTGCAGCTCTACCAATATGTGATGGTTTATTGGAGACATGGGAATGAGATGCTGTGGGATCAGGAGGGATCTGGGGCAGGAATAGAATCTGTGGGTAGAGTGAAATGGGTAGAAAAAGCCAGAAGCTGCAGCACCCAAATCTGTTTTAGTGAAGACTGAGGGTTATTGCTCACTGAAGAGTAAACCAATTTACAGTAAAGGTCATATCTACTGCACTGGGATATACATTTTTAATGAAAATAGCAGGGATTGTGGATGCTCATGAATGAATAGCTGTGCATGAAGACCATCAGTACTGCTGTAACAAACAGATAATGCCCGTAGTTCACCTTTCGAAGCTATTAATCTTCTAACTGATGTCTGGTATCAATATCCTATACTGTTCCTAACTATACAATCAACCAGATATTGTCTTAAAAACTATATGGTCAAAAGAGATTTTCATGCTAGTGCACCTTTAATTTAGGAAGAATGTTTTTCTCTGACAGTAAACCTTTTAGTCACAGATGTTTAGCTTGGTGAAATGAAATAGTTCCCAGTATGCTGAAAGTCTGTCTATGATTAAATGTAATCACTTTTTAATTAACTGGAATTTTCAATATCTTGCAAGTACTCTTTATGAAGTTTTATTCAAATGAGGACATGGTTTACTTTAGTTTTTAAAGTTTGGAGCTCAGAGAAAAGGCAACCAAAGAAACAGTACAGATAAAATGAAGATTAGCACAAAAAGAATGATGCACAAAATCTGCTTAAAGGCTGTGCAGGGTGTATGCACAGAAATGGACCTTGAGCAAGACCTTAACTGTGTATTTGTCTGATAGAAACACCTGTACAGCTGTTCATATGTATCATTATCTTAACTCTAATGTTGTTATTAATTATTATGGTTAAAACTGTAAATGAGTGTATGTGTAGAGCAGTTTCAGCCCCCTCGAGCAGTGGCACAGAGAGCTCCACGTGTGACATCTCCCCAGGTGGACTGGCAGTCCTCCCCCAGAAAGTATCACAGGTGCTGTGCTTCAGCAATGCACTACAGAAGTCTCCAGGGCATCATGAGCCAGATAAAAACTTTCAAAGCCTCATGAAGCATAGAACTGCATTATTACAAATTTACCTTCCTGGATCACCGGGCAGACAAATAGAAAACCATTATAAACCAGAGCAGAAAACCTACTATTATTTCTTTTGAAAAGATCAAAGCTAAACCTTTTCCAACCAAAAATACATAAAAATTTCTTTAATAATAACCAAGGATTTTGTTCTCCCAAACTGAAAAATCTCAATTATATAAAGGACAAACCTTTCATTTCAGTAAATACGTACTATGGAGCAGTGCTTTAATATCATATAAATGTTATAAATATGATATAAAAAGCAGTATTATAAAATAATACTGAACATTATTAAATGAAAACTAAAATTTTAAATACCTTTTATCTCATTAAAAGAGAGATATTCCAAATATATTTTAGAAAATGAAAGAAAAATTTTAACACTTTTTTGGAATTTTTGACACAAAACTTAACTAAAATCAACAGTGATCTATTAAATATTTTGGTTTTAATTGAATTTATCTTCTGAATAATCATCTCTATGTAGCTCTCCTCTTTCAAACAAACATTGTGTTGAACATGCATGAAATTAATTTAAATATATTCCTACATTTTTTTCTCTAGTGGTTATTAATGCTATTCTTCTGGTGTCTAAGTGGGCATTTAGAATGCCACCCACCCACCATTCCCTCTGAGGAGAATTCTCAATCTATTGTATAATCAAATGGAGCAGGAAAGTCTCAGTCTAATTCTTGATGCAGATAAGATGAGACAGATGTATTTCAAGGTTTGGAAATGTATCTGAGAAAGGCATCTAAACAATAAAAACCAATTTACTTGATTCAGGCTCAGGCCAAGCTTCCCTGATTGCACAGGTCCAGAGGGAAGAGGCAATCCCTGCAGTCAGCTTCTTGGCTTACACTAAAAGAAAAGCTCAGTTTGGGAAGTAAAGATTACACGGTCCTTTCAACGCCCCTGATTCGTTTGAGCTGGGTGTCAGCCCTCTGGTCACAGGGTGGATGTTTTGTCAGGCAGGAGCAATCCTCCTTGCCCTCAAGAGTATGGGTGAAAGGAGGTAAACCATCCATTTTGCTACTTTTCTTGAGATTTGTGAGGTGCTTCTGCAAAACAGCAGCGGCACTGCCTGCACCTACGCTGGGGTGGCATAGCTCAGGGAAGTTTGGGATAGCAGATGCATAATCATTATATGTGAAAATATTTCTGTCTCTGAGAATTAATCGCAGCAACTTAAGGGATGCCCAAATTGTCTCTCTGCCCCCCATCTACATGGTGACATTCTCTGAGGGAAAGTGTTTCTCTGCACCCAACAAGGTGAAGGAAGAAACCATGGTGAGGAGGAAGCTCTTTCTGTCCTTCCCACAGACTGGCAGCAACATGGATTTTTGTGTTGGCAGCGTAAGACTCTGTGATGGTCACGAAATGGGACTGCAACCAGCAAGCATCCGGTGGCAGGAGCTGGGAAGGGGCGGCATTGGAACAAGTAAAAAGCAAAGGAGTTTCCTTCCTTAGGAAGAGAAGAGAGCAATTGGCTTGATTTAAAAAGGCCTAGCTTCTAAGCTCTAATTAAAACTTCAAATGAAGGGGAAAGGAGGATGAAGGGAATGTGATTGTAGCACTTTCTTCTGCAAAAACTGCTCAGTCCGGGGGTCCCATTCATCTCCAGGAGGACATTCCGCCCTCACAAAACCAGCCCAGCCTGGCACCAGCCTGCACAGCCCTGGCTGCTCGTTAGAGCCAGGCACAAGTGCTCAAAGGACGTGTGAGCTGGATGAAAGGGACATTGGCACAGCTGTGTGGGGAAGTAGCTGTCACTCGTGGCTGTACCAGCATGGGGCTTTCGTGAACAGCAAAGCTGCTTCTCGTCTCTCAGATGCTCTCTATGGCCTCATTGCCAAGATCACCATTCACACTTTTCACGGAAGTTGAGGATGGGATTCCTTCCAAAGAAGGGTCAGGGTGGGGAAGCTACAAGACTGAAATCTGTTTTCAAAATGAGAGATCTGCTTCATAGTACAGACACTGTCAGCCTGTGGCTTGGAGTGTGGACCAGGTTTGAGCACACATGTACAGAGCCTGGGTGAAGCAAAGATAGTTTACTACTGGTGAATTCATAGAAAAAACAGTGCTCAGAAAGCACCAAGGCCAAGTGTGGCATAGGGTGGGCTGCCAGCCATGTACTTAGGGAAAGCTAATGGAGAAAATGTGTGGGAAATTACAGCCACTGCTATGGCATGTGAAGGAGAGGTGTTAAATTTGTAGGGGGCATAGGTTAATGCAGAGGAATCCCAAATGCACGCTGGATATACATTTCCATTTTACCCATAATAACCTTTCCACTTCCCATTTAGGCCTGAAGGCACAAGCTGTGGGTTACCTCCAGTCAGATTGTGTCCAAAACCCATCTCTATATGTAAGGATATTTTCCACTCTGTAAGAGCAATCTGACCTGTGCTACCTGTGCAGCAGGTGTGAGCCTGATTCCACTTTGGGCAAAGCTGCTGCTTGCCAGTGATACAGGCAATTAAGGTTTGGATGGGAGTGTGAGCTCAAGCCTGCAGCTCCCTAGCAGCACAGACATAGTCTGAATTTCCTTTCCTCAGGGAGGTTATGTCCTCTCCTGAATAAATATATAGCTATTCTTGCTGTGTACATCTCCCCATTGCCACTGAGAGCATCTATACATCAATAGGGTTCTATATTTTTAAATTAATGCATCATTATGTACTGTCACAGCGCTGGTAATGCAGACTTTTCTCCATTAACATATTTTTCAAAAAGTTTTTATGCTGCTAAAAGAAAAACTGCCTTGAAAAATGTTTCTTTCTCCCACATAATATTTCAGTTTAAAATATTGCCATTAATATCAATAATAATACTCTAAGAAGTATTCTTGCTTTTTCTAAAGTGGCAATTGAAGTAGTGGCAATTGAAAGTAGTCCTGAAAGATTTTTATTTTCTTTCAGTGTTGTCTTTCTCAGATCGTGTATCTGGCAGAAGAGAGTGCCTATGGGGAAAAGGGGAGAGACAAGACCACAGTCACTAACATAGAGTATTTTAATACAGAATCCAAATGAGTGCTGCAGCCTTTGTTTGGGTAATAAAGGAACAACTGATGTAGTGAAAATATACAATAAAAAATAGCCAATGTTTTGATACAATAATGCTCCCATTGCTATAGGGATTTTTCTGCAGTTATTTAGTTGTGTAAATCATGTGTGTATATATATATATAAATAAAACCAAGCTTCATGCCAAATCTTCAGGCAATTTTTACAGCCATTAGCAAGGCAAACATCAAGTACAGGAAGTTTCTTAACATAAAAATAAAAGAAAAGCAGGAAAAAAAGTCCTTTTACAAGCTTAAACTACCCAGACAATGCATCTTCTATCTGCAGGCACACAAACATACTGGAAAACAAAGCCTGTCCTGAATAGCTAACAATAAATCTAGAATCATAGAGCTGGGCTTTAAGGTGTCCTCTTACAACCTGCACTGAAGCAGCACCAAAATATATGTAGCACCCTGTATCTCAACTGTCCTTGAGAACCTTCAGTACAGCATCTCCTCAAGGCTTTTCCAGTATTTCATACATATTGGGAGTGTTATTGTATAACATTCATCTTAAATTGGCACATTTTTCATGAAACTTCTTATTCTATACCAAAGACTGTGGAAAATAATGAATCACTGAGTTTTTTAGTACAAATTGTATGTACTGGAAGACTGATAACTGTATTTGTCACTCTTGTCTTTTTCAAATTGAGCCCAGATTATTCAACTTAATCTTGCTATTCTTGTAGGGTTCCTTGCTTCTCTTAAACCAACACTAAAGCTGATATACAGTCTAGATAAAGCCTTGTGATGGACAAACAGCATTGAACCATGAAGGAAAAAAAATAAAAGAAAGGCTTGCTCTGTCAAGCTCATCATACATACAACCAACTAAGAGCTGGTTTGCCTTCTATTGATCAAAGACCTTTACACAGATCAAGGCAGCTCCTGCCCTCCATGGCGAGTTAGCACCACTGAGGACATAGACGCTGCTACCCTCATTTGCACAATGTGAGAGCCTGCCCTGAAAATCTCTCTGAGTTGTTTTAGATTTCTATTCTGTAGAAGAAAGAGTATTACAGATCTTGCAGTAATTAAGCTCTGCATACTGCATCTTCCAGCCAAATGCTTTCATTTTTAATAACCATTTATTTTCTCCTTTTTATATTTTTTTCTTTTTGCCTCTGCAGAGTGCAGCAGCTCAAGATTCAATGGTGCTTGAACAGGGGAGGCTTTGTAAACTGAATCAATAATGCTTAAAATTTAATTAAGCTGTTGCATCTGAAGAACTGACTCCAAAAGTATATGTGATCCATCATGATACAGCCAGTGCTGTTTCAACTACAGCAATATAAAAGTGCCCATCCTTTCATTGTAAGCCTTTGGCAACATGATATTTTTCTGCAGAGACACAGAAGAAAAGAACAAAATCCAGCCAGGAACTCCCTGCAGTTTACTTTGAAGTGTTCAGCACTCTTTGACCTTCATAGCTAAGCATCCTTTCAAGCCCTACAAAACATGCATGGATTTCTGATCCCTAAATGTTTGATTTTCTCAAGGTGTTTGGCTGTCCTTGCAGAGAATTATCACTGGAAAGGAGAGCAGGAAGAATGTGAGTCAGGGCAATCCCAAGCACAAATACAGGCTGGGAGAATGAATTGAGAGTGAGATTTGGGGATATTTGTTGATGAGAAGCTCAGCATGACCTGGCAATGTCTGCTTGTGACCCAGAAAGCCAACTGTAGCCTGGGCTGCACAAAAGAAGGGTGGCCAGCAGGTCGAGGGAGGGCATTCTTCCCCTGTACTCTGTTCTTGTGACCCTACCTGGAGTGCTGTGTCCAGCTCTGGAACTCTCACCATAAGAAGGACATGGATCTTCTGGACTGAGTCCAGAGAAGGGACGTGAAGATGCTCAGAGAGCTGGAGCACCTCTCCTATGGAGACAGGCTGAGAGAATTGGAATTGTTCAGCCCAGAGAAGAAATAGCTTTGTGGAGACCTTACAGCACCTTCTGGTACCTAAAGGGGCAACCAGAGCTGGAGAAGGACAGTGGACAAGGGCTTGTGGTGTCAGCACAAGGGGGAAATGGCTTTGGGCTGAAAGAGGGTAGGTTTAGATTAGGTGTCAGGAAGAAACTCTTTACTATGAGGGTGGTGAAGCACTGGAACAGGTTGCCTAGAGAGCTTGTGGATGTCCCTCCCTGGAAGTGTTCAAGGCCAGTTTGGATGAGGCTTTGAGCAAATGGATCAAGTGTGTGGCATCCCTGCACATGGTGGGGTGTTGAACTAAAAGATCTTACAGGTCACTTCCAATCCACACTATTCTGTGATTCTCTGAGTTGTTTGGGGTATCATTTTTGTGCCTGACTTGTAAGGTGAAAAGAAATTTTCCGGCTCATAAACCCTGAGCAAAGGTGGCTTCTTGAGAAATTGCAAATACCTCTAACACCTTGGGAGTGTGCTTGGGGCTGGGAAGGCACCAGGACTCCCTTGACACTTCACAAAACACTCACACTAGCTCTTTGGGCTTTGCAAGCAGATCCCTCAGAGCCTGACACATTCATTAAACTAGAAATTGTAAGTAGGCAGCCCAAGCTTTTAAATAAATTTTATTTTATTTTAAAATGTATGTCCTAAATCACCACACAGTTGAACGTTTTACCTATCTGGCTTTTCATTCTGAATGTCTTTCATGGGTCTTATTCCAACTAAGTATAAGAAAGAAAAAGAAAAAAAAAAAAAAGGAAAAGGAAAAAAAAGGATGTCATGCTTTTGTACATAATGCATGAACAGAACTTTTATAAAATTCTGAAATATTAAAATGGAAGTTTATTATGTTGTATAATGATTAATAATATTTTATGAATGTATGAGAAATTTCCTAGAGAGATATTTGAAAAGAACTCAGAACATGGCTTTGTCACAGCTCTTTCAATGCTCTATTTTATGTGTGCCAAAATTATTCTTTTTTAACATGTTCTGCATTTCTCCACATTGTGCTTACTCTGCCTCACCCCGTGTTAGCATCACTGCATTGCATAAGAGCTCGAGGAGAAGGGACAGCTGGTTATGGCAGAGTCAGCTGGTGATGTTGACAAGTTCCTTGATACACTAAAAAGCCAGGGAAAAACGGGTCATGCTGTAAACATCAAAGTTAATTCGCACCAGAGGCTGCGGGAATATGCAGGTCACATCACAAGGTGTTTATACTAAATATCCTAGAGCAGTAATATCACCTCCACCTGGGCATGGTTCCTGCTTCTTACATGGAATGGCGTAAAAGATCCCTCCTGCCACCTCCCAGTCACTCTCTGATGCAGGAATGCTTCCCTGAGACATTTAAAAAAACACCATAATATACACTCCTTCCTTAAGCTTCTACAAAAATAAAGAAAATATCAGAAGTTTTTACTGAAGTCCACAGAAATATAGCCCGAGTTGCAGAAGTTGACACGGCACCCTAAAAGCTGAGTAGGAGCCTCACCAAGATGCATTACTAAGAAATTACTGACTAGATTCAAGCTAAGACAGTATTTTTCAATTTATAGACACATAAATTTCATAAAACAGAGTTGTGCTCCAAAAGCATTTCTACTTTGGGTCTGTTTTTCCAGTATTATTCATTTTCAAAGGAGTAATTCAAGATTTTTTTGTCATATTTTCAAGATTTGAACTTTTCCAATCCACAAAGCATAAAAACTACCACTGCTTCAAAAGTTACTCATAAAGTCATATTTTTTAAAAATACAGGTTACAATGCTGCAAGAAAAGGTACTTTTTAATATATTTTTGAAGTGTTTTTCCATTGACTTTTAGCAAGATAAACTTTCTATATTAGCAATTAGAAATGAAAAGTAGTTATCTTGACAGTTTTTGCAAGGTGGTTTGGGAAGTGCTATGTTTTGGAGGATTTGGGATTTTTAGTGCAGAGGGAGAAATCTCAGAAAATTCCCCTACTAGTACTTCTGAGATAATCTCTTTTCTGAAGTATATCTGTAAAAGATGCTGCAGAATGGGTTGGAACAGGAAAATAATTGAACTGGGGTATGGTCAATGCTTTATCTATTTCACTTTACAGCAATTTCTCTGCATAAAAGACCCTAATCAGACATTGCCTGCATTCCTAATGCCCTGCAAAAAAAGAGGAATGTGCTTACCTAGGAGTAAAACATATGGACTATAGGATAGGAAGAAATAGGGTCATAACTCTGGCTCTTAACACCTGTTGGCTCCCCAGTAGCCATCAATATACTGATGTGTGTTTCTTTTGTGAAAGCAGCAGCATCATAAAATTAGTAGTTGTTCAGGGCATAAAGTGGACCACTGTTTCCAAATTTTGTAGCTTTTGGAATATCTAATTCAGGGTCTAAATTTATGGTGCTTTTTCCTACCGTGCCTCCACACATTTGAAAAATTGCCAGCGTTTCCTGATCTGGCTTTTACAGGTTGTTTCACAGATCTGCATACTCAGCTCAAGCTATTTAGCTGTATGTACAAGCAATTTGAACAAGCATTTTGTTTCTTCTACTTCATAAAATATCCATCAAGCCTAAATATGCACTCCTGATCATTTTTCCCCCTGAGGTTTTTCTTCAGACTTACTCCATGGTCTCTGTCCTTTCCCTAGTCTCTTATTTCCACTCTGTCTGTTGTTTCCAGCTGACACATTATCCGTTTCATAAGCCATGAGCTGTAAGTTATTTCCACAGAGCAACATCAGTTAGCCCTGGGTTTTCCAAGCTGCCACAGTCAGTGACTCCAACATGTTGCTTTGGCTCTCTCCCACTTGCTTTTCCCACCTCCCTTTCCAAAGACTTTCCCTCCAGCATCTGCCTTATTAGGCTGAGGGACAAGCCCCACACTAAGGGACTCTTTTCAAAGCACAACAGGGGCCTCTAAGGAATGCAAAATCCTGAGCATACCCACTAGAGTTGGTCCAAGGCAAATGAAGGCTCCTGGATACCAGTTCCATGTTTTCCTTATCCTAACTCTTAGAGAGCAATTCCAGTCCCAATGCTCTCAAGTTTCCAGTGTGCATTCCCTATGCATAGGGCCTAGGCTAAATGCTTGAGTCGTATGTCAAGGATATCCCTTAACCCTTAGATTAAATTGTGGAGCAGTGCCATGGTGCTTCACTGAGGAGATTGTCCTCCCCAACACGTCTCATATCTAAAGCTCACACCTGGGGACACACCAAATGCTGATCTGTGCAGAGCTGTGGCCCCGTGCCTGTGAGAGGTCAGTTTAGAGGGATGATCTCACATAGGAGAGAGGATGATACTGTCCCTGCAAAAGGGACCTGCAGTCATTGAAGTAGAGATTGTTCCTCTCCGTAGATAATCTTCATTCTGACTAGTCTTGAACTTGTTAAAATCAGTGACAGGATTGCAGTGGGCTTAAACTGATTTAGAATTTTTCCCACCCTATTTGAAAAATGTAAGATTGAGCCTCAGTAAATTTTCCTTCCATTAAAAAAAAATATTAGCAGAAATATACAAAACCCTCAGAAATACTCTGTTCTTCAGAAGACTTTATATGGTAGATGACAATTCAAAATAGACCTATTCTGGTATGTTATTAGGATATAACTGGGCACTTGCTCTGGGAAGATAAAGAGCTGTGCAACCTTGCACTTCTGGAGCCATCTGCTTTCAAACCACATTATATTCGATAAATTCAATAAGAATTCATAAGGAATTTGAAGCTTCTATCAGATCATCTAGAAGAAAAAAAAAGAAACAATTATAAAAAACTTGGAACTGAGTACTTTTTTTTATTCTAAACAAAAATTTGTCTGATACGAGGCTTACTTCTTATTTAAAATGGCCTTGAGAAACTGATCTGAATTCTGCTACAGGTAAAAAACAGTGTAAGTTTCAAAATCACAAGACAGCCATCTTAAGGACATATCTTGGATAGAAGGACATATGAGGAACAAAATAATTACATATAAATTTAATCTAGGGTAGTTTATGTTCATGACGCAACAGATGAGGCAATATGAAACTATATTGGTGGGGTAGAAAGCTTATTTAAATACATTTGAATAAGTTATTTCCTGAAGTCTGGATAAAAATAGGACAGAGTGTGTGTGGGCTATATTACTGAGACATGTTCCCATTCAAAATAGACATATTTCATCAGTTTTTCCTTTCAATAATCCAATTGTCAGTTTTATAGTCCATAAAAAAAAATGTGCAGAAGGGATAGGAAATGACTTTCATACATATCCTGACTGCTGAGTTGCTCTGTTTCACTACATTGCCCTGCAGATGACTGACAGCTCTGTAATCAACTTCAGACTGGATTTAGTGGTTCCACATCCCATTCTCTCATTAATTATTGAAGGCATTTTTCTCTGTTGCATGCCGGGTCATTGTATCCACTGTGCTTATATTTGCATCTCCTGAGCAATGGAGGAGTTGTTGTTGAACTGGGAATCAGTCATCACATGCACACACACAAGAAAAGATGAAGAGGAAGAAAAGTAACATAAAAGAGCCATAAAAGTGTTTGCAAGAGGCCTGGAGCAGCTCCACTGCTACCTGTGAGGTCTCAGCACACTGTGTTCAGAAACAAACCAGTCGCTTACAAGAGAGGTTCTTGTTTTGCAAATGCTTTTTGTTTTATTCTAAACAGAATAGTTTTTGGGTTTTGTTTTTGGGTTTTTTTTTTTACTGTTAATGGTGCTGTTCACCCATTTCTTGCTGTCTGCTTAATTGGACAGTGCAGAAGAAAAAGAAATATTCCTGAGAACCTGCATGTACAAATAGCATCAGAGTAAAATCAGTGCCCTCTAAATGCCATATGTACTTAAGATTATATTTTTTTCTGAATTATTCAGTTAATGCTAAAAAATGCCATGTTCAGAGTTCTTTCTTGGAAGACCAGGTGACTGATCAATTAAATATGCCTATAGAAATAGGTCAGGTACACATCTTCTCATCCACTCCTTCTCTTGGCAGCTCTGTGCAAAAGTAATTAATATATAGCCTTCTTTGTCAGGCTATAGGTGCCCAGCTAATATATAATAATATAAAAGGGTCACAGAATCACAGAATGGTTTGGGTTGCAAGAAACATTGAAGATCATCTCGTTGCAACCCCCCTGCCACAGGGAGGCCTTTCACTGGACCAGGTTACTCCAAGACCCATTCAGCCTGGCTTTAACACTTCCAGGAATGGGGCAGTTACAACTCCTTTGAGCAACCTGTTCCAGTGTCTCACCACCCTCAGAGTAAAGAATTTCTTCTTTATGACTAATCTAAACCTAATTTGTTTCAGTTTAATGCCATGTCATCACATGCCCTTCTACAAAGTCCCTCTCCAGCTCTCTTGTAGCCCCTTTAGGTTCTGGAAGGTGGTCTAAGGTCTCCCTGAAGGTGCTCTAAGGCCTTCTGTGCTCCAGGCTGAACAACCCCACCTCTCTCAGCCTGTCTCCATAGGAGAGGTGCTCCAACCCTCTGAGCATCTTCATGTCCCTCATCTGCACTTGCTCCATCAAGTCCATGTCCTTATGTTGGGATCCCAGAGCTGGATGCAGCAGCTGCCTTTTTCTTAATTCACAGTATCATAGAATGGCATGTTTGGGTTGGATGAGGCATATGGATATGATTGGATATGGTTTATGCTAAACCATAAACTGAAAATCTCATATCTACTTACAATTAGTTTCAAAAATAGCAGGCTAACTCACCTACTCACCCATCTCCCACTCCCACTACTCCTAAGCTCTCTGACTGTATCCTTCATAAGTACCCACCTGCCTGCATTGACGTGATGATAATTTCACAGTGCACCAATATCCTACCTATGAAAAAGAAAAAACACCAATTTCTGACCTCATGGGCATGTTCCATGAGCAACTGTCCATGCTTAGAAGAAAACAGAAATTTCATTTAAAAGATAATGCTGAGGTTTCAAAATTGACTTGCTTATAAAAAAGAATAAAATTTAAAAAACACTGATGAAACAAAAGTCAGGGGAAAATGTCTGTCTAAATATTAGAAAGTTTGATTTTTTGTTTTAAATAAAAGAATTACTTTAGAAAATGCATCAGAAGAAAGAGTTGAATATGTGTGTTTCATGTTAAAATATTGAGAGTTCCAGACACTCCAATTTTAGTGTAAAACAAAAAGGGCCATAATATTGACATAAATATGTACAGTAGACTATTTTGGTAAGTTTTTTCTAATGAATGTTTTTTCTAACTTTAGTAAATGAGTAGGGACATAACCCAAGATTTATAAGATCTTAATTCCATATTTTTGCATGTTGCCAAGGGAACACAACTGGGAGGGACTTCTGATGTTACTGAAAGCAGTTCCTTCTCATATTAGCCACAGCACTGTATATCTCAACAATGGAAAACATAAATAACCAATCTGGAAATTTCTGTTAAGGGTACATCTCAAAAATTGAGACTGTTGATACACACCTTCAGGGGCAGGACTGATGTCTAAACAACTGAACTGAGCACACTGTAATGAACAATACTTGATGATACTTGGAAAGATAAATTATTCATCTCTAGAGGATGAACAAATGACTATTATTTAAAAATTGGATTTTTTTTCATGATGTATGAGAATGGCTGAATTTGTGTATAAGCAAATACTGAAGGCTTTGAAGAAAGTGCAGAATTTGATCTATGATTAATAAGTTGAATCAGATGAAAAACACTTTCAGCAGGCTTTTGAACATAATAAAATAGTGTTATTAGAAAGGTACCATGTAGTGGGACTAAACGTATGAGCATAAAATTTATTCATGAGTTCAGCTGAAGTAAGAAATACCATAATTTCTCTAACACTGGGAAGAAGAACAGGCTTTCTTAATGTTACAAACTGGAAAAACAGCTATTATATGTGAAATCATTTCAATGCATCTTGCTGCACAAACCAATACTGCTGCTAAAAGAAGGCATTGTTTTACATGTAAATAAGTTTTGAAACACTTCAAGTAGCAGACTCACAAACACAGGTCTCTGTAATATTTATTCCAGGTGACATTTTTAGCCATTAAAATTGTTTCTCTTGAAATATGTATGGAATATTTTCTCATGCTAGAAACAAAAATATTGAAGTTAATATCAAGAACAATTTTTTAAAGTTTCTTCATAGTCAGTAAAACATCAATAACTGTTCAAAAATGAGGTTAAGATGGAATAAAATATCCATTTTCTTTCCCTCTCAAAAAGAAACATTCTTACAAAGATAATATGCCAGTGCTTTTGTGTTTCTTCACCACTTGGCTTATAATTAACTAAAAGATTAACTTAGATATAATTACATAACGGCACAGAATGAACATAATAAATGAGAAGGCTTTGCTAATCTTACTCTCCCTTACTGCTATTCCAATGATCACATTAAAGAAAAAAAGCATCTAAAAAGTTCTCAGTTACATTTGTTGGAACTTAGGTTAATTAGCACATGGGGTATCTTCATGTCAAAATCGTATTCCCTTCTTGAAAATCTTTACTACTTTCTTTATAGATTTCATATGCTTTAAAAAAACCCAGTAGCCTGTAGACCAAGGAATGTGGATTCTAACTGAACAGCTCCATGAAAGGAGTCATGAGGATAGAGCTGATATTTGAAGACAAGGTAAGATTTGGCTTTTAGAAATAGAGGAAAGAGAAAGGATTTTCAGAAGAATGCCTAGTAGAAGACATTATTTTGTGTGGATTCTCTGCTCAGTAATAGTCAGAAATTTTCATTGAAGATTTCTGGGACAGCAAGAAGAATCCAGAAGTGCTCTGTGACATCACCTGTACTATCTCACCTCCAATATGAAAAACTCCTTCAGCATAAGAGAAAAAAAATTATCATCCATATCATAATATCACATCCCTGACAACCATCATCTTCCCCATCATAAAGATAATGACTCTGCCAGCCCTTTTACTAATATTGAGAAACTCATCAAAAATAGTAATAATATTTCTTCTAATTTCCTATTTAAATGTAATTGAGTTCAGATTATACATAATAGCTCCTGTGCTAATATAATATTTTCAGTTTAAATAATCCTTAATTTTTTCTCCAGAATTGTGCGCTACATTTTCATTGAATGCTCTCTAGGAAGGCTGGAATTATCTCATCTGAGTTGTCCCAGGATCACATCTGTCATATTTAAGGATGCACCATGCTGGTGGCCCATAGACAATGTGTTTCCAGCTGATCCACTGATTACTCTCCCTCACTCTGTTATTTCCAGCTTACAAACACATAGCTGGAATCAGCTTTTTCTGTAAGCCTCAATGCATAACCTTGCATTTCACTTTGTTACAGCTCATCCCCTTCCCACTGGTCAGCTTTCAATGTCATTTCAGTCTCCTTATACAATATTCTAACAGCTGACTGGTGCCAAGACTGAGTAACAGAATATAACTAATAATGTTGTTATAAAGATTATTTTTTATGGACAAGTTCCAAAAATCACATAATCAAACCTGACAGACTGATTTTCACCTCTTTGAATATGCAGAATAGTAGAGGTCTATGAGCAGGAGCTTCACACAACTCCTGCTAGAAAACCAACCTCTTCTTCTCTTTGAAATGGGACATTTATGGAGACCAGACTGAACTTTTGAGAATGCTGCTTTCCACACAGATTCCCAAAATACAGTTATGTGTGAAGCATATATGCACATACCTGTGTCCTGTTCTTTCAGGTAAGCTCACAGCAACCTGTATGTACCTATTTCAGGGTACCCAAGTTTTGACACGCTATGGGTCTTTCGATCCCACATTTCACTTCTACATTTCCAAATATAAACCAGACAAAATTGTAAGTGGCTGAATATAGTTCAGTATTTCTGTACTGGAAATAAAAGCTTGTTTTGTCTCTTCTATTCTAATCCAAACCTCTTTTCCATAAAGCTGGTAGTCCCACAGTAGTTAGAGGAGAAGGAGGGAGAAGAGGGACAACCATCATCCCTTTTCCTCATGAGTAGAAGTTAATTTCTACATGCTGTCGTAGGTAGAAATACTAGACTCAGTAACATTCTACTTTTTTTTTCCTACCTGTATGTTCAGAGCATCTAAGAAAGTTGCCTATAGAGAGAGGTTGTGGATCTGTTTCATCAACTGGAAATGAAAACTTTTAAGGTTTGTTCTCATTTAAGTTCTGCATCTTCTTCAGCTAATATTAAGAATGCACAAAAAGAAAAGCAATATTGTCTTCATGTAACAACATACAGATGAATAATCTGGTCCTCCAGGTGAATGGGATTTGAGACTGGGAATTTATCAACAGTACTAGGAAAATGGCATTTTTTATTTAAGGCAAATTTCTAGTTATAAGGATGAACTGTAGAAAAGAAATGACAATGAAACTGTCGCTGTCCAGAAACTGAAATGGGTGCAAGAAAATTGCACGGATGAAACAACAAGTGAAACAAAACTAGTTTGCATGACAGGCACAAATATCAATTCATCTGCCTGTGCAGGCAGCAGCATTTTCTTGGTCACCTAGTGCGAAAAGTGATTTTTATCAGAAAACATCAAACTTTACCCAGATAATAATCCATTCAGGTATTTGACACATCTGAGCAGCACCATTATTGTTATTTTCTGTGTATGGAAACTCACGTAGAGAGACCTGTAACAAATAAGGAATTTATGGGTTCTTTAAACTACAGATATTAGTCCAGTCTTTGGGTCACCTTTTCTCATACTGAAGGCTAAAATAAAGGACAGGGAATTTTCTCATTCAGAATAAGTCTGGAATTGTGTCAGATTAGTGATGAAAGTCTGTTCCATGGTCAGCTTTCGGTCTATTTCTGAAGGAGGATGATAGGTGAGATGGTGGGTACCAGCTAGAGGTGGTAGGTAGAATTAAGCCCAGAGTTTTCTTTACAGCCTCTGGAGGAAAACAGACATTTACACACACGATGTGCACATCAGACTTAATCTCATCCTAAAGCAGGTTTCTAAATTGATCAGATTAATCATGCATTATTTTGCATATTTCCTTTTATGGACTATAAAAGGTAGCTGTGGGAGTAAACTCAGATATAAATATTGAAGTTGCTGCAGGCTAAAATTAGTGAGATGAAACACACCCAGGAAGACAAATGTGCTCTCAAAGACCTAGAAATTCTCTATTTAAAACAAACCCAAACCAAAATCATTGTTTATTTCCACTAAGAGTTTATAGTTTTGGTATAAAACAAAGGTACCCATATCCTTTCAGTATCCTTGAAGCATTTTAAATATGCATGTTGTGAGTATTTTAATATATTAATCTTCAGTGGACTAGTGAGTTCAGATTTCTTTTTCAAGTTTCAATGTTTTCCTCACCCTTACCACCCCTATGATTTTCTAGTTATTTTCAAATACCATTGCTTTTATCTTCAAATATATAAAAACCATGGAAACATAAATCTTGACAGGATCTCAAGAGAGCATGTATTAATCTGTCCCCTAGATATGAGATAAGATGGGCATATCTTAACCATTTCTGTCAGATACTTTTCTGAAAGCATTTTCTTAAAAAAATCCAGTGGGGTAGATTTTACAGCTTCCTTGGGTAATCTCTTCCAGTGCTTTACTCCCTGGTAATCTGAACGTGTTTCTTATTACATGTTTGCAAGTTAAACTAATTCGTTTTTCCCTTATCCCCTGTGGATGTAGAAAGCAATTAATCATCACCTTTTTTATAATACAATTTAACATATTAAAGATAGCCAACCTGTCTCAGTCTCTGTCTTCCCTTCTGTAGACAAAAGGAGTCAAATTTTTTCAACCTTTCCTATAATTCATGCCTTATAAACTTTTTTCTCTTACTGTTTCTCCTTCAAACTTTCTGGGTTATGTCTATCTTCGACTACAGCGAAACTTAAGATTTTACAATGTAACAGTGGTAGGTGAACTTTAATCATTATTTCTCATATCTTACTTCTCACATGGTCTTAATGAATCCCAGAATGAGAGTCACCAGTTCTGAGTTATTGTCTCTCTGTTGACTTTCTTTCTCCTCAGAATGTACTATCATTCCCAGGTCTCACGTGGCACATTGCTGCCTTGTGAGCTATCCCTCATTTGGTAGTTACACATATGATTTCTTCTTCAGGGTGCAGTGCCTTTTACTTCTCATTATTGAATTTCATCTTGTTAGATTTCATCTTATCTCCCCAGTTTCTCAAAATCATTTTGAATTTTAATGCTGCCTTGCAGGTTGCTTGTGACCTCCCTCCTGGCCCTGCTTGAATTCATCAGTGCCTCACAGATTAGAAAGAAAACTGATAATATTACTAAGCTAATCAGTGTGTGAAATGGAAAGTCTAAAGCAATGGTAGAGAGTGAAAAACATTGCTGATATTAGTTGGGAATAAATGCCTTGTGGGTAGCTGCCAGTTAGGAGATATCAACTCTTACATGATGCTTCTCCTGACACTGCATATTTTGAGACTATTTAGTACCTGCTTAGCAAAATGATGATTTGCAAACAGAGCATAACTTTCAAGTCTCTAATTCTTTTATCTCACGCATGTGTGCTGAGAACTTGTGTCAGCCTTCTATGTGCCAGAATGATGGGTCTGTCTCAACTGGATGAGTATCCTGAGATGGGAGGCCACATGGGATGTGTAAAAATGTTTGTTGGTGTCACACCAAAGGAAAAAAAAACCCAGTAACACATTTTCTAGGACAAAGCTATAAAGCTATGCAGGTCAGAAAGCAATGAAAGTTGACTGTTTCAGCAGGACAACTGCAGCATCTGAGATACTGACAACATTGGTGGGAGGCACATAGACAACATACCAATGTCTGCAGCCCAAGATCTGCACAACACACCTCCCATATTTTATCAAGGATTATACACAGACTGCAAGTTTTCCCATTTTAAGATGTGGAACGTGAACTGCAGTGCAGCTAGGAGCAAAGTTTCCATACAAATTTAACATAAAGTAATCAACTAAAGAGTGCATGTTGCCTGACTGAAGGAGATAACAAAAAAGAAAAAGGATATTAAAAGGGATAAAGAAGGTATTAATTATATGTAAATCTGTAGATTACATCTTTTAATTTGGAAATTGTCTTCTGTATTGGGAACAGGGGGTCAGGGATTCTGGAGCTCCTGAGAGCCTGTAGTCAGACAAGGGGTGTGAGATAGCAAACATCAACAGACATGAGATGCAGACTCTGGAAGGTGCATCCAAAAATTATTAAAAAACCTAAAAATCAATAAATCTATTTTGTATTCCTTTACCTAAGTCATTAAAGGAAATATTGATCAGGAACCACCTTACAGGTATACAGGAAATATACAGATATACCTGAAATATCTTCATAGCCTAGCAATGAATCACTAACTGTGGTGTGAGGATGTTTTTTACTCAGCTGATAGTGACTCTGTCTCATCCTTTCATACCAAATACTTAAGCAGCTCTTCTCTGCCTGTCAGAATTAAATCAAGAATGGTTATTCAATAACTTCTCTCATCTTCTATAGAAAAGGTTAATCTTAATATATTTTTAGTGACATATTTCTGTTCTATCATTTTTCAAAAAATATATGTAATTCAGATTCTTCATTGCCACCATGCATAGCTTTTTTTTGTAATTGTTTAAAAACTTTCAATATTTCCCTCTTACTAGGCAGTCTGCAGCATACTTCATACATCTGTTTTTCTCCTTTTACATTTATTCAGAAATACTACATCTTTTCACTTTTGCAGTCACTTCTTCATGAATGAGAGCAAAAATAAACTCTTTTAATATGTAGAAAAATTACATCTTAAATTTCCCTCAGATATTAATTCTTTTTGCGTAAACACTCCGGTTTTACGACTCGCTCTAATCTGTCTCTTAAATGATAATACACAATTTTTATGGCATTTCAAGATTTCAAATTTTTCCAATAGCCTCCTGTTATCTGAATATTCCTGTAGAGATGCCTCAACTGCTCATCAGGCAACTCTCATTTTCCTCTGGCAGTTTTCAGCTAGCTTCCATGTTTTTAACATTCTCGTTAAACAATCTTTACCAAGATGATTAATTGTGATGCTCTTAGGTACTCTTCCCTTGTTTTATCAGCTGTACATCCCATGCTCCTCATAGACTTTCCTCAATGAGCACTGGCCAGGAAGATCTGGGTCAGAAACTTTCTGCGACTTCCATAAGAAAATCTTCCATAAGTAACTCTAAAAGGCTCCTACCTGACTGTATAAGCCCATACCATTATATGAATTTGGGGGAACAGACAGAAGCATCTCTTGTTATTCTGATGTCTGTTACAGTGCGGATACTGCAACACGCGTAGCAGACAACGAGGCCCGTGGAAAAGAAATATATATGGACTGATTCTTGATAGATATTTCAGAGATGTTTATTTCTCCAGCCGCATGGCCGGGATCTGCCGAGAAACTGCTCAATCACGGGACCCGAGGGTCCTTGCCTGCGCAGGGGAACACAAACCAACCAATGGGGAACGAGGCTGACCAGGGGCAGGGAAACCCCGTGCCTCCCCCCAGGACCCCTCTCCCAGGACCACATGGCAGGGGGAGGGACCCCAAAATTTCACCCGTTTATTTTTAATAAAAAGAGATTTAAAACTTAACATTGAAAACAACTGGATAAACATGAGATAACAAGGACAGTTTCAAAACAAAACAAGCCACCCTCCTGAGTCTTTAAATGTCTAAACAGATTATCTGGAACATCTTAAGGCTTAAGAAGGGAGACAGGACTCTCCGGGCATGCTTTGTGGGGAAACTGAGGCAGGAGAGGGTTTCATTTCTTCCCTCCCCCTTTTCATCCCCCCCTCGGCATCAGAGAGGAGTTGTAGGGAAAGGGAATTGTATAGGGAAGCCATGGGGTGAAAAATGGATTAGGAATAAACTGGGGATAGGGTAAATTTAGGAAAGGGTTCATATTGGGTATAGGGTAAAAGGGGAAAGTAGGTTGTGGGTAGGGAAGTTGCTGGGATGGATATTGTTTATAATTTTGTGCATAACGGCTGCCTTTGACTGGAATACATCCAGGCCCAGTAACATTTGCTGCTTGTAAACCCTTCTTTCCTTGCACTATATCAAATTGTACAACTTCCCCATCTTCTACACTTTGCAGGTAATTTTTAGGGTTATTCCTTTTAATGGCAGTTCTATGAATGAATAAATATTCCCCTGTATCATCTCATATTATAAATCCATAGTTGTTTCTCACATTGTACCATTTCACAGTTCCTGTGATTTCATTGCTACAACTCCTCCTATCACATGCTTGCGTGTTTGTCTGACTGCTTGTCCCGCGCGGCCGCTGCCTCGCTGACTCCGACGTCTCGGCCGGGCCCCCGCGTTGCGAGCGGCGCTGCTCCGGCGTGTGTCTGGGCTCTGCGCGGCCCCGCGTTGCCATCGCCGCTGGCTCCGTGCCCTGTGAGCGGTTCCGCTCTGCAAACTCCACGTTGCTTTGAGTGCGGCCCCGTTTCAGCTCGGCACTGCGCGGCTTCTCGTGTCGCTGTGGAAACCGCCGCTTCTCCCTCCGCAGGGCTCTCTGAGCCGTGTGCTCAGAGCGGGCTGCCACACCGATGCCCGGTTCCTGGCTGCTCGTGGCCCATGGCACCCGCGGGGCCTGCGGCATCGCTCCCTCACTCGCGGCCGCGTGGCCGGGGACCCCGAGACAGGGATGGGGTCTGCGATAAGGCGCGCGCTCCCGAGGGGGCCGGGCGCATCCAGCGCAGGCACCTCCGCCGGCACGGCTGCAGTCACGCACCACAGGGATGGCAGCACGCAGTCTCGGCCACGGGATTACAGTCATCCTCTGCTTTAGGGGTAATGGGACCATACAAATGCTCCTGAAGAGCTTCAGTGATTACAAGGGATGCACGGAGAGGTTCTATCACTAGTGCATGTTCTGTTTGATCCTTTATCTCACACAAGATCTCGGACCAAAAACACCTGTGAGTGGTTCCAGGAGGATTAATATCAAAAGTAAGTCTCGAGAAATATAAAAGAAATTTTTGAAAAGCCGGTTAAAAAAATGTTCTAGATCTCCTGGAACAAACACTTTCTTGTTTTGTTGTTCAAGGATTCTTTTAACTTCTAGATAAATTTCTTTCTGTGGCTCAGAGAACTACATTTCCCACGATTCTTCCATAGTCCAGAGAGAATACCCAAACCAAGGCGAGAAGAGAGAGATCTAGAGTGGTTTTTACTCACGAATTTTCTGTCCTTAGGGATCGGTGTCTCCCCGGCCTCTTCACCATGTGTTTCAGTGCAGATGCTGCAACACGCGTATCAGTCAATGAGGCCCGTGGAAAAGAAATATAAGGACTGATTCTTGCTAGATGTTTCAGAGATGTTTATTTCTCCAGCCGCATGGCCGGGCTCTGCCGAGGAGCTGTGGCAATCACGGGACCCGAGGGTCCTTGCCCGCGCAGGGGAACACAAAACAACCAATGGGGAACGAGGCTGACCAGGGAGCAGGGAAACCCTGTGCCTCCCTTCAGGGCCCCTCTCCCAGGACCACATGGCAGGGGGAGGGCCCCAACAGATGTCCTCACCTTTGTTCTCAGAATTTCGTAGCTATTTCTAATTGTCTTAGGGTCACTAATACCAATGTAGATAAGAAGCTTAGAGTAGCACTGATTTATTCAAGGTTTTGCAAGATCTTGAAGGTCATCAAATTCAGATGCTTGGGCATGTCACAGCAGATTCTATTTGCAATTAAAATAGTGAGAATAACAAGAAGATTAATTGCTTTCTATGGAGGTATTACAGATCCATATCAATGTAATTGAGCTCATAATCTGGCCTGTTGACAGGTGAGTTCATTTATAAGGAGTGATTTCATTGTTACTGTTCTTGCAACAGTGCTTTCAAAAAAATGTAGTCCTTGATCTATTCTCACATTTCAAATACATTAAAAATATGCATAAAATAATATAATTTCTCCTAAAATATATGCTTAGTTAATTTCCCTTCATCTCAAATAAAAAGATTGCTTCTCTCTCCTTCGTCTTCCTGTCAATATGCAATTAATAGGTGGAAATGAACGTATTCTCACAGATGTCAGTGCTGATATTGGTAAGTATGGATGAGTGTCTCCTAGCACAGTGGTGAACCTGGGCAAACTGCTTGATTTCTGCAGCCAGGCTGCATCTGGTAATGGATGTAGTTCAGCTGTCAATATCTTGTACCATGAAGCCATGCTGTGGAGGAAAAAGTTAAGTCACACGGTGCAAGGATTTCCAGCCTCTGTGACCTTTCTGCTTGCACTGTTCAATGTCAGAGGGCAGCATCCTTGGCATCCCAGTGTGAGCCTCCATAGTCACATACGAATCCAGTGTTACACTGGGAAATCCTTGGACTCTGCAGTTATTGGTTCAGCTCTGGCAGCAAGAGAGGCAAACAAAATAGTTAAAGCCTGTGTTAAATTTTACATGTATCAGCAATATCATAACTTCAGAGAAAACTGTAATCTTACAAAATGACAGTACTTAAAATTACTGACCCAGAGTGGAGTCTTCTTATATGAGGGGTTCTTACCTGTGCCCATACCCATTCATTAGGGTCTTCACTGCTGTGAACTCAGTATGGACGAAGTCCAAGAGTCCTGGTATGGTGTTGGTAGGTAAAGTGTTATCACCTTGAATTGAGCCATCACTGGAGAAATTTTCTCACTTTCAGATCAAGGGTGCAGCAAAACACACAAATGTTGTTGTTGTTACAGAACAGTAACATATAATATCAAACACAAAAGAAGGCTGTTCCCAGGTGCTGGAGAATCATTTGCCTTAATTACTGTCATTGACTGAAGCTCCTTAAAAACTGATTGCTTTAATTGAAATTTGTGGAAATAACATACATTAGGCAGGGAAAAAAGATTTTTTTTTTGTTTTACACCTCTGTTGTGTCTAAAATAACCACAGTTACACCATCTATTGGTAAATGAATGCTTCTTTTGGTGAGTACAAGAGACCAGAGGGTATGCAGTTAAAACAAAACCAAATGTAAAAGCACTCTTTATTATGCATAAAGATTTTAAAAACTAAAACATATTTCCTCTATCCCCTCCCAAAAGCACTGCTAGCAATTTCACTGTATATCAAAGTACATCAGAGATAAGTTATTACGTAAAGAAGCAAATCTCCAACTATAAAGACTTTAGATTATAGAGGTATCAAGACTAAACTATTTGCATAAGCTTGAATCTTGGCCAGCAGATGAAAAATATAACTCCAAGGTCACAAACCTTTCCAGTGCACCCAAGGGGAAAGGGGCAGCTTCAAGTCTGTCATAAATGAAATCATAAATCTCTTTAGAGCAGCAACTCTGAGGAGGATTTGCATTCTTCTGGATTTTTGTACTTAGAAAGTTCATCCTCTGATTTTCTGTTTTCCCAATTTAGCAAAACATTCCTTTATTCACTGTATTGGGAAACTGTCCAAATAAGGCTAAATAAATGATGCACCTTTTATTTTATCCCTGTAGCAAACTGACTTTATCCTGCATGTTCCAAATTTCTGTTTAAATATTTAAAAATATCCAAGTTAGAGTAATGTTATCAAGATATAAATTTTAAGACAGGATATGAGAGGATGGGACCCTTAGTCCCATAAATGAGTGCAGGAAACTGTAGGTATGAGAAGCCTATTGAATTAAACAATGTGAGGTGATAAATTCCACATGACAAAATTTCTCATTTATGTCTGTCATTGCTCTACATGACCTTCATGCTATTGAAGGCTCCTAAGCCTTACTGCAATTGCAATATTTATATCATGTTCTTTGGAAAATATTTGGAAAATATACTTTTTTTCCTTCAAAAATCCTATTTTGTACATCAGCATATTATCTCACTTCCAGCTTTGGAAAATCCTAGCTCCTAACTGAGTGCTTGCGTAACAATTTAGGAGTCCAGAAGAAGACTAGGAGCATAGATATTAATTGTATCTAATCTTTTATGCTATTGATATGCCATCTCAAAATGGCAAACATGGAAATATTTGACATATCCTAGGATATTCCCTACAGCTGCTGCTCTAAAAGGTGTGGTCTTCTAAAGGTCCCTATCACATTTTCAAAGACTGTGGAAATATTTCAGATACCATGATATCATAAGGGAGTTTTGCAGAAGATACCTTAGGTGGATGGCCGATTTTGAAGTCTTACTTTAAAAAGTCAAGAAGGTTAAAAGAACTACTTCATTTTCTCTAAACTAGATATATTTGGCCAGTTGCATTTCTTAACAGGCTCCACTCATCATACCAAGAGATCTTCTTTATCTATAACGAGATCTTAAGCACTTAAATCACACTTGGACAACTACAGAGAGACACTTAAATGTGTGTGGCTTAATCTGAGTCTCACTCTAACTGTCAGATGCTGAGGTGAGTAAGGTTTTGATTCTTTCTCCCACTAGTCTCAAAAGCCAGCTAATAAAATTTGGTCAGTTTGAAAATACTGGATTTCAGTTTGGGACCAAAACCAACTGCATGTCTCAGTTTTAAGTGTTATGATCCCCT
This sequence comes from Corvus hawaiiensis, assembly GCF_020740725.1. Taxonomy (NCBI): domain Eukaryota; kingdom Metazoa; phylum Chordata; class Aves; order Passeriformes; family Corvidae; genus Corvus; species Corvus hawaiiensis. The sequence continues at coordinate 72,290,039 of NC_063216.1, read as the reverse complement.
ATGATTAAACTCTGATTTTATGATATGTTCATTACTAAAATGTTTTTAGGAACAGAATTGCTAGAAATGTAATAGAAATAGTGTTGTAGCTATGACATTGTAGAACCAGGTTTTCTAGGGAGAGGTAACATATTGCTTTAGCCCTAAATGTCTTTCATGATTAGAAAAATGGAAGCCCTGGGAAGACCTGTTTTAATGTGTTTCTAGTGAAAAGCACCGTGACAATAATGTGTAAGATGGTGTGGTTTGGGGGTTTCTGTTAATTTTGGGGTTTTTAAACAAAGTTCTGACTAGAGAACTACTTGTGGTGCCTCTAAGGGCCATTTTTTCAAGACTTGCGACATAAATCTAGAGATCTTGGTGGCTAAGAAAAATGTTTTGTTTCTTTTATCATCAAACTGTGTTTTTATAGATTGCTTGAGGTAGTTTAACAATGCATACTTTAGGAACATTATTTCTGCCTAGGCTTCACTGAGAGCATGCAAATGCTGTTTTTGAACTTGCCTTTAGCTCATTATGCATTTTAATGCAAATTTGCAATGGAGAAGGTTTTGGTTTTTCTCAATTAGCTTTATAGAACTTCAGTCTGATTTAAACCTATCCTAAAATAAATGACATAGCACCCAAGTGATTTAAATCAATGTTTAGTTCACTGTATAAACGCTGTACTTAGATGAGCTACCCACAGGAATTCCTCCATAAGAAGGAACATCTTATGGAGTTGAAGAAATGGAAAAGCTGAGCTTGAGAGGCTTTAATGCATTCCTATTTATAAGTGCTATTTACATTATTATGCAGTCAGCTTTTGCAGTTTGTACAGTGTGATCCACTGCAGTTTGGGAAACTGCAAAGGCAGGATCTGACCTCAAGCCCATACACCCAGAGCCTTATCCTTTCTCTGCAGCATGGCTAAAGAAGCTTCAGCCCTCTCACCCCCAACCTCCACCCTCTCAGTAGAGCAGAGTATTTTCACTTCCTTTGTCCTTCTCTCTTTAGACAGAACTGCTCTTATCCTCTCCTACAGCCATCTGCCCAACAGCTAAACGAGGTGCCAGTTATTGAAATTTCCCAGCACCTTCACTTCCCCACAGCAGCAGCCTGTCTTCCTCTTCTTCCTTTCTTGCAACCATCCTGCTCATGAATCTTCCTATTATTCTCTTCTATCAGGAGCAATACTTTCCCTTGTGCCCTTAAATGCAAGGAAGGACGTACAATCAAATATGGTTCTACCAAGGGAAGCCAAGCTTCTGCCATAGGCAAGATGAGGAGGAAGGGAACAGGGGATATGACAGATGCCAGCCCGGTAGGAGTGACCACAGCAGCCACTACTGATAACAAGGGTCACTGCTCACCAGCAGAAGCTGTCATCTCCACCTCTCCCATTCTCCTGAGATTATCTCAGATGATCAGAGCATGGTGCTAACAACACCAGGGTAGTGGGTTCAACCCCTGTATGGGCCATTCCCTTAAAAATTGGACTTGATGATCCTCGTGGCTTGCTTCCAACTTAGAATCTTCTGTGACTCTCACAAAAGCAACAGCAGTAGTCTGGCTGTTTCTGGATAGACGAAAAAGATACAGAAATTACCTATTTGGACAGAAGTTGTTGTTGCAATAATCACCATCCTATGCTTATGAAAGAAAATGCTTTGGGCTCTACAGAAAGATTTTGTAGGCCAAGTCTACCTGTAGAGTGGTATTTGGATTGCACTTTCTTTCTGTATTGCTTGCCCTAGAGAGCTGTATGAGTTGCTTGTCCTCACTTTCTGTCTTGATTAATATCCAAATAAAACATATCTGTATAGACAGAGATGTCTGAGTTAGTGACAACCACTTCCTGTCTCCATGGTCAGGTACTTCAGAAGGGATGGCTTTGCAGGGAGGCTGACAAAAGCACAAGAATGAACTGGTGCTTGGTAAAGAAGTGGTCACATACTGAATACCTTAGGGAAGGAATAATTTCTTTGGCTTTCCCTTTAAGAAAACATTCTGTTAGCAGATACCAGATGCTCTTGCCACATTTACATGGATGTATGGTACACGTCAGGGTGACAAAGAATGGGATACATTCATAGAAGGAGTGTGTCATGCTCTTAGTCCTGTGTTCTACCAAGTGTCCACCAAAATCATTCTGCCTGCATAGCTATTTGTGTTTTACTGAATTTTTACTGATTGGAATTATTATGATGCTGGCTATTGTCTGTGGCAGAACTGGAAGAGAGATGTATTTGTCCTGACTCTCAGCTGCAGCTACCAAAATCTCTTCCCTTTGTTAAATGTTGAAGTGATCCAGGATGGATTGCTCTGATGAACACTGTCCACTTGACACCATGAATTACCATTATCCATAGAAGCAAGAGATTGTATTGATCAAACATGGCTTCTGTGCCTCAAGTTGTAAAAATCTGATTTATCACCTCACCCTTGACAATATCTTACTTAAAATCCCTTGCCAGTCTGACATTTAATATCCTTTAAATGAAAGAGCATTTAACTTGAAGAGGATGCATTGAACCATGAATTTACAAAAGAGACCAAACTGGAAATTGCAAGACGTGGGCTTGCTGACTGATTTCTTACCAGTGTCTGGAGAAGTTAGTCCTAAATGGTCTTCACATGTAAATATTTCTGCCTCTTTTTTTTTTTTTCTCTTTGGGAAAACAGCTACATAGGAACTCACAGGGCATGCTAAGGGACTGATTAATTTCTCATCCATATTACTTTTTTGAAGGAATGATTTTGGGGCAACCCAGCTTTTGGGTGAGAAGTTATGAGCATGTTTTATTCCTTCAGTAATATATGTTCTCAGCTTCTTATTCTATCAATTATCACATCAGTTCTGGGACATCAAGCAGAAAAGTCTTTCCCGAGAGGGTTTGGTTCAATTCATCTGTGTTCATGCCAAGACTGTCCAGGATTTTGCGAAAACATTTATTCTAGTGTTTTTTATGCGGCTACTATATCTGTGAGGTCTTTCAAAATATCAGAAGGATCTGGGAGGAGCGTGATTCCAATTTCACAGTAGCCCAAACACTTTTGCTACAAAATACTCTCTGCATAAGTGATTTCATCAGGATTATGCCCCAAACCAGAAAAAAGAACTTCACTTTTAGAGAGTAAAAAGGTGAATTCTACTGAGAGCAACCCCGATACAGTTTTATATGCTTGTGTATTTCATGGCTCCTAAAATACATCTGTTTCTATTTTTGTAGGACAGACCTTTCTTTTTAGCTTGAACCAACTTCGAACCAACCAAAATAAGCTGCAAAGCAGAACAATTAGTTTGAGATCCTCTCCCCAAGTGATAATAAAATATTTTGGAGTTTGCTTAGCACTTTAGGCACATTCATTTCTTTGTCTCTGCAACTGTGCCTAAGCAGGACAGGAGTCATGCCCCCCGAAGGGCAGCAAGTGTTATTGTTATCTCACAGTTATTTTATCCACCCTGTGCTCTTTTAGGGAGTACAGCTGTAGCTGACCCTTCCTAGCCTGTAATATGCAGTTTTTCTACTGCAGCCAACCATCCTGTTAGGAGTACTGCAAGTGCTATTTGTAGTTGAGAGGGGTGTTTATTTTCCAGTAAAAGACAAATTTTTATAGGTAAATTTCCCCTGTCCTGAAGGCAGGTTTCTTACTTTCTATACAAATTAGTTATTGTTCACAGTCTGTTCTTTCAGACCTTTCTTGAAATGGGTCAGAGGCCTTTGGGGGTCTTTGGTGGTCTTGTTTTCCCCTACAGTCCATGCCCACTTCTTGGCCTCATTCCTGCACTTGTGCTGTACAGTGTTGTGCTTTTCTCCAGGATCTAGAACAGGGATGTTTGTCTCAGAAAAGTGCTGCCCTATGTCCATACAGCCCTCTTCTCCAGCCACACCTTGTTCTTTCCTACAGCATGTTATTACCAGCAATCCTTGGTTATTACCAATCCCCCTTGTTCATTATTACCAGCAATCCTTGGTTGGCTCCACAGCCATCAGACACTGGTGTTTGAGACATACACATTAGCCCCTTATCTTTTGGGATTCTACATCTTTGTAACTGAGACTCCTGAAAGAGTTCTGCTGGAACAGACAAGCCTCATGCCAAGCCAGGGCTGCCCTGATGAGGAGAGAGTTTTGAGCTGGATCTGGTCTGCTCTTATTTCCCACAGAGGATAGCCTGCAGAGAAGAGCCTGGCTTGGGAAGAGCAGAGATGATTTTTAGCTTTTGAAGGCTATGTTAAAAGCAATCAGCTCCTCAAAGAGAAATGATTCAGTTATTCAGGTAGTGCTGTTCTCCTGGGTAACCAGCTCGTTACCTGGTGGGCAGCACCAATTCACACATTTCTATTTTTTATTCTAGATTGCACAAAGTAGGGAGCCAGGTTACCCACAAAAGGCTGCCTCCCCAATCATCAAAATTTTACACTGTTTAAACATTTTAACAAACAAAGGCATCAGCATTCACTTGTTACATGTTGCATAACTTTTTCATTAATTAATACTCAAATCTGTGTTTGTTAGTTATACCTCTTGCTAGTCTACATGTGCAGTTCTTCCTTCTACTTGAGTCTGAGGTCTGTGTTACATAGGTGGCCAAAGAGTTGGTGGTCATGGTCTCCCATTGCTGGAATCACCTTTCCCCCAGTAACTGTTCAGTTCTGATGATTTCACTCCATGTGGCAATTGTCCAGACAGCCCATTCATCTTGGGATTGTCTTTCCTTTTCCTTAAAACAAAAGATTAGCCAAGGTTACAACGTGAACAGTGCAATTTTATAATCCTAAATGTCCAGCTATAGCTACTGATTAACATCTAAAAAGAAATTGCAAAATTTGATTCCAATCTTGAGAGGCTCAAATCTTGAAGGGCTTGATATCAGCGACACTGAGATGCAGAGAGCACAGGCCACTTGACATCCTTTTACAATCATGTAAGTTGTCTCTTTTCCTCTAAGGTAGATCAAGACTATAAAAAGCTTAAGCAACTTTTTTACCAGTTTTGGTTATACACTTTAATTAAGTACAAATTACTCCTGATTGCTACAATTGTGTTTCTAAAGCATCCAAAGCAGTACCTATAAATACTTAACTATGGAATATTTCATAGGCACTTGAGGCTGGCTAGAATGCACTCCTCGGTCACGTATATTTAGAGCTGAGCACTGTTTTTGATGCATTTTTGTCATCAAAATGGCGAATGCTCTCTGTGATCATTATCACAATTAAAGTAAAGCAGTCTCTAAGTTAATCTTTCTAAGATAACTTTAAATAGCACACCAAACCATGAGTTGATGCAAAAGTTTTATTGTATTCCCAGGGCTGCAGGTGCCCCAGGGACTGTCTCTCAGCCAGAGCCTCCTGGAGAGGGCTTGTGCTGAGCCCCCCTTCAGCTGTGGGGACACCTGGAAAAGGTGGTGGCACGGGGGGCCCAGCTGGCTGTGCTGGGTGACCCCTACTATGACCTCAGCTGCTTCTTCACATGCAGCAAAACAACTGACTGCAGCTGTAGGCACTTACCCTAAACACTCATTTTGCCTCTTCTTCTCCTCCAGAGGACACCTGTTCTCTGGTGCTTTTACGTGGAGACAGGGCTTTCACAGCTTCTCCCAACTGCTCCAAAAAGCTCTTGGCTGTCACCAGTTCTGCTCCTTCCAGATGCTGCAGAATATCCATGGCTCCTGACTTATCTCTTCTTAGAGCAGCCTTCTTCCTGCTTTTCCTGACACCTGACATGACGGTATGCCTGCCCTAATAAGACTTTTAAAATTATTGTATTCTTCAGTTAGGGACCCTTTAGTTGCCTAGAGTAAGATAAATCTTCATCATTCAATATCTGAATGATTGTACCTCAAACATGCTTCAGCAGCCTGGCTCTAGCAGACATTTCTTTTGTTCAAACCCTTTCAGTTATCAAAAACCCATCAAACAAATAAACAACTAAACCAAAACTCTTTTATGTTACTTAGGACGATTCAAAGCAATATATTATTATTATTATTAGCCATGCATTACTCAGATTCATAAGGAATAAAGCACGAACAGAAAAACATTTATTTAATGAGGGAATGAAAGCTGAGAGCTCTTTAAGTGCCACAAACATCAACAACCTTAAATTGCTAAACTGAAGGGAAAACACATTTGATGAATTACTCCAGCTAAGAATTTACTTTCACAGAATTTTGACAGCCCTAAAAAACAAGGCATAGTCCCATAGGAAACAGGTCATCCTTAAAACACACAGAATACAAGCCACAATATTTCTGCCAATGGAAGTGAGCCCAGGTATACCTTCTGGAAGGTCCAGAAAAGAGTAATTATAATGAGAAAAGGTGAAAGGCAGCTGAAGTATTTTATTCTGGAAGGAGGGATGGAATATGAGAGTGACTATAGAACCATGAATGGGATAGGGTGATGCATAGGGAATGCTGATTATCTGTTTCTCCATAGCTCATAAAATGAGACATCCATTAAAACAACCAGGTAAAAAATTTGTGAAGTGCATTTGATCCAGAATAGGTGAGGTGCCACTTTTAAGCTTTTCAGGCTTTACTGGTGGTTTTCACTGAGGCAAAACATCACTGCATTTGCAATAATTTAAAATCATAGAATATCCTGAGTTGGAAGGAACCCATAAGGATCATCAAATCCATCTTACAGTCCTGCACAGGACAGTCCCAGAATTCATTCCATAGGTCTGAGAACATTGTCCAAATGCTTCCTGGACTCTGTCAGGATTGATGCCATGATTGCTTCCCTAGGAACCCTCTTCCAATGTCCAAACACCCTCTGGGTGAAGAGCCTTTTCCTAATATCCAACCTAAACCTCCCCAATACAACTTCATGCTGTTTCCTCAGGTCCTGTCACTGCTCACCAGAGAGACCAGTTTTTCCTTAAGTCTGTGATATTGTTCACTCCTGAAACAAATACTGTGCTGGGGAATTCCTGACTAGGAAACCCTTTCATCTACTCTGCAAGGGGCAGAGAATAACAGAAAAATTAAATATGGAAGATATACGAGATGAACAGACCAAATCCTTGAGTAATTATTGCATCAGAAGCAGGGAATTAACAGATAGCTAAAGTTAATGAAATAAACCTATGGATGTTTAAATATTAAGTCACAGAGAAATTTAAATACTTAGCAAAGGCCAGAAAAAATACCTTCAGAAGTGCCAGGAGTATCAAATCCTAGTTTGCTACTGTAAATGCAACTTCATTCCATCTCTAGTTTTTAGCCCATCACTAACTACTACTATTCAAGAAGCAGGAGACTTCAAATCACACACAGTGGAAATCTAAATCTTCTACGCATGTTTATGTTTTTCTCAAAGGGGAAAAACAAACCCATGAAAATCATTGTCCAAAATAACAGAGTTCAAACAAGGACTGGACAACCATGTGGACAATGCGAACTAAATGACCTGACATGGCTACAAGATAGCCACTAATGGAAAATGTTATCAAGGAGTTTTCCTCATGGGCCTTCTTTTATCTCTCTTTGAAACACATGAAAAGTGCTACTGGCTGAGAAAAAAATATTCACCTGGCTCAGTATGACAATTCTTAAGTTGCTAGTAGTCATAAAGATAACACTTTATGAGAGTTTTATCGACCCAATGTGTGGCTTGTTTTTCAAGCCTTCCCTTGCTTCTATTGTCCCTGACAATGTAGCTTTTTTTTTATATAAAATCCAAGTGAGAGATGAGAAATTCCCACATCTGACGTGTTCTTCACATTCTTTCAACTTCATAGCTTTGTCTTCTGAAGAATGTCAGTATGAGCATCTATAGGTGGAAGATTTCAATGCATGTTCTGATTTCAGTCACTCAGCAGAGAATACAAAAACTTCTACATGAATGTGACTATAATTAATAGAAGGACAACAGGATATTTAAACCTATGGCTCCATTCCCCATAAATTCTTTCTTTTGTGTCAGCTCCAGAGCATTATTCTTTTCCTTTTCTTTCCTTATTTCTCTCAGTGTAGTACACGTTTGTGCTCATTTTGAGTATTTAATTCTTATTCTCAGTTACTTAGGTTCACCTTTTGTGTTTACAAAAGGTTTTGCCTTTTGTAAACTTTGCTTTAATGAAAGTAGCAGTGATCAACTGCTCATTCTGCACATGGGGCTTGCAGAGCTATAGTACAACTTTTCCCACTCTGTCCTTTCCAAGCGCTTCTGCCTGTAGACCCAGTTTCTAAGAACTGGCTTTGTTAATCATGTTTGGTCACTCAGGTTTGAACTCCTTTCATGAGCTCAGATGTGTTCTACAGGGAATCATTAATTGTGCATCAAAGACATCCACAGTTTCTTGCTTCCTTAAACCTTTGTTCCTTATTGGATGTAATTAAATTCCTTGAAAAATAGCAAAGTCAAAGAGAATCAGAAATAGTTCCAAACAGGCAAGTTGTAGGTTACGGGTGTTCTGGGGTCCAGTCGGGATGGCCGGACGTAGACGGTGACGGATGGAGACGAGAGATCTCTATAGGCAGGTCTTGGGACACAGCCGGTTTATTGTAAAGGGCGTGGGTATTGGGGCACTGCTCAGAGCTGGTAGACTCAGCTCTGAGCAGGCCCAAGAGAGCAAGAGAGTGAACGGGTGAGAGAGAGAGAGAGAGAGAGAGTAGGAGCATGAGTGGAAGTGGAAGAGAGAGAATGAGAATGTGAATGAGAATGAGAATGAGAATGAATAGAAGAGAGAGAATGAGAATGTCTGAAGTCCTGGTTACAATACAATAAATCATCTTCTGCACTGAATATTCTAATTGTCACTAACCAATCTAATACAAGATACAAATCCTATAGCATTTACATACAGCCTATAAGAGTTCTTATATTACCATAGAGTGTTACATCTTAACTTCTAAAAACTACTCTTTGGACCCCTTCTGCTGAGCTAGTAGGGTCTGCTCTGACCCTTGGACCTGCCTGCAAGCAGAGGGTATTGTTCCATCAAGAGGGGATTACTTCAGTCGGCCATACCATTGTTTTCTAGTTGTTCAGTAACTAAGACCTGGTATTTCAAAAGTGGCTTTCATTTCGATGTTGCCTGTAGTTTTCATATTCCCAAAATCTTTTGTCAGGCAATCATATTTCCAAGGCTTTCCTGTTTCATCTTCTCCAACATCTCCCCCTTTTCGACGGACAATTAAGATATTAGACATAGTCTTACTCGTCATTTTTTGCACACACTGAAGTATACAAGGTACTGCTACTAAAACTGTAATTATTACTACTAGAATAATCAAGCCTATTTTACAGAGTTCCCTTAGCCAGGGTGCAAAGCTCCAACCATCAAACAAACTGTCTAGCCAAGACGAGTTATCTGTTGTAATTTGGTTAGCTAGGTCCCTTAGGTTTTGTCTTTGGTTGATTTACAGGTAAAGCTTCATTATAAAAACAAAAACAAAAGGTTAAAAGCAACATGCATCTACACAAATAATGCTAAAACTCCATTCTTTTCTCGAGCTGTTTCTGGCAGACAATCTTCTCTCAGTGGTTCTGCCGAGTTCACATTTCAGTGCCGGCTTCTCGGCTTCTACTCGCGGGGTCACTGGCTGGTGTGGAACAGACAGTGGGCTTTGATGCGTGGTACAGCTTCACGTTCTTTGCTGGAATCCACTTGGTTCCTTCACCTGTGGAGAGACATGCAAATCCCTTTCCCCACATTATAAGATCATAAGGTCTTTCTATTTTTCCTGATGCTAAATTCTTAATTAAAACTGGAGGGTGCTCTTTCAGTTTTGCTTTTTTGTTGTTTAAGAAATGTCTGAAGATGGGGGGTTCAGGCTCTTCTGCAGAGCTGTTCAAGAAATTAAAAACATACAAGGCTTTATTCAACCTTCTTTGAGGTGTAGCCTGGGCTTTTCCCCTTTTCTGTTGATTTAAAATGCGTTTTAAAGTTTGATGTGTTCCTTTTAGGGTACTTTTTGGCAGTTGTTTAAGATACGGTGAGCAAATGCCACTGTATCTTACAGCACTTTTTAGTTCTTTAATTTGGAGAGTGGAGATGGGAGCCCACATTTTAGGACTGTCAGGCTGTTGGCTAGCTATCACAGGCTTAGTTAATAGACTAAGACTTTCATCTTTATAGATTTGGGGTCTTATTTCATGGCAATCTGTTAATTTAGAATAATCTGAGCACTTTGGAGGATTTTTTGATTCAGAAGGTAGCGCTGACAAACTTTCAGAACTCGTTTTCTCTTTCTGGGTTGCAAGATCCCCGCCGCTTGCCGGCGGGACTCTGGGGCTTATTGCAAACAAATCTGGCTGCTTTTCAGAGTTTACTTGTGTTAGTTTTAAAGCATCAGCTCCGGCAGAGGGGCTCTCCGTCTCCCCTGCCACTGGAGCTGCATTATTGCTCTCGGTTCCCCCCCTGCTCGCGTCTTCTGAGGCAAGGCTGCGCTGTGCGGAGGGATACGGCTGTACGGTGTCGGGGGACCCCGGCGGGGGCGGCTGCGGCGCGGGGATGGGACCCGGCAGGGGCAGCGATGGAACGGCAGAGTTCGGGAGTGGTGCAGCCGATCTCGGTGGCGGCGGGCGAGGAGGCGGGGTGGAGCTGCGCGGCGGAGTCGCGGGAGGATGCGCGGCTGGTCCCGGGAGCGGTGCTGAGGTTGGAGAAGTCTGAGCGGACTGATACCACTGGTCCGGGAGTTGCAGCAATGGCGCATGCGCGTGTTGCGTCATCAGGTCCGCGCGGTAGGCTGTAAGGGCAGCAGTCCGTGTGGCGGGCAGTTCGGGCGGAGCGAGAGATGGCAGGACTGCAGAACCAGGGGCTGGGGCTGCGGTCGCGGGAGGCAGGAGGGCTGGTGGCTGGACCGCGGCGTGCTGCTGCTGGGAGCTTGTAGGCTGGGCTGGGGTGGGTGGTGGTGCCGCGGGAGACGGGGCTGCAGTGCCGGGAGATGTAGCTGGAGCAGGGGCAGGTACGGGGGAGACTGCAGACCTCCGTGCAGGCAGCGCGGCACCGGCATCAAGTGGCTCGCGGAGCTGGGGCGCTCCCAGCGCAAGCGATGGTGTGCGGGGATCGGGGAACAGCACAGAAACGGCAGGAGAGACGGGAGTAGACACAGGCGGCTGCTGTGCCGCCACGGGGCCGGGGGACCGCTCGGGGCGTGCTGTGTGCGCTTGAACGGCAGGGTGGGGGGGTAGGGTTCCTGCGGTAACGTGCACAGGGGGTGCCGGAGACAGCAGCGCGGCCGTGACCGGCGCTGTAGGCACCGGTGGTTCGGGAGCGGCAGGGGACTGTGAAGACGCAGCAGCGGCGGACGCAGATGGAACAATGGCTATCATCGGCGCCGTGTGGGGGGGGGGACCTGGGGGGCTGGAAGAAGGGTCGCCGCTTGGCTTTGGGGGGGGGCCGGCTATAATGGCAGCCATGGCCATAACCGGCGCGGCTGGGGGAGGGGTAACACCCGTAGGTAGCAGGGGGGTAGGCGCTGGCCCCGCCGGGGTACCGCCGGGGGGCGGGGCCACCATGATGTCAGCAGCGGGGGGTGGGGTAGCAATGACGGCAGCAGGGGGGGGTGGAGCTGCGGTGACGGGACCGGGGGGGGGGCACGGGGGGGCAGGGGCAAGGGGCGGGGCTGCGGAGACGCTGGCACTGAAGGCGGGGGCCGCGGGGGATGGGGCAGCGGGGAGGAACGGGATGGCGGGAGGGGCCGTAGGGTCCGGTGGGGTGGCTGGGGCCGGGGTAACGGGCGCGGGGGGCCGCGAGCGCGGGGGGCGGGGCGGCGCGAGTCAGCTGGACCGCGGGTATCGGAGCCGCGGGGTCCGGCGGAGGGGCGGGGGCCGTGCTCCGCTGCGGGCTCGCCACGGCAAGGGGCGGACTCGCAGCTGGAACCGGGCTCGGCGGGGTGACTGCTGCGGGCGGCGCCACGGCGGCAAACAGCTCTACCAGCGCTCTGCAAGCTGGGATCAGCTGTGCAGCTGCCATATCTCGGTAGGAGATATTATTAAAGAGCTTAACTCCAACTGTGTCCCAAAAGTCTCTTGTAAAGACGGCTGAACGGTCAGCATTTGGGAAATTAAGTCGGGTCCATTCTAAAAGATTTTTTAGCTCGTGTTTAGGCAACTGACTTGGACCAGAGCTTATAAGTAAATGCTTAAGTTGCTTATAGAGATCTCTGTCATGGGCAGAGTGGGTTTGTCCCATTTTTTAGACCAGTATGATACTCACTTAGGTGATGTCGCAGGAGCAGCGTCCTTACTCAGATGTCTGTCGTGCGGGGCTGGCCAGGCACTCCACTCAGCACTCAGGACGCCGCTTTTCGGTCCTTTCCCAGAGCTCCGGTTTCAGGCGTCGCTTGGCAACGGCTTTCCGTGCTCAGGACCTCACGGGTGGGTCCGCACTGAGCTCCAGTGCGGGCGGTGCTCAGCACTACTCGCCTGTGCTCGGGGCGTGCGGCAGATTTCCCTCCGCAGAGCTCCGGTCAGTACTGCTTAGCAGCATGTCCGTGCTCGAGGGGTGATACGGCAGACCTCCTCAAAGAGCTCCAGGGGGCCGCTGCGCAGCAGTGGCGGCCCGTGCTCGAGGGCTGCCAGGCAATTGCCTCCAAGAGCTCCAGGTAATCCCTGTGCTCGAAGGCTGCCTCAGCAGAATTACAGAGCTCCAGCTATTACGATGCGCAGCATCGGTATGCCGTGCTCACGACAAGTTCTAGGTGGCTATAACTGGTCTTTTAGTTACCGTCCATGGAGAAAAGTCCTACAGATGGAGAAGGCTGAACCGGGCGTTCAATCACGTTGTGCGCCAGGCTGCAGGTGCTGGGTGTGGGTTCGGCAATCACGGTGGGCGCCAGACTGTAGGTTATGGGTGTGGGCTCGGCAATCACGGTGGGCGCCAGACTGTAGGTTATGGGTGTGGGTTCGGCAATCACGGTGGGCGCCAGACTGTAGGTTACGGGTGTTCTGGGGTCCAGTCGGGACGGCCGGACGTAGACGGTGACGGATGGAGACGAGAGATCTCTATAGGCAGGTCTTGGGACACAGCCGGTTTATTGTAAAGGGCGTGGGTATTGGGGCACTGCTCAGAGCTGGTAGACTCAGCTCTGAGCAGGCCCAAGAGAGCAAGAGAGTGAACGGGTGAGAGAGAGAGAGAGAGTAGGAGCATGAGTGGAAGTGGAAGAGAGAGAATGAGAATGTGAATGAGAATGAGAATGAGAATGAATAGAAGAGAGAGAATGAGAATGTCTGAAGTCCTGGTTACAATACAATAAATCATCTTCTGCACTGAATATTCTAATTGTCACTAACCAATCTAATACAAGATACAAATCCTATAGCATTTACATACAGCCTATAAGAGTTCTTATATTACCATAGAGTGTTACATCTTAACTTCTAAAAACTACTCTTTGGACCCCTTCTGCTGAGCTAGTAGGGTCTGCTCTGACCCTTGGACCTGCCTGCAAGCAGAGGGTATTGTTCCATCAAGAGGGGATTACTTCAGTCGGCCATACCATTGTTTTCTAGTTGTTCAGTAACTAAGACCTGGTATTTCAAAAGTGGCTTTCATTTCGATGTTGCCTGTAGTTTTCATATTCCCAAAATCTTTTGTCAGGCAATCATATTTCCAAGGCTTTCCTGTTTCATCTTCTCCAACAGCAAGTCTCTGATTTTACAGATGCAAACCACCCTGGTGGTTTCCTCAGATAGGAGAAGGAAAGGAGGGACAGCAGTTCACACTGAGACAACAGATAAAATAAGCAAGGAACGAGAACAGAGTCTGCGAGCATCTATTAGTTGGCATATAACTGGTATCTATTTTTTTTTTTTAACCCACTACAAAGTTTTTAATTCTGGAAATGTTTATAGTTTATCATTATCATCAGTTTTTTTATATCGTATACACATTAAAACAGCACAGCCTGAATTCAGCTTCTGATGTATCCCTGCCTCGAAGCAGAGTGATAAGCAGAGAGTATTTCTGCTCCTTTGTAAGTAGATTGGGAGTCAACACAGGGTGATGCCAAAATGAACTTGAAAGTCAGACCGAGGGCAGACACTGCCATATGTTATAAACCAACGTTATGCCATAGCTGGCAGAATTGTCGGAAATGTAATTGCTAAAAATTATTAATGGATAACTGCTGGGTTATACCCATTTCTGATGCAGATGCTGTTTGCAGTGGAAGATAGCCAGGGACTGAAAAATGAAATTCAGAGGGGAGTATAAATATGTCTTCTTTGAAGTGCTACACCTGCCCAGCCCTTATAATGAAAAGATTCATTGCAATTTAAAGATTGACTCTTAGGAAAATGTAAATAAGCAGTAAAGGTCTTTTCCCTTAGCTTTCCCATCTCAATGATTTATTGCTGAAACCTCTTCCATTTTTCAGAGTGATTTAATTGTTTTCTTTTTGATATGGACATGGAAAGATATCTTTAAAAGAAACTTAAAACTTTCAAGAAACTTTCTCTTTCAAATAAAATAAAAATAAGAAACTACTGTGAATAAATAAAATGAAGCAAATAAATATTTTAAGTGGTATTGTGCAACACAAGTGATGATTTCCTGGAGACGGGAAAACAACTTTTGTCTTGCAGGCACAAATTTTGAGTTATCTTTTGACAGTCAGTATTTCTGTTTTGGTCTGGTTTGTGACTGGAGAAATTCATGTCTATGTGAGAGATAAGGAAAATATGATTGCCTTAAATATGCACATATTCAGGTGCTGAAGAAGGTCCTTGAATCATCAGTCTGAAGGGTCTGCATGAAGGATGCAGTTTGTATCTGATGTTCTGTGCTTGACTTGGTCCAGCCTGAGATGTCACAGCTAAACTTGTGCATGTGCTGTCAGGTGGTTTTGGTATTGATCAGTAAAGAACAGGAAACCACATCACGTTCCCAAGAGGAAAAAGGAACTGGGTAAATCAGATTTAAGAATTACATTACATTCTGGGCTTTCCTTAGCTGGTAGAAACTCCATTTTACCCTATAGTGGGTTTTCATTCCCAGACCTCATTTGGCTCATATTAGCACAATCTCTGTGATGCAAAATAGTGTGGCTGGGCATTCCCTGTTTTTTTGGGTTTTTGTTTGTTTGTTTGTACTGGGCATGCATCTGCAACAATAACATTTTGCCTATATCACTCTTTTCTCTTGGTGATCAATTTTTTCCTATTAATTGTGATAATTTTGTTAGCTGCTGCTTCTTCTCTTAATATCTCTATATGAAGCTCTGTCCTAACTGCCTCTAATGTTATTAATTTTATTTCTTGTCTTGATAGGAAAAAATTGATCTTATAAACAATGCAAGCTGTTCCTAAGAACTTAAAGTAATCACATTTGTGTCTGCGGATAACAGTCCCATTTAACAAAATGCCCGGACTGTGGATGTTAGCAAATGAACAGTGAGCTTCAAGGAGCATAGTGCAAGTAGTACTGGAAATTATATTTTATAAAGAATTATTTTAAAAAATTTAAATGTCCCTTAAAAAAAACCTTTGGGCCTCTTTTGTGGTTATGCTCCTTATTTTTATATTAACTCATAAATAACTGAAAAGAACATTTCAGTAAATTCTATACAGCAATATCCCTTGCTGATGGCCTGTAAGAATTGATTTTGCTTAGTAAGCACAGTGACAAATATGCATATTTCATGCTGCCTAATTCATGTGGGTACAGATTTAAAACAATAAAGTCTGCACACCACCTGCTTCAGAAACACAGAGGAAAACATAAATTAAATCCAACTTTTAGCATCTACCAAGGTAGAAGGCAACTACCACTGTACCTGTGCTTTGTAGTTGTTCATGCTAACACCTGACAGGTTTTTAAATTATTTAATATTTTAGTGGTGGTTGTGGTGGTGTTTCAAACACACAGAATCCTAAACTCAGTTGTGGTATAAATGGATGCAGTACAATTATTCACCTGCATAGTCTGTAAACTCTGTCTGGAAGCAGGATTGACTCCTTGCCCAAACTCACACACAAAAAGGGAGAATAGAAGGGTGGAAGCAAGGATGAAGTTAGGAAAGTTACAGTCCAAACCGAATTGAATCTGGCTAGGGATATAAGAAACAACATGAAGGACTTCTTAAAGTGCATAGATAATAAAATGCATGGCTGGTTAAAGGAGTAGAACATCTCACCTGTGAGGAAAGGCTGAGAGAGCTGCACTGTTTAGCCAGGAGAGGAGAAACCTCAGGGGGATCCTATAATGTATATAAATAACAAATGGGACGGAGCAAAGAGGGTGGAGCCAGGCTCGTCTTGGTTCTGCCCAGTGACAGGACCAGTCACTGTAAGGGTGACTGAGGCAGAATTCTGACCTCACTGAAATCAGCAGAGCCTTGGTTTATGTTCAGTGGGATTAAAATTTGGCCCTTAAAAATTGTGATTTAAAGCAATGGGGAGACTCCTATTGACTTCTATAGATCCATAACAAATCTGTAGACAAACAGCTGTGCTTCATCCTCAAATAATTTAATCAGAGAAAAATGGGAACTTGACTAGGTGACCTGAAAGAAAAAGTCTCCCTCAAGTAAAAGCAGCTTTCATAATTTCTCTATCTCCTTGTACTTGAGAATTTTATGAGGACAAAAATCTCTCTGCCTGACATTCTACAGATGGGCATAAAAATGTGGATTAGAATAAAGTTCCATTTGTGCAGTTCTGTAAAGCAGGCTCTGCATGAGAAATTGTTTCAGTGCAGTGATTTAGGTGCAATCCCTTTTTAATTGTATAGCCTTTTAATTACATCTGTGCTACACCTTGGGGAAATGCAATGGGGACTGATAAGGAATCTTGTTTCCAAAGTCAGAGGAGGATTAAAAAAAAGTGGTTTGCATCAAGCGAAGAGCTCTGCAGATGCAATTAATTGGTAGATAAGAAACCCGTGGCTGTTTCCTTCTTAAGCTAAATAATACTATGTCTTTAAAAGTTTCTTTTTTGTGTGAATCATCTGTATCCCTTATAAATCTCATGAGCACCTCAGTACCCACAAATATTTATTCTCGGCTTTGATTATTTGTGCTTGATGTCAATGATGTTGAAATATTTTTTCTCATTGTTACTTCAATAAAATGTTTCAGAGATACCGATAAAGGCCATTTTCTTGTGTGTTTGGAGGTCCTTACTTGTGTTTCCAGGTGCAGATTTAGCAGAATCTATTGTTACTTCCCGTCTTTAAAATTATCTCAGTTTGTAACTAATGATTTTTACAAATTGTACCAGACTCCAAGGTGGAATTTTTCTTCTTACCCACATACAAGTTGGTCGGTTTCTGCTGTGGATTTTTTGTTGTAGGTTTTGGGGTGTTTTTTTCCTCAGAACTTTGAATAGATTATCTTCAAACCATCCTTTCAGACTGATGCCAAGTTTCATCTATATTCTGTTTCATTGCAAGAGATAAATGGAGGTCTGTGTTCCTGTTTGGTTGCCTCTGATCCACCTCTTCTGTACCTGGTATGGATGCACAAAGTGTTGGCTTTTATCTCTAAGTCAGTTTCTGCTTCTTGTGGACACCTTTCAGAATCATTCCTTTCAAAATTTAATGCTGTGGGGAAAGTGCTTTTTTCTTTCTTCATGTTTGCTTTTACAACATGTGAATATTTGGGGATGGATGGTATGCTTCCAGTTCTGTATCAGATCAGAAGCAATGGACTGGACCCTAATTTAGGACAAAGTTAACTGAAAATTGTTATTCCTTTGAAATACATCTATATTTAATGTTAGATGTAGAAAGAGATCGTTATACACCTGAAAAAAAACCCAGGGGAGACTGTGGAAGTAAAGTAGCTGACAGAGATTTTGCAATGCCTGTTATCTGAAGTTCATCTTACAAACTGAAGCAGTTTCTCCTACTTTTAAATGACTGTGGAAATTGGGAAGGACCACAGGAGCCATAAGCAAGATTTACAGATCATTTACAAAAACTCCCTAGTACTTGTTTCAATTCTCCTCCCTTTCAGAAGCTTTACTTTTCATACTATCTCACAAAGTAGGTTGGAAACCTGAGGTCAGACAGGAATCATAAAGCTATTTTCAATAGACCACACTGTGATGTCCCTGGAGCAACACAAAATCTCCCTCTGGCTCTGCCAGTGCCTCAGTAGCTATTAGAGTGGTTGGGAAAAGTCAAGTGGCATTAATTTGCCTCATGAGTTTTCTGGATTAAGTATTTTGTCACATTCCATTAGCATTTCACCAATGACATTTCCCTGGAACAGATGAATGAAAGATCGGGTGAATGTTTCAGCTCAATATTTGCGTACGTTTTCGGTGAGCATCAAATGACATTTCAGAGACTGTTATTAATATTGTCAGGAGATACAGTTTAGCTCAGACTGTCACTCCCAGGGGTCTGTTCTTTTGTCCTCAGACCGACAAAAGGACAGCATCTTTGAAAAGGTGACCTTGTGCATTGGTGCCTGAGCACACCAAATCAAAAGAGCTTGGGTTTGAAGGAGAATGACAGTACTTGCTAATAGTTTGTAGTTAGTTCTTATTAGTTCCTAATATGGGACTGCAATGACTCGCTGGCCCTGTTTGCAGCCTCCTTCCCAGCCTTCAGCAATGCTTGAGGTGGGAGGGAGCCTTACATCCCAGCTGCTGATATGAACAAAATTTCCATTAGGCAAGCAAGGAACATGCACATGTCAAACTCATTCTGCAGTGTCTAATGGATAACGATTTTCCCTTGTTTGATTTTTGTTTATTCATCTATCTCTCACATTCATTATTGACACATATGATGACAAAGAGTTTCTTCCATGGGGAATTAAAATTCCTTCCTTAAATATGAATTTGAATATCCAAGATTAATAGAATATCCTGAGTTGGAAGGGACCCCCAAAGATCATCAAGTCCAACTCCTAGCCCTGTACAGGACAACCTCAAGTATCACACCATGTGCCCAGGAGTATTGTCCAAACACTCCTTGAACTCCGTCAGCCTTGGTGCTGTGAGCACTTCCCTGGGGACTCTATTCCAGTGCCCAACCACCCTCTGGGTGAAGAATCTTTTTCTAATATCCAGCCCAAACTGCCTCTGACAGACCACATCAGACCATTTCCTCGAGTCCTGTCACTGGTCATCAGAGAGAAGGGATCAGTGCCTGCCCCTCCACTTCCCTTCATGAGGTACAGACCACAGCGAGGTCTCCCCTCAGTCTCCTCTTCTCCAGGCCAAACAAACCAAGTGACCTCAGACGCTCCTCATATGGCTTCTCTTTTAGACCCTTCACCATCTTTGTAGCTCTCCTTTGGATGAGTTCTCTGATGGCTTTCTATCCTTCTTCTACTGAGATGTTCAAAACTGCACAAATGGCTGGAGGAGAGGCTGCACCAGTGCAGAGCAGAAAGGGACAATCAGGTCCTTTGACCAGCTGGCATCCCTGGTGCCTGAAGTACCCCAGAACACGGTTGGATTTTAATTCAAAAAACATCCAAATAGAATATTTCGATGGTAGAGATTTTTGGTTTCGGTTTTAACGATTTATTTAAATTAAACTCCCTTAGAGGCTTTCCAGGGAAATTTTCCAGAGCTTGTCCCGGCGTGAGGGCAGAGCGCAGCTGGCGGCAGGCTTTGCCGGAGAGCCCTGACACAGGGCAGGCAGCGCTGTGGCGCTGTGACGGGGCAGGGGCGGTGCCCAGGGTGTCCCCCGAGATCCATCGCGTGTGCCCGGGAGCTCCGGCCGGGAGCGCCCCGCGATACCGAGGGGCGCCGGTGCCACCTCGCGGCGGCGGGAGCGGCGGCACGCTCCGGTGTTCCACTCGGGAATGCTGAGGGCAAAACGGTGCTCCCCCACGTGCTGCCATCCTACCTGGCCGAGCGCCTTTTCTCCACCAGCTGCGCCCACTGCTCTCTATGCACGTAGATGATGCCCCATCCTGGAAGTGTTCAAGGCCAGGCTGGATGGGGCTCTGAGCTCTGTTGGAAAGGTGTCCCTGTCCATGGCAGGTGGGTTGGATTAGGTGATCTTTAAAGTCCTTCCAAACCCAAACCATTCTATGATTCTACGATCTGAAGTTCTTAGCTGTGTTTATTTTTATTTCCAGGATGCTAACTGCTGCTGTTTGTCCCATTAAAGAACTTAGAGGGTCAGTCGAGCAGTATTCTACTTCTGGATGCTGTACATAAGGGCACAAAGCCAGCCAGCCTACGTCTCTCCCAGTCTGAAATAATCTGCCAGCCAGGCAGAGAATGGCCACACAAACAGACTTGGTGATGTGGCTTTAGGCAAAGCAGCTTTAGGATCCTAAGGGGTGTAATATGGAGCTGTAGAACACCGTGTGGGCTGTCACCTCTGCATTTACTCAACACTTTTGAGACACTGCTAGGCTTCCTCCTGCTCTGGGATTACACAAAGAAAGAAGAAGAATAACAACAACAACAACAAAAGAGTGAAATATTATTATTGTTTAGAGGAGAGACTGTAGCAAAGACCTACTAGAGTTTGCTCCGAATCACGAGGGAGATCTGTTCTAACAGCAGGAATTGAACAACTATGGATCAGTTGAATTTAGTGCAGTAAACACAGCAGTGTTTGTCCTTCACTGACACAAGTCCTTTGGACTTGAGTCTGCTCTGGGTTAGAAAAGTGGAGTTAAGAACAGGACTTGCTCAATAGCCACTTATTACAGCCATTCTTCACTGCCCTGAGAATTATCACCATTCAGCCTTTCAGGGATATTCTTAAAGAGGGGACTGAAGAGCAAACATATCATCACCTGTGCTGTTGTATGACTAACCCTTAGCACAACAGAGGTGAACAAGTGTTTGATCTGCCATACATGACAAAATACTTCGGGGTCACTGGCTGACAGCTTTTCTTTGGGAAGAGAAGGGCTGTAGGAACAAATGTGCCAAGAGAGAAATTCTGTTCTTTCTGCATCTGTCTGAAAAGTCTTTTATATGTGATTAACCATTTCCAAATAGTATAATGCATGGACATCCTTAGTTTGCAACAAGTATCCTGCTTAGTTTTGGTAAAATTCACTCCTGAGTTCTTAATCTTTGAATTTAAAACTTATGTTGACACCAAAGTCACATCCAGATGGATTCAAGCCTTGACACTGCTGGAAAGTCCAGAGTCAATGAAGACTGTTACTTTTCAATTAATCATGAGATTTGCACACAAAACTTTAAATCCAGACTAGCTGTGTTTTTTAGAATAACAAAGCTAAAGAAAATAAATTACTGTGTGGACTGTTTTACTGAAGAGCATGGGGGAAGTAATCTGTTAGTGTCAAGACAAAATTAGACAAGATATTTTTTAACACTGAATAAATTGGGATATATTAAGTACTTTGAATGAAGTTAAGATGACAGCAAAAGCCATAATAATTTCACTGTCAGTTAAAGGTGCAATTGCCAGAAAATTGAAAAATGTAGGAAAATTCTCTGCAGTGCTTGAAGAATCAATGTTGGCCATATGTGGCAGTACAAAGCTGCTGTGGAGCAGATAGAACTGACTGATCTTTTCAGTACAGGCTCTGATGCGTGAAAGTCATTCCAAAGTTTAATTGAAGTTGGGAGAAGCAGTTTCTGACAGAAGATATTTGTTTTAATTGTTTTGTGGGAAGTGAATGAAATCTTTCATTTTCAGCATGCAAAACACTCAGACATTCATAGATAAAGGTGGTCTATTAAATTTATCACCTTCTTAAATTTTGGGGAAAACAACTATTCAACCAAGGTAATATTTCAAACTGTAAATATTATTTCCTTTTTTTTACTCAGGAAGCACGCAATGAGTTCTCTTATAAATATAATTGAAGAAGGAAATTCTAACATGACCTCTGTCATCATGTCTTTCAAAAAAGCTGCTTAAAATCGACTTGAATATGAGTGCATTATGGCTGGTGCTCAAATCACTTATTGCAAGCTCAATGCTGCTTTGCTGCTGCCTCATTCTGTGCACTCAGAGTACAAGATCTTCTGGTCAGGGGTCTCCCTTTATGATGCATGTGGATAATCTTCCTGGCTGGACACATAAACAGAGTTTGCAGCTGCTGCAGTAGCATTAGTAGTAAAGCATTTCTGTTGTGACCTCCTAAAGTCACTTTGCAATGCCACCTGTGCCATTCATTAATTTTGAAGTATAGTCTTGGTCCCACCAAACTTCTATGGACCTGCACAATGGGAAGGTATGTTTTCCAGAAACTGAAATCCTGACTGGGATTCAGCAACTGAATTTTGTTTGTCTGGCAGAAAGACACCATCAGTGACCCCAATTTCCTCCTCCATAAACAGGGACAATGTTATTGATCCTGGGTGGTATCTGCTCTGAGATCTGCAGTTGCAAAGTGTTGAGCATTTATCATCATGGTATCATTTTTAAGGAATCAGACCTTACCAGGGTTGTTTTCATACTCTTATTCATCATTCTCAAGACAACCGCTTTGCACTCCCAGTCTATACACCAGCACAGATTTGTTTTGTTCTGCTCTATAATTGATATATACTGCTGAACTTGAAGCTGGGGATATATACATAAAGTTAATAATAAGCTTATGAAAGGAATATAATTCTAGGACACACAGTTATGTAGAGATCCTTACAATTTTTTCAGTGTAGGGATCAATTTTTGTTATTAAGGTATATCTTTGTCTTTGCAAATGTTTGTTTTGTAGAGCATTACAGAGAAAAAATTTAAGCTAACCATTTCAGAGGACCTAAGTGACTGGTTTACAATGATAAATTACTATTTTTTTTATATTATAAATTAAACTTTTCCCTAATACTAAATTAAAGTTTATGAATTCTGTGATATTGTGATAACTTTGACAGCAATAAAAGGTGAAAACATCTAAACTTCAGACAGCTTTAAAGAACACAGACATTTAAAAATCATAGTGTTACAGTGCACAATCTGGGCTCTACTGAAACCTGCCTTTTATCAGGAAATACAGCTGTTAACAAAATGTCACCTTATCTATTCAGTGATTGTAGAAATGGAAAAAAAATATGGATTAATTTTAAAGCGTTATCTGAGGATTCAAATAAAATAATCACTGAGCAAAAAATAGTGACAAGATAACAATCACAGCCTTATCCTGTTTTGAGCTGCTGAATGACACTGAACAGGCTCTTAATAGCACTTATGTGCTTGGAGCTATGTGGTGCATTCAAGGAAGAAGATCAGGAAAAATCCAAATTCAAGAAAAGAGTACACACGTGCCTGTTTAGCCAGATATTAATTGCTAAAGAAATTGTTATTTATATAACCATGTTTATATTTTTCAAAGTATAGATGTACTTTTTAGAAACACATACACATAACATCATCAGAATGCCCAATATAACTTTCATGCCATAAAGACAAATTAAGGGAGGGTAATGCTGTTTTCAGTTCTTACACCTTGGATTTCCCTGAAGAGTTTTGTTATCTACATTGTACAGGTCAGTCTTGCCTATTGGTATTTTAGGTTCTGGTGGTTCCTCATGATGTGAGGACCTGCAGGCCCAGTTATTCTTATAATTCCTCCTGCTGCCAGTAATTGCTATTTCAACTACAGCTCTGAATTTCTGCAGTAATTAACTCATAACAACAAACACATGAGAAGCTATTGAACCTATGTTTTGCTGTTACAAATATCCTTTACTTTTTGGCTGCAAAGGCTTTCACAAATACAATTCCCTAACATGGTACATTTTCTGTTCCATTAAATCTCCTTGCAGCCATTTGCAGTACCTTTGTTGTTCACTTTGTGTTGATACCAACCAGGCTGTTTCTCAGCTTTGTATTGAGTATTTTAGAAGTTAAACAGTTTAAAGTCAGCAGTTTCAAAGTTGCTACTCCAGTTTTACTAGTTCTATCATGCTCTGACATTGTCCTCAGAGGAACCAAGAGTAGTTTGTGACACAACAAGGAAGTGCCTGCTCAGATTTAAGGTGCCTGCTTTTCTTAGCTGATTTCTGCTGCTAATCCATAAATTTGTCTTGTTGATCATATTTTATCCGTCAGCCCCACAGAAATGCCTGGGAACACCCAGGAACCCTTAAGTGGTCTTCAGTCCTAACCATTTGGAAAATGAAGTCACTGCTGAGACACCTGGCTCCCACATCCTCATTTGTCAGCAGCTAACTGTTGAGGTGTCTATACCACAGGCTTCTGCCTTGCCATAAAAGGTGGCATAAGATCACATTGTGAGCAACAGAAAATAGCAGAGCTCACTGTGTGATTCTGTCCTCTGACTGTCACTCAAAAAACCCCTGTAGGTGTCCCATATATGTCCCATAGCTCCTGTGCTGAATCTGCCAGGTAGACATATTAAGGTATTCTATCCTGTTAGGTGTTTCAGGAGATGGTAGATCCCTCTGCTTGGGCAACTGAATCAAGTTACTAATGTCAGGCAGATCTTGCATTTCCTTACACTTGCAAATATACCTTTCCAAGACATATTGATTTTTGCACCTAGCTCTGAGTATTCAGAGTACAAATAGTCTTTCCATGATGTAATCTGACCTTTACCTATGTTCCACATGACCAAGTTTTCTTTTCACATACTTAACTATACCTTCAGCTATCACAGATAGCTGTGCAGGTTTTAAACCTATAATTAGAAAGAAACATTCCTGATGTTTAAAGTAATAGTTCAGTCACTGTGTGTAAGCAAATCCCACCAGGAAACGTTCTCTAAAATAACTGTTACTGTCGCAAACACCTCTGTGTTGAATACAGAGGCTTCTCATTCTATAAAACACACATACTATACTCCTTCATGGATAATTTCTGTCCTTCTCTGCAGCCTTTTGGAAAATGGGTTTTCATCTTGCAGATCTGACAGTCCTATGAGATGTTGGGACACTGTCAGTGTCTGCCAGTTTCCTCTGCAGGCCATGTGCTCTTTCTCACCTCTCACTTATCTTCAAACTCCTGGAGTTTTATTTTTGTTTTGCCACGATACTTCCATGGACCCCTGTTTTCAAAAATTCAGCATGACTTTTCTCTTGTAAATATGTCATCTTCTCTGACTACATTCTGGAAAATAACAGGATTGCTTTTCTTTTAAGACTGAGTTGGGATGCTCTATCTCAGGTCTCCGAGCATCGTCATAATCTGTTCTCAAATTAGGGATCCCACAAAACCTTCAAAATTGCATGTCTGGCTTGGTAGCCTCAGAGGTGGTATAAATGCTTCAAAAATTTCTCCCAGTTTTTGATCCGTTATGAAACTGATGTAGTTCTTTATTTTCTCTGGAAGTACAATATTATTTCAAATCTCTTTAGAACAGTTAGATAACAGTTCATTCTTCTTTCTGTAAGTTCAGTCTGCTAAACAAATGCAGCACTTCAGACACAGCAAAATGGGGAAAACAGAAAACTTCTGCTCATGTTATTTTTCAGTAGTTCTGCTTCCTAACTAGAAAAAACCCACATTTTCTCTTTGGATATATACCACTTTCCTGGACAATTTCATATGCAACTACAGACTCATCTAATAGCAAAGGGATACTGCCCTATTTTGCCATCTTTTTCTTCTCTTCAAGAACCTGTCTTCATATCTTGTATCTACTTCTAATCCCACTGAATGCTCAGGGTTTCTCTGTGGAGTTTATAGGCTTGAATGTGTCAGCAAAGAAGTAAATGAAAAATTGTATAAAAAAGCTTGAGAGGAAGACAGAGCTGACTTTTCAGTTTAAAAGCTGTCAAAGCAGAATATTCCAGAGTGTTGGATTTCAGCTTTAGCAGCAAAAGTCCAAATAATTTAAAAGAAAAAACTTTTCACAGAACTAGCATATGTTTGAAGATATACACAGGGTAATTGCTTTGGGGGAAGAGCTCAAGGGAATGGGAAGATTATTGAGTGTCTTTCTATGATGCTTTTACTTTCCTTTTATGTGTATATATGTATATCTATATATCTATATATATCTATCTCCTTATTTTTGTTTGTGTGCATGAACGTGGATGGCTAAATGAGAAATCTTATGTTTGCTTACAATTGCTAACATACATATACATATATTTATGAAGAAAGTGGAGAAGAAAGCTAATTTGTCTGTGTATCTCTTACTGACCAAAGCAGACTTCTCTTAGAAACCTTAACCTACACACAATGATATACAGAATTAAATAGAACGTCAGGAACACACTCGGTATTTGATTTATTGCACAGCAGATAAATGCCTATGCATGTTTGCTAATGTAGTAAGTAAACTATATGAAAGAAGAGATCCAGAAATTAAGAAAAAAGGCAGAAAATATTTATTTGGTCCAAATGTCTTTAGCTGGAACATTTTAGGATAAAAAAATTCTTCCACAATCATCTTCTCTACCTCAGTCTTTTGAGTTGCATAAGAGCAGTTGACAGCTCTTTGTTCCTGAATTCTGCAGGAAATGTATGAATTTTTAAAACAAACCCACACCCCTTTCTTTTCATTTCATCTTTCCCACTGTGTCTTTTTCTGTTTAAAAATATCACACCTTGGTGTTTCCTGTCTACATAAGCACAGAAATGTACAGGATATATATTTTCTCTTACAGAAAATATGGCGCTTTTTTTTCCCCTGGCAATGACTGTCTGTGTGCCCAATGTGGTGACACTCACAAGAGGGATAAATATGGGACATTTGCCCTTTTAGAGCCTCCTTAGGATCTTTTTCATAAAAATGGATTATCTGTTTGCCATTTTCTTTTCTCATTATAACCTTTGTCATGTGTGTATGCTCCCAGGGCTCTAATGTCTCTTTCTTCATGAATTAAAGGGGGAATTCTCCTTTTCTTTGACCTTTTTAGTATTCTGCACTTCAGTGGGGTGGCATTTCCACTCCTTAAAGATTACAACCTGTGCTAACTAATCAGCCAATCAAATGCCAATTATGAATGTAAAATCAATTACTGTTGCTGTTAAAGACAAACCTCATCTGACATATTTTGGCCTCCTCTGCCATCATCCACTGAGAGCGTTAAAGCTCTAATGAGAGGCCTATATATGAAAACAGGACAGATCCTTTGACACATACTGCAACACCTTTTACTTGACTAAAACAAAGAGGAATTGAACTTCTGTAATGGGGAATTCAGGGGTTAAATTCAGTATTGCCTTCAGTCCTGTCATTTGTGTAACTTTCAGCAAGACATTACATGCAATTCCACACCCTCCTCAAAGAAAATGTTTAAAACCATCATGGTTGAATTAATGTCTTCCTGTTTCCTGGAAGAGGATGCTGGAGCTCAACACTTGATCTGCACAGGGCTTGCCTCTGAACCCCTTCAGATGATTTCCCATCAGAGATCTTTGTTTACCACAGTGTTGGCTACTTTCAGAAGTGGGCACAGTGTCTGGAATTTTAAATATACTCTTGAGTCTCATATTTCCTATTAATCAACTGATGGCAGCTTCTCAACAGGCAAGAAAATTAAATCATCTTAGAAGCTTGTAGGCCTTACATACAGTAAACAAGGAGATAAGGGTGTCTGACGTGGGCAGCCTTTATAAATACCTGTTATCTTTGTTGATCTGAGAGAAATTTAAGTGAAGAAGACTCTTTGAATTAGTCTTCCAGATATCCCTCTAGGCTTCACAATGTAATGTATCTTCTGTTTCTTTGGTTGTTGGACTGCTAGAAGTGTAGCCTAATTTTCTAGCTTTCCTCTGTGGACATCCAGGAAAGAGTGAATCTCACTTCTAATAGACTGGTTCTGAAGTTGGCTCCTATTGCAGGAATTATTGTGCTTCTTTAAAATCTTGTTGGAATGTAGGTGATGGTGAAGACATTTCAGGGGAGGATGAGGATTTTTCTAACTAAATATTCCTGTCAGCTGTTTTAGACTTGCTATTCCGTTGACCTGTACCAATCTTTATTTTGTACGTATGATCCTCCCTTATATCTAAAATGGTTCTGGAAAGTCTTTACAGGAAGATGAAGTGTTACTTCATTGTGCTGATTTCCAGATTCTTGTGTTATAACCCCCAACAGCAGTTAGAAAACTTTTCATTAAGTCATGGATAATAACAATTTAAAAGACATGTGTTGAACTGTTTCCTGGAAATCCCTTTGGAGATCTGTGAGCAGTTGCAATCAGAACTCCTGGATGTCACAGAAAGGATCTTGTCGTCAAAAGACTGAGTTTTTCTTTGTATGGTTTCCCTTTTTCCTCACTTCTTAAGAAAGAGGTAATCAATTATCCCAGGATGTTACTATTATTCCTCATAGGCAGAAATTACTCTCTCATAAATTGGATAGTATTTTGAGATAAAAGGCAAGATTCATCTCAGCTATCTTGAAATAGCTAGAAGTTATGGAGTTACTTTTAGGGTGAAATTCAGACTGTTAAATTTAGTTGTCTGAAACCATCATCTGAATCTCAATCTGAACCACATGTCTGTTTTAGAGCAGAGGAATCCCGCCATAGGTTTGTGGTCTAAACCTTTGTATAATTTCCCCATAAATAAATTGCTAAAATGAGACACCTAGCTTTTAGATGGGACACCTCAGTTTTACAGATCCTGTATGTCTCACCCCAAAAGCCAACATGAGTTTGGGATGATGTTTTCAAATATAACTTATGGCTAACATCCTGCAAAACTTACACACAATGAAAATTCCTTCAGAATGTCCAAGTGTGATCCAAAGCCCTTTACAATCAGTGGGAGAATTGTTGATCCGTTCTGGAAAGGAAGCTGTTTAAGAAGGAAACAAACTTCACTGACAGAATCCCCCTCTCCAGTAAAAAGAGAAGTCTCAAGGGAATGATCATGCATGCAACAAGATCTATTTTTTCTGTCTCTGTAATGGAGGAGTGGCTGTCACTTACACACTGGTATATTTTAGCAATCAGAGCACGTATTTTAGCTGGTTAGGCAGAACAAGCATTGCTGACTTTCAGACAACTCTCCCTTAGGGCCATTATGGACAGTTCATCTATCTATTGAAAAGATATTTTCCCTCCACAGCAGATTTTAGTAACCTGAAGTCTGCATTGCACAGGGGATGAGAACCCAACATTTGCATCATTCAGAGTCATTGCATCATTCAGAGTCATTGAGGTTTCCAATGCATCTAAGTAGATTCCATGAGAAAGGACAATTTTATACTTCAGTATGCAAGGTTTTAACGTTATGTTTTGTTTGCATAATTCGAGTGGTCTGTAACATCATACAGTTTTGAAATCTCATTTCTCCATTAAAAATAAATATATGATCTCTCCTCTCTGATGAGCAGTGACAGGACCTGAGGGAACGGCATGAAGTTGTGTCAGGGGAGGTTTAGGTTGAATATTAGAAAAAGGTCCTTTCACTCAGAGGCTGTTTGAGCACTGGAACAGGCTCCCCAGGGCAGTGGTCACAGCACCAAGGCTGGCAAGAGTTCAAGAAGCGTTTGGCCAATGCTCTCAGGCACTGGCTGTGATTCTTCGGAATGGTGCCATGCAGGGCCAGGAGCTGGACTCGATGATCCCAGATCAGACATGGCAACATGTAACTGAAGCAGCTGCTGTCTCTTTGCTCCCTCTCTCCACACAGTTGTCACACAGCCTTAGCTCCCAGACATAATTTTTGGAGCCCAGGAAAGAACCAACCCCCCTGCAATGGGCAGGGCCACCTTTCACTAGACCAGGTTGATCAGAGCTCCATCCAGCCTGGCCTTGAACACTTCCAAGGATGGGACATCCACTTCTCTGGACAACCTGTTCCAGGGCCTCCTCACCTTCACAATAAAGAATTTATTCATAATATCCCATCTAAACCTACTCTCTTTTAGTTTGAATTCAATCCCCCTTGTCATGTCACTACAGGCTTTTGTAAATAGTCCCTCTCCATCTTTCTTGTAGGCTCTCTTCAGGTACTGGGAGGCTGCAGTTAGGTCACCCCAAAGCCTTTTCTTTTCCAGGTTGAACAATTCCAATTCTTTTGGCCCTTCCTCATAGGAGAGGTACTCCATCCCTCTAATCATCTCAGTGGCTTCCTCTGGACTTGCTACTACAGGTTGATGTCACTTGAGCTTAAGATGGAAAATATGCAAGCTAAAAATGTATCTATGCCTAAAAATAAGATATTTTGGAATCTAGAGTCCCTTCCTAGCCAGTGGAATGAAATAAGTAACTTCAGAAAGCAAATCTTCCCACTTTCCTTCAGTAATTTTATTAGGATGAGATTGATCACTGTAAGGGGATGCATGTTTTATCACAAGATACACAGACACTGCTAAAATTTGATGCATCTTGGACTTTGATAAGTAGCTAAAAGTGGCTTAGATCCAAAATATGAATTGTGTGAAAAAATTGGTTAATTAAATATTAATTACTAATATTAATATTTTTCTCAAATGGAAACCTCCAGAAATATATGAAAGAATGGATCTATTTTAAGATCTATCAGGCTGTCTTTATGATGAGAGACAAATATTTCCTCAACAAATAGATTTTGTTCATTATTGATGTAAGCCAAGAGAGAGGAGGAGCAGAGGATTCAATGACTGGAGTACGAAGCTGCACAGACTATCTATAGATCTAATTTGGATATTTCAGACCATTCTTTAAACTAGAACAAGTAATAGATCTCATTCACTTTCATATACCTTCCAGGCAGATTTATTTTTACCCCCATTCAGAACTTCTATGGGATATGGAAATCATGTGAACACGGGAACGGGGAGAATTGGAGAAACAGCATGCTGGCCACCAGGTACTTGGCCTAAATGAAAACAGAAGAAATGGTAGATGAGGTGATGAACCTCCTCATTGTGGAATAAATTCTGAAAACCTATTAATTTTACAACTATGCAAGTTATACTGCAAATGAACACAAAGACCTTCCTTCATATCATGAGGAAGAAGTTGCAGAGTGATTTTCTTTATAATTTATTGCCTGTCCTTTGTCTTGGGGCTCACTACACTAGAGATTAAAGCAAAGTAACATACAGCCATTATCTTTCACATCAGGCAAATGGTTAATATGCTTCCAACATGGTGAGTATAAAATATAGAAATATCTTTTGGGGGAAGAGCAAATAACAAACCCCCCACATCCAGCCCTTCTCATCATTTTTCCCTAAAAAAAGGGAAAAAGGGAAAAAAGCCAGGGATTGTTCCTACAGAGAAGCTAGAAAAAACATTTCTGGCGTCAAACAATTCACCTCTTATTAAACAGTATATTTTGTCAGCAATAAAATTCAGTAAATAACTATAGAGCAGCCAAGTAAAAAGGCAGATAAAACCCAATAAAAAGTGCTTGAAAAAGATCTATTTCCAAGAGTAGATTTACCAGCCTTCCAACTTCCATTTATGGTTTTCAAATAAATTTTAAAAAAAGTTAAACTTAATTTTTTTTTCATTCATATTTCTTCAGCACTTGGGAAATGACATGATGTGGCAAAGCTCAATTTAAACAACCTCTACTTAATCTAAGCTTACTTAATTTTATCTGAGACAACTTCGTTATTCTTTAGAACCAGAAAGAAGTATGACAATCAACATGATTGACTCAATGTTAAGAATTTCTGCAGATTCTTTTTTCCAGAATTATTAAAAGATAAAGACAGATATTTTACCAAAGCACTTCTGAGAAAGGGACAAAAAAAAGAAAAAGTATTTTGATCTCTGATCCAACTCATACAGAATAATCCTTTGCTTCTACTCTGCTTCTACTACGTGATTTCTTGGACCTTTATACCTAAATTTTTCTAATCTGCTTGCTTTACATCTGGAAACTTCAGAGGATTAAGGTTATTTGGTTT
This sequence comes from Corvus hawaiiensis, assembly GCF_020740725.1. Lineage (NCBI taxonomy): Eukaryota > Metazoa > Chordata > Aves > Passeriformes > Corvidae > Corvus > Corvus hawaiiensis. The sequence goes on along the minus strand of NC_063216.1, from coordinate 72,258,428 downwards.
GTATATCAGCATTTCTTATCTCTAATTTTTTTTCTGCAGCATCAGATAATAAAATGTGTTTATGTATTTCTTTTGGCTTGAAGCTCATTCTGTTCTTCATGGTTATCTTCTCTTGTGCACTTTCCCCTCTGCAGATCCACACTGCAGAACTCTGCCCTCAGCAGCTGCTCTTTCAGAAGTAGGTACTATTCATTCTAATCTCTTGAATTCCAGGGAATTTTGGAAAACCCATGTAGCATTCTGCCAGGGAAGATAGGCCAAAATTTGAGAGCAGATCTATTACATCCGTCAACCAAATTTATATCAGATAATTAGTAAATGCTTTTAGAATATGTACATCATGGTTAACCATCTTAGGCTGGTACAAAAGATATATCTCATAATAAAAAATGAGATAAAGCACAGAATTTTCCACAGTAATTTGTGCAGCGCACATACACACACGAAGCAAAACAAAAAACAACCCCAGGCTTTATGACTAGTTAGAAATATTTTTCTTTATTCTTTTAAAAAATTCATTCTTCCTCCAAAGGTGCAATACCATTAGAATGCATTTCACAACCCAGCAGGTTTATGGCCTCAGAACAGTAGCTACAATTTGTGTGGGAATAGCAGTGTGTTAATGTGCTGGATAATATTCAGCACGAATAAGATTATTCAGGCTTCTGGGAGATGAAAAGCTTGATAGGCTGTGAGATATTAATAATACTGCACTTGTTTTGGTGGCTGTGCCAGATTGCAACAAACTCATTTCAAACCATCTCAGGACATAAAACAGTCTATAAATGAAGATTTAATTATGTAGTACCTGAACTGTGCATTGTCTATAAACTGTAGACTGACCAGTCTTAAAATAAAATACTTAAAAAAAAAATCTTCTTTTAAATTTTTAAGAAACTTTTCCTTCAGGAGAAAAACAGTGTAAAATATTGGTTCAACTTCCTTGTTGCTATTTTTGAAGAGAGATTCCAAGCAATGAACAGCCAGATCAGTCCAGTAATATGTTTTCCTGGTTCTGTGTTCTCCAACAAAAATTAAGAGTTCAGAGTTAGACTGGAATTTGTCTGAAGATCTGGATAGATAATATTCTTGAAGAACATATGGCAAAAATATTTCATCAACACTTTTGACAAACACAGTGTGGGGTTTTAAACATGGTTGAACAGTGATGTGGGCTTTGATTCAGTTGTAATCTATAGTTCTGTGTTTCTTTCCAGAGTTTGTGTTGGCTGATGTTTAGTTAAATGAATGCCCATGTGTGCACCAGCTGAAAGAAGCTCCTTCTGAGGCCTCTCCAGTTACCAATGAATTACCAATGAGTTATCAATGCATCTCAATGTGTGTGAGGTTTTCACACCAGGCTCTGACTGTGGACCTTGGCATGGGAGAGCAGTAAACTCATATAATTCAATTAGTTGTTTTTTTCCCTTGCTACCTTACACAGTGGATGCTGTCCCCATGGGGGATAATATCCTGTAGCTAGGAATTTTCTGTATAAAAGGTGCTAGCAAAGACAGCTGTAGCTGTGTTCATCTCTGTCTTCTTTCTTTCATCTTTCTTTCACATGAGTTACGTGTATAAGAATAATAGATCAAATGCTTGAACCTATATTTATAAAATATCTTGAGGTTCTCCAAACCATCCATTATGTCCCTTTGTCAAAGCTGATCTTGCAAAAAAAGTTTCTTTGGTGATAAATAATTCAAAAACTGTTTCTCAGATTATCAATTCCCCTTCATTCTCTCTGACAACTGTTGTCCTGCTTTTGCTAAGTATAATGTTGTCTTTACCTTAGAGATTTAATCTGCTTCTTCATATTATCTGGATCTGAATTTCCAGACTCTGATGCTCCTGTGTTTCACCTAAGTGGGCTACTCTTATCATCACACAGAAAAACAGTACTTGAAGGAGACTCTGGGTGTACTAGAATGAGTAATTAAAGTACTGCTTTGGGTAACCCCACCCTGGCATGTTGTTACTCCATTTTCTTTTCTGTCAGAAGTACAGGTAGGCCACAAGACATACCATCATCATCTAACTCACTATGTCCTCTGCCTATCTACTGACATCTTTAAGACCCTGGTAGCTTTAAGACTCAGTGCTGACGACTGACAAATACCATTTCAAGGATTTTCTAACAAAAATTGAGACTCTAGGCTCCATGAGTTCTATTTTAGGAAAGGGGAACCTAAGACCCAGAGTGCTGTCTGAAGTTGTCCTTCTGTCCACCCCTGGGTTGTAGTGGGCTTGATATCAGGCTTCTCCTTTTGAAGTGCCTTGTAGTAAGTGGAAATCCATTCCTTATTTAGTCACCTCATTGCACTAAAGAAGTAATAATCCAGGATATTAGAAAACAATCTCCATTTTTCTGTTATATTAGATCACATGTTGGCTATGCCTAAATCAGAATGTCCTTTTCTCTGTATCCCCTTACTATCTAGTGTAATTTCTGTCTCCAAATAAATTAGAATTTGCGAGAAAAATCACTGAATGTCTCTTTCTGTCTCTATTGCACAGTATTTGTAATAGAAAAGTCTTTCCTGTCCTTTTCAATAGCTTCCTCCTGAGTGCCTTTGTTCCAGGGTTATAAGGTTTAATGAAAGCTAATGCTTCAGGCAACCATTTACATCTCTCTTGAACACTACAGATTTTGGAGGCAGTCTTTTGAAAGAAGTTGCTTTGTGCTGTAGTGACTAAATGAACAAAAGGAATTTCCTTTACAGATTAACAACTACTGTACCATGCAGAAGATTGCATCAGGTCTGAGCAGTTTAAAAGTAGTGTACGATGCTATGGGCTTGATAGGACAACAAAAGTAGATGGGGGACTAATCCAATTTAGAATTAACTCAAGTCTGCAATATTCAGTTCCAGATAGCCTATTGGAAAAAAAAAATTGAATCAAAAAGCCTAAACAAACAAAAAAACCCCATGCCAAATAAAAAACAACCCCAACACAAAAAAACCCCAACCCAAATCCAAACAGTAATGTACTGGCTTCCTCACAACATGTACAAAATACCCTTAAAGAGGCCAACTGATGTGGAAATTTTCATTCCAGGACCAATCTGTTTTAGTTAGCTTTTGCAATCCTTGTATCACAACATAAAACACATGTTATCCCCCAATTTTAGGGCACTCATTTAAATTTTTTAAGATGATAATTAAGCACAGCCAAGTTCCTTGCAGATTTTAGGACTCAGTTTTGCTGTATAGGGAGAAGTATATTTCAGAAAGCCACTTTTTGATCTTATCTTGTGTAGCTTAGTAGGGGGGAACAGGAAGAGGCAGGACATAAGGGGGCTGAGGATCCCTTATTCATCTTTTAGTAGGCATTAACCCAGAATGCCATAATGAGGAAGGTCTTATTAATTAAACATCAGTTGAATATCTGCAGAGTTATTTGCACTAGAGGAGAAAAATCCAATTTCTTACAACAGCATGAGAAAAGCAATCGACTGTGGTGCTAATATCTGTTGATCTCTTTGTCTCATCAAGAAGATACATTCTTCAATGAAGGATGGTAAAAATGATGTCAAGATAATAAAGGTTGCCCAGCCAGACACTGAGATGTGATTATCAGTGTTAAATTGCAGAGCTATTACAAAACGGAATAGCACAAATGAGGAAGGAGTAACCACTGTTGATATTGTTTCTGATAGAAAACTGAGAAGAAGGAGTTCATATGAAAACACAGGGAGAGAGATAAACATGAATGAAACAGTTCTATGATTTGGGAGACGTTGATTCACGCCTTCATGAGGAAAGCCCAGAACGTGGCTGTGGTATGGAGAGTGGGGACAGATGGCTGGAGTATCCCAAGGAATGGCTTTCTGGGTGAGTGTAGTTATCCCTTCAAGCAGAGAGAGAAGTTTTGAATTTTGTCATTTAATTGTTAAGATACTCTGGTATCAATGTTGTTCTCCTTGACAGTTCCTGTCTGTGGTTCAGGGAATTTCATGTGTCAGGGCCTTTATTGGCAGAGACAAGATTGCACAAAATTTAGCTCCCTTCACTTCATGCCATTCTTCCAGATATCTTAGCAAGATTTGCACCACCCTCAGCATATGCAAAACATGCCCCTAGTCTGCAGTTCCTGAAGCTACAAAGGTTTGTCCCCTTATTTCAGACTCTCTACAATATATTTAAAATTTTAAAAAATCTTGCAACAAATATTAATTATCTATTATAACAATGGGAGTGTGATATGAGGTCTACAGGAGACTGAAGATTTATGGACAAAACTGACTGTTTCCCTTTTCTCTTTTACCTAAACTGAAAAGGGATTTTTTTCTATGACTTTTCATAAATAGTAGAGTCTTAGCTAGTTACTGGTACTGTCACTACATTGTTTAAATGTAGCTGATAACCTGCATTAAAGTCAGCAATTTTAGTGTTTTGAATGTTTGACTGGGAAAGATAATTGTGGAAAATTGCATTTTAAAGAGGTTTTCTGTGATGTACAGAAGTCCATGCTGGAGATGTTCTCTTAAAAGTCAGATCTTAAAAAACGACTTGTCTATCCCAAATCTGCTCAGAGAAGTTTATAAAGAACAATCAGTTGAACTCAGGTATTCACTTACAGCGTTGATAGAAACACCAAGGCCAAAACCCAGTGGAAGAACAAGTAAAAAAAACAACCTCAAAAAGGACCATTCAGTTAAAATCTCTACTGCAGTTACCTCAGTAACTAATGTTGTTAGGTTCAAGCATGACAGAGTGAATTGATTCCCTCAACACCTGATATGGTGAAAAGCCAGCTCTATAAATAACAGTAGTATGAAGGTCAACATTTATATCCAATGTTCATTCACATTTACGTCTAAGAAATAAAGAATTTATTGAAAGAGCAGTTGCATATAAATTCCTAATCTCTGACATATTGCTATTATTCTCTCTTCAAAAACCGAAAGTATAAAACTTCCTGACTCCTGCTCTTGGTAAAAGACAGCTGGAATGCCAAAAGATAGGAGCCTAATTAAGAAACCACCTTTGCCATCATAATTGATTGAGATTTTTTTTTAATGTGACCTCTTGCCAACTCCATCACAGAAGTGCATCTGTCTAATAAACCTGGATGTTATTAGACCAGATTTTACTGGGCCAGGTTTTATTGGAAAGAAATTTTTTTTGTCTTTCCCAAGGCCCTTGAAAGCTTTAACATGTAGATCAGAAATGTGTCAGAATTGGGTTTTTTTGAGTTGATAATTTTGGAATTTTATTCCTTCCTTCCCTTCTTCCAATCTCCATCTTTCTCTCTTAATAGAAACAAATGAATCCAGGCATTTCAAAATCATTCTCAATGCAAAGTACACAACCAAAAATAATATGAGGTGTTCTGGCATCTACAAAGCAGCTTATTTCAGTTCACAAATTTTCATCAAAATACTCTATTCACTTCCAAATATTGTTTTGAATTGAATGCCAAACATGCAAGTTTTGCCAATGTCTTGAATGAAAACAGAATGAGGGAAGGATGTCACAAAGTTTCTCCCTCTTTTCCCCCATGGTAACTGAAAGTTCTTCATAATTTAGGAAGCAACAACAGTTTTAGAAGCTCAAATACCTTTTGCCAGTTTACTCATGATGTCATGTCAGGGGACTTCTATCTCTCTCCTTTTCCACAGAAATTGCTAAAAAGCTGCTATACGCAGAATCCTTTTAGTTTCCAGTATCTTGAAAATAACAAGATTGGCAGATAATTGACCCCTCATAGATGAACCCAAATTTAAGGTTAAAAAGCAATTCCCTGTACTCTGGCAAATGCAGTTTATCAAACCTAAGACATACATCTGGCATTTCAGCTGCCAACCTGATAGCTCTTTTCAAAATGATCTTTGTGAAATATAATGGAAAAATCCTTTAGGATGGTACAAGGTAGATCTACTATGGTTTACTCTCATTGCCTCAAACTAATTGACTTGGTACAGAAAATAAAATCCATTTTTCTGTCATTCTGCCTTGTCTCTTCAAAAGCTAAATCAGAGCATGCTGGATGGAGGCTCTTTGACATTCCTGACAGCACAGTTTGTATTGCATTCAGTCAGTTTCTTAATAATGTCATCAAAAAACTCTGGGCCACCTAAGCTCTACCCATAGGAGGGTCTAATAGACAATTTTTTCTTCAGCAGCTAAATCAACATGGGACTTTACAGCCACAAGAACCACAACCTAACAGCAGCCTGTCAGGCTGTGGGAGCCTTATCAAAGCTGCTGTAGCTTAAGTCCATTTTCTTGATCGTAGCCTTCAAAGGAACCCCTCCTGATCAGCTGGATTATGAACGCTCCTTTTACATGACAGCCTGAAAATCAAATGAAGGAACAATGTCTGTTGAAAGAAGATATTCTGGTAGACTCTGATATTATATCTGTGAGCATTTCTTTAAATAAGAGGCATTGGCATATTAAAACTCCCTGAGTAATTTCAGCTTTGCTTTTTCTATTAGTTTTATATAGTTTTTTTTCAACTTGACATTAAGGGTCATTGTGAGTAAGAATGGCACAAAAAACAAGTTATAAAGACATATAGGTATAAATTGTCAATAGTCTTGCATTTTGGAGTCTAGTTTTGGGGGGCTTTTCCCCCAACAGATCTGTGAAGCCTACACATTTAGAAACACAGGCAGAGATGTGAGACCATTGAAGTATCATGGTCAGATTCCTAAGATTACTTGAGCAGGTAGTTTTTAACTCTGTATGACATAGAGAGGAATCATGAAAAGTATTTCCTACCTACTGTTGTATACAAATATCCACATTCTTTATGTACTAAAAGAGTAATCAAGACCACACTTAGTTCCTTTTGTACCACAACTGTGCCTACATCTTCAAGAGCCCTTTGAAGTTTATTTTATTTAGCATTTATGCAAAAGAATTAATGTAAAGGCACTAATGAAAAGCCTGGGTTGCTCTGCTCTTTGGTATGTCAGGAGAGTGGTCATCGCTCTGTTGCAATGTGCAGAGTCCATCAATGAGAACAAAGATAGTGGAGCCTCTGCAAGTTTTTCTAAAAAAAGCAACGTTAATCCAAGTAAAATCCAGCTGCAACACAGTTTGAAACACAGATCTGCAAAGTTTGTTCATTTTGTGAGCTGTGCTGCTTTGCTGGTCTTTTCTGGACTGCAGGGCTCAAGCTTTTCCTTCCTTTCACAATTCACTAGATTTTTCTGAGCTGGGAAAATGCCACTTTTATTGTCTGTATCCTTCCTGTGTTTAGAAAAGGAAAGCTCCTCCTCTACGTGGCCGTGAAATGAAGAATTCATTTCCTATTTTAACCTACCCTAATTATTGTGTGGTACAGAGAGACAATATTCTTCTAAAAAGGGCAAAGAGATAAACCTTCCTGAAAGAAGAACTTTCATCTGAGAAAGTTGAGAACTATACATCTCTGGGACTACTTTTGGTTTGCCCTGGATCCAGCTGCAAACACTTTGTAGCAAAACCTTCTTCTCCTCATCATTTGAATGAGATGTGGGACTGCGAATAGGTCCTAGAGCAAGTGACGCACAACTCGGGGATCAAAGATGGGAAACTGAGTTCAGTCTTGTAGAAATGTCCTTATCCCCACTGAGATTACCTGACCAAATCTGCTGTGGGACCTTGGCTTCTGCTTGGCCACAGACCCTGCACACCGAATGGATGTGCAAGAGCTGAGACCCAAACCAATAAATAATACTGCTATAGGGACACAGTCAAGGAACATGGATAAAGTGAAGGAGAAGGAGACACATTCCAAGAAGGGTGAGAGAACCTTTTCCAAGCAGACTTTATCCCTATGATAAAACTTAAAATTATTTTTTCTGATGAGCTGTGGCCCAGTCCTGGGCTCTGATGTGTGAGGGGTGTGAAAGTCTCAGTATTGCATGAGACTCCCAGGGTGCAGCCCATGGTATAACAGATTATCATGGCTTTTACCAAAATGTCAGTGATTGACAGGTGATGGGTCGGGTGGTGACAGCACAGTGTAGCTGAAGCTGCTGCTCCACTGCCTGAACAGCTAAGCTTGGTTTTTTCCTACCTTAAAGAAAAGTGAATGCAGTCCACATTTCCCTTCCTGCTGGGTTATTGATTGCTCTCAGCACAGGGTGTGCCATGGAGGGATTCTCTCCATTTTAAGCAGATATGGCTGGACTATTAAAACAAATGTGAGAACTTTACTTTGGAAACATCCGAGTTTAGTTAGTGGACATCGAAGGCACATGTGGCTCTAATTAACAGTAGGAGAGACATGAGATCTCAGCAGGTTATGTTGAGGGTGGGTAAGAACAAGCTCTCGCAAGGGTGAGGCAGAAGAGCATCAGAGCATCATCCCTACTGCAAGGGGAGGCAGGGGAGCCTCATGGGAGCCCCACAAGGTTTGAATGGATCTTCATTGGTCTCTCCTGTGCCGTGCTACATTCAGCCAGGCATTTAGCTGTCTGTTCCTGGTACCCTGTATAGTAATGAAAGGGTGTTTCCAGAAAGGGAAGAAGGGGGAAAAAAAGGGTGAGAGAAGCTGCCAGAATTTCCTGCAGAAACCCAGGATGCCATCAGCCCAGGAGAAAAATTTCGATCCTGATTTTAAAGATTTATGTGAAACATCCCCTACCTTGCTGCCTTTCATCTTTGTCCATTATCTGGCCATGGTGAGAATCACTCCTTCCTGCCACTGCCTTTGGTGTGTCTGCACTACTTTAGTGCTGCTGCTGGAGTATGGAGCAACCAGCTGGTGTCATTTTCCTCCTTCTCTGATGGAAAATTAAATTATCCCTCTCTCCTTCCCACAACTTTGCTATAGGTGACACTATAAAGAAAAAATCTTGCATGGTCTTGAGCCCATCCTCCAACAGCCCCCCAAGGTACCAGACAGAGAAAGAGAAAAAAATGTTTTCCTTTTAGGGATTATTGAATAAAGCTATTTCAAAACAAAACATCTATAGTGCAACATGGTCTTTGAATCATTAAGGCTTTGTGGGGAGGATTTCAGCAAAAGATGTTGTTTAGAGTATGCCTGTTACAGTGGCATTCCAGGGAGGAATCAAAGGAGAGTATAGCAATAGCTAAGGGAGTGGCTGATGCTGGTTAAGAGCACTTTCATATTGTAGGTGGAGTGAAGTATGGATGTTGGCCTCAATTTCCTCATCTGTGAATTTAATACTTATTGGCTTCCTGAAGAACTGAGCAGTATCTTCAGCACATTTTTATTATCTCCATGTAGGATTCATACATGTGTTCTTCTGTGAAGTAGAGAAAAGTGTGATTGGTCTGTTTCGTAGTGCTGGAAGAGCAAACATTATTTTTCCCTTTACTGTACTCCTGAATTCAATAAATGGGAGGAGAAAAAAAGAAAGAAGGATGAAGAAAACATAAAGAGAAGAGGTTGTTTTAGTTACTTTACAACAATCAGTTCAAAAGCAGAATTTAGTGTTATGGCACACTGATGTGCAGTCGCCAGAAACCCATCGAATTACATCTCTTGTCACACAAAGTATTCATTGTGAAATCCATCACCTTCTCCTCTTCAACAGTCATTAAGAAGGTAGCTTGGGGGTTGCTGACACCACCTGCAAGGGTGAACGATCCCTTGTGGAAGTCAAATGCCAAAAGGCCTTGAGCAGAGCAGAGGTGGTGCAGCTGCACCTTGGGGTGTGACAGCTGGCAGGGAAAGCCTTACTGCTAACAGAGGAAGGAGATGGCCTCAGTCCCTGACAGATAAATCAGAACTATAACTCATTTTACACCCACAGTGTAAGGTCTAGATCAAGACAGTGCTTCCCAGTTCCCATAGCCCAGTAAATGGCCTGTGCCCTGTGGTTTGAACTCCAGTATGGGATCCTCTGCCAGCAGTTTGTAATGTGCTTAAATGTACCGGGCTGGGCAAAGGCAGGAGTGAGGCTTGTAGAGGCTCCCAACCATTTTTATGCTGCACTTGTTCACCCAAGACAAACGGTATTTTGTCCCTGCCTGAAAATAAAGCCTGTTGAAGAACTGGTAACACAAGGAAATGTTCAGCTTGTGCTGATTTCTCTTGTATACTTTCCATTTCTTGGAAGCTGATTGAACCATCCAAATGCAGTGCTCCATTCAGTTTACTCATTCCAGTTCTCTCTGTGGAGAATGGAAGAAGGTTATTGCACAGGTTTAATCAAATGTGCTCAGTCTTGACCAAACATTAATGGTGGAAGAGTACAAAGTCAACTACAAGCGTTTTCTTTGACACCTATTTACACATACAGTCAACACCAAAATCACTTCAAAATAGTCTCTTTCTTAAATCATACAGAGATAATTGCATCCAAGTTTCTTATATTAATAAAACCACATTATTGATAATAGCTTCTATGATAGTATTGAATACTGGATTCAGTTTGGATTTCTGCAGAGTATGTGGATGGGTACGAAAAGTACTAAACATCAAAGTGCATAATGATCACACTTGATCAGTATCACACTTGATCAGTGCTGAGGAACTGACTTAGAGGTTTATACTCTCTTTTCCTTTACCCAAATTATTATTTTCTCCTCTGTGCTCAAACCATTGACAATATAGAGAACAGAAATCGTCTCTCCTATTTTTTTGTCTTTCTTTTTTTTTTCCTCTGGAGTTTTCCACTTTCTCTGTTCTCTTCTGCTGTTGTTTTGTGAAATGAATAGGTGTGGGAGGGGGAAGACTTACCCATCTAGTTACACATGCTGCCATCATCAGTGAATTTTCAGTACGGTCTTTGGACTGGGCAGACATTTCCAACCTCTCTTGTCTTGTCAGAGTTTGCAGATGTCTTGGGGCAAAGTCCTTTGAGTCATCATGTCAACTGATGCACACTTCTTGGCATTCAATTTACTTGGACAGGGAGAATGTAATCTTTTTACATGCAGTTATAGAGACAGAAGTTATGCTTGTCTGCTGTATGCAAAGAAGGTGCCTGTTTACTGCTACACCTCCAAACCTCCTGTTCCTTGTTGTGGACTATTGAGACCAAGAACAACAGGGTAAAAAAGTGTTTGTGAAAGGCTGGCGTTGGATGCCAGGGGAAAGCTTTTCATGGAGAGTACAGACACAGAATTTTTTCTAAGATCTTTCAGCATAAATAAAAGAATCCCAATCAGGTGATCTGTCTAGAATTTAAGAAAAACAACAGACTATTAAAAAGTAAAGAATCAGTTCTGAAAACAAGTGTACGATGAGGAGGGAGAAAAGAGTGTCTACTGGGTACTGAACCTGTCCTAGCTGTCAGAAAGCTCATCTCGATGCTCACCCTGCCCTGAGCCCTGTGCTGGGGTGTCTCTCTGCCACAGAAGCCAGCAGGACCTCCTGCAGGAGCAGGGCTCTCCTGAGCACAGACCTGACAGCAAATCGAAATGAAGAACAAAATCCAGTCATCTGCAAGCCAAGATCCTGACTGATGTAAAGATTACTGTGAGTACTACCCTCCCTGTGAGTGTAAATTTACTGCATGGCTACAAGTGTGTATATATGCATATTTGTGATCTATAGTAGATACTATATGTGATTTATAGCATTGTCTGTAAATACATACACTCCCAGATTACCACATACCTGGATGACATTCAAAGACTCAGCTCACAGAGTGTTCTCTCTTTAACCCTTTTTGCATTTGCACTGTAGCCACACAGTGAGACATCCAAAGTCTCACTATTTTTATAGAAGGATGCATGAGATGGATGCTACAAATGTACGCTTTATTTCCCATGAGCAACACTTCATTATGGACAAAAATAATTACCCTCTTAATACAGGTTCTTAGAGGAAAGACCTTGTAACATGCAATGTTGCTACGACCCATCCCACTGTGGGGCTGGGGCAGTGTGATGCCAATCAATCCCAGCCCATCCCCTGGATAGAGTTCCCCAAGAGGCAGACTCAGAGGGTGGGTCGAGGGGCGGCTCAGAAGCCTAAGCCACACCCCCTGGGTGGTGCCCGGGTCCAAGCTGCCTCCCCCGGTTCGGGAAAATTCCCGGTTCCTCGGTTGTTCACTGGTTCTCTGTTATAACTCCCGCCTCTCGGTTTCCCTCCCAGTGGTTCTTGTTAAATTGCATCCTCCCCCTGGCTTGTAACGCATTGGTTGGTTTCCCCTTTCCCCACGGTTTTCAAACTCTCTATAAAACTGAGGATGAGCCTCGGGGGAAGATCCCATCAGATCCCATCAGAACCCATCACATTCCATCCCTTCCGAGCTTGTTCGGGTTGCGAAACTTCTAACAATAAAACCTGTTAGGAGTCAGACCAGAGCATCCTCTCTCTTCCTTTGTCTCCGAGCTAACGTGAGCCGGTACCATCGGTTCCTGCCGTGTTTCCTCTGCCGAGAAGCCAGCCAGCTGGCCCAGCAAGCAGCTCTTTTCCTGATGCCGAAGTCGCTTCAGCGAGGTAATGCTGGACTGTCTCTGACCTGGGGCACGCCAGAGCTCGTGCCTCGAGCACAAGAACTGCGTTAGCGCAAGATCATCTGTTCTCTGCCTCTGTATGTCTAACTAGAAACACACCTGAGGAGGAAGTGAATCCATGGGATTAAATCTAATGTACCTGAATAAAAATTGTAAAAGATTGGAGAGGAATGGAATGGAATGGAATGGAATGGAATAGAATAGAATAGAATAGAATGGAATGGAATAGAATAGAAGAATAGAATAGAATAGAATAGAATGTTGTGGATGCTCTATATCTGTTGCAGGACAGGTGAAATTAACTAGTAAATAAAAAAGTTTACACTAAGAAAACACACAACTGTGTGAAAAAATCATTGAATTTTTTTTAGTGTTTCCTACAATTGAGAACCAGTGTGTTGGGCCCTGATAGTTTGGTATAGAGGCAAACCAGATAGTGTGATCAATAACCAAAGGATACTCTAGTGATCTTTACCACTAATCTGACCTGAACTGATTTTGTTACTGAATTTTTGAGTGAAAGCAATATCTACATCAACAAAACATCCCAAAAAATTGCTGTTTATTTGTTCCACTGTGGGAGAGGAGAGGTGGAGGAACTCAAGCAGACATTTTATTATCTTCTCAGCCATGCTATAAAATGCCATGTCACCCTACTTACACATCAAATAGCAGTTAGTAAAAATAGTTGCCAAAAATCCTGGCAGCACACAATTGCACTTAAATGTTTTAGACAGATTAGAATTCTACATGCTCATTATTCACCGTTTCCTAATTTAAAACCAAAGAAATCTTTTCTCTGTCCCATCTCAAGCACAAGGCTTTACAATTGCATGCTCTTGTCACTTCCAGCTTTCCCATCTGTTGCTGCAGAGCTATGATAAATGAATTTTCAATGCAATCACAAAAGCAGGCTTATCATTTTGACACAAAACAAGACTTAGATAACAAAAAATAATTATAATGTGCTCTTGTTTTTGGAATGAAGAATTTTCATTACTTCAGAGGGAGGTTTAAAGCATGAAAAAAATGACGTGTCAGAAATTAGAAAAATAGCAGTGAAAACTGAATTCCTTAGAACATATAAAGGAACAAGTTTTTTGAAGGCAAAATGCTTCTCTAATTTCTTGGATACACTAAGTAGATTTAGGACTTTTGTTTGATGTTTGACATTGAAATAGCATGTCAGGTATCATCATGCATCTCAGATGTTGCATTTCTGATGTGATATAGTAGATTCATTCAGTTTGATAAATAAGCTGTGAATATGTAATAATAGGGCTAGAACAGTGTTTTCCATGATGGAGAGAATTGAGAGGATAATAAGAATATGAAATATCTTAAATGATATTCATTAAAGGATGACAATACTGCTCAGTGCCATTCCATGCTTGATTTGACAGAGGAGTAACAAAAAGCTGATCAGGAAACCCTATTTTTATGCCAGACTTGACCAACTTGTCTAAGTTACTGCAACCTCCTTCCAAAGATGCCCATAGGTTTTACTACATTCACTTCATAATTTGTACATGTACTTAGGCATATAGTTTGAAAAGATAAACAAAGTCTGGTGTAAAATCTTCTTGTGATGGAAGTGTTTTACATTAGCCAGCATATAGATGGCCTTTTTTTCTCTTGGGGGGGAGGATAAAGTTAAATGAAAATAAAATTTTCAGTCAGCATCATTTTAACTGCTATGCAGACTCTACAAATGAAGTAAATTTATTTCTAATAGTAAGTTAAAGGAGCTCCTGCTTCAGACTTAGAATTTTTTATTTTGAAACTAGATTTTTTTTTAGTATAGATTTAATTATTTTGAAAAAGAAAATACTCATTCAGTCTTTTAGTTTTTGTGGGGTCTCACCTTTCCTTCTTCCTGAGACAGTTTATGCCAACGATTCATTACTCGTTTTTCAAAGCATGATTTGTTTCTGGCCCCATCCAGCCTCATCTGTTAGATTAGACAGTTCCACCAAGAGAAACATTCCCTTTCTGTGGACATCTGCAGAATATCATCAGATTTGTTCTTTTCACTTTCGCATTACTGAAACAGATTGCCTCTCTCCCTCCGTCAGGCTTCCTGGATTTAACACCTTGTCGTGCAGTCCATTCCAGGAATGAGTCATTTGCAAAAGCAGAGATGCACAGAAGCAATCCTCCTGGCCACGGCCAGTGGCTGTACCAGTGCAGCAGAAGTGCATCTGTTCACATTTAAGCCCACACAGGACTAGTAAAGTTTAGCAAGCATTTGTCCTTAGGACGTGAGTATGGAAATAGTGGGGCATGCACTGGAACAGGAGTTGTTTGAGCCAAGGGAACTACAAGCCTGCAGACCACACATGTTAAATTTTGGGTTTGGAGAGCACTCATCCCTTGTGACAAGAGGCTACAATGCTGATATTGGCTGTGTGATATCACAGTCTGTCAGGTGCCATTTTCAGTAAATTATGCTAGAACTTTGTTATTATGGCAATTGAGAAGAAATCAGTTTTAAACAGAGATGTAGTCAAATAGAGGAGATAACTGGACTCAAGAGACCTGGTATTTTAGATGAATAAAAGAGACTACCACTTACATGTACTGCTTTTCATCTTCAAGAAATCGCAATCATTTTGCAGGACCAATAAGCTGATATGAGCTGCAGACAAAAAATTTCATGCAGTACTAAAGTGCAGCAATCTCTGAATGACATTTGGCACATGGCAGACTATAGCCAGGAAATGCACAGAACAAAAACCCAAAAAGTTAACAAACCTAACAAACTCTTTCCAAGGAACCTGCTCAGTGTTTTGAATGAATATGTGCATTATTCAACAGAGCTGGCAAACTCCATCAAACAGGGAGCTGTGTTTAGAGGCAAGAACTGTTGAGTGATGTGTCCCAAAAAATATTTCAATCTCTTACGCACGTGTAGAAGACCTTCTCAATATTAAAAAAAAAAAAAAAAAAATATATATATATAGATTATATTTATTCTGACTACACTTTTTGACTAAAACATGGATTGTATTCTTCTTCCTGCCCCCCACCATGTGCCCCATCCCATCCCGCCCCTTTTAAGTTCTTCTCGCTGAGATTTATTTTCTTTTCACAGATAAAACTAACTCCTTAGTAGGAATGACTGAGCAGAGGGAATTATAGTCAAACTTCAGCTTTCTGCAGAACTTCTGATGTTTTGTGCAGAGTTTCTACATGGTTGTGAAATATGCTTGTGCTCCAAATTTAAAACAGATTGATGTGCTAGTCATGATCTTAGTTATCCAAGGTTATAAAGCAAATTCTGGACAGTAGACTAAACTGTGCCAGAAATATTAAATTTCTTTCTCTGCATTACTAAATTAGGTAATCTACATTGATTTAAAAAATCAGTGATAAAAGTTAATTTATCCATAATGACGCTTTCAAGCTGTGTTTTATCATTGAATAGCTGCATGATTCCAAGGTATTAAGCTAGAATGTACTGCCAAGATGTCTATTGTCAATCATCTAATTCAGATATTCTTTTAGCTGTAAAAGTAATGGCTTTTATACTTTTACCAAAAGTTTCAAGTTGATTCTATTGTTCCTTCATTGCATGGTGATTGCCAGAAACAAACAGCTCTCACTTCCATTTTTCTAGGTCCTATACAAATATTGTGGCTACTGTCTAACTGAACTGAGAGGCTTGTGGTAGAGTCTACAGGCTTATTTTCTGACATCATTAATGCTATTCAGTTGTGAAATCCAGTAAGGACTGGCTTCTTAAGTTCTGAGCAATATTTATAATCAGTGGATTAATACAAGTATAGATTCGAGAAGAATGACTTGAGGAAAAAGGAGTGTGGAGAAAACTTGTCACTACTTTCTCTTCCCTAACAATATCTTTCATTTAATTTCCCTATTTTTCATGTCTGTTTTTCCAAGCTATGTTTATGTTTCAAGTTTTCTGCCTCCCCTGGCAGCATCTGACCCATGAGGGTCTCAGTCTCCTGCCACCTTCCCTCAGCTCAGCTGCTGGTGACACACTGCTGGGAACTGTGGCTCACACCTTAGAGGACATTGCTAAAGAGTTCAAAGAGCCCTGAGAAATTTCACAGGCCAGAGCCAGCTAAAGGAGAAGTAACATTGTGAGACAGAGAAAACTAGCACTTACAGGATTTAAGGTTTAAAAATCACACCAAGAGAAGGCATTAAATAAAAAAAAAAAAAAAAAAAAAAGGCAGAGAGTTGCAACATGGCAACTGAGCACTGGCAGGATATGACCAGAGAGTGGTGTAACTCAACATCCCTTCTGCATTCTCCACATTTCTCATGACTTATAACTCAGAGTTGATCAGTAGAACAAGAGGTGATAGCATTTTATTTCTGCTTTTACTTTTTGAATGTTTGAAATTCAGCAGGTCATTGGTTTGTCTCCAAGGCACAGGAGAAATTCGTGGGGTTGTCTGCAGCTGCAATACAGAAATAGTAATTTGTTAATGATTCTGCAATAGAACAGCTTACAGGTTGTCAGAATTTAAAATGCGTAAAAACAAATCAAAAGATTAAAATAAGTCTGGTGATCTTTGAGAAGCTTTCAAAAGAGTGACAAGATGAAAATATTCTTTGGTCAACCTTCACTGACTTGCATGTAGCTAACGAGTCAAAGCCAAGGGGCAGCTGATTTAGGAAGCTGGGGTTCTTCCAGAGATTGCTATGATTCTAATTTATCCAGGAGTTGTTTCAGTACAGTTTTTTCACAGAGTCATGATCCAAAGCTCTTTCAGGGCTTTTCACATCCAGTAAGATATAGACTGGGCACTCACAGCTTCTGCTGACAGCCTAGAATGTGCTAAATGCAAAGCAACGTTTAAATGAGTAGTGAATGCAAGAGATCTGAATGCCAAGGAGGAAAATGGCAATGGGGAAGAGGAGGTGGAATTAGGAAAATGAAAGGAGCAGAAGAGGAGTAAGGAAGGATAAATAAACAGCAGATGACAAGGGAAGCTGAGGGAAATACAGTATCCAAGTTCTGGTTCAGCTTTCAGCCAGAATGTGTATCTTGAGACCTGCTGTCTTTGTGGGGGTACTACAACCCAAAAGTTTCACTGAGAGCTTAAGACTTGTATTGCTGGAGGTTTAATGCTGAAGTTGTGCAAATATTTTATTTCAGTGAGGATAATTCTTTCAATTTAAAATAAGCAGAAATAGATTTTTATTCAAGGATAAAAAAAAGTTATTTTAAAAATATTTTTTAAATCACATAAACAGGTGTTTCATTCATGTCTTCTAAATGAAAGGTTTCAAAATTTAAAATGGAATCTACTATATGTTGGAAAGATCTATTTTCTATATAATATGTATTTTGTATATTTCAGTATTGCTGAATACATTTCTCTTTTGAAAGAAATAAAAGATTGTGCCAGTTTGGCCAAATTTAGAAATATATCCTCTGAGAAAAGGTAGGTCACCACCCCTCCCCCACCACGTTTGGGGAAAATAAATTTTCCTCAAAGGAAAGTGAAAGAGATAAAAACTATTTATTTAACAAACACATGGGAAAAGGATAATAATGCTAAATAATAAAATCTCTCGCTGTGGAGGAAAAACCTGGGAAAGTGTTAGAGTCCTCCCTTTGGTGACCTCGGAGCTGGGGCTTGGCCCAGGGCCAGGCCCTCTGCACTCAGTGGAAAGTCCTCCTGATGTGCTCTGATATTGAAGCAGTCCAGTGGAAAAGGGAGAAAATCCGAAATTCCAGGGAAGGGAAAAAAATTCAACTCTCAGTCTCTTTCCAGAGAAAAAGCTGAACAACTGGCCAAAAATTGACCCGGGAGCAGAAAGCCAGGTGCTTCCTCGCTCCCCTGCCGCAGCTGGGAAAAAGTTGCTATGTCTGTGTGACCTTGAACAAGCTGCAAACTGCTTTGAACAAGTTTTGCTCAGTTTTTTCTCCCCCCTCTCAGGCTCAGTTTAGAGGCATAGAAAGGCACAAAAATTAATTTCTGGGCATAGGGCAGCAATATGGGATACACATCATAAAGTCACCCCAAGACATTGATAAAACACTGTGTCCATATCTAAAATTGTTTCAGGAAAAGGTCCCTAGATCTAACCCTAAAGTAGCAAGATCTGCTTTTTACCAAGCTGAGAGAAAACAAGCTGAGTATAGTCTATCCTAGAAAAAAATTGTATTAGTACCATTTGAATAACACAAACTCTTCCCTTTCCCATGCAGTTTTTCACTGCCTCTCTGGAGCTACATATTCATACAGTTAAACCTTTATTGGTCTTATTTTCCTTTTGGTTACTTCAAAGTAAATTATTTCTACTAGCAGATCAAGAGGCGCCTCTATCACTATATTTGCATCCATAATTGCATCCAAAGGAATTTACAAAGTAGGGTAACCACTCAGTACAATATTCCACCCCCTCTTTTAAATAGCTCCATTAGGTGAACCTTTTCAGTGTAGATAAGAATAAAGTATGTAATGAAAGTATTCCCATTCAAGTAGTGTTTCACTTGCAGATAACTTACAAGAGAAAGTTACATTTTTTAGTGATTATTTAGAGCCTTAAACTTCAAGTATTGTATTAACATAAAAATGGTACAGCAGTTTTGTGTCAACTCTCTTAAAAGCCCATTCCAGAGGCATTTTAGGTCATCTTACATATTCAAACAGTAGGTTTAGTAATAATGATAACTACTTAAATATAGAGCATCACATTTACAGCTATCCTTCTGTTTAAACTTCCATCTCTTACTGTATCCTATTTGATGCAAAAACCTGAAAAAGTACTGCACAGCTGTTTTTTTAGTGTCACTCTGAATAACATTAGTTGAAATCTTAGTTTAAGAAATCAAGTAGGTATTTTTTCAATGGATTAAATTTTCAGATCTTCAAAACCTGCATTAGAAGAATTACATAAAGTAATTCCCAGCCTCATTAGTTTATAATCTAAACAGAGATAGAAAAGTGCTTCTGCATAGTGGATAACATGATGTCTAACAAACACTTTTACAGAAGATTATTGAAAAGAAACATTTGCTTTTCAAAATTTTCACTAAAAATATTCAGCAGGTAAGTAGATGCCTTAATACCTTCAACACTTGTCCAGGCATTGAAATAACAGGTGGAAAAAGAGTCCCAAAAATCAGATCATGAGTACTTGATAATAGAAACAGCCCCCATCTGAGCAGCTTGCAAGCCTTACACGTGCTTGTGAGCATTGTGCTTACAATATTGTAGTTTGCCTCTGCCAAAAAATTGCATTTTCATTGCATGTTTCTTAGATAATTGCTTTGTATAGCATAAAATTCCATTGACATGTCACAGGATATTGTCAGCTGTAGCTATTAGAGGCTGTCCTCAAGCAATGTCTCCTTCAGAATCATTATATTTGTATTTTTGCATCTCTTAGAGAAATGAAGTGTCATAATATTTAAAAATCACTTAGTCATTATCATAATAGGCACAAAACATGGGATGGCTGATAACATACAGAGAACTGGGAGGCACTATTGCACATGTGATGGTTTGGAAACATTGAATTGCTGAGATAATATATCCCCTTGGCACTTTTGTCTTTAAATAGACAGAATTCTCAAAAAATAAAAGGCTGTATTTTATGGAAATTGAAGTACAGATGATCAGCTTTGTCCAAAGAGAAGGGCAGGAACAAGATGCACAAGGAAAAAATTTAAAAATTACCAAAGTCTAAAAATTTAGACTATCCAGAGAAGATGGATTTTAATTTCTTATTTAAGTGTTGTGGCCAAAGTACAACAAAAAAAACCCTGCTGCCAAATTCAGTCAAGCATGCTACATCCAGGGTCTCTGGTTGCTACTCCTCACACAAATTCCAGGCAATCATCTAAAGAATAATGCTGTAAATGTTTGCCTGTGTAATAGTGGTATAAAACAATATATAAAACAGATGAAGATTAGAACAATGGATTCTCTATGAATTAGTACCAGGATTTTAACAACAGTTTTCAGAGTTCTCTGGGGATAACATACTATAAAAAGTTAGCATTAAATAAGATATCCTCAAATGCTTAGGTAATTAGCATTTTATTCAGTAAGCCAGTAGAAAATCTATGGTCTGAACTGTTAAAAATAACTTTTTATTCAAGTGCACCCGTCACAGACTAAACTTTTCCTATAACAGTTACTGGTTGGATAAAAAGATTGCTTTAATACTGGTGGCTTGGCAACAGATCTGCAAATACAGCAATACAACTTCATATATAAGTGAGTTTTTTCTCCATATACTCCTGGATAAGTTACTGATATGCTTTCTCCAGAGTAAAGAACACTTAAGGCCAATAGGTCAAATTTCAGAGCTTAGTCTAATTGAATGGATAGGCCATTAAGCTGGTATACACAAATCTTTCTTCAAGATCTTTATGTGCTTGTCACACCCATTCAGACACAGCCATTGCTCTATCCATAACCTGTCCAGAACTTAATTTGCCACATTAGAGCAGGAACTAAATGTAAGATAACATGCCTTAGTGTGGTAGGAAGTTAATAAATGGGAGAACATGAAGAATGTAAAATAAAGGTTAATGCTTGACATACCAGACCCCACAGTGTACATTCAGTTAGTTTAGCCCCTTGGTTTAAAAATCTATACAATACTGTGCTATTTTTGATTGCCTGTAAATGGGCAGAGCTAAGGTAGTGCAGAAAACGTGACTTACACACGTAGCCCTGAACTGGATGCAGCAGAAAGGATGGGTTGCATGATCTTTACTCACTTGCCTCTGAGGGCAGGATTGTTCTAGTGACTGATAATCTTGAGTCTATGGGAATCTATTTGCAAATTATTATAAAGTATTCTTTATATTGTAATTTATTATGTATTATATCCACAGTAATATAGAAAAATATTAAACCCAAGGTGATTGACTTTCTGTAGTCTCAGTAGCAAGACCCATTATACTGATGAATTTTGTCACTACCCATTTGCATGATGACTAAAGATTAAAAACAGCATTAGGCTGGGATAGATTATGCGGATCAGACAGTGACATTATACTGTCATGTCAAAGTGCTTCTGTTACAGTCACAGCAAAAGCTTACCAAAGCTCTTTTTGTTATCCACAGCTCTAGAATTTCACAGAAGTAACTGCAATGTAGTTATATCCAAACAAGTTTTGATTAGCCAGTGCTTCTGCAAAGAGCTGATACTGCAGCAGTGGGAAGCTCAGCATATTTTAGGTGATATCTAGTTTGATATCTACTTACCTGGCTCCTAAGCAGATCCAAAGAGCTGCAGCTGGAACAAAGCCTGCATGGTGCCGGCTTTATTTGTGCTGTGCTGTAGGCACAATAGAAATTGCAACTGAGAAACTGTGAAACTCTGGTAAAATTATCTTGAAGACTCTTATGTAAGTTTAATTAGGGTGTCTCAGACTCACTGGAGGCAGACACTGTAGATGCTGATCTGCAGAGTGAAGCAGGCAAGTCTAGCCTGTTCTCCACCACCTTTGAAGACAAGAACAGGATGGAGGAGGTGGTACAAATATTTCTCAAAAAGAATTCCTGTTAGTGGATTTTGGGGTAGGCGTGGGAAGTTCATCATTTCAGCGGACAGCATGTTAGGAGTTGAGGAAGAACTGCACTGCACTTCTGTGAAATATCATACTATGTTTAACTGTCTTTGCTGTGAGAACCTGGGACAAGACGCAGCAAGAGCTGAGGAGATCTTTATTGCATGCACCAAGTGTGGTGCAAAGGTCTCTGCACAAGTAGAAAAGTAAATCGTAATTCTTTGTGAGGACTCTGCTACAGAGGGGTTCTGGTCTCCCTAACACACACATTTTCCAAAAGCAGCTAGGAAGGCTGCACAAGAAATTTAGTTCTCATCGTGGTGTTTTCTAACATGGCAGTTGGACTTTGCAAAGTTGTAATTTTGGGGCGGGCTCTGTGTGTATGAACATTCTCAGATGTCTTCTGACTTCAGGTTGGTGTACCTCAAAAGAATGTGAAGCTCTTATTCATTTCTCATCCTCAGAGAGTCTTTCTCTCTTCTCTTGAGGTTAAACATATAACAGCCAAGTTGTATAATATGCCCACAATAGTAATTCTTGACACATTTTGAGCATGTCTGGATACAAGATATGTTAAACCATATGGAAAGAAGAGATTTTGCAATTTTTTAGGGCTTTTTTTTGACAAAACTGAATTTTTTCACTCACTGAATTTTGCTTTAATACTTCCATTTTGCTAGGGCCTAGGTACTTCAGTATCTTATTTACAGGCTGTTTCTGAACTCTGCTACAACTTCTTCCTTTCAAGGTATGAAAACACTTTTTCAACAAAGCCTATCAACAAGCAGAAATGTAATGAAAATGAGGTAATTTAGGTGAGAACTTTCTGGCTCTAAGCAGTATACCTGGCAATCTCAGTGGGTTTGTAATGATGTTAACTGTGGAGGGAATGCTTTCTATTAATGCACCATTCTTCACAATATGCATCATCTGTGAAAGACATCTCTAGGTTGGTCTTCATCCCCCAGGGACCATAGTTCTTTGTGGAGTAGAGACACAGTACAAGTTCTGAAGTGCTGGGATTTGTTCAGGCACTGCCCTGGATAATGACCCTACTTTAAACAAAAATTATTTTCACCTTGAAAACCAGGAATGAATATCTAAACATTAAGAATAAATAGTTGCTTACAGATGTTGCCTCCAACCAGAGCTCCATGGGACTCAGCTCCTGTCCCATTCCTCACATCCAAGTGGGAATTGAAGTCTGGTTTTTCACTGCAGAGGCAGCAGAAATAGAAGGAATTGAGATGCTCTAATACACTATTTTTTCTTTTTGAAGAGCTCTATAACTCATCAGTATTTAATAAGCAGCTGAATCTTTCCAGCTCTTCCCACATTTCTCACATTTTATGGATTTATACAATTGAACAGATACAAGGATCTTCAGTTAGGGCATCTCCTCAGCTTTCCTGTGTTTGAACCTGTTGTCTCTTACAGGCTTCCTCATAAGAGGTAGGGGTTGCTGTTTCTAAAAACCTGCATTACAGCACAGAGGTGCCTGTGTTTTTGTATCAAAAGTGTTTGAATATTTTCTTTGTTTTTGCCAACAAGGGTAATGCAGAACAGGGAATAACTGTAGTGTAGCTGGTCCCATAGTAACACCTCCGGAGTGAAATGACACTAGTCCATGTGTCAAATGGTGGAAGAACTTTCTTACACATGATTAACTTACTTATTTAAATTATTGTTATTAATTGCTTTAGTTTCAGCTAATAAAAATTGTTACTGACCTTATGTGATATGTTTTTTAAAATAAATTATTATTCCTGTGACTGCACAGCCTATAAAATCAATTATGGAATAAATATTCAAGATTTCCCTCTCCATTATGTACTATAAAACTTAATGAAAATTAGAATTAAAAGGTATCTCCTGTTCCTATTGACTTATGACAGCAAACAGGTATATGTTTGCAGCTTGCTTTTGAAAGGGCAGAAGAGAGACAGAAGAGCTTTATAATAAAGAAGCTGGTTTTCAAAATACTGATTACAGGTAACAGGAATATTTCATCATTCAAACAACAAGGGAAATGTTACTTGTAATTTAGTGATCTTTTTTGAAAGGTGTACACCAGAATCCTCCTCTTTCACACTGAAAAGGGACGTGAAACTTTTCAAAGACTGATGAACTTTCTTCTATGGAACTCCTCAAACCTAGTCCTGAAACCTGCACTTATGCTGAGTTTTTAATTTAGTCAATGCAAGTCACATTCATGTATATGTGTAGTTTTCAGATGCTCACAGAGCAAGTGTGTGCAGATCACTACATCCTCGGATGCCCAGGATCCACCAGAACAGCCATGTGATGCTGATCACTTCTATTATGAAGCCCTCATGCAATTTATGCTACCATTTAGGGCAGAATAGAGATTTTTTTTTTACTCTCTTTCAAATGGCATGGGATTAAGGCAGGAAGTATTGAATCAAGTTAGAGCATATTTGAACCACTATTTCTTGGTGTCTAGTCTTATTTACCTTCTTTCTTGGATTTACCTTTCTAATCTACTCTTCCCACCAGAAAACAGTCAGGAGTATCAGTCAGAGATCCAGACAAATGCACTGCCTTGAAATGAATTTATTTTGCAGTTACAGTTTATGTAACTGCAAAAGATCTGCATTATCCTAGGGGAAAACATATCTCAAATATTTCAAAAGTGAGGTAAATACATGCTACAGAAGAATTAAGCCCTATGGAGTTAGGAAAACACTAGAGATCACAGCTTCCCTGGAGAGCTTGTCTCTTTTCTGGACAGGCACAGGCAAAAACAGAGAGGAAAAGAGTAGAAGAAATAAAGCTGAAACACAGCCTAACATCTTTTTTTCCACTTGTGTGATCTATCTCAATTGCTTTCAGAATGTCTAAGTCGGAATGAGCGTACTTTTCTGAAATGGAACACCAGAAAAAAACATATCCAGGCTCTAAGGCTGCTGTTTTTCTCTAGTAAAAGCCAATGTTCCTCGGCATTCTCATCACTTAAATGTCACAGTGTAGAGCAGTGTATTCAAAGTACCTTTCCCAATTTAAATGTAAAGGGTCAGTTGTAAAAAGAAAAAAAAAAACAAAAGCATGCTGTAAAATTGCACAGGACTGGATATAAAGGTTTAAAAGAACTCTCAGAAAGCTTAACGCAGTATTCGTGTGGAAGTGATGGGCCAAATCTGAAGTTTTGCTTAGGTACTGATACTTGAATTGAAATTGCTTTTGTAACTTGAAATTACCGATATATTTTTCAATAAAGTCAAATTGTGCAATATATGAAGTGCTCCTTCTTCTGCAGGCAAACATGAATCGTACTTTGCTCCTCTGGATTAGAATATTAAATTTCTTTTTTTTTTGTCTGCATCCCCATGTCTGGCAGCTTTGGCTTTAGACTTCTGAGCTGGGGCTGACTTGTGGCTGGCAAACTCTCCCTGCGCATGTATTAACCTCTCCTCAGAAAGCTCATTCTGTGGAAGGGACATCTCCAGCCCCTGGCATTTGTTCAGCCAGGAAAGGTCCTTCCCTCTAGCTACACAGTCAGTCCCAGGATTCCCAGGCACATTTAATAGTGATTTTTGAAGGAAAGATATTGCTGGTAACCATAATAACTTGAATGAGTGAATTGCCAATGTTCATCAGCTTATGAGGTCTACTGATATTTTTCAATTAAAAGAGAGACAGAAGGCTCAACGAATTTAAATTATTTGATCTGAATGACACAGCTTCCTTTTAAATAAAGTAACGACATTCATGAGATCGGTATTTTTTCACTCCTATGCCAAACAACAAAGACAACTAGTTTTAAAAGGTACTCTATACCCCTCTGTAATTCTATTCCCTCTTATGTAGGATTTATCTACAATATGGATTCATCTTTAAACTTCTAAGAGTTACTGCTGAAACAATTTATTGATGAAATGAGGATCCCTGGAAGGTCAGTAGCTAACTATTTCAAAAAACATTAAAAAGCTTGCTTTTTACCATTCTTACCTCTTCCAAAATATCCATGATTACTTTGGAAATTGTGCATAAATAGAAGCTGTCCCTTTGAGAAGATGGAGGAGACACTTTTAAACAAATAAAACTTATAAAACCCCTCTATTGAATCAAATAAGCAGACTAAGATTAAAACAAAAGGTGCTTTCTATCACCTGTGAAAGTCTGTGTGCATATCCTTGGGTTACTGCATGACTTTTACTGCAAATTGCAATATATCCTCAAGGTGCCAAACCCAGCTTTGGGAAATTTGCTGAAGCCCTCAGAACACAAATGAGAGTGCAGTCCTTCCATCTGTCCATGTGCAGGAACACCATAGGAACCCAGCTTTGTGTCCGTCAGAAGCTGGGAGCCTGTGGGACCCAGGGACAAGGAGCTGTGCCTCATCTCCTTGCACAGGGTCCCCAGCTCGGGCTCAGCTACACAGAATGTTGCCTCCAGCACTTCACCACCTGTCAGCTGAACCACAGGGCAGCCCCATGTCCCACCTTCTCCATGGCACCCAGGAGAACTCAATGGAGCAGAGAGAAGATCTCTGGAAGTGTTCAAGGCCAGGTTGGATAGGGCCCTGGACAAGATGATCTAGTAGGTGCCCTCCCTACTCATGGCAAGGAGGTTGGAAGGAGATGATCAAGGTCACTTCCAACCCAAACCTTTCCATGATTCTATGATTCTCAGACAGTGGGTTTGGCAAGCTACTGTGTTAGACAGCAACAATGTTATGTTCCTGCAAGTGTCCAAAATGTGCTGGTTTTCCTTAAATATAGAGGGACCCCCAGCCAGTGCAAGAAGTGCATGGTACTTTGTCATTTTGAACACCATACCAGTTTGAGTCATGTCCTTGAAGAGGTGACTCTGCCCACAAGAAACTGTGTGGTGAATATACAATTTCTTCTAAAGAATTTTACAGCATGATTTAGATTAACTGTTATACATCATTAATATTTGTCCAAACACATAGTTCTTGCCCTTCAGCAGAAGGACAGAGAGGCA
The DNA here is from genome assembly GCF_020740725.1 of Corvus hawaiiensis. Classification (NCBI taxonomy): domain Eukaryota; kingdom Metazoa; phylum Chordata; class Aves; order Passeriformes; family Corvidae; genus Corvus; species Corvus hawaiiensis. The sequence continues at coordinate 72,231,569 of NC_063216.1, read as the reverse complement.
TCATGCAAGAGATTTGCCCAAAGTAGAAGATCAAGTTCTGGACTGTAAACTCTAAATTAAGAACCAACAGTGTATTAGAGATGTGCTAGCAGGGCCAAGGAAAAGTCAGGAGCTGCAAGTACCGACCTCTCCTATCTCCTGCAAATTTTTAAGTTTAAATTGGGAAAGAAAATTATATTCTCACATGTCAGCCTTGCAAGATAACCACAGTAGTTCTATTCTCTCCCTTTTTACAGCATCCTCTCAAGAAAGGATGTAGCATTTAAGTAATTTATTTGTGGTTATTCTGAATGATCTTTCAATCTTTGCTCTGCTTAGGAGAATTCTTTCACAGGGAAGCAAGTGCTTTAAAAAATACAGAAATCTTTATAAACTGCAAAATGTATAATATTTGTCTCTGCTCATTGAACCGTTACTGTAAGACTGATTTCTTTCTGCAGAAAGATGAACCTGCATATCAACCGAAATTCCATTTGACAGTGGAGGGAAGGAAATACCTGTCATCTGAACCACTCAGTTTGAGATATTAAATTATCCCCATCATCTGGAAAATAATTCCAAAATTCTCAGACTGTTCGTAGAGTTTACTATTGGAGCAGCAAATTGCTTTTGTCCTAAGAAGCCATTAAGCTCCTGGGTATTTACAGTATTGCCCCTTTCCTTGCTGTTGTGACAGTGCAGGACAATCAACAGAACAGTGTGACAAAGGGACAGGTGAACACAAAACTCAGCTCATAATGGGCTGGGAGTGTGATGTCAGTTTGAAAGTTCAAAGATTTAGGAGCAAACTCAGGATATTTTTATATGTGACATTCCCATAGACCCCTCAGGTATGTGTCTGGTAAAGCTGACTGTCAATTTCATTATTACTGAGATTTGCTGGCTGACATTGTGAAAAGGGAGTCTATATGAATACAAAGGATTAGTTGTTACAAAAGAACAGGTAGAGTCATAATAAGGGCAAATTTTTGAACGTAGTCTGCTTGATACAAGCTCCATTGCACAGTCTGTAGACACAATGAAAGCTGCAGACATTATGAGCAGCTCACGGACTGTGGAAAAACCTTTCTATTGAAAGGATATTGGGAGAGAAAAACAGATGGAAAGAAAGGAGCCTAAAAGCAATACTGAAACAAGAAAACACTCCTTGTTTTTACTTCCCTCCTGTCTTCAGTGATATAATAGTGGAAACTCCGAGACCACTTTTAAAGAACTCCACTATACCCCTATGGTCTTAATTTGATTTGTCCATTGTATGTTTTTCTGTAGCTATAGTTTCTAGGTTTCTTGCATAGTACTAGCCAGAAATCAGTTTTGCATTTTAACTATTCAATAATTCCTAAAACAATGTCTTTTCCAAAATCTGCACACAATGGAAGATATTCTCCCCAGATTCCACTGAACATGAGAAACTCATCTGTAGATGTTAGAATTTCTTTACATACAGGTTGTGTTACTTTCTGTCCCCACATCATGTACAGGGATAAAAATGAGCTTTGACTCTCTTTGGGGTATACACAGGTTCAGAAGGACAGCTATATGTTTTATGTCTACGCTAAATAGTGTGGGAGTGACAATACCGATGATTTAAAAATTTTACCTCTTTTGGGGATGATAGAGAAATGAACTTACCAAGGATGTCATAGACACCTTTTGAAAATTTTTCTGTACAGATGGAGATGGTTAGCTTGAGTTTTGTTGTTTTTCTTTTTGTTCTTGTTGTTGTTTATTGGTCCTCTGTCAGATATCATAAACTTGCTGTAAGCTTTTATATAACTTTCTGAAAAATCAATGGGCATTATATGTATTTAGCAAAATGTAATTAATAAATTTGAATGTCAAAATAATACTTGTTCTTCATACAGAGCAGTATTTGCTCTTAATACAGAACACATCAACATATCAAAATCTCACAAAATCCATGAAAATCTGTCTCTTTCTGTAACAGCTGCTCTGACTACTCAAGAGAAAACCTGTCAGTGTGTTCAGCAGACTGGGATTGTATGCCTCTATATTTTCATGATGGCACACTTCTTCTGCTTATTTAACTGCTTAAATCTGTGGTATATTCTTATTAATATGAAGAGTTTGAAAAATGTAGAAAATTCCATACGTACAGTTCAACCTTTGGAACTGCAGACACAAGCATACAGCTGCCACCAACATAAAGGAAAGGTGTTGATAGAAAAAAAAAAATAGCTAATGGTTTGGACACTTTTTCAGATACTTGAGCAAAAGCAAGATCATGTTCTGAAGAAAGATATTGAACTTATGTTCAGTAATGGAGAAACTATTTTTCACGTTTCTGTAGGTGTGGGTTGCAGTGAATTTTATGGACAAGTACAGTGCAGCAGCCAGGGTGCTGATATTAGTGCAGGGGTAGTTTCTCTTGGGCTTTTTTGACTAGAGTAGAAGATATTGGGAAGTGTACAGATTACAGTGTGAATATTCAGATCCACTGTTCCATAAACTTAAATTCTAAAAGTGATGATTTTTCATGTTGTTTTACATCATGAAAAAGAGTTTCTAAATAGCTCTTTGGAAATTTTTCCTGAGTATGAGAAATCCTCACAGCGGTTTAGTCATTTGGCCTGCAACTGTCCATTACTTTAAGAGATAATTATTCCAATTGTCAGAATTTACTTTTGGGAATGTGCTTAGGTACCCTATTGAATTCAACAGGAACTCCATTTGAGAAAAAAAAAAAAAGGCTTTTGTCATACTGTGAAAATAGGCTAAAATCATTACATGAAATTCCAGGTCTTCTTTAAAAATGCTTTCCTGTATTGTAGGCATTTAAAAAGTATTTTCTTCCAATTAAATGGCACACATTAAAGGGCAGATTTCTTATAGGCAAGATTTTATCCTAAATAAGTACTAAATGCCATTATCAACTTTCATGTATTTATATTTTACAAATCTCCTCCATATTTTCCAAAGTCACGCAATCTAATCAAGTCTAATCTACCTTGCTCATGTCCTTCCATTATTCCTGGAATGAGAAAATACTGAGAAATTGCCTTTGTCTTTCAACCATGGCATATTTCTTTGGTGAGCTGGTTCAGTTTATTTTTAATACTGTCACTATCTACTACTTCCATTCTTCTCTGGTAGGGATTAATCAATCTCAGCTTAATAAAAATGTATCTTTCCACATGGTTTCCCTAAAGCATTCATATAAAGTACAATCACTTTTGAAACAACTTTTTGAAAGTTTATATCTTTTCAGAGGTTTATGATATAAAGCTTTTTCTTTTGCAGAGTAGAGATTAAATGTTCTGATAGAAACTCAGCAGAAGTCAGAAGATATTCCTTTCTGAGAGAAAATGCAATTGATTACCTCACTGATAATATCACACCTCACTGTGGGAAGATGCAAGTCCTGTGTCAGATCTAGCTCAGTATTTAGTGGAGTTAGAAGCTCAAAGCAGCACCTTCCCATAGATGCCTGTTTTAGGTACGTCATGCTTCCAGCTTTTGACCTGGTCTGGGCTCCATGTACCATTTAACATCTGCTCACACAGATCTGTGGCATCTGTATTGTGGCTCCTCGATTTGTGACTATACTGTGCCTATTCATCTTGACTATTTTCACACTATCTCTGCAAAGAAATATATTTAGCATTCTGCAGAAATGCCCCAAGCAAGCCAAAGACAATTTCAGGATTTTTTTCTCCTATGAATTGAATCTTGCAATGAACAATGATTGATTATGGACCTCTTATTGAAAGATAATTTATTTGCAGCGTAACTTAAGAAGTAACTTTGAAACCATTAGAATGACTTGCAAAATAAACTTTACTACAAATGACTGAATAATCCCCAGTATACAGGGAAGTTCCTGGCTTCTGTAAAATTGTTCATGTAAGGGTTCACACACCAAACAATGTCAAACTTTGTAATGTAATGCGCTATTTAACACATGAAATCATCCTGCTTTTATTATTCCCTTGAAAGGTTAATTAAGTTAATTTTGCTTGCTATTTTATTCTGGCATTTTGCCAATCTATCAGGGTTAATTTTTACTTCATGTTACATCTTTATCCATTCCACCTAATTTTTTTTTTTTTGTGAGGTTAGCTTGTCTGATTGCAATTTAATTATTTAATCAGGACACCTATGTTATATCTAGCTAATACCAGCAGTGCTAGGGTAAGCTGAGGTGATAAATACAACCTCCACAAGAAAGAGAAAGAAGTCTCTTTGTCTTTTATTATCTGCCACATTAATGACAAACTATTTAAAAGCATTTGAGAATTTTGACTACATTTGCATTAAATCCATCTTTGCCATCTGATCCTAAATAAATATGGTGTCTGGGTTTGGGGGGCAGGCTTTTTGTGTATTAGATCTCTAGGACATACTTCATGAAGATACTGGGTAAGACAAAGTCCTCTTTTCCTTATTCATCCTTGTCAATGAGAAATTTTTAATAGATTTCAGAGACCTCATAAAGCTCAGGAATAAAAATTCACAATAAATGGGGTAATAGAAATAGGAAGTGCAGAAAAGCTCTCTAGAAATGATCTAGAAAAAAAATGTTTGATGTTTGGGTCCTTTTGATGACTGGATGGCAACTGAAAGAAGAGACTCCTTTGGACAAATTGTTATCTGACCGAATTTTGGCTTCTGGGGCTTGAACAGTTAACAGAAACTCCTGCATATTGTGCAACGCTAAAATGCCTCTTCTGAGGCTCCGTTGTTGGAGCCCAGTATCCCAAAGGGCCAGAATGTGAGCTTCTGGGTGAACTAAAACACTTTTTTATCTGAGAATTTATCACTTTGTATATATTAATTAAAAAAAAAACAAAACAACCTGTGTTAAGAATACATTGAAATTAAGAGAACAGAATACCGCTTATTTTGTATTCCAGTACCCCTCCAGTAGAAATTGAGTTGGTTTTGCAAGCTGAGCACTTTTTTGGGGTTTCTGGCCATTGCAGAATAGCAAAGGATGGGACTGAGATTCATCTTCCCTCTTTCTGTGCTGTCGCAGAGTGCAATGTCTTCAACAAACCATCCAGATAAGTAACCTTAAGCATTTGCATTTGGGGGGAAGGTTTTCAAGCTCCCACAGCTCTAGTCAGTCACAGCTCATTGCTCCTAACCTTGTTTTCTCTTTCAGGATGGATTTTATCAAGCCTCCCGCTTATTTCACAGCCCACATGCTTTGCCAGCTGTCCTTGCATAATGCAAAACTCAAGGCTGTTACCTATTCAAAAATCAAAGCAGCCTCTGAATACAGCTTTTATAGAAGCCCCTTCTGAGAACTTTTAAGATGAGCATTAACCATAGAGGTAAGGTAAGATACTTCTCTTTTTCCATTTTTTTTTGTTAATGCTCAAATCAACCCAAGTATATGTATATAGCTTTGATGGCAAATCACCTTCTGTCAATGGCCTGTTTCAGTTGGAAGGACTCTTGAGACTTGTCATGCTTGAGGTCCCTAATAGTCTCTTCTGTCAGAAGAAAATTGGGTTCCTAGTAAAATGTTTGCTCTAAAACTGCATAAAAACTAATGACTGTATCAAGCCATGTACATTGCCGGAAGCCAGAGTCTGCTAGGAGAATTGCTTTTATTTGGAGGTTTGATATCATCATGCTGTCAAGGGCCTCACACGGGCGTTCAGCAGCGAGGACAATGAGTGCATTGCGCTTTTTATTGCAGGAAACCTTAAAGCCAGCCTGCGGCTCTGTCCCCAGTGGAAGCTGATAATTTTAACAGTGATGCTCAGCCCGAAATTTTCTAATCAAAAAGATTAGCTTCATCAAGTTGCTGAATGCCCTTCAAACTTGCATGTGACCATTCAGAACAGACAGAGCAGGTGGTTATTGCTTGTGTTGCTCCTGAGATATGGGCCATGCAGGGCAAGCTGGGACAAAAATGTAGCAAAACTGCCTTAAAAGTCAAACATTAGAAGGGAGCTGGAGAAAATTCCCATAAAAAATAGAAATATAAGCCAAAATATAAATCAAATCCTCAGCAACAAATAAAAGAATGGTTTTAATGAGCCATCCACTTCTCTTGTCCTAAAGAAAGGATCTTTGAGAAAAACACTTCTCTGAAAGGAGTGAGACCAAGGGAAGGCAAGAATTTAAGTAGGGGTCTGGTCTCTTTTATATGCAAAATAAACTTAAAAACTGTAGTTTTTGCCAGAACCATTAATAGCTGCCTGTGTTCTGACACCTGTAAAGCAGAAACGTTTGCTTCTAGCTGTCACATTTCTATTTCTACATCAACACTACTCCTTTCCAAGGGCACGTGGTGCCAGGGCACTGCAGGGCTGGCAGGTCCCTGGGCTGGAGAGTGGCAGGAGCTTTTGGGGACAAGACAGTCAGGAGCAGGGCAGACCGGGGGGAGCCAGGACAGCTGTATCCTCAGGTTTCCCTGGGGATGGGTAAAGGACATTGGCCTGGCTCATGGCTGGGCAGAGCAGGGCTGGGGCAAGGCTGGAGATGTTGTCCTGTGATCCTTCCACCAGACCAGGTTGCTCCAAGGCCCATCCAACCTGGCCTTCAACACTTCCAGGTATGGGGCATCTACAGCTTCTCTGGGCAACATGTGCCAGGGCATCATCATCCTCACAATAAAGCATTTCTTCCTAACATCTAATCTAAACCTACCCTCTTTCAGTTTAAAGTCATTCCTCCTTCTCCTGTCATTTCTTGATCTTGTAAAAAGTCCTTGTCCAGCTGTCTTTAAGGCCTCCTAATGTATTTCTATTCTGATCAATACCTAATTGAATTTCAAATTGTACAAATGTGAACTGAAATAGAGGACATCTCTGGTATTTGAAACTAAGATAAAAATCTGGATTTTGCTCTCAGTCTGTTAATAAACATTACATTGATGCATTATTTATTGTATTATAAAGCTGTCCATGCTAAAGAAATATCTGGATGAACTGAAATGCATAAAAGTGCTGTACGAAGGTTTATCAAATTTTTTTATTTAGATGTGAAAAATATTTGACATGTAAGCGTACCTGTGTTTAAAAATGAAGAAGCTGAAATAATTTTAAAGGTGAAATCTGTTTTTCAGAAGATTGTTATGAAGACATTTGAAGTCCCTGTATTTCAAAGTGTGAAGTAGTAGCCTGGGATGCAGAAAATGAAAATATAAAATATCTTTTTTTCTGAATTACAAATTGGAAAATAAAAATTTGCCTTTCTGTCCTCTGAATTGGTCTAGAGAGGCTCTTAAACTTGTTTGTCTTCTAGGCTAGGGCAGCACTGTCAATACTGATTGTAGAAGCCCTAATTCTGTGTCTTCTCCCTCAAGGTTCGAGCCTTTGGAAAGGTTTCTCCTTTTGCACTGGACTAATTCTGAAGCAGAAAAATAATTCTCCTGAAATAGAAATTCAACAGGCTATTATAGTGCAGGTCTGTAAAGAATAAACAAGTTATCTAGCCAATCCTGATTTAGTGAATAAAATCCTGCATGCTGATGCTGCTTCAGACTTCAAGAACACAGTGTTCAAAGACATAGAGTAACAATAAAGTCTGATATTCCCCTCAGAGCCATCATTCCCTTAATGGAGGATTTCCCTGAGGTTTACAGACATCTAGCAGTATTACTTCACTTCTCTGCATTGAATCAGGCCCAAGGACAACCATATAAATGAAGCTGATGAAACAGAGTTCACGAAAAGGTAAAGCAACTTTTCACATGCCTTCACCTTTTCTAGTTTTTGTTTAATTTCTTGCTTTGCACATTCAACAGATTACTGACATTGATAAACTGCATTAAAATGGAGATAAGTGTTTGTGATGCATTAGGAAGAGGAAGAATTTATCCTGCGTTTTTAAGGCATCTTTCAGAATGTACCACACAAACAAAAGTCTAATTTAAGCCCATCAGCCTTGAGCCACTGCATTACAAATGATATAGCAACAATTCAAAGCCCAAGGTGATGGATTCTTGTCTATTACTCCATGGTGTTGTGTGGGTAATTTTAATCTTTTTGACTCAATGGAAGTTTTGTTGTTAATTACAATGGGATTAAGACTACACTTCAGAGTTGACACTAAACCTGAACCCCCCTGCACCGAGATGGGATCCTTTGCTCCCCACAGCCACCTCAAGAGCTTTGTGGCCCTAGCCCAGCTGGCCATGAGCCAGGTAACCAGTGGCATGTGGAGGTGTCTCAAGCACAGTTTGTGTTCCTGGCTCAGACTCGGGCTGAAATTGCTGCCAAACCACAGAGCACGCATGTGTCATTCATGTGTTTGGAATGGGAAAGGAGAGGGATCTGGCAGAGAACTCAAGGCAGCGCAGGCTCGAGCTAATAACATCACATCCTCAGGTTAGGGATGAGATCCAGACAGGCACTTACAATCCTAATATGCAGCTTGGGTGGAATAGAGGCTCTTAAAGCCAAGTGGCTAGGACATGCCCCAGGGAAGAAACTCCAATGCTCAATACAACCATTTCTACACTTTATACACTTTGTCTGGTGATGCTTTAACACAGAGTTTATGAATAGCATCTTAGTGTTCACATCCCTCCTCAGAGAGTGAATTCTGAATTAAGCCCCTCTGTTTTGACATCTCATGTTTGAACTTGGTGAAATTCTCAGCAGAGTTGTCCCACTTCAAGAAATAATCTTTAGGCTTTGGCTCTTACGTGTTGTTAGTAAGAGTTTCTTGGGATGGAAGAGATTTAAGCTGAAAATTTTCCACATCAAACTTTTAGCATCTAGGTAAAAATCTTAAAAGTATAAGACTATTACATAAGTCTGTGGAGGTCACTGATTTGTTTGAAAAGTCTAACACACACCTCTTGTATAACTATAAAAAGCAATGCACACACAGAAGTGTTGAATGGTTTTCTACAGCATGTCCTGTGGGGTGGCTCAGGTGTTTCTTCCTCAGAATATTGACTGTACCAATGCAGCACTCTTTCTGTTCCATGTAGAAGATATACAAATGCTCAAGTGAATAGCAAAAAATGCTACACAGTAAGCCAAGCACCATAGTGATGCTTAATCCTTTATCAGCCCAAATCCCTGTGAGCACTTCATCCAAACTCTTATATTTTAGCTGCATTTCCCAAACATTTTTCTCTTCTCTGAACAAAAGGTTTTTGCACAAATATGCACTTATCTGACATTTCTTTGACCAATGACCATGATCACTTTGAAGGACAGATTGTTTCTTAGAATGTGGTCATATCTTGTGTAATTGCACTCAAGCATCCAAGAAGAACTGGAGAAGAAAGAGAACAGAAAAATCACTGTGTATTCAGCTGAGTTATGGATATTCAGCATTAATAATTTTAATATGAAGGTCAATAATTAGAACATCATATTCTGCCCATGGTTCAATGTTAAATGCCAGAAATGAGCAACTGGGTTTTATCAAATCAGAACAATGCACCTGCCATATTCTAAGCACTACTATAAGACTGTATTTTTCTTGTTCACAAAACATTATATGCTCAATATGTAATCAAAACATGTAAAACTTGGATGATTCCCTTGCTTTAACAAACATAAGAAGGTATGAAAAGAAAAAAGCAGATGGTCTTTTTTATTATGGGATCAGATTTAGAAAAACAGGAAAGGTATCTGGAGAACAAGATCAAAAGTGAAGCCTTCAGACTCTAGATATCCTTGTTTAATGAATTAATATTTCATAACCTGAAAGTTCATCCATTATTAAGAATCTTAATGGGGAAATAAGTTTAAAAATCTAAAATGTAAACATTATTTCCTTTTACTGTATAAAAGGCACATTGGCTTTCTGTGTTGAAACATGTGACTGAAACTTTTCACTATCTGGCAATCTCTGTCCTACAGTTTGACTTTCTATCCCTGTAGCTTTTATGGTTCATTCTTGAATTTGTTTGTGCTACTGAAAAATTTGATAAATTAAATATTATGTATTCAAACAACCTAGGATTAGAAAAGAAAAGAGTGAAAATAAGTGTGAAGCCAAGTCTTTAGTGCTAAAATTGTTTAATTAATTAATTGTTTCATCATTTAAAATTGTTCTGGGCACACTTCCAAGAAGGAAGATCCAAGAATGGGTTAATATGCAAATCATCAGCCTATCTTTAACAAAATAGGTTAATCCGTCTGCAAATAATCTTATGTGACTGAAAAGGACGTTATATATGGCACTTGCACCTGTGCTTGGGACTCTCACAGAATTGGGAGGTTTAGATTTTGGATCCATTCTGCTGTGATTCAAAGAAACAAGTGAGACAGAATGTACTATAAGAGCTCTCATACTTCTGTGGGTAAAGAAATTATCAATTTCAAGTTCTACTGACTTTTGCCAAGTGTCACTATGGAGCAAAGCATTCATCATTTGCAGAGAACACAGAGTAAGTTTTCAACACTACGGATTTCTGTGTTCTGTCACTTTAAGTTATCACTATTTGTAGTCATGAATCCTCACATTTTCTTTCCAATGAAGACATTCTGGATGAAGTTCAGCATTTTCCACAACAAAATATGTATTTTCTGTTGAACAGGAAGACACAGACTTAACTTCAGAATATAGTGATTAATTTGTAAGTTTAATGTAGGATAATCTACCAAACAACCCTTATGCTTTTGTATTTCATTATTCTCTGGATCATGGGATTGTGTAGTCTCTTCTAGGGGCAATCATTATCCCATTACTCCTAGATAAATTAGAATAATGTAGCTGATGTTTATCAGCAAGGTATCTGGTTTTCCAGGTTTCCAACAGTTTAATTGAGACTAGTTTGTCTAGTGGAATTATTTCCCACAAAAATGCTTTAAAGAAAGCTGGACTACTGACTTTCATGCTGTCAGCCTTCACAAGCCTGTCCCCTGAGATTTCAGCTATGAAGATCAGTCACTACTTGAAGGTTAAATATGACACATAACTTTCTTGTGAAGCCTGATAGGTTCCAGATGCAAAATGAGCTCAGTGCATGCCTGCTAATGAAAATTTTCTCTTTTACTGACAAATTTGGATGCTTTTATGCTTGTAACAATTGCTTGCACAGCACATCCTCTGCAGCAAAATATGGCGTGGATCTGTGTTTGGCAGAGAGTTTCTCCCCTCTCTCTCGTCTCCCACCAAACCTGGCAACTGCTTCCTCCATGATTTCCTGTGCAAGTCCTGCATTTCTTACCTAGGACCAGGTCTGCTGAGGTTTCCCTGACAGCACAGTGAGACCTGCCATTAGCTGGCCTGTGCCTTTTACACTCCCAGCCTACAGATCACACTGCATGCTTACAAACCTCTTACTGGGAATCAGTCCTGATCTGTGTTAAATTTCAGTTCCTGCTCTCTCAGACCAGTACTGGGCTAGAGACCATTTTAATACTTTAGATCTATAGCCAGGGATGTCCCCTTGACCTTAGTAGTACAAACCCAGCAATAATTCCTGACTGTCGAGTCGTACTTTGTTGCAGTGCTAGGTTTAGTTTAGCAGGCTGCAGCTTTCCCTGGGAGCTCAGCAGGGCCGCTTAGGGCAGGGCAGCCATTCTGTCCTCCCGTGGTCCATTTCGGACGGCTCCGCGCTCTTGCTCCGGCAGCTGTCAGCTCTACAACACAGTGACGGTGAAGGAGGCGAGAAGGGTCTCCCCATGAGGGTTTCAGAGGATCTTTAATCTTACATCTCGTCCCAGGAATCCCCAGAGGCAGAGAGACCTGGTGATCTGGGTGCAGGGGGTTTTCTCAGGGGCTCAGGGGCGGTACCTGGGCTGAATTGGGGTACAGGAACCAATAGGGAGAACCCGAGGGAGTGGCCAGAGCTAGGGGTAAGGGAAAGGGTAGAGAAAAAGGTGGGATCAGAAAAGCAATGGGTAAACAGATCACCGCAGTACTTTAACTGAAAATTACCTGTGAAGCTACAGCAACAGGACAACAGCAAGCACAGAGGAATTCAAATAAAGGCAAAGTTAATGAAGCTGTGATTCTTAAAAAGTATAAATAAGCAACACATATTTCACAAAAATGGTTTGTCTATTTGTTGGAAACAAATGTTTCCTAATAGGAATTAGGTTGCATTTGGACAGGATGTAATTAAGTTTTGAAATTTCTATGGCATAGAAATATGGTTGCTTCTACATTTTTGGTAAGTCTTAAAAATAATCCTTTTACTGCCTTCATCCTTCTTGTAAGGCATCAAAACCAGATCTATTTACACTGCATTTATAATAAAGAATAAATACTACAAGGTCTGATCCTCTAACACTCACTTGGATGAGCTGGCCCATTAACTTATGTTGATGTTGGATCAGGATTCAAGTTGAGTCAGAAGAACCTTTTTTATTAATTTCCACAGGTTTTGAATGAGATTCTTGAGTCACAACAACCCTTTTTTGAGTGAGTTATCCAAAGGCCCTCAATTAGTGACTTAGGTATGTTTGGGCATCTGGAGCAGTTCTCATCATGAAGTGAGAAAAGCATTCTCATTGTCAGTGAAAAGCAGTAAAGACTTTCTGTTCTTTACCAAAATCAATATCTGTGCCAAGAGAGTTCAACAAACTCAAACTCCTATGGAATGATTAGACCAAGTACATCCAAATCTATATCAAACATCTATCTGGAATACAGATTTTGGATTCTAGCCCTTACAACAAACTCCTTAAAAGAATGGGGGAAAAAAAGAAAGAAAAATAAGCAAAAAAACCCCATTGCAATTACATTTAGAAGAGAAGATGTATTTTCTAGGCTATAATTCTTGGAATTCTCCAGGTTTATATGGGGATTTAGTTGGGGTTTGGGGTTTTTTCTTGACTTTCATTCTAATCAGTCAAAGCCTTACCATCCCACTGTAAGCTTCATTCAAGCTTCTCAGCTTATACTGGGCCCTTTTAAAGATCCACACTGTTATGAGGCACATGTTACGGATAAGGTACTGGAAAAGTGGTATATGATGAATCTCAACTTGACTGCCTGAATAAACCTGGGCCTATTATTCTGTAAATATTGTATTCAGTAGCTTCCATGGATCTCAGTGACTGCTTGAGCTCTTTGTGGAGCTATTTTTTATTCTTTCAAAGTGATGTGGATGATATTTTTCTTGACTCAAATAAAAATATTGAAAAAAGTTTAAAGATTTAAATCCCAAAAAATCCTAATTTGAATTGCACATGTTGCATATCAATTCAGTGTTTGGTTACTGCTTTCTCTCAGTTTTAACCACTAAGTCATAGTTTAGAAAAGATATATGATCAAGTTAAAAAAAAAAAGTAAAAGGAAAATTTTCATAATTTGAGCATCTTTCTTGAACAGCAAAGAACTGGCATCAGCTAACATTTTAATACATATGAGATGATGTGTTCTCTATCCTTCCCATTGCATAACTTTTATTTTGCCATCCACTTTCCAACATATAATTTCTTAAACTTCTGCAGTGTTGACAACAGCTTCACATTTCACAGCTCTTTGTTTTCATTCATAATTCTTCAAGGCAGTTCAGCATCTGACAGTGAAATTCCTTACATGGAAAAAAGTATTAGTAGGGAAAAGTGTAACGTGTTTTCTGTGCAAGCCAGCATTCTGGATATTCAAAATGTCAACATTCTGAAACTACTGATGTCTCAGCAAAACACCAAAAATTGTTCAGATTTGCTGAATGACAGTCAGACAGTAGTGATCCAGCTCTTTGGCCTGTTCTATTTGATTTGATTGAAACTTAATGCTGAGATCAGCCATCTGAAGGCATAGATTTTACTAACCATGCAGCCATAAAGGCCTGTTACACATTTTTGAGTTCCTGACATTTAACTATGTGCAGGTTACAGTTAGTGCCAGTGGCACAATTTAACAATCTGCCTTATGTTTTCTACTTTAAAATTCTATCTTCAGTCATGTTACCTGTCCAAACTGTAGCTGGACACTTGCAATTTGAACACCAGGTGTCTGCCTCAGGCTGAATTTCTCTAGAAAGTTTCAGCAAATCTGTTTGCTGGCAACAGGGTCAGAGTACAATGAAGTTTCCATGGAAAAGGGCTGAATTAAATAAAAACTGTTTTTCTTCAAACTTTCAGTTAAAAACTTTTGCTTTGTGAGTCAGCTCTCTTGGACACCACATACTGCCAGACTGGGAGAACAATTTTTCAGGTGTTTCTTCTATCACAGTAGAAAAATGATTTTTAGCAATCACTTTGATTGAAAGATGTGACTATTTTTCTATATAAAATAAGTTAATGTTTCGGGTTTTTTCTAATGTGGTTGAATGGATAAAAACCTTTGGTGACTCTACGCTTGAGATTGCTCCTCACACACAAAAACTCAAATGCTCGCATAAATAACTTAAATGATGTTAACAACATAGCACTTTTTCCCTTATTTTTAAATATATTCTAGGTATATTAAAACCAGAATTAATTACAATCCACCTTTTTGGGGAACATAATAGACATATACCTTCACTGCAGAATTCTGATTTCTACAGAGGAATTTTTCTTAAGTCAGTGGTGTGCAACCATACTTCTGGTCTGCTCTTTCAGTACCACAGGAGTTGTGCCTTTCTGGCTAAGTCTTGGAATTTAGAAGTCTACTACACGTTGCTTAAAAGTTGTACAAACTGGATGCTCATTTTGCTTTGCCAACTGGACTCTTTTAAGCTATTAAAAATTATGTGAGGTTGAATGTTTTACTAAACACAGATAATGCAGAGGTGTTTTCCTAACTGAAAATCTGGTCTGTAGCTGGCACGCAAGCTCCTCCCAGAGGAGCTGAGAATTATTACAGCATATGCAAAGCACTTTATTTTAAAATATGCATTCTATTTAACCACATTTTGCCTATGCTAACAGACAGCTCAGAATTCTCTCATCTGAGCTACTCCTACTATCCCTGAACCTCTGGTATTGGCCCAAAATGCTAAAATATTTGGTGTGATTTTTCGGTAATAGCATCATTCATGGAATCATAGAATCATAGAAACATTATGTTGGGGAAGATGAAACAGGAAAGCCTTGGAAATATGATTGCCTGACAAAAGATTTTGGGAATATGAAAACTACAGGCAACATCGAAATGAAAGCCACTTTTGAAATACCAAGTCTTAGTTACTGAACAACTAGAAAACAATGGTATGGCCGACTGAAGTAATCCCCTCTTGATGGAACAATACCCTCTGCTTGCAAACAGGTCCAAGGGTCAGAGCAGACCCTACTAGCTCAGCAGAAGGGGTCCAAAGAGTAGTTTTTAGAAGTTAAGATGTAACACTCTATGGTAATATAAGAACTCTTATAGGCTGTATGTAAATGCTATAGGATTTGTATCTTGTATTAGATTGGTTAGTGACAATTAGAATATTCAGTGCAGAAGATGATTTATTGTATTGTAACCAGGACTTCAGACATTCACATTCTCATTCTCATTCTCACTTCTATTCATTCTCTCTTCTATTCATTCCTCTCTTCCACTTCTACTCTTGCTCCTACTCTCTCTCTCTCTCTCTCTCTCACCCGTTCACTCTCTTGCTCTCTTGGGCCTGCTCAGAGCTGAGTCTACCAGCTCTGAGCAGTGCCCCAATACCCACGCCCTTTACAATAAACCGGCTGTGTCCCAAGACCTGCCTATAGAGATCTCTCGTCTCCATCCGTCACCGTCTACGTCCGGCCGTCCCGACTGGACCCCAGAACCCCCGTAACCTACACATTAAGGTTGGAAAAGACCTGCAGGATGATCAGGTCCAACCTTTGACCAAATACCACCATGTCCACTGAAACATATGGGAAATTGCCACCTCTATACGTTTCTGAAAACTTCCAGCGATGGTTACTCCACCACTTCCCTGGGCAGCCTGTTCCAATGTTTAGCCAGTCTTTCAGTGATGAAATTTTTCCTAATATCCAATCTGCACCTCCCCTGGTGAAACTTGAGGCCATTTCCCCTTGTCCTATTGCTAGTTGGCTGGGAAAAGAGACTGACTCACCACACCCTCCTGTCAGGAGATGTTTGAATGAGAAAGTGTCATTCAAAATCCTTTGGGGTAAGCTGTGCATACACAGAGCCCAACTCTATTCTCAAACAGCATCTAGGTCACCCCTAGGTGCAAGGTGAAGAAAGCTGAGAAGGTGAAGGACTGGTGAATTTGTACCTTCTTCATCATCCAACTTCATCTGCAATGTTTGGCCTGGGCAAAAGGAGACAAAGGAATTAAGGAAGAAATAAAAGTGCAGAGAATTGCACCTCACTGGCATGGGTCCATATTTCTGCTGTCCATCTGCTGTCATCCATTAAGAGAGACACTACAAGGAATCTAGCTTTTTTTATTGCTTAAATAATTATTTCATTATTTAAAAATTATTCCTAATTTATAAGAACGAAAAATGGGAAATCAGACAAAGTTCAGTCCCTTAACAAAAGACCAGCTTACTTTATACTTTCCTTCATATTGCTTCAGTGTGCTCTTACCAGGCTGTGAAGATGCTGCCAACACCTAAAATAAGCAAAAATGAGGGTAACTGTTTTCTGGAAGACAGCCAGAGCCACACCCTTCTCCCCAACAGAAACTGAATTTCATGATACAAAGGGGAGGCTTTTCTGTAGTAATGGTGTTTGAGGTATTGATGTCTGGGGCCAGTAGATCTGGAGCATGTCTGACAGCCAGATAAAAATGGATTTTTCTGAGCCTTGGGAATCTTATGGGAAAAAAACCCCTTTTAGCTGCAACCCCCTTTATGATATCAAGCGGAGTCTAATACCAATGTTTCTGCTAATTTATCCACACAGCACACTGCCACGTATGAAAAACAAAATAGATAAAACTGACAGTGTGTGAGAGAATCTGGCATGGGGATGAGTGGGATGGGAGGCATGAGAAGTCCCCAGACTCGGAGAGAGGACAGTGCTGGACTGGTTTTATAAAACTAAATTAAAACCAGCATGTGTGTGTGTGGTGGGGGTTGGGGCATAAGGGAAGTTCTGTTCAGTTTTGTAAAATGACCCTTTTAAAAATATTCATGTGTGTGAGTGCACAAATGCAAGGTCAGGGTGTGAGGGGAGGATTTTTAATCCATCTGGAATATTAAATACTGTTACTGTAGGATACATGTTTATTTAAAAAGAACTTATGAAATGGAAATCATTCTCTACCAAATTTAAATAGAATTTCTAGGATTTTTCCAAGGGAGTGATGTTAATATGTGTTTCCATAGCCATCTACAAAAAGAGAAGTTATGATTAATTTTTTGCATACAGATTTTTCTCTTTGAATTTTATAATCTGAAATATTTCATAATTGGGCAAGGTGGATGACACGGTAAAGTAAATTCAGGTAGAACTGAATATTTTTTAAGCATTTTTCATTGCTTATTATCTCCTGTTATTGTTGATTAGTCTGAAAACTTTTTCTGGCAGAAACAGTGAAAATGCACATATTAAGAAGATCTTAAAGAAAAAAAATTAAATGCTGATTTCAGATTTTTTAATACTTCTAAAAAGACTCAACTACTTACCTGTTCAGAACAGTGTCACATGGCCTGTGCTCAGTCACAACATAGATGCTGTCTAATAATAAATATTAAAAAAAAGAGAAAATATTAGATAAGGATTCACTGTTAATACTGATAACATTCATTAATTTGTAATATATTCCCACACTGCTTTATGCAAGAGGATAAAGGATGGAAATGCAACATCTAGGGGAGAAAATAATAAACAGAAGAAAATCCCCTATAACTGTTATAATGAAACAACACAGCACTCTGAGTGAAAGTTGCCATGACAGCTGCAACCCAATTTCACTGCAGCTGATATTGACTTCTCTAAACAGGGATATAAAATGTGGGTCTCTGTATAATGACTATGCCATAGTATTCAGGCAAGGCAGGATGTGTTGCATAATTTCATAATATCAGTACTCTCCATTTCTCACTTTCCAAAGCTTTCCCTGCCCTTTGCTCAAGAAGGGAGTTTGTACCTCAAATGTCAGCCTACCATTATCTGGAAGAGAACTTAATGCCAAATGTTTTCTCTTAAGTGCAAGGCAGCAGTGGCAGCACTTGGCCATACTTCTCTTCAGCTTCAAATTTGCAAATGCCCACACAGGCACTCCCTTCAAGGGAGCAGCACCATGGCTGAATTTATATCTGTGCCACAATGTGCAGATTACCCTGGCAAATACTACAGTATAGTACAGTTGCACAGGAACATTCATAGTAAATGAATGATCCCTTGTCATTTTGGGTCTTACCAACAGATTGGTGGGATTTCAGAACTTTCCAGAGAACCAAAAATACAACTTGCTATAAACTAGTTTTATAAATCTATCAGTAGGATCACAAGGCGGGACAAACTCATATTACAACCCAAGAAGGCAAATTTTACCCCTTGTTCTATCTCAGCACACACAGGACTGTATGTTTGATAGCTGGCTGTTTGCCTCACTGCTTGATTCCAAAGTCACTTTGGAAACTGCTATTCCCAGCGTGAGGCAAACAAACAGCACCATTAAGGGCTGAAGATAAAGGTATCACTTCAGTCCCCATAGAAAGGTAAAGCTGTCAAGGGGAAACGGACTTAAGCTCCATACCTGCAGGTTCTTGGTCTTAATAAAGAAAGAAGAGTATAACCATCAGTGCAGTGGACAAACAAATCCATCTCAAACAGAATGATTGTGAAAAATTTCAGCTCCATAATCCATACTGAAAACAAATTACTCTCTTCCACCTTAGTTACTTTGTATAACTTGAGAATGAGAAAGCTGCCAAAGAGTGACAACTGACCTAATAAATGGAATAAATCTGTCACTGCTGTTGTCAGGTTCCTACCTTGTCTGACAATGCATTTAGCTCCCAGATCAGGGCAAAGTGAGGCTTGCAGAGCATCAATTCCATTTAAATGAGCACAGGAAGCAGCATCTGCAGAAACTCCTCTTGTTGCCAGGACTGTAGCTGTGGCATTTTCAAGAAAGTTGTCTCTGCTTATCAGGAATTCAGCCTTATCAATGCCTGAAATGGCCTTTCTTCAGAGTCTCATCCAAATCACCTCTCTACCAGCAGACACCTTGAAATATGGGATACATCTCAAAAGCAAGAAAGATTTGCTCTCTGCATTAATTTTGATTAAACAATTACTGACTCTGCAAGTCAGTAGAACTGTGCTACCTCTTGCTCTTGGTTTAGAAAGGTGCAATAACGGACTGAAAAACTGAGAGCAGAACAATTGCATACCAACTAGCTTAAAAATATTTGAGAGGAGAATGAGTTATGCTTTCTGTGGAGCTGGGGAAGAACTTTTCAATCACTGCCAGGACATGTGCACACCTGTGCAGACCCAAGGCCCAAACGGCTCTTTTTTTAAGTAAAAATGAAAAAAAAAAAAAGAAAAAACAACCAAACAAAAAACCCCAAACCAAACAGCTGAAATGGGCTGTAATAGTTGAAGAAGCATGAAAAACCATCAAAAAATGCAAAAATGCCCATGGATATTAGTGGGCAATGCTTGAACAAGAGTAAACATATCAAGGGTAAATTTTTTGCAGAAATTAGAAGCATTCTAAATATTTGATTTTTTTTTTTTAATTATGATCCAATTAATTTTTTGAACTAAGTTCCATTACATATTAGAGGAGAAAAAGAATACTTATTTTTTTTTAGGGTAAGAAAGGTCAATTTGTGAGATCTTCATTATATAGCTATTTGAAATAACAGTGGATTTGGTGACATGACCTAGAGCCTTTAAGCTTTTTTTTCTTTTTCTTTTAGCACGAAAGAGTGAATGTTATTTTCTTCAAGGTGGTTTCTTTATTTTCCCAATTTATATGGCTTTGACCTTCCTAGCTACAACATATTTGGTGTCATAAATTACCCATGTACTTTTCAACTTGTCTGAATCCTGACATATTACTTGTGAAAGCCACCTGGAACTGAACAATAAATAATTCCTTTGAGGGGAAATATCCCCTTCTGATACTTACACTACAGACATGCATTTGTTGTGGGCTTCCACAAATGCCTGACTTCACAGTGTTTCCTGCAGAGCACCATCTCCTCAGACATACTGAGCAATTGTGAGCTAGAGCAGCAGTGTCAGCAAATATAGCTTCTTTCCCTCAAGATTGATATGCATAATGTATCTTTCCTTCCAAAAATGCAATATCATTAAATTAAAGAATCAGTGTGAATCACATCAGAGCCCCCTTTTGCCCTCTTATTTATAACTAGCAACATATGATATTTTATATGAAGCTAAGACCATTACTATAGTTTTGATATATTCATGTCAAGAATAAGGACACATTTGTAGGCTGCCATGCAAAAAACACTGCATTATTTCTGGATATTCCAAACCCAAGTTAATTGAAATGCTGCCAATGTTGCTTCAAACTTTTTTTTTAGAAAGCAGTATAGGACCAATATTAAAAGCTAGGCTAAACACCTCTGCTTTCAAAAAAAATAAACTGACAGCTTTCTCCTTTAAAGTGTGAAAAACTGTGATAGAAAAATACATTTTAGTGGGTAAATTATCACAGTTCTGTTGATCTCAGCTGACAGTGTCATTTTCTGTCAGCTGAAGGATTGTCCCACCTTCCTCCACAACAAAATACATATTTCTTGTTTGAGGCAGTTGAAAGCCTGATGGATGTGAGGTTGCTGTGGCTGTGTCCCAAGGTAGCAAGGCTGAGTGTGTAATCACTGACACACAAATGCATGGACACACAGACAGACATATGCACAGCTGCCACCCAGATAATCACAAACAGCAGGGCATCGCCAGCTCCCACAGAAATGCACACAGCACCCACACAAACAAGATCAGTGTGGATGGCCTAATCCTGTTCTTGATTTCTGGCTATTGGAATAGAAATCCGGTGGTGAAAAAAAATATATATACACATACAAACATTAATCACTCTAATGGTGAGCCTTAGATACTCAGCCTACCCAGAAGCTGCTTCCCAGCTGTCCTGCCCTGCCCCCAGTTGCTGGGACATAGACATACAAGCCCCAGAGATTTGCAGTTGTGCTCCAGTAGCTGGTCTCCTTTATCCTGTAACTGGTACTTTTTATCCTACTCGCTGTCTAATTCAGTTTGAATTTCACCAGTTTTCACACATACTCAGAGAGCACACCCATACAGAACTAGAAAGCGGATTTAATGAGAACACAGTGCGAACTGCAATTATGAAAGGCAGTTTGACAAGTGTAACAACAACACACAATTAAGACAATTATACCTGATCAGCTTGTTTTATTGCCTTTTCTTGCTGTTCTTTCCTGCTTGTTCCCTCAAAATCCATCTTGACAGCTCCCTTTCCCACTTCCATTCCTTCCCTAAGAATCCTATAATATAGAACACATTGCCACAATTCCTTTAAAATACCCCATAATAAGCTTTATGCAATCCTCAAGTACTGCTTCTCCTGGTATCCCATAACGAGACCTCTACCTGTGCAGGCAAGTAACTCCGTCATTCTCAAGGTGTTCTGAGAGGGAGAGATAAAGGGCTCTGCAGGGTGTTCTGAGGTCCTTGGTTCTTGTGGAGCTTCCCACCAGGAACAACATTCCCACCATCCTCCTGGGTTCCAAGCACCTCATTCAGGGTTCCTCAGTTTGGCAATTGTTTACTGAGCCTTTGTGTTCTTGCTGATTAGCTTTTAATCACATAATGGTAACTGGCAGTTAATGATTCCCATGAGATCTCCACAGTGCCAGGCCAGTGCCTTTGTATCCATGTCTCAGACTTCATCCACTTGTACGTTTGTTGCTTACTCTTGTTACTAATCTGCATGAACAAGACATGGATGTATGAACTATCACCAGCCAGGTGCTCAGTTTCTAGAGGGTCCTGGGGAAATGCCTGCCACAGTTCCTTTTCCTCTTTTCTTCCTCTTTCCCCTCTCCTCAATTAGTGGTAGTAGTTTTTCTTTGTCCTTTCTCCACAGCTCATATCCAATGTCTTCTTCAGTGTTTTATCTTTAGAAAGTAGATGTAACACTATAACGCTCTTTATAAAACATGGCTGTAGCAATTTAATGCCCTCTATCTTCAGGACTTGGGCACTGAGATGTACAATGACAATTATGGAAAGTGTGAGTTACTCCTTTCAAATGTTTCTTTCCATTTCCACATCTGCCATATTTTTAATCAGGTCAAGAGACACTCTATTTCCAAAAAAAGAAAAGTGATTTTACTTAATGAATTATGAAGTGTTATTCTAGGTTTTTTTAGAAATCATACATGACATATGATGACAAACTTGTCATTTACCAATCACTGATTTGTTACTTTGTGTGGGATTCATTTCAAGATGAAGACACCTACATTTAGCTGTCTATATAAGCTAGATGTCTAAGAGCTCTTAGATCATGGCCTTCTAGACAATACAGTCAGCAAAACCTGCCAGAGGAAATATATCTGGGATATCAGCACATGGCTGGTAAACACACCACTGGACCTGTGAGGGTCAGTCCAGATGTAAAAGCCTGATAACATTTCCACTACTTTTGGATTTCTAAAACTTTCCTATGGGCCAACAGATCTGATGAAGAACCTAGAATAGGTCACATTTTCTAAATATTAAAAAAAGAGAAAAGAAAAAGGAAAAAGAAAAAAAGAATCACTTCATTACTTTATTGCTAACAAAAACAGCATAAAATGATACACCAAAAAGAAACTCTTAGAGCACTACATTTTCTCTGCCCTGGAGTTAAAATGAAACCCTTAGACAACAAATTAGGATGTTTAGGCAGCTGAATTGAATCCCAGACACAGTTACTATCATGGGATTTTGGCTCTAGATGGAGTCTTAAATTCAGGTACAACTACTTCGGGATTTGAGATATTCTTAAGTAAGAACTTCTATCAATATAACCAAGAAAATTTTTAAGATCATAACAATAATGGTTTGTCCCCCAAACTACCACAAATGAATTAATTCAAAGGATTATTCATTTATTGAATGATCCATGATCAAATACATATCTTCAAAATAAGTCCCATGGAACTAAAAGTGAATGTCTTTTATCTTCAAGTGGATGTGGAGATCTGAGGATAAGACAGGCACAATGTGATCAGACTTTTAAGTTAAAACATTACAAACATTTTTTAAAAGTTTCCAAAGCTTTCAGAAGAAAGTGTGAACTATTTTCTCAGTCTACACTTTTGCTTCCAATCAGGTGATGGAAATTGAAAATGTTCAGGTACATTAAAGGGCTCTAGGAGTGAAATGTTTCTTACTGATTGCTTAGTGTTAGCAACCCTTTGATTTTGGTGTTAAAGCAACGTCATACTTTCTATCTCTTTTCCTCTTTGTGAAAGAAAACCATTTTATCTTTTTTTTTTTAATGCAAGATTTTCTTTTTTAATATGCAACAGAGATGGAAAAGAAACATTTAGTCAACTCAAGGAAATGGCTTGAAATCAGATCTTCAATTCAACACAATCACTATAAACACAACCAAATCACTCTGATGTACATCTCAAAAAGCCACAGCTTAACTAGGGCTGTCAGGTCTTACTCCAGCATCTGGGTGTAGTTGTTCCAGACTTATAGAATTAATGCCAATATTTGGAATTTTGTTTCACTTTGTACCAGTCAGTTGCTCTGTCTGATTTCTGTAGTTGCAAACTGTACTTTTTTAGCATGGCAGCTGTGAGATTAGTATTGAAAATATGAAAGAAAAAAAAGAGGAATGAGTAGTTATTCTAGGAAAAAATATTTATTTTACTACATCTGTAACCTTTGTTGGAAGAATCCTGCTGTACTTGCAAAAATTTTCTCTAAGAGAAGTCGGTCTGTAGATACTCACATGGGATTTAACCTCCAAATGTAATAGGAGCAAAAATACTTTAGTGTTGACTTTGGGATCTGGTATTACTACAGCTCTCTTCTAAAAGAAATGTTCTTTTTCTCTTGAGTACAAAATCACAAACTTGTTAAATACAAATATCTAAATGAGAAAGCAGATTCAGATACATTTTTTCAGGTTTTATTCTGCTATCAATCATGTGATTTCAGATGAGAAACTAACAAAATATGTTCAATGCAGACAAAAAAATTAAATTCTAAAAACTAGTTTTAGTGAATGAGCAGTGAGCGAAGCAGAACCACACAGTCACGACTAAAGCAATGCAAATGCACAGAATTTGATATTTTCCTTTTACCTGATGTCTGTTTGGTACAGTGAAAGGGCAGCCCCTCACCTAATCTAGGATGGAGTAACTCCAGTAGCTTTAATGGCTGACGCCTTCTTCTTCTGGTTTATGACCTTTCCTTCTGCCTCAAGTTGTAGCTGTCCATCTCAGACAGTTGTCTCTCCAAAAGTTACATTTTGTTCTGTTTCTCAGTTTATTTATTTTCTATTTTCCAATGTTTATCTCCTGTCTGGAATATGATAAAATTAAGCATCCAGTTTTCACACAGGCCATGTGAATGCAGTGGCAGGGGCATCAAACCAGTGTGAGAGACTGAATTGTTTTGGGATAACGACTCAAAACATTTCCCCAGGTGTGGAGAGGCCAGGGTGCTTTGCTGAGATGGAGGAGGTGAGCTTTTATCATGAAGTGATCTCATAAGACTGAGGGTGAATGGTGGGCTATGAGCGAGAATCCTGTGGGGATGGATGGTGTCACTTGCCGTGATAAGTTGTCCTCCTTCGCACAAACCACTGGGTCATGGGGTCCCCCCTCCCCTGGAACACAGGCACGTGTCCTGAGGGTGTTCATCTCTGATGGGCCATAATGGGCCATAATTGATTCAGCTGCGGGGTGCAATGGGCAGCTGTGTTATCTTAGAAGGTGTGAAGGACTCCCCGAGTGGGAAGCTTCCCGCCCCGGGGGTACCTTCGTGTTTCTGCCTGAGCCTGAGTGACTATAAACCCAATGAATGTTGAGTTCTGGGGATTTTTCTGAGGATGTTTCTTAACCCCTTCTTCGGGGGTTTCCCTCACCATCCAATGGATCTGGTCTGTGACCACCACTTTGACCAAGACTGCGCAGCGACCAAGTCTCATCGTGGGGCCTACGGTGGTGAGAGTCTCATGAGAGCCCTTTCTCTCTCTTTCTCTCTCTCTTCATTTCTTTTGTGCTTCACGCTTTTGTCCTTTTCATCTCTTTCCTTTCCCTTGTGTGTGTCCTTGGATGATGGTTTTGCTCTTTCATATTGTAGTGCTTTCATGTTGTTATTTTACTACAGAAAATAACAACCAAAATGTTACCTGTTTTCTATTGCAACCAAATTATTCTACAGTAAACCCTCCATGTGTACATGTACAAACACCGATCATTCAATGTCGTTTCACTCTAACCCACCCCAGGAGATCTATTAACAAAAGCCTGTGTTTCCCTCGCCTTCTGCGGATGGTCCTAAGAAGCAGTGCCATGGAAAGCCGCCCTGGAAGCAGAGGGATCTTACTGCTCCATGGCAGCACATCCCACCCTGCTCCTGTGTTTCCTCCGTGAATCTGTTCAGTTTTGGGGGACTAGTTGTTATCTAGGCAATAAAATTAGGCAAACACTACACTAAGCTGCTCTGATTACGCGGTTTGAAATTTTGCCAGACTGTTGTTCCAGTTAGTTACTCTATTAATCCTTCTAAATTTTGCTCATCTGTCCAGAGACCTGTTGATCTCCATTACCTAAACAGATAATCTCCATGAATTAATTAAGGCTGTTAGGATTCCAAATGCCTCACTTTGAAAAGATACCACCAGCATTCAAAGTCCTGCTCTTTGATGCAAATTATTTTAATGTCATTATCACATAAGACTTTTTATTTCAGCATGAGATAGTCTTTATCTGCTTGCTTTTAATCTACCTATCTTTATATAATGTATAATCTTTCATGATTAAAATACCTTTGAATACAGGCTGTCTTATTCTAATTATTGAAAATACATAAAGGCCAAATATTATATGTAATTTTACCTCAGTCTAAATTCTTCATTCATCTCTCTCCCACCTGCTAATTGTCCTTCATCTCTATCCCACCTGCTAATCAAAGATAGACAAACAGTCTAATACCTTCCCTTTAACACTGTGCTGTCTCTTCGTATAATCTCATTTTAAATTGCAGAGATGCATGACAGGCGAAGATATTACAGCAGGAAAAATATTTGCTAAAGAGCATTATGTTCTCCTTGAATAAATCTTAACTTGAAACTATGAGAGTTTAATCTTGTTGCTTTTGCCAGCTTGATTCCATCAGTTGTTTCTCTGAAAGAATAATTATCATAGTAATTACCAAGTAAAGAAAACTAAATATTTGCCTACTACAAATGATCCCAGAACTTCATGAATTTTAAGGGAAAAATTATGAGGAGGAATAATCTTTCTGGATAGACCGTTCCCTTCTTTCAACTGACCAGACATTTATAAAAAATATTTAAGGGCTCAGACCTCATCAATTTTGGTTTCAGTTTTATGACTAAATACCCTTCACACTTTCCCCTTAATCTTACTGCTTTATGCTCTTGACAATAGAAAAACACCATTGATCCTTAGAAGTGCTTGAGGGTAAATATGGTACAGACAAATAAAGAATTTTGCCCTAGTCTCTGACTATGTGCTTGGAGATGGTAAATCTATGCATCTTACAAGCCTTACTTGACAAAATTTGAAGGGTCCATCAGAGATCTGTGGATATTTTATATCTGTGAAAACTATTAGCAAGAACTGAAAAACTTGAATTTCTGTTTAACCTATAATCATATTATTCTAGTGACACTTCTGTCATATCATTTGGAGGAAGGAAGCCTGTTTTGTTTTCTTCTCCATTCTGATAATTTCTCTGGCAATGTAAGAGACAAGCTGTCAGTGAAAGATGCAGACACCTTTACCACTTTGGTAAGAGTCTTGCTGACTGCAAGTTCACATGGTGGATGAGGTTCCTGCCATCACAGCTGTGCTCAGAGATTAGTTCAGGGCTTAATTCTACAATTCAGGCTTGTATTGCAGTTCAGGACTTCTGTAGTGCAGCTTGCTGCAGTGAGGACTGAGACCAGAGCAGTATGCTAAAAGGATGGGTTTGGCTACAGGGTGTTTTAGGAGGGGCTTTGTATTTGAACATGGAAATCACACCTGGAGCTCACTGCACAGCCAGATCAAAACTATCAGTTTCAGAGCTGACATAGGCCTTCCAAACTCCTACAACTTGGGCACAAAAAATAATTATCTTGGAAGTCCAAATTAAACATAGGAAATTGGAAACTGAGATAAATGCAAACTCAGTGAAATTACAGGCGTGAGTTGAAGTAATTCAGTTTTTACAAGCTGTAGACTCCTAATAATAGGGGGGTTTGATACAGAAAGGAAAAAGAATATGTACATGTTCACTCAAGTTCATATCAGAAATTACAAATTTGTCATATATAGATAAATCTATCTATATCTACATCTATCTGTCTATATCTTTGTAACGATAAAGTGACCATGTTTTGGGCTCATAGAATAATTTGGGTAAAGAGCATCTAGTTCTAATCCCCCTGCCATGGGTAAAGACACCTCTCACTAGACCAGGATGCTCAAAGTGTGTTGTAGGTTACACTTCAAATATTAGTAGACCTGAAACTCTCCATGTTTGAGGTAGTCCTGTGACTTTGTCAGCTTCTAGATGAAGCTGATGTTTCTGTTCTTTGTCTGGCTGAAGACTGGTTCTTCTCAGTCAATAGGAGCATGTGATCCTGTTGGGGCTATAGGGCAGGAGGAGCCCCAAGCCTGCAGCTTTGGTGTGGACTTTCTAGTTCAAAACCATTATTCTCCGAACTGTGCTGTGTGATACATTCCCTGGCACAATGCAGCCCCACAATGTCTCTAGTTTTATGATTTCATACACTGGACATTGCCTTAGGTACTGGCTCAGCCACAGAATGGGCAGCAGGGAGACTGCACATGTGCAGGTTGTACATTTTGGGCTGCCAAAAGTTACAGATGTGATTGATCTTACTTGCATGTTTCCATATTAGTCATTGTTTCTAGCCCATTCTGTCACTCTGAGCTGAAAGCAGCACTCATATAACGTCAAATTTTTAAAATTGGATGAGAAAAATACTTTAATTCCCACACTTGTTTAGGTCATTGCTCATTCTGTTTATTAATTGGCTGGGAATTGGTTCTCCTTCATCCATTCCTGTGGAATTTCTTAATGCACCATTTCTTTCATTTACAATATTTACTTCAGCTTGCCTTACCTTTAGGCTAGACTTTTCCCTAAGGTTAGGGCAAGAAGTGAAGTCTTCAAGGTCTGGAACACATAGAGAAATAAGCACTAACAGTTGTAATTGTCAGGGATCCCAAAAGACAGTATAAAGTTTTAAATAAATATTTTAGCATCTAGATCAGATTGAAAATTTAGGATTTACCCTAAAATGCCTTTACTAACACATGAAATCACTTTTGAAACAAGCTGCAGAGTACTGTATGAGATTATGGTGAAGACAAGGTTGTGGAAATTGCTAGTATTGTTCTCCTTGTTGGGCTGAGTCAGAGAATTTCTGTAAAATATTATGTGCCTTGATTTCTCTGCTGGAAAAACTAGAAATAACTTTAGTATTGCCAAACATCCCTCTGGATTGCTTAGAAAAAGTGCTTGAAAACGTTGCTAATCTTCACTAAGGAAAGCTCCAGTGGGGTTCTAATTATGAGCATGACCTTGAGATACTACAAAACCAGTACTTTGACTTGCCTAGAAAACCTGAGTGAATAAAGTTTTCCACACTGCAGATCCTTCTCAAAAATAATACTATTTCCAATATATCTAAGTACTCCCTATGTTCAGTTTTAAATGTGGAAAGATTAGTTCAGAAGTCTGAATTCAGAAAACTTAGTTCAGAAGGCCAAATGGAAAGTTTAATAACTGGACTTTCTTACTAGAGTTACCAGAAGCTCCAAGCCACTCAGCATTCCTGAATTCAACTTCTATTGTTTATTTGTATGTCTGTCACTAGATGGCAGCTTCAGTATTAGTAAAAATTCACCAGAAAAGCTGTTAGTAAAAATCCACCAAAAAAGTTGCTCTCCAGCAGAATAAAAAAATACATCTATTTGTCCATGCAAGGGACAATGAGATTGACCATGTAAAAATGAGAAGATTGAAAACCGCTTTAGTCAGAGATTAAATTGTTTATTTGTTACATTTTGTTGCTGTCCAGTTCATGTCCTGAACAAATCTCTCTGTAATGTAATTTATTCCACTGATTACATTCAGCTGTTAAACTCAGGATGCAGCAAATGATCTCTAGGCAATATCTGTCTTTAGGTCCCACATCCAGTACAACTAAATTTTTGCCATTAGGTATCAGTCCTCATTATCCCTATCGGAATAATTCACCATGTGTGTCTTTCAAGACCAAGTGAGATCTACTAGGCTGGTACTTGATTGTCAGAAAGAGCCAACATCTAATGCTTCCCAGACTTCTCTTTTGAAATCAGTAGAGGTCCAAATTTCCAAAAAAATCATGCAATGTGTCTGTGTTGTAAAGAAATCATACCTTTCTACTCATCTGGAAAAAAAACCAAAACAACACAAAAAGCACCGTTTTGGGCTTCATTCTTGGCATCAGTTTATAATTTTTTCACCTGTCATGTTTTTGCTGATGAATAGAAGATCTGCAAACAAATTTTTAGGGTAAATAGAGATGGCTGTAGCATCTGAATCCCTTTATGGAAAGAAATTAGTGCAAAGATTTATTTTATCCACTAGATGGTAGCAAGACTGCACACGTGGAGGAAAGCAGCTTAAATTTCTGTTTGAGTTTGTACCAAAAGTGACCAGAACTAGTTGGGTGGCAGGTGGTCATCAACAGGCAGTTCAGCCGCCAGGTGAGTTTTACTAGCTGTAGTGTTCCACCTCTACATAAAATCACTTTTCATCTCCTGAATCTGTATCAGCAATCTCCTGAAATTCAGACTTTTAGTCCGGGCATGTATGTTTATATAATTTTGATTTTGTGTTTTGTTTGTTGTTGAAAAGAAGAGAAAAAGGAAGGAGAGCGATCAAACCACTGGACATTAGATGAGCCTGAAAGGTTAGTAATAAACACAAAAACTAGGGTCTTAGAATAGCCACTGGTCTTTTTCCACTGGTTGCCTCCTTCAAATTCATAGATTTCAGAAATATAGTGATAAAAGATTAATCAAAAGACAATATGAATGTTCACATTTTAAACTTCATTATCATCTTTGAGAGCCATAGGGTTTCACTGGTAAGAGAAAATATCCATGAGCATTATTAAGCTCCTCAGATAATTTGTTAGGATGTTATCATATCTATGTCTGTTGAGAAAATCTGCTCGTGTTTAAGGGACACAAGACTGACCATGGTAAAGAGAAACATACTGTATCTTAGGCAAGTAAAAAATTTGCTGTAGTCTGGGTCTCTGATACAGTTCAGAGCTTGTGTTTAGGGCTAGTTCAGGTATCTGAAACTCCTACAGTGCATTCTATGGAAAAAATGAGCCATCCTTGGCTATGATGATGGAAGGAACCGTGGATATTGTATGAGCTGCAGAAATATTTCACGACTTTTTAGGGATGGGCCTCAAGTGTGTCGAGAAGTAGCTGCCTTAATTTTCAAGGACCATTTATAAAGTGCTTCAACATCTGTCACATTTTAAGAATTGGCTTGTGAAGACAGGCATGATGTTTCAAGCAGATGGGAAGGCTGAGGTAAAACTGCGTGCAAATATTTTGGCTTGAAAGACCAGAGCAGAGCGTTAATTGTGCCAGTATCTCCAGATAAAAGTCTTTGGCTGTTCTCTAAATCCATGTTACCATATCTGAACTCCCAGAAAGCACGGCTTCAGTGTACTAAAATTGTCATTAACTTATCCCCCTCCCAATCATCTGTCATTAGGACTGTGTTTTAAAAATCTGTTTACAGTATAAAGTATTTCAGAGGTTTGTATGTATCTGGATGATATAAAAATAACCACGGTTCTGGATCAAATGAGGGGTTTATCAGTATTCTTGGAGCTCCTTAGCTTTTTTAATATATATCTGAGTAGAAGAGATCAGGAGCCCCTTGGTAACGTTTGTGAAAAATGTTATCCAATAAACCCAAAACTGAATAGATTATGAACAAAATTAAAATGACAAAGTATTTTAAGCCTGTAAAATAATAGATCTAAGTCTTCCTAAACTTCATTCTATTCAAAACTTTGCTTGCTAATCTTTTATGCTGTGTTAAAGTTCAGAAGCAAAACAAAACACAGCTACAAAGGGACTTAAATAAAAAATTAAGTTTTTAAAGCATTATGCCATCCACAGGACACTTTTGCAGAGGTGTGGGAGCTCTCAGCAACCATTGGAGGGGTTCATTTGCTGAAGGACAAGTCGGCTGGCTCTGGAGCAGACATCTCAGGTCTGATAAGAAAAGAGTCCCCAGGACTAGCAACAAGCTTGCCAAGCCTTCTATTTAGAGGCTGAAACCAGCCTCAGTTCAGAAGTGAACATGTGGAACCCACATGTGTTTACAAGTTAGCTGGGGCCTAGGAGAGCCTCTGGCTATTTATCCATGTGTCTGTCAGTACTCTGCCTTCCTGTACGCTGGATGTCAGGGAGCAGTCCTTCCCTTGTGCTTCTGAGTGCTCAGATTTTTCTTTTGGTGTGTGTTTTTATAGGGAAAAAGTAAAAAGAAAAAAAACCAACCAAACCAACCGCCTCTCAACACTATCTTACTGCAGTTAATGTATGTGCTATGGTTGTTGGTATCACTTCATTTTTATCACTCTTAGTGCTTTTGCTGTCACATAGAGGCACATAAGCAAGAATATTCCTGTTACATAGAGTTTCTTCTAAACTTTAGCTGTTATCATGCAAGGAGTCACAGATAGGCACAGTAGCCTCTGCTGATAAGAGGAAATCAAAGATGTTGATGTGGATAAGATGTTCTTTGTTTGGGATTGAAAATTCTTCCTTCCTGGCCCAGTAACATGCTGTGAAGACATGCCTTTTTCAGGCAATTTCACCTTTTAATAAATGTGGTGATAACTGTGCTCTGAGTGACTGAGCAATCCTCAGTTTTGTACAGGCAGATAGCCCGAGCCTGGGAGAGCTCTGTGTAGGAGAGGTGTCAATAGGGCGTAGGCAAGGGGTTGGGCTCAGGAATATGATTATGATTGGATTGGATCATCAAACTAATATTCCTTGCACATTCAGTGCACTAATTTGAAAGTGATGGTATCAGCTGCCAAAGCCTGTGCCTTCTGTGGCTCGGTGAGAGGCTGTGAACACCCTAAATGCCTGCATGGGGACTGATGCTGAATGAAGTACAGCCTGAAGGAGCAGGGAATGAGGCTTGTGACAGCTTTTGGATAATGGGATTCAGCACTGATTTTAAAAAGTCCTTCAAAAGTACTGTATTTCTGGTGCCTCTAAAAGAACTAAGATTACATAGGTATTGTATTTGGCATTCAAGCCACGGGATTCTGATTCCTCACACTATGGAGTTAGACCAGACTTCTACGGAATTACTCCCGCTTGAGGCTTGTGTTATCTCTCTTCCAGATTCAATGATTCCTTCTCTTCTTTCCTCAAACTCCTCACAAAGTATCTTTGTTATTTAGACTATCACATTAAAGAATATCAAAGGTTCAAACTGGGAGAGGCAAGGCAAATAACTTGCTTCCCTTATACTACTTTATTCCTCTGAGGGACTGCTTGGAGTCCTGTATGTTGATAGAAGAAAGGGTGTATCTTTAAATTTCATGTCCCAGTTCTCTAATTGCCAAAAGTTAATATAATTAGGGAGTGTTGAAAATGACAGAACTGACAGAATCCGTGGTCTTTTTTTCTCACAAAACTGTGGTCTTAGGATTTTTTATGCAGGGTAGGAGAAGAGGAAAATAGACACTGGGATGGCTGTGTGACATTAATCTCCATTTCAAATAAGTAATGCCTTGAAGAAGGAAGAAAAATAAAATTGTAGTCAATCACACTGAGGTCTCATCATTCCTGTATATCCTTTTAATTTCTTTTTACTTCAATTTATAGTGGCTTTTTTCTTCTTTCAGCAACTGTTGTGGCACTTTTTCAACTCTAAATCCACAAGTAGAATCATTTATTTTAATAATGTCTTTGCTTTAGCTTCTAGTTGAACTCCATTTGCAATGTTCCCAAGCCTTGCTAACTACAGCAGCATTACAGCAACGATTTAAT
Organism: Corvus hawaiiensis; assembly: GCF_020740725.1. NCBI lineage: Eukaryota > Metazoa > Chordata > Aves > Passeriformes > Corvidae > Corvus > Corvus hawaiiensis. Next base: position 72,198,525 of record NC_063216.1, on the reverse strand, counting down.
TATTTCCTTCTCAGTATTTATTTGAGACAAAAGTTCCCTGACAAATCTCAGATCCTCTACATTTGTTTTAGAAAAGGAGCATATGTCATGAGTACTAAGCAGTCAGGTACTCCTACTGAAGTAGTCCCTAACCACTATTCAATCATGTTAGCAAACTATGAACATTTCTGGCTAGACTTACTGCACTACCAGCAAAAAATATCTTTGATGCTCCTTCTGTGTAGACTTCCCAATCCCTGTTCTTCATAATGGAATAGAAACAGCCATCATATACTACAGATGTATTTGCAAAGGACTTCTACAAAGCTTTGTCCTACAGCACACAATAATCCTTATCTGAGGACAGATAAGGGATCTGGAATGTACAGAGACTTGTTTATGAGACTTTTTAATATGGAAAAATAATTGGTAAAATGTGCTTTACTGGAACACTTTAATAAAGCTTTTCAGGGAAAAGATTTTTGTTCCCAAAAGTAATAGGTCTCTTCTGGGTGACTGAGTTTCCTGACAGTGTCTTCTCCTGCAGATGGTATAAAGGTCATTCAAATTCAGAGGATATTCACCTCATACAACCTGACCATTGGGGGAGGGGGGAGATGTTTCAGAACACTGAAAAGGAAGACCTTTTCCTGCCAAACATTGCTTTTTAGTAAGTCTGAAACTCTTATGTTTTTCAAGTTATTGGGGTGGAGAGTGGTGAACCAAAGCAGTCTCACATGAGCAAAAACCTCCCAACTTGTAGGGGTTGGCCACAGAAAAAACACTCTGAAATCACTGTATATTACTATTGTTTTGTACCAACTCACAGAATTTTTAAGGTATTTATCTTGAGGACACCTTGCTAACCATAGACATGACTGAGATGTATAAAAATGTGAGCACAAGAGCAGGAGAAATCATAGGAAAGGAAAGCAAATGCAGGCTTTCGGTCTCTGCACTTCCTGCCCTCATTAAGTACACCATTTTCCCCTACTTGAGGAGTGAAACACAAAACAAGAGAGGATTGCCTGTGAGGAAATGGACAAAGTTTCTCTTAACACAAAAGGTTCCACCATGATGATGGAGGAATAGGCTGATCAAACAGGTTAGATAGATACACAGACTTCCATAAGTTGTAAGACTGAAAATACAGGAGTAGCAGAGCTGCAGCTGTCTCTGCAGCACAAGAGATTGCCTCATCTCTGAAAACACTCTCGCCAAGCTTCCATAAGAAGCAGAAGTCCATATTAGGTGGTTAAACAATGAAAATATTCATAGCAGAAGATGAGACAATGAACCACAGCAATACTGATGTGTTTTGTGATGGAAGGACACTATCCTTCATACCCTTGAAGTGTATATTAATAGTTCTCAACATCTGTTACCCATCTTTGTCATGGTAGGATATAAAAGGACTGGATTTAGCTTCTTTTTGTACTGGCTAGACCTACATCTCAAGGGCCACTGTGAACTGTGCTCTTGCACTACTTTCACTGTAATTATTCTTGGGTATCTGTAATTAAAACCATCTGAGAAAGCTACAGAGTTGAGGCATCTCTGAAACACAGGGAGTTAAAATAGTGATTATGTGAGTCACAGTGATGACTGGAATTTTGGCAAAAAAATCTGTACCTTTAAATTTCAGCCTCTCTTCCCCTTTTTTGCTAGTAATTTTGCAATGAACATCTAATGAGTTAATAATAAAATAAATATCTTCCTATGGTCTCTTCTTGCTATTCATACAAATATGTCCCAGAACATTAGAGTAACTTTCCCATGTCAAGCCTTCATGTAATTGTAGAGGGTGCTGACAGTGCTCAGACTTCAAGGTTTGTTAGGAGCCAGCAGGATGCATGGGGCTGGATTTGGCACCTGAAGATACAGATAGATATTCATTAGAATCCCCATAAGTAACTGTGCTTGACTCCCAGTTTCTTATGAATTAATTATCTGATTATCAAAGAAAATCTCAGTAGTTGCTCACCCTTAAGGCATTCCTAAGGTTGCCATTGCAGACATAAGTCTTGATGTCAGAAGGCCTACAGCTGACATGTACTGTGGAAAAAAAAGAGGGTTTCTACTTGAGAAATGTAGTGTTCTGCTGCCAATTATATACCCGGTCTGAGTTGTTGACAGTTTCCTTTTCCCTTCACACTTAGGCAACATCTCTGGTCACAAAAAATGAAACAAAGGCCTCAGGAAAGAAACAGAGAAATTTATTTTAGAGAAGAAAAAAGTGAAGCTCTGAGCAACTCTGTGATGGTTGGTCTGTTGAGATTTACACAGGATCTCCTGGGTTGGATTTATGAGGGATTTTTCTGGGCCAGAATGAATTTCTGAAGAACATTGTCTACACAAAGTAAAACAAACAAAAGAAAGCAGGGATCATGACTATAAAACACTACATGTACTTTCTTCCTCTTCTGAAACTACTCTTCAGCCTGGTGATGGTGATCCTTTATCACACAAGAGAGCCATAGCAGTGCTAGTAGGAATAACTGGAGACAACACAGAGAAAAAGCAGGCAGAGATCTGAAACCACAAAAAAAAAAAATTGGAGCTATAAAATATGGTAGAAAGAAAAACACTGGAAGGCAGAAGACTAAGACACATAATTAATTAATAATGCACCATGACATGAAAAGATCTTGGGTTCTAAAAAACAGTGGTAGGTCCATGAATTCTGTGTGCTTACTAAGCATATATAGGAGTGAGAAAGGACTCGCCTATAGGACATTTGTGTATGGATGTGGGGCGTTTCTTGGCGTAGGGAAGTTTCCTTCCTTCAAAATGTTTTGCTCCTTCAGTCTTGGATCTAATGAGAACCAAATGGTTCCTGGATGTAATTATTTCATGAGATCTGTTGAACAGACATTAGAACTTTCACCTGCTGTAATCTTAGCTCAAAGACGGTTTGCGAGGAGGAGGAGTGCGGCATCCTAGAGCCTTCTCGACTAAAATCTTTCAATTTATAGATAATAAATCACTTAAAGCTGAAAACCACATTTAAGTAACACCTCATTGAGCCTTTTTAAAAACATTTTCTCTAGGTCTACCACATGTATAAATAGAGTTGAATAAAAATGATTTGTCTTGTTGATAATGAGACTAAAAGCACCAGTAGCAGAGTAATAATATATGCTTTCAGAAAAAATCCTGTTAATGTTCTTTAAAATACTTGCCATCATTTAGACAATGGAAAGCTGTGTCTTTTGTTTGTTATACTGGAGGAAGGAAATATTAAAGCAGAAAACCTTCTATTTTTTTAAAGGACAGATTTATTTGCTGATAGGGGAAAAGGAATGTGTGTTTGAAAGAGCATGGAGGAACACTTTCAGGAAAGTGCTGCCATCATGGTGAAAGGTGCTGGTGTCCTGCTCACTGGGGAATACTGATTTAGATATCCCAAGAAGAAGGCCTTAATGTTACAATGGACCATAGAGGGCCATGACAGATGCCAGGGGAGAGAGTCCTCTCCTTTTATTTTCTTCCTTTTTTTTTTTTAATTTCATTTTTTAAATTTATTTTTTATTTCTAGGGAATGTTATGCTCTTAATTTTTGTTCCAACAAAGCTTTCCAGATGTTGTGTTCACAGCCAGACTCACCTTTCCAGAAAACGGTGGGACTAGGGATTTTTAAATTGCAAAACTGTAAGTGCCATAAAAAGGAGAGAGATGGTAAATCAGTTACAACTTTGAGAGAGACACAAAGGAAAAGGCTGCCTCTTCCAAGAATGACACAAATCATTTTGGTGGAAGTGTCTGCAACAGTAAAAGTTTCTTATCTATACCTGCTTCCCCTATAAAACACTTATATTTTAAAAAAACCCTCTGAAAAATTAAAAGAAAAATTAGAGAAAAGAGACACAATCATATTATGAGAGAGAAAAGATGGGAAGACTGTTAAGAAGCATCTCTGAGGAAAACCTTTTCTCTACTATCTCACACTGCAGCTAATTTACTTCATAGTATTTTGGTTGCTTTCTTATATAGACATCCCAAAGTTTATTTGCATGAAAATTTCTCTGTATATCCTTAATTAGAACTCATGCCTCAGAGATGCCCTTATGTCTTGTGTATATATTGAGAAAAAAAGGCAAATTATGCTTTCAAATTATCTTGCACAGATTTCTGTCTTCACAATGAAGACACCATATTGCAAACCAAAAAAAGTACCACAAAACATCTTTCAGCAATGACATCTTGCTGCATTTGCCTCTGGGGTAAACTGGGATGTTGTGGTATCCTGACAGAGTTGGAGAGCCAGAGTATTGCTCAGGCATTTCTCAGATTGTACGTCTCCCACAGAACCTGCTTCAGAAATTTAAGAAAACAGTCATGGTTATTTTTCCATGTCAGGGCATAATGAGGTATGTCACTCAGCCAAGACTTTTAGGAAATGAGACTGAAAAGCAATGAGCCATACTTAGGACACCAGGCACACTGGCAATGCTCATTAGAAGTCAGACCTTTTCCTGGTAGATTCAAGGTACACAAGAGATCAAACCAACATCCTTGTCCAGCTGCCTTCCTTCTGACAGTTCTCAAGCTGCTTCATCGTGCACTAAATCTAACATTAATTGAGTGTAAGTCCATGCAAGAGTGCTAATTAAAACAATGTACCTATCACATACTCTCATGCCTTCCAGGCAGCAAGAACACAAGAGACAGCTGCTGTTTCACGTCAGTGTATGGGAGGATAAGAGGTAATTGACCCTGCAGTTGTTAGGTTAATTCACAAAGGGAAATCTCTTGCACAACTGGTGTTTCATCTGCTCTTGCATTAAAAACAACTGTGCCAAAAGCATTCTCTTTATATAAGCTATTAGTATACAGTCATGAAGACTAATTACTTAAACAAAGAGTTCCACAGGCACAGGAAATAAGGAAGTCTTGTGCTCCATATATTTCTGCTGCATGCCTGACTGACTTCAGAGTCAAAGAAAGCACAGGCTCCAAACTTTTCCCCTGTCTGGGGCCTGCTTAAAAGCTCGTCCCATGTGGGAGATGCATGAACATGAACATCTCCTTTTTACCTCCATTAGGCATTACTTACAGTTTTTCTTGCTGTAGCTGGTCATCCATTTTCACAAAACAGGTAGAAGCTTAATTATATTTGGTACTTCTACTCCTTTGCTGAATTCCTTTAATAATGTAATGGTTTCACTGGGAGGAAAAAGGAAGTGCAAAATTAGGAATACACATGGACAGACACACTGTCAGCAAGCCTCATGTTGCCCTTGTGAAGTTAAAACAGCCACCTGCAGTGTCAGATTAGATAATTTTCTTTACATACATGAGACTGTTGACTTTGCTCCAGGGGTTCCAAAGAAATTATTTTTTTCTGTAATAAGGAAACCCACAAAATCCTGCAGGAACCCAAAAAAACTCAGTTGTATTCAATGTACAGGAGAAAACGTAGGCCTTTATATGCTGGTTGAGTGGCTTTTAATATCCATAATTCCTTGACAGAGGAAGATATGATGTTACATCCCTCAAAGGCTCCCTCTAAGAAGCATGAGATGATTCTCAATTAATGCATGTGTATCTGTTGAAGAGGGCCTAATCACACTGTTTGGATTCAAGCTTAAATCTGAACTCCCTAAAGGTGCTCATGCCTGAGGTTTTGGGTTGATTTTTTATAGAGATAAAATGACCACCTACATGTATTCATCTAGATCCCAGTCTAAAGTTTATGATTAAAAAGTGGTCTGAGTTTTCATTTGAGATTAAAAAAAAAAGTCTTGATCAAATCGAAGTTACATTTTTCAAATATATTTCAGTTTGCTTATGGGAAAAATTCAGAGGAGTTTCTGGAATGTAGACAGGATTGTTTAACAGAATTAATAGAAGAGTTGAGCCCAGCCCTTTGGATGAAAATCTCAATCAATACCTGCTAAAAAAAAATAATGTTTTTCAGTTTTCTCTTAATTGAAAAAAACCCCAGAACCTCCTCATAATATTATAGGGCTACATGCCAAAGGAGCTTCTCATCTAACCCTGCCCACCAGCATCTCTTGCCTTTCTGCACCCTGAAGAAGGAAGAACAGATTTTCATGAAAACAATTTTAAAACCTCAGACTTAGGTGTGCAAATATGCACAGCTGATAAGTAGTGTACTTTGTGTGAACATTGGACACCTTCTAGAACACCTGTAATTAATTTGGTTTAGTAATGAAGTAATTGGCAAGGAACATAAATTAAAGTCCTGTTCAGGCATTTCCAAAAGGGATGCTCAAAAATACAAACTCATGCAATGATTACCAGCTTTAATCTGTTGCTCCCCCAAAGGTAGTTTACACCCCTGTGTTGGAGCATGAAGTGAAGAGAGTATCAGTTAAACCATCTGTGTATCAGTAATGCTCTCTGCAGCTGCTCCTTCTTCAGCTGCTCTGTCATGGTTTAGCATAGTTTGGGTTTTTAGTTAGAGGGCTTCATCAGGGTCAAATTTTGTGATCCACCTGTCACACCAGCAATAGAAACAGATTCTACCCCCACATGTTCCTATGGGCTGCTGAAGAGTGGAAAGACATCGCTGCCCGAGTAAGAAAGCTGATTGTGAAAGTCCGCCATGTAGATGCCCCTGTCCCCAAGAGTAGGGCTAATGAGGAACACTGAAACTATGAACAGGTAGAGCCGGCTGCAAAGATAGAAGTGTCACAGCTTGGATGGGAAACACGTATACAGAAATTGGAAGATAAGGTGGAGAAGAATCACCAGGAACCCAAGAAGGAGATTTAAAGAGGGCCTTCTCCAAATCTCATCAGTATCGATCAGAGATTGTGATATCAAACGCAGACGATCTCCAGAGAAAGAGAGAAGGTACATCCCACAAAGTGAGCTCTGGTATTTCCTGTATGACAGTGGGGAAAATATGAGGAGGTGGAAGAGACAACTCACTTCTGCTCTGGCAGCACGAGTGCATCGACTGAAGGAGTGCAAGACTCAGAAAGAAAGTTCTGCCCGGTTTAGGAACTGAATCCGCTACATGCTGCTGCAGCACTTTACTCCTAATCGGGCAGTTGCCTCTCCTGACTGAGTTAAGGGCTCAATATCTTCCATGTTAGTCCAGCTGGCAGTTCAGATAGGTAAGAAAAAGGATTAGATATTTTTTAACTTCCATGACTCCCATAATTTAATTCGAGATCATGGAATTAAATGATGTTGCCCCCCGCCCTTTTCTCTGAAGCATTGGAGCTCAGATTTACAAGAAATTTCAGCTTTTGTCTTCCTAAAATGATGTTTTACTTCTGATTTATTTAAAATTTTGGATTTATAGTGTAAAAGCAGTGTTGTTACAATCCACTACATGCTAGAATTTTATTGTCCTTGTTTCATGCTCTAAACATAAAGTCAAAATAAATAAGTTACTAAAAAAAAGTTATTATTTAGTGCTACTGGTTGTCTTGATACAGTTACATACTTACACAGAGGAAGAACAGAGTATCTTAGCCAGATATGGCTTAATTGCTGTTAGATTAAACTTATTTAATTTAGGCATCAGGAAGATCTTGAGCCTGAACCGTAGTGTTTTTATGACAGAGCTGAGATATTCTGCCTTCTTGAGTGCCACGTGATAGAAACACAAAGGAATAAAAAGATTTCTGTTAAACAAAGGGAGGAAAGGAATCAATCCAGTTTGGGCAGGTTTTCAGCTTCATTACTGCTAAATAGTAGAGTATTTCTTATATCTTGAACCTAGATAATGTTGATGGCTGCATTAACGTGTGGATTACTTATTCCTGATTTTCAAACTAGCTGCAGCAAGTGTAAAACAACTTTAAGGCATCTGTAATCTACTCTAGCATATAGATACTGAAAGATTAGGAAAGCTAAAGCCACCTAGTTTCCACTATTTTGCAATTGCATTAATTGCTCCTTAGGTAGAGCAGAGAGAGGGGCTTGGATCTGCATTCTAAAGGAAAAGAAAACAGAGTGAAAGAGGAGATTCAGTCTTGGCATGACTCTATCAGCCCATAAAGTGATATGAAACAGGATAATATGTCAATATACCTTTGAAGTACAAGCAAAAAATACGCAATCCAAATATTTAGATATTCAGACTGTAAGGGGGAGGAGGAGGCAGGAAAGACATTCTGCTCATAAGAAGAGAAAGACTGTAGAGATCTATGCCTTTGAGAAACAGCTGTGTGGTCCGATTTCATCTCTTGTTCAAAATAGAAATGGAAGCTTTCCTAAGTACCTAGAGAAAAAGTCATCCAGGGAACTATGTTTTATGACATCCCAAAATGAGCTAGCATGTTATATGATACAGAAATGCTCAATGATTTCTCATGGAATTCTCTGCCCCTTTGAAGTAACTACATGAATTGCTCTTTACTCTGTGGACAGTTTTCCGGTTGCCCTTTATGGCTTAATATTAAAAATTTCATGGAAAATACAATATTTACAGCTGAGGGAAGCCCTTTTCGATGAAGTACTTCTCTGCTCTTCTTTTTTGAGAATATCTCTATGTGAAACAGAGTTAGTTACCCTCTCCTGTTGTTGGTATTGGGAGATGAATCTGTTAAACCATAAAACCTGCTGACAATCACTACTCAGTCTAAGCCACATGAATTTCTCATTCACATCTGCCTTATGCCTCAGAGCCTGTATCAAAGCAGTGAAACACATGTAAAACAAAAAGATTCCCTGGATGAGATATGTGAGCCAAAAGAAACTTATAGGCAAAACTGAACCTATGTTTGGAAAAAGACAAGTCAGCCTGTAGCTAGAGTTATTAAATCTGAACAAATCCTGGCATTGCCATAACTAGTTTAACCTTTTAACAAGGAAGAAAACCAACCAAATCAACAAAACAAACAAGCAAACTAGCAAAAATAGTCTGGCCAATTAAGAACATAGGTTTTTCTTCCCAGTTAATTCACAGAAAAGTAATTCAGGTGACTTAAAACTCTTCAATTGAGTGCCCAGTTTGCAACAATAGCAAAAAGAGAACGAAAATTTGGTGGAAAGGAGCGTATCTGTGGAATAACTCATCAAGCAGGGGTGGCAGTAGGTCTCACATGGACATGTACAGTCTCTAGAGAACCTCTCTGGGGTATGGTGGACAGAGGTTCAGAGCCCCTTTTCTCCCAATGCAATATATCTTACATCTTTTACATTTCAGGTTTATGTCCAAGACACTTCTTTATAGGCCTTCTTATTGACTATTTGAGTAGTAAGTAGCCCAGAAAGAGGAAGCAGATTCTACTGTCTTTAACAGATACTTGGGATGGGGGTAGTTGTAGCTCTGATTAGATAGAGAGGTGTTTGTTTATAGCATCCTGGTTGAATAAATAGAAATCTACCCAAGGTGTTCTTTCTATATAAAGTGACTGAAAAAGAACATAAAGTAGTTCTGCAGTATTTTTCTTTCTGGTTGACTTGAACCAATTTTACAGTATTTATTCATGGTTTTACCACCAAACAGAAATATCAGCTACTTGTAATCCTTGGTCTTTGCTGATAGTTTAGCCATAATTGCTGATCTTAAGAGAAAAGGTTTTCTCTTTGTAAGGACATACCTGTATGCATGAAAGACTTTGCCTTTAGTTACTTATCTGTCAGCAGCCTACATAGATTTTATGACTGCCAAGGCTGTTGCGAAGAATGCTTAAATGTTTTTCCTTGGCTACGGGTATCAGAAGTGTACTTCAATTAGTTAAACTGAGAAATTCCTTTAAAAGAATTTTAAAACTTATTTGTTTATTTATTTATTTATTTTAGTAAAAGATGGTCCATGTTTTAAAAACCATTGTTTTGTACTGTGGACTTAGATTTTGAGAAATGTTTGGAATATGACATGATTTGTGAAATTCATAGGTCTTAAAAGCTCATTTGCCACAAGATGGCAAACTGTCTGCAGGTCCAAATTGAAAACAAGATTGTAGAGGTGTCAAGACAACTCAAAAAGTCTTTTATTTCCTGTGCTCAAATAGAAAACAGTATCATATCAATACCTGGTGTATTGGTACCATGAGTGGGGAGGAGGAAATTTTGTTCTTAAGAAGCAAGACAACATGCAGAGAGGGAAAGAGGGTTCATCATGCTGATGCTTTTAACTCACCATTTAACTCACAGCATTTAAACAAACCTTCCAGATCTTCCTGAGATAGTACTCAAAATTTCATCAGAAAAAAAATATGAGTCTATGGAAGCAGCTGCTATACTCATGAATAACAACATAGTTATAGGACTTGGTTTAGTGGAACGAAGTTCTACACTGAGGTCAAAACTTTTTCTGCCTAATAGGACATTTTGAATGATTTTCCATGGGGACTGGACTTGCATGACATAAAAAAGCACAGAAAGAATATTTGTTAAAATCTCTTTTAAAAGAAATAAACAAAAGACAATTCCATAGCTAGATGATCCTAAATATGCATGTTGCAAAGATAAGTGTACAGTTAGAAGTTAATTTTATTTTTTTAATGTATGTATATTAAATAGAATAGGTAGAAGGTAGTTGGTACTATTAGAGTAGCAAGGAGAAAAAAAAAAAAACCAAAGCAACAAAAAGCAAACTTTTTTGTCCTTAACAAAAGGCTTTTGCAATAACAATGATTGTGTCATAAGCATGGAGAAATCTGTAAGGAAGGAAGAATTATGGACATTTCTGACTTTTATTACTTCATTGTAGCTGCACTAAGTGGTAGTCTAGTGCTTGCTGAGTTTCTGATTGTAACCATTTAGATTAACTCATGCATCTTTAAATAGCAATGCAAATAAGCCACTGTTCTGAACCAAAGAACAAGTGCAGTTTGGAGAAAGGTTTTTGGTATTTTATAAAGGTATAACTAAAATTAGTGAAGTGACCTGTTGGGTGTTTAAATAGAACAAGCCAAAGAAAATGGAAAAAAAGAAATAAAAAAGGCAGCAAATTTACAGTGTATGGAAAGGAAGAATTTGTCTCTTTGAACCCAAGTTGTAGGTGAGGATCTTGCAGTACTTCTTAGGAGGTGCTGAAGGAAAAGACTGAGATGATTATTCCTTTCCCTCCTGAGAGTCTGCATTTAATTTTTTCCTGTCAGGTCCAGTCACATTGTGTGCAAATGCTTTTTGGGCAATCCAGAGTGAACACTTAGGGACCAAACCCTGAGCTAGTAGGAATTGTGTTAGGCTGCCCTCTCAATATGGAGGTAAGTGACAGACCTGCTCTAATGGCTCAACAAATGATCCATGCAGAAGGAGTCTTTAAATAGTTGTTGACAGTTAGTGGATCTTTCCTTCTCATTTTTGAGGCATTCCAGTGGTAATGGAAAAAACAGGAGAAAGAAAAAAAATCTGCACATCTGTATCCATTCCACAGAGACTTTCTTTATCTGCCATGTCCAAAGCTCCATAAAATGTACAGAACCTCACTGACACTAAGGAGTTAATGTCTAGGATGAAATCCAGCTTTGGGTCTCCCAGACTTTCCCCCTGAAACGAGACTAAAAACTTAAATATAATGAGCTCAGCAGTGGATTAGTGTCATCATGCTTCGATAAAGGTTCCCAGTCCTCCATGCAAAGGCAGGTTGGGTTTACTATATGAATGTACTTTTTTTTACCCTGTGACACATTTTCAGATTGCAATACCTTTCGCCTGTGCATCTGGAGTTTGGTGGCTAAAGAAAAAACTTGTGTCCTAGTAGCTGACAGATTCTGAGTTACTGCTCTGAACAGCTGTGTGACACATCTGCAAACAAGGACAGCTGAGTGCAGGAATCCTTCCCTGCTGATGAGTAGCTCAGTGTGCCAGCAGGCATGGATTGCTGTGACTGACTGTAATTACAATAAAGTTGATAAAGGCTGATAAAGAACAGAAACTCTGCTCAGAGAGATCAGTAAGTCATCAACACAGAGCATGGAGCACATGGCTGGAATGTGATTTCATCTATAAATATGAATTGCAGAAATCGAGTTGTCAGGTAACAAATAGCTATGTTACAGGGAATGCAATGTCCTGGTCAACTGCAGATTGAAGTTTTCTACGTGCATGTGCATTGGACTTGCACAACCAATGGTGTGACCTGGCTCTAGATTCAGGAGGTTCAGCTTGTGATCCAGGTGTAGCAAGCACTGAGCAGCAGCTGTTGTCTGTGAGAGAGTATATAGTGCAATAAATTCTGCATAATGAGGAGATGGAAACAAAGAAGTGGGATTGCTATGTTAATAATGAGTTATTAATCAATTATTCAGAAGAAAAACACCAGCAGAAAAAGGTATAAGATCTGAGGAAAAGAGATAGATCCAGATGATGATCAGCAATACTGAGGATCAGTTTATTTCAAAGAACAGCAGAACTTAAACACTTCTGCACTTCCTTGGTGCCAATATGACAAGCAGACACTCCTCAGGTGACTGTACTGCGGTTTGTGAATATATTTTATGTTATATTCTGCCACATATCATCACCTATCCCAAGCCAAGCCATAGCTTTTCCACACAACATTGTTCTAGCTATGCCTGTATGCACTAGCTAGTAAATTATTGTGGTGTGTCTCCAAGTGCTATGTCTGATTCTACCCTCAAGTCTCCACACTTGACAACAGAAGCTAAAATGAAAGTGATTCAAAAATTTGGGATCTCTAAAAGAGATCTGGAAGTTAAGACATACACAAAAAATGACTGTGATCTTGACTGAGTTGGACTGACAAATATTTTGAGACCTTGCTTCTTCTAAATCTTCAGGTTTGCTTTTCTTTAACTACTCTCTATTTGTTTCTTTTTGCTGCATATCTATATCTATATCATCTATCTATATCTATGTCTATAGATATAGATATAAAGTTATGTCTTTTCAATTCTATTTCTCCCTGATTACTGTCAGAGAGATTTTCTTGGACAGGCTGTGAAGTTTGTCTTTTTGTGCAAATATGAATGAATGTTTAAATATACCACTGCTGAATGCATTGTTTTAATGAAATGTGTTTAATGAAGAACTACTGCTCCCAGTCACACCACATTCATGAATTTACTCTGGATTTACCCCATCAAGGTATGAAGGCTAATATGGATCAACATCCATGTGACTGACAGTGAGGTTCAAATTGCAGTTATAAAATGCTTGATGTTCCACCTTGTTCCAACTGGTTTTGTCATCTTCAAATGTTATTGTTACCAAAAAGCATTAAGCTGAGGCTTCAAAATTTTTACAAGTTATTCTTTCATTTCAGCTGACTTATGCCAAATAACTGTCCCAGAGCAAGCCCATGTTGAAAGAGGAGAATATGTGCTGGGAGGAAGATCTGCCTCGTGTTAGGTTCATTGTGGGCAGAGTCCCATCAATCAGACACAGCCCTTGAAAAGCCCTTCAAAACAGATAAGATAACTACCAGACACACCCAAGACCTGCACTTCCAGCACAGAATTTCTTTTCCTACAGAATATAATCTACATATCGGGTAAAAAAAAAGTTCAGAGTTGCATGTTAAGATTCTAACATTGAGAGAAATGAGAAATGTGATTTTGATCTTGTGTTGATTTGTAAGCAAGAATTTCCTATGGAATGTTACTAAATTCAAGTGCAAAGGTCAAACAGCAGAATGAATTCATATTTTCTGTTTATAGCTGCAATTTAGCCAAGAAATACATCTATTAGACCATATACTGGATAATTTCTAGCATAAAGAATTCCATCTGAGCCCAGCTATTAGAATCTTTTTTTTCCTATTTCTATTATTTGTTTTTCTGTGCAGTAATTTTCCCTGTATATCTATAACATGGATGTGCTATTAGTAGTGCTTCCATAATAATAATATCCTGTTCTCACAGACTGTTTTCCCTTGTTAAAGCTACACAGAGAAACTTAAGGAAGGTACCACTATTGATGTCCTTTTTGCATGGATGAAGACCTTTTCCTTTATGTAACTGGAAATATTTCTTCAGAAATACATCTTACACATATGAGCTCATTTTCCTCTCTGCTCTTCACAGTTGGTCTGCCCAGTCCATTGATCAAAAGAATGTAACATGTTCTATTACAGCAACTGCTCCAGCTGGGGGGAAAATAGTAAATAGTTCAGAGAGGCCTTTGTTTAGGTTGACAGTGAATAACCTCACTGAATAAATCTGATCTTTATGTAGAGGAGTTTGTTTTGCATTTAGCAGAATTTACATAACAAGAGTATAATTTACTGTAAATTCCTATACCCACAACTTCAGAAAGAATCAGAGCCTGGAATAAAGTATAAGTCAATGCACAAGTAGACAACTTCTAAAATATCCTCAGGCCTTTGGCTCCTGAATAATATTTAATGTGTATGAAATATGGGTACCCAAGTCCCATTTTCAGAACAGGCTGAGATCACTTAGGTTATTTTGCTGGGTAATATATAGTAAAACTTGGAGTTATTTCCATATGCTCAAAGATTAAATTTGATCCTTCACCTCAAAACTACTTGAAAATTCTTTCTTGGGGATGAGTTTTAGGGAATAAGTGATTAATAAATCAAGATGCTAAGTACTACCAGCTCCTACAAAGGTTAGAAGTGCCTCAGTTCTGAACCTCCTAACCAAAAGTGTCAATTATTTCACTTCTAAGCTTCTGCTTTATTTCTGTGTTTTAAACAATAGTAGACTTTTATTACTTTTGGCGAGCAGTGAACATGTCTTTGATATAACACAGTCCATAATTTTGCACACAAAAGGGTTTTTGACACAAAAATTGTAATAGCTTTGGATCAGTCCTCAGGAAAACCAGAGGAGTATTAGGCTTTTATTTTTTGTTTTCTCTACCAATTATATATCCACATTCTTCCATGAAGAATGTCTTGACAGAATAGATAAGAAAGATTCATTCTCCCTACAGTGGTAGAAGATTATAAAATACCTTAGTAAGAGCATTTAAAACCACAAAAATATTTCCTTTGTTAACAGTTGATTCCTTTGTTTTCCCTTTCATTCATGAACTGATGATCTTCAAGAAACAGATATTTTTGAGGAATGTGGAAGAAAAATGAAATCCTTTTGAAAATTCTGCAGAGTCAGCTGCTAACAAAGTTCAAGCACTGAAGGGTAGCCCATTCTGAGCTGTGGCCCAAGATTCACTCTGTGGTCTGGAGCTCATGATCCAATTAGTGTTTAGGACCTTTTAAAATATTTTTTTCAGTTAAGGGACCAGATAAGATAATGTGATGATGCATGGGAAAAAAAGCTTTGGTTGAAAATCCATTGATTTAACATTTGGTTAACTGATATTTTGAAGCATGTCTTAATCTTTTTCTAATCTATTAGATTACAAGAAATTTCTTTTATTACAATAGGGACTCTAGTAATTCCATTGTTCTGCAGTTAGTCTTATAAATAAAGATCAGAAATCTATTATGTTTATTATGATATAAACATAATAATTGATATTAACATATTTAATTGAGATAAATAGACAAGACACTCTTGTCCTAAAAAATTTAAAATAGATTAAAAAAATATTTTTAATGCAATATTGAAGAATATGTGTTTTGATGTACAGACAAACCATGTGCAATTACCTCGCATTTACTGAGGGCTAAGGGTGTGTTCATGACTGGGCACTGCACCCAAGTAATCTTTTAAGTGTCCATATCAGGGAGCACTGGTTGGTGACTTTGGGACATATCTGTCCTTTAGCATATTTGTGATTCCAAATGAAACCAAAAGACATTATTGTGTAGAGAGAAATGGTGAAGCCTGTAGTATTTAATATAGTTCAGAAAATTCTGTTTCTATGCATTCCCCCAGACTAGATGAGTGAAATAAGGACATGACTCAGCAGAAATGCTGGAGAGAATGTTTTGTGGAACGAATCTCATATTGATCCTTGCTGTAGAAAGAGGACTGTTGTTGCATCCTTCCCTTAAATAAAGCTGAGGGTGCCTAAAGAGCTGCTCACCAAAGAAGGGAGTGATCAGCTGAGGGAAGACAGGTGACAGATGGCTGAGAAATAGAAACATCGTGAAGAGCTGTATGTTCCACTTCCCCCAAGCAGTCTGAAGACGTGTTCTATTAGGTCTGTCACTTGTTCAGACATCTTTGGTAGCAGGACAGTGGTCAGATATTGTATCAGGTCAGAATTCCAGTGGGAATCAAAGTGTGTACCCGTAGGGATCAGAGAGGTGTAGCTCGGCAGAGGGAGAAAGGATGTGAACCTGAAATGGGGTCAGCATGAAACAGCTGTCAGAATGAACACATGTTCCAAAATTACTCCTCTTTCACTTACATATGTTTAAAACAGAAATAAATATATTTTAAAATATTTTATCTCGATTTAGGGAGGGAAGCGGGAGAAAAGGGCAGCCAATATTATATCCTTCAGATTCATATCAGATACATCAACTTAGGGATAAGCATAGTGACATACCTTAATTGGATTTATACCTATTGAAGCATGTGTCTTGTGACTTCCCTGTTTGAAGGAATTAGACACTTGTTTTGAAGTCACACAGTCATTTACATCTTCTTTATGATTCGAGCCTGCAAATATTGTTGCCATGGGTGCTGGCCTAGATACTCCAGGAGTTTTTCAGTACAACTTCAAAAAAATCATTAAAGATAAGTGTTTCTTTTATTTACTATTTTTTCTAAAAGTGGAGTCTGTCTGTAGCAGGTACAGACCTGGTCACAGCTGTTTTCTCCAGCAACAGGAGCAGTGCTGTTCTGTTGATATGAGGTGTAAATTCCACAGAGGTGTGGCTCAGAACTAACATCTGGTTTCCAAAAGCTCAGGTCAGTAAAGGGAAACAAATTTAAGTATGCTAAGCCTCTGTTTAAAGGATTTAATATATTAGTAAAACAACAACAAAAAAGAAGATGGAAAGAGAAGCAGCGAGCCGCCCAGCTCTGTGTAAACAGAGGTACTAGGCTTAGATGCTGAAAAGATATGCAGAGCCACAGAGGACTTTTCAAAATCTTCGTCTATATTTCAAAGACAGAAGAAGGTGGAGGGCCGTATCCAAATTCCACTGAGGTCATTGGAAAGTCTTGTGTTTACTTTGATGAGGTTGGATCTAGCCTTAAAAACCAAGCTGGTTTCCTCATATTACATGACAAATGTTGCTCAAGAGAAAGGAAAAGTACAGATAGACTGAGGTGCGTAGGTTAGGCTTGGCCAGCTGGCATGGAATACACGGCTGATGATCATCCTGTGCAGATGGTTGGTTTGGATGTCTGAAAGTTATTAGATTTCCACTAGCCTACAAAAATCAAAAGATATCTGAGGTACGGTTTGGGGCCAGTCAGACTGATGCTCCTGGATCACTGTGGTTCTTGTCCAAGGCGTTAGAGAATTTGTCCTTCAAAATACTCTGGAAAATAAAGGCCTTTTCCTCCAGAGAGCATCCAAAACAAGGGTGATCTTTCTAACCTGCTGCATTTTCCCCAGAGGTATTCTGACCTAAATCTCATCCTCTGGCTTAGCTAAAATGCTTAGTTAGACTTCTGGAAACCACTTATGCCTTCTCTGCCTACATTGATTATGCAAGTATCCCAAAAAGTTACGACTGAGTTCTGGAGGCTTTATATGCCAGCTGTTGCTGATGTTTGGCCCTCCCAAGTCTGTTATGACCTGCCTCTCCCTCTGCTGGAAAGCTGCTTCCTCTCTCATCCAGTTTCTGACCCAACTCCACCCGCTTCTGCACAACCTTTCCTTTTCCATGAGCAAAGCAATCCACTTAATGCTTGTTCTGTTGAACAATAGAGTCAATTTGCCACAGCAATGAAAGATTGTTTAAAACAACCTTTTTAAAAACCCCACACTTTTTGAACTTATCTGCCCGGTATAAGAATAATAGTAAGTTACCTACTGGTTTCCTGTTTCTGAGCCAAGCATGAAAAAAGCTTGACATTCTTTCACAGTTGAAAGATGTAACAAAAAATACATAATTTCCACTTTATTTAGTGTTGCATTTTCCCTGGGTAATCTCCAGTTCATGGAAATAGGGTGTTTCTGTTTTCTAACATGAGCCATCTGATGATTAGAAGGACCATGACCATGGTTAGGACTAATTGACAGAAAAGCAGATAGTTTTGGAAAAGATATAAAATGGAAGAAGAGTCTCTGGTTAATAGGCAAGAGGAGTTCTAGCAGAGGAAATGGAGAAAATGTAATGAACAATGAATAGAGGAATAGTTGAAAAATATGTTTAAGAGCTGACAAGAAGGTGGGGTTGGGTGAACTGGTGGGATAAAAATCTTATGTTATCAGCCAAAAAGAAAACTTTGAAGTTACCTTCAAAAGCTGTTTTCAATATTTCCTTTCTCTTATTATCAGCAAGTCTTGGTGGAAAAGAAACATGAACTTTTTAATTGGGAGAGAGTAAAATAGATAGCCTGATATCATTTGTACAAAGGGTGAGTGCAGTGTAATACTGTTACAGGCAACAGCAAGGCTAATGTCTTTAAGCCAGCTAAATCATGAAATGTTTATCTAACTTTCAAGACCCTCACAACTATCATAATTTCTTTTTGTGATTTCTCTCTTACCATTCCTTTTCCTTAGATGTCCTGTTGATGTCTCAGGGTTGACTTTAATGTCCTCCCAAAGGAAATAGCTGAAAGATCCAATATGGTTTCTTCTTTAGAAGCCAAGAATGTTTTAGCTCTTTCAACATTTTTGCGTGGAAATAGGAATAAATGACACATGGAGACTGCTTCATATCACTGTTAACAATTTGACATTACTTTCCTGAAATACTTTATTTATATAAGAATGAAGTTTTAAATAAAGATACATCTCTTATAAAGGGTATTTATATGTGATACTCACTATTTGCCAACAGCTGTAGATTGTGAACCATGGAAAATATTTAGATCATTCTACTACAGCCATAGGTATTATTTGGTTTCTCTAAGCTTGCTTTGCATCTGATTGGCAAATTTCCAATCTGTTTTTGAAAGCAGAAGCCTAGTAAAAAATGTAAAGAACACTGGCTTAACTACACTTCTTTCTGATGTTCTAGGGGCAGTTACACACACTGGTCTTAAGAAACAGTGGAGCAGATGCACAGGAGAATGTTTGTGACAAAACAGGTAAGAAGTTTGCTTTCCTGATCAATCCCTCAGCAGTCAGTAATACACTCAGGGGACAGGTTCACTACATGTGAATTTGATCAAGCTGCTGTTAAAGTTGGATTCTGGACAAACTGAACTGCCTGTTGAGTGAACCTCTCGACATCAAAGAGGAGCTTACACATTGCCCTGTTTTCTCAGCTCTACCCAATCTCTTTGTTCTGAGCCATGGCCTTATTTACATGTATTCAAAACCAAATGGAAAATAAAATTGCCAGCAACAAAACTGAAGTGTTTTTCCTGTTAAAATGTATAAAAATAGCAGTTTTATTTCTTTTCTGAAATCTTCTGCCCGTTATATTACATCTTGAAGTGCTAATTTCTTTTTACTTTTTTTATTGTTGTTTTCTTTCCCTTTTATTTTACCAGCAGAATATTGGACTTCTTGGACGTGGATAAAGACCATTCCAAGACAGCCAAAATGCCTGTCATGGTGCCACAGTTTGCTAATAACTAGTTACTAATATTAACAGATCTTCTGATCAGAGCACAGCATGCTGCAAACTATCTTCAAGAAGCAGAGCAAATCACTGCAACCTGGGTTTCATACATGTAAAAGTAAATATTTGCAATGTCTGAGACAGTTGTTTTAGTCATGTTGCTCTCACTGTGGTGTGTGTAAAGCAGATTTCTTCTGAAAAGTCAGTGTTTTTACTGGCATTATAAAGATCCATCTTTCTAGGGCCCTAGTGTTAAGGTTCCTTATGCTGTAGTATATTTAGCGTTTGCTAACTTTTTGTCAAATTTGGGGAGAACTTGTAGTCATGGTTTAGGAACTGTGGGAAGGCATGAGATGCTTTCCATAATTAACTGCTTCAGCCCTTCTCTTTGCTTGCCATGTCCTGAATGTGCACAACAACCATGTTTAGGTTTCAGAGCCAGTCAAGGCAGCAGCAACCTGCTTTTGTCTCTTCAAATCCTCGAGGTTGTGCTAGGCTGGTTCTTGCCCTCTTATTATCTGTGAGTGAGAGGACTTCTGTCTGTGGATAGGAAAGCTGACTTTTTATAATAGCATTGAAGTTAACTCTGAATGGAATTGCTTTATGTGGCTTTTGTGGTGATTTGTCAGGCTAAAGGCTCTTTTCTGATGGGAAATGTGCTTCATGGTCTGCTCTAAGATGTTGTGGTTATTTTAGTTATGCAGCACCACAGCCCACTATTATAACAAACTTCTAAGTTTCAACAGAGTTTGTGCTGATGATGCCTAACAGCTTTGTATTGTCCATCCAGCTCACTGTTGTAGGTGATTGTATAAGAATTAGAAAAACGAATGTAAATATAAGGTAGAAACCTGTTCAAACATTGCACTGGAATGACTTCTTGCACCTTGGGTACTTAAAATTTCATTTATAAATCCACCTGTGTGGCACCCCACTACACCCATCATCTTTTGTGTTTTGGGGGGAATCAAAACTTGGTGACCTGGGAGTGGAATGATCAGAAGCAAAATGAGGAGTCAGGCTCAGCTGTGAGAAAAGGAGCATATAAGACTTTGTCACTGAGTACACAGAAGGGACATGGGTGCTTTAATTCATTTCAGTTCCCCCCATCTCAGGGGAACAAGAAGCAAGAGAAATGTATGGGAAATACACAGGAAGATGCTTTTATTTTAAGCATTGATTCCTTGAGAATTCAGGTATGGATTTTGAAGGCATTCAACAGAATAATAAAAGATTATATTATTTTTGTACACTTATACATTTGATTTTGACATCTCACTGGGTGATTGGTCACACAAATATCTTTTGAAATTTAGTGAGTTCCTAATAGGTGAGTACAAGTTTGCATGGGACTAAAGCTTGAAAGAAATGTCAAATTTTGAAACTTTCTTTTCTATCTTTTGAGGGCACATTTTTTTTTTTTTTTCCTGTTGTAACTACATACAACTGCACTAAAATGAATTAGCTAAAAGGAATGCAATAATGCACTTTAATAAGTTGAAATTCTCTCACTTATTAACAGGAAAATTATTTAAATTTCTGTGTACAGTTCTAGAGTAGTTATTAGATTTCAGAGTTAGGAGACCAATGGTTAATAAAACCTAGCTAAATTCATAAATCCTTCTACTTATATCATGATGATGATTAAACTGTATTTTATGTACATTTCCAGGACAACTTGGCATAGGGTGACTCTGCCTCCCTGTTTGCATCTTCGAAATGGCTATGTCTGACTTACTGTGTACTTTAATGCTCTTAGGAAATCAACCAGCACATGATGAAGTAGTTACTGTCACAGCCTGAAAATTAAATAGAGACAGAAATCAAGGAAATAGCCTTACTTAAGCTGAAGGCTTTTAATATAATTGAGCTTTCTGGTATTCACAAGATACTTTATTATCTTGCAATATATTGGGTTATTACTGGCAAGCCACACTGCTCAGTCCTTCATTTGGACGTGCTAAACATCAAATCCTTAATTGACTCAATCCAAAGACTGGATTTATAGCTGAGGTGAAAATGACTTCTTAAGTTTCCTAAGGCTAAACTCAGTGCAGCCAGATTTCGGTGCTTAGCAGCCAGTGCAGTGTGAGTAGCTCTGGGTTTCTTCACTACATAAAAGAGAGAAATGCCTGGAGGCTTAGTACAGATCTTTGGTGAGCTGTTTTAAGGCTCAGGTCTGGACAAAGATCTCAACAGGACCACACTCCTAAGACAGTTGCCTGAAAATATGTAAAAAGAAACTGATTCTTTTACACTATTACTTAAAAGTAAATCCTTCATAAGTTTTTCAGTGCAGTTTTAAATAGTTCAAGTCATTGTCCATCCATCACATTCCTTCAGATGACTTTTTAGAGTTGGATCAGGATTTTCCTAGATGTGGAAATAGTTGCTAGAAATAATTTTCTGTGTACATTCTCTTTTATATGGAGGTGTCAGTAACTGTGTGTCACCTTTCACTTCATATAGTTTATTCCACTCATTTTATGAAAAAATGAGTATATAGGAATCACTGTTAGGTCTTAGGTAGAACAGCTTGAGGACAACTTCTACAGTTTCAGACTAGCTTTCCCTTTCAGCAGTTTTTACTGTTCATGCCTGTGTATGTGCAAAAACACACACACACACACACACATTCATGTATAGACAGAATTCAGTGCAGAATGCCTAATTTCGCTATGTTTTCTCTACATTGTACAGCTGTAGCCTTTGAATTCAGTTTAGCAACTCTTTATGAGAGTACTGTAATTATACAAAACAGTGAAAACATTCATGAAACTGTTCTTAAGGAAAAATAACTGAATTTTTTGTAATGAAATGGAAAGCAAACTTAAACTTATAAAGTCCAGCCTGCTGAGATGTACCTGATGTTGTCTGAAGACCTTAGATTGAAATTATATATTTCTGTAGTTAATCAAAACTTTAGATGGGACTTCTGCTATATTTAGTAATACATAAGGTTTTATTTTTTATGTTTGCATGCTAGAATTTGGCTAAATAAGTGAAATTGCTGGATGATTAACTTAGGCTACAGGCCTACGTGGCAGAAGAAACGGTGCTTAAATAGGTTCAGTTCAACAACAGGCTTAAAAGTTCTCAGAGCTATGTGTTGGCCTCTTAAAATGTTTGGGTATAAAGGCAAATTGCTTCCCACCTGGCCTTCGGCTGGGTTACGTCTTCATTTTTTAGTAAAGATGAGTTACCCTTAGTGGTGTTAAGGAAGCCCATGAAAAACACAAATTCATTTTCGAGGTCAAGATTCAAATCAGCATTGGTAAAGTATGAAGTTGTGGTTGGTGCTGAAAAATTAAAGCATTTGATGTTTCTGTGTTGGACAATGAAATAGTAGATTTTGCCCAAAGAACGTGTACGCCCAAGATGGCAGGACTTGCTTGCTGTTTGTATTTTATTCATCAGCATTCTCATCATCAATGCATGTGTTTTCAATTTAACAGTGCAAGTCTAAGGACATGATTCTACTTGTCTTATTTAAGGAAAACTTTACTCTTTCTACTTTACTGATCAATTTGGATAAAAATTGCAGGGTTTTGTAAATACATACAAACAAATATTTTTATGACAATGTTCTGCACTTAGAAATAGTTTACATGACAATGATTGAAATAAAATAGAAGTCCTTGGTTGTTTTATGTTGCTTATTTAAAGATTGTTTGAATTGGATCTTCCACATGTGGCAGACTCTGCCTTCATACATTCAGTGTGATTAAGTTACATTTAATAGAAAAGTGGCACTGCAGGACAATTTACTAACCTGCACGTGCTGCTCCAGAAGGCTGCATATCTGTCAAAAGTTCTATTCTATACCCATTTATCCTGTGGAAATAAATATCTCCAGTACCATGGGATACTCCGTTGTTGTTGGATACCTGTGTTTGGCAACTGAATGGAGACTTGCTCCAGATGCAGAACACACTAATTAATTCATCTTGTGTGTTTCATCCATGAAGATCAGAGGCACTCAGAATAAGAATGTAGAGACATTTTTCTTAAGCTTAAAACATGATTTAAGAAATCCAGCTTTGGCAAAAAAAAAAAAAAAAGATTTTTCTGAGTTGATCTGTTTATACCTTCCTGCCCTCCTATGACAAAGTTTTTTAGAGAGGCCTTTCTTGGTCTACAAATAAATCAGCATAAAGACTTTCAGCAGATCCCTTTAGGGGAATAAATAGAAATTATGTGGCAGTTAAATTACCTGAATATGGCCCGAACAAAGGGAAGCAGATTTGACCCTGGTTTGTTAGTATTTCCTATCCACAGTGAGTGTATGGAAGGCTGTTTCCTTCAAATGACCAAACTGCTGTCTGGATCCTAAACATTGCCTGTTACATTTTGGTACTTCAGTGTCCACAGCTAACGTCTTTAGACTCCCTAAAGACTTTTGCTGAGCATGTGTTCCCAGTGCCTGAAGTATGAAGTTTTTTGCTTCTTATCAAGGTCCTGTTATGGCTCTCAAGAGAAGCAGTGGAACACACTTACCTTGTTCTCTGGCTGCAGTGAGGTTTCTTCTCAGAGCACACAGCCTCTTTTTCCTCTCCCCTTCCTGCATGATTGACCAGGGTAAGGAAGAGGAGCTCTACTTTTCCTCAGCAGCCTTGCATTGAAGCACACCCTGCTTGACTTCAAAGACCTTCACTGCCCCATATTTACCACATTCCGGAAAAGTGCTAGAATTTTCTGGGCTGGAAGCCCTCTTAATCCTTCCTTTGCCAGCTTTCATATTTTACATAAAATGATTAAATATGCATTGGAGCAGAGCCTGGAGTCAGAGTTTTGGTCTTGTTTCTGGGATCCTGGGCATGTTCTTCTCTGACTTTCTGTATTTTTCTCTCTTTCTTCTCCTTCATACAAAACTAGGCTGTGCAAAGTGGGTGATCTTTCACAGGAGAAGCTGGAAAACATCAGTACCAAAATACTTTATATCTTCCAACTAAGTTCCCATTAAACATGTGGACTTAAGTCCCTGCAAAGAAAGGACAGCTCTGAACAGACGTTGGGAGAATCAGTTGTTCTTATGTTAAAATAAACCACAAAAAGCTTTCTGATACAATGAAATCTCTATTACCAATGGGAGGTTACAACGTCTAGATAATAAAAAGTCAGGATAATATAATTTTAAAGAATATATCAGGCATAAAGCCAGAGGGAGACAGCTGAAATGTGGGAAATCAAGTGCAGACATCTGCATGGTTTGGAAAGAGTTGTTGGAGTAAAGTTGGGCTTATTTATACTCATCTTAATGCTGGCAATGCCATTGGGTGACTCCTTCCAGAGCCAAGAAGCTTCTGCATTGTCCTTAATATGTTTTGGGAGAGCCTTCACATGTCCAGTTTGTGCCTTATAGGGTTTTTAAACTCAGACTCAGCACAAGTCCTTCACTTGTGTACTGAGTCTGGTCAGCAGTTTCTGGAGCAGAATAGGTATATTATGGAGAAGTTGCCCATGAAGTAATAAAGTTTATTTATGATGACCTAATCTGGCTTTCTGTTGAGACAGCCTCTGTCTCTGCATCCAGGACATGGTTAATCCAGCACCCACTGAAGCAGACTACAGAGAACTGCAAGTTGACTGCAGTCAAGCTGAGAAATAACACACAGGGTAAAGGGCTGCAGTGGTTCACTTGAGAGAAATGGTTGTGTATGAAAAGTGGTGGAGAGGATGGTGATGTTCACATTCTGTAGTCTGGGGTCATGTGAAATGCTGCATAAAATTCTAGCTGTAGCTTGTATCACTACTTGTTTAGGATGCAATCTGTCCTGTTCAAAAGACAGATTCCCTGAAACAGTGAACAGTGAGCAGACTTCACTTCATGAGAGAATGCAGTAAGACAAAGGAGCTGTTCTATCTACCTCTTAATTTTAGGAGTCAATGTGAAACAAAGAAAAGGAGTTCTGAATCCTGCCCTGCCATAAATCACAACTGTCTCTGTTGAGTTGTGCTGTCATGCTTTGCATACTAAGGTTTTGTTTGGTGCAACCAAATCAAGTCTTTTCTCTGATTATTCCTTCTTATACTGTTCATTTTTTTCCAGTGCAAGAAAAATAACTGTAGACATGAAGACAGTAATGTTGTTGTGTAGCAGCAATTTTTGCAGTAATGCATAAATTTGAAAACCCTAATTCCTGCTCAGTAATTTCCAGCTCAGGATGTGTGTGGTAGTATTCCCAGGCACAAAGTTCATCTGCGGTTTCCTTAATAAAAATACGAACTGCTGTTTATGAAGAGAAACTTGAAGGAACTCCTAGGTTGTGGGGGGCTGCAAGAACCCAATCCCCTTTAAAACGCAGGGGAAGTAGGTGCCTAAGTCCCTCAGGGTCTCTTGGTCTAAGAGGCACCCATATCCTATGGATTAATTCCCTCTCCACATCCTGGCAGTGCAGAACTCGCCTGAGCAGAGTGTGATGGTCATATATCCCTGCTTGAAAGAACGCTTACTGCAGCCAGATAAGGAATATTCCTTTGGCCCTGATTCAGATGGGATTGAAAAGTATGCTTTTTCTTGGAAGAAAACTGAATCCCTTAACTGTTTTCTCCTGCTGCCACAGCACAGCTACTGATTTACAGCAGCATGAGGTCTACTTTTCCATCTACATAATATTTGGAGAAAGCTTATGGCAACACAACGTGTAAATGAGTATAAGCAGAGTGTGTTTGCTTTTCCTTCCTGCTTGTCTGTACAAAGACGATCTTGCCAGTATCTGTTTTGTGTTGAATGCTACACACCAGGGGTTCTTTACACTGGTGTTTGCACTGCAGGTGACAGCTCCTATTTGCCTACTGGGAATAAATCTTACAGTTTGTAACATCTGGGAACAAGAAAACACAGCAAATCCAATCTCCCCTGAAGTAAAGCGGGCACCTGAATTGGTACCATCAGTACACTGGATGTTTACAGGGGAAGCCAACTTTAAAACCTGGATAACTCTTCTGAAAAATGGTACTGGGGAGATGCTGTGAATGAATGTATTTGGGTAGCATAACCTTACCTCTTCCCTAGCTGGCACAGGATTTTTTTCCTGGGCTGCTCTCAAGATTTCTCTGCCTTCCCAGTAATGTGTCTGGGCTTCCCAGGCAAGGTGTGGGTCAGTATCTTGTCGAGTCAATTCTCTGATTTTGCATTTGCCCCAGTCTACTGCTCATTTCTGTAATTACATGTGTAGCCCCAGGTATCAGAGGTAAGGTATACAGCAACACCACCAACAGAAAAAAGTATTAATGATCTTCAATATTAATGACTACTCATTTATTCTGTTGTGGGGTTTCTTTCCTCTTTCTTTCTTGCTTTCTTTCTTGCTTTCTTTCTTTCTTGCTTTCTTGCTTTTCTCCCCAAAGCTCTGCTACCTTTCTCGTATTTACCCATTTATTTCCTTTCCATGCCAGTGGTCAGGGACTGACAACATGCTCTGCTGATCAGAGCAAACAGCTTTTGAATTTTTACATGTTTCCAATTTGAAGCATTCCTAACTTTCACAGGGCAAGAATTATAAGGCTCCCTTTCAACTACTTGTAATTTATTACTGCTTTCATGAAAGGATTAAATGCATTAGCTACAAGCCCAGTCTTGCATTCAACATAGCCCCAAAATCTCTACCAGTTGTAATGTGCATTTTTGCAAATATACTTTTCATACAATGTATTACAGAATCATAGAGTATTCTGAGTGTGAAGAGACCCACAAGGATCATCAAGTCTGACTCTTAGCCCTGCACAGGACATACCCAAGAGTCGCACCCTGTGCCTGAGAGCATTGTTCAAACACTCCTTGAACTCTGTCAGGCTCAGTGCTGTGACCACTGCCGTGGGGAGCTGTTCCAGTGCCCAAACATCCTCTGGGTGAAGAAACTTTTCCTGATATCCAACCTAATCCTCCCCTGACACAACACAATGTAGTTTTATGGGTCTTTGGAAGAACACTTAGATATTTCACCAGAATTCAATTTAACCATACACTTATAGAATAAAACATGGGCCATACACCAGAATGTTGTTATTCTTCACAGATACATTGAAATCTGGTGCAGCATATGTTGGTCTCCAGTGAAAGCCCTTCTGAAACAAGCAAAAGTATGCAGTGATCTGGTGCTAACATTACAGATATTAAACCCTTTATCCCAACAAATCGTATCATTACATAAGCACATATCATTAACTAAGTATATTTCACTGATGGAGAAGATTATTATTACTATGGATAGATTGTATCTAGATAATTTCTTTCACTCTTATATGGTAAAAGTTCTCTACATGGAGTCTGTATTCCCTCAGTATCCACTCATCTGCACATAACCTTGCTAGATTAAAAGACAAAATAAAACAAAACAAACAAAAAAACCCCAAACCACAGCACACAAACAAATAAACCCATAAAATCATAATCACATTTCTCTGCTTTTTCTCAGTGTTCCAGTCTGCAGACAATTTTTTTTCCTCAGACAAGGCAAGTCCCTTTCAGCAGTTTGATTTTCACTCTCAGTCATATTTCTCATATTTCAACTTTCAGTTACATTTCTGACTTTTTTCTGAACTATTTCTAGTCGTTTAAACTTTCTTCTTAGAGCAGAGGCACTAAGAAGACACAATAACCCCAGAGCAGTAAACATGACAAATAGAGAGGTAATGCAAGCTTCCCACTCACTTTCCTTGGTTTTCATTACACTATTTTTTGATAGGCACGAATCAGATTGAGATCAAGATCAGCTGTATACCCACAGTGCCAACTCTCCAGTTTCATGGTCACTGCATCCCAGTAAGCATTCAAATATTTTAAATTCATTGCCTGCAATTTTATTATTGGATATATACATTTTTATTGTTGGTAATAAAGACCCTGTTAATCAGTTTTCTTCATTTCTCTTCATTTTCATATGATTTACTTTGTGAAGGTATTTGGGAATTGGGTGTTTCCAAGATTGTTGATAAAAATATTGGATGGTAATTTAGTCTGAACCATAAAAAAAGTTACCAACTTGATAAACCCTCATTGAGGAGTATATGTGGAGTTTTAACCACTAGCAAGGTTTTAATCCTCATAATATGTCATATGTTGATTTTATAATGTGCCCTTTTCATAGAATGTTGTGTGATAACAGTCAAATACCTTGTACAATGTATATTGCATCATTTTCCTTTATCAGTGGGAATGTGTAATCTCATTGAAAGATACTTTGACAAGAATTGTTTTTATAAACCCACATTGACTGACTTTAATGACATTACCCTACTTTGGATTTTGAGCAGTAAAGCCCTGTATCAACTATGCTATTATTTTGCCCTATGTCAATGTCAAGTTGTCAGGACTATAATTACCAGATTGTCCCACTTACCCATTTAAAATATTGGCACAACATTAATTTTTTCCAGTTCTCTGGAATACTCCAATATGCCAAGACTCATGCAATCAAAATACTGTTATTGTTGTTGTAAAAGCAAAACAAACACCATTACCCAGAGATTTCCTCATTCTGGTCTTATAAAAATCCAACTTTATTCTGACCGAGCTACTAAATTAACCCTCCCAAACTGCCTTCTGTCTGCAGGTATTCTCAGACTGGAAAGTGTAGTTTATAGTACTTTTACTGATTTATACAGTTACTAAGATTTTTTAATGAAATATATAATTAATTCTGCCAATTCAAACCCAGAAAAAGTAGTCTAATATACAGGTTTGACCATAAAAATTAACACCACTTTTCTATGTTCAGAAAAATAATATAAGCCCAAATATTCCTAAAAATACTTTTAACATATCCTTTGGATCTAAGATGTATGTTAGATACAATCCTCACCACTCCTATCATTTTTTGATCCAGATCTAAAGCCATTGGAATGCACTATTCCCTTCTTGTCTGTGGAAAAACATGTTACCTTTCACAGGAAACCCTTGACTTACAGAGAGGTGATGCACGCCCAGTTCTTGTCAAAAAGCACAAAGCTGGCACATGATTATCATGTATAACTGGGAAAGCCTCATTGGTTCCCTTGACTAATGAGATAAAAAAACAACAAAAAAAATTGGCTTTAGATCTTACGTGGTACCAAGCACAAGACTTCAGCAGGCTGCAGCTGTGGCATTCCTCCAAGTTCCTGTAGAAATCCTCTCTGTAGGCAGTCCCACCTGAGCTGGTTGCCAGTGGCAGGAAGAAGTATCTCACTCCAGTCAGCCCTTGTCATATCAATGGGATGAACTGCACCCTGGAACCCTTTGTGCTCTCTCCTCGGGTGAACAGCAGCTTCTTTGTGGTGCACAAGCAGCTTGCAGATGTCTAGAGTTGGTGTGGAGGATTCCAGTGTGGGTGCCCAATTCTAACACTGTCAGACACGTCTTGGGGGACCAGTGATCAGTACATGATGCTCATATATGAAACAGGAATGTTGGCATTGTCACCACCAATTTCATGTTTAGGAGCAATGGGCCTATTTAGAACTTGGAAGGAATGCATTAAAGTACCTGTCCATAGTAACTTCCTGATTCAGACTGCATTGAGGTTATCTCTGTGGCTTCAGCAACATTTTCTGAGAGGAAGGAGCCGCACAAATGGTCTCAGAAACTCCAGTGCTTATATTTTCTGTATATTGTCATAGGTTAGCAAGCATAGTCCCAGAAGGGATGTCCTTGCTAAGGGGTGCTTACAGTTTCCTCTGGGAACTGATAGAACCTATCAGCTGGCCAGTTTGAATATGGACAATTCTCTAAGCCACTTAAAGTTGTGACCGCCTCTGTGATCCACACTTAAGAATAGGCAAACTCCCCCCCAGCTCTCTCTCGTTTCCGGCGCTGGGACAGGTGGCTGCGGGGCCCGAGTGGGGGCCAGCGGGCCCGGCCAGGCCCTGCTTGGGCCAGGCCGGGCCGGGCCACGGCCATCCTGGAGCCGACGGACCTGTTCCAGCCGTGGAACCCCCCCCACTGCCTTGCCGTGGGCAGCCGGAGCGGCTCGGCTGTCCCCCCTCTCCACTGCGATAAGAAACATTCAACATTCCAGCTGCAAAGCTGCAAGGCCGAGGTGAGATTAACCCTTTTTATTGCTGTGAAGAGCTGAAAACCTGAGGGAAGAGAGAGAGGAGATGCTTAAAGCTGAAATTCTGTTGTGAAGCTATGATATATCAGAGTATCCTGTTGTAATTTCATGAAGATATGGGGGGTGAAGTGTTCAGCTCGTAAGCAAAAGCACCTGCACCGAGATCGGCAGATGCTGACGCAGCTGTAATTTCATGAGAAGTTTGGACAAGGAGAGATGAACCAGATGAGGACTTTTGCTCCAAACGGGAAAGGAGAAAACCTCAGTCCCTAGAGATGCTCCCAGAGATAGTCCTAACAATGAAGATGATGAAGACCCTTTGCTCCCAGGGAAGGAGAAGGGCCTCTGTTTTTGTTTCTGAACGGCTCGACCTTAAAATTGTACCCCAAAAAACTTCAAGAGTGGACCCTCGAAAGCAGTTGCGGGAAAAGCTGCAAGTCGGGGGAAAGGACTCACATGCAGGCAGAGAGACTCCTCTTCCTAAATGGACTGAACAATATTTGGAAGTGGGCGGCTGTCTCGTTGTGATAATGTTTTCATAGCATGAGCAAGAAGAGACTTCTCTTTCTAAATGGACTGAACAAGGTTATTATGGAAGTGGTAAACAGACTGAACATCTTAAGGGTTGTCTTTTTACATTGTCAGTGGGAGAAGGGAGGAAGGTGGGGGGAGGAGGAGAGTTCTGAAGGTGGTATAATTTCTTTTTTTTTTTCTTTTCTCCCTTCTTTTAGGTCTGTTAATAAACTTCTTTATATTCTTTCAAGTTTGGTGCCTGTTTTGCATTTCTCC
This sequence comes from Corvus hawaiiensis, assembly GCF_020740725.1. Classification (NCBI taxonomy): domain Eukaryota; kingdom Metazoa; phylum Chordata; class Aves; order Passeriformes; family Corvidae; genus Corvus; species Corvus hawaiiensis. Next base: position 72,167,256 of record NC_063216.1, on the reverse strand, counting down.
TAATTCTTATCTCACAGCAGATAAACAGTAATGAGTATTTTGGACCAAACCACTACACTATTTACTTAAGACTTATCCCCATTCCTCCTACTGAGGTTTGCATCACTCCCTGAGGGCTGTTCATCTTCAGTATAGAGCAAGATCCTCTGGATTTTGTGTTCATATTTAACAGAAGAGGAGTCAAAAATTAAAACAGTTAGGCACCAACAGGTATCTTAATTCAGATTTGCCCCATATTCTTCAAAAGAGAAGAGAATAGCTCCGATGTACCCAATGACTTCTCAGAATAAATTTTTTATCATTTAGGGCTTTGTTGCTTTATTCAAAAGTTTTTTAAACATCTAATGAACTTGAGATGGCTTTATTTCCTTAAGTGATACTGTGAAAATTAAGGTTTGCAAATATTTTCAGCCTCCGTGTTTCTTATATGACATCAGTCTTACTTTAAAAAGAAACAGGACTGCAAATGATCTCAAGTGTAAAATTAAATCAATGATTAAACTTTTCAAGTGAGTCTTATTCATTCAAAAAATATTTGTACAGTCCCTATTCACAAGCTTGCTTTGTTATGTTTTAAGCTATCTAAAAATCATGTTTGATTCCTGGTATGTTTATTAAATATAAGACATATTTCTAGCCTCACCTGCCTGCACAGGATTTTTCTTTCTATTCACTCCAGACCTTGCTGTGAAAAAAAGCTAATGACTCGTCTGTCTTCATTCATGTAAAGAATTTGTGTTAGTCAGCTCTGCAGAGGAAGGAAGTGTTTTCTTGTAATTGAGGACCGGATCCAAATCTAGCTAAAATGAAGAGTAGAGTTAGTTCAGGAATTTTTTTGTGGAATGTTTTCATCAGGAAATTCCAATTCATTAATTCTTTTCAAAGGACCATGCTGGTTTTGATAAAAACTTCATTAGGAAAATCTTCTCATATACAGTGCACAATTTTTGGTCAAAACCAGAAACAGACATGCTTGGATCCAAGCTGCCAAGATGGCAGTGGCAAGAGCAAACACTCTTTTGCAAGAACCAGATTGAAATTCTTCCTTTGCAGCAGACAGGGCAGACATTTAAGCTTGAATTTCTCTCATCCTTCAGGAAGACACATGGGTCAGCAGCTCCTTGCTGCTCCTTACTTTCTTTCCAGTGTGAAGAGGATTACAGCCAACGTCTCTGGTGCTTTTTCCTTGCTCAAGAAGAGATGGTTCTTCCTTGGTATCTGGCTCACATTTTAGTTTCAGTACTCGTGGGCAAGTCCATGGTCTACCAGACCCAGGTCTAGAACCTCTGTAGATCTAGAGCTGCTGCTGTGACTTTGTGTATTTCTATTTGAAAATAATTTTAATTTCATCATTTTCAGCATATGAAATCGCATCAAAAGGAAAGAGCTTCCCTTAAAAGATTCCCTCTGGTGCATTATCCTTTGGTCTATCCATCAATAGCTCATAATTTTTACAGAGAGGTTTGAAGGATGAGATTTTAGAAAAACACCAAACAGAAGTTCACTGAGAGCAGCTCAGCAATGGAAAAGCAATAGTTCATAGGAAGGAAATGAGAGAGAAGCATCAAGTGTGGGAGGAAGAGGGCACAGAGAAGGAATATTTGTATCAGAACTCATGGGTGAAGGTATTAACAGGAGCACTTACATAGTACAGGAAACAAGTCTGAATATTGTGAAATGTGCCAGAACAGGCAGGGATTTTTCATTGCATAAAAGAGATTCTTTTTCCTTATCCCCATATGAGTTTTAATTTCTAAATAAATTAGATCACCAAACTAGTCAATTTCTAGTAAAGATTTCATGGTACCTTCCCTCTGTCCTTCTCTAGCTCCCTCGTACAAGATTATTGTCTTTACCTTGTAAATTTGCAAGCTTAGAAGGCACGTTTAAACATGCTCTCAACCACTTCACAAGTCTGCCTATCAAAGGCTCCATTTTGCAGCTGACATCTGCCAGAAACTTCAGGTGTCCCCTATGACTGATTTTATGGAAGTGCAGATGAGGGGGATTTGCTCACAAAGGCCGGACACAAACCTTGGCATAACTCAGTGCTTACTGGAAACACTGGGGCTTTGTTCAGAAGTCAAGCCTTACCTCTTTCAAACAGGGCTGTTGACTTTTCCTTTTCTTACATACATATTTTCTGAAGTTCCTTCAAAGCAAGAGAGACAGGAATTTGTATTTCTTTTGTGTATTTGCTTCAAAGATCTCATTAACCTTATGAAGTTACCACCTTGAGTCTGCAACATAATGGTGAGATGCCTTGTAATTCTGCCTTACAATTAAGCTCTCAACAGATTCTCCCAGCCCCCAAGGGCTGTGCTCCGGGAAATCTTAACAATTAGGAGAGTGTAGCAGGTCTCTGTGTGACACTAAAGTGGAGTGAAGGAGCTTAACATAAAGCCAAGGTAAAGCAAAGTAGATGAGAGACTGGCAGATGAATGAAGGGCTGAGCCACTGGTTTTGGGAACCCTTAGGGCTTTCTTTGTTTTGAATCTCTGCTGATCAACATTTTTCTGGCTTCTGTCTCTTCTGCTGTCTGATAGGTGGCAGACAGTTTCAGATGAACCAAGCCCACAGTGTTTAGGTCAGGTTTAGATTCAATGTATTTATGCCAAATTGCATCAGTCCAGCACAGCAGCCCTACTGACCTTTCAGAAAACAAATCCAAAATGTAGATAAAGCATTGTCTTAAACTTGCCAATTCTTTTACATATAAGTTAAAATATGGTTTTCCTATTAATTTACTGAGCTTGAGTTCCCTTAAGATGAAGGGCTGGATGTTTTTGATTATTACAACATCCTTTCCTTCAGCCTCCAGATATGCAACTTGCTGTGCTCAGAGCCATTCAGAGCATTGGTCATCAGTCATATGCTTTTTACAATGTAACACTTCCCTTTTGGCCCATCCCTGGACCTCACTTCTCTAAAAATCTAACAGAAGCCACTTGTCTTCAATTTTAAGGTCTTCTAGAGGTTTCCAGATCTGTTTCTCTTTTATTACCTAAATGGTAACTCTGTGCATATTCAGTGTTGTTGCATCACTGCTTGCTTTCAACAAGGACCTTAGTGGTTCTTCTCTATTTCCATGAACCTCAACTGATGGCCAAGCTTATTTCAAACACAGTACTTTATGACATTAGAACAACTTCTGGTTCAGTAGGTTGTCTGAGAACCAAATGTTCAAATCCCTTTCCTGCCACATGACTGAACATTCAGCTATTGTGACAGCTGACTTCCAGAGCAATTTGTTTGTCCTGCAGCACTTTCTTTATCTCAGAGTAAATGAGAAAAAAGGAAACTGGACTAGGCTGGTGACTGAGTGAACGGTTCAGGTGGCCTGCAACAGATCCTGTAGCCTTAGGTCAGGGACTATCACTTTATTTTCTGCCTGTAGAGCACTTATTACAGTGGAGATGTGTTTTGTGATGGCAATGGAATATTACAAACATAAAAACCATCATACTACAAAACCTTCCTTCCTACTACAAAATACTTCCTTTCCTAATATATTCTCTTTCCAAACCTTGTGCCAACATTCTCCAGAACTAATAGAAATACTAATTTGTATGTTTGCAGGTGTAATTGCCTATTAAAGGTGCACAAAGCTCTATATAAAGTTACTGGGCCATGTAAGTTCAACTATCCTCATTTTTACAAAAACCCTCCCTTTTAAGAACAACAGGCTTTCATGTTACCCAGTATTATCTGGTAAAAATATAGAAGTTCTTAGTGTGCTTTTCATTTACACTTCTACCATAGTAAATGGAGGGGATTGCTCATCTCGAAACGGCAGTTGTTCACATTTCAGCATTGGTTGGATAAATATATCTAAACATGCCAATACTACTCTACTAATTTTTACCAATTAACTTGAACAAAATGTTGAGATGCAGTCTGGTGCAAGTGTCTTTTTGTAGTGTGACCAATACAAGTACTTCTGTAGTAGGAGCATCCCAAGAAACAGAGTTAAAGGCAGCTGGAGATGCTCCAGATTCTGTTACCTGAGCAAGTCTGAGCTTCCCCATTTTTATAATAATGATATCACTTGTTAACCCACATTTTCATTTTCACTATGACTAGAAATATGAATAAAACATTCACCAGTAACAAAAAAATACACGTGGGCTTAATACTTTTACATACTTTTCCTACTGTAAGGTACAATATATAAATGTCTGCAAAGAGCACAGAAAATTTGAAATAGTAGCTCTGACTAGACTGCTTAAACTAAAGAATCATGCCAAATCCAAGAGCAAAACATAAACTTAGAATATCCCACCAAGGAAGAACCATTATGGTAAGAGTAATCATAGGCCCTTGGAATATCATGTTGATCTGTAAAAAGCACAAGAAGATGAAATAATGCAATTTCCACTGACTTATAATTAAAACCACTGATGCAGTCACCCTATCCAGACTTTGGGAAATATGAGAGGAGTTCTCTGGCTAAACCATGCCGTTTTAGTGCATTAATTTATTATCTTGCGTATAGATTTTGCTGTAATGATGCACATCAGCTAGTGTTGGATTAGCAGTGCTCTCTACACAGTTCCTATACCTGGCATAGGTAACAGGGAGCCTTTCCAAAAGATAATATGTCAAGACCAATCTGCCACTTAAATTATCTGAAAAGGAAATGTACAGTCAGTAGCACTTGGCCTTTCTTACGCTAAATCCTTGACATAATCCCAAACACAATAAAACTGTCAGAATATTTTTTCTACTTGCTTCTAATAGGACATATATTAATTAAAACAAGCCATGTGTAATAGGATGCAGAACTTGCTCAAGTGTGCTCATGTATTGAATTTCAGAGATGAGAATTCATCCAGACTTCTGCTTTGCAGTCAAACACTGTCTAAGTCTTAGATTTTAATGGGGGTGTATAGACTGATGACTTCTCCCTGCACTTCAGAAAGGACTAACTATACACCAAAGTCAGGGTCAGGTCTTCATTCCACTTTAAATTTTTTCAAAATTAAGACCATCAATCATCCATTTCTCTCTGGCTGGAACTATGCCACTGAGCCTTCCCAGCTCTCCAGAAGTGCCTCCTCTGTGGACCATTTGGATAATGGTCATGAACTCTCAATTCCAGTAGAAAAGGTAACTTCTATCATGTAGCTGCCCCTCCCCAGATGAGTTCTTTAGATCATTGTAGGAATTAGAGAGGACTTTATAAAAAAATTATTGGTACTGGATGATATTTGGAATACATTTTCCATCTTCTGAAGAGAAGGGCAAGAAAGTGTTTGGCTCAAAAAACCTGAAATCTTCCCATCTCTTTTCTTTCCTTCCTCCTCTGAAAGAAGATGTTGCCTCAGTCATCCATGCTGTCATGAGTAATCACATTTCTAGTGCAGATGTAGAGTTCTTCCCACTTGATTGCACAAGTCAGGAGGGCCGTAAATTCAAGTGTTAGTTTCCTGAAGATCCTTTGTCCAATATTTTTTGGCTTGGAGTGCAAAACTGTGAAATTCAAAAACCTAATTGTTTCCTTTTGTCCTGTTTTTCATGTCTCCATCAGTGAAACAGACCTAAATTTACAGTCACAGTTTCTCTTTTAATATAGACTGATTCACAGTGCTTAATATTTGTCATTGTTGGTCATGATCCTTTCAAGCTGTTTGCTATCTGAATTTCATTGAATAAAAAAAGGCATCTAATGGTAGAACTTTCTTTCTTCATCTATAAAGCAATGTACAATATCCTTAGTGCTGAATCTCTTGAATCAAATTATTTTTAGCTCCATAATTCAAGTAGCTCCATTTTTTCCTGTTGGTGAAATGCAGATGGTTAAATGGTTTTTTGAAGATGAACCACAGTGTTTTGTCATACAATTAACTCAATGGTCAAGCAGATAATTATCTTAACTTTAGTGAAGTTTATTCATCACCAGAGGTGTTTCAAGCAACTAGATTCTATTCTATCCTAGAAGAAAAACCTCACAAGAGCTAATGACGTCAGTATAGTGAAGAAGCATCTAGATATTTCTTTTTCCCCCTAATAAATGTATCTGCAGACTTAAGCAGTCTAAACTCATATGGACTATTGCCACAGTAGGCAAAAAAAGACCTAAACTCAAATCCATTCCCCCAGTCTAAACTAGTTACTCTTTTTTTTGTTTGTATTTCTAAATACATTTTAAACCAAAAACAAAACTATTCTAGCTGAGATTAAAGCTACAGTGGAACCATTTCATATTTCAACATTTCTTCTTACCCTCATTACACAGGGTAGAGGAAAACCTATATATTTTGATTTTTTCCCTTGATTCTTCACAAAGCATCACTGAACATAACTGAGGTTTAGGATGGCTTTATTTTTGATGTTTCTTGTTTCTGAGCTTCAGCTTTTGTGTCTTTCCGGAGCTTGAGCTTGTATAAAAAAGGCAACACTGGAGGTATACAAAGTGAAACATACTATGCTCTCTAATCCATTGGTTTTCCCTGCTGTACCATGGCATCCTCCCTGTTTCTCTTCCTCTTTGGTGTTACAATAAGGGTAGATCCAAAAAGAGTTTAGATTTGCTCTTGGAATGGAATCCAGATTGCTGTGCTAGGTGCCAAGGTTTTCTTTGCAACAGTAAGAAAAAAGAAAAAGATTATGCTAAGCTTCAGAAAAGTAACCCAGCCAGTCCCCTGAGCAAACCTAGTTGATTGGGAGATCTAGGCAACAGGAAACATATTAGAAATACAAGCAATATGTTTTCTGAAATATTACCTCTCTCTGGAGCTTAAGTGCATTACTCCCAACTTTTGTGGTTGCATATTTAGTAGTAAGCAAAATAAGCCACAAACCATTCAGTGATCCTAGGATTAGCTGGCATATGACATTTCAGCTAAACCCTCTTCCCCACCACAAAAGAGTAGCCACAACAATACGATCTATTTGCCTGTGCTGACTCCTGAGTCAGATCTGGGCATTGCTTTCAAGAGTGTTTCTTGGCCTGGGTCAAGACTTCTGCTGCTCCTGCCAGGGATTTGGCTGTGTAAATTATTGTGTGACAGCTCATGGGCATGTGCCTTGGCTTTGTCACATTCGCTAATGTAGATATAAGTTGTAAGGTATCTTCATCACTTCAAAATAAAGGAAGCACAAACCTTGTGTCTTCTCTCTCAAATAATGTCTCTAATTGTTGTTCTACTTTTTAAACTCTGCTACTTTTTAAGAGGAGTGAGACCTCAGTTTGTCTCATATCCTCATTTTGAACTCCAGATCTCTGAAATGTGATTATTAAAAACTTTGTGCTCTGTACACACACGATAAGACATGTCAGATCACATTCTCTACTTTTCTGTGATAAGACCTTTGAAAATACCAGCTCCCATCAACCTGATTTTTCACAGGCTGAGCTGCAGCATTCTCATCTTCAAAGCCTAAAGTAATTGATCATCTCTCTTCCCTTCTATCTGAACTTTGTCTGAGACAGATCCAAATAAATATCTCATCTGTTTAGCTTTTTTGCTGTTCTAGGAAATTTCGATCACAGAAATTATTTGCTCTCTGTTGTCCTTCAACTGTATGATTGCTTTGACACTGAAGTTCAAAGAGGGAGGTTAAACAAACATTAATTACTGCTGTTATTACCATCCCCAGGGTAGCAATATAGAATATTTAGCATTTTAATGTAACATTTGATTTAATTAGGGAAAAGGTGAGCAACTGCAGGATGATAACTGTGAATAGAGTAATCCCACATGAGGCTGGAAAAGGCCAAAGATCACCTACACCTTGCTGCTTTGTTCTTTGTTGATAATCCTAGATTTAGAGATTGGGATGTTTCATTACAAGTATGCAAATTAAAGGGGATGAAGATTCTTTCAGTATATTAAATTCAGTATATTAAATTCTAGATACAACCGTTATCTAATTCTGCATAAGTTGCAGAAACATGATCATCAAGGAGTTCACTTGAGCAGAGATTCACAACAGCAATTAAACAGCAATGCAGGACTCTTGGCAAACTGATTCTTATATCAGCATTCACAGTTGTGACAACCCATTTTCCCTATAAACATATGGAGGAAATTTCACCAGTGACTGCATAACATCAAATATCTGGGCAAGGAGATAAAATAATCAAAGTTACATAAAATCTGAATAGTATGGAGAGGGCAACGATGACTTGGTTATTTGCTGTTTTCCAGCACAAAAATGAGGGCACATCATATGAATTTAGAGATTTAATAGAAACAAAAGGGGATGGTTTTCTGGCAGTGGGTAGTAGTTCTGCAAAATTCCTTGCCAAAGGATGTTGTGTACATAAGAAGTTTATGTGGATTCAATAAAAAATTAGTCATATACTTAGAAGAGACATCTGTTGGGGGTTACCAAACAGAAAAACCACACTAGGATTAGGAATTCTTATACTGAAAAGAGCTGGAAGATTTAAAAAGATGATGAGGGGAGGATCCTGTATTTTTGGCTGCCTGCTTCCTCTTCCCTGGCATCTGCTTACATACTCTGGGCATTGGGTTTGGCTGTTTAGAAGTGCACCAGCCCACTGGTGATGAAACATAGAAGACCTTTTCAAATGTTCTTCTTCAGGTGGCTTCAGAGAAATTCAGGGGAGGGAGAAGCCCTCTCTGCAGGTGCTGAACATGGCACGCTGCAACTGGGAGGCCTTGGGGCTATGCAGAGCCCTTGATCCCTGCTGCACAAGATTGCACAGAGGGTTAGTCTGGGTGCTGTAGTTAGTAGATGGCCTGGGACCGCTGCGGTTTCGAGCAATTGGTGGATGGCTGCTTTCATGAGATCATATCTTACTCTCTGTAGGTGTAGGGGCTCTGAGAGCCATTCTGGTCATGGCATAGGGGTGGTTGTCTTCTTTTCATGAGGTAGGGTACAGGGGAAGTATGTACAGGGAGAGATCTAGGGAAAATGATCTGCCACCAGCATACTCCATCCACCAAGCAGCAGGGCATGGGATCCATTCTCCTGATTAAACACTCATTGCACTATTCAATTTAATTCATTTTCAAGCCACTTTTATTTTTCCCTTCCTTGAAACCAACCAGAATAAAGACCAAGGCTTACTCAGCAGGCAAACAAAGTCTGTACAAATGGTGTACACAATACTCCACTGTTTATGGTAGTGAAGGTGGTGCTATAACCTCCAGCACAGCCTGTAGTGAGCATTTCAAGAACACGTCAGAGGAGAGATGGCTCCTGCACACTAAGGCCAGCCAATAACTGTTCATATTAAGAGAACAATGTCTTAGTCATCTGTCTTAAACTTGTTGCTGATGTAGGAAATACAGGCAAGGGTCAGTTTCCAATATATGGACTATGCCAAGCCTAGATCTGCAGTTCTAGTTGATGAAAGCAGGGAGGGGATTCAGTTCTGTAAGGGTTGGACATGACTTAACCCTAAAACCTTGCTTTACATCCTGCTCTTGGCCCCTCAGACTCCTGAACCGCACTGCTGGAAATGGGAGAATCAGAGATGGACCTCCCATTTGAACTAGTGCAGCTGTACATGTGTTTTTTGATAGAATTTGGCATCGATACTGAAATTTAGTCTCCCTATTCCCAGTTCTTTCTCCACGGCTAGAGACATTTTGCATTTTCCCTCCTTCTCTTTGATTCTAAACTGAATGGCTCAGATGAGGAAGGCAAAACAATGCCTGCTTCATGCTCCCAGACTAGTATTTGCATGCAAGGGTCAAGTTGCTCAGTGGAGTCAGGGGTAAAACACTTTCAGGCAGAAGTTTCAATGCCTGGAAATTTTAATCTATTAAATTTAGTTGCTGAATGTCTTCTGGCATCTTCAGAAGAAGGTGGTAACTGCACAGGAGTTTTAAGAAAATGCTGATTTTAGCCCCATGGTTTCCATTGTGGCAGATGAGAGCAGTCAGGGCTGTGCTTGACCTTCAGGATGACCTGTTCCTCTGTACTGCAGGAAATCCCTTGACAAGCTGCACCAGCAAGAGGCTGGGAATGACAACGGCAGCCAAAAGGGAGGAGAGCTATAGAAAGGTGAGGCAGAGAGCACACTGCAACAGCCTGAAGGGTCACTGAACATGAAGTGTGCTTTATGTCACTGTGTCAAAATTATCTCCCCATGGGATGACTGTCTCCTGACATACAGATATTATTGCTATGGAGGGGACAGCCTACTCTAAATCCTCAAGCGGGGGAGATTAAAAGAGAATAGATCATATTGTGAGACTGAGGTTAATATAGAATAGATCATATTGTAAGACTTCCTGTCCCAAGGGTAGCTTAGCATGTGTCTGGAGGATAAAAACTTTTAAAATAATTTATTTTCAAAGGTTTCCCCTCATCTATCCAGCAGTTTGTAGATAAGTATTTGCCTTGAGCTACAGCTTCCCTGATTTTCCTGTGAATTGCATTTATATGTACTTTTCTAATGTAGCAATTTTTGGAAGGATGAAGGCCCACCCTTGTCAGACCCTCACGCTGGCAGGACAGAACTCTTATTTAATTTGCAGTCTTTGGAACTGACTCAAGAAGGAATAAGTACACAAAAAAGCAGCCTCAACTCTAATATTATAGCAGCTCTGATATGTACATACTACTCCTCTTGTCTTGGAAATCCATAGGAATTTTCTAGTCTTTTATAAGAGCAGCATAATTCAGAATATGATGGATGTATCTCAGTGTAGATATTTAGACTGCTGGGCTCATGTTTTTCTATATTTTGTAGTTTAGTTATGTGTCAATAATCCTGAAACATAATGCAACAAATCTCTGTTGTTTATGCTAACATTGTTACCTAGAACACAGTGAAACTGAAATTCACTGGGATGAGCAGGGTTCATTTATATCGGTATAGGTCTAGCATAGGCTGTATTTTGCAAGTAATTGTGTTACACACATTGAGATTTTATTTTTATTATAGTCATCAGTTCTTCTTACATTATATATAGTTGTTTAATTAGGTCAGGAGCATAGATAGTGGATGACAATTTAAGAATAGTTTCTTGATAAGCAGTTGGAACAAAAATCTGCAAAATCTGCTAGGATTATAACATTTAAATCTCTTGTGATGGCTTAGAGTTCAAGCAGAGTAAAACTCATAAAATAGACTATAACTGAAATCATTCTTACTGATGGATAAAGTTTTGAAGGCAACACTTATACTTGATAAACTACAGGAATCTTAAGGTCATTATTTCCTTTATAGGATTGCATGTGATGTATGTAATAGGTTAAATGTTGCTTGTACCTGTTTAAAAGCTATGAGGACATTTATAGTGCCAAAAAAACCTTTTATTTTTTGTAAGTTATAAACACAACCAAATGGAAGCAAAATAATTGCAGACTATGGCAAAAAAAAAAAAAATCTAAAGAAATAAGATTAAGCAATTAGAGATCTATTATGCTATTATGCCCTAGACAAACAGGGAGAGGAAAAGCACTTCTAGAGGTCATATAAGTCCACGTTCTCCACTGGTAGCAAAAAGTACTCAACATTTAGAGAAGTCTGTGGAGCTCTAGATGATACTCCAGCAAATAATTTTCATTTGTGTATCTGCAAAAGCCATCAGCAGCAGAGCAACATCAGGCAGTCAGGAGCAGATTTACAGCCCTGGCTGCACTTGCTAAGGAGCAGGGCTGCTGGTGCATCCTGGCGTGGCTGCACAGAGCTGCAGCCTTCTGCTCCCCCAAGTCACAGCAGGGTTTGTCTCTGTGCAGGCACTGTGAAAATGAAGAGAAAAAGCATTGCCTGATTTATTAAACTCAGAGCTCGTAGTCAAGATGGACTTGTTATGACAGTTACATGTGACTTAAGACCTTAGGTTAAACTACCCAGTCTGTGAATTTTGTATCAATGTGGACTGTGGTTTAAAATCACAGATAATTTTTGGCTGGTTTAGGTCCTTAGAAAAAAGTCTTGTTGTGCCCCTGTTTTTCATAGTGTGTATCAGAATATCTACCTACTAGGAGGCAGTATCCTCAGTAATCTCAAGTGGTTTGTCCCCAATTAATTCATTTTCTCTAAGCTAACTTCACACCATTTGAGAAGTTTGTCCACTGATTTTGCTCAAGAAGGACATAAACCAGACATGAACTAACAGTTTGAGGGAGTCCTTTAGACTGACATTTAAAAAATGCACAATCAGAGAAAGAAAAACTCATTCTAATTACTGCCTTCTTTCTTCTTCAGGCTTTTGAGCATCCCTGTGATGTTTAAATATATGTTGATTCTATTAATTTGTGAGTAAAGACAGTCTCTTCCCAGACTTTTCATTAATGTTGATCCTTACAGTGTTCCCACATCAACAGCTCTTTATCAGAGTTTTATAGTACCCATGTCCCACTTTCTGTTCAGTATTTATTCTTTGAGATTATCTTTTTGCTCAGAGTGACTCTATTCCTGGTTTATGACTTGTTTACAAGGATCTCCTTAGTTACACACATGTTGATGTAAGCTTTTGGATGAACTTTTCAGGCAATCCTCTTGGGGCTAGAATTCACCCCACCTTTTTGCTGAATGGTGTCCTCCTTTGCAATTGCTGCCAACTCCTCACATGTTTTAAACTTGTCATGGGTTATGTTACAGCAGCTAAGAAGTCAGTCCCAGAAATGATTCCTACACCATTACTTGTGATGTAACCTACTGCTCTTTTATAAAAATGGAAATCATATCTCTGCTGTTGAAAGAAGCAGTAAAGTTAGAACAGCACACACCACTAAATTATTAAAAGTAACCTAATCATGGCTTTAGATCAGGTAAGGATTGTGTGTTGCACTGTTTTGTGATAAAATGGAAGAGGGAATCAGAAATCACTTTTATAAGCTGCAGACAGTTTTCACTGCAGATAAGGAAGGAAATTATTTTGCTTTGGCTGCACCCACTAAAAAAATGTTTTATTGAATTGCAATTTGTCCTTACATTTTTGTTGGGAAGACATGAAAACCAGAATGACAACATCTTGTTGCTGAGACACTGAAGCACTCAGAGCTCTATAGTGGATTTCTGAGAACACAGCAACCTGCAGAGAAATGCAAAGACTTGCCTTGAATTCAGAATTACTTTCAATGTACTTTGGGTGCTTGGGTGTTCAACCACTGAAAGGCCCTGAGGTAACCTTCCTGATTTCCAAATGCCTCTCCAGGAGTTCAAAATCCTATGCCATGTCCACTCTGTGAAGTCTCAGACAACTGAAGCAGAACCTCTGGTCTTCACAAACAGAGTGGTATAAAACACCTATGACCTAGGGTCAGGAGTAAATAAAACATTAGACCTGGAATACTGTAAATTTGGACCCTCAATAGCACTCTGACTCAAGAACAGACAATACTAAAGTGACCTGTCATTATCTCCCATGCTTTCTCTTAGCTGTACAGATGGAAACCAGAGGATACTGAAGTTAAATGCTGAAAGCTCTACTGCCAAAGCTTTTAGACTCAGAGTTTGACAGATCTTTTGTTTTTAAAACCTGTTTGCAAAATCCAAGGGTTTTTTAAAAGGTTTATTTTCCCCTCAAGGAGTCTAAGCAATTGGTGCCAATGGGCCAGCTGTCAAGTCCCAGTACTATATATCTGTGTAGAGTGAAGTTGGATTAATGGAAAAATTCATAAGAAAGCATTTCAGTGTTGAGATTTCCAAATAGTTTGTGTTAATAATAAGGGGGTTGGGAAAAATAATTTGAAATTGTTCATATCTGGTTCTGGTTTTTCAAATCTGGCTTAAGTGGACCAATTCAAAGACATGCCACACGGCTATGGCTTTGTGAAAAAGGAGACTATTAACTGTTATGGACTCCAGAATAGGTAATAAATTGACTGTATGCCATTGCCAATTTTTAATAATAAAAAAAATAACAATAAAACTCTTTTAAAATCAAGATGAATATATAGTATCCATTAATATGGATCTCATTAACCCCATATAAAAAGGGCAAATGGGATTTTGAATGCTAGTGATTCACTGGACAGTAGGGAATTTGAACGAGATGGATTATAAAGACAAACTATCTAGAACATCTGCTAATTTACCAGTCTTGAAATAAACTTATGACAACAGCAGCATGTGCAGTCAAATCTGCCAAGTATCAGTTATTTATTAAGTGTTGTTGAAGATTTTGTATAATTGCTTTACAATAAATAGTTATTTTCCAAAACTATATCTGATTGAAAGATCAGACAATTTCCCCTAATACTCCAGTCCTTCACTCGCTGGTATCTTAAAATTGGGTTGGTGGTAATTGGATGATCAGCTGTGCAGTTACAATCCTTTGTTGATTGCTCTAAAGTAAAACTGTATTTTCCCCCAGTCTACCCTATAACCTCCTCCTCTGTGAGCCAGAACATTAAGGTTTTGCTCAGTGTATTGTCTCCAGCAACTTCCAAAGGACTGACTCTCACCTGCCCCTTTCATCTAAACATAAAACAAGCCCCAGCCTTTTTGTTTGAGAGTTGTTGAACACTCGAACAAAATGTTCAGAGAAGCCATGGAGTCTCCATCCTTGGAGATATTCACACCCATCCTGGACAGAGGCCTGAGCAACCTGCTTTGAGCAGGCGGGTGGGCAAGAGGCTCTCCAGAATTCCAATCCAATCTCAACCAGTTCTGTGACTCTTTTATTTTCACTAGCAACAGATACGTGTTATCCTTTAAAGGCTAAAAGGAAAAAACATTCTTCTCTTTGCTTCCAATATGACAGAAAAATGTTTTTCCAGTGATAAATGAGAGTCACCAGTTTACACAGGAATGCCAGATTTTTAAAAAACAGGGCCTGCAGATATTTAGGCAGCTAAGCAGCTACATTTTAAGAAGTGCTGAACTGGTCTCCCCAAAGTGCTATGAAAATCAGGCCAGTATTGGTTTTGCACCCTGGAATGCTGGGTGTATCAGGTGGTTCCTTCACTGTTGAACTCCTGTGCAATTTTACATAAATGTCTTTACTGGTCCTGTTTCCCTGATAGCCTGAGACTAAGGCAATCATCTGCATCACTGAAGTGAAACACTTTCTCAGCTTTCTTCAGGCAAAAAGCAAATGGATAAAAATTAATCAGACTTTGAAGGCAGAAGAAGAAAAAAGGGGTCTGGATAAAAAATTAACATTCTGAAGTGGAATTTGGACTCTGAAAAACATGTTTGTTAACTAGGGCCAGGTGAAAAAATCCTTATTGGCTCTTCCTTCCAAGGTGCCTTTGTTATACTGCTATAAATTTAAAATGCATTCTACTATTTGTTTTGGCAGGAGTGAGCAGAGTTGTTCATTAATTGTGATCCAGAAAAATGGAAGTTCCTACAAATATGTTTTCTGAGATGAGCCATTGGTGTTAGGATCCTGATCAAATTCTCTTCTTGCCACCACTTTCTTTTGAAAAAAATGCGAATACCAGAAAGATGCCAATCAGGGCTTATGCCATACCTTAACGGTGAGAGCACTGTCTGTAGAATTTGCAGAGCTGAGTTTCATTTCCTGTTCAGTCTGAAAGGGTCCAAATTCAGAAATTCTCCATCCTAGGGAAGTTCCTTAACTCTGGCTGAGCTGGGAACAGTCAGACACTTTTGCATCCCTCCTTTTAGTATTATTCTATTAAGCAAAGGCATGAAAGATTTATGAGCTCAGCAAGCAAAACACTAAAAGAAGTTTAGTCTTTCAGCTGAAAATGAAGAATTTTATTTTGTTTCCTGCCTTGGTCCCTGTTTAAACATTTTTCATTAAGCAGTTGTTAAATGGAGTACAGAAACAGGAGCCCAAAGCATCCTGATGTTTTCCACTCAGCAGGGATGGATCCTTCTTTTAAAGCACTGAGGAGGAGGAGGCCATGATTCCAAGGGTTAGTTTGCTTCCGAGCAAGCATGAAACCTGGGTTCCAGGTCTGTTTTAACATTAGGGATTCAAAATTCCTTTCCAGAAGACTTCCTTGCCCACAAAGACATATTAGGTATTTTAGAGGGAATAAGCATTGTTTTGCAGCTGGCCCAGTGTGCAATTCACAGGCCAAAACCAAGCACTAGCAAAATGGAAGTTACTTCATTTTACAGACTGGGGGCACAGAGAAGACATTAGTTTCTAAACTTTTTTTCCCCACTATTCCAATGGTACTGTTTAATGTAAACTGCATAAACAGCTAACAGAGCAGGAAATTGAACTCAGATGTAAGTTGAAATCGTCCAAGGTGAAAGAAACTGTGAAACCATAAGATCCTCCCTTTTGTTGGAGAGTTGCATGAATGCTCATCTGTTATGAAAATGCTGGCATAAAGCTGGCATGGTGCAATTTAAAAGAGGTGGGCCTGAGTTTTTATTTACCCCAAAAAAATTTTCATGGAGCTAGGATTTGAAGTGAATAGAAGCAACTCCACCCTAGCTCTGGAGACCACAGGTTGGATGGTGGCAGAGCACTCAGGTCCACACTTGTGATGGATGTTTTTGTTCCTGGGTATCTTTCCATTTCTTGTGTAGGTACTGGGTTGCTCTAATGAGACACCTCATTCTCCAACCCAGTTCAAGGCACTGTGGTTTGGCTCCTTGAGGGAGGCACCCAGCAGTGAGAGACAATGTGGTGCCCAACTTTGAGGTGTCTCCTCCCTTCACCAGCCCAGGTTCCAAATTCTGCATTTGTTTTCTTGCCTGGAGGATGACTCTAATAGTACTTACTTGTGTATTTTTAATACATATGCACAATTCTTTGAAGATTTCTAAATGTTGACTTACAGCAAGACCATTTTTTAATCTCAGAGAAAATCTCCTGGTCCTCATTAAAATGAATAACATGCATTTATATGGGTATAATTCATTTTGCATTAAATAATACAGCTACAGCAAGAGCTACAGCTGTAATACATCTTACAAGGTAAAGATCAACAAAAATGAATCTTATGTGCTGTACCATTAGCAAATCACTGATTCTTTCTCCAGGTGGAGGCAGGCATCTCAAGAGGGGAAAAATATTTCTAGAATGACAGTAAATTAGCTCAACAGTAAACATGCAGTAATGAATTCCTGGATTAGAAGAGCATGGCTATTCTGCTGCAGAAATTAGCCAAGTTGGGAAAATTTTTTGAATGCAGACAGAAAATATCCCAAATGGCACTGGAATCTAACAAATGCAGACACAGTTTTCAATCCTTTCTTCATTGCTCTGTGTATGAAGTAGAAAAGGATTTAAAAGGAAATTGATGTCAACAGAAGTGAGGGTGCCTTGAAAGTACAGCTCCTCATGAACCTGACTATATTCTCATGGTTACCAGATGGTTATCTCCTCACCCAACTCAAACCAGCCCATCTAAGGCATATCGATGTATCACACGCAGTAATTAAAGCAAGCACAGCTTAGGGGAGATAAACTGAAAACCCTGACAGATCCTCAGCTGGTTTAAATCAGTACAGATCCACTGATGTCAACAGGCTTTTGCCAATCTACACAAGCTGAGAATCATGTCCCGTGTGTCCGCATTTCATCCAAGCCCAGTCTGGACTCATTGCAGCTAAAGTGTGAGATGGAGGTGTTTCTAAAAAGCCACTCTATTCCCTTCATCCCAGACCATCTTGGTGTCAGAGTGGCTCCTTGCCTAATTTAGGAAGCAGCTCTGGCTGCTTGGGTACCTCTTCTGGCTGCTGCAGTGTGGCAGCTTTCAGGCTGGTAGCACAGGAAGAGCACCACAGGGAGGAAACAGAGTGAGGAGGTGGAAAAAGTGAAAAGAAAGAAAGAACAATCAGTTATAGAAATAAAACAAGCTTTGCTACTAAGTTTCTTGGACAAATCTGGTTGGCCTTAAACTATCGGCCCATACTTTTCCAAGTCACTGACTAACTTCTGAGTCTTTGGCATTCCATCTGAGTCACCACTGAATTTTGTACCCATCTGTTCATCCATTCATTCTCCTGGTCTGTTGCCTCTGCAACAGCACCAGAACAGCTCTACAATTTATTCCAGCACCTTTTTGGGTCTCCAAGCTCCATCACAATTTTTTCTTCATTCTTGGGAAAAATACAAAAAACCCAAACCCAGATTTCTCAGCTCTTCCTTCCTTTATGGTGTCTGATGTCTGTATTCACAAGATGATTTTAATTAGTGATCGCGGTCTCCTGATGTCAGAACAAACTATCTGATGCTTGTCAATTATTTTCCACATTTACAAGGAGCCTTTGTGGCCACAGACAGATCTACTTATTTCATAACCTTTTCCTTCCAAATGGCTCCCATTTTCTACATATCTTTTGCCATCTTTAATTCATTTTATTTTTTTCTTTCAGTTGCATTAATATTATATGGTTGAGTCACTATTCTTCAGTGCCACCTTCAGTTTTGTTTCTCACAGCAAACGAGGTAAAACAAATGGACCCACAAACTAGTGTGGAAAATTAAAGTTTATTTTTGCTTTTTAAATCATGCATATTTCTTTTCTGAGATTCATGACAACAAACAAGGGACTTAACCTGTGACCCATTTAAACTTGTTTCAATGTTTCCAGCGAGAAACTTCTAAAGAAAAAAAAAAATCAACTATCTGCTTCCCTCAGAATTCTAAAAGAAAGTAATTATTTACAGTTTCTCCTTTATCAGAAATCAGTCTAGTTATGCTACTTTTTCTTGAATTTTATTTCAGAAAGTTGAATGAAATTCTATATGTTCAATGGACTGTCCATTTGTCCAACATATACAAATTCATGACAACTTTTGATATTGTTCTGGTAGTTGTCATTATGTTGTGAAAATTTACATTAACTTCCGATTTTTATGTTAAATTCTATTGCTTTATTATCAGAAACATTCATCTGTGTGACTGTTTTGAGTGACCAAAGACTGTCCATTGTTTATTAGCCAGGAATATTTGAGATTAACAACTCTGCTTGCAATAGATGGAAACAATGCTGAGAGCTGGAAAACGACGTAAGGATTTACACCAACCAGCAGTGCAGTCTGACACTTTTCTGTTGTGTTTACTGCCAGCAGTGCAGTATCCAGATCTCACAGGCAGTTTGCATTAAAGTTGATGGGAGATGTTTCAGTGGTGACAGCCATGAGGGCACGTCTTACCCCAATGTGTTTGACACATGCACAGCCTTGCACCAGCCCTGGCAGACACTCTCACACGGTATCTCACCAGGTTGTCTCTCAGCACTCAGAGAAGAGCCATGCAATTGAATATACCTCTGTTGACAGAGAATTTGCATGATTTTGTCTTGACTGAAAACCTGGTCCTCAGGTCGCTACTAGGGGCACACTTTCCTTCAAAACAGCTCCTTTTTCTTTTTCAGTGGTTATGATACTCCTGGAAAAAAGAGACAGAGACAAAAGATGAAAATTAAACCAAACATCTAAAGACTTAAAAGCTAAATTTAGATCTTGACTCTATGAACATGACTCAAAGTTATTGAAAAATTCAAGACTACTCAGGCTTCTAGAGAGGAAGGTTTGTCTTGTGTAAAATTCTTGACACTGTTTTCTATAGACACACACATATATCCTACAGAGCACACCTCTCGTTTCAAAAGGAATTTCAGCAAAGGAAAAATCTGTCTTTTACATATAGCTGCTACTATGGTTATGGTATTCTGACATCTCCTATACTTAATCTTGCTTGCTGTTGAGTGTGCCCCCTTCAAGTCAATGGAGTTTGCCCTGGATAAATATTAACAGAATATGACCGTGAATTTACCCCTGTATTTATTTCCTGAAAACATGCAATTAGAGAAGAAAGAGACACTAAAGATACAGAAAATGAAAATACTTGGGACCCACTTTTTTCCCAATGGCTACATATTACATATTGAAATATGCTTGAACTATTTTACTGCTTTGCTCTGAGATGATACGCAGTGATAGTTTGCAAAGGGAGAGAAGGTAAAACGAAAGACATGCCAAAGATATGCAGAAATAAAAACATTTCCAGGCTGGAGTTTCCTTATTTTTTTAGCATCAGTCCTAGAAAAATATGTGTTTTGGCTAGCAGGTTTTGCTTCAACCTGCTTCGAGGGCAGCCTTTAGTATGATCACAAGCAGCCAAATATAAGCTGTTACAATGCTACCGATGACACTGGTTTACATCCATGTTGATTCTGGCCTATGATTGTGCAATTAATGAAAGAATAAATTAAACAATTAAGTCACTAAACTAAATATCATGTTATGCCAGAAGACGAAATGTAAAAAATCTAACATTGGGTTGAAAGACTTAAATTAGCAACAGTTTTCCCCTTTTAACAACTGGAAGCAAGATATGTTTCTCAATTCTTTGAAACACACTGGATTTTTTTACTTCATGTTATATACTATTAATATATATAAGCCATGCTAAGTGCTTAATTCTGCAATGTATATAACAGCACACAAGCATAATTTCCTTGTGAATTGCTAGTGTTAAAACGGCTATTTTTAACTGATTTAATGAATTTATATATATATCTACAAGTTTTTGCATGAGACAATTATCAAGCACATATTACTTTGAAAATCCTGCAATGTGTCTTTTGCTCCTTAATAGATCTTAGCAAATAATCTCTCCCATACTTGAACCATGCCAACTTCTACTTTCCAGCACGTGCACTCACTGTAGGGCAAAGCTGAGCTTTCTATGGCACTGTCTGGTTATTTGAGTACTTTTGTGAGAAATACACTACAGGGAGAAATGCAGACATTTGGGGAAGTGGGTGTCTTGTTTTGCATGCCTGGGGACAAAACCTATTGTCAGGCATCCAGGTGTGTTACACTATGTAGTGCTGAGCAAGAGCTGCTGTGCAGGTCTATAAATGTCACAGATCATATCCAAGATCAAACCTGGTCCCAAACTGTTAAGCTGTGCTTTCACCAACACCCTATACTCCATTCTTTCTATCTGGATATTTTGAGTTTTAGTAGTGATGTATTTTTCCAAAAGACCAGATGGAATTTATTATGATTTGAACTATTATAGCATTACAAAAATATGACTGTTTTTTTAGATGATGTGGCTTTCTTAACTCTTTGGACCATGAATTCTGTATTTCTGTATTTTAACCACACAGTTAAAACTAAAAGTTTTAGTGTCAAGGAAAAAGGAAAAAAAGATTAAGGATACATTGAAGTACCTGAGGTTTGCACAAGCCTAAGACCTAATTTTGGCTCTCAGTGCAGTGCCTCTGTATCTTGGATAAAGCTGTTTGGTCACTTGATGTTCAGGTTGCAAAAGTTAAGAATTTACCATCTGACACTGAAGTGATGTTTGTTGGCTTGATAGCATGAAAATAGGATCATGTTTGAGACACAGAATCACAGAATCATTAAGGTTGGAGAATATCTCTAAGATCATCGAGTCCAATCATTAACCCAGCAGTGCCAAGTCCACCACTCAAACATGTCTTTAAGCACCACAACTGCACATTTTTGAACATTACCAGGGATAGTGATTGCAGCACTACCCTGGGCAACCTACTCCAATGCCTGACCACCCTTTCAGTGAAGAAAGCTTTTCCTAGTATCCAATCTAAACATCCCCTGGCTCAACTTGAGACCATTTCCTCTTGTCTTCTCTCTTGTTACTTGGGAGAAGAGCGCGACCCCCACCTGGCTACACCCTCCTTTCAGGGAGTTGTAGAGAGCAATAAGGTCTCCCCTGAGCTCCTTTTCTCCATGCTAAACAACCCCAGTACCTTCTGTCACTCCACATAAAATTAAATAAAACCTTAATATTTTTTTACAGTTGGCCCAGTTCTTCATTCATTTAGGATTTTCCTGCTAAGGGTTAACTAAAGAATATATGACATGCAAATGCAAATTCAGTGAGTTAGCACTGGAACTATCACCTTTCCCTGGGCAAGAATTGGGATAAATTAATAAAGTGATAAGTGATCCCCCTGTGTCGCCCATAATCCCAAACCCAACAGCAAAGTATCCAAAGGGTTAGCATTTCAAGCAGGGATGAATTTTCAGCTGTTCCAGAGAAATAAAATGATATCATACTTGCAGTTGCTCAGCAGACACGGGACATGGAGGTATTTAGTGTGACTGAAGGAGAATGAGTCAGATCCTCAGCTACTGTGAATCAGTGCCATTGCACAGGACTGATTAGATTAGCTAACTAACAACACTTGGTGTTACACTCAAGAGACCAATAATCACAATCAATTAAAGAACAGGGAGCTTTACATTCAAAATTGGTTTTCATTTAATGTAAATTTGATATAGAGGGCCACAGATGAGCAAATCAGCTTAGGAGTAGCTCTCTCCTAAGTAACAGTTTTATTATACCTCTTTTTCTTCCTTTGATTATTCAAAGTGTGTGTGCACTTAACTTAAATCACATTTGTCTTTTAGACCAATGCAACAAGGTGAAACAAGTCTTTTCCCAAGAGCTTTAGATTTGTCAGAGGCCCATGAAATAGACAGGTAGCCTAAATTTAGTGTTCATGGAAAAGTGTCAATACTAGAAAAAAATAACCCTGCAAGTCAAGAGAGGGAAAAAAGGAGGGAAACTGCTGATGGTCTTTCCAAAACAGGCATTTTCCAAAAATTATGTCATCGTAACAAAGGACAATCTAAAATTTTAGGTCAAACTTTTGCAATTGTTTGAAGTAAGAGTAATATTTTTAGTTTCATTTAAAGTGTTTTTCATGATTAAGTTAATTTAAAAGCTTTTTTCCTCAATTTTCTTTGTTTCCAAGCAAAATATTTTGTTATCTTGGTGATGCCATGATGAATTTTTGCCTTTTTTTTTATACCCCTGTTATACCTTTTTACAACTTCTGTATTCTTAGTGCTTTTTGCCTTCATTCTTGGACTTGTTTGTTCAGCCAGGAGACTAAACATTTTAGAAGCTTTGTAGCTAGGGATCAGTGTGCCCCAGACCCCAAGGTCCTCTCCAGAACACATTCTGTAAACTAAGATAGAACCATCCAGGGGAAGGTTCCTCGGGGGGGGGGGCTCATTCAAGCCTCTCATTGGGGAATCTTTGATAGATATGCTAATTAGTAAAACCTATAATGTTATACCAGATCTTTTGGGGAGGGCATTTTTGTGGGGTGCATTTCGGTGCATTCGACCTGGACGTGTGCACCTAAGGATCCTTAAAATAAATACCAAGGTAAAATCCCTTTTTCCCTTCTAACTGTGTTTGACTCTTGATTTTAAGACCAGGAAAAGGTATCATCGGAGTGGCATGATTTCATTGAGAGAACCTTGTAAAGAAGGATTCTGATACTTTTAAATTTCCCCCAATTGCCTCCAACTTCCATGTTCTTTCCAGCTTTCTCAGTCCCTTATGCCTTTTCCCTTTTTCTTATTGTTGCTAAGGTGCAGAAAATAACCTCTTGTTTTAACAAATCTGTATATTTGAATTCAGCAGCAACTCCACATTTGGGGTGATCTTAATATCTTATATAAAAAAAGGTAATAATAATCCAGGTTAAACAATAATCATGGAAAGCACTAAAGAAAATACAGAGGAATTGTCAATACACACACAGAATATAGATTCAATATTGTTGTTGCCACACAACTTTTTACTCCAATTTTTAATCAGAAATGGAAAACCTGTGCAGAGAAGCTGTTTTGCCTGAGAGGTCTGGACTGGTTAGAAGAATGGTCCCAGCTCTGGCACACTCAGCACAGGTTAGTGGCTGCTGCAATGACCTGAAATAGATAATTTTGAACGGTTTTTTGAGTCTCGGCACTTCTATCCATCACCCAGACCTGTTTTAAAATAGATTTATGCATGTGTGCATTGCAAGGAGATTTCCAAATTAGATTACCTTTTTTTTTTTTCCTCTAAGTTACTTGGAACAACTTGCCAGTTAAAGGAGTGTTTGTTAATTGTCTTAAAAAGGGTATTTCCTATTACCACCCTGCTCCTCCTGGAAAAAATATATTTAGTCTGTTTTTGTCAGTGTCATACATGCTGGATCTTTTTTAAAACCTGATAACCAGATTAGTTGAGAAACTGGAACTCTTCCAAGACAGCCGTTTCAAGTTTCTTAGTAAATAGTCTGTACATTGTATATATTTGCTAAATGTACATTATTTACTTTATAAAGTCTTCTGATCTTCCATAAATCTCTGCTCACAGAGTAAATTTTAAGGCACTGTTTTCCACTTCTTAGGAGCTGGCCTCTTCATCTCTGTAATACCACACATGAAGTCACATGGAAAAAGGTTCATGTGGGATGTCTTTGAAGTGTAGCCATCAGACTTCAGATGGACTGGCTTTCCAAAGTGAGAAATACAAATCATGTCTGTTTATTGTCTCCATGAAAGAAATTCACTGCTTTGTTTAGAGTCTATTCTGAGGTGAGCACATGCTTGTCTGTTGTCACTGAATGACACCTTTTCAATAACGTGAACATGGTGAAAATGGTGAAATCCTATTCTTTATATGATTTGATTCTTATATGATTTGAAGCTTGCAGGATGATTTTTTTTTTCATTTTTGGTGGCAGTGGCTTTGGTTTATTAATTTCTTTTTGTTTGGGTTGGGGTTTTTTTTAACTATGCTCTTTGACTGAAACACGGTAAAGAGAAATGATCCTGTACTTCTGTCACTCTTGGTGCTCACTGAAAGCAGGCTGGTAGTTGCAGACAAACCAAGCCTGCTGTGCCTACCTTCAGCCTGAGCAGAACAGGCAGATTGCAAAACAGCCTGTGTCTGACAGCTGCCAAGCTGTGTGCAGGCAATACCCAGCCTGAGATAATCAGCCCTGGACATGAAGATTTACCTGTTCGTTTGGCTGATTTTACAGTGTGGTCATGCCCACGATACAGTCCTGTTCTGTAGTGCTTGTCTCTGCAGGCAAGGATCACTTTACCATCCAAATGTCAATCCTCAACAAACTGTAGGGAGCTGTAACAGAATTATTACTCTTCCATCAAGAGATTAGACATCATGATGTATCTTGACAGTGTCTCCGTGACAGAACCAGAAGCTAAAGCCAAATCTCCCATAGAGTCCTCAACTCTTGTCACGTAAGAGAAATTTCACTGAAGTCAAAGAAATTGTTTTTCTTCTAAATACATAGAACAGGCTGAAAAATGAGGTATGAGATCCTAAGAATTCCCACAGTTCAGCAGGTATTTGCCCACTCTGCAATGTCATTTGGATTTAGAAACCAGCATCCTTCAAATAGAGCACCCCTGTTCTGGAAGAACCATGTTTTAAGCTTCTGATGCAAAACACCTCAAGGTTGGCATAACTTCAAAATCACACTTAGGTCCAGATCCAAATTTTGTATTGTTCCTCTGTAAACTAAGCCAAGAACCCCTCTCCTAACATCTGTGGATATTGGGGTATTTGAAATCCAACTCCAAATTCCAACTTAAGCCATGGTCTAATGTAAACAAAGTTAATGGCTTGTCAGCATGGGGCTGTAAAACAATGTGGGTACTGTCATAATATTGATGTAAGGAAACTTTAAATATATAGCCATTTTTCTGAATATAACAGTGGCTTTTGCTCTTAGGGAAAAGTCATTAAATCAGTATGTCCAGGTTATGTAGCAGCCAGAGAAAATATACAATTGTGGCAGCCAAGAAATTACATGGAAAAGAAATTGTGCCTTGACCCATTGACCGCAGTGCCAAACAGTGAGTGCCATTTATTGTTGTATCACCTGGGTTTTATACCCACGTGTTACAGCTCACAGGCAACTGTGGTTGTATGGGAACAGGAGAAACGTGTTAGACCTGCAGCTCTCAAGGGATGACTGAAGCATGAGCCAGGCAGAGAGTTCAAAAGAGTAAAGAAAACAAAAAAGAGATACTGTACTGGAATATATAATCTATTTTTGGTTTGTACCAATGAGGAGTTGTTGTCAGCAGTACATTGTGAACTGATGTTGAATCAAGGTCTGTTTTAAAGACTCAGGTGACATACTACAAACTCACAGTGTGGTTATTGTTGCTCATCTGAAATCCCAAACAAATATGGAAATTCCCTAAGGATTACCTTCTAATGCAACATAAAATAATTTGAACTGACTTAATGATTCACAACTGTTGGAAAGTAAGCTTAATTTACTTTGCAGTGATCTGTAGAAGCTGTGCATATTTAAGTATTTCAGCCCATCTCTGTAATTAATTCTTTTAGCTTCTGAATTGATTTCTGTCAGTATTCTTACATTTTCTTAAAATTACCCATCAATTTATAATACGGAAGTGCCAAAAATGTATTTTATATTTAATAATCCTTATGCAACTTTATGTTGCATTTTTAATCTACATGAATCACTGCACAATATATTTTTTGTATGAAACTGTGGCCAAAGAACTTTGTTCAAGAACAGCAACAGCTACTCAGTGTAAAATGTGTGCTTGGACACATAATAATTTTGCTGAGTTTTTGTGAGGTGTGCTCTGAGACCATGTTCTCTCCGTACTGCTATTTTGATTTATACCAGTAAATAATCTCACTATCCTTGTCTGTGTTACATTAAACTCAAAGTTGTACATGATGGGATGAGTTCAGATAAAGATTTGGACTGATTTTGGAGCTTTGGAGAGATAAAGCATTAATACTTTCCAAAACTTCAGCAGTGATTTGGATTTGGGTAAGGGCCCATGTCTGATTATGTTTAAATATTTTGACATGCGTGGTATTCTATTTTATAAGATAGAGAGATCATAAGAACTTCATTTGTGCTGTTAGTCTATACTATGGAAACAAATGACATGTTTCACCCATATTGAAGAAATTCAGGATGAAAGATCACAGAGTAAATCATGTTAATATATAACACATACAAGAAATATTACAATTAAGAATTTACAGATGTGACTCAGGGATAGGCACTAATTACATGAGAAATAGATTTTTATTTAAACCCAAGGTTCCAAATTAGTCACCAAGATGAGCTTTCAGCTTTCTAGGCTTGTGTGAGCAAATATTGTGGTAACATATCACAGTGCTAGAAACTTGTATTTTTAGTAAGGTTGAAAGGAGTGGTGGTAAAGGTTGAGCAGCTTTTTTCCATCTCTTAAATTTGAGGCTGGACAGTCTATACTGACCCTATTTCTGCTGAACTGGGATTCTCTGAAGCCTTACGGCTTGTTCAGTGTCACCAGCTGTGTTTCTCGCTAGATGCTCACTTGTGACATCTGTCCTGATGTGCAGATCAGTTTGTGTCCTGACTCTGATTCAGCAAAGTAGGTGTCTAACCTGCCCTTTGGTTGCAGTCAGTTTCAAAGAAAATGCACAAAACTTTAAGTCCCTTGCAAAATTGTCCTGTGGTGCTCCAAACCAAGCAAGTAGAAGTCTGCAAGGTGAGGGAAAAGAAGGATTTAGCTGATGTCACTGTTTTACCAGCCAGAGGACACTGTGAGCAAAATCTGACAAAATGAAAGTTGACTTCAATAATTTGCCATTGCTTTAAGAAGCTTGATATATTTTTATCCTGTTTATACATTGTCCTTTACCAGTAGACAGATGAATATCTAGTCAAGAACTTGGGCAATAAGTGCAATGTCTTATAATATTTGTCATTTAGCTTTCTGACAACTCACTTGAATATTGACTGAAGTGCTCAGTCTTTAAATTTAGCACTCCAATTGATTTATTTTCCTGAAGATGACCACAGAGAAAATGCACTAAATATGACATGATGTTAAAAGTAATATTTCAGTTATTATGTGAATCTCAAGTTGATTTTTTTTAAATCCATGACTGTGTTATAAAAATTTCGTATTTAATCCTGACCAGTATTTCATAGACTCGCAGAATGGTTTGAGTTGGAAGGCACCTTAGAGATCATCCAGTTCTAATCCCCTGTTTTGGGCAGGGATGCCATCCACCAGGTCAGGTTTCTCAGGGCCCCATCCAACCTGGCCTACAGAGTTTACTGTAAATATGGATTATCTCTGCATCACAGTTGGTGATACCCATCAGAAAACACAGGAAATACCAGACTAGACTAAATGCATTTTCTTCAGCTCTTCCTGCTGATTGTGTCCAATATTGGGATTCTTGAGAGGTTGCAAGAATTCCATTCTTCTTTCTGATACTTAGAAACTGTTTTAAATCCCTAGCACAAAGGGACAGATACAACAATTAGCCTTGAAAAAGGCATTGCTCTACTTACATGTAGATATGTACATCACCCAAAGCGACAAGTGTGAATTCTAACTCTGGCTGCTAAATCTGACTCTGCTTTTATAAATCATTAATTTGTTTAAACATTGTTAATTGTCAGATATTCTTAAGTGTCACTAAATTGTAACACATAAAGTTAGAGCACAGAATTATGTTTTATGTACATGTCTTTAAAATTAATGAATTATGAATAAACTCCCTAATTGCACTGAAGTACAGATGGAAGCAATCTTCATGAAATTATAAATAATCACCATGCTGCTGATTGCAACAAGTGGAGTTTAAGCTTGCCAAGCAGTCTTAGAAGTTTAATTAAATGTACTAAAAAAGCAATTTGATGCTTTAAAAGCCAAGCTGTTGCATGGCACTGAAGCAAATCAAAACTTCAGTTAGGTTTGCAAACCAATCTTTGCTGCTGACCTCAGAAATGCCAACATTCCCAGTTTAGAAATTTTATGCTTTGCAAGTTCAGTGCCTCGAATAAATATAAGACTTGACTTTTGGAAATACTATTTAGGTGAAGACATGCAGATAAGCAAGAATGATTTTCAGACATTATAAAATCACATGCTTAACAAGACTAGTAATTTTATATAGTATTGAGAGAAGAGACCCTCTGTACAGTAAGAAAGAGTAAGATGTGCCAGATGTCATCAGCCAAGCTTAGAGTTTATGGAGTGTAGACAAATATAAAGGAGCCTATATTTAAGGTTGTCCCTTGACCCTTCATGACCTTCTGGATCTGTGAATCTACACTCAGAAT
The DNA here is from genome assembly GCF_020740725.1 of Corvus hawaiiensis. Lineage (NCBI taxonomy): Eukaryota > Metazoa > Chordata > Aves > Passeriformes > Corvidae > Corvus > Corvus hawaiiensis. Next base: position 72,138,507 of record NC_063216.1, on the reverse strand, counting down.
AACTAGAGTAAGAAGAAAATTTTGGCAGAATCTTGGCTCCATAACTCTCCAGTGAACTATCAACCCTGCACAGACATGTGTAACCTGGTACTTTGCTCCTGATAGACAATTTCTTCCTTAGTGTATTCTTCAAGTACAGCAGCTGAGCAATGCAAGGCAAATGTAATGCTTGGCTTCATAAGTAAAGCTCATACCCCCAAAGGAATTTATCTTTTATTCATTCTTGAACACTTGACTTGAAATGAAGTATAAATGCTGAAAACTACAATATGAATAAACTTTATGCCAATGCCTTCAAATCCCACACTTCCATGGTGAATCTCTACTTGGCTTCTGAGATCTGTTTCTACTTCAGGTTTAGATGGAAACAGCCCTAGCCTGTGAAATTCAGATGTTATTTCAGGTTTATTAGCATACATGTCTGGAGCCTTTTCACAAGACTGGGTATCTATCCTGTATGGGTTTTTCTTCCAGTCTGGAAGGGCACAAACATTTTTGGTAGGTATTTGTGTATGTCCAGCAACTTCAGAGCATCTCAGATCAGGATAGCTTGAATCAACCAGGTGAGTGAGCTGATGCCTCTGTGTTTATTTCCTACCTAAACCTAATCAAGACAGAGGCAAAAAGCTTTATCCCCATCTGAGCTTTTGACTGGCTGCCTGTGGCCCATTAAAGTGCATCTAATGCATGGAAAGATGATGACTCTCACTAAATCCATCTGAGACAAACCCTAATGTGCTGACATTGGATCAGTAAGTAATTGCAGAGGTGGCTTTTAGTATAATAATGTACCACTTAGACCACTCACACAGGAAGTGAGGAAACTGGTTTCTCTTCCTTCCTCAGACAGAGGAGACCAGATCCATATTTCCTCATTCCCAGGAGTGTGAATGACAGCCAGAATTTATGTCAAGAGGGTTGATAGGGGAGGACAGAGGCACCTCCTACGTCTCCAAGGGGGAAATGGATACAAGATTTACAGTCCCCAAGAGTGAACTAGGAAAAAAGAAATAAGCTCTGTGTAATATGATGGTTAGGGCTTCTTAAGAAAAATGGAGTCACAGGTTTTGTTTCCCCAGTTAAAGGCCTATTTTGTGTTTTCCAGTAAATCCTAATTGAAGAAAATTAGACTAGAAGTCAAAATTCCTTGTTGTCGATTGAGTGTCCCTATTCACAGTGACAGTAGAATTTTTTTTTTACCCTTGGCTTATACCGAGCAAAAAGTGTAAAAATGTTTTGTTGTAATATTGCTAATTTAGAAAAATAAAATATTACAAATGAGGAGGCTCAGGGAGGACCTTATCACTCTCTACAGTTATCTGAAAGGAGGTTGTAGCCGGGTGGGGGTTGATCTCTTCTCCCAGGTAACAAGTGGCAGGAGAAGAGGAAATGGCGTGAAGCTGCAAAAGGGAATGTTTAGATTGGATATTAGGAAAAATTCTTAACTGAAGGAGTGGTCAAGCAATGGAACAGGGACATGGAAGAATTGCCATCTTTAGATTTGTTCAAAAGATGTGTGTATGTGGCACTTGGGGACATGGTTTAGTGGTGAACACAGCAGTGCTGGGTTAATGGTTGGATTTGATGACCTTTGAGATCTTCTCCAACCTTAATGATTCTATGATTTTGTATTTCTTCTTCTGAAAAAAAAACCAAAAAAAACCCTGTGTCTGGATGGCTGAGAAATTAAACATGCAGATCAATTTGTTTTCAGGGAAATTGAGGATTGTAATGTCTATCCAGGACTGTATCTTTAAAACTGCAGCATGCCTTTTTAGAGGAACATGTGGAAATGGTTAAATTTTTAATTAGAAAAAGTAACAGCCTAGTTTAAAAAGACTGTTAGTGTCTCTTGGTACCTCCCCAGTTCAGTCCAAAATAGTGATCTTCATTTACAGGGGCAACCTCTGAAGCACACCTTAGGTTTTTGTGTTGTATATTTGATCTGTTACTGGATGTAGTACATCCAAAGAGCATTTGGGTGCAGCACAAAAAATAGACAGGAAAGCAACAAAGTCACAATTGCTTTAAAAGGTCATATTTTCACATCTGCCTTGCAGGATATTTGGCAATTTCTTTCCTCTGTAGAAGGGGCTACATAAAGAAAGTACAAAGTTCTTTTGATCTAAAAAATCTCTGTGGGAATTAATAATTTATATCAGAATTTAACAGCACAGAAGAACCCCTTTTTATATGCTGGAGTAATTTTGCTTTGCTTTTGTCAGATCAGCTCTACTTGAAACAGAGACTTGCTATTAATGGAACTGAACTATATTTCAATGTCTCAGACATTTTGGTGGCTTTTATTCTACCATATTTCACTCTGATTCCAGTTCAGCAAAGATCTTAAACACATTCTTAAATCTAGTGGGACTGAAGACCATATGTAGATGTTTTATAAAAAGAGAGTCAGCTGATAAACTCTTGTTTATGATACTTTTGACGGAGAGTAGCATGTTGAGACAGATTCTTTTTGTTTAATTTTCTTTAGTAACTTACTCTACTGATTGAATATGAAATAAGGCGCAAATATGAGGGCTGGAAGAAAAAAATCTTGTGATTGGCTTCTGCATAGAGCCATAGTAACAGGAATCACACATATCTGACCCAACCTATATAATAGATACCCTCATTTGAGATAGACATCTACATTTTCTGTAGTATTGGTGGGTAGAAATAAGTGTGTTTACAGTTCATTTTGCTCCTCCCTAATACAGAGGCCTGAAACAGTCCAAACTTCTGTACTTCAGGAGTGTCTGTTGCTCCTATCAGACTATGAAGAGGACTTCCACATAGGAATTTACATAGTAGATACCCGAGTTTGATGGACGAGGTGACATGCATCCTATGGGATATTTAGAGTAGAGGGGAGAAGACCTATCAGACCTCCACACCTACCACCATCTTGTCCCTGATGCTGGGCAGCAGGAGACATGTAGGCAAAGAGGAAAGAACAAATTCATGTACAAAAATGTCTTGGTCTAGCAAATTTTCCAGTAATCAGTGGTTTCAGAACTTCCTGATCCAGATTTCTTTCTGGCAAATCATGTTTAGTAACACTAGCTGATTTACTCTCCATTAATTTGTTCCTTTTTACATCCATGTGTATTTTTTACCTCCGTGAAATCCTGCGGTTACGAGCTCTATAATGTAATTACATGTTGCGTGGAAAAAAAATACTGTGCTTTGGTGTATAACTTACTCCTTAATGCTTTCATTATATGTCTGCTAATCCTTTTGCTATGAGGTGAACATTCACTCTGTTCATGTTCTGCATAGAGTTTATGACTTAAAGCCCTCTGTCATTTCCCCCTACCAGTCATCTTTTTCCCAAGCTTAAGAATCCTAATGTATTTTCTCTTTCCTCATATGGAAAACATTCAGATCTAGGCATTACTGATGCAAACAGGATTTTCAAAATCAGAATTTAAATGGCTTTAGTATAAAGTAAGTCAACAATGACAGGGGAACTAGACTTCATTAGAACAAGTCCTCACCCTAACAGTGTGATATGCAATAAACCCCACACAAATATTGAATGCTTATTAATCATTGTGTAGTCCTTTATATCCATATATAGTCCATTTATATATATAAATTTTTGTGGTTATTGTGCATGAATTTTTTATAAAGAAAATTGAAGCTGGTTATTTTTTAGCTATTAGAAATACAAAATCCTTCAGAAGAAAAAAAAATGGACACACTAGGTTACTTCTTTTATGTCCATTTTTATATATGAGACCCTTCAAGTTGGAATGAAGGGCATGCTGACTCTTCATCTCTGTATTAACAGTTACAAATCAGCCAATACCTTATGGCCATTTTGTTGTCTCCATCATTATGTGGAGATTGTATTGTGACATGAATTGGTGGACTCAGTCCAAGTCCTAATTGAAAGAGTCATTAACTCACAGTGACAGGAGAGAGCAAAGAATTGAACATGCATGAAGGTATTTCATCTCCCTTAAGATATTTTTGTGACTCTACAACCAGTCGTGCAGCCAAACTTGCATTCTGGGTTTGTTCCTGCTATTTATTACCAGTATTAGTGCACTCCCTAGAAGCTCCCTTCAAAAATGGAGTCCCATTGCGGAATAACATACTGGTTTCCAACATATTTTATGCACACATCATTCAGTAAGAAGTGTGTCTTCCAAAGCAAAACAAAACAATATGTTTTGCATGATTCACTACACTTTGCTGCAAGAAATACAATATAATTAAGCAAGACTGCAGTAACTCTGATAGTTCGTTGTGGTTTTTAGCTGTACTCAGCAGAATAAAGTGGCCTTGGTTCACAAACTCCCAAACTGTACTTGCAAAGGTGAAATTACACATTGAAAGGTTTCTGTAGAGAACGTAACTCTAAAGGCTGACATTTTTAATCTGTAAAGTTCATGCAAAGGTACATGATGAAAAAATAAATGCCTTTTTCTCTGTGGCCTGTGAGAGGTTCAAGTTACCACAATTTCAGTTTCAGTGGTTGTGCTGGAGAACAATATATTCACAAATTGTCACTCACATTCACCATTTGAATTTGTGTGGTGTTTAAAGCCCTGCACTTGTCAGCTGTATAAAGAGGGGAAGAGCATTATTCCCTTCACTGAGGAATTTGAGGTACAGGCAAGAGCTGGAAACAAGCAGGTGGGGGTTCAGGTGAACAGGCTGACAGGCCAGCTGTGGTCTTCATGCACTGGCAAGAAAATCCCTGTCAGTGAATGCTTTAGCTTTACTTTGGAGTTCAGGGCTTTAGCACAGCAATATTCTACTGAGCTGCTCCGTCTCATATTGGAGCAATCTTCACCCATGCCTCTGCAGTCAGCAGGAGAGCAATTACCAGCTCCTTGGCCATATAAAGGCCACAAGAATAATCTGTGACAGATTTGATGACAGCAGGGGAAATACTCCTGAGAATTGTAATTGTAAGGGCTAACTGCAGACCCACATAGCTCTCAGCTGATGATCAGGAACAGCCCCATAGTCAATGGCTACTCAAGCTTCAAAGATAAGAACATGCTCTGATTTAAGAGCCTATTTCTGTGGGCAAGGCTGTGAACTCTTCACTGCTGTTGAAGACATCCATCAGCCCTTTGACATTAGCGGGATTAACTCCTGGTTAGAAGGGCAGAAATCTAGCTCAGAGACACTGATAAATTTCTGCTTGTGTATTGTCACTTTTTTCAAGCATGCACAGGAAGAAAACCCAAACATGGGCAATGCTGGTTGCATAGAAATTCCCTCTGCAAGGATGTGTAAGAATGGAATATGGTTCTAAGGATTTAGCCCTCCAGGGTCATCGACAGTTTATTTCAGCCTGGATGCATTTCTGGGTCCTGGCCCTAGTGCTGTTGTCTGGTGTGGTTCCCATAGATCAGTTTGTTACAAATAAGCATAATAAACTAGAACAATCTGTCTGTATCCTTAGGAAGGAAAATAAGTCAATGTATATTATAGAAAAGGTTACTTTTAGGCATGTTGTATTTCCATCCTGACTAGTACACAAGGTGTTGTGTGGTACTTGCTTTTGTGGTATCAAGATGAATGTATCACAGCAAAATGAGTATATTCTCATGGCTAAACTTTTCACCCAGTTCAGTTTGGGAGTGTTAAGGACATCCCTCTGGTGACAGTATAAAAATTTCTCTCCATGTTTCATAGGCTCTTCTGGAGCTCCACCTGCAACAGGGACATGATTAAAGTATTGATAGTCTGGCCTCAGCGGAAAAGTTCAGCAATGGTCGTTCAGAGATTTGTTCAGTAGAAACCCGAGTGTATTCAGGTCTCATCTGAGATTAGATGGCAGTAGTTAAGAGACAATAAAAACCTGGGCTTAATTTAAATATCTGACTAATCCTATGGCTACTCTAGCCTCTTTCTCTGAAATGACACCAAGGAGAACAGTCAGCAGGCAGAAAGTCCCACATTTTTCCATTCATAAAAATGGAATTCTAAACCGAAAAATTAACATTTTCAAGTTGGTTGGTGGAACACACCCTTTCAGTTCCAAATTTTTATATCCATTCCGCTCATAAGAAAATTAATGTCCTTGGTGTCTCTTTGTCAGACTAGGAAGACTAAAAAATAGAACTTCCACAATAATCCCTGTAACTGTACAATTCATGGACTAAAATGCTAATGCTCTGCAATGAGGTAACAGGGGCTGGTCTAATTTCAGCACATTTTCTTCTCCAAATTTCAAAGTGGGTACTTTTGAAAGAAACATGCAACCTTTTTCCTCTGACTGCTGTAACTAACAACCATATTTTTGGCTTACGTGTTACAGAGTGATAAGGAATTGCAGATCAGAAAAGCCAAATTTTCTGTGATTTGAGCTGCAAGTCCATCACTGGAAACTACAACAGTTCATCCTGATTTTGAAGTGGCCCAGAAGAGGGCCTAAGACATATCAACCAATGTGTTACTTCCATGTGGGGTTTGTGCCTACTCTGTGTATGGAGTATAAGAAGCTAATGAAATGCATTCACATTTTCATATGCCATAAAATAAAGGCTGTATTACTCTATAGCATTACACAAGCATGGTGTCATGAGATGAAGCAGAAAATCTCCCAGGCCTGTTTCTTCAGTAATGCTTGTGTTTTGGTTCAGTCCCCAAGGTTTCTGGCTTATCAGATGCAGACAAAGTGAAAAGAAACAGTACCAGTGAAAACTGCTATAGATTCATACATGGCGTGATGCAGTGGGGAATGAGACTGAAATGTGTTCTTTAATAATGAATACTAAAGTCAACATTTATAATAGTAACAGGAGATACTGAGTTTTCTTTTCATTTGAGGGTCAAGAGTTAATGTCATATCTCAGCTAGGGAGCTTAGACATACAGTGCCCCATTTATTACTACTGCAGTGTGTCAGTTGGACGCCAGCAGACAATGTCAGTATCTGGCACAGTTTCATGAGGAATGAACTTTTTAAAAAGACATGATCACTTCTGTATTAAAGTTTGATGATATTATTTCTTAGGTAAACTGCAACTTCTCTGACACTAAATGTTTTCTGGCTGACTGAGATGATTGCTATGAATGACAACATATTTTTTGCCTTGTATCCATATCTCATTTTAGCTATGGAAAGCAGCAGAGTTGGAAAATGCTGTCCTTTGTAGCATTTAGTAAGACAAGGGTCTTGTTTGTGTCCTGAACCCACCATATTCCAAGTCAATAAGGTAATAAGCCAAGTCCATTTGTTCATCTCTATACTTGTGTGCATGTGTTTATAAGAAGATTGATATTTGACCATGAGTTTTTGCCAAACACAGACTTGTAGTGTCAACACCAGTTGGAGAAATAAGCAGGGAAGTGTGCAGGGAGCCACATGCAGACTACTGTGTATAACAACACCAACCCTGAAAATAAAAACAGATTAAACAATAGGCTCCCGTGACTGTCCCACCATTTTTTTCAGTACCATCTGTGCAACATCAGTTTCATCCAGTACTAATGGGAAAATCTGAGTATCTCAGTTGATGTTAAGCCTCAGTTGACCAAGGAATCATTCTCATGCTCGGTGGTGAATATTGACTTGCATCTTGTGCCCTTTAATATTCCCTGTTTCTTCCTGCAGATGTAGAAGTCATGGACTAACCAGAATCACTGTTACCCAAATGGCTGTTACTCAAAATGCTCTTGAAATGATAAGAAATCTTGCACAGAGGCACTTTCAGATAGTTTTCTAATATACTGATGTAAGAAAATGTAGAAAGAAGATCAAATCTCCACTTAGTCTTGTAAACCACTGCTGGCGTATATATTCAGCATATTCAGATGGTCTGCTGTGATTGCTAACACATACACAAGTTTTGACACATCCTATTCAGAGACTTGAGAGGTGAAAGAGTTTGAAAATTTACTATATGTACCTAATTTAAGACTTTTCAGAACTCTCTGTTGACTGAACAAGGTACAGAAGTTTGACATTATAATCACTGAGACATCCCAGTAGACATTTAAGTCTGTGGTAGCCTTCAGAGATTCTATTGTGAATAGAAACCTTTTCACCGGTTCATACTCTCAAGAAAGACATCTTTGCTCTCCTTTGAGGTAAGGAAACATGTTGCAGTGGGGATCCTGCAACACGCATATATCAAACCAGGAGTCCCGTGGAAAAGAAATATATACGGACAGACAGATTCTTGATAGCTGTTTCAGAGAGATGTTTATTTCTCCAGCCGCATGGCCGGAGCTCTGCCCAGGAACTGTTCCAGTCACAGGACCGAGGGTCCTTCTGCCTGCGCAGGGAACACAAACCAACCAATGGGAACGAGGCTGAGCAGGGGCAGCGAAACCCCGTGTCTGTGCCCTCAGGGCCCCTCTCCCAGGGCTACATGGCAGGGGAGGGACCCCAACACCTCACCCGTTTTATTTTAATAAAAGGAGAATGAAAACAACTGGATAAACATAACAAGAACCGTTTCAAGACAAAACAAGCCACCCTCCTGAGTCTTTAAATGTCCAAACAGATTCTGTGGAACATCTTAGGGCTGACAGAAGGGAGACAGAACTCTGAGCATGCTTTGTGGGGAAACTGAGGCAGGAGAGGGTTTAACTTCTTCCCTCCCCCTTTTCATCCCCCACTCGGCATTGGAAAGGGATTTTTGGGGAAACAATTGGCAAAAGCATGGTTTTGTGAGGGAAACCATGGATGAAAAAACGGATTGGGAATACACTGGGGGTAATAGGACATAGGGTAAAAGGGAAAGGTGGGATTAGGAAAGGGAAACTGTAGGGGGGGCTTACAATAGAGATACTGTCTAACATGACTACGATTTTTTGCATATATACTGCCTTTTACAGGAACACCATCAGGCCCAGTGACCTGCGATGCTTGTAACCCTTTTCTCCCTAGTACAATATTAAATTCCACCACCTCTCCATCTCCCAAGCTTGAGATGCATTTTTCAGGGTTATTCTTTTTAATAGCAGTTCTATGCACGAATATGTCTTGCTGGTTGTCACACCTTGTTATAAAACCATAATTTTGCTTAACATTATACCATTTTACTATCCCTAAGGTCTTAGTTACTATGATCTTTTCCTTTTTCCGAGTGGCTGCTGTTTTCTGTCTCGCTGCGTCTTTGCTCTCTCCTTCGGTCGCTCCCGTGTTGGAATTGTCGGGGCTGCTGGTGCCTGCGCGCTCTTCCCGGGGTCGCGTTCGCGGCTGCGCGGGCCGGGCCGGGCCGTGCCGCTCAGTTCTCCGTGCGTCGCCTCCTCTGGTCGCAGCTTCGCTGCCGCTGCCGGGCGCTGCACCCACATCTCGGCCGGGCCCCCGAGCGATGACTCCCCCGCGCCCTGCTCCAGCGCGCGTCTCGGCTGGGCGCAGCTCTGTTCCACCGCCACCGCCGCCAGCCGCTGCCAGCGCGCTGCCCCTCTCGGCCGGGCGTTCCCGGGGCTCGCTCCACCACGCGCTGCACGGGGCCATTCGGGCACCGCCGGGTCCCGCCGCTCCCCGCTCCGCCGCCGACACTGCGGCTCGCGTGGCTCCGCCCGCGCGCGGGAACTGCCTCGCTGCTGCTCGCAGAGCGCTCGGTGCACGTGGCCTGGGCCGCACGGTCCCTGCGCCAGGCTTCCCTTCGCCAGGACACAGCTGACATTGCTCAACACTCTCGGTAACTAAATAATATTCACGAAAATATTCTTCCATCGGCATATATTTTGACTCCAGTATTAACTGTGTCCAAACGGTTTTCCAAAAGCCCTTCGTAAGAATTAAATCCCAAGAAACATAGAAAAAGTTCTTAAACAACCATGCCAGGAAGTGTTTCAGTTCTTTCTGAGCTTGAATCAAGCTAAAATTTACAAATCGTTGTTCAAGAATCATTTTAAGTTTAAGATAAATGTCCATATGCGGCTCTGAGAGCCAAGAGTCTTCCCACGGTTCCTCCATAGTTTAGATATGGAATAGCAAAGCAAAACCAAGAAGAGGAATCCAAAGTTTCCAGGGTTTACTCACACAAATCAGTCGCTTAGGGATCGGGGATCGTTCTGCTCACAAATCTCCACCATTTGTTGCAGTGGGGATCCTTCAACACGCATATATCAAACCAGGAGTCCCGTGGAAAAGAAATATATACGGACAGACAGATTCTTGATAGCTGTTTCAGAGAGATGTTTATTTCTCCAGCCGCATGGCCGGGGCTCTGCCGAGGAACTGTCCCAGTCACGGGACCAAGGGTCCTTCTGCCCGCGCAGGGAACACAAACCAACCAATGGGAACGAGGCTGAGCAGGGGCAGCGAAACCCCGTGTCTGTGCCCTCAGGGCCCCTCTCCCAGGGCTACATGGCAGGGGAGGGACCCCAACAGAAACAGACAACTGCACAGGCAGCAGCTTGGTCAGGGTATCTGTTCTGTTGCGTGACTTCTGGTGGGGTGGAGACCACCCTCTTTTTGTGAGTGTCACAGAACACAGCTTGATTTCTGTGAGCTGGGGCCAAAGTTTTCTTTCTTTTCTTTTTTTCTTTCCCTGCTCCCCTCATTCCTTTTCCCCACATGGTGTCTGCTTTCAAGATTGCTTCAATAGCCAGCATTGTAACATACAGAGATGGATTTCCACAAAATTAATTTCAGCACTTGGATAGGAACTGATTATGAGTCTTTGTAGTCCTACAGATGAAGTCATTAAGAAAGAACTCAGAGTGGAATGCAGCCAAGGCTCTTAGCAAGAGCATGGCAGTGATTGCGCAACAAAATATGAGAAGAGTAAGAAAAATGACAGAACAATCATTTCATAGCATTCATTAGTTTCTCCAAACAATGAAAGAACACAGTGGCACATGTAAAATCAAAACAGGCCTCTAAATAAAGTAGCAGAACTACATGTGTGATCCAGCAGGCTTTTGAGGTGAAAGACATTTGGACAACAATCTTAATTGTCACAAATCTCTCTGAAGTACATCCATAATATTGTAGTAATTTCAGTGATATTTTAAAGAACCATTTAAAGTTCTTCATATGTAGTAAGGTAAATACAGCAAATAGAATTATAAAAATTGCAGCAGTGCAACAGTGGATATGAAAAACTTATGAAGTTATATACTTCACTATGTTATAAAATAGGTTGATAATTTTCCATTGTATTTTTACTAGAAATTTTTTTTCTTGACTTTTTTTTCCTCTCAAAAGGAGAGGGAAATAGCAGTAAAAAAAGGAGAGTGGTAAGTTCCTTAACTGAACTAAGTTTTGCATCATGTACAGTTTTTTACGGTCCTCAGTTAACAACATTACCCACAGCATTCCCATTAACATCATTTATTTAATCTTCAGAAAAAGCGTTTATCAGTTACAAAAAACCCCACATGTATATGGCTAGGTTTTTAACCCCAAGCGCTTTCAGCTGAATGCCAAATATAGAAAATATCTGGACAAGCCATGTTCAGGATGGATTCATTTATTCCCTTTTCTGTAATTCAGCTGTCTGGTGTATAAGACTACCACTTGGAATCTGGAAAAGAAAGGCTCAGTCTCCTCCTCTATCTGATCTATACTAGGGATTTCCAACACATCCTTGGGGAGTACTCTTCAATACTGAAAATGCGATGTCTTGAAGGATTCATGATCTGTAACTCCTGAAACGTTTAGCATAACTAGTTCAGACATAGAAACGATCTGATAAACAGCTGAGACAATTCTCCCTTTGAAACTGGTTCCATCTACAGATTAATGTGTTGTTGAAAGAAGTATTTCTCCTTCTCTTCCACTAGTGCTATGTCCATATGCCTCATGTTCTGGCTGTGTGACCCAAGTAGGTGACTATAATCCCTCTCTGGGTTATTTAAGAGTTTTGTATAAAGTCAAACTGCTTCAAGAAGAATCATGGGAGAACATCAGGCATTATTTCAGAGAATCATAGACTATTAAGGGGTTGGAATGGACCTTAAAGATGATCTAGTCCCAACCTGCCTGACATAGGCAAAGACAGCTGCCTCTAGACGATGTTGCTCAAGGCCTTATCCAACCTGGATTTCATTATCCATTTCTTTGCCTTACCCATTTCTTGTGAAAGGGTGTTATTTCTGTTGCAGGTTACATCTACACATCCCAATGGAGTGTTACCCAGAGAAATTATTTTTCTGAAAACCAAATAGAGAGATTAAAACAGACTTACACTAAAGTCACCAAACCCTGCTTCTAAGTTGGAGCAGCTTAATGCTGACTTCCAGGCAAGCCCTTTTGCTCAGGTGTCTCTAAATTACAGTCCCTATCAGAGTTGCTGAAGTGGCCTTAGATAAATCAGGTGGAAATGGATTTGCTTCTTGACAGAGCATTGAGAGTGGTGTCGATCCGCATGAACTGTAGGCCTCTGAGATTTGGATGTCTATGTGTTAATTTTCCTATGCTCTATTTATATTCAGTGAAGAGAAATAGAAATTCTTGTGGCCTAATTTATCTCATCTACTGAAATACTTCACATGGATTTCCTAAGATATTCCTTTTTCTGACCAGTTACTGTAAAGAGAGCATCTGTTCAGCAGCACATGCTTATACTTTATTTAGGTGAGAAGAATCTCACCCTAGTTGTCTGTCACTTGCTTCGCACTTCTTGCTTACCAAGAACACATCATTATACTGGTCCTGAAGGTCTGAATGCTCCAGGCAGAACTCACTGATGCACTGGGGATTAAATAGCACAGAGGAATTTTGTAGATGGGAAAGAGTTAAAATGACATTATGAGGTTGATATTATGAGCTGATAAAGCAAAAAAAAAAAAAAAAAAGCAAATAAAAGAGCAGAATTGCAGAGAGAGAAAAGGTTCATATGTGCTGACATGCCTGTCCTGGCACAGTTTAGCTTAATCCACCATACTTGCTTTTTTCACCCTATTCTTCAATCCTCCCTTCCAGAAACAGATTTAGGTATCCCTTTATCTCTGTGAGACTGTACTTCAGTTACCTTCACTAGTAACTTATTCCATATGGCTCTTTCCCTGAGAGTGAAGCAACACTGCCCAAGTCCCTGTTTGCTCATTCTTACCTAATATTTCAATTTAGTTCCTTAGTTTTTCTCCTTTAAGTAGTAATAACAAAAGCCCACCCTTTGAGGTTGCTTTATATTTTCACTCCCTTTCTTAGTACTGGAAGTTTCAACTATACCATCTCCCAGATTTTCTTGTCCATGGAGAATAGCACCAGTTCCCACAGTTTTTCTTCAATTTACATGCACACATTTATGTGTATATATATAATCAGAACTGTTAAGAATAAAAATTAAATTTTCCTCTTTTTTTTTTTTTCTTTATCACATTGCAAGGACTTGATCCTGCAAAACAGTCTTTAATCAGGTGACTAATCCAATTATTCCAATATAGCAGACAACATATAAGAGTTTGTGAATGATAATTTGGAGAACATAGAAGCAGAACATAGTCTCATGTCAGGTAGTCACAACACACATGGGCTTCTCCAAGTCATGCCACCAGGAATAGGTGGGGTAGTATAGTACTAGCAGGACCAGCAGGAAGGAGAAGAAAAGGTCTGAAAAGCTTTGACATTTCTTCTTGGAAGGAAAGTGTGTTTTAAACATTTTTCTGTTAGTGCTGGTGCTAATGGTAAAAAATCAGATTTTCTTATCTGGAGAAATGTAGTGAAATAATAAAGCAGAGAGGTGCCAGAATAAGCCTTTTTTTTTCTTTTACAAAGATAATATAATTGTTTTCATATACCTTCAAAGAGGATTAAAGTTGAAGAGATAAAAATGGAAAAATGGAGAGGAATAAGACACCTTTTATTGCCTGATTCTCTTCTGTCTTACATTGAGCTCTAGTTTACACTGGCAACTGTCCAGTGGGTTGCTGCTGATTTATACCTTCATTTGTGAACTTCAATCTGTGCGAACAGGCTGCTGTTATAGTTAATACACTAGACACAGATTAAAACAATTTGACTTTAATTCCTGATGTTGCCAAAAATGTCCTAAGAAACAGCCTAAGAAAGATGTTTCTGAAAGTCAATCTGTGATTTGGGAGCTTCCTAACTATTTTGCTAAGTTGCTTAGATACTGTGTCTGGTCAGTTTTCCTTGAAAAAGGGTTCTCGGCTGTATTCACAAAGAGATTTATATGTCTGCATCTTTAGGTACTAAAATGAAAATTGAATTTTTCATGGACCACCTTTTCAACTGCTCCTAAATTTGTAAGTACTGTAGGTCCATTTCCTTCTTCTTAGAATGGTATTTTACAGTCATCTTCAGTTCCCCCTAAGAATCTGCCTTAACTTCATTTGTCCTCTCTTCTGTCCCATGTTCAAGTGCACACAAAGACCTCCTGCCCAGTAGGGTTGAATCCACTTAGTGTTCTTCAGTATACTTGGAATATGAGCTTCTGTACAAAGTATTGATGAAGCTTTTGCATTCCCAGGTTCTGCTATTAATACATAGCCCAGGGGTTAGGACACTTATGAGGAAAGTAGAAAGGCTGCCTTTCTTTTTAGCTATAAGGAATTTGAACTTAAATTGCCCCACGCTTTTTTTCAGTCAAAACTGCTCCACTTTATGCAGAATAATTAAATATTAACTGGGCCCAAGACAGTGACCTGGTTTACTTCTAGCTCTTGCTCTACAAACTAGGTAATATAAACCAGGGAATTGTTAACTAGAAAAAGAAATAGGACCCAGAGCTATTTTTGTTCAGGTGAGTTCTATAATTGTTTAAAAAAAAATTTTCTCTTGTTTTGACCTAATTTGTACTTTAATATTGCATGCAAAATACAGCTGTTTCCATAGGAAAGACAGACATCTTGTAATATCTGGGTCATGTCAGTTATTCTTCTAGAGAGTAATAAAATGGATTTGGATTACTATAGGTACTGTGAAAGAATAGATTAATTATTAATTTCAGGAAAGAAAACCCAACTCTCAGAGTCCCACATTAAAGAGGGGGTGGGGAGGGTGAGTGTTCTACAATCCTACAAACTCACTTTTGTGTGGCTGTACTTTGAAAGACAAAATGTGAATAAGATCCAGGTCCTCCAATGAGAATTTGATGGTTTTCAATCCCAAGCAGAAGGAGACCCTAGAGACGAGGATAAGAGTGTAATGTCTTGGAGGAGTTTTATTATTTCCTACAGGCCACAGTAAGTAACCACAAACTAGGGGATTCTGATAACAGGGCATATTGAGGGTGTTTAGCTACTAGAGGTGGTATATTTTACATGAATGACCTCCCAATTGAATTCACAGCCTCTGAAACAGTAATATCAGCTTCCCACACACCGAGGAGCAAAAAGTAAGCACCTGAAAACAGAATTCAGGAAAGCCAGAACTCTGAGTGAATAAGTGCTTATACTCAAGATGGAAACCCTTGGGAGAAGATAAGGATTACTTAAGTAGTAAATCCTTCCATTCAAAAGAAAACAAACCACTCTCCCTTCGTAATAAATAACTCAGCACACCAAGCGCTCTGACATTAGATTAGATAGCTCAAGTTCAAGTCTGACTTAAGGGATTTGAACCTACAAAACATACCTTCACTGTCTAAATCTTCAAACAATGAAACTCACTGAGGTGTAGCTCTTGTTGAAACTTGACTAAAAATAACATCTAAGAGACAGGAGAAAATAACTGTACTGCAGGTGACTGCCACACTTTCTTGAGAGACAGATTTAATTTTCTAAAATTACATACTTGAGTACTTCACAAGAGATTAATATATCTCAGAAAAAAACCAAGATTCTTGCCTGAGATGGTATTCTAGACCAAGAGGCAAGAGATCTCTGAGAGGACGAGGTAGACTGGAAGCCTTGTGCAGCAGTTTGTGACGTGGGAGCACAACTCATGCCCTGCCAGAGCCACCCAGTCACTTAGCAGAGCAACGCAGGGTGTGTCATGGAGCAGGCTCAGCACCCCCACACCCCAAGACATGCACCCTTAGGAATCAAAGGCCTAATGTAGAGAGGAGTCAACTGCCTACAGGAGTTACCTTTTTCTTCTACTTCACTATGCAGAAACCAGGGACATGGAGTTGAGGGATTCTGTGATTCTGAGTGTCCTAGAAAATCTCTTCCTTAAGCTCTCTGCATCTTATAAAATAAGTATGATGCTTTGTCCTACTTTTGTCTCTTCCAGTTTAAGTCATTTCTACCCTGTACTGCCCAGCAGTAGTCTTGTGGCATTTCCCAAGCTTGAGGCGTGTGAAAACTATTTGTTATTGTAATAAAAATACTAACAATAGGATCATCTCAAATCAGTGCTCCTCTCCATTTCTGACTGGTTTAGGCTGCCTGTGAGGCCTAAATCATATAATTAACAAATTTTCTATCAGAGCTTTTACCTAATTTGGCAACAGCTGTTAAAACGTGATTATATCCTATGAGCTGGTTCTGTTATAAAATGGCTCTATAATGTTTTTATAGAAAAAATTTTAGTTTACTTTTCATGATTTCATTGTACTGTGATTTATATTTAACACCTCTGTTTTCCATTGTCAGCAGGAACCAGTACTTCCATGTGTTCATTTTACTGATCAGAATTTTATGAACAGTGCAGAAAGCTCACAACAAGCTGGTATTCATTACTAGAAGCATAGAATTTTAAGATTAAATTTATAGTTTAATAACTCACTGATATTTTCACCAGGAATGTGTTCACTGTTGGATACCGAGTTGTTTTTTTAAATTTAGGCCAGCCATCAGAAATTAATGCCTGCTTCTTCTGAACTTAATCTGATTTATAAAGTACAGAGGATACACACACACGTCCACACTCTATCATCTTACACAAAGTGCAAATGGTATGTGACATGACATTGCATAGCCTGTTGCTTTAAATCAATACTGTCAAACAATACTGAAGTAAGAGTTTAAAGCAAGGGCTTACATGAATTCCAGTAACACATACAATGTTTTGTTTCTTCTGCTTCTGAACTCACAGCTTCAAACCTTTCTCAGTGATGGAGAAGAATAATAAAGATGTTTCATATCACTGAATGAAATAATTGACAGCAATGTCTTCTCACTGACATGATACATTTGAGATATATAATACAACACTTCACACTCCAAGATGCACATGCTCATACCTGCATACATAAATATAAACATATACGTGCAAGTCTATGTTTGAACCTGTTAAACAACTCCACACAATGAAATAGTCCTATAAATAAAACCCTTCAATCAAGAATAAGTATATGTAACTATCCTGAACCCAACACAACTATATCAGGTGAGACTAAATAAAAATTTGGCCCAATGTCAAATGACACTAAATAAAAATCTTGCCCAAATCTTCTCAGCTTGACTTACACAACATAGTAGCCTTTTTTATTGTATCAGCAGCTAGGTTTCAACTCATGTAAACAATTACTAATTGTACCAGTACCATGATGAAAATCTTGGGGTTGAATACTGTTTAATTCTTGTAACCTCGAGGTGGCAAAAAGCAATAACTACTCATATTTCCCTTTAAATGAATTTTCTTAGTAATGAAGTAGGATGGATTGAATCAATGTTCAAGTAGTGGAAGTGAACAGTATCAATAGAATAAGTAGTGTATGAACAGCTGGGTTTTTAAGCACATTTGTGAAATTGCTGAGGAGACTGGTATAACTCTATAAAGGGCAAAACCAAATTTTCCTTAAAAAATATGTTCAAAAAGTTATATGTTGAAAGAAAAAATTATATGACTTGAAATAAACCCTGGTTTTGCATCGAGATTTTAGAATACAATTTAGCAAGCAAATACATTTTTGGGGAAAAAAGACAAGTTAACATGTAAAAAAAATACTCCAAAATCCACCATTGTCTTCCTTTCATTCTCAAATACATTCATTTTTTGAGGCTAGGAACAATTATCTTTTTTTTTGTCCGACAAAATATTTTATTACAAGGATTTATCCTATTCAGCTGCTGATGCCTTTAAAATAGTTTTCTTTCTTCTACAGTCTGTAGTTTTAAGGATTTCAAGAGACATCTCATTTAACATATAAGAAGACAGTATTCTCAAAAACCATGTTGGTTTCTCTAAAGTAAATTCCCTAGATGCTAATTTGAGTTGAAATTTGTCCATGTTTTTGATTTTGCAAAAATTCTGAGAGGATTTGATTCCAGGCTGAGTGAAAAAGCACTTACTGGCAGAGCCATATGGCCAGTGACCTGGGCACAGGTCAATTTCATTTGAAGATCAGTTAGCTTCCACTTACACAATTAAGACCCATGGTGTTTGGCCAAGCAATGACATTAAGGTCTGTAAGCTAGGAGGGCAAGGCTAAGTAATTACTGTCTTTAATGACTTACCTGGAGAAGGCTTTAAGCACAAAGAGGATCAGAATTGATGTTCATGGATGCTCCTAGAGGACCACCAGAGGACCTTGTCAGAAGGGCTGTATTTATCAGTGTGGCTCATTGGCGTTGATAGCAGTGTTTGACTCACATTACACACAGGTGTGAATAACTGATGAAGAGGAATGAGGGCCAATGAGTTCCAAGCTGTATTTCTCTCCTTCCTCTCAAGCTGGAATCCTCAAACATATGTTTCCCAAAGATTGTACTCTTTTAGAACTTTAGACTCAACGTATTTCCAATAATTCCAGTCAATGTGTTTTAGACTTTTCCTTCATTTGTCTGGAAAGCATCCAATACATGACACGATTTCTCCTTCCTCTCTATCAGTTATGCTAAGTAGAGATATGAAAAGCACAGAAATGTTCCCAATATCACTTACTCATTTGCACAGTCTTCTACCCTCCCACACTGCCTGCTGTGCTCAAAATCCCTTGTCTTCAGTTACATACCTAGTTAAACAGGTTTCCTTTAATTTTAAACTATTTCAAATGTAAATCTTGAAGGGTATGATATTGCACTCACTGAAATCTTTCCAATGTGTAGAGATGGCCCAGCTATAAACAAGGGAACTCTGCTGCAGGGAGGGAGATGAAGGCATTGAACTAAAGGCTAAATAAAGATGACAGTATTTCATGAGTGATTGTTCAAATGTAGATGGCAATGTTGTACTTTTTCTCCCACTGGTGGATCTCAGAAAGTCAGCCCTTATGAGACCAGAAACTTGACTTTACCATCATGTCCCTTTTTTGTCAAAATAATCGACAATGAAATTATTTTTACAATTTTCAGGAGGCCATAAACAATATGCTATAAATCTCATGTCTCTGCTGTTCTCACAAAGCTTTCTGTGAAGATTCCCCATTGCCTAACACCTGTTATAATGGGACTCTGGTTTGTGCCTTGCACACAGAAACTGTAAACATGGAGAGTAAATAAAAGGGGCTGTGTGATCAGGAGCTCCAGCCCAGAAATATTTCCTTCTAGACTGTTGTAAACCAAAATGCATGAAAATCCCCAAACCTTAGAGTTGGCACTGGTTATTGCTGCCATTATTTTTGAGGAATGGCTTTAAACTGAATGAGAGTAGGTTCAGATTGGGTATTAGGGTGGTGAGGCACTGGAGCAGGTTGTCCAGGCAAGCTGTTTATGTCCCATCCCTGAAAGTGTTCAAGGCAGGTACAGTGGGGCTTTGAGAAACCTGGTCTAGCTTGAGATGGCCCTGCCCATGGCAGGGTGCTTGGAACTAGATGAACTTGGTCCCTTCCAATCCAATCTTAAGAGAAAATAATGTATGTCATGAAAAATGGTATTTTCTGAAGAACACACTGCTCCTCGCAGCTTGAAAAATGTCATTTTCTACATTTCTAATCCTTTTAGTAATTAATGCCACTTATGAGAGTTCCATAGTAATAGTAATGTTTGAGATATTTAACTTGGTTTTAATTTTTAGTCTCATGAAACATTTTCACATATTTTCCAATCTAAAGTGGTAAAAGCCTGAAGGGAACACTTGGTTGTATTATATAACCGATAATCCATAGATGTGTTTAACAAGAATTGTAAGCAACTGGAGTTATTCATATCCTTTTACTCCTGCTCTTTACCTAGCTTAACTCCAGAGTGAAAAAGTACAATTTTGAACTACTTATTCACAGTTGATGGATTTGCTCTCTTAATTTTGTTATGTTATGGCGGATTTGGAAATGGGAACCTTGCAAGCCAGATAATTTCGTATCACTGTTGGTATTCTCAAATACCTCTTTCCCACAGCTTTGATGGTGTTGTTTTCAGCTAATGGCATGCAATAAATATTTTGTGAAACATGGAACATTACTGTGGTTTTATTAAGGGATATTTAAAAAATATACAGCTCCACAGCATTTCCTGGAGGATTTAACCTTGATTCTTTTTAATGAGCAAGTAATGCTTATCACAAACCTGAATTGTGTTACTGTAAATTTTCCTGTTGTTATAAAACACCTTTTTTCTAGAAGCTTGCTTTAAAGAACTACTGAAAAAAATAAATTATATCCTGGACCCTGTATTTTCTTATGGAAAACTGGAAGCCAGCATTTTTAACCATCAAAAATAATATTTAAAAAAAAAATTCTGAACAGAAGCAAAATTGAGCATTCATTTCCATAAAACCAAGTAAGTCTAAAAAAATTAACTATTCCAAAATATTTTCTAGATAAAAAAAAAAAAAGACACATGCAAATTCTTGTTTGTGGTATAGCAAATTAATTCCTCTAATCATAGAATATAGAGATGAATCTGAATTGTAGAATTATGTTAGTCCAGAAGGAACCTCTAGAGTTATCTGATCCAACTCCTTTCTCAAGAAAGGTTTAGTTAAAGCAGGTGCTCAGGACCTTGACCACTTAAGTGTTGAATATGTCAAAGTACAGTCTGTACATAATCCCATTAGGTATTTTTAGGCTTACTTTCTTAAGATTTAGTAAGTCAATTCCCTCCTTAGAGATCACATTTCACTATTAGTTCCATTTTTCTCATGAAGTTTCTTATGAATAATGAGAAGTAGAAACCCTGCTTATACAAGCTGCAGTGTAAGAGGATGCAAACAGGAACTTCATAATCTGTAATTTCTACCTAATTAAATTAGCCTCATGTCTTGGATCATGAACTCATCTCATACAAAGAGAGCCTGTAGTTCAGGCATCCTTAGGATGATACAAAATTCATGGTCCTTAGGGCTCTATGTAACCACACCCATAAGTCTCCAACAACTGCAGCTTTGAAAGCTCCTAGAAAAATAAATAAAACTGTGATAGAAAATCAATAATGGGGAAAAAATCCTAAAAATAGCCCACAACATCAAACTTGCAAAATCAAAGCATAGCCATAAGTAAAGCATTGAACTAAACCACAACTACCATGGCAGTCCAAAACCTGGTGAGAAAAGCATGTTGCACATATTAAGAGTGTAAACTTCCAGATAAGAAATATAATTCTCACCTAGGAATTCCTGTTGGTGAACTAATGCTAATATGAAAGGTTGGTATCAGCAGAAGTCTGGGTTGTGTTGCTGTCCTCTCCTGTGGGTGTTCCCGTATGAAGTTGCTCTAAACCATGGTGGTTTTTGCTGTGCTGTGCATAAGGCTTTTTTGTTTCAGACCAAGGTGAGATCTGTAAATCTCTTCTTTCATATTTCCCTTTATTTTCTGCAGAAGTAAACCCGTACAGTCACTGTCAACACAACCATAACCTCAGTGACTGCTTGTTGGCTATTTCATGTTCTTCTGGTAAATGATAAAGCAACACTCACTAAATGGGAGGTTATTCAAACCACAAAGCTGTTCTGATTAGTTATTGAAAACAGTATTGTTTTAATAAGACATCTTTATCTGAGCCGTAAGAATAGAAACAAATACACTGTAGACAACCAGATGATAATTTTATTTACAGTTTTTCTTCTTAAATTGGAAGTTTCACAGGGAATTTGCATCATGAGCTGATCTGTACGTTTTAAACAAGAAATATAATCTTACAGGAATATGCTTCAGGATTCTTGGGTTCATAAGCCTACAAGGAAAAGGCAAATCCTGTGCAAATTAAAGGAGTTTTTAAAAGGAATTTGGGAAAGACCTGGTGCAAAGAGGTAAATTGTCAGCAAAATCAATGCAGATAAGTTAACTTACAGCAGTAGAAAATATGGACATAATTTTTTCCTATAGGGATTCCAGTAATTTTGTAAAGATCAAATTACTCTGTTCTCCTGGAATTGTGTGGAAAATGTTGTGACATTTAGAAAAACTTCTTGGAGAGATTTTCTGTATTTTCTGGTTTTGGATAGGCTGTGAAGCTCATAAAAACCCTCCCTCTGAGCCAAATGTAGTAAATTTAGAAATACAAACATATAGCTGATACTAATTTTCTTCATCCTCAATGAAAAAGTTTCAGCTCAATTGACTCTGAGTTCTGATTCATTTCTTTATACTGAAAATGTCATCTGTCCATCTGCCCTACACATATTCTTGAAATATATATTGTAAGTTATATATTTGAAGGCAAGATTGAAGAAGTTCAGGTTTAGCAAATGATTAAGTCACTCAAAAGCTGGCCTGTGATCACAAGAGTTAAGGTTTCTCATTAACTTGGACCCCATGTTACAGATCTTGACTGAAATTGTCAGCTTGCTAAAGCCAGTGGGATTGCTGCCATTGTTTTCCACAGCTTTGGGATTTCAAACATCCTTTGAATATATCTTGTAAAATATTCAATCAGAATCTATTTCTATTGGATTGAAACTCTCTCTTCTTTATCAGGATATGATCATTATTATCTTTTGCTGGGGTTCACATTGTCTTTGGAATAAATGTCCAGAATTACCTTCCATTACTCCTCACAGGTGACATGACTGATTTCTCACTGGCTGCTCTCCATGCTTTAAATTAATTGTGTGGCAATAGAACAATTGGAAATAAAGCCCAGTATTTTCCAAGAACCTAAGGAAAGCAGTATTCAGCCTTCCTTGAAGTCAATAGCAACTGTACCCTTAATTGCTTTAGGTTTTTTTTATTATTTCATGCCTCCAGTTGATGAAAAAGTATTTTAGCCTCCTTTATAAAAAAATATTCTATACATCCCAGTGTCCCTACTATTGCAAAGGAGCTGTTCCCTTCTCATTTTCTAAGTTCCTTGATTTTATCCACATGCCTCTCACCAGTGTGTGTGCCCAGACTGAGGAGTGAGATGTGTGTCCGAATGTATTTCTAGGAACAGACTGCAGAGCCGATTAGGCTTTAAAACTTGATTGCCCATCAGCTGTTCTCTGCAGTTGTTTGCTTATTTTTTGACAGAATACAAAGAGGCTCAAAGCTGAGCTTCGAATGTGTGCATTTTAACTCTTTCTCTGCCTTTCTTATTTCACATTACCTTTACAAGTCATTACTTAGCATCTGTAAGACAGGATCTTAGCCCTGAATTTCTGCCACTGGGAATTCCCCGAAGTGCTCTAAATTCAGCAATGCTTACACACAGGGAAAGGTTACAACAATATCGTAACATCAGGGCCCTGTAGTCTGTCATGACTTCTCTATTCTGTTTCTGATTGTATCTCTGTGTTGGTATAGCAACTTGCTCTTCACTACAGATGGCAGGGAGAAAACCCTCCTGTGGAGCAGCTTTTCATCAAAAAACACTGTTCCACCAAAATAAGAATGTTTAGTGAAAATGCTCCAATCCTGAATTTATTTTGTTCAAAGAGAAAAACAGGGAAGGATGCACCAAAGAGGGGGCAGGCCTGGAGTCTGTTCCTCCTTGTCTTAATACTTAGGTTTTGGGGTTTTTTTGAGACAGTGACAACATGTTCTTGGGCGCAAAACTGGTATCAGCATCAGGAATGCTGATCTATTCCTCCTAGCCAAGAGATGCAGAAACAAAATGGTGGAAGAGGATCATGACCCTCTGGCCCTGGGATCCTTTTTTCTGTGGCAGTGGCTGCAGTGCTTTGGCTTCAGCAAAATGGTAGAGAGGACAAGGGCTCTGCTGAGAGGTTTGGGCACTTGCTTGAGAAAAATTAACTGTAATTTTGGGTAACTTGCAATGAATGTGTACAGTCTGAATCTTGCTCCTTAAGCAATTTCAAGAATCCTACAAGCACATGTACTCAGCTTTCAGATATTTCATTTAGCCATACATAAAACTGAAGGAAACCTTTCGTCTAGACTAAAATGTTATTTAGTGGAAAAACATTTTGCAAAGTGACAAAAAAATCAGTACTTCTTGCTCTATAGGATTAGATTGTGCTGGAATTGTAATTACATATAGAATTTCAAAGATCCAAGTAAGAAAGCAAGATTTACCTTTCTTTTTCCTGATTTCATTTTGACACATTAGTTAAAAAATCAATCACCAATCTGTCAGCTAAATATGATTTGTTCCAGGTCAGTATTTTTTAAAATAATGTCATTTTATCTCCCATCTATTGTGTCAAATACATATATAAAATAGTTTCACATCGTAATCTATTAATCCGTGACTCTCATGAATTTTAGAATAAAAAGAATTGTTTATGTATAATTTTCTATGGTGTAATTTTTTTCTAATTGGAACATTGTTGCATCGTTAGGACAAAAGGGCTGAGTGAAACAAACATGGGAAACTCAGAGCAGATAATTACCCAGAGATCACTAAATAGAAAAGTTATGCACCTCCAGTTCTAAATTACTGACAGCATGTGTTTAACAGAAATTTGAAAAACATGTTTGTATTCTCACTTATACTGATCCATGAACTGTAGGCAACTGGCTGAATGTCCTGGGATAATACTGATGTCCTGTACATTTTTGGCATGTAAGAATCTCATTTGTAGTGACTTGAAATTGAATCAGGCATGTCAAAGGGAAGTAGAGTGCCTGTATCATGTTTCCCAAAGTTTAAGAGAGCAGGCAACATTCTCTTTTCAAGCTTAGTTAATGTAGTACTTCATTAAATGCCTCCTGGTCATTGAAAACATCTTCCCAAATACATGCAGTTTTATAAGAATCTGAGCAAGAGCAGATACTGATAGCAAATATTTTAAAAGGATCTAAGAAAAAAACAGTGACTGTGTAAACTCTAATGAAAAATGGTGCATAGGCAGTGGGTTTTTCCTTAAATTTCTGTTAGTTTTTCTTGTTTGGGTTTTTTTGAGTGAAGAAAAAAAGGCAGGGACACACACTGCCTCAAAACAAAACCCAAAAAAAAGGGGTAAAAAGCTGATGTCATCCAAGATAATCAGATGTTACTGATTATCCTGCCCTCTCAAAATCCAGGAAAAAGGGGGAATCAGCTCCTGTCTTAAGAGCCATTGTTTCAATCCACCAATCCATGAAAATTCAAGTAGTAAAACTCCACAGGTTTTCTGTCAAGCCCTGCAATATCAATGCACATCCCTCCATAGACAAGGAGGGAGGGCTTTGTCAAATCTAAGTTTGATCATGCCTTTTTGATGGGGAAAATTCTGTTATGAAGGTGCACTCTAAATATCAAGAAATCCTCTGGGAAATTTCTCCCAGTCATAGCTTGGGATTTTTGAACAGGTCAACAAGATATAATGGACTATGGTAGGATACTTTTCTATCAAGGACAGAGGTGTGGAAAAGAACAAAAGCTTTCTGGTTTTAGGGTCCTGCTTTCAGTTTATCTTTAAATTAGAGACATGTGACCTCTGTATGAGTCTCATAGACTTATAATAACCAAAATTTTGGGGAGCCATCATGGAAAAATCACAGGGAAATTAACATTTTTCACTTTTTTCCTGTAGCCACAGAACATAAAAAGCGTCAAGACCGTATGCCAAAGCGTTCTTTCAAAAGCTGCTCTTGGTTCTTATAGCTTCTGTATTTAAAGCTGGAATTTTGAAAACACCTGGAAAAATAAATCAAGAAATTGTAAAAATAAAGGTTTAAAAATGAAATAAAAAAGAGACTGACCTAAACTACAGTGAACTATTTTTCCTTCCTCAGCAAAAATATAAGTGTGATTGGGTTTTGAGTCCCCCAAAGCTCATACAATCCCTCTTTACTGTTAAATTCTTTCATGCCTCAAAACTGCTCTAATATCAGTTGAACCTGTTTGAACTCCGCACCCAACAGAGCCTTTGGCAGTCACTTGACTTTCAGCTTATGAGTGACTATAGCTAACAATTAGTCTGTTATTTTACTTCAACATCTTAAAAAAACCTACATTATGTCAAACAGCGGTAAAATCAATTGCTCCTCTCTCTATGGCTTTTGCTTTGTGTTCTCAGTTTTGCCTCAAACTCCGGCTCTGTGCAGATAAGAAGTGAATTTCCAGCCCTTGGTGATGGTGACAGGACACCCTCGTGCAACTTCAGACGTTATGGGAAGGTAAAAGGAGTCTTTGGGGTAGCTGACACCTGCATTTTATTTTTTCTTCTACATTGTGGAGACCCACATTTTTAGAACAAGCAGTCTGAACACACTGCTAGAATTGAGTAGTACTGCCCCTTCAGTGAATACTTAAATGAGTGAAGTTAAGTATTAGAATAATAGTTTGCAGGATTAAAATGTCTTTTCTGAATGTTTCACTCTACCAATCCTGGAATACATAATGCCTTCCAGAAAATTCCATCCAGGTTTTGTTCTGTTTTTTTTGTTTATATTACAACTGCATATATTGTGAAGAAGGTTTGGGTTTTTTTCTCAATTCCTCTCTCCTAAATACATTTTCAAATGTAATTTTAAATTATGTAGCAGTTCAGAAGAAAAGTGCATCACACATTCCCTCCAACTTTGATAAAAATTAAAATAATTTTAAAAATTAGAAAACGTCTCAGGATCTTGCTGTCACAGTCCTACATGCTTAAATCCATGCAGTAGAAATCATCTGCTCATACTGACCATGACTTATTTCAGGGAAGTGCTTGCACATACAAAATCCAGAGAGGCATAAATTACCCCAAAATCCAGGGCATTTGTGTTGGACAGGTGAGGTGAAACATGGTGGGCTTATACAAATCCCATCAATGTTAGAATCTGAAATGCCACAATATTTCCAGTTTCCAGATACATTTATTGAAGAACCAGCATGAGATGACTCTGACAAGGTGACACAAAATGGATAGAGATGAAATAGATTTGCTTAGAGGCAGACTGCAAAATATAGGTATTTTGGATCTGTATTTACATAAACATGCATCAGCCACTATTTTTATGTCCGTTTAAACATATATGTGTATATTGACACACAAGCATTGATTTGTTACATGTTCAATACTTAAAAATATATTAATTTGGGCATATAAACTGTTTCTTGTATTACTGACAATCAGTAATGAAGGCAAAATCTTGACTTTTATTTTTTTTATTTTACTTATTTCTTTACTTTCTCCTTCTACTTCTTTCCCTCTCTCTGTTTTTTTTTTTTAAGCCCTTTTATTCAAACATAAGATGTCTGCTAATATCTAAACAGGACAGAGGCATTTACAAGTAAGTTGACCAATGTGCCAAATCAAACAACATTTATTTTACCAGGGGAGAGGAATATGTTAGAAGAGAAATCTGTTTTCATATTTAGAATATATTCAGAATGTTTGAAGGGAAGCAGAGCAATCTCCCGCAGTTTTCTCTCAACAGAACATACTGTGTCACCAGTAAGGCTGTGTCCAAAAGCAATAGTTTTACCTCTCTCTTCTTCCAATTTTCCACCTCAGTTTTTCTTTGCCTTGAAATGGTTCATGGAGAAACCAGAATAGTTATAAATCAATGAGCTTGCAGCAGACACTCAGATCAGCTGCGTGCTGTCTTCCTCAGAGAACATAGCGCATTGAGCACCTCTGGAAGCTGATTTGCTTCCTCTGGTGCATCAACAGAGGTTGAATTCCTTTGAGCTTCTGTCTGCCATGATAGGGATGCTTAGGAGGATTTGACCCCAAGTGTATGGAAGTGCAGTAAAACCTTTGCAAGGCAGCAATCACCAGCAAAGCTTGTTCATTCATTTGTTCTCTAAGGCAGACTGCCCAGCCACATTAGTCCCTTGGTGTACACTTTCCATCTTTACAAAAACATTTTTAGACTTTGTCCTTAAATTTTTTCTTAATAAAATTGCAAAGGAACCCCAAAACAAAACAAAAAAACCCATCCCAAAACAGCCCCAACACTTCTACAAAGTTATTAATATTATTTAAAAAGGAGCAGTTATTTTAGAAAATCCTTTACACTGGCTTCATTTTTTCAAGAAGCATTCCAAAATAATTTGCGACTATTATTTATTTTAGATTGTGTCTACTAAGAACAGGCATTTTGAGATGTAATCTGAAATGAGTGGCACACACTCATCTGTGTTCAGGTATGTTCATACCTGCATAAGTGCGTGATGGCCTTGTATGATAAAATCACTGTATTTTTATGTGGAAGAGAGTCCTTTACTTCCATCTCACAACACAAGGTATAATGATGGCATTTTTGACAAATACTTCTATAGATAAACATGTTTTAAGCCTTGGCATATTTACTTTAAATGCAGCTCCTGAGGACTGAGCTGCTATCTTTACTTTGGATTTCTTTGCCCCCATGCACTCTCTCAACAGAGACCAAGGTTCCAGGAAACCCTCTGCTAGGCAGCCATGTACCTGAAAGGAGCTGTTGTTCTAAAAGTTTGGATTCTTCTTGGGTCTTGCTTGATTGTTACTTTCTGCTTTTCACTTTTTCAATTAGTTCTTTGTCCTTGTTTGGTAATTTCTTATTCTGTGATTGAATGTGTTAGTTTATTGGTTGAAATACCTGCTTTGCTTTAATAGAAGGGTTAGGATTTTTTTTTTTTTTTAATAAGCAGGAATATAGAAAATTCAGCAGATTATAATCATAATTTCAATTTTTTCATATTGCTTTCAGCATTCATGGAGCTTTTAATTGAATTGTATATTAGTCCATAAATAAACTCATACAACCAGAAGACCTTAGAATTGGTGATTTTACTTTTATCCAGGTAGCCTGAAGGTTTACAGCCTTGTTTCAACAAGTTCACTAATGGGCAGGGGGTCGGCTTGGCTGGAAAAAATCCAAGGTCCCTACAGGTGTTAGAAGCCAGCACTGCTGGCAATTCAGTGGTTGGCAGTTTTCCACCTTGTGTACTTCATAAGCATCTTCCTTAGGATTTTATGAAAAGTATGAGACAGGTTGGTCCAGCTTTCAGACAAACTGGAACATCAGATTGCTGAAAATCTAGGGAATTATACTTTTTGTAAGAAGAACTAACACACGTTATAATATGATCTTTTGAACTGAGCATCCTGACTCAGATTTCTAGTTTCAACCTCTGTGTTCTAAAGACAGATGAATTATAATAATCTACATCAAATGCACCCATGAATTAGTGTTGAATGTTTCAAATTTTTTTTTTCTCAAATTTATGAGGAGCTAAAGAATCAGAATCTTTCATATACTCAAATATTACTTTGGAAAAAAAATCCATCAAGTTCTTTGTGTGCAAGTGCAATGCCTGAGTACATCAAGCACTGACCTCTCAATGATTAAATGTTGGCAATATGCTGAGTCTGTATCAGCTCCAAAAGGTATGTCTCAAATTATGATTTACTGACACTTGTATGCACTATTGACCAGCTCATGTCTTGTGCGCTCAGCAAAAAAGATTTTCAGCTTGCCAGCTACTCAAAAGATCACTTGACATGGCTTTGTGCATTTCTGAAGTGAAAGGTACATGCTTTCATCAGCTTTTTCATAATCTTTGCATCAGTGTGCCCACAAAGTCTTACATTTTGCCCTTTAATGTTGACTTATTTCACAGCTATATTTGGTGAGTGCATTTCTGCCATTTAGTTTTGTATTTTATTATACTTTCCACTTCTTTAAATTTCCCCTTTTCTTGATAAATTCATTTTATAAATTAAATCAGCATGGCCTGACCCAGAACATATTAAAATGCCATTTGAATCAGTTCCAAATTCAGGTGCTTATAAAAACAAATTTGAGGAGCAACTGTAATTCCAATCCCTCCTATGTTATGTGAGCAATTTAAAATTATGGAAATACTTCCAATTTTATAGGCAATTTGAAATGGAAAACAACCAGAGTTCTGGGCATATGCTCTGTATATAGGGATTTTGCAAATAGAAATGCTTTTAAAGTTAATTTCCATGTGCACCCAGTTACCTGGTTCTGTAGATGTTAAAATGAAAATTGCACATTTATATTTTAAAATTCAAAATGCTGCTTTTATTGGATTTCTAGCCAATAAAGAGAACATCTGTACTATAAATGCAATCTGTCTGTTCAATTTGTACTAAATTCATGGATCTGTATATTTACTATTCTTTCCATATGATAGAACACATTCTGGGGGGAGAGGAAGAGAGCAGGCTAAGTGTTCATTGGCTCCTTAGGCTATAAAATATTATAATAAAATATACAATCTTCTACTTATGCCTATATATTGCATAAGAGAAGCACACAAAATCCTGACATACAAACATGAGTCTCTTTGTGTAATGCTCAAGTTTTCTTTGTTCCTTGTTCACACGCATGTTACCTTGGTTTTATCCTTTTTCTGCCACAGTGAATCTATTCTTTAGGCAGGTGGAAGTAGTAGAAGAATTAGATTCAACTGTGAATATCAGTGGTAGAACTCCACTTTAACAATGCTGCTGTTTATTCCTTCATTAAATGAACAATTATTTCCTAGTTTACACCTTAGGCACCCCTAAAAATATGAAAGGTTGTATAATCAAAAATTAGGGAACATATTCTTTATAGTAAGAATAAACCCATAGCAAACTAAACCTATTTCTAGTCAATATGGTTTATACAGATCTGGTGTAATGATACGTTTCACTGAGGATAAATACTGCGGTTAATCAGTAAGTGCAGCAAGGACTTATTAGATCATCTCGAGGTGGACTTGTCAGTATAGACATACCCTTGCATTTTCAGATGTCTAATGAATAATAGGAAATTAAATTTTAAAAATATTTTTTTTAATTTAAAAATTAATAATAATCTAGTCCCTTCTCTGAGGAAGCTGTGTTTGTACCCGTGTATGAAAAGACATCAAAGGAAAGGTTGTTAAAAGCTTGTTTGCAGGTTTTTGTCTGGTGTAGACTACAAGAGCTCCATGGATGGTTATGGATCCAGGCATCATCAGAGGATAACAGCACTCACCAGCACCTGGGGGTGCTGAAGAGTCAAGGCCCAGAGCATTCATGATGGTGAAGAGCTAGAAATTAACCTCCACATGACCAGGCAGAAATTTGGAAAAGCAAAGGCTTAGGATGACACTACAAGGGTTGTACAGGGAAGAGTGGTTCACATTTTTCAGGAACTAGGTTATCTGTTAGAAGAGAAAGCATTACATATAGATTTTGTCTAAACCAAAATAAAACTAAGGACCTAAGGGGAAAAAATTAAACTGAACATTACAGAGAGACCAAAGATGTAGAGAGACACAGTGTGCAGGATTATTCATTCTTTAATGACAAAGATTGAAACCTTTATTCTTAGGCAAAAGAGAGTCAGTAAAATATCCTTGAAAGAAAATGTGTTCAAAACCCAGATAAAAAATTCCTAAATGAAAATCAGTTAAGTGGTAATGTTTTGAAGACATTTTCTCCTGCACAAGAAGTTTGCAAACAGAAAAACCCTGGAGGTTAACCAATTGTTTATAAGGAATGCTTTTTAGAAGCAGCCCTCCATTTCCATCCTGTCTTTAAATTCTTCCCTAGGCATCCATCATGACTGCTGACAGAATATGTGACTGGAAGCACTATTGCCAAAATCTACAGCTGTAGAAAAATGCAGAATACCAGAAAGTTCAATATCATACAAGCATACTTCAAACCAGAATGTAAATAATTGTTAATATGTATAAATCTGTGTGCCTGTAGGTCAGAAAAGTTACTCTAAATTAACGTGATTTTGACCTAGTCATGCCTACTGTGAAATGTCTCATTTGATGCCAGTCCTTCCAAAAAGAGATGTTGAAGAGGTGGACAGAGGCCACTTTCATGCCACAGCAAGCAGATCACTTTAGGTAGGTTTTCCAGTGCAGTTGGGCTTTTTTGCATTTTCACTTGGTCAAACATTAATAAGGCACTCTTGTGTAAGTTACATGACTCATGTAATAAAATATTATATTAATATAGTTTGTAAGCACAGGGTGTTGGGGTGTATGAGATGGAGCCTTGCCCCTTGTTTGTCAGAGAGGCATAAAAGCCTAACTTTAGTACATGAAGTCAGAATTCCTGTTACTGTCTCACATTTCCAGCATATCTTTGTGTTTCTGGGGCTCAGCTTCTTTCTATCCAGCTCAGAACTCTGAAATGTGAAAGGTTCAGAGGTTTGTATTACTCTGTCCGTACTTCCTGAATTATAAAGTAATGGACACAGACTTAAAAAGAAAGCATTCTTTTTTAAATGGCATGACATTTTTTGTTTATTTGTTAGCTTCTTTGTTAGATATTCCACCATAACCTCAAGGTAGCTACACATGACCTCTGAGATAATCTCATTCAGCCAGTTGTGGAACCACCCAGAAGTTTTATCATTCCAATCACATTTGAAATTTTCAAAAATAGGCTTTATTATTTTCTTACGATTTTTTTCTTACCCAGATTTTTCCCAATCCTAATTTACAGTCAGTTCTTGCATTTCAAAACTGAATTCTCAACTGTTAATTAAGATCAAATGTTTGAAAAGCACATCCACCAGTTATGGTTGTTCTGTTCCCCACTTCTCAAAGGCAAGTTCTGCTTCAGAATTCAGTAAGACACTGGACTGAGCTGCAGTGATGTTGCTCCTTCTACTGGCTACCTGTGAGCACCATTCACAGCTTACTGACTTCAGTGGGGAGAGACCAGGGACTTCCATGAGTCTTTTATTAGTTTTAGAAAACTAATTAGCACGATATTCAACAATAACTAATTAGCAACTGATTAGCATGATATTCAACTCTATTGCATGGTTCTTGTACTTAGTCTTATTTTTGCACACAAAAGTGGCAGTTTCTCATGATGGTAGATGAGTAATACAACAAAAATGTATATTTTCTATCATGTAGAATTTATATTAAAGAAGAGACTTAAGAAGAGACTTCTGTGCAGCTGTAATGGTGCTGCATCCAGTTGGCATCAGGTTACTGGTGCTGTCCCACAGACATCAGTGTTGGGCCCAGTTCTGTTTAATATCTTTACTGACTATCTGGTTGAGGGGATCTAGTCTACCTTTAGCAAATTTGTGGGTGACACCAAGTTTGGTCAGAGTGTCGACCTGCTGGAGGGTGGAGGGCTCTGTAGAGGGACCTGGAGAACCTGGATAGATGGACTGAGACCAACAGCATGAGGTTCAACAAGACCAAATGCCTACAGGAGTAGAGGGTGTAGTCAGGTGTGGGTTAGGTTCTTCTTAACCAGCAACAGGACAAGAGGACATGGTCTTAAGCTGTGCCAGGGAAGGTTTAGGTTGGACATTAGGAAGAAATTCTTCATGGAAAGGTTGTTAGATAACAGAATGCACCGCCCAGTTTGGTGGTGGAGTCACCGTCCCTGGAGGTATTTAAAGAAAGCCTGGATGTGGCACTCAGTGCCATGGTCTGGTTGACAAGGTGGTGTTCAGTCATAGGTTGGAATCAGTGATCTCAGAGGTCTTTTCCAACCTGATTCTGTGATTCTGTGAATTAAGACAGTCCTATCAGTAAGACTTTTACCAATATATCTCGCTATGCCTTGAATACCTCTCCAGGTCTCCAAGAATTCATTGCATTTGCAGTTCATCCTACAAAGGAGTTAAATCAAGAGTCCTGGACATGAGGAAATAGAAAAAGTTAAAAGAAGTGACATAAAAGCCGTGACTTAGAAAGCAGATAGTAGGATTAAAACCAGATGTATAATGTAACAGTTTTGGACCCCTTTAGGTTCAATGAATCTGCTGAAGCTGCCAGTGTTTCTGTGCTGACGATAGAGGAAGACCAGATGATGAGTTAAGGAGAAGTTACTAACGTTTGACTGGCTAAAATTAGGGTGAGTTAAATGCCACCTACACGCTTATGAAGGAAATGTGAGACAAGCTTATGAATTGTTAAAACTGCAGTCAGTCTAGAGATGGTAAGGTCTTGATGAAAGAAGGGAAAAGCAAGAAGGAACACTTGGGTGATTTATTCAACCACCCTGTCCCAGACAGCCCTGCTGTGCATGATGGGGATGATTCATTCAGTTAGTCCCAATGCCAAGGAAAACAGCTCTATGCAATCTGAAATGAAAATCGGCCGTCATGAAGTTGAGGAACAGCACATTTCCCCAGAGTGGATAATATCCATGCAAAACTACAGAGGCAGAAAGGAGACTTTAAGATATTTGGTAGATTATTCATCATTGTTTCTTTCAGAAGTGAGTTGGATGGCTGCCCTTCAAGTGCTGAAGCAAGAACAATCATGTAGTGTGGATATTTGAAAAAATATATCCCAGTAACTTGGACATACAGTCCCACTGGATTTTGCTGAGATCTGAGTGCAGACTATTTATTTAATCACACCAGCAGAGGAAAACACAAGTCTACCAAATAATGTAGCAAAAGAGCATTCTTGGCATGACGACCAGGACTGGGCTGTCACTGAAGGAAGAAAGTTGATTGTCCAGCTTAGGGGTAGTGACTGTATGAGATGTAAAGAGATAAATAGGAGAGGCACAGATTGCTGAGAAATGTTGGAACAGCAGTGGTCTGCCAGTAGATATTTATATCAGTATACCTGTATTGTGCCATTATACCAATTTTGTTGGTTTATCAATATACCAAGACTCATATGAATACCAGGAGATAAATATATAGATAGATATAGATATAAATAGACATGGATATAGATATACATCAGCAGTAGCACAGAGATTCCCACTTCAGTTCAAAAGTTAAGGTAATCGGCTTAATTGTCTTTGGCATATTATTGCTCCTTCTAAATGCAGAAGTGGAAATGAAACTTTGTCAACAGAAAAGGCTTCACAGGGGAAGTAGTTACAGCAGCAGGCCTTCCAGGGTTCAAGGAGCATTTGGACAATGCTCTCAGGCACGTGGTGTGATTCTTGGGCTTGCCCTATGCAGGGCCAGGGGTTGGATTTGACAATCCTTGTGGGTCTATTCCAACTCAGCATATTCTGAGATTCTGTGATCCCATGAATAGCAGGTGTGTTGAACACAAGCTGCTCAAATGGACTTACAACTTGGTCCATGCTTGTGTACAAAATAAACACATACTTGTGTGAGAGCCTGAACTTTACTGTAGAAACTGCTGCAATAAGATTAACTCAATTAGTGGCTATGCAGACTGCTGCAATCTGTGCTGAGCTAAAACACATGTGTCTGGGTGAGCTTGGGTCCACACACCTGCAAATCTCTTTGCATTTTATTCAGTGTATTTATTAAGTTTTTATCCTATTTATTTTGATTGGGTGGCGTTTGTGTTTGCGCAGAGCCTCATGTATTTTAGAAACAGAAGTAACATATACATAAATGTTTCATTATTATTACTATTACTACTACTTCCAGCATCTGTAAGTTGAGGAATTGGTTTGGAGAATTTTCCCAGATGTTAAGCAGAATTTGTATCGGTGAGCAGTGAGAGGGAGAAATGGGACAGAACAAAAGTGGTGTGAAAGGAGCAACTGCAGAGTGAAGGGAAAAATCTCAGAACCGTGCAAGGAATAGATCTGACGCCTTCTGAATCTGCAACAGACCTCTCTAGAGGAGAGCAGCATGATGAAGGAGGGTGTGTTTTAGCTCCTGGTTACTACCTTAAATTTTTACTGTCACCAGCCAATCTAAGTCTCATTAACATTGTTAGGGAGAAGGGGGAAATAAGGGCATATATGTCAGATTTAGAGGCTGTTCCTGAAGCTTCCACACATGATTTCTGTTCTGCTGAAATATTGTTTCCTCTAACCACATTTGAGATGGTTGTTTCACTTGGAGTCCAGGTCTAAGAGAATGCCTTTTTCTAGCAGTGAGATCAGAAACGGATTTAACTTGAAAAGATGATTGTGACTTAATAACACAGATAGAAACCTTCACATAAAACTCAATTTATGAGATGAAAACACTGTGAAATGAGAAACGTGTGACTAAATATGAAAGAAATGGAGAGGAATATTTAGAGACATAGCTAATAAGCTGTCCTTCAATGAGCTTTTGGGGCCTGCTCTGGAGTTACTGTCAGAGCCCTTTGGAGACTAAAACTGGAGATTCAGTATTCACTGTAGCCTAATCAGAAATTCAGGCACTTGAACCTGGGCAGGCAGTTTAGCAGTTTTCTAAAAGCAGGGGGGTTTTGTCCCATTGGTTATTTTTTTCTTAGTCAGCTGGTTTCCCTCTGCCCCTTGCCTCCTGAAATTTTCTGATGACCGTGCAAACAAATCACAGGAGTGGGCCAGGAAGGGATTCACAAATGTAACTCATCTTGCCTATGTCATTAATTTGAATGTTATAACTTATGTGTTCATGACATTTAGATCCTTTGCTTGGTGATGGCCACTGGTTGTTGATTTACTGAAGCTTTGAGCCTTCTCCCAGTGGGGTGGTGTTTGCACCATGTTCTTCTCTGACCAAATCACACAGTAATGCTTTTGTTAGTTCTGACTTCAAAACCTATATCTACCTTTCTGAAAACCATTCATTCTTTTAAATGATTTTTCCTTTGAGATAAAGCAAAGGAAAATTTATTAACATTAAACTCTATTAACATCCTCTCATTTAGTTTGCATGGAAAGCCACTTAAAAACTCCCCAAATCTCTGTCAAGAAAGTAACTAAAAAAGTACAGGTAACTGCTTCCTTCTTACACCTAATTCCTTCTCTTCTTACCAGAAATTCTCTAAAAAATGTAATACACTCTGACAAAAACTGAAATTTGAGTTTTCTTTTCAAGTAGAGAAATGGATAATGCAAGAAACAGAGAAAAGTAAGTTGAATTTAGTAGGATTTCTCCATATCTTTTCAATCAGCATTTATTTATACTTGGGAAACCACTTCCCTTTTGAATGCTTCCCTAACATTAAGGCCAGAAACTTTCATCAACATTTTACAAGCATGACTGAAGCTAAACAGCATACTTATACTGGATGGCATCAACCCAGTTATAACTTCAAGGAGATAAGTATTGCAGCTGAATGTGTTGATGCAAAATGGTGGTGAAAGGAGAAATAATTCGATATTCTGCTCAGAGATATATAAAAAAAATGTGACCAGGTTAGTGCTTTAATTCAGAGCTGGATGTTCCCAAAGAGTTTGGGGGACTGTTTGGTATTTTGAATGTCTGCCATGAAATGTCTGGCATTGATTTGGAGAAGAAGATTTTATACAGTTATTCCTCTGCAAACCTTGAGTCATTTGGGTTATGATTTTTATATAAGAGTAAATATGCAGGGTCAAGATTAGACATTTATCTAGTCACGTGTCCTGTCTCTGACATGTCAGCCAGCTGCCATGGTGGGGGAGGACATGGTATGAACCGGGGAAAGATATAGTGACACTTTGCAACTATGGTCCTCAAGCTTCCAGGGATATCTCCCAGCTCCAGGACTTTCTCTGCCAGAAATTGTAACCTTGTGGTTTTGGGAACATTACAGGAACATGTCCAGAGTTTTTAATGAAGGAATCCAGCTTTTTTTTTTTTTTCCCATTTATTTCCTTTTTTTTTAATATACATTTCACAATCCCTCAAACTATTGGAAATATGCACACAATTTTTTCATAATTGATCATGGAAAGCATAGATATTCCTCTCCTGTGACTTATGATATGTCACAGGAATGCACTCCCTTGCAAATCTCTGTAATTTCAGGGTTTTAGCAGAAGCTAAAGTACTTCAAATATATATATATATATATGTATATATATATATGAGAATGTGTTGTTTGGAACAGTGCCCACCTTACTGCAAGCAGGAATTATTACAAATCTCACAGTAAAAATTATTCTTGTGAGGATTTTTTTCCTTCATTTGTAATAAGAATCAGGTACTTTGTACTGTTCTTAGATAGTTAATACTTAAAGAACAAAGTTTACTCTTACTCTAATAAGAATTCCACATTAGATTAAATTAAGATAAGAATAGATAATAAAGGGATCAAACTTTATACCAAGGTATTATTCTACTGTTATTTATGTAGAATAATAAATTGCATACACACACACACATATATAAATATATATTTATAGACAAACACTGTGGATATGAGGCCACTATGATGAAAATATGTAGGTAGTAAAGATACATATAGCGGACATAGTTGTGTTTTTTTCCTCACGTTGACATGCAAATTATTGTAGGACCTGGCTTTGCAAGCGGATGGGAGTCAAAATTCCTGCCAGGTTCCTGACTTATATTCTGGAAGCCAAATCCCCAGAGTCCTCAGACCTTCTTCCAGATGCAGAGTGTAACTGTCAGCCAGATAAACATGCATTATTAGAAGGTTTTTGCTTTTATATCTAGGAATTATTTTGCATTTTATATGTAATTAGTCTGTAAAATGGATATACAGGAAGGACAACAGAAAGAAATTTGCCATGGCTGTTCCTCTGGCTTTGAGAAGTGGTGACACACCATGACTCACATCCACATTCCCCTGAGGAAAAAGGTCTTCCGGACACTGTCTAAGCATTGTACAGAGAAGGCACAGACCAAAACCAAGCCAAAGCCTGGATGAGCACACTACAGAGAGGAGGGGTACAAGGCCCTGAGCCCTGATTGTGCACCACTACAGAATTTATGGGCTTTTCTGACAGGCAGTAGCAACTCAGACTCCTGTGGTTCCTGACAATGTTATTAGAAAGAGCTGTAGGTGAAGATCAGAAATAATTTATTTATGTAATAACCAGCCCTACTGGAAGGCTTGGGTGAGCAAGGGCAGCAAGGCCATTGTTTGAATTCATGCAGTTTAAGAAAGTCATTTCACAGCTAACCTTGGAAAATAGTGTGGACCTTGTCGTCACTTTGTTTTCTTTTAGTATAGAAGTGGGTGGCTATATTTGTTGTGGAAACCTTGTAAAAGTAAACAGTGCAATTATTTTAATCTCTTAATATGTTTGGAATTACAGCTCATGGCTGTTCAAAACACTCTGGTCACTGGGGTTTGCATAACACATATGCCATAAAGTCAGCAAATGTCTACCATATGAGCAACAAATACAGAATGATAAAATAAATTCAAAAGAAGACCTTTCCAACCCTGGATACCCAGGAGATAAGGGAAGCAAAAGTGACAGCTGTCTTCAGCAAGAGAAAATCTATTCAAATATTGTTTTTCAAAGGATTCCTCTAAGTAAGGAAGATTTATTTTACCATGGGCATGCCAGAAATACCATGATGTTAGGAAAAATATTAGAAGAGTTATCTGAGACCCAAAACTCCACCATTCCATGAGTAATTATTAAAAAACAAATAAATGGATACTTCAGTCCTCAGGTACACAAAGTAAAGTAGAAGTAGGAAAGTTTTTGTCACATTTTCTCCTTTTGTCTAGGATATATTAATTTTCTATATTATTCAGCAAAATAGATTAGAGTCAGATCATGACAACCATATTCACGTTTCATAATGATTTACTCATTCCCATACAGATTACTGGGAGTACTTGTGGATTAAAAACGCCATTCACAGGTAGTTAGGTATGGTAATTTTACTAGCTGTGATTAGAAAAGAGCAATACTTTATAAGGCAAAGCACCCTGCTGGTGGTTTTTATTAAAATTAGATATATCCTAAGACATTCCACTTGATTATTATATGGGATATGGCAAAAATACTGGAGTATGAGAGCCTTTCTCCTCAATGTCTTAGCTCAGAGCTAGGATTGCTGCTGACTTTCAGTTCAGTAGGGAGGATTCAGTAAAACATTACTTAAAAGAAAGGCATGTGGTTAGGTTAAGATAATAAATATGGCAACTTGTTCACAGACATAAAGTGAAACTAGCATTTTTTTAAGATAGTGTTTCTCCATGAGAGTAAACTCACTTCCTAAAACACAGTTTATGTGCACTGTATCCTTGACCACATATGTGGAGTTGGATCCCATCAAATGCCCGTTTCTGGTCTCTGGATATATTATCCAAAAGGTCTGATATCACTCCCTAATCTGCTCTTGGTCCCTTGATCAGTCATCTTGCACAGATAAAAGTGCTTCAGTGCTATTTTTCAGTATCAACACACTTGTTTATTAAATTCCATTGAAACTTTCTCTTCTCTGCTAGAAACCAGCTTTGTGATTTAATAGAACATCAATTAAAAAAAAAAAAAATTGCTAGACAGATTTCTCAGCTTCACCACAAAAAAATCCATGAAAAATTTGAACACCTACAAAGATGGAAGAAAGTTAACACAAAACAAAAGAGGCAGTTACAACTTTTGTGTAAAAAGTAACTTCCCAAAAAGTACCACAAGAATTTTCAAAAGCCATCAGGATTTTCCTCCTATTGATCATAATTACTGTGTTTAGAAAGCACAAAGAATAAACTGAACATCACATCAAGCACTGAGCAAGTAGCCTCCAAGGATGGCTAAAGATAGATCACCTTCTATAAATTTACAACACAGCACGAGAGTACAAATTCCAGAAAGAAGTTGTTGAAGTACAGCATTAAACTCCTTTATAAATCATTTTTAGTGCAGGTAATTAAGCGGAGGCAAAAGCCATAGCAATTTGTATTAGATTTGGAACTGTATTTTACAATCTGTTGTGTAATTCCTTAGTCTACATGAAAAATTTCTGCTTGAAATTTATATTCCAAGTGAGAATAATATAGTCCATAAGTGAAAAATAGCAGGAGTAACTTGATGAATGGAAGTAAAGAGATGATTGTTCTCCCTGAAGTTTAAGATAAAGTTTGAAAGAGTAAATGTGAACAAAATTATCTTTTTGTTTTTTTTTTTTTTAATCTAACACAGCAAGAATCATGAATTGCAAATGGCTGAAAAATATTATATTGCATATGATACTGGTTTAAAATAGTGCTTGATTAATTCAGCAGCACACAGCCTGAGTCTCTTTAAGCAGTATAGACTTAGTAAATCATTCTCAAGGAGAGAAAAGCTGAGATTCAAAGAAAGCAGTGACTAAGCTAATGAAAACATATGACTGCAAGAAAGCTTTCTCAAAAGTGTTCATTTCATTTAAATTTGAACAATCAAACTATTAGAGATTATCAGACGTCTGTGGTTTTTTACTCTGCTTGCCCTCATAGGAACTGAATGTGTGTTAGAAAGTTAGCTAGTCAGCTCAGTGGGGTCTTGTTTGGGAAGAGAAAATAGAAATACAAAGAGGAAAGATTTTTATAATTTGTTTAGGACGTGTCTTTTGGCTGTTCTGAAGGATTTAAAAATAACATGACAAGATCAAATTACAAAGGAAGAATTAATCACTATCAGACCTAGAGAGTATAAAAATCTGTGTTTTACCAATTAATTAAAAAGGAAAAAATTATGAGATTGAGCAGAAAGTAATAAAACTATTCAAAGATTATGAAGGCTGTACCTGAAGATGTGTCAAGTATGTCTTGAATTTAATCTAACAAAGTTATTCTAATATTAACTCATTTCAGCCTAGTGTTTTTAAACTGAATCTAGAATATTGTTTTGCATTAATGGTATTTATAGTAAACTGGAAAAAAACCCAGTGCCATTCCCATCTGGAATATCCCACGTGAG
Source organism: Corvus hawaiiensis (assembly GCF_020740725.1). Taxonomy (NCBI): domain Eukaryota; kingdom Metazoa; phylum Chordata; class Aves; order Passeriformes; family Corvidae; genus Corvus; species Corvus hawaiiensis. The sequence goes on along the minus strand of NC_063216.1, from coordinate 72,097,062 downwards.
CAAGCCATGCTGTGCTGTGTACATTCTCTCTGGGCTGAGTTATCTGTGAAGGGACATTTCTGCATGTGAACAACTTGAGGAAGCAGGAGTTGGGATGCACCTAACAAACACATTTTCAGCTGAAGCTGGAAGTAGTGTAAGGCTTTAGAAATTCATCTACTAAAAAACATTGAACAGCAGAGTTTTACCTTAATGGTTGAACTCCACTTAATGGTTGAACTCCACTTCTGTAATGGGACCTGAGTTTGCAGTGGTGTCTTTCTAAAGATGGAGGTCATGTGGGGCCAAAAGAGAAAGGAGGAGCCCAAACACATTGGGGACTTGATGCAAATTCTGACACCAATAGACAAAGTCAACAGCAAGGCTCCCTGTGGTTTCAGTGGCCCCCTGATGTATATTTGAACTTTTGCAGGCCTAGCAGGGCCAAGCCAAAGCTCTTGAGTTTCAGTTATGATTCATCTGGCAAAAGCTGCTGTTAAATCTATTCAACAACTAAAATGAGACGTTGCTAAAATCTCCTTGGCAAGTAACTGCTACACTGGAGCTGTCTTTCAGAAACATCCACAACTGCAGTTGGTTAGGATTGGTTCTTACTGCTGTTCACTGGGAGATGAAAAGAGGGGAAGTCTGACTGGGGATGAATATTGGAGAAAGTAATTTTAGTCTTTAGAAAGGAAGGAGGTAATTTTAGAAGTTCAGTAGCTTCTGAAATGTACATATATATGTGTGCATACATACACACACACATACATAGCATGTGTATATAAATACATATACATACACAGAGCATGTGTATATATGCACATATAAATCTACATCTACATATCTAAGAATGTAGAAATATTTTCCCAACTTGTGTCAAGTTCCTTTTCTCTGAACACAAACCATTAAGCACTCTGCAAGTGTGCCAAATGCTGCTTTGAATAAAAAGGGAACGACTGACATTGTTTCCAGCCCGCCAAAATAAACCCACCCCGGCTGCTGAGATGGAGACTAGTGGGACATATGTGTGTGATAACCTCATTCCAGACCAAATCCAACCACGATACTAAGGTGTAATTTGAATAATAAAAAAGTTAACTGTAAATCAAAACACATTTTATGCCTGGGAGGCAATTCTGAGCTTTCTCCTTCTTCCTACTCCCTTCCTGTACCCTTCATTACAATATAATCAATTAGGAATGAGCTTGAATCAAAACTAGGATGCCAAGAAGCTCTGAACACTGAAGAAAATTTGAAATTGCATAATTCCACATTCAGTGGATGATTACACATTTCTGGCAAAATTTTGGTAAACCCAGGCAAGGTGTGTTTTCACCAAAGGGTAGCTTTCACGTGAGTGGATTGTTTTTTGCCTGTGACTCGATTAGTAGTAGCTTTCTATGTGACTTCCTGCCCCTTCCTACTTGCAAAGTAATGTGCTATGTCTTTAATCTCCTGCATAATGGTTTATGCTACAACATTTAATGCATATTTGCAGTTAGCCAGAACGCCACGGTCAGCAATCACAATTGGGCTGGAAAGCAACAATGAATTAAGCTGTGATAAATTAATCACTTGGAAACTTGTGAACATGTCCTGAGGAACTTATGGTTGCCCCTTAGCAGAGTATTTGTTCCACTCTATCATTTTAATGGCTTTAGCCTCTCAGCACTACCGTGACAAAGGCAAATTCCCTTGTCTTGCTTTCTTTTTTTTCTAAAAAGGAGATTTAAGTCACAGAGAGGAATGGTCACATAGGATGCATATGTCTGAAAAGGAAATTAAGGCTTAATCTTCTCAATATTATGTGGATTCATTAATTGCTGGACAATTCTTCCTCTTGGGTTACTTTCAGCCATAAGTTTTTAGGCATTTGGGCGGATGAAGAGGGCAAGGAGTCATATTAACATTAGGAATAAAGAAGACCAGATTCAGATAAAATAAGAATTGGCTGAAATCCTTCCTCAAACCTCAAAGCCCTTCTGAGGTTTGAAAAAGTTTAGTACACTCCTTTTATTTGCTTCATCTGGTTCAACTGCACTTCCTGATACTGGAGTGGGGAACAGAACAGTGCAAATACCACTGAAAAGCTGAGGTTTGACTGTGTTTTGCCAAGTGTACACTCCCTCAGTGTTTTTGTTGAGGATGCTTTTCAAGATTGTTTTTATTAGGTTTCTATAAACAGAAAAAACAATACCAGCACAGTACACTCAGATATCACAGATTTCTGAGCATCAGGCCTAAAGAATGCTGTGTTATGTGGACTAGACACAGCTCCCTGGGCTCTGGATTTGCTATCAAGCCCTTTGGGTGCACCCTGGCATTGCTTCAGGAAGGCCCTAGGGAGCCCATAAATGTGACATCACCTACTTAAAACCTTTCATGGTGGCTGTCAAACATATGGAAAAAACTGGGATGGAAAGAAAGGAGGTGCAGATTCACTACCGATGAAATCTTTTTATTTTACTGATGTTCTTTCAAACATAATTTCTGACAGTCACAGAAACACCAGAACCACTTCTGGGATGTCTGAATTAATCATATATTGGTTATACATTTGTCAGATTATTGGAAAAATATTTTTGAAGAGCCCATACATGCATGCACATCTGTATTGTCATCATCAATCTCCCTGAAATCCAGAAATCAGAGGAATATCTCCTTGCAATGTTCAAGTTGAGGTTTTAAAAAAGTCATGCATGTGTTCAAGGTATTCCAGAGTCACCGTGAGTTTTAGGGGGTTTAGCTGCTTTTTTTCACCTCCCCTGCCCACCCTTTAGTATCTATAAATATGATAATCACAAGTGAGGGTTTGTGATTGAAAGATCCTGGCAATTTTCGGTCTAGATGAAATGAGTTACTGCTATCAGACAACCATCTAGAAACCTCAGCAATTCAATTAGCACTAATTGAAATGGTAATTGATAATGTCAGCTCAATGGCCCCAAAACAAATGAGCCTTAAATCTGAACTGTTCCCTTATCTCCAGTACTTAGATTTATATCCTGGAAATGCTTATTGACACAAAAATGCATTTGTTGGCAAATTCATTGGAATAATTACTGGAAGTGTATCAAATGAAACTGGAAGAAATGTAGAACTGAAGAAGGACTCATGAATGTATGATAAGGTATAACTCTGCCCTGATAGGAGGGAAAGTGAAATGTCCAGATGCTGTTATTTAAAAATAGGATTCATTTTCCCTAACTTTAGATTTTTATAACATAAGCTTCTACTTCTTAGCTAAGGTTTCAATTCAGGGGTCTAGTAACTGGCACCTAGAGCCATTTCTGTTGACCCATGAAATCCTGTCTGATCCCCAGCTCCTGCTCCAGAAAGTCACAGATTTTCTGGGAGTCCTATGCCATTTTTTCCAGCTCCAGATGCATTTTTGGGATGCTACAGAGCACCTCAAATGGCAGTGGATACCAAAGTTGAAGCAAATTAATCATGCCTGTGGTGCTTACACTCTTTTTAGGGGAGCAGAGATCTTTATTCAAGGAACCAGTGTCACAGTCTCTGGCTGTGATGGTGAGAGTCTGCCCACATGTAGATCAGCAGTGTAGTTTGAGATGCCTTAGGACTGGCCTAAGTACAGGTCACCCATAATTCACATCCCTCAGCAAATACCACATTCAACCCAGGGCTGCTCAAATGGCACAGGGTACCTACATGTGGACAGCTGAAATGAGCCCATATATCTCTGAATTGGGAGCTATATCTCACATTTAATGTTAGGGGAAGTTAATCCTGTCATTTATGTCCCTGCTTAGGAGTATCTCCTGGATGTATTGTGTGATTCAATACCAGGAATCCATGCAAAGAGAAGGCATCAGTTTTCTGTACTGTGGACACAGCACTCCCACTGAGCTTTGAAACTGAGGATGTGGAAATGAGAATGGAACTAATACGTGGGGATCTCAGTAGTTTAAGTTTCTAACCTTAACCTCTAACCTTCTCTTAGTGGGTTATTTAAGCAGCTGACCTGGCTGGATTATTGACATAAATCTGTCTTTGAAATAACCATCCTGAGCTGTGTCTATACTGAGCTATCATGGTAAACTTATACACTCAGAACAAATACGTAAGGAACAGAGAACAGAGGGTCAAATCCCTAGCTGAAGGAAATTCATCAAGTATCTGGCTAAGCATAAGTCCTTGTAATGGAAAACTGTAGCAGAAAATCTGTTTCCACAGTTACTGAAGGGATGTATGTACACATGACACCTGGTGCGCTCCAGAGGGAAGCCATAGGACAAATGACTTTCCTAAACTTGTAATTTATTGAGACTGTGGTCCAGAAAGACACTTAAGACACTTGCATCTGAGTATCTTTCATCATTGCTGTGAAAAGGAATAGGCCTGCAATCGTGCAAGAGTTTAAACATCTTATTTTAGTTTGTCAGAAAACTACTTTGTCTGGCTGATCTATTAAGCTGCTTTACCCAGCTGGAAAACACTGTGCACTTTCATGTCCTATATTATTCCACCACTCTGTTTATTTTGCCCATTAATGAAAATGCTTTCAGAGTGGATTAGATATAATCAAAATATTATGATCTCCCCACCTTCAAAGTTTGGCAGAACATAAAGCACAGGCCAATGCAGCTGACCAGCCAAGGAACAGATTATCTGTGAGAGATAGAGAGTGTCATGTTGCTGTTGCAAAACAACCCCCTGCATGTGTGAGTGGCTGGAGGGAATGCATTAGAGAAATAAACTTGCAAAGAAAATAGGATATATTTGTAAGCATAGAATGCCCATCTGAGTTACACAACCTAACCACTGCCTATGAATACCACTTGAAAACCTGCTAATATGCACCAAATAAACTCTAAAATGAGGGTTTAATGACAAGATGACAACTCATTTCCTAAATGACTCAAACTTCAGAGAATATCAAAGGTTACCAAAGGTGACTATCTATGAATGAACAAAAATGTGTGTTAAAATTTTTAGAAAGGGTAGCAACTTCAGACATAAAATTTATTTTGACCTAATGCTCCCATGAGCAATTAACAGTTCCATATTTCCCACATAACAACAGATAGGATTTTTCTAGTGGATGTAAACTGCAAGCTTACAGAGTGTAATGTTTGTATTATGGATCATTATAATGATCAAATCATTATAACACACTGAAGGCATCTAAATATGAGCAATGCCTTATAAAAATAAATGAGAACAGAGTGGATATTCATATAGTTCCTTCTCCAGAGGCAAACAGGATTAAGTAACTTAATGAATGATGATGAAAAGACAAAGCACTGCAGTAAACTCAGTCCTGCTGTAAATGCACACAACCCCATTGACAACTGAATCTGTTCTTGTCCAAAGCCGTATTTAGGATGGAAGGTTTCCATCCCCATGGTGCATTCATTACTTCTGTCTCACACTAAAGCAGCTCCATTGCTTTCACTAAATGGAGCATGTCATTTTCTTAAATAAGTGCCTGGCCATAAAAAACTCCAGCATATATAGAACATTGGTTGAGAAAAACAGCTTCCTATTCTGATTCGTGCCTTTGATTTCACAAGTCCTATTTCTATCAGCAATCACATTTACAGCACATTTGTTTTAATTCCCCAAAGCACTACATTTATATGAGTGAACAAACTAATGTATCAAAACAGAGAGTCCTGATGTGCCTCCCCAGTTAAGCTGATGTAAAACACTTGACCTCAGCTCTTCAGAAAGTACAGCAGGTATATTGCAGGCTCAGACAGCAAAAGTGGAAATGTGAAGTTCTTGCTATCAATCCAAGTATTTTGGGACTTAGCTTTACCAGAGATTTCTCTCCTGGAGCTGTGACACAGAATCCAGTCTCTCTCCAAGTTTCTAGAAATGCCAAGCCTCAGGTACCAGAGTTCCTACAACAGTTCAGGGTTACAAGAAAAAGTGACCACAGACTTCACTGACACATTGCTGGGTTCTCATTCCCCAGCTATCAACACCTTTTGTTTCTTTTGCATACTGAAGTTCCTGCCTGGAACATTTGCTTGGATTTCCTTTCTACAAAATGTTTGAGAACAAACAAGAAGTTGCTACAACACCGAAGTTTCTGGGGGATTGGCACATTTGCTGTGTTCAGTATAAATTGAGAATATAAAATTTTCTGATGGGTCAAAATAAAGTCAAGTGTTTTGTTTAGTTATAAAACCATGTTGCCATGACTGCATAGTTTTCATTATAGATATGATTACATCAGCACCATGGTTTATCGCTAATTGTCAGATCATGATGTAACTGTTATTTCCTGCTGGTGACTAGGAATTTTGAAAGTATGTCTATCTCTTTCTTTGTGTACAAAGAAGTTTCATCAATGTCAGAAGCACTTGTGTAAGATATATGGGGAGGAAATCCATTCAGTCTGGGTGTTAGAAGGAGAGAGTGTTGAGCAGATTTCTAGAAATGATTGAATGTTTGCAGCAGATTTCATAAGCCACAGTGGGTTCCTCCAAAAGATGTCACTTTACACCTCAGGAACAAGTTGCCTACTCCTATACAGGTGTGCATTAAACTGATGTGGAGGTAACTGAGGTTTCTCCGTGCATTTTAGAAAGTACTGGATTAGAAGTATGATCCATTTCTGCTCTGATCTCACAGAATGCAGAAATACCAATATGAGTAGTAATGGGTACAAATCCAAATGACTTGCTCAAAACAGTCCATATTCTATAAAACTTAACCTTACTGCTCTGTGCATCTTTACCCAGTCTCTTCTGGGATGGAATTACTGTGTTTGCTTCATGGATGCATAAGAAAGGCGTTCAGATAAATGGGCATACCTTAATGGTTGCATGATGAAGTGTATGCAAAATAAAAGATATAACCTTTGTTACTGTTAATCCTGCGTTTAACTGAATTAACTGAAGCATGGAACCAGGGTTAGGAGAGGAGTGTATAGCAAAAAAGACAATATATATGCATTTAAATGAGGGGAAAGGTGGAAATGTATGGTTAATAAAGACAATGGGTCACTCCTTGCTCTCCAATACAAGATAAATAAAACAACTCTATTTTCTTTCCAACAAATCAATCAAACCACTGCATGAGTACAATGACACCCTATTGATTCTTATGGTTTCCAGAATGAATGTGAAGTTATGTGTGTTTTGCTTGGCAGAATTGAATCTTCCCCTCAAATCCCACCAGCCAGGTCCCAAGACTTATCTTTCTCTGTCAGAACCCCCTGTAAATCATTATTTTTCATTTGAAGGATCTCTCCGAAACCTTTCCTGCTCTTCTTATTCCAGGCATCTGCAGGGATGTTGTGTGTTTTTGGAGCATGAGGAAGTGCTGTCTGTTTTCAGCTCCTTTGCTGTCCCCACCCAGAAGCCACTAGCATTTTTGAAGAAAAGTTGGAATACTTCCTTCAGCACCCTTCTCCTTCTGACTTTTAACTGCATGGGAATGTGAAGGGAAGCACCAAGACCAAGGGCATGGCTGAAGTGCAGCTCCTGGGTAAGGAAGCAGCAGGTGAGGCTTCTCACTGTTCCCCCACACACTTTGCTGTGTTTACAGTTTGATTCAAGGTTTTGTGGCTCCACCATATCAGACCTGACCTTGAACACAGGCTGCTAAAGCCCTGTGAGGAAGGAGAGGAGCTGCTGACCCTGTGGATGCGCTTGAAGAGTTGACACCTCCTTGACCACGATGCTGTTTACTTGTCTTTAAACTCTTGTTTACTTATCTTTAAAAATGTCCCTCTTAGAATGCCGCAGAATGGACACTGGCTGGCAACAGCTCACATTTTCCCCAGAGGGGACAGGTGAACACTGCTCCTGCACAGTTTAGTGGCTGTGGATCAGCACTATGAGCTCTTCTGGATCTTTTAATGTATCTACAGTGATGTTAAAGAGAAACCGATTTTTTTCTTGGAGTTGTGCTCAGACAACTTAAAATGGCACTTAATACACTCTGCCATCTATTGTGCTATCAGTGCTCAAAAGCCAAGGAATGCAGAATCCCCTTTTTCCCCTGATCTTATACAGTTAGAGCAGAAGGGCAGGATCTGTAACTGAACTGCTTATCAGAAGTGATCTGCTTAATAATAATTTCTGACTGTGTTGGACTTCTATGCCATTGGAAATTCTTACTTCCATTTTCATAGATGATTTATACACATTCTTGTGAAAAAAAAATCGTGGAATTCATTGCTGTAAGTATTAATTTATAAATATTATAATTGAAAAAACTAATACAATTATCACATGACTAGGAAACAAAGGCCAGCCTGGATCCATAAAGTCTTCCAATTTCTACATTCTTGTGCTTTAATCAATATTTATGCAAAAAAAAAAAAAAAAAAATAGATCTACCTACTGGTTAAACACTTAGCAGTCTATCTTTCTTAAAACATTTACATCCAGTTCAGTAGCAAATAAATGTTAAAACCATCAACATTGCTTTTATGCACTGTGGTCATGCTCCTGACTTCTCTGCTCAGCTTCATCCATGTGTAGAAAGAAACAATACAGAACGGGACTTGTTAATGTAATTGCCCTGTCACTGATGAATGTTACAATAAAATACTGTTAAGGGTTAAGGAAAAGGACTCTTTGCAGTAATGCTGGTTAAGTGTTTGTGGGATGGCAGGAGAGTTGGTGAGATAGTTCTGGCAGAGAAACTCTTGGGCTTCTCTCTAAAATTTAGTTTAGCAGTTGCTCCACTTGAGTGGATCTTTTAGTGCCTTAAAATATTTGGTGTCACAATACATTTATTTCAACTACATTTATTGCATCCAAACATTTCTGTTTAGTCACATTGGAAAAATGAGATTGCTGGAAGTCTTCTGTATGCTCATTTCTTCTTCCAATTTCTCATTTGCTTGAGGCAAATGATTTTCCGAGAACCTCGTATGTGATTAAAGATGCAATAATTCTTCCCAGAAAAAGCAATAATAACCTCCAGCAGTATCACATTCCCACTTCTTAATTAAGGTTCTATGCTTTTGTTATTTGTTGACAGTAACCAGCATGCACATACTTCTGCATAATTATACCACGGGTTCATTAGGATCCATGCATATGTATGTGTTTGCCATTCAGCACTCACATCCATCCAAGCCTGACAAATCGTGTCAATGAAAATAAAAATAGTCTTAAAAAATGAAATCTAGTAAGATATGGGTAAAAGCAATTGAACATTTTAGGGGAATTGGACTTTATGGAGATCATTTTTCCACACTACAGAACACAAATGTTCCTAATATAAATTTGGGAAATGTACAGTAACAGCTGAGGTACAAATTGTTATATAGACAAGGTTGAAATTCTGCTCCTGATATTTCTCAATGTGACTTGCAGTTATTTTGCAAGGGTAACCTTGGATGTCACACTGGGATTTAACATGACTTTTTAACAGAAAAATTTCTGCAATCAACAACAAAACCCAAAAGTGTGAAGTTTAATGACTGTGGCCTGAGAGACTTTACAGTGATGCCTCATTTAAAATGTCCTGTGCAGCTGCATCTGTCAGGGCACATCTTTAACAAAAATCTCTAGAGACTCTTAGGACCAGATAGATTTTGCATCTGTTTAAACATTTAGCTGAGACATTTAAGAAAGGAGTTCGATTATTGTAGACTCTTCATTAGAGTTAATGAGGACAGATAAAGACCTGCAGAGGGAGAATTAGTTGTTAAGTAGATTGAAAAAACCCTGGTATGTACATGGAGCTGAAGCACCCTCTGAGATGCACAACTTCCTCTTGACTATTGACTGGCACCTGAAGTGGAGAGGAAGGAATCCAGCCTCCAGAGAACTACTTCTGCCTAAGCATCCTCCCCAGTGTAAATATTTCAGTGACTGTGTCAATTCTGAGTTCTGTTTATGCTCTTAGGCAAGCAGCAGCTTGGATCCTGCTCCCTCCTTGGTCTGGAAAACGACAACTCATTTCTCTGAAAAGTGACCTAAGCACCCATAACTGAGATTGCAGTCACTATTTACTCCTTCTGCTGAGAATATATCACTGTGCAGACACTAACGCAGAAAGAAGAAAAAAACCCCAAAACCCCAAAAAGATGACTGCCTTTAGCTGAGGTACAGCAGCATTAATCTGTACTGGGCTGGGGACAATGCCTTGAAGCTAAATCCAGGAGTTTCAACACCCAACTGCTGATGTTTCACACCTGTTTCCTTTATGGTTCTGCTACGTAAATACCCAGTTGGGACTGGATATTTACTTGGTGCAGGAATCATTGGGAAAAAAATCACCTAAGTCTTGACACATCAAGGACAATGCTGAAAAAAAGCCATGTAAAATACCTTTGGACATAACTCTTAGGTATATGATAGCTCAATGTGATGGATTAATCTGAATTCAGCCAGTGAGTTGGGAAAATATCTTCAAATTAATCTTCTTTGTATTCTTATGTGATTGTCTTGTTCTAAGAAAAAAACCTTATTAAGTTGAATTTTATAGGGTTCTTTTATTATTCAAATTTCAGCAACATTTATAAAAAGAAGGGAAAAACACGGTAGATAAATTTCAGCAGTACTATGTGAGGTCCCATTCCCAAATTACAAAGAAATGTTCGTTCAGAGTAGGATCTTGAAATGTAACTTGTTATAAACTTCCCGGAAAAAGAATGGAGCAGAAGAGATTTCCATTTAAGGGCTTTCCAGGATATGCCAGCTGCTATTAGCTATCTGCACTGAACAGCTACAGAATGCTAGAGTAAAGCCTTTAAGTATGATCCTAATTTAATTTAACTTTCTGATATTTATTAAATGTTGCTCTGTTACTGAAATCAGAATTTTCAGTTGACGCATCTTTTTCAATCTCAAAGTCTTTTTTGATGAAGCTGATTCTGAATAATGTTTCTGCTCCTAAGACAGCTCTCATTTAGGGCAGTGATTTTTAAGAGCAGGAAACTGGAACATTTTCAAAGCATTCAGAGCACTTTCACAGATTCCCCAGGGTTTCTGAGAAATGTCTTGACTGGTTGAATGAACTACTCTGAGTGCTGGTAATTCGTGGATCTAAAGAGAAGGCTGTAAGGTAGTAGCTAATATTAGCCAAGAAAGCTCTGTGGTATCCTTATGTTTGAACCATGAGAGTCCCAAGAGAGTTCATAACATCTGCCTAGAACTCTAACAAGGTTAACTCTACTCAATGCTCACTCAGCTTTTGTAAAATAAATCATGACATAATAGTAAATTAAGTATTCCACTTCCACAGCTTTATGCGCAGATCACCGAGTTCAGCTATAAAGCTATCATCTATTTCCAGATACTTAACATTTATTTTTCCTTCCATAATCAAGAATTACGATCATAATAAATAAAGCTCAGTTTACTCTGCTGTTATTCTATGGCATCCCAGTGATGTGAAACACAAGCAAGCAAGGTTTTATTGTCAGATACAAATGTCCAACATCCCTTTAAACATCTCTGTGTACATGCACTTCCTGTGGGTTGTATAAACCCATCTAGTAAAACTGCTGCTGTAATGAGACTGAAGTGTAAAACTCAACAGAAAACATATTTTTATTGAAGTGAAATGGAACTCATGTCTGATTATGCTGTCTTTTTAAAAAATCATCACCATGATATGCTCTGGGGAATCTCTGCAAGGCTTTCCAGTCTATACAAAAATAAGCTATTGAAGTAAGAATAATAAACAGTTAATTAAGTGGTCCTTCTGCATGGCAGCTACTGGATACTGAAATAATATGGAATTCTCACAAGTCATATTGTCGACTTTACTGGTTTGGGAGGTTTTTTGTTGGGTTTTTTTTTGTGTGCTATTTTTGTTTTCTTTTTCTTTAAGGCAAGCACTGTGAATTTTTTTAAAAAACATTTGGTAAGAGCAAAGCACAGATGCTTTATGGGCAGCTCATTGTCCATAGTGTTTTATTCATGCTTGGTTCACAGAATTACCCAGTAACTATTTCCCCTCAATATTTTTTAGATTAGTAAGAAATCATTAAATGGAGATTTCAGAAGAGTGTTCATAGTAGTTTTGGGGTTTTTGTTAAGTTTTTCAAGCCACCATTCATATGACAATTTCTCTAGGACAGTTTTTGAAGACAAAAGACTTAAAAAAAAAAAGATTTTAATTGCTTATGAACAGTGCTAGAACCAGGGGTGCACTCTTTTTAAACCATGCTGAGATTCAGATTGAGCTTGTCAAGTTTCAGCACTAAAATTTATGTATGCAGCCTCAGTCAGCGGGGCATGCTCATTCCATAGTGCAGGGAAATAAATGGAGAACTCCACTGGGGCATTTGTCTTGTGTATTCTCAAAACCTGTCTTCAGACATATCAAATCATCTCTTAGCAGTGCCTGTATCTTTGGACTGATGAAAAAGCAAGCTTTGGTGGTTAATTTAGTCCAGAAATCTATTTTAAGCCACAAAAGTACTGCCAAAATGAATCCTACCCTGAATGAGAAAAGAGAGATTTCTAAGTGTCTTTGTGTATTTCTGTTCAGAAGTTCCAATATTTTTTGCATCAATTAGATATTCCTGAAGACTCTCTGGACTGCAGATAGTAACAGGCTCAGTTCTGGATGTGTGCTCCTGTCTTTTGGGACATAATTCTGAAAATCAAAACCCCTGCACAGGTATGAGGTGCACTTACCTTAAGCATCTCAGTTAAGCCAAAATTATATGTGATTTCATGCTTAGACTTACAGAACAACAGAATTTTGAATTGTGTAAGATTGGACCTCTGGAGATTCTCATGCCTACCCCCCTGCTTAAAGCAGGGATAAATAGAGCAGGTTGCGCAAGGTTGTGTCCAGTCCAATTTTAAGTGTGTCCAAGAATGAAGACTCTATAGCCTGCCTCTCTGGGAAACCTTAAATATCTATAGTTTTGTTTTATATGTTCTTTAATTTTATTATTTTAATGCAATTTTGTAGGAATAACTACTTGTTTGGTAACTATATTCAGAGAGATGGCTGCAGCTACTGTGGATGTATCAAAATTAGTTTTAAACTCTCTGCTTTGGGTTTTGGTAATAAAGCACTAGCAACAGAAAGTGTGCCTTTGAAATGAAATAATTTTACTTTTATTTGATTTTTGCAATCCTGACCTCTCTTCCTGTGATACAGAAGCAAGGTTCATCAATATAGTAGGTACTGAAAAAGTATTAGAAATATTTTTATCCTTACAGAGTTCAGTCACTAGTGGAAATGCTGCAAAAATTGTGAGGGGTATTGTTATGTTTTGAGAGCTAAATATTGCATGTATTGCTTTTTTGTAGTCATGGGCTTTTTTGAGAAGAGCACACTGCATTGGTGAACTGGCTGAGATGTTAGAAGACACACTGTCCTAAGACGAAAGAGTAAAAATGACATGTGAGAAATGAAAAGCAAAAAAGAAAGTGCATTAAAAACAATGTGAGAGAGAAAAACCATGATTAATCTAATGGAGTGACAACAGGCATTCACTTGTGATCTAGCAGAGCTGAGCTGCCTTTGCAGACAGAGTAGAGAATAAGGCATTTCTAAAGCTCAGTTCAGTCGAAAGCAAATACCTGGAAGCATTCAGACAAATTGTGTTACAATTTCTCCCCACTGACTGCAAATAGAGCCCAGAGTGACCAGCTCAGCTATTGACACCTATTAATATAAATGCTTAGAGTTACGTGAGACAAATCCCACTCTGACAGTCTGCAAGAGGATGTCTTTTCCAATCCTCTCTTTCTCTCTCTGGGGTAAGATGGAATTTCTGGGAAATCTGGACTGTCACAAGAAAGGAAGTTACAACTACAGCAAAAACCTTTGGGTGTATAAAGAGCCTACGAATTTTAGGCCTCAAAACACCCTTAACATCAACAAAAATGGATTGCTTTTGTTTCCTAGGATTAAAAGGATAGCTCTTTTCATGCAAATTGTTGGTTTAAACCTCTCAAATATCTGTATTGCTTTTCAGAGGGAAATGACTAGCAAACCATGCTAGAGATCATATCCTCTATCATTAGTTCACTTGAACAGAGGGAAGCTGTATGAGGAGGTAAAGTCCACACTGTGTTACCACTGTGCAGAGACAACATGAGCAAAGGAAATGCTTAAGGAACCTGTAACCCAGCCTCACTGCACAGAGACAATAACAGGGCAACGAGCCCCGCGTTATCCTGTTATACAGGGTAACAAAAACTAGCTTAGTTCAAAGATTATAGACTTCCCAGGTCTCCTGCATGAGGGAAAGGTTTATATAAAGAACAGAAGAGAGTTCACTTTTAGTTGACTTCTGGAGGATTCTGTTTTTCCCTATTAAGTCATTCTGGGAATAGAGTGTTTCCATAAATTTAGTCTTCCTGAAGATATGTAGGGTCCTATACTGAGGACTGAAATGTATTTCCTCTTTTCAGGATCAGTTAAGTGTTATGAATCAAGCAAGAAAGTAAAGTTACATTCTGGAAAGAGTACATATTGTGTTGCTACAACTTCCCAGCAAGAGTTAGGTGAGCAATAAAGCTGTAATCCATTAGTGGTGCTGAGACAGGGCAAAGAACTGGCTTGTTCTCTTTCAATGAGGTTATTTCATAAGGTAGATTGAGTTTATTAAGAATAGAAAGTAACTTTTTATTTTTCTCTTTAACTCTGTAAGTTCTCATGTTAGTCTTAAAAAATCTGTTCTTCCAAATCTGCTTGCTGAGAGCTACACATTAGCAATATACACTGTGTTAACAAGCCATCTGACCTCTTTAAATATGTGCCTATGTAGTCTAATAATATTAAAGAAAGGGATTCAAATACAAATGATAGACTGTTTTATATCTATAGGGAGAGAGAATCCAGTCATTAGGGATGTGGGATATGGGGAAAGACACACGGCTGTGTAGGTCTGGATTAGAAAACAGCTTCCAACTGCTTCTGTCTTTGATCCTGTGGAATTTATTGGCTTTGTTCTTGTAAAGTCATAGGAGAGCTGGTAGGGAAGAAATATAAATCTGTTTGAACCCCCAGAAATACCAGGTGTACAGGATTAAAGTAAAACCTTTAAAAAGTTCGTATCAAGCAGACTCTGTGAAGCATATAACTCTGCTCTATTCTTCCCTGGGTAAAAATTCAGTGAAAGTAAAAAAAAATTATGCAGTGTGTAAGTACAGAAGGTTTACAATTTTCCCTTCTGTAGTCAGCATTTAAATTGGATGGACATGGGCCAGTGGCTGGAAGAGTAGAAGTTACATGGGACAAGTTAATATACATTGGCACAGAGCGTTGTATTCAGGCTTGCTTGCATAGCTCCTGCTGTTGTTATTAAAAGCTCTGGATATCTATTATAGAGTCATGTACTTTAGCAATCCATACTGTGGAGAATTTTACTGAAACAAAATTATTACTTTCTTCTAGTAATGACTTTTCTAAATGCCCTTTTCTTACCATAGCAAAGTTATTTGAAAAATGTGATTTGTCCTGCAACTTCAGACCAAAGAAACATACATATATAAACAAATAGACCTTTTTTCTTCTTCTCCATTTCTGTACAACTACAGTATTTAAATGCCTTAAAACCATTGCTCCAACTGGCTGCTTAGTGTGCCATTTCCATATTTTATATCAATTACTGAAATAAAAATATTCTGTGCTTCTTTTGCTGACCACAAGCTGAATACTAGCTTACCACCATGAAGGTTTGTTTGTTAATGTTTTGCTGGTATGAAGCTGAAAATATTCTCCTTTTTATGAATTGGAGTACCTATGGCTGGATCCATTCTCCTTTTTCATTCTTTGTCATCTTCCTATGTAAGCATCTTCCTGCTCTAGTATCACCATGTGGTTCTGTAGTTTGATCCTGATCATGCGGCTGAGCTTATCTGTGCATGACAATCCTCCAGTTACAATGATCATAAGTATTGTGATCATGGTTAGACACATACAAAGGAAACATGTAACAAAAAGAAGCACTTTCTCTCTCTTTCTTTCTTCGGACAAAAAAATAGGAATAATTTCTGTTCTTTCTGGAAAGTAAACAAAGATTCTGACTTGACGACTGCATTTGGAGTAGGAGTTGGCCACGAATTTGTTACAGCTTGACTTCTACATATGCGTGAGGTATCTAAGGCACTGCTGAAGTCCTTGAAGATCGAGTCAATACAGTCAAGAGGGCTGAAGAGGGAGGGATGTCACCTTTGTTTTTACTTTTGTTAAGCTGTCTTCACCAATATTTTTCATGCAACTTTGCTCCCTTTCTCTGTTATCTGCTACCAAAGACATCTTGCCAGTAGTGATGCAATGTAGAGAGAGTTTTGCAGCAGATTGGATGTGCCCACACATGAAGACAGCAACACCTCCTCAGCTACTGCTACCACCTTCTCTCTCTTCCACTTTTGTTCCTGCTACATCAGTCCTCTGATTACTCCCTTTGCAAAGCTGAGGTAATGCTGCAGAGGAGCTGAACTGAGGGGTCAGAGCTGGGAGAAGATCAGGACCTCAAGGTGGCCTCCATCACCCACAAGTGTGACCTAGAGGGATGCAGTTCTGGACCACACTGCAGCAGTCACTGTACAAACTGAAGAAGCTCACCCCCATTCAAAACAACTTTACTCATCTTTCTATCAGGAGCAGTCCTGACTTGTGCCATGTTTCAAGGCATTTCTGAAAGAGTGGGAATTGACGCAAAGCAAATGCTTATCAAGGATGTGAGAAATGAAACACTATTTGTAGCTACAGCACAGCACTTGAACTGGTTTAGTTCCCACCACAGATGCAACTTGACAGACCAAAGCAGCAATGCACACTTCAACATGCGCCCAAATTGGTCTTAAAAATGGCTTTTTTTTTTTTTTTTTTAGGGTGGGGGAAATCAATTGGTCCAATTAAAAATGCACTCAGAGAATGTAGGGGTTTTCTTCTTCTTTCTTGTCTACTGTCTAGTTGGGGAAAATGGAGGAAAAGGATAAGCACATTGGTTTTTTGAAGAATAAATCAAGATGAAAAGAACTTTTGGGGAAAAATTAAAAAAAAAACCAGCAAAAGAAAACACAACCATAGCTTCAGAAAGAATCAAATTAAATATTTCTTTCATCCTTTCTTGTGACTGAAACTATTTGCTACAGCAGTATTCACGGATTTAATTGTTCCTAAATTACATTCATGGAAATTGCTGTATTGGTCTGAAAAAGCCAACAGAAACAATTTTAATAGTTAAAGGCTACCATTAAAATGTCTTCTGGGAAATTATTTTCTTGAGTTCTCATGGCTGTCCGTGATGATGTGGCAAAATGTCTGGTGCATGTGGGAATCCAGGTATTAAGACTGTAGTTGTGTCAAAATTCCAAACAAAATTAACTGCTTCGCTTAAACCCATAGATATTTCATATACAAAATAGTTAGTTTTATTTTCTCAATGGCTTTACATTTTGTGTGCAAAACATATTCTTCAAATATGGATAGTAGCACCTATACCAAGTGCCATTTTAATCTGATATTATTGGGAAATATGAAGTTTCCTTCCCATCTGTTTCACTGGAAGCTCCTGCAAATTCTACTCCCTGAGAGAATTTTGTCTGGGAATTGTGGCTTGGTTTATGCTAATTTAGGTTCTTGTTAGTGCTCCATGGGGCCGAATCACTGTCGTGTCTGATAAGTTTCCCTGTTATTTGTGGTGGATATGTACATAATCTAGTTTCACCTGGGGTAAAGACTACGTTATTCTTGCTGTTTCTGAAGTATTCTGGATGCTCAGAGTTAAGTCATGCAAAAACAAAACATGAGAACTGAAATCTTGGAATCTTTCCAGTGTGTATCTGTTTCATAGAGAGAGATGAGACAAAAAAAGGGAAAATCTCATTGTTGGGGGTTTTTTCCTACAATTCCATAATATTCTGTTTATTTTAGAATGATCCTTAACTCTGTAACCTGAACAGGTATTTGGTGCTACATGGATGTACTTGCACTGCTCTAATTTTAATTTCAAACGGTATAGACATATATATAGACAATTATATTCTGATTAACAAAAATCTTTGCAAGCAAAATTGAGGTAAACACTTTTCTATCCTTCCCTGATAATTTTTTAAATTTTTTCTTTACTAGCATGACCTGATTTCTTACACAGACTGAGGAATATCAAAGTCCAGAAATCATCTCATTTTCCTTTGTTCAGCCTTAAAACCTGATTTGGCTGAGATAAAATTAGCAATGGGTAAGCATTCAATATACACTGCTCTCCTCTTCCTGGCATTTGGTTTGTGTGAAGTGGCAACCCTACTATTACTCTAGTGCTTGTTTGATCACATCTCTTCAGGTTTCCAGAACCTGCTTGCACAAATCACAAGAGCTCTTTGCACTTTTTGCATCCATTGTGTTAATTATACAAGTGACAGAAGTGAAACTGCATAACTAGGAACCATCAGTTCAGTGCACTTAACAGCAAATGAGGGAAATTTCCAGAAACAGAAGAAACCTAAGAGTGTCCCAGTCTATCCACCACCACACTCATGATACATCCAACCATATTTTTCATTCATATTTACTTGCACTATTTCCTTTACTTTGGTCCTGTTCAACAGTTAGGACTTGGGCAAAACAAATTAACAGTGGGAATGAAAGGGAAAAGTAGAGATAAGTCTCATAATCAATTAATGTCCTTCAGAAAAACTTGAACTCAAACCTTTTTTATGGACTTGTTGAGTTTCCTGCTTTGCATGTGAGATTCTTATAATTAATAGATCATGGTTTCCCCTTCATAGGAAGATCTCATAACACTTGTGCAAACCATATGAATGGCAATGCTATTCTGCAAGCCCATATGTTAGATGTTGGGGGGAGTTGTTTTTCTTTTCTCAGACTGCCACATGCTTGATGTTCTGGTTGAAGGAGTGGTAGGAGTATGCAGCTATTGTAACAGTCATTCTTCACTTTCACATATATTCCCTACTAGCAAAAAGGATATGGCATAAATCTTTGTGTGCAAAAGAAAAAGGAACTGTAATGGTCACTTTCTCTTGCCTATGTCCATGCTGACAGTCACACCAAAGAGTTCCCTTGACAGCTGCTGTGACCCAACTTGTGCACATTTATTCCTGTGTCAAAGTCATTGGGGCACTGAGATTCCCACTGTCCTGCTTGTCAGAAGCCAAGCAATGAGCAGCCAATCACAATAGTGCAAGAAACACTTGCTTTTCTTTTGCTAAAACCTAAGAATTTTTATCACATTTAACACTCCTGACTGATCTGGGAGAGCACAAGTGAGTTCCTCACAAGACCAGAGCATGCCGAAATTCACATCTGGTGCAGGTGGAATACATGAATATGAGCCCTGGCATAGGCCAATCGTGTATCTCGTCTAATTTTCTAAGAAAACCAGATTTGCTCCAACACAATTTGCATACTCTTGTGGTGTGTGTGGATGCTAAGACAACAATGATTCAGAGTTAAAAGGCATGAATCAGTGCAGATGCATCTTTAGTTTCCCCTTTTGTAGCACTAGAATAATGAAGAAAACTACCTGATGCATTGCAACCACCTTCACAGAATGAGAGATCACAGAATCACAGAATGATTGAGGTTGGAAGGGACCTCTGGAGTTCATCTTTTCCACCCCCTCCTGTTCAAGCAGGGCCACCTAGTTGCCCAGGACAGTTTTTTGTAATATATCCAAGGATGGATATTCTACAATCTTCCTGGGAAACCTATTCTAGTGCTTGGTTGCACTTAAAATAAATAAAAAATGTTTCCTGATATTCAGATGACCCCTCCAGTGTTTCACTTTGTGCCCATAGGCTCTGGTCCTGTCACTGGGCATCACTGAAAACATCCTGCCTCTTTCCCCTGTGTAGCCTCCCTTCAGTTATTTACACACATCAGTAGGATCCCCCAAGCCTTCTCTTCTCAAGGCTAAAGAGTTCCAGCTCTCTCTGCCTTTTCTCATAACCAAGGTGCTCCTTGCTTTCATATAACTGAAATGAAAAACACAAAGAACTGGAATGCACTAAACATATGTAATGAGATTTTTTTTTGTCTTAAAAACATTGCTACATTTGTAGAACAGCCAAACACCAAAGGGTAGTAGTTTTTAATTACTCCAATTCATTTGTTCAGTAGTTCGAGTGTATGGACAAGATGAAAATCATCTTTTAAAAGGTTCACACAAGGACTCTGTCTCATTGTATAATGTCTGTCTCATTTCAACAGAACTCTCCTAGAACTTCCCCCTGGCTACATCTTGTTGCTCTAGTCATTATTTTTTATAATCTAGTATTTCAATACAGGAGGGAAACACAGTGATTTTTATCCTTTGTTATTAAAACACACATGGGATCTGTATTGGACGCAGACAGCCTGGCCTTTATTGCTCATTCTGGTTTGTGCCATTAGGAGAAACTCTTCGCTGGCTGGTGTTTCAGGGTGTCAGTTTGGGCTTTGTTTATTTTTCCCTTCTCACAGTAATGACTACTGAATATTTAGACAGAAAAATATAAAGCAGTTGCAGACCTTCTTTACAAAAGGAGATCATTGCACAAAAGAGGTCAGCAGTGGGACATACTGAGGCCACTCTCCCACTCACAGCATATAAAAAAATGGGCTTCTCTTAGATATTTCCTATTCTGCTTCAAAAGATATACTTCATATCAGGGTTTTCTTATCAGGGAAATATCTTTGTCTTGATAAAGCTGTTTTGGTTAGGAGCTTTGGAAGGCTAAAGAAAAGGTGGGTGTGATCTTAGTGTTGCTTGTTTTAACATTTATGTGGTAAATCGAGATGCAGGTGTGTGTGTGGGAGTAGCTTGTTGCCACTGCTTGTGTAAGCTGTGGGAGTGAAAGGAGATCAATAAATCAATCTCACTCATGTCTGTGGTCTTTTGTGGGCCAGAAAATCTAGCCAGATGCAGCCTATAATGCATCCCAGGTACCTCCTGGTTTGTGCGCTGGAATTCAAGTCAGACTGCGGTTAAACGGTAAAATAAAGCATTCCTCCACAAGCAGCCATTTAACCACTCTACAATAATTCTGTCCCAGAGGGCAGCTTGGCAAAATGCTATTAATAAGGGAGTGTAGCAACGTGGAGAGCTTCCTGGCACAGCTTCTGAATACTGGCTGGTGTTACGCAGTTGTAACTGGAGCTGTTTGTAAATGTTGTGGTACAGCTCTGTTCCTTCAGAAAGCTAAATCTGAAATCTTCTGGTCACAACATTTGTTGAACATCTTCCACCAAACGCAGTGTCTTGACTTCTTGCCATCTGCTGCATCCACTGGCTGACAGAGCTCCAGGCATGGATGTCTTTACCAGGGAATCGATCCAGGACCTTGGGTTGCTGGAAGTATTGTGTCTCTGGGTCTGCGGCAATGTGCCATGGGAAATACCAGGGAAAGAGGGACTCCAGGGACCCAGGGGACTGGGACACACCAGCTGGGGGATGTTTGGGCTTAGGCAACTACAGACAGTTAGCAAAGGCATCAGGATAAGGGGATAACATCAGGGTTTGTGGATTTTTCCCTCTGGATTTCTGGGGATGAGTGTAGGTAAAGTAGCAGCTAGACAGAAGGGTTTGCACCCCTTTCAGGTTTGGAGAGGAACCTGTACTTTGCATGTAAATCTTTGCATTTTTAGCAGGATTCCATTCAGAATAGGGGACTCTTCTGTCATTCACTCACTACTAAACATCTTTCAACTGCCTTTGGTTCAAGGCCATCAAGCGTAGCACTAGTTTGCATTGCACCTATCACTGCAGCCTGCTTCCCCAAGGATCAGACTTGTTGGGGGCTAGCAAAAGCAGAAAAGGACAGAAGATTCACTGGTTCCACTCTGCCTGTAACATGAGTGAGCTTTTCTGTAATTACTACAACAATGAATTTTCTTGCAGTTAGAATGAGGGCAAAATTGTGAAGGAAAAGATAGACAAAACACACAATGCAATAAATGCACAGTTTGATAGAGAAGACATACCAAGTACCTCTCTACTCCAGGAGGTTTAGATTCCTACTTCTTTGAGTTCTCTGTGTATTCTCACTCTGGCTGCCATCCTTGGGCACTGTACACTTCAGGAATCTTGTAAGATGGGTTTAGAAAGCAACACTGTTTTTTCGAAGCTAATTCTTTGTATTGTGTAGAGCAGTGAACCTCCTCCAGTCACACCCATGTTGTAATTCCTGTATTAGTCACAGCATAAACATCACTTGGATATTGTTCACATGTTGAAGATTTCACATATTGGATAATTTGCCACATCTTTCATCAAACTTTTGCAATGATGAATTATTTATATTGTTAAAATGTGAATTTCTAGTCTTAATTTGCTTCTGGCTGTTAGATCTCACACATGTTATTTCTGATCTGTTAAATACGAACTGTCAGAGGTGTCTGCCTCCACAGCACCTTGCAATACCAGATCTCAAAATAGCAAAATACCAAACGAAAAGGGCTCTTTTACTACTTGTGGTATGTGTACCTTGCAGGCTGATTTTTCCTCCTATCTTTCAGCAGTCTGAAATCCTTCCAGCCAAACCTGTCCATGAACAACAGCTCTTGTCAGCCTTGTACCTTCCCTGACTTCCACTGCAAGACAGAGACACAAAGAAACAAGTGTGAAAATTAACCCTCATGTTTTTCTCCTCACCTCATCTGCAGAGGGAGCCTGGTGAACTTGGGAGGCCAGGCAGCTTTTAGAAAGCTGACTATAAGCGTGATGGATCCCTTTTTACGTGACACAGGCTGTTCAAAGGACAACTAGTACTTAGATACCACAGTGATTGGCACTCTCAAATGAAAATATAGGGAACAAGTCCAGCAGGCCTAAAACCCCTGCTTTCTGGTTGTCAGCTGTGACATTTTAAAGTGCCAGCATTGTAAGTGCACTAGGGAGGGTCGTGGGAGCCCTGAAATTTCTGGCTGCAGCAGAACTGAGTGATCCATCGATAATTTGCCATTATTAAGGTTCATTTAACTTTCCATCTCAGATGTGTCCAGGCCCAGACAGCAGTCAGAGGTCCTCGGTTCAGCTGAACAGCAGCACCACAGGGTGAGCCCACAGCACTGTGAGGGTTGACCACAACTACAGAGGGATGTGTGCCCACTCGTGGTGGTTAAATGAGAGGGAAGTGTTGGCACTGGCAGGCTGAGGGGCCAGATGTGCACCTAAAGCCCTAAGGGACCCAAGACAGGGACGGAAGGAAGGGGACCCGCCGTGATCCACAAAACCAGGCAGTGACCTCATCGTGTTTATAGTGGAAAGCAAATGAGAAAGGAGAAAAACAAAGCAGCAGCCTTATTATGAGTATAGTTCTCAGTGTTGTACATGGAGAGTACTAGATGTGGTAAGGGACTCTCTGCTGGCATTTTGTGGAAGGGTTTGGTAGTGTCTCAGTGTCTCTTTCTCTATTTCTTAGAACACAAAAAACTGTTGACTCTGACTCTTTTCTAAATAATCTCTATAAGATAAGCCTTCAGTGAAGCATTGTGTACATGAGAATGACCAGGGATGTCCAGGGCTGCGTGTGGAGTTCAGAGAATAGTGGGCAGCTGAGAGAAAATGCCTGATTCCAGAGCCTTGGAGAAGTAAGCCAAAAACTTGATTTAGCCAGACCACAGCTAGAGCAAATCTGCCTACTGTCACCACCTGCAACTAATTTAAATTCTACAGGCCTGCTGGGAACTTGAGGCAACCCATAAGCTATGCTTGACCAAGGCACAGAACAGATGCCCATTTGTTGTACATGCTTTTCACTTTGCTAAAGGCAGCATCCAGAGAGGCATCAGTCTCAATCTACGGACTGCAAAGCAGGATGGACCAGAGATCTCACAGAGGTCCCTACAAATGCATCTGAATTTCCTTGTCACTGGACCAGAGCCTGAAAATACCTATAAGCTGATGATTAAGTATGTACACAGGAGCCAGACATCTGGGTTTTGCTCTCATCCCAGGTAAAATGTCCTACCATTTTAGGTGAGCATCCTGATTACTGCACTATTGCACTCAACTGCAAGGGGATAAAATCTCTTCCCTTTCCTCAAGTTTCTGAATTGCCTTTTCATGTCTAGCACTTAACAAAGCACTTGCTTTCCGCATCTCCAAATTTATTACTATTTCTTGAATGAAAAAGTCCAATTTACAAACTGCATTAGTTCCCGAAACCCACATACTGCGTGAATAAATAATTTTTAGCACAAGGGAGAGGAGAGCAGCTCTGCTTTCAAACAAATTGTGGTGACACAGACAATTCCCCTCTGAGCCACCTAATTCACTGGCATTGTGGGTAATCTGTGGATCAGATAAACTTTTTCTACTGTAACTCAGAATTTAGGTTGTGGGAGTACTGTAGTTGTTGCTTTGTTTTTTTCATGTTTCTATTTTATTGATGCAATATCCTTTTTCTTTTCAGTTGTCTGTTGTTACATTTCGATAGTCGATGCTCCTGACCTTTTACTCACAGAGTGCTTGGCAAAATGGGCTCTTACTTCCAATATACAGATACTTCCTGATACAATGAGATCCTCACCACAGCTGACGAGTGCTATTTTCATATTAGTAGTAATAAAAAAACCCCAACTAATTATGGTGAAAATAAAACAACCAAGACTTTCCCAAATGAAAAGGCAGTAAGTTTGCTTCTGTGCTTAGAGATGCTTTCCCAGCTGCAGATGGGAGACTAGAATCATTGTCAAAGCCCAGTGGCAGCATGACCCTGCAAATGCAGTTTGCTGTGCAGGAGAATCATAGAATTTTTTTAGGTTGGAACAGACCTCTAAGGTCTTCAGGTCTAACTGGTAACTCAGAACTGCCAAGTCCACCTCTAAACCATGTCCCCAAGTGCCATAGCTACACATCTTTTGAATAACTCCAGGGATGATGACTCAACCACTTCCCTGGGCAGCCTGTCCCAGTGCTTGACAACCCTTTAGGTGAAGGTGATCCAATCTAAACCTCTGTAAGAACTTCATGGCTGTGGTGGTGGCTACTGTAGGAAAAAAAAGATTTCTAGCTGAGAGATGGATAGTGTGATCGATGTATGCTGTTTTTCTTACTCACACATACTCCATACTCTGAGAAAAGAACAGTATAATATTAGGAGCCCTGCTTGGACTGGTACTGGGCTGCATTTTTTTGTTTAAGGTCTGCTCTCTGAGATTTATAGCATGCTCTGGGCCAAACTTGGCAGGCTGTAAACACCAGAGTTCAGGCAGAGAATTAATTTTTATCTCTGAGTCACCAGGACAGGGTGGGTGACCACAAAGCCCTGTGTCCACCCAGCCATAACGCTGAGTCAGGAGTCAGCCCGTGGCACAGGCTTTACACACCCCTAGAGTGCTGAGTCTCAGCAAAAAGCTGAAAGAAGGGGACCCGAGTGAAACCACAGGAGGAGGCTCCTCCAGCGAGCACAAACCCTCTGTGTGACACAGACAAGGAGGGCAGAAATCACCGGTAGGATTAGAGATGCATTAGTTTACTTCAAGCACTTACCGCGGGGAAAAATGAACACCAGGGGAGCAGTAAGGACAAACACACAAAATGTGCTCCAGTTTGCTTTGTAAAATTAATCTCTGAAGACAAACATACCAGACCTATTACAAATTGTAAACCCTGTAGTGTGCAGGGCTTTTCCAGCCTGTTTACAACCTTCCTTTTTTTGGCAAGTGCAGAGAGATGTGAAAACCCAGACTTTAAATCGTGAAATGAGCCACACAAAAGCAGAGACTGGCTGGTGTAGCTTTCAGCTTCATGGAGAACAGCCTGTGAGCATGACAGCATGGTTGAATGGGTATCGAAAAAATACTGCTTCTTCCTCTTTCCTCCTTCCCAATCCATGATTTGCTCAGAGTCCTTAGACATACCTGGTGTCTCTGAAAAATAAATAAATTAAAAAATAAATATCCTGCTTTTAACCTGGGTGTGTTCCTTCCTCTCATTCCTAATCCATCCACTCAAGTAGATGCATGAGAAAATGAGTGGGTGAAGCCTGGGCAGAAGCAAGCAGTGCCAGGAAAAGGGGAGCAAGTACTGAAGTCATGGGGTTAGCAGAGCAAAACTGTAATAGAACACCAGTCTAGATGGCCCAGTCTTTCAATCACTCCAAAGGCTGTTCATTGCATGGGTGAGAGGTACTGGGATTCCTGGTAAGAGGCCAGTACATCTTTGTGTTGTACAAACTTACAGTGAAAAGCTGGTTCATGCCCTGATCTGGTCAGAACTGCAGACTATAATCAGTCCTGCCTTTTTGGATGCTGCAACGGTAGTTTAGGATACCACTGCCTCTTTCTGTTTTTTATGAACTCTCTCATCAAGCTGCCTAACCTTCCCACATCAGTAAATGCCACACAAACTGCTTATTACAACCCCCAAAGCCACTCAGCCCATTTTGCTCCTACCTGATCTTTTACCACATCTCAGTTATAGAAATGATGAACACTAGGTCATGGGCAGTCACAGGCAGCTCAAGGTACTTGCTAGACAGCTTCAGTGTATTTGCTAGATCTACCAAAGGACATCTGAATATGCCTCAAAATTAGGACAAAATTGCAGGACCCTACCTGGCCTAGTAGAAAAATGTAGTCTTAACACTGGGGTCGAGAGACGTCCATATCTGCAATATAACTCCAAGAGCTCATAAAATATTTTAGCTGTGTCTTTAGGAGTGATGTTTTACACTTGGAAATCATCAAGACAGTGCATAATTGGTGTTATACTGCATCATTAACTTCATTCCTGTAGGATGTATGGCATTCATCTAATGTGGGTATGGACTATGAAGGGAAGAAACTTCAGGAAACAGGTCCCAGTCACAGACCAAGATACTCAATTTTGATGTCTCACTATAGGTTTTGGACACTTCTCTCTCACCACTAGTGATCTAGCACACATTGACCAAGAAGCTGTGCAGCTCTCCATAGAGTGCTCACCTTTTTGATGACCTGGTGAGCTCTGTTGGCATTACTAAGCATTTAGGATCTTGGCTTGATCAGCTGGCTATTCACAGGAAGCCGATGTCATCTGTGGTGCTCCAGGGATCCTGCCTGTTCACCTGTTGTCCCTCTACAAGGTTGCCAGATGTCTCTTAGGGGCCCATGTCTTTTCTGCTCCTGTCTTGAACAACATCTAGCACCTCATGTGATAAGACACATGGATTTAGGCAGCTGCATCACATCCCAAGTATCTGTTTCATTCTAAAAGGGGTCACAGAATGAGTGAAGCAAATCAATAGGGTGAAACGGTCTCATGAAAAACTCCAGTGAAGTCTAGGGGTTGCACATAAATGCTCATGGGCGGTCGGTAGTAGGTGTGGGGACCACAAACAGCATACAGTCCAAGCCTTCAGGAGTTCACAAGCACTGTCATGTATAAATCCAATAAATGGTTCTGCCTGTGTGTTGCAAGACCAGGAGGAACTGGGAGTAGTGAACCAGACCTGCTTGTGGTTAACAGAATTCTTGCAGTAACTCTTGGAAGCTTACATTGGAGCATACATTGATGCCTAGCTGAATGTTTCCAAATAAGAGCCAAGAGGAGCTGCCTCTTTGCTGCCAACACCAGGATCAAGTCCACATTAATTTTTATGTATTTTGTGTGTACATTGGCTCGACGCCATGGTTATACCTGAGGTGTAGATAAAAATCAGTGGCTACGTCTGCTCTGGAGGTGCAAAGGCCTTCAGAGTTAGCTGAATACTCTGCTAACATGATGTGGAATTAAGCATGACCCTGTACAGCACACACAGGAAGAGTTTATTATAAGGTGCGATGTACTGGGCAAACACATGGTAAAGGTGGTCCCTGTGTCAATAAATATACTTTTTTTTCCAGAAAACGTTGGGAGATAACAGCTACATAAGCAATTATATGGGAAAGATGACCAGAGCAAGGAAAACGAAGTCAGTCATTCCTTTACGTATTTGGAACCACAGCTCTCCTTTCACCTGAAAGTTTTGTACACATCTGCAGCTTTATTTTCACGTGTGTTTAGGGGTGCCTGCTTTTCTCATAAAATACTGGTTGAATTATTAGCTCTAATGAGACCTCTGGGTTAGTTTTCTGCTCAGTCTCCAGGGATTCATAGCAGTACCTGTTACTTTGATAGTGCATCTTCCACAGATGACTTGGCAGTGGCACTCTACCTCTTACCTGGGGACTCTGGGGTGCTGTTCATAAAGAAGCTCAAATTTTGTGTGTTAAGAAAGGAACATCTGTTCATGGCTTGGTAAGGATATTTGGATGAGAGAAGGGAGTCCTATCTATGAATCCTGTCAGCATGATGTATTTTTATGTACTTGAGTAAAAAAATCCACAGAAAAACCTCAAACTAATGATTCAACTTTCACCCTTCAAGTTTTTAGAAGGCCTTGGCTAACTCCAGCCCAAACCTTTTGCTCAGCCTTTTTGGACAGGCCACATGACATATTCTGGTGGCAGGAAGGGGCTATAGGCTGTCATCCTTCCTTAGTCTATCTATGTGCCATATAATCAATTTGTGTATGCAGTAGATCTTATTTTTCTCAGGCAAGCTGGGCTTGCTGCACACTTTGCATGGCTACTGGAAATGGTTAATTTATCTATCATTTTCAGAAGTACACTTACAGCATGAAAGCATTGTGAAGGATCTCTCCCAGATGTTTTACTTCTCATCAGCAGTTCTGGGACTCTCCAGTACTGTCCTACCAAGGCTGAAGCATGATCATACATGGTTCCATTTCCCCTCTGCTCCCTGGTCCTTATATCTCCCAAAACTTAAGGGAGGAGCAACATGTTTGCCACCTAGCTACTCAATGAGGAAGAAAGAAGCCACCAGTATCTGTAAGGCACTCAGAAACAGCTTTCTGAACAGCTATGACAGCTGTATTGGCCATGGACCAGCACACCTTTATTCTGGGCCACCAAACGTTTCCAAACCTTAACCAGAGATCAACATAGCCCAGGCAGAAGTCTTTAAAAATGTGAGCAGGAGACACGGTACAGTGTAAGGCCCAGCTCATTTTTATGACAAGTACATAGTGTAGACAAAGACACAGAGTTCTTAAACTAGAAAAATTTGAGCTGCTCTCATTTATACACACATGGTTCAACATGGACATAATTTAAAAAACATTGTTTTCCATGGTCTTTTTTTTTCCTGAAGAGTAGGCATGTCATCTAGTAATTTAATGAGCCAAGATGAATACTTGCAAACACTTTATGAGAAAGCTGTGAGATGATATCAGAGCTTGTCTATAGCTAATATAAAGATGGATTAATAAACATCCTCAGGCAGCATTTATTTAAATACTTGGGTTTCTGTTAAGACCATTTAAGAACTTATTACTTGGAAACTAAATCCTTAATGTTGCTAAATTGCAAGTCTTTGCAACCTTTTTCTGTACAGAAGCACACAGAAAAATACTTAATTTGAGTTTCCTCTGCCTATTGTAATGAAACCAAACCCAATATTACTGTAGCAATAATAAAAAGATTTTATTCCAGAACCCACTTGATTGCATCCCTTTAACATTCCAGAACAGAATCGCTGCTGAAATGCAGGGCAGTATGAGTAACTTGGTTCTGTCGTTCCAGCTCATTTCAGTATTTTAATGCAATGGTCTCTAAAACAGTGGGGAAAATATGTGTTTCACAGTGCACCTGCTGGGACGATGTGTGACTCACTGGCTGAGCAGTCTGTGGAAGTCAGCTACCATATAGCTGCAATATTAACAGCAGATCTTATTACTGTCATCCCCCATCAAGAACATGAGTAATGTGGAAAGAGACACACAAAGAGAATAAATATACACTTTTCTTCACTTACAGTAAAAGTTGCCATTTTGAGCAGCAGAAGCCAGAGTATCTCCAAAGTAATTAATCCTTTTTGTGAGGCACCCTCTGTAACATCAATAACTGGAATTTATTTACCTTATAAAAATTACCTCAGTGCTATAGAAGCATCATTCATGCTGCTACACTTAAGGATATGACAGTGTTTCCAGTAAAAACTCCACTTTTCAAACATACAGGATTTATCTGTGCAAATCCAGGAGTTGAAATGAACGTACACACACAGAACGGCCGCTACAGTGGGACCTCATACGGAGAAATGCACACAGAATTGTGTGGAGCTGGTAGCCGTGACATTACAGAAATTATCCACATAGGCAAAAAGGCAGGAGGAGAGAGCTTGCTTCCACCCTGCTGGCTCTGCCCAACATGGGAGGCACGTGAAGTCAGAGGGAATGGGAGCCAATGCTGTCCTTCTTCCCTCAGATCCCAAAAGCTTGCAGGGTACATCCCGCCCTCTTATCTCCTGTCCTGGAAACATTCTAATTCACATGTAAATGGGAGCAAGCAGGGCAGAGTATTTTTGCCTCTGGGTTAGTGGGCATCCAGGCAGAGGGGCTGCTCATGACACAGCTCCTCAGAAATCACAATTTACAGAGCAGAAGATTAAGGCAAACCAAAATTGCTGACATTTTATTTTAAAATACTCCCCCACAAACAGTGCTATACTTTTTCCATCAGCAGCTGGCTGGTGGGATGTTTTGTCACAGAAACTGTACTGTGTGGCCTCATGACCCATCCAAGTACACCTTCATTAGTGTTTTAATTCACATCAGAAGTGTGAATTTGAAGCAAGTCGCCTATTGCCCCTAAATATTGTGCTTTTGGTTTGCTTAGAGAAGCAGTCCCAAGGCACACAAACTGTTTCTTTTCACTAAGTCACAACTGTTTTCCTAAAGCAGAAGATAAGGTTTGGGAATGCACTAATGCCAAGGGGCTTCCTGGCACATTACAACTAGTTTGAAGTTTTATCCTACAGATCTCCCCATCTTGGGCTGGATTTTGGGTAAGGAACACAGTGTTGATACTTGCAGGTTACCTCTCTGGTTTCCTGGAAGATTTTGTTTTGCTGGATTTATTTTTTTCTTTTTCTTTCTTTTTTTTTTTATTTTTCGTTTTGTTTTTTTTTTTAGTGATGCTGCTAAAGAAAAAATATCATCATTCCATGAAAATGTAAACTTTTCAGCTGACAAAAGACAGAAAGACACAAAGGAGATATATTTTGATTGATAGTGCTGGAAAACAACATGTTGAATTGTACTAAATACCTGTCAAACACTAGCGTTTTAAATTCTATTATTCTATTCTCTTGAAAGGAGCTAGTTTTGTTTGCTTTAGCAGATGATCAATACTTTAGCTTCCCGGGAAAAACAATAAATTTTGACTTTTTCTACACTTTGTATACTGTTTCCCTAAATCAGCGAAAAATCTCTTCTGCCATTGCTTAGGTTATAATAGCAGGAATGTTATCTCTTGATATACATTCCTTAGCACATGTTCATGTTAAATTCAATCCATACTGATGCAGTTTCGCTTAGAGTCTGTAGCTGGTGAAAGGATAAACCTACTGGAGAGCACTGCAGGTGTCCAAAACGACAAGACACGGTACCCTTAGGGAACTGAGCAGCAGTTTGAGAATTGCTGTGCCTGCTGGTGTAAATATGGAAACCATCAGAGAGTTAGGGATACATCAAAGGTTTGACAAAACTTTATTTGACTAAAGAGAAGTATAATCAAACCCTGACAATCTGCACTTATGTGGTTGTTCTTGGCCATTTAATGACATGTTAACTAAGCACAGCTGACTAAAACGTCACTAATTGGTCTAACATATATAGCCTGCTTCTCATACATTATAATACAACATCTAAGGGTACATGTGTTTCACATCTATCTTCAGAAGCTGTGTGTGAATGTTGCACGTAAGTTACAGCACTGTAAAGCCCTAAAGTTTATGAAGGTGTTACATAAGTGAACAAAGTATGTATGATACGGGTCCTGCTATGTGAAATTTTCAAATAGAATTTACTTTTTACATGATATATACTCGAAATGAATTGAAAAAGTGTCAGGTTTGACCCCTGTGATGAACACTGTCACAAGTTGGCCATACAGGCTAGCTA
This sequence comes from Corvus hawaiiensis, assembly GCF_020740725.1. Taxonomy (NCBI): domain Eukaryota; kingdom Metazoa; phylum Chordata; class Aves; order Passeriformes; family Corvidae; genus Corvus; species Corvus hawaiiensis. Next base: position 72,065,266 of record NC_063216.1, on the reverse strand, counting down.
GCTCTAAACAGGATTACAAGCAGCAGATAAAAACAGGGGAATGAGACAATAAATAGCAGTCTCCAGCCAACAGAGGCAAAAATTACTAAAAGGATTGTGTTACCTAATAAAGATACACTTGAGATTGCTCAAGCCTTTTCAAGACCAGAGTGGGTTGCAGCCCTGTGGCTCAGGGAAGATCCCAGCTAAATGCAGATCCTTCCCTCCCTGTATGGGAGAGTCCAGTCTGCACTCTGTGTAGAAGGCAGACAAATAACAGCATTTTACAGGTAAGAAAATGAAGCTCAAAGTACTTCCCTGTCTTTCTGGTGCTGAGTCTGTCCCACAGGCAAGACAGTAGGGCAGTGCTCTCATCTCCAGTTAGGTCTTTTTGTTTAAGCCCCCTAAGATACTGGAAATTATTCTCTTAATGGAACTCCACCACTGAGGGGAAAATCAACATGATTGTAGTAGTTGCTGTGAAGTTGTGTTCACCTTAACATCTGCTGCCTTAGAATAAATAAGTTTGATAATTAAGAGTAATATCCCATAGGACAGCAATGCCAAAGCTGATCAAACATAACAAACCCAAACCCAGTAAGCCTCTGACGTCCTTCTTACCATTTTGCTTAACGGGTCAAATAATAGCCATGTCTCTCTGAGTTTCTTGTCTTGCTTGTCCTTGCCACATATTTGCTAGAACAAACCTTCCCACTTGGCTCCCTTCCTGCAAGGCTGGGCAGAGCACGTGGGAGTGAAGGCGTGTTTGACATTTAGTGTCGCCAAGCAGGGCCTGTGGAGTTGCCTTTCACTAACTGGGGGAGAAAATGCGTTTTTCGGAGTTAGCTCACCCACTGTTACCATATGTTGAAGGGAAATGATGGGGTGCTGACTAACACTGTGGGGAAGCTTGGAAAATCCTCTGAAAACTGAGATAGGAGACTATCTTAGGCATTTCCTTCACCCTTGTCTTTTAGGTGCTTTCTCTTCCCATCTGCTCAGCCTACAATTGCTTCTGTGTTCTTTCTGCCTTCTACATTGCTTATTTTGGGCTTCTGTTGGAAACTGGCTTGAAACTAGAAAGGTGTTTGTTTTAAGTTAGACAAAACATTGAAAATATATGACTCTAGAGTGACAGGAAAAGACATAACTATTTCAATTCAGAGTTTTTCTACTTCTAGCTTCCATGCTTTTCCATAAGTTAAAAATGCATTAAGAAACACGTAATGAAATTTTTAAAAGTATACCATTGTCTGCCTTTCTTCTCATAGAGAAGAGAGATCACCAAAGAGAAATCACCACTGACGATAATGGAACAAAAATAGAAACACTATTATTTTATGCAAGGACATTTTAAATTTTCACTTTTTGGACAGAAAGAGAGACACAAAATAGAAATGGCCACAAACACATTGTTATTATGATTACAGTTTCAAGTTATAAATTATAATTGCTAGCCATATTTCTTCATTTCTAAATTTCTGGTTATCTTGTAGATAACCTGCCCGTGTGTTACTAGGACAACTCGTGAGGGAACAGATCTTCTGCAAAAGCAATGAAATGAAGAGATTACTCCTCACAGAAAGGGAGGAATGACAAAAGACAGAAGCCTTTCATAGAAAATCACAATAAAATGGATGTTAGCATCCCCTTGGCTAGTTCTATGTCCCTTAACCTTATTTTTCCCCAACATGCTTTCTTCTTCCTCCTCCCATGGCTACTTTGCAATAGCAGAACAACAACTCCTTTCTTCTTCACAGTAAAAATGTCATTTATACTGTGTGAAGGAAACTGCTTCTCCTCACAGCTGAAATTTCAGTGACATTTTTAATCTGTGAAGTATTGGTTCATAATGTTTACAGTGATGGTGTGCCACAGGCAATTTAATAACTTATTTACTATCCTTGTGAGCTAAATGTATGAAGCTTTTAGATGTGTAATGAACAATATACAAAATGCCAATTTGTTTCAAAGAACTGCATTTATACTAATTACATGCTGAAGTACAAAGGAGAGTTTAGCAGTGCTCCCCACACTATTTGTCAGGAAGTCTGTGAGGACCCCAGCACTCATCTTCTACAGAAGCAACATCTGTTTCCCCATTCTGAGGCCATTTCACTTAGGTTGGATGGAGAGGATTTGTTCATTTTTGAAAGAGAACAATGCCAGAATCCCCAGAGCCGGGTCCAGAGGCAGATTCAGCAGATCTGTGTTAGCTCAGCATTGCTATGCTGAGTGTCAGAGCTGCTTGGATAGGATGGTAAAGTATCAGTGCTGCCCTCATAGCCAGGCTGGGCTATACAGTGCCATACCATGGGCTGTAGGTGAATAGGTTTTCTTGGGAGGATGTCCAATATGCATCCTTTAACTCTTGGCAGATTTTACCAGTTTGGTCCAACCACGAACACCTAGGAATCATTGTTTAAAAGCACAATGAGATCTCATGACTTGTCTTTTGCTCTACTGTTTTGAACATAATGATGGGTTATATTATTAATTAGCTGATCACATGGAAATAAATACTTGGATTATGCTCCTGGGATGTGCATATTATCTTAACTGTTTGCCTAAGATTTGATTTCTTATTTGTGTTTGCACAGCTTCTAGCACAACACTGTAACCACAACACTGATTGTAAATCTAACAGAAGACAAAAGCTGTGAATCCTTGAAAATATGGGGACATATTAAATAATATACTATTTTATAGGTGAAAGTATTCACTCTAGAAAGGTGAATTCTTTTCTCCTTTATTTTTCACCTTTTGGAAAACTGTTTTGTCCATAAGCACATTGTGTCTTTCTCAAACATCTGGCACATGTCTTTTAGGGATGGCCTAAAATTGTAGAACAGAGAAAATACAAATAGCATAATTATGGCTTTATTTTGGTCAGCTCATGAAATTGAAGGATTAGCTGTATGGGCCAGCTGTTAGTCAGGGAGGTGGCTCAAGGTCAGAAGGTTATTCTCTTGACTCCAAAGAAGATCCCTGTACTAGAGAGAAGAAAGCTTCAGAGAGTAGCAAATTGATGTTTTAGCTTAATCTCTTGAGAAAGGAGACTTTATGGGATCACTTATGTACACCTACCCATTTTGTCTTATGCCCTTCCTCACAATACCTTTTGAATCCATTTGTCAAATTCAGTGCATTGTGACAGAGATCTGAAGTTCTCAAAGATATTTTGCCCCTTCATGTGTTGAGACAGCTGACTAAAGAGGGAAACAGTATTTGTTTTCCATTGAGTGAAAGACTTTATTGGAGGCTTAGATTCACCAGATAGGGTGACATAATGAAGATACCCATTAAAGGGAGGATTTCTGTCAAAGCTCACCCCAAATACCCCAGCTGTGAAGGATCTGTCAATAAGAAAACAGACTTATTTAGTTATAAATTTTACAGTAGAGGAGATGCAGTAGTACAGATAAGAGGTTTACGTGAAATATGCAGTAGTGTGTATACAGAGATGGGTGTAGTTTGCTGTGATCTGGCTCATCCTGTCCTTTGAGCTGACAGAGGCAGCCCCAGAGCAAAAGTGTGCTAACCATGTCAATGAAGAGATTTGTTTGAGCTGATGTCTGCCTTCCAGCAAGGTCTTTATTATCTCAAACACAGTATGATATCCTTTATGTTTGATCTACCTGGGAACAGAAGGTGAATGCTCAGCAAACAATTCCAACAGACACTGTGATCAAAGCTCTCTCCATTTCAGTTCAGTGGGGTGCTTTAACCACAGCTTGCTTAATGGCTTACATTGAGCAGAGGTTTTATCCTGCAGTAGGAAAAGGCTGATGCTTAAATCAGGAATGATGTGAAAACGGGCATTTGGGGTTTCTTTTCAGAATTTGAAAATTCTGGTGTCCAACAGGGGGAGAGTTTTAACTGAAAAACTGCTTACTGTCCCTTTTTACTCCTCTCTCTTCTGAAGTGTCCCCATAACGATCTCTTTCTTGTGTGTTACTTTGCTCACTCACCTTTCCCTTCCCCTGCTTTCTCCAATGCTCTGATCTTCCTGGAACAACTTTCCTTAGAGGTAACGGTAGTCAGCAACTAACTTAGCTTATCTCCTCTTTTCTGTTTCTTCTGGAGACATTCCCATTTACGGTCATCTTCTGCTTTTTGTGTCTGAAGTGGCCTTGTGGGACATTCTCATCAGGCAAGCCCTGTACATCTATTCCATACTGCTTTTTCAGGGATGCTCCAGGACTTACAGGGACACAGGTACAGGGCAAGACTCTGATCAACCCCAGACCTGCATAACCTCACACACTGTGGTGACGTGTGCTGGGAGCAGGGAGTGAGATCAGGAGGAGGCAGGAAACACCCCTCTAGGAAGTGAGCTGAAGGAGCAGGAGGACCCACCAGATTTGGCTTGAAACTAGAACTGAGAGTCCTGGCTCACTTCCTGCCTCCCCAGCAGCCAAAGTTTTACTCTGATCAATTTTCTCCATGAGAACATGTTTTTACCTGTGTCACCAACAGAGCTTTGATACATAGTGCACATAAATTGTGTAATAGCATAAAACCTTCAGTAAAAAAAAAAGAACTGGAGAACTAGAGATGTCAAATTCAGAGACTTTGATCTTTGAACAAGGCATTCAAAGTCAGATGCCAGAAGTTAAGTATCTCAAATAAATATGTGGCTGGCTCATTAAAAGTGCAGAGGACCTTTCAGTGCTGTTGAAATCTGAAAACTAAACACAAAAGCCAACAAGAACCAATGCTTGTCACTCTGCCAGAAAAAGAAAAAAAAAAAACCCAAACAAACAAGCAACAACCCACCACCTAATTTAAACAGATCATCAGACTACAACCTTAAAAAATATATTTACATTTATCATTGCAATCAAAAATAAGGAAGGCCATTAAAGTAGTAAAACAGCAAACTGAAGAAATAGTATGTAAATTCACAGAAAAATGGCATTAATTTATACCCACTGATCTTGTCATCTGTGATTGTGAAAGAGATTATAGATTTTAAACTTTACTTTGCTTACCAGGCATGCAGAAAAGGCAGGTGTTAATGGAAGAAAATGTGGAAGTTTGTGAATTCTTTCATCTGCTCTCCAGACCCTTGAGGCAGTTTTTGCTTTAAAAAACCCTCCTCAAATCCCCCTTTAGCTCAGGAAGAGGGATTGCTTGAGACTGTCCCTGAGGGGCTAATTCCATGCTTATCTGAATGACAGATTCCTGGACAATGGGATACATGAATATCCACACTCCCTCTATCCAAGAGAACAGAAAGGTAGGAGAGCTGACAGAAGACAGCAGGACCTTTTTCAGGGGATTATCTCAAAGTTTGCTACCAAAATTATCTTCTTTTCTCTTGAGGGCTTGTTGGGGGTTTTGCTGTTATTCCTTTTCATTATGCATGGGATTAAGAAGATTTTCTGTCAGTGTCAAAAAATAATAGATTTGCAGAGACTCTGAAACCCACCAAACCTGAAGGTGGAACACATAGGGAGAGGAAGTTTCCTGAGCCCAGGTTGATATTCTAGGATCAGGATTCTTCAACTGAAGGGAGTAACATTCCTGCAAGACAAATGTCTGGCCCGGTGTTTTCAAGGGGCACTCAGAGAAAAATAAAAATTATTGACATGGCTTTCAAAGGATTGAAAGAACAGAAGTAGGAAATCATGTCCTCTGTGTGGAGGCGAGATACATGTCACCCCATTTCAGCTATCTAAGAACTAGGCATTGAATTTAAGCCAGCCATGCCAGTACTCTGTTGTTTATGAAGAGGCAGGCACCTACAGAGGACAATTCATCTTCTCCAAGGACAGATGTATATGAAGGATGAGGAGGAAGTCTGTCTTTCATCAGAGACTACTGGGGGAGCCCAGATGATGAGCTAAGGCCAGATGCCTAACCTTTAGACAGTTGATGATAAAGGAGATGAATCTGTGACTTTATCAGATGATGAGAGGTGATTGTACTGCTGTGTGACCTGACAAACAAACTAGTTTCTGAAGAATATGTGCTATCAATTTTTTTTTTTTTTAAATCAAGCTGTATTCTCTTCTGATAAGAAAAACACATCAATATTTGATACTTAATTCACTGGACAGCCTTTGCATGAGTTTCTCCATTAGTTTTGGACAATTACTTTTCTGACAGCAGAACAGGAATATGTCTAGCCAAAATTCCTTACAAATGATGGGAGAAGAGAGGATCATGAAAAGAGACAAGCTTGCTATTAAAGTACATGACACTCAATAACTGATACTTTAAGGATGAGGGAGTTAAGCTGCTGCTCTGATGTGTCGGCTTTTTTAAGTATTGCAAGAAGGGAAATAAAAGAATCATAGAATATACTGAGTTGGAAGGCACCCATCAGGATCATTGAGTCCATCTCCTGGCCCTGCATGGGATACCCCAGGAATCCCACCATGTGCCTGTATACTTCTCTGTCAGGCTTGGTGCTGTCACCACTGCCCTGGGGAGCCTGTTCCAGTGCCCAACCACCCCCTGGGTGAAAGAACCTTTACCTGATATCCAACTTAAATCACCCCCAATTCAGCTTCAGGCCATTCCCTCAGGTTCCGTCACTGGTCATGAGAGTGAAGAGTGAGGTTTAGCAGCACTTCATGCAGTCATGGGAATGGATAATTGGGATCGAGGCTCTTGGTGACTTCAGAACAATACTAATGGCACAAAACAACATACCAAGCACTAGGGGGCTTCTTCCATAACCCTCATACAGTTTCAAAGCTAGATCTGAGAATAGTAGAAGCATAGAATCAATGACTTGGATTGGAAGGGACCATAAATATCATCTAATCCAACCCTCCCTGCTGTGGGCAGGGACACATTCCACTAGACCATATTGCTCAAAGCACCACTTCCAGGGATGGGGCAGCAACAACTTCTTTGGATAACCTGCTCCAGTGCCTCATCACTCTTACAATAAAGAATTTCTTTCCATCATTTAATCTAAACCTACACTCTTTCAGCTTGGAGCCGTTCCCTCTTGTCCTGTCTACAGGCTATTAAAAATAGTCTCTCTCCATCTTTCTTCCAGGCTGCCTTCAGGTACTGGAAGGCTGCAATTAGGTCACCTTCTCTTTTCCAGGCTGAACAATCCCAATTGTTTTAGCTTTTCCTCACAGGAGAGGTGCTCCATCCCTCTACTCATCTTGATGGCTTCCTCTGGGTTTGCTCCAACAGGTCAATGTTGTTCCTGTGCTGGATACTCCAGAGCCAGATGCTTAAGAAGAAGAATGACACAGGAACCTTGAAGTACCTAAAACCCCCTTTTGTTGTTCATAGAGTCTAAAGAGTCTCATATGCAGGCCATTCACACCCTAAACCACCCAACGCCACACCTCAGTCCTTCTTCCCTATACAGAGCATCATCTTGCAGCTGTGCAAGACTCAGCTGAAAGTCTTATTTCTCCAGAAGGGTATAAACACACAGGCAAAACTCATTCAATCACCCAGGACAGTTGTGTTAGCCCTGATAATGATAACACCTCCTGTTGGCTTCTTACATTAACAGAGAACCTCTGAGTCATGAGCCATTCACATGAGGTATCCAGGATGTGTTTGCACACCTTACCAGCCACAGGGCTCCCTGATAATGACAGTGCTGCTAGATAACATAAAAGTACAGGAGCAAATGGACCACATACTGTTCTTCACCTTATTCTCATTAAGTCATTCTTGACACTTTTCAGCTTAGCACATACTTGGGTTGTGGAATATTTAGGACTTTTCTCCTCAAAATTATTCTCTTCCTATCAGCTTTTTCAAATTCATCTTTCACTTTCATGTTCAAAGCTAACTGGTTTGCTGGATAGGCAAAATTGCAGCCATGCTGAGTTTCCTGAGCTGGCGTGGCAGACCCTTGTTCTCAGGAAAAGGTCCTGAGCTTTGGTCCAGCAAGAAGTAGAAGGTGACGGCTTGCAGCCTTCAGTCAAGTATCAGACTTCTCGGGATACAACCCTATGCTCCTGTTTCTATCAGGTAGTTGTAAATGACCCACCTGCCACACAGTATTTCTTAATGTACTTCATTCTCCCCGAATTTTCTATTGGAAAACTGTTTTCTGCTGTAGTAAGACATTTCTGATTTCCACTCCAGGGGATCAGGATGTCTAAAAATGAAGCACTTTTGCATTTAACTTGCAGACAATGAAGCCTTTCACTGGGCCTACCTCTTGCCCTATAAATCTTGTCAGTAAAGCAGAGGAACTCACTTGTCAGTATCTAAGCCATCTACAGCTACTTATGGGTAAATCCGGGCAGGTGTGGTGCAGTTTTGGGTTTCCTCCTATAGGCCTGCAGCCATATTATTCTTTGCAGGAGACAGACAGAAAATTTATAGCCATGCAATTATAGAATAAGCTACAATGACTCCTGGGGAAGCCTGTATGTAAAGGAATCCCTGCAGAAAGAGATGGTTTCTTTTTGTTTTCATGCTAGTCTTCTGCATTGATAATCAAAGCAATTTTATCTACAGAAACTTCCTGCCTGTTAATTTACTTGGGACTGTTTTAATTCTCCTGTCTTCAGTGGAGAATGTCAAAACTATAATAAGTCTGTTGATTCTCATTCATCTGCTTGACAAAGTAAATTCAATTTCTACAGAATATTTCCCATCAAATGTAATTAGCCCCCTTGTAAATAACTGAAACAGCTACAATCAGTTGTCATAATTAACATATTTAATTCTTTCTCCAACTGGAGCAGCAAAAGCTGTTAGGTTCAAAGGACCAGGGCTGTGACTTCATAAGACAGTAAATCTATTTGTAACACTTTTATTACATGATCAAAAATTCTGCAATCATATGAAGTAAAGCACTGATACAGTTTGTGTTTCGGGTTTACATACTGTGCTGGTCACTTTGCTAATTTAAGATTGTTCCCAAAAATGTGACTGGCTGACTTAATTCCAGGAGGTCAGCTATTAGCTCTGATGCTGGCATCTAAATGGAATATAGCTGCTATATGATTGTATGTGCCTACCTGACCTCATTCATCCTGAAACTGGACTGGAGGAGTCAGCCAGAGCCAGGACATCACCGTGGCAGCTCTCTGCACAGAAGGGCAATGAATCTAGTCAAAGACTTTTAATGGACAATTTTGGCCTTTTCTTACAGCTGCAGAACCCACAAATGGAAAATGTTTGTTGGGGTTTTTTTTTCATAAATGTGTATTTCAGGAAATGTCTCTCAGAAAATTTTCTTTTACCATTCTGTAACTGAAAAACAAAAAGGCTTTTAGAATAAAAAACTTCTGGACAAGAATTTCAGCTAGTAAAACAGATGGTGAACAATTAGCACTGTAATCACATTACATACTTTTGATATTTTCAGAATATTTCCACTTTCCCAATTTGCATTTGTTTACTGATATTAAAAGTTGGAGATTTGCTCTTTTCATCCTGATCTGTGAAAGGGGCTCCTTGATTTGTTTGTTTATATTTTTTGAGAAGTCTAAATCTCAGAGTTTGAGCAAAACAGCCTCTCCCTCAGCATAACACTCCCCATCGACTTTAAAAGCCTGTCAAACATCTTTCTGTAGATCTGATTTATTGAAGCCATGCCAAAGGTGGACAGCACAACTCTGTGCTTACTTGACAAATTCAAAGAGGGTGTTTATGGGCAGATACTGTGGCCTAGATGATGTTATCTCTTTCCTACCCCCTGCCAGGATGGAATCTGACACTTCTCACTTCGTTGATGTTTTCTTCTCCCTTGCCCCTGGCTGTGGCTAAGTGACTGTTTATGGCAGATACTTTAAATCATTATCACCTCCTGGGCCTTTGAGCACAGCTACATAATCTGCTGTTGCATCAAGGAAACTCTTCTCTCAGTACAAAACAAGGCCAAATGTTTATCTGGTGAGATGATAGTCAAAGTGTCTCCTCTAATATTTAAAAACAAACAGCAGTGTCCCTGCTCTGTCGCAATGAGCATCTGCCGGCTGAAGCTGAGCAGGATTCCTGACACTTGGCAGTGTGTGACACAGACTCCTTGGAGGGTTGTTTTTAAACATTAATAAATATTCAGGAAACTTGGAGGATGGTAAAATATATGAATAAGCTCCCCAAAATATGGTTTGTTTATGGCACTACCTTAGCACTTAGAACCCTGGTTTGCAGTGTGGTGGTAGCATCACATCAAGGAGAGATTTGCTGTATCCAGCAGCGACTCCAGCAGACAGCTGGGCAGGGCAGAGGAGGTGCTGGGAACATCAGGAAGGCCATGACCTCTCTGCCCAGCTTGGGAAACCAAAGCTTGTTTTTGCTCCCCGGGGAAAGATAGGAGTACAAGGGCTGTGATTAGTGATTATCAGCCAACCATATCCTGGGCTGCATCAAAAGATGTTATTCTCCCCCTCTACTCTGTTCTTGTGAGATCTCCCCTGGAACACTGTGTCCTGCTCTGGAGCCCCCAATACAAGATGGGCATGAAAGTGCTGGAGTGAGTCCAAAGGACAAAGATGCTCTGAGGGCTGGAGCACTTCTCCTGTGAAGATGGGCTGATAGAGTCGGGGTTTCTCAGCCTGGAGAAGGGAAGGAACTCACATCATCTTGAGTGCCTTAAGGGCTACGAGGGCTGGAGAAGGACTTTTAGTGATAGAACAAGGGGTAATGATTTTAAACTGAAAGAGGGTAGGTTTAGATAGATATAATGCAGAAATTCATCACTGTGAGGGTGTTAAGACACTGGCACAGATTGCCCTAAGTGACTGCCCCATCCCTGGAAGTGTTCAAAGCCAGGCTGGATGGGGTTTTGAGCACCCTGGTCTAGTGGAAGGTGTTCCCTTCTATGGCAGGGGGTTTGGAATGATAGGATCTTTAAGATCCCTTCCAACCCAAATGATTCTGTGAGTGATTTTATTAAAACAGCCTCTTCCTGAATCCCAGAGACTACAGCTATGACCTTCCCAGCTCCCTGGGAAAAAGCGCTCTTTCAGAGTGGCTTCCACAAACCCACCCTGGCTCTTGCCTCCTTGATTGTGCCTCTCACCCTCTTAGTTCTCCTCCTTAAGGCAGCAATATTCAGTTTTTTTAAGGGGTTGAAAGGCCTTCAGCAGGCTCAGTCAACTGCCATAGCAAACCTCACAGCTCACTAAGGGTTTCTAGTAGTTTTCAAGTAGTTTGTTGGCAGAGGAGAGTTCAAAGGAAGCAATGGAAGGACCCCTGTCAGTCAGCTGGTAATAATTACATAGCCCCTCTTATATATGCCAGGCATATATTCTGGGAAGCTTCTATTTGAAAAGGACTTTGAAAATAAAAGTCTCACCTATTGAAAGGGCTCAAGTGGGTGTTGAATATTTTCTGAATGGAAATTGGCCCAAATTTCCAAGTCTTAGGAGTTTTAGATCACTTGTTACTAAGTGAATAAGAAAAACACTGTCAAATATTACTGTATAAAACCATAAAATGAGAGTTTGCTTTAGAATCCACATGGAATTTCATATTGGAATTGAAGCTTAATGATTTAGTTGATAAGGAGCCGGTGTTAGTGTAGGAGTTGATGTATAGGCTTAAATTCTAGTTCAAATTAAGTTCCTCAGGGCTTTGGCACTGACTAGAGCTTTTTGGAGCCTTTTTTTAAGGAACTGGATGGAGAGAGAAGGGAGGAATAGGAGACAGTGATTAGGAAAGAAATAAGCAGGTTACATGGATATTCCCATTCTTCAAAGGGAAGCTTGCTGTCCAAAAACATTAACATCACCAGAAATGTAATGGGTTTACATTTTTGGTTAACCATACTACACAGCTGTTACCTCACTTCACTGTTCAATATATTGCAGATTTAGTGCATGAAATCACTCTGACATCCAAACTAATCCAAAACATGGTAGCAGGAATAAACACAACTAAATAAAGAAGTCCTGGTTGTGGCTTTGAAAGATTCCTACTGTCGCACTGCATTGAAAATGTCCAGAGTTGTCAGCACAGCCAAGGCTGACTCCCAGCATGGGTGCCTAGGAAATGTTTTAAACAGCTAAAGGAGCTGCAGTTACAGTTCAAGCCAGAGACACAGTAGTTGTTTTGTCCTTTCTATTATATTACCCCTTTCACGGTAATTGCCTGACAAAGGCAGTAGTGGGGAACAGCATAGGAGCCTTTTTGTTGACTTTGCCCTTGTGAGCATGAATTAAAGGAAAATCTCTCTGTGCACAGGAGCAGTTAAAAGGTAGCATTGTTACCTGGCTTGGGATATCAAGGACCAGACATGGACTATAATGACCTAATGAGATTTACATTTTCAACATTCAAAGAGAGCTTGAGTCTGGCCCTTTCCTTATTCTTTTGGCTTTGCATTTAATAACCATACTGAATATGTTACCTTTGCACTCATGTCTTTCAGTCAAAGTATTCCTGCTGCTGTAGTTACATCTCCAAAACCTAACCCAGCAAGTTAAGCCTGAAAGGACATTTAATCAGCCGGCTCCAAAACTTTGTGAATCGGACCTGAGCAATCACATTTTCTCTTTTTCAGCTGACTGATTTATTCCTGGATAGATTTCATTCTTGCTTTGCCTAAACCTCCTAAGCATTACTCTGCATATTTATTTCTCATGCTTTATAAATAAACTATTCTCTGCCTTATTGGAGTCTTTGACACAGCCTCACAATAGCCTTCTTCGTGCCCTATTTTTACCTGTATTTTTTCTTTCTGTCTAATCTGATCATTATTTACCCAGCTTTGCCTTCTCCTTCCACTGCCTCAAAATCTTATGTAGTCTATTCCTTTTTGTCTTGCTTTGCTTACCTTTCCCTTTAATGACCTCAGGATATGAATGACTCCCTCATAAGTGGATCACTCATACTTACCCTTTTACCTCAGCAATTCCAGATCAGATAGTCAGTATGGAGTTATTTTTCTAATATCTCCCTTTTGAAATTCTAATGCCAGTTTGAACCTCAATGTTTCTAAGGAGACAGAAGTACTAATTCCTCCTGGTATCTCTTCTGCTCACTTTTCTCCACAGCTGTTGGAAGCTTCACTTCTCCATGTTCACATTCTTTATGTAATTTGTCTTCTCCTTGTCTCCCATGCCTCCAGTCTTCCAGTAATTTTTATCATCTTCTTGTCCAGTACTGTCTAACTTCTCTCTCTTCAAGCTTTTGTTGTCCTGCTGTTAATCAGCCACACACCTGTGCTATATCTTGCTTCACTTAATGTAGGCTTTAGCTTTTCAGTTTTTTTATGAAGGTGTAGATACTGTGTTTGACCATACCTTGCTTACAATGTCTCCTGGGGATCAAAACATTTTTTCACTATTAGTGTGTCAGTCACTGTCAGGTTCTTGTCCAATTTACTTTTTAATTCCAGTGTCTGAACAAAAAGGTTTAAAGAATGACCTGATAGTAATTTTTTAAAGCTTTTCTTCCCCCTATGTTTTTCCCTCTGGGCATTAAAAGTATATGAAAAAGGCTGACTCCAGACTGAGAAGAGGTGATGTTACAACATGTTCTTTGATGTATAAGCCAGAGTTATGTAGGACTTGAAACATCCTGGGTCAAATATTAAATCTTTGAAACAGAGCAAAAGATTTAGAACATTATTTTTTACTGCCAACTCCAGTTTGAGAATTTCCTTCCATAAACTTTTCAGACTATGATTCCTTAATGTTGATCTCTTCTGTGAAACCTGGTCTACTCTTCAAAATACTGGAGTGCTCAAACAGCAAGAAATTAGGATCTGGATATTCAAACTATTAGATTACAGTTTCCTCAGTTCAATACTTCTCAGTATGACAGAGAGGATTTTCACTGTAAACTATATTTCAGATTACCCTGACCATTGAATTATAGGGAGCCACTTGCTCTAGGGATGTCAAAACTAATTAACGCAAAAGGATTATGATTTTAGTAACTTTTTTTTCTAAATTTGGCCATACTTTTGAAGTGACCAGAACACATTGTATATAGTGATTGATTTTTGAAATTCACACAGCTAATTCCATCTAATGTGACCAAGAAACAATCTAACTTTGGTAGCATTTTTTTTGTAGTAGCATACCCTGATCTATGTAAATCTAAAAGAATCAGAGGAAGAATATTGAATGGAGTTATTGGCATTCTTATCCTGCTGTTGGAGATCTGGAGGAGATTTGTTTGTATGTTTGGTTTGGTTTGCTTCCCCACTTAAGTAACATTATTTAACTGTAATAAGGGGGAAGCGGGGGGGGGAAGGACAAATAGAGAAAAAAAGAAACCCACATTTGTAGATTACAAACACAAAGATATATGAATATAAATTCTGTTTCCTGCATGACAAAAACTATGCACAAACCCTGAAACCCTCTAGTTAACGAGAAGGGTTTACAGAAAGGTATCTTCATTGGAACTTGGACTCTAATATGGCCAATACTTGAGAGCTTTAATTGCCTTAAGGAGGGAGTTCTGCTATACGCAAACTGTTATTTGAAATATCAATTGTTGTGAGTAGGAGTAAAGGGTTATCCTTTCAATTCTACCTTCTAGCTTGATGAGCATTTCTTTTCCACTGACTGTAGTCACAGCTACTTGTTAAAAGACTTTAATACACAGTGCAATGGAAAGGAACATTAGCAATGCATTTCTGGAGAACACCGTTCATACTATCTTAGATCATAGCCCAAAATGAGCTGTTGATCTCACCAGTTCTCATTTGTTTGCAGTGTAAAACCACCACATGGTTTGGCACAAAAAGAACTCGCCGTCCAGGGAAAGCTGTAGCTTTTGAAGGGTGTAGCAGGTTTACTATATAGTTAAACACAAGGAATACACGAATGGCAGTGTTGTTTAATCACTGAACTAAGTTGCACATGGAAGAAATATGTTATTTGTGTTTTCTACCACCAGATACCTTCCTGGCTTGATTATTTTTTTCCTTCTCTTTAAATTCTGTGATCCTTTCTAATGAAGGGTTTCTTATTTCCTACCAGTATTGTGGAAACAGTCTAGTCAGAGTATCTATGAGTTCATTGTCTAGATGTTTGCATCATTTAGTAATAAGCACAGCTGACACTGTTTTAGCTGATCAAGTCAAATTAAACCTTCCTTTCTCAGCAAACAAACCTGACCTGAAAGACAATAACACCTTGGCCTATTGCATGGCCTCTCATTATTTTCTGAAATTAATGTTAAATGAATAGGATGTTGAAAAAGGTTGTTTTGGCTTTTGCACACATGAAACTTGATTCTGCCCTGAACTGTTGCATGCTAATTAACTCTTCATTATTGGAAGTCAACACACAATTACATCTTCTGTGTCAGTGTTCAAATTTTGAGGAGGAAGTTTTCAATTAGCATTGTCAAATGAAAATGTAGACATTTGCTATAGAGAAGGAACCCCTTGTTGATTTAGAGTCAAGCGGTGTCAAAGGCACAGCAGGAAATCACCATTAGCCAATCTGGACTTTCTCAACATGCAGCTCCACATCCCATAATCATCACCTTCTGAAGGAGAGCAATTTAGGTAGCAAGTCAATCACATCTGTAACTCTGGCCAACCCATCTGTGGCATGCATCCACAGATGGGATGAAGATTGCTTACACATTCCAGCTCCTGGACCTACTGCTTGACTCTTTTCTTTATCAGATATGCCAAACACCATTGGGAGACTGTTGTTATTTTGGAGGCAAGAGATTACTGGCTTATCTTTAAAGTTAAACCAGCTGTTTCATTTTATACAGCCTATATTGCAAATATTCAAGGTCGCATTTGGTAATTGATATTTACTGCCATGCTCAGGAGATGAAATTGTCGAAAATTGGGATTAATATTCAAATGGAAGACTGAGTCATATGGAATGTTTTTAAGCAAATTTAGAAAGATGTACTGAGTATGAGTCCACAATTCACTTCCAAAACCAGTCCGTATTGGAGCCATGTATCCTGTTTATCCCATTTTTCCACCCCACAAGTGATGCTCTGTGCTGTGGTTGCATGCAACGATTGAGAAGTCGTAAGCTCTGACACTGTGCAGCAGCAGTACCATGGGGGAGGTGACGCCATGAAGATTTTTTGCCTTTTCTTTTATACCCCTCTTATACCTTTTTACAACTTCTGTATTCCTAGTGCTTTTTGCCTACATTCTTGGACTTGTTTGTCAAGCTAAGAGACTAAATATTTTAGAAGCTTCGTAGCTAGGGATCAGTGTGCCCCAGACCCCAAGGTCCTCTCCAGAACACATTCTGTAAACCAAGACAGAACCATCCAGGGGAAGGTTCCTTGGAGAGGGGGGCTCACTTGAGCCTCTCATTAGGGAATCTTTGATAGATATGCTAATTAGTAAAACCTATAATGTTATACCCAATGTTGAAGACACACACACACACACACACACACACTTGGTGGGGTACACCTCAATGCATATGACCTAGACGTGTACACCTAAGGATCCTTAAAATAAATACCAAGGTAAATCCCTTTCCCCCTTCTAACTATGTATGACTCTTGATTTTAAGACCAGGAAAAGGCATCAGAGGAATGGACTTCCAAATGTCCCACTCACTCAGCTGTATGGAAATTTAGCTCACAGATGTCTACTTCATAGAAAAACCTTACAGAACTTAATGGAATTAAAATTTTAGATGATGGTGTTGAGGGTAGACTGTGCCCTTGGTTATTAGAAACTGCAGTTATTTTAGTTTTAACTAAAAAAATTATTAGGCTCAACATTGAAATGTGCAATAAAGATTTATTTGGTTTCTCTTGGAGATTCAGGTTAGCTGCAAACTCAAGGATTAGAATTAAACAAAATAATTAGTTAAACACAGGCTAATATAAATTATCTTCCTATTCTTACTTGTTCTTTCATTTTCCTTTGTATGTGTGTGAAATAATTCAGCTCAGATATAATTTCTATAGCTTTTAAATGGAATTGAATGATTGGAGAAAACAGTACAAATAGTAAGTACTTTGTTTAAAAATGTACCTTATCTGGAGGGGGAACGTTGGTGAAAATGAGTAGATAAGTATGGGTAGCAATAAATATCATGAGGTAAATGTTAACTTAAAACAGCACCCTTTGTGTATTTATTGCCTAAAGAAGGCACATCAAGAGATAAAGCTAAATATTCCTTTAGGCTGTAGATAAAGAGTACCATAAAAGATTGAGTATGCTCCTTGCAATCAAATGCTTTAGAGAGGTTCAGCAAGGCTGCCAAATAAATTCCCTGATCTTAACCTGACTTGCTATTTTTTTTCACATGAATTTGCCTTTACATTGGTTTGAATAATTGCTGAATCCAAAGCCAGGCTAATTTTGGCAAGAAATTCCAGAAAAGCTGAAAGGACTAATATATAGGGTGATAGAATCATAACTCAGCTGACAGATGGAACCAATTCTGGTATGCTGGTCTGTGCTTGTCCACTACAAAATCATCCCTGGCTCAAAAAAGTAATTCAAATCATGGAGTACTTTTCAACTGGCGCATAACACAAGACCATGTGTTCTTACCTTGAATAGCAATGAAAATTTAGTTTAAATGTCTGGAAGTTGCTGTTGAGTTACAAGTTAGGTTCAGCCTACTCCTAGTGATGCAGTTGCAAATCCATGATGACAGAATAACTGATGGTATGTCACACCACTGATGAGATAATGTCATTACTGATCTACATTGTAATAACACAACAAACACTATGATCACTTCTCTACTGGTGACCTAATCTCCCACTTCTGAAGGAGTAATAAATATCTTGCCTTAGAGGATAAAACACACACAAAAGTAAACCATTTCAAAGGAAGTTGAAGCCATAGTTTCCAAGTTTTATGTTATGCAACCTTTTGTTATGGTATGAACAGTCATCAGTTTTCCTAATTGGTAGAAATATAGCAATGTTTGCAGTACAGCAGAAAACTGGTTATTTGATTTTTATAACCTTAAAAGAAGATTTTACTAGGTATTAAAACCTCCTTTACAGATGAGATCAGAATACTAATATAGATGTATTATTATACTTAAAAAGACCCAAAATCAAAAAGTCTGTTCTGTGGGAAAATCCAGTACTTCAGGAGAAGTTTTATTCTAAATCTGAACAAAGCTCAGAAAGTTTGAAGTTTCTTCTGGAAAACAAAATTCCTAAAAGTTTTACCAGAGGTTCTGGCATTGGAGGTTTAGCTGCTACCCTGACTCAGGAAGATCCTCATTTTGCTGAAGGAAGTAAGCATTGGTAGCATGAGGAAGAAAGGTTTCCCTGCATCTGGATAAGAAGCCCAGAAGATTAAGACAGACAGAGAGCTCTCCCCCAATTACAGATCTATGACAGACCTGGAAAGTTTTCCATTTATCTGCACAGCAAGATAGTTGCAGAGTATAAGGTCTTGTGAACTCAAGAAATGCCTGAGAAAGTAGTCTTAGGACCAGGAAAATATTCTACTGGTAAATTATCAGGCAAGTGGGATACACTTATGATCAGGTTTTAGGTCATCTATCCTTCTGATCCAAGTACCCTGTGACCAAAGAAAAAATATATAGAGATAGATAGACTTGTATTACATAAGTAAACATTCATAGAAATCAGTATGATCTCCTGGAAAGAAAAAGGCTCTGCAGGAATACAAATGGAAAAGTTCTTCTGCAGGTTTTCTTTTTCAGACCTTTTCTCATCTTTTGTTTCCTTGATTCTTCCTAGCTAAGAACAAACCCTTAGAACTGAAGTTATGAATTTTTAATTTTTCTCTCTGCTGATGAAAAGAAATAAAATTTGTTGACTTTAGTATCACACGGAATGTATACAAAAGCAGACAGGACAAAAATAATTCAAAGGCTTCTTACTTGCTCAGGTGCTATTAAGTAGGGCTTTTATGCCCTTTTTAATGCTTTTCATACTGATTTTTACAATGTGTTCATGTAAAGGATGATAAATGTTTTTCTGGATATTTGTACTAATGAGCTGGAGATCTCTACATCTGATAAAGTTCACCTCTCCCTTGTGTGAATAAGTAGTGCCATAAATACTTTTTTTTTTTTTTCAATTTATAAAAAATAGAATTTTATATTAATGTGTTTTTAATTCCTGGGCTTTCTTTCATCAGGGACAACTAAGTGTCCAGAGAGGACAATTATCACTACAACTCACTGAATGCTTTATCTATATTGTTTGTGGATTAGGAACCTGAATTAACCATTGACTCTTTCCGATCCAGTCTGCATTCCCTTCTTTTGGAGAAAATGAAACTTTTTTTTTTTTTAAAACCCCTGTACCATCAAAAATATTTTTCAGGTCACTTTAGAGATTTGTCCAATTATCAAAAAGAATATCAAGAAAAGGTAATACATAGAGGCTAAGGAGCCAAAGTTAGAAGACAAGAGGAACAGCTTTGGTAGAGATGGTAATAGATCTGTCATTCTTGGCTCTGCTGGGTGATTTCATTACTGAGAAATTAACACCCTCCTAAAGTTTAGCCTGAAAATACATGTAAAAAAGAAAACCTAAATATACTGTGGTCTTACTGTGACTTTTGGCATTATGAATTCTGTTATTGAATTACTTTTTTAAAAAAAAAAAAAATTTTTTTTAGGTCTTCAGAATTTCAGGCCATGTGACTTTCCACTCAGATCAACGGAAAATATATCACTAGCTGGCTCTTTGTTTTTGTTATGCCCCAGTTAAAAATGCCTTTCTCTTCACTGACACAATGCCACGAGCCATGAAATTAGTTTCCTTCCCCAGATTCTTGCTGCAATCCTCAAGAATGTAATTAGATCTTGGTCATGTAAGCTCATAAATGCAAAATTCTGTGTTCAGAATTGTTTTTTAAGAGAAGTCACAAAATATGTCCTTCAGCACATTTAAATTGTCTGGAAAATGGTTAAGAACACCAGTCAAACCTCCTAGTTGTTCAAATGTCTCTATTTGTCCCATTATTACCCTGTTTGTATGATTCTGCTTATAGCCTTGTTAAAATTGATTAAGGCGAAGACTGGTTCCAAAAGCCTCCTGAATCTGACCACTCCAAAATTGCTTGAGAAGAATTAGCAGTCAGGAATAACGCATGTAATTTTTTTGTTGGCATTATGCAAGATGAGTGCAAGATATTTTTGGGGGTGAGTCAGGAAGGGTGGAGTGACAGGATGGGAAAAAATAAAAAAGAATGAACCTTTCATGGAGCTTCCCTGTAAGGTTAAAATACAGAATATTTGTCATACTAGGCTATTAGCGAAGTTCATTGTATATTTTTACTGATCCCTTAAGAAGAGCTTATTACACTCACTCTTTAATAGAGATTCCAGTGATCCCAGTGAAAAAGTTAGTGATGGATAAAAAGATAAAATTGCTCTGCTTTTATGTGAACTTAGTGTTTTGTCACATTGGTTGTTGGAAATGATGGGTCAGATGATACAAGTTATAGATCTGATTCAGATTTTCATAAGCAATTAAACCTGGGATGTGGTGCATCAAAAACTCTTCACTTAAATTCACAAAGGGCTGGATGTGACCTTATCATCAGGAATATTTTCAGTAAAATTCAGCTCAGAACCCTCTTTTCCTTCCAAGTCTGAGTCCTCCCACCCTCTCATCGAGTAAGTGGATTACCAGGTGTGGTAAAATTCTTAAGAGGGGGACCATATTCAGTTTTATTTCAAATTAGTAAGTAGTAATTGTGAACCTGAAAAATAAACTTTTTATACAAATAAGATTCCATGACATTTCATATTTTCATAAAACACCTAAAGACAGCAGCAGGTTGTCCTGATACTTCTGCTTATCCTCCCTGTGGTAGCATCTGTACAGAGAACAACACAGTTTTAAATTCTAACTCAGTTTGTGATTCACTGATGAAGGAAGCAGGAAGAAAGTGACTTGGCTTCACGCTTGGAGCAAATGTGAATTTTCTTCCACTTCAACATTTTTCCCGCTATGTTCAAATGTATTTGTCAGCTTCCTAAGGAGTGCAGTGTCCGTATCAAAGGAGACGAGACTTTCATGTAAAAATTGAGAGACCTTGAACTGCAGTGGCAAGAACAACTCTGGTGTAATACCAGTGCCAGATGGCATGGGTGTGAAAAGCACATTCACATCGATACTAACAGGCTTAGGAGAGACACGGACCAGGGTGAGGTATTCCCAAAGAAGGTGAATTGACAGTGCAAAGGAGAGTTAATACCAACCAGTTGCTCAGTTACTTTATCAGAGCTGCCCCTGTTTTCAAGGCCTGAAAGAACAGCTCAGTGCCAGAAAGACATCCAGATCATTTGGCTATGCTTGCTCTTATGGGGCACTGTTTTCAATTTCCATCCTAGTGGGGTTGCATACTACCGACCAGTTAAAACCAGCACCTGAGCTACACAACAGTGTTTCAATGGCAACACTGGACAGCTGTAGGTTCCGCCCTTCCCCTCCCCCAGCATGCTCCTCAGACACACAGCACACTTGCACTTGCACCAAAACTCACAGCCACACCCACAGTTTAACCACCTGCAATAATTTTGGCCCTGGCCGATCTAGCCCTGGGTGCATTGTGCAGCAAGAAGCCATGGGGGCCGTGCTTTTCCCCGACTCCAAGCATCGCTCCAGAGGCCACACAAGCTGTGCAGTCAGGCCGTAAAGCTCAATGGCACACAGAGATCAAGTCCTACCCACTGACAGCACATGCCCTTGTGAAAGGGGCTGATGAGCACTGGAGCTGGAGCAAGGGAAAGGGCAGGTCTCTGCAGCTGGGGGCAGAGGAGAGGGGAACAAAGTGGGTGTGTGTGTTTGGGGAGAAGGGAGCAAGGAGGGTGTTCTCCTTCCACAATGGGCTGTGGTGGGAGCAGTGCCTGCCCAGCAGAGGAAGCAAAAGGCAGGGACCTCAGCGAGCACAGTTCCCTCTCAGTGGAACAGCGAGTTCTGCTGTTGGCAGCGATCCTCCTCTGGGAGGTTCCTGCCTGCTCTCCTCACACGGAGCTGCTTGTTCCTGTCCTCTCAGAGGCCTTCAGTCTCTTAACGTGGGCCACAGCAGCTTTCTTTCCCATGCTCTGAATGAGAAGGGGCAGGTTTTAAGCAGCACTGGGAGGATTAATTAATATTTTAGCTGTTTCAACCATCATGACTTCTGGTTGCATTCATGAGACAATAGCCCTGCTCTACTGAGTTGCAGAAGTGCAATACCGAGATGTGACTGCTGGACACAATCACCGCTTGAGTCACTTTGTCATTTTTTCAGGTAGCTGCAATGGATGGACATTCTCTAAGAACCATTGGATTAAATATAAAGAAGGACACATTTCAGGCAATTTGAGAAACTTTTCTCCTTTTATTATTTCTTCAAACATATATATGTAGATACTACTGAAGGGCAACTATGAAGGACTACCAGGGTAGCTCAATTGCCTAAACTAAGGGTAACTGGGAAATAATCTCACACTAACAATCCTAAAGGACGTCTTGACGCGATGATGAAGAAACTAGTTCCTACTATGAAAACTTGGACTACCTATTCTCCTATGGTAAAGTGAGTTAAAACTATTATCTTCACTTCTACAGACTGAGATGAGCTACATCTTTACAAAACCATTAAAAAGTACATACAGGTCACTGAAAAAACTACGTTAATTGTCTAACAGGCTTGGTTTTGGTCGTCCAGGTGTGCCAGGCAACCTCTCAGCATCACTGTCTTCCATGAGGATGTGCAGGTGGAGCCAGTTTCTGCCTTACAGACTTTGGGCAATATTGCAACAGCACCATCATGAGTGGAAGGTGAAGGGCAAGGCAACGCAGAGATGTGTGTCTGCACAGTGAATCCGTGTGCCGCAGCATCTTCCATCCATTGAGCTTCAGGATTGCCAGTGAAAAAAGCAAGAATTATGCAGTGCTCACGTGGCTGCCATCGGGTGTGAGCCCCGCCAGCACAGCTCTGTGCAGGGAATTCCTCTCAGTGGGTGGAGAGCAGCATCCAGAGGCGGAATCGCAGCTGACCGTAAGCTCTCATCGCCTCTGCGTGGGTGGCCGGATCTCGGGCCAGGTGCTCAAAGAGGTTGAGCGGCTCGACGGTTCGCATTGCCGGCGGCAAGCTGATCTCTGCAGGAAGGCTCTGGTTGCCCAAGACAAAGTGCTCCAGGCGTTTCAACTGCAGGCAGCGGTGCAGGTATGCCATGATGTCCCACAGCCGCCGCGCAAATTCCCTCCTGCGCCACTGGCACAGCGGTACGGTGGTCAGCACGTGCATGACCACAGTCTTCCAGGTCGAGCTGGAAAAACCTGTGCCCCTCAGGATGCAGGTGAAGAGCTGCAGGCATTTCAGGTGCAAGCTCTCACACGGCACCTGCCTGGCGATGTGCTGGAAGAATTTTGCCTCTGCCACAGCGTACGTCTCAGGCCACGCTGTGCTTGCGATGGAGTCGGCCTCGGCGGGCTGGCTGCTCACAAAGATGCTGGAGCCGCCTTTCTGGGCCTCTGTGGGCTGGCTGACCACAAAGATGTCGGAGTCCCCGTGGCGCACCCCAAACAGCATCTCCACCATCAGGCTCTTCTTGCCTTTGCTCAGCCGGAATTGGCAGGACCGGCTGCAGGGCTGAAACACCAAGTGCCATGAGTACGACTGAGGCAAATGCAGCCACGAGCATCTCACCAGCTGGTAGAACCAGTGGGAGGTTTTCTCCACGTCCAGGTAGGAGCCGGTGCAGAGTGTCTCTAGGAGGCTGGGCTTCTGCTTCCGCCGCAGCTCCTCCTGCGAGTGGTGCAGGAAGCACAACAGCTTCTCGCCCAGCTGCTCCCTCTCGCACGTGCACACCAGCTCCACACGGACGCAGAAGGTCCTTGCTGCCATCTGCCCTGCACTGTTCAGCTCCAGGTGGAAGGCGTGTCCCGGCGGGGGATTCAGTGGGACCAGCACGTGGTACACCACGTCCTGCTCACGGGGACTCCAACCCTCAAAGGTACTGCCCACCCCGATGGCTTCTTGAGGCACCGGGTAGAAACTATTGCTCACGCTGTCAATAAAGACACGCGTGAAGCTCTCCATCAGCTCAGCTGCCACTGAGCGACCTCTCTCCACGTCCTCGACAGGACACTGTATGCGATCCACTAAAAGGATCCCTCGCTTATTCCCAACGTCACGGGCGTCTTCTTCCTCTTCAGTTCCACCACGGCTGCCTTTGTCCTTGCCAGCACCACTGCCTTCTTTTTCACTGGCAGCCACATTTCCACCTACTTCTTCTTTTCCATCTTCATTCTTGCCTTTCACATTCTCATCCCTGTGTTCTTCATCCTTCCCATTCTGATCACTGGTTCTGTGTTCACTGGAATGCCTGTCTTCCTTCACCTTCATATCGCTGCTTTCTCCTTCACTTGCTTTATCAGCACCTTCTTCAGTTGAAGCAACATTGCCGTGCTCCTCTCCATTTCCATCTTCATTCTTTTCTCCCTGCATATCGGCAGCACTGCCTTTCTCATCTTTGTCTCCAACATTGCTTTCTTCATTTCCGACGTCATTCTTTTCTTCCTCAGTTGCAGCAAAACCACAATGGTCTACTGCATTCCCATCATCACTGTTGTCTTCCTGTCCTGTCCAATCACTGCTTCTCTGTTCACTGGCATCACTGCTTTCCTCCACCTTCAGATCCGTGTTTTCTCCCTTTCCATCTCCCTCGTATTGACCTTCTTCTACATCATCATTGTTGCCTGCCTTCATATTTGCATCATTGTTTTTTTCTTCATTTCCATCTCCTCCTTTCTTTTCAGCATCATGGTCTTGTTCCACCTGCACATCCTTGTTTTCTCCTTCATTTGCGTCAGCGTGGCCTTCTTTATGTCGAGCAACATTGCCAGGTTCTTCTTCATTTCCTTCAGCAGTGTTGCCTCCTGGCACATTCCCATCACTCCGTCCTTCATCTTTCTTTAAGTCGCAGGCATCTTCATTCTTCACGTTTTGGTCTTCCTTCACCTTCACATCTTCATTTCCTTCACTGGCATCATCTTCCTCTCCTTCATTTGCAGCCACAGGACTGCCTTCTCCTTCATTTTCATTACCGCTGTCATCTGCCTCCACAGTCATATTATTGTTTTCTCCATCTTCCTTTGAATCAATAGTGTCTTCTTGCTGTTCTTTTCCTCTCTCATCTCCTAGGGTCTTGCAGGAGCTCTGGTCCTTGCCGCTGCTGTTGGCTTCAGGGCTCCTTCTCCTGCGGCTAAACCACAGGCCCAAGAGGAGCAGGAGTCCAGCAAGAGCCCAGAATGGCCACTGCTGCAGGGCACCAAAGAGCAGGGCTCCCCAGCCCTCGTCCTGCTGCTCCGGGGGCCCTTGCTCCAGCTCCTGCAGCAGCCGAGCCATCTCGCGGTCGAGCAGCTCCTCACGCTCCTGCATTCGCCGGTGCGTGGCCTCATCCAGCCCATCCCCAGCTGGCTGGGGGTACTGGATCAGGCTTTGCACGAGCACGAAGAGCAATGACAATAAAGCCATGGTCTGCAAGAGGACACACAGAAGGGGTTCAGTAGGGGCGGAATGGAGGCAGCCAGTGCGGGGCAGGAGCCACGGGGATGTGGCAGCAGGAAGGAGAGGGCCCCCGGCAGCTGGCAGGAGGCAAGGCCTGCACCGCTGCCCCAGCAAGCACCGAGCCTGAGCAAGGCGCTCCCGCCAGGGGCTGGGCCCTGGATGCAGGGACAGAACACACGCCCCGGCTGCCAGCGCTTCTGCCCCAGCCCTCCCCCAGCCCTGCCTCCCCACCGCCTGTGTGCACTCACCGCTTGCCCAGGCTCTACTGGGGGCAGCGTCAACCAATGGGGCCTTTTATAGCTGCCCCCATTGTGACACGGCCCCTGTGCTGTCACAGGCCCCAGAGCGCATCACAGGCCAGCCCCACCCGCCATCCCCAGCCCGGGAACTCATCATGGCCCTGGGCACCCAGAGCCTCAAGAGACACAAAGTGCAGACCCATCAGTCGTGAACCCTAGAGCTTCCCTGTACAAAGCAGGCACAAGCGCCCTCCCACACAACCCTTGTCAAATATAAATATGGGCGACAGGACCTCAATACGATCTCTATATCTGTGTAGGCTTTTACTGATGATTGCAGGCAGATGTTCTTCACTATTAACAATAATATTTATTACTTTGGCCACAGCCTGTCGTACATGCTAATTTTTAGCTACAGGTTTAGTGAGAAAGAAGGAATTAGAGGCTGCTTGAATGATGCACAGGAAGTTGAAACGTCATCCAATGTTAAGGCCTACCCTTCTTTTACACCAGCAGTGTCCTGCCTCACACATCTTTTGTGAGATAAAGATGTCAGGGTTTCTCTCCTGAATTTAGGAGCACTTTCAAAGATCTGTTTATTGACTGACAAAAGATCACACACAACCAACTGATGGTTTGCGCAGTAGCACAAAAAACCATCCAAACTACTTCTTACGCTAGATGTGGCTGATCAATAGCTCGGCTGAAAAATGGACAAGCCACTGTAACAAGAAATACAAGTTTGGAAAAGGAAAAAGAAAAGTCCTCAAAACGCAGAACTCCTGAAGCTTAGCTCGCTCCACTCCAATGTGCTCTCCCCCAATGCCACATAAAGATGTGCTCCTCCTGACGCTTGCAGCAACTGGCTTCTCTCTTGCCGTTCTGAGAGGAACTCTATTTTGTATAGGGACGTACACGTGTCTGCATTTAGACGCCATCCTCAATACAAACCTCCTCCCTTGCTTTTTTCTGATTGGAGATCCTTGCTACTGGATATGATGGTGCTGTTTACTGGGAAGGGTTTCTCTGATGCTGATCACAGCACAGCACAGCAGGAGCTTTTTGCTCCCTTGGGCTACTCAAATTCCTCTTGGGTGATCTCTGAAATACTCTTTATCAGCTGAGGGCTGACAGAGCACAGAATGTCTGAGTGATCGCCCTTCCCTTGTCCAGCCATGACACAAGAGCTGGGTGCACTCAGAAAACACAGTTTTCTGAACCATCCTATATAATAACAACAATCAGTTCCTTATAAAATCTGCCATCTAGATGAGGTCGCCATTGAACAGCTCCATGTCCCAAGTGGTACCCAGCAGGGAGGGAAGCAGAGGAAGACAGGATCACAGCAGTCACTGATCAGTCATTCACAGGCAGCACCACAAAGAAAGAGGGGAGAGTCAGGAATTGCACAGGCTACTCTGTTTCAGCAGCCTGTGTCACCCTGCTCCTTTTAAATGTCTTCTGATGACAAGCTTCTTGTCCAATCACAGTGCTCACCTCTGGGACATGAGCAACTAAGAGGCAGAACAGGAGGAAAAATTTCTTCTGACCTCCAGTCACCTGACTGTCAAGCAAACAGAGAAAACCTCCAGTCTGTTCTGAGGGAGGTGTTTTATAAACTCACCTGTAGCTAAAGCTATTCAGAAAGCCCACACTACCAGACGCAGAGTGGTAAAGAGCCTATTAATTTGCTGACCCTGGAGAAAAGGCAGCTTTAAACAAACTCTGCTACTGCCACTCTCTCTCCTTAGAACTTCAGGTTGAGATGCCTAGGACCAACTAAAGAAAAAAGCCATTTCATTCATGCCCTGGTCAAGCATTTCCCACGCTCTTGGCCCTCCCAATCTACCAGCCAGTCAAACACAGAAAGAGCAAGAGACCTGTGGTAGGCTTCCAGTGGAAATACTGGCAAAATCTTCTTGGACTGCATTATTTGAAGGACCTGAGGTCAGCTCACTGACTGTGAATGACTTTTACTGCTCCACTTAGCCTACCAGCTCAGCTCAGCTCAGCTCAGCTCAGCTCAGCTCAGTTCAGCTCAGCTCAGCAGCCTCCCAGCTACCTTTAGCTGCATAAGCACATGACCTGCAATCAGAAAGGTGTGAATCTTCCTTAGGAAGGAAACAGACACGGGGAATGAAGAGTGGAGATTAGTCCACACTCTGAGGAACAGGCAACACCAACCAAACACTCTGGCAATAGCTTGTGTCTAGAAGCTCTCTACCTTCCAATCCACCTCAAGGCTTTGGGACTTGTGCTGACTTGCACAAAGGAACCCACTCCACCCTGCAGCAGTGGGCTCCTTCTTTCCAGCCTGGATGGAGGCATGTCCTGTATTTTGCAAGCATGTCCAGGTGTTCAGAATGGAACATGCTGATGATGATTAGCACCTTAAGGCACGCAGCTCTTTCCTCCTCAAAGTATGCTTTGTGAAATTACAGGCAGTGCTATCTCCACCTTTCCAAACAAATTACCCTCCTTCTATTGCACTTGCCTTCAAAATACTGCCACTTCTTCATTTCAGACTATGCTTCCCTCAGAAGGATGCACAAAAGGTTAGAGTAGTTGCAAACATCTGCACCTGGAATTTTCAACTAACTGCTTCTTCAGAATGGTTTCTGACAACAGGCCATACTCTGGACATGAACACAAAAATGCTGAAGCAAGATAAATGACTTCGCTACATCTTACAGCCCAGATGTCTGTGGCCAGAGAAGACACCACCAGGTTGTCCTGATACTTTTGCTCATCCTCTCTGGTAGCAGCTGTACAGAGAACAACACAGTTTTAAATTCTAACTCAGTTTGTGCTTCACTGATGATGGAAGCAGGGAGAAAGTGACTTGGCTTCACGCTTGGAGCAAATGTGAATTTTCTGTGGATTTCAGTGTCCAGGATTTAAACCAGTAAGGGATTTTCTTCAGTATATCCAAGATGGCTACAGAAACCCTGATCTGACTCAAGAGCTCTTCTGACACTATGATACGCGCTGACAGTTCTCTGGCTGTGACTCAGTTTATTCAAATCTGCTTTCTCCGAATGCACATCTGACAGCAGGACTTGCTCCATTCAGCCTGCAGCAGTTCCACAGGAAAGATGTTGTGAAATTGGCCACACATCTTCGCAACACTTCCACTTCAACATTTTTCCCGCTATGTTCAAATGTATTTGTCAGCTTCCTAAGGAGTGCAGTGTCCGTATCAAAGGAGACGAGACTTTCATGTAAAAATTGAGAGACCTTGAACTGCAGTGGCAAGAACAACTCTGGTGTAATACCAGTGCCAGATGGCATGGGTGTGAAAAGCACATTCACATCGATACTAACAGGCTTAGGAGAGACACGGACCAGGGTGAGGTATTCCCAAAGAAGGTGAATTGACAGTGCAAAGGAGAGTTAATACCAACCAGTTGCTCAGTTACTTTATCAGAGCTGCCCCTGTTTTCAAGGCCTGAAAGAACAGCTCAGTGCCAGAAAGACATCCAGATCATTTGGCTATGCTTGCTCTTATGGGGCACTGTTTTCAATTTCCATCCTAGTGGGGTTGCATACTACCGACCAGTTAAAACCAGCACCTGAGCTACACAACAGTGTTTCAGTGGCAACACTGACAGCTGTAGGTTCCGCCCTTCCCCTCTCCCAGCATGCTCCTCAGACACACAGCACACTTGCACTTGCACCAAAACTCACAGCCACACCCACAGTTTAACCACCTGCAATAATTTTGGCCCTGGCCGATCTAGCCCTGGGTGCATTGTGCAGCAAGAAGCCATGGGGGCCATGCTTTTCCCCGACTCCAAGCATCGCTCCAGAGGCCACACAAGCTGTGCAGTCAGGCCGTAAAGCTCAATGGCACACAGAGATCAAGTCCTACCCACTGACAGCACATGCCCTTGTGAAAGGGGCTGATGAGCACTGGAGCTGGAGCAAGGGAAAGGGCAGGTCTCTGCAGCTGGGGGCAGAGGAGAGGGGAACAAAGTGGGTGTGTGTGTTTGGGGAGAAGGGAGCAAGGAGGGTGTTCTCCTTCCACAATGGGCTGTGGTGGGAGCAGTGCCTGCCCAGCAGAGGAAGCAAAAGGCAGGGACCTCAGCGAGCACAGTTCCCTCTCAGTGGAACAGCGAGTTCTGCTGTTGGCAGCGATCCTCCTCTGGGAGGTTCCTGCCTGCTCTCCTCACACGGAGCTGCTTGTTCCTGTCCTCTCAGAGGCCTTCAGTCTCTTAACGTGGGCCACAGCAGCTTTCTTTCCCATGCTCTGAATGAGAAGGGGCAGGTTTTAAGCAGCACTGGGAGGATTAATATTTTAGCTGTTTCAACCATCATGACTTCTGGTTGCATTCATGAGACAAAATTAATAGCCCTGCTCTACTGAGTTGCAGAAGTGCAATACCGAGATGTGACTGCTGGACACAATCACCGCTTGAGTCACTTTGTCATTTTTTCAGGTAGCTGCAATGGATGGACATTCTCTAAGAACCATTGGATTAAATATAAAGAAGGACACTTTTCAGGCAATTTGAGAAACTTTTCTCCTTTTATTATTTCTTCAAACATATATATGTAGATACTACTGAAGGGCAACTACACCAGGGTAGCTCAATTGCCTAAACTAAGGGTAACTGGGAAATAATCTCACACTAACAATCCTAAAGGACGTCTTGACGCGATGATGAAGAAACTAGTTCCTACTATGAAAACTTGGACTACCTATTCTCCTATGGTAAAGTGAGTTAAAACTATTATCTTCACTTCTACAGACTGAGATGAGCTACATCTTTACAAAACCATTAAAAAGTACATACAGGTCACTGAAAAAACTACGTTAATTGTCTAACAGGCTTGGTTTTGGTCGTCCAGGTGTGCCAGGCAACCTCTCAGCATCACTGTCTTCCATGAGGATGTGCAGGTGGAGCCAGTTTCTGCCTTACAGACTTTGGGCAATATTGCAACAGCACCATCATGAGTGGAAGGTGAAGGGCAAGGCAACGCAGGGATGTGTGTCTGCACAGTGAATCCGTGTGCCGCAGCATCTTCCATCCATTGAGCTTCAGGATTGCCAGTGAAAAAAGCAAGAATTATGCAGTGCTCACGTGGCTGCCATCGGGTGTGAGCCCCGCCAGCACAGCTCTGTGCAGGGAATTCCTCTCAGTGGGTGGAGAGCAGCATCCAGAGGCGGAATCGCAGCTGACCGTAAGCTCTCATCGCTTCTGCGTGGGTGGCTGGATCTCGGGCCAGGTGCTCAAAGAGGTTGAGCGGCTCGACGGTTCGCATTGCCGGCGGCAAGCTGATCTCTGCAGGAAGGCTCTGGTTGCCCAGGACAAAGTGCTCCAGGCGTTTCAACTGCAGGCAGCGGTGCAGGTATGCCATGATGTCCCACAGCCGCCGCGCAAATTC
This sequence comes from Corvus hawaiiensis, assembly GCF_020740725.1. Taxonomy (NCBI): domain Eukaryota; kingdom Metazoa; phylum Chordata; class Aves; order Passeriformes; family Corvidae; genus Corvus; species Corvus hawaiiensis. Next base: position 72,034,297 of record NC_063216.1, on the reverse strand, counting down.
CCTCCTGCGCCACTGGCACAGCGGTACGGTGGTCAGCACGTGCATGACCACAGTCTTCCAGGTCGAGCTGGAAAAACCTGTGCCCCTCAGGATGCAGGTGAAGAGCTGCAGGCATTTCAGGTGCAAGCTCTCACACGGCACCTGCCTGGCGATGTGCTGGAAGAATTTTGCCTCTGCCACAGCGTACGTCTCAGGCCACACTGTGCTTGCGATGGAGTCGGCCTCGGCGGGCTGGCTGCTCACAAAGATGCTGGAGTCGCCTTTCTGGGCCTCTGTGGGCTGGCTGACCACAAAGATGTCGGAGTCCCCGTGGCGCACCCCAAACAGCATCTCCACCATCAGGCTCTTCTTGCCTTTGCTCAGCCGGAATTGGCAGGACCGGCTGCAGGGCTGAAACACCAAGTGCCATGAGTACGACTGAGGCAAATGCAGCCACGAGCATCTCACCAGCTGGTAGAACCAGTGGGAGGTTTTCTCCACGTCCAGGTAGGAGCCGGTGCAGAGTGTCTCTAGGAGGCTGGGCTTCTGCTTCCGCCGCAGCTCCTCCTGCGAGTGGTGCAGGAAGCACAACAGCTTCTCGCCCAGCTGCTCCCTCTCGCACGTGCACACCAGCTCCACACGGACGCAGAAGGTCCTTGCTGCCATCTGCCCTGCACTGTTCAGCTCCAGGTGGAAGGCGTGTCCCGGCGGGGGATTCAGTGGGACCAGCACGCGGTACACCACGTCCTGCTCATGGGGACTCCAACCCTCAAAGGTACTGCCCACCCCGATGGCTTCTTGAGGCACCGGGTAGAAACTATTGCTCACGCTGTCAATAAAGACACGCGTGAAGCTCTCCATCAGCTCAGCTGCCACTGAGCGACCTCTCTCCACGTCCTCGACAGGACACTGTATGCGATCCACTAAAAGGATCCCTCGCTTATTCCCAACGTCACGGGCGTCTTCTTCCTCTTCAGTTCCACCACGGCTGCCTTTGTCCTTGCGAGCACCACTGCCTTCTTTTTCACTGGCAGCCACATTTCCACCTACTTCTTCTTTTCCATCTTCATTCTTGCCTTTCACATTCTCATCCCTGTGTTTCTGATCCTTCCCATTCTGATCACTGGTTCTGTGTTCACTGGAATGCCTGTCTTCCTTCACCTTCATATTGCTGCTGTCTCCTTCACTTGCTTTATCAGCACCTTCTTCAGTTGAAGCAACATTGCCGTGCTCCTCTCCATTTCCATCTTCATTCTTTTCTCCCTGCATATCGGCAGCACTGCCTTTCTCATCTTTGTCTCCAACATTGCTTTCTTCATTTCCGACGTCATTCTTTTCTTCCTCAGTTGCAGCAAAACCACAATGGTCTACTGCATTCCCACCATCACTGTTGTCTTCCTGTCCTGTCCAATCACTGCTTCTCTGTTCACTGGCATCACTGCTTTCCTCCACCTTCAGATCCGTGTTTTCTCCCTTTCCATCTCCCTCGTATTGACCTTCTTCTACATCATCATTGTTGCCTGCCTTCATATTTGCATCATTGTTTTTTTCTTCATTTCCATCTCCTCCTTTCTTTTCAGCATCATGGTCTTGTTCCACCTGCACATCCTTGTTTTCTCCTTCATTTGCGTCAGCGTGGCCTTCTTTATCTCGAGCAACATTGCCAGGTTCTTCTTCATTTCCTTCAGCAGTGTTGCCTCCTGGCACATTCCCATCACTCCGTCCTTCATCTTTCTTTAAGTCGCAGGCATCTTCATTCTTCACGTTTTGGTCTTCCTTCACCTTCACATCTTCATTTCCTTCACTGGCATCATCTTCCTCTCCTTCATTTGCAGCCACAGGACTGCCTTCTCCTTCATTTTCATTACTGCTGTCATCTGCCTCCACAGTCATATTATTGTTTTCTCCATCTTCCTTTGAATCAATAGTGTCTTCTTGCTGTTCTTTTCCTCTCTCATCTCCTAGGGTCTTGCAGGAGCTCTGGTCCTTGCCGCTGCTGTTGGCTTCAGGGCTCCTTCTCCTGCGGCTAAACCACAGGCCCAAGAGGAGCAGGAGTCCAGCAAGAGCCCAGAATGGCCACTGCTGCAGGGCACCAAAGAGCAGGGCTCCCCAGCCCTCGTCCTGCTGCTCCGGGGGCCCTTGCTCCAGCTCCTGCAGCAGCCGAGCCATCTCGCGGTCGAGCAGCTCCTCACGCTCCTGCATTCGCCGGTGCGTGGCCTCATCCAGCCCATCCCCAGCTGGCTGGGGGTACTGGATCAGGCTTTGCACGAGCACGAAGAGCAATGACAATAAAGCCATGGTCTGCAAGAGGACACACAGAAGGGGTTCAGTAGGGGCGGAATGGAGGCAGCCAGTGCGGGGCAGGAGCCACGGGGATGTGGCAGCAGGAAGGAGAGGGCCCCCGGCAGCTGGCAGGAGGCAAGGCCTGCACCGCTGCCCCAGCAAGCACCGAGCCTGAGCAAGGCGCTCCCGCCAGGGGCTGGGCCCTGGATGCAGGGACAGAACACACGCCCCGGCTGCCAGCGCTTCTGCCCCAGCCCTCCCCCAGCCCTGCCTCCCCACCGCCTGTGTGCACTCACCGCTTGCCCAGGCTCTACTGGGGGCAGCGTCAACCAATGGGGCCTTTTATAGCTGCCCCCATTGTGACACGGCCCCTGTGCTGTCACAGGCCCCAGAGCGCATCACAGGCCAGCCCCACCCGCCATCCCCAGCCCGGGAACTCATCATGGCCCTGGGCACCCAGAGCCTCAAGAGACACAAAGTGCAGACCCATCAGTCGTGAACCCTAGAGCTTCCCTGTACAAAGCAGGCACAAGCGCCTTCCCACACAACCCTTGTCAAATATAAATATGGGCGACAGGACCCCAATACGATCTCTATATCTGTGTAGGCTTTTACTGATGATTGCAGGCAGATGTTCTTCACTATTAACAATAATATTTATTACTTTGGCCACAGCCTGTCGTACATGCTAATTTTTAGCTACAGGTTTAGTGAGAAAGAAGGAATTAGAGGCTGCTTGAATGATGCACAGGAAGTTGAAACGTCATCCAATGTTAAGGCCTACCCTTCTTTTACACCAGCAGTGTCCTGCCTCACACATCTTTTGTGAGATAAAGATGTCAGGGTTTCTCTCCTGAATTTAGGAGCACTTTCAAAGATCTGTTTATTGACTGACAAAAGATCACACACAACCAACTGATGGTTTGCGCAGTAGCACAAAAAACCATCCAAACTACTTCTTACGCTAGATGTGGCTGATCAATAGCTCGGCTGAAAAATGGACAAGCCACTGTAACAAGAAATACAAGTTTGGAAAAGGAAAAAGAAAAGTCCTCAAAACGCAGAACTCCTGAAGCTTAGCTCGCTCCACTCCAATGTGCTCTCCCCCAATGCCACATAAAGATGTGCTCCTCCTGACGCTTGCAGCAACTGGCTTCTCTCTTGCCGTTCTGAGAGGAACTCTATTTTGTATAGGGACGTACACGTGTCTGCATTTAGACGCCATCCTCAATACAAACCTCCTCCCTTGCTTTTTTCTGATTGGAGATCCTTGCTACTGGATATGATGGTGCTGTTTACTGGGAAGGGTTTCTCTGATGCTGATCACAGCACAGCACAGCAGGAGCTTTTTGCTCCCTTGGGCTACTCAAATTCCTCTTGGGTGATCTCTGAAATACTCTTTATCAGCTGAGGGCTGACAGAGCACAGAATGTCTGAGTGATCGCCCTTCCCTTGTCCAGCCATGACACAAGAGCTGGGTGCACTCAGAAAACACAGTTTTCTGAACCATCCTATATAATAACAACAATCAGTTCCTTATAAAATCTGCCATCTAGATGAGGTCGCCATTGAACAGCTCCATGTCCCAAGTGGTACCCAGCAGGGAGGGAAGCAGAGGAAGACAGGATCACAGCAGTCACTGATCAGTCATTCACAGGCAGCACCACAAAGAAAGAGGGGAGAGTCAGGAATTGCACAGGCTACTCTGTTTCAGCAGCCTGTGTCACCCTGCTCCTTTTAAATGTCTTCTGATGACAAGCTTCTTGTCCAATCACAGTGCTCACCTCTGGGACATGAGCAACTAAGAGGCAGAACAGGAGGAAAAATTTCTTCTGACCTCCAGTCACCTGACTGTCAAGCAAACAGAGAAAACCTCCAGTCTGTTCTGAGGGAGGTGTTTTATAAACTCACCTGTAGCTAAAGCTATTCAGAAAGCCCACACTACCAGACGCAGAGTGGTAAAGAGCCTATTAATTTGCTGACCCTGGAGAAAAGGCAGCTTTAAACAAACTCTGCTACTGCCACTCTCTCTCCTTAGAACTTCAGGTTGAGATGCCTAGGACCAACTAAAGAAAAAAGCCATTTCATTCATGCCCTGGTCAAGCATTTCCCACGCTCTTGGCCCTCCCAATCTACCAGCCAGTCAAACACAGAAAAAGCAAGAGACCTGTGGTAGGCTTCCAGTGGAAATACTGGCAAAATCTTCTTGGACTGCATTATTTGAAGGACCTGAGGTCAGCTCACTGACTGTGAATGACTTTTACTGCTCCACTTAGCCTACCAGCTCAGCTCAGCTCAGCTCAGCTCAGCTCAGTTCAGCTCAGCTCAGCAGCCTCCCAGCTACCTTTAGCTGCATAAGCACATGACCTGCAATCAGAAAGGTGTGAATCTTCCTTAGGAAGGAAACAGACACGGGGAATGAAGAGTGGAGATTAGTCCACACTCTGAGGAACAGGCAACACCAACCAAACACTCTGGCAATAGCTTGTGTCTAGAAGCTCTCTACCTTCCAATCCACCTCAAGGCTTTGGGACTTGTGCTGACTTGCACAAAGGAACCCACTCCACCCTGCAGCAGTGGGCTCCTTCTTTCCAGCCTGGATGGAGGCATGTCCTGTATTTTGCAAGCATGTCCAGGTGTTCAGAATGGAACATGCTGATGATGATTAGCACCTTAAGGCACGCAGCTCTTTCCTCCTCAAAGTATGCTTTGTGAAATTACAGGCAGTGCTATCTCCACCTTTCCAAACAAATTACCCTCCTTCTATTGCACTTGCCTTCAAAATACTGCCACTTCTTCATTTCAGACTATGCTTCTTCCCTCAGAAGGATGCACAAAAGGTTAGAGTAGTTGCAAACATCTGCACCTGGAATTTTCAACTAACTGCTTCTTCAGAATGGTTTCTGACAACAGGCCATACTCTGGACATGAACACAAAAATGCTGAAGCAAGATAAATGACTTCGCTACATCTTACAGCCCAGATGTCTGTGGCCAGAGAAGACACCACCAGGTTGTCCTGATACTTTTGCTCATCCTCTCTGGTAGCAGCTGTACAGAGAACAACACAGTTTTAAATTCTAACTCAGTTTGTGCTTCACTGATGATGGAAGCAGGGAGAAAGTGACTTGGCTTCACGCTTGGAGCAAATGTGAATTTTCTGTGGATTTCAGTGTCCAGGATTTAAACCAGTAAGGGATTTTCTTCAGTATATCCAAGATGGCTACAGAAACCCTGATCTGACTCAAGAGCTCTTCTGACACTATGATACGCGCTGACAGTTCTCTGGCTGTGACTCAGTTTATTCAAATCTGCTTTCTCCGAATGCACATCTGACAGCAGGACTTGCTCCATTCAGCCTGCAGCAGTTCCACAGGAAAGATGTTGTGAAATTGGCCACACATCTTCGCAACACTTCCACTTCAACATTTTTCCCGCTATGTTCAAATGTATTTGTCAGCTTCCTAAGGAGTGCAGTGTCCGTATCAAAGGAGACGAGACTTTCATGTAAAAATTGAGAGACCTTGAACTGCAGTGGCAAGAACAACTCTGGTGTAATACCAGTGCCAGATGGCATGGGTGTGAAAAGCACATTCACATCGATACTAACAGGCTTAGGAGAGACACGGACCAGGGTGAGGTATTCCCAAAGAAGGTGAATTGACAGTGCAAAGGAGAGTTAATACCAACCAGTTGCTCAGTTACTTTATCAGAGCTGCCCCTGTTTTCAAGGCCTGAAAGAACAGCTCAGTGCCAGAAAGACATCCAGATCATTTGGCTATGCTTGCTCTTATGGGGCACTGTTTTCAATTTCCATCCTAGTGGGGTTGCATACTACCGACCAGTTAAAACCAGCACCTGAGCTACACAACAGTGTTTCAGTGGCAACACTGACAGCTGTAGGTTCCGCCCTTCCCCTCTCCCAGCATGCTCCTCAGACACACAGCACACTTGCACTTGCACCAAAACTCACAGCCACACCCACAGTTTAACCACCTGCAATAATTTTGGCCCTGGCCGATCTAGCCCTGGGTGCATTGTGCAGCAAGAAGCCATGGGGGCCATGCTTTTCCCCGACTCCAAGCATCGCTCCAGAGGCCACACAAGCTGTGCAGTCAGGCCGTAAAGCTCAATGGCACACAGAGATCAAGTCCTACCCACTGACAGCACATGCCCTTGTGAAAGGGGCTGATGAGCACTGGAGCTGGAGCAAGGGAAAGGGCAGGTCTCTGCAGCTGGGGGCAGAGGAGAGGGGAACAAAGTGGGTGTGTGTGTTTGGGGAGAAGGGAGCAAGGAGGGTGTTCTCCTTCCACAATGGGCTGTGGTGGGAGCAGTGCCTGCCCAGCAGAGGAAGCAAAAGGCAGGGACCTCAGCGAGCACAGTTCCCTCTCAGTGGAACAGCGAGTTCTGCTGTTGGCAGCGATCCTCCTCTGGGAGGTTCCTGCCTGCTCTCCTCACACGGAGCTGCTTGTTCCTGGCCCCTCAGAGGCCTTCCCTCTCTGACATGGGCCACAGCAGCTTTCTTTCCCATGCTCTGAATGAGAAGGGGCAGGTTTTAAGCAGCACTGGGAGGATTAATATTTTAGCTGTTTCAACCATCATGACTTCTGGTTGCATTCATGAGACAAAATTAATAGCCCTGCTCTACTGAGTTGCAGAAGTGCAATACCGAGATGTGACTGCTGGACACAATCACCGCTTGAGTCACTTTGTCATTTTTTCAGGTAGCTGCAATGGATGGACATTCTCTAAGAACCATTGGATTAAATATAAAGAAGGACACATTTCAGGCAATTTGAGAAACTTTTCTCCTTTTATTATTTCTTCAAACATATATATGTAGATACTACTGAAGGGCAACTATGAAGGACTACCAGGGTAGCTCAATTGCCTAAACTAAGGGTAACTGGGAAATAATCTCACACTAACAATCCTAAAGGACGTCTTGACGCGATGATGAAGAAACTAGTTCCTACTATGAAAACTTGGACTACCTATTCTCCTATGGTAAAGTGAGTTAAAACTATTATCTTCACTTCTACAGACTGAGATGAGCTACATCTTTACAAAACCATTAAAAAGTACATACAGGTCACTGAAAAAACTACGTTAATTGTCTAACAGGCTTGGTTTTGGTCGTCCAGGTGTGCCAGGCAACCTCTCAGCATCACTGTCTTCCATGAGGATGTGCAGGTGGAGCCAGTTTCTGCCTTACAGACTTTGGGCAATATTGCAACAGCACCATCATGAGTGGAAGGTGAAGGGCAAGGCAACGCAGAGATGTGTGTCTGCACAGTGAATCCGTGTGCCGCAGCATCTTCCATCCATTGAGCTTCAGGATTGCCAGTGAAAAAAGCAAGAATTATGCAGTGCTCACGTGGCTGCCATCGGGTGTGAGCCCCGCCAGCACAGCTCTGTGCAGGGAATTCCTCTCAGTGGGTGGAGAGCAGCATCCAGAGGCGGAATCGCAGCTGACCGTAAGCTCTCATCGCCTCTGCGTGGGTGGCCGGATCTCGGGCCAGGTGCTCAAAGAGGTTGAGCGGCTCGACGGTTCGCATTGCCGGCGGCAAGCTGATCTCTGCAGGAAGGCTCTGGTTGCCCAGGACAAAGTGCTCCAGGCGTTTCAACTGCAGGCAGCGGTGCAGGTATGCCATGATGTCCCACAGCCGCCGCGCAAATTCCCTCCTGCGCCACTGGCACAGCGGTACGGTGGTCAGCACGTGCATGACCACAGTCTTCCAGGTCGAGCTGGAAAAACCTGTGCCCCTCAGGATGCAGGTGAAGAGCTGCAGGCATTTCAGGTGCAAGCTCTCACACGGCACCTGCCTGGCGATGTGCTGGAAGAATTTTGCCTCTGCCACAGCGTACGTCTCAGGCCACGCTGTGCTTGCGATGGAGTCGGCCTCGGCGGGCTGGCTGCTCACAAAGATGCTGGAGCCGCCTTTCTGGGCCTCTGTGGGCTGGCTGACCACAAAGATGTCGGAGTCCCCATGGCGCACCCCAAACAGCATCTCCACCATCAGGCTCTTCTTGCCTTTGCTCAGCCGGAATTGGCAGGACCGGCTGCAGGGCTGAAACACCAAGTGCCATGAGTACGACTGAGGCAAATGCAGCCACGAGCATCTCACCAGCTGGTAGAACCAGTGGGAGGTTTTCTCCACGTCCAGGTAGGAGCCGGTGCAGAGTGTCTCTAGGAGGCTGGGCTTCTGCTTCCGCCGCAGCTCCTCCTGCGAGTGGTGCAGGAAGCACAACAGCTTCTCGCCCAGCTGCTCCCTCTCGCACGTGCACACCAGCTCCACACGGACGCAGAAGGTCCTTGCTGCCATCTGCCCTGCACTGTTCAGCTCCAGGTGGAAGGCGTGTCCCGGCGGGGGATTCAGTGGGACCAGCACGCGGTACACCACGTCCTGCTCATGGGGACTCCAACCCTCAAAGGTACTGCCCACCCCGATGGCTTCTTGAGGCACCGGGTAGAAACTATTGCTCACGCTGTCAATAAAGACACGCGTGAAGCTCTCCATCAGCTCAGCTGCCACTGAGCGACCTCTCTCCACGTCCTCGACAGGACACTGTATGCGATCCACTAAAAGGATCCCTCGCTTATTCCCAACGTCACGGGCGTCTTCTTCCTCTTCAGTTCCACCACGGCTGCCTTTGTCCTTGCGAGCACCACTGCCTTCTTTTTCACTGGCAGCCACATTTCCACCTACTTCTTCTTTTCCATCTTCATTCTTGCCTTTCACATTCTCATCCCTGTGTTTCTGATCCTTCCCATTCTGATCACTGGTTCTGTGTTCACTGGAATGCCTGTCTTCCTTCACCTTCATATTGCTGCTGTCTCCTTCACTTGCTTTATCAGCACCTTCTTCAGTTGAAGCAACATTGCCGTGCTCCTCTCCATTTCCATCTTCATTCTTTTCTCCCTGCATATCGGCAGCACTGCCTTTCTCATCTTTGTCTCCAACATTGCTTTCTTCATTTCCGACGTCATTCTTTTCTTCCTCAGTTGCAGCAAAACCACAATGGTCCACTGCATTCCCACCATCACTGTTGTCTTCCTGTCCTGTCCAATCACTGCTTCTCTGTTCACTGGCATCACTGCTTTCCTCCACCTTCAGATCCGTGTTTTCTCCCTTTCCATCTCCCTCGTATTGACCTTCTTCTACATCATCATTGTTGCCTGCCTTCATATTTGCATCATTGTTTTTTTCTTCATTTCCATCTCCTCCTTTCTTTTCAGCATCATGGTCTTGTTCCACCTGCACATCCTTGTTTTCTCCTTCATTTGCGTCAGCGTGGCCTTCTTTATCTCGAGCAACATTGCCAGGTTCTTCTTCATTTCCTTCAGCAGTGTTGCCTCCTGGCACATTCCCATCACTCCGTCCTTCATCTTTCTTTAAGTCGCAGGCATCTTCATTCTTCACGTTTTGGTCTTCCTTCACCTTCACATCTTCATTTCCTTCACTGGCATCATCTTCCTCTCCTTCATTTGCAGCCACAGGACTGCCTTCTCCTTCATTTTCATTACTGCTGTCATCTGCCTCCACAGTCATATTATTGTTTTCTCCATCTTCCTTTGAATCAATAGTGTCTTCTTGCTGTTCTTTTCCTCTCTCATCTCCTAGGGTCTTGCAGGAGCTCTGGTCCTTGCCGCTGCTGTTGGCTTCAGGGCTCCTTCTCCTGCGGCTAAACCACAGGCCCAAGAGGAGCAGGAGTCCAGCAAGAGCCCAGAATGGCCACTGCTGCAGGGCACCAAAGAGCAGGGCTCCCCAGCCCTCGTCCTGCTGCTCCGGGGGCCCTTGCTCCAGCTCCTGCAGCAGCCGAGCCATCTCGCGGTCGAGCAGCTCCTCACGCTCCTGCATTCGCTGGTGCGTGGCCTCATCCAGCCCATCCCCAGCTGGCTGGGGGTACTGGATCAGGCTTTGCACGAGCACGAAGAGCAATGACAATAAAGCCATGGTCTGCAAGAGGACACACAGAAGGGGTTCAGTAGGGGCGGAATGGAGGCAGCCAGTGCGGGGCAGGAGCCACGGGGATGTGGCAGCAGGAAGGAGAGGGCCCCCGGCAGCTGGCAGGAGGCAAGGCCTGCACCGCTGCCCCAGCAAGCACCGAGCCTGAGCAAGGCGCTCCCGCCAGGGGCTGGGCCCTGGATGCAGGGACAGAACACACGCCCCGGCTGCCAGCGCTTCTGCCCCAGCCCTCCCCCAGCCCTGCCTCCCCACCGCCTGTGTGCACTCACCGCTTGCCCAGGCTCTACTGGGGGCAGCGTCAACCAATGGGGCCTTTTATAGCTGCCCCCATTGTGACACGGCCCCTGTGCTGTCACAGGCCCCAGAGCGCATCACAGGCCAGCCCCACCCGCCATCCCCAGCCCGGGAACTCATCATGGCCCTGGGCACCCAGAGCCTCAAGAGACACAAAGTGCAGACCCATCAGTCGTGAACCCTAGAGCTTCCCTGTACAAAGCAGGCACAAGCGCCCTCCCACACAACCCTTGTCAAATATAAATATGGGCGACAGGACCCCAATACGATCTCTATATCTGTGTAGGCTTTTACTGATGATTGCAGGCAGATGTTCTTCACTATTAACAATAATATTTATTACTTTGGCCACAGCCTGTCGTACATGCTAATTTTTAGCTACAGGTTTAGTGAGAAAGAAGGAATTAGAGGCTGCTTGAATGATGCACAGGAAGTTGAAATGTCATCCAATGTTAAGGCCTACCCTTCTTTTACACCAGCAGTGTCCTGCCTCACACATCTTTTGTGAGATAAAGATGTCAGGGTTTCTCTCCTGAATTTAGGAGCACTTTCAAAGATCTGTTTATTGACTGACAAAAGATCACACACAACCAACTGATGGTTTGCGCAGTAGCACAAAAAACCATTCAAACTACTTCTTACGCTAGATGTGGCTGATCAATAGCTCGGCTGAAAAATGGACAAGCCACTGTAACAAGAAATACAAGTTTGGAAAAGGAAAAAGAAAAGTCCTCAAAACGCAGAACTCCTGAAGCTTAGCTCGCTCCACTCCAATGTGCTCTCCCCCAATGCCACATAAAGATGTGCTCCTCCTGACGCTTGCAGCAACTGGCTTCTCTCTTGCCGTTCTGAGAGGAACTCTATTTTGTATAGGGACGTACACGTGTCTGCATTTAGACGCCATCCTCAATACAAACCTCCTCCCTTGCTTTTTTCTGATTGGAGATCCTTGCTACTGGATATGATGGTGCTGTTTACTGGGAAGGGTTTCTCTGATGCTGATCACAGCACAGCACAGCAGGAGCTTTTTGCTCCCTTGGGCTACTCAAATTCCTCTTGGGTGATCTCTGAAATACTCTTTATCAGCTGAGGGCTGACAGAGCACAGAATGTCTGAGTGATCGCCCTTCCCTTGTCCAGCCATGACACAAGAGCTGGGTGCACTCAGAAAACACAGTTTTCTGAACCATCCTATATAATAACAACAATCAGTTCCTTATAAAATCTGCCATCTAGATGAGGTCGCCATTGAACAGCTCCATGTCCCAAGTGGTACCCAGCAGGGAGGGAAGCAGAGGAAGACAGGATCACAGCAGTCACTGATCAGTCATTCACAGGCAGCACCACAAAGAAAGACGAGAGAGTCAGGAATTGCACAGGCTACTCTGTTTCAGCAGCCTGTCACCCTGCTCCTTTTAAATGTCTTCTGATGACAAGCTTCTTGTCCAATCACAGTGCTCACCTCTGGGACATGAGCAACTAAGAGGCAGAACAGGAGGAAAAATTTCTTCTGACCTCCAGTCACCTGACTGTCAAGCAAACAGAGAAAACCTCCAGTCTGTTCTGAGGGAGGTGTTTTATAAACTCACCTGTAGCTAAAGCTATTCAGAAAGCCCACACTACCAGACGCAGAGTGGTAAAGAGCCTATTAATTTGCTGACCCTGGAGAAAAGGCAGCTTTAAACAAACTCTGCTACTGCCACTCTCTCTCCTTAGAACTTCAGGTTGAGATGCCTAGGACCAACTAAAGAAAAAAGCCATTTCATTCATGCCCTGGTCAAGCATTTCCCACGCTCTTGGCCCTCCCAATCTACCAGCCAGTCAAACACAGAAAAAGCAAGAGACCTGTGGTAGGCTTCCAGTGGAAATACTGGCAAAATCTTCTTGGACTGCATTATTTGAAGGACCTGAGGTCAGCTCACTGACTGTGAATGACTTTTACTGCTCCACTTAGCCTACCAGCTCAGCTCAGCTCAGCTCAGCTCAGCTCAGTTCAGCTCAGCTCAGCAGCCTCCCAGCTACCTTTAGCTGCATAAGCACATGACCTGCAATCAGAAAGGTGTGAATCTTCCTTAGGAAGGAAACAGACACGGGGAATGAAGAGTGGAGATTAGTCCACACTCTGAGGAACAGGCAACACCAACCAAACACTCTGGCAATAGCTTGTGTCTAGAAGCTCTCTACCTTCCAATCCACCTCAAGGCTTTGGGACTTGTGCTGACTTGCACAAAGGAACCCACTCCACCCTGCAGCAGTGGGCTCCTTCTTTCCAGCCTGGATGGAGGCATGTCCTGTATTTTGCAAGCATGTCCAGGTGTTCAGAATGGAACATGCTGATGATGATTAGCACCTTAAGGCACGCAGCTCTTTCCTCCTCAAAGTATGCTTTGTGAAATTACAGGCAGTGCTATCTCCACCTTTCCAAACAAATTACCCTCCTTCTATTGCACTTGCCTTCAAAATACTGCCACTTCTTCATTTCAGACTATGCTTCCCTCAGAAGGATGCACAAAAGGTTAGAGTAGTTGCAAACATCTGCACCTGGAATTTTCAACTAACTGCTTCTTCAGAATGGTTTCTGACAACAGGCCATACTCTGGACATGAACACAAAAATGCTGAAGCAAGATAAATGACTTCGCTACATCTTACAGCCCAGATGTCTGTGGCCAGAGAAGACACCACCAGGTTGTCCTGATACTTTTGCTCATCCTCTCTGGTAGCAGCTGTACAGAGAACAACACAGTTTTAAATTCTAACTCAGTTTGTGCTTCACTGATGATGGAAGCAGGGAGAAAGTGACTTGGCTTCACGCTTGGAGCAAATGTGAATTTTCTGTGGATTTCAGTGTCCAGGATTTAAACCAGTAAGGGATTTTCTTCAGTATATCCAAGATGGCTACAGAAACCCTGATCTGACTCAAGAGCTCTTCTGACACTATGATACGCGCTGACAGTTCTCTGGCTGTGACTCAGTTTATTCAAATCTGCTTTCTCCGAATGCACATCTGACAGCAGGACTTGCTCCATTCAGCCTGCAGCAGTTCCACAGGAAAGATGTTGTGAAATTGGCCACACATCTTCGCAACACTTCCACTTCAACATTTTTCCCGCTATGTTCAAATGTATTTGTCAGCTTCCTAAGGAGTGCAGTGTCCGTATCAAAGGAGACGAGACTTTCATGTAAAAATTGAGAGACCTTGAACTGCAGTGGCAAGAACAACTCTGGTGTAATACCAGTGCCAGATGGCATGGGTGTGAAAAGCACATTCACATCGATACTAACAGGCTTAGGAGAGACACGGACCAGGGTGAGGTATTCCCAAAGAAGGTGAATTGACAGTGCAAAGGAGAGTTAATACCAACCAGTTGCTCAGTTACTTTATCAGAGCTGCCCCTGTTTTCAAGGCCTGAAAGAACAGCTCAGTGCCAGAAAGACATCCAGATCATTTGGCTATGCTTGCTCTTATGGGGCACTGTTTTCAATTTCCATCCTAGTGGGGTTGCATACTACCGACCAGTTAAAACCAGCACCTGAGCTACACAACAGTGTTTCAATGGCAACACTGGACAGCTGTAGGTTCCGCCCTTCCCCTCCCCCAGCATGCTCCTCAGACACACAGCACACTTGCACTTGCACCAAAACTCACAGCCACACCCACAGTTTAACCACCTGCAATAATTTTGGCCCTGGCCGATCTAGCCCTGGGTGCGTTGTGCAGCAAGAAGCCATGGGGGCCGTGCTTTTCCCCGACTCCAAGCATCGCTCCAGAGGCCACACAAGCTGTGCAGTCAGGCCGTAAAGCTCAATGGCACACAGAGATCAAGTCCTACCCACTGACAGCACATGCCCTTGTGAAAGGGGCTGATGAGCACTGGAGCTGGAGCAAGGGAAAGGGCAGGTCTCTGCAGCTGGGGGCAGAGGAGAGGGGAACAAAGTGGGTGTGTGTGTTTGGGGAGAAGGGAGCAAGGAGGGTGTTCTCCTTCCACAATGGGCTGTGGTGGGAGCAGTGGCTGCCCAGCAGAGGAAGCAAAAGGCAGGGACCTCAGCGAGCACAGTTCCCTCTCAGTGGAACAGCGAGTTCTGCTGTTGGCAGCGATCCTCCTCTGGGAGGTTCCTGCCTGCTCTCCTCACACGGAGCTGCTTGTTCCTGTCCTCTCAGAGGCCTTCAGTCTCTTAACGTGGGCCACAGCAGCTTTCTTTCCCATGCTCTGAATGAGAAGGGGCAGGTTTTAAGCAGCACTGGGAGGATTAATTAATATTTTAGCTGTTTCAACCATCATGACTTCTGGTTGCATTCATGAGACAAAATTAATAGCCCTGCTCTACTGAGTTGCAGAAGTGCAATACCGAGATGTGACTGCTGGACACAATCACCGCTTGAGTCACTTTGTCATTTTTTCAGGTAGCTGCAATGGATGGACATTCTCTAAGAACCATTGGATTAAATATAAAGAAGGACACATTTCAGGCAATTTGAGAAACTTTTCTCCTTTTATTATTTCTTCAAACATATATATGTAGATACTACTGAAGGGCAACTATGAAGGACTACCAGGGTAGCTCAATTGCCTAAACTAAGGGTAACTGGGAAATAATCTCACACTAACAATCCTAAAGGACGTCTTGACGCGATGATGAAGAAACTAGTTCCTACTATGAAAACTTGGACTACCTATTCTCCTATGGTAAAGTGAGTTAAAACTATTATCTTCACTTCTACAGACTGAGATGAGCTACATCTTTACAAAACCATTAAAAAGTACATACAGGTCACTGAAAAAACTACGTTAATTGTCTAACAGGCTTGGTTTTGGTCGTCCAGGTGTGCCAGGCAACCTCTCAGCATCACTGTCTTCCATGAGGATGTGCAGGTGGAGCCAGTTTCTGCCTTACAGACTTTGGGCAATATTGCAACAGCACCATCATGAGTGGAAGGTGAAGGGCAAGGCAACGCAGAGATGTGTGTCTGCACAGTGAATCCGTGTGCCGCAGCATCTTCCATCCATTGAGCTTCAGGATTGCCAGTGAAAAAAGCAAGAATTATGCAGTGCTCACGTGGCTGCCATCGGGTGTGAGCCCCGCCAGCACAGCTCTGTGCAGGGAATTCCTCTCAGTGGGTGGAGAGCAGCATCCAGAGGCGGAATCGCAGCTGACCGTAAGCTCTCATCGCCTCTGCGTGGGCGGCCGGATCTCGGGCCAGGTGCTCAAAGAGGTTGAGCGGCTCGACCGTTGGCATTGCCGGCGGCAAGCTGATCTCTGCAGGAAGGCTCTGGTTGCCCAGGACAAAGTGCTCCAGGCGTTTCAACTGCAGGCAGCGGTGCAGGTATGCCATGATGTCCCACAGCCGCCGCGCAAATTCCCTCCTGCGCCACTGGCACAGCGGTACGGTGGTCAGCACGTGCATGACCACAGTCTTCCAGGTCGAGCTGGAAAAACCTGTGCCCCTCAGGATGCAGGTGAAGAGCTGCAGGCATTTCAGGTGCAAGCTCTCACACGGCACCTGCCTGGCGATGTGCTGGAAGAATTTTGCCTCTGCCACAGCGTACGTCTCAGGCCACGCTGTGCTTGCGATGGAGTCGGCCTCGGCGGGCTGGCTGCTCACAAAGATGCTGGAGCCGCCTTTCTGGGCCTCTGTGGGCTGGCTGACCACAAAGATGTCGGAGTCCCCGTGGCGCACCCCAAACAGCATCTCCACCATCAGGCTCTTCTTGCCTTTGCTCAGCCGGAATTGGCAGGACCGGCTGCAGGGCTGAAACACCAAGTGCCATGAGTACGACTGAGGCAAATGCAGCCACGAGCATCTCACCAGCTGGTAGAACCAGTGGGAGGTTTTCTCCACGTCCAGGTAGGAGCCGGTGCAGAGTGTCTCTAGGAGGCTGGGCTTCTGCTTCCGCCGCAGCTCCTCCTGCGAGTGGTGCAGGAAGCACAACAGCTTCTCGCCCAGCTGCTCCCTCTCGCACGTGCACACCAGCTCCACACGGACGCAGAAGGTCCTTGCTGCCATCTGCCCTGCACTGTTCAGCTCCAGGTGGAAGGCGTGTCCCGGCGGGGGATTCAGTGGGACCAGCACGCGGTACACCACGTCCTGCTCATGGGGACTCCAACCCTCAAAGGTACTGCCCACCCCGATGGCTTCTTGAGGCACCGGGTAGAAACTATTGCTCACGCTGTCAATAAAGACACGCGTGAAGCTCTCCATCAGCTCAGCTGTCACTGAGCGACCTCTCTCCACGTCCTCGACAGGACACTGTATGCGATCCACTAAAAGGATCCCTCGCTTATTCCCAACGTCACGGGCGTCTTCTTCCTCTTCAGTTCCACCACGGCTGCCTTTGTCCTTGCGAGCACCACTGCCTTCTTTTTCACTGGCAGCCACATTTCCACCTACTTCTTCTTTTCCATCTTCATTCTTGCCTTTCACATTCTCATCCCTGTGTTTCTGATCCTTCCCATTCTGATCACTGGTTCTGTGTTCACTGGAATGCCTGTCTTCCTTCACCTTCATATTGCTGCTGTCTCCTTCACTTGCTTTATCAGCACCTTCTTCAGTTGAAGCAACATTGCCGTGCTCCTCTCCATTTCCATCTTCATTCTTTTCTCCCTGCATATCGGCAGCACTGCCTTTCTCATCTTTGTCTCCAACATTGCTTTCTTCATTTCCGACGTCATTCTTTTCTTCCTCAGTTGCAGCAAAACCACAGTGGTCTACTGCATTCCCACCATCACTGTTGTCTTCCTGTCCTGTCCAATCACTGCTTCTCTGTTCACTGGCATCACTGCTTTCCTCCACCTTCAGATCCGCGTTTTCTCCCTTTCCATCTCCCTCGTATTGACCTTCTTCTACATCATCATTGTTGCCTGCCTTCGTATTTGCATCATTGTTTTTTTCTTCATTTCCATCTCCTCCTTTCTTTTCAGCATCATGGTCTTGTTCCACCTGCACATCCTTGTTTTCTCCTTCATTTGCTTCAGCGTGGCCTTCTTTATGTCGAGCAACATTGCCAGGTTCTTCTTCATTTCCTTCAGCAGTGTTGCCTCCTGGCACATTCCCATCACTCCGTCCTTCATCTTTCTTTAAGTCGCAGGCATCTTCATTCTTCACGTTTTGGTCTTCCTTCACCTTCACATCTTCATTTCCTTCACTGGCATCATCTTCCTCTCCTTCATTTGCAGCCACAGGACTGCCTTCTCCTTCATTTTCATTACCGCTGTCATCTGCCTCCACAGTCATATTATTGTTTTCTCCATCTTCCTTTGAATCAATAGTGTCTTCTTGCTGTTCTTTTCCTCTCTCATCTCCTAGGGTCTTGCAGGAGCTCTGGTCCTTGCCGCTGCTGTTGGCTTCAGGGTTCCTTTTCCTGCGGCTAAACCACAGGCCCAAGAGGAGCAGGAGTCCAGCAAGAGCCCAGAATGGCCACTGCTGCAGGGCACCAAAGAGCAGGGCTCCCCAGCCCTCGTCCTGCTGCTCCGGGGGCCCTTGCTCCAGCTCCTGCAGCAGCCGAGCCATCTCGCGGTCGAGCAGCTCCTCACGCTCCTGCATTCGCCGGTGCGTGGCCTCATCCAGCCCATCCCCAGCTGGCTGGGGGTACTGGATCAGGCTTTGCACGAGCACGAAGAGCAATGACAATAAAGCCATGGTCTGCAAGAGGACACACAGAAGGGGTTCAGTAGGGGCGGAATGGAGGCAGCCAGTGCGGGGCAGGAGCCACGGGGATGTGGCAGCAGGAAGGAGAGGGCCCCCGGCAGCTGGCAGGAGGCAAGGCCTGCACCGCTGCCCCAGCAAGCACCGAGCCTGAGCAAGGCGCTCCCGCCAGGGGCTGGGCCCTGGATGCAGGGACAGAACACACGCCCCGGCTGCCAGCGCTTCTGCCCCAGCCCTCCCCCAGCCCTGCCTCCCCACCGCCTGTGTGCACTCACCGCTTGCCCAGGCTCTACTGGGGGCAGCGTCAACCAATGGGGCCTTTTATAGCTGCCCCCATTGTGACACGGCCCCTGTGCTGTCACAGGCCCCAGAGCGCATCACAGGCCAGCCCCACCCGCCATCCCCAGCCCGGGAACTCATCATGGCCCTGGGCACCCAGAGCCTCAAGAGACACAAAGTGCAGACCCATCAGTCGTGAACCCTAGAGCTTCCCTGTACAAAGCAGGCACAAGCGCCCTCCCACACAACCCTTGTCAAATATAAATATGGGCGACAGGACCCCAATACGATCTCTATATCTGTGTAGGCTTTTACTGATGATTGCAGGCAGATGTTCTTCACTATTAACAATAATATTTATCACTTTGGCTACAGCCTGTCATACAGGCTAATTTTTAGCTACAGGTTTAGTGAGAAAGAAGGAATTAGAGGCTGCTTGAATGATGCACAGGAAGTTGAAACATCATCCAATGTTAAGGCCTACCCTTCTTTTACACCAGCAGTGTCCTGCCTCACACATCTTTTGTGAAGACAAGGATGTCAGGGTTTCTCTCCTGAATTTAGGAGCACTTTCAAAGATCTGTTTATTGACTGACAAAAGATCACACACAACCAACTGATGGTTTGTGCAGTAGCACAAAAACCATCCAAACTACTTCTTACGCTAGATGTGGCTGATCAATAGCTCGGCTGAAAAATGGACAAGCCACTGTAACAAGAAATACAAGTTTGGAAAAGGAAAAAGAAAAGTCCTCAAAACGCAGAACTCCTGAAGCTTAGCTCGCTCCACTCCAATGTGCTCTCCCCCAATGCCACATAAAGATGTGCTCCTCCTGACGCTTGCAGCAACTGGCTTCTCTCTTGCCGTTCTGAGAGGAACTCTATTTTGTATAGGGACGTACACGTGTCTGCATTTAGACGCCATCCTCAATACAAACCTCCTCCCTTGCTTTTTTCTGATTGGAGATCCTTGCTACTGGATATGATGGTGCTGTTTACTGGGAAGGGTTTCTCTGATGCTGATCACAGCACAGCACAGCAGGAGCTTTTTGCTCCCTTGGGCTACTCAAATTCCTCTTGGGTGATCTCTGAAATACTCTTTATCAGCTGAGGGCTGACAGAGCACAGAATGTCTGAGTGATCGCCCTTCCCTTGTCCAGCCATGACACAAGAGCTGGGTGCACTCAGAAAACACAGTTTTCTGAACCATCCTATATAATAACAACAATCAGTTCCTTATAAAATCTGCCATCTAGATGAGGTCGCCATTGAACAGCTCCATGTCCCAAGTGGTACCCAGCAGGGAGGGAAGCAGAGGAAGACAGGATCACAGCAGTCACTGATCAGTCATTCACAGGCAGCACCACAAAGAAAGAGGGGAGAGTCAGGAATTGCACAGGCTACTCTGTTTCAGCAGCCTGTGTCACCCTGCTCCTTTTAAATGTCTTCTGATGACAAGCTTCTTGTCCAATCACAGTGCTCACCTCTGGGACATGAGCAACTAAGAGGCAGAACAGGAGGAAAAATTTCTTCTGACCTCCAGTCACCTGACTGTCAAGCAAACAGAGAAAACCTCCAGTCTGTTCTGAGGGAGGTGTTTTATAAACTCACCTGTAGCTAAAGCTATTCAGAAAGCCCACACTACCAGACGCAGAGTGGTAAAGAGCCTATTAATTTGCTGACTCTGGAGAAAAGGCAGCTTTAAACAAACTCTGCTACTGCCACTCTCTCTCCTTAGAACTTCAGGTTGAGATGCCTAGGACCAACTAAAGAAAAAAGCCATTTCATTCATGCCCTGGTCAAGCATTTCCCACGCTCTTGGCCCTCCCAATCTACCAGCCAGTCAAACACAGAAAGAGCAAGAGACCTGTGGTAGGCTTCCAGTGGAAATACTGGCAAAATCTTCTTGGACTGCATTATTTGAAGGACCTGAGGTCAGCTCACTGACTGTGAATGACTTTTACTGCTCCACTTAGCCTACCAGCTCAGCTCAGCTCAGCTCAGCTCAGTTCAGCTCAGCTCAGCAGCCTCCCAGCTACCTTTAGCTGCATAAGCACATGTGAATCTTCCTTAGGAAGGAAACAGACACGGGGAATGAAGAGTGGAGATTAGTCCACACTCTGAGGAACAGGCAACACCAACCAAACACTCTGGCAATAGCTTGTGTCTAGAAGCTCTCTACCTTCCAATCCACCTCAAGGCTTTGGGACTTGTGCTGACTTGCACAAAGGAACCCACTCCACCCTGCAGCAGTGGGCTCCTTCTTTCCAGCCTGGATGGAGGCATGTCCTGTATTTTGCAAGCATGTCCAGGTGTTCAGAATGGAACATGCTGATGATGATTAGCACCTTAAGGCACGCAGCTCTTTCCTCCTCAAAGTATGCTTTGTGAAATTACAGGCAGTGCTATCTCCACCTTTCCAAACAAATTACCCTCCTTCTATTGCACTTGCCTTCAAAATACTGCCACTTCTTCATTTCAGACTATGCTTCTTCCCTCAGAAGGATGCACAAAAGGTTAGAGTAGTTGCAAACATCTGCACCTGGAATTTTCAACTAACTGCTTCTTCAGAATGGTTTCTGACAACAGGCCATACTCTGGACATGAACACAAAAATGCTGAAGCAAGATAAATGACTTCGCTACATCTTACAGCCCAGATGTCTGTGGCCAGAGAAGACACCACCAGGTTGTCCTGATACTTTTGCTCATCCTCTCTGGTAGCAGCTGTACAGAGAACAACACAGTTTTAAATTCTAACTCAGTTTGTGCTTCACTGATGATGGAAGCAGGGAGAAAGTGACTTGGCTTCACGCTTGGAGCAAATGTGAATTTTCTGTGGATTTCAGTGTCCAGGATTTAAACCAGTAAGGGATTTTCTTCAGTATATCCAAGATGGCTACAGAAACCCTGATCTGACTCAAGAGCTCTTCTGACACTATGATACGCGCTGACAGTCCTCTGGCTGTGACTCAGTTTATTCAAATCTGCTTTCTCCGAATGCACATCTGACAGCAGGACTTGCTCCATTCAGCCTGCAGCAGTTCCACAGGAAAGATGTTGTGAAATTGGCCACACATCTTCGCAACACTTCCACTTCAACATTTTTCCCGCTATGTTCAAATGTATTTGTCAGCTTCCTAAGGAGTGCAGTGTCCGTATCAAAGGAGACGAGACTTTCATGTAAAAATTGAGAGACCTTGAACTGCAGTGGCAAGAACAACTCTGGTGTAATACCAGTGCCAGATGGCATGGGTGTGAAAAGCACATTCACATCGATACTAACAGGCTTAGGAGAGACACGGACCAGGGTGAGGTATTCCCAAAGAAGGTGAATTGACAGTGCAAAGGAGAGTTAATACCAACCAGTTGCTCAGTTACTTTATCAGAGCTGCCCCTGTTTTCAAGGCCTGAAAGAACAGCTCAGTGCCAGAAAGACATCCAGATCATTTGGCTATGCTTGCTCTTATGGGGCACTGTTTTCAATTTCCATCCTAGTGGGGTTGCATACTACCGACCAGTTAAAACCAGCACCTGAGCTACACAACAGTGTTTCAATGGCAACACTGGACAGCTGTAGGTTCCGCCCTTCCCCTCCCCCAGCATGCTCCTCAGACACACAGCACACTTGCACTTGCACCAAAACTCACAGCCACACCCACAGTTTAACCACCTGCAATAATTTTGGCCCTGGCCGATCTAGCCCTGGGTGCATTGTGCAGCAAGAAGCCATGGGGGCCATGCTTTTCCCCGACTCCAAGCATCGCTCCAGAGGCCACACAAGCTGTGCAGTCAGGCCGTAAAGCTCAATGGCACACAGAGATCAAGTCCTACCCACTGACAGCACATGCCCTTGTGAAAGGGGCTGATGAGCACTGGAGCTGGAGCAAGGGAAAGGGCAGGTCTCTGCAGCTGGGGGCAGAGGAGAGGGGAACAAAGTGGGTGTGTGTGTTTGGGGAGAAGGGAGCAAGGAGGGTGTTCTCCTTCCACAATGGGCTGTGGTGGGAGCAGTGCCTGCCCAGCAGAGGAAGCAAAAGGCAGGGACCTCAGCGAGCACAGTTCCCTCTCAGTGGAACAGCGAGTTCTGCTGTTGGCAGCGATCCTCCTCTGGGAGGTTCCTGCCTGCTCTCCTCACACGGAGCTGCTTGTTCCTGGCCCCTCAGAGGCCTTCCCTCTCTGACATGGGCCACAGCAGCTTTCTTTCCCATGCTCTGAATGAGAAGGGGCAGGTTTTAAGCAGCACTGGGAGGATTAATTAATATTTTAGCTGTTTCAACCATCATGACTTCTGGTTGCATTCATGAGACAAAATTAATAGCCCTGCTCTACTGAGTTGCAGAAGTGCAATACCGAGATGTGACTGCTGGACACAATCACCGCTTGAGTCACTTTGTCATTTTTTCAGGTAGCTGCAATGGATGGACATTCTCTAAGAACCATTGGATTAAATATAAAGAAGGACACTTTTCAGGCAATTTGAGAAACTTTTCTCCTTTTATTATTTCTTCAAACATATATATGTAGATACTACTGAAGGGCAACTACACCAGGGTAGCTCAATTGCCTAAACTAAGGGTAACTGGGAAATAATCTCACACTAACAATCCTAAAGGACGTCTTGACGCGATGATGAAGAAACTAGTTCCTACTATGAAAACTTGGACTACCTATTCTCCTATGGTAAAGTGAGTTAAAACTATTATCTTCACTTCTACAGACTGAGATGAGCTACATCTTTACAAAACCATTAAAAAGTACATACAGGTCACTGAAAAAACTACGTTAATTGTCTAACAGGCTTGGTTTTGGTCGTCCAGGTGTGCCAGGCAACCTCTCAGCATCACTGTCTTCCATGAGGATGTGCAGGTGGAGCCAGTTTCTGCCTTACAGACTTTGGGCAATATTGCAACAGCACCATCATGAGTGGAAGGTGAAGGGCAAGGCAACGCAGAGATGTGTGTCTGCACAGTGAATCCGTGTGCCGCAGCATCTTCCATCCATTGAGCTTCAGGATTGCCAGTGAAAAAAGCAAGAATTATGCAGTGCTCACGTGGCTGCCATCGGGTGTGAGCCCCGCCAGCACAGCTCTGTGCAGGGAATTCCTCTCAGTGGGTGGAGAGCAGCATCCAGAGGCGGAATCGCAGCTGACCGTAAGCTCTCATCGCTTCTGCGTGGGTGGCCGGATCTCGGGCCAGGTGCTCAAAGAGGTTGAGCGGCTCGACGGTTCGCATTGCCGGCGGCAAGCTGATCTCTGCAGGAAGGCTCTGGTTGCCCAGGACAAAGTGCTCCAGGCGTTTCAACTGCAGGCAGCAGTGCAGGTATGCCATGATGTCCCACAGCCGCCGCGCAAATTCCCTCCTGCGCCACTGGCACAGCGGTACGGTGGTCAGCACGTGCATGACCACAGTCTTCCAGGTCGAGCTGGAAAAACCTGTGCCCCTCAGGATGCAGGTGAAGAGCTGCAGGCATTTCAGGTGCAAGCTCTCACACGGCACCTGCCTGGCGATGTGCTGGAAGAATTTTGCCTCTGCCACAGCGTACGTCTCAGGCCACGCTGTGCTTGCGATGGAGTCGGCCTCGGCGGGCTGGCTGCTCACAAAGATGCTGGAGCCGCCTTTCTGGGCCTCTGTGGGCTGGCTGACCACAAAGATGTCGGAGTCCCCGTGGCGCACCCCAAACAGCATCTCCACCATCAGGCTCTTCTTGCCTTTGCTCAGCCGGAATTGGCAGGACCGGCTGCAGGGCTGAAACACCAAGTGCCATGAGTACGACTGAGGCAAATGCAGCCACGAGCATCTCACCAGCTGGTAGAACCAGTGGGAGGTTTTCTCCACGTCCAGGTAGGAGCCGGTGCAGAGTGTCTCTAGGAGGCTGGGCTTCTGCTTCCGCCGCAGCTCCTCCTGCGAGTGGTGCAGGAAGCACAACAGCTTCTCGCCCAGCTGCTCCCTCTCGCACGTGCACACCAGCTCCACACGGACGCAGAAGGTCCTTGCTGCCATCTGCCCTGCACTGTTCAGCTCCAGGTGGAAGGCGTGTCCCGGCGGGGGATTCAGTGGGACCAGCACGCGGTACACCACGTCCTGCTCATGGGGACTCCAACCCTCAAAGGTACTGCCCACCCCGATGGCTTCTTGAGGCACCGGGTAGAAACTATTGCTCACGCTGTCAATAAAGACACGCGTGAAGCTCTCCATCAGCTCAGCTGCCACTGAGCGACCTCTCTCCACGTCCTCGACAGGACACTGTATGCGATCCACTAAAAGGATCCCTCGCTTATTCCCAACGTCACGGGCGTCTTCTTCCTCTTCAGTTCCACCACGGCTGCCTTTGTCCTTGCGAGCACCACTGCCTTCTTTTTCACTGGCAGCCACATTTCCACCTACTTCTTCTTTTCCATCTTCATTCTTGCCTTTCACATTCTCATCCCTGTGTTTCTGATCCTTCCCATTCTGATCACTGGTTCTGTGTTCACTGGAATGCCTGTCTTCCTTCACCTTCATATTGCTGCTGTCTCCTTCACTTGCTTTATCAGCACCTTCTTCAGTTGAAGCAACATTGCCGTGCTCCTCTCCATTTCCATCTTCATTCTTTTCTCCCTGCATATCGGCAGCACTGCCTTTCTCATCTTTGTCTCCAACATTGCTTTCTTCATTTCCGACGTCATTCTTTTCTTCCTCAGTTGCAGCAAAACCACAGTGGTCTACTGCATTCCCACCATCACTGTTGTCTTCCTGTCCTGTCCAATCACTGCTTCTCTGTTCACTGGCATCACTGCTTTCCTCCACCTTCAGATCCGTGTTTTCTCCCTTTCCATCTCCCTCGTATTGACCTTCTTCTACATCATCATTGTTGCCTGCCTTCGTATTTGCATCATTGTTTTTTTCTTCATTTCCATCTCCTCCTTCTTTCTTTTCAGCATCATGGTCTTGTTCCACCTGCACATCCTTGTTTTCTCCTTCATTTGCGTCAGCGTGGCCTTCTTTATGTCGAGCAACATTGCCAGGTTCTTCTTCATTTCCTTCAGCAGTGTTGCCTCCTGGCACATTCCCATCACTCCGTCCTTCATCTTTCTTTAAGTCGCAGGCATCTTCATTCTTCACGTTTTGGTCTTCCTTCACCTTCACATCTTCATTTCCTTCACTGGCATCATCTTCCTCTCCTTCATTTGCAGCCACAGGACTGCCTTCTCCTTCATTTTCATTACCGCTGTCATCTGCCTCCACAGTCATATTATTGTTTTCTCCATCTTCCTTTGAATCAATAGTGTCTTCTTGCTGTTCTTTTCCTCTCTCATCTCCTAGGGTCTTGCAGGAGCTCTGGTCCTTGCCGCTGCTGTTGGCTTCAGGGCTCCTTCTCCTGCGGCTAAACCACAGGCCCAAGAGGAGCAGGAGTCCAGCAAGAGCCCAGAATGGCCACTGCTGCAGGGCACCAAAGAGCAGGGCTCCCCAGCCCTCGTCCTGCTGCTCCGGGGGCCCTTGCTCCAGCTCCTGCAGCAGCCGAGCCATCTCGCGGTCGAGCAGCTCCTCACGCTCCTGCATTCGCCGGTGCGTGGCCTCATCCAGCCCATCCCCAGCTGGCTGGGGGTACTGGATCAGGCTTTGCACGAGCACGAAGAGCAATGACAATAAAGCCATGGTCTGCAAGAGGACACACAGAAGGGGTTCAGTAGGGGCGGAATGGAGGCAGCCAGTGCGGGGCAGGAGCCACGGGGATGTGGCAGCAGGAAGGAGAGGGCCCCCGGCAGCTGGCAGGAGGCAAGGCCTGCACCGCTGCCCCAGCAAGCACCGAGCCTGAGCAAGGCGCTCCCGCCAGGGGCTGGGCCCTGGATGCAGGGACAGAACACACGCCCCGGCTGCCAGCGCTTCTGCCCCAGCCCTCCCCCAGCCCTGCCTCCCCACCGCCTGTGTGCACTCACCGCTTGCCCAGGCTCTACTGGGGGCAGCGTCAACCAATGGGGCCTTTTATAGCTGCCCCCATTGTGACACGGCCCCTGTGCTGTCACAGGCCCCAGAGCGCATCACAGGCCAGCCCCACCCGCCATCCCCAGCCCGGGAACTCATCATGGCCCTGGGCACCCAGAGCCTCAAGAGACACAAAGTGCAGACCCATCAGTCGTGAACCCTAGAGCTTCCCTGTACAAAGCAGGCACAAGCGCCCTCCCACACAACCCTTGTCAAATATAAATATGGGCGACAGGACCCCAATACGATTTCTATATCTGTGTAGGCTTTTACTGATGATTGCAGGCAGATGTTCTTCACTATTAACAATAATATTTATTACTTTGGCCACAGCCTGTCGTACATGCTAATTTTTAGCTACAGGTTTAGTGAGAAAGAAGGAATTAGAGGCTGCTTGAATGATGCACAGGAAGTTGAAACGTCATCCAATGTTAAGGCCTACCCTTCTTTTACACCAGCAGTGTCCTGCCTCACACATCTTTTGTGAGATAAAGATGTCAGGGTTTCTCTCCTGAATTTAGGAGCACTTTCAAAGATCTGTTTATTGACTGACAAAAGATCACACACAACCAACTGATGGTTTGCGCAGTAGCACAAAAAACCATCCAAACTACTTCTTACGCTAGATGTGGCTGATCAATAGCTCGGCTGAAAAATGGACAAGCCACTGTAACAAGAAATACAAGTTTGGAAAAGGAAAAAGAAAAGTCCTCAAAACGCAGAACTCCTGAAGCTTAGCTCGCTCCACTCCAATGTGCTCTCCCCCAATGCCACATAAAGATGTGCTCCTCCTGACGCTTGCAGCAACTGGCTTCTCTCTTGCCGTTCTGAGAGGAACTCTATTTTGTATAGGGACGTACACGTGTCTGCATTTAGACGCCATCCTCAATACAAACCTCCTCCCTTGCTTTTTTCTGATTGGAGATCCTTGCTACTGGATATGATGGTGCTGTTTACTGGGAAGGGTTTCTCTGATGCTGATCACAGCACAGCACAGCAGGAGCTTTTTGCTCCCTTGGGCTACTCAAATTCCTCTTGGGTGATCTCTGAAATACTCTTTATCAGCTGAGGGCTGACAGAGCACAGAATGTCTGAGTGATCGCCCTTCCCTTGTCCAGCCATGACACAAGAGCTGGGTGCACTCAGAAAACACAGTTTTCTGAACCATCCTATATAATAACAACAATCAGTTCCTTATAAAATCTGCCATCTAGATGAGGTCGCCATTGAACAGCTCCATGTCCCAAGTGGTACCCAGCAGGGAGGGAAGCAGAGGAAGACAGGATCACAGCAGTCACTGATCAGTCATTCACAGGCAGCACCACAAAGAAAGAGGGGAGAGTCAGGAATTGCACAGGCTACTCTGTTTCAGCAGCCTGTGTCACCCTGCTCCTTTTAAATGTCTTCTGATGACAAGCTTCTTGTCCAATCACAGTGCTCACCTCTGGGACATGAGCAACTAAGAGGCAGAACAGGAGGAAAAATTTCTTCTGACCTCCAGTCACCTGACTGTCAAGCAAACAGAGAAAACCTCCAGTCTGTTCTGAGGGAGGTGTTTTATAAACTCACCTGTAGCTAAAGCTATTCAGAAAGCCCACACTACCAGACGCAGAGTGGTAAAGAGCCTATTAATTTGCTGACCCTGGAGAAAAGGCAGCTTTAAACAAACTCTGCTACTGCCACTCTCTCTCCTTAGAACTTCAGGTTGAGATGCCTAGGACCAACTAAAGAAAAAAGCCATTTCATTCATGCCCTGGTCAAGCATTTCCCACGCTCTTGGCCCTCCCAATCTACCAGCCAGTCAAACACAGAAAGAGCAAGAGACCTGTGGTAGGCTTCCAGTGGAAATACTGGCAAAATCTTCTTGGACTGCATTATTTGAAGGACCTGAGGTCAGCTCACTGACTGTGAATGACTTTTACTGCTCCACTTAGCCTACCAGCTCAGCTCAGCTCAGCTCAGCTCAGCTCAGCTCAGTTCAGCTCAGCTCAGCAGCCTCCCAGCTACCTTTAGCTGCATAAGCACATGACCTGCAATCAGAAAGGTGTGAATCTTCCTTAGGAAGGAAACAGACACGGGGAATGAAGAGTGGAGATTAGTCCACACTCTGAGGAACAGGCAACACCAACCAAACACTCTGGCAATAGCTTGTGTCTAGAAGCTCTCTACCTTCCAATCCACCTCAAGGCTTTGGGACTTGTGCTGACTTGCACAAAGGAACCCACTCCACCCTGCAGCAGTGGGCTCCTTCTTTCCAGCCTGGATGGAGGCATGTCCTGTATTTTGCAAGCATGTCCAGGTGTTCAGAATGGAACATGCTGATGATGATTAGCACCTTAAGGCACGCAGCTCTTTCCTCCTCAAAGTATGCTTTGTGAAATTACAGGCAGTGCTATCTCCACCTTTCCAAACAAATTACCCTCCTTCTATTGCACTTGCCTTCAAAATACTGCCACTTCTTCATTTCAGACTATGCTTCCCTCAGAAGGATGCACAAAAGGTTAGAGTAGTTGCAAACATCTGCACCTGGAATTTTCAACTAACTGCTTCTTCAGAATGGTTTCTGACAACAGGCCATACTCTGGACATGAACACAAAAATGCTGAAGCAAGATAAATGACTTCGCTACATCTTACAGCCCAGATGTCTGTGGCCAGAGAAGACACCACCAGGTTGTCCTGATACTTTTGCTCATCCTCTCTGGTAGCAGCTGTACAGAGAACAACACAGTTTTAAATTCTAACTCAGTTTGTGCTTCACTGATGATGGAAGCAGGGAGAAAGTGACTTGGCTTCACGCTTGGAGCAAATGTGAATTTTCTGTGGATTTCAGTGTCCAGGATTTAAACCAGTAAGGGATTTTCTTCAGTATATCCAAGATGGCTACAGAAACCCTGATCTGACTCAAGAGCTCTTCTGACACTATGATACGCGCTGACAGTTCTCTGGCTGTGACTCAGTTTATTCAAATCTGCTTTCTCCGAATGCACATCTGACAGCAGGACTTGCTCCATTCAGCCTGCAGCAGTTCCACAGGAAAGATGTTGTGAAATTGGCCACACATCTTCGCAACACTTCCACTTCAACATTTTTCCCGCTATGTTCAAATGTATTTGTCAGCTTCCTAAGGAGTGCAGTGTCCGTATCAAAGGAGACGAGACTTTCATGTAAAAATTGAGAGACCTTGAACTGCAGTGGCAAGAACAACTCTGGTGTAATACCAGTGCCAGATGGCATGGGTGTGAAAAGCACATTCACATCGATACTAACAGGCTTAGGAGAGACACGGACCAGGGTGAGGTATTCCCAAAGAAGGTGAATTGACAGTGCAAAGGAGAGTTAATACCAACCAGTTGCTCAGTTACTTTATCAGAGCTGCCCCTGTTTTCAAGGCCTGAAAGAACAGCTCAGTGCCAGAAAGACATCCAGATCATTTGGCTATGCTTGCTCTTATGGGGCACTGTTTTCAATTTCCATCCTAGTGGGGTTGCATACTACCGACCAGTTAAAACCAGCACCTGAGCTACACAACAGTGTTTCAATGGCAACACTGGACAGCTGTAGGTTCCGCCCTTCCCCTCCCCCAGCATGCTCCTCAGACACACAGCACACTTGCACTTGCACCAAAACTCACAGCCACACCCACAGTTTAACCACCTGCAATAATTTTGGCCCTGGCCGATCTAGCCCTGGGTGCATTGTGCAGCAAGAAGCCATGGGGGCCATGCTTTTCCCCGACTCCAAGCATCGCTCCAGAGGCCACACAAGCTGTGCAGTCAGGCCGTAAAGCTCAATGGCACACAGAGATCAAGTCCTACCCACTGACAGCACATGCCCTTGTGAAAGGGGCTGATGAGCACTGGAGCTGGAGCAAGGGAAAGGGCAGGTCTCTGCAGCTGGGGGCAGAGGAGAGGGGAACAAAGTGGGTGTGTGTGTTTGGGGAGAAGGGAGCAAGGAGGGTGTTCTCCTTCCACAATGGGCTGTGGTGGGAGCAGTGCCTGCCCAGCAGAGGAAGCAAAAGGCAGGGACCTCAGCGAGCACAGTTCCCTCTCAGTGGAACAGCGAGTTCTGCTGTTGGCAGCGATCCTCCTCTGGGAGGTTCCTGCCTGCTCTCCTCACACGGAGCTGCTTGTTCCTGGCCCCTCAGAGGCCTTCCCTCTCTGACATGGGCCACAGCAGCTTTCTTTCCCATGCTCTGAATGAGAAGGGGCAGGTTTTAAGCAGCACTGGGAGGATTAATTAATATTTTAGCTGTTTCAACCATCATGACTTCTGGTTGCATTCATGAGACAAAATTAATAGCCCTGCTCTACTGAGTTGCAGAAGTGCAATACCGAGATGTGACTGCTGGACACAATCACCGCTTGAGTCACTTTGTCATTTTTTCAGGTAGCTGCAATGGATGGACATTCTCTAAGAACCATTGGATTAAATATAAAGAAGGACACTTTTCAGGCAATTTGAGAAACTTTTCTCCTTTTATTATTTCTTCAAACATATATATGTAGATACTACTGAAGGGCAACTACACCAGGGTAGCTCAATTGCCTAAACTAAGGGTAACTGGGAAATAATCTCACACTAACAATCCTAAAGGACGTCTTGACGCGATGATGAAGAAACT
Source organism: Corvus hawaiiensis (assembly GCF_020740725.1). Lineage (NCBI taxonomy): Eukaryota > Metazoa > Chordata > Aves > Passeriformes > Corvidae > Corvus > Corvus hawaiiensis. Next base: position 72,003,267 of record NC_063216.1, on the reverse strand, counting down.
AGTTCCTACTATGAAAACTTGGACTACCTATTCTCCTATGGTAAAGTGAGTTAAAACTATTATCTTCACTTCTACAGACTGAGATGAGCTACATCTTTACAAAACCATTAAAAAGTACATACAGGTCACTGAAAAAACTACGTTAATTGTCTAACAGGCTTGGTTTTGGTCGTCCAGGTGTGCCAGGCAACCTCTCAGCATCACTGTCTTCCATGAGGATGTGCAGGTGGAGCCAGTTTCTGCCTTACAGACTTTGGGCAATATTGCAACAGCACCATCATGAGTGGAAGGTGAAGGGCAAGGCAACGCAGAGATGTGTGTCTGCACAGTGAATCCGTGTGCCGCAGCATCTTCCATCCATTGAGCTTCAGGATTGCCAGTGAAAAAAGCAAGAATTATGCAGTGCTCACGTGGCTGCCATCGGGTGTGAGCCCCGCCAGCACAGCTCTGTGCAGGGAATTCCTCTCAGTGGGTGGAGAGCAGCATCCAGAGGCGGAATCGCAGCTGACCGTAAGCTCTCATCGCCTCTGCGTGGGCGGCCGGATCTCGGGCCAGGTGCTCAAAGAGGTTGAGCGGCTCGACCGTTCGCATTGCCGGCGGCAAGCTGATCTCTGCAGGAAGGCTCTGGTTGCCCAGGACAAAGTGCTCCAGGCGTTTCAACTGCAGGCAGCGGTGCAGGTATGCCATGATGTCCCACAGCCGCCGCGCAAATTCCCTCCTGCGCCACTGGCACAGCGGTACGGTGGTCAGCACGTGCATGACCACAGTCTTCCAGGTCGAGCTGGAAAAACCTGTGCCCCTCAGGATGCAGGTGAAGAGCTGCAGGCATTTCAGGTGCAAGCTCTCACACGGCACCTGCCTGGCGATGTGCTGGAAGAATTTTGCCTCTGCCACAGCGTACGTCTCAGGCCACGCTGTGCTTGCGATGGAGTCGGCCTCGGCGGGCTGGCTGCTCACAAAGATGCTGGAGCCGCCTTTCTGGGCCTCTGTGGGCTGGCTGACCACAAAGATGTCGGAGTCCCCGTGGCGCACCCCAAACAGCATCTCCACCATCAGGCTCTTCTTGCCTTTGCTCAGCCGGAATTGGCAGGACCGGCTGCAGGGCTGAAACACCAAGTGCCATGAGTACGACTGAGGCAAATGCAGCCACGAGCATCTCACCAGCTGGTAGAACCAGTGGGAGGTTTTCTCCACGTCCAGGTAGGAGCCGGTGCAGAGTGTCTCTAGGAGGCTGGGCTTCTGCTTCCGCCGCAGCTCCTCCTGCGAGTGGTGCAGGAAGCACAACAGCTTCTCGCCCAGCTGCTCCCTCTCGCACGTGCACACCAGCTCCACACGGACGCAGAAGGTCCTTGCTGCCATCTGCCCTGCACTGTTCAGCTCCAGGTGGAAGGCGTGTCCCGGCGGGGGATTCAGTGGGACCAGCACGCGGTACACCACGTCCTGCTCATGGGGACTCCAACCCTCAAAGGTACTGCCCACCCCGATGGCTTCTTGAGGCACCGGGTAGAAACTATTGCTCACGCTGTCAATAAAGACACGCGTGAAGCTCTCCATCAGCTCAGCTGTCACTGAGCGACCTCTCTCCACGTCCTCGACAGGACACTGTATGCGATCCACTAAAAGGATCCCTCGCTTATTCCCAACGTCACGGGCGTCTTCTTCCTCTTCAGTTCCACCACGGCTGCCTTTGTCCTTGCGAGCACCACTGCCTTCTTTTTCACTGGCAGCCACATTTCCACCTACTTCTTCTTTTCCATCTTCATTCTTGCCTTTCACATTCTCATCCCTGTGTTTCTGATCCTTCCCATTCTGATCACTGGTTCTGTGTTCACTGGAATGCCTGTCTTCCTTCACCTTCATATTGCTGCTGTCTCCTTCACTTGCTTTATCAGCACCTTCTTCAGTTGAAGCAACATTGCCGTGCTCCTCTCCATTTCCATCTTCATTCTTTTCTCCCTGCATATCGGCAGCACTGCCTTTCTCATCTTTGTCTCCAACATTGCTTTCTTCATTTCCGACGTCATTCTTTTCTTCCTCAGTTGCAGCAAAACCACAGTGGTCTACTGCATTCCCACCATCACTGTTGTCTTCCTGTCCTGTCCAATCACTGCTTCTCTGTTCACTGGCATCACTGCTTTCCTCCACCTTCAGATCCGCGTTTTCTCCCTTTCCATCTCCCTCGTATTGACCTTCTTCTACATCATCATTGTTGCCTGCCTTCGTATTTGCATCATTGTTTTTTTCTTCATTTCCATCTCCTCCTTTCTTTTCAGCATCATGGTCTTGTTCCACCTGCACATCCTTGTTTTCTCCTTCATTTGCTTCAGCGTGGCCTTCTTTATGTCGAGCAACATTGCCAGGTTCTTCTTCATTTCCTTCAGCAGTGTTGCCTCCTGGCACATTCCCATCACTCCGTCCTTCATCTTTCTTTAAGTCGCAGGCATCTTCATTCTTCACGTTTTGGTCTTCCTTCACCTTCACATCTTCATTTCCTTCACTGGCATCATCTTCCTCTCCTTCATTTGCAGCCACAGGACTGCCTTCTCCTTCATTTTCATTACCGCTGTCATCTGCCTCCACAGTCATATTATTGTTTTCTCCATCTTCCTTTGAATCAATAGTGTCTTCTTGCTGTTCTTTTCCTCTCTCATCTCCTAGGGTCTTGCAGGAGCTCTGGTCCTTGCCGCTGCTGTTGGCTTCAGGGTTCCTTTTCCTGCGGCTAAACCACAGGCCCAAGAGGAGCAGGAGTCCAGCAAGAGCCCAGAATGGCCACTGCTGCAGGGCACCAAAGAGCAGGGCTCCCCAGCCCTCGTCCTGCTGCTCCGGGGGCCCTTGCTCCAGCTCCTGCAGCAGCCGAGCCATCTCGCGGTCGAGCAGCTCCTCACGCTCCTGCATTCGCCGGTGCGTGGCCTCATCCAGCCCATCCCCAGCTGGCTGGGGGTACTGGATCAGGCTTTGCACGAGCACGAAGAGCAATGACAATAAAGCCATGGTCTGCAAGAGGACACACAGAAGGGGTTCAGTAGGGGCGGAATGGAGGCAGCCAGTGCGGGGCAGGAGCCACGGGGATGTGGCAGCAGGAAGGAGAGGGCCCCCGGCAGCTGGCAGGAGGCAAGGCCTGCACCGCTGCCCCAGCAAGCACCGAGCCTGAGCAAGGCGCTCCCGCCAGGGGCTGGGCCCTGGATGCAGGGACAGAACACACGCCCCGGCTGCCAGCGCTTCTGCCCCAGCCCTCCCCCAGCCCTGCCTCCCCACCGCCTGTGTGCACTCACCGCTTGCCCAGGCTCTACTGGGGGCAGCGTCAACCAATGGGGCCTTTTATAGCTGCCCCCATTGTGACACGGCCCCTGTGCTGTCACAGGCCCCAGAGCGCATCACAGGCCAGCCCCACCCGCCATCCCCAGCCCGGGAACTCATCATGGCCCTGGGCACCCAGAGCCTCAAGAGACACAAAGTGCAGACCCATCAGTCGTGAACCCTAGAGCTTCCCTGTACAAAGCAGGCACAAGCGCCCTCCCACACAACCCTTGTCAAATATAAATATGGGCGACAGGACCCCAATACGATCTCTATATCTGTGTAGGCTTTTACTGATGATTGCAGGCAGATGTTCTTCACTATTAACAATAATATTTATCACTTTGGCTACAGCCTGTCATACAGGCTAATTTTTAGCTACAGGTTTAGTGAGAAAGAAGGAATTAGAGGCTGCTTGAATGATGCACAGGAAGTTGAAACATCATCCAATGTTAAGGCCTACCCTTCTTTTACACCAGCAGTGTCCTGCCTCACACATCTTTTGTGAAGACAAGGATGTCAGGGTTTCTCTCCTGAATTTAGGAGCACTTTCAAAGATCTGTTTATTGACTGACAAAAGATCACACACAACCAACTGATGGTTTGTGCAGTAGCACAAAAACCATCCAAACTACTTCTTACGCTAGATGTGGCTGATCAATAGCTCGGCTGAAAAATGGACAAGCCACTGTAACAAGAAATACAAGTTTGGAAAAGGAAAAAGAAAAGTCCTCAAAACGCAGAACTCCTGAAGCTTAGCTCGCTCCACTCCAATGTGCTCTCCCCCAATGCCACATAAAGATGTGCTCCTCCTGACGCTTGCAGCAACTGGCTTCTCTCTTGCCGTTCTGAGAGGAACTCTATTTTGTATAGAGACGTACACGTGTCTGCATTTAGACGCCATCCTCAATACAAACCTCCTCCCTTGCTTTTTTCTGATTGGAGATCCTTGCTACTGGATATGATGGTGCTGTTTACTGGGAAGGGTTTCTCTGATGCTGATCACAGCACAGCACAGCAGGAGCTTTTTGCTCCCTTGGGCTACTCAAATTCCTCTTGGGTGATCTCTGAAATACTCTTTATCAGCTGAGGGCTGACAGAGCACAGAATGTCTGAGTGATCGCCCTTCCCTTGTCCAGCCATGACACAAGAGCTGGGTGCACTCAGAAAACACAGTTTTCTGAACCATCCTATATAATAACAACAATCAGTTCCTTATAAAATCTGCCATCTAGATGAGGTCGCCATTGAACAGCTCCATGTCCCAAGTGGTACCCAGCAGGGAGGGAAGCAGAGGAAGACAGGATCACAGCAGTCACTGATCAGTCATTCACAGGCAGCACCACAAAGAAAGAGGGGAGAGTCAGGAATTGCACAGGCTACTCTGTTTCAGCAGCCTGTGTCACCCTGCTCCTTTTAAATGTCTTCTGATGACAAGCTTCTTGTCCAATCACAGTGCTCACCTCTGGGACATGAGCAACTAAGAGGCAGAACAGGAGGAAAAATTTCTTCTGACCTCCAGTCACCTGACTGTCAAGCAAACAGAGAAAACCTCCAGTCTGTTCTGAGGGAGGTGTTTTATAAACTCACCTGTAGCTAAAGCTATTCAGAAAGCCCACACTACCAGATGCAGAGTGGTAAAGAGCCTATTAATTTGCTGACCCTGGAGAAAAGGCAGCTTTAAACAAACTCTGCTACTGCCACTCTCTCTCCTTAGAACTTCAGGTTGAGATGCCTAGGACCAACTAAAGAAAAAAGCCATTTCATTCATGCCCTGGTCAAGCATTTCCCACGCTCTTGGCCCTCCCAATCTACCAGCCAGTCAAACACAGAAAGAGCAAGAGACCTGTGGTAGGCTTCCAGTGGAAATACTGGCAAAATCTTCTTGGACTGCATTATTTGAAGGACCTGAGGTCAGCTCACTGACTGTGAATGACTTTTACTGCTCCACTTAGCCTACCAGCTCAGCTCAGCTCAGCTCAGCTCAGCTCAGCTCAGTTCAGCTCAGCTCAGCAGCCTCCCAGCTACCTTTAGCTGCATAAGCACATGACCTGCAATCAGAAAGGTGTGAATCTTCCTTAGGAAGGAAACAGACACGGGGAATGAAGAGTGGAGATTAGTCCACACTCTGAGGAACAGGCAACACCAACCAAACACTCTGGCAATAGCTTGTGTCTAGAAGCTCTCTACCTTCCAATCCACCTCAAGGCTTTGGGACTTGTGCTGACTTGCACAAAGGAACCCACTCCACCCTGCAGCAGTGGGCTCCTTCTTTCCAGCCTGGATGGAGGCATGTCCTGTATTTTGCAAGCATGTCCAGGTGTTCAGAATGGAACATGCTGATGATGATTAGCACCTTAAGGCACGCAGCTCTTTCCTCCTCAAAGTATGCTTTGTGAAATTACAGGCAGTGCTATCTCCACCTTTCCAAACAAATTACCCTCCTTCTATTGCACTTGCCTTCAAAATACTGCCACTTCTTCATTTCAGACTATGCTTCTTCCCTCAGAAGGATGCACAAAAGGTTAGAGTAGTTGCAAGCACCTGCACCTGCAATTTTCATGACCAGTGTGGCATCTTCAGAAAGGTTTCTGACAACAGGCCATTGTCTGGACATGAACACGACACATTGAGGCAAGATAAATTATTTCAGTACATCTTATAGCCCAGATCTCTGTGGCCAGAGACACAGCCCTTGAGATAAAATGAAAAAAAAATTCAGAAAATGTATTTTTACCAAATGAAAATTAAATCTATTGTGGGCTCTCATTCCATTTAAGAGTGTTGTATATACCTGAAAAACAGGTTTGTAAAGGAAAGGCTTCCAGACACCACTTCATAAGAATGATAACAGGCACCACTATGTTGAGGGCACAGATAACAGTCCAATTAAGGATGTTTTTTTTTCATTGTAGTCACATGCAATTTAAACCAGCTCCTTACTTTCTCATGTCAGATTCATTGTGAATTTTTCCTTTTAGGAAAATGTAAATTATTGGTTTATATTTATGTTTCTCATGAATCTGCAGTTACTTTGTAGCCATTGTTACTCTCAAATTAGATTCCTCAACCGTAGAAAAGATAAAGGACAGCATGGTCTTGGCTGAAGAGAGTGATGTTAAAAATCAAAAAGCATGGATTTTTTTTTTCTATCCACATCTATTACTTTTTGGCAAACTCATTTTATTGTGTTTTGACTCGTACCTATGTATTTTATTGATCAGCATATTAATATTTTTTTTCTTTGGTTCTGCCAAGAAACCCACTCATTCTAATTCTTAATGACAGCACCTTTCATCTTCATTTATATCTTGTAAGTTATGCGCCGAAAACAAATGGTCAGTTAAAAATCTTACCTTACCATTCTCTTTTTCCCCCCTGTCTCTCTTCCTCAGCACAACTGAAACAGTTTATTAATTCAGTAGTCCTGGAAACAAAGATAAAAATTGTCTTAACAATTCTGATAGCCATCAGTTGTTCAGCAGACATTACAAGACTGTCTTATCTCCTAATTACTCAGGAAAGCACAAGTTGCACTTTCAGGGCTTTCCTGAAATGCAGTGAATTTCTATTCTATTTTAGTGGTAAATCCATCTTTTGATTCTAGAGAAGCAAGAAGATGGTAGAAAAGTCTTCCATGGAAACCACTATGCAGCTTCCTGACCAACAGTTTTTGAAGTCTCTGATCCTGAAATCTGATTTCATTAAGGGTAAATACAAGCAGCTAAGAGCTGCAATGAAGCCAGTGAAGGTCTCCTTGAGTCTGTACATCGTGATAGATGATGGTAATGGGAGAGCTAAAATAAAGCGCTTGGAAATCCACAATATAAAATCAGCATATGAAAGGAAAAGACCTGGAAGATTTAAGAGTCTGTAGGAGGAAAACTTCATGGCAAGTTTGTTTCATCACTCTCAAAACCTATAGTAAAATTTTAAAAATTATTCTCATGAGGTGATAGGAAGGTGAAGGCTTAAATGTGTGAAGAGAAAGGAAGGAGGTGTTAGGGATGGTATGCGTTTGCTGTATTGAGTGATTTGGCTCCTAAGAAGCTGTGTTGAGTGATGAGAAAGGGAGAAGGAAAAATGGGGAATTCTATTCTAGCCAATAAAACATGAAGAAGAAGCATTACATGAACAGCTCATTCTCTTGTAGCTTGATTCCTCCCTGCTGAATGTAAGGGCAATAAATACTTCAGGGTTTTCAGGAGAGAATGCACTGAAAATTTTTGTTCCAGGAGCTGTTCCATTCTTTTATCAGTGATGTTGTGTGTTGCATGTAAACAGTTGCCAGGAAAGGTAAAGTGATAAGAAAAGGTTTAATTTACTGATGAAATAATTTCATGGTTAAAGCTTAAAGAAATTCTGGTCTGAGACATTATTTTGAACCAACGCCAGCATGTTTCCTTCTTCGTAGTCTGAGAAGAGCCACCTTGTTCCTGTGCTCACATATTTTCAGCTTTTGGGATAGAAACCTGCTCTAACAGGATCTAAACCAGCCTCTACTAAACCTGAATATGGTGGGCTTTTGTTCTGCCATTTCTGAACAGCATTCAGAAATTAGTACTTAAGTGTTTTCTTATGAGGAACAGTTCTTCTCTGAAAGGAGATCTAGAGAACTTCTGGGCCATACTGGAGATGGGAATGAAACAAGGCTGAAGTACAATAGGGAAAAAGAAGGTATTTGCTGTATTCTTTATGCTTAGATGTTTCTGAACAAATATCTGTGCATCCAGAAGAAGTCAAATCAACCATTTGGTCTTGCATTCTTTTCTTCCTTCTTACTTGGATAAAATGTACAACAGTGAGCATGAGGGAGGCCAGGAAGTGGCAGGTGTAATAGTGAGTTGCTGTCATGCTTCCTATCCCTTGCAAAAGTGTGGCATAATGGTATGCAAAAGCCTCTGTTGAGTTGAGATCTTCAACATGGCTATCTTGCCCTTATGACACTCAAAGTTATGAAGGATGGGTTTCCACACAGTCACAGTGACTCTTCCTGCAGAGAAGCGTGGTTAAGCCAGCCCGAACATTTTTCTCAGCATTTACACCCATGAAACACAATGAAAATAGAGCAGATGCAGCCTTTATCTGTCTTTATGAGATTTGACCTATGATTCATAAGAGGCGATCCTCACTTTCCAGTCTGCACCTCTTCCTGAAGGCTTCCTGCTCAGATTTGATTGATCACTGAATGCGTTTTTTGATTTTATTTTCCCTCTCCCCTCTCCCTCCTCATGTCTGAAATGAAGTATTGAGGGGGAAGAAATGGACTGTAAAAGAAGCACAAAAACAGAGATTTGCTGAAGGACTACAGCAAACTCAAGGAGCCTCAGGTAAGAATGGAGTAATTGGACAACAAAATATTTATGATTTCAGGACATGATGTGACAAGCATTCATATGACCTTCAATTATACATGTTCAAATACTTCTCTGTCTTTGACCACCATTCTTCTGGGACCTCTCTCTGTACCATTTAGCTCACAGAGAAAGATGCTTTGTTCCTTTAGGCATACAGGGGTTTGTCAGAGATCCTTCAGCCTCTGTTCAGGAGGAGGGGAGGACACATGTTTGCAGCCTTTCCTGGTAGCATGGCAGGTCTGTGACTGCCCTCATAGCTGCTCAGTTTCCTCTTCCTCTCATGTGGTTTTTATACCTCTGTGTCCAGTCCAACTCTCCTCAGCTCACCAATCTTCCTGAACACATGCCCCCTTGGCTCCTTGACTTCCACAGCATTCCAGGAGATAGCCTTTGGTTTTAGAGTTGCTCAAGATGAATATTTATCTTCTTGGAAAAGTTTTAGGCTACCATAGCACTTCTCCGAAAATATGGACAAGTGAGGGGATTGGGAATAAGACCTAAAGAATACATGATCAGTGTGGTACCTGAGATCTTTCCTGTATGTTGTGTATTTCTTAACCAGGAGACATAGAACCTTAGTATGGTGGTTTGGGTCAAAATATCTATTACTCACTTATTTTGCTTCTGTGAGGTAAGAATTAGGAGAAAGCAAAGGAGGCACAAAACTTAAAAGAATATAAAGAAGTTTATTAACAGACCTAAAAGAAAGAAAAAAAAATCAGACTAAACCTTCCTCCCCCCCACCTTTCTCCCTTCTCTCACTGACAATGTAAAAAGACAACCCTTGAGATTTTCAATCAGTTTACCACCTCTATAATAATCTTTTTCAGTTCACTTAGGGAGAGGAGTCTCTCTTGCTCATGCTATGGAGACATCTCCACAAGAAGTTCTCTCATGGCATCAGTATCACAGCGAGAAAGCCGCCCGGGTAGGTTCTCTGCTCACATGTGAAAGTCCCTGCCCTCATCTTACAGCCTTCCCCACAACTGCTTTTGAGAGTCCAGTCTTGAGCTACGGGGGTACCATTTTAAGGTTGAGCTGTTCAGAAACAAAGGTTCTCTTCACCCATCTGTGGGAGCATTTCATCTCTAGGAATAGAGGCCCTCCTCCTCCCCTGAGAGCAAGAGTCCCCATCATTTTACAGCTGCTGTCATTTGCTTATTTCAGCACAAGTACTTCTGCTCACAATTACAGTTTGAACGCTCCAACCCCCCATGCTTTCATGAAATTACAATGGGTACTCTGATATATCATAGTCCATCACCATAGCTTTACAACAGAATTTCAACTTCTAAGCTTGAAGCATCTCCTCTTTCTCCTCCCTCAGGGTTTCAGCTCTTCCTTCTTCACTGGCTTTGGTGTCTTCATGGTGTTGACTCGGAAGACGATTGATGTCTGCAGGCTTCATCTGTTCTGGAGGAAACTTACAGCACTAAAAGAGTTAATCACACCCGGGCCTTGCAGCTGGAGTTCACTTATCTCTGTTGGTCACACGATCTTTGCTGGGCAGTGGGGCAGCGGTCTCAGACGAGCCCCAGCCGCACTAAGGGCTGCCTGCACGGAGCAGGGCTGTGGAGGGCCGCGGATGGAACAGGGCAGCGCCATGGTTGACCCGGCCAGGCTGAGCAGGGCCCGGCTCGGCCACGCAGGGCCGCCTGCAGGTGCCCCCAACGCTACCTGTCTGAAAGCCGGAAGGCAAGAGAGCTTTCCCAGGCTCCGTTCATTGCGGATCACAGAGGCGTGTCAGGCTTCTTAAGTGGCTTAAAAAGTTGCCAATATTCAAACTAGCCAGTTGATAGGTTCTGTCAGGTCATAGAGGTAGCTGTAAGCACCTCCTTGCAAGAGAACCACTTCCGTGGCTGATGGAGACCTCTCACAAAAAACCCAAACTATACTGAACTATGACACTCTTCCTCTTTCTGAACCCTCTGTTTAGGCTGAAGGAAATCTCTCTGCAACATAGGATTGCACACAGTGTGAGAGTCTCAAACCTCTGTGACTAATGAAGATGCAGAGGATGGGAATTCCTTTCTAATCACAAAGTGAAATCCACAGCTGCTTTTAAAAAAGCATTCTTTGAGCTAGGCTGATTAGTGCTGCTCTATTGTTCAGAAATGTCTGAGAAGGAGACTGTATCTAGAATATTTTAAAGTGTGTTACTCTTTCAAACTGTATGGAGTATCCAAAATGTGTTTTGTATATGTGTAATTACACATAACACCAAATATGAGATGCATCATATGAGTGTCTCTACACTGGGTGAGTCACATAGGACATTAATTTTCTTAATGTTTCTTTTTTTCTGAAGGAAATTTTATTTTACATACCTTTATAGAGCCTGTAAGTATTAGGTATAATATTTTTTTTTTTAAATTATATTTACAGACATCTCCTGACATACATACATCATGTCACATAAATCAAATTTGAATACACATCTTAAGACAAGTTTTGTCCAGATGTAGCTAATGTGGCGTAATTATGACAATTCTTCCGTGTCTTCAAGAAGGAAAAACCTCCACCATTTATTCAAAACTATAGAATTTAATTCCTTTTTCTGAGCACCACATGCCATTAGTAAACTTAAAATATCCACTGGAAGTGCCTACCTCTGGGCTATATTGCTGTGTCCCTGTGTTGTCCCTGAACATTGAAAGTGAGCTGGAGTCCTTTTAAGGTTTATACAGAGTACAGCTGTCAAGACTTTAAATCAATGAAATTTGCAGCCGCTTGAGCAAGCTGCATCCCTTCTTTCAGTGGAAGAGAAAAGAAAGCTGAATGTTGTCTTGATTAGAAGAACTTGAATAGGGAAGATCTGTGGGAAGTCAATAGTAGCTGTTGTCTCCTTTCCTGTGACTGAAGTACCTTGAAAAGAGGTTTATTTGTATCAGATACAACACAGAGCATTACAGACCTGCAGCAAAACAGAAGACACCCTGGGAACAACACTTACTTCTGCACCAACACCATGTATTGTTTCAACCTTTGGCACAGAGAGGCTCCTCTCCCATCCGGGAAGGTGGAAAAAGCACAACCTAGAATTTTTTGTGCACACAGAAAGCAAGAAGGTCTCTTCTTCCTTTGAGTATCTTTCCAAAAGTCTTCTGTTGCATCACCTTTTCCCATTGCAGAATCCTCATAGTGGGGTTGAGTGCAGTATGGAATTCACTCTGCCTCACATGCCAGCCATTGTACTTGCTTTTTTTTTTTTTTTTTAAACTTATTTTTTTCATACTCATCTTTCTGTGGCTTTGACTCTGACATAAATATTTATAGGCTTTTGGATTTCTTTTTGCTGTAAGTGATTGTTTTTAATCAGTATAAGCTCCTGGGAAGTCATCGGTCCAGAAACCAAAATGTACTTTTTCCCTATGTATGATAGCAAAAGAGGAACATAGGAGTCTGTTCCCACTTCTCAACTAGGAGTCATTTCCTTTGCTCTCTGTACTAATGCTTCTCAGACCAAGGCCAAGAAAGCTGTTTAGATTTTATATCTGCACTGTTGACCCCCATAAGATAAGTGAATATGGACAGAGAACTATGTTTTATCCTAGTGAACAGGGAATAAAGAAGAAACTAGTGACTATTATCAGAGTAGCTACACTTTAAAATCACTGAATCATTGAATGCTTGGGGTTGAAAGGGACATTACAGATCACCTAGTTTCAATCCCCCTGCCACAGATAGGGACACTTTCCACTAGATCAGGTTGCGCAAAACCCCATCCATCCTGGTCTTGAGCACTTCAGGGATGACGTATCCACAGCTTCTCTGGCAACATGTGCCAGTGCCTAACCACCCTTACAGAAAATAATTTCTTCCTTATATCTATCTGAATCTACTCTCTTAGAGTTTAAAGCCATTCCCCCTTTTCCTATCTCTACATGTACTTGGAAAAAGCCCCTCTCCAGTTTTCTCGTAGACCCCTTTTAGTCTCTGGAAGGGCACTATAAGATTGCTTTGAAGCCTTCTTTTCTCCAGGGTGAACAATCCCCTAACCCTTTCCTCATAGGAAAGGTGTTCCCACAAATCATCTTTGTGGCCTCTGGACTCCAACATACATTTTGTCCTTCCTGTGCAGAACCCCATCACTTTCATGATGCTGGTTCACTACTGAGCAGGAGCAGTAGCCTCTATATGCCATCCATGATCTTTTAAACCAAAAAGGTTTTAAAAAAAAAAAAAAAAAACAGGTCCCAGGTGCCACCTCCATGCTCCATACCCTTACTGTGGTTTAGACAGTGCTGCCCCAGGCATGGCTGCCCCATCGTCAATCTGCTGGTAGCAGCATTTTGTTACTGCTTTGTTCACAGTACCAACCACAGAAATTTACAGATGGGGTATAAATACTGGATCCCCATTTTCACCCCAGAGTATTCTAGTGGAAGGTGGGAGGAGGGTATATTGTGGACAGCCACTGCTCGGGGGAAAGAGGTGATAGTATGGGAATGGAAAACCAGAGGTCATGCACGTGCTGCTGAGAGTTTGTCCCAGGGCCAGTACTCCGGGCTTTTCTGAAAGGGTCTCATGGACAGTACTAGCACAGAAAATTAAACCTGGGATCCTTTCCCTAAAACTTTTCATCCCTCAGATACATCCTCTTCCAACACATTTTTCGTTACCAGTATCATTTTCCAAGAGAGATAGGATTCATATTAATCACAGCTGTCTGTTTCTTCAAGCTTCCAGAAGCCACACGTTCATCTCCAAAACAACATATCTGCCATGACATTATCATGGGGATTTTCAGGGTATTTGTACTGATCTGACAGAGGATGATAAGCCTTTTGCAGTGTTGTCTTCCTGCATGAAGGCCCTAAGTTTCTAGTGATGTTCTTGCAGCTTGGGTACACAATAGTCATTGTGATGACAGATCTTGAAAGTCTCAGAGATCTGATCTAAAAGGCAGATCTGAATTTTGTCAAATGCATGAGTATCCTCACTGCAGTGATTGAACCATTTAGGCATTTGGAGAAATATCCCTGTGACAAGACTGCTCATCCTGTGTTGTATAAGCATTGCAGTGCACATGGATAAGTAGCTGTTTGAACTCATCCTTACTCGTATCTCTTGCTGCAGTTACCTCCGTAGATAATTTAATCTATTAACTTACAAAAGGAAAAGATTTTAATGCTTCAAACACTGGTTTGTGGTGCTTTCTCCCCATCTCGTAGAAGGGTGATCATTTTGCTGTAGATAATGTCAGTGGTACAGTACACTAAGTGTTAATGTGTAAAACTGTGTAGCTCCACCTGACCTAGATCCCTAGAATCCCTCCCCCTGCGTGTGCAAGTGCTCCTCATGCTAATGAGGAAAGCATGCTCCTTGGAGAGGAAATACATCATGCTTCACATCTTAAAGTACTCAAGATGGTTTTTTGACATGCCAGAGATAAATAGCAGGAGGAACAAATACATCCAATACTTAATGAGGTACCATACTACTTGATGAGATACCATAATGCACACAAATCCATTATCACTCAGCTGTCTTCCACTACACATGCTGAGACTATCAATAATCACACTTGGTTTGGATTTCTGGGTAATATCCTGAGTTGAATTCAAATACAAGTATAACCTGGCACTAAGATTTTTTTCCTGCATTACAGGAAAAGCAGAGCTAATTCAAAAACGTGTTGGATTCACTGAGAACTTTGAAGAGTGTATCTGTAACTACTTGCTGCAACTGGTTTTTTTTTAAGTTTTACACCCTTTTTCTTCTCCATTTTTCCAGCTTTGACTTAGGAAAGTAAGAAGGTAATAATTTCGTTTTCTGATATTTATGAGAAAATTGAAAAAAAAAAAAAACAGCATAAATTGAGTATTACTTTTTTTTTTTTTTTTAAGTGGTCTGGCCTTGGTCAACTGCCTTTGAAAAACAAACCAACAGAAGCTTGATTGGACTCAACGGTCATGCTAGATCAAGAATCATAGTTAAAGAATTAAAATAAATGTAACAAGCCAAAAATATTATAAGCATTTTAATGAAGTAATAGAATTCAAAAGAAAATAAATTATTGACTGGCAGACTGAGCACTTGGAAACTTGCAGCTGGCAAAGAAAAGAAGCAACTGTGTTCTGTGGAGTATTTTAGATTCATAGATTACTCCAGTAGTTTAGAAATAGGGCCTGTAACAGGACCTGTAATCCTTAGCCACTGCCTAGCTAGTACTTTTGTTTTCCACATTGCCAATGAATCAGGAAGAAAATACCTCAACAGCACTGCAAACTGCTACGGGGCTTGTACTCATGTAATTATTTTTGCAAGGTTTGACTCCTGATCTACCTGCATGTGGAAAACTCTTATTCATGCCAATGAACACAGATGTAAGAAGAATACTGTATTTCACCTAATTTCTGTATTGAGTAAAACAGAACAAAATTTGGTCATAAGTGGTATGAAATAATCATTGTAAGAAAACATCTCCATCTGGACTTATATACTACATTCAAAGAACAAATAATTACCTGGAAATGGACATTATTTGCAAGACAAATGGATAATATTACAAAACCCTTTCATGGGCTAAGAGCAAAAATAATAAACCAACCTAAGTACTAAACTGCTCTGGCTTGTAGGCATGACCAGAGAGAGTAAAAGTATGACTAATACAGTCCATGTCAAGCCCCTGCTTTGACCTGTCAACAGGACTCAGAATCAGATCATTACATGCTGCCTTGCACAAGTGGATTTCAATCCTGTTGTATTGTGTGAGCCTCTCTTTCCTGCAGTACAGCTGCATCCAGCAGAGCACAGGATGAGCAGTATTCCATGACTGAGATTGCTGAGATTTCTTTCCATTTGTTACCCTTCAGTATAAGATTATGCCTCATTTACTCCACACTATCTGAAGTTTCCACAGAAGAATCTTGTTTGTTGTTGCCCCTCTGATTCTTACTCTAACATGAGTTATTTGAGTATTTGAGCACATCTTCAACAAGAAAAAACTCCTCCTTAGCTCCCAGTTTGGGACAAAAAAGTAGAATACACATTTGGCAGAGAAGGAAGAGATTGAGCAACTTTCTTTGTATGATATAAGCAACAAATGCCAAGGGCTCAAAAAATATCCAGCTCTCTCAGATTGCACTCTAGTGCTGTAATCTCTTCTGTGCTTGATGGTTTAAATCACTATTCCTTGTGGTCTCCTCAGTGAATGTAAGAGTACTAAGACTAGCAAACATCATTGCAGCACAGTGCTGTTTGGCACTCCCTGCTCAGCGAGGAGCTGCATGTGAGCACTGTGGAACTCAGTGGGCTCATGCACCAAAAACCCAACGGCAGGGCTAAGATCACTTTGGGATTTAATGGCTGTTTCCCAAAGTCACTGGGACAGACTCAGAGTGGTTATGTTGAATTGTGCAGTGGTACAGAAGAAATTCCACTTTGTAGCTCTGTTTCCTGGGTAAATATTGGACAGTAGTCTGTAGAAGGACAGCAGTGAAATGATAGAATTGATTCTATGATTCAACACTGAGATGGTGACAAAATAAGTGCAAGTGTCAGATACTGCCTTCCACAGCCAAAGGACTCTGCTTCCATTAGCCAGTCCCACATTAAGGGAGACAGATGTTTGGAAAACGGAGTTTTACCTCTTCTAGTATTTGCTGTCTCCTAGCACTGGGATAGAGCAGCTGCCCCAGCTTTTGCCCCTAATGCTGCTCCATCCTCACAGCACTCTAATGCTCCATTTCCACTACAAATTTCATTCAAAGGGGAGAATGGTAAGCCTTTTCTTCTTGCAGGTTATGCAAATTTTCTACAGGGAAATAGGTTTACTTTCCTGCAGCACTGTTATGAAGAACTTCTCTGCAATGTCTGACATCCCCCAGTATGACTGATGGCTATCATTTGACCTTGACAGGCTTGAGAAATGGGCTGATGTGAAATATGTGGAGTTTGCACTTGTTTGCCAACAAGTCTCTGACCTGCCTATTATATTTCAAGTGTCTGCCATCCAAATCCTTCAGTCATGATGTGTTTGTGATTCAGTGGTAAGCCTTTTTAATAATGCAAAATGCCATCCCTTATTTTTGAAGATTGGATTTTCTAGGGAAAAAATAATTTCAGACTACTACTTGGACTGAGAAGAAACAAGCTATTCCAGATGGAAAAATTAAAACAGAGAGGTAAATGGAACTGAAAGAGGTCTCAGAGAAATCTTTGTGTAGCTTTAGGGGCCGGAATTGCATTAAACTGACTATAACAAACATGCATTTCATTGCAGCTTCAACTCCAGCTGACAGCCCAGCTATGTAAAGTAATAGTGAAAGGAAAATTGTATGGTAAAAACAAAATATCAGGATGGACTAGGCACTGAAATAAGCTGTTTGGTCCATTTCTCTCTCCCTTTGAACAACTACTTGTAAAATTACTGTAGTACTTGCACACCTCTTGGAGGTGACGGACTGATAAGTTGATTTCATGGAGGGCTATTTTAGGTGGAGTACAAGGTGCTGAAACATTATTTGAGACTCTGAAAAGACTATTCCCTGTCTGCCTTTAGCATAATTCTCAATCATTTAGCTAAAAATATTTCAGATGGTAACAAGTTTTAGCCAGTATAATTGGTATAATCAAAAGTGTTTTAAATGTACAGTTTTGACCATGGGTAGGCTTTTGGATTTCATTTTCTTTTGGTGATTAGTTTATTTGGTTGGTTTTATAGATATCAAAATTTAAGCTACTGCAAGTCTAAATTTAACTTAGCAAAAGTCTTCCTGGGTTATCTGTATAACTCAGAGAAGACAGTCTTCCTTCCTAAGGTCATTTTGAATCTCTAAATTGGATTTTCATTTGAAACTGGCTTTCAAAAGACATTTGCTGACTATGCAATGATTAGAGGATAATTCAATATTGGATGCACCTCACCAGGTTTCAGTGCCTGGTAAGTACATCTTCACCTGAACTAGTCATTTAGGCTCAGTGGGGAGAAATAAACACTTCAGAGTAAAAAATAAACAGGAAAAAAAAAAATTAAAAAAAAAAAATAAAAAAACCCCGCACATTTGTCCAGGCAGCCATAAACAGAATTTATAGAGTGGATATTAAGTAAACCTTTCCATTGAAGAAATCTCAAGTTATATTCCTAATTTTTAAATACCTCTTTATTTTCTGTCCTCTACCTGTCCTCCTATGAAACAGATGTCCTGATTATCCTTAGCATTTAAATGATAATACCTTGATTTTCAACACAGCTTGAAACAAAGATTATTATCCACAAAACGTAAGTATATAATTTGTTCTTTTACTCTGAAGTGACAAAACTTTTGTTGAACTAGCTTCTTGGGTTCAGGATTTAATTTTTATGTAGGAATGTCAAACCCATAAAGGCCAGAACTGGGGGCAATCTGCCCAATTCAGAAGAGGAACATGAGGCTTGGTTCCTTTCATGCCAGATAAGAAACTTATCCTCCACATTGTTGGCAGTTCTACTCTAGGCCTTTTTCCTCTATCTCCCCCTCTCCTTGTCTCCTTTTCCCCACCTCTGAAGAAGTTTTGCCAGGTTTGATTTGACTTCTTTCTCCATCAGAAGAGAAACACACTTTATAATCTAAAATCTGTGAAAAAAAAGAGACTTTTTTTTCAGGTCAGACTGCTTATAACTATCCTTAGCATCAGCAGAGCAATATAATTAGTTTTGTTTAAGTGGCCAGAAGCCCCTGTTTAAGAAGAGAATAATACGCATTGCGGCAAGCATTAAATGAAAAAAACCAAACCAAAACCCCCAAAAATACTTAAGAAATGGAAATTAAGCTAGTCTTTCAAAACAACTTATAAAAAATTGTTTCATTTCATTTTCTGGCTTTATTCAGTTTTCTATGTGTTCCAATTGTTTTTTTTTTTAAAGACATGTATTATTGAATTCTTTTTGCTGTAGATACTGCTTTGTGGTAAACAGAATTTGATCTGTCTTTTTCCAATACTTTTGTCAGGCTAAAGAAAATTATTCTAATGCTTTCTGAGTTTTGTTTAATAAGAAGTACACTCACATCTTCCAATGTCCTTTCTTTCAAAACATCAAATAATGAAAATTTTTTCCTCTGAATGTTGTTTCCACATTCATTTTTACTCCTTTTAAATATTACTCTCTCTGCTTTCATTAAAACAGTAGCACTATCTTGGGTTATGATCTGGGAGACTGTCACAGGAAAAAAAAATGGCTCCTACACAGATGATTTTGCTGACCAAGGGTTACAAAAGTTTTTTTATGAGACTCTAGTTGATAACAGAAAAAGGACTCCAGTGCAGTCCTGTTCTGAATATTTTAAAGTGGAAAAGCCCATCATCATTTATCATGAAGGTTTTCTTCTTGTGCTTGGCCATTCTTCATCTTTAGTCTTGCTGCTCACTACCTGTTCAATGACCCTCTTACCACCTTTTCTCCTTCAGATTTCTTGATCTCCAGAAGCAAGGTGCTTTCAGAGCCTGTGTTAGATAAATCAATTGCTTGCTCACTCCAGGCCATTGCTATCTTTACAGGCACCTGAACACTAATGGTAGTATGGAGAGCAAAACTGATCACTTAGAATCATTAAGGCTGGAAAAGACCTCTACAATTGAGCACAACCCGTAACACAGCACCACCCTGTTCACCACTAAATGATGTCCCCAAGTGTCATATCCACATGCTTTCTTTGAACACTTTCAGGGATGGCACTTCTACCACTGCCCTGGGCAGCTTATTCCAATGCCTGACCACTGTCTCAGTGAAGACTTTTTTCCTACTATGTAATCTAAAACTTCCTGTGTACCAGGCTCTCAAACCAGGGGAAAGTCCAGGTGATTTTCAAATGACCTCTGCTCTGTTCCATGCACTCGACCCTGTTCTAGATATGTTGTGTCTTTGTCTGCACAACACACAGCAACTAGTTCAGGATGTTTCTGCTCTTTCTGATTCTCCTCTGGGTGTTGATTATGTGCCCAGTCTCGTACAGTACTTAAAAAACATATTGTTCTCTTGCAGAAGGTCGTTGCATACATATTGAATATACAATGCAATTCTAGACCTCAAAAGAGCTCTTTCAAAGTGATTTTCTTTCACTTGCTAGTAAAAAAGGTCAAAAAACTGCTGCATTTTTCACTCTGAACCAAATCAAAAGCAGAGTTGGATGCTCAGGAATTTGTTCTGCCAGAGATGATGTTATGCTTAGAGCTCAGGGGTCATTAAATATACCAGTATGCTCTTACAAAAATAAGGCACAAAGGCTTCAGCATTAGTGTCAGATACTAAGGGTAAGGCATATTTGAATCAGAACCCTGCCATGAATTTTTAGGCCCATCCAATAAATATCAAGGAACCTCAAGTTTTGTAATCAGTTTCTCAATTCCTAACTGTTGTCTACTACATTTTAGCAATTAATTAAATGATTCCCGTGTGAAACACTTTGTGAGTAAGGGTTAAGTGAAGATGGTGAAGGGCCTGGAGGGGATACCGTACAAAGAGCAGCTGAGGTCACTTGGCTTGTTCAGCCTGGAGGAGACTGAGGGGAGACCTCATGATCATTTGTAACTTCCTCACAAGGGGATGCAGAGGGGCAGGCACTCAGCTCTTTTTGCTGGTGACGAGTGACAGGACCTGAAGGAATGGACTGAAGTTGTGTCAGGGGAGGTTTAGGTTGGATATCAGAAAAGGTTTTTCACCCAGAGGGTGTTTGGCACTGGAACAGGCTCCCCAGGGCAGTGGTGACAGCACCAAGCCTGACAGAGTTCAAGGAGCATTTGGACAACACTCTCAGGCACAGGGTGTGATTGGTGTGCAGGGCCAGGAGTTGGACTTCAATGATCCTTCTGTGTCCCTTCTAACTCAGGATATTCTATGATTTTATGGTTCCTCAGGAATGTCTGTTTTCTCCATCACCTTTCAAGTGACTTTGCAGTGGCCTTCATATCCGGACACTGGCTTGATGAAGTCTTTTTTCACTATGCAACTGCACTTTCACAATCAGCCTACATTTTCCAATTCCAATTGTACTTCCATTTCAGCATTTGAATCCAGCTCCATCGCTTCCCTGACAAATATATCCCAGAGTGGTTTAGCATCTGTACAAATGACATGTTGCAGACACAGTACACCGAAATATGTCGTAAAAAATCAGATTTTATGTGGTAGTCTAAGATATTTGAGTGATAGCACAAACTGTGCTATCCAAGAGCAGATGTAAATTAATAAGTCTTGCATCATGCGTGTTCTTTGCTCTTTTTTGTGCTGTTTCAGAAGTGTATTTCCAGACTAGCTCAGTTATCTCCAAGACAGCTTGAGTCTTCTATTGTCTCATCAGTTAAGAAGACAGTCAAATTCTTACCTTTTGGAGAAGGTATTTTGTCTGAGCAGTTCCATGTGTGCTAAGGCATATCCATCTGGCATCCCTGAAGAGAACTCAGTGCAATAAATATTATTACAAATTAGCATAGTTTGAAACCTTGGCTCCAAAATGATTTAATTAACTGTATTTACTGAATGGTCCTGGGATGTATTTTAAGACTACTCCCTGCAGAGAGATGAAGGTAAACAGAGGCTTTGACGCTGCATGTGTATGTTTGTGTGTGCGGACAGGTCTCCTCTGAAACCTTCTCTCATCCAAAATACAAATTTTGTTTTCTTGTTCCAAATGGAATATCCAGCAACTTAGTCATTGGCAGTAAAACTTTTGGGTGCCTGAAGTCTTCAAAATAAAATGTCAATAGCTGGGGTTTTTTAACATATGACTGAGGGTAAAAGCACTATTGGCAAGGTTTATCAGTAATTAAACTTTCACTCAGTGCAGATACAATCTGTTTGCCTGGGAGTTGAAACAAGAAAGAACATGTATTCTAAAGCATAAACAAAGATCTCATGTCATTATAGTGCTGACCTATCTTTGCTTAAAATACCTTCCAAAACAGCTGTGGATCACTAGGCACGTACTTATGGACAGGTATTTGGTTGGCAGATTGATGGAGGTTCTCCTTTTGACAGCAGCAAATATTAGCTGTAGGTGGAACAGCAGTAGAGAGGCAGCCAGTTTTGTGAGGAAGAGTAAAAGGGCAACTGGAACCACTTCTAGATGGCTAGACAGATGGAAATGAATTCAGACAGTTTGGAAAGTAAATTAAATTACAACTCAAGTATGTGCAAAAATTAAGAGACTGATAACAAAAGACATTAGGAAAACCTAAAAATTAAATAAAAAAATTATTCAACAACTGCTCAGCTTTGCTGTGTTAGGTGAAATAAAACTCCAGATGGACCAATACCACGATATGTAAGTATGGTGAGGATACTTTCGATTCATATATTGTAACTTGCATTGTATACTAGTAGACTGATCCATCTGCAAAATATCATACATTCATAGTAATGTTTTCTGGAAGACAAAAGAATATTACTTCACAGAATGAGACTGGGTCAGGTCCTCAGCTGATGCAAACTGCCATAGTTACTTTGATTTCAGTGGCATTATGCCAGTTAATTCTGGACTAAATCCTCAACCGAAGATTTTACTTGTAAAAATTTCAAATGTTTCATGTAATACTTTCTGTGCTGGAGAAATTCTCTCTTCCACTTTTCCTCCGTTCTTCTGATTTGTTTCTATAAATTACTCAGCCTCTATTTTCAACAATTAATGCCTTCTTCTGAAGTAATTAAATTAGAACAAATATTTTCCAAGAAGACATAATAAGAATGTATCACTTGGATTCATTTGCAAGGCAGAGCAATCCTAGTCAAAATGATGTTTCAGTTACTCATTTTTGGAATCTATGGTTACATTGGTATTTGTCTTTTATTTGTTGGAATCTGGAATTGACTTTCAACGTAAGTTTGGTATTTTATAAGACTCTTGACTTGACTCAGTACCGTACACGTGAGATCTGTTGTCAATGTAATATTCCTGTATGTATATATCTATATATATTTTTTTTCTTTTAGGTTTATGTATACAAAAGGAGTTATAGATAATTTTAATACACAATATAACAGTACCGTACATGTGAGATTTGGTGTCAAAGTAATATTCCTGTATGTATATATGTATATATATTTTTTCTTTTAGGTTTATGTATACAAAAGCAGTTATAGATAATTTTAATACATAATATAACATATTTATAAGATATAATACATTGTGAAATTAGGAATGATAAGGCAAACCCCAAAATATTGCCCAAGGTCTTAAGAAACATGCAGCTCCTAATTCAGAGATTTTGTATATTATCCTTGGAAAGTGCTCACTCTCTTTGTGTCAGCTCCCCTTTACTTGTTGCGGCTTAAGCCCAGCTGCAGCCACATAGCCACTCACTTCCTCCCCTACCAGCAGGATCAGAGATAGAATTGGAAGGGTATAAAAGCCAGGAAACTCATGGGTTGTGATACAGACACTTTAATAAAGGAAGCAAAAGCTGCACATGCAAGCAAAACAAGGAATTGAGTCCCCTCTTCCCATGGGCAGGCAGGTGCTCAGCGATGTCCAGGTGAGCAGGGCCCTATCATGTGTAACAGTAACTTGGGAAGACAAACACCATCACTCCAAACGTGTCCCTCCATTGTCCCTTCTTCCCCTCCCCTTATATGCTGACCATGGTATTGTATGGTCTGGGATATCCCTTTGGTCAGTTGGGGTCATCTATCCCAGCTGTGTCTCCTTGCAACCTCCCATGCACCCTCAGCCCCCTGACCAACATGGCAGTATGAAAAGCAGAAAAGCTCTGTGTAAGCCCTGCTCAGCAGTAACAAAAACATCTCTGTATCATCAACCCTGTGTGCAGGAGAAATCTGAAACACAGCCTCATACCAGCCCCAGTGAAGAAAATTAACTCTACCCCAACCAAAATCTGCACATACTTCTGTTTAATGAGACATACTCTCTTTCCTTATCAATAGATAGTGAGGAGAAAGCTACTGGTACCTGATGTGCTGCCTTGGCATATTCAGGTGGAATCAGATTCATCCCACCCAACCTTGCCTTCAGTGCTGTGGTCTTTAGTCTACCTTCCTAGACAAAAGAGGAAAAGCTACTTCCAGAAGATGCTTGTTCTTATCCATCTTATATTCCTCTCTCATGCCAAGGTGAATCGGTCCCTGGGATGTCCATTTTGTTCTCTTTGGGCTAGAAGGAGCTTAGATTTCTAATCTTGAAATTACTGAAATTAGAGGACATAATCACACATATGGTCTGCTTATTAGTTACATATACAGCCAAATAAACTGGCTTGAGAAGACTTTATAAATTTATAAAAGAGAAATTTATAAATTGTGATATTCCTAAACCTACTGACATCATCACTAATGTTCATTGCTGTCTGGGAATTTCCCAACAATTCATGCCAGAAGTGTCTGAAGGAGGAATTGGGGGGGGGTGGGGACAGATGATTGCAATATAATCAGATCAATCTTTAGGGAATATTTTGCAAAAGATCCATCATCAACTATCTCTTTATTATAACCTCCCAGGTATTAGACAAGCCATGTGTCAGTGCTTCTGAATTTGAAGGGGGGCAAAATATTCATGGCTGGAAGCAAATCTATTGTATGTGTTGATAGGCATTGAGCAGATATAAAATTAAATTTAGCCTGGTTTGTGCTGATTACAGAACCATTACAGATCTATGTGAAGGCTTAAATGATGTGTCACCCTTAAGATCTGTAAAATTGCCCATTCCATGGGTGACCCATTAAAGTGATCTCTTATGCTTAGAGGGGTTCAGGGTTTTTTTAACTTTTTCTGTGCTTAGGTTATTGGGCAGGCCATAAACTCCAGACCTCTGCCTGGAAGGCAGAAGCTCTCTGTTTGACCTGTGATTGCTCTGTTTATGTCAAAGGAGGTTGCAGGAACAACATACAAATAAGTTAGACCTCTGTCAGTAGGACACATTTGCTTGACCTCAACTTCCTTTACTATTTCTGGAGCTTATAATTTTTATATTATTATTTATATATATTTTATATATAAGCCAAGATTACCAAACACCATAGCTGGACTGAATTTCCTGCTCCACATTGAAAATCAGACTCCTGTCTGAAGCTCTGTTTGTCTCACCCATGTTTCTTCCTCCAGTTTTTCCCTGCCTTCAGAGATTATATATTTGGTCTCTGCTGCAGCTCTTCATGCAAGGCAATAGTCACTGACAGTGTCCTAAAATTGGAAAGGAAGTCATGTTAAGAATTTTGAAAATTTGAATGTTAAATAAACTTTATGAATAGTATAATGAATAATTTATTTATTTATTACCATATGCCACAATCCTCAGTGAATTTTTAGGTTTTATTAACTTTCCATGGAATCTCTTAGATGTTCTCACTGTCCAAATTCAGAATAAGTATCTGAAAAAAATATTAAATTAAATCCACTGCAGTATTTCAGATTATAACCTCTCCCTACACACACAAACTACATTAACACAACTGTGTAACTCCCTTTTGACTGAAACTCCAAACAGAAAACCCGTGGATTAACTTTACTCTGGCATACAACAACTTCTACTTGGTTCTAACTCATTACTGACTAATCAGCTCTCTGGCAGGGTCTGGTATATAAAAAGCACCAAAGTAACTTAAAGCCACTTTTGTTCTCCCATCACTTATGTGGGGAGGTATAAAAAACACAATTCAACTCATTGTGCTTTATATACCACTTCATAACCAGCCCTCATCTAGTTTCCCTCTCAACTAATGGCAGTAAAAGGGTTCTGACTAACTTGGGAAAATTATGGCCTCAAATGCTGATGGTTTCCTGAACACAGTTCAGATGGTACGTACACTCAACCTTTGTATTTCCTGGGATATTGGCCTAACCAACAAAAAAAAAAAGTACAAGAACTTCATTCACATCACTTTTTTTAGTAGCAGAAAGGGATATTATGTAACTTTGGAAATTTGATAAAGATGCAACTTCAGAGATGGAAAACTTAATGGAAGCATTCTGGTTTCTTCAAAAGAACTATGTATTTTTGCAACAATCATGGCCGAAGAGTCCCCCAGGGCTTGGAGTCCTCTTCTGTACTACTGAAAGGATAATATTTAGAACAGAGACAATCAACTATTCATCCTCTGCCCTGATTTATGCTGTACACTTTGGATAACATTCATGCAGTAGCAGAAATTGTCAAAGCCTTGCCTATCTTTTAGCCCTGGGCAAGAATGGAAAGGGAGTAAGAAGCTTGAATGAAGCACTGAATATAATACACTCTGCTGCTGTGTATAGTAGTTATACACACATTAATATGCTTGTCTGGAAATACTTTTGACCTCTAGGTGTTCAGAGCCTCAGCTTAGTCCTGCTTTTGCCATGAATAAGAGCTTTTTGCCTCGAGAGTCTGTTTTCTGAGGCACCATACAGTGTGACTACTACAGTTTATTTACAGTTTGACATGAGGCTTAAGGAAATGCCCAGAAATACACAGCTGGAAGAGGACAGAATACCAGAGGACAAGGAAGACTGGATGTATCACAGGTGAATAAGGAAATCCTCAGCTTAGGAGACAGCCATGAGGTTAGGACACGTGTGTACTCAGACACAGAACTGGTAACGGTGACAAGAAGAGAGAATTTTTGTTTGATGGCATAGTTCTTGCTGGGATAAGAATGATGACCGGTAGGTGAGGTTAACTTATTCACATAATGTTTAATAGTTTTGGCATAACTCAAAGAAAATATAGTCCTCTTCTCTAGGCTTTTAGTAATTTATTAGGCTCTGGGCCACCCAGTTTCACCACCAAACAAGTTCTCTGTAGGCAGCAGCGGGGGGTGTGATTATTCTTTAGGCAGCAATAAAACAAATTTTTTTCCAGATAGGTCAGTGATTCTCAAACTAATTTTTTCCTGTGCTTCTCAATGGGGGGGCCTTGGGATAGGACACAGTAATAATTATTTGGGTCTATGGCTCCCAGGAACTATAGCCCCTGTTTTCTGCTTCTGTGTGTGCGGTCCATCTGTGTCCCTAATCAAAATTACTTCTAGGACAGATAGAAACTTCTTGACTCTTAACTGCCACTGCTTCTTGTGGGAATCTGCCTGGCAATGTGCCCCCTCTTCTTTTTCATTCTCTTTGCCTCTAGTTTGAGAACTCTGATCCTAAGACAGGTTTTGCTTATTTATATATATATATTTTTTATATATATATTTAAAATTTAAATTTAAATTAATTGGTCTTCTGAAGGTTTCAACTTCCTCAAGGACTTTGGAGTTGTTCTGGCGAATCATTTCAAGACTTTTTGCCTTGCTAATGTCTTCTTTATTTCTTCCCTCTACTTTTGTCTTCTAAATTCTTCTCCCTCATCATCATGATGTTAGGTTGAGAGCTTGGGAGGGTGGGAGAGGAAAGGAATAACCCTTCTTCATTCTCTCATTTCCCTGTTTTACCTCTACTACTCTTGTTTTAACACTAAGAGAAACCATTGCAATGTAGTCATGTTTTTTCATTGGCACAGATTCAGTATTCTGAAAAGTTAACATCATGCTCTCAATGGCATCTCTGTTTGCTAGGAAATCACTTATTGACTCATGAATGGCTACACCCCTTGCTGAAACTGTCAGGTGTTATAAACACACATGGAACTTTTTTGGGATATGGAGGTTTTTGGCTTAGCTGGCATCCTAAGAGGCAATACATACCGGCAAAGTGGAAAGGATCTTCTCGAATTAAACAGAAATGTTTACAAAAAAGTTTAAAACAAGAGCTTAAAGAGAAAGGGGAGAAACTTAACAGATAATTTCTTCTTTACTCTGTCTTGAAAAACAATTCTCAGTAAGTTAAACCAGGCAGCCCTGCCTGTGACTGTTCTGGACTCAGCAAAGTTTTATCTTCTTAAATGAATGCTCCACTTAATGAGACGTTACTTGTCCACATAGTTAACAGTGCGGTGGGTTAATGCCATCCTAGGCAGACCCAGTGTGAGGAGCCAATTCAGTTTTGATTTGCCTTCACAATGGTTGTCAGAGGCATGTGGAGGAGGGGTGCACATGCCCCATGTGCAGGAGGCAACTAGAAGCAGCCTTGTCTCTGAGGTGACTTCGCCAGGCAACACCCGACACGAGCAGGCAGCAGGAGACACTGTGGGGGAGCTTCTCCCATCAGGTCACGGAAAGGTCTCCGCCAATGGACGGCACAGAAAGGTTGGACGGGACCGATGGTTCCCTGTCAGCGGGCAGACTCTGGGAGTCCGGGGGGTATAAAAACTGCGTCAGGGCTCGCTGCTGCTCGCTTGGGCGGGTGGGGTTCACTACTGTTGGCTGCTCCCGCTCGCTCCCCCCTTTGCCCTGGCCCCAGCCTGCCTTCTGGCTCTCCTGCCCTCGCACCATCCTGCCTTCTTGTGCCCCTGACCGCCGCCTTGCCGCTTCGCCCTGCGCTCCTGCCTGGGCTGCCTGCATCCTTCCCTGCTGCCAGATCCGGCCGTCACTGCCCACCCTGCCGCCCCGATCCAGCCCCTCGCCGCGACCCTGTCCCGGCTCCTGCTCCTCCCGTCCCAGCCCCCTCTCACCGCGTGCCCGGGGCCGTCGCCGCGGGAGCCGCGCCCGCCGGGAGCTGCGCAGGCTCGGTCCGAGCCGGCCCGGCCGCGGGCAGGCAGCGAGCACAGCCCCGGACACCGACAGCCCTGCCCTGTCATCTGGACACCGACAGCGCTGCCCTGTCATCTGGACACCGACAGCGCTGCCCTGCCTGGACACCGACAGCACTGCGCTGTCATCTGGACACCGACAGCACTGCGCTGCCTCGCTGCTGGTAATGCCCTCTATTTCTCTCTGTCCTCTCTCTCTCCTCTCCCTCAGTCCTTTTCCATTTTCCTTTCTTCTATTCGGTCTCCTCCAGCCGTCTTTCGCTCAGGCAACTCCTTTTCCTTCTCCTTTTGTTATCAGTAAGCAGTTCTCAGATACAATGTTTGCCTCTTTTGGCTTCTTTATGTTCCCGACCATCCATTGTTAAAAGAACTCTCCGCAGTTCCCCACAGTGGAACGCGACACCCGGTATGGAGAGGAGTTAAACAAGTCAATCACCAAATAATCACAAAATTTTAAGCGTTTGTAGTAAGTGATCAAGTATTGTCAAGAAGTAGAAGCAACTGAAAAATGCTTCAGGATAAATATAGTAAAAAGTTTAAGGAAATACACATGATCCTGTATTTATGAGATGTGCAAGTGCTTTCAAGACCTTCCCTGACATCCTTCCTGACAAAAGTAATGCTCCTACAGACATTGGCTTGCCTACAGCAGTGCCTGGCCAGAAAGCCTTCACATACAGAGATGGATGATAAACAGGAATTCTGTAGAAGAGGAGAATTCTCTGGGACTAATTACGTGATTGGCTGCAGTACTTGGTATGGACCAAGCAAGCTCATTCAGAGTGAAACTTGGTTCTGTTGTCTTTGCCTCGGCAGAGATTAGAATTAGCTGAACCAGGAGGTAACATGTGAATGCTCATGTCCATATTCTGGAATTAAGATAGAATTACCTGGCTTTTCAAATTATTTCTTGGTTCCAGCTGATATTTTTGAAGGTAGAATTACCATTTCATGAAAAGCATATTAAATTAAAATTCATATGCTGAGAAAACACATTCCTTGAAATTTAAGTTCTAGCAAGTGCAGTACAACTAAAGAACTGTTATAATTAATTAGTAATGATAACAAAAAATCATACTGGTATTTTTAGATGTATTTAAACTTGTGAAAAACAAATGAATTTTTCATCCGTTTAATGTGAGCAGATAAAGAATGAATGCTCTACTAGGAAAATTCTTAACTTTATCTGCAAAATCTTATCTCTTTAAACAATATAAAATTTATATGCTGACCTTTCAAGAAGAAACCACTGGAAGATATTTGAGATGATAAACTTCATTGTGAATACTGTAATACTGAGACACATTCATATTCTGTGCTATAAAAGTATTCCTTTTGGATGATAATTTTGACCAGCCATAAAAATCACCAAGCCCCAACTCCACCTTCTGTGTCTAGTACTGTACAATTGTACTGTCAGTCATTACACTCAACACTGGGTTTTTGACATTTTCAACATGACTGAAAGGGCTTATATGACTAAATTAAGCTCATTAAAATACTGCCAACTTGAAATCTTCATGGACAAAAGGAGGAAATGTCTAATACAGATGCACTTAACCCAGTTTAACCCTCATTTTGCTTGTGAGAATAAATCGTTAGGTTTTATCACTGTAAAGAATAAATTTCTCTGTGTGTCATTGCTTTGAATAGGTTGGGTAAAAAGCCTACTCAAACCAATCCAGCACTCCCAACACTGACCATGCTTTAATCACACAAGCATGGGCAAGAGAGGGCCTTAAATTCTCAGAGCACGTCCCAGTGGAAACATTAAAGACCTTGCTAGTGGAAATGGGCTATCTAATACCACAATAAATATAAATCTGCCTGGAAAGATCCTGATTATCCTGGAAGTCTAACAAATTGAGACACTTGGTTTTGGTTAGGAGAAAGCTTTCAGGTTCTGCAAGTGTTATCTGCCCAACATTCATTTCATCTCATGCAACACTTCTAGATGTATGTTAAACTGAGGTGTGCAAGCCCTTTTATTTTCTATTATTATTATATTTTAGTTAAAATGTTTTAGAGTTTCTGTGGCTGAGCGTGGATGAATTAGAATGCAAGCTTTGGTGGGAATTATAATTAGAAAAGCATGTTTGATCAGAAAGAAGGAAATTAAAAAAATAGTTAAACTGTTACAGTCCTTTGGTTTTATATTGCCATTATCAGGTCTAGAAAAATGACAAGGAACCATGCTTAATATGTACTTTAAATCTGGCCAGTGTCTAATATGATGTATTACTTCAAATCAATGTTTTGAGTGAATCTTACCTGCAAGAAGACATTTGTAAAAGCCTTATGTATTCTCATGTAAATATTCATCTCAGACTCATAATTTCACTTGTGCACAAACAAAGAAATGTTGAGAGTAGAAGATGGGAATTTCTCATCCAAACCATTAATTTTTTTGTTATTAGACTAGTCAATAAAGGTCTGAAATAATCTTCTATATGTCAGATGAAAACAAACTTGTAGGGTAGAAATATTTATTTCTTTGATGTAATAAAAGAAGATTGTGTTTATTAGATGTTATTCAGGGATTTAAAACAATGAATCTCCTGAAGAAATCCAGGAAATACTGTTCTGGTTGAAAAACTACCAAATTTCTAATATTTGGCTGATCATTCTGAGACTTTTTGTTCAAGCTCCGGATCTTACACGAGATTGATACCACCAGTTACATCCTTTAGTATTGTCAATATCAGTGTGTTCTTGGTAACTTCTGATCTCTCTGGATATGGCTTAAAATCATAGTTTATTTTATGTTGCCTTTATATGCATTAAGGATTCAAAGCATTCATGCAGAGTGTAAGTATATGCTGTAACTGACAAAATCTCGACATCAAAATCTGCAGCTGGTCACCTGAGACTCTCTTTGCACACAGCATAGTTAGCAGAGATATATTTCATCACATCTTAAAATAAATGTCAAAAATGGGTCAAGTGTATCATACCCTGGAAGTCCTGATTTCTGTCTATTGACATTTGCAAACTCAGCTCTTGATGTCTGGTGCAGAAATCTGAGCACAAGTGTTTATACTTTCATTGTCAGATATGATTAGGAACTTGCAAATAGCACTCAAGTGATTGGAGAAACGTTCCTGAGGCATCTACTCCAAATCTGTCCGGCTGTTGAAGAGATGTATTTATTCCACAATGAGAATTAAAAAAAAAAAAATCAGTTTGGAGGTATGATAATTTCATTTTCTCTGACTGGGATTCCAGTGGCACATGCAGGGGCACAGGTTTACGTGTGCTGATTGCAAAGTTCATGAGAAGGCAATGCAGCTTGACATGATAGCTAATGAGCACCAAGTTCACATTTTGTCAGTAGTACAGGCTGTACTAAGCAATGAAAGAAATACTAAGTGATAACAAGTATTCTGCTTGACATGAATAGTCACGAAAAAAAGAAAGAAAGCAATAGTAAGGCTCAAAAGGATGGAATTCCTTAAAGTACTAAAAAAAAAACCCCTGGTATTTAGAGCAGTTAAGTTGAAGACAAAGAGTTTTGGTCAGAGAGGATAAAGAAACTAATTGTTACAGCAGAGAACACAACAGGATGACAGAAGATAAAATTACAAGCAAAAGAGGGCCAAGTGGTTCTTTCTGTGTCTTTCAGAGTTGTTGATAATTGACAGTTCTTGGATTCAAACCAAAAGTCGTGCTATATTTGATATAAAGATAACCCCAATAGCTTGGAGGGAGTTTCATGAGTGTATTTTATCTCACTTCATGAAAACAATCTGTATTTTTAACTGATAACAAGTTCATTTCTGTAGAGTAGGAAAGAAAGGTGTGGAAAAATGACTGATTCCCAAATATGATAAGAAAATAAGGTAGTGTTTAGTTTAGAAGGTGTGTCTGACAGCAAGCTTTAATTTATATGCCCAAAAGCAGTGGAAAATCTGGGGCAGGGGGAAATAAACCGTAACAAAAATAGAACAACCATCATTCTGAGGTATAATTTACCTCCATTAAGGAGGCAATACATATCATGCCTTGTTTTGAGCAAAGCCTCTGGATATACGGAGATTAGATCCCGTAGCAATTAAACCAGTGCCTCTGGAACAGTGCACATTTTCTGGTGTGTAATACAGGGTAAGGAAAAAAGTGGATTTATTCAACAGCAAAGGAAAGGAAAGGAAGGAAAGGAAGGAAGGAAAGGAAGGAAGGAAGGAAGGAAGGAAGGAAGGAAGGAAGGAAGGAAGGAAGGAAGGAAGGAATTCGGAAGGAAGGAATTTGGAAGGAATTCAGAAGGAAGGAATTCGGGAAGGAAGGAATTCGGAAGGAAGGAAGGAAAGAATTCGGAAGGAAGGAATTCGGAAGGAAGGAAGGAATTTGGAAGGAATTCGGAAGGAAGGAATTAGGAAGGAAGGAAGGAAGGAAGGAATTCGGAAGGAAGGAAGGAATTCGGAAGGAAGGAACTAATTCTGGTGCACCTCTCTTAAAGGAAGACTGTCCCTGAAGACAACAAAACCATAAAAGATCATTAAAAACTGATTAAATGCGGACTGTTCTGGAAAACTGAGTTCAGGGCCACTGGACACCTCACTGTAATCCTAAAAGTTTAGCCCAGCTAAAGCTCTGTGACTTCATTGAATCAAGAATTACAGTCTGTCAGATGAATCACTCTTCCAAGGGAGACCATGGAAGCTGTGGCTTAACTGTTTTTTTACAGGGAAGGAGACTCTAGGGAAAAATCCACTTAACCCTTTCTTGGAGTTAGCAAAATGGTCATTGAACTGGAAATGCTTCAAAACAATCCGAGTTCAATAAACCACTCCTGAATTAAGCTGTTAATTAAATTTTCCAACCAGTTCTAAAGAAAAACATGAAATATTTAAGTTTCTGGGTCTTTCAAATGATAGTAACTGAAAGGAAAATGCATTTATAAATTTCATTCCAATGTAAATTAACCAGGTTTAGAGTACACACAAGGGTCCATTTAGAAAGAGAAATGAGGAGTTTTGATTGTTCAACAGCCAACAGACTTATCTGCTCCCAGCAGAGTCTCCTTGGTGTTGAAACACTGCTCTTGTGTCTAAATGGAAAGCAAAAAATGATCTGTTCAAAGAAAATTCTGGTGTTGGTGTTGGGTACTCATGAAAAGTGGGACTTTTTAAGGAAACATGCTAACTTCCTATATGCAATTACCAGCATGCTATGTTTTTTCCTTTAAATCTACAGTTAAACATGAGCCTGCTTGGCAGCCTATAGGAGGATCATTAAAAGATGCAATCTGTTCCAGTTACAGTAACCTGCAGCGAATATTTCATAATTCAGAACTGTGGAGGTGTTGAATCCATACCTGAAACATTAATATCCTTAAAGCACATAAACAACTTAAGTGTCAAGGAATCTTTAACCACAAAGTTTCATTATGCTATTTAAATTCACACCTAAGGCTGCAGGGTAGGGTTGTTAACAGCTGACTTGGAATAAAGTATACACTAGGTAGGGTTTATTCTATTAGACTGACTTTGTATTCTTTCCATAGAGCTTGATTTATGAAATGAATGTATTAGGTTAATGCAGTAAGTGAAACTTGATTGCTTGTGTTTTAAACATAGATCTGTGTACAAATAATTGATGGTATGGCTGTATTTTCCATTATGCAGTGACATTTTGCATAGTTACCAGCTGCTAATGAGGTTTTAAGAAACTGCATTTTTAAAAATCAGACTGTGTGTACTCATGGACTGTATCTGGCAGCCTCAGAGAAAGCCTGTCACACCAAACAAGTTATTTTTCTGTGAGTTATCTGATAAGTGGCCTGTCTCCGTGCAGTGCTCTAATGTAAATCTTTAAAAAATGTAAGAAAGCCTCAATATGATCACAACATGGTCCTGGGTGTTTTGTAAAGCCAACAACTCTTCCAGCCAACTTAATATTCCAGCCCTGGGAGGGACTCCTCCCTGTGTTTTGGGAGCTCTACAAGTTGTTTCTGAAATTCCAATATAATTACTAGCTTTATACCAGAAATCCCATGGAAGAGGCCTGATTGGAATGTATGCATTTTCAAAAACTGTATGATTTTTTTAAAGGCTTCTTTTTGTAGCTTTGTTTAATGGAACTGACTCCAACCTCGGCCTTATAAGAACAGAAATACTTTCCAACATGTCAAAATATGGTCACTTGCTCAGCTTCAGAAAGATTACATTCATATTCTTGTCCATGCTGCTTCTCATGCCACATCCACAGAGCTATCCCTTTAACTTCCAAAGCCTTCCTTAAAATTGTTCTCTGGGCTGCTTAGAAATAAGCAAGCTAACATCAAGATAAGACCTTTGACCACTATTAGTGATCACCAGATAGACCAATATTATTTAATTTCCTTAAAAGCCCTTGGCTGCCTCTGCATAACAGTTTCACCTCCACATTTATTTTTCAGCCTTTGGTAATATGGGTTCAAGGTCCAGTAGGCCTCCTCTCTTCATACAATGTAGATACTGTGGCATTTTATAAAAACAGACTTGGCACGGGATTTAGATCAAGATTAGTAGAGTTACAAGAAAGACACTTTCATGTGAGGTATTTAAGATCCTTTCTTATTTATTGACAAGAAAGTCAACATCATCAATAGGATTTGTGAAGCCCTACAATTCACCTTAAAGAGACAAAACAAATTCGGGTCAGTATCTCAGGCATCTAAAGACATTTGGGATGCTTGAGAGTGTCCAAGATACAGAGACAGAACTGACATCTCACACGCTACCAATGATCTTTTGAAGCAACACTTCAGGTCATTTCAAATTACACTGGAGGTCTAAATTGCATCCTTAGTCTGAATTCCACATTTTTCATGTAGAAGGTAATTTAGACTATGTAATTTTATTCTGTTATTAAGAAGGAGAGCCAAAGTATCTGTGGCAGAAAAACACTGGGAAATTTG
Source organism: Corvus hawaiiensis (assembly GCF_020740725.1). NCBI lineage: Eukaryota > Metazoa > Chordata > Aves > Passeriformes > Corvidae > Corvus > Corvus hawaiiensis. The sequence continues at coordinate 71,968,185 of NC_063216.1, read as the reverse complement.
TTATGAGTGCTGAGCTACCTTGAGCCCATTATAAATATTATCTCTATTCAGATGTATAACCAATATTCTTCTTTTCTATAGACACCTTCCTGGGGTTGTGCATGTGTTCATTTGGTCTTCCCCAGTCTGGCAAACTGTCTGTTTCTAAACCGATGCAATTCCTGTGATTAATGCCTGATGCCAAGACCAAGGGAGACACACTTCTCAGAACTATTTCCCTCTAAACCACTCAGTCTATGATGTAGATAAAAGATACCAGCTGGACAAGTTGCTTGTATCTTTCCTTCCAGAAGAGAACACATTCTGAAAGTCTAGTAAAGAAGACTTATTTTGATCTAGCTGGTGGTTAAACTGGTTCTGATCTAGTAATTGCTCTTTTAAAATACACTTTCTACAGGACTGTAGCCTAAATTTAGCATAGTGAATGTTTTTGTTCAAAGGCCATACTAGTCAACAATTTCCAGTGCTGGAAAATATTATAAAAATTATTGGGAGCAGCAGGCTGTCTGTTTTTTCCAAAAGCATTAGAAATTACCAGCTCTGAAATGAGACCCAGGCTCCCAGCTAGCCTGGAAAAGGAATAAGAACCACCTATTTCTGCAATACAGTTCTTGAATTAATTCTGGCTTCTGGTTGGAAACATAACTAATTTTCCTTTCATTTTTACGTTCTTGAAAGTTTTTTTGATTAAAACTGGGAGGTGACATGACAGGAGAATGCCAACTTTGTGCTGCTTGTTTCTTGAGTACAAGAAAGCATGTTCCCTGATGGAGACCTCATGGAAAAGTTCTGTAAGTCAGAGGAGAGAGGGGTTGAAGGAGAGAGGGAGAAGGGAGAAAAGGAAGGGAAAGTGGGAGATCAGTGAAAGAAGAAAGCTGTAAAGTGGAAACTACAAAATTTTTGGGTTGCTGCTTCCAGGATTTTGTTCTGGAAAGGAGGACTTGATTGTTCTTTGAAAGGAGCAAGTCTGGGAAAGCAAGTAGAGGCAGAAATGATCTCTGGCCTAAGCTTTCACAGCAGCTTGGCTGAGCTGTAGACAATTTTACAGTGGAGATGAGACAATTTTGGAGACAGGCTTGAGCATGGAATAGGGTTGCACTCCAAAAGCCACAGGTTTTTAAAGAAAAATGAGAGGTTGTGTAAGGCATTAAAGAGCATCTGAACTGGAGACCTTGGCTATGCTATTATGATTTGTAGATATATAGCTGTTTTGCCTTCACTGGGTGATACAAATTGTAGTGCCTTTGCTGTGAGTTGAAAATCAATGTTTTTCAGAAATGAAGGTGAAAATATTTCAGTGAAAGCTTATCAGATTCATCTCTGTACAAACAGCAACTGTTATCTATCTCAGAGGCTTTAAGTAAATGTTAATATTTGCATAATTGCAGATAAACACATTTAATGAATAGGAAACTTTGACATATTCTTGTTGGGGTCTCCTCCCCTGCCGTGTAGCCCTGGGAGAGGGGCCCTGAGGGCACAGACACGGGGTTTCCTGTCCCTGCTCAGCCTCGTTCCCATTGGTTGGTTTGTGTTCCCTGCGCGGGAGAAGGACCCTTGGTCCCGTGACTGGGACAGTTCCGGAGCAGAGCCCCGGCCATGCGGCTGGAGAAATAAACATCTCTCTGAAACAGCTATCAAGAATCTGTCTGTCCGTATATATTTCCTTTCCACGGGACTCCTGGTTTGATATATGCGTGTTGCAGGATCCCCACTGCAACAAATGGTGGAGATTTGTGAGCAGAACGATCCCCGATCCCTAAGCGACTGATTTGTGTGAGTAAACCCTGGAAACTTTGGATTCCTCTTCTTGGTTTTGCTTTGCTATTCCATATCTAAACTATGGAGGAACCGTGGGAAGACTCTTGGCTCTCAGAGCCGCATATGGACATTTATCTTAAACTTAAAATGATTCTTGAACAACGATTTGTAAATTTTAGCTTGATTCAAGCTCAAAAAGAACTGAAACACTTCCTGGCATGGTTGTTTAAGAACTTTTTCTATGTTTCTTGGGATTTAATTATTACCAAGGGCTTTTGGAAAACCGTTTGGACACAGTTAATGCTAGAGTCAAAATATATGCCGATGGAAGAATATTTTCGTGAATATTATTTAGTTACCGAGACTGTTGAGCAATGTCAGCTGTGTCCTGGTGAAGGGAAGCGTGGCGCAGGGAGCGTGCGGCCCAGGCCACGTGCACCGAGCGCTCTGAGAGCAGCAGCGAGGCAGTTCCCGCGCGCGGGCGGAGCCACGCGAGCCGCAGTGTCGGTGCCGGAGCGAGGCGCGGCGGGACCCGGCGGTGCCTGCCCGGTCCTGTGCAGCGCGTGGTGGAGCGAGCCCCGGGAACGCCCGGCCGAGAGGGGCGGCGCGCGGGCAGCGGCTGGAGGCGATGGCGGTGGAGCGGAGCCGCGCCCAGCCGAAACGCGCGCTGGAGCAGGGCGCGGGGGAGTCATCGCTCAGGGACCCGGCCGAGACGTGGGTGCAGCGCCCGGCAGCGGCAGCGAAGCTGCGACCAGAGGAGGCGACGCACGGAGAACTGAGCGGCGTGGCCCGGCCCGGCCCGCACAGCCCCGAACGCGACCCCGGGAAGAGCGCGCAGGCACCAGCAGCCCCGACAATTCCAACACGGGAGCGACCGAAAGAGACAGCAAAGACGCAGCGAGACAGAAAACAGCAGCCACTCGGAAAAAGGAAAAGATCATAGCAACTAAGACCTTAGGGATAGTAAAATGGTATAATGTTAAGCAAAATTATGGTTTTATAACAAGGTGTGACAACCAGCAAGACATATTCGTGCATAGAACTGCTATTAAAAAGAATAACCCTGAAAAATGCATCCCAAGCTTGGGAGATGGAGAGGTGGTGGAATTTAATATTGTACTAGGGAGAAAAGGGTTACAAGCATCGCAGGTCACTGGGCCTGATGGTGTTCCTGTAAAAGGCAGTATATATGCAAAAAATCGTAGTCATGTTAGACAGTATCTCCATTGTAAGCCCCCCCTACAGTTTCCCTTTCCTAATCCCACCTTTCCCTTTTACCCTATGTCCTGTTACCCCCAGTGTATTCCCAATCCGTTTTTTCATCCATGGTTTCCCTCACAAAACCATGCTTTTGCCAATTGTTTCCCCAAAAATCCCTTTCCAATGCCGAGTGGGGGATGAAAAGGGGGAGGGAAGAAGTTAAACCCTCTCCTGCCTCAGTTTCCCCACAAAGCATGCTCAGAGAATTCTGTCTCCCTTCTGTCAGCCCTAAGATGTTCCACAGAATCTGTTTGGACATTTAAAGACTCAGGAGGGTGGCTTGTTTTGTTTTGAAACTGTTCTTGTTATGTTTATCCAGTTGTTTTCATTCTCCTTTTATTAAAATAAAACGAGTGAGGTGTTGGGGTCTCCTCCCCTGCCGTGTAGCCCTGGGAGAGGGGCCCTGAGGGCACAGACACGGGGTTTCCTGTCCCTGCTCAGCCTCGTTCCCATTGGTTGGTTTGTGTTCCCTGCGCGGGAGAAGGACCCTTGGTCCCGTGACTGGGACAGTTCCGGAGCAGAGCCCCGGCCATGCGGCTGGAGAAATAAACATCTCTGAAACAGCTATCAAGAATCTGTCTGTCCTTATATATTTCCTTTCCACGGGACTCCTGGTTTGATATATGCGTGTTGCAGGATCCCCACTGCAACATATTCTGAAAAAGCTTCTTAAAAGAAAACCAAACCCAAACTCAACACAAACAACAGAAAAACCAACCAAAATTTCATTTTAGTTTATTCCATCCTTGATTAGTTTAAAGGAAAATATTTTATTGTAGAAACATGGTTTAAGAATAAATCTCTGTTCAAGTCAGCACTGGAGTAGTTGCTTAATTTCCATTGGCACCTGTGGGACCTAAGCATATGATTCACATTAGACAGATGCTTAAGTGCTTCCCTGAATAGGACTGTGACACAGTGACCCAGCCCCAAAAGTGTATTAGTGCATTACATGCAGTCTCTATAATATGCCAGTAAACCAGAAATAAAATGTCTGCATGTGCCAAAAACATCTCATGATATGTAGCTGACTGAATGGTACACTGTGGGTTTACTACTGTAACTCATTTTTATCACTGCAGTGCAGCTGATTTTCTGAGAGAAAAGGTAAACAGGATAGAAGAATCAGCACTCCCTGATTGCTCTGTACCTAAAGAGATTTAGTCTCAAATAAGCTTAGGAACATTCCTTCTGCATTCTGATAGACAGCAAGCAGCTAGAAGAAAGGCCATGCTATTCCTGGGGCTCTCAAACAGTAGAGAAATAAAAGGATTCCTGAGACACAGACTGAAACTTTGCCAGCACTCAGGAGAAAATCCTCAAATGTAAGTGAAAGGCAGAAATACAGTGGAAGAATAAATTCATTCAGCAACTCCTCAGTTCACTCGTTGAGAAATACCCTCCCATATGCCAGCTAGGATAAGACACATTTTGTTTCCCTATTTTAATCAATTTATTTTATAGGTGCGTCCTGTTTTATAATTATGTATCTTACTCTTTTGCTTAGCTGGAATACAATTTGTCCTCCTATTAAGTCCAGAATTCAAAGTGATTAGATAAATCTGGGGGAGTACATAACACATGTTCAAGCAAAAACCCCCCATAAATCAGTGTTGCAAGTAAATTCATTGTAGGGTCTGTATTTTGAGAGGAATTAGGGGATTGAGAGTGATGGTGTGCTCTTGCTAAATTCCAGTGCTTGGATCAAGGTCTGAAGGAAACTGCTCCTAGATGGCAATAGGCAATTCATGACTAGAACTACACTGTCCCAGGGAAATAAATATTTAATTGCTCATTAATACTTTCCCTGCCCGGCTCTGTGGGTCCCGCGTGCCCCCACAGACGCACGGGTGGGTTCAGTGTTACAGTAGGTAGCAAAGAGTCCAGAAGGGCGTTTGTGTGCGTTCTGCCAGGAGCATTTATTGCTGCTACACTGTCCAAGGGTGCAGAGGCAAATACCAGCATGACCCCAAAACTCACAGTTTTATCTGGGGTAAAGGTGGGAGCAGGGAACGGGGAGCAATGGGGAGCTCTGGGGGAGTGAGGAGGGGTAGAGGCTGACAGCCAACCGGGGAATCCAAACTGGGATAGATTAATGTAACAGAACAAGCATCCCGGGAGAAGCCTTTTTCATCACCCTAACATAAAGTGGTTCTTGTGGTACTGGGGACTTGTCTTACTGAGAACTCTCTGTCCCTTGTAGTGTGTGTTCACCGGCCACCACAGCTCATTGCACTGAAAACTGCTGCAGCTGGAAGACTAGGATGAAAAAACCGCAGACAACTGGAGTTGGAGAAGTCACAATATGTAGGTGAAGATGTGCGGGAGATTAATTGAAGAAGGTGAAGTCCGTCCTATGTAAATGGATGCAGGGGCTAGGGGAGCTCAAGCACAGAGAAACTCTGATTGGAGAACTAAAATTCAGAGGGGTGTCTTGAACTTGGGAATGCCACTTGGAAGATGGATCCCATGGGAGAGTGTGGAACACAGAGCAGAATAAGAGAAGTCTAGAGATGACAATGAAAAATATTACCACCTACAGGCAGGGATCCTGGCTGTAAAGTACAGAGAGAGCAGAAGTAATTTGTTACCACGCAGGTTTGCATCAAGGAAGATGAGACAAATTCAGGCTGCTTCAGAGACTCCCAGAGTATCTCATCAGTACAAAATTGATTTATAAAATTCCTGCAATTGCCTTGATTTAAGGAAGCAGTAAAAATTAGTCTATATTGTAGCCGTGAACATTTGCTCTACAATCCTGATGGGCTGTGACTGCAGTAAAAGCATGAGAATTACTTCAGGATTACTTCAGATCACCTACTCACAGATGATGGATATGGCACTTCAAGAAGTCATCCACACATATTTCCATGAAAAGTAACTCAGCAAAACCAGTAAATAGCAGATTGAAAAGGTCTGGAAAGCATTACAAGGAAAGTGGATGTGCCATAGAGTAGTAAGGGCCATCTACTAGTGAGGGACAGAGGAGACAGGGAGGCTGCTTGGGGCAAAACATCTCAATCAGGGCCAGTGCCCCTCAACCACGAGCAGGGCAGGCCAGGGCATCAGACACCTCCAGAAGGGATGGAGACAGGATGAGGCCAGCCTGTGGCATTGTCCTGTGGGTGGGGATCAGGATCCAAATGAGGGAGCAGGGCCAGAGTCAGCCCCAGACTGTGATGGCCACAAAAGGCAGTGGGGGTGGAGCAGTGCCCGATTTCCAGGAATGGCAACATGTGCACTGAGGAATGCCACAACTATGAATTTCAAATGCTAAGTGTTGAAGAGGATTTAAACAACAAGGTTTAAATTACTCTGTTTAAATTGATTATCATAGTTTCTGAATTGAACCTGAATTTTGGTACAATGACTGAATTGTAATCTAACCGATGAAAGATATACATGACTGTTTCCCATGCTGCTGCCAAATAGTCATTGTTCATATAGCATTAACACTTGCTACTTTTTCTAAAGGGACTAAAACATGTATTTGCTCTGACCTGACTGATTTTTGATTTTTTTCATGGAAAATGATTCTATTTTATATGTTGCTAAGATGGCCCTGCAGGTAAACTTTCTAAATCCCTTCTCTTTATTGAAATTGCCCAAAGAAATGGGGGAAGTGAGCTTGATTCCCACCTTACTCTCTCTAGCCCTAGAGACTTGGCTTTGATGGTGATTACCTTCTCTCAGAGGACTTACACAAAAAAAACCTGCTTTGAATTCCTGGGTTGATACAGATCTGAAATCATCACCCACCTCTCTCTTTTTTATCTTGAAAAGAACAAACAAAATTCCACACAACCATTTAAATGAGCCTAAAGTGCGAGGTGTTAAAATATTTCCCACAAAAGGCTTATTGAGGAAAACCTGTTCTGTTATTCAAGCATGTCCAAATCTACAGTATGCATGCATGCTCTGTTTTCACACAAAAATCATGGTTGGAAATATTAAAACAGAATACAAGAATTCTCAAAAAAAACCCCCTCCAAATGCTCTAGTTTGATTGCAGTTGTAATGTATTTGTGTGCCTAAAGCATCACTAATGTGTTGCTTTGTGAATCAAAAAGCATTTTTATTTTTAGATGTTCTTTCAGCCATGGATGGAACCTTCTAATCAACATGAACAATTTCATCCTTTGTTACCTTCTATAAATTGTATAAAAGATCCTATTTACATTGAGGGAGCACAGAACAAAATTTCACATATTGCAGAAGGTTGCCTAGTATAATGTGGGATTGAAGGTGCCTTGCATAAAGAAAAAGGCAAATCACACCCGTTTTCTCGGTGAATTTACTGGCAAATGCAGATCTTCTCAGCAAGGTGGTGTCCCAGATACAATACCTGTGTTTGAAAGTAGGAGCAAAAGAGGGAAGTTTGCTCCTTCTTTACTTCATTTGCTTTATCTTTCTCCATAAACCTAACTAAATATCAAGTGTATAAAAACCACTTGGAAGTGGAAAAAACAACAAAATACCACAATGCATTCCTTGACTAGGATGCTCCTCCCGAAGCAGAACTCTTGGAATATGGTGTTGGCACACCAAGCCTGTATTCAGGCAGGGACTGTGAGCTGAGTGATAAGGCACTTCCTTCAACCCAGACTTTTTCTCATCCAATCTGTCAGATGTTGTTTGTCCATTTCCCTGCATCATTGTGAGCCTTAATCACTTAGGACAATGCTCATATAATCATCAGTGGAGAAAGGTTAAGGGTCTTAATGTGCCCCAAGCACTATAAAACCTCAGAGAAGAGGTTCAGTGACTGAACAATATTATCTTAAAGGCTAAAGGTGTTTTTTTCTCCTTAATGCATACAACTAGACATGCTCTTACTGTAATGAGCAGAAGTGGCTATGAAGGTCATTGACAATACTCTGTATTTATACAACCATTTATAAATATTCCTGTTGCTTCCCATCATTGTGGAGGAGTTTTACAATCCTTTCCTTTCATCAAGTTGGCCAGTGACACAATTTCTTCTACAAAATTTTTGGAGCATGTGTGGAACTTGGAACAATAGTCAGGAATTTGGATGTTTGTGTTTAGGCTCTTCCATATTCTTCAGAATTATTAAAGCCTTTACCTACTCAGGGACTTTAGTGAGACTTTCACAGTTCCATATGTAGAAATTAACTGATTTAGATAAAGGTCTCTGAGATTGAGCAGCCTCAAGCACTTAATCTCTTCTGTCTAATTATGAAAGCAATCATCACCTACCTAGCTGATATTTCAGGTTCTAGGTTCAGCAGCACTGACATCTCACACTCTCTTTGTGTTCCTATTTTAAAACAATGAAAATTAGATGGCCCACTGCTGTTTTAGCAGACATTTTAATGGGTCATGGAACTTTTTTCTCTGATACAACAAGGCACATCCTAAATTAAATGGTTTCAGTAACAGGATCACTGTAGCCAACTTGGCTTCAAATTGACATAAGTTAGCTTAGCACACTGAGTAAATCCTCAGGAGGCTGGTGTTAAGATACCAGAGATACTCCACCATTGACATCCAAAATACTTCCAGAAAGTAGTCATACATTTCTGTTTCACTATAGGCATCTCTGAGGGAGAGGAGGGCTCAAGTCTGAGTCATGTGGTTGTGGACGCCTGTGCAGCTTTTGTATACATTGAGTATAAAAAGGATATTTCAGGCTCTGGGATGTCCATTTGGCACTTCTTCAAGAATGTGAAAAGCAGGATTAAATTAAAAATTCAGTGTTCTGAAATAGCTGAATTTTTCAAATAATAAGACACAAAAAACTTCTTTACTGAAAGCAAAACTTCTGTCCAATAAAATAATTCTAAAAGAAACAAAATCTCTTCTTTTTCCCCATGATGTGACCAAGTACATTTGTCATGGGTAGCTTGTAAAGTGCATGTTTCTAACACTGTGTTCATCACAAGATTTGTACATTGCAAAGGCCCAGTGAAACCTCAGAAAAAGCTTGGAAAACGGATCCTTGCTCATTATAACTAGAGCATGGAACAGACTGATACCTGAGCAGTGAGCTAACAAATGACCCATTACAGAGGTTATTTAAATGTTTGGAATAAAAATGGTAATACCTCTTTAGGTACTTCCAATGGCAACTCAGGAGTTTGAATTCTCTGTTGTAACAACAAAATGCTAAACAATTTAATGAGAAGAGCCTGAACTATTAAACCCTATAAAGGTCACATTAATTGAAATCTATGCGTAAGTCATTTAACTGGAACTTGATTTTTTTTATGTGGATGTTGATTTTTCCTTTTCTGTGGTTAAAGTCTATCATTATATAAATGTTTACACAATAACATTGATACAGTTTCTCTTTTATGAGTGAATGTATAACCTGCTTTCTATATATTGTGATGGCTATCACAGTTCTGTATTTTTATTTACCTTTAGCTTAGTATTTTAAAATATTAAGCACTGGTAACCTAGTCGCTAGCAGTAGAACATTGCCTCTATACACAATCCTAATCTCCACCCCAAATTCACCCACAGTAAAATCAGTACTTTAATATTCTGCACCTTACTTTTAAAAAATTCAGTGGTTTTAGGGAGTATCAAGTGTGAGGATCTTTCTTTAGAGCTGAGAGACCCTGAATTCCAGGCTGGAGGTGACAAGGTTTACCTTGTTCGCCTCACAGACAGAGTGGGATTTTTTAGGTACTGTAATCCAGACTTCCTCTGTGCAGTGACAGGTCCAGAAGATGATTCAAGTCCCCCATTACAATATAATCCTCTGAGTACAGTCTGTTACATATAAAGTGAGTTTAGGCTGACTATTCCTAATACAGATGTCAGACTACAGCTAGTAGTGTGTATGTTTATAGGGCTGCTCATAAGCATTCCTGTAAACTGAATAAAGCTGCAAGTGTCTTTAAAACATAAAGGAAGACATTTTTTCATGATGGTTCTCTGAGTATGGAGGCTCTGGAAAACTTCAGTTAATTTACTTTACTGTGAAATATTTTCTATTTGCAGAGAAATGTGTAGGATTAATGAATACTGACACCTGAAAGTCTTGGAGATCCAAGTATTACAATGGAAACACATCAGCTTACTGTACATCCCCAAAGTCAGCCAGTGCCCCCCCCCCCCCCCCTTATCAGTCACTTGATAAGCAGTTCCACTGCTTAGGACTTATTTTGCTTAAATTAAGATTGTTTCATATGGTCCTCAGAAATTTAGCACAGCAAGCCAAGCTAATAGCTTTGTGCTTCATTTGCCTGAAACAATTATTCTGGTCTTTTCACTTGGAGAATTTTTTCACTCAGTGGTGATGACCAGAGTTTGGCTGACTTTTTTCTGTCTGGTCACTCTAAAGTTTTGTTATCTGATACATGGATAAAACTCCATACAAACCAATCTAAAGTAAACAAAACCTCAGAAAAATGGGAACAAACAAATGAGAACTGGAGGAGCTTTGCTTGGGATGTACAGCATCTGCGACCTTGCTATGCTGAACATTTGAGATAAAGAGCTGAGAGCTTTAGACAATTTCTTTTCTTCTCATTCATAATTTTGTGTTCATTTTTATATCATGGACATAAACCCATCTGCTGCTAAAACACAGAAAATTATTTCTATAAAGCTGGAATTGTTGCAGTAAACAACACTTCTACTTTGTGCAAGTAGAGAAACTCAGCAGTTTTACGGTAGCATTACTAGAAACAGTTCTTTAGCAGAAACCTTTGTAACTAGAATGTGTAAGGGTATAAGTGATGGAGCTTCAGCAAAGCAAAGAATATTCATAGCAAACATCTGGCTGTACAGTAGGTTTATAGCTAATATTAGAATAATTTAAACTTAAGTCACATTCTCTCTTGTAATCAGATAAAGTGATTTCAGACCATTCTGGCTTGTAGCCATTAAGACTACTAAATCCTGAGCAAGGGTTCATGCTTTTAGATCTCTTTTTTTTACTCTTTTCACTGGTGGTGACCCGTTCAGGGAAACTATTAAACCAGCCTTCCTCATCAGCACACTATTCTCTTTCATTCTTTTCCAGATCTTGTTCTGCTGTTAGGCTTAATTCATAGCCCTGTGTATGAGGTCCACCGCCTATCAGTGATCACAACGTTTGCCATTTCTTATGGGCAATCTGTCAGCTGTCATCTGCCAGATTTCACCATCATTCAATTTAATTAGAACATTGAACGATTATCTTGATATTATCCTTTTACTTTAGCACCTTAAAAATCATTGTATTACTTATATTGAGCAGAAAAACTAGAGAAGAAAATATATACCAGAATAAGAAGGGATTTTTAAAAGGGATTAATAGATAGATTTTCAGACTAGAAATCACAGAAGTTTCCTTACTGTTGCTTCCATGACCTAAACCAGGACAGTGTTGTGCCATGCAACCTCAAATAAAAAATCAAGTTTTTACTTTGAATTTAAAAATTGGGAGGAAACCATAGCTGTTAACAACTCAGCAGTTAACAATTTGTAGGGCTCAGGTCTAAATCTGATTTAGATCTAAATTTAGGAGTCTATGATGTATATATCTTCAGGTGAGTGAGAGACATGTTTCTCTCTCTCATAGAAGTCAGTGGAGATGTAGCACAGGATTTAGTCTGGTTAGTTTTCTGGTGGAATTTCAGGTACCCTGTGGCAGCTGCTTGGCCTTCCTCTGCCAATTGAGAAGGACATGGCTGCCCTGTAAGTCCCTTGTTGTATTTTCCAGTCCTGTGAAAGTCTCAGACTCCCTACAGCATTTCAACTGGTGTCAGACACCTACCTTTAGATAAATTAACAGAATAAAGTAAAAGCTAGAGATCACAGTTGGCCAAAAGCCAGGTTGCCTAAACTAATCTAATCTAATGCCATTTGAAATATTTCATAGAACCTCAGCCAGGCTCCAGCTGTCACTGTCATACATCTCCCCATTGTTCTGTATCATCTGATAAGCAGCATGTCTTGTGTGGCACGAGATGCGTGTACATCATGCAAACGAGTCATGCCATAGATGTCTATTCTTAGAGGAGCTGAGTGGCTTTTCCACGTGCTGCCAATGGTGTTAAATCAAAATCTCTGTTGATAATTATAAGATCTTAGACATGTACTGAATATATAAAAGTCTGCGTATATATTCCTAAATTTAGGCACATTTTAAGCAATCTAAATCTGCACTACATTAAATTTTATTTATGCCAGTCTTTTGATAGTTCTAAATACCCCTGCGGAGGAACAGGGTTTCCACCTACCCATGTTGAAATACACAGATCCAGGACAGCAGCTCGAGTATATCCATGTAAGTCAGCAGTGGACAGCAGTAGCTGGTAGCACTCCACACTCATACCCTCGAGACCAGCTGACCTGCAGTTTTGGCTTTGTGCTCCACAGTCAAAAAACATCCCTGAAGGTGCTCAGTCCAGAAGTGTTGTGTTTTGCTGCCTAAAGACGTGGTTAGACAGCAATTCCAAATGGAATGCTGTCCAGGGCACCTGATGGGAGGCTGGTCTTAGTCTGATGGAAGTAGTAGCAGGTGTGGAGAGATCGCTTTGGAAACAAAATGGGCCAGCACAATTTTTGTGTTAATGCAACATGTGTTCTTAGTTTCATTTGCATTAAACCTTTTCTGTCCATGTGTGTTTATGCAATTGAAGAGAAAAGCTAACATTACATAAAAGTACACAATGCAACTTTTGGAAAGCAAAGTGTGTATTTGGGAGACAACTGTTCACATCAAGGCCCAGCTGGATTTTTTTTTAATACCAAGGCAACTCAGTAAAACCAATGAACAATCTTGTTGTTGTAACTGAACAAGATTTATCCCTTGCTGTCTCATTTTTACAGCTGCATGGGGTGCTTATAAGGGTCAGGATTCTGTCCTCTTTTTTACCCCATTCCCCAAAATCTCAGCTTTCAATCAGCACTGTCACAGAATCCGTGGAGGGGAAAATATATAAATTGGCCAAGAATTTGTTCTTGCTCCTCTGTTTTTTTTATACTTAAGAACTAAAAGCTTTTCTTTGAGCAGCATGAGCACAGTGTGTTTACTTTCTGACATTGAGGGGTTTTTGGAAATGCTTGATGTGATTTGTACTTCTGGTGTTTGAAAACTGAATGGTAATAAAAAACAAACAAAAAACCTCCAAGCCAACAGTAGAACACATTTAGACAGAAGGAAAACAAAGCAAGGTGAAACTCTCTGTTGGAATCTAATAGTGAAGATGGGAACTACCTTAATAACTCTGAGGGGAAACCTTGAATCTTGTTCAGTTTGGATTTTTCTTGGGAATGTTTGGGAACACTTCTGTTTAAGTTAGCTTGTTGTGACCTGGAAGAAATTACAGCTTTAATAATATTCATCTGTGAAAATCTGAACAACCTAATTATGTTTAGGCATGCCTGGGCTGAGGTGTTACCCTAATTTAAGGCAACATTTTGTGGCTTAGCGGTGCAATAGTCACAGACCATAAGGAAACATAGAAGAGACTATTAAGTCTCCTCCTTGCAGGAAGAGCTGTGTGTGGTCCTTCATCCTATATGTACTCTCAGTAAAATGTAGAAATCACTGGAAAATAAAGATGATTAGTGGAGCAACAGAACTCAGCAGTGAATGGCAGCTCACATTTCTGGGTCAGCTGGAACTTAGATGTGTCCTTACTAAATTTCATACTCTTGTCAAAGCCTTGGAAATTGTAAATTGTGAATGGAGCATTAATATAGAGTGTCTGGGAAGCAGCCAGTTGCCCATGCAGTTGCTTCCCAAGAAATTAAAGGAGAAGTCTTAAGATGCTTTCGGAAGTACTTTGGGCAAAGAATACTTCTGATTGTATATATTTGCTATTTTTATTGCTGCACATTTCTAAGTCCACGTTCAGAAATGGTGTATTTTTCTCCTTGATTGCTGGAACACCTAGATAGTTCACTACAATTTTACCAAAATACTCATTGGGAGATATAATTTGTTTTTATTAGTGATCCTAGAAACTTAACCTGGCCTATAAAACTGTCTGGCTGAAGGATTGCACATATATAACTTTATTTACTCTTTTCTACTCTACCTGGCAAACATTTCACAACTGCACACCATGTTTCAGTGGAAAGTAATCATTGTACTGCCAATGGCTTAGAAGAGGGTCTCCATCCTCAGTTGTAAATTTACCAGTCTTCAGTGAGCAACACTGATTAATCCCAGATGAGCATGTGATTTGAGAATCACAGAGCTGGGATAGAAAACTAGGGGTCACATTTCTGTTTAGAGCGGCACATTCACATCTCCAGTTGCCTTAAGTTTTGCATACCTTAAAATCAACAACTGACTTACCTAACCTGGCAGGAATAAAGCAAAACAAAACAATACCCCCCCCAAACACTCTTGTGAAATGAGGAAGATGAGAAACATGCCAGTATGGCCTTTATATCTGTCATATCTTGCTGACTATTTTGCATTCCTATGCTATTGCAGCAATTTCTAAGTATGAAACTTCCTTTTCAGTGGTGTGTATGGTGGGAAGTTATAAATTAGACCTATAGACAAATACAAATCTGAGGCAGAATGTGGATTATTCACATCAAAAGAAGGAGCTGTCTTTACTAGAGTTCTCAGTGACTCTGCTATCCCACCCAAAATACTAGATAATGATCTGTAGGAGAGAAATCTGTGCTGGCAACCAGCAGAACTAGCATTAATAGGTCTTTTTTACTTCCATATTTTAGCAAAATCTTTCAACACAAGCATGGTTTAGTGGGTATCTGGGGACTTAATTGAAATATGGCCATTTCACTCACATTGTGATAGAACACGTACATCTAAGCATGATATTTTTCCAACTTGTGAAAGAAAAGTGGCTTAAGAAGCAAAATTGTGCTTTAAGGAGTTAAACCTCCGATCGCATACTTTGTTCCCACTTTCTGTGACACTCAAAGCTGTCTTTCTAGTTTTCCTCTCATTTGAAAATTCTCTTGCAAGCGGGGAGGTTGTGCTCTGGTGATTAAACACAGATTTTAGTGGCTTGCTTTATTAACAATGCCTCTGTTTCTGCCAAATGTTGTTGTTGCTTCAGGATTCTTTGGTGTGTACCAAGAGCTGGCACATCTCCTGCATTTGTTCTGGCACTTTTCAGTCCCCGCAGTGCAGCAGCACAGGCAATAGAAGAGTAATCCAGCAAAATGCCCCAGGGACAGAAATGCCAACCAACCAAAGCCTGACTTGAGTAATGCAGCCAGCACACTTGAACTGTCCTGGAAAATAGGAACTGGAGGAATAGAATTGAATTTTACAAAAGATACTATTAAAGAAAATAAAAATTAAAAAAAAAAAGACATTTGAATTGAGCTCAGTTTTAAAGCCAATGTGAGACTGAGCATGGAGCTGTGTATAGCTGCTCCCAGGGCAGGGCAGGAATCAAACTGGTCCTCATTTTCCCTGAGAGCGTGAAAAGGATTGATGCCATCTCTCTCACAGGCATTGATTACTTTTTGCTTAGTTCTGGCTAGATGAGAGCTGCCTGCCATCCGTTCCTACCCACCTGGTGATGAGGGAGGCAAATTTCAACCTTCTCTCATCACAAAGCCTGAACATCTTCCAGAAATGCAGCTGTCCCCATGAGGGACACTGACCTGTGTCCTCTTGTGCAGGAGGAGTGGTCTGTGCTCATCAAATGTGAGGCAGGAGCACACAGAGGCTTGGGGACAGACACTCAAGTGTAAAGCTGAAAATGTAACTGCTTCATGACCAAGAACCCAAATTTGTACAAAACACTCTAGAGCAGCAGAGTGGGAAGGCATATGGAGTGCCAGGCTGTGATTTGAAGCCAGAATTTTTCATGTGGAACTTGAAGTCCATGCTGGGATCTGCAGTGTAATGGGGAGATCACCAACCTGCGAGGCACCTCAACCTACGGCGATGTCCCTTGCCACAGGAAACAGACACCTCGGTGTACTGAAAGCAGCTTTGTTACACCAGCTTGGCCTCCTTCTCCTGGAGAGACCAAATGTGTTCCAGCTCTGCTCCCACCCTAATCCTGGAGAACTCACAGAGAAGTTGCACTGAGGTCTATTTGCCACCCCACCTGCAATATAGGAATTACAGTTCTTGTTTAAAGTGCTCTGTGATCTATAGCTAACTGTGAACTATTCATTTCTTTGTTCCCTGATCAAAAGAGCTCTTGCTTCCATTTAAGAATATTTTTTTTCTCAGATCAGTAATTTCTTTGCTCTATCCCAAATAAAATTATTTTTAAAAAATATTATTATATTGCTTTTCATTTAGTCAAACATGTGAAACATCTTACTAAATACTTTCCAATGCTTTTCCAGAAGCTTTTAAAAGAAATATAATTTATATGAAGAGTCATTTTTTAACATGGTATTTCTATAAAAAGTCATTTATTTCTTTAGATAGGACAGGTAATATTTTCCTTCTGCCATCCCACTGACATTTTGACACTCTTCTGCTTCCCTCTGTTCTTGGATAACAAAAAACAACACTTAAGAAATTACAGGGGATTTATTTACAGTGATACATTCATCAGTGAGGTGGCAATAGCCACTCTGGTACTCATTGCAATCATATGAGTTTAAATAAATTCCCAAACAGCTGTGATGCCTGCTCTCTCCAGCTGTGCTGCCCATGACTATTTTAAAGATCATTAACAATACTCATGTAACAGCAAACTGTTACAATCTCTGTGCAATGTAAAGGTTCCCTGGCTAAACTAGCAATTTTCCATTACAATTCAAAACTGTTATTAGAGGCAGGGATTTGCATATTTTAAAATATCATTTTATGCTTAATTTGTTTTCTAATGACTCCAAACATGCAGTGTTTCAGTAATGACCCTTTGGACTGTGTTCTGCTTTCTTGATGAATTAATCCTGACAGCTTTCTCACTGTAAGAAATCATTGATTTCATAGCAGTATTGCACAGATTTCAATCATAATTTTGAATCTGCATTTGGTTGTCATGACTGCAGCTGAAGACTCTTCAAATGTTTAAGCCCTTCTGCTACCTCAACACCTTTTTAGAAAAGCCACCTCCCAGTGTCCGCCAGGAATTAGCCATCAAAGCAAAGGCAGTTACCATGGTCTGGGGAATCACTGAAGCATCAATCAGGAAGCCTTTTTTCTCCTTTATTTGCTTGTTACCTAGGAGGAAACCCCACTGTTTTTATGTTATTGATTCTTCCTTGATTGTTATCTCGATAAGTAGATTAAACATTAGTGCTCTGTGGGGCCAGGCCATTCCTGGTGCTCATAATTTCCAGTTCTGTTACAAGGATTCTGTCAGTTTGCTTCAAACTCTCTAACACATGTGTTTCACTTTAAAACCGAAATCATCTCATATAGATGCAAATCGCCTTGTTGCCTCCCCAGGGATTGTGTGAATTGGCATCGCCCAGGCTTGTATGTTCCCTTAGAGCAGCCACTTAAATTCCACCTTACACCTGCAATATTGTTCCCTTTAGAAAGAACTGCTTTCACTCCACTGGGATATGTCAGAATATAGCTGGTGGAAGCCAAAGGAACCTTTGAAAAAAGACTTATTATATTTGGATTTGAATAATAAAGGCTTCTCTGCAAGACTGCAGATTACCAAAAGTCCACTTAGACCAAAATCTCTTTAGCATTCAAATAATCATTTAGACAGGAACTCAGCCACCTAAAGAAACTCCTTTCCACTTCATCATCATTCTGGGAATCAAGCCCTGAGACTTTTCCAGCAGTCTACTGGTGTAAGACTGGTGTAAGAGGAAAATCAGACTCAGAATTTTCAATTTTTTCCAGCTATTAAGTGCCTTTCAGTTAATTTCCTTTTTTTGCTATTAATACTGAAAAATGTCACTTCCTTGACCTTTTTCATTCCCCCCTTTTCCATTTGGGTAATGCAAATAGATGGGTAAGACTCATGGCAGCATTACAGCAGTGAAATCATATTAGCACTTCCTTCAGTTTCCCCTTCCTGAGCACCATGCTTCCCTACTGAGTTTGTATATATCTATTTTTTCTGAACATGGAACCCTTATTTTCCTGTTTTTAAACAGAGCAATATTAAGTCTTTACTTTCAAATTTAACTCACTGGATAGATCTCTTATTCATGAAAGCTCTTTAGCAGCTTAACTGACTGCCAATAAAATTAAGGAAGGATGAAACAGGATTGGGGATACCTAAATTTACTACAGTTTAGTTTACTTTCAGCAGATTATTTTAAAGATTTTTTTTTATTATTGCATTTTTACATCATACCTTTGCTGTTGATGATATGCTGTGGGAGTAGCACAGGTGCTTGACTTCTGCTTCATTGACACACAAATACCATTTGCCTCCTCCTCAGGCCAATTATCTCATGCACTTTCCATTTCAAAACCTACCAACTGAATTCATTTGCAAGAAAATAATCCCACATTAAAGGATGTCCCATGAGTAAAGGCTACTTACTCTGTGTAAAGCAATGAAAAAATCACAGTCCTTAAATTATAATGTTGGCACTTCAGCTCTTTAGTTTCAGACTCTCAAGAGCTGTTTCCACCTTTTTGAGGTGGAAATAGTAATTTCTATTAAGATGTGGCAGCATCTTGCCAAAGACTGTGTATCTCAGGGAATTTTTGAGAAATTTGTGCCAAACCTCTTATTTGGTTCAGTTGGTATCGGGAAACTCTCTGATGCCCATTTCTCATGTTTGCTTGGAATCCTCTGTGATAGAGAGTTCTATTATATTTCTTTTTCTATTTTCTTATTGCAAACCCATCCTGATGGGTTTTGCAGTGTACACTACCCAGCATTCTTGTGCCAATTTAAAATTCTCTGCTGCCATTCGAACTGAACAAACTGTAGCAATGGTATGCAGATAAATGTGCCCCTTTGTTTATAGCAATCACATAAATCTGTGTGTATTGATACTGGTGCAAAGGTCTCTGATGATCCTGAAAGAGAGAATTTGGGCAGGATATCAATCTCTTATGATCCTGAAATAATGCCATGAGATCTTTAACTTCCACTTGGACAAGCACTAAAGGCAGAGAGATGGAAACTTGGATTAACTTCTTATCCAAGTGACACCTCTCGCAATGTTTTTGACCCTTACTTTAAAGCTGTCACCGGTTGCCTTGATTTATGGAAACACTATCCTTTTAAATCCTCCTCCCTCTTATCTCTGCAGGCAGTTTCCTGATTTGCTTTTCTTTCTCTTAGATCATCCATATTATTTCTGACAGGGGCTGTGTGGACAGCCACACTTTCAATGGTACTCAGAAAGAAAAATGATTCTCTGTTTTCCAGCTGAACAGAAAATATTACAGATGGTTTTAGTAGTTTCACTTAGAAGACTTCAAGACTTTTTGTTTCAGGTTACAGAAAGAAAAATAATAATTTTAAAAAATGCAGAAAAATATCACTGCAAAGTCGTTTTCATCTTACTCTAATTTCACAAGCTAAGTTTCCCAGGAAAATCTGAACTGTACCATAGTAACAGGATACCTTTTCCATCATTCCAAAGAGCTTTCGTCAGTAATAAAGAACCTGTTGGACTAACATTGATTCACCAACAAAAATAAAAGCTGGTCCCAGCCCCAGAGATTATGTCTATACTAGTAGTGTACAAAACCATGACCAGGGTACAGGTCAGAGCATGAGCACACCAATATCTCTGTTATTTAACAGTTGCCATAATCCCTGTGTTGCCTTGTGCCATTTAGTGTTGCCAAACAATACCTGGGCACAGTTCAAGAGACTTCACATGCCTGTTTCCCATGGGCAGTTTAGGTATTTTCATCCTGGCATCCTTTGGAGAGAAGCAAGACCCAATGTGTGAAGTCAGGCCATGCCATGTCATCAGGGCTCAGGGGCACAGAACGGTCTTTGTCCATTTTTACAGCTCAGACACAGCCAGGGAGTCTGCAGCTGAAGCACAAGGAAAGTGGCAACAGAGGATGACAGTGGAGTATCAGCCCACAGGAAGAAAATTTTGTGAGACATCAGCTATATCCCAACAGAGAAGGAAATCTTGGCAGCCTATGAAGGAATCCAAGCTGCCTCAGAGGTAATTGGCACTGAGGCACAACTCCTCCTGGCACCCTGACTACCAGTGCTGGGGTGGATGTTCAAAGCAGAGGTTCCCTCTACCCACCACGCCACCAATGCCACATGGAGCAAATGGATTGCTCTCATCACACAGCGCGCCCGTATCGGAAAACTGAATCACCCTGGGATTTTGGAAATAATCACAAATTGGCCTGAAGGTAAAAACTTTGGTCTCACTGATGAAGAGGAACAAGAACCAGTGACATGTGCTGAAGAAGCTCCACCGTACAACCAACTGCCATCAGAAGACACACGCTACGCTCTTTTCACCAATGGTTCTTGTCGCATCGTAGGGATGAAACAAAAGTGGAAAGCAGCCGTATGCAGTCCCACATGACAGGTTGCAGAAGCTACTGAAGGAGAAGGTGGATCAAGCCAACTTGCTGAACTCAAAGCCATTCAGCTGGCCCTGGGCATTGCTGAAAGGGATAAGTGGCCAAAGCTTTACCTCTACCCTGATTCATGGATGGTAGCCAATGCTCTCTGGGGATGGCTGGAAAGGTGGGAAAAAGCTAATTGGCAGCGTAGGGGAAAACCAATCTGGGCTGCTGAAGAATGGAAAAACATCGCTGCCTGAGTAAGAAAGCTGGTTGTGAAAGTCCGCCATGTAGATGCCCATGTCCCCAAGAGTAGGGCTAATGAAGAACACCAAAATGACAAGCAGGTAGATCAGGCTGCAAAGATAGAAGTGTCACAGATAGACTTGGACTGGAAACACAAGGGAGAATTGTTCCTAGCTCGATGGGCCCATGATGCCTCAGGTCATCAAGGCAGAGATGCCACCTATAAGTGGGCACGAGATTGAGGGGTGGATCTAACCATGGACAGTATCTCCCAGGTTATCCATGACTGTGAGACGTGTGCTGCAGTCAAACAGGCCAAGCAGGTGAAGCCTCTGTGGTATGGTGGGCGATGGTCCAAATACAAGTATGAGGAGGCCTGGCAGATT
The DNA here is from genome assembly GCF_020740725.1 of Corvus hawaiiensis. Taxonomy (NCBI): domain Eukaryota; kingdom Metazoa; phylum Chordata; class Aves; order Passeriformes; family Corvidae; genus Corvus; species Corvus hawaiiensis. The sequence continues at coordinate 71,947,191 of NC_063216.1, read as the reverse complement.
GATTACATCACACTGCCTCAGACCCGCCAAGGCAAGCGCTGTGTGCTCACAATGGTAGAAGCCACCACAGGATGGCTGGAGACCTACCCTGTGCCTCACGCTACTGCCCGGAACACCATCCTGGGCCTTGAAAAGCAAGTCCTTTGGAGGCATGGTACCCCTGAGAGAATTGAATCTGACAATGGGACTCATTTTAAGAACAGCCTTATAAACACCTGGGCTAGAGAACATGGCATAGAGTGGGTGTACCACATCCCTTACCATGCACCAGCTGCAGGCAAAGTGGAACAGTGCAATGGATTGTTGAAAACCACCTTGAAGGCATTGGGTGGGGGAACTTTCAAAAATTGGGAGCAGCATCTAGCAAAGGCCACCCGAGGTTCCACCAATAGAGCTGGTCCAGCCCAGTCTGAGCCCCTGCATACAGTAGATGGAGATAAGGACCCAGTAGTGCATGTCAGAGGTCTGTTAGGAAGGACTGTTTAGGTTAATTCTGCCTTGAATACAGACAAACCCATCCGTGGGGTTGTCTTTGCTCAGGGACCTGGTTGCACGTGGTGGGTAATGCAGAAAGATGGAACAACATGTTGTGTACCACAGGGAGATCTGATTGTTGGGTGAAAACCACCTGTAATGTGAAATTCCTGTATACCCCTGCTTGCTGAGGGTCACTGTCACTGTTCATACATAGCTGTGTATACATATATGTGTGCATTGGGGTGTGTGTGTGTAGAATTAGAATATATTAGTTTGGGCAATGAGCCAACAATATGGGATAAGGGGTGGAATGTCTTGGGGTGACTTTATGATGTTGTTTCCCCTATCACTGCTCTATGCCCAGAAATTAACTTTGTGCCTTTCTGTGCCTTTAAACTGAGCCTGAGAGGAGGAAGAGGAAAAAAACCGAGCAAACTTCTCAAAGCAGTTTTTCAAGGTTGCAGACACGCACTCCTCTGCTTCTGCGCCCTTCTTGCTTTTCAGCCAGCTTTTGGCTCCTTTTCTCCGTAGGGAGACAGAGAGTTGAACTTTGTTTTCCTGAGACTTCGTTTTTTTTTTTTTTTTTCTTCTTCTTCTCTTCTGGACTGTTTCAAGATCAGACCACATTGGGAGAATTTTCCACCAAGGCCCTGGAGGTGGGCCCACGATCCAGCTTCGAGGAGGAGGAGAGAGACCATATCTACAGAAGAACTCCAAAATTTTCCCAGGTTTCTCTCCACAGCAAGAGGTTTTATTATTTAGCATTATTATCCTTTTCTTGTGTGTTTGTTAAATAAATAGTTTTTATCTCTTTCACTTTCCTCTGAGAAAAATTTCCTTTTTTTTTTCCCGAACCTGGTCGAGTAGGGGTGGTTGTAACCTGCCTTCTATCAGAGGATATTTTTCCTCCAAATTTGTCCAAACCAGCACAGCTAGGACAATCTAAAAACAAGCCTGAAAGGTAATTTTGCAAAGATGACTTTAAATCAGTTACCATATAACAGCCTTGTACCTGAGACTGACAGCTCCTTTGGTACGTGAGAAACTGTAGAAATAGACTTATAAGAGTTTGAAAACATGGACAAGCAAGTCATACTTGATGTCCTTCTGAAAAGGCATCCACAAAGGGAATAAAACCAGTAAAAAAGTGTACAAAATAGTAAGTCAAATATGTCACTTGAATTTAGACCAGTTGTCTTGGCAGAGTAATAACTTGAATGACAAAAACATTAAGGAGAAGGAGGATCAGATCTCCTCAATGTGAAAATAAATGTGAAATAAATCTACCTCCAGCAAAGTCACTTTCTTTCTGATATTAGTATTGCAATGTTCTTCCACAAAGAGATCAAAACTGTCCCACCTTAATTATTTTACATGCAAAACAAATTGGGGACTTGTGACTCAAAATATCTAAGTGAATTCATACAGTTTTTTGTGGTTTTTCTTTTCCCTTCTCTTTTTCTTTTTTTTTTTTTTTTAACATGGACCTAGAGTAAGTTTCCTATCCTTTTTTTTTTTTTTTTTTAAGTTACTCTGGTGAAGAAGTAAACTGTAACATGAATGCCAGAACTGTCTGCAGCACCATCTCCTGCTGTTCCAAACCAGCAATGTGGGTAAGATCACAAACAAACAGCACAGTCCCAGTAGGCTCCAGATATCCTGAACTTCCACTCATTAAAGTTGGGCTTTAAAACAATACAATATGGCTTCCCCTAGAGATATTTTTTCCAAGAAAAAATAATAATACACTGAATCTTTAAATTTTTTTTTGCTGTGTCTTGAGACTTTTGTAATAAAGCAGGGAAAGTGCAGCATGATTTCATTATGTCTTGACTATATACATTGTGAATATTGACGTTTTTGTCAATTAAAATGTAAACATAGCTTGAAGATTCCACACAGCTTTAATAGATGATCAGCACAGTTACTCAGACTGTGGGTATTTTAAGAACATGCCCAGATTGCAGCTGTCAGAAGCAGATAATTTTATTCAATATAATTATTGTGGCTTTCTTATATGACTTAAAGTGTGCAAAGTTGAAGTTCCTTTTTTCTCAAAGTCAATTACCACAAAGCTATGAGAGAAAAGCATTTTTTTCCACATGAAACCCAAGTTTTTAAGCTCTGTTCACACAGCTGGGCATGCAGAATCAGCAAAGCTCTTAAAAATTCCCCAGGGAATTAATGTGACTTAATGGCAGTGTAACAATGGGATAGGGCTTGTCGCAGTCTTCTCAGTGACTTCCAAATAAAATAAAATGTAGAAAATAAATAAAATGAAATAAAACAACCATTCAATCTTCTCTGACAAAGATAGTTGCAATGGTATTAACCAGCAAATTTGTTCAGACCGAGACTGTGACCCTTGCTGTGTTTATTGCAGTGAGACCACTGCCACAGTCATTGGAAGTGTAGTATGTGAAAATTCTTCATTGTTTCTGCGCTAGTTTGTTCTGCTACAGTAGCTGAGGCAATTTAAAGGCCAACTAGTGGGAATTACTGCAGGATACATGTTAAATGTGAACATTATGCTAATATCACAAGCCAGTCTGATTTAGCAGCTCTTTAAGGCATAGTACAAGATGGTCCCTTGTCTCCTTTGAACTGAAGATGTCTTTTCTTACTGTGGGGACAATTTTCAACTGATCACTGAGAGACATTTTGGCTGAGTATTTTGCATAATTTTACGGTTCTTATAATCTTGATTCTTTTTTAATAGAGAAAAATTGGCTGGCCTTCTCATATGAATCATTCTGGTGTTGGGAAAGGGAAAACAGCCAGTAAAGTTACATAAAAACAGGAGGGGAATTGAGTTACAGACATACACCAAAGCATCCAAACCAGTAAAACATATCACATATTATTCTTGAACAATGCAGCCTCCTCAGAGGTACTGGATTGCTTCTCCAAAGTCCTGTCTAATATGTGATTGACAAGAAAACTACACCCCCTGTCTTGAAGCTGACTTGACTGGCATCAGTGGAGGGGTCTTCTTTCGTCCCACCTAGACTGAGCACTGACAGGTCATCCTGTGCCTGTTATCTCTAACCTGCTGTCAAAGCATCGCTGTATCGCTGCTCAGTTTGGGTTTCTGCTGCCTGTCTCTCCAATCCCAAGTGACATAGTCTGGAGGATTCTCTGTGCCACCCTTGTGCATTGATGGACACAGCTAGTCTTTGTCTTCCCCTTCTTCCAGACTTTTCTGCAGTTGTCTCAAGTGTGAGGCCCACAAAAGGCTTGATAGCAATTACTTAGCTGGCATAGACTGTGAGGGGGCTGTAAAAAGAGTAGACCTGTAAATTTGTATATATTTGTTCCACAACTGTATAAAAAGGAGAGAGGAAGAAAAAGAAGGTCATGTTTGACAACGTGCAAGAGGTAAATCAGTTCTGGAAAGGTTAAAAATTGAAAACCTGTTCCTTTGTCCAGCAACTCAACCTAAAAGACAGTCCTGAAAAAAGCTACTCCTGGAAAACAGCCTGATGCTCTTCAGACTCACTATCCTGTCAGTATGAGCTATCAAGCCCTGGGCAGGATTCAAGGCTTTCAGGATTTTTCAGGATTTTAGGGTCAGGTTCAATGCATCCCGCTGCTGAGGACATTTGAACCTACTTCATCCCACCTAGAAGAATGCCTTAAGTGCAGTTTCGTGGCAGCATTATGGTTCAACTCTTTCACTTTCCATAGATTAAGATGCACAAAAGTGGAGCCTAACTACCACTTCCCAAGTGAATACCTCAAAAAAAGTGTGTGGGATAACCAGTGCTGATATTTTTATATGGAATTATGTATATTTAAATCAATGTTCTCAAAGGAGAGACTGGAGGAACCTCCAGCATTCTGACATTATAAGATTGCCATACTCACTTGAAATCATACTCTGTTTTATTGAACAGTGAGAGGATTGCTGTGGGAAGAGAAAGATTTCAATTACTTTTTTGTTGTTAGAAACAAAATTTGATCCTGTGTTTTCCAAATTCTGCATGAATTCTATTATTACTGAGTAAAAATTGAGACATTGTTTCTGTTTCTCTTTAAGGCAGACTTAAGAAACTAGCCTTTTTCCTTCCAAACACATAAAATTTCCTGGACACAGAACTCAAGAGTGCCACCATTTCTCAAAAAAAAAAAAAAAAAAAAAACAAAAAACGAAGAAGGAAAAAAAAATATTCCAAATTACCTAGCTTTCACAGTAAATCTTATTCTTACATTTAATCTAACCTAACCTAATCCAAGCTTCTCAGTTTTCTCAGATGCACCACACAGTTCAGGGTCTCATTACTGTGTTCACACATCAGTATTTTGCTATTTATTTATTCTGAAAATTCTCTGCATCTTCTAATTTGTACTGTAGCTATGTGATTCATGTATGGGCTTCCTGATACAGTGAGACAATGATTCCTGATGGAAGGCACACTAGGATTTTTTCGGAATGCAAAAAGGGAGAAATCTGAACAAGCCAAATCAGAGAGCAACAAATTATATATTGGGTAGAGGATAATGTTTTTACTGCTTGGTCAGACTGTGTTCTACACTGCATCTGCTGTGATATACTTTATTTGAAGAAATACAACTCCCATGGCACAGGGTTTCCTAAAGCCAAAATCGAATAGACATGTAGAATTCACTTAGAGAGAAGGCTGAACTAAAAAAATGACCTATAAGTAGGTGTTCCTAGATTAAATACTTGAACTGCTTATTTTGGAGATCACTACTCAGACTAACATAGATGCAGATCATGTTTTCCAAAGAGTAACAGTCTTGACCTCTGTTGGCTGGGTCATAAAATTGTTGTGGGAGGCTATTGTGGAGCACTTTCTTTAGGTGAGTGTGTTTCAGTTTAGATCATTGGACACCGAGATAAAACCTCTCCTTTGGCAGTTTATAAAGGTTTGTGCTCTTCAGAAAGTCCATACAAGTCCAAAAAAAAAAAAAAAAGCCTGGAGAAAGGCATTGGCCATGGATTAAAAATCTCTTTTCCACTCAATTCTTTTATGAGGGGTAGAACGGAAGGCTGGAGGCAGAGAGAGAGGGAAGCTTACTTGGGAGGAAGGGAGGCAACAGAACTAAATGATGACTTATGAATAATCATTGCTTTTGTTGTCATGACATTTTATTGCATTTGGCACCAAATGGCTGTGTCGTTATAGCAATTTATGTTCATGCCTCATTCAAATGCAAAAAAAAATTAACAATTTGTTTCTAAAATAAAAAGAACATGCAGGAGCATCTGCAAAGAGAATGACCTCTTTCATTTAGCCCAGCTTTAATAATGTGTAAAAGTAGGAATTTACTGTCCAACTAGTTTGGTCCAATTTTGCTTGGTTGCCCTTCGGCTTTATTATTAGTCAAGCAGAGGAAGAAATCTGCTAGCCATGTTCAAAACTGAAAAAACATGGGTAAGATTTTAAAAGCTTGGTGTGCTTCCAGAGACTGTGTCACTCAAGTTTTTGGTTCTGGTTCTCTAATTAATTACAACAATTATCCATCCCTATCAGAACTCATCTAAAGATTCCCTGAGACTTGAACACTGGGCAGGCTGTGTTAGGTTAGATACACAGACTTGGAGAGCTCATCAAGTGAAACCAGTGTCTATGGAGCCTGGGGTGAGAAAACAAGACATCCCACCTCTGTCTAACTGCATTTTGTATTTGCCTCTTTCCTGTCTCATCTCAGAAGTGGGCCATCCAGTGCCTCCACGTATTTCCCCTGAAGCTCCTAGGTTGCTTTTAAAACTGAATGATAGCAACACTTGCACTAAAGAGAGCTGGAGGTGGGGTTTGCTGAATCAAAGTTCAGTGTCTGTGGGTGTTCTCCCAGTTAGACGCTTGTGTGCTCATGGCAACTGACCTCTCGTGGTGTCCACTTTGTGGTGTTGTTCTTGGATGGCTGAAATAGAGAACACTTTTACAGCTATTTGCTTCACTTGACTGAGGATGGAATGGTTCCAGTTGTGTAAATAGCTCCTGGTGCTCTTCCAGTTTTTCTCCTCACTACCCCATGGAGATGCATTTGCTTAAGCAGGGCATAGTAGGAGAAGAAGCTCTGCTGGATTCCTCCTCGCAAACCTTCCAGCACATCTCAGGCCTGAACTACAGCATCTCTGTCAGTACAGCCCGTGACTTCTCCTTGAACACAAAGAACCAGTTTTACCACATTAAGTCATGGTTTTGTCTAATAGCAAATTAAGAGGGAAAACTTAACGCATGTGACTCTTGGTAGAACTTGGACCTCCAGAGACAGTCAGTGAATATCCCAATCAGCTACACATTTGTCTATCCTTACACAAATCCCGTGAGATAGCAGTTGCACAAAAAGGAATATTATCTAATTAACACATGCAGTTGGAATTTGATCTTCCATTTTCCTTTGGAATATCCCAGCTGAAACTGCACTCACATCACTACAGGATTTATGAGGATTACACAAAGTGCTTTTTCCCATACACATCGTGAGTATGAGTTTCATCCATCAATGCAAGCTTGCATAAGCCCTGTGAATGAAGGGTTAGATGTGACTTTGAAATCCTATCTCAAGTGGAAGAAAAAAATGGAAAGTACATAACACGTAATATATAATGTGTGGATATGAATTTTCTTCTCATGTACAGTTGTAATCTGTAGTTTAGGAATGTTACATTGAAGCTGGAAGGTATAACCATTTGTATAACATAGTTTTCCTTTGTTTGCTTGGTAACTAAACAGCATGGGAATTAAAAATCATCTTTTGATAGTCTATGTCAGAGTAATAACATCTGAAACTTACTGCTGATTTTAGAGGCTTGCTTCCCTCCAAATACCCACATTTACAGAGGAAAAGAGTGAGAACTAGTACTTACAATCCCCTGGCTCCTAGTTTTATAGCCACATGCCTAGATGCTTCTAGGAAAAATGATGGAGAAGGGAAGATGCCTGAGTTCTGGTCTGATATAGATTCCTGAAGCTACATTTGTTCCTGGAGTTATGTTGTTGTTGTCTGCTGAAGATATGACACTCTGTTAAAAATGTATTTAACCAAAAGAATGAAAGCATTCACTGCTGACTCGCAAAAATTACTCTCCTTCTCCACAGGTACTGGACAACACCGTGTGTTGAACCTGAACAATCCAACCAGACAAAAAGTCCATCAACCTTTCTTATCCAGGGACTATTTTCTGAAACACATGAAAAAAAAAAAAAAACCCACACAAAGAAACAGTACAAAAATGCAGTGGCTTTGGTCCTTCTATGGCCTTTTAGCTTTGCCAAGGTCTCACTGAGACCTTTGAAAGAAGTGGAAAATCCTCAAAGCTTTAGAGTAGAGACCATCTTTCCTTGTTCTTTCTTTCTCAGCATTAACTTTCTTCTCAAGCTCTTCAGTATCTTTATCCTTCCTCCAGGAAGTAGCATGAGGAACAGAAAAAGTCCAGACAGGAAAAAAGCATAGAGACAGGATAGGCAGTAGAAGAATAACAAATAGAAGACCACTCTTGAAGAGCTGATCTTTGGCATCCTCTGGCATTTCCATAGAGGTGGAAATCATGCCAATTCTTGGGTTCTGTACAAAACAGTGCAAAAGAAAGGCCAGCAACATCCTCACTATCTTTAGAGGAGCTGTCTTAGTGCAGAGAAAGCTGGTAAAACCAAGATCACAGGAGAAGGAAGTTTTCAGTCCAACTTGTGTAATTTTAATGGAGACATCATTTGAAGGACTAGTGAGCACTGACCTGGAAAATCAGTTTCTAACTGAGATATCTAAGAGGTAGAACCAAAAATCTCCAGTTAGTTTTAGCAGCTGAGCCTACAAAATGCAAATTCAATTGCTCAGAGAATTCCTAATGGCTAAAAAATAATCTCATCTTCTAGGCTAGATACTGATCAAGATGCTTTACTTGAATAATTTCTGAAAAATAAGACCCTATAAACCATAATATATTTGCTGGTAAAGAGATATTAATTGCATTTGTACCTCATTCTGTCCAGCTGGATTAAGTTCTTGCTGAGCACATCAGACAGCTTTTATTTGCTTCTTGTCATGCTAAGTAAGAAGGCATTTATGCTAGAAAATAGCTTTAAAATGATATAAATCTTTGCAGCCACAAAAGGACCCACTCAGACTGAAAATCCTTGCTTTTTAAAACAAACTCACTTTGGTAACATGTTCTCAATCCAAATATCCAAAGTAATGTTTAACCCTTGTACTGTTTTCTCCTCTCTTACGTGATACCCTTGTTCAATTATTGCAGTATACTTGATTTAGATTAAAGCTCTTCACCTTTTGCTCAATACACTGTACTTTAAGCATGGTAAAGTCTCATTAAAGCAAATGAATGTAACATTCAGATCACTCTCCAGATTTATAACTTTGTATGGCAAGAGAACTGATGCATGTCTTTCACTACAGAGTGGTGTATACCAAAAAAATCTTTGGAAAGTGAAATGGACAAGCCTGGATCAGATATTCCCTCAAAAATGTCGTAATTCTGTAAACCTGAGAAGCTCAATAGTGCACTTTACATGTCAAAAAATTAATCAGTTAAAATGGGACCAGATCTTAGATTTAGCCAAGTCCAGGCTTTGGAATGTAGCAACATACTCCGTGGCTTGTAACAGGATATCTGACAGATATGAATTTTTATCTGTTCATATTTGCCATATACAGATGTAGATTTTATATTTTATTTAATAATTAAGTTTTCATAATGAAAAGGTTTCTGGATTATATGAGTCACATAGTTCAAATATTCTATCAAAGAAATGTAACTCCTCATTTTAGAAAGCGTGTAATATTTTTGTATCTAAAAAGCTCATTAGTCCTAGAATTTTTTTTAGACTATCCACAAATTGAATTACAGACTATATTTTGAAGAAAAAAAATCATGGGTTGTGAGGAAAAAGGATTGATTTATCAATTTAGTCATAAATACTAAATGAAGAAAGACAAGAGAGTGCTGCATCTGGAAACCATGTGTGTTAGAAAAGGATGCTCATTCCAACACTGGCCTCTGGTTTAGGCCTCTCTGTTTAGTTCTGTTCAGCCTTGAGGTGTAACAGGCATAAGCTTCATTGTTAACTCTAAATTCAGATATTACCAGGATTTATATAATCTGTGGGCAAATTCCATTACCAAATGAGTTGGTTGCTCTACTCATGGAAAAGTTTGATTACCTGAGTCCTTGCATGCAGTGATTTCCCATTCTCTGTGTTAGCAGAGATCCATGACAGTGGATTTCAAGTTGGTTATCAGCCATCAACCAGTTTTTCTCCCTGAAGTCAAAAGTTAGTTTTCCTGGCTGATATTAATCTGGGACATACTTTTTAATTGAGAGCCAAGATCATACAACCAAGCTCATTTCTGGATGTGAATTTAAGGAACTATTTGGGAGAACCTCACTAGAACAAATAAAGGAAAAATATCAGGGGCACCTGATGCAGACTGAAAATTAACTACTCTGCCAGCTTCTTGTTGGATTGGCCTAAATCTTCCTGTATCACCAATTGCTTTTAATATGAAGATTTGGATTTCATTTGACTGGTATTGCAACATCATCTGCATAAAGCTTTTTTCATGCAGTCTTCATTTCATGCGTGCTTTCCTCAGTCAAGGCCTAGAAACAAAGAATAATTTTTTTAAAATGAACAGGAACAAATTCCAAGGATGAGAAGATATCCCTCAGGAGTTTCAAAGGAACATGAACTGAGTAATATTATCAGGAATTCTATAGGAGACATTAATTGTTACCATTCCCAAACACTTGAAAAATCAGTCATTGGCTTACATGAGACACAAAATCTATAATATTTTCCAAGCATGGTTTTCAGATATCTTCTATTTGCTTTCGATTGCTGAAGTTGCTATGGTTTGAATTTCCAAGCTTTTCTCTGCCACAGCCTGTAAGCTGATGTTTTATCTATGTTTAATGGAAACTGATCTTATATGAACATACAGCTTGGAGCTGAATTTTCAGAATTCTGCCAGTTATTGTAAGTCTTGAGATAATATGATGAGACTTGGAGTTACAGAAGCAGGTAAGAAACCACCTTATGACATTTTGCTTCTGTGATTCAGAGATCACTTGAGAGGTTCCTTTCCCAAAAGACCCAAATGCGTTACTGTAAAACCTAAGACCTGTTCCATAAAAATCTTGCTTCAACGAGAGGACCATACCAGTTTGTAAGGGCCCAAGAATTCATCCCTTGGAATCTTTTCATCACACCTGTGGAGTTCTGCATCATGTGGTACAGTGAAGCTGATAGACAGCTCCACTTGCTGCCTCTCTATAAGAGAAGCTTATAACTCCAGAATGTGTGAGGGACCAGAGCACAGTACTGCAAGACTGATGCTTAAAAAGCTCATTATCTGTGAAACATGTTCTACTTCCTTCATCAGACTATAAGAATGGTGAATCTAAAGTAATTGTATCATGTCTTCCTTACAACAGTCTTCGTGAATTTATCTTCTCAACAGTTTTCAGGGAATTGGTATTAGACCTTCCTATGAACTGGGAGACAGGACACAGAGATAAATTACCTTGGACAAGTCTTCAAAGGAGTTGAACCTGGGCCATCATCAGACCACACACTTGTGCCTAACACAGACAGGTGGAATTTACTCTTTGTTTCCCTTTTACAAAAATAGATTTCCCTGTAATTACAGTTGGAGTTTCAACTGCACTTTTACTTTCTCCCAAAGAAGACAGTAGGTTCTAGCAGATTAATCTGCCTTTTATTTTGATCAGGCAAGTAGCCTGACTTTTTAACTGACCTGCTGTGATTTCTGAGTTGAGGAAAAGCACAAAAGGTTTTTATTAAAACCAAAATACTTAGCTTTTTTGAAACACCTTGCTTTGTATTTGCTTTCTACACACAAAACCTGTTTTACCCCTCCAAAACATTTTGATGAAAAAGATCCTCAAGCCTTACTATTCAGCAATTGGGCCTTTAAAAACAAATTTTGGATAATATGAGTTTTTATAACACATTTATATATTTATTTCTTGGATTAGTGTATTTAAGGGGCTGTGAGCAGCTGAGGGGACTGACTGCTTTTTCTAAACCACATGGGGTTCTTTTGGCATTAGTGATGAAGCTGTTCTATGCCAGTTAACTGAGGCTTATGAACAAAGAGACTTGATTTAAAAGTTCATGCACAGGTTACAGAAACACCGGTGGTGTGAGCAGGTTTTCTTCTCCTCATCTCTTTTAAACGCTTAAACACCTCTTCTCCCAGCCACAGCTAACTCCAGCTAAGGGCCTTATACACGCCTGAAGACAGCAAAATGTCTGTGCTTCTGCTTCTCCAGCAAACCTGGACACAGGTCCTGTGGCAAGCCCTCATTTACTGCTTAATTCTTTTTACAGGCAGCAGGTATTAAACAAGCTTCTTGCAGCAGCTGTTCTGGGAAACACTGGCATGGCTGTAATCCCCCCGGCTGAAATGCTCCGAGGTATTTACTGACTCTCTCTGCTCAGCTGAAGAGCCTCCAAGTCACTGGAGCCAGACTAACTCTGGGCTCCTGGTGTTAGTAGCCAAATGTAAAAACAAATCAAAATATATATCCAGGATCTGAATTTTAGGCTAAGTAGGAAAAATGCCCACATCAAAAACCTCTACACTGGGGCACCCAGGAAGGTTCTGTTAAGCTCTTGAGTCCTTTTCAAAACATGCCTGTTTTCTTCAAATTCAATTCAACTTTTGAAATGTAGAATATAATTTCAAACTGGAATTAGAAACATCTTTGCTTATGACTCAAAAAGATAAATTGATGGGGTTTTTCCCTCCAGTTTTTTGTTTTAGTTGAAACTACTTTTCAGATTCTTTTTCCTAATTTGGTATCTCTGAAGTTTGGGGTTTTTAAACTTTTATTTTTAAGCAATTTTATAAATAAAGTATTTACTGAAAAGCATCACCCAGCACTGGAAGATCTCTTTGGAAAGAAATATAATGAAAAATGTTCTCAAAGAAAACACTGAAAAGGAGCCAGCAAACATCCTACTGCAAGACGAACAGAAATATCAAAAAAATATAGACTTCATTAGACAGATCAATTCCTCATAATATCCTAATCTAATGATCAGGCTGACTATGGGCTTTGTGTCCTTTGGTGAAAAGAAGGATGTAAGAAATAGCTGCATGCTAAAGTCCTGGTTCACTGCTTTCTCTCAGACACTTAAGTTTTATATTACAGCCTCAGCTGTATTTTATTATTATTATTATTATTATTATTATTATTATTTTTAATACTAGGCTGCTTTAACTTCCTTATCAAGGGACTAGAGTTTATGGATTGAGCAGACAGTGTCCCAGCAGCTGAAGTTAAAATTTATTCTTATGTTATAGAAAAAACAGGTCATTTTGAATGGAAAGCTTTTACAGTCTTTGTAATTAAGATGGGCAAGATGGTTCTCAACATTTTCCTTCCACAGGATAACTAGGATACTTGAATTTTTCTGTCTGGCTTGGGAATGAACTAGAGGAAGTTCTGATAGGAGCATAGAGATGATTGAGCTTTCAAAGACTGGGTGGGATTTCAAGCAATACTGGAGTGTACTGTTACCACCTTAATTCACTCATTTTTATGGAGTCAGATCATAGCAGAGGATGATGCTGTACATAGAAAACACAGAGACACAATGAGGCTCTGAAGCAGCTTGTACAGAAAATCTCCCAGTGAAATTTATTCAAGCACTAACATTATTTTTTCAGCCTCCCCTGCTTATTTTCAGCACAATATGGTGTCTTTGAAGAAATGTTAATGGTCCGGCTTTCTGTGCCATTGGAAGTGCTCTCACCTGGCCATGGCTGGGCAGAGGCAGCAAGGCTAAACCACAGGATTTAGCTCTGCCATAGGCAGTCACAATAAAGAACAAACCACAATTATCCCTGTGCATGTCAGGGCAGTTGGAGCCAGATGATCTTTAGGAAAGCATTCCAACCCAAACTTTTCTAAGATTATATTATTCTATATATAAGTATTTAGAAGTATTCAAATTACTTCCATGTTATGGTTCTTCCTGGCATTTTTCCCCATTTTAATCCCTATTTCTACTCTTTTGAGTATCAGAATGCATGTACTGCACCAGACGAGGTCTTGCCATGACCGTGCACCCAGGCATTTTCCCCTCATTCTCTGTGGATCTCATATGCCTTCACACAGCTCTGCAACACCAGCAGCTCACAGTCGTGCTGAGTTTCTACTCTGCAGCCTGCTTCTCTTGTTTGCTGCTTTCAAACCCTCAGCATCCAACCCCTCCAGGAGAAAGTTTTATTACTGCCTAAATGAATCTTCTCACTTTTCATGGCACGGAATTTTCTCCCATTTCTATCTCTCTAACAAAAGGCTTTTCAATTCTTTCTTAATGGCATCCCCATCTTTCACTACAGTGACAGTGACTTCAAATGCTGTGTTGTCATGTTTTATTAGCTCACTTCTGGGTTTCTGTGCCAAAGTCATAATGAAAACATTACATTAAATTAGTCCAGGTTTGATCCTTGAGAAATCCCACTGCAATGTCCATGTGATCCAAGGCTTCTCGTATAGGTACAGCTTGTCATCTTCCATCTAAACAATTCTTTAGCCAAGTTCCAGTTCTTGTATTAGTTGTCTCCAGCCCAAGAAATTTCCTGTGACTCTGTCCCAAATACTTTACTGAAGTCCAGATATTTACTGCATTTTCCTCATGAGGAACTGAAGTATTTTATCAAAGGGAGATTGAATATCTTTAATAGAAACATCTGGGACAATCTGTGGTTTTGTCATACTTTCATTTGGCTTTTTTTCCTTAATTAATTTTGTTTTGAGTTTATTACTTTTCTTCAAAATTTTCTTCAAGCCTTAAGTAATGCCATTAAGAGTATAATAGCCTTATCTTCTCTCTTTTTTTTTTTAACAGCAGAGAATGACAAGACTCCCAGATAACAAATTTGTTTTAAGAAGGAATCAATACAACAAATCTTTATGTGAAACCGTTGTGTAAAATGAACTCTTTGTGTGACTCATATCCCATTAGCCTTGGTGTATATCTGTTATAGGGCATTCCTGAATTTCAAATATACATCTGGCATAAATAAGACTAAAATGATATTATAAATTGACAAAACCCAAAAGACTACAGTTAGTGAATTTGAAGATGAAGGATTCTTGTCATACGAAACTGGAAATTGCGTACTCAGCTATATCACAAAAACCGGTGATTTGGTCACTGTCAGCAGTGATGTAAAGGATGGCATAAATTAGATGTGGGCTTTGGTGAAAATGCAAGATGAGCACATTACATTCAGAAGAAGACAGTACATATTCTCTTTTTACAATACATAGTATAAAGTCCACTTGTGATATTTTTACTTTTGTTTGCACAGATGGACCTCTGATGATTTAACTACAGAATTACTTTTGACCATCACCTCTGATGGATGCTCTAACCATGACAGGCTGCATACTTCTGATCAGATACTTCTCCTTCCTCACAAATATATTATTGAAAATGGTACATGTTTACAAGTATTTGGTATCAATGTAGAGACATTTTTTTTCATCAAAATATCCAAAACTATTTTCTTAGAAAATTTCTGGTTCAGTTCTTTGGGCCCACTCAAAACCTTGAGGACAGATATAGGTAAAACCACAGACCAGGGAGGCACTTTCCAAGCCATCACGATGGCAACTTTGAATTATTCAGTTTGTTTCTCTCCTGATGATAACTCATCTCCTGATCTGCTATAGGGAACAGAGCCCATGTCTTCTTGTACTCTGGAATCAGGAGCTACAGCAAATTCTTGGTCGTCTTAACTCCTGTTTTTGGATCCCAGAGCCAGATTAAATGAATATCATCCTTCATTTCTGATTCTAAACATTACTGTTCATATGGAGTAAGATTTGTTATACAAATCCACTTTAGTGGAAGACAGAAAGGATTTAAGGGTATCAGCCACCTTCACTGCCCTTGAAATGTGTGTGATGCCAGGTATGAGGTCATCTGGGTAGAATATGTAGATACTTGGATTCATAGGAGGCATATACAAGAATTAAAAATTGAACAAAACCAGTTCTGCAGTGAAAATGAAATAATTATATTAATCTGCTTTAGGGCAACTGATGTGAGATTAGAGCTAATCAATTAGCCATGCAGAACACATAATAGCCACTATAATAGGACATCATACAGAGGCAGCAGATGGATTTTTGAAGAGTAACAAAGAGACTTAGACACTAAATACATTGACTTTCATTATCTCTTCACACTTTTTACAACGACAGAGCAACTCCCTTGGCTGGCATACACTGACTTGGATCAGTTGAGCTGAGTGGAACTAAACAGATTTACAAGAGCTGACAGTCAATTCCTTACACCTCTTTTCCCCCTCGTTCTGCTTACACAGCTTAGCTTTACTTGCAACTTCAAACTTTTTGGGTGGCCTCTACAACTTATAAGAGGAAATTCTATGCAGAAGTAATTTATTAAAAATAAGTCATTCCAAAGGTTTTCTTGGCTGAACATCTCCTACCTCCCCTGCACCTACACTTGGTGATCTATGAATTTCTTCACATCTGACTGTGTTGGGGAGAGGTTTTCCATTATTTTTTTTTCCATTTTATTTTCACATCAAAATATGTCATTTTTTTAATACATTTTCTCTGAATGCTTGGACATGTGAGTGGTTCTGCTGACTGTTATGTGGAAGCAAAAAACATTGCAGAGAACCAGTCCTCTGTGAATAGTCAAAAATGCTTAAAAGTACATTATAGCCCCTAGACATTAGACTCAAATTTCTGAATGATCCAGCTTGAAATCTAATGTGAGCTCCCATACTTCTGCATCTAACTTTGATAATTTTAGCTGACATTCCTACAATGACAGCTTGCACATTCAAATACTTTTTATAGCCCACAGAATTGTTTTATCATGCTTTTTATCAAATCAAGCAGAGAGAAAGAAAAAGGATTTTAAATTATTGATTTATTTAATGTTTCCCAGAACTCCTTTGCTATTTCTTTATATTTCAATCCATCACTAGGAATAGTGAGAAAAGGTTAAAACAATTGAAGGTGATGAAAATCTTCACGGTAATGTAGATACCAGTTTTTATGAAGCTGTCAAAAAAGTACTGACGTGCAAATTTTCAGTATTAATATAATAGCTTAAATGATTTTGTTATTCTTATTTTAACCCAAACATATTCTGGATTTACATATCTACCAAAAAAAGGTAATGTTTAATATGCATTATAAGCAACAACATATAGTTGTGTACTTTCACATAAAATTGCTTAATATATACATTTTTTAAAAAGGAAGGCATCTCATCCTCCAGTGTTTGAGGCTAGTAAGAAAACTATTAGACAGTGAAGGATTAATTCTGATGAGGACTGAATTGTTTGAACATTAAAGCTGCCACTGGTTTGTACAAACTGGTTTGTTTTAATTGTTCTTAGCAAGTATGTCCTGGATTGCTAAACATGATTTTAATTTATAATGGTATTAACACAGCAGTTTGTTGCATTGTCACTTTTGGGAACCATGAAATGAGACATGAGAGTTACCGGATTTGTTTGTAGGCACATGGGAAAGTTTCATCACAAAAATCATTCTCTTGGGACCGAATAGTTCGGACTTGGATTTTTAAAATAAAACAGGACAGATACTAAATGTTTCAGTAAAATTCTGTTTTGTGTTGGACTTTCTGTTGGAAGAAGAGCCTAGAGAGGGTGAGTTTGGATTTAAGTTTTATGTTTGTTGTTTGTATTGCTACAGAAAATCACAAGTGTGCACTGGGATCTCACTGACAAACCTGTGTCCTCATAGCAGTCATTCTGTCTGCAAAGTACTTTTCCTTATTTCTCCACCTGTGGGAATAGACTGAGGAATAAATCAGGGAATTGCTCTAACTACATCATGAGTGTTGCGTGAAACTACAAATCTGCCTCCAGCATTTCCTGCAGCAGAGGGATACACTTTATACCCCGTGTTGTTGTTGCACAGCTCCCCGTGGGGATGATGGCAATGTCCTCACATGTGCTGCTGGTGTGGAAGGTGGGAGTAGAACTGCTCCACGATCACCTGGACAGCCTTTTTCACCGTCTTTGGATGCATCTCATGTCCTCAGGGGCTGT
Source organism: Corvus hawaiiensis (assembly GCF_020740725.1). Classification (NCBI taxonomy): domain Eukaryota; kingdom Metazoa; phylum Chordata; class Aves; order Passeriformes; family Corvidae; genus Corvus; species Corvus hawaiiensis. Next base: position 71,929,626 of record NC_063216.1, on the reverse strand, counting down.
GGAAAGGGAGCAAAGCTTGAGGAAAGGCTGAGGGAGCTAGGCTTGTTCAGGCTGGAGAGGAGATGACTGTGAGGCGACCTCATCCATGTTGGTAAGTATCTGAAGGGACAGTGTTGAGAGGATGGAGCCAGGCTCTGCTTAGTGGTCACAAACAATGGGACAAGAGGGAACAGGCAGAAACTGGAACACACAAAGTTCCACCCGAACATGAAGAAGAACTTCTATGCTGTGATATCACTTCTCAGTGATAGGGACTTCCTAATATAAGCCTGATTTTTATGATTTTTTTCTTTCCATTTGTTTAATCCTTATTTTAATTCCTGTAGGCTTTTGACATCCACCACAGCATACTACAGTCTACACCACAGTTTAACTCAGCACTGTGTGAGCAGATGTTTTCCTGGGACCTGACACTGGGTAGTTTTTTTGACACTTAACTGTTTAATGCATCACAGGAAGAAACAATTCCGATATGAAGGCATCAGGAGTAGCAGAGATAAACTGTATGATGTACAGATGTGATAAAGAACCTAAAGGACAACTACTATCACAAAAGTAACTAACAAAGAACACAGACAACCTCAATGCTTTCCTTTATAGCAGCAACCTGTCCCAGAAATACTGATTGTTCAAACTATTCAGGATGCTATGACTTTATTCATGACCTCCACTTTCAACTGCTCTGTGAATGCATTTACTTGTCAGGAAAAGTCTGTTCTTTAGCATCATCACTCTGAAATTGCATCACAGTGGCCAAAAGAGCTGGAATCTTGGATCTTCTGCACACTGAGAAGGAAAGTTCTGTAAAACACATGAAATGATTTTGAGGTGAGTGGCAGAGAAAAGGCAGGTGGATGTTTTGGCAGTACCACCTGGACAGTGTCAGGGATAGGGGTTGGGTATTCTGCTCACAAAACCCCATGCCAGCTGGGTTAGCACAGCAGGCAGAGCACTCATTTCTATGAATGTACACTCAGAATTGTTTCCAGATTGTCCAGCCTGGCAAAGTGATGCTGAGTAGCATTCAGTCGTAGCAAACATCTCCCTGCCATTTTCATTCCTGAGAGTTTCCTGTGCCTGACAAAAGCCCTGCTGTTCCTCAGGTGAATATGTCTCACAGGTTTCTTGTGACAAATCTGCACATATGCTGCAATACGTAAACAGCAGCATTGGCTTTCCCTGCAAATGTTCAATATGCATCTGTTAATAGGATCAAATTTTCTTCACACGTTTTCCAATCTGCTCAAGCTGCTTTGGCAACAGTAGTGTTCCTGCTAGCAAAACACCCTATCATTGTGAAACTTGTAAAGATGCTGGTTTGCCAGGAGAATGGTTACAAAATGTTTTAGTTTGGCATTCTAGTCAAGAGCTGAACTATTATCTAAGCTGCTTGTTTCCCACTCCATATTCTTGTTGGGAGCTGAGAACTTCATAGTTCTTTCCAGTACAAATGAAACTCTCTCCTTCTGTAGCAAACAATTCAGTGGCAATTCTCTGTGATAAATAAAGAACATGAGCCCTTATTGATGCTTATGTGCTATCTAAACTGTGGGATTATTATTCAATATCCTTACTTCATATACTATACTTCAGGATTTAGGATAATTGGGTAGTTTTGTTTCCAAACTGGAAAACTTTGGATAAAATCTAGGCAAAGCTAATTATTTTGTCTTTCAGAATGAGATTCAGCTCATGGACTGAACCTAAATTTAGACATCTATATGTATATCCCTACTTGTGAAACTATGTGCTGAGGTTGCAACTGTAGTGGCAGCATATGCAGAGATGTATTGGAGCACTTCAGATAGCACTAAATTCCTACATTTAAGCCACTGCTTTGAGTCCAGAGTACTCAAAAAAAAAAAAAAAATCCTAGAAGAGAGGCCTATATTTAACTTTACAAAACTAATAAGCATGAAACTTGTCAGTTCAAATGAGAAAGATTAGTAAGGTTAGCAAGGAAGCATGAAAAGCCCCCAATTACAGCTTGTTTACAGGACAGCAACACAGTTTAAAAGAACATTCGAGGAAATAAGCATGGTTTCCCATTATTTTGATACTTCCTTTAGCATCTGAAAATGCAAGTGTGCCAACACAGTGGTGAATTGGAACATAGCAACTCTTGGAGCATTTTAAGAACATTAAATTAAAAAACACTGGGTTGAATAAGTAAAAACATGCCCTCCAATCTGTTTCGATAGTTTATTTTATAGCACTGCCAGACAACACTATTTGTAGACTTCAAACTTTTTGAGTAAAAAAGTTAACAAAAGTATGTTCCTTTCATAAAATGGTCCAGTTCCCTTTGCACATCAGAGTATGTTCTCTGTAGATGTGTGAAACTGGAAAGGCGCTGGGTTTGGACACACAGTCGTCCCCATGAAGAGTTTCAGGCTGTAGTAATCATCCTCTCTGAATTAGATAACCCTCCCATGCTGCAGCATGACTTCTGCATTTCACAGCTTTATCTGCATTCTCCCTTTATCTGATGGAAGCAGACATTTTTTTACATAACAAAGCTGTTAATTAGTTCTTGAAAAGATTGATAGGGACTTGTTTTGTAATAATTAGAGCTAATGCTATTACTCCTGAGGCTAAGGCTGTGCTGGAACAGAGATTTTTGTAGTTAAACACAGATTCAAAGGCACTCCATAAACCAACATGTTTTATGAAGGTTTAATAGATATATGCATGCAAAAGCTGTGTATACCAAGTGTGTCTTACAATAACATATTATGTGAAGGTAAAACAAATTTTCAGATGATGTAATGGAATACAGTATAGTAAAGTAGTTGTATTTCTTACAGGCATCTGAATTTCTAGACTAAATTCTCTGTCTTTATACTTTTGCATATCCAGTGCTAGAAATAAAACAATTTAGCTTTTCTGTGGAACTTCTAAGATAAACACTTTTCTAAGGCTAAAACTCTGCCTTCAAACCCCTAGGTAAAACTGTCATTTGCTTGACTGGGTTATTTGGATGGTGAGCACATAACAGGAGGTATCGATAAGTAAGTCAGACAGAGGAGTAATTATCCATACCCTTTAAAACATAAAAATAGTCATTTAGACTCTTCCAATTTCTTTTGTCAAGAATAAATGCAAGGCAGGCTTTTGTTTAGCACTTCTCTGAACTGTTGCCTCTTCACTGGCGAAAACAGGGACTTCAGAATCACAGAATGGTTTGGGTTGGAAGTGACTTTAAAGATCATCTGGTTCCAACCCCCTGCCATGGGCAGGGACACCTTTCTCTAGACCAGATTGCTCAAACCCTCATCCAGCCTGGCCTTGGACACTTCTATGGATGGTACATCCACAACTTCTCTGAGCAACCTGTCACCACCCTCTCAGGAGATAATTTCTTCTTAATATCTGGTCTGCACCTACACTCTTTCATCTTTATCCTGTCACCTGATTTCCCTTTATCCTGTCACCACAGACCTGGACTGAGATCTTCCTCGAGCCTCTTCTTCTCCAGGCTGAACAGCCCCAGCCCCAGCCCCAGCCTTTCTTCACAGGAGAGGTGCTCCATGCCTCTGACCATTTCTATGGCTCTCCTCTGGACCCATTCCAACAGGACCATGTCTTCCTTGTACTGAAAGCCCCAGAGCTGGATGCAGCACTCCAGGTGGGGTCTCACAAGAACACCATAAGAGAACTTTGAATTAAATACAGAGAAATCATTACCTCAGTATACACTTGCTGGATTAAATTTATATGACTTAAAAATAGATATGGAGAGTAATAAGCACTGTCTGAGTTTTAATCTGATAAAAATGTGTTCTTAAAATACTATACGAGAAGAATATATAATTAGGAATCTGGCCCAAACTTTACTGACTTAAGAGAAATAACTATCACTGAAAGATTTTACTAATATGACAATTTAATGTATTTGTTTTGAAGGAAAAGAGGCTGTTTTAATATTTAAAAGTATCTCCACCTTAAATCCATCTGCAAAGTACACATTCTCCACATTCTAGATCCATTTCTAAACCTAACTCATCTGAAAATAAATCTACTTTGTTTATGTTCCTATTCCATGATCTCTGCTTACTTGCTCATAGTCTCTGATAGACCTGAAAATGGCTGCAAGAATACTTTATATCTGTAAGGTGTAATAAGTGCCACAAAAATAATTTTTTTTGGTGATACATACCTGCTACTCATACAGTTACTTAAAAACTGCAGAAAAGCCTCAAAATATAAATAGTATGGGAAAAGGAGAAGAGGGAGCGACTGCTGACAAGTTATCATGATACATGAGCTTCATGATATATGGGCATCAAATACTATACAAGATGAGTGCTCAAACAATCAAAGGGAGGTAACTATTAACATATAATTAAACAACAGAACCCATGAAATGTTGTGGACAATCAGATCAAAAAGCACAACTGACCAGTACATGGAAGGAAGGGACCGTGGGAGGACCTCAGACTTGAACAGCCCCTGCCAAAAACTTGATTAGAAGCTAAAATGGCCTCTTCAAGTGTGTTCTTGCATAAAAATACCACTTGCTTGCCTTTTTTTTTTACTGTGATTACCACTGTTGGAGATCAGATCCTGATACGGATGCACCCTTGGTCTGTTCCAGGACTGTTGTTGTGAGGTCATGTGAAATTGTTTTTTTTATTTAGACATGGTGTTCAATGTACTAAATCAGAAGGTGCCTTCCTGTTCAGATAAGGTATGAATGATGGAACTTAAGCAGGGGAAAATTCAAAAGAAGATTTCAAATCCTGACTCTCTGGTAGTTTATATGGTAGTTCAACCCAGCATGTAAATTAAGCAGAACAAAGCCTGGGTGTGGGCTCTTTGGGCAGACATGTCCTTGGGAGCCAGACTGGACAGATGGCCACTGTGCTCTGGTGCCAGTGGAGGAAGCTGGTCATTTAGAAAAGTTTCCTCCTCTCCTTCCCAAACTTGCTAGCATGTGTCAAAGGGAGTAGGCCTTCTGAAGTCCCATTTTTGCATCTCTGGAACAACTGGCTTGCTCTGACCACTGAACTATAATAGCTTATGGGTCCAGTGCTCCAGTATGAACCACTTCATCTGCTGTTTGACTCTCGGTGCTATAACACTGCTTTCAGCTTTGAAAACAAGAACAAAAGAAAGTGCCTTGAGAGTGTGGAGCTATGAAGTAACCACATGTAATATTTCTTAAGCACATTTGTAAAGCTACAAACTGATCTCTTGCTAAAAAGAGAACACATTCTTGTACAAGCAGTATTCCCTTCTCCTTAAACTGGAGTACAGCTGTCCCAGTCTTGACCTCATCCAGCTGTACAGAAAGTTTTCTATGTGATAAATACGACTTAACTTCAGATGTTAATAATTTCTCCTCTATTTTTTCCAAGTCTTGTTTCTAACCACATGTATGAAACATTCAAGCTTCAAAACCTTATACCAAAATTCTAAGAGCAGGTCATTTTGTCATTAAATGAGTATAAGGAAGCACATGCTCAAATTGAAAAACTGTGCCGGGAAAGTGCCTATGCTACTTGAAATAGAAAAAGTTTGCCTTAAATTAGTATTCACAGCTACAAAGAGGTGGCAGAGATCTGCATTAGGGATCCCAAGCCATCTTTTAGGTGCCACTGACATTCATCAAAATCCCACCTAACCCTGTAGGTAATTTAAGTGCCTAGATTAACAGATTTGAGGTGTCAGTGACAAAACTACAGCATCACACTGCTTTTTCTGTTATTAATGGACAGAAAATAACTCCTACAGGCTGAGTCCAAGTGGCTGCATTGGGCTTTTGCTCTGAAATGCCCCTCAGCACATCCTTCCTCTCTGCAGGGAATTAAAAGATGGACATTAGTCTCCCACATGTTATCCTTTGTGATTATTCCACATAACTCCCCATGTGACATCTAAACTGAGAAACTCCAGAGAAGAAGGTTCTTGAACTGAATGTAAATCTTAGCCTGTCCTAACTCCACGTGAGAGTGGGATTTAAGCACCCCCTAGACATCTCCCAAATCTTGTTTACTGGGAAAAGATAACTGAGGCCCAGGCTGACTGTCATCTATGCTGAACTGTTCAGGGGTCTTTGTTTTGAAACACTGCAGCAGTGTCTTCTGTGGTGCAGAGCTACAGGTCATCATAGGAGCAGTCCAAGAATTTGCAATTCTGTGTCAGGAAATGTCTATTTTGAGGATGTCCAGGAGCAAGGTGCTGAACTCATGCCTTCACCCTCCAGCACAACTTCATCCTTTTGTCTTGCCCAGTTCACCTGCATGGTCTGACCCAACAGACCTGCTCACAGCTTGTCTAACTCCATAACAGAAAGTGCAATATTGGTGCCTTCCCACACACTCCAAATTTCATAGGTTGCAAATTCCCTTCTTCTGAGATTAAAACTGATTTTGTATGAAATACAAAACTATTCATTTGAGCAGCAAGTGGAATGTAATTTTCTGTACAACTTGTTTGCGTTTTTGTTATAATTATCTATAAGGTTAATTAAATCATGGGGAGATGAATGTTCATGGCTTTTCTTGAAGAAAATCTGTTATCTTTCTATATCAAACTGAAAGATTTCTTTTCAAAACTTACTGCCCATTGAGAACATGGAGAAAGTTTTTCTAAAAATATTTTTATCAAAACCTAGGGTCTTTTTAATGATTTTTTTTTTTCCAAAACAGAGAAAATTCCCTGAAATCCTGAAACTATACTTAGAAATTAGAAGGGGCAAAACTAGCAGCCAACTCTCTCCTTTTCCTCACATTTTTGGGATGCCAGAGCTATTCCCACTACCCTCAAACCTCTCCCAAACACTTTCCTCTTTCTCACAAAAATGCCCCAATCCCAAACCTGTTACTCATCCAGAGACAACTCAGCTCCTGCTGTTACCAAGTGCAAACCTGATGAGAGAAGAACTGAACAACACCACAAACATCGCTTGTTCTGGAAATGGAAAAATTTTGCTCTACCTATTCAACAAACAGAACAAGAAAAATCAATCCAAGAAATCACTTTGCAAAACATTGCACACAGCAATTAATTCTCCTCCTCGGCAGAAGAAAATGATGGAGGTGATTTGCATACGAGAGCTGTTCATCATGTGTAGAAATGGTTAAAAAAATGTTGTCAGCACCTTTTCATCTGAAAAGGGTTGTTTTAGCAACAGTGATATATTTAAATTACACTGCTTCCATCAGGAGATGCTTTGATCTAAAGAAATGAACATTTCATTTATCAATGCACTGAAAAATGTCCTCTGTAAGCTGCTCTGATTTTTCATCTTGCATGTTAGTTTTGGCATAGCATTTCAGAGAATTTTGTAACTAGCACATATGCAATCCCATAAAAAGTAATAATAAAAATGCAAAGAATCTGGAAACTGAATTCAGGGCTGCTCAAAGTTCTGTTCAGGTCCAGCAACACCCTTTAGCACATTCAGTGCATAGTTACCCTCATAACTATACCTATATACAGGTAAATATATAGCTATCCTTATAATGGTAGCACAGCATTCTACCATGGATTTTTCACCTTTCAGTTATTGCTTGAACCTTAAAATCTTCACCTGAATTCATCTTCTATCAGGTTTAGGTGGTAAAAAAACAAACTTCCTAAAGAGGTTTATTCCAGAGGGCATCATTTCCTGTAATTATAGTGATTTAAACTATATCTTTTATAGTTTTGTATATACAAAACTTCCTGTCTAATTTGCTCAATTTCCCAAAGGTTGAAGAGCTTGCTTTGTCTTTTATCCCATAATTTTCCTATGGTTTATTTTAATTTATTTGATATACTCAACAACTCATGCCCTAGAGTAAAATCCCTTCACAGATTTCTTTTCACATGGAGGAATTACATGTCTTTTATGTGCATACATTTAAGGTATTCAAGAATCATCTTTCTTACAGGCTTACTTTGAGAAATAGTAGTCTTTTCTTTTTCCCTTTCAAGGTAGAAAATAAACTTATCTTTTATTAGCAGTGAGCCAAGAACTTGTCCTGTTCTCATTGTGCTCACACATAATGAATATTTAAGATTTTCAATAATAATCTTAATGAACAAGTCAGGGAATTAGTTGGCTGCATATGTGACTATGATCAGGTCACTTAAAGGGTAAGACAATCTTAAAATTAGTGAGGCACTGGGGAGGGCTATTTAGAACATTGCAAAATGTATATGTTGAGATACTCAAGAAACCTTTTTAACTCCATCTTTTGCTATAAAGAAAAGATCTCCCACTGGCTGAAAAATGACAAACCATCCATATATAATTTAATTTGCTTTGTATAATTTCACACATTATTTTATTTGGAATGAAAGACGTAAGTTTGCAAGGCTTCTCAGCAAGCCTCTACTTTACTTGAATTTCTGCGTTTTGGTAATGCACAGCAGGATAAATATATGCAGTGTTTCTTTCACCCTTTAAGTAATGGAGACAGACAGTGGAATGGAAACATATATCTATGAAAAGTGCTTGGTGCAATTCCTTTATTCAGGCATGTCAGCAGCTGATAACACCTGGTTGTGATGACCATAACTTGCATGGTGTGTGGGTCTTTTCCTCTCAGAGCTGCTGATTCCAATCAGGATTATCAATCAGGACAGTGGTTTAAGTGTCATAAAATATTTTAGAAAATTGTGTGTGTTACGTAGAGTTTATTCTCATTAATGGTCTCTTTTTATGTGACAATGTACAGCAGAAATTCTGAGACTTACACACATGTGAGTGTTTGATAGTAGAAGAATCAATGACAAAAGGCAACACTGAGGTGATGGTGTGGGTTTGTCCAACAAACAGAAGCAAAATAAAGCTAAGATAGGATCGAACTGGTATGAAACAAAAAAACATTATTTCTGTGAACACTTCAGAAATGCTTGTATATGAAAAAGCAGTATGTTGTAAATACTGCTGATACTTCACAATTGATTGTCTCTGCCCATAGCTTGATAAGGATCTGTGTAGAATTCCAATTCAATAATGTGGATGAAAAGCCAAAGGCGAAAATCATCCTGGGGAAATTAATGTTTGTCAAGGTAAAAATGCTTTTGAAATTCATGTTTTCATTTGTTCTGAAAACAAACCCCAAACAAACCCCAGCCCAAACCCCTCTCACTGCAAAATGTTGACACTTTTTGTTGCAGTGGGGATCCTGCAACACGCATATATCAAACCAGGAGTCCCGTGGAAAGGAAATATATATACGGACAGACAGATTCTTGCTAGCTGTTTCAGAGAGATGTTTATTTCTCCAGCCGCATGGCCGGAGCTCTGCCCAGGAACTGTTCCAGTCACGGGACCAAGGGTCCTTCTGCCCGCGCAGGGAACACAAACCAACCAATGGGAACGAGGCTGAGCAGGGACAGGGAAGCCCCGTGTCTGTGCCCTCAGGGCCCCTCTCCCAGGGCTACACGGCAGGGGAGGGACCCCAACACCTCACCCGTTTTATTTTAATAAAAGGAGAATGAAAACAACTGGATAAACATAACAAGAACAGTTTCAAAACAAAACAAGCCACCCTCCTGAGTCTTTAAATGTCCAAACAGATTCTCTGGAACATCTTAGGGCTGACAGAAGGGAGACAGAATTCTCTGAGCATGCTTTGTGGGGAAACTGAGGCAGGAGAGGGTTTAACTTCTTCCCTCCCCCTTTTCATCCCCCACTCGGCATTGGAAAGGGATTTTTGGGGAAACAATTGGCAAAAGCATGGTTTTGTGAGGGAAACCATGGATGAAAAAACGGATTGGGAATACACTGGGGGTAATAGGACATAGGGTAAAAGGGAAAGGTGGGATTAGGAAAGGGAGACTGTAGGGGGGGCTTACAATGGAGATACTGTCTAACATGACTACGATTTTTTGCATATATACTGCCTTTTACAGGAACACCATCAGGCCCAGTGACCTGCGATGCTTGTAACCCTTTTCTCCCTAGTACAATATTAAATTCCACCACTTCTCCATCTCCCAAGCTTGGGATGCATTTTTCAGGGTTATTCTTTTTAATAGCAGTTCTATGCACGAATATGTCTTGCTGGTTGTCACACCTTGTTATAAAACCATAATTTTGCTTAACATTATACCATTTTACTATCCCTAAGGTCTTAGTTGCTATGATCTTTTCCTTTTTCCGAGTGGCTGCTGTTTTCTGTCTCGCTGCGTCTTTGCTCTCTCCTTCGGTCGCTCCCGTGTTGGAATTGTCGGGGCTGCTGGTGCCTGCGCGCTCTTCCCGGGGTCGCGTTCGGGGCCGCGCGGGCCGGGCCGGGCCACGCCGCTCAGTTCTCCGTGCGTCGCCTCCTCTGGTCGCAGCTTCGCTGCCGATGCCGGGCGCTGCACCCACGTCTCGGCCGGGCCCCCGAGCGACGACTCCCCCGTGCCCCGCTCCAGCGCGCGTCTCGGCTGGGCACGGCTCCGCTCCACCGCCACCGCCTCCAGCCGCTGCCCGCGTGCCGCCCCTCTCGGCCGGGCGTTCACGGGGCTCGCTCCACCACGCGCTGCACAGGACCGGGCAGGCACCGCCGGGTCCCGCCGCTCCCCGCTCCGCCACCGACACTGCGGCTCGCGTGGCTCCGCCCGCACGCGGGAACTGCCTCGCTGCTGCTCTCAGAGCGCTCGGTGCACGTGGCCTGGGCCGCACGGTCCCTGCGCCACGCTTCCCTTCGCCAGGACACAGCTGACATTGCTCAACAGTCTCAGTAACTAAATAATATTCACGAAAATATTCTTCCATCGGCATATATCTTGACTCCAGTATTAACTGTGTCCAAACGGTTTTCCAAAAGCCCTTGGTAAGAATTAAATCCCAAGAAACATAGAAAAAGTTCTTAAACAACCATGCCAGGAAGTGTTTCAGTTCTTTTTGAGCTTGAATCAAGCTAAAATTTACAAATCGTTGTTCAAGAATCATTTTAAGTTTAAGATAAATGTCCATATGCGGCTCTGAGAGCCAAGAGTCTTCCCACGGTTCCTCCATAGTTTAGATACGGAATAGCAAAGCAAAACCAAGAAGAGGAATCCAAAGTTTCCAGGGTTTACTCACACAAATCAGTCGCTTAGGGATCGGGGATCGTTCTGCTCACAAATCTCCACCATTTGTTGCAGTGGGGATCCTGCAACACGCATATATCAAACCAGGAGTCCCGTGGAAAGGAAATATATATACGGACAGACAGATTCTTGCTAGCTGTTTCAGAGAGATGTTTATTTCTCCAGCCGCATGGCCGGAGCTCTGCCCAGGAACTGTTCCAGTCACGGGACCAAGGGTCCTTCTGCCCGCGCAGGGGACACAAACCAACCAATGGGAACGAGGCTGAGCAGGGACAGGGAACCCCGTGTCTGTGCCCTCAGGGCCCCTCTCCCAGGGCTACACGGCAGGGGAGGGACCCCAACACCTCAACTTTTAAAGGATTTTACTGCTTTCACTTGACGTGCCAGGTGGGGTCTGCCCACACCTAGCACAAATTAGCCATTCTGTATTGAAACCAAGTTTCTGAAGTTATGGCTGCTATACATAGAAGACCAACATGTTTAATATACTTTAGCTCTAACCCACTCCTGCAATGGAAAATGAGTAATTTGTAATTTAATTTCAATAAATTATTTCACCGCTTGTTCTTTTTTGAGAAAACAGGCAGTATTACTTGGCATAAGTGGTAGGATATTGTGCAACACACAACAGAGTTCATATTTTCAGTCCATTGCAATGTTTCAGCACAGCTTCACCGAGGTCACTGCTGCTGCATCAGCCAAGGATCTGCTATTGAACTGAGCTGCAAATTTAGTGTGTAACATACAGAGACAGGAAAAAAAAGCCCTATTCATAATGAAAAAGCAGGAAGAAAGGCTTGAGTTCTTAGTCAAAACACCTCCTGCAACCAAAAAATGTTACAGTTGTTGTTAATTTCAATGACTCACAATCCACTCTTCACTAAGCCATACTAGTATTTGTTTTGGGGTATTTTGCTATACCAGATACAGAAAGTAACACAGCTTAAAGGTCACTGATGGGGCGAAGAGACATAATGAAACACAGACACAGAGAAATCAGCAGAGATACCTGAGACACTGAAAATGCAACAAAAAAACCTCTCCAAGAATTCTATTGTTTATGTCAGCAGAAAGACTTGAGATGAAAAAAGAGCAACAAATGACAAATATTTGCCTTTTTTTTTTTTATGAAAAAATCTATTTGCTTTAATCAAATATGAGAATCTAAAGCACCTACTTAAAATCCCTCTTTCTGGCTCCAGAAATGAGAAAAAGAACACGATCATTCAAAGCAAAACCAAATCTTTTCCTTTCCTCATCCTTGCTCCAGCAAAGGCCACTTTTTTTTTCCAAGTGTCAGAGGAAGGTGCAAAGATTCCTCTAAAGGACACATGCAAAGTAATCTGTTAGAAGGGAAGATCTGCTTAGAAAAATACATGCCATTTTTTAATGGTGCCCTCACTGAAAAATGGTAGAACTGAACCTTAAATCTATTTTCACACATTATACATATATATATATAGCTATATCTATATATATCATGTTGTATATATGTATGTATATATATCATGTTATATAGATATATATATCATATCTTTAAATATAGATAATGTTGTAATATATATATATATCTTATATATCTCATGTTATGAAAAATGTTAATGCCATTTTGGGGTATCAGTTAAGAACAATACAGGAGGTTTTTGTACTACAGTTTCCTTCACAAATTGGCGAGTTTATGTCTGCCAGAAGGTTATCTGCTCTTTGGAGAACACATGTAATATGACAGTTGTAAATTCTATCACATTTTTCTTCTTGAGTGTTCACGGACAGGATGCTGCACTTTAAAGGAATACTGTGAGACTAAAAATTTGAGGTCAATGGGTCTGGATGACTGTAACTGAGTAGATATTGTGTATTTAATTAGGTGGCTGATCCTGAGAAGAGAATCTGCTGTTTCTCCTAACCTGAAGATGTGACTACTCAAAACTCCACGAGTCATTCTCCAAAGTTGAGATTAGCAGTTGAAGAATCCATCCTGTGACTCATGGGATCTGAGATTCACAAGTCTTAAACCTCCCTTGTTTTGCAGGGGAGTAGTGAAATTTGGCTGGCTCTGGGAATTTTCCCTGGTGGTTTCTATCTTGCCTTAATTGCTTTGCAGACTTCTAACCTGCCCATTTTCCCCTTTGGACTGCACAGGAATAACAGTGGCGTTCTGGGGCTATGGCCTTTCCTGCTTTAAAAAAAAAAAATCTTGAGGCCCTTTGGTGAGTGAGTGCCATGAGGCCAGTGAGGTCTTGACACAAACAGTTTTCTGCAGCAGCCTTAACAGGGGGTCATGGTGATTTCAGGCAGAAATTCCCACCTTCATCTCTGTCCAGCTTCTCCTTCCCACACCTGTGCTCTTCAGCTTGTCCTAAATTTGGCTGAGGTGTTTGTGCATCCCCAGTTTACCTCCTTTTCACACAGTTTGTTCTCCCACACATCCTCCTTCCTCACCTTCACTGCTATTTGTCACTTTTCCCATTGCAGCCCCTACTACAGCGTAGATCTTTCAGAAATGGAGTAAAGAAAAAAAAAGTCCTAGATTGAAAGATTACATCTCTGTAATTGTGCTGGTTTTCTGGTGTTTTTTTCTGTGGATTAGAATGAAAATTTGCATCTCCTGATTGTCTCCAGATGAAAGTAAAACATAAAATTCTGTTGCCAGAGGGATCTTCCTTTGTCATTTTTGTGCATGTTTGGTTTTGCATTGAAATATTATTATAATGACTTCTGCTACTCCTTTTTTTTTGTGTGTAGGGTTTGCAAAACCTCTCATTGTTCTATCCCAGAAATAAGACTGACGTGCATGAACTGCTTCTCTTGATGCACAGGACTTGATTCTGATGGCCACATGTGAAAGGAGCGGAACTAATGGGCATTGTCCATTACAAAAATAACATTTTGATACATGGTTTGTATTTTGCCTCGTCAGTGGTGTGGTATCACAAAACCAGGCTTAGATATTTTTCAGTGAAGTCCAAGCTAACTGTTTTGGAATATGAAGAATGTGTGCCTGCATAGGCATCCAAAGATATGCCATAAAGCCATGAGCACGGAACCCATTTCTGCCACAAGCACCACAAAAACCGGGAGTGAGCTGCTTCAGATCATTCCAAAAACCACCTAGATCCTTGCCAAGTCTGTTTGCCTTTATAGTTTAATTCTAGGGTCAATAAACACAAAGGAAAGTCCATCAAATGAACAGTATGTATGTAATTTACAATTAGAGCATGCAACTGGTATATCATAAAAATATGGATACAGTTATGTCTCTGGGCTGAATGGAAAGAACCACAAGTTTTGACAACTTGCACCTGCAATATAAATTTGCTGGATTTTTAGAAAAGTAAAATACTGCATTACATGTACACAAAGTACATATTCCTTAGCTATGGTCCTTTTTTGAAACAGAGATCCTGAACAATGTTGCCAAAAGAAACAGCTTTTGTGCTTTCAGACAGCCAACATCTTGTAAAACCAGGCAGATGAATGATGTTATGTGTAAGAGATGAATAAAAATATCAAAGACTGACGTTCAAAACAGGCTTTGCAGGCCAAGAAAATGGTATTAAAATTCATTCCATCAAAAATAAAAGCAAATAACATTGGGACCAACCTGGGCATTTAGTTCTGCTCCAGAAACTAAAGGCTTGTGAATATTCCTGAGGCAGATCAATCACTCTTTTTGCAGTGAAATTTCCTAAGGATTTAGACACATTACTACATTGGCTCTGTTCATTGATAATAAAGGTGTGAGCATATGGTTTATGAAAGTTTTTTGGTAAGTGGGTATCCTTATTGCTCTTTGATAGTATTCAGAGTCATGCTCTTGTATTCTGGCTTTTGAATTTCGGGGGAACCTTTTGCCATCAATGTTAGAAGACTGGGATTTCATTCTGACTAAAATCAGAAGGAAGATTTTGATAAGTAAGGCTGACAGCCTTCACAATTTAATTCATAGAAATGCATTAAAAACCCCCCAATTCAAGCTTGAGTTAGCACCTAATAATTCAACAGCATGAATATATTCCTCTGTGATCTCCAGAGTTATATATCAGTGTGCAATTTAAATAATAAAAAACCCCCCCTAATTTACGTAAATGAAAGATTTGAACCCAACATTAATCAACAACGGCACACACTGCTTTTAAACTTTCTCATGCCAGTAAAATATGCAGGTGAAAATTTCCTCTCTGTTCTTCAAAGCAATTGCCAGTTCAATCTGCTTTCATTGATTTATAAGTAAAACATAAATATTGGTACCGTAACTGAAGACTTCAGAAAGAGTTAGATCTATTTATCAGATATTATACAAATGCACAGGAAAATCCATTCTTTTCCTAGGCTACACCAGATTTTAATCAGAAACTAGCAACTGACCATCAAAGACAATAAGAAGAATGGCACTATACAGACAAACATCCCCTGTGGGTTAGTTAGGAGTGAGAGTCACCTCCCCTGACTTGACGTATCTGCAGATTAAAGTTCAGACAATGAACTAGTCACCATGCACTGCCTTTGGGGGGCTTCTCCAAAGAAGAAGTCATCTGACCTTTCTAGAGCAGGATCACATATTCTTTGGAGGTGCCTGTTTCCCTTCTTGGACTAATTAGGAGTCTCAGGTGACTGGATCATAATTAATGTCTTACTTTTGGCTTGTACTTGCATGGTTGATCTTTCTGCATGACCAAAGAGTATCCCAAAGAGAGGAACAGAAGAGGTCACAAGCTGAGAAATAGGCAGTGAGGAAACAAAAGTGTACTTTCACCAGTATTTTTAAAAATGCCTTATTTAATGAGAATATTCCTCCTTTATCTTATTTTTGGTCTTCTCTAGAAGAGGGCTGCTGTAACACAGAGGGATTTTGGCAGCACTCCTCAGTGTTACAAGATACATCTTGGAAGAATGTAGGAAGCTGGATCAGCCTCTGTCCCTCGGTCACATAAGCTACAGCTCAGTTATATATCTGAGCTTTTTATGGCCTTGCAGATGCTTCTATTGTGACCAGTCACTTCATTTGTCTCAGTCATTCTATTTCATTTGTGTTTTATTATTTTCTATTGAAATACATTTTTAATCATGGGGGTATTTTTTATTTCTCAACCAAGAGCTTCACAAATAGAACAGTGTGATTCTTTGATCCCTTTTGACATCCAAATATAGAATAGATGTAAGTACTCCCATGTAATTACTCCCAGGTAAACTCTAAAATTATCAGGTATTTTTAGCCTGTTTAGACATAACCCAGAAATCTCTAACATACATCTGGATCTGCTCTGCTTTTCAGTTTTGCCAACAATACATTTATGTCTAGTAAATAGTCTATTGGGTCTCATGTATTCAGAGACCTTCATGTGCCAAAATAATTTGCTGTTGTACCTTTGCCTTCCAAAAATTAGGATGATGAAACATACTGCTACAATGGGATTTGCTCTAACACTACCTAAAATTCAGTTGTCTTGATAATGATCATGGTTGTTAGCTGTTGGAACGATTTCTCCAGGGATTTATCTTCTTTCTGGTTACTTGGCTATTTCTCTTCTTCCCAGTTACCTAGCTCAGGACTGGCACTTTTTCTTATGTATCTGTACTAGCTCAGCCCAAGGTTGAAGGTAGAACTCAGAGATCACCCACTGAAATTCCTGAGTCAAGTCAGAGATAAGTGATCAAATCACAGTTTTGGCCTTAAAGTACTTCCCTACATAAATGAAGTCTTCTCATCTAACTGACATTAATGTGTAGCTGCCAAGTAGCTGAGACTGGAATAATTAATAAATAATAACATATTATGTAAATATTTCTAGTGGTACCAATTAAATATATATAAGTTATTAGCTTAATTTCCCTTTTTTTCTACTTCCAATATAATAAATATGTAACTAGGAAAACATTAATCTGATAATATTTTCCTGTGCTGAACAAAACTGTTGAAAAGTACCAAATTTGTAGAAATTGCATCTTCCTTTTTAATATAAATCTCTGGTTTACTTAAGTTTCTTAGTGACCTGAAAGCACCTGGAGCTTTGCATTGACTTGGTAGATGCAGCACCTTTCCATATGTAAATACCCTTGGTGTAAATGTCTGTTTTCAAAAGCATTTTGTGAGTGCAGCGACTGCAGGGCCGCTTCTCTTCTATGGCCTCAGGTTCTGCTCTCACTGCAATCAATGTCTCAAGTCTTCATTTACTGAAAGAAGAAAATTTGAAAGAGAAAATCTTAAAATCCAGCACACCAAACCAATCTATATTCCACATTGCACTTCATATCTGCAGTTTGCTAGGACAGAAGTTATCTCCCCAAACCAAAGTATCAAATGCTGGCTCTGGAATGCACTGGGATCCTTCCCATTTCGGGTCAAGTTACAGTCTTCTCAGCTGATAAAGCCACTGAATATATCAGCATTTTATATAAATGCACATGGTTTCAATGATGCTAAACTTTTTAGATTGTTTTTTTGTTGTTGTTTTTTTGAATTTTTTAAGCCCTAGTCCTGAAGACTGAATGGCAGCCAGGCATAGTCACATCTAGAAATGTTGCTGATGTGAACAGAATAAAATCTAGTACAAACCCAAATAAATTATTTAAACTGAAAGTAGAAATATAGAAAATCAATTAACAATCTGCTGATTTAGTTTGAATAAAATAACTTTCCATCAGACTCTGAAGGTAATTTTGTTCAATGAGGAACACCAACATGTGGCAGCTCTGTTTCCAGGTTGCAGTGCTGAGATGAATAGCACCTTTCATAACAGGGTCCTCAATAACCTCTGGACTTGATCCTGAAAACACTTTGTATGTAATTATGTTGGCTTCAGCTGTACTACTTCAGGGTGGGTTTCACTCATTTAACATTAGACATTTTGAAGCAGACATGGAGGCTCCCTCTGCAGTCAAGGGAGAGATATGGAAAACACTAAGGAGCAAGTTGTGTTCCTTGTCTGAAATATTTTTAATTTTTTCTTTTTAAATGTCAGGGTACCTCATCACAGAGAGAGATTGGCACTGATCTCTGTTGACTGCATAAGGAGCAGCTACAATTCGAAACCTCAGTTTTATGCAATAAGCTTATTTGGAAATTTGAGTGCATTTGTTTTTGTCGAGCAAAGTCTGGGATCCTTACAGCAGTCAGATGAGCTCCTTGTGGAGAGACCAAATCACTGCAACATTCATCACTTCATTTAGTGCAAAGCATGTATTAGTAATGACTGATGTCTCCTGTGGCTGGAAAGTGGTAGTTTACAGGCCAGGGATGCTGCAGGACAATCAGACCTGGATGCAGTTGTGATGCAAAGGGGAGCAGTGTGCAAGAAGGACTCACTTCATCAAATGAACCAGAACCACATTGATGGGGTGAGGGGCTCATCTACTAAAAATCTACATCTGGCCATGTGGGAAGAATGAGTTGTGCTCCTGTAAAAAGTTCTATTGAATTGTAAATAAATTAAAAATAAAAGAGGAAAAAGAAATAGTATTGGTGTTTTCCCAACAGCTCCCCACAAAACATTCATTTAATTCAAAATGTAGCTCGCTGTGGATTGTTGAGATACTCAAAATACGATGATGCAGGGATTTTGCTAAGCTTTTGGGATTTGGCTTCCATTCACTGGGATTCAGATGCCTCCCTAACCTCTTTTGGCTAGGCTAGATTTCTTCTACAGAGAAATGCAAACCTTTGAAGTTCTCTTCTAGAGCTCTCAAAATCCACAACTTGTATAAATATATGCCTGTCTACATTAGAAGGGGTGATCTTCAAGTTAAGAGGTCTTTTCCTTCAAAACTGTTGCACGTATTCAACAGGTAATCAAATCATGAAGGGTTTTAAACAGAATACCAACACAGAACAGAGAAAGCACATAAACAAACCTGCTGTACCAACTTAGTGTTTTCATCCTGCTGAGAGTGCTGAAAAGTGCCATCTTTCAGACAAATTTCATATTGATGTGGCCAGCAGCATACTGTCTTAAGCTACTGACAACAATCTGTTCTCACTGAGGAAGCTACAACAAATTTAAGAGTTTAAGGGAGGTGATCTTATAATACAATCAAAATAGTTATTTATTGAGGACAGTGAACGTGAGCCCACGTAATGTATGCTGTAAATCACTGAGGCATGTGGTTCCATTTAACACTATTTTGCTTGAAAAGTGATCACTTAGAGGTAAGGTTTGCCCTAAGTTGGGTAGGAAACAAAAACATGCAAGAATAAATAATAAATAGGGTGTGTTTTGGACAAAGCTATCTTGTAGAGGCATTTAGAGGAAAGAACATTTCTATCTATAGAATGATTCCTTGGATGTTTGTCTTCTGTTAACCACAAGTACATATTTTCACTGGAAAAATGTGACTTTCAGGCATTCACAAAGATTTGTTCATGCTAAGAATAAACAGAACTAGATATCCTGTATTCTGAGATAAGAAAATACATGGTATCATTTCATGTAATAGCACTCATGTTTTATTAAAATGAGGATTTTTTTATTATTTCTACAGCCACCACTGAGGGGAAGTGGAGTTCTCTGGACACAGCTCAGAGTGGATTTTATTCTTACCCGCCGCCCCTGCTTGGTGCTGAAGCCCATAAATCAATGCAGCAGTCATTGCCATTTAGGGAGAGCAGGATGCCTTAAACCAATTAGTTCAATGGTTGATTTAACTGGAAGTAGAATTATAGAAATTTAATTTATACAAAATAGAAAAGTGAGCTTCAGTTAATTTTTCATGGAACTCTGACTCATAAAATACATAGAACTGTGGGCTCTCAGAAGCTGATTTTCTTTCCTATCCCAGACATAAGTGGAAATACAACAAACTTTTTTTCTTGAGATACTATTTATTTTAAAGAGATTGAATAATATCCCAGATGTGATCTGTAGACAAAATTTTTATTCTTTTCACCATATTTGGGCCAGATCCCACATTCAGTGTATGCCTGTCCTGGTCCTGGCCAGGACAGGGTTAATTTTTGCAGCAGCCAGGAGGGACATGGCCAGGACCCTGGGGTTACAGCTCTGCTCAGGGATAGGTGGGTTTTTTTTCCAGTTTTTTTTTTTCCAGGGACATAAAATCAGTGTGCACTACTGTGCAGGTGCTGCATTATGATTACCAACACTGGAGTAAAACAGATTCTCCTCTTCCCAAAGTGGTGGGGAGTGTCTTGCTTTGGAGACCCCCAAGGGTCAGCCTAGCTGCATCAGCACAGGGCAATGGACAAACTCTGGCTATTCCCATGCATAAAGAGTGCAAAAAAAAGAGTCTTTTTCCTGATGGACTGCAAGGTGGAAATTCCATACCTTACTACTACTATTCTGTTTCTTACTCATCCTCTTTAAAACACCTGACTTCTACTAACTGTCCAATGTGTGTGACTATATATATATATATATATATACATAGAGAAGAATCTTCTCTATACAGTCCTTTAACCACTGTAGGTGCCATTATTGGAAGTGGAAATACGACTTATGTCTTCAGAGAATATTGACCCAGATTCTTGGACAGTGTTTGATCTGAATTTGACTTCATTGCAAGTGTGGAACTCAGTCTGCCAATGTGCTTGCACAGTAACTGTAGGAATTTAGTGGCCCGGGGAAGCAAATTTGGTGGCTGAGTCACAAACACAGGCACTTGAGGCTGGCTGGATGAGGTGGTTTCTGTGCCCAGCTGATTGCTCTCTCCTCATCCTTACAAAGGCTTACCTACTTGTGGATCCTTCACTGCTCCAGCTGGCTTTCCAGTACATGACAGTAAATCAGTTCTGGTTTCAGTGGCTTTATTTATCATGTTTAACATTTTCTTGTCTGTTGCTGGAAGCAAACAGGAAGAGATGGCTGGGAACAATCAGTGTAAATCGACACCTTATTTCTTGGGCTTGTCAATAAGGAGTGGGAAGTTCCTTTGACAATTTTCAGGGTTGGACATGAATCACAGGACCTTCTCATGAAGGACCTCAGAGTCACTAAATGCATAGTAGTTCAACTGGAATCGAATCACTAGGCACAACTTAGCCCAACATTTGGAAGACAATCCCTCTCCTTAAGAGACTTAAGCAACACCATTGCATTGCATCATGCTGCAGGCATTTCTGTCACTGCTTACAGAAGGAATAATAGTGCTCAGCATAAAGATAAACACTTACAGTGTGGCAGCAGGCTGTGTCTCATGTTTCTCCCGAAGTCTTTACTAAAGGACGGTCTATTTTACCATGACAATTAATTTCACATGAAGATAGTTTTGCCTGAAATATGCCAGTCTGGCATTACAGTGTCTGGACAGTGTTCAGACTTATGATAAAGCACAAAAGGAAGGGAATGGGAAGTAACAAAAAGAGCTGACCTCTCTTCTTCATTTTAGTTATTTGTGAAAAATCTACTTGGTCATTTAATTCATGCTTGTGTTACTGCCCAATGAGAAAAGGAAAATGCACATATCTGATGTTCAATTTCTGCTCTTTCATGAGCCACTCAATTTTACAGGAAATTTGAACAGTTGCTCTGGGCACTGGGTGTGGAATTTGGCCTTAGGGAAACCTCAAATCAGCTACTAAAGAAAAAAAAAAAAGCCCCCCCCTCCCCACCCCCTTTTCAAATTCGTGTTTAAAAGGACATATTCAATACTTCTCCCATCCAACAGTCAGTGACCTTTCAGCATGAAAAATGATGGTATCATCCTCACCATCATTATAATCATCACATCTTCAAAACTTGGGAAGGAACCTTTCTCTTCCTCTGAAAACTTTAGACCATTTCTATAAATTTGGCAGAAATTCCTATTTTGGGGGGCATTTCCAACCCCCTGTTAAGAGCAAATGCAGTCCCCACCACAAACGTCACTCAAAAAGGTGTCATTAATGCAGACACTGAGAAAGGTGAACTTCCTTCTGACGTCTCCCTGCAAAGCCGTACTTATCTGCTCTGGGAATTTCTGAACAGTGGTTTAAAATACAATGCCAAGGAATGCATCCAGTGATCATTTACAACGATACTGTGCAGATAGCGAATGCCTGCTCAGTTTGTGTCCATGGCATGACCTCGTGTAACCTTTTCTGAGAGCCAGGCACACAAAAGCGCGTTCGTTCGCTGCTGTCTGCAGAGAAATGTTATTTTACCAGCTTTCCTTTAGACAACAGCCACAAGAGGGCGGATTTTTTCCTGCTTTCTTCTACTTCATGAAGAGCTTAACTATTTCACAAATTCGGTTTTATAACTCTCGAAAGATAAATATTCAGCTATTTATTCCACAACCCCCCCCTCAAAAAAAAAAAAAAAAAGTGTTGTCATGATTTTCAAGAAGATAAGTACCTGCTAAAATAAAACCATTTCCAAAACTGCCCCTCCCCCCCCCATTTCACAGACTCTGTAGGCTTGTTCCACAAATGAGAAAAGGAGACATTCATGCTGATTTCTTTTTCATAGGAGTCTGGAACATCTCCAGAACGTGAAACAAACAGAACTTTCCAGCACATTTTATCAGGATTCATGTTTACAGAGTACCTCAACCCCCTGTTCTGTAGTTCTAATAAATCCTTAAAAAAAACCCACAAGGATTTTTCTGCCATCAACCTGCTCCTCATTTTCTATTTGTTGAGCTTCCTCAGTTGCAGAATGTGGTTAGCAGCAGAGTGCCTGTGATCTTCAGTGACTGGGAACAAAATAAAATGCAAGAATTATTCTACAGAAATTCAAAACACAAACTGGGCTCACATCTGCATCATACTCATCCCAATTATATTTGTGTTAAGCAGTGCCATGCAGGGATTAAAACAATGGAAAGTTTTATCAGTGATAATAAAGTGAATGTGGAAACTCAGGTATAAAATATCCTTTCATTTTTTTTGAAGGCCTTAAACAGCAGAAGTCAACAGTCAACCTGTCTCCAAATTCCTCCCTTTGTCTTGTGAGAATATAAAACACATGCAGCTAAGTATAGTCTGTATCTGTGTGTGTAGAATTTGTAAAAATGTCAGTTTGGTACTGCAGTAACAAACTGTTAAAAAAACTTAGGTTAAAAAGGTGTAAAGTTGACTTTTGGTGAACTTTAAAAACTTCTCTTATTTAGCTCCTGTCCTGTATACCCAGACCACCCATCTGACTTGTGTGTGAATGGTAGGTGAGGATGAAGTTCTGCTGAGGTGAGTTACATGGTGGAAACTCCAATATATTTCTCTGGACTTCCTTGGTTCTGCTGTTATTTCATGGGAGCAACAGTCGGGGTCTGTTCCACAACTGAGCTGCCAGCTGAAGGCTTTCAATCTGAGCCCTTCACTGAGGGAAACACAGCTCTTGAAAGAACCCCAGTGTGTCTTGTCTGGAAGTGTCTGATACTGTCTGTGCCATGTGTGCAGTGGCTCTCAGCCTGTGGGCAGGAAGGCTCTTCCTCGGGCAGCCACAGAAGGAAATATGTTGGAGAGAATGGTTTGGTGTGGGAGTGGTTGGTCTAGGAGCGAAATTCTCTCTTAGGAAGTGGTCTGCAGCATGCGAAAGCCAGAGAACCACCAATGCAGCACATTCCGGGGGCAAAAACAAATAAATGCAAAGGCAGATGTGTCCCTGGCATCTATAGTTCCGTACACGGGAAAACTCTAAAATGCGCACCAGCCCCGAGCTCCGGGCTACTTATCAGTGAGTGTGGCCAGCTGGCTTTTTTGTTCTCACTCAGTCTACAAGCCGGTGTCCCGCAGTTCTGTCCCAGTGGGAATGTGTCACGGGAACACCGAGAGCGGACCTGAGGCTGCTTTAGCCATGTGGATGAGGAGCAGCAGCCGCGCACGGCGATCCCAGCGTTAGGTCGGGATGCTCCTGTGAGAGCTCGCAGGTGCGCGATCTGGCAGTGCAGGAGGGGGCTGTGGTCCAGGGAAAGCACACTCAGGATTCCAGGGTGGGCACATCGCTGCCACGGTCGGGGTTGGTGCGCGCACTCCGACACGTCTCAGGAGCCGCCGGGTGCCGGGCCGGGTGCCGGACCTGCGGCGGAGCCCTGGGGGTGTGCCCGCGCCGGCTGACAGACACCCGGACACACAGGCGCACTCTCAGGCGGCAGCCCATTTGCTGGAGGGGTGTGCATGTGCGTGCGAGGGAGTGGAAAGGGGTGGCGGGATGGAGGGAGGGCGGCCGAGGAAAAGTCTGACAGTCGGCGCAGAAGGAGCGAGACCCTCCGCTGCTGCCGCTGCCGCCGCCGGGGAGGAGCCGCCGCGCTCCGCTCGCAGCGCCTCCGACAGCCCGGCCTCGGCCCCGGCCCGGGCCCCGCAGCGCTCCGGCCGCTCTCCAGCCCCGGCAGGTACCGGCCGGCCCCGCGGCTCCGGGTCGCTGGGGCGCTTTCCGCCGCCGCGGAGAAGGGGTGGAGGGCGGTGTGGGAGGGTGCGGGGGTTCCCTCTGCCTGTCCCGGACCCTCCGCTCGCATCTGCCCCGGGCGCCTCCGGGGCTGCCCCGGCAGGAGCGGAGCGGTGCCGGCACCTGGCGGCCCCCGGGCCACCTGCCTCGCTGTCAGCGGGGAGATGGGGCTGGCTTAGGAAAGGGTTAGGCTCTACCAGGGGTGGGCTTGGGGGTGAACGGAGAGAAGGAGGCAGTTTCGGGGAGCGGGGATTAAAGGCTGTGAGATGGGAGAGGAGTTCGTGCGCTCAGCCCGGCACCCCTGCGCCTGTTTCTGCTCCGCAGAGGTGGCTCCGGGCTCTGGGAAGGCAGCAGGGCGTGATCTGCCCATGCTCCTCAGCAGAACTGTTGCTTGCTGGACCGGTGGCAGAATTCCTTCCTTTCCATACAGTCCTCCAGCATCGCCGTGAGCGCGACTGCTGAGCGCGTCCATCCCCGGCAGCACAGAGCACCTGGCTGGCCCGGGGCGCTCGCTGAAAGGAGATCATTCGCCTGCTCACAGGGACACCTCCACTTCACTTTGTGAAGGAACTCCCAGGGTGGGACAGCTGCTTGTTTTGCAGCGAATATTGCAAAATGAAAGTTGTTGCTTGTAGAAGGGAAACATTCCTGAGCGCGTTAGGTAATCGGTGACTGTGCTGCAGAAGCACAAAGCAGCCACCTATGTTTCCTCAGAAAGAGCTTCACTTCTATTTGAATTGGGACAACTTGTCCAAGAATAATAGAGATAAATGGGACCAGAAGCTGAGAAAGCAGCAGCTCACACTGTGTCTGTGGCTCTGTCAGAGGCCGGGAAGATGCAGGCAAGAACTTGAAGAATTGTAGCATGTCACTTCTTTTACTTGCAAATCTGGGGGACAAGTAAAGAGACTTGATTTCGCTGTTCACCATTTGGAGGTGTTTAGTGCTAATGGCACATCACTTCAATACTGTTTTTCAAGTCCTCATTAGTATAATTGATGTGATTTTTCCTTTTTCCTTTTTTGTTAGTTGATTTAGGTTATTATGAGTTTGATCCAGAAAAGTACATAATCTCCTGCAAAGTGTGTAAGGGCCAAGGTCTTTGGTGAAAATTTTGTGTCTAAATAGCTTTCTAAAGAGGAATTGGGGTATTTTAATCCATAATTTTAAACCTACTGTCAAACAGAGATACCCAAATTCTGCAGGTGCCACACCTCTTTTTCTTAAAATTTCCAAGACAAGTCCTGCTCTGAGATATCTCATAAATTGAACCATTGTAGTCTTGATCAGGCTGAGCAGCTTGGCTTCACTTTTAGTTGAACTTTATTTTGGCTTAGATATCCAGACTAGCCTGAGATCCAGGAACTAAATTTGCTTTCCCTCTTCTTATGACTGGATCAATCCAGCAGGGATTCTCAGGGTGTGGGCAACAGAACAGGCTCGCATTAGGTGCAGTGCTGAAGCACTGAGAGTTGTGAATCAAAGTCTCCTACAGTGATTATGTGGGCTCTGCCCAAGGAGTGCTTTAACCAGAAATGGAAATAGCAGCTTCACCAGTCTTTGCTGTGTCTCAACATACAAGTATGACTTCTATTAAAAGAGCTGGTAGGTGCTTTCAGGATAATAATCCCAAGAAGGAAAAAGTGTCTTTCAGTAGTACTGAGTAAGGTGACTAATGTCAGAAAGATATAATTTTGAGTTGTATTCCTGCCCTCATCTTTGTCTTGGTGAGTAGCTACCGTCAGCTCCCCAGAAGATTGATACCTCGTTTGGACCCCAGTCCCAAGTACTGGCATCTGCCTGCTTCTCTCTGAGCTCCAGGTTGTGCCATCATCCAGCCTTCCAAAACACTATAATTGCTCTGATCTTACTCTGCTTCCCAATTTTTAAATTTGTTTTTGTTTTTGTTTTTGGTTTTTTTTGTTTTCTGAGAGGTGATGTTTTCAGTGCAGACACCACTGTGTTCATTACGCAAATTATGCTGCAGCCTGGACATTCTACTGGGATTTTGCAATTGAATCAAATGAAAAAAGGCCCTGGGGGGGGGAGGGGGGAAGTTTTAATTAAGCTAGAATGTTAAGTGGAAATAGATGTTGTTCACTGGGAAAGAGCCCTTTAAAGTGTTTGAGGATAATGCGTCTTTATTACCCAGAGATCAAGTAATGATAATTAAGCAGCTAACCATGTAAACAGCAAGGTATTCAAAAGCAAAGGCAGAGGCTGAAATGCTCCCAATAGCACCTGTCCTGATTTTGATCCTCGCAGAAGGGGTATGCTCAGCCTCTCCTCCATGTCACAAAACAAGCAGAGGAGCAAATGTCCCACACAGGCAGGATCTTTACAGTTTAACTGGCAGAAGGCCATAATCACTGGAGTCACCCTGTGAGCCTGCTGTTAGCTCAGGGTGGCCAAAATAATGATGTCTTTCTGGATTCTTTCTTAATCCCTGTTTTGCTTTTCCTCTCATCCTTTTTGTTGTTAAAAACCCAGCAGCTGTAATCTCAGATGTCTCTTCACCATGTGCCACTGCAATGTAGACATGCCAGTCACCTGCGGATCCACAGAGGCTGATTCATCAGCTGGGAATCAGCTGAATTCCCAGCACATGCCAGGATTTCTTTGGCTAAAACCCCTGGTGCTGGAATTGGCCACTGAGCCACCTCTGTGCTCTTTGAGGTTTCCTCCATGAGGGAATCCTTTGGGGCTGGTTAAGCAGGCTTTCCCACCACGCTCTCCTGGCACGGCAGCCTGCGGGATTGCCGGAGCTATATTTGGCCCTTTGTCTTTTTAACCCCTGGAAAGAGCCAAAGGTGTGTGCTAAACGTCATTAAATCAGATAGACGCAGAGAACGTGTGATGTGTTTGTTTTCCTTGCTTTCTGGATTTTCTCCAGTTGCAAACAAGCAACAGAGAAGCTCACAGTAAAGCCATGTGCATGAGACGTGAAGCTGTATTTATGTGTGAAGGAAATTCTGCTCCATGGGTGTGCTATTTTTAACTTCTTCATAATGCTGCACCTCTGTCACACTTCTTAACACAGTTTCCCCCTGCCCCAACATTTGTCTGGGTTTTATATATTTTATAAACTTAGCAATGGCAGTGAGTCATTATTTAAATAATCCCTGTATAAATCTTTGGCCCTTTTATCTTCTCCTTTCTATCCTTGTGTATTCAGAAAGGCCCCTCTCTGGTATTGTTGGTTTTTTCCCATGTTCTAGCGACATGCTACGAGAGCACGCACGTGTTATCTGACAGTGGGTGATAGAAAAAGAGAAAAAAGCAAAAAGAAAAAAACCCAGCTCTTCTATTCTGCTCTCGCCAGCTTAGATGGATCCAACGTCACATGGAGGGGATCCAGGATGAGTCAGGAAGCAGCACTGTGGTCCAAAATTCCACTTTGCATTACAGCTGGGAAGCAGCATTTAGCATCATGTGGATTTATTTTCTCTTAACGGGAACTGCAAAATAATTTATGGAAGTCACATAACCTAATGGGCAGAAGAGATAACAGTAAGCCAAGACGAACCTGGATTCCCATCTGTGTTGAATCATTGACTCAATTGACTATCAGTGTGATGGGTGTGGTAGTTTAAGCCTGGGACATTAAACTGGCCTTAACTAAGCCATTGCACTTCCCCACAACGTAACTGGAAAATGTGATTAATGTTCAGAGCTCTGCTGGTACCTGAGAGTTTACCTAATAGTTTCCCTGGTCAGACTAAGCACAGGACATTAGAGGCATTTATTTTCAAACTTAATTTTCAGAACAAATCCTAAAGGACTCAGAATATATATGGCTAAAGACAAATTCATGCTTTAGAGCTTATGGGTATGTGGAGACCTGTAACTCGTGAGGACTTTCTGCACTGCATGAATTTCACACTGTGCATATTACTCAGCTTTCAGTAACACTTATCCTTTTTTGTACATCTTTGCATATTTTTCTTCCTGTGCTACTATAAACAGAAGAGTTGTGTGAGCTTTTTCTTATAATGTGGTCAGGTTAAAAGCAAAATAAATAACCATAATTAAACTGTTTCCAATTTAGTTGGTCAGGGAATCAGGAGACTTGCAGGAAGCAGATGTCATGCAGCAGAAGAGAGGCTAAAACCTCTGTAACATCTAAACATACTCCAATGACGTGCTGGGTTGTTGTTGCTTTCTTATTTTCTTTCTCCAAGGGGGTGGGCAGAAGAGAAGTTACCAATTTTCCTGGAACATCCTCTTCCAAAATTCCTGAAGACACTGCAGCACCAAGTCTGATCTCATCTTGTGTCAGCATAACTCACAACTAAATGCACTGGGAACAGAAAGCCTAGGATTAACTAAAATTATACAAAACTAAGGCTGTCATAAAATGAAAGACTTGGGCCTGTTCTCAGTCTGTCTGTCCTTAGTGACTTCAAGAGACTTAAGCACTTGTTTAGAGATAGGCTGCTGTGTAAAATGTTCTCTTGAAAGAGTTACTTTCCTAAAGTCTAAGCCTAGAGTGAGATCAAGCCTTTTAAAAGTTAAGTGCAGTCCTGAGGGCTGATGTAGCCAAATGTTCCAGCTTAATCTTGGCTAGAATGTTAAGATTTTGAACAGCTAGATCTAATGGTATGTGCCTACCTAGCTTGTTGTATTCCCCTGGAATTTATCAATGACACACTCCATATAATTGTGGTTACTTTTTGTCTGTCTAAAATCCTTTTTTGGTTTTGCAAGGGAAAGACTGCAAAGAGGGAGTATGTAAAAAATTCTTTCTTAACCAAAAGCAAAAAGTTGATTTTTTTTTTCCCCTTCCACAATGAAGAAGTAAAACAATGTCTGTTGCTCTCATGCTTAATGTCAGAATCTCTGCTAAAAAATAGTAAGGAGAAATATGATGAATTTTTCATATGGAACTTATTCCCTGTAATTTTATAATGCATATGTGTGAAGTTTTATGAAGGCTTATGCTAAAAGGCTTTAGAACAGTGTAATAAAGGAAAAATGTTCATAACATCCTTGGGTATCTAGAGAGCTCCACTTGGAGAGAGGGAAATAAAGAGCAATGACAAGTAGTTATAGGCTGTTGCAAATGCAGTTCATTTTCTCCAAGATTTACAGTAAGAATGAGCTCTGACTGTAAAATTCTCTGCATTATCATAATCTGTAGCTTTGCAGGATGTAGCATTCCCATGTCCATTCTCTTGACTTGTGAAAGAAAGGTTCCCCCTGCATATAAATGACCTTTAAATAAATCCTTTACTTAATTTCATGTCTTATTTCACTTTCTTAAGCAGGTGCTTGAAAACCTTTATTAAGAACATAAATAAATCTTCAAAGCTGTTACTATACTATGTCCTACTAATAGAGCAATTGCATGTTACATCTCTCTGACGATCCGTTTTTGTTCAATAGAAATCAGAGAAGACAGAGGTACAAATTTGCCATTTGTGTTTATATAGTCAGTAGTTACAAGCAGTGAACCTCTTCTCATTAAAAGCAGCTTTCATTAATTTATTAGCTATGTTTCAGTAACATTGGGAGGGGCCTGTCAGACATCACGGAATCATAAAATGGTTTGGGTTGGAAGGGACCTGGAAGATAATCAAGTTCCAAAGCCCCCTTCCATGGGACTCATTTGGGGAGCCATGAGCACTCCCAGCACACAGATAGGAGTAGAATCAGTAGGTCTGTCCATGACTATGTAGGGTCACTCTTTTACTTCTGCCAATAATTAAAATAAAAACTAAAATGTAAAAGAAATCTCAAGCGCATATTTCAGTGGCTCAGGTGCTGAGGTGACCTGGAAGGACGGTTTTCCAGATGTAGGTTGCAGAGCAGTGGTGTTGCTGGTGTTCTGGAGCGTGGCTTTCCCAGCCACCTCAGTTCCACTCTTTTGCAAGTGTTGTGTTGGCAGGCCCAACAGAAAGAGACTGGCATAGTTGCTGCACCATCTGCCAGGGGGAAAACTTCTTCACTGGATCTGCCCCAATTAAGGTTTTGATATCAGTGTTGATACTTCCTACTTGATACTGAGCTATGCCATTGAATTAATCATGAGGAGACAAATCCTACCTGTTCCTGAAGGAACGTGCTAACCCTGGGGCGGCTGGATGAAAGGTGTTGGGAGAGGTGGATCTTCTCCTTTCAGTCTGTGGGAGAACTGGGCACACGTGGAGCCCACCCCAGCTTTGCAGGTGAGGTGGGCAGAGCAGTGCCTGGTTCTGAGCACCACGGGCACTGAGCAGGCACAGCTCTGTTGTGGCCCACGTGCTGTTGGCAGGTTTGGCTACATGTAAAGCATGGTAAAAGCAGAAGACAGGTTTGATCCTGGTCTTTAAGGCTGAACTTGGCTGACTGAAGAGTCAGTTAATATCATAAATCTCTGTTATTAATCTGATTTTTTCCTAAGACTATTTTAATAGGCAAGGATGCTTTACATAACTACAGCCTGAATCATTGTTGTCAGTTGATCTGATGTCTTATACAATCTGTAATCTTGTCAGAAGTGAGGTTTTCTCAGACCTCATGAAATCCAAGGTGTTTATATTAAGACTCAATTTATTGTTTTGCAAATTGAACTCAAGGCTTTAAAGGCTTTAAGGAAAAGCTGACTTGATGTAATTTTTGGAATGTCACCCCCACCTAACTGAGGAAAAAGTAAGAAAATTGGTGCATCTAAGGGAGTTACTAACACTGCTCAGGTCCAAGGGTCTTTTAGGTGCTCTTTCTAGGAAAAAAAGGTGCATTTAGCTGTGCTGCTCTATGCTGTCTATCTTTTTAAGATGAATGTCCTGGGTAATACTATTTGCAGTGTACTGGTTTGTTTTGGAGTTACGATTCGGTGTTTAGAGTCCTCTAGTGACATCTACAAAAAGCAGATAAATTTCATCTCATAAAGCTGCCTTGAAAAAAAGTAAAAAATGGATTTATGCCAAAGAAATATCCTCCCCAGTGTAACATCCCAACAACCTGTGCATCTTTCAGTGAAGTTAAGGGAGTTTACACATGGAAAGATTTTCTGTCCTTAGATAAAATAAGCTGAAGGCTGAAGATGGATTAAACTCACATAATAAAATTTATATGAAGGGGGAAATGGGCTGATTTTCTTAAGGTATCTGACTGCAAATTCACATGTCTGTGATTTGGATTTTAGGTGGTTTTTTTTTTTTTCTTTCCCTAAAGAGTTTTACACTTCTAAGTACAGATAAATTACTATGCTGTCCTCAGGAGACCAAAGCTCCTGTGTCCTTTGCTTCTTGTGACTTTGCTACAGCTCATTACTTTCCTAAATGGCAACACGAGCACCATTATGAAACTCGCAACACAGACAGTTATCTCCTCAATGGTACTTAAAATCGAATCCTTCCTACATGGTGAAAGATGAGTTACTGTGCTTTGGGTCTTAAAGTGACGGAATGATGGAAGGATTGGGTTTTTTCTCAATTTGTTGCTGTTGTACATTGATGTGTAAGGATGAAGAATGGATACTGAGGCACAATACACTACTGAAAGCTGCAATGCCAATTTCTCTAGCTTTTCACAGCCTGACAGACAAGCAGAAGGTGTGTGCAGCGAACAGTGCAGGGAGTTTGTGTCAATCCCAAACATCTGCTTTCAAAGCAAGGGAAAAAAACCCAAAAAGCAGAATGCAGTTGTTGTATTGAGTTTAAAAGCTGAGGCGAGATTCTGCATGGTTTATCCTTGTTTTTCCATTGTGCTGGGTCTGTGCTACTGCCAGCATGTCCTGTGGCACAAGGGCTTGGTCTTTCCTAACAGGAATTGACCATCCTCACCTTTTTTCTGCAGCAGTTCTCCATGTGGTTTCAACCTCCTGCTTCCAAACTCCTCTCTGAAATTTCATCTCATTTCATCTCATACAGTTAAACTCTCTCTTGTGCTTTCGTAAAAGCTTCAGGCATAGT
Source organism: Corvus hawaiiensis (assembly GCF_020740725.1). Classification (NCBI taxonomy): domain Eukaryota; kingdom Metazoa; phylum Chordata; class Aves; order Passeriformes; family Corvidae; genus Corvus; species Corvus hawaiiensis. The sequence goes on along the minus strand of NC_063216.1, from coordinate 71,897,402 downwards.
TTTCCTGTATCCTCTCAATTCCCAGAAATGGTCCTGACATGAGAAAAATCTCTCACTCCCCAGGGGTACTCTACTGTAGCAGTCTGACATGTGGAGTGTTAAACTGTTAAAGGGAGAGAATTCAGACAGATTTCAGGTCTTGTGCCAGGTTTTCACAACAATGGTAGAAATGCCTTTGTGATAACATTGATATCACAGGCACAGCTGTTCTGCAGTTGGTCAGTGATGAAATATGGATAGTTATTTTCTTAGTGAAGACAGGCTTTATTTCTATTTTTATCCTAGGTTACCACCATTATTTATGGGTAATAAAATCTGCTCTAGTAAATGGTGTTAAAAAAAAGGTACTTTCCATCCTTCCTGTGCTTTCCTTCCTTCCTTTCCCTACAAACAAGGTAAATGCCACTGAAGTGATGTGAGAAGAGCATTTTGGAATGTGTGTGGATTCATTGTGTTTTATTTTCCATCCAGGAATTCAACATGACACAATGGAAAGTAGGATTTGACATCTCCAAGATAAACTATTAGACAATGTATAAAGTGCTGCACTCATCTTTATAAGAGAAATAGCGTGTAAGACCAGAATAACTGGGACACAGTGGCTTTGATAACGAGCAGCATTGTTATCTTTGCAAGTATCAGCAGAGATTACAGTGGTCTGTTGTGGTGGCCCTGGGGGAATCTCACAAGGCCTTGCAGTAGGCCGTGTACGATTTGTTTTCATTCTTTTCTCAGCAAAATACTGGTTTGATGCTTGGAAAGCATGACCCTGTTTAAACTGTGCTGACTCTCTTCGTTCTGCTTTGAGCCACATGGGAGAAGATGTGTGAGCACAAGCAGTTAGAAAAGTTGAAAAGGTGCTGATGGAGGATGGAGAAATTAGTGATTGACAATGAGGAAACATTTTGTTCTGAAGAGCCACCAAGACTCTGTGGGCATTGTGTTCAGGACTCAGGATCCTCTGTCAGTGGCTCCAGTGTTTTCTCCTAGAAGATCAGTAGCTTTTTTCCAACTTGTTTTACCACATCTCACCAATGGGGTCTGGTCTGAGCTGCCAGTATATTATGGAAATCTTCCTAGGCTTAGCCTGTGTGTGCCACCACTCAGAAGGAAAACCCAGCTATGCTGTGGAGGCTGCAGCAATTGCTCAGAGCTCTTTCTGGACATTTCCAGTTGAAGGTGTGACCTCAGTCCCATGGGTATCTTTTCTTGTGTAGCTGTCATTTCCACCTCCTGCTTTTCTGTTAGGCTAAGAGAAAGTCCCAAAATAGGCATTTGAGTTTTTGGCAGTGTTTGCTGCCAAAGCACTTACTCTCCATTCCCCTACAGAGATAGGGTGGTGTGTGGGTTTCTCTGGTGTGTGTAAAACTCTGAAGTAATTTGTTCCTCTGGTGGTTTGAAAGACACAGGTTGGAAACCCTGACACAGAACAAACACGTTTCCTTGTTCTGAAGCTGGGTGATTGGGCAGAACTTTCTCATATTGGTGTAAGAGTTTTAACTCTTTCTGTTTCAGAAGATGGGCAAGGCAGTTCCATACAAAGGATGTTGCAGAATCTTGTTTTCTTGCTATACCCAGAAACGGAATTGTATTTGGACAATAAAAGCTAGGCCATAAACAAGCTACTGCATTTAGTATAAGGGTAACAGTGTAAGGTTTTGGTGGTCTAGTTAATACAGGAGATGATCAAATATCCCTCTAATAACCTGAAACTGGAAAAGCTTTTACAATTATTCAAATATCTTTCTTGAAAGATGCATGATACTTTACCTGTATATTTCCCACAAGCTGTCCATACTCTGTGCTTATGGTTTCTGAAAACAAAACATAGTTAGGCTTTGATGGTAATTCAAGGTTGATACAGGATAGTTTTGATTAGTTAGGGATCAAGGCAGCTATTCTAGAAGGAGAGAACTGCACTTATGTAGTACCAGAAATAATGTTTTTATGTTGTAGTTAGTTTGAGTAGTATGGGGCTGACACCTCTCTCTCTACAGAAACTTGCTTTTCTGTTTCACTTTAATGAGATAATTTCCAAAAAAAATCTTCCCAGATGAAAGGAACAGAGCCTGTTTTATAAATTGACCCATATTGCAACCCGGGTGCAAGTTCCAGGCAAGTCAGAGGACATGCTCAGCATTCAGCAGTTCTCCCCAAGATTATTCTAACAAGCACATATCATGCAGTGCTGAAGCCTGCTCTGGACTGATAAAGTCTGTCTGCATGTGGGAGTCACCTGCTGTTCAACTGGAATAACAGTGAGCAGAGTGGTATCTGCCTCACACTGACTCTGCATTTGCCTGTCACAGGGTGTCTGCCCTAACTAAGGCTGGTGTTCAAATTAAGTAAGTTGCTTCCAAATTAAGTAAGTTGCTTCCTTCTAATATACACACTTCTGTGTGATGTGATTGCAGAGCAGCCAGTGTGCTGCTAATTCACATCTTACTGTGTCTGGACTCTTGTATTGGCATGCCCTAAGTATTTAAATTTTAAGGTCTCGGTCAATTACTTGTCTGAGTGCAACAGACATGATGCCAGTGCACTGTGCTCTGATGCAGAGTGCTCAGATGCTGCATACCAGAGTAGAACTCTGAAGCAAATGTAGTATTTTCGCTGATTTTAGTGCAAAATCCAACTTTGTGCTGGTGTTTCTGTGTTTAGTTGTATCACAGTAACACCTGAAAAATTCTGGAATTTTGGCCTCACTGTGCTCTTACTGCTAATTTAAGATCTAAGGATAGCTTAGAGAAGACCAATAAAAGTGAGAAGGGAGGCTTGGAGTCAGGTTTGATTTATGAGGAAGAATGAAAGGCTTGGAGTGTGCATAGCTTGTTAGAGTTTGACAGAGAAGAAGACATAACTGTAAATACTTCAAAAGTTTTATTCAAAAAACAGCAGAGAATTTGCTTGATGTTAAGGACATTCCAAAGGTTAGGACAGCAGCTCAGGAGACCTGGGGTTAATTCTATGACATACATCCTTAGGCAAGTCATTTCTGCTGAGATCCTAGCAAATTCCTAAGGGTACCCAACTGCCACTTCTTTGTCTACATCAGTGAGTATTTGTCAGCTGCCTGAAAAATGCCTAATTTAGACAATTAACTTGCTAAATACCTTTGCAGGTCTAGAACTTGGCCTCTACCTCCCTTAGCTGTATGTGTCTGTAAATGAGTAAAAATTAGCATTTATCATAGAAAGAGTGTGAGAATTACAGGTTTGGAAAGTACGGATGTTCAGATATTGTAGCAATGCAAGTACAGTGAGTGGAAAAGCTAATTAAGATGAGACTTATTTCACTTGCCTGAAGTGTAAGATGGTCCCCTAATCTTCCTCTGTTTTCTGTACAGGGATGAGGTGCTCCCAGGGGCAACGCAGTATCTGAGCCAGGGGATGAATTCACCCTGGCAGTGCCTGTCTCCACCCTTTCTGGAGGGAGCCAAGACAATGCCTGAACTTTAGATGGTTGAAGTTAGGCAAGATGAATGTTATCTTAAGAATAAAAGGATCAAATAAAATCAACTAAGCTTGATTTTAAGGGGGGGAAAATGTCTTTTTCAAGAAAGAATTTCAGTATTTGCTGAAATGTTCTTTTAAAAGAATTACAGAAACCACCTCAAAGAACTTGTGTTTTCTTCCTGTTTTTTCTTGTAAAACATTCAGGAAACCTTTTATTAAAATCTAGCTACTTGATAGAGCTCCCACTTCTCCTGTTTCCTTGAAGCAGTCCTTACGCAGACTAGCAACATCCCAAGAAGTGCTACTGTCCTATGTATTACTAACAAATTTTGTATCAGGTACAGCGTACATGTCCCACGTTACCTGACACTGCACTTGAAAATCCAGACCTTAATTATTAAGTGGGAGCTGAGCTCTTTTGGCAACCTACTTGTGATGTCTCTTGCTTTCATACAACAGCCTAAGTAGTTGGAAATACCGTGTTAGCTCTAGGTGGTAGCTGTCTCCTTAGAAAGGACTGATCCTCAGAGGAAATGCAGTTACGGACATTGTGAATTTAAAGAAAAAAAGTGGGAAAATTAAAGTTACTCAGAGAAGAGTTACAAAAATTTTGAGAGTTTCTATGGATGCTGCTGGAGGTCCACGTGTAAAGCAGCTGTTGGATGCTGGGGATCTGAGGGAAAGTTAAGCAGTACAGATCCATGAGGAAGACCAAGATGACTTATCTGAGATCTCTGCTGACCCATGCAGTGGCACAAGTTTTCACTTCAAAAAAAGAGGAGCTTAACTAGTTTATCCTGTTGTTGGTGTGACTCAGTGTCAGAGTCCTTCCCTCCTTGTACTATTACATTCATTACCCTGCAGTGACTTTGTGAGTAGTTTACTCTATGATTTGCACTCTTGAAAGAAGGGGCTGCTTTCAGGCTTGTTTTGATAGCTCCCACTTCCAGCCTCTCCAGAGCTCACCTCCACACGGCTGGAATCCGACTTCCCTCACAATTTCTTGTCACTTGCCTACTTCACTGGCTCTGCAGGGAAGGGGAGAGTCCCTTTGCTTTTCCAGCCCTTGTCTTCTGGCTCATCTAGTGATGAAGAGACAGGGATGTGTGAGCAATCAGTCTCATCAGGGACAGGGACCTGGTGTCAGAGGGTCTGGATTTCCAGTATGATACTGGACTAGACTTGTGCTTGGGAATGTCTAAAATATGCTCAATTCGGAAGTGTTTGCAGAAATTTATTGTTTTTACTTGACCTTGTGGACCCAACACTATTGCTTTGGAAATCAGAGCTGAACAGTCCTGAGAACTCGGAGAATTAGAGTTTGCACAGAGGACCTAAACACAGTGGGGATTTTATCTGTGTGTAAAGCAGTCCTTACTCTGATCAGGATGTGAAATAAGTACTCCCTAATTTAAGACATATATTTGGGTCACAAGGCAGTGAGCTTAAAAGCCCATCTTCAGCCAAAGTGAGACTTAGTGAGTTAGGTGGGAGGTGCACCCATTGCTGGCTCCTGAGAGAGCCTGGGGTTGAATTAAGGCTTATGTTCCTGGACACCATAAGGACTCTTGGCTGTTCCTGCTGCAGGCAATATTCTGCACTGCCAATGCGTAAGGGAATAAAGACAGAGATGATGTGAATTGCACTGAGATCAGCTGCGTTCTGGGCTCCCTTGACACCCCAAAGTCATAATCCTCCCATGGGTCACTGCGAACCAGTGATTTCACATCACCCACTTTGTGCCCTAATTCAGTGGGCAGTGAAAGATGTTTACAAGTGCCTAGAGCTTCAGACTTGCAGAGGACAACTCAGTGTATGAGTGTTTGTCCACAGGTCACTGCAGGTTGTACAACACGATACCGAGGACAGAGACAAAACACAGCAGTGACAGGAGCTGTACATTGCCTATATATTGCCAAGTAGCTGTTGTGCTCTGCCTGTTACTCTTACTAACAGTTGTCTCACTTTTTCCTCCCTCTGACTGTTTTCTCCATCTGCTCCCATTCAGTATGTATTTAGACTACAAGCTGCAAAGAGGAGAGGCCCTTGTATCCTCCTTGATAGTATGTGCAGCACTGTGGGGTCCTGCCCTGGCTGGGGCCTCTAGGCACTGTCCCAGTGTAAATAATACATAAAAATAGATCAGCAGTGTAACATCGATCAAGAAAACCATACAGAGACCTAACCGTGCTTTAGTATTGAATTGCTCTACTGTCTACCATAGGATTCCTGCACTAGCTTGCTATAGTTTCCTGAATTAAATGACAGATCATACAAAGCCTTGTATCTATGGGCAGCATGCAGGGAGCTTGGGGGAAAGCTGTAATTGCTAAAATCAGGAAGTGTGCCAAAGATGATCTGCAAGTACGTGGAAGAATGCATCTTTTGTGATGTTCAGGATTTTATCATTTTTATTTTGGAGGCTTTCCAAGATTTAATAGCAAAAAAGCAACCAAAAATTTGGAAGAGAAGCAATCAGACCAAACTTCAGCTGCAGCAATAACTGCAATAGCCTGGGCATTTGCAGAAGTTTCTTCTCTCGTGTCACAGCACTGACTGGTCATGTTGCACCAGGTAGGATTACATTAAGCAAAACAACTAGCTAAGTGACGCAAACAGCTTTTGAGGAGTGCAAGTGCAATACGCAACAAAAATAGGTATTATTATTGCCTGCACCACTAAAGTTCATCTGCACTCAGAGCCTCACTAGAGTACATACTATGTACAAAGAGCATGAGTTGAAACTTATGAAAGAAATTAGCAAGTATGTTGGAGATGAAAGATAGACCTTGGAAATGAGGTATGACCATTTTCATTCAGCTTGGAGTCATGAAGGTGCAATGATTTGCTCTTGCACAGTTACAGGTAATTAATAGTTCCTTGCAATCAGTTTGATGGGATTGCTGAGGGGGGTTTGGAAGGTGAAAACGGACAAATCCATGCCACTGAGGATACATTTCTTGTGAGAGCAAAGCACTGGACCTGTAGCGCCAATTCTCAGATGCTTTTCAAGAGAAATTGAGAGCATTTTCAAACCATTGATCCACTTCAGTTTTAAAGACCATTCTGTATAAGTCCTTTTCTATTTAAAGCATCCCTGGAGGTGCAAGTGCCAAGAACTGTGCAAGTGAGACTCTCTTATTCATTCTGTATCAGACAAACTGGTTGCTCCTGATTTCAGTTTCTTCATGTTAAACAAAGTCTTCCTGTTCTGCAGAAGACTTTATAAATACATGTAGGGACACTGAGTCTTTGGTTTCCACAGACCCAAATAAACCCATGAGAAAGTTTCTACCGTTGCTGTCAGGAAGAGTTAGGCAAATAGCAACCAGCAGGAGAAGAGGTAAGCAGTTGTGCAATCTCCATTCATATTCACACTCACATGTAGGGGAGAGAATTCCCAGCTCATGAGTGGGCTCAAAAATAGAAGAGAAACATCCCCAAGGCTTCTGGAATGGAAAAAAGAAAAGAAGCTGCAGAAGCTCAACTCTGACAAATTTTTTAAAAAAATCCAACAGCTGATTGGCAGAAGGGCTGTTCTTTGACATAAAATACTTCCTGAAATTCTTTCTTCCAAGATCGATGCTGATTATTTTTTGTTTTAGTTTTCCTTACACATGAATTAATTAGAAAAAAAATTAGGCACCTCATCTGAATATGATGACGATGCTAGCAATAATTTTGCTGGTTTCTTAACTCATTATTTATTAATCCCTTCTTCTGAGCATGTGGTGGAAGACAACGAGAGACTCATCACATATCTCTCTTTATCTGTAACCCTGACATCTTAAAAGGTTATTTCCCATTTCTATTCTCATTTCATCATGAGCCTTCTGTCCTCAGTCCTGCAGATCCATTTCCACCAAGCACAGCAGCACTGAATGTCAGGTGTTTATAATAATTCAGCCAGTGCTGTCTGCAGCTGTGACGGATTCCTTGAATGGGTCCTCTGGCAGAAGGGAAGAGGTGGTGACATGTGGCATGAGGGCTGTGACAAGCACTGGAGATCAGTAGTGTCCTCCTGTCACAGTGCTGTCTGCATGGCTTTTATCCCCTGTCTTTTGTGGTTGGTATCTCGTGGAAGGTGAAATAAGCACGTCTGTGAAGAAGTCTGTGAACTTCTCTAAAACAGCAGTGCCTTGTAGGGGGACACCTGTGTGCACTGTAGCGGATATCATCTCTCTGCTGTTTCATTCCAATTTTGTCAAAGCTTTTCTGAAAATGGCTTCAGTGATCATAAAAAACCAGCTGATATTTTAGCCTAGCACTGCCTTTAAAAAAAAAAAAAACCTGAGTTAAATTCCAAAAGAGTTCACCTGTAATTTGTCTGTCCACACACTAATAAAACCTAGAATCCCCTTCCTATTTTGATTTCTACCTGATGGCTGTGTTAGTTTGATTCTGATGTGTATTAACACTATTGGACTATTTTGCAAGGTTTTGCCACGTCTTGTATTTTCCACAGGAATTGCACAAAGAAAGGCAGTATTTTTTAAGTGCCAAAACCTGATGGGATGTTTCGCTGGCTCTTTTCACTGGCTGATGGCTTTAGTGGCACATTTCCCTTGTGAGTGCAGGGACTGAAGCCGATCACAGGGGAGACAGATGAGTCACATCTGTATTTGCAAGTTAAACAAGGTCAGAAGACTGTGTTGCCCTGCATGGGCCTGTGATGTTTGTTAGCGTGTTCACTGGACTGGTTTTTGCTCTTGTCAACGAGCACATTTCCAAACTGCCTGACTGTAAGCTGGGGGGATGCGAGGGCTCCCAGGAGACAATATGGATGGAACCACTTGGTTTTGAAGGGAATGAGTGTTTAGCTGTGTAGACAGAAGCTGTTCCAGGCTGCTTTGTCTCAGAGTCTGCAAATAGTGTCTGGCACATTTTATTTATTGCTCCAAACTTAGACTTGGGGTCTGGAAGCTGAAGTCCGAGCAGCTCTAGGGGTGACTGTACCGTATTCCTGTCATTATACAGACTTTTCCTCCACCCATCCTCTGTTTATCTTCCTAGATGTAACCTCGTCAGGGAAGGTATTGATACTTGCTCTTTATTTGTAGACTATTTAGTACCATGTGGTCCTGACCTGCATAGATTTCAGTTAAGATAAAGGCAGTTGAATCTGCTCTTGCCTGTTTGCTTTCAGCTTGCAAAGTTTTCCCTGGCTATAATGTACTGTTAAGGAAGGAACAAAGGATAGCCTCTTAAGAACTGTAAAACCTGCTTCACTTCAGTCCTGGCTATTTAATTTTGTAGGCTTATGTCAGACCCGTAAGGTTAAAAATGTTTCTTTTCTTGTCTTGGCTTGAACAGCAAATGGAATGTTTCAAAGGAAAAAAAAAACGAGTCCATACGAGGCAGGCCAGAGTGATGCAGCCTTGCCTGTTTTTCTTGATCTGAAACACTGTATTAGCTGGAGCACAAAATGGTCTGGCCACCTCTGTTTCCATCCCATTTTTGGATGGAAAGTTGCTCACCAAACAAGAGCAGAAGCAATCATTTACTTCTGAACGGGCAGATTTTTGCTCGTTTTCTTTGCAGCATTACATTTTCTTGGTTAGACTTCCTTGTTTCTTAGACTCTTCCTCCTCCATGAACACCCCCAAAGCAGCAGAGTAAATAATTTTGGCTTACAATGAACAAGTCTCTGAGTGAGAAGTGGTGAATAAACTTTCTGTGTCTTACATGGGGCAGACTTGAACTCTGCTGAAGGGGCCGCATGCAGCAAGGTCAGGAGTGTGATGAAGTATAAGTTTGGAAGGGGAATCTGCTGGAAAGATAGTATAACCCACTGAGTGATAAGTGCTGACAGACTGGCACCCTGGTGTTTGAAGTGCTTTTCCTTGTGGGAGAAGTATGTCTCTGATCCTGTTGTGTTATGGCCAGGCTCAGTCTGTTTTGAAAGCCTATACTGTCTTCACATGGAGACTCAAAAAGATTCATGCTGAATGTGTTTAACAGAACCCTGAATTTTGGGCCATGGTTAAAGCTAAATTTTATAAATTCGATATGGCTTTCCCAAAAGGTATTTATAACAATAATCATAAGCATATGTCAGTACATTTACATTATTATTATATGTTTACAGTAATGTTTTTCTAATACTTCACCATTAAGCAACTGTGTTTAGTGTACTAGTTCACAGAGAATAAAAGTATTAAGTTATGATTTCAAAGGAATGATAAAACAATAACACTGGGGAAGTTCAGTCATCTTAACAAATTGGGAGCATTATTCAATCTGTCCAGGCAGGCTCTTGCACAGTTCCTGTTCTTCTCTGTTTCTTTCCTGTGGGTTTATCTTGAGAATGCTCCCAGTATGGCCACACAGGGAGACAAACTGAAATATGTGAGTGAGACCCAGGGTGGGAGGCAGAAGATAAAGTGAAATGTCCTGGGACCTTCCAGGAGAAAGCTGCTCTGCTCTTTACCCAAACCTCAGTGACAGAAGTAGTATCACAAGCTAGTCAGATGGTTTGACTAATATGAGCTTTTAAAAAAACAGTAGTGATATGTTTTCAGTTCCTTGAATCAGTTTATTTCAGTTACATTTGCAAATTTATATATATAAAAAGAACAGAATGACAAATTCTGTAAATGAAAAAGCTTGAGAGAAAAAAAAAAAAAGAGAGACCTTTTTTACGTTCAGTTTCTAATCTAGGACTGGGACATGCTCCATTTCCTGTATATCAGGACAGCAGTATTCTGCCACTTTTTCAGAAGACTTCTGATTCCTGATGTGGCAGTTCTGTTGTCTGGTCTGGTTCTTTGACAACCACTGCTCAGAACACTTCGATGCTTTGGAAGACAAGTAGGCAGGGGTAGAACCCCCAATAGCATACAGGACGAATCAAGCCTCTTAACTACTTGAATACAGAGGGTATATCTGCATAGACATTTGAATAAAACTGTTTTTATTTTCAATAGTAATTATAAATCACTAGACATATATATCTATCAGGTTTCAGTGATTTGCAGCCATGCTCTCCTCCATTGGAAACAATGATAAATAACTTACAAGTGCTTTCATTATCAGCATCCCAAAAGAACACTGTCTGTACTTCCATTCCTCCACACTCTTTAATGTATATGCACTAGGATGCATTTTTTTGATCATGCAGTCATGCAAACCAGAAAGCATGTCTTCCTCAGGACTCCTGAGTCATTCCTTCAGAGGGTGGACACTGATTGAGAAAGACACCAAGGAAGAAGAAACATTGTCTTGTTATTTTTAAATGAGCTGAGTGAAACATTGCCTTTACTTTTTCTTTGCTTCACAGTTTTACTGTAAGGGGCAGGATCACAGTGTTTTCCATCACATTCATTCCAGCTGTAATTTCTGCAGCTTTTCAGTTCTTGGCCATCTAAAGTTCTCAGTTCATTTGTGATGAAATCCCTGTTGTGCAGACTGACATTTTCATTCATTTCCTCTCAAGTGAGAATACTAGTACAGTAAGGACATGTACACCTAACATCACTGATATACTTTTCTGTCTAAGTAGCAGGAGGATAAGAACCTATTACACAATTTTTGGAGGGATTCTTTACCTGCTACTGGAGAGGACCGTGCTCAGATATGTCAGGGGTGTTCGTGATTGTTCAGCAAAACGCATTATGTAGGGAGTAACTACCTGTAGATTTGGAACTGGAGAAACAAAATAAATTGTTCTGCTAATGTTTTTGCTGGCTTTGGGAGCATTTATTTGGCCTGAGTATAGGGAAATAACATAAACAAGTGTCAGCCTAGACCTACATTTTTCCTCCCGTATAGAATCTGAGCCTTAAGTAGAGTAATGAGAAGGCACTGAGCAGGTCAGGTTGGTAGTTTCACTTCCCGGTGGTTACTGTTCCTCTCTGTTGGTTATGTGTGTATCTTCAAGTGACCAGGCTGCCACCTTCTATTTTTCAGGTACCTGAATTGAATGGAGGTGAGTCTGAGCCTTTGTGATATTATCAAATATTTTTACACTAAAGTAATTAAAGACAAGCTCTACTTCCATTCCAACTATTGGAATGATTGTGCTCACTAATTGTTCTGTCAAAGGAATTTACAACTGAAACTAAGACAAGAAATCGAGTATTTGTCTACTAGTGACTACAAATGTCACCAATATTATAGGGTCATCATGGTCATGAGCCTTTTCTACCTAATTAGTGCAACTTCAGTACCAGCACACACTGTATTGATTCCTCTCTGCATTACTCGGATACAGCTCCATAGGGGAGACTTCATTATCAATCTTTATTATTAATCACTTCTACTTTCATTAAAAAATATGAAAATATTCACAAGGAAGTTAATTGCTGGGAAAAGAAGGAAGGAGGAAAATGAGAATGTGTAATCAGATAATTGTTATTTGCAGCTGTAAGCTTTTCTAAAGTATTGAACATCATTACTGAGGCAAAATAATTGCATTTTCATTTTACCATGTTTAGAAATTGCATGATATCAAGAGGCTTGAAAACCTTCAAAGATACTGAACACGGAAAATATTACTACCATGGGTAATAGTATTCGTACCAGTTTATATATATATATATGATCTAAGTAGACATCTGTCTTCTTAGAGAAGACAAATCAGTCTTCATTTTTAGCGTCATGTGTGGGTCTTCAGAAATTTTTTATCTAAATTAGATTCAGTACAAAGCTTTCGTGTTTACTTTTGCAACTCTTTTGCTCAGGAGAATCAGTTGACCTGATGCGTACCTCTCGTGTGCTGCCCCAGCTCTGTGCCTTTCTAGAGATCCAGTTCATCTTTGTGAAAACAGAGTGAGGCTGTCAGTGTGCAGTTGTTTAAAATAAGCTCCACACTTCACCGATGTGGTGGGTCAGATCATAGTTTACAGATCTACACAGGATTTTAGAAGGAATTCATAGGGACTCCTGTGGGGCTTGACCTTGGTGACAGTGTTATTGACATAACTCATTTTCTTTGTTGCACAAAGGAAATCTAAAATGCAGCCTTATTAAGCAGTCTCACTGAGTTATACAACGGTTACAACTACTTTCAATTATTTTTTTTTTTTTAATTTAAATGTCATTTATTAACAAAATTCCTATTACGGTAATATTCTGTGGAAAGAAATGAACCAACTATCCTGTGCAATTAAGAAGTATTTTTAACTGGAGATTCTGGAATAAATTCCCTACTTTTGCTTGATGAGGAAGATGAAAAGGGAGAAAGTAGTGTGGGGGTAATTCTGTTTTTCATTCAGACACTTCTGCTTTCACGATTGATACAAAAAATTATAAAAAGCTCTACAGAAACTGGAAACTACAATGTGGTTTTGCATTGTGAGTCTATACCTTATATTTTCTCAGTATTAGCACAAATTTAGGCACCACTTAAACAACAAATAGATTGCCAGTTAGTGACACTGCTTTTGTTTTTCTATTCTTTTGATTCTGAAGAATCACTAACTGTATTATGAACGTTATTTTGCAACAAACTTTTCAGGTCTCTAATTGATCACTATTTTGCTGATTTCTTCCTTTTACACTGAAAAAAGAACCATGGTCTTGCATTAAAAAAAGAAAAAAATTGCATATCAGATTATACTGGCTTATTGTATTGAATGTGTTCCCAGAGATATGTCCAATAATCTATCTTGTTGTACAGTGATAGTTTGTAATTAAACTTCTTGTTCCCTGGAGGGCCCTAGTTTTGGCTTCCTAAGAGAGAAAATGCAATGTGATAGATGTATCACTTTTTTTCACTTCAGATGAATGGAACAAATGTCCAGATTTGCCTGAATTACTGCCAACATGTAATCTTTAAAAATTCAAAACAAAACAAAACAAAAAACCTAGCAGTTTGTTTATTTGAAGGAATTCTGCCAGTATTTGGAAGCAACATAGATGCAAGAACAAATGGTTATTTAATTATTTTAAAGCACTAGTATTGTATTTATTGGCCTATTGTTTGTCCTAAATTCAGCTGTTTTCATAATGTTTAGTCTTCTTAATACAAAATGTAAATTCGCAGTTAATATCCTGAGGATTTTTAAAATAGATGTTGCCTTGTCAGATGTCTTTCAGAAATGACTTTGTTGTGACAGTTGCGTCAGACTTGTCTTTTGTTTGCCTATTGTTCCTTAGTCAGTTCACACAGGGTAATCACCTCAGCCACTTCCAACTCTATTAAACCTACTTTACCAAGCCCAAAGTGTTCCTCCCTTCCTCTCCTTTTGCAGGTGCTTCTCGTGGGGATGCTCTGCAAAGTCTGCAAAGGCTGAACAGGGCTGTCAGGTGGGTAAATCAAAATCCACAGCTTGGCTGATGGGGTCTCATAGTGTTTTTGGAGACACATTAGCTCAGTACCTCAGTCATGCAGGAGCCTTGCTGGGGCCTTGGCTGTGGCTGATGGTACATCTCTGTCAGAAAGGCAGCACTGCCTTTTGGTCACCCTTGGAAAGCTCTGCTTTTATTTTGAATGCTCTAATTAGTGGAATTAGTGCATAAGCATTTTACAGGCAACATCCTGCCTGGAACCATATGTTGGACAGCACTGAACTAGAAGATACACTCTGGGTCGGGGTTAGTCTGACACACAGGAAAGAAGAGAAGGGTTCTTGCAGAGTTGCGAAATTTTCTGTCCTCCAACTTGGAGATGAGGCTGGGCCAGATCCCAGTGCATGTACCCATCAGTTCATTACTTGCTTCTAGAACAGGCTCTTTGAGAGTTCAGTTAATTTTTTGTTGTTGTGGGTTTCTTTGTTTGTTTGTTTTTTGGTTTTTGGTTTTTTTTCTCTCTCTCTTTGGATATACCAGGGAGTCATAGCTAGCTATCTAGCATTCTAAATTCAACATCACTTTAGAATTAGGTGCTTAACATGAGCACAGAGGTTTTGGGTCTCCTGTGACTGAGTTTATAGTGTCTTTGGATAAGGCAGTCTGCCAGCTGCAGGTATGCCTATTCCCATTCAATTTTTGCTGTTTAGATACTGAATAATTCCAGTGTAATCTAAGTGTGCCTCCAGTTTTTAAGAAGACTGCCATAGGGGCAATAACCCCTCCCATCCCAATCTCCATGGTGTCCCTGGCATAGTCTTGCGCCAGCTGGGCTGGACACAGCTGAACACAGGTGCAGTGGTGGTTTGGGCCATCACTTGCAGGAACAGGTGCTGGCCTTGGTTGCTAGTTTAGCTCCATCATCCTTCCTTGGTGTCACCTACCCTTCCTCTCCCTGTTCTCAGCCCCAGCCATCCCCCCCAGACCAGGGCTCATCCTTGCAATGGCTTGTTGCAGCTTCCCAGGCAGTGTCACCCGGTCCCTGTCCTTGCTGCCTTCTTCGCCCTGTCAGGCATGTCCGTGACAGATAACAGCATTGTTTCCTAGCCTGATTTCTGGGATTTCTGGCCATACCTCCTGCCCCAGAGTTTGGCAATTGCCCTTGCACAGCATGCTGAACTCTCTATGGCCAGCTTGAGGGATTTCTCAACTGCAGCGTGCTGTGGCATGGTACAAGGATCTGCCTTCAGTTAGCTCAGGAGCACAGCTCCAGACACGTGTTTGGTTCAGCAAATGCTATTTGTTTGCTGGGTGATGATGTTTTTCTAAGCTTATGCTTTATTCATAGCATGGCTGACGTTTCTGCAAGAGGTGGTGATGTGTCTTTGGGTCTTAGTTCTTTAATGATTTTGGAAATACACTTCAAGCAGCTATAACAGTGCACATTTGATAACCTATGTATGAGTAAAATTACAGTGATAACCAGGGGCTTATGAATTAAATTAAATAAATAAAGTCACTAGGTTTTAAAAACAATATGACTTTACTGTGATGAAAGGAATAATTTTGATTCAAGGATGGAATAGATCTTGCTTTTAAATTTAATTATATGGTACAATTTTGTGATTATCATCGTGGGATTACTCATGGGATTAAAATGCACATCTCTTAAAATGAAAAGTAGAAATACAGATTTTTAAACATTTCATTTCAAGATCACTAGGTACATTATTACCTCAGCTACAAGATAATTTCATATTTGGTCTGATCCTCTTTGATCTCTAACAGATAGGAAACAGCTTTCAGTAGTCTCCCTTCATAATGTTTCTTGTTCAATATTCCCATGTCTTGGACTAAATGGCTTCTATTGAAGATGTGCAGTGGCCCAAGTGACCGTATTTGAGCTCTGAATTTGTTGTATCTCTCTTCCTGTTTCTTGGTTTGGCCTCTTTTCAGATTAATAATGTGAGACTAGATAAGCTTCAGGAAAAAAAAAAAAAAAGGAAAAAAGAAAGTCTATTTCATCATATTAACCCAATGATAATACTATGCAGCATCAGAAGAATAAAGCTGTATGTGTCTGCAGAGCCCTGAGATGAATACTGGTTTTTAAACCTGGAGATTTATATTCCTGTAGGAATGTGTCATATCAAGGGCAGCAGATTATAAGGGCAGCTGTAGTTATCATTAACAGGCATAAGTATTTGAAGGAATTTTGATATTTCAACCATGGTTTAATATCAAAGGTCTCCTTTGTGAAATATGCCAACCAAAATACAGATGACAATTGACTGCTACTTTTGGCTTCATTAAAAAAAAAACCCAAGAAAACAAAAACAAACAAACAAACAAACATAAAAAAACCCAACCAAAAAACAACAACCAAAAAAACTTCTTGAGTGTGTTATATTTTTAATATTTAAGAAGTAAGATCATAATAACCTGGAAACTCATACTCAGGTGCTGTGAACCACAAGAGTTTCTTGTGGAATAAAGAATACCTATCCATACTGTGTATGTCTGTATCTGAGTGTGGATGGGTTGCTTTTCTGTGAATCTTGCACCTTTTATATCCTTAGATTGTTATGAATAGAAGAACATTAAAACCACTTTAAAATTCCTTTTACACTGACAGAATTTTGGATCAAATACATTGAAAGAAATAGAGAAGTGTGGGCATTTCTGAGATTCTAGAGTTCACATATTACCAAGCAGTACAGTTCGCAATTGCTGTATTGAACTTTCCTTGTCCAGTAATATGGAATAGAAAAATAAGATTTTTATATAGTGTCTAAAAGCCTAGAAAATTAATAGTTTGAAGTACTGCCTTCAGCTTTCACAAATTTCATGGAGAAGTGAAGACTCACCACAATAAAGGAAGTGTTCAATAGCTATGTGTGATTGACCAAAGCAGTTTCATTAGTGTGTTGGGGGTTTTTTTGTTGTTGTTGTTGTTTGTCTGTTTGGTTTTTTTGTTTTTAATATAATTCAAGCTGTGCTTTTGCCAAATACCAGTCTCAGAACTTTGCACCCTACATTCTGACAAGAGGCAACAGTGTAAAAAGTGGTGGGAAGAGAGACTTCAGCAATATATTTCCTCCTTTTGCCATTCTCCCAAAGCAAAACTTGGAGTCTCTCTGAAGCCATTTGCCAGCATTTGCTATTAATCTGCAGCCTATATCTACATACTATAAATTTTTTTGAACCATATTCAATGGGTCATTTAAATAAGTCTGCTGTCCAGCCATTATTCATGTGAGAAGCAATGCAACCAAACTGTATTGTGATTTTCCTACTGCAAAATATTGTCCTTTTTTTAATTTATTTACTAATATTTTATTTTTCTGGAGGCAGAGTGGATGCAGACACAGTACCTGCCAAACTCACAGAGAGACTGCAGACAGAGGTTCCAGTTTTTTAAGTTTCCAGGGCTTTGTGCATTCAGATTCAGGCATTCTAACTTTGAACATGCCATTTATATCTTATAGCCATTTAATCTGGAAGACAAAAGTCATATTGGCATGGAGGAAAATACAGGAATGCAGTCTCTAAGCCCATGAAAGAATGTCACTGCATTACAGCAGCTTAACAAGTTATCATACATCAGCTGAAGCACTGTAATTGTCTGTCTATGCACTTGAGCTTGCCCAGAGTGAGGTAAACATCCATATGCTCCAGGGATTACTCATTAAATGAAGCATTATGTTTTAGTACTGAGAAATCTCTGCTGTCCTTCCATTGTTTTCTACTTTAAAGACAAATTTCTTTGGCATAAGACTAATTTTAATTATGTGATTTGCTGTGTGTATATGTTGGATGTTTTTCAAGTGCTCATGCAGACTGTAGACAAACACATACATGTGTGCACACACAACATTTTCCCTACTATAATTTGGTATTTCTGGCACTTTGCAATAGTAGGGTCAAAGCCAAACTGTAGCTACCTCTGGAAAATCTTAAAAGTAGCTGTAATTGAAAAAGGTGCTGTAACTTTTCTGTTTTAAAAGCTAATGAGGACTTTTTTTCCAGAAAGTGTATGCTTTCTGTCATTGCTTCAATGTTAGTTTTTGATAAATCGAGAAACTTTTGAACATGTGTATTTTTTGAAACAATTCTGAAATTCATTAGGCAGTGACAGAAATGCCTTTGCATTATAGTGATCCACTGCAGATACTAACTTAACTTGAAATTTGACTTTTGATAGATAAAATGGAAAGAATGAAATGATTCTGAATTCTAAGTAAATAAATAATACTAATTCGATCCTCTGAAATAATTACAGTTTATAACTGAATTGAAAACTTTGTTTTTGTTTGAAAATGAAAGGAACTTTTTTGATAGGGTTCACTATTGTATTTCTGTGAGCTGTAACCCCTTTGTACATTTCCTACCCCTCATGATTCACTCTGTTGCTAAAGAAGTTGTGTTCTGACAGGCCTTTAAATTAATGCCTGTGCCTGTATGAAGCACAAGTATGGAGTACATGAAGTACAATTGTTTTAAGTATTCATATTTGTCTACTGTTGCACTAAAATCTAACAAACTCAAAGGAGAAATCCCTTTCATGAGCTGTAAATTTCAAGTTCTGACCTATTGACTTCATGAGAGTAAAAATCCTCCAGTGGGAGTAAGATGTTCATCATGTCTTAACATAAAAGTCCAAGAGTCAAGGAAACCCCTGGCTGAAATAAACAAGCAGCTCATCCAGTCTGCCATTCTGGCAGCAAGAGTGGGTAAGACCAGATGTTTCTACAGAAGGCATAAATCTTCACAATTTTACTGTTCTGTATTGCAAGATGGTGTTTCTTACATCACTCACACCTTGAAACATGAAGATTAATAGAGCTTATAACTCTTTCTTCATAGTCAATTTGTAGCATAAATCTTAAAACACATTTCTTAAATTATTCAATAATTTTAAGAGCAGAAGATTTTAAAGATACATTATCAGCTGGTGCAAAAGTAAAACCATTCACCCCCATGCTGCCTTTACTAGAGTAAAAGTTGTGGATATGAGAAAACCTGACCATTTCAGTAAACTAAAAGTGAATTTTACTGCAGTGTGAGAGAGGCCAAGGGTCTTGTCAAGGAGAGATGCGACAGAGCTCCCCAACTGCTGGGTGCTGGGATGCCTTTTTCATCCTACCTGCCTGAAGGTATTCACAAGTTCGTGTGGGAGCCCTTCTGCAACTGGTGTGGAGCCACTGATGACTGTGAAACCTGAAGGGTTTCTCTTTCACTGATCTCACCTCTGGTTTTGCCCCGCCCATGTATTTGCCAGTCTTGGCAGAAACTTACTTTGTTGAATTGAACTTACTTTGTTCAAAGCTGGTCCTGGATTCTCACCAAAGATTTAGTTGTGAAATATTGTATCTCATCTTGTGCTGTGACCGTAGCAAGATATTTTTCTTTGGCAGCAAATACTCATTAGAACTGATGACTACTCTCACCTTCTTAACTTTCTCTTGACCAATTTTCACTTAATTTCCCACTCATTCCGTGACACGATTTTATGCAAAATAAAATAATGAGGTAGCATGCGTAATGCCTCTAGTGTTGAAACAGTTGGATGATCATCACAACTAAATCAGAATTTTCGGGTTTTTTATTGCCCAGTGGGATCTACTTTCTGGCTAATGTTATGAAGGTGGTGGTGTATGAGGGGAAATTAATACATTATCACATTGCACTGTTGGTATTGGAAGTGGTTCTTCACACATGGGGTAGCAGACATATAAAATTGTTTGCCAGATGGTGTTGCAGATGCAAGAATTTTACAAGGGCTCAAAGGGACGCTGGACAAGTACTTGAATGTGATATCTACTTGGGGTTGCAAAATAGACAGGCCACAATAGGCTCAGGAAATCTCCTGAGCTGAAAATAGATGGAGAGAAGGGGGAGCACTAAGGATGGGGAAATATCATATATAAATGTTCTATAATTATTCTTCTTACTGTTGAAAAGAGACCACTAGACTGGATGAGCCTTCAGTCTTGCCATTACAAACATTTTTATATTCTTACTTAAGTAACGAGCTGTTGTATGAGAGGATTTTTCTGGAACAGGAAATGAATGTTGAAGGTGGAGAAAACCCAGAACTGCTTAAATGTAGAAAATTAGTAATGTGTATTTTGGTCCATATTGCTAAGGAAAGAAAATTGAGATAAAACTTTAATGCTGAAAGAAGATCAAATGTGATTACTTGTTCAGTTACTGACTGCATAGGTTTGCAGCCTTGCCTTTTTAGCTTTTATATTTCACCTGATGTTACTGTGAGGAACAGATCTTCATTGGTTTTGTGGTGATTTCTACTGGTAGTTCTCCAAGTACATATAGAAGGCATTTTCTGATGTAGCTGCATATCTTGTACATCCTACATGCTTCTTTCTAAACCTGTAGCGGAACTTAAGTTCTATAACTTGCACTACAGTACACATATACTATTGATAAAAGCTGTAGCACTATGTCTGCTAAAGATATTCTTCTTTTTCAGAATGGGGATCCTTACGTGGAACAATTAAAAGAGGCATGGTCAAGTTATAGTTCATGAGTCAGTCTAGTGACTCATGATACTGAAATTTATTATGCACATAAGGCATTTATTTTAATCTTGTTTTTTTAAATTTGTCTCATCCTTTGTTAGGGTTGGCCTTGCATGCTGGATTCTTATCTTCTTATTGTTTTGTGTTTTTTAATGTTTACACATGTACGTCTTAAAAACAAGAATGTGGCTGAAGTGCCTCTAAGAAACAGATGCCAAGGCTTGAGTGGGCTTTTTGAATTCACTCACTCTGCACATCCTGACTACCAGAGCTGGGTTATATTTGTAAATCTCGCCAGAAAGAGATGACTTTCTTATCATACATAAAATTTAAATTTGCATCTGGCAGAATTTTTTTCGCCAAAAAAGTTATGGTTATCATTGTTACTATTGCTGTTTTAATAGTATTAGGATTAATGATGATGGTGAAAATTATAACTGTCCTTACTCCCAAAATTGCTCTACTTTACATTAAGAAGACCAAAACTGCTGCAGTGCTTTTCTTTGCATATTTTAATGTTTTGACAGACAATATCAGCTACAGACTTTCATCAGCCATCTGAAGTTACTGCTTGCTGATCATTAGCATGACTACAACCCATGAGGTTATAGATACTCTGAAACCATTCAAGAAAAAGTGCTGTGAGAAGGTATTTTTCCAGAAAGTCCATCTGTAAGAAAGACTGCTATTTGCGTCCTCCCAGTTTATTAGTGGCGTGAGACAATAGCAATTTTAACAATCATTTTCCTTGTACGAGTTATTAGTCATCTGTGTTCTTTTGAGGTGATATTTTCAGTGTCCCTTTTTTCTTTTTCTTCTTTTCTTTTTCTTCTTCCACATTAATGGCACTTCTGTCACCATATGGCTTAGTTGTTTACAGATCTCCAGAATACAAAACTCACAGTTTGCATGTATGTTTCTGTTTTTCTCGGGGTGCAGAAAAATGTGACTATTTTGTGTTTCCTAGAAAGGGAGTTGTGAGATCTCAGCCCGCATTGCACATTACACAGAAGGAATCAGTAATGAGCTCTTTCTGTGCCTCAGGAGGAGCACAAAGCAGCTGGAGTGGGACTAAGGGTCTAGACAGCTGAGCTCAGTGGGGATGGAGGATGGTCAGCACTACACAGAAAATGTTCGATAGCTTGTCAATTCATGACCCTGAGGTCTGAGAGGCTTCCATTCCCTCAGACAAATGCTGATCTCCATTAATATGAATGGTTGAACTTCATTTGACATCAGTCAGTCCAGGCTCTGAGTGCAAGTACATTATTCCCAGTGCCATTAATGCGAGTCACATACCCCAGCTGAGCAGACAAGGGAAGCAGAGTTTTCAGTAGTCATTGTTGTTTTGCTTTTGCAGGACTGTGTGAAGGTGGTCAATAGGTTTATTCCTCATGACTGATTATCTTCAAGATATTTGTTGCATTTTGTGAAGTTCATCTGCAACCTTGTGCTTGCTTCTTAAAACTGATATGCTGTGTCATGTAGCCCATTTGACTGGGTAGAAAGAAGCATGTCATGTTTAAGATAGTGACACTGATAATTAGCTGTTAATATCTAATTTCACTCTTTTTTTTCACTTCAATTCCTCCTAGAATATCTACTGAGTACATTTAGCATCAGCTTCCCCAGCTGAAAAATTAGGGATGCATTTCCTTTGCAGTGATTCAATGATGTATGTACTAGTTACTGTATATTTTAATTTGAATGTTTGAAAGGTATTATATAATTTTTGAAAACTGTATCTTAGTAGCGTTTTACTCTTCTCTAGGCACAGGAGTTTTGATTTTGCATTGTGACTTAAATATACAATAACTAAAAATCAAGGCTTAAGTTGCTTAATTGGTTGTCACATACCTCATTTTAGAGGTGATTACCATTTAGTTTGCTGAAGGACCCAAGGACTCAGATTCCTTTTGAACAGCCAATATCTATTTTTTCTGATGACTTATTCATAGCAGTTTGGTTTTTCCAGTTCCTTGTGAGGAAATTGCCCTTCATAGGATCTGTCCATGTAAGGTTGTTGTATAATGCATGCTCATTTGCTTAGTTATATTTGTAAGCTCCAGCTGTGCCCATCACTTGCTAAATCTGTCATTGAAGGATTTTGTTTTAAATTCTGCCTGTCTTTGTTTTCAGATGTCTCTGAATTCCTTCCTGTGTTGAGTCACAGCTGTGAAAAGAGAAATCTCCCTCTTTAATTCAAGGGTTCGGTGGTTTAAAAGCACTAAAGCCTGGTGGGGAATGGCTTAAGGAAGATAGTTAATCATGGTGATCCCAAGGCTTCATAAACTTACACAAGACTCATCTGACAGGAAGAGTCCTGGATATCTTCAAGTCCTGGCTTCTTTGAGGAGTGGCTGTTTTACCAGGGAGTGGAATCCTCTATGGAACAAGCACCTGTGGTGTGTCTTTGCCACCTGCTCAGCCATGGCTATGGAAACACAATCTTCTCCACTGCATCTCTTTTCCTAGCTAAGCCAGTGTGGAGCCCAAATCCTTTCCAGTAATTTTTTTTTCCCCACAGCCTTGAGAAATATTTAATGTGGTAGCTACAATGGCTTCCACTTGTTGGTGCCACTGGCAGGAAGGAGTTGCTGATTTGGACAGAAAAGAGAGGTCAGCCTGGAACATGCAGATGGTCTTGTCTTCTGGGTGAGCAGAAGTCATTGGCTTGGTTTGGGTGTCAACAGTTCATCCAGTGGCATTTCTCACCCAGCTTCTTCTAACTCCAGTGGGGGAATCCTGGGAGAAATCCCCTTCTTGTCTCATCAGTGCAGGCAAAAGCCTTATTTCACATACTGTGTTAATAATTTTGACACTCAGTTCTGTGGTTAGTTTTCATCGGATGGGCAAACCAGGACCACGTGGATGAACACTACCTGGCAGCTGTGAGATACTGAATTAAGTTACAGAGATAATGCAGTGCCTGCCCCTATGCTGTGTGTACTTCACTTGTCCTATGCATACGCTGCTGTTCTTGATACCAGGGTTTATGATCTGCCTGTGAATCAGTTCTTGAATTGCTGCAGCTTTTGGACAGTTTTAGAAAAGAAAAGCGATCCTGTTTTCAGTCAGATTTTAGTAGTAGGGTAGTTGATTCGTAAGCAGATCAGTTAGGCATTGCCCTTATCAGAAGAGTCCTTGGGAAGATAAGATGACTAGAGAGTAGAACAAGTCATTTGATGGCTGTCAGGCATCTAAGTTTAGGTGGAAGGGTGTTGTATGTTGAGCAAGACCTTCAGTGTGTGATTCAGTTCATTTATTCATTTGTCCATTAACTGCTAAAGGAAGTAGTAGAAAAATTAAGGTTGAAGGAGACATTAGGAGGTCATATGGTTTTGTTTGTATTTCAAAGAACGGATAACTTCAGCTTTGGATGAGATTGCTCAGCTATGTCCAGTCAAGTTTCAAATGTCTGCAAAGATGGAGAATCCACGACTTCTCTGAGCTCCTGTTACAGTATTGACGCTCCTTGTAGGGAATGAAACCTCAGAACTCCCTCAACATTGAGATTGCCTCATCATCTTAGGGGACAAATGACTGCTGGGGAAAAGGAAATTAGAAGTGGTGTTTTACGTCCTACCTTTTTTATATTGGTCTTCTGGTTATGGAAACTAACTGGTTAACCATCAAAAAATCTTTCCTTTTTTTCAGTGAAATACTGATTCATCTGTGTACTCTCTATCCTCACTTTGTCCTCACAAGACAAAGGAAAGTTACTGTGGTTTTAAACCAAAGTGGAGGTATTTCTGTGTTGAGTGGAGGAGGTGATACCTGAATTCTTGGTTTCTTTTTCAGCATGGCTGTTTCGGATTCCAGGAAATGTCGTGATAGCACCCTTCTCAAATCAGCTTAAAAAAACTATTGCACCAAATATAAATTGATTTCTGCTGTGACGCAAACAGAAAGTTCTTTGAGGGTCTGATAGTAGCATGTTGTAACCCTTGAAAATAGTAAAACTGATGATCCGGGGACACAGGACTGTTAAAGATTTGATAACCTGCTGTCTGAACTCATGCTGGCAGCATGTTATTCCTTACGCAGCTCTGTGAAGTTCTTTAGAGAAAATGAAACTGTGATTGCTTGTAATTTTCTGCAGTTCGCACAAGCACTTAAATCAAGAATAAAACACTGGAAGAAGTGATATTTGAGTCATGGATCTCACTGCAGGAGTCAAAAGTCTGTTGTGCCTGTGGAGAAGTTTGGCTCTGTGACTAAGGGGATGTGGGTACTGGTCCTGACTGCTAGTGTGACCTTATCCAAGGGATGTCATCTCCTATGGTAGCATTAAAAGAAATCCAATTAACTCCTGATGACAAGGATAGAGGATAGAGAGTAGAGCCATTAAAGCTTTTAAACTGCTCAGATGCTGTAATGTTGAGTACCTGAGGGAAACCCATCAAGAGGAATAGGTCCGCATTGAGTCAGTGACTTGTATAAGCTCACAAGTGGGATTTTTTATAGAGGCTCTGCTGATTCCCTGTCACACATACTCCAAATTTAAATGAAATCAAATGTTTAAAAAAACTAGGAAGGAAGCAAATGTGTTCAGCCCAACAATAAAATAACTGGGTTAATGGGCCAACACAGATCACTGCACTGCAGTGTACACGTTCGTATGTGTATCATTTTACATTCTGGCTGCACAAAATGTTGATCCAAAATTAGTTGGACAATGGATTAAAAAAACCCTCCTCCAAAAGAGTTCAAGCATATAGTCATGAATTATTAAATCAATTTGTTGGAAGTGTAAATTAAAATCCTTCTGGCATGTCTTTCCCTATAGCGTGGTTTATGTATTAAACCCTGAAGACTGTGCTGTACAGAGTTCACTGACAGTGCATCAAATAATGAGGCCATACATTGATGAAAGGAATTTTAGGAAAATATGCCATTGGATATATAGCAAACATATTTGATCAAAGCCCAGCTGCCATATGAAGTACACATTTTTTAACCATTGCTAAACTGTGTTAGCCTGAATTCTTTTGAAAACTATTATTTGACTTTTACACAGCTGACAATAAACTAAGTAGTACTGGCAGTTAAGGAAACATCCTATCAGGATTTGAAAAACAGAAATAATCCAAAAAAAAGTTTAATTATATTAAGATGCCTACTACAACATGCAGTTGCCTCTACTTAACATTTGTAACATTCTGTTTTTCTCTGAGAGTGTCATAGACTTTAGATACAGCTGGGGAATCTGAGAGTGCCTGCAAGCATTTAAAAAAAATTACAAACTATTTGGCAAGACATTAACGCTTACATCAGATAATCTAGCTACAAATTTTAGCACAGTAAAGCATTGGCTGTGAAATGAAATGAACATTATAAATATTTCTGTAAATGTAAATATTTGTTCCTTTATTTCTTTCTGCTTTGGGGAGGGTTTGTTTTGGGGTTGTTTTGGTTGAGTTTTTGGTTTAGAAGGGTCTTCTGGGTTGTGACTGTGTGCATGGTCTGCAGGTTCAGCCTGCACACAGAGTTGGCTGGCTGGTGGTGCCTCAGATGCGTGTATGGCTGAAATGTGTAATATATTGTTGTATAGTGTACAATTAATGGAGCCATCCAGCACTAGGAGCTGGCTGAGATCTGGATGGCTTGGATCAAGGACAGAAGAGCCCCAACTACTTGCATCTGCAGATGTATCCGTGCAGACACCTTGCTGGCTGTACCCTTTCACTGTTACCCACCTTGGTGCTGTATCGTGCAGAGCAGTAAGTCTGGATTTGATATATGACAGATTTCACCAGAGTGCTACACTACCTTCTCATCAAGCTGGGTTTTTCATAAACGTACAAAAGGCATGGTAGGGCAAGTTCAAGTAACTAATATGTAAAATACCCCGTTGCCACTAGTTACTGGTAACCCCCAAAAATATCAGCTAATTCAGACTTCTGGTCCCTGCTAGAGGACTCGTGCTCCACTTATGCGTATGTTGGAAGGTCTCCTACGACAGGAAATAGAACAGTTTTTCCATAGCAAAACACTGGCAAGAATTCCTGGAGGTGAAAAAGAGACTAATCCTTCCTTTGTGTTGGCCATTGTAGGTTTATGTTTCTTCCAGCAGAAGAATGGTGGTTGCAGGGTCAGTGGTTTAGCTGGCTTGACAGTGCTGCCTGGGGTTAATTCAGGCTGTGGCAGGACAAATGCAGTCTGCTAGGGTTTAAATGCTCAGGAAAATCTCCCCAAAATGAGCATTTATTTTCTCTGATGGCCATCATGACAATTTTCTGGCTTTTCGGTATTTTCTCAAAAGCAGGCCAAGGCTGTTCCACAGGCTAAGCTTCCTGCAAGTGTTCTCTCCCTGTCTCCTTCACTCAGAGCTGAGCCAAACCACCCCAAGTGCTGCAGGTGGTGACAGACATTTCAGAGGAAAATTCTCTGTCTCTCTTTGAAACCCTTCAGACGTCACAGTACTTGGCAGAAAGTGGTTTCCATCTAGTCTACCTTTTCATTAATGTCTCTAGGAATTTTCATGCTACTGCCTTTTTCTTTTCTTGGATACCAAAGTTACAAAATTCATCTTAGAATTGCTTTTCATAGCTCTAGTGGTTTTTCTGGTCTTCTGGGGAAACATGCTGTATTTAAAATAATGTAACACTGAGGTTTGGCTTAGGGCTCCTTTTGATTCTTATGTGTTGCTAAATCGTGCCTTACACTGCTTTCTTCTTTGGCTTCTGTTTGGGTTTATAAAGAGCCTATGGAAAGCTGTTATTATGGACGTAATACCTGAAGTCATAGTTCCTTCCTCAAAAGAAAACAAGAAAAAACAAGAGGAAAAAGAATCTGTAAGAGATGCATATGCATCTAACTTTAGAGTGAAAGGCATGTTGATATTTCTGTGCAAAGAACCCGGCTGCACATCTGACTGGTGGGACATTTTATTTATGTGCCTACCTCCTCTTGGCAGTATCATTATTACATTATCAGATGACAAGTTGCTTTCCATCCCATCCTTTTTCTTGAACAACAGATACTGTGTTTGAGAAACAGTCTATAGAATGTAAAAAACCCATGAGTAGGATTTTTTTTTTTTTTTGAGGAGACGCAATATACAAATAATTAGGGTTAGAGAATAGCATTTGTTTTATCCTCGGTCTTGGATTTATGTTATATGTCCAAAAGATTTAATGCCACAGATAAAATTTCTCAGAATCACCATTTGTAATGATACATAACATGTCTGTGTGCATGTCTGTCTATCTGCCACTTTCTGAAAAGATTGCTTCTGTGTCTGTGTGAAATCTTTGGGTGTAATCCTGACCTCACTGACATAGACCTGAAAAATATCCTGGTATCTTCTGAGGATGAAGTGCTCATTTCCTATGTGTATAATTTTAGGTGCCTGACAGTAAATTTCATGGTCAGATAAGCTCTTCAGAGCAGTGTGACACAGATCACTCTGTAAAGATTACCCATTTCTACCAGTGTTTATCTCCAAATAGACTACATGCCTGTTAGAAATGCTTCCACCAGTACATTCCCTTCAGAAAGATGCAGAAAAGTATGAAAAAGTAAACAAAATAAGAGTTCCTTCCTTCTACTTCTCTCAAGTTTCACTTCCTTAGTCACCATTTTTACTTTAGTTTGAATTCATCTCAATGTACAAAAAATCCAGCATAATCCTTAAATGTATTTTCTCTGTCTGTTGGAGAGCTTTATTTATTATCAGATGGTTCTTTGCAATAAAAACAGATTTTTTCCTGTCTTTGTTCCCTCGGTTGCATCCTCATTGTCTCTCAGACCCTTCATTTTTCTTTGCTCTATTTGGTTCTTCTCAAGGGGGAATCAGAGCAGTGATTTTTCTTGCCAAGTTATTGGTGTTGAATGGATAGTGTATAAATCCTGTGAGAAGCTCAGTAAAAGTGAAAACTTTTAAAGTTTTGTAAAACTCATTGTAAGCTGGGTTATGCTTCTTATGAGTCTTTGCTAATCATTTGGGTATTTAACAATAGCGAAGACTGCTCTATGGCAAAACCTCATCTAAACCAGGTACACTAAACCCAGTGATATAAGCAAAAAAAAAAAAGAAAAAAAGATCACCTACTCTAGGCTCACATCATGTTTTTTGATTGTACCATTGTCTTTTTATTAATTAATTTTTCCTGGTGTTGGGAAGTGAGGCAATGCTGATCTGGGGTTTATGTAAAAAGCAGTATTTTTCTGACTCCTGAAAGAGAACATTTTCTGGACTATAAACAGCACAAACCCTACTTAATAAGTAGGAGAATAGTGATGAATAATACTGTTTACCAGTTCTTGGATGGAGTTAACTGAGATTTCACAATGAAGAGAAAAGCATCTTCTGCCAAATAATATATCAACAGACCATCTATCTAAGTGGTACAAGAACATAGTTTCATTGTGCTCTGGATGAATGTCATCTTTGTTATTGCAGAACTAAGTTAAGAATATTAAGTAAGTCTAAAGATGCAATTTTATTTTTAGTCTATTTGATTTTATAAGTTACTAATCTGAGTCATGTATGCTTATAGTTTTCTCTCTTATTAACAAAGACAATTCAATATCCAGTTCATGATTATAGTACAGTTTTGAACCACTCAACAGTCAACCATAGTAATTTTTCTTTTGGAATATCTATGATAATTTCAAGGTGAGGCATCTACATAATGCATTGGACACATATTTGTATATTTGTAGTTAAAGTAACATGCTTTAAATTTGTGTGCATATATATAAAGTACCTATACTTAATGAAGAGATCATAAAGAGATAGGGTACCTTTCAATAAATTTGAATTGTAGGTGGGGTAATTTTTGTTTCTTCTTGTAGGTGATTAGTTTTAAATCTTTTAAAGCAGTATGTTTGTCTGACAGGCCACTCATGCTATTTTATTGATGTCTAGAAGGGACATCTTTTGCTGGCTTCTGACTCCATAGACAAAATAAAACCTCAAGATCTCAAACAAGGATAGATGAGGAAAAGAAAGAAAAACTCTGGCATCAGTGATAGTAAATTAGATATTGAGGCTACATGGCCTAAGCAACTTACTCATTAAGTTTTTTAATGAATTTATAAGCTTATAATGACTAGGTTGCTCTAGATTTTCAGTTGTCACAATTTGCAACAGTGCTATTAGATTCACTAAAACTGAGCCGTAACTGTTTATTTGAATGTAAAATTCTGAATTTTAAAATGACCTTGGAAACCTAGTGTTGGAAACAGGTTTTAAATTATCCTCCAATTCCATAAAGGTTTTTATTTTACAGAACTAACCAAGAGTTACATGAATACAGTTAAAAAAGTGTGTGTTTGCAGATGGGTCACAGTCCTTTCAGCTCTGGACTTCATGACGCCAGGAGAAGTCGGAAACTACACAGTATTTGTGAATGCAAGATTTTGCATTTAGATAGGTTTGAGCTGAACGATCTGAAAAAGCTCCCATAAGCACAGAACTCCTTACTGTCTGTGTGTTTGAGAAGGCTGAAGAGCTCTGTTTATTGCCACAAAGGGCCTGGAATAAATTATGTTTAGTAAATTGGCTCCAGGTTTTCTTGTTTCAGACAGTAGCTTCAGAGCAATCTGTTTTATAGGCTCCACTAAATCTGACCAATTGCAGGGAGGTGACACCTCATTTCAGAGACGTGACATCACACATGTGCCAGTCAGGTCCAGCCCCTCTCTCTGTCAGGATGGCCGGGCACCAGCAGTTCAACTTTCTGTCTTTTGGCAGTTTAACCTACAGCCTGTTCCGAATTTATGGGCCCCGCAGGGAGGGCCTAGCAGGATGGAGCCAGGCTGCTCAGCCCCTCCTCAGCCTTGTGCCTCCCACCCCTACATGGGGCAAATAAAAGCTTCTTTATTCCACTGGAAATGCCCCTGTTTCAGCGAGGTGTATGCCTGGCTTCCTTCCCTGGTCGGTCTTGCAGGTGATAATTAACACAGTGCAGTGCTATTTCCTAGCTGAAGCCAAGGTCGGAAACCAGCTTTAGCCTCAGCATTTTTCATTTCAGACTCTTTTTCCTCATTTATTTTGGATCTGTTCATGGTGAGGAAGTTTTACAATGTGTTGGTCCTTAGCTGAAGTATCGAAGAACTGAACAAACCAGTAATTTTTCCTTCTCTGACCAAATTCTTCTTACTTTTGAGGGGAGGAAAGAATGGGGGAGTCAAATTTGAGTTTAGGTTTTATGTTTTATTTCTGCTCGTGGAACTGTTTGCTACTGAGCTGCGTGACCGTGGGTCTTTTCAGCACAGGACACTGATTGACATTGCATGTGTTACAGAGAGGAAGGGTATTTCCTGAAGATTAATGGCAAGTTAGTTGGCCTGAAGTTCATTAACCTGAGCTAGACTGTTGGAAGGACTCTGTGTGGAAGCTGGAATTGTATTAGAGGATCATCATAAACTAAAAATATATGTGACAATCTGGCCAGATTGCAATGAATCTAAAGACAGGACAGGGTTGGCTTGAGCTCACAGAGCAGCTGCCTCCAGTGTAAACTAACCGCCTTGTGAAAGCAAATGGTTTTTCACAGACATTATTCAAATAAAAGGGGAAAGGGAAAAAAAAACCCAACCAAAAAAAAAAAGGAAGGTTCCCCATTAGCAAAAAAAGCCTACATAAAAGAGTGAGGTTGTGAGCTATGGCCAAAGGCCTGAGTTTGGTGCTGATTCTCAATCAATTCAGCAAATGACAGTGCATTGATGCAACTGTTTTTTTAGTCAAATTTAGTCCTGATTCTTCACAGTTATTTGCCTCAAGAAAATGAGCCCCATATCCTTTGGTGAGTTCCCTGTTGGCTGAGGCCCAGACCTTCAGGCCATGACTTCTCAACATACTTGCAGTGAGACTGGCTCCCTCTTAATTGCTTCTTTTTGAAGTATGGTTTGTCACTATCATCCTGCTGAAGATGAACAGGGCTGGTGTCTCATCTTCATATATTCTTCCCCCTCCTCCCCTCTCCTTCTTTTCCCCTTTTTCACCTCTAAATAAATTTCTTAAAGGCGATTTAACCCTGGGATAGTCTAATCCACTTTAGTCCTTCGTGGTCCACCCTCAAATAGGTGTGTAGGCACAGAAGAAGTAAGGGTGTTCTCTTAGGATCTGATACTGTAATAAAGGGAAGAGAAAGCTGAAACAGGCATTTCATGTTTGTCTGTTTTCTCTCCATGTCATTTCATGAACATGTACTCACACTTGGCCAAGAGTAGTGCATTCAGACACTGAACATGAGTGTTGAAGAGGGGACTGAGAAGAAAGAAGCTTAGTGTTCTGCAATAGGAATTATGCTTTGGGGATTTTACAAATTGTTTCCCTCTTTTTCACCATCATGCTCTTCTTGCACACTTCCTTGTCTTTTGCTATTGAGCGAAAGTCTGGAGGCTCAGAAAGCCCAAGTTTCATCTGAGAAAGATTTCCTGTGTCAGAACTAAAGGGATTCTGTTTCCATCCTTTCATGCCAGGAAGGATGAACTGCCTGTATCAGGAGGTGCTGAATTGGTTCTGGGTGCTGCTGTAGCTCACAGAATTGCAAGACCCAGTGCTGCAGGAGTTCAAATAACAGACCAGTGGAAAGGCTCAGGGGCCACAAGCTGTGCTGCATCTCTCATGGACTTGCAAGGAACCTCTCCTTTGGTGTCTGTGCAAGTACTGGCTGATGCGGGCACTAGGATTGCTCTTTTAATCAAGCAGCTCCAGTACCTTTCAGAAAAGAATTTTCATGGCACATCATGAGCCATTAATCTCTCGACTAATCATAACATTTCCTTACTCCTTGGTTTTACAGCATTACTCAAACACTGACATTTGTCATTTCACCAGCCATCTCCCTTGACCTCTAGCATCAGGCACTTGGAGGGGGAAGGATCTAGTCTCACAAATATTTTCATACTCTGATCTCTGTGATTTATTAACCATGAAGTTTTGCCTTCAGAACTCAAGATGCCATTTCAAATAATTTCATGTGCAAAAGTCGAGTTATTGGGCAAAAGGGATCCTTGATAGCTGGGTACAAAGGACAGCAGGACTGCTGTTGCTGTTTTTTTTTTCAACTACTGTGCTTGCTGTGTGACCTTGAGGAAATAGGTTCATTGCAGCTTTATGGTTCCGTTTTTGCATAGAGAAAATAAGGGCAGTGATAATTGCTTTCATTTGTAAAACACTTTAAGATTTATGGAATATGAATGATTCTTACTAAGTGAAAAGTGTTGCAAAGCTGGCTTAGTTGCACACTGTGCTAACAAAATCCCATATCAGCCTATTGACCCCAGCCTGAAACACTCATTAAAAGTTTATAGGACATTTTGGTGGATGAGTTGAGGCAGTTATTCTGCTGGAAATATCATACTGAAAGCACTTTTAAATCCATCATCTGCTTTGACTTTTTTTCTCTATTAAAACTAAACACAACTGCTTGCTCTATCCAGTTTTCTTAGTTTATTTATGAAAAGTTTTTGATGGGTATGTACTCACTGTTAACTCAGCTTGTACCCCCATGGCATCTGAGACATTACAATTCATTCTAGTCATAGCATAAACATACAATAGCTGTTGTACTGAGACAAAAAGAGTTATAAAACATTAAGATATCCGGTGGACTGGTATTAACTATCAAGTTGCATGGTCACTTTTGAATGGCAAATGTTCTTTTTATGGATACTGCATTAATTTAATTTGTTAGCTTAAACTTTAGCTAGGCTAGACACTGGTGTTTGAAAAGTTTACATATTTTTCCAATGTCAAAATGTGTAAATTTAGTATTAAAGAAACAAAACATATTTACTTGTACTAGAGGAAAAAATACTTTTGTAGCAAAGAAGTTAACTGAGGTGCTCTTTAAAGATAGGTCTGGCTTGCTTACAGAATTGTTACTTACGCAGTAAAGCAGATCTACAGATGTTTTCTTTTTTTCTTCCAGATAAAACTTGGATTGTTTGAAAAGTGGGGAGATATTTCACCATAGTACAAAAGAAGATACAGAAGAGGAGAGCAGAATGAGAGCTTTGCAAGTGCCACATGCCTGCAGCCTGCTGTCTTTAGTGATGCTGTTCCTTCCAGTCACTGGAACGTCAAAACAAAATATCCCAAGACTGAAGCTTTCCTATAAAGGTAAACTTTTCAGTAGTTTTTCTGATGCTGCCACTTTCGTTTCGATGTGATACTGCCAGCAGTTCTTTTTGTATTACTAACCAGGAAATACATAATAGAAGCCTTAAAGATGGATGAATTCTGCCTCAGGGCAGTATTAAAATCTGGGTTTTTTGTTGTGTCGGGGCACATGTTTCTGAAGTATAACTGTCTTTTAAAAGTATTATTTCTGTTTGCTCCAAGAGGATGTTAACAGACTATACATAACTTAGAGGGGAGTGGTACTTGAAACACTCTGAGGTGCATTGGAGACATTCCTATGTGGCTGGTGGGGATGATGTGAGACATGGAGGACATTCACACCTTCCTACA
The DNA here is from genome assembly GCF_020740725.1 of Corvus hawaiiensis. Classification (NCBI taxonomy): domain Eukaryota; kingdom Metazoa; phylum Chordata; class Aves; order Passeriformes; family Corvidae; genus Corvus; species Corvus hawaiiensis. The sequence continues at coordinate 71,863,743 of NC_063216.1, read as the reverse complement.
GCATCAGAGAAAGTTGAGAGAGCTGACTCAAGTGTTTCAAGGGGACTGACATTTATTTTTGTAATAATTCTTTTTCTATCACTAAGTGGGTATGTTAAACTCTTCATATGTGGTTTTCTTTCTCCTCGCCTCTTTGGATCACAAAAGCGTGGTTCTCTGCAGAATTTCTTAGTCTTGTGTGTAGTTCTTGTTAAGAATGGTACCATCTGAGGGATTTCAACACAGACATATTTATGTATTAATGGATAGTTTTTTAAAGAAGGTAGATTTCTTTTTGCTTTGAATGTACAGTACACCTCCACAGGCACAGAGATGTGTCACTGATACTTTCTTCTTTAGTGAAAACAAATGCTCTCCAGTTAGTTATGTTTCAGCTGTGTCAGCACCTTGCCCTTATGGGAGCTATTTCTGCTCTGTTTTTCAAACTTATGTCTTCCTATGCATTGCAGAGTTACACTCAGGATGGTGTGATGGGACAGGCTGTAAAGCCTTCATCGGGGCTTATGATATGTTTATCATGAGTTTAACACCCGGAGAAATTTATTGAGTAAGCAGAATGACATGCTATTTATTTACAAGCTTCTCTTTTGCTAGATTTGCATGTCACTGTGCATGCTATTCCACTGTGTATATAAATGTGTTTGGATGTGTTTGTGTGAGAGAGACAGAGGAAGCAAGATCAAGGGATCTTGACAACATTTTTATAAATTCAGGAAACAGTTGCACTCACTGAAGCCAATGAATACAGAAACTGAAAGACCTGACATGAGTTATGAAAGTTAGCAGTAAAACCCTCCTAACATACAGCCGGCCTTCTCACAGCTAGGCCTTTTGAGATAATTCCCAAAAGCAGCATATACCATATGGCGATGGCATTTATTGTGGATTTGACACTCACGATTAGTGAATGCCTCTCAACTTCAAAAGCAGATAGCCTTTGGCAAAATCCTGATGGATGCCTTTGGCAGGTAAAGAGGGGGAGAAAGAAAAATTATTGAGGTCAACACAGGGGAAAAAAAAATGGCTGAAATCTTAGTTTAAAATAGTGGCAGAGACCTGCTGGGAACAGTTGGGAAAATGCCTGAGCTCGTTTAAAAAGACAATGAGCAGATGATTGATATTTAGGCCCTGACCCAAACTTTTATTAGCAACTTTATAAACCTTTCAGTTTGGCTTGAGGGATACCGTTTCCTGTCCAAACTTATTCACCTATATCCCTGTAGGGGGGGAAAATCAACAACAGATACAGATGCAAAATAGCACATAAATCTTAGTTTTGAGAGCTGTGATGGAACTGAAAAGTCAGAAGAAAGAGAATTACCAGAATTTATTGTGCCTTGTCTTACTTTCTTGGGGGGTTGGAAGGTGTGTATTTTTCCACATGGAACAAGAAAAAATTTAATGCTGTTTTTTCACACTTCTGTATTGTAAATGATTCCAGTATGGCTTATCATAATTAAACTATATTTTGTGTGTTGACAACAGAATATCAGATGCACTGAATATTTAATATAGTTTTGAGAATTAAGTCTACCTTCCTCCCCCCAAATCTTTCAGACAAAACAATTCCAAGGTTTCTGAGAGTAAGATGTAGGAGAAATGAACTGTTTTGCCAGTTCTCATAAAATTGTTAGTCATGTCACTGACAAGTCCTGGCATCTCTGTTCTTTGGAATTAATACTTGAACTATCATGAAGAGGAGAATACAGGGCTCTTTTCCTTCTTTATGGAAAACAGATGAGAACTGGCCACATCAGGCAGTTCCAAAACCTGGTCACATGTGTCTTTGAAGGGAAGGTTTCATCTCCTTTCAGGTGCAATGTGTTTATGGCATAGCTCCATCTTCCCAGAAGAGCTGAGCATTTGCTGGGGCAGGAGAGCTGGAAGTAAGCAGGACTTTGCTCTGCAGTTACTGAATTTTCCAGTTGCATCAATCAGTGGTGGATGGAGGAAGAGGGAGAGGGTAGGGTGGCTGAAGATGTGTCTATTAACTGCAGGAGTGCTTCAGTGAACCACAGCATGTCAAAGCTCCTTTGTGTTCAAACAGCAATTAAAATTTTAGACCTTCTCTGAATGGCAGTTATAGGTTTCCTTCTTCTCAAGGTTGTCATCTTAACGAATGGGGAATCTGTGCAGGAAATGTTAAGATATTCCAGTGAGTGATGTTGGGATCAATGTAAAGTCATACAATGGATTTCCTTTGTTTGTCCCAGTCTAAAGATGTGTTCTAAAAAATTGTGCATGTATAAAACTAAAACTACACACAAATCAATTAAAATATGTTGTAATACAGAATCAAAGTCATATATTCTCCACCTGTGTTAATCGAATACACTATGATCTTCAATCACATATCTCATCCTTTCACATTTTCCCTGATCCATTAGTTGAAAAATTCTCTTATTCACTCAGACTTAACATTTAGATACTTGTTCATGTCATTACTATCCCAGAAATTGTCACTCCTCTTGTGATGTTTTTAGGGTGCTCTCACTGCATATACTTTACTTAATCTGTGTATCTTAGATACTTCTACAAGATTGAGGTGCTTTTACTATTATAGCTTTAATATTAGGAGAAGGTAACAAACTGTCTTCTAATAGAAGATTATGATCTTAAGAAAACCAGGGGATGATTTTGAGTAATATTCCATATTTTGACTCTCTTTGTCTAGTACTGCTTTCAGTCTAAGACTGACAGTTTGTATTTGTCACTCATTTTCATATAGCTGGAGATAACCTGTGACCTTCATCCAAACTGCAGAACTCCACAAGCGCACAAGTGATATTCAGCTTCCCTAAGCAGCACATCCTTGTTGTCTGCTGCCTCATTTAACATCCTCATTCCAACCTCTAGAGCAGATGCAGAAGGTTTTCATATACCAGTCTAATTCATTAATGTCATTTTCAGGACAGCATCAGTTCTGTTACTAAAGAATGGAAGGCTCTGTGTCCTAATTCATGTACTTTTAATTCATACAGTGTAGACAGTCTTGTTTCTGTTTTATCTTCTGAGTAATAATTTTTCCTAATTCATTGGGAGGTCCTTCCATAAATATCGTGTGTGTGTCTTTTTAGATTTTACTTCATAGGGAGAAGTAAAGAATAGCCAGACCAGAAGGTTGATTGCCTTCTGAGAAAAAGAAGAAAAAAAATCAAATTTTTCTCAATTTGTGGCTATCCTAAACTTTTCCTGCAGAAAGAGAGAATCCTAATTGCAAATTTAACCCTATTGATTTGATTTACTTTGCTGCTTTTCATGGACATTTTAGTAAGTGTAGTCTGTGTTCTCAGTGAATGCATTTATATTACAAAAGTGTGCACCCTAGTTTCTTGGCTGGGGGGCATGCCCCAGCCCAGATTTGGACATTGTCACCAGTGACATCCACAAACATATATCATTCCCGTGTGGGAATGTGGCCATTCCCCAGAGCAAACCATGCTTGCTGTGACAGCGGTGACTTGGTCAGAGTACCAGGAATCCTGCATTGTGACACAGTACAGAGGAATAAGCATGACTGAAGGCAACGTTTGACTTTTAAAGCAGGATTTACTTAGCACTGTTAAAAACGACTATGGTAGTAATTTAAATCTAATAAAAGCATTATTCTCAGCTGATTTGTTTTTCTCCATATAGAATGAATTAAGATGTAGTCTCACTCTCACTGAAGTCATGGCAAGAGTTTTTCCACTGAAGTAAATTGAAGCAAGATCAAATTCACACTCCTCACTTTTTTCATCTTACCTAAGTAAACTAAAGACAGGCAGTTCTTTCTCCTCTGCTGAAGGATGACAGTGCTAAATCAACAGCTCCACATGGAAATTAGCCATGTTCAAGGATTGTTTAGTTTCACACAGTGTTTTGCACACAGGATTTTCTTCCCCCTAAGAGTGATCCATTCTTAAAACATGGTGAAAAAGCAAACAGAGAACATTTTGGTGCAGGAATTCTTTTGAAAATTTGACTGGGTGAGTACATTTCCTTAATGTTCAAAAACTATCCTTTGAACATGCTATTTTACAGTGTCAAGCATTCTGTTCTCTATATTGTTTTTGCTTTAAACCTGTTTCATTTTATAACTGATGAGATGCTTAACTGTTGCATCAGAGCAGTTAGTTTGTTCAGTTTCAGTACAGCTGGCTTATTTCCATGTCATGCATCATTTAATTATACATATAAAACATAGTTAAAATTGTACAGCTCCATGAGCCTCACTTAAACTGTCTGTGACACTGCAGTAATCCCAGTACCCTGACGGGGTGTTGCACAGCTATGAATGGTTGGAATGTGGTAAACTGGTGATGTGTAAGAGAGCCTAGAAATGAGCTTGCATTTTGCAGCTGTGCTTGCTCTACTGGAAGAGGAAGTAAAACCAGAAAAAAACTGCTCTTGTGGCAATATCAGCATCTGTAAATATGAATGCTTAATGAAAATCGAGGAGAATGTGCTGAGTGAGGAAGTGGTGCTTTTCCCTTGTTTGTCGTTTTAATTAATTTTTGGTGGTTTGTTATTTCTCAGAAAAATCTATCTCAGATTCCTCTGTGGAAAAACATGAAGTGTTTATGTGAGAGTGAAGATCCTAGTATTGGATGATTGTCTAGATATGCAAAAGACTTTGCCTGTTTTGTCTCAAAAATGCTTTCTGGAGGCAGTGATCATTGAGCCTTAAAATGTACTCTAGCTTGAAGATGGATGGGCACTGCTGTCCATGTGTATATGCTGTCGACTGAGTATAAACTTGAAGGCATTTATTACATCTTAGTAATGGGAAAAGCAGCAAATTTCTTACAGACATTTTTTTCCTTTTTTAAGCTAGTGAACTTGAAGGTCAGATTCAAGTATATGTTGCATTTTCTGTCATATAATTATCATATATATAATGTCCTGAAGAGCAGCCTCCAGTCAGTGACATCAACAGTTTACATAGCAGTTGAACTAAGAATAACCTTGGAGAACTGACCCATGTCAACCTCTTATGAGTGTAAACTGTACTTCAGAACAGTTTCTGTTTTTTCATGATCACAGAAGGGCCTCGATTGGATAAAAGAAGAATTGTGTTCAAAAAATACAAAACTATTCTGCTGAATGTTCACTTTACTATATCTCAGAAGATGAGAGGAAACAAAACTGAAAGAGTAATACTTAACAAAGGATTTTTGCTCCCTTATAAAAAGAAGGATGGGACAACATCAAAAACAGCTTCCCTAGAAGAATGCAGGGAAGATACATGATAAGTGGCATCAGCTTGGAAGAGGGATCAAAACTCTTTCTTTGATTACTTTTACTAATGACATCTGTTTAAGCAAATCCAATTCAGAGCAGTTTCAGAAATCCCAAACTTGTTCTCTTTCTGAGCACTATTTGGAGGGCATGATCTGCCTGACGTCAGTGTCTGTCTAGCAGTGGACATCTGTGGTCACTATGCAGGTGCTCGATTCACATCCTGTTTCCTTTTCCTCCCTCCCCGTTTATGCAGTTCCATTTATAGGTGAGTTCCCCAAAGAAGAGCTGAGGAACATAGGGGATGACTCTTCCGTACTCACAGTCCTTTGGAGATAAATACACAGAGATAGCAGAAAGAGTAAGAATTTCCTTTAATAAACCAGCGCAATATCAGACAAGTCAGAGAGACTGGTTAACTCTGTTTAAGGCAGACAATTTTGAAGATGGTGGGAGTGACAGATGTACATCTTTGCTACAAATTTGAAAAAGGAGACATTCTACTTTCTGAACAAAATCCTGGCTATCCAGGAATTTTGCACTGTGTTGAACCATAGAGTTTTAAGAGCTGAGAGGTTGTTGAAGACACCAAAATTTTGTAATTAACTTACTGGGCCTCTTTAGGAGGGTGTTACGTCTTCCTGTGCATCATTCAAGAAGCCTGGATTTCTTTCAGAAAGATTTCTCACTAAATCTGTAACAAAACATTAGCCTATATGACATCCTGCCCCAAAAGTAATAAATATAAATATTATTAATAAAAAATGACCCCCTCCAAGATTAAATAAAAGCTTACACCTATATACCAAGAGCATCCATGGATCTTGTCACACAAATTTATATTTGGCAAGGGTTTGTGTGGGAGGGCGCTTGTGCCTGCTTTGTACAGGGAAGCTCTAGGGTTCATGACTGATGGGTCTGCACTTTGTGTCTCTTGAGGCTCTGGGTGCCCAGGGCCATGATGAGTTCCCGGGCTGGGGATGGCGGGTGGGGCTGGCCTGTGATGCGCTCTGGGGCCTGTGACAGCACAGGGGCCGTGTCACAATGGGGGCAGCTATAAAAGGCCCCATTGGTTGACGCTGCCCCCAGTAGAGCCTGGGCAAGCGGTGAGTGCACACAGGCGGTGGGGAGGCAGGGCTGGGGGAGGGCTGGGGCAGAAGCGCTGGCAGCCGGGGCGTGTGTTCTGTCCCTGCATCCAGGGCCCAGCCCCTGGCGGGAGCGCCTTGCTCAGGCTCGGTGCTTGCTGGGGCAGCGGTGCAGGCCTTGCCTCCTGCCAGCTGCCGGGGGCCCTCTCCTTCCTGCTGCCACATCCCCGTGGCTCCTGCCCCGCACTGGCTGCCTCCATTCCGCCCCTACTGAACCCCTTCTGTGTGTCCTCTTGCAGACCATGGCTTTATTGTCATTGCTCTTCGTGCTCGTGCAAAGCCTGATCCAGTACCCCCAGCCAGCTGGGGATGGGCTGGATGAGGCCACGCACCGGCGAATGCAGGAGCGTGAGGAGCTGCTCGACCGCGAGATGGCTCGGCTGCTGCAGGAGCTGGAGCAAGGGCCCCCGGAGCAGCAGGACGAGGGCTGGGGAGCCCTGCTCTTTGGTGCCCTGCAGCAGTGGCCATTCTGGGCTCTTGCTGGACTCCTGCTCCTCTTGGGCCTGTGGTTTAGCCGCAGGAGAAGGAGCCCTGAAGCCAACAGCAGCGGCAAGGACCAGAGCTCCTGCAAGACCCTAGGAGATGAGAGAGGAAAAGAACAGCAAGAAGACACTATTGATTCAAAGGAAGATGGAGAAAACAATAATATGACTGTGGAGGCAGACGACAGCGGTAATGAAAATGAAGGAGAAGGCAGTCCTGTGGCTGCAAATGAAGGAGAGGAAGATGATGCCAGTGAAGGAAATGAAGATGTGAAGGTGAAGGAAGACCAAAATGTGAAGAATGAAGATGCCTGTGACTTAAAGAAAGATGAAGGATGGAGTGATGGGAATGTGCCAGGAGGCAACACTGCTGAAGGGAATGAAGAAGAACCTGGCAATGTTGCTCGAGATAAAGAAGGCCACGCTGACGCAAATGAAGGAGAAAACAAGGATGTGCAGGTGGAACAAGACCATGATGCTGAAAAGAAAGAAGGAGGAGATGGAAATGAAGAAAAAACCAATGATGCAAATACAAAGGCAGGCAACAATGATGATGTAGAAGAAGGTCAATACGAGGGAGATGGAAAGGGAGAAAACGCGGATCTGAAGGTGGAGGAAAGCAGTGATGCCAGTGAACAGAGAAGCAGTGATTGGACAGGACAGGAAGACAGCAGTGATGATGGGAATGCAGTAGACCATTGTGGTTTTGCTGCAACTGAGGAAGAAAAGAATGATGTTGGAAACGAAGAAGGCAATGATGGAGACAAAGATGAGAAAGGCAGTGCTGCCGATAGGAAGGGAGAAAAGAATGAAGATGGAAATGGAGAGGAGCACGGCAATGTTGCTTCAACTGAAGAAGGTGCTGATAAAGCAAGTGAAGGAGACAGCAGCAATATGAAGGTGAAGGAAGACAGGCATTCCAGTGAACACAGAACCAGTGATCGGAATGGGAAGGATGAAGAACACAGGGATGCGAATGTGAAAGGCGAGAAGAATGAAGATGGAAAAGAAGAAGAAAGTGGAAATGTGGCTGCCAGTGAAAAAGAAGGCAGTAGTGCTGGCAAGGACAAAGGCAGCCGTGGTGGAATTGAAGAGGAAGAAGACGCCCGTGACGTTGGGAATAAGCGAGGGATCCTTTTAGTGGATCGCGTACAGTGTCCTGTCGAGGACGTGGAGAGAGGTCGCTCAGTGGCAGCTGAGCTGATGGAGAGCTTCACGCGTGTCTTTATTGACAGCGTGAGCAATAGTTTCTACCCGGTGCCTCAAGAAGCCATCGGGGTGGGCAGTGCCTTTGAGGGTTGGAGTCCCCGTGAGCAGGACGTGGTGTACCACGTGCTGGTCCCACTGAATCCCCCGCCGGGACACGCCTTCCGCCTGGAGCTGAACAGTGCAGGGCAGATGGCAGCAAGGACCTTCTGCGTCCGTGTGGAGCTGGTGTGCACGTGCGAGAGGGAGCAGCTGGGCGAGAAGCTGTTGTGCTTCCTGCACCACTCGCAGGAGGAGCTGCGGCGGAAGCAGAAGCCCAGCCTCCTAGAGACACTCTGCACCGGCTCCTACCTGGACGTGGAAAAAACCTCCCACTGGTTCTACCAGCTGGTGAGATGCTCGTGGCTGCATTTGCCTCAGTCGTACTCATGGCACTTGGTGTTTCAGCCCTGCAGCCGGTCCTGCCAATTCCGGCTGAGCAAAGGCAAGAAGAGCCTGATGGTGGAGATGCTGTTTGGGGTGCGCCACGGGGACTCCGACATCTTTGTGGTCAGCCAGCCCACAGAGGCCCAGAAAGGCGGCTCCAGCATCTTTGTGAGCAGCCAGCCCGCCGAGGCCGACTCCATCGCAAGCACAGCGTGGCCTGAGACGTACGCTGTGGCAGAGGCAAAATTCTTCCAGCACATCGCCAGGCAGGTGCCGTGTGAGAGCTTGCACCTGAAATGCCTGCAGCTCTTCACCTGCATCCTGAGGGGCACAGGTTTTTCCAGCTCGACCTGGAAGACTGTGGTCATGCACGTGCTGACCACCGTACCGCTGTGCCAGTGGCGCAGGAGGGAATTTGCGCGGCGGCTGTGGGACATCATGGCATACCTGCACCGCTGCCTGCAGTTGAAACGCCTGGAGCACTTTGTCCTGGGCAACCAGAGCCTTCCTGCAGAGATCAGCTTGCCGCCGGCAATGCGAACGGTCGAGCCGCTCAACCTCTTTGAGCACCTGGCCCGAGATCCGGCCGCCCACGCAGAGGCGATGAGAGCTTACGGTCAGCTGCGATTCCGCCTCTGGATGCTGCTCTCCACCCACTGAGAGGAATTCCCTGCACAGAGCTGTGCTGGGGGGGGCTCACACCCGATGGCAGCCACGTGAGCACTGCATAATTCTTGCTTTTTTCACTGGCAATCCTGAAGCTTCTTTCCTGCTCCCGTGGATGGAAGATGCTGCGGCACACGGATTCACTGTGCAGACACACATCTCTGCATTGCCTTGCCCTTCACCTTCCAGTTTACCACGGTGCTGTTGTAATGTTCCTACATCCACGAGGCAGAAACTGGCTCCACCTGCACATCCTTACAGAAGACTATGAACTGAGAGAGGTTGCTTGGCATACCTCAAAGACATGAAACTGGCCTGTTAGGGACTTAATGTAGTTGTTCAGTGACCTGTAGCTCCCTCTACTATAGGAGAATAGGTAGTCCAAGTTTTTATAATAGGAATTCTTTATTAGCATTGCTTCCAGAGGTCCTTTATTATCAGTCCATAACTATTTTGCAAAGTTGCTCTTAGTTTAGGAAATTGAGCTACCCTACTATAGTAGTTTGTCTGCTTTTCAGTAATATCTGGATAGCTATGTTTGGAAAATTAATAAAAGTAGAGAAGTGTCTCAAATTGCCTGAAACATGACATTCTTTATATTTAAGCCTGTGTATCTTAGAGAACGTCGTTCCTATATACCTGCCTGAAATAATGACATTTTGCAAACAGAGATGTTGGATATGTTACGTATGCTCTCTCTTGAGCAAACCCATAGAGATGCTTGAAGGTTGATGTGAAAATGCCCTGAAATGCCTGAAATTCTACAGCAGAGTTCTCCTGAATTTTTTAGGAGTCTTTGGAAAAGTGTTCTTTTCACAGTCACTTTTATAACTGTAATACCCTCCTGGGAAACAATTCAGTCCTGAAAGATGAACAGAGAATTCCCTAACTGCAAAACATGTGGTTTAGGACATAATTCTTTTTTGGGCTTCTCATAACCATGGTTTTAACACAAAACTGTGAACACAGAAAGTCATGTTTTCTCTATTCCCAGTTGTCTGTATCCTTTTGGAGAGGCCCTGTTGTTTTATGAATATTACGTTTTTCACCAGGTCTAATAGTATTGTATATCAGTGAGAGCCACTTCACATGCACAGCTTTGTCCGTGGTGACATGCAGCTAAACAAAATGTAATTTACTTCTTGCAGTACATTGTAGAGATTCGTAGTAGTCTGGAAGTATTTATTCTCTTTGCCTTCATACCAATATATCTGGGGTCAACTGGTCAATTTTAAACTCAGCATACCTTAGGAATTGGATAAATTGCTGCAGTCGTGCTATAAATACTTTTCTTTATCCCAGAAATTTGCTTGAGTTTCTACAATGCCCATGTAAACCTTCATGTGTATTCTCCAACATGAGAAAGGACTTGCTCCTACCTAAATGAAAGTGATGCAACCTTTGTTCTTTCCCGTATATGAAAGTTATACAGCCTTTAGTTTCAGAGTCCTTCAAAGTTGTCTGTAACTGTTTTGAAAGTGGCTGAGATGTTCCCTTTCTGCTAATTTAGGCATGGCTTGTCACTAAAAAAAATCTGTAACTAGTCACAAAGGGCATTCTGATTCTGAACCAAGTGGTTCTACATTGCTGCATTGTGACAACATGCTGGAGTTGAGGAATGGCAACATGGTCACCACACATGTGACTTGATGCTAACAAGTGTAAATATGTTTTATAAATGCAAATACATATTATCAGAACAGAATGAAATTTTTACTTTTGAAGTCTCTTTGCTGTGGCTCTGCTGCTGGAGATTTTATAAGTAAGCAATGATCATGCTGTTTTGAGCCAAGTCCACTGAGATACTGTGTGAAATGAATAAACCCAGTCACTATTCCAGCTTCTATCACTCAGCAGTGAAATATTAACCTAGAAGGGGAGTTAGCTGGATACTTATTTAATCACTGGGCTGGAAAAAAGTATTTAATTTTGAGGAAAACAGCAAATAGAGACCATAAACTGAGTGCTGAACACCTACTCATGAAAGACCATCCCTGTAACTTTGTTACTGTACCTTGTGAGAATGCTGGTTCTGTGTTAGCCAGGCTACAGAGATGCAGTGATTCAAATCAACAGCTTGCTCTAAGCTTGAAAATCATTGGGAAATGTGCTTTTCACAGTAAATTTTTCCAGTGTAATATCCTTGGTGATAGTAAATATGTCTCGCTGTGAAGGGAAATTTCAACGTGTAAGATTAAAATGTGTTGTTTTATAGACTGAGAACAATTATTAATTTAGCTGAAATTTAATCAACCCTCTGTTAATATTTACTTGTAAAGTTTTATTAGGTCATATTACAGTTATAATCTTATCAGTGGCCGTGCTCAGAGTCTTATTTCCAAGCTGTTTTCAATAGTAAATACCAAACCTAATTCTTCACCACTTTGCAGCTTGTGTTGTCATTTGCACCAGTAAGAAAGGAGTGTGCAGTGTTGTCATTTCAATCTGGAATATTCTACAGATGTTTTCCTTATGATGCAGTGAAATAAATGATTGTACAAGGCATCAAGCAGGGCTCATTCCCACTTGGGCATTTCAGTCATGAGGCAGCATTTTCCCTCACTGTTGTAGCTGTTCTAGGTGGGGTTTTTTTTACTGAGAAATTCTAGAACTGTTAAACAACAGATGACAAATGTCCATTTGGGATGGTCTCTTCAGAGATCATTCCTTTCAAATAAGGAAATGGGAAGTAGACAGCAGTCTCAGTCATCATCCTTCATGTATGTGGAGAAGAATCAAATCCACATATTTTTGCAATTGACACTCTTGCAAAGGCCCATGCTTTGCATGGCTTTAAGTGCTGAAAGTGCTTTAGAGCATTTGCACAAGCATGTAATTTATCCTTCCTCAGATCAAATTCCTGTGGCTGCAGATGAGAAGGAATTTTTCCTCATATTCTGTATGCTAGTTACCTGTGTCCTGCAGGTGAGGACTGAGGTTTTTATAGTACCATGTTAACCATAAGCTGCTTCTAAAGTGATCTTGCTGGCAATTAATAAACATCTTTTAAAGTGTTACTAGTTTAGAAAACAAATCCTGACATCTTTGCCTTCACAAAAGATATGTGGGAAAGGACAGTGCTGGTGTATAGTAATGTAGTGCTCAGCATCAGATAAAATTTTTCAGCAAGATTTTTTCCCAAAGTACTGCCAAATAAATCTCACCTAGGGGAGTAGGAGCTGTAATGCATGACAATTTGTTTTCAGATTGTACCATAACAACATCCTGCACTGAGCCAGACAAAAGTACACAAACTTAAGTAGAAGTGACTGAGCCAAAAAATAATCATCATAATTATATACCAGGTAGTCAGATTAATAATGATAAAATATTTTTCTCCCACGGTTCTGTTCATTAGCCAGCACTAGAACTTAATCTTTTCTTGCCTGTGACTTGGTTTGTGTGAGACCTTGGAGAAAAATGTTTGGGTGGGTTTTTTTCCCTTTATTTAATTCAGGACTTTTTCTCCAAAACACGGGCCCTAATTTTCATCATGATCAGGATATGCCAATAAATTGTGCAGTAAGTCTGGGTTTTCTAGCAGGAATGCTACATTGTCCATCCAGTGCCAGGAAGGTGGAAATACCCTTAATTTTATGTTCCTGTTAAATACAGGATTTGCCTTTCTGTCTGAAGATTTCCAAATAGTTTAGCTTGGAGAGTTTGCTTGTGGAAGAACTGATTCACGTTTATTTTCTTTTCCCCAAAGTAATGACTACCCAACAAGACTTAAATATCCTTGTGCTCTTTTCTATATGTTGTTTGTGTCCTTGTCCAGAATTATGTCCACAGAGTATTCATTAGGCAAAATGCTACAGAATTTTTATTTTACAGCCTTTTAGCTTTTTTGCAACAGTATAGGTTCTTTCATTAGTTTCATAGAGCATCTTTTTTTTTTTTTTTTTTTCTTAATTTCCTACAGTCCTACATTCAGTTCTGGGGCACCCAGTTCAAGAAAGACATGGACCTTGGAAGGAGGAGCCCTGAAAATGATCAGAGGGCTGTAACACCTTCCATATGAAGACAGGCTGAGAGGTTTGGGGTTGTTCAGCCTGGAGAAAAGAAAGCTCTGAGGAGACCTTATTGCAGCTTTTCAATATATAAAAGGGGCTTGTAAAAAAGATGTGGAAGGGCTTTTTAACCAAAGCCTTTAGTGACAGGACAAGGGGCAATAGTTTTAAACTAAAAGAGAGTGGATAGAAACTGGATATAAGAAAGACATTTTTTATGATGAGAATGGTGAGAAACAGGTTGCCCAGAGAAGTTGCAGATGCCCCATCCCTGGAAGTGTTCAAGGCTGTGTTAGGTGGGACTTTGAGCGAGCTGATCTAGCGAAAGATGTTCCTCCTCATAGTGAGGGAGTTGAACTGGATGATCTTCAAATATTCCTACCCACTGTTTCCTGCTCCTAATTATTCTTGGCTGGCATTGACCTTCTTTGCTGCTTTATATCTGGAGCACCAAATACGGTGAGGTATTGATCCTTGATCATGTGTATCCATGAGTATGGTGATGTAAATAGAATTAGTTTTCTTAGAATGAAGGAAAGATATAGCACACATTTTGCAAAGATATGTCTTTCTTGGTTTCTAATTTCTGTTGAATTTCTCATTCCTTTATGCCATACAGATAATTTATTAAGAAAATTTAATATAGAAAAGTATTTTGTGAAAGTAAATATTACCCAATTTGGAAGTAAGAAAAACCCCAGAGAAACCTGAAGTTAACAGGAATTGTATTATGACTCTGGAAAGACATGCTCCAAGACTGCACTTATTTCCCTGGTACACTCCATGCTGGTTGCATATATTTATAAAAGACACTGATGAGTCATATATAAACATTTTGATTATAAAGATTTTCTTCGTTTTCCCACAGACTTGCTGCTTTCAAACAGCTGCATCCCATTCCTGGGCTCAACAGAGGGGCTTGATTTTCGAACCTTGCTGCTAGATGAGGAGAGGGGCCGGCTACTAGTTGGGGCAAAGGACCACATCTTCCTGCTCAACTTGGTTGATGTAAACAAAAATGTAAAAAAGGTCAGTGCCTTTTCCATGGAGTTTATTTCCTAAGTTAAATTTTGTTAAGTTCTTTCTGTTTGGTTGGTTTTGTGTTTTTATTTATTTATTTCTTCTCCGGGTAACTGCAGATTCGTTGTGCAATGAAATTTACCAAGATTTGATAATCTCGCCTCCCATAGTTATACAGATTATCTTTAATCAATTGAGTTTCTTGTGCTGTATGATCTCCTTTGTGACTGATAACCTGCAAGAGATCAGCTGTGCAGAAGAGCCCTGCAGTGCATGAAAATAGCATCAAAATATCAGCAGACAGGAAAAATGCAGCTCAGAGTGTTCACTTCTCAATTCCTCTGGTCATGGTTACCCTCCTCATTTAAAAGCATTTGGAAGGAAATAACTGAAGACAGCTCTTTCATTGCTTCCTGGCATCCCTGGGATTACTTTACTCTAATACTGAACAGAGCAGAGGCAATTTGGATGGTTTAGATCATAGTAAAATGTAAGTGGCAATTTTAACATTTTGGTTAATATCTAGAATTACTAGTTTTAGGAAAAGCTTCCACTGGGATCTGCTGTAGTCCCTTGCCTGTGCCCAGTGACAGTGTGTTAACTTGAGATAATAAGATGACAATTTAGCCTTCAATATTTCTAGCAGACATGGTGAACTGAAGCTTTGGAAGCACAGTTGACTGCTATGAGTGAAAACCAGATGCTTGCAACAGGAACACATGAAAACTGGTTTCCTGCTTCTCCCAGATATGAAGAAAATTTGAATTCTCAGCTGTGTTTGGTATTTTCTTTAGGCATCAGAGGGTGGTTTTAAATTACTATGTACTGCTGCCAGCTCTGAAGAGGTAACTGACCCTGAATTAATGTGATTGCAGGCAGGAGCTGAACAGGTGGAACAAGAGACTATTTTGCCCTCATGTTTGAGAGCAACACTTGCTGTCATTGTATAGAAGAGATACAGTACCAGTCTGAATATCTTGTTCCTTATCTGGATTTCAGCAATGCTGCACATGCCAGTTTTTGTAAAACTCAGATTCTGGGTATTTCAGGAAGTTTCTTCCTGGCATGCTTTATCAAGCACTTACCTTGCTTCTGTCATCTCAGTAATTGACTCAAAATCCACTACCCCTCCCAGGATATTGCATTAATAACAGCACTACTCATAATTGCAAATTTTCAGACTACAAATTGATTTTTGGTGTAGGCTTTCTGTAGAAGACAAATTTTGTTTGTGTGAAAAGCAGACTTCTGTTTCTGTGGGCTTCTGCTTGCCTCCTGAGAGATGCTGAGTGCTGTCACCTCCCATTATGTTCAGTGGGGCTTTCTGAGCCCAGACCTTTCTGGAGGTGGCAGCACTCTGCATGAGCCACCCCTCAGTCCAAGCTGGTGACATTTTCCCTTTGGCCAAACCACCGCTGTTCATTATGGACCTTGTGCTTTCCAAGAAGAGCAGAACACCGATGGAGCCAGGAGAACTAATGTGCAGTCAGACAGTGCCATTTGGTATAGATGTTGTAGAGAAAAAACTCACTTTGTATTGGAAAGAAAATTTGCATTTCCTAAGATGAATAGAGAATGCATGCTTACCTATCTGTGGTAACCAGAAAGGAGGGAATAAAATTCCTAACCACTTGCATATCTGGACTAAATATGTGTGCAGGTTCAAATACTTCTTTTAGTGGTAAACTAATAGTTTAACTATCCAGATAATATTTAACTTTTCACAAAAAAGCACTGAGGCAAAATATATTTAAATGGGTAGAACTGACTGAGAAGCCTTGCAGAGCATCCTGGTGTGCTGATTTCCCAGGTCTCCATGGGCATTCAATAACTTTATAAATGTATCTTCTTGCATAAATGCCCAGGTAACACAAGACAATGTCACATGAGTGTTTCTCTTTAATTCCACTATGCTTGGCTGGTAGAATCTTGCAGTGGAGGGAAGGGATGAGATGAAGGAAGTTGCGTGAGGAGCTGTGTATAAATCTCAGCCCCTGAGGAGGATGCTAAAGGATACTCTACAGTAGCAGTGAAGTGTCAGAAAGTAGCATTTGCCGGTGCTGTGTTTAGACTGACCGTGGTTTGGGTTGGCGTTGGGCCAGGCGGCTCACTTCCAGGCCTTCCCAGTGTGAGGAAACCACACATGTTGGGACTACAAGGGTCTGAAGTGTGTCCTTTGTACTCCTCTGGAGTACGAGTCATCTGGAAAAAATAATCTGCTTAATACAGCTACTAAAATGAGTAGAAATTGATTAGAATATTAAGTTTCCACCTATAAATGATGTGTTTATTAATGACTTTGAGGAAGGAGTGTTAAAAGCACGCTGATGGGGCGAGAGAGGTATAACAACTTTGAGACTGCAGTGCAAGATTGTGCATAGTTTGGGGTTTCTGTTCTTTAAAACAAAGCTGAATATGAACATTAGAATGCTCTGTGCTGGGTAGATTCATCTTACTTTAATAAAGCTCTCAGTTTCAGATATTTGTTTTGTTATGAGCTACTGATACCTCCAAAAGCTAAGTCAGGATCCCAAACAATTTGTTCTCATGTGTGGATATAATTACTTGGCAAGATTACATTTTAGAGTCTAATGCTCTATATTAAGACATTCTGGCAAAGAAGGATCCAAAGCATTGTAACCTGCTCCCTTTTCTAATGTATACATATATATAATTTAATAACTTCCTTTTTAAAACCTATTAATTTACCTAAATTAGTTAATTTGACTTACATATATTAAGTTATAGCTTTATTTCCTGCTGTATTTTTCCTGATGAAATAAATCAGTAGTTCTGCTGGAGTCACAATTTCTTAAATCATTGTAGTTTTTATTCAATTTATTGTGTAATAGGTTGAAAACTTCCTTAGCTGGTAGCTTGAAAAAAAAATCTGTCCGGTTTCCAATGCTTGTAAACCTCATTATAAAACAACAGTAAGTACCACAGTGTAATAAGCAAGTCCTCCAGAATGACAGACGAATGCAGAAAGTGAAAGTGATTATAGTCAATAAATATATAAAATATAGCAATGGATAATCATCTTTCTGTAGCAGGGATGTATTTTCTCTGAAGTTTTCCCGTACAGAAGCCATTAGCTCCTATTGCAGGAATGGCATTATTAAGTGCCATAGTCTTTTTCTGAAAGATCCTCACATCCTTGACAAATTCTGCAAGCTATTTGCAAACTGGAAGAATTGTGATTTCTTCCTGTGAGTAAAATAAAGATGGTCAGCAAAAGAAAGTAGTTCTGCTGAAGGCCTCTGTGCCATTACCACCAGAAATGCAGTGTAAAACAGAGAGATGTTTAACAGCATGAGAGGCTGGAAAGCTGGCGAAGAAATTCTATAGGAACCCCAACCTCTGGGATCCTGCTGGAAACATTACGTCAGTACATCGAAGTTTCTTGTGAGTTTGCGTAAAGCCTTTTCTATTTTACTCCTGGTGCTAAATAAATACGAAATACAAAATGTTGTCAGCTGGGTAAACAGTGGGTAAATAGCTGCAAAGCAATGGTGCCCCTTTCTGTGGCTGTGCTAACAGTGCGCGCGGGGTTACATGTCAGCGCGATTATCACGGTGTGATCTGCAGCGCGACCCGCCCAGCTCCGCAGGAATAGGAATGCTATCAAGGCCTGACAAGCTTTTGAAAAGCTGCCAACCTGCAGGAGCTGTCAGTGCTAGAAGACACAGCCCCATGTGGGCCAAATAGATAAACATGTCAGATCCCCAATAGCAGCTTTGGAACAAGTTGTTTTCATCTGTCCCAGTGTGCATTGGCTCAGGGTCACAAATCATCATTGCTTGGAGCATCCTCAGTTTGTAGTTGCTACTATTTTTCTGGCATGTGCAGCTGTCTTGTGACATCCTTGAAAGCCCTTTTGTATTGACTATTATCTGTATTTCACAGGGAAAAATATACATATGCATAAATATGTATTTATCTGCTGGGTAAATGCTTATGAAATAGCTGCACATAATTTTTTCTATAACTGCAGTGCTTTCCAACAGTTAAAGTGAGCTTGTATTTCAGCACTGTTATCATTATGCACTGTTTACAGTGTGACCCACCCACCTCTGCAGGAGGGGGAACATATATGCAAATACATATGCATATTTATGTAAAATAGCACCCTCAAGATACAGGAGCAGAATTTTACATTCATTGCTCTGAGAAACTTTCTGTCAGTCTGTATAAGCGTGGTCTCAATTAGGAATGAACCCAGTGGGAATTTAGCCAGTACTGAAGGGAGGCTTTGGTTCTTGCCATCAGGCCTGAGCCTCAGGAATATGTACAGAGTTTGAGGTGTTTATTGCAGCCTTGAAACACAGTAATACCAAGATTGGTCCTTCCTAAAAAATATGTGTGGCTTATTCTATAACTCAAAGGAAGTTAGCCTCCTGCCTGTCAGCAAAACTGCAGACAGCCTGAGAGTGAAGCTTTCTTGACCTGTCAGAAGAAAAAGTTTGCCAGGAAACATAATTGAAGGCCAAAGAGTCATGTGGAAACCACTGGAGATATTTAAACTTACGAAAGTGGGACATGAGGACTGAGATAATCTAGGATAAAGGCAGTGAAACTTCGGGTTAGGGACTTCCAGAGGCAGAGGTGATATCTTTGTGCTTACTAGCCCTTGAAGGGGTCTTACCACTGAGCTATTTACTCTATAAAGTTGTTTGGCAGACTTAAATTTAGGCACCTGTGTAGACAAAGTGAAAGCTTTTGAAAAGTGTTTACAGACACAAAACAACAGATGGAGCAAGACGTGAAGAAAGCAATATGAATCCAGCATTACCACAGTCCTAGGTGGAAGAGAGTGTCTCTGTTATTTCCTTTTGCATTGTTGCTGTAAATTATGTTTCCATAAACATCCGCTGTCATTTTTATATTTTACCCGTGTGTTTAGCTATAAAGAATGGCCAGTATCCTGCTCTCTGAAAACATTTGCTCATATTGGTCATTGGCGTTTTCAGAGGTAGGGTTTGTTTTTAGTCTGAAGTGATAAACGTGTCAGGAGCAATGCCATTTACCCTAAAAATCCTGGTGTACAGTTTCCTTTTAGGAGAAAGAGGCAGTAGTCAGAAGTTTGCTGTGGTTACGCTGTGGAAAATGAAGTGTAGAAGCACTGAAGCCTTTCAAGATTTAATCCATTGTAAATGAAATCAGCATCTGGTCTATTTTCTTTAAGCTTTCACATGTGCTCATATACACATGAAAATGCACTTTTCAGAAAACCCTTGAGGCTGGAAGTATTGGCTGCTACTTAAGTTGTGTTGGAGATCACAGTTTAAGAGGAGTACTGGGGCATGTGGAGATGTAGCTTTGTCCCAGACAGATGCAATATTAAATCCCATTTGGTTCTAATATGAGGTTTCAGTCTAACAGCCACCTGCCAAATTTAAGCTACCAAAAGTTCGTGAATGCGTCATCCAAATACACAACTTTTATTTCCCTCTGACTTCCAGTGCATTTTACTCAGTTCAATGGCATCATGAAAATAAAGAATGCCATACACTGACACTGGCATTCCTGCTGTGTTGTAAATCACTTTGAAACAAGCCTCATATTCTCTCTTTCCCCCTTCCTGTTATATCAGATTATATCTTTCAGAGATCCAATTTTCTGTTACTATGAAATAATTGGAGGTGGAATTTCTGGTCAGTTAATTTCCTAGATGTGTATTGCAGGTACACATAATGATACCACAGGTGAAGGTCTGTGGCAAGATATAAACAAGATTTAAGGATAAATTCTTGGCTTTTAACAATCTCTTAAGTATTTCTGAGAGTTAGCTGAACCTTGATGAAACTGCTGTAAAGAAAGCTAGATGAAAATCTCTAAAGACAGCCTGGTTAGTTTTCAAATACAGGGAGAAATTCAAATGAGGAATTCAAATGTATCAGCTTCCTTTGTTTGCTGATGACTTTAAAATACTGAATTCCAGAGTACAGCTATTACAGTGGGAGTCGGTTACAAGACCTACTCGGGGTAACCTTCCTGTTGGGATTTGTATATGAGAAAAATCTGTCCAGTTCCCCAAGCTGTGGACTTCCATACTGCACACATTGATGCAGCAGATGTGAGGTATTTAGAGAACAACTGGTATACCAATATGGTGTGCTAAAATCAGATCATTTTCTCCTTAATTAGCGCAGTTGTTTAGAGCATGGTGCTAATAATGTCAAGGTCATGGGTTCAGTCCCTGTACAGGCCATTCATTTAAGAGTTGGACTCAATGATCCTTGTGGGTCCCTTCCAACTCAGAATATTCTGTGATTCTGTGGTAATTGTAACACTCTCTGTTTTCCACAAAATGATACTGAGAATGCATTAAATTCTTTCCAGTGTTTTCTGGGAAATTCAGTAAATTTTTAGGGCTTGCAGTAATTTTTAGTGAAGTGACCTGGGGTCAGTATACAGCAGTGACAAATGTCCTAGTTCTCAAGATGCAGTCCATGAACACCCACTCTTATGGCATTGGGGCATGACATTCATGATACTGTCTTATGCATCAGGGTGACATTCTTATTGGATCACTGTCGTGTGTTTGCTCAGTGCTCCTTGCTCTTACTGGTTTTCTTTGCTTTTAATTTTTGAGCTATGAATTACAAAGTTCTTCAGAAAATCAAGAAAAAAAAATTAAAAAAAGGAAGTCACATTATTGTCATTTTACTGGTGGGAAAATTGAGACCTGACTGTCACATATAGTAAGACAATAACAAAGCCAGGATTAGACTGTCTCCTGGTTTACTTCAGTCTGTTTGGATCATGTTGCCCTCTTTACTGTACTCGTTTTATGGTCCCGTTGAGCTAAGTCATGAATCCTTTTTTTTTCACACAGAGGGGTAGTTTTTCATGGAGAAGAGTTTGTAAGGGGGAATATATTGCATATCCCAGTGTGACAAACGGTTTACAACTCAATCTGGCTTTGTTCTTTGGGAACTGCAGTTAGGACTGTCATATGGGGAATTTACCCATACCAGTGATCAGCCTAAGCTTCTGAATTACAGTGTACATGCTTCACAAAGCCTTAATAAGACATTTTGATGCCCAGAAAGCTGTAATTTTATTGCATACCTTCCCTCAAGCATCAATATGATGAATATCTAGTCCTCAGAATAAAACAAGGGAAGAAAGCTGGCTTTCTCTTGCTGCATCAAGCAGCTGTTTAAAATCAATGTATTTTCATCTTAGTACTTCTAGCACCTCTTACTCCTTTTAAATAGGAAGGGAGCAATCCCTTTCTTCATAGGCCTCAAATTCAGTGTGTGAGTGTTTTGAGACATGCTGATTAGCTGATGTCCTTCACTGCTGGTAGGGACACACCCTGCTGGTGCTCCATGCACCGCTAGTAAAGCACTTTGGGGTGTCCTGTACCAGAGGCTGCACTGATAGAGAAGTGCTGAAGCATCAGGCATGGGAGAGGCTCCAGTGAAGGCCCCAGGGCTGCTGAAAGCCGACAGCCTCAATGGCACACTCAAGTGCTTGCTGCTGGCGTGAGCGTGGCTATCTTGGGGACGTGAAACTGGAAGGGGTCACGTTGGTCAATTGGTCTCACTCCCTGCTATCAGCATCAGCTACCTCATGGAGCAGTTATTCCTCTCATAACCCAGTCCAAAGCTGTTGTAAGTGGCCCTTTGGGATACTTCATGCAACTTCTTTAGGAATGTTGTTGCTGTGGAACAGATCCTTGTTACTACTCCGATGTTTCAGATTGGATTTTTGTTAAAATCTACAATCTATTATTTATATTTATTTATTAGCAGTTTATACCCATTTCCTCTGGCTGTTTATAATTCTGGTCTTCAGAGCCCTTTGATTGATTATTCCTGCATAATTTAACTTCTTTTGTTTTAGTGATGCTTCCCAACTTCGTGTCATCTGCAGGGGTTGTTGGAGAGTTCTGGGATTTTACCAAAGCTACTGACGGGTGCATGAAATAGGATGAGCTCCGACATTGTTTCTTGAGGAACCTCATGAGTAACTTTGTACCTCAAGTTCTTTACTTATCAGACCATTTTTTTTTCTTGTACTAATGCCTGTTTTTGGCAGCTGAGCTAATCAGTTTCCATGTGACAATGTAGTGAATACTTAAATGGAGCCCTGACGAAGAGCAGCTCTACCACCTTAATGTAATTCAGCTAGGTTATTAAAGAAAAGTACAATATTGAGCGGGATAATGGCTGTTTACCAAATTATATTGTCTTCTCTACCACACTCCATTTTCATTGGAAACTTGTATTATTTCTTCCCTAACTAAAAACTTGTTTTGAAACCTTAAAAACAGATGAAAAAAGACCAGTGGGCTTTTAAATTGTTTAGATAGCTTGTGATCTTCCTCTTCTGTATTGTGACAATATATAGCATTTTCCACTCATTTTGTAAAGTCCTGCACCATCCTAGATTTAGTAGCCTAATTAGAAGTGATTCTTGAAAAAGCTGTACTTTCACACATTTTTTTTGTAATCAGATTTCACTGTTTTATTTTTGAGCACCCCTTCTCCTAAAGATTTATAATCTTAAGCGTTAGGCTAGGAACAAAATCTGATAGAGAAAGATGCATACATAAAAATGAGTAAAATACCAGTATTATTAATTCATGACAGATGGCAGCTGAAATTTGGCTCTTAATGTTGGATCCAGATATTATTTATATATATATATATATACATATATATATATAGCATCCACATATCAATTTATTTATATATAAATAATGTATTTTAAAAAGTTACTTCCTTTTTCATTCCTTTCTTATAGTAAAAATGCATATTTAGAGGAAGGGAAAATGTTACTTTTAGAAATTTACTGCTCCTGATCTGGAAAAGACCTTTGTGGTTTTAAATGTTTTGTTTTAATCAGAAATCAATTTCCAGCTACCCTTTGAAGTGATACTTTATTTGTCCTACACTTATGTACTGCTTAATTTTGTACTCCTGGGAGGTTTCCTTTCTCTCTGATAGAAAAGAGCTTATTAACTTTCATTTATTAGGAGAATTTAATTTCTTTCCCATTCCTAAATTTAAGAAAATATTTGAAGAATGATTTAAAAGTAATGGTAAGATTGTTTTTTTTCTTTTAATTGGGCAGTAGAAGATAAAATCTGGAAATCATGACAGTAGCTGACTTTTGGAATTTTGATATGGTTATTTTAAAAGGAAAATAAACTGAAGATTAAGAAAAGAAAAGAATCCTATTTAAGTATATAGTTCACATATTCCAACTAGTTGCATTCTTGCCTTAAATCCAGTAACTCCACTTAGCTATTCTAAGATTTCTCCAGACATTTCAGATACATACAACTATAAAGTATATTAAATATATAATTTGTACTGATGGTAACACAAAATGATTATAACTTTACAAGTCAATGTCATTGTCACCTTTAGTATATAGGGCCTGGCTATCTGGGGTTTTTTTCC
This sequence comes from Corvus hawaiiensis, assembly GCF_020740725.1. Taxonomy (NCBI): domain Eukaryota; kingdom Metazoa; phylum Chordata; class Aves; order Passeriformes; family Corvidae; genus Corvus; species Corvus hawaiiensis. The sequence goes on along the minus strand of NC_063216.1, from coordinate 71,840,149 downwards.
ATTCCTTGAGGTTTTTACTTATTGAGAAATTTGGGAATAAAAGAGAATTTGTTAATAAGATGTTACCATTGTGAATAAAACATATAAATAGAAAAAAAAAAAAAAAAGAAAAAAATGACCAACTTCAAAGCTTCAAACCATTTACAAGCTCAATGATTTTATATCTGAAAGAAACTACAGGAGCCTCCAGTCTTACTTTTTTGGCATATTATGAAACTAAGTAACACATTGGAATAAAATATAATGGTAAAATTTAATTTCACCCCCTACAGAAAAGTCAGTACACATGTATAGTATTGCTTGTGCCAGTGTTTGAGGGAACCAGACTTGTGGCACTGTTACACAGCATGTCCTGTAATAAAAAAATGAAGTTCATGCTTTTTTTCTCAGCACATCAACTCATTATTTTATGCAATTTTCATGATGCAACTCATCAAATTATGCAATTTTCTTGATCTATTACAATTTAGAACTGACAGTTTCTGGGAATCTCTCATTTCTCATATGGTAAGCTAATAAATATCACTTTTACTCCCCTATATATAATTGCAAATTGATTTTCAAGTTAGATCACTTAGCTTCACTTTTCATTGTCTAATGTGGCCTTATATAATGCTAAATACTGAGGCTGTTGAGTAACTAGAGAGTAAAACAATTGATTTTTTTAATAATAATTGTCTGTGGTCAATTATCATAGAAGGGGGGATGTGTGTATTTCAGCCTTGTAGGACAAACACTGATTCCCATGAAGGAATCTGTAGAAGAATTGAGGGTAAGTCAAGTCCATTAACACTTCTGAAGCCTTGAAGCAGATGTCTCTGTTTTTAACTCCTCCAGTTCGTCTGTGTAGTTGGCAAGGACAGCTGGGCATTTTCAAAAGCCTACAAAGGCACATCTTGTCTACCTCATTGGATAACTAAACTTTGGCCAAAAATCTCCCAAACCCCTTGAAGACCTCAAGGCTTTCCTGTAACTGATTCAGGGATCTTGGGCATAAAGTTTATGTACAAGAAAACTGAGGATCAGATCTCAGCTTAGACAGATCTCCATGGCCAAATGTATTTGGAGATCCATGATCTTACATTCCTCTATCTGTTCCTTTTCATCAGCTTTTCTTCACTGATAGCTTTTCATCAGCTTTTCTTCTTAAACTTATCTGTGTTGCAGTGGAGACCAGACGGGACCTACCTTCAGCCCTTCATGATGTTTCCAGTACTTTCTGTGTGCTTCCTGGCACTGTGCTCTGTGCCATCCACACACCCCTGAGATGGCTGATTGCATTTTCAAACCTGGATGCTTTGACCAGATCTTTCTGAGAAAATGCTCTGGGAAAGCAAATTTGTGCTCCAGTGCTGCAATGCTGTTACACTGTCTTATCTCTGACTCCATGTAAATATTGTTGCAGAGGGTTAAGGTTTAAGTAACTTAAACTACATTGTCTCTGCTAAGAGGTTTTTATCAGAAAGGTAACTGAGTTCACTTGAGAGGAAATTAATTTCCTTGCAGAAATCCAATACATCCATTTTCACTGGGAAGGAAAGAGAAAGAAGTAAAATCCAGACTGTTTCCAGATTGAGAGAAACAGTGACTGTAGGTTTTGGAAAGTGATAAAGGTACTTGAGGGAGGCCACTTGCTTTTTTCTTTCCTTACCCATGTGGGACTGAGCCTGTGTTTGTCAAGCCACATCCTATAAGGTGCCAACAGCTGGGTGAAGGGGAATATGACAGCAGTCAACTCCTCTTGCGTGCCATTGAGTTGTGCATCCTTCCTTGATGATGTTTTTATTTGTAATGCATATTATAATTCTTCATTCCTATACATTTGCTATTTAAGATTTTGTAAAGCATGACTGGAGACTAAAGCATTTGTGACTGCTAATGACCTGCTGACTGGTGCCTGGGACTTCAGGCAATTTACTAATCAATATTTGCTTAAAAAGTAGTGTGATTTTTTGTGTTTTTATTACTAGTCATGAGAAATAACAATTGCTTTTTCTTGTCAAAATTAGAAGTACAAAATACCCGTATTTAACACGACGGGGATTCAAGAAGAATCTGTATTTAGCTTCTATTTTAAATTTAATAGAATCAGATGTACTCAATCATATCCAGTTTTGACTGCTTAATTGAAATCAGTGAGGCAGAACCTGAACTGTTGTTCATTGACATTTCTTCACTGACACAATTTGGATTACAGTAACTGATAGTATTTTGTCATCTGGATTTATGTACATCAAAACCTATTTTGTAGAATTCTGCAGGGCAGATTAAAAAAGAAAGAGAAACAGTATCAATATATACTGGCAATTATCTAAGGTCCACAGTTCTTCTCTAAACTTCTGTGTCATTTTCTCAGTAAACTCAGTAATGTTGATGAGTGATGTTTTTAAACCATGCACTGTTGATTCCTGTCAAATGTACTTTTTGTTCTACAAATTTCCCGTAAGCTATTCTTAGTTTTTTGAACCTAATTATTTTCATTTGAAAATTGGCAGAAGGAGTAAGTGTTTTTTTATAACAGTTATGCCAAGTCCACTGAACCAAATTCTTACAAATGTAATTTGCCTGGCTTTGCAATCAGTTTAGTTTCCAGATGATTTGGCTCATCATAACTTTGAGAGAAACACATAATGGTGACAAGGTGCCCTGGCCAGATTAACTGAATGCTTTTTAAAAGTACATGTAGCCAATGAAGAAATAAACAAGGATCAGCGGGGTTGATTTAAAGCCTCTTAACTTTTTGTAATGGGATCTTGTATTTGAAGTCATGTTCATTTCAATTTACATGCAAGGTCCTTCAACATGCATAAATCTCTTTTAACTGTTTATTCCTGGAATAATCTACAGTCACAGGACAGTGTATAATCTTCATAATCTTTGTCTTGTTTTAACTGTTACAGATTTACTGGCCTGCAGCAAAAGAAAAGGTAGAATTATGCAAATTAGCTGGGAAAGATGCCCATGTAAGTATGATGTATGTTTTTTATTATTGCTGAGGATTATGCATATCTGTGTATTTTTTATTAAATGCAAAAAATGCTTTAGTAAGCTCTTGTTACACTTCTTCTGAACTAATGTCCTAAGTGTTTCTTCTTAATTAAAAAACAAAGTTACATTTCTATTGGTTTTTAAATATTAATACTTAAAAAAATTCAATATTGCAGGCATCAATCATGATATGTTGTTCTTTTATGTAATAAATGCAGCTGAGAGATGAATGGAGTTTCCTCAAAAATGTATACCAGGCAGTATTTCCCTGGAATCCTCTTTTCTCACATTAAAATGCTTCTTTTTTTCTTGGGTATATCCTGAATGTAACTTCATTATAATTCATGAAAGAAACAGTAGTAGAGCAGTGTACAAATCAACTTAATTTGCAGACAGCTGCAGTTGGGGTTAAAAAAAAATCTCAGACTCAATGGCTTTTGCCAGAAACCACAAATCTTCTTTAGGAAGTATATTTAAGGTACATACGTGTATACAATACAACTTTTATATGTTTTGTGCAGCACAGATTACGTCATGTGTCTAGAGCCCACTATAAATGTAAACATTTCCTGGCTGTAAAATAAAATTTCTTCCTTTTCTCTCCAAAAAAAATCTCCAGCATGTTGGTTACCAAGGTATATTCCAGCTCAAAATGCTCTCAGCTCTCTGCCTGAAGAGTTTAGCTTTTTATTCTAACTTGTTACTACCCTTACCTTTACAGCAGTCAGAACCTAAACAATGCTGAGCATTGGAAATATTCTGATACTGGTGTATGTGGAAGATTTGTGCTGATCTATTTCTACACTAAGAGAAAAAGGAGAGGGTCCTGAGAGGGAAATAGTTGTTTCGGACTCTCACTTAGATGCAGGGTGATGGCTTGAACATATGAACAAATCCTGTGTGTTCCCTCTGAAGTATCTGTTATGTGTTTTTGTATTAATTTCATTCTGGGGAAGGCTAAATCAAGGCTTTTCCCCCAGCCCCATGTATCATCCTTGCAAGCATGCCTGTGCTACTTACCAACAACAACAACATGGAGCAAGCCCAGCTAGAGCCAGGACGTCCCACTGGACTCAGAAATGACCAAATAAAAGTCACCAGTAAGATGTGGTTGGTGCAGAGACAAAGCACACCCTTGGAAGTGTGCTGAAGCCTTTCAGCCCACCACAGTTGCTTTAATCATGTGATCTTTGGTATTAAAGCACGTGCAGTACCCTGAGCTGGGAGCAAAGGCAGGAAGACTGGTAGCCAGACAAACGCAGTGGCTCTGTGACCTCTGCCCAATTGTTGACAGGTGTTGTTTGCTACAACACTGGCTGAACAGATACCCTCTAAACCGTGCTGTGAGCAGACAGCTTCTCGTGGCTGTAAGCATACAGCAGAATTAGGTTTGCAAGTCTGATTGATGAACTGCCTGGTAGATAGCCACTGTCAAGTTATAGTCCTAACAGGTTTGAACTACTTGTAAACAGTTTCTGCTACAGTAGTTTTTGAGTTTAAATACACCAATGCTATGGCTGTAACTTATATAAGCTTATATGGCTGTAACTTACATTATATGTATAATGTGAAAGAGAAGAATAAACATGAAAAGTAACCTTTATCTTTCTTTTCCCAACAGACAGAATGTGCCAATTTTATCCGAGTTCTTCAGCCGTACAACCGGACCCATGTTTATGTCTGTGGCACAGGAGCATTTCACCCTCTCTGTGGATATGTTGAGCTTGGAACTCACAAAGAGGTAATTTAACTTTCTCACTAGTCTGGCATGTCAAGGAATAGCCCTCATCTTGTGTAGCATTCATCATAGATTGGAAAATACTATGTGAGTGTGTAAAAAATGACCTGACAGCAGCTTGCATAAATAACAGGGTAAGTGGTGGATTCTGTGGGTCAGACGGGAACTCTTGTTCTCACATTTGATATGTGCATATCACTTTTGAACAAAGCACTTTCCTCAGGCTTAATACACAAAGTTCTTCAGAATGACACTTCCATGTGATTAACTAAGTGAAGAGAACATCTAATCCAGATGTCTTCCTTTCTAGTAAGTCATTTCTGCACATACTTTCCTTACGCACATACATTCAGAGTTCAAGATGAAACTTGTTCTATCTTTTAATGTACATATACCGCAGAGGGTATCCTATGCCTTGTGCATGAGAGTAATAAACACTTTGAAAAGGTTCTCTAAGCCTGAGTCCAGGGACAACATCTCAGAACTTTGCAGTGTGTTGCAGTCTGGTCACCAAGCAGGTCTTGGGTGTCCTCCATCACTAGTGGCATATTCCCGAGCCGAAGTTAGCAGCTGACTGGTCTTCATTTACTGGTGACAAAGAAATCACTATCCTAAGTGGTAAATGTTTGAGACCTAACCCCCACAACAGAAGAATTTTAGTGTTGTGTCAAGCAGCCACTTAGTACACAAGTCTCTTTTTAACTCCTATATGTATCACACCTTGGCTATATTTATCCCACTGATACTGTTCTCAGACAGTGTTGAGATGTGTGTGACCTGTCCGTCTGCTTGCCTGTGGTGCAGGCTTCCTATGCTGCTATAGAAATAGCTTTCTCTTTTCTTCAGGGCTTGGTGAAATTCTAGAATATAGGAAATGAGGTTTAAAGTTAATAAATGCAATAACCTGAAACAGAATAATAGAATTATAGAATGGTTTGAGTTGAAAGGGCCCTTAAAAATTATCTAGTTTCAACCTCCCTACCATGGGCAGGGATGCCTTCCACTAGACCAGGTTACTCAAAGCCCCATCTAGCCTGGCCTTGAACACTTCCAGGGATGGGGCATCCACAGCTTCTTTGGGAAATCTGTGCTGGGGCCTCACCACCTTCAAAGGAAACAATTTTCTTCCTGCTATCTTATCTGAACCTACCATATTTCATTAAAAGCCATTCCCCCTTGTTCTGTCACTGATACATGGAATCAAGGGAAGGTCCTCATGGAAAAAAAAGTGATTAAGCTTGCCCAGACTGAGACCCATAATTATGTACCCCACAATCTGTGGGTTGGATAACCAACCCAGAGGGGCTGCCTATGCAACAGAAAACTGAAGCTATGAGAAATCTACTTGGTGGTGTTCTTTCCCTAATAAACCATTAATGCTCCTGGTATTGTCTGGTATATCCTGTATAATTTGGCTTACAATGAAATAATGTGTTGGCTTCTTTGCTTTGCTACTTTAAATATTCCAGTTGAAGCAACTGAAATTTTAGATCCCTTGTATCATGCTGGTGTCTTAGCTGAATGATCAAATACACAGCTGAATGGAACAGAACAGCTCTCAGCAAGAGTATAAGTAAGGCTCTGGTTTACCTCTGGCTCATTAGCAAGATTCCGTATTCACTCTACCATTGCCCTACTTCATTTCAACTACTTCATTTGTGAAGGTTGTTTTCACCAGACCTTATGAAATTATGGATTTGGTCTGACTGTTCAGTCCAGCAGCCAGTCTAGACAAGGGGTCTGTCTCAGTTAGACAGGACCAATTACCTTAGAAAGGAAATGGAAGAAGAATCCTGGTATCATGTTTCCTAATCCCCTCACTGTCTCCCAGTCCTGCCTCTCCCACATTCCTCCTGGTTGCTCAGCTGCAGTGGTAGGTTAGGCAGTGTTCAGCACTGCTCCTGCCTCTTCTGACAGAGAAGCTCTTCTACAGCCTCCTACTGAGTTATCAGCCTTGAATGGCATCAGGCATATTTTCCCTTTCCTTCTTGGCACCCCAAACACCCTTCAGCCACCATCCTTCCACCACCTCTCCATATAAATGTGACAAGTCTGGAGGGTGCTGAGGATAGGCACAGTGATGTGAATTTGACAGGCAGTTGAAAATGTCTCCTTGTAGGAACTGAAGCCAGGAGTCCTACAGGATAAGTCAAAGCACTTTTAATGCAGATCCATTCTCTTAGTGTTTTTTCATTCTTCCGTCCCTCCCCTTTTTAATTTTTTTTTTTTTTTTAAATTTAAATCTCTGGGTTATAAGAACAGATAATGAATGTCTGGTAATTAGCAACCTCTCTGGAAAGCTGTGGGATGCTTGGGAGAGCCAGGCCCTGAGATAGCCTCTCGGAGGCTGTGAAACCAGGCAGTGCTCTGCTGACCTTTGAAAGCTGCTCGTGGATCTGCACAGTGCTCTCCTGGCCAATGCCAGAGCTGTGAAAACAGAGGGGAAAACAGTGTGGATCAGGTGACTCAAAACCACAGCAGACACTGCTTTTGAAGCAGTACAAATCCCCAACAGAATCACACAATTAAAGGGGATTAAAGTCCTTGTCTTGTTATTGCTCGAGTCGCTGCCAAAACTTCTCTTGGCTGGTGAAGAAGAGGCTTGGCCCGGTTGGTGCTGTTAGCCACAGCTCTCTAAGGGATGCTCTTTTCTTTGAAAGCTTTGCCCGAAGTGAAAGCAGGAGGTTAATTCTGTGTGAATGCTTGGTAGTGTCCATTAGTTTGTCTGGGTGAAGTCTGAAATATTTGATGTTGATCTATAACTCCCTTGGTCCCCTGAGTATTGCTGGGCTTGCAGACAGCCTCTTCACATGTGATAAAGCAAGGGTTCCCTGAGCAACTCAGGGTTGCATATCCTAGAACTAAGGACAATTGGACACCAGTGTAGCATTGTAAGGAAAAAAAAAAATTAGTTTAGTTCTGTCCTTGCTCTGCTCACTGTAGGAGCATGAGAATTTGGTTTGCTTGATATTCCACAGGTTTGGGAAGGTAACGAGTTTTTTGCTGGTTAAATTCTGCTTTGTATGAGCTAGGACGGCTGGAGGAAATTGAATTTATGTTCATAGATTGGAATTGATTTTTCTTTTCTCTTAAGGAGCTTAATTATTCAATATCCTGGGCTTTTGTCTTCTGAGCCTAGAGAGTTTAGGAGGCACCTCAATAACATAGAAAGGTTTGGTCATTTATAATCTGATGTGCATTAAGGATGAATTGAATTAATGTGTTGTGAAGTCTAATCCTATGTGGCCATCTTTGGACATACTTGCTTGTCATTTGTACTCTCCAGGCCTCTTGCAAGTCAGAGGTATGGAAACAAATAATTAAAATCACTTTACCTATTTTTAAGCGTTTAAACCATGGAGGTGTTTTGATTTTTTTTTAAACTAGCTTCTAAAGTTTTTTCTCTACAATAGACATTAAATCCACATTGAATGGATTTCTGAGTACTAGAGGGATTTTAAATATCACAGTAGATAGAAAAGCATGTTAAATGAAAATATGTTAAAAGCAATTCTCTAGGCAATCTCCCTTCTCTTAATGGCAGGACAATTCTGAAGATCAAGTCTCTATACCTGCAGAGAGTTCACTTTACTCCTCTGAGCTATCAATTTGCCTTCAGCAGGACTCACAATGGATTTCAGCTTAAGTGTGCTTTCAGGAAGCCACTGAAAGGGGCAAGTAAAAGAGCCCTTGTTGGCAATTCAAAATTATAATAAAGCTTCAAATGGATGCTTACAGGAATTGACTTGTTGCTTACCCACTGAAAACATAGGCAATAATTTTTAAATAATTTATTTTCTTTATCTTCCTCTATGCCCTTGTTCTGTGGCCCAGGAATTAATCACATGGTATTTGGAAACCACAAGGAAAAATCTATTCTGATATCTCTTGTATCATTAGCCTTGTTAAAAATAATAAGAAAGAGCATATGCTCTTTCATTTTAAAAGAGTCTGAACTGTGTCTGCTGTGAACATTATTCAGCAGTCCCTGGAGAAATTTCTGAGTCAGCCAGAATCCCTTCAGGGTCTCCTGTTGCAACACAGTCTATCAGCACTTTCCGAAATAGAAGCCAGTGCCTTTTAAGTACAATCCAGCTTTTAATTGGAGTAGAAATGATGAACATTACATCTCCTTTTTTCTGAAAATAATTGTATTTTTTTAAGATTTGTGTTTCACTATAGAGTGACCAGGATACAGTAAAACACTGAATGAAAATATACGGATGTAAAACAGACACAGACTGTAAACATCAATGCTGAGATGACAGCTGCACGATCTAACACATCTTTACTTTGTACATTAGCAGAACAGGCTGTCTAAGTGAGTTTTTCTCTGTAGCCACACCAGGATAATGAATTTGTGTTTATTCTCAGGAAATGGTATTCCGTTTGGATACCCAGAACCTGGAGTCTGGCAGGTTGAAATGCCCGTTCGATCCGCAGCAGCCGTTCGCTTCAGTGATGGCAGGTAAGGAGCCACCGGAGCCGGGTGCTTCCCTCGGACCTGTGATGGCTCAGGATGTGAGCCCGGGGACTCAGCACATGTCACCGCTGGAGCTCCTCTGGCACTGGTCGTGTTTCCAGTGCTGGTCCGTGCTCTCAGAGCTGGGGAAGCCTTCAGGCTGCAGACAGCACAGAGCTGGAAGGGCAGTAGTGCAAACAGAGGCATTAGAACGGCTGTAAAGCCTCTGTCAGCTGGGCAGGGAGGCAGTTTCATCTTCACCCAGTCATTGCTCCTTTAAGAGGACAACAAAAAAACCCGCATGGACAGAGAGTGTTTGAAGCCCTTTTGGGCCTCTTTCTGCAATTATCAATATGTTCTGCCCTTTGAAGTCTGCTGACATGCACTATTTCCATAAATACGTTTCTGAGGTTTCTATTTACTCGAGTAGCCACTTCTGAAGCTGGGAGCCGAGGAACAAGATAGTGCACTCTGCCTGCTGCGTGCATCGCAGCACTGTGTGGTCTGACATTTGGGGCCGAGGAATGTCAGCTTGACCTCCGGATTTCAAATCACTCTAAGAGCTACTTTTGTCATGGTTTGGTTCATAGCTTTGGACAATTTTCATTTAACTTGTCTGTCAAGCATATGAATACAAGATAAGAGTGAAGCACCATGACGTTTTCATTTACAGCCAAAGAGCAGTGGTGACAATGCTTTGAAGTATCGGTCACTCTGTGTTATAAAAAGAATATGACTAATGTTCAGTCTTTATTCTCAGATAATAAGATAGATGATTTGTGATTCTGACCCTACAGATGGGGCAGGACTTCCTTTATTAAAAACAATAGATTAAAGCCTGTGCTTATTCTTCTCAGAGACCCCTAGTACTCTTTAATGACTGTGAAGTCTATTTTTAAAATGGGAATCCAGAAACTTTAACTTTTTTTTTACTTTTTTTTTTAATGCAAGCAGTAGAACTCTGTGATTTATTACAGCATTTCCTAATTTCAGTAGCATTCTAGTGCTTTGACTGTTCTATTAAATCTTGTGAAATGAAGAAGCTGCTGTCCTTTAGCTACCTAAGACATGAACTTTGCTACGTAACAATTTTTTGATCTAGATAAAATTAATGGTCAGGGTATTCTAGTATCCCTTTTTTGATTGTGCCTGGTGTCAAGTGCTTCACAATAATGTACAAGGAGTACTGTAAAGAGTTACAGGCCTGACCAGAGAATGTGTTTCTGCTGTATCTTTGGATGCTTACCTTATTCCCAAATGAACGAGGAGAGCAGTACAGTTCATGCATAAGATGCTGCCCTGGAGCTCAGGTGAGATCATTTCCCATCTCTGCCAGTGATGAGCAGAGTAACCTTGGTGTGTCCCTTCTCTCTGTCTACTGCCAAATGGCAGTAAAGATTACTTGTATCCTTCAGAGAACACTTTTTATTCAGTTATACATTTATGAGCTAAGTAATATCTAACTGTATTTTCACTCATATATGTAAGTTAATGCAACTGAGTAATTTTCATTCTTTGTAGAAATAGGTAATCTGAATACTACATGACATATCACTTCAAGTAAATCCCACAGATAAATTGGAAAAACTAGTCCTTTTGACTGAAGAATCACCTGCTGATCATCCATCCTCTATTACAAATTACCACTCACCAAAACTGTTCAGGACGTAGAAGGAACTTGGAATGAGAGATACCAAACACTGAGAGAAGTGCTGAAAATGCCTTGTCAGCAGAGCCTAAGCAAGGATGGAGAATTTCTGTTGGCCCTTCAGATGTATCGATCACCGAGTGCCTGTCAGTTAGCAAACACCAATTACCCTGCCCATTCCTCATTATGACAAATACCTTTCAGAATGCACTATTGTTTCTTTACAAAGGCAACATGCTGTCTGAAAGATGTGCTTTCCACAACTGTCATGGAAATAATACAGAAGTAACAATAATAATGAGGTAAAAAGAAAGATGATAGATCTTTTTTGGACAAATAAAGTGCTTGTGGATCATGGGTTGTGGGTTGGTTTGTTGATTTTTTTTCCTCCTTGATCTTACTTTTTAAGTGCATTTACATCTTTCGCAAATGAAAGCACAAACATCAGTGTTGAATGGTATTTATTCAGCATTCACTCTCAACAAAGGCTTCTCTCTATAAGATCTTGTGAAATGTTTCAACCCAGGAGTATCAGAAAAACTGGAGAAGGAACTTTTGGGAGGGGATTTTTATGTATCATGTAGCTTTTTATAAGATTATCATTTACGAACATGAACTTTTTTGTTTTTATGAACCCTAGGGATTTATTTCTGCAAGTCATGAAACAAAAAAGCCCCTCTTGCAACCAATAAAGTTATCTGGTTATTTTACAGAAAAAACTGAGTGTTTTAAAATGCACTATGTTGTAAAAAAAAAAGTTCACAATGATACTGTTTCTTTGCTTTTTTTTGAAAAGTACTGAGATCTGAAGGGAAACAGAAAAGATTGTGCATTTCTTTGCGTTTTCATTGCCCACAAAAGTGGCAGAAGAGCAAATAGTGACTGCAGTTGCACTGTTACAGATGTAGTGTCCTTGTGAGGCAAATTCTGTCTGCTTTATTCAAGCAAGATGTGTCAGTTATTTTAGTAGACCACTGAGACCACTCAGTGTTAAAATGATGATGATTTGTGTCTGTAGCCATATTCCTGACATGAACACAAATTCCCTGCATTTGTGCCTGAATTCCACTTCGTGAATTAAGTGTTGGATGGAGATCCTTGCACCAGGAGTGGGCCAAGCTGCAACATTCCGGTGGGGAAGCATCCATCCCATTTTTCTAGCTCAGGAGCAGCAAAGCCATTGGGGCTGTGGCAGTTGTGGGGCACAAGAGATAGCTGGAGTTGATAGATGGCCATGTCCTCACCGTGGCTCCCAGGTACATGGGACAGGGTGTTCAGATTAAATAGACCTTTATACCCTTAAGAGCCCCGTACCCGTTAAAGCCTGGAAAATTTACTTTTCTGAGTGCCTGAAAGATCTGAAAATTAGTCTTTGACTATGCTATTTCTCAGACATATAATTACAAATACCACTCTGATTTAAGTGTAAGTAAATTCACAGAACCAAAAAACCCATTAAAATGGGACCCAATAATGTTTTAAAGCATTAAATTAGTTCATAGACCAATTAAACACAGGTGTTGTTCACCCAACAAAATGTAAATAGTTTTAATTTTTTTGTGCCACAGCTGTAGGAAACCTATTTCTTTTTCATTTGCAGATGAGTATCTTTATGCTGGAACAGCTTCTGATTTCCTTGGCAAAGACACTGCTCTGACACGTTCTCTGGGCCCTTCTCATGACCACCATTACATCAGAACTGACATTTCTGAACATTACTGGCTTACTGGTAAGATCCCAAACATATGCTGTTGTCATTTGCATTGTCCCTGCCTCTCTGAAGTTAATAGCTCCATCCTTATATAAATATATGACCAGTAACTATAAATATAGATATTGTATCATGGAGTCTTTCGATTATGGAGGCTTTTTTTAAAAAGCTCAGTGGAACAAAAATACACTTGAGAAAAGTCACAGAGGTGAAAATGCTAATTAAGGGAAGAGTAGGAGCATAAGACCTAATCATAGTTTCCGTCTTTGATCTGTATATTGGTGTATAATCCTACAATTGCAATAATACCATGACTTAAGTGCTTCTATATCCTGTCTTGTTGGAATAATTTTTTTTAACTGTTTTTTTTCCAGTCATTTGTTAAAAGCTGTTCCATGTAGCATGTTGAAACGACAGACTAGAAATTCCACATTTTTTGGTAGGAGGTGTTTTTTTCTTTTCTTTTCCTTTTTTTAAGGGAAAAACACCCTTTGTTGCTGTGAGGATCATTTTAAAACCACTAAGGGCACACTAAAATAGCTTCCCAAGCAAAACACTGCTTTTTCTTGCCCGTTTAAAAACATTGTGAGCTAGTAAACCCTCTAAAAAACTGGCTGCCTTTGCACCCAGCCAGTCTCAAACCACACACAGAGTAACATGGAAAACTTCACTCATAAGCTAACCCTGCTCAATTAAAGCATCCCCCTTTTAGCTGTCAACTCTCTTTAAAGATGTGGCAACACTGGCCCTGGCTCAGGATGCCTGTGTAACTATTATGGGTGCAGTGTAAAGCCAGGGCCTGCTGACCGCAGGGTTAAGTTGTCTTCCCAGCAGACAACTTCCAAAAAGGATAATTTTGCCTCTTAACTCTTTGAGACTTCAACAAGAGGAAATGTTCTTTTTTTCCTAATACATTTTCCCTACACCTTCTCTTCTTCTGTATTATTGCCTTAAATTTCTAGTTAGATATAGTGCCATAACCCCAGGATTTCTGCTATGAGATGAGGAGGAAAAGGAAAAGCCACTTAAAAGTAATTTTTACCTTTCCAAATAGGTGACAGAAGAATGTCCCATCTGACTCTGCTGACCTATCCCACTTCCATTTCCTGTGCTCAAAATCTTTCTTGTCCCATCCTCCTGTCTCCTGTCTCTCATTTCCACACACCCCTTGTGCCCTGCAGACCAGAATTGGACTGTGATATGGACCAGGATGGGTCCTTCCAGCAGTCAGTTCTTTAAATCTAATTACCCATGCAAGTGCATATCCAGTTTTATCACTGGTGGCCTGCAGATGCTCAGCATGGAAAGGTGGCTGGGTAGCTGCTTTCCTAAGGGATGCAATAATAAGCTAAAAAGAGAGATTTACTGTGGTTTGGCCCTAAGGAGCATCTGGTGTTACCATTAGTATAGATCCACCTTGATGAGTATTACAGGGTTCAGTTCCTAGTCCAAAAGAACTTGTAGCTTAAAAATCCAGTTCCAAACATTTCTTTCTCTTGTTATTGTTTCTTCATGAGCAGTTTGAGGCAAGGGAAGAGTACAAGCAAACAGAATAAACTGTAAGTTTGAGAAATGTTTAGATGTTTTAGTTTGGAGACTGGGTGGGGGGTGTCTGCCTTTCCTCACTCTTTTAGATTGATTCATGAGTTATTCTGTTTTCACTTAGAGCATCTGTATTTGTGAAAGTTTTCTAAGGAGAACAGTATATTAATATGTCTGGGTCTGAAAAACAGCTTTAGTGTGCTAGACTGTGAGGTGAAAATTGCCTCACACTGTATAAACACTGAAGACCCCATATATTCTTCAGGTTTACCTCGTTTCCAGCCATATAAAACCCTACAGCCACAATTCTGTCTAAGACTTCACAAACACAATCCATTCAGTGTTATACTAAGAGGTATAGACATAAACTAGGTGCTTTTAATATTTTGACACAGTGCTTTTAAGGCTGGAGAAAATTTTAAGTGCAACTTCAAATGACAGCATCATTTCTGCAATAAGCCATAGGGTGGCCAATATATTTCTAGTTTATTATGTAATGTTACCAATTACATACTTTTGTGCTTTCAGCCAATATTGGTATAAAGAAAATATTTACTTGATTTCAGGTTTAAAACTCCCATCTCATCTAAATCCCCTCTTCCCTAAATCTACCATCCATTTACCAAGCATGTGTTAGACCTCCAGGAAAAGTTGTACATGCTTGAATAATTATATAGTTGAAAATAAATTATTACCATGCATGACTCATGTTTTACTTAGGATAAGCATAAAATGTACAGCTTGTTTTCTTCCAGAAGGCCAAGGAAGTTTTGCTGTAATGCACCTCAGTATTTTTAAAGTTCAGTCTTATTCTGTTTCTGGAAACAGAATTATCCTTCCCTGAGGGAAGGGAGGTAAAGACAAAGCATGAGGGAAAAATGTGGGATACCTTCCAGTTCCTTGCAGGGCATCTCTATCTTGACTAATTAAGACATGTCCTAATCTCAATGACTGAATAGCAGCTCCACAAAGGGGAAAAGGAGGAAGGCAGCTAATCTTTCCCATGACTCAGGCTCACACGTGCTCATACTCCCGCAAGGGTGGCACTGGAGCAGAGGGGAGCAGGGCTGGGGAATCAGGCGTTCCCACAGCTGCTCACCGGAGCTGCCTCGCCTGGGGATGGGGCACATGGGGCTGGTGGCCCCTCTCCGGATGGCAAAGCCGCCTACTGGAACCGAGTCTGCCCCGTGCCAGCCCCGTGGGCAGGGGAGAGCATCCCACCAGCCCTGCACACAGGCATCCACTGAACAGCTGCACATTCCTCCCTCCCTCTGAGGAAGAGAAGGCCATAGCTGGAACGAGGGCTTCCTTGAATTTCATTCAACTCTTTTTTCCCTTTTCACTTTTTTTATAGCAATTTAGCCGTCTTTTCCAGGGCAAAGTCTTGCAGGCAATGAGTTCTTTATATCCTGCGAGCTTTGGATGGGATTCAGCTCCCTTAGCTCTAAAAGGCAAAAGCTAGCATCCTGTCTGAGCTCAGTCCTTTTGCTTGCCTCTGTAATTTACTGAGAGAGGTGGCACTTCCAGAGGGTGACACACCCCACCTATTGTAGGAATCTGTCTTAAAATAGGATTATTCATTGCCACTTTTTCCCTCCCTGAGAGAAAACCTGGCTGAGAATGGCTTAGGAGCTTGACTTCTAGGTGGTTATGGTAAATAAGGTAAGCACTGTCCTTTGCATTCTGTCATGCCACATATTTCTGGAAGTCCAACTACACAGAGATGCTGCCTCCCACTGCTTCAGGTTGCTTTTTCATTTCTTCATGTACTGGGACAACCACTCCTTTGTTGTCGCCTTTTTCTGAGTCTTAACTTCTGCGTAGGATGCACTGCCTAAAATAACTGCTGGTTTCAGAAGGAGGTGATGACCAGCAGGTGACCAACACAAACCCCGCAGTGAAGGACCAGCTGTATCAGCTTTTCCCACCAGGCCACATGAGCATGTTGAAAAAAGCACAAGCAACACCTGTACCATCTATTGCCAGAGCTCATGATGCCCTTAATCCTCACTTTGGTTACATACAATCTAGCTGTGAACTTAATATGTGGGAAAATCTTCTGCTGAAGCAAATAGTGGGGGGGATAGCCCTGTCTATGAGAAAACAAACGGTGGTTTAAAATCATCATCATTAGTTTTTTCTCCCATGCAGAGAATCCAAAAGCCTAATTCACAGTTAGTTGCAATGTTCTTCTGTATGTTGGATAGATGGGTTAGAAAAGATGAGACCAAGATCTCACTTGCAGAACATAAGGTGCTTTTCAGATCATAATCTCTTCCATTTAATTGTTTTCACTTTGTATCTTTTACAATGTATTTTTGTTTGGATTTAACTTTCAACTACAGTGTTTTCAGCTGTGATTTAAAACTGTTAAATATTAGTGTTCCTTTAATTTGTTAGAGATTCTTCTAAATCTGTTCCAGGAATTGGTATTGAGACATTTATTTTTGCATTTGGCTTGCCAAGTAAAGCACTGAAGTTTAATCTTAATACCCCCATATATTCAGTGTTTTGTTTGGTGAATGTGGATTAAAAAAAAAAAGGATGTGAATTTCAAAAACGTGGTATAGAAGTATTTCACAGGTTTCTTCTTAAATGGCTATTTAACTAACCACATGTGTAAGAAACAGTACTGGAAGCATATTTATGTATTTATTCATGCTTAGAGATCTAATCTTCAAAGTAGCCTTACAGGCCCTGAGGGGTAATTGAATATTTTCCTCAAGATCATTTTGAAATCCTGACTTAAATTTATAGATCTTGATGACTGCATCATTTCATTTTTTCTGCTGACACCATTCTCTAGTGTCAAAAGGTTGAAAATGGAAGCAGCACTGGCTGTTTTCACCCATAAATTTCGTCTTCTGTCACAAAGGTGCACACTGAGCACTTAAACACATCCCATTTTGTCTCAGGCCCTTTGTCTCAGACTGCAAACTTTTGAATCAAGCACTCTATTTTTCTTCTTTGTATACTGTAGAGTTCATGGTGAAAATTCCTCAAGGCTAATATAAAGTAACAATCATTATGAAAAGGACAAAGGCATGAAGATACATTGAAAGCTGATAATAGTATTCCCCCATATAAACAGTGTGCTCTGTTTGCTCTGCATTCTTACACCACCCTCCTTATTGCTTTCTACTGCAGCCTACCTGATAATGGGGGACAAAGACTGTGTATTTTATTGCTGAAAGAATGTATTTTAGAGTCAAGGGTCTCTTTGCACTATATTTGTATAGCCACTTCTGTTTAAAGAAAAACATCATTGATCCAAGTGCCCTCAGAAGAGCTCATCTATTGTAGCACACTGGGGAATGTCTCAAAAATCACTGCCCAAGTAGCTGGTTCACTTGTGCAAGGCAGTGTTGTTGCCTGCTCTTCTCCAATCAGGGACCCTTGGATTGCTTCAATTTCTGATTTTAGTGCAAAATTTAAAGGCAAAAAACCAAAAAATCCCAACACTGGAAACAAAAGCCCTCAACTAGTGAGCAGGTAGAGCAGGATTAGAGACCATGGATGAGGGAGCTTGGGAAGACAGTGAAGAATATCTTGGCCCAGTAAGCATGCCTGAAAGATGCAGGCAGATACCCAAGCTTGCCTTGGAAGAGACCAGGAATAATATAATGGCCCAGCATGGCAAGTCAAGGCATTTCTTGCAAAAGCAGATTTAAATAACCCAAACAAACTATTACACTGTTATAGCCAGTTTGTTTTCAAGCACAGGGAACTGTGTCCGTAAGACTGACCAGCCAGTTTTGGAGTTGCTGTGCTAACTGGGGAATCCCAGCGTGGCACTGTGTTGGATTTGGTAGATGTAGTCAGGTTGCTGTATCAGAGATACATGGGAAACATTCCTTTGCAAGCTCTCTCTAGTAAACAGTAGTGTGTTTCTGTATTCATAACTTCTGCAATGAGTAATTGATTTAAATTCTACCAGGTGATTTCAGAAAATCTACTTAGCTTCATTTTGGTGGCAAGAGCAGTAAGGTAGATTCATGTAGGCTATACTTTGTACTGAGAGTTACTCTATTTTCAGACAGAGAATGATAACCAGTGCTGCATACTTTTGAAAGTATATATATATATATATATCTATATATCTATATATACACAAAAACATCAGCCTAAGAGTAAATACTTCAGACTTCATGGTGGTTTTCACTTGGAGTTAGTAAGAAACTTGCTACTACGTGTCTATATAATGATATTTTCATTTCACTGGAAGATGCAACATAAATGCAGAGATTTAAAAGCAAGCTCTAAGGCTTTTCTTCAGATTTTTAACCCCCCTTTTTTTTTTTTTTTTTTTTACTTTCTAGGAGCAAAATTCATTGGAACTTTTCCTATCCCAGATACCTACAACCCAGATGATGATAAAATCTACTTCTTTTTTCGAGAAATATCACAAGATAGTGGCACATCTGACAAGACAATCCTTTCCAGAGTTGGGAGAGTTTGTAAGGTGAGGACTGTATCTTTTTATTTTATTTAAATATAGAAACTAAACAAGTTTGGTTTATTTCTGTGAGAACTGTGTTTTCCACTTTGTTACCCAAATGAGCCTACATATTAATTTTTCTGGACACAGAGTAGTAACGCCATCTGAAATTTACTTGTAGAAAACATAAACTTGATATTGACTGTGTACCTATTTTGAAAAAGGTACTATGTTTATAAATTATAATGCTGTATCCAAAAGATGAAGTATTGACCTTCAGAAATGCAATGATGTCCTGCTTTGTTTCATGAGCTTTCAATAAGGACTGATGTGTCAAAGTGTACACAGTGGCAAGGTATTCGGAGTTTTATGGAAAGCACCCTCTGAATGTGTGGATATGCAAACCCATCCCTTCAGCCTGGTTCTGTACATCATTCCTGGGCATTACTGAGAGCTGGGGTCAGTCATTTGTTTCTGCACATTCCTGATAACCAGCTGGGGTGAAGGGAGGCTAAGAAAGTATACAGTTTCTGAGTTACATCCACATCTGCCTGGAGGTTTCCTCCCTTGGGAAGAAGAGCAATCCTTGACCCATTGACCAGGAGGAACCAGACCCCGGGTCTGCTGCAGTGTAAAAAGTTCATTTGGCTGGTGCCTGACCTCCTTTAAATGATTGCTCCTTCACTTTCTCCTTCATTATGCTTGGGTTTGCCCCCTGTGGAAGGTTTGTGCCCTGATGGTATATACAGACTTGGGCTTATATGAACTGTGCTCTTCTTGGAGAAGCATCTTTGTCAAGGGCAGAAGCCTCCTCAAAAGGTAATGAAAAGAAAAAACAGTTCCTGCACATGAAGACAGCAGTCAGTGTAGTTTGCTGTTTAACAGCCTGATGGATTTACTGAGGTCTCTAGCCACAGTGGCAGAAGTGTCTGTAGACTTTTGTGTCAAACACACTCTCTGTCCACTCCCCTGTCCCCTAGGACATTCTATTCCTGTCTTCTGTAGGAACAGAAGCAGTCAGTATAAGTGCTTCTGCCCTGTCCTGAGATCCTCAGGAATCGCTGGTAAAAGTCAGGAAAATGGAATTTGAAAGCTGCCTTCATATTAGTAACATAGTAAACATAAGCTTTGAGCAAATGTTCTTTTAGGTATCAGCAACACCACAGCAGTCACACAAGTAGGTACATTTCTATGATCTTTTGTTCATAAGCTTTATCTGACTTCCATTTTCTGGGCAGTGTGACTCTGCTGGCAGTGAAAATTATGTTCTCGAGAAACTTGAAAATTAGTAAATGAACAAAAGCATTTGTGTTCTGAAATAAGATGTGTGTGGGAGAAGAGCGCTCATTTAGCTGTGGCCACACTCTGAAAAACAAAGAGTGACAAGTGTATGGATGTGTAAATCTACAACTGCTCTGCAGTCCAGCTAACGCCCAGCTCCAACTGAGATTTCAGTGGCCACAGCCATTTCACACTTCTGTCCTTGACCTAAAGTGTTAAGAAAACAAAACATTCATCCATAAATCAGTTCTCTAGTAGGTTTTTAGCTAGACGAAAGAATGGATAATCTTTAGTTGGGTATTTCACAGCAGTGTGATTAATGGCAGAATGGAAATGCAAACATACATGATTTGCTGCTAGACATGGCATTTGCTGATTATGAGAAAGCACTTAATGCATTAGGAGAAATTGATAGACAACATTTTCAAGCCAAGGCACATGAGAGAGTATAGTAAACTAAGATATATTGGCTACACATCCCCAGCATCCTTTACCTAGAGAAAAAAGGAGATAAGCTATCATAATAAAAGCAAGTGTATTGTAAGGAAATCCTAATGACTGTGTATAATCATACCTCAAATGAGAATGAAATCGTAGAGTAATCATGTTAACAGGAAAAATGTCATGAATTTTATTTTTAGTAGTCAAAGCAAAACAATGAAAACCGATAAGCACAGTGATTATTATTAATAGTTCTGCACTGTCTTCTTTATTTACTGAGCACTTCCCACTGGTTGCAGAATTATTTTGATAATCCAGACTCTTGGGGTTTTTTATATTTGTCTTAATTATCAACAAATTAAAAAAATACTGCTAATTATTATAATAAATATAGAACTATTATGAGTATTTAATACAAATTAAAATCTGCAAATAGCCTTGTCTGTTTATGGACTGAAATATTTTGTATCTGTGCTGTGGTATGAAACATCTGCTGTGCTTAATTGTCTCTGACACGGGAACAATGCCTTTGATTGCAACACCTGATAATTTCTACTTGCACTGTCTCATTAATGGGACCTGTACTGCACAAAGTTAAGCCTTTGCCCCCTTTCCCTGTTTAGCAGAGAATAACAGTGAATGGGAGGAGCTCAGCAACTTCTGAAATAATTTGCTTGGTGTAAACACAGTTTTTTCCTACTAGAACTCAATTGCTCCCTACCTCACAGTGCCTTAGGGCTCATGTCCATTAATGCCAGAAACACATGCTGAAATTAGAATAGGTTTTGTTTTTAATAAGAAGCTTAGTCAATGCAGCCTATTTGGCTAATTTTCAAGGGTTCAACAATATGGTCTCTCAGTGATCCTCTCCCTTAGGGAAAATCTTCTCTGGAAAGCATTCCCCTTTCCCAGCTACTTTCAGACCCAGAAGACTGCAGTGCTCCTGCTGGCACAGCTCTTTGCCCAGAGTCAAACAGCTGTCACTTGTCCTGTTCACCAGACCATTCGTGCCCAGTGTCCTGCAGCCTGTGGTGCAAGAACGCAGACGCTGCAGCTCTGCACACCACTCATTTGGGTTTACGTCATCTGCTCTGTGTCACTGAGGGATATCACTGGCACTGGGGAGGAAGTGCTTTCAACAGTCACTTTCAGAACCAGTTGTGTCATTTATCATGGCAAATGGCATTTCCTGGTTTTGGTTTGAGTGAGGCAGAAAAAGTATCATTGCCCTGTCTGCAATACCTGATATTACTTATGGTATGTTCATACTTACATAAATTGCAATGTTTGGGGTTATTTGCTTTCTTTTCATGTAAGGGCATAACCAAAAAGAAAAACTACTATTGAAGATTAGCTGGCAAAGTTTATTTCTTTTTTAAAATTCATTCAGTTACACACGTATATTAAATGATCATGCAAACCTTAACTTCTTAAGGTCATGGATCCATTTATTTCTACTTCTAGAAATGCAGGCCTAAGCTTTTACAGCTACACTGTCTTCAAGCCCACAATGCTGAACTGCTTTGCATCAGGTAAAGACAGGACACAGTAATTACACATTAAGCAAGATTTTGGAAAAAAAATACAATTGCAGCATCCATGCACTGTGCCCTGTGCAGTCCAGTAACAAGTCAGCTACATTTTTGTACATATCCACCACTAAATGATGGCAGAATTGTAATTCTATTTATCGGCAACCTCATATATGTACAAGTATAGCCCTAGAAAAGATCCAATTTTCCCTCCTATTTTCCCCTCTCAAATAAAGTGAGAAGTAAAAATCTAACCTGGAGGAGTCACAGAAAAGGTTTTGAAGAGGGAAGAAAGTTGCTGGAGCTTTTGTTTGTGTGTTATCTATATAGAAACACATCTTTTCATAGTTACAACCTCATCCTATTGGAATGGAGTGGAAATTAGCCAAAAGCAGTAGTCTCTCTGCTGCAATATGAAAATCCTGTTTATTATTACAGTGGTTTGCATTTGCTGTGTTACAAGCTTCTCTTTAATGGTTTGGGTGATGTATTGCAAAAGTTATAGCATGCAGTCTTAGAGCCTGGTTTCTGAGACCTCAACTGCCAAGAAATCAGACTTCAGCCCCTGATGTTTTCCCATATTTCCCAAAGTGTTCGGTATCCAGAAGCAGCTTTTGTTCTAGTGGGAACAAGCGAGCTCTTTGTCTTTTTTTCCTTTTTTTTTTTCTTTTTTGAATACCATTCCACCCCTATATATACCAAGCTGTACCTGGGGAAAAGAATACTGCAATTAGGCACAGCCCTCTTGGTTAAACTGTACTTTCTAAGCACACTGGAATGTAATCATTTTAAGAGCTCTTGAGTCGAGAGCCCTGGACACACCCTGCATTCCACCTTTGGGTAATGTAATTTATTTCCAAAGCCATGAACATCAGCAGAGTTCAAGGCTATGACCTTGCCTCCTGTCTGGTGCTTTAAGCGATTTGTATTCCCAGAATGGCAGGAGGGAGCTATTCCTCCGCGGCTGCAAGTCCAGAGTCTCCGGTGGGCTTTGCCATGGGGCTGCTTGAATGTAAAAGTTAAGAGGTGTTTTTCTTGTCCTGGAAATAGTCTAGCCATGCCTTTGCTGTGACTAGGGATAACTGGCCCATTATCATTATTGGTATTTCTATATTGTGTAGATAATTGATCTCTCTCCAAAGCTGTTGGAGCTGTCCTGGCAGTGTCCTGCTTTCCCGTTTAGCCACACTAGCTGGGTCCCGGAAGCCAAATAGCCATGTTAACATGTTCTCAGCAGGGCTAATTAGTCTGGGCTCAGAGCCATGGTCGTGCAGCTATCCTGCTTCCAGTTCTGGAGGCAACTCATTCCAGACAAGGTTTAACTTACTGTGTGTAACATGCTTACATACCTCCTTTGTCACTATAATATTACCTAGCCACAATGTCAACCATGGCAAATACTTTTTTTCCTTGATTTCTCCATGATAATGATTAAAAGCCCTCTGAAAAGGTTATCCCTAGAAGAACAATGGCCCTCATCTGCCCACTGACTGTCTCTGCAGCTGTGAGTCTTTCAGCAGGCGACTCCTCTTGGACTTCGAAATTTGATATTTGCATATTATGTGCCATTTGGAAGTTTTCAAATTATGTATAAAAGCAGATGCTCATCATGATGATTTCATTTTTAAGGGCTGATGTGTTGGAGACAAGCCAATTCCATAGAGTATCTGCTTCTAACTGTGATGGATTAAGAGATGTAACATCAGGATTTGTCAGGTCTTTTGGTCCAACTTTCCTCATTGGCAAGGGTTATATAAGTATAGGAAGTTTTGTACATTTCTGTCCCTCATGGGTGTGTTTCAATAATTGGTATTTTGAGGGGGAAAATCATGATTTACAGATGAAGCAAAAATATGTAAGATATGCTTATGTGTAAAGAGGTGTGACTGAACTTTACTGAGCCTCAGGGAAAGTGAAAAAGAAGTTGCAGTGTCAACACAGATCTTTAAACACCGGACTATGGAAATGCAGCTGCACAACCTCTGAAGCAAACTCTGGAAGTCATTCTAGTTGCCAGAGATACTCATTGCATAAGACACTGTCAGTACACCCTGGCTCAGAAGTGTAAACCTGCAGAGTTAATTGGAGTGAAGTTCCTATGGCTAATCCAAAGTTCCTGACTTGTGAGTGCTTTGACTCAGATGTTCAAATATCTGTAAGAGTGGCGAATAATGACTTTTTGATTTGGAAGTTTCCTCATGTGATTAAATTATCTTCCTGTCTTTTTTTCCCCCGTCAGTACATTTACTATAAAAATGTGCCATGGTTTGCAGTTTTGCTATTGTTGATCAAGTACACTGTTGTAAATGCAGATGTTTCAGGATTCCAAATTCTAAAGGACTCTCTAAGGTGATGACCTACCTTTGTTCTTTGGTCTCATGCCCTTCCCAGCTCTCAACCTGTGGTTATCAATGCTGTGGTCACAATATGTCATGCTACTGACTTCAGGTACTTGTATATATCCAAGTGAGGAAACTAATTATCAGGCATTCCCTTCCTTCAGTAAAGGCAGATGACTAGTTTTTGGAAGAAGACTCCTTCCATCTTCAGCCCAGATCACTCTCTGAAGGACGTATTTTCCACTGTCTGTAAAGGGAGCTCTGCTCTACTGGGTCCCTGGAATCTGAAATTCAAGACATTCTGATTTGAAGAATGTGAAATTCTGAATGGCAAATTCAAGCCTATTTGTTCAGAAAGAAGACGATTTATCCCAGTGCTGGGTCTCACACTGCTCCAGTTTCACAGAGCTCTCAATCTGTTCAAGTCATATAAATTTTGTTCTCCTGTTTGACGTTAAGTGCATGATCCATCTAATTACTTGACTTGCCTGTAGCTTCATTATCAAGAATGCTGCCTTTCATGACCTGAAGGTTTTGTTCTCTGTCTTTTTATATCCTTCCTATGTATGTATCTCATATAATTTATATTATGTAGATAAGAAAATTTAGATGAGAGACAGGTAAAGGCAAGTCAAACACACTGGAATAAGCCATGGACAGTTTATACTCAAAATTTTAAGTAGATTTTCCTGAGAGTCCCATAACATATTTTATTAGTTCAGCCATAAGTCTTTGGTAACTTCAGGTTTTTACTGAAACTGGAATGAACAGGTGGATATAGCAGAGTTCATCTGGTTTGAACAGTTTGGGGGAATATTCCTAATACTAGCACACCTGTTGGAGATAGTCTTAGCAGGATTGATGTTTGGCCTTAAGGTAAAATGGTGCTAAATTTTATTCTTTCATTTGTCCCAAACCACATCTCCTTGTCTTTACCTGAGCCTATTAGTTTCTGGATTTTGGGGATTTTTTCATGGTATGTTTGATAACAGTCCAGAATTTTTCTTTGCTGTGTAGTTAGATTTTCCAGTCTGGATCCCATCCAAAGATATAATTTGGTAGAAACTTCTGGGTGTGATGTTTAAATACTTTCCAAAATAAAAATCAACATTTTCCATAGTGAGCTAAACAGTTATGCATGCTCAGTGTGAGTACATTGTCTTTCTGAATGAAATAAAAACAAACCTGTTTGAGGAGCAGGAACTGAACAGAGTCACCACCTCGTTGGCAGATTGGAACTGCAGACACAGAGGAGAAGTAAATTCCCCAAGTGTACTCAATGTATCCATCGGAGAGCAGTTGAAGTTCTAAAGTCTCATGTGCCTTCTTTCTCTTGCTTATATTGCAAGTGTGCTTTTGTTCTCTCTCAAGTAACACTTCACGTGTAGCTTGACGGTTTTGGATGTAACCCATAGCCTGATGAAATCAGAGGAGGATTCTTTCATCTACATCAGTATGGTTTGGACAAGGAATTTTGCACCTGAATTCCTGAAGGAGCAAATTTAACTTTCCTGTGGTAGGTTGGCACCTGACAGAGTTGAGTGGGGACAGAATATGCAAAGTAAAAAAAAAATTTACAAAAGAACTGTGAACCTGAAGACAGAAGTTGAAAGGAGACTGTAGTCTATTTCTCTATTTATAAAGTCAGCTACAAGGCTGAGTTTTTTTCTCTCCATAGTATAAAGCTTTGCTGCAGGGGATGCCATTTGTTTCTGGTAGCTTTGTCACATAGTTAGGCTTCAATAAGAGAAGGGCTTCAGGGCCTTTTGCAGTTTCAGCACTTTTCCTCTCTGTTCTCCAACATTTCCTTTTATTCAGGCTAGGAATTCTCTTTGGATAGTCCTTTTGCACATCTTGCCACTGGCTGTAATTAATAACCTGCTTCTAGAAATTCCACTCATTGTCTTTTTTCTTTTTCTTGCCCTTTTTTTTTTTTTTCCCTTTAAGAGGCTGTTCAGAATAATTACTGTCTTTAAAGTTTTATGAATCACACTGTTTGACATCTTTGATGTAGACTGATTTTTCAGATAACTGCACTTTTTGTTTTAATGTTCAATTTGTCACTGTTACTTACAAGCAAATAAGAGATTTAAAATCCCTAAAGATGCAGATGTTCTTTAGCTTCATTGCCATCTGTTTTCATGCCTACTGGATTCCAAGACTAACATTTGTTCATTTTAATGAAGCTACATTTATATAGTATATAAGACACAATAGAATAGAAAATAGATACAACAAAGCTTTTAATGTAAGTTGATTTTTAAATCACTTGATCATAGAGCAGTATTTTTTCTGATGGCTTTTATTTTCATATTAGCTTATATTTAGCTAGATGGTTAGAAAAGTACATTGTTTTGCTTAATTGCACATAAATTGCAGATCAGAAAACTGAAACTTCCATGGAAGTCTCCCAGGAGAGGTGTATGATATGACCTTAAATTACTTCACAAAATTTACTCTGTGCATTTAAACAGCATTCTTCCTGTATGTCAGAAAGCCATACAATTACCTATTCTCACTGAAGTGGGACATCCAATATTTGAATTCTTAATGTAATTTGGTAGAAGCCTGATTTCTCACTCCAACAAATTGTTTTTTGCAACCACCTCATTCAAAAGGGATTAAATTTTCGGATTTCTGTAAATAAGAGTCTGCCTGATTTATTAAAGTCATATTGGATTACTTCCCCATTTATCTAAGTAATTTCTGGTTTTAAATCTTTGTGATATTTTGGGATAATATTTCCTCAACAGGTGACAGATTGAACAGCCCCCCTTCTAGTTGGCAATTATCTACATTTCTAGCTCAGGCAAACACAAGTAACCAAGATTTTACAGGCACTTCTTCCTGTTAAAAAGAAGGTATTTCAGGCAGAAGTGTTGGTATTTGTTACAGCTTGTGAGATTACAAAGCAGTAAGTGCTAATTAAAGAGTTATTTATATTCAAAATGAAATATGCAGTCCTAAGTGCCTTCATCTGTCCAGTAACAAAGTTTATAGTAAACACAGCTAATCCAGTGTGCTTAGAAGTGATATTTTGGGAGATAAGATTTCAGATACTTGAGGCTGGTTGGCTGTTACAAGATTAGCCATATTTTTGGTATGAAAGGCTTGCTCATGCTGCCTTCCCCTTCTCTCAGCACTCAAATTTATCTTGTCTCCTTGTCCAATCTCCCTGAAATATTTAGAGTTCTTTGTATTCAGACCATATCTCTTGACAAAAATAATTTCAGTACATCCAGTTAATTACTTAAACTGGCTTGAGGCAAACCTTTGCTAAATCAGCTCAATGGGCTTCTTAGGATTCTGTGACTTTGTGTTTAATCCTTATTTCTGTTCACCTGTGCACTAACTGGACTTTGCTGTGGTGATTTTCATTCTTCCATGCATTTCTTCTAATCCACTGACTACCCAGCCTGTACATCCTATTGTATTTATGTCTTGCCCTACAAACAGTTCAAAATATTGGAGCACATCAGTAATTCATTCCAGACTGAGACTATTAAATAATCTCTTTGACAAAAGAGGCTGTCTTCTTTCTGTAGCAGCCCAGTCTCAAAAATAACTTGGGCCAGTATTTCCTTTGGGCAGCCTCTCAGAGGCCAATAATCAGGAATGATGAAGGTCCAAGGAATCTACACCAGAGTGGAGATGGCAAAGTGAATGAGTCCACGTCAACATGGTCTGAAGGAAAGGAGAGCAACTGCATGTTCTTCAGCACCTGAAGCCTCAAGATGGGTCAAAGACTGACCTAATATGCACCAAAAAATAGTATGAGGAAGGGAGGAGTGCTCTTTCTTAAAAAAATAGACATTTACAGAAATTAGTAAGATAGTACTACTTGAGACTCCAGGAGCAAAGACATGCCTGTACTATTTATAGTTTCTAAACCTCCTTGGTCTGAGCTGAACTAATTCTGTGTGTAGATAAAATCATCATGGCCTTTGTTTGTTTCTGCACTTTCTCAGTCAATCTCAATGAATCGTGGGCACATTGTAGGAAAGACAAGACATTGTTTTAATCAGAGATGACTTATAGAATTGAAGAGTACTATATGGCTATTCATCACAAAAATCCCCCAAAAGTCCCAAAACGACAAACAAAAATATCTTCCTAGTAAAATGTGCTTTTTATTTCGCTCAGCCATGGCAGTAGGAAGAAGCATGTTGAAGGATATGTCAGCATATTGTATGTGCAACTGTCTAAATCAGTGAAAGGTCTTTTCAGTCTATCTGCACCATAAATTTGTCACTCTCTGGCTTCAGAAGGACTTGGTAGCTCTTGGAATGCTGACTGGTCACTGAATCCCCCCAGCTCCATTATAAACTGTACAGTGTTACTTCAGCAGCTTTTGGATATGTAGAACACACCGAGTGAATGCCTGTTCTAATGTCTCTTAAATTCAAATAACATGGTTAACGTCATGTCCTGGCTTGAGAGCAAGGAAATATGGATACATCTTAAATCCAGTGGAATTTTATACTTTACAGCACACAGCACTTGCTAGGATTGCTTTCTTTGAGCACAGTGTTTTTTGGTTCATAATGCTCTAACTCACTGGAACTACTGATACATTTAAAATAAGCATTTGTGAGAGTGCTATGTGGGATCACAACTTAAGGTTGGTAAAACACAAGTACATATCTTCCATCTCTTGCAGAAGCTGAATGCCTGTAGTGACAGGAGTAGGACCTAGACAAGGATCGTTTTTCCATTCCAGCCCCATCACTTGCTCCATGCTTTCTTCCTATTTGCTGGTCCTTGTCAGGTAGTTCGACAGCTCATCTCCTGTGACGCTGCATTGCATCCACCAGAAATCAAAGTGGAAGCCCTGCAATGTGAGATTTTCTTAGCTAGTCCCAATTGCCAGAGGAAGAAAAAGCTTTACACTCCTTGCTTTTTAAGATTCTTTGTTCCATCTTTTTAATTGTTTGGTTTTAACTGCACCGCAAAGTTTGTTTGCTCCTCCTTTGAACAGAACACACACATGCAGAGGTTTTTTTGGCTATTGGCTTCAGGCTGCTAATTTTGACACCTTTGTAATAAATCTGCTGGGTAGATGCAAAGCTTCAGGCTTGGCAGAACCTCAGGAAATCAAGAGAGGAGGCAGCAATTCTTGTAAGAGCAGGAGTTCCAAAGGCCTTATATTAACAGGAATCATTTCCAACTGAGCTAATCTATTTGAAAGTAGCAGGTACATGAAAAGGAAAAGCAGTTAGAGTGCATTACAAGAGAAGTGTTAGTCCTTCTGAAGTGATTTCAGCACTTAAAGCCAACTTTCTGAATGCCTGTAGTATGTATGATACAGCCCTGAAGGGCCAAACACAGTCTGTGGTGATGACATGTAATTTCCACCACCCGATGTTTCCTACTGAGGCTGGTTCTGTACCTTCAGATTGCAAACTGAATTAACAAAACAGTGATTTCTCCAAATGAACCTGAGGGGGCTGAATATTTATGGCTGAATTTGAGGTCCTTAAACATACAGCACAGATCCCCTAAGCTTCAGAGTTTATAACTGAAAGGCACAGGCACCTTCGTGGGCTAATTCAGAACCTACAGCTGGGAGACTACTGCTGGTGATAACATTTCTTTTAAGTGTTTCAATTCTTGGTTCCTGCTGGTATATCATTGCCCTTACCATTTTGAGGATGAAGAATTTTGGGGCCTAAATAACTCTGCAGAACCTAAATAGTTCTGCTGTTTGGAACCAGCAGGATCCTTCATGTAGTCACTGGAAGAAGTACATGAGCAAACTCCTAGTTTGGCTTCTTAAAACTTAAATCATCTACCATCCATTCCTATCTACTGATCCAAGTCAGTAGAAGGACACTTACCCTTCAGAAAGATAATTCCAATTTCAAGTTACCCTTCATGGATTTTTTCTTTCTCCAGTGACTAAAGGAAACTTGGGCAAGTATGCTTATGTTTTGGAAACCCATAGTAAAAGAAATGGAAAAAAAAAAAAAAACCCCTGTTGTTGGAGTATAGACTGATATTTCCATAATGACAATTATTAAAATAATATAACTGGTTTTGCCTGGAATGCCTTTTGATCTGTACTATGTACACAAAGTGCAGTATTTACATTGTAAGCTGCTGATGAATATAGGGGTTTTTTTTGAGAAATCTATCCAAAATGTTCTGTTCTATTATTTGGTTTGTAAAGAATTTTGAAGAACAACTGATTGTAAAAAATAGCCTCACAAAGAGCAAGAAATCATGTGATATATCCATGTTTTCACACAGCATTCCAGTTAAAAAGGTGGTGAAGGAACTTTGCAATCAGATTTGGGTATAATTAGGAAATTTGAGTCGCCCACTCTCGGAGCAGATAAGTGACTACAGAAGCTACTAAGAGAAAGTGTCCTACACTCTCTTAGGAAAAAGAAAATGAAAAATATTTTGATGTTTGTGGTAAGAGCAAACTGTCGAATCAGACAGAAGAAGCACAGTCCATACTGTGCTGTTACATTTTAAAGCTCTTATTTGTTTAATATTCAAGTATTTGATTTTATTTTTGTTAGAATGATATGGGAGGGCAAAGAAGCCTAATAAACAAGTGGACAACTTTTCTGAAAGCCAGGCTTGTGTGTTCCATACCTGGTCCTGAAGGGGCAGACACACATTTCGATGAGCTGCGTAAGTTGATTTATTTTTAATGGTCTATTTTAACATTAGTAATGCCTGCTTTTGTTGGTTTTTTTTTCCTGTCTGGTTTGTAGAAGCATTGTGTCTTGTTCTGATTCTACTCCTCTTCCAAACAGGGCTAGTAATGCCTCTGACTTTTATCAGAAGTCCCTGATGATAATTGATACTGGTCTGATCAGAATTATGGTGTTTTTCCCTTTCCCTCCAAAAGCTGGGAAGTGAAAATCTGATTCTGTATAAAACCCAGAATATCTGTGAATGAACACATTTCGGAATATTAGCACAAATTCATGTGGCAGAAATTAAAATTCAAACAAAACTAAAGCCTTGTTATAATTTTACAAATTTCCAAATTATAAATGATAAATGCAGAAATAGTCCATGGATGTTTAACTAAAAAGAAACACCAAGTATATTTTTCTCATTGCAGAAGATATATTCTTACTTTCTACAAGAGATGAGAGGAACCCTCTTGTGTATGGAGTCTTCACTACAACAAGGTATGTGTTAGGATCATGTTTGCCTGTGGAAACAAAGGATGAAGATCTTACTCAGGACTTTTACACTTTTGTATATACTGAGGTCTTCTAGACTAGATCCTGATTCAGAGCAGTTAGGAATTGCTGGAAAAAGGCATCCATGTCAGGGCTGTGGTCACTAAGGACAATATTTTTCAGAACTGGAAATAATGAATTATGTCCCTAAACCTTTCTGTGCCTAGCTTTTGAAAACGATTGTAAAAAGTAATGAAAATGTAACAATCAACAACATGCTAGATTATTTCAGCCTCATCCAGTTGAATTTATAAATTTCTATCATATTTATTGAGCAACCAGTAATTGCTATTTTAGGCAAATTATTGTCATGAAGCCTCATTTCTGTAAGCAACACCTTGACATCTGCTGTTTCCTGATATCAAAATTACTCTCTAAACTGATAGTTAAGTGATTTTATAGTCCAGAGTTAATGAAAGAATAACCCAACTTTATCTCAAGGGGATGCACTAATTAATTAATGACCTTTCAGATCAATAGTGAGATACTCTATAGAATTGTCGGAAGAAAATTAATAATCTTTTCTTTTGTCTCCCAAACCTTTGAATTAGGTGTAAATAATGGCTAGCCAAATGCTGACCAGTATGAGTGCAATGAGGAATTGCCAAGGCACTCCTTAATTCAGAAACAGTTACCACAGTAGCTCCCTAGAATATATAACCACAGAAAATACTTAAAATTGAAGTAAATATTGCACAATAAATGAAGTGGTTTGTGAAGTAACTGAAGTACATGCTACACAGCAACCTGGCATGGTGTTCTTTTGAAAACTGAAATATTTTGGATTTTTTTAGAAAAATACATTAAAAAAAGGAAAAATTAATAAAAAATAAGTGTTTATTTTTATGTCTTGTTTTGTTGTCTTTCCAATGGAATTTTTAATTCTCAGGGACCTCACCAATAATACCACTAATGTTTGGACTTCCAGATGTGAACACAATGTAAATCAATGTCCTTCATTTGGATAAAATTCTAATCAAAAGAGCTAGTAAATGATAGCTGGAAACTGTCAGCCACTAGAAAAAAATTGCACTCTATCAAGTAATCCCAAAGGCCAATCCAGGTTTTAACTGAGCAAAGTTTAAAACTGTAACAAGAGTGACATTAAATATCTGTAGTTATCAGACCTGTACACATCGTTGCTTAGCAGCACTTGCATCAACCGCCAGGTGTAGGATTGATCCAAACCCCATCAGACTCTGTAATTCATTAATTCCCTGGCTGAAGCACCAAGGAGGTGTTTGCAGCGTGCACATCAGTGAATCTTCTCTTGCAGCTCCGTGTTTAAGGGCTCTGCAGTGTGTGTGTACAGCATGGCCGAGATCAGGGCCGTGTTCAACGGGCCCTACGCCCACAAGGAGAGCGCGGATCACCGCTGGGTGCAGTACGAAGGTCGCATCCCCTACCCCAGGCCTGGCACAGTAAGTGTCTCCTTAATTACAGACCTCTATTTTTACTCAAAAGCAATCATGCTTCACACCCCTCCCTGGGCTGGTAATTTATATTTTCCGCTCAGGATGTTTCAAATTATCCTCTCAACTCTTTCCCTTCTGTTGACAGCCCAGACTTCTTACCTACCTTGTAGGTATATAAATATACATTTTTCCATGTCTCTGAGATAACATTGTGTCCAGACTAGTTCCTGATTGTCTCTCATATTGTGGTCTCCTACTGTACAGCTATATTTCTATCTGTTGGAATCACCTCTAAGGCATCAATACTTCATAAAAAGCCAAAGGCATTTCTTTATACAGTGTTATCATGAGGTTTTTTATTTGTATTTCTTGTTGTCTTCGTGTCTGTTAAAATCATTGAGATACTGTCATTGGTTCTCTTATGTGTGCTTGTGCATGTGTTGTGTTTAAAGTAAAATAAGGAGGTAATTGCTGGACATTTTATGTGATAAAAAATAAGTAACAGGAAGAAAAGAGAAATTTTGTATCTGGAAGTACTTTTAATCCCAGTCTCTTAGACCTCAACTGTAAAAGGCCAAAATAAGGAGGAAAACTTAGAAATTATTGAAGGTTTTTTCCCACTTCTGTCTCAGTATTTGGAAAAGCACAGGCTGACATTACAGGCAAGGAAGAAATGGTATTTTCAAAAAATACATCAACTTTAAAAACATCATCACAACTTTAAGCAACTCTTTATACGTAGAATGTAAAAGCAACAATTTTATCTGGAATAGCTCTACAGTCTCTTGGTCAGGTATTCAATGAACAAGTATCAGGCAGCCAGCAGGGAGCTGTCAACATCAGATGTGGCCTAGAAGCCATCTGGCCATTTCTGCACTATTTCTCTGACCTCAGCACTGGTGTAACCTTTGCCTCAAGCCACATTATCTGGTTAATTTAGTCCATCTTTTCACACATTTCCCTGTATCTCCGTGTTTTCTTCGTCTTTCCATTGGACTCAACAAGCTCATGATGTTTGTTGAACGTGGTGGTCCCAGGGTTCTGCAGGTCAGGCCCCAAGTGCTGATTCCCTTCTCTCAGCTGAGGATGAGCCTCAGAGCTGCTCTGTCTCCAAAGGCCAGGACAGCTCAGAGACTGATTTGGCCTGCCCAGGATATCAGCCCTGATGGAGCAAGTCACAGCTTATTGGGGCAATTTAGGCATTGCAGGCTTACGCGTCTCTCTGTCATGCAGAATACATACTGCACCCAAAAAGAAGATGCTTTTTTTTTTTTAATTGTATGTAACTCTGCAGCTGGTAAGGAAGTTCAGATGAATTTAATTTTAGCTACAAAAATGGTGCCAGCAAGAACAATAGCTGGTCCCATGGCATCTAAAGAGATTAAAATAACTCTCTTGAAAAACTCAGAGTGCCCCATAAGGATGAACACTCTGCACAGATAGACAGCTCATAAGCTCATTGCATTTTTGAGTGTATTAGCCATCACATGGTTGAGCTGGGATTCACAAGGAAGGAAACATGCCATGCTGAAGCATGTCAGTGCTGATCTTTAGCATTGATTTGAATATCCATGGTTGCAAGTATTCTAAAGGTTGGAAAGCTGAAAGAGTAACAAATGTTTTCCATAAGCCAACCCTTACCTCTCCAAGGCTTACTTTAAGCACCTGGTAACTGCTGTGAGAAAATAGTTTCTTTAAAGTTCTCCAAACCTTCATGGTCAGTGGATTTCTGTAGGAGTTTGTCTGACAAAGGACTGAGAAGGGAAGTGGATTTACTGAAGAAAATTGTCAGAAGAAAGGTGTCTGTAATACTTGCTATCTAGATTAGGTAAACGTATTGCTGCATAGCTTTTTATCTGTTCTCTTAGGGAGCTGGACTGAAAAATACTTCAGGCTCAGTAGTTTAATGTAGGGTATCCAAATAAGTAGATTTATGCCATGCTCTTGGCTTGTGATGGGCTATGCCAAACTTGGATATGATCAGTTTTAGGGTGGGATCTGGAAAAGCAGTACAGTGGTAAAAGGCAAGGAAAAGAAGTAGCACGAACCTTGAAGAACACTGTAGTGTGAATGCTGAAATGCTCTTCCTTAAAGATTAATTTCATCATTTCTTGCCCACTGTGAGGTGGTTCAGGAATGCTCAGAACAAAGCCAAAGAGGGATAATCTACCCTTTTCTAAGTTACCAGAACATTTTTGAAATTTAAGCTCCTCGTAAGTGTTGCCTACAGTTGGCATAGCCAACACTGCTCTGATTCTATACTTCCTGTATTTTAAGTTACTGGCAAAGTATAAAAATGTCTATTCTAGGAAATACATTTCTTTTGGTGGTTGGCTTTGAGAGATACATTGACTTTCTTTCAGCATTTATACAGAAGCAGGAGACTGCATACCCTAATTTAACTTTCTGCTCTGCTGCCTTTATCTCTTAAGTAAATAAAGCTGCTCACTATAGAGACTGTGACTACTTTGATTTTGAAATTTTGACAAAATGCTTCCTGTGGCAATTTGTGTGTGAGATAAACTCCCAACAAGACCATGATATCATGCCTTCACAATGTTGAGTGGGGAGCAGGCAGCAGCAGCCCTTGCCTGCTCATGTCCCTGAGCTGTGGCAGGCTCTGGCTGCCCTCTGCCGTCTTGATCAAAACACCCCTGGACACAGTGACCTCTGGCACACTCCACAGCACTGACACTGCAGAACACACAGCTCTTTAACTTCTCTCAGTGGTATTAAAGTGCAAGTGGAAATAACGGGAATTTAACAGAGGCAAGGCTTCTAATCTATTTCCATGTGGAAGCTGAAAATAAAAAGAGACAGAAAAAAAGCATGAAGCAGGCAGCCCCAACACAAAGGATGAATTGAAAACCAAGGGAGCTTTTGCTCTATCTGCTTTAGCTGTTTAAAAATTGGACTTGTATATCTGCTGCTGTCCCCAGATAAAAATTTAGTTTTCTTCCAGTCTCTTAGGGTTTCACTCGGGAAATTATCCATTAATAAGGAAACCATGGAGAACTTTCTTTGAAGTTCTGCATTCTGAAGCAGAGTTTTCGTAATGCCCTCCCAGTAATCACAGAAGGCATTTGAGCAAGATTTTCAGTGAATTAGGAGGAAGAAACCTTTTCTAGTTTATTTATTGAGCTGTAACCATTGCAGTATCACAGCAAGTCATAGTGCTTCAATCCCTTTAGAAATTCTGATGGGATACAAGGGAGTCATCCTCATTTCACTGATGGTGAATAAATGTCATTAAGATTTTTAGAGGAATGACAGTGTTTAAACCTGCAGATTAACACTCCGTCTGATCTACTGCAGAATATAGGACTGTTAAATGCTAGCCAAGGCAACAGCAAATGTTTTTGATGGGTGTACATATCTTATTGATCTGATATGTGAAAAGATCAAAACAAAGCTCTGAATGAGCAAATTAAGGATCTGGCAGCCTGAGTCACTTAGCTACAAGAAGAAGCAGCCCAGCACATTGCTCATGTCCATTTGAAGAGTTTAATGTCTCACCTCTTTCTGCTCCAGATCTGAACACAGTCCTAGGCTCTTGAATTCTTTGTGTTTTCTTTTTATTAAACAAGTTACTTTACAACCCCTCAGATTCTCCTGTAATCATGGAATCTTAGAATCACAGAATCGACTGAGTTGGAAGAGACCCATCTGGATCATTGAGTCTAACTCCTGGCCCTATGCAGGACACACAAGAGTCCCACCATGTACCGAGAGTATTGTCCAAATGCTTCGTGAGCTCTGTCAGGCTTGGTGCTCTGACCACTTCTCTGGGGAACCTGTGCCCAGCCACCCTCTGGATGAAGAACCTTTTTCTGATATCCGACTTAAACCTCCCCTGACTCAGCTTCATCCTTCTTCATCCTTTTCTCTCTCAATTGCTTTCTCTCCCTTCCTTCAGGGAAACCCCTTCCTTTATTTCTTCTGGTAATCCAGTGTGCAGGCTGATTAAGATGTGGTGTCCATCCCACTGGGACTTGGCTGTGCCACAGAGAAATACTGCCTGCCAAAATGCCTCCCCTGTCCTCCCTTCTGGTTAGTTTTGCTGCTTTAATGAGCTTGTTCATAAACATTGAGGGTCGCACAGGTTTCCCTTCTATTTTTAGACTTACCTTCCCCTTTTGCCTATCTTTTATGGGACAGACTGCATTCTTTTCTCCTCCAATTCCTTTCTCCTTTGATCTCCCTACTGTAAAATGGGGCTGCTTAATTAGGTGAAATGTTTCACTTTACGGGTTTATTTTCCTCAGAAAGCCTCCTACACCTCCTGTTACTCACCAACCTGTTCTCCCCTACATGAATCACCTTCCAGTTCATAACAGCCTTTCGAAATGCTGCACACCTTGTCACCTTTCCTCATGGCAGAGGTCAGCTGCCTGCAAAGTCAAGTTCACTCACCCAGCTGGTCTCAGCTCAGTTAGCCTCAGATTAATGCTCAATTTTCTCAGCTTTTTCTATCAAAAACACAGGTGTGTTAAATGGAAAAGCAATACAAAGTGCTCAAGACAAACAAAAACAAATCCTGCACAAGCAGGGATACAAACCATTAAATAAAATAATAGGGGACTTAAATTTTTTGTTTGTTTTGTTTGTGCTTTTTATTGCAGGGAAAGAGTGAGTTTAAATGTGCACTGTTTTGCATTTTTCATTTTACATTTAAAATTTTCTCTGTTTGTTTGTCTCCTACAAACCTGATTTGTTCCCTTCACCCCTGCCCTCTTCCAGGCTCACTGAGTAGCTGCAAGGTTACTATGAAAGTCTCCCTACTGAGTGTTCAGTCCATCTGGTACGACTCACTCAACTTGTAGAGGAGCATTAAGGGTTTTTGCAGGTATGTCCAAATACAAAATTAATTGTGCAGCTCTGATCAGTCTACAGAAAAGAAGCCACACAGTATTTAGGCCTCTCAGGATCCCAAGTTTCACCTTCAGAATGGCTTATGGTTGAACCTCCAGTGGCACATAAGTGCCTGTGCCCTGAAAATCATCTCTCAGCTGTCATCTAATCCACAGAGTATCATAAATCTATGAGTACCCCATTTTTAAAGTCTTTCTGGGCATCTTGGCAGCTTGCACCAGTCCTCAGTGGTGGATCTTGAACCCTCAGGATGCAGCTTTTGCATTTCTTTATAAACTCTACAAAGTTCAGTGCATTGGCTGTGTTGGAGGTCCCCATTTAACACATAAGTGAGAGATTGAAAGTAGTTCCTGCATTTTATCTGCTTTTTGCTTGATGAATCAGTGATAAGGCAACTTATTAGGAGCCTGGAAGACTTTACACTTACAAGTTTTGGCTAAGATGAGATGTAATTACCTTTGAAAAATAAAACACCTTCAGCAGGAAGGAGCAAGGAGTTCCTGGGATGAGGGACACCTCCTCAAGGAGGGTAGCCCAGACTAAGACATCTAATTCCCTGATATGGGAGAGCTTTAAGAAATTTCTCACTCTTTCATGTTTCATGCTGGATACTTCCAATGCTCACAAGAGTGACTTGCTGGCATGGTTGTCAGTTCTCCTTGTGAAATGCATAAAGATTCCCAGCCTGGACATTATAAAACAAGGAGATACCTACTGCACTCAGTATGAATAATCTGACCTACCCTGTGGGTGCTTGAGTCTCGGTGTTAAGTGGGTCTAAGGATACACGTGACAAGACACTTTTAAACTGGGATTTTCAACACACTTGTAAATAGGAACCCTTTTGAAGTTCCCAGGGAGCAACATTCTCTTTTTAGTTTGTCAGTAGACATCAGCACTGCTGAACTACAGATGCATCATTAATGAAAAAGATATGTGTTTACATACCTTAATAGCTAGATTCCCAAATAATTGCCACAATTTTTAATAGGTGTTAGATCCAGCAGCTCTTACTGAGTTCCCTGGATGGTGTGAAGCACTATCCAGTTTGGCA
Organism: Corvus hawaiiensis; assembly: GCF_020740725.1. NCBI lineage: Eukaryota > Metazoa > Chordata > Aves > Passeriformes > Corvidae > Corvus > Corvus hawaiiensis. The sequence goes on along the minus strand of NC_063216.1, from coordinate 71,801,483 downwards.
AATTAGAGGTTTATTTAGGAGCCCAACTTCTGGCACCAGCCTTTGAAAATCTTGGCCGTGTTTCCCACATAATGTTAACACAGTCACACTGTATGTCTCAGCATTGTGTGAGATCCACACATCCAGCACTCTGCTAAGCTGCAAATTTAATAAGACAAGCAAAAAAAGGAGAGAAGCTTGCATATCTGTGGTGGTGTTAATTTAGTGTGTATTTGCTTTTATTTGAGAAAGATTAGCCTTAATTTACCACCTTCTGACCACATTTGGATACAAATAACAGGTGAGGGAATAGAAGGCATCTTAGTAAATCACCTGGGATCAGGACTTAGTCCAGAGTGATTATTGTCAAACTGAGCTCCCACAGAAGGCATTTCAATAACTTTAAGTAACTATTGATTCTTCAAAAGATTTGTGCCACAGAGTTTATACAGCAGTTGCATAGAGATGCCCTTAGTACTTCCAACTCTGTTTCTGTTGGGTTTGGGGGTGTTTGTTTGTTTGTTTGTTTGTTTTGTTGTTTTGTTTTATCTTTCATTTCTTGACACATATATTTTTATCAAGTTATCATTCATGGCAGCAAAGGCAACCTCAGAAGAATCGATTATATGGTGAACAAGTGTCTTGGAAAATTCTTATCTAGTAGTACTAATTTAACTGATTTAATATAATTAATTTTTTTTTATATGAGCTGTCTAGAAGAGGAGCATCAAATCTGAGCTGGTTGTCCAGAATTCTCTATCAGAAAGAGAAAGATAGGCACCCCCTCTATGCAGTTTACATGCAGCCAGGATAAGAATCTAGGTTGGGTGAGATGAATCCCACCCTATAGCAGAAGCTGAAGGTGCTGAGAGAGCACACTGATAGTGTTATGAGAACTTTCATGAAGCCAGATTCTCTTGTAGTCCGCATGAAACAACTCTGCCAACCTACTCCCGTGACATTTGGTATAAAAGCCAATATCTTACTGTCCCCAGGGGGAGATGTCACGTATCTGAGACAGCATCTGGTGCTGATGACGTGAATAAATGAACTATGAACTGGGCAGAGAACACCAGTATCGCTATCATGAGACCTGCAACAGAATGTGAACTCACATTTTCAGACATGAAAGGTTGTTTCACTCACCCACTTGACCATCCTACATCCTATTGATTGCTAGGAAAGGAAGCACAAGCCTACAGGAATTGTTCTGCAATGATGGGTGGACACAGCTTTAAACAACTGCCTGAGAACTTTGCCAAAGGGTGGCCAAAATGACTTTTTCATTCCCCTGTTCCATCCATCATGCCACAGTGAGTGATGCCTCTGGAAATAGCTCCCTTGGCCAAGCATAACAGGGTCACACCTGCCCAGCTGTTCTTGGTGGTCATGCTGTCTTAGGATAGGATCCAAAGCCCACTGAAATAATTGGAAAAGGCCCTGTTGACTCAAGCAGATCTCTGGATCAAACTCTTAGTCCTTGTTTCTACTAAATTAGCTATGCAAGCTTGCAGAAGATTTCCCTGTATTGTGCATGGTAGGTTTTGGGCCTTTGGGATTGCTGTAGCAGCTCTTTAGTTCCATACTATCAGAAATTTTATCCCTGTGGTTTTTACTAAGTGGTGTCACTGCTCTCATCTTTCTCCGTTGATGCATTTTTGGCAAAAATCTAGGAGAGCTTTAAGACTGAAGGTGCTACTCCCATTTTTCGCATAGAAATGGGCTTCTGCAATAGAGTTGTTAACAGGTGAGCAGTCAGCAAATTTCCAGTAGATGCAGATGGTGACTCTGAGCAGTGAGCGGGAACATGAACCACAGAAAAGGGACATACAGGGGAAAATCAACCTCTAGTCCACCGTGAGGGGGAAGAGAGTTATTGCATGGTTGGGAAGTTGAAGAAGGGAATTTGTTTCTCATCCTGAATAGAATAAATTAATGCAAAACTTTGATCAAAAGACAAAGTTACTACATGTTTCTCTCTATTTATCCCAACAAACTTATGTTCAACACCTCTAAAGGTAAACATCCTTTTTTTAATCCCAAAGTCTATTTTTTGTCCCAAAGTCATATTTCTTTGTGAAATTATTCTACTCATATTGTTACCTTCAAAAGCCAAGCTGAATACAGCCCACCTCAAGGATGTAACTTTGCAAAGACTTTGGAAAACACAGCAGAAAACACAATGTAGGAGATGATACCCAGCAAGCCAGAGGGTGAAGTTCTTACAGGACTGCTGGCACAAGCCCCCTAGGTTTGTGCATTGGCTCACTGCAGTATGTGTTTCCAGTGGAACTGGTATTTCCAAGAGGACTTTCCTTTTCTTCTTTCTTACTTGTGTTCGACTGTATCTTCAAGGAATGTCTTTCGAGTGGTTATCACAGGACAATAGAACTCTTTTGTTTTTCTTGTCGCTTCTTTCACAGCCATAAATGGAATTGTACAGTGAAACAAAAATGACTACGTGATGGAATTTATCTTAATTCAAATTGGCACAGGTTTACTGTCCATGGGGAAATTGTCAAAAGCTATTAGGTGATCCAGGGGCTTAAGATGTTTTTCAATAAACTATTTCAAATCCTTTATGAAGATGGGGATGCAGAGGCTTAACTCTCACAGATTGAAACAACACTAAGCAAGTGGACACTTGAACAAAGTCTGTTAGCTCTCTAGATAGCCATAAAATTCAGTTCAAGCAAGCAGTGGAAGTAGGCTGCAGACTCTTAAATCACTGGGGCTACAGGTCTGTTAACGAAAACCAGAGGTCAGGTTCAAGTGCAGGCCCCTAGTCAATCTTTTGTTTGATGTTAAGATGGGCTTTGCCGTAGTTTAGGCACACTCCAAGTGGCACCTTCCCTGTGGCAATGCTGTGGCAGTGTTTGGGGTCCAAGGTAGACCAGGAATTGACCACAACAGACATTTCAGATGTGGCGATAGATGTGGATGTACAACATCAGCTGGTCTGTGCTTCCCTGGCCTGTCTTGTTTCTGAATATACACGTAGGCTCAGATACTTTTGTGAAGCTTTTCCTCAGTCAGAAATCTGTGTTTAATTGCTGCTCTGCCTTACATAGTGGAAGAAATCCTAACCACAAGCCCTTAACTAGCACCATAGATTCAACACGTCAAACTGGGTAGTTGGGAATATGAGCTAGTCTTCTCTGTCAAATACTGCTATGAAGGAGGACTGTAGAGCAACTTCACTACAAATCTTTCTCTTCATGGAGTACAGAGGCATTACCTGATCGCGTCTTTCTTCACAGGCTGTGTTAGAGCTCCACCTGCCAGTAAACACAGGGATTACGTAGTTAAAAGTAGTGTTAGAAAAGAAGCAATCTGTAGTTTATGTGTGAAAGTTTGTCACCAACTGGAATAATGTGCCCAGTTCATCTTATCCAGGACTGTAGTTCCCCAGTAACACCTCTAGATGTCTCCAGGTTCAAAACAGACATTTTCTCAGACTTGAACTTGAGACTAATTGCGAAAGAACGGGTATAAAAGAGATGCAAACAGCTGTGGGAAGGAAAGAAGAGATAGGTGAGCATTAGAGATCATGGGTCACCAAAATTAAACACCTTGCCGGTATGTACTTGGGCTTACCCCGAAAGGCACGGAAGGAAAAATCTGATGGAGGTTGAAGAGTTAGGTTTGTGGGTAGTCTTCAGGCAAGATGTGTTAGAAACGGCTTTGTGTAAACTAAAGAAACCACTGGAGTGACCAGTTTGTCAGTATAGGTCTAAATAGGGGTGGGAGTGAACCCCAGCACGGGGAAGTGCCTGAAGTACCAAATTCTTGAGCAGTTATCTGGACAAGAGGAGGATGAGACTATGCTGTTAAAAACTAGAGAAAAGGACACTGCATCTGAGCCCTGGGCCTGGTCAAGAGTGTCAGCTCTGTGAATGAGTAAGGAAGTCAATTTTGAGAAATAATGAGCCAAAGGGGTTGTCTGACATCTAGAGGATACACCTTTTTTAAGAAAAAAATATATGTGATGTGTAGGAGGTACAGTTCACTGAAAATGAATTGATTTCAGGCCACATGCAGGGAAAAGTTATGGCTTCTGATTTCAGGCCAAAGGCAGACACTCAGCTTTGTAAAGAGGAACAGGAATACTAGAAGCAGAAGAGCGTTGAGATGCTGAACTTACAGTGCGTGAGCTCCTCCCGCAGCAGCCACAGGAGGGCAGCCCAGGCTTGCTGTTGGCAGCCCCTGCTCCCGTACCTGCTCTGTTCCAGGCAGCCTGCAGCAAATTTAACTGTGCTGCTACCTGCGCCCAGAAGTGAATCCTACAGAGCATGACAGGACTCCTTTCCTCGGGTCTCACTCTCCGTGTTTGTGTAAAAAACCAAACGTGATATTTTGCCTGTGAGTGGGTCAGGGAACAAGGAAGTGGAATTCACTGCACCCATACTGAGCCCATCATGAGAATTTCTCTGGTTTTAAAGCAGTTCTTTCAAAAAGTGAGGTGGTGACCAAGTGCTGCTTTGGGATGAGACGAATCACTGAAAAATAGGATTATTACTGCCTTTACAAATGTTATGGTGGAAAACTTGATTTCTACTTGTACTTCTTTACTAAAACTCCTCTCATCTTCTTGTTCTCTCTGGTTTAGTGTCCAAGCAAAACGTACGACCCGCTCATAAAGTCTACCAGAGACTTTCCTGATGAAGTCATTAGCTTCATTAGACGGCACCCTCTGATGTACAAATCAGTTTACCCCGTGACAGGAGCCCCGGTGTTCACGCAGATCAACGCGGACTATCGTCTCACCCAGATTGTGGTGGACCACGTCATGGCAGAGGACGGGCAATATGATGTCATTTTCCTGGGAACGGGTATGAGAGAGAACTTCCACTATCATTGTGCACAAACCACATCCTTTTAGAACACCTTTAGTCCAGTAGGTCCTGGATAAACCTGAATAAACCTCTAGACTAAGATCTTTTTCCTATGCATGCAGCTTCAGGAAGCATATAAGCACTTCTGATTCAGTTCCAGGTCTTCAAGCAAGTGCTGAAATTAAATTAATTTTTCAGTTCATGGTTGTACTACTGTTGGGATGTTAATGCCTCCTGCTGCCTAGGTGATAAACCATTTAGGGATCAGAGTACCGGAACTTTCTTGACCCTCCAAGTACCACTCAGTACCTGTCTTTACAGACTACCATGGTAGTGTGGCTTCCTGCTGGAATCACATCAATGAAACTATTAAAAGAAAAAAAAAATTACCTTAATAGCTTCAAGGAGTACTTCATATTATCAGTAGTGACATGGTAGTGCATCAGCATTTTATCTCATGAGATGCTGAACAGTTAAGAAGTTATTTCAAATCGAGCCTAAGGCAACAATTCCACTCAACTAATTTTAAAGATATAAATTAGCAACATGATAGCTCCAAACGTGACAACCAGGATTGAAGAGAGAGTGGTTAAGCTACTCTTGTCAGGGAAAAAGTGCTTTGCCATTTTTCTATGAATAATTATATATCTATTTACATTTTTATAATAGATTAATGCCTAAAGGAAAAGGTCTAGTTTTAGCATAGTAGTTAAACTTAGAATCACTGGATGAATCACTGAAGAGAAAGGTTTGCTAAGGAATATCAGTATACCTGTTCATACGATTTTTGAACCAATAATCCACCATATTACTCCATTGGTGGTTTTGTTCTTATTCCATAATTCAGCATTCTCTCACTCTTGTTCTATGTAGGTTTTATAAAGCACTTTTCACTGGTAGATCTGAGTGCTTTAGTAAGGAGGTCACTGCCATTATCCCCATCTCAGAGAAGGTGAAACATGTACATGGAGGTGACAAGGTTTATCCAAGTGCAGCAGATGAGCTACTGCTGTGAGCTGTAGGGAAATTAAGGTTTCATTTTGAATCCTACCCCAGTGCTGTTGGGTTGCACAACATTTTACCTGGCCTATGAGCAAATTTTGTGTCTCTAGCACAACTTGATATGTATGGCTATTCTGAAGTAATTTGAGGAAAGGAGTGAATTGTCACAGAGCATTGTCTCTTATGAAGTGTGGGTTGTCTCAGCCTTCAAGAGTTTTCTATCTGTGTTACCCCACACAGGAGTCTAGAGATAGCCTCTCTCTCAGAACTCTTAGGTCTTTCAGCAAAATCCATTTCACAACTCGTATCTTCCAGAAAAAGACAATGTCACAGACCCTCTATGATCCCAGGCTAGTACAGTGGTGTCAGAGAAAAAAGCAGTTACATAAAAAAAGACCATTAAAAGTGCTGTTTTCTCCCCTGCTGGCTGAGAAGGCTGGGGATGACCTTTAGACATGATGATTGAAAATCTGTGTTGCTTTCTGAGAGCAATATTAATATAGTCAACAAAGGAACAGGAACCCATTCCCAAACTGTGTGATGCCTAGGATTTCAGAGTGCTCACTACAACTTACTTTTCTTCTGATAAGAATGAAAAAAAGTAATTTGAAATGTAACTGTCTGAGAAGATGAGTTCAATTGTAAAAATGTACAAAATATTCTTTTAGTGGCTGTAGAGGTTGCTTTCAGATGTTTTCTGTCCTCCATTTTAAAGTTTTTAGTAGAAATTAAATTATATTGAGAGACCAGCAACTTGAATTCTCCCAGGTTAACTGTTCCTACCTGGCACTAAGACATCTCTTCAAGTGTAAGTAGTCAGGTTTAGAAGTGTCAAGACCAGCAAGTACCATGCAGTCACTAGATGGCGCTCCATAATATGCAGACATTTATTTTTCTGCAATGCCTTCCTTAAAAGTGTGTTTTCTTTTCTGTAAGTGCATGGTTTTGTTCTTTTTTATCCTCCAAACTCATTGTAAGGAGAAAAATGAACTCAAAGATAAAATTTCAATTATATAGAGAGACTGAATATAGATATAACAAATAACCCAGGAGATTTTGAGCAGCAGAAGATCAGTAGCTTATTATATGTTTGAATGTACAGAGCCAACTTGTGCATGTGCAGGCTTTGGCAATTATGTCAAACAAACTCTGAAAAAAAGCTCTAATACATGAGGCAAACTGCCATAATTTGGCTTTGATTGGTAATGTGAACTTCAGTAGTTTTGGAAAAGAAGAATGAAAATCTCATTCTTTCCCTTATAATGTATTATATTTCATTATTTCAATACTATGTGTAGAGCTTAGGACTAAGCTGCACTGTGTCACTTCCACATCCCAGCACCCAGCCCACTCCCCTGAGCAATTTCTGAGTTCTGAACCATTCAAGGTTCACTAATATGTAATGGTCTGACATGAAATGAGCAGCTATTTTTTACACCAAGCAGGAATTCAGGTTAAAATTGATGAATAGATTTAACTTTAAAAAAATCTCTAGATGATTCTAAATAAGTAATGACTAAAGTAAGATTTTTGATGCTGAATGGAGGTCTTTTTTTAAAGATTTCCTTAAGTGAAGAAATAAATTTTAAAAGTGCATTGCTTAACTCATTGCATTAAAATGAATCTTACTTCTGATTAAGGACCTATACTGGAAATAAATTAATTCTATAAAAAAGAGGAAGTAATTTTCTGCCAATTTAGCCCCCTGAGCTGGCTCTCTTTGAGGTCAGTTGGGCCCCAGTTCTGTCTCAGGGAAATGTGCAGAAACTCGTAGCTGGCAGCATGGATGTGCTTGTCTGTGTTTGTGTGTTTATGTAGCAGGAGAGTTGGGCCATCCCTGCCAGGAGCAGCCTGCGACTGTGTTGGCTCAGCCATACAGTAAAACCATAAATGCACTGTATGGAGAGAGCTCTGCAGGCAGCAGGAGATGCAGTGGGCATAGATGTGGTTGGAAAGCAACATCCCTGATGGATTAGCTTTATCTACGGGGCAGGAAATGGAATGGCCCATGCATATTGAGACATACCTGTGGATTTACATGAGGCATATTTGTTTCAGACGTAGGCACAGTCCAGAAGGTTGTGAGTATCACAAAGGAGAAGTGGACTAAGGAGGAGGTGGTCCTGGAAGAGCTTCAGATATTCAAGGTAAGCATTAATAGCCACAACATAAATTAAATATTATTCAGGGGACATCATGGCCCAAACTGGCTTTGTCTGTCTGGTTGTTTGTTTACTGGAACTAGTTCAAGTTTCCAGAGGGACACTATGTAAATTTTTAAATGCCTTGGTATTCTTTGGGCAAGTCGATTGAAAAATGTCCAAAACCAAACAGACCGTGATTTTTCAAACCCATAGAATGTCTCATTTATCCTGCTTTGTTCTAGTTTGAAATTATGAGCCCACATTTTTTATTATTTATACATATTAAAATAGTAATATTATATTTTTAATGTGAAATTTTCTATGGCCCAATTGGTATTGGGAGTATCCTAGGTACAATTATATTTTTTAAAAACAAACACACAAAATTCCTTGGGTGCACAGAAATGCTTTAAAATAGCAACATTAGGAATTGAAAACATAAGGAAAATAAGCAAGAAGTTAGCTTTGATTATCCGTGTGCTTTAATTTATTGGTGAAGGCTGACTCTGTATTTTTGACCATTTTGATTTGGTTATTCTGTAACTGGAGCCCTGCTAACACCAACGACTTCTTCATAAATACAGCTTGTAAAAAGCCCAAGATTCTTTTGTTGCACAAGCACAATTTTTGATTAACTTCAGTGCTGGGTAGGGAGCTGACATCAACATACTTTTACATCAGAAAAATGGAAACCTTTGTCTTCCCTACTGATTTTCTTTTCCATTCATTAGTTTCTTCTTCATTTGCATTCTCACTTTGCTTTCTTCTTATGCTGCTTAGCTCTTCTTCAGTTTTCACTTTGCTTTTCCATCAAAGTTTGTCTGCATCCATGGCATTTTGATTACTTTCTCACACATCCTCTCTCCTATGTGCTATACAGCCCAAATTGTTGTCCATACTGAATAAATCAATTTGGGACTTTTCCAAGTGTAAGCACAGGATCATTAACAATTATTTCAAAGAGTTCATTTCTCCATATGCCTTTTGATATGTCATGTGTATGACGAAACTTTGATTTAAAGGATCTCTATGTCTTCTTCCCACTGTCTTGGACACCAATTATAAATATCACTCAGAAAATACTGAGATTACTCAGTGGCCTGCCAAATAATGAGCAGTTCCAGTATGTGCACCAATTTGCTGCATTCTTAAAACATAACGTCAAGGGAAAATGTGCCATATCATATTTAAAACAAAAAAGAGGTCATTTTTTTCTAGTCAGCAGACATTCCTTCACATTTTTATTTGGTAACATTTATAACTGCTACCTCTATGGTTTTGAATCCAGAAAATTGAAGGGGGTAGTGGCTGAAAAAACATGCCTTATTTCCTCAAACTGCATTAATATTAAACAACAGGCTTAGATAAATCTTCTGTTGGGTGATAGATAATTCCCTGAGCTTTGTGCTGTTCTTACATCAGTCACGGGCAAAAATTTCACTGTCTTTCATAGCCATGAAATACATCCTGGTGCAGAGATCTAGCTATGTATCCCTTAAATGGCAACTAAGCCTTTCAAATAGTGCTTAATATGAACTAAAGTTGATGTGAAGGTTCATTGCCCAGGATGGGGTAGATATCAAACTCTCAGAATTAAAGCTAATTCCCTCCTTCCAGCTGGGGAAATTTATGGGATTTCTTTTTGGAAGCATGAATTTTGTTATTTTCTGTTGGGATTTGTTTTCTTCATATTAGTTAAAACCAAGCAAATGAGCCTGTAGTTTTATTTGCTTATTGTATGTTAAGTTCTGCTCTCTTTTTCACTAAGAACAGGGAATTTGTAAACTAATACACGTTGCTAATTTATTTTTCAGCACCCTTCGTTTATCTCAACCATGGAGATTTCTCAGAAACAGGTAATCATAAGCTTGTTTAATTACTGGAGGATATGGGGTACACTGAACACCTATTTTCAGGTGACTCCTGTTGCTTAGTGGCCAAGCTTTCCATGGGTGGCTCTTAAAGTGTAACTGGAAGGAAAGAGATATGTTTGAAATTGTTTGCCTGCCTAATTCCTGTTTGCTTACAAACAGTAATTTGTGTACCCAAGCTGGTAATTATTCAGGGAAACAAACCTTTAGTCATATGGTAGTGAGATTTGTAAGTGAAGCCAATGCACATTCTTTTTCCGGCCTCCAGAAATACTTGTCTCTTTACAATCTAGTAATAAATTATTATTACTATTATTGTTTTTATTTTTATTAGTAGTCAGGAGAGATCAGGGCCTCACTGTGCTAAAACTTGTATGCACACAACCAGTCCCCCTCCTCTGAAATTGCAGCCTGAGTCTGGGTGGTCCAACCCTGGCAGTGCAGGGGCCATTCGTAGCGCGGTATCTCCTGATAGGAAACGGTTTTATGGCAGCTCCAAGCTCCGTGATGGCTCCATGCATGTTCAGGAGGCAGCGTGACACCAGAGCCACCCCTCCCTGAGCCGCAGAAGTGACCAGAGCAGCTCTGGCACAACAGGGCTCCCTCACACGGGAAGAGGTACTTTGCCTTTCAGGCACGCACAGCACAGCTGGGTCCCATCTCCCATGAAAAAAGGTGGCAGGCCAGATGGAAGTGTTGCATGAGCCAGCTCCAGCTTGGACCACCCTTGGCTCCTCAGGCAATCCACACACGCGTTGGGGAGAGGGGAGAAACATTATCCCCATCCTACCTCGGGATCAGAAGCAGAACATGAAGTTTATTCACACAAGGTCACCCCTAGTTCCCAGATTGTTAACGTTGCGACTATCCAGCCCCTTGTTTTTAAATGTGTTATTAAGCCATTCTTTCCGTGGTTTGCTTCTGATTTTTTACTGTAGCACAAGGGTGCTGTAGTAAAACACAAGGGTGTTGAGTGCTGGTGTCTTTCCAGGACTGCAGTCCCCTTTCCTCTCTGCTGTGTTGTTGGGATGGATGGGCACTGGCCAGTTCACACTGGGCCCTGAGAAACATTTTACACTGAAGAAGGAATTTTCCATTGTTTTATAAAATCTGGGATAAGGTTAAAAGTCTGCAACTGTGGCACTGAAGAAGGGAACTTTTTACACTGGCTACTTGGAGAACACTCCTAATTAATTTGCTTTGCCTGATTTGCAGCAACAATTGTACATTGGTTCCAGGGATGGATTGGTTCAGCTGTCTCTGCACAGATGTCACACGTATGGGAAGGCTTGTGCAGACTGCTGCCTTGCCAGAGACCCATACTGTGCCTGGGATGGAAACTCTTGTTCCAGATATGCCCCCAGTTCTAAAAGGTAAGAAAAAAACATGACATGCTATAGAAGATCTTGCTGCTTGCAAGAATTTTAGATGTTCCAATTCATAACTTGTTGCCTTTTTACTTAGCATGTCATTTGCCTCAAAATGTGCTCGTACTCTGGCCATGTTTCACATTTCTGCTCAAAGAGCTGTGAAGACAACATAGCTTTGTTTGTGTGACAGTAACTTGGCTACTGCAGCTAACATCGTAAATCCATCACTTTCCTTTTTTATGCTGAATGCTTTAAGACACAAGGTGCTCAGATGGAGGTCCAGGTTGTGGCTAACTCTGCCCAAGATGCAAGAGCCTCTCTTAAGCTTCTGACTTTTTCATAGTAGTTAAAAAGCAGAGCTTAACATAGTATCCCAGAGTGGTCAATAATATATTAAATTCCCTGACCTAACCCAACAATTGTATTTGTGGTCTAGCCATGAGAGGGAGACAGAGATTTAAGTACCATGATTTGACCATACTGGCAGCAGTCTTTCCACAGTGAAAGAAGCTTCATCTGAATTTTCTGTACCCACCAGCTAGGACAGTACCTTGGATGTGGATGGAGGGAGAGCATGCTGCAGGGTCTAGCAGTGCACTGCCTCAGCTGCTGGATGTGTCTCCTGAAGTTTTTGGCTGATTTAGCTGGTGCCAGAGTCCTTCACAGCCTCTTCATTCCCCTTTGGACAAAGTCCTCCTGACAGCAATTCTTGCAGTGAGGTTTCAGTCTGAGCTCAGGCTCTGGAATGACACTTTTCACCTTAGGGGTCACAGGGCTGGGTCCTGAGCCATTGAAGTTAATGACTCATACGTTATCATGTCATGGTGTCAGGGAGCTTTATGTGTTCTCCCTCATAGCCAAAGCAAACTAAATTCAGAGAAGCATAAATGAAAGGAGAAAAGCAAGTGTTCAGGCTCACTGCAAAGTTAGTGACACATGAGGCTTGCTGAAGTCTGGGGTGGGCTGGGACACGGAGATCGATGGGTCATGCTTTTTAACAGATGTGCAGTTTGGAGGGAAGGCCAAAAGTCCGTGGTTCCAAAACAAAGGATGGGTGACTGGCCCTGGGAATCCTGCAGTAGATCAGTTACTTGAATGTTTTCCTTCTGTGCTGAAGTCTGTGCTTCCAGCATGTCTACAGCTTTTGCTCAGTGGACAGACAGGCCTTGGCAACCTGCTCTCCTTCAGAGGCGTTGCTCTGCACATGGAAGGTCCCACTGCTGCTGCTTGTGAGGAAAGAACCAGTTCTTTCCTGGGTCTCCAATTCTTCTACTGAAAAATTGAAAAAGTTTCCATTTTTGTCGTAGCTCTTGGGAGATAAATGCAATTATACACAGAGGAAGAGTTCATTTTTAGCGCTATCACACTGAAATGACAGTAAATCACGGTGAGTTCATGTAACACACCCAGTGATTGGCAGGCAAGTTAGATCATCTCAGACCATTGTCTTATGTTTTTTCTGTCCATAAAGATGAAAGATAACCAGATTTTGTCAATTGTTTGTTAACAAACTAAAATACATTATTTTCTCTTTATTTTAATAATTGGCTTACTAGTCAGTATTACCTTGGGTTAATACTGAGCTCAGTTTTGAATATCACCTGTTGAACTTCAGATTTTTTTCATGGTCTACAGCATGAAATGTTTCTAGGTATTTGCAACACAGTCTACCCTGCCAGGAGAGACATGCTGGTCTAAGCAAGTTTAGACACTCCTTCTGTCACTGTATTACACACTCCTTATTTTAGGCAGATATTTTTCTCTTGCTTTTTCTCTTTCTCCTCCCAGTGGTTTTCCCAAATCACAGGCTCTTCTCTTGATGTCAATTGTACAAATCTCTCTAGGCCACATGCTGCTTTGAGGGTGAGGCTGGTTTTAGTTAAGACCGTAATTGTCAGCAGTAGGGTGGGAGCAATGCAAGTCCACATCTGCTGAGCTCTTCTGTATTTTGTTGTTGCATTCCAGCAATTATGTCTGAAGTGTTACAAGTTTGCATGCTCTTCCCATAGGCGAGCCAGAAGGCAGGATGTCAAGTATGGAGACCCAGTTGCACAGTGCTGGGATGTGGAAGACAGTGAGTATTCTTCACCTTTCTTGCTCTTTTTGTCACTTAGGCAGCAGATTTTGCTGTGAGGGTCTCTGTCTCCAAAAACTTGCTAAGCTCAACAGAACAGCTGCCTTTCCCACCCTTTATATCCATCATCCCTCCCACAGTTAAAATTTTCAGAGCTGGAGCTGGAAAGGAACAGCCAGCATGGGATATCACCCTTGCATCCCTTAGGGGCAACACTCCCCAGCACTCACACAGGGCAGGGAGACGTGCCCCTGGCACCAAAACATCAGACACATCCCTGAAACTAGCTAATGGGATGTGCATGATGTTCCATCCAGAAACAGGGCAGCAAATCCCACAAGGAGGCTTGCAGGGGGGAGTGGGGAACATGCCATCTCTCCTCTGCCACTTGACACAGGTCCCAAGGCTGAGCTGCAGCTGCCAAACCAGCCCCTTCCCCTTCCCACAGCTACTTAAATGCTCCTGTTATTAACAATAACCTACCCCCTTCTCCCTACCCTCTTCCCTCTCCCTTTCCCACACCCTCTTTTCAGATGCCAAAGGGTCTGGCTGCTCCTCTGGCATCTGCAGCCCTTCTCTCTCAGCGAGCACTGTCAGTATGAAACCCTGCGGTTACACAGCAATCTCTGTGGCAGCGTAAAATAAATGAATAGCATTCAAACCCAACCATGGCTTTGTCTGGGGTTCTTCTAGCTGCTTATTAAAGTGAACAATCCAGACAAAACAGTATTGATTGTATCACCACGTTGAACACTGGCTTTGGGACAAGCCATCCCTTCCCATTGATCTCCAGTTATTCCGTGCCGCTGCGGTGCTCGGTGCCTGCTGCAGACCTCAGTGGGAGGCAGTGCAGAAATCAGAGCTGCTTGCCACGGGATCAAAGCCTGACGTCTGTTGCACAGTCTAGAGGGCTCTGACTGTACATGTGTGCTTGCAGACATAGTTAAAAAGTCAGGGTAAGATTTCCATCAAAGTCAACGACAAAACTCCTGTTCATCCCAAGGGCCAGAATTTCCTTGCTTGCTGCTTGCCATGACTCTCCAAACACTGATATCTGAGACTGTGCAAAGCTCAAGGTTATAGAAACCCTAGCAGAAAGGCTGACAGTGTCACATTTTCGTGGAAGGATAAAGAGATACTGGAAGAGTTAGCTTTATTAGACAAATCTAAAGTCTTGTAGCACAGAAATTGGTATTAATTCTTTGCCCTGACATAGTGCCACCAATAGCAGTTTTATCCACTTGGGGTGACTCCTGTGTGCCATAAACCCTTTAAGCTGACCTGTGTCACTCCAAGCTTTTGGCTTATTCAGACCATTTTTGTTAATTAGTAATATTGTGGTCCTTAAACTTATTTAAATTCAGGGCTCTGCTGTGTGAGGTTCTCTCCCAGACACTTCATTGGCTGCATGAAGTTGTTAGGCTCTCCTGAAATCTTAGTGACACAGGGAAATAATGCAGAGAGCTTGAATTTCTATAGAACTCATATAGGTACTTGTTATATTGAAAGCATGATCCAAAATTGTTTTAATTTTGACATGGAGCTAACTTTTGATTCAGGAGACACTACTGCTTTCACCTTCCTTTCTGTTATTCAGAGGGCATAAGAAACATCTTTAGTCTCTTGCTAAGGTAGATAAGGTGCAGATAAAACAGACTAGAAAGAGAAATGAAGATGCAGAGATTAGAAATTATTTGCTCAGATTTACAGAAGACCAAGAAAGGATTTCAGATCTCCTCATGGCTCCTTCCATGTTTGGTCTGAAACATACTACAGAGCATTTCAAATTACACTGAAGGGAGGCAAACTTTAGTACTTTATCCCTGTGACTCCTTTAATGTGCTTGGGATGAACAAACCAGACCATACAATCTAACTTCAGCAGGTTTAGCTCAGGTTTAGTAGTTGCATTACTTAAAGGAAAAATATGGGTCAGATTTTAAATTCCTCAAAGGTGAAAGCCCCAACTTTAAAATGGAGCAAGCTCATGATACAGATTTTATTGACCTCCTTAAAAACCAGTTGCACTGAAGGAAGGTTAGCAGCCGCCTCTAAATCCTCATAGTTATAGTTTAAGCTAAAAGTTAAGTTTCCTTTTGCTTTTTTATAATTCACTCACTCTTATAGCATCTGTTCTGAATCAGGCTATTTTCCCATTGCTTTAAAAAGCAGGTCAGGGTTAATCTCCTGTACCATGTTTGCTTTCCAGGCATTAGTCATGAAACTGCTGATGAAAAGGTGATTTTTGGCATTGAATTTAATTCAACTTTTCTGGAATGTACTCCTAAGTCCCAGCAAGCCTCTATTAGGTGGTATGTTCAGCGCTCTGGAGAAGAACATCGAGAAGAGGTAAGTTATAGTCATCAAGGCAGGTTTCCTCCACAGAGAATTCAGCTGAGCATTGAGAGGCAGGAGTTATTGGGATTAGTCGATGTTTTACTTTTCCCTGCCTCACCTTAGGTATCACATAGCATTCTGCAATCACCATTTGAGTCATGCAGTCAGGAAGAGAGAAAACCATTTGCACTGTATCATAAGCAGATTTTGGTATTTATTTTGACTTACCTGCTCATCCTATTAGACATAAAAAGTTAAAAACGGAGATAATATAAATCAGTGATAAAAAGTCAAAGCTGTTTTGTCCGATAATTAACGCATCTACTTGTGTAGGTAAAAGTATGTTCAAAACCCTATGTTTCAATAAAATCTCAGCTCTATTTAGTGTCTTGATTGCTTTCCCTTACTATGTTAAGCAGTGTAGCTAAGAATTGCATGTGTGGTTTGCTGCTTCTCTCCGTCTCTCCCCAGAGAAGGAATGGTCTGCGTGGTTAAAAGGCTTTTTATTTGCTTTTTTTCTTGTTAGTGGAGTCTGAGATTTTTTCTTAAATGGGACACTGCTCTGATGCAGAGATGTCAGGTTAAGGATTGCTCCTTGCATCTGGTGTAGAAAGCAGTGAGACTTGTGGTGGCCCTTAATTCCTTTGGAGTGCAGCTTTGGGGTCCTCACTGATGGAGAGGCCCTGGGGAAGCCTCCAGGTCGCTGCAAACCTCCTGCACAATTTCCTGATGATTTTGTGTGACACTTTCTGTGCTAGTGACAAAGGGCCTCTCCAACATGCCTGGAAGGTCAATATCCTGGGACTGGTTTGGACTGGGTCTGTGAGTGAGTTTCAAACCTCGGGAGTTTTCATAGCCTTTCTCTTACATGAGTGATTTTGTGTCTGATGCCAAGTCCTGCTGTGATGGCAACCATGGCAACGGGGAAGGAGAAGGGAAATGAGCTGCCCTTTCAAGGGAGCTGGTCCCAGGTGCTAGATATGCTTATTTGTTGTATGTTCTTCCAGGACAAAAATTAGTTTAAATGACAGGAGCTATCAAACATACAACTGGTCTTCCACTGTCAGTGATAATTCATCCTATGAGACTTCCTGAGTGCAGAAAATGTGCTGGTCCTTTCCAAAGGCTGGGGAGATGCAGACCAGGGCAGGTGTCCATGAGAGAATCACTTCCGGGTGAGATGTGACTCATGGAAATCACCCCAAAGTTGCAACCCCAGTTATGTCTTGGCCCAGAAAGCCAGAGTTAGGGGATACCAGACACTTCTGATTTTCTACCAGGTAATACAAAATCTTTTCCACAAGGTTGTAAATTGACTGTAACACTGCAGTACTTTTAATTTACTCCCCTTCTCTTGCATATGTTTTGGATTGACAAAACTTTTTTTCCTCTGCTGGGGAAAAAAAAAGCTTGATTAATTTTTAGACAGGTGCTTGAACACCAAAAGAAAGAGACTACTGGTTTGAAATACAACCTCTAATGTCCATTATAGCCCATATGTGGAAAAAAAATAATTTGCCTTCTGATCAGGTGGCCAAGCACCCTCTCAGCCACAGGAGGTTGAAGTGCACACCCAGCTAAAAGTGTATTGGCATTTCATGGCCTACAGTCATTCATTTTACTGAAATGGAGTTACCTTTACTGTCCTGTACATGACACTCTGTGATCACCTTCCCTAAGGCAGCAGTTTGTAAATGCACTCACATATTTGATCAGGGAAACAAGTAAAGTACTTTCTTAATTTTAACCATGTGTTTAAGACTAATTTTAAAGTAAATTTAAGCAGATAGTTAACAGGTTTTTGACTGGGGTGGAGGGGTGATTGTTCTTGTTGATTTCCTTTTCTTGTGTGTGGGGTTTTTTTCTTTATTTTTTTATAAATGGGAAGTTATGTCAAATTTTGAGAAGACTCAACCTTTTTAAAAACAATGTGTTGCAACTATACCATGAGCTACAAACTTTGCACAAAGGAGCTGGTTCCCTGTGAAGAATGTAATATTCCTATATCATAAGAAATCATACTTTCAAGACTTAAAAGCCTCTTTTGAAGGTCTGCTTTTGAGTCTTATCTGTGTCAATTTAGGGAAAATGATATTATTAGTTGATTTTCTCATAAATCACAGGTTCAGATAGGCCTCTGAAGGTCATGGAACCAAGCTCAAGCTGTCTTTCCTGTTTGATCGTAGAACAAACTGCAGGTCAAACCAACTTTGAGCAAAGTTACGGCATGCTAATATATATAGCATAGCCTAAATTAAGGCTATACTCTTTTTTGACACACTTTGTAGTTCCAAAAGGTTTGTTGTGGCAGTGACTTGGCCCTTCCTTCTTGTTCTGAGCCAAATACCAGTTACCCAGGCCTGGTGATGTCCAGTACAGCAGGACTGCCCTGCATGCCAAGGATGTGCACATTGGGAGGGAGTTCGGGAATGTGTGCACATGTGTGGTGTCATTAGAAGCCCCAGCAAGCACACAAAATTCATCTTTGCACATTAACAGCAATGTTTACTGGGCTTGCTCTGTGTAAACAGTCTGACATCTGCTTGCATGAGAAAAGTAAATCTTCTCTAAAAGGCCATATTAACCTCTGAGCAAATTTAGTAGAAAATTTGAAGGAGAAATCTGCGCAGATTTTCTACTACATGAATGTTAAAAGTAGGCAAATAGCTTTTTACCACATGTTGTGCCTAAAGCCACAGCAGTGCCTCTGTGATCTAGTTTTGGCAAAACAGAAGTTGAAGCACATGCTCCTCAGCTCCCAGGGTGGTTTTGTTAGTTGTGGGGGTTTTGGGGGGCTTTTTGTTTTTTTTTTTTTTCCATCTGAAGATAATAGCCTATGGAAATGCATAAACAGACATTGATGATTAGAGGATTGGGTTGCTTGAAGACAGTGTATAGCTATTAGTTTTGTTTGAATCTTCCCAGAAAATTCTAATAATAACAATTTCTAGTATTTTGACCCAGGTTAGTTTCATGATCCTAAGGATTTGAACTCCTGAACAGACTCAGTTTGCATATATCATATTAGTCGATATCATTTTTAGAAGAAAATTTTTTAAAAGAAGCTTTTTTGTTTACTTTTTAAGATAACTATATTAATCTAGAAATTACATGTTTTCAAGTACCTGAAGTTAAATTCCTAATTTCAGGTATGAATCCCTAAATGAATGACCAGGTCTATAGAGATGCTGAATAATCACTCCTCCTATTTGAGCAATAAGGGTTAACTGGTTAAAATATTAATCCCTTGATAATTTGCAGATCCAGAAATTGAGGTTTTCTGGTTTTCTAACTTGACTTACCAGTGAAAATGAGTTCATCAGTATAAAAAGCTAATTGGAGACCTTCATAGAAAATCCAAAGATCAGAGTAATTGACTTTCATTTCAAAGTACTTCAATTTGACAAAAATACCATATGTGATAGAAACAGTGAGGTCATGTTTAATATATAGCTTGATCTTTGCTTAACCAGTGTCTTACCATAACTTCTCCCATTACAATTATATTTTCTGCTCTCTCTCTCTCTCCCTTCCTGCAGCAGATTTCTCAAATAACACTGTACATTCTTTTAGTGCATGTCTTAGCAGTTTAACTTATTGTGATGACGATACCATGCTTTGCAAATGACTCCATGCACCTGGAACTTAGGTTACGGACTTTTAGTTCCAGGGCTGGAACTGTAATGTCTCAGCAAGTCTTTAAACTTGGCTTAACAAATAGATGGCTTTGCACTGTCCCAGACATGCACTGCAGCTTCCTGAGGGAAGGGAAAGGGCAAAATCCAGACTAGATGGGAAGCATTTGGCCCAGCAGGATGTCCCCGACATTTCACCTTTAAGGTCATGGTTCAGAATGTGACTTCCAGGCAGAGCAACCTGTGGGGAGGGACAGGATCTCCTGTGGTACAGAAGCTGTCACCAGGTCATTTTGCTGCCAGTGGGAGTACATTTCCCTGTAGTTTAGGACTGTTTTAAGGTCAGGAGTCAAATATCTAGTGCTTTTGCGGTTAGTGTTGCTCACGCAATTGATCATGTTTGTTCCTGTGCGTGCAGCGTTAGTCACTGGGATGACGGAGAGTGCTTCAGTGCCTGGAGTTCATAGAAAACTCTGGGGATGTCATCTGTTCATAGTGTCTTAAACTGCTGAAGCTCTCTGAGGCTTAAAACAGATACTAGTTATTTCTCAAAAATGTCCTGGCTTATTTTATGTATGTAGTAAGTGTCAGGACTGCAAAAAGCAAATGTGTGGCTCCCGACAAAGGCATTAGTTTTGGTGCCTTGTTGCTCTGAAAAGCATCAGCCCCTCTGCTCTAGACTGCACTTCACCCTGAATCTCCTGTGGCTCCAGATCTGCCAAGCTGCCCCCTCAGCTGCAGGGGACAGAACAAACCATGTGGTCTAAAGTGACAGAATAGGTGCAGATCACTTTTAACTTTCTTCTTTCTGCTCTGCTTGTACCTGGTGGTGAAAATAAATACACCAAAATGCATGGGGACATTCCAGTTTCTCCTTCAGCAGTTCTCACCCTTTCCATATTCCTGCCCCACAGCCCAGACTGTTCTCCTGATGGACCAAACTTAATCTGATATTTTGGTAGATACAAGAGCTGGATCTACTTTTGGGCAGGACATTTTGCAAGGCACTACATTGTGACCTAGCTCCCCCATCAGAGCAAAGAGATGTTGTTTCATTCCACATTTTAGGCATTTTTTCAATTTATCCAAGACATAATCCATATATTTTTGCATCTGGAGGTTTTTGCATCGTGATGGCAACTTTCTTTGTTACAAACATCTGGTCAAGCAGAATCTTACGAAGAAAGGCCACAGATTCAGTGCCAGCCCTGAAATCTAAGAGTTGGGTGATGGCTGAGTAAGGCAGAGGACACACAGCAAGGACTGAATTTCCCTCTTCTGTCAGGGCTGTGTAATTCAGTGTTTGAATCTTTAGGTCAATGAGAAAGAGGTCAAGAGAGTTGGGAAAAAGAAAAAAAAGAGATTAATTCTGCAGCCTAAGGACTACTTATAGTTCTTTCACTCTTTTATTTTATTATATTGCTCATTGCCTTTTTTTTTTCTTTAATACCTTGAGTTTCTTAAGTAACACTAATATTTTTGACAGTTTTATGGGGAAAGAAGAGAAGTAACTCTAAACTGAATGACATTTCTGGTTTGATTTGGATATATTGGAGGGGTGATAGGAATGGAGGAGTTTAAAGTTTAGTCTCAGAATAAGAAGTAAACTTCACCTTGAAACGAATAGGAATCATGAGTTTCCATAATGACATTGTACCAGCAACACATTCTTCATTTTTCCTGAGGCTGTTGGTAAACAAAAAAAGATGTTAAAAAAAAAAATTAACTCTACAGCTGTGTTGGAGCTAAATGATTATTTTCCCATACAAGAGAAACAAAGTCATGTGTAACAATAATGTCAGAAAAACCCTAGAGTGATCTTTATTTCCAGTCAAATGATGAGGATGAAAAAGAGAACAATAGAAAAACAAAGATGAATGTGAATTCGCAGCAAATGTTCCTCATTTTCTTTTCTCCCTCTCTCAGTTTGTTCAGGGTTTGCAGCTAACCCATGATTAGTCCAGCTTTACCTTTAACATTTTTTCACATGTTGATTAATGAGGGAAGGCAGGCTTTGAAGCCACTTTCTTCTCCCAGACAGGTGCAGTGTTTTAACTGTGAAAGAGTTGACATGTGAATTATTTGTAAAGAGGGAGCTATCTAAACACATCATTAGCAAAGGACAAAAAGCATTGACCTAACCTGGTGCCACAGCACTTTCAAATCTTTGGTTGTTTTCCAACTTACTGATTGTTTAAAGGTTTGCCATCATTATTGGCAATACTTATTTTTTTCTCCATTATTAAATTCCGGTTGTGAAAATCAAGGGTTAGATTTGCATGGGGATCTTTTCCCTTTGTCAAGTATTGCCAGTATCTATGGCATGTGTCATAATTCAGGTAATGTAATTTTTGGAAAACTTATGTGCTTATCATGAAGGATTAAAGTACAATTTGTTGATGCAATATTGTCAAAAACCCACTCCCACTTCACTAAGAAAAGAAAGCTATTGGTAATCAATTGCTTCATTTATTGTGGTTTATAAGTTGTTTCCTGTGGAACAAAACTATGTCTCTCATGTTTAAGTTTTATTGTATGCTCAAATTTAAGCACATGTCAACAAGCTTTTTACGAATTTAAGCCTGTGTACTTCTGAATTGTTAAATCCTATTCAGAAATATTTTAGAAGAGTTACTGATTTTGACATGGTGGGGGGTTGAAACAGTGAATCCACAGTTGACCAAAACAAAATTTCTTTTATCTAAGTAGTCTTTTTACTTTCCTCAGAATTTAATAAAATCCATTTTACATCTATAGGTCAGGAACCAAAGACCACATTAAACATTCAAGTGAAAGGTTAAAGATCTACTGCCAAGTAATGAAATGCCAGGTGTTTATGAAACTCCAGAGCCCTGTGGGGAGGAAAGTAGAGGAGAAAGACAGGAGGAGTTCTGAACCTATGGGTAAAACAACATAAACAGGATACCAAAAAGAGAAGTGAGGGGGGGAAGCAGTAATGAAGTGTTGCTGAATATGTGTGAAATCGGAGCCATAATTTTATCCTGCCAGAGGAGTAGAAAGAAATGAACAATGAAGGCACAGAGGAGGAGGTGACAGTCAGCCTAAATCAATGTCCAAGGTTAACACAGGACATTGTGTAGGAACATTGCTTCATTAAAAATAGGACTCATGATGGGCTGGGATTAAGGGACACAACCAGTTTAGACTTCTACCTTCCTCTGCAGTATCCCAAGGCAGGGGGGGGGACAGCTCCATCAGTTAACACATTTATGGCTATTACACAAATGGCAAATAGTTATGAGTAGCAGGGTGCTGGACTTGGGGGTCCAGAGATCTTTTCAAGTCTAGATCTGCCATTATTCTGCCTTTCTTTCACTGAAAAGAGGCGAAGCCCTAGTGAGGGCACTTTGGACTGGCACCCAGCCAGCCAGAACAGCCAACTGGAGCCCTTCCAAGTGTGGGAGGTTGTCTTGACACAGCTGTCAAGACGCTCTAGACTACAATACTGGCAGAGCCACCGGCAGGCAGATGCTACTGCTGCGATTGCATCAAGCCCCAAGCTCAAAGACATCAGTGCTGTTTTCACTCAGACAATGTGGGAACTTGGTCTTTGCACAGTGCCTTATGAAACCCAAATGTCTGGAAGTTAGCTGCTTCTTCCCATGCTTTTCCCTCAATTTCGCAAACTTGGACCTTCATGCTGACACGAAGTCTGGGCAGAAGAAAGGGATTTCCTTGTCGTGTTGCAGCAGCCGGGCCTCCAAACACTTCCACCTGGGCCCTGCTCCAGCTTCTCTCTGTGGAGCACAGCACCACAAGGAAAACACCTGCCCTAGACATTTTTCTTCCTACAGCTCCTTATTTGTGGACTCTTTTATAAATTCTATGCTCCTGTTTTTACTATAAAAAAAGGAACTTTTACTTGGAGTGAAGTGTCACTAGCTGATCCAACTGAGGACTAGTGCCCTGTGGTGTGGGTTCTGTGAAAGAAGAGTGGCCTTTTCTGCTTTGTTTCCCTGTTATCTTCTGTGCATGTGCTCGTGGCTTGACCATAATTTCTCTGATTTAAGCTCAGTGTGGTAAATCAGCAGTAGCTTGTGCTCTTGTAGCACCTGTTGTCAGGACAATCGATTTTCCAGGAACTTCCTGAAATTTGTATCATTTCACCCTCTGGGTACTGAGTAGACATGCTTATATACAGTTTACAAACAATGAAGCTAAAGTTTCCAACAGCAACAACTGGGGGCAGGAGCCAAAAAATACTTGACCAGAGAAAAAGGCAACCAGAGCTATAATCTGACCTGCTTTTGTAGCAGCTGATTTCTTGTCTCTGCTGCTCTCATACCATTGGAAGTGCACAGGCCTATATCCATCCATCCATATTGACTTGCCTACATACCTGTCTAATCCATATGTTACTGAAGACTGTTACAGCTGAAACAGTAGGAAACAAAAGTCTCTCTGTGGTTGTATTATATTTATGTGTATTGTTTTTTCTGGTGATCTCAATATGGTCTCTCAAGCTTTTTTAATGATTTCAGGGTCATTGTCATAGAAACTTAGAAAAGAGTAAAGCTAAAAGCCCTGGAAGGTCATCTCATCCATCTCTTTGCTCCAAGAGACTTTATTATGATAAAGTACTAGTGAGTTAGAATCATAACAGATGGAGAATCATATGTATGTATAAATTTTTTCCCATGAAGTAGCAGAGGGAATCGTGTGCAGATTTTTTACATAAAGAAACAGTGTGTAGCTTACCCACTGTGAATAAATCTAATTTAGTCATCTTTATGCCTCCCTGATCTTCATCTTCTGAAGTTTGCTGGAGGGTCAGATGTGCACTCTGGGAAATTTTCCAGATTCTGTGTTGGTTCTTTCTGCCCACAGACCCCCCTTCTCAAACCCCCTACCCGGCCTTGAGCTGAAGTTTTCCCCCATGGTATTGATGCCACCAGCAGGGCCGAGGCAGCCTCCAGCAGCAATCCAGGTCTGAAGTGCCAGCTGTGCTGCAGCCTCTGCGTGGCAGCAGAGCACAGCACGCCCGGGAGGGAGCAGCTTGGGACACGCTGGTGTCAGTTTTGAAGGAAGTGCTGGTGTTGGACATCGGGAGTTAGGGCTCTGCTTTCTACTTCACCCTCTGCTACTCATCTTTATATGGTCTTTGGCAAATCACTTACCTTCTGTGTTTCCCAGCTGCAGAAATACTTGGGTGCCCAGTGCCCCATCCTGTTTTTTGGTTTGTTTTTGGTTTTCTTTTTCTTTTGAAGGGGGATGCTATTTTTTGACTTAGGTTATTTTGGAAATAATTTTCAGATTACCAGATAGTTACTTACCTGACAGTGTTACTAGTCTTAAGGTACACCTTCTTTTAACATGTAAGACCCATATTTTTTTAAATATTTCTATTTGTAAATGAAATTACAGCTCCACACTTGCAGACTTCAGCTCCCACTTGCAATCTTGCTGTTTTGTTCAGGGTTTTGGGTTTTTTTTGTTCTTATTTTTCTCTTAGTTATTCTTCACAGATCTTAGCAATAAAAGAACCATACTTTGTTTTATCCATCCAGCCTTACTCTGCCTGCTTTTAATCACATCTCAGTGAGTCAAAGTCAGGATCAACTTCCTTTTGTAAAACTTGGTTGAAGAAGATCAAAACCACAGCATTTCTCTTTAAAAATCAATAGTAGTTTTCATATCCATTGTAACAGGGCCTCAGCACTGCAGATATATACAAGCACTCTGGTATTTTGGGTGTATTACAGATACCTCAAAAAGAGCAGTTAAAAAAATGAATGGGATTTGTGGCAGTAAATAGCTCCCCTTCCTTGGAGAATGCATCTTCCCTCACTGCACTGTGGTGTGATGAGTGTTGCTGTCTGTCCTGTCAGCTGTACAGAATGTGTCTTTTGCTACTGCATGCTGAGTGTCCATGATCCAGATGTTGCAGTCAGGAACAGGACTCAGACCCCGAAGGAACTGCTAGTATCTGTCCCAGCTGCACCTTAGGGATGGGACACGCCGTGTGCCAGCCAGGCCTTGTCTCCACCAGCATAGCACTGACACACATCTCATTTTGACCATGAGACTCACCTCCTGTGTTCTTTTTTTGTCCGACCCCACAGCTGAAGGCTGATGAAAGGATCATTAAAACGGAGCATGGGCTGCTGATCCGCAGCTTGCAGAGAAGGGACGCAGGAGCCTATTTCTGCAAAGCCCAGGAGCACACCTTTGTCCACACCATCGTGAAGCTGAATTTAAATGTCATCGAGAATGGACAGATGGAAAGCACTCAGAAAACTGAGGACGAGGAGGGCCGGGTGAGGGATTTGCTGACGGAGTCCCGGCTGAGGTACAAGGACTACATCCAGCTGGTCAGCAGCCCCAGCTTTAGCCTGGATGAGTACTGTGAACAGATGTGGCACCGGGAGAAGCGGCGGCAGCGGAACAAAGGTGGTGCCAAATGGAAGCATGTGCAGGAGATGAAAAAAAAGCGAAACCGAAGGCACCACGAGCCAGCCAGGCCACCATCGACGTAGTTTGTAAATGCTATTTAAAGAAAGGACATTTTCCGTGAAAAAAAAATACTGTGTTCTGGTTTTGTGCATCTTGCCTATGAATTAGTACTGCTTCTTATTGAAATCAGAAAACTTACCATCACTATTAATCTGTGTGAGACTGTACAGTGGGATTCAATGCCAAATGAGATGTTTCTTATTGGAGTGCCACACACCAGGCAGTAATTTCAAATGCATTCATTAAAAAAGAAAAGATGTACACTGTTAGCTAATTTCTGGGTAGCCTTAGACTTCGTGAGCTGTGTTCTTTACTTCTTGCATAATTTTCACATAGGATTTAGTGTCTGTGTTCCTGTGTTAACATTTGCTGCCACATTCCACCCCAGAGGTGGCTACGTTTCAGGGGAAGGCAGATGTACTTCCAGTTCTTTGGCATCTTTCTGAGTAAGAAGCATGGTAGAAATGTGTGACAGATCTGCAAAAATACCCACTAATTTACCCACTGGGCCTGTATACAGGCACATGGGTGAGGTTTGCTAGCACAGAGAGGCACAGCAAAAAATCAAATTAAGTTTTGGCTTAGGGACAGCATTCATTCTCCCCATAAAAAAGAGAAAGCATAATCATAGTTTAAGAGAGGGGAATTACCGAGCATTACTCAAACTCGTTAGTGTTTGAGTAGCCACCAGTTTGCAGTCCATGTGCTGAAATGAAATGTTGACTCTAATTGAAATTGCCACCTAGATGTTTGGGAGTAAATTTCCTAAGTGGTCCATGGGAGGTATGTGCACAAATCCTATTAACAAATAATGGGATTCCTGCCTGCACCTCTCCTATGTCTCTAAAGGTTTGACGCTGACTGTTTCTCTGGCCCTTTTCTGGGTTTGTTTTATGCAGAGGAAAAGAAAATTAAAAGACAACAACAAGGCTAAATGAAAGACGATGAGGGAAAATATTTAGTGGCTGAGACCAGTGCTCTTGACACAGAGCTGACATTCCTCAGATGTGTGTATCCTTTGGGATTTTTTTCTCAAAGGTCTTCTGTATTTTTAAGTTGAAAATTTGCATTGTTGGAATTAATACTTTTATTATAATTAAATAAGAGATGTCCACATGTAAATAAAACTTGAAAGTTAGAAATTTGCTGTATACCATAATTTCATTTGTAAAGTATTCCTTTTTCCTTGGTTTATATTTTGAGTTTAATAATGTAAATTTTTCCACAGAAACAAATACTGGCCTCATCCTTGTCTATTTTACATTGATATTATTCATCTGATTTTATTCCTGATATGCAGCAACAAACACAAGCTCAAAATCAGGCCTACTGTCTCCTCTCATGAGTCACAGCCCCCCTCTCCTCTCTTCCATCTAACCTCCCTCCCTTTTGCCTTTCACGCCTTTTTGAGTGTGAAATGACAAATTAGCCACTTCCTCACATGGAAGAGAGCTTTGATGGATACCAAAATGACAGACTTTGCTTGTTTCTCATGCATTCTACAGATCTTGAGAGCAAAGTCTGTGGGAAACCCGTGCAATTGATGTACACCTCATTAAGGGACCAAAACTGTTGGCTCTGAAGCACTTGCCCGTGCTGGTGTTTGTGTGCGCATTCAGTCACAGATCTAAAATTGTGCAGGTCCAATTTGCATCTTTGTTCATTTCCTCTCTGTTGAAAGTCGGATATGGTAAAGTGTTTGTCAGATTTCAGAAAGGAATCTCAGCTTACCCACGTTTCTTGTAAAACCCGAAAGCTGCGTTTGCATGTGTTGTACAAAAGCCAGCGATACCATATGTCATTAATTTTAGATGCTTTTTTAATAGGAGATATATGAGTTAATTAGGAGATATTAGATAGCATGCATACAATGCTTTGATAGTGTAAAGCACTGAGTGCTAAATATTATAAAATACATCTGTGGAGAAAAGGGAATTTCTCAGCACAGGACCTTTAATCAGCAGAAGGACTGATGCTGAAGATACTAACCAGTCATACAGTACTTTGAGAACATGCAGAGAACTTCTTGGCATTTTTGCTGCAAAAGAATGTAGACCAGGCATTTCACAAGAGGCTCATCAATTTGGATACCTTGATTTTAAGGCCAATTAAGACTACTTAGAGAAGGTATGGGGATGTATTAAACTACTACATGTAAAGTGCAGGGATACTTAATATTGTTGGCTGGAAGATTATGCTGTCACCATATAGAACCTGCCTAGTAATTCCTTACTAGATTTTTATCAGTCCACAAAGTCCCATTTCTCTAGCTTGGACATTAAGGAAATGAGTGGAACCACACCAAGGCTATGGAATGGCAGGTGGGCTGCATTCACATGCACTGGTAAAGGATCCACTCTTCTCATCAGTGGTGACATGGTACTTCAATTATTGAATGTCAGACTACTCTCATCACATGATGCCTACTTCATAAAAAAGCAAACCAGGGTCATCTTTTGTACTTTTTCTCCTCCATGAAAGCTAAATCATCTGATTTATGTTTAGGTGTGATTGGAGTTTGCATTCCACAAATGAACCCCCCAACTGACTTCAGCAGATATCTGGGATAAGGGTATCCGTACTGGGAACATTAGATTTAAATGGTTGAATTAAAATGTTACGCTCTTAAAAACTACTTCAATTTCTTTTATTTCAAATGTTCTTGCAATGAGATTCTTTTTAAAGAGATGACCTCATAAGTCTGGGGTATAGTGGTAGCATAAAACCCCAAGTGAGATATAAGGCCTCTTCCATCATGGGAAATAAATTCAATATCCTCCAAACCAGTGTGTTACATTGGGTTCATGCCACCCCAGGGAACATATTTAATAATCCTGCATAGATAAAAGTCTCTATTTTGGTATACTGGGTAAGATGAATGCTGTAGCTGGCAGGGGTAGCACGTCTCATATAGTGCAGGTAATACACATGCAAGGAAGCCAGGGGACCTTGGAGACCAAGGAATGAGGGGGATAGATTGCAAATCACTACTGGAGGTAAGACAGGGTTTTGTTAGGCAGGACTCAACAATGCAAACACAAGAACAGGAACAGGAGGAGCAGTGGGTCTTTCCCACAACCTGCAGTCCCAGAGGGAGGTTCAGAAGATGAGCTCGACCAGAAACTGTAACAGAGGAGTATCCCCCTCTTTTCAAAAAGATTTCATCTTTTGTATAATTTAGAGGCTCAACTTGAAGTCTGCTTAAATTTCAGTTCAATGATTTGGGGATCACCTGCGCTGCTGTAAGCTATACTATGAGCCACAACAGGCCCGTAGTTAAAGTGAAACTGAGCCCTGCCTTTTTCAAGAGCTCCATAAAAATTTAAGTTGAATGAGTTTTTGGTACAGAATGGAAAAAAGTTGCCTCCACATTAATAACTGTAGCTTTTAAACAGATCTCCTAGTGCATTGATCCAAATATCATGAGGTTCAACAAGGCCAAGATTAGGTCCTGCATTTTGGCCACAAAGAAACCCCTGCACTGCTACAGGCTGGGACAGGAGTTGGAAAGTGGCCCAGTGGAAGAGGAACTGGTGGTGCTGGTCCTCTGTGGCTGATCATGAGCCAGCATATCCCCAGCTGGCCAAGAAGGTCAGTGGCACCTGGGCTGTATCAGGACTAGCGTGGCCATCAGGACCAGGGAAGAGATTCTTCCTCTCTGCTCAGCACTGGTGAGGCCACACCTCGAGTGCTGTGTCCACCTCTGAGCCCTTCCAACTTGAAAAGGACAAGGAGATACTGGAGTGTGTCCAGAAAAGGGCAGGGCTTGTGAAATGACCAGAAAACATCTTCTGAGGAATGACTGAGGGAGCTGGGAGTGCTTAGTCTTGAGGAGACTCAGTTGAGACCTCATCATTCTCCACAGCTTCTGAAAGGAGGGTGTAGTGAGGTGTGGGCCAGCCTTTTCTGCTGTGCCTGCAGTGAGAGGACCAGAGGAAATGGCTTCAAGCTGAGACAGGGGACATTCAAATTAGATATTAGAAAAAAATCTTTTTCTGCCTGGGTGGTCAGGCAATGGAATGGGCTGCCCAGAGAGGTGGTGGAGTCACCCTCCTTGGAGGTGTTTAAGAGGCAGCTGGATCTGGTGCTGGGTGATGTGGTTTAGTGGTTCAAGGGTTACAGGGGCAATGCTGGGCTGACAGACTAAATGGTCTAAAAGGCCTCTTCCAATTTTATGGTTCTATGATTCTAATCTCTGTTTCTATATGATACAAGATATTTATTTGAATATGCATTCAACAGGGATTACAGTTATTAATACATTGTCTTTTTCTTCAACAAAACCTTCTATTGACCGTACTTCAGCAACAGGTCAGTGCTGGACTGAACCAAAGTGGTTTCAAGCAGATTCTTAGAATAACCAACACAATGTGAGCTGTAGTTATAAAAATGCTGAAAACTGATATAAGCTTTAAAGCCCAACAGGGCTCTAAACTTTGCAGCCATCTTGCAGTCAGTTAAAATAAAACAGAAAATGGGATTAGCAGAAAAAGGAATAAAGTATTAACACTTACTCTGACAAACTTGTTCTGTTACTGGAAACCATTCCAACAACAGGTGTGAATGTGTGCTCATGCCATAAGCAAATACTTTTCCCTCTAAGCAGTTAAGCTTATATTGCTTGAGGTATCTAAGAGCCTGAGTACTTTCCAGCTCATATGTAGATTTTGAACCCAGTTCTTATATCATTCATAATGAAGTAATTAGGCTAAATGCTACAGATATCCCCTGGTTTATGTGCTTTTGAGATCAGAAGATCCCTACAGTTCGAATGCTATGAACCTCTTATTCAAACCATTATGGATATTGATCTTCATTTAACATTTCAGATAATGAATAATTATTTGTTATCATTACTCACTGATCATGTAATGAGCCTGTGTCCCATAATAACGTCTCAATATTTAATAACAGCTAATGGAAATCGAGTTTGCTGACATTTTTTCATACGAGTGTATCTGTACAGGACTGCATATACAAATGTCTTCTGTTTATTTTGTAACAGAGGTTAATTTGCAAAAGGCAAATGCAGTTTCAAAGAGTCAAGGTTCATCTCAGCCTCCGCTGACAGCAGAGATTAAAATCTTTTTGGAACTGATCTGAAGTCTAAGTACACTATAATCTATAGTCTGGTAGTCAAATCCCAAATCTATGTGCTGCTCTGTGGAGTATATTGCCCTGGTTCTTTTTGCACACAGTTATAGATGAGATGTGGAGGTCTAAGGAATTACATCTGCATGAATGGAAAATTAAGCCCACATGTCTCTCTAATATATTCTGTTCCATTTTATAAACTTTAAATGGTCTCCCATGTAATATTTTACCATAGTGTTGCTAATGTTACCCTGAACTAGGCTGCTGTCATTAGCTGAAGTGTGACATTCTTCGCAGTTGTAATCCAGATTTCGAGGTTTGTAAAGTAAGTTCATTACAGTAGAAAAAATGAAGTCATGTGAAAAGAGTTTAATTATTAATTGTACAAAACAGATTTATAAGATTTGACTTCCATATATCAAAATAGTGGTTATCCGAAAATGTGTTAGAAACACCAGGATTTATTTTCCCTTTTTGTACAGGTAAGGCTACAAAACAAATTGTTATCTTGAGGTTCTGTCTTGCCAATGTGTGTCTGAAACATCTGGTGTGACAGCTGTGGCAAGACTTGTTTTTTATCTGCTTGATCTTTTCTTCTCCCAGTAAGTCCATTGTCCCCTGCCTTTCAGACTCTGCTCTAGCAGATAACCCCACTTTTATATGGAGGAGGACTTTGGAATCAGGTGTTCTGTGACATATAAACATCCCTGCACAGTCTGCCTTCAGATCCGTAGTGTGAACTTTAGCATTCAGTTTCAGATGCAAACCGGACACTGTGAGGTAAATTGGAGACCAGGTGGAGTTTTCATTCACAAAGAAAATTTTTGGGGCTGTTGCTGAGAGGTCTCCTTTCTCTTTTTGCTGATGTGGTTGCTGTGTATAATTTAAAATCAAACTATTTTGTGCTTAAAAGCATAACATTTCCCACATGACTTAAAAAAAAACAAAAAGAAGAACATTTCCAGGTGATTTAATTTTAATATGGACTGCTGGTCCAATATCAATGCAATGGTTCAGGTACTACAAGCCAAGAAAATAATCTGTCCAAACAGCAATGGATGTGATATCTGTAAGGAGCCTGGACACATCTCAGTTTTGGTGGTATTTCATATTCTTCTTCCTTCTCCCTGTGGTATAGAAGTGCTTTGGCTGGATTTTGGGAATTTTTTGGGGTGGTGGAGTGTTTTTTTCAGTTTGATTTTTTTGGGAGGGCCTCTTTTGGTGGTCTGGGTTTTTCAGGCTTTTGGGGTTTTTTGGTTGGTTGGTTGGTTTTTGTTTGTTTTATTTTGTGTGTATGCGAGTGTTTGGTTTGCTTTTTGTGTTCCACTCTTTTTTCTTTCATGCTGTTTCTCCTACTAAAAGGAACCATGCCCAAAGCCAGATGCTTTCCAGTGGTGCAATATGTGACAAAGCAAAAAGAGCAACAGAAGGCTTGGCAGGTATTTTGGTACGGAGATGGCACAGTCCATTTGCAAGACACGAAATCTTAAGGCTTAAATGACTATGCTGAGAGTTCAGAGACCTTAGTGCACTTCCCCGGCCCAAGTGGAAACTGCAGTTAGATTTATAGAAAGTATGTTTTAATTGATTAATTTTTTTTCTTAAAATATTTTTAAAATCTGCATTTTCAAACCTCTCTTTGCAAAAAAACCCCAAAAAACCCAAACCAAACAAACTAAAAAAGTCCCCAGAAGATCAAAGAGAAATCATCATCAGAGGTTTTTCATATCCTCCTTCAGAGATTTCATGTAACTTTCTCCCAGGATGCTTTTTGTAGAAATTAATTGTAATAATCACATATTAAGACTGCCTGTGAACATGTCTTGGCTGTAAAAAGTGGATGAAAAGCATATGAGTCTATGAAAATAAAATGAAAAAATGAAAAAATACTGTTTCCAAATATTTACATTCTTTTTCAGTTTTGGTGATGATGCATCTCCATCCCATCTTCCCCATGACTGTCTCAGAATGTCTATTGGCTGGGAAGAATGGAGATTTTACAAGAGAGAGTTTACAAGTTTACAATATAATCTCCAAATTACAAATTCCAAAATGAAAAGTCACATTAAATGGACTGGATGGAAGGATTATGATTAATATCTCACTTTTGGCCAACAAAGATTGCATTTCCTCTTAAAGTGAAATTTATGACTCTGCCCAGCACAGGAATTATGTGCCATATAGCTTCTTTTTTTATTTGTAAGGCGTAAGTGGTTCTCAGGTTGGTTTTGAGAGTTAGGATGATTTTCACTCTGTAATAAAACTATTTATAGAGTAATAAGACTGAAGTATCTATTTGTACATGTTGCAGCTCATTGAGTTGATATTATAGCAGAAGTATAGCTTAAATAATCTACATTTTTGCCAGACCTGCTGGACTATCACGTATTTTGATTTTATATGCAAAGGTAACTGAAACGAATGTATATTTCATTAGTACTAGAAGAAACAGAAAAATCTGAGGTTTTGCCTCTTTTTTAAGCCCATGCAAAACTACAACATAAAACACAAGATTTCAGAGAAGCAAAGTCTGCAGCATGCTATGGAAATGGCAAGGGTTAAGGTTCAGTTATCTGAACTGTCTTAGAAGTCTTTCCTGAGTGAGGACTGTCTGAGATTCACCACTCCACTGAGAATGTGCTTAAGGCCAGCAGAGTGACTTTACAGACAACTTAGAGAAGCAATGGGTTGCACAGTGGTTGATGCAGAGCAATACACAATAGGTAGCTCTATGCTTATTCATTTAAATTCAATAATAGCTTTTTAATGCTTAGGTGATTAGCGACAACCATTGTCCTTGAAGACTACACTGACATTGTGCTTTAAAGTTACCCTCAAGGCAAATTGATCACCCATCCATCTTGGGCTGTCTCAGGACCACCTTTGGCTCTAGAGTGTGATTGTCTCTCAGCCCTCAAAGTGTTTTCAGGATAACTGGCGAGAAGGAAGTTCTGTTCATTTTTTAGTCAGGCATTGCTGCATCTGTCCACAGTTACAGGGAGAAAGTAGTTTTTGAGAAAAAAATATCTCTAGTCAGGAAAATAAATAGGCTGACTGGTCCACCTCCTGTTCTAGCCTTCAGCACAGCACCCTGTGTTTCAGGGGATTTATGGAAGGTTAAGGAGGCTAATTTGTTAACAGACGGTCAGCATGTTATTTCCAAGGACGGCCGCATCGCTGCTCTCAAGGATGCCTGTTTCCCAGTCCCATGCTGTGTCCATTAGACCACTGTGCTCCTGACCCTTTTCTGGGAAAGGTCTCAGGGTACTGCTGGCCTGAAAGCCGATGCCAAATCCCAACTGCGGCAGTAGCATTCTGCTCACCTAAATTCCACCTGCAGTTGCAATTGGATACGGCATTCTTCATTTCCGAGCCTGAACTCTTGTTTCTGTGTTACCATGCGCTGCTAAACAGCTGCTGTGTTCCCCCTCTCCCTCCCCTGTGCTCCCCCACTCCCTCCCCGCAGGTGGCTGCAGTTGATAATGTCTCATGTAGGATCAATCTTAGTCCCATTGAAGTAAGTGGGAATTCTGCCAGCGTGTCCCAGATCTGGCTCCGCATCCAGCTGGTAAAGCACTTCCAGCTCCTGCAGGAGAAGAGGTGCTCGGCACAGCCCGGCTGATTAGCCACGTTCATTAGCAGAGGCGGGTGTCAGAGGGAGAGAAAGAACAAGAGAAATCCTTCAGCTTCCTTCTGACACCACAGGCTCGGTAAGAGCTTAAATGCAGCACTGGTTTGTGTGCACTCAAGGAAACAAAAGCTAATTAAGCTGAAATCTGTCATTTTCTCTGTAAGAGTTTAGCAGGGTCAGACTTCAAGACAATTAGTGATGAGTCTCAGGAAGATGCACAGAGGCTCTTCTGTAGCTGCTCAGAAACATTTCCAGCACTGATTGGCTTCCTGAGCTCTCCCTGCTCCACTTTTTTCCATGTGTGATGCCTCTTTCCAGGCCCTCGGAATCCAGGAGGGCTGTTAGCTGAGGAAGTCTGTGCTTAAGAGCTGTGAGGTAAAATCCGGCCCTTCACAATTCAAATGGCGGGAAGTGTTCTGGGACGTGCTCACACACAGAGTCCATATGTACTGTGAAAACAAGCTAACAGGCTGTTCATAATCATTTATATTTCTGCAATGTAAAACATGGTTCAGGGGGTACTTAGGGGTTCATATATTTTGCACCACTGCGTCCACATAGTTACTGTGCAGAGCAACAAGGGATAGTGTTGCAGAATGAGAGAATCTGCAGTTCCCAGGCACGTTTCTGCAGGAATGCTCATCAAACACTGAACAAAAATGCACACCAGCTTAGACAGGACAATTTATGAATTGCTAATACACATTATCTCCCTCCCTAGTTCTGCTTTAAATTCTTTATAACAATTTGTAACTGAATATATAAACGGAAAAAGTTAGCAAGCAGTTTTAAGAGTTGCTAGATTAAGCTGAAGTGTTGTTAGGACAGGAAATGACAAATCTTGACTCTTTGGCCAAAGTCTGATTCTTTGCCTTGCAATAAAAGTGTTAATGGCTATCATTCTTAACATCTTCCAGTGTTGCAAATACATTTCATTGCAATTACATCTTCCAGTGTTAGGTGCATTTCCACACAAAGGAAGGAGCAAGCTGCTTCTTCTCTGCTTCTCTCACAGTTAGGTGGGGTTCTTAACTTTCTCCCAAGAAAACTTGGCTTTTGTTTTTTCCTTCATAAAGAAAACAACCATAAACAGTGTTTGGACTGTATCTGCTAACATGTACTAGACTTGCTTGTCTCTGTGGATGGATCAATGTCAGGGATTTCAAGTTGAGCACAGGTGCTGGCTTGTGCAGCACTGAAACTGTTGTTTTAGCCTTGGAAGTTGACAGCTTGGGCACATAGGAGTATTTTAAAAACACTCACATGAGAGTCATTATCATTAAGGTTTATTATTTAAGGAAACACAACATTTTGTTATTAAATCAAAGTAATAATATTTTTTGGGTGATGCTGCCATACAGGGAAGATGGGTAGCAAAATGAAATTGTTGCTGGCCTTTAAGGTAAAGGCCTCAGATATCAGCATCTAAGGTAAACTGCTGCATTTCCCAAAGCACAGTGGTGGACAGATTTTTGAAGAGCAGTTTTCAAGATTAACAATAAGAAAGTTGTGGGAAACACTGATAATTCTCCTTTAATGAAGAGAAGACTAGAAATTCCCTGTTTCTTAATCTGATACAAGTCAGATATTTGCTGCCAGGTCAGTAAATCATAATCATATTCTCATGGAATGTACTTTTAGTAAAGTATGTTGCATGAAACAAGCTGTGCTGGTTTCAGCTGGGGCATATTGCACCTTTCACTTCAGATTATTTTTTTTGTAAAAAGAAATAGTAGGAGAACATGAACAGGCAACAATCAACCCTTCTCAGTCTGCATATTGTTTCCTTTGTGTCTTTTCCTTCCACCTGGTAAGTATTTTTACTTCTTGTTATATTTTTCTCTTTCTTGTTTCTGAGGAGATGTCATATTCTCACATGGGGTATATTTCAAAGTGCATTCCTGATTGTAGGACGTTTAAAACATGTTGAAGAGGGTAACAATGTTTTCACTTAATACTGTCTAAGCTCCGTTTTGTAGAGGTGCCTTTATCTCAAGAATTCATAATTCACTTGTTGCATACTTCATCTTCCCTCCTTGGTCCTTTTCCATGTCACTAAAACAGCCTATGAAGGTCCTCTTTGACAAGTGAAAATGCTCTGGAATATGAGTGGTAGGAAGCACATGCTATTTTACACACTGATGCAACTCCATTCTGTTCCTATTAAAAGAATTTTTTCATCATGAGTGCTCTTATCCTTTTTCTCCACACACAACACTAAAACTTCTGGGTTTTATTTTCTACCTTTTGTTGTTTGTGATATATGTTCTGCTTTTGTTTAGACTGGAAGGAGACCTTTTTTATTCATAACAGAATGTAGGATTACATTCATGGATTGAAGTTATTTGAAAGAGGAAAACAATACAAAGAAACTGCCAAAATTTCAGACATCATACGAGAAGCTTGTTTTATGCAATGTGCAATCAGTTGGTTAAATGAAGCGACAGGAACTCAAAGACCAGGAAAGTATGTGTGGAAGGCAGCAGCATGTGTCTCTGTTACACCACGGTTTTTCAAAGATGAATCTTTTAATTTGCATAATACATTTAATCACAAATCTGAACTTTGGCTGAGGCACACATATAAATAATTACAATTACAGGAGCATAGTAACAGCAATACGTGTTAGTAAAGTTGAGAAGATTTAAGATTTATTGTTCTTCTTGGACAGTGATTTGATATGTGATACTTGCAGGAGAGAGAAATCCAAAATGCGGACCCTTGATCATAGCTTTTGGGGAACAGTGAGAGATAATGTGTAAAGCACTTTTAATGACAGATCCTAAATATATTAGGACAAAGTAAGTCCTAAACTATCTGAGTGACTAGGACTGTGTTGTAATGAGTGTCATAAACATCAGTGTTTCAAGGATGGCAGAATGAATAAAATATTTTACACTGAAATGAAAATTATAGAATTTTTTTCCTTTCTCTTGATAAAGAACTAATGGAAATGATAATGTGTTTTCTGGTTTGTATTATTTTGGGGAAAATACATCTGTGAATGTGCCAAATGTCTGTTCAAAATAAGAAATAAGATATACAGATGTTGCGTATTTGGCCTGTGTCTTTGTAGATAGTGTAGCAGAAGCACATTATTTAAAAAGAAAAAATAAAAATCTTTCAAAGCCTTTTCTGAAATGCTGTTTTATAGACCATACACAAGGATCTTATTTTATTACAAAAGATATTCTATCAAAGGCTATTGGCAAAAGCCATCATTATCTGGATGTGTCATTTGTAGCTTTACTTCCTACTGAAATATGGGATCCATCTGCTCACTGATCACAGGATAACAGCCATCATTCCCACTTGCTTATCATAAATGATATATCTGAAAATATCAGAAATGTGATGGAGTACAATCCCAACCCCTGGTCAGTTTCTTCAATCATTCATAGTTATCTTAATATAGGCCAGGCTGATATGCCTCCAGCATATTGACTGAATTCCAGCTTCAGTAAATTCAGTTTGATCCACTTGAAATTTCCAAGGCATGCCTAAAATTCACATCCTCCTTTCTTTTTTTTTTTTTTTTTTTTTTTTTAATAATCTGTTTATCTGTTTGCATTGGTGCTGCATTCTGGTGCTGTGTTGGTACATGTGAATCTGGCTCATGTTTTAGCTTACTGCTGTGCTGTAAAGACTGCTTGGTTAAACCTTAAAATGAGTGTATCACAGAGTTTGAAGAATCATAGCTTTGAAATCTGGCACACTAAGCACCAAATCCATCACTAAACAACTACATGGAAGTTGGTCACAGACTAAATGAATCTGAATGTCACAAAAAAGCATAAGTTATTTCTCTGTTGCCACGTTGATCTGTTCTCAAATTCCAAGATGCCTATATATAACATTTTCTAAATAAGAAAACTTTATTTAGAATTTGACTTGAGAATATGGAGTCAGCACCAAAAATCTGGTCTTTTGCACTCTGATTGGTATTGGTGATATAGTACACAGCCAGAATTCAAACTGCAAGAAGGAAATTTTCCCAATCCCTGGTGTGGTTCATAGGTTATCTGAAACTTTGTCCTATAAATGGATCTCGAATTGAACAGCCATTAACTCGCTGTCCCTCTTCCCAACCACTTGTCCAACTTTATAAATATCCTGAACTCCCAGAATTTAAAATGGTGTTTTGGAGCTCTGAAGAATCTTTTGGATATGCCTGTCATCAGCTTTGCTTCTGATAACTGCTATCAACATGGATTTATCTGTTCTGCTTACCCAAAATGGTTATTCAAAGTTTTTTCATTCAAAAACATTCTCCTGGTTCTCCTGGTAGGTGAAACCACCCCTGAGGTACCAGTGAACATTATTTATGCACGAGTGACACAGAAATCTGCTGAGAATGGACAAGTGCTGCTGCCTGTGGTTCCCTGTTAACTGCACACAACCAGTGATCTCTCCAACTCCATACCAAAATTGCCTAAATCATGTGTTGAGGATAATTAACTAAAGAAATGTCCTTTTATTGTTCAAAATTCCTTCCAAATTAATTGTTTGAAGTGATTTAAGAGTGCTAGCAGATATAATAGACCTGGAACCCCTATCAGATAAGAGGACATTCTTCTTCCACCTTAAGGCAGTATGTGTCAGCAAAGTACAGAATTATTTTTGCTACTGAGAGATTGCTGCTTGGTGCATTCATTTAACACATAATGCAGCACAAGGGCATGGTCATAAATTCATTTTGCTTGAAAATGGAAAAGAAAGCCCCAGAGCTGCACATTGATTCCATGTGACTTGACCAAAGACACACTTGGACTGCATAACTTTAGAATCCCATTTTGCTGTCTGACCTGTGCTAATAGGACTCTATTAAGTCAGTTGTTTTCTTGAAATCTTTTGACCTTTCCATGATTAGTTAGGAGATGATGTAAGCGGCATTGAAGAAATGGATTATAAGTCACAATCTGACATTATTCCTCACTAAGAAGCTTCTGCATCAGAAAGTAATTCAAATGAGCTTCTTTCCTATACCAGCATTTGAAAAGGCTTGGGCAAACAACTGCTAAACTTAAACCTAGAGTTAGCATTGTTACTTCACAAACTGTAAATATGTCCAGTTTTAATTT
Organism: Corvus hawaiiensis; assembly: GCF_020740725.1. Lineage (NCBI taxonomy): Eukaryota > Metazoa > Chordata > Aves > Passeriformes > Corvidae > Corvus > Corvus hawaiiensis. Next base: position 71,761,957 of record NC_063216.1, on the reverse strand, counting down.
AAAAGCTTCAAATTGAACCATGTAGACAGAAAATTTAAAAAAAAAAAATCCTGCCAATTATTTAAAAATATTTGCTAACAATTTAAATTTGTGACTCCTCCTATAGAAGAATTTTTAAATGTGGCATGTCTCATTATTCCATTGTTTTAAGTATCAAGAAGTCTAAAAATCAAACAGCTCCTGTTTTTCCTGGGATGAGCTGGGGAAGAAAATGACAAAAAACCTAAACTCTCATTTGCTGATCAAAATGTAGCTTGCTCTGAAGGAGTTTTTTCATGTGTTTGTTTATTTTTTTTCTAGAAGCAGTGATTTAGTATTGATCACAGTATATTTCTGTTTGCTTTGGAGTGCAAGAATAAGAATCCAGTGGAATGATTTGTTGATTTACATTAAGACATTGCCACAAACTGTGAATTCAGTGCTTCAAGGGAGCCTGACTTCAAAGAAAAGATTTTCAGAACCGTGGCATTAAATGATTGCTAGCATGATCATGGGGAATTGACAGAAATACTTTCCTTTTTCTTTTTTCCAGCTAGGAAAATATGGCTAAGCACCATTCCAACTCTTCATGGAAACAGATGGTTTGTTATAGCGAAAGACTATTTCAGACTGAAATATGCTCACTTTTTTCCCTTATCATTCTTATCGTTTTTACCAACTGTCCTTCATTATAGTAATTTGTGTGCATATTTTCTATGGAGTCTTCTTTCAAAAACATAACCCAGACCTTTAACATTTTCTATGCTTCTGTGCTGAATCAAATCAAACCTGGGTCACCAAAGGAAAGACGCTTGTATTTTGTGTGTGTACATTTTGCCACCCTGTTCATATCATTTTAAAAATCTGGTTAAATCCGCACAGGCTGGTTTCATTTGTGCATTTAACCTCTGCAAAGGTAAGACCAATAAAGATTGTATCCAACTGTCACTGTGTTAGATCAAAATCTCAGGCTGAACATATGGTACAGAAAGGTTTGGGTGTATAACCCTTGAATCTGGATTTGTGGCATAGAATTTCTGCTCTTACTTGGTAAAAGATGTGACTGTCAACAGTGCAATTTTCTCAGCTTATGTAGCTGTGAGTCTGGCATGGTGATATATCAGTATATATTACAAATAGAAAAAGACCAGGCTTTAGTGTGCACTCTTTCCAAATGCCCACCAGTAACAGTGAATAATTTAGTAATTAGACGTCTTTATCCAGTATAGAACAATTTTACTAATTCCTACTATCCTTGCAGGATAAATGGGGGCTGACATTTATCAAAAAGGCTGAAGAAGCCTTTTTGTTTGTTTTCTATAAGATAATATGGGATTGTAAAGTGCATTTCTACTCAGTTCCTTTTACTAAACCCCTCAGCTTTTGGAGACAAAGAACAACATCACGATGAGTGGCTAATCAATTTAGTATGGCAATTCCTATGAGAATAAAAATATCCCTTGAGTTAGTTATAGAAATAATTTTAAAAATAAATCTTATAGGGACACTTTTAAATTTATTTAAATATCCTCCTTTTTTCTGCCTTCTTTACCAAAATCCAGAACTGTGGCTAAAATGACAATGAAAAAATTAAAAATTAAGAAAGAGATCAAGTAAAAACATGGAAGCAGAAGAAAGACAAAAATATATTTTACTTAAAGATTTTTTTTCTTGTGCTGGATTTTACCCTGGATTTCTGCTCTCTAGTAAGCTTCTTGAGTGGGGAGTAACTGAGGGGGAAAGAAAGTACTAGAACTCAGTAAAGTACTCAGAAAGGTAGTATTTCAGAGGAACAAATGGAAAATTCTGATTTTCAAAAGGAGTCAAATTTAACATTCATTATATTTATGTGCCATAATAAATAGCAAAATCTTTCCATTACTGATATATGTATGGCTTTTCAGGCTGAATTTTATAGCAAGGGAAAGCTTCTTATTTGAGGATAGTTAATCTCACTCACAGATTTTTTTATAGATCACGCGCAGGGTTTTTTTTCATAATTCATGTTATTAATGTAGATTCCATCTTCCACTGTGAACTTATACTAAGCTGAGTAACTATTTAGATAACCCTCAAAGGCAATATTTTCCTGCAGACATTTGACTATTGTGGAATGAATCATTAAAGCAATTTACTCTAGCAAAAAGTAAAACTAAAGACTATTTCTGAAAGAGAAGAAGTTTTCATTCCCATGCTGTTTCAGAATTTATTTGCCTATTAATGATTCCATAATAACTTAGCTGGTCCCATTCCATTCCTGATTCATCCAATAACTTCTTTGAAAGTTGGAAAGCTAATTGCAGAAGTGATTATTTATAATATCTGAGTGCTTTATTCAGGGGGCCCATTAAAAGCATAAACACTGGGGACAGAGAAAGGTTACAACTGTTTTAATGAAAAGAAACATATGAAAGTTTTATACAAATATCACTCCTAGACTTGTCCAGATTTTAAATAAAAAGTTCTAATGAAAATAATGTTTTCTTTCAGAGTATCCAGTATGCTCTGTACTAACAAAACCTGACTATTTTACTTCCAGTATAGCTATTCCACTTTACTTGACAGTCTTGTTGTCAAGATTTTCTTGTGGTGTTCACAAAATCAAATGTTTTCTTAAAGCCATGCTGTTTAGTGAAGTAGTGATAATTTCAGCTTGTACTTTAAAGAAAAAGAAGGGCGCCAAAACACGCTACTTCATCTTCAAGTGATTTTTGTTTGGTTTGTGGTTTGGCCTTCTGTTTTAAAGAATCATACCACTGGTAAGTCAATGTGGTGACTGTCTGGGATCAGAATATTTTACATTTGCTCTGTTACCAATCTGCTTTTAGATGGATATGGCACCTCTGAGGGCCAGCAGGACAAGTGACATTCTGCACCATCTGCTGTTCCCTTGGGCAGACTGTATCATCCAGAAGTATTTTATTTATCACAATCATGATTCATTTGTGGAATGATGAACTGTTTAAAAAATGATGGTTTTTACTTTCATATGTTTCACTGTTTTCATGGTGTTTGAAAAACCAAACCAAAACATCCCTTAGGTTCTCATGACAATTGCTCAAAAAGAGATAGGCAACACTTTGGATTAGTTTTTTGTTGTTAAAATATGTTTTGTTAAGGCAGAAAAGCCTTGCTATTCAGTATCATACTATTTAAGTTTTAGTTTCACAAAAGATGATTTTGGATGGAAAAAGAAAGCAGAGGCCTGTTTAACCCCTCTTTCTTTCTGCATATTGGTCTTATGTGTTAATGCACAATGACACTGAGGAGAGATGAGATGTCAGTTTAATCCATCTGCAACAGATGGATTTTGCATGTGTGCGGAGCCAAAAAGATGATTTGGAAATCTGAATATTTCATATCCTATGCCCTATGTGCACATTCAGTTCAGACTTACATTTGAAATCATCCTTTGAGACAAGGTCATAAAGATTTAATTCCAAAGTGTTATTTTCATACAACTTGGAGTTTTGCAGGTTCTGTGAAGTGTTGTTTTCCTTTCTAATGCAGAATAAACTGTTGTGAGCAGTATCATGAGAGGCAATTCCAATCTCCCATATAGACTCAATCCTGAATATTTCCTACCTCCACTGAGATCAATTGTATTTTGGGGTATTCAGTGACTAAGGTATTTTTACAGTGAATTAATATTTTCCTAATAGATAAGAACACGCTAGTGCAGTTTACTACGTTTTTTCTTTAATTTAACTAGCACTCTAATTTTTATATCACTTGCTGTTCTAACCCATGACAGTGCTCTCTTTTTTCTTTTGCTTCCCAGCCTTTGGACAATATGGAACCTGAGACATTGCATGAGCCAGTCATTCTTTTATTTTGCAGTGCCAGCTCTGTGCTGTGTCAATAGACAGAAGTGAGGGGCATGTGAAGACAGTGAGGGAATAGAAACTTCTGTGGGTGTACTTGGGAGGACAAGGACATTGCCTGAGGACAAAGACAACGACATCCTTGAAATTGTGAGGCAACCCATCCTTTCAGCACATCTGTCTAAGTGTTTTATGCTGCATCCCTCAGGCTACATCTGAGAAATAGTCAAGACTATGGCAAGTAATGCCACTATGATCTGAACAAGAATCCACATCTGGAATGTAGATGGCCTCCTGCAGAGTTAGGTAGCCCAGACATCTGTATCAGGATACATCCTGGAGCAAAAACATACCCTTACATAGGGAACAGTGCAGTGTCTTGACCTTGGAAACATTTGTTATGGTTGGAGGGAGATTTTTTTAGACAGTGTTCTTACCAACCCTAACTTTTAGTTGATGAGTAGGCCGGGGGATAGCTTGTGTTTGATGTGGGGAAGAGGAAGCCATGGCAAAACTCTCCACTGAGCTCCTCCTGGGAGACCAGAAATTAATTGCATGTGAGCAATGTTAGTTACTCAGTGAGTAATTGGAAGGGCCTCAGATACAACAGTGATGAGAGCACTGTAAGAACCCATGGAGAGTGTAATCATGAAGGTAACAAAAGATGGGGGGGGGGGTGTTCAGCTTCAGAGCAACATGCCAAGAACATGATCTAAAATGTTAAACTGGCTAAAATATCAACAGATCATACTGAGAGAGGCTGAGACATAATGTCATCCTTCAAATTGCAGATTTGGGACTGAATTTACACTTAACAGTTTGAGACTCTTCCCGCTGAAGTCTGTGGCAAGCTGCCAGCTGACCTCAGTGGGAACAGACTTAGACCAGAAGCTACTGTGCAAGTAGAATTCAAAAAGTGCTGAATCGATGCATTGGAAATAAAATTCACCGTTTCCTGCCAGAAAACAGGGAGAAGGGCAGGGAGAAACCTGCAAAATCTAAACCAAAGGATGCAGAACAACATACAATCCAGGATGGAGAGTCAGTGGCACCAGGGAGTTGCAGAAGATAAGGTAATAAAAGATGGACTAGAGAAAGAGAGTGAAACAAGCATCAATATCTACTTGTAAGAGAAGGTTCTGGTCCTCCAACCAGTCAGGTGGCACAGAAAAGGTGTTCTGGCTGCTGACAGTGGCAATGTGGTGCTGGAGCAGCCCTGCAGAGGAGAGGTTCAGTGGAATACTGAAACCAATTCTACTTATTTCTGCTAGTGTGGGCATGAATGAGACTTAAAAATATGCTGATTTGGTAGGACTCTTTACTCTTGTGGACAATGGGATTAACCCCAGTAATCAGATGCAAATTCTGAATAAAAGATCTGCCTACCTGAAAGGAAGGATAGAGCAATGCAGGTGTGAAAGCAACTACAATACTAAGAAAACACTAGTATAAAAATTAAGGAATAAATCCACTTTTTTAAAGAAGAAAAAGTGCTAATGTAAAATAGAGCTCCTGCACTGATGTCACTGAGTGCTGTGACCTGCACTTGGGGGAAATCAGCAATGAGAGAAACAACCTCAAAGCTCTGACCACATAACAAATGACATATAATGTGATTTGATTGAACAGTTTAAATTAAAATGTCACATTACCGACAACCTGTGCTTCTCTGAATGAATGCATTAGGAAATTGTCACAATGGATCTGCCTTGGAAAACGGTACAACAAATGGAAATCACCACAAGTGGAAATCACCAAGGACACTGCCATTGTTATCACTAATTCCAGGCATTAGCTTCTTGACTTTGATGTGTGTTTGAGCTCTTCAGCCTATTAGCTTCCAGTTCCCACAAGTGCCCAAGCATTCCTAACAGCAGCTTTTCATGGAAATCTCCCTGGTATGTGTGATCACTGGAGCATGGGTCACCCATCACTGGAGCATGTAATGGTGATGCCAGAGCCTGAGGCGATCCACACTGGCCCTGCTGGGACACCAGGATGGCACAAGGTTACCAGCTCTGGCAGCATGACCATGGCAGCTCCATTTACTCCGCTATGGGAGCCAGAATGTTTGATCTGGTTCTTGTCTTTCATCAGAAGTGTGCTAGCACAGAATTCTGCCTACATAGGAACCACGTGTCCCCACTGAGTTGTGTTTTTATTAGCAACCAAAATTACTAGTTGTTTGTGTTGTTACTTTTGAACTTTGTTTTGGAAGAAAGTTTCTCAGCATTTTTGGTACAGAAGATTGAAAAAATATGGTGACTTCAAAATAAAAGCAATTAGTTCATAAAGAATGTATAATTTCTAAGGTATATACTTAGCTAAGGTAAGACATGCACATTAACCTAAGGTAAGACATACACATTAAACTCACTTTTGTTGACATAATATCTGAAATCAAACATCTTATTGACTTGAAAAATAAAAGTTTTTCTTTGAAACCAATGCTTTCAATTTTTAAATGCTTAATTTTCAATGCTAGTTATTTTTTCATTACTTAGGACAGCACAAATCTATAATATCCTTTAATTAGAAAAATATCTTCAGGGTTTTTTTTCTATCAGAATCTAGGTGTGACAAGCAGTAGCAGAATCCTCATTAACAGAGTTTGTTCTTTGTAGGTAAACTGAACACTAGAGTCTTCAAATTTGTCTATGGGTGTTTGGCTTCTATAAACTGAGTTGTCTTCTCAGTATTTTTCAGTTTTTGTGGGCAAACTGGGGGAAAAAACCCAAGAAAAAAGCATTACTGGCTCTTCTACATTGTGGGTGAGCCAATATCAGTTGAAACTGATGCACCTTTTTCTATAGCTATTGGAATATTAAATCTGTCTTTATAAATCTGAGTACAGAAACATAGTTGACATCTAGAAGAACAGCAGATAGCAAGATGAAGGATCAGAGGCTTAACCAATTGCTCCCTGATGTCAAACTGAGAACCAGCAGAAATAATCATTTTGGCATCAGACAGGAAAGGTCAAAGGTCAGGATTTAATGCTGTCACAGAAGGATTCTTCAAATAAGCCAAGCAGCTGCTTACTAAAGCATGATTATTTGTTGTGTTTAGGGATTCAGAGAAAAGCGTGATGTGGATGGGAATGCAAGGTCTCCATGTAAAAACAGGGAGAACCATCTTATATGGAAAGTCTTTCCCACAATCATTTTTTACTTGAACAAGTCCATAGAAAGTAGGTAAGTAGTGTTCTCCTGTTTCCTACTTTTCTTCTGCTCAGCTAATAAGTCTTGCCTTTAAAGGATTTTCCTTTTTACAATGAAATACAAGACAGTGTCCTATTTCTCTGAAAGCTGGATGTGCTGTTGAACAGGAAATTCAAAATTGCTCAAGTTCCAGCTTGTCAGAGCAGAAACAGTGTTTTAGTTTTTGTTCCAGCACAGAACATCAAATGTAACTCCTTGTGCCTCCAGTTGTCAAGGATGTTCTGCTGCAGAGCACCAGCAAATCTGTTGACTGGATTGATAATCCCCCAAAACAATAAGGTGCCTATTTGTGCAGTCCTGCTTCTTATCAGTCAACACATCAGTGCCAAGTTGAATGGAACCTTGGATGAAGTTCCTGGATGTACAGATCTGTGCTTAGGATGCTGGTTTCCACAGAACCTCAGAATCTGAGTTGTTAACTTGATAATATGAACAAATAGTCACCCCTTGTAAGTCCTCTAAGTATCTGCATTCTATTGATAGTTGAGATGTGAGCTTGCTACATCTGCTTAATTCAAAAAACTGCTATTAAACATTCCTCAACAGATCCTAACATATTTCTCTGTCAGGACTACTGGGAGAAATGGAACAGAAGGGAGGAAATGAACAGATCATGCAGTATAATTCACTTGTGTCTGATACCAGTCCTCGTTCTGGCTTTTGAATAAAAATAAAGCAGTCCTAGAGATATGCCATTGCTTGAGGGTCAGGGGTAATGAGAAAGCAGATCTAGCTCAGCTTAAAAATGGTTGGAGTATTAGGCATCAAGTCTGGTACTGAAACACTGTTTTTCAGCAATGAAACTTTGCATATGCATTACTTGTGCAGTTATCCCTCATTCCACAGAGTGCTTAGGAGAGAGGGCTGGGATTGGAGTAACCTCAGACTGCTTCTGCAGGACAGGATAAACTTCTGAGGCCAGAGTAAGAAAGCTTTGCTCAAGCTGTTGATTGTATCTTCAGAGTTTACTTGATTTCCTTTCCCAGCCTTACAACACGAATTAATGTGTATGTGTATATTCGAACTGTGTAATTAGCTGGATGTTTCAGAGGTTGAATGTTTTGTCAAGTCCTGGAGAATGCCTCAAGTTTGTTGCTCACTCTTTTAAACTCTAATGCCATAAGAGGCAATAAAACAAATACACTGTACATGCAATAGGAGCAAAATACATCCTCAGGATAGCTTAACATGGGGTGCATTGAAATCCAGGAGATTAAGAAGGGAGAAAATGAGAATATAGACACAGCAATTGGAAAGATAAATAGAGAGTGAGACTGCTACTGGTAGCATTGGCCATACCATCAACCTTGTCATCAAACTTTGTAAGAACTGCAGTTAGGGATATAAACTTATAGATCCTTGAGAAAATCTGCTTTCTGATTTCTTAGATGCCCAAGTGATATCCATGTGGAGCCCATCCTTGAGTATTTGTAAGTTTTCCATTTCTACCTTTTCTTTAATTTTTTTTCCCGTATTTTTCTTCATCTTTTCACCCCACACAAACACCTTACAGCATATTTAGCACATAATGCAAACCAAGGGATGAATCTCCAGAAGGACTTGAACACCTGCTGCTTCTGTTGACACTAGCTGCAGGGTCTAAAAGTTCTGCTAATAGAGTTCCTAATGGTTTCCAAAATTATCAGATAAGGTGACAGGTTCCCATTTGAAGTAAACAAGGAAGTTTCCCGATCCCCTTCCATGGTTTGCTGTGTTGTCCATGTAAGACACCCAAGCTGGAGCTGCTGGATTCCATTGCATGAAATGAGTCACTGGGGTGAGGACTATAATAGCAGAGGAACTGTTTTAACAGAATAGATCAAAAATCCATCTTTTCCAGCATCTTGTCTCAATTCAGAATACTTCAGAAGAAGGTGTTAAACCCACTTAGTGCATGTGATATCATACAACAGGAGATATTTCTTCCTTACCCCATCTGGTGATCAGTTTATACCCTGAGGCTTATGGATTGAGCTCAGGTTGTAACTATTCAATACTTTCATTTTCAAGATCCAGAAAGAGTATATTTCTAAATGCTGCTACATATGACTGCCAGACACAGCAAGTCTGTAATTTCAAGCAAACTTCCTATAGCATTAAAAAAAAAAAAAAAAAAAAAAGACAAAACCCAAAAAAGTAATTAAAATCAAAATAGAAGCAGGCAAGCAATAAAAACAAAACAAAACATACCATCAAAAAATCCAGCCCCAAAGCAGAAATAAGATCATGGAGAAAAAAAAAGTTATAATATAAATTTTTACTGGTCTTTTCATTTATATTTGGAAAAACCCCAAACCTGCAACTACTCTAAAATATGTTTTTATCTGAGTAATTCCAGGATTAACTTTTAATTATTTCAAGCTAAAGCTCTGAATCATGTTCTTTTAACTAATGTTGTGATTCTGTGAAATTACGCATGTTTCCACTACTTGAAAGAAGAATAAAGGTTAAATGTCAATGAAGATGTTCTACTTATTGGGTGTAATCAGGACATAAAATGTTATTTTTTTTTCTCCTCATAATTCTAGGGTCAAAAATTCAGCAATCTCTTGTAGCTGAGGGTGCAACCTGCTCTGAGGTCTTCCTTCCTTTGTTCTTTATGGCTAATAGTTTCAAAGGAGTGGGAGGATGATTGTGATCTAGTTCCATTCAATTGCATCAGTAAGTCATTCCCAGGTCCTCACATCAGTTTTGAAAAGACTGCTCATTAGTTTATCCAGAAGGATGTGTTCCCAAACTGCACTTCAGTCTTCATTGTTACAAGATACTGCAATACTTGTCCTAAGAGTGGGCTCTAAAACAGTGTCCCAACCCAACGGAAATTCTGTCATTTTGACATTTGTTTTCCTTCTGAATTGTTACATCAATATATCAAACAGTTTGAAACTTTATGTCAAACAAACTGCTGAAATATTTCTGTCCTGACCTTATTAAAATGTTTTAAGGTAGATTGTATTTTAAAGGTTATTTAGCCAGATAAAGCAAGCTTTCTGATGTGATCCTAAAAAAAAAAAAAAAAAAAAAAAATTGTTGATAAAAATGTCATGTTCCTATGAAATTTTCAAACTCATCTAGTCAATGTTTTTGCTGGAAAACTGCTCCTTCAGGAAAATAATAATGCCTACCTCTTCTGTAGCTGATCACTGTAGTGTTGGACTGTGAAACTGCTGAAAAGCTGTAAATTTATATTGCTATTGACATGAATGCTCTTGTTAAAATACAAATCACCTGAAACTTGACTAATCAATCATAAATCTGAATAGTCAGTTCCAATAATATAGGCAGGACTTGACTATCCTTGCTTAATTATTTCATAAAGCACCAATGTTGCTGATATCCAGTGTGGTTTGAAACTAAAAGTATTCTTCATTTATCTGAGTTGTTGAAATGTTTGTCCAGATTCCACTGGAAAAGAAACTATGTCAAAACATTAGGCCTTTCAGTTGGTTGCAGAAGGGGTTTTTTTCAATTATTTTTTCTTCAAGTGGCATATGAAAATTTAGTTATTTTTAAGACTTCTATTCTGTATGGTGTAATACATTTGCCTCATACCATTACAACCTCCATGACATCACTAGAAATTAGGAAAGTATGAAAAGATGAGATTTGTTCTCAAGCCCTACGGTTAGGTTTTAATCAACATGTAAAAAGTATATGTGGTCCCACTGCAATGAAGAAAAGAATTATGCAAATGGGAGGACTTTGCCTTCCACCACAAAGTACCATGAAGATGGATGTTAAAGGAGGCAGGGCATTCAGGAGCAATCAGCACAGGGCTGACACAACTTCTGCTGAAAGCAAAACAAACAAGTTTGACCATAATCTCTTGTGTCCTGTCCAAATAGCAAAGTGCCAAAACTGAAAAACATGGTCTGAGTGTCTCCATATTTCCCTGACCCAAACTTTTTCTTTACATTCTAGAAGTAATATAGAACAAGCCTTCTAAAATTGCAGTGCAATTTCTTGAAGGGGAATAAGTTACAGATGATGTGTTACATACTCGAGTATTCCCCTGTGGGGTTAAATGATACTCTCCATGGCACCCCCTTGTGCCATGTGCAGTTGGTCTTATCTCGAAAATGCAGACTGCTTGCCAGCAGGCATTCCTGGTCATTCAAGTCTGGGCAAAATTGCACCTGATAGAGAGGGCACATACTTTGATTTATGTCTAAGATATTCTTATACTCCATTACTCACACACTTTAATAGCAAAACACTGCATGAGCACATGTGTTGGAGGACGGAACTCATTTACTGCACAGTCCGAAGGGGAAGCATCAGGTTTTCTGGGTTGATATTTAGTACCTGAACAATGTAAAAACTTGTGTCAAAGCCAAGAAGCTGGAATGACTGTCAGCTGGTGGCATCTTTGCTCCAGGTTTCAGGCCCTTTCTGTAATTACATATGTTTTGTGCAGGGTACACTTGATACTCCAAACATGTCAGCTCTGTTAAATTAAATACAATCCAGGAGAGAAGGCAGAGAGCCTAGGTTTTGTGGCTGGCCTTGAAATCAAATGTTTAGCAAAAGTCTTCCTATTTTTTTTTTTTCATTTGAGAAGGTTGAAAATCAAATAGCTGACACATTCCTGGGGACTGCTGAGTCAGCTGGAATGTTACTGAATTATGTCCTTTATTCTAGTGAATAAGAAGATGTGGATTAATGGCACCATAAGATCTTCAAAGACTGATTTCCAGCTAAGAATAGTTTATTGCTGATTCATCTTAAAGAAAGTTCCCTGGTTTGAGTCTCAGTGTAAGATATTTAAATATGTATTTTAAATGAGTTCAATTAAGTCTATTGCTTCCCTGTGACTCTAAACTCGCAGGGTGGGAGCTTTAAATTATAAAGCTAAAAGGAGATCAGATCTAATCTCTTTCCTGTCTCAGTGTCTAAAGCTGTCCTTTAAATTCTTACCAGCCTGCCAAGTCTGAAGCTGAGTGCTCAAACCTGCAACTGAAATAGTTTTATTAATATTTTGCCTGTAATATATCTTTATATGATATATCTGTACTCTAGCATGAGTACTTTAAAAAAAAAAAAAAAGGAAGAAAGCTCAATCATTTCTGGAGAAGATATTTGATGCTTAACATGAGTTATTGACTCCTATAAAAATTATAAAAAACTTCTGTAATCATTTGCTTTCCCAAACTTCTCTGGACACAGCAAGGCTTTAGGTATATACAGGTTCTAACTGAACTAATAGTATTTCAGCAGCTAGAAATAGTCATGGAACAGAGGTGGAGAAAAACTGAGGTTAAGCTTACCATAAATCCAACTGTGAACCAAAGACAAAAGAAAAAAAATGTCTGTCCATCAACGCAGGTTCAAACCACTACACAGAGCTAATAAATTGTTGGAGAGAAAATCCATGAAATAAGGAGAGTTTACGCCACTTCAAAATCTGACCCTTAATCTACTTCATTAAATCTGCACAGTTTACTGCCACTGGTCCAACATTACAATCACATTTTTCTTCCTATCTAATTTGCTATTATGATTAATTCCTAGTGCTTCTGTTATTGATATTAACTCTTTATTAGGCATAAATAGACCTTAAGTGAACTCCAGGAACTTCAGGAAGGGATTTCTGAGACTCACTTTTTGTGTGATGAAGTGGTATTTTCTTGCTTGCTTGATTTCCTGAATTATTTCTTTATCAAAGAGTTTGACTGCATCTTTCTATCTATCTATCTATCTATCTGTCTGTCTGTCTGTCTATCTAATATGAATGAGGGTTCATTAAATGCTGCTTAGTATTTTCATTTCTGAAATAAATAAGAAGGAAAGAAGAGAAAGAAAAAGAGAGAAAGCACCACAGCATTACAGTGGTCATTCAGGCTTCCTACTAGATTACTTACAAGTAAATATGCAAACTAAGCCTGCTTTATTCTTTAAAAAACTATGAAAAAATATTATAACTGCCACAATTGTATTAAAATTCTTTTGTCAATACATGGGAAATGTGGGGAAAGACAATAGAAAAAGTGAGAGAGAACTGCAGAGAAAGACTGAGACACAGTTCTTACTTTTTAATAAGCCCTACAAATCACTTAATATCCTTTAAACAATGGTCACAGCTTGGACTCCTGTAAGAGCCCCCTCCCCACTGATATTGCCAGTGCAACACCTCTTGTCCCTTTATTAACCTCAGATTTTATGATCTGTTAGTCAGGGACGCACAACTGTTTCACAGGCCATAACCAGAGCACCTGCCCAAGCATCTGAACACCAAGGCATCTGAGTGCAGAACAGGACATGTGCTGCCTGGCAGTGGGGATCCCAGCATCCTGGAACAGCCAGGGGAGCAGAAATAGCCTCAGCTGCTCATGTGGTGCACACTTGTGGCACAGGGCTTGGCCGGAAGAGTGAGCAACTCCTGGGTTCAAACACTTGCAAATTATCTAAAGGGAATAGGGGTGTGAATTTGTTATGAGATCATGTAATGGAAGAGCCTCTCATGATACAAATGTGCAAGCCACAGGGTGAGGGTTGTGAATACTAAGCCCAGTTCCCTGTTTCATGGAGCAGTACTGTAGCTTTTGGCTCAGTAAAAATAAACTGTGAAAGTTCAAATGAGTTGTCTTATTTAAAGCTCAGGCGAGATAGCTTTGATATCCTGAATACTCTAGCCACCAACCAGTTCTGTAAAGGAATGTGTTCTAGCTTTGAATGCCTCTGTCCCCCCTCTCCTTTCTCAGATACTTCAAAAACTCCAGCTATTGCTGAGATGTTGAATGGATATTCCTGCTAGAAGAAAAGTTATAGGAAATAGCTTCTTGGCAGCTATACCTTGGAAAGAACCTATCTGCTATCCTTTCATTTATTTTTTTTCTTCATTAGTTTAAGTGTCCCCTGAAACAGCATCATGGTTCTCTTATACAGAATAATTTTAATTAATGCTGTGAACATGAGGCACACTTCTGTCCATATAGACACAAGTATTGATGAAAGGCCAGAGAATGGGGATAGAAAACCTGAACAAGATCCACCAGTGGGGTTTGTCTTGTGCAAAAATGCAAGGCCCCTGCTCCAACTGTGGTTTATTATGGTGTAAGTGCTAAGAAAAGTCTATGTTAATGTTTGAAGCAGGAGAAAGTTGGATTCTGATCTCCCCAACTCTGCGTATCCCTGAGAAGTCAGTGTCTGAGTGTCTGCAGCCTGCCCCAGGAGCAACAGCCTGAAGACAGAAAAGTGACCTTGTATCACCCTTCATCTGGAATGAGAGGCAGCCTGGCACTGACCTTGCAATCTGAGAGCTTGTTTGCTCCATGCAAGTGTTGCAGCAACTCTGCTCATAAGCTGCTGTGTGTTTCCTGCTTGCAGCACTGATCCTTCCTTACCTGTCCCGATTCTGCCCAGAATGCCCAATGCCAAACTGTATCATGCAGAAATTTTGAAGTCATTATTTCCTGTGGATGTAACCAGGATGATTTTTAATAGAATCACGGTTTAGTTGATGTTGTTTCCTGATTTAGAAGTTACAAACTTGTGAAGAAAGACAAAGGTTTTCCAGCAGGAATGCTTTGAGCAGTTTTTGGTGGAAACACTATTGCTCTCTAACCAACAGAATGGTTCATTTAGTTTCTGTCTTTTTGGGAACCCCTTACCTGACTTCTATTTCTAAAACATGCTGAATGAAATCCTGGTCTTTCCTAAAGCTGTTAGCAGCCCTCCCCCAGACTCCTCCAGGGCCAGGATTCCACCCTCTCTCTCACATTCTTACTTTGGCCTTCAAGCTCTGTAGCTGAGAAATTCTTAACTGAATTGCTCATCTCAGCCCAGAGGGCATGGCTGTTGACCCCACTTTTACACAGCTGGTGTAGAATACAAGGACATTTCAGGAAATTTCATCTGCCAAGAGGTGATTTCTGCCACACTATCTATCACCTTAACAACTGCAGGGGAGTGAGTACATAATGTGCTTGGCATTAGCACCTGTTTTTATAACACTCCAGTTAAATACCAGAGGCCAAGACTACTGGGTTTTATTCAAAATACTGCTTTACTCTCAAACCAGATTGTTTCCCAGAAAATGCTGGAGAAGGAAATGAATTCCCAAAGAGAGTCAACCTCTTTAATCTACTAGTGTGATTGCTTGTGAAAAACTACTGATTGCACCTCGAAGTTGAAATTAGTTGTGTTTAAATGTCACTGATTGGAATACCTGATTCTGTAAACCTAGATGAAGGAAAGATTGACAAAATATTCTAATCAGGAAAGCAGAGCATTACATTAACTTAATATTCTAATGTACTTTATGAATTATACAAAGGATAATTAATTCAACTCTAAACCAAATCAGTAGTGACAGACAGTGGATTTTTTTGGTTCTTACTTCAGTGTCTATTTAAAAGTCTGTGTGGCAATGGTAAAATCCCTGCTCAGTTCTTCATATTAAGAGATCCAAACCAGCAAATTACTTAGGTTAAAAAAAAAAAAAAAAAAAAAAAAAAAAATCTACCCCATTTGCAGCAATTAATGAAGGCAGCATCCTCATCTCAGAGCAGTCCAGCAAGAATGGATGTCTACTGGCTCCTGGACCTATAACCAGAAAGAGGAGTTATGATCATGTGGTTCTGATTTTGATGCAGCACAAGCTACATCATTTTACTTACTAATTGCCCTGCAAAGTCCACTATGTCCAACCCAAGCACATGGTTTTCTCGTCATACCTTATATTTAATGTTCTGGTAACTTTACTGCAATCCTAGGGAAATTTTCGAAGTGACAAATAACCTTAGCATTTGTATTGCATCCTAGTGTCTGGTCTTTGTATTATGTTATTTATGTACTTGCCTTATAATTAGAATATCTTAATTTAAAGCTCTGATTGCACTGATAATTATGGATCATAGTAACACATAGGTTTTCCAGTTATTAAGTTGGATAGGCCTCGCATTCCTAATGCTCTTTCAATATCAAATTGCAATGAAAGAACCTTCACCATTCCATAACTGTCCTGTAAGCAAAAATTTGATATGTCTATGCTAGTGAGATTGTTTATGTGCTATGTTCCTCCTGCTGTTAAATAACAGAAATACAAGAAAGTCACCTTACTGCACATAGTTTCATTTCTATTTAAAACGTAAGCCTTACATGATCTTTTGTATATGTAACATTTATGCATGATAAAGCAAAAAAAGATAAGATAGAAATCTAATTTATTCCTTATTAAAAGATGTGCCATGAGTGATAGGGCACTAATCCTAGGATTTTTATGAATAGTCGAACTGCACCTTTTCCCCATTGACAAATGCCTCTGAATTCACAGCCATGGATGGTTGTGTACTCGTCTACATAGCCTGTCATATGTGATTTTTTAGATTTTCCTTTCTTGTTTTTCAAGTCAAATTAAATACTAGGAAGCTACCATACCTGTACAGGTAAAAAGAAACCCATAATTTTGGTGTCATAGATGAATAAAACTGACATAAGATGACCCTCTTCTTTGTCTGGCCAGGTTCACCCAGTCTTGTGATTAAAATATCACAGAGAATTAAATTGTCAAGGAGTTCAGCAGAAAGGGTATGATTTGTTGCCTCTTCATTACTTCACATAATTCTTAAGATGACTATTGGCTTAAATACAGGTGTTTGTGGTTATCAATCACCTTGGAAAATAAACCTCCAGGCTAGTTTTCACTGGTTTGTTGATGGGGTGAGCACATCTGCCTGCAGCCACCAGTTAGCAAGCACATGTAATTCAGGAAGAAAAAGTTGCTCTTTTCTATATTGCAGCATTAAAATTACAAGCATTTGCACTGTTGGAAAGGTTTATGGGCAGAGGAGAGAGGTTCAGCAAATTATTTCCCAGACAAAACACTTTAATGACATTTTTAATATTTCAGGGTGTTTTCTAAGGCACATAGTTCTATATTTTGTATCTCAGAGACCTGTAATCAACCCCAGAAAGTTTAACAATACCTTAGATGTGGAGCAATATTAGAGAGAATTGCAAACTAGTATCTGAGACAGAAAACTTGATTGGAGCAGGACTACCTATAAGTCAGAGAGCAGGGACCAAAGTACAGGTCTCCACTTTGCCCAATGTCTGTCCAATCACTCTTGTTCACTGGTTCATGAATCTTTTTTTTAAGGAGTGGAACAAAGTCAATATTTTCACCTGAAACACAGTTTCACAGTTCTTACCTGGAGGAGTGAGAGATGTGGATTTGATATTAATAATTTTTAAGAAAAGATGAGCTTTGAACACAGGTTTTCTGATTCCCCCCTTGAATTGTCTGGACTGGAAGATTATGTATAGAAGATATTACATTATGCTTTAAGAAATAGATAACTTAGGTGTCCAGCCCCAGGAGACAAACCCAAGCTCTGAACTCTAGCTGAACATTATAATGACCATCATGAACACAGAATATGAGCCTCCTTTGTAGGCTCTGGTGGTCTTTCTAAATATCCCTTGCTGTTTGTTTTACTTGGTGATCTCAGCTGGCTTTTGCACTTACCTTGAGGAGCACAGAACTCAAATATCTAACCAAAGTCTTGCCACAGACTGCATCATGAGCACACACTCAGAAGTTTTGTACCAATAAATGCAGTGATCTGAAGTTAAGCATTGAATCAGCACATGTAGAAATCCCTAAGTTCCTTTGAAGGTTCAGATTTTAACTTAATTTCTCAATTTTAACTTTATTTTCTGAAAACTGGTCTTTCCATTATCAGTGGAGACAGACAGGCAGCTCCAGGGGAGAGTGACCTCATCCCAGGATAGCTGTGCTCTGTATGTCAGAGTTACTTCCTCAAGGAAATTCTTCCTGTTTAAACTAGGCCTCTTTCTGTTCATGTCTTTTTGGTTGTTTTCATTATTATTATTCTTATTGTTGTTATTATTGTTATATTTTTTAAGATTACCACTAGAAGGAGAAATCTATTTATGTTGACTAGAGCAGCATAAGTGATCAATTTAGACTAAATACCTATTTTTCAGTAGGTGGAATCAGTTAACTGAATCCTTCATGACTTTTCCTATCTGTAAAATTACAATTCTCTGCCTCACCAGGAGGCTGTAAGGCTAAATACATTGAAGACTGAGAAATGTTCGAAAATTGAGGTTGTGTATGATCTACAAAGCCAGAAGTCAGCAGGAATTTTTTTGCTACTGACTTCATTTGTGGCAGGATTTAACCTGAATAATTTAACTTTTATTTGGAGGAAGATTTTGTTTGGTTGGTTGTTTTGTTTTGTTTGGGTTTCTTTTATGTTCTAGTAGACATGCAACAGGTACAAAAGTCAGTTTTTGATGGCTTTCAGAAAAGCAGGCTTTCTTATTATGAACTGCTTACTAAAGACAATAATAGCACTCTGAATAACAAGGAAGGCTTAAATAACCCCTTGACCATATCGCCTGCATTATGTTTTATAACATTTCTAAGCATGATCACTTTTGCAGATGCTGGTTGTGTGGTTCTCATATGGGGGCTTCAGCTATTTGGAGATGTATGGATGTAGATAGCTTATTGTTTCCTTTATTGCCAGCTACTGCACCACTAGGTGCACACAACTGGAGAGAAAATGTTTCCCCATTATACTGGAGTGTGATAAATTCACAGAAGAGTTTTGGTCTTGATAATCTCAAAACAATAACAGCCTTAAAACCATTCTTATATTTCCTTAAGCAATAAACATGCAGAGCAGACATGGTTGTGTTCTGCCTAACATCATCAGATGCTGCAGCAGTTCCCAGTTGCTACACCTAGCTGTGTGTTCAGATGCATTCCAGCTCCATACCAGTTGGAGAACACCAATTTTTCTCCCCGACTTTGTGCCTAGGCAGGTATATGGGCTAGCAAAGCCCTTGGTGCATGCCAAAAATTTGGTTGGTCAATGGCATATGGACCCAGACTTTTGTGTCAGAGGTTGTTTTCTTTGTAATAAAAGTAAAGTTTTTGCAGACAGGCTGAACTGGGTACTATTGACTGATGACAACTGATGACTTCTCAAGGAAGCTTTCTGTCAGCCTTTCTCTGAAGTTTCTGGACAAAAAAAACCCCAGGGCATATGAAAATGCCTCCTTAGGTAGGTTTAGGTATGCATTCAGTGTGTAAAATCAGAATCTGCTGAGCAATAGGATTACCCTATCCAGTAGTTCTTTCTATGGCTATGGTAGTGTTTGTTCTCTGCACTTGAAGGATGATATCTTACCAAGAATATGTGCAGTACACCCAAAGTCCTGCAAGGTATCCAGAGGTAGTCTAAATATTAATTATGCATTTTAGCAGACAATTTGTCTGGTGGAATAATATAATGAGTACTTTATGAAATCATCAAAGAAGCAAAATGTTTCCTTTACCTTGAAACATTTCCCAAAAGATTTTGTGAGATAATAAGACTTGGCTTTCACGAAGAGGAAAGGAAAAATATATGTTTATAGTTTTCCAAATATAGAGAAATGACTTGTCTCCCTACAAAAATCAAAAGAACTCAAGGAATTTAAAAGGCAAACTCCTCTACTTCTGGAGTTCCAGAAAAAATATAATTTCTGGGTGACTACAGTTTGTCAGCTCTGACCTCCAAGCTTTTGGATGTTGTGTGTTTTGAAGACCTCACAATCCACAAGAGAAAGCCTGGCAGAAGGAGAAGTGTGGGTTGTTAAGGGAGTTGTATGGCAAAAAAAAGACCACATGCTATCTCTGTGAGAGGGTAACCCCTAAATCACACACTGGAGTGGGACCAAATTTCAGCTACTTATGGGTCAGTAGAGCAGAATAACACTGGCAGCTTTAGAGAAGTCTCTGGTGCTTGAGTGCATGTGAAGTGGAAATAGCACTAATTTAAGGACTGAAAAGCTTTTGTCTTTAACCTCTTTTTTACTGTTGCAGTAAGTCCAAATCTTATCCAAGCTGAAATGTTGACCTTGATGTAAAAAGTATGTAGTTATTGGAGGATGATGGTCAGTATCACCATGATAGAAACCCCTATATATGACTCAGTGAAGTATTAAGCCTGGCTGAGCTGTTCAAGCTGAGCCTATTTGCCTGGAGTACCCAGAAGTTCTTTGTTCAGCAATAAATTAAGTAAATATTTCTGTAATTTTCTATGCCTGTCATGTGAAAGCCTCTAATCTGCACCCTTCTTTTGCAGAACATTCCCCTTTTCCCAGACATACTAAATGTCTGCAATTTAGAATTGGAGAACATTCCCAGAGTTATGTGTGAGCCTTGATACATCTCCACTCTGCTTTATACAGTGCAGGAATATATTCTGAAGTGCCTATGGGTTGTGATGTTTTGTAAGCTGAAAAATTGTTTTTTAATGTGGTGAGGTTAACCTAGTTGAATTTTTATGCTGGCATCTGTCAGTGACATGAGTCTAGACTCTCTGGTAGCCATCCATTATGTATAAATGTTGGTAACAATAAAAAATGATCTGTGTCTTTGGCCCAGGAATGAATACACATATGGAGTCTGTGGGGTTAAACTTTGGTGTTATGTATTCTGAAAGGAAAGAACAATTCAAAGATTCATGAAGATTCTCTAAGTTTTCCAATATTGCTGTGGGTGAGCATCATTTTTGTTAAGGTAAAAAAACCAAACAGAAATATTGAATGTGAAAAATTATTTTACATGGTATTTTATTTCTTTCATGTCATATTTCTAGAGAGTTGTTTAAACTAAGGCAGCTCCCTTCTTTCTGTAACCCTATAATGATTTTGGACCAGGTTTAAATAGTAGCCACTATTCTCTTTCTTGAAAAGAAATGGAGTCACCATAAATAGATCAGGGTAAAAGAATTGTACAATAACTCAGCAAAGAGGAGTAGGATCCTTTCTTTACTTAGTAGAAAACTGATTTAAAAGCTATCTGGTTCACATCAAAATGTCTTCCACAAAACTGATTAATTCCACTTTCTAAATTAAACAGAACTAAAGGGTTTGGGATTTTTTTCTTTCTTTTTTTTTTTTCTTTTTACAATGTCCAAGTTACTCACATAGAATGTTTTACAATGGTGATCAAATCTGATGCCCGGAAAAAGCTGTGGGAATTGAGGCCCATGAAATCTTGTTTCAACTGCTTTTATATTTGCTGTCGGAGATGGATATCATTCTCAAAAGGAGAAGGGCGTTACTTTGGCTCCTAGTGTATTGCTGATCCCTCCCTTGTGTGCTTGCCTCTGGAGATGCAGGAATAATCGTATAGCTTAGCTCTCAACCAGTGATCAGTAAAACTATTTATTGGTCATCCCTCTATAGTCAGTAACAGTGCAGTTTGGGAGCCTGTTAAACCAGGAGTTTCCCAAACTGGATAAAAAGAGGCAGTTATCTGCCCCAAGACCCTTATTATTGTGCTTTTTAATAATTAAATAGGTTGTTGGAGCTTTCAATCACTATCTTCTAGCACGTTGCTTGGACACCAGATGGTCGAAGTAAAGGTAATAATTCAACAGTTTCAAGGAAGGAATGAGGCATTTGGCTGGTAACAGATGTATCTGCTATGGATAGCTCAGGTGTTCACCAGCAACTAGCAGCCATCACTTGAAATTAGGGAACAGAAAAAAATCCTAAAAGCAGGAGATGCAAGAGCTCTTGAGCTCTTTGCATTATTTAGGGCTTGTGATGCATGCTGAGTACTTTTTTCTTCAAAAAGTAGGCCACTGAAATCATAAGGGCTATTGCTGGAGCATAGTATTACTTCTTGTGAAGAAGAGTCTGATTCATATGGTTGAATTTTTGATGGCTTACAATAAAAAGAAATGATCCAAGTCCTCTGATCATTCTATTTCAAGGCCCTATATACCATAAAGAGGATTAGCAATGTTTTTTATGTTCAATTACATATTTTAATGTGTTTATTTTTGCTTACAAGGATGTTCCTCTTCTACACTGGCTGCATTTAACTTTTGCTTAGTTTTCTTTTTTTGAATTGACATTAGACGTCTTTTGTAAATCTCATCAAAAAGATGTAAAACTGTTTTAAAAGTCATTTCATAAAAGTATACTGTAGAAATATAATGCAAATAGCTGTGATTGCGCAGCTTCAGGATGTATCAGACATATTCTACTGATGGAAACTCCAAACAAAAGTTGTGTTGTAGAAATGCAACAGTTAAGCCATCTAGGAGGATATGGCAAACTCACTGAGAACTATGTCTTCAAACTTGGGAATGTTTACTTGGGAAAGAAAGCACTGTGGTTGCTGTCAACAAAACTTAGAGCAACAGTCACTGTGTGAACCAGCACAAAGGAAGCAGCCAGATAACCCTGAAATACACTGCCTGTCCCAGATGGGTGGTCTTGTGGGTTGTCACTTGGTTTGCCCTTTCTGTTTACATCACTTGGTTATTTTTTCCATTAGAGAAGACCTTCAGATGTGGGGCTGATTGGTGTGTTTTCTTAGTTTGGTGCACATTCATCATGTTCTAAATATTGATTCTGCAGCTAGGGTCCTGTGTCACTGAAATGCTGGTTACTCACAGAATCAATAAAGGATACTTTTGTTACCAGGCTGAGAGGATTTGGATGTCTTTGACAAGCCTTTAATTTTCACTGCTATGGCCATCACTATGTGAAACAAATTTTCATGTGAAGGACCTAGTTTTCAAGATACTGGCCCACTCAGAGTGAGTATGCTGTGCACAGAGTTGAGGGAGAAACACCTTTTTTGTCCCTCAATCTGAAATCTCTTTTATGTGTTTCATGCTACTGCAGATTTCACGGAGGCTTTGGGGAACAAAGGGACTACAGCTCACATCCTGTGGTAGCCAGCAACCTAGGACAACACACACACACAGACACACACACTCACATTCACTCATCTAACATTACATTTAGGAGAGATTGCTTCCAACTTGGACCCCCAAATGTTTCCACTGGGAGACAGTAAATACTCCATTTGTGTGGCATGAGAATTTGGTGTAATTGCAACCACTGTCTAATGAGACAAAATACAAGCTGAAGGTCCAATTGGGTCTTGGATATACTTACAGAATAAACCTGAACCATATGTCTGCAAAAAGCAGCAAAACTTTACTGTACTGGAAGAGAAATAAGGCAAGGAAAATGCAACAAATCTGTGGGTCAGTTCTATAGCGGACATTGCCTGGTAAACTATATTTCACTTAAAATTAGGATACCAGTACAGATAAATGCAAAGATAAAATTTTACATCTAAAAAAAATCTTCACACCAAGAAACTGAGAGATTTGGTCACGTTAAACTGAAGAATAAATAACAAAGAAAACCTGCCTTGTAGCTACTTTAAAGCTTTTACCACTTTCAACTGAAATATCTTAGTATAGGTTGAGGCACTGACTCGTTGTGAGTACCAGGACAAGGAGGGGACCTGTTAGCATTGCTGGACTTGCTGAGTGCAAAGATGTCACTTACCAGAGAGCAGGGAGGGAACAGAAATTTTCAAACTGGTCTTAACAGTCAAAATTTATTTTTCGTGTGAAAAGACAATCCTTTTTATTAAAAATAATGTTTGCAAACTTTTCAGCCAGTGATCACCAATTTTTCCTCAAATCCAGTGTCAAAATTTCGCATTAAATGAAAAATCATTTCATGTTGAAATATTTTCCTATTGCAAGTACCACATTTGATAAAAAATTGGTCTTTCTTGGTATGTGTAAATATATATATATATATATATATATATATGTATATATATATATATACCTTTATATTTTCACAGACTTTTAAAAATCAGTTTTCTGAAAGGAAAAATCCACATGAGGGAATGTGATATCAAATAAAGGCCTACAACCAAGGTTTAGAAATGGGCAGAAAGAAAGGATGTAGACAAGCTTTTTGTTAGAGTGCAAATGTTGGACTGGAGCCTCAATTTGGGTGTTTTGTCTGAATCAGTTCACTTGTCACTAACTCATTTCCATATAGTGAACAAATGAATACATTTGCTTTTGAGTCCTGGTATGGTCAATATGTGATCATTCTTGTTGATAAATGGACTCTTAAAACTGAAGTGAAAAAGTTATAAGTAAGAGCTGAGTGTTTAAGAATTCAAATAAATAATTTGTCAGGAAACTGTAACCATCTGTCAGTTCCCTGCACTGTTAGGATTTTCCTTCTTTTTTCCCATGCCACTAGAGAAGATGGCCAAATTGCCTAAAACAAATAAAGAACATACCTTTTAGGCTTTTGATCAAAACAAGTGAGAAGATGATCAGTCTCATGAAGGAAAAAAATTAAGATCATAAAAGGATTACTTAGATTGTCAAAATGAATCACAGATTTGCACCATAAAACAGAGGCCAAAAGAACATTCCTGAGTTATTCTATGTCAACAGCCATTTTAGCTGGCATGAAACTTATTCTCTATTTCTATTTCACAATCTGCTTTGAAAGAACTAAGGCCAACTTGGAAACGATAGGTGTTTGTTATGAAACAGCTATTTGAAAATGCTGCTATCTCGTTAAAAATATCCTGAGTTTCCAAGGTGTAGAGTTGCATGAGAAAGCACTCAATCTCTGGCTCCTTTAGAATGATGCCATATCCTGCTGGGAAAATACATGTTCTCCTGACAGGTGAGGCTGTTTCTCCACCTTCACAGAATCATAAAATCATTAAGGTTGTAAAGCACGTTTAAGGTCATTAGAACCATCAAGCCAGTACTGCCAAGTCCACCACTGGATCATATCTCCAGGTATCACATCTACAAGTTTTGTAAACGCTTCTACAGATGGTGATTCCACCACTTCCCTGTGCAGTTTGTTCCAATGACTGACCACCCTTTTTGTGAAGAAATTATTCCTAATATTCGCTCTAAACGTCCCCTAGTGCAACCTGAGGCAATTTCCTCCTGTCCTATCAGGTTTTACCTGGGAGAAGAGACAGATCCCTTTTTTTTTACTCACAGAAAAGATAAAGACAGTCCCTGATGTAAACAGCCAGTGTAGACTAGCTCAGCTTTATTGGTGTTAACTCAAATACCAGAAGCAGCATTATCACCAAAAAAACAGGGCACGGTATCCTGCATAGGCCTGTCTCTCTCATAAGTGGACTTTGCTACCCAGAGTAAGATCAGTCTCACCTACTACAGACACCCACATCTCCTCCTCAGACACTCCTCTTGGGGTCAAGGTTGTGTGAGAGGAGAGAAATATGCTCTTTTTGGGACAAATTCATCTGCTTCATTTTAGACATCTATTTTAAGAGGGAATCAGGGAATTCTATGCTTAGGGAACGCACTGGGTTTTCTTAAGCCTTACACTGTATACACTGTGTGATGATTTAGTGAACAGGGAATCAGTCTTCTTGCCTGTAGGCCATTCAAGCATCTAAGGAAAAAGCTGCTAATTACAGGGAGTCACTGTTACAATTAGAAGTTTCTCAAATTAAAATGGCGGCTGATTTATTATTTTTCTGCTTTCATGGCATCTTCTTTCTTTTCCAGTCAGTTCCACAAATTACCTATATGCTGGATATTTCCACAGCAAAGTATGATGGTGGCCAATTAAAAAAAATCAGAGTTGCCAGAGACAAGACAGTAATTACAGACTTTGTGTGGTCTCCTCTGCTTGGCACATACTCAGACTCCCTAAAGACATGAAGCTGCTATTTGTAGTAGTGCAGACCTCTAGTACTCTACAATCTTTACCACCCTGTGCAAGCATGAAATGTTCTTAGGTGTTCAGCATTTTGAAATCTTTTTAGCAATAATATACTGACTTTTACAGTCATTTTTCAAGGTATAGAAAACTGTGTTGCCTGATTGTTGAGTCTTTGATGTTTGTTTCTGATCAAGAAGGAGGGAAAATTATCTCTTCCTCCTTGTTCTCTATTTCCTTCTCAGTGAAAGGTGAGTTTCTTGCTTAGCTCTGTTTTAGGAGCTGCTGATTTGAGTGACCAACAATTATAACAAGAAATGAAGTAAAATCATGAGAAGTGGCAAGATCGTTTTCCTAAATACAACAAATTTGTATTAAGAAACCAAAAAAATACTT
Organism: Corvus hawaiiensis; assembly: GCF_020740725.1. NCBI lineage: Eukaryota > Metazoa > Chordata > Aves > Passeriformes > Corvidae > Corvus > Corvus hawaiiensis. The sequence goes on along the minus strand of NC_063216.1, from coordinate 71,736,012 downwards.
TTATTTTCTGAAATCTTTGCTTTGCTGTGAACAACTTAAGTATGCTAATGTAAATTATGTACAGAACTTCCTTGTGATCCGTTAGAATACCTTCAGCACGGTCTTAATGTTCATTAGGAAGCCATAAACAGAAAGAATAATGGAGAGCCAGCTATTTAGCTTAGAACATTTTTAGTAAAATATTTATTCTAATTGTCTCCCCAAGCTTGTTGAAATGAGATAGGTGTTTGAAGATACAGGTATGATGTATTGTGGAGCCTCTGCCAATTAGACCATTAAGATCTTCAAAAGCATACTCTAGAATAATGCATGGCTCAAGGACGTGTCTAACTAAAATTGAGAAAAATTTTAAGTTGGCATCTTGACTGCCTACAATTTTACTTAAAAGTATTTCAGTGTGGAGGAAAGAGGCTTGCTTTATCCTCTCTGAGCTTCAGGGCATCACATCAGAGAAAATCACCCCATACCTATTTAATTTGCATTCCAGCTGTGAGATCATTGTATATGGGCACCTTTTGATCCTATAAATAATGACTTCACTTTCAAATGTGCCATTTCCAAACATTGACACAACCATTATTTTTCATGATCTGCTATTGTGATGAAATATCGTCCAGTACTGGCCTACATCCCATGGATAGGAAAATATTATAAATTTCTAGGCTGGCTAAAAAAATAAATATAGCAAAAGAGAGAAATAGTTTGTGGAAATCTATATGGAATAAGTCCAAGTTCTTATACCAGGCAATACCTAAACAGCTTAAAATATGGCAAAAATATGAAATACAAAGCATTTTACTATACAATATCCATGAGGTACTTACCTTATGTAGCAGGTTATGTAACTCCATTGAAAGGATGTTGATTGTCCTGTACAGAGTACATTTCAGAAACATTTATGGATGTTAAAGAAAAAAGAAATTATATGCCTAGCAAGAAGAGGTATGAACTGAGATAAAAATTCTTGATTCTTCCTCAAGCTTCACATACAATATAGGGAAACTTTGGGAAATAATGTTATTGTTCTTAGGGTTTTTTTTCTCCTAAGAGCCCTGACTTGCCCGTAGCTGTAGCTGCATAAACGCCTCAGTATTGCACTTAGCAGCCAGGTGTGGGAATCCTGGCTGTCCCTGAGATCTAGCCAAGCTCTCTTGTCCTCACAGGGTAGAAAATTATTAAAGTGTCATGGACATGCTTAATGGCTGCAGTGGTGCAGTCTCTATTAAATTTTTCAACACTTAAATAAAATATCTCCTTTTTTTTTAACCTATATTTTGTTTTGGCTTTGCTGGTAAGACACAGATTAGCTATTCTCATTGTTTTGCAAAGTGCCTTTCGGTACCTTTCTTACTTAAATATTGCTGATAAAATTCTACATTTTACTAAAAATTGGTGTAAAATCAGTTCAGGGACAAGTTAAATATAGTAGATTGTCTTCATATTATCACTATTGAAAAATGGAAAAAAGATGTCTGTTGAGCTACTCAAAAAACCCTCTTCAAACCATGGCTAAATAGATAGCTATGTGCTAGCAAATTCTGAACTGTGCATCCTTTTCTTTATTATTTTGTATCAATATCTGAAAAGAGTAGGTTTGTTAGAGGATAGCAAGATTCCAATGCATTCACATGGAGAAACATAATAATTTCTTTTTCCTTTTAGTAGGCTAGTGATTTCTGCCTGACAATCAGAGATGAGCAAAAATTGCAAAATCTTGAACTGGTTTGTTTTCTGTCATGTAGTATCTGAGGTGTTCCATCACCAACATTCCTTCACTGTCAATCTCTCCTGAAAATTTTCTCTCTCATGGAGATATCATTAACATTTTCTGCACTGTTCAACATCTCTACAAACCTTGTGCAGAAATGTGGAATTGCCATGTCCCTGGCAATTCACCATTAGGTCAGCTCTGCATCAGGCAGAAACTGCATCTCCACCTTTCTCAGATTCAGATAAACTGATATTTAAAAGGTCATGGGGAAGGAAGGAAGGAAGGAAGTAAGGAAGGAAGGAAGGAAGGAAGGAAGGAAGGAAGGAAGGAAGGAAGGAGCGAGCAGCACTTGGGAGAAGTAGTTTTCCATGAACGTTCCAGTCTTGTCTGGAGAACTGACTCACGATGAAGTCGGTAACAAAGCGTGAGTCCTTCCTATCAGAGCTGAAAAAGGCAATTTTGGCCAGTACAGCCTCCTCACCAGAACATACACCTTCCACTGCTGGTGCAGAAGTTATCCCCTCTTAGGCTTGACGAATGCATTTCTCCATTTTCAGGAATGAAGTTTCATAAACCAAGAAAGTATTTGTTTGAAGCACAATAGTAGGCTCTGCTTAGCAACCTGCTGTCCTGAACAAACCACCAGGATTTTCTTCTTCTGACCATGCCGATCCCAGCGGTATGTTTAGGACCATATACCTGTGAATGTCTGTACTCATTTTCTAAAGTAGAGACTATAATCTCTGGAGTAAAAGAGGCAAGAAGAGACTATGAAATGTCCAAAGGGATTTGGGAAAACTCTCTGATGATGGAAGGGACAGGCTGTAGCAAGAGATGCTGCTTCATCTCAGAGCATTCTGCCTAGCCACAGAACACTCCTTCTGGGTTTATGTCCTTCAGCCCTCTGGAATATTTCCTAATCCCCAGCACAAGAAATATCACTGAAACATGACTAGCAAGGTGTGGACTAGGAAGTGAAGCTGGCCAGCCAGGAGCTGGTGGATGTGACTCTCTGCTGAGTGGATCTGGTCCAGGCATGAGCAGCCGGGGAGAGAAGATGTGTGTGTGCAGCTGACCCCCTGAGAGAGCACGGCTGCAGGCCTCATCACTTTTTGGAACAAAACAGTGAAATTCCCCTATTTAATTTATGGCTTGTCTACTCTACAGGCCACACTGGAGAGGAGGATTAGCCCAAGGTAGCTGTAAAGGAACCAATTCATGCATGAGACAGCATGACCACAGCAGGATGCAACTCAGAGGTATGAGCTTTGCTTCTCAGGAGTGCATAACAGCCTCCAGATTTTTTAAAACTTAGTCTGGGTATCTCCAAAGTATTCTTCACAAAAAGCATATTTTCTTTTCTTCCTTGAGTTTTTATTCAAGCAGACTTAAAAAAAAAAAAAAAAGCCAAATAAATGAATCAAATCATGTTCTCTAGATTGGAAAGACAGGAAATAAGAAAGAGAGATTTATGGGTTTTAATTTTTAAATCTTGGGTGGTGCTCAAAACCTACGCTGATGGGACCATACTAGTAGCTAGATAGAGACAGTAAATATCAGGAGAATCAATGATAAATCTCATTCATGTTTTTATTGGGTGAAATCCTGAGTTTATATAGCTGAATTACATGCCAAAAATTTTCAAAGTTGTGTGTCCAGAAATAAGTACCTATATCCATGTGGGAATCAGTGAGAACTGTGAATTCTCAGTACCTCTGAAAATTGCTTTCACATAGGTACAATTTATAGGGCTACCTTCAGACATCAAGCTTTGAAAAAATTGGCCAGGATGCCTACCTATTTATTGTTTCCTGGGCCAAAAAGAGTGATGAAAGTAGTTGGGGTTTTTATTATTATTTCCATATGCATTATATTTATAAGAATATTTATGCAAGGAATGTTACAGAAATTCCATGCTTTGTTTCCTTTGTGAAAGATACCTTCCTCATAAGAAACACATTGTGCTTGGTCAAATATTTCTCTCTATGGGAGGATTAGATCCACAGTACTGCAGGGTTCTCATTTATCAGAAGCACTTACTGTATCACCTGGTTTTTATTAAAAAAAAAAGAGGGAGATCTATTCTGTTTGGACAGCCACTGTACACTGGATTTAGGAGATTAAGGTTTACTCTAGAAAAGTGTTATTGTGAGATATGATATGAATAGCATGACATCATTTCTGGCAATACAGTATCAGTGAGTGAAAGGAAAAAAACCTAACATGCAGACAGTTCTCTGATAAGAGGCAAGAGTTCTATATTCTTTTCAAAATTTACTGTGTTTTAAGACTGTATATGTTATATACCAGTCTAGAAATGAGAATAGACAAAACAGCAATAAATTCTTGTGGGGGCATTATTTAAAAATATATTGAAGTTTCTAACTGTGAGAGAAAATGGCATTGAGGGCAGATTAATGAGGAGCCAGTGGTTTTGGTTATATTTTCTTACTTACTAGAAAGCTCAGGATTTCCAGCTTTTACTTTAAATCTTTGTGTGGATACAGTACTTTAGATTTTAAAGCAACAGCCATTACATGTCTTTTTTTGACAAGCTGCATGACCTTTTTTTAACTTGCCTGATGTTGTGGGAAAACATATTTAAACAAAATTAGTTCATTATAATCACTGAATTCTTCCCCAAAACAGGACAAACTTTTATTACATCGTTTGGGTTATTGCATTCTATAGATCAATTTGTATGGCATAAATAAAGATGAACTACCTATAACAAAGTGTATTTACTTGCACAAGGTTTTTTTCTAGTTAACAGAATTTTGGTTTACTCGCTTTTATATTTGCTGTTCAATTTTTAGAACATATTTTCCCTACATTTAAAACAATCTAGAACCACTTCAGAAATGTGTCAGAATGTTATCTGGTTTATCAATACTAAATTCCCTGCCACTGGATTCAAGGTGTATAGAAAAGCATCATAAACAGTACTGTTACTGCACGGTCTTAAAAACAGGAACAGTGACTGCATATGAGGGAAAAAAATGTATATCGTTTTTCCTGAGCTTTCAGACTGGACAAACGCAAAAATTCAAAGAGCTGGGAGGTATAATTGGTTCTAATGCTGGTGCTCAGAGGTGTAGTGGGCACAATAAGAGATATCCTTTATAAGTCTTTAGCAGAAAGTTTAGATCTGAGACTTAATAGCGGCAAATTCAAAGGTGGACTGGTTTTGCCAATTTCATAATTTCAGTGTCTTAATTACTAGGTCACATTGCATATACTATGTAACACAACACAGTTTTTGTTGAGTTTGTGTTATGTTCATAGATCCAGGTACTAAATTTAGCTTTACATGTCTTTATATTCTAATTGAGCCTTCCTTAACAGTAATGCATTCTTTGCCATCTTTGAGCTTAACAGCAGCCATGTAGATGCCTCTAAAGTGTAAGTATTTTTACAAGAAAGAAGCTGTAGATATACCTCCACTTTTGCAGTTTAGTTGCAACTGATTAATTATATAATTTCTGTATCAAGTTATTCTCAAAATTATATGTGTCATATGGTCTATTTATCATCGTATTCACCCTGTATTTTAGCAATCTTTGACAACTTCCTTACATTCCTAGGATTAGTTTATATATTGCTTTGTCTTATGTTAATATTTGCAATCCTTTCTGTTATGTCAATTAACTGCCAGGACATCCATCTAGACACAGTGTACTCAAGTATAATAAAGAAAAGAAAAATACTTCAAGATGCTAACAAATTATAACCATGCCCAGATATAAACCAGATGTATGAGTGATAAACACAGAGATACAAGATTGTCACCACCCTTCAGAATCACAATTTTAAATGTCTCCGCCTTTGACCTGTGGCAATAAGCTTTACTAGGGCATGAGATGGAAATCTAGTATTGCATTTTCTTCTATTGAATTTTTGAAAACTTTTTCATTGTTTTCTTTCTTTTTTCTTTGTTGCTTGTTTTGTTAGGCTGCATCTCTCAGACATCCCTAAGAATCCTAACAAGCATGGGGAAAAAGAAGTGGCTAATGGAGCTGTGGTTGCTTGTTAGCAGTGCTGAATGCAAACATGTGCTTTGGGTTAGGAAATGGAGAAATGCTCTCACTACCACACAGCCTTCTTCCTTCACTCACTACTTCACAGCTGTGTTTAGTGCTGGAGAATATATGTGCTGATATAAACCAAGAGCACACATAGGCCAAATGCGTTTTATCCATGCTATGTAGTAACAGCACAGTTTCTGAACAGATCTCCAACTGATTAATTTATAAAGAAAATTTTGTTGCCTTTGATTTGGAAATTGTGGAAACACATTGACTTTTCTTTAGCAATCCGAAGAAAATACATGTAATTTTAGAAAAGATATTTTTTTCTTTTTAATCTCTCTGAAGAAGTTTTTATGAAACGTGAAGGCAGGCAGTATCATCTGTATATCAGAGATTTTTTGCATAACTGAAAAATGAGAGCATATTCTTTAAATCAAGACTGGTCCATGTTCTGGTTTCCTTTCACCTCGAAGATTCATTTTAGTATAGTGGCATTCAACCTGTGCCCCTGGTGTTCCAAGGAGACCTCAGAAGGGTTTAGAAAAGGTGACTAAGGAGAGCAAAACCAATTCTCAAAGGGCTTTACTTCAGTGTACTTCAACTGTAGTTACAGGGGTTTGAGTCAAAAAGATGTCAAAGTTTTAGTTCAATGATAGCCAGGAGTCTTCAGGTCTCTGTTGAGCAGGATGGAGACTCAGACTGACCTTCTGACCCTTTAGGCTGTGAGGCTTGGCTGTGCTTCACATGACCTTGGACCAAATTTCAAGCATCACAGTTCATACTTTTTCAAGGAAATAATGAAATTGACTCATCCAATAAAGGTTTTTTCAAAAGTGAGAAAACAATAAAAGCTTTTATTCTCCTGTCAGAGTTTAGCAATAGGATAATCTGGTTGTACTTTTGAATGCATCTGTGAAGGATCAGCATTAATATAAAAGCTGGGAAGAACAAAACAAAAAAACATATAATCAAAACAAAAAAAAAACCCTTCTGTGAGCTGAGGACAATAAGATTGAAGAAGTGTCATTCATCCAGTCAGTGCTATAAATAAATAGAATACAATATAATTCTACGAAGTTAAAAAAGCTGAGCACAATTTTCCTTGAAAAATTTAATTTTGGGTTGACTGTTTTTTTCTCAAAGAAGTCAAACTAAATCCCAAATTCTTCTTTGAATTTTGGAGAAAATGAGTAAATTTAAATCTCTGTCTAACAGTGAGTATATTTCATGTGCCATGCAAAGGAAAAAACAAACCATTGACAATATTCAGGGAAAACTGCTAAGTACTAGCCAAATATGAGTGTTACTAGCCAGTCACATTTAAAGGAAGTAACTCATTTTGGACAGGACGTACCTAAATGCCAGGAGGGAATCCCCTTTCTGAGTTCTGGTATCATATAAGAGCCTTTATATTTAGAATTTAAATCCACAAGAGGCAAAGGGAGCATTGCAAATGCATGACTCACCTTAGCGTTTCTTATTTAAATACCCACTGCTCAGCAGGCATTGTACCCAGTTTTATTTACCAGCAGAGACATCACCATAGTGCCTGGTGCCTCTAAGTCTGGATGGAGCATCAAATTTAAGCTGGAGCTCCTGAACTGAGTCTAGATGCTGTCAGCATCAAGAGGCTGCCAGCACAGGCGTTGCGTATCAAAGACAGAATTAACTGTCATTTAAAAAATCAACAAAAATGCTACAATTTTTAATCCTTTAAAGGATGGCTGTATCATTTCACCCAGTGCAGACTGCACATATCTATTGTTCCAAGGATATCATGTAAACTGCCAAAGTCCCCATAACACCAGGGATATTTAAACGTGTAAACAGAAATAATTCTATATTTAAACATTGTAGTTCTTCTGGTTGTTAAACTATCATTAGAACAGGATGGAAGCTGGTTAACAAGCTTCACTGTTGTATTTCTACACTGTGGGTGGTAGAAGCCAAGCCATGTTAAGACAATAAAATTTCTTTGTCAAATATACTGTGGATGGCTGTTTATACATAGCAAGATTTGCCTCTCACCTCCTGAACCTTCAGGATAGAGCATGGGTGAAATGGATATGTTGTTTTTAGTTGTTGTAGCAGCCTGGAAAGTTAGGACTTGAATCTGCTGACATGGCTGTGGTTATTTGCCAGTTCTTTCCCTCTGCTGGAGAATTATCCCAATCTTCTTCCTGATGCAGAAGACATGCTGGAAGATGTCTCCTTTAATACTGAAGAATGAAAGCATAAAAAGTTTGAGCCTACATAGACATACAGGTGGTCTAATCTCTAAAAATAGTACCAGTTATTGAGAAAGGCATCTTTTGCTATGTAAAAGAAGTTAGAAGCCTACTGAAAATACTCTTAGTGTGATGACAGCATTTAGCATGTTTCTGTGGTCCCCAAATAGAAGTGATATTTACCACTTGGATTAATATATATTGACAAAATTTAATCCTATAAGTAAGATATGAGGTCTAAAATCCAACAAAATTTCAGCTGTCATAAATCAATGCTTAGTAGGCTGAAACCCTTAGAAGAAGTGGGGTTCCAAATCCACAGAAGGATTCAACCATTTTATCATCATTTAAAACAGTTGCTTTTTAATGGGAATCAAACCAACACCCTTGTGGATTTGGACCAAACTACCTTCACAGTGAGTTGCAGCAGCACAATCTCAAATTCATAGAGGTGTTCCTTCCACTTTGCTATGCCATCCTTGCAGAGTTGCCTTTTAAGATCATTCATGAAAAGATAAACATCAAATGTGCTCACAGCATCAAAATTATGTGCCTTGATTCTTGGTTCCTTCCCCCTTGGTCATGCAGCCTAATAGGATATGGGAAATAGGAGTAGGGAAATTTCTCCCGAGGAAAGAGAATTGCAATTAAGTTTTGAAAGTGAAGGCCAGGATGTTTATTTTAAAACATGTTATCAAGTCACCACTTTACTCCATAATAGCTTGGTGTTCAGTGTCCTTATCCAGCACTGAGACAAGGGACTGATGCCCTCCTGACCAAATCTGTGTAAAATGTGCTGACATTTAAGGGTTGTTCTGAGTAGGGACATTCTGCAGGGTCCCGTTCTGGGTGGAGTACTCTGCAGTAAGGACTATGAGATTTGTGATGTCAGAAGAACAGCTAAGAGGTCACTGACATGGGAAAAAGCAGTCCTGGACACTTGCTTCTACTCAAACATTTATCTCTGCTCTTTTCCTCCCTGCAACTCCCCTCAATCCTTGATAACAGTGTGATGTAAAATAGCTGCAATAATTAGTTATAAAGCATTTGGGGAGATTATTGTATTTCTGGGTCTAGTTGCTGGATTCAATTGACAAATGTGAAAGTTCTCTTTTTTTGAGTTTTTTTTAATGATAAACAAGAAATAAACTTGTATTTTAATTAATGTTTTTGGAAAACACGTAATAAATAATATATTTGTCTTATAGGTATAATTCTGCTTGCCTGACAAAACAGTATTATTCAGACAGGCTTCTGTCTAAAATAGCATTTGCAGTACAGTTCATTTCATTTCAGTGCTTCTTTATTTTTGATAGATTTAAATATAAAACTGACATAATTCAATTTAGAACCTAGCCTAGCAAATTCAGTCCTTGGAAGGCTTTTGAGATCTATTCAAGCCTACTTATAAAAGGCAAATATCTATTCCCCTGCTTTATCTAAGATAACATAAATACCACCATTAAATAAAATTTAAAAAAAAAAAAAAAAAAAAAAAAAAAAAGAGCTAGGTTTTGAAGAAAGCATATCATCTCCTTTCCTAATACCTATACTGGAAGACACTCATAGTCACTGAATCAAGATACAGTGTCCTTCAAACAAATATTTCATATCTGGGTTTGGTGAAGTCTTTTGAAAATGCTGGAATTTTTCTGAAAAATCAACTTATTTCTCACATGAAATATGAAATCAAGTCAGGGTTTACTGAAGTGAGATATGAATTAGAGTATTTGTGAGCTGATGTATGCAATTAAATGAAGCTTTTCATCTATTTTCAGCTTTGTCATGGTGTCTTTTCAGTTGCATCAAATTTATGACCTGATCATTTGTCAACAGTTCAGTATTGCAATTTGTGTTTATTGAATTCATTATCTCAAAAAGTTCAACACATGTAAGATCAGATTGTTCTCATTTTAACACTGCATTGTTAAAACTTTTAAACATAGTTGAAAGAAATTTACATCATATTCAGCCTTTGAATGATCTTCTTTGTCATTTCCATCTTAGCTTTCTGAATAATTTATTCACTACATCTAGTCAGTCTTCATCTGATGTACAACAGCAAGTTTTAGTTGTTGAAAACATTACCAGGTTTTCAGCTATTGGTATGTAGATGTCTGTTTAGACAGGTGAAAATCCTTTAATTTGCACTCATTTGAAACTGATTTTTGTTCATGACTTTTTTATTTGGTTGGTTGAGGTAATTTTTTTTCAGCTTGGGGTTTTTGGGGGGGGGGGGATTGGGAGGGCGAAAGGGATCTTCTGAATGCTTTTATAAAAGAAAAGTAGAATGAAAAGGTGGTTTTCAAACGACCTAGCAACCTATCTGATCAATTTCAGCATAACTTGTTGACTGTGCAGTGTACAAAGGGGTAAACTAGCTAGAAGAACATATTTATTTGTACTGTTCAGTTAATTTGTAGTACATCTAACACATCCCAAAGTTAACTTCAACAGGGTTGCAGGCCTGCAATCTCTTTGAGAAGAAGCTGGGGTTGCCGTGCACCAGAGTCAGCTGATCCCAGTCAGCTCCAATGGACCCAGCAGAGCACAGCTGAGCCCCTTGGCCAATCAGGGAAAACATATTTAAGAAAATTAAAAAAGAAAAAGAAAAAAAAAAAGCCAGACAGGAGAAGCCAAAAGAGTGAGAAACAGCAGAGGGAACACCATGGTCAGAGGAAGTGGTGCTCCATGGCATCAGTGCCCATCATAGTCCATGAAGGACCTCACACAGCAGCAGTTGGATGTTTCCTGAAGGACTGGAGCCCATGGATAAGCAGAAGAACAGGTGAGAGAAAGCTTTATGTACTGACCATAACCCCCTGTTTCTTATTACCCTGTTTTGTTCAGAGGAGCTGAGAGGAGACAAGAATGAAGGAGTGAAATTGAGACTAGGAAAAGGAGAAAGATGCTGGTTTAATGCTTGTCTTTTTATTACCTATCACTTTTAATTGTCAATAAAGTTAATTTTCCCCAAATCAATCTGTTTTTCCTTGCTAGTAAATGGTAAGTGACCTTCCTATCTTTATCTTAATTTATGGACTTCCATGTTCTTCCCATTTTCTCCCTGCTCCTGCTGAGGGAGAAAGTGAGTAAGCAACAGGGTGGGAGTTTGATAACCAGAGGTAACCCAGCACATGTAGGAAAAGATGACTCACTTTTATGCATAGTCAGCATCTGAGAGACAAAAATGGTAATTGAAAGATGCTGTGGACTTGGAGACACTGTGGCAAGATTAATATCTGAAGGTCTCAGATTATGAAAAGGCTTTTCTCCTACAAGAATGCATTTGCCTAATATTTCAGTGCTTATCACCGGAACATTAATTTGTCAAAGTTGGGAGCATACTAATAAATAGAGGTCCAGAAAATTCAGCCTTACTCCCAGCTGTGCCAGGGAGCTGCTTTAGCAACTTGAAAAATCTCTTGATTCTGCTTTCAAACAGTTTTCTGACAGTAGTCAGACTGCTTTAGACCAATGCTTAAAAATTCTTACGAAAACAAGCTTTTCTACATGGAAGTGTAGCAATGTTTTAAGCTAAATTCAGGTTGTTATGCCTCTGATTCCCCTCCAAGACTGTCTGTTTAGTCTATTTGGCTTATATGCCCTTGAGGAGGAGCTGCCTGTATAGTGTTTAGAACAATGATATTTAATCCAACTGCATTACCATGCACAGTTTTAAATATAGGAATGGTTTCAGAGAGGCCATTTGCAAACCCATTTGCAGAATGCTATGCATGAGCACAGACATTTATGGGACTTGAGCCTCCCAATTCCTGAAAAGGCAACATAAAATGAATAAAATGTTGAATGGCTGGACTGAGGTTATCTGGAAGCTGGTTCTGTGTTAAAGCAACAATAAGCACGGTTTTATAATGAACCAAAAAATAGGGTCTATCTTGAATTGTTAGTTACATGAATGTTTTTTTAACACACAGGTTTGTGATTCTGCAGGATCACATGGAGGTTTATGAATGTGTTTGCTTTTTATGGTATTCAAACACATAACAAAGGCCTGTGGAGCACCACTTTCATTATGGACTTTAAGGTAAATTCCATTAGGATCCAAACACATGATTTTCAGTTAACACACCTCTGCAGGCTCAGACACCTTTGAAAATGAAGTTTTCATAGGGTTTGTCACCACTTTTTAGTTTCCTTTAACATACTGTCACTGATTAGTCCTAGAAGCTTAATTCATTTCTAATTTCCATTTGCTTATATTTAACTCAGCTGTTACATTTTAAAAGTTTTACTGCTGGAGCAAAGTTGATTCTGAATCATAGCATTTACAGAAAGATACTCTATCTTTGATTTCTGACATTTGGTTATACAGAGATGTATAACAGAAATCATCCGCTTCAGCAAAGTGTGCCTTATAATTCTGGGAAGATAAACTTCCATTTAAGTCAAGAATTATGATCTTGTGCATTTTCTCATTTCCCCGAATAAAATCCACTGATAAAACTTTATCAGGAGAGGTGTGTCTGATTTGGTTGTGAGCTGGGCAGAAGGCACTGCTGACCATGAGGGATTAGTCCGTGAGGCAAGAAGTGTGGCACTGCTGGTAACAGGCCTTTGCATGGAGGGATTGTTCAGTCTGTGTCAGAGGTGAAAACAAATCTTGTGCTGAGAAATATAAACCAGATTTCCTTTTGTTGGCCTGAGGATAGGAAGGGGAGACAAGAAAAGAGAAGGGGAATACTGTAAATTGAGTCTGAAGTGAACTTTCCACAATAAGACTACTATATGAGCTAGTATACACTCCCTGAGGGTGAAATTCACTCTTCCGTGTGGGGATAACACATAACTGGGGTTGTATTTAAAATATCTTTTGAAGAGTTTAGGGCAGCTACAGTTCTGTTCATACAATCCACCAGCTAGTAGCCCTTGCTTTTCTCTGTGGGCCTGATTTACAATGCTGAATCCCAATGTGCTTGACAGCCACCAGTCGAAGCAGCAAACTCAGCACATTAGGAACTAGAAAAAAAAAAACCTCTGTAGCTTGAGCCAAAAACTGAATCTTTATTCGCCGAGATGTTAGAAATCTATTGTCTTTGTGAACAGTGAAGTGGGGTTGCAGAACTTTGTTTCTCAGCAAACTCTATCAGCGTTTTCAAAGATGAAAAAAATAATGAAAAAGGCACAAGTGAAAACCTAGTAATACAAAAGCAGAGTGAGAGGGAGGAGGGAAGAAAATTTCTATCATTTGTTAATGTAATGCATAAAATTCTGTCTCTTGCAGCAGAAACCCCCACTAGAATCAGCTGTGTGGGGTCAGTGTGACAGACAGAAGTATTTGGCCAAATATTTATTTATGTGCCTATTTTTCATTACAGTGAGCCATTAGAGACATATTTTTTGTTTTACAGAAAAAAAATTTAAAAATTGCTTTAAAAGTGAAATTTATGTATGCTTTTCCAACATTGCTATGTTAAAAGAAGTTGTATAATAAGAAGAGTATCTGTGGTCACCTCTTGAGTAAAAATAACTGGTTTATTTAGTTTTTATTGGGTTTGATTCTAAAAGCATAAATGACAATTCCTAATAGCACTACAGATTTCAATGAGACAATATTAATCAGCCTAAATAAGAAGAACCAAAATCTATGTCCATAATTTCATTGCAATATAAGTTGCTCTATGATCTGAACTAGAGCATAAATCCTTAAATTAGCTCTAAAAATATTGGTTTCCTTTCACTGCTTTCCTGGAAGTTGTAATTCATTATCTATTCCTGTGAAGGGCTAGTGGATGTTCTAAATTCCTTTAACACCAAACCTGCAGTTTGAGAAATACATGGTAGTGGGTGGAATGATTCTTAATGTTTCCTTCCTCCTCCCAAGGTGTTAACATACCTGTACCTATATTGTCACCTAATGTCTTTATTTCTTGCTTTTCTTGTTTTATCTCTTCCTCCTCAGTTGTGCAGCCTCTCATCCTCTTGTCATTTTCTTTGAATTTATTACATAATTGAAGAGAAATTCTCCTGCTTTGTAGTTGCTGTTTGCTCTTCCCTTCATTTTTTCAGACAACTCAATCCCAGAATGCAGGTGTATGGGTTGTTTTTTTTCCTTATCTCCCTTTTCACAGTAAGATTAATGAGAGAATCACTTAGAGAGGTTTTCCAGGTAGCAATGTAGTAACTAAAAGGGAATAACAAATAGTTTAATTCAATTGTCTATTATTTAATGACACAATACCATTCAGCTGCAACAACTGCCATCTATACATTACTTTTCTAGAAGATGTATGTGTGCTTGAGTGATGTGAACCTATCTTTTATCATAGTGAATCACCTCTGTTTTAAATGAAACTGTTTTAGAGCTTCCTACCCTCATACAAACTAAGGTCTTGCTAAAAAATTGTGTCAACTGGTTTGTACTACTGCTTCGTTTCTCATCCCACTGAGACCTTTATTTGCTATATATATACACTCTATATTGTTCTGGTCTATGTTTTAGTGATTTCTTATGTATTCTGGATTTAAAAGATGCAATCAAGAAAACACCAAATCAAGGTAGTTCTCTCCTGAAGAAGCTAAAGATGATGCAGGAACGTGTCCTCTTTTCTTTGTTTTCTTCCAACTCCTGTTTTAGGCTCATCTTCCTTTCCCCTCTGCACTTTTTTTCTTTTTCTTTAAGTAGTGATTAATCACTAACTGGAGGTATCCAGCTAGAACATTCAGAAAAAAACCCCCATAAACCTGCAGAACACCCATATTGTAAAAGAAATGTACGTTCATCTGCTGGAGGTCAATAAAGCCCAAAGGAAGCTGACCATGCCCATTTCTTACAGCAGTGATAAGACCTCATCTTGCTAAAGAGAAACAAAACCCTCATTGCCTTTTTCTGCAAGTCTGTGTGTGAGAGAAATGATGCTGCTACTGTCCTGTGCTTCCTGCTTGGTGCTGTTGATGTAGAATGGATTTACTTTGTGCACAGTTTTTTGAGCAGTTTAGGAAATACATCTGTAAGGTCGAATATCTGAGCAGTTAAACAAATCTTTCAGTTCCATTGTAGTGCTTTTTAGTAGTTTAGGTTGGTTTGGGGACGAAAGTGGTAACTTTTTCTGAACTGATTTAAACATAATATTTCCTCAAGGCATCTTATATCTTTGGAAGCATAAGTTATGTTCACTTTTTTCAGTAGTCTGATGATCACTTAAATGACAACATTAAACTTTTTACTGCTGACTGACATTCAGTTAGTGATTCTGGGTATCCCTAAATTAATGCCCGTAACTTCTACACCACTGGGTGTTCTCTATGATAAATTCTAAAATATTTTTGCATGTGTGGCAGTGTTTCAGATTTTTAATTGATTATCACTACCACAATCACCTTAGTTCTAGCGTGTATTTATTTCTTAAAATTTTAATTTAAAAATCACAAGTGTGCTGCAAAATTTCTAGTACATTGGAGTCTGCCTAAATGAAACTTTCTGTTTAACAGTTTGCTCATAGATCCCTACTCATTTGTATAATTTTTTATATATACTCATAATTTATCCAGAACTTTTTTAATACTAATCCCGTACAATTAGAGGTTGTTCTGAATGATTTTATGAAGCATAAGGCTTGGGACTACTAAAGCAATATAAAGGAACATAATTTACCACTTAACCATTTCATATTTTCTGGAAAATATGTTGGATCTCAAAGTTGTTCAAGTATTTTGAGGAAATTTTCAGTGTGATTCTATTTTGTATTAAAAATGTCACTTGCAATAATTGCAATTTTTTTCTGTGTCTGTAACTACCTCCTTTTATATAATAATTGAATGTTTTGAAAGATTAACAACAGCAGACACTAAAAAATGTTTTAGAGATTAAAATATCAATTAAAGATATATGTATAATAGCTGGAAGATAGTTTCTCAGGTGCTGTATGAATCCTTTTTCTCCTTTTCATTCCTCAAGGGTTTGCTGGCAAGCTTGTCTCTGGATAAGGCAGCCTTTTTCTAATGGCCATTTTATAGCCTAGGCAAGTCATAATTGTAATTAACTTTAAATTTAAGGCTGATAGTAGTGTATTGGTTTTGTAAGGAGCCCAAGAATCAAAGTAATTTATTTTAAAATACAATGGTTTTCAAACACGGAGTTATGCTAAATACTGTGCTGTGAGAATGATACAGGACTCACTCTGACTGCCCAGAGAGAATTTAGACTGAGAACCTTACCCTCTGTGATGTTGATTATTTGGAGCTGGGGAATCCAGTTGAAAGGATATAGCTGCAATTTAATGTGATTAGCTTGCTCTACCAAGTTATTGGATAATTGTAGACCTTGCAAGACACTGCTCTTATGGTGTTGATATGCTCTGGCCTTTGGGAGCACTGATTGAAGAGGGATGATGAGAGTAAAATAGATTCAGATAAAATTAGAGACAACCGGGGCAAATAGATGTGGATTTTCTCATTTTAGCACAAAAGAAACCTGGCTTAGGTGAAATGGAATCTGGCTGTAATATGCTGAAAAGCTGCTTATCTCAACTCCCTCTGGAATATGCAACAAACATATGGAATAAGCTTGAGATTTAACCTCTCTACTCAAGTTCATATGACAGATTCATTATTTTCTGCATTAGAAAGAGAATATCAAGATCAAAATCTCCATTCTGATTAGCTGGCAAATGTGCACTCTTCTAGCACAGCGTGCATTCATGTACAACCGCTTTGCCACATTTGAACATCAATTTGTTTCATTCCTGTTGAGGAAATACCATAGGATCATTTCACAAGAATGAAAGGCCTCGGTTTAATTTCTGGTAATACAATTCTTAACTCTTGTTTGTCACTCAAACCTCCCACAAAGCATATGTGGGATACATGAATTCTACTGTGTAATTCTGCTTTAGTCAGAGATTACACCAGTTTTGATTCACACATTCTATTTCCATGCATCCGTTTATCTAAGGATGGAATAATCCATAATTCATCACAGTACAAACTTAATCTGATAGTGTAGATGCAAGCCAGTGATGTAGTTACACATGCACATCTCTAGTTGACTTAATGGAAGATGTGGTTTGAAAAAAAAGCAAATTAAATTTGGGTAGGTATTCAAACTCTACAGTTATTTACGCAACACTATAAAAAGGAATAGCAGTTCCCCCTACAATCCAGAAGATTTAACTTGCCTAAGTGCTTTTAAGAATCTATGTCAAAGTCATTAATGGATTTTATTTATGTAACACATTGTGAATTGCCTATATTCAATTAATGATGATGAATTGAGGTAGCATCATCCAAACTTCTCAGTGTTAAAGAATAAAATCACATTCTTGTGATAATCAGAAGCTATACCTTGCTACTTTTTCCTTTTCCAGATCATTGCATCTGAGAGAACAGATTTCACAAAGAACCAGAATCAGGGTTTGGCCTGATGTCATAATGAGATGTCATAACATTATTTCATTCAATGTGCAAATCATTTGAATTCCGAATCAAGGAGTCAGGCATAGAATCAGAGATTCATTTGGGTTGGAAAGGATCCTTCAGTCCAACCACATACAAGCACAGTAAGCTGTCATGGTAAATTTTAAAGTATAGATAGATGCCAGGAAGACACCTTTGCTTATACTTGTTTAATTAAAATTAAAAGTGATCAGAAATTTCATTATATTATTTCAATTCAGAATGAAAGTCAAGATCTTATTCTCATTTGCATTAGGCATAATGCCTTCAGCAGCAAATATTAAAGATCACCAGCTGGTAATGTCATACATTATATTAAATGTTCTAGTATGAGAATATTCCTCCTAAGATGGGGACTTTGTACAGAAGGATTACAGGAAGCTCCTTTAAGTTCATGTTGGTAGTCTAGAATGCAGAAAGAAAAAATGGGAAATTGAGCCCAATTTCTTATAACAAGAAAATGCAGGTGACTGAATAGCAAGTTAGTTTTTCAAATCTTTTATTTTTTACAGGCAGGCACACCTAAACATATTCACTCACACAGACTTTTTTTAAAAAAAACCCCCTTAAAATAATAAAAATAAATAAGAATAATAAAAATACAAGTAATGTCTGGAACCATCTACAACTTTCTAAAAGCTGTGAGCTCTAGCTGGTGGTCAGGGATTTCTGTCAGAGAAGGCATCAACAGCCTGTACAAAACCAGGAGATGCTACATCTGGCAGTTGACTGCAGTTCACCATCCTGTCAGAAGCACTCTCAGCTAACATAGTTATAACCAAACCTTAGCCCTATGAAAAATTCTCTAAACTGATGATGGCCACAAGCTGGGAGACTACAAAGGGAAAGGTCATTTAATAGTTTACATATTTTCCATGATAATTCTTTGTTTCTTTGATGGGCGTACAGTGACCCTTTAGACACTAATTGGAACCCTTAATTGATTTGAACATTTTCAATGCTTTTAATTGATAGTCATCTTTCTGTGACAGGATTTCTTTCTATGCAGCATATTTTTTAGTTTCTGTTGGATACTAAATGCCAGGTTTGAGTTCTTTGCTTTTTAAAAACATACACATGGAATTTCTGTCTGTTCAAAAATTCTTACTGTACACAAGCCCTTGAAAACTACCCAGATCCACTCAAACTCTTGAGAGTGACTATAAAAACAATGATTATGAATAGATTCATAATAAAATTTGGAGCACAGGGAAAATATTTTGTTTCATATTAAGCCTGCTCATAATTTATTCCATGTAAAGTCTGTTTCTCCAAAATACATTCCTGATAATTTACTTAGAACTAGAAAAGCTGGCATTTGTACATTATGATTCCATTTTGTAAGTAATTTCATTATCTCATTCTGTACTATCCTGTATGTTCATTTTTAAAAAATTTTTTGACATTGTTCCATCAATGTAGAACAGACTGCTAGTTTTACTTTTGCATCAGTTGGTTTTTACTATATCCCTGTTGCAGTTGAAACTATTGATCTTAAGACTCTGAGTCTATCTCTATATCAGCATATGTGGAGAGATGATTCTCTAGTCCTAAATCCAAACTGCACTGAAATATTTCCATCAATCCTAAGAAAACAATCTCATTATCTTAAGGTACTTGATTGTAAAATACCAACTAGAAGTATTGCATTATTTTGTTGTCTTCTGAGCTGTGCCCAGGAGATATTTGGGACAGTTCTAATTTTTCCATATCAAGTTTTGAAAAATTAGCAGTATGAATGATGGAGCTTCTCAGTGCTTGGAAGTGTTTCTTGGTACCTTTTAATTTATCAGTGTAGTTTTAGATTTAGAGAGATTAAGTGGACTACACTTTGGGGGTCTAAAAAATGTAATTAGGAAAAACAAAGCTGTGCAGTGTTCAGTGTGCATGAAACTCCTGAAAGAAAAGAGCTTACACTTGCCTTAAAAAAACCCTCACAGATCCATGTATTATAAAAGTTTGCAAACTTGCATAGTTGCTAAATTATCTGGAGTTTTCCTAATATTAAATTCCTTATTTGCACTATATCTTAGCTACATATAGGAGTTTTGTAATGTTAAGAATCAATTGCTTTGCTACAGATCTTAGAAAATTTTAAGCTTTTTGCAGGATTTTTAAACTTTTTCTTTGTTTCTCCTTCAAAATCTTGAACTACCACCTCAATTTTTCAATTTTCATATTTGAATGTAAAACCTCAAATCTAGGCTTGGTCAAATTGGAAGGGTTTCTTCTGGTTTTGACTCAGATCTGTGATTCTCAAATTATTTTTTACAGTTTAGGAATCAGATTTGGGTTTTTTTGAAACTATATCCCATTGCAAAACAAGAGGGTGTTTAGATTTTACACCATTTTATGTATTTTGTGTTTTTTGGAAAAAAATCCCAAAAAACAGGGCCATGAATTTTACATCAGCATTTACAGATCAAAATTTTACTGTCCTAGACACTCCTCCAAAGCCCAGATATGAAAACTTAAAAGGAACTTAACAAATAAAACTTTGCAATTCCTTCACAAAAGATGAATATTTTTATTAAAGGGTTATGCCATGTTTTTATTCTCTCTTCTATTTGTGACACACATAAACATCTGCAAAAGATCTGGTATTAAATTCTTTCCTTCTGAAGCCAAATACAAAAGTTCTCAACAAGACTGGGCTTTACTCTATATCTTACCAGACTTCAAAAAGCTACCTTATGACTTTAAAATGGTTCCTATAATTGTTTGTAATATTCTACTTCTCTTCACTCTTATTGCAAGGAAAGATGTAAGGAGAATTTTTCTTAGATATGACTGTAAAAAGGAGAACATCAGCAGTAAAGGTTATTGAGGTTAAATAAAACACTCCTGTACATTTTGCTATACCAGTACTTGTCTACAATAGTTAATATCTTAATAAATTAATTCAGGTAAAACAAGAATGTGAAATACTTTTTTTTTTAAAAAAGAGCTTATTTTACACAGCCAGTAAGGTTTACAATTTTTTATCTTCAGTTTTGCATTTCCTTCAGATGGTAGCACTAAATTAATATAGAAAAAGGCTTGTAGATCTAGATGTAAGCATGCTTTTCTACAGAAAGGAAAAAAATAGTAAACCTGGTGCTTCTTATGAGCTATTCTAAAACAGTTAAAATTTTATTTCTAGTTCCAAAGTGATGTTTCTTAATTTTAACTTTACAAAGCTGAATTATTGTTCATCATTTTATTGTTACTGCTTTTTATGTGTTTCTGCAAACTGCCATTGCCAATTATTTAAAATCAGAACAGATACAAATAAAGCCTCTCACATCAACATATATTAAATCTAAATATACAGTAAATATAAATAGTACTTAATAAGACAGTAAATTTGATTTCACACTATATTTGTGGCTGAAAGATATCTTGGTAATTACTGAAGAGATGCTGCACATATTCCCCTTTGCCCATTTTAGCTCAATGACTTTGGCTGTCCTTGGAGGGTGCTCTGAGGAACCAAGATTCTCATGAACTCTGAAAAGCATTTCCAAACAGAGGAGAGAAAGGGCTAAAGTCTCATAGGGTCAGCAAACACAACATGGACACATTCAAGATTATTAATAATCTTCTAACACAGTTTTCGGACATTTAGTAAAAAAGGAAATAATTTTAGAGTCAAATTAGAAGATTAGTATATGTACTGAGTCCTTAATGCTGTGGTTCATAGTAAAACAGGTAGTGGTGTCGAAGACGTTTGCATTGTTCCGGGGATTTAATGGCTTTCCTCTATAAAGATCTATTCTTTCAACAGATCTCTGATGAGAAGGTATCACAATCAGATGCACAGAGTAATTATTTCTCTCTCTGGAATCCAGAATGCAGCATGAATATGGTGATTAGTTTTCTTTATTTTCATATTCTGTTTCAGTTGTAATACCTGTGCTACCCTTCATTGTCCCAAAATTACACATATTTACTGTTGATGTTTATTTTTTTCTAAATCAGGGCACTGACTCTGATATTATTCAACAGCTTGATGAAGGGCAGTATCACTCACCCCCTGACCAGGCTATAGGTCAGTTGCTTGTATGATATCACTGATGATATTTCCTTTTGTCTCATTCTTTTGTCCCACTTAAATGCTGAATACACCGGGTCTGGAAGTAATGGATTAAATTTGGCCTCTCAAGCTTGGTGGATTAGGAAGTATACTAACCCAAAGGGAGTTACAGTGCATTGTAAATCACAAATATCTTGCGAAAGAGGAGAAAAGTGTAAAATTTGTAGAAGACATGAGTTATAGCACAGTTATCTTCATAAAATCAAGTCCTCGTGAGTATATTTTTTTTGTCTTATTTCAGTGTGAAAACAACGCTACCCACATCTAATCTCAAATGCATATCATTATGTTTCAGTTTTATTGCTATTTTCACCCAAGAAAAGAGAAAAAAAATGAAATTTTATTAGGGTCAAGAAATGAGAACTATATACAAGTTGAAAGTACTAGCCTATGTTCATAGTAAATTTAGATGCAGGATTGAAATATATACAGTTATTTTCAGTATAGCTGTTATCTAGCTGTAACGTTGGTAACTGTTGTAGTGTGTGAGTATATATATAAACGTATATATAAATATATATACATGAAGTAAATCATGAACCTACTGCATTAATTTACCTGTGTTGAACCCTTTATTATCAAATGAGATTTTTTTACCTTGATTTGCTAGATTTAAAGGTGTTTAAAATGCTGGATGCACTGATTTCATGCTTCTTCATCTGGATTATGACCAGGTAAGAAAATGTAGGAGAAAAATAATCAGATTCTGTCACATTCTCTTTTCACAAGAAAAAAGTCACACGTAGTGATTCTTGTGTGATTTCATCACACTATTTAGGAACAATAAAGCTGTTTTAACTAAAATTTCCCTCACTGTATGTAGCATGCTATCTGGCAGTAATATGGGGGCATTGCCATCTGGGTAGGCTTCATTGTATAGATGGGAAATGCTACAAGGTAGAGTCACAAAGAATTTAGCTAAATATCTGATATAAATTCCACAAGCAAGGATGTAATGGTCACCAGAAGATGTTGAATTCTCAGCATTCATGTACTTTTAGAAAAGTATTACTCCCTTAAACCATTAGGGAAGGTTATGAACTCAGATCTCATGAATTTCAGCTCTATTTTTTCAGTTTTCAGCCAGTGATTTCTTCATTCATAGCCCCAGAAGGGCAAATAAAAGTCACAAAAAATGTTATCAAGTTTACAAAGGGAATTTTAGTTCCCTTCATGAAGTGTCCTCTCATGCCTTTAAGCACACATATAAACAGACAAACACGAGTCGTAGTTGATGTGTTTTTTCCATAGAGTAAAAATAAGGTAGTAATGATTATATTTCCATTTTAAATAAGGACTCACTAACCCTACAGGACAGAAAAAGAGTCACTGTGATTATCCAGTGTGTCTTTCCTTTCAGTATTCTGTAACCGTTCCTGCTGCTCTGATTTTTCTTTCTTTAAAATTTCAAAGCCTTTCAAAAATAATCTCTAAGCTCATTCTTTCTTTTTGCTCCATTTATTTGCCCTGTTGCCAACATCAGTCTATTAATTAACCTTTACCAACCTTTTATAGATCTCTCTTCTAAACTTAAACACCAAATAAGAGAACGGTTCATGGAACATTTAAGGGAGAATTGACTGAAACAAAAGCTTGACATTGTTTTCAGTAATGAATTTTACACTGGAGTATCCAACTGAACTTGAGGAGATTTAAAGCACATTCGAAGTTGTGTTAGACAAAGTGAAATGCTTTGCTTTAGCAGCTGTTGTTTACTCCTGAAGCTATCGTAAAAGTCTAGGATCTCATCAATTTGGGGGTTTTCTCCCATCGTTTTCTTGATTCTTTTTTTTTTCCTTCTGATAAATGAGGCTTTTATAAATTAACTCAGCTGGTGCACATTTGACCCCAATTTTTGAATGTGTTCCCTGGGTCAAGTACTTTTGTGTGTGAGAATAGAGTCATTCTTCCCACCCTGAGGCAACCAGAGTACTCATGGATTTAACTTACCATCAACACATTTTTAATCATAAATAATTTTCTACATGTTTAATCTAGGCAAAAAAATCTCATGCTAAAAACAATTACAGGCAATTACACTTTATTTTCTAGCCCTTGCTTACCCACATTAAACTATACTACTGAATAATAAATTACAAATTAAAATCTGTAGAATATCTAGCATGTGGGTGTTTCAACATATTTAAGTGAAAAGTTATTTTACTCTGAAAAATCCAATGAATCTTACCCCCTGACCTTTAGGTAAATTTAAGAATGATATTCTTATATCTGTACATCTCTGTCTTCCCCACTTTGTCTTATCAGTTCCTTCCATGGCTGGGAGTTTTGCTTCCTCAACCTAAGTGCCAACATATGGTTGCATTCTGTAACATGAACTCATGGCTAAATCTATGAACTCCGTTCCTTAGTCTCCACCTTTGGGACATCAGTAGGTGGTAATCTTAGCAACCTGGATGTGATATCACCATTGTGGCATTTTCATTGACACAGCTCTGCTATAGAGACCCCTTTGCCCCCCAAGTATAATTCCTGAAAAATTAGCCTCTCATTACAAAACATTAAATCTCTTGTCACTCAATCCTGCAGGTTGATGGAAGCATTGGATATGCTCTGGGGGTAAAAAGCTCCCCTAAGAATTCAACTTGGCACTTCCCTTCTTGGTGATATAGACTCTGGATGGGTGGTCCCTCTAGATCTCCTTTCAATAACCAGTTCACAGGTAGACAGCAGCTATAGAAAGGATTAGAAAGCTTGAATTAAACAATTCTCAAATTTTTTTGAGATTTGAAGTGTCAACTCTTATGCTTTGTTAGGTTGGCAAGGTGAAAGGATTGCATTTGATAAGAGAGTAGTTCTTTATTTATTATTTTAAAATATCTAAGGAAAGCTTCCCTCCTGGGTGGTTTGCCTTTTCCTAACTTAAATTTCTAGTCAATGTTTGAGTTGCCCCTTCTATCCTTCTTGTGGTGATTTAGGTTTGGTGAAATCTAAACAATGTGTTTCATATTTCTTATATGCCAAGAGGGACTTTCAGGGCAAGGCTGAAAGAAAGCAGTGCTTTTGGTTAACATCTCCCATGAAGGCAATATATCTAGAATAATTGTCCTGGGAAATGCAAGCCAAAGAAATTTGCTCAGCTGTAGACTGACTGAAGAGCTCAACAATGTGATAAATGGTTTACCTTATCTGAGTACTGAATAATGTCAACCTGTATATAGCAGCTTTGATAGGCATGCAAATTGTTATCACATTTAGGTGAAGAAGAAAGTTCTTCTAGGAATGTAAATGTTAAAAATGTTCCCTCTCCCTACAAAACACTGGGGCTTAGGGTTGAATATGAAGAAACAATCCTGTTATAAATTCCTTCTGGAATTAAAAATTTATAAAAGAAATTTTAAAACTTCAAGAAATATTTTTTTCTGTTTTAAAACAATAAACATTCAAATAGTAATAAGATAATTAGCACAGAAATTATCAGAGAGAGATGAGACAACACATACAATGCTTTGTTCATGGTATCATCAGAAGTCGGTAATTTAGGACAGCAGTTTAGACATTGCTCCAGGATTTTTCAGAAAACCTAGTCAATGTCATTGTTATCTCATAATTTGAAATAAACCACAAATTTTGAAAGCAAATAAATGACTTACTTTTGCATTTGAATGGAAAACTATAATGACAGATTAACAAATCTGCTCTACGGTTTTGAAATCTGTTTTTACAGACATGTTTTATTTAAACTGTGTTTAAAGTCTGCAATAAATGACCACAGAAGCTGAAGAGAAGTAAGAAACCCAGTTTAAATCGAGTAATCAGAGGAGCCAATAGCTAAATGACCACGTCATGGCCAGATTGACTTTGACTATAGCCTGAGTATTTAAATGCATAATTTATAAGAATTAATAAAGGAGATATTTACTAACCTTAAAGGACATAAAATAACCTGATGAGCTACATTAAGTTTTTTAATGTTGATTTCTGAAGGGGAAGTGCACTCTTTTTCTTCTCCTGATATGCAGTTTAAATTAGAAGGTCATACAGGCCACAGTAAAAAAACAAACAAAAACCCCCAAACATATATACCTCTGTATTTCTGCGTTCTGTTGCCTATTGGCCACCCCAGTTTGAAAGAGCGTTTGGAAGAGATTCATTCCCTGGAGGTATCATAATCATTTTTCAAGCACAACCACTGTTCTCTCTGGAGGCTCTTTGATTCACTTCCAGCCTATCAGCTACAGATGTAAGGTACCTTTTCAAAGCATGTAGCAGTGAAATTCTTCTCCTGGCTTTTCACCTACTAATTGCAAGCAGGGAGATAGTTCTCCTTTTTCAAACAAAGCCACAATTTTTAAATCTTCCCTCAGTATAACTATGGCTGTAGAGCCATATATGGCATAAATTTTGATCGTGATAATGTGACACTTTCATCTTGGCTTGAAATAGCATTGGTCTGCTGCAACATCTTTGAAATCTTGATTGATGAAGGATTTAGACCTGGTTTTAATTACCATCTTATCTACTTGGCAAAGGTTAATATTTTGCATAAGGAAAAAGATCAGGCTATAATTCCTGGATTTAAAGAAAGAACTCCAGAATTTTGGTTAACTATGCCTTCCAATGATAGAGAAAACTTAAATTTTTGAAATAAATTAATTTACTGTTTGCTTGAGAAATATGGAAGCTTTTTTTCATGGCTTCTTCAGTTTATAAACAGAGCTTATTAGTGCTATGCAAATAGGAACAAAAATAATTCCACAATAAACACAAGAATTTTTCTGTTTCAAATGTGTTTCAAATTCATTAATGACCTACATTCATGGTCCTAAAGTTAAGGGAATTACACTTGTTCTCATTTGGCCATATTTTTCTGATAATCCTAACTTGATCAGTCCCAAGCATACAGAAAATCAGAGAAAGTTGTAAACTCACTTTTGTTTCTTCAACTGCTGCCATTTATAGGAAACAGACAATTAAATCTTACTGTGTCATATTAATCTGGTCATGTCCTAAAATATAGCACCACAAGATAAATTTCTTCTTATTTTAGGTTTCAACATGCCTTGAGTATTAGGGTTTGAGAGTTTATTTTAGTATGATTATATTTTGCCAGATGGATCTATATCAAATACTTATATATGGCCTGGATGGGTATTGCATGGCATTAGTATTTTAAAGAAATAATAAACTATAAGTAAGAAACTATAGGTTTCTAACTAACAGAAATGGAGTTTTCATAGAGTTGCAAAGCCACAAGCTGAGTTAATTTTGCGGTACAAAGATTTTTTTTAAGTTTATAAAAATCATGTGCTGTGCTTTTAAAATGTTTCTTGAATTCTTACGGCTAAGAGTGACTGATGTTGAATTCATAGGTTTCTGTCGTGGGTTTTTTGTTTTGTTTATTTTAATCTATATCTCTCATTACTCAAAATCATTATCTAGACAATATGTTTCTCATAATCCCTTTTCCTAATCTTCAAAAGGAAGCAAATGGGAGCTAAATGGAAGTACAAGCTACTATCATCGTCCTAGCCTCAGCAGAGAGCAAGGAACAATTTGACATAAAAACCG
This sequence comes from Corvus hawaiiensis, assembly GCF_020740725.1. Classification (NCBI taxonomy): domain Eukaryota; kingdom Metazoa; phylum Chordata; class Aves; order Passeriformes; family Corvidae; genus Corvus; species Corvus hawaiiensis. The sequence continues at coordinate 71,709,027 of NC_063216.1, read as the reverse complement.
AGGCATCTTTTATTCTGTAAAGATGACCGGTCCTCATTTGAAAAGATTTCTAAGAGTTCGGCGTGATCAAATTGGAATCATCATGAAATTACTTGTATAAAAAAAAAAAAAAAATACTACAATGTGGAGTCAGTGGAAGTTCTACTTCTTACACAATTTAGTGTGCAATATGTCTTTACTCCAAACCTTCAAACTGACTTGCACGAGGGAGTGATATCACTCGGAGACTATGGACTATTTTTAGATGATTACAGTAGGAATGTTTCTGATCTATTTGTTAAAGAGCTGTGTATGTACTAGGGTTAGTTTATTCTGAACATGGAAAAAGCGCTTTAATTGAGCAAATATCAAAGTTTTTCAGATGCTTTTTTGACTCTTCAGAACATACAAAACAGGCCTATACGCTCTGGAAATTATCCAGTCTTTGTGGTGTGAAACACTGGGTTGATGAAGTCTTTGGTTTCCAGATTTAGCTTACTTCCTTTTTTTGTGTGTCTGAGACTTCTAGATGGGCAAACTCATATAAATCAGTGATTTCAATTCTTTAGCTTTTGATTTTCATTAATCCGTCTTGTGTGATATCATATAGAACATACGCATAAAGTAATTTTTTGTTTTATTTAAAATATGGTATGTGCTTTATGTGTTTTCACAGAAGATGTTCCTGGCTGGCTGACAGTTTATTTGAACTGTTTTAACTACTGTCTTAATAAGCAGTGCTACTTGCAGATCAGGGCAATATGCTTTGCATTTTCATTCCCTGTTTTTGTACTATTCAGACATGTAATGAAAACAGTATATGGGGCTGGATTTTAAGCATTTATTTTTAACTACTGTTTATGGATCCAAATTCATTCCTTGTGTAAGATGTGCCTAGAAAGGCAATGAATATGGATGAGATTGACCCAAGTTCCTATACTTTCACATAATTTCTGCAAAAGACAGTTGTCTATGCTGGTGTCTGTGGGAGAACTGTATCATATGCTAACTTTGAAAGAGGATTAAAGAGATGATATAATAGTTTTTCTAACTCTAGTTCAATGATACTTTATGATGTTATTATGAAGTGAGCTGCCAAAAGATAAACAAAAAAAAAAGATGAGCTTTTAAAGGAACAGCTCTTGCTCATATACTTTTTCAAAGAATAAAGAAAAATAAATCACATCACTTCATGCATACACATCAATTCAAGATAACACAACAAGCTTCTCTTAAACTCTGAAGTTTTTGGATTCTATTGTCCATATTTGTGCTGGATGTGTTCTTTGCTTAAACTTATATTTTTCTAAATACTAGGGCAAGGAAAGCCTCTCTCATATATTAGTATCTGGTTCACTGCATCTAAAGAGTTTTCTATCCATGACCTATTAGATAATGATTTTTTTTTATCCATAGAATGTTATAAATGATTAAAGTCTGGGAAATGGGCCTAATTAGAACAAAACCCAAACACCGGTAAAAAGGAGCACAGTTTGATTGGTGTTCACTGTGTTTTTTTACTTTTGAAGATTCTCCTCCATACTCCCTCTTAAATGTTGAATCATTTTCCATGAAGCATCTTTCATTAGTCCAGGTTCCTCTAAGGTTAGCTGCTGCCATTCTAAATGTATGCTGCTAATGCAAAGAAAAATGATCATTCCAATTGTGTGGTCTTCTTCAATCTCTGCGGTGAGGCCAATAAACCTGAAATAAGCATTTGCAAAAATGTGCTGCAAAACACTCCCCAAAGCCACTGGTGCCAGCTAAAAAGACATTTTTTAGTCTCACAGATAAAGAAAAGCACTTAAGGAATGAAAGGTTTAGTTTGATGGTTTTGTGCTAACTAAAGCTTGGCTCTAATGGTGAATATTTTAACATTGGCCTGAGCAATAGAAAGACATTTGATACTTAACCTTCCATAATAGAGCTATTTCAGGGATGGAGCTATTTTTTTTATTGCACAATATGAAAATCATATGGAAATAGCTCTGCAGGAGAATAACAATAAACAAAACGTCCACATGCCATCAATAGTTCTTTAATAATTCAATATTGTGGAAGTAGAGCCACTCCACAATGATCATAGGCTTGCAAAACTCCTAAAAAGTAATCTTTAGTTATAATATAAATCGGCTTGTGTGATGATGTCATTCAATGTGGTCTAATTACAGCTAAAATAAACAAAATGATGGTTAATCCACACAAAATGTCCAACAGTTTATAGGCTTTGGCTTCAGTTTTGCATTCTGAAAGAGCAGAAGCTTTCAACAAAGTCCAATGCTGCTGCAGTTGCCCAAAATTTTCTTCTACCCCTGTGTATATACAGTGACCTACTCTCTGCTGTAAAACAGCTTCTGCTGGTGGAGCCCGTGTTTGGAGGATGTTCTGCCTTTTATGGGCACAAGCAAAAATTTTTATGTGGCTTGTGAGGACAAAGCAGAGTAGAGAGCTCCTGCATTGTATTTTTTTTCCTCTCTGGTTTTCCTGGGTTGACAAAGCAACACTTCATTGAAGTTGTTAAGATAATGTCAGTAGACAACAGGCATAGTACTATTATACAGGGGAAATGTCCCTTAACCACATCCAGACATAAGTAAGTGTTCACAAGAGGAAAGATGCAGTTGAAATACTTTTCATGACTTTTTTAGTTTAATTTTTGTGGAGTTTTTTTGTTAGTTTGTTTTGAATTTTTTGGTGTGTTTTTATATCATTATCATTATTCTAACAGGTCCTTCTGGTCAGACATACAATGGAAAAATGGTAGAAGACATAAAATTAACCTTTTGAATGCCATATCGCATCACTGGATTTCATTAGATTCTAGATTCTAGTGTGCAGTGGTTTATATTGCTTTAAATTAATAGAATTTAATGTTAAAAGGAGTATACTTTTACTCAATAATCTACACTGAAAACACAAATAAAGCTTTACATCTGAAGATTTGCCATCCCCTTGTATTTTTGATTACCTCAATCACTAGTAGCTTATTTTTATTAATAGAAAGTATTTGAGAAAACCAAGCAGTAATAACTAACAAATGTAGATGTCTTTTCATTCCTACTTACAAAGTAGTTAGAATTCATTCAAGCCATCTATAGTTACAGGGATAATATGTAAGATTATCCATCCTGTAACTACATTGGCACAAAAGAATATGTTCAGAATATAATGAGCTTAATAATTTTGATGATAAGCAGCTGGTGATTTTTGCCACCAATACCAGAAGAATTTTCGGATGGAAAACAAATGGTAAAAGAAGGAAAAACTAAAATAGAAAATGAAGATGAAGATTTGAATTAATTTTTTTATGTGTGACCGTTCTTTGTATCACATCTTTTAAGGGGTTTATACCTTGAGTGTTGAGAAAGCAGCACAATTATCTCATTCTTTGACCTCTGAAAATAATTTGTAGTTATCACTGAGGTCTATTCTTATTGTAGCATCAGTGAGGACAAGTTTACAAGAAAAAAGAGTTTTATGTTCTTGTACCATTTTCATAATTTTTCATCCTTTCCCACCATAATATGATTTTCATATTTTTGGAACTTGGGTTAAGATTAATGGCTTATCATCTGACAAACCTGAAGAAGACTTAGTCACTGTGACCACTACACGCAAAAGAAAATATAAATAAGAAAACAAACAATAAATCTCAGAAAAAGGTAAAAAAAGTAAGCAAATTAATAAAACCCCTCCTCACCAAAACAAAGAAGAGAAGACCATCTTATTTCCCAAATAATAACACAAATGGTTATCAGGTGTTTGAAAAAGGAACTGTTAAGTAAAAGGAGGTTATGAAAACATTAATCCCCCTAAAACAGTAGAAATTTCTTGTATAATTGAAATATTTTTAATTATTAAGATTGATGGGGTAAAATATATGAAAAATGATGCAAATTGCAATCTGTGTAAGGGAGCAAACTGGAACAGTTGAAACAGAATAATCGTGCTGTTTGAAAAAAGTGATGGTGCAAACGTCAAAAAGGTAATAAAAATAGAATGATGGAAATTTAGGATGCATACATTTATACAAGAACTGGCCACTGAAAGTTTATTTTATGATGAATGCTGGATTACTTGAAAAAAAAAAGTAATGGAATAGCAAAAGATTCTGATTTTAATGCAATGGGGTTTTGTCTTTTTATACTAATTTAAAGAAATTATTTAGAATGAGAAAAAGTCCCCTCAGGAACTGCATATAAGCTGAAGCTGCTTGGCAAACCTACAGATCAGATCCTGAGTAGGGAAATAGGTCACAATCCTATAATTATACATGAACACACCCTTTTTTCACTTGTGGTGGGAGTCCTAACTTATTTTAGCAATTTAAAATTTATATTCTGATAACACCTTGGGAACCGTTTATGGTCAGTAATGGAGCCAAAACCAAAAGTACCTTAGTCCTCACTCTGTTGTATTCTCATTAGTGATCATTATTTATTCTGACTGTAGTTTACAGCGGAGAGGAGCTGAGATAGTGTACCATTAAGGAAAATAATTAACATTTGCTTTTCTAGCTTGTCATGAATATGTCTTTTGAATATATGAAGAGATTCTTTCCGCCACATGTAACCTCTTCATCTTTTCATGACCTCTCTACAGCTCTGAACAGAAACCAGTACTTAGTTGATTTAGAGAGTGTGAGGGGGAGAGGAAAAAAGAGCTACTGTAAATATAACTCAAAAAATCATGACAAACTGGGAAGTTTAGTGATTCTGTGGTCTCAGTAGACAATGTTCTGTCTGGCAAAAGGCTTTGTCAGAAGAAAGCTGTTACCACGTATCTTGTGGTAATGCCTTTCACTCAATATCGGGATTTTTGTTTGTTTGTTGGGGTATTTTGGGGGTGATTTGGTGTTGAAATCAGTTTGTTTGGGGTTTTTTTTCCCCAAAGATTATGTGAATTATGTTCATAGGCTGTCCTGCCTAAAGGCAGATGTCACTCTAGTGGAAAACAAAGCTGGCCCACACAGTGGGAACACTCTTCCTGAATCAAATGTGGGCTTCAACAGCAGATAAGCTAAATTCTCACAGAGTTCATGAAAATTTGTGAACTGACATTGATTAATCAGCTCAAAGCACTGGTTTAAGGGCATGCTAGCCACAGCAGGGATACTACCTTTACTCCTTGCAAATCTACCTTTAACTGTTAACAAAACTGAATTTATTGGAGCTAAGGAAGTTCCCACCTCCGCATCACACTGACCAGAGTGATGTTTGTTCCTAGTCACTTCCCAGAGAAATAACAGCACTTCTATGTGGTCTGATCATCATCACAAGGTCAATAATTCATAATTTTAAGAATTATAACAGCAGATGATGAAGTTCTGTGGATATAAATCCTGTTCTCTGATGCTGTTATTTTCTGATTTAATATTTTAATGAAAACTTATATTGATGATTAACATAAGAAGATGCTTACAGTAGATTATTTTCCAAATTATCATAAATGTTGTATTCACTCTACAAATATAATTTTTTAATTTATACAAAATATGAAAATATTATATACTTTATAAAAAATAAATTTCACCCAATTACTTGAATAGGATTATTCAGCTAAGGAAATGGGATTAATTGTATTGATTGATTTGAATTATTTATATAAAGTAAAACTTGCAAGACTGGAACAAAATCCAAATCCTAAAAGTTGTCAGACATAGCTGCTCTGGATGCTGTTTTTTGCTACCATGAATGGGTGGAGGCAGTTGAATTTATACCAGGGCGTCAGCATGATGGTGACTGATCCAGTGCACAGCCGTCTCTACAAAAGAATCCAATGAAACCCTTCCTTGATCTAGCTCATAATTAGAAGCATGGACTCCTTCACACTGAAGACATTAGGAAGGATAATTAAATAGTATTTTTTGCTATTTCCTCCTGTCATTCCTCCTACAGAAACAAAATGTAACCTTAAGGTTCAGATGCAGCAGTGTCTCCTCATTATTGCAAATGAGTGTAGGCACAAAGCTGATAATTTTACTAACACATGTACTTGCATGCATTACCCTATTGGTTTCATAACTCTGTGTACAGGAGGGGACATGCATGATCAAAGCAAGGGATTGGTAACTTGCTCTGAGTTATTTATGTTCTTTGAAACAAGTCACTGTACTTTGAACAGATTTTTGTGGAAACAAGAAAAGCCATTTTTAAAAGTGCATAGTAGAAGGTGGAAAGAGGAGTTATCTTTCGCAATTTACCATTAAAATAATTTTCATCTCTGTAAAACCAAGAAAGATAAGACAGTTAAGCTTTGGATGTTGATGACTGGAACAGAAAATTTCAGCTAAATTCAAGTTACTGATCCCAAACTTTGAGACTAAATCTACCTACAGATAACAGTTTAAAGGAATCCAACTTCTCTAAGTTTCAGGTGTCTGTAATATTTTAAGAAACCTAGAGTGCATGGTGATGCAGTGTAACCACATATTAGCCCATCATGCTTTAGGATCAAAACATTTATTATACGTTTTTATTGACCTGAACCTGGAAGAGACCACACTTGCCACAAATTTTGAACTATTAACAGGGATTGTAACCTAGAACGAATCGTATTCCCTACGTATTTTTATGGTGTTTTTTCCCTAATTAAAAGTACATGCTTGAATAACCTAAATTAACATACTGACACTTTATAAATACAGGCTGGTGTAATTTCATCCCTGGAAGGTGAACTAGGATAAGTCTGTCAAGTAATACATGTAGGTGCAGATGAAACATGTACCAAACAAACCTCTGCGTGCCCCTTGGTGTCTAACCAGGTCCTAAGGAATAAAGGTTGTAACTTCAAGTCTTTCACAGTCTCTAACTGATATAACTGGAACAGGTTCAGCCTAGAGCAGCGTCTAATTTTTGTATTTTAAATAATTTGTTAATTTATTTCCATGTGTTTCTTCAAAGCATCTGTAACTTTGAAGTATTTTTTTAATTGGTGACTTGACAACAAATGCTATGAAAAGGCTTTGTTTGAAGAGCTCTTCTCTAAACTCATGTTTTAACACCTTACTTCATTTTACTGTGATGTACTTTCCCATCCATACTGAGAATTGTACAGGTGGAAGGAAAATTGAATTGTGCATGTCATACTACATGAAACTGTTCAATGGTATTGTAGAAAAACGCTACGTAAAAACAAAAAGTTCTCTACTGCATGTGATAGCTAATAATTCATAAAAGGACTAATGATGTATTTACATATATGGAAATTGAAAAATCAAGTGTCTAAACTTGAAAAATGCATCCTAACTTATGCCAGTTATATAAGACCAGATAAAGCATGTATTCACCTTATCAGCAAAAGTGACTGGTATTGAAGCTGCAAAGATAGCTGACTAGGTTCAAACCAACACAAAAAGACAAGCAAAGCACCAAAAGTCTAAGAACAGGGTACCTTGATATCAGTATCAGAGTAAGTAAATGAATAATTTTTAAGAAAATATTCTTCTGAGTTTGGAGAAAATTAACTTGGAAAAAAAAGTATGTCATTCTGATTCATTGTGGCAGAAGGCAGAGAGTGCTGGAGAAGAGGATGAGGAAAGAGATTTTCTCTATTGCTTGTAATGGCCTTTAGAAATCTACTGGGAACAATTTTGGTTTTTTAAACTAACTGCTCTAAACTGCCTGACTGCAATCCTGACCTATCATCATAGTAACAGATAATGTCATAACAGAGATCCATCACAATTTATTATCTAAATATATTACATATCTTTTACTCTTTTCTCTCAGTGTTCTCCAGCAGTCTGAAGCTGCTTTTGACGACAGTTCTGGAAAATGAAAAAGTCGTGGAATGTGTGGGAACCAAGAGCCTGGGACACTACTAAACTGTCATAACTTGAAAACTTTGTCATCCATGAAATAACACATGCCCCAGTTTATATTGCACTGTTTAGATTAGAATATAAACTGTAGCACATGGAAATTTCTTCCTATGCACTGTGTGCCAGTGCCTAAGATTAAAGTTGGAGGTTCAACTCTCCAAGTTAGGGACTACAAACCTCAAAATCCCACTCAGACATCACTTATCTTTCCTCTACAATTTAAAGAACTGATTTTTTTTACACTGAGGTTCTGCCATTGCTTTAAGTTTCTTCTCTGTATAATTCAGAAACTGGATAGCCTACAGTGCTTACCTTTTGCTTTTATTTTAATCATCCCTTTTTTTTTTGTTTGAATAAATAAATTGCGAATTAAAGACTGTGGAGTTCTGAATAGGAAACCAGAGTCTGTAAATACTGCAATGTGGATGTAGTGAAGTAACTGGTAGTAACTATATATTATCAGAGAAGTCTAGTGATAACTTGAACAGGAGTTAGAAATAGAAAAATCAGTTTTGTATGCTTATCACCAGCCACTACTTTGTGTCTCTGGATAAACTGCAGAGGCACAATTTTTCACAGGAGCCAAGTTGTAAAATAGAGATTAGAGCACTGCTCCACTTTTGAGAAACTCTGCAAGGTCAAAACCAGAAAATTTGCGAGTAGTTTGGAAGGTGACACCTCAGGTCAGGATTGTGCATTGTGCATTCTTAGATGCTTAGAAGGCAGCCTGATTTTAACTACTTCTCATTGTCAGGCCTCAAGGTAAAGTTTTCAACAGATAATTATGGCAAAAATTGTCCAGCTCTTTCTCATTCTGAGACTGAGAATTAGAATCATGTGGAGACCAGAAGTTACCTTCAGGAAAGGATTTTGAGGCATTAAAATGTGTATCACTGGGAATCAGAATTATCCCACAGAAATGCTGGTGTTGTTTGGGAAGAATAATAAGAAGGGATTATTGTCCTTATGTTTTCTGGTTGAGAAGATCTCTGTTATCAGATTTCATCGGGAAAGTATGTTTAATCACTGATCATGTCACTTCTTAGCTTTCAACTTTGGAAACTAAACTAGTCTTCTGATTTGTTTTTTTTTTTCCTTAGTAAGAGATGTTCTCCAGTCCTTTAATCATATTCTTGGACTTCTCTGAGCCATTTATAATTTTTCGTCATCTTTCTTTAAACATATAATTAGACACAATAATCTAGCACTTATGGCTCCATTGCCAGTACAGATGTAACATACTCTCTTCACTTATACTTGGCATTTTTTCTACTAAAACTTTCAAGGACTTTTGTATTCCACAATGAAAACTCATGTTCGAGTAATTATCCATGCTGACCTCTAAGTCACTCAATATTTCTCTCATTCCTTAGAATTCCCAATCCTGAAGAATGACTTACATTCCTTCTTCATAATTATGTTCTTTCCACTTGGTAATGTTGAAATACACATCATTTTCCCACAGTGTGTTTACCAAGAAACAGTTCATTCTGCATATGTGACATAGTCATTTTGCTGCTACTGATTCTCTTGATCTTTGTGTCATTAGAAAATTTTATAATAATATATTTACACTGTCTTTTCTCAAGTGATTAATTAAAAAGGCCAAATAGTATGTATTCAAGAATTAAAATATACAGCCTGACAGAAAAATTATTACTTTATGACAGTAATTTTTAATTTTAAAAAATACATAGTTTGTGTTAACATTTTAAATGTGTAATACTGCCTATCACTTATCAACATGTAGCATCATACGTTTCCTATTTTTTGCTATATATTTATCACTATCAGATCTTCCTTTTTTCTATCATAATTATTAGTTAATTAACTGATGCTCTCAGCTTCCTTCCACGTCTGTTGTAGCTAGCAGAGCTTTCTTCTGCAGCAGAAATTTTGACATTTTTTGCACTTTAGGAATTCCCAATTATCAGTCACATTTAATTACTTTCTCCCAATAGACTTTGCTCATAATTGTTATCGTGTTCACGAAGCTAGCTTATAACATTTAAATGAACTGTAAATATGGTGGAGGTTGGGATGCTTCAGACGTTATTGACTCCTCATATCTTTGCCCATATCCTCATATTTTTGCCCTGAGATTAATGTTTCTTTCTATGTGAAGACAATATATATTTGTTGTTACATTTTTTCAGATTAAATTTTACAATTTTATAAACTGTGTAAGTATTGAGGGGCTCCTTGCATTTGACTTCCAACATGTGTCAGTAAGAGTTGAAACCCCTGACATTAATACATCTTCTTCAACTACACATGATGTATTGGTCTTTAAGAAGTTGATCATCACATTCTTTAGTGTGATTTGGTAACCTGCAGCCACACATTTACTGCTTTATTCATTACCACAGCAACTTCTAATTGCTAAAGTTTATTTGTTTCATAAAGCTGATAACTTAGAAACAGTTAAAATTATTTTTAACATGTTGCATCTTCCGCTTCCTTTTTTCCCCACTGATTTTCCTATATAGGTTATAATCATCAATGGAAAGACTCCAGTAATGTGAATTTTATAGCATAATTTCATTTAGGAATGAGTGAGCTATTACAACCCAAATTCAGTAATTTTGAAGTAGGTCAAACTCATCTCAGACATGAGGAATTCCATTTTCACTTGTTTATTACCTAGACGGAAATTAAATAGTTTCTCCTTTATGCCCATCTGAGGCTTGGTGGTGGAGGATCCTTATTTCATGGTTTAGTTCTAGGTGTATAGGTGTATATGTATATTTTTTCACCTCTTCTCTTTCTTCTTATGTTTATCCCTCTTGGCTATTTTAGCCATACCATTCATGGAAGATTAATTCCAGGAAGCTCTAACAAGGGTACATCCTTCTTTTGCTGTACAAGGAGGTTATAACTTCTTCTGACCCTTGACTGCTTCTGCTCATGACATGAGATGAATCTCTGGGAAATGCTTTAATGTTTTTCTCCTTCAATCCCCTTGGAGGTCTCCAGAGTCTTTTGCAATTAGTCATATATCGTGCTATAAGTTGTAGCCATAATCATGTTTTTAGGACCACTTTAAGCTGCAAGACCTTTTCCTGGCTACCTCCAAAGAAAACTGGAGTAATTCCGGTCTTGTGATTGCATCTTCTGTCTTGGCTCCAAGGGAAAGCACAATATCTTTTTGTTGGCCTGCTCATCACAGTGTGCTTATTATGTTCTTTCTAGGACAAAATAGCAGTGTCAGGTGTTTTCTTTCCTTGGGTCATTGAAGACTTTTCTGTGTCCTTTAAAAACAGCTTCATGCCTGTTTGTAACCCTCAAATTCCAGCAGCGGAGGAGGTCTACAAAGTTCTACCTTCAAGGTAAAATATAGTGCATTCTTTGATGGTGTGTTTTAGTGAGGCCCAGGGACACAAGTTTAACTGTGAAAAAGTAACTTCTAATTGAGCAATGCCTATTCTGAGCAACACATGAGGTGAGTTCTGTGCTAAAAATAAAACATGACAGGAAATCCAGATGTTAATATATGTGAGTACAATTCAGATAAATATGGGTTATACTAAAGCACATACATGAATAAACATGACAAGCACATACATGAATAAACAGTACTTGAAGGATCAAATTAAGATAATATTGCTTCTTCAGCTTTAAATTCTGTATTCCCTTGTTTAATAATACTAGTGGTACAAAACTGTAGATTTTACATTGTTATTAAAAATTAAAAGTAGTTATTAAAAGTGGTTGCCATAGTTAGTATAGCTTTAATCAGGATAACACTTCGTAATTTTCCTCTAGAATCATTCGTTACTTCTAGGGAGGGGGTCAAAACTATGAAGAGTACTAACCACCTTGAGATCATTAAAACAAAAAAAAGGAGAAAGAAATTAAATATTTTCACACGTGAACAATTCTCTGTAGACTTCAAGACTCCCTTTCACCATATAGAGTCTCTAAGGCCTAGCATTTCATATCCTTTTCTTTCATTTTTGTATGGCTAAAACAGTGCATTGCAGTAGAGAATACCCAGTGATTTATCATTGCTGGTTTAATCAGGGAACTGCTCTTTCAGATAAACTGTTTGCCTGAAATGCTGTCCCTGATGTACTGTTAAGTTAGATTGGAAAAACAGTGGCAGATTCTGTTGCTCTTTTCAGGTTATAAACCTGATAATTTTCCTTTTCTTTGTAAGTCCTTTCTAAATAAATTTCTGTGTCTGCTTCTTACATTATTATCCAACTTAATCTTGTCCTAGAAGGTGGCTTAATTAGCTAACAAGCTGAATAGATGCCTAAACACTCAACTATTAAATGTTATTCTAACAATGTTGAATTTTTATTGTCAATTCCAGAATGCTCTGTAAAAGTAGGCTTTTCATGACCAGTCTTGCCTGAAAATGCAGGGGGTGAAAAAGAAGGTGAAACTTAAGGGTACAGTTTTTTAAAACTTTCGTTTTGTTCTGTAGATATGTAAATATCAATGGGGGTATAATTTTTCCCATCTTGGTGCATGCCCTGTCATCTTCTTAGCCAACTACTGACTATATAAAGTCAACAGAATACAAACTTTGGTTTATGTTGTTTTTCAATATGTCCAAATCTGATCTGCTGATACACACTCACTAAAGTCTTAACACAGTCCTGATTTGCCTTTACCTCAAATCCATACCAAGTGGGTTAAACTTCCCATACAGTCTTATTTCTGTAAGATTCAAAATCCCTTATGAACAATAAGTTTCTGCTTTTACTGCTGTAAGTGCTTACAAAAATTTCAGTTAAATGGCTAAGTAAGCATTGGCCCTAAAATGATTGGTGAGTTAAATGGTGTAAGGGAGAGTTTTGAGAATTTCCCTTACTGCTTGTGAGCTGCATCTTGTTTCTGAAGGCTGGCTCAGTAACAAGAAAATTGATGTGATCCTCCAGGTAATGAAGCTCTAAAGCCAAATTTTTAGCTACTGAAGTCTGAGAAACAACTCGTGAAGTCAAATAAACCCAGCTGACTGCCAGTTGCATACCCATATTCTTGTTTTCAGTGGGACTGACTTTGTTGTTAGAATTTAAATCAGTCCTTCTTTTCTAGCTCAGCTTTTAAAGATTTCTTTCAAATTGGTGCAAGTCCCTTCTGCAGATATTTTTCATAAGTTTTAACTAAATTGGTTTAGTTGGAGTCAGTAAATTAGAAAATTAAATTACTTAAAGGAATAAGAAACTCTTTTAAATATATTTTCATATAGAATTTCCTGTAAAGTTGGGCATTAAGCTATTATAGACCATCCAAAGGAGGGTCATGAGGACAGTGAAAGGTGTGGAGGGGAAGCTTTAGGAAGAGCAACTGAGATCACTTGGTTTGTTCAGCCTGGAGGAGATGAGCGGAGACCTCCTGGTGATCTTCAACATCCCCATGAGGGAAAGTGGAGGGACAGGGTCAGGAGTTGGACTTGATGATCCTGATGGGTCCCATCCAACTCAGCTTATTCTGTGATTCTATGAAATCTAGTTTAAAATGATTCAGCTCTTGCTGAACGAACAACAGCTAAATGAGGTGTAACTTTGTGGCACCTAGACTTAGTCACACATGTGAATGATTTAGAATCATGATGAAAAACACTTGAATTTACTATTATTTTTGTTTTAGACAGTCCAAAAAATACAGAAAATATGCATCAAGTCAGAAGCACAAAACACGTGCCAGATCTTTCATGCTGTGTTGAATAGAAAACAAGCACTAATATCAGGCAGTGTGGCTTTCCCCAAACCCCCAGTAGCATGTCTGCCACCCAAATTGAAAAAACGTGTGTGGTGATATCATTTTAGACAGCAATGCTTTTCCTGTAAAGCACTACTGCCTGGGAATTAATTTCAATGATACAAATAGGAGTTATAATAATAGTAAATTAAGGAGGGATTTTAATTTTACTAGGAAAGTGTCTAAGAGATGCTTAAGTCTCCTGTGTCATCTCCTTCATTAACGTTCAGTGAAATAGTTTTCTTGAATATAAATTACTCTTATCAGCAAATTAAGCTGTTACTAAGGAAAGGTGCACAGAAAGGAAAGGAACATAAAGCCAAGCAAATAAGAGTTTGGTCATCTACTCTAATAAGAGGTGGTTGAAATTGGTCTTAAGTAAAACCAGTTTTATGGAGTCACAGCTTTATAAATGGGTCAAGAAACATATTCTGAATTATGTGGGAGGATGTTACACTGAAATTCTGCATGGAACTTAAAGTAGGAAAGTTCTTTGTAGGACTAACATCAGATAGATTTGGTGCTCACTAATCTAAACAGAATTACACTAGATCTGAAAACAGTGATAGACAGAAGTTATCAGCAGCATATTTTGTAAACACATTGATTATTATAAGATTTCAGTATTAAACACAAGAGGAAACTTATATTTTTCTTAATATAGTGTTCTCTGAAAGCCTAAGTATCCTCATACTATTACCTTTTGAATGAACCTTAGACACTAGAGTGAAAATAATTAGGAAACTTCTTTTCTTCTCTGGGCTTTGGGTTTTCATTTCAGTATCTTTGTTCCCACTGACACTGCACTGAGGAATGTAGTGAGACCTCAATGAGCTATGAATCTGGTGCACCAATTCTAATACCCTTACAAGCATATTCTTTGCATTAACCTCCATAATCCCCTCTGAATAGGTTTTTTTTAGTCTTTGCCTCCTACACATTCCCTATCTGTTCCAGCAGCACCAGAAATACACCACTTGTCAAAGTGATCTGTCAGAGTAATGGTAATGTAATCATGGACTAATAATTGTAGATTGATACAAGTAACACTGTTTACTAGAAGTCTTCATTCAAAAAAAAAAAGGAAATAAAAAGAAAGAAAAAAAGAGTAGTTAGTTAATATGATACAAATGGGTGATGATAAGTTCCTTCCTATCCTACATACACTTCTGCTCCTTGTCAGAGAAAATACTTTCCACAAGCTGCTTCACCTGGCCTTGCTGGCATCTCACTCACTTTCCTGGAGGATGTGTGGGAGTTGCTGTCCTGTTTTCTGCAGAGAAGCTCAATACAGCTATTGAATTTGGTTTCCATGGACAAGACTGCTAATCATCCTGTGCCTTAGAGTTGTGCATCGACATGAAAAAAGAATTCCAAAATCTACCAAGAAGAATGATTAAATGTACTTGTAATATTGTTGGTTTTCTCTTCTGCTCATGTGTACTGTTATTCAAATGCTGAGAGGGGCACTGGATGACTCAGACTCCAGGGAAGTATGCATGAGTTTCACGCCTACTCTTTAAGGCAGTAAAGTAAAATTGATCTTGTTGTCTTGTGCTGTCATTTATCTCACTTCCTACTTCTCTTTCTCACTCATTTAATTTCCTCCTGCTTCTTTCTGCTTGATATGGCATGACTGACTGGGAAGTGTACATGAAGAGTGGACTTTAGGTGCTGAATGTCCAGTGCATAGATCGCTGCATGTCAGTGAGTATAATTCACTTCTGGATGTGAACAAGATCTTTGCACAACAGAAATACTATAGCAGGCATACTTTTAAATAGATTTGTCATGTTGATAAAAACATTAAAATATACCCAAACTATATTTCAACAAGAAAAACATATGGTTTTATAGTCTTAATGTAATACTGAAATACAACTTCTGTGCTTTTATTGTGACTCAGTTCAGCTCTGCAGTTCCTGCTAATGTTGTGTAGTTATGTGTTAATTTTTAGTGTGCTTCCAGCTGTAATCACTCTCATATAAAAAGTCAACTGCTACAAAGCTGGCATGCTTCTGCTGTTAGTATTTTGAATCCTAACACACTCCACATGGGCTACTCCCATGCCATTGTCAAATATTTGTTCACATCAGAGTTGTGTGTTTAATTATTTTTCCAGTACATCCATAAAGCTTGAAAAGGAATCCTTCTGCAATGAAGTAGTGTGAGTTGTTCATTACTATCACCAAACCAAACAACTTCTGGCTCAGATTCTCTACTTGGACCAAAAAAAAAAAAAAATTCTAATTTGAGACAACAAGGAAACTCATTTGAGTATATTTAACAAAAGAAAAATAGTTGGTGGACTTACACAGAACTCACAAAATAACAATACTTTCAAGTTACAAAATAACTCATATTCACAGCATTTCCCTATGCTTATGGAAGAACATAGGTTCAACATCCTGCTCTGCTTCAGGAATTTTAAATCTGAGAATGTTCTCAATCGTCCTGTTTTATATCTGAGATTGAGCTATTTTAGGTCTTTTTCTGTTTAAATTACTTCATTTTGTGTAAGCTACTTGGATATTCTCTAAATCAGAGGCTGTATATCACATCTCTAGGATAAGTACCCTAAATACAGTGCAGCAGATGAATAATCTCACCGTCCTGTTTTGTGCTTCAGTGAACATCTGAATGTTCTGTATGGATGAACAGCTTAAAAGTGTTACCCAACACAGAGTCTTGAGAGTTAAGAGTTCAAATGACTGCTCTTACACAGATATTAATTTTGTAATTCATATTTTTGCAGCCTATTTCAGCACTTTAGCACCAACTCCTCTTATTGGGAAGGTATTCAGATTGTGCATGAATCAGCTGACTTTGGTGTCCACCTGAAATATAGGAAACCAGTTTTCCTCTCTATATTTCAACTATGAAGAAATGTCAGCAGAAAGAGTTGAAACTGAGTTTTTGCCTCCAGTATAGAACCCATAACTCAGCCCTACGTACATTCTCTTTTTTCCCTCATATGGTTACAAAGTTGTACAGCAATGTCATGGAGAACAGACAACACACAGGCTCCATTCTTGCTCATGAATCCTCCTATGAAACCCTTGAAACAAATATAGAATGATTTCTTTTTTTTCAAATTTAGAGACACAACTTTGAAAGTTTATACTCTGTTCCTCCACAATTTCACTGCAGAAATCCATGTGGACTTAATCTTATCTGCCCATGGGGACGAAGGGGATGATACAGTTTACTTTACTTCTTTTTTTTATAGGTCCTCATAAAAGTAAGCACTATGTCAAATGTTTGAAAACTTGGGGATCCAATCCTGTTGTAACCTATATTGGTGCAGATTTGGAACCACTTTGCTAGAGTTTCAATGACAGAACTGTGCCTATAAATTTCTCTAAGTGCCTGAAAAAGTATGTTGCCTAAGAAAGAAAAATACAGTCTAGTCAACTAATCCTCCACTGTTGTCTCTGCTAAAAGAATTCTTTGTTTGCCTATGTTATAGTAATAATTTAGGTAATATGCAGAAACATTCTTAGACAGTTGAACGTGACAGACTCTATTTTCAAGCTCTTAGAATATTTCCTGGGATTATTTTGGAAGGTGTCAATAGTCCACTCAGAGAATTTCCAGACATGTTCAGAAGCTGGAACTTCTTGTGTACTCATTTCAATAGTTTGCATAGAGCCAGCCTATTTAGAGGGGGAGACATGGATGAACGCAGTTAGAAGCTTTTCTGGATCACTCGACCTCTGAGTAAAAAAAGATTCCAGACTGTGTTTAACTTAATAACTAAATTAATATGCTATGGTCATATTCTACACTCAGAAGTCAGTTAAAAATTTCCCTTTCTTCATTGTCAGATCATTTAAAAAGAAAAAACAAAACAAAAGTAACCCCCAAAAGTTTGGCGTATATCATGTATTTTCTAATGAAAAATGATTGGAGGTTTTATAACCATATGGCATGCAAGACTTCTTTATGTCTACACAAAAAAGCAGGGTCCATCCATTTGCAAAGCAATTTACATCACAGCACATCTTAATGTCAGCCAGTGATGCTGCCTGCAGAGGTCTGAGAGTCTTGTGACTTCCACAGGCATCACACTGGTGTCTGAAAACAGAACAAACCCTCTCACAGTGATCTTATGGATGAATCTCTGTAAATGTGCATTATAATATCTGAAGGATAATAGTTCCTTGTCTTATCATTGTATGAGATAGATTTAAGAGAAATATGTACGAATGTGTTTAATTTATTCTAGTTTGCCACCTTCTGTTGGGTTTCCTTACAGCCTTCCACTGATAAGGCAATAGGGGGAAGTGAAGGGAAGGCCACTGACAGAAGTGTTAACAGAAGCACTTCTGTAATGCTTCAGTCCTACAAAAACACATGAACAGCACATAATTCTGTTATCCATTCACCTGTTCCCTTTAACACTGTACAATCAGAGAAAAAGTCTTAAGTTTGTGTTAAAAGAACAACTTTGCTTATGTCAACAAGAAGGAGAAGTTGGCGTATTTTTAGGGATAAAGTTGCATTTTGATTCTTGGAAGATGAGTATAAAATACCTGTATGGACATTAAATGTCTGATTTACAGGGTTAGAAAGGAAAGAGAACTCATGATCTATTGCAAGATTCTTTTCCTGTTGAGGGAAGGGGTACCTCTGCACTCCCAGGACATCAGCAATCTTCAATGCTGCCTGGTTATTCCACCTGTTCTCACACAAATTCTGTAGCTATGGGAATACATTATCTTGTGTTTTCAAGGCTCTGCCATTTTGGCCTTGGCTGAAGGTACAGATGCCTTTTATAGAGAAGGTAGGGCTTTTATATATGATTTTTTCTGATACTGGTCATGCTACAGATAATTTTAAGAATTGGAGAAGGGGTAAGATCATAGTGATCTTTTTGAAACACAATACAGATGCATTTGAAAAATGGTTTTTAGTCCTTCTTTGAGCATCAAAGCCTAGGACAGCAAAAAAATTCAAACAAATAGCATATATTTGAAATATGTGTATTCAGGCTTCATTAAAATGATCTAAAACTCTGGGTATGCAGTTCCAATTGACTTAATTGGGAGCTTAACCCTAACGTTAAACCCATTCATATTTCATTGCTGTTGTTTTTACATTTAAAGGGGATCCTACCCAAGCCCTCAACACCCCCCAACCCCCACCAAAAAATAAAATAAAAGATGGACCAAGAAAAAAAGCTGTAGTTACAGCACAAAATAATAGAGTGAAATAACTTTCCCTATTGCAAGAGCGCCTTTGTTTTTATGCTATTTTTGACAAGGCAATAAATGCTTCTAAGCACTTACTAAAATTAGTAAAATTGTAAGATTGCACAGGAACATGAAACAATGGTGCTGAGAGATCTTTGCAGTTTTTTGTCTTTCAGGCCTTTATCAACCTCCAGTTTTCCAAGTTGTACTGGAATGCCAAATATGAACTGAAGAGTTTCCTTTTGTACTTTATTTCAACTTGTCTTTTCATGTAGTACTTAACTTTCCCTAGAAAGCCAAAAAATTCCAGATGACAGGCAGAAGACATGGACATTAATATAGATCATTCCTAAGAAAACTGATTGGGGTACTTATTTAGCCAGTTCTAGTGAAAGCCACAGCAGTTACAAATAGAGATCTATGTTTATACAATAATTTATGGTTCTAATAATGTCACTTATATGAATAACATGTTTCTTATAAACTGGATAATAAACTATATGCTAAGACCATAGCAGGCCAATGGCACATTAGTTCCTGCATTTTTAATCAAATGTGACTCTAGGGACTAGGCACTACAATCCTGATTTTACATCCTTTCATGGCTGGGCAGGGGGTGGGGGAGGGAAATCACCTCAAATCATAAAGGGAAAGTGTAGAGCAATATTGCTTAGCCTGAAAGCTCACTGAATCTTTCATTTCTATGTCTTTGCATCACAGGAAGGAGAATATAAAGGAACTGTCATTTGGAAATGAATGACCTTTGCTTTGAAGTAATAAAAGCAAAGTTCCTCAGAATCCTTCCAGATGAAAGATGCTGTATAAAGGTAGGATTGCTAGTGGTGGTTTGCAGTTGCAGTGACACTGATTAGTTATGGGATATAGGGAATCTGAGGAGGGATTTAGAATATGTGAACTAGTTTGGCAAAAGCATTTTTGGATATTATTGCTTTGCAGATCCAAACACATTAAATCCGTTAATAAATTCTTTATAAAATCTTTCTGGAAAATAATTACTCTTGAATTTATTTATTACTGTCTAAGCCTGTGTATATCTGGAAGGAAAAAAAGATGAATCATTTAGAAATGGAACACATGTTTTGTGGAATTTTTCATATGGAAACAAAAAACCAATGTACTCTGTCCCATCTTACTGCTCTGAAGTAGTTGTAATTCTAGTCCTAAGCTGCATTTTTACAAATCTAAATTGACACAAATCATTCAGGTATAAAGTTTAGTATCTTTTCTTTACAGATTGTTTACTAAAAAAATATTACTATCAACTAATTTTCTTATTGTTTCACAAAGCTCATTGAAAAGACTACGATTGAACTGATAAAACATTATCCAGGAAAACCTTGATTCTGATGAAGATTCATTTAAAAGAGAAAGGAGGAATAAAATACTGTTTTTGTAATATTGTGTTAGAAATTTCTGCATTATTTCTTTCATTTTTCTAATTTCAAAACAAATGAGGTAAGTAAGGCCTTGAAAATAGTTCAGTGTATCTAACTGAACAGAAGGTGACACCTAAGTCTGTTGTAAGTGTATAATCCACAAGGATATGTGCCTTATTAGGACAAAAAGTAATATCCATAGGTAAAGGAAACCTGTTTTAAAAGTAAATTTTAAAACAAGTTTGTTGCAATATCTACAGATAGCATATTTGTAGCATTTTGTAGCTCTAAACTAAGGCTAGAAAAATGTGACTGTAGTGCATATTGCTTCTAGAAATTTCTTGCCTGACCTCCTAATATAATTTCATTGTAGTTCACAGGATCTCAGAGTTTGTGCAACAGAGAGTACTTCAGAAACAGTCAAAAATTAACATTGTTTTTTCTTAAAAAAAAGGAAAATGTGGTTTTGTACCTTTTTTTGACTTCTTATTGAAAACTAAATTTTTAATTCTTTTTTAGTTGGTTGCTGACTATGTAAGAATCCTTCAGAATTGCCAAACCACAGTGGATAATCTTTCATCCTCCATCTAAACAGCTTTCTGAGCTTATGAGTTTTTAAAATCAGGATTGTCTCTCAGAGAACCTCATGATTTTACACCAGAACCAACAATGTAAGTGTTGTAAATGTAATTCAGCTGTTACTTGATTAAATTGTTCATTTCTTCCTGGCAAGTAGCTGTTGTTTAGTTCTGTAGGTTGGTACCTACTGAGCTGTCATGCCCCACAGTGGCATAATTCAGTTAATTTTTATTCCTTTCTATCTAGATACCTGCTGTTCTTTCCCAGCTTCTTTCTTCTGCTTCATTACCCAAGCAACACTATGAAATCTGTGTAGAGACAATAAAGTCAATTGGTCAGAAAATAGCTCTTGGTTTCCCTAATGCTGCAGGTAAGACCAGGGTATTTCTTTCTACAGGATTGTCAAAGTGCCATGCTAGAAGGACAGGAGAGCGCAAAAGGGAAAAAATATATTTAAAAAATTTAAACTTAAATAAGCTTAATTATTACCTCTTGGCTTCCATTACCTCTTCATTCTTCTTAAACCAAAATATTTCACCCTAGTTCATTCATCACTGTTTCAGATATTTTTGCAAGGGTAAATAGCCTCCCTGTAGCTGAGCTCATCATGTCAGCAATGAAGTATATTATTGCATCAATTAGAAGAGATAATTTATGGGAAATGGAAGTTCAGAAATTGAGAAATTTTCTCTTTCAGCAGGATGCCTTCCACCATAAAGTAGGTTATAGTTTGCATCTGAAGCAAGGCCAAACACATGGGTTTGGATTGAATCCATGCACCAATAATTGTCATCCTATGTTACTAAAAACTCTTTGACTGGAGATAATAATTGATTTGCCATTATTTTTCTTCTCTTTTGTGTGTGACACATCATTACTGGAAGCCTATTCCCTTTGCCTCATAATTCAGATTCTTGGCACACTACATTGAATTTTATGGTTAAGGGTAGTGCAAATCATTCACAGCTGTCTGTGGGTTAGGTGTTCTCTGGGCTTAAAAATAGTCAATTTGGTGTTGCTTCAACCAAAAATTGAGAATTCCAAGTCTCTGACTTAAACATGCCAATTTTCATACCCAATTTTCTTCTTTCTTTACTATTTTGGACGTGTGGCTGACACTTTGCAGGCAGTGTTGTCCAAACACTGATGTCTGGAGCCAAACTGGGTCTGAATTAGTAGTCAACAGATATTGCCCCAATGGGAACATTAGTTTAATTTTCCATTATTGTACTCTTTCTTCAACAATATAGACTTTAATTTCCAATCAAGGTAATAACCATAACAAAAGATTTGAATTAATGGTATTTAAAATTTGGAATGGTGTAGTTGCAATGGTTAGTTGTAAAACCTTTAAGCTGACATTTTAAAATTTGTCTGTGCTCCACCAGCAGCATTTATCCAAATAGATGATTTCTTTTTTTCCTTGTGTTGCCAAATTGTAAGCTCTATTTCTAAGCAGAGATATGATAATATAGAATCCACTTACCATCTATGAATCAATATTTTGGCATCTGTTTGGGTGTTAAAAAGTCCATTTGGACTTAACGCATCCAGGATATTTTGTTAGGCCTTATTAAACACATTCTAGCTTGTCTTTTCTCTGATGTTCAGTGGAGCTGTCGGTTCCCCATTTCTGTGCCTGAGATCCAACATCAGAAGCAGTAAAGCTGTGGATCATTTGGCAAGAACCCACAGCATGCAGGATGCCAGCTGAGCACAGCCAGCCCGGACTGTGGCTAGAGCTAGCAAGAAATAAAACCTGCTCTGTTGGGTCCATGCCTGCTGCAGAATCTGAACTAGTAGCAATCTGAATGGAGATTTATAGCTAATATCTGCTGCCTTGACACACTTCAGGAAGTGCAAAGAAAATTACACAAGGCCCGAAATGACTTACAAGTCAATGAAATGGGGTCCCATGTTCATTGTTTCTTGGTGGCTCCTGGTCAAGCTTGCTCTGATTACATGATAAAGGACAGGCTGAGTGGTTTTGTGGGTTGTATTTTAAACTCTCTGTTCTACCAGCATGATCTGTGATGTAAAAGTCAACTTGTGGTCTCTCTGGTTCTCATATCTTCTGGAATTATGAAGGTTCTTGGGCTGAAACTTAGTTGCTTGAGGTTTCTGTGACAGAAGAAAAACATCAGACTTGTACATTCCTCTTAGGGAATCTCTGAGAAGTTTGAATTCTGGGGAACTTCTGAGCAGTTTGAGAATGGTGAAATATTTTCTCTGTTGAACACTCTGTCAATTAACCTAAATTAACAAGATTCCTTACAGGCATCTTTCAGGAACCTAAATGAGAGCAGTATATGCCATCTGAAGAATTGATTACCAAGTCATTTGGTCTGTAAAGCAACTCCTACAGAAACAGAGTGAATTATAGTAAATGTGTTTTTAAGCTCTTCTACTCATAAAACCCATAATAGTCAGAGCAAATATTTATTGACAGCATGATTCTTTTTTGTGCACGATTTATAAAAAAGACAAATTTCAATACCAGAAGAAAACAGTGCCTTTGTATATAAAGTGAGGAGAAAGATGTATATCACTCTAGGACCATGCCTATTAATTTTCTCAAGGGTACCTTTTATCATGGCTTTTCAGTACCTGTATTTGAAACAAATAAATCACTTGAAAAATTTCTAAGACGGGAAAATTATTGCACTGTTCCCTCTATGTGTGCCTAGCTTGCATCAACGATGGCTCATGCTTCAGTGGATTTCTTATTGAACTCTTCAGTTGGTAGTTGCCATGATTTAGAAAGCCATCCTTTTATTTAACAAAGCACATTTCAAATACGCTACGGTCTTCAAGATCATTATTAAAGATGTTGACATCCTGCTTTTCTTTCTCAGCAGATTGCTGACCTCTTAATGCCTGACAAGCTCTTTTTCTTTCACGGGTATGAGCATCTTGCTTTAGACCATAAAGTGTAAAATATTCTAAACAGATGGACATAGCAGTACAATGGTCTATTGAAGTACAAAATTATTTAAGATACTTGAGATTTAGTCTTATTCATCTGCATTGGAAATTATTTCCCAATTTAATCAAAAGTTCTGTTTATTTGCAATCCAATAAAAAGAAAGAGAATTTGGCTGCCATTAGTCTAGGGAATTTACAGATAATTCAACTTACAGAAATGTATGAAAGAGAAGGGAATAACACATTTGTAAACAAATTAACAGTCACTATTGAAGAAAAATGCAGAACTAGTTAGAAAAAACCCCATGTATTGAAATATAATTTCATGGTAAAAATTTACAGAAGCTTTTTTGATTGAAAATAGCTTTAGGGATTTTCAGAACAATCATTAATAACAATATATTTAGTCCCAACATATTTCAAAGAGTCTATTTAATTTGTAAGAATAAAAATCTCCACATCTCTCTCATAAAATAAATATTTCATAGAAAATAGGTTATGATGTATATATGGAAAACAGGTGACACTGTTAGCAATTCAAGGTAGAAATTCAGTCTCAACACATCATATCCCCATTTAGAACTTTGGCCAAGAGGTCAAAGAGGTCTACCAAGTATTGTAGACCCAGGATCTCATGCTGCTTTTCCTTGTAAGTGCAAGTCAGAGCAATGTAGAGAAACAAGCAAACATTCAAAAGACAGAAAATAAAAAAAAGAAAGAAAAGAAAGAAAAGAAGAGAGGGGGGGAAATAAAGAGCAACTTTGAAGCATTTTCTTTCATCCCCATGTGGATCAGGACCACTCTCAGAAATTTTTTCTTTTCAGGCTGCACTCTTACTCAAAGCAGCTGGATAAACAAACTGTTGAGTCATGAAAAAAGAGGAGAAGGTATATCAGCGAACTTTAATCATCAGAGTTGAAATTAGCTCCCCAATAATCTGAGAGAAAGGAAAAGAAGACACATATAAATGATATTCCCTTTCCCTTTATTTCTTGTTAAAATCTTGCTAGACATGCCATTGTTTCTACCTGCCTGCAACTGGAATTCAGGATTGGCATTGAAAATTCAGTGAACTTCGGAAAGAAGTATTGCAGTTCTTTCAGAATTTAGCTGAAATCAACATGGGGTTTAAAGTTACAGTCTCATAAATCTTAACAGCAATTTATTTATTTATTTTATATTGAACAAATAATTTCAAGTTCTTAACACCACCACATAAAGAAGATAAATAATCAATTGTGCCCTCAATGAAAAAAATATTTTGGGACTATTGAAAAAACCCTGCTTCTTAAAAGGGTGTGCTGGCCCAGCCCTCAGCTGATTCACAGTGTTTTACTGTTGCCATAAATATCGTGGTGCAGAACATAGAAAAGTTCAAAGAAGAGCTGCATATTTGTGCTCTGATCCAGTAATGGGACAAAGGCAGTCAATAATCAAAGCAAATGAAGGATGGTTAGTATATTCTACAGGACTTGCTCACATTCTTGAAGCATTAGTCTTCAAATAAATTACTGTGATAAACCTGTAATAGGGACCCTCCTTAACAGTTACATCTCTGTGAACAGCAGAGAGAATGGCAGAGCATTAAGCTAACAAATGTTCTACATTAAAACTTCAGGATCAATAACATTTTTAAGATGTTATCAAACAAAGCATTCAGTGTTAGAAGTAACAGCCTCAGCCTTATGCAGACAAAAAGTGTAACAGCCTCAGTGTCTCTGCAGAAATGCAGTTGCAGAGCCAAAATTCCCATTGTTCCTTAATGTTTATATTGCACTATAATGAAAAGATGCTCAATAGGAACTAAAATTTATTTCAGATGGACTTAAAAGGAAGAAAAGATACATATAGGTCCTATAATAACCCTTTTCTGCTCTGTGAAATGAAGCTGTCTTCCAAGTGTGGAATACAGTCTTTCTACTTGGTGCTCTTAAGGGAAGAAGGAGATACTTCCATGGCAAGGTTGGATGGGTCACTGGAATGCTGAAGTGGGGGTAACACGTGCCATGATTGTCTACCAGCTGCAAACATCCAATATTGTCAGATTAGTGAAGCATTGCTGCTTCAGTCCTCGGAAGGAAAACCCTTTCCAGCTGCTGGAATGAATTGATGGAATAAGATTAATTAGAAGGAGAGAACAGTGTCAGCTTCCTGAGACAGAGACAGCTGAGCTGTTCTCGAGATGAGATTATGTCCTTTTCTAAATGACTTAGAAGTCTACATGGAAATGCATGAAAGATTAAATTTGTGTACGGTGCAAAAAAAACCTATAAACTGTGTGTGTAATCATTTGGGGTGATTCAGTTCTGGATTTAGAAACCTAACTGGAGACATCTCATGTTCCTTAGGGATGTCTCCATATATGGCCAAGATGTCCAAGTTCCCTTTGTAGTCAGCACAGACTCATTGATGTACTTAGAGTCTGAAGAACAATAAGGCTGTGAAAATCCAGTTTCTACCCTTGCAGTCAACATTTCTCCCCTATTCAGCACCCAAAATTTATCTCCTTCATTAAATAGATAGAAGCTACTCTAGCATTAGACTCTCTCTTTGTGGTCTTTTTAAACAGAAAAACGATGACAATTTCTAAAACTAAAAAAAAATATATATATTTTTCCTGTATGCTTCTCTGAAATTTTACCTGTAATCAGGAAAATCATGACAGGTCTAGAAAGCTCCAAGGAATTATTTTCTAATTTATGACTGAAACAGAAAAATCCATCTTTGCTTTATCTTCTTTCTTTCCCTTCCACATTCCTGCCTTCCTTTCTTCCTTTCTTCTTTCCATTGCCAGTTCATTCTTTCACTTCTTTGGCAAAAGATAAAAACATGTTTGTCCAGACCTCAGTTTTAAGTAGTCTGGTAATCTTTCTGCAAAATATTACCATCTTAATCATATTGAAAAGGTCTTGGACTGATTAAAAATTCAGGATAATGCCATGCAAAAATAGTTCAATTGACTAATTCACTCACTGACTGATAAGAATCACTCACTGGTGATTTTCCTTGTCCAGGAGTTAGTACACAGGAAACAGGGCAAAGTACAGCACCTGAGAAAAACATGTTCTGAGGAGGATGGTTCAGTAGTAAAATTTAAAAAATGCATAAATTCACATTTGTTTTTCAAAGCTAGAGAGTAGGAAGCTAATAAATTTTAGAAGCTAAAATTAGAACCCATATAGTTCCTCAGGTATGGCACTAGAAACAGATTTTTACCCTGGCCATTGATTCACACTCCTGACTGCACTTCATTTTCCTCAACTTTGAAAAGGAGATAGTGAAACCCTATTGTCCCATGGAGTCCAATTTTAATTGGAATGAGAAATCTTTTGATGTGTTTACTATTTCTGTTTCCAAGATTAAAAAAAAAAAATTGCAAAATTTAATTTTTTCTCACGTTTCTCAAATCTGACTCTGGTGCTGTATAAATTTAAAATGGATAGATGTAAAAAGTCAAATTCACAACCTTCAATCCTCTCCCTTTTCCTCTGGATGGTATCACTAACTTTTGATCAGAAAGTAGGCACATACACTTTCTTATTATACAAAAATATAACTTTTGCTTGACAGTAAAGAATGAGATTCAGAAAACTGCAATATCTCAAAAGCCTGTGTTAATTTTCTTAATTAAATTCTGTCTCACTTTAAAGGTTACAATGTCTCTTTATTTACAGAACAGCTTATTCATTCAGCTCTTTTTTTTCCCTCTTGAGCTTGTCAGAAGCTGTTAATGTTGATACAGTTTGACATTTCGCCCAGACTGCATCAAACCACAAACCTGAAAGTAGAATGTAGCCATTAACAATTTAATAACCTGTTGCAATACTTAATTTTTTTCCACATCAGCAGTGTCACACTTCATAATGGTATGTTTTTTACCTTTACTGAATGAGACGAGACTATTTTCTTTACGTGCCATGGTTTTTAAATGTGCTTCAGAACCGTAACTAGTCAGAGGTTGAATTTTTGAGTGCCAGCCTATTGGAGATGTCAGAATCTATAAATATACTTGAGCTGAGGTTTAAGTGAAAGTGAGTTTTGTCTGAGGAGCAGACATGAAAGTCTTGATTCAATGTAGTAGATAAGCACAGGAATAATCTGTAATATGAAAGCCTTTGACATCAGTGGAAATGCTTTCACACATAAGCTTGGGGTATGATAACATGGTTAAATATTAAATTTCTCTTAATATCTTAGTCTTGGTAAAAGTCAATGAGGCCTATAGAACTATTTCACTGGTTTCAGCAAGCTTTGACTCTTACATTGTAATTGGAAATACGAAAAGTTTGTATGGAACCAGGTTTTTAGAACAGTTTCCATAATCAGTGTGCAGGAGTAACTTTTGGCTATAGTGATAAGTATCTCAGGCAAACCATGGCTAAGATAAAGTGCATGTTATTTCTAATGGCAGATTTGCCAAGAAGATTGAAGGCGACATGAATATTTTCAAAATATTTTGCACTCCAAGAGTGCGTGGGTAGAGCAGAAATGTCTGGAGAGGCTGTACAATATTTTCTCAGTGCTTAATATAGTCATGCTTGAGCAGGCAATGGTGTAGCTTTCTTCTGCCTTTTGGAGTGTCTTTTTTCCCTGATGATACTTATGGGAAACTTTTATAGACCATTGGTAGTCCAGCAAAGCCTGTTGCACCCAAATATAATCCAGTGATCACAGTCCATTTTCCAAATATGAAAACTTCTGTAGTCTGAAGGAGCTCATGTCTCTGCATTGTTTCAAATGCATTTCTATAGACTAACATCTGATCTTGGTTATACCTCTATAAATTCACAATAACTTAATTGGTTTTCATAGAATTCTTGCTGGTTTATATTGGTCTCAGTGCATGCTTTGGCCACACTAGAAGAAAATCTAAAAACTCTCCTTCCCTTCTAGGATGGGAAAAGTTTTAAATACAGATTTTTAGGTACACTTAAAAAGATTCTACTCCTTTCTTGTCACTGGATCTTAGTGTGATGCTGGCTGCTACATAAAACTCCATCATGATATCCCTGTCTTCTCTAACTACATATTTGTTTCTTTGCAACTTTCTGTTATTTATGCTGCTTGATAATCTACCTCCTTGTGTCTTTTTTTTTTTTTTTTTTTTTTTTTTTTTTTTGCCTCGCTATAAAAAATATAAGAAATTTTCTTTTTGGATTCTGCTGAGTGGGCATCCTTCTTGTACAAAGAAATCTTTCTTCTTTAAGAAGTAAAGAGTGCCAATATTGCTACAGAGAAATAAGTTTTCTTTCTTTCCTAGAAGAAACTAGGAAAAAACCTTGTCAACCTGAGAGATATTATAACAAATTGTCTATGTAGAATACTTGTTTAAGCTTTCAAAGTAGAATCATTTTTGACTTTTATTTTACTGTCAATCTGTTCTTTCATATTTTTTGTGCTTGTTTTTGGTAGAGAGCTGTGAAATCCTCTCTAGAGAATCTCTGCAATGTCCATTGTAGCGTCCTTATCTTAGCTGTGAGATATGCAGAAGGGCATGTTGGTTGCAAAATTTCCTTGGGTTTTACAGACTTGCACTCTTGTACACCAGCATCACTGCTGGAATTCTTGTACTTTCTGTTTGCAATCAGTCTTTGTAGGGGTAGTTAGCACAGAAGTAGATGGCGGAATAAACTCTCCCAAGAGATAAAATAACCCTGGACTATTTTATTTAAAGAACTAGAGATGAAGGTCATAATTTCTTTCAGTAACTTCCTCACAAATTGGTGTATTGACCTATAAAATACTCATTTTCATTTGTGCAAAAACATTTACTGGATCCTGCCACAAAAAGCTTTTTATTAGGAAGCATTTCCACAACTTCTGAAATGAGATGTTGAGACGAGATTGCATGAGTGTATCTCTGTGTTTATACTAAAAAGGCAGTTCTAGATAGAAGTTTAAACTCATGACTAAATATAGGTAGCAAATTAAAATTCTTCCATTCACTTCTTCAATCATTATTTTCCCACCTGCTGAAAATCTTATCAAAATTTGCCCCAAAATGCCTTCAAGTGTACGGGATAGCTCAAATCAGCTGAGAAAGCTATGAAACTTCAGTTTAAAGATCTTTTTTTTTTGTTCGTTGTTTTTGTTGTGGTGGTTTTGTTGCCATGTTTTCCTTTTAGATCCAGTGTGATTTGCCTTGAATTCCTGTTTAAAAAAAATCTAATTCAGCATGCAGGTGCTGTAAACATTCGGATGATGTGCCTGGAAAGGCATTCAAGAATGCACAGTGCAGTTCCGGAATTTTAGTACAATTGTATTTGGTGTTCACTATGACCCCCTTCAATAACTCTTCACAAATTTGAACCTTATTTTACAACTCCATTTTGTCTAAGAGACACTGGATCTCATTCAAGGTTGTAGCACAGCTGATGGCTGCTGCAGGACCAATAAAATACGATGCATGCTTTAGATGTGTTTTTCTGACAGCGCATTCCTTCAGGATTTAGCAAATTTGTCCATTGTTTTACAACTCAGTTTTGTGTAACACACAGGACCTTGCCCTGAAATGGGATGCACATTCTCGGACTGCTTTTTATATTTGTACAATTCTGCCTTTATAGCACCTTGATAACATTATGGAAGTGCTGTAATCTGATGTCAAGAGGAATTTTTGTGTCAGCTGAGAAACAGCAACACCTCAAGAACATTAGGAGAAACAGACAATATGATGTATCTCCTCTTGTACAAACGGTGACATCTAGAGTTGCCATTAGTATTCCCTAATATGCAACAAAGTTAAAGGTTATCATCTGCTGCAGATTTAATGGATTGCATTAGAATTACAACAAATGACCCTTGCAGCTCCTTTAAACTTGATCGATCACAATATAATTGTCAAGGCGGGCTAGCAATTAATTTTCATTAGTCAGGGAAGTCATTAATGCTTGCTGTTAGGGAAAATGACTATTAAATTGGAATGGAAGGGATTCAATCATTTTTTACAATTAAAAAAGTTGGCCTAATTTGCTGGTTCCATATGTGCAGAAGAATCATTGAAGTTCCTGCTGTGATGCACTGGTTCCAACAAAGAGTGGAATACGTTCCCTTTCATACCAAAAGGAGAGGCATTTATTACCAGATTTCTACTGGGAATATTATTTTTAAAGAATGCTCCATCAATATTTTTTTTTCCTTTTGCCTTTAAAGACAGGTTGGAATTTAATGCTATGGTGAAAGGCCTGCTTCCTCAAGTCAAAATGCTATTTGCTTTTCCTTTGACATTTGGGGTTTTTTTACTGAATAAGACAGAGGAGTTGAAAGATTCCAGGATCGTTCAGCTGCCTTGGTAAATACTAAATTGCTTGGTAATGACAATTAGCTGTGATACAGCCGTCCAACATCACGGATGATAGAACAATGCTCTTCATTCATGGAGTACAATTCATCTGAGAACTTAAAAATATTTTTTCAAACTCTACCTTCATTAAGTCCTAGTCAAAAGCGGAAGTCAAATTGAAACAGAACATCGAACACCTTAAACTACAAGATGAAATTTTTGCAAATGCTTAGTTTTGTCCAATTTAATTTTAATTAATTGGTTCTGCTTTGCCATATTCTTGATGTCAGGAAGAAACTTGCGAAGTAGTTTTTCTTATTCTAAAAGCACTATGTTTTTCAAAGCATTGTTTTAATACCTCTGTAAATTATTTGCTGGAGCATTCTTTTAAAGAATTTGAGTAGCAGAAAAACAAAGCTATCTAGGCTTCATGCAGTCCCTCTGAGACTAAATTCCACCTACATCTTATGTACCTAAAGAATGGCTCTTTTTTTAGTACATACTGCTGTTCTTTGTAAAATAAATGCTAGAAAGCAGGGGTATTTGAATGTTTTCATAAAATTGCCTATCTCAGTTTAGGTCAATAAATTAGGTGAACATGATGTAGCTCTAAAGGCTTTCAAAAACACTTTATGCTTTTCCTTGACTAAAGGAATTTAGGCATTGCAATGAGTAACTCACTTAAAATTTATGTGCTTAAAACCTGCAAAATTTGAGTAAATTGGCTCTTATCATGATGACTAAAACATATTGAAGAAGATATATTAATATTACTTATTATACTGAGAAGGACTTAGAAAATTTAAAGCCAAGCATGGAAGTGTAATATTCTTAAATGTACCTAAGGGAACATGCATAGGGGTAAGACTAGGTTTTTAGCCTTCAGAAGTTCTGTAAGCTTTTGGAAAGCTACTGAGTAACTAAAATTCCACTGATTTCAGACATGGACAAGTTGACTTTGATAGCACTTTATTTTTTGTGTGTAAAGGATGTGAATGGGAATTAAGTACTTAGCTTCTTTCATAAATGCCTCTGAGAACCTTATTTTCACCTTTAGCAATCTAGAACAGGTTTCAGATAATTTAATTCAATGTGTAAGTTTTCCTATAGTCAGAGAAGGCAAGGAGATATGCAGGAGTTCATCTGGAATTCACCTGATCTGTTTTGATGTCAATGCCACACAGAGGTAAGTGGCATCCTAACATCATCCTGTCATTTCTCAGATAATTTGAAGGGAAACTGGAATGACTATCACAAACCTAGATGTCTATATTACAAGTGTTTAAACATATACTAAGAGCCCCTCTACTGATGTTTTTAAATCTGACATTTCCTGATTCAGGAGCCTGAAACAATTTCAAAAGCTACCAAACACAAAGGTGCCTAAAAGTTCTTGAAGTGATTTATTTGATTCGAGCTTCGAAGTCACTTTTGAAAATGTTCCCCTTTGCTATAAAATATTTGCTTTCTCACTTGGAAGATTTTCAATAGCACTTTCATTGCACAGAGTATATTGTTCTGCAGTTTGATGAATTGCCTCTTTTATAAAACAAAAATATGTTCAAGATGTGATAGTGTAATCCTGTTTTTTTAGGTACATGGCAATCTAGGTGCTCCTCTTTTAGAGGAATATTTTCAAAGTTGGGATGTAAATCAAAGTCCTTTCTAGTGTGCAATGATGGCCAACATTTAGCCTTTCCCTTACACCATGAAGTTCAGCAGTTCTGAACGTTAAATATTTGGGAAACTGAGGCTCCTTATGTCTTAAATACTCTACTCATACATTATATGACTAGACATTTAACTTACTTTAAGAAAGGACACTTCTACTCTTTTAGCTGGTGCTTTACTGGAAGCTACCAAATAGTAATTGGTACAGCCTAATGGTTAAGAAAAAGAAAATCATTAAGATGAGTGTGACTGTATTCTTTGGAATTGATGGAGTGTTCAGATGGACTCAAGTTCCTCACTCAGTTACATCCTTCAGTTTGAATATGTTTCTGTTACCAGATTGATTACTGTAAGTCAGACTTCCTCCTAGCATTTATCTGTCACTCAAAAATGAATTCTCAAGTCATTATGCACATTTTACTTTAAACATTTGTGGTTTCTAAAGAAAAAATCAGGGAATGAAATCTGGCATTTCATTCAATGTATTATATGGTACACATTAATGGTAAGGCAGTACGTTGTAATCAAAAGATTCTGTGGGAGATGGTGTGGGCAGACTTTTTGACTGGATAAATCCTTTTCTATTATTTTACTTTTTTTCATGAGATGAAACACATATAAGCTGCCATAAATCATATTTCATAGTATTAAAAAAAGGAGTAAGACCTTTGCCGTCTCACTTTTTTTTACTTTTATTGTTTTTAACTTATTTCTGTTTAAAAACTTTATTCTTGCACTACTTAACTATTTAACAGTCTTTACAGAACCACCATCAAAACCCCAGGTCTTTGTTATTGTTTTTTATCTGATTAAAAGTTTAATTCTTGCTTATTAATTCTCTTTAAGCAGTGATATTATTTGAAATTAAAAGCCACAAGCTATAGGTCCTTGGAAACCTGTTACAGAAAATCCTGAAGAGAGACCCTACTCGTTGCTCTTTTCCATTTTCCAAAGATAGGAAAAGCTTAGGGCTAGAACTAGGACTAAGACCTTGGTGTTTTTCAGAAGCAGAGTGTTACACAGTCCTGGGTTAGACACAAAGGTAGAGACACAAGCTGGGGATCAGCCATGAGAGGCAGAACAGTCTTGTGAGCTTGATGGTTAACCTTACCAAATCTCATGTTAAATGAGCAGAAAATTAACTCCCAAAACCTGTAGTACTCTTCTGTTAGATGAGTGTATAAATGTACAGAAGCACCTAAAACAAAAGTCTGTCTTTTCAGGTATTGGTAAAGTCTTTGGAGCACCTAGAAAGTCTTTTGGCACCTAGAAAACCATGGATTCTTTTCCTCATTAATTCTCAAAATCCTTAAGCTTCAAGGTTGCATTCAGATATTCCTACACCGGCAAAAGAAGCACAAAAAATGAATGAATGTAATAAATCTATATTATCATTACTAGGGTTAGTCTAAATTTTCAAATTCTTTAGCTCACTATTTGGCACTATTTAATCTGTTTTAAATAGACAGTTTCATAAAGCTGTAGAATCATAGAGTGGTTTGGGTTAAAAGGGACCTTCAAAGTCCAACTCCTTTGCCATGGATGGGGACATCATTCCTTAGATCAGGCTGTTCAAAGCGCCATCCAACCTGACCTTGAACACTTCCAGGGATGGAACATCCACAGCTTCTTTGGGAAACCTGTTCCAGAGTCTCATAACCCTCATTGTAAAAAAATTTCTTTCTTATATCCCATCTAAATGTACCTTCCTCAGTTTAAAACAGTTGTTCCTTGTCCTGTGACTATAGGGCAGGAATTGAGTTATTGACTATTTCATACTAAATCATTTGCATGACTTTTTCTTCAGTGATTCAGTCCAGAAAATAAAAGACATAACAATCAAGTAATACAAAGAAGTGGCTTCTCTCTTCTGGCCTACCTTCACATAATTTCCATCAATTATACGTTACATAAAATCAAGATGTTAAAGCTTTGATCAGGTGCATCTCTTCATTTGACATCTATCAAATACATTTGGGCCATTCTGAATTAATACCAGAGGGAAAGAAAATTATAAACCTTGAATTCAGAACAGAACAGGTTATTTCTGGATCATTAACTCTTCCTCCTTTGTCACAAGAAGCCACCCTTCTCATTTTCCATTCTTGTTGAAAACCTAGGAATAGGAGGGATGTAGGGAGGATTGTAATTACCTCCGTTTACTTTGAAAATACTTAAATAGTCCTTTCACTGCTGTATGGATGTGGATATTTAGTTTCCATAGAGATTCAAAGAAAGTTAAAGAAGATACTATTGAAAATAGAGCATTAATGAGAAACTTTGAGGCAGTCTCATTTCATCTTAAAAAAATCTCCACTCCCCAATAATTCTTTTTGCTATTCAGATCTTCTAAAGAAGGGATGTTGACAGTCTAGTTTACATCTTATTGCAGACATCCGTTTCTTCACAGATCTGCTCTACTTATATTTTCTTCAAGTGGCCTCTATTCCTAGTGTGGTCTGCTACTGCTGAAACTTAGGATTTTCTCTTTTGTGTACCCAGAAACATTATTAAAACAAAACTGTGTAAAGTCAAACAGTTGCAAAGCAGAATAGGATGTCTTTATGACTTTGATTCGGTCCCTGTTTTGCATAGGAAGTGTTACAGTCTTTGATTGCATGGTTACCTAATATTTTTCCGTATAACTCTGAGCCATGATCCTTAATTAAAATCTGTACTGTAACTATTTTTTCTTCATTATCTTCACTTCTCGCTACCAAAGGCACACAGCTTTTTCCAGGGATTCATGTATGATACTTATTTCCATCATTTTTTAATGCTTCACAAACATTTATTGTCTTTGAGAATCTTTGAGCCAAGAGAATGATGTTTTGCACATGTTTAGATCAGAAAGGCGAGGATGGAGAGATTAAAGGTCAAAAAAATTTTCTAACATATAATGAAGAATTTGAGATGTACATGGCCTAATTTTTCCAAATATATGACAGCAAGGAATTAAAAATTTAAATCTCCTCAATTTACATTGCAATTTTGAAGCTTAGTACTTCTTCAAATCCTACTCCCTGGTCTTACAAGAGTCTTTCAGAAAATGGAGAATATGGTGCTAGTGAGCACCAGCTGTAAGTCTGAGTTGAAGTATTTACTTACACATACTTTCGTGGCAGAAAAAAAGATGCAATTATAGGGGGTGGTATCCAGCTCCCTTTTCCTCTCGGCCTGCTCTCTCTTTGTATATGTGAGTGCATTCATGATTTACCAGAGTCAAGCACATTCCTTTACTAGACTAAATGTGCTAAACCTATCTACATGATGAGAAGAATTTTCAGACTCTTCCTGGAGAAGCTTAGGTATATTACTTTGTTTAGACAGATAAATAGATAGAGTTAATATTTATGTTGTTGAAAGCAGATTCAAGAAATTAATTTTACCCATAGGATTGAAAGCTGTGAATAAGAGACAGAAGAGAAAAAGCAGGGAAGGTGCTGAACTGCTAAACCCCTCATGTCTCGTATGAGTTCATACCACAGCCTGAAACACCCCCTAAACACCTGTTCCCTGCTGCATAGAGAGATTACCTGGGAGCCCAATTTTGTATTTGGTGTCATTCCATAAAAGGTCTATGACTCTAGGTCACATAAGTTCCTGTAAATTAAGGCTGTAGGAACTCTTTTCTTCAGATAGAAACAGGTTTGTTTCCCTTGCAAAATTCTCTTCCTTCTATCTTGGCAGAAGAGTTGTTATACAATAGAATAACTTAGGCTGAAGGTCATCTAGTCCAAGCCCTTACTCTAAGCAGGGTTAAGATCCCAGTTAACCAGGTCACTCCTGCCCTCATTCAGCAGAGTTCTGAGTACCTCCAAAGGGGGGATTCCGTAGATCTTTTGGGCAGTTTGTACAGTCTTCACAGATCAATTTAAATAGTGTCTTTTTTAAGAACGAAATGCCTTGAGTTTTACACAAACTGATTTCAATTGCAGATGAAATGTATACAACTATTTACAGCGATGAAAATTTAGTAAACAAGAGATTATTTCCTTCTTCTAATTTGTTTTCAGGAGAAAGGAAAAAATGTCCCTTTCAAAGTACATTAAAAAAAACCCCACTAAAATACTTTCTCTTTGTTTAAAGCTTCTAGCACAGACTTGAATATGTGTAGTGTAGTGAATGTTTTGAAACCCCCAAGACAGTGAGCTAAGGTTTTTAAAGGATTAAGTTTGAGTAGAGGCTGGCGCTATGAAGGAATGTCATCCAGATGCTTTGTTTCATATTCACTGTGTGCAGACCCATTCTTTGATGCATCAGATGTTAGGTTTGCCACATAGATCCGAAAATGTTATTTTTTTCTTCTTTTTCAAATATTACTGGTCATAATTTGCATTTGAATACCTTTCCTGATTGGCCAAAGCATTTGTGAAAATGATCTTATTTAGAAATTGGTTTCTGTTTTCAACATGTGCTTTTATAAAGTGTTTATGCAACATATCTCCCAAGTAGATATCCCCAAAATGTTGTCAAAACAACTTAGCTTGGCAGCTAGTTTCCCATAGTTGTCTACATCTCATGGTTTCATTTATTTCTTAGACCATGAAGCAACTTGTCCTCACAGTCTGCCCAGCTTGTCCTCATGTCCAATGATAGATACTAGTGCATTAGTAGCTTCTAGTTGCTATTTATATTTAGACACAATTTCTTCCAAACAAGGCACTAGAAAATTATAGCTACTTGCTGCATATTTAGTGCATTAAAAGTTAAAAGAGCTGTGCAAAAGGACTTTGCTTGAGGATTAATCACATCTGTGACCCAGGGGATAAGGGAACCTCACCTGTCAATAAGGCTTATTACTACTTATACCAGCTGAGCCAGAGTGTTTAAGTACCTTCCTGTGAAAGTGACTTTTGCCTAGTAGGAGCTGAAATGAGGATTTCTCTGGCCCATCAAGTTATATTTTACAATGAAGATTGCATAGAGAATGACAATTTTCTTACTCTTTTCACCTGTTAAATCACATTTTATGTAAAAATGAAGTAGAATCCCCTGTAAAGCTATTTTTCAGCATGAACTACTGCTGTCATTGCAACTGTAGTACTGCAGGATGATGAATGAGACAGGGAATTGATTCATGTAGCTGTAACTGGGAGGGAACACAGGCCTGTGGTCCACAAACCAATTTTTCTATTAAAGTCTCATCTATTCTAGAGCTGGAGGTTCAGTTCATTGCATAAATCAGAGATTCCTTGTATCATTTCCCCTCAACTCACTTTCCATTTTGAACTATAGGCCACTGCAAATTCCCTTCAGCTTTCAAGGATACTTTCTTTCTTCCCCATTTCCATCCATTTTCTCTCTTCTTTAATAAGTCAGAGTTGCCTTTCACACTTGCATTGGTACATGACTTAATTCCCACCTAGAAGAGGGCTCTGGGAGCACTTGGGAGCTCCCCAAGACTTCACACTATCTTTACACATACCTGACTCCCCTGCCTGCTTCCTTGGAAAAGCACCAGGAGTTGCTGCTAGCACATTCCTTGGCCTGGATGCAGCTGGGGTGATGGAGGCAGAGGAATGCCCACCCCACAGGTGGAAGAGAGAGAACACCTCTCTTGCAGCCCATAGCTCTAACCTGTCTCTGAGACATGAGGTTTTGAGGTTGCCATCACTTTCAAACTGTTTAGGGAGGATTCACAGTATGAATTAATGACCCTAATCAAGTTGTTGTGTGTTAGAATGCAAAATCACAGAGGCAGTAGCAGCTGCTGGTACT
This sequence comes from Corvus hawaiiensis, assembly GCF_020740725.1. NCBI lineage: Eukaryota > Metazoa > Chordata > Aves > Passeriformes > Corvidae > Corvus > Corvus hawaiiensis. The sequence goes on along the minus strand of NC_063216.1, from coordinate 71,670,744 downwards.
GCTAACCAGACTAAAAACCTTTGTATACTTCTAATTTTTGTCTGGTTTTCTCAAAAATTGAAAGATAACATTAAAGAAATGCTACTTTAAATGTGAACCATTGCTTCTCTTAGTGTCCTCTCAATAGACATCTTTTATTCTTTTTGTTAAAACCACTGGGTGCTCTGCACTCACAGGTTGCAGAGCAGTAACCTTAGAGATCTTTCAGACTGACATTGTGTAACTTGTTCTGTCTCCTCAAACAATGGAAAAACATACGTTAATGCTCTCAAAGGAGGTTATTTATTATTCATGTGGTGTAAATGAGGGCAGGATTTGGCCCACAAGCAATAAAAGAGGAGTGGAGCATGTAATTCTTCACGCCATTGTGAGGAAAACTCTGTCCAGCAACAGTAAATTATCTGAAATTCTTTCAGGATATATGAATGAGTCCATAGTCAGAGAAAGCTTGTGAGGTTTAAAGCAAAAAAATGGCAACTATAAATAAAAATGGAAACCCCTCATCCCCACTGAAATGGAAAAAACATAACATTCCCAGGGCACCGGTGTCTTTGGAAAATGCATTGCCTGGCTGACTAGAGGAAAGGGAGGGAGGAAAGCAAACCCATCATCCTACTTAAGGCTTTGTCTTCCCAAAGTAAAGTTTAATGTTCTTGCATAGAAGGACAGTTTTCTCTGGGAAGATCCATCCTACAAGGATGTGAGTTTATTGAGTTTGTAAAACCTTCAATCAACAAATACATGCATATGTATTTTAACAACTAAGTTTACCCAAGTATTTAACAAATGGGCAATATACAGAGAATATCTATATCCTTTACTCTGTAGGGTGCCAAGTGGGAACAAAGAACTGTGAGCATTTTCACAGCAATGCATGGGATGCATACAGTTTATTCTGGGAGTGCTAATCGTTCTAGAAAAATACCTGCTGTAGTCTGGGCATTTTCATTATTTTAATAACATTATCCTAGTTGCTTTTATGTTAATATTACTCCACTTCACTGGCATAGTAATGCCCACTGTAGATAACGAGCTAGTTTCTCAAAATATGTGTCTTGGAAAGGAAAAATCTTCAATCCCTGTTTTGATTTGACGTATTCCAAAAGCTTTGGCACCATTGCAACAACAATTTAGAGGATGGAATCAAAATCCATAAACACTGTAAACAGTTCCATAATCTTAACATGCAGACTAATTCTGTGTTGAGTTTAAATGCATTATGATGCCATGGATATGCCACTTCTTGCCATCTCATTATGCCAGAATGAAATTCTAACTTTTCAACAAACTACACTTGAGTTCAAGTTAATCATGGGGAAGAATTTTGTCAGTGATTTCTTGTTGTTACAGTAATAGAAGTGACAGGTTAGCTTTTAAATCAAACCAATCAAAGTCACAAAAAAAAAAAAAAGGTTAAGAACACTGAAGAGTGAGATCATTTTTTGTAGATGGACAATAATCAGACACAGACTCCCAGCGAAACTTAGTCTGTCTATCTCGTTTGGTCACAGATGGTCTAAGCTGACTCCATAGTCACTCTGCAATCGATAGCAGGGTTCTGTGTTCAGCACCTCATGGAAATGGGCAACTTGCTTGATTTAAAACTTTGAACCATAGATGTTCACATGCCATGCCAGCACAACTTTTGACTCCTTACAAAACCACTGACTATGGTCCACTGAGCCTATGATGGCCCGCGATGAGAGCTACTGTGATGAAGGTCAGATGCTAAGGAACTCATAAAATGACACAGCAGGTTCACATTAGTCTAGTCCCTACTTCAGCATACATAATTTTTCAACTATTTGTCATGTACTTAATCTCAGTATTGAGATTGTATAAAACTGTGCTGCTTCCTTACTAAAATATTGTCTTTGTGTATAGATTCCTTTTACCATAACATATCCATAAACATATGTATGAACCTATCAGAGAAAATATTTTAGATGTAAGAGGTAATGTTGTTCTACAGGAGTGTTTTTAAAACTGAGTATAACTGCATTAGTATTCAGAGTTTAGCCTCAAATGATAGACTGACTATAATAAGAATAAATTATTTTACTCAGATTTGGGGGTTTTTATGCTTTCCTCTTCTTAACTGATCATTGTATAAATATGATTCAAGAGTAGAAAACAGCAGGAAATATCAATTGTTTTCTGACACCTGAAAATTTTACTACAGGTGTCTCTTTTTCTTCTTCTTCTTTGTTCTACTCCCCAACATAAAACTCTCTTCTTTCCTGAGAAAGGCAATATTTTGAAAAGTAAAAAATGAATTCAAGTGTTAGCTTAAACATATTGATTAAAAGATACTGCATGAAAATTAGTGACAGTTTCATACAGTGTGAGTACATTTTTATATTAAATATCTTTTGATTTAGACTTCAGGAAACTGCTGGAAGGCACTAGCATTATACTAACATGCTGATGTTTTGATCTTTTCAGAAAACAAGTATAACACAGAGAAGCAGTATACGATATACCAGCTATAAGTAACATGCTTTTAATTATGTGTTATTATTTTAGAAGGTCTTCCAAACACAGAGGGTCCCTGTGGGATTTTTATTACTGTTTAAGACATCCCACTTGGTTCCTTTTCTTTACAGAAAGGCATTGGCTGAGAATTCCAAGTGGCAGTGCGTTTTCCTCTCAGCTGCACTACTGAGTAGTTTTATGCATCAGTCTTTGTAATAAGTGCATATAATTCAGATATAATTTTCACCATCATATCATACTGAGATTACTGTTTAGCTAGTGCACATGATATTCTTTAAATACTGAAATTTCTGGAGAAATCTGTTTAACCAGGGCAAATCAAAATTATCAGTATTGTAAATCTTTCTCTTAAAACTGAATGCAAGATAGCAATATAATGCAGTGGAATTATTGTAATGCTGAAGTCCTTTTTTATTTATATCAAAGATAACATTTCTGACTGAATTTTTTGGATAATATTTTAGATGAAGATGTATGTTGGCCAAATAATTAGCTTATCACACTGAATTTCTTATTAAAACAGACCAGCTCTTTTGATTCATCTAGTATAAATACTGTGGCTAAAACTATGGGGGTCATCAGCTTGAATATTAGAACAACTTCTAATTTTGTATGCCTCTTAATTTATTTTATAATGTAAATACAGAATAAATACAATAAAGAATTTCTAATTTCAATATTATGCCAAGAATAATTTTGGAACTGGTTGCTAGTACAGAAATAAAAACTATAATAAACTTATCACTTCAAGGATAAAAATTTCAAAAGGTAAGTTTCAATTATGTGAAAAAAATTATGTATAAAAGTTACTTTTGTAAAATTGTATATGATGGGGAAAAATATAATAATAAAATTAATAAAATACATTAAATATGGAAATATATCTAGAAATACATATATAATAATATGATCTATTTTTGTCTCTTAGATGGAGACAATTGCTGTGTTGAAAAATTTATAAATTAATTAGGTAAGAAGCTGAAGAAAGAAAATACTGTCTTCTGTTTCTGGACACAGAACAAGGGAAAATGAAAACTGAGTGCAAGATTTCCAGGTGCATACACAGAACACAGATTAGGAAATCAATAGGGAACTGCATTTACCCAGGTAGTTTGTCAAATCCCACGTGACTTTTCAGTGACAGTATATCTATAAATGAAAGCAATTTGCTTAACTTCCTACAGAAATCTATGTCAGAGGCAGGCACTTTGCTCCAGCTACCAGAATGGGATGCTGGTGCCTTTCTAGGACAAGTATACACTATGTATACATGATTCCACAGAAAAATGATTTCTCTGCTATGAACACTCTGGTTTACGATGAAGGTTAAATTTTGTAGATGGATAAAAGTCAAAACAGTCCATAAGCATATTAATCATGGAATCAGACCTTCAAATAGTGATACTTGTGCACATGCAGGGAACGAACCTGCCCCCCTACAAATTTCTTGTGGGTATTGACTGATAATATGATATCTCTGGTCTCACATGCTATGATTAGACAGGCTTTCCTCTTTAAGCACTTTAACTTCAGAAGCTTAGTGCATTATCTGCAAAAGCTATTTTGAAATAGACCTAATTTAAAAGGATAGGTTTTAGGAAGGAAATAGGAAGGAGGTGTCTTCAGAAGGAGGTCTGAATCCTTGACTTCAGAGCCAAGCATTAACTTACTTTTTTAAATGCATCATTGTTCTTGAAGACCCTATATCAAATAAAGAGTCTTCCACACTGCTGCCGAAGTTTATGGCTCAAAAGAAACCATCCCCAGGCTGTAACACAGTCCATATGGCTGGCTGTTTGAAGTGTGCCTAGTGCTCCATTAGGGATTCTCGATTTGTACTTCTCAATCTGATTTCGATAAGACACAGGTTTCCTTTAGTGGCCTGACCTGGTGCAAACACATAATAGATTAATTCTGTAATAAATTATGGTGGCAGTAAAGCTTTCTGGACCATTTTGCCTTTTAAGTAACAATTTCTTTTATGTACTCTTATAAAGCTGAACTAATGTTTCATTTGTAGCTCACTTTATGTATATACAGAACTACTTGAACCTGAGGAATGTAATTTTGTGCTGTGTGCATTACCTCTGAGTGTATTCCATTTTATTGTATTTCTGGAGCTACTGACATGTTGAGGAATACTAAGAGCTTTATGAAACAACATTATGCCTAGAAATGTGTTGAACTGCTTTTCAGGAAGTGCCAGCTGGTTTCTATCCTAACAGTGGCATAACTAGACTATTTCTATATGCAAAACTCCATTTCCATAAAGTCCATTATTATCTTCTACTTGTATGTATTGTTTTTACATGATACTGTTATTTTCAACCACCAAGTTTATTTTAGATTTATTATATACTTAGCACTTTCCATAGTTCTGCTGCCATTTCTAAATTCTCTGGTACAGAAAGAGCAAACTATGTTATTTTAGGCATTGCTGTTAGTCAGAGTTGAGGACCCCAGTGTGCTTGCTGTCCTGTAAACCTAAAGCCCAGATCTTACAGAGGAAAAGCAAAAGATGAGAGATGTGAGTGAAAAAACAATGAAGTACAAAAAGTAAATGACACCGAATACCTTAATAAGGGTGGCAGCCCACTGAGAATCGAGTATAATTTAATAATTCATATTTTTAAAGGACAGTATTAAGGGGAGCTGCAGGAGCCTGCTAGTTATCTCCAGGGAAGGCTCCCAGAGATAAGGGACAGCATGAGAGGAAAGTGCTATAGTGCTTTTAAATATCTTGCCAACGGGTGACAAAGGGTGCTAATCTGTCAGCTTTTATCACCCTTCCTTTTCCAGCTCATGAGCTCCATGATAACTGTCCTCTTATAGACACCCAGATTCACCTCCTTACTTTACCTCAGACCTTCTCAAAATTTATTATGATGTCAAGTTAGGAAAGGAAGAGACTGGGAAGTCTTTGCAAGTGACTAAATGGTGACTCTTAACCAGAACTAACACACAAAATATGCAACAACTCACAGAGTTTTGGTGTTCTTTTTTCTGTTTCTTTTAGGTCACATACCCTGGAAGACACACCTGTGAAGGTGCTGTGTGATAAGACAATTCCACAAAAACCCCCAAAAACACCAGTTACAAAGACAAAAATCCCACTCACCCATAGTGTTCTTGGTAGCAAGAAAATGCTGAGATGACCATCTGTTGTTTCATCAGCTGTCTGCCAAGACTTATCTGCACACATCAGAGAGATTCATCTACACCTTATATGTAAGGATGCAAGAAGAGGAAAAAGCATGGAATGAATGAAAGGGAGACGTGAACATTTTGGGTTCTGTGGAAGGATGTAGAAAATGTAGATGTAGAGGAAGCTGAGATGGAACCTGAAGAAAAAGGAGAATGGTCTCAACTACAGGCAGAGTACTTCAGGTTCACATAACATGAAACTTTAGGCTCCTGTAAGCAAGGAGAAAAGTAGAGAATAAGGATAAAAAAAAGATCCATAAATAAGAAAAAGAAGGAAAGAAAATACATAGGATATTAAAATCAGAAAATTAAAGAAAAAAAATTATACAGAAGAATAAAGGAATAAAATCTACCAAAGCAAAGGATCCAGCAGAATTAATTGGAAAAGACTGATGTCACATATTAAATATATTAGTTTACTTATAATGAGCATGAAAGACAGAGGCACATAAGCTTTTTATTATTAGAGAGGAATAAAATGACATAAATCCAAATACATAACTTACCATTTTCCAAAGAAAATTCATAAAGAGAAGCAAAATGTTGCTGCATTAAAGACAATTAGCATTTTAAATTAATTTAACCTTAATACCAAGATCAAGTTAATCTTTTAATAATCAGCTGAAATTATCTTTTTCCCAGATGGAAATGATTTTTTTGTATTGCCCAATGGCTTTCAGAAAACTTTGTCTTTCTTATTAAGTAATATGCTTTTTCTTATTTGATCTTTTAAGAAGTCTCAGTTATCATTACAAAAAAAAGGACACTGGCCGGCAGTAACAGGGAAGGATTTTTGTAAATCACTTAGTAAACCCATGCAGGTAAAGGAAGGCTGAGAACATTCATTGCCAAGTCCTCATCTTACAAAATGTCATTTCGTGCATGAGCAGTCAAAATGAACCCATGGTGTTTATCCCTGTATGAAGATTTGTGCAGAGGCAAAAAAAAAATGCTTGCACAACTCTTTTAAAATTTCCACTATATAAAAAAACCCTCAAAACCCAACCCAGAAAGTGCTACTCTACACATCATCTCCAACATAGAGTGATATCATTACTTGCACTGATTAGATTAAATTGATTTACTTTTCAAAGTAACTAAATATATATTTATAGTACTAAATAGATATAACTGCATAGATCCTTTTCCCAAGTTTCATGAACTTAGGCATACTTTGTCAATTAATTCCAAACTTCAGCAGAGCTGCCTGATGATTCAGCATCTACTGTGGAAAATTACTTTTCATCATCCAGATTCTCAGCTTTGTTCATAGCCACTCTCTTTGAGATGACTTTGCCTTGTGCCTGGAAAGTCATCAAGTGAAAGAAAAGAATAATCCATTGAACAGGATAGTGAAAAATAGAAGTTCTTTCATTATTTTGATTTTTGAGTGTCAGATATTGAGATGGGGAAAGCTTGTAAGTACTTTCAAAAATCTAATTTCCTTTTCTTGAAAGTTTCCTTTTCAAGGAAACACAGTAAGAAACTTTTAACTAAAATAAAGATCCATTTACATGTGTGGGGTAGTTAAACACTATATTAGCTAAGTATTTTTACCACTGGAAACAGTCAAAATTATCATTACAATGGACTTCCTGACATGGAACACGGGACAGGGGAATTTGTGAAATAGTTCTCACCTCCTACATAGAAGTTAATTATTTCTGTATATTGAAGACATCACAGCCTGATTCAATCCTGCCTAAAATGAGCAGCTAGTGAAGTCATAAAATAGGACATTAGTGATTCAGGCTCTCCATGGGAAGGGAGTGACTGTCTCCCCTGGCCCTTCTGGGGACCTGGGGCAGATGAGGAAGCTGTCTCAAAGCTTCTCACCTTTGACCAGGTATATCTGACAAGGCCTAAAATTGCTGCCATAATTCCAGACCAGTTTCATCTTGAAGTACAGAAGAAATCATGTTTTGAACATTTGTGTTACTAGGTTTGTTTTCATTTTTCACTTCTATGGAGTGGACTTTTAAAAAAAAAGCACATTTCAATTCAAAGAGGTCCTGAACTGAAAATGCCTTACAGTTCATATATATTGTCAAAACTGAGGTATTGATTTTCTCCTTGTTTCAGCTTGGGTTCACAAATACACATTAACTGAATGAAACCTTCATGAAACCTTCTACTGTTAAATTATTTCCTCTAAGGGATTCTAGATAATAATTGCAATGATTGGGCGTGGGTGTTTAATTTTTAAGCACAAAAATTTAGGTCACTTAAATCTTCCTAGGTGATGTCATATTAGTTCCTTCTATCTTTTAATATGTGTGTCAACACTCTATTTTTGCACACAGTTGGTTCTAGAATTTCCTTGCTGGCTCATAGAGAAGTGAGATAAAGAGTGGCTGAAGTAGGATAATTTTGATTATCTCAATATCAGAAGATGCTTCAGAGAATGCATCTGCAAGCTAAAACATTTTTAAGGTCCTTTCTTCTCTGAAGCTGTTTTATTTGGAACTGATTTAAATTCACCAACAGTTCTTCCTGGGTGACAAGATATCCATGGGACCTTTGTAGGGACAAGGCTTCTGATTGGAACCACCATCTGTGACGACTTCTTCCCTTGGGAACAATGGAGGAAACTCGCCTAACAGGCAAGTTTTGAACCATAACTCTCATTATGGATCAGGCTTAAAGATTGTCCTTATCTCTCAGCTGGCTCCAGACCAGCTCAGAAATAGATTCACTAATCAGAAATAGTATGTGTCTTAGAAAGCCAAAGTTATTACAGTGAACTTTGCTGAGTCTACAACTGGGGATAGCAATGTCACATAGGACAGAGCATCTTCAGCTTGCTGACTGAATAAATGGGTATAAAAAACGGCTATATATTCCTGGAGTTTCCTTGGACAAGAAAATTAAAATTAATTATTGTTCCTTCATAATCATTCATATTTGTTACCATGTTTCTAGAGAATTTACTAGTAATTAAAATTTTAAACAGAATAAACATGTCCCTTTTTAATGTCTAGGTTTATAAATCTTTATGGGTTTTTAAACCCAGGATTATTCAAGCAGTTTTCCATTAAAAAGCAGGTGAAATACAAATTTGTAAGTGACTTGAGGAAGGAGGAAATGTGGAGTAAAATTTCCATGTATGCAGAAACCTGGTCTCAGGTATAGTTCTTAAAATTATTTCTTTCACAATCAACATAAAACTTATCCATCCATTTGCATTGAGCTGTGTTGAAATGTGAAGTTTTCCTGAAATCATTGCTATAATACTATCATTATATTAATTGGCCAAAATTTTGGTCTGTTTTATATCCAAGTTGAGACAAGCAGAAATACTACAGGCTTGTAATAGTATTATATAGGGCAGAGTTTATGCTAATCTGTTTTGGTTCTTTACTCCTAAACTGCATTTGGCATCACTAGGTAATAACGAAAAAATCTGGAAAATTACTTTTGCATTTTGGTGATTATTTATGCAATTTATGCAATTTTGCTGGAGCTCAGAATTCTTTGTTTAAACAAAATGCCAATGAATTGCTGAGCAGGTTAAGTATTTAGTATATGTTTTGCAAGGAAGCTCTGAAAAGTGAACATTTAAAAAAATTGTTGAATAGTGAAGATTAACTTTAGTGAAAATTAATACAGCTGGTATCTTAGACCAGCCTCTCCCTGCTAAATCAAGTCACCTACTTGGAGAAGTCCTAAGTTCCCACAGCAGTGACTGACTTCAGTAACAGTTGTGGGTTCTACAGACTTTTTCAAAATCAAGAGCACAAACACTTTAGACCTGGAGCTAAAAGTCTTAAAATCCAACCTAGGTTTCTCAAAGACAAAAAGAAACATTCTGCAGAGATACCTTTGTCTGATATTTATAGAATCCTGTCCTTGATTACCCTCACAAAAGCAAGTGATCACAAAATTTAGTCAGGTATAAAAATATGAAGAATTTTTATGCTTTTTCCTGCAAATCATGATCCTAATCTAAACAGAAAATAAAAAGAAAGAAAGAAAACTAACCAGAAAAAAATGGGAATATATTACTAATGAATCTATGAAATTAAAGTTCAAAAATTTCAACTTTAATCATGATATAGGAGGAGGAAGCCTTTCAAGATGTAAGTACAAGTTAAATCAGCTTAGATTATAAATCCAGCTAGGCCAGTACTACCTTCATTAATGGCTAATTCACAGAAGAATACAGTATTTCTCCAGAATAGTCACACAGCTTTAAGCAAGTTTTTTATCAGGGACTTCTTTAGCCAGCAATTGTCTTATGTCAAAAGCCATTTTATGTACATTTTAGTATAAGGAACAGTGACTCCAGAATTTCCTCATCCTTTTTTCTATATATTTCTGGGTTTTGTCTTACTGCTTGTGTTTTACTTTATTTAATTCTTCTTTCTAGCAAATGTTCTCCTAATCTTTCCAGTTTTTCTGTCTTCCCAGGAAGAGGGAACTTGAGCATTACCTAGACATATTCAGGATTTCTCTTTGGTTATTCTCTATCTCTTTCCTAATAACTTCAATATTTTTTGCCTATTCTGATCACTGACACCTTATTTTCATAAAAATACATATCATACTTCTAAGATCTTGCCCCTGGGGGACAAGAGACCATTACTTTTTTAGCAAGGTCAGAATTGTTTTTCATATGTGCACCACTAATGAATTGGTGCATCCATCTGCAATGAATTTTGTCTGCCATTCTATTGTTCAGTCACTTTCTCTAGTAAGGGTCTCATGCAATTCTGCTCCACAGACTTTTGTCTTTACTACCCTGAATAATTTAGTGCCATCAGTAAACTTTATCATCTCAGCAGTTGCTTCTTTCTACACATAGTTTCTGAATATAGGCCAGAAAGAAAGGCACAAACTTTCACAGAGAAATCAACCTGTAATTTTCATTCATTATGAAAACTGATCCTTCACTCTCCTTTGTATTTTAATTATTACAGAGCTATGTGAGACTCTTCCATTTTATATTATTTTAGCTTTATATCCTGTACAAATTTTGCTGAAGTGCTTTGGGTTTTTTTAAGTTTCTGAAATCCATGTAACACATAGAGCAAATAGGTTTTGCTGTTGCAACTAGTAATTGCCAAGGAAATGGAAAATTTGGCCAAACTTTGTCAGCTCATAAAAAAAAATGTATAACAAATTTTTTTGGTTGTCAAGCCTTTTTTATGGTCTGGCATTCAGAAATCCCCTGATAATTAGATCCTGGAAAAGAGATAGAAGCACCTAATCTAATGGAGACAAGAAGAAAATTTGCCAAGAGCATAATCTCTTGAGACTGTATAATGAGAATAGGGAAGTTCTGGGAAGGTCATCAAAGTCAATAATGAGTTAACAATGAAAGAGTTGCTTCAAGAATGCTACAGAGGTCACAACAAATTTTTCTCAGACAGCAAAAAAGTAAATTTGAGAGCTAGCAAAATATTTTTAGTGGAGCAAGCAAAGACCAGAATTACATTGGTGAAAAAACAAAAAAGGTAAAAAATAACATGTGGGAATGCAGTAAAGGAAGCTGTTAAATACAGAAGAAGGACAGGGACTTGGCATTAGAAGATATAGCACAGTGGGTTGAAGAAAATAGGCAACTAAGAAATTTATTAGGGAATAAATGAATAACTGTGAGGGCAATCAGCTCTGCAACAAGTAAGGTAATTAAACATTAAACAAGCAAGAGTGGTAATTTAAAGTATTTGAAATCAATTACACAATTAAGCAGTTGATAATGAGGCAATTTAGGGAAAATAGAGCTAGGGACTATGGAAATAGCTGGTTCTAATCAGACAGTTACTTATACTGGAATCCAAGAGGAGCAAGACACTTACCAGGTAATAGTCTCTAATGGAGAATAGGGAATGAAGTCTATATATGGGGCCTATACCCTCAGGGCTGTACAGCCCTATAAAGGGTGAGCCCCAGAAGAGGGCAGTGGTGCTCCATAGAGACCATAAAATGGTGGTGGCCAAGGGTTTTAGAGACTGGTCTGGTGCTCTTCCTGAACAAGAACTTGCCTACATAGGACTGGAGTGAGGAACAAGGTGGTGCAGAGTCATATCTGAACATTAGTTCTCATGGAGGTGCAAGGCTCTTCTCTTGCATAGAAACTAAAATATTTCACCTTTCTGTCCTTTGAGATATCTTTGTTTTTGAGGGGTGGCACTTTGAAATGTGGTGAGCATTGGATATCCATACCATGTTAGTGCTTATCTCATTTCTCCGGGTTCTTGTCTAAAAAGACTAGATACAAAATGATTTGCAGTGTTGGCCTTCATGGGAGAAATGGTTCACTGAGATTCCTGGGGTCCCATTATAAGTTATAGCAGCTGTAATTTCAGCCACTTTATGGAGCAGTCCATTTATGTCTGCTCCAGTTCCTAATGCTACCAGCCAGTCTGTAAAATGATCCTAATCTATTACATTTAAGTCATTTGAGTGATCTTTTTGAAGATTTTTGAGTGCAGAGATACCCATAAGGAAACAATGTAAGTTTTCCATATACCACATATGTTATATGTCTGGTGAAATGTACTGCACACATTTAAAAAAGTGACAGTATTAAAAAACTGACAACTTTTTCATGACCTTTTGTATTATAATGTATTTTAAACATATGGTAGGATTCTGTTCTTCTTGTGGATGTGTCAGATACAGTATGAATATTTCATGAATTGTATGTGCATGTGAAAAAAAATGTAAAAAACCAAGAAATTCAAGAAAACACAGTAGCCTTTTTACATTTAAAGTGGGGAAAATAGCTACTGGTTAAATATATTATACTGAATATTTATAGAGAAACAGTGACTATTTATTGAGAAGCAGTGAAAATCAAGAGGAAAACAGTAAAACCAAAATTGTGACATATTGACGTTCTTTACTTTTTGCTCTAGTTTTAAAATACAAGCTCTTTAAATCTTGACTTAGGTACCTTGATCTTCATACCTATCCCTTACCATACTCAATGACATTTAAGAGTAGTTGCAATTAGATGTTTCTCATACCTCAAGGAATTTTTTGTGTATCCTAGGGGATTCCCTCTACTAGACATAGAGCACCAAAAAGTTAGAATAAGTTTTCTTGTAAGTGTTGTTGTACAGAACCTATTTCCTACATTTTTCTCTTCCAGCTACATATTAAGCAATGCCCAATAAGTTTTAGTTAGGCTGCTTGTATTGAAACGAGAGAAGCAGAATGCAGATTTGTACACTAAAGAGTACTGATGTCTAAAGTCAACTGTGCTTCTGATTAATATGCAAATAATTTGACTGCGTTTTTGGAGTAAGTGTTACTGCAGAATTTATGATGTAGGAAGCACCCATAAGAGAACTAGGATGTCAGTGTTTTTCATGTTTCTTTTGAAGCATTTTTTCTCAGATATTCTAAAAGGTAGTTTTGATACATTGCTTGATTTCTCTTACTAATCTAGAAAATAGAAGATGTCTGTGTTTTTCATTGAAAAATGTAAGCAACTGTTTTGACAGTCAAGAGTGTTTTGAGATTCATGGGACAATGTCAATTTGTGTTGGATTTGCATGGCACGGTCTGGTGGGGTGGGATGGGGGACTACAGGGGTGGCTTCTGTGAGAAGGTGCCAGAAGCTTTCCCGATGTTTGAGTGAGCCAATGCCAGAGGGCTCAAGGCAGATTTGCTGCTGGCCAAGGCCAAGCCCATCAGCAATGAAGATAGAACCCCTGGGACAACTTAAGAAGGGGGGGAAAAAAAGCCCAAATAGCAACACAGCAGTTACAACCAGAGAGAGGAGACAGAATATGTGAGAGAAATAGCCCTGCAGACCCAGGTCAGTGCAGAATGTGGGCGAGGAGATGCTTGAGGAGAGATTCCCGTGCAGGTGGTGAATGAGTGAGCTACCAGGGTAAGAGAAGGCTAATGGGGGCTGTATTCGTTTGGTTCAAGTAACAGCAAAAGTCCGGTTGGATTCAGTGAGCAGAAAGTCATCCGTGCCAGAGAAAATCTAAACTCAACTGGATGAGGGTGGGAGTCACCAGATCCTATTGGGATGTTAACCCTCTTCTGGAGGGCTGGAGTCGATGATTTCCAGAGCTTCCTCAGCCCCAGCTCCTGCTGTGGTTCCAGGGCTCTGTGAGGTTATATCCCAATGCAAAAACTTTTATTTCTATAATTTCTCTCCCTTGGTGTCTGAAAGCATGTGGATGGAAACATAGATAAACTGATGCAGGCTTACAGAGAGCAAGATATAAAGTGTTGTAAGTATGATATTCATACTGGGTGGAATTTTCTTTAAAGATAATCATAAAAAAGTGTCAAAACAATTTAGTCATTTCAAACTTTAATAATGCATTAACTGTGGATAACAAAAAGAAATAATTCTTTTTAGTCCAAGAGGTGTAGTTATTGATTCCAGATGGGTTCTTTTCAAATTTCTTAACACCTAAAACATTTAATGGACAAATCACTCTTGACAGTCCATGTTTGGCTATAAAATGTCTAAAAAGCCCTGCAAACCCTAGTAGTAAATTCTCAGTGTTTACAAACAATGAAACTTTGAACATATTACATTTTTATATTTATTCTTCTACTTCTAGTGCCTGTAGCTTGTGTGTGTTTTCAGGAAACGTGCCATGCTTGGAAGTTCTAAAATAGAAGACATAAATTATAATCCTTGAAAACTTCTACTTTTTAAAAAGCATTTTACTTGGTTTAACTCCTGCAGTATAGATGTATGTTACCTCTTATCTTGATAGTTCAAACAGCAAGATGACCTTTGCTGCTAATTAGATGTAAATCACATTGATAATTCTTTTGGAATTTATTTTCCAGTTGTAATTGCAATATAACTTCTATTAGCTTTATGCTCTTCGTGACTAGCCTTTCACTTCAGCTTCTGTGTTATGGCAGTCTTTCATTTTTTCAAGTTTAATCAGTGTTCCATTACTCTTTTAATTACTGTAATACAGTAAGAATGTGCCAGAGACTATAGATGTATTTTGCTAATCAGAGCAGGCTTTTAAATAATGGTTCTTAGTGACTAGCTGCATTTGAATTTCTCACAAGATGTGTTTTTTATAGAGAATATTTGCAAAGTCTGGCTATTTCAGTTATGCAAATTTTCCAACTCTGTGTTATTTAAGGCTCTATCCTGAACGATTCTTTGGTAATTTTTTAATTTGTGGGATATAAACCAAGCAGTGTTATTGAAATACATCCATATATGCAGAAAGTTTAAGGCCTTATAAAACTGGATAGAGAATGGAAGAGCTCATAGAGAGCTTGTGGAACATGTCTGAGAAGTACTTGGAAATCACAGACTGAAAGAAACAATAGAAAACAATATCTCCAAGGTAGTCACAAAACTCCTATTAGTACTGATGAGGTAAACATATGGATAACACAGCTGTGGTATGAAAGAAAAAGATAAATGCCCTGATTAAATACTGCTGGTTTGCTTACCCAGAGCGAATCATAGGGATTGGGAAGCCACAGAAATGCGTCACAAGTAAAACTCCAGGAGAACATCAGTTAAATTGCTGAGACCTTCTCTGATTCACCACAGAGGAGCGAAGAGGTTTTGTCCTGGTTTTGTCTGAGATAGAGTTAATCTTCTTCCCAGTAGCTGGCACAGTGCTGTGGTTTGGCTTCAGGGTGAGAATAATGCTGATACCATACTGATGTTTTGGCTGTTGCTGAGCAGAGCTTACAATAGGTCAAGGACTTTTCAGCTTCTCATGGCTGCCGTGCAGGGCTTTTTTCTCTCAGGTTTTTCCCTTCCAGAACACGGTATTTAGAATGCCATCAACTGCAGAGGAAGATACCTGAGGGAAGCTAAATTTTAGCTCTAAAAAGAGAAGCAGAGAGAAGCAGAAAATATTTTTAAAAAATATTTCTCTTCCAATGGCTACAGTTTTTCTAAAATAATCATAAATTTAAGTAATTTCAATAGAATAGTGATTAAAATAATCGAAAAACCAAAATAGCTTATATACAAATTGCTTTCAATGGTTTTCACAGGAGACACTCTTGGCAAGGAATAGAAGAAAGCAGTATTCAGGGGAGCAGTTCAGAAAATTCCTCCCTTATCCTACTTAGACATCTGATATATTTGTCTTCCTTGATCTGAACAACCATTTGCTCATCCCATCCCATGTTCAGTCAGGCCATATCCCAGTACCTAATTCGGTGTAGCAGCCCAGCCTTCTATGTGAGTTCTGAGTAACCCTTGGGAGATCCATGCACACCCTGCAGAGCAGGAGCAGGCACAGTAACTTTTCAATTTCCTCAGTAATATCTCAACTTCCTTTAGACCTGGGTAATATCTCAAACTTCCTTTGGTCTATTCAGTGCAAACTTGCAAGTTCATTGTTACCCCTTTCTTAATTCAGGGTTACCATTGTGGGGGGAATTACCTCATGTTATGAACATCTCTTTTTAATCTCTTCTCAGAGTGTGCATGGGAATGAAGCTATGTAATCCTTTGGCTGGAACTTTGAAAAGTGTTTTTGGCTCATTTTGTTGCAAATCCATTAAATACAAGGAATAACCATAACACTAAAATATAAGTTACTAAGGCAAATTTCAACTTTGTGTATGCAGTGCATATCCATTTTTAAGAATATAGAAATATGAATAGTTTAAGCATGGAAACATGGGAAAGATGGGGGAAGTAGAATTTTGCCCACTTGGCAGCAAGAAGACAAGGGATTAATCCAGCTATATAATCTAACTGTACACTGCAATCCACTGTTCTGTTGCATGTTTCTGTGCTTGGACTGCCCTGGACATAGGTAATGCTTCTGAAGGGTTATAATTAGCACACAAAGGTCTGCAAAGACTTTACCCAATGAGCTAAGGTTGGACTGAAGATTAAATTAAACAGAGCTCCACACCTGAGGAGATTCAGGCATTTCTATCGTTTCTATATTTATATAACTGAATATTCTGGTCAGAACAAATGAAATACAACTGTTCTTTATTATTTTATTTTCTTCAAACTAAGTATTTATCCTTTTTAAAATAGTGAGCTTTAGTTTAAAAGGACACTGGTTTTCTTGGGGTATTTTGCTGATCTTAATGCTTTTGATAGTGTTAAAATTTTACAGATTGAGTGCAAGTTACTTATCCTAAGAAATAGTAGGGACATTTTTTTTGTTTCTTTCTTCATTTATCATGAAATAAGTATTGATGCTTTGTCTAAGGTCCTTTATCAGAAAACATACTGAAAATATTTTTATCTTGTTTTAAAGTTTTGATCATTTTAGAACATTTGAAGAGTGAATTATTTCTTTATGAATCAAAAGTGTCCTACAATCTTCAAAAAGAATTAGACAGTTATAACATACAGGGGCAGTCCATGATCAGTGATGCTCAGTTCCCAAAAGCAAAGACAGTATCAAACCACTGCAGTGGAACTTTGAACCTCAGGAGGATGATTGAGGATCTTGGCAGGTGTCATTTACTGTATCATTCACCTTGAAGTTTCCCTGGGAAGACATGTGGTTACTTTACTAGCAAATTTCAGACTGCCAGGGTAGACAAATGTTCTGTCTCTCCAGCTCACTCAGCGCATACATCCAAATTTATACTTGCCCCCTTGGGCGAAAGTCAGTGCAATTATCCATCTGTCCTGTATTTTCTCCTTGACCTCTTCATGCTCACTTCCTGCTCCAATGGGATAGTTTAACAACCTGTGCAATTTCCTTTTATCAGCCTTAGAAATCTTACATGTACTTTCCAAATTCAGAAAAGCAAGATACTGGAATCAGATCTACTAGACAATAAATAATTCTGCAGTTAATGGCATGTTTCACATGAAGCATAAAGGACTTTACTTTTAAAGTTATATAGGCCTTAATTCAAAAAAGTATATAGTTATATATAATGCATGTAAAAGTAAAATCTATAGTTACACACAGCTATAATCTTAAAGCAAACTGCCAGTGTTTGCCAAAAAAAAAGCTAACAGAGATGGTACACTGCTTTGTGTTAAACTCACACCAATTATATAAGTTCTTTTACTCACAGAATTACATTATTCTTTTTTGAAGAGCATAGCATAAAGAGCTGTAGCTCATATGAGACCTGCCCTTATTTCCTTTTGGTGTGCAGGACTTCAGTGAATCTGTTATGATCACCATTTCCTATTGAACTGTCATGACGAACTTGGAGAGATACCATCCAGGATGCAGGTGTTCAGGGTCAAAGGAGAGAGAAGGAAGTTCAAAGGCATTCCCTCCCACTATTCCTGATGCTGTAATGCCAGCACACTGTGTCACGGGAAGTCTCTGAAACACCCATGCAAGGATGTACTCACCCACTGAAACAGACATATTTCATTGCAGATGAAAGAAAAAAAAAAGAAAAAAAAAAGAATAGATTTTTTTTGGTAACTGAAAGAAAGCAATTTGTTCAAATATACTGGGAAGGCATGCTCAATGATAAGAGTCTTATACTTTGTCTTCTATAAGATAGTCAACTTCATCATCCTATACAGATTTTCTCTGTAAATTGCAATAAAAGGTGTTATTCAATAAGCTTGTCATCCTGGCTTTTATCTGATTGCATATAATAGCTGGAAAACTCTTGAAACTCCTTATGTCCCTGCTGTTACCAAGAAAGCTAAAATTCTTTAAGATCTCCTGAGGAAAAGAGGGTTGGAATTAATTCTTCCTCCCTCTTCTCCCTGGAGACACACATAACTTGTGCGGCTTTAATGAAATTTGCTAAGATTTCTCTGCGTGTCATTAAGCAACTCTGTGAAACAATTACCACGTTGTGCTGGTTGGTGTACAGCTATCAGTCAAGGCCAAACAAGCAGGCAGCTTCTCAGTTCACATCAGCAGGTGATCTGTGCAAAGAAGCCCTGCTCTGTGGAGGACTGTTTGGACTGCAGGGTAATAGAGATGTAAGGCGTTGTTGGGATGTCAGTTTAAATGAAAGCCATTATGTCACCTAATAACAATCTCTATTGAGGCCACAGGCGCTGGTGGTAATATTAGCACGTGGGTAGTAACTACATGTAGCATGAGAAAGCATGAAAAGCAGCACTAGAACAAAGTAAGTGCAATAAATAACTTTTATGTAAGTAATCTTTTACAGATACTGAACCCAGAGGGAAGGTGATGTTTACCTTAAACAGTAGGATTTATTAAAAAAAAAAAAGAAACCATTTTTACCAAATATTTTGTCAAAACATTTTCTGTGCTGTGAAATAGCAAAAAAAAAATCATATTAAGTCTTAAATGTTGTAGAGAGACATCACTTCTCTTTGTTAAAACTGTGCCTAGTACAGGTTTTTAAGGTACTCTTTTCTTGTGACCGTGTGATCGTGCATTTTATGTTCAATTTCCAAAGCAGCACCTTAATGACCACTGCCCAAGACTGTTGGCTTTCTCTAAATGTTCCCTGGAGTAACGTTTCACTTATAAGCATCATTTTAAATGTAGCCTTCTGTAGCACTTTCCTTGTGATCCTCAACCTCTGCAAAGAGGTTATGCTTTAAAAACATGTGGCAAATGCTGGCCACCTGTTAAGAGCTAATGATGCTGAAAGAAAGCCTGTTATGTCAGGACATTTTCTTAGGGAAGGTAATAAAAAAGACAGAAATCCTTCAAGCTGGAGCAGCATTAACTTTAACCCATTTTGGACTCCGCCCTTATAAAAGCTACTTCAAAGGTAGACATAATCCTCTTGAAAGAATTGGAAGAGGGTAAAAATGGGGAGGTTTTGGCATAATAATTGCAAATGTGCAATTTTCTGTGCAAGTTTTACACTCCTATCTAGAAGGGAGATTTATTTAATCTTCCTTTTCCTCTAGAGAGTACTGGACAATAAAAAGATCTATAGACAGATTAAGATTAATCTGTTCAGTAACCATGGGTCTGTACACTTGGCATACAACACCATCAGCAAAACAGAATGGACAGTTTCCAAATCCACTTGAAAATGATACCACTCTGGTGACAGAGATATCTTTAAATTAGCAGACAAGAAAGACAGATTTACATTTGCAGAGCTAAATAAATGGATAAGACATTATAAATAAGGATTAAAATAAAAGAGAAAAATCACTCCCATTTTCCACTGTCTCTCCCTTCAAGATTAAACTTTTGTAAGAGTATCAAACAGATACTGAAATAGTGTCTGCTTTAACTTAATAAATATACAGGATAAGATTTTCTTTTGATGAATTTAAATTTAAGTATGCAATCAGTAGGTTTTAAGAGGAAAAAAGAGGTGGGGTTAGGTAGAATTACATATTGCTGAAGAAACTGGAGCCATAATATTATAAATTTGGCTTCAAAATGCATTTTTTCCTTGTCTCCACATGCCACTAGCAAAATGGATAGTTTTGATCCACAAAGAGAAGAAAGGGTGTATTTGTGCCAACATGTGTTTGACATCCTTATTTTTGTTTGGCACCTTGGAGAACCAGTGCTTCTCATGGGACTCAAAGTTCAAAGTTAGGTGCCATTTCTGTAATTACATACAGATGCATAAGTAGGATTACAGCAGGCAAATGAAGGGCTCTTTTACATAACAAGGTGGATTTGTCTGTATTTCTTAATAATCAGTTACAGGGATCACCATTGTTTTAAGCACAAGAAGAAATTAAAATGTCAAAGAATGTCTTGGCCAGTAACCTTTTGGAAACTTTTTTTTTTTTAGTAATCAGCTAAATAACATCCATTTATGTAAAGGGTCCTTTTTCTTTCTTGGAGAATTTATGTCTGGATGTAGGTTGTCTCATTCTCTCATTTGTATTCATGCAAAGTAATACTTTCTTCCATGACAGTCCAAGTGACATTAGCAATGTAGTGAGGCCAGTTAGATTATGATTGATAAATGCTTCTCCTCAAACTTCATGAATAATTCAGAATATAAACATGAATATACAGCAAATTCTTGCTTGTATAAAATAAAGCTAGTTCAAAGAATTTTCCTTTCTTCAATGACCTTCATTTTCATACAGTTCAAAGAATTCTGTTTTTATTTTATTAATATCATATTCAGTTTCAAACAGAAAATAAAGACATCACATATGGCATTAGTATAATCCATAGAAATGCTGCCCTTTGAAGCTCTAAGAGTTCTGCAAGTACTTTCAATGGAAGTATATATTCATAACCATAGGTACTTGGGCTTGGAAGTAAAGAACAGTAGCATTTCAAAATTACATTCTAAAATTACACCTACTGAAACATAAGCAAAGATGTATTATTACAGCACCAGCAAAGAAACATTATAATTACTATTTTTAGCAGAAAATGTGACACTTAAGCCCACAATTGTATCTTGACTGCAGCATTGTTCATTGCATTGAAATGTTACACATTAAATTGGAACTCATTAAAAAGTTTTACATTGCAGTACTTTGAAAACTGAAGTGCTAAAAAAAAAAGATAGAAGAAAGTTGGTCTTTTAAAAACAAATTATTTGTTCAACATGTTTATGAACTACTTCAGCTAATAATTTGCTAATTTCTACCTTATTTTTCTACTAACCTCTTTTCTCAACTGAGTTTCAAGATGTTTTATATGTGTCATTTCAGTAAATTTTATCTATTTTCTGTGGACAAGAACAGTGAGTCTGGAAAGTTCTGTAGCCTCAACACATGAACTCAAATGTTCCTGCTTCTCTGGAACCAACACTGACAGAGGAGAGGAGGCTGCATGTTTGTCCTCTGCGCTGGGTGTTGTCAAAATTGGCAGCTCCAGCAGAGGGAACACTGAGTCCCGTCTGAACAAAAAATCGAGTGGGGAGAACTTTACCATCAGCAATTTTGTCAAAATGTTTTTAACAGGAGTACTATACATACATATATAAAACAAATACAATATATAATACTTCATGCATATATGCATGCAGAAAGCCCTGAATTTTTAGCTAAAATAGGTGTTGAATGCAAAACAGGTTTTACCTAAATGTATAGGACTTGACTTTGTCTGTAAGGACATAATTCTCCATTAACTGTTGAATTCTGCCATAAGCAGTGTATTAAATTTTCCTCTGAAGTTATCTAGAAGTCTGAAGTCTGTCTATTATGTTGAAGT
The DNA here is from genome assembly GCF_020740725.1 of Corvus hawaiiensis. Classification (NCBI taxonomy): domain Eukaryota; kingdom Metazoa; phylum Chordata; class Aves; order Passeriformes; family Corvidae; genus Corvus; species Corvus hawaiiensis. The sequence continues at coordinate 71,649,046 of NC_063216.1, read as the reverse complement.
AGCAATTTAATAATGTAAAATTCTGTAAGAACATCAGCAATAACTCTGAATGAAGGTGAAATTCCTGTCTCAGTCCAGCAAAAGAATGCTGCTTCTGTTAAATATTATTTTAAAATCAATGGAAGTACTATAAAAAGAACAAGCAATCATCTGATACTAAATTCTAGACAACTGAGATGCTTCAGAGTCTAAATTTCACTTGAGCAGAATTTTAGACCATCTAAAATGCAAATATATAAATGTTACAATGTGATTTCCAAAAATCCTCCTCCAAGTTTCCTATCTACGTATGCTTACATATTTTCTGTAAGGTTACTCTTTCCAGTAAGGGGAAAGGATGTAACATGTTCTAAAAGCATTAAATGTCTTCTAAAAGCATATAATTGTCTCAATGTTCAGAACACTTAGGCCTCTGTCTGATTATCCATGGACCAGGTGTCCAAGTATAATTCATTTCTGTGTTCAAAGGCTTAATACCTAACTTGCTAGGTAAATCCGGGAATATATTCTGGACCTTTGTAGTGGCCTTTCAGCAGTTCTAGTTTTATCATGTGCATATGTTAGTGACTGAAAATTACAGTGAAAATCTATAACCATAGTAACTATTTCATGCTTTCAACCACCTTACATAAACATTTCCCTAAGATATCTGCCTCGCTTCATTTTGTGCTAAAATTTTTAAAAACATAGCATTTTTCCTGCAATATTCTGTAACTAAGGAATGCACATTTTATTGGTGATGTAATAAATCAGATCAGCATTTCTGCTGGGAAGTAATATTTCATGGGAACGGTAGCATAGAGACCCATGGTAAAGTTCAGCCTTGTAACTCTTTCTCTCCTTGGTCTTTTTTGTTTAACAAAACAGGTGTCATTGACATTTGGAGCCAACATTCATGCCTGAACAGCTACTTTCTAAGCACATTTAAACAAAAGACAAAAGCAGTCATTACTTTGGTGTTTCTTTTTTTTTTATGGATTCGTACCTTCTGGGGACAAGAGATAAATGAAGGTAAGATGAAACCTTTAGATGTTGTCCTCATCAATGTTGACACTCTTCCTTGGGGGCTGACAGCTGCTAATGAATTAATTTTAAACATGATACACAAGAAGAACAAAAATGCTGTGTTAGTTTTGCTTCATTCTTGTAAAAAGAATAATAGCAAGTAGCATTGATCATAACGTGAAAGCTAACCTGTACTAATTTGTGATCAAATAAAAACATGAACAGATTCATAAAGAAATCTTCATATTTTTCCAAAAAATGAAATTAAGTTGGGGTTTTTAATTGAATTTGGACATTCTTCCTGTTCATGTGAAAGTGTTGTAGCAATAATCAAACCAGAGATACAGGCAGAATTTCAAACTTAGTGAACTGATTGACCAGAACTCAGGTATCTGCTGTATTTCATTCACTTAACAAAGTCCTTTTATTTGGTTCTATTCTCCATCACTAAATTTGTCTTTTTTTTTTTTTTTAACATAGATATTAATTAAACTTCTCTTAACACTACTTTTATATTGAAAATTTTACTTCTGATATAAGGAAAAAATTATAAAGTTTTTGCTTTTCAACAGAATTTGAATTCTTTGTTGAAAACACAGTGGTCCACATCCATAACTATTCAGGTTTGTCACTGAAATTCTCTCATAAATATAATTTCAAATAAAAAGTAACTTGGTCTTGTAAATTAGTCCAGTTTGTCCCTGTCAGCTGAGTGTGATTGTTGCCATGAACCTAAGGTCTGACTCTGGCCCACTGACCTACTCTTATTGGTAACATCTGTATGTTTAACTGTACACTGTTATTTAGCTAAATGAAGGACATATCATGATATATTCATGAGGAGAATTGTTCATGGCTTTTGATTGCATTACCACAATATGCTTAATGGCCAGTACTGATTCCAGTCTTGTGTTCAAAACCCTTTTCAGAAGGCATTTGTAATACACAAATATTTCACACAGTCAAAGGATGTGTAAATAGAAGGGATTTTTATAAGCTGAACATATATAAAGGTATAAAGTAATAATTTCATGGATTATGAACTGAAAACATTCACAAAGCTCTTTCTGTATGATTCCCATATAAAGATGCATGGAGTTAATAAAGACCGTATATACCAATTGTCCTCTGGAAAAGATCCTTGAATATTAGAGGCAAGGTTGACAGGTAGGGTAAGTGTGACCTAAGGAAGAAGCCTATGCTATGTTTTATCTGCACAATAAATTGAAGAACACAATGATGCCATGTCAACATTACTGTACTCTGGAGAGCGGGGAAGATCTTGGTAGATCTGGTAGATCTTGTGAGGAGAAACAAACCCAACTCTGGTTTTCATCACTAATACTTCAGTGATTCCATTCATACCCAGGGAATAATTTATTTAAGGAGAAGACAGACATGTAAATATAATGTAGTATGTTTTTCTGAAGGTGTAACATACTCTACTAGATTTTGGCTGATATGGGTAAAACATCTTCAGAAATAAAGTTACTCTAAATTTTGTTGCAAAGAAATATGAGTCAGGTGGATACAGCTGCAACTCAGATCCAGGTAACTACAGAGGAACCTTTGGCTTTTTAAAAAAATGCCTGTGTATAAATATGTTTTTCATACAACTAGTGGAGGGAACACATGGAATAAATATTTTCTGCTTTTCTCTAATTAACCTATCCATTGGTTAGTCAGAACTCAATTTCATTTACACACTGTTAAATTGAGAACCAGCTTGTAAAGTTCAGGCTGTTGTAGGTATATTTAAGTCTTCAAGTCTTAATGGTGATTTAGATATAAAGGAGGTATAAAGTTGAAATACCATCAATAAAAGGGATGTTAGTATGTTTCAATTTAAGAAAAGTCAGAGTAGTGAATTTAGACTAATAAATGATACATCCAGAAATTAAGCAGACAGCATAATTTTCCAAAGTTATATTAAGTTTTCTAAAAATGCATATATATGCAAGTATATATTTTATATAAAAATACTATATGTAATTGAGACACCAACATAGAATAAAATCTGCTGCAATTTTGTGTAATCCCATATTGTTTTCTAAAAATATTTCATTTGAAAGCATGAACCTAGGTTCCTTGCTCTTCCCTTTCAGGTGGGGTTGAATTTGAAAGAGAAAAACAAGATCAAAATTTTCCATGTTAGTTTTCCCCTCATGCCACATTTCTATATGTACAATTTTTCTTTCTATTCTTTGCTTTTTAATGAAACTCAGGAAGAAAAGAATGAGATAAACCCTTGAGAAAAATTAATCCTGCTGACAGAAATTGCTCATAATTTACTTAAATGTCTTTCTTTTTTTCTGCAATGTAAATGCACCCAGCAAAGGAAAAAAGAATGTTTTCAGGTTCCTATCCTTTTCTGAAACAAATATAGTTTGTGGGTAGTTATTTGTGGAGTCTATTTCAAAAAGGGTCCTGCCTCTTTCTGACACTCTCCTGTTGACAGCAGATCCTGCAGCAAATTTGATTCACAAAGGTGCCATTTAAACAAAAAAATGTTTCATAGGGATATCTTTATATATATTTCTGGTTTTTGTAGAATGCCATTTCTATGTGCATATACTGACTTTTACAAGTCTATTATTTTCTTATTCTCAGCTCTGATCTACATCCAGTGTTCCTGCAACTTTTTGCCATCATTGGAAGGTAGTTGCAATCTTTTTTTAAGCAGGCACATTTGATGTAAAAAGCTGTGTGCTGGACTTGCTCATTTGAAGGAGATTATTTTGTGCCACTTTTTATTGCCAACAGAGATTTAAAGTAATAGCAGCCATTATTAGAGAGAATGGAACATAAAATAAACTTTTTATTGCTCTAGAAACAGTTTGTGATTCTTACCTTTCCATAGTGATACACGAGATTTCTGCAGGCTTTGGCAACAGATATCCTATAAAACATTGATTTTTTTTCAAACATCAGGGAAGTATATGCCCTTTCGTGCTTATATCTGCAAGAAAGAATTGTATACAGTTTAAAAACTAAGCAGTCAGGCAGCATTTAACTGTTTAAACCAGCAGTTCTATCCTTTTCAAAACAGCTGTACGCTTGTCAGCTGCAGGAATATTTACTACTAGAGAAAAGTGTCAGGCGTCACATCTATTGCTGTAAAGCTTCATATAAATGAGATCACACCTTCTGATCTCTTCCTAGCAATAGTGCCAGTGCTTAACACTTTGTTCAGAAGTTGTGACAGGACAGAGTATGATTTTAAAGTCACACAAGCAATACTATAATCTCTCCCCTTCTGGATAAAAAATCATGAAAATGTAGATTGTTCACAGACACAGCTGTACTGAGTGAAGGAGGAATGTTACTCCCAAAAAAAAAGGAAGTCAATGAAATTTTGATCAGGAGACACAGAATGTTAGCCCTCCCCTTGCGCATTTTGGGATTGAGCCTTTAGTATTGAATAGATCTGATGCAGAAAAATTACTCCTAATTTCTTGCCTTCAGCATTGAGTTATAACATTGACTGTACATTCATCTTCTTTTCTGCATTGTGTGCTTCAAAACCCAGAGCCTCAAAAATACAAACGCTCTAAGATCAGTCAAACAATGCCTTTTTTTTCCCCTCCCTTTTTTTCCTCTCCAAACCTTACATTTTCATCCAATGTTACTCTCACTCTTCACACTCTTTCTGCACAATGAACTGAGATTCAGATTTTGAAAAATAGCTCCTTTTGTTGTTATGTCCAATGCTTCTGGTTTTTAAGAGCCCCAAGGTAATATTTTTCAAGCACGTAAGAGAGAGTCCTTTTCTCAAAAATTGAAAGAATGTATAGTCTAAAAGACAGCAATAATGAAACAGTAGGACATGGAAAGATAGTGGCAGCAAACAGAAGGTGTTGTTGGTCCTTTCCCTTTCTCTTTCTCTTTCCCTTTCCTTCCAATACTTTGGGATTGTAAGGACCAGTTTAGCTATGAAGTCAGGGAGAAGAACATATAATGCATAAAGCAAGCTGGTGTTCAAAAGTCTTTTCATCAACTGCTGCAGCTGCTCTGCAGAGTTTAACTTCCATTTAACTTGTGACTGCTACTTCCAGAGCTTTGCCAGCTGGGAACAAACTGTTCCACTGTTTGATGTTGGGACTTCAGGTACCACAGAGCATCCTGCATGATCCTGGGCACACAGCACCAGAGAAGATACTTCTGTTGGATCCCGTTTTTCTCCTTCCTCTCTCCCATTACTATTTACTCAATTAATTTTCTAACTGTACTGTGCAGGCTCAGTTTCTGAGTGCTACATTTTATTTTATCTCTAAGCCTATGCTTTAATATCATTTTTTAAGGACTTAATAAAAGGCAGAGGCTTACTTTCCATTGAAGAGAAACTGGAGGAGGGAAATGTGTCAGGAAATATCTATGTGGCATCAGTCCTTTCCATTTTATAAATAGCACACATCCTTAGTGAAATAAAGCATTTACGCCCTCAGAAAGAAATCTGATCACTCATGGATTAAAAAGGAGACATCTCCTAAACTTGCCAGAAAGTGGTTGATGAAAAAAAAAAAAAAGTTTTGGGGTAGAGATAGAAGTTCATTCTTAGGTTAGATACCAAATGCTGTGTAAGACCCTGAAAAGCATTTTGCATTTATCTTTCATAGCTGGGAAAATGTTCTTGCTGCCTGTATAAATCTTTAGTCTTGAAGACTGTAATTCCCTCTTCCACACAGATCTTGTCATTAGTTGTTTTTAGCCCAGTGACTTGTGTGTTTAACATTGCCTTTTTATAGAAAAATGAGACTCACAGTTATCTTATTTAAACTGAGAAACAAGTCAGGGACAATTCTATTTAAATCAGTGCAAGTAAGACAGTAAAAGACATAAATGAAAAAACCTCCTGGATTTTAATGTTGAAAATGCACCTTCAGTAGTGTTACCAAATAAGAAATAAGATAGATGGGAGACACTAAAAAAAGAGGACCTCATGCTTATAATGGTGTTACAATTTAGATTTTCAGAATACTTTAAGGGAATTTCATGTGAGATTATTTCTGCCAGAGGATGTCAAATTGCAAAAGGCCAGCGAGACAGCAACTAGTGTTCTGTGCCCAGGGGCATGACAATTTATGCTAAAGTGCTTAATGATTTTAAAATCTTGTGTGATTTCCTCTGGTTTATTGCTGGTAAGAGAAAGCCTATGTACATTAAAGAGCAGTTTTGGTACAGTTATCCAAAAGAATCTCTTCTGTTTTAATTGGGCAGTTTGGTCGTGGGTGAGTGGTCAAGACAAATTCAGGTCCTTTTGCAATTTCATTTTTTACTTCATCTGTGATCTTGGGCCTTTATGCTGCTGTGTGATAGTAGGTAAAGATGATATTGATGTTCTGTGCTTCACCGTCACAGATATCAATGCTCAGACCTAATGACTTGCAGACCTTTGCCTCAGTGAATGGAGGAACAACTCAATCTTCACTTCCTAAAGAAGTGGAATGAGACCTCTCACATATATTTAGCAAGTAGACTTAATAGGTAGGTAAAGATAATGCAAAAACAGGCTATAAAACTCTAGCACAGTGTTATCTAGTGCTTTCTACAGCATAAACTTGTGTAAATCTCAGTTAATCCTCCTACAGTCCCATTAAAGTCAAAGAAGAGATACACAACAGACAGAATTTGATTCTTCTGGCCTGATCTACACATTTACCTTGGGATTGGATGAACTTCTCTTTGGAGTCAGTCTTTTATCTCCACTTACTGTGAAAGGGACATAGGATCCCTAGCTCACACACTTCAGCATTTAATTTTTAGATACCTAAGATATAACACATACGTTTCTTCCATTATCTCTACTGCTGGCATAAAACTGTTGGGTTTTATTGCTTCATCATCATTCTTTGAATATTTGTCATTTTTACATTGTTATTATAACCTTTTCTTTCACTAACATATGGAATTCTCCAGTAATGACCTGAATCTATAGGGAGACATGCTAATAAATGCAATTTGCTGCAATATTTCAGTGGAATATTGTCATTATAAAATTCATGTTTAACAGCTTTTACTCAATACTTTCACTGCTAATTTCAGTAGTCAGCAAAGGTTTTCTGTGCTCAAATCAAACCTGAAACACTCTCTTGACCTATTTGTCATTGGAATCCAGTGAATTTACAGACCACCAATTAAAAATCATTTAAGTGCACTGGTTTATTTTGCTTTGTGGTTTTTTTTGTGTGTTTTTGCACAGTCACAGTCTTTAACACATGTGGTTTTGTAATTGCAATATGCTGGGAAAGTTCAGAGTGCTCATTGGCCTTTTAGCTCCCACTTCCACCTGTGTTCTCATACATTCAGTGTTAATAACTTGGGCTGTGAGTCACACCAAATAGCTGGCTGGAAGCTTGCACTTGCATTTCATTTGAATTTGCATCATGTGAAATCTTTTCTTCAGTTTCTAGGACCCAATAATATAATATCAGACAAAGTGAAGAACTACTAGAAATTGTCCTCTCAGACTGATGTTTACTCTTTGATTCTATTTTTTTCCTCTTTGTGTAAATTATCCACTCCTTCAAGCAGAATCCCATGATGTGTTTGCGTCCTGGTTAACATGTTGAAGGCCTGCTTTTCATAAGGGACTTTAAATTTAGACTAACAGTAATAAACAGCCATAACTATTTTCCAAGTTTAATAGATTATCCTTGATTAACCAAACAATAATTATACATCTAGTTTTGAAGACAGAAATAGAAGTGTGCCAATGAGTCATGGGTCAGCATATGTACTTGGGATGTGTGAGACCAGAGTGTAGACATATCCTTCAAATCAGAGAGAGAAGGGTTGTGTGTGCTTGCATAGCATACACTAGATAGATTTTTATTTCTTTCTCTAATCAGATGTGGGACTGAAACATTCTTCTTTTCATTTGATTATCAGTACCAACTGTATTCATAAAAATGCAATTTAATCTGTGCCCAGATGACTGTTTCTGCCTGCTGTTCTTCCTTATTAAAGTGAAATAATGCAATTCCAGAAAAATTGAATGCTGTTTTGTTTCAATATTCCAAAGCATGGGATTCCTAAAGACCAAACACAGATACTGTATAAATGCTGTTTTAAAACATTAAGATACATATTGGATAAAGCATGTACATATAGAATTTTATCCCTCACTAGATAAAGTCTCTGGAAAATCAGTTCATCTGACCCGTTTCCTTTTACCAGCTTACCCTAGTTCTTAATAAAGACATTCTCACTACACGTGCACTGACCAATTTCTTAGTCCCTAGATATTTTGTAGTAAAATTCAGTTTTCCATCAGCAAGCTGTTAGAATGTCCACCTGCTTTTCTGTGGTCCTGTAAAAGTTGCCTTGACTGAAGACTTTATTCTTCACAATCTCTCTTCCAACTGCTTGCTTTTAACCCTCTATCCTGAACACACTTGGTATAGCAGTGTCATGTGGGATGTGTTTTCCCTCTGTGAGTATTCAATAAAACTACTTTTCAGGGTATTTTTAGTGCAAAACTAATTATTGGTTCCTGGTTTTTTTCACAGTTTTACCTGTGTCATGATTACTGTTTTTGATAGTGGTTTGATTACATTAGATAGTTCTGCATTTTTTCAAAAAGAATTAATGAAGCCTTTCAGGAACCAAATCAACTCAAACTTTGCAAAAGGATGTAAGGAGGGTACCTGTACACTGAAGCACAAAAGTGCTTTAAATGCCAGGGATCACATAATCTTTGCCATGACCACACTTCATTATTGAAATTACTTTGTACATATTCTGTAGTAGTTGATTTTCTGTAGCATTGAAGTACCTATAAAAAAAATCCATGAAGATAAAGTTGAAATGGAAAACTTTTAATCCAAATGAAAGTTACAAAAAACCAAATTTTGAAGCTATAGCAATATTAGGTATTAGTAAATGAAATTAAATAACATGCAAGAGTAGGACACTAAAGAAAAAGATCTTATGACATGCAGAAACATGCATAATGCAGACATACTCTAGGCAGCCAGATTTTTATCAGTTTGTGTATCTCATTCTGTGAGTATACTTAATCCAAAGGCAAAAGCTGTATGCAAAACCCTGAAAGGCTTTTGTCCCATAATTGTGGCTTCTGTATCTTCCTTCCAGCTTTGACAATGTCAATAGTTTACTAATTATATACAAGGAAAACATATACAAAAATTTACCAACAATGTGTAGTTTTAGAAGTGTATCTGATTTGGAAATCAAATTACTTAACTTTCATTCATTAATATTATTTAAGAAACCAAAGCAGGGAAAATAAGTCTGTCCGAAACTTCAAAGTATTTCATTCCTCCTTTCCCAGTGAACTATATTCCTCATTAACTCAGATCAGTTCAGTATTGTTTGAGCCTGTTAAAATGTGGAAACTGAAATTCTAATCTTAATTGCCTTTCTGTTGCTGCTTTTTAGATAAGACTGTAATTTATCCTCCCTTTTTGGAGCTGAATTAAGTGCATTGTGAGAGAGACTGTACTACTTAGTGAAAAAAGTGCTGGACCAGACTTAGGGAGTTCCTATTCCCAGCCTTGGCATTAGAGCAAGTGGAAAACCTACAGATTTTTTAACTCTTAAATTAAAAATTCTTTCTCACCTGTCAGTTTTAGTTTTGTAATTTTGATTTGCATAGATCATTTGTCACAATATAAAAACAGAAGCCTAAGGAAACACCTGCCTCATAGGCACTCATTGCTCCCGATTAAGTTACTGTTTCCCCCAGGGTATTCCAGTTTAGCTGTTCGTGGTGGATTTTGAGGATGACAACGGTGTCTGGCCTTCTAGATGATTGATGAAGAAATATTACTGATATTCTCATTCTGCTCAGTTTTTGACATCTCCCTTCCTTTAATAAACAACTTATCCCTGCGAGGAGCTCGTGAGTGGTCAGATCTGCTCTGCTCTGCACACTAACTGTGTAATGGATACACTTTCCTCTAACCTGTCAGCATACAGGACTCAAACCTGATTCAGACCTGCCTTATTGTTCAGTAAAGCAGGAGTAGCTCCTTTGAAGTCAGTGAAATTCTTCTGGTTTCATGTATGGGAAAATGAGAAAAGAACAAGGCCTTTTGTCTGTTTCCAGGGCAGCCATGCTGCTTAATAAATCATTATATCAGCAGTTGTTTTTCACTGGGGAACAGCACAATAATTGATGCCACTGTCCAGAAATGCACAGAAGCTATTGATCAGACCAGCTTGTTAGTACTACTGTAAACCTATGGCACAGGACAGGAACAAATAGTACTGGAAAAATGAGAATATACTCACACAGTCACTTGCAAAGTGTATTTTACGCCAATGTTTCAAAAAGAATTGAATTACCACTTCTTTTTGTATTTTCTATGCTGTTCCTGTAAATATATCTCTTTACTCACAGAGGCGACCACAGCCAAAGTTAACATTTCTGCTTACAAACAAGAGACCCCCTAAACATTTTATTCTGTTCACTTATTGGGAAGATTAAAAATTTAGACCTGAGTGATCAAGTACATACTATGCAATTAAAAAAATAGGAGGAACATGGATCATGAGACTGTCATCCTTTAAAAACAACGTCTAGGGGAAGTTCCTGACCTGAAAAGAACAGTTTTTAAATTAAGTCATATTTTCACAGGCTTTTCATTTGGAATTCATCTGAACTGGTTTGTAATAAAGTTTATAAATAAAAGTTAAACAGAGCATGTAAATTCTCTTGAATCCTATCTATCCAACATTCTAATCTCTTTAAGACTAGAGACTTCCAAGATTTTCTTTTACATTTCTAAAAACAGAGTATCGAAATAACTGCTACTCTTTAGTGAGATATAAAAGATAAGCTAGTCAGTCACTGATCAATAATATTATAAGAGAATTTTTGACTATAAAAAAATTTAGTGTGTGTAACATATATACTTAGTAAAACCAGAGAGTAAGTAATAAAGTGTTTAGTGGTAGTAGTAGTAGTAGTAGTGTGTCTAGAAGAGAGTTGTGACTTTTTGATGACATAGTTTCATTAGAAAGATCTGACATGGCAGCAATGAAAATGAAATTAAGCAAAAGAGGATTCCTTCAATAGTATGGAAAAATCATATGTATTCTTTCTATAGTCCAGCATTTAAACCACTTCTCTAGAAAGTGTCCTGTTTGCCCAACGAGGATGTGGATGTGACTTTCTGTCCCATATATGTGATTCAGGTGTCAACCTTTTGCTACTTTGCGGGAAACTATAATTTTGATTCATTCTATCCCATTCCAATAATTTTTTAAAAATTAATTTTATTCTAAATGTAAGCATATATAAAAATCATAAGTTTTAAAATAAAATTTAACATTCATTTCTCACTTAACCATAGAAAATGAAGCAGAAAATATCTACCATGAAATTTATGGCCTGGAAATCACTGTTTTCACTTGTGCAGTAGAGAAGGGGGTAATATAGGTCAGGAGGAAAAAAATGCTCATTAGCCAAACATTATCATTGACCATCCTGGAGAAGAGATTTATTCATTTTTTAAATTGTTATTCTGAAACACAAGCCAGAAGATAGTCCTTGCTTGATTCTGTCTCCTTATTATGGAGCTGTCTGTGACAATTTATGAAGCAACACCTGCACCGATAACTCGCTGTCCTCCCACTTCCTTCCTCCTTTTGGCTGTTTGCTCACCTGTTACTTGGTATCTGACTCCCCATTTAGAGATCTCAGAGACTATGGTTTATTTTTGTTCATTTTAATGAGAGACTACAGTTTATTTTTGTTCATTTTAATGAGACTCTAAATAGGAGACTTTTAAACAGGACTTCCAAGGACTATTGCAAGAAATACAACATTTCTATTTCTTCAGCAGCAGAAATAAATGTTATAATTAAGGATAAAAATTCAGAAAACCTAGTCAAGGAATTCATTTAGTAAAAAAAGAGGAATGGACAGTAATCATAACTCCAGTTTTCCTAGTATTTTGATATATAGCACACCTGCAAGCAAGAAAATCAATGGAAATAATAGCAATTACTGGGAAAAAACTTTTTTGGGTGCTACAAGGAAAAAAGCGTTTATATTCACTCTCTCTGTGAATTCACTGCCTAGACCAGTGTGTTGTATGAACAAACAGTTCTCTGTATCCTCACTGAGTTTTAGTGCATTCTGACAGTTCATGTTCTTGATTGTAATGGAGTTGAGTAGCTTTTTGCAGCTGTTTGTTCAGCAGACCCAAAGCTCTCCTCCCAGAGTCATTACTAATTCAAACAAGCCACACTCAAAACCAATTACATGTCTGCACCTTGGAACAACACAGACCTAATTGTAGACCTACGTGCCTTCTAGGCTGAGGGAAAGAAAAATCTAAACCATGTCAATATGGACTATCCCTGTTCCATATGAAACCCTGGGCTGTTTTTACTGTGTATCCCAGAGGTTGCACCAAGTGGATACAGAATTCTTAATGGGAGAAAGAGGTGGAGCAGGTGATTTGGAATTGCATGTGTTTGGAGCTGCCTCACATCCAGCTGCACTGGAAAAGTGGTCTGTGTGTGCTCCCTGGAGATGCTGAACACACAAAAATACTTGGTCTTCTTATGGATCGACAATGAGACTCCTCACAAAATAATTAATGGCCAAGGTACCCATTTCTGACAGCTCACATTAAAATTGCAGACAGCTGGCACGGCTGGCATGTCTGGGCAGAGGGGATAAAATAGATATGGCCTGCCAGAAGAGTGGTAAAAGGATCACAGTGCTGAAACTGTGTTTGTGCTACAAGGATAGTAAAAAATACAGTTGGAAATAAAACTCAGTAATAAACCTAACTCTAAAGATGGTTTTGTGATAAATTTCATAGAAGAGTGAACTGTAGGAAAAAAAGAATAAGAGTACTCTAGTTAGCAGCGTAATGTGGTATATGAATTAATCAGTAGTCTTTGCACCTAACTTATGCTATCCTCCCACTTCTGTTATGTAGAAAAAATAAAATTTGTGATCATATTGTTTGTTGTTCTTTTTTATTTTCTAAAAAGAATGAAAATATAATGGAGTAGTCAGAATGGAATTACTTGCTTATCCATTAGTACACAGACGTCCATCACAGTCAGTGACCACAGTTTTTCAGGTTTATACATTTACTTTAATTTTCATAGAACTTGTGAGGAACATACATTGTTGCAAGCCAGAATGTCTCTGAATCTGGGCTGTTTGGAAGACAGAATTTTATTCTTTTCACTTCTGTCTCTGGTTTGGTTTTTCACTTTATCACAAACTCTGTGGTAGCATTTTACCTCTTGTTTTTCTTACCTGAAATTCCTTTTGTCCCAGTTACTGATAGAGTTTGGTGAAGCTTTACAGAAAGACTTCAGGGTATTCCAAAAGCGGTTTTTTTGGCCTAAAAGTGTGCTTTTTCTATACTCATACTGGCCATAAAATATCTGTGCAGGTATCCTGAGGTTTTCCATCCTGGTTTTCTACCTAGCCCACTGCAAATGAGACAGTTTTGAGGGCAATATAGAGTTGATGCCTGCAAATAAAATATGTGCTATTACAGAGTCACAGGAGTCACACCCAACACACAACATGTTGTGCATGGACAGGACTGACAAAAGTGCAGACTGGCATAACTACAGAAGAGTGGTAATTAGAGCACTTGCCTCCACAGCAAAGTGCAAACATAAGTTTGCAAATGACCAAAGGATGAACTCTCTTTAGAAATGCAGAGAAATATTTCACCATCATTTGCTGCTGGTTTGGAGAGAATGCTACCAAGATAGATAAACTTGTCAAGCATGTTAAGTTCCTTTGATCTTGTGCCATGGCATAAGCGTACATCTTAGTGATTAACTCTTTCTTCTTATTAGTCATTTTATTACCTTTCTTCCTTTCATATCCTGCTTTGTAAACTTTCTCTCAAAATTTATTGAAAGTGAGCTTACTGAAACAGTGCTCAGTTCTTGAACTGTTCAAAGATTAAGATTCTAAATTTGGACTAGAGGAAAATAACTGGAGAAAGGACAGCTGTCCTGAAACAGAAGACAAAAAGCTAGGAGAGGATTGGTCCTCTAAGAGTTGTTTCTCCATGATCTCTTCCAGAATGTTTTTCTGATGTACCACATTAGATCTAATATTGAGTTCACAATGATATCTCAGTTGTGGATCAATTTTTACCCAGTGTACTGATCAAGCTCCTCATAATAATTCATTTTCTACAAAAGCTACAGAAGCTTTGTAGTCAGTTGGATGAAGTGTTAGAAGAACCTCTGTAAATTAACTTTATTTCTTTTGCCTGCATAATAACACTTTTCTGTTTCAGGGAGAAAGAAAGTTGTCTGGCATCAACATCTCTGGTTTATACAAGAACACTGCTCCATGTTTACATTTTTCACAAAATGTCTCCTAACTTGTAGACTAGTTGACATACATGGTTACTCACATTCAATTTTCCAAACCAAATTTATTTCAAGCTAGCACAGAACGTGGAAACTCAACTGTTCTTGTCAGCTTTTCCTTCAGCAATGGTCTAGACAGTTAAGGGAAACAAAAGCTGTTCCAAATTTGTATTTGTTGGTATGTGAAATAGAATGACACTGAGGGATGACATGGAATTCAAAACTGGTGCATAACAAATATAAAATAGAAATAAAAAGTTAAATCCCTTCATCTTAAAACAATGAGAATTTACAGTTATGCATAAGAATTGGATAAGAAGGTATACTAACCCTAATACAGGGCTTCATTTGGATTGTGATTTAACAGTGCAAGGAAGTTCAGTTTCAATTTTGGCCTGTTTCTATAAGAACTTTGAGTGGGTTTGCTGATACTAAATATGCCGGTCTTGCCAGTTTATGTATATATGATAAACCTGATTATATTAAAACTAAGTCTTCAATTGCATTGATTGATTCAAGATTCTTGAATATTCAGTGAACATTGAATTTTCTCTTACCAGGTCTGATCTTTAATCTGTTGTAATTCAATATGTTAGAGACAGTAACAATCTTTAATCAGATTCAGAGTATGAGGGGAACAACTGTTGTATCACCACAGAGAATAATAAATCCTAATTTCTCTTAATTTTTGTACTTACATGGTCTATGAAGCAGTTTATTTGTCAGGGCATTTAATTAAATAATTGTTTTATCACTGACAAAAAATATGTGGTTGGATTTTTAAAATTTAGAGAGTTCAATGTAGACAAACTATGAAAGAGTTTTATCTGATGAGTTAAATCAAATTAAATGCAATTCAGAAGTATCTATTAGTTTTGTTTAATTTAAACTTCTTAAATTGGCAACTTAAACTTGGTGACCACCTACTTTTTTAAAAGTTTGGCCAACATCCTAGTAGGTATCTCTGTTTCTTTCAATAGCTTCTGAAGTCATCTGTATGGCAAATAACATCAGCATCTGGGAAACGGCAGAATGGTGTGCTAACTTCTCCCAGCAGTAAGAAAACAGAACATATTTAAGAGGTGGTAAAGTGGGGAAAAGAAACCAGAGTAGAAAGAAGGAAGGGCAAAATGTGGATAAGAGAATATGAGAAGACAGTCTGACTTGAAAGAGATAAATTTCATCATACATTTCAGCTTGTTCTTTGGATTACATGCAGGTTCTTTTAGTAGGTTTGTACTAGAGAAAGACTCATTTTGGTATCTCATAGAAAAAGCTCCATCTTGGTAGCGGGTAGTTTGTAACATAATTTGAAGAATCAGAAGACTCAGTTTTTCAGAGTGCTCAATTCCCAGTGAAAATAAAAGGAAATAAGAAACTTCAGCATAAAAAAGGGGTCTGGGATCCTGGAGAACAGTCCCAGAAACCTGAAATCCACATGCTTCTATTTCATAAAGCAATATCATAAAACTTTAAAGAGATTACTCACAAATTAACACACTTGTAATCAATGAGGGGACTGTCTTCACCCTTACTCCTTTTGGAAGGACACATATTTCGTCCCATCCTCTCCTTGCTTGTATACCACAATTGTAAGCAGTCATCTCTTGAGTATTCTGTGCAAGAATAAACCAACATTATCACTTCCCTTTCCATGACCAAGAACTACTATCACATTATGGACATGCTAAGCCCATGTGTTAATACTTTGCCACCTTACTCTGCAGAGAAAAGGTAAAGCAGATTTTAGGGCAAATGTGAAATGGGGGACAAGAGGAGATAATTAATAAAATCTTCCTTATGAAGGCAGAAATGGGACCTTTATTGGGGTAAAACTGTGAAGAAAATTTTTTCTGTGGGGATGTGTAAAGGGTGGAGCTATTAATGATGGTGTCTCAGTTCTACTTCATAATAGTAATAGAAATGGGCTTCATAATACTAAAATATGTGAAACATTAGGTTTAAAATGGATGTGTGTATATACATATACTTATAAATCTACACATGAGTGTGCTGTGTATCCTTGTTCCCCAATCCCGTTCACTGAGATATCTTCAACCCTTTCACCACAATTGTATGTATCCCCTTTTCAGACATATAAAACAGGAGAACACACTTGGGGGAAAGAGGAATTTCTTCAGACTCCCCTAATGTTTCACAGATTGGATTTCTGTGGCTTTTTCCTGACTTCCTTTTCTGGGAAACAAGGTACCAAGTAAATGGGATGTTTTAACTCTGCATTTATCTGACAAGAATCTAACCTGCATGGCAAATTGTTAATGTCTAATAGGAGTTTGTTCCAAGATGTTTTATGTCAGTTCTACTATACTGGAGCAGGAGAGGCATTGTGACATTAACATTGCAGTGTTTTAGGCCCTTCCTTGCACAGGATCAGATTAAGTTCACGGCATAATTCATGGTTGTGCGTTCCATGATTGCCATGTAAGAGTGGATCTTTTGGTTCACCTCCACCTCAGTTTGTTATATCAAACAAGTCATATTTTCTTTTGAATTGCAAGGGAAAACTGAGTGAACAGGAATGCAGAAATACTTTCTGGGGACCTTTTATTCTTTAAAAGGAAGCATGAAATCAGAGTTTTGATTGCTCAAGTGTTGTTTACAATTTCATCTATCTTGATAGTGCAGTAATTTAAGAGTTCTCAACATCTTGCTTCAGATACTTAAAGACTTTGAGTATTTGTGTCCCAGCTGAACTTTTTAACTCATGCAAGTGGGACATGAAAACAGTGACCTACCTCTGAAATCATCATTTTAAATCAGGAAAATATTCACTGTATGAGAGGAAAGAGGATTTTCTGAGCATCAAAATGGGAATTATGAATCAAAGCTCATGGTCTCCAGTTTCCTTTAAATGAGTAAGCAATTGGATGTGACAGGATGTGCATCAGCTGGGCAGTGCTTGTAAAATTTGGGTGCAGGGTTGTGCCTTAATTTAACATGTTGTGTGCGTATATTGGATTATAAATATAGTCCATGGACTTAACTTATAAAATATTTTATTGTTGGGGAGGAAAAAACTATATGTAAATTTAAAAAACAATGTTTAAAAACTTGCTTTAGAAATAAGCAGATTGAGCTCTAAGGAGGAGTGTTAAGGAAATTGCAAAGTTACTTCTATCTACAGTGAAAACTTATGCACACTGTTTTTCCCTAGTCTCTCTAAACCAGCTTCAGATTCAAGTTAGTTACATCGTTTTTCCTTCCAGTTTAGTTCTGCCTCTCACCTCCCAGTTACAGGGAAATGAGCACTGTTGGAGCAGATTTTTAAATGCAAAATTTGTGTCTCCATAAAAACACTGAGGAATAAGCAGGAGGGTTAGACTAGATGATCTCCAGAGGATTTTCCAATGTAAATGGTTCTGTGATTCCCTGAAAACAATAAACTCGTTGCTTGGAGGTAGACTACATCTCCACACACCTCTGAGCTGTAGGAATGCACACCTAATTTACCATCACCTTCCCTGTTCCACAAACACCCACCACAGTAGTTTATCCATTAAAAATGGGCAGACTCCACACAGTTCTTAACCTAACAATGTGTTAAAAACTAATAATGTAAAAAAATAGGGCTACTAAAGGGTTATTAATATTCAGATAAATAGTGGTTTCAGCTGCTGATTTAAATTATTGATTAAGAAACAGATGCAGCCAAAAGCTTCCGATCTGCTGAAATCAGACCTATGCATATGATTCTATTTCCCTTCTTGCATAGAATTTTCAGTACTTTATTTTTCAACACCTAACAAAACTATTCTTGGGAGAAAAATTAAATTTAAGGTTACAATTTTGCATGTGAATAAAGCTACTTTAGATTGCATTTAGTCATCTTTGAGTATTCCTTCTCTTCAGGTGTAAATAACTGATGGTTTTCATGTGGACTTGACACAGTTGCTCTAAGGAGTTCTGCAGATCTTAATTTCTCTATTACCTTATACATGTTGATATTATCACCTAATTTAAATTATCACTGCAAAGGTATTACCTATAAAAATCTACTTTTCACAATAATAGCTGACAAGAAAACTGATAGGCAAATGCAGTAATGTTAGTAATGCAGAAATTACATTAATTGTGATAATTTCATCAATGAAGGGTATCTCTAACTGTAATTACATATGAAAAAATTACGATAATTATACAGATAAAACCCCCCTGCAATCTAAGATTTTTCTAGATCATTCCAGCTCAATACAGACAATAAGTCACTGCTCCTGCTTTTAACATAGTTCACCTAGATAAGAGACATATGGTCAGTTGAAACATCCTAAACCTGTTGATTGTCCTCATTGTAACTCCATGTATTTAAAGTTTTAATGATATATCTACCATAAAAAGAGGTTATATTTCTGTCATGTGAAAAACTGGGAAACCCTATCCAACAATGTTTCTAAATATTTAAGACTTTTTAGGCACTTAAACACAAAGAAATTCCAGACTTCAGAGCACCTGGTCAATCCTCATTCTTCTCCCTACTGCAAAGGCTGCAGGCATCCTGATTTGAGGTCTCTTGTTATGTCTTTATTTCCTCATGAGATCTATCATCCTCCACAATCATAAAATGGCAAAAAAAAGCTATTTACCTTGCAGAGAAATTATAAATAGTCTCCTGTCTCCAAATATTTGTAAGTTATTAATTTTGAACTTAATTTTAGTTTCCAGAGAAAGACAGAAAATCCATAACATATTGTCATCTGTTGAGCTGGCACGAATTCAGATTAAGTTCACTAAAATCAGTGAAGTTTCTGTGAATTTTCATCAGGATTTTCAAGGAAGATCCTCAGAGAAATCAGGGGAGATACACCACTTTATATCAGCTGAAGGTTTAGTCTGCTCACTATCTGTGCAACAGGACAGTTTAAAAACTGGTTGTGTTTATCTATGTAATATGTAGAGATAGACAATTAATATTAGACACTCAATGGCACATTCCTGTTATTGCTGGGCTAACAAAATCCACAGTGGGGAATTCTCTCTTAATAAATAGCTTCTTGTTGAATACAAGCCAGTTAGCAGATTGACTACAAAGATGCCATCAATTTGAATCTAGAGGATGCTTTTACAAGTTGCAAATGTCTTCTGACTTATTTCTGACTCATTTAAATTTTTATGAATCTTGCCAGATGTTTAAGGCCTCAGGGAAAATCAAATGTATGTGGAAAGATGACAAAAGAAAAATAGGTAGAAAGAAATACTGCGAGTTATGTTGAGTGGAAGCTGGCTTACGTTGTGCAATTTTCAAGAAGGGCAAGAACAAGGACCCCTGTCAGTCTCACTGAGTGCCCAGTAAAATCATGGACAAGATTATTCTGGGAGGTATTGAAAAACACGTGGTAGACAACAATATGTCCAACAAAATTGATTAACCATTATCCCTTCAAAATTGATCTAAGCGCATTTTATCCCAGATTTTTAGTGAGATTAATTTGAAATGTATATTATTTCTGTGTTCATAATCTATTTCTACAGCAGCACTGCAGTGGCAATCATGGATGCAATGCAGTAGTCAACTCTTTATGTTTAATTCTGCTGCTGCCACAGAGCACAGAACAGTCCTACTAAGCTTGAAATGCAAAATGAGTTGGCAGTTCAGAGCTTATGTTAGGAATAGTGGTCTCCTGATTTTTGTAGACAGACTGTATTTTCAAATCAATTAATCTCAGCAGTGTTGCCACAGTAGAGGGGCACCCGCCAGGCTCAGAGGAGTGCGGGTGGCAGCACAGCCTGCAGTAACACGCGGAAGGTGTTTGACGCCAAAGAGATGGGCTCACGCTAAGGCTGTGGCAATGAATCTCCCTTCCTACAGCTCAAGAGCAGAGAGCCAAAATACTCTGGCTCCAGACTCCAGTAGAATTCAACATTTCCTCTTAAATGATCCATAAAGAGCCAGGAAAACTCTCACCAGCACAAGCCAAAAAAGAATTGGATGAATTAAAGGATAAAGAAAAAGAGTTTCTGCAGTGCTACAGTGGATATTAATACTTCCATGCTAGGCACAGTTTTGAATTTACTACAGTAGCTTGATTACTTTCCATCTCAGCTAAATCCAGTCAGAATTGTAATAAAACCTGTTAGTCAAAGAAAAGGGGTTTAATAACATGTCTGTTGCAGCTGACAAAAACCTATGTTGGAGCAGCTCCTTCCAGTGAGGAGGAATGGGATTAGACACTAGTAGAAAACACGTCCCTAAAGACGATCTATAAGACCACAACTCTGAACTGACGAATGCTGCATTCCAATAAGATATTTTACACTAATTAATATATAGCAATACAATGTGATAGAAATGCAATAATTACATTTCTTAGAAGCATGTTCATTTTTGTAAAATATTCTAGGTCCAATATGGGCTGTACTAAACATACATGTCAAATATTAAAAAAATTTCAATCTGATTTTCACATAGGAAGCCTTGTGTTAGATTTTTGTGTGTTTCTTCCTATATATAGCCCTCTCTAATCTGGTATTCTGAGAGAATTCTATTTACTAAGAATGATATTTTAAATAAACCACCCAATACTATGGACAGCATGGGGTAGAAAACGGAATTAAACTGAAATGAGGATCTACTTCAATCATCTTTATCAACCAGTATAGAAACAGAAGGCAACAGCTCATATAATTTTCTTCATATGTACAGAACTCTCAACAAAAAGAATTAAATTTATTAGAACAGAGTACTGGATAATTATTTCAACTATTGGAAAATCTTGGCGTCATAAGTTGTAACTGGAACTATGAAAAGCAAAACTTTTGATTGTTGAGAAAAAAAATATGAAAAAAGGTCATATGGTAAAAATAGTTACACAGACAGAGTGGGAGAGACATAATTACACTCCCATCATTGTCTGGGTGTGAATACTTTATGGCATTAATTACTAAACATATGTAAATCTGTTTTCATGACTACTTTAGTTGAGAGCATTAAAACCAAACCCACTATACAGCATTTATGTGCTGTTTTCCCCCTGAAATCTTATTTATGGCAGTTTTTAGGAGTTTTATTTATTTTTTTATTTTGAGGGTTAAAGAGTTGACTAGAGGCCTTTCAAAGTTTTTCAGCTTTAAAACTGCATTATCGAATACTCTTTTGCCTTTAGATTCATCCACCTCATCAGTCACTGTTTGTCCAATTGTATGTTTGAATTCCTTTTCTAGTTTCTCTTCTCCCTATATTCCCTCAGTCCAACATGCCTGGGTGAGATTTTAAGCTGTAATGCTAAATGAAACAGAGTTTCCAGGTCTGGAAGTGCAAAGACTACAATGGCTTTTTGCCTTTACTATCCCTTTCTGTTCCAGGGATATTTCCAAAGTAAACAGTAACTCCAGCTTCAATTTAAGCAGAGCTGAGGACTCATTTGCACTGTAGCAGTCTCCTTAGGCTTTCCATATTACAGTCACTCCAGCAGAGCAGGTTTTTTTGACAACATATTCACAGTATCCAGGTTTCCCTTTATCTGCTCTGTTCTTTTTCTTTTTTCTTGAGGGGATGGAAAGGGTCTCACCCTTCAGCTTCTGACTCTCTTTCCTAGACCAAAATTATAATTGCAATTACAGCACCAAAGTATTTTGCCTCACATAGGAGGGTCATTACCATCAAAGCAGTGGTAAGGAAGTGTCTCATTCCCTTAGAGGTGGAACAGATTTTGGGGGTCTGCTTAGATTTCCTTCAGGTTAATTTTGACTTTGGGGCTTTCCAGAGCCAGACAAAATAGAAATTATTAGAATGATTCCAAGATTAGTTCTATGCTTTAGTCATTTTTGTCAACCAGTGCCAGGTTTTATTACACAGTTTTATATCAGATTACTGGAATAATTGAAAATTTCAATCCTCCACACCCCTACTTCTCTTACCCTTGCCCCCTTCTGCCCTGATACATGAGGTTGTGTCTGGGTAGAGATACACTGAACAGATTCCTGTGAGTCATTCATTCGGGATAGAAAACAACAGGGCATCCCTGGGAGTTTCTGGGAGTAAATTCAGCTTCTGACGACACCAAAGGAATTTCTGAAACAAAGTCTGGGGAAATCTCTGCAGCCTAACAGCCACTTATATGCATACCTAAATCTCTTCCTTTGCTGATCACTTGTGCAGGCATTTTAACAAGTGATGTACGCTTGCCAGATTTTCAGGATGCATGTTTAAACAAGTTGGTAAAGCAGAAATTTGCTGAGGGACAGGCTTCTCTTCAGAAGTCCAAGGAATCATTCTTTATTTAATAGGGATGAATGAGCAGGAAACTTTTTAGGCTCAAGCAGATGTCAAAGCTGTCTCACAATTGCCCTGCACAGTTCCAAAGCTACAGATGGTACTGGAGGAGTATAAATAAGATTTAGTTGCATAAAATAACAGGAAAAAGAGGTCTGTGAACTATTTTGGAGAATAAAATGTAGTTTTTCTTCTAAAGTTCTATGTTGTTTTATTGTTTCATTGTACAACTGCACAGTGTTTTTGTATGCACCTATGTATGCACTGCAGTACTACTTTATTTTTTTTTCAAATATATTTGCCTGAATACTGAAGGAGCACATTTTGGTGTTTTACCTTTAATTCTTAATGTGACCTTTATTTCAATTTTATTTTGCATTCTATGTATTTTGATAAACTATAGTAGGCAAAAGAGGATGCTGAATACCCACATAATTAGACATTTATTTCATTAAAAAGTAATGTATCTTAAAATATCGTTCATTTAGAGGCTGCTACTTTTTATTTCTCTTATGGGAACATTTTCAAGTTGGAGTCCTTTCAGTCTTCATACTTAAAAAATGTAGATTCTCTGTCCCAGAAACTAAATTTAAATAGATATAAAAGGCAAATCTATTAACCATCATTTTGCATATGAGAAATTGAGACTGAGAAGTGAAAAGATACTTGTCTAACATCACAGAAGAACTAAGGGTAACTTTTCCTTTGATGAAAACCTGGTGTATAAATGGTGAAAGGGACACTAAAACCAGCCAGAAAAGCCAAAAAAGACCTTTTTGTTTCAGTTTATAAATGATAATTCAGGTTTTCCACTCCTTGTAGAATCACACAGTAGTCTGGATTGGAAGGGACCTTTGAAGTTCATCTAGCCCAACCCCCCTGCAATAAGCAGGGCCACCTTCCACTAGACCAGGCTTCCCAGATCCCAGTCCAGCCTGACCTTGAATGCTGCCAGTGATGGGGCATCCACCACCTCTCTGGAAAACCAATTCCAGTGTTTCACCACCTCATTGTAAAAAAAAAAAAAAAATCTTTCTTTATCTTAGCTGAATCAACCCTTCTGTCCTGGGTTGCAGTGTATTCTATTACCATCCCCATCAGCCGTTGAAATCAGGTGGGGCAGTGTTTCCTTGCCTCCTCCCCCCAGGCTATCTTTCTGTTGTTAATTGCCCATCATTGTCCTGCCGCCTGACTCAGAGATAACTCCCTCCGGACTATCTTCTGTTAATGAGCCTAATCAACACTTTGCCTCATGACTCATTACCCCATTGTGAGATGCTCCACCCAGAGGGAGGAACCAAGCATCCCATCGTGGATATAAGCTGAGGCTGAACACCAGAGACACCGGCTTCCCACTGGATTTCCAGAGGACAGGAGCTACACAGCCACCACTGGACTTCCTGAGGAAGAGCAGACTGTTTTACTACAGGATCACTGCTTCAGAGGACTGCAGCCACCATTTCTACCAAACTGCTACCACCACCCTGCCTAACAGGGTGTCAGGTTGTACCTTGACTCTGTCAGTTTGACAGTGTTTTCTTTTACCTTTTTTCCTCTTTTCTTTAATTTCCATTAAATTGTTATTCTGACTTGGTGTCTCCCACTGGTTTGTTTTCAAACTAGTACATAATTTGGCGCCCAACGTGCGGCTTGCTCTGAGAAAAGGTCAGAATTACAATTTTGTATAAACAGAAATCTATTCACCATGGTGCTCAGCTGGTCTGCATGGGTACTGTATCTTGCTCTCTATATTTTTCCTCACATGGGGAACTACCTGCCTGTTGTATTACTCCTGTTAAAACCAGGGAATGGTATGAGAATTGCTTTATTGGTTTATTACGTCTATAGCATAATAATCTGTGAGGCGATGAATACCATTCGGAATATATACTCAATTTTGTTTGGCTGTCCTAGTCTGGGCTCCTATGTCTGGGACCTCTTCAACAATCACAGCCAGCCCCTGGTGGGAGGAGTAGAGAGTGGTTTCTTCCAGCCTTTCAGGCCAGGCACAGCAGTTTTTGAAAAAATTGAGTTCCCTCTGGATGTTAAGGATGGTATAATCTTCTTGTCAGTTCTCTTCTCTTTTTTCTCTATGGCCTGCATTGTGTACACCATGCTTAGAAACAAAACGCTACTTAGTGTGGTGCAACGTCTGCTTGAGGAGGAGGTAAAAAGGAGCAAAGCAGCAAATACCATGTCTACACAGACTGTCACACAGAAAGGAGCCAAAAGCAAAGCAACCGCATCCATTTCTACGCAGACCGTCACAGAGGAGAAAGGAACCAAGAGCAAAGCAACCGCATCCATCTCTACGCAGACTGACACAGAGGAGAAAGGAACCAAACAAAAAGCAACAGTGTCCATCTCTACACAGACTGTCACAGAGGAGAAAGGAACCAAATGTAAAACAACAGCGTCCATGTCTACGCAGACTGACTCAGAGGAGAAAGGAACCAAAAGCACTGTCAGCGTCCCCATGCAAACCATCACTGAACCAGAACAGCCTAAACCAATTGCAGTTGCCCCCGTGCAGAAGAAGAAATCAAAAAGCAAATCAGTCCGCATAGTGACTGACGAGGATGCAGCAGGACCTTCGCACCCAGCAGAAGAGGCAGAGCCAGAGATCGTCACTCGGTCGCTATCCCTGGGTGAGCTGCGAGACCTGCGGAGGGAATTCACCCGCCAGACGAACGAGTCTATCCTGACCTGGCTGCTCCGCATCTGGGACGCTGCAGCCAATGACACCATTCTGGACGGAAGTGAGGCCAGGCAACTGGGATCTCTGTCCCGGGATGTGGTCATTGACCAGGGGATCGGGAGAACCCAAGAAACCCTCAGCCTCTGGCGGCGACTGCTTACAAGTGTAAGGGACAGGTACCTTTGTAAAGAAGACCTCCAGGTGCACCAAGGAAAATGGAGCACAATGGAACAAGGTATCCGGTGCCTGAGGGAATTGGCTGTGCTGGAGATCATTTTCTCAGAAGATGAGAGATTTCCTAAGAGCCCAGATGGTGTCCAGTGCACGTCACAGATGTGGTTGAGGTTCGCACGCCTTGGACCAGAGATATACTCCCGTTACCTGGCAATGCTGCAATGGAGGGAAGGCGAGGACAGGGTGGGCGTCTTGGTGAACAAACTGAGGATTTACGAGGACACCGTCACAGCCCCGTTTCGCACCCATGTCTCATCCGTGGAAACAAGTCTTTCGGCTGAGCAAGTCCGGAGCTTGATTGAAGAAGGCCATCAGAAACTGAAAAAGGAACTTAAGGAAGAGATTTACCACATCCCACCAGAACCAACAAGAGTCTCTGCCATTAGGAGCCGGCGACCCCCAACCAGGGAGAGAGGGTACACCCCACGAGGTAACCTCTGGTTTTTCCTTCAGGAACATGGAGAAGACATGAGTAAGTGGGATGGAAAACCCACCTCCTCCTTAGCAGCTCGGGTACATGAACTAAAAAGAGGGACAACTACCACAAGAAGCACATCTAGAGTCAACATTGCTCCGGTCTCTCGCACACAGAACTCCAGACGGTACAGGAATGATAATATGACCGATCCTCTTGAAGGGACCTCAGGAACGTATTCACCGGAAGGGAGCAACATGCAACATGACCAGGAATAGAGGGGCCCTGCCTCTAGCCAGGTAGAGGAAAGGGAGAATCGGGTCTTTTGGACTGTGTGGGTCCGATGGCCTGGCACATCTGACCCACAAAGATACACGGCTTTGGTTGACACCGGTGCTCAATGTACTCTGATGCCATCAAGGTATGTGGGAGCAGAACCCATTTCTATTTCTGGGGTGACAGGAGGATCCCAGCAGCTGACTGTACTGGAAGCTGAAGTGAGTTTAACTGGGAACGAGTGGCAGAAACACCCCATTGTGACTGGCCCGGAGGCCCCGTGCATTCTCGGCATAGACTATCTCAGAAATGGATATTTCAAGGACCCAAAAGGACATCGTTGGGCTTTTGGGATAGCTGCTGTGGAGACAGAAGATATCAGACAACTGAGTACATTGCCTGGCCTCTCAGATGACCCCTCTGCCGTGGGACTGCTAAGAGTTGCAGAACAACAGGTGCCAATCGCCACAGCAACAGTGCACCGCCGGCAATACCGCACCGACAGAGACTCTGTGGTTCCCATCCATGAGATGATTCGCAAACTGGAGAGCCAAGGGGTGGTCAGCAAGGCCCATTCACCTTTCAACAGCCCTATATGGCCAGTGCGTAAGTCCAGTGGAGAATGGAGGCTGACGGTGGACTACCGTGGCCTGAATGAGGTCACGCCACCATTGAGCGCCGCTGTGCCGGACATGTTGGAACTTCAGTACGAGCTGGAGTCCAAAGCAGCGAAGTGGTACTCCACTATTGACATTGCCAATGCCTTCTTCTCCATTCCTTTGGCAGCAGAATGCAGGCCCCAGTTTGCTTTTACCTGGAAGGGTGTGCAATACACCTGGAACCGACTGCCCCAGGGGTGGAAGCACAGCCCCACCATTTGCCACGGACTGATCCAGACTGCATTGGAAAAGGGTGAGGCTCCAGAACATCTGCAATACATCGACGACATCATCGTGTGGGGAAACACAGCAAAGGAAGTGTTTGAGAAAGGAGAGAAAATCATCCAGATTCTCCTGGAAGCTGGCTTTGCCATCAAAAGGAGCAAAGTCAAGGGACCTGCCCAAGAGATCCAGTTCCTGGGAGTAAAGTGGCAAGATGGACGACGTCAGATTCCCACCGAGGTCATCAATAAGATCACTGCGATGTCTCCACCGACCAGCAAGAAGGAAACACAAGCTTTCCTAGGCGCCATAGGTTTCTGGAGGATGCACATTCCCGAGTACAGCCAGATCGTGAGCCCTCTCTACCTGGTTACCCGCAAGAAGAATGATTTCCACTGGGGCCCCGAACAGCAGCAAGCCTTTGCCCAAATCAAGCAGGAAATCGCTCATGCGGTAGCCCTTGGCCCAGTCAGGACAGGACCAGAGGTGAAGAATGTGCTCTACTCTGCAGCCGGGAACAATGGTCTGTCCTGGAGCCTCTGGCAGAAGGTGCCTGGTGAGACTCGGGGCCGACCACTGGGATTCTGGAGCCGAAGCTACAGAGGGTCTGAAGCCAACTACACTCCCACAGAGAAGGAAATCTTGGCAGCCTATGAAGGAGTCCAAGCTGCCTCAGAGGTAATTGGCACTGAAGCACAGTTGCTTCTAGCACCCCGACTACCGGTGCTGGGTTGGATGTTCAAGGGAAAGGTTCCTTCCACGCATCATGCCACCGACACCACATGGAGCAAGTGGATCGCCCTCATCACACAGCGTGCCCGTATTGGAAACCTGAATTGCCCTGGGATTTTAGAAATTATAACAAACTGGCCTGAAGGTGAGACTTTTGGATTATCCTCTGAAGAAGAGGAAGAGCAAGTGACTCGTGCTGAGGAAGCCCCACCATATAATGAGCTACCGGAGACTGAAAGACGTTATGCCCTCTTCACTGATGGTTCCTGCCGAATTGTAGGCGCTAATCGAAAGTGGAAAGCTGCAGTATGGAGCCCCACACGACGAGTTGCACAAGCTACCGAGGGACAAGGTGGATCGAGTCAGGTTGCAGAGCTTAAAGCCGTCCAGCTGGCTTTGGATATTGCTGAACGAGAGAAGTGGCCGAGGCTCTATCTCTACATCGACTCATGGATGGTAGCTAATGCTCTGTGGGGATGGCTGGATCGCTGGAGAAAGGCCAACTGGCAGCGCAGAGGGAAACCCATCTGGGCCGCTGAGATTTGGCAGGACATCGCCGCCCGAGTAGAGAAGCTGACCGTGAAGGTTCGACACGTGGATGCGCACGTACCCAAGAGTCGGGCTAATGAAGAACATCGCAACAACGAGCAGGTGGACCGAGCTGCCAAGGTGAAAGTATCACAGGTGGATCTGGACTGGCAGCACAAGGGAGAATTATTCCTAGCTCGTTGGGCCCATGATGCCTCTGGTCATCAGGGGAGAGATGCAACATACCGATGGGCCCGTGACCGAGGGGTGGACCTTTCCATGGACAGCATCTCACAGGTCATCCACAGTTGTGAGACCTGTGCTGCAATCAAACAGGCCAAGCGGGTGAAGCCTCTGTGGTATGGTGGACGATGGTCAAAGTACAGGTATGGTGAAGCCTGGCAAGTTGACTACATCACCCTTCCCCAAACCCGCCAAGGCAAGCACTACGTGTTGACCATGGTTGAAGCAACCACTGGATGGCTGGAGACTTACCCTGTGCCTCATGCTACAGCCCGGAACACCATCCTGGGCCTGGAAAAGCAAGTCCTGTGGAGACATGGCACCCCTGACAGGATCGAGTCAGACAACGGGACTCATTTTAAGAACAGCCTCATCAACACCTGGGCCAGAGAACACGGTATCGAATGGATATATCATATTCCTTATCATGCACCAGCTGCTGGAAAAGTTGAACGCTGCAATGGACTACTTAAAACCACCCTAAAGGCACTTGGTGGGGGGACCTTCAAAAATTGGGAAGTGAACTTAGCAAAGGCCACCTGGATAGTCAATACCCGAGGGTCCATCAATCGAGCTGGTCCTGCCGAGTCTGAACCCTTGCACACAGTGGATGGAGATAGAGTCCCTGTGGTACACCTGAGAGGTATTTTAGGAAAGACTGTTTGGATTAGTCCCACCTCAGGCAAAGGCAAACCCATCCGTGGGATTGTCTTTGCTCAAGGACCTGGTTGCACTTGGTGGGTAATGCAGAAAGATGGGGAAACCCGTTGTGTACCACAAGGAGACCTAATCTTAGGTGAGAACGGTGTGTAGATTTCACTGTGTATATATATATATATATATATGTATGTGTGTTTTAGAGTTTAAGAAGGTATTGATTTGGGATAATGTAGATGGTAATAGAATAAGGGGTGGATAATGTCCTGGGTTGCAGTGTATTCTATTACCATCCCCATCAGCCGTTGAAATCAGGTGGGGCAGTGTTTCCTTGCCTCCTCCCCCCAGGCTATCTTTCTGTTGTTAATTGCCCATCATTGTCCTGCCGCCTGACTCAGAGATAACTCCCTCCGGACTATCTTCTGTTAATGAGCCTAATCAACACTTTGCCTCATGACTCATTACCCCATTGTGAGATGCTCCACCCAGAGGGAGGAACCAAGCATCCCATCGTGGATATAAGCTGAGGCTGAACACCAGAGACACCGGCTTCCCACTGGATTTCCAGAGGACAGGAGCTACACAGCCACCACTGGACTTCCTGAGGAAGAGCAGACTGTTTTACTACAGGATCACTGCTTCAGAGGACTGCAGCCACCATTTCTACCAAACTGCTACCACCACCCTGCCTAACAGGGTGTCAGGTTGTACCTTGACTCTGTCAGTTTGACAGTGTTTTCTTTTACCTTTTTTCCCCTTTTCTTTAATTTCCATTAAATTGTTATTCTGACTTGGTGTCTCCCACTGGTTTGTTTTCAAACTAGTACACCTTCTTTAGTTTAAAATCATCACTCCTTGTCCTATCACAACAAGCCCTGCTAAAAGTCTGTCCCCATCTTTCTTGTAATAGGGTCTCTCTGGAATCTTATCTTCTCCCGGCTGAAAAATACAAATTCTCTCAGCCTTTCCTCATAAGAGAGGTACTCCAGCCCTATGATCCACTTGTTGGCCTCCTCTGGACTTGTTCCAACAGGTTAACATCCTTCCTGTGCTGAGGACACCAGAACGAGGCACAGAACTCCAGGGGTCTCACCAGAGCTGAGTAGAGTGGCAGAGTCACCTCCCTTTGACCTCTTATTCTTCTTGTGATGCAGCCCAGGATAGAAGTGGCTTCCTCCTATTCTGTTTAAAAAGCAGATATGAAATGGCAGAGATAACTGAGTTACCATGAAGCTCTGCAAGTACTGTGGTCTAAAGTAGCCTATAAGAATCTTTGGGATTGAAATATTTTATTCCATTCTTTATTTCTTTATTCTCCTACAGTAGCCACACCAAGCAAAGAATTTCTGTGATTTTTTTTTTTTTATTCCTCTTTCACTTGAGTTGATTCTGGTGACAGAAATCTTATCCTTGAAAGAAAAGATTCTGGTTTATAAAAAGTGTGTCACCAGAAAGTACAGAGCATACAGAGCAAAATGTCTAAGAAATCCATTATTTTGAAACAAAGACACTAATATCTAGCTCAGTAAACACTTTTGTATTAATAACATCTTGTGAAAAATGAGATAGTCCTAACTAAGGAAGAGCTCCAGAAATCTAGTTTTGGAAATGAGCATATATACTTCATCTCAACTGAAGATTACTTTTGTTTCCAAATTGGAATTCCTAGATTTATTGCAAAATAATCTGGAACAAATCTCTAAATACTATAGCAAGGTAATGTTTAACAAAACGTTACTTTATTATTCATCCATTGCTATGTATGAGGCTTCTGTCTGTCTCTGAAAATTGTTCTAAGAACAAACAGCTTCTAAGCAAATCCTTCTGTTGACTTCTAATTTCCTAGTAGTGTTCACTTTAAAGCACTGTTTATATCAGAATCCAAGGCACTGATTCTCCGCTTAGTTACTCTAATGTAAAACATACTTACAAAAGATTGTATAACTCTCATTGGTAAATAATGGTGGGTTTATTTTGTCCTGGGAAAACTTTGTATCTGGAAGGTTTGCTTGGTAATTTTTTTCCTGATCCAATAAATACTTAAAAAAAACATTTTAAAGTCTAAAAATGAGATAATTTTTCACTTACAGTAGATATTTCTATTATATTCTACTCTAATAGATATAAGCTTTGTAGCCAATAGCTATCAGAGAAAATAAGTGAGGTTTTACAGTTGTTTTTACAAGGGTCCTAGGACTTGAACCTTGCAGAAGGTCCTGCAGCAAATATTGCCTAGTTTTGTTTTAGGGATTTTAAACCACAGGTATTATTTAACATTTACACCCAATATTTATTCATCTGAGATAAAAATATCATCATAGAAGCTTCCAGTGAGATTCCCGGTCCCATGAAGGGCTGGTATTTGGTGTCTGATGTGGATTCAGAGGGTTTAGAACCATCCTTCCCAAATGGAGGTTCCCATGCTGAGCTTTGTCACTCACAAAGTAAATACAGTTTCCCAGAAAACTGATAGCCTCACTTTTTCATCCACCTACTGAAACCAGACTATTGCAGATAATAATCTTTTAGATATCATGCTTAACTAATTTCCTGCCAGTTTGGGTTTAATTGTCCTAACTATGATTTCCTGTGATGCAGTGCTATTGTAACACCTAGATCGAAAGGATGATGACAAACATGTTTTTGGTATTTTCAGTGGGTGTGCTACTGAAAAAATAACCGGAACACATATTTTAGCAGGTGTGTTAGTCTTGGCTATTCCTCTAATCTGTATTTCCTGATGGTTTTTTCTGTTCCCACATCTCATCTCATCTCCCACCCTGGATGTGCAGTGTAAGAAAGGGCAAGCCATTCAGGGAGGAGTATGCCTGCTCTGACCTTTAGAAGGTTTAGTAAATGAAAAGGGACATGCGAAATCGAATGAGGGATTTATAGTGTTTCTGGCATTGCAGGTTAAACAAATACTGAACAAACTCAAAACAGAGCTGCACAGTTTAACACTTCAGCCCTGCAGAGCGACTCAAGGGAGGCTGTTGGAGGGGTATTTGCTTATTCTGGTTTGAACTACGAATTGAGTGAAGTGATACCAGAGATTGAAAGGCTGTTTAAGTGCGCTTGTAATGAGCCTCCCTTTGCAAGTCCAGGTCAGGCTCCATGCTCTGACACTGACATTCAGCCTGTCACATGCAACCATTTCACATCCTTAGCCAACAGTGTTGCCTTCAGCAAAACAAAGGTACAGGAAAAAGAGTAGGGACCACTCCATGTCATTACTTTTGCTGAAACAAGCAAAAAAACCCCAAAAAATGTATCTCTGTAGTTAGGCATGGGAAAGAGGCTGTATTTAATGGTGCATTTGAACACAATTAATTTTTTATTTATGCCTGGGTCAAAATAAGTGTATTATTGTGTTTGTGCTCTAGGGAATTTTTTGAAAGCTATCAACCCAAAATCTATTTTTTGAAATAGATATACCTCAAAACAAGCTTCTGTCAGAGCACTTTCAACACACTTCGTAACATTAATCCAAATTAGGACTTGAGCATTTTTCAGGTTTGATTGCAATTTCAAATTATGACTGTGAATTTGTTTAAGATCTTTGGAACTCAATACAAACTGTACTGAAAATGTGTGCGTCCTTAGGTTACATCTCAGGATCAAATAATTTAAAAGCTCTTAGTGAACCTTGTAGCACCAGAGAGTTTCTATAAACAGTATTCAGTATTCAGAATGGAATTTCACAATAGCAGAGAGTAAAAGTTTAGGGAATGAGTAATCCTTTCACTTGTGAACTTTGTAGGGTGATTTTAGACAGTAGAATATAACTTTCCAAAAGGAAAAATGGGTAACAACACATGGAAGAATGTTTTATCATTGAATATTATAATAGATCTTTACTGTGCTCAAGAGGAGGCTTTATTATTTTCCCAGCAAGATAAACCAAATGAAATTCCCTAGTGTAACAGAGAACTGTAATCTCATCTATTCTTACAGATGTAAACTCTCAGGAATAGAGGAAAAAACAAACAAACTTAGGCTAAATAAACTAGTGCATACAATGTACAAGTGCAAACAGACCATTCCCTAATGATAAAAAAGTTCAGGGCATGAAACTCTTGCTTTTATTACTCAAGATCCCAGAAGGACTGAAGTGTTTGCATATTATTCTGCTGATGCTATCAATCTATTCACATGTGCTCATCCTTTTGCGGCAATGGCAAACTTATCTTGAGGTTAAAACCAGAGTTTCTGACAGAAGAGCCACATTATTTGAGCTTTCCTTTGTTCTGTGTCATCCCCTTGGCAAACTGTAATTTTATCTGTCATGGTAGGAAGCACCATTAGGTTTTAATAAAATTTCCAGTTCAGTCATTCAAGCACATCGAATACTCACATTTAGGAGCCCTGGCTTTAAGTTATGAGTTGAACAGACCTGTGGGAGGGTTGCTATGTCAGTACATACCTGACCCAAGAGTGCATCTGAGAGATGTTACGTCTGAGAGACACATTCAAGGCACATTTCTACTACACCTTTCTTCAGATTGGGTTAGAATGACAAGTTAGTGATGATGCATTATTCTGCACTTTTCTCCCAGCTGCGAAAGAAGACAGAATATTCCAGATATTCATGCAGCCCTCTTATTTTC
The DNA here is from genome assembly GCF_020740725.1 of Corvus hawaiiensis. NCBI lineage: Eukaryota > Metazoa > Chordata > Aves > Passeriformes > Corvidae > Corvus > Corvus hawaiiensis. The sequence continues at coordinate 71,615,208 of NC_063216.1, read as the reverse complement.
TCTTAAATAGAAGACAAACATGTACATTTATATTTTCTGGAAAACACTGGATAATTGTTCTGGAAATATGTCAAAGGAGAGTGAGTTTTCAATGTTCTTAGAAATATTTTATTTAGATTGAAGTTTTTCAAAAATTCACACAGATTTGGTTTGATATATACAGTGGCAGATTTTTGCTTAATTGTCTACTACCCAACAACTGGAGTTCTGTTATTTACCTTAGGGCTAAACTGGGGAATTTTTTTAATAAAGAAGTTGAAGTGGCTAAGTTAGTGGTGTATTTCTCATCGATTCTCTGTCCACTCTTGGGTTTTTGACATGCTACTGTACTATATGTCACAAAGGAGTTGTTTATTATTTTCATTGGTTCCCATTTATTAACAGCAAGTTTGACCTGTAAATTTTTTAAGGTTTGCTCTCTTTTCATGTCAGGCAGGTTGTAAGAATAATCAAGCTTCAGTATTGTTTTCCTCTATTTTCAAGAGACATGAGTTATAGATATTGAGCTACCTGAAAGTAATAAAATAAATATTTCTGGCCTTTCTGAAGAGATTTAGATAGGGTTGTTAAATTTCTTTTGAAGATTCTGTTAAAATGCCTGAAATTCTTGTTGTAACACTCAGCAAATAAAGAATATCACAAAGGATAATCAGAAAACCAACTGACTGAGATTTATGTTCTACTAAAGACTTTGAAGGTAATATCTGAGCATTTTGTTGACAGTCTCCTGCTTTCATTTCCAAAACCTTTGGCCAGCTTTTAAAACTAAATCCAATGAAAAATTGCACAGTTAGGTATAATCCTTTGGACAGAGCCTATTTGATGAGCCAGTTCAATAATGGATTATTGGATAAGTCTATAATTAAATGCTGGCCTTCAAGAAATTGTCTTTCTTGTTTTTATGTTTCAAGCTCTCTGAAACATAATCCAGCAATGAGTAACACATAAATCTCATAATATACCTGTAATCCTGTTGAGGCAATTTTATCTGCTTGCTGTATTAAAGACAGAATGCTCTCTTCTTATAGGGCCATGATATAAAGGTGTATAATAAGTTTTAAATGGCAATCAAGTCCTTTCTCCCAATTGGTCATGGTTTATCCTCAAGATACAGGAAACCTTTTTATCTAAATTCTTCAATCTAACATCTTTACTGATTTATCAGAGTTAAGGTATTGCAGCATTGTTGGCTTCACTGTGCTTTAGGAATCCATTGCTCTCTGAATCATGTAGGAATGTGCAATGCAGCAGCCCTGGAGACTGATGGAAGGAAAGCAGCCGGCAGAGGTCAGCCCAATTTTATAATTTGGCTTTTGACTCAAAATCTGAAAAATATTCCCAGTCTTATTAAAAACTTCCTATGTACTCTTGAGCATATCACCTAATGCAGGGCTTATCACATTAGGTCTTTGCAGACAAAATACTGTGTAAGACACTTAATTAGATTCTTTACATAGTCTGGAAAGAAGTATCTGCAGGACACAATCCATCTCACCTAATCCAGATCCTTCATTCAGTCTCCCAGTTAATAGATTTTTTGAGGGTCTTAGATTAACTTAGCAAAATTAAAACTCAGCAGTGGTAAAAATAATTTTGAAATTTCACAGCTTGTCAGCAGATGTTCCCAAAATGAATTTACTGATTTTTGTTTGATTTTTTTTTTTTTTTTTTTTTGGTAAATCCTACCATTAGTTCTACAAGATATATCTGCATTCAGATTTGGAGTTGGATACAGCAATTCTTGTGAGTCCCTTCCAGCTCAGGATATTTTATGATTCCATTATTCTGATCACAGCAGAGTTTGTGGGGAGGACATGCAGGACATCATCTCTAGATGGGATTTTGAAGATAGGTCCAACTGGTCACACCGTTGCTCAGCATGCTGAATTGGGAACCACTTCGTTTTTCCTCCTTCCTGCATTAATTCCACTCTTCAGTCTTGTCACAGGCTGAGAAATGGTAGTCCCAAAGGGAAAATAGTGGGGTGGGAGGATGAAAGGGTGCTTAAACATTAATTCACAAGGAAATGCTAGTGATGCTGAAAAGCGTGGCTTCCTGCTTTGCAGCTCAGCTCCTTTCAGCTTGTTTCAGCCACTCCAAATTTGGCAGGAGTGGTGATGCACAGCAGAGAAAATCAGTGAGGAATATGATGGTGGCCGAAATAACCCACTGAGTCTCCATATAGATTTTAAACTTGTTTGTACATTTCATTTCTATTAGTTTCAGTAAAATTGAATATTGAGTTAAACACATTGACTCACATTTTGTCTTTTTTATTTTCAAAATTGTTACTTTAATGTATTTTCATCAACAAAAGAGTCCCTTTACCTTACTAGGTGAGCTGCTAGGATTTCAGCCTAAGTTTTCAGTTCTGGAAAAACAAACAGATTGTGAATTGGAGCAAAAGTTCTTAAATTGCCATGAAATAAAACAATTTGACTGAAATCAAAGTAACATTTCATTTTAACTGTGACATTTTTCTTACATTGTTAAAACTTTTATCTTTTTATATCTGTAAATTTTAGACACACTTTTTGTGATATCAATGTTTAACAATATAGAATATAGAGTTAAGCGTATTCACTTTATCAAACCTTTGTCATCGACAGTGGCATATTCTTGGATAGTATTCTTTTCTTGCTTGGAAAATACCCTCATGCATTTTTAACCAGTTTTAATTAGTTTCTCTAAACTAGGAAAATAATCCTACAAGCAAGGATGGACATTTTGGAGATTGGTATTCAATTAAAAAATTGTATCAATGGCTCTCCCACAGACTTTGAGCAAATTATTTATTTGCCCCATATTTGAGTTCCTCTTCTTTAAAATAGGATTTATGCAAAATAGATACTCAAGTACGGTATTCAGATGCTCAAGGTAAATAGTTGAACACATTTTTACTTGGAAATGTTCAAATTTATATGTTCTGATGAACTGTTCATAGATATCCATATAGACAAAGAAATAAACAATTTAAATTAGTAGCATGAAAATGTAGCTTTTCACCTTCAGTCACTACTCCAGTTCAGTCATTAGTGACTGAAAATTGTTCCCATGTGTACACTGAGCAGTACAGTGTTTTGGTGGTCTTATTCTATTTCTTAATAGACAGATGTCTGTATCATTAAAAATAACTTTCACAATTAGCACTAATTGGCATCCATATTGGAAAATTACCTAGGCTGTGAGACCAACGTTCCTCTAAATGGTTAAGGTGAATTCACTAGAACAGAAATGGAAAGTGAATATGGAGCACCAAAGGAATTTTCCTTCTCTGTTCACCTGCTCAATTAATGACAGATTTCAGATTATAGCACAAACAAATTGAATAATTTTAAGTAGTTGATGTGCCTCACAAAAGTAATTATTCAGATTTCAGCAAAATATCCCATTCCTTTCCACAGAATTCTTGAATCTGTTCCTTCCCCCAGGAAAGAATTATTTCTTGTTGATAGATAAGTAATGCAATTTAACATATATTTTCCTTGTGAGGAGAAGGGATTCTTTTATTATTATTATCATTATTAATTTTTTTATTATTTTTATAACAGTCTCTATTATTGTGCCATCTTCCATTGTAAACTTAGACTTTCTGGAAACTATGCCTCAAAAGAAAATACAATGTTTTTCGTGTCTAAGAGCTGGCTGAGTTTTTTTATTTGATTGACTTTTTATGGCATGGTCCTCAGAGCAGATTAAAATAATTCTAGGACTAGTATTAATAAAGGCCATCCTTTAACAGTTTGTGTTCTCATTCAACCACTTTTTTCCCTTGATGCATTGATACTCAGAGAAGGAAAACAGCTTCAAAGAATGTCAAGGAAATAAATCACGTTTATATAAAAATATTTATAGCACCAAATATATCCTCCCAGACACAGAAGCACAGCCTTATTACCAAGACAGTTTATTCTGAGAAATATTTGCATTAGAGCGTAGTTTTGGTGAGAAATACTTGGGCAGGATTAAATTGATTAATTTTAACTAACACCATACTTGGTAAATTAAACCAGAAATTTTTCCAGTAAACCTTAATAATTATGGATCTGTCATTAGACACAACATTTCTGTGCATTGCAGACAGAGCAAAATAGTTACTGAGTTAGGTTGGCAAGGTTTTTGTACACACTTTATGCAGATGTAAATACAGACTGCAGAGTAATTAAATGTCATTACTTACATTGTGTCACTGTGCATCCATTTGTGCCCTGGGCAAAGAGACCCTCCACAGTCCCCCAGCAGTGGTGGTACAGATGATACAGGTCCACAAGGGGACTCAGGTGTAAATGTTATTCTTAAAAATGGAAGAGAGGTGTTTTAGATCACTGTGTGGATTCTTCAAATATGTTAACACTTGATTTATTATCAAAATCTTCACCTTACCCTTAAAATAGTCTTGTAAACGTGTTCTTTTTGAAAAACAAGGTTGCAGGTTGCTTTCAATTTCAATCATTTGTTTTAGTGGGTCAAAACTGTGGAAACAATAGAACATCTAGAGTATCCATCTGTAACACTTCACCTGGGTGCTCCCAGAAGGGCTTCATTTCAGGTATTGACTTGGTCATCAAAGCCTTAAATCACTTGGCTCATACCTGCACTAGACATTATCTCACTTGTACTTTTTGGTAGCAGGAGAGGTAAAGATTAGATTCTTACACATCATGATTTGTCTGAAGTTGAATCTTCTTTATATTCCAAATTTATTCTTCATGAGCATGAGGCATGTTTTGATTAATTACAAAGTAAGAACAGAACATAAGTAGAATGATAGACTATGGTTTTGATTGATCATAGGACTCTGAATGTAAAGGAGAAAACTAACCTGGACTTAAATTTGGCACAAGATGCAGAGTTTTGTTCAACATATACTGTAAGCTGGTTTGGTTCGTTCAAAATAACAAGTATTTGATTTGTGCTGTAGTGGCATGAAATGATGAGTCAGGTTTATGATACCAACATTCAAAAAGAAGGTATTTGTAAATAGTAATTTAAGGAGAAATTCAGAAAATTAATATCCAAATAATCATTGTGGAATTTAGTCAGGGAATATGAGGTCTTATATTTCTCAAAACAAATATATTTGTGTGCATTGAAAGGCAACATAAAGGGATAAAATAGATAAATTAAGTGTTCAAGAATGAGATGTCACATATCCCACTTTAAATCCAAGAAAGACATGGCAAGTAGCACTAGCATGAAGGAATGTAAGGTTTGAAAGATATAAAAGAAGGTTAAGGACAAAAAACTGAAGACATAAAGACAAAGAAAAAATTTATCCTGACAGATCAGAAGTATTGCAGAGGCAGCCAGTGGATCTTCTGGTCCTTCAGATTACAGAGAACCAGTCAAAAAGCACAAGATTGCAAGGAATATGAATGGTGCCTTTGCATCTGTCTTCACAACAGTAGGTGAGGGAAAGATGTCTACACCACAGCTACTCTTTCCAGTTAATTTGATACAGAGGCATCAAAAAGAGAGGAAGGAAAGCAAGGATTGAATTTATTAGGGTTTAATTTAGGGCTACAATGCAAAATGAAGCACTATAATAATCTACTATTTGCTTTAGGTGGAAAAAGTAAATTATGTATTTATTGCTCATTAGTACCAAGTGTTCAGGGTAACACAGTGAAAATAAAACAGATTCCTCTCTGTAATTGCAGAAGCACCTCCAAGGTGTGTCCTCCAAAAGGCATTCTGCACAAAGTTGGGAATATATATGAAAACTTAGCATAGGATACCAATTGTTCTAAGTTCCCTTTAGAGTCAGCGTTGAGAGAGAGGCAAAATACACTTCCACTTGGTTATTTCCTGAATTGCCTCCTAGAAATGTATTATGTGCTAATTCCTAGTTTACATCTTCTGCAGAATCACAGCCAATATTTTCTTTCACTTTGATGGTATTTTTGTTCCCGAGAAATTGTTGCAACCGGACCAGTCAGAGAGAAAATAGATATGAAACCATTGTGGCCTCTGACCAAAACAGCCCCTAAATACTATGGATCACCATCAACATGACCTTTTAGGCTTTCAGAAGTGTTTTTTTTTCATGCAGTGTTGTAGACAGTGGTTAAGTGTTATCTTTACAAAGTAGGATGCCAAAGCCTGGAATAAATTAAAGATTGGTTATTAGATAAGAAGCTGAAAGAAAATGACATTTTCAGTTGGCTCCATTCCTTTCCTTTTGTTTTCCATAAAAAGAATTTCATAATCTATTAATCTATTTGTCTCAGTATTGTTTGGTGATTAATTTTATTAAAGTGTAGAGAAAATGCCATGACAAGTGATGTTTTATTTTGGAAGATGGTATTCAAAACTGGAAAAAGATGATATAAGCATTCCAAATGTTCTAAAATTCTTTATTGCACAGTAGAAGTCCCTGCTGAACTTCCTCTTTCATAATCTCTAGTGAAATGAATGTTAACAAGTTCGGCAGACTTTCTTTAAATAATGTAAGGAAAGCTGTCCACATTATATGGACAAAGAGCAAGAGTGTTTCTATTTATGTGAATTGTTTATAATTTAATTAAAACTGATTAAAAGTATATGCTATATTTTACTTTTTGATGCAGATAAATGTAGAGTGTAATTAAACCATAATCAAACCATAACAACAGTATTAGAGCATAGTAATTAATGTATAAATTTCCCAACTCTAAAGACAACTGACATGAATTTGAGCTGGTTCCTGGTGTTTAGTTGTTATTTTACTCAATTTTATTTGCCCGTATGTCTACACCTATGCTGGTTCTTTCAAGGTCCTCAAACTTTTGATGCTTTTAATTAGCATTCAGCTGTGTCTCTGATCCATGGTCTAAGCTGCCAGCAATAAGTAGGGACCGTACATATTGAGGAAGGTTTTTTAGGTGTCTTCAATGTTTTTATGGAAAGAAACACCTGCAAAATTTGGACAGAGCTAGGTCACTTTTCATGACTCATAAGGCTGAAAGAAGACAGGGGTAAGGTCTTAGCACTTCACTTTCTGACTGTTGACCTTCTTCATGTCTTGGCTCTCCCTGAACCAGACATATAAATGATCAGAGCTTTGAACCTGTGCACACCTGCTTGATGCACACAAGAAAACATGTTTACCCATTTGAAATAAGTCAAGGGAACAACTGCATAGCACTGTCTGAATCTGGCGAAAGAGGAATTGCTTTATTGCTGCAGCATGTGTTGGATCTTTATTTTCTAAACATCCTGCTGGGAGACGTGCAATAAAACTCTTTTTGCAATCGTTCCTCTCTCCATGGCGCTAAGGGTTCCCTGTTCCATCCTATTCCAAATAACACATGTGAATGCCTTGCCTTTTGTTTTTAAGTTAGGACAGCTCCACAGGGCACATATTAACACACATTAATGAATGGATTATGGGCTTGTCAGAGCTTCCGGCGCCGAATTTAGAGCCCATTAAAGACTAGGCATTGATTGCACTGGAGACTGTAGCTCTCTGTTTAATCCCTGGCAGGTGGGCACTGGTGCAAGCTTCACCATCTTGCATCAGCAGTGAACCTCGAACGTGACCTCTCCAGAGGGAGAAGGGTAATTCATTTGCTGTGTTTACTTTATCTTCAGCTTCTTTTTAGAGGGAGGCTTCTAACTGTGCTGAATTGTTCTAAGCGAGGAGTGGCAGATGTGTGATGTGGCTTACGTTTTTGAAGGATTCTGTAGCAGTCTCTGTATGCTTGACCTTCAGACAGTTTAAAGTCAAGTCCCCATGGCTAAGAAATGAGTGTATATTATGAGCTCTGCTAAATTAACTGTAGCTTTTTTGGTGGGCTTTCACTCCCAGGACATACATTAAAATTACACTCCTGCACAGTGACTTTAATTTCTGTTAGGCAAAAGCACTGCTCAATTACTGTGGTGCTTTTACAAAATAGTGCCTAATAGATGGTGAAAACACACCAAATCAGGACAAACTTGAAATAATTACAATTTTTTTGGTAGCATACTTTCTTTTTCAAATCACAGTGCAGTCCCAGGCATCCCTTGGATATCATGGCAGTAATCAGATCTAAAAAACCCAGCTAAACAAAAAACTTCCCAAACACAAGAGGGAGGAAGAAACAATTACTTATGCAGTCTAAAGTCTCATTTCATGCCAGACATTTTTCCTAACCACTATCAGTCACTGAACCATGCTTTCGTCTTGAGTCTTGTAGGGATAGATCCACATCTGGCCCAGGCAGCTGCAAAGGAGGATGCAAAGGGAAGAGCATGCAGTCCATTGCTCCTTAGATAATTTGAAGGATGAGCTGGAAGATGCTGCACACTTTCTGGAACCTCAGTGCCCAAATTCAGAGGTTTTCACAACTATGCACAAGGCATGAATGCTTGATTGTTATACAGCCATTAAATTCACACTTAATTCAACCAGATTAAAGGAAAGTGAAACTAGAATAATTTTCTGACAAGAGCCAAAATAGATGATACTCTTACCAAACGGCAAGGGTGGAAATGATACATATGAGGGACTGAAAGTATGCCCAAATTACTTTAATCATATACCAAATTCAAATCATGATGGTTTTCTCTCGTCCTCTTACCAAGCTGATTTGCTCTCCTTTCGTGACTAAGTAGTTGCCAATGTCTCATTCCTCATACATACCATATGCTTAACTCTCAACTTCTGGTGATAATTTCTCCATTTAAGTGACTTTACCAGAGAGCACCTCTGCTTGCAGAATGTTAGTTCTCACAGACTCTTCTTTGAGGTATTCTAGGATATATCATTTCTTCTACATAAGCTCTCAATTTCCTCATTAACCATGAGAGAGGCTTCCCAGATTTCTTAGTTAAAAAAAAAAAAAAAAATTAAATCCATTATTTTGATACTAAAGAGTTGAAGGTCTCTTTTTGTTAGATCAAGAACTGTTTCACTTGATCTCCTTATCAATACCTTTAGCAAGGAATAAAACTCTTATTTTTGCCTTTCTTCTTTGGTCTTTTGTTGTCATATTTTCACATGGAATGTACCTTACAATGGACTTCATGTCTGTATCTGTGTATCTTAACCAACAGTTGATGCAGAACCTGGAACAGAATACATTTATGTCACTCATCAGCTGGTTTTTGACAGAGGTGAGCCATGGTGGCAATTCACTCTCCCTCCTGTCACACTACCAGTTATTTGCTTTGGTATGTATATGAAAAGAAAACAAACCATAACAAGGAGGCATAATGAAATAGGAAATGTCACCCCAAAATATAGATCATCCTACCCTTTTTTTAATCCAACCTTTAATTAAGACAGTTAATTGGTTTAACTTACACTTTCCTCTTCTGTAAGCCTGTCCTTCCTATTTTTTCCTTTTTCCTTTGTTTTTCTAATTGAGATTGCATCTTGATTGAGATTCACTTCTGCGAATAACATCAGCATAGATGCTGAAAACAAATGTTGGCACAATACACTTAGACATCCAACAGAGGAATATCATGTGGAATTTGTAGCTGGGTCTGGGGAAAACAGGTTTAGATGGAATCTCTTTGCTCTTTAACTCAGGAAGAACTAAATTTGTTGAGACACTTTGATAGGTCTCTTCGTGGCATGAGTACACAGCTACTGTTACATCAGTACAGTTTTCTTCTGAGTGAGGCAGTGTACCAAGAACATCAGACAGCTGCCCACCAGAGATTTGGATTGTAAGATGCTTAAGGGGTTTTACATTCCCTATGCCTCAAGCATTCCTCTGCTTCCCAAAAGCTGGTTTGAGGTCTCATTTCTGTCTAGTTCAGAGATGTTTTATCAGGCCTGAACTGGAGCTTAATCAAAATTTATCTAAATACTGACTCTGAAGCTGTGAGGTAGAGAAGAAATCAGTCTAATGTCTCATTTCCCTTCCTTCCTCTGGCACGGACATTGCTGATTTCAACACTTTCAATTTCTTAAGAGCATTTCATGCTCATTTTGTGTCCAGAGCCATGGGGGTTTTTCTGTTCATGAGAACAAGTCTGATGGTAGATTGTATCATTCTTAGCACCTGTCCAAATTTATTAGCCTACATAAAAGATTTGGCAGTTTGGAAACATTCAAAGTGTGTAATTTTAGTTCAGCTGATTAGGTGTGAGATACATGTCACAGTGGACTACCTATGCAAGGTGACTGTCAACCCCTGCACCTGCAGGAAAGGGGCTTTTCTTTGGGTGGAGGTGCAGTGCCAAGAGATGAAGCTCCGCTGCTCCATCTCGTGGGAGGAACTAAGCACATCATGATGCACTTGTCAGGCAGGTGCAACATTTCTGTAGCCTGTTGAACTGCTCTGAGCAAAGGGATAAAATCTCCGTCTGCTGTGAAGGCAAAGATTCAAACAAGAGAAACGGGGGACAGAAACCTGACAGTGTTCTCTGAAGGTGAGTTTTCGCTCACATACAAGTTTTTCTCATGTCCTCTTTCACATTCCTCAAGAAATGAAATTCCAGACATTGTAGGAGGAATAAAACTAGACCAATCACCTCTGCGGGCCTCGGTTAACATGTGGAACCAAGGAGCTGCTGCCTTGCAGCTCTTCTAGCATCCAGACTTTCTGAGACCACATAATCCCGTGTACTCAATCCTCACCCACTCTTTTGGAACCTATTAAAACTGCATTTAATGAAACCAGTGGCAGTCAGGTGATTTTTATGTCATTAATGGTGGAAAATTTCACTTTTATTACACTGCTTTGCTTTCATTAGTTTCTAAACCTTCATGTCCCTTTGATCACAGGATAGATGTCTGTTCCTTGGGGTGTGAGGCTTTTGTGTGATTGATTGGTAACGACAGATCACTGTCATAGGCACTCTTATGTGATGATTTTATCAGTGAAAATTCCAGTAAATTCCCTGTTTCACTAGCATGGATCTGCACAGTCCCTCAATGACTGCTCTTCACAGAGTCCAGCCGAACTTGAGCATCTCAATGGGATAGAATTTTCCATATAATTCTCTTGTTTAAAAAGGATAAAATAGTTTTTGGGTTTGGTTATTTCGGTAAGAAAGAAATGCCAGCTAATATAAAATTTTAAGGAATAAGTTAAAAATATTTTAAAAAATTTTTAAACTTAGCATTCTTAGAAAGGCACAGTCTTCACACACACACACACACTTTTCTTTTGGCAAAAATCTGCTCCCTCTGTTGCTTTTTAATGTACATCTTCATTAATGTATACATAATGAATATATTAATTAATTTATGATTTTAATTCATCAAATTATTGATTTTTAATTCAATAAATTCATCATTAAATGATAGTTTTAAAGAAAAATTGTGCAGTCTTCAGTATTGTCTTCAACGTGATCAGATGTAATATTAAAAGGAAATTCAGTGTACTTTTTATATTTGCCCATCTTTCAGAAGACAATCCTGATTCCAGTAAATATATCATGTAAGCAACTCTTTTCCCTTGAGGACTGAGAGTGTAGGGCCCTCAGAATGCATTATTGAGAGGGGAAATCAGCTGAACAGCCTCTCTTACCTTAGTCTGGGAGGAATTCCATGAAGGCCAAACATGAATTTTTAACTGGGGAAGGGAATGCCAGTTTGGTTTGCTGTAACTTATTTATGAGTTAAATTTCCAAAGCTTTTTAAGACACGTACATGCTTTTTGGGTCACACTGCTTTCATTACATCAACAGAGAGAATAATTGCATTGTCTTCAGTGAGATCATGACATATTTACACAGCCATGAAATAAATAAATATTATTAATAAGCTTGGGTCTAGATCATCCACTTTACTCACAGCAGCTGAAAGAACACTGTAGCTTCAGGGGTTAGATGTCTTAAAGGAATTTAACATATCAGGTCTAAGGTTCCCCCATGCCATCCTTAGGAAACAAAGGCCTCACAGAGTTTGTATTTGTCCATGATATGCAACTTTGTCTTGCCTTCCAACCAAATGAAACCAAGGTGTCCTTTCACTAATTAGTCAACAAGGTTGACAATGATTAGAATTTTCCCTCCAGTCCAAAAATCTGCCTACAATTCTCTGACTTGTAGGGTGGCATAAGGTAAAATCTCTGATAGCCCCATGACACACAGAAAGAAAATTCTGGAATTTTTAATTGCAATGCCACCTGCAGTACAAATAATGGTAAAATTTGAAACTAAGGTTGAAGAACACTTGATGAGAAAGAGCTCTAAATCCATCAAGCAGGGATTTTAGATCAGAAAATTTGAAATAGTGTAAATTTCTTACTTTTTTTGTAGTCCTTGATTTAGCAGTGAGTTTAAAAGGAGGAGGAATTGTCAAATTCTGACATGTTAGTGAATGATTTATTAGGTGTCTGAAAGCAAACCTGTGAGTCACAAGATATAAAGAAAACAGGCCTCAAATGGTTGGTCCAGATTTCCTGCTAAAGTAAAGACTGTTACATTCATTAGGGAATCTAACAAAGAAAAACATTACAAGTACCAAAACCATGTCTGATCTTAAGCTGTAAAAGCAGGAGTTTAAGAAATTTCAAGATGGGTGATTTGTTAACATTTGCATTACCTGCATGACATTGTGTAATCTCAGTGTCACACTCTTGAATGATAACTCTGAAGATCAAACTGGCCCCTTTGCCTCATGCTGGCTTTCCACCCATTGCTAATTATGATGTTTGCCTTTGGGGGACTTTTATGTGCCTGGCATTCAAATGCCTTTTCCACTTGTGACCTCAGCTGGTGTGATCCTACTTCAACATGAAGGCATGAAGCAGGGCTGGTTTTTGTTTCCATGTTTCTCTTTCTATGTTTTCACCTGCCTGCTAGAGGTTGACAGCATTTTGTCAGAAACACCAGAATTCCCACTAGGTCAGTAGATAAATACTCTACTCGGGAATATCCCTTACCTACCCTGGGTTGTGAAATTATTAGCTAATGTCTGCAAAGTGCTCCAAACCCTTGGGTGAAAAGCAGCATGAATGCGCAAAGTGGTGCTAAATGTATATCGAGAGTTTTAAATGTATCTGTATGTGGGTGGGTGTGTATCTGTGTGCATGCTTAAGCCTATCTACATATGCATCCCCATATACATTTAGGATCACTGTATTTAGGAATCTGTAGCTGTTGCATATCAACACCATCCAGGGGACTTCTTGCCACCTCTCCAGAACAACATAGGAGATCCCCCTTTTCCGTAGTCAGGACTGTGATGTGCATTTTTCCCAAGAAAACCTATGCAGAACCTTTACAGGGAAGAGGGTGTTTTTCACCACTGCTACAAAAACTGAGAAGAAAAATTAGGTTTTATAATAAATTGAAATATTCATTGAAGAAAACGTAGTCACACTCCTACAGTTACATACTCTAGCCTAGAAAGCTCCAACAAAAAGTCCTTCCTCTTAATTGCTTTCACTGCTTTCAGGCCATACCTCTCACTTGCCTGAGAGTGAGCTGACTGTGTATCTGCATAGTAGAGAAATGTTCATGTACCCTTGGAGTACAGATGCAGCCGTGTACCCATGGCCTTCTGAAGGTACAGTCAGCTATTCTCCTTTTCTTTGTTTTCTAGTAGACTTCAAGAGGTTTGACTTTTCCCTGAGTGTTTCCTACATTTCACTATCTGTGACTGCACCAGTCTTACTTGTAGGGTCTTTGCAATAGATTGATCTGGTCTTCTTCTGAGAATTCTGATTTAAAAAATAACATTGGAATTTTGTCAAATGTTGTGTTTTTGACGTGGCAGACTTTTGAATTAATACTCAACAAAGACTATCATGGTTTGTTTCACTGTTGAACAGTTTTCTTAAACTTTTCTTTATTAAAAAAAATATATATTTTCAGTTCATTTGCAACCAGTAAAGATTCTGGAGCACATTTCACATCCTTACAATGTTTTTTGTCTTCCTCTCAGCATCAGTTCTATTCAGTAACAGATGTTGTTATGTTTCTTTTGTATCAACTTTGGAAAGTACTCTTGCCTCCTTTGGGATGAAAAGTGCTTTATAAAAATGTAAGCTTATTGTTATTCCTTTATGAGAATCTTTGACAGTTCACTGCTGTTGCCCATGGAATTTTGCCCTGGTAATAAAGCTGTTAATAATACACTATCACTCAACCTTAAGAAAGTAATGCAGTATTTATTGGGTTAGCATCAATGTTTATCATTCTTGATTCAGTGATATAAATTACTTGTGCAGCATTTCAGATGGAGTAACGGGGTTGCTGGTGAAAAGATGGACTTGATTCTGCAGAGGGCTTAGTACAATCTTTTAATAGAAATAGAGGATTTTCTTCATTAGATGTGATACTCATGTAGGTTAGGGCTCATTGTATATGTATCATTTACATACAAACTCAAGCTTGTGCAAACAGGACAGCATTCCTTCAGTAGATAATGCTGGGATGAATCGGGGAAAAACCCGTCACTGAACATTTGTTGTTAATTGCATGTTAATTTTGAAGCTCACAACCCTTAATTCAAAATTTCCATACTTTGGTGCTTTGACAGATCCTTAGGGAGCTGAAGAATGGAGTATCAGAACAGAATATAATAGACCTTTATTTTTAGCAGTGTAGTCTTCAAAACTGTACTGAAAGTTTTACTCCTTTTGGCTGATCAAATTTTTACTCCTGTTTTGCTGACCAAATAATGCGTTTGTGTACCCAGACTGCAGCACAGTATCACAGAATAGGAAAGCAGCATGTAACAGAAACAATTGTCAAACTGCACTTTTCTGCCTGCTCAAAATGAGCAAAATCTTTTAAATGCTTTTATGAATTTTGTTTATGCTTTTTCCCTTTTTACCTTTCTTCTGCTATCACACCAAATGTAACAGAGATGGGATATCAGTGTCCTAGATGCTTTAAAAACACACAGATCAAAAACAGCTAAAACAGATAAACAGCTATAAAAAGATACAAAGAAAATACAGACTGAAACAAAAAATCAGAAGACACAATGAAAGTTCAAGAATGACATGTTTTAATTAGCATGGAAGTCAGAGTTTTAAGAGAAAATTTTAAAAGGGAAAATTACATAGTCTTGTCTATCTGTATAAGTAACATAAGAAGCAGCATGGGAGGACGTAAGAAAATGCCTGTCTAAAAATGTAGCACATAGATAGGAAAATAAAGTACCACAAGCCAAAGTCTTTTGCCAAATTCTTGATACTGAATGAGATCATCTTCTGTCCTTGTTTCAATTATTTATCCATAAATCATGCAAATAAACTCTTGTGCTTTTCCTTCCAAATAGAAAATAATGCAGGAATATTTACCTTTGTATTGATGTACAAGTCTTCTTTTCATTCTGCACCATTTCTTTCTTCCACTGGGAAAGTTTTTTCCTACATTAACTATGGTATAGGTCAGTTGATCTGAGCCTTTTATTCTTGCTCTTTTGGATAATGTACACCTCAGGGACTCAAGAAGGAAAAATAAACACGTATTTACAATACAAAAATAAATAGAAAATGGGCATATAAAACGAAAAAGGTTGGAAACTGCTGATATGAAGAAATCACAGTCTTCTTTTGTATAAGTGTAATTAAGAATAGGTTCCAACTGTGATCTCTGCAGGCTTCAGACTTTCATTGAATTAAAGCTCAGTCTACCATGTCCAGCTAAGGGAATATCACTGTACTGGCGTTACAGAAAAGCACAATAACAGACCAGAGTAACATCAAGAATCCTGTTCTCCCATTTTTTGTTTTTACATTGTTCCACATAATCTCTTTTGCCATGGGTTTGCTATCATTTAATTCAATTCCTTCAGAAACAGCTAACCAACAAAAAAGTCCTGGTCTGCCTGCATGTGAATCCTCATCATTATTTAGTCATTACTAGATGTCAGCATAGAAGACTAAATACAAACTGCACTTGAGAATATAAGAGAAACTCTAAAGCAGTATATATTTGTCCTGTTGTCTCCTCTCCGTCATATATAATTTGCCAATACCTTTGTCACTTATCAATGGAAAATGCTGCTCTTTTTATTCTGTTTAGGAAGCCAAGATGGGTCCCTTTGGAAATAGGTTTCTGACAGACCTATTCTTTACATCATTTTGAATGAAGTCCACTGTAAATGATGTCACTCCCTATAATTTATCCCTTTGAAATTCTCTTTACCTTCATAAACCAATAGATCTAAAATGTCTTAAGACTGATGTAATGGAGAAATGCTTAAACAAAAGTATGTAAAACCTGTGATTTCATTTCTGTAAACCACGTCTGTTTCCAGCAGTATAGATTTACAATTAAAGCTGTTTAAGGTTTCTTGAGAAGAGGTTGTCTGGAAAGATTGCTTTTAAAGTTAAAAGATTTTTTGCTAAGTCATTTTAGACTTGAGCAGTGGCTTGTCGCTTGCCATCTAGCATTGTTTAAGAAAAGCTCAGGTAAAGAATTATGGCAGGGAATCATGTATTTAAAACTGCAAAGAGTCCAAGAGAAACAGGAACAATAATATAATAAACTTAATCACCTATTTAGCAGTAGTTTTTTCATGTCTAAAACACAAGAGAGTTAAAGAAAAAAAAAACATGTTAAACTGAACCGAAAAAGATACTTTTCTTGTGGATTTTCACTGATATTTTCTCTCCATTTTTATGCCAGAATGAAAAAAAAAGGCTCTTTATTGTTTATTACTAGGAGTATGATACAACAAAGAAAGCTTAATATCTCTTTCTGTCTTAACAGTGAAGAGCTGAAGAGAAAACCACAACTTGATTGTGTTCGAATGAAATGGCAGCTGATATCGTTCAAAAAAAACCCAAAACATTCTTAGTGTTGAAAGATGATCCTGCTAAGAGACTTTCTTGTTCATTTGTACTGAGATCAAGTACAATGAAGTTTTGCAATACATCATATCTCCCCAGCCCACTAGAAATTAAAGCAAAAGGAATTCTTCATATTTTATTGGTATTCAGACCATACAGAATAGTGTCAATTGCATAGTAGACTTCAGCTAAAATATCTGCTAACAAATGTAAAAAGTAATGGAAGTCATAACACAGCAACGTTCCATCTCTGGGACAAATAGCTGTGGTACAGGGAGGGAAAGAAACAATAAAAAACATGTTTCATATTGACTGATTATAATAGAAACAAGGCACATGGATGCCTTGGAAGCATGGATGCTTTCAAGGTATAATAGGCTACATAAGCAAGTAGTTCAAACTCCTTTTATTTTGTTTTATTTGGTTTTCATTTCTGGTCTTGTACTTTTTCTTCTCCTGTATGGTCAGGGGAATTTTTTATTGTCACCTGCAGCCAAAAAGACAACACAGTGTGATAGTTATTGACAGCTGTAAATGGATGGGTGAAGATAATTTGGAGGGGTGCAATCCACCAGCAAGTAAAATAGATAACATCATTGGTGAGAAAAAAGGTTATTGATATTATTCACTTATCTCAGGAAATATCCCCTATTTGTACTGTGATACACTAAATTTGTAGACCCTGGAGAAGTCTAATTGCAAAAGAAAATCTTCCCAAAATGAATATACATCTCACTAGGAGGCTTTCTTATCAGACAAATCAGGATCTTGGAGGTATTTTCAGAATAAATAGGTATAGAGGGCTTAGCTAGGATGAGGCTAGGGATGGTGAAAGAAAAAAAGAAGAAAGATGGAAGAAAATTAAAAGTACTGAGATAATGAATAACAATAATTACAAAAATAGTTTTTAGGACTGTAGATCTAGAAAGACAATTACATGGCAGGAAACGCTGCTAAAAAGACTAGTAATAAGCACTGTATCTTTTCCCAGTTGAGCAGTGATTTTATTATGGAAACTAAATGTGTCCTCCATTGTTTCCAGCAATGAGACTGATTTTCATTGTATTGCAAGGTACATAACATTGTCCTTCATTTCTAGGGATTGTAGCGCCCTGTGCTTCATGGGTATGTTCCATACTCTACCCCATGGTACCTGAGGGACATCAGTGAGATCTCTTCACCCCAAATTAATTACAATGATCTTTATAAGCCACTTGTATGTGGCTGGGGTGTTGTGTACTCATAGAAATGCCTTTAAACTGAAAGAGAGAATGTTTAGATTGGATATTAGACAAAAATTCTTCTCTGGAAGGGTGGTGAGACACTGGAACAGTTGCCCAGAGAAGCTGCAGATGCCCTATCCCTGAAAGTGTTCAAGGCCAGGCTGGGTGGGGCTTTGGGCAACCCAGTCTAGTGGATGGTGTCCCTGCCCATGGCAGGGAGGTGGGAACCAGATGATCTTTACGTTCCCTTCCAGCCCAACGTATTATATGATTCTATGAAAATGTTACCCTGAAGTTCATGACCAGAAACTGAAAGTAAGACACAGCCTTATGCAGCAGAAAATATTTCCTGAATAATACTCTGGCAACATTAATGGAAAGAAATAGTAGGAGAGACCATTACACACTTCTATTTGGGTTAAAGGATCACTATCATGAGGAGCACACACAAGCAGACTCAACCCAAAAACTCCCCACCCATAACTTCTGATGCTAAGGAGTAATCATTCATTAAAAAGATAGGATATTTTGGTGTACATTGTTGAAAGATTCTCCTGGAGTCAACGGGCTCATAATTTAATCTTATATTGCCTTTGAGGAAACAGTGCAAAGCAATGCATTTTATCGTATGTTGATTCTGTCAGATTCATATGTTGCTTAAAGACACCATGATTTCTGGATAAGGCAGAATTAAATGAGAAATTGCATAGAAGGAAAGAAATAGTAGGAAAAAAAGTATATACAGAAGTGGCAATCAGAAGCATATTGCAAGTTTTTATCATCAGATTTTATGAACAATATTTTAGTATCTGCATATGTGACGTGCATATGTAATAAGTGGAGAGATACATGTTCCTAGCTTAAGTTCTTAGAATTAGTCTTTGAAACACTGATGCAGCCTGGATGTTGAAACTGGACCCACTTCACTAAACTGGGTCACTGAAGCTGGAAAGTACCAAAGGCAGTGGTCATTCGAGAATGTAAATTTTAATTAAATAGATAGTTAAGTTGTGTGCTCTGTTCAGAATTGCAGCTTTCTGAAAATGTTTTCAAATTTCCTGTTTTTCAGGTTGGGATAGGTAGTAGATAGAATATAATAAAAATTTAAGATGCAAAGAGACCATAAATTAGTAGTACAAAGGGTTAAAAATTTCATCTTGATGCTTCTTTTCCTTTCCTTTAGTTGGATACACTTGAATATCAAAGGTTTGATAACAGCACATCCTAAGAAAATTTCTTCTGATCTCCTATGCAATAATATCTGTTTATCTTTCCGTCTACTGAGAGAAGTAGAATTTGAAATGGCAAACATGCACACCAGGTAAGAATGTTGGATTAATGAGTTAACTTGTCTCTTGTGACTGCTTTTACAAACAGAAGAAACAGTGAAAGAGGTGGATCAAGTAAAAGGATGGATAAACAGTCTAAAACACTAAAAATGAAAGGGTGGACAGAGCTGTTGTGTAAAGACAAGCAAAATATAAAAACAAGTTAAACTTTAATGATTTTATCAATGTGTTTAAAAAAATTAGCCCAACTATCAGCAGGTCTGAATGACTCAATTCATCCCTTATGTTTTACAGCTTCTTAACCATTCCTTAGTCATGTTTTTGCTTTCTAGTGTAGTGTACATGCCTTCACGCCAACAATATGAAGTATGTTTTCACTTTATCACTGGAAATATAAGCTATTAGAAATAAGCTATTGGACTGAAATTCAAGAAATAGTGTGGCAATTTCTGTGTCGTTATGCTTTTCAAAAACCTTTAAATTATAAGACCCCTGGAGATATTTCATTTGTAATCAAGGATTCTTTCCCCTACCTGGAGTAAGTTCTTTTGGCAGAATCATCTACTAAGCTAAGCTGAGTACTACTAAACTGCTTAACAGCTACCTTCTTTCATATGACAGGTTGGATGAGACACTCTGAAGCTGAAATCCATTTTTCTCATTAAAGACTGTATTAGTGTCGTAAAAGCAGTTAACCACACCACATTTGATGCTTATTACCACTCATCTGCATAAAGCCCAGCAAAAGCAAACTCACTTCTCAAAAAGAAATCAAATTTTATATAACAGATTAATTCCCATGACATTCAGTGAGGTGTCCTGTGAACTTTAGAAGAAATTTCACTAAAATTGTCTAAGCAAATTGCAAATGAGTTCCCACATCTGGCTTGAACTCATCTATCATTCATTGTAACACGAATAAATGAAGACATTCATCACAAAGCACGCAACAGAAATTGTGTTCTCCTATTGATATAATTAAATACTCATAGAGGGCTAAATGCATAATAGCTTCCAGACCTTTTATTTCATGCCAGAATTCAATGGCTCCATACTCATATGTTCCTAGTCAGAATCATTGTGAACCCTCTCCAGTTTCTAAACATTTATTGCTAGTGCAGTAATAATAAACATCTTGCATTTATAAAATGTAATGTTGCCTAGAATTTTTCATTTTTCAAGAATGTAGATCACACTGTCTAATGGCTCTCATATGTCCAGCATGCCCATGAACAATTTGTCTTCTCAGTGGAGTGTTAATCTGACACTTCAAGGACAGAGCCAGTTTCAAGAAGACTCCGAGAAAAGCTGGAATATTTCACGTGTTGCAATAACTACTGAAAGCCCAAGTGTATTTACTCCGGGGTTACCCAAATCTCTGGATTATATTACTTATGCTTTTCAGTGTTTTATTCGAATGGGAATTATTAAAGATGCCAGGAGATTTGTTTTGTTCTTTGGGCATATGCCAAAAATAATTAAGAGAATTTTGTAGTAATAATGACATATATTGTGCAATCCTGAACTGGATTTAGGAAAGGGCATGAAATAGGTTTACTGGATTGCTAAAATGCTTCGAGACACAAAAAAGTAATACATTCAATTCAAACCTATGAACACAGGATGTCTTCTGTAACAATGAAAATCAAGGTATGTTCTGTCATCCAAGTCTTCTTTTGGTAAAAGAGTGAGGACTAGACTGATGTTCCCATCTCACTTCTCATGTCCATGTAATGTGTTCCAGTCATGCAATAATTGTATTGACCTGATCAAAGATCTGTTTAGTTTTATGGACAGTTGTCTTCTGTCCTCACTGAGCTTTGAATCAAATGCTCCCATGCATTTAAAGCTACTACTTTATCCATAGTAACACTTAGCTGAAGATTTAGCTGTGCTTTATATTCTAGTTAGAAAATAATAGAAATTGAGTTGACATGTAATGAAAACTAAACTCAATTAGATAGGAAAAATATTCTGTCCTTCCAAAGTGGCATAATTACCCTTATTGAAGAATTATTTCTCTAAGCTTGTTTGCATGTGGTCCAATTATATATGTGAATGCTTACTTAAAATAGGGCCCAAAATAGCTGGCAAACAAATCAGCTCATGGGCCAAGGAACTGAATAACTCAATTTACACTGTTTCCTGCCAGCAATAGAGTATTTTGTGTCAGAAAATTGGTGACCACATCCCAGAATTTTATTGGGGTTACATTAGCCACTGGCTGTGATATGGTCTTGTTCAACCTCAGGTGTCCACAAAACTCATTTACAGTGCAGATCACATAGTTTATTGGTGGATATCTTGTTTGGGATGAGATGAATCATTGCCTCAACACTCCTGCTTCTCCTCATAGACTGTGAAGTGAGCCTGAAGTGACAAGCTCAGGGATGGATATTTACGTGGAGCTACGTGACCCGTGCTTTGCTTCTCCTCAGTGACAGCAGCAGGGAGTGGTGACAGACATTTGGCTGCACTGAGTGCTCCAACACACCTAAGTGTCATCCTGAGGGGCCATTCCTATAGGACCATTTGCTGTTTCAAAAGAAAGGAGAAATCTGAATGGTAGTCCATTTGATAGTCATGCAGGGCTTTCTTCTGCTTTGAAAACAGAAAATCCATTGTTTTGCCAGGGGAAATTTCTATCCTGACGGTGAAAATTGTTTGTTACCTCTGATCATATATTGTCAAATATTGTCTTTCCATCTTTATTTACAACTTTATAACTAATTTGAGTTGGATTTTCTAGACTTAACTGCCACAGAAACTGCAGACGTGGGAGGAAATAGAGGGATGAATTGTAACTGGAGAAGTTTTGTTTTTATGAACTGCTCACTTTCATTTAGGGGGAAGGACAAAATTAGTATTTTAGATATTGCGCTCTGCTCACGTTGAAGGCAAAAGAAACTTTCTTCACCTACTCCAGACCATGTATTACGTTATTAATGGAATTTCAGTGTGAAATTTCTAAAATCTATAGGTCAATGAGACAAAGACATTTAAAAACTGAAGTCCTTGTTGAAAATTAGAGTAGTAGTGTGACAGGTCATTTAGCTGTTAAGTGTTAATCAAAATCATTTCTCACTAGCTACTCTATGAAAGAGCTAGAAATTAATTTAGATCTCTGATTCTAGCTCCAGGACTTCAATGACAAAAATATGTTCCTGAATAACTGGCAAATTTGTATTCTTAAATTGTTTCAAAACACTTTGCATGTTTCCAGTCTTGGATTTCTCATTTCATTTCATCATCTTTTTCTTGCCAAGAAGTCCATTGTCTGGCTGGGGAAAAAAAGTATTTATGTGAAGAAGCTCATATTTTGTTGTTAAAAAAGTGGTTTGATCTAAAAATTCCATTCATATATAGTCTTTTCCTCAGACTCTATAGAATGCAGAAATTTGCACTCAGTTGGACTTTGAGAGTGTAACTCATATAGCTCCAATTAAAGTAAATAGGCTTTAATTTGACTGCTACAATGCATTAATTTCTTCCAATAAAATTACAAATATTACAACCAAGTAAATTGTCACAACACTCTGCAGTCTTGTTTTTAATCACATTTTCATTCTGCTTGTAATTTATCTGCTTACAGGGTTATTTATTTTTCCCTCTTCCTATTTTTCTCTGAATTTATTTTTGTTTTTGATTTCTTTGATTTTAGTAGAGCTTTTGGTATCAAATCATACTTGAAAAGACAAAAGAGCCTACACATCTTAGACTTAGGTGTTGCATAAATGTACCCACAGGAATTGCAGCACTTGGAAAGATTTCGTGTATGAGTTCTAAATCACACTCTCATACCATTTATATTCAAGTGGTTTTTGGAATATCTTTTATTTGCCATGATCCAACACTACTGGCAAGCAATATTTCAGGCGCTCTCAAATCTCAGGGGAGGAATGTATACAGGATGAGAGTGCACAAAGAATAATTCTATATGGATCTTCTTCTTTGAAGTAGGCAGAATCTGAATGCTTGTCACTGGCTTAAAATAATTACACATGATATTAGTTGTTCAAATAGTTTTGGTCCAAGATATGGCTGAAGGGTGATCTGTAGTGTTCTGTCCACGCTAAGAACACCTGGTCACAGGGACCAGCTACAACAACCTGGGGTGACTGGAGTGTAGATGATCTTGAGTGAAAACTTTTTTCCCCCAGTTCAGCACTTGGGGTGTAGCATTTTCATGAAATCTTCAATAGCTTTTTTATCACCTGCGAAAACCCTTTCTGTAATCCATGATCATCTTCCTATGCCAGCTAAAATATCCTCAGGAAGTCTGTCTGTGTTTTATACACCAGCCATTTCTGTATCATTCTAGATCAGCCTCAAACAACTGCTGAACAGCAAAATTGGCAGTCAGTGATGTGCAATGTTCAGTAGACACATTGCTCCTTATGTTCACTTTCCTGATTTAATGCAGTATTTGCTGCTATTACAAGTGTTTTACACAGATGTCACTTCAGATTCCCCTTTTTGAAGAGAAAAAAGAAGGATTTGCCTAAGTTCCCTGTAAAAAAACCAGAAGGCTGAAACTGAAAATTTAAAGTCTGATAATCTCTCTGGTAATTCTCTTTCTGATTCATTGCTTTATAGGCCAGAAGTATGAAGCTATGAAATTTTTAAGTCTGTTGCCATAATGTCATTTTTAGTAAAGGTGTGACATGACAGCCTTTAACATTAAAGACAAGACTTTCAGGATTTTTTGCTGGTGTGCAAATTCTGGAGTTAAAGCATTTACAAGAGCAAATTTATAAAGTCAATAAAACTTTAAACCATAATACACTAAGCTGATTTGTGCTACTATAGTCATATCACTTCAGTTGAAGGTGCAATCTTAACCATGACCAAATGAATACTAAGATATTCAACATCTCATCACTAAAAAAACAGGACTTATTTTAGTGGAGAATCAGGAGAAAAGTAATACTGAAAGTTTTTCAAAATAAAAATTTAAAAATAAAGTGATATATTCAAAACTATTTTTACAAATAATACATGAGATGAAATTATATATTTGAAAACTTTACCTCTAGTATAATGGGCTATCAGGTGTTTCTACAAATGGCATTCTTGAGATAACATCAATCCATCACTAAAAATGTAATAATTAATATAACACATAAATATCCCCTACCTTTTTAATTTGTTTTCATTATAATGCCAGACAAACTACACTCTAGTAAAGACAAATGAATATTTCAAATTTGTTTTATTTTTTTTGTTTGTTTTTTAAATTCTAGGAACCTGAATGCTTTCCTTACATGTCTATTCATATTTGGAGTTGTATTCACTCATGATATTTACAGTGAATTTATTAACTGCAATTTTTAATTATTATATATTGTCTCAATGACTCCTTAATAAATGGACAGAAATGGGCTTTTGAGGAAGAAATTTGTGTAACTTACACTGCATTTTTATTCTCCAATGAAACGATTCAGGCCCTTGAAGAACTTATTTCTCTCTGTTGGCTGTAAATTCTGCACAAGTTTAAATCAACATGGTTGTGTGGTACAGACCTATTCCAAGCAGTAGAATGCTGTCTGATTTTCCATGAATGACATTTTGTAGTAAATATATTTCTTTTTCTTTTTCAGTAAGTCAATAATGCAGGTTTTATATATTTTTAAAAATCCCATTTTTCGTATTTTTTGTTATTAAATAAGCTATTTAAAACTAGTTGAAGAAAAAAAGTTACTTCCTCCATTTCTACTTTTCCTAAAAAGTTTCTAAAAACTATTCCTCAAGGATTAACAGAAAAATTACTCCTAAAGTGCTCATTCTGCCAGTATAAGTGCACTTTTTCCTTACAAAAACTATTTTTCTATATGTTTGTGTACATCTATTTGACATTAACATTATAAAAATATTTGAAATTCCACAGTTCAGGAAGCAATAGCAGTAAACAATTTGTGAAACTTCATAACAATCACGATATTTCAGGTTTTATTGAAACATCTACCTGATAAAACTAAAATTTTTATTATTCAAGCCACACACAAGAATAAATTCAGGAATTAATTTAGCTGCACATGGCCATGCTGCATTATAATATACTACATACACACTTAAAGATGTTTTGATGAGATGTATTGATAGTTTCTAAAGCTAAACACTTATGAAACCTCTACAGAAATGCAGATCATTACCTAAACATTTGAAAAATGATTTGTACTTGCAATTCACATATATGGTTTAATTTTAAAAGCTGTTTGATATCTTCTAATTTATTAAACACCAATTCAGGCATTTGCTCTGCATTGAACAATTTACAAACCCCAGGAGTTCCTAACTCTCTTCACTCTTAAGGCTACTGTATTTCATTTAGCCTCATTATTTTCAATTACATGGCATAAAAGGGATTTCCAGCATGACACATGGGAAGAAATGGACACAGCTCCTATAACTTTTGAGTGTATAAAGGGCATGTAAGTGTTATTTGCCTGATGTTACACTGCAAAGACTGATGGTTGTGGGATATCTTGTATCTGAATGCTTAGTAAGCTTCAAAATTATCTTCCATTTCCCATCTGTTTCTGTTTAAATTTGCAGATGTATTAGCAAAACTCCAAAGTGTGCCTTGTTATTTTGACCCATTGCACTGTAATTTACATGAATAGGGAACAGAAAGAAGCTTCAATCAATAACTGGAATCAAAACAACCATGAAAATCTGGATCCAGATGCTCTTCACTCTATTGCTATAGAATAAACTCTTCCACATACAATTAGTCTCCAGCTATAAATATTTGTCTCTTTAGATCCATTTTGTGTTATCCTTCAGAAAGTATACCTGTAAGACATCAGGAACTACTCTGAAAATCCACCTATACACAAGGCCTGTATGGGACTCTTTTAATGATGTTTGTGGTAGATTGGATCCAAGTTTGTACAGTTATGAGTTTGTAGTAAAAATAAGTAAAGCTTGTTAATAATTCGCACCATGTGGACTGAAAGAAAGTTCCCTAAAAAAATAAAGCACTCTTGTCTGAGTTTCATAATATGAACAGGGATAAAAGCAGTAGCAAAATAAGCAAGTATGTTTCTAATTGTGACCTTTAGCAATAAGTAAAAAGCGGATGAGGTAAACCACTAATGAAACCAGTAGATTTTGGAACAATGACTAGTTTCTGTATTAGCTTTCCATATGTGTTGATTCAATTAGGGCTTCATCAAATCTTTCTTCTGAATTGTCATTTGGCTTTTTCTATGGTCAAATAATTACAGATTGTTGTAGATTTACATAAATTTCACAGGTAAAACTGTTTCTTAAGCATGGAATTAAATGAACCTATATCTTAACTGTACCTTTATGTCACTCCAAAATATCTCACTTAGGGAGTTTGTAAATATTTGGATCTTCATTTCCTGAAAGGAAATGCATCAAGCAACCATCTTCAGCTCACTGAGACAGGACCATTGAGTTCAGGCATGAGTAAAAATTTTTCTAGGTCCTGTCTACTGAGTCAGGATCCTAGATTCTGAATGTCTCCAGAAAAGCACAGATTTACAGACTCGGTAACATTAGAGCTAGTAAGTATTTTACCACAGAGATACTTAAAAAAGAACAGAGGCAAAAAAAGCAAAAACTCCTAACCCTGTACCGTGTCTGTATAGTGCATATTATAAAAAGTATATATATATATAACCTTACACACTTCAAAGAGGAGAATGAAATAGCCTTTAACACAGCACTTTCACTGCTGTTAAGCAGGAAAGTTGCTTGAGCCTTCATGAAAGACGATTTGACATTGACCCTTTCCTGGCAAATTCTGTTGCGTTAGTAAGTTGGCATTTCCTAAAGAAACGTTTTCAGAAGGTTTCTAGTTAGAACAACAAACTGTATTACAGGTTATAAGCACAACTCCTACCAATTTCAGCAGGAGTTGGAAGTGTCCATCTCTACACTTAAGAATGAAGAAATAAAAGTGCTGGAATTTTGTAATTTACTTTTGTTGCACATGTAGCCCTCCTGCCAGGTGTTAGTGGTAGTAACCAGGACTGGGTTCAATAACATGTCTAAGGGACTCCCTCTAAAATAAATATAAATGGTGGCTTGGTCCCCCACCTAAAACACCAACATTTAGGAATTTAATAATTTAACCTCTAACAGGTGTTCCTTCTCCCATTGCAAGTAAGCAGGAGTTCTGAGAATATGAAACCACAAAAAACTTTTATTTGGGAAAATATAGTAAGTGTATAGTTTCAAATAGTAAGGAAAACCCACAGAGCATGTTGGGGGTATGACCAGCTTCACAGTTCCCTCTGTTAGTCACACAGCTCCTTATGGTGTAACACTCTTTCCAATGGCAAAATAACCAAGCATCAGTTGGGACCTCAGGTGATGTTACTCTACAACACTTTGTCTTTATGAAAGATCTGCACTACTCTTGTCACGGTATCAGTTTGGGGTTTTGTTTATTTGTTTGATAATTTGTTTTAATTTTTTTGCTTTGGTTTTGTTTTTTTGTTGTTTTTGGTGGGTTGGTTGGTTGATTTGTTTGTTTGTTGTTTTTTTGTTTGGTTTGTTTTAAACCCAAAAGCAGAACATAGACCTGCTGGAACAAGTCCAGAGGAGGCCATGCAGATGATCAGAGGACTGGAGCACCTCCAGTATGAAGACAAGCTGAGGGAACTACACGATCCTTAGGTTCCCTTCCATCCCAAAACATTCTGTGATTCTATGTCATGTAACATTTAGGGTGTTGCTTTTTTGTGTTGGATGCTGCTTCTAGTCTCCTCCTGTAAATTCATATCCTACATATTGACCATTGAAGAACCTGTACACCACTGCCCTCGTTTCCTGCTAAAAAAATTTTACATAAAGAAATGGATAATTACCAACAAATAAAACAAATAGAAAAATACTTGTTTCTCTATAAGAATGGAGGATTTGTTAAGCTATAAAATAATGTTCTATTTTAGCAAATATAGGTTAGCAGAACTGTATTGCATGTTCTACTGAGTTTGTTTTGTTTTTTTTAATTTCTGTTAGGTTTTTTCAAATCTTCGTTAATTTTCTGAAAAATGGACAGTGACAATATTAAACATTATTGTATGTTACAGTGGAAAAATTCAAAGGAAAGAGAAGTAAAAAATTGAGAAATAGAGGATATTTTGAGAAATTAGAACTAACAGTCAAGGAATTGTAAAATAAAGTTCAGTTAGACATGAATTCTACTGCACAAAGGGAAAATTAATCAGACACCCCAATCACTTGAAAAGAAAGAATAATGAAACAGTACATTTCAAAGGTGTTTGAATCAGATAGGAATTCATAACACAGCATGATGGCTTAGGTGGATGTGATATTGGTCTGTCTGGGAACATCCCACTGTGTCTCCTTGAATATAAGTGATCACACTGCAGCACAGGGACTATTCAAAAGGATGCAGACAAATTGGAAAGGACTTCACAGATGTGAAAGGAAATATATGAGGCCAGATGTTGATTAAGGAGTGTTGTGCTTTTGTTGGCTCGCTTTAGAAATTAAATCCATACACATAGAGCATAAATACATAAACACAAGGGGGAAAGAATTCTTGTTTGCTGAAATACAGGAAAGTACAGTGGAAAGTGCATTAGAAGGGAGGTAAGATAAGAGGAACAGCAGGGAATATCTCTAACACTAGAAGAGTCTTGTGGATCAGATGAAAGGATCTTTTTCACCTGAAGTATTTAGAACACACTTGTATGGAGGGAGGTAGTCTCACACTGCTGTGGTTTCATGAAGGAGAGAGTATGGGAATTTTGGACCAACATTCTATTCAATATAAGAATGGTGCTATTGGATACGGACATCATTCAGGGAACTGGGCATTGTTCTGAGGCAGACTCGGAACAACTTTGCTACAAGTTGAAATTCTCTCACCCTTGTTTATCCATCCTTGTGTGACATTGAATCAGTTGTCAGTGTGAAAACAGCAGATCCATCAGTTATTATGGATTCTTTTCTTTCTACTAATTTTATCAGCTAATGGGAGTGACTGGGTTGCCATATGAACCCTGATGGACATATAATGCTGGCACAGGAAGTCCACAGTGCTGTTTGTTATCAATTGTTATTGTTAAACCTACAGGAGTGGCTGGGCTGTGGGGCTGGCCCTGGCTTGAAGTGATGTTAACAGAACAAAGCATGAAAAACTGCTGGACATGACATGAGAAATTGCTTGACATAGCAGACAGCAATAGTAAGATAGTAAGAAGTTCAAGAAAATAGCAAACAGTACTGGGGGAAGGGCTGGCTTTCATAGGTTTTTCAAGAGGCATTCCATGAGGAACAACCAAACTTCTGAGATAATTGAATAATGTCTGGACTAGGTACTAATCCGGTCTTTGGAGAGTAATCCTGCATTTGATTGCCCCAGCCTTATCAGTAAAATAAATCAAATCTGTTCTTATGACCATATCACGAGTTGAATCTTCTTCCGTGGTCAGAAAGCCTGGGGTACTAGGGGGAACTTTCCCAAACTGTTGTCACCAGTAAATTAAAGCTTTATCTATTCTGATTTCTAAATAAATATGCCCGAAACATGAGTTGGAAGTCACAACGTGGAAGACTGGATCCACCCTCAATTTCAAAACATCCTGGAGGATTTCGAACTTGTTCTGATTTTCATATAACAGTATTACAAACACTTATAATGTTTCATATAGAAACATGTCTACAAAATAGTGCCAGCAAGCGCTACAGCAGTAAGAAGAATAATAAAAATAGCAACAGCAACAGCAATAAAAATACTAATAAATTGAAGAGCATCAGCCACCACATATAAATGTAAAGAATATTTAAGACAACCATTGCTCAGAGGCAAGAATTAAAAGGGTTAAATCACTGGGATAGCAGAGAGCCTCATTTGATCATGTTTGTCTTTCACCACTGTCCATCAACAATTTAATCTGTAAGGCTAAGCTCCATGCACACATTTGCACCTCACTCAGCTATTAGGCTACTCTGGGAAGTCTGGTTAAGCAGAGTATGGCTGCCACAGAAGTTTTTATATGACTGACTGACATTTATACCCACCATGTCCCACAGGCTTTATGAACACTGTTTAGTGCCAGAAATGTTACATCTCGGTGAGTGAACATGATACAGCCATGGTGAAAAAAGAGAAATAGATTAAACTACAACTTTGGAAACTATATCCTATTTTTTTGGAAAGAATGATTTTGTCCTGGATTATCCTGGGGAGAATCAGTTGTCCTGGTTTTTATTTCTTTCTTTTTTTCCCTTAAATGAAATAAAAAATGTGCTGAGTTCTTTAACTTCCATCTGAAACCACATCAGAGCTGAGCAGAAGCAACCTTGTTTTTATCAAGATTTGATCTTAAGCAATCAGGGGAGATATCTGGATTACTGATCAGAGCTACTCCATTGCCCAGCATAACACATTTCTCTGCCTTCCATTTTGTAGTTCTTGGCCTTCCTCCAACTTCAAAGTAAATCATCCTGAAATGATTCTTTTTCTTATTTTTTTTCTTCCCTTTTTCTTTTTTCTTTTTTTTTTTTTTAAGAAAATGCAAACTGTATTAATTTACAGTTAAGAATCATGACATTATTTTAGAATTACCTCCATGTTCCAAGGTCTGCATTCTGAAAGGAATGTCAATAATAGGTCTAACGCTAACCCCTTGATATCTGTGGGGATCTTTCCTCTTACTACATTAAGCCTTAAATCAATCCCATTGGAGAAATGTGCATGCCTTTGCTTTATGCATTTATGCCTAGTCACAGTTTCCTAAATGCTGCCTTTGCTTTTGAAAATATGTACAAAGGCTGGTTTGAGAGGTGAAAGTTTGTCTGGATGCCATTCTGTTACAGACAAAGCCAGGAAAATCCTGAATGAGCTCCAGGAAGAGTGAAATTTGCCAAGACACTAGCTGAAGCAGGAGGTTCCAATTTGTTTGGACACTGAGTAATATGTGCATGAGAGCTTCTGAGGGAGCAGGAAGAAGGGAAGAGAGCACAGGGTACTCCAGGATGAGTGACTACAATGTTTGCTCTTATCTCTTTGAACATTTTGGCTTCATTAAACTACAAAACAGATCTTTGGCTGTATTGATGGCAATACAGCCCATTGAGGTGGTGGCAGCTGCTGTGCATCTTCACAACCTGTTTGCAAGAAGCGAAGACAGGTGCATTGATACCCTAAAACAGGAAAGCAACCAACATAGAGCTGATTGAGCTTTGTTGCCATGTCTGGATAGTCCAGAGATGGATAATTACAGCTTAATTTTCAGGGTGAATTTTGCCTGAAGTAGGTTTAGAAACCATGGAATAACATGGATTCAGTGCTCTGGGCAAGTAGGGTAGGAACACTCCAGAAGAGACAAGGAATATATTGACTTCCAAGGCCTTCTCATCTAAAAATACTTTTCTTCTATAGTCAGAAGAAAGCACTAATCTTCTCAGAGGATTATGAATTCCTTATAAAGTAGGTATTCTGGATGTGTGAGGAGCATCACTTTATAACTCATCACTTTTCACCCCTCTGTGGAGGAAAATGTGGCAGCTCGCTTAGATTTAGCAGATGAGTTTGAAACAAAGCTAGCCTTCAAGATAAGCTCCATCTGAATGAAATGAGATATAATTAGCTGGCTGTTTTCTCCCTGGTATTTTCTTATTTCCCTGGAACCATCCTCTGTGTTCTAATATATGAAAGTATTAGAAGTATTTCAGTAAAAGATAATACATTCCCTTAAAAAAAAAGAAAGTCATATTTGATTTGTTTTGGAGCCTCTGAAAACTAAGCTTCTTCTGTGAAGAGCTTTAACAGAAAGAAGTATGGTTAAGTGGGTCTGGTGAGTCCTCTTTTTCATGGATGTACTACTTCGGTGGAGTCGTAGGAGAGAAAGGGATGAGGAGGGTGAATAAACCATTTTGGTTTTACAAAAGGATGTAACTGCATGACTGGGCATTGATTTAAACTGTGTGACCAAATTCAGTGTTTAGAAGTGAGAAATAATGAAAAAGAGGATATGACCCTCTTGGCTACGTATGTATTGCCACAAGGGGGTCTGATCTAGCTCTTGCATCACACAGAAAAAAAAGTGTGAAGATGTTTGAATCTTGCTTGGAAGCAACTGAAAAAGGAGATGGAATAGAACAAACTTTCAAGAAGGAACAGAGAGGAGCAGAGGAGGTTGTTGAGTCTTGGTGGAGAAGCCGGGGATGTAGCACAGTGGTAGAGTCCCATTGCAACAGAGTCTCTGATGTTCTTGAGCTTGGAATGTCCCATCTTCCACTGCAATGAAGATGTCAACTAAATTAGGAAAAGTATAAGAAAAGGGAGCAAGGGTGAGAAAAGATGGTAAAAGGCAAATGTAAGTAAATAAATATAGCAATGACATCTGTATTCATGTGGGAAAGATACATACTATTCTGAAATTTAAAACTTTAATTTAGTCAGACTAATACTGGCATGAAGCACCATGAAGTCTTAAAGTAGAATCCATGTGAAAAAGCTGCAGAGATGAAAAGGAAAATTTTCTGAAGGCTACAATAATTTAATTTTTGTTTGAAAAAGCCTTATTGTCCACATAAATGTCCTGCATTTTGGCAAATGATTTTTTTATCAAACTTACATTAAGCTTTAATTTTTCATTAAAAAAAAAGAAAGAAAAAAATAGGAAAAATATTTTAAAAAAAGAAAAGGGAAAATAAGTAAGAAAAAAGCTGCACACTTTCTTCGGGAAAAATAAAAGTAACTGAAGTATATTAATTGTACCAAAGGATAAGTCTAAGAAAAATAAATACAGCAAAAGTTTTGAGTGCACAAACCGATGATTTTCTACAGTTACTTCTTTCCTTCAGACAAGGTAGTGGGCTCAGAAAAATCTGAGAACTACCTTCTTACATCACCTACCTCCTTGATTGAACTTCTAATCATCAAAACATCAGTCAAGAAAAAATTGTGTAACATATTCATAAGGTACAGTAGTTATGCTGACCAGCAGAGAATCTGTCATTCTTGAAGAAGGGTTCATGGTAGAGCAGGTTGGCTATGAGGAAGAAATTTTGTGGAATACTGGGGGGAAAAAAGGATGGATAGAGAAAGTTGTAAATAGAAATTAAACTACAAGAAAAAGAATCTTAAAAGTGCTTTAAGCATCCTAACACTGACTTTCAAGTTTAGTCTTATTATTTTAGTTCTTTCGCATGCAATGCTGAAAGCCTCATTGTTTTATATAGCAATAAGTACTCTCTGAATATCCAAAATTATTTTTTCTTTTTTTTCCTTCCCATTTCAGGTAATTTATGTCTGCCTCCTCATACGTTTATTGAAAATAATTAATATGAAGCATTTCAGGTCCTGCCCTGTCTCTCTGTATATATTTTCAAATAGACAACTATCTTGAATTTAGTCTTGACCTCATTGTGTGATTCTAGTATTTCATTTATCTAGACACAATGAATCTTTCACTAAAAGGAATCAAGCCTGCAGAAATATAAGATATTATGAACTCCAGATAGAACATACACACAATCTACTTTGGAACAAATTGTCATTTTCACGAGGGTTAAGAACAGGGCTTCAGGATTTTCATGTGTTTTGGCATGTTCTTCCGTGCTTTTGATCAATGGAAGTGATCTAGCGGAGATATTTTGTGTCCTGTGTCTTAATTCTGAAGACTCTAAGACAGCTTGTATGAATCTACATATGGAATGTAACAGCTGCAGAGCAGTCAAACATTATGGCTGATCACTTGAGGTTCTTTCAGCTCCAAATGTTGAGGTTTCAGCTCGAGATTCAAATGAAAATGGTGTGTGGAAAAACAATTCAGAAGAGAGAAAAAGAGAGAGCAAGGAATCAGTGAGTAAGAAATTGAAGACTTAAAGCCTGAGTAGGAGCACGGGAAAAAGGGAACATAAAACAGAGACAAAATTATGCCTGGAACATGACAATAGGGAGAAGGGGTAAGTGAAAAAATGAGTAGGAATTGAACTTGCATTTAAAACCTGAATGATATCATATAATGATAACAATGTAAGAGATCTTAAAAACGGGCATAGTCCAGAAATACTTAGTTAGAAAAATAAGCAAGAAACTGTGATGAGATCTGAGCAGAGATGAGATGAATATGAGCCCATTCAGTCAAACCACCAATTCCTCTTGGAGCCTGAGCTGAATTTGGAATAAATTCCAAACCTCAAGTTTTTCATTTTGGTTCCAAAATAAGATCTGGCAACTCTCAACAGGAAAGGATTTATTTTCTCCACTACCCCCAACCAGGGAAAAGTCAAAATGTGAGGACAGAATGGGGGATGTCGAAGGAGAGCTGGTCAGTAGAAAAACAGAAAATAATGTGGTAGAAACTACAAGTAGAGAGGGTCAAAATGAGAAACCTCTATGGGAACTCAGGCAGTAACACACCACTACATTATGAATGAAGAGAGAGAGGCAAATGCTATGTTAAAGAAACTGAACTTCCTGTGCTTTCAAGTTGTGGTCATAGCAAAATCTGGACTTACTAAATAGGTTGCATTTGCCTTGTAGGGTTCCACGACATAAATTAAATGACACATGTAACATGCCACTCTGAAATGTAAAATTATTGTAGAATGAGAATTTGAACAATGAGAAACAGCTTCCACTTCCACTTGAAATTTCCTGTGCAAAAAGGCCTCAAGACTTGTTCCTTTTTATAACAGTTACATGTAAATAGGCCAAAGTGTCTTAATCAAAGTTTCTTGTTCCATAAATGTCAGTAGCTTCACATATGCAAAATTTTTAAGTCGGGTTAAGGAAAAATTATATATTATGATTTTATTTACAGAAATACCAATATTACTACTTAAAGGACCACAAGATTTTTCCCCTGATAACATCAAAGAAGTGGATCTTCAAAGAGACAGAGAATTCCTATATGTAGTAAAACAGAAAATCCCCATTCTTAGCTAGCAGAGCTATGCTAATTTAAAACAGTTAGAAACTGGCCATTAAGTTCTCTCTCCCTTTGCAGATTTCTGTCCTGTAAGAATTGCAGAAAGTACATTATTGTTGAAAAATACATAAACCGCTACTGAAGTATGCATCTTGTGACATT
The DNA here is from genome assembly GCF_020740725.1 of Corvus hawaiiensis. Lineage (NCBI taxonomy): Eukaryota > Metazoa > Chordata > Aves > Passeriformes > Corvidae > Corvus > Corvus hawaiiensis. The sequence goes on along the minus strand of NC_063216.1, from coordinate 71,579,965 downwards.
TAACTAAGCTTGTGGAAGTCCCACCTTGTAGTATAATAATAAAAACTACTGCTTGTCCTGCATTTGCCATCCATAAATCTCTAACCGCCTTCCTGGAGGACAGTATCATTGTCTTGTGACAGATGGTGAGACTAAGGAGTAATAAAATAAAGCAAGTTACCCAAGATCACCCCAAAAGAACACCAGCTCCCACTGCTTGTCCAGTTCAGAAGTCATTTCAGGAAAAAATACAGAGACAAGTCTGCAGGGGTGGTCTGAAGCACTTCTGTCTACAGATTTCTGCAAATTTGTGGTGGAGGTACAGAGTGGTATGTGTAAGTTTGGACTGAGAGAAAAGGCTCTGCTCCTCTATGCAGACTAGACCCATCCTATTAGCCTGGATTCCAGCCACTTTCACAGGAAAGAAATATGTTTAACAGGGGCTACTGAAGGAGGAGGAGTGGGAGGATTAGATGCATGAATCCTAGAACATACTAACAGGCTTTGTATATATTTCCACTTTGAAAGCTGAGCTTTTGGTTTCTTGATGCAACTAGTTTGTGGCAAGAGCTAAGCAAGTGACGTTTATCAGCACTGCTAAGCCCAGCAATAAGTCACTACAGAAATATTTATTACCTACTGGTAACTGCTGGTAATTGCTGAAAAAACAACCTGAAAGACACGTCTACGCTCTTGCTGGAACGACTCACCATGATGTAATTCCCTAAGCACCTCCACTAGGAGACAGTAGTAAAAACTTACGAACATGTTCTCCCTGTTAACATTCTTTCCTCCTCTCTTTAATATAGCTGAAAAAAAAAAGAAAAAAAGTCAGTGTGCACCCATAAATTCACTACAAAACAAAATCAGTTGCTCTAAGTGGGCACAGCACTGCACAAGTACATATTAGAAAGTCCCATAAGGGTAAGGGTAAGGGTACTGCAATTTTTTTCACATTCTCTTGTCAAGAAGTTTAATTCACAGATATTTTCCTCATTTAGTGTTTAAAGGCATTATCACAGAAATGGACCCAATTCTCTAACTGCTGTCATTGTCTAGTTGATAGAGAAGCTACTGATGAAATACTAAGTCCCTGTTTTGGGAACTATTCACCCAGTATTTGTGAAAGTTCTCAAGAAATTAATGCGTCTTTTGCAGCATAAGTGACAAAAATTTGAGGCTTGGTGAGATGCTGTTCTCCATAGCCTGCAGGCCACAGTTCCTCCCTTCAGCCCCGTTCAGGACAGGGAGCAAGAACACCTCCAGGTTCAAAACAGCCAGAATATCAGATTGGCCAACATTTGGGCAAAATCACAGCCACAGAACCTGGTCTGTTACCTCTCTGAGGCAAACTGTTCTCCTAACAGGGCAAGTCCTTAATTACCATTCCTCCTCCCCCTCCTCTCCTCCCACAGCACACTCAGCAATTCTCAACTCATCTGGTTACTTTCAAACCCGTATTTACAGCAACTGGTTAGTTTTGTTCTATTAGCTCTCAGACCATTTAAACCATCTGGTTTTCCTCTAGCATGTCCTAGACCCCTGACCTGAGTGATCTCTACATTTGATGTTCGTCCATGTCTGAAGTAACTGTTTTCAGAGGTGACAATCCCAATTTCACTCACTGGTGTGGGCACAGTCCCAGACCATGCTCTGTGGTTACATGATGCCTGCACATCTTCTCCCCTGCACCACCTCCTGCCACATTTGAGCCAGGGTTATACAACCCTTGCTACACATGGTGCATCAATAGGGAATATGCACATTTTGTAACCACAAAAAGAATCTTGAGTTCTAGTGCGTTTTATATCTCCTACGCTATTTAACTAGTTACAAAATTGTGATATTTTTTCCAGGAACAATCTCACAATAAAGTGTGCCTGGATTTAATTTCTAGGGATTCTTGCTAAAATTCTTATGTGACGTCATCTCAGGCCCTCACCCAGAAACTTGGGAAAATAAATTGCCTTGTCTGGGTGTTCAGAAAAAGAAGTTACTCATTTAAAAACAGTAAGTTTACGTAAAGTGAGTTAAATGAACAGAGTTTTTATCAGGGGGAGAGACCTCCTAAAATATTACCTTGGGAAACTTAAGTAACTAACAGAAGGTGAGACTGCTGCCCCCAAGGCCCAGCCCTGGCCCTGAACTCTTCCTACAGCAGCAAGGGGTGGTCAAGGTTATGGGCACTGTCCTCCCCCCTTCAGTTGCATCCAACTCACACAACTCATTATCCAGGCTCAAAATCCAATTTGAGGGCAGTTTAAATCTTCTGGCCCAAGTCAGAGGCAATCAGTCTGTAGAAGTGTGTGGGCTGTACGGGATCCTCAAAGGCAGGTTATTGCATCAGAGGCAGCTTAGGAGCAGGCAGGGGGTTGGATGAATTCTTCTGGCAACGTTGAAATTTGCTCCCCAACATTACATTTTTCCTCCATTACAACTTTCTGCATCCTTCTCCCTATGAGCTCATCGCTTCTGAAGAAACCACACAGCTTTGCTGGACACAGATGCACTCATTCAGTGTATAACCTGAAATTCAGGGACTGCTGGCCAGGGCTTGATCAAACACACAGATGTGGCAGAGAGATGTGTCCCACAGGCTTCTCCACCACTGGTTTCAGGGAGGGACCACCAAGCTGAGAAGGCTGGCCCCACTCTCTTAAGAGTTTTGTAGCTTCTGTGAGCTTTTCTGCTCATCCCCTATGAAAAGACTAGGCTTCTCTTGCCAGAGAGGAGGTGTCAGTGAAATCCACTGGTTGACAACTGCTCCAGGTGAGTTCTATCATTCCACAACCAACTCGCTGAGCCTCTTCTACTTGCCACCTCATCTCCTCTTGCCTTCCCATCACAGCCACATTTTGTCATGATTCTGCTGCATCAGTCTCCCCTGCAATACAAATGTCCAACAGGCCAGTTCTTAAAATTTCTTGAGAATTTTTAGATAGAAATCAGAGACATCTTATGGGAAATACTGACTGAAAATTAGGGGTTTTTTTATAAAAAAGACACTTGAATCACTTAGTTTACAGTGAGGCAGCTGTAACCTGAAGTGTTTCACTAAAGCAGGATATGGACCCAGTTTCTAAAAATATTCTGGTTTTTTCCTTCTTTTTTATTCTGCCTATAATTTTATGAAAAAGGTGTTTTCTACATCCTGTAACTCAGGTAAGTCTCAGTATAATTACATATGAAGGAAAAGCCCTTTTCTAGCCCAAGAGAAAATCAAAATGGGGAAATCAAAGGCTTTTTTCCCAAAAAGAAAAAAGTGAGAATATTTCCATACAAGGTCACAGTTACCTAAATAAATCACAGCCAGCTTCACACTCCAGACTGTATTTATATTTTGAGCCAGAGAACATCTGTTTAATAGTGGGTGGTCATGTAACAGTTTCATAGACTACAGGGCCATCAGAATACTCTTGGAGATGTCAGAAAGGGACTTACCCTGAAGTCAGTGAGTTTTAAATGGGAGGAAAATAGGCCCCACTATTCTGGAAGGTTCTCTTCTCAGAAGCCAAGTAAAACTACATGCCAGTAACTACATGGCAAAAGACAAGATTGTCCAGAAAAATTCTTATTTAAAATGTAAAGTACAGACCAGAACCCCACAGCAGCTCCTCAATAATAGCTGCAGTATTTTCTGCATAAATACATAAGAAAGATTCAAGAGATGTCAGTGGCTTCCCAAGGTAGCAGAGTGCTGTCTCCCAGTATCTCCCAATGGCTGGATGAGGAGCACAGGGAAGGCACAGACCCTGACAGTTTTTAACTATACCTTACACAGGTCAGTCGCATTGGTAAAGAATTAAGACAGAAAATGAACTCTCTATAATTTTGGATGGCCTGAGGCTAAGAGCACACACATTACTAAAGCTAAACATTATTATTGTCCCCAGGCTGTTGCCAACAGTCTACTGCCACCTGTAGGCACATCTAACTTCACTATTGAGGGACCTTAGGGGAACTATACCCCTTTCCACAGCTCCCCAGGAACCAAGAACATGACATGCCACAGGCAACAGAAGAAGAGATCATTGTTGAACACCTCCTTCTGAGTATCTGAGGTGCCTCATTTTTTTGTCATACTGTGTATCTTCCTTAATGTAGAATTTTTCCCTGAAAGTGTATGTCTACTAATTTCACTTCAGGAGGTCAGAAAAGGTAGGGATAAAGCAAAAATTATGCCTGTACAGAGCTGCCGTTCACTCTAAAATATTTCTGTTGAAATCCTCTTCTGGAATATAAATATCCTGCTCCTTGGTCCAGTCCTTTTTCCTTCTGAAGGAACCAAATCCATCTCGGCATCTTGTCACAGATGGTCAATGTATTTTTCTTCAAACTGTCTTTGGTAAACAGAAAAAGTGGTATTTTCCATCACTGTTACCTCAGGTGAGTCTCTGCTACCAGGCTAAACACTGTAGCTTTCCTGGGCTAAATCTGAGCCAGGGAATCCTTTCCTGTATCACCAAAACAGCAGGCAACTAAAGCATCTAATTGCAGATAGCCTGTTGCTATTAGCCAAACAGTAGGGTTGTGCGTTAGAATCCTTTCTACTGCCATGAAAATTGGAAGTCCATTTTGTACAAGGCTACTCTGCCAGAAGCCCAATAAAAAGTTTCAAGATTGAAGATGAACACTTCACTTTCCAAGAATCCCAAAACTGTAGGCATAAAAAGGACAACAAATTGTTCAATGTCATGAGGCCTGAAACATTCTACTACTGTCAGACTCAGAACTGAAGATTTTTTATGAACTTAAAATGTAGATGTCTTCTAACTTTAGATACAGGAAGCTCTCATATATGCATTTTAAGGCTCATTAATCCCTAACTCTGAGGGGCTATGCAGCAGCTGTGAGCTGGCAGAAGGGGGTTTATCCCTCGCATGCTGACACAAAGAAGCCTGGAGGTCAACGCTGAAACCCCTCTGGAAGGCGGCACTCAGTGCCCATCACACAATGAAAAGGGGTAGAGCTCCTCACCCAAAAGGGGCTGTATCCTTCTGTCGCTGTTAAGCAGGCACGGAGGCGAAGAAGAAAGAGAGGGGACTCTCCGTATGTGTTCCATGCAGGTTTATTCCCGTGAAAAGACAGGGACAAAAAGCCCCATCGGTAGGAGGGTCCAGGGATCTTATGCTGGGTACAAGATAGGCGGGGAAAGGGATCTCAGCCAATGGCAAGTAGGTGGAGTTGACAGCAAGGAAGCCAATGGGGACAACACATAGGAGGGACTGAGGAAAGGATCCAATGGGGCATCGAGGAACAAAGAACTTTCTAGAACTGATACATATTAAAGAAGGAAAATTAATATACATAACTTCATACATAAAGCAGGGAGGGGAAAACATTAACCAATTGGGAGAAAGCATGCAAAAGATAGAACAAGGGACTCATGGGTTCTCAGCATGACTGAAAGTTACATGCTAAACTTGGGTTGCTGACCACCACAGCTGGTTGTCTGAGTTCTTCTCAGAAGACAGAGTGGCTGGAGCCACTTGCACCACTACATCACTCTTGCTTAAATTCTTTTGTATGAGACTAAGAAACTTTATTATGAGTAAAAGGACATGCCAAAAATCTACCTTCTTAAACTGGGGGAGCAATGAAAAATACACCCTTGTGAAACAATTCTACAGTGTGGGGAAAAAAAAGGAAAGTCTGCTATAAAAAGAAAAATATTTGAATATTTGTCTATTTTTTATGTTTCCTTTGCTTTTTCAGTTACCTGGATATGAATGGGCCTTATTGAAAAATTAATAACAAGAGCTTAGATGGGAAATATCCATAGGATTTTGTATATAAACCATTCTTGTCTAAAGGTCCTGATAAAACAGCTGGTAGATATTAGGGACCAGCATTCCCTATACACAATAAGTACTATAGTATCCTACATTGGTATCCTAGAATACTGTAGTAGTATTGTTTTGGGCTGCATGAGGATAATCTCAGTTCTTTTAAGACATCATAACTATATTGATCAACGCTGATTTAAACCAGTTGTGGATCAGACACGGGGAGAGGTGGATTTACCTTAGTTAACTCAAATCCAATACGCCACAATAATCAGCAGGAACAAGATACAATTTGCTCAACCTCTTTTAGATACCTCCACAGGTTCAACTTGCTGCCATCTTGTAGCGCCTGTTTCTCACCTTTGACCATGAAGGTGTCACATGGTGATCAGCTCAAATGCAGCCAGCTGCAATGTGGGATGCTTCACTGTAAGTGGAAAAAAATGAAGTAGAGATTCACTGAGGGAATTGTATCAGACTCAGCATATCTGAGTAGAAGTCCAGCAAAGAGCGGGCAAGCATTATTTAAGTTCTACTTAAACCTCAAAGTAGACAGCCGACGCACATATGAGCTCACACATGGGAGCTCTGCACTTGAGATCATTTCAGTACTGTACAAGTAGCCCTTCTCTCCTGTCTGCGTAGGAGTGTAACGTGTACTATTACAAACCATTGTTGTGATAACAGGGATTCTGCGACCATCTGCTGTAGCCAAGTTTCAATAACCTGGGAGAGGCCACATGACAAAATCAGCCCTGACATATACTGGTGCGGTTATACCGAGGCTGATTTTGGCCCTATGCATGTCAGACAGAAGTTTGTAATAAGGTTTCCTTGTTCACTTCTCTGACAATCTGCTTCAACTATTCTCAGAAATAACTGCTAACGGCAGATTCACTCCCACTGTTCAGCTTCTCTTTTTCTTTTAAACTGAACCAGACGTGAGAAACAATGTAAAACCCTCAAAGTAACTCTAATCCATTTCCAAAAGATGCTTCAGATTGTACGGTAGCCCAAGATTCTGTTTTGAATAAACCCATGCTCATGCTCTTTGTAACTGAGTATTTCTAATGTAAGTGCCTGCGAGGAGGAGGAGGAGGGGAGAGAGGTTCATTAATAATCATGATGGTTTCAGTATTGTTGCATAACTCAGTCAATTTCATCATCCACTGGGCTTTATCAGGTTTATGTTACAGCAGTTTGCTTGTGCCTGTGCAGTTCCCATTTTGGGGAGTTGTAGTTCCTGGGAGCTTTCATGCTATCCCCACTTCCAAGCACTGTAAAGCGGCGGCCTGCTGTTCTAATCACGCCTCTCTTTCTCCAATGTTGTTTGCGCCCTGGTACAACCCATCTGCCTCGAATCGAGTGCTCCACTGGGGCTGCACACATCTGCCAGCCAGACTACCTTCATACACAATTACTCAATCCACCGTAAGGCTCTTTAATAGGAAACAAGTGTGACAACGGCAAGCCTTTTTTCTCTCACTCTCTCTCTCTCTTTCCCTCTCTCCCCCTCTCTCTTTTTATTTTTTTTCTTTCAACCACATAGTCAAACCGCCCTAATAGAGATGAAGCTTGATAGATCCACCCAGGTGTAGGTGAAATGGTAGAGCCTCAAGCGTAATAGATGCCGTGCTCTTGTGCTGAAGTTCAGCCCCGTGTCCTGAAGGGTTGTCTGGCAGCACAGAGATGGGTTGCTCTTTGCACAGTTAAAAAGTCAATGTGCTTCCTCCAGCTCACATGTATGACTAATTTAGAAAGCAACCTGGTTCTAGGTGAGTGCTGCAGAACTGCCTCTTCTCTTCAGTGCACGGACAAAGCACAGCACACAGTAAGTGGAAAATTTGTATTTACTTATTTTACTTGGGAATTAATTACCTGTGTTTACTTTTGAGGGGATCCTCTAAAGGCTGGTGCAGAAATGAAGCAGAATAATGCGTGCATGCAGATCCCTTGTGTATATCTTCCTGTTTCATTTTACACTGTGCCCTTGTCCTGTTACTTCAGCCTGATTACTCAGACCATACAGCTGGGCTGAAGCAACTTTCTTGTCTAAAACTGAGCTATAGAACGATATCGGTAACACATGGGTCTATTTCTCTATTAAGGTGTGTGTCTGTACAGTATCTGAATATCTGATTGCTGAGCAGAAGTTTAATTGCTTTCATTAAAAAAATGGATAAGTGAAAATGTTAAAACTAAGAAAGTTAAATAGTCCAAATCTCTTATTTTCCTTTTTTCTTTTTCTTTTCTCTTTTTTTTTCTTTTTTTTTTTTTTTTTTTTTTGGGTGCTGGAAGTGAGGAGGGAAAAGAGGAAACAAGAATTAGAAATGTTAGGCATTAAAACACTAAAAAGGGAAGTCATTTAATGTGAAAAAGAAAGCTGCATTATTTTGTTTACCAAATCATTAATTCAAACATACTGAGAATGTTGCCAAACTATAAACTCACAAACTGTATAACTACAGTGATAGTAAATCTCGAAACAAGAAAAGAAGGTTGCTTGTCTAAAATGCAAGAGGCATATTAGAACCAGATGTACAGAATCTCAACTTTGAATACTCAGTGTTTCATGCTTGGTTTAAAGCAGCCTTAAAATTGCCTTTACTTTGCATTTACAACTTTGGATTTGCTGTTAAACTGCGCTTGAACTTGAAGTCAAGATTTGATCTTAGCACACACATATTATTCGAGCCTCCTGCCAGAGATTTACTTTGCTATTGGGAGTCTATTTACTACTGTACTGTATATCCTGAAGGACATTAACAAGCTTTCTCTGATGGACTTTCAGGTGGAATGTAAAATGTAAAAGAATGTGTCCGTTGCATATACAGAAGGTTCGCTTTGAGAAATAAACACATGCATTATAAAAGGGATATGCCAGCACCTCAAGCAGATGATGATACACTATAAGAATGCATACAAGTATGTCTGAATTTATTTTCTGGAGGATCCAGTGAGATGACACTTCTCACTTAATTTATTCTGAAATATTACTCAGGTTGGAGGCTGTTGTCAACACTGGAAGAAATGAGTCTGCACAGTTATGCCTATAAAACATTTTCATTAGTCTTCCTTTCTGCAGAAGAGGTGCTCTTGGACAGACAAGTATCTATGGTTCTTTTAATTAGCCATGGCTTAACTATTACAGTTATCCTTTGTGCCTGATAGCCATTAGCCTGATCTGCAGCTGAAAACATCCAGTCTGTTAACACCAAGATTCTAAATACTGCAATTTAAATGTTGAAAGTTTAGGAAGGTAAAACAACTATTCCATAAGAAATATTTAGACCTGTAGTTGCTGGCATCAGGCAGTGGTCAATGTCTACCCCCTACAGGGAGAGAATCTAATTTCATTGTCTCCCTCATTCATGAACAATGTAAGCATTCCAACTCTTACACTTGAGTACTGAAGTTATTCTCTGGCTCCAACAACTGCCTTGTAATGGCTGGGACAGACTTTGATTAATAGAAAGTCATTTTCAAAGAACTAATAAATAGCATAACTAATAAATAACAGTAGGCATTTCCTCTCTCTTAAATTGCAGCCAGTGGAAAATGGCTTTTAGACTTTAAAAGCCATAGTCAGCAGTGGTTTCTTTCCAGTTACAAAGTGCAAGAATGAGTTCACAAAACATTCCTGCTTACCTTAAGTCAGATGCATAATGTATGGATCTTGAATACAGCTTTGCAACAAGGCATAGATAATACTACCACATAAAACATGTCCCTAGACATGGCAGTGTAGACATGAGGTTGAGGTACAACCAAGTACAGGTGAGGTGACAGAGTTATGGGACACATTTTTTGTGTCAAATTCACATCTATTGTAACAAATTTTGAGTGGTATTTCATAATTTGCTTTCAATGCAACCCATTGCTCTGTAAGGCATTTAGGGATAGGAAGAAAAAAGGATGATGATGCTACCAACTTAAAAGTTTCAATTTATATAAACATACCTGACAAAATTTATCCCAGTTTGCTGGTTTACTTAATTCAAGAAAACTAAAAAAGCATCATGTGTTTTGATCATATGTGTTGTGTTAGCTAGTGTGCTTTAATGTAAGTTTTTAATTCAGATATTATGCATTTGCATTTAAGTTATAGTACCATTTACTACTTCGCAGTGCATTTTTGCAATAGAACAACTTTTAAATATTTTAAATAAGTGTAATGTGATTCCTTTTCTTCCCATTTGTTTATCATGAATATGGGTTTTGACTATGTGCAGAGTAACCACTTAACCTGCTTCTTTTCTGTATTTCACCATCTTTCTGATATATATGCATGCATGTATACACAGACATAGTCACAAGAAATGTTATGTCCTATGCTTCTCCACTCTTTGAAATGGAGTTTTGGATCTTTCAAGACCTCTTCTGTTGGCTTCAGTGCCCCAAATAATTTCAACTAGAAAAAATATGGCATTTCTATATTATAAAGCTGAATCCTGACTTCAGCTACAACTTATGACTGTAACACAGTTTTGGCTTTATGCATAAACTTGATTGTCACTACCCTTACCCAAAAAAGAGCAAGGATCTGAGAACAATATCCAGATCGTAAAGCATATGTTATTCACCTATATGTTCAGACTCAAATTTTTCTTTATTAGGCTGTGTTGGTTTTTTGTTTAAATGGATGAATACAACACAAGGTGACTTAGTTTAGGCAAAGACATTTGAGATTTTTTTGTATATCAGTTCCATGTTCAAAAAAGAGCCCAATGGCCAATTATCAGTTTTACTTCAGATTTATAATGGAAGCATAGTGTCTAACACATCAGCTAACTAAGAATAAAAAAAAATTTAATTACTCAGTAGTCATTTTGAAAATTTTGTTAATAAACATAACCTCACCATACTGTTACTAACAAAACCTCTACAGACAGAAATATTAACCACATCTTTTTGCTCTCTATAACTAACATTTCAGCAGAAGGCTTTAATTTCACTCCCACTTGCTAGTGTAGTGGAAGCTATAGGTATTGTATGACACAATGAATACTGTTTTATCTTCTTTGATACTATTACTCATGGCTGCTAAAGATTTAATGAGTCTTAAACTGAAAAAGATGTAGAAAAAGTGCTTATAGGCATAACAATGTGTTACTGATGAGCATCAAAAGATTACCAGGACATTAGCTAGAGTTACAGGAAAACCTCAAATAATGTATGTTCCACAAATCCAAAATATTTTCCATAAGCAATCACTGATGAAAGTTTCTCCTCATCTGTATTATTATTCTTCATATAAAGCATCAATTCTAAGCTAGTTCAGGTCTTCTTTCTGCTAAGTCCACTGTGCTGCACTTCTAGTCAGCAAGCACTGCTAGTGCTATTAACATTAAAATCGCCGAATCATTTACATCAATGCACTGCAAACTTGGAAATTTTGCTTTCCAAATTCTTGAGTGCTTCTGTGAATTTATGTAGAAGTGAACACAGTTTGATTTTCATTCTTCTTACATTAAATAAGCATCAATGCTGATTTGATGCATGAGCTGCTACTTAAGAGGGCATTTTGGGTACTGCCATGGAAACTAAGCCTTTGATCTAGGAAGCTTAAGTCCAGTGATAATTAGGTTTTGGTAGTGAATGTCTGACACATACCTTTTAAATAAGGTTTAAAACCAAGTAGGTCTGATTTAAAGATAAACAAATATTTTAGGAATCTGGACACAATAAGATTTCTTGCTCATGTCTATATTAAAACTAAATCACCTCAACTATAAAAAAATGTTTTTCAAAATTTCTGGTGGATTCAGACAATGTTGTATTTTGTGTCTTGCTGCTCTATATCAACATGAAAGTCTTAAAATACCATAAAGCTGTTCTTTTTGCTTATTTAACTCATTGGTATCACACTAAAGAGGTGTTGATTTGTTGATTGTTGATAATTTTGCTCTTAATATATAGACTTGCAGATGTTCACATAAAGTGCTTGTATGAAATAATGCTGTCATTCTGATTTATCATTCTGATACTTTAGTACCAGTTCGTGAAGTGGTTTTTCTCATAATTAATGGTAAGTTGATCTTCAAAGGATCTTAGATGCTGATGGCAGCAGGTACAAATATTCAGGAATAATGGAAGTTAAACTTCAGGAAGAAATAGAAAATCATGCTTTTCTAGAGACAAGCTGCATACAACCTTCTTTCTCCTATGAGGCATTGGAGTGCAAATGTTATTAAAACAAACAGCAAAGGAGAGCATTTTAAAAGCAACACGCCTCTCTCCTTCTTCTGAAAATGTGAGTTCACTTGAAATGATTAATGGGAAAGGCTTTCTGGGGTTTTTACTGCTGTTCTTTAAAGGGTGATAAAGATATATGAACCCCATGATATGCACAAATCCCATGCACAATGACTACAAGTTTGATTCAGTAGCTTACACTGTGGTGTAAAACCTCAGAAAACAGTGGTAAGGAAACCATGAATCAGAATAATTTATTTTTCATTATTTTTTTTCCTTTAAATTTGAGAGTGGCAAAAATATTCAACTAGACTAGATTGTTTTGGGGTTTTTTTCCAAATCTTATTTTGGATTTACTATTTTAAATTCAATTCAGGTGTTATCTCAGTTTCTTCCTTGGAGTTAACAGCAGGGCACAATTTTTATTTTGATTGATTTTAAAGTAACCCCAGATATGAGTTTTGTTACTCTGACAACTTTAAAATTAAAAACCTGTAAAATTGGGACAAATTGGCCAACAGTCCTGCACAAAGGAAGGGCCAAGGTAAAAAATTAGTTTGTTACATTTCCAGAATATTGTATTGGACTTTAAAAGCTCCATGAATGTAAACCTATCTTTGAAACATCTGCACAGCAAATTCACATGGTGCATGTCACAGATGTGGGTCATACCTGTATAATAACATTAGTGTTACCCTCAAAATTTACATTGAATAAAATGAAAGGCATTGTACAAGGTAATGTGATTTTCACTGGAAGTTTTTTTACCCCGGTAGGTTTTCTTACAGTGCAAATACACCCTTACCTCTGGGGAACTGATACATGACACAGTTTTAGTAATGTTGGTTTTTAAATCATGGGCCCCATTCATCCACACAAACACAGGTTTTCTTTTCAATGCTGTGACAAAACTCCCCCCTTGTTTTACTAAATCTTATTTTATAAAATTCCTAAAGAACTAATTTATTAGTTAAGTCTGAGTATATTCCTGTTCCATAGGAAGTCTTGTGTTTGACTGAGGGAGGGCAGTGCCTGCTGGATTTATTTTCCTAGTAAAGACTCTGAGGAAGACAAAAGGCTGTCTCTAAGAGCACAAAAGTTACAGACGAGTATGTCACCAGCAACAGCACCTCTGTCCCATGCAGAGTCTTTCAGTATCATCCTAAAAGTCTTCCTAGTCCAACCTGCCCTAACACAAATTGGGGTATTCACCTCATGATCTCAGGCATCATGCTTTAAAAATGTCATTTAAGCAGCTGAAACACAGCCTTCACAATATTTCATATGAATAAAGATGAAAACAAAACAAAGTAATAGTCATATTTTAGGGTCATAGTGCTGCCACATGAAGACTGCTGCCTCTCCAAGCCAAGTAATAAGCAGAAGGGATATGAACAGGACTTGAAGTCAATGGTTTGCAGAGCTTTTTGCTCTGTAGGGAAAAGCATGTTTTGGTTTGTTTTGATCACTGAGACAAAGACTTATCCCTAATAAATCTTCCATTGGTTAATGCACAGCTGAAAAGTGATACAACACTATGGTGTGGATGGAGAGGGATAGGATAGAACAGAAGTAACAGATAATCCCAATTCCAACATTATTAGTGGGAAAAAACCCCACCCTTAATTTAACAGAGATGATGTTAATTTCCCTTTGATGAAATAGAGATTTGAGAAGTCTGTGCAGATGGGCAGCACTGCAGAGAACAGTTCTGTCAGGGCTCCTTACCCATCCACAAGGACACAGCATGCCAGCAAAACTTGATGGTCCATGGATCAGTGCTTCCACCTCTTCACAGGCCAAATTTCCACAAGCTGGTATGATTTCCACAAGTGTGTATGAGGTGGCAGGGATATACCAAGATGAATAAACCCTGTTTGTTATTTCATGAAACTTCTTGTGGTTCTTCATTTCTCCAGGTGACAATACTTGGCAGCCATTTTAGCAGAAGAAAGATTTAATGACATGTCAAGTGAGCTACTCTGTTATCACTGCAATGGCTCCCCTCACACCAAGTGTAAGGCACATTAAGAGTGTTTTGTGGGAGAGCAGACACAGCTGATGCCCATGCAGGACTGGATCAGTGAAAGAAAACAGATAATGCTGTCTCTAGAGGAAAATTTCTGCCAAAGTACACACTGACTTCCACAGTGCGTGTATTTAACATACGGTTTTTATTTAGCACCTTTATAAAGATTTAAAGGTATATATACATGCATTCATAAAAAAATATGTCAATCACACTTCACATTATTGGATTCAAGATCTTGTAGGCTACAAATTTATTTATTGTTAGCATTTATCAGCATTTTCATGACCAAGTACAAATTTGATGAGGGTTGACAACACCCATTTGCAGCGATTAATACAATCTCACAGAAAACACGGGTTTAGGAACCTGATAATCTCAAGTGTTTTGGATTTGTTTGGGTTTAAAAATGCCAGTGGCTACTTGTCAAACTTCATTTATAAATCAAAACTCTTTTTCAATTCTACACCTGCAAAACAAGTGTTCAAAACTTGTAAACTTCTTTATGGATATATATTCTTGGCCTTCAGATATAGTGGAAAGAGTCCAAGACAATTTTCTATGGCTGAATTATAAACACCTGAAAAATGGAGTTTGAAATGAAAATGCTGACACAGCTTTAATTATTGCAGCATGAATGATTTTATTATACACTATCCACAGTGTCTATACATACAAAGTACATGCTCTAGTGTTCTAATATTTCATTTAAGAAAAAAGCAATTACTTAGCAGATGTAGAGACCTACGCATAAATGGACTAAAGCAATACCTTTATGCTGTTTGAAAACCTATATGGAATGTTATTACCACATAAAAGGGTTTATACTTTAGAAGACTCAAAGGTACAGAGAACCAGCTAAAGCAATAAACTGCTCTGGTGTACTTAATTAAAAAGCTTCATGTTACTGAAGTCAGTTGAAAAACAGAAGGTTGGATTCTTTAAGGTAATTTTGTCCTTTTCTGTTAAGTGCTTATCAAGTGTTAAAGAATTAAAATGCTGTCCCAGCAGTTTAAATTGAGAATAATTTGCTTTTCTTCTATTGAAGGCAATTCTTTATGCTGTCAACCTAGACACATGTAATAAAACGGGCAACGTGGATGTAATTGGGTGACATGGTTGGATTTAATTTACCTTTCATTAACTAGAATTTTAGAAGAAGCAGGGAAATCAGTATTGAGACATTTCAGAAAGCAATTTTTTAATGTCAATCTCTTTACATAAAGATGGAAAACTTTGCAAAAAAGAAAAAACAAACAAGAGGATTGCTGAAATATATTCCAAGTTTATAAGCACAGAATGTTAGAGTGGATTTTGACTCAGTCACGTAAAAGACCAATCTACAGGCTGGATTTGTTAGTGATACTAGAGGGCCTATGAGAAATACTGTATTTCTGTGAACTCTACACTCTTTTAGTGATGTTGTGTGTGATCCATTTTAAAGAAGTCAGTGCTTTTCCCTCTGTTTTTTCTTCTTTTTTTTCCTTTCTAAAATGGTGGTACAACCTCATGAAAATGCCTCTTTTGGGGAAATCTAAGGCTTGCATGCACTTTCTCAACAGATGAGTGTGAAATGTATGTGGCCGAACGAAGCCTCTTTTGGTTCCCTCTTTCTTGAGTGAGGTCTACGTTGTCCTTGGCATGGTTTGGGCTGTGAGGTGATTCCAAGAGCAGGCAGAGAACAGCAGTGCCCTGGGGCCCACTCCCAGGACACATGCTGGAGCCAAAAGCCATGAGGTGGGTAGTTTGGATTTACCAAGCCAGGTCTCTGCCGTGCTCTGGGGACATCCATCTGGAGAAAGCTGCCAACTCCCAAGGCTTTATGTAGAGTGTTCAGCACAGCACAAAGAGACAGAGCAGAAATCTGCTTCACCTGTAAAAAAATAGGAATTAAAATAGAAATTATTGCTGTTTCTATGTCTGCTCTCTTTGTTCAAAATTCTACAGTGTTTTACCCGCTAGAACATTTAAATGGGATCTAATATTCAGGTAACACAAACAATAAATTGTTAAGAACACGTAAGAACCCAGTTTATTGCTGGCTCAAAAGAATGTTTAGATCCCATGTGGTTCCAGCATAGTTTTATGTCTGGAGAGAAGAACAGAACAGGTACATTTTTAATTTCTTGGAAAGAAGTGGAAGAACTCGGTGGCAGTCAATTTTAAAGCTGTTTAACCAAATTTACAGGATATAGGATAACACATTCTGAATTCATTCCTATTTCAAATCTAATAGTCACAGTAACCTTAGAACACTTGATAAAAAATTCCAGATTGCTACTACAGTTAATTACCATTGCTGAATTACTGATTTTAATTTTTCTAACAACAATTCCTCATTTGTGTAATAATAATCTCCATGTAATTTATAGTCCTTCAATCTTTTTTTTTGTCTAAAATATTGTGGTGTTTATTACAAATACTGGTCTCAGATTAATTTCGAATTATATAGCCTCCTCTATATACTCACCAAAGGCAGGTAAGGACCTCCACTGAATGATTATCTTTTAGGTTGATACTATTGCCCTCTGGACATAACTCTTTCCTTCCACTGAAAGACCGTAGTAACTATAGAAGGACTCTATAATATTCACTTCCAATCTGGAGATGCCTGTACTAGGTGCTTAATGATACACATAATCTGGAGCTGGGTTCAATATAATGTTATATTGTCCATCTCTCTGCTCACTCTCAGAAATCCTCTGAAAGCATGGGCACCAGAACTGGAAACAGCATCCAATGGTAGTTACACTAAGGGAAAAAAGTATAGAAGTAATTTACTTTCAGTAACCCATACTTCTTTCTTTGGTTTTGATTACACTCCTTTTCATTTCAAGACAATAAAAATAGTAATCCTATCAGTTCTGCTTGTTGTAGAGGTGTGGCTTGATTGGTTTTTGTGTGACTCACATTTTACATCAGATCATGTAAATTAGAATCAGGCTCTGTATATATAAAATTTTAGGTCTCAATGAGTTCATATTTCATTTAGTCCTAACTTTTTCCTTTAATTAACTGTAAGATACCCATACTACATAATGCAACATAATATTTCAATCAATCTTTAAGCCACTTTCATGAGAAGATATTATGTTTCTTCTGCATGATATATATTAGGTGAAATCAAATATAGTAAAATCCTGCATAGTTCACATTCAAAATGAATGTCTACTAAACAATCTAGCAATTTAACTTGTAACAAGGATGCTGACTAAATTTATAAATGATTTCTTCATTATTGTCAGAACGCTGGAATGCAAACCAGCAGTGAGGCAAATTTTCAAATACAGTATGGATTTTACACACACTATAAAGTAGGGGAGAGGGAAAGAGCAAGGAAGCAATATGATCTTAACATAGAAAAGAAATTTCCTGTTTTTCAGACAGGTACATTTAACAGTTATTATTATTTCACTATAGTCATGTACTGAAAAACTTACGGGCACAGAAAAATAAGTAAAGCTTACTTCAGAATGTTTAAAAACAAGCAAAAATTTAAATAGTGTGGTAGTCTAATATTTCATTTTCCAAAGGCTAAAGTGAGTGTAGGAGCAGGCCAGTAAGGAACAATGTGTTCCCAGTTGCCCCGGTGTAAATGTAGAAATGTTTCTTTCCTGCAGAGGTTAATGCCAGAGAACAGCTATTCCATCAAACCCCTGGCACATGTACAAGCAAGGAGTCAAGCCTGAAAACAATGAAAACAGATAGAAAAGGGGCCAATTAGTCATATCATTGATAAAATTAAATCTGACACCAATAGAGCTAATTATGACCTTGCTCTCAATTTAGATTTTATTAGTTTGGGAGCCCTTGGAGGTAGCCTAAATTATACGTATTATGTTTGGTTTGATGGGATTTTTTACCCTGTTTGCTTTATGTCCTCATGGGCTGGATCCCCAGCTGGCACAGAAGAGTTGCTATTACCTTCAGCAGGACTGGAAGCGTTTACACAGAGGAGGAACCCCAGCTGGATTTGTTGGCTGACTAACTGGACACTTGAATAATTTTTTTACTTTTTTTTCTTCCTTTTTTTTCTCCTTTTTTTTTTCTTTTTTTTACATGTGAAAGCATTTAGGTTTTAATCTCACAGTGTTTCTCGGAAAGTTTGAGAAAAATTAACATTAGCATACAACTGCTTTGATGGAAAAAGGAAAACTAACAACTTAAGTCTCTGTAAAAGATGAAAAACGGAGCTGGGGAAAAAAAACCCTTTTATTCTGCAGCAGTGCAAATGTGCTCTGTAGCACAACCTTGATCTCCTAGTTTCCAGATCCTGGAACTAGTTAAAGTTCACAACAGTCCTTATTTATGTGCCTTTCCCACAGAAACAGAAACACAGACAGGCAGAAACACGGACAGGCATATCCAGATCTTGTATGAAGTAGCTCTCTTTTATTGTGTCTATAGCATAGCACATGGAACCAGCAATAATAGGTCTCAGCTGGCACTTTAATAATGCTAGTTATAATTACACCCCCAAAAGATGCATTAAAAGAACATTATTAGTATTATTATGGTGGAGTTAATCGCTTCTCTGTTGCAGTATCTGGAATCAGTATCATTTGCTCGCAGCCCCCTCATGGTTTACATGTAGTGCCAACTTTGGGAAGACAACTTTCAGTGTTTTGTTTTCTCATCATCATTTCCATGGGTGGCTGCAGATCTTCTTATAAATACAATATCAAATGAACTTGCTTTGATGACAGAACTGTGAATATCTCTGTGGGTCTTTCTTCTCTGTTATGCCAATTTTTCACAAAATATGTGTCTATGTTTGCAACTCACTTTCGAAATAGAAAAGTGCTATTAGTCCAGTTTAGGAGGGATCCTTTAGCAGCAACATGCTCTTCCAGTTGATTTACATGGTACAGAATGTACATGACATGATATTTGTAAAAGGCAACTCCTCTTACAGATTTGCTGTGTCATCAAATATGTGTATATAACTTTAATGAAGCATTTACTAAGTTTATAAATTATAATCTCAGAGAGAATCTGGAGAAATCTGAATTGGCATAATTGCAAAGTATAACCATAATTCATTAATGTTGAATTGTTAAACAGAGGTCAGTGTGTCAAGCGAGGGTCGTGTAACAGCACTCCATTCCCAAATCCATGCACGTGACAGAGGGTATAGTGGTCAGTCTTGTAAGAGATCAGCTGAGAAGTAATGACACATTAGAGAAATTTTATATCAGTTAAGGTGCAATACTCTCCACTGATTCACAGCCACTGACTGAACTATGGTTGTTGAAAGCATATCTTAAAACAAGAGAATAAAGTGAAGATACACGGGATAAATGATAAAATGAGAGACATTAAAAGAAATACAAGGTTGTGTTAAGAGAAAGAAATATGCAACAGCACAGGTACTTGATCAGATTCCTTTATGCAGGGGCACAGAAAGAAAAGAATATTCAGAGGAAACATCCTTGCACTTTTTGCTGTTGGAAATTAAACTTTCAGTTTTCACTTCTGTGCTTGGTCAAAAGCTCCCTGGAATTCCCTAAAATTAGTTTTTCCATGGGTTTCAGCAAGTGCTGGATCAGAATCTTTGAAGGTAAGCTCTGGATCAGGTAGACTGACAGCAGACAACTTCCTATAGGATGTGTGAATAGATGAGGAGGGATATTCTAAATTTGAGTGATATATACAGAGACAGAAATTTTGAGCATCCACCATCAATCCTTCTTTGAACTATTTTATTCCTGATTAATTACAGAACTTTGCAATGAGGCAATTACATTATATTGGCTTTAAAGAAACAAGTTAGGTGCTGCAAATGGTATTTTTAACACCTGTTGAGAGTTTTTCCTAGCTGATCACAAAGGAGGCATTTTCTGCAGATGTTGTTTTCCTGAAAAATTACTAACTTAATCTTTCCATAATACCAGCAGCTGTAATAATACCATTAATAACCACTTGACTGCTTAATCAACATTCATTGGGTAGCAGCAGCTTTCCACAATGTTTTTAAGATGATTTAGCACAAAGGTTGGCAGGAACTTTTTGACAGAGTATTTTTTGTGTGAAGAAAATCCCAACCTCTCACAGGTACTTTTGAGAGGAAGGTGTCACTGCTGGTAATAGTCTAACCAGAACCCATCCCTCAAAGTAAAGGATAGGACTGCGGGTTGTCTGGAGGGCAAATGTAGAGATAGAGAAACTCACACAAGCTTTTGGGGCACTCAGTTTCTCTCTTTAGGATGCTGTTTGGCCTGCTGAATTTTCTGTTCTTTAGGTGAGAGGATCAGAGATAATTTTCTTTCCACCAGCTGAAGGCCTCTGGAGCACAATCTGTGTTGGGTGAGGATGTCCATCCTGACGTCCCTCAGCTCAGGCTGGTTATGGGAGAAAGCAACTCATAGCTTAATCTATATTTATCATGGACTTTCACATAGGTTGATTGGTTCTGAAATTGTTTCTGGATGTTTTGGCTTGGGAATTTAATCTTTTTGGCCTGAAACATTGTGCAATTAAACCACTGAAGGAAAAGACCTGAGAATTCTGTGACTTTTGTGTGAGAGTGTTACTCTATGAGACTTTTTTTTCCAGGTTTTTAAGCTAAATTTTGGATCCTCCAGTCTTTATCCCTCTCTGTTGAGGCTTTCTTTCAACCAATACCATTCCTAGATTGTCCCTTACCAAGTATAGTGCCAACCTGACAAGCAGATGTGCTGATTTCCAAAACTTCCATCTCGAGCTCTTACAGAAAAAGGAGACACCTTGTTTAGGCTGAATGTCTTTTGGTGAAAAACTACAAAATCTTTAAAAAGATAAAAAAATCTGATATGATTTACCCTCTTTTGTGACAGCGGAACATCACAGCAGGACCTGGATGTATTGCAAATGTTTAACAGGAAACAATCAGCTAAATGTAGAATAAGATCCATTTGGTAATTAAAATGATGAATATTTGTACTAATATGAAGATTATGAAAAACTCCAATCATTAGAAGGAAGGTGGTTTTATTTTTTGCTGTGCATGATGAGCATAATCAACATCAGTAAATCTTAAATACCAGAATATTCCTATTGATCAGTGGAAATATTTATATCCCTTGTGTGGCTGAGCCCCTGTGAGCCGCTGAGCCCCAAACAGCTCCTCACTCAGAAGGCAGAAGTGTAAAAGTGGGAAAAGCATTGGCTGAGATAAAGACAGTTTAATAAGTAAAGGAGAAATGGGGAGGAAGCAGGAAATAAAAAAAAAAAAAAGAGATTGATCTTTGGGCAGACATGCATGGGACATCATGTGTTCCTGAAAATTCAGTGAAAATGGCTGTAGCAAATTCTTATGCTAATTCTTTCTCTTCATTTTAGATTTTTTAAATTATATACAGATTAGTTTGGTAAGAATTGCTTTAATTCCAAAACTTTTATGGCAAAGTCAAAATTAACATTTTTCAAGTCATATTTCCTTAAATCTGAATGAATATTAGACTACATTCATGGACCTATTAACATATCTAGTTTGGAATAATATGGGTTATAGGTGTTTTTGTGAAAGTCTTGTAAAACTTCCAAGATTCTGAGGAGTTTATAGTTTTCATTGTCATTGAGACAATTTTAATTTTTTTTTAATGATTGTAGTGCAAACAAGACATGACTTGGCTTCACTTTCTGTCATTAGATACATAACAACTTAAACCATCCATAGACACAAAAGATTATGAGCAAATATAAACCAAAGGTAGGGGGAGGTGAAGGATGGGAATTTTTACATAAAATATTTGAAATCTAAGCCTGAAATTTCTGAAAAGCATTGATATGTCTTTGACTTTCAGAATTCTTAATTCCCTTGATCTTGCATTCTCTCATGGAAAGTTTCTTGCATTTCTGTAGAATAAGCATCATTCAGCAGTTATTAATGCCTAATTAAAACCACAGTCATGAGGAAGTTCCCTGAAGAGCTCCTTTAGGGATACCAGTGTATCTGTTCCAGACTTGTGTCTCTTTCTACTGTTTCTGAGATGAAGATAGCTGAGTCACAGTGAATGCTAATTTTTGTAATGACATTGCCTCATGCAGAGGCATTCCCTCTGGAGTGAAAAACTGGCAGTGCTGCAAATTCATCAGCTCATTTAGAAGGACCTGAACTAGCATTAACTTGCCATGTCCTTCAGGGTACACCAGGTAAGAGGAAAAGAAAGAGAAAAGTCACCTCAACAGACAAGTTGTTCTTCATGAAAACAAGTCTGTTTTTTGCTTTTCATTTCAGCAGTTTGGGTCAAAAGTGACCCAGGAAGACACAATCAGGATTTTTTTTTATTATTATTATTTTTGTTCTTATGGCATTGCATGGACTTCAGAGTCTTTCTCCGCTCTGCCTCATGCACCTTCTTAATTTCTTTCTCTCCCACTTTTCTGCACTCTACATTTATACTTTACTGCTGTTCTGACATATTTTGCACCTTTTCACATCCTTTTCGTTCTATATTCTTCCTTGTGCTCCTTAGTCTCCTTCTGTTTCTCTTTACTTTGACTTTACTGGACCATACTTTTCCTGTTTTCCCAGTTTTCCCCACAGTTTGTATGACATCTTGCTGTTAGGGTTCTTGTTTTCTTATGTCATTCTTTGGTTCCTCCTCTGCTTCACAGATACCTCTAAAAACGTCTTTGTCTTTCCAACTTCTGCTATTTAAAGCCTTCATTTTAGTATCTTTTTCATTATTTTCATGCCATTAAATGTCTTGTGGTGAAGAATTTGCAGCAGATGCTGAATAAGTAAAATGGTTGTAGTCTTTGTTTAAAATCGAGGATGTTGGTGTTACTGTAGGGGGGAGGTGCAGAAGAGACAGGTGTAAGGACTCAATTCGTGTCTCTGGACTACTTTCTCCTTTAAACTCTTTGTCTGTTTAGAAAATGCTCAGTGTTTGCTCAATATTTACTATGGGAGCAGTAATAGTAAGGACCATATGATGAAGGACAAATGACTTTTTTAGATGCACTAAGAACTGAGCTTCACAAAAGACTGTCACACAGAACTCTGGCATATTACTTCAGCCTCAGGTGTTGATTTTGCCTTACTAAATTCCTAAGAATATGCTTATTCTTCCTTCCTTCCTCGTCCTAATTTCCTACATATTGGTGTATATACTGACAGGCAGTTGCTACATTTCACCTCAGGGATTTCTGTACTTCAGTTCTTGATGAAGTAATCCCTTTGTCTAGTTTCTATTTAAAATCTCTTGGGATAAAAGGTAACACATGAAGATGTGTAGAATTGCACTCATTCCAATCTAGCTGTAAAAAATTGAAAGAGATGATAATTCAAAGAAAAAAAAGTGCAGATAATAAAATTCTGTGAGCAAGAAATATTAGGAAAAATTACTGAATCGTTTCATTCCAAAATAACATCCATCCACACCTTGATTTTAAAACAAGCTTTTCATTGGGTGACTCGTGTAAAATGTGGAGGTCAGCAAATAACATTAACATACACTAAAAATTCCTAGTGGCCACCCATTCCATGTAAAGTATCAACGTTTTGCTTATTGTATATGACACAGAAGGAGGAAGTAACACAACCTGTGTTTTATTACTTGAATCAGATGCAAAAGGTTTTCGAAACTTCAAATTCAACTGAAAGCAGCTGTTGGGAAAATATCATTACATTATACCTTAAGCTACAAAAGCCAATTTAATGGTGACATTTTATTTTATTCAGATGGTCCTTTCTTTTATTCTGTCTAACCCAGTAAAGCCTGTGGAAATTGTATCTGGATGAAATCACCAGAAGGTGAAGGGCCCATGACTAAAAACATTCTTTAAAGATTATTCAAGGTTAGAGTCAAATGGAATAGCAGCACTAACGAGAGCAAAGGTCTCCATACCTACAGGAAGTAATATTACATCATTTAGTAGGGCCTATAAGAAAACACAGTCTCGTTACTAGATTTGGTTAAATGTCAGTTAAAGTGCTGAACAAAACCATTAGATACTATAGCAAACACAGGTATTTTGAAATGTGGAGATGTAATTTCTCCAAATCAGTGTGAAATGGAGGTTGCAGGTGGCGTTACCTCACACCTGATTCACTTCCAGTTATAGTCATTGCACCAGTTTAAATAATTCTTCCCCTGATTTGACTAAATCATATTTCTATCTGTCTCTCACCTTGGGTACTAATACACTTGTCCTACATGGGGACTGAGCAGAGCCATTGAACTTTTAACTTCAATAGGTATGATAAAAATCCAAGGGCCGTCATTCAAGTCAGCACAGAGCTGAGCCTGTGCCAGTGTTCAGCCCATGACTACACTTGATTGAGGTCACTTCCAGGAGTGTGAGCATGAAGTGCCCCTTTGGCACCTCCCCTGGCTTCTGCACTGCAGATGCAGTTGGAAGCCCTCAAAAATTTTTGCTTCCATGGAACTCTGATTATTACCTTCTGTAACTAGTTTAGAATTTTCATTTTGAGAAGACTCTGTAACAATCAGTTTAGCAACTTAAGTTTTCATTTTATGAAAAGAAATACAACTCTCTTTTGTTTTCAACCTGCTGCCAGAGACCTTCTCTTGGTACCCTGCTGAACTTGTAACAAGAAATGCTGAATGCTGTATAATCAGCTATTAGGATCAGAAGAGATTAAAATATAAAACCAAATTAGTCTTTCTTTTATGCTAAGGAGGCAAAACCTGATTAATTTCAAGAACCAAACCCAAAGGAATAGAAATGTACATGGAAAGTAGGTATACAGTTCCTTTAGGAAAGAAATAAAGAAAAAAATTGTAAATTAGCAAAGACGAGGGGCACTGCTAGATAGAAAAATTTGTATATCTTCATCTTCATATGCCAGGTCCAGTAATGCCACCAGTCTGAAGAGTTACCTTAATAATGAGATGATTCTCTCACACGTACATTCTGATTATTTGGGGCATTTGTCAAAACTCTTCAGAAAAAAATAGTCAACACCCTTATTTAATAGAAAAATGAAGATGGGGGACTCTGGAGCTTGTCAGGAAATCACCATAATTGCATCTAAACATGATCATAACAAAATATAGAAGAGCATATGTATACATACATCTATCCTTACGTATATATATTTTATCAAAATCTAACTTGTGTTTTGATATATCAGTTTCACTTTACTAGCATTCTATGTTAAATAAAACATGACAATGGAATGTTATGCTTAATTCACATAGTAAACAAAATTATTTGATTTTCTTCCAAATTCAATCCCCTGAAAATTATTAAATCTCGGGATACTGTTACTTTCAGTTTCTTTGAAATTCCCCCAAAACAACAAAAAAAAATCTCATTACACTATCTGTTATTCTTTGTAATGTTCCTAAAGTTTCCACATACCTTGAAGTTCCTAATTCATAGTGAATAGCCCCCAATGAATCTAACCAATATGTTTTCTGGAAGAGGTTAGGTAAGCAGCTATTACAGATTATTACAAGAAGTAACTGTACTTCTTTTCAGATTTGTCCTGACAAGTAGTTGTCCAGTCAGTAGTCTCTTTCATACATATTTTACAATAAACTTGAATATAACTGTTTTCTTGTTATATGTCTGCACAATCAAGCCTTAAAACACTTATGTTTTAATCCCCATGAATGAATCAGGAAAAGGACGTTTTTACTCATCATCACAAAGACCTTTCCATAGCAGAAGCTTAAATATACAAAGAATTCCGAGAATGTTCAGGAGAATCAGTGCTGTCAAACAAATTTTTGCAATGAGGACAACCGTCATTCTGCTGAGTAGCAGTAATGCTGAGGTGGGAGAATTCTTAAAAAATTCCCTTTGATCCAACTTCTATCTTTGCTGTTAAAAGTTCATTGCAGTGGGGTTTGAACTGATGGATAGATTAGAAGGACGGAATCACTGCTGAAGTTCTGCAACTATTATGAAACATAAACTTTAGGAAATTAATTAATTTCTCCCAACTGAATTGCATATGTTGTGCAGTATTTGAGTTGGCAAGGCATAAATAGGTTGGTCATTTTGAATTAGATCATAAAATTTCTTCAATTTTTTTTTTTCCATTTCCCATGCGGCGTTCCTATTATTTACAAAGCCAATGTGGTTTTCCCTATTGTTTTGGAAGACTTTGTTTGATCAAAAAATATAAAATCATTTTTCTTCATGCATGACTTATGCATCTGTTGACTTACGCATCTGTTCTAATGACTGTTTTAATGCAAAAAAGATGAAGTGAAATAAAAATGAAATGGGGAATTTGTGTGCTTCTATACTTCACAGTGCACGTCTTTGTTGAAAAATATGGCTATATTCTACTGTATTAAGCTAATTTCTTTATACAAATACTGCTCTGTGTACTTACTGCAAATGATGCACACACTTGAACAACTGGAAATGTAGATTGACTTGTCAGGAAAGAATATCTTACCAAAACCTCTTCCTAGTTCCATTTTTAAGCACTTACTGAGCAATTCTAAAATATCTCTCACTGGAGGCAATGTGCATTTGTCAGCTTTAGGTCATTTAAGGCATTTAAACATGGGAACTGGGAAGGAAGGGAAATGTTAAAAAAATCTACTAAAACAGAATTTTCATGCTATCGTTCTAGGTTGGGGGCAGGTCTTATTCAGGATTTCTACATGAAGTAAGGATGTTTTCCTATGCTCAACCTTCTTTTCAGGCTGTCTGGCACATTACACAGCATATATAATTTGTATTTCACATAATCTACATTTGATGACTTTCACGCTATGCTGTAGAGCCCACCTTTCTTTGAAGTAGCTACAACTATTGGAGAATACAAAGGGTTGTGGACTGTTAGGAGGGCAAGAAAAGAAATTTTGTCTGTTTGCTGGTTGTAATGAATACTGTTGTTTCACATTAAGAATGTCATGCAGCTTTTTTGTTCGTATGTGCTAGCAAGGGCTCCTTGCTGCTTTGCTATAAAAGTTTTCTTACAGCCACCTAGAAGCATTAACTTCAGTTTGGAAATAATTCTGCCTGCAGTGACCATATTTTAGTGGAAGTCACTCTCAAAGTATAACAAGTAGGTTAAAGTGTGTCTGTTTAGAAATGATACGACAAATCATGTGTTACTTTTTAATAGTTTTGCAATGATTTTCAATCATTTGATCCAATATGAAACTACGTTGCTCAGCTGAACCAGATAAAACTTCTAAGTCAGAAATCTCATTGCCAACAAGAAACAGAACCAAGACTTCCATGTTATGGATAATATTCCAGTCTGTGTGCAGAAGTCGGTACTTCAGAATATGTGCAAGGTGTGTTTAGTCTGCACCATACACTGTAGCAGAGTTATAAACAGTTATATCTGATGTATACCCCAAGTCATATACAGCTGTAAGTCTTAAAAAACGGATCCTTTGCATCACAAATCAAGAGGTTTACATGTGCCAATGGTTTGGAGAGTGGTTTCCTGCCATGCAATTCTCTCCTGCACCACTTGAAGAGGATGATGGAACCTGAATGTAACCCAGAATCCTTTCCACCTTGCTTTTGTGTCCTCCAGCACTGTTGGGTATCCAAAAGGAGCTTAAAACTCTTTGAAGGTCTTCCTGCAAATTGCTGCTTCCTAAGAAATGGTGACAGTTAGCAGTACTGTGCTAGTCTGGAACAAGGACAAGCTAAAAAAAGCCTGTAATTACTCTTGTGCTCCAGCTTCTGCTGCTAAAGGGCAGATATGGCTTCAATACTGGTGCAGGAACGATACAGAGTTTGCTTTCTTCCATGTAAGGAAATCCTTTCCCTGGTGTTTAATGGAACAAATGCAGCTCCAAATGCTTCCTATTCCTGTGCTAGTGTGGCATAGCATCTGGCCTATATTTGTTAATTCCTTCGTAAATCACAGACCTAGGTTTTTAGAGGTTGTTGGGGTTTTTACACAAATAGGGTGGGAATGTTTCCCTTGAACACTCTTAATTGTTTTTGGCGTAAAAATGATTTGACTGAGATCAGAATCAGACCTGGAAACTTGAAGTAATGAAGCCTACAGACAGCTGGCAAAAGCACCATTTCTTCTTGCACATTTATCTTACTCAACTTGGGGGGCCTGGGGTTAATTAGAAGAACAAAAATTCTGTTAAACAAGGCTTTGTAAAGTAGATCTGCGTTCTTCCTGGATTTAAAACTCATTGGTTCTACTCTCTGGATAAGCATAAAAGAACTATTCAGCTCTTGGTGTACTCATTTCATCTCACCGTTGACATTCAAGCAACTCAAACACAGCATGAATTCAACCTTTGGTGATGAAACACTAATGAATCTTTAAAAGGACTGTTGATGTAATACTTTGCTGATCAGATAGTGAGGTCTTTACTTTTGTTTTCTACTTATATATGTGCTGATTGATGGAATAGTTTTTTACATTCCTTAGGAATCTGGGGTTTTTCCTTGCTGAATTTTGATTTTGAAGTTTAGTTTTTATTTTAGTTAGAAAATTGTTTCCCAGCAAGTCAGGGAAATGGAAAGGTGGAGCAGCACTAGTTTTGATAAAAAAAGGACAAATTGAGCAACTAAACAAAAATCACCATGAGTAATTTCCTCTTTATCACAAACACTTCCCCACTTACATGGTAAGACTTTAAGGATAATTCCCCACTGAAAATTAATGATTTGGCTGTTCGATTTCTGTACACTGATTCTCTGTGTCCTGTTCTGTGCCAATGAGTCGTTCATATCTTTTGCTCAGAGAAGCATCATATTTCTTGCCTAACAAGTTAAAAAAACAGTAATAGTTTCACTTTTCCTGTAGTAGTAAATTGGATGCATAAGGTTGTTGCATGCAATCAGTTTCTGCATTATTCCTTTGTAGTACTTTAGAGTAGTTTTACTGTTGTCCCTCCTGGCATCTTACTGAATGGATTTTGATATACTCTGTTTTAAGAAAGGATCAAAAATATGTCTCCAGTTTGGAAGGATTAGGATTCTGAAAGAAAATGCCATAAACCTCTTTAGAGGTTAAAGAGATGCTATAATAGATGTTTACATAGATTGAAAGTCTGCCATTTTCAGCACACAGCCACTCCAGCATCAGTGAGAACAACGCACATATGACAATGGAGACCGTTCCAATATCCAAGAACAAAAATATTTAGCCAATTAAAACCCACTGATGGAATTATTTTTCAATGGCAGCCAACTGTCTCACTTTGAACACTTGGAGGAATCAGGACTGTTTTAACAAATCAGCACCTAGACAGCTTCCAAAAATGCGTTACTAGTTATGAAATAATATTTATGGAAATGAAATATAAATTAAAAACAGGACATTTTTTCAACAAATGCTTACTCAAACAAGCTTATTTTCTTCCAAAGATTTTGTGTGTGAAAGACCATATAATTTGAAAATATTTATATAAACAAAAAGATGAGCAAAACAAGCGAAAAGTTCTGAATTGCTTACTTATTTTTGTTTAAATTTTCAAGATTATTAGAATTAATACAAAGGAGAAAATAATTTGGCACACAATTGAAAGTCTTTTTTAGTTCAAAATACTGCAGCCCTTTTATCAACTGAAAAGTCACTTGACAGAATACACAACTGGCCACCATAAAAAAACATACTACATCCATTTGTATTCATAAATCTATTTCTGTCTTTGTCCTGCAGGCAGACTCTTCTCAAGTCTGATCATCTTTCTTAGTCAGAAAATGTTTATCCTTTTTTAGTAACATATTTGCCTTTGTTTTTAATTTTCTATTATTCCATCTTTAAAAACAAGCCAAATTTGAACATTTTAATTGGATTCAAAAGTCTGAATGTGCATATTGATTTAACATGTTATATTTCACTGCGTGGAAAATATGTTTTTCAGGGAGAAAAGGTCTTCAATGTTTTTAAAATTTTTCTTAAGGTAAAAGAAGATATCTTAAATTACAGATGATACAAGATGGCTCTGAAAATTCCATAGAGTCTGCATATCTTTAGGAGTCTGTGTTTAAAATTAATTCTAAAGTGCAAGGCTGAAGGTTCAGGGATTTTTAGCAAGTCTCATCAAAACATTAACAGAATTCTAGCACGTGATTTCTTATTTTTACATATGGTATATAAAACCCAGAATCTTTTAATGTAATACTCTTAATGCTGAGAAAACTGCCTGATTATTCTCTAAACTTTTATGTAGGCCCAATCTAGAATGAATCCAGAACACAGTATTTTCTAACCCTTAGGAGGTAAGTTTTTATTCAGTAACAGTTATAGTAGGAAAAATAACTTCTTTATTTAAAGATGGTTCTTAATATAAGTTTAGATAATATAGGTCTTATATATGCTTCTGCAGTAACAGAGGATTGCTTTTGTTAATGCCTGAGGTTTTGTCCATTGCCACATGCCTGGTTTCCTAATAAATCCATTGATATCTATTTTCAAATAATTGTTTCTCTTCTACATAATACAATATATTTTAAGCATAGTTTATTTAATTTATGGTGTATCTCAAATTACACCATCCCTCAGCACATTTTTAAATTTCCAAGAAGTTATATTGCTGTATACATCCACTGGGACAAATTCACCTCTAGTATACATACCAAGAGAAATCCTGTATGAGGAAGTCTACATCGAAGTCAATTAAGTGGCAATTATTTGCAGCACCTAATTTTGCCATTAAACTCTAAGCAGGGACCATAATTTTCCAAATGTGTGTAGACATGCTATGATCAGGAGGTCTCAGTTGATTGGGGATTAATTCTAGGAGTTATTGAAATACAAATACATGACATTCATAGAGCAGGGCAAGAAAAATTTTTTTCAGTGAGTTTCACCACAGTTAGAAATGAACTTTAATATGACAAGCACAAAATCACAGTAAAACAAAATGCAGGGATACCTTCCCCTCTCCCTCATACAAAACTATTACATTTACATAGCAGTAGTTGAAAAATAATTTGTGTGAGAACACACTATTTCATTATGTTCAACTAGTCACCTGTTAATGTCTGGTTCTCTCCTACATGCTATTTAAACCAGAAAAAACAAACATAAAACAGTCTAGATGGTCCCTAAATATTCTTTATCTCTAATCATGTGATAGATAATTTCAGATGAATGGCCATGTTAGCTTAACATGATAAAGTCTCTATACATGCTTCTCTACAAACATCAACAGGAGAAGGGAAAGATGTGACAGTTGTTAAAGATTTATTTCAGAAATTGTGGGGTTTTTTGCTTGCACAAATGGTCAGAGAGAGTGATGAGTGACCTCTTGCTCTGGGTTCAAGCCAGTTGTAAAAGGCAAAGAAAAATGGTACCACTGGTCACTGAGAGAGGAACTTCCCATTTGTCAACACAACTTCATTGGGCAAGCAGGTAATAGCCTTGATAACATCACCGACAAACTTCCACATCGTATTTGGCCCACAGTACCTCTGCTTTGCTTATAACTACTGCAGAAATGAGTAATACACCTTTTGGACATTCTCAAGGGCTAGTTTCATTAAGACAATAGATTATCATAAACTACTGCTAAATTTTATAATTCAGTACTGACAAAGAAGGATGATATAGTGAAAAAAACGATAACAAAAATATACATTGTGGAGTAATACTTTGAACTGTAGATCTGAGTTAAGCCTCAAAGTATCAAATCCCTCTGAAACTTAGAAAATGCAGAGACTTAGATTCAATAGTAGCTTTCTTTAACTCCAGATTTTACTCTAAGTTAAAATCCAGAATGTCAGAATAGTTATATATGTTATTACAAATTGATATATTCTGAATTTCACTCAGCTGTTTGACAAAGCCACTTGCATCTCTGACTGTTACAACACAGCAAGATGGAAGGAAAGAATAATTTTCCTCCTACCATGGGATCCCATCACTCTCCTTTTCACACCTTCTAGATCTTTCATCCATCCTTGATGAATTTAGTTCATACGTCTTCAGTCCTTTCCACTTTTATCAGTTCTGAGTTAGAAAACTAGTAACACTGGGAACTTCTTAAATAGAAGCTATGTCTAAGCCTGCTTATAATCATTAACTATGATTATACTTGTCCAAGAAAGTTGTCCACCCTGTGCTCATAGTGTTATGAAACCTTCAAACTTTGTTCACAGCTTCACCATTCAGAACAGTCCTACAGTTCTTGCATCTGTACACATATGTCATGACAAGGAGAGGCAGACAGAGAGCATTAAGGTTCAGTATTGTAGGTTGTTTTGTCAGACAACAACATCAGTTCCAATCTAGAATGGCAACAGATCCATCCCATTTACTTTTTCTCCTGTGAGAACAATTTTGTCTCTTTCCACTTCCCAGGGAACATAAGGCTGTGTTCCAGGTCAGTACTTAAGTAGAAGCTTGTCCCACCATTTTACATAACATCTGTTTAGTCCACCTCTGCCTGACACTTCTCTGCCTGTGTTCTAGTCCTTGAGCAGCACATGAACCTGCTCAGATATTCTTGATTCCTGAGGCTGCTGAGGCAGCTGGGAAGCCCTATTTATTCCCAGCGTATACCTCACACTGCAGTCTCTCTTCTCTCACTGTATGTTTCATTATGTAGCTCACTGATATGTTCTGCTGCCTGCCACTGCATAACAAAAAGGAGTCAGGAAAAAATTATGTGTCCATGACTGGGACTCTAGTAACATTGCAGTTTTCATGGATGTACCTATAATCCACCATTTAGAATGGCACACTTGAGACAACATTGGCAATGAAACAGTTTGCTGCAAGATTCCAGCAAATATCAATGTAGTGTCTAGAGGATCTGTCTAAACTGGCTGAAGAGGTCCTGCCTTGGGAACAATGCAGAATGTACAAAAATCTCAGGACACTGTGAGCTGAACACATTAACTTGTTAGTCAAGTAACAATTTGAAGAGAAGATAAAAGAATACAGTAGGATGCAATGTAAAGTTAGCTTTATTTCACAGAATCACAGAATATTCTGAGTTGGAGGGAACGCACAAGGATCATTGAGTACAACTCTTAACTGAATGGCTTGTACAGGGATCAAACCCACAACTTTGGCATTATCAGCACTGTGCTCCACCCAGCTGAGATAATCTTGGGGTCTAGCTAAGGTCTGGCTGGTGGAGCTGTATTCAGCAGCCTTCATGGACATGCCTGCTGCCACAAAGGTGCACAAAGCTGTCTTTTCTTGTCCTCAATCTGCTGATCCAGTGAGGGCAAGATATTCCCCCTTCCTAATTGATACCTCCAGCACCCCAGGAGTCTAAACTGGCACTGAAGTGATAGCATTGAAGTGACAGCACTGAAGCCAACAAAGCCTCACATGAAGGTTGTAGTGTTGGTACATAGTGAGAGAGGTGACAATATCCAAATGAAAACTGCGTTTTTGGTCTCCCGTTAATTCCTAGCTCTTCTTCCCCGATTACAGCACTGAGGACTTGCAACTTCCTCCCATTTCAGGTCTCGTCAGCTCCCTGACCTTGTGCACTGTGTATGGAAAGGCGACGAGAAGTTGTGGTGCTCAGCAATGCCAAAGTGTACGGGCTTATCTTATCCCTGATTGTCCCACAATACGAGACGTGCCCTTGTCACTTGATGCAGTGGGGAGGAGAGAAAGGCTGAGAGGCAGCACTGGGTTGTGACTGCTCCTCAACTTGCTGCAAGCCTTGCAAGCACAAAGCACTGATGACGCAATAAAATATGTCATCTATTTACTGCAGAAAATAATTGCCCTATTTTTATAGGGCATGAGAACATAAAACTTTTAGCATTTCTACCACAGAATAATCACATATATTACTGTACACCTTTATTCTGCCTCAAAACAAATATTTGTTTTGAGGCAGAACATATATACTTAGTGGTTCAATATTAATAAATAAAATAATGAAAGTTATGTACAATTTTACTTTTATTTTTAACTCCAGTAATTTGAAAACTTGTGAAGCCTATATTCCATACATGTACATATACTCCATTATTTTATCAGTGAGTAGATAATAGATTCCTTTTTATTTTCTTATTGTTTGGGCCATTTTGACATAAGTTTGTTTTTCAATGATTTTTAAATAGCAAATAAAAATCATAACAGAGTGTAAACAGAACAGCCAACTTTTTTATATGGTAAAGTTTAAAGTGATGTAAAGGCGACCGGATTCTTTTAAAGAGATCTCTTTTTTAAATGCATTTAATTCCTGTCACACTACCCTGAGGTCAGCACAGGAAGGATATGTCTTCATTTGATAGCCTTAATCTAAATCTTCTTTGTGGTTAACCTCTGATAGCCTTTTTGGCCTCTGTTTAGAACCTCGTATCAGACCTGTCCACTCTTCTAAATATATCCTGATCCATGTCTCTATTTTAGTATACAGCTCAGAAATTACTTTTTAAGCTCTGTACATTGAGTTCAAAGATGTTAAACTGGCAGGATCTGTGCACAAGTAGAAAGGAAGCTGCAGGACACCTAAAAACAGAACAATAGAGAAAAAAGTGATTTGTATTCAAAGGAAATAGGAAACAGTTTCTGTTGCAGTGGGGATCCTGCAACACGCATATATCAAACCAGGAGTCCCGTGGAAAGGAAATATATACGGACAGACAGATTCTTGATAGCTGTTTCAGAGAGATGTTTATTTCTCCAGCCGCATGGCCGGAGCTCTGCCCAGGAACTGTTCCAGTCACGGGACCAAGGGTCCTTCTGCCCGCGCAGGGAACACAAACCAACCAATGGGAACGAGGCTGAGCAGGGACAGGGAAGCCCCGTGTCTGTGCCCTCAGGGCCCCTCTCCCAGGGCTACACGGCAGGGGAGGGACCCCAACACCTCACCCGTTTTATTTTAATAAAAGGAGAATGAAAACAACTGGATAAACATAACAAGAACAGTTTCAAAACAAAACAAGCCACCCTCCTGAGTCTTTAAATGTCCAAACAGATTCTCTGGAACATCTTAGGGCTGACAGAAGGGAGACAGAATTCTCTGAGCATGCTTTGTGGGGAAACTGAGGCAGGAGAGGGTTTAACTTTTTCCCTCCCCCTTTTCATCCCCCACTCGGCATTGGAAAGGGATTTTTGGGGAAACAATTGGCAAAAGCATGGTTTTGTGAGGGAAACCATGGATGAAAAAACGGATTGGGAATACACTGGGGGTAATAGGACATAGGGTAAAAGGGAAAGGTGGGATTAGGAAAGGGAAACTGTAGGGGGGGCTTACAATGGAGATACTGTCTAACATGACTACGATTTTTTGCATATATACTGCCTTTTACAGGAACACCATCAGGCCCAGTGACCTGCGATGCTTGTAACCCTTTTCTCCCTAGTACAATATTAAATTCCACCACCTCTCCATCTCCCAAGCTTGGGATGCATTTTTCAGGGTTATTCTTTTTAATAGCAGTTCTATGCACGAATATGTCTTGCTGGTTGTCACACCTTGTTATAAAACCATAATTTTGCTTAACATTATACCATTTTACTATCCCTAAGGTCTTAGTTGCTATGATCTTTTCCTTTTTCCGAGTGGCTGCTGTTTTCTGTCTCGCTGCGTCTTTGATCTCTCTTTCGGTCGCTCCCGTGTTGGAATTCTCGGAGCTGCTGGTGCCTGCGCGCTCTTCCCCGGGTCGCGTTCGGGGCCGTGCGGGCCGGGCCGGGCCACGCCGCTCAGTTCTCCGTGCGTCGCCTCCTCTGGTCGCAGCTTCGCTGCCGATGTCGGGCGCTGCACCCACGTCTCGGCCGGGCCCCCGAGCGATGACTCCCCCGCGCTCCGCTCCAGCGCGCGTCTCGGCTGGGCGCGGCTCCGTTCCACCGCCATCGCCGCCAGCCGCCGCCCGCGTGCCGCCCCTCTCGGTCGGGCGTTCCCGGGGCTCGCTCCACCACGCGCTGTGCTGCGCCGTGCGGGTCCCGCCGGGTCCCGCCGCTCCCCGCTCCGCCACCGACACTGCGGCTCGCGTGGCTCCGCCCGCGCGCGGGAACTGCCTCGCCGCCGCTCGCAGAGCGCTCGGCGCACGTGGCCTGGGCCGCACGGTCCCTGCGCCACGCTTCCCTTCACCAGGACACAGCTGACATTGCTCAACAGTCTCAGTAACTAAATAATATTCACGAAAATATTCTTCCATCGGCATATATTTTGACTCTAGTATTAACTGTGTCCAAACGGTTTTCCAAAAGCCCTTGGTAAGAATTAAATCCCAAGAAACATAGAAAAAGTTCTTAAACAACCATGCCAGGAAGTGTTTCAGTTCTTTTTGAGCTTGAATCAAGCTAAAATTCACAAATCGTTGTTCAAGAATCATTTTAAGTTTAAGATAAATGTCCATATGCGGCTCTGAGAGCCAAGAGTCTTCCCACGGTTCCTCCATAGTTTAGATATGGAATAGCAAAGCAAAACCAAGAAGAGGAATCCAAAGTTTCCAGGGTTTACTCACACAAATCAGTCGCTTAGGGATCGGGGATCGTTCTGCTCTCAAATCTCCACCATTTGTTGCAGTGGGGATCCTGCAACGCATATATCAAACCAGGAGTCCCGTGGAAAGGAAATATATATACGGACAGACAGATTCTTGCTAGCTGTTTCAGAGAGATGTTTATTTCTCCAACCGCATGGCCGGAGCTCTGCCCAGGAACTGTTCCAGTCACAGGACCAAGGGTCCTTCTGCCCGCGCAGGGAACACAAACCAACCAATGGGAACGAGGCTGAGCAGGGACAGGGAAGCCCCGTGTCTGTGCCCTCAGGGCCCCTCTCCCAGGGCTACACGGCAGGGGAGGGACCCCAACAAGTTTCAACTATATTAAGAGAGATAATTTTGAGAAATGTGCTAATTTTTTTACCTTTTTGAAGTTCTCTGTAGAAACCATCCCTCCCCCCTCTAAGACTTAAAGTGAAGTCTGATAAGAAGGGAACTTTATCTTTCTTTGAATCCAGATGGATTTGCACGCATTAATACCTGATTGAAATCTGGTTGTAATGTCACCAAATGAGCTGTAAACTTACTCTCCCTACAACAGTGGTAGCCTTTCTGTCCTTTCTCCATGACTGAATGGAAAGTTAGGGTTTTTTGGCACAATATATTTTTTATCTGGCCTTCTTGAACATAACTCTGAATCCTCCCACAACAGATGTACCTGACCACAGCCTTCCTTCTGTGGTGGTTTCTTGGGTTATGGTGTGGACATGTTCACTGCTCCAACCATGCCTGAGATCACCAGATAAGGTGGTATGTCCAGGTGAAGCATCACCATGTTTACGTGGAGAGAAAGCCTCATTTCTGAACACATAATGATGTCAGCCCCATATGCTGATGCAAGTGTCAACCTGACATTATTGCCACGTTTCAGGGCTGCCACATGCAGATCATTCATATGGACACTCTACTATGCTGTTTACATGTAGATGTAGGCTCATGAAGAAAGTCTGGGGCAAAGCAGCTGACTCAGCTCTGTCCTGACTCACAGCCTTGTGAGTCACACCATGGGTCACACTTCCTCTCCTCCACAGATTCGGCTGTTTCTAGTTTTCCTGCAAGGATCTCAATCAAAACTCATTGAAGTTAAAATAAAGAATCCCACTGCCATCTGTGGGCTGTGGGTCACTTTCAGACCAAAATAAATTTGACTTTCAGTATTTGTCCTGTATTATATCTTATTAAAAACACATTCTTCTGGTTTTTTTCGCTCTCTTCCGTCTATTTGTTGTGCTCTCTCTCTCTCTGTTGACACAATACTGGCTGAGGCTGATTAGTACCGTGCCTTCTCCAAATAGGTCACTCCAAGAGTAGCACTGCAGAACTCTGGACATCTTTGAGATGAAATTGGCAGCCTGCTTGCCCCAGTCACATATGGAAAGATAGAGCAGGACTTCTTTCCTCAAGATGTTGTTTGCACCAAAAATTGTGCAGGGTAAGCAACCTATGATTGTTGAGTGATTTAAAGAGGATATTTGGACTTTGGCAGTCTAGAAAAGTCAGTTGCAATCTTACCTTAAGTTTGAGAATTCTCATCTTTACTTAGAGCTTCTTTCCAGCCATATATAAGATTCATAGTGTTCACATTGTTAGGTATATACCATAGCATAAATCACCTTGAACAAAAACAATACCACGTGGTGAACTGAAGATCTTCAAAATAAACTGTTCATAAATGAACTGCAGACCATGGCTTGTTTTCTGGGGGAGAAAAACTAGTGAACATTTTTGAATTAGGGAAGGAATGAAAATTTCATGCTGTCTTCATGAATACAGAGAAGGGGAAGGATACTAGGGAAGGCAGATTTTTCAAAATTTTACTCTGTTTCAAGTTATCAAATTTATCAATATCTGTTACATTTCCTGAGTAAATAACATTAGAAAAAAGATTGTGTATGAAACAAAAAATAAACTTGCTTCACTCAATTTTCACAGGGGTTTGATCATCCATCCTGTTTACAAATGACTATGTTAATCATTGCAATCTGAGAATTCAGTGACATTTTAGTATAAATAGTTTATGGGTCTAAGCTTTCATTTAGACCTGGTTCTTATAAACAGTTGGCCTAATTACCTTTCAAGTGTTCCTGTATCTTCTGACTAATGAAAAATCTCTCTTGTAGCTTGCACACCAGTTGTTTCAAACCCAATGACAAATAAAGAAAACAAAATTCTAATATACATTCTAATGTCACAGACATTCACTTATTCTAGTCTAGAAAGCACTTAAGCACATGCTCAGTTTACAGTCATATTTACATTTTTTTTATTTCTGTTGAAATTAAGCAGGTGCTTAAGTGAATATACAAGTGTTTTTCTGTATAAGAGTGGTTTTTTTTAATGAATCACAATGCTTTCAGCTGACCAAACCAGAAGTATCTTGATTGCAACAGTGTTTAAATATGGGATAGATCTATTACTGTGCCCCAGACAGCTGGCAAGCCAGACTAGACGTAATCAGAGTGGTCACCACATAAACAGGAAGAACATCATAGCAGCTGATAACATGCATCCATATGATTTTTGGTGGTATATTTAGGTGTGCAGAAAAATAGAAAGAAATTAAGTGAAATGACAGTTTGGAGGGCAAAATAAGACAAAGAGGACAAGAAATACAGGGTGAAACTTGTAAGGAAGGGAGTTAGAGCAAATGGATAGGCAGAAACTGAAATACCTTCATTTCCAGCATAGAGAACCTAATGAGTGGAGTAAAGTTACATGGAGTCTTGTACTAAAAGTTTTTAAAGCTGATGGATGCACATTTGTGGCTTCATTGAAGACCTAGTATTTTTTTCCTAATAAGAATATAACATTTCCTCCTAAGCACAGTTATATCATCTCCACCACAAAGAGAAAGTACAACCTTATTCTGGCTTCTTGTGTGTGTTTTTGATGTTACACTTAAAAAAATACAAATTATTCTTTGGAATATTGGGTACCTCTGTAGAATTTTAAAACCTGGAATTCCCAAGGGCAGCTGCTTGCTGAGATGTAAGATGGATTTTGATCTTATTTTATTTAGTATATTTTACTTTATAAAAAGTATGTATATTTCTGCAAACTGCTGTGAACTTGAAGTATCTGTGTTGACTCAAGCAAAGTTGTGCCAATATCTGCCTTGTCCAACCTAACCACAGCTCAAAACTTTAATCTACATTCTCCCCAGCAAGTTTGTTTTCTTCCCTTCAACTTTGATAACTTTGAAGATGCAAATAATCAAAGTTGCATGGAAAGCATCAAACTCCATATTAAAAAGTTTGTCTCTCAGTACAAGGGACCAGTTCCAGGATTTCTTTTCTTTGAGTTCATCAGTGGAGGAAACAGTCTCTAAGATATCTCATCTGAATGTGTCTTCAATTAAAAAGATAACCGAGTTTCTTCTTCAGTGGTGATTTTTGGTCTTGGAGCTTGCCTGAATTTCAGTTCCTTTTCACTACCAGCAAAAAGATATTATATGTAAAATTAGAAAAAAGTTTAATAGTTCTCTTTATCTTAAACAAATATAGAATTATAATACTTCATGGTGACTCTCTTTGCGTAACTGAAAGCTGTTGAAACTAGCTTACTTATTGAAAAGTACTGTTTCTTCATGATAATCCATCCCACACACATGAATCTTGCATTACTGGACAGAGGAAACGAAAAATATAGGGCTAAATGAGAGGAAGGAAATATGGGGGTAAGAGAATAAAGTCACTTATCAAACAGTACCAAAGAAAACAATTTTATTGTAGATGGGCATAATGTTACTTTGCAATATGACAGTGAGAAAAATTACTGATGACTAGGAATTTGTTTGCTGATGTGTAAAACAGTGGTGTGTCTGCATGTGAACCATGCATACAGTCACTCACCCCATTGCTCTGAATACTCCCTTCAGTGAAGGACACAGAGCGCCATCCTGCTCAAACTGGTGCTAAAAATCCTGAGTAACTCCTTCAACGCTGGAAGAGTTATTCTAGATGTGCTTTGTCATAACCCAACAATACCTTAGACTAGTATTAAAAAGTCTCTGAAATCAGGCTTAATATAGAAAACTTATTTTATTTTATAAAGTAGATAGTTACCAATAAGTGGAGAAGGAACACAGATTGGGTTACATCAGCTGTGACATCCATAAGATTCAGCATTAATGGAATATGAAGAAATTGCTAGCAACATCCAGAGTTCAACAGAAATGCTTTCAACTTGCTGTTCTGCAGTACAGCAAATTAGCTTATAAATACCTATATCTATTCCTGCCTTTTCTCTAATCACTCTGAAAAAAAGTGTCGGTAATTAGCAAGGCCAAAGTCTTAATAGAACACATTCTGCAGACATTATTTTCTAAACAAAGGAGCAAAAATCCAAAATTTAAAAAATAAATTGGATTAATTTATGGTGTAATTGAAAACACGTGGTCTGACATGGAAATGAGTCTGGTTTCTTGCGGTTGAACCCACTTGGAGAATCTAGAGTCATGTCTGTTTAATGCTAGATTCTACATTAGCATGAAATAGTGGAAATGGAAGTCCCACATGTGCTTAGATTAATAAATAGTGTCCAAATAAGTTTATGTCTGGCATAGTCAAGAGATATGGAACATGTATTTACAGTATGGGGGACATTAAAATTGATGTCTTAGTAATAAAACAAACTCAGAAATAATTGTCGAATAATGCATTTACCCTCTAAAGCACTGGTGGCAATGTAGTCTGAGTGTTCTTAAGTCAGGTGTGACTAAATAGGGAAATTACATGTTTCATATTAATCATCAGCTATGTTGGTAGCACAAAATTTTTCTTCTCTTAATAAAACCAATTCAGGCTTAAGTGACACTCCACAGGAAATGTTATTAATTGTGTGCTTCCTGAATTGACTCCATTTATGTGTAAATATTAATGTTTGAGTATGTTTTATTTACATAAGACCCCTTTTTTTTCCAGTGGAAAAGCAGATTACCATACCAAGCACAGAACTATTCAGACACTGCAAAGTGCAGACTGATAAATGAATTGGAAATGATGACTGTTGGATATGACTGAGACCAGGAAATTAAAAGACAATATCTAACCAAGGCCCTGTTGTTTCAATTATGAGTATGTCAGCTTTGATTCAAAGCATGGCTATGAACAAAAAAATGCCTATGCAGTGGGATTCAACCTCCCTTTTTTCATCTATTTTTTATGTAGGCAAATAAATTTTTATTGTCTTATAAGCAGGATTCATCCATGCCTTGCATTCCAGTACTACTGCTACTTGCAGGTCTGTTCTTGAAAATATGCAGATTTTTCTATATAAACTGGACTAAGTGGATCTGGAAGTAACTGAGACAATAAATAGATGAGCAAGTGTAATTTTCAAGACCTTTTTTGTAATTATGAGTGTATAATTTCACATATAGAAAGTATTATTTTGGTGTCTGAATACAACCTAGGAAGTGGGTTGCTTAAAACTTCTCTATAAAGGAATAAATTCATATGTATAGACAATTTATTATATAACACTAAAGACACTGAATATTGCTCATAATGGAATTGTAGAAATAGAAGGTTTGTAGAATACCTTTTTTTTTTAAGAAAGGAATCATTTAACTTCTTCATTACAATAGATATATTCTTGTATTTTTACACATATAGGGTCAAAGTTTGTTTTCTGATCCTTATTATAATGTGTTCAGAACAGCCCAGTTACTGGGAACCTC
The DNA here is from genome assembly GCF_020740725.1 of Corvus hawaiiensis. Taxonomy (NCBI): domain Eukaryota; kingdom Metazoa; phylum Chordata; class Aves; order Passeriformes; family Corvidae; genus Corvus; species Corvus hawaiiensis. The sequence goes on along the minus strand of NC_063216.1, from coordinate 71,537,964 downwards.
TGATTTCCTGCACCTTGTCTGACTGACCACAAAAAGCAAAAAGATTTCCTTGTGAAGCGAAGCATTCCCAGCTGGACACACCATCAGAGAAGACTCTGGATTGTAAAACTGATCATAGTCCAAATCAAATACTTACTACCTATTTCAAGTGCTTTCCTTTTATGTGTCAACCTGAATTGGAATTCAAGTCAATGGCAAAACTCCCATTGACTTTCAGGAAAAAAGATTAAACTCTATAATGTGTATTAAATGTTTTGTTCCGGTACTCAACTCAGAACTGCTGGGTGGGCTCAGGAATACATCAGACAAAACTTCATCCATATCAACAGTGAGAAAAAAAGAAAAATATGAAAGATGCCGAAAAATCCTTTGTTCCATTGGAAGATGTCTATCATTAAATCAATGCCATATGAAAGCATTGGTAAGGGATGTTAACATTCTTGCTTGTGAGCAAAGAGGAAGCTCAGCAACACATAAACATTCTCCTCATAGCACACCTATTCACTGTTTTTCTGATCACATGGGAAGCATAATGTTAAGAAGAAGTTAAATTGATGGTTTAAGCACAGTATTGAACTTCCATCATATTACTGAGATAATAACGGATATTTTCAGAATGCTATTATGTGTTGCTTTTATTATTTTCTTACTCTTTTTATATTGTTGAGACATGAGGTGGGTAGAAACTCTAGAATGTTGTTCCCAGCTATATAACCCCAAATGCATCCATGCAGTTGAGAAGCAAAAAGTAGGCTTAAGATAGCGTTACAAATTTACATATCAGAGCAATTTCACTGAGAATTCCAGGGCTGAAATCATTGTGAAATTACAAGGTGTATAAACACCATGAGCTCGGTTGGTCAGAGGATGGTGCTAATAGCACCAAGGTTGTGAGTGGCCATTTGCTTAAGAGTTGGACTCAAGGATCTTTGTGGATCCCTTCCAACTTCAAATGGTCTATGATTCTGTGGTTCCTTATTTCAGCAGAATTGGGGTCATTCTTTTTTGTAGCAGGGGTTTAGGCTTGGGTTGTGGGGGAGACCATATTTTATTTTCATTGTCAATTCAGACAATATAAGATGAACAATCTCTGGACAATATGGAAGAAAACACAAGTTTGTCTTTCCCCAGAGATGTCACTTCTAGTCTTTCATCAGTGTATAATTTTATTTATTTATTATTTTTTATATTGTTTCTAAACCAGAAACTTAGCTGGGTAAACAGCCTGCCCCACTGGCTCTAATAGTGAGCTACACTAGTTAAAGACCTGATTCTTTTATGATATTTCCATCTTATATTTTATTAAAAGGTGCATTTAAAAAGTTGGTAAATTCTGTTTTAAATGTAGAAGGATGTTTTTCTTTTAATTTTGAAAGACAGAAAGCATTTGGAGAAATGAAACCTCACTTGTTTGTCCTTCTTTCCTTTTCTCTTTTTATCTAAAAGCTGATTTTCCATCCACCTGAGAAATTGAGCACAGAGCCAAAGTTGCTGAAAAGATATTCTTTTAAAATGCACTTTGAAATTCTATCACCTCTTAGAAGTGAAGTTTCTCTGCTGGACAGTTTGTATGTTCTTGTCCTTACCTGAAGTTCTCATATTCACAGCTTTCAAATAGCCCACACACTCCTCAATGAGCACAACAAGGTCAAACAGCCTGACTGTGAGCAAGGCCAGGGTTAAGTTGCCTGGATGGTGATACACTCTGTCTTGTCATAAAAAGTTACAAAATGATATATTCCTGAATAGCAGCCAGGAGAACATGAAAGAAAAAAAAAGACCTGATTTAAAAAACAGGTAAATGGCTAAAGAGGTAATATTTCTAAGAAACAATTTGGCCAAAATTATATGAGACAAATGTCTTTGCCTTATTTTTGCTGTGCTCTGTAAAGAGGGGTGAATTTTATTTCCTTAAATTCTTTGTAACAGTTTAAAAATATGTTGACCAATGCATATTTTGACACCTTCTGCAGGACTGGAAGGCTCCTCTGGGAAATAATTGCATGAACTGAGTAAACTTTAGCTGGACAAACACAAATACTCCTTGACTTGAGAGGGCTTGAGCAGATCAGGCATCACAGGTTTGGAATATTGTTTTCAGCAGACCTGCTCACTTTAATAAGGCTACTTTTACTGAGTAAACGTTGCAGATCAGAGGGAACATCTTGGCACACACTCAATAACAGATTACACATACATGTCTAGATCGCAAACATCTTTAAAACGCCAGGAGTATTTATATTGACTTCAGAGTCTTTTCCCCCTGAGCTTGCTTCAAGAAGTTCAAGAAGTATCAATAAGTTCAAATTTCCTTGACATTTTTGAAGGGTTTGTGTCACAATGCAAACTGAATTTTAACAGTGTCATTTTTTGACTGATTTGACATTCTTTTATTTGGTTATTTTTTAATGAAATTAAAAGTTGAGGTAGGTCTTTGATGCAGGACTAGCAATTTTATATTTCTCTGTGTTTTGTACAGCATGTTGCAAACAGGTAGTGTTTATCATGTAAGTGATATAAGAAAAATATATCTCGTTTCTCTTTTGACCTAGGAAGTCTAACGGGAGATTTAAAAAATATATATATTAACATCAGTCAAGTTTTCATCAGGCCCATTTGGTTCAGAAAGAAAAGAAAACAATCTCTCAGACATGATTTTTTTTCATTTCAAGGAGTCTGACAATAAATTTTGAAGCTTTTATACAGACACCTTCTAAGGGTAGGATTATGATTCTCTGCTCACTTCTAAATTGGTTGAAATGGATGGATCACCTATTTTATTCAGCTCTTGCTTAAGCTACTGCAGAACAAAAGCTGCTTTCAGATTGGTGATGCAAAGGAAGGAGTCTTAGGGGGATTTCCAAGTGACAAGCACCGTTACTAATAAATTGTCTCAGAATGTAAAAACGTGACCCTCTCAGGTGGTTCAGCCACAGTGTTTGCAAACTGTGACCAAGTATCGGATTCCTGACGTTTTGCTTAGCACTTGCTGTGGAACAATACAGGGCTGTGACTTCTTGCTCCAGCTCTGATTGTGCAGACTGTAATTAAGGATTTGGGTGAGGATGAATGGCAAAGAATGCCACTGTGCAATTGGCTGTAACCAATGCAACCTAAACTGATCCTAGATCTGGAAAAAAAAAAGGGAAGAAAAAAGAAAGAGAAGGAAGGAGAAAAATGACCTCTTGTACCCTCTTCCATGATCCGTGTATGTAGTTAGCACGGACTCCCCTGCCAGGCTTTTCATCGCCGTGCTTTTAAAACCATTAGCTTGCTTTGTAGTCTTAGCAAGACATACATTTTTGAGCTATCATAAATGAAATCTTAGAAGATACCTTTCAACATATGCCAGGCACAGTTAAAAAAGAAAAAGACCATTATGGGTCTTTAAATAAGGTGAAAAAAACCTCAGGGTGAACTGGTGCAGACGTTTTGTGGAATATGGAAAGTTTGAAAGAAGTTAACATATAATAAAGGGACACAAGAAAACACGGTTGTGTTACATAAAGAGCTGACAACCTGGATAGACTATAGTTTTAATAGGATCCTTTATTCCTATATATTAGTTTTCATCTTCTATGGTAAGCCAGCTGATGCCATTTTGTCTCCTACTAACTTGCCTTTGATATTCTTTTCTTTAATATAAATCAGAATACATTACCAAAGTGTTGCCTGGGATAATCCATCTGTTATCTGCTGTAGCTGCAGAAATACATGATTGGAAAGAATGTATATCTCAATTTATTTAGGAAAAAACTGGATTACAATTGTTCCAGTGAAAGTTTTATGTGGCATTTGGATAGCACTGCGTGGAACAGAATCAGCCTCCCAACTCTCAGATTTCCTCAGTATACAGAGAGATGTGCCAAAACTCTTCATCTGAATCTGGATTTCTGAGTCTAAACTTCGACCAGACATAGAACTTTTCTGATTGTGTTGGTTTTAACTGGGATATGGATCATTTTCTTCATAGTCCCTTGTATGGAGTTGTGTTTTGGATTTGTGCTTGAAAATGTGTTAGCAATTCAGGGATACTTTCTTTATTGATGAGCAGTGCTTGCACATAGTCAAGACCTTTTTTGCTTCTCACCCCCATCACCAGCAAGTAGGCTGGGGGTGCACCTGAAGTTGGGAGTGGACACAGCCAGGACAGATGACCCCAACTGACACAAGGAATATTCCATCATACTCAGCTGGGGGAAGAAAAAGGGAAGGAGAGGGGTGCAATTGGAGTGATAACATTTTTCTTCCCATGCCAGCATCACACCTGATGGAGCCCTGCTCTCCTAGGAATAGCTGAACACCTGCCTGCCCAATGGGTGAAAAAATTCCTTATGTCTTTTGCTTGCATTTTCAGCTTTTCCTTTGACTATTAAACTGTATTTATCTCAACCCAAGGGTTGTTTTCTCACTTTTATTCTTCTGGTTTTCTCCCCCATACCACCTGTAGGGAGTGAGTGAGTGGCTGTGTGCAATTAAATTGCTGCAACTATAGTACACATTGACAATGGAAAGGGAGTTTTATTGCACTAGAAATCTTTTGTCAGGACCTTGAGGCTGGCATATTGCAAACTTGGGATCAGAACTTTGCTGCACTCTTATACTGAAAACAAACAGGCAGATTTTAATATACTAAATCCTACTTGTATTCAGGAGTGATATAAATCAGGTTCATTTTGTAAAAGAGAGAAACATATATACCAGTGATGGGTGTCTGGGGCACACAGAATCAGAGTGGGAAGGACTCTGTGCTCTTTTCATCTCTTTATAGTAAACAGCAGGGAAATGTGGAGGGGTCAGGGCCTCTAATGGTAAAGATGTTTCTCTCTTAGAGCAAAAAACAATAAAAATCCTGTAAGAAAATAAGTAGTTGTTTTAACTGAAAGAAACACAAATAGTGAATTCAGTGAGACACAGAAGCAAAGCCTTGAACAGGTTCATTTATAGAAGACTTGTGTTGAATTTTAGTGTGTATAATACTTTGATTTCACTTTTCTGGTTTTATTTCCCTTTGATGTTTTTGTTTTCTTAATAAGTCATGCCCATTTAATGAGTCGAAGGAAGGGAAAGAAAGAAAACCCAAGCTGCTTTTTCTTACTGTTTTCTGCCTGTATGGAACAGGCACTGCCCTAAAGTCTTGCTCTGCTTATGCTCTGTAATTGTATTTGATTTAACCACATCAATTCCCTGGAGTTAAATACACTTTAGAAAGAACACCTTGGGCTTAGGACTCCTGACCTCTGATGTCATGCAGACTGTTCTCTATGCGGGATAAATCCACAGAGGGAAAAAATTTCCCACTAAGTGATGATATCTTTCACATCCTCTTGGCCAGGAAAGGGGCTTTCAGGTACAATCACACTGGAGGAAGTTTCATCTCAATATAAGACAGAGTTTTATTCAGTACAAAAAAATCAATCTCTGGAACAATCTGTCCAGGTATTTGGTGTACCTTTCATCAATTAAGGTTTCCAAGATATGATCAAACAGGATGATAGAGGATCTCACGTAGGATTCCCTTCCAATAAAAGGCGGGACCAGATGATCTTTCAAGGTCCTTTCCAACCTAGGACTTTCTGTGATTCTCTGACTCTCTTTCTAGTTGTGATTCATTTGGTCAGTAAGGAAGACATTTCTATTGCAGTATTACGATTTTTTTTGCTGACAAGATAAATGAATTAAATCAAAACCTTATTAGAAATGTTTGTTCCTACAATAAATTAGTGATTTTTTTAGGACAAATGATAAAACTAGGTGAGAGGTTATAACAGAGATTGGACTCATACCTTCAAAACCCAAATTATTTTTATGCAAGTGCTAAGAGAGCTGGAAAATGTCATTAAAAGGCTACCTGGTGGGGTTTTCAGCCACTGGGAGCTGGCAGAAGGGGGTTTTACCCCTCGCGTGCCGACACAAAGAAGCCCAGAGGTCAATGCTGAAACCCCTCTGGAAGATGGAACTCAGTGCCCAACACACAATGAAAAGGGGGTAGAGCTCCTCACCAAAAGGGGCTGTATCCTTCTGTCGCTGTTCTGCAGGCACGGAGGCGAAGGCAAAGAAGTAAAGAGAGGGGACTCCCCGTATGTGTTCCACTCAGGTTTAATCCCGTAAAAAGACAGGGACGAAGAGGCCAATTGGTGGGAGGGTCCAGGGATCTTATACTGGGTACAGAATAGGTGGGGAAAGGGATCTCAGCCAATGGGATAGAGACAAGCAGGTGGGATTGACAGGAAGGGAACCAATTGGAACAACACATAGGAGGGACTGAGGGAAGGATCCAATGGGGCGTCGAGGAACAAGCAACATTCTAGAATTGATACATATTAAAGAAGGAAAATTAATATACATAACTGCATACATAAAAAAAAGGAGACAAAATATTAACCAATCAGGGGAAAACATGCAAAAGGCAGAACAAAGGAATCGTAGGTTCTCATCATGACTGAAAGTTACATGCTAAACTTGGGTTGCTGACCACCACAGCTGGTTGTCTGAGTTCTTCTCAGGAGAAAGAATGGCTGGAGCCACCTGCACCACCCCAGCTACCCTTGATTATGTTTGAAATGTGGCAGTCAGGAGAGGTTTCTGAAGACCTGAAAAAAGAAAGTATTCCTCTTTGACCTCAGGAAGACAAAAAGGACACAGGGAACTACAGGTTAGTCAGTCTCACCTCAGTCACTGGGAAGGTGATGGAGCAAATAATGCTGGAAACCATTTCCAGGCATGAAGACCAAGAAAGTGATCAAGAGCAGTTAGCATGAAATTACAAAGGGGAAATCATGCTTCACCAACTTGGTGGCCTCAACAATGAGAGGACTGGCATGGTGGATAAGGGGAGAGCAGTGAGAGTAGTTTCTCTTCATTTTTGATAAGCTGTTTCTTTGCTACCTCCCCGAACATCTTCACAGACAAGCTGCTCAAGTATGTTTTATGTAAGTGAGGTGAACTGGAAATTGGTTGAACTGGCAGGTTTGAAGTGTTTTCACAAGTGTTGTACCTGAGTATTGATATGAGGAGAAATATTGTTAAATTGTTTACTGTTCCCTAAGGAGATTGGTGATGAGATCAAGTGCACCCTCAATTTTGCAGATGATATAAAACTCAGAGGAGCTGTTCATATACCAGATCTGTGCTGCCATTCAAGGGACCTCAACATGCTGGAACAACGGACTGACAGAAACCTTCTGAAATTCAACAAGGGAAAATAGCAAGTCCTGTCCATGGGCAGGATATGCCCCTGTACCACACACTGGGGACCAGCAATGTGGAAAGCAGCTCTGCAGAGGAGGAGCTGTTGGTTGGGTCATACAGCAAACCAAACATGAGCCACCAATGAGTACTTATGGCAGAAAAAACCAGAAGCCTCCAGGGATACTCTAGGCAAAGTATTGCCAACAGGACCAGAGAAGTGATTGTTCCCCTCTGGGGGGTATGCCCAGCCCCTGCCTTGGAGGGAAGCCTGCTGAGGAAAGAAGATTGCATAACCTCCCAGCAAGATCCCCTTGGAAAAGGCAGCACTTCTCGGTGAGGGTGAGAAAATAGAACCATGATCCTCTGGGAGACCCTATGTAGATTCTTTGTAACCCATTGGCTTCTACCGTCTCACACCCACCCTTGTATCCCTATAAGAACTACTGTATCTTCCATTAGAGGGAGAGAGAGCTCGTCCCTGGCCTACCCTTCGCGGGGTGCAGGACAAATAAAGCTGCCCCATGCGGAACCGCCAAACGAGCCTCTCATCTCTCTCCTCCTGGTCTGGCCTGGGGTTACCTCGCAGAACAAGAGCTGAAATCACTCTCACTGAATCACTAAAAGAGCTGACAGCCTGCTGAGACAGGCACCCCTCTGCAGAGGCACCCTGGCGGCTGAGGGACCCTCTGGGGGACTGTCTCTTGCAGGACGCTCTCTCTGGCTTGGTCACGGCTTCCTGGGTCTGAGCCACAGACCCCATCCTGGCCGCAATACCCCTCTACTCAACACTGGTGAGACTTATCAGGAATGCTGGGTCCAGTGCTGGCCTCCCTGGTACAAGAAAAATACTCATTAAGTGAAGAAAAACCAGGGAGGGGCTACAAAATGTTTAAGAGGCTGGGCTGCCTGTCATTCAGTGATGATGAGACCTGGGGTTTCTCAGCCTGGAGAAGTAAAGGCTCAGGGCAACCTTAGCAGTGTGTGTGAATGCCTGAGTGGGGGAGTGAAGAAGACAGAGTCAGGTTCTTCTAGTGTTGCCTTGCGCCAGGACAGGAGACCATTGGTGTTAATTGAAAAATTATGTAATGATAAACTGACTGCAGAACTTTAATTCGCTTGCACTGTAACATTTACTGCGTGCGAGGTGGTGATGGGCACTCCAGTTTCTTAACAAATCATGCATTCATGGTAAGCAGGCAAATATGAGCACCTGGTTTACATACTGCATGTGTCAGAGCTGAGCTTGCTGAACTTGCTCAGTGAACTGCATATAAAATTCTTCTTATAAAAATAACTTAAAACAGCCTGAAGAAAAAAAATGTCCATATTATTTAACTACCCACCTGTGAAATATGAAAGAACATCCTTAAATACATTAGAGTGGCTTGCTGATTGTTTGGAAAACAGAAATGTTAAAGAGCCCAGCTCAATATCGTGCTTAACACTATACTTAAATGTAATTACATGTTCAAACCCTGTTTTAAGTCATTTTCAAATACCTCAGTGCTACTTAAATACACATATAACTTTGCAATTAAATGCTTTGCTGAAAAGGTGCCCCTGACATTTCTGATATACCATATATTCCAAGATGCTAAATAATGCTATGATTAGAGAAACTGTTTGTAAATGTAACTACCAGTGGCTATGTTTAATGCCACTAATTTAAAATGCTGATTACATGAAAGATTTAATCTGTGTTTGAGTATATTTTAAAATATACTTTTACTACTGTAAGATTCACAGTCAGTTTTCACTAGGACTCTTAACAAAACTGTAAAATCCCATTTTTCATTTTGCGTGGGCATTATTTCAGAAAAAGAATGAAGATGGTATCGTGTTTTATTTTTTGGGATGTAGAAGTGGTGTTAACTGCCAGGAATGTAAGATAATACATGAGGCAGTAAGAAAACAAGACTCAAAGTTTCACATGAAGAAAGGTCTAGAATTATTATTTTCTTTTTTTTTAGCCTGGCTTTAATAAACATAGTGTGCATAAGGTGAAGGGGGACTTGTTCCCTTTGAATTTTTCAATGGACATTGAAAACTTATAATATTTTTCCAGAAGTTAAGAAAAAGGATTAAAAAAATGACAGAAACGCAAAAGCAAACTCAAACCACAAAACTCAAAACTGTTCACTGAGCTTCATTTATTAAAACTGAAAAATACAAATAGCTATATTTTAGCTAATTTTTGGTTGTTTATTCAGTTCTTTTGTGGTTTTAAACCCCATAGCTTTTAGGTGGAAGTACCAATCAGTGACTATTTTATGTGCACTTTGAACCCCATCTTTGTAGATAATGAAGTTCTTTTTGAAAATCGTGTTAAATCATGCATAGATTAACAGAGAATGGATGTTAGTACAGTTCTGATTCCAGCTGAATTTCCTTCCATAGATGCATGTTGATGTGGGCAGGTGACCTATGTGCAGTTCACACCTTCACCACTGCTGTTTGTGTAGCAAAGGTTTTCTTCAGAGCCCTTGTGCAAAGCCATAGCACAGACCTGGGCTGTGGATTAGTATCATGACTGTCTTTTACATAAAAAGCTGGATTGTGTAGCACACAACCACTTCTAACATCTCAGCAATATTGCCTGTAATCCCTTGTTCTGTTCTCTCTCCAGGAGTGCTAATTATATATTTAATGATTAGGCTATAAATATCCATCCAGTTGATGAGAATTAAACACCCTCATGGACCTAAAGTTGAACTTTTTAGTTCTGAAACGTTTTTTGTTTGTTTTGTCCTTTGATTATCTTGCACAATAAGGCAGAGCTGATGCCTGAGTTATGGGTATATTTAGTAACAGTACAATGAGGCTCTGAGTGAGGAGGATGTGTGTGTATTTATCTTAACTGACTCAACATCAGGAATTTTATCACATCTGCTGTTACCATATCTTTAGTAACTCTGATTTTTTGTGTCTCACCACCTATTCACTTTTAATTTAAATTGTACTCTCTAGAAACTATCATGAATTTTCCCAGTGACATCAGCTGGAACAATATCAAGCACTCAAAGACAAGCTCTTTAACTTTCTTAAAACATTTAAATCCAGAAGAGCTTAACATATCGGGTAGATGTTTTCAGACACCAGATGTATTTTAAGACTGGATTTCCCGTTTAAAACTAATCCCACCTGTCACCTGAAAAACTTCCTAAAGTGGCCCATTTTCAAAGCATGTTTGTGTATTTTTTAAGCATGCTAAGTACTGTATGGAATAATTCTTAACCTAGGCTTGATGGAAAAGAAGCCTTCTGTTGAAACAAAAAACTCTGTATATTCTGGGTAAACATAATTGTGCCCCCACAATTATGTTGGTGAACAGAAGAAAACTATTGAGCTATGTTTTGCCATTAAAATTATTCATTTGAAAGGATTGTTTCCATTGTGCACAGGTGGTAAACTTATCTCACATGTTTTTTGTATAAAAGTCTGAAATAAGTGAACACTGGCAAACAGAATCTAATGGTGTCATTAAAATGATTGTAAACATGCCTGTTGTGGCAGATGTGTGCTTTCCTTCTGTTGATATACTTTCAGATTGTTGGTCAGGATCAAACAAATGCAGACTTTCAGCATGTCAGAAAAATGTCTGTATTCCAACAGGTTCTGTTTGGAAAGAAATCTGTTTCCTTAAGGCCAGAATAGCTATAAAATAACCAGACTGCCCAATCAGATCCAATGTCTACTCCTGTTTTGTTTGATTAGAGCTGTGTTCCCTGTATTCTCTGCCATCTATGGTTTCAGCTGAACAAGAGGTTATGTGTTGCATCATTATGGTTTGAAGAAATGTTTCAACAGAGTAATAAATGTAGAGAAATATACAAAACTCAGGGCCAGGAATTCATCAGCTTTTTCTTCTCTCCAAAAATGTTGCCCTTAGCTTAACTACAATTGCCAGCTTTGTAGGGATTATTTACTCTACTATACAAGGTAACACAGGCATAGCTGTTGTTATCCACTAGAGGATAGGATGAACTTAAACACATTTCCTCAGAGCCAAATTCTCCAGCCTAAACCAAAAGTTGATGGACAGCTGGGAATTCAGCAGAACCATGTGCTTCCCTTCTGCTTGGAGAAGGAGCTGTGCTCCACAGCTACTTGCAAGGAAAAGTGTAGCTCTGCAGTTGCTCAATCCCCCTTCAAGCAAAGATTCCTCTGGACTCTGGAGTAAGGCTCATGGGGAAAGAAGCCAGAGGATTTACATCCATCTGTCTGTACCCTCCCCTTGGGAAAATGTCTGTGCAGTAGTTATAAGTCCCAGCGGGGGAATTACTTCTCAGTATTTTTCTCAAGCAATGGCTTCTATAAGAAATGATTGGTTTAGTCATCCAGGCTATAAACTTCTGTTTATGCAGAATAATGCTCAGAATCCTTAAATGTTCATGGTGTCACTTGTACAAAATCCTAGTATTTAGGCTTTATACTTTCAAAATTATTTAGCTCCCTTTAGTTAGCCAAGAAACATTGCTGTAGCCTAACCCACCTCTTATACATTGGCTAGCAGCTCTCATCACTGCTCAAGTGCAAAAGGAAATCAGATCTTCACTTTGAGTAAGTGTCTGTAGCTCTACAGACAGTGATGGTGCTATGCCAGCACAGCAGAAACAGCTGGTTTACAGACAGCTACAGTCACATGTCTTGGAAGTTAAGAACTTCTGTGTCAGGAATATACCGGATTTTAGATTTGGAGCCCAAATCTCTTGCCATCGGAATCAGTGGAAGTCCAGCACAACTTTGGAATTATGTAGGTGTAATGCTGATGCCTAAGACAGCAAAATCCACTCCATACAGCACAATAAATATTTAGAAATGGTAAAAGGCATACAGTGTTCCTTTCTTTTTAAAACACACAAAGCTCTTTACCTAAAAATGTCTTGGGCTTCTTGACTTCTTTCTGTGTGGTACACTGCCTGAATATTCTTGCTTGTGGTGTTATTAGATTGCTGTAGTTGGACTTGAGGCTTGATACCTAAGCAACCAGTATCAGCACAATATCTCTATCCAACTTGCTTAGCTAATGAAAGCAACCCCCATGTTCTCTTAACCAGATGAAGCACAGAAGGTTACTCAAGGAAATGTGAATTTCAGTTCCTGAATAAAATCTTTTATTTGAGTGCACCCTCAGCGTAGATGAAGAATAATATCAATGCAATTATTTTGCACATTAGTTGATCTGAATGAGGAAGTGGCTCATTATAACAATTTGGTCTTCCTTACTTCCAAAAAACAAGTCCTGCTTCAGTTAAAAATAGCCATGCACAAATTTAGAATGAGAACACTTACCGTTACTTGTGGCTTTTGTGTTTCTCTGTTTACAACCAAAATTCCCAAAGAAAAAATGTGGTACACTTCTATATTTAGTAAATTGTTCTGGTGGAGAGAGAGTTAATGAGGCTGTCCATCCACCTTGGTGTTCAAATTGCCTCCTTGATTGATGATGTGGGGAGCAAACCTGCACCATGGGTCAGCGCCCAGAACAGCCCTGCACACGAGACACATTGCAGAGTTCCTTGTGTAGGTGGAGACAGTTTCTACCCCACAGCATTCAGACACATTAGATCTCTCCAGGAACAAGCTGAGGATTTATCATAATAGAAGTAAAAGTAGGTAATTTTTATTAATCTCATCTTGGTTTTTAACCTTTCTTGCTTTTTCTTATGTAAAATAATCTTTGATTTAAATGTTTGAAGCTCTACCTGTCATAATACTAAGTCATTTAAGAGTAATTTTCTGTATGTTATCTTTCTCTCAAGCTACTGAGTCTTATTTTCATTTTGTTCTCAGTGCAGCATAACGTTTTAAAATAGTACATGTCAGCCAGAGAACAACATATCTAGAGGTGCTGAGACTACCTCCTCTTGGTTATGCAGTATGTCTTAGCAAGACAGTTTATTCGATTTAATTTAACAGTGCTTCTTTTATTAACTGAGTACTTTTGACCCTCAGTTCTGGGCAATTTCATGATTTTCTAACAAGCAGTACCAATAGCTTACCTGCATGGGGAGGGTTGTTGGCAACAGCTGGATGATCAGGCAGGCTGCATTCCATATTTCTTGTTTGAGCCAGGCTGTGTCCTTCAGCAGCACTGACCCAGTGCAAAACACAGTGTCCCATCACCACTGTGCCTGCTGCACTTGCTCTCAGAATTTCTTGTTTGAGCCAGGTTGTGTCCTTCAGTAGCACTGACCCAGAACAGTGCATGGCGTCCCATCACATGGAGCCCTGCAGCCTTAAGGAAGCTTCACTCTGGAACGTTAACATAGTCACTATCCCTCCAGTATGTTGCAGGAGCAGGAGAAAAGTATTTGATGTAATAAAGATCCACCTGAATGGTCTCCCTTCTAGGCTACCAAGGTGGGGATGCTGCTTTAACTGGGAAATTGCTGCACAGTTGAGCTTTGTTTCTGTTGATTCTCTGGTTGTCATTGACATTAGAGTTCTGTTAGTCCTTGGTACCCTGTGTGATTGACAGCACAGCAGGGAACAGCACAGGAGGGGTGCAGGCTCTTCTCCTCTTCTCCAGAACAAATAATAGCTTAGCAACCTCTTATCTGAGAAACAGATTCAAACTACTGGATAAGGAAGGCATCCAAGTTTCCCCAGTGAAAATAGAGTTGTAGCCATGAGACTGTTATGGCAGAAACCAGCCTCCACCTTCTCATGCTCAGGTCCAGCTCCTCTCAGTGTTTCCATGGCTGCTGTGCACAGGTCCATAGGTTAGGTATGGCTGCCTAAACTCTGAATCCCAGACAGCCCTCAATAGGAGACAGACAGTCAGAGCTATATGCATAGCTCAGACTAAAGATGACATTTCTGGTAGTTATATGCTAATAGAATTTTAAAACTTTTTTTTTTTTAAGAAGTAGATGTTAGAAAAGTAACGACTGAAGAATTTTCATTGCCTATGTTAGATTATAGCTTCATCAGCCATATTTGTGCAATTTTTTGAAAACGTTTAGAAAAAGTTCTAGGTATTAAAATTGTTTTTCAGATTTTGATAGTTTCTACTTCTTGTCTTGTTTTTCTTTTTCCACAATGGTAGGGAGTTGAAAGAAGGAAACTGCCTCTAATGAAACCTTTAAAGATAATTTCAAATTTTTAAAAATTGCCATGCATTTGTAACAAGGCTGAAAACATTAGTAGTTTCTCTCAGTTCTTTTTCATGGAAAGAATACCAAGATGCACATTTGTGTGAAAAAAACATTTTTTATGAGATAGCAAAAAATTGCAAAAATTTTATATTTAAATGAGTAAGGAATATGTCACTTCTTAGTTCAGGATTATCATAACAGTGAATAGTCAACATATGCACTTTGGAGTAGATGTTATTCATATGAGTAATATCATTCTGCTGCTGTACAATTTTTTTTTTTTAAAGTCCAGTCATTAAGGAAGAATTATGTGCCAAAGACCTACTGTTTGACTCAATTTTAGGTGGTATTGTTTTTGTGGTGTTTGTTTGTTTGTTTAGTCTTTAAGATTTATTTTGGTTTTGTTGTCATTATTTTTTATGGAAGAAAATGTTGACTTGCTTTGAATTGTTTTCTGCTTCTGTAATAGACCACTTGCCTCCTACATGTGCCAAAAAAGTACTCTTGGAATAGCTCTGCAGGGACTCATTTAAAATTACTTTTATCACAAATTTAGTTTTCTGGATGTATGCTATTTTCTTTATTTTAGTTGTACCCAACAAATGACCATAGTGTAATCCTGATTTCAAAATTATCATTTTTACTGTTTGGAAAATATTAACTTCTGCATAATTTGCTAAGGGTGAAAAGAGCAACAGTAGAATATTAGACATAAAAAACATTTGTCTTCAACACAGTAAGATGAACACTGATGTGCTGGTATGTCTGAATGGTCAGTGGTTATATGAAACAGAGCTTCCCATCATGATCACCGATGTTGATGAGTCTTTTTGGTTTGGGATTTTTTGTTGTTTTGATTGGTTGGTTTTTGTTGTTTGTGGGGTTTTTTTTGGTTTTTATTCCTTTTTATTTTTCTAGGGTTTAGTAAGCTTTTTTGTTCTAAAAGAATCCTTATTTAAAAACACATAAATAAATCACCTTTCTTCTACAAAACTGAACTCTGCAAATTTGGGTTTCATTAGTGCTTTACTTGCATCACTGGAAGACTGTTAAGAGGAAGAACTTGCTAGAAGAGTAAACATCTGTTCCAGAGCTTCTGTAATCAGTGCTTATGCAGTTATGGCTTTACATTTTACTACCAGGAAGTTTAGAACCTGTCATGTGGAAATGTAACACTCTTTGCCCGTAGACTGCATCCTTCAAGTCAGATCTGTGGTGTAGAACTCAGTCCTGAGCTCTGTTGAGGAGGGAGCACTAAGGAAACAGTTCATACTTTGGTGAACTTTCAAAGAAGAGCAAAGGTGGGAGGTAATCTCTTTTTCTCTTTTCCCCCATTACTCCTGTGTATGAGGGCAGTGACTTTTCTTGCAACTCTGACAGAAAGGGACTAAGCTTAATGCTTTGGTATTTTAAAGGGATAACCTTAAAATTTATCCAGTATAGCAAAATCTCACCACTGGACACCTTAAAGTCAGTTACTTACTGTCTGATAATGACCTATACTTTAAAATTGGCATACAATAAGTGAAAATCATTTTGTCACAAACCCAGGCTGTAATGCACAAACTGCATTCCTAATAGAAGGTAATTTAAAGAGGAAGGAGCATGGGAAATGATAGGATATAATTTAGAAATAAATCATGTCTAAGGCACTTTCTTTTCTGAAAAAAATATTTGTTATCCATACTTAGATTTATTCAGATCAGTGGAAATTTTTAAATAAAATGTGATTTTCCTCCAAATGAGACAGACTTCCTTGCATAAAAAGCATATGGCCTTACAAGCATTAGTAGTCATGGTTGGTAAATATTGGCATTAGAATAACAGGAAAGTCTCAGTAAGAAGTGAGGTCAGAGCTGGGTGCTCTGCTCTGCAAACATCTGAAGGCACAGAGGGTTTGCTGTCAGACAGTGGTAAATAAATGAAAGGTCATTACATTCCTGTATAAAGTAGATGACTTCTTATTTTTTTAATCAGAGGGGCTGAACCTACTTAACCTTTAAGCTTTATGTCATCCTCCGTTTTTTCTAAATGTTTCTGCCTCTTCACCTTATATTAAAACTCCAGTTCTTGAGCTTACATCCGCCAGGAAGAAAAGCAAAGGGAAAATAAAAAAAGATACATAGTCTCTGCACAGGCAAAAGAGACTTTTTGCGATTTATGATCTGTGGCTCTTTGTAGTGAAATTTAAATTATTTTAGATAGTTTTTAGTGTAGGTATATCCCCCAACCCTAAGCTAAAACTAGTGCCCCCTTTTAGGGAAGCCTCTTGCTGGTGCAGTCTGTGCTGTATGGAGCTGGAGCAGACACCACACAAGCTGTCAACATTATGGTAGAATAGGCACAGTGGATGGAAACATTCTGGGAAAGGACACTTGGAACCATGAAAAAACCTCAAAGGATTTATACATACACAGTGCCTTTGCCCTTCACACACCCCATGTATAATGTCCTGTAATTTCCTCTCTCCTGTCCCCTCCCAAATTAAATGCAGAAACATCTAATAAACTGTCTTGCTAAGACGTACTCCATAACCAAGGCATACGGATGAGAGAGAAACAGCATTAAGGAGAATCTTCTGTGTTGATGCTTATGTGGACTTGACTTTTCAGAAGGAATGACCTCAGCCTCATTCCTCAAGGCTTCCCTTCTCTACAGTCCAAGAATCTGAGTCAAAATTGCTGGGACTTAAATGCCAAACTAATCTAATTTAATACATTTAGCAATAGCTTGAGTCATGCTCTGAATGCTCTGCCTTGCTTCATTTAATTAAAAAAACAACACAAGGCAAAAATAATACAAAAGAAAGGCTGCCAAAGCCTGCAGTCTGCTTGTTTTCCAAGTGGGATTTGTTTACCAACTTTATTCTTTATATAGAGGACAGTTAAGCTGTTTTCACTAACTCATTTCAAGTACTACTACCTCACCCAAGCTAAAGGCTATGAACTCTGCATTTCTTCCAAGCAAAGAAGGCAAATAGTAGTTAATAAAATATCACTGTTTCAACCAAATACTTTATTTATTTAATTAAGTCCTATAGAAAATTAACATACCAGCACAGCAACACAAAACCTTTGTATTCATATGTCTGTTTTCATGGAAGAATTAACAAAAGAACAGCAAGATTAAAACATAGGCAAGTAGTCTAGTAGTTTATTTTTTTAAGTTTTATTCTTCTCTGAGCACTGAGGAGATCACAACTCCAGTAGAAATTGTTGTGAACCTCTTTTGTTAAATGAGATTCTCATCCACTCAGTCCTTTTTCTCCAATCTCTTATTGTATGGGGCATCAACACACCATTATCTGGGAGGGGTTAAGGAGAAATTTCCCACTGAAAATTTCTTGGATGGTTGTCTACCAGGGGGCTTTATACACTTGTTTCTAAATATCTGTCCCTGGTAAACGTCCCATAGTAGATGTTGATTTAAAGCAGCATGCTAATTTTTGCACCCATGTAGAGAACATAAAGCCATAAAAGATTTGGCACTTGAATGTGCACTTGTAGTATTTGCATTCCCTAAACTTTCAGGCTTAGGTTTTCTATAGCTTTTTTGTGTAACCTTTTGAAAGAATAATACCATTCATCTTTAACTTATTTCCAGTCTCATCACATTATTCTAAGCCACTGTGAACATTTTCTGCACTAATATTGGGATTCATCTGACCTAACATTAGAAGCCTACAATGCAGATACATGTGTATTAACGAGTGTCAAGACTTCTTTTGTAGACTGACAAAAAAATTATTTCTAGAGAGTGATTTATCTGACCTAATTTAAACAATATATTTATCAAAAGATGATTCATACCATACGAGTTTCTACTCCTTCCTTTTGACCATAACTGAATCTGAAGATAACTAGCTCAAAAATTAACTATAAGAGGAATCTTAGCCAGTCATGTCTGCAGTCTAGGTGAAGGTCTCACAAGATTTTGTTGACTGTGGAAATATTCATACCTAAGCTACAGCTGACTGAAAACTGGAGGCATATTTTGATAGCCAAAAAGGTGCAATTCCACATATCTGTACTTCCTGCATAGACAAATGCCATGGCAAAGCAAGAATCGAGTTGCAGAAGTTTTGGCACTGGCATCTCCCACCTCTGCAGCGATCCCTGTGTGTTTCTCTGAGATGAGTGGCTGGAGCTCCCTGGCCAAACAGCTGTTCCACATCTTCTCCAGGGAAAAGGCAGAAGGCCAGATATTTTTCTGCACATACTTTGAAGTAGCTTTACCACTGCTATTGGTGTACATACCATAATTTGATTTAAACAATTTGTTCTTGCAAAAAGAGCTACAGCCAAGTCATATGCAGTTAAGAGAAAACAAGAAAATATTGTTTCCTATTTATTAGAATGAGGAATGAACTTGGATGTCCTCATGCTTCAGAAAAACAATTCTATGAATCCACGCATGAACTTTATGGCAAACTCAAATTCTGTTGCAAACAATATAACTATATGTCCAAAAGTCCTCACCTTTGGCCAAAAAAATTGTATCGGTTATCAAATTTTAATTTTTAGGGTCATCTCTTTCTAAAAACAAGACTTCAGTTTAGACTAGCCATGATTGTTGAAGTTTTAATTTCAGTACAGAAGGAAAAGTAATCTCTAGTCCAGTAAAACTCAGGATAGATGAAAATACTTAATATTCACCACCTGCAAATGCTTCCTGAATTAAATAACAGGTCTGAAACCTATTTTTGTCTTCATACATCCCTGTCTGGCCCATTGGTAAATTCACTTTGACTCAGCTCCTAAAATCCATAAAGCAGACAGAGATAAAAACATTTCTTCTTTTTCTATGTTTAAATTATTGACTAGGGAAGCCACAAAGCGGAGGCAGGTAAGTTAGAGGGCAGCCAGACACTAACTGTAATTGCATGTGAAATATTAGAAAATACTACATAAACATGGCAAGGACTTTTGAATGTCTAGTTTTGTTTCCACTGAGGTTTTGTCTGGGCTCCAAATATACATTCACTGAACTGCTTAAGCCCATCTACTGAGCCACAGGTGACAGAAATAATCAGCATTATTGTTAAAGTCTTTCTTGGACTTCTTAAAGCAAACAACATTGTAACCAAACAGAAAAATGGGAGAAATAGGTATGTGTTTCTAAAGAACCTAACTAAATGGCTGGTCAGAAAAATCATATTTGAGAACGTTTCAAAATAAGAAGCACACAGCCTAAAATCATTGGTTCTGGATCTGCAGCTACCTTGTCAACTGTCTTTGTTATGCCTAAATCGTAAGCCCCAAGGACTGCTCTGCAGTCCTAGTGGCCATTCATCCTTGATGAACAAAAATATAACGGCTGGAAACCATTCTGAAAGCTGAACTTCTTTTAGAAAGCATTACTTTTTCCACCAGTCTGGCCAAATCTCTGCTCACCAAGAACTTTAAGCATAAACATCAAAACCTGCTTTTCCAGACAGGCTCGTAAACAATTACAGCTCCTAACTAGACATTGACCTCACTTGCCATATCACTGTATCACTTTATTATTCCAAACTATTGTCAAGTGCCAGTAGGCTTTATTTTTACTGCCATATTACTCTGCGATTGCAATGTGCATGTTATTTGAGTTACAACGATTGGTGGATGGAGATCAAAACTCTGGCCTCTGAGTCAAATGACCATCCATGAATAATGCAAGTAGCTATTTGTCTACTGCTTTTGTTTTTAAGTATTATTCCTCATTTTTGTCCTTCCCTATTTCTAAAGACACAGCAGGCCTTTTATCTAGAGGCAGATAAGCAACTTTAATAATCCCACTCAGACTAAAAGATTTTTTCAGTTATTGCCATAAAAATACTTTGCCAGTGGGATTTCCTGCTCTCGTGATTTCTTCCTGAAACAAGGAGTATATTCCAATATTTTAGAAATAGGTCTTGGATTGCCAATAAAATGAAATCTCAATAATTATTAACTATCCCCTAAATATTTGAAGGAAAACTAATATAAATATCTACAAATGTCAAACCCTAGGCAATAGAAGCCTATTAATCTAGAACAGAGTTTAAAGAATGCAAATGCTAGAAAACCTATCATCTCTCTCTACCTATCCAGCTGTCACAAATCTATGCTAATATATTTCCCACTTTCAAATCCTTGCCTGTCTTACAATAAATATAATCTAGACCCTTGTATTTCTGTGTAAATATTGCTAAATTCTGCTCAAAGCAAAAAAGCAAAAGCACTCTTCTTGTTTCAGATCTGGCATTGATATCTTCTACTTATTAGAAAGTACACTATCCCTAAGGGGAAAGCATAAACTACACCATCATACCAATTCATTTTATAGATTTTCTGGCTTGATATAGTTAGTGTTTCTTTCTCTCCTTCTATTCTTAAGACACTTCTCACCTTGAATTCACCTTTAGTCCCTGACCTTGCATTTCCAGTCATCATCTGTATTTTGCACCATAGTAGGTGACACTAAAATCTATAAGAAAAATGTGTAGAACAATTGTGCTTTCAGTGTTAATCTGCTTTTAATGGAGTACTTGCTTTTAGCAGTCTGAAACCATCTTCTTGGCTTGATCTCCTTTTAATCTAATGCATCTGGAAAAATGGTAAAACCTTCATTCATTTGTTTTGTAAATGGATAAAGCATTCCTTGCTCATCTTCTGTGTATGTGTGTTGGAGTGAATTTTATTCATTTCAATTCAGCATTCTGGTAATTCCTAAGTTCCAAAATGTATCTAACTATCTAACTGTTTGGATAATATTATTACCTGGCCCATTTGTAAATCTCCTTTGTTCACTACAAAAGTACCGTTTCTGTCCACTTTCATGGAGCAAGATTTTTCTTGAGCATTCTCTGAAATGGACTTTTTTTTTAAACAAAGTTGCATGACTCATTTTTATTTGTGCAAGTTTTTTTTTTAATCTGTGTTAACCTTTAATTGCAATCCAACAAACTCTGTTTTAGTTACCATTGCCTTTCTGGATATTACCTGCATTTTTCTTGGCTCAGCTCAACAAAGCGTGAGCAACCATCATAGGATCCACTACTGCACTTGGATAACCAATTTGTAGGAGCAGAGAAGTTTATAAGTGGCTTAGTTAAGGGCTTGCTTCTCCAGTTGTTCTGTATGCTGAAATTCCAAAACATTGGAAGTTTCTAAATATATAAAGAATCTTCTGCTAAAACAGCATTCGCAAAAAATGTCTGTTTTATTTAGCATGTGACTAGATATTTACAGGCTAAATCAGAATGTCAAATGACTCCTGAGCTGGTGACACCCTGAATAATCAGGACTTGCCAATACATGAGTAATGATCCAGTACAAACTGTGCTTGCCTAATTTTTCAGCTGTATGTTTTTCCACATTTTTTTTTTTTTATTTGAACTTCTCTGGGCAAGCAGCTGTGCATAGCAGGATGCTGCTTGGTTCTGCAGGAGTGATTTATAAAGGTATTGCACAAAGGCACACATCTCAGGGCCCTTACTCAATTTTTACATGACATCTTCTCAGACAGGTTCTTATTATAGTTGCTGCATACTGTTAAAATATTTGGCTAGAAGCATATTCATTAACTGAATTTTATGTTACTCTTCATGCAAAACATATCCCTAATTACCCCCAAAATATTGAAATATTTATAAACATGAATATTCCTATTGGTTGCTATTTTATCTCACTGACTCCACTGCACTCCTGCTTTAAAGCTGCATTTCAGAGGACCTCTCTCAAGTCAGATGCCTGTTTAAATACCCTCCTAATGTACAGCCTCATTCTGTCCTTTTTACATGACTTGTGTAATTCTTTTGGTTTTTAATCCATAGTAATTCTTTAACTACCAACCTATATATTGGAGATTAATTAGTAATTATCATTTCTCATCTCAGCTTCATAATAAAAATCATTCATGTCACCACTCTGGGATCATTTTTAAAGATATGTTGCTCTAAACTGGTGTGTTTAACTACCAGCACAGTGGCAGTTATCCATAACTAAGCTACTGCACCGTTTTGAGTTGCAGTTTCACACAAGTCTAACGAAAAAAATCTGCTTCAAAAATGGCAAGATGAGAAAAAAAGTAGAGAAAAATTAAAAGAAAAAAAGAAAAGAGCAAGCCATGAAATTCTTATTTATAAATAAGCTCTCCCTTCAACTGCTTCTTTGTGAAAAATGCTGCACCTTCATTCTTTGCTTGGGGCACCCAGGCCCTGCTAAAATGAGGAAGGACTTAAGTCAAGTGTTTTCTGCTGCTAACAAGATTTCCTTGAAATGGAACGTTCTGGAAGAAAATAGGTATGGGCTCATATAACTATGCTTTATGCCCAAACAGAGGTGTTTTGGACTCTGTGGGTGTCCTGATGTCATGTTCCCAGGACATCCAGATGCAAGGTTAGGATCTATGAAGAAAGACCACATGCTCAAGGGACAGGCATCCTCCAGGCCTTGAAGAGGACAGATTTCCTCACTATGTTTTGCTGTCCTATTGCCCAATACACTGTGCATTGCAGAGCCCATTCTCAGCTGCCAGAATGACTGAGACAAACTTGGGAGGCCATCTGTGTAGTCTATTCCCAGGTCTAGGCATCTATATTTAGGGATCGTCACACTCATGAGTGTAGAAAAACCTGGGGGTTTGGGGTTTTATTTACTGTTGGTCAGGTGGATCAGGAATTTACCTTAACTTTTTAACCACGTTGAACAGATATTCTATCTTAATAAATAACGGGAGATTTAAGTATTGTTTCCTTTCATTGCTAAAATCCTGTTCCAAGGAATTTGGGAAAAAGACAGCTGCCCAAAAATTATATCTTTTATAAAATCATAGGACTTGATCAAAATTTCTCAATTATTCATTAATTTTTCCAATATATTCCCTGTTTTAACATTCCTTGGAATAATTTTTAAGCATTTGAAACAGTCCTGTTCAAGCTGGCAAAAATAGAAATAAGAAAGATAAAAAATATATGGGCATTTCACTGAAATGAAAAGCATTTTCCATCTTCCCAAAACCTGTCTGTCAACACAGAAGAAATAGGCAAAAAATGTGAGACAAACAAGCCATATGTTTTGCTTTTCATGCATCTGGTAAAAATGTGATTTCTTTTGCCTTGTTTCTCCTGTGATGAGAATTTATTTCAGAAAACTGACATCACATATTTCCTCTCATTTCTTTCTTAGTCCCCATATTTACCTAAATCCTATTCTACATTGTCCTCTTTTTAGTGTCCTGGTGCATTGCCTCTAAGGTCATCAGCAAGTTTTACTGGTCCATGACATTGCAAAAATTGCAGGAGAATCTTTAATCCAGTGGAAAATGTAACTAGATCTAAGGGCTGAAATTGTAAGAAAAATAGTATAATAGCTTAATAGGGTGGTTTATTAATAACCTAGGTATTGCTCTTCATCATGATGAGACTTTAAGGATACCTTGCTGAAAGATATTTACTGGTTCAATCTAAAATTTTGGGCACACTGCAAAATCATTGGCTTAATTCTTTTGCTTACGATGTGAGAGTTAAAAATGTATAATGGTAGTGGTCTCTATTGGTCTTGAAATAAAATAAAATATAATATCTCCAACAATCCTTCAGAAAAATTAGATCATGCCTGATCCTCTTTGATTGCTACTTCCAATCTGAAATGTAGGAATCACTTTTTTATTTATGTAGTACAGTAGCAACCTATTCATTCCCTCATTTGTTTCTTCTTTCATTTCTTTGGTATCACATTAATTTCATAGTTTTCCTAGTTTCAGTGCTCAAAGTGTCCTCAGATGTAGGATTTGTTTCACTCTGTTCTATTTCACTATCATGGTTTAACCCCAAATTGAACTTAACCTCACACAGTCACTCATTTGTCCTCTGGTGGAATGGGAGAGAGAATCAGAAGAGTAAAAGTGGGAAAAGTTATGAGCTGAGATAAAGACAATTCAATAGGTAAAGCAGACACACAAGCAAAGCAAAGCAAGGAATTCATTCTCCATTTTCCATGGGCAGGCAGGTGTTTAGCCATCCCCAGGAAAGCAGGGCTCCATTACCACATGTAACAGTGACTTTAGAAGACATATGATATAACTCTGAATATTCCCTCCCTTCCTTCTTTTTCCACTGGTTTTATGCCCTGAGCATGACTCCATATTGTCTGGAACATTCCTTTGGTCAGTTGGGGTCACTTGTCCTGGTTGTGTCCCTCCCAGATCTTCATGCACTCCCAACTTATTAGCTGATGGGGTGAGGTGAGGAGCAGAAAAGGTCTTGGCTGTGTGTAAGATCTGCTCATCAATAACAAAAACACCTGTTTCTTGCACAAATCCAAAACCTAGTCCCATACAATAAAAATGGTAGTATACAATTAAAAAAATTCCTTAGTCTTTATTCCTTGAATAGACTCCAAAACACATCACTAAAAGTATGTATATAGTCATTTTATTTTAAATGTAAATTAATAGCCATAGTTATAGTAATTATATAGAGAGTAACTCTACATGGCAAAGCAAGTTATAGTAGTTTTTTGGATTCAGCTAGATGGATAACTTTAGAACTCAGCCGCGATATTGCTAGGCTGTTCTTACAAACTCCTATTATCCTGTTCTATATCATCTGTTCATACCATATGCTTGCAAAACATTCATAGTTCAGAAATTTTAGGTTGACTACCTCTGAATTGAGCATGTTTGCAAATATTTGTGAGACAGAAACTTAATTTTAAATGCTAAAATTTTCACACTGTGAAGCTTTCTTCCTTCAGAGCAAAAGCTTCTGGGCACTCAATCAAGAAATTAACTAAACTTACGTTTTCAAAATTGTTATAGCCCAAATAAAGTGGAAAAAAAAAAAAAAAAGAAACGTAAGGAAGCACATAAAGAAATAAACTGTTTTTGTTGACTAAAGTGACACCACATGTGGAGGATGAAATAACTCAAGCAGAGATTTCTTTCTGTTTCCAGGTCCTCTGTATATCATCTAACCATTTGCTACACACTAACAGCCCACAGTTTTGGCATGCAAAATTGCCAGACTATTTGGTGCAATCCTGAGGGCTCAAACCAAAGCACTTTTATTTCACAGAATATCAACAAGCAGAAACTGGTGCCAAGGGCTCAATTCTCTGTTATAATAAAATAGTATAGTCTCATTGATTTCAAAGGAGGTGTGCCAGTTTATGTCAGAAGAAAATGTGATTCATTATTAATAATAAAAACACAATTATAAGCTCCAGAACAATATTCTGTAAATTTACTGATTTCTGATAGAAGTCTAGTATGTAATTTAAATGAAAGCCTTCAAAACTTCATGCTGGTATATCTCAAACCTATATCCTTTGGATCCCAAAACTTTCTTTGATAATCTAAAAAGTTGGAACAGCTAAAATCTGAAAAAGTGCATTGAATATATAAACTAGCAACACTGAATCATTAAATTAATGGTTGCTATAAATAAACTCATCCTGATAACTCATACTTAAGGAAATGAATTTTTTTCTTACCAACTTTTAGAGTCAGAGTATCATCAAGGATGCAAAAGACCTCTAAGATCATCAACTCCAATCATCAACCCAGCATTGCTGTGTTCACCACTAAACTGTGTCCCCAAGTGCCACATCCACACCCCTTTTCTACACTTCCAGAGATCACCATTTCCCTGGGCAGCCTATTCCAATGCCTGACCGTTTTCCAGTGAATAAATTTTTCCCAATATCCATTCTAAATCTCTCCTGGCACAATTTGAGGCAACTTCTCTCTTCCTGTCACTTGTTACCTGGGGGAAGAGACCAATACCCATAGGTAGAGTTCATTCAGTCCAAAAAGAAATGGGGAAATGACCCTACCTTTTTGCATCAGGCACGGTGAGACTGTAGAGGTCTGGCTAAACCTGCTACCTGGTTTGTTTACAGCTACATTTTGAGGAGGTGAATCTAAGGCTTTGATGAAAGAACAATCTCACAGTGATCCCGGATGCATATCATTAAGTTATGAACAAATGAGTCTCCAAATTTACTTGGGAAGTGAAAAAGTATTTCAGTCATTAATCTTACTCTCCCATTCTCTTCTCTACTTCTCAATATTATTATTTTAATTATACTTTTTATTAAATTATTGTGCTGTTTATTTCACTTATAATCTTGTTTTTGTTTGCCTTAGTTATTTTTATTATTATAACTAAATAACTGTACAATCAATCAATTCATATTGCAAGAATACCCACAGACCATAATCCAAACTTAGATCACATACAATCACATAAAATGCAACAATCATACTAGAATAGATAACATGCATCTTATTTGAAATGCAGGAGATCTACTAGCTTGAGATATGGTTGGCTGGTATCAAATATTTTCTGAACCATGTAAAAATACATTGTTTGCTACTTCTCCCCCTTAAATTCAGCAGAAAATAACCACAAGCATTATAAAGTGTACATCTGAGCCATTTGTTCACATCTGTGCCTTGTCCTGAAGAGTGTTTTGGGTATACAGAACTGCCCAAGATTGTTTTCATTATATTTATTTTGGAAAACCAACACTCCATCATGGCAGTGTTACAGGAGAACCAGAACAATAACTCCACCCTGAGCTCCATGTTGTGGAAACCGGGTGGTTTAGAACTTTTATAAATTCAAAGTTGTGCTGCCATTAGTTTGATCATATTAAACACTGACATGTCTTTGCTTTCTCTACTTCTATCTCAGTAAATTCTGACACTGCTCATTGTTTGTGAACCTCCTTAGTGAACAGATTTGTTTTTACCACTAGCCTGCCATGTGGAATCTAAGTAATAAATAACAAAAAGGAGTGGTGCTTTCTTGTAGCCCAGTACATCTGGTGCTCATGTATTCATAGCACCTTTAAGCATATCGATCTGATTTTTCTGCAGCTTGCAAAGATATTTACAGTTTCAAATTTTTGCAATTCTTTCCAAATGGATCATATATATGTATTTAGTAATTGATAGGAATGGCATTTGGCGTCCTTTTCTTGGACAAGGAAATATGCAGAAGCTTTAAAAATAAATTCAGCCTGAAGGAAAATGCTGTGAATGTGGGATACTTGGAAATATCTTTCTAAAGGAAATTTAGCTATTAAATTTCTGAGATGGCATGTTGGAATGTCAGATAGGAAAAGTGGTTTCATCACCATTCTACAAGGGTGGGCAGTGCAACGTAGGCTATTAATATTAAACAGATTTACTTTTTGTGAAGTGGAGGTTAGTCTCCTGGAGCATTGCCTAGAATGGTTTGCTTTGCTGACTGGGTGAAACAGGACAAAGGCAAATTTCACACCTCGGCCTTACTACATAAAAACCTGAGCTACGTGGTAAGTGTGAACAAAAGACATGAAGTGGGATGATTTCGTTCAGGATTTGGTTTGTGGGTTTTTGTCTATCAAGAAATTCTAAGCACCTCTGAGAAGGGAAAGAGACTTAGAGAGTAGCTTTACATAAAAGTTGGAGGGTTTTGGAAAATAAAACTCCACACAGGAGGTGTGGTTTTCTTCTTAGCATTTCTCAATCTGCTTCCACTATACCATTCTGGGAGCAGGTTTACCAATGTTTAAAATATGTTTTATTGCTCCTTTTACTTTTAACACTTTAACTATCTCAGTGGTTTGCTCCCTTTGTTATCTGAAACAGTGAATTGGAGATGAGATTTGAATATTTGAATATTTGAAAACAAATATTCTTTGAGCTGTAAACTGAGGAACAACATACAAGTTAATCTCACCCATGCCTTAACTAAACCAGAAAAGTTTGCTGCTTTTTAAGAAAAGTTGAGAATGTCAGGAAATTTCATGTAGTTAATTTTCTAATCAAGAAACAAGATAAATAACAATTAGTTTAAGGTCAGAAATTTTTACCTTCATTAATCTAGAAATGGTTTGCATATGGTGTCTCTTGAAATATTGCCTAAAAATTTTCATATATTTTTGTATTGGAAGAGGGTGGTTCTTTAGGTGTTTGGGTTTTTTTTTTAAATATGACTTTTGTCAAGTTGCTCTGTACTTTTACCAAAGTTACAAAGGAGGAGATAAATTTGCAACAGGAGCGCTAAACCTCATAGCAATAAATATTGCTAGGAAATGGAGATCTTCCAGAAATTTCCTCTATTCAAGAGTTGTTTGGTGGCAAGGATTAGGAAGAAAATATTTAAAAAGTTATTTTACGTATTGCACTTTTCTTTCATTAAAATATATGTTGAATAGATCTTTACTATGCAGTGATGTGGCTTTGTTTCAAGGAATCATATTTACATTCACCTAACTGGGTTTTGGTGACCTGCTTGGAGTAATTAGAAAACACATTATAGAAACTCTGTCATCAAATACGGCTTTTCTTATTTGAATAGAAAACTTCCCTGTATATGAACTCCTCTGCCTCAAGCTGCTGGTGACTTAAGATGCAACTTTGTTGTGCAGTCTATTACGTTCAGGAGTATTGACATATCTTACACTTAGTAAAAAAAAATATTATTAAATCCCCTGGAAGCAAGAGAATATGTATGACCTCTATTATTCCTCCTGTTTAAATCAAAACAAAATTAAATAGGACAACCAAAACTCAGAATGCCTTCTTGCAAAAAGAGAGGTTGAAACTTATGCTGTTTTTTTCCAGACTCTGAATTAAAGCTTATCTTGGGTTGGTGCCAGTTCTCTAAAGAATAAAAGTAATACAGAGGTATTCTCAATTTAGTGCTTCTTATTTTCTCATCTGAAGGGATTTCTCAGTATGCAAAGTCTTGGTTATCTGGTTTTATCTGTTGGGTTCTTTGAGGAATATTTCTTCCTGTGATACACTTTGGATAATTATCAGAAAGACACTATTGCCTACTTAGGCTCTTTAGCCAAACTTTGTGTAAAAGTATCCTGCATAGGTGAACCAGTCTTTGCCACTATATTAATAGTACTACTCTTTGTTTCTGCTCATGTGTTACATTATCATAAGAAAAACCACTGGGTCAGGTGAAGTTCCCTGGGTAGGAAATTTTTCCTTCCTTGGAAAATATTTCGTTCATTTAGAGAAGACAAGTTTTCAGAGACTGCAAGCTGGCCAGGAAAGAGTCGAAAATCATAGAAAGGTCCCCACACAACTGAGTGGGAGATCTTGCTGAGAGGAGCAACAGACAGAGACAACCAGGCATCAGAAATGAGGAACGAAAACTTCCTCAGGGCCAGAAAGAGCTGTGCCAATTTTGCTGTAACTCGAAGCTACTGAGCTGGCCTGAAGCTGAGAGCATCCCTGCAGAGGCACAGTGGAGAGCTGTACATAAACCCTTTTCTTTGTACTGTGTGTGACTGAGTTGTGCTGAGCTGTATTTACTGAGTTGTCCTAATGTGTATTCTAATTAAATCTGGCTTTCTTCAGGTACAAGTTTTCCAGACTATCTATGCAGATCTACCTCAAAGCATTAGCTGACTCTCAGTACTTTCAAAACTTCAGAGGCTCTTATCGGAAAAGCTCTGACAGAGTTTCTGTGAAAGAATTAACTTTAGGCTGTACAGGCTTGGATATATGTGTTTATTTATGTACATATGTGTGTTTGTGAGACATCCAGCCTGACTTTGGTGAGTTCCCTTGGTTAAATGTAGCTTCTCTGCAACAACAGACACTTCTGCGCAGATGAGTTTACCCTGCTTTTTGATAGACCTGCCTTATCTGCCCAGATTTTTACTTGATTTAAATGCAACCATACACCTTTTTTTTTTTTAAATACACAAAGCTACAGGTGAGAAGACACTATCATTGCATTAGAAATATTGTCTTTTTCTGTGCTATGTTTTCACTCTAAGCAATACAAAGACAGTTTCACATAAGTAATGGAGTTTAGGTTTTTTAAAATTTTTTGGATGCTTCTACAAGAATGCACCCTGTGGAACTGTACTCAGAAAACTGAGCCACACGTAACCATGTGCAGAATTTTTAATGCAGTTAATCCTCACAATTCTAATTCCATAATGATATTTTGTATTCATAATGTCATAGTAGCAGGGGGTGGTAGTAATGAGTGGCTATTACATCAGTGATGTATTAACTGGTTTGAATTTTGCTTTAACCATTTGTTCACAGTAAATCAAGGATTCTTAGCCAACCTCATTCAATATGCTGGGGAGGAGAGCCAGATTCGACCATGCTTATTCACTGAGAAGTGCTGGACAGTCCAGTTAACTCTTTGAAAACAGTGGTATTAGTTGTCTAGGAAGGGGCTGCCTTAGGAATTGTAGAGGTCTGTAGAATCCAACTCTATAAGAATAATAAATGAGAACTAGGAATGGGATTTTAAGAGTATAAAAAAACATAATTTCTGATCAAATCACCTAAATTCCTTTCATATTAACCAAAAGAACTCAGCATACCCAAACACTGGCTTACTTTTTTCTAAACTGGAAATCTATTTCTATGAAAGCTTTGTTGTAGAGGGAGGGTAACTAGCTCAGACTTAAATATCAAACCTCAAATGGCTAAAATTTCAAGTGTATCCTACCCTAAGATACACATTCATGGGATTGATGCATTCATTGGAGATTTGAAAGTTGGTTGACAAAGAGGGCAGCAACAGCTACAAGAGGACTTATGTAAGATTGTTACATCCTCTGTGTTTGCTATTCATATTTTTAGTTTATGAACATATATAACGCTGAAATGCTGTATAGATATAGGAGATCAAATCTTTTGAAAGAAAATGCCTGCAGTCACTTCTGTACCCCTTCCTCTATATTAGCATCTGTGGCCCAGCTGCATAAGCAGTTCTTCTGGCCAGGATTGAAGACTCCTTCCCACTACTCCATTGCAATTTTAGTGGAGCATAGCCATTTAGCATGGGCTGTACTTCTTCTGCAAGGGTTGGGCCAAAGCCTTTGAGAAATTTTGCATTTGCAATTGATTTGCTCCCTCCTGGGCTTGAGAATAAAAAGCAATGGATAATGCCTCAAAATCAGAGTTTTCATGACTAAATAATAAGGATTGGGTGAACTGACAGATTTTCTTTATAATGCTCATTAAGTTAGACATTGTTTTGATTTTTACTGAAAAACTCATTTGCAAGGACTGTAGAGAGAAGAAAAAGAATTGGATGAGATAGATAAGTATTGTCAAATTAGCATTATGATCACAGACCAGATGAAGGAACCAAGCATCTCTCCCAAACAACACAGAAAATTCATTTTCATAATGGAGGTAGAAGTCCTTTTCATTGAAATTCCAGCTGTTTTGTTGGACTCATGCTCTAGAAAATACCAGTTAAACTTTATTCTTTTTTTTGGAAATGAAATTGAAGTTACTTTCAATCTCAGTATTTCACAGTCTTTTGCAACGAAACAAACAATAAACTCTAATGTCCCACTGACCAATTGTGAAATGAAAACCCCATGGCACTTTTAGGAAGAAGAGGTGAGTTAGTTCCAGTGTGGTTTTACAATTATACGCTCTCTGGTTTGAGCTTAAGATTCAACTATAAAAAATATTTTCTTCACTTTCTTCGAACTGCCATGCCATGCTACTGCTTGCTACTGAACAAGCTCTGCCAAGGCCAGACAACAGGAAAGAAATAAGATAAGCAAAACTTTCTGAAATACATATGCTGCTAAAACCCCAAATTCTGTACTTTTCACTTCCTTTTAATAAGTTTGTACATTTTTGTATAATGTAAGTTTAAATAAGTTTATAATCAAAGTATAGGGACTTTAGTATGAGGATCATCTGGTGCTTATGAGCAAGTAACAAAACTGACTAAAAAATGGTTTTTAAAATCTAATTAAAATTCTAGTTCTTTGTAAAAGTAGAAGCCTTAAGGAATTATTGTATCAGAAGTGTTGCATAGTTCGACAGCCTGTGCCTAAGGGAGAACCAATCAGTCTAGTTCTAAAGGAAGCATTAAGTGAATATTTTATACACTAATATCAATTAGTTAGGTATCAGATATTATTTTAAAACATAATTAAATTAATATTAATTTTCTTTGTGTAGGACTCAGTTGTCTAAGATGAATAGCAAAAAAAAGAAAGGCATTATATTAAGAAGAAATATTAGCTAGGTTTATATGGCAAAAAATTCAGCTGTGTGGGAAGAATGTCTGAGTTAAACCCTTTCAAGAAAATATTGTGACCTGCATCGTAGGTGGGGTGGTAAAATCTGCTGGAAGACACATGCTGCAGATATCCTCTGCATTCCTTTTACAGCCATGGACTCTAGAGAATTTGTTACTACATCATTAAAAGTCATATTTTATGTTTGAAATATTTATAATTTTATTTTATTGAAGCTTAATCTTCAGGTAGGACACTGGGACATTTTTATACGCCTCCATTTTCACAGCCTCGCATACACAGACTACGCCTTCAGGGCAAGTTTTATTGTGCCAGTGTAACATATGTTCCCAATAGGTAAGTGACACATGAAAGGAAAGGAATGTGATTTAATGTTTCAATTTTATTGCTTGCAATTTAACATATGGCAGTGAAGAAGATACAATCAATAAAGCTACATGAATGTGAAAGCACACAATAAAAGATACCTCAGAAGGAAGGTCTGATTTAAAGATTTATTGAATCTAAGTAGTCAAATAATTCAACACAAAAATTGTATTTATGGTCTTGGGCTCATTTGTTGTTGGCGGCTTGCTAGTGCATGGTTAATGATTTTGTAAATTTCTTCCAGAAATCGGGTGCACATTTTGTACTTCATCTATTTCCATTTTGCTTGCATAAAGAAGTTGTAACCCAAATCAACAATGCACTTCCATAATTGATTTTTTTCTTGTAGGAGGTCAAAATTTTCATTTTCTCATTTTGTAACCTCTTTCAACATTCATTGATTTTCCTGATCTTCTCTTTTTTCTCCTCTAAATCTCCCTCACACTATCCAAGAATACTTTCATCAGTTTCAGCCAAAGGATGTCCAAGAAAATCATGTTCCCGTTTCTACACTAGTAATAAATTGCAAAGACTTTTTGACAAAAAAAAAAAAAAGTTGATATAAAGTTGATATATAGAAGCAGAAATAAGAAATAACCCCCCCCACATACACACTTGTTCAAGAAAAGAACGAGTAAAAAAATGCATCGGATTTTACAAAGATGTCTGGTTTTACTGAAAAAATTCAATGAAAATCTAAGTTACCAGTGAGTTTACTAAAAAAGATCTAAATATTTTTTTAAAAAAGTAGAATTTCTTTTTTTTTTTTTTTTTGCAGCATAAGTATCTTGGTGAGAAACAGTCTTATTGATTAGGGAAAAAGCAAGAACATTTTGAATTTTTCTGCTTTTGATTGCAAGGAAATTAGATGTTGATTCTGAACTGGTTGTTTGCTTTCATTCATAAGTTTACTAAGTTTTACAAAGGTCAGCATTTACTGTACGTTATTAAAGCACATTCAGAAGTTATATCTTTTATAATATTCCGCATGATTAATCTGGTTACAATGAACTGAATATAAACAAATTGTGACAGGGAACTGTTAGGATAGGATATTTTTAAAGGTAACCTAAAATTTCACTGTGCTTTGCTTTCCCTTCTGTAATCAATTTTTACTTTGTGGAAGGGGAGATATTTTCTGATCCATTTTCTCCTTTATTTATTTTATTAATCTTATTTTAGTATGCTTATATGAATATTTGGTACACATTTCTTGTGGTAAGAGTCTTGGAGGACACTCATAGGTGGCTCAACAAGCATATTATAGCCATACCTGAACAGGTAGCAGCCTTTTACAGGAAACCAACAGTGCCAGCCAGATTTCAGATTTATGGGTCTAGTTCTCCAGCTGCATCAGTTTATAAGAGGTTTATATGCCTAAAATGCCTGTCTGTTGGTGCTGAACATAGCTAGAGGCCAGCCTTAATTTCTTTTCTGTCTGACTTCAGTCTCTTCTTCATGAATCTTCTTCATTAATGTTTTCCCCAATTTCCACTTCCAAAAGCTTAGAAACTGCTAGTTTTCCACCTTTCAGTCAAGTAAGCATTAGACAAAACTGTACCTAAATCACATTAGGATCTTGGCATACGTGGAATTTATATATGAAATAGGCATTGAAAATGCACATAACTATTCTCTCAATTCTAGAGTTTCTTCATGCATGGTATAACCTGAATCCATGCAGGTATATCACTGTGATCCCTGAGTGCCTGTAAATGTCTCTTCCATGACTGTGTAGAGCACATGGTACCTATTTGCTTTGTTGTCACGTTTTATGGTTCATGAAGCTCCTTAGGATATGTCTTGCAATAAAACTTCGATTTAAGAGATGATTGTAATTTTATATGTATGAATGTGCATATATACACACACACAGGAAGAGAGAGGAAAGAGATTTGTTAGACATCATCTGCATTCATGTGTACAGTCCCTGTCATTATGGCACTAAGGATTATCCAAAACATTTGTAAAATCTGTGGGAGAATGGCATAACCGTCAGGAATTTCCATGAGGTTCCTGTTGCTACATATCACTTCCTTTCTGTCTTCTGGCTTTAGCTGACACAAAGACTGCTGGATTCCTTCATCCTCTTCTGTCTTTTAAATCCTGCTTTGTTTACCTTTGCCACAGTGGTGGGAGGTGAGAGATGAAATATGCTCAGCATCAAGAGACAGTCGTTGTAGGCATATACACCTCCTATAAACTGATGCAGCTGGAGAGCTAGACCCATAAAACTGCACTGTGTGGGTGCCATATGGAAAAAGATTCCATAATCTGTGAAGCATTTGATTCGTATTAAAATTGTCAATATGTATCTTCTACACTTATCTCTAGAAATGAAAATTCCTTGTAATGTATCAATATTTATTTATTTATTTGTTTTTAAGTTGGTCACTCGTGTTTCAGACAACCAGAGAAAACCAGAGTGAAAAGTTAAGCAAATAAAGGCAATTTACATTTACCCAAAAAGGATGCCCAGTAAATTTCTGTACAAATCCCATGTGAGAAGTTTTCTGTCACGATATATCTACATCATTCTCTGCCAAGCTTCATCATCCAGCTATTGGCTAAAAATAAGTCTGCTGCACCATGGTAACTGCCTAGCGTTGCAAATAATGTTGTTTTTGAGATCTTAAAAGGTCAGCAGCAAAAAACACTGGGCCTTCTTCACAGTGATATAATTAAAGCAAAGTCATTGGCTTATTTGGGATAAGAAAAGAACCTTCTCCTGTCTCTTTTGCACTAAATAAATTGGGAATTCTCCTTTCAATAGCTTATTGTACTTACCCACATGTCTTTGAATAGTGTTTTCCTCAACATTATGAGTTTGACCCAGCCTCACATGCTGGCAACCTGAAAGAGCAAATGTAAAGAATGAGCTATTTCATTACAAACATCCGTCCATGCCTGGCCTTATAAGATACATCAAGGAAAATGGCTGAAGACCAAACCCCTCCGTAATTTAGTCACCAGCTCTGAAATGCTGACTGCCTGATAGTTGTTGTGAAAATGCCCAGGCTGCCCAACCAAAAAGCACTTCATCTATTCACCCCATGTGACCAAAGCCACAACTATGGAAAACAGCTTTACAGAAATTCTTTTCCATACCTTCCCTTTTCCACAGCCCTTGGCAGCCTTCTACACAGTAGGATCCCTGGAAACAAACCCTCTCCTTCTTGACACATCTATGATGAACAGCTGTAACTCCTTAGGCACTGATTGCAGCTGCCTTGAGCTGCACCATTGAAATAATCCAAAAAGGCAGGAAAAAATGGAAATATGTTATTGAGTATATGGTTAGTGGTCTTCGTGCATCAGCTAGATGGGTGGCTTCCAATCTGTATTGCCAAGGCTGCTGGAAATCACGCACAAAACACGTCTGATTCTTTTTTCACTGTTTTCGCTCTGGAGTTATTTCTGGCCAAGGAAAAAGTGAAGAGACCAAACAAGAGTGTAATGCTCCCTTCTCTTCCTTCTTGGTTAAATTCTTAATTTATATTATTCCTAAAATTTTACTGCCTTCAGGGGAACTCAGAGTGCATCTGGGAGATCAGGTGCTGGACATGCTTATAATAGTTTTGTGCTATTTCTTGATATTTGAAGAAGTTAAGATACAGAGAGTAGAAGGGGCCCTTTAACATTGCTTCCTGGCTAGGCTAACTGGTAAGCAGGTGAGAAATTGGTTATATCAGCTGAGAAGAGTACTTTATGGACAACACCTGTATTGTTTCCAGCTCCTGAGGTAGCTCAAAGAGGATGATGTATTGCTGTGTTGGTATATCCCACATCAGATTATGCTCTGATTTGAATTACTGGTGAAAAAAGAGCTTGGCTGTAGGTAACACAGCTGCCCTGAGCTCAGCTCTGTACTTAGCAGTGGATCTGGGCAGGCTTAAGCCTGTACATAGTGTTTTATGAAACTCCGAGCTGGCTGGTTGTTCCCTGTGAGGCCTACAGCAATTCCTACCACCAACATTGCAAGGAAATAAAAGACAACTGTGTGAAAAAAAAAAAAAAACACAAACCAAGAAAGGATAAAAGCTATTTGTGAAAAACAATGCCCCACAGTGTTCTATTCATGGCACAAAATCATCCATCTGGGAAACCTTTGCATGATTATTGCTTGAAAACATTCTTCTTATCTGATCAAGTGTTTCTTAGGAATTTCTTCATAGACTGGGGTCATAAGACAGTTTCAGAGAGACATGATGCTGCCTGGTGCTCAGCATGGCAGCTCCAGTCCAGAGAAATGATTGGCTCTAAGCACAGGCAGCTCCTTTATTAACACATGAAAGGTATCTGAATTTCAGAAATTAAGCAAGTGATGGAGAAATTTTGTTTTCTTTTGTGTTCCTATTTATAGGAAGCAAGCAAGATATTTCAATGTATTTTTCACAGTTTATTTTATCCTTTCCTTTCTGGCAAGGTTACATAATTATTGTGTATTTCCACTTTCCTCTTTAAATTCAAGTAATATAAAACATCTCACTGTGTATGGTTAATTAGCTCTTCAGTTGCTGAAATGCTTCTTCCTAAAAACCTTTCAAATAATTCTCTAGCAGTTTCAGGTGGGAAAGGGCCAAATGCTTTCCAAAGTCGAGCTGGCAGTGAAAAATATCTAGTGCTAGTTCTTGAGAGTGTAAATGCTTCCACAATGTAAGTTCCCAAGAAATCAGTTCCAGTAAATAACAAGACAACAGGGGATTTTTTGGTTTTTGCTTTGAGTGGAGGTTCTTTTGAGTTTTCATAAGACAACTGGAAGGAGGACACTTTTGAGTTGTTGCTTTATATGTGGAGATATTTCTTGGTATATTTGGGAAAATTGAATTTGCAGTTGGAAGATTAATAATTTTTCACTTTAGTAAACTAGGAAGAGTGTTTTTCTTTGCTTTTTCTTCACTAGGCTATGAGCATGAGGTGTTAAAATTTACCAAACAGTGAAGTAAATTAAAATAGACTTGTAATTTGTCATCATCACAAAACCAATATATGACAAAACTAAGTTCAGGCTGTCTTCAGGATCAGTATGGCAGAAGCAAAATTCTATGAGGTTCATTGATGTGTAAAAGTGCAGTGACATTTTAAAAATGTGCACTGACTTTTTAAGAATACTCATTCAGAGTGACTGGGAAAGAAACAGATATATCTATTAGGGTCCTGTGAACCAGTGTTGCAGTCTGCTAGTGGATGCTGGATTTAGGCACAGGCTCATGTATTTCATTTAGAAACAGTAATTTTGCTTGTTAAGCCAAAGGCAGGTATAAAATATTTTTGTAGCATTTGGGTTGAAGACGAAAGTATGGGATTCATGATTAACTATGCATCTGTCTTCAATACCAGACAAAAAGCAATAACTTCTCACCATATATAACACCTTCCAGAAAAGAAAATCACAGTGGTCTGCAAATCTTCATAATACTTCAAAGAGTTATTTCCTAAGAAATACTATCTTCTTTATTTTACAGGTGAAAAACCAAAGTAAATAATAGCTACAGTCAATCTTTTCAGCCATTAATTCCCTAAATTACTCCTGTTTGTCAATCTTCAAGTCTTATTCCAGCACCTGTCAGAATAGTAGCCAAACTCCTCCCCTGCTAACCCAAAATGTTGGGTGTATTTCAGCTAGACATCTATAATTAGTACCTAAGTAAGTGGAACTCAAGTCATCTGCGGTTATTCATCATTAAGCAATCAGGACATGCTTTAAAGTACCTACATTTACATTTAGAAATCTTCTGGCAGAAGCCAAGTAAAAGAGGAAATTTTTGGGCGTGTCTCAAAATGTCTGAGCCTGCCTCTCACAAGTATAAGGTCATTCTCCCTTTTGAAATAAAGGATGCAATAGTGCAGAGAATTACAGAAGACAATGAATGGACCATAAGGAATGTTTGCAAGTGCTTTCAAATGAATAAATTAAAATTTGTAATCAAGCACATATTTCATACTTTGTTTTGGTACAGAACACGGTGAATAAAAAAATTAAAATAATTTCTGACATTGTACTTGAATACTAAAATAAATTCTATTTATTTTTACTTGTTGTAATTATATTTCTGTGATAACTCTCTGGGTTAAATGATTGTTATTACATGCAGGTATAGTTTTGGCACATTTAGGATGGAAAATCTTTTCTGATCAAAGAAACTCAGCAATGGGAGGGCTGACTAATGGAACCAGACAATGGAATCCAAGGTGCTGATACGGACAATAATTCCTAACAGCTGCCCTATTCTTCTTAACATTACAATAATCATCTAAGAGAATGTAAATTTTAGAGATTCCAGGGGGAATCTTGTAGTATAAATTGCTATAGGTCAGTTCTCTTAATTTTTTATTGGAGAAATCCCATTACTATTCTCGCAAATGGGCATAAATTGGTGACCTGGAAAACAACAGTTACCTCTTGTTCTACTAATTAATATCCATAGCTAAGCCTTTTTAAACCACCTGAATTATTGTATCAGTGTGCTGTTTAAGGTGGGATACCTGGCAGACTTTTTTTAATAAATATCATGGAACCATGGGAATGCTGATCTAGTCCAGCTTCCTGCCCAAAGTGGGATTATTGCCAACACTAACCTTCTGGTTAACTTTTTTTTTCCTTAAAGTTTAAGCTGAGCCTCCCAAGCTGTAATTTCTGTTGTTTGCCCCTTGCTTTGCTCTCTGCTGCTACCAAGACATGTTTGGCTCCCTTGTCAGTGTAACTCCCGTTCATGTCCCATCATTTCTGTTGCTGGGTCTCCCAGTCTGGCTCTAACACTGCCAACACTTTCCTCTACTGACTTTGGTACTATAACAGTACATTTGAATAAGAAATCTCTGATCCATCAAATTATACAGTTACAAAAATGCTTTAATATATTTCTATAAGTACACATATGCATGCACACACATACATAAAATGAATGTATATTTGTGCAAAATGTCTTTCTTAAAATATTGACAGCAATTGAAATTTCAGTCTGGAGTAATCATTTATCCTTGCTGTTGGTGATGTCAAATATATAACTTTCAGTTCATATCTTTTTTTTTTTTAAATATATATTAGAATTGGAAACTACATACAAACATAAATATGTGCATATAAACATACAGATGCTCATTCCATATGCAGTCCAGACATGCCAGGGCTTGAAATATTTTATTCAGGAAAAAATTGCAGCATGAGATCTGTATATTTTTCCCTCTGACAAGGTTGCTTCCATGGCCTGAGCAAACTTTTGGTTTCACAGACACTCATGGAAACATGTATAACTATTTGTGACTACAGTGGGAATCATTTTCTTCTGGGCAAACAGATTTTTGACTAGAGATGGACATCAGCCATTTAGATCAGATCCAAATAAGGATTTCAAAAGATTGAAACTTTTACTTACTGCATATTGGATCCAGGATTTTAATTTAACGCATTACAAAGATAGGGGCTGTTTATGAAATACATGTACTGATCCATCTGGATGTTATTTACATCTGTGATTTAGTTAAGGGTCTCATTTACATTTTATATTTGAATTCAAGAAACTCTTTAAAACACTTAGCTAAGTACCACTGGGATGGAGAAATTGTTCCACCAGAATAGTGTCAAAGGGCAGAATGCAGCAAAATTATAAAATTGTTAAAGTTGTTCAAGCCACCACAGCAAAGTTTCGTAAAAATCAGAAAAAACTTGGTCAGAACAAAAGCCATTTATAAAATGTGATGCAGTGCATATTTTCTAGGTATGGTGAAAGAGCTTTGAAATCTTTGAATAGTAAAACAGACATTTGTTTCTAGAAATGAGCCTAATCCTTTCCTCCAAGTTTTTCTGTGGATGAATGCAAAACATAATCAATCTAACTTTTTGGTTATTCATGAGTACAAGTAATGATCTTTTTTTGCGTTGTTGTTCCGCACAAAACCAGACGTTATTGTGTGCTACGAAAAACACATTTTTGTCTGGAGTCCAGGGGCTATTTTATTAAATGCTGAAGCAGAGACTAATATATAGGGAGGATACTTTAACCTATATAAAGATTTCTTTTCACTAGAGAGGAGGAGGATGATGCCTAAATTTTCAACAGCAGAGCTTAATTTCTTTCATCATCAGAAAGATTAATATTTTTATCCTCATTTTACAGAGGGAGTATCTAAAGTCATGAAAAACAATGAATTCTAATTACACTACAAAAATTGTCACTAATCCTGAGATCAAGTATAACCATATCCCATATGCCATGTGATGATATTTTTAACATTGTTCTTCAACCTTGCTTATTCTCAGACACTGTCAGTAAGAAGACAGTAAGTCCCTCATTTATCGTATAATTTACTGCTACAATAAAAGGTAGTAACTAATTCCTGGAGATACTTAGCATATTAAAAGAAAATACTATTAATCCAGTAAGCCATACATTAAAAATGTCTCAGACTTTTCAAGGAGTGGCCTCCAGAATATGAAAATCACGTGGTATCACATGGCAGGACCCAGTAATTGTGCAGTTTCTCCAGGACAAAAGGCCAGCTTGTGGTTTGCAGTAGCAGTTGCATGTGTTGCAAAGCAGCTTAGAGTGACTCATCAAATCTTACTGAAACCCTAGGTGAAATTGTAGCTTACCACCACAGAAATATTTTTCAGTGTAAAAGGTCTGTGTTTATCCACTTGCACATCCTGTCCTTCTTCAGTCCCATGGATCCCCCTCATGGCATTAGTAGCACATTTTAACTTGCAATGTGAATTGTACACTGATCTTTGTATTCTTTCTGAGATTAAAAATATCCTCTACATAGACAACTATCCCTACTTATAGCTATTGCATTATATTTACAGCATAATTTTTAGAGTATAATAATGTAATTCCACAAGTTTTCATAATATCAATGTTGAAACAGGGAATATATGGAGATTTTTGTGGGGACAGACGACTATTTAAAAAACGACTATTTATTTATGGAGATTATACTATATTTAGGATCATATGAGAAACACCGCATGAACTTAGAGCAAAATGATGATTTCTTCTTCAAAAATCCTGCAATCTTAATTGAAGGAATAACACACAAAAGCGAGAGCCCAAGGAAACAAAGAAATGCAAATTAGCACCATGACCAACAGTAACAGTTTGCAACTTTGGAAAAGATATATAGAACAGCAAGTTTTTTAACAATTTTTGGTTGTAAAGTTATTTCCTCTCATAAGAAAGAAAAACAAACAGCAAATAGAATCT
The DNA here is from genome assembly GCF_020740725.1 of Corvus hawaiiensis. NCBI lineage: Eukaryota > Metazoa > Chordata > Aves > Passeriformes > Corvidae > Corvus > Corvus hawaiiensis. The sequence goes on along the minus strand of NC_063216.1, from coordinate 71,496,096 downwards.
ATTAACAGGAACTCTATATTAACTGCCATGTTTTGCTTTATCTATGATATTATATTGAGATAAATATAAAGAGATATAATATTTAATCAGTACGTACATCAACACAAAGTAATAAACTACTTTCTGAGATTTAGATTACACCTAAGAAAAAAGGCGCTGTTGTTCTGCACTGGTTTTGTCCTTAAATTTTCTCAGAATTGATATTGCATAAAACCTCAAATATTGGCCTGGATATTTTTGAAGATGAAGAAAATAAGTTTATAAAACTGGAAAAAATAAAATGCTTCATCAAAACCCTTGAAGTAGACAGAGACCTATAAGTAAGAACCAGATATTTCATTTGTGTGTCCATAGGATTAATATCATATAATGAAAATAAATCAAATGGAACTGTATTGATAAAAACACAGACATGAATGTATTGTTATGTGGTCTGTCAGGGATAATTTCAATAACTGGACTTTTAAAATATCTTCTTGTTTTGTGGAGATCAGAGAGTCCTTGAGTGACTCTTACTGAACAAAGAAAGGAATTAACCACAGCATCTAAGTTCTCTTGAGCTCTCGTCTTACTTCTCTTAACACACATTGAACTTGCTAGCTGATGTCGGCTTTTCTCTCATACCTCATTTGATACCAATTTCAGTTTGTCTCATGCCTAAATGGTTGGGTGCATGGTAGATACCCTCTTGCGTACCTTAGAAGCGATTCAGTTCAATAGGTTTGTCTTTGTGTATTAGTTGTATTGCAGAGCACTGAAATTGTCTAAATTTGCATGATACTTACTCCAGTTAGCTTTTATGCAGTGAACAAACACAGCTGGGAAATACAATTATGAAAAATACAGGGGAAAACAGGAGACAAAATCAATGGCTTAAATTACAAACTACACACCACAGGTTAAACTCATGAGAGTTCAGAGTGTGCAGAAAGGATGTTGCACCATTTTGGAAAGTGCTGATTTGCTGGAGGGTCAGAAGGCTCTGAAGAGGGATTTGGACAGGCCAAAATAATGGGCTGAAGCCAGTTGTGTGAGGTTCAACAAGACCAAGTGGTGGATCCTGCTCTTGGGTCACAACAACCCCAGGCTGGTTCTCCCCAGGCACTACAGCCTGGGGGAAGAGTGACTGGAAAGCTGCCCAGCGGAAAAGGACCTGGGGATGCAGGCCAACTGTGGCTGAACATGAGCCAGGTGTGCCAAAATGACCAAGAAGACTAAGGGCATCCTGGCCTATATCAGCAAAAGTGTGGCCAGCAGGATCAGGGCAGTAGTTGTCTCCCTGTACTTGGCCCTGGTGAGGCCTCACCTCAAAAATTGTGCTCAGTTTTGGGCCCTTCATGACAAGAAAGACATTGAGGTGCTGGATTGAGTCCAGAGAAAGACAACAGAGATGGTGAAGGGCCTGGAGAACAAGTCTGATGGGGAGCAGTTGAGGCAGCTGGGGGTGTTTAGCCTGGAGAAGAGGAGGCTTGGGAGGGATCTTATCGATATCTACAATTACCTCAAAGGAGGGTGCCGTCAGGTGGAGGGGTCAATCTCTTCTCCCAAATAACAAGATAGAATGAGAGGAAATTGTCTCAAGTTATGCCAAGGGAGGCTTAAATTAGATATTAGGAAAAAATTATGAAGAGTGTTGACAAGCATTGGAATATGCTGCCCATGGAAGTGGTAGAGTCACCATCACTGGAGGCATTTAAAAGACAATTGCCCAGAGAAGTTGTAGATGCCCCATCGCTTCAAGTGTTCAAGGTCAGGTTGGATGGTGCCTTGAGAAACCTGGTACAGTGGAAGGAGTCTCTGTCCATGGCAGAGGGATGGGAACTAAATGTTCTTTAAGGCCTCTTCCAATCCAAGTCATTCTAGGATTCCATGACACCATGTGGTGCTTAGGGATATGGTTTAATGATGTACTTGGCAGTGTCAAGTTTATGGTTGCAGTCAATGATCTGAAAGGTCTTTTCCCACTAAAATGATTCTATGATTCTATGATCATTACTAAATTGAATTCCCACCAGAAATAATGTCAAGATGAAAAGGAGTATGGTGAAAAGTAAGTTAGAGAAGCCAGAGATTAAATCATCCCCTCCCTACAGGCCTGTTTTGAAGAGAGTGAAGTCAGGAAAAGAGCGACTGCAGGAGAATTATGCTAGCAGTGAGTTTTCTCCAGAAGGGTATTGAGATGGACTGAGTGTCTACATCTGTTCACTGGTTACAGAAATGTCATTACAAGATATGGACATCTATCTAAGCCTAAGCTAAAGACTGAATGTTTCATGACATGAGGTTGAATTGTGGTTTCTGTGGGTCTGTGGTATCAAGAGCAGGAAAGGCTGCTCTGGGCTGAGAATTGAAGCATTCTTTTTATGCAGTGTCAGCACATTAACAATAAATAGACATCTGATGCTCATTATTTTATTGCAGGAATTTTTACAAAGAAAGCAAATTATTTTATATGGTACAATGCATCCAGCTTTGTTATTACTTAGAACTTGTAGGATGGAATCTGGGGAAGGATTTGTTTTCGTATGACAGACAGACCGAGGCCTCAAAAGCTTGAAGCGAAGCTCTGTAATGATTTTTGAAGGAAGTTAGTCAGAGAGTGTGTTCCTTCCACCAAGGGGATGGATACATTTCAGCGGATGTGCAACTGAAAGCAGGATGCCTGTTCTCAGCTAGTGGAGCTGGCAGAGCCCTTCTGCAGTGACACAAATCCAGGGGGACCTAGGAGAAACTAAGCATGAACATACATCTTAGGAATGACTGAGTGGGAGTAGAGTGTTTAACCACACCCACCCTCTGTATTTTAAGTCATCAATCTGAAAACACCCAATAAAAACAAAGCATGGGCCATGACATCCAAATAGTTCAGTAAAGATTTAGATTCCCTAAGTTTTATTTCAAGCTGACAGACCAAGAAATTCCTACTGCTTTGTGTTCTATAGCAATAAAACCACTACTCACGCAACAGGCAGAGGTTTGGAAGTGAAGCCTGCTTCTACCATCATACTTCAAATGCAATTGTTCCAGGCACAAACAAGTTCCCTGTGTGGCAGTTGGCCGCATTAAGTAACAATAGCCCAGCGCCAATATTGTAAAGGTACCTGGGCACCCACAGAGCTGCTGTTATGGCTCTCGACTGTGTGACCATTTGCTGCAGGGTTTGGTGTTCTCATTCTGACACGCCATGACTCAAATCACCTCAAGTAAACTGAGATCGTTTCATGGGGTTCTGAGAAGATGAAATGTCTGGCCTTCATTTCCAGGTTGCTGGTGATGATTTCATCAGCTCTCTGTGCCACACAGGGCACATCCACTCTCTGACTACACTCAGACCTAATCCAAGGCTGGACTCTATTGCAGGGTAAGGCTCACAGAGATGTTTTTCTTTTTTGGAGTGAGAGAGAGAGAGAATATTCTACATTTAGCTGTGTTGTTCTTAGCATGGGCAGAGAGGGAAGGACAGAGCATAAGATTATCTAAAACAGGGCTGCCCTCAGACATGTTTTCATTGCCAGGGCATGTCAGTAAGGATTAAGCACTGTTAGCATGGCAGTTTGCACAGCTGCTTGAACTAAGTGTCATCTCATCTATGGCTTTTGGGGAAGATGTGGAGAACTCCAGCAGGGAAAATAAATGTCTGTGGCATTCAGTGAGGAAGTGTTACTCTTGGTTAAAATCTCCGGACCTGAGCGGAGCTTTGATTTCAGCCTTGATCATTTGTCTCTGATATTTTTCTTAGCAGACTGAGAAGCTGATTTCTTTAGGATTCATCTTTTGGGAGACCTAACCCCCAGCTGAGATGAAATTAGCTTTTGAAATCTGTCTTTTAAAATCCAAAATAGCAGAGATTCCCTGGCTTCCTTCCAATGGCAAAGCTTGCAGTAAAATATTTCTTTGAGCGGAGCTCCTATTGCCAGATCATTTTCATTGACCTTGCAGACCCAAAAGTCATTTATACAGGTAAGTATTCATTGGCACAAAGAAGAGCAGAAAAATAGACATTATATGCTCTGCATTGTCACTTAGACCTACACTATAGTTAATTTTAATATTCAATTTCAGCTGAACAGGAAAAGAAAATGATTAGGCAGTAGAATGAGATGTGGTAGATATACTGGTTCTTCTTGTGTTTCAACCGATAAGAGGTTTCAGTAGGGATAAGTGAAATAACTCCATCACCTGTTTGTTTCCTGATTCCTTCAGATAGCAAAATGCTTCCATGTGTTAGTGGTTAAGGTACCAGAGACTTTGGAATTCAAACAACATCAACATAAGGAAAAAATAGGCCAAGAACCAGGCAGTGTAATTTGCTTCCTTATTTTTATATTATCTCTTTTTCTTTGACAACTGCATAGCTACATCCAGAGAAGTAGTAATTATATCCAGAACCCAAAGAGGTCCATCATAACATGAAAATGTTGTGACATCATAGTCCTTGGTTAGGGAAATTATAATGATGGCAGAGGTTAAAGCCACATTGTAGGACAGGCAGAGAAAGAGAAGAGCCTCAGAGGAGAGTTTCGTGCTCAAGAAAAGCACGAAACTCTCCCATTTTGGAGGAGAATTGTCACAAGGTAAGCCAACTTACTTTTAAAATGCTTCTTTGCATGAGGATGTTTTTGCAAATGTTTTTCAATTGTTTTTAAACCACTCATGGGTGAGGTAGGAGAGAGGAAATAATGAGAAACAAATTCAGTGGAAAAACAAGTGTTGATGGTGTGACAAGGCAGTGAAGTAAATTTATGAACTGATTTGATCATGGATATTAGCACCTCCTTTCCTTCCAATGTGAGTCAGAATGAACATAAACATCACAGCTATATGGAAAAATGTACCACTGTGGGGGGAGGGGAGCAAAGGACAATTAAAAAAACCTTACTTTTTCTGCAAGTTTTTTTTTGCCTGCTGGTTTTTTATATTTACTAAGAAAAAAACTCACAAACTGTTGAAATAGCTTTCCCATTTCTCTTCTGACTGGGAGAAGAAAATATGAGGACTAAACATAGTTTGTGACACACCAGTAAATTTCTAAGATAAATGCAACTAAGACATGAGTGTTGTTTTTTTCCATAGAGATACCAATGAGCCAGGATATGCTACTTTGTGAACTGTATTATAACAGGACAGAAGTACCTTGAGCCACATTTTATTAACTTTTCAAGTATTCTTGGATTGATAGAGGAATTGCTCTTCTTTACCAAATGCAATACACTCTAAAATTTTCACAAGCAAATTCATATCTCCTATCATTTTGTCCTTTTCTGTGGAAAGAGGAGACAAGTTTATGGTGGTGCTAGTAATACAAAGCATTTGTCATGAGATTGTCTAAGAGAACCATATCACCTCCAGAAATCACAGAATATGCTGCTGTTTCAATGATGAATTAAATGTTCACTTTGCTTTTCATTTTTAAGGAACTAAACTTAATTTGATAACTTTCAAAACATTGATGGACACTGATCATTTCACTGTGAGTTCCTCAGACAAATCTTAGATTTCAATTGTCTCAGCCATGTGCTCCTTCCTTTGTGCAATATAACAACCTTGTTTCTGTAAGTTCATTGGAACAGGCAAGTAATGAAGGGAGCTTGAACTCCAAAGCACAGTCAACATTTGCTTTATATTCATGATTAATGTCAAATCTGAACTCTATCTAATAGAAATACTGAGTAACCTCATGTTGATCTCTTCTTGTTGCCAGCTATGACTGGTTATAATAGCTGAGGTCAGATCACTCTCCCTGATGTATATACCCTCATCACAGAATTTTCTTTGGTAAGGAACTATATTGAGGAAGAATCCCACTTCTTGTTCAGGCTGGCCTAGATCAATGAAGTCAAAAATCATCATACACACCCTGACATTTAAAAATCCTTAAGGCTGCAGGAATTTACTAGGGCTTAATTATTAAATTGGTAAACATCTATTCTCCACATACTTTCATCTATACATATATTCCAAGATTTCGTTGATCAAATAATTTTTAAAAATATAGACATGTGGGTAGCAGAATACACAATGAAAAATTTTTATCATTATCTTAGCCCATATGAGGACTTCCCCCAAAATATGTTCTTAGAAGGAGAACAAGCAGACCCAGCTATGATTAGATTTTTCTTCATAAGAGCAGAAAATAGCATGATGTAAATATTGTTTTTATTGTACAGATGTGCTGTTACAAAGAAAAATGCACACAATATTACATTTTCTCTACTAAAAAATGAAAAAAGTTACAATAAAAAAGAGTAATCCTTAGCCTGTGTTACATAAACTTCAAGAAAGGGTAATCAACCTTGATGCGTGACTAAGGCACACATCTGTCTGTGTGACTTATGACAGAACACAACCAGAGAATAAACTGTTCTTTAAAAAAAAAAAAATCCTCCCTGTAAGAGGATATTCTGCTCTACAATGAAGCATAGATTTTTTTTCCCATGTTTTCTTTTTCACTAAGTTATTTTACATCTATGAGATGTAGTTTCTTAGCAGTCATTATAGAAATCCTTATCACTCTCTTCTCTATAGAAGCTCAGAGTTGTTCTTGAACAGAGAAATGATTCAACCTGTTTTATTTCAAAAGAAGGAACAAGCTTTTTCCTAAAAACATAATTATAATTCTGAATTAAGTGTCAAGGAAATCAAGTCTCTTTTTATTTCTATTCAAAAGATTAGTGTATGGAAATAGGGCAAGATATTTTCATTATTCTTCTATTCTTTTAATGCTCCTTAGTTTGAATAGGACATTTCAAAAGGCTAGAAGGAGTTGCATCTTCATGTTTCTTTGATAAAATTTCCAATAAAGTTATCAGCCATATTAAAGACAACATGGATATTATCAGGACTGCAATTTAATGGAGACCACCTACCTAAGCCAAAGTAAGCTGCTGAACTATTACAAGGAGTTTTCTTTTTATTTTTGATAGAGATATAGACTGTTTTTAAAGAAGTAAGACTTTGTAGGTTTTTTTGTCCAGTGTATTTGATTATAAATACAGTATTGCTTGAGTTAGAACAGAAGGGCTTGAGACACTTGCATTGAATCCAATGACAAGATTTCCACTATATTCAAGTGTAAATTAATAAGTAATTGAAGATTCAGTGTTTCCCAATGGCCTGCAGTCCTAGTCGACTTAATTTTAGATCAAGGTCATTAATGTGGGTTGAAACTTCTTTTACTGAACACCAGCTACCACCTCTGCAGTGCAGGAAATAACATGGCATGATAGCAGAATATTTCGCTGAATTACAAAAAAAGCCCCACTCAGTGAAGAACTTAAAATCTTTTCCCAGTGTTGTTCTTTATTTACAGCTGTAATGAATCACTTTCAAAGGTATATCTCACCGAGTCAGTTTATGCTACTGGTGCTGGCTGGACCTGAAAACTGGCTGGCGGGGAGAATGATGCAAGAGACTCCCGTGCAAAATTTCTGGATCCCTGCCTCGGAGAGGAAGCAAAATGTGCTTATGTATTTGCCACATTTAAGGGCCTTTTCAGAAGGAAATTGCATGTCCTGTGACATCTATCGGCAGGAAAGATGACTTAATAAAGAAAGGGAAGGTCTTGCATTAGTGAGAACAGAGTAGTCAATTAGTAATTCAACAGTCATGACAAAGTTATGTGATGACGTTTATGCAATACTGGATTTAGATGGGCCTGGAGGAAGCTTAAAAAGAGTAGGAGGCATAGGAGATGGGTTCAGGCCCTGCCTCTGCTTTAAGTCAAATACCTCATAGCATTAGGTTATGTTAATCTACAATTTTATCTGCTTCTGCATCTCTTTCATTCATCCTGCAACATTTATCACAGGGAGATCAGAAATGTCTTAAGCAATTTTGCATATGGAAGAAATGCAGTTGCTCCACTTAATGGAATTTTATTTGGAAGGCATAAACCAAAAGAGATCAAACCAGAATATTTATCACAATAAATGATTTGTCTATATAACACCAAAAAAAAAAGTTAAAAGACCTAAACCAAGCCAATCAAAGATAAAAGTTTAGAAACTACTCTCTATCCCTTTAAAATCTGTAACATGCCATTGGAGAAGGTTTTTACTTTTTCTGCTACTTCCAAGTTTTTTTTTTTTCCAGTGTATTGAAATGGCATAAAATTTATACCAGAATGACAAGACAACTGTATTATTCATGACTCTATTTTCTTCCCAAATACCAGAAAATTTAATCATCATCACATCTTAAAAAGAGCAGAAATGTGGGTATGTCTGCATAGTAAAGTTGTAGTCAGAGACAGTAGTGCAGGGTTGACAGGTAGCAGAGGCAAATATTTTAAAAATATGAATTAGACACAGTATGACAGATTCTGCAAAGTCTAAATTGCTCAAGTGTAGACTGGGCTACTGCCAATGCCAAAATATCAAGTAGATTGGAGGCCTCTGCTCAGGGATATTCCAAAGCCTATTAGAGTTGATTTAGACTCTCTGCTGATAAAAGAAACTTTCAGTTGTGCCTCATCTCCATAGCAATCTCACTTGAGTGAGTTCAAGGAATGAAACTCATAGAATCGTTTCATTCACTTTGAGTCAGATTTGGGAAATGCACAGCATTTCTCCACACCAATCCAAGGAAGACAGAATATAGCTCCTCTTGGACTCAAATATGGCATCTTGCTCCTGTGCCTCTGGGGCCCAAAGGTAGCCATTGGCTTCCTTTATTTATTTTTTCTTTTAATGTATCTAGAGCATAAAACAGGTTTTTATGTTCTTAGAAGACCACCCATGAGGTTTCCTCCTTCACTTTTACAAAGCTGTTTTTCATTGGGAATAATGTGTTTGCCCTTATATGTACCAGCCAGGGAAAGCTTTCATTAATAAGGCCAGTTCTGAAAATGCCTGTGTTCATTTTCATCAATAATTTCTAAGACAAAGAAATATTTCTACATCTCTTTCCCTGCTGGTGGGTTTCCAAAATTTTATGCATGCACAAAACAGTATGCATAATATAGCTTCTGAGAATGTTTATGTCAACTGGAGACCATGAAACCTGACCAGCAGGAATTCCATACACTTCCTCCAAACACCAGCTGAGACTTTGCCTTTCTGTGAGTCTAATTTTGAAAAGCCATGTTTTCAGAAAAACACCTTTGCAGGTGACTTCTGGAGTAAAAATGATACATACAATAATATGCCATTTCTCCATTTTAAGAATATTTTCATTCAAATGCTATCACTCATTGTGTAATTATTATGTCTGCCATAAAGTTTATATCTGCAGAAGACAAAAATATGCTTTACATAACTTCTATCTAGTTGCAGCTTATCTCAAGACTTTGTGACAAACACTTCTAGCATTGGTTTAAAGCCAAACATCACCTCTTAGGGCTCCTTGCTTATGCAAATATTGATGTTTAATGTCAACGAGGAATATTTTTACGAAAATGTATTCATTCACATCTTTAGCTTTATGTACTTAATGAGATGCTGGGACAGGACACTTAAATCAGGCATAATTGTGACATGAGCCTGTCCAAACTTTTTCTTAGAGTGAGGAAAAAAAGATGGTTTGAAATCTCCCTCTTGCCCAGAATAGCTTTCAGCTCAAGATCTAGTTCACAGTCAGCACTGGGATTCCTGTTACCTGGGACAAATCTACATTTCCATTTTCCTCCATTTTTCTGCTTTTTTAAGAAGTCCATGCTACAAACTCAATCTTTCTTCTCATCTTTTTCCTCCATCAACCCAGAGAACTTCTCTCAGCTTGTGGTACAGGTATGGACATCCTCATCTGCTCTCAGAAAATTGTTTCTCCTTCCAGTCTCATCTGTCTGGTCTCAAGCTCAGTAGCTCAGACAATTTGAGCTGATGGAATTCTCTCTTACCTACCACTAAGAACTTTCAGTCATATATTGTATATAAGACATAATAATCATAGAGTGAAAGAAAAATTTAAACAAGGAAGAATAAAGAAATTTGGATGGAACATCTCTTCATTTCAAGTGTGTATAAGCCCATTAATAAAAGAGCTACCAAAACTAACACTTCATATGTGGAGTATTCCACAGATGAAACTAATCTAGTGAAGTGCATCTGAAATATCTGCTTAACTTTAAATTGCTGTATGTCTGCAAAAGCTCATAGTTCAACAAATTATTTCCAAACATGGACTTTCAATTGAGTAAAAGCTGATCACATTCACAAAATGTTCCTCTCTGCTCTCTCTCTTCGTTTTGTCTTGTAAGAAATAATAAAGTGAACAGAATTTTCTATTAAGTGTTTTGCTGGTTTAATCGTAGGACATTTAACAGGGTGGTCTACTCCTTTCAATCCTAGAGCAATTGTTAGAGGAGCAGGGAGCTAGAGCTGGACTTGGCTGCTCGTATTTGATTATCAGAGCCAGCTGGAAAGGGGTCAAACAGTGCCTATAAAGGACTGAGAAACCTCAGTTGTAAAAACCAGCAGGAGGTAGTTTGGCTCCTGTGATCCACCCTGAAGTAGTGGGAGCACACAAGGTAAAAACAGAGAGGATCCTACAAATTTTTTAATAAAGATTAGTTTTTCTTTCTGCATACCTGTGTGTGTACATGTCAGTGGGTGGGTGGGTTGATCTTCACATCTCTGTGTCCAAGACATTAAATGATTGCTTAAGAAAAATGTCTGAAAGAGGTACAAGAATGTTGCCAGTCCTGGCAAGGTGACTAGTAAAGATGAAAATCAGTGGTACTTGCTCTATTTATTACTGGAATGTTTAGATTGAGCTTCATATGCATTATAAAGAAGTGCATGCACTTGAAATCTGAATTTCACAAGGGATTAATAATGTTGGGTGCTTAAATTTTGATGCCCCTCCTGAGAATCTTTAAAAAGCCTGACATTTTCTTTTTAGTGTGTTTTCTGTGATGCTAGAAAGTCAGTTTAAAAAAGAGGAAAAAAATCTCAACAGTAAATAATTTAATTTATTTAATGGGCATTTTGTGGCTTAGAGATAAACTTTTCCATGGACTTTTCCTGCATCTGATCTTAAAAGGCACAGTCTCTTTAACACAGAATTTTAATCAGAAACTTTTGTATGGAGACTGGTTTTTTTGTCCAGATAATAAAAATATAAAAATACAGCTGCTGCTATATCTCAGGAACGTGTTGATAGAACTTTGACAGAAGCATCACAATAATAATATTTTAATATCCCTCAAATTCTGCTATAATTAAGAATATGCTTTATTTGGCTGTTGCATGTTGAAGTCAATAGTTTAGTTATGTGCATACATATTGCAGGAAATAGAGATACTTTGAATAGGAAGTGGTTTAAAACCAGTTTGTTTTGGGGTGGGGGTTTTACATTATTATACAGAGAGGACTGGATTAGCAGGGTGGTTACAGAGCTTGTGTAGTGACTAAGAAAACTCTAGCAGCATTGGAACAGTAAACCTGTTTAATACTCAGGACACTCTCAGTTGTCTTCCCAAATAATTGATTAGAATCCGGTTAAGAAAAGATAAAACCTAAGAATCCACAGAGGTATCTTTTATGGTTTCTCTATCAGTTTACTTCTTAAGTGGTCTCTGTTAGCCTCCTCAGATCTAGGGCTGTTAGGTTTGATGGTTTTGCATCAAATTTGGGTCTTGTTTCCACAGCCCATTGAAATGTCTTCCTTCACTGAGCTTTGTTCAGGTTTTAACACAAGGTCTGAAATTTGTCTTTAGCCTGCAGAGAAGAACACCAGTAGGAAAGAAAAAAAATTCATTACTTCTGGAGAGCAAATCAGCAGTAATTGTTTCCTTTAGCAGATAAGGTAATTTATTTCATTTTGAATCACTGACGTTGCAGAAGTCTAGGTTGCAAAAGATCAACTCTTTTATTTTTGAGATATTGAAAATTCTTTTTCTAATTACTTCAATTGTGTGTGTTGGCTTCTGTTTGACAATTGATGTGGGCAAGATCTCAACACTGGTTTCTTCCACTGGATGAGTTTTCTTCTGCCAGCTCTTTAAAACTAGAGGCTAGAATGTCTCTCAGCAAACTTCTTATAATACATTTGCACAAGAAAATTATCCTGTAATGTCATTTGTCTCTTCCTTGTTTCAAAATATTTTAGCACAGCTCCTCCTGTTTCAATCACATTTAGAAAGCCAGAGCATTTCAGTGAAAATGTAAGTCATGATCCAAATATAGAAACTTTTTTAAAAGCATGTAACAAACAAGACCTTGCCTAATTTTACGTGAGAATGTTGCTAGCTTATTTGCCAAGGAATGTTAGGCATTGTGCAAGCACATATTAAAATACAAACTGTGTCCTAGAAATCTGTAGGGTCCCATAGCATCTGCCATCAGAAATATAACAAAATTAACCAACACAGTCCATGTGTTCCAAACAGAAATCTTTAATTTGAAATGTTCAGTGAAATGAGTCAACTGTAGATCCAACTGGGTTTAATTCCATTTGGACTTGATCTTTTGTGAATACATTCCATACAGAGAATATTGAAAAGCATTTTTCTCTGCTCATCCATAGCCCTGTCACTATTTAGCATCTTGAGAACCAGGGTGTTCTCTAGATCCCAGAGCAGGTCTGTGTTCATGTGATGGGCATCACAGTGGTAAGTTTGTGCCAGCGACTGAAAAATCCATTTATGTGAGCAAATTTCTAGTTAACGGGTTGCAGAAATTCTTAAATGTTTTTTCATTTACCTTATCTTCTTGCACATTTTCAGGGTGAAAATAAAAAGGATCAGACTGGATGGAGAACAGAAATTCATATAGGTGTAGAAATGTCGATTACTTGGGTTTTTCCAGTGAAGTGTGAGTCTCTTTTACAGCTGAGGTTTAAAGTTAACTGCTCTGAGCTACTCCAATTTGAACTTGGCTTTCTGATCAACTTCCTTAGCTCAAGCTAATCTTTGAGTACTTCCACAAATGTGCCTGAGTAGATATTCAAGTGCCCAGAAGTTCTGCCTGGCTGCCAGGCATTCTGTGTTGCAGAGTTCTGGCTGCTGGCAGAGCAGGTTCCCTGGTGCATGGTCCTGCTGGCTTCCTCTGCCACAGGGTTATGCCTGTGATGCTGCACTCCTGCAAACCTGCATGTCCCCTCTCCAAATGAATGTTTGCTTGCTCCCTGGCCTTTTCCTAAGCAAGATTAACGGAGTGGGCCATAGCAAAACTGTGCTATAATGTTTGAAAAAGTGAAACTAATTTATTTCAATATAATCTCTCTAGGCTTGCCTTTATAAGGAGATATTGATGCCTTAGGTTTTAACTTTCATATTTTTCAAATCCTGTACTGCCTACTGTGTAACTCTGAAGTTTCTTGTAGCCTCTTAACTTCTGCTCTCTTATGCTAGGTAGACATAACAAAGCCTCTCCAGGCCAGCTCTCCAAGGACACCCAGACTGTCCTAGGCCCAAAAAGTATAAATCAAAAGCCTCTAAAGGGGGGAAAGCTTTGGGAAATTACATCATTAACTGAAGCTTTAATTGGAGAATTAGCCCTGATATGCAAATGAACCAAACCTATAAAAGTGCAAAGAACTCATGACCTGTTGTCCATCTTGGGGTCCATCTTGGCAGCAGCCTCTGGCTCCCCAGGGTGTACCTTTGAAGGCACTTCAAGTAAATATCTACCTTATTCCCTTATTCTTGTCTAGTCTCTGTTTTTAGGTGGCCGCTTCAGGAATCAATATAACTTCATTCCAATAAAAATCAATGCATTTAGAGGTTTGGGAGATATGGAAGAGGAATGGATTGGGTTGGATTTTTTTTTCCATTAATGAGACAATCCTAACAAACTCCAGTTGCAAACCAAAATGACTTCATTACAGCAAAAAGGCTGATACGTTATATAAGTGCAATATGACTGCATTTCATCACAAGACCCCCGCCATGCACTTTCCCAAATCTTATTGAATTTAGAATACTCCCTGTTACATAGTCAAGATTTTGGATGCTTTGAAGCAATGCTGTGGTAATTGGTTATGTTCTTATTTACTGTTCAGAAGTAGATAAGCTTTTATGTGTTTTTTCTGTAAGCTGGTTGTATTTTTAAAATATAAAATTATTTTCCTTTAGGAGTATCAAAAGCGACATCAATCAAACTGGATAATTTTGCTTTGATGATTAAACACTTGTGGCTGTGTGAGGTAAGATCTTTTCTTCTTTTTTTTTTTTTTTTTTTATTGACATGCATTTAAATAAGTCAAAGCTAACAGTTCCTTCTTGTTTGTTTTCCAGGGATTAAGAGTTCTGTGCAAATTTAATATGCTCCTTAAGGGGCCTAACTAGTACTCTGAAATTTATGTAAAGTAGTAGAATACTGGTTTTGTTTAATTTTCTTTTAAAAACTCAGCTAGATATTCATCTAGACACTGCTGATCTGCTGGAGACAGATAGATACTATGCTTATAATAAGACATAGGTGAAGCCCATGATGTGCCCTACAGTTTGGATCCTTGATTTGTGCCCTGACAATGTCATGCCTGCTTGCTGAGGTGGGATCTGGCACAAGAGTACATTGTTTGTGCATTTTGATTTATCTAGGAAATTTCAGTGGATGGCCACACCACGGCCCTTCCTCCTAGGGAGCTGGGAATCGAGACTGGTGTTGCTGACTCTGGGTCAGAGATGCCCATCGTGTGAAAGTGTGATGGGATGGTAAATACTCTACTGCTCTGAACTGTAAATGTTGTTTTCATACCTGGTAGCCTTTTTGTTCTGGAAGAAGCATCATTTACAAGAGTTCACTCTTGCAGGTTCAGCTCTTGGCTGGATACTTGGATATCTGAAATAGTTTCAGGTACAAGAGCTCAGTTACTGCATCTGTGATTGATTTGACCAGCACAGATTTTTAAAATGAAAACTTCAGATGGGAAAGGAAATCCATGAGGCCAATGCCCTTGTGGTTTTTAACGTTCCCTTTTTAATAGAAATTGTAACTGACCATGGGGTAATTTTCCTTGTGTGAACTCTGGAGTAGTTACAATCACTATTTGTATAGGTTCTTCTCACAGAGATTGTCTTTGAGCACTAGTTTTATTTAGCTATTATGAATTTTTTTTGGAGTTGCCTCTTTTACCTAATTACACAGTGTTTGTTGTACAGATGCAATTTAATATTAAATGGTGCAAATACTTGTTTGGAGTTGCATCCTTCCGGTATATGCTTCCATGAAAACTCTAAAAAGCACTTCACTGTTTTCTTGGAGAATTTTTTTCTCGTCCCATGTCTCAGCTGTTGCATATGGAGCAAAGTGCACAAGGGTCTTCTCATATTCCTGTCCTTTACCCCTGGAGT
The DNA here is from genome assembly GCF_020740725.1 of Corvus hawaiiensis. NCBI lineage: Eukaryota > Metazoa > Chordata > Aves > Passeriformes > Corvidae > Corvus > Corvus hawaiiensis. The sequence continues at coordinate 71,480,861 of NC_063216.1, read as the reverse complement.
TACATTCACAGTGGGGGGGAAAGGGAGAGAAGATTTCTCCCTCCCTTACATGACAAAGAAAGAGTTATGATAATTTAGCCCTAAGTGTTTAAGCCATACTCCAGTGCTTCTGAATCTAACTGAGTTTGGCATCATTTGAAGGAGCTTGCTGAAGTGTGAAAGGCAATGACGTGGGTATGATTAAAAAGTATTGAAAAATTATAGACCACACTGCAAGAGGCCTTTATTCAGGTGGATGAGGTCAAGGCAGGTTAATACACAAGGAACACTTTTGTAGCTGATGCCTGTGTACGTCAGGCAAAGGCACATTAAGAGTTGTTTCATCCGGTGTATCCTCTCCTTCACCTTACTGGCCAGACTACAATTGGCAGAACAAATTTTGCAGTATTAGAAGTGGATCTTGCTGTTCATAATTTTAGAAGGGATTGCTTCTGCCAATATATAGCCTGTACTTAGTTCTCTCTATTCTATGTGTTTGATGTAAGTTTTTCAGTTCTGGCTGGCTGAGAATGTGAGCAATAACAGAGAGGAAAAATAGAGAGTGGGCTATATGATGTAACCCCACAGAAAACACAGGTGACTGAAGTTTGAAAGGTATGATAGATTTTAAAGGGGTTCCTGCTTTCTTGAGAAACTATTTCCATATCTTAATTGAACCTATTAGAAGTGTAATATAAAGGTTTTACTTTGGGTTGATTTAAAAATAAAAAGAGTATGTTAGCAAGTGGCAAACTTCCAAGATAATCAAACAGTTTAGGATGGGATGAATGTCATTTCCAACACTCTGGAACTATGATTGACCCCAATTTATAAATATTTTTTGATACTCAATAATATTTTAGTCCCATTTTCATGGCTGTATCCCAGGCTATAGATGAAAGCTAAGTATCTGTTTTCTTTTTTTGGCAAACAATGATGTCCTGATTTTTCCAATCTAAATTGCCCTCCAGGGCACTAATAAAACAAGTCATGGCTCACAAAGTAAATTTCCTGTGTACTAATTGAAAACGGTTTCAGATTTATTAGGGTTTCAATCATCTTCCCAAGATCTAATACTTGTGCTCATGGTATTCAGTCTGACTGTTAATATATTTACCTGAAAGGGGAAAGAAGCATTAAAGATACTTCTCAGGTAATTTAAAAGGAAGTGGGGGAAAGGGGGAATGAAAATAACAACAACAGAAAACCACACATATCATGTTGTTGAATATGGTTTAAGACAACTTTTGAAACTGAGCACTCATTCTCATGAAATATTTGGGTTTATTGTACTTGCCAAAACCTTTCCTATATGTGTTCCCAGACACTGGCTGTAATGCATGATCTACTAGGATTTGCTGCTAGACGTTGTTCTAAGGTGGTAGAAAAGGCAGGAAAGCCACAACATTGGTTTATTTTTTTTTTTACTAGGTTTTCTGTCTTTGCTGTGCAAACTGCAGGAGACAGGGAGAAGGGCTGTTGAAATGTCCCAACTTTCTCCTCCTTCAAACCACACCACAAAGAAGTGTAAGCACCATGCAAACCATCCCCCAGCAACCCGCAGAGAGCCTTCTGCTCTGGGCTTCCTCTATCCAAAATATTGTAATGGGAGGGAAGGCACTTGTCAGATTTTCTGGCACCACATTTCATAGCAGAGTTCCTCTAGCAAGGGAACCACAAGCTCTTGCGCAGACTGAATTAATAACATGACAAGAGCATTTGGCCTCCATGTGGATGAGTACTGGCTGGAAAACTAGAACACTGGCTTCTGAAAGAATTCAGGGTTTAGAAGTTTGTTTTATTTTCTTCATCATGCTAAATCAAATAGTGTAAAGGAAAAACAGGGTAGGAAAAAAAAAATCCCCAACTCCTTTGGCCTTATTTTCCTAAAAATACTGATGTATGAATGCTCTAAAATAGCTCAATTGTTATGAAGATCACCTATGATTAAAAAGAAAAACACAACCCTATTTCTCTCATGTCTCCAATAAAACCCAGGATAAAATCAGTCTCTTTTCATTGTTTTTATTCCAATTGTTTTGGTTTGTGCAAATACTTAAATATAAGACAATAGTCCGGATGGCTTGATGGGGAGATAAAAAATGAAATTTCTATGGGCAACTGTTTTGTGTCTCAGGGAATGTGGGAGACTGCAACTCAGATCTCATCCTTTCTTTTGGTTCATGGTGATCCCTCAAGAAGAGGATGATGGGGTAAATCCCTGCTTGTGAAATGTCTCCAAGGATGTCCGTCTCTGTGCTCTCTATGTCCTTGGAGAGATACAGTCTTTCTGATTGTTATTGCATATTTATACAAAATTATCTTCACTGGCCCATGACACACATGCATTAATTCTCTATCCTCGTGTTTTGTCTAAGTAAAAGTACAGTCAAGGCAAACTTACTCCTTTGGGATAGTCTGTGACGGATCTGTCTGAGAAAAATTTCAAGCACAAGTCTTCTCAAAAATTTTCATTTTCATTAAAAGCAATAATAAAAAAAATATTCTAGCAAATCATAATTTTTGGATAGGAAAGGAACTTTGTTGGAGAAGTCCCGTCCAGCTGTAATGCAGATAGCCTTTGTTCAGGGTGCATGTCCTGAAAGCTGCATGGAACAGCAGTAAATCCCCATGAGGTGGATTCCAGCACCAGTTGTGTGTTTGTGCTGCTTTTCCTACTGTACCTTTCACCCCCCCCGCCTTTTCCCTTCCAGCACAAGAAGTAGCACTCAAGTCTCCCATCCCTGTTTTATTTGGCTCAAGTTCTAAACACTGTGACTTCCCTCTGCTTACAGAGGTGTGTTCTCTGCTAGTATACCTAAAGGGACTACATTAATGTCTGATAGCTATTTTATCCAGACACAGTTTCTCTGTCAAGACTCATGTTCATGGCAAAGACAGCAGAAGACCAGATGAGCAGCAGTTGCAATCCTAAAAACTAATTCCCAGATGTAGAAGAGTCTAGTTGTAATGGCTGTACTGTACATGTGGAAATTAAGTCTAAACATACTGCAGTCCCCTTTCGCTTGTGAGCCAATTAAAATGTCAGTCATGACAGCAGCATAGTAGATACTGTGTTTCTCCTTCCGTTCTCTTGTATGCATATCATCTTGTTATGTTCATGATAATTTATGGAAAAAAGATAATATAGATATTTCACCATCATATGGTTTTTGCAATGCCTAGTACAATACTACACTTAATTCCAAGAACTTTAAGAGACACCCACTGAACTCCAGTAAGAACAATTCCTTTCAAACTGTTCTAAGCAGCAGTTGCACTTTTTCAGTTTTACGTACTAGTATTTTCCTATAAAGCTGCAGTAGATATTTTATCATTTTACAAATGTTATAATGTAAAATCCATGTTTTATCCAGATGCATCTTTTTCTTGGCAGGATTGTACTCCATGATTACAGTCAGAATAATGACGTGATTATGAAATCTGTCAATAGTCAGATAATGTCTAATGAAAAAAATCTTGACACCCATTCTGTAGATTCCTTCAGATATGAGCCTGGTTTTGAAGTCATAGAAAAAATATGTTTTATTATAATGGACACTTTATACAGAGGTGATAACATCTGATTTTGAGCTCTATTTCTCATCAGCATGAGAGAGTAAAATAGCTTCAAAGTTAGCATAAATTAGGTCTACTTTTGTACCGTTTGCAGTGATGGAAAACAATAAAGGTAGTTGATTGTTGGGGTTTTTTATTTTAAAAATCCTAATGTTAAAAACTCAGTCCTCTAACATGAGTTATTTTACATGCAGAGAAAGTAGCATTTTCAGTTCTCCTTTGCAAATATTCAGTTTCCTCATTATCTTTCCCATGAGAAAGAGGAGGAAAAGAATATTAATTTAGAGGGAACTGAGGTTGTGAGAAGAAATGGATTCACTGTCCTCCATAGTACCATGCATTGACAAGCAGAGCTGCTGTATTTAGCGACAGGCCATTATCTTTCAGTGAAGTTTAGCTTTATAATCAGATTTTTATTTTCTTTATCTTTAGAAGGGAAGTATTCTTACACCAAAGCCATAGTCACAGTTTCCCAACCTGGAACTTATTGAAAATGCTGGCACCTTAAGGTTTCTTTTACACTGAAGAGTCAATGACCTCTGTTTCTGAGATTTCTTCCATTTCAGTGAATTTTGATGATTTAATTTGGTTAGTGAGTGGCAAACTCTTGAGAAATAATTTCCTAGAATTAGCAGTCTAAGGCTCAACTGCCTGTGCTCAGAAGAAAAGGATGTGATTATATGTAGATGGAGAAGGAAATCACTGATTTCTCTCTCCCCTTACATATCACATCTTTGCATCATTCTACTCATTTTCAAACGGGTATTTGCAAAATTAACCACATCTTTTCTGTTTTATTTTTTCCTTTTTTTTTTTTTAAATTGAGAAGGTATTTGTGCAAGGTGAGTTTCTGAGCTAATGTAACTCTGCAGAGAGTAGTTTAGGGGTCCTTTCTTTCTGCTGCCATTCCACACACCATTGTTTCTCCTTCTTCCAGCTGAGCTTCACTTTCTGCTCTTCTGGGTGCTTAGGTCACATATCTTTGATGCAATGTTGGGTTTAAGTATGGTATTTTTTGTCCCTGGGATTTGGGAAATGGAAGGAGAGTAATTCTAATAGGAGATGACTTTAGTATTTCAGATCATTACCCTGTGTACCATCAGAGTCACTAGTGCTTCCCAGAAAACAATTATAAGTATTTAGTATTTACTTCCGGATAGGAGTTCATCCGCGGCATTTGGTTACTTTGTTGGAGTTCCTATCTAAATCTAAATTTACATGAATGTTGACTATATCTCATTTCTGAAAACGTTTTGAAATGGGATAGGAAAATTACAATGGCACTGATTGTGCTGAACAGCAGATAAGTTTGGTTTCATGGGTTTGCTCTAGTACCTTTTATAATTACTTAATTCAATTATCTTCCTCAATATTACAAAATTCACTGAAGGAGACCCCCTGCTTAGATAAATAAACAATTGAGTTTATCCCCAGCTATCATAGAAAAATAGTTAGACACCACTTCAAAATATTGTAGTACTTGCAAGCAACACTGAAGAACATTAAAAAATGCTGTGAGGCCCCCAGTGCATTTCTGTTCCTACAACACTTCTATTTGTTCCAGTAGGGGTCCAAATATTTCGGAATCTGAGTTCCATATGAATGCTGATTAGAGAACTCAAAAGCAAATAAGCTATACCTTATCCAATTACTTTGGAGCTCGCACAAAACATTTCCCCCAAGAAAAACACACTCACCAATCCATTTAAATTTTATAATAGCATTTTAGTGATATATTAGGCACAGTCAAAAATGGACGAAATAACCAAAGGAAGAAGTATGTGTTCCAATTTATACCTCAAACTTCTATAAAGTTGCTTGGAATAACTTCTGCTAGATTTATCTCCCTATTGTGTTTCCTTTTGTCTCTGCATTCCTGTGCTAGGAATTAGGCCTGAGAGGGAAAGCTATACTTTTAGCCTAGCCAGGGGCCAAGTACCAATCAGCCTATCTGAACATTCCACTTCTGTTAAAGGCAAACCTCACTCTAATAGAAAATCTCAGCTATGTCCCAGGACAATGATACTTCAAAGGTCAACACGTCATTCACATCTAAGCTTCAGGGACACAGTAAAACTGATATTTGAAACCACAAGCAACAATGTTTCCTTGGGATTCTTTTTAACATGTAACCAGGAAGGGCTGCAGAGTCACACAGTCAGAAATAAACTGTGGACTCAATGAGGACAGAAGCATCCAAAAGAAAAGCAAAAGCAAGGCAATGTGTGCAACAAAAAAATGTTTCTAAAATGCCAAAAGAACATAAGTTGCTATTCTGTTCTCAATATATGGTAGCTTGATTCAAGGGGGAAATATAGATTTTTAGGAATGTCAGCATGAAGATAAACATCACACTTGTAGGTCAAGGGGTTGAGGAAGAGGATATGTTCACCACATTTTCTGGCTTTTTGCCCTACCTATGAAGCTGAGCATAGTTGTACAACAAGTTATATGTGGTTATGTTAATCATATTTAGAGACATATTGGCTATTTTGTTATTTAAAAAGTACATCTGTATCTTCCCAGGAGGAAATGCAGATTTGTTTCTGAGCCAGCTGACACAGCAAAATGAAAATCTGGACTGTCCCTTACTCAGCTGCACAGACATCATTTTCTCCCTGCCTGCTATTTTGAGTCAGTGTAGGATGAATTTAATAGTTACTTAATTTGTGTTGATTGCTTTGAGAAACATCTTGGATAGGTCTGCATGACTTTTTTACTGAATTAGTGTTAAGTGACTAATTTTTCCTTTTTCATTCTTTTAGTACATTTTCTTAGTTTCACATTATTCATAATACCAGAAAAAATATTGAAAACTTTCCATTGTACTCAGAGCTTATTTGTATTGTATTGCTATGTAATTTATCCTATCACATAGAATATATATCACATATAAATGTGTCACTTTGCTTTGAAGAGGTATCTGCTCAGAATTCAATACCATCAAAATTAGGGAGGATTCAAACAGAGATACTATGTTGTACCAGGAAAAGGTCCCTGTAATTAGATAGAAGGAACTTTTTTAAAAAGAACTATTAGAAGTCTTCTTTTTTTTTTTTTTTCTTAATGGGATGTGCCTGTTTTAGTTGTTTTGATTTTGTATTTTCGTCAGTTTGAAGTGTCTTCTATAGGGTATTCTTTATGCATTTTCATGTCTACATATAGCCTACCTTGGAAACTGGAAAAAAAAACAACCTCCACCTCTCATAATGAAAGTCATGTAGAAAAGATATGTGAGGCAACCTGTGATTGCTTCTGCTATCCATTTTTAAGAGTTACATGGGCATCAGGTCTTCCCTTTCCACCAGCTTTTGTGCCCGTTCTCTTGCTAGGACTTATTTTTGCAATTGCAAACTGGGAAATGAACTGTCTATAATGAGACACAATGATCAAGAAACAGTTTATTCATGCAGAAATCTCTGTATCTTGGTCTGATATAGACTTTAAGTAACAATATAGGAAAGCTGCACAAACAAATGAATATACATTCTCAATTCCCCTGTCAGTGAAACAGTGGCAGTCATCGATTCCCTTTACCCCTCTTGACTTCTGAATTGGAATAGACAATTAAGCAATCTTAGCTTTCTCATAAAGCCTGTCTTCCCAGTTGGAGCAGTGTGAAAGGAAGCTGTGAGAAATATTAAGAAAAATAGGGCAAAGAAAGAGTTATAAAAATTGATTTCTCTTCCCTTAGTGAGTGTTAGCAATTAGGTAAACTGATTTTCAATGAGGTCATCTGTCACAATTGGAAACTAATTTGAAAATGGATTAGCTTAGGAAGTTGCAATTTCTGCTCCATGGGATTCAGCAGCAAGTGATTCAATTCTGTAACAGACCTCATAAACTGGCTGAGATCAATGCCCACCTAATGTGCCATTACACTCTGGGCACACTTCAGTGACAGCACTGGTGGCCATGGCTGCAGGGAGTTTCCCTGCTGGGTTTCCCCTGCTCCACGCTCATGTTCCACAGGTGTGTTAGCTGATTATTTTGCCTAAGGGAATAAACAGTTTAGGAGAATTAGAACGGGTGAAACAGTTTCCCCATCTCTTGAGAATGAGTTTTGTAGTCTGAGATCAGCAGCAGCGAGAAGGATTAGTTAGCACACCCTTTTCTTATAAAAGGGCTGCATCTGCTATGTGAATGCAGATTCTGCAGCAGCACAGCAGAGACTAATACAGGATCTGCTGGCATTTCCAGTTACAAAGGACCTGAGCCTGGTCAGATTTTTGGGGCTGTGTGTGCACACAGGTGGAGAAAGATCATCTCATGCCCTATCCCCCCTTTTCCCAAGAAGAGTCCCAATACCATTCTATCATTTTCTCTGAACCATTTTGCCTCTCAAAAATCAGTACAGCCCAATTACCCCATCTATCCTTCTTAGTTCCCCATCTTCTTTCCCAGCCAAGCTCAGGTCCAGCTGAATTCTCCAGCTGCAGGTCCCTGCGCTGTGATTCAAGCAGGTTGCAGCAACTGGAGCCTGTGACATCACACAGTCAGCAGCAGCTGGTGATGGCAATGACCTCAAGTTGCTCAGGCATTTACCATCAATAACTTCTGATGAATATAGAGATATTTGTGTAGCTGCCCAAGTGAGAAACTGAGTGTGTAATTGCCACCAGTCCTGGGATAGTGACCCGTGATGGTCTGGAGGGACTCGGGTGTATGGTTCAAGTAAGCTTTGTTGTGTTGGGACAAGATTGAAAACCAGAGCTAAGGTCCTCAAGGGGAGAAATATCTAAAAGAGGTTTGCATGCTAGCAGTGGGAGGAATTCTGGAGCTCACGAGCAGGATGAATTAATAAGCCTGGAGGAATATTGTTGTCTTACAGTGAGAATTTTTATGATTTTTGGAGAACTTTTTCCTCTAAGCTTGGTCAAAAGCTTTGGGCCAATATATTTAGAATTTCATATTGGAAGTCCAGTTGGATAAATGAAATATCTTTGCTGTGATACTTGTACAGTGTTTCCTTGAGATTAATTCTGACTTCTTAAAATGCTTGCAGGATGGGTGGCTAGCTGTAGAAGATTAGATTTTGAAATGGATATTGATTGATTTCTTGAGAAAAAGGAGGGAAACTTTCACTTAAAATGTGAAAAAGCCAACAATTCTGAAACTTAAAATGAAAGTCTATAAAAATCACTAAGCTTTTCTGACAAAGACTTTTAACAAGCTTTCTAAACCATAAAGATAAATAATGATGATCACCTAGTTACTGAGCTGTAGTGACGATATAAATTTGAAAGGAAAAAATGGTGACTAATTGAAGGAGATAAAATATTAAGCTTCACACCCTGCTCCCCGGGCATGTGCAATTTATGGTTACATTTTACAGTGGAATAACCAGACAATGCTAATACAAAGAATTAAGACTTCTAAAACCAAGGCTCTGTTTACCCAGATATTTGTGGTTGTACAAATACCACAGCACCACATACAGCAATGTATCACATTCATACTTCAGACCCTTAGATACAGTCGCTAACACTTCTTTTGCCAAAGAATTATTCAGAAAGTTGCAATAGAAATCTTAGGATAAATTCCAAAGAATTCTTCAAATGGGGTCCTTAATAATATGAAACATTTCTATTGTCAGACATTAAACTCTTAGGAACCCATCTGATTACTGTATTTTTTTAAGGGTAAACAGACAACTAAGTAATATGGCTACAGTCTGGTCCCACATGACCAAGCCATTTTTAAAAGTGAAATTTAATCTGAAAAGTGGCTTAGATGCTTATTAAACTTTTACTGTGTATTAGGCAAAAAAATATTAAATGTGGAAAAGCAGAGTTAGTATGGTCTCTGTCTAAAACATCAGAGCCATATAAAGATGACACTCATGCACTTCCTTCCTTGCCATGCTTTCCTTGGAAGGGAAGCACATCCACCTGGAACAGTGCAAAGTCATGGTGTGCTCTGCTATGTCTTGCTTAGTAGCCAGCTGAGGAATCAGGGCTCCAGGGAACAGCATATTTCATGCAGTCTAGATACATGTTTAGAAATTGTCTCTTGTGCTATTTTAACTCCTATCTCCTTATGTCAGTACCAACTGTAATGCAGAAAATTTAATATTTTCGTAGAATTTCAGAGCTTATGATTCATGTAAGTGTGAAAAGATGTAGTTCCTTTGTTTTAATTGTATTTTTACCTATTGAATTAATGATAATGTCAGGTTTCAGAAACAGCTATTCCATGACACTCCCTGAAAACTCAGAAAAATTAGTAGTATCTTGACTTGACTCTGCTTGGAATGTACCATTGAAACAACAGAAACAAAATACCAAACAGAATGATGAAAATAAAGAAAGTTGAACATTAGGAGGCAAAAAATCCAACTAATTTTAATGTGAAGTCTAACAAGTTTCTAAGAGAATTGTATCATGTCAATGATTGCAACAGCAACAACATAGACATTGACACTCAGGATTCTCTCTGGTGCTTCATGCCAAGATGTGCCTTTCTGCATCTTCACAACAGCAAATACACTTTTTTTCTGATGTCACTATTTCTTCATAAATTTTTCTAGTTTGATAATTGTAAGAAAGAGCCATAAGAACAAATCCCTGGTTTAGTTTCTGAAGTAAATACTATGTGCTATTTCCAGAGCTGGCTTTGCAAAGGCTATGTAACTGCCAAAACCCTGTAGCTCTCATTAAGATGTCTTTCTCTTAACAACTGATAATATCATTTAGAAGTTCTCCTACTCACCTACTGTCACACTGGTGCAACATTCAGCTTGCCTTTAGCAGCAGGGTGTTGAGTTTGGCAATTGGATGGGGATACACTTGGTTTCAGCAGAGCAAGGGGCATTATTTAAGCAAAATCTAACCTGCCAGTGATTGTTGTGACTGAACTGTGGGGTCACTTTCACACTGCAATTGTACATCAACATACAGTTAATAAACAAAGTGACACTTTGTGATTATTGCACAGCAAGTTAGAAGTGAGGTGAAATTTCCTGCCTTTTCTGTAGAATAAAATCTATGATGTCAGTGACACCAGCTCCCATTTTTTTGACCATAAAAACTGAAAGAGGCTGGCTGGGTGATTAGATGTAGGAAAATTAGTTTTTGATGAAGTGTTGGCTAAACACGCCAAATAAAATTCACCCCTACTATATCTCCATTGATCACATGGGAATAACACCAAAGACAAAATTTTTCTAACCTTAAACCCAAAATTTTCCTTTAATTCTTAACTCTATCCTTCAAAATTCCTAAGTGAAGTTCAACTTTACAGTGTGCCTGATTCATCTATGCACAGAGCGAAAGAACTTTGCAGCAATGACTTTCAGGCTTTTTAACACAAAGTGTATTAGCAGATGAGAAATTCTGTTGTCCTTTGTTCATTAAAGTCGCAAGTGCTCAAGTGCTTTGCTGACACTTCGCAGAATGGAGCCATCAGCAACACTGGAGTGGGAACATCCATCTCCACATAAACAGCTGAGGCTTTATTACTCTTTACAGATGGGCATTGTGTCCATGGCATTTCTCAATCCTCCTTCTAGGCAGGGAGGATTTGGGATACTCAATCTGTAACTAACCGTGACACACCAAACCTTTAACTTATCAAGAGTGTTGTCAGATGTCCTGGAGACAGATCCACAAGTTGGGATGTAAAATTAAATGCATATGCTGCCTGATCCACTTTCCAGAGCTGAAATGAAGGTGCCCAGCTTGTGTAAGCTGACCTAGTTTCACTGAGGTGTATGGAGGTGGGGTGATGTGTAGCACCAGCATGTAGCCTGTGTGGTGTTTATATTTAACACCTGGTCTTGTGGACTTATCAGAGATAGAAAAAAGTAATAATAAGTCTAAGATCTGGCCATACTATAATATACTAGCCATGTACTATATGGTATATGTTGAAGCTTCAAAAAGAATAAAGGAGTTCCAGCCAGCCTGAATGCCTCCTTACCCAAAGGTTCTTAAAGAATGTGTGTGACTCACTCTGTAAATCAGGTTGGAACTTCTGTCAGTCAGGTTGGCACTTTTGTCATTTTAACTGTATCACCATATTTCACAGAGACTGGTCATCGAATTAAGCTTCTACTGACTTGAAATATTATGGGAGGAATGGAACCATATCACATACCATCACTGTATGTGCTCTGCCATACCTTCCCACCAGCTAACCACCCTGAAGATATGTCTATTTCTTAGGATATTCTGAAGTCAAAGTCTCAATGTTATTGTTCTGGTGGGTTTTTTTATTTATTGTGCCTAGTAACTTCAAAGAGAGAATTATACCATGGCTGTTTGCATAAAAAATATTTCAGCTTCATAAACACATGGAAATATTTAAAATGAAATACTTGTTCAGATAGCTGGAGAAACACCAAGTTCTTGTTATATATGCTTCTTGGTTTCTCTGTACAAACACAAATCTAAGGCAAACCAATAAGCATTTGTATATGAGTTTTTCTCTGAGCTTCTTTAGAGACCATTTCAAATCCACTATGTGTATTAAATTATAACTTACTTGAATAACTTACTTCCCCATATTGAATCCAACATCCACAAGTAACTGTTCAGTTATTTAACACAACTTAGATAGCACATCTTGTTCATGTCAAATATCAGTGGAGAAAACAGTCCCCCACCACTCAGAGCCACCAGAATATGTCAAAAAGTATAACTCAGAGTTTTGTATCCTATTGGATTACAGGTCTTATATGATCAAGAGAAATGCATATTGGCTGGTAGACATTTTTAAGCAGTTACAAGTCTCCTCTGTCTTAATAGAAGAGTTCATTAGATTTCAGATAGCAAAGGGCAGAGATCTTTCACTGACACCAGTTCCCCCAAACTCTTTCTTTTAATATGTCCTTGGATGTTTCCATTACTTGAAGGAAAGCCAAAGTTGTTTGGAATGTTCATACACTCCTTATAAGCCCCTTTACATCTAGGGGACCCACAGGTATAGTTTTCACTTGATTGCTTTTGCTTTTGTAACTTCACAAAGTTTGCTTGGGGATTTGGCTTGTAGTCATTGAAGTCTTCTTGGATAGGTCACACTCTTTTCTTTGTAAATAGTGACTCACCATGATTAATTCTCTGACTGACAGATAGTATTGAGAGTAGACTAAGTGGGATAAGAAAGCAAGATGTTAAATAATCACCTACTGGATTCATAAGGGACTTCCAAGAACCTAGAATACAGTCTCTTTCCAGAAGACTTAAACATGAGTCAGTCAAAAGATTTACACATCAAGATTAGATATTAATTGGGTGTCCAATCTATAGCTACTGTCTAAATCAGCATCCCATCATGTATAGAACGCATAGACACACCACTCCCAGTACTCAGTGTAAGCACACATAATACAGTCAGATGAACTTCAGATTGTTTATACAGTGGTTTTCACATGAATAACCTCTGGAATCTGCCCTGAGTTTAGCTCTTCTGACTTAAAAGAAATTTAACAAAAATCCTTTATCTTTCTTCCCAGATCATATTTTTTCCATTCAAACTAATGAGTCAGAGCTCTGGCGTTCACCCTCAGGCCTGCTGTAGCTGTGTTTAACACAAGTCTCTGAGACTGGAGGACAAAAGTGTTTCTTTTCATAGTGCTTAAGTTAGAGGTTTGATACCAGCAAAGACAGGATTCATATCCCACAGTTTGGTGGCTTTGTTTGGAGCAATGTGCCAGCTGGGTCTAACACGTGTCATGTCCCATTAATCCTTGATCTGTTCAGCTCCTCATCTGACAAACTGTAAGATAGGCAAAATTTTGCCAGCCAGGCAGGTCCATAATGGAACATTACAGACTGCTTTCAGGCCTGCTCTCTTGAATGTTTATGCTTCCATGTGCTTGGGAACCTGCTGTGTTTTCTGCACATGTACAGCCATAGGTTGTCCAGACCTTTATAGCACATGCTTGCCTTGCCTGCCCTGCACGCTTTATCATGATGCATGTAATTACACAGGTCTTTTAAAAGGTAGATTTAATATTTTTAATAAGTCCTTTGAATTCACTACTTCAGGTGATTTTCTAGTTATTGGCTGTTTGTTCATTATTTTGGGTCACTCTTTTAAAAATTATGACTGCTATGCACTTGCATTTCAATTTTTTGTTTAATAGTGGGGTTTTTTGACTTGTTCTATTAAACACACTCTAAAATATTACTTTGTTTCCCCACATGCAGGTGTTATGAGGGTTATTTGTATCTTAAAGCTGTTTATAGTATATACCTGACTGCAATTTCATATTCTTCTCTCCTTCCAAATGGGAAAAAAAAAAATTGTTATTAATCATGGTTTAAATTTGTCTATTTAATGCATCTCCCAGGAACTTGAAACACCTGCTGTGTTAACCTATGCCTTATAAGAATAGAGAGGTTATATATTAGATTTAGGCTTGTGGATTAAAATAAAACTTTTCTTTATAGGAGTTCCACCTGGGAATGGCTGCTCTACAATTCTATAAAAACCATGAGAAAACTTGTTTCCAACCCAAACGACTTTACAAAATAGAAGACATTAACATGAAAATGTAACTGAAACAAAGTTGACAAAAAAATGAAGTGCCATGGGAGAATCACAAATTCCACCCTGCCAATAACATTTTGAGACCTGCTGTTTTTCCTGTAGGTGTCCACATGGCTCTGATTTCCCCTGATTAGAAAAAAACATAAACATTGGCAAATGCAGTGAAGAAAGAGTGCTGACCCCACTCTGTGAACTAGCACTTGATGCTGTTTGCCTTCGTAGAGTCTCAGTTTGACTATAAAGATATATTCATTTGGTTTTAATTTGAGGAAATTTTATATTTCAATAAAATCAAAATTAAATTCCCTTTGTTCAGATTAGTAAATTCTGACAGTTGAGTTTTACATAGATTTGTTGACAGTTAACCATGGTTCTGTCACTGCTTCAGTTGAGGGTTTTTTCCCTTAATATTTAAACAAAAATATATAATTTTGTCAAGAATATACAAAAAAAAAGTAAAGAAAAATTGAGATAATCTATAGAACAGTAAATCAACACTTGCAATTTTCTCTGTAGTTTGTGTACAATGGGAGAATCAAATTAAGGTCATATTCGGGTCTGTAGGCAGCTACTTGCAAGAGACGAGGTGACAAATTTAGTCTTAGAAAACTTTGGCCTCCTGGTATTGTGGCTGCAGTTGCTATTTGGCTAAGTTGTGGTGTTGGCAGCGAGAACAGATTTATGCACATAAAGCTGCCATTCTATTAGGGCTGTTATAACACAAAGTGCACTTCTCAAGTTGTACCTTGGTCTGAAAAGAGCTGAAAGAAAGAAGCAATTGAGCACCGGGAGAATGGTACCAGATGCTGGCCTTTTGACATCAACCAGTGGGCCATGGCTGAGCACTTCCTCAGCAAGCCCTGCTGTCAGCCACTTCAGCTACCTAAAGAAACCCTCATAATAAAAAACACTATCAAAACTAAGGAGTTTCATGACCTCCATGTGACAACAAAAAGAAAAGCGGGAAAAAAAAAGACTTAACTAAACAAGAAGGTGATAAAACAAAGCATGCTGCTGTATTTGGTTTCCAAGCTAGCTGTAGGCTTTTAAAGGACCTTTTTTATCTTTCTAACAGCAGTAAAATTCAGTAATTAGACTTACTGGCAGGGCAGTGGGAAGAACGTGGAGGGACTATGCTAACTAGAATCTCATCTATATGAAGCACTTGGAATGGGGTTCAGGAGATCTGCCTTCATATCCCTGCATCTTCTGCTTCTTCCCTGTGCAGACTGAAACAAATATGTTGTTCATGTTTGAGTTCTTTCTCTGTAAAATGGGGATGATAATTTTAAACTTCTTCTGGCCTTTCATCTGTACTTTCTGTTGGGATTGTAAGTTCTTTGGGCTGAGTGTGTTTTTTATATCTCAAATTCCACAAGGCGAGGTGAAAAATCTGCTCATAAACACGGAGATGCACATTAGGAATTGACTCCTGTAATTTCAATTAACTTCTTTGCACTTTTACAGCACCTTTTAGCCAAAAATCTCCAAGTAGTTTACAAACCATGACAATGCTATGTTCAACCTCACAATATTCTTATGAGTTCATTAAAAATTATTGCAGTTCTGTAGATGGAAAAAAAAGGGGCATATAGAAAGTCTGTGACAGAAAAATCATTAGGCCACTGATTTTCCAAAGTGTTCTGTCATAGTGAATGCTAACAAATCCACCATCACTTCTCCCTTGCCCTCTGCCAACATATTTGCAAAGTAATTGTATGGAGAGAGAGTAGAGATGTGTCAAACCATAAGTGATGCTCCATCTCTAATGAAAACCACAAGCATATATTGCTGTATTATTACACCACCAACATGCAAATAATGAGTCATGAAATATGTGGAAATCAGTTTCAATGGTATAAGTTGAGCACACCCTTCCATGGTTTTGACACAGAGAGAGTGTGGTAGTCTTCTTTAATGTAGTAAAGGCTCCCTTATGTAGGTATGTTAACTTTATCCTTAGAATTAGAGGAGTAGAATGAAGTGGAAATGGGTGACTGAAGGGCAGAAGTAGAGTGAAGATTGAAGCATGCAGTTTATAACTGTTGGACAAGTCTTCAACACTGATCTGTAGACACTCACCCCAAAGTAGATACAGTACCTTCTTTTCCCTCCAAAACAAATTTATTTTCAGAGATGAGATTAGATTATTGTATTTTTTGTTATACTATATATTCTTCATTACATACTCTTCATTATATTACACATATCTATACCTTTGTTATATATTTTGCACCATATTACATAGCATTTCTTCAGGGAAAAAAGTGATGTCATACTGAAAGCTGAAATTTTGAGACCTGGGTTAAGTTCCACTTCTGCCATAGGCATCTTATGTCACTTAATTAAATCCTCTCAGCTTTTGTTCTTTTCTGCTCTGTATGTTACATAATTCTTTAGAAAATGCTGTAACCAGTTCAAGATGAAAAATATTTCCTTCTGCTAAGAAGACTATTCCAGTGCAACTCTAAATATGTGTACACATATTTATCCATATATCCAAGCAATCAGTACAAAAAACCAGACACAAAGGTGTGCATGTCTGCACAAGCTTATATACTGTAGATAGGGACCATTTACTCCAATGTGGAAATTCAGTTGGCTCTCAGACACAGATTGGTAGATATTTTCTGCTAGCACTGCTTCTCAAGGAAGAGAAAGTGAAGAATAGCTTCTCCAGTTAGGATCTCTTGGAGAATTTAGGGCAGGATAATATCATTACATAAGCTGGAAGTAAGCCAGGATACTGGGGTTAACACCCCCGCTCAAGTGAGAGGAGCCAGGGGACCATTCACAGCTATAAAAGTGGTCAAGAGCTGTGGTTTTCGGTTACATCCTAAATACAGGTAACTCCAGGACATTGCTAAATGCGTCCCATTGAATACAAGCTTCACTTCTGTAGAATGGCCTAGCATATTTTTAATATTTATGAGTACTTGAAGCAAGCTTTTTCAGTCATTACTGTTTGTGATACATAAAACCGAAGAAATAAAAGACAGAAGGAGAAGTTATGTTAAGTTCAAGCCAGCATTCAGTTGTGATCCTGGTAAAACCACAGGGACATTTACCTACTATTGAGAAAAGCATCAGATAGGGTTTCAGTTTTACTGTGCACTGTTAGGTGCCTAGCAAATAGAACATGAATCTTTCTATATAGACTTGCCTTTATGGAAAGATGTCTACATGATGAGTACATTTTCAGTTTTATTTTCTGTCTTCTGCCTGAGTGTTTTCTAAACACAAAACACAAAGCTTGCTTGGGAAAAATATGTTGTTATGCTAAAAGTGGCTGCACAGAAAAACTTCAAAGTACTTAAAAGGTTTTATAAAAAGTTTAGGAAGGAGATTAGTTGTTCTGTTGAGTATTTGCATTAACTTTCTTGCCTTTGCTCAGGTGAACTAAGATTGTTTGGGGTTCAGAAAATGTGTGCCCTAAATGAAGTATACTCATGCACTTGACTTCTTAGACACCTTTAGATCACATCTAACTGGACTAAATTAACTTAAAGAAGTACTGGCACACCTTCTGATATAATTACCAATCGTTGCAGTATTGCTTCAGAAAGAAGCAATACAATTTTCATCCTTGTTTCCATACCACAGTGAAGAGCCTTCATTCACTACCTTTTGTGATATGTTCTGGGTGAAGGGATCTTTCATCTACCCAGATAAATTATGACCAGCAATGCAGGAACAAGGGGTCATGATTCTTAGATGCCCATATCTAGAAATCAGAACACTCAGCTGGGAAGTGGAGTCCTGTTTCTATGGTAAAGTCTGCTCCTCTTTGCCTACATAATTCTTTTTTTCAACCTAGTGATGTAAAATGAGAAAATAATTTATGTAAACTGTCTAATCCTGTCTAATCCAATAGGTAGCTTTTACTGAATAGTACAGGGCTTCTTAAACTGACCTAAGTGATTTTGCTCTGAAGAGGATGCATAGCACTTTTGTGCTCCATTCCAGAGCCACTGGCTCACATTAGTGTTGCCTGTAAAGTGATGGGACAATAATATCTCACAGTGAGACAGCTGTTTCCTCAAGGGAAGTCAGATCACGAGCTGCGTAAACTGTCTGTGGGGGTGTGCAGAGCCAATTGTACTGATGGAGAACAAGGGATGCTACACACTTTCACAGAGGAGATGACTGTGCAGAAAGTCTTTGGAAGACATCAGCAAGTGATGCTTGTCTTCCACGGATTTGAACCTTGATGAATTTTCCTGCCTTTCCCTTCTTTCCTAGCAGCACTCTGGCATGTACACCATGGAAACTTCTTTAGTAGTCCATGTACAGCTGTGCTCAGCACACACACAGGTGCTTTTGCCTGTACCTTCTGTCTTGCCAACACTGGCAATGTATTTTAAGGGCATTTCTAGCAATCCCACTCGGATGTTCTGCAGCTAAAGGGTGAGTGGAGCCCATCCAGCAAGAACAAGTGAAATTATCCTTGTTCCTCACTGACTTCCTGGTCACTCTCAGCCTTTGAGGAAGAAATCAAAGGGGTCAGTTGAATCATTTAGGAAATGTTTCTGTATTAGCATGCTTATTTTGTTGTTTTGTAGCTTAGCCTGGAAGGCTTGGGCACGGCATCTGGCGTGCAGTGAGGTCCTGCCTTTCCCCCAGTGGTGCTGTCAGATTGCTGAGGCCCGTGGAGGTCAAGAGACTGTCCACAAGGTTATCCAGTGATTCAATACTTCCATTTAAACTCAGTCCCAGCATCTGCTTGACTTTATTTTTTGCTCCGACCAGGAGACTCACTCAAAATTAATTGGTGGGGAATTCAGGGCTAGTTGGATTAAGTAGGTCCTTTTATGTTTGTGACAATAGTATGTCAGTGTTTTCATGATGAATAGAGGAAATCTGGTATGCAGCATCAATCCTTACAAAAAAATTCAGTCCTATTAGGATGATCAAGCTCCAGAAACTCAAACAACACCACATACACAAACAAAGGAGAGACAGTCTTGGGGCTATTCATTGATTCAGTCAAAGGCAAGTTTTCTTTGCTAATAGCCCTTGTGCTTCTGAGGCATTTTTCTGCTGTGACCAAGGTCAGCATAACATGGCAGAAATCACTCTGGTAGGAAAGGACACTGTCAGTGCTGGTTTGTATCTTTCCCTTTTCCTTTTATTGTGGTGTTTTGACCCTGGATGGATGCCAAGTGCCCATCAAAGCCTCTATATCACTCTCGTCCTCAGCTGGACAGGAGAGAGAAAAATATAACGAAAGGTTCATGAGTTGATAAGGGCCAGGAGAAATCACTCATTGATTACTGTCACAGGCAAAACAGACCTGACTTGGGGAAAATTAGCTGAATTTTTTACCAGTGAAAATCGGTGTAGGATAATGAAAAGTAAAACAAATCTTAAAAAACACCTTGCCCCACCACTCACTCCTCCCTGGGCTTAAGTTTATTCTTGATTCTTAGCCTTGACCAGTGGTGGGTGCATCTTGAAGCCAGCTGGTATTGACTATGTTGGACATGGGGACAGAGAAGCCACCGCTAGATCTCCCTTCCACTACCAGAACCTTGCAATGGAAACCCAATACATTTCTAAATATTTGTTTTTAGTCTCTCATTCTTTAAAAATAAAGGTTACATTGAAGTTATGTCTAAAATCCTTCTTAAAGTCCTGAAAACATGAATATTCAAAGTTTGAGAACATAATACTTCTTCTCAAAAGATAGTCTTTAAGGAACAGACAAAAAGAGTACTCACCTTCATTTGTGGGTTTTTTATATTGTTTTATAACAATACACAGCTCTGTTAAATATGGGGTTTTGTTGTTATTCCATCAACAAGCTGACATTGTCCAGAACAAATTGCTGAAGAGAAGGAGCTAGAACTGAAATATTTTTTTATGAACAGAATTTCTTGAAGTCTGCCTTTTAAGCCATTTGACCTTTGAGGAAAACAGGACTTTCAGTCTTACTAATATTTATTTGTTTTTATTTAGTAAATGCTTCCAAATTGTTAGTGTCAGTTGGATATACACAGGAAAGAGTTTTCAGGGATGGGAGTTCCTAAGAAGATGAAGTAACTTGAGGTCATGGGGTGTTTTTTCATCCACCAGCTCTCTCAAAAGAGAATTGCACAGGTTCATCATGTGTTACTAAGGGCATAGTACCTTAAATCAAGAATATTTTTTTCTTTTGGAGGAAGGGCAGGTAATCTTACACTTTGCCTATTGCTGTTAGATACCACCTTTCCTTTCCATCTTTGCTGGAACCAAGAAGATGAGCTCTGTTCTAGATTAATCTCAGGGTGTAAATTACATACACACACACAAACCATGAGAAATCTCACCCCTTTCTATTCTTTCTGGCAATACTCCTCCCTGCCTTCCTCCATAGGTTTTGAATAGTGTGGGCATTTAAAACTCTAGCAAAGCAACACGCAACACAGCACTGACAGTTCTGAGCAGAAAGTGGAGAGAAGTCACCTATGACAGATGTCTGTCATATTGCCTGTTGCTATTTGGAGAGAGACTAGGTTCCTGAAATGATAAGTGTCAAGAGTCTAGGCAGACTATAGCAGAGTTTCTAGGCCTTTGCAACCTGCTTCAACAGAAAGATAATTTTGATCATGTCTTTCAAACACATTTTTACCGGTTTACTTTTTGCCGCAACCGGACCCTAAAACCCTTTGTTATCCTCCTGCTTTTAAGGAGATTTAATTTGGAGGTGTGTGACTAAGTTTCAGAAAGGTAGAAACATCTGAATTTTTTGTGTTCTCAAATGATCCCAATGCATAGACACTTTTCCCTCTTCAAATAAGTATTTTTAAGCAGTTTCTCATTCAACTTTTTACTAGCTGTTTTAAAATGCCTGGGAATGAAATAGTCTGCTTGCAACTAAGTGGCAGCACTTGTCCTGGAAATGAAATTCACATTGCTAAAGTGTTTATGGAATACCTGGAATGAGAGCATATAAATCATGGTCTCTCTATGTACAGTTCAAAACCAGTAATTTTAAACATTGCAGGTATTACACTGAGTTGTGCTGAAAAATAAAGCATGAAGGCAGGTGGGATGGTACAGACAAAATTCTTACCATGTGTACCAAAAAATATCTAATTTTATGTGCACCTAAATAAAGAATATGCTTTATCAAACTTCACTTGTAAGCCTCTTCTAAAAACTTCAAAGATACCACTTATAACAGCACTGAGACATTGGTGGTCTGAAGATCACACACTCACAATTAGCTCTTCATTTAAAAACGGGAAATACAACACCTTAATTATAGTAACAGAAATAACTAAATTTCCATGCAGAATTACTCAGAGTTGAACATTTTTTTCTGTTCTTCTGTTGTCAAAACAGTCAATTACTTCTGATCTTTTGATGAATTTGCTTTTATAGCAAAAAATGCAAGTGGTCAGATGAGATTATAATGATGTCTGTTCAACTGAATTTATAAATTAATGATACATTTCCAGAAATGATGTAGGAAGGCTGGCTTTGTGAATGCCATTCTTAGACGCCATAACCAGACAGAAAGAAATTGTAATTTCAAAGGTAGAAAATAGAAATTGTTTGTCATGAACTTCATATTTGAGACTTTAAAAGAATGAACTTCACTGTAGGCATAAATATATTTTGTTATGGTATTGCCTCAAACAGCATAATTAGTTTATACTTTTGAACTAGAAGGTTCTACAGTCTGGGGGTTTTTTTTTATTCTCCTTATCTTCCATTGTTTTATAAAAATGGACTGCAATTTCAAGCCAAGAATACCTGAAGTAGATTTTCACATGCTGTTCCCAATTGCAGCTAGATAACTGTGTTCAACAGGAGAGTATTTGGCTTCTCACTGTACAGTACATAAATCTTATGCAATTGCTGTTTCAATTTTTCTCTTTCCTTTGAACTCTTGAATGGAGGGAAAGAATTTCTTAAAGAGTTCAGTAGGAATGTCCCATTACAAAACATCAATCATCAAATGCCCATTGTACATGGAAAGTGAGGTGACTGTAATAAAATTGACATAACTAAGCAAGCAGTATCTGACCTTTAGGAGCCAGAACTTATGATCAGAAGACCCAGTCTTCCAAACCTTTAGGAGTTAAGAGTTATCATCTCCCACAAAAAATACCTCAGTAAATGAAGTGCTACATATGAATGTATGTGATAAAAGAGGTGGAATAAATTCTTCCCTGACCCTTAGTACGGAGTGTTGACAGAACAGAGGTAGAGACTGACTTTTGAAAGGAAGGAAAAAAGGAATGTATCTTTGGGTCTAGATGGGAGCAGCTGCTCCCCTTATCTTGCATCAGTGTTAAAGAAGTTGCTGTTCCTGCCATGTCAGCCAAGTCACAACACAGCATGCAATGCTGCCTGCAGTTGATCCAAAGAAAGGGCACAATGGGTACTGTGAAAATGTTGTATCCACAATATGAACATAAATCTTTTGCTTTGTCAACCTGTTTGCTTTTGTCTATGCTCTGTTTTCCATGCAGCATGCTGTCACTACCATATTAGTCTTCTTGAGCTTGCCAGTTCTTCAAGTATTTTGAGGGCTGGTTAGAGGAGAGAGAGACACTGAAAGTTCTGACTCAGCATCAAGCTGCTGAATTAATGCCATTTTTGTACCTGTTTTTCTTTAGTTTCTCCCTCCTTTTCTGTTTTATTTAAGAGGATTCAACCACATACACAACTGATGCAGCTGATTAGTGCAAACCAAAACATTCAATGTCTTAAATTTTAGCAGAAGGCCCTCAGCTATCCCTTGAAGGGATTGTTCTTCCCGTTCAGGTGCTGCATACTTTTGAAAAAATGAGCAACCATAGAGCAGGATGCAGTTGACTTCCATGCCAAGGACATAAATGTTACGGGGTTATACCAGTCTCTTCCTAAAGATTTTGCATATATTTATAATATTGGTCAAATGAAAATGACAGGAATTTAGAACATAGTATTTCCAGAAATCCTTGAGGAAGTTCTGTCCCCACATAATGGAAACAGTACTCAACTATTCTCTGAGTCAAATATGTAAGCTTTTTATCAGGTAATGCATTAAGCCCATACAGAGTAGAGTTGAACTGCATAGGGACTTCCACTGTAAAGTAAAAATTTCAAACAATTCTAGAACAACCTTATAAAAAAAAAATCCCCCCAAAGTTAGATTTTGATGTGTGCATGATATTTATTACTTCCCTTAGGTTATTCTGTTAGAAATAGTCTGGTGATTTAGGATGGCTTGACTACTAGTTTCTGAAGTGGTAAGCAATATTTCCTCATTACTCCTTGATCTATGAAAGAGGATGGAGATGCCAAAGTGAGAAGAAAGCAGTAATAGTTAAATCTTTCTATTCTTCTACCTTGCTCTGAGAAATTAAGTGCAAAGAAAGAAAAAGGGTAGGTTGCCCCTCTATGTGTTTTTGCCTCCATCTGTCTCCATGTTTACAAGGCCTCCACTCCTGAGGTACTACAGAAGGATCTGACAGTTCACATAACAAATTCAGAGAGCCATTTCTGGCAAAGAGTTACTATGGTCCCTGTTTTGCAAACAGGAAACTGGAACTAAACTGCAGAGCAGATCATCCAAGTAAGCCATAAACAGAGCAATACATTAAATTTTCCCTTGGTCCATCAGTAAACTCCTATTTGGAAGAGCACTTTGGGGAGTGCTTATCTGGTTCTCTCTCTCCTTTTCCCCCAAACACACTTTTTTTTTTCATGGAGCACATTACAAAAAGGATCTTTCAGTTGGCCTGGCTTGATAGTGTTTCTGTTCAGGGGCAGATTTCTAAGTTTCAGAATTAAGTATATTTATATCTCACAAACAACTTTATGAACAAAACAAAAAGAGAAGCTAACCATCTTCCAGTTTGTGTTTTTAGGGAATGTAGTTCCAAGAGCTCTTTGAACTTGAGAGCTAACATGCATTTTCTACTCTGCAGATGTTCCAGCAAACTCTAACTCAGCACTGCTTCTCTGGAGTATGGTGTACTGTGGCTTTTATTCAGCCAAGTACAGCATGTCAAATGTCAGGTTGTTATGACAGCAATAAACTTGTGATTCCCTTGAAGCAGATGTTTTAATTTGTTAGGTGTTTTTTGGGGAAAAAATCTGCTTGCATTTAAATAGATGTTCAGATTGAGAGTGGAATTTGCTTGAAAACATCTTTTCCACCTGTATGAAAACTTTTTCAGGAAGGCTTATGACACACGTGTGAAACGGTGTGAGAAATCATCGCAAAGATGGCCAAAGTACAGAAATCTCCTTCACGCCTGAAAGATGACCTTTCTGAAGTCACTTCAGTGTAGCAGTCAGATCTGGATCATGGAGGACCCTGTTTAATGTATCTCATATTGCAAAAGAACACTCAAATCCAGAGTCTGCTGAGGCATCTTCTTCCTGAGGTGGTCCTTGCTGCTGTGAATTAACACCATACTCTTCTGATCTTTCCCTCTTTAGTGTGCTATTGCTTTTATCCCTTTTTGTAGTGATCAGCGAGGACTACAGTTTTGAAGCAAGTGCCAAAAGGAAAAACCTTTGATGGTTTTCAAAGACAGGGAAGAATTATGCACCTGTCTGAGCTTCAGGTAAAGAAGGTTACAGCTGTTGGAACACTATTTCAAATAATTAATTGATCTCACTTTGCAGTGAAATATGTATTGGACCTTACTCTGTCCTCAGTAAATGATAGGATTTTCCTCAGGCATAAATTTGACATTAAAGTTCATATCTTGCCGAAAGCAAAAATTTAGGGAGCAGTTTGCCCCATTAAACAACACATGGACAGATAGACTCAAAAGATCAGTCTAAAATTCCTCTTTTTTCTGGGATTCCATGCTTCACATGTGGTCATTACTGTGTCATATATGTTGACAGTTTACACTTTTTGCTCTAGTTCTTTATATGAGCTGGTGAAGCCCCAGTTGCTGAGGAACACATGCTATTCAAATCTCAGACTTTTTACCTTTCTAAAATCTGGTAACCCCAAAACAAGCGAGAAAATGTAAGCCTAAAGCCAGCCATAGACTTTTCTAGAGTTTCCTTGAAAGAAAAATAAAACAAAACAAACCCCTGATTTGTTTAATGAGTCTTCTCTCTCTGATAAAGTTTTTAGGAGTTCACTGCAGTCCACCTAGGGTTAAAATGATTAAGCAGAAGCAACTGTTCAGAGTTAAAGCCACATCACTTAGCCCAGTGTAGACTGATCCCAGAATCACACACTCAGCAGCATTGTAGGGGCAATGTGGATCCATCAGCAGTGGGAATACAAGAATTTCTCCACATTATTTTATTTGTTGATATCTCAGCCTAGTATATATTCTAATAACTAAATTATGGGCCAAGTTACATGGTTGAACTTTTTTTTTTTAATGTTTAAAAAATTCTTGTGTTTTCTTTTAATCTTAAAACTTCTGATCATTCATACTTGAAAGGAATGGTTAAATCCTGCAGCAACAGCCACAGAGTCAGAATAGCAGAAGCCTTTGAAAAGAAACTTACCCGTTTCTGGTTTTGAAATATGTTTGAAATAAGAATTTGGGTAATCTGCAGCACCAACATTAACTTAAAGGCAATTTACTTTGGAAACTGCATTTTCACCACAAAATATGGCTAATAATATATTTCCAAAGACAACAAACTTGACGAAAGACAGACTTTAAGGAGAGGGGACTCTCTCACTCCTGCTTTCTCCCCTGTGTCCAGGGGTGCTCACACATCTGTGGGACTTTGAGGATTTTAAAACTTTATTAAATGGATGGCCTCCCAGATCCATGCATCATTGCTGTTTTGCTGTTAGAGTGTTTATAATTAAAAATCATGACATGTGACCTTTCGTCCATGGCCACAGCATAATTACTTTCACCTTACCTTATTTATGAATGCAAATCAGGTCAATTTAACTCAGCATTGTGTTTATTCTGCATATTTTTAAAAGACATTTCTTGCCCCAGCATGTCTTTCTTGTAGCCTCCTGCACTTTGTGGTAATTGCAGAGCACGCTGTCATGCTGGAATTGCAGGTATGGATAGTTTGAGCAGTGATGGAGTTTGAGTGGTCTGGAGATGCCTCGGATCTGTCAGCAGCCAAAAATGATGAGATAATTTGAATGGTACAGCTTTGTCTTTGAATGGCTAACAGTACTCCCAAACAAGCTTTAAGGAAACAGATATACCTTGGCAATAAAACTAATTCATCTCCACTGAAGTTATTTATGCTAGTCGAGGCTCTAACTCCCAGCTTCTTATACAAGCGAGGAGACTGCAGGTTTTGGAAGGCTCTGCCCCGAAAACTCATCTATGGAAAGCCATTCTTCATTGTGCCTTTGAACCCTCACCATGCCTTGAGGTAAACTCCTCCCAAGTGCCAGTGGATTAAATAACCCTTGTATGGAGGTACACAGGGACAAGTGAGGGGAATTTCAACTGGTCATTATCAATCACAGAGCACAAACAGCTTGGAGAAGTAATCAGTCTCTCTGTCCTCCACACAAAGAAGTTTACAACACCAGAGGAGTTTATTATTATTGCTGGCCTAAGATCATCAAAGTCATTTTGTTTCATCTTGCACAGTAGTCAGAGGGGTTAAAGGGAGGTTAAACTGCCTAAACAAAATGGAAGCAATTACACAGTGGGATCATGGATGGCTGTTTGCTTTAACCCTCACTGACAAAAAAGGTATTATAAGAAAAAGTTTCCCGACTCTTCACAATCATTAAAAGCATCTGTCTATTTAAGTTCATGCCAAGCTTCTTCACCTAAATCTTTGGGGAAATGTCACTGCTTTAAACACTATCAGCTTCTTCACAGTTCCCCACACAGCCCCCGTTTAGTGTCTGATCTTTCCAGCATTGTCATCACCTTCCAAGCCTCTGTGCAGGGCAGGACTTACACGGTACTAGCGATGTGCCTGTAAAAGCTGTGCCTTAGCTTTTCTACTTAGTGACTTGGCAGGAAAAGACAAAGCTCTGTGGAAGAGCAGTATGATGGGGAATGCAGATATGGCCCATTCCAAACTTTAAATTGCAAGAAGGGGAATTGACCCTTCTACTCCATTCAAGGTTATATCACAGCTGAGTTGTCAAACTTGGCCTTGCCCTGACCTGCATCATGTGAGGGGATGAGATCTGCCCCTCACTAGTTTTGGTTTTTTTCTGTTCCTCAAATATGGAAGGTAGTAGCATAAACAACTTTTACTTGCAGCATGAGAACTGCTATATTATGGGGCTAAATTAAGTCTTTATTAAAGTCTTTATTCCCTGCAGCTCCACTGCTGTTAAGGAGAAAAACACATCAAAGAGTCCTAGGAATATGATGTATTTAAAGGAAGCCTAGGAAAAAAGTTTTAATTCCATAACCAGGCATTGACACAGTGTTTATTGAAACTTGTCTTTCTGAAAGGTGACTAGGGCTTCTACAGATAACCCAAATGAAGAATTGCATGCCTAATTTTATCATTATGTAAGACACTTGCAAAATGTACCCTGAAGGAGTGTTACTGATATTGCTTCTTTATTGATGCGAATCTTTACAAAGTTAATGGTGAAATATTTCTATGATCCTGTGTCACACCTCCAAACATGAGGTGACTTTCAAAGAGTTCTCTGCATCCTGTGAAGTGTTTATCTTCTTTGAGCTTGTTGCAAGTCTTAAGGAAAAAAACATCAGGGAATAGGATAGGAGGAAAGCAGTGCATTTACAATTTGTAAAGGAGCTTGCAATTATATGGCATATCTTCTGTTGGAAAAAAAAACAACCAATAAGCCAAACAAAAAAGAAAACCCAAAAACCCAACATAAAAAAAAAACAAATAAAAAACCCCCAAACAACCTTTCTTTTATAAAGAGAAAGCAATAAAAGCAGCTTGTCCATGGAGCCAAAATATTCAAGCACAAAAAAGATTTAATAGATTCACAGTCATAGAAGGAGGTTGCACAGGGATGAATCAGGCTCTTACTTCTCAAAACATTACTGTAAATGGTAAAGACTAAATAATATTCTTAGACAAATATCTGTGCATCTCTGATAATTAACCACAGCCTGCACATGAAGGAACATATTTCGGTCTGTCTTGCTTCAGATTTAAAGAAATGGAAAGCTGTCAGATTCAATGGGACTATTCTTTGTTTAAAACTAAAGTTGCATTGTGCTATTAGAACAGAGCTTATCATCTGTGAAGACCTGCTTTGAAAATGTTGAAGCTATAGATAAAAATACAGGTAAAGTCATATAAAAGGGCACGGATTTGACTGAGGTTCCGAGTGGATGGAGGAAAAGATTGGCACCTGTCCTGGGTTATACGTTAAAGAAAATAAGAGTCTAATTTTTTTCTGACTTGTCTGAGAGAAGACAGCTTGAAGGCCTAGTGGAAATGTGCTTTCTATTACAATTCAGAAGCATTTGAATTTGAATAGTTAATGCAAAAATGGCAGTTGACTGTGTAACAGCAGTGTAGCATGCCACTTGCTTAATTAAATAAATTTCCTTTTCTTCCCCAAAATTAATAGACTACTGGACGAAGTCATGATTTATGTATCCTCTAATGCTGGCTCCCTAGATGCAAGAAGGACATAAATGTGATAGGCATTGTTTTACAGGCAAGCAGACAACCAAATATGAGAGCACAAATAGGGAATGCTTCCATCGTATAATGAACCTGATGTCAAGATCCTTGGTTTTGTGTCATGTCAGTGTAGTGTAGGGGAGAGCCTTATTCTTTTTTGCCTCCCAAAGCTGGATATCCAAAAATGTGTGAAGCTGCACCTGAGTTAGGAAACCTGCACAAGCTCATATTCAGCAACTTGTTTAATCACAGGATCTTTATATTACATTTCTATCAAAGCTTTTTTCCTAGTACAGACCAAAGATATAAATTTTATTATCCAGAACAGAGAAGGCTACCCTGGAAGGTAATTCAGCCTGGCAGGGGTCAGTGGTGTTTAGTGATGTTCAGGCTGTAACTTATTGTCACTGTCTCACTGCTGACAGCAGAGAAAAGAGCTACTGAATTGCCCTGCATCTTCCTGTCATAGCTGCACCTCCTCCTGCTCAACCCACCTCCTAGCTGCTGCCTTGCTTAGGTAAAGGGCCACTATAAATTACTGTGCTGTATAAAATAAGCTTAGGTCAGAATAGGATGCACCATAAAATGCTGTTGTACAGGATAAAGCTGCTGGCAAGAATCAATTCTTGAGGCAAAGAGCATCTCTGAAAACCGTACTTGAGTCTCCCAAAGATGAAATTTCCCAAACTTTCACTGAGGGTGGCTGCTGGATGTCTGATGCTGCAAAACTAGGTTACTCTCAGCAAACACTGAGTGTTACTGATTTTCCTGCTCTGTATGAGCTGGACATCCATCTTCTGTAAGCAAGAGATCAGAGTGGTATGCTGCATTCAGGATGAGGGACAGTATTTTTGTCCTTTGTTCTAGCACCAAGAGGATGGATTTATTTAGCAGAGAAAAAGAAGGAGTCACTTTTTCATTTGAGGTCTTTATTCCTGGGGCATACTAGCTTGCGCAGAGAGGAGAGATGAGACTTTTGGATTGCTCCCCAATAATTTGTTGGGATTTCATTCTTTCCCCTTAAATGGGCAAGGAGGATAAGATAGATAGATATTTTCAGGGCACTGCTTTTAATTAACAGTTTCAGTAGCAGCCCTTACAAACAGCCAGTCTGGGTTACGATTTCTGATCTCACTTTCTCTTTAGAAACTCTGAGGCCAGCCGATCTTTTTCTTCTTTTTCTTTTCTTTTTTTTTTCTTTTTATATTTTATTTTCTTTCACAAACCAATTCCAAAGGATTCCTAAACTATAAAAATGAAATTGCTCCCTATAAAATATAATTGGAGCTGCATTGTAGTTCAAGTGACAACCAGATGCTGGAAAAGAAACCAACAAACTGTCGGTCCAATTATATAAGTTTCTTCGTACTCACTGCATGAAGTCTAGTCCAAAAGAGATTTGCTTCTGCTAAGATCTTGCTGGTAATTTTTATTCATTCTTAACAGCCTTTTTGATAGCTTTTCTCCTTCTGTATCTGCATGTTTTCTCAATATACAGACACTAAAACTCATGTGTGTTCTGTAGGCTGGGAAGCAAATCCAGAAGTGCAGTAGGTATGAGAGCAGTTTATAGAAAACCAATAGTGGCAATTACAGGGGCTGTATTCTCACCATCCCTTAAAACACACAAGTCACCCACCAGGTCAATGGATTTCCACCCGTGTCTAATAAATGCAAATTAAAGAAAATCAAGTCACTTATGTTTGCAAATCCCCATCTTTCTATTGAGTTAAAAAAAAAGTGGGGGTTGCCTGCTAATTAAATACTGTGGGGTTTGCTTTTGTGTTCTGTGAAGAATTCCAGTCTCTGGCTTTGAGTGGCTGCA
The DNA here is from genome assembly GCF_020740725.1 of Corvus hawaiiensis. Taxonomy (NCBI): domain Eukaryota; kingdom Metazoa; phylum Chordata; class Aves; order Passeriformes; family Corvidae; genus Corvus; species Corvus hawaiiensis. Next base: position 71,450,461 of record NC_063216.1, on the reverse strand, counting down.
CAATACACCTAAACTCTGTTAACACTTACCTAGTTACCTAAGCTGAAAACAGAGTTAGAAAATTTGCTTACTTCCAGCTAGTGGCAACAAGCTGAGTAAAATGGTTGCCCTGGCATTTTTAGCATCACTGAGCCAGTGGAAATTTTTTTTTCCAAAGACTTAGAGTTTGTGTGTTCAGCTCCAGCATTGAATACAGGTATAACAGGATGCAGCTGAAATGGAGATTTTTGGACTTCCCACTGTCTAACCTTGTCCTAGTTCCTTCCATTTGGTCATGGTATGAATTTGTTCCTAGACCAAGGTTAGTGAAAGGGGCTGTAAAAACTAGACTCAATTTAAGTGCTGGGAAGATTTTGATGAGAGGAAACATTGGATAGACACAGCATTAGGCTCCTGCTGCCCAAGCCCAATGACAGTCCAAATGAAAGCAAATATTCTTCCTTCAAGTGATAATTTCAAAGTTACATTCTTCCAAAGTTCAATAGACACTATCTCTGTTTTCAAATGTCTGAACATTGTGATAGATACTCTATTTAGTTATATAAAATCCCTGTTTTCTTAGTTTTTTTTTTTTTAATCCATGAAATCTGTTAATGAAAGTGTTTGTGTATTACAGCTTTTTGAGCTTCTGCAACAGAAATATTGACCCACATTACATAAGAAAGTATGTTTATTTGTTTTGAACCTCAATGCCTCCTTCTGTTTCTTGCAGGACAGCACTGTGCAAACGACCAGGCTTCTCCAACAACTGCTATTACCTAAGGTCAAAAATAGAATATAAAAATTTAGCCTGGAATGCTTCAATTTGTATTTAGTGAATATCAAAGTTGTTTCCGTATTAAATATTTCTTGTACCACTGCATTAGAAGCAGTTTCAGAGTGCTTTACAGGCATAGTCAGAGATGAAGAGCTGCGCAATAATTCAGTTTTAAGGTGATAAACAGATGAGTAATGGTCGAATGATTGGAGTCCCAAAGCAGGTGTCACTTCCTGTGCCTGTGCTAAGCATGTGTGTGCCCTTTGCAACCACTACTCTTCAGAGACAGCAGCACAGTTTGCTGTGATCAGTGGGCAAGTTCACAGCCCTTTGGAGAGCTCCGGATTCCCTCCTTCTCATTAACAGGGTACACACAACCCTCTTGTGTCTCTTGAAGCACACAGAGATGACCACAAAGTCTTTCAGTCCCTGCAGGCCTGGAATAACAATTTTTACTGAGAGAGGAGAAAATGTTAAAAATGGGTGAATGTAAAAAGAGCCTTTGGATGTTTACCTTGGGCTGCTTCAGAATGAACTTTAACAACCAGGACTGGAAAACCACAAACATCCAGCTAAGAATGAACAAAAATCAGAACCACTTGCTTTCTGGTGACTGGGGTGACTTGATATCTCCTGTCAGAAGTAGCATTAAAACAGAAAAAATAATTCTAAAAAAAAGGACAAAAAACAAAGAAAAGGAAATAGCTTTGAATGGTCAACAGTGTATGTAACAAATCTTTGCAATTGGTTACTATCTATATGATATACACCATCTGCAGCATGAGGTGTAAACAACCAAAAGCAAAATCAGGAATGTATTTGCAGTGTTTTTAACAGGACTTCTGGAGTATTTTTTGATTTAATAGTTCTTAATCTTTGACCAGAACAACTGGTAACCAGCAGTGCAGACCAACCTAACCAGCCGCACCCAGGGGATACTGCAACACTAACCCTATCAAATACTGGCACTGGAAACATATTGTGTTTCCAGACATACATACCCTGTGTTCCTATCTCCCTCCAAAACTGTGTGATATTGGAGCTATAACACATTAAGCAATGTGACATACTCTTCATGTCTCTGCAGAATTGCCCAGTGTGTCCCTGGGGATACGTCTTCTGTAAAACTCCCTCTCTTGGTAAGGGTGACTAGGGATCCCTTTGGGGGTTGGACTAAATGATCTTTAAAGATCCACTCCAACCCAAATCTTCCTACGTTTCTAAGCAAACGAAATCAGAGAACTCAGAATATTCAAAGCACAATTTGGGATTTCTTTTTAGGGTGACAGCATCAGCACCTGCATCTGATCTGGGCTGGAAGGTTGAAATTTTTATGTGGAAAAGGATCTTGCTTGACAAGATTTAATGAACATTATGTTTATTTGCTTAAAGTCTCAATGGTGAATGGTGAATATTCTTTTGTTTGTCTTTACTGATTCCAAATGCTGCTACTATCTTCAGTTTTCAGGCACAAACAACTATTTGCTTTGATATCTGTAGATCTAAAAAAAAATGTCTCATTTATGCTCTAATGGTTCAGAGGTTTATATTGCAAATTATTTGGGGCAGGAATTCCTTGGTGTGTGTTACATCTGAGTCTCTGAGGACCCTAGGTCCCAGTGTTCAGTGAAAACAATTGGAATATAATATTTTGCTTAACTGGGTTTTGGATGAGGCTGTCTCGCTCCCTGAAACGCAAAATACAAATAGAATTCATAATTTTTTCACTCACCCTTTCCAAGAAGGGCCTATAATCAGAATGTTCTTTGTCTTAAAGTCAGACATAAATTTTATGACAGCATACATGTCAGAGAGCTTTGCACATAGACATGTTTCTCTGTTGTCAATAGTGGTTTGTGTCACAGTGGGAAATTTGACTGCTGTCTTCAACACTCAAATATAAGTGGCAGAATCACAATTCATAGTCATAATTTTATGAATAAATTTACCTTTTCTTCAGATCTCAGGGAAATTATTTATTTTGTTTGGACTGAGCACCAGCTCTTTTGGATGGCTTATATTTAAATTCAAGACATTTCATTCATATGCAAATATTGTGCCAGGGGCAAGTGGAACAAAGTAGCTGACCTCCTGTTTTGCTACCCAAATGCTGGTCCGTGAGGCCATGTTTCCATTCCTACATAACAAAAGTGTTTCTGTAGCACTTGTTTCAGAAGTGAGAATGCCATTCTCCCACTTAAAAAATACCTGTATCCTTCTCTACATTCTGATATGAACTACACGTCATGGACTGATGACAATCCTTTACACAGGTCATCCTGAAATAAACAGCTTCTGAAAGCCACATCCTTGTCCTTTCCATCCCATAAACTCATAGTGTAGCTCAAACACAGAACAACAGAAATATAATATATAATCAAGATGGTTGTGATCACCATGAAATGTAACAATATCTCGGTATGAATCTATCCGGGATCCATTTTTTTCCCCCTCAGACATTCACAAATGCATCAGATAGAAACCCTTTCAAGTGTTTGCCAAGTGCATATAAATATGAACAGCTGGGGCCAGGGAGGGAATCTTTCCTTTTATTTTCCCCTCAGTTATGCATCAGTATTTGATTGGTTTGTTTATCTGGTTTGGGGCTTTTTGCTTTGCTTGTTTGTAGATGTATGAATTTTAATGAACAGAGCACTCTGGTATGAACAAAATAATCTGGAGACAACACAGAGCAGTGGTTAAGAGACAGTGTTGGTGTTCAGGTCGTTTAGATCACATTTCAAGTCCTCTCACCTTTGAAGAATCTCTTCATTCTGTTCTAAGCATATGCCCATCACCACTCTTCCTCTCATCTCTGGTTTTGCTTATCATGTTTTTGTCAATTCTCTTTGTCCCTACTTTTTGCTACATCTTGTTTCACTGTTCAGCCCTTTCTTGCCATGCCCAGCTGAAGTCTTTTAACCCAAAAAGGTATAGAAAAGGTCAAATTTTCCATAACCTAGGGTTTAGGAGACCACAACAAAATTACCAGATAATATACCTTTATTTAATGAGATATCTTCTTGAACAGTCAAAAAAAAAAGCATAATTTGAAGCCCAATGCTACTGGATTTTGAACCAAAAGTGGGATAAAGCAAAGGAGAAGAGCCTTATCAGCTGCACCCTCAGAAAATCTGATTGCACTCTGCTGGGAGGATGGTTCCCTTTTTCTTTCCATTTTTCTTATATTATTTCCATAAATGTCTACTGATGTCTTCCACAGAAAGGAACTGGGCTCTTGATCTGAACAGCTATGGCAGCTTTAAAAGTTTTAAGTACAGAAAGATTAGAGGAAAAAATGCAATGATCAAGGTGATGAAGACATTCTATCATCATTAAATAGCTATAGGAAGAAATCTTGCAAGAAAAACAAAGCAAAGGGAAGAAAAATTACAAGGGTCCACCAGAAAATATTCCAGTTGTCTTGTCACATACCCGGACAATGGTTTAGACTTATTCCTGTCAATACATTTCTTATAAAGAGACCAAACTGAAACACAGATGTCCCATCTCATCAAATGTATATCATGACTGGCCTTAAGCCATGCTGGAGTCTTACTCATAACTGATTGGGCATTTCAGAAATCCCTGTGTCTCAATCGGAACAAACAGCTTTAGGGATAAGAATGTGCGTGACTGGGAGCTGCCCTTCAAATACTACTGCTGTTTTTTTCTTACAAAGTGTTCATGTGAGGCCAACCATAGCCTGAACCTAAAGTCAGAGTACAGTTAAAACCTGGAAGTCAAAACCTGCACAGCCCTGACAACGCTGTGCCTGGACTGTGGAGTTCGATTTCACAGTACTTTTTTGAATGATAGTAGGAAAATATATTGTTTTGCTTTCCCTGTCTTTGCTGAAGAGTATTAGAGAGAACTTGTTCTCACTCCCACTCTTCGGATAGGCTGAGCCTGCAGTACACAGCTGACTTAGTGCCACCTATGACTTCAAATGTCTTACAAGAGGTTATACAGGAGCAGAAAACCTTTTTTTTTCTTTTGTTCTGTAGTAACATGATTATTGGGGTGTACTTTTGTAACACAAATAGTGCTTTTGAGGGGATAGAAAATGCCCCAGTAGGTTTCTCTAATCCTTCTTGAGAGAGACATCCTGGGGCAATCAACTCATTTATACATTCTCTACATTTTTCCCCTTTTTGTTGAAGAAAAGGGCTGGTTTGCTGCCAAAACCTGTTTAAGTGGTAACCTATGCAATTCATTCTAAAAACACTCATTTATCATATCCAAATTAATCTTGTAACAGGATAGCTGCTCTTATTTTCATTGTTATTTTGCCCTTTGGATAAGAGATCACAAACACATAGATATCCAACTCAAAGCTTCTAAAAAGCATATATAAAAGAGGGAAAATAGGAATGACATTGTTATAATTATGAACAGAAACAAGTAGCCATACATCTTCATTTCTCACATATCACATCTATTAATAATAGAATGAAACGTAATTTGTGCTGAATATTGCTCAGAGTCTTGTGCCAGCAGCATAATTTTTTTCAATCAGATTAGTAGTTGGAAGGAAAAGGCTTTTTTTAAACCCACAGTAAACACAATTTATGCAAAATTATTAAGATATGATATATTCCATTTTGTTCTGGAACACAGAATGCATTTTGACATGAAAAATGATATAAACAATGAAGAGTTTGGTATGAAACTACTGTACAGAATTTTAAAACCCTATATGCATGGTGTTGGGTATAAAAAATAATATCTTGGCACTGGCAAGAACAGCTTGCTACAATGAAAAAGTTATAGATGTAACTTTTTTACTGCAAGCACGCAGCCTTTTTAAACCTATGCCTTGTAAAAGCATTGCAGACAAATTTAAACGAAGGGTCGAGGTTTCTGTGGCAGGTTCGGACTCTCGATTCTTCCTTTTTTGGGGGGGTGGGTGTAAAATTTTATGGGTTCTGCTCACACACTTAGAGGCTTTTCTCTCAAAGGACTTTCTTGTAGAGGAACACACTGCAAAATGTGTGATTTCTGACACCTCTCCTGTTCCCAGCAGCACAGGCCTAAATTTATGTTCTCTGTCCTGCATCCCACTCTGCAGGGACATGAAGAAAATAATGTTTTATTTTTCCTTCATTTCCCCACACACCCCCTTTTCCCTTATGTGCCAACATATCTCTTCAAACTGACTTTCCTTGTCTGTGGATATTGGATATCTCTGTTTTGGAAAGATGGTCCATCTCCTTGCATAGTTGAAAGGGTTGGAAATTGTGTTTTTTCAAACAGTCTTGAAAGTAGGAAGAAGCATTCACCTAACCCACTAAACCGTGATTCTTTCCACTGACTACAATGAGCTTCAGACCAAGACCTTAATCGTCAGTCTTCGTTGTTAATTTCTTTAATGAATGAGTTTCCTCACAAAGCTGGGAGTTGTCATTCTTTAAACAGTTTATGCAAACAAATTTAAGCTCACGGATTTTTATTATTTTTTTTTTAAGTGAGAATTTGCTTTCTTTCTCCATCACTGTCTGCTCACTGGTTTGTCTGTGATGGGTCGCTGAGGTCAGTGGTACTTTTTCTGCTCCATGAATGGAATGACTCAAGTGTTTGAAAGAGACTAATGACTCTAATAGCCAACAAAGGATGAATTTGCTTATGTATAAACATCTTTGTTTGTGTGCCAGTTAGGACATTTATGCCCAGTACATCTATTCTTCCAGCATAGGTGTATGCAAATTGAAATAAAGCTGCGGGGGAAATGGCAAATGGAGCTTGCATTTTAGATGGGGAGACTTGGGAGCAGCCCAACTCCCTGGCGAGGGAGACGGCATGGTACAGTAGGCGCCTCCGGTCCCCCTGTCTATGCTCTGGGTTTCCCACAAAAGAAAATTGCTGCAGGTCCCATCCAGTCTGCATGTCCCAACAAGTCCCTAGTTAGGGTGTTTGGAGCAGTAGGACTCCAGGGCACAGCACCACACAGGCCCACAGGTCACATTATAATGAGCTGGAGATGATCAGAGAGATGCACTGGACAACTCCAATTCCCGAAAACAGCTTGAGTGTGTTTCTGATGTGCATTAGAAAAATAAAAAATAAGCATAAAAGCAAAAGCCTTTTAGAAGTCTCCCCCATACCTCCAGAGCTGCAAACGCTGTAAAACATACTTTCCTGTCATAAGGGTCTGCTTTTCAGTACTTTCTTCTTCTTCTTCTTCTTCTTCTTCTTTTACTTCTCTCATCAGAAAATGACCACAGAAACCTTGTAATTTGAAAATATCATCAAAATAGACATGCTTCTGTGGAACACTTTAGTTTAAATAGGCTAGCACATATTGACTAAATTGTCTTTGGGTGAAAGTGTTCCAAATACATGCAAAGGCAACCCTTTTCCAAAATCATTTTTCAATCTCTTGGGGGTTATTTTCTTCTGTCTTTGCATAGTTGGAATTATTTGTGTTGGTTTGTTTGTTTTCTCAGACATCTGATTTCTTTTAATAACTGTATCCATGCAAATGTTACATTAAAAAAGAAAAGAGGATATATTTTTCTCTAGACCAAAGACTACATTGGGGGAAGGGGGTAAAATTAAACTTCAAATTATTGCTTCATGTTGGAGGCATGAGCAGCAAACAAAAAACTAAACATTTTCTACTGAAAAAAATATTTACATTCATTCTGCATCCAATGCTTTCTGATATGTCTTTGTCACATAGCATGCTTTCTTGGTAAACCACAAAGCAGAAGCTGGAGCTCCATAGCTCACATCTTAGAACCTTCTAGGGCTCCTAGGGCCAGACAAAGCTTTTAAGAAGCAAAAGTGGAAGCAGCAGTGAAGGACCTGCTCAGGTGACAGCATCCCATACCCAGGCCCCCCGCAGGCCATCAGCTGAGGGCAGCACTGCTGAGGGCCTTTGCAGAGAGAAAAATGATGCCCATTAGTGCTTGAAGTCAAACCTGCCACATCCTAAGGTCTGCCTGAAATCAAACATCTCTTTGGAGCCTAGCACAAGCATTTTCAGAGATAAGCAAGAGTGCCAGGAGCTGGGACCACCATCTCCTCCGGCTCGTCAGGATGTGTGTCTGCCTTCTTAGCATATCCAAGCTAGTGGGCTTAATGCTCTGGAGCCCAGAGCTCCAGTCCAGGGGAAGATTAATGTAGATATTGCCATAGAATATCTTTTCTCTCTTCGGTAGTGGTGATTCCAAGCTTCCACCCACAGCCTGCTTTAATGACAGTACTGTGGAGGACAGTGACGCCCACAGTTTGGTACTAAGTCTGTTGTCAGCTCTCAAAGTTTCTCACAGAGTTTAGCTCAGCTATTTAGGGCTGATGAGATCATGCTGTTTAATAGACCAGAGACCACATACAGTTGATATACCAGCACTTTGGAGAACCACAGTTTGAAAATCGTTCAGCACAGCTAATCCCAGGACTTGATTCTGGCAGGTAAGATCAGTCACTGGAATTGCTCCTGTCTAAGAGGTGCAAAAAGCCTTGACTAAAGCAGTATTTTCTGGATTTACTTCTGTAACACTATTATGACTTCATTGATGCCTGCAGTAATGTATGGGAATGAGAGAACAAAACCAACCATGATTACTACAGATCTTGTTTTTGGCATCGGTGCTTTCAGAAATGTACACTTCTTGTTCAGCACTTGCTCTCAGTTTCTCTGAAGATGTCTCTTTCCTGCAAGCCTCTTCTGTGCCTTGTCTGTCAATGAATGGAGCTGTGAATTCCCCACAAGCAGGGATCTATCCCTCCTGGCTGAGTGGATATTGTTGACATTGTATAAACACAAAACTATGGGAGTGGTACTGTGGTATAGGTGATTTCTCACAGCTTGCTGAGAGTGGTTGGTCATGCTGGGTGTTGAGAGAAGGGGGTCTGGCTGACCTAATTCTTTCTTGCCATGTGTCAGTGAGCCTCATGGATGTTTCTGCAGCAGGATCAGTGCAGGTACCTGCGCTCCTGTGAGTTTGCTTGCAGAGGTGTCAGGGCTGGGTGTGTATAAAGCCACATAGCCACCGTGTTTGCCTAATGCTGTTCAGTGCAGATCCCAGCCAGGGCTCAGATTTGTGGCTGGGCTTGGAGCCTGCAAAACTAAGGATCCAGTATTTGGCCGGCATCTGTCTGTGTATTTATATAATGACAGAAAAAGCAAATTCCTTACAAGCAACTATGAGTCAAAACAAAAACACTGTGAAGGTCAGCTGAGCACAGCAGTGAGAGGATGTTATCCCAGCCACACGTTCAACTCTTAAACTGCCCGGCCAGCCAGAGGGACTCTTGGGCAAAAGTCCTGAGAAGATGCCAGCTGGGAAACCACCCACCGACACCCAGCTGGCTTCTCAAAACAACTGGAGCCTCAGTCTTTGACACTCTGCTCCAGGCACAGCTGCAGGGCATACCCAGCCACAGAGCAATACCAAGGGCTTCTCATCAAGTTTTCCAAGAGAAATACGGCACATGGGAAACACTGTTACAAATCCTAATTTTTAAGGATTTCCTTTTTTTTTAATAAGACAAACAGCAACATATTTAAGGCTAAATTTTCTTTTTTTTTTTTCCAAGCTAGCTGGCATAATATTAATCCAGTAAGTCAAACTCTGTTTTATTTCTTTTTTTTATAAGTGTATTGGTTAGCATCTTGCTTTCAGCCAAGATACTATAAACAATTCACAGACACAGATCCAATCCAGAGTTAATTAAGGTTGATCAAAGCTTATGTACAGCTCTCTCCTGAGGATAAAAAAGAGGATATGTGCTGAGGATAAAAGCAGAGGTCTTTGTTAAGGATGTGGTGGCCTTGGACATATATATCCCCTCCTTATTTGTTTGGAATTAATTTAGTTTCATTATAACCTCATGTCTATAAACGCCCTTCCATTAAGTAATAACAATCTCTATGGAATTCTTCTTGGAAAAGTTTTGAAGCTATCTGGAGGCATTCACTATAAATGCATATTTCATTTTTAGAGATGTAAATGTGTTTACTCTAGTAATTTTGAGAAGTTACACTGCATTGTGATCACTTTTCTTGTAGGAAGGCTCCAGCTTTGACCAGTTCCATTGAGTTAGGCACTGTACAATGCCTGGAAACTACAAGACAAGCAGGAAATCCTGTGCACATTCTACCAAATGATTGTAGAGACATCAGGGCTGAATCTAGAATTAAAATCTAAAGTTCTGGCAATAGGGCTATCTGCTCACCCCTCCCTCATCCATGCTGAGTCAAAGCCTCCGTTAGCACCAGCCACCAACACTTGTGTTTTTCAGGTGGATGATGAGAACCAAACCCACTGAGTGGAGGAGAATTTAGCAAAGAGCAGCTGTTGCAAATAATTTGCAATTTGCATGCTACATATTTGCCATTCTGTTCAGAGAAAGCTAAAGAAATTAAAATCTGGACTTCTAATAATACCTTCATTTGTTCAATGGCAGACAGAGTAAGTTGGTCAGTGACCAGTACGCACAAGCTTTGTCTCTAAACTGGGTTGCCTTTAATAGATATAGACTAATAGATATAGACTCTCTCAGTGCAGTTGGTAGGGCACTTCACAGTCCCAGATAGCAATTTTAAGTTGTTTTACTTCCTCACATTTGCAGGAAGCATTGCCAGAAGTCAATAACCTCTGCATTACTGCCTAACAGGTCCTAAACAGTGCTCACCTTTATGACCCTCAGACCCTTCTGGGCCTAGAACAGGTTTGTTCCTGAAGGGCTGTACACAGAGAACAAGCATTCTCTACTTAGGGGAGTAGTTTTGTCTGTGAGGGCAGAATCTGGCATGGAAAGGCCCTGTACCCCGTCCTTTGACAGGACAAGCTCTCATGTGCAGTAGCCCACAAAAGAGCTCTTTCATGTTACGTATGACTATGTAACAGATGCTTTACCCTAATAAAATGCAGATCAGGTTCTGTTTATGCTTATGTGTCAGGAAAACTTCTCATTAAGTTGGTGTAGTACAAAATTAATAATTTTGGCTAAATATGGTCCTCTCGTAGAAATGGAAAATGGAAAATCCTATATCCAGCCTTGCTCACTCCTCATGAATGGGGCAGGAAACCTCTCCAAAGACAGCAAAATTGGTCCATTTTTCTTTTATGCCCATATGCTAAATTACACAGACATATATTATGCTTTTCTTTTTCTTCACTTTTTTTCATGTGAGTTTTGCCAATCTGGTGGTCTTCAGCACAAAGTCTCCTTGCCCTATGGCAGTGGTAGTTCCTCAGAGAACCTTCATCATGTGTAGAGGTAACAAAGTACTCTATTCCTACTATTAAGATTTTACAATATTCCCCCTGAGGTCTTGATCAACATCACCAGACTTACTCCAATCAGCACATGGGACACTGAAGGCCATCTCTAGCCCAAAGCAGAGTTTCCATTTGGGAATGGAATATGATTTTGAACTGGGAACCCAGAGCAGAAGGATTTTAATTTCTATTGTTCTTAGCCTTTCATTGGTCTTCAATAAGTTTTACTGTCAAGCAGAAAAAAAGATTATAGAAAAGTATAAAGCAAAATGTCAAATTTTATTGCCTGACAGGTTTTATTGTTGTAATGGGAGCTGATCAAATTGGTAATGGGTAGAAGCCTTGTGCTCACAGTTACTAGAGAGACAAAAGTATTGGTGAACTTTGTGTTCTGCCTAAAAATCACTCTGGGCTATGTGGCTACTATTTCATGCTCCTCTATAGAAATAAAACTTTTTCCTTAACTGTTGAAGCAACAGAAGTATTCTCCTCTTCAGTGAGGAAAAAAAATTAGAAAAATTATTCTTTCACTTTGTTGACAGCAAATCTTAAGTATTTAATAAATTGTAAGTATTTCCCTTAGGTTATATTTAAGGAAATAAACCAACTCCTTGTGCTTGGATGAATTTGCAGTTAGAAAAAGGGATTCTGTTACTATCTACTGAAAATAAGTGAAAAAATCACTAGTGGAAACATGACATAATGAAATGTTATGTCAAGTTTCAAATTTGAAGTAGGAGAAAGTGGAATTTTTTCAGCAGATTTTTTCCAGCTAAGTTTTTCAGGGAAGATGGTTTCTGCTGACTTTAAAATTAATTTCTGGTTCTGCTTTCCCTTTTAAATGGCTTATTATCTGTTAGTCCTCTCCTCCATAATCTGCGAGAACAGCTCTATATACATGTGAATTCTTCTGGTGTTTTAATTGGATGTGTCTCCAGTGTGATACTAAAGTCTCTCATTTAGCATCGGTAGTTTAACATCCTTGGGAGCAAAGTGAACCAATGACTTAATTAACTTCCACTTGGGCAGTTATCTGCTCTGGGAACCTGCAGGAAGTATTATTCTATTTGAGGGTGACAAATGAACATACATGAGGTACCACACGCCACCCAGTGGGAGATCTGACAAGAAACATAATTTATTTCATTAGTGGTGCCAAAATGGGCTTTCAAGCTGAAAACCTAAATATGTAGCAGTGTCTTAGGAGAAGAGGAAACAGCATGGGCTTTGCCTTGAATAATTGATTGTGCACAGTTTACAACATATATTTCCATGGGAAAGTTTAAGTTTTGTGTCAGTCTTCATCCATCATACTGTAGGTTGTTAGGTGTCAACCTAAGTGGTGTATAAAATAAAGAGTCCTAAATACTTTTGGATTTGGTAATACTCATCAATTCCATTATGGAAATAGATTTAAAAGAAAATAACTAGCCTTGATTCAGAATTAACTTTGGGGTTTTAGAACATATTTATAATTGCTCTGAGTATTGTAGATTTCAAAACATGGCTACAGTCTCCAACATCCTTGGCTTTCTTCAGATTTATTGTAATTTATAGAGAAAAAGTTAGTGGCAGCCTCTAATTACCCACAGAACCAAAGTTTCCTGAGTGAAAACTTGAGATCAAAGGGCATGAATAATAGCCTTAAAGGCATCTCCCCTTACACAGGCTACTCTTAGCCCCTCTGCTGTCCTTTGGTATAAATTAAGCACCTTAGGATGAATAAAACATGAAGCACAGAAGGTTTAGGTTTCACAGAAGATGAATGGTTGGATTATTGATGGGAAAAGGAGCATGGGAAAGTATAAACCATGTAGATCTAAAAATTTTAAACTCTGTAAGCAATCACCTTTGTTTTAGTAATTTTTTTTTTAATTTATTTTTCGTCATTTTGTTCAAATCCTTTCTGTTGATAAGGCAGCTGGGTTGTTCTGTGTCACTGAGCTGCACTTCTAAGCAAGCTCAGAAGCCTTTCACAGTTCATTCTGTTGATTTCAGTGGGCATATGACCAGGCCATAAAACCACAAGAGCAATCACTGGTTGTTAAAAACCATACAAGCACTTACATTCAATTATAATGAAAAAGGTGCATACCTCTTGTGTCTCATGAAACTCAGACTTGAAGGCTGTTTGATTCCTCTTATATACAGCATGAATCCAGTTCCTTCCTGAAGTAAAGTTCATTGCCTTTCACTAGTGTTACACGTGCTGAATTTAATTCATTTCATATCCCATCATGGTATAAATGTGCATAACCATAGGAATTAGGAAAGTAGGGTCAAAACCCTTTCTAATATAGATGTTTATTCATAGAGAAAGATTTTCTAGGATGAATGGGTACATGAGGCAGAAGCTGTGTGTTTGTTTTGAACAAAATTCTGTATTTGCTTTCTATGAAGAATGTTTTCTTTGAAGGAAAAAAAAAGTACAAAAAGAAAAATCAGTAACTGTTTTGGGAAATGGTAAAATAAAATGTTTCTCCATGAGCTGTGAAAATGGCTGACTCTACATCTTGGCCTTAATTTGTTAAGAATCAAAATCTTAACTCTCTGAAATTTGGACATTTGAAAAGTTATTTGTTTTGTGTTTACCTGTATTGAAGGCAACCAATGAAAGCAGCCAAATGCCCAAATTACTTTCCTTTGTCAACCAGAGAGATGCATATTATAATCATATCTCATTCAATCCTATGGCCCAGGTATCAGGGCAGTCCAAGAAACCCAGGAAAAGAGCTCACATACTCCTTATGCTTGATTAACATCAGGGCTTTGAACAAAGGTCATCTTGTTTCCGGGAAGTTGAGTCAGGCTTTGTCTCTCCTCTTAAGGCTGTTCCACTTTTTATAATACAATTAAAAATTCATTGGACTGGGAAGGGAACCCAAGTGTCTCACATCCCCTGGGATGGGTCTAACCACTGTCTTATACAGTCATTTTCACGCTCTCTTGCTGGCTCAATAAATATTGAAGTATTCTATGCAAAACGAAAGACCCTCTGTATGAGCAATGGAGAAAAAATGCATTCAAAGACTACTGTAGATTGTGATGATTGCAGCAGCCTTGGGGAAGTGGGGACTTCTGCCTTTAACCCTTGCCTTGAACCAAGAAAAAATCTTGAATCTCTCCCTCCTCATGTAGGAGTGTGATTATTTTTGGAAACTGGTTAAAAAATAGAAATTTAAACAAAAAAGTGCACTGCAAAGATCTCATGCCACCTCTCTGGCTTTCCTGATTACAAGTGCAGAAAAAAATACCATTTAGAAAATCATAATGGCCGGATTGGGGATGTGATTTTTTTTTGTTTGGGAAATGTTGGAATTTTGCATAAAATTTTTGTTCAGTTCCGTTTAGGCAAAAAGTCTTTGAGTACCCTAAAAAACACTTCTTCATATTTTTATTTGTTTTCCTTTTAAGAAAATAAATACATATCCAACTAAAGAAATAGAGCAAGAACATCTCCATGCTTTTTCTAAGCGTTTTAATTTTTTTTTCTCAGGTCCATTTATTTGAAGGAAGAGTTGTGAGTCAAATTTTTTTGATTATAGCCAAAAAATCAGGTTTTTTTCCCCTGTGAAGTATGATGGAAAAAGTACCATTTTTCAAGTAGTTTTAATCTTATCTCTGAATAGGTGTAGTTGTGCTTAAATTGTCAGGTTTCAGGAAAACTTTGAGCTCCCAAAGCTGATCCAAAGCCCTCTGAGTAGGTGACAGTCTTTCTGTTGACTTAAGCTGTCTATAGAAGGGATGCTATCTGAGTTAAAACCTACAGACTGAGAAGCTGTGCCTGTGTAATCTAGTTTATTAAGACAGAGGTTTACAGGAAGGAGAGATACCTCAAAGTTATCTTAATATTGCAGAAATTTGATTAATTATGCTTTTGAAGTAAGGGTACTTTTATTTATTGTGTGTGTTGTTTGATTGGCTTTTTCCCCTGCTGTATTATGGATATAACATATTGATGGCCAGGACGCTGTAGAGGCCAATGCATTCCAATCAGTGTGAATGCTCAGAAACCTTTGGCGGTCAGAGCTCTGGCAAACAAAGCCATTTTATAATGCATCAGCACAGACTTCACATTGCCCTGAGGAATAGAAAGGGTAGTTAGTTTAGGCAATCATGAAAAAATAAATCTCGAGGAGCAAATATTCTCACTTACAACAGTTTTCTGACAATAAGGCCATTTCTGATGGGAAGGGAGTTCACAGGTCATTCTTATTAAGTGCTTGACTGATTTATTTTAACACAGCTCTCCCTTCTGCGGGAGCTGGGAGAACTGAGGTGTATTTTCCTCCAGAAAAGCCTGCTAATGCTGTGCTGGGCTGCTGAGTGGAAAGGGTGAGCACTGCTATCCCATCGTATCAATTGCAGTATGCTTCCATCAATGCAGCCAAAATGCTCTGGAAGGGAGAATTCTCCAGCCTGGATCTATTCCCTTACTGCCTCTCCCTGACATCTAGAGTTTGCCAAGTGCCCTTTTAGGAGCAGTTAGGTGGTTGTTGTGCTTGTCCTTGCAAACTGGATAACTCATTCTCTCTACCCACTGCACTTTCCTACAGTATTTATTTAAGGAATAAGGAACAGCCCAATTCTGCCTCTAGAAGATGGAATTTTTAAATTTGTCTTAAAGTATTTGTGATGTTTCTGAAAGCCAGAGTGTACTGAATATTAAAAACATCATACGGGGTAATATTTCTCACTCATATTATAAACTAGATCTTTTGGGACTCCAGCTTCACTTTTAATTACACCATTACCCTAATTATCTTATTAACATCCATCCCTTTGTGGAAGAATAAAATAAAGGCTTTTTTCTTTGCCCTCACAGCAGGTTCATGATCAAATATTCAGAAACTATTACACTAATCGTGACCATTTCACTGTTAGCTTCCACTTTGCCCATCTGTTTGCCCATATCCACTTGCTTCCTGCCATACCCTCAGAGTGTCAGCTCTCTGAGGCAGAGTGTCTCACAGAGCTTTGCACGGTGCTTGTTTCTGATTGGGGTGCGTGGGTGGTGGAACTGTTATAGTGATAAATTTGTTTTCCAGATTATCAGTAACATAATTGCATTTTATTAAGTTGTACTATTTTTGCCAATGCATTTTCTTACCTTATAATCTTGGAGTACTGTGTAGCATCTCCAAAACAATTAGGAGCAGCAATTTATTTATTAATTAAACAGATTGATAAATAACAACTGAAGCAGTTTGTGGACAATAAAGGCAAATGTTCTGTCCTTTAATGATAGACAATCATGAGTTCAATACACTTTGCAGAAGTGAGATAGGAAACAATGAAAAGAGAATTTGATTATGTGTTGTCACTCCATTCTTCTCACTTCTCACAATTAGTTTAGGCCCTTCATCTCTTCATGTCATCCATGCAACACTTCTATACTTGTTTATCACCTTCCTCTTTTATTCCTGTTTTGCAAATGGGAAATTTTTGCAATATTGTTTCAGAGGAAATTATAGATCAGACTAGACAGCCACACTTCCTTTTTCTTTCCTTTCATATATAGCAAGAAGAAATATGAATTGAAACCCATGATCATCAAAGAGGGCATTGGGTTGAGAACACTGGATGCTGGTTGCAGTATTAAAGGAGTACAAGCTGAAAATATGATACAGCTGTGCTGATAGCTTTGTGATTATTTTGAAAAGCTGGCTATCTGCCCCATCTGACAGTCTGTGAACATGGCAAATAATTTAACATTCATGCTGCTCCTGTTTTGGCATTATATGTATGAATCATGTGGTCACCACTTTCCAAATTGATAGTAGATCAGAAAAGAGTTAATGACTAACATTTTGGTCATGACTTGTTCCATTGTTCCATAATAAAAACCATTGTAAAATGGAATACCAAGGCATAAAGGACATTTGTGTCATGACTCATAGGTCATGGAGAGCTTTTTTTTAGTACATCTTAAAGAGTTATTTCTAACTTTGGAAGTTTCCTGAAGGGTTGATCAACTCAGTACTGCTGAATGCCAGGCATGGTCCATGGATTCTTTTTTGACTCCATAGGCTTCTACACCCCCAAATAACCAGTCATTTACTATTGCTTCTATGAGCTGGAAGAGAATATGCAAAGTCTTATTTCACGTACACTTCAAAAGTCTATGCAAGATTTGCAATTAGATTTTCTAAAGTCACAAAATACCTGTTTATTATTTGCCTGAAGTTTGGGTTTGGGTTTTTTTGTGTAGCTGAAATATGTGGGAAGGGAAGCCCTCATTAAGTTACATGGTGAAAAGATGGTTTTTATCCTGATGGCTTTATCCTCTTTGCTCCAGCAAGGAGGTGCAGGCTCTTCATTACACTGACACCATTTGTGTTAAGCAACTTTGAGTGTGAATATCCCCCTGTGGAGTAGCACTCTTGATCCTAAGTCCACCTGGGCACTGTGGTTATGTGCCTGTCGCTTTGGAGCAAAGCTGATACCATAATAAGATGACATGCTGGGCGATTCTCAACTCAGCAGTGAGCCAAATCACCTCACCAGCTCTTCCTCCGTGATTCAACATTTTCTCTGAGCACATGGGTGACCCCAAAAGCCGTCTTGAGATGAGCTTCTCCCTATCAGCATCAAAAATTTGCCCTCTTAGAGAATCATAAGTGTCTGCTTATCTGAATTTTAGCTTTTGTTCTTTTTTATGGCTGAGCTAGCACAAGTTAAAAACAGGGTTTTGTGTGAAGACAGAGCGAAAGTTAGACTTAATGTCTGTCAAGCAAACTTGGAGTTTTCAGGGCAGGAAAAGCACAAAAGGAGAGTGAATACTGATCCAAGTATGGGAGACGTGGTCTGCACCCTCTGTGCTTGGCAATCAGATATGTCATAAGAGCATGAGAGAATATCACATTTACAAACAGGGGCAGGAATAGGTTATCTCTATACCCATTAGTGTAATATCCAATTTCTTCCCTTATCTGTCCTAGAAAGGAGCAAACACAGTCCAGGTTCTTGAATGCATAGAGAACAAGGACATAGAAAATAGTGTCACCAGCCTTCCTAGGCCCCATGGAAGAGCTACTCTGCATTTCAGACTAAATCTTGTGAGGCAATGTGCACCAGCCTCTTCAAAGGCACTGCAGAAATTCAAATACTGTCTCATCACTACCCAAATACTTCTCTGCTTATTTTGTCACACAAGGTTCCTAGCTTGCTCGCTGTTTGTGCAGAACACATGGATACACCTGCCAGACATTTGGCATCAAAGGCATTGTAGAGCTTATGTTCCAAAGCAAATATACAACTGATAGCAAAACACAGCAATCAAAAGCAGACAGTTCTTCAACTTGATGTAATGTAAGAAACATGAATTTGTATGAACTACACTGATTTTATTTTTGTCTTGTAGTGCTATACAAGAATATTCTTTTGATGATAATTTGAGCAAACAAGAAGTCTGTTGAAACTTCTGTAGTTAGAATAGCAGGAATTGGATAACAGTTTTGGCTTGTAGGGTTGTTTGTTTTTGTTGCTGGTGGCAACTGGAAATGTTCACGTTACCCAAAGTGACAGGGAAAAATTGTCAGCATTGCAGCAGTACCCATTGCCCCCCTCCATGAAGGAAAACACTCTCCTTATCCATCTGTGAAAATTCAGCTTTGATTAGAAATTTGCAAAGTCAGTTTCTTAGGATTAATAATGTTGCTAAGGATTGCATGAGGGGCTTGGAATCCTTGATTCAGACTTTATCCATCTGATATACCCAATCTGTTCTACCTCTCTCTAAATAGACATTTACCTGTCATATCTGGGATTAAAATAACTCCTGGGCCATACAGCAGGCATTAGAAAGATTTTAGCATACATAGAAACAGCCTAAAATTTAAGGGATCACTTTAGCTTCCTGCTGTAGCGAATTCTATGTCTGACTGGAAGGTTAATAAAAGGAAATAAGGATTTACAGCTTAGTCATTGAACAATTCTTTGAAGTTGTCTTTACACGAGGATTTTTTCAGTTCAGTAGTTATCTCTGTCAACATTTCCCTTTCAAAATATCATATTAGTGTGAAAATAGCAAGGAAAAAAGAGCAACAAAGCAAAGGTTTTATGACTATAAAATTAATCTCCATAGAAATATGGAATTCCCAGCTGAAATGAGTAAGAAATCAATAAAAGTACGGAAATTATGAAACACAATTGTAAGGGCAGGAGGTCTTGAAGTGCTATTTAGTCACTGTAGTGGGATTTTTTTGTCTCCACACAGCAGTCAGATGAATAAGGTTCTATACTATAGATGAAATGCAATTTGTTTCATCTTCAGCATACTAGTTGGTATATAATTATCATACATACACACATTAAACTGTAATCGGATCATCTTCAAACACGGTTTTGAAACCCTGGTTATACAGTGGGAGAATGAGGATGTCATGGTTTAACATGCAACTAAGTACCATGCAGCTGCTTGCATGGTAATATTAAAAATAGCAGTAATAAGTGTAAAAAAAAGGAAAAAGAGAGAGAAAGAGAACCCAAGACAAGTGATGCACATGCAATTGCTCACCATGCACTGGCCAATGCCCATCCTATCCCCGAGCAGCGACTGTCAGCTCCTGGCCAACTCCCTCCAGTTTCTATACCGGGCATGACGTGCCATGATATGGAATATCCCTTTGGTCAGTTCAGGTCAGCTGTCCTGGCCATGCTTCCCCCTCAGCTTCTTGTGCACCTGTTCAGTGGCAGAGCCTGGGAAGCTGAAAAGTCCTGGATTTAGACTACGAATTACTTAGCAACAACTAAAACATGAGCGTATTTTCAACATTCATTCTCATACAGAATCCAAAACACAGCACTGTACCAGCTACTAAGAAGAAAATTAATTCTATCCCACCTGAAACCAGGACTGGGCAGAATTTTTTATTAATGAACTAAGGAAACAAACATAAGAGGTTATCAGTGATACTTCACACCAGGATAAAAGCTCCAGCTATGTGAACTGCAGAAGCTACAACCTGAGAAAGTACTTTTGCTGTGTTTACAACATAGCTGAGAAGATGATGATGGAATTAGCATTCTAGCATATTTTAGACTCTTGGACTAAATGTCACTTTTTAAAAAGTTAAATGTAGCTTGATATGGCAGTGAATAAAAGGCCTGAAAACAATATATGAACCAAATGTAGCCATTCCGGGAGAGATGTTTCTTAATAAAATCAGTGGCTTGAAGATTCATTCTCAGGAATATCAGAGGCAAGAGTCTATCCAATATACAATACCTGTGAATAGTAATACTCATCAGGGGGATTTAAAGAAGCCGAAACTGATTCATCCAGCACCAAGCAGTTTATCCTGATGATGTTAATGCTACAGAAAGACAACTGGGAAAACGAACTATAGAAAGAATTTGCTAGGCAAGTTAGGAGTAACATTTTTCAAATGTTTTCAGAAGCAGCAATAAATCTTTCTAAAGTTATCAAAGGTATAGGGAAATTTTTTAGATAAGATTAAATGGGTTGCCTGGGAGACACTTAAATATTTCTATTTTCATGTTGCTCCGGTTCCTTTATTGCTGATGTTTTAACCATAAGATTGTGTTCATCTGCTTTTTTACACTTTTCTTACAACTTACTCTCAGATGGGCAAGAGATGAGAAATTATATTGCCCCAGCTCTTTTATAAATTTGTTACTACTGTATTCCCTCAAAATTTCCCAGAGTTCAGATCTTTGAGTAAACTG
Organism: Corvus hawaiiensis; assembly: GCF_020740725.1. Taxonomy (NCBI): domain Eukaryota; kingdom Metazoa; phylum Chordata; class Aves; order Passeriformes; family Corvidae; genus Corvus; species Corvus hawaiiensis. The sequence continues at coordinate 71,429,782 of NC_063216.1, read as the reverse complement.
TGCATCATTTAGCTCCTGAGGTTTTGAACTGAGCAGTACTACTTATATCAGACACCATGTAAATTTAGCAGAAGCTCAACAGGCATGTGAAAAGACTTATTAAAAACATAGAATCTCACTTCGTCTTTTCACAGCAAAACATAAAAAAAATTGAAAATCATCATTAAAATAATACAGAATTTCAAATATTTATAACCTCTTTTTTATTTATATTTTATTCATTAGTTGTAAATGCTCTGAAGTGACCAGCAGCCTTTGACATACTGTCCCAGAAAACGTCGTGCCTTCCCTTTGGGACCATCAGTCCCCTTTATTTTTGGTTATGCCATGCCCCCAGGTTTCACTGTGTCAATTTTCTGCAACTGTTACTCAAGTGACACTTCCTAAGGGAAAATAACCTTCTCAAATGTCTCTCCAAGAATTGTAATTTCTCTAAAATTTGTGTCAGTTTGGACATACAGTTTCACCCACAGTATGACACTGGTGACTGTCTAAGTCTCACAACATATTCTCACTTCATTTTAATGAAATGGTCATTTCTTTTGGTGGCACCAGGTCAAAGTAAGGTTTTTTTTTTCCTGTCTCTACCTTTAGTTTTGGGTCTGACAGCTTATTAATGTTTTCTATTCTCGCTGGAACAAATAGCACCTCATGGCAGACTCATTGCAGCCCTCCACAAGTTAGTCATGCTTAGCATCATTAAGAGCATGACTCCACATGTTTTTTATTAGTTTCCAGGGTTTTGGTGTTTCAGTTTGGGTTTTTGGGTTTTGTTGGTTTTTTGGAGTTTTTTTTGGCACCGTTTTCTTGCTTACCTATAACATTAGGGATAACATCAATTAGGGGTTGCATTCTATACCTGTAATGAAACTGTTTAAAATAACATTAGCTAAATTCTGGCAGAATTTACTATGTAATAGGTTTCTATTAGACGTAGAGCTGGTTTAGCAAAAACATTATTTAGCACATGTGGCTACATGTTCAGCTGCCATATTTTCTGTGAAAGTCATCTCTTGAGAGTCAGAATTATATTCTAACACAAGTATATTTGTCCTTGCGAATTTAAGAATTATCATCTATGTGTGTTTTCCTTCAAGGTGCATATTTTCCTTTGTCATTAGCAGGAATTTATCACTCTTTCACTTAGTTTTGTCTCATGTGGTAATCCCTGTCAATGTTCTTTATTTCACTGTTCACTTTGGGTTGTTTTAAAATATTTTTGCCCTTTGTCCAAGGTGTTTTTGGACCATAACACGACTTTTATGTATCCTTTTGAATACATATATTCCTGAAACATCCTAGAAATTGTGAGGTTGTTTCCTCTAACCAAAAGCCTATCTAGGATTGAATAGTCCCCCTTGAAAAGCTCTTGGAAAATTCTGATTCTACCATCCCATGCTGGTAACTTGGATGATTTCCCACAGTTCTAATCTCAAATGTAGTTCTGGCAATTTCAGTCCTCATCTACCTCAATGAGACCTGATGTTCATGTGTTGGCAACTCCATACCCAGTAACAGACATTGTTCCACTGCATATTTGCCCAGACAGTGTTACTGTAGTTATTAAATCTTTTCCCCTTTTTAAAAAGTTTGAATATGTAATTTTGTACCTGAAAAAATGAATAATTTTCAGGTTCTCATACACTGGAATTGTTTGCCAGATCCCCTCCTGATAGCAATAAATAATGTCTGACCAATTTCATTTTAAAAGCGCATACAGAGTCAGAAAGAGCAAGTTGAAGCTTCTTATTTCCATTGCTTGAGGTCAATGCCTCCTTTTAAGCAGGCTGAATCTCAGTTTTGGTTAGTGGTTAGTGTGGTTAGTGTGATACATGAGCCATTGCTGATCATTTTCAATCACACTACTGTAAATAGACTTTGCCAGAGCCCTTCTTAGAACTTTCATAGAATAAATTAGATTTCTGCTTTCTGGCATAGTAACAATGTATTACCGTGTCTTTTAACAAACCCATCAGTTTTAGAACCTCTTTAAGCTTGTCCTTGATAGTCATTAGATATTCTTTGTACACTTTGACTTAGGCAGGAACATTTATCATAAATGTCCTGGTATGATTTAGCATTGAGAAGAACTTGGAAAACTTTACGTGGCATCAGGCATTTTAGTGATGACTTCAGCTTTATTATAAACTGCACATATACCTAGTTGTGTTAAAATCTAGTTGTGTTAAGATATGTTATGTCTGCTTATGAGTATTCAGATTTGGGCCTAAATCTCTGCTTCTTTTCAAAATTCTAACAGCTCAGAGCTGTTAGTCATGGCTAAGGTTTTGTTTTGTTTTTCTAAAGCAAATATTACTCCGACAGGCTTGAGTATTGTCTATAGCCTAGATGTACAACTTGTATTATATAAACAGCTATGTACAGACTAAAGAAATATATCATTTAGTCCCTGGCCACTTTTTCTGTTTTCTCTTTTCCAGGATAAGCTGGAAAAAGTCTAATATGAGACAGAAGGATTTCCCAGATGATGCACTGGTTCAGGTCTCTACCTTCCTGAAGAGTCTCTTAGGTCATTCTCTCTGTCATTCATTTAATATGTGCATAGTGAATTTTTCAGATGTGTTCTGTAAATCCATTTTTGGTCAGGAAGGCCAGTTTCAATGAGGGTGCACTGTGCTTTGGTTCTGCACTTGCATAATAAGTCTGATATTCCTGGGAAGATTGTACAGTTTATCTGGAGAATGAGCACAGCACACCAAGGCCTCTCATTGCTCATCTTTTAGGAGCTGGTGCTACATCAGCTCAGTGGTGACAGGACATATATTCAGATATACCCAAGAAGACAGCAGGGGAAGCAGGCAGAGAGTTCCATGAATGCCACCTTCTCAAAACTTTGCTTGCAGTTATTCTTGCAAAGGTGATAGGGGAATCACTCTTTTTGCACTAAAAACTTGATTTTTATTACCCCATGGCACTTTTGGGAGGAAATATTGACCCAAGCCTTAAGCAACCAAAATACATGAACTCCGATATCAGTGTTGATTATTCTACTAAAGTTAAAAATGTAGCTTTCCTTCTATGTTTAAATTGAAGAATCTTCCCTCATTTTAAAATTATTAAGATTATCGACTTAAAATTTAAAAGTTTTGTGCTTTTGCTTAGATATACATGTTCAAATGATTTGTGAGTCTCACTGTGTAGGAGCATTTAATGTGAAGCCAGTTTAAGAACTCTTCCTTCCTAAGTTTACCCACCCCCAGATTTATTCAGCTCCTGTAGCTATACTGCTCACAGTTAATCCACATTTCTTTGGCTCCACTACTGCACATGATTGTTTTATGTCATGGGATTTAGGGTATAAGTATACACAAAAACAGATTATTCAGGGCAGCTTCAGAAGCTCCATGGTGGCCAGGAGGCGGCCTCCACCTCTACCTTCAAAAATTAGAGGTGATTGAGAGGGCAGGGCACAGGTTGCATATTGATGACACTATTTATCACAACTTTGATTTTTTTTCTGATGTTTTTAGTCTCCTTTTCAGGTATCACGGTTTCCTGTTAAGGTTACTGCTCTTGCACATGGCAGGTGCATTACTTCTCCTGAGCATAAATAGGATCAACCTTCTAATTCTGCTATATTTTATATCCATATCTCAGAGCCATCTCCACACACAAATGAACAGAGTATCCATCTGTTTTTCAAAGTAAAACTGTAAGACAACTTTTACTCAAGCAATCAGATTTCCCTGATATACATTATTAATTACTATTATTCATTGCATTAAGGTGATACATAGAAATGCCACCCGACAGTAGTATTCCTTCTTGCTACATTTCCATAGAATCAGCAAACAGTTCACACAGCTTTTTGCTCTGCTGCTAAAAAGATGTTACAGAGACTATATCATATGCATTCTAAACACAGGTAACTAAAGACAGAAATTCATACAAAACTCCTAAAAAAATAGTGACTAATTCTTTTTATTACTTAAAGAACTTTATTTGTTGTGAAACAGCCCAGGTTCCAAAGCGTGTTAGTAGAAGACAGAGATAGTTCTTTATTGTTGATTTTTTTAACCATCTCCCTCCCCAGACCTGAAGGCTGTTCACCTCTGGTCAGTAGAAACACAGAGCAGAAACAGAGAAGCTATGGTAACAGTAGGAAAAGAGAATCTAGATATGATTTTCTTTCTCCTGAACTGACTCTTCATGTCCCAGAGACATTGGGGAAACATTTTTCCTTTTGAATAATACGTGAAATGGAGTGTGTGAAGTGTTCTTCCTAAAAACAAATCTAGGGTAGTTTTTGAAAGGGAATTTATTACTCACCGAAGAATAACATCCTTTTAAATATGTCGTAAGAAGCAGCAGAGATGTAGACAGCAGTGTATACACTAAATCTTGTCCTGTTCACCAAGTGTGTTGTGGATACATCACCTTCTGCTAATACAGCATAAGACAGTGTTTAGGCTTGTGCAGATTTTTTTCTCCTTTGACAATCAGTGTTGTACAGATTTTTGTTGTAGCATGAATTGTTGTCACAGAAAAAGCAGAAGAAAATAATTTAAATTATAAACTCCATCTGCCTTGGCCAGACTCCTTAGCTGACTGATGATCTGTAACCCATACTTTTGGCTGCTCTGAGTTGAAGTTTGTGTTACCTCTTTATCAGTACATTAACCTGTCCTGTTCCAGACACTGCTGATATTCTGCTTTACATGTGTATAACAAAGGCTCCCTTCTGGAATGAGAGGTGTCCCAACATAAATTGCTGAAATTAAATTGCAGCATGTCTACTAACTCCCAACTACTGTGAAGGAGGCAGAACCCTCCTTTTCTCTCTAACACAATTTTCTTGGTTCCTGAAATCAGCTTTTCAGCTTTTATCTGATACTAACTGTGGTAATAAAAATTCAAAGTCGGAAGTGGATCACAGCCAACTCTTCCACTTGTGCACAAGATAAGTATGCCATTAACTATGTCTCCTAAAGTTATTTATCTCATGCAAGCAAATGAGTTCAAAGCCTTCCTTTTACTGTTGTATGATTGTAGATATCTGCTGTCAGGTCTTCACTGGCGAAAGCTAGGCTCTTAACAGGGACAGAAGCAGAGTTTGCAGTCCAGTATGGCCCACGAATATAGTTTTTTTGCAAAATAATATGGCAGCCGGTAAAAATGTATGCCCTTTTTTTTCTCTTTTTCCTCCTCACTCTCTAGGTGTATACAAAGCACAGTACCAGCAGCAGCCCTCTCCTTTGCAGGTATGTGTCCTGACATTGTGCTTTCCTCCATCAACTTGAGAGTTCTCAGACACACCAGATGGATCAATGTATAGAATATTCACATTGGTTTGACTTTATAGCATCTCATTTCTTCTTCTGTTTCTCCCATCATCTGGCTCTGTCAGACTTTTTTCTCTTAGAGAATGTATGGGATATAGTACAAGTATCAACTCGATACCATTATGAACCATAACATTCTCCAAAAAGAGCTTTAATTTCTTTTCCCATCACATGGTCTCTGAACTTAGAAAGCAAGGTTTTGGGGATTTTTATCAAGTCCTTCCTGCATCATCTTCCCTTCTGCTTCTGATAAGATTTCCAACTAGAATCCTCAGTGAAGGGTAAATTGCTTCTGCACTGTTTTGTATTGACAAGAGTAAGACTTCAGCAGTGAATAGTTACCGCACAGTGGAGGCAAAAGAAGTAGACCCAGAGGTGCTTTTTGCATTGGTGGCAGAAGTATGAGCTCACACATTTTTACTGTGAACTAAGCACAGGCTCTGTTCACATAGTCAGATGATGCCTAACAACTCACAGGACTGTACCTCAGCCCTACAGCCTAAGCCCCAAAACATGCAACCTGCTGAGTAGCCTTAAGAAGTTCCATATGGCAGAAGAATCCCCTATATATAACTAAACTATCCATGTACTAAGCTACCTGTTCTGCTCCCCAGGCTGTTTCCATACACCCAGAGCTGTTCCTAGGCAGGTAATGTTAGTCCCATTAAAGCTTGATGATCAAAGGAGCTTGCTACACCCTACTTAGGGTGAAAAACTACTCCTGATGGCCTTGAAGATAACTCCATGCCCTAAATCTTTCCATGTCTTGTTTTAACCTCAAATTAGCTTTGAATAGGCCTTTGGTTCTCTAGCTTGCATGAATTATAGAATTATAGAATGGTTTGGGTTGGGAGGGACCTAAAAGATCATCTAGTTCCAATGCACCTGCTGTGGGCAGGGACACCTTCCACCAGATTGCTCAAAACACTATCCAACCTTACCTTGAACACCTTCAGGGATCTGAAACTTCTGTGGGCAACATGTTCCAGTGCCTGACCACTGTCATTGTAAAGAATTTCCTTCTAATATCCAACCTAAATCTGCTCTCTTTCAGTTTAAAGCCATTCCCCCTTGTCCTATCACCACATGCCCTTGTAAAAAGTCCCTCTCCAGTTCCCTTGTAGCCCCTTTAGGTATCAGAAAGCTGCAATAAGGTCTCCCTGGAGCCTTCACTTTTCCAAACTGAACAATCCCAACTCTCTCAGCCTTTCCTCATAGGAGAGGTGCTCCATCACCCTAATCATCTTTATGGCCTTCCCCTGAACCTGTTCCAACAAGTCTGTGTCCTTCTTGTGCTGAGGACCCCAGAGCTGGATGCAGCACTCCAGGTGGGGTCTCACAAACCCCACACAAGGAAACTTATGAATGCAAAGGAAAGGTTTCCACAGAAGGTATCAAAAGTCCATAGAGAAATATGTTCCTTGTAATTTCAGGTATTGAAAAGAAGACCCTTCCTTATTTGTCTGCTTGCATACAGAGACGCCACAGGACAGAATTTTAAATAGCTTAATTCCCAAAATTTAAACCCACAATTAAGGCTTTCCAAGAGGTTTCCAGAAATGGTATCTAAGTTTATTTATCTCCAAATGTAACATTCTATGAAAAACAGTTCTTAGGACACCCGTTATTTCAAACTCAGGATCTTTTAATTTGGTTCAGATGGAGGCACTCAGAATTAATACATGCTTTTGAACATGATGGCACACACTGCACAAGAGCAGATGTGTCAAAGGGACCTATGTAACACATTTCTCAACTGCTAGCAAGAGTATCATACATCAATGATGTGACTGTGAGCAACTACATTGTTTTAATGTAGCTGCTCAGGGATTTTTACCTGTAACATGGTGGGTACAACCCTGATAACGTTAAGCAAGAAAAATGCTTGAAATAACAATAGCAGTAACAATAATAGTATCACTTTCGGTATCTTTATTCCAAATGTTAGGAAAAGATAAATAAGGACTACCATCACACACACACAAAATATCTAGAATGTTTTATAACACAAATCAGTGCAAGATAAAATTGAGGTCAAATGCGTGAGGGAAGAAATAGCGTGCACAGAAACTTGCAAACTATTTCCTAGCCTCCAGACTTGAAAATGGCAGAGAAGAACATGTGGCAATTACAGAACCATTTTTATTGCTTTAAAACAACACAGTTTAATTGGCTTGATATAAACATTGGAGCATATCTCAACTATGAGCAAAGCAGTGTACTCAATCATGTTACTTTTAATGGAAATAGTCTTGAAAATAGATTGCGTAAGGAACATTTGTCATAATGGCTGGTATAGCAAATCACGCAAGCACAACTAGATAAATAAGGTAATGTGTCCTGCCACTTGTAACTTAATTCTCCAGTGTATTTCATTAGAAGGATCTTAATTTTCATCTGAATGTCTCCGCCTTAACGAGAATGAGACTAGTGTTTGGCTGGAGCCCAGATCAATTTCATGCAATAACACCAGTAACCATCTCAAACTTTGCCTTTCCAGTAATTGAACTATACAATATGTTTAAAAAAAGAGGAAACATACAAACAAGCAAATAACTTAATCTCTATCCTAAACTATACTTTGAAACCTTTGTTTCAGGAGTCTTGAAAACACGATCAGTGAAGAAATATGGCTTTTGAGGCAGTGGCTGTTTCAGATAAAAAATGTTGGAAGAGATTAGTGAAATAGCTTTTGCGTTTTTCATGCTGATTCAACTGGAGATGTGCTGAAAGCCATAAAGATATGCTTCTTTCTCCAACTCATTTATTCCACATATACAATAATTTGTGGTCAATAAATCTAGGATGGATTTGCATGGTAAGGCATTGGTGTGGCATACAGGATGGATAATAACTTTATCCATAATGTGGTTGTGGTATTTTTATAATCAGTTTCGTAATGTGATATTACTGGAGAGTATCACCAACCAGTGTTCAATATGAAACAAAGTTTTCCAAAGCAACACATGCTATGTACTAATTCATGTCATCAGAGATCCATCTTCCGGTGTACAAGACTCATCTTGTGTGCACATGGCTTTCATGGAGATGATAGCACAGAGAAATTTACTTTTACAGTTCTATAGCTGGGCACTCCAGATGGATCACTTTACCAAGAAGAAAATAATTTCTTCACAAGCCAGAGTTCTCTGGGCTTTGCAAGATAAAATTTGTGGAAGGGTGGAAACTTCTGAGATCTTTAATGAGAAATAATTACTTTAAAAGAACAATTGCAGTAGAGACTATTAACAAAATATTAGTTTACTTCTTTCATGTGTTCATCTGTATGTTTAATGTCTTATAAAAAGCAGAATATTTTAATTAAGGAAGTAATTTCCTTAGAAATATCTGTTACGGAAGAAAACATTGAAATCCAGTCATTTAAACAAACCGGAGTTTAATATTTCTTAAAGATAATTTACAGTTCAAATCTCAGTATAATAGTGTACTTAAACATGAAACTTCGAGACTCAAGAAATCTCAGTCCTGCATCCTGCTGAGTTAGTCAGCAGGCTTAAGTTTAAGCACAGTCTTCAATTTTCAAGTGCAATCAGCTGTCAAAAAGGTAAGATTTAGTTTATGCAGCATCTGATAACCTGCTTCCCTAGACACCTATTTTTCCCGGAGGTCCTTCCTTAAAGTTTCAAGTGTGCTAGAGAACAAAACTTGGCTCTCCCTGATTCTGGATTGTGCTGTCTGTCCTACTCTTTACAAAATTTCAACACACATGGGCGCAGATCCAGCAAAGCATGTGCATAATTTGAAACCCATGAATAACTCCGGTTAAAGCTGCCAAAGATGGTAGGATGAACACAGAAACCACTGAATTTCAGAGCAAAAATACTGGATGAAACTGTATCCTCAAACATAAGACTGCAAACTTTAGAAGGGTACTCACTCAGCGCTTGTCAAGAAGGATGTTGCTTTTCAAGTTATTCACATAAATCACTATGGTATCTGAGATTCATTGAACAATTCATGAGAAATACATTTGCATTTGATTTTCCTTTCCTTAAGCTTCTGTTTGTTGCAACATTTAACTCCCGTGGGAGACTGGACTGAACTGTATATGTAATGCTTTCTTCTTCAGCAGAATCATTAGACTTGTATCACCAAGCATTGGGCAGAAAGTAGAAATATTTTTAAAGGTCAAATCATAAAACTGTAAAGCCTGGAGGACTTTATCTCTAGGGGGTTATGCCAAGTGTACCACTCCCTTGTATGAAAACTTAATTGATGTCACTTGGTTGAAATTATTATCTCTTGAGACAAAATTTGATATGACGTTATGTAAGATATCACAGTAAAAGGCATTTTTTGGATCAGATTTTAAGCCCAGCTTGTAGAATCACAATTGGTCATTGTAAAAGTGATTATTATATCACAACCAGAGGATTATGATGTCAGGTGGGGAATAAGTGCAGAAGCAGATAAATTCTTAGGAAACAACAGTGATTCTGTTTTAAAACATTGTCTTCAGAAAAAATGACCAGAAGAAAAGAAGTACGGGGAAATAAACTGCACAGAAGAGCACTTGTTTCCAAATAAGATATTTCATAAGTTTTCCATAAGGTGACAGCTGCTTTTTCAAGCACCACATTCTGCTCTCCGTTACATCAGTGTGAATCCAGAGGAATTGCATTTGAATTGTTTTTGCTAGGGACTGACATCAGGGTAACTGACAGTAAAATTTGGCTTGAATACATCTTCTCAGAAATAGAACCCATTTATTCCCTTCAAAATAGAGAAGGGAGAATTACCAAACATCCTATGATGTCATGTATCGTTCAACACTTTGGAAGAAAAATGGGAAGCAAGATTTGTTTGAAGTATGGCGTCCTGTTTTTTCCTCTTGTCCTTCCAATTTTCACAATTTATTGTGAAAGCCCCTGTGGCTGAAGCACAAAATAGACCTTTTGGGCACAAGGCAGCTCTCCTAACAGTTGGGTCTGCCACCACAATAAAACCTTTAAGGACACTAATTCTAGGCTTAGGCACACTGTTCCCTGTTAGCAACATTACATAAGTAGTTTCAAGGCTCTTTATCAGCAGCGAAAAGTGTGTTTTTAGAACAAAATTGTCATTGGCAAACTTAAGTCTGACATGGAACTCTGCTGCAAATGGGTAAAGACTGAGTTTTTGCATGCATCACATTCTGCAATTTCATGTAAAGTAACCTTCCTGGAGTGACAGTATTTTCCTTAGCTTTGTCCTGTGGTGGAGGGGGGAGAGGAGCAGAGTGAGGTTTCAGTCATTAAAAGCAGATGACAAGTAGCTTCAGAACACAAGAACTCACACACCAACCTGCTGCCTTCATTTGTATTCAACAGATGTCTTGATTTTTTTCCCACTCACTGCCTAGACTGTGCTGATCAGTATAAACAATGGAATTTTTGTCTTTATGGACATATTTTTGTTCTGTTTCACTTGAAGGTAGAGACAAACATTAAAAAAAAAAAAGAAGAAAAGCAAAAAGCAACCTTCACAGACACATTTATAGCTTAAAAATTTGATAGGTAAACTTGAAGAAATAATTAAGGTATTCAAGAATTTGGCTGAGAGATTCATGAAACTAGTACATGATGCTGTAAGATTTAAACAGAAAGAAAAAAAACAGCAAAAAAGAAAACCTGAGGGATTAATCTGTGAGACACTGTAAAAGCCAGGGGAAATGAAAATGGCTAATTATGCTAATTTTATGTTATACTATCAATATGGAACATGTATTGTCTTTATGTGTATATATATATAGATACATAGTGTGCCTATATGAGTCCAGCCTTTTTCCATGACTACTTTGGTATAATATATCTTTTAGTTAAACTACTTTGCATGCACAGAAAAGCTGGCTCATTAGAATATAATTTTTTTCCTTCCTAGTCTGATCACAAGTCCCTAAGGTGTCACTAAGTAGCTAATTCTGGTCCAGAATCAAGAATTTCCATTGTTGTGGGAAATACTTACTGGCAGTAACAGCATCTTTGTCTTTCCTTCTCCTCAGTTACAGAGAACAGGGCAGGCTCTGAGAGAGCAAAATGATGTTACACAGTGTCAGCAGATCTCCATTATCATGTGATCTCCAACAAGGTGTCAGGCTGACTTGGTGCAGCACTCTTCCCTACATCTGGCCATATGTTCCCTTTCCTTTGCCACTTTTACCACCTCTACTACTGCTGTTAGTTCCCAGTCAGTGGGTGAGATGCTCCAGGGAGTTCTGAGCACTGAAACTGCAGCTTCATATCCTGCCTGGAGAGAAAAAAGGGAAGGGAGACTGAAACTGTTCAGACTTGTGTTTGACTGCATTTTCCCCAAGACCAAGTACTGGTGGAAAAATCCTCATTGTAGAGTCAGGGATGTTTGTTTTATTACCTGATGCTCTTTGTAGTTATTCTCTCTATGCACATGCAATTGTCAAAGTAGCTAAGTATTTCTAGAATGCCCAAGAAACAGAAACCAAGCTGTGTTTTCAGTTACTTTCCTAAAAAATTGCTCTAATTGTATATGTGTGTGCATGTGTCCAACATACGTTTGGATTTCCACAAACAAGATTTATGTGACTGACTGGTTCAGCTCCATCCTAATTTTGTTTTGGATTTCAACACTTCAGGAGAGAGAAGAAAACCTTTCTTTCCAATGTCTATATTTACCTGTCTAAAATATCACAAAGTCTGATGTCAAAAAAGCTATGTTATGTAAGATATCAGATAAATAATGAGTGTATGACAGATCAGGAAAATAATGCAGTGTAAAGATTTTCTGAAATAGTTACAAATGCAAACTGGAGAAGGAATAAAGTTCCCCTCCCCTGCTGATACCCCTATTCACTGGGGATTCTGAGAGGGAAAGAGAGAGTTAGTTAATGCTTTCTTAGACCTTGTTTTTCTTTGAATTCCCCTCTCTCCTCTTCTAGCACACACTTGTACACATTGCTGACTCTAAAAGCATTCCCAGAGGTCAAATTATTGAAAGTTCAACCAAATTTTCCTAAGCTATCACAGTTTACTTACCATTCCCAGTTTCCACAGGCTATCTGAGCAGTGATTAAATATCTATCAGTTTTGGCATCAGAAGCCATAAACTGACTCTTTAGCCCCTGTGTTTGTGTGATATTGTTTGATCTTCCAAAGACAATTTGCACCCACACACACTGTTCAACAGAATCTGACTTGCAGTTTGTCTGTGAAAAAAAAAGCATCCTCATTAAAAAGTTTTCCAGTCTAGAAAGTCAAATAGGGAATATGCATGAAGATGACAGTCAGTGGTTTTGTTTCTGTTGGTTTTAAATCTTTGTCATATAATAATGACCCACTCAGCACAAGAAGAAAAAAAAAAATAGAAGAAAGGTCCAGAAAAGAACGATGATCATAGCAGATGCTGCACACGCTTTCAGTTTGTGGTTTGCTGCAATTCACCTGGACTATTTAAAAGCCTGTGATGAATGGGCGGCACAAAAGATAGCGTTGTGTCTTTCAAGCCTTTGACAGTAGGCACTAAATGTTACTAAGCAAAATTACATAGGGCCAAAAGGTTGGCCATGATGAATCCCAGATACAATAGAACTGGGGGTTTTCTGTATACGGAGTGATAAGGAGGGACTTTTAGGGTTGACAGGAATGACTTGCATACTATGACAAATGAAGAGGTAAGGATGTGGCTGTTGGCACAGTACGTGAGAAATGCGGGATCAATTTCCCGCCACGTTAATGTCTTAGTGTGTGGCCTTGGGGAAGTCCCTTAGGATCAGACATTGGAAAGTATACAGGGGTCTAAAGATGCAAATCAGAACATCAGAGGACTTTCAAAGACAAGCAGAAAATCCTGACCTGATCCATGTCTTATTTTTCTGATCATAGAGATTTGTTGGGTTTTTTGGAGGAAAATATCTCATGTATCATCAGTTGTTCCAATTCAGACAAGAAGTGGGTGATAAAAGCCAAAATTGGATTTGAAGGCCAAAATAGCTGAATGTGTAATTCATTTGTGTGTAATACACCTTGCAAGTTGTCTCCACAGCCAATAGTGGAGAAGAGGACAGAACTGGTTTATTATCTGTCTTTTCAGAGATCCACCAAGCATTAAATCTGTCAGGATAGAGGAGCAAGTGATTCTGCAGCTGGTCATTTGGGAGGAGACCTTCTGGCTTGATTAGACTTCCCTCAACAAAGTTCAATACATCAGGCCCGGAATAGGATTTAAGGAGCCAAAAGTTTCATAGCTGCTGTTTCTTTGGTTTTCCCTTTCCCTTTTCCCTTTCCCTTGATTTTTCTTAAATTGGCTTTTTTCTGAAGAATTAGAACATCAAATATTTCTTTGCATTTCCCGCATCTCCTGTAAAAAAACCATATGTCCAGTATTTCCTCAATGAAGGCCCAACAGCCAATAAACAGGAGCAATTAGAGGGACAGAAGTCTCTGTGCTTGGAAGTTAAAAGACTTGGAAGTTTTGTGCAATTTGCATCAGTATCCTGGAGTTAATCCATTGAAAACAGAAGCTACTGACCCATACCAGGGATTGGGGAAAATAAATTTTTTGTAACTCTTATTAAAGTCACATGCCTGGTACTGAGCTGTTAAGGTGGGTTTCCTACCAAGGCTCTGGATATCACAGGTGCTGTACATCTGTGTCTGAGATGAACATCAGGCAGCCGAGGCCAAGGGAATAGAAAAGATTTGTTTAGGTTTGAAGAGCAATCTGAAAATTTTGCTGTTCAGACAGGCATGTAACCTGTCTACAGAACAGGATGCAAAGAAAATTTTTGAAGAGTTTGATGAGGTGTTTAATAGACCTGAAAGCATTGTGAATAAAACACATCATACTGATACAGATCCCATTATGCTGCCAAAAGTACTAGCATCACATAGAGTACAGTCTCATTAGTCCCGAGAAATGAAGGAAAAGTTGATTGTGACAAGATGGTAAGATGCAGTGTTATTGAGAGGACACAGATACTGACTAGCCTGGTTAGCAACCCAATCACATTCAATAATAAGAAATGGTGCGGATTTATGTAGATGGAGGAGATTTGAATAAGGCTACCAAATGCAACAAAGCCCAAGGGAGTGCTGGGAAAAGACATGTCTAGACTTCCAAAAGCAAGAATATTTCCAGATAAAAATGCAAGCCTGTGATTTTGGCAACTGCAGTTTGACGAAATTTTAAACTCTACACCTGCATATGTCTTTTTGCTGATGCATTTTTAAATAAATTTGCTCTGTGATTGCTTCAGAAATCAAAAAGTGCCACTAAACAGAATTTTAAATCCCCTAAAAAACAGGTGGAAAGAGATACTTACAACCTCTTGAGCTAATGTGATAATCATCAACACTGTAAAAATAATAGCTGATATCCAGTTCAGCAGGTCTGGCTATCAGAAGCATTTTTCTTCACTGTATAGGCCTTTTATAGGTTTCCTTCTTTTCGTTCTTTCTCTTCCATGAGAAAAAGAGAACAACTGTGTCAGCAATAAGCTTTATGTCAAATAGATTCCAGGTTTAGACTCCTGTCTTATATAGGTAAAGGACTTGAACCTCAGAGGTAGAGCTTCATGACATGTTGCCTTCAGGAGAGAGGCCAACATTTGAAGATCCCCTGCATTGTTGCTTTTCCCCAACGCCACTTGATGATTCTTTTTACTCCACTAGCAGGTGCATGCACTGCAACTGTGTGAAAAACAACCCCCTTCATATGCCAAAAAGATTATTTTTAAACATTCTTGTTCATCATGTTTCTAGTATGTTCCCACAATAAGTTTGTAGCATCCCACACGAGAGAGTGGCAACCTGTGACATAAGAGTAAAATGTGGTAGATGATGTCTGGATATTCTTACAAGGGATTTTGCTTCTGAAGTCACTGGGTTATGACACTGCATTCTGGGTCTCTCACACAACCCATGAAAAACGCACTTAAAATTGTTTTCTAGACTAAGCCTCCTTTTGGACCAATAATGATCCAGTTATTTGAAAACATTTTCAAAGTATCATTATATATACAACTCACAAATTTCAAAGGGACCCTTTGCAGAATTGCAAATATTCTGCTTATCAAGCAATTCGCCTGCTATAGACAAAAATAGCAGGGAGTGTATCTTAGTTAAGTTTTCACATTTCCTGCATGAGTGCGCTAAGAAGGTTTTTAGCAATAGGATGCAGAATGAGAAGTTTTGGGTTTTTTTCTCTGATTTTAGTCAGAAATTGCACACTTAAGAAATCTTTGCCTCAAAGATTACTGGATTACTACCAAGTGTCAAAACTGGATTCTGGTAATTCCTGCATAGTTCTGAGAAAGACCTGATCACATCCATATAAACAAGTAATGACTCATCCAAAACACAGGAAACAATCTTGAAAACAGAAGTCCATTTCTAAAGCACACTAACAACTTTCTTACAGCAGTCAAGCTTTCAGGAGTTTCTAAGCATAAAAATCACAGCAAGCAGCAAGGTTTGAACAAATCATGAGTCAAGTAATACTATTTCTGAGTAATGAGAAGTACCAAATTATGCCAACCTGTAAGTGATTGTTAGAGTAATTCTGCATGGATGGTCAACAGTGAAAGCCCAGAACCATCCAAATATAACTTTTTGTGGGATCTATCAATGTGAAGTTGCTGCACATATTGGAAGGTGGCATAAAAAAACTCCAAATCATAATACAACACAGCACGAGAGCAGAAATGTTAAACAGAGCCCACAAGGGCCTATCTGGGGCTTGAAACATAAAACACTATATAGAATGTCTTATAAATACCATTACAGAAAATAAAAATAAAATCTGCAACAAATATGGGAAAAGATGCAGAAGAACTGTTATTCTTTTTGAACTTGCTTCCAATAATGGAATAATTCATTAAGCTAATAACTGTGGTCTTCATTTCTTCCGGGGATAAGGGTATTATCTTAAGAACTGAGAAAGTTTGTATTTTACTTTTTTGCCTCTCTCTAAATTCAGAAGCTAGATCTCTTTCAAAAGACCAAAGAAAAAAGGTGAATAGATTGTTATTTGAAAGTGAGTTGTTGCCCACCCTAAATTCCCAGAGTTGACATTTCTGGCACTGGCTGTAAGAGTCTTGGCCAAATCATTCCTTCCAAGCAAAGCCCAGTTTCGCCTTGGCAGAAGCACCATATGGCAATGGGTGCCTTTGAGATATGAAGCCTCTTCAAGCACCACTGAAGTGCTGCCATTGCCCCTCTCCTTATAAGGGGGTGTAGCATATGCTCTCCTGACTAGCTGATTAGCACTACTTAGAGCTAAATAGCAGAAGGATCAGGTTTTACCCTTCTCTATGTCTTTAGACTGCTGTATCCCACAGAGGAAGGCAAAAAGTGAGTGGTCTCTCACATGAAGGATGCAAAAAGTATCTCATCTCCCCTTAAATAATGCTGTATTTTATCTCTCAGATGCAATCTTGGATAAGTTAGTATTCATTGTATCTAATACATACGTTTTCTGGGGAAAATATATATTCACTGGGAATGTGGTTTGTTTATATGATTGATGTAAAATAGTCTGGAGTGTTACATGTTCATTCTACATGAGAAAGACAGGTTTTTAGCTTTGTACTATCTTCTCCTCATGAGAAAAAAAAGAAGTAGCTGTGCCTTCTTTATGCAACTAGAAGTAAATTGAGTGTAACAACATCATTGTAAAATGATGTGCTTTATAAAGTCCCGAATATGGTGCATCTTTTGTGTTTTGTTTCTAATTGTTTGCTCAATACAAAAGGATAATTCATTAGGCCAATTCTCCAAATAATCTCAAAGTGACATGAATTCCTTTGCAGAGTGAATGTCTGTAACAAGTAATCCATGGAAAACAGACAGGCATCTCTAGTCATTTTGGAGCTCTAATCCACTGCCTGAAGCATGAAAATGCTCAGGATAACAAGTGTGGGAATGACCAAAATCAACATTATTTTTTTATTTTCTTTTCTAAACAATGCTTCTGATCAATAGAATTGCTGAATCTGCCAGATACAATGCCATGGGATTAATGAATTAAGCTCAGGAAGCAGAAGAATTTGTTAAAAAGAAGAGGGAAAAAGCCCCTTCTTTTCCACTGGTGTGTGAATATTAAGCAATGGAAGCAGCAATGACAGAATTTTAGCCCTTGTTTTACCATAGCACCAAGCCTTGTTCTGCACAAGTCTTTACATTTTAATTAGAACCATACTGACACCCGCTTTTTCAACTGTGAACTTCACTTTTAAATTTAAAACTATTTCCTAAATGCTGGTTTAGTATCTAGGTCTGAACACAGAAGAGAGATGCTGTGTTTGTGTAATCCAGTGTGTAGTGTGGTCATCATCAGTGGGGCTAGATAATTGGTTTTTAAACCACAGTAAATAGTGGTAAAATGAAGGAAGAGACTCTCACTGAAATGCCATAGTATCAGTAGTCAGCATAAAGTACTCACATGCTCTGGAAAAACATAGAATGAAATACAGAGGGATCATCACACTTCTTTGATGATGCCAATGTTTTACAAAGGCTGATTGCCAGCGTTTCTGTCAATACTGCATCAGGAATGTAGCACAGGGTACATATCTGTGTAAGACATTACATTCCAAAATACACATTACATTGATATTCAGCACAGCATGGAAATTTTAATAAACCGTCCCTCACTAGAAGGGGTTTGTTCAGATATTTGGGAGGGGAGAGCTTATGTTTGCTTATATGTTTGTATTTACACCTCCTTAAAGACCTCTGGGAATTCTGTGTGTCCTTTTGTCCAAACAAACAAACAAAAAAATCTTTATCTAGTTTCATTGCACAAAAATATATTACAATAATCACACAGTCCTAGAAATCGGAAGGTTTGGAACATTTTCAACTTACAAGAACACTTCAGAGAATACTCCTGTGTAATTTATGAGCCCCTCTAGACCTGTCCATGTCTTGAACTGATTGTTGAAGTGGGCTTTACTAGGAATTTCTTTGCTTGAATTGGAGTAGTGCAGGAGGTGGGGAAGGAGGGAGGGTTAGAGCAACCTTCCCTAACAAGGCTTTAAAAGCTTCAGCGGTAAAGTTATGCTGATGGGAGACTTTGTTACTTGTTTTTAACTGGGAACAACCCGAAGAGGATTACGCTATGGGCAGGAGCTGTTATTTATGTGGGTAGCAACGTCGTGGGCTGTGTTGTGCCGTTGTTGTTTTTAACGTGGGACGTGCATCTTTTGATTAGAACTGTAAAATGATTTTAAAAAACCAAACCGAACAACCAACCAAACAAAACGCAACAAACCCAAACCAAGCAAAACCAAACCCAACAACCTGGGCAATGACATGAAACAGCTGGTGAAATGTTTAGCTCCGTGCCCTCTCCAAGCGCGGCGGCGGTTTCTGTTCTCTCATCTCTGCCACGATGTGGGCTTTTTTTTTTTTTTTTTTTTTTTTTTTTTCTTTTCCTCCTTTTTTTCCTTTTTTATTTTTTTCCTAGCTCCTTGCATGTGCTGTGACAGCCGGGGAAGGGGGGGTGTGGGGGGGGTCGCCCCTGCCGACGCTCCCATTGTCAGGCGCTCCGGGAGCGCGGGCAGCGCTGGTGTCCCCGCGCCGGGCGGTGCGCGGGGAGCGCGGGGAGCGCGGGGCCGCCCCCGCCGCCGGGACCCGCCCGCCGCGCGGGGAGCGGAGCGGGGCCCGCCCCGGCCCGGCCCGGCCCGGCCCCGGCCCCTGCCCCCGGCCCGCGCCGCCGCCGCCGCCGCCCGCACCATGCCGCCCCCCCGCCGCACGCCGCTCGCGCCCGGGGGCTGCCTCCCTTTCCGGCCCGCGGCGTGTGCGTGAGAGGGGCTTGAAGTTGCCCCGGCGGCGGCGGCGGCGGCGGCGGCGGCGAGCGGGGGGCCGGGACGGCAGCGGCGGCGTCGGGGCGCGGCGGGCGCGGAGCGGAGCCCACCCCCATCACCTGTTACCTCCGCTCCCCAGGTTGCCTGAAGTTCCCCGGCGGCGCCCGGCAGGACGGGGAGCGCCACGGCTGCGGCTGGCGGGGACCCTACAGTGGCTGCTGCAGCATGGGCTGGCTCAGGGGGATTGCCTTGCTTTCCTTGGGAGTATTACTAGCAGGAAGAGTCAACTGCCAGCATGTGAAGAATAATGTGCCAAGGCTCAAATTATCGTATAAAGGTAAGTCTGTTGTTCTCTCTTATTCTCGGTTTTCCTACGAACCTCTCTCCTCCTTGCTCCGTCACTGCCTCCCTCCTCACCTTCCTCGCTGCTTTTCCTTATCTTCCAAAGGGGAAATTGACATTAGGAGAAATTTCTGAAAACATTTACTTAAAAAGCCTCTCCGTGCTGCGGTCGGTACCAGGCAGTTTAAACCTAGACAAAGAAGAGTTAGTTGCGGTTGCAGACGAGGACTCCGGATCGTGCTGATCCCTGTTAGAGCATTTTTCAGTCTTGTGCTATTTCACCGGACTTTACTCTTCAAAACGATGAGTCGCGTTTGGCCACCCAGCTCATCTCCCCCATGCTGGGCATGCAGTGCAGCCACCATCCCAGATCTGCTTTAAACATCATAGAATAGATGAAGATTTATATATTTTTTAATTTTATATTTTAGGCATGAAGTGGTTAATTTTCAAGTCATGAATATTCAGTTTGTACAAATCTGACAATCAGATGCCTAACATAAGCAGTAGATGGTGGGTTTGCCAAGAAACTATAAACTGAAAGGAACAGATCAGTCCAGAAAAGGAGGAGAGGACTGCTAGGCACCAGAAAATGCTGTCTATGGATGTTTAATGCAGTGCGATTTATTTGAACCACGGTTGTTTTCGGTGTACTCTGATGTGTGTCATTAGAGATCACAGGGAAGGTGTAACTGAAGAAAGAGAGCTGTGAGATTACATTTACGTTTGAAATTGTGTAATGCCACTCACACTGCAGTTGTCAGTAATTAACTTTTGTATAATAGTGCCGGTATTAAAGGAGAAGGGTGAAGTAGACAGGCTCTTCTCTTTATCAGCATAGTTCCACTCTAAGTACGTTTTCAGAAGAATTCATCAAATCTGAGGAATGTACAACTGGGAAAGAAGTTTAAAATGTAAGAGCTGTAGAGTATTTTTTTCTAAAACAGAGAGCTATACACCTAGGTACATACACATCTCTCTGAAGAGCTGCCTCCTCATAATTCTCAGATTATTGAAGGCTGAGAGAAGGAGCAGCAGCTACAGTTCTGAAAGCAGAGAGGAAAAATAACACACTGCTTCTACAGAGGGAAAAAGAGAACATGTGTGTGCTTGCCTGGTCATAGATGTCAATCTCAGTTTACAGCATAGTGTCAATACATCTCTTGCCAGTAGAAATACGTTTTCCTTTTTTTTTCATCTTTCTCATGCTGCAAATGAGAGGGGGGAAAGTCCTCTCTGATACAGAGCAGGCGTCATCTTCACACTCCAGATGAAAAAAAGAATTAAGCACCTGCAAAACTTGGATGCACTGTGTGAAATAAATGCATGTGCCGGGTTTTCTTAAAGAACTCATTTGTGCATATTTGTGTGTATTTAAACTATAAAGTATATGAATGAAAAGAACAGTTTAAGGGGTTCAGAGTCTGTTAATGAGAAAAAACATTTGTATTTAACACAAAATTGATTATTTTGAATAATGGAGTCTAAAGATAGCTTCTACTGTAACTACATGTCATGTCAAAAAACTCATTAAAAAACTCTTAATTGCTTCCAAACTTCTACAATCGTACTGAAACTCAGATTAGTATATAGAAGCATAAATGCTATAAAAATATCCTGTAAAGGGGTTTAATGGCTTATTAACTACTGTTTATTTTTTTCACCCTTTTAAAGTTTATCCATGGCTCAAGTCTGCTACCCCTGCTCATATTGGCTAAATGCACAGAAACTAATTTCAAAGAGTGGCCAAATGTGACTGATGGTGGTTTTCTTTTTTTCTTTTCTCTTTTTCTTCTTCTGTTTTTTTTTCCCCACCTCGCTGGTGCTGTATCTATAGACCCTTTAAAAAATGTTTCGCTGCTCTGCCGATTGGTTGTTTTCCAGTTCTGCTCTTGCTGGGATAAAGAGCCTCATTTTCATTTTTTAAAATATCAGATATCAAATTTTGCTATATGGTCAGTTCTATATGATCAAAACAGGAAACTGAGCTGAACATCAAAACTGTTTTATACTTGGTGGATCATTGTGGAACAAAAATGAGTTCAAATGGTGAGCAACCCTGTTTCCTATGCAGTGAAGACAGTAAATGCCTAAATCCAGAGCAAGTTGAAGTCTGAAGACTTACAGGAATTCACACTGTAGCCTTTGAGACACACATTTGACTTCAAACATGTGTAACTCTAAAAATCAGATCAGACTGCTCACATACTTAAAATTAAGTACTGGTGTAAATGCTTGGCCAGGTCAATAGGAGAGTGCTGCTACATTGATCCCCAGGTATGGGGATATCATTATTAGTCAGAGAAGACTAAGCCTTGTCAGCTGGTGCTTTTCCAGACAAATTTTGCTTCCAGCACAGTACTCAGTGCACCGATCAATGTTAACACCTTGCGTAGGAACATCCTTAAATGCTGTGGGTATTGAAAATATGTCTTTTAGGTACTGACAGAATACCTCACATGCTAATACTTATCTCTCTGGATATACTTCACTGCCATGTGACTATGTGATACCAAGTGATTCATCTCTATTTAAACTGCTTGCAAGTAGAAAAAGAAGCTACCCAGTTACTTACCCATTCCTCATCTCCATGAAGAGATGTGGTTGAGTAAAATAAACTTATGATATTGGAAAAAAAAAACCCCAAACATGCAGGGTGAAAAGAATGACCCAGGTGACTTCACTTTTCTGTGGCAGTCATTGTGCTTTCTTTTAAGACGTGTGCTTGTTTGTCTAAACAGATACCTTGGAGCTAAGTGTTGGTGCTTTATTTCAAAAGAAAATCAAGGATGTATTTTAACTTCTTGTTTGTCTCGACTAATTAGATGTCAAACATGGTTAAAAAGCTCAGGCATTTGCTTTAAAAGTTAGCGAAATGTCATGAAGGGTTAAATCCCTGCCAACCTTGATTTCCTATGGTCACTTGCTTTCAAAGGCCCAGTATTAGCTCTGCTATTTCCCTGGTTGCTGGACAGAAGTTTTGGTGAACTCCTGTTCTTACTTCCTCTTAACTTCTTGTCGCTCAGTCTTGCAGAAGATTAAAAGCATCCTATGGGGCGTGGTGTGGATAGGAAGCAGAAGAGAAAGTGTATAAATGCGTATGTTAAGGCCACATCTGTGACCTGAAAAGGTTCTTTCTGTTTATTGTGAAACAAAGTTCTGGTTATTTGGTTTATATCACCTTGATTCTGCTGGCATATTAAAGAAAGGAAATTTGAGGAGAGCGGTAGGGATATCCTTGTCCATCTGAAATCTGTGGTGAAGCTCCTGTCCAGTAGCTTCTGGGTTTTGCTCTGTACTTTATAAAGTTTCCAAGCATTTTCATCTTTGTACATGGGTTGGAAAGGTTTTACTCAAATGCTACTCATCTCCTTATTTCAGTCAAAAGGAATTAATATGATTAAAAGCCTGATCCAAAGTTCATTGAAGTCACTAAGTGCTGGATCATAGCCTAAATGTGGTAAAACCAGCCATAAAACTGAAAGCTCAGTTGAGCTCTTCAACCACTAAACTCCTCTTTTTGTGTCCTTCAAAGACTTTGTGTCCTTATTGTAGAGTAACGAGAAATGTCATTGTTGATATATCAAAAGTAAAAGAATCTTCCCTTAAAGAGTGTAGGGGGCTTTCTTCTTGCTTTTTTGTTGTTTTTTTTCTAATCTCATTGACTTCACTTCTGATGTTCGTTGTAAGTCTCTATATTGTGTCACCAGGTCACAGATTCTGTTTAGGAAACTCCTATTGAGCACAGAGTTCTCAGAAAGACGGTGATCAAGTTGAGTGTGCAAAGTTTAAAACAATAAATATAGCCTTAACTCCAGATGGATTTCTTGTATCGTTTATTGTTTTGTATTTTCTTTTGCTGTTCTCTGTATGGGGAGGTAACAGCACAAACAGAGATGGAGCTAGCTATAGTACCCTTTAAATATAAACAAATAAGCCCCAAGAAAGTGTTCATTAGCAATTCCTTGATTTGCAGATTTTTTTCATAAAGCAACCCTGATTTTTGCCTCCACATGAGTAAATCTTGTCAACCCAACTTTCTCAAATCCATCTGTCACATCTTATTTGTCTATTGAAAATTACTAAATGCTGTAAGTATGTTTT
The DNA here is from genome assembly GCF_020740725.1 of Corvus hawaiiensis. Classification (NCBI taxonomy): domain Eukaryota; kingdom Metazoa; phylum Chordata; class Aves; order Passeriformes; family Corvidae; genus Corvus; species Corvus hawaiiensis. The sequence goes on along the minus strand of NC_063216.1, from coordinate 71,406,256 downwards.
GCAAGAGTACATGTGTGGTTCTCCTTTGTTATTGTTGCTCAATTGGATACATATTACTTGAGAAAAAGTAAGTGGAAAAGCATTGCACACAGATTTAGCTCTATTACTCCCTGGCTACAATTCAAGCCATATTAAAAGTAAGTGTCTTGTTTAAAGTTGCAGTGATAGTGACAACTACTCCATCCTTGATGTGCAGTTGATTTACAATTTTATAGCATGGATTTTTATCCAGATGAAATCATGGCCCTAGTGAAAGCAATGGCAAAACTTCTGTCTGTTTCAATCTGTCCCACATGGAGTGATGAGGAAGGAATGGCACCACACTGAATTACCTGTATGTACACTAATGTAAATATGATACCTGGCTTGTAGTTTGTTGACCCAGTCTGGTTGTAGTTGATGACCTGCCAGTGGGTTTGATTGTGGTTTTTCCTTTCCATCAAACTTTATAACTCACAATTCAATACCTCTGCAAATATTGGGAAAGCAGGACAAAGTGGGAGAAGGAAATGGGGAGAGAAATATTGGCAAGGGAGCCTATTTCTCTTGAGCTGGGACCAGTATTGGAGTTTGTCTCAAATTTCAAGGTAGCGGCTTAAAAACCTTTGCTTAAACTATCTTGTAAGAGTACTGTCTGAGGGAAAAGCCTCTCTGACATGCCTGAAAGGGAGAGAACAGCCCTAATTTAGGAGGAAGACTTTGGGATGTAAACCAGGGACATCTGCATCTTAACCTTCCACCATTTGTGACAAAATTTCTGCACGGCTCGAGCACTCTTGGACCTCGCAGTTCAGTCAGTGTAGGAGGCTGTGGGATGGTTAAGATACCAAATGCAGCCACAGCCACTTTAACTTTTTTTTTGCCCCAAAATAATGGGTCTTTCAGGGAAGATCTGTGTGTTGGTCTTTCTGTCACTGGTTGACTGGGGTCTTCCCAAGACCTGGGAACTCTCAGGGAGGTGCTAGGACTACCCTGCCTGGCTCTGACAGCCCACAGGCTGACAGGAGGGAGAAGCTGATGAAGGAAGTGCCAAAGCTCAGATCTTGCCTATATAGGGAAATTTTCAGCTAGCTAATTAGGGCCTGAGACAGGCAGTGTAATTGGAACAAGGAGGGTGAAAACCTAGCCCAACATTCTCGTTTTGCATTTCCAACTTTCCCATTTAAATCCAGTGGAAAAAGTGGTTTCTGAATTACAGAGCCTCCCTTTTCTGAGAAGCTGGAGTTGTCTATAATTTTTTTTACTCTATGGTTTGCAAATGACTGAATTATTCATGGAAGATGCTGTATTGACAGCCATGGAAACACTATTCTTTTGCTGCAGACAAGGTGTGTGCAGCACTTACTTGTATTGTTTGTAACAGCATCTTTAAAACTCTGACCTAGTGGGGAATTTAAATATCTATAGTTTCACTGAGCTCAGTGTATCTTCTGATATGTGAAGTCTGCCTTAAAATATAGTGTGTGTGCTTGTAAGTACTTGTAAGTACTGTGCTTGAAGCTTTTGATCAGGACTGAAGTACCTATCTATTTGCTTAGGGTTTTTTCAGGTGTATACTTATTCCATAACACTTAGCAAAACAGTATTATAATAAGAAACCCAGTCATGGCAGGTTGTTACAATGTTACAATGTAAATGGGTTATTTTTTATAATCTCTCCTGCATGTGACTCTGTATGCACAGAAAGCATTTCCATGGAGTTCCCACCTGAAAAGAAACCACAAAATGATTTGTATTTTTAACTCATTCTTTTTTTCTTGGAAGTATTTTTCAGTTTTAATTTAATGCATTGCTATACTGTGATCCTTTTAATATGGTTTTGGTTTGCTTAATCGCTGATTCTGCGTATGGCCTTTAATGCCCGCAGCTGCTGTTAGAGAATCTTCTTTATTTACTTCCTCTGGCCCACAGACTTCTCCCTCATGTGCATACCTGGAACACTACAATGGAAGCGCCTGCAATACAAAGTTGTTCCAGTATTTTCAACATTTTCTTCATCAGCTGGAGCCTGAGTTGACCCCAGTTCAATCTGAAGCAAAATCATATCTTCACCTGAGGCAGTGCCTAAGTGACTCAGAGGAAAACAAATGCTTCGAAGTGGTGTTAATGGTTGTGACATTTTCCAGTTGTTTGAAAGCTAAAAAGGATAACATTGTTTTCAGGCTCCCACACGCTTATTTTTAAGCAAATGGGTGGGGTGGACCCTGGGAGCTCTATGTCAAACTTTTAAATGGAGGTTCTGTAGCCTTTTAGGGTGCTCTTGTTAATTAAGGTTGCATGTAAAAATTGTTTCTAGTGGTGTGCTGGTGTTGGTGGGCGATTCAGTGAATTCCTTCCCTTGCAGGATTAAAGCTCCCTTCAGGAATGTCTACAAGTTCACGGTCCTCCCACATGCAGCCTTCATATAAGTTAGCTGCTCTCTTCCAGTAACAGCTGTGGATAGTGAGCATAACTGTGGGGATAGTACTTTTACTTGACTTTTCCTATTTTTTCCAAGTGGGATAGTGCCTGAATATACAAGAGAGAAAAGGATGGCCACAGCTGTTGAGAGCATCAGAAATCTTGAGAGTGTTGTAACCTTTCTCTCGAACCACAGGAGGTCCTCTGTGGTGTCTTTCTCTTTCTTTGTGGCGTCTTTCTCTTTCTTTGTGGCTGACACAGTCGGCCACATTAGGCTCTTTTCAGTGTCAGGGGAAGGAGAGGTACCTCCAGAGAGATAATCTTGGGTTAGGCAGACTGAATGAGACTTTAAAGGGTGCTCATCACTTGTCATTGACTGTAAAAGGAATTAAGCTTCTTGTTCATTTATTTAGTTTCTTTCTTTCTGGGAATGTATCGAAAGAAGGTACTAATTAACTGCTATGGAAGGACTTAGGCTGTATTCTGATCCAAAGCTTCCTAATTTAAGAAACTGCCTCTGCCTAAATGAGTATTTAAAGTTGTGTAAAAATTGAGCTGATTAAACATATTGATGGCCTCAGTATCTGTGATCTTGAGGTCACCTGTGACTCTAAATTTGCATCAAACTTGCAGTATAGAAAGAAATGAACAGTACCGCTACATTCTTCATATTTTTAAATAATTATCTAATTTACTTCTCACGTTTCCCATGTCTCTCTTCCTTAATAAGATCATCCCAAATCCAGTGACACATGCTGGAAGTGACTGTCTGGGGCTCCAGAGCTTTGCTAATTCAATGGCTTAATCATTTAGAGCTTTCAATAAGCTGTCCCCTGGCCAGCCCCATTACCTTCTGAATGTTTCTGCACTTTGAAGAGAAAAGCATACTCAAGTCTCAATTTCACAGTGTGTAGTTTGCAAATAAAATTCCCTGTGTATATGTGCAACTCAAAGGACAGGTGTCTTGACACTTTTTCAGCTGAACTATTTCAATAGTGAGAGTGGAATGAAACCTAATTTATTAATTTCTAAAAATTCTAAATAGATTTACAGTTTGGGGGATTCTTTTCTCCCTTTGGGGATTACAGATCCCCCTTGAACAAGACATATCTACAGCAGTCTGTAAAATGTGTGAGCGCTACTCTACTTTGTGTCACATCTAGTTTTCATCCTTTGCTGTTTGATAGCCAAACAGTAAAGTCAGAAGTTTTTGCCATTCTTCTAATGTTTTAAAGTTGTTTGACATTTATTGGGCTGCCTGCTTATCTCTCCAGCTGGATGTTGCAGAAACTTTAGAAGTGAGCAGTCAAATAAAATTCTCATCTCTTATAAATATTTTCATGCAAAGTTGGATCTTGCAGCGAACAATCTAAGGAATGAAGTAGTTATTTGCTTTCATCTAACTTGTGGAAGGAGGAAAAAAAAGCTCTCCTTTACTCCTCACTCTAATGAAGCAAAGCTCATGTTGGTTCTGACGGCCCCTCTTGGCTTCTTTTGAAATTCCAGCCTTGTATGAGAAAAGGACACAAAAAAGCTCTGTGAGATAATTTAAAGGATTTAGAGCTGCCTTTCAAGGGGGAGGGGTTGGTGGCCTTTTCTAGAGGAATCACATGATAAATACAGCTCACAAGCATCCAAAAGAGCTGCAGAGAGTGCAGGGTACAGCTTTCATCTCCAGCTGATGCTGGAATGGCAATAACTCTCTTCTGCTAGACACAGATCCCACGTGTGGCCAAGGCACAGAATGAGGTCCCTTAAGATGATACCTCAGGGTGTTAATTTTACTTTTACTTCTTTCATGGATTTCCCGGTGCAACTTCATTACTTTTGCATGAATGTAGAGCCTGGAATGGTTCTGACTCCTAGTGAAGCTCTTTTTCTCGAAGTACAACAACAACACTCAGTATTACCTGTAGGCCAGCTTGATCTCCTCTCCGCTGCACCAGGTCCTTTCCAAGGTCTCCATCCTGCTGGGGCTGTGTGATAAATCCAGTTCCCATTGAGGGATAGGAGGGACAGCAGAAATTATGTCTGGGGATCTGGGAAAAACAACTTTATCTTCAAGATTGCATTTTTCCCTGTATTCACTTCTACTACAACAGATTAATGGCTCTATCAAAACTTCTTGCTCTGATGACCCTGTAGACAACAACATAAATGTATTCCTGAGGTACCTGCAAATGGCACAGTTAGGAAATCGCTTCATTCTGAATTGCTGCTCTTCCAAGAAGCTTCAGAGTCCACCCACCAAGACTAAGTGAATATTCAGTTGTGCAGGAAAGTGTGATAACATTTTCGAAAAGCTCCAGTTGGGACTTCTCTGCAAGGTCACAGACATCAGCAAAGCAGAATTTCCAGGACACTGGCTGTTGGGTTATCAGAATGGTAAATCCCAGTCTATATTTTTGTTCCAAATGTGTAACCCTAGTTGTTTGTACTCTAGCCATAAAAATTGACTTGCAGCAAATTGGCAAGCTAGATTTCATCTCAAGTGAAACTATTCAGGAATTTGTTAAAATTTAAAAGAAGTTTTTCATAGTTCATTTTAAAGGAATGTTATGAAGTAAAGTATTAACGACAATAATATATGTTGAAAGTCTTTGCTTTTGTCTGCAGCCTGTATTATTGAGATAGAAAATTACATAAATTTCTAATTCTATTTTTTCAGATTTTGTTTCTCATCTGTAATGGGAAACTACTGGATGTTCTACTTCCTTTTCTCGCATCCTTTTACAATTCTGCGTGTTTCATCATTCTTTAAACCTGCATTGTAATTCAACTCTTTACTGGACAATAGTCATAAATTAGGAAAGTTTTGTTAATCTCACCTACATCGCCTACAAATGGAGGCTGGATGTTAACAGAAACCCAGCACCACAGCTGATGATACACAGGAAGTCTGTACTGTAAAGAGAATCAAAGAAAGTACCATAAATGTGAAATCCTATTAATTCCTTGGCTCTTTGTCAGCTCCTTCACCTGTAAAGTGGTATTAAGTGATTTCATGAGGAATTGCTCAAGGTCAGAGACTTGCCATGCTTATTCAGAGCTGTATCGTACTCTCAGAATAATCCCATTAACGTGTGTATTCAAAGTTCAGTCAGAACTTATTTTTGATCAACATAGAAAGGCCTTACAAGTACTTTAAAGTGATTGTAATAGTAATATTCACAGCCATGTATGCCTGTGACATGAAACACATCCCTATTATGCAGAAAGCATATCTAATTTAATTCCATTTGGATATTCCAGACAGTTTTATACAGGAGCCCTTCACAGTGTTTTTGGAGTATCCACCTCTATTTCACACTAAATACACTGTGAAGGTGATTACAGATGGCTCTGGAGAAGAGCCTTTGTATTTAGTCTTTGCAGTATTGTCTGCCAATGGTGTGTGAGTGCTCATGAGATTCTGGCCTATTTCACTGAGTTTAAGCTAGGGTTTTTTTTATCATGGCTGATAATCATATTTTAAAATTAAGAAGGAATAAAAAGTGTTAATTTTTTTTTTTCTTGTGTTTATCCGACAGAACTAAAACCTCACTTGGGACAATTTATCCCTTTGTACTCGGTCTGAGCATACCTTACCAAGCCACTGGTGATTAACACTCCCTGGCTCCTTCAAGTGTATGTGTTTCCTTCCCAAGAGATTATGGAAAAAAACCTTCTCTTTCTTTGTGCACACATCCTTTTTTTCTGTCTGTCCGTACCCCAAGTGTTCCTCCACCTTCTCCAGGATGAGGGCAACCTTTCCTAGACACTTGGGGAAGTATTCAGTAATCAATTGAGTCAGTTATAATTGCCTATCATTTGTGACTCACTCTCTGGAAAACTGTTGCTTGACAGCTCTAGTTCAGACCTAATAATGAGGATAAACTGCTATAATAAATTCATGAGTAGAATTTTGCATTTCACAAAGATTCACATTCTCATTCCTAAAATAAGTAAGAAAGCACCTGTTCCCTTTGTCAGCCTGGCCTATGAAAAGAATATTGGTGTTTCATATATTCCACATACCTTAAATGCAGCATTTAAATATTATCTTCAGTGAATTATCTCAAGGAATGTTTTTCTTTGCTTTTATACTTCCTTGTGCCACTTATGTGATGTAATTGTTGTTTTGAATAGCATTCTTTTTCCATAATAAGCTAACCATTTTCATGCCATTAATTAGGAAATACAGGGAAAATGCAAGTTTTTGTGTGATTTTGATGTACTTTTGAACTTCAGACACAAGTTTGTAGTTTGACATGTTAAACTATAGTGTCTAACTTGAACATGTGCTACATGGTTTTCTTTACAGTTTTGCAGGTGCTAGGAGAGCTAAGTTTAGTTCTTGAGGTTGGCAAACAGACCAACTGAGAGCAATGGAAAAGGTCCTGTTTAGTGATGTCAAAAGACTTCATATGTTTTCAGAGAGACAAATGTCAAGTGTCATGTGTATTATTATTCTATATTAGAAATTTTAAGCAGTGATCAACTATTCTGGTGTAAACCAAATGTAACATCATAACTGTGACTGCAGTGCTACATGTTTAGACCCCTGATTCTGCTAATTGACTTCTTACCAAAGGGAATGAGGACATGATTGAGCAATGCAACTTGTAGTTTTTTAATACAATTTCCATAGCTGAGACCATAAACAGCCCCTTAAGGTCATTTCTCATAACTGCCACTCTCTTAAAATTTTTTTTCTACCAGCATTTAGGAATATGATAAACGCTGAATTTTGTTTCACTGTAGGTTCACCCCCATTACAATGCATAGAAACTATTTTACCTTATGCCAGACATATGGAAGTGATCAATGTATGTAAATTGTATGAGGAGAGGTGAAATACAGCTTTCTAGACAAGGAAATGTGTACTTGTTTCTGGTTATAAGACACTGAGAGCACACCAGAGAAGACTTTAAGTCTTCAAATAAGTTTTCCTTTAAAAGTAACAATTGGCAAGAGGGTAGAAGAGAAATGATTTTTGATAATCACCGTGAAAGCACAGTATTGTCCTGAGCTCAACTGCCCAGGCAGATCTCTTGGACACCAGGGTTTAAGAGGCAATTGCTTGCATGTGCAGGGCCAGACCATGAACCTCCTTCTGAAATGCAGAGGTGAACTGTTCTGGGACCCACTGTGCTCAGTAGTACAAGTCAAGTTTCTTCAAACACAGGGTTTAACTGGCAGGGCCAGCTTAAATGTCTGCTTTTCATTTTCCTCCCCTGATGTCATGGTGCCCACTGTGCAATGATTTGAACCTATTCTAAAAGTCAGGTTTTGAGGGGCTGAGTTATTTTTTGGGTTCTGAGTGACCACAGCAGGAAAAACCAAGACCTTAAGTCAGCTATGCTTTTCAAATATGATTTAAACTTACTGTTCCCCAGATGGTCTCTAAGAAATAACTACGTATTTTATGACTAATAGGTATTCACTGTGCTCCCCAAATTTTCCATTCCAATAAAGTTGGATTTTTATTTTGATTTTTTCTTCATACTCGATATTGCAGAATAAGAAACTAGAGTCTGGCAGGCCTTTATTCTAAGGCATTGTCATATCTTTCATTCTGAGTTGAAAAATGGACAGAGAATTGGGTTTCATAAATGTGTGGAGGAGCTGTCAAAGTTCCCATTTGCATGTGAATGGTCAGCTGAGGTAGGAAGGGAGATATGTAAATAATTCTCTAGCTAGCTCCTGGCTAAGATCATTGCATTTCAAAGTACTGTGAAAAGCAGCACCATAAAACTTTAACCTATTCACTGGTGTGGAAACTCCCACACCTTAGATAGATCTACTATAATAATGACCACTTGGGGAAAAATGAATCTTAAAAAGCAATATCAGGTCTCCAAATACTATACATTTTCTGCTTCTTTTAACATTTCATAAAAGATAAGCAAAAAAAAGCCACTCTTCCTTCTCCCCCAATGAAGGAGGGAAAAAAAAAAGGGGAAAAAACCACAAGATCTAAGCAGTAAGCAGATGTAGACCTTCACTGAAAATCTGGCAGGTAAGTGTGATAGGAGTGAAAGAAATGTAAAAGATTTGAGTATTATTCTGTATTATGTAGGTATCTCACCCAGGAGGCACCCAAAAAAATCATTACTTTAATCTTTCTTGCAAACTGCCCAGCATTTCACTGTTCTGTTCTGCTGCTGTACTTCAGTACATGCTCAGCTAGATAAAGCTGAATGTTGTACTTCAAAACCAAATGTGTCCTTCAAAATATACAGTTCTTCATGGATCCAAAAAGGCGAAAAAGTGAAAGAAAACAGTAGAAAAATGAGGAACACAGAGTAAAACAAAATCTTAATAGACTCTGAGTCAGACAGTTTTCTACATATTTTATTGTGCCTCATATCTGCTTAGATAGAATTGGCATGTGTGTATATGGAGAGACAGACAATGATTTACTAAGCCCTTTATGCCTGAAACAGCTCCAAAACCTGAAGGAGTAGAAAACGTTTCCTGAGTAAAGTTCACCTCCAAAATTGATATGGGTTATGTATGTGTACCCCTTAATAATGAGACAGCATGGGACTGTTGCTGTAGTTTACCAATATAATTTCCCTGATACTGTTTTGTAGTCTCCATCTACTTACCTCAGAATACCATGATGTATTTCATTCAAGCTCCATATTTCAGAAAATAATTCATGTCACCCTTGTAATCATTTTCAGCACGGTCCTTCTTTCTCACAAAGCTTCTGTGCAATAATTTGATCTGGTTACGCTGTTCCAAAAAACCCACAAAGTTAAATGGAATTTAATTCACTAAATTTACAAAGGGCAGTTATTCAAAGGCTCTGGGATTTTCTCTATCACATAATATTCCTGTAATGAAATGTGATTTGTCTTGGGATTTACCAGGAGATTAAAAACAACAAAAAAAATCTACTGATCTTACAAACACCTAGTCACATGAGTATTCCTTTTGATTTCTATGTACCTGGCACTTGTGGTGTGAAGTGCCCTTTTGAGAGGTTATGCAAGTTATTCTTCACTTAGAAAATAATCAACCAATCAACCCAAGCTCTTGTAGGGATCACTTGAAATTTTTGAGCTCTGCCCATTTAATGGGAAGAAATGATGCAAAAACTGTTCAAAATGTAGTTCTACGCAAATGAAAGTTTTCATTCAGTAATAATCCCTTTTGATCTGTCTTATCCCATGTTTCTGCTGTGCTCTACCACAAGAGGAGCATTCCCTGCCTTGCTGTCGTTCATTGTATCCTCATGTCCGGTGGGACAAAATGTCGGTTAAAGTCACTATGAAAGACCCTTAGTCTGGTAGATATTTGAGTATTAATATGAAATGTGATCAGTTTTTTTAAATGACCAGGAAATTTTAAACTGAGTTTTTGAGTAAAGGAATGTCATATCTTATCCAAGCCCTGTCCCATTTTCCCTGTTAACGGGTCTTTCCATTAAACCCTGTGTGCAGAAGCCCATTCGTGTGACTGTACATGGAGCACACATTAGGCAGTTCTGCTGATTCAAGCACAGTAACTTTTGATAAAGTGATACCACAATATTGGAATATGGTTTCCACAATGCAGCAGTTCTGTTTCAATAACCATTCCCAATCCATGAAAAAAGGGTACAGCATTGTGGAAACTTTTATCCTTTACTGGAGTATTACTTCTTTATTGTAGCTGTGGCTCCAGGCACTTTGAGTGAAAGTTGCTACTGACTCTGCTTCTCACATGAGCTGGTTGGAGAGAGCGCAGGAGATCTCCCCACAGCAGGAGACTCCAGAGCTGCTTTCCTGCCACTCCAAATAACTGCTAACGCTAGCAACTGAGCAAGGAATCCCTGCTCCTTTTCAAATATCAGTCTGACAAAGTGGGACAGTGAGCACTGGGCCATGTGCTCCCTCACCCCAGACATCTTGTCAATGGGCTCTCAGTGCTCTTTGCAAAACGGCAGGAGGAATCTCAGATTGCAGCCACTCAGATGTAGCCACTTGTGCAGACACTTCTATTACCTGAAAATTTATTGTGGTCTATGTCACGTGTTAAGGAAATGCAGAAAGTCTCAAATGCTGTAGAGAGTGGTGAGGCAATAAAATTTTTCACATTTTATGATAGGCATACATTTAAAGAAGGAAGCAAAAATAATGTTTTCTATTAAAAATAGGAGCAGAAACGATTTGTGGCATAGAATCCAATAGGAAACACGTTTACACAACTTCTAGTTATGGTGCAATTGGCTGTGAAGTCCTTCAGTAGGCTGTAAGGGGCATCAATTTAATTAATGGAAGCTGTTACTTAAATTATGTTAGCAATCAGTGAACAACCCACAGAGTAGCTCATGAGTGAGTAAGTCTATGATGTCTTGGAACAGAAGCATCCTAGCACTTCTCTAATGCTGGCCATGGATGATGTTGGAAGGCAGAGGTTGCGTTATGTGTTACCATACATACAAGAGATTCATGTATAAAGAAGGCCACATACTGTGAGGAAGCCCCTGAGCCTGTTCAAGTGATAACTAAAGGACATGTGGCCGTCAGACATCTGTACAGAGCTGTCAGCCCAGTGGGGTGATGGAGTATGTCACCAGGGCACGTGGAGTGTAAATGCAACATGAGAAACTCCTTCCTTCACCTGTTTTGTCCTACTGAGACCAGAAGCTCTCTGCCACTTCACTGCTCTTGCAAAGGGATTTTTTGGGTCTGGCTAGCCTCAGCCTATTCTTCTGTGATGCCAAGCAGATGGATGAAACTTATCAAATTCTGAGCTCTGGAAATATCCTGAGGTGCATGCATGCATTTACCTACCTAATGTATACAAATATGAAGCTATTTACGCACCCATACTTGGCCCAGATCCACAGACAGTGCAAAATTTCACCACGCCCGGCTGCAAGTTATTTTTAGCTCTCCTCAATGTAAATGTCTAGTTCATAATTAAGTTTCAAAATAATGAATGATGTGTTTTGTGTTTCAGTGGGTATAATCGTTTGCATTGCATAGTGAATGATTTGAGCATGAAAGGTCTTGCATTCCTAAATCTGTTACAGAATGTGGGTGGGAGGTGGATCTTTGCTCATACCAGGAAACAAAGACTGAATGAATATTTGTCACGATGTTTCATCAAGGCAGTGTTAGTTGAAGATACATTGTGGCAAGACTGAGAGCTTGCTTACGGTAAAAATTTCTGAAAACTGGGGCATTTTAGTGTTTATAAGGGATGTTAGCACCCAACCATGAGCCTTGTGCCGTAGGCAGTTAATTAAGCCAGAAATGAAGGAGATCAAATGCTATTGAATCACCTCCCCCTAAAAAAACCCCAAAAAATCAAACCAAACCAAAGAACAAACAAACAACAACAAAAAAAACCCAGCAGCAAAAATGTAAACCCCCACACCTGAAAATCCAGCACAGTTTTCTCCAGTTTTGACATAAGAGCTGTCCGGAATTACATCTTCTTTTGCCCTCATGTTCTTTCCTTAATCGTCTGTGGCTGCTCTTCAGTATTAGGGTGGCTTCTGCATTAGACTCACTTTTGGTCTGGCTGCATATCCCTGTGCTGATGTTCCCATCTCCAAGATCAGAGTGGAGATTTTGCCATAAGTTCAATATTTGTGCTCAGTCCTGCACCTAGAGACAAAATGATCCCCATGTACACCTGCCAAAGAGCAATTGCAAGACCAAAGAAAGAAAGAAAGAAAAGAAGAAAAATCAAGAAAGAAAAGTAAAGAAAGAAGGGAAGAAAGACTAGCTAGAAGAAATAAAGGGTTGTTTTCTTCAGCAGTGTCCGTATGTCTTAAACTGGAATTGTAATGGAATGTTATCCTTACGTGCATTGAAAAAAACAGTACAAAACCCACAACAACAACAAAAACCCCAAGGAGAGCTATTTCTAATAAAAACATTACTCATACTAGTATCATAGCCCTGACCTTACGTTTATTGGCATGAATGCGAGCTTATAAAGCTGTGTGGATGTTTGCCATATGCAAATCCATCCATCCATAAATCAGTGTACAGACTGGAGACTGCACAGCTGAAGTGACTGTAATGGTAAATGAAACCTTTCACCACCAGGTCAAATGCAGTTCAGCATATGTGGTAAATGGAAAAGCACTATCATACAGGAATTGATCTGTGGCGTGTGTGAAACAAGTGACTGAGCAGTTCACGCTGTTCACCACCACAACTGGTTCCCCAGGTTGGAGCTGGCAGATAAGTTGGAGCTGCAATGGCAAAGCAGTGAAGCAACCTGGCAGAGAATTTGCCTTATGGGACTGTCTGGTAGTGTATTACAAGGATTAGGCAGGCTTTTTTCATCAAAATGAATTGTCAATGAAAAAGGAAGTTTCTATTTAATCCAAATTTTCCACCAGTTCTATCCAAATGAAAACATTACTTTGGACTGTGGTGCTGATCTAAGGCACATAATGTTATATTCATCTGACATTAACCTCTGTGTGTTCAGGGTAGCAGCAGGGTTTGTAAAAGCTTTGTGTGGTTTTCCTGCTTTCTTGCCCATTCTTTTCTGAAGAGGGCAGTTAACTCCCATTAAAATCTTTGAGGGTACTCAGAGATCAGCATAAGGCTTATATGATAGCAGGATGGCAAAGAACATACAGCTCTGTCTCAGGTCCTGGTTGACAGGTCCAAATAAGGGATGAGGCACATCTGTCATTTATATAATGTGCCGTTCAGGGTCAGAGGGTGCCATGTGGGACAAGACACAGCAAAAACCTTTTCCAGGCTTTGTGATTTTGGGATATGACTTGGCCACGGCTGAACTGTAGAGTGTGTTTTCCCCCCTTACAGGCTAAGGAAGTTGGACACCCTGACCAGAACAAACATAGATAAAATGATAAAAAACAAAATTCACACATTCCTGGATTTATTTTTTTTTTCTAAGTTGTCACTCTGAGAAGTTCAGTATTTTGACTGTTTGACTTAATTTGAAAACAGATGTTGGAATATTTTAATTTCCCTAGAGACAAAAAAAATTTCCTTACTTTTCTCGGCTTTCCTTATTCCTGCTACGAAACCGTGTTGTCACAGAAAACAGTGCTTTGTAAAGCTCCTATGTGAGTTGTGAAGCTCCAAACCATCTTGACACATTCAGCTATGTGCTAGTGTCAAAACATAGTTCTCAACAGTTATTGCAGATAAAACAGCATTAAAAATTTATGTCTGATTCTTTGATATGATTCAATACATTATTTTAAAAATGAGTACTGTTACTGGTTATAGTTTGCTTAACAGAACATTTGCTCTACTTTTAAAGAATAAATCTTTGGAGACATTGATAAGTTGAGGTGTGTGTTTGCCTTCATGTTTCAAGGATGTTACTAATTCCAGGAAGATTGGTCTTGTGGCTAGAAGTGTGAATGGATAGACGTCCTTCAATTCGGGGATCTTACACAAACATTTTAAGTAATGTCAGACAATATCCCTGTGCCTCAGTTTCCAATCTGTACAGGCTTTTTGTACATTGTTTTATTTTCAGTGACATTGCATGTGTTCTGAAGGCAAGGACTATGCTTTTGTGCAATGAAATTCTATCTGGACTTTTCAGAACAAGTAGTACAACTGATAAATAACAGAAATATTTAGTTCAAGGCTCAAACAAGCATCTGAGCACTAAGAATATAACTCTTACTTTTGCTTTCTGATATAAAGAAGTTTAAAAAAAATTATTAAAAAAACCCCTTTGAAAATTCCTTAACAGTATAATCAGATTAATTTCAGAAATCCAAGAAATTTAGTTACTTTAGCAACTTTAGTTACTTTAGTTGCCTGATACCTTTCTGACTGCATTGTTTTTGCCACTGAGAAGTGAATGTCTTTAGGACCTATTCCTTTTAGGGGGAGGGAAAAAAAGTGTTTTTTAATTAAAAAGGTGACTTTTCCTGCTGTCTTAAAGATTCTTTAAGTGATAATGCCACTACATATAAAATCCAAAAGCTGACAATTTTTCTTCTCAAAATTTTTCCCTTACATGTCTTTTTCATGTTACGCAATTCTCTGGAGATATAAAGGCTGCAAAATTATTCAAGTTTGTTACACACATACATTCATTCCAGTATGAAGAGATATGTTTGTCTTACATTTCTGGTGAGGAGAAGCAGTTCCCATTTCATTCTGATTGGTGCTGAAAAGCTTTGTTTGTGCGTTCTCTTTCTTTCTCCCTTTTTTTTTTTTTTTTTAAATTTTAATCTGTGGTTTCAGGTGTAGTTTGTCATATCAGTTGGCTGGAACACTGTAGATTATCAGGGGACTTCCAGGTGTCACACAAGAAGAATGACTGTTTTCCAAAACAAGCTGTGCAGTCCTCTAGGCTCTGGCATAGATGAATATGGGAGTGTTACTAGGCATAGAAAACAGTTCTGAAAAGGTAATCCCATGTTGAGTTTGAATGTTAAGGAAACCATCTACTCATTCTGAGGGGCTTAACCTTTCTTCAGGAGGTAAGTCTGGAACAATGGTCCTTATTTACAAAAGGTTTCCTTTATTTTCCATAGGGAATACAAAACCAGAGTTTTTTCTTTGCTAGAGTTGCTCCTTCCTTGCTGTAAGTACGCATTGCCATTGTTGATTCATTCAAATGCAGATTATTACAGTAATAATAAGTGACAAGCTATGTGTTATTTTGAAGTAACACACATTATGGTTCACATCATGTCTTCAGAGACCCGAGCAATGTGTTGTTTCACATTGACAAATGCTACAAAGTGTTTGCACTTATGAATAAAATATTCTCCACGCAACTCGACTTTCAAGTGTGCTTTGTGCAAGAGCATTAAAAGGTGGCCTCGTCACAGGCATCCTAAACTTCTGTCACCTCTTGCCTGGATTACTGCTCTCTCTTCTGTGACACTTGTTCCAAGCTTTTGGAAAAGCATCAGTGGACTTTAATCGTCCTTTAAACTGGTGGTGCCTCTGCCTTGGTCCATTTGAGGTTCTGGATGGGATTCAAGTCCTCAGTAGTGTTCTTTGGAGGTGCAATCTGAAGCCTATTAAATTCAGTAAGAATTTTCCTATTGATTTTGGTGCCTTGCAAACCAGGCCACAGCCTTTAGTTATAGCTGATGTTCCCACACACCTTCTCTTTCTGAGCTCAACCCCAGGAGCTTGCCTTACCTGCAGGGACAGCCCAAGGTGTGACACTATTTGCTTGCCTGGGCTTTCTGACAAAATCTTCTAGGTGATACATCAACAGCTATGCAAGCTAGAAGGTGCTTTAGCATACAGCAATGATGCAAGTGCCAATTTTTGCACATTTACTTGCCAGCTAAACGCAGCCCTTGGTTTGGTCCCTTGAAACTGAGCTATTACGTGTGTGTGACAGCTGAAAATTAAGGATTGTAACATAAAGCAGTGTAGGACCTGGTGTTACATAAACTACCTCAGGGCTGGGGTGAACTGTGTTGTGTCACTGTGTCTTTCATTAGACTGCTCAGGATGCTGCAAGTCTGCTGGGGCAGATCAACATACAGTCCAAGCATGGCCACTGCAGCCTTTCCTTTACTTTGGACTGCTGGTGAATTTGTTCTCACACAAGAAATATCCAGGACTGTATTTTGTAGCAAAATCCAGAAAAATGTGAATCGAGTCATCAGCACATCTTTTCCAGTTCCAGTGCAATTTACCTCCTACATAATGTTTCGAATATAGAAAGTATTTCAAGAGGAAAATCTCACATGGATTAATGTTTATTGGTTGCCAAGGCAATAGTTTGGAGACCTCTCTAGCACAAAACAGATAATACTATAAGCAGAAGTAGATTAGTATGAATAGAAAATTTATTGATGTTAGGGAAGACAATGCTCTGGGTGTCTGTTATACCTCTAAGGGATTATATTAATTTTGCTTTGGTCAGTTTTCCACTCACTGACATATTTCTGTGCTATTATTTGAGTGTCAGGAGAAATTAAATCTCCCCATGAAGGCTGAATGGCACTGTACAATGCAGAACAGTGTTTCTGTGTGGAAAACCTGACAGTCCATTTAACAAGTCAGCCTTAAGGTAGGCTGAGAGCTGAGATGCTGTTGAAATAATGGTCATGCCAAGGTCATACTATGACTCCTTGGGAGACATGGGAAAAGGACACAACCACATCAGTCCTGAGTTATTCGAGTCTTGAATGGACAAAAACTGAAAAAGCCAAACTGAACTCAACTAAAACTAAAAAAAAAAAAAAATTAATCGACCTATATTAGTTACAAGGAGTAAATGTAAGGAACGTTAGCAGATGCTACAGAGATGGAAAGCTGACAAAAAGCAGTTGAGATACAAAGATGGAAAATAAACGCTGAGAATTTCTGTATTTATTTTCAGCAAATCATGTCTTTAAATGCTCTTCTGTAATCATAAAAGAGCATCAGTATATTGAACTTTTCCAAACCAAACATGACCAGGGATCTAACCAAAAAGAAAGGATCAAGACAGCATTCACTCTGAATCATTTCAAGCCTAGCAAGAGATTACAAGGGCATTTCTGATGGGAATGGGGTCTCTGTCCTCCAGAATTCTCCAGAATACATCTGTACCAGCTCTTCCTCCCTTTTTTTATAGTCTCCCTGCCATCATGATCCAATCCATATTATAGAAGAAGGTGTAAAGTAACCATGTTCTTTTACAGCTGAACATCCCTGACTCCTTGCCAATTACTGCTTGGTTTTGTCTCTGCCATCTTACCTCTGCAGCTCTTCTTTACAGTTCTTCTAAGCAAAGTCAGAACAAAGTGATAATGAATTTTTAGATTCTTTGATTGACTGATTTCAAATTATATTCAGTTTTATCTATAACCTTTGATATTTCTAAAGCAGCTCTGAACCTCCATTTTTCAAAGGTAGCTTGTCAGCAGGAGTGTTGGATGTTTAACACCTTTGAAAGTACTGTCTTTTGAAAGACAAACCATATCAAAATAATATTGTTCATTCATCCTTTAAAAGTTATGTGTTCTTCTCATCTCTGCCCCACACTATACATTTTTTAAATCATGTCCATAGTTCATAGATCACTTTTAATCAGATGTCCCAGTAGTCTCTGTACCTTCTAGTGTATATATGTACGTGTATATTCTGACATGTGTATTATAAAGTAAGACAATAATATTGAAAGTACATTATATTGCAATGTCTTCTGGATACTAGAGAGGGATAGAAAAAAAAAAAGAATAAAATAAAAAAAGAATCTTGAGCCTTTTGCCAGAAATCCAAGCCAAAATTTTCAGACTTTGAAACATATGACCTAAAGTTTTTTTCTTCTGTAGTAATTTCTTTTGCTTACCGTAGTGGTTTTCATTGACCTGAAGAAGTAGGCCATACCAGTTTTCTGATATTTTTCACTCCACTGGATCAGAGGGCTGCTAATCTCTCTTGCCATGAGATTCTATTTGCATCTCAAGTAAGAGTTTTCTGTCTTGTCATCTTATTTACCTGAGAGACTTTCAGGTGATACCATCTCACTGCCTTCGTCAGAGAGATCTAGCAAGGTGCTGATGTTGTCTAGCATTTTCCAAGGATGATGCACAGACAGTATCTTTACAGAGTCTAACACATTTTGATATGTAATTGTCAGAGAAGTCAGATATGGAATGCTTTCTAACTCAAGAACTGAAGGGTTTACAAAGTTTATTCAGTGCAGAGGTTTCTTAATTGTTCATTACTGTGGTCCCCTACTCCTCAACTGTAATTATGTCATACCAGCAGGTGTTTGTTTTCACCTGCTGCTACTGCCCCAGATGAATTCGGCACATTTTTTCCTAGAATGTCGGGGGCTATTTCTGTTTCCATTGTGGGTTTGGGTCAAGGTCATATTTGTCAATCAGGAGACAGTGGCACCAGGCATGTACTGAAGTTAGAAGTGTTTGCACTGCATAACCCAGGTGTCCTGTCTTTAGTCATGCTACCTTTGTTAGAGGAGCTTCCCAGCAGGAATGCCTGGTATGGATTATGACTATGTGGTTTTTTGCTGGACAAGTAAGATGAGCATGAGGTTCACAAGGATTCCAGACAGGGCTGCCAGAAGAAACCTGCATATCACAGTGGTCTGGGAAAGCAGTTTGATTCAGGATCCACTCAAGCCACTGTTAAGATCTTGCATATGCAGTGAACATCATATTTTCTTGCATGAGAGGTAGAAAATTACCCTGGATGTTAGTCTGTCATGCTTGGTAGGAAGTGTATATAGGCATGTTACGATATTCCCTGTGATCACAGAACTCCCAGGAAATGTGTGGCATTATGCCAGCTGCATTTGGTGCAGCTGCACAATGTACTCAAAGATCAACCATGAGGTTACCAAGATGGCTTGTTTTTGACATACAAAATGCTCAAGAATAAAGAACTCTCTCTACTGCAGGGCTCTACTATAAAGAAAATATTCTTTCTGTGGACAGGCTCTTTCAGTTCCTGTGGAGATAAAAAGATGTAGGAGTCTTCAGATACTAAGTTTCAGATCAGACCACTTTGCTCAATACAGGTTCAAATGAAAACTAAAATCAGTAATACAGAAACTTTCTTGGAGGTTTGCAATAGAGCAGTTCTAAGGACCACTGACTCTTTCCAGAGTTTTGGAAATTATTCTAGTTATCCTGTATCTGTTGGTGGTGCCTGATGAAGTAGGTGTTGATTAATGGTCAGGGCTAGCAATACATATTGGCTGACATTGATCCCCCCATCCCTGTGGGGCATGAGATGAGGAAATGCAGCAAGAGGCAGAATAGGAAACCAGTGATCTGTAATAAGAGATAAAGGCCTAAAATATTCCTATGGGCGTTAATATAGTTTTTCTAAATCGGTCTTGAAATAAAATAATTTTTAAAAAGTAAAAATGAGTAGTGTAAACCTTAGGAATATGGCCCTATATTTTAAAAATCCATAATAAAGTGAAACCAGATACCAGATTCCCCATATCTCTATTAAAAGCAAGTCCAAAAGGAGTGTATGGGCTTGACAATAAGAGTTTTCCACAGAGGTTAAAGTAGCAGGCTCTCAGAAGTGGAGTGCAAGGCTTCCGACCAGTTTTCAGCAAGAGGAGCCAAGTCTCAAAGCACAATTTGTACCTTCAAAACCAAATTAAACTTCATGTTTCAACTGTTAAATAGAGGTAGTGCTACCAAATCATCTTGGAACAATGTCTGGAGGCTGAAGGGTGAAAAGTATTGATATTTTTAATAATTAATGATAACAATAGATATTAGAGAGGATTTGTCTTCACTAACTTAACTAAAATTCTCTTGAGGCAACTGCACTAATATTAGACTCTTTACCACATAGTGCTGTGTTTTGGGGGAACACTTAAGTTAAAGAAAGGTGAGAATATTGTGAAGACAAACAACTTTCAATATCTGAAAATTAAACCTCTCTACCACAATTAATAAAGTGCCAAAGTGCCTGTGACCTAAATGCTGATTAGATACGTTAAAAAATAGAAACATTGTTACTGAAGAGTTAAATTGTGAATTCCTGAAAAGTTACATATCTCTTTACCAGGACAAAGTTTGGCATTGTAATTTTACTTCTGAAAATAGGGGTACCTTCCACAGCATTCACATGAACACATCTTATACTTTTTTCTTAAATGCATTGATTTTTAACAGTAGCAGTTTATTGTCCCCAAAGTCTAAACATATAAACAAAGCAAGATCTTGAGACAAAAGGGAACATTTTTTTTAAAACTGGAAGGAGTGGAAAATGATGTTAAGGCTTCAGCCATACATACACATAGACCTTCGAATCTATGTTAGGGAGTAAGGACTCTTAAAAAGGAAAGTATTCAGTTTTTGATTGATTTTACAATACTATGCATTTTAGAACATTACTAGAACGTCTGGCTTGTGGGTGAAGACTGTGAAAAGGGCACCTTTGCATCTCTTTTACATTGCCCTGGATTTCTGTTTTGACTTCATGTCGAAATCTGTATTGAAAATAAAAGGTCTAGAAAAATAGAGTATAAACCAAAATAATCAGATATGAACTTCAACAATATGAACCTCTTATACTGAGTGTAAGAGCCTATTTAACGGGATTTCTGTTCATCATGCTTTATAATTCAGTGTGATATTGTATTCCATTACCAGCAGCCTAATTTATTTCTTTCACCATCTGCTCTTTTTTTTTTTATTCTTCCATGCCAAAAATTCAATAGCACTCAATGAGCAAAGCAAAACTATTCTGTATTTCAACTAAACTGGTTTTA
The DNA here is from genome assembly GCF_020740725.1 of Corvus hawaiiensis. Classification (NCBI taxonomy): domain Eukaryota; kingdom Metazoa; phylum Chordata; class Aves; order Passeriformes; family Corvidae; genus Corvus; species Corvus hawaiiensis. The sequence goes on along the minus strand of NC_063216.1, from coordinate 71,385,697 downwards.
TGCTGTTGTTATTCAGAATATATTGGCCTATTTCTTACACTGGTTTTGTTTAGCTAACCAAGCCTTTTGTTTTCTAAACCTGGAAAATGTGAAACAGTAAATACTGTGTGAGCTATTAGTGCCAGACTTCTGTAGCCATTATTTATGAGACAAATATCAAGCCAGTTGGTTTTTAATTACAGGCAATAGCTGAAGCTTAGTAAGTGTGACTGTCCTTGCCACAGCTCTATCCAGCCCATCCCTTGCACAGAGCAGGCTGAGCCACTTGCACAAACACAGACCAGTAGTCAAAGCATTCTCCATGCCAAGCCATATTAATCTATCAATATCTCAAAATGTCCTTGTGTGTTCCCTGAGCCGCCAAAATAATTATGTAAGTTTTGTGAGCTCCTAGAACTACAACTGTGCTCTCATTAACACCTTCTGTTCCTGTGGAGATAGAGAGATGTACGAGTCTTCAGAATACAAAGTTTCAGATCAGACCACTTTGCTTAGTACAGGACCAAATGAAAACTAAAATCAGTAACACAGAAACTTTCTTGGAGATTTGAAATAGAGCATTGCTACGGACCACCTCAAGGTAATGTCCATCCATCTGTGAGAGACTTACATAAAGGGTTTCATGCCACATATTGCAAAGAAATGATGGAAAATGAGTTTAGAAACTTTGCTCTGGGGCTTCTAAATTGTGATCACTGTTCTGGTCTAACTTGGAATATGTTGGACCTAGGTAATTTTGTCATTCAAGTTCTATGTCCCACAAAGCACTGTAGTATTTAGGCTGAGTTGGACATTAAATACTAGATATTCTATAATCTTAATCTTGTTTCTTCTTTCATGTAACATGGTATCATTAAATTTCACATCACGGTATCTTTAAGTTGGTACTTCAGCTGATTAGTTCTGAATGACACTCAAATGATGTTTTGGCCAAAAAATGCCATACCAAAACTCTTGTAGTTCTTCCCAGATAAGACTCATGCTCTTTTGTATAAGAAATAAAGGATAATAAAATATGTATTACTAGGTAAAATAGAGCTAGCTGCACAGAATTCCTTTCCACAGGCACTTATAATTTAATACAATTCTTTCTTCTACTAAATAGTATTACTATAATGCCAGGAATTATGTTGGATTTTGGGTTCATATCCCAACTGTACAATTCAGGATATGCTTCAGACCTGTTTATTCAAATAATTTTATTCAGACTGTGGCTAAAATAAACAGAGAAGCAATTTAAAGAAACTTGACGCAGGTTATTCTGAAAGCCTAGTAGACATAATGATTAATATTTCCAGGAAGGCTGATGATTAGACAAAATAATGATATAGAGAAGAGCTTTTGGAAAAAAAAAAGAAAAAAAGGGAAAAAAAAGATGGAAAAGTACTCTTACTGAAAATTATTGGTAACCTAAACCACCTGAAAAAATAGTGTTTGCAATAGAAGCCCTTAAAGTTATAACAGAAGTGAAAATAATACAATTATTAAATTAAAGATAATTGAGAGATAAAATAATGTGATTGATAAGTGCCTGTTGTTTTTCCTCTCTGATTTCAAACAGAGCACAATATTAATTTAGGATTCATCAAACACATGTGATGAAAGACAAAGAACTAGTAGGAAAAATACATCATTCCTTACACAGTCATCACTGTAAGATGTAGCTCTTTGTCAGCTACCAATTTATCAGCACTGAGAGTGCTTGCCTGCTGCACCTAACAACATCCTCATGCCAACAGTGCTGTTTTCTCTTGAAGTCTCATTTATCTTCCTACACAGGTCATTAAAGTTTGAACTTGCTTGCTTGAAGTTGTGTCTATGGTTGCCACTTTCTCTGTATCCACCCCCACAGTGTTCTTGTACTCCTGAGATGCAACAGCAGCAGCAGCGAAAGTACTGGCGTTTTCACTGACAGAAAACTGGGGAAAGATTTTGTTTTAGCTTTATCTCAGTTTGTAGTTCTAACTACTTGCAGTAGTTTTCTCTGAACTACAAGATCTCAGTTTTAGGGGAGCTGATCAGTCTTACAGTTTCTACTGTCAGCTGCATATCACATGGCACACATACACTGCTATTATCTTGGGTATTTTTGCTTGTTTTACCCCACTGATTCTGCTTTAGGTGTCTGTGTGCCCTGACAGAAAACCCTAATTCATCATTGTCCTTGTTCCTTCCTACTTGAGGAAAGAAGTTTTACCATGTAGACTGCTGTAGAAGTGATGGGATATATATTTAAAAAAAAAAAAAAACCTGAATGCATATGTGAAAACAACAGTAGCTGTTAAAAGGAGAATATAAGTAAGAGCTTGCTTTACCCTAATAGATGATGATAGTGGGCAGGTGTATCAGTTAGTACAGAATCAGAGTAATTTAGGTCGGGAGGGACTTACGAAAGTCATCGGGTTTAAGATCTAGCCCCTGCCCCAAGCAAGGTTGACTAAATCAGGTTGTTCAGGGCTCCTTCCAGGCAACTTTTGAGTATCTTCAAGTTGGAAATTCTACAGCCTCTCTAGCCCTCTGTGCCAGTGGTTGACCATTTTCACGCTGGATAAGCTTGATCTGGTTTCTAACCAAAATTTGCTGCGTGACTCTTGTCACTGGGCACTTAAGGGAGATTCTGTGTCAATCTTTTCCACAGCCTCCCATTCAGTAGTTCAAGTCAGCAATAGGATGTTGCCACAGTAGACAACCAGTGTGTGTATTTGGGGATCAGTACTGCAATATGCTCTAGAAAATAATAGTACAGCTTACAGGAGATCAGCTAGTACAGAAAGTGCCAGCCCAGCTTCTGACTGGGAAAGAATAATTATATGTGTTCTGTACTGATACACTGACTCCTGGATGACATACAAACTAAATTCCTTGACTTAAAAGCAGACAGCATTTAATTTTAATGTAATTCTATATTATTATTATTTTTAATAAAAATGTAACTGGATTCCTGTAAAACTTGAGGTATGAGGTATTTGAACATTTTCCTCATCCTCCTTTGTTTTGATACCACACAGTGTGTATTTTCATTCCATGCTTTTTTTGCTAGTATTGTGCTACTAGAGTTGTTTGGCACATGACTGTTCCAAGTGACTGGCTACCTGTATTCTATCTCTGGATCACATATACTGTATATATGAGATCTGATTATTTTGGCACTGCTGGGACTGCATCTGGCTTCTGGGTAACATCACCTCTTCCCTTTTCGGATGGAGTGAAACCAACAGTCCCTCAGTTCCTTCATGCTGTCATAGCTCATTTTGACTTCTTTGTGTGCAGTGTAATTTTTGATACCAACACTTGCATACGAGGGTGGACAGTAAGGTTATTGTAGCTAGTGTGTCTGGTGTGGAGGAGCTTAATTCTTACAGTTTTCTCTTTTATTGCACTGCTTAGTTAGGTAAAATGAAAATAAATCTTATTAATAGTAGAGACAGGTTTGTTTCTTGTTCTGGCTCAGAGTTGTGGAGATGCTGAAGGAAGACAGCTGGTGTAGACATACACGCCAGTAAGTCAAGAAATTGAGAAAGAACATCTGTAGGAGATACAAAAATATTTGATTTCAACAGGGCAGACATAGCAGTGTCATCTACTCTTCTTAGCCAAATGACTCAAGAATAATTTCAGAACATTACTATATGTTATGCCCTTTGGAACAGTATGTAGGAGTAATTCAGAGGAATCTGAACAGGCAAACTGAGTGTTCTGCTCTCCTCCACATGAATGCTTTTTAATTACTGGTTACTGGAATAGGCAAAAATGCACAGCAAAATCTAGCTTCTGTGGCACATGTCTTTAAATGTGGTAAAGAGGAGCTCAGGTGTGCCTTATTAGAGCTCAAAAAATACTACATACTCAGAGATTCCAAGATTTCTTGGCTTTATGAGACCACAGTTGGCGCACATCACGTGGAGCCGGGCTTTATTTCCTCCTGCCTTCATTTGATATCCTTTGTTCAGGAACATAGCTAGGAATGCTTGTCTCTCCTGAAACCACAGTACAATATTTTTTTTGGTAAAAGAGCTTTTACTCTTTAGGAGTTTGCTTTTTTATACCATGTATGCATTGAAATTTCCTTTCTAGTGCGTAAAATGATCGCTTGAAGAGCTATGGAGATTCCTAGTTTCTTCTGTGATCCTAATGATGAAGTTACCCCATGCCCTATTCTGTTTCCCAACAAAAAGGCAGAGGTTTTGATTTTTATCTGGTCATCTACTTCACATTTTTTGCCACAACCGTGGAACTTACTTCCCCATGGGGAAATCAAACAGCAAAATTTTATTTATTTTTTAAATTAGTTTAAAAGAACAAGACTTCTGAGAGCTTCTTCAGATTGTTGATACAAATCAAGTTGATGCAATACTGATGAAGTACAGCTTGATTACGTCAGTTCTAGGCAAGGCTGGAGCTGTGAGGGCTCAGATTTTGAGAAGCCTCTGTCTCAGAAATTTTCAGGGGGGCTATATGGGAATCAGTCCTTTCCATTTAGTACTGTGCCTTATCAGATCCCGCAGGCTTTTAAAAATTTTCTTAGGAGCCAGATTTCCATTGTGAGGATTTGCTCATCACCAGAACTATCATCCATGGAAAATGACAGGAGAAACATTTATTAACCTTGGGTAAATCTGTTCCTTCAAAACATATCTCTCTAACTGTTGCTGTGAGCCCTGCTTCCACTGCTACAGAATCTATCTGGAGTCTGAACTGTCAAAGGAATTTAAGACTGGTTGAGCCTGCTCTTCCCTGTATACCTGTGTGGGAGTCAGGAGAGGGTGAGATCATTCACACAGGAGAGCCCCAACAAAGACTCCTGACTTACAGAGTCTGAACTGGCATTTGTGGGTCTAACACACACCCCAGAGTGAAACTGCCAGAAACAGTCTCTTCTCAGCTGTTCTTTTGCTAAGTGATTTTTCTTTTGGTATCTCTAAGGTAATTGGAATCTTTGTGCTTCTTATCTTTTAGCACATCAAATATATCAGATAATAGTTAAGTCAGAACAATAAGAGATGAGATGCTGTGTCAGCATGTGGGCTGCAAATGGAACAAAAGAGTTTTCTTAAATTCAGTATGTTCTGAAAATACAAAGTAAGTGCCAATGTTCAGCCATGCAGTAACAGGCCATACAAGGAAAAGGAGTTACTCTTAACACTGCAGTTCTTTTGTCTTTCTATATCAACATTCCCTTGTTTTTTAAATAGCCACAACAAATTACACTCTGATCTCTCGGTAAGTACCTTCACTGTTTCTTCCAGACTATTCTTCTGCAAAATAGACTGTGAAACTGTGTTTGTTAAGTCTCATTGTGCTCTTTATGGCTGTGGTGCACATGCTGTCCAGCAGCTGGAGTGAGATTTGGGGAATGCTGAAGTCAAAAGGACACAAATTTTTTCAGTGTGTTGAGATTGTTACTTAATCACCATTAAGGTGATGTTTACCTGGGCCCATTTTATTTGCTATTTACCACATTGTCTCATGAAATTTTTTCACAAGGACCTTTAATGTGGTCATGTAATAAATGCAAATAGCAGTAATACATAAAGGAATATTTTGTAGAAAATATCAGTCCAGAGGAACTAATGCCTGTTCACGTTTGCATGATTTATAAATGCTGTTACTTAAAAAGAGATTGTGTTGGGAATATATGAGGGCACAACAAATGAGAACATGATCAGTAAATTAACATCTACATAGCTATATTGGCATGCATTATGCTATTTGAAAATCTGGCCAAAATTGCGTCTGAATTCCTGTATTTGACATATACCACATTCATAAAACTACAATAGATTTTACATTTCAGTCCTCTGTCTTTTAGGGAAAGCTATGCATCCTTGTTTGCTCAGTAATGCAGAAGCAGTAGTATTTATGGTCCCCTGTACCCCCCAGCTGCTTTACAAGGACCAAAGTCGTATCTCCTGTTGCCCATTTCTTTGCTTTCTGCTCTTCCTTACAGTAATGGAAGTCTCACCCTCAGGAATACCTCAGGAAAAATCAGCTTTAAAGGAGATTAATAAATTTTGGAGGATTATTTTGTTTGTTTTAATAACAGGAGAAACTTGCCAATAATGTCCTGGTTTTTTTTGTTTGTTTGTTTGTTTTTTTTGTTTTTTTTTTGTTAGCTCCTAATTTACCACAGCTAAATCAATATATTTAATGCATAGGGAAAAAAATATGATTGGAAAGTTCTAATTCAGCCTCCTGCTCAAAGCAAGACTATATTCAGAATTAGATTGGGGGGTTTGTGTCTGATTGTGTCAAGTTTTGATGGTATCCAAGGGTGAAGACTGTAAACTCTCTGGTTATTGTTCTAGTTAAGAGTTTTTTATTCATATCCCATTCAGTATTTCCCTGACTCAACTTGTGCATGTTATCTCTTGTTCTTTCACTGTGCCCAACAGGTAATCAAAGACAACACTTAGATCACCCCTTAGCCATCTCTTTTTTTTCCACAGACACTACTCACTCAGGCTCAGTAAGTTCCAGTCTTGTGGTGCTGTGTCAGCCTGAAATGGCACTTGGTTTTTGCGGTTCACCATAGTTCAGGTCAGCACAACTTCAGGATTTCTTGCTTCATGTCATGGAGATATCCCACAATTAGGATAATACAAAAAAAGGTTTAAAACATTTATTTCCATTTTGAAACTCTTCTGCACTGCCCAAGTAAGTGACTGACAATGAGACTTAGGTCCTGTTGTTTATTAGATTGTGGTTAGATCTTTGCATGAAGATGCACAGTGGTGCACAATGTAATTGGTATTATTAACTCTGAAAATACAAATGTTTACTAAACTGGCATCTAATACACCTGAACTATAAATTATGCTTTATTTCTCTCACACAAAATTCTCATCTTCATATTTACACTTAATGGGTAGTGGTAGTGCAGATGAACATTTCAATGAATCAGACTCTGGAGTGGAAGGATTGTACACAATTAGAGTATTAACTTCAGATAGTAATTGCCAGCATAGTTAAATGTTGGTTTATTTAAATATAGCCACCAAATTATAATGGGCTCTAATGCATGGGAATGAATCGTAGTCTTGTTATGTTCAGTGAATACTTAGCTATATCCTTTATGTAAACATCCTACTCACACTAATCCAGTAAGGACATAAGGTAGAGTCTGTTTATTTTAAGAGGTAAACCACTCAGGATTATACAGGAATTAGGATGTATGTGCATGTATGGAGGTTTCCGATGTGTTTCATTCTGCTTTTACTCCACAGTAAAATGTGGAGTGTGTTCCCCTAGTTATCAAATAGTCTATATTCCCAACTTGCAGAAAGATTTTAGTGTGTATAATCTAAATCGGGATTTAAATTCTGTTGAATTCAGTAGAAAGGTGTGTTAAGTAAGTTTTAAGACTAGAAGTCATACATTTCCTCATAGTTAATGCCTTATTAGTTGAACACTAATTAACTGTGTGTGGTATTTCCTGTGATAAATTGATGGTTTTAGTTTCTCAAAATATGTAACACTCTGGACCAAAAGTTTGCATGGTGAGTGTCTTGCTTCCTTCTATTTGGAATTTTCTGGCTAAATCACTTCTGGATGTGAATCTGTAATGTAGAGCCTGGACTACTAATGAGTCTGAATTCCAGAGAGGAAGCCTTTCTCTCCTCACACAGCTGGAGAATTCAGCAGCCTATTTCATACGCAGAAGTACCATGCAACCTTTAATTACACTTTTTTTCCCTGTTATTTCTAAGGCACTTCTGCATCTCTTGATGAGCAGAATGAGGCTGGGTAAACCAGCAAGGTGAGATCTGTGTGTTCATTAATTGCAGAATCTAGTGTGTGTGATGAGTGAGATGGGACAAAAAGGTTAAGGTAGTTGATTCCTCTGCTATTCTCAAAGATAAGGGCTTGATGAGTCAGATTAAATGCCTATTATTTTAGGGTACTTTTGTTTTCTCTCTTCTTGTGCCTACATAAATTAGGAATCATAACAGCTTCTTTTCCACTGAATCATGTTTCTGACGCAGATTTTTACCTTACTGTAGATGAAAAGCAATTTAATAATTCCTTCTCCCAGACCAGCATTTGAAGAGTATGTAGTCATTAGGAAAAATACTGAAAAGTTCAAAAAGAAAGATAAATTTGATGTTTCATCCATTCTGCACATTGAACAAAGTTAGGATAACATACAAAAACCATGTGTTTTAATCTGTCATGATAATTAGTGAATACCTGCAGTTAAAATACTGCATTCTGGCTTAATGACAAGGTCTCTTTTGCAGAACAAAATGGTATTTGATTCATTTATGTTCTTAAATATAGACAGACCTGATCTCTTTGTGGAGATCCTCAGGGGCACCTCGCTACTTCCAGTGACCTACATAACACTTATTTTCGGCAAACTGCTTTGTGACATAACTAAAGTTTGAGCCCAGATCAGGTATCCAGGTTAGGTACAGTGCACACCATTTGTTATTTTAGTATTATTCTGAAATGGAGTTCTCAAATAGCATGGGAGACAGTGGGATATGCATAGAACATGCATGAATCAACACCAAATCCCGCTTCATAAAGCCCACTCTCAGCTCGGATGAGTTGGACTAAGGCAAAATAGAAAACTCCCTCTGCTTGTATTTTCCCTAAGGAGATCATTGCAAAGCATGTCAGATTGAACATTTAATCACAAAATAAGGAATGTATTTGGAGCCCTGTGCATAAGAGTGTTACCTAGTGACATCCATTGGGACCCTGTGTTTTAGCTTAAAGTACATACTTTTAAAAAAATGTTTCTGAGGTTATAAGGGTAAATGTTTTGGAGGAAGTTCCTGAAAACATAGGTCCTATAGGAATCATACCCTTAATCCATTGGCTTGATGCAGTTTTCAGCACAATCAGTAAAATCCCACTGCCTGTGCTTGGCTTTGGATTAGACCTCAAGGGTCACAAACTGGTTGAACTAAGCAGTGGAGCAGATGCAAGCTTCCTCAACTTGCAGACCTTTCTACCAGATTCCTGTTCAGACTTGTTAGCATCTGAATCTCAGGAGTGCTTTCTGGAATATACATCTGCAGAAAACAGCAAACGTGTAAATTATTCTCTTAAATCTCAAAGTTTTCTTCTAAAAAGGGCAACAGTAACTTTCCTTTTAAGGAACTCAGTACTACCTTCACTTACACCTCCAAGCTTGAAGACCTCCTCTTTTGTGGGGTGTTTATGCACTCCTCATGCAGCTGTCGTACAACAGCCTAATTAAGCAATATTCCACTTAAACTGCAGTCAGCCACTATGGCCAGGGTATGTTTCCTCTGCCCACCGTGGAGAGTTGGCTGTTCTAATTTCATTTGTTCAAATTAATGTGTTAACTCCCTCTGAGGAGGTAAGTAGTGTGTCACAGCTTGAGGCAGGACCTCTGCACACGAATCCTTTTAGTTCATAGCAGGATGCAGGCATGCAAATGTTGACATTTTGAAATTGTTTCCCCAGAAGGTCAAATTAGTATAACTGGCTACAAAAAGAAAACACATCTACCCTGATGCCTTTCATAATTAGACTAGCTAGAAATAAACCCAAGTGTTTGCCATTATACTAAACCATGTCTGCTGCTACTGGAATTACATTTGTTTATGGAAAAAAAACCCAAAAGACTTTATTTTGAATATTTATTTGACATTACAGGAAACAAATGGTTGAAATAAGTATTGAAAACTTTGTAAAAAGTAGTGTATTTGTTATATACTGATTGGTAATGCATTGCTTTCAAGACTGTGAGATACCCGTTCCTGAAGGTTTTCAAACACGTATTCATCAGTAGGAAACCTCTTCATCATCAGGATAAGGAGTTGTTTTCCCAGCTATCTTAGAAGTATGAATGGGGTCTGGAACAGAATGTCATGATGCTGCTTTGTAATGTCTTTCTTGGGTATTACTTAGTCTTCAAACATTAAAAACATGTAGGAACTATATTGTGACATTAGTTTATTCCAAGTTTAATCAAAATCTTGTTAGGCGATAAGAAGTTTTAGAGACATGCTTTGTACATTTCACTTAAGGTATTTAATTTATATCCACATCTGCTGTAAATTAATTTGGGTGTACTAAAAGCAATAGAGCAATAGTTATATCAGTTTCTAGTCTGCTGAAATCTGTCTTTAGAACTTACTTGGAACCACCCAGTGCTACTTTAATTTGGAAACACTGAATCAGTGTCCTGTTCAATTTTAGGTGAATTGTAACTTCAATTTTTAATTTTTCTTTCCCCTCCAAATCTCTGGAGTGTACCATTAAACCACAATGTGTTAGTATATGAGCCTCAAGGAAAAATGTGAGTTCTCCTTTAACTTTCAGCGGGGATTTTGTGTGAATGTTCCTCATCTGTCAACAGTGACTCATGGTATCTTGGATCAATGTGGGCATTTGAAAGCCTGTGTGGCAGTTGACATACACATACACTCGAATATTGCACCCAAAGGAGCGTTCTTTTGGAGGGAAATTAGTAGAGTAACCAGTGGAGCTGCCGCGAATGAATAATATCATTGGGTCTGGAAGGGGAACTGGAAAGTGCCCTGCCTTTTCCCCCACAACATTCCAAGTTTTAATGCGCCCTTTACATGAACCAAACTTTACACTGAGGCTACACAATGTGTGTAAGAAATTCATTAAACTCACATTGTGCAGGTGTGGCAACTTGGTGCCAGTGAACAATGTTTCCTAAATCCAGGTGAAAAATGGTCCTGCTTCAAAGCACACAAAGTGCAAATAAATGTAGAATGGGAAAAAATAAACTAGGTTAAAATTTGCAGTACATTTTGCAAAAATTGTTACATTTTGGTAATTCTTGTTTTACATAGTAAAGATAAGGCAAACCCTGCTTTCCATTTCAGTGTGCCTGGACCATTTCACTGATACCTTCAGTCTACAGATCATTCTCTAAAGGCTTCTGTTCTGACAGGGACACAAAGTAAATTATATGAATGTGATCTCTGATTTCTGTCTTGGTAAGAAAAGTGCAGTTTTTGTGGCTTGAGCAAAAATGAAATAATGATTCTCATTTATATTCCACTGGAGCTTCAGAAATAAAAACTTCCATTATTTTTCTTTCCTGATGCTAACACTGAGGATAATGATGCTATTGTGTTGATGCAAGAAAAGCTACTATTTATTTAGAGTGATGAGACACCTAGGATTAGTGGTGTGGACTAGATCTCCTTTCTGCTAGTTCAAAGAGAGTGGAAAAGAGTAAAACTTCTGGAGAAAGATGGATTTTTAGCGCAGCAGGCAGCCACCCCACTTTTGCCTCCTCCCCTCCAAGTTAATTTCGTTTAACAAAATATTGCTTGGTTTTTGTTACTTTTGGAACAGTATTTTCACTTTTCCAGTTCTAATTTGTGTGTGTGTCACCTCCCTCTTACTGACATTTGCTGCAGGAGGTGGGAGGAGATGTGAGTGGACATGCTGCAGTTGGGCCATGTCAGCTGAGAGCAGCCACCAGGAACCTGCTATGACCCAGTTCTAGTGGGACTGGCCGAGTGGTCTTGGAGTCAGATCATCATAAAGTTACTTTCAATTGTCTTTGGATCCCCATCTGAGGCTGCTCTAAATAGAGGCTGATGTACCAGGTGATTTGTTGTTCAAACAAATCCAACTGTATTTGCATTGACATGTCTTTCAGCAAGTGAACCTGTGCTCTGAGGTCAAGCACGGTGGAGTTGTATCCAAACCTCATCATGCATTAAGCCCAACCAGACAGGAGGTGCTACGTGAGTGCTGTTCATAATCCACTCACTTTTCCTCTTCCACCTCTACTGGAAATTGCTGATGGGTCTTTCTGAAGTTCACTTAAGAGATCGAATATGAACAAGTTATTTCAAAACAAAAAACATTTAGAAGGAATTAGAGGTTGAAATGCTGTTACAGAAATTGAATTCAATCAGTGTGAAATGATGCTGTTTGCAGATACTTCCACTCACTCAGGGAGGCCCCAAAGGCTTTGAGGAAGGGAGAGGGAGAGGGAGAGGGAGAGGGGAGGAGGAAGGGTGAGGGAGGTGCCATGGCCAGCTGAGAAGGGAGTCGCAGCAGTCATTTTGCTGAATTAGATTTCAAGTTTTGCATCTTCATTTTCCCTGTCAAGACTCAGGTCATGGCTGCACTTTTATCCACACATGATTAGGAGGGAAATATGCCGTCTCCAACCACAGCCAAAGCAAACATATAATATGGTTTTTCCACAACTGGGGTTCTCCACAGTAGAAGATAACAGGGTTAGGTCAATCAGAGAGTGAAAGTTCCCCAGAATACTCTATAAGTTTCCTACGATTTTAATTTCTGGAACTTGGTGAGCTAGAGGCTCTGCCTCTAAATTTAGTAGCGTCTTAAAGGTTTTTTTTCGTGATTTTGCTACTTGGTCCTTTGAAACTATAATCAATTTTACCATTTACAATAGCCCATGTCAAGAATTTCTACAGCTTAACTGTGTGTTAAGTGGATTAAGACAAATTTTGGGTGATTTTAAAACTAGTTAAAGCTCTTCACACTGTAATTTCTTGGTGTTGTCAGAATTACAGCTGCAAGTTTGCTTCTGTGTAGTGAAATTTTGGGTAGAAATGCATTCCTCCCAGCCCCTTTAGAGTATGCCTAGAATCCAAAAAATTAATGTAAAAATTGTATGTAAGGTTTGCTTTCCATTTTGAATACAGCAGTTAATTATAAATTTCTTGTTTCTTATTTGAGTGTGTAATAATTATAAAAATAATGAAAGTAGATCTAGTTTGGTTTGTGTAACCTGAAAGAAATTTAAAACTTTGATCAGTAGAGTGGTATCAGGCATGAGAAAATTCACTTTGATTTGAGAAATGGGGATTTGCTGCTGGATGAGTATTATGCTTATGACATTTGGATGGAAGAGAAAAACTGGAAGTTCCTTTTTGATGCACAGAAGATTGTAGGTACAACTGGAAACATTTGATAAATAATGTTTACTAATTTATTCTAATGGATGATAAATATATTGCACACACTGAAGAACCATAGCAATCAGAATCTTTTATCCATGGTGTAAGTCCATTGATTTTCATTAGGATAAATTAAGAGCAAAATTGGGCATTATTACTTTATTTTGGCATGGAACTCTGTGCAAGGAGGGTCAAGGGTTAGAGGTCTCTGCTGTATTTTGCTGCAATTAAAGTGCACAGCAGAGCTGTGTGTGTCTGTGAGCTACACAGACTGCTTAACTGCAGTTGCTGCTTTCAGCCCATTGCTGAAACTCATCCAAAACCTCACTTATGGACTAGAAGAAACAAGAGCTATCAGAAGAGAGAAGGATGTAAATCCAAGCATGAATTTTACTCATCCATTCTATTAGTGTTAAAAGACAATTCCTCAAAGTGCTGGATATGTGATCAAAGTGAAGGGTGAATCCACTCTGCAAAAACAAATTTTAACAGAAGCAGTGTTGATAGCTATGTCTGAAATTAAAAATATGAGGTCACTGTTATGTACCCATATATGAAAAGCTGGACACAGTCCATCTAAGCCAGCTGCTATATAAATTATAACAATTATAATGATTTACCTACTAGCAGGGCTAACCCAAAGCCCTTTTTGCATCTTATTCATCAGAGGACTTTGAAGAGTTGTTACACAGATAGAGACAAGAGTTTCACACATGATTTTCAAGCATAAAAATACCTTTTTTGAAGCGGATCAGATGCCTTTTCCATCACAAATCTGCTGAAAACACAAGTGTTACTTAATCCATTTTGCAGTTTTGCATATGCAGCTAAATTTCCAGGGAAGCTTCCTAACCTTATTGTGCATATTAAATAATTCACCTTAGTAAATAATTTGTGCAGGTTTATATTGTCAGTGCAGTAATAAAAATAAAATAAAATACGTCAGAGAAGGCAGAGAATGACTTTACAGAAGCGTAGAATGGTTTGGGTTGGAAGAGACCTTGTAGATAATCTAGTTCCAAGAGCATGGGACGCCTCACCATGGGCAGGGACACCTTGCACTAGACGAGGTTGTTCGAAGCCCCATCCAACATGGCCTTAAACAGTTTCAGGGCCACGTCTCTGAGCAACCTGGGCCTGTGTCTGACCACCTTCATAGCAAAGAATTTCTTGCTGCTGTCAAATCTAAACCTGCCTGCGGTCAGTTTAGAGCTTGTTTAATTTCAGATCAAATCTACCTCTTCTGTATTTCCCCCATCCCAGTGTTTGAAGCTATAGAGACACCCTCCCTTGCAGCCTCTTAAGCCTGTGAAAGCACTGACACCCTCACTTACTGATGGCTCACCCTCTGCAGGTCACCCTCATTCTCACACTGTCTCAATTTTGACATCTAAATCCTTTACAGACCTACCTCCTTAGACTTACTAAGAATTGATGGTAACTTGGTTGTCAAACACCAAAGTCAACTTGAAAATAAAACCACCAGTCTTTTAAAGAATTTCCTCTGATATCCCTGTGAAACTTTACTGCTCATATTTGCTAAATCTTCTAAATGAGCTAACTTATTTTTGAAATACATTAATTTAGTACCTGAAAGCAAGATTTCTCTAAGAGTTAAAAAATATTTTAGTACTCTTGCCCTGAGAAAGGAGTACACTTGCATGAGGAAAGGTTTTATCATAACTGCAACTCCAGTACACATACGGACATTGTTGTTACTTTTGAATCCTAATAGTCCATGGTGTGTAAATCACAAAGACACTGACTAGGTTTTTAACTTTCATGTTCAGTTGTTAGGAGGTTCCCTTTTCAGAAAGGAATTTTCTAAAACACATTGTATTTAAGTAGCTTTTTACGTAATAGTCCCCAAACTTCATGGCAGGTTCTGGCATTATTGAGACAGTTTTACTCTCATTGGAGTTTTTACTCAGAAGTAATGATTCTTCGGAAGATGAACTGACTTTAATAATAATAAATAAATAAGCCTAAAACTTCTCAAATTGTACTTGTACAAAAAGCATCAATTTTGTCCTTGCATTGAGTATATCTTTCATTGCCATGATTATGAAAAAGTATAATCATGTCTCTTGAGCTAACTTCAAAGTAGCTTGCCTGAGAAAACACCCTAATAATTCAGCATGCAGCTTTATTGAGTCACAATTAGATGAAGAGAAAAATCAGTTCATCTTTGCTGGCTTCTTAGCCAGTGTTGTTGGACACTGTGAGTACATAAGTGAGTTTCAGGGTAACTCAGGTGCATGTATACTGCAGCATGGTCAATGTCTGGAGCAAGTAGCTGTGCCTATAGAGAGCAGCAGCTCCTTTCCTGCCTTGCTTTTGTTCTGGTGGAAAAAGTTAATGAATTGAAAATCTGTGTCTTGCTTTATTTGGGAACACTCGGTAAGTAAAAATTGTGCTCCATGCTACACTTGGACCCAACATGTAGCTCAACCATGCAGAGGATAGGATGTGACGGTCTTCCCATCTCATTCCTGCTTGGCCAAATGAAATACATCCCTGCCCTGGCAAAACAGCTGTCTGTGTGTTAGCCTTGCAAAGGTGTTCGTGCCTCTGCGATACAAAATTTAATGAGACAAGGCCGGTACTGTTTATAGATAAGGTAATCACTCCTTGAAGTTACAACTACCCACTGTTTTACTTAATTGATAACCAGTACCGGTTCTGCTCACTGAAGTTTAACTTCACAGAAGTATCATACAGAGAGTTGGAAATTGATTCGCTTCTAACTAGATCTGATAACTGAGTTATTTAATGAATGGGATTTAGCTGTCTGTTTACCTGTGCTAGCTCAGATGGTGCAATTTAAGGTCACGCAGTGCCGCATTGGGCTAACCAAGCTCAGAGGGCTGAGCTGATATGCCCGCAGTGTTTCTAGTATTTGAGTTAGAATGTTTATAAACTTTGCATTAGATCATTATTTTGCCATATTATTTTAAAGAACCTTGATAGTTATAGATCTCCTTAAGATCTGGGTGTTGCAGTGGGGATCCTGCAACACGCATATATCAAACCAGGAGTCCCGTGGAAAGGAAATATATATATGGACAGACAGATTCTTGATAGCTGTTTCAGAGATGTTTATTTCTCCAGCCGCATGGCCGGAGCTCTGCCGAGGAACTGTCCCAGTCACGGGACCAAGGGTCCTTCTCTCCGCGCAGGGAACACAAACCAACCAATGGGAACGAGGCTGAGCAGGGGCAGGAAACCCCGTGCCTGTGCCCTCAGGGCCCCTCTCCCAGGGCTACACGGCGGGGGAGGGACCCCAACATCTGGGTGCTCATTAGTATGATGTATCACTTCCATTACTTCTCCTGAAATATTATACCAACACAAGTGGGAGGTAGCAAAGCTGTTACCCACTCAAATCTCAAGACAGATACATTTTTGCTTAGACAGACAACATCTTAGTAAAACCAGATTGTGGTCTGCTTTTGCCATCATATATTTCTGCCTGATTCGTCACACACAAAAAATGCTATAGGTAGTATAGGTAATGTAAGTCTGCGATTTTGTAACAATGTTGGGCTTAAATACTTGTGAAGTTCAGTTAAATATGTGCCATAACCTTTCTCACAAAGCCAAGTTTATAATATGGGATGTTACAATAATTTTACAAATATATGAGATCAAGCTTTACAGGTCTTTGTTTAGCTCATAGGTTAAAATTTCTCATGTTTTATAAGAAAACAGCTGAGCAATAAGGATAATCTGGATTCACTTTCAGAGACCAAAAGGACAAATAATGCAAATAATAAAGGGAAAACAGGTTGGCTTTAAAAATCTGAATGTTTTATGTCTTTGATATATCATGTGACCCCTTCAATTACTCAAACTAAAAACACTTTAAGGGCTGTCATGTAGCTAAATAGTGCTGACATTAATGAGCTAAAATCTTCTCTCGGTTTTACAGTATAAAAAACATATGCATCAGTATTTTGAAGTCAAAGGATTCCATGCTTATACTGGTGCAACTGAAACAAAACATTGGTGTAACATTCCTCCTTCCAGGTATCTGGTTTTAATCAAACTATGCTCATGGCCCTCAAGTTTTCTTTGCTGTAGTGGAAGGTAGGTAGGAGTGTTTCATTTAAAATGCTTGGTTTACATCACAAGTGCACAAAAAACTGTATATCTTGTCCTAGCTACCTCTAATTGATAAATTGTAACAGTTCCCTCAACTGTGTTTCTGAACTACGTGTTCTCTCAGAAGCAAAAGTTTTGCTCAAAAACAAACACAGTACCGTTTTTTTTTTCTCCTTCCAGTAGAGTTCAGTGAAACCAGGTGATTGGCAACTGTTATGATAAGGTAGACGAAGAGGATGAAAGCTAGGACTGATTGAACAGCTGTGAGGGGCTCTGTTCCAATTGTATTTTGATTACTGATAAGATAACCCTCCCTTTTCTCCCAGTGATTTATCTCATTCAAATTACAATAACAGTGAATTGCCATCAACAACAAACGCTGTGTAGTTTCAAGTTTCTCTGACTGTAGTGTAGCAAAAACCCAAAGGTGCTGATTACAAGTTTTCATGTTACATTTCTAAAGATGGATAAATCATTTCTTGAACTATGTGATCTCATACACTTCATAAGCCTGTTTTTTGTTTCATTTGAGGTAGACTGATCACTTGCTGATATTTCCAAGAAGAAAAATTCTAAAATTATCTGAAAACATAACTTGTTGGGATTTTTTTTGGAGGAGCGGGTGTTGATAATTGATATGTCTCTTTATTCTTCTGCTCCTAATATGAAATCAAAGACTTACAGGTAAAAATAGCTCACAAATACTGGAACAGTTTGAATTTAACTTAAAGGCAGGTAATCTGACCAGTTAAACTAAAAGATGTAACAAAACAAATGTTTCTGCAGTTATTCCCTGCCAGTCCCCTCCCCACCTTGGGTGAAATGCTAGAAAGAAAAAGAAAGTATGAATTAATTTTCCTTGTTTTGTTTTGTAGATGTTTGAATTGTACCACAGACTGTTAGCAAGTTATTTTTAATTAGGGTGGATGACTGAACCATTCTCCTCACTAAGGGCTAGATCCTAAGGTCCCAGTGATATGTGAGGTGTCAATGAAAGAAAATAATTGTGGTATAAAGTAGTTAAATCCTGGATGGGGGAAAGGAGTTGTTATACTTCAGGCTATTGGACATTTTACTAAGCGTTAGACCTGGCATGGGGTCAAGCTCACCTGATTTCAGACTAGTGTTTTCCATTATATAAGGAAATACCCAACTGAAATACCCCACTGTATGGCTGCTGTCATCTCATCCGGGTGGGGACCAGACTCCCAAGAAGTACAGTGTCTTTTCTATGCTTATGTTGCTGGTTTTGCCAAATAGCTCTGCTGGCTCATGCCTTGCAGGAAGCTCTCTTGATTTCCTGCCAGTTCCTGCCTTTTCCTTAACTGTTTGACTGGGACAGAAGTCACCATCTGCACTCACAGCAATAAAATGGGGAAGCTACGGGAGAGGTTGGAAGTTAAAATACACACTCCTTTCCTTGCATGTATCTAAGAATTCAGCAAATAATTACTCAAAGAGTAATGACTAATTTACACCTGGGATTATTTAGAAGGATACACATGCTGATATACAGAACAGGCACAATATGCATCTGTGTAAGCAACAAATGCATGTGCAAACATGCGGCCATCTGATCCTCTGTAGCCAAAGTAGAGGCCTGGCGAGAGAAGAAGGAAATGTTCTAGCATGATGTTGTGGGAGGCACTGCTCACAGTTCAGCAAAATCCCTGTTTGATGGCATAATGGCATTGACTCATCTTTTATCTACTGCTGCGAGATCTACAGTAAGATCTTATCGCTGCTGGCAAAGGAATGGAGGTCGGGAGTTTTGTGCAACCAACAACCCACTCATTGGCTTCACGAGCGTGTTGTGACGAGCACCACTCCCAGTCACTCTGCAGAGTCACCAGGAATAGGATAAGGCCAGATCTGAATCCTGCTGAGGAAACTTGGAGACCTTTCCTCTGTTTTTTAGAGAAATTGATGTGCCCTTTTGACCCTTATCAACAAAACCAGTCTTGGCTGGTGTGTGTCATTGTGAAGTCTATGACAGGGATGTAGGCCAAAGCCCACAAATTTTCTAAGTTGTTACACAGGCAAACTCCCTCTTTCTAAAAAGATTAAAGATAATTTGCCTTCTAGTAGATAAGTAAAAAATAAGATAAGTAAAAAATAAGGTTTTCTTTTGTTATGTTCTCCTGACAAACTCCACTGAGGGAACACAGACATAAAACGAGGTTTACAGTGGAATACCAACCATGGATAAAGCAAACTTCAGGATCTGCCTGACTGTATTCGTCTTAGCTATAGCTGTGGTTTTCTGGCTCCTTCTTTAATGAAGAAGTGTGATAAAAATAAAACAAATATACATTCTTTGTGCATACACATCTCCATGGATTTCACAGCAGGAATTTGGCCCTCTGTGTGTATGTATACTATTAAGTTACAATTCCATTAACAAATTAAATAACCATATATTAAAATGAAGGCAAGGGTTGGGGACTGGTTTTCTCTTGTAAATTTGCCAACTTGATCTGGTAAAGTGAATGTTCTGACACAAGTCAGACTGAATCAACAGACACATAGTTAATAGAGGAAAGACCATGCAGAATCTTTGGCATTGAAAAAGGTCAAATATTTCAAGCTTGGACACTGGCAGAGAAAGGAGACTAAGATGGAACAAGCAAGTCAGGAATGTGAATTAAAGCTAGCTGGTTATTAGGAGCATCTATAGCGCACAAACCCTGAGAAACTCAACCTCCATCTGGTTTCAGTGATCATACCATTCATTATAATATGATTATTTTTTAAGATATGGTGCATTTCAAACTGTTAGTTTTGGTTACCTGCAACACTTAATAAATGTGGGAATCAAGCACCAATAACAAAAACAATGACATCTTTTTTACCTTCAAAATACCACCACCCAGTTTAAATCTACCTCATACAGCATTTCAGAGACAATGCTAGTGGTAGTGTGCAGTGGTTAGCTGTATAGGGCTCCTTCGTTCCTGTTCAAAGCTACAGGCATGACTACAGCTGAGGATGTGTCAAAAGGAAGTGAGAAAATTATCTCAGGGCAATTACTGAAGAAATTCTCTGGGAAATCACTGAACAAAAGAACGAGTAATGTTACATCTTTGCAATAAAAATAACTGCACAGATCATAGAGGAAGTAAAAAAAAAAAGACTTTTAAGAGCAGGTAACCATCAACCATTACCTGGCTGCATAGGTCATGGATAGGCCAACATTTAATAAGGATTAAAAAAAAAAAAAATTAGGGTATGCCTAGTATACAGTATTAAGCTCATTGATTCATTGAATGCATTCATCATTTCCTCTTGTCATTACAGTGCAATCTTTGTTGTAAATCTTGGTTTATGTTATCACTGATCATCCACGAACCTTGCCAGCATGAGTGATCGACTCTTAGCAGAATTGATGGATGCCAATGCCCTTCTGGGATTGAGCACTGTCTTTGCTATTTCTCTCAGCAATAGTCACTCATTGGATACTGAAGACAGTGGATAGTAAACACTTTGAAACTAATGAATTTGAGGAAGTGGAATACTTAATTTGTATTGATTGTGCAAATGCCATTGCTTTGCCCTTCAACACCCTGATCCAGAATGGCCTGTAAAGCCACATTCATCACTGGATGAATACATATCAATTAGAATAAACAGCAGAGGAACTGCAAAAATTACTTAGGATTTCACCTCCCACTTGTAATGTAGCTCAAACCTACCTAAATTAGTAGTAATTGAGAATCATCAACACACAAATGACATTTTTCTCCTCAGCCTATATTCTCAACCTGATTCCTGACAGGGAGAAACCTGATGTCCCTTGATTTGAAATACACTGCTTGAAGCATGTTTAGGCCTAATCTTTTGGGCAACAGACCCTGGAAATCTAGTTGTCATCTGCAAAAGTCAGTAATGTGACAATCTGACACATACTGAATTAAAACCTAGAAGAAATGTCCCATTCTTAGAGAAGGCAATGGAATTCAGCTTTTAGTTTGACTTTAAATTGCGCATTCATAAGAAACCCAACAGTGTTACCTTTAACATTGTTGCATGCTCAGAAAGTCAAAGAAAATGAAAAGAAAAAATAGTTATATATTCCCTGCACAGCCACACCTGCTCCTTTTAAGTTATACTGTGGAGACTTATGAACAGTGAAGATGATGATGTAATTTACTCTTGGCCATAATAAACCTTAGACTTCAATGCTATGATCTCACATTTTTCATGAATATTAGAAAGAAAAGAAAACATCAATCACTGTCTGTAAATGTGAATATTTAGAACTCTGCATTAGCAAAATCATATCAGGCTTCTTTTAAGCCAAGTAGCTGTGTGCCTAACTGATCTCATTTCCATTTTTATCAGTTTTACCTTTGTGTAACATTGAATTCAGCAGACACTTGTCTTTACGCCACAGTCACAAAGGGCAGAATCGCACCTATACGAGTTCAAACCAACAAAGATGAAAAAATTGCAAAGGTTTTTGACAGCTGTATTATAAGAAAAATGATCAGATACAGATGACAGCAAAGCATTTCTAGCCAAGAGAGTGTTAAGACAAGTTAAGCAATCAATCATGTACATCACTCACTATTCAGCGAGTCGACATTCGACATCTGAATCAGTCATTACAAAGTAAAGAGAATTAGTAAAGTCTCTTACAAAATGCAAATAAGTGAACTGGAGGACAATAGAGTCAAATTCTAGAACTTGGCAGGAAGCCATAAGAATTATTTTGACAAGACTGCTTGGGGTAATTTGATTGTTACATTTAAAAGAAAAATAATTTTTAAAAAGTGAGCTTCACTCTTGAGCAGTACAAGTTTGTGATATAAATGTATAGTTATATTTAGTGACAAAAAGTGTAGAATAAGGAAGAAAATGTAGTGTCTGCTCTGATGCTTTGTTACACTGCTGCATGAATTAACTATTTTTGGTGGTAGTGAGAGTTTTTCCACATAATTTCAAAGAATTCCAAAGCTAAAAGCTATCCCAAATGGTATGCAACTATCAGTGTTTGTCTTCCTTGAACATGTTGCCTACTAATGTTTTTGCAGAGTTTCAACCTGCTTCAAAATCCACTGGGTATAAGTGAACATCAAAAATAGGTTTAACGTCCGCAGAGCTGCAAAGCTGCAGGTGTGAAATTCTGTAAAATCAAAAGTATCACTATTACATAGGTCCAAAAAAATCCCCACCTAACATCTTCCTTCTTAATACAAAAGAATGAGTAAAAAAGAAGGAAAGAGAGTTGAAAATTAGGCAGAAACTTTGGTTTTGACAGCAGTTTCTCCTTAATTTCTAACAGCATACGGGATGCTGTCTTACACTCACTTCTCAGTTGGAGTAATGGTGGAAAATGGGAGTGATCTTACTGAAAACCAAAAAAACATAGAAGGTAGCTGCACTGTTAGGTGAATCCTAGACATCCAGGCATTTGGCATCTGTTCTGAGAGGAGTTACATATGTTCTTGGCTTGCACGTGTGGCAGAATTGACACAAGTGCTCTGGGCATGCCCTCTGGCCATCAGCCCTTGGATGCTGATGGATTCACTCCCTTTCTCATCTGTCTTCATGGCTTCATCAATGGAGCTGCTCCTGCTCCTAAGAGTGCATGTTTGCCTTCATACTTCACAAGGTCAGGGCTTGAACCATATAGGATTTGTCATCACCAGGAAACTTTCTTATTGATGACTTACTAGTGCAGACATGCCTTAAAATGATAGAGATGGTTTGGTTTTGGTCCTGATATGAAAATAGGCTTAAAGAAAGTGTGTTCTCGTTAATATTTATACTATTATGGTCTATATTAACTTATGGTAAAAATATTTTTCAGAAAAATGCATATGACTTTGTTAATATTTGAATAGCTGAGATGATTCTGTGGATCCTTGCACTTAAAAAAATCCTGTCCATGGCAAATGCAAAAGCTCTGTGAGGAGTATCAGAACTAGAAAATTACTCTCGAGTTTTAAAAGAAACAAAGTTACTTTCCCTTGTTTCATTCTTGTTCCAAGGAAGGGAACAACATGCTGCC
Source organism: Corvus hawaiiensis (assembly GCF_020740725.1). NCBI lineage: Eukaryota > Metazoa > Chordata > Aves > Passeriformes > Corvidae > Corvus > Corvus hawaiiensis. Next base: position 71,362,678 of record NC_063216.1, on the reverse strand, counting down.
TGTGTGAGAAAGCTCGGAAGACAATACATTTAAGAATAGATGTTACATGTTATTTTATCTCATCAGCTATTCATTCTTATCCCTGTTCTCATAGCTTACAGATCTTTATGAAACAGTTTCTTCTGCTGGAAGTAGGAGATTTTGTGTTTAGATGTGTTTTTTTATCAGCTGGTTATCCTCAAGTTTATCGTTGCAAATCTTACTGATTGAACAAAATTGAACTTTGTCCAACAGTTGATGAGCTACATGGATAGAATTTTACCACCTAAGAACTCATACAGGCTTTTGATTGATTTCACTGTTGTTTTGACCTCTGTGTAGAGCTGAAACTTACAAGCAGTTTGGGTGTGTGAAATAAAAACATTCAAGGGCCCAGGTACATAATGCTTTCACTTGTTTCTACACCAAAAGCACAAATTCCTAAAAATATGTCTGTATTACTCAAAATATAAGTCTCTATTTCATCTGACCATGTTAACAACAAAAGTATTACCTTTATCTTACAGAAATGTTGGAATCCAACAATATAATAAATTTCAATGGACTAGCTAATAGCTCCAGTTACCATACTTTCCTCTTGGACGAAGAACGCGGTCGACTGTATGTTGGAGCAAAGGATCACATATTTTCTTTCAACCTGGTTAACATCAAGGAATATCAAAAGGTATGTTCATTCATGTTCTGTACAATGTAAATACATACCTTTAATGTTAAAGACTCCCTATCACTCAAGACTATGTTGTGCACTGTTGGAATTATATAGTAAGTGTTTGGATGTCAGGAATACTGTTACAACAAAAATATTTGCTGACTCTATGAAAAGAAATTTATAACGAGCCTGTGACCTTTGACTATATAATCTACAATATTTTTTTTCAGACTACAAAAAAGTAGTAAATGGTAAGTGAATAATCCAGCTATTTCCCAAACAAGACATACTTTCATGGCAACTGCTAAAAAAGCCAAACATCTATTATGACAGTTTATGCAGAAAGACCTTACTGCTCTGTATTTGTTTGCAGATAAAAGAAGCTATTTGGGAGTCCAAGTGTTGATTTTTCTTCTTTAACTCAAGCACATGTAGGCACTCTGCTTCTGCTGCTTTCAAGCCAAAATAATTCCAGTATTAATAAAAGACAAACAATTCCATAAAATATTGCCATTCTTGATGGAGATTGTAATTTTCCGGTAAAAGTTGGTGACTAATTAAAAGCTGACAAGCAGTTTAGTGTCAGTCTTCTGCTAAATAAATAATTAAATTTTCCTTTATTTTAGTAAGACAAAATGCCAAGAAGGTAAACAATGGGATGGAGGTTTGATTTTTTTACATTAAGTATTTTGATGGCACATTTTAAAATCCAGAGAGTACCCTTTTATGAGAGATATATTACTTCAATACCCAGGGATTATTTTTTTTTTCTTAGTGTTCCTGACCTTTTGGCTGTTTAACTATTAGCTTCCTAAGATGATAGCAATAAATATCTTGTGTTTTCTGTTCAGAGGGAAGACAGGCTATTCATTTGTATTCTCTAAGGATAAGAGGATAAAAGGAAAACTGGCTATTTTCTTTTCTATTCTCTTTAGTGCAGCTATAAAGGAAACTAGCTATTTATTTGAATTCTCTGAGGGATCAATAGCTTAATGTGCAAAACATCTGGAATAATAAAGGAAAGAAGGTGTTTCCATTGCAGAAAACAGCTCTGTAGAATGGGAGTGATTGCAATTTACATACTTACATATTCAGATACTTTTAGAACACTATTTGACTTTATATACAAATATTAAATAAAGAACTGTTGTCAGTAACATGGAAATGTATGTTGGCAACAGACTTAGAGAATTTAGACTAGATTTAAGAATAGACAAAAGGCTTTAAGAGTTTGGGGATCTGTTTATTATAGACGGGAGAGCCATGTACGAAACTTCAATCAAAATTACAATGCAGCCAGTGCTGCCCTGGAGCTCAAACTTCACCAGTTGTTGCTTCTACCATGTAAGAAAACTCAGGTTTCTGTATAAATGCTGATGGCAACATCAAAACTCAAAAAGCCAAATTTTTCAGTGTATTAAAACCAGTTTGACTTAACTGTCTTTTAAACCAAATTAGAGGAGAGAGAATTACTGTGAGACTAAGGAAAAAGAACATCTGATTTGAAATACAGTGGTTTGAAAAATACTGAGATTTTTGCCCAAAACTTGAACTAAACTTGAACCGGTCGTTTTGGGATATCTGAGAAGTTTGGTTAATGTTTTTCAACCTAGTAAATTTAAATTTTCACATCTCTGCACATTTTAAGCTGAGAATAGCAACAGGAAGTAGTGGGAATCCTCTGAGAGAGAATGTGCTCATAAAATTTTCAACCTTATTTTATAGACTTACGATGTTTGATTGCTGTTTGGACTTCATTAAAAAAATTTTGAATTTAAAAAATGTTGCAAACTGTATTTTCAAATATCATCTATAACATCTCCTTTGACCCCTTTCGTCCTCTACATTCCATCTTTTTTCTTTAATATTTTGCCTTTTGCTTTCTATTAACAAACTATATTGAACACCAAGACTGTAGTCCAGACTTAAGGCCATTCATATTGCATTATCTGAGGCTCCCAAATGAATAGCCTGGCATTTTATGGGAAGATCATGTTTTATTCTATATGTAATTCCTAAAAGCTTTTCAAAGAAACATGAATAATTGACTGTGAGGGTCTTTGGATTTTCTCTGTATGAGATGAGATCCATTTTCTGCTAAGCTAACACTACAGAAAACCTAGATTTAGGATTAGTTGTGTTAGGGTAGCTCTATAGGAACAGCATAAACATGTTTTGATGGTGTGATACTTTTCAAATACTATAGCTCCTTTTTTTTTATTTAATTAACTGAACTAGTGAAAGAGTGAACTATTAGATACCCTAAAGAGGCAAACACCTCATTTCTGATGCTGACTCTAATGTGTGATTATATTTCTATTACATGAGATTTAAAAGATTAAAGAAACACTTAATGGAGAGTCAACCTTCTTATCATTAGGACTGAAGATTCACAGCTGAAATTCACAATGCAGACAGTATTTCAAGATTGTTTTTTCTGTGACACCTATTATCCCAATATTTCATTTCTTTGTTGTCAAATTTTAAGAAAGAAAAGGAAATAAGGAAAAGAAGGGGGGGAAGATAAACTGGATAAAGGGACTAGCATTTGGCCCGCAATTTGTGAATGCTGAAGCATGAAATAACACAATGTGATTTTTGTTTTGTGTCTTTAGATTGTTTGGCCTGTATCACATTCCCGAAGGGATGAGTGCAAGTGGGCTGGAAAAGATATTGTGGTAAGTACAAATCTTTTTAGCATTTTTTTCCTTTTATAAAACATTGTAAATATTTTATTATGTCCCACTGTGTTAATTCTTGAAGTATTTTTCCTGCTCTGTAAGGTCACACTCTGATCATAACTTCAGTCTTGAGTTTTCTCAGTCCTCTTATATAGAAATTTTGTCTTCATGACCAAGGTTTTCAGTTTATAAATGGAAATCATGCAGATGAACTAGAATTTATCTACCAAAAAAAAAAAACCAACCAAAAAACAAAACAGTAAGAAAGAGAAGAAATAACAGAATAAGAGATATTGACCCTGGAATACTCATCTCCTGATGAGAAGGTACATAATATTCTGACCCATTTTTGCCCTGCTCCAGGTCCCAGTCCTCAAGGGAGTTCCAAGAAGTGCTTTCTCTTTGTAGCATCTCTCTGGAGCCAGTGGGTTCCCCAGAGCTCTTCCCTGCTTGGAGTTCACAGCAATATTGAGGTCAAAGTGGTTTTAACATTCTTCATCAGTTTTAGTGCCTCAGGAACGACACTGCTACACTGGGCATCGTTTTCTGAACATTTTCCCTCATTCCTCTGTACATCATATTCCCTGTATTTATGAAGTAAGAGAGACATAGCCAATAGCCCCCAAACAGCAATCATTCCACACTGATAATAACTGTCTTCTTTATAGGAACAGTGTGGGAAATAGGGCTGAAGAAGGGGAAAAAAAGATAAAAAACACATGCATGCAATGAGCCAAACAAATACTTGCATAGCAAAGCCAAATGGGAAATCATCGTGGCTGCCAAGGTATAAGTGAGAGTGGAACTTGGCCCCATGTGTATATGCTATTGGCCTGATTTTCAGAGATGATTCTGTAAAATATTCATAATGCCAACCATATGCCTCTAGAGAGCTCCATTTGAATAATTTCCTAGGTCATAATAAAAATAGTCTCATCAGTCTTTACCTAGGCTATAGAGGACAGTTGTCTTCAAAAAAAGCCATCTGGGAACAGTAGAGGTAGATTGGGTAAAAACTAAGAAATATGGGCTAAGCTAAATATGTGATGGGATAGCTGAAATGCCAGATACCTAGGCTATCTCATTACATAGAAATAATACATTTAAGTTAATCCATGCTCGTGTCCACAAATAATTTTCAGGAGTACTTTGCAAGGTAAGCCTAGAATATCTAGTATTCAAGGTTAAAAAAAAAGGGCTAGTGTTAAATATGTTAGCAAATTAACTAACCTTGCTACTTCATCTCATATGAAGTATTATGATATTCCATTAAGTAGATTTTTTCCATGGCTGGAGTAAAAACCTAGAAAACTAATAAGAGATTCAGTGCCTAGAATGAAAGTATATGCTTATCCTTTTTAAATAATTATTTTTAGAAATTCACCATAGTAAGAAAGAGTATGCTTTACACATTGCACTAAGCTGATTCTAATTCAGCTTAGTTGTTTAAAATTGTAGAGACACACATTCTGGAGTAAGCTGGGAGGTTCAGGTCCCCATCCGTTGAGTGTGGTGAGCTTGAGAGGACTGCTTATACTGTAACTTCTATTCACCTTGATTCTTTTGCTTCCTGTGATACTAGGACAGCTACACCTGCTGCTCACGAGTAGAAGGTAAAGCCCACACCACATTGCACTGGAGTGTGTGACCCTGGTAGTAGATCCTGTAAGATTGTGTGGGGTGGTTTTTTTGGTTGCTTTTTTTTTTTTAAACTCTAAAGTTCTCTAGAGGAGTAGGTGAGAAATGAAATAAACACATAGGTGAGATGTAATGTGGGTCCAGTTTTCAGTAGGCAACTAGAAAGAGGGAATACACAACTTGATGTGTTCAGAACATCATATTTTAATATTTACAGCTACCTGTTCTTGCCATAAAACAGTGCATTACAACATATTTAATGCAACTGCTTTAAGTCTAATTACAGATAATTTAAAAAACCTGATTATTCTTGCCTCCTTTAAGTCATCGTCAGTACCTTGGGAGTGTGAAATATAAAGGCCATAAAAATAACTCAGCAGACTCTTATTAGAGGGAACAAGAGAAAAAGAAGACAAATAAAGTGACATATAAACCAGGCTTGATTTAATACTGCTTTCAGCATGTACCACATCTAAGATATTATATACTCCTCACTTGTGATAGTTCAAAACTTTCTACATGACAGTCTATACTTCTACATTGAGGTCTTTTTAAAAAAACCCCTCCTTTTAATTATTGATCTCCAGGGTAAGTCAGCGCTGAAAATGCAAGTCCCCACTAATGGGCCAGGTGCACTGCAGCAGCTGCAGCCCAAGCATAACCCCAGCCCTGCCCCACTGCTAACCTCAGCTATGACCTCTGAGATTTCCTCTCATAATTGTAAGAGGTAATTCAGCGTTGTTTTCACTCCTTCAGAGGGATTCCTTATCCTGATGCTGTCAGTCATGCCAGTCCCAGCACAGCAGGCTTGTGTCTCAGGAAGGTCCACACAGGATTTGAGGAGAGCAGCCAACAGGGCCTATTCCTGCTCTCCTGCTACCCCTTTGTTACTTAAACAGTCATTTTAATTTCTGTTTCCTAAAGGGCTTAGTATATATTAATTACTTAAGCTTTACTCACTGTTTAGGTAGATAGAACTTTTAAAGTGTGCTTTGGATCTTCTTCCATATGAGTAAGCTGAGAAGAGTTGCTGAAAGACCCCCACCTCAGCTATGCAGTACCTACTTAGAGCAGGACTTCTCTAAAGAAGGTTAACTGCTACACTTTCCCTCAAAATTATAGACTTTTTCCAATAAAATCATAATTACTGTCCCATGTAAGCACTTAGCATTACAATATATTTCCATTTCCTCAGTATAGAGTATCGCAAGCACCAAAGTAACATTGTTCATGAAAAATTAAAGTCTATAAATAATAAGTAAGAGACTTATGTAATTCAACTAAATGAGCAATTCTGTGAGGATTTCTTGCTATTCTGGACTTCAGTGTCTTATTTGATCTATTCTGGTTTCTGTAAGTCTTGTAAATATTTCTCATGATTCCTGGCCAGACCTTGGGAATGATCAAAGAAGACAAAGTCTCTACAGAATATTTCTCAGCTTTTATACTAAACTTACTGAACAGTCATACTGCTAGTCATATTTCTCACTAGTGAGCCTCAATATTTCATTTAAAAGTCGTACAGTCACCTGGGCCCCTACAAAAACACATGGCAAACTCTGCATTACATGTGGGTTAAATAATAGCTAACTGAAGGAAAAAGAAAAAAAAAAGTGGCTGCAATTTCATTCTGACATTCCTAGGATATCATAAACCAGCAAAGCAAAGCTTGGGTGCTTTACAAAAGTTATCAGAAGCACTAATTAGCTTTGCAGGTAGTCATAGGGTAAGGATATGTTCCTAACGGGAAACTTCATTTAGTCCTTAAACGATTAATTAGCTTTAAAAATTTTGGCTGCTGTTTAGTTGATACATCTCTGCATTAGATTTGGCTGAGGCACTGTAGCAATAGTTCACAAATTACACAATTAATCAAGGAAATTCCTATTAAAGAGTACAATAGGTTTCTATGACATGAAAGCTTAAAAGATGTGTTTCTGAAGGGCACCTTAGGATGTTATTTTCAAGTGTGACTTGACTATCCAATTTATTTAGCCACTTTTAAAGATTCCAGGTCAAATTAAATTGTTGAAATAGTCCCTTCTGGCCTTGACATGTATAAATCTATAAAATTTCCGTAGGTACTTTAACAAAGTCACGTAGGAGAAGCTGCACGATGACAGACACTTACACACACTTAGCATACTGTAAGATACCAGCCTCTCCTTGGATGTTTCTGGTGAGAAATATACGTTGATGTACAAACAGATACAAAGAGTACCAAGTACTTTTACTTGGTACCAGCAAGTTTCTACATCTGCTCTGTCACATGAACATACACAGTTACATACATACAGGTCCAGAAAGAGTTACACTTTGTGTATACAGCTGAAGTGTACCAGCACATTTGCATGTGGGTAAGCACTGACTGTATTGTAATTTATAGGAGATAGACATCTACCTGGGCTATTTCATTGCAATTAAATTTTACCTAGTTATTATCTCTTACCTGATTCCAGCTGTGCGTAACTTTTTTATGCTTAATAGTTCTCTTGACAGCAGTTTGGAATCACTTCAGATCAGAAACCTATTTCCAGTGACAAAGCAGCAAGGCTCTTTACACTGCATGTATTTGATGACATAGCCATATTCTGTGCATGCTTCTTTGCATTCAAGTGTGGCTGGCACCTAATTATTCAATTTATTGTTCATGCAAGTAGAATCACATGACTGTAATTTAATTCACCATCTAATTTGTTACAATAATATTTAAAGCCAAAATGTTCACATGCCATCTTAGTTTGTGCTTCCTTTAAAGTTTTCTATCCCCTCCCTAAAATATAGGAAGGGAAGGGATGGATCTGTAGGCTTATGGATTCATCAGTGTGCAATTTGGAAAGAAAAAAAAAACCAAAAAAACCCCAGAAAGTAAAAAGTGACTCGACAAGTGTCCCTCAGCCATATCTGGTGATGCTTTGGAAAAACACAGCTAGAAATAATTGAACACTAGTCCCTTTAACTCATTTTATTACTGTTGTTGCCTTAGGGAAAATAGAGGAACATGGAGGGCGAAAGTAAAAGTAATTCTTTTCATCTGTTATTGTAAACAAAGATCTGAAGAGGGAATCTGAAAATTAAATATACAATGCTGGCTGAATCTAGAAAGCATGTTTCTAAATTCATCTGACAGGCACAACTTTTCCGGTCAAATTACCTCTGGCCCTTTGGGTGTGCCAAAGAGAAGTTCATTCCTTTTTGTCAGGGTTCTTCCTTTGGAGGACATCTACAGCCAAATGTCCAGCTTTTCTCCCACCAACCTTCATTGCCAGACCTTTTTCCTTTCTGGCTTCGTGTCTCCAGCATAGCAGTAAAATTCTTTAGCAAAGCCTAAAGACCCAGGATGCCCACCCAGCCTGGGGAAAAGACAAAGGTGAATGTCTCCTGTCCAGATGGGCTAAAATGAGTAAAAATCCAAAGAAACAGGTCTCAAATGAGTTTGGGGACAGAATTTACTCTCAGTATGACCTACTACAAGAGGAAAAGTGGTTTTTGTGACGTGTAAGACAAATAGTGCCAGAGCATATTCCTTCCTAGTCTATCAACTGTCCCAGTTAGTATCCTGCGTTTTTTAGCTCGAGGGCTGCTCACTCTTTCCTCTTGTCCATGTTCTTTAATGTGGACACAATTTCCTACCAAAGCATTCCTTACCATTGGGGGGAGATGAGAGTGAGACATTTGTAAGCAGTGTGCTGCTGCAATACTACTGCTTTGGAAAACTGCTGTGCATAGACTACAAACAAAGGAGAAACTCAGATGGGGCGGAAAAAACCCTCAAAACCTACAACCACTTCACTCAGAGGTGAACTGGGCTTGGTAAAAAAGGGGTTAAGGACATTGGAATCTTTCAAAGTCCTGTGGAGCTCTCAAACAGACCTTCCCCCCCAGGAACTTCTGGTTGTGCCAGCTCCAGTTCTTGGATGGACCCCCACAACACACCAGCATAAAGCCTTATTTATGGCTTATTGCAGATGTTGATCCTACAGCTTGTGTTCATTTAGGCATTTGCATATATTTCTTTCTATGAACTGACCAAGGCAAATCAGTTACTGTAAGGTAATAACTTGAGTCCTTACACAGAGGAAGAATTAAGTTGGCAGTTGTTCAGATTTTCATATTTTACCCATTTATGTATCATGGGAAGTCATTTAAGGCTTTCAGTATGGGGAACAAATTGATATAGATCAAGGAGAAAGCTAATTTTCCAATTTTGGGCTTATTTTTCTGTTATAGGTATGACTATAGAAATTTGCTTCTGAAGGAAATTTAATATTCAGCAAATTTAATGCTGTCTTGCAGAAATTTTTTCTTCGTTGCTTTGGAAATACAAAGTCAGAGTTAGAAAAGGGGAAGTAAAGGAGAAATGAAGGAAAAATAATTCCCAAAATTACGGGGTTTAATTTTCTATCAATATGTGTTCCTCATGAGCCCTCATTTGGCCTTGGCAAAGTCTGAGAATTATTTATGGCTGAGTTTCCAGCTATTGCTGTTTCAAAATGTTGTTGGGTAATTCCATGTTATAATTTACTGCACCCCAAGATGGACAGAGTAAATTTATTCTTCATACATTTCTTTCCAGAAAAACACATTAACTGGATGACTGGTAGAAATGATAGATACGTTTAGTCCCTGGTTTTTTTCAGGGCTTCAGTCTGAAGCTCATGAAGTTAAAGAAAAACCTTTTCTTTGGTGCCACTCACATTTTACTTTTTTTTTCCCCTAGATTTGCTTCACATTGTGTCTATTCTCTTTGTGATTATCTATTGTTTTAATAAAAGTTAATTTTAAAATTAAGGATAGGTCTGCTCTGAAAGATCACATATCACAGTTCCTCTGTTCATCTATACTCAAGATGTGGTCACTATATCTCTATTAATTTAGGCCACAAATAATTTTTTCTGTAGTTCTGTTACTTACATACACTGAAAATATGTCTACTTAATTTCTCCCTGCTGCACACGAGTTAAAATATTGTCTTTTTTTCTTTTGTAGTAACTAAGAGAACTAAAGGGAAAGTTCTTAAAATAACCTAGGAAATAATATGCAATTTTTTCTCTTCCATTCTTGATTGTTTGTTGTTATTCTGACTGAGTGGTGGAATCTCTGTTGGATTAAGTAATCTATTCATGTCTTGTTCCCTTAGGTAATTCCTTTCTGATTAACATTTTCCAAAACCTTTAGGTTACTATACATGTATCATGAATACATATATAGACAGAGAAAAAAAATCCAACCAACAAAAAGATAACAACATGCCCCCCAAAACCATTCAACAAACTCACATTTCAGCAATTTCACTTGGGTGCCAAATTTTTACTGAGTGGTAATTGTAAGCTTCTGCCACTTACTGTTTCTCTGGTTTAGCATCTCTGTCATGTCACAGCAGTTTAATATCCCCACAGAAATTTCCAGCTTCCCACAGTAAGACATGTGTAACCTCCTAGAGTAGCTTACACAGTGTATTTATTTACAGCCACACACACTGCTAAGCAACTGCCCCTTGGAGATGCCACAGTCTTTTGCTTCCTTTCAACACTTCATAGTTTTACCTTCACTTTCGACACACGAGTTTGGAGTATACTTATCTGAGGTGGCTATGAGTGGAAGTCATAAGAGGATATGCCTGTACTATGCTGAAAAAAGGCAAGCTGACTGATCTGGAGCCTGAGCATCTTATGTGCCTGTAACAGGCTTGGCAACTCGTTTGTCTGAAATACTCCACCCAATTAGCAGGTGTTGATCCAATTCGGAAAGGCAGGGTGCAATCTGATTTCTCCAGGAGACAGGTGATTACTCCACCCAGATGGAAGAGATAGATGAGAGACACTCCTTAGATCTAGGCTGTGGTTGTAACTTAAATTGCTGCTGGGCTTGGTGAGACTGCCTGAGCTGAAACCCAACACTAGTGTACATTTCTTTGCTAATAAAGCCTGCTCATATTGTGGGGGAAGTTTACTCTGTAGAACAAAACAGTTTTTAAAAAAGTTAAGGTCAGAAAAGAACTGGCTTCTGCTTGACCTCAAGGCTTCCCAATATTTTGAGTTATTTCTTAAGTACTCTTCTGTTCCTAGAAAAAATTATTTTGTGCTGTACGAAATGCATACTGCTGAAAAACAACAATTCAAAATAAAGGAAGCTTGCTAGAACTCATGGAAAGGTTTAATATGCAACAGTCATCTATGCCTGCAAAACCCAAATACCCACTTGTTTGCTGGACTGCATCTGCAGAAGACTTTGGTTTGTCTTGTTAACTGTGCATTAACCAGATGAACAAAAATATGACATAGTCATTAAATCAGGTATTTTGTGCTGCAGCCTTTTTGTGGCATTCCTCTAGCTGTTCACATGTCTGGAAAATTTATTATATGCATCTTCTGAATGAAGATTTCAGGGCTTGAAACATGTTTTGTTGTTTGAACATACTGAATGCAGAAAAAAAATTGTGGAAATTTAACTTCCAAAGATCACTAGGTCAAATGGTTAGTGCTAATGACAAAGATTTAGAGGTCCGATGTGTCAAGGGAGGCATCTTCAAAGCATGGCTTCTAATGACTTCTTTAAATGGCTTCTGGATTAAGATTGTTTTCAGGACAGACCCCAGGGAATATCCCACCCAGCTCAGCTACCTCCATGCTTAGCCTCAGTGGTAAACCCTGGGCCAAATGACCAAATACCAGTAATGACCCAGATTTGCAAGTGGGTAGGTAGGCAGGCAGGGAGACATCTTGTGTTTTGCCCTCACTAACACGAAGGCAGAACCAGAGAAGCTTTCCATCTGCTGTGCAAGTGTACTGACAGTACAACTGTTTGCTATGGCTTGCAAATGTGGCTTGCAGTTTTGTGGCTTGAAGGAATCAGGATATATTTGCACCTTTTTTTGCTGGCTTTTTTAAATCATCTGCTTTCTTGCCTTCTTTTTTCTTGTCTTGATGCTTTAATGGTTTAAATTCACGCAGACATCCTGCAACTTGAGTAAATTATACACTTTAAATATTCTCAAGAACTCTTGTCATATCAAAAAATCAGACAGGTAACAGGCATAACTTAATTGGAAAGATAACTGGAAGCACAGTAAGCTGTACTATGCAACCAAAAATTTCTTATCAACCCTTATCAGTCTGAAGTTTCACAGGGCATATCTTGTCAGCAGAGGAAAATTTAGGTATGAAACTAATCAATGGTTCCTGTGCAATGCTGGCAGTGGTCACCATGCCTAGGAATAGAGTCACTTATGACATCTTCAAAGGAGTCAGATCCCCCAAATGACAATACCATATAATCCTGTGATTCTGTAGATCCTGTAGATCACAATCCAGCGTAAGGGCCACTGAATCTGGGGATCTGTCAGCTTTGAAAAATTAGGCATATTCTTGGTTTGTATTGGATTTGCATGTGTGTGTGTGATGAAATGCACACTGCTTGTAAGGCTTTGACAAATGGGGGATGTAACCACCAAGAAGTAAGGTAATAGAAACCCCTTTCTGTAACACAGACCCCAACACTTCAACTTGCTTCACTCAGCACTGCAGACTAGCTTTTTCAGAGGGTAAGACTATAAAACATTGATCCTGCTAATTGCAAGGTACAATGATGATAAAAAGGGGATGTAAATGATGGTATTGATCCCAGCTGCAAGGGGTAAACAGTCATAAATCACAGTTTGCAAATGTTTCCATGCCAGCTGTCCTCCCCCACTCTAAAATCATGCACCTGCCTATACAGGTTCAGTTGGAAGGTTATCTCATGGAGTAGAGGTGCCAGGCAGGATTTCCCCACCCATTAGGGCCTGCACACAGCTTCCAGTACCTGGGGACTTTCCTGTTCCTGCCCATATTAACACAGTAGCTCTGCAGCACTGTTGCCAACCAGCCTACTCCAATAAAATAAAATTTTAAAAGACCATTTCATTTTAACAGGACCCAAAGAATTTGCTTTGTTCAGTGCTTATTCTGGGTCTGTTGAGGCAGACTCTGCGCTTGGACCAATATTTTTCCAAATGTTACTGTAATAAAAGGAGGGACACAGCAATAATTTTTAAATAATGTTACTGCATTTTACGAAATCTTGCACCCAAACAGCAGGAGCTGTGAAAGCACACACGATGCAGAGCTCACCCCGAAGAGGCTTCCTCGCCCATGCTTACTGACATGCTGAAGTCTTTGCCGGGTCTAGCTGAGAATCCATCATCTGTGTACATGGCAATCACGCATATATTTATTGCACTAACACTTCAGAAATATTTTCCTTGAAACAATGCTGCTCCATGCTGAAAAAGATATCTGCCAGTACTGACTGAACTGATGGCAGCCAGCAGTAGCCCACCAGAAAAAGAAAGAAGTTAAAAAGCTCCCTGATAAACCCGGAACATCTTTCAGCAGTGTGATAAACTTGAATGACAGCAGTAATATCAGGGATTACTTATTTTCCATGGATATCCCTGACCTCATCGCTTGAAAATTCAACTAATGGGACAGAAGAAGGAAAAAAAAAGTAAACATAATAATTAACCTCTTGCATGGGGCTTCAAATGAAAGCTGTCCATCCATTTTGATTTAAGACACAAAACACGTATTTATTTTGCTTGTCCAGCTGTTAGATGATAGTTCTAAATCCCCTTGTCCATCCGGTTTAGACAAAATCTTATGATATTTTAATCACTTGGCTATGTGGAAAGGCTGATATAAAGGAAGAATGCATTACTGGGTCTGATGCTTATCTGGATTAAATCAGCAGAAAACTGTTGAAGCTAATGATAATGTAAAGGATCATTTAGTCTTCTACTTACTGCCCTACATAATCTGGCCACTTGCATTTGCTGTAATATCTAAGAAGCAGTATGGACATCAATGTTGGTTTAAAAAAAATGAAACCACTTTCTTAAAATATGGAGAAACATCTGGATATTAGTTAGTCACAGGGACTTACCCTTCAACTTAAAAAGATGTCATTAAAAACTCTTTGCTGCGTTAGTAATCCAGATCGAAGGACATAAGTTCCAGGCTTCTGGAGGAGAGATAATTACTGGAAACTCCTAAAACCCACCTAAATTCTGTTTTAATTTTCATACGTGGAGCAGATGTTTTGACAGATGGATGGACTTTATTTTTGTAACTGTCCGGGAAAAGTCTGCATAACACAGCCTAATCAGTGTTACATATCTTTACTGTTTGTTTTTCAATCTTTCTGCATTTGGCTCTTATTCTTTTGGTTGCAGGCATTTTCTTTGTAATTTATTTTGTCAGGCTAATCTCTCTCTGCATAAGCCCTTCTATCAACTTGATATATAAATATTAGAAAACTCTTAAAAAATAAATCTGTCTGTTTGGTTTGTAAGTCAGATACATTGATCTTCATATAGTGGGTGCCCTTCTGGAAAACCTAATTAACACTTTATCTCCTCTTCAAGACAGGCCCTCTGCCCTTATAGCTGGTACATAATATTTGAAATTAAAATTTTGAGTTAAGACACCTGTCCAGACACACTGGACCTCTTTTACTTTAATTCACACTCTGAATGTGACAGTCTAATAATTTCTTAAGTTGTTCTACAAGTAGGACTTTAGTGTAGCAGAATTTGCAGCTGAGTTGGTGCTGTGGCTGCGTTACCGTAGTATGATGCAAACTCTTTTAGCCACTTTCATTTCAATAAATCATTAGCGTGGAACTGAGGATCTGAACCCCACAACTTCCTCAGAATTGTCTAGAGGAAGTGTAAACATGTGCATTGTACGTGGAGTTCAATCCTTTTTCCCACTCAGGAATGCCCAGTGAATTTCTGGGGCGTGTTCCTTCCAGGTGGCCAAACGTACCTTTAACTTCCAGACCCAAGGTAGAATGGCTTCAACTGGATGCCCTGGTGCACTTATACACCAAACTAGCCCCAGGAAAGCCTGTATGAGCTGCTTGGGCTTTGGTGAAGGTTATGGTCCACATTCCTTCAAACAGAGAAACAAACTGGGTTGTGCTCAAGGTTTGTGGTGACTGCTGCAGCTACTGCACGTCACCATTCCTTTGGCTATGCTTTGTAGGTTGGCAATTCTGCCATCACAACTGTTTGCAGACACAGATCCAGCAGTTATATACATAAAAAAGTAGCTATCTAAAGAAGTTCTCTGTGTCAGAAAAGAGAGAGGAAGACCTTGCAGGCTGTGCTAGAAGGTCTCAGACATGATGTAGGGATTTAGTTGCTTGGATTTTCAGATAGAGGCACTTCTGTACAAGGCCAAAGGCAGAACCTAAAGCTCTTGTGCAAACCTTAGAGCATTTATTGAAATATAAATGAGGATTAATCCTCTCCAGGGGTAGGCAAGATAAATTAATGGGTATTTTGAGGACTGCAGTAACTCCCACGTGATGTACCTTGTTACAGTACCTAATTTTCCCTTTGAATATCTACTTCAATCAGTCTATGCCATATGCAAGCACTTATGCTTTCTGCTCTATGTATGTATATATAAACTCAAGCTTTAGGGCATAAACCAGTGGTTACCTTCATGTAGACAAGAAAAGTTTCCTAATATTAAACTATCCATTATAATGAAGATTATTAGGAGCAAGAATTTGTAATGATTCACTATGATGGTCCCAGTGCTCCTCTTCTTTAACGTTTATTTTCATAACCCATCCATGTAATACTTTCCTGCCTACAGAGAGATCTTTCAAACCTTGCATTCATTTTCATTCACATTATTAGGCTAAAAGTATTTAAACTCCCTCAACACCCTGCTCTCAAGTATGTAAAAAACCAATTTCCACCCGGAAAATAATTTTTTTTAAGTCTAATTTCTTTCTTCATCTGTTTTGCTTGACAAAGTACAATATCCAAAGGGTATGGATATGCCCAGAATATGTTCTCTTAAAACAACATCCCTTTCTTGGGGAAAGTAAAAATGGATACAAAAGCACTGGGCGGCCGCACAAGCAGACACAGTGTTTAAATTCCCTGAGAATTTGTTCCTTACAGCTTCTGCCTCTGGGTTACCTCCTCTTCCTCTGGTGGATGCTTTCCCCTGTCTGCCGTATTTTCTGAGATACTACATGCCTTTTGTTGTCTTTGTCTCCCTTTCAGTGCCTTACACTCTGCAGTCATACAGTGAAATGCCTCGTCCTGCTGGCAGAGACCTTCACACCAACAATATAGTGCTAGCCCGGGGGTCTAGAAGGGGAAGACTCTGCTGCCAAGTGGGACAAGCCCAGTTGGAGACACCCAAGTCATTCCAGGCCTCCAGCCAAGGGGGTTGGGGAGTTGCTTTGTAGTCGAGTTGACGTAGCCACCAGTGTCGGCACCAGCAGAGCTGCCTGCCAGGTTTCACGAGTGATGGTGCCTGGATGCCACTAAAGGAGTCGTCTTGTGAGGGCAGGAATGGGGAGACCGAGTGGGAACAGGAGTCAGTCACACAAGTCTTACATAGTGGCAGACCCAAACTGCGTTCAGGGCACACACATTTTCCATGATACCTTCTTTGTCATACACATGTGCTGAGATTCAGAGTCTCTGCAAATTATTCTAAGCTGTTAAAGTTGGTTTATTACAGATTTGTGGGAAGCTATTTTGTCCCAGAGTCACATAAACCAGGAAAACCCAATATTCACCATCCCAAAGCAAACTCTTGCTAAGTTCAGAATATAAAAGGACGAGGTACAACATTTCGACACATAATGGGGTACCTGTGCAGCTGCACTTGAGCACAATTAGACAAAGGAAGGAGTCTGAGATGGAAATCCATGTGCCTGTTGGTATTGTTCCAGGGAGAATAGCATCGTCTCCCAGGCAGGGCAGAAACTTCACTTTGAACTTCCTGAGTTGACAAGGGCTTAAATCAGAACTGTAACTTTACTTTGATGTCATTTATTGTGGTTTAATACCCCTCTTTATTTATTTTTTTACTACCATGTAAAATATATAAAGAAACCTAATCTGGTAGAGCGGTGTATGAGAATTTACTGAATAGACCTTAATGGTTCCTTTATGCAGCTATAAAACAGAGGGGAGCTATAAGAGCAGTCTGAACTGGACTAGGAACCTTAAATGTTTTATAAATTTATTTGTCATAGTCAAAGGTTTATTGCTGTAGGTATTTACCTTCCCCATTGTTTAACTAGGTTGTGTATTTCTCAGACAACTAATGTAAAAAACACCCTGTACAAGAGCTTGAAAGCAAGGATGAATAAGCAAAATCTGATTTTGGAAATACCTTGTACATTTGGAGTCACTTTACTGATATTTTCTCATTTACACTACTACCAATCCTCTGGATATTCAAATATGGCTATGATAGGGTTAATCCACCTTCTCCTATAGGCTGATCTGGAATAATTCAGTGAAGGTGGTGATAGAATTTTTCTTAATTTCATGTCTCGGTTTTGAAAGACAGATGTCTGCTAAGGAAGGCAGAGGCCCCCCTTGAAGTGGCAGATATAACCCCTTTTCCCTCCAAGTTATTATATTTTGAAATCAAGGGCCTTTAGGCAAAGATGTGGGAAATAGGAATAACAGTTCTTTACTCTATATATATATGTATATAACCAGTCAAACAAAACAACAACAACTCTGGCAGTAACAGCAATCACAAACCCAGTCCCAGCCTTCTCGGCTGTCGGGCCCTTTCCCCTCGGGTGCAGTTCCGCTCGCAGCCGGCAGGGGCGCTGGCGGCTCCCGGTGAGCAGGGCAGGTGCGATGGTTCCCCCGCGGCTGCAGGGGGCGCTCCGGAGCGAGCTCGGGGAGCACGCGGCACCGGTGCCCTGGGATCCCGGGAAGGGATGGAACAAAGGCTTCACAAACCCCTGGGCAGCCGATCCCGGGCTCTCAGGAACAGCAGGCTGGAATGGCAGGGACGAACGCAAATCCCGGGTGGCAGATGAGATGTATCCAGATGGGAAAAACCCACGGAGGCCCAGGCAGGCAGGGCGGGCAGGGCTACAGCGTAGCGAAAGCTCGAAGCAGCAGCGGAGCAGGACAGCCACAGCTCGGTCTCCAGCAGGGCAGGGAAAAGCGGCTTTTGGGGTCCCGGCGTTGCTTCCAGCAGGAAGAAAGAACGGCCAAAAAGAAAGCAGCAGCAGCTCCTTTCTCTGCAGCTTCTCTCTCCGGATGCTCAGAGCGAACTGTCCCCACACCCAGGTGTAGACAAAAGAGTAGCCAGGCCCGCCCCACTCCCCTTTTTGTCTTTCTTAAGTACAGCTATTTGTCCCCTAGCAACATGCATATGGGAGAAAATTCCTTTAACGGGAAAACCTAAGACTAAACTAAAACCCCAACATTATCCACCCCGAATTTTTTCCCATACTAACATGTTACATGAAACTTAACCTTTTTTTTTTTTTTTTTTTTTTTTTTTTTTTAACCATATAAATCTATGCATTACCCAAATTATATACAAATATACATGCTGATATTGATACAAGTGCAGAGCCATGGGTAGTTCACCCTAAAACAAGGTCCTCTTGAGGTAAGCATCGGGTCTCTCCATCCTTTTGCATCACCCACCAGGTGCAACCTGGTCCCTGAGCAAAAACAACCCCACGGATGGGTTTGTCTTTGCTCAAGGCAGACTTTACCCAAACAGTTTTTCCAAGCATACCTCTCATGTGCACCACTGGAACCTTATCCCCGTCTGTTGTTTGTAGGGGTTCGGATTGGGCAGGGCCTGCTCGGCTGGTGGAACCTCGAGTGTTAACTAACCAGGTGGCTCTTGCTAAATGCACCTCCCAGTTTTTGAAAGTCCCCCCACCCAGTGCCTTCAAGGTGGTTTTAAGCAGTCCATTACACCGCTCAACCTTCCCAGCTGCTGGTGCATGGTAAGGGATGTGGTACACCCACTCAATGCCATGTTCTCTAGCCCAGGTGTTTATAAGGCTGTTCTTGAAATGAGTCCCATTGTCAGACTCGATTCTCTCAGGGGTGCCATGCCTCCAAAGGACTTGCTTTTCCAGGCCCAGGATGGTGTTCCGGGCAGTAGCATGAGGCACAGGGTAGGTCTCCAGCCACCCAGTGGTGGCTTCTACCATTGTGAGCACATAGCGCTTGCCTTGGCGGGTTTGAGGCAGTGTGATGTAATCAATCTGCCAGGCCTCCCCATACTTGTATTTGGACCATCGCCCGCCATACCACAGGGGCTTCACCCGCTTGGCCTGCTTGATCGCAGCGCATGTCTCACAATCATGGATAACCTGGGAGATACTGTCCATGGTTAGATCCACCCCTCGGTCTCGTGCCCACTTATAGGTGGCATCTCTGCCCTGATGACCTGAGGCATCATGGGCCCATCGAGCTAGGAACAGTTCTCCTTTATGTCGCCAATCCAAGTCTATCTGGGACACCTCTATTTTCGCAGCCTGATCTACCTGTTTGTTGTTACGATGTTCTTCATTAGCCCGGCTCTTGGGGATGTGAGCATCTACATGACGGACCTTCACGGATAGCTTCTCTACCCGAGTGGCAATGTCTTTCCACTCTTCAGCAGCCCAGATTGGTTTTCCTCTGCGCTGCCAGTTTGCCTTCTTCCACCTTTCCAGCCAACCCCACAGAGCATTGGCTACCTTCACCTTAGCGGAACCCCCTCGGTTAGTGCCTCCCTCCTTGAGTTCACGCACCCGCGCTGCCAGGGCAGAGGTGGGTTTCCCATCCCACCTTCTCATGTCTTCCCCATGCTCACACAGGAAGAACCACAGCTCAGCTCGTGGGGTGTACCCTCTCTCTCTAGCAGGGGGACGACGGGCTCTGACTTGGGGGCCTGTGACTCGCACTGGTGCCACACTGACCCTCCTCATCTCCTCCCTCATCTCCTCCCTCATCTCCTCCCTCATTTCCTTCCTCATCTCCTTCATGTCCTCTTTGAGGTCCTGGACCACAGCAGAGACATGAGCTTTCAGCGGGCCATTGATCATGCTGTCATAATGCCTGAGCCTGTTGGCAACAGAGCCCACTGTTTCTCGGGTATTGTCAGCATCAATCGTTGCAATGAAGGTGGTGTATTGCGATGGCCCTAGCCTTGCCAGGTTCCACATCATCTGTCCTGTGCACCTGACCTTATCGGGGTCATTATCATGCTGTCCATCCTTCCCAAAGAGTACCTCTAATATTGCCACCTCTCTTAGCTGTTGGATCCCTTGCTCGAGTGTCTTCCACTGCATTCTATGATGATACTCCTGCATTCTTTCTTTGTGAATGAACCTTTCTCTCACACTCATTAAGAGCCGCTCCCAGAGAGAGAGAGGCCCTGGCTCCCTCACAAATATCTGGTCCACACCTGGGTCCTGGGTCAACGATCCCAGATACCTTGCCTCACCACTATCCAGTTGCACACTTGTGCCCATAAGGTCCCAAACCCGAAGCAGCCAGGTGGTATAAGGCTCACGCCCCCTTCGCACAATGTCGTTTCGCATAGCACGGAGACTGTCGTGCGACAGGGACTCAGTGATGACTTCTGGCTCTGGCTCTCCTGCTGGTTGTGAGGGCCCTGGTTGCCCATCATCATTAACTGGTCGTACTGATTTGGTCTTATACTTCCTCCTTTGCACAGGGGCGACTGCTGCTGGCTGTGGTTGTCCTTGTGGTTCAGCTGAAGCCTGGACGGTTGTAACATCCGTGGGTTCCACTGCTGCACCATCGGACTCACCCTCTTTGGGGCAGGGAGAGGGTTTTTCACTAGCTGAGGAGGTGTATTCCCTTAGCAATTGGCATATCTCCTGGCGCACCTGGCCCATCTCCTGGCACATCTCCTGCATCCCTTTTGCCAGTACCCCCACCCAGTTTGGGTAGTCCATTTCTGAGGTGGACTGTTGGGCAGTATCAGTCTGTGGGGCGGGATCTCTAGTGTCTGGGGCTGTGGCAGGCTCTGGCTCTGGGGTAGGATCTCTAGTGTCTGGGGCCGTGTCAGGCTCTGGAGCAGGATCAGGCTCTGGGGTAGGAACTCTACTCTCTGGGGTCATGTCAGGTTCTGGGGCAGGATCTCTAGTCTCTGGGGCTGGTGTCCGAGTAGATATCCAAGCCAATCTCAACTTATCCTTGAATGCTAAATAGAGTAGGCCTATCAGCAGCAGATGGTTAGTATTCAGAGGGAATTTAAACCCTTCGAAAATTGATGGGGTGGGCCCAAAGAACTGGTTGAGGGGTTGGGAGAAAACTTCCCCTGGTGTCATTTCCTCACAGAAGGTACCATTGCTAACATAACCCCAAAAACATGTGCTCAGTGTGTGATAACTGTTTATCCATGTGCCCACATTCCGGAGGAAGTTAAAAACCCATGAATTCCTCACCTTCTCGACCCATAACGCAAGCTGGATAACAGCAATGGTAGCCTTAGTCAGAGGACCCATATTCAAGTAAGGAGCTGCAAAGGGGAAGAATATAGCCACGGCTACATGCCACCCAAACCAGGGTAAACTAGACCACATAGTGCTGCCTAACAAGGTTCCAATATCCAGCACACAAAATAAAGTTATCGAGGAACTGTTATTCCTTTTTCACCTCTATCTCTTAATGCCCTCAGGCCCCACGTTGGGCGCCAAGATCTGTCTCGGTTTTGAAAGACAGATGTCTGCTAAGGAAGGCAGAGGCCCCCCTTGAAGTGGCAGATATAACCCCTTTTCCCTCCAAGTTATTATATTTTGAAATCAAGGGCCTTTAGGCAAAGATGTGGGAAATAGGAATAACAGTTCTTTACTCTATATATATATGTATATAACCAGTCAAACAAAACAACAACAACTCTGGCAGTAACAGCAATCACAAACCCAGTCCCAGCCTTCTCGGCTGTCAGGCCCTTTCCCCTCGGGTGCAGTTCCGCTCGCAGCCGGCAGGGGCGCTGGCGGCTCCCGGTGAGCAGGGCAGGTGCGATGGTTCCCCCGCGGCTGCAGGGGGCGCTCCGGAGCGAGCTCGGGAAACCCGCGGCTCTGGTGCCCTGGGATCCCGGGAAGGATGGAACAAAGGCTTCACAAACCGCTGGGCAGCCGATCCCGGGCTCTCAGGAACAGCAGGCTGGAATGGCAGGGACGAACGCAAATCCCGGGTGGCAGATGAGATGTATCCAGATGGGAAAAACCCACGGAGGCCCAGGCAGGCAGGGCGGGCAGGGCTACAGCGTAGCGAAAGCTCGAAGCAGCAGCGGAGCAGGACAGCCACAGCTCGGTCTCCAGCAGGGCAGGGAAAAGCGGCTTTTGGGGTCCCGGCGTTGCTTCCAGCAGGAAGAAAGAACGGCCAAAAAGAAAGCAGCAGCAGCTCCTTTCTCTGCAGCTTCTCTCTCCGGATGCTCAGAGCGAACTGTCCCCACACCCAGGTGTAGACAAAAGAGTAGCCAGGCCCGCCCCACTCCCCTTTTTGTCTTTCTTAAGTACAGCTATTTGTCCCCTAGCAACATGCATATGGGAGAAAATTCCTTTAACGGGAAAACCTAAGACTAAACTAAAACCCCAACATTTCATCCGCAAAAATCAAAGTAGACACCTGCCCCTAATCTAAGTAGGGTTTTTCCATCTCACTTTTAAAGCATTAGCTATCTAATACCTTCTTGCTGTATGTTACAGATAAGCAGCTGAACGATCTCAGTGGGTTGGAGAACGGTGTTAATAATGCCAAAGCTGTGTGTTCAGCCCCTGTCAGGGCCATTCACTGAGGAGTTGGACTTGATGATCCTTGTGGGTCCCTTCCAACTCAGAATATTCTGTGATTATGGGATTCTGAGTACATGTACAGTCACAGGTGGTGTATTGCTGTAAATCAGAATAATTCCTCTGAAATCAGCACAATTAATTCACACTGGCTGTGGATCCAGCCCATCTACTCACAGCATCTTGTATGTGGCCACCAGCCTCTAACACTTCATGTTCTTCAGGTAGGTAGTTTTAAAAGTTTAATGAAGGGTAGTAGTAGACCATAAAGACATTTTTAAAATCATGATACATTAAACCTGACAAGGCAAAGCGCTGTCCTAGTGAAATTGTGTTATGTTTATATCTGGCCAGATACAACTCTTAAGTGAGAAACTTCTAATTTATTTAATAATGCACACACATCATTGCTCAATTTTAAATTATGTGGAGTCAAAGTCAGATGCTCTATCTGAAACACAGAATATCAGAATTTAGGAAAGGTTCTATTTCAGTTTTGTTAATGTGACATGAATTTGGGGTATTTGCCCATTTTACTCTTGTAAGCATTGAATTATTAATAAACTTTCATGGGTTTTCCATATTTCTTTTATTTAAAGCAGCAAAGAACAACAACATTAATAAAAATATATAAACATATTTTTTTTACAATTTATGCCAGGTATTTGCTTAGTACTCTACCATATGACAGTGGAAAGCAGTCTGTGGGTAAACATAATAAATGTATGCACATGCTTATACTTGTGTGTGGGAAGAGTAAGAATGGACCAGAAATTGTGTGTGTTTTTATTAAGAAAGGTCAGAATGGAAAGAATTAAGAGTATCATCGATCTCTATTTCTTTCAATTTCCTGTTGGATTACCTTAACTATCTCTATGTTTTCCATTTCTGTTGAAAAGATAAGTTAACAGCAGTAAGTCAGGGACGTAGTAAGATTCTGTATGCTTTTCTCTGGGTGCTCTTTTTAATACATTGCCATTTTCTGTTATGCAAATATACAACAAAATTGTAAGAGCAATGTCTGTCCAGTACAGTCCTTTGTGTGAGGCAGGGAATCAGTGTTTCATCTGTGTAAGTTCATTGCTTTCCCTGTGGTGGCCTAAGGCATGCCTCAAACTGCACATGCATTTTCCTGGCAGAGCCTTTATTTTGTGTTCAGGAATATCTGGTTTAATTAGCAAGCAAGTTACAGAGAGGGAGGATGCCAGTCAAGGAGATTTTTGTGGGGGCGGTAGCTCAGGTGGTGTTTCCATGGGCCCTGGTCCACTTGGAAAGGTAGAGTTGAGCACTGTACCAAAAAAGTAATCAAATATGCAGAGGAAATTTTTTCTCATCTTAAACACAAACCTTAGTGGAAATATTTAATTTTTTTGTTGTCATTTTCCTTTTGTTTGAAATCCATTTTTTTCAATAGTGTCTGTAGACCGACTCACAGGCATTGACATATTTCTTTTCAATGTTAGACCTGATTGAAATAAAAATATTAAACAAATGGAAGAAGTTGTCCTCTTGGCTATCCATTTTAATTACATTAGTCATTAATGATGACAGTTTTGTTAACAGATAATAGATAGTGTTTGTACTAGGGATTGTTAGTGTTGCTATTAAGCTTTAATTTGCTGAGATTTAAAATAAGTCATGATGGATAATTTATTTAGGAAGAAAACATAAAGTCCAAGTCTTGCAAAGCTTACATTCTAGGGGCTGTCAATGATTATATGGAAGTTTAACATATGTATTCATATGTGTAAGACTGGCCCCTAGACACAGACAGTGGGGGTGAGGCAGCAGTCATATGATTGTTAAAAATGCTGTATCAATGATTTGGTTTTCATCAACTCCTTCCATCTGGCCCATTTTTCTTCTAATTGTTACTTAATTGAATACAAGCAAACAGTTGGTCCATTTTTCTTCATTATTTCATTCTGACACATTTCTATAAATGGGTTTTGTCTTACAAACACAGCAATAGCATAAATTACAAAGATGAAGCACATCTGAAACAAAAATTAGGACTTTTTTTCTGTAATCTTTTCTTTAGGGTTGGATGCTTTATTAAATAGCAACCAAAGATATTTAAATGAGAAATTAAATCAGGCTATTTATTAAATGCTTAGCAGTAAACAATGTTATAAACAGCATGAAATGATCACACTTTACAAATCTGTTCATTCAGCCATATATCTCTAACACGGAAGAGCTCCCATTAGTCAGAATCACTGAATTAACTCCATGAATAATTTTTATTTTCTCCTTTTCTTTGCAGAGAGAATGTGCTAATTTCATCAAGGTGCTTAAGGCTTACAACCAAACCCACCTGTACGCTTGTGGAACAGGGGCTTTTCATCCAGTCTGCACCTATATTGAAGTTGGAAGCCATCCTGAGGTAAACTATCTTAAAACAATATTTTTCTCTTTCCTCTTTTTAATCTTTATTGGTGTTTACCCATGATCTCTTGCTGCCAAAATGCACTCTCACTAGTTTCTGTGGCTTGGGAAGCAAATCTGGTAAGACCTGCTCCTGAATCAGGTGCTGACGTGCTGATTGATAAATCACAGCAGAATCTCTAACTTTTCTCCCCTGCACAGCATCCCTTCCCCCAGGGGCTTAAATAAGTATAAGTAGGCCCATTCTACCGTGCTCATGAAGTTAAAAAGCACTCTTCTTTTTAATAGTTGGGACAGGTACCAGGTGTAAGAGGGGTAGTTCAACCACTGTGTTTATTCTGGGTCCAACACTGTCTTTAGTTTCCTGCCAGTCAGTACAGTCTGACACCACCTCAGCTTTCTCCCAGCTGAGAATTAAAATAGTGTCACACCTTCATAAATCCCCCTTCTCAGATTTGTCCTAACACACAGTTAGGACAGTTTTTCATATGTGACCTAGGTTTTGTTTCCTTAGTTTTTTGTGAAAAACAAATCACTCTCTTTTCACCCATTTCTTTAATCTCTTGTTGATTTTTGCTTAGTATTGCAGAATTCTTGCGGTAGTTCTTGTACCGTTTTGTCAGAGATCATCATAACTAAACAGATAAGCATGGTCTTCCGTGGTAAAAAGCAGACTCACTCACAGGAAGGCACTGGTTTTCCTGGCTGAAGATTTGACTAGAATGTCTCTATGCTGCCCTTCAATACTTTTTCTCTCCAGAACAGCTAATCTCTTATTTTTCTGTTAAGATGAGTATGTAATATAAGTTAGTCCCCTTTACTGTATTTTCTGTCTGGCTTACCTGAGTATTGCTCAATGGAGTGTTTCAGTTTAGCAGTCAGACTCCTGATCTGCTTTCAGCATTTATGGGTGTGTTTTACTAGTGAATCCATAATTGTGTTACTTGTAGCTTCTGTGATCTTCACAAAACCAGCTCTTTCAAGTTACCTTATGCTTTTGCAATTCAGGTTTGCAGATTTCCTTGTAAATAAAAACATCATTGTTGAATGAATGAGGACTATTTCTTCTCATAGAAAAATTAACAGACCCTTTGAGTGTTGACTTCATAGTCTGGGAACTATTTTTCCCTATGAAAATGTCTTTTGATATTTGAAACATAAGTCTTTAAAATGTTCTAAGAACAAGGTTTTGAAGGGATAAGGGAGCTGCAGAGCAGAAAGGGTTTTGTTCATATTCTTTAATGCTTTATTACAATGCATTCTTGGCAATTAGTGATTGTCTCTTGACCACACACAGTATGTCATTGCTTACTGCATTAAACAGATTCTCTGCTTCCTGAGATCCATTTGGGAATTGGTAGACATATTAATTAACTCTAGTTCCGTAAGATGTGTGTCAATCAATCCTTGGCTATCTGCCAAGGGAATCTATCTGCACAGAGATAGCTTGTATGAGGTCATTTAGTTCTACATTTGGCTGTTTTATTGCTGTACCATAAAACTAACACACACTTTATCAAGGATTTATAGAAATGATGATCAGGGATGAGAGGCCAGATCCAACCTTAGTTTAACATTCTGGGTTTTTAAAGTCTTGAATCAATGATGCATTTGGCCCTGGAGTGAAAGAGGAGGTTTGTTTTAGCTTTTTAGCAGTCCCTAACTATAAATAAAATCTAAATTCTTGGGGGACTTTTTTGTTCTTTGGGGATTTTTTTTTCATTTATGCAGTAAGGTTCTAAGTCCCCCTTTGCCTGAATCATTCTCATGACCCTTGGTTTCACCTTTGCAAATGAGGGAAATTAGGAGTATGTTTATTTGAATTGCCTTGGACACCATTGGCTTTTGTTTTCCTTTAGATAATTAAGCTATGAGTGAAATCATCTTCACCTGCCTTTCCAGTGGCACAAGTTTCTGTGTCCTCTGGAGAGTTGTGCAGGAGGGTTTACTGCTTTTTCAGGCCAGGTCTGCCCATGTGGAGAGAAAGTGAGGCAGGAAGGAGGCAGCGTACCCACCTCTTCTTGAGCTTTGCCAAATCTAACAGTCAGCCTGGGTTCTGTCTCTTTAAAGGGTGAAAATCAGATTAATAAATTAATTTATTAGATTTGCAATGAAAAATATTTTGTCTCTTCTCTCAGCTAGAGCCTGCTCCTTCTTTTCCCATACTACCTAGCCAGGCATTTCAGATGTGCTTCTCCTCTGGGAGCTGAGGAAGAGGAGGGTGCTTGATTGACAGTAGCTATTAGAGACACCATGAATGAGGGGGATACAATATTAACCCCTGCACCCCTGCACACTGCATCTGTGAGAGCCAGATGGTTTATGTTCTCATGTCGGACAGCAGCACTGGATGTCAAAGGGCCATTGCTTCTGTACCATGTGGAGTTTATACCTCCCTTGCATACTATAAAAGGTAAAAGTATAAGCAAAGACAAGCAGTTGATTATGAGTTAAAAACTGACATCTAAGACACTTCCTGAAGATTTCTTTTCTGCCACAACACTTGTGGAAAATTAACTGACTTCACCATCTGCTTATTTCTTTTTCAAGCACTTACAAAGGTAAATTTGAACTGATTAGGGGAATAGTCAGGGAATGTTCCTACTCTCTAGTACGACTGCTTGTTTTTCTGAGCTTGGAATGTAACCCACCTGCCTGAATCCAATGGAGAAGAGGAAATCAGTGTGTGCCAAACTGAAGAGGGTAGAGAAGTAAAATTTAAAGAAAAGAGTGGCAAGTGATAGAGGAGACTCTGGAAGCAATTGGAGTAGGCTGCAGGAGGCTGGAATATGGTACAGTTTTTATGACTGGGGAAAGGAAGTAAATTACTTTGTGTGACAGTCATAAAGTAATGGGAATATGAATTGTTATATCTGTTGAATATCTCTTTGATATGAAGCAGTGTATCACAGCCCCATTCCATACCTGAAGAAAATAATTTCTGGTGATGGAACTAGGCAGGTTTAATTGAGTCTGATGAAGTACAGTATAAGAAGTAATAATAAAAAGCTAAAAGGATATGAACAGCATGCTGTGCATCTGATTAAAAATGATGTGTGTGAATGTATACAACCTAGTATGTTGTGAATTACACCGCAGTCTGAGGAGTAAAGCAGACTAATCTTCGCTTAAATCCATTCCAGATGTGTAAGTGAATAACCACAGTATTTAGAGGGAAGAATAAAGTTAATGTTTCAATAGTCTTTAAGCACGTAAGCCATGAGGAAGCAGGAAAGAACATATTTAGAGAGAATGTAGTATGTGGATATGCAGAAAATACCTGAGGGCAGCCAAATTTAAAGCTTGATATCATCCATTTTATGTGCATGAGTTTAGGGGAGATGACCTAACACAGAAACCTACACAAACTTCAGGGACCTGGGGTTAGGCAATATATAGCATTCTGTCCTCATAATGCAATACAACACAAGAAACCAATTACCAGACAAAACAAGAAAGTGATTAGTACAGCTGTGTTTTGCACCCACTGACTTCTGAGGAAACTGGGCTGGATGTGTAGGAATGTTTTACTTAATGGTTGCAAAATTACAGAAGTCAGATCTGTGCATGAAAGGAACAAATCCAACTGCAGGGAGACACAGAGGTGCATTAAACCCCCTAGAAATTCACAACAGGATGCAGAATGCACCTGCCTGTGCATGCCTGAGCAGGGGGAAGGAGCCCTGCTCCCTTTCCCCGGGGCTCCCTTTGGGGTAGTTTGAGTGAATCAGCCGGGAACAGTCCTGTTTCAGTAAGAACAGGATTTTCCATTTACTTAACCCTTACATACAGGTGGAGGTGTAGAGAATGCCCTATAGTACCTTTTTTATTTTTTTTTTAATGCTCAGACAGTCATTGCAAGAGCTTTACAAAATTGTTTGCCAGATCTTCAGCAGGAATACATTAGGGTTTCTTCAGCAGAGGTAAATCAATAGGTGCTGTCTGAAGAACTAACCCAGCTTCTTTTTTTGTCTCCTAATTCCAAATTTCTTGTCATTGTCCAACAGATTAAAACTAATTTTAAACTGCGTGAACTTAAAAGATCTGGGATCACTTTACTTGCAGGTTATTTCTCAATCAATAAAGAAGGTTTAAATTCAGTTTAGATTTATGATGTACATAAAACATTAAGTTATTGCATATGAAGTTATATAATGCTACCACCTGTAACATATTTTCTTTTTCCGGACTCTGTATATTTTAAAAATCTTTGGTTGAACTCATAAAATTTTGCTGAAATATACTTTCCACTCTTTTTTATCCCTTCTTTACTTCATATTAGAAGAGGTTCAGAGTGCATTTCTTAAGTAATGGACATCCTGTTCTGACACATTTATGCACCTCTCTTGTTGTCTCTCTGTGTATATTATATATATATATATATATATATAGTGATGGAAGAGCATTTTTTTCCTAAAAGAATGACTTTGAAGAAACACATTAATTGAAGGATCAATGCTACTGCTGGTACTACACATGTTGTATTTTTCTAATGTAAAAATTCAGGATGAAACATTGATTTCAGTAGTAGTAGATGTGGCATAAATTAGCCTAACTTCATTGAAGACAGCAGACCTGTGTCAATTTACATCAGTCAAGATTCTGAGCTGTGGTTTTTAAGTGAAACATTAGAGCAAATGATTTTTTAAGTTAAAAATCACCTGAGGCTAGTTTTCTTTCCGTCTAATTAACTATACCTTCATATGGTATTTATATGCTTATATAGAGAAAATGTGAAGGAAAAGGACACTGTTAAAGGATTACTCTCATTTTTGATGGAACTGTTACATGTGACATACTCATTCTAAGCATCACTATAATCACAGAGAAATGCCATCAAAAGATCTAGTTTATAGACTGCAATAACCTTCCTTAGTTCACAGGTGCTTTAACTTTTCAAACTTCCAGATACCCTGTTACTATAGTACAGGAAAATAGAACTGAAGAGCCAGAACTCTAGCTCAGGAGCAGTGTAAGTACCTTTTAGAGCACTTCTTTCCATTGCATGAGTAGTTTTACCATGGAGAAATAGAAAACATCTCTAAGATGTTCGAAGACTGATGTACTTGACCTTGCGTCATAAAAAGCTGAGCAGTGATTTCTGCCATACAGGGAAATCCCAGGCACTAGAACATTTTGCTGTATTAATGTTCTTGTCTGTGGAAGATGGCAGGTAACAGGATTGTCAGTGCTAGGCACCCATCTGTTCAGGCACCTCACAGGATCAGTGGCTGAAATCACAAAAGAGAGGGGCTTGAGTCCTCTGGAGGTGATGAGTCTGTAAACCATCACTTCTGCTGCTCCACATGACATTGATTTCCAGTCCCTTAGGCTACCCTGTGTAAAAATACTTCACACAAAACAGGCTTTTCACACGTGTACAATTTACCTTCACTTGTTAAAAAAGAATAAATCTTGTCATAGCTATCACCTTCTTAGCATATTATTTAAGTGTATGGTTTTCTGTAAAGTTATATGTAGCTATATATAGCATTTAATTATTTTTCCAAGCCATAATTCATTATGGCATTGTTTGGGAAGGGATGTGATATGGGAACTTTTCAACGACCCAAATACAACATTTACAAGAGGAGTAGAGGGAAATGGGAGAGAACATGACAGTCCTTTCTCATATGACAATCTAAGTGAATCAGTTGTTCTGGTAAGGTCTGACAAGTATTTCAGTAAGGAAACCAGGATGTGCTGTTGGAAGCTCTACACATTTTTAAGCACTGTCAGGCAGAAGTACACATTTCTTATAGGTTGAGTGCCACGTCCCAAATAGCACCTCCTGTTATGTTGTATTATCATGTGATAAAATTACAGAAGTAGAAGGTTACCATAAAGAAGTAACTTGATTCCCATTTAAAAGAGTTTTTGAGAAACTCCATAAACCCCTTTGTAAACAAATATTAATCAGGTTCATGGTTAAATGCTATTATTTATGAAGGCCTGTCTTTGAATACACTGCAGATCTCCTTTGACTTTAGCTGTATTTGGAACACTTGCTTCGCTAAAGGAGAAGTTAAACCAGGAAAACTCAGATTTTTCAAAACTTCATCCTGTCATCCACAAGCAAAATATATTTCCAATAAACATTTATTTCCAGAGCAGATCCTTTAAAGTAGGACTATTAGGCTTTATGTGATAACTTAGCTGTCAAAATAGTTTAATTTATGAGGTAAATTTCTCTCAACTGAATAGCACACATGGCAGCAATGGCTGACATCTTTCCTACCCCTCACTGTTGGGAAAGCCTACACAGCTGCAGTGGATATTTCATCCTCAGCAAAGTGGGACACTAAAACCAAAAATTTTGAATTTTTTTTTTCCAAGTACCTTATTTTATCAAGATAAGAATCTACTTCTGAATAAAAATTATAATGCATACTAAACTGTTAATGTAAAACACACAATAAAAGTATGATAAATTAAATATGCAGGTAGTCTTTGTTATCCTGGTATATTCTATTAAGGAGGATGTGCCTTTATGACAGCTGAATGCTTGACAATTAGGTGATCCATTTGACCTTCCATTTACCAATGTAAAAGTGTATTTGTAAGGATAGGGCTATTCCAGATCATAAGTATGCAGAGGATGTGGCTCAATATCTTAAAATTCAGATGTGGTACAAATACCATTTTTGGAGGGAAAGTACTTAGCAAAGTGGTCATGCTTTAATCACTGACAGGAAATACGAACATTGTAGGTTTTGAGCTGTCATTTAGTGCATCCAGTCCTGTCCTTGCATATTTCATAATTACACCTAAGCAATTTGGAATATATTTATGTCTGAAGTGACAAAGTCAGTAATTATGTCTGAGGCTCACTCTGAGATTTACAAGTTGAACATTTACATGCAGGAAATGAAATCAAGTTTTAAACTAACACAAGTGAAAACAGTGTAGTGGCTATTTTATTTCTTCACCTTTATTCCTCAGACTACATGGTTGAGGGTAAAATGGAAGCACAGTTCTTTAGTAAGTCATACTGAGTGGAGGTATAAGATATGATGAGAAATAGAACAAAGACATGGAATTTACAACTGCAAGGGCCATTTGTTGCACAGCAGAAACCACTAATGAAACCCTAATCACTATTCAAGTCTGATCATTTCAGCTATTCAGCAACTAACTTTTGTTTAGGACTTGATAAATATATCCAAATTGCTATGGCAGACCTCCCAGTTCATTCTTAAGAAACCAAGCCACACAAAACCAAACTGAAAAACAAACTCCAGAACCATATTAATTTAATATTACTTTATACAGATCTTTTAAAGAAAATGTAAGTGGAAGTCACTCTGCAGGTGATGGTCCAGCACTCTGCAGTTTGG
Source organism: Corvus hawaiiensis (assembly GCF_020740725.1). Lineage (NCBI taxonomy): Eukaryota > Metazoa > Chordata > Aves > Passeriformes > Corvidae > Corvus > Corvus hawaiiensis. Next base: position 71,330,384 of record NC_063216.1, on the reverse strand, counting down.
TTTTAAATAAAACAAATAAAACCCTGAGATGAAGGAGAACTAGTAAGGAAATGGTCTGGAGACAGCATCAGTGTTTCCGTGGATCTGGTCTGATCTCTACAGGTATGCAGTGGCACAAAAGGAAGCTTGGTACTAGCAAGATACTGCGTCTTGTCCTGTACTGTTGGAGAAAAACAACTCTAACAAAATAATTGTTAACACAGAATTTTTTTTAGATTTTCCCAATGCAAAAAGGGTCCAGTGTGAGTAATAGTGTCAAATTTGAACCCCCAGTCTCCTAATGAGAGGAATCTATGCACTAGCATGCTTCCATGGAGATAACTGAGGAGGCCATTGTTCCCTCACCATACATGGCTTTCTTCCTTGGTGGCTGAGAACTGCTGGTTGATTACAGTGGAGAGCTGTATACAGTGTGCCACAGCTGAATGGCTTCCATGAATAAGAAACCAAAGCCAGTCAACATGTTCATTAGGTTCAAAGAAATAAGTCTCAGAACTGTGGGAAAACTTTTGTTTATGTTGCTGGAGGGGAGAAAAAAAGACTGAGATAGAGAGAGACCTCCATGGAAGTAAATTTGCAGAATGGAGCGTGCACATGTGCACACGCAGAACCACTGGGTGGACTTTCACTTATACCACATGTGATGTCTTGATTTGTGAGCCCATGTCTTAAAACCACGGGTAACTTTGAATATGCTCAGAGAATGAGTGATTCAAGTTAAAGACCCTCCTAGGGCCTGGGTTTAATTAATTGATTTAAAGTATGGGGTGTTTTTTCCTACAACTAGTTGTCTTCACTGCAGTTCCCTATGACTTACACTGGGGTAGCTAAAAACTGAGGTACACTCTTCATTTTCATAGTCACAGAAAAAAAACCACATTAATTTCTAGCATGGTTAGAAGGATGATTCAGAGTTTTGTGACTACTTTAAGGAAATTAATTTTAGCAATGACTACCAGAGGAGCTGAAAATACACCCACTGTTTGCATTTGGATGTTCGTTATTTCTCCTATCAGTTAAAGGATGTTATGATGAATTATTTATTCCCGTAATGTAAATATTCCCACTGACACATGGTTACCTTACTTTACCATGAGATGATACAGTTTTCCTAATTCATTACAGACATAGATTGTACTTTTAGGAGGTATGGCAGTCACATTAAGATGTCGATCCAATTTTCTGGGTGGGAATATTATGTTGGCTCATCAACAGAGCCCATAATGTTTTTAGTAACACAGAAGTTCAGCCTTTGCCTCTTGTTAGAGTAACAATTGAAAACATTAACCCAACTTCACAGTCATGCAACATATGCAAAATTTCATTCACACACCTCTTGAAACAAAAGAAAAGTATGGCTAAATCCTTTGATCTCTCGACCAACATGGGGGAGAAAAAAATAAAATAACAAACCACCATCTGTTGGGAAACCAATGTAATAAAAACAGTGGAAAGCCAGCTTATAGTATAGACTGACTTAATTGAGGAAATGACTTATAAATAGAATTTTTTCTTGATTTAGAGGCACAGGAGGAAACAAAACTGAAAGAAGGAGTTACTGAGCTCAGGTTTGGATAGATCAGAATCAAAGCAGCATTATTCGTTGTGGGATTTGCTTCACAAGGCTCCAGTTGACAGGGGCTGCTAACCTCATGAAGAAGAATCATAAATGTGATGTCTGCCACTGAAGGAAGTGACTGCATTGTGTTTGTAGCTCAGTACCAACATCTTGTCAAATAATCTTTAAACAGCCAAGGTCACAATGCAGCAGGTTTTAGCTGTGGGTGATGCTCCACATACAGACCGCAGTGCTGAACAGCACAGTGAAATGCTGAACAGCAGACTAGCCAGTTATATTATACACTCAGACACGAGAAACTAACAAAGGTCTTATTGGTGAACTAACTTCACTCATCTTTGCCTAAAATTTTATGGTAGCTGGCATGCCATGAAGTGCCTTTCAGGCCTGTTTTAAAGGCTGTAGGATATGTTTTAACTCTCAGAGACATGTGAGTCTGAAAACACTGCCTTTTCCCATGCTTTCAGACCAACCTAATATTTATAGTTTCTGCATGCTCACATTGTATGAGGTTAATGGTACACTGGCATGGTGACTGGCCTCCAGTTAGTCCCAGGAAGGGCCCAGGGAGGCTCTGTATGGCCATGGCACAGGCAACTCAGCAGTGATGGAGAGGTTCATGCCTGATCTTCTCCTCAAAACCTCTTCCTGATGTTGCTTCTGACAACAAGACTCTCACTGATTCAGAATTCCCAGAAAAAGGGGAATTCCTCTAAAGGAAAAAATGAGAACACTCATGGATTTAAAAGCTTTCAAACAGATTCAGGAAAGAAAAAAATCACTTTCTACAATGGAAGGCCTCTTTGGTGTGCTTTCAAGCTCCTTAGACATCTCTTTCTTTCATCAGGAGCTGCAGTTGGCATGACAAAAGTGGCTTCTCCACAATCATTAAATCTTACCTCTTCTTTAATAAAAAGAAAAGCAACTACAGGTGAAGCTGCTATTTCTGTGAATAAACAGCAGGACACAGGTATTTCCAGCAGTTGCCTGGTGGAACAGGAAATAATTGTTCTCCTCCTGCTATCTTGACCATCCTCACTTTATGTACGGACACATATTTATTTAAAAAAAGCTTTCATAATACTTTCCAGATGCTTCCTTACCTTTAAAAGATTTTGAAACTGAGTCTCTTCTCTACCCTGTTGTACAAGGACTGTCTTAAATTTGTTGCCATCTAAATTAATTCAAATCATAAAATTCCACTATTCCGCAGTTCAGTAAGAAAACAATACTTACTTGACTAGTAATTAGTACTTTGCTTCCTAAGGAAAAAATTTACTGAGTCATGTAAGAAAGTTAATAAGAATTAATCCCATATATGCCAGACACACAGAGAAGATGGCTGGAAGTTGAAGCATCTCTGCAAAACAAGAGCAGATAGAATTTACCCAAAGTACACTTTGTAACTTTGCTAAATACCTTTAAAAAGTATAAAGAATATGTTTCTTTGCCAGTATACATACAGCCTTTCACCTTTTTGCATCACGTTTTGCTGGCATAAGATGACACAAATAAAGTAACAGTCAGTTATTTCAAGATCTTAAAAGTTTTACAAGAGAAAAAATCCTTCATCCTTCTTTAAACAATACTTTTGTGTGAGTAGAGACCAGGTACAGGAATGTATGCTTGATTGCTGCAATAGTACCTGTCAGCAGGAAGAAAATACAGTTTAAGGAAGAGGTCGTGGCTTAGACAGACTCTGTATTTTGTGCACGGAAGGAACATGGGACTGTGCGTAGAATTATCTAAAAATAGCACATACAAAAGCAGTGTATAGGCAGAAGTAGTTACCTCCCTTATGCATTAGTCCATATATCTTCTGCCATGAAGAGTTAATCAATTTACTGCTGAAATGCTGTGGGAGATTAGGAACACTACTGAAGCAGGCAGTGTTTTCAATATTTGTGCTTGCCCCATATGCCTACAAGCTTGTGTGATGCTGGAAATCAGACTAAGTGATTGCAGCAACTCTTTCTGTTCTCAAAATCTAAGAATAAACCCACTGGAAGTCACTTAGGAAAAAAAAAATAGTTTACTCTTCAATTCATGCGGGGTTCCAGCTTACATAGCTTGTAACAACTTGTTTTCTGTTTATGGCACTTGGTAAGTCTGGAAGTGTGCCGGCTCCTCTTTGAGCCCCTGATAAGCCATATAGAATCTCTGCATCTTCCCTCAAATACGGGTCCTGTGAGGGAGGTGTTCTGTGCCCCTCTGTTCCTGCCTTCATCTCTCCCTCCTTCATGTAAGAAAAATAATTTAATGAGTATGACTTGACTCAGATGAAATACATGCCTCTGAGTTGTTCATGCCTCTGTGGACTTGGAGTAAATTAGTTATTTTCTAAGTAACTCACTTCATTGGAAAAGGGTGAGTAACTTTCCAACATTTCTTGGGAACTCAAGGAAAGACCAGCTAATACCTGCTTTTTCTTTCTCTTCAGCTTCTGTGTTATTCGCTGTAGACAATTCACATATGGTTATTTATATTTTTTTTCCCTGAAGAAAGCTTTGTTTTTAAAAATATTTTTTCTGTAGCTCAGTGAGTCAGAAAATAACGTGAGAAACATTTGGATAAAAAAAACAGTCACCATTGGAAAACTTAGCTAAAAAGAAGTATTGTGCAGAATAAATAAATGCTATCAGATGAATTCACGCCTATTAGAATTGGCGATGACTTGCTATGTCATCTAATCTATTTTAATTTGTGTACATTTGCAGTCATCTACAAGTCTGGACTGTCTTCTCACCTGTAGTGATATAAATCACAACTAGTGATTCTTGCAGTGCAGCATTAATTTGCATTTTAATTATTTCAGCTTCAAATGTTGCACTGCTGATCGGAATTGTACACATTGTCCATCCCTAAGCAACTCTTTTCCTATTTAGTGTTCATATCAGAACTGTCATACAACTTCTCTCCTGTATGATTGCATATAGTTTAGTTAAGAAATGCTTCCCGATTTATGAAAATCTATGGATTCCTCCAAGATGCAACATGGTCACACTCAGAGAGATATATTAATAAATGTTTACAAGTACCTAATCAGATGAGAACACAATACTCTCCATTAATGAAATATGATCCATAATGAATCTTGCATGGGAGTGCTAATAACTACCTTTAGGTTAAAGTGCTCAGATGTCACAGTATAACAATTTCTGTCTTAGATGTGTATCATTATGGCAAGTAATTAAAGGTTACTTAGCTGTTAAATGGTTACCTTGGAGGAATCCTTCAGTAATGTGGCTTCAAACATGCCTTCACAATGAAATTAATTAAGTAAATTAAATATCAGCCTTGTAATAATTATTTTATGTGCAGAATATTGGGTATATAAATGTATTATATAATTGGTCAGAGGACCTGAAGATATATCCATTTGCTATTAAGCATAAAACAACCTTGGTTGTTCTTATATGTAGAATAAAGCTGATGCATGTTAAAAAGAACAGTGACAAGACTGATGAAGAGAAATGAAATGTCAGAATTATCACAGTGATATTCCATGTGCTGCATCAGTGCAAAGCTCAACACTGATGAGAGAAGTATTAAAATTCACTTGGTCTTTTTCACACCTCTGCTGCTACATAGAGTTAAAACCTGGTACCAAATGACTGGGGTTTTGCTAACAGCTCAGGCTGACTCATCACAAGGATGCTTTCAGGGATTACTAAGTTGCTGCCTTCTTCTGTATTTAATATAAACCACACCAGGAAAGTTGAGCAAGCAGCTTGATGTGGATATAAACATTTTTTGTCACCTCTTAAAGTAGAAATATGACATGGGCAACACCAGTGACAGATTTTGACTAACAAAATAATTTCCTATCATTATGTAAACTGGCAGTGACAAATACAAATAAAGCAGTACATTCCGCTTTTTTATTCTTTGTTTAAAGAGCAACAGTCCACTAGATAAATAGATCCTTCATCTGAGAGCTTTTCATATGTAAGCAAGAAGATGAAAAATTCAGATCTCTGCTGTCCTCCTGAAACACTGGCTTTGCTTCAGGCAATGACATTATTAACATACCTTAAGTCTACTCTTTAAATGTTTTTCCTAATTTTGTCTTCTGATGAAACAGAAAAGAAATAAAAAAAAAAGAAATGTGCTTTATGCTGCAGAAAACTTTACTCACAACACAGTTAGGAAAGTATTAGGAGAAGAAAAGGAAACATGAAGAATTCATGATAGAAATTGGGTTTTTTTTCATGTTCTGGTATGTTTTTTTATGCCAGTGAGATAATTAACAGTGGTGGCACCTTCTTATCAGTGATATGGAAAATGGCTGCACATTTTGGTTGAGGATGAATATGGTGTTACTTAGTTCTCAGGCTTCTGCCCAGGGCAAGTTGTTTGGCCTTAATTGGTTTTGCTCTCTGCAATTCAGATTTCTTAAAAGTTGGAGCTTCAGTAATTGTCATGTGAAAATGGTCCTGTGTCCCTGGGCCAAAAGGAGTCCCCAGAGAAGGTAACTAGAAGTGGTGGAAATATCTGTCCACCAGATAATCTTTACATGCTCCTCTGCACACTTATGGACCAAGCCTACATGAAGTTATCATATGTAGGAGTGAAAAAAAAGTCTTGATACTCGGATTCTCATAGAATTGGTCAGTTCTCTGTCCTACAGCTTCTCAGATAATACAGATTTTTGCCTCTTAGGCACAGTAAAAATACACTGATTGATTCAGCCTGATTCCAAACCTGGAGACAGTTTTTGAAGGGGGATTAGAAAACCAACAGTGTAAGAGAGGAGGGGCATTAGAAAACAAACAGTGTAAGAGAGGAAGATTATCTTCCAGTGAGTTCTTTTGCCCTGAGGTATGAGTTGTTTTTTGTTTTTTTTTTTTTTTTTTATTATGAACCAGTGAATGTGTAAACAGAAAAACAAATGGCACTGACTTCCTTTTCAAAGCAGCCACTCTCTGATCATTTCATCCTATACTTCCAGATTGTTTGAAGTATGGAACCAGCATAAAACCTGAAAGCATTTGCCATTTGTATAAGTCAACATTACTCTGTGTAGCCAGTGTTTATTTACAAGCTTGCAAAGGGTTTCATAAGGGATATTCATGCACCTACAATACAAACCATGTGTCAAACAGCAGAAAACTGCAGAGCAATAGAACTGTTGTTTTTTCCCTTTACTTGATCCAAGTTTCATTTTCTGTTCGGCTTCAATGGTCATGAAGGTGGTATAGCAACAATAGTCATGGTGGCATATTTAATTTAATTATAGCTGTTTGAGGTGCTTAACTTCATTTACTCTCTCTGAATAACAATTTATTTTATTCTGTTTTAACAAATCTTTCTGTTTATGCATTTCATCATCTTTTGTTACAAGAAACAGGGATCTCATTTCGTTATTTAAGTGTGGGAGTAATGAAAAAGTAAGTCTTCATCAACTTACTGTTTCTGTACCAAGGGTCTTTTCCTGGAATGCTTACTGAAGAACAAATCCCTTGAAGTCTGTAGAGTATAGTCTAGATCATTAATTTTGATTCCTGACTAAAAATCTGTGAAACTCATCCTGCATTTAGAATATGATAAGATTGGGCATCATCTATAATAGAATGGTTTGGGTGGGTTATGTTGCAGTGGGGATCCTGCAACAGGAAGGGGTCTTAAATGTCATCTGGTTCCAACCCCCATGCCATGGACAGGGACTTTCCACTGGACCACGTTGCTCAGATTCCCATTCAGGCTGGCCTTGAAACAAAATTACTGTTGTTTATCATAGGAAAAGGTTACATTCTTCCAACAGGTGTAATATAATAGTAAATGATTCAGACTCAAGTGTAAGATTTACGTATCCTCCTAAAGACTGGTGGAGATAAATAGAATAGTAATGGGTAAAGTTGACTTTGTTTAACCTCAGTCAAGAAAGGAAACTAAAAAAGGATAGTTTGGACAATGCAGTGGAAGCTTTGATTGTGAAAGAGCTCTCTGCATGACTTAAGCCTTGTCCATAAGGAAACTTGTGAATGTCTCACAAATTCAGTGCAAATCCCTGCATTGGCATTCTCATTTCAGTTAAAGTAGCATTTCAGATCTGGTCTTAGCTGCCTGAAAGTAGCTGAAAATAAGCTGCTCTTAAACTGAGCTCACTGTGTCGACACAGAGTGCATGTGTTTACTGGAATCTCATTACATTCAAACACAGGAATACAAGTCTGCAGATTAGTGCTTGCCCTGAAAAGACTGTTTAGCCTTTCAAAGGATTTTGCAGGAAAACAAGCTGGAATACAAGCCCTTTCTGCTTGTCATTTGTAGGTTTGTGAATTTGGCTTTTATTTCTTTGTGCAAATGTGTTTTCATAAAGACACTGAAAAGCCATGACCCTCTGTAAAAAGGATTACCTCGGAGGGAGATAGTAAGACTACAGTGTAAAGGATTGTTAATGCAGAAATGCTAAATCTTGCTGTATGAAGATTATAGCACAATAAATTTTTTAACTCAAGGTACTTTCCTGACATTATAAAAACAGCCACATATCAGAATCACAAAATAAAAGTTTTAAGAGAGGGCTAAAAGAAAATAAAGGAAAATATCTGCTATTTTTTTTTGGAGAAGGATGATACAGAATCTTTTAAAAATGTGTTTTCTTTTAGCTGACATTGGAGCAAGTAGTGTTTAGATAACACTTAATGACTTAGGTATTATTTTTGCAATCAGTATATTTCATGGGGTATTAAAGATAATAAATAAGGAAATACTTTAAAACAGATAATAGAAGAATGTAAAGAAAGCTGAAGATTTCAGTTGCTTATGAAAAGCCTGGCATCTTACTTCTATGAGTCAATGACCCACTGACACATGGCCCATTTGAATAAGAGGAATCAAATCCCAGTCCAGAATTATTTCTTTGGTGGAAAAATTCCCAAAAAGAACAGGGGTGTTTTTTAAACTTACACCTAGAACATTTTTCTTTTTTGTTTGTCTGCATAGTAAGCAGTATGGTCAGAAAAAAAAACCAAACCAGAATTAACCCATCTAAAACTTCCCAAAGAGATAAAAGCAGTATACTTTGGGGCTAACTAGGATTTCAATTACTGCAAGAGTTGAACTGGAGCGGTACTTAAATAACTGTGGTGTGTAGCCCAAGCTTCCCGACCTGCCTGTTTCTCTTTTGGGGCTGCTGCTGCTGCTAAATCACTTGGTCTCCTCCAGGCTCACAAGACTACAGTAAATTTCAAAAAAAAGGGTATGTGAAAAGGGTGTGTGTGATAAACTGTAACAAAATTCACCCAAAGACTTCACCTAAAAAGCAGAAATGATGTTGCAGTAGGAGTGAAATTTGTTAATCAGGGTAAAAAAAAAAAAAGGTTGGATTTGAAGGCTAGTGCTTGATGTAAGGTGGATTTAAAATGTAGTAGCCATCTGGTAAGAGGTGAGATGAGAAGAGGTATAAGAAAAAACATGAATAGGACTCTCATTGCATAGGTGAAGGAATGAAACTTAATACTGAATTTAATTGCAATAGCTAAATTTTCAGATTATTTCATTGAAAAGAGATTGCAATATTTTTTCAAGATATTTCAATGAATAATTGGAGATAATGAATAGGAGAACTGCATATTTGCTTTTAAAGTTGCTTTTAAAGCCAAATCTCTAATGCACTGTCATCACTGACTATTTTTTGATTTCTGTAGGGCTAGGATTAGGCTTTATGTGCCAATGTCAAATTAGAGTATTAATTACCTATGCAGTTAAGTGTCCAGTATGGTGCTTTTATGAAAAGCAGTCTCAAAACCTCATTCAGAAGGAACTAGAGCAAATTATGTCAGTATTTTCAGGGAGATTGCTCATATATGTGAAGTAAAACTGACAATGACAGCTTTCTGCATTTAGATGCTTCAGAAGAACAACTTAGTTTTGAGTTTTATAGGTTCTCCATAGGCACCATCACAGGCAGGACCCTCTGAACAGCAAATGGGGAGAGATTTGGGGTTGCATATAGTGCCAGAGAACACAGGGTCATGAAATGGAGGAAAAAAGGCAGTGAGAAAGATGAATAGATGGCAGCAGGGAAGTATGTTGGAGGATTGGAGATGTTCCAGATTTTGCTCTTTCCTGATGTTAAGGCAATTTATTCACTACAGACTTAGATTACAGCTTATCTCAGAGGGTAGAAGTCATTTTACATGATTCAATTCACCTGAAACATACTCAGTTCATATAGTCATGCAGCCTTAGCCCTAGTCAATGGAGAGAATTCTGCATCTTCAGAAACAGTGCTTATCTTTCACATCTACCATAGCACCTGGGACGTTCATGACCATGAAATAAAAATAAAATAAAATGAGGCAGGCACTCAGAAGCAGTGCATTTCAGAAAAGTTCCTGGATATTGATTTACATTTCTCTGAACTAGAAAGAATAAAATTATACAAATTGAATCCAAGAAGGGAACTCAGGAAGCAGTATGAGTTTTCAGTTACAATTTAATTGTCCAAGACTTGAGGCAAATTATTGTCCATCTCAATCCACACTGGCCATCTGAAAGCAACATGGACTTAGGTATTCTGTCAAACTTAGATTTTGTTGTTCAGACTCTTGACGTGTAAATCTACTAGAAGACTTTGATTTTCTTCCATAGATGTGATCATCTAAGACAGTGGATGTAATCTCCATGCTGAATTTCATATAAATGGCTGAAAACTAATGTCATGGCAAGGTAGATAGCAGCAGAAAGGTGGAAATGCAGCAGAAAGAAGAAAGCATATGGCCATTGTAAGCAAGTGTGGTCTATTTTGCATCCTGTTATTGTCACCTCATTTTCTGTTTGCAGCTTGCACTTACTAATTTTCTACCAGTAATCTTCCACTTCAGCTGCTCTATGTAAGCAAGTATCCTCATCATAGTGCAATTTGTAATAAATGAGTTTAACTTCTTATAATGGTTAAGAAGATTAACAGTGCAAAATTTAAAACCTGTGACCGAAATTTGATGAGACGACTTAAAATGAATGACATTTGAGATAGAAAGAGGCTTCTGAATACCAACAGACAAAATCCAGACAGCAGGAAAATAAGGTTAAACCATTCTATCTGAAGCCATTTCACAAAAAAAGCAGAGGAAATGTGTGACATATGGTATCAAGTGAGGCACTTGAAGTTGAGTCTAAAAATGTTTAAAAAGACAGCTGTTAGTTCGCATGATTAAAAAGGGAAAGGAAGGATATTATGATACATCAAGAAGCAAGGAAGTTATGAAACCAGAGGTGGATTTGCTGGATGTTTGTTTGCTTTTCTTATCCAGTGGTTTCTAATGTTTTTATTAAATTTATCTTCAAATTCAACCCCCACCTCTATCTTCCGTTCTGTTTCTCCCAGTGACATCAGTGCTGGCTATTAACACAAAAACTGGGTGGATCCTTGAACCTTGAAACCAAATCAAAGAACAGTTTGGGGAAAGAGATAATTACATATCAGCTCTTCTTCCCTACAATATGTTTAAATAGATTAGATTATTTTAATAAGTGTTGGAAGTGATGGTAACATTTAGAATAATATTGTCACGTGATCTCCACTGGCTGTATGTGAATCATAAAAGTCAGTGAAAAAAAACCCAAATTTGTCTCTGCAATGTATTGTTGTGTGCATTATATGATCTTTATTCTAAACTAAATGACTTCTTTCTTTTAAATCTTTGTTCATGTGATGATTTGGTTAATTAAGTTGCTTTAGAGCTGAAAATCTGTGAGAGGGATTTTTTGCTTCCGCTGCTGGTTCTTGTAAAACTCCAGTGAATAGAAAACAAGTGGCTATTTGCATATGGCAATTTGTCTGTGCATGGGGAACCCAACAGAGATATTCCTTGGGAATCACAGGGAGACTAAAGGCTAACTGGGCACAAAAGCTGATGTACTCTCCCCATCACAAGTGATCCTTACCAATTTTACTTGGCACATTGTGCATAGCTTTGCATGTGCTGAGTAAGCTCAGTTGCCATTAGTTTGACTGGGATTTGAGGCGGGACTATATACTTTTGTGTATGGCACTGGACAAGGCTCAGGAACTAGAACATTAGCTTTTTGCTTTGGCATAGATTTCCTGGCTAAATTACCTAATTTCTCTCTGCCTCATTTCATAAGAACAGTCCAATCTGTTCAGACCAAAGGCTCATTTAGCTCAGGACCTCGGTTCTCACCGGGTCCCATAATGAATGTCAGCGGAGGAGAATGAGCGGCGAGCAGGCAGCCGTGCTTAGTGATATCGTCTCCCAGGCTCCAGCACTCGTTGTTCAGGGATTTCCTGAACCAAGGGTGGAATCTCTGTCTTTAATGCTTTTCAATGACTTGGATTTGATAAATTAGTACTAACATTTCTTGAGCTCATATATCTCTTAAGTATCCACAGCACCCCAAGCACTACAAATTGCAACATGGGCAGAACATCCCTTTATTTTGTTTTAAACCTTCTGCCTGCCAGTTTCTCATTTTAGAAAAAAAACCTGAGAATACTCTTCTTTTCTTCGTATTTCCTCCAATGGGTATATTTTCTGAGTTAGAGGACTGTAACTTCATGCAGTACTGAAAATGCAGGAGTGCCATGCATTTAAAGAGGCATAAAGACACTGATGGTTTTGTTCTTTATTTCATTCCTAAAAACTCTGTATGTGAAATTTGCTTTTTCTGATTGTTACTGGGCATTGACCTCATTCATAAAAAAATATTTATTTAAAATCTTTAAAAAGGAATTATGACTTTAAGACCTTGAATTTGATCTATAAAATACATACTGCACTAGTGCTTCTAGAATCGCTTTCTGTGAAAAAGATACAGAAGGAAACCATGAACACATCTTTACATAAAGTGCACAAGTTTTTCTGTCTATCTGCCTTCAGTCAGCAATATGACATTTTGTCTCTAACACTGACAAATGAAACATTTTCACGCAGAAGTGTAGTTCTAAAATTCATGTTTCTATAATCTGTACAAAAAGTGATGATGCTTCTGGTCTTTTGGGGTCTTAATTCAGAAGTCACTGAAACATGAGAGGAGAGTGCCCTGGACTGAATGGCTTTTGGGGAAGATGCTTAGTTATCGATATGAGAATAAAATGCCAATCTCGCAATTTGACTTCTGTGCTACCACTAACACCTCCTGAAACAGGAAGACAGCTGGGCTATTACATTTCAGATTCCATTTGTGTTAATTTTAATGCCTACATACAAAAGGAAAGGAAAGGGGAAAGATGCACTTAATTCCCACAGGTTTTCTGTGTGTCTCTAAATGTACAGTGTGCAACCGGTGGACCTTGCTGGCCCCTGTGAGGCTCGTCTTACAAGGGATCTCCAGCACCTTCCAGGTTTTTGGTCACTTTTCCTGCAAGGCCGTGTCTGTAAGTTCTTCCCCTTCAGAGGGACTTACATTTCAGGAACCAATTATAGTTGGCAATGTTCCAAAAACTGTCTCCCTATTTCTCAGGGGCCTGTAATCTGTGTTCAAATCTTAGGTAAACAAAGTTTCATCTCTAAAGAGAAGATAAGCTTAGCAAAGTTCAGAAGGTGCCTCAAACAGCCCAAACACCTTCTCCTGTTGAAATGTTTACATGCAAGGTGATAGAAAACTGAGCTGCATTATCTTGCAGATGGTCTGAGAAGATTTTATTAAATAAATACAAAGGCATGTGGTTTTTACCTACCAATTAGGTTCAAAATGTCCAGATCCAGGGCTAAGTTAGAGTAAGGAAACACTCCAATTGTAAAACTAAGACAAGAAGCAACCCAGTCATTTAAAACTTACACCTGTGCTGTGGATATGCAAAAAACATGCAGATGCTTCTGATATTTGTTCTTCTTGATAATCTCCAAAAGTGACTTTGTTCTTTAGTTCTCTTGGCTTTCACTGGGGATGCACAAGCATTGCTGAGGAGAGAACCCAGATGATTGTCTAAAGGTGCCTTTGCTCATTAATAACAAATTAAAAGGATGATTTGGCACAGCAGGTGAGATGATTAATATTTCAGGTCTTATTATTTTTGTTTGTGGATGTATGTGTTTGTGTGTAATTATACATTTCAAGGATGAACAGCTAAATGCGGTTAAACATTTAACATTTATCTGAATAAATGCAAATGAAACTTGCATTTCATTCAGATATTGTAAAACAAGTAATTAGTATGGATTAAGAGCACACATGATTTTTCTTCTCGGTGTTTATTGCCATTACTTTAATGATGACAAAAAGCAGAAGGTTGGTGGTACAGATGCAAGTTTAGAAATCGTATATTCTTCAGTTCAGACCTTTTAAATTGATGGTGATGGAGAACAACTGTTTTAATTCATAGTCATTTGGAAGGATTTGCCATGACCTCGAGTTAACATGTAAACATGGCAGGGGATATGAGAAAGATTCCTCTGGTGTTTGCTGAACTTGAAGGGAATCTTTCTGGGACTTCAGTGGGCTCCATGCTGAAGCTCTGAGAGCAGAGCCTGAGAAGATACCCATGAAGGTCTCGGGGATCACAGCACATCTGGGATGGCACCACCCTCTCTTGCAGTCTGTGGTCTTTAGTGCTACGGTGCTTAACTCTGTGCAGAGAGCAGGTCCTGCATAACCCAGTTCATCACCACAACCACTTCTCACCATGTCTGTGATCTGGTGGTGGGTGGTAAAAAATGAAGTAATCTGAATGTCAGCTTTCTTTGTCAAAAAAACCCCAGAAAGCAAAAAGTTGATGTGTTTTTCAGTTTAACCAACGAAGTCAATCTATATTATGCTGTACTAAACCATACTAAACTACACTATACTATAGAATGAGCCAGGATTTTGAGCCAAAATTCTGTTAAATGAAAAGCTGCATTTCTTCTTCAAAATCACAGGTATCAGTAATTGAGTAACCTGGTTGGATGCTGATTAGCCCTGCTGACACTGTGCATTCCTATTTATGAATATACATATATAGACATACGAGCTGAGTGTATCAAATATTCTTGCCAGTGTCACTGATTCTCTCCCCTTTTGGGGACTGCTGGGTGTTAGAAAAGCAGGCAAGGTAGTGAATAAAGGAGAGAATTTTAATGTGCTTTTTTTCAGTCACCTTGAATCAAAACCACTTAAATCCATCTGTTACTGTGTCAGTGAAGTTTTTGTTGCACTGGGGAAAGAATATCAAATATTCTTGATTTTTTTAATTAAAAGAAAAAAACCCAACCAGTATGAGAAATGCATTGCTCTTAGACACAGTGCTGTGAGGAATAATTGCAGCTTGTCACAGAGAGAGGTTATAATTATGTCTACCGTTAGTTATGTCTCCATGTGCACAATAGAAGTTACCTTTTCAAATTCATTGTTCTCTACTGTAATACCAGTTATTAAAATCTGACGATATTATTTCTTACTAATGAAGAAAAATCAAATGAGGCTGCAGAAAGACTGGGTGGTGTAACACTGAAAGCATGTGGAGGGAACAAAGAGGAAAGAGAAGTGATTATTGCAGAGATTTCAGATCTAAGCTTTGCCTCAGGAAAAGCAAAATTGCCTAAAGGGTCAGAATTTCAGCTCCTGTATTTCAGACTTTGTTTATGTCTTTTTAAAAATCTGAATATGTATTAAACGCTGGTCTAGAGCTGATACTTCACAGGCACCTTTGCATGAAATGCTACAAATAGACTGCAGTATCTTAGAGAAAAAAAGGAAAGCTTAATAGTTGTTACAGTGGTTTCTGTGGTGTACTTCTCTGCCCCTTTGTTACTTGCACAAATTCTCTGAAACTATGCTCACAAGGTCTTATTTTAGGGAAAAAGAATTTGTTGTATTTTTCTAGGCTTGCTCCTTATTCTGTCATTTGTTTAGAGTCAGCTTTTTGAAGCCTTTAATTTAGGTTGTGTTCATATTAGAGATTTCTTCTTCCTAGGAATTAAAAGGCAGAGAGACTAAAAAGCAGTGCAGACATATGCCTTCATTTTCAGAAGTGACTAACATCTCCAAGTATCAGAATTTTAAATTGCCCAAGAAAGAATTTGTGAAAATCAGAGCTCTTGAGCAAGTTTTAAATTGGGTGCCCAACTTGGGAGTTTGCAAAATTACTTGGGATTTAGAAAATCTTGGCCATATGCTTGTATGTTAACGGCACTTGACTGAGTCCTTTCTGTATGTTGCTCCCCCAATTTGCAGCCATTTCTGTGTTGTAAATAAGATATCCTTGACTCAGTTGTGAAAGTTCCCCAGGAAAACTGGAGAACCCTTCTCTTGTTAAACAACACCCTAATTACAGAAGCAATTTTACAAACAATCCCCTGGGGGAAACATTTTTGTTCTCATCAGGAAGGCTTTGAATAAAATAACACCTTTGCTAACTTCATTTATTTACAACAGGACAAAAGACTGAGACTGGGTTAGATTTATTGCCATTACATCACTGATGCTCAGTAATTCATAAAACATTGAGTCTAGGAGTCAGCACTGCTGTTATTTCCTCTGATGCCTGACCTCACCACAGTCTAATAACATACAGGAAATCCAGAAGACAAAGGGGGAAAGAAGTGGTCTTGAATGCTAAAAATAACCATAGAAAACTTGTAGAATCATGTAATAGAGTATGGCCTGATAATTTATTTAACATAATAGTAGAATCTGCTAAAGCAATTAGAATCTGTTCCAAATGTTTTTAATGGAAAATATGCTGGGGGTAAGAATAAGAACACTTAAAGAATGGAGACTTTTGGTTATGTAGTTCAGTTACATGTACGGTTTTAGGTTTGTATATCTTATTTCTTACGTATGCAGACCACTTAATAGCTTGACTAGAACAGACAGTCATTGTATGGTGGTTATATTTCCAGAGGTCATCCTATATGAGGCAGACAGTCATCTTAGGTGACGTATTACACTTGACAACCCAGAAAGTTGCAATACAAAGGCATTTTAATTCTCAGTGTCCTCTGAGAATTGTTCAATATCCTTGATGGTATCTAGTGTCTGGTATGCCATTGGGATGACATTTTTGGTGTCTTTACTAATCAGTCAAGGTTAACATCTCATTCATGTTAGCTGTGTGTTTGGTTTGTTTTGAGTTGTTTTCTTTTTTCTAATCACTCCATACTTGCAGGAATTTCTAAAGCAATAAATAGTAAACGACACTACAGTGAAACTCATGTCTGCTCATTTATTTGCTTTAGAATTAGAATACTTTATCCAAAATAGGCAGATCTTTAAAATTGGTGCAAATAGGTAAATGACATCATCAGGGAAAAATAAAATCAAACCCAAAAAGTTGTTGCATGAAAGGTAAGTCTGGTGTATTTAGTTTGTGAAATATTGCAAAAGCAAGTTCACAAACATAGGTATCTTTTTTGAACAGCTGCTCAGTTTGACTGTGCCTGCCCTCCTTTTATTTACATATGTTGCACAGTGATTTGAAAGAGGCTATTATTCGTATAAATACCTTTATTAGTATGCAGACTAGAATGTTCAGGTGTGAACAAGTCTTCACCATTTGACATTGACACTTGGTTTCTCTCCCAATCAGAAGCAGAAGCACTTACTGATCATGAGCTAGGAATAATGAATAGATTGAACCAGCTGTTCCTGAACAGCCCAGTTGGCTGTTTTCCCTTTCATTAAATTCATTGGATTATAATTATGCATATTGATAGATAGATAGATAAATAGATAGAAAACATTTCCCTTTTTGCAAAAGTGTATGATAAATTAATAAATATTGATAGATTTAATTTCAGAAGAAAGCGAAGTAATGTGGGGTGTTTGATATTTGACTGAAAGAGTTATTGAGAGGGTGAGTTGTCCAAATTCAGCCTAGGGAGTTAGGTTTTCAAAACTTGTGCTTTCCAGAGTTGCCTGCTACATTTTAAGGCATCTTCTGAAGATCATAAGCTAGGAAAACTTTCCAGTAGAAGTGATGTATAGGGATAAAAGAAGAAGGAAACCAAGAGGCCCGTTCTTCTTTCATTAATCTACAGAAATGAAGCACGGAGCTGGTCATCATCTCAACAGCTTTTATCTTGATATCAAAAGTAAGATTTTCAGGCACCAAAATGTCAGTGAATATCTACAAGTATAGTGGAAAGAATATGTCTTGAGCCTGAAGAAGAAGACACAGATTAATGCAGAGACTCTTTGAGAAGTCTTGGAGTGATCAGGAAACTGGACAAACTGCCTGAGGGGGAGGCACGGAGAGGTGGGCAGATCTTCCTAGCTTGTGATCAGTTTTGCAGCTAAATGCTCCTCAACAAAGTTCCTTCTCTGTCCCCTTTAGCACAGCACAGCACAGCCGTCCCAGAAAGTTCCAGTTCCAGGTCCTACAGAAGCTGGAGTCTTTTCTTTGGGAACACCATTTCACTAAAATCTGTCACTTAGAGTGATTTCCCATAGGATTTTAAAACTGATTTCCATAACTCAATTCCACTAAGCCTCAAGTTGGAAAAATAAAATGTAATAAAGGTGTTGCAGAGCCCAGTGTCCTCCAGATGTGTGCAGGTAAAACCCTATAGCACATGGAACCTGAAGATTAAAAGTCAGAAGCCCATTGTGTGCTTTTCTTTTCTTTTTTCTTTTTTTTTTTTTTTTCTTCTAATAATTAATGATTTAAAGCAGTTGTGTTACTGCTTTAATCACTTTTCACCTATTTCCCTAATGGTTACCACTTGCCTCAACATTTACCTTTGTTTTAATATTTGTATTTTTTGCATAATTTCTCACATTATATTTATTTGCACTTGCACGTTTTTTTAAAATAAAGCATTCCATGGGGATAAATTTAATAAAAGTTTCTCATTAAAAGTTCTGTAACAGCATGATTCCCAAACCCAAAACCAAAGTCCTCATATTTAACAGTTTTCATGACTCAATAGATTAAGTGTGAAATAGGAAATATAATAACAATAACAACATAGCCATATCCTGCACAGTTGTTTCACTTAAAACTATTCTTGAAAAGTAACATAATTCATAAATAAATCAATTCTCACAGAGTGTAATTTACTCAAAAGACTCTCTGAAATAGCCTTGATATAGTCACAAAATGTGTGCACAGAAAGATGTATGGGCAAGAGGTGAATCAAAAATTCACTGAAATTAATATATTGGAAGGCAGAAGAGAAAAAAGAAAAACAAAGGAAAAAAAAAATCAAAGAGCAAAATCATCAAATTTCGGTTTTTCCAAGTCAGTTGTTTCCAATCAGCTGCCTCTGCAGTGTTCATTTAGAAAGACTCTTAGCTCAGACCTAAATTCGTATGAAGGTTCCTCTGTGGTCAATGATGAGATCTTGTCCTTGGGAACTGCAGTTCTGAGCTGCTCTGACTCATTCAGAGAAACCTGTGGCCTTCTGCTGTGACCAGAGCAGCAAATTCAGCCACCCCAACTAATGTCTCTATGTAGAGGGGATAAAAAACCTTAAAGACTGAAAGTTTTTCTCTTGAGTGGGAAGTGGAACTTTTCCTTTTGTACTTTCCAATACTGAATTATGCGGAGGAAAAAAATATTTCAGTGCCAGCAGCTTCTTACTCAGTTAAGAGGCATTGCCACTGGCTTTAAAGTCCTCCAAATTGATGCACTGTTATACTCCAGGCACTCTGGAAATCTTTTGGAGCTATTTTTTCTGGGGTTTTGGGTCGTAGGTGTTAATTTTGGGTTTGTCTTTTTTTTTTTTTTTCCTTGATCAGCTTGTTTTATAAAATACTTCATCATAGCACAACAGAGTCTGTGAAAATAGCAAGGGGAATGTCAACATCAAAAATGCTCACAGCTATGGCCAATTCTACCTTTTTTATTAAACAAAGGTTGTGATAGTTCCTAAGGCTCTAGGCCTGTTGCATGTTTCTGGACCATTCCTCGTTCAGCAGCTTCTCGTGGAGATCAGTTAGTCCCTGAAAGATACCCTGGAGATCTGCTCCTTTCTGTTTATGATTTGGGGGTTACAAGAGTAAGGATATGAGTTCATTCCATTGCACTAGAATGGCTGGGGAGCATTGCTGCTGTCATTCCATGCCTTGTAATTTAAACCAGTAATAATTTCATAGTAGCTGCACATGGTCCATCGACAAAGTCTCTTCAGATCATTTGTTTGCACTGTATTTATTCATTATTGACCAGCAGTGGTTTCACTGCATTAGGCTCTGCAGTTCTGGGATGATTTCTGTGAGAATTGACAGAAAAGTTTCAGGAAAAAAATCCCCCTGAAATTCAGCAGTCACCGCTGTCCAGATTTATGTAGGTAGCTCAGTGCTTCCCCACTGGCCACATTTTCACTCGCAAGGCAGTAGTACGAAGCTGGGAAGTAAAATATATATTTACCAATACCAGCTAATGCAAATTGTCATCTCCCTTGTCTTTGTTACATTGAGACAGTACTGGATGGGCTGGGTACAGGCCGACATGCAAAAAAAATTGTTTAAGAACTTATCATACTGGGTATAAATACATATATATACACATGTATAAATGGGTATAGAGTTGGTATGTTTATGACTATATAGCATGTTTTATTGGCACACTGGCTGACTGCAGCTATTCAATAATAAGATGTGAAATGTCTAGTCAAATAGCAATGTCTTGTCACCACTCAGTGTCATGATATGACACATTATTTCGGTTGTATTTCAGCTGTTTGAATGCGACTCTCTGGAGCCTTGAAGTGGCAGATCATCAGGAATCACAACAATTTTGTCGTTCATTTCCAGGACTGAACTATAGATCTTTTCGGCTAAGTCTTGCCATCTATCACACTATCTGCTACAGGAAAACATATGTTTTAAGGAGACAAAAGCATTATCTCCTACCATGCAAGGCATTTACTAGGTGAAAAAATTCATGTCATACCATGAGCCAGCAGGCAGTTGTTGTCTTTATGGGTTTGTGGAATTTCAAGACCTAAACAATCTAATTTTCAGTGGTTTTACTATGGATTATAAAGAAGCATCAATGAGATATAAACTTAGTGTTTAATAACCCATAAAACATGCTACAGCAAGGTTTTTAGCTTCAAGGATCTGTAAAAAAGGTTTGAAGTACATTGTAATGTTCTTTTGGGCTGCCAGTGCAACTATTGAAAGGGTTTATACAATAAATTGGACTAATTGTTAAGTTACAAAGGCCTTTCTTTGAATTTTTGTTTTCCTTCTTCTTTTTGCATTTCTAGAGACTTTTCTCCCACCTGGCAATCTTGCTTTGTCATGAATTCCTGTCCTTGATTCTGTAACAGCCCTCATAAAACTTTGCAACATTGAGCATTTGTTTAATACAGAGGGTTTTTGCTGTCTATGGCTCAGGCATTTGCTGACTCACTGCAGTACCATTCTTTGTATTCAATTAACTGCAAAACCCAAGAAGCAGCAAAATTATTAACTGATCAGAATTTTTCTGAGAACAATGTGCATTCGTTCCAGCTGACAGCTCATGTCTGTACTGTGCAAAAGAGGGCCACACTCACATAGTCCAAAGACCCCCTAAATCTCTGAGCAGAGCCTTGTTCTTTGCTGTCTCTGGGCAGACTGATCAGAATTTGGGTGGAAATGCCACAGACAAGTGACTGGTGTGATCAAGTCCCTATCACAAGTTATATTGCTTCCTAGGCTTTTAAGATGGGGGGAGGCATGTAGAAAAGAGTTCATTCCTCCCTTGCCTGTATGTTCTGTTGGTTTGTAGATAGAGATAGTTTGACTCCAGCACCCAAAAAGGCTGTTTGGGCAAGTTGCCCTGTTTGTGACAGGTTAGACTTCCTACAGCATGTTTATCAGAACTCCTTGGGGCTTCAGACTGACCATGATACATTTATTTGGCACTTAACGGTGATGTATTTATTGTCATTATTACTCACCCATATATTTGGAAATTTATAGTAGTTGTCTCTTCATTGATTTTTAACTGAAATGTGAAAACACTGTGGGATTTCCCTTTCAGGCCTCTTATTTCAAGTGTTTTATTCCACAACCACAAAGAGAAGGGTAGATCATCTCTGACTTACGCTGACCCAGGTCTCCACATGTTCTTGCCTTCTACATAGCAATATCAGTAGAGTTACAGTGACATAAACCAGAAGAATACAGTCAAAAATCAGATCCTTCCTACACCAAATCACTTTCCACATCTGTTTCCTATTTTTCTTATAATGACACATGGGATTATTTTGGGAGTATATTCTGCTTTAACTGTCATGCCACTGACTCCATAGCCTTATCAGATATCCATTGGTGTTCAGGTTGAGCAATTATCATCTACTAGGAAGAAATGCCAAGAAAATGTAGATTGATAATAACATTTTTCAGTAATAGCTTGTAGCATTAGTGCCATTTTCTATTATTGCAGTTGAGGTTTAGCATTCTCCTCAATTTACTACTTTTATTTATTGTGCAAAATCCAGATATGGACCCTACACTAGAATTCCAGAAATGTTTTTTGTTTTGATTACTTATTCATCTCTGGTTTGAAGGAGCCAGAAAACTGGAGAGAAGCAAGGAATGTGTCTGGATTATTAAGAACAGAAAGAAAGACAGCAGGAAAGAAAGAAATGTAATTCTATGTCAGATATTACAGATACAGGATGACTGTATAAACATAGTCAGCCAGGCTACATGTACAAGAACATGCCTTAGGAGATTGAGCTTGAATTCTGGGATCAAACTTCTCGAAGCTGTGTCCAACCTTTTTATTTTACAGTGCAGTAAGCCATAGATGACTATCCTGCTAACAGTTCATTTTCCCTTCATCTTTTTCTTCAGTGAATGGAGGGAAGTGTGAAATCCCCCTCATGTTCCTTTGAAAATATGTAATGAATGCAAAGAGATATGTGCTTGCGTGATGTAATTGAACAAGCCAGTAATAAAATCTGTAGCCTGTTACCTCCAGAATCATGGACTCTGTAGGTTTAAAATAACACCATTTGGAAGTATGTTTGGTCACTAGCCTGGCCCATGCCTGGGTTCAGTATGGATGAACTATATAGGCAAGGCAGGGTGCCAAGGGGGATGCTCCTTCCAAGGTAGAAGTTGATCTCTTCTCTTTGGGGCTTCTTGACTTAATTAGGTGTCAGTGCAAATTAACCACAGCGCAGGTGGGAAATGGAAATTCTGGGTTTTAGTGAGGTCTTCACAAGTCTTCTGTGAATGTGGGAGACTTCTGTGCAAAAAACATCTGTTTTTCTGGTTTTATCCTCAGTGCAAAACATAAGATAAACATACTATTCCAATTGATTGGCAGATTTGGTCCCCCAGTTAAAATTAAAGTAATTAAATGTGCTGAAAAGCCCATTGCTTTGGATTTATTTACCTTCATTTGACTTGGTGTTGACTGAGGCTCTTTTTAATCTTGGCTTATATTCACATATGATTTTCCCTCAGCCTGTATATTTTAAAAGTTTCATTGCAAGGTGCTGAATAGTAACAATGATAATAATAATAGTAATAATAATAATAATGCTCTCCTGATGCAGTTGAAATTGAATTTGAGTATGTATAAAATAGTAAGTCACTAATGCTCAGGCTAGGAAAAGCAGAATTTAGCATCATGTTATGTACTAATCTGCAGTGGTGGGACATGTCAGAAAATTATAGTCAGTGAAAAATAGGTTTTATCGTTTCTTCAGATAAAAGTTTCAAATTCCGGCTTTTTCAGTTACTTCTGCTCAGATGTATTCTCAGTGACAGCAAAAAGAATCCAATAAACCCATGAAAATTAATATGAAAATAAATTATATGTTAAGTAGAGCAGGAGAGACACAAGCAGTTTATGTGTATTTTTGCCTTTGACTAGCCTTCAGCACATACTGATTAGGAGGTGGGCACTTTTACCAGATCCTCACCCAGTGAAATTTGACTTCCCTGAAGCCACAAACCCCAATATGACTCACATACACTGCACTCTGTTTAGTTGAAATTACTTTTTAGTGTTCTTTCATCAAATAATGTTGCTTTATCTTTTTTTTTTTTTTTTTTTTTTAAATTTTATTTCACAGGACAACATTTTTAGAATGGAAGAGTCACATTTTGAAAATGGGCGGGGGAAAAGCCCTTATGATCCCAAACTGCTGACAGCTTCACTTTTAATAGGTAGGTGTCACATAGCAAGTTCAATGAATGAGATGTGCATTCACTGTAAATAATTTGCCAGTTTTCTGCTTTTTTTTCTCCTTGCAGCACCTATGGTAGGCCTTTGTTTTATGCAATTTATTTCCAGGTTAAAGTAATTTTGACTTACTTTTAATACAGTTCATCCAGGTGTCCTGAGGTGAAAACCAAGATTCAGGTATCACAAGAGCCACTTTATACCCCTGCAAGACCTTGATTCTGCACAGTGTTTTTCCTCCTCACATCTAGGTGGAGACATTCTAGTCACCCACTTTACAGGCTGGCCACACTAGTGGTCACACAAGCACAGCTGAAAGCTACGTGAGAGCAGGAATAAATAATTCCTTACATCAGTTTATCTGCCAAGGAATGTCTGTCACCCAACTTTACTTTGCATGTGAGCTGAAGATCAATGAACAGCCACAGGTCTAGGCCTTAAGGTGATGTTTCAGCTGGAGAGATCTGTCTGAGAGTAAATATAATTAAATTCCTGGCCAGAGAAAAAAGGTTTAAATAAATTGTTCTGAATTGGTAATCCTTCATTTCATGGAATATGTAAATATGAAGCAACTGGACTGTGTCAATCTAATTGAACTAATACAAATGATTGAATTTATCTAATTGATTTAATTTATCTAATTGAATTAAATATGTTCATTGTTATTACTTCACCTTCACAAAAAAGGCAAAAAGATGTTTGGTGAGACAATTAGATGGAAACAGATTCTTCTTTCCCTAACAACTCTGCCTAGGTGTAGCCACCTTATCTTAAACATCCTTACGTGTAATTTTCTGGCACTTCATTGTAACTTCAAATCCAACAATAGTTTCAGAAAATTGGAGATTCTCTTATCTCAGAAGTTTTCAGGAAATGACACATAACAAGACCCATTGTTTTCTCCAGGCCTTTGTCCATATTGTCAGCCTATGGCCTTGCCTACTGTCTACTCTTATTATATTTACATTGCATTTAAAAATTAAGCTATTCAAAGTAGATGGCAACAAAAATTTAGTCCTAAGTGTGCCTCATTTCCTGATCTTAGAAGCCCATAATGATCCCAGGTGATGAGCTAACCTGGAGACACACACTTTTGAACAGGAAAAACAGGAAAGACATGCACATCTTGCTCCAACTTGTACCCTATACAAACAGAAAAGTTAAAAAAAAGTGTGTGTGAAAGGCCAATGTATAAATTAGTGCCTGGAGCAACTTGAATTTGTGGCAGAGCTACTCTCAAGCGAATAGTTTTACTATTTACTTTAGTATACAATAAAGAAGAGAATGATGACAAGCCAGTATTACATGGTATACCCGGTATGCAACTGCACAAAGTCAACAGCGTCTAACTTTTCACATTCTTTTTGGATTTTTTTTTCACTCAGTCCGGCACAAATATGATTATCTTATTTCCCTTGGCTTAGATTTCATGTCTTTAAAACATCTTTGCTTTCTTGAGCCCACTTCCTGTCACTATAATTTTCACTCCATGTATATTTCCTTCTGATACAGAGTAGACTGAGCATGATCTTTTATTTTGGATCAGGCCTCAGTTAGAGCCACTGGGTGTATTAACACAGTAGAACGTGGTGCAAATTGAGCATTCAGAGCCAGTGACAAATTTCTACTTCAGTCACTTATACAAAATTCAGGGTGAAGCTAAAATTAGCATTCCTGCACTCCTGAACACAAGCAGCCTTCTCTGCCTCCTTAAAGTTGCCTCACAGCCACACTGCGTAACTGATTATGATGTTGCATTTACATCGACCCTTTTCTGCAGTGTGCATTTCAGAGGGTGTATACCAAATTCACCACTGGTTCTTTGCCAAAAAATAACTTCTTTTTCCCAAAAAAGCCTTGCATTTTATGATAAAATGATGACCCAAGGCAAAATAATTTCCTCCCCGCAAAACAGTTGAGGAACAGGGGATGAGCTGGCCAAGCAATGACTTCATGGAGAGGTTTGGTTCAACTGCTCTCCAAAGTAGGGACCATGGGAGTGAGGCAGTGGGTGTGGGCATGAAGGCCAGAGGAGCCTCTTGACCACAAAGGTGTCACACCAAGAGGGACATGGATTCACTGCTTCTTCCCTTCTCCTGGGCTGAGCTGGTACTCAGCTGGTACTGGCCCCTCATGTGCCAGATTATTTGTCCTCGTAAGTGACCATGGTTTAACTAAAATTTAAGAGGGCAACTATGTAAAGGAATTACCCAGCACTCATTAAAATGCAATGTTATAATTAGTAATGCAAAGTAACTATCAGGAAAGTAAAAAAAAAAAAGGCTGAGAAGAGTAATTTAGATGGTGAAATACAGGAGGGAGACATTGTCTCTCTTCTTCATCAGAAACACTAAACAGATGTTTTTCAAAGTGTGGAAGATGAATATGTTTTTGACACCGTAACTAGAAAGTAAATTTTAGGTAAGTGAATTTTAGGCATTTGGGCAAAACATGAAGGTTTATTTGCAAAAAGTAACTTCAGGTCTTTAATAGCCATTAGTATCCGTGAGGCCTATTCTGTATTTCAGCTGAAACAAACTCTTACCAGTGTAAAGGGGATCTTTAGTTTTCCCTCTCTCCTAAAAAAATCAACAGTATTAAAAAAAAAACCAAAAAAACCACACTAAAGCAAAACCAAAATAAACAGTTCATCATTATTAAATTGTTCCAGTATTTTTCCAGTATGTATTCCTTGTTCCATACACCTGCAAACATTTTTCATTATTTTTTTAACAGTTGTTCATTAAAGTTAGTTATTGCTACCCTACCCTAAAGTAAATGCCAGCTGGGAACATGATATAACTGGTTCCTAGTAATGTAAGACGCTGTGCAGCCATTCCCATCTATGTGCTGCTAACTAAACACTCTCCGTTTGAGTGGGCTAATGCATGAAATGTAGAGACTAAGAAATCCCTGGGCACCACTTGTGGGTATTCCAGTGCAGGAGAAAAATGAGAAGCAGCATGGTTTCCAAGGAATATAATCACAGGAGAAAATATCAGTGAATGTGTTAGACTAAAGGAATTGTATTGGGATAGTTGAAAAAAAAACCTTTCAGAGAAGGAGACAGCATTGTGTCAATATCAGTTTGTTTTTGGAAATGACCATTTGGGATTTTCAAAAGCTTTGGTTATCTGGAATCCTCAAAGTTGTTTATGTTCCTGTGTCTCATTAATTTTTTTTTTTTTCTTTTGCAATTCACAATTTCTTTTAGAATTTAACAATTATTTAATTTTTCATTTTAAAAAACCATTTTAGGTGCATTAATGCTCCCAAATATGTATTAACATGATCTGAAAGACAGTGGCTTTTCACCAGTTAAGAACTTTAGTATTCTATTTCTTAGAAATGAGCTACTAAGTACATATGAGGTTCGAGATTTTAAAATTACTCTACCTTCTGGGAAGTTTTAGTTATTGACTTCAAAAGAATTGAAGTCAAACCACCGCTATGTCCGAAAATCTTAACTTTAGTGAATAAACCTTTTGACCAACAATAGATTTCATTTGTGAACCCTGTTACTGTTGAGATCAATTGTGACATTCAAGGCTTGGTTTTGCCTATATTCCTTATTCGTTCAATTTCCTTCTTACTTCCAAAGGAAAGTTTACAGTTCTATATTCTCCACAAATTATTTTCTTTAAGAATGCAATCTTATTTAAAAGCTGAATAGCTTATTTAATAGCTGAATATCAAATAGCTGCATATTGCTTAGCTTTTAACATCTTTATATCTCATGACCTTGGGGAGTTATTCAGAATTCTGTGCTCTTTATGTACAGTACAGGCAAAAATGGTTCCTCCCCTCCAAAAATCAGCATTACTATGGACTTTAATTGTTCCCTCTTTATTTAGTAAAGTCAGTATATGTATTTCTGTTTACATTTATGTGTCAGCATGCTACTCCTGTACAATAGGTGTTTTTTGTCCAAAACATAGAGTTTTTTCCTATGCAGACAACTGAGGGCCATCCATCAGCTCTGGACAGTCGTTCCTTTGTGCTGCTGGGCTGGAAATACAAAGTGACAAGTTTTTTCTTTTCTTTTTTCTCCTTTATTTTTTCCCTTTGGTAAATGTTTGTTGGTTTTCAAACTATTGATTTCCACTTTCTTCTTAAAGTTAATAAAACTTCTTTTAAAACTGCTGACAATAGAAATAACACAGTGAAGACTATCCATGACATTAAAGAATCATTTTCCAGACAAGCAATGAGTAAATTTCAGTCCAAAAGAAGGTATACACAGGGAAACAAAGATGAATATACTTCTATCTAGACAGGAGGCAAAATCCTCACGTAGCTTTTGCATAGTACTAACTCAAAGGATGTGCACATCTGGGACATGACTTGAGGCTCACCCTGAATTTTGCAAAAATTATCTAAAGCCTTACAAAAATAAATTGTATTCCTTGGTATTTCTGTCTGGAAGAAGTCAAAATCCCCTTTTTGCATGACTGCAGCAGATCAGTTCAAACTCAGGCACTGGTCTAGGTATACTGAAACTTGGAGGGGCTGTAGTAGGGAGGATAGAAAGGTCAGACAGTTTTCTACAGACCCTTCCTCATTTGAAACATGCTGAAGCCAGTTATTGGCAAAACTTTTACCCTGTCACCATTGATGAAAAAGTATCAGCCACAAGAGCCTTGTGGTGTCCTCTTCAGTTGAGCTGAGTCCACCCTAGAAAATATGTTAATTTCAGTGGTGTTTATATATCAAGTTAGAAACAGAGGTGTCAAAAAACCTTACCATTCTAAATATATCAAATCTATGATTTCAATTAGTTTTTGAACTGTATTTGTTTAATTTTAACAATATAGTATTAAATATAGATTTTTTTCTTGACTGATTGACCTTTAGATCCGTTGATAACTAGGAAGAAAAATAGGCCTTGTTGGATTTTCTTTCCCCGTTGATTTATATTGATTTATCAGAACTCACTAGGGATTGAAAGACAAGAAAATGAAGATAAGGTTAAAGAAAGGTTAAGCATAGCATCAAAGCCCTTTTCACAGGCAAAAAGGTTTTATGATCTTTAAAATCTCAGCTGCATATTCTGTACATAATCACTATAATTAAGTGATTGTGTCCCCTTCAAAAAAAGTTGAAAATTACATAGAAGAATGATAAATCGTTAATTAATGATATGCTGTTCTGTTTCCCTTCTGATTACACCTCCTGCTGGGCATGACTGGTCTATTTGCTTCTAATCTCTACTGTGAATTCATTCAATTCCATGCCTATCCGCTATCATGTTTTCACCCTTCCTGACCATATGGTACAGAGCCACTGTAGGTTCAATTGGTGATTTCATGGTGTCAGTGTTCAGGGGAAAAGATGCCAGTGGTATCCAATAAGCATGCTTGGATCTGGTTGTCCCACCATGGAAATACCTAAAATTGCCATGAAAATGATAAACTTGTTCCTAAAAGGGTGTTTTAAAATGAGGATACGGTAAAGTTCATCACGACCATGAAAAATATATTACCTTAGCTAAAGAAGGAGTTGTTTTATCCTCAAACTTGTCTTTTTCACAAGGGACTGGTGTAATATGGGTAGCTTGAAAGTAGTAGTTGGAAGGAATAATGCTTTTTAATTCCGTATTAACAGTACAGGGTAGGTTATCTCATTTCACCTACAGATGTAGAAAACAGTCCTAAAAATTCATTTTTAGCATTTTTGATTCAGAGTAATTTCATAGCTCTAGATAAATGTCAGAAAGATGTGTTGTACTTTGATCCCTGGTTCTTTTCTGTGGGTCTCATTGCAATGTCCTTATTATTATTACTGTCTCTACCAGTTGTCAGGTATTTAACTTGACCTGCGCCTTGGAATTTAGACACTCTCTTCCTCTCTCAGTCTCCCCTGTGGCACATCTAGCTGGCTGAGGAGGGACACACTGGGATGAATTTCATCTCCAGCTAGGCTGTGTACGTGCCATTTATGGGCTGAAGTATCATAGGGCAATTTGTAGTTCATTTGTTCACTGTGAAATTCATGGGGGTCAAGGTAGCAGGGAATGATCTTGTTTATTCTCTCCCTTAGCTGTTGCCCTTTGCCAGTACCACAATTACAAAGGTGGCCAAAGGAGAAAGGCATGTTCTGTCTTTCCTGTAAAGTATACTGTTTTCTGAGAATCTGCTTGCTCAGAAAAAAAAGAGGGAAAAAACCAAAACAAAATAGCAACAACAAAAAACCCAGCAACAACAACAAAAAAAAACCCCAACCCAAAACAAAACAAAAAAAAAAACCCCTTAAAACAACCAAAGCAAAAAGCACATAATTTCTATAGGAAAAATTGAAGGGATCTAAGGACTTTCTGAACCAAAACTGAACTCTTCAGTTCCCAGAGTTACATAAACCCAGTAGGCTGGAAGGAGCCTCTGGAGGTCTCCAGACCAAACTCCTGTTCTAAACAAGGCAATTTCACAGTTAGGTAGGTTTTCTGAGGCTGCATACTCCTGCCTGCCAGGGTAGGTGTGCTAGCTGCCACTGTTCCAGCCTAAGAATTCAAACAGATTTTTGCGAAGTGCACCAGCAGTCAGCAGATACATCTCATTTGTGAGAGGTTACAATTAGGCTCTGCAGTGAGAAATTGGGTCTAATCATCTATTTTCAATGACAATACGTTGCATATGGCTTGTTGTTTTGTAATTTACTCATTATCCCCATTAGCAAAATATGAACATATGACAGCTTTCTCTGATTTACCATGACTAGAAAATTGAGGAATGTTGCTTACAATTATGTCTTCCCACAGATGGAGAACTGTACTCTGGCACAGCAGCAGACTTCATGGGCAGGGACTTTGCCATTTTCCGAACTCTGGGGCATCACCATCCCATCAGAACAGAGCAGCACGACTCTCGGTGGCTAAATGGTATGTAAAATATACATTTCTCTGGTTACACTCATCCAGCCATTAAAGACTAGCACACAGCTTCGTTCCAGCAACATCTGTGACATATACACTCCTCTTTTATTTGGAGCAGAATTCTGTCTTAAACCAGTTAAACTAATCAAAAGTGATTTATAAAGAAGCATTTTTGGTTTAATTACACTGAGATTTGTGGAGTGTGATTAAATTTAAAACACACACAGACACTACAAGTTGGACAGAAGCTCAAGGCTTGTGAAGGCATCAGCCACACATCAACACAAAGTAGCTCCAGAGCCTTGGGCAGGATTGTGCCTTGTACAAGGTTTAATTTTTGCTGGGTTGAAGGGGACACGGCCACATCCAGCAGAAAGTCAATCAGCAGAACTTCTTGAGCAAGCCAAAGTTGTCAAGAGTTTGGAAAAAGAGAAAAGGGGCCTGGGCATTTCAAGCAATTTAGTTTCAAAATATCCAATAGTTCAGCAAGGCACAATAGCTTACATTATTGTATGGATATTACTAATCAAGCCTGTGGTTGTTTATTTGCGTGTCTGGGGAGAAAAAGATAGTTTCAGAGAAAATCTGATTTTGGCTTTGTGAACCAAAATACTTTAGAATGCATCTGAGTACTCTATCCGAGTTCTACTGAAGTCAAATTTCTAATAGCTCAAATGGAATTACACTTGGCTTTAGCTATACAAGGATATGAGCATTTTGGAAATGAGAATTTGTTGTCTGAAAAAGCTGACATTTGAATTAAGTAATACTAACGATAGTTGCTGAGTTAATTTAAACTTTAATTTTTTAAGAGTTAACTAGCTCTACTTTTGCTGTACATACTGCTTGCACCTGCACTCCTGTTTTTGAATTCACAAATTATTTTATTCTTAGACAGTTTTTGCTCCTAGCCATGTTATTTATGTCTCTGCTGAGGTTCATGCTTTCTTATGTGGTTTTGCAATTTAGTGCAAACTGTTCACACAAATTTTAATGTGTAAGAGCAGAGTATGTTTTAATACACAGTTTGTTATTAGCTGGTCAAAACCTTGTAGTATCAAATTGGGTGTCACATTAGCTGTATATACAATCCGTTACAACATCAGACCCTGACTCATAATTAAAACCACAAGATGCTATTGCAGGTTGGATTATCAACTCTATGTATAACATACATTGGATACACATGTCATAGAAGCGTGTATATGACAAATATGGATCTGTATTTTAATATGACAAGTTTATGAATGTGATGTATATCCTGTTAAATTTAGTTTTGCTGTAACTCGTGTGACTACTGTCTGTCTGGAGAACAGATTCAGGTCTTCCACACTTAAGTTCTACAGTCTGTGCTTGCCCAGTAACCCAAAAATTTTATTCTTTGGGTTATTTTATTATGACAATAAACAAAATTTCTGGACTTCGGGAAACAGTAAAGTACAAGGGTTATAGACATACCCATCTATCTTGATACCTGGTAGAGTAATAATGTGTTAAAGATAACCAACACCAGCTTTTGTTATGATAGTCATGATGACATAAAGCCCAATCATGCAAGCAAAATTTGCTTTTGTGCAGTAGATTTGCACAATGACAGCTGAGTCAGGGGGATTTATGCAGTGGGAAAGCGCAGCCATTGTCCACAGCCCCTGTACTACACTGCTGAAAATGTGTCATTCCTTTGTGGATTCGGTTATCAGTCTTTCAGCTCCAAATGTGAGAACTGCTTTTCCCAAATTAGCACTAGGGTTACATCTGACAGGGTGCAGAAACCACAACTTCTTTGTGCTCAAGGTGGGGAGGAGAAGACAGTCACACATAAAGAGCTGATGAACCTTAAGCTATCTTGAATTTAAGTAATTTTCAAAATGAGCATAAAAGTAGAAAGACAGCATTTTTTGTATCACAAGGTGAAGGTGATTTCCAACTCTTAAGTAAAGTTCTTGCACTATATTTCTGTATTGAAAGTTTCAAATTTAATTTAAAACAAGATAAGAATCAAATTGAAACCTTTAGAAATTATTCTCATAACTGTCCATAATTTAATAGAGAATGATCCTTAAGTACATTTTTGAAATCTCTCTCTCCACTGCAATTTAATACACTTACCTTCCTAATATGGAAAGATTGGCCTAAAATCTGCACTACAACATTCCTATTAAAGGCTCTGAGGCTTTACTGTTAATGTCCCAGTGATAAGATCCTGGCAGCCTTTCCACACAGCTCTCCTAATTTCAGCAACTAACATGGAAATCCAAAAATGATAATAGATTGGGTTTGAAACTCTGCAGGCATTATTATTTGATTATTGTTTTAAATTTGGTATTTGTCTTTTTAAAATATCATTATAAAAGAAGCTCTGTGTTTGCACGTGTTTAAAGTGGATATACTTTTAGTGAAACAGCCTCTCATTGAAGACTGAAGTGTACACTGCTTTTTTAAAGATCTCTATAAACTATTTTTGAACCTTAAGCCTGTAGAGCTTTACAAGTCTTTTAGTAAAGACATGGATTGCTGTGTAGTGGTGGGTTTGCTTTCCCGGTTGCTTTTTACAGTGTGCTTAACCTCAGGTGAAAAACCAGTATTCTAATGGGCATATACTGAAGGCTGCAAACCAACAGTTCTGATCAAACTTAGAGACAAATTCTCATCCCCCTAGAGTTTAATAGCTAGATGGTGAGGCATCCAGTTCTAAGACCTTGCTAATGTTTACTTCAGTCAGAGAAGGAACTAAACTGCTTTTTCCATACTAAGACTAAGGTCAGAGCCAACAGGGTGCAGAAAACACAGCTGTTTGGTACCAAAAATGGAGAGGAGAAGACAGTTGTACGTGAAGAGCTTGCAGACTTTTCCCAGAAATTAAGTCTTGCCCTGAGCTGGCATAAAAGTTGGACAGCATTACACAGAGTGATTAAGTTTTTGGGATTTAAGCAGGAACACAGAGTTCCTACAGAGATCACACACTCACATTCTGGAGATGTTCAACCTTCTTATAGAAGTTGTATGTTTTGAGGAAGAGAACTGTGCTCAGCCCAAGGGAAGGTGCTGACCAGCAGCTCTTAAAGACTTCTTAAGTCTTTTAGAGATATTAAATACTCACAGGCTTCTAAAGCTTTCATTTTGTATAAATAATTAAACAGTCACCAAGCCAAATAAAACAAGGGAGACTGATTCTATAGCCATGTAGTCAGGACATTCATCTAGAAGCTAGGGAACCATACATCAGTCACTGTAGCAGTGTATATTTAATTGTTGATACAGAGCTGGCCAGATGTGACAAGGAAGCATTTTGCAAAAACACAGTAAAATAAGCTGGTGCTCAGGGAAGTCATCTTGGATATGAAAAGCTGCAGTTCAGTGCCCCGACTGAATCATGTACTTTGATATAAGCCACATTCGTGCACACACCAGACATTCCTGACTCCTCTGGTACATGCATGGAGTTTCTCTGCATTAAAGAAGCTTTGGCAATCTTACTCAGTCC
The DNA here is from genome assembly GCF_020740725.1 of Corvus hawaiiensis. Lineage (NCBI taxonomy): Eukaryota > Metazoa > Chordata > Aves > Passeriformes > Corvidae > Corvus > Corvus hawaiiensis. The sequence continues at coordinate 71,296,430 of NC_063216.1, read as the reverse complement.
CAGTGAGGGTCGAGAATAGTTTTGAACTTTTGGGAAAAAAATTCTTAAGTTGAAAAAACGTCTCCTGTCCAGCTTTACTATAAGGAGCAATGGCCTTGATGTTACACATATATCTTACAAAGTCTTGCCTACAGGCAAGTTTCCCTTTAAATGTGCCATTGCCTCTCATAGTTCAGAGCCATAAAGTTATTTTGAAGAAGCATGGATCATGTCCTGCTTCCATGAACTGCTGCAGCAGTTAAAAGGAAAAGATGAGTGGAAGCCTGAGCAGGTGGGAGCAGCTTCTCCTGGTGCCAGGGAGTTCCCTGCTGCACAGCAGGCAGCGTTTGCTGTACAGCATCCCCACAGCATTCGTGCAAGGGCTGAGGGCATGGCTGGAGGCAAGAAGGCAGAACTGGCAGTGCAGTCTACCAGAGCTAATGCTGAGCAATGCAAAAGCAATGCACCCAAGGCAGTTTTCAAGCTGAAGATTAGAGGAGTGGAAGGAGAGAGTTTAAAGCTGTTCTCATCTCCTCTGACTTGAGCACAAGGGATCTGGCCTTAAATTGTTAACGTTTTGTAAAATGAATAACCATAAACATTTATTTTAAAAGCAAAGCAGGGTTGGGCTGAGAAAGATCTGAAAGGAAATGAAATCACAAAAGCTGCATTAAGACAGTATTATGAATCTGGTTTGCACCCCAGAAATAGTGGCCTCACTCACCCTCTTTACTAGACCTGGGGTTAAGAGAGACTGTCAGTCTGGATTTCAAGACTTGGCTTGGAATTTCCTTGCTTTTTATGGTTTTAAACCACTCTATGATATTATTTTAGCATGCTTTCCATGGCTTAATTTTTAAAGTGGAGTAGTAACTGTGCTTAGTCCCCCGAGGTTATTGTCCTTGGTAAACTTTACTTTACGGTTACATAAACAGCTGAGAATTATAGAAGCTGAGCGACTGTTCAATAAAAAAAAAAAATGTCCTCTTAAATTTAACAGGGTCCAAGGCAGGAAACATGGACTTGATACTCTCCTGGCATTCAAACAGAACTGTAGCCATCACTTTGTTTCCACTTATGGCACTTTGTAGAATGTCCCAGCACTGGCAATACACGCACATGATTTTGAATGTATACATATTGCACAGTAGAGTAATGTATGGCAAAAGAAAGACAAGATTACAGGTAGTTTATAGGATTTTTACCTCTCTAATAAAATGCATTGAATGTGTCAAAATGTTAGAAATTAATTACTCTTGCTGAGAATTGGGTGTGTACATATTCTGATCCTTGAACCTATAATTAGTCTCTGGTCAACCACACCAAACCCTTTCCCTACCTATGTGTAGCCACTGATGGTCCCCTGTGATGTGCCACTCCCTTGTCCCTAAATGCCTTCCCAGTTTCCCATTTTCCAGTTCACCTCCTACATATTCTTAATTCAGATATGCAGCATGCAGTAAAATACAGGTAAGCAGATGTGGAAACAGGCTGACAGAACCCAACCATCCTTGCACCTGGGATTGTTTCATTAAATGCATCTAAGATCTTGTTGGAGAAAGGAGGTGATGGATGCTACAAATACAAAAAAATCTCTGTTAAGAAGAGAGCTATTTAAACAAAGGAGATTTAAAAAGAAAAAGTGTGAACTGCATATGAATTTACTTAGTCTTCAAATTAGAAGTCTTAAACTGTGGTGGGAATGAAACTAGAAAAAGCTGCCCAATAGAAGTAGTCAGTGAGGCAGCCTAGATGGTTTTAAGAGGAACTCAGGTAACATTTTATGTGTTGTTATATAGCACACTTGCCTGACCCTGCAAGAGACTACAATGAGTCGAATAAGAAGCCTCTTCCAGGTCTGCCTTCCCATGAATTTACAAGGTCATATTTAAACAACCTTATGAGTGAAAACAGTGAGGGGATTTTTTTGTGTATGTCATTTTTCTTGTTGTTCTTTTGGTGTTGTTTTTTTTTTTTCTTGTGAAAGGATCTCTTGCATTTAAAATATGCATTTCTGTATTTGAACTGCATTAACAGCTGATATGTCCTATCATGAAGGCTGTAGTGTGGACTGAGTTCCACACTTTCCCACCATGGCTTACAGAGGCATGAACAACTCCGACCCTTGCAGGAACAAAACATGTCCATATATGCAAGTCTCATTTCTCACTCAATACGTCCTGCCACCCCCATTCCCGTTATCTTCATTGCTAAGAATAGTAATAAATAATTTCACAGTGATAAATTCCATGTGTGACAAATGCTAATGTCACCTAACACAGTGCTAGGAAGTGCTCAGAAACTATGGTGACGGTGGCATAATACTGTGAACAGAATGGCACACTAACTCAATTTACAAGTTTTTTTTTCTCCCTTAAGTCTGTAGATCCATATTTGAGAGATGGAGTATGAATTTTAAGTTGTTTTTCTCATTGCAATCTAACAAGCTTCTTCTATATACATTTTTTGTTACAAACTGTTCTTTTTTTTCTTGGAAGAAACGTAGAATTTCTGAAATCACTAAATAAATTATTATTTCTTATTATTATTACTTGACTTTTGTCCTGTCACTGATCTGAAATGGTTACAGGTCAGGAAGCCAAAGGCCTTGCTGAATGCTTGACCAGAACCAGCTGATTCAATTGAACCTGTCTGATAACTTTTCCCTGTATCTTTATACAAAGTAAGAGAAGCATTTGGTTCAGAAATCTAAGACCAAGTAGCAATTAGAGAATGTACTGAACAGTTTCAGTGGATGTGAGAAAGGTCATGAAGATGGTGGGTGGAGACAACCAGAAATAATATAATCTTCCCATCAAGTGGCCTAAATGAAATTATTTGAAATCATTCTAGGAAATAGATCTCGCTCTCTCTCCCTCCCATGCCCCTAGGATTAGGTAACTGTCTTCATTAAATGTCAGTGCTGTGGATGAGATTGTTTTTTTCTGTTTAGGTTGAAAAGGTGGTAAAAGTAGCCAGAGGACAAGTTTCAAGGTTAGAGTGGAAAAAGCGGGTAGGAAAGATGAAGCAGCAGAGAGCATTCTCCTGGTCTGACTGCACATTTTGGAGGCTTCCTGACACTATAGAGAATATGACCTGGAGCAGGAAGACTTGCCTCAGTAAACGTATTGGTCTGAGCTATAGCCACAGTATGCTTCAGGAAGTCAGGAAACAAGTTAGTCCAGGAACCTAACTTAGGATATGTTTGCATTACATGGTTAACCATGAGCTCGTTTATGGGTTTTAACTTGGTCAGCCTTACTATCCACACCAAAAAAATGTAATAGCTGGGAGCGTAGATTAGAAGCCATGCTTTGCTGCAGTTCTTTCATTCTGTGATCTTTATAGTGCATATAAGATCAAAAATAATGGGAGAGCTCAGAGTTCTTTGTTCACTGTTTCCGCTGGAGACCAGAAAAGTTTCTCTGCTGCGTGTAGTACAGTTTTAGGAAAGAAGTTCATGGCTCTCAAGACAAGCAGTGTGGGATATGACCCCGGTCCCAACCAGATCACTGCAGCATAGTCTTTCTTAAAAGAGACTTGGCAGTGATGGCCAGTTTGAGATCTGCACTCACTCTTGTGCACTGAACTGGTCTATTGGTGATGTGCCTTAAAATTGCTAAATTTTAAGGTTTTTATTTAAATTGTGAATTGAAAGGTCAACGTATCAACATATATGAGGTTAACAGCCCAGTAAATCCTGGTGAGTCTCATGCTGGGGGAGATCTGAGAGTGCAGCCATTCCCATCACCTTCTCTGGAAGGCAGTTGGGTGAAAGAACCAGAACAAGCTCTGGGTAGATGCTGGATGTGGATAAATCAATGTATCTCTGTACTGGGCAAAACTGGTGATCTCATTTAGGTGTTCAGATTCAAATTTGATGATGCAGGTGAATTGCTTTCTATAGTTTTCTCTCCTTCAGAAGAACAAATCTGACTCTCTTCTGCCTCTTTCAGCAGCAGGAGCTGTGTAAATATCCATCTGCATGAGCACACTCTAGGAGTACATTCAGTAGGAATAGTGCAGCTCTGTGCCCTTCTCACACTGGTGAAAAACACCTGCAATTTTCTGATTATCAATAGTCCCAGTGATATTCTATCTCCTCTAAAAAGCGTTTTTTCTTTTTTTTTTTTTTTTAACCTAATATGGATTTTTTTTTCTATGGATTTTTTTCAATGGATAACTTATGGAGTTGGCAGTGGATGGCTTTGTAAAGTCATGGTCTGTCCACCTAAGGTGACAAACTTAGTATATTATTCAAGCAGTGACAATAACCTCTACTAGAAAGCTTTGTGTACTCCTTTCAGTATGATTAAAAAGATAATTTCTATCTATATATTTATCTATCTATCTATCTGTTACCCACATGCATCAGTTCATAGGAAGACTCTCCCTTTTCCCTGGAGATAAATCTCAGTAGGAAAAAAAGAGTCATTTGTCCAGAACAGGTGTAGTGTTCAGGTTCTAAGTTTGCATTTTGCTTTGCTTTTGGTATAGAACCTACTTTAAGTTATACAACACCAGTTTCTTTGTAATTATCATCTTTGCAGAGATCCAAATCAGCTTAAGCAAAAGGAAAGTTCAGATTAGGTTGCAGGATTCCAAAGACAAAGCCTCTGTGTTATAGGCCTTGCAAATTCAAGTACGTTTCCCATGATCTCTGTGAGAGCTCATCACAGCTCTGATGCTTGAAAAACAGTGACTTTTAGCTACCAAATTGTGCCTCCTTTCTTGTTCACAAAAGTCACTAACTAGTTTTTCAGAAAAGTGAAGCAGAAATCTGCTTGTAGGAGTCACACAGCAGAATACTAATTGATTTAAACAAAGGAGGAGTGGGTCTGTTACAGCCCCCTTTATTGGGATATGACATACATCTGAATTTTCTTTCTACGTTCTTGTGTTATTTTTTTTTTCCCTTCTGCTCTAGCCATCAATTTAATGAGTGATGACCCTGTCAATACCAATTTCCTCTTCTTGGCCACCATGTTCAGAGTTTGGTGGGCATTCAATAGAGATTTACTGTTGACTGGGTAATTTGAGTTCATGTGTGTGGTGAAAAATTAGTGAGGAGAATTACCCCGAAAAGTGGATGCCATGACAATGCATGTCACCATGGTGTGACCAGCTCTGCTGACATAGGTTTCAAAAGCTCTCCCCCTGTGAAAATGGGGCCTGTTTGCAAATTAATTAGTTTCTGGCAGCAGCTTGATTGTTGACCCAAAGTTTGTAGAGTGGAAAAACAATCAGATTAGTGTGTTCAATATAAAGGCCCAGCGCGGTGCTCGAGTGCAGTTTGCCAAAATGTTGAAGCCGTGAATAGAGTGAAACAAATTCTTTTTTGAGAAGCCAAGGCAAAGGTTAAGTGTGATGTGACTGGAGCATGCTGGCCATGGGGCGGTGGGGAGAGAATTAAAGGTTTCAGCCACACAAAAATAGTGAGTGCTGAGCGAGTTGCATTGAATTTAATGAAATTCACATCTTCAGACGCAAAAGTGCTTGGCAATGTTTTAGTCTGTGTTAAAGGGAGAAATAAGATGGCTTTGTTTTAAGAAGTATTCTTTGTACATCCATGTTGGACACCAGCGACTGAGCCTCTAAAGAGTTTTAGAGACACTTCCTGAGCCTCCACGCTGTTTCTAAGCACCTGCAGACTGAGGTTTGTACCAGTTCCTCCCACTCCCCACCACACACTAACTCCCTTTATCTCTAGTGATTCAATCCAAGCTTCCCATTCATCAACTCCAACATTTGGGCAGGGTTCTTCTTTTAAATAGTGCTGGTGTGGGGGCTTATGGACAAATATATTGGAAATCCATGCTTGTGAATAAATGACTGGCTAAAGCTTGTTATCCAGGTAGTGAGTCAAAAGATATATACTAAAAAATACAACAGGCCATATCTGTAGCTGACAAAACATGACAATGACCCCTATGCAGCCAAGATCTGATTTCTACTCATTACTGTGGCCATTTCATTATTACTCTTCATTCCTTCAATGGCTATTTTTTTAATATATGTTTACCCTTCATCATCCATTTTTGTTATTCACTGTTATTATCACTCTTGTAATATTTCCTTTGTATCAAACAATCCCTATGCATTTTAAAAACTATTGTTTTCCCACTATGACAAATAGAAAGAAGGAAAATACCAACTATTGTGAAGGAGCCCATGTTCATGGGCAGTTGAGGTATCTTTGCTTGGACCAATGTCTTAGCCCTGTTGGCCTGGATCAGAATGCCTGGCAGACCCAGGGGAATGGGAGGACAGAGCTGCTGAGCTCAAAATATGAAGGGCGCCACACAGCCCACCACATAGCCCCCACCCCATCAATTAACTGAGATGCCCAGCAGAGTTAATGATATGAGGATACAGCCCCTTAGTCTGTTCCCACCTCTTTCCCCCATTCCATAAAATTCCAATTCTTAGCCTGCGACCTGTGCAAACTCTGTGATTTGTTCTCGGTAATGGGGCTGAACCTACCCCCTTCACACTAACATTCCTGAACCGTGAATTGCTTGTCCCAAAAGGCATTTAGTGTTGCTTGCAATTAACGCAACTGATTGCTCAAAGCCGGCACCTGAGGTGGCATGGAGCCAGCTGGAAGCATAATTGGCTCCTTAGCTGGAGAAACATCCACTTCACAGTGGAGTCTGTGATGACGGAATTATTAGTTCAAAGTAAGCCAGGTATGTGAATACCTGTTCTATACATTAAAGCCTCCACTAGCACTAGGCACAGATGAATTATCGCAGACTCAAAGCCTCCCTTTCTCTCTGTCTCCGGAACTTCCTCTTCTCTTTGTTCATGAAATCGCACACATTTCAGCCTGAATATTTGTAAGGCTGAGTAATTGCTTTTGTTCTTTGGGTTATTTAATTACAAATCTCAGTAGATGACAGGTCCTCTGCTCTAAAGGAAGACATCACATTTGCACAGTTACAGAATCCCAACACAAATGTGTGTGGCAAATCAGTGACTGCAGATTTATTCATGCCCTCTGGGACCTGCACTGCCTTTTCAGCTTAGCATGCAATATGATTTAAATTACAGCTTGTGCAGAGCTGTGCCTTGGGATTACACTCCATGTTTCCAACTGTTTATAGTTCAGTGAGCTTTAACCTCTATGATTCTGAAAATTAAATAATGTCACGGCTGATATCAAACTGATGGCTGGTACTAGATTACTAAATACTGTGTAGTATTAAAAGCCTATTTTTACAACAAAGTGGAAACGTCAATGTATTTAAAACAATGATAGCACATTCAGGTAGTTCAAGAACACAATTCAAAAGTTACCCTAGCCAAGAATGGCAAAGCTAATATTAAACTCTGTTATCAAGGATATTGTTTCAACTCCTGTATTTAGCAGAGTTGTGGCTCTGGACTTTACTAGAGGAAGACTTAGCCTAACACAGTGATTTGTGATGAGGTAGACACAAAGAGTATGTAAGATCAAGAAATGTAGACAGAGCATCTGTTGAAGTTAAATTCAAATTTGTTAATTCCTTGCAGAAGTTTCATTATTTCTGAAATAGTGTGATATATCAAATGTTACATCTTCAAGACTTTTTGTGCTGTAACTGTGGACATCTTAATATTTCTGTAGCCTTTGAAGAGGAGCAGAGGAAACACCTAATTAGAAAATTCTGTATTTAATATGACATGTAATTTCCCATCAGATTACATTTCATTATTTGCAGGGGTTTAATTGATGCAAAAACATTTAGTCATTTTTCTCTATTTAGTTCTGCAAACCCACGTTTCCAGGATAGAAACTGTTCCAGTCCCACCTGAGCCACTTCACCGTGTCCCTCCCCAGGCTCCATCAGGCAACACTGTGAAACAAAAGGGTGAAACTGATGTCACCATTAGCAACATTTAGGCCACAGAGCCTCATTCATGACTGTGTTGTAAGGAAGGGGGAACAGGAAAAGGAAAGGACAAATGGGAGAGACAAATGGATACTTATTTTTCACTTGTAAAGGCATCATGTTGGACTAAATAACAGAAAACAAACAAAGAAGAATTCACACAATCTCAGTTATCAGATATGATGGACAGATCACAGACACACAAAATGTTTGATAAATGGTTCCTCGATTGAGTTTTGACACAGCAGTATGTCCTGAACTTCCTATTTTGCTGCATTGCCAGAGTTATGCTTCTTTTTCCCCTTGATCTTTAGAGTGCCCTATACTACTTATTTCAGGCTTCTGTGTCCAGCTCTTAGTTATCAAAGTGGTGTCAGAAATACCCCATCCCTTGCTATTACATTGGATTCCATGGGCTTGTACAAATTCACCCTTTTTAAAAGGTGGCTGTTATATTTGATTTTTTTAAACATGTAGCTAAGTGCTTTTACATACCATACAGTGAAAAAAAAAAAAAAGATATGGTAAAGTTTATAGTAACATCTAAGTGGTCAAAGTATGCAGGTGATGACTAGCTAATAGTTGATAGTCAGAAGCAGTGAATGCCTCAGATGATGTGCTGGTGTGCAGATAACATACAGTGTTACTGAAATGTGGTAACTTTGCTTTTAAGAATCTCAGTATCAGTCTCAAATGTAGTAGCAGCGTTGTACAAAAGACTATTGAGAGTGACCCACCAAAACTGAGGCTGATAAGCCTTTTTAGCTGTTTTCCCTCTGTTCTGAGATCACTGTATCACTGGTGTGTATAGGCTGAATGTTTCTGTTGGTAAGGTGAGCTGCCTTGTAGTGTTACCAGGGAAATTATCTCTTTCAAAGGCAAGGGTTAAACTGTTAGTCTTTGAGACTACCATTTATTGTGCAATATGCAGCAGAATTTGATGTTCCAGAGCACTTAGAGCTGCCACAAACACACTGAGTAAATGAAGACAAAATAGTTCCATTTCTGTTTTACCTTTTAAAGTGATAAACTGGCCTGTGTTTTTGTTAGGTTCCTGGATTATGGAGTCTTTTTAACATATCTTCAAATATGTATAAATTTAATTCCCTCTTGGTAGGCTTTAAAGATTTCTGTTCAGGTAAGTGCAGCAAGATTTGTAGGAAGATTTTGTTAGAGAAGTTGGCATAAGCAGAAACAAGAAAACCTTACAGTGACAGCTTTTTTACAGATGATCATTCAGAAAAAGCAAAAGAAAAGTTACTTTAAAGACTAGATTACGTATTTTTCCCATTCAATGCACAACTCTTATGAAACAGTTGCAAGCATTCAATGATAATACATTATCTGTGATATATTGCCATATATCTGCGGATTGGTGTTTATTGATTCTTTTACTGCTGTTTGGGCAAAATTCAATATCCTCATAAGTAAGAAGTGTTCCACTGATGTCAGTGAGATTATTCATATTTCCTGAACTCTATGGTAACATTTGTCAGACTGTAAAATTTGGTAGTCATGGGGCACAGCTCTCTTCAGTTACCCATTTCTTCAGTCTCAATGTCCTGTTCTCCTGTTTCTCTAAAGCAACTTTCAGTAAGGGCAGAAAAATGAGAGAGGAAGGTACCAAACCTTTCCATGTGGTATTTTATATGGATTTGTGAGTCATCAGCTTTTTTCACAAGATTGTGTAAATGGGTTGTCATTATCAATACTCAGTTCTGTTCCATGTTTGACATACTGTCAGCTTTAATATTTTTTTGTCAGACCTGTTGGTAGAAAGCATTGTTTAAAAAAAAAAAATCCAGTTTCCCACTTATTACAGGACCTATATTTTTTACTACATTTCTTTATTTTATTACTTTTAAAATACTTCTGTTAAACTTTCTGCCAATTCCTCTCCCTGCAGTTTATGTATCACAAGCAAGTGTGCTGCAAGGTCCTCCCTCCCTGCTTTTAAAAAACACTAAAATTTTGAGTCTGATACAATGAAATTTTCACTCTTAAAAGTCACAGAAATTACATCAAATATATCTGAAGTGCTGTCAGTGAATAAATAAAAAAAAAAAAAAGAAGGGTTTCTTTGTACAGAATTAAAGTATGAACCAAGGAAACAATGTTTGAGAAGCGCAGCTTTCTGACTGTGTGGGTACTATTGCAAAACTTTTCTATCTGAAGCAACGTCACAGTTTTCATCTCACCTATGCTATCAAATACTTTTTTTTTTTCTTTTTTAATGAACAGAACTAAGTTTCACATCAACAATAAATGACTACATGATTTCATTATTTCTGTTGTGTAAAACTGTGCTAATACCTTATGTTGACTGAAGCTAGATTAAGTTGGAAACACACATTGTGCTCACATGACTACTGAAAGAGGTTGTCATAACTGATGCTATCACTGAATACCTCTGGTTCTGCTGAGGGGTTTTGCTTCCTCTTACAGATGCCTTACTGCATTTTGTGTTGCTGTGCAACACTGACATATGAGCTAAAACCAGTCATTCACCCAGCCCTTTCCTCAGTCTTTGTTGCCATCCCTCATTAATCCTACTTTAATGGACTTTGTGTCAAGTTGCTTTACACTAGCTGTAAAAGTTCATTATACCAACAAAATGTTTCTCATATTTTGACAAAATTACCTCAGTTCTTTAGCCAAATCTAAAGGATTTAACAAAGAAATTAAATTATGGGAGATCGGAAAGGTTAGGTAATTGCTACAGGAGTGTTCTCTACTGGATGACTCCTTGGGAACTGGCGTGAGCTGATGATCATTTCCAGATGAATGAATATCTCTCACTGAGAGTTGAGACTGTGGTAGATACCTGTCCAATTTTTGATGTGACATCAGGGAGGAGATTTTTTTTTACAGCTACACAATCTCTTCCACACACTTCAAATTGAACCTGGCAGTACAAAATTTGGAGGTTTTCTTCCTGTTTTCAAAATAGATTATTTTTGTCACAAAGGACATATTTATTCACTTTTTAGGCAGAAAAAAGTAATATTTCTGTGGACAAATGGTTCTGGAGACAGGGTTATGCACTGCATGGAGCTGACAGAGAAATGTTAGGAATTTAGCTTTCAGGAGACACAGGCTGAAGATATGCTTGTCAAGCCAGTGTGGTTCAGCTTTTTCCAGTCATACTGTTGAGGGCTGTCCTATTTTCCCTACACTGGAATATGTTTGCCATGTTAATCTCCAGCTGTTCCTCACACTCAGCCAGGTATTTGCCTCCTGCAAAGTGCTGTGTCAGGAGTTTGGCTGATGGTGCTGCAGCATGTTCCCTCTGCCTTCAGGACACCTTCTTGCACCCTTGATTTCTAGGTGGCAAAGAGGAAGAATATTCCAACAAGACATAGACACACATCTCTCAGCATTCAGAAAGGCCTGAGAAAATCACATTAGTGGAGAGGAACAGGTTTAGTTTCTGGCTTTTAGGATCAACTGCCATAAACTGCTTCGGCATCTCCAGGGACTTGTGCTTCACCTGTGAATTTTCAGAGCTTACAAAAGGCAGGCCTGTAGCATGGCTGTATATGCCAAAAGTCTGTAACATCCCAAATCAGAAACATCTTTTGTCTTCAGTGCCTCCACGCTCCACTTCCTCCCCTAATACATCACTTCTTAGCATAAAGACTGTGGTATTTAGTTCTTGTCACTCATCCAGAGCTCTAAAGATGTAGGTTACACAGTTAAGGCACAGGCTTTCTGGTCTTATTTCCAAACATCAATGTCAAAAACTTCAGATAAATGACTGAGAGAGGAAGAAACAGGTTCTTAGCTGGAACTCTCATTAGCTTTAAGAAATACAAAAAATTGAGATTAAAGTATTCCTAAGTGGAGACAATGTGCTGCAAGGCTCACTTTCTGTTCTGTGATGGACACTAGTTTTCTCAATTGCCCAATTACTCTCTCTGAGGGACAAGTAAATAAGTTTAAAATTAATTGTGTTGATAGATATACGACAACCTTAAAACATAGTCAGTAATGGAAAAGAGGTGTTAATTTTGCTTCTTTCTCTGTAAGGAGATAATAATCACCTCTATTAAATTAAATGGGGTGGTTAGATCATAAGCATTGTTTTGTGAGAAATCTAATTTATGTTGAGCATTAAGCTATAATTTTACTGAACTTTTGTATTCACTTTTCTTCACCATATAATTAGTCTTTAACAGGGAATCAAAACTATTGTTGTCTCTTTAGAACAAAGGCTTCAGAAACCGGTAATTGCATCAGAGATCAACATTTTCTTCCTTCTCTTTCCTGTGGGAGCTAAAATGTTATTCGCAAGGTATGTTCATGCTGAATTATGCCTCTAAGGCAGAAGAGATGAGGCATCTTGAGGTGGTGGCATTGTTTTGGCAGGTATTAAGGGACTCATTCACGCTATTCTAGAGGTGCTGAGCACCCCAAACTGAGGTTGTGCTCCTCTTACTGTCACTTTGCTTTGCATCACTGCCAGCCCCTGGGAGGGCACCCATGGCTTGGTCCCCAGCCTGGTCTTGTCAAGTTTTCACTTCTGCTAGCTGCCCAGCCAGCATGGAGCCTGAATGCTTTAGGATGTTATAACACATTTGCTTTTGCCTCAAATACAAATCAGTCATTCCTTAAAAAAACCCAGTCATTTTAATTCAGTTTTAACATCTCTCACAATGAGAATGGATGCATAGATAACACTTATGGTCAAGCCACTGTAAAAGCCACAAGGACTAGAGTCCTGTTGCTGTTTGTGTAAGTGTACCATTGAGATGTAGAAGAATTTACACATGTAAAAACACGGTGTGCCTTTTTTAATGCACGTCTCTTTGCGTGTTACATTGCTGCTGCACCCATGTATTGAAATGACAGAAGAGTGATATGTTGTTGCTACTTTTAATACCTTTCATCCTTGAAAATCTATAATCTCCTTATGTCACACAAGTCACCACTGAAGCATAGCAGCTGGATTCTGCAGAGGAAGGGTTTGTTGGTTTTTTGGGTTTTTTAATTCTGAAAAGACTTTCGAATAAAATAAAATACAATAAAATTAAATTTTTAAGAAGTACACTATTGAAATTAAAAGAAGCCTTATTAAACCTCATACTTATTAGCCTGTTTTATAATCTGTGACACAAAAATTGCCTTTACTAATCTTTGAAAAATTAATAAAAAACAGGATATCACTTCTAAGAAGGAGAAGCTGGCTGACATAACTAACACACTACTTTAAGATCATCTTGACTCAAAGATAAACTGCTTGATGAAGATCATCAGTCTTTAAAACTCTTTTCTGATGGAAATTTCCATTGCAAAATCAGTGAGGGACCATAGGGCTTCTTACCTTGTAATAGCTGCTGACAGCTTGATCATGCATGGCCTGCATGCCACACATCCTCCTGACTTTGTAAACAGCGTCTTTAAATGACATCTCTACTCTGTAGTCTGTCCTTTCTATGTTAGCATCTGACAATAAGTTACCACAAAACCCTCACATTAGCTCCATAATAGCCACAAGTTGTCCCTTGTGCAAAGAGCATTCCCACTTTGAGGATGTGGTCTGATGCCATCCATGTTATTGAGGAGCTTCACTGGAAGCAGTGAATCCATGAGAGCTCTGCTGTGTTTGCCTGACTCAACAGCAGCAAGTGGAATGTGAAAGTTGAGGAATTTAAATGAAGGGACTTTAAAAGAACACCACTAAAAGCTTTGCTGTTTTGTAAACTACACTTGAGAGTGTAAAACCACAAACCATCTTAGCTCTCTCATCACCACATATTAACAGCTTTGTCCTCTGGTGACCTTACCGAGGCAGAGGCTCTGCTCTGCACATTTGTGACTGGAGCTGCAAGTCTCCTCTCTGTGGGTAGTAGGGCTCACTATGAGAGCAAGTCCAGATTTTCTGAGGATAGTGTTTGGGTCTCCGTGCTGGATCTCAGCGGACAGGCGCTGTACATGGTTATGAAGTCTTGAGTAGCTGTCTGTTTTTGTTGTTAAATTTTTAATTTCAGCTTCTCTAGTCTTCCTCTCCTCAGGGTCCCAGTCACCCTCCACTACTTTTCATTAAATTATAGCAATTGCAGTTTTACTGAGCGTAAAATTTCCCTAGTTCCCTAAAATTTTCTTGCTGTGAACTGATAAATTAGTAATTTTGACTGTAAATATACAATAATAGGGGCATCCAGTTCAAACTCTCTACAAAACATTTCCTAAGAGAACTGCCCTTTGGCTCCTGTCAAGTGATGAGGAGATGACCCCAGCTTCTGTTCCTTCAGCTTACTCAATCTTGACAGCTAAAGGTAATTTCTGTGCCTTCAAGTTTATAGATCTTCATTAAAATGCTAATATGATTCAGTTAGAAAGCCAATTTCTGACTTTTATTGTTTCTTGCTCTTGGGTGTGTGTGTGTATTTGTGCGGTTGTTGCTGCTAAAGAATAACATTTGTTAAAGAACCAATGCAGATCGATTTACCTTTGCTTTTCCTCAACCTGAAATGCTGAGCCAGGCAAAACATGTTTCCATTACTTAAATAAGCAAACAATGGCATATAAATCATAGAGGCAGCTGGACCAAGGTGTCATTTTCATAAAGAGCCAGGTTTCTCAGGAAGGACAGTTTAATGGGCTGCTGCCAATGAAACGTCTGCGGAGCTGGTAATTGCAGGAGGGCGCACAAAGTGGTGTACAAAGGTGTCATGTGGGATCTGAGAAATAGCACCACAGCCAAGACAACTGGAAAAAGGAGACTGAAAAAGGTGTGGGTTTTAATAATTTGCTTCTTAAAGGCTGATTGTTTTAAATAAAAATATAAGTTTTTATTTTTAGCTTGTTCACTTTGGCTGCAAGATCAGAGAAGTGTTTTTAGCTGTTATTTTATTTTGATCGTGTTTATGCTGTGGCTTGGTTTCTCCTTTGATCATGCTTAAACATGTTTCAGAAATGTTTGTTTGATGTATGCTGTTTTTTAAAGCTCTCTTCCACATTGTCTGCCTGTGTTTTTTAAAAGCGATGAATCATTGCAAAATATTTGCTGTCAAATTATTTCTTAAGTCCATTTTCCCAAAACAAGCTTTCTGGACTTTCAGCCAATGGGAGACTGCTTTCAAACAAGAAAGTGTTGAACTGTTGTAACAGCATTTCTGAGGGCTTCATGGATTGGAGGCAGTTTTAGGGTTGCAGAATACTCCATAAATCACACTCAGAAATTTGAAGTTTTCACCTACCCCCAATAGCTGCAGTGCACTCACTTTTACAGTTGTTACTGGTGGGTTTGGATCAAAGTCCCACTTCCTCTTCAGTAAAACTTGCTTGAAGTTCATTCCGGCATTTTTTTTCTGGCTGTGTTGAATGTATGAAATAGGTCAACCCTGACTGAATTATTTTAAACTTCCCATGGGGACTCCTTGATACGAAACCTGTTTAATTTTGCAGGGTAAGGCAGGGCAGTCTTGATACTTGAACATACACATTCATGGATGACATTCTTTCTTCTGCTGCATGGGTAAGCAATTAGGAGAGTCAAGGAGAAGTCCCTAATTCCCTCATCTGTGGATATCTCCCTTGCAATCCTCAAAGAAGAGCAATAAAAAAGTGCTGTGCAGTCCATGGAGAGGGCTGTGTTGCGTGACTGTAGGCCATCTGGCTGATTGATTCATCAGGACCCTCAGCAGCCAGTAGTGAGCATGGTCTGAAGCCCTGGGGTTAAATGCAAGTGTGCATCAAGCCTCGGGCAAGTCAAACAGCCCCTGCACTAGTGAAACAATAAAGAACACACTACACATCACTGGTTCACACCACCCACTTCATAGCTTTATAACCCATGAAATTATCAACCACTTTTCTCTCCCTCTCTCCACACATGGTATCATGATGTTGTTTCTGTAACCATTACATTCATTCTGAACAGAAATTAATCTATTTCTATATGCAACAGAACACATGTAGCCTGTTCTTCCTTTATTTGCTTCACTGCATAGACATAGATCTATTACGTGGAAGAGGGGCAAAAAACCAAACACCACCAGGTAACAAGAGCCAGGGACCTATAACATGAAGAACCACTCTTTATTGACTAAAATGTATCGATTTAACTAGATGGCAAAGCAATCCAAGGTGTGCTCAATAAGAAACATCAGTGTTCAAAAAAAACCTGTTCCATGACGTACAATGGATGTGTTTCTAATATGAGGCTGTGTGACTACTTCATTTTCAGGCATGTAGTTAGGATTATTAATCACTAATTAAAAATCTGAATCCATCTCAGATGAGCACTGGTAAGAAGTGCCTACAATGCATACTCTGGCTGTGGCATTTATTTTATCTCACAACCCTCTTCTCAGCTGTCGCTCTGACAGAATCATTTGAAACACATATTTTCAATTTATTCAACTATTTTTCTATAATTGCTGTGTCAGTCCTGCTTTAATACGCAACTGTCTTACTGTTTCTAGGTTCACTTGCAAAATTATGAGAGGGAAAGAAAAGAATAATAATATGCTAACCGAGGGCAAGTTTATATAACCAGTGCTATATCAGCAATATTTTAGACTCAAATGGGACTCCCCACAGTATCTTCATAGGCCAATGTAAAGTTAGATTTTTGATGCCTGATAATATAGTGATTTATTTTAGAACTTGATATCTTGCACTAGAAATAAATCATTCAACCATTTGGGAATGTGTTTAGGTTTTGGTTGAATATTATTTTTTACCCTTTTTCATTAAGACCTTAAGGATGTAAAAACAACTGATTCAGAAAAGAGGTTCTCCAGATCCAGTAGCCAAAAACAGTGTCTTCTAATGGGTATCCTCTTTCTCTGATGGATCCTTCCCCAGGCTGCAGTGCAGACATTTTCAAGCTGTAGTTCTTGTTTCTTGAGATTCAAGTTGCATGCAAAGCCTTAGTATATCATATAAAAAATAGTCTAGATATTATTTATCTCGGGTCTCATGTCAGTGTACCTTGAAGGCTATTAAATGCATGCTAGAAAGAAAGGAAGCACATTTAATAGCTTACATTACTGGCATTTGGGGTGGAGAGCTTAAAATCTCAGCTTGTCCATGTTTTCAGATGTCTAAAAATGTTTATTTTAACAGACAATAGGTAGTAGACACAGGTTCACAGAGATCTGTTTTGTGGCCTGTGTTGTTCAACATGTTCATAAATAACCTGAAAAAGAGGCTGGATGAGAGGTTGGGTTTTTTTCACATGAATCTAAGTTATTCAGCATAGTGAGACAAAGGAAGACTGGGAAGGATCACAAAAGGATCTTATGCAACTGGGTAGCTAAACAATCAAATGACAAATTAAATTATTCTTGATGAATGATGTATTGATAAACCTTGGGGAAAGCCATGAGGAAAACATGCCTATCTTCACATATAAAATAATGGGCTGTGTGTTGGGGTCTCCTCCCCTGCCATGTAGCCCTGGGAGAGGGGGCCCTGAGGGCACAGACACGGGGTTTCCTGCCCCTGCTCAGCCTCGTTCCCATTGGTTGGTTTGTGTTCCCTGCGCGGGCAGAAGGACCCTTGGTCCCGTGACTGGAACAGTTCCTCGGCAGAGCCCCGGCCATGCGGCTGGAGAAATAAACATCTCTGAAACAGCTACAAGAATCTGTCTGTCCATATATATTTCCTTTCCACGGGACTCCTGGTTTGATATATGCGTGTTGCAGTATCCCCACTGCAACAGCTGTGGACAGAGCACCACCAATGAAGAGTGAGATTCTGGGGTTATGGCACATAAATTCCATGACAATTTCAGATTACTGCTGAGGATCTGTCAAATCCATTTTAAATGTTAGGAATTAATGAAAAAAAAAAACCAACAGAAAATTCAACAAAGAGAATTGCTACAGCCCTTGTTAAAGAGCATACTAGTCTTGAACACTCAGCATTTTTTCAATATAGGAATTGAGAGGAACCAAATGAAGTTATTAAGATCAATGTTCAAAACAAAAAAATCAGGAGTAAATTTTAATTCATTACATTGTATACGTGAGGAACAAATTCCAAAAGGACATGCTGAATGCTGGAAATTTGTATGAGTTCAAGAAGAAACTAGACAGATAACTGGATGAGAAGTCTATTTAGAGTTAACTAAGCACACAGAAAGCAGCAAAGCTCAGGGAATCAGCTACACTGAAAACAATTGAAGGAAGGGACTTTATTCTTGGAGAGTATTGTTTGTATTCACCTTTGTATTCACCACATATTGTTTGTATTCACCACATATTCTTTCTTGTCTCCAGTAATTACTTCTGGACGATCTTGGAGGTTGTGTATTAATCTAAGTAAACTTTGGTCTAATCCAGTAGGGTCATCCTTCTGTACTCGTATATATAGATGTATACACACACACAAGTACATTAGAATATGTACATATATATACACACAGATTGCATGATAAGACACACACACACACAATTATGCAGTATCTACTCATATAATAGAAACATCTAAACTTCTATGTGCATATATACAAATATATTAAAATATGTTGCTTAAAAACACTGCCATCCTTAATAAGGCAATGAGTTGCACAGGCCAGCTACTGCAAACTGGCAAAACATAGCAAAGTTCATTCTTTCCATGACTATATAGCAATAAACATACACTGGAAAGATGTTAATACAGACACTAAAATAGCTTGCAGTTTCACATAGGAGCAGGACTCTGAGTAGTTAAATATAGTTCACAGTTAATTATCCCAGCAGGATGTAGAATGGTTATAAAACAGATTGGTAAATCTGTTGGATATGCCTTCTTTTTCCAAATATAGTAGAAAGATACCAGCTGAAGTATCTCTGTAAAATACAGCAATGAGCCAGATGCACCACTGGTATGAATTTATTGATATGAATTCTATAAAATTCTCTCTCCTAAAACTTCTTTATAGCATTTTTTATATAACTGATCAGTATGTGCACATTATATGTATTTCATTTTTTGATGTATCTTTTTTACCACCAAGTAAAGTCGTCACTCTAATCATTAAGAAATAAAGTTTATGTATATAAAAAAAAAAAATTACAAAAATGGCAAGACAAAGTATTTCAACAACTTCAGTAGAAATTCTAAAATCTGTTTCTATTCTGAAAAGAAGACAAAAATTTGGGGATTTGGGGTATCACATGGAAATAGTATCAATCAAAATGTATTTTTCAACTTTTTTTAACAGTAATGCACTAACAATTTTCTAGGCGTAAATTTTTTTTTTAATCGCTGAAATGAGAACTTTACATTTGTCTCCATAATTCTTTCATTTTAATTGTGACTTATACAGAAAGATTATTAACCAAAGTCCAGACATCCAAAGACAAGAAAATTGTCAGTAATAAATACATGGAATTATGAAACCATGCTGTAATGTTATACAAACATCTGTAAAAAGATTTCATAAACATTTAATTGCTCCAATAATGAAGTTAATATATATTCATTAAATACCTGTAACAAAAACTTCTCTGTATTAAAGATAAGAGGAATGCAAATTCCTCTTATCTTTAACCTGTCATGTTAACAAGTGATGATGTACCTAATTTAGAAATATTTGCCATGGGATGCAGTGATTGGGTTTTGGGAAGAAAAATGACAGTTCATTTATGTAAGGAAGACAAGTGATCCAGTTCATGCAGTAGTAACATGCACAATGGCATTGTCTTCTCAGATCCCAGATTTGTCAGTGCTCACCTGATACCAGAGAGTGACAATCCAGAAGATGACAAAATCTATTTCTTCTTCCGTGAAAATGCAATTGATGGAGAGCACACTGGAAAAGCCACTCATGCCAGAATAGGGCAGATCTGCAAGGTAAGATGATGACTTTTTGGTGTGATACCAAATGCACTTGCAAGCAATTTTAGAAACTCTGTTTTCTTGCCTGTGAACTATTCAGTACTAACATTGGCATTGTAGTAAAGCAGGGGTCATCCCAAGAGAAAAATAGTTTGGGGATGACACACAGAAAGGAATACTATTTAATTATTTTCTGGGGGAACTTAACAAACTACAGTGTTTGGTTTAAAAAGTCATACATATCCTCTGAGGCTTAGAAAGTGTCTGTAAAAGAAAGTGTTTTACAAGAAATGTGATACTTCCAGGTAGGCCAAAAACATTTGAAGAATTTGCTTTTTAAATGTTAATACCTTTCCATTCCCACATTAGTGAAAACCTTTAAAACACAGGCAAAGGAAGATACAGCAAAATAACTGTTTAAGGTTAGCTGTAGAAATGGGCAGCCATTCCAAAGACCCTTAGTGACTGCAAGATGAATCATTTGTCCACACGGATAAATGTCCAGATGGTTTTCTGACAGACTTTCAAAAATATTTCTGCTAATGAAATGATATTAAAAAATTTGTAGCTTTGGCAACTGTGATGTTTACAGTAAAATTTTCTGTTAATTCATAAGCACAATTTCAATTTACCTCCTTGAATTCAGAGGTTGCTACTTTAAAACCAATTATCCCACAAGTATGAAGTCCTTGGGGCACTTTGTTTCTGTACAACTGATCCCACTGTTCTGGCATTTTTATCTACTTTGTTCCGTTGCAACTTGCCTTTCTACTTTGCTGCTACCCAGTTAACTATAATAAACACCCTCAGCTTTTGCAGGACTTCTGCCCACTTACCTTTTCCCAGTCTTATATGTGTATAAAGGTATATAAAGAGATTTGAGGTTTTTGGTTTTTAAGTTATGTATTAGGATGAAATTTGACGCAATACAGTGTAAAATAAAAATAATTCAGAGTTTGTGTCTTTGCAGCATATTGCTTTTGTATGTAGTGTGAATTCTTCTCTCTTATTTTCTCTAAATATCATCTTATTTACTGTATTTTCTTTGTACTCTGTTGGTACTTCAAACAAAGACTGTGCTAAATATTAATGCAAAATAATTTTATTATTAGAATGACTTTGGAGGACACAGGAGCCTTGTTAACAAATGGACAACTTTCCTCAAAGCACGTCTGATATGTTCTGTACCAGGACCCAATGGCATTGACACACACTTTGATGAACTACGTAAGTGGCAGAAATGGCCAGAATATAGAAATGTCTTCAGGTATTACCTGTATGAATTCAACCTAATTTTCTTTTCTTTCTCCTGTTATTGTTACAGAGGATGTGTTCCTAATGAACTCAAAAGACCCTAAAAATCCAATAGTCTATGGAGTGTTTACAACTTCCAGGTACAGAGCATATCATTTTACTTCCACAGAATCTTGGGTGGCTGCTTGTTTTAAAGAGGATTCTTTGTTAAAAGTGGTTTTAAAAACCATGAAATTTTCTTAACCTTTGAACTGAGAAGTCAATGGCAGTAAGAAGTAATGAATTAGGTTTCTTTCTTATGAGCGATGTACATCATCACTCTGAAGCTGCTTTTTATAGCAGGGATTAGCATTTGTAGCCCTTTCCACACAGATTTGGAAAAAGAACACAAGAACAAATAAACTTGTTTGGGAGCAGTGTAAAATAGAAAATCTGTGGAGTGAGAAATTGGCTACTCAAGGAGATATTAGTAAAAAATATTGCTGAAATCTGGAAAGTCTAATGATCTTTCAAATGTTCTGTTATTGAATCACATATAACTGTGACTTGAATGTTTTTGTTTCATTGTGCTTTCACCAAGAACCAAATATACTCGCAGCTTTGTCCTGAGGAAGGTTTGCAGTACTGGTTGTATTGCCACATTTATCTGTGAAGGAAACAAGTTTTAGTTTCTAAACAGAAAATATGTTTCTAGTGATACCAGGGATAGAGGAGGGAGATTTACAAGTCCTTACTGTCTTCTGCAAGAAGTGTCAGGGTAAGAAACAACACTGAAGTTTGCACGTGTGCTGCCCAAGTGATGGAAGAGACTGCTAAAAAAAAATAGAAAAAAGTGAAGTGTAGGAAAAAATTGAATAGTTCTCTAGGGACAGCCTTACTGAAATTTACTCACATTTGGGCTTTGGCCTTCTGGGGACAAGATGTTTTAAATAGTGAAATAGCAGCCATCTGCTTAGGAAAATGTCTGGGAGATCGTATCAGTTTTGCTGAACTTTCACAGGAGGTGAGTGAGGATTGCTCTGAGAGCATGTCAGAGGTTTGATAATCAGCACATGCAATAAATTAGAAAGCACCAAGCTGCTATTCCCATAGCTCTACCACTTGATTAAATCGACGGATAATTTAAAGAACCTGATTTGATTTGGTTTCTTCTCCCCTCATTTTCAGTAATATCTTCAAGGGATCAGCAGTGTGTATGTACAGCATGACTGATGTGAGGAGGGTATTTCTTGGTCCCTATGCCCACCGAGATGGCCCGAACTACCAGTGGGTTCCCTACCAAGGGCGAGTGCCATATCCACGGCCAGGAACTGTAAGTACCCTAAGAAATACAGCAATCTAAACTGGGAAGACTGTGGAAAATATTTTCACACATTACATGGTCCTTGAGCTGAGATCCAGGAAAGAAACTGACACAGATAACAAAATGGATAGAGTGGCAGAAGGGAAAACTAACAGTTCCTCCAGGTCCAGGATGTACTGATTTTCTGTAACATATGAAACTGCAATAACAACTTCGCTTGGATTTTAGTTTTGGCATTCATATTAACAACTTCAAAAGAAGTTTTGGTAATGGCTGGAGAATTTTACTGAAAGTCAAGTGTTTCATAAATTACATTGCATTACCCTTTCCTTGGAATTTGTTTTTTTCCAAATATTGGCTGAGCCATTCTTATTGAGAATGAATGGAAAACAGAGGATTTGCCTGCCTGTTAGGAACTTTCAGTCAACATTAAATCTAGGACAGTGAAACAGATATTTCTGCAATAGATGATAGAATGACTACAGTAGTTTCTGACTTCCACTGGGCATTTTTTAAAATCTCTGCTTTTACCTGATTCTCTTTCTAGTTTATAAATGACTAAAATATCAACCTATATAAGACATCCATATTTCAACTGATATCATCACATTCTAGAAATATTTAACTGCCTCTGAAATTTCCAGTAGTCTAAGAAGATGGGACATTTATGAAACAAGCATTAATTGTATACATTGGCGCCGCTCCTTAGCTTGTATAAATCAGCTTGGCCCATTTATGCTGTGAACTGTCATTGAAGAAGATGAAATATGTATGTGCACATGTATACATATAAATGTATGTATGTAGATAATATATATGTCTATAACATTCTTTTTAAAGTCTTCTTAAATATAAGGCACAAAAGAAAGCAGGAATAACTTTGCTTCTTTAATTCATCATATTTTCTACTTTTCTCTGGTATGTTTGAAATCGTCCTTTCCAATCTGATCTTTCAACTGATATATATGCTCAGCTAATGAAAATTGCTTCCTAAGTAAAAGAAAACAGTGGCTCCCTGACAGCTGGATTCCTCAGCACTCCTCACTTCTTCACTGTGACTAACAGAATTTCTAGTTTTTTCCAGAGTTAAAATAAAAGCTCTGCAGCATAAAAGAGGTTTCAATTCTCATCTGATGGTGAACCTTTTTTTTTTCAATTACCACAGTTGATTCTGATATGTCAGGGGGTTGGGGTTTTTTTGAAGTTCTGTTGTTTTACGACTGTAGAAAATGTGAATGAGTGGACATTTTTGATATTTCTTGTGTAGCTATTGTCACCTTCTTTTCAGTCTAACAGACTTAGTGTTCATTATTCTGTTTCTTTATATTCCTCTTTGATTCCAGTATCAATTAACCTTTCTCAACAAAACCAGATACTAGATATTATGCAGAACTATGGACAAAGAAATTTCTGTGATATGGACTATCACAGAAATAGGCTGAGATAAAGAACTGACTACTGCACACAGGCTCTGTTGCATTCACTCCTCTACAGAGATAAGATGCAGTTCTACTGAGATTCTGAATGCACAATTCAAATACTTGCTCTTGAGATTGGAAGTTCTGTGTCTTGAGACACAGTTACGGCCTCAGTTCTGCCTGCAGGTTACGTCAAGACTTCTCTGAGGGTCTTGATGTGAGATGCATATGGGAAAAGAGTAAGTTGATCAACTTCCCCGAATAAGCAGAAAGGAAAGGACCAGAACCCAGCCCTTAAGTGGTGAAGTGAGCTAAGACACCAGAGCCTCTGTCAAAGTAAGGGAATGCAGTCAGGTCACAGATACTTTTTGTTTCTGGCTACCCTATCAGAATGGAGTTTTCCTTTACAATTTCATTGTAAAATGCTTTTATTAAGATTCACGAAGTTCAAAGATGTTCAGATTCCACCATAAGCTGTTTTCTTGCCTAAAGGCAAATGTGATCCCAAATTCTATAGGTCTGCTTAGCCCCTCAGATGTAGCGCAGGAGGAGGCTGTGCCACTGTAAATCCTGTTAGAGTGGCTGAGGCCAGCAATTTGTCCTAGCCCAATGCCAGTGACTCTAACCCTGGGTTCTGCCACTTTGAAAAAGAGGACTGCCCTCACAGTTGCTAAAATCATTCTGTTGTATTAATAGGATAAAACTCAGTTTTAAAATGAGGTACATTTCTGGCTAAAAAGAAGCTTTTTGTTTATAAAGTGATAAAGATGGGTGTGTTTTCAATGGTTTGAAGATCTGTTAAGAATAAAGAAGAAAAATATTTTTGAAGTTCTTTAGATGTCAGACCTTTGGATTCCTTTTCCAAGAAATGCAGAAAGAGGTGGGAGAGAAAAACCTGATCTTCTTACAGTAATTCATTTCCAGATTGCACTGCAGTTAAACAGTGCTGAATTATCTCAGGAATTTAATAGGTGAGGTGCCAGTAAACTTCTTGAGCATCTGGTGACTTGCCCAGTATGAGTAAAAGAAAAGGAAAGTAAATGTTTTTTTAAAAAACCAGAAAGCTTTGTAAACAATTCTACATCAGCTTCACATGTAACAAAGAAGTTGCCAGATTTTTCCTGTAAGATCTACAGGACTTGGTTTTATCGCTTTCTTTTTCTATTTTTATTTTTCTTTTTTAAACTTTTTAACAGTGTTTGGGAGAGGAGGGAGGATTTATGTGTATACCTCATCTTAACTGAGGTGCCTCATCCTGAATTCCTATCTCCCTTTCTGTGAATTCAGCTGCAGTGCTCAGGTTTTCTCTGCTTCATGGCACCAAGAGTTATGACCAAAGCACTTTTTCTTTCTACCAAAATGTAGATACTGATTTGTTCTGTTGTATTCCCTACTAGGCCAGTTAGGGGATAGTCTGGTTCCTTCCTCCTGACTGATCTAACTCCCTGGTATTACACAGTGGGGACACAAAATTGGAAGTGAATGTAAAATGCAAGAGTTCTTACACTCTACTTGAATCCAAGATGAAACTCATTTCTCCATTTTTTTCAGGATATTTGTATTCATACCTATATTTTGGCACACGAAAACCTAGTTCTTTAATTTCGATGGGATTGATTTGGTTTATAAGCACAAGTTCTGATTAAGTGCCTTGTCAGTTATCTTGACCTAGAATCACTAATGTCAAAAGCAGCCCTGTCATTAGCACCAAGGATAATGTCATGACAGGGCTTTCCTCCTCAGGACAGCTGTTCTGTTTTATTCTGTTCTATTCTGTTTCTGAGTTGAGATTCCTGTGCAGACAATTTGGACTGTGGATGGGCTAGATCTCCCCTACTGACGGTGCCCATTTTGCTCATTGAAAAGGGAGGGATTTACAGCAGTGGCAGTTTGATTTCATCCCAGTTTTCTAAAGTAGGATGAGATGGCTGTGAGCTGCAGCCTAGTCCAGGTAATGCACTTCAAACTTTACATGTAAAGACACAAGGTTATAGTAATTTTTTTTTATTCTCAGAAAAGCAAGGGATCTAAGGAGTGATCAGGGTCTCAGAATTGAGAGTCTTATTCAAGCACACAGAATGATGACTCTAATTCTAGTTTTATGACTTTTCTGCGCAAAGTATATCTTGGTCCATAGAATGATAGAATATCCTGAGTTGGAAGGGAACCACAAGGGTCACTGAGTCCAACTCCTGCCTCTGAACAGAACAGCCCCAAGAATTACATCATGTGCCTGAGACCAGTGTCCAAATGCATCCTGAGCTCTGGCACTCTTGGTGCTGTGACCTCTTCCCTCGGGAGCCTGTTTCATATTGCTGCAAGTAAAATCCTTTGTTAGAAAATGAGCCAGAAGGTAAATATTCAAGCAGTTGAAACACAGCTGAAATTAATTTGCTTAAAAATGAAATGAATGTTCATTTAGTATTTTTCCAGTTTGCCCATCTGCAATTAACAATAGTTCTTGTGTAGTGATTTTTATACATAGAGTACTTTACATCTATTGTCTAATTGTTATCTAATTAATCCAAGTAATTGGTATTGAACTGTAGTTAGAATATTAATTGAGATGTAAAGCAAACTTAAAATTTAAGTGTAGCATTTGAAACACTATTTTTTGAGACAGAAAATGGTTTGGCCAATAATTATGAAAAGTCCATCTGATTTTCTCTTTGTAATAATTTTGTACAAAAGAGCAAGAACATATAATAAGAAAAAAAAGGTTAAAAAATCTTAACAAAATAAAATAGATAGCTAACTTGTTTTCTTCTTTTTCTGATCCACAGGCCTTAATCAAATATTCTTCTTCCCTCCATTCTTCCCTTCCATACAAACAGAATGCAGGAATTTGCTTACTAGCAAGTATTCCAACAAGGGACAATTTACACTTTATATGTCCATGCTGGAAGCATCCCTTTGCTGAGTATAGCAGCTACTCCTTTTGACAACATTGATTTTTAAATTTCATTTCTGTTGAATTATTAATAATTTGGATCAAGGTGATAGCAAAGACAATTGATTTCTTCTGTTGAGCATCCTGCAAGGTCTGGATTCTTGCTTAGTAAGATCTTGTCCTCTAGGTTTTTAATTTAATTGGAAGGTATTTTATACCTGGATATAAAGGGCAAATTATCTAGGGCATTTTAACACCAGTTGTTTATATTTGAAGTTCAAATACTGCAAAATAATTATTTTCAGCTGGGATTTAATGTTTTATATGTCTTCAAGAGTTATGTAAACAGGTCAGCAGTGGGGGTCACCAAGATCTTTGACAAGTATCTTTGGCCTGATGTCATGGCTCGTTTTCTTCATCCACTCAGCAATACTAATACACTACTAATGCTTATATTAATGTTACAAATAACTGTTCATAAAATACTTACCAATTCTACAGAAGAGATCAGGGCAAATGATGGTGATTAGCCACAGTTCTTGAGTCTCCTGGTGGGGATTTGTGGTGGCTGAAAGTGGAGGAATACTTCTGTGGCTACCAACACCATGGTCTTACCTTTCCTTTTCACCCTCTGGTTTTTGCTTACAGTGGGAGGACATGAGCTAAATGTGAAAAGTAGAACCTTGTGGTTCTCACAGATGAGAGGCAAAACTGTCTGGCCCACCCCTGGGTATATACAGGGGAAAAGTGACTCTTTTCTGTCTTACTTCATGGGACCAGATTAATCGCGATGGAACACCAACTGTTCTGTCACTGTGCAGGACAGTGCGGAGTTATTGCAGGTTCTTAATGAGACTTGCCTCACCTAAGAGTTCATATGGGCAGTATGATGAGCAACACTCACAGAAGGCTTTCTTTAGAATCAGAGGGCAGAAAAAAAAGATACATTTAAGACATGACTCACTAGATTTGATTTAGTGTAACAGGATCCACATTATCAGGACTACATGGACGACACAGACTTGTTGAGACAAGCAGGGGTTTGAAAAGTCAGTAGAACAGGGCATTGTCCCAGGATTTAAGGATTTGATTCCTCACGTAGTAATTTGGACTTCCAGTCAACTTCTGAAGACAGTACTTCAAAACAAACATGATGGCATAATTAATTAATTTTGTGTTGTATACATAACCAAATACTGAATTTCTTGCCTTGTATTGAATCATTTAGATATTTCAGGATTTCTTCCTTCTGCCAATTAAAGATTAATACTAATCAGTAGTGGACTTATAAACCTTTTCCACTGAATAGGAATAAGAAAATTGATGTATGAGGATCATTTACATTCTGTTAACCATATTGGTTTAAAGCCAAAATAAATTAAAAAATAGAGGCTAAGAGTGACAGAATTAACTTTTGCTGTCTGTCACAAAACACTTAGATTCCGTGACATATTTAATTCTAGACTGCAGTAGATGGGATGATAAATAATAAAATGTAAAACATTTCGTTTTTTTATTTCCAGTGTCCCAGTAAAACATTTGGAGGTTTTGATTCCACCAAGGACCTTCCTGATGAAGTTATCACATTTGCCAGAAGTCACCCAGCCATGTACAACCCAGTATTCCCCATCAACAACCGTCCAATCATGATTAAAACAGACGTGGATTACCAGTTCACACAGATCGTGGTAGATCGAGTAGACGCAGAAGATGGCCAATATGACGTGATGTTCATTGGCACAGGTGAGAAGTCTTGAATCTACACTGTATGCTCCTCCAGGCTTGATGGAAACACAGAGCAGATAAATTTCATACTTTGAAAGACAGAACACTGACTGAAGAACAGCGTAAACCTGTAAAAATTTGGGGCAGGACCCAAAACTGCATGTGGGGAGGTCTTTGTTACAAACATTCGCTGTTACGGGTTCAAGCCATGGCCTGCTTTAATTCTTTAGGAGCTTTGCCAACTGGATTAAGATCAAACCACCCTCTTTCCAACTACTGCTATTAGGGATTTTTATTAGAAATATCTTCCCTTATTAATTATAATTTAGTATTAAAATGAGGGGTTTGAGGTACCCATTTTGAAGTGCAGCATAAGAAGTATTAATGCGAATGAGGGAAATATCCAGGTATGGGAAATGTCTTGCGTGCCTTTCAAGTGTTTCAAGTATTGCCTTAAGATGCTCAGCTCTTCAGCCAAGAGGGTGCATCATTTTACTTAAGATGAAGATATCTGGCACGAATGGAGTGTTTTCAGAAGAGCTGGTATTCAAATAGAAACATTATGTCCTTTCCAAAGCATTTGCAGAATCATTCATCTTGGGCATCTTAGAGAAATGCACTCAGAAAAGACATTTTTTCCAGAAAGGTAATAATGAGAAAGAGTGTCCAGAAATTAGCTGATATGCATTTTCCTAAATTCAGTGGTTTCCAAAGTGTGCTGAGTAGCAATTGGTGGATCTGTTTCTTCATTTCTGAAAGTTTTACATTAGTTGGCTGATGTTTCAGTTAATGTTGAATAAAAGTATTTTATACTCCTACTGAGCATAATTGCTAGTAATTAGACATTGGCATCATGAAGCCAAACCAAATCAAACAGAAACCCTACTGCTTCTTTTCAGTGTTGGACCAAAAAAATACCTGTATGTCTGTCTTATAACAGTCCAACTTTTTGCATGCTTTAAATACAGTTCTGGTACTCCAGACCTGGGGTTAGATTTCCAAAGCAATAAATGTAAAGTCTCTTTCGTGTTGATGCCTGAAATGTATTATGAGTAAACTGAGAGCTGGTGAAGTTCTGTGTACCAAACACAGTGCAAGCATAACAATTCAGAACATTTACTGCAGAAAACACAGCTCTGCAGGAAGGGTTAAAGCACTTCAAAGCTGTGAACTGAGTTATTAGATACCAGTGCTACAGTATGTTCTTGCATAAAACATTGGAAAAGTATTTTCATATGATTTTACACAACATATATATTTTCCATCACACATTAGAGACTTCAATGTCATCCACAATTCACAGTGGTTGATGGTTGGTGCCTTTCAACAAGTCTTCTATGACCTGATTCAGCCCAGAAAAAAAAACCAAACATATACAGGGTATGATGCTGAACAAACATAAGGAACTTACTTAAGTATATGTCTTGAGCAAAAGAGGTGGCATTTAACTCTCCTAAGCTTGGCCTTTGGACAAAGAAAGATGCATTGCTTTCTGCAAGGGAAAGCAAGAAGTTCTTCCAGAGATTCACTGTACTTTCTTCAAGACTTCTGTTAGAGTAAGATGAAAAGTAAGACAGAAGTTCCTGTCTGTTTCAGATAGTGCAGGAAGGTTTGCTTAAACCTGAGTTACAGCTTCTAGACAGTTACCATTGCATATACTGGTTCTTTAGTTATTATTATGTATAGCAGTTGTTATGTAAATCAGTCAAGGCAAGGTCTCCCTCTAAAAGAACCTCAACGATAATTTTTACCTCTGAGTTGGGAGTTTAGGGTTTTCCTAAACCACTAATATTCAGGTGTATGATAAATACCCAGGATTCTATCCAATGCTGGTGATAGCCGTGCCCACAAACAATAAGAAAAGTGTTGAAACATTGTTACTTGCACTTGCCAAAAGATATTTCATCACCAAAATCCCATCTTTCTAAGTGCAGATTGTTACTATTTTTTGAAATACTACTTTTGTCCATAGAAACCATTTTTTTTCCAGCAGGAGGTCATACCGTCATGGGACAAGAGCAGGCATTACAACACCCATGCCTGGAGCTGGATCACAAAAGATGCTCCATGCTCCTCTGAGCTCATGTCCTTATTTTCAAAATAAGGAGAGGTTTTCAGGATGAGGAAAGGTTGTCTTCTGTGTGGGAGGAAAGGTAAAGAGGCAGAACCGAGGCCTTGCCTGCCTTCTACCAGAGAGCTGCACTGAGCCAGCTGCACAGAGGAATCAGAAACAGATACACAATCAGCATGTATTACTTCTTCCCAAGCAAAGAACTAACTAGGAAGCAGATTAGAGACTCTAGTCACAGTCCATTTTCCCACTTGGTGATCTGAACGTATGTCAAAGCCAGAATTATGCTCTCTGGGGTATGACTGGGTTTTTCTGTGCAGGTCTGTCCCATCAGATTAGATATATTTCTCTGTATTTTCCCTTTACTGTTAGAGCAATCTGCATTATTCCCATGTGCTGCTGAACTGTAGTATATTGAAGAAATACTTTTTTTTCCTTTTCATTGAATAACTGATGATAATTGAACACAACAATTAATAGCCACCCAGTGTGGTCATATTTTCCTTTCCTGTGGGTGAAATCTTGAGCTGAGCAGTTTCTTTCCCACTGTGATTGCAACCAGCGTTTCACAATGAAAATAAAATCCTATCAGCATGCTTGAAAGTAATCAGAAAAAAACAGGATTTAAGATACACACTTAATACATATCCTGAGCGTCTAATGCTTGGGATCCTTTGGCACAGTTAAAGTACCTCTGTCAGTAAAGCAAATTAATAACAGTAATCTTATCTTGCTAAGCAGAGCCTATTGATCCTAAAGGAGTCGCCTGATTCCGTTTGTGTGAAATTGTTTGAAATACTACTCTGTAAAACTTGATCTAGAACTCAGATAAAGCCGCACTTTGGTACCTGTGGCCTGACCAGAGTCTCCAGAGTGATTAACTCAGTGTATCTTTGACCTCAGAGGCTTTCTTGAGATCAGGAAACTGTAATTGTTTCAGGAGCCACTTAAAAGTCTGACCTTTTGTTGAAACAACATTATGGGAAACTTGTGTCTGCTCAGTGCCCACTCAGTCTGTTTTAGAAAAAATCTCCCTTTATTTCTGAGATATGGCATTTGATGGATTGTGACTGAGGACAGTCCTAGTCCAACACAGAATACAGTTGTGACATTTTGCTGCACTCTCATATTTATTAGATGAGAGTTCCCTGTTTTTCACTGGTAAAATGTATTTTCCTCAAAACCACAGTCATCATATTATCAGGATAATTAAGGAAATTAACTCATCAGTTAAATTACAAATATAACTACTGTTAGATTATCTGTTCTTCTGAATTACTCTGTTGTAGAAAAGTGGGATTTTTTTCTTATTATTTTAAAGTTTATATTGCATTTATTCTGTACCATTCTCAATATTTCTTGAATTAAATATATTCAATTAGTAGCAGCGACCATAATGAAAACCACTCCAAACCCACTTATCTAGTATATTTTACTAGCTTAATTTCTACACATAGATGCCTAAATAAAAAGAAAGATGTGCCTTGCTTTATTGTTGCTTTAAGAAATAACTGTTGTTTTGGGTTTTTTTAAATGAATATATGAATGCGTGGCCAATGAAAGAAAACAGTGATGTACATATTCTGGGAGGAAAAAAATTGCTTCTTTCTAAAACTCCAAAAATATGTATCTAGAAACCAACATCTGGTTAAAGGGAAGCAGATGGAAAAATGAAAACTCTCAGTTCTACAGGATATCCCAGGTTTTCTAGAATATTTAAATACAAAATCATGTAAAGAAGTTAAGTACCAGAATTTTAAATTAAATCAATATCTTTTAAGATAGTTGCCTTGTAAAAACATTTTTAATGCATGTGATCTCTTTGTCTCAATTTTATGTGTATTTTAAATATAGAAGTAGAGAGTTGTCATCTTTTTATTCTTATTTCAACTAACACACAAATTATATATACTTATAAAATGTGTATACATTTGATTTTGTGCAATTGATGGTTAAATTCTTGTTTTAAGAATGTCGACCTTTATAGAAATTTGAGAATTTTATCCACTTAAAATGCCTTGTATTTTCCTAAACCATTAAAGCTGTAGGATGTGCAACTTGAAAAGTCCTCAGGGACATAGTTATTCTACCTGTGATACATTTACATGGCACTACACTTGGCTGGTTAAAAAGAAAAGTCGCATACAGATTGTTTCCATTTCAGAGAGTCTGCAGTGATGTGTGCCAACCTAGAAATGGTTCTTTGTGTTTTTGTTGTTTCCTGGAAGTCGTGTTCATAGAAACAAAGAAATAAATCACAGATGCAGAAGCTGAATAACAGAGATGGTCTTTAGTCTCAACCACGTTCCCAAAACCAGAGGCTGTGGCTCTGGAATTGCAAGTGCTGGCCTTGTTAATTTTAAAGCCAGTTGCAAAACTCCAAATATCTAATTTGATATAATAATAAAATGCTGGCACACATCTATTTCTAAACCAAAGGCACAAATTGTATGCTTTTCACCCCTCAGTGAAGACCAGCATCTTACACACAGAGAAATATAGATGCCTTAAGGGGCTTATACATCTTAGGTACTTTGTTTGACACAGGGAAGATCGCGTGTACTTAAGAGACCTAACAGCTTCATCTGTCTAACAAAATTCGTCCAGATGGTTTTATATCTGTACTGCATCTTCACATGCATTTTAAGAAAGACAAACATCATATTCAAAATGGACAATAAAACACACCCGAGTAAATTTAGTGCATTTCCTTCCCCAGTCATGAATCTGTCATTTTATACAGTCACTTAAATAGTATTTCAGTTCTGTCTATTCTTTAATAACTATAATAGTATGTATTTTCTTTGTTGCATTTTGATAATTGAAATACTTAAATGTCCTACTGAAATTCAGTGTTTTCTGAGGTTATTTTAAATAGCAGTTCTTTTGAATGAGTGCTGAGAGATACGTAGCTTCACAGTCTTTATATGTGAAATAATTACATACTACAAGAAATTCTGGCTGCTACAAAGCTGAAGTATTCATCTTAAGCACCTGAAAACTTTTTTTTTTTTTTTCCCTTTTCAAGATATTGGAACAGTTCTTAAAGTGGTTTCAATTCCTAAGGAGACTTGGCACGAATTAGAGGAAGTCTTGCTGGAAGAAATGACAGTCTTTCGGGTAAGTGCAGCTGAATTTCAAGTGTCAGGTTGTGGATTTCTCTGTGGACAGCTGCAAACTCAACTTCTTGCAGTCTAGCCAAGGAATAGCCTGGCATACCCCTCTAATTAGCTTGTCATTTAGAGACCCAGACACTAGTCAAAATAAACCTTGAAACTTTCAGTGTGAGCTGGAGGTTAATGATAAAAGAAGTGGCATTCTGGGCTCTTGTTCAGTGGTTTAAAAAGTAAATTAGTGTTTCTGAATCTTAGAGCTGTTGCATGCTGGAGTTAAATATCTACCTGTGCAAGTCTGAGAACAATGCCTGTCTGTTTTCTCCCACAGAGATATGCAATATACAGATTTGTAATTGCATCAACCCTTAACACTAATCAGACTATCAGCATACTGTAACTAAGAAGATACTTTAGGTAAAACAGTGATCTGCCCAGATTTCTTATGCTTAATAATGTGAGGAACAAAGTGTTTATATTTTCAAAGGTCACTTTAGGGTCTCATTTTCATGGTTCGACACAAGACACTGTAAACACCCTGTAGCTTTTGTACTTTTTGGTGAAATCAATCTCTTCCATTTTTCCTATATGAGCCACCTAAAAAATATGGCATCCTGTAGGCACTCCTGCAAGGCAAGGCTGAGTAAACCTTTCAAACACTTCCCAGACAGAACCCAGGGATGTCTTGTGTTTTGTACACAACAACGAATCATTTACATTCCCCACTTTATTCTTTCTGTCAGTGCCGTTTTATGGCACCATTTCCCTGTCTCCAGGCTGCTGGGGGTTGATACCTGGCTGGGAGCATGAGGTTGATGTGACAGTGTGAAGATGCTGCTGGCACGCTCCAGGAGCCTCTTGTCGTGTGGTGTCACTCCAGACGTGCTGACAGGGACCGTGCCCAGGACCTGACAGAGGGGCGCAGCCACCATATCCTCATCAAACTCCACTCCCATCCCTTCATCTGTTTTTTTCTGAGCAGAGACAACATAGCTAAACAGAGCTTCTTATGGGCATTCCTGGCTTTACTGGTACCAATCTTGCTCAGAAACCTCTGTTTTGAGTGCAAGATACCTGTGAACAATATGTGTCCCTGTTCTTGCAATCTGTGGGGTTTTTTGTGGACAGAAATCTAGGGATCTTTTTTTTTTTTTTTACATTAAAATGAAGTAGAAACTGTGAGAAGAAAATGACATAAGTAATTTGTGTCTCCCAACATTTTTTTTCTTTTTTATACACACAAAAATCATTACATGAATGCAGGGTAATTTGGCAATTGTTGATCATGTATGAATCTCTTCCCTGAAACAAGTAGAAGTGCCAAGCTAGAGGACATCAGAAAAAAATAAAAGTGAAAGAAGGGAAAAAAAATGGAATTAATGTTATTTCAGAAAGGTTTTACAAAAGTAGAATCATTAATTGCAAATTCAAATTTGGAATTTTACTTTACATGTTTATTTTTTCATTGCATGAAAGTATTTTGGTGTTCTGATTTACTTGAAAGCTCATTTATCTCTTTAGACATGTATTTAAGCCTTAAAGAGGGCATTAATGTACTTAAGTGAAATAAGCAGAATTTATGTACATAAGATATGAATCTTTCAAATGTAAGTTTTCTTTAGTTGTAAAGAGTATACATGCATCATGAACAATGTATTTTGATGCTTAAGCTGTAATGTGCTGAGTACAATGCTTTTCATTTATAATTCCACAAAGCTGAAGGTCTTTCATATCTGTTACATTGATAACAAATGCCTCTTTAAACCCCTTTTGTGCAATATGTCTCTGAACAGCTGAGCAAACAAATTAATGAGTTCAATTTCCATTCAAATGTTATATTTAATTGATGCTTTCTAATATAAGGTCTATTAACCTCTCTGTAAAGGCAAGTCCATGCTTACCATCCACTGACCCATATCAAATTCTCTCAGGGTAAGCAATTTGAAAGCTCTACAAGTGTAAAAGCTTAATAAGGACCTTATTAATGTATATAACCAAAAGTATGATGTGTGGGATAAATAACAGATTTCTAGATGGAATAAGGTTCATACAGAACTGACTTGCACAGTTTTTATTATGCCACTTTTAAGATGAAAATCCATCCAAGAAGCTGGACCGAAAAGTTGTAACAGTTGACTAAATAATGGATATTCCAGAGTGCAAAGAACCTCTTGCTCATTTTGGTTGCATGTTCTGAAAATGCATGTAACTTCTTTGTAAGTGAATAGTGTGGTGCAGTTAAAGAGATTGTACTTGGGATTAGAACTTGTTCTTATGAGGAAAATTTCACAGGAATGGGGTTTTCACCTTGATACACTAAAATGAGTTGCTTATTTCAGTGTTATTATCTTTAATAGATAGTATCTATGAATTTTCATATAGCCATTATTATTTTTGTATTACCTGGGAACTTCTTTAAAAGTAATTTTGTTAAGTGTGGATAGCAATTTCAAGATGTGAAATTAGTGACAAAGTGATCACAATTAAACTGTATTAAAAATGGGAAGTGAAATACCTACGGTCAACATAGCAATCAAAGATGCACCCAGATACATGCATTTTTACAGCTAGAAATTTTTCCACTGCACAAGACAACAAGAAGGACTATTACTACGGAGTATCTAGTTTAATTTCAGGGTTTTCTACCTTGTGCAAATAGCACTGTAATAGCATTTTTATGTTTACAGCTCACTTTATATTTTAACTCTATTTTTCCCTAGGAACCCACTGTCATTTCAGCAATGAAGATTTCCACAAAGCAGGTACTGTGTGCACAAATGTTAAATCACTTTCAAATATTTATTGGTCTCTGTCTTCTAGAGACAGTAACTTGGCAGTCAGCAGAGACATATTAATTGCAGCAGCAGCATCCCATCCCTTTACATAAACAGCAGTAGTTTCTCAGGAAAATGTGACGTGCAACAGGGAAAGGAAAAGCCTAGTTTGTGTTACTTTCTGGTAAGGTGGAAACTAAACAAAAACTAGCCAGCTGTCTGGTGGCTCTCTAGAAAAAAAAAAAAAATTAAAATCCACACTGTAGAGAGTTTCCATGACAGAGAGGCTGTTCAAAAGGAGTGGCCAAACTTGGTCCCTTTTTAATGGGACTAGTTCCAGTCTCTGTAGGAATAGTCTGGTACAAAATGCAGATGGTGGAAGGATGGAAATGGGACATCCTCCTGTCTTTCTGTCCTATGCCCATTCCGTTCCCGGACGCG
Organism: Corvus hawaiiensis; assembly: GCF_020740725.1. Lineage (NCBI taxonomy): Eukaryota > Metazoa > Chordata > Aves > Passeriformes > Corvidae > Corvus > Corvus hawaiiensis. The sequence continues at coordinate 71,259,810 of NC_063216.1, read as the reverse complement.
CGTCATTCAGCTTTAACAAAAGATTAACAGATCTGATGCAGTCCAAATTTTCCGTGGCCTTCTGGTTCAGTGATGTGGTTAGGATAAGGGTTCCAGATCCAAAATTTATATTTCCTACTTTCTGTTGAGTACACTAATAGCTAACTGCTTATAGAAAAGATATGTATTATAAAACCAGCCCATAACTAAAATGAGCTGAACCTCTTGATGGATAGAGGTAAAGTTTTGTCTGACTTACAGTAAAGGTGATTCCTGCATTTCTAAGCAAATTTGTGAAGCAGTTGATGAATTATGTGGTTGTGAGAAGAACATTGGTTTGCAGTCCAGGAATGAAGTGGGTATTAGGGGCCTATCTTCTAGTTTGCTTGGAATTAGGTGGATGGATCCCAGCCACTGTCATTTCCTGTCTCAGGAGTCTTAGACATAAAATTTAGTGTCAAATTTAATTTTTTTTTTCTTTTTCATATATGTGCTGATCTGAAGGCTTATTTGGTAAATATAAGGAACTTGTTTTCGTTTAATGTCATTGTCAGGAATGAGGAGATTTGGTATTACTTTCAGGACTAGGTGCACTAAAAATTGTGCACGTAATAAGTAAAATTTAGTTAATTCATCTACCTCCCTTTATACATTACTAAACAGAAGTTGAATTCATTCTGTAATGGACAGAGCACAATATTATATTTTAAATGCTGCATATTTAACTCTGAATTCACTGTCTTTAGGAAAGTTGTCTGAAAGCATTCATTTATTCGACAGAAACTGTCTTGGGGGGGACACTGTTCTAACAGTTTACCACCTAAACCAGCAAAAATGGCAGGACAAAGAAAAAGGTAGTATTGAATACTGGGATAGTTAAAAACAAACCTGTCAGGTTGTATATATGTTCACATCATACCAAAATGCTCTGCTTTGGATTATTTTTATAAGTACGTTGCCTTAAAGCAGCCAATCATATTTGAAAATTGACCATGCATTTTCATACAGCTTTTTCTCCAAAGCATCTTTAGTTATTCAGGAGAGATTACAATTTTCCCTGAGTTTTCTGAAAACAAATTTACACTGCTAAAATTGTCTAAAGCTAAAAAAGAGCATAAACCACAAGTTATTCAGGCAGAGTAAAACTCATGAAAAATCAACCACCCTCAGGCTAAAAATGACAGAATCATGATACGCTATGACAAGCTTTTGGCAGTATGTATGAAATAAGTATATGGCAACATGTTTCCATTTTACATTTATGATTTAAAAATACTGTAGTTCTATAACTCAAACACTTTAGTCATTGTGTTCTGATAAGCAGGGTGGTTTTCGTATAAACAGCACGATAATTCTATGCATTGTGGAAAGCCAGAGCCTGAAATGTAAATAGTAAAACCAGCATGTTCTACTGAATGCCTTAAAAATAATCACTTCATTTTGTTTTTTCACTAACAAATCGTTCGTCCAATTATAAAAACATGGTACAGGGAGTTTCTCCTTATTTCTAAATGTTTTACTGCTCTGGTTGTTCAAAGCTACCTCTTTTGCCATCATGCCAATATGTTATGTTACAAATTACTCTTCCTAAAGACCAAAATCTACAAATTCTTCAGGAGCGGAACTTAGCTTAAGTTTTAAATTATATAAAGCTCTAAAGCTCCCGTCTCTCTCTCTCTCTCTCTCTCTCTCTCTCTGAGTATGCTTTTGGCCCTTGAGCAAGAGTGGCTTTGAGTAAGGAAATTTAGCTTTTATGTGCAAGACTAAGCCTTAATATGTTTTTTCTCCATTCTGCTGTCTTTAACTCACAGGAATTACGTCTTTATTTTTCACTGAAGCTACACATTCCTCCTGATTGTGTTCAGAGCCCTAGGCTCGTGTAACCTTATCACTTAAACAGTTTGTGCTTTGTTAGCAATAGACACAAACCTTCAGAGCATCCTTGAGCCTCTGCAACACCCTGCAGCTGCCTAAACTCCCAGTTCTGTGATGGACACGGTACCACTTGGCTTTGAGCCTGTCAGGTGAAGCTCCATAATTTTTCCCTTGGTTTACAAACATGGAAGCAGGCCAAAAAGTTCAGCCGGGGTTTCAATCAAAGGTGACTTTTTGCAAAGCAACCTCTCACCTTTTTCTCAGGGTCAGATTTGTGATGCTCCATCAAAAAGCCATTGGATTTCTGGTGACATGGGAAAAGGATAAGGAGATCCTTAGCTGATACAGGGCAAGTCCTTGTCTGGTGAACTGCTACAAAGAGCTTTTGTTTCTCTTGTATAAGATTTTCAAGCAAAGGCAAGGCAGACACCTTCAGAAATACCTTAGTGGCCACTTTTATAGTATATTTCACCAAGTACTGAATTTTACTCAGAGATTAACATTTCTGTCCATAGTGGGCACATAGAAAGGACCAGCTCAAAATGAATATATCACTTAAACGGCATGCTGAACTATTCTGCATTACTTCTTAAGACATTAAATTAAATCAAATGATACTTGAATCTCATGCTCCCTAAAGTTCCTTTTCAAATTCTGCTTAAGTTCTTCCTCTTAAGCATTATATTTTTCCCATTTTGTTATGTCTTTGCTTTTTGGGCAGCACTGTGGGGCAGCCAGAAACCACTGGATCACTTAAATATTAGTCTCTTCTTGAGTTTTTCTTGACTTCTAATACTTTTGCAAGAATTTTTAGAGGACAACCTTTTTTTTCCCTCTCTCTGGTTTGATCTGATAATCATTCATTAAATTAACAGTTAACAATGTTTTGGGAGAGACTGCCCAAAAGGCCGTTTGACTATGGTATGGCAAAGTAAGGTCAGATCATTGATGCTAATAATTCTATTTCTATTTTCTGAATTTCATACTGCCTGGATTTTTATATTGTTAGTGTCCAGAATAATGATCACCAGCTGGAGTCTAAAACCATGATCAGAAGAGCAGCAAACAGGGCAGCAGCCTTCAGGCTGTGCAGCACCTGAAACACATGTTGCAGTTCACTGACTGAACTATAAACTTATCTACAAGGAATATAGTTTTTAAGTAACCCTATTTTGGCCTCAATTTTTTTTTTTTTCTTATGTTTCTGGTCATTTTTTAATTCTAAAGACATTTACTGAAAATTAGGGATGGGACTTTTGCAAAATGAAATTGGTTACAGAGGTACATAGGAAACCATTACACCATTCTTTATTTTCCCATGTGCATTCTCTGGGTTGATTTTTATATTAGTTGCACCACACGTTCCTACATGCTTATACAGATATTAATGCCCCAATTACACAGGACTCAGATCAATACCATCTGGACATTTAAGATACTTAACTGAAGCTCTAATTTGACCTATGCTGCCTCCATAATCAGTAAAGAGAAGAGGCATCCCTTGAGAAGCAGTTAGGTCACCTAAGATTTGAATTGCTGCTCTTTTTACTGCAGGATGTACCCCTAAGGTGGGTACTTGATTAAGTGACTTAAGTTAGAGAGAAGCAGCTCATCTTGTCTGTTGCCTGTCATCTCTTCTCAAGGCTACAACACTGACTAGGACTGGTTTGTACAGTTCAGGCTTTGTGCGGAGCCCTGTGTGGTCAGAGATTTTTGCCTGGAGAATGTGGGTTTACAACCCAGCTATGAAACTATAATAGATGGAAACAGCTGCTTAGAAAGGGTTTAGTTTTCAATTTGCCAGTGAATTTTCCTTTGGGGGCTTTCCTTGTCATATTTTCCTTGAGAAAATACCAGTGTTTATATAAATGCACGGGATGTTTCTGTTACAATTAATATGTCTGTATAAACTGCCAAGCTGCTGTCTCTGAAAGAAGTTAACACAACACCTTTTATGAGTGTTTTTGGTGCTGCTATCTCTGATATCCAGTGCTCATTATTTCTAGTAGGTAGGTGACCTCAGCCATCTTCCATCCCCAAATCCCTGGAAATGGTACCTCTGGGAGACTGCAGTGCAGGAGACGAAGAATTGTGATGACATTTCTTGAAATTCTGTTGTTTACACCAGCTTTATGTCTTCCAATGAAGAAAAATTAAAACAAATTTGTATTTTCTTGATGGGACTGCTTGGAGTGGGACCTTAGGAAAGGTATTCATCATTCCACTGTGGGTGCTGGCTGACAAGGTTTAAGATTTGATAGCAAAGTGTCAGCGTTTCCAAACCAGAAGGATTATGCCCTTGAATTTTTGTGTATCTGTTTATTTAGTGTTCCCCTCATTTTGCATCCCACTCATACTTGTTTTCTTGTTTTCTTTGTGAATTATTGGTAATCTGAAATATCTCTGTTTGGACTTTCACATGGGATCAGAAGTTCAGTTTTCTCATATCCCTCTGGGGGCCAACTTCCCTAGTGGACCACATGAATTTGATATCAGAGAGGAAATTGAGAGAGACAAGATATTCTGTTGTGATGCCATGCAAGGCTGTATTTCATTTTGTATGCATGTTTTTTTTATTTACTTCTGCATTTGAACTGCATCTTCTACTCAACACTGTTTTTTATCCAAAATAAAATAAAACCTCTCCCCTCATTAAAGATGTGTTCCAGTTAAATCATGTGACTTACAGAAAAGAGTACAAAACATTGGAATTACCAGACATGCAAAGAACTGCATGCATGGCAGCGCTTCCAAATTGAAATATTGTAGCATCAGTCTGAAATAATTTACTTCAGGTTTCCCCCTCACATACATAAATTGAGGTAATGCTTGGGAAATGTATGTTGAAATTGTTCGTTTTGTTCAAATTCAAAAGCATGTTCTCCATTGTGTTCTGTCACTGACTGTAGTGTTCTCCCAGTGCGAGGATCTGAATACAAAAGGAAAAACTTAAGAGTAGTTTAATTTTCTTACTGTTTAGGGGAACCACCAAGAGTTTAATGAAAAAATAAAGAGTTTCTTATTTGATTTTTTTTACCCTGGGGACAATTCTGTTCTCATTCCTTTCGCATACATCAGAATCATGATTCTTTATTGTATTTGAAGTGCTCCTAACAGATGATTATATAATATATTTATGCTTTCCTAGAAAAAGAAAATTGTAATTTGCGATATTTTTTAACCTTTTTTTTTTGTTGTTTTTAACTTTTACAACAGCAACAGCTCTACATTGGCTCAGCCACTGGAGTTTCACAGCTTCCTTTACACCGCTGTGATGTGTATGGAAAAGCTTGTGCTGAGTGTTGCCTTGCAAGAGACCCTTACTGTGCCTGGGATGGCTCATCGTGTTCACGTTACTTCCCCACTGCTAAGAGGTAGGGACAGTTCTGGATGCCTGCATGGTTTGCTATTTGTTTTAACTGATGGTCTCAATATGACCAGAGGGCTTTGCAGATTTTTCATGGGATGGTTAACTGGAGCCCTTTCTCTTCCAAAGAAAACATCATTGTAGGAGCTACATGCTATATGAAGTCTTGGTTGATTTAAAGTGACCACTGCTACTTCTTGGGCTGGCTTAAAAAGCTCCTGTAAGAAAACATTCAGACAAGAGTTGTCTCTGAAATTAACTCCTAACTTTATATTCATTGGTAAACAGCAAAAAGAAAAAAAAAATTATTTTCTCTAAAATTAGGAGGGGGCTCAAAATCAAAATGAGATCACTACCTGCCCAAGTGAATTATCCTGCATTTTCATGAACTCTGAATCAAAAGAAATATTTCTAAAATATTTGGACATCAATAGAAACTTATCTTTTTTAGTGATATATAACATTATTGTTATTATTCGAAAGTATAACTTGTATGTGTTGATGTGTGTCCAAGTTGTTCTGCCAGATCAGAACAACCACTGTTTTACAGTCACTCTGCACTGATGCTAAAGGCTTTGCAATGCAAGAGTTGGTGGAAAGCTGACTCCACAAGTCAAAAATATCAATTTTATTAAAAATTTACAAGTCTGGTTGCCTGATCTGAAGGTTTATAGTACTAATTTCTTTGCCTCCCTTTATCTTTGAAACTCTAAAAGTATACACGCTAGTTGCTGAAGAGCTCCTGGCTATTGAAGCTGAAGTTGGGAATAACTGAATAGATAAACATTTGCAAATAGCAGACATTGGTGGAGTGTTGAGATTCCCTTGATAAATTGAGTAAAATGATAAAAAAGTGCTCACATTAAATTAAATATGCCAGACTTATCACACTTATGAAGAAACAAGGAATCCATGGGCTTATGTGCATAAGGGTTTATATGCATGAAATTAATTGCAGCAAATACTTAGTTGAGAGTGTCCGAACTTCAAATTCCAGGTTTAGATTGGTTGTTGAGGGAGATGAAATGTATAAAGGGTGAGAAGTTGAATTAGTGTCACAGACGTTTCAGATGGAGGGGATTAAAATTTTAAGGGTTGCATTACAATATATCCTAAACAAATACTGATGACAAAAGTAAAAGCTGCTCATGGAACATCAGGTTCTGTTTTTGCACCAGGAAACAAGAGTTAATCTGAGAAAAGCTTTCTGTGAAATTCTTTAATTAGTTAGAAAACAATTAAAGAGTGGAAATTGAACCCATCCCAAAAGAAGAGCCAGTCAAATTTTCTCAGCTACATGAGCTAAATTCTTATTTTTGCTGGTAGCATGGTGGCTTCTCTGGAGGAGGAAGGAAAGGAGAGGGAACAGTGTGTTTTGCAAGGACAATCTAAAAGGTTGATTTATTCTGAAAAGGTTTTAGGATTAGAGATCAGTATGGTTGAGTACTGCCTCCGAGTTCAAGGAGAAAGTAAGATCAGGAGTCGCTGAATCAGTTTTCTGCTACTTCCCTGCTACTCTTTGTTCCTGAACCTTATCCTTTCTCAGCATTCACTGGCACCCATTCCTACTGCCAGTAGATCCATAGAGCACATCATCCTGTCATTCCTCTGCTTACACTGATGGAAGAAATAGGACTCTTTGTCTTTTCCTTATCTCTCCAATTTACTGCTGTAGAGGACACTCACGTTGCTATCGGGGTAAAGTGACTGGGACCTCTTCTTACAGGGATTAAGGGGTGGGGGTTACTGGGGCCAAACTAGGTTGCACAGCTACAGAAAAACCTTGGGGTGCAGAATTTACTCTTCTAGAGGCCACTGTGAAAGAAAAAGTTAGTCCTGGGAAGCTGGGATCCTAAAAAGGCATAAGAAAAAGTTGCTGTCTCTGCACTTTCCCCCAGTTTTCCCTTGGCAGTAGCAGCAGCAGTGTAGAGGTCTGTGTTACTGGGAGAGAGGATCCTCTGTTCACCTGGTACCTGCTGTACCCACTGCCTCAAGCCAGCTCGGAATGCATCAATGACAAAATCAGCATTGCTGGAAACAGCTTAAATGTCAGCATTTTATTAATAATGGATTCTTGTAATTTTAGGCTCCAGAAATATTGGGAAAGTGGATTCCTGAGGCAATTGTACAGATGCTTTACTAATTGTTGGGTTTAGGGTTTGGGGTTTTGTTTTGTTTCTTCTTCTTTTTTTTTTGTTTTAATGAGATTTTATGAGCCTTTTTTTTTTTTTTTTTTTTTTTTTTTTTCTTTTCTTTCTTTGTGTATTTTACAAGTCTAAATGACAGTTCAGAGCTCCTGTAGTGTGACCACTTCACTTTACCCCGAGCAGATGTGTTCTGGTTCATATTTCATAAATCATCGTGTTGATACAATGGTGATATGTGCGACATTTTCCTGAGATTCCAACTAAACATTTCATTCAAACTTCGTTGACAGTAATATGAGTCTTTCCACAGACTTCTTTTCTACAAATTGTGTCCTAGAAATATACTGTGTTTCAAAATTCAGGAAGGGGTAGCAAAATGTTATGGTTCCTTATATCTTGGGTGTGATTTTGTCATTGGTAATGAGTAATATAAAGATACTGGAAATTATGATTCGTACATTTTTTTAACCATATATCAGCAGAAGATTCCTTCTTATTAAAGTGTGCTAAGATGGCCTAACTCATAATCTTAAGGAAGTTTTTATTCAGAAAAATATATAAAAATGCTCGTCCAGCTTTCTTTTTAAGAAAGAAAGCTTTTGCTGTACTTCACATAACTAATTTTAGGTTTAACATTTCTGTAGCTTTCAGTGGAAAAAAATATGGTTAAAATCTTTCAGGCAAGAGGACTCAGCTCTGCAGTTGTGCCTCTGAGAACTCTTGGTATGTGCTGATGCTGAGCTGTTAGTGAGAGCCTGTAAATAGAGCTGGTGGAGAGAAGAGAGATGGTGTGCTGCAGAACAATGGCTTTTAAAAATGTGGGCTGTTGTCACAAGGGAGTGACCAACGCGGCTTTTTACAAGGCTACTTGACTTTTGCATATCCGTTGCTGGGTACCATAATCTGAAATCGCAGCATTGTTCAACAGCCTAATCCTCTTTGTTCTCCTCTAATTTTGCAAGCCCTCAGGCTTTCTCCGATTCCTAAAGTAAAGTGCTCACACTTGAAACACATCTTTGTTTGCCTTGTTCTTTTTTTCTTTCCTTTTCATATGAAATGCTTTTCTCTGGCTCAGTTGAATTTTGTGTCACAGCTATTTAAATAAAACTAGGAGCAGACAAAGAGGGAACAACACATGCAAAACAAAACTGTATTAAAAAGCTCTCTTCTATGAAATACAACGTTTGTTTTTAGCACAGATCAATATGTTTTTCAAAAGAGCCAGTAGAATTCAAACTGGGGGAAGAATATACTGTGTTAAAAAGACATGCAATCAAAGGTAGAATTCAGACTTAAGCTACAAAAGATAGACTAAATGACATTTCAAAATCTTCCTTTTCAAGTTTTTATTTTGTTTATTCTAAAGACAAAACCATTTGCAACAGTTTTGTAAACGGTTTTATCAGAAATGTTTTGGTGAAACCCATGGTGGCTGAGATGATCTATGCTTTTTAATTTAGATTTTGCAGAAAATACAGCACTTCAGCTTTCTTTCAAAGCCACCCATCCTAACATTTCATCTATCTAAAAGATGCTCCAGTACTCAAAGTATTCTGTACTTGCACAAATGTGTACTTTTGATGCATGTTAAACTCTACGGTGTATATTTTAATCCTTCAGCAGTCTCTGTAAATGTGAATCAAATAATGAATTTATTTGTGCCCAGTATTGCCCACACAGTTAAAATAAACTTCATCGTTTATTTTATTTGGTATTTATTTAAAACTAATAATTAGCATTAAATTTATTTATTTATTCAGTATCTCAGTGCCAGAGGTATATATTTACCAGTTTTTGAAGACTTCACCTGTAAGAGTAAAGCCGATTCTACAAAATGATAATGCACAGAATATAGCAGTAGCAATATGATTTCCTTCCTAGTGTTGTTTAGATGCGCTTGTGACCTCTGTAATTATGTAAATGTTCCATTCGTTGCAGTTGAGCACTGAGAAGGGCACTAACAGATTTCAAATGTGATCTTTGCAGACGCACCAGACGACAAGACATCCGAAATGGGGACCCACTCACCCACTGCTCAGACCTGCAGCATCACGGTGAGTTATGGGCACCACTGAAGGGCAGCTAATTTGTCTGTAATTAATTTACAGACTGTGAAAGAGTAGAGTAGGAAGCATGTGAATGATTTGTTGGTGAAATTGTTTCGAACATCTGCGAAAGATGAATATAATAAATACATCATTATCCCAATTCAGATAGCTTACAATGGCCTGGATCAGACACTAAAGTCTATTTGGGTTTTTTTTTGGTTTTGTTTTCCCCAGATAAACAGTTTAAGAATTTTAATTTTCCTGCTTCTCTTCCCTGATAATACCATGCCATCACATTAGGTATGTTATATCAGAAAAGATTCGTATTTCCATCATGACATCAAGAAATATGTCCATGTTGCTTTACATAGTTTGCATAAGATGATAACCAAATGTATTTGTAACTATCTTGGCAAAATGTGGAGTGACCTTTGTTGTAGGTATCACACTAAAAGCTCTGAAGTTCAGGATGTCCTTGCAGCAGGCATGTCCCATGTGCTTTCAGTATGGGTTTTCTTAGACATATTTTGGTTTGCTTTTTTGTCAGCTGTTTCATTTTCACAGTGTAATGATCAGATTCCTTTCTTGACTTGTTTGACTGACAGACTTCTCACAGTTACTAATTTGTTGCCAAACTTTTCAGAAGACCATCACTCAGAAAATTAAAAATGTCCATATTGGTATAAGTGAAGGGATTACTTAGGCAATACTTCCCTCTGCTGGAAAAAAGTGATTCCTTGTGATTGTGGCACGTCTACAGGAACTTTTCACACAGTATATTCTGAGTTTGAAGGAAATCACAAGGATCATCGAATCCAGCCCTTAACTGAGTGGCCCATACAGGGATCCTAAACCCTTCAACCATGGTGTTACTAGCACCATGCTTCAACCAGCTGAGCTAATCTCAGGGTTAAACCACTGGGAAAAATAAGGAGGTGACTGAAAATGGAGATACCTCAAAACCCTCTTGTCCTTTCAGTCCACATAATAGCAAAAATTATGAATAGTCCAAAATTGTACTTTTGTGTTAGCTGTAACTCACTACCAATATGTTTCACTAATTGCTTTTTCTATCTTCCTTTCAATCATTTGAAACTCACAGCTAACATTACTATAGCTTTTCTTTTTACTTCTGATTGTCAGCTTGGGCCAAGTTACTCAGAGGGAAAAAGGGGTTTTAAAAGTGCTTGAATAGACTGTGGTCAGTATGTAATTGTCACATTTTGAGAACTCATGAATGTTCAACTAGTTTAGTTTTTGAGCTAGTCAGTTGTCACTAGGAGAAAGCTCACAAATTTCCCATTGCATAATACTTACACAGTGGAGATAAGACCATCCTTATGTTGAGACTGAGATTTTCAGTTCCACAATAGGAAAACTTCACCAGGCACTAAACATTGATTTTAATACCAGCAGAAGCATTTCTTAGCTTTACCTTTTTACTCTCTGAATATTTCACTCCTGAGCAAAACTTTGAACTGGTCTACCACATGTATGTTCATTTTAATGTTCTCTAGCCTTTGCTAGCTGTGCTTTATAAACTGCAGGTCTGTTCTTTATTTTCATAGATGAAAAAAGCATTTCAAAACACTTTTTTTTTTTTTTTATATGTTCCTGTATTTTTGTATATTTGTCTGAAAAAGATATGTTCTGTCCAAAGCAAAGAGAGTAATCCAGTTTTGCAGTAATCCAGAAATGCAGTTTTTTTAAATTACAACAATTATGAGAACTCAAGGTCTGTACAAAGATATGATATGGCAGACCTGATCACAAAGGCCTTTAAAACAGCTTTGCCAAAATGAGGAGAGCAAGTACAAAGCAAGATACTGAATGTGTTACTTAATGGGGAAAAGAAGACAGCATTAGAAGGATCAGTAAGTTACAAAAAATACTGAGGGAATGCAGTGCTGAATCCTAGACTTGAAGGATGGACTGTCAAAGTGCTTAACAAATGGTTTAGATTGGTCATGAGAGAAATTTTCTCTGAATCATTTGACTTGTAAATCTAATACATTTTCCTATATTTACTTGTCCTTTACACATGATCATACATAGTACAGATGACTGCATGGCCTATAAACTTCCTATGCCAATTCATGCTGATTTTTTTTTCCTTGTTTGTAATTAGTAGTTCCCTGGACAACAGATGAAGAATTGGGTTTGTCTATAGGCAAAAAAAAAAGCTTCAGAAATCATTTACTATGCGTCTACACATTCATTTGCAGGAAGTGCCAATTTATTCTCCATGTGAACCAAAAATCATGAATCAAGAATGATCTCTTAATGTATATCTCACTTTTAAAGACATTGCAAAAACCAAATTTGCAATCAGTCTGAAGCAATAATATTTTAATTAGGTTTACATAGCTTTTTCAGTTGCTCTTTGGTGTAAATGCAGAAGAAGTATAAAATGACTACACAGCAACATTAGAGGGAGCTGAGGATCCTTCACTGTCATCTGTTTGCCCAGACATTAATGTTTAAATCTAAAAGCATGGTCATCTTTGTGGCAGCTAGAGGACAATTTTTGTTTAAGTGTGACATACTAGTGCTATCAAGAAATTATCAAGTTCAGGATTTTTTGAAGAAGAATTTGTTAAAGAAGAGACACTTCTTTTTTACATGATTTATCCCAGAGGAAGTTCAAAGAATCACTCTGAATTAAACTGTATTGTGAGATTCATTCATCTGCAAAGCAATCTTGGTATAAGTACTTAGCCTTTCATACTTCTTCGCTTATGTCAGAAATTATGTACTTAAAGGGTATTTATCAGGGTAGTAAACTGATACTGCTGTTGGGTTCATTTTGGGAATTGCTGCTCTCAGACAGGATTTTGGGCTGAATTTCATTACCAACTTCATGACTTCTATAGTTTTCTAATTCCTCCAGCTGCTTTTCTGAACGTTGTAGACTTTCATTCTTCCTTCCAGTCTCTTCAGCTTCTCAGTCCCAAAGCTGCACTCTGATCCTGTGATTATTCCATCACTGCTTACTTTCTTGCACTCCACGTGCTAAATATTACATGAACTTTATAGCCATTTCTGGACCTGCCTTCTGCTCCTTCAAATCATGGAAATGGAAATCGAAGAATCTCTAAAATGCTTCTTCTCTCATTGCGTGTTTGTCACCCATATTGTATTTTCTGCAGCTGTGAAGAAATTTAAAGAGCACTTCACCCACTTTCTGTGGTGTTCTCTAACACACTAGAATGTCATAGACCAGATCCAAGGAAACAGAAGTTTGAAATGGTGTCAGAGTGCACAGTTTCTCAAAAAACTCGTGACTAGCTTCTTAGATACTAAGAACATCCTAGGTACCTAAGTTTTCCAGCAGAAACTTCTCTATATACTTACAAACATGCTACTACTCATAGGCTGTAGAACTTTTACCAAAGAAAGGCCTGGTTTTGTCCTTTATACTGATATTTAGGATTTAGAAAACTACCTCCCTTGGATCTAATGAGAACAGTGTAACATGTGCTCTGCCCCTATGTAATTCACTTGAACTAAGCCATGTTCAGGAAAATATGATGAAGTGGTGCTGCAAGCCCCCTAATGAGCAATCTGCTGGTTAAATAATCTTTTTAGGACTCTGGAGATGAGGACCCAAAGTTCACTTAGGCTTAGAAATTTGACTTGATATTCCTACTTCCAATACAAACACCCAAACTGTTGGATTGCTGTTGTCAAAGTTGGGACATTCTGCAATCACGATTCAGGGAGCCTGGGAGAGGAATCGAGACACAGCGTGCATCCTAGGGTGAAATTCCTGTGTTTCCATCCTTTATTATGGAAGCCAGTAAATCACTGTTTCACAGAAACACATGGCTGGAGCAGTAACAAGTGTGTCCCAGTCTATAAAAGGGGATATTTTCTAGTAAGTGTCTTATGCTGCAGGCCTGTATGTGCTGTCTGTTGTGAATCCCAGTTCAGTTATCGAACAGCTTCTCTCTGACTGTGTGAGGATATCTGACTGCCTGCTCAGCCATGTGAATTTTGTTCCTTAATTAGAGCACCTAACTCGGAACAGAAGAGTTCAGTTCATCAGTCAGCCATTCACAGTGTTAAATCTGGACCCATCAGTTATCAGACTATCAGTTACCAGTTATCATTCGCATTTCCAATCTTTATCTTACCACTTCTAATTATGTTCAGTTAATCTCTTCACATATTTCCAGTTCCTCTGTTTCAATGACACTAATTCACCTGTGCTCCATCTCAGACCTCACCACCTTGGCTATGCTCTATTCCAGCTGTCTTACCCTTCTCTTGCTCCTTCGCTTTCTAATTCATTCCTCCACTGCTCCCTATCTTCCTGACAGAAGCTATACTGACATTCTTCATGGGAATGTGGTTTCTGAGAGATGTCATAACAGTTGTTTCACTTGGTTTTTAAAAGAACACCCCACTCGCTTAAAAGGTCCATAATTCAGCAGAGGAAGGCAAGCAAACCCATTTCCTATTTGTTTAGTGTAATAGGCCATTTGATGTTTTCTGAGAACTGGGCAAGCATCAGTCTTTATTCTGCTCCACATCCCTTCTGCCGTCCTCTCAGGGCTGAAAGTCATTATTGAAAGGCATTTGATTCTGTGCCAGCGTAAGCCAGGAGCTCAATTTTACTTTTACCTTTGTCGCAGTCATCTAACAGTTTGTGTTTGCTAAACAACATGGCCAGTATGAGAAAGGCACAGTTGAGAGCAAACAAAACTGGACAAAGGATTTCTCTGACGGGGTTTTAAATAGACATAATTTTCCTGTTAGAACATATCAAAACTAGTTCCTTAAAGATTTCCAGTGCTAAAGATCAAACGTGAAAAATTGAAAGAAAGGCAAAGAATGGCAAGGAGTCAGGAAACCCCATGAGATCAACACAGTGTTAAATAGCCTACCAAACCCTTCCTCCTCATCTACTCTGCAGGATTATTGTTTCCACTTAAGTCCATACCAGCATTTTAAAGAGGTAAGGTGGAGAGTTGAAACATGATGCCTTAAAGCCTCTGTGGTATTGGAGAAGAATCAAATACCATATAAGTCCTATAGCTATGTGATATTTCCAGAAAGTTGATGAATATCTTGAAACATTGTTGTTACAAAAGGAAGTAATTTATTTAACTTTCTTTTTCCCCTCCCATAATGTCTGGTTTATTAACCTCATTACATTTCCATAAATTATATCAGTATGAGGGGAAATGATTAATTGAAAATCGTTTCCTCAAAAACATCATTCCTGGTCATTAACAGCTTCAGCAAACTGCAATGCCATATAATCTAAACACATTATTCTACTTTTAAATAGCCTCATGTTTTATTACTTTGCTCTAAAGTATTATGACCATAGAGCCCAGGAGGCATCATTACAAACATTCTACAACTACACCCTGAGTTTTCTCATTGCATACAGTTTGCTATTAAAAATTCTTGTCGTGTCCAAGATGTTTTCCTTGATGAATAATAATGAGGCTTACACAAAACTTCACAATTAAATTCATTAATTTCACATATTGAGATGTTAACAGCTGTTAGGATTTAAAATACAATTAAAAAAACCCACTAAACCAACAAACCTACTACCATGGGTCCTTACAAAGATAGAGGTGTTGATGCATACTTTTCAAATGGTATACTGATATGGGAAAAGTTTTTTTTAAGTTTTTATCTTTAAACACTTTAAGGGAGACCAAATTCTAAACAAAAAAATTTACTTAATAATTAAGAGTTAGTTTCCTGGTAATTTAATTTTGTTTTGTTTTGGTTTTTTTTTTCATGCTTTACAGATAACCCAAGTGGTCAGACTCTGGAGGAGAAGATTATCTATGGAGTAGAGAATAGCAGCACTTTCCTTGAGTGCAGTCCAAAATCTCAGCGTGCCGTAGTCTACTGGCAATTCCAGAAGCAAAATGATGATCGCAAAGAAGAGGTACAGTAGAAAAAAAAATAGAGAGATGCAACTAATTTTCTCTATAAAGATACACTTCAATCTGAGTCCTTCCCAGAATAATTTTAGTAGAGCAGAATTTCTCTGGAATATTATAATTCCCATTTTTCTTCAGCATATTCCCACTCTTATTACCATAAAATCCTGTAAGCTCCCTAATAGGTTTTACAGATTGTTACAGCAGAAAACATTCATATCCTCTCCTTGCTCAGACTCCCTGCAAAACACACTGGTTTGCATCAGAGATCCCAGAAACAAAAAAACGTAGTGTGCTATCTAAGTGTCGACTGAAACATCCTACAAAGATTATATGAACTGAAATATCACAAAGGCCTTAAAATCACCTTTGAGAAAAAGCTTAACTGCATTCACCCAATTATACTGTTTGACTGAAGTGCAGTCTGGCAGGAGCATCCCATGTGCTGTGTGCTCTAAGACTTTATTGCTGATAACACAGAGTCAGAATGAAGAACTGAGAACTGTAGCGGACACAAGAGTATGAAAAATTGTACTTTTTTTTTCATCAAAAGCAGTATTCATAGAGGGAAAAACACTGAGTTGTAAAGCTTATACTTTATTTTTCTCCTTTTCTTGTCACCAATATTCTTACATTATTAATTATCCAAGTTTTCAAGTCATATCAAGCCAGGTCACGCATATTTTTGAGAGTATAATCTACTCGGGTAGGTAGGGAGGTCAAGCTAGGAAACAAAAACTTGTTTGTTCCATTGAAGTATTTTTAAATATGTATATATATTCAAAGCATGTTCTGAATAGTTACTTTAGCTGTTTTAAATATTTTTGTTCTGTTTGCATAAGTAGTAAATTATTAAGAATTTATTCTTAGTGAGAGAGCAGCAAACTGGTTTGTGCCCTTTCTGTCTACAGCAGCATGTGCATTCAGAAAATGAAGTTACATTCTAGATATTAATTAATTCAGAAAAAAAAGTATTTTGAACAGCTGCTTTTTGAATATTAAAATTTTGAGATTTAATCCTTAATTGCTTGTTTGTAAATTTTCCACTTATGCAGAACCCACTTCTATCCATAAGGGCTCTTGCAATAAGGCACAACCGGAAGACAAGGAACCTTTCCTGCAAATGGATCTAGGTTTGACTGAAAGATAATGGTGAATGTGGCCTCAGTAATACAGCCAAATGAATCCATGTTGACTCTGCTCATTACAGGCTCAGATCTTCCATAATCTTTCCAGCAATTCCATCTGACAGAGTTGAAACAGATCTTTGTTCAGCAGCAGTAATTACTAAGGAGTAAATTCCTAATCCCCCAAACTCTTGGCAGTATATAAGTTTTTCCAGAATATTTGAGCCTTTCATAATTACAAATGACTGGCAAAGGGTTTTCCTTTTTTGTGGGTTTGGGAATTCTTGGCCAAGTTTTACCAGTTACAAGGAGCAGTAATAAAGAAGTAGCATGGTTAGAGGATAATGTGGCACATACATGAAAAATAACTGTTGAAATTACCACTTTTTCCCAATACAGATAAAAGTGGATGATCACGTGATCCGGACAGAACAGGGCCTGTTGCTACGAAGTCTTCACCGGAGGGACTCTGGTGTTTATTTTTGTCATGCTGTGGAGCACGGCTTCATGCAAACCTTGCTCAAGGTGACCCTTGAAGTGATCGATAATGAGCACCTGGAAGAGCTGCTCCATAAAGAAGAAGACGGTGATGGCTCCAAGACCAAGGATGCGACCAACAGCATGACCCCCAGCCAAAAGATCTGGTACAGAGACTTCATGCAGTTGATCAACCACCCCAATCTCAACACAATGGATGAGTTCTGTGAGCAGGTTTGGAAAAGAGACCGCAAACAACGCCGGCAAAGGCCTGCCAATGCGCAGGTGAACACAAATAAGTGGAAGCACCTACAAGAGAATAAAAAAGGTAGAAACAGGAGGACCCATGAATTTGAGAGGGCACCACGTAGTGTCTGAGCTACATTACCTCTAGAAACATCATCCAAGTAGAAACTTGTATAGACAGATAACTGGAAAAAAATGCAATATTCATGAACCTTTTCATGGCATTATGTGGATGTTTACAAGAGTGGAAAGGTCAAACAGTTTCCACTAGGTTTAAATAAAATCCATTTCTAACTTTCCTAGCAATTCCTTCCTCTCTGCTCTAAGACCAGAACGACCGGAGTTTCAAGGATGATAACTCACCTGGACCTAGCTGACTGCTCAAAAACTTCTGCAAGTATTCAGCAGGCAAGTTTTGCTTTCTCTTTTGACAGAGATATAAACAAAATGCTGTATTTCATGCTGTCATCTTACAGAAAAGAAAAACTAGCCCCACCTTTCATCAGCAGCACTACCATTTCTAGACTTATATAAAACTGCATGAACTCATTAAGCTGATGAACGTCTAAACACGTGATTGGACACAAGGATTTTGTTCTTGTTTTGTCTACCAGTTCTCCTGTTTATATGTGCTAGAAGAGGAAAAACAATACTGAATGAGATTGATTGTGGAAACCTGAACAACATAAGCCATCCATCATCTGGAAGAAAACAAAAATGTGGAGTACACTGGCCTACTACTGATGACTTCTTTCAGCTTTGATCTAAAGATGTATTTTATTAAAAGTATAATTTAAATGTACCATGAAAAAATATGCAGCAAACATTAGCTCCTTTCTAAAATAGATTAGATGTTTTGTCTTAGAAATACTGTACTTTCTAATTATTGGTTTAGATGAAAAAAAGACAACTTCCAATTATGAGCTGCTTTACTCTTTTGTTTGGGAAAACTTCCAGGGGAGCTGGTCACACTGCAGTTAACCTCCTCCCCTGTCAGTAATCTATATGACATGTAACTTCAAAGCAATTTTAAAACTAAGCTATTTTAACATGAAAGTCACTGTATAGCATGGAAGTATTCTGCATTCTGTTTTTCTAAGTATGGTATTTGAAATTATTCAACTTGTATAATACCTTCCTATAGATTGAACCAATGAAGAGGAGAGCATTGATTTTCAGTTGTATATTTTTTTTTTTAATTAAAAAAACAAATAGCATTAAAATACCATCTGCTAATTACACTCTTGCTTTCTTGGTTCGTTTTTGTGAATGCTAATATTTAAATACTGATGCTCATAGACTGTCATACATCCATGAGCAAAGCTCACATTCAGTTTAAAGAGTTGTGTTCCCAGCTCTATGGTAGAAATCTGTCCACACTACTGACTCTCAGTTCTCCATTCCTTCTGTGGGCCAGGTCACCAAAATGCAAAGAAACAACACTAAGCCACATGAATAACAACCCCAAAGCCAGCTCCCCATTTTAAGATCTGAGGGACAGTTTTATCTGTGGGTGTAATCTGCTGAAGTAGTAAATTGGTGAAGTTCAGCTTAAGACTAGTTTATACTAACAGAAAATTTGGTCCTGCACTTCTGTCTTATTCTGTATACAGGAGAGCAGCAGGGTAAAACAATGTACTTGCATCATGAGTGTCAGTTAAGTAGTGGATTTATTCACCTCAGCACAGATGTGCCTTTGGTCCCCAGTTCTATGGTGTCCAGTTCTTTTGAGATCATCTTTCTCCAGCCTCTCATATTTACCTTGGTAGAGTCTGTAAATGACATAATTTCAAGTAATGTCATTGTGGGGAAAATTACTAGAGCAAAATCCTTAGTTTGCTAAAGGAGCTTTTATATAAAAGTGTGTCTGCACTGATGACTGATCTGTTTTGTTGTTATTCACTCTGTGGTATTTAATTTATCAATTTATTGCTACACTATCAATCAGCCTTATCAGATACAGTATAACACAACTGCTGTGACAGCATCTGTCACAATGTGCCCCAGTCTCCTTGCCACTCACTAATTCAAGTATCCTGCTTAGGGAAGCCTTGGCTTCTTGCCTCCCTAGAAATTGGATTTTCACTAACATCCGAGTTACTTCAGTCCCCTTTGAATCCTTTGGAGGGGATGAACTTGCAAGATTTTTTTGTCATTTATATCTTCAGAAAAAAAAAAAATCATTGAATAGAGTAGGACAAGGCTGTAGGGCCATGATTGAAGAAAGCACTTGGGAATTTATTTTTCAAGCAGCTTTAAGTCTTTCTCATGTTTAACCTGACTCTTGTGAACTTCAGTACGCTGTTAAATTCCCATTATTTCATGGTGTGCTGAATATGGATGAATTAAAACATATGCCCAGCTATGTGCTTTTCTATGCAGGAGTATTAATTTTTCAGCTCAGCTTATGGTTAATTTCTGAGCACTGTTGTCAAATGAATGATTTAATTTTAATCACAGAACATTTTTTAGCCTTTTATGAAGGGCTATTTTGTACCATCTAGTTACTACAATACTCTTTCTTACAAAAGGAAACAGTTTTAAAATGAAACTCAGAGAATTCAGTGGGAAAAATACAGATTGATTTCAATAGACCCCAAATCACTTTGTTTCCTTTTTTAGAGATTCATGGAATTGCTGTGTAACTTTTTTTTCTCTTCCATGTTCATAGCAACTGGTTCTATAACAACTTGTTACAAAAAAATCGAACCAAAACCAACCTCTTTCACAATGCGTGAAGAGGAAACAAGTCAGACTTCTAAGATATGTTTTTCTATACTGAGAAAGATAATCTGTGGGAAAAAAATTACAGAAGATGCAGTATTTTTACCATGACCTGGCAGTCTCATTGAACAATTGATATGATCGTATCTTACAAACTTCAACCCAATCCTCACTGACATGAGTAGTCTTGTTTAAGTCTTTGTATTTGTTTATATAAAGAAGAGGGCAAAAGATCAAGCCAACAGTGGAAATTCTTGATTTTAAGTTCATATTATGGTCAAGTTATAACAACATTTAATACTGATGTGAAATGAACTTTTTTTCAGAGCACAGGCCTTAATTCATGTATAGAAAGATGCCCTGCAGCTTCAGTAAGATTCATACCCCCATTTATGTCATTATTGTTTAAAGCAACATAAAGTTGGAAAATAAAGGTTAAAATGGTATTTCTGTAAATGGCCAATAAAACCCTCTAAACTTCTAGTTACAGACTTTAGAAAAAGTAAGTAAAAAGTTGTGTTTAAGCTGGAGAGAAATAAAGGATTTCATTTATAACCAGAAAGATCTATTTTCATTTGTTTTAAGATATCCATCTGTAAGGAACAAAAATATATTGAATCTTATTCTTACTCATCTGTGCTTTGCACTTGCACAGATCACTGAAATGGGAATTTGTTCAATGGCTCCTAAAAACTGTATGGTTATGTTAAACTATAACATCAAACTGAGAAAATGTGCATCTTTGCAAAACAAAGTTAAATCTTCATGACCCAATAAATTCACTATGTAAAAAAAATTAAATTAAATGCATGTGAATGCGCATTTACTGTTCCTTTTTATGTATTATTTAGTGAATATCAATGGTATGTGTTTAATAGTTCAGTTTTTGCTACCTACACATTAGTCAAAAGAGGTGTAAATATTTTTGGCTAGATAAGGAGGTACAGTGTAAAGTACTGTTATCTAGAGGTACTCCATTTCGGTGTGTTCAACAAAATACTAAAATGCAAGATTTTGCCACACAAGTGATAAGGTGGTTTATTTGCTATATCAGTGTCGGAGTTGTGCGATTATTCTTTAAACGCATTCATCACTGGGTAGTAAATAATTCCACTTCTGTATTTATCACTTCAATTCAGATGGGAACTAGAAAACTGGAGAGAAAGTGTAATGAAACTGCTGCTGTAAATTATTTCTTTTAGCATGTATTCAGTTGTTAAATAAACATTTCTTCCAAATATTTGAAGTTCAGTGTCTTGACTGTTTACACGGAAATGTGCCCTGTAACCTTCATGAGCATATGGAGTGCATTGTTGCCAATATAATGCTATCAATGTGTATGAGCTCTGTTTATTAGGCCAGAAGGATTGCTATTTTTTATTAATGGCTTTTTTTGTTTCTTTTTTGAAGACTGCAAACTAATAAGCCCAAAATGAAAGGCATGAACCTATCTTCAGCCTATCTTTTGGCACAACTGCTGAGCTTGTGCAGATAAAGCCACGCATATGCACACCCCGATTCTCCACTCTGCCCATGAACGAAACTGTAAATCAGCCTGGAAGCCGTGTGAATATCAGCAAGTTGCTGTACTTGATGAAATTTCACTCTGCAATGCTAATGGCTTAGGACAGCTATGCTGCTTCCCTTTGGAAACTGGCTTGCACAGAAAGCAAGTGGAATAAATCAGGTTCTGTCTGTTACCAACATACCCTTGTATCCTTTGGTAAACTTAGCAGCTGTTTGGAAGTGCTAAGGGGCTCTATCTAAAAGTAATATGCCATGGCACTAAGCGTTGTGCAAACAGCTAATAAGACAAATGCTGTCCTGCAAAGCATGAAGTTTAAATACACCAGAACAGAAGTGGAGGAAGGAAAGTATCATTATTTCCATTTGGCACATACAGAACTGAAGAAACAACCAGTAGTACTGAGCCATCACTAATCCATTCAGCCTCACCCATGCTCCTTCCTGTTGAGCAAGGGTAGAGGAGTCTGGTTCAAAAGGATGCTGTAAGGATATTTTATGGTTACTACTGTTTTCTGAAAATTAAAATAAACCCTCAGCAGCAGACAAGCAACTCAGTGGGTTACAAAGGATGCAGCAAATACAAAAAGGATGAAATTAATATGGCAAGCAATGAATCCACTAATTGAAAAAGCAGTAATTTTGTATTTCTGTGTCGACTGCATGGCTTATAAATTCTCACAGAGGAAGACCCTTGTTCATGGATGCAGCCACACTGTGTCCGTTGCTAGAATTCCCTGCAGAAGCACAGCTAAAATGAGTGTCCTGTTACTACTCAGGAACGTACAATGCCTGGGGACCACCTTCAATGACAATGAGTGGAAAGAAAGAAGAAACATTTTGGATTTTATGTTTATTTGTTCTTATATACAAATGCATAGCTAGGTAGATATACATTTAAACAGCCAGCTTTCACTGAGATTAAATCCTCTTTTCCCTGAAGTATTTGAAGCTCTAGATGTAATTTTAGTACATCTCTGAGTATGTTTGGTGGCTTCAGCTATAAATTGTTATAAATGTTTCCTCTGTGAAGACTGAAACACACTATTCTGTTTCCTTGCAGGTCACATTCACTGAGCTCCCAATCAAATATCCATTTAATGGCAGGCAAAGTTGTGATGGTTTTTTTCCAAAGCATAAAACAAAGGGACTATTATCCCTAGAATGCTCAGTAACAGGATACAAGCAGATCAGAGTATTAGTGACTCAGCCAGTTTCTTTGCTCCCCATAAATACTTGTGTGAAAGTTTGGAGGAGCTTCATAGAAAAACTAGAAACTGTGGAGAAGATGCCTTTTTGGGACCTTTTGGCCTGGAATTTATAAAAGATTGACATTTTGGAGAACTTCAGGATGATCTGAGCTAAATCCCAAAGCTCTAGTAAAGCAATATCCAAACTGAAAAAGTTTCGCTTAGGTTAAAAAAGCAAACTTCCTTTGTCTCTGAGCAGTTTTTCACCCTCTCAGGAAATGGGTTTCCACTTTCCACAAGTGAATATTAACCCAAAGAAGTCATTATATGGTTTCTACAGTCCTTGTTGAAGGTTACTCTCTTCTTCAACACACCTGGGGAACCCCATTTCTGATGACCAGCCCTCCTTGAGCTGCTTTTGTGGGCAGATGTTCCAGTCAACCTATCATGCCATCTAGTCTTGTGACATAGGTTAGTACTAGGCCTAAAAATGTCCAGTTCTCATCCACAGCTATAAAATCAGGCCTTGGTGGGCAGCAAAAACCTCATTGAACTATGAGGTACCATGCAAGAAGATTCCTGTCAGGGGGTTTTAAGGGATGAAAAGTTTCCGTCTGGGGGCAGTAAGGGGTCTCTGAGGGCAGGACCTGCCAGCCAGCTCCTGATCCCTACGTCCAGGACAAGGCAGGCAAGGGAACAGCTGGCACAGCTCCAGTCCCTGTCTTCAGGCACATACCCTGTGCATTAGCCCACAGGTGGATCTGGCTTGGCACAGCCCATGGGCAGGATTGTGTGGGATTGGAGATGGAATCCTGCAGCCTCTCTGGGGCAGACGCTGAGTGCCAGGGGCTGTAAGCAGGGTGGGATGAGCCCTGGAGTGGGCAGGGTCATTAGGGCTCCCAAGTGCAATCAGGTGAACTTGGTGTTTGCTGCCAAGGAAGCTCAAACACCATTCCTGAATTGCTTTTAATCACCTGAGGTCACTTGTCTTCCACATTTAGAATCAGTTCTCTGCCTTCTGAAAGCCTATGATAAACCAACAGTACTACAACAGCACAACTTTCTTCCAGTTTGATTGGTCCAGTTTAGTTGATGTTGAAATAAAAAAGTAAAAAGTATACACCAAACAGTTATTAAGAATTAATGTGCACAGGATTATAACACTTTTTCTTTAATCAGAGAAGACCTCATGAAGATAAAGATCTGGCCTTCTCCCCACACGTGAGCCTGCCAGGTCTGCCTGTGCACAACCACATTCCACGGAACTGCATCTGAGGCACTTGGGATGGGTTTTGAAGGGTGAATCTGATTTCGTGAACAAGCTCAACAGTTTTTCAGGACATTCCACCTTACAGCCTGGTGTAAATAAAATCTGATGGTCTGCCCTGGGAACAAACTCTTCCTTACACCTCTCAACACGGGGTATCCCTACAGCCTGTACTACTTTTTTGTTTATCCAAATATATTGTATTCATTTCTCTGTGAGTTTCATGGTCATCATTTCTTGTAAGCATGTTAACATGAATTATGATTGTTTATGCAGAGGCAGATGGAGATGCATGTTTCTGCACAGAAAAAGGATAAAAAGACCGTGGTAATTCTGTTAGATCTACTACAACAAGTAAATATCAAATATGACTTAAACTTCTCATTTCTTGCTATAGCTGCAGGCAGGAGAGGAAAAGAGCAGACAAAAGAAATGCAGATATTTCAGCTGTGTTTTGCAATGATCTTTTCCTTAAGCCCTTAAGTTTTACATCACCTTTTTTCTGGGCTTGTAGCACTGCATAGAAAGCATACATTACTACAAACTGCTTTTGCTGAACAATGCTACATTGAATAGCTCCATAAAACAGAACAAACAGATGGACTGCGCCAGTTCCTCTGAAGAAGGCTTAACTTACCTCTTCTGCTTGTTATTTTATTATTATAGCAGGCCCAGTGTGGCTCTTTTTGTAAGGGTTTTGTCAGCACTTTTATTTTAAAGCCCTGTTTTTAGGGCTTTATAATTTTGTCTACAGGTTAAAGATTTTAAGTATCAGCTTTTGATCAACAAATAATTTTACAGTACCTTAAAATAAATTGCTAGACTCTGATCAAAATTCCATTTTGAAAACAAACCAAAAAAGATTACAACTTTAGCCATGTCAGGTAGTTGTTTTAGTGACTGCACTGCTAAAAAATTATGAGTGGGGTAAAGCTCAACGAGCATAATGAAAAGCTTCCCACCTCACTGGACTTTGTTTTTGAAACATCTGCATGCTTATCAGAGGTCCTGAATGAAACACCATCTTAAGCATATTCTTCTCTAGTTATTTGTGACTTAATCACATGTTTCTGTTCCTAAGGCATGTCCTGGGGTAGAATGTTTTCTTGCTTCATGCCTGTCTCTTCATTTAATTCGATTTTTAGTTGCTGTTGTATGTGAAGATAATATAGGCTCAACCCTTGCCCCAGTTTAACAGCTGTCTGATGTCCAGTACAGATGAAAAAGACTGCTTGTGGTGTTCTGCATTCTAGATAGCTAAGGGGAAGTGATGTTTTTTGTTCTGTGGTATTTTCAATTTAAAGGATGGAACTGATCTGGATCTGTTAGAGCACTGTGGAATTTTTCACCGTATTTCCCTTTATTAATGAAAGATGTGCACACACCACTCTTATAAACATGCCAATGCTTCTAGAAATCAGCAAGTTGTATTTTTTGTCTTTAATGCTAACCAGTATACTTAGCTAGATCCTCACCTAAATAAATAAAGCTGCGTGCTCCACCACCATCTTTGTTGACTGGAATCCATCAAACAGTCAGGATACAGAAAGGTATGAACTTCAATCCTTGTGTTATTCACTATGGCTCAAAATGTTACTCATGAAAGCTAAACAGTTTGATGCCAGTGTAAAGCAATTGAATATAACAGGGCTTCAAACTATGATAAATGTTTCACATATGTATCTGTGATTTTCACAAGCTGGAGGGGGAGAAATGGCTGAATGTAAAAAACTTAAACTACTTGTAATTAAGTCCACAGTTGCATGTCAAAATAGCAGACATAATGCAGCTGAAAAAATCTTCTTTGGACACAGAGTGGATCACAGGCACACTTGGCATATAATGTTTCTTTGTCTCCTAGAAATTCTCCTGTTTGGCATTCACTGTACTTTGACAATATGATGGCAATTGTACATACTGTTGCCTGACAGAAAAGTATTTCCGCAAATATTTGGAACTATTGTTAACACTAAATCCTTTTTTGCAGCACTTGCACCTGGAAGAAGCTGAAACCTTAAGTAAAGCTCCAGGGATACTTCCAGGTATGGTGCCATCACAAATTATAGTTTGCTAATAATGTCTGTGTAAATCAGGACAAATCTTTCTAGGACCATTAAAAGGTTAGAGGTGGTCTGTGGAAGGAAATGAAGAATACCACAACATAATATCTGGATGCTTTTTTATTGAGGAAAAAGTGAAAAAAAAAAAATTAAAATTAATACAAAACAAGAACACAAAATGCAATCTCTATTCAAGTCTCACTGTCTTCTATATTTTATTTTGTTTTATTTTTAAAATTAAAAACATTATTTTCTATTTTGTCACAAGTATGAATGTTGCTTCTATTACAAGCATTGAACATTTTTGTGTTCCTTGCAAGCCAGTTAAATACCACTAACAAAAGAAATGCTTACCAAGTCGATAAAATGGACTGCATAACTGTTAAACCTCAGCTCTTAGACCAGTTGGGTCAGTTAGATTTATCTAGTAGAACCAGCACATGTATCACAGAGGTAATGTGGTCTGTTGAGGAATACTTACTCATTTTCTCAAGGCAAGGCAGTGTACTACTATTTCCTCCCTTCAACTACCTTCCCAAAGTGGAACTTAATTTGCTAGCGCCAAGAACTTGCATCCCCAGTGCTTTATTCCAATGACTCCCACCACGTAGATGATCCTGAATGAAGCCTGCCATATTTTACCTCTGTCACTCCTTCAAGCCAGAATCTTACCCCAACACCAGAGATCTCCAAAAGGATTTATCCAAATCATCGAAATAGTATTAGAACTTCAATGCTAAAAGAATTGAAAATATGAAATATTTCCATAATAAATATAATAAGTGGTTACAATTACTGGTAACCTCTAAAGACCCAATTTTCTATTAGAAGGATAAAGTGGTACATGCACGTCCACTGGGCTCTTCCAGTTCATTTGAGTATTACAGGCATAATGAACTGCTAAAAACCAGGAAAAGTTCTTGGAAATGAGTGAAATCTGCTTCCATCGTAGCTCTTGGAAATTCCACCATTATCTTTAATGGAATGGGATCAAGACAGGATTTGCACTTCCTGCCATGAGTCACTAAAAGCAATGGCTTGAGGCATTCAACGTCAGGCTCTGTGTGGAAAACCTGCTTTAAGTGAATTAATAGAAGGAGGTGCAGAAGCAGTGCTGCATTTCTAATAACATCCAGCTGCTATAGATAAAACATGTTTTAGCCCTGATTTTGCATTTGAATTTTAGGTGTAACAGCAAGAAATGTTAATTTGAACTCCCTATTTGATTCACATAAAAGTTTACATTTCTTTTCTCACTGTGGAGTTATGTGTCAGTCTGTGGTCACTCAGAAAGGTGTCTGACAACACTTTCAACACCACACAATGACCCCTCAGATCTCTGCAGAAGATCTTGATATATGAAATAGACTTGGAGAAGAAAACTAAGGAGAACTGTCAGTTTTTCATGTAAATACCTCTAGGGAGCATAAGCTTCTAGTATTACCAAGAAGGATATTTTCACATCATAAAAAAGAGCTCAGACTGAATTTTAAGCCAACTGTTTCAAATATGGGCTTTCTTTTTTCAGCATCTTCCTGGAAATGATGCTTTATAAGAATGGATTAATATAAAAAGTACAATAGTGGTCTTAAATAATTGCTGTGTGTCATTCACTTCCATGTTTCAGAAAAGAAGAACCAGGTACCTCAGAGGAAAGTGTAAACTTCTTCAAGGGTAGTAAGGAGATAACCTGCTCACAGGGCAGCTTTGGCCTGTGCTCGTCATAAGGATGCCTTATGATTTAAGTTTTCAAAGACAGTTTTCTCTTCTCTTTCTGGAGGAAAGTGGAAATATAGGTTTCTTGGATATGTTCAGGGCTGCTCATTCAATTAGAGTTAGCCATAATCATGTTATAGCTTTGAGAAGCTGAAATAAATCTGCACCACATTAATTAGCTTGTGGGTTATTATGAAGGTACTGTCAATCAAGGTTTCCTCATGCTGGACTGAATATCTTGCTGGAAAACATGGTAAATTTCTGTATTATTTTTATGAAGTATGTGTGTCTTTATCTGTTTCATCAGATAAATGGTGGTTTAGGCTGTGTATTAGTAAAAACGTCTTCACCAAATGGGTTGTCAGGATTCAGAACAGCCTTCAGAGCAAAGTGGTTGAGTCATCATCCCTGGAGTTATTTAAAAGACTTGTAGATGTTGTGATTAGGGACATGGTTTAGTGGTAGACTTGGCAGGGTTTGGTTTACAGTTGGACTTGACAAAAGATATTTTCCAACCTAAATTATTCTACAATTCTATGAATTCTAAATTGTAATCCTTCTCTATTAGGGCACAAGAATTAATCCTTATTATATCTTTGTAACATAAGAGCATGATGAACACGTGTGCTGAATCAGACCAGAAGTCTGTCTTGCCTAACAACCTGTCTGAAACACTGATTGAAAGTCAATGTGCATGTAAGACTATAACAAAAAAAAGCAAGTACACTGATCATTCCCCAGAATAACCTCCTGGCTTTCAACTGTTTGATATCTGATAAATTCTTAAAATGCCAACCCTTTAGTTTTACTGGGACAGTCCTTGAGTAATCCATCTGAAGTCATCCTCTGTTTGCCTCCTTGAAATTATTACATTAGAAGATTCACTCTGGCATTGTTTTCTACCACACACACAAGTAGTTCCAAAATCTAATTTCTTCTGAAGTTTGCTAATTGCACTCTGTCTGTCTGATATTCTCTATGTTATTCTGCTTAGGTTAAATGATAATTTGATTCTTGTTTTAGCATTAATAATGTTTGCTGTAGTTTAACAACTGTTCTTCTTCAAATTGAATAATCTGATTCTTAAATATATGACCCTAAGGTACACTCTATACGCCACATTGAGAAGTGTTTTGCAGGTAAATAGATAGCTAAACTATCAGATATTAAGGGATAACAGATATTTTAAACTCCTATGTAGCATTCAGTGCTAGCTTTTATAACTAATATATAATTACATATATATATAATATATGTAACATATATATGTTATAGAACTTATGTATTATATAATATGGTATATATAATATATAGTTTTATAACTATAACTAATATACTGATGTATATTGTAAGATTGTAAAAAGACTTATGAATTACAATATTTAATCATACAACACACAAGTAAGAAAATGACCTGTACCAAAACAGTAATTACAAGCTAAAGCAAGAAAGAGCAAGTCAATACAATAGTCAGCTGGAAAGAACCACCAGACAGTACTGAGATACTATTGATTAGTCTAATGATTGCTTTATCACAACAGCTAACGAGCTATTGCTGAGCATTGTTTTATGAAATGTCAAAGACATTTTCACTGACGAATGTGAGAAAACCAATTGCACAGCTGAAACTGTGTAGAACAATGCAAAAAGCAGGATTATACTTCTTCTATCATTATCCATTTTATTTTTATAAGCATGATGGGAAACCAATTATGATGACAGCTGTGATAAGTCTTCCTTAAAAATTGTACTGATTATGTCTTGTTTCAGATTACCCATTTGAGGAATAAATAGAAAGAAAAATAAACCTGATCCTACATGCACAGTGCAGCCTAGTGTCTTCCTAATTCACTCTAACAGCTCCTTACAAACAACTGAATTCAGTGAATAATCAAATTAAAACTGTATAAGTAGAAACTTTGTTTCTGGGAGCATGATTTAAATCAAAGGTAAAATTGGGATTATTTTATGTTGCT
This sequence comes from Corvus hawaiiensis, assembly GCF_020740725.1. Classification (NCBI taxonomy): domain Eukaryota; kingdom Metazoa; phylum Chordata; class Aves; order Passeriformes; family Corvidae; genus Corvus; species Corvus hawaiiensis. Next base: position 71,230,175 of record NC_063216.1, on the reverse strand, counting down.
TATTATAGGCATTGTTCTTCCTACCTATGTAACTTCCAAAATACCTTTAGGGAATCATTATTTTACATATGAGCTTGTGTGTTTTCCATGATGGGGCGAAGGTTGCAGTGGTTGTCGGTGTATATATGTGAACATTTAGCACATTGCCCACAACCAGAATTTGGGATTGGAATGGAATAACAGATGACTGAAAGAGGAAAGACATCTGTATATATTTGAAATCACTGTGATTATTTATCTTGGCGTTTGTTCATAACTAGTAGATTAAAAGTACCTCTTCCATAAAAAGTCAAATAATTTTTTAAACTAAATTGAAGGATTATTTATTAGATCCTTATCAAACCTTAGCCTTTTAAATTTATATTAGAGACAGCCAAAATGCCTTCAATATTTTATTAAAAAGCATGTATGTTTTTCTTAATCTTCTTTTATGAATGGTCTTTCATTTCATGGGCTCCTTTTAATATTACAAGAAATGGCACAGCTCTTTGTAAGGAAAGAGTAATCAACTGAAAAATCACTTCTCAAGAAACTTGTATTTCTTCTAGAAATCTTCTTAGTAAGCATTATTTTCCTCCAACTGTTTAGGGCTTAGAGTTATCATATCTTGACAAATAAAAATTATTTTTTATTGATGATAAACAATCATAGCAAATTTTTCAGACATATCATCAGAATGGGACTTGATCTATAAAAGCACTTAGATACCCTATTTTGTCATGCCTTCAGTAGCAGATTTCTTTCTTCCTTGTGTCACATGTAGGAAACAGTGCTGTCTCTGCTCTACACCTGAGAACTCAGGCCAAGGATAACCCAAGTGGATGGATAACAGTGCCTGAGTGCCTCAATCAGAAAATGAACCCAGCTTTTCCAAGCCTGAAACCACAAAACTGTTCACTCTTCCTTAGTAAATGGGCTTGCAATATGTATTTCCACATGCTTCGTGTTTGCACTACCCCAGAATCATTCACAAAATAACCTAATCATCTACAAAATAACCTAAATTCCTTACCACAATTTCTGTTTGATATGAAACTAACTACTTTTTTTTTTGGTATAAATATAGCCTTTTATTCATATTCTCACTCATTTTAAAACATATCTTGTTCCATAGCAAAAATTATATGTGGTATGAGCTCAAGCCAGTTCTGTTTAAACTACACAGTGTCTTTCAAACATATGAAATATATTTGATCCACTATCTGGGAAATATGATTTTTCCATATGGCTTAGTTTCCACATAAGGGAGTTTAGTTTTCTTTGGAGAACATAATATGCTCAGACAATTATAATAGGTAAAGATTTGCAAACCACAGAATGGGAGAAGCAGGTGTCCAGCTGGATTTTCTCATAGGAAGGTCTTGAAGGTCACTGATGGTGATGAGGTCTCGGAGATTCCCAAATCCTCATAAAGCTATTTGTTCCTTTCCCAATACACTAGTCTCCTACTGCTCTTGATAATCCAGTGACTCAGGAAGCAAGCCTGGTTTTTTTCCCTTTTGTTTATCAGAAGCAGACTAAATGACAACAATTTTCTGAATTACTATTTATTAGGGTAGAACGAGAGCATTCACAAAGGTCACCACCCAGTAGAATATTAATTCATTAATGTATCAATATTTGTCTTCCTGCTGTCAGACTAGAGTCTCCAGAGAACAAAAACATAATGGTAGTAAAATTTACAGCCAGGTATGACTTTCCCCACTGCCCTAAAATGGGAACACAAACGATTTGATACCCTTGTCTGGCAGAGAACTGAGTGATGTCAGCCCATTATAAAGGGAATACTTGATGGTCACTTCCTTCTGCTTTCTATTTCCCACAAAGTGATGACTTTCATCCACATGAGTTGCTTGATCTTTGTCAGTTGTGTTTTATTCTCTCTTGTCTTTCTTTCTGTTTATATGATTCAGCTTTGGTTATGATCCAAAAGAAGGTTTTTCTCGGTGTTTTCCTCCACCTTTTCTCTTTATAAATTATCCTTCCCCCCATGATGTCCTCAGCTGCCTTCAACAGAGGATTGTTTCCACAAAAGACAATGCAACCACTGAAGGGAATTGTCAGAGGAAGAAGAACCCGGAACAAATAATATAGCCTTCTTTGATCATTTTACTACTGTTATTTCTCATTCTCAATGCAGCAGACTCGGAACAACTTGTGAAGATTAATGAATACTAAAGTTACTAGGTTAATTGAACATTGTAAATATTACTACTTTTTGGGTTCATAGAGGTAATATGTTAAGAACATTATACAGATGCACAGCAGTTTTCAGATAGCCTCAGTTAGCAGCACAGCCATTGGGCAGTCTTTGATGTTGTCAGATTTAGCCTTTGGTAAATCTGCATCTGGTTTTTCACAGTAAAAATTGGCTAAAAGGAGGAACAGTGAATATCCTTTCTCACATATAATAAGAAAACCCACATCCCTTCAGAATTACTGCTCTTTGAAAGGAAGATGAGCAGATAACCCACATCTCAGATCAATTGGGATATGAGGAATCACTGACAGGGACACTGTTGGAGAAGAGGGAGCAGATCCAGGACATAAGAATCAGAAAGATACTGCTGTATCTCATGTATGGGATTTGCACCATGTCTGTTGTTAAGAAGTTCTGCTGTTAAGCAGTTCTAAATAGCCACAAATGAAAATACAGCATCAGGTGGAGGAATACATCCAACCTCAGACCAGAAGAGAGCTGAAGTGGGACAAATCGGCCACCAGATCCCTGTAAGGGAGAGAGCTGAGCTGATGAGGGTCTTGGCTTTGCGTTGACAGGACTCAAGAGAGATGTGCAAGAAGGTGTTTTCTGTTTCAGAATATTTATTCACTTCCACATTTTGTTACAGGATAAGTATAGTAACTGCCTTTCCCTTACTATAACAATAAATTAGGTAATTTTTTTCACCTAGCTAGACAGTATAAACAATCTCAAATTCTACCACATAGAGAGAGGAGGTGCATGCCTTTGCCCAAAACAATGGCATATTAATGACATCTTACACTCTTGGCACTGGTTTTCTTAAGTGCGTGAGAAAGAATCAGTGAAAAATCAAGGAAATAGAAGATCAGAAAAAGTAAAAGAAGAAAAAACATTTTAAAAATAAATTCCTGAAATGTGACTCAGAAATCTTAAGAGAAACACTAACTGCTTTCATTGCTGTATGTGGTGTTGTTTCTAATTATTTAACTCCTATTCTGTTGTGGAAAACAAGGCTTTGAACATTCTTTGTAAATTATCATTACATTTGAAGACACATAAAACAAAAAAGGAAAGAAAAGGAAAAGGAAAGGAAAAAGAAAGAAAAATTAAAGAAAAGGGAAAAACAAATGATTTAAGAAAATGTCAGCAGTATAATTGATGGTTCACCCCACTCAAGAGAAATTAAGGCTTGAGATCTGATCTGGAACTGGTGACCACTCCAGTAGTCCAGATTGAGAGGCCTGATTTATGAAAAAATAAATGAAAGCTAAGGGCTGAACCTTGATGCGAGTGGTTAGTTGCCTTCACAGATCCCAGGCGCTACAGAACTGGCTCAAAATTTGAGTAAGTAGCATTTCTAAAAATTGAAATTTTTATATTCTGGATAGTCATTGTATTGTAAACACATTTTATTATGTAATAAGAAAAACAAGACCAAAGGTCATAAATACTACTAATAAAATCTATGTTATAAATATTTGGTTTACTCAGTTATGTACACTTTATAGTCATCATCACTGCCATGAAGGAGTATGTTACTGATGACTTAAAGAGCATTTGTTCTATCTTTGTAAGTATGTAAAATCTCTTGCCAAACCTTCCATTCTTCTTTAGCTTGGCCCAGCTGATGTCTACAGTAATCTAGGGTATTAAAGGTGGAAAGAGAGTTTTTTTTGTTATTTCCGAAAGAGTTTATCACCTATCATTTATAAATAGAAGGTTTAACACAAGCAGTGGAACATAAGATCTGATGGGGTTTTTTTAGCCTTAGGCAGAGTGTGGGGGGGATGATAGATTTGCCTCTTCAGATGAAGTCTATCAGCAAAGTCACTGAGGGTGTGGACCTCTTTCACCAGGCACGACAGGCATGAGCCTAAAACAGTGACAGTGGCTCAGATTTCCTTTAGCACTTCTTGTGCACCTTACTTTGTGGTGTGCTGAATACTTGGAAAGAAGTTGGTTTGTGCTTAGGACGTGTCTCAGTGAGTGGTTGTTGCTTGTCTGGGGTTGTATTTCAGATGTGGTAACTGCTCTTTAAGAAGTGTATTTTTGTACTCACTAATGCAGAGTTAGGCTCCAGGGTGGCTTGTGTTCAGACTGCATTGATAAAGTGAGAGAGGATTGTTTGCTCTCAGTCTCAGCTGTGCTGAAGTGTTGTAGTAACTTGTGGAGGATTTTATATTCATCTGATTGCGTTTTCTGCTGAGGCTCCCTCCAGAGGATCAGAAGTGATAGCTGCATATTCTACAGGCAAATCCAAAGCTCTTGAGAGGCAACCACCTGGTCAGGCTTGAAGTTTTGAACATGTTACATCTGCAGCACAGTACAACACTGTATCATGTGCAAAACAAATGCACAGGAACAGAAAATTAGTAAGTATCACAGAAATATGCAGTATGATTTGGATAGAAACATTCAGATCTTGATGTCTTCATAAAATACGTGAAAAAGGAAATAGTCTTCATGCTGTGGCTTTAGACATCTAATTTAGGGGACTAAATGATACCCTAGGCACTCTTCTCCACTCAGCAGAGTTCCTGGTCACCAGTTCACCGCCTCAAGCACCTCATCTGCATAGTTCAGCTGAAATGGTGTGAATTCCTTACATTGTCTCAGGCCTTTGCCCCATATGAGAACAATGAGATACAGATACTGAATGTTTTTAAAATTGCAGTGTCTCTTTCCCAGTAACAGACATTTCATTTTACAGACTTAAATGATGGAGGAACATGCTTGTGTAGCACACACACATGATTTTGTGGAAATAGTATTTTGCTAAGAATGATGCTTCTATGGCAGGGGGTTGCCATAAAGTGGAACAAGTATGCATGAAGTATTTTCTTACCTAGACTAAGACACGGATACCTGCATGTCAGTTCATTCTTTGATGCAGATTCTCCTTTACTGGGAGCAGCAGAGAGCAATGATTTTGGAGCAAGGCTTTTTCAGAGGTTCAGAAGCAAGCAGGAACAGTTTTGCTTGGGATTTTTCATGAGCTTGCCTTTCTGTATGTACTGGCCTTGTTATGTGGTTATCAGCTCTGGAATTACCGCCAGTACCAAAACACCTAATGAATTTCCATTGCATGCCACATGGAAACAAAGGTGGGTCAAGAGCTCATTCACAAGCAGATTACTTGTTCCTTAGGTGGGAAATGGATGGGGAGACAGGGCAGCAGTCTCCTTACTAATCCTCACTGACTAAGCAGTGTCCTTGCTCTGTTGTGAAAAAGTTCTGTTAAGTTCTAAATAGCAATGTGAGGTGACACAGGAACATGCAGAAACCTTTACTGACCATGGATTTTGTATTTGCTGTAGTAGTTCAGAGATATGAGAAGATTTAGGAACAGGCTCTGCTTCCTTGGGACTGAAGTGCCAAACACCGAAAGGCCAGCAGACGGGAGCATGGTAAATCACAGAGTGATAATATTGCTACTTACAGGGTGACAGACACAATAGGGAAAGCTTCTGTGCCAGCTGGAAGGAGGGGTATCTTGGCCTTCGGCAGGGGAAAGCAAACAGGGAGGGGTAACTGAATACACCATGTGTCCAAGGCAGTAGAGATGAGATTTCTTCAACTATAATCTCACTGACATGCTGAGAACTGTACCAAGATCACATTTATTACTGAGGGACCTGGATCCTACGAAGATTTGCATTTGTGATATGTTAATCTGCCTGCTCTGACCTACACTTTGCCTCCATTTATCCATCTGGAGAAAGTAATCTCACAGAAGCATGAACAAATCTTACTATTGTAGAAGGAGTAGATTATCTTGGTTTCAAAACATATCTTTCTGGTACAAAGATTCAATATCAAACTTAGTAAGGTAAATTTCCACATTGACATCAGCAGGTTTGTGGGAAAGACAGCAGTAGGATATGTGGCATTTTGGCAAAGCTCCCCAGTTGTTTCGAGGAGAAAGTGGAATTGTACAGGGAGCTTTTAGTCAGCTTTTTCCAAGAAGTCTGGAGAACTTATTCCCACCTGGGGGAACTTGGTCCTACCAACTAATTTGGAGAACAGGAAAAAGGAAATTGCACACTGGCGGGGTTTACGGTAGACAACGGAGCAATCTCCTTATTGCTTAAACATGCGAGCTGGATACTTTTGACTCTACCTCTCTTTTGTTGTGGCACCCCCTTCTTCCCCCAAAAAAGCTGAATAAACATGAAAGATCAGCGGACGTATTGCGTTTTACACAACAGAGTGTAGCTTTACAGGGCTTTGTTACATCTTGAAAAGATTAAATGCACCTGCATGTGAAGAGTCTCCGTGCCTCTGAACCATCAGGCAAAGGCACCTCGGTTACCAAGGGCACAGGCCAGGGACATACTTGGGCTGCAGGTTTGTAACAAAGCTTGTTCAGCAGAGGCTGCATCCTCTAATTTGTAAGGAGCAAGGCTGCCATCCAGTGGCTCTTCTCTAGCACAAAACTGAATTTAACAGCAACAGGTTTGGAGCAAAAGTTCATGTTTTTCTTGATTTAAATGGGGATCTGTGAATTTGCTAATTTCTCTTTTGTTTTGATTTTTAAAGCAGATAACACACCAGCAGCAAACTGCATGGAGAAAAGAAAGTTTATGAGCTTACTTTAAATCATCACTGGCTTTTCTTCTTGTTGACTTGGATTTTAAATGTATACCTTGATAATCATTCTGCCTACATGAAGCTCTAGACAAGCCCAGAATAATTTTTAAAAAATGCTTCTCTGTGAAATAATAGTGATCCATTAGTGTGTGCATCACATTTTAAAATGGAAGATACATTTATACATAATTGAAAGCTGGTAAGAATAATTTCATTCTTTAACAGGCTTTGAATCAGGCCCTCTTTGAATAGAAAGGAAATTTGAAGTTATGCAAGATGGAGGAAAATTGTCATGCATATTACATATATTCATCTCTGGGGACTGACAGATCCACAGGTAGCACTAGAAGGAAATTTCCTGATGTTTATCCCCTTGCAGATCCCACTCAAATATAAGCGTTTTTATCTATTGAAAAGCTGAAGCTCAGGCTGGTGAATAAGGCAGGAGGATAATCTGCTCCTGAGGCAAATCATATAAATTCCCTTTGCCTCCATTTCCCCCTGTCTAAAACAGGGATAATGCTTGTCTACCTTCCAGGCAAGATGTGAGATTCAATACACTGTGAATTACAAAGGATTTCAAGCTCCTGAGAAACAAGAGAGTATTTGTGTACTTCTTAATACTGTTTATACAAGACAAAAATCTATCAAGGCTTGAAGGAGGCTGCATTGCCCAGCTTCTTCCACTCTGCCTCTCCCCAGCTAATACCTCTTAGCAGACCCCCTGTCTCCCAGGGCACCAGTGAAGATGGGGGTCTGTCCTTTTTAAATGTTATTATTAACTGCAAGTACTCTTGTTTCAATAAACTCACTAACAAGGATGAATCAATCTGTTTAGTTTAACCAAAAGAAAGCAAAGACAGTTTCAACACAGTTCAGGGGCTCTTTATTGGGAGACAGAATTCAGCTAATGAAGAGCTCTCGACCACACACTGCAAATTATAGTAACATTCAGTACTGAGATGAAATGGGATAAATTCAGATGCAAACAAGGGCATGAATGCCAGCAGTAAGAATGCTTAAGAGCCAAGCTAGAAGGAGTTGTGGTACATTCAGAGTCAGGACAGATGTTTAAACCAAATGCAGCTATTTTTTATGGAAATCACTAATTTTGAACATGAATTTTCTGGTAGAATTCAGATAACATCTCCTACCACACAGACCAAACCAGACTATCACAAGGCTTTCTCTGACCTTAGGATATGTTAACACATGGAGCAGTTTGTAAAATTGATTCATTGTTAGAAATACTTGCTAGGAATAGAAGAAATTATTAGAGTTGGTGAAAGAAAAGAAGAAAAACATTTGAAGTAAGTTTAAAAATGGAAATACTGTTTAAGGAACAGCTGCTGACTCTACTGGGAATTAGTAGAATGTTCACAAATGTGTCATATGTGAAATGTCAAAATATTTCAATCAGTCATGTATTTAGTAACACAATTAGGAGTGTGGTTTTTTTAATGGGAAAAAAAAAGTTACTCTTATTTTTTTTTAACTTTTGTCTTTTATATTTCCTACAGAGACCACAGACCATCCCAATGTATTATTTTTCTTCATACAAAGGTGGAACATTAAAGCTTCCAGCATTTTCTGTTTATGGTGAGGAACACTGCTCTCCCATTTCCTCCATCTTTTGCCCCAACGCTTCAGATGGAACAATTGGATTAGGGAGTGAATATTTCATAGCTGAAATGAATGAAATTGTTGTTTTCAGCATATTGGGAGGATAGGCACTTTTTCTGGGTTTTGGTCATTTTGAGTGAATTAACCTTGCTTCTCTTTGGCCATGTAAAAATCATGAGTCAGTTGCCCTCCACATTCTGTTTCCAGCACAATCTAAATTAGTAACCCTTAGGATGAACACAAGTGTCTTTCTTTACTCAAGACAGGTTTCATGGTTATTTTTGAAAATTTTAGTCTATTTTTATTCAAATCTTATCACAACCTTTACTGGGGTTTTTTTGTTTGTATTTAAAAATGAATTATACCTATCAACCATAAGCAAAGAAAAAAGGCCTTTTACCTCCTGTTGGTCAAAATCCAGTCCATTTTACTTAGGATGGCAATCCTACTAATGAGTTTGAGGTCATTCAAGTAGAGGGCTTCCAAAAAACCCTAATTTGTAGGAAAATTTAACCCAGAAGAATGAAGCAACTCTATCTGTCTCATCCAAAATTTACTACTAAAGAATTACTTTACAATTGCTATACAATCAGAAATTAATGCCCATTTCATACATCAGAGATTAAGTATCTATGTAAGTTGTCAGGTACCAACACTGCTCTAATTTTGAAACATAACTTCTGCCCTTAAATACAGAATTCTGTCTAATAACATGCTCTTATGCTTATTTCATTGGTCATGCTACAATCATGTTAGAGCTCCCTAAAATGAACAAGTTATTTGAAATATGTAACTGTAAAAATTATAATGTTTGTTCAACATACAACTTTCACAGGCACTTGCTGTCTATATTAATAACAAGAAATTAAAAGATGATGATTTTGAAAAACAAGCAAACAAACAAAAAATCCAAACCAGACCAAAAAATCCGCAACTAATCCTGAATGTTGCACTATAAGGAAGGTGCAAATGGCCATCTTTACATGAAGACCAAGATGACAATAATGATCTCATTTTCCTTCTAACATTTTATGAATTGTGAAGCATAATTTTACCTGTCTATTCCAGCTGGGCTTTGGAAACAAGAATGTGCACCTGAATAAGGACAGCAGACCTTGGTTTAATAGGTGCAGTTTTAGCTGCCTCATAGAAGCCTTTCAGACCTGTGCAATGAGAGCAACTTGACAGATGCAGCCACACTTAGATAATTTCTATTTTGCACTGTTTTTTCTTTACTGCCCTATGACTTATGCCTGTGATATAGAATTATCTCAGCTGGAAATGTTTGCAGTGAGCAAGAATACCCTCTAGCAGCACTCCATAGCCTCAGACAGAGCTTTGCTTGTTTTTCATCGCTTTTTCCATTAGGGTTTATTTCTCAACTTAGCACCAGGGAACCTTTGGTTGTTTAGAGGTACAGAGGTACCATACCTTAGTCCAAACTCTTAAAACAGCTTCTGCCTCTGTGATGCCTCAGGCTATGTCTCATGCATAGAGCAGAGCACCATGGCATTCATGGCATCCTTCTGGATACACCTCCTCACTAGGGTCCTGAAGCAAAGGGTGCGCTTTGATCTGTCCTCCTAGAGCTGGGAATTACATGTACATAGAGATATAAAAGGCCTAGCATCCTTTTATGCTCAGAAGCAGCCCTCTAAGATGTGCCTGCCCCTTTTGCAACCTAGAACTAAGCCTTTTTATCCACTATATGATCCGGCATCAGTTTCCTGCCCCATTACATGACCTATTGTGTGAAAGTTTGCACACTAGAAAATTAGATATTTAAGATATCCTAGATCATTGCTGATCACAGACTTGAAAAAACTACGGTGTTGAAGCTGACCAGACCTGCAGGACTAGCCCAGTGAAGACATCAAATACTAAATCTGAAAGCCCATTTTACTCTGTCATAAATCTCCATATAGAGTTGACATTTTCCTGAGAGGTTAACTAGTAAGACATTTCCTAGAAGAGATCTATGACCTATCAGGGAAAGAGCATGGATACCTGAGAGAATGCTTCTCTCCTGTTGGATTTCTAGGGGTTTGGGTACTTAACTTTGATGGTTCTGTAGTGTCAAATGCTATGTCTCTCCCAGTCCGTAGGTACTCACACAGCCCTTGACACTGTAATGACCAGAATACCCAGGTGACTTGGAAGGAAATTCCACACATCAAAAAAGTTCTTAGAAAAAAACCACGTGGAGTAGCACAAGTGAAACCATCCAAATGTGTCTAAAATGTAAAGCTATTCCAATACATGTAAGTGACAATAAAAGAACTATTTATCTTTGAGTAAAAAGAGCAGCTGTGAAAACATCGGCATTTCTCAACAGGGACGTCTTCCAGGTGAGCTTAAATATTATCCACAAGCATATCAGAGCTGAACATTTATTTTTTGAGATTTACCAAGTAATTCCTGTGGTTATTATTTATTATTTTTAGACCTACTTGAGTTTTTAGATTTTTTTTTCTTAAAGGCTGACAAATTTCAACCTCTGTTAAACTGAAAAGGAAAGCTCATATATGGGGTTTGTCTGGGTTTTTTAAAATTTTTTTATATTATGCAAAATATCTTAAGAAGAAATTCTATAAAAACATTGCACCATTTCTTTGAGCTTTGCTAAAAATCCTCTTAAGTGCAATCAAGTTGTAAATGTATGAAAAAGACAAGTTTTATAAAGATGACATTCTGTCCAAGTACCTCCCATTTAATAAAAGCTCATTTTCATGTAACAGGAGGTTTGAGCAATTGTACCCAATTTTGATATTTATTTTACAGTATCATTTTGAGCTTCTGGCTGAAAACTCAACTGTACTAAAAACGTATATCAGTTTACAGTAAATAGTCATGATTTAAGGGGAAAAAAAAAAAACCAACAAAAACCATATGATCCAATAATCCAGGAAAGAAAAATCCCTGGCCATTTGAATAGCCATGATGTATGATACAGAAGAGATGACAGAGTCTTTCATGAGCTGGGCTTCAGAAGCAGTCCAATCTGATTTTTCAGAACCTTTGAGCATGCATAATCCTCACAGATGTGAAATTAAAAAAGGGGTGATCACAGTTTTTCAAAATTAGCACTTAGGGGATTTGTCCAGTTCTTTTCAAACAGCATGACTGAGTAGAAACTTCAGGTAGTATTCTATATCCAGTCAAGTACCTTAAATCAAATATATGATTAGTCTATAAAGATAATGATTTATCTTACAGTTAGGCCTGATCCTGTTTTGTACTGTGAGTAGCTGTTGCTCATTTGGTTTATATACTCGAGTTTATAATTTTTATTACCACATAGCTTCACATTAACTTTCCCTAATACTGTAGGTTACTTATTCTATTTAGAAATATCTTGTTGACACTAGATTTTAGCTCAGTGGCCTAAAGAGTTTTAGTCTTCTTTTTCCCAGTTTTCTAACCATACTGTGAAGAAGAAATGGAATGTAACTGAATGCCACCTGGCTTTTGAATGTCTCCAAAGCTTTTATCTGTTCATCCAGATGGCTCAATTTGCAATGACAGTTTTTGTGGCCACTTCAATTAGCTTAAGCTGCTTCATGGTGCATCTAATTATTTCAGTATGCATTTAAAAAGAACCTTAAATTCAAGAGCAGATTTTAAATCAAATGCTGGAAGGAAAAAAAAATCTCACATAAAAAAAAAAGAAACCCCCCCCAATTTTCCCCAAAATGTTTAAATACATGGTGAGAATTTCCCATCCTGTAGGCTTCATATCTTAGATGACTTTGTAGTTCTTTATTTTAAATATTTATATATATATATATATATATATATATATATATATATAAAACTTGCTGTGGTACAGAAAAGATCATTCATCTTTTTAACTTTTTTGTAACTTTTTTTTCTTCTTTCTGTTAGATTGTAGCACATTCTGCATTCTGGAAATTAGTATTGCATATTGGCCATTGTTATGTAAATACCCATATGGAGCAAATTTTACTTTCATGGGAGTTACTGTAAAAGATTAATTCTAGATCAGTTTTTACTATTATAGAGGAGACTATTGTTCGACTGTGGTTAAATAAATTTGCTTCTTAAGTTCAAGGAAAACAAACTGGAATTTTTAAATTATATTTTGAAGATTAACCCAATCCTAAATACTTCATGAAATAAAATTTGTATGTAGTAGGAAAACAGTCTTCCTGGTTTTTCTTGTCTTAGAAAATAAAAAAAGGTTTTGGGTCAGATTGATCTGGAAGACAGTATTTAATTTTTAATATAATCAACAAAATGTTTTTGGAGTATCTGACATAATGAATTTGTTGTCAGGCTGACAATGTCCCATTTACATTTGCCAACATTGACTAATATGACATTTGCTATACTTTGTCAAATTTAAACCATGACAAATCTGCTGCCTATATGTAACTGATCCTGTGTCACAAGTCCATCACCTCCTAGAGACTTCAGATTTACCATACATTCCAATCACCCAATTTTGTGTGGAGGTTTCCTCTAGAGTTCTGATCTATCACGAGGTAGAGATTCCTGCTCAAAATTTCAGCTTCCCATGCAAGTTGCTAGAGCTGAAATGTTGCAGTGTGACTTCAGTGTAACTTCCCACAATCTCTGCTTCATTGTCTTATTTCAATTACATTTCTCCATTAAGTTTATCTTAATTGTGGAGTTACTTGAAGTTTGATGAAGATATACAGCTGTGTTTGTATTCATAAGCAATTGGAAAAGGAGAATGGAGAAATGCAAATGGAGCAGGGAGAAGAGATAATATAGTCAAGTTATTTCAACTTTATTCTGGTTTAAGAATAAAAAAGGTAGCAGTAGACGAAGACAAAACTTAAGTGGAAGGCAATAGTGTGATTTGTAATTTGATTGGGCTGAAAGTGGATTCCACTGCCTTAAAGCATTTGTTTGTGGGTTTGTTTGGTTTTTGTCAACCATGACTGTGCCTGTTTTTTACCCACATAAAATGAAAGATGTTATAATAATCAACAGAAATTGCTTAAAAAATTAAAGTGGGCAAAAAGAATACCTTATGTTCATAAGAGAGCAAATAGCATGACTGGTATTTTTCTCCTCTGCAATTCCAAAGTACATTTCTCGTCTCTCCAGTAATACTGAGTCATGTTTCAGTTTGTGATGAATTTTACAAAGCTCCCTGACCAATAGCTTCCACTAGAAGGTGTTGTCTCCTTATATGTAAGTCATTATTTAGACCTACTAAGATATTGTATTGCTCCAGCTTCTGGTACAGAAATCAGATAAGCACATTGAGAGAATGATTATTTTTCAGGAGAAGCCTAATGTGACTGGAATTACCTTAACTATTAAAGTTATATCATTTTACCAGAGGTTTGTTTTAATGATCACATTTCCTCTTAGGTCTCAATTTTTAAAGCTCTGTGTTATTCTTTAAAGGATGTAAAACTAGTAGAGAGGAGGGCCACAGAGATGGTGAAGGGACTTGAGGGGAAGCCATATGAGGAACAGCTGAGGTCACTTGGTCTGTTCAGCCTGGAGGAGACTGAGGGGAGACCTCATTGTGGTCTGAACATCCTTGCAAGTGGAAGAAGAGGGGTAGATCCTGACCTCTTCTCTGGTGACCAGTGACAGGACCCAAGGAAAAGGCCTGAAGCTGAGTCAGGGGAGGTTTAGGTTGGATGCCAGGATAAAGTTTTTCACCCAGAGGGTGGCTGAGCACTGGAACAGGCGCCCCAGGGAAGTGGTCACAGCACCAAGCCTGACAGAGTTCAAGGAGCATTTGGGCAATACTCTCAGGCAAGTTAAAGCAGCATACTAAAGTTAATAAAAATATACCCCTACTTAACATATCAGAAAACAAAATCTATTCTCATAGATTTACAGACAAAAGTGTGACAGCTTTAATCCCTTTTTAATGTGTAAGCACACAGCAAAAACAAAATAATGCAATTTGAGAGATCATGCAATGAAAGTTAAGCAAAGTTACTGGATGTTTTGTTGCCATAGGCTAAGAACACAATTACACTGGTTCATTGCATGCTCAAAAACTTTTTGAGCAGTGGGAATTTGAACATGTGTCTGAGCCTTCTGTGCAATTATTTTATATCTCACATTGCTGATTGATTCTGACTAAGCAGTTTTCCTTTCTGTTATTTGTCATGTGCAGCAGTATGTGTTCATTCTACTGTTTTTTCTATGTTACATTCCTGATTCCTCAGACTTCTTTTCTTCTTTCAAGGTCCACACTGTCCTTTCTTAAAATTCCTGTGTTTTCTAACAGTGTATTTGCCCCGGCTCCAGACAAAAGAAGTCCACCTCTTACATCGCCAAATTGGAAAAGATCCCAGAATAAAGAAAATATTAAATAGAGCAGAAAAAAAAGTCACCATATGGATGCTATTGGTGCAGAAGGAGAATAGCCAAGTGCACTGTTGAAATTCCCACTCGGAAGATACAAGGAAGCAGTGTTTGTTTAGCTCACGCTGCTGCCAATCCAAAGGACTCTCATGACCTATAAAGTAAACCCAGGAGGTGGAAGGATTGTCTCATAAAGGGAAACACAAATATTGTAAATTCAGTTTTCATTGTGACCAAATGTACAAGAAGAATGAATTAAAAATTTGGAGAATCCCTCTCAGTGCTACCATATGTGAAAGTACGAGTCAGCCCAAGATCCAGCTAACTCAAGGTTATGAGGCACCTCTAGTGACAGACATCTTCAATCTAGAAAGAAGTTGTAGAGCCAACAGCTGGTACAAAGGCAAAAATCATATCAATTTGGACTGGAAGAGAGACCCATACATTTAAAAACCAATTAACCATCATTAACTACCATCTGACTAGCCATCATTTATCATATTTTAATAATACTGGTGCATTTGCATCTCTGTGGGGATCACACCTAGATCATATAGGTTCTGTATCGAATTTCCTAATGAAATATGTAATGATCTCTCAAAAATCACAGTAAATTGCCCCTTCGAGATATAACATTAGATCTGTAAGAGGATGGAGGAATGAACAAGGTATGAACCCGTGAAGAGGACAGATGCTGTACTCCAGTGAGGAAAGAGCCTGAACTTTCATTTAAAACATTGCGAAAGGAAATCATCCAGAGCAAAGAAGAGAAATCAGAAAAGTCTGTGAAACTGACAGTTGCAGAAGGAAAACTTAATCTGTGTCTGTAGTTTAGCTGGGAGATTATTTTACAGTAGAATTGACTCATTATCGTACCACTCAAAAACCTCACCTTTTAACAAAATATTCTATTCAGCAAAAACAGAGTCTGCTGAAAGATTATGCAGGAGCCAATTAATGCCTACAAAAAACCCTGGAAATGTGTATTTTCTCTGAGACAGTGTTTTTTACTATGGCAGCTGGTGAGGGGTCAGTAGCTCTGACCGAGGAAGCTGTGACCGGTCTGGAGAGATGGTCCCAAAAGAGATCGTCTTCCCGAGGCCCGGTGTCTTCCCTGAGCTGCTGGCAGGAGGGCCCGTGCAGAAGCTGTCAGCTCTTTAGTGATTGTCAGCTCGTGATTCCAGCTCAGCTCTGCAGGGCAGCCTCCAGGCCAGACCAGGGAGAGAGAGGAGAGGCCCGTGTAGCTGTTCCGCACGACGCAGCTTTATTGGTCCAGCAAAGGGGAGCCAGGGACGGGCATCTCTCTGCCCCCGCAGGGACAGGGGGCTGGCTTTAAAGGGATACAGGGGGTGGGTGTCAGAGGGTAAAGGCCAATGGGTTACAAAGGATCTGCACAGGGTCTCCCTGAGGATTCTGGGTTTGTCTTCTTCTCGCCATAACTGCAAAGTGGTTGCCTTTCCAGGGGGGTCCTGCTGGGAGATTGAGCAACCTCCTTACCTCAGCAGACGTCCCTCCAGGGCAGGGGCTGGGCATACCCTACATTTTATAACCCAATGGCTTGTTCATTCCTCTGCTTTCTGAAACACAGCCAGGGTGAAGATGTTTTAAAAATGAAAGATGAACAAAGGAAGAAACATAGTAGCCTGTGGCTAGTGAATCACAGGCCATCCTACAGATCCTCTCTTCTGAACAGAGTCAAAGTTTATTGTGGTCCCAGAAGTTGGTGTGAGACAAAGTTTTTGTCCTTTCAAAGTTCATTGTCACTTTTAGCTCAAACACTGAATTTAAGGGTGTGTGTTTCTGCCACAGTATTCTTGTTTTATAACATAGGATTTTGTGTAAATTGGCTGAGAAAAAGATTCAAAGGAATGTTTTAAAGTTGAATACATGTTACACTAATTGGGCATACACATACGTATTCTACCATCTTTTTTTCACAACTTCAAAACTGGCTTCTGATATCAAGTAACACCTCAAAGTCTGCTGCTAATCTAATACCTGAGCATGATCTTCAAAATATGTCTCACCATTTTTTGATGAAGTTCAAATAAATATCTCACTTTCTCCATCACCAAAGAAGTAAAAGTGGTTTGTGTAAGTACAAAAATACTGCAGATCATAAACTAGTGTCAAAAAAGTAATCTTTTTAAGCTTTTTAATGATCAAAACTAAGTGCAATCTGGTAAAAATTCATCATATGGGTTCTAGCCTTGATGACTGCATTCTGTTTTTCATTAATTGTCAGACTACAAAGGTCATCAGTTGCACTTCCATGCAGTGAAAAATAGCTACAGAGAAACTTTAGGTCCAAAATTATACACAAGCATTCACGCATTGTTCCATTTGCCTCATGGTACCCTAAAATCCACAAATCATCCCTGCTGAGCAAGGACAAGTCTGAAACCACTTATGTGTTGTCCCAAAGATCAGGCATTAAATAAAAAATGAATACTTTAAAATTCAGTTTGATTAAAGCGTATGACAATGTATTTCAGTCTTTGGTACTGAAAGACCTCAGCTTTGAGGAATTCTCTTAAAATTTGAGCAGATATCATTTACATTCCTGTATACATCATTGTATACAAGGTGCAAGTAAACAAGTCATCTAAACCAAGCAGCATAAGGAATCACTCAGTAGTGAGTTATTTTGCGTGACAGGAAGAACATATAACTAGTATATGGATAGACAAAATAGCACAACAACTTAGATTGTATTAATTCTGCCTGCCAAATTAGTTTTAAACTTATTTTGTTTTTGGTTTATATTTCTGCAGTTGCAATACAAGGTAGCAGTTAGGACATGTCTGTACTAGACCTTGTGCCTCTGAGAGCCCTTATAATCCAGGTATATAATGAAATTAGGACACTTTAGTAGGTTACACAAATACTGACTACTGTACATTCTTTCTTCAACTGTTGTTAGTGAACTGTATAAAATTGTATTTTAACTCTCTTTTCCTGAACTTTATGTTGCTCCATTTAACTTCATCTTTGCCACAGTTTCAAGTAAATCGAGTATGGCAATGTCAATTCCATACCAATTATGTAAAAATTCAGTTTCTGAATTTTTTTCGCTTGAAAATTAATTTCTGTTATTCTAGAAATAATGACTTCCTTGCCTGGAGATATGCTTAAATCTTAAAACTTGAGCAGTTCTAAGTCCTTCTGAAGTTGTGTAGGGAAATTCACTGTGGCTGCTTTGGCGTTCTGAATTAAATAAATGCCAATCACTGTTTGAGGATGTTTATTTTACCCACTTCCTTTCTGTCAGCTGGAAGTCAAGAAACCCAACAGTTCTTTGAAAGATGAGATTTAGAAGCTGTTCCAGTTTAAATGGTTTTGGGTTCATGTTCTTTTATTATTTCAGTCAAAATGTTAATAATGAAACCTCCATATTAAATCTGTAACTGTGCTATCGGACACATGGTCGAAATTTTAATTGAAAATGTTATTCCTTTGTATAATGTAAAATGTACTGATTGGACAAATATTTTTTAAAAATTTCATAAATTTCTAAACACGTCTATAATTATAATATACAGCATACTGTCCCAAGTCTCTTTTTATCAGACTAGTTAACAGGCTTAATTTGTTTGCCAAAACTGGAGTTCTGACAACTGTTTCCCATTTTGATTCAAAAAAACTGCTTTTAAAATAAGGGATAAATGTAAAAAAAACCCCAAAAACCCATAAAACAAGAATATTTTTAATAAAAACTTTCAACATTTTGAAACAATTTCTGATTTTCTGAAAAACATTTTCTCCTTTTTAATGACAAAGTGGAGATATTAAATCTCTAACCAAATTTAAATGTACATTCAAACATATTAAGACAAAATTCAATATCTGTAATTGTAGATCAATGCACATGGATCACTTATCAAAGTGTTACAAGGGTTTATTTGTCTTTCTTAATTCCATCCATCAGGTGGTTTTTTTTCATTTAAAAAGTTCCTGAGAGCCATAATAAAAGAACTAACATCCCAGGCAAGGTTTCTGCTTGTTTATGGGCTATTTGAGGAGAGAAGGGGGGCTTTGACATCTTGAAGCTGTACTTGTAAAAGTCAGGTAGTAAAACAGAAGACAATTTTTCACTATCCGATATCAAGTTAAACATGATGTGGCTGATCTGTGGATTCAGCCTGGGAAACAGAGCATGGGCTGCTGTAGCTCCTGCTTTCAGGGCTTGGACAAAAATCTACTGCTCACTGTCATTCAGCCTCCAGACACAGTAATCATAGGTAAGGATAGATTTTCAGAACTTTCCCAACTGGGAAAGTCTCTCTGTACTCAGCAAGCAAGGGAAAATGAGCATCCTACCTTTTGCCTTCATCCTCAAGGGAAGGAAGGTTTTTACCTGGATTCAGAGTATTCAGAACCAAGCATGTGGCTCAGGAAGATGAACAAACCTAAATCATAAGACCGATATCCCAAACAGATTGTCTCTTTCTAAGGGATGTTTTTGCCTTTTCTGATAATGCTGCCACAACCTTTTACACAGAATATTTAATGTTAATCATCCACCTTGAAAAAAAAATAGCAAAGATAATGAGATCCACAAAGATCAAAGTGGGCGACAGTTGGTACAATTCTGCCAGAGAAACATGTCTAAGACATCTGGACGTGAAGAAGTCTTAATATTAATATTAATTAATATTAATATTAATATTAGCTCCACTAGAAATATCAAACAAAAAATTGTGGTTGCAGCAAAAACTCCTGAGTAGAAATAAGAAGGTGATACTATTTTTAATAATCTTACATTTCAAGTGAATGAAAAATTCAACATGTTTTTATTATTACCTGGAATCATGCAACAGGCTCACAGAGACACCTTAAACACTGATGAAGAGAGGGGTTCACAGCTTCTTATCAAGTGGTGTGACTGAACAACCATCCAAACAAACTCATATTAAATTGGCTGAAGCCAGGTCTCTGATGAGACACAGAAGTAAGGTTTTAGGTTCCACAAAGAGCACTAGCATAGCTCAAAGAATCCTCAGATTGCTGAAGAAAAGGAGATAAGGACACTGTAAAGGCTATATTCATTTTCAAAAAACAGAATATTTCTGGTATTATCAAAATGAACTATTTGAGAAATTATATTCCATTAATAAATTTGGCACAAGCAATAAATCCAGTGGCCATCCATCTTCCAGTTTATAATGTTAAGAATTCTGGGAATTCCAGTAGAATCTCCTGGGGATGTCAGAAGGGCAAATTCAGTTACCCTGAGATTTCTTTCAGTAAGAAATCTTACACTCTTACCCTTTATTTCTGCTTAACATCAACACATACACAGACAAAAAGATTTTTCTTGAATTTTGGAAAACATTGAAGACTAATATTTGCTTCTAGGCAGCTGGATTACTCAGAAGTCATATCTATGTCTCTTTTTATGCCTTTTCCACATCCCAGAGATGCCAGTATGCAGCCCAAAACTCAGCAGCTAGTAGCCCACAGTCCAGCAGTCAGTGGCCCAACAGACTGTGACCCAGAAGTTCAGTCTAACAAATATTTGCTTAGAGAAAGTCTTAAATTAATCACTGCAATGCTTTCTTTAGGGCTTTTAAGGATTGGGAAAACAAAATTGAAAATTTATTTGGTGGTCTGTTTTGATGCTTTTTTTTTCCTGCTCTTTTTAAAAGACATGTTTTACTTTAAATAAAGATATCCTATGGTCTGTGTTAAGAATAAAGAAACATTCTTAGAAAAAATCTCTCTGGTTTGACAATCTCTGCTTGTAGAAATAAAGTACAGCATTTAACGATGCACACATCCACCTCTTGATACTTATAAACCTTTGATCTATTAGTTCATGCATTAATGCAAGATATTAGTTTCTAGATATGTGCATCTTAACTTTCTCTTTTATTATTCATTAAATTTCATTTTCCTTTCACCCAGCCAGTCTCTTTTCTTGATTATGATGGACTCCTGTAGTGCTGTGAAAATGTTAACACAAAAAATATGTCATTGCATGAGTAATATTTTGTAATTAATTGAAAAATTTTTATATGATCTATGATTTTTTACAGTTCAACTACAGCTTCATATGAAATGAAACCTACACTCTGAAGGCATAAGACAGAGGAATGATAGACCGTTTTTCTTTAGAAGTTCTATTTTTAAAATTCTGGTAGAAGTTGTTGCTCACAGGTTGCACTTATCTGTTACTGAAAAGGAGGAAACAGAAGCAAATTTGAATCTACCTATTCACCAAAGACTTTGAGATCTCTGTCTTGAATGATAGTAATCAGAAACATACGTAGGATAAGCATAAAGGGTAATTTGTGACCAAGTGTTCAATAAAAAAAGGTAACTCATAAGATCAACTTTCATGATTCATGCCACTGGATGTGCAAAAGTCCCTTAAGCAGCTATCCTTAGTATAGAATATACTGAAAATACCTTTTTTTTTTTTACAATAACAATAATCTCATATTTTTCTTCTGTGTCTTTCTTTTTCATCAGTTCTAGACAAGCTAGTATCAGATTTTCCCAGTTACTGTAAGAAAATAATATAAGAAATAAATAGTAGGCAAGAATTAACCAAAACTTTTTCACAGTGACTACAAGGTACATAACCTGCAACTGAACCCTTCCATGCCACTTCTATCTGTCTGTACCTCTCTTGGTTGTCAACAGTACAGAGTACCAAAGCATCGCAAATGCTTTGCACCAATCAAGTGAGTATTGCATGTGAACCAAAATGAGAATAATTTTGTCTCTGTCATTGAACTGTTTCTTTCTGCTCCTTGCCTGTACTGCAATTTTTTGACACAGTGGAAGTTTCTAGGGACAGCTAAACAGATTGGTTTGGTCTCTGATCTCCTGCAGTTGGTTCCCTCACTTCCCTATAATGCCAAACAGCAGCAGGCATTGAGCTATTTCTTTGTGTTCATGCTTGCCAGGAGTTTTTCCTAGGATACAGTGTACTTCAAGAAAATTTCTGGATATTTCAGACAATCTTAAAAAAAATATTTATGACTGTCTTATGATGGCAGCCAAACACAAATGCAAATCCTAAATCCTAAAATGATGGAGTAATCACAGTTCCCACAGGTCTAGATCAAGCAGGGATCCTGTTAAAGCCAAAGTAGGAGACTGACCACACTGCCTCACAGGCCATGTCACCAAGAGGTGACTTACTCAAACTACATTAATTGGTGTGAAAGTCAGGGCTGTGAGGCACTGTAGGAACAGATGATAAATAGGGTGATACAGGAAAAGTGCAGAGAGGTTGAAGCTCCCATAAAGTACTACAGCAATGGCTTCTTGAGTAAAAATTGTACATTAGCAGTCTTCCCAAATCCCTGGGTAGATAGGATCTCACTGCCTGGAGCTACTGCCCTGAGCTCAAGAACTTGCTATTATGGAGGGACAGTACTTTACCACAGTCCAGAGGAGAACACATTACTGGAGGCACACTTGTCCAGCTGGTTACTCTTTGTAAGTCTGCAAGGACTTCTTCTTCTTTGCCTGTGTCAGCCTGTAAATGACAGCATTTCCTGCTGAGAGCTTGTGTTTGGGCATGTACAAGGGATGAGTGTGTCACATTTGCTGTGATGGTGATGTGCTGTATTTTTCTTTTTCACAGAGGTACATAGGAAGTGTCTGGAGAGCACAAACTGTACAGAAGTTATCATTTGGTCCAACCAGAACTGTTTTGGAGCATCAGGCAGCTACGCAGCATATGCTGTAGCCTGAACAATCTGGCCCAGTAGGAAAGTGATCTTTTTCTGACCTGTTTTATCTAGTTCCAAAAGAAAGAGAGAAAAGAAATGGTCATGTTTACCTCATCTTGTCTGCCATTTCAAGGCAAGCAGCAATCATAGGATTTTCTTAATCAAGACAATAATATTTTTTCTGCTATCATTACACCTTCTCTCTTTTTGTTTTTCCAGAGTTATTGAAAGGCTTTTCTTTTTGTAGTTGGGGTTTTTGTTGCTGTTTTGGTTTATTTTCCCAGTTCAATCTAACTGGAAAATCCTTTTTTCAAGGTCGTCTCTAAGCAACTGTGTATTAAACACATCAGAGGAACAGGTTTGCATCACCGAGTCAAAGCACATAATAACACACAGCTTTCTCTTGAGAGCACATTGCAAATCAAATCACTTTTTATACACTAATATTTGTGTAGTTCAGATTCTCTCTGTCTTGGAGAGACACCCCTGATCTTCTTGCCTGTTAAAAATAAATATTTAAAAAAATATATATAAAGTAATAAAGTAAAAAATAAAAAATAAAGTAATAAAAAATAAGACCCAAACCAACAAGCAGAAAAGTAAAAGAAAAAACAAACACTTTTGATGTAGCCTGAGTGAGTCACATGGAAGAACAGTCACACTGCCCTGGCAGCCATTACCTTGCTGTCTTTGTGCACCATCTAGAAACAGAGAAAAGCAAACCATGACCAGAGCAGCAGTGCACATACCTAGCAATAATCTCTTTGCAGATGTTCTTCACAAGTGTATCAGTACCTATGTAAGGGTGACGGGTACAGCTATACCCATGCATAGCTATGATTTCATTCATATGTAATATATAACATTTATTATACATCTCCAGTGCTCATTAGAATTGTTTAACTAAAATTTGTGTGAGCGATTGTGAGAGAATCAACAATGTTTTTCAGTTCAGCCATAATAGAACCCATAAGTTTAGCAAAGGGTGAAGATTTTTTGAATAAAAAAGTGCTTAAAAGTGCTTTTGATGCAGTTAATGTTCCCTTTCATTACTGTTCTTTCCTGTTTCCTGATATTGATTTACATCTTTAGTGACCCTCATTTGGTACAAGTCAGCTATTTTTTGCTGCAGCTGTCACTTTACAGAAACTGGGGGTTGCACATCACAGATGAATCACTTTTCCAAGTTATCTGTACACTGCAACTTAAAGTCATATCAGGCAGAGAAGGATACATAGGAAATAGACTTCAGGACTCAAAAAAGTCTTTAGGTTCCTGTCACTGCACATAGATGTCATGTTGATATATCTGACACTTTATTTCAGATACGATGACTTTTCTGCCTGGAAACCTTTTCTTCATAATGTAGCTCAGCTTGGTAGCTCAGAAAACTCAGGCTATTTGCACTAAAAAGGGCACAAGATGCTCTAACAAATCTTAAGAGTCACAGCAGGTAATGGTGAACTTCAAAACTTTTAGCACTTGGCTTTGATTGAGGTAAGAATCAAACAGCTGGGGTAGGTAACAACCAGTCTGACATCTTGAGTTAGAGTTTTGAGGTTTGGAGTCTCCATTTTCAAGCTTTCTCAAAATATTTTTATCCTTTTGCTGTGTTCCTGGCAGAAAGTTGCAGAAGAACAAGCTCTATTTGTGCAAATGACAAGGCATCTGTGGTTTCTTTGCTACGAAATATTATTGAGGCCAAAATATTACATGATTTAAAACAAGACTAGACATTTATATACAAAGCAGAAAAATTCAGTGATCTTTCTAAAAATTAGACCTAGTATTCTGTAACATACAAAAACTTCTACGAAAAAGGTGAATCATAATGAATGGCATAAATGATTGCTTTATAAAAAGTGATCAGCAAGAGTTGCCAAAGGAGCCATTAGGAAATACCACCAGGTTATACTGTAAATACCCTACTGCACCCCTCTTTTCTCTTTTCTTTTCTTTTTTCTTTTCTCTTTTCTCTTTTCTTTTTTCTTTTCTTTTCTTTTCTTTTCTTTTCTTTTCTTTTCTTTTCTTTTCTTTTCTTTTCTTTTCTTTTCTTTTCTTTTCTTTTCTTTTCTCTTCTTTTCTCTTCTTTTTTTCCCTGAAGATGTTTAAAAGATTGTTGGAATAGTTTCCCACCAACATTCATGTGTGAGTAACACTAATTAATGGAGAAGGTGAGTGGGAAGAGTTGAGTAGAAAAGGACACATCATCTTCACAAGGCCGAGGCAGATCCATCATCAAAAATCCAAATGAACTTTGCTCAGGGAAGTTCCCTGAAAGCTTTACTCTAGGAAAACTTCAAATATGAAAAAATTTAGGAAAAAGAATGCACAGAAATAAACAGATATTGTTCAAATAACCTCCCTCAATTAAAAAAAAAACCAAAACAAAAACCACTCAGAATTTATTCAGTTCTAGTCCCTTGCTTTCTTTGGGCACCATGTAAGCATGAGTTCTTTCTTCACTGTGATAAATACTTTCTCTTTTTTTAAGCCTCTAATATGTTATGTCACATATCAATCCAAATATCAATGACAACAGAAACAAATCTTCAGATGTACATAATGAAATCATCACTATATGGCTCTTGCCTTGCAATAATGAAGAACCCAAAACTGGATTAGTAAAAAAACTTTCTAAAATTGTCAGGTGATACAGAAAGGGATAACCTGGGGAGTTCAGAATGGTCAACTTTGTCTTTCTCTAATGAGTCAGCAAAGGAACCAGCTCTGTCAGTGTAAGGTTAGAAATTTCTGCATTTTGGTGATAATTCAGACCTAGGCTATCATATAGACTGTGTCCTGTGTTCAGAGAGAGTTCAGCGTGAGATTGTTTCTCACCCCATTGCTCACCTGCAGTTGCTGGGAACAACACAGGGCCTGTTTTTCTGTAGACAAGTCCCTATGTGCAGCACCTCTGTGCAAAGCTGTAAAGAGAGACGTGGCCACAGAGCCCCTCTTCTCTCTCTTCTTCTTGAGACATCACCAAAGTCTGCATACCTGTCCCTTTATGGTGACATATAGACACTTTACATCATTTACTGAGGAAAAAGTCTATGATTATGATAGATGCAAACACTGCTTTTCTAGAAAAGGGGCTTGAAATGGAAACTGTTCCTAGATGCTACAGAAATCAGGGCTGGAGACACTTGGGTGCAAAATGGCAGACTAAAGTGTCCATAAACAGTATTCATTTTCCTGCTAGTAATTTTCTTTCTGTTTTCTATCTTCTCATTTTTTGATTGTCAGCTCCACAATGAAATTTCTGGTCGATTTAAACAAATAATTGGATTAATTTAAAGGCACAAAAATCCAGGATGAATATCCAGAAAAACTACTGAGAGCAAACCAAGTAATCAGCAAAGTCTCCCAAGGGATGCTGTAGAAACTCTGTTACTTGGGACTCTTAAATTAAAAGGTACTCTGGGGAATAGTTCTGGGAGATGGGCTTAATAACTTACTGGGACTTTTCTATCATTAAGCCTGGAAAGACAGTCATTATTACCCAGAGCAGGAGCACGGTTCATTTAAGTTTACAACAAAAGCTGAAGTACCTACCTATGTGACATAAATGTTGATGAAACAGAAAACACCACCAGACATGGAGGAAGCCCCAACTCTCCTCTAAAGAGTGTGAGAAGAAAGGTGCAAGATGAAGTTTTGTTCTTTTCACTGGCCCGTGTCGTTCCTGTGCACCTCATGTGCAGATTGACCTGAGGGTTTTGGCAGTTACATTCCATTTATCTTCGCGAGCACATGAGGATGCATGTCCATATCGCTATATTTTCATGCTCCTAAAAAAGGTAACACATTTTATATCAGTGATTTATAGCCAGCTCAGCAGGCTGAAAGACGTACTGCAAAATAATGCTAAAGAAAACAGTGGGAAAAAAAGAGGAGATATGAAACCAACTTTGTAAGTGAAAGTTCCAGAGTAGACATTTATGTTTTCAGATCTATGAGTCACATTTTTCTACTCTGCTGTACTGTACTCTCTTCAGATTTAGGCTTCTCATCCAGGACAACTGATGCTGGGGAGATTAACAACATCTGATATCAGCTGACAAAACATGGCAGGATCCACTTCCAAGGTAGAACTCCCTTGTTTTGTCTACTTTAAAGAACTTTCAGGTATTTCTGGACTAAGACGAGCGGATAGGGATTTGGCTTAACATTAGAATAATACAACTGTCACAGCTTTTGTAGACCTCATAAATCAGTTAAGCATAGGTCCACAAAGACATGTAAGAGCCTCACTTCTATAATTTCAGACAGACTTAACTGTCTAACACCCTGAAGGATCAAATATTAATTACTTTGTGTCTAATTCTATATGCAGAATGGGAATAGTAGTACTTCCCACCTCACAGGATATAAATACATCAAGATTTAAGACATTTCAGCCTTGTGTCAATAAACCCGTCTAGTCCCTAAACTACCTTGGTTGTGCAGTGCGTGCTGACAGTAACACACCAAAATCTCTGGCCCAGTGACTGTAATTCTGCATTGCAAATTGTGATAACAGACTCATTTAACTCAAGAAGAATTTTACTTAGACACTGTCATGTTCTTACCATACTACAGAAATACTAAGTAAGACTTAAAGAAGATTTAAAGCAGAAAATACTTCATTTTGAATGACTCATATAAAATTTAAAAAAAATTAAAATGTCTTAAAGTAATGAGTTAGTCAACCCTGAATCCTGCACTAATTATAGCTACCTGCTGCTACAAATTCTTCCACATCCAGGTACCATGTATAAAGTACATAATGTCTATTTTGATTTGTTTACAGTTCAATTTTCTACCTTAATTATAACAGGCAGGGTTAATCTGACAGATAAAAAGCTCTATGCAAAGTAATTTTACATAGGGGATTTAATTAAGCCTAAGGAATGGTGTTTTAGTTAGCTACATAAGATTTACTGGAGTTGGAAAGCCATAAATTGACTGGTGCCAGAAGCTGTGTGGTATTTGTATTGTTATCAGGAAAGAAGGGCATGGTATTTGTTTTGCAACAAATCCTCACTGAAATACAAAGTAACCTAAAAATCTGTGCAATTCTGATTCAATACCTTGCCTAGAAAGATCCAGCTACAAAAACCTTTCCTGACTGGGGGGACTTACTGCAGTGAGGAGACAAGAGAACAAGAGAAGGCAGATTTGGCATGTGAGTGTTAATTGTTAACATGCCAAATGGTGCTCAGCAAGACAAAGTCCAGACACAATTTAGGGTATACCTTGCATTAGGGACTATTTAGAATAAGCAGTATGGAAAAACTTGCTGTGTTGGTTTTGGCTGAAGAGAACCCATCCCTAGCCACATGGATGTGATCTGAGCTGCTTCACTTGCTCAGAGAGCCCAAGAGCAGACCTTGGCCCATTATCCTTAAAACCATGACTGTGTCTTCTAGATGTGCTCTCTGCCTCCTGTCTCCCCTTCACTGAGCCCGGGGAAAAGGTGATGACAGTAAGAGCATGTTGCTGAGTAAACCTGGCTCTTGAGAGGTTTTGGCTAGAAAGGAGAGAAAACTGGCAGCAGTGGCAATCCTGACTTCATTGCCCTCATCCTTTCTGGTAGACCAGGTGCCCTCTCTGTCAGCAGCCCACTGCAGACTTGCAGACATCCTTCCCTGCTATAGATCCTCAGAAGATACCCACAAGACCTCAGTTAGCCTCTCCCTGTTTTCTCAACATCTCTCTTTGCAGCAGCTGTTTCCAGAGCTCCCAGAAGCCCAATGCAGGTGCACTCATTCCCCATCACTCTTGGGGACTACTGACACCTACTCCACTACAGAGCTCTTCAGCAAGGGACGGGACACCTGGAAGACATTAGTCAATCATTTTTAAGGGTCCAGAGAGCTGGAAGAACTGGTAGTTCTGGTTTCTTTTGAATACAGTAAACGGGTTTTTGCACAGGTTTGCTAGAGCCTTAAAAAACCCTAACAGTTTAGCAGTTGTGCCTCAGGCTAGGGGGAAATACAGCAAGTACAGTCAGCTATTAAACTTATCAGTGCACCTATCTGCTGTTGCCAGGTGTGTTTTTCAAGTGAAACTTAACAACAAAATGCTTGAAGGCTACTCATTAAACTCACAGCAGCAGCCTTGACCTGACCACAGAAGCCACATTTTTGCTCCAGAGGTTGAATTTTACATCCAGTAGTGAAAAAGGAGATATTTTTAAACTTATTATCCAAGTATTCTCCTGCTTAGGAAACACCCTTCTGTGGACAATAAAGACCTGTTTGAAAACACTTAGTGAAATATTTCCATGTAAAAATTAAATGCATTCAGAAGAACTTCAGACATTCTGGACTGACACAGGGACAAACAGCAGCCACATCAATTTCAGCTGCCACCATGGAAGACATCATTGCTGAAGTCTAGCATTTGGAGTAGATATTTATAAGATCCAAGTATGTCTGAAGGAAATTAGAGATTTCAGTAGGTAAACTATAACTTATTTTGCAGCAGATGCTAAGAAAACCCTGTTTCTTGTGTGTCATCTTTCATAAAAAAATAAATCTTGACTGAAATATCAGAAAAGAGCTCAGGGGAAATATTTGCAGAGCCTTTTCATTGATGACCTAACTAAATTGTCTTTGAATGATCAAATTTTTTTAAATGAAGAGTACCTGTAATTTCATTGGTTTACATTACTCCTAATTTCCTTTCCTCAACATGGCATGTAAATCTGATGGCAGGAGATGTCATGTTCACTATCCTTACACATAAGAGGAAATACACAACAAATTGCAAAGTGATTCATAGTTCTATTGAGTGAAAGATATTCAATATAAAGAAGGTATTATATTTTACTGTGATTCTTACCAAATGTAACTTCCAGGAATGATGTCACTTTTTTATCTGGAAGATCTTGGCTGACCTGGTAATGCCATTTCTGGAAATCTAAAAGTAGAGTACAACATGCAAGACAACAAACAACTCAGCAGGTTTTGACGGTTTTGTGATAAAGTAGATAGATTGTGCATAATTCCAGTCTATTTCCTGCCAAATATTAAGTCATATTGATGTTAGGTAAGATACAACAATGGATTTTTAACTCATTGCTTCAGAGGATTATTGTACAAGTTGTGTGTTTGTCTTTGTGGGAAATTTTGTTCTTGTGAAACCTGTGGTAATGATCACACCAGACATTATTAGTGAATTCTGCCCCGTCCAAATGGTTCTGAGCTGAGTCTTCTACTCTACAAAAAAGCAAAATTGTTTAGGAATGTAATTCTGTGGTATGTTTCACGTTTGTACTGTCTTTAGATTGAACAACTATGAGTAAATAGAGCACAAATTATAAATAAAAATAATGTTGGAAGAGCAAAGTATCTGTGTTACTGTCACTGACAGTGACCACCGCTAGGGTTTTTTGTCAGTACTACGAAAAAGCTACACAGTGAGTAATATTTCATAATCAGGCTATGAAGAAATTTTATTCCTGGTTTCCATTAGTTTACTGAAACTTGAAAGATGGTACCCCACTTCTTCATTTACTTGGTTTTCATATTATCTCTTCTAAATAAATAAATATTTGTATAATATGTTTTGACTTTATGAGTTGGATTTGTTCCACCATAACTTAGAAAGAATAATGCAAATGATAAGATTTTGGAGAGGTATCTGAGAGGTATTCTGCTGTAGCTTGAGGCCTTATTTTTATTAGAAAATGGTTTTTGTTCCTATTTGAATAATTTATTTTCTTCCTATTTGATTTGGAAGTTTCATATCATTCTGTTATACAGAAAGAACAATGTTTTTTATTGTTATTGTTATTTTTATTCAAAATAACTTTATGAGAATTTCTCAGCATGAGGACAATCTTATCTATACTGCAATAAGGTTGGTACGTCTGGAATCCTGAGCTTCTGCTCTTGTAAAAGGCCTCGTTCTTCTAACAAGATTCTTTCTTGTGGAAATACCATCTTATACATATCAAGCAAAGGACACTGAAAAAACCATTCATTTATCAATACTGACCATCAGATCCAGTTGTAAGAACAGGCCAAAAAAAGCTATTTGCCTAAAAAGAGACCTCTGGGAGCTGTGAAACCCCCGTACATTTGCTGCAGAGCTGGAGTGACAGGTCAGGGTTATCAAGTAACCTGTACCATCAGGTGGAGATGCATTAAGCCTCTGCACTGAGATTCCATGATGACAAGGCCGAGCCGTTTCTGTACAGATACGATTTTATCCTGTCACTGCAATAAAAGATTGCACTATTAAAGCTTGGCTGAAGAGCAGAGTGGCACATAGCATTGCACTGGTGAAGACACAGCTTTACTCTGCAGAGCTATAGTGGGCAGGGTGAGAGGCAGAGATGCTCTGTGATGCTTTCAATGGGACAGGGAAATGCAGGGAACTTACAGGAACACTACAAGCCAGTCAGGAAAGGGTTACTATCTACCTGCCTGGCGTATGACTCACGTCTGGAGCTAAAGCTGGCCTCTTTCTCTGGGATATGAAATACAAGAGAGAAACTGTCTGAAAAACTGTTGCATCATTTTGTTAGAGCAATGAATTGTTTTCTGAGAGTAGGGCCTGAACCAGTGCCAGGTGTGGTACTGATACCTTCCTGAGTGAGTGTCCTCCACTCAGCAGAGCCAGAAGTAAGCAGGAATGACTGCAGGTTCATGAAGAGCAGACAGAAGGTGGACTGCAGGAGAGGAATGGGAATGAGTTTTTCCTGTGAAAAGGACAGATTTATACATGACAATGGCAGAAACATCTTGATGATGTTTGAACTCCAAACATAACCAAATGGGGAAGTTTGATCCCATATTTGTTCCATGAATATTTCATATGCTTCAATGACCTGAATAGTTAGTGTTTGCATAGTAAAGCTAAGCCCCTTCAGCACATGCTTCTGAAATCTTTGAAGACTTCAGCAGAAGGGACCATGTCTGTTTTCAATAAGGGTCAAGGGAGCAGATGTGTGCATCAAAATGCTTTCAGAGGCATCAGCCTTAAACTTTTATCTCATTGAGTCTTGCTTGCTGCTTAGACTTCTCTTTCTTATAATGGTCAGAAAGGTCCAGGAATTCAGCATTAAGATGTCCTCACCTTGATCTAATTATTGGAGGAGGCATTTCCTTTTTTTTCCTTCAGTCTTTTGCACAAGTGGCATAATCTCTCTTGCCTTTCTCTGTCCTGTCCTTGTCTCAACTATCTAAGTAACATGAATTTCTCAGCCCTTCAGAAATCCTGCCTAGGTGCCTGGTACCTGTAGAACTCTCTGTTAGTGACTGGATCTTGTAGGATATGGGGACAGTAGCCACTACGGGTTTTGCTGGACTAATCCTCTCTGTATCATCAGCATCCTAAGACAGATGTCATCCCTGTAGAAATCTTCTAATTCTTGTACCATAATGACTTTTTGATTAAGCACCCACAGTAGCCACCTCCTCGAAGAAGTCCACCAGTCTAACAAACACATCTTGTAAATCCATGTTCTTATACCATCAGCTGGATTGGTCCAGTTTATGCTATTAGTTGTGTTACTAGGCCTAATATTTACAAGTATTTTGGGAGCATTAATATTAGGAGTTATGCTTTCAGAAAGTGCTAAAAATTACTTCACGGCAAAAATTATCCAAAATTTAGAGTCACTTTTAAAAGTCTTTGATATACAAAACAGGATGGAAGAAACTGCTTCCAAAAGTTGGGGTGTCACAGAGGCTAGAAATGAAAGTAAATTAAGTTATTGCCTTTGTCAGGCCAACAAAAAGAGGATCATAGCTGACCTCTCAAGAGATTAATTGACGTTAGTGGAGGCAGTCTCTCTTGTGTGGCTATAACTAGCTTTTGATTTGAAAGGCCCAACACAGACAGAACAACACTGTATCACAGAGTGGTAACTACATATGGATTTAATCTGCCACCAAACCTAACATGCATCTGGATCAGTTGTTAATGTAATTCACCAATTCAGAGTTCAGTGAACCAAGTTTCTCACAAGAACTAAATCTTCATCTCTCTTCCCTTTATTTTATTTTCCTCTTCCCCCTTCAAAAATTTTAATCTGCCTCAGGTTTCAACACCTCATTCAAGTAGTCCTGTGATATCTCAGGTTTAATATCATTTTACCTTTCAAATATAACTACAGAGGTATTAGGTTTAGCTCACTAGGTTTGTCTGATCTATGTGGTTGTAGCTTTGCAAGCATCCAGTTAACCAAAAGCAATGCTAAATGAGGCGCATTGTTGGCTTTTTATTGATCCAGACAGTTCTGCTTTAAAGAAAAGGAGAAATGCACTCTTCCATTCAAACTTGTTCTGATGCATCTCTAATCTTTACAACTCCAAAAATGGGACAGGAAGTAGGGAAAACACTATTTTTTTTTATGTGAGGAGCTTGGTTTGGTTGGAGGAAAGAACATGACTTGAGGATTTCCATAGAAAAGAACAAAATCCAAAAGCCTTTTATTAAAAAAAGGTTTGAAAGCCTTCAGTTAATTTTTTATTGAATGAGTTATATTTATACTTTCCTATATGCAGGAACTCAAGTTTCAGACTGCCAAGAGCACAGGATGGGATCATGTGGTTATTGGCTGGTCTACCCTTCAGTACAACAAAGTCGTTATTGATGCATTTACTTTTGAAATGGTTCAGTGTATCCGCATCAACCAACACTGGTTCGTGTAAATGGCTCAGTCTGCCCACACACGCCACTCACAAAATTCCAGACACTGCTCCACCCTTTCTACACTGTGCTAGGCATTATTCAGGATATTGCATTTTTAATAGCTTTTTAAGGAATAAAATTCTATTCTGTTCTGTTTCTCTTAAGTGTTATGCTTGTAAAGAATTCTGAAGATTCTAAACAAAAGTCAAAATACTTTCAAAAGGCATCCAGTGCTGAAGAACAACTTCTTATCAATTTTTTTTCCTGAGTTTGAGAACTTCTTAGGTACTTTATTTATGATTTGAGAGATGGTGGTTCATTTCTCTGCTTTGCTGCAAAAATTTTTTGCAAAAAAGCAAGTCAATTCGGTATGGTAAAAAATGAATATACAACTATAAACAGAAAGAATATAAGGAAATTAAAATGAAGTGTGAATAATTATATAAAAAATAATTATAGATCCTATATAGTCATAAAAATAATATCATAGTGGTTACCAGGATATACCATGTGATAGTGAAGACTGCGTTATGAGACAAAATAAAGATTAGCTCTGAGAAGCTATTTGAGTACTAATCTTTAAAAAATTATTGGTAATCAAATAAATTGCACCTTTCAGGGTTAACTGCATCAAACCCACTCTGAATTCTTAAGAAATCTGCATTGTAGTCAATAGTTTGAATTCTTTTTTTTGCCACCTGTTGAAACAGCTGTTGAAAGGCAGGCACTGTGAGCCCACACCGAGCAAACTGGTTGATCTAGCATTGTTATATTTCTGTTTAATGCTGCTTTTCAAATGATAGAGCAGCTCTGCTGCAACAGACTTAAGATACAACAAAGCCCACTCATTGAAATAATAACTCCTTGACTAAGAACTGCCAAAGAGGTTGTATGAGTGTGAAACATTGGCATCTCCTGTATCTGGACTCCAAGGATAGAATTCATCTCTCTGGATGCAGACAACTTGAATTGTTCTGCTAAGCTGCTTTTTGGCTAATGAAAGACAGGCACTACCTTCTCATGCTGTAATAATTTTCTACTTCTTCTAGAGCCATTTATCTCTACTGTCTTTGAGGGGTAGAATCAGAACAGAAAGCCTACATTTTAGATACTTAGAGTGAAAATAATGGAATCCCATGTTCTCCTTGCTTACAGATCAGAAAAGGACAACTGGAACATATCACCAGTAAGTTTGTAATTACCCTTCGCAGAGCTGAAAAAAATCACAGAATTTGTGTACTTGTGTTGATGAGCTCTTGTGTAAAAGATTTTCAGATGCTTTAACTGATGCTCTTGGGATACTCTAAGTGACAGAAATGTTACTAGAGAATAACAGCAAAAAAAGTGGCTCTAGAAATGTTACTTGCTGCCTCTTGTGTAACTCATTTCAACATGGTGTGATAAGTCAGTATGGCAACTCTTGTAGCATCTGTTTTATCTGAAGCTATCATAATACTTTGTGACAATGAATTTAGTTCATGGGGACTGAGAATACGTCTTCTGATTCTATCTAAAGGAAAATGGATCTGGAATCACTGTCATCCTAGAGAAAATCCTCCAAGGCATCTGGAGTGGTGTCATGCAGCCTCTCCTTCCTGTCTTTGTCCAACAGCATGTGCCTGCAGGCTCTGGGTGAAAGACTGCCAAGGTAAAGCAAACTAACTCCATCCAATCTGACAACCATCAAGAGAGGTGCAGGGACTTCCTTTAACCTGCAAGGAGGCTTCTTTCCAGGCTTTATCCAGGTCTTTGGCCAAATGCAGACATGTCAGATGATCTATATAGCAAAATTCATTACCCTGACTTTTTTTTTTAACCAAAAGAGGTTCAACATTTTAATATTTTTTAAATATTTGCTAGATTTTAGGGTCCTTATTTTGTCTGAAACGTGTTCAGATGACAGTTCTGTGGAGAAGATAAAGGACTGAAGACATTAGAAAATGGAAACAGGCAGAAAGAAGTCTTTTCAAGAAGGGTGGGTTGAATTGAAGGGCAAGATAGGAGTAAGTCTTTACTAACTAGTCACTCAGCAAAACTCTCTGCAATTCTTTTACACTCATTTTCAGCTAGATAGGGAAATGAGCAGTGGCTCTGACAACAAAATATCTCACAAGGATTCCTCTGAAAAATGTACTGCAGCTTAATCCTGTTCTCACTGAAATCAGTGTCTGACTGCTACGGGACTGCAGGGATGTGATAGGATGGGTTTGTTATGCAGATGGCTATGCCATTAACATGTTCAAAACATAATCTCTCCTTGTAAAGGGAAATCGTACTGAAGGAAATGTGGCTGTCTTCTGTTAATTTCAAATAATAAAAGGTTTTCCTCCATCTGTCTCCAGTGACTTACTTCATCTGTGTGAATTTTCAGTCCTTTCTAGAAGTGTGAAAAGAGTAACTTTGATTTATTTTAATTTAATTAAGGTAATCCCTTAAGGCTTTGAAATACCTTTGAAAATCTGCACCAAAGTAGAAACACAAGAAGAGTTCTGATTGAATAGTTCTGATTCTTGTAACAAGCACAAACAAAGAAATCTTGATTTCAAAGACAAACCTGTTCAGCAACATATTCCTGATAAGGAGCAAAGTTTTTTGTGTTTCCATTGAATTTCAGTTGAGTTCCTTTTGGCTGCATTTAGTAAGTTTTGGACCTGTGTTTGTGTTTAAATAATGTGTTGAATGCCTCTTGGTTACTTCTGCAGGCATTACAGGAATGCAAATAATGAAGAATAATGATAATTATGTGCCATTCCCTGGAAAGGTTCATGAAGATAGTTTTGTTGAAAAGAGCTGTAAATAAGACTCTAAGAATAACAGCCAGTATCCAGAATATGCCTGGGGACTGTGTCATAGGAGTAACATTTTCCACAAACTCACCAGTGAGGTTCTACTAGCTGTTTTCTGTTTAGCAGAACACTGCTCCTCTGTCTTTCAAAATTAATTCAGCTTTCATTAAGCCTGAGATTTTTCTCCTTTTTTTTATTCTCAGACTGAAACTGTACTTTATTTCCTACAGTATAAGACACTGTCATTTAGAATCAGATTTGGATCACTATTTTCTCTAAAATAAAACCCACTTATAAAGTTCTATGTATGTAAATATCAGTTACATTATTTCTTGATCCCATGGGTGAAAACTTTTCCAGAGCCTCAATGTAACATGTAAATAAGAATCAGTTCCTGAAAAACAAAAATACTGTCTACAGCTATTTAAATCACTTTGTTCTATATATTAAGCCTATCAAGAATGTGGAGGCTGACTTTGATCTAAGTTTGATTTTCAACCATGACTGGCTTCAGTATGGTTGAAGGGACAGATGTGTTTCAGTGCAAGGTTATTTCCCTCTCTCCCATCTGACCAGTAGAAACATTTGGTCACCCACAGACTGACCCTTTACTGTTTTGAAAGTTGATTCTATTCTCCTAAGCTATATGAGGATCCTGAAAAAGGAAATTATCTAGCTGGTAATATTTCACTTGGAAATGTAGTCTCAACATTTTGTAGAGGATACTGCATGTTTTGGAGGGAAAAGTCTTATTATTCTAGAAATTAAATTATTTTAAACTACTATAGGCAGTGTCAGTCTCCAAAAATATTACTGTCAACACATGAAAACCAAGGCAATTTGTTCTGTACATAAATTCATGGAAGCGCTTCAGAGCAAATTATAAAGGAAGTAAACACATTCTCCTATACACTACTCTTCAGCAGTCTTTTGAATTCACAAAGAACTCTAAGAACTCTTTCAAGTTTTCTGCCATATAAGCTTCTGTAAAGTCCCTGAAAAATGTCTCCTTTCTCTTATCTCATGACTCTATGGATAAATTTAATGTACGGAATAGTAATTTTTTTTACTTGGATTTTTAGACATTTGTTTTGACTCCCAACAGGGATATACTTCTCTTACATGTGATAAACTTTTAGTACTTTTTCCCCCAATTATTGGCAGTAAATTCAAGATGTTCCTCCAAAGCAGTATTAAAGAAATATGTCTGGTATTAGCTCCGGCTGCTATTTTCTGAGTCAGCTAAAGAGACATTTCATTGGAATGCCTTAATTACAATATACAGATACCTTGACAGAAACCTGTGACACAAAAATGTGAAAGTTAGATCTGATTTCTACCAAAACCTTTGGGCTACTGTGTTAATAGCTGCAACAGTCTCTTGACTTTTATGCTTCACTCTTACATCAGTTAAGCTCCTATTTGCTGAGCATGCTGTGCAGTATATTGATAAAAGCAGAAGATTCATATTGACATCACAGGACTAAGTATCTCTAATGTGCAACCAGCTATTTTTAATGCAAGTGTAGCAACTAGCAATCTTATCAGAAAAGATATTACATTGCACAACATGTTTTTTTGGTGTCTGAAAACATTAAACATGCAACTTCTCTGCAAAGTATCTGGAATTGCAATTTCTGTATTTAATAGTATAGTATTTTTTAAATTTGATAATCAAATAGAAAATAAACACAGTTGAAATTGAGAAGAATTGAGTCAGACGAGACTATCACTAAAAAATGAACACACTGCTAAGACAAAGTCCTTATGTTAGTTTTTTGCCAAATTCTTCCAGGGAAATTCCTAGCTTTGAACTTTCTTCCTTATTTTATCCTGTCAAGATGAATTTCAGAGATGTAAACAAGCATAATTTGAATTAAAATTCTTTTGCACTACAAAGTTACTCTCCCTACATTATCAATTTGAGTCTGTAAATTAGTCATATCAGGTATATTTGCTCAAATGTACAAATACTTTATAACTCCACCATAAAACTAATAGATCCATAGCAATTAAAAACTAGTTTTGCAAAGTACCATAGACTCTTTCAGGTTAGTCATGTGAAGCTCTGTTTCAAATGACTTTCAAATAATATTTATCTATATCCCATCCTGTTAAAATATTGGAAAAACCCTATACTCTCAACAAGTCATTTGGTTCAGGGTGTACTAATTGAGGCTGCAATCAGTTTGCTTCTCAAGACATAATTATAGTATTAAATGTGCTGCTGCTTTCTTAACCACCAGTAATTGCTGAGTAACTCAAATGTATACACCAAGTGATGATAGCATGCCTTAGTACGGTGCTGCATCAGATAGATACAGCCATGCTTCTTTTGGGGCATAACCTGGATGAAGTTGTTGAATTAGTTTCCATTGCAAAGCAGTTTTGGGCTGCAGTGTGAAGTAACTAGATTATTATTATTATTATTACATAATTATAATCATCATTATCATTATTATCAATAATAATAATTTGATAGGACACGGAACATAAGAAAGGAAAAATCCATTTCACAACTGGATGCAACTAAAACTCCAAAGACAGATATGTGATTCAATAACATTTAGAATGTACTCCTAAAATAATACTATATTTTTATTTTTTGTTGATTTTTATTTATTAATACATCTCATCTGCTCCAATAAAACTTCCATGAAGATTTTGCAATCTAAGGGTCTTTAAGTCCTCCAGATCTGGCCAAATTTGGCCTAACCTGTCCCAGAGTGGTATTAATCCTGCCATCTTAGAATTGCACACATGGATATTATTACCCAAGACTGACATCCTATGATGTCTTAGTTAAAGGAGAGAAGTGGGTATCTCCAAGAAGGATTAAAATTTTATCCTAAAATTCCTATTTTAAAAGTAGCCAGATATCTTTCCCTCTGTACATGCATCTTTCTCTCTCTACCACTCTCCAGTCCTAAATTAAATTCTTGTCTCCACAAATTCAGCTTGGAAGCATGTTCTGGCACTTCTAGGGAGCCTTTTATCTGATCTGTGTTAGATGTCTTCTTCAGAGTGAGATGAACCATGCCCTACAAGTACCTACTTCACTCCATTGACTATAAACAAGATCTAAATGACTCCTTCTGTAGGCAGCTACATTTGGCCCGATGATTCCCATAGCACACGTAGCTGGAGGCAGAGTTAGATAATTTCAGAATAATGAGCATCCCCAGTGGTTTATACATCCCTTCTGGGGCTATTTATAACTTAGCATTTACTGAAGTGGTTCTCATATATGTCAGTGGCCAAACTGGCACTAAGATCAAGGGAGAGCCGAGATACCCTAAATCAAATCTCATATTTCTGCTTCTGGCCAGTCCTGAGAACAGGTCACATTCATTGAATCCATACTTTATGAGATATACATCTGAACTCATGATAAACTTTATCCAAACCCACATTTTGTCACAGGATAAATTCAGTGCTGTGTGCCAGACCCAAGTTTGATGGCATTCCAGTCTGTGGAACGCAAGGATGATTTTGTGCAAGTTTGGCCAAGTTTTAGATAAAACCTAGACAGTAGAGACATAAAATATAAATTTGTGGTGTTTTATGAGGTGAGGGCAAATTTTAGAGGAAATCAGACTGTCTTTTCACAGAATTGCTTGTGAAAACTATCAAATTAGATACTTAGTTTCATAATTTTCTAACTCTAAACTGTTAAGGAAGCTTGAGACAACGAAATGACTTACTAGTTTTTGGGTTTTTTGACTTCCCATCCCTCATTAACTTCAGCTGTAGTTCTTCAAGCAGCATAAAAGAGAATAGTATGATCTTCATATTAGGCAGATAGAAAACAGAAGGCATCAGAAAGTATCCTAAGGATAGCAAACAGGCCCTGGAAAAATCAGAATTGCAAAACCTGTTTTTTCAAGCTCTAGGCCAGGCTTCTTTGCGTGAAACAGCACCCCTTACACTGGAACTAATATAAAGTGTATGTACATGCATTCAAGCATGTCTAAATCATCAGGATGTTGACATGACAGCATTTAAATTTCCAGACTAAATTATATTCCGCTTCCATTGCATGGTGTCATAAAAGCTGGTAGAGAATATGTTTTCAGGCAATGAATTGCTTTCAGTGACGTAGAAACTGAATATATTCCTGAAAAATTGTATAGGTTACAAAGCTGAGCAGATCCCAATGCTGTTAATTGGCATGAGTTGCTAAATTGTTCTACTCAGTGCTCAATACATTGCATGGCAAAATTTGATGCTGTAGGCTACATCCTAAATAATTTTTTCTTGATATTACATGTGTAGGCACAGATACAAAATAATATAGACTTGACTCCTCATTAAAGTTGGCAGTGTTTAAAAGCAGACAGTGAATGAAACCCCAGCTAAAATTAAATGTTTAGAAATGAGTAGTTAATGAAAAATAAATAAGGAGGCAACTGAGAGCATACTGTTATAGACAGGTAGAATGAAATGATTCAAGTAAAAAATATAGGGTACAAATCATATAGCACAGTGGTAATAAACTCAGAAAATCACCCAGTAAACGAACAGAACTTATATAAGCTATCTGTATTTAAGGAGCTCCAAAGCTTCAGACTTAACAGCTCAAGAGCTTTGTATTTTGCTTTTAGAGACTGCTGAACTATGTAAAGGGGTTTGGAAAAACATCTTTAAAGAACATTTAAAAAATGAGAGCTTGCATATGCCAAACGTTACTCCATGGAGACTTGGAAAGACCAAGAAAGAGGCTCTGCAGAGAGGCCACCTTGCACTGCAGCTGGTATGTGCTGTCCCCATGCTGCACACAACCCCTGCGCTGTCAGTGACACCTGCACCCAGCCTGGTGGAAGAGTAATGGGAACTGGGTGGGCTGGGGCTGTAATACTTCATTTCTTCCATGGTTCTCTCATTTGAGATACAGTGAAACACGATGAGGTGTTAACTGCATTTCAACTGTCTGTATGTTCTGAAGCAGCTCAAGGGAGATGAACAGAGGATCCCCCCTGTTCTCACGTGCCTTTCGTGTTACAAGGCGGTCATTTAAAAGTCATTCTGTCTAAAGTAACTTAAAGTACAGCTATGCTGTCTTTAGATTAGGCTGACTTGCACTCCAGGTTTGATTTGAGATTTTGGAGCCAAGTGTCTTGAATATCTTTAATTATACGGTCTGTACAGCTGAAGCTTGACCAGGGACACTCTTGACTTTTCCAGATCAGAGTTAGCACACAAACCAACACATGGGCAGAGGAGTAACAAGGAGTTTGCACTTGAATGTCATCTGTAAACTACATCTAAACTAACAACATAATGCAGATATAATCTGACCTCTTCTTTAGAACTTTTAGATTTATAAATAATGAAAATTTCAAAATCATAAATTTGTTATACTGAAGCTTTAGATGCACTTTTCATTAGGGTTAAAATGTGATTATTTTATGGAATTCAAAACACATAAACTCCATATTTTATATCATGTTATTGTAGAAAAAATATTTTCTTTCTAAGCCAGAGAGCTTTAGACAGATGTAAAGTAAACTAAGATGTAATCCCTGCTTTTCTCCCTCAGCAATGTTGTCTTTAATAGCCAGTTTATTCACTTCTCCTCTTTCTTTAACATTGTCTCCTTTATGTCGTGCTCTGCAAACCCAACCACAAATGCAACAGCCTTTCTCCACTGATGTTACTCAGCCACTTCTGCTGTCAAGTCTAATGTCTCTAGTTGCTTCATTTACTCAGCTATGTTGCACACAAGCACCCATGGAAAGGGTGCATAATGGTATCAGTGTTTTTCCTGCCAGATTCTCCACTCTCTCCTTACTATTTCCTATCCTTTTTGAATTATATTAGTCTTCTGCATTACCAGGTTAAAGATTGTGTCATTTACAGTCTTGTTGACCTCAGATGCTCAAAAGAAATGTGTTAGCTCCTGAATAATAATTGGTTTTAAAAAAATACGTATTTGCATGACCATGGTTGCATATTTTATTTGCTCTCTTCAATTTTACATGAGACTTTACAGTTAACATTTTAACCATGAGGGTTACAGTGAGGCAGTTTTTATATGAAAACTGAGATTCTTATGTAAAAATATTACTACAGGAGCTGAAGGCTAGAGAAAATATCATATATCCCAAAAGGTGTGATTAAATTAAAATGCACTATTTATTTGTGTTGAGGAGACATCTGTTTGAATACTAAGATTTTACTCCACCATTATTTATCCTCCAGGATCCTACAACTCAAAATTCTTCTTTTGTCTGAGTGCTTTGTCTACTGATCAAGAGATGATAGATCCATAAAAGCTGAACCACTGATGAAGTTCTTCACTCTTTGAGGATGAGGAAGAAATGACAAGACCATCACCCTTTCAAAATTATTCTGTACTTTGGCAATTAGATATTAAAGCAAAAGTTCAGTGCAACTTAGCAATCTTTTGGCCTATTTTGTTACCACAGCTGAAAAAAGAACTTGAAAATGGGCATGCAGAGAGTGAGAAAGAGGCTTCCTAAATAAGATTGAAAATTTTGTTCCATGAAAACCCTGTGAGGCAGATCTCTGAGAGGAGACTGAGTGTTGGACCTGGACCTCAGACATGATAGGAAAATTTTGTTGCATCTAGAAGGAATGTTTGTAAATGGGAAAACAAATAGCTCATGTGCCTTTATAACCATTCTATATAGAGGATTTCATACTGGAAATGTGGTGTTATGGTGCTAGCAAGAAGTTCATAATTGATTTATGGCTTTCCTTTTTAGTAGCAGAAGGGAGGGAATCTAACACAGTGCATTCTTGAAGGTGTCTAAATAAAAAGGGCAGCCTGGTAAATGTAGTTGTGAGCAAATATATTTTCTTCATTCCCTCCACCCTTCTAAATGGTAATCATAAATTATGGTAATTTAAATTTGGATTTTTCCCTCAATTTTGTCAAAATAGCCCCACGTATTTCAAATACGTATGATTAATATATGAAACAATACTGTCATTAATTTTAGTGGCAATTGGCTATGCATAACATCAAATATCTTCAGTTTTTTTATGCACAAATGAATAAATATCAGTAGTCAAATCCAAATGGGCAGATTTCAATTCTCAATCAGAAAAATTTATAGGAAAATCAATATACCAGCTTTATTGTGATTGAAAATATACCAAATTTTTTAAAATACATTTAAGGCATTGTATTTAGGACCTTGTTGCATTTGCTGCATTATGCAGCAAAGGTTAGTGAGGTAAATCATTGTGGTGCAAAGCTATAGAGTAAATTCTTCCAAATAAAGATCAAGTTGTACCATCAGTGAAAGTCCTTAAATTCACCCCAGCTATCAAGGTATGCAAAGACAACATCTGCTTGAACAGCCTAGATGCAGCTCTGGCATGAGAACCTACACATTATCCTACACGATGAACAGTGAAGTGATTCACAGTAGCAGAAAGA
Source organism: Corvus hawaiiensis (assembly GCF_020740725.1). Classification (NCBI taxonomy): domain Eukaryota; kingdom Metazoa; phylum Chordata; class Aves; order Passeriformes; family Corvidae; genus Corvus; species Corvus hawaiiensis. Next base: position 71,186,921 of record NC_063216.1, on the reverse strand, counting down.
ACATCATTATGTAATTTCAAAGAAGAATGGGTAACTGATGTTTTAAATGATGATATGACAAAATGATTAGACTGAGTGGAGGTAAGTTGCTTCCAGTGTCTGGCAGTGGAATGCAATTTCAATTCAACAGCAGCAGTGCTCTTGTGCTCTTGTGAGTACTTGAAAAAGATAAAGATCAAAGGATGGTGAGTTAGGCTGCGGGAATCTTGTAGATAAAATTCCAAATCTGGATGAGCAGCATCCATTGCTCTCAGCTTTTTGGCCTCTTTTCATTCCACCCAAAATACAGCTGCAAAGATTTTCTATCTTGCTCTTCCCTTGTTTCCTTACATATTAAGTTCAAGATTCTCTTGCTCACTTTAAAACACTTCACGGGTCCACCCGTTTTCACCACTGCCCTCCTCCCCTCTTCCTCTCTCTGCAATTTGCCAGCTCTCCTTTTCTGACTGCCCTCTTTGTGTTCCAAATCTACTGAACATTTTTCACCTTTATTACTATGCCACCCTGTAGCTCTGAAACAGCCTGCTGATTATTCCAGGCCAAACAGCTCCTCTGCTGCCCTTAAAACCTTCTTTGACAATCCCTTACAGTTAAGTTTTAGTATGTCAGGGAACAGACTTTATTCCCTTGATCTGATGTATTAGGGGGATAACTTCCATGTATAATTCCTGGCAGCCCACAATCACATAGGGAAGGAGATAACAAACCAGAGTTCATTAATGAAGGTGTACATGGTCAAAGCCACAGGCTAGGCGTGAAGGCAATTTAAACAAGTGAAGTTAAAACAAGATGAAAGTGTGTAGGGACATGTTTACACTCTCTACTTCACTTTTGATTTTATTTAATTTAAGCCATAACTTGGTTGGAAGCCAGAAAAAAGCATTCTAATCAATATGTGACAAAAACCAGCTTGCATCAATTAATAAATTACTGTCTTATAACACTTTTCATCAGCACATGTGAGAACACTTTACAGAACTGCTCCTTCTTTGAAGAAGGGGAGATTGAAGCACAGAGATGTGAGATCCATTTCTAAGGACACATCGGCCTGTAGCAGAGAAATAGAAATAAATCCAGGTCCTCTGAATTCCGGCTTTGATGCCTATCCACTATAGTATGTGGCCAGCTGCCTGGTGTATCCTACTTCTTACTTCTGAGCAAAGCTTTATAACTGTAGTAAGTAAAAAGAGAACAAAATTTAGTGGTCAGATGTTACAGCAGGGATTACTGTAACAAGCATATATCAGACCAGGAGCCCTGTGGAAAAGAAATATATATGGACAGATTCGTGGTAGATGTTTAGAGATGTTTATTTCTCCAGCCGCATGGCCGGGGCTCTGCTCAGGAGCTCTGTGACTGAGCTCTGCTCAGTCACGGGACCCCAGGGTCCTTGGCCACACCGAGGAACACAAACCAACCAAGTGGGAAATGAGACTGACCAGGGGCAGGGAGACCCTGTGTCTCCCCCCCAGGGCCCCTCTCCCAGGGCTCCATGGCAGGGGGGGAGACCTCAACAGTCAGACCATGAGGGCAGTTGTCCTATCAGGTTAGAAGATGTTTATGGATGGGGCCATGAGGTTCAGAATAGTCCTCTAAAGTAAAGCACACTAAAGATTTTTTCTTTGCCCCATCCCCCCTCACTAATTGAATTAATATTTTTATAACATCTGCATAACTGAATCCCCTAAATGGGTTCTTTCCTCTAAGAATGAAGTGGAAATCAGAAACATTTCATCATAAAATAAAGACAAATATTCATCTCTCCAAGGATGAAGAGTCATTATCCCCAGTTAGTGGATCCTGCCCATTGCTTTCCAGTTTGGGTGTCTAGATTCAGCAGGAAAATAGTTTTGATTTGAACATTATTGGAGCCATTAGGAGAAAAATATATTTGGAATATGAGAAAATCAGATAATATACTCACTTGCATTCAATGATGAATTCCAATAACATGGGCAGAAAACTGAAATGAAAGCAACCATTTTAGACAGCTATAAATAAACTGGAAATGCAGTCCTGATGACAGAAAGAGCTCATGGGGCTCTTTATTTTTGGTTTGCCACTGAAGAAAAGCTCTTGCTTTTCACATATGCTTTACAATGAAACTGTGTTCAGGATAGATATGTTATAAGGTATATATATATATATATATATATATATATATATATATATTTGGAAAAGAAAACTTATGGAAGGCATATGAACAATTTTCTTTGTTTAATACAAAGGGGTTTTTGGGATCTCCTAAGAGAATGTATTGGTTTGATTCTGAGAATGAATAAAAACATGACCTTTTGAGAACCAGAGGTTAATCTAACACAACAGCATCCAGAGAAGTTATAACTACTCAGAAGCCCCACAGAATAGCCTGAGGCTATAACTAGCAAACAGTGAAGAGACTGGACCAAGAAGGATAAAAAGTTTTTATTTTTGATAAAAAAAAATATTCCAGGCTGGTATGTAACCTTGAATTAATGTTACATACACTGTCAGGAAGTTGCATATAGGTTCTGTGCTTATGTCCCTCAGGTTCTCAGGCAGTCAGGAGCAAAATCTAGCCATTCTGTGACATTCAGGCTTTTTATTAGATGTTAAGATGGACATAAATAGTTCAGTCTACCAAGTGGGTTTTATTTTTACATTAAAAACATGTTTATTAACTTTTTGCTGTTGAGTTAGTTTGTAGAATATGTAGTTCATGCCATAATTAACAGAGCAGTGAGCAAAATTCCTGTAAAACTGAACAAGTTGAAATGTAATTGCAGCAGGTAAACCTGTATCCTGTGCTGCATCACAAGAAGCGTGGTCAGCAAGTCAAGGAAAGTGATTCTGTCCTTCTACTCCACTCTCATGAGCTCCCACCTGGAGTGCTGTGTCCAGCTTTGGGATCTGCAATGAAAAAAAAGGATGTGGATGGGCTTGAGTGCATCCAGAGGAGGCCACAAAGATGTTCTGAGGGCTTGAGAACTTCTCCTATGAGGAAAGGCTGAGAGAATTGGGGTTGTTCATACTGGGGAAGAGAAGGCTCCGGGGAGACATTAAAGCACTTTCCAGTACCTAAAGGGAGCCTAAAAGAGAGGTGGAGAGGGCCTTTTTACAATGGCATGTAGTGATAAGATGAGGGTGAATGGCTTTAAACTGAAAGTGGGTAGATTAGGAAGAAAGTCATTACTGTGAGGGTGGTGAAATACTGGAACAGAAAATGTGGATGTCCCATTCCTGGAAGCATTCAAGTCTGGTTAGATTGGGCTTTGAGCAGTTTGGTCTGGTAGAAAATGTCCCTGCTGTGGTGGGTTGACTGTGGCTGGATGCCAGGTGCCCACCAAAGCCACTGCCAATACTGAGGGGCTCAGCCTTGGTGGATCTGTCTTGGAGTCACTGGCATGGACTCTGTTGGACACAGGAGAAGCTTTTAGCAGCTTCTCACAAAAGTGACTCCTGTAATAGCCCCCTGCTACCAAAACCTTGCCATGCAAACCCAATACACCTGCCCATGGCAGAGGGGTTGGAACTAGATGATCTTAAGGTCCCTTCCAACCCACATCATTCTATGATTCTACAAAATCCAGTAGATTATATTTTTAACTAGTGTTAATTAATTATATTTCAATTAATATTTAACAATATTAAAATTTTGTGATTCTGAAACATAGTAACACCAAGTTTGGTATTGTGATGTTATCAGCTAGCAATCTTAATGCTCCTAAACTATCAACCAGAGCTCATGGCAATAGTAATAATTTTGTCTATAATTTTACCATATTTCTAAAAAGTTGGATCCTTTTTCTAAGTTTCATTTTAAAGGTTTTATGTTTCTACCAGACTATCTTTTGGTATGAAGCCCATAGCACTGCTTTAAAACATTTATCAGTCTGTCACATTCTGTTAAAATTGGCCATTTTATGCCAGGCTATTTAGAGGCCATATAGGAAGACAGACACATCGAACTCTCTCTACAGTTTCCTTAGAATTCAGCCTAAAACCAGGATATGGAGTTCCTTACTTTCTCTTTTATTCCAAAATTAATGACCTATCTATGAAAAATGCTTGAGTAAATAGCAACCCACATTATATCAGAAATGTGATGCTCTGGGGAAAAGAGCAAGAAATATTTCTGAAGAAATTGAATGTCTAATTTAAAAGAAAGTCCCAGTTTTACCTCCACAGTTAAAGAAAAATTAAATCTATCAGGCTAATTGTCTGGGATTTAATGTGCCTTTAATGGTTTTAATTGTATAGATAACTCTATCTGTGAGATCTCTTTTCTTCTCCTGGAACTCCTGGGATAATATTTATTTCAGCTGTCATTAGGCTGTGTATCTTCAGTGCAGATTATTATGCTTTTTCTTCAGTTATATAAACAAATCATCTGTATTAACACTGTAAAAAATAAAAACTTCAACAAAAATCGTTTTGGTTTGGCAAATTTAATAGCAGAGTGCAGTTCAAGAAACAAAGTCTTTCTAGGATAAATTGTTTGCTGTGCTACCTTAAACAAACTACTTCCATTTTATCTTCTCTAACATGGTGATAATGAAAAGTATTTCTCTGTAAATTGAATTAGGATTTACAGATGAAGTGCAATAAGCAAAGAATAGTGCATAGTTGTTAACTTATTCAAGTGAATATGGTTACTATATATCATTATTACATTATTATGATATAATTTCATAGAAATTCATAGAAGATATTATGAACAGAATTTGGTTGCTTCTGCCAAGACCATCACTACAGACATATACAGACTCAGAAAGCTGGTGGAAGAAATAAAGTATCAAATATATGAAAACTGCTGCATTACAAAGTTTTGTGAAGATTAAAAAGTTTTGATCCCTTCAGAAAGCAGCAGATGAATTTAATAATCCTAAACTATTACTCTTTAAATATATGTTCCATTAAAACTGTAAAAATACACAGGTAGTCTGAGAGGAATGAGCTTAGATTATTTATACTGATAAATTGGAATAGATCTGAACTCTGGATGTAAGATGGAAGACTAATCCTTCTGCCTTATTCTGGTTTGGAACAACTATTAGCCTTACAGTCTCAGAGGTTGGTCTCAAGTGATCATTATGGTTGTGCATCATAAAGTATCCCCTATGGCTCATTAATTGAGACATTAGAGAGATAAATGGGTTGTTATTAGAACAAAATACTTGAGAATTGATCAAGTAATAGCAAAAAGAGAGATCTGGAAGGAATTGGTAATGGATCTTATTAACATCTTGAGAACCATTAGAAAGAATCTTATTCTCTGCTGGGAAAACAAGAGGGAACAATTTTCCGCAATTTGGTAGTCATTAATTACACTGAAAAACAGGCAATATAGGATAGACTTTTAGTTTTACATGGCTTTTAAAATGGTAAGTAAAGGAAATTTTTTTTAGAAACTTTAAGAATTGGAACTTAATGAAATAGGTTGGAAATGCTTTGTGCCCAGGATAAATTTGACAGCACAGAATGCTGGGGTCTCTGGTGACTTATCAAACAGATTTGCAGGAGAGAATATAAAAAGATTTTTTGACATGTTAATTTCAGGACAGGTGACTATTAGAGGCTTTTATATCTATATTATTAAGCACTCTCCACTAACTAATTTTTCCATTATATACAAATACAAAAGCAATTCCTTCATAAGCTACTAACCTATCTTGAACAATGAACTGTGAATTGATATTATTTAATGGAGTACCAAACTGTACAGATATTAGTTATAGTACAAAAATTATTTTAGCTTGATTCCATTTAGGAATAGAAATGAACTTCCACTCCAGAATGAAACTTTCCTCACATTTGACTTCAAAATGGGGAAAAAAAAGCCCACAACTCCCCTCTTCCACGCACTAATAAAGAATAATAAATAATTATATATAGGACCAGTAATCTTTGAAACTGACTTGGAAAACAGTATTTAGTTTTAATGACACTTTAATATGTTTCCAAAGATGAAGATAAGAAGGACTGCTAAGTAAGAAAGCTGGAGCTGCAGTATAAATGTGTGCTCTTTAGTGAGGTTTTCAAAATAGGTCTTCTTGCAAGCCTGCAAACTAAAATATTCACTTATCTACGAAGGTAAACATTATCCTAAATACTTGTAGCATTAGGTGCAAAAATGCCTTCCAAACACTCTCGAAAAAAACTAACCATCAAGCAGAAAGCAACTTGAAGTGGGAATTCTTAAAACACACTTAGAAAACATTCCATACATTTCAAGGATTATAAGTGGAATTTATTCAGTACACAGAGAAAAAAATCTACAGCTGAGTCTCAAAAGATATGTCTTTCCCACTTAAAGGACACTGATACATTCATTGGTAATGTTTCCTTTAAATCATCGATGCTTTTCATTTTTATGCCCTTTGATTTTAAGAGTCCTTATCTTTATTTTATAGTCATATTGATAGTGATGGCAGTTTTATACTACCTTTATATAATGATCCAAGAAACATTGAAACTAGTGGCTAACGCCAGTATGTGCCATGAATATTATCACCTTATTGCATTTTAATGAGGATCATTTCTAACATTCTATTTCTATTCAGACAACTTTGAGAAAGGCAAAGGGATATGAAGATTCTTGTAGTCTTCTCATTAGCATCACAGATAACAGCATATTTTAGATTTGGTTGTGGGACACGGAACAGTCTTTGTGGCTGTGTGTCTTCTTTTCCTGATCAGATTAAGGGTATTCTTCTCTGCATTATTTTAATGTTGAAATAGGAGAAGAGTTCATAGTGAAAGATTTCTACTTTCTAACCACCATATCCACCTGAGGTGCAATCAATCACATAGTGACCATTAATTTGAACAGATATTTCTTTAGAAAATATCAAGCCAGATTTTTAAAACTATCTTGACAGCCAACTTAATTTTTAGGTGTTTAGGAATGATGGAGCTATCCATTAACTACCCATTTACTTTATCAGTTATATAAATATTTTTTCAGGTATTTTTCTAAAAAAATATTTCTTTTCTAGCAGAGAAGTAAATCAGAAAGACCAAACAAGGAGAAACTCTCAGAATGAGATGATATGACTCTCATGAATTCAAGTGAATGACCAAATCAGGAACTACAAAAGTACATTAGTCTCTCAAGCAAACTGCTTTGTGATTTGTTTCATGGTCTCCTTATTAAAGCAGCCCACTCACCAACACCCAGTGCATTCATAGGACTCCAATTCTACACCAGTTTGTAGTTGTAACTTTATACTGGAATAGCAAAAAGGCCAGGAGATGGGAACCAGGAGTAGGTAACCTGATTACACCCTGCTCAAGGTTAATAGCTGTACAGTTATTTGTTCCAATCAAGCGTTTTGAGATATTTAAATTAGGAGCCAAGTGTCTCAAAGCTGTTTCTATGATCAGTGGAGAGATGCAAACCCTTTCCATAGCAATAGAGGCTGAATTTCTGGGATGTCATTAAACCAACCTATTACATATATCTTCTCAAAGTACCTGTTTCTGTGCCCCAAGACAGATGGACCTGGGAAGATGTTAAATTAGCACTTGCAGCTGGAAAAATTAATCTTGACCTCAGTGTCCACAGCACCTGTGTACTGAGACACTGAAGATGGGACATGGAGAGGACTGGCAGCTGAAGTCTCCTACAGTGCTTAGGTAGAGGACCTTCTCTCCATGTTACTCAAGTCACTGAGGTAACTACACAAAATGCCAGCAGACTGTAATGTTGACATGATATATCTTCATCCAGAGAAGAAAATCTTCCCACTTCCCTGATTTCCAGTAGATTCTCCTATTTTTCTGATTTCCAGACTTCTTCAAGAACAATGATCCTTGATCTTGGAATTGGAGATGTACTTTCCTTTTCACAAAAGAAATTATTATGACAGTAAACAGTAATTGCCAGATTGTATTTGATTTTAATAATCTTGTAAGTATTTTAGATACACAATAAATTCAAATATATGTTCTTCTTTAATGAAGATATGTCTGCTGATTCTTAGCTCTCTAGTCCACTACAAGAGGTTATTTAAGTCTGTGTTTTTAGACAACCCAGAACATCAACTATCTGGAAGCTAGGAGTAAATTTTTGACAAATTGTGTGTATTTTATAAGAACAACAGTGAATTTTAGAAGGTTTTGCAATCTGATCTTTCACTTTGTGAATGTTTGAATAATTTAACAGAAAGTACTCCTTGGACAGATCAACTTCCAGCTTGTAGAATTTTGATAAATTTCTATCTTGAAATGTCAGCAAATGAAATGGAAATTAGTACAACTATTTGGAAGATGGAGAAAAATTATTAAATAATAGAAAAGACCAAGTTGTTTTGAAAGGGAAAGTGATAATAGAGTAATCTAGATCTGATACTTCATTCTACAAGGAGTGGACACACTGGCCTGATTCTCTGAACACAGGAAGATTTGAACAGAATTCCAGTGTTCACATTCCTTTTCCTCTCTTCAAAGGCTCACTGCCTCTCTTGGTTTTGAAATTGGTACCTAAAGGATGGGTCCCTTTTAGACTTGTGATCCTAATTTAGTCTTTTGAACTGTATCTGAAGTCAAGAAACTTGAAAGATCCTTAAAATATTTATGTCAATAATAAGTGTAATGAGCTTAATTTGTCACTGCAAATGTATGGGAACTGTCACAGTCTGACCTGCAACCATTTTATATAATATTTAAAGACTGACGCTGAGGTAAGAGACTAGTACAGAATAAATTACATTTCAGGGAAAAAATAATTTCTTGTATAATACAAGAGGCAGGAAATGTGAATTTGCAATTCAACAATAAATTTAATTTTAAATCTCTTAGTTGTCAATAACTGGAAGGAGACATCTAATGCCACCAAATTCTTTTTAAATCTTTGAACTATCCTATTACTTTGAACTATACTAAATATTACTATCTTTGTTAACCTTGACTTGTACAAACCAAAAAATGTGTCTTTTAGCACCACACAAGGGAATTTTTACTGTCTATTTTTATATAGATTGGAGCAAGCTAAATGTGTACCCATATAATTATTAGTTATGCAAATAGGTACTAACTTGATCCAAGGAGCACACATTTCCAGTGTTTGCAGAGCAAATAAACACCTGGTCTCCAAATTGGCTGAAGCCAGTTGAAAACCATCCCCTTTTAACTATTTATCATTTTCTCCCAAATCCCCTGCAAATTTTGGTTCATTACACTCACAAAACACTCAGCTTAGCTGACAGCTGCTGCAAGATGAAGTGCGGGTATACTTTCAAGGCAATTCACTGCTGGGGGCACTGAGCAAGAGTGTTCTTCCAATGGCTAAAGGGAGTAAAGAAGACCAAAGACCTTCAATTAACAGAAGCACAGACATCCTTGGCTCTTTGAAGGTTGCGACAAGTTGCTGAAACTTGGCATTGAGGACTTGGCACTTCAGGATTGGCGATAGATTTCTGCTGTCAAGTATGAAAGGTACAGGCATATGGTAAGCACTCAAATAGCTGATGCTTAAGGGTATGGGAAGTAACTCTGCAGAACTGGCAGCAGATGTTCCTTCAGGATTCATGTGTATTTAGGTCCTGTGGAAAGGCCCACAGCTTTAATCACAACTACTACCGTTTGAGCTATGCAGGTTCCATAAACTCTGCCTCACCTGTAGAGCTTTCTGTGTAATCCAGCCATTTCCTCCACATCTCAAGACAGTCTTGGCCTTTTTGTTTAACTAGACAGCCACAGAAAGGGTCATAAAGCTGATCTAATTATCTAATCATCTCAAATGATGTCTTGTAATAAAAGAGTTGGCTTATATAGTTAAAATTGTCCATTTATCTTTCTTTTTTTTCTTTAAAACCTCAAATTAGGGACAAGGATCTGTAGAAAGAGATTGGGAAGTTTAGAGAATGTAGCTGGGCTTTAGGGTAAAATACCTCCAGTTAGAAAAGTATCTTATGAGGAATAAATTATTTTAAATATCCAGTGTTTCTATTTTCAGTATTTCAGAAATTCAGGCATAAACAATTCTGTTCCATTCATTTGGGCCTTCTATATATGTGATCTCTTTTACCCATTTTTACACTCTTTTACACTGGTCTTAAAAACTGATTTTATTTTAAGGAAAGAAATTATATTATCTGTGATGTTTTCTTGATTCAGCTTCTTTATAGCCATTTTTCACTGTTGTCTATCTCAAAAATTCTCTTCTAAATAGAAGAACATATCTGAAAATAGGCTAATGGTAATAGAGACTGAAGCAGTAAGAAGCGACCTATGTGTAGTGCTGTGTTCAGTTCTGCGGCAAATTTTGGGGAGAAAGCATTCATGGATTTGTTAGGCTCCAACTGTAACAAAAATATTTGTTACCAAAGCAATTTAATATATTTTCTATCATGGTAATATAATGTAAATGGATTGGAAATTTCAGTCTTTGCAGAATCTGTGCTTAAAATACAGCTTTTAAAAAATGAAAAAGCAACACTACAAAGTTTTAGTTTGGCATAAATGGTATTTTAATGTATTAATTTAATGTCTAAGCAATACCTTTTTCATCTTTAAAATGTGGCAAGATGGTTAATACTAACTGTTGTTTACCTTCTCTTTCACTAGGAAAACTAAGGAACATCAAACATTCTGGAAAGGAAAAATGGAGCAAACAAATAAATACAGGTGTTGCCTATTTAATAGCAAGATGAAGAATCTAAGATAGGGGACTTCTTGCCACAACTTGCTGGTGGTAAATTCTGCATAAATACAGAGCAAGGCTGATGAAGTTCCTGGAAGAGAAAGCCATCAGGGACAATATTTTAACCTCAGGAAGACCCAGAATCAAACTGTTGAAAATATTATGGGGTTGTAAAATTTTATTTTAATCTTTTATATTTTGTTTAGGCATTGACATCCAGACCTTACTGGACAAAATTTATGGGGCTAAAGAGACTTCTGATCAGATGTAATAAATTGACTGTACACTTATACTATATATTATATACAAGTTTCTTAAAGACTAGAAAATGACTTGGTAAAACTTCTTTGAAATGATATATTTAAATAATTTTTATCAAAACTTTTAGCAAATATTTTCCAGGAAATTTTAGATGTTGGACCTGGCTTCACTCTATGAAAAGTCAAAAAATTTTAAAAAGTCATAATGAAAAACTGGAAAACTGATTGTCCCACTGGTAAATTTACAAAAGCTATCATTAATCCTGAAACCATATCAAAATCTTGAAAATACAGGAATAAAACTGAAGTGTAATGGAAAGATTTTAGAGAAAAAAATCTGTGCAGTATTACATAGGTGTTTATCTCTTTTGGTATTTTAGGGCTTTTGTGCTGTATTCTCCCACGTAATTCTCTCCTTTGAAGTTCTGAGTTAAATCAATAAGTGCAGTGATCAGAGTGATGTATTCCCATATCAGTCACAGCTTTGGCCTTCATTAGTTGTGATTTGAATTTGTCCAAAATTCTTTGTCAAGATCTGGTTGAGATTCCTTTTGTCTTGTTTTGTGAGGGCAGGTTTACTATCCCAGTGTGAACAGCTATGAAATGTAAGGATTGTGATTACAGCACCTGATAAGTGATTGAAATATAGTTACAGTCTCTGAGATTCATAGTAATTTGCATTTTTTTTTTTGCAGAGAAGGTTTTCTATTCCCCCACTAAAAGTGGTTGTTTGCAGGGTTTTACTTTAAAAAATTTTCACTACTCATAGTAAATTAACAGAATAAAGCTTGGAACTACACTGATGTAAGTTCATTAAAACTTCACAACTACATTTCTTGCTTTTTCCACTCCTAGATCTTTTCAGTAATTTAGCATCATGTACAGCTAGATACATGAAGAAAACTATTATTTACTATTTTTATCACCGATATTTGGGTTTTATTTTCTCTTGGTGGTTATTGAAGTCCATTTCTGTTTATTTCTTCCATTCAAACAGCCTGCTACAAGCTCCTCTCTGTGTTAATGACACACACCTTGCAGCCAGAGGGCCCTCTGTACATAACTTAGGCAACAAGGATTTCTCTAATTCCCCTTGCCTTTCATCCCCCATCTGCATGCTGTTTTACCGTGATTCCCCTCCATGGAAACAGCTTGTTGTCTGCACCAGACCTAGCAAAGTATTTCCATAACATTTAAATATGAACTTTGAGCTGTTGAAACACAGCATTTTGAAAATTGACTAAATAAGAGCCAGGATGTTTCATCCCTGAATTTTCCATGATTTTTCACTATGCCACCTGTGTGCACTGGGTAGAAGACTTGGCTTGTTAGTCAGTGCACAGAGAAATTCAAATGATGTATTTTTTACCCTGAACCTCACCCAGGTCTTTGTAGCAGCAGTGAGAAGGGTTTTATCCTGGGATGGACCACACAGGATTCACAACAAAATTTCCTGTTACATAACAATGTTTCATCTTTCAGGAGGAAGCCAAAGACTAAATCAAACTCCATTTTAAATGCCTATTAATAAACTAAGCCTTTGTGAATGATTTACTAATGGGCCAGGACTTTGTAGCTCCACAGTTTAGGATTATTCCAGAAGGAAACTGAAAGGAGTGCAGTGGTGTGATTTATATAACGAGCAGTAGGAAAAGAAAGGAAGTTCAATAATTAGTCTAGTTTAAACTCTCTACAGTATCAATAATGAATTAACACTTCTAATATTTTTCAGTCAGTTACTTTCCTGACTCTATTTTGGTCTTTGTAGGTATAATTAATTCCTCCAGGATCAGTAAGGCATCTCTGGCACCCCACAAACATTAATGAATGCATCCGTAAAACAGACCTTGAAGTTTAGGGGTGGGTGCTATGGCACAAAACAAAGACAATTTATATAGACTTGGGAAATCTGTGGCAGAGCTGGAAACAAAAGGAGTATCTTACACTTTTAAAAATTTTCTCTATTTTGCGGGGATCAATTTAATCATAAGAAACTTAAGCAAAGCTGTTTAAACAGCTTATATATCATTAGTATTTTCATCAGAAGTTTTCATAAAGTCATGTTTAATGAGCATTTAATTTACTGTGGCCACCTATTATGCACTGCTTACTCTAAACATGATATAATAAACATTATATCATGCATATACTACAGCCTGTCACAGCCCACAGTTGCAGGTGTGGACAGCATTCCTAAAAGCACCAGAGCTCATCCCAGGAATGGAATCAATAAGAACCTGTGCTGCATGAAGCGCTCTATCCCACTTTGTGAAGTTAAGAAGGATGAAAAAGTGTCTTCAAGAGGACCTTAGGAATTCCTTATGTGCAATACAAAGTTAGCACAGACAGATCTGTATTCCTTCTTTCCCAGTGAAAGAGAAGTGCTTAAAGGAAAGACCAAGAAGGGGTGGCTGAGCAGATCTTGGTGATCTCCAAGTTTGACAAATGGGTTGCTGACAAAGAGACCTTTTCTGTTCCACCTTAATTACCTCCACTGAGGAGTTTACCTTCCATGTCTTCATTTGTCATACAATGGCTTCTACGTATTGCAGTTACACTGACTGACAGCGATAAATAATAAAAAGCTGAACCTCAAATATAATTACCTCAACAGCTGTGCAAGGTACTTGAAACCCATTATTCTTTATATTAGGTAAACAGAAAATGTGATTTCAAATTTCTTATAAAAAAGATTTTGCTGTCTTGAAGTCGCAATAGTTTAGGAAGTATGAACTCAGGAAATATATTGCTGACTTACTGAGTTAATCATCAGAATTTGGATATACAAGTCACGTGTTATAAATAGCATCTTCATCAGTATGTCTTTTGTATCTACTTTTGCCTGAAGGCACTGGCATTCTTAGCTGATACATTTCTGGAAATAAGTTTTCATTTTTGTCTGAACTTGATTCAAATTGAGGAGAAATTATATAGTTAGATTCTGTGTGCTTTTGTGTCTTGAATATTGTGTGCTAAGGTTGTTTGGTTTAAGAAAAGAAAAATAATACAAACTTATTCTGATTTCTTATTATAAATCCTTGGTGCAAACATAAAATGAAAAAAAAAAACCCCACATTTCCAATTTGCTGGTGTGCTGTGAAGCTAATGAAGGCTGATCTCTTACAGATTTGTGCTCTTTACAACCCAAACCTTCCTCCAGCAATAATCATGGCAGGACACAGGCAACAATTGGAAAAGATTAACACATGCTGCTGATAATCCTGAAGTACACACTCTCTTTGTTGCCATGCTGGCAGGCCAGCCATCTGTCTGAGTGCAATATATAGTTCTGTCTGTCTGATCTAGGAGCCTTATCTGTCTGAATTTGATCTGTCTTTCCCTCAATGGGACTGCCAATTCAAATCTCTTTCTGAGAGGCAGATGACTATTTTCACAAAACTTGCAGGAATTTAGTTTTTTTAGACTTTCTGCTTTCAAATTTGTTTGAAATGTTCAAAGGTGATTAGGAAGCGAACACAGAGAGAGAAATTAACAGATGGATAGGGAGGCAGCCAATTCAAATGCACATACCTTTTTTCCTGGGGAAATAGCAACAGCACAAAAATGGCAACAGAATTGTCAGTTTTTTATACGATTAGAGAAAAACCTAAACTTGTTCACTTGACATCCTGTAGGGCATTTCAAAGGAGATGATGAGCATTTCAAAGGAGATGATGAGCAAGGCAGACACTTAATGACACTCAGGAAATAAGTGCAGTTTATAGAATATAAAGTCAAAATCCTCATGCAATGAAATTGTCTTGCACAGAATAAGAGCTCAAAATTCCTAAATGTTAGGAATTTAACAGCAACACCAACATAACATCATGTTTGCCAAATAGATGTGTGGCGAGGAGGAGGGAAATCACCCCTCCCTAGGGAAGTGACTTCCAGGGATCAAAATACAGGACCAGTTTGGTCTGTGTTGGGTACCTCCTGGATAACAAAGTTTTGATCCACAGAGATTCCTTAGAAAGAAAAACTGGCTGAAGGTAGTGTTCTTCATCCTGCAGAGTCCCCAACATACTGACCTACGTAAAGGAAGGTGCACAGTGGGACACATTAGTTGTATACAAGCCGACAAGTTGCATACATTTTCTTCTTTATGAAAACCCCTAGGGAGCCAAGAGGGATAATTTTTTCTCCCCATAGAAGGTAGTCTCCTGGTCTTACATACTCAAAACAAGCTCTGAACAGTCTCTAACCAGAGGCAACTACCCTTGAGTTCCTCAGCTTGCACTGTATGCATAAACATTCAGCTGGGCATGAAACAAAGGCTCCTAAATCCCACTTACCTATCTTAAAATTAAGGTGACTACCGCCTTTATGCTAAAATACCTTAGACACTTAAAACAAAAAGTGCTAGTCCTACTCATTTAATGAAAACTTTACTATATATATATCTTGATCTGTGTAGCTGAAGCACATAGCCTATTGCCTATGAAACCAGTTGTAAAAAGTGACTCTTTTCTACTCCTTTTTTTTTGTTGTTTCATTTTACTTACACTTTAATGACTAATAAATGATCTATACCTTGAAGGTATCCAGGAATGGGGCATCTAACACCTCTCTAGGCAACTTGTTTCAGTGTCTCAACACCTTAACTGTAAAAAAAATTTCTCCCTTATATCTGATTTGAATTTACCCTCTTTAAAACCATTACTCCTTGTCCTATAGCTACAGGCCCTACCAAAAAGTTTGTCCCCCTCCCTAGATACCTTCAAATTAGATGAGTTTCTGATCTAGCTGGAAATGTTCCTGCTTACTGCAGGAGATTTGGAATAGATGACCTCTAAAAGTCCCTTCCAACCCAACCCATTCTATGGTTCTTTATGATTCTTCTAACAGGTTCTTAAATTAATATGAAGCATTACATAGCATTATGTATTCTTTCTTGGCACGAACCAAGACAGTCCATTTTATCGTGATTTACGCCATCTGAAGATTGGTAGTAAACATTGATGCTAGACATGCTAGTCCTGATGACTCACTAAGACAGCTGCTACTTCACAAGATTTTTCTAGGGAGAGAAGGAAAAGGAAGGATTGAAAAATTTTCAAGTTAAAAAAACCCAAACAAGTTAAGAGCTGTCACTCCTAGAGAAAATGGTTAATCTGTATGTTATTTGTTGTTACCCTAAAGACAAATCCATGGTGAGGAAGGCAGAAATTCTGACCCCCCAAAACGAGTAGATTTCATGTTAAAGCATACTTGAAAGATTGTTGTTCAAAGACCTCAAGAAAGTTGTATGTGAATAAATCTGTTTTCCAAGGCCCCAGTTTCCCTATGGTATTCTGAACTACATGTGATTGCTGAAATACAGTGAAAGTACCCAGGAGATCAGAATCAGTTGCTGTTTATGATCATTTGCAAAGCTGATCAGGTTTTAGCATCCTATTAGTCTCTACGAGTATCTGTGCAGCATTAGAGGAAGGAGCTCATTAGCGATGTCCCTGGTATGGATCTCCTCACCAAAGGAGAATAATAATAGACTGCTTCTCAGTAGTATTTTTTAAATTTAAAATTAACATATTCAAATATTATTCATTAGACCACTGCTTCAAAATTCCTGTCAAGTACAGACCCAACAAACACACAGGATGTGTGCATAGTCAGTAGCTGGCACCTACTTTAAAGACTTCTTTAAAGAATATCTTTGAAGGACTCATTCAATGTAGTACAGAGGAAGTTTTAAAATTTCCTGGATTTTCTGTTTTACAGTTTTCCAAATGCTGGATTTCCAGCCCAACAGATGGTATCACATATGACACTGAAACACAAAGACACATATAATAATCTTTGGTTTAAATAAATAACTACTTCTAATCAGTTCAATAAAAATTCTCTGTCCTCATCATAGCAAAAAAGTTTTCCAAGAATATTGGTCCTTGTGACACATGCCAATGGCATTCAAATTTCAAATCATTCATTGGACTTGAGAATCAACAAGAACAAGCTCAATCTCCAACTATATTAGGGATGTGGATTTTTATTTGTATTTGATTTCTTAATAAAGCATATTTATCAACCATTTTGTAGTGCCTTTCTATTTTAATGTAGCTGAATTGACATGAATCCCACCAGCTGTGGGGGAGCAAAGACTAATGGGATAACCATATATATCCTATTCATAAGCCATTACAGGTTCTAACTAATACTTTCTGTTACATGAAAGACAGAAAAATTCTTTTCCTACTGGACAACTTTGGGTAAATTTTTTAGGTCCTTGCTCATCACTACAGATCAACTGTTCTGGATAGAGGTGCTGATCCTTTTTATACTTCTGGATCCAGAATTTCACTCATAGTCTTCATGGGAAATGCTATGCAAAATCTTGGTGTCTTTGTCTGTTATGAACACTTTCATCGTTGGCCATTCAAGGTTCTAGAGTCAACATTAGCCAGATGTGTCTTTAACGTATTTAAGGTATCCTTCTAAATACATTGCTATCTAAGTTTGCAGAGTGGTGTTTTGAAATACAATTTGAGATTTTTTTTTTTTTTTTTCATGAAATAACATAGAGCTCAATATTGGTGTTAGTTCTCAGTCCAAATTTATTCCTCCTTTAGATGCGCTGGGGTTTTCCCTGTAGTAATATTTTGGATTTTTTGGGTTTTCCCCGATAGATCAGAGAAGCACCTAATCATTATATTATTGTTTCTTGGAATAGAAGACTTCTACACACTTAAAGGAAGGAAGCAAGCCCAGCATCATTTATTTCATTATTTTTAATCTCAGAAAGTATTTTCTGCTGTATTTGTCCTACTTCATAGAAATAATTCCCACCTATCATTAGTCTCTTCTAGAAAGACAAATGAAGCTACAACTGTTAAACCCTTTTAAAGAGCTCAGCTCTCATCAGAGGTCAAACAGAAGTCGAACTGGACATTTTTTAAACAATTGAATAGGAGAATATTCCATTGTAGATGTCAAGATGAGATGTGACGAATGTCACGAATGTTAAAGGTTAGGGGCTAATCCACTGAGAAGTCATTCACAGATCATATTCAAATTGCTTCAGACACTTTTAAAACGTGTGCTCCCTCACAAGGTCTCTGCTCTCCTACCAGAGCTGCAGCTACATATGAGAGCAGACTTCCCTTAATATCTGTGCCAACATTTAAATTGTTGAACTTGGCTTCTGCTTAAAAATAGAAGGAAGACCTTTTTAATTAATTAAAAACAATCTCTTCCAAACAATACTAATTTAGTAAACCCAGTATTTTTAAAATTCATTTGCTCTTTCTAAATTAAAAGCAATTCCATTAAAACATGGATCTAGGAATGTTAGTGTGGTGAAAAAATTCTAGTCTGAGAAAGATTATTTGCTTATTCATAAACATATCTACATTTAATAAAACATCTTCAAAGAATGTATCTTGAGCGAAAATATTAAGAGTCATATGTAGACTCTTTTCCTAAATAAAAACTGCCAGAAAATCAAATTAAATAAAATGTTGACAAAAATGTAATGAATCTAAGTTCTTTTGGGTTTTGGGGAAAAAAAAATAGTATTTCTTTATATGCAGAAGATACTGATTAGAAATAGAAGCATGGCACACATTTGAGGACTAAGCCATGCCCTTAAATATCTTTGTACTACTGACATAGAAGTTTTAGTGGGAAGAATATCATTGTACAAACTGAATTATGGCCAAAATACAGTGAATTCATCTTGGCACATTGTTACAGTGATTTTGAGAAAAGATACTGGGATTCAATGAATAAATGTAGATTTTTTTATTGTAGATGTATGATCTAGTCGCCATTGTTCTGTTTATAGACAGTAGACCTATACAGACACATAATTTGATCATAAAACATGAAATAATATTAAGTAAATCCAAGATATTTACCCAAAATAATGGTAACCAGTTTATGTAGAGATGATGGAATGCTTCAGTTGCCTTTCTACAGCCTAATTAGAAAGGGAAAAAGATGTTTCCTTTCCTCCTACAACCTATGCAAATCTGACTTCTAAAAAAGATACTCAGACAAAAGACTGTGGAAAACTGGAGGATTTAACTCCTAGTGAATATCATAAAGAGACTGGAAATTGTTTGGCTTGATCTGTACAAAACATAAAACATCACTATTCATTATTAACAGTCATGTCCAGCCAGATGGATGTATGCATATTAAAATATATAAAATATATTTTTAGGAATATGTCCTGAATTTGCATTTGGGAAGATAAAGAAAACACTTTGTTTATACTTTGGGTATTACCCTACTCTTTCTGGAATTTAGAAATTTTCTGCATATATTGCAGAGATAAGATTTGAGGATAACTGCTAGAAAGACAAATAAGTGGAACACAATGCTTATGCAATAGCAGCTCTGAGTATTTGATTTGGAAAGGAGGGGGAAGAGTCTATTTTCCCTTTGGGAAAGTAACTATACTAATATTTATGGCTGTTTGAAACCATGCAGCTGGCTTTTTTGTTGCCTTTAAGCTGTAGTGTCACAGATTAGCTATGGACTGTGTGATCCCTCATCTGTTTTCATCTTCAGTCCCAAAATGTGTCAGCAGTGTTGGTAATTGTTCTGATTTTCACAGTATCACGATGCTTCATATTAAGTTCCCTGGGTAAAATATTTTTTGAGGAATACTCATTTTTGACAATTTACAGACCTTGTTCCTACAGTCATATAATCAGAGGCTGGAAAAGGCCTTTGGAGGTCATCCAGTCAGCCCCAGCGCTCACAGCAGGACTAATTTTAATGCCATAGCTCAAGGTATCACTAAGATGTCCTCCCTGCCTTCTCTTTCCACAGATGAAGAAGGGCAGTTCCCTGTGCTGCTGCTCAGATATCACATGCTTCAGCTCCAACCATCTATGGCCTGACCCTAGACTTGCCCAAGTGAAAGCACAAAGGAAATGAGTGAAAGACTAACTTAACTGCTTTCAGTGTTTCTTCGATGTAAACTGGCTGGGGAAGATGTCTTCATTACACAGATTTTAATTGCAATATACCTGCTCTTTTTCCCTTGGAGATTTCAGTGCTTCCATGAGATGGGAAGCAAGGAGAACAAACAGTTAAGATGCCTGTTGGGGTGAGATTTCTGCCTGGTACTCTGAACAAAAATATGTGTCCCCTCATTATCCTCCTTGTGAGTCCATGTACTTCTTGTTCTTTTTGAAACTCTTTTGGGCCAAGATTGTTTCATTCTGCCTCAGAAGCGTCCAGTACAATGAAGCCATGCTCTGGCAATGCTGATCTTGATGCTGTGGCACTGCTTTCCCTCCCCCTCATCCCTTGTTTCAGGGATTAGAGGTAGAATTAAGTAATGTTCCAGAAATGTGTCCTCTCACCCACAGTGTCTCCCAGAGCTCTCCTGGCTTCCATGCCACACATTCCAAGTGCCTTAATGTACTCCACAGTCTCAGCATACAATTAATAAAAGTCTACAATTCCTGCTATGATCAATTACTGAATCTCTCTGCTCAAAATATGCCCTGTTCAGCTGGAGTACCCCACTCAAAGTTTAATAAGACTTGGCTCTGTTATCATCTGTTTCCCAGCCAGGAACTATGAGAGTTATGGTACAGGAGGAAAACTGAAAAACAGAACTGACATTGATTTCCATGTGTGCATGATCTTGCTCCAAAGACTAGTAACATAGCAACAAGGGTTGGATTTTTTTTCCCCTCCTTTTTTTCCCTTATTTATATAGCCCTATTCATCTTTATTAAGACTATGGTTTAGGTTGTATGCTTTCTTCAGGGTATTGTGCTTATATTCAAAATAGAGGATGAGTTTATGATACCTTGTTCACTGCACTGACTTCCAAATGTATTTTGCTTATGATAGTTAAATCCTGATGTCGCATCTGGTTTTGATGGAGTTTCTGCTTTTATTCACTAATGCTGTTGGTCTGACCAGGTCATCACATGTGACTTCATCTGATATCAAACAGCATGGTTTAATTGGTTTATTTTACATCCAAACCTCAACCTCTCCATTTCACTCTTTACAGCACTCTTGTGTAACGTTCTTCAGTAACATCAATCAAGAGTAAGTTGATTTTTAGAAATGCATTTTGTTTCCATTTTCCACTTCCCTTTTCATGTCAATACATTATTATCCTCTCCTAACCTTAGCAGTGGAGCAGAGCTTCCAAGTTATGTATGAGCATTAAGACATGTAAGACAATAATAGCAAAGTCTCAGCCAAATTTTTTGATATCTCACTCCCCGGACATTTATGTACTCAGGGTAGGCATCAGGTCTCATTAACCAGCGCATGAAGCTACTACAAAGGGGAATTTCTGTGTATCTCCATCCTCAAGAAGCTGAACAGTCAGAAATGATAAAGAAGCATGTGGTGGTTTAACATTTACCCTTCTGACAATTTGGCAGGTACCTGCTTCAGCTTAGAATTCAAAGCTAAAAAATCTCTCAAAGCTTTCTTTTCTCCAAGATGAAAAAGTGAAGATCATATCCTTGACAAGACATGATTTTCTGCTTATACTGAGTGTTCAGAGAACCTTGTGATAGTGAAGCTCAAAATCTTTATAAAAAGGGAAAATGCTACCATGCATAGTATTTTTATCACCCAAGTTCGCTAACATCTCTAAGCAGCTTTTACTGTGAAAAAGAGACAGGATGAACCAGAGCAAAAACATAGTTACATATTGACCTAGTTATTTGTGGCAATTTTGGAATCTGCTTATGAAAAGAATCAAGCTCCTGAAAGGAAAAGGCCCTAACTATAAGCTCCCTATCAAACCATAATCAGGTGAAATACTTCCTGGCAAAACAATTTAGTGCTTTTTCCTCAGACACATAATACAACTGTTTCAGAACAAAATGCCTCAGCAGAAGCTCAAGCTATCAATCATGATCTTTCTATCAACTCAAACCTTTTCACCAGAACCAGCCTAAATACTCACATCTCCCCCTCAACGAAGCTTCTAGCAGGCTTTTATGAGGTCCAGGTGATCTTCAAGGTATTATTTGATCCCTGTCTCACATGCACAATCAGGAGGCAGCTGATTAGGTGCAGATGGAGCTGGTTTAAATTTTAAGAACTTTAACAACTACCACCATTTCTGATACCTAAGGCCAGATTTCAACTAAGTGCCAGAGCTCTGATCATTTGTTTGATCTCCAGATGTGCACACATTCAGAAACTGTTAATTTCATATTTTCTAACTAAAGATCTCCTGAACTTGGGAGGGGACTAGAAACCTCTATAGCTTTCAGTTATCTTAATTATACCATGGTGACAAGAAACAGGAGAACAAAAGAAAAAACAGACAATAGATTTAAATGTTGCTGAATTTCAATTGTCAAAAAAAGATGCTCAACAGCAGAAACTGTTCACATAATTCTCTCACTGCACCTAAGCACAAATAAGAAAGAGTAGGTTTTGTGGTGCTATTAACAATGAACCACCTTTAAAAGGAAAACAGAACTTATTAGAATTTACAGGTAGCAAATTTCATGCTGTCCCCAAAGTCTATGCTAGGTCTGCTTTGGACCCACATGTTTTACAGGTAGCATCTGTTATTTTGAAGCAGCAAGCAAATAATAAAACTGATGAAACATGAATACCTTGTGTCTTTTAAAGTTTTTCGGTTTGCTTTGTTGGGTTATTTTGCCAGAAATTGAGTTACTGCACCCAGTGATTATGCTGTTTGTTATAAATTAACAATTATATTTAAAAGGTTCTCCTAGCTTTTGATTCCTGGGAAACTGCAATACAAATACCAATGAACAAGAATACACTGATAAATTCAAAAGGACATTTCAGCATTTTAAATAATTTATTGATACTTAGAAAGGAACAGATAAATACACAGGTGGCTAATTTTTAATGTGAGCGTCTCAATGATTTACTAAGAACATCTGCCACTTGGTTTATATGTGTTCTATTAAATACTCAGATGCTCATAAAGGAATTATCCTGAAGGAATGAGAAAGCTGCTTCAGAGTAGGCGTGATGTATACAGTGCAATGCACATGCCAGTGCTGATAGAGAGATTAAGTTTCTCTCAAGGACTCTGGAGTACAAATGGACTTTTTTTGTCTTTGTCATAACAAAGTTCAGTCAGAGGGTGAAAAATACGGATAAAGGGTTCAGTGGAGATTTTGAGCAGACATAAATTATATAACTATCTAGGAACCCATGAATGAAAATATTTTTATGAGCTAGTAAAACTTTCTTCAAGAACCTGTTGCAATTTCAGCAAGGTATCTTTAGTATAGGGTTTACTCTGACTGCGTATGTGGTTCCACTTCCTTTGGCTGAATTTACACAAAACTCACAAATGAATTTAAGCTATGAGGGAAATCAAATAAAATTGTGGTGTTAAGTACACATGGCTGAGGATAGTTCTTTTCAAAATAGCTTGTGCATATTAATGTGAGGATAATAGAGAAGAACTGAGCCTTTGGTACAGTCATATGTCACCGAAGTCAGTCTCATCCTGAAACACATGATCTTGCATTGGAATAAAGCTGTCACATGCCTGGATCTCCCAGCAGGCCAAGTTGTTAAAGCTAAGTCTGGGGACAAGTGCTCCTTGAAATGCAGTTGCTTGATGGAGGAATTGAGGAATACAAGCCCTGGCCAGTGGAATGGCAAGCACTACATCAGAGCACTTAAATTCCTCTGTAACTTAAAGCAAACAGTGCAGTCCCCCTGACTTCCAAGGAAAGGGACAGCTCTTGGAGGAGACCCATGTTTCACCACTTTGATATCCCTGACAAGAATAGCCAAGTGTAAGTTTTTAACCTTTAAAAGAGAATTGAGGTGGTTTTAATATTTTTTTCCTCCACTGATACTCCTGTTCGGTTGTTTATTTGGACTGGGTAGCCCATTACAAATCCAAGTACTGTACATAATTATTCAACTAATTCATTTGCTGTCTTTGTGCAATTAATAAGTAGTAGCATTTCTCTGCTAACATTACTGTGCTGAAATATTCAAAGTATACTTCAGCAAATAATGTGGTTGTACTTAAAATAACTGTAATATCCCAAATTACTGTCATCAGTTTATTAACATTTAATTGCTTCAATATGTTCCATTATTCTAAGCAAAAGAATGTACCTTGTCATCCCTTGGCCTGGATGCAACATGAAAACTTATGTCCCATTGTACCAAATATATCAATGTGCCACTATTCTTTGTTAAAACCATGAACTAAATTAAAGAGTGATTTTCTTGATGACTCACAAGGGTGGACTGAATTAATCTCACTCTTATGTTTCTTTTGCCAAAAGAGATAGATTTAGTTTTATCATTATGCCAGGTAGATCTCACTTGTTACAGGCTTGGAATCTGAAATCTTCAAAAGTGAAGATGAAGAATGTAAATAACTCTCAGGATCTAGACTATTGAGCTCCTCTGTGAATCTGCCTTTTGTGTGTTGCTTTAAAATGTGGAAATACTCCTGAATACCTTGAAAACAGCAGAGAAAACAAGTAAACAATAAATTAATCCACCCACCCACAAGATTCTTCTTCTCTACTCTCTGAAAAAATCCAAAAATCCTGTCCAAATCTTCCAAACAATGAAAAAATACTCCAAACAATAAAAAGAAACTATGAAGGTGGAAGGTTGAAAAAAAAAAATCCCAAATGGAAGCTGTCTGTGTTTAGTATATCTTTTGTCAGTTAAGCCTACAGCTTTTACTTGACTAAAAGGAAGCAGAGCTACAATGCTTATCCTCCTATCTTGTCATAAGTGTTCCCAGGAAGATATTCCAAGCAAAATCATTCACAGCTAACTGTGGATGAAAGGATGATATAAATAGGACATAGAGATGGTGCTTCTGCTTTGTAAGATTCCACCTATTTTAATCTATTTTCACTTAGTATCCACCTGGCCTATTGTCTTGTGTTATTTTACATTTTTTGACCACATTTAATGTCATCCTAAAAAAGAAAAAAAGAAGAAATCTCAGGTATTATAGCCAGGAATTTGGAACAAAGGGAAAAACAGGGTTTCAGTGTGCAAATCAACACTGACAAAAAACACTGCTTCCTTGTACAAACAAACCAAAGCAATTAAAAAGAAAAAAAGTTTAAGCTCTGTATAAGCCCTGAACAGAGACTTTTGTCTGCAGCAGGTGTAACATCTTAAATTTTTATTTAACATTCTTGGTAAGAAAGTCTTCAATAAAGCAGGCCTCTCTACCTCTCAAGCTGAAGTTAAATAAATGAAAAGCTGTTTAATGGTAACTCTTAATGCATGTTGACATAGTAGGTAATGGCTGATTCAACATTAAGAAGCTAATGAAAATCAATGTAAGGATGATGCATGATCTGGAAAATACACCTTTGACTTTCTACTGTATAACTTTGTATCATGAAGTCTTGAGAAATTCTTATCTGTCAATAAACTAGAAAAAAAAAGGATTAATGAGGTGATTTTGACTTTAACACTTTGTCACTTCTATTTAATCTCTAGCTATGCTTTAAGTCATCAAAACACTTAATCAAAGCCCTAACTATAAGCATAACAGTGTTAAGCAGATGTTTCAAAGTAAGCCAGCTTGCCATTGTGCTTTGTCAAATTGGAAATGGATTATCAGGTAGCATGAAGTGATACATCATCATCCTGCAGTCAAGGCACACAGTATGAGACACCTGTGCCTTTGCTGCAGTGGTGGTAAACAGCTGTGCAACACAGCCTCTGCACCAGCAAAAGTGCCCACAGATGGTGTGGTGTCTGTCCCACTCAAAAGGGGAAGGGAGCACTCAAGATTCAAAATGTTTGTGATCAAAAAGGAAGATGAAAGTTAGAGGTTCCACAAAATCTTACAAAATTTTATTAGTAAATCTCACACTTGGCATGAAAATTGGTATAAGTCAGTCCCTGATCTCCTAGCATAAGCACATAGCAGCAGCTTTTGAATAAAGGAAAGAGACTGAGCTGAGTTAAAGAGGCGGAGAGAGGAAGAAAGGAAGGAAGAGAGATCACCATTCCTGGCTCCAGTGTCAATCCATCTGATGGGGTATCTAGGGTTCTGGGCTTTGTGGGTGAACCTTTTTATAGATAAGTTTTTCCTGCCCTGGAGATAAGCTTCTTGCTCTCTATGCCAATTAATTATCAGGCACAGGCCATTTTTAAGCCTTTCTGGAAATGGGTTGGAGGGCTTGGGGATCCTTGGGTGATCTTGTTCCTCCCCCGCATTCCACACCCGTTTCCTGATCTCATTTGTGCCCTTGTGCAAGACTGTGTTGTGCTTATTTCCAGGAGCCAGGACAAGAATGTTTGTCCCAGGAAAATGCTGCCCTAGTTCTGTATGGTCCCCTGTTCAAGTCACATCCTGTTCTTTCTCACAATGTATTATTACCAAAAAACCCTGTGATTAACAGCAATCCTTGGTTGGCTCCATAGCCATGTTTGAGATGTACACATGACCCACCTCATTTTCTAGGCTTCTACAGATGCAGAGATAACCAACACTTTCTGCTTCAGTCAAGGTCTTCCTTACATCTTCACTTTCCTCTTCATCTAAGTGATCTCTACCTATATAACCATCAAGTTGAGCCAACTCAGCATTTTCCTCTTGGCCTGTCTACCTTGCAGTCACATATATAATTGTAAGACATAAAGAAATATTGGACTGGTATAGACCAGCTGCCCCATGTAGCAATAACCATGACCTTGTAAGCAGCACAAAATGTCAAAAGAATTTAATGTTTGAAAAAATACTGCAGGTGTAAGGGCACAGTATTTCACATTCTACGTGAATGATAAAATCAATCAGAGGTAATTTTACGTATCCATACATATCCAAGCTACAGATCAGACACAGCCTGAGTATATCCTATAGAAAAGGATTAGAGAACAAACTACTCCCTGGAAGATGACAAACATGAGCTGCACTAATGGAAATCATAGCTTAAATAAACCCAAGCTGTTGTAGACACAACCCAGTATCTTTTCTCTACAAATGGCCTGTGCCAAAGTCAGTAGGGATCTTGCCTTTACAAATATGGAAAGATCATGTCAATTCCTTCCAATAATAGTCATTAGGCTTTAAAAATATGTGAGGAGTAATAAAAAAGCAAACAGTGTTTGAAAGCTAGTGTTACTTTTACCCCCAGTGTAGGAAATCTGAATGCTCTCTATTTCCTCAAATAATAAAATTCATGACTTTTTTTCACTTTATAAAACAATTAAATCACTTAGTAAACTTTGATATTTGCTTTCTTTAATTCTTGTTTCTAACCTGAAAATCTACAGGTCCTTTTTTATAAAAGCCCTGCCACATACTTTCAAATGTTCTTCCAGCACTGTGAATCCAGGCACAACAGCTTTGTGTTAGTTCAAGAGACAGCAAGACAGATCCATGTACGTGTCTGCCAGCGTGTCAGGGTACAGGTCCTGACCAGATTGTCACAGATAAAGGTGGAAGCATAACACATAAGGTAATCCCATTTCTCCAGGCCTTGGATCTCCCCCTTATTTTCTACCCTTTAAGGAAGAATGCTCTCATTTTCCCCCCTTAAAAGAAGAATGCTCTCTCATGCTCATTAAATGGATTCAGTATTCTTTTGTTAATATATACCCTAAATGTACAGAGTACGTCAGGTCTCTGAAGGTTTCCTAAAAGAGTATTTTATTTAACTTTCCAACACTTTCACATTCCTGTCCATAAAATAGTTAGATCTAAATCCTGTACTGTTTCAAGTCATTGCCAAAATTTACAAGTACATTTACAACTGGGGCTTCAACCTATTTTTATAATTGATAATTGTTTCATGGAAGACACTATCTAAAAAACATTGAGATATTCTGAAAAATTTGTACATACGTTTGGTGATAAAATGAATTTTTTTAACCTGAGCATTATACATTTGGAAGACCCTTTCAATAAAAGATCTTTGAAGAAGAAGAAAATATTTATGATCAAAAATTGCAGGACCCTTTTGTTTTTTTCTTTGGAAGCTGACAATAGCTTATTTTTGAAAACAGTGAGATTTGCCCCAGGTGTCTCCTGGATTTTACTTGATCCTGAGGATCTGAGCCAAAGGAATTTATTTGTGAACTAGAACAGTGAGTGTCATATGAAATCAGTATTCTCTGTTCCCTTCTTTTGTTGTCAGGAGCAAACAATTTAAGGGCATGAAAGACCTTAGGATTAAATTTTGCTCTAGTAATATTTTGTTTAGCTGACACAGTTACTAGATTAAACTACCTCGCTCTAAGTTCTTTATTTTCAGAGGAGCCAGTAAGTGTGGCTGTCATCACTCTTATGCTTTCACTTACACTATTTTCCAGATTTACAGATTATGTGGTTTTTGTCTGAAAAGTTTTTAAAAAGTATCTGGCTTGCTATATTTAATGCAATAAATGTTTTGATATAGTAGTGGACTTAAAATAACAACAGTGTTTTTAGTGCTATTATAGAACATATTGAGAACAGAGAGGTTAATGTAAAGAGAACTGCATAAAGTAAAACAGAATATGAAGGAAAATACAGCTTTGCTATTGGTTGAGTACCAAAGAATGGAATTTTCCTTATGCATTTTATTGTGAATCTGTTCCTCAACTAGTTTCTGCTTTAAGTCAGTCTTGAACTGTTACTATAAGAATAAAAAATTTCCTTTATGGACAGACTATACATAACTCTTTGCCAATGTAGAATTACTGTGGGGTGTTTTCCTGTAGGTTATTGCTTGCTGTGGCAGTTTTTCCCTTTCTGACAATTTTCCACTGCTTCTTGAATGTATCTTCTTTTTGACAACTACCCCAGCTTAGGTCCAAAGTGAAAAGATGCTCAAGCTCTGAAGCTTAGAAGAGAAAATAGGACCTAGATTTTGTTATAATTCATTAAGTTGTTCCATGGTAGGTGGGTAAATATGCTTGGGTTCAGGCCTTTGCTCTTGGACTAAATTAAAAGTTATATTTTTCTAATTTTCAAGATTCCCTTTTTGATGTTAATAAATATTTTTAAATTACATAAACTCAAATACTTTTCATTGAATGTGATGCATTTTTTTCTTGTTGATCAAGGACAATTCATTATTTTGAAAAGTTGAGTTCAAAGATCTTTTGGAGACCTCTTTTTTGTGGCTATAACTAAGAAATTGATCATTAGTTGTGTTTTTTGTCTTTCAACTTTTTTGTGAGTTAAAAATTTAAAAATACGGGCATTATATTCCCATATAGGTTTTTCTTTCACCAAAATCAGGAGCTCCACAATGATGGTTCCAACTACAACTGTACCTTGGCCTCAAATATATACTTCATACTTTATTGGATATCTTCTTAAATTTCTATGCTTATACAAAGTAAAAAGCTGCATATCAAAGAGAATTTCTTGTAATTTCAGCTCAATATTTTCAATCTTAATGTTGGATTGTTAGATTTTTTGTGATTTATTTCCCAGTAACTTTCAAGATATTGAATCTGAAAATGTTCAAGAAGATATTCTAAATTCATGCCAGAATCTGTACTTTCTCATTTAACTTTCCAGAGCCTTTGATTCAGAGGTCACTCCTATATCAATGAAATTCTGGAAACAAATTCACACCTTTTACATCCTCTAAGAAGCTGAAGAATGCTCTATCTTGGAAAATACATGGCCAGAAGCTGCTGGTGGACTCACCTCTCTCCAGGCTATGTGATGAGGTATGGGTTATAACCTTCTGGAAGTTCCTTTTGGTTAGCTGGATGTTTGCTTTGACTGGATCTGAGGCTGAACACAGTTCAACATAAACTTAGGAAATGAGACCACAGCTTGCATCCATCCAGCACTGTATCAATCCCAATTTTGTAAGAAACTGTGGAGCTGTCTGATGTCTATGATTAGGGATTTTCCCACTTCTCTGCTGAAAGTGTCATAAGACAGTAAATGTGTTATCATCTTCAGGTGAAACTTTGCAACCCTGATTTAAGCCTTAGGAATTTGATAAATATAAGAAATTAGTTATTCAGTGTGTATGTAGGAGCAGTTTCTGAGGAAGCCAAGGAGCATAATGTAGGACATGCAGAAAGTAACTCATCAGATCATTTGTATCATGTTGGTAGAAATGGCCAAAAGTTCACAGACTATCAGAGCAATATAACATTAAAAAAAAAAAATAAAGGGTTTTTTTTTTTTTTCTGCTTATGTTTTGTATTTTCCAGCACCCTTTCTACTTCCAGCCATCTCTTTGAATCACTGGCAACACAATGCACTTTTCTCATGGTTGAAAAACTAACTCCTGATCCCGCACCAAAATTTCTATTTAATATTATAGTTGTACATCCTTTTTAGGAAAATTGTGCAAGACAAATTATCTTGTTCTGGTAGAAGATGTGTGATATCATTGCTGAGAGGATTTCCATGAAATTCCTCTAATTGTATTTTGTGGGTGGAGAGGGAGAGTGGGGCTTGCTAAAATAAAATGGGACACAGAGTTCTGACTGTGAGTCTGCTAATGGATCACCATTTCAAGCTCTAACGATTTAGAAACACTTTATTTTAAAATGTTAGAGGCTGCTGAATCCATTAGTTCAATGAAGGTGAGGCTGTTGTGACTCCATGTTCCAAGCTCCACCAAGACTGAGCATGAATGAGTGTTCCTGCTTCTCACCAGGAACAATGGTCCCACCATTCTCCTTGAAAAGCCTCAAGGAAGTGGTTCTTGGTGTCCCCTTCACACTAATTTACTGGGCATTCTCAGCCTGGCAATGTTCCTCTGAATTCTGCTGGGCTTCTGAGCTTATAGTGATTAGCTTTTAATCATATAATCTAACATCCATTTTGCAAGCATTTTTGTACTCATATCATAGGTAATTGAACTTACAACATAATAATTACCCTTCATGGTCAACAGCAGAATATAAATGCAGATTTCTTCACAGACATTTTGAGGGCTTGCTTTGTAGGGTTGTATAAGCTGTTCCAATCATGTGTGAGCATATATTTTATAAACAAAAATGCATTGCTCTTGTCTACTCTAATATTTTTATTTCTATGTTCCACTTATTAATAGTAGGGTTTAGTCAATCCTATTTACACATAGTCATGTTGCAATATGTTTATGATAGAGATTTTATTTTCCTTAGATTTGACATTTTCCTTAGATTTGAATTTACAAGGATGTACAGTTTGCCCCATAATTTCTGATTTATCCTTTGATCAACCCCAATGTTCTAAGGAGAAAATCCTTACTTTTGTGCTTGGGTAATGGAAGTTTTGCCAACAGATTAATCATCTGCCACTACAAGATATTTTAGACTAATTTGACTGACACCGTTGAATGGCATAAAAATAACATCCAGTCCCAGCAATATTATTTGATAATATGTTAGGAAGACAGATTAAAAAGTGCAATCTTAATATGATCCTGATAGTCTGTTACTCAGAAAATGTGTTTCAACTTTTAAAACTATTCTGACTATTCTTACAAGCTGAAGGTTTCATGTCCTGCTAATTTTCTGCCACTGGTACATGATAGCATCTGTTTCTGAATTTGGAATGATGAATTATATAATGTTGGGACTCTCATCTACCTTTGTTAGGAGATTCATGCAGCATACAGACTTTTTTTAAGGCTTATACTAATCCTGAATCTTGAGCTTTAGAAAAAAAAAAAAGATAAGTTTTGGTCCCATTTGAATACTGCAGATTAGTTATCTGAATTTGGTTTTGAAGAATTTTCCTTCTGGTCCAAGAGAAGATGAAATTTGGTAGCAAGGTAAGTGGGGACTTACTGACCCTAGAGCCTCCTTTTGAGGCAACCAAATCTTCAAACAACAAACCATACAGCCTGAAGAAATGAGTTAACTTCTCACAGAGAAATATCTCTCTTTCACCCCTACAATGGAGCTTTGTAAAGTGCTATGAGACCAGTATGACTAAAGTACATGGTGGAGGGCTTGATTTCACTTTGTGTAAGAATGAAGAATATAACATATTATTGAGAGGAGGATATAGCTTTTAATTTTTTTTTTTTATACAGAAATAATGGATAATTATATGTTATTTTAAATATTATTTTTTATTGTGTAGCATTCAGTTTATGTATTGCTGTATATTATACGTTTCATTTAAAATGTGTATGGTTTCAGTGCACTTAGTGCCAGAACATGAATTATAAACCAAGTATCACCTCATAAGCATGAAAACCAGAAAACACTGTAGAAGCCAGATGCTGTCTGAGGAGCATGTAGGAACTTCATTACACAAATTCCTTTTGCTCTTAAAACAAATAAGAAGAAGACACAGTGGTTCTCATTTGTAATTGTTTCCCTTTTTTCTTCCAATAAGGAGGCCAAAATGACAAAATCTGGTAAGGCCTGCTTAAATGAGAATTTCCCTACTCAAGGGGAGTCTATATTGATGCAATGTAGTGCACCCTAATAAAGATCAGCCACAGAGGCAGAGGAGAAGCAAAAAATAATTTAGACCAACTATAAAATGTTGGTCTAAAATATGAGTTAAAGAATATCAGTAATAATTTCTGAGTAAGACAATAGATTAAAAATATAAGGAGAAAGGGAATGTCATCAGAGCAAAAGAGGAAACAGCAATTTTTTGGGATGTTATGAGAAGTGAAGGAATATCTGAAGCAAATAAATGTATAAACCAAAAGAAAAATAGCAAACAACGGTCAATGGCTTGGGAGTCTACAGACAAGTTAGAAGAGCAGGTAAAAGTAGAAAAGAATATTAATTAAATGCTTAAATTAAACTATCCCTATACAGAATAACAAAGAATGAGCTAATATCTAAGCAAGAAATAACCTTGGAGAGAAGACTGATTAAGCAAATAAAATCTGAGTCCACATGATTTTTCAATATACTACAGTAGATGGACAGATTTGAAATGAACCAAGATGAAGCTTCTGATCTTAATATCCATATTGCTTCTGAGAAGAATGAGATTAGTTTATATCTGAGTGATGCAGAGGTGCCCTTGTCTCCAATTGACACTGAACATTGTCAAAATCTTGAATCCAGTGATCTGAAATTTGGAAAAAGATTAATCATTGTGCAGGTGCCTTTAGTGGAGTTTTTCTCAGCTAGAAAAAATATTTAGTTTTCCATTCTTGCTTATTTTCTTTAATATTCCCCCTGGAGAGCTGGCAAGAACAGCATTCCTAATTACCTTTGTTGGCCAAGTTCTTGAAAGAGACAGGCTTGCCCAGACTTCATTAGAGAGCTGCAGAGAGGTGTGTAGAAATAGAGAATAAATTAAAAATAGTTACTTGAATAGTTCCAGCAAAAGTTGTGAAAATTGAATGAAGAGCCAAAATTACACAGGGTTTAAAAGAACAAATGACTGTGACCCATCCAATATTGAAAATAGAATGTTTTCTCTGTGGAAAAACCAGATTTTTGGAGATGATAGGTCTTTAATGTTTCTGTGTGTTCTCTAACTTTCTCAGTGACAAATATCTGGGAAATTATGCATAAAATATACACATTTAAATTAAAGTATTAACATTGCCTGTGGTAATATTTTGCAGCCAACATTTCCTCATGAAAAGGAGACAGCAAAGAACAAACTTGGGAAAGAACAGATATGAGAATTATTCTTACAGAGAAGAGTTTTGGTTGAATGAGAAATTCAAGAACAAATTTTCAAAAGTACATGATTTCTGGTTTTAGATTTATAAGCTTTTAGCACTTTGATTATGTCTATGTAGCAGACTATGAATGAGATCTAAGCTCAGGCAAATGTTAAGTGTTTACTGGATCAATATCTATCAGAAAATAGAGCTACTGACTCTTCACACACTGTATACTCATGGTGAACCTGGGCCTAAGTATGTTAAAAACATTTAGATTAAAGTGCCTCACCTCATATTTATGAAAGAATTTGGATTGTTTTTCATCAGCACTATGTTTGAGCCCTGTTTGAGCTTTGCACTTGTGGTAGGATCACATAATCACTCCTTCGTAACTGTGGCTTTCCAGACTTTCCACCAAACAGTGTCAGCCAATGAGAAGCAGCAAATGGAAACAAATTCGTAAGAGATTAAGATAATGGTTGTTTTGGCGTTATATGTTTACTGAAAGTATGTTAATATTAAAACAAGATTATTTAAAAAACCTCTGACAATTAAGGAATTATGAAGGTTAAGGTTACTTGCGTAAAGATAAATAACTATCTTGTGGTGATATACTCTCTGGCAGAAGCAAAATTAGCCATATATTTAAAGACTGCATGATATTTCAAATGAAAAAGAATGTCTCCTATTTCCTAATTTTGAGAGTACACGATTTAAAGAGACTTTTGGGTGCCTAGTATGAACATTTTTAAAATGAGACTGATTAAAATAACAAGTCTGTTACATTACCACTCTCTCAGTCCCTAACAAGTGTGAACTGTAGATTCATTGTTCAGACATGCTGACCAGCACAGGTAACCACTTATTAACTACATGTTATCACAGGCTGTTATCCTTTATGCGGGTGGGATAAATGAATACTCATACATTTTGCCACTGAGTTTCACTGCAAAAAATTGTGAAGCCAAATACAGAGCTCAAACCATTCTCCTCATTTCCTCTCCAACTTTCTTATCTCTTTCAAGATTCAAATGGCACCTTTCAGATCTTGCTAATTCCACTTTATCTTCTCCCAATTTTAATTCTGACAGTAGAGCCCCTTGTCTCTTTCTGTTTCAGTCAGATTTCTCCTGTATGCAGGTTTGGTGCCTTTGTTGCCTCAGCTGTTTCTGCACCAAACACAAAGGTCATACTTCAATTTATTTCATACCATTTTGAATGCTTAAGGCAAGACCTTCTCAAAGACAGGGAAGATAAAAATTTAAACATAGTCACATAGTGTTCTTTTGAGACTTATTCTTGCTCGTTAAAGGTTTTCTTTTTATTTCAATAATTTGAACATTTTCATGTGACTGAAACCTTCAGAGAAAAGACTGAACTTATGGCAGGCTTGTGGAAGTTTACTCTAAAATACTAGCTTTGTCAGAACTGAAAATAACTAAATTCAAAGTTTCATGATGGAAATTACTGTGTGCTCCTGTTAACAAGATGTGAAAACAAAAGTAGGTGAACCACACTCATGTTTTGCAGCTACACTTCCTGAAGTAGCTGTAAAAAAATTTTGTTCTCAGGTCATCCAGCCCTTCTCTGCTTTCTTTGGTTCTGAAATTGCTCTGACAGCTTTCCAATATCCATGTTTCCTTTCACCTCACTTCCCAAAACATGTTAATCTTGCAGCCAGGACTCTCTGGCCACACATGAGTTGAGATTTACTGCTGTGGGATTTTGAGGCCAGGAAGGTGTTTTTCCACCAAGAATAACACACGGTGTGGCGCAAAATTCCTGTATAATCTTACTGCTTTTGCCATTTTGGACTGGCATAAGAGGCCACTGCAGAAAGGTTCTGTTCTTGAGCTGTCATTTTTCCTGATGGCATTTTCTTTTGACACACTTCAATCTGAAAAATATGTTCTATTCTGAATGGTTTATTACCACACTGTAAGGAAAATGCACTTATGTTTCCAATGTGATCTTGACACACTTCAGAAGTGAATAAGCAAGTTGTGAAACCTTAATTTGTTATTATAAAATTGTTGTGTTATTGTAAAATTGCTGTGTTTTTAAAAGTACTCAGAGAACAAATAGGTTTCTGTCACAAAAATTGTGCTACAGCTCTTAGCTACAGCTCTTTGTTTCCACATGCCTAACCTACAACAGGGAAGCATTATCTGCTATGCAAAGAAATGGGCTGGAAATTTTACACAGTTCCTATTCTACCTTTGGGTTGCTAGATAATTCTAGGGAAGAAATTCTCCATTTCTTATTACTGAATCCCCTACGGGTCTGTGGCTCACATGCATGAGCACACCGATGCAGGGATGGCTGCAGTAACATTAAGCTGACAGCAAGGAGTTGAGAAGGGTCCTTGCTTAGAGTTCCACAGAAAGCAGTTTATTGCTGCAGCTTGTGAAGGGTTCTAGAGGCAAATGACCCCGAGCAGGTGACAGCTCGAGCTGAGTACAGGGGTGTGGCTAACACCAGGAGCCAACGGGGGAAGCAGAACTGGGGTACGTTACCATAACCAAACAAGGCATCCTGGAGAGGCTCCTTTCCCTCACCATAACCACTAGGGCTTTGGCACCAGAGACTGTCTTACCAACAGCTCTCTCTGTCTCTTGTACCACAGGTCAATCAGCCACCAAAATTTCTGTCTTTTAGTTTCTAATGCTTAAAGAAGTTAGAGATTAAAAAAAAATGATAATATTGAATGGTGAAGCTGTGATATTCAAGTGATGTAGATTATATACCCCATGTTTAGCATGTCATTTATCACATGATAATATTTGCAAATGGAAACATCTTTAGCTGGCAACAGTGCCATATTTTTATCTGTGTGAATGAGCCAAGAAAAGTGGTATTATTTATTGAACTTCCTTTACTAATATAGGAGAAGTTTCAACAAAAAGTGACTTATTATGAGACCCCTTAGGCCTGATGAATTTACAATTATCTAAGATAAAAAGGGAAGAGAAAGAAGCAGTGTTATCTCTTTTCAAGAAGTAGAGTTATAGGCACAGGCACACAGACAAGTTCCCACAGAGATAACAAGCTACTGAAGAGCAACCAACTTGTTTTAACTGTCCCTTTGTGTTCCCTTGGTCTGTGGCAAATGTGAAGTAATTCAAATAATCCTCGTCCTCTTTCATCACATATTTCGTTGAGGACCACAGAAATGTAAATCACTTCGCACTTGTCACAGGCTAAGAGATTGAAGATAAATGTTGCTGCAGTTCAGCTATATTGGGTAACTCATTATGGCACTGTGACTTTCCACGTGTCTGTGACTCAAGACCTAGATTGACTTTCTGTGTCAAACACTGAACCTACATTTTTTGAGCCTTACTCCCCTGTCTAAACTAAAGACAAAATGAAGACTGCTTTTATGGTTTGCCACTGCAAATCATGAGGACAAGAGTAACTCAAGAAAGCCTAGCCCTAAGGTATAGGCGGTCTAGCAATGTAAAAGAGAAATCGAATGTATTGAAAGAATTAGATTTCCAATCATCTCACAGATTCAAAACCTTGTATATTCTGATAAGCAAGTAACATTTGGAATATTTGTTCAGTGAAAACGAAGTTGAAACTTTTGGAGTTTAGCCAGTTCTCCATCCTTATTCTTTATTAACATGGTGTTATTCCAATCAGCAACCCCTTATTTGATGAGGTTATGATTGTATCTAATAATGAATCTTGAGATAAAAGAAAAATTTTGCAATGCATCTGCAGCAGCTGCTGAGTTTTAATACTGTCACTGTGATTTTTAAATCATACTCCCACATGCCTTGTGTTTCTTTTTTGATTTGTAGAGAATAAAGGGTTTTGAATTGTGATTGTTTTTGTGGTTTGATTATTTCTATCATAAAATTTCAGAATAGAGTTTGTTTGACATTGGGAAGAGGAACTGGGAATATTAGTGCTTGTTCTGAACACCAGCATAATCAGTTACAGTCTTTCTTCCAACAGATTGTCAATTGTTAGGGCTCAAGAGAAAGACATCATCAGCTGTTAAGTTCTGTAACATTTTGATGGTAGTATCATAGAAACATAGAATGGGTTGGGTTGGAAGGGACCTTAAAGCTCATCTAGTTCCAATACCCCTGCCACTGGCAGGGACACCTTCTGCTAGACCTTTCCTTTATAATTAGCTCCCTGAAGAAGAGGAGTTGTTCAAACCCCATCAAGAAGATGGGGTTGTTCAAAGCCCCATCCAACCTGGCCTTTAACCCTATCATACATGGGACATCCACAACTTCTCTGTGAAGTGGGGCATCCACAGCTTCTCTGTGAAGCATACACATAGCTTTTGTATTTCAGAAAAAAAGGTGAGTTTTAAAAAAATAAAAAGCTGACTTTGATGAAAGTAAGTTTATAATTATTATTTTTGATGAAAGTAAGCTTATAATTATCATTTCCTTACAAGTGTCCTAGTGTCACTCACAAGTGAAAATCTTGCAGTATGGTTCTTCTGATTGCTTAAAAATACAGGACTGGTAAAATCCATAATGTCCATGACTCCTGGACCAAGCTGTGGTTCATATTCCGCTGAAGTAAGCCCTGGAATTATATGTAACAGCAGTAACAGTTCCTCACGAGGAATAAATAGTCACGCAGAGAGATCACTGACTACAGAAGGCTTATTGTGAAGTCTATTCACCACATTATCTAATTTAAGCTAAACTTGGTGCCTGGAAATAACTCCATGTAACTATCTTTGAAAAAAATCAAACTGTCTGGAAGGAGATTTGCCTTTGTTAATGTGCAAGAGAGAATATCTTCTGTTGGGTGGATACAATGATTTATTTCAGAACTTGATTGGTTGTGCTTCTGAACATTCTAAACTTACTTAAGGCCCTTTCCTCTCTTTCCCAAACTCAATCCTCCAAACCTCAGTCTTTCATGCATTTTAGTCTTTATGATGAGTGAGATGTGTGTCTTTTTTTTAGTTGGTCATGTATTTTTCTCTTTCAAGGTTAGGTGAGATGGAATCACCTGGGGGAAAAGACAGAAGTATCAGAGACTTCCAGCAAAATCTTTTAAATATGGGACTGGGGAAATGCAGCTCAGAGATGATGAAGGTGCTGTGAAAAACAAGGATTGAGCAGCCAAGGTTTACGTGAAACAAATTAGAAACTCCCGAGTGATTAGATGTGATGAAAAATTTACTGCATTTCAAAGATCACTGAGTTAATTGCAACATCTTATGAGAGCAAAGTTCTACTTGCAAGAGGTAAAGAGGAAGTTGGTGCAAAAGTATTTATTTCTCCTGAATTCTTTGGATAAAGAGAGTTCTCAAGAATTCCTATGGATAAAAAGAATTCATAAATCCTAGTTTTCTTTCTTATGAAAATGCAACTTTTAAAGATTTTAAAACCCTGTGGTCTTCTTCAGGGAGTTAAAGTAAAGGTCTAGATAATGCTGTTTCTAGTGAGAGTTAAGTTGGTTTCCCATCACTACTTTTCCAAGAAAAGTCACCTGAAGTCTGTGCACTTTGTCTTTTCTCTTTCTTTGTGTTTCTCTCTGTATTTATGTGTCTGTGCATATGTACACATATTCAAGTGCAATTATATGTTTGTATGTATGCATATATATATCCATATATATATGTAAATACACATAAAGAGAGAGATATATATTCTTAAGTACATCTATTACCTCAATAAACAGAAACTTCCTTAAGGAAGTTTCATTTTAATTAATTTTTATTTGCAAAATAAATGTATTGAAAAATACATTTCACTGCTAAAAGATATCATACTGATTTGGCAAGAACAAACCCAGTTAGTTGATCCCATTTCCTATGAATAGAATTTCTCTCCCACCATTTCACGTTTGCTTTTGGAAGTACTTTCTGAAGTTAAATGTGCACATGTGGAATAGAGCTGTATTTCAGCAAATGAGTTCTGTTAGCACAGTCATTAGGTTTAAACTTATGTGAACAGGAGACCAGGAGCATTCTACTAGCCCCAGTGGATTCCTTCAGTTTAGATACACGATTTGTGTAAGTTATGATAACAGTCTAATTAGTGGTTTGGACATACAGTTTTCCACTTGGCAGATTGACTACAATAGCTCTTTCAGAAATTCTACTCATTATGTCTTATTAGTATCAGGCAAGACAATATAAATCTGAATTCTCAAGGGATTTATAAGAACTCCTACTGGGAAGTGGTCCTTTTTCAAATGACCCCTATTTTATTTTTTTCTGTGTGTCAGCTGGATATTTCTGGAATACTGTCTTTAGCATCAAATATAGTGCATAACAGTCAGTATTTGAAAATGTCAGTGTCTGAGAAAGTAGATAACACTTCTCAAGCTAAAACTGCTTTGGGGGGGAAATAGTGCTAATATTAGTATATCACCAAATTACTGCATCAAAATGAAAATATTTTAGTATATATGTCTGAATCATACTGCAAAATTCTAAATGGCCTTGAATGTAAATCTCATTCACACATGAAGCTGAAGATCTTGATTCTTAATAGGAACTTTGTTTTTAGGTTCAAAGACTTTTTGTTCCATTCAAATGTTTCAATTGGTTTTTCTTTAGCTGAAAATTCATTAGCCACCAAAGCTTTGCACTTCTGACCTCTTTTTAGAGAAGCAGCTTCTGATTTTTTAATTGTCCTAGAATTGCCTTGTATTCATTCTGATTAGCTTTTATAGGACTACAAAAAGTCTAATAAAGTATTAACATTCTTAAGATAATTCTATCCAGTAAAATGAAAAAAGAAATTGGAAAGTAATATTAATTCTGCTTCTGGTAGAGTTTGAGTAGGAACAGTTGGACCATAAGTAGAAGTTTCCCATCCTCCAGAAAGAGTTGGCTCCTTCCAAACCACAGCCAGAGGGCAACCCAGCATGGAACTGTATTAGAAATTTGTGCCATGACTTGGTAGATCTGGAGTACAAGCAGCTGGATCTGGGATGAGCTGTACAAAGAATAATTTCAGTATAAGGTATGACAATTGTTCTTTTGTAATAACTTGTGCTGTTCCTGGGGGTTTTGCTGCAGCAGTTGGTTGAATCTGAACAGCATCAACTACGTTGTATATGTTGGCGTGTCATTTAAGTGGCACTCATGAATTAGAAAGGAATGGGTTTCTGTGTTTCACACCATGTTGGCAGGAAAGTGCACATGGTTTAGCAAGCCCAGTATTCATGGACAATATCTACAGTGCAAATCATACAACTGTCCAAACTTCCTGTATAGTGACAAATCCTACAGGAAGTATTTGCTATCTGTTTTTAGGAACAAACATGCTTGCTATAGCACTGATAAGGATTACGTATGTCTTGACTGTAGTTCCCATTTTAGCATCAGCAAAACAATACTTTTGCTTGTATGAAAACAGAGAGGGTTTAAGATGCTTTTTCTTACACCTGCATTGGCCAATGACTCATGCTGTATTTGAGGAAGAGGCCAGTTTTCAGTCTTTGATCACTGAGCTGAATAATGATTTGCAAAGCCAAAAAAGATAAAAGTAAAAAAGCGTTGAGTTCTTCATCTGTTAAAACTAGGTACAGTGGACTTAATAACAATGAAAAATAAATGCATGGGGCCAAATTTGGGCTACATACAACAAACTTGATTTGCAGTAAAACTTTTTAATGCACTTATGGTAAAGCACACGTGAGAAGACGGATTTCCCTGTCGCTCTGAAGAGGGGATGAAAGCAAAGTCGGTAAAATCAACAGAGTGCTCATTTTACCTGAACAGAGGTGATTTAAACAGAAGGTCTCAATTGCCTCATGTATCGGATATCTTTTACCCCCAAATTGGTTTTAGCTTATTTGTTCAATTTAGTGAGTGTTTTTTACTTTTTACTACCTCTGTGATGGCAGTTAGCATTCATAACCCATCCGATTGTCTAGGAAAAGCTGCAAGGTGTGGAACAGCAATGGTTTCTGCAGAGAATCAGTGGAATTGTCTTAGGATATGTTCCAAATATAACTAATTTTTTTAGATGAAGAAATATTTTTTGAAGATGCTTTCAGTTGCAATTTGCTTTGAAATGGGACAGTTCCTGTACAGCTCAAAAAATTGTACTAGACCTTTTTTATCATAAATCAAGGCTCTTTTGGTACACTACGTGTTGTTAAGGAAGTTTATTTTCTGATAGATAAGGGAAATACCTTATTTGTGTTTTGTAAGTGCATGCATTGATTTTAGCCAGGTCTTGGATAATCAGCATAAAAATGTCTGGGGAGCCTGGAGCACCTCTCCTAGGAACAAAAGTTGAGAGATTTGGGGATGTTCAGCCTGTGGAAGTGAAGGCTGTAGGGAGACCTTCGAACAGCCTTCCAATACTTAAAAGGAGTTTAAAAGAATAACAGAGAGTACTATAGTGATAGAACAAGGGATCATGGTTTTAAATTGAGAGTAGATTTAATTGAACAGAAGGAAGAAACTCTTCCCTGTGAGGGTGGTGAGGCACTAGCCCTGGTTGCCCAGAGCAGCTGTGGATGCCCCATCCCTGAACGTGTTCAAGGCCAGGTCAGATAGGGCCAGGTCTAGTAGAAGTGCCCCTGCCTGTGGGGGAAGGGTGTGAGGGTGTGGACCCCGATCATCTTTTAGATCCCTTTCAACCCAAACCACACCAAGACTCTACGTTTCTATGACTTTATTGCAATGTTTCTATGCATGTGTGGTACAAACTCAATTTGCTGAAGCAGTTGTAAAGAAAGCTTCAATGAATGCCACAGCATCTTTATAGGCTGTGTTGTTAACAATACAGCATTGCAAACCTTTCTTCGCTTTTATTTCAGCATTGAACTGCAAGTCTTTACAGTAATGCCTCAGGACAGAAGGAGGCCACTGCAGTCATTCTCAGTAACATATCGCTAATGTTTTCAGTGCTTCAAAGTGCTTGTTTAACACTTTTTTGAATGATCACAGCTGTGGTTTCTGGTGCCATCTCAGTTGATCCATTCTCCATGTTAATCACCCCTTTGTATTCTGCTAATTGTCATTGTGTCTTATCCTCTCGTTTGACCTTGTGTCTCTCAGCCTTAAAACTTCTAAAGCTCTGTGTAACTTTGCCACATTTCTTAACTGTCTCTTTTCTCTTGAATGTTCACAGTACACAGGGAAGCACAAAAAGGGGTTATTACTCCTGCATGGTGTATTAAAGCCTGACTCCCCGCACATGAACTTACGATGGATGGCAATGTGAATCCAGGTTTCAGAATCTCTACCTCGAGTTACTTGGCAATGCGTAGTAAGAATTGCCATTCTACAATCCTTTGCTCAGGCAAGGAATTTTCCGTCTTTTCCTAGGGTACAAAAAACCACATATTAAAATTCAGAGGAGAAATTCATACCTCATTGCAGTCTGCAGCTTCCTCATGATGCAACGTGGAGGGGCAGGCACTGATCTCTTCTCTCTGATGACCAGTGAGAGGACTCACATGAATGTCATGAAGTTGAGTCAAGGGAGTGACTGGGTGCTGGGACAGGCTCCCCAGGGAAGTGGTCACAGCACCAAGAGTTCAAGAAGAATTTGGTCCATGCTCTCAGACACATTGTGGGTTCCTTGGCATGTTCTGTGCAAGGCCAGGAGTTGGACTTGATGATCCTGATGGGTCCCTTCCAACTCAGGATATTCTGTCATTGCATGATCTGACTACCTGTCCCATGTAAGGCACCCACTCTTGTCCCCGTTGTGTGCCTGTAAGTATTACAGAGAGGAGTAACTGGGGAA
Source organism: Corvus hawaiiensis (assembly GCF_020740725.1). NCBI lineage: Eukaryota > Metazoa > Chordata > Aves > Passeriformes > Corvidae > Corvus > Corvus hawaiiensis. Next base: position 71,143,864 of record NC_063216.1, on the reverse strand, counting down.
TTATTTTTTCTTATATAGGCAAAGCACCAGTGACCATGTGTTCTGCTACACCTATAGGCAAAGCACCAGTGACCATGTGTTCTGCTACACCTTGCCCCTCCATAAGGCCATGGCTCCCAGACTTTGGATCCCAGATGCTCTCAGCTCTGTTGAGGAGTTTAAAACCCTTGTAGAAGCAGTGTCTCTGTGAAAGGCAGCAGATACAAGTCACAAATATTTATATTCTGGAAAATTTTTTCTGCATTGATTTCCTGTTCGTTTTCCATAAACATTTCATGTTTACTATTCACTAAATATTAATAGCATAGCTATTATTCAAGCTTCTGTTTTGTTTCTGTATGTATTTTTAGAAGAAATACTTTTGGCTGTATCTACAAACACACTTTCCCAAAATAACTTTTTTTTCAGACTCCTTGAAACCTTTCTCTCTAATTTTCAGTATCTTGCTTATCTGTTCTGGTGTTTTAAAATATAGATAATGCTTAAGAGTCACCCTTCTGTTTCAGTAGCCTTTATAATATTTTTCCCTTACTGTATCTCTAGACATTTATAGCTCAGAAATGAAGAAATGAACTTGAATCTCTGTAGACTATCTTTTACTTTGGATACTTGGTAAACATTTCGCACCAGGAAAATTAATGAGGTTCAAGGAAATATAACATTCACTCAAATATGAATTGCTTGATGTCCATGTGGATTTCTCTCCCCACTCAACTCTTTCTACTTATAATTATGATCTGAAAAAATCATTTGTGAGCAGACAAAGAAGTACAGAACACATAGTCTAGTACTATGTATATTTTTCATAACTTTGAGTATTACCCTGCTGAGTTAAAATACCCACATTTTCTTTTTCCCTTGTTTGTAAGCTTCAAATTGAAGAATTTTCTCCCAGTTGTGACCTAATCAGTGAACCATAGTGAGAGGATTTTGCCACCTTCTATTTCTTGTTCCTGATTAATAGTTTCTTTATCTCCCAGAGTTTTATGTGGTTTTCAGAGGTTTTGGAACAGTTTTCAGATGATCTTTTGATCATGCCATTTTCAAAATTGTTCTTTTCATGTCTGGATTCAGTTTGGCTTCTAAAATATCTTGTCAGTGGCTTCAAAGGCCACAATGAGCATGATTAGATGGTATTTGCTATACATATCTAGATGGCATTTACCTCTAAATAGCAGGGACAAGCAAGCTCTGCTTCTGGGGCTGTCCCTCCCTGTGCTCCGAGCCAGCTCACAACCATGCAAAATCCAAGGACAAAAGGCAGGATGCATGAGCTCAGACTTGGGAGAAGGTAACTACCCTTCCATGTCTCCCCTTTGACTGTGTGTATGAGCAGGACTCTCTAAGTCTGTTTACAGAAGGCAATATTAGCAGATTCTTTATGACCCTGATCCCTGTCCTGCCTCCCTGCTCAGCAAGCCTGTGATGTGATATGCCAACATTACTGACAGATAACTTGTCAGTGCAGGATGATGATTCCCTTTAAAAACATTAAGGCCCCTCCAATCCCTCAGTAAGTTAGCTCTTTACAGTGACCTGTATAACATATTCATCCTTCACTTTGGAGACTTTCACTCCAAGGCATTTGAACACCCCTAACATGCTGGTTAACTCCCAGGAAATGTCCACTCATTCGGCAGAAGCTTAATTGCACACTATGTGCTATTTTTTGACAAATAGCAAGTCTCTTAGTCAGCTTTGACAAAACAGTAAATTGTGGCTTCCTTACTTAAGGCTTCAAGTGTGTCCAGGGATTACTTTCCCTGGTTTGTATCACATTCAGACAACCACAGTGTTAGCAGTAGTTAACTATATGTCAGCATTGAGAAGCGTGATTTCTGTGTTTCTCATAACATCTATTACATCTCTTACATTATATGCAATGTGATTGTAGCTATTGATCTCTCTTCTAACTATGGTAGTCGTTAAAAGTTAGTGGCTCTCTGTATCTCCACATACTGTATTCAGTAGCAGTCATTTATCAGTAGGCGAGTCTGTTACTCATTTCAGTGAAAATGAAAAGGCCTTCTTCCACCCAAGAGTAGCTGTGATGAGGAATTGCACTCTTCCTTCACAATTTTTTTTCTGGTTAGGAGGTTGAGTTGGGTTTAAACTATCCCAAAACCTCTGTGATAGCCATTTGCTCCTATTCTCAGAGAACCCATTTTGCACAGGAACTCAACAGAGCACTTGGTGTGTATTCACGCCTTTTAAAACAATACTATATAATTTGGACAAGATTCTCTTTGCTGGTGTTTTGTGCTGAGCCTGTTTCCACAGCATGCCTCTCTGTTCTTCCATAATGTAACTTTTCCCATCAACTTGTGGGCAGCTGAGGAGCCAGAGCTAAATAAAGCTCAGATAAAGGGTTTTATATGTGATGTAAATAGATGTGAACTGGCAATTTAATAGTGCCCTTGCATTTTTCTGTGCTGTATAGGATTGTGAAAGCTGAATCTGGCAGAAACTGTGCAGTGTTCTCAACTAACAAGTCTTGAATTTAAGCTTGGTAATTTATGTGGGTGCAAGGGGATGCCTGTGAGAGAGATGAAATAATTTGGTCTAATGGCAGCAGTCTCTGATTTGGAGAATTTTAAGGCTCAGATTTGTAACCACTCAAATGGAAAACAACATATGTTCCACAAATGGGTTAATAAACTAAATTAAGGCTTAGCCAAAGACCTATATAAAGTCCTAGAAATATTCATAGACATATTCTATAAGTATTACTTGAATTACATACTGAAACCACTGTTGAAAAATTAAAATGAGACCTGTACAGTTTTAAACTACTCTTAAAATATAACATCCTGTTACTGGATGGTTTACAGAAAAATCATTGGAATCAATAGAGGTGAAATTCTTTTGCTTGTGTTATACAGGTCAGGTTTGATGATGGAATGGTCCCTTCTGGACTTAAAAGCTATGAATCTGTTCCTTTTCTACAATGTTCACATAAAAGGTCAAATTTCCAAGACTGGAATATTTCACTGAAGGACCAGAAGCTCTCTATGATGTCTTTAAAGTAATGAAAGGGGTAAAAAAGGCATAAAATAAAGACAAGAGAAGGAATACAAAATAAACTAAACTAAGGAATTTCTGTCCTCAACCTACAAACGCGAATGAAATGTTAAATATCGGAGCATGTCATGTGTTTCCAGAAGTACTTATGTGTCAGTGAACAACTCTATCACACAGCTTAAGGCTGGTCTGCTAATGGAATAGGCCTAATAATCATAATATCTCCTAAAAATCATAATCTCTCACTTAACTAGATCCTGAAATTCTTCACTAAGACAAAAACTATTTTGTGAATTGAATGTGTACATGTTACCCCATGTAAATACATAAGCATAATTAAAGAGCTACGGTGACAAATACCAGGATCAAAATAGCTACTAACTACCTAATGACGTTACCACAGTCTAGTATTAGCATCCTCCCTCCCATACTACTCCAAGACTGAAATACATACTGAACATTTCATTTTTGGAGTTCACGCTCTAATCTCAGTAGGAATTTCAGTGTTCAGAGGAAGTCTCAATGAGGGTCACTCAACAAATGGGGTACATACTCTGGAGGCACCCTTTTAGACTTTGATTCTTACTGTGCCTTATTTTATAAAGAGATTATACGTTAAAAATAACATTCTACAATTTTAAATTTAAATATTTATTTGGTGGCACTAAGGAAAAAACACCCACTCAAATGTAAACAGTACAAGCCTATACCCTCTAAACAATTAATAGTTTACATTTCTCATAGATGACTTATCAAATACAAACAGAAACCAACATTCCTCTTCCTACATTTTGATGAGCTCAGCAACATTGCAACATTAACTCCTTTATAATGAAGGATTTCTAAACTGTAATAAAAAGGGATATATTAAAATAGTACACATGGTACTTATTAATTCCCTCCATCAATATGATCTGTATTTTGTGCCCCATAAACCTCCACCACCAGGCAAGGGTTTAATTTCTAATTTATGCAACTGTTTTCCAATCAACTATCTGTGATGGCAGATAAGGCAAAAACAGTAAGACATGATTTCTGGAAGAAAAAATACTGAGCTGGAGAGCACAGTGAGAGGTGTTTCATTTAGCTGACAGTCGTGCATATAACAGTTCTTATCCAAAGACCCAAGAGCACTCAAATTTTATAGCCAATATGTTAGCTCTCTGCATCCATTATTGAAATTCAGCTAGGGCTGAAGATAAAAATCTAAGATCCTTTGTGAATGTACACCAAGATGACACAGAAAGCAGGAGTAAAATAAGGAATCTTCATATCAGTGTAAGAAATATAGGAGCAATTAGTCAAGTGAAATGTCATCAAGATCCAAAAAAATTATGGCTCTGTGCCACTTGAATCTAGCTTTAGTACATTTACATCTTACTCAAAGGATAATATCTCAGAATTTCTGTAATAATACAGCATTGCGCTTCTCTTTACTATAACATATTTTGTATTCTTATACATAAGTATTATTAATAGTAACTAACTACTGCAGTTAAATTCCCTGATGTGAGTAGGTGAGAGTTTTACTTGCAGTGCAGTGATTTGTGAAGTTTTTTGAAGGGTTAATAGTTTCATTTCTAAACTTAAAAAATAGGATTTTTAGGAACTGCTTTTTCTACTAAAGCAGTCCGAAGCAATGCTGTCAATCTTCTTGCTTTCCAAGGTACCTGAGCTACATCCATTTGGGCTCATATTATACAGCATTTCAAAAATAAGGTGAAGAATGGAACTCTTATTCTGTTTAAATAGAATTCTTTTTTAGAACTAGCTGTGATAACATCATAAAATTTCTTGCTGGGTTCCTTTCTGTAAAAACACAAAGAAGGTTTTATACAACTTCTCTTCCTTACATGCAACTTCCCCCCACCCTCTCCTTCAAACACCCATATTTAGGAAAGGGAAATTTTTGACAGCAAGCCCTCAGTGGCAATGACCATCTGGCTTTGTGTTCACTGGTAGGCGCTAATTGGCAGTGGTGAAAAGTGGTGGTAATAAACGCTCAGCCCAGTGTAGCTAGCCCTGTTTGACTGAAAAAGAAAATTCTTTGAACTTTATAGAATTTTTAACAAATAGAGCTTTTTTGGGTTACAAATGCTTAGATTTTTATCAGTGTTAGGAACATATTGGCCTGACTCTGTGAGCAGATTTATAGCAAAGAAAAAAAGAATTTAAGTCATGGTACAATTGCAGCCATTAACATAGCTTTTCTTTTAATAATTGCTGCCCCAAAGGAGACGTTTTGGTGTTTGTTTGCCTACAAGCAGAATTATGATTCAGAGGACAGAGTCTTGGGTGTACCCTATACCTTCATAGGATGGCCTGATTTCGTGGGAAGTGTCTCAAATATCAAGGTTTCAGAGCAATATAAGAAAGTGAAAATCACAATGTTACCATGTCCACGTGTCTTGTATATGAATTGCACAATTTATGTGCTCAATAGCACATTTCTTTCCCCAGATTTGAAATTAGTACCACTGGATCCATTAATCCTACTCAGGGTAGAGAGCAACTGACAGAATCCCATTCACTGGATATGGTTCAGACTTAATATATGCAGTTTTTGGTTTTCTCAAACATTATAAAGATATAAGGTTGTTTGAAGGAAAGGCTCTAATTTGCAAGTGGGCAAAGTTTGAATATTATTTATTTGTATTTCTGAAACTACTTCGCTTGGTTTTATTCAAAAAGTCACAAGTATCTTCAAATATTTTTATTTTGCTTAACTTGTGAGCTAATCTGAGCCTTTTTAGACGAGTCCTACAAAATGAATTTTAAAATCCTCCCAAAAATTATCTTCAATAAGATTATTATACTGTGCTGAAAACTCATAGCATAACTTTCTGCAAATGTTAGACAAGAATATATTTATTTTTATTTTTATTTTTTTCATATATATAAAAAATTATTACTGCAGAATACTAAAACAAATAAAATATTTTAGAACTTAAAAAAAGAAATAGTGACTTATTTTGAGAGCTGATTGCGTGTGATTTTTATGTGATCCTTGTTGCTTATCAGTGTTCGTCAGACACCTTGGCATTTCAAGTTAGAAGTCTAACTTTCACATGGAAAAACAGAGGTGAAACAAAATTTATCTTTAGTTTCTATTTACAGCAATGCTACTACTCCTCTGCCCTTACTAAATCCTTTCCTGCTTTATGTTTGTCTTTCTCCAAGTAAGTTCAAGCCATAAATAAGTTAATTGATGTACATCTGAAATTTCTGACCTTTTCCTTCATTCAGTTATTTTTCAAATTTCAGTAATTACAGGGAGAGTACTACATATCTGTAGAACATGTTGAGAAGGACTACATCTTGGCTGGTAGCTCTAGTTGTGACTGATCTCAAGAAAAGAGCCTTTATCGTTCATTTCTTATGCCATTATGGATCTGATCCCTAGCATTCTCAGCTAAACCTTGGCTCTAGAAGACTAGAGAAAGAAAATCAATTGCTAGCTTTATATATTTGCAAAGTGACACTTGCTAGGAAAGTTGTCAGAATCCTATGTTTCTCCAGTTGGAAGGTTTATAAAAGCTACTTCATCCATATTAAATTCTAAAGTGAAATAGATTTGTGTGGGAGAGAACTTAATCTCAGTTTAACATCAGTACAACACCCCAAAGGATCATAGTTCATGCCTAATTGAGCTTTTGCAGCACAGTCACGATCACCTACATGAGGAGATAAAAAAGATGCCATAACTTCAAAAGAGAAAATACTTTATTCTCTTCTACCCTCTTTCCCTCTTTTTTTCTCTCTCCTACCCATTCCACCCCCTTTAGAGCAATAAATGCACACTGCACTTTGCACATTCCCACAGCAGATAAACATAGACAAATTTTCCTACTGATGACCTTATTTTTCAATACTTGGAAAACTTAAAACTATGTCTGGTCATAGTTTTATAATAAAAATAGTCGTGTTTTTTGCAATTTGCATTTAACTCTTCCTATAGAAAAGCCTCAGTTCTGGCAGTCAGGAAGAGCACTACAACACTGATTTTTTGGATGGCCACCACTATGGATCCCACTCTATAGCTGAGTGCATGGCTTTTTCCAACTCATAATGTGAAAGTCAGCCATTTCTATTCATCCCATCCCTCTCTTGTATTCTGTGGAATCAGCAAAAACTGAGGATATATTCCATCCAATTTCTAGAAGAAATAGTAACTTACCAAGAACAAGCAGGGTTATTCAGGAACTTTAGTGCATTTTCTTTCACTCTTGCACAGATCTAAAGGAATATCTTGCAATAAAATCAAATACATATTACGCATTAATATGGTATAATGCTTTCCATTGCATTAATGGAAACAGTGTGCTCAGATCATCTCTATCAAAAGTCCTCTTTTGGTCACAGTACAATATCTTTTGACCTCCTCACCTGTTGGAACTCACCTGTTCCCAGTTCCCTGCAGAAATGTGATAATATCTGAAGCTGTCAAATGGAAATGGCTGTACATTGGAGATAGGAAATGTTTTGCAAGTACACTTATTCCAGTGTAGAAAAGTTGGTGTTACATGTTTTGCCCAAGAGACCTTGCTCTGAATATCTGAAATGACTTGCTGGATCTCTCTGAAATACAAGAAGAAAACACACTTGTTATTTGTCCTCATGTCCTGTCTTGGAATGAATGAATGTGTTGAATCAATCCAATTGATAAAGAATGACTGAAGAACAAGTTAAATCAGATAGCTTTTAAGGTAGGAACAATGGGGAATTAACACTGACAAGCAGGAATCAGAGCCCAAAACCAAGAAGAGAGTCCAGATTAAGGTGTACATTTTTTGTCTGATGCAATGCAAAAAGCACTTCCTTCCCAGATACACCTTTTAATTTTTACAAAGAATAGATGAAAAAGTGTTGTTATACAATATGGATCTTGGCTGTCTAGTTACTTTCATTCCCTTTTTGTCATTGAAATATAATACCAGAACACAGTTTATATCTTCATGCACCAAGAACTTTAGCTGGTTACCAGCTTGTTTATTAGTGAAGAACAACTTGAGTTAAGCCAGTCAGTAAATCAGTCTTAATGCCAAGGTGGTATTCTTAGCACAAACTTTCACTTTCTTAAATACTGAGTAAAATATTTTCAGTTATCTAATAGCACAAGTAGCCTTGACTATGATTGTCACACTCTTCTGTCCACACTTTACTAACTTCTTTGGCTCTAGTTTGTGAGCTAGTGGTGTCTCATTAAGATTTTACTTAATGCTTTTAGTAGAGAAATTAAATGGGACAAAACCTAGACATTTAAATAAGAGAAGAGGATGGCTGTGTGGCCCTCCATAGAGTGATGCTGTAGTGCTGTCCTTGTGAAACCTTTTTGATGTCGAAAGTAATCTAACTGATGCTGAACAGGACGTTGGGGAGCCTTCCACAGAGAGCAGTTGTACACTAGTTTGATGGGACTTAGAGCAAATAGCAAAGTGTCACAAAGGTTTTTATTCCTAGATTTTGAGGGAGCTTTTAGAAAGGAAAGAGTAGCATAGCTGCTTGAGAAAGGAAATAAGGAAAATCTGAAATACCCATGTACTTACAAGTGGAAAAAATCTGCTGTCTTTCAACTGCCACAACACTGGTAACTTTGTGATTGATATTCAGTATGCACAGTCCTAAAAATAAATCAATGCACATTTTAAATGCTGTCTGTTTGGTTACACATCCTGGTGCAGTCTTCTGTTTTTAAGACCTGATAATGAATCTTTTGTTCTTATTTTACAATTGTAATGTGATTCATGGCTTTAAAGTCATTAGGATTAGCATCAGTAAAAACAGTTAAGGTCCATATTATGAATAAAATGAGAATTTAAAAAAAATTTCTGTAGTAGGGATGTGCCTTGAGTATGTAATATTTTTTTTCTGTTTTCCATTGACTTACAGTCTATTATTACATGTTGCTGGTAGCAACCTTAAAGCCAAAGAATGGCTCTGTATTCTACAGTCCTTTTGGAACTTAAGCTACTCAGAAGGTTGGCTGGCTGTTACATAAATCAGATTTTACATAAGTCAGTCTTAATAAACGAACCACTATAGCTGTACTCTGGGGGCATGCTATCCATTTGGAAACAAACAGTGTTTTCCAGCCACATGCAAGGAACTGCCAGCCAGTGCCTCCACAACTATTTCTAGGGGATTGGATAGTTATAATGCATGATGCTTGCCAAGTCCACCAAATCTCCTGAAAAGTAGCTATAGTAATGAAAGATTATGTCAGATAAGCCAAAGTCAACTGTCACTGCAAACATCAGGAACGTTGCACTGGATAACGGTCACCATTAGACACAACAGAGTCTTATCTGGAATCCTTTGTGGTGATTAAGGAAAACAAAAAATCTATTTCATGGGCATCATCACATGCCCATCCTGGAAAATACCTGGAGAATAGAAGGCCTGACATCAAACTCTGCATAAATCTCTAGCTCCAGCTTGGTAAGTATGGGCATGTTCCTAGAAAAGGAAACTTAAGATATATCAGCTGCTGTTACAGGTCTCTGATGAGAATGTCCTTCATAAATACCTTAAGTATCATTAACTCATATAGTCTGACCGTCTGAAAAATTCAGGGTACATCTAATTCAAGTGCAACTCAATATAAAAATAATCTAGCTTTTCCCACATTAAAGCAAATAACTCCGTGTGACTACAGCCCAGCTTTCAAAATCTGCTTAGTTTTATTTTGAAGATTTAGAAGTGGGGAATCCAATATGCCCTCCTAGATTATAACATTACTGTGTTAAGAAAGAAGAGGAAACTTAGTTAAATTTGTTTTCATAGATTCTCACTTTATCTTTCACAACAAGATGAAAGTATCCTTGATATTTTAATTCCCATTTTGTAAAGGCTTAATAACAGCACTGGAAAACCTATTAATAAACAGCATAATACACATTTATGTGTATTTATTTTTGTCTTGTTTTCACTCATTGCCTATGATGATATTAAAGAAATAAACAACAATTACTGGCATCTTAACTTTAGAAGTATCAGAACACTGCAATCCTCTCTCCATGCATGAGTAGCACTGGATTCAAGTGATTAAGTTTCACAGTATAGGTTGAAGAACTGAAGGAATCATGAAACCAATGGGACAATTTCAGGATCTTTGGTTTTTAATATAAAATGTGTGCAATCTCTGAATACCATTTCAGGCTCTCTTTATTTGGATTTTGCTAAAAACTGTTGAATGACTTTAAGTAGATTATCACCTGTATCCAGGAACAGTTTCAGAGAAATTAATGGGGCTACTTCTGAACTAAGGATCTAATTTAGGTCAGGGTGACATAGTTTGATACGTACTTGGCCAGATTTAGCAGGCAATATATTTTTGGACTGTTTTTGTTTTTTTTTTTCCAAACTTAAAAAATTTCGGTGCAGTCTTTTGTAAAAATGATCTACAGATCAGAATTGCCTAAGAATGTGAGCTCACAGCCAAGTAAAATCATTAATATAATCAAAATAAATATAAAGATCTTTCTTGTCAGTGCTCAATCTATCTTTTATCTTCTTCTGCTCTCTGAAACATCTCTATCCTGATCTTGACAGAATATGGAAGTATCAGCATTTGAGCTATCAGAGAATGCGCTATAAAACAAAAGCAATTTTAATCTTTTGGATATAAGTAGCATAGACAGGATTATTAGTTTCTGACTAATTTTCCCTCCTTGTTATTAGAATATCAACTTCAAGTATTGCTGGTTGTTGTTGTTATTATGGCTGGTAATTCTCATCAAACAAGGCACAAGGGATAATCTGTGAAAAGCTACTCCATGCTTCCCAATACTTTTTTTGACTCTTTCTCTGAATTTTCTGGTTCCCTCCAACACAGAGGAAAAAGTTCTGGGCTTGAAAACTGTGATTCACCATAATAGTTGCTCTTTAGGAAACAGATTAGTCATTGAAAAAATCCCAATCATCTTCTGCAGCCACGCACTTTCTCTCTAGAAACACATTTAACCTATATAAGTTCAGGATGCTACTCAATCATTTTATTAGAATATTTCTCTAAGTAGATGGACCAGAATCATGTCACTGTATCCTCAAGGGGCACTAATGTGATTTTGTCTTTGCCTACCTCTTTCATTAAAAGTTCCCTTTATACTTCTGTACCTGAAACAAATTATCTGGCTGACCCAAGTAATTCAGCCATACTCTAAGTATGTTCTACTTCACCAGGAGTAATTTTAAAAGCTGAATTTTTATGTTGGAAAAGTCTAACAAGTGCCATTACAGAGCATACAGATCCTGTTACTTTCCATTTCCATCCATTACACTGGTAGCCATGTTCACCCCGCACAAATTTTTCTCCTGTTTTCTGAACAGCCACCTATAGCATGTATGCATAGAAGTGATACCATTCAGTCAGGCTGCTGCTTCTAAGTCAAGAAATGCTTATTCACTAAGGTAGGAAGAAATGTCTTGACAAATCCACTGCCTCTAAATACCCAATTGTTTCCAGCTGCAAATAGACATTGCTTCTCCTGCTTCTCCCTGTTTAGCAACTCTGCAAAGTTCCTGGGAGGTTAGTTAAGAAGGTGGGGAGGGAATCTACATTACAGAGGAAATTACCTCTCTATTGGCAAGATCTGCTTGAAATCACCCTACTTTTCTGGTGCTGATTAAAATGCCAGTTCACACAGAGAGAGTGAAGGCAACAAGGTATTGCTGTTAATATTTTATACAGCACAAAAAGCAAAGAACTGATCAAAGTTATATAAAATGCACTGATGAAGCAGAACTGAGAAACAGGAAATGTCATGTCACTAAATAGATAGCATAATGTCGTTTATATATTAAATAGGGATAACATATTCCATGTAACTCTAAAGATTTTTTTTTTTAATTAATATAATATTGGACTATGATTTCATATAAACATCAAGATAGAAACATGGAGACCAAAAATCTGGAGTCCATCTGAACTAAAAGTCATGGTCCAGAAAGATAGAAATGAAACGAAGTATTCTGTTTCCAAGGGTCTTCAACATGAAAGTTGAGAAATCTTGAAGAGGCATGTGGAAAATTTTTGCCTGTTTGGAAACTCATTTTTTCAACATTCTACTCATGGAAATGATGACAAATAAAGGAGTGCTGTATATTTTTTACTGTAAGCAGCTGTGTTCCAAAACCAAGAAAAAACCCCATTTTTTAACTTTTATCATAGCTTGTTTTTCAGACTTTTCTTATTAACATTGTGCTTCATTCCAGGGTAGAATGTACCTACTTTGGCATGATATAAGACAAGAGCATGTACAGGACCACGTTTGCAACACATGCAGCTGCCCACTACAGACTGTGTGAAAAGGACACAGCTTGGCCAAGCAGAGCTCTTGCTACTTCTAACGGGCACTGTGAACTCCCCAGCAAAGCAGCTGTCAAAACTCCTACCAAGTCAGCCCCTGGGTCTGGTCCTTAGAAAAGAGCCCAGCACCAGGTAATTTGGAGAATTTAGTCCCCAACTGGTTATTGTGTACTTTATGTAAAAGATTTTCCCCTGTGGCTGTTTCCTCTACAAAGAAAATTACAAATATAATGTTAACTCAGGTACAGATTTTTAAATTTGCTACTTATTTTTCATTTTTAAATGGTCTATCTGTGCAGTCAGGAAGAAGTGTGTTTCACATCTGCAGAGGGAAAAATAGATTGCAGAAACATTTTCTTTTTTTTTAAATTTCAAATAAGGCATTTGAAAAATGAAATTTCATGTGCGTGTCTGTAAATTTTGATGGATTATTGTTTTAAGGCTTTATATTTTGCCTCCTCACTGTTTAAAACCTTTAAAATTTCTATCAATGTCTAGCATAAGTTGAATAAATATTTAAGCTAAATATAAGTAATTCTCAGCCAAAAAGTGAGAGTTTCTAATTTTGGAAAGTGAATTCAGTGACAAATCAAAAGCAATATAAGCAATAAAAAGTTGGATTAGTTTGACTCTAACATTTAATTGCTTTCATTTTTTACTCTGTAGTCTTCAGAAAGTGGTTTGGTTTTCTATGGAAATGAATTAAAAGAAAGTCACACAAGTTCTGTGCTGTATTAAATGGTCTTTTTCAACCTTAATTATTATATTCCATTATTCTATGGGGTTTTATTACAATTATTATTTTGATATATACAATTTTAAATCTTGTAGCATTCTTGGGGTCAAATCCTAAGGGTCAAAATTTATATAAGTGTCAAATTTGTCACATGATTTGTAAAGAACTGCAAGTATGAAGGACTGGGAGGCTGGGATCAAACATATATCTTCATTGGTTTATAAGAAAAACTAGGAGAAGAACAGCTGACATAAAATTATGTCAATACATTTGCTATCTTGGACATTCTGGATATAATTGAGTACAAATAAAATAAGAAAAAACCCTTCTATCTACTGATATTCCAGCATTTGAGGTTGGTGTCTATAATATTGGTTCACACTCAGATGTACCATAAAAGATGTTCTGTCAAACACTTAAAAAATGAGAGGAAAGAAGGAGAGAAAAATGACCTTTTCAGGTTATTCGGACTTGTACAGGAAGCCAGTGAACCAGAGCCACATCACACTGACTTGTTGGACTCTTCCACAGTTCATCTCTCTGTTCTTGTGCAAACTTCACTCATTTTGTAACATTGTAAAAACAGAAATCAATGCAAGAGAAAAAGTCTTTTAGATAAATAGTACTGAGAGATGTAACTTACAGAGATTCCTCCTGAAAAAATTTTTTAAAGGAAAAGCAACATTCCTTCTTACTGAATATGATGTTAGTTTTACCACCTCTAGCAAAAATAGCACATTGTAATTTTCTGGTTCACTTACAGTGCTACTGCACATTTTAAGCTTCTGTGCAGTAAGAGCATGGTCTCTATTTGATAATTAATAACATCTGCTTCCCTTATATGACAAATGATGTTTCTTAAATGCAAGTTTTTTCATTTCTGCAAGTTTTGCATGAGTCTTTTGGGAAAAGTTTTCAAATGCTTAGTTTTGTGCAATTTTCTAAGGTTTCAAACATGTAGGAGAGAATATTAGCTTTTGAATCTGAAAGTACATGGTTTATTTAAAATTCAACCTGCTTCTCTTGGGGCTTCTTAAGCAAGGAATATATGAATAAGAAGAATTAGTCTTACAGTGTCTATTAGTCTATTAGTGTGATGTGTAAAGTATTTTGAAGTATAAAATGTATGCATTTTTATAAGGTGATTGTCTATCCAAAAGGTGTTTGTATTCCAGACTTGATATGTTTAAACTCCATAAATATTCAAAGAAATATCTTTGCTGTATACTTCTAACATGTAAAGTAGTATCTCCTTTTTTAATTACAAGGAAGCTCAGACATGAAGAAATTAAATGACCTCAACAAACAGCACAAAAGCAGAGACAGAAATTGAATCTGGATCTCCTGAATGTTAATTATTTGGTTTCCTTCACAGAATTAATTCTTTAATGTGTTGCTGTTCAGTATCTTTCATTTGACATTCCTGTAGTTGTTTTGGCTCCAAATAGGGCAGCAAAAAGCTGTGTATTCATTTCAGCAATTGTGAAAGGAAGAAGCTGTCTCGCTATTATTCAAGTAAATTCCATTTTTCTGGACCTTGAAACTTACTTTTTTAGCCAGACAATGAAATAATAAAATAGATGTCCATGAACCATGGTGCTGTGTCATGACTGCCGATTGGAAGAAATGGGCTTGCAATTAGGAACCACATTTTCTGTTGAACAACAGAATATATAACATATATGGTCAGCATTTTAGGGAGACTTACTACATCCTTGATAAACCTAAGCAATCCAGGTAGATTTTATCTCAGCTAAATTTAGCTGCTGAAATAACTACAGACATTCAAACATTCTATAGAGCATAGACATCTAAATGTCCACTACACTCTATGAAGTAGGTATAATAAATAAGAAGCCACATGAGAAAGCGATGTCTTGTCACTGGGTGGGGCAAGGAGGTAAAAAAGCAAAAAGGACAAACAGAGAGATCTAAAGCTTATTTGGTTTTGTATGTGTTAGTTACATTTAAGAGGTAGTTATTTTAAAAACTTTCTTCTCTGGAGAAAAATACTGCTAAGCAGTTATATTTATCCTCTGGGAATTGTGTAGCTGTTATTCTGTCTATCTACCTGTTAAAGTGTGCTCCTTTCTTCCTTGGATACAAATTTTGACTGTTATATAACATCTGTTAAGCCTTTTTCTGTCAGGTTAGAAAATTAGCTCATAGAACAGTGCTAGTGTTCGTACAACTTTCCCAGGTTTCTGGATGGAGTCAGAGGAGTTTTTTTGTAGTGACCACCGTAAAATTTAAACACAGCTTTTGTTGCTGCCAGTCAAATTTTAGCAAAAGAAAGTTTTGTATCTCATGATCTTACCACCAAACATTCAAAATCACAAGCTTGTTCTCCAATATAGGAATAAACTTTAAAAATAAAATGCTTTTCCAGTTTTTGCTTTTAAATTTGATGATTATTTAACTGTAGAAATTATCCATATGAAGAAACATTACAGAAAAGGAAGAAATTGATGGGTGATGTCTGATGGAGACTGAAATGCATGCCTAAAAGCAAGTTGTGGATCATAGAGGCAAGTAATTATTAATTATTTTGAACATTTTACATTTAATTTTTATTATGTTTTTATGATGCAGGAATTTAATCCAAAATATCCAGTGAGATTTGGAATCCCTATTTGCTACCTGGTGCTATTAAAAATATTACCTTTAATGGACGGAACTCAGACACCAAATGTTATGTGCTGTTTATAAGGTGGAAAGGAGCGAGGAGTTTCAACCTGAAAAAAGTTGCGTTTTCAGGCATTTTGGTCAATGCAGCATTCCAAATATTGCTACGAACCTTTACAGTAGACTAAAGATCAGGAAATTTAAATGAGCTCTTGCTACCAAGGACTCAATTAAATGTGTACGGCTACGAAAACCCCACAGGAATGAAGGCCAGCCTGTGTTAAGGAGGAGATCCAAATTAAAACCAGTTTTTAAAACAGTTGCTGATCATTATTTTTTTTATTCTTTCCAAATGCTTTGCATTCTCTATGTTCCAAGTAACACAGAATGAATTTACAAATTTATGGAGAATACAGTTCCAAAATTAATACAGTCTATAGAATATAATTTCTGACGCAAATTCACAACTTTCAGAGTACCAGGAATTGTAGGGGTTTGTTCCAGGCCAAATCTTGTTCAGAACATTAGCAGCTACAACAGGCTAATTTCTAGTTTTATTGACCAGTGGTCAGTGTGACATATTTGGGCTGAGTCCCATTTTCAGACACATTTAATACCCTAAAATGAATGTGTCATCTTGTCATGGCCTCAGTGAAAAAGGGACAAATATAGATTTGATTGCACAGAATCAAGTGGCTCTTGTGAACAAGGTTGATCATGTTTGGTTTTTTTCTTTCATCAATACTGACGTAAACTTGAGCACCAAAATATATGCTGTCTCTCTTTCTGTGTGCTGATGCTTCTAAAATTAAATCCAGACCCAAAAGGTAACAAAACTGATCACTTCTTCCACTGCTGTGTCCAGGAAGGCAAAGTTGAAGCTGTCCATAGACATGAACCACTTCTGTCCATCCTCTCACTGGGACCTTAATACTATGACAGACTCTATGTGCTTCTTAGCTCCTTTGAAACTTTTTCTTCTAGTTTTACCTTCACTGTTTTCACATCCTACCCTAAAAACACAGTTACCTGAAATTATATTTATCAATTTCACTGTGCACCAACTTCATCGCTCTGTGTTGGCTCCTCTTTGACATATAACTTGCAAACCATTTTTGGCACCAAGGCACTGTCTTTCTTTTCTTTGTCTAAAGGAATGTAGACCACATTCTAGTGAATTCTATGTGTATTTCTTGTTTCTTTCAAACGGAGCAGTACTCTTCATAACTGTTCATTTTCCACAAAAAAACCCCAAAAAAACAAACAACCTCCCCCAAAAAAACCAAACAAACCCCCCCAAAAAAACCAAACAAACCCCCCCAAAAAAACCAAACAACCCTCCCAAAAAACCAAACAAAATCCCCCCCCAAACAAACAAAAAAACCCCAAACCAACAATAACAAAATACCCAAAACAAACAAACAAACAAAAAACCCTAAAAGCAAAAGACTGGGAAAGGTGATGATGGTGAATAATTGGTGAATAATGGTGAATGGTGAATAATAATCAGTGAACAATATTTTTCAGGTCATGGGGTTTGGGAGTCCAGGTTGTGAGTCTTCTACAGAAATTATGAGAGAATAATCATAAGATCCTGAGATCATTAAAATCTGGGAGAAAATCCTCAAAGAAATCTTTACCCTAAGAAAAATTCCTGAGAATATCTCTGGAAAGAACCAGTTCAATGACACAAGTTTAGGATTAAGACTTTCCAAAAGTTAAGTGCCAGTGAAAGACATCTGTGAATATGCAATTTTATTTTTAGGGAGATAATTTAAAGATATTTTAAAAACAGGATATTAGCTGTGGAAAATTACAGCCCTTGAACTGAAATAAACAAAATATGACCTCCAGTACCAAATAATTCCTCTCATTTTACAGCTATTCAAACATAGAAGTCAATTGGTCATTTGTTGGGTGTTCAGCCCACAGAGAAATAAGCTCCCAGCTATGGCTGATCAAGATTTATGTGTTTATAAATATATAATTTTAGTTGGCAGGCTTTCTTGATCAAGCACATCCCTTTTTTAGAAGAAAATGGCACATTTCCATAAAAGTGACAAGAAATAGTAATCTTTCTCAGACAGGCTTCCATTTTGCTGAGTGTTTCAGTCTGATGGTCTGAACATGGGAACTGAGTGCCAGATCTGGTGAGGTCCTGTGAATAGTGCTATGTGAATAATTGTACTTCAGTCCTTGAAAAGGGAAAATGAAGTTTTGGTACTTTAAAAATGAAAATTAACTTTCAAGTTGAATAGAATGCAAAATAATGCAAAATTCTTTTTATCTCTCTTCAAGAAAAAAAAGATTACATCCATAGTGAACCTCAGAGGAAAAGTCCAAGCAGAACTGTGTCAGATAATCCTCTTGTTTGAGGTGGGAATGCAAAAATACTGGACAACAGATCAACTTTATATACTGGCATATTAAAGAAAAATAACAACAAACCCAGGAGGAGTTTAGATTCATGAATTTTTTAAAAAAAATTAAAATAGTTTAAAGTTGAATCTCTCAACTGTGGACATCTAATCACGGTTGTATTGGATTAGGACAGGTAAGATACACACTCTTACTTCAAAAGTTTTATAAGCCTAATCACTTCCGAGCTATTTCCATGAAAAATAATTGTAAATCTGTTGCCTTGGATTATGGAAACAGAAGAAGTGTATTTTATTTATAGTGTTTTCATTTTTTCACAAATAGTGCTGCAACTAACTTGATGCAACCCCAAAAACTCTGTTTTGTGAATTTAAAGCATAAAATAGTGTTTTTTGAATGAATGTTAATAGCATATTCACACTTCTCATCAAGAGTAATAATTTCAGGATATTTGGTGTTGCTAGCTGTCCCTATTAATAGAAATTGAATCAAGTCATTTTACACAAACCAGAGAAGGAGACCGTCCTGTTTCTGGCCTTTCTGATGATGCAATAATTTGGCTATGAAACCTTAGGAAAATTTAACTGAAGGAATAAGAGCTACACAGACTGAAGGAGTGATACATAGGAGCTGTAATGAGAGGGTTCCACATTTAACAGAGCACTTCTGTATTTTAGATGATTCAATAATTAATATTTTAATTATTGTTATTTTTAAAAGTTTATCATGGTAACTACTGTGGTAATTATGCTAAGCATCAACAAGCACAGCAGCACCAGACTGTACAACTTGCTGTATTGTAAATCAGGGATTCCCCCCGGCAGCCGTAATTTTTCTGTCCTTCTAGTTTTGTCTACTTTAACTTTTCTATTTTAGGGACTACACATGTGCTTTGTGTTAGAGTAGGGAAGTCATAGCAGACTAAACTATAGTCTATGGTGACTTTGCCTTTGAGGTCGTGCCCTTCTTTGGTCTTGGAGGAAGATGGTCACATATAAAAACAAATTATGATTCAGAGAATCCCTACAGAACGATTAACCAAAGAAATGTGGTTTTCACTGTGCCTTCACCCAATGTACAAAGTCCCTGTAAAAATAGTCTTGTACTGGTCTAATTAATTGGCTCTCTAATCCTTGCCTTGCCCACTACATACAAAGTGGTTTTGTAAATTCAAAATAGACATGGTCCTGAGCCACAACATTTATAAGATCATGGCATCCAGGGATGGAAAACAACTAGTACATCATCCGGTACACCTCTCCAGCAGGACAGGGCAGCCTAGTTAAAAATGCCTCAAATAGCATGGCTTTGACCACATCCCAAGCCAGCCAGTCCGCTGCCTAATTCATCCTGCTGCTGTGAAGCTTTCCTTGATTTTCTTGGTAGCTTGTTTCACAACTCCAGCCTCTAACTTTGAATTCAGCTCTGCTATGGAAAGGCAGCAAATCTCCCTTGCCGGAGGACAGCCTTTCACATACAGACAATTGCTCACCTCTTGTTTATCCTCCTATCTCATTCCTGTTATTTTGAATTGGGGAAATTTGTGTAGATGAAATTTCTGTATCAGCCAACACAGCCTCAAGATTCAATTTTTGATGTTTTTCTCATATCTGGCAATACTATTGCACTTTCACTACACAACTATAGTACTGGATTTCTGAGTATTTGTACTAACAACTGAAACCATAGGTTTTGCTACTGGAACAATGTCATATGATTATGAAGACAGCAGTATCTTAGCAGATGAGGGTAATACTTGTGCATCCTTAATAACGATATAAATTATCTTAACAGGCAGACAAAACACTTCCCTGAGATAAACTATTCACTTATCTAGTTGTAAAATAGACTGACGCTCCTCTTTCAGTTCGTCAAGGTTGTAATTTAAAGGATTAACTTAATGCTGTTTGATACCCTGTCCAGACACTTCTTGAAAGCTGAAGTTGTTGGCTCTTCAATAAAGAAAATATATTAAAGCCTTTGGTTTTGGGGTTTTTTTTCTTCCTTTTTTCTCTTTTTCTCTAAGTGAATGTGTTGGTGGTTCAAATAAATATCTGTCTAGACAGATGTCAAAAGTGAAATCCAATGATAAGGGCTTTTTTCATGATAATAATAAAGCAGATGGCAAAAAAAAAAATATTTGTGGTGTATAGAACACCCAAGTTCTGAATGCAGAGCCAGATCTTTTTGTTTCAGCTACCACACAGCAAAAGACAGTCAGTCAGTCAGACCAGAAGTTCCCTTACACAGAGCATGGGTGCAGGGAGGGTGTGCACGTAAAGTGGTTAGAAACACAGCAATGGATTTTGTGGTTTTCTCCTTTGAAAGTTATCATCTGGTTAGTGCTGGGATTTCTGAAGACCTCAAGGGAAATAGATTGTTCAGTTCTCACCATACTGGGGTCTCTTTTCTTGGAGAGGTTTTGTACAGAGTCTGAAAGTTTTGAGATCTCCCTCCAAAGCTCCCCGCAGCTGCAGTGAGATCAGCCGCTGCTCACCAGGAACTGCTGCAAAACACTGGGGATTTGTGTGCTTCAGTAGTTGGCATCCCAGCACCTGGATGTTAGCTGCCTGACAGCTGCAAAGGGATTCTAAGCAGTATATATACCTAGGAACATCTTTAAGCCAAAGGAAGAATTAATGCTTTAACCACTGTGACACAGAAGAATATCCGCTAAGCTTCTCTGTGTACTGAAGTTGAATACAGACAGCTCACTTCCAAGTTAAATGCCAAAAGAGTTTCTTTAGATTTCCTTCATCATTCCCTCTGGTTTTGGACCCACATTGCTTTAATGAGAAATCTAATGCATTTCTGAAAGCAGATTATGTCCCACAGATGCAAATCACAGCATATACAGCTCTGTGTTTTTGGTATCTGTCATGGAATATGTCTTCCACTACCAGGAGTACGTAAAAATACAAACTAACTGTAACCCAGGACTTATGTCCAGAACAGATGATGTCATCACCTTGCTCAAATAGGAATGTGGAATCTTTTAGTGAGCAATAAAATTGGAATTGATTTTTAAATATTTTGCATTTTGCATTTGCAACTCTAAAACCTGCAACTGATTTGTGGTCAAAATGGTTTATTTTTAACCAATGTTTTTAATTTCACCTTAAGATGATAATTGCATGAATTGATGGGTTCAGACAGAAAATGTGTATGTTATAATTTTGCATGTCTGATCATGGAAAGAAAGATTTTGTCTAACCCTGTCTTCAACAACGGGCAAACCACTTATTCTTCTGTAGAGAAATCAATAGCTAAGAACTGAGGCCACTAAATGTCACCTTTAAGGCATAAAACATCATCATTCCTTAACTAGTTATTTGTTGTTTTGTCTTCTTTTTGAATGATGAAGAACCAAGAAGCAATCCACTGGAAGCAAAATTATGTAAAGGGAGAGCTAAACAGTATTCACATTGATAATTTGGGATAAAAAAGGGAATCATTAACCTTTAATAAAATATATTCCTCATTCTGAGTTAATAGGAAATATTTGATAGATATAATTACTTAATATTAGACTTCTGACCATTACATTTTTATTTCCTGCTCAGTGATCAGGATAGGAAATATGTCATGCCATATTTCATCTTCATCTTCAACAAACAGCAAACTGTTTAATTTTTTTCTTTTGCGAGACTTCAGTAATTATTTAGTAGCAAAAATATAATAAAAAATACGTTCCTCTAGAGAAATCAGTAATTTGATTTTCATCCATAACTAACCATACAGGTTGCTGTGACCCATGTACTAATTGTAAGTCAGGCACATGGAGTTGATTTCAGGAATAAGATACACAGATATGCCTGTTTTTTTTAGTCTAATCTATAAAGAAATACATTAAGAGGTCTGCATTCAAAAAAATAAATGTTTATTCCATCTGTTTTTATAGGTTAGCCAAAATACCCAATCTATGTCCCAAGCAGTATTGACATTCACCTGTAATTAGGCATAGAAATGATGTTACTGCAAACAACAATGTTCCAAGGACAGTGTGTTACTATATTTACCCGTCAAAACCCTGTCCTTCCTGAGTTGAGGAATGTAATTTAATTCAGACTCTTTTTCTTCCACCAGAACATTAATTTATCATGTACTTTTGTGGCTAGGTTGAAGCAGAGGCTCATGTTCAGTCCAACTCTTATTCTTAATGAATATTGTCTAAATTTGATCTTGGATCAAAGAGAATGCACTGTGTATAAAACAAGAGAAATAACACTTCCCAGTTCTGGAGATATCTCATATAAACACTTATAGTTTCACACAGGGTTAGGGTCCAATTCCTGATGACAAAAGCAAAGACCTGAAATATTTCTAATCTGAAAATTCCACAGAGGACCATGTCTTATTATTATTTACTGTTATTTCCTTGTAACAAACATGATCTGGCAGCATTCTTCTGCTATCAGTTAGCATATCCTCCAGAGGGTCAGTGGGGTCATCCAAGTGGTGGTTCTGCTCCTTTTTCATTGAGAGAGATTCCAGAAGATATTATTGAGACATTACTCACCTGTTGGATCAGCTTTTTCACTTTCTTCTTGTGTCTTGTCAGCACTCTTAACTAATACGTCCAGAGAATTTTTTATGGGTAGACTGGGAGTTAGGATGCTGGGGTACCTGACATGCAGTTTGGTATTTCTCCCGGTACTGCTGACGTAAGGGAGACAGCGACCAGCTAGTAACAGAGACTGAAGCAGACATGAATTCCCACCTCAAAGGCAGAGATAAGACAGAGTTAACAATTACATGATGTATAGAACCTTCCTTCAACTCCTACGTTTGTTGTAAAAATTTCTGTATGACAGAATTTGAAAGTCAATGTGTCAATACAAACTGCAATGCCCAGTGGACAAGTGGTGACATAGACAAAGATTTAAAGATGAAGGACTGTAAAAGAAGTTGTTATTTAAGTGCCTTTTAAATATTTTTGCATTAAATAAATGAAGATATCATTACCTGTGCACTACATCTACTGCAGGTTCTGTACCAATGCAGACATAGGTACCATTAACTGGTGAAGGCCACATAGCTCCGTTTGGGTTTGCTCAAGTTCTTTAGATCTGCAGTCATAGTCAGACAGAGACAGAAAGAAAGAGAGAATTCCTGCTTTGGTTCAGTGTGTTGTCATCAGAAGAAGGAGGAAAACTTGCGACTTTTAAACCTGGTTTTAAGTTATGGTTATGGCAAATTTTGGACCACCCCAGCTTTAAATTTTCTAAACATTTCATTTTGCTTTATGGTTATAATGTTTAGAATTAGTTACTGGTGCTAGTAGCTGCAGATCTACTTATCTATGTCATGCTCCTGCGTTTACATTTCACTCTATCAGTTAAACCAGTTCACACAATATGTCAGAAGTATTTTGTGTTGGAGTTCTTAGATTTACAAGCTCGATGATTTCATTATGATTGCTCTGGATCTGCAGCAGCTGTAGCAAATCAAACTATGGTTCACAGACTTCACATAGCAACTCACAATTAATTTGTAGTTATTTTAATGGACTTCTTTACTGTACATAAAAAATGAATATGTATACAGCAACCTTTGTTTTCCCCCCCTTCAAAAAAAACTCATCATCTTCCTCTTCAGGATAGTGTAGTTATAGGGATTCTACACTGGCAATCAAGTATACAGTTTGCATTTGTATTTTCAAATACTCTTTACTTACAAGCATGTTTCCAGGCATTTTTTTTACTTATCTGTCAGCATTTACTTAAATGGCAATTTTACTACTGAAACAAACTCAGGTTTGACAGACGTTTGTTGTATTTGCCTTATTAAAGAGAAAACAAGGAGTAAACCCACCCTGTTTACTCTTCAGAGACCCTTGCACTGTACTACATGAGGGCTCCACAGCCCTGGGGCTTTGTGTTTGTACTCATCTAAGACAGAATCCTAATATTTGAACATCTGTGTTGCCATCCTTCTACCTACTGTTTAAAACTGTATAGGAAAAAGTCTTCCAAAACACCCCTTGAGGCAAGACTGTGTACCTATTAAATTGAAAAGATGCTGAGGTATAGAGCTTGACTGCCTTGCCTGAGGCCACACATTTCTCTTGGGTTGAAATTGTGTGTACCTTTCCACCACTTGCTTTGCTACAAAACTTGTTGTGTAAGGCTGTAAGGGCTTGCAATCCTCACGCAGCAATTTGAGAAATATAAAGAGAGGATTTACCCTGTGAGAACACAAACTTAGGGAAAAATGAATCTCCTGTAGGTACCGATATGTGAATTTTCCTTTTCTATTGTTAGGTTACTTTCCAGTGAAGGCATCTTTCCCCATGCCCAGCAGCCATTCCCAGATTTCCCATGCCAGCACTTCTTGCTGACAGCCAAAGCCTGAACACTGAGCAGCAGCTCCAGCTTCTGCCTCTGTGTCTTTGCCCCAGCCCTTCCCTCGGCAGGCAGGGAAGGAGCCTGAGGCACCCACGCAGCCCACCCTGCTTGAGAATCAGATTTCAGACAAAAAAGCTTTGTCCTTGGGCACAAATATGAAAATCAGCTTGTTTGGGTATTTCTGACTCCTCTGGAGCTCCAGCTCTGGGTCACGTTGTGCTTGTAGGGAGCCAAGGAGTTGTGTAATGGCTGGAATATGTGGGGTTAGAAATGCAAGTGAGTGCATGTAAGCTCAGGTTGGTGGGGGAATTGCCCTTATTTGTATGCGTGCATTTGTTTGAATAGACCTGCTGCACCCTATCTCTTATCTAAATACAAAACAAGGCCCATAGCTTCTAGCAGCTCCCTTGTGCCTTCCCTCCTCCACTTGCCTTTCCCCAGCTGGAAGAAGAAAATAGAACTTTAATGCTGGGGAAATTGTTTTGAATTTGCCACACAAACCCTTTTGTACCATCTCAGGATAACTGAAGTGTACCTATTCAGTATGCTGAGCATCTCAGATGCCAGCTGAAGCCCAGGAATATTAATAAATAACACCATGTAGCAGCTTGGAGAGGAGCTCTAGAGAGAGGCAAGATTTGAGATTTTGCACTAATATTTGCTTTACTCACTGAATATGGTTTTAGCTTTCATAGTGTGAGCTCACATTTGGATTTTGTGCCCTTTTTGAAAATACATATCATAAATAAAAAGAAGCATCAAATGTTCCACAAGACCTTTCAAAGAAAAAATTCCATTTGGACTACTTCAGAATCAGAAATGTTTACATTTTGTAGGGTTATGATGATAGAGAATGAGTCTTTGAGAAATGTCTTAATTGTATGCTTGTGGGGTGGTTTTGGTTTTCATTTTTTTTTAGGAAAAATGCGACTATTTCAATAAGAACTCACAAAATCACAATCAAAGGAGAGTCTTCACTAACCTTAACAGGCACCAGATCATGCTGCTCTACAGCAGATCTTAATGGTCAAAGGCAGAGTATTTGTATGCCTCACTGTTACAGAAAGGTGCCAGTAATAACAATCCCATCAGGTGGATATAAACTCATCCCTGCTGAGGTCTGTGCTTGGAGGCAGAGCCTGCATTGCCTTCTCCACCGACAAGATCTCAAGTACTCATGCTGAGCTACTGCTAGACAGCTGGCACATCAGCATAAAATCCACTGCAACCTGCAATTGTGTGCAAGAATTGGAGCAAATAGCTGTGTGATTTAGCTCGTGCTCCCATGGTTCAACTGCTGCTGGCACAGCTTCCAGCTGATTCAAAGCAAGCCCAGGTATGTGTACGTGACCTGCTCTTGGAGAACTCACAGGTAGATATGACCTGCTCCCTGCTCCTGATTATACAGCAGCCTCCAGGAGTCCTTGGGCACTCTGATGATTTACTTCTGTCTTTTCACCAAAGCTGCATTTTTTTTCTCTGTCCTAGGAGTTCATATATTTTATTCTTCTTGAACAGATCTGTCTTCTCCCATCCATGTATCCTGCTATTAAATTTATTAGCATTTCATTCTATTATTGTTCTGGGTTCTTTTCAGTTTGCTGGCATACAGACATGTCTTATTAAATCTTTCTCTCCAGATATTATTATCTCTGGTTGACTACCAATTTTTTTTGAGTGCATTATTGTCAAATGCATACATTAGTTTTCATTTTCCTTTCTTTGTGATTCTTTTTCTGTAAAAAAACAATGAGGAGTATAAAGACTTAACATGACTTTAATGCTTCATCCTATTAAAAAGTGCAATTGTTAATGTCTAAAATGCACCTTGCATAATCCTAAATGGTTATATGCATGAGATCTTAATTACAGAGAACTTTATTCCTTAATTAATGTATTCCAGACATCTGTAGTTTTGATGTATAAAAATCTTGCCATGGGTATATTTTTAAGTTACACATGCAAAAAAGAGGAAGTTTTCTGGTACTTGTTAGCAATGTAAGAGGTAGCTGCTTGGCACTTTCAAATCTGATGCTGTTAATCATCACAGTACTTTGATCAGGCTTTTATATTTTTTTAAATACTTTGCAATCACACAGGCATCTAGTCAGAGAAATAATTTTACTGACATATATAGATGACCTAGGGTTCTAGACTTACAGGCATTTAAAATGCAAAGGGGAGAAGCTACTGTGTGAAAGCACAAAAGGGGGAGGGGGGGGAGGGGGGGGATGTGTAAAAAGCAGATCCTTTTTCTTTAACGTGAGCAAGTATAAAGTATATACAACTCGACTCTTTTTACCCTGATCCACTTAGGAGCATGCTGTTTAACGATGCAAAGTGATAATGTACTTAAATGGTTAATGCAAGGATTGATCCTCCTCTAAAACTGCGCTGGGAACAAAAGCTGAAATGACTTTTGGAAAGGGAGGGACAGGAGGAATTCTGACCCTTCTCCTGGCGCTTTACAATGTGAAACCACAAATCAATTGAGGAATCAGTGCACGGCACGTGGATTAAAACGCCTCCTAGAAGCAGCCGGTACTGTACATTGCCTAAACCCTCCCTGAACTTTCTCAGTGAATACAGCAGCCTGACAGCCCGGCTTCCCGCTGGGTGGATCCTGCAACTCCAGGAGGGAATGGCACTTCTTGTTTTTAATTAGCAAAGGTGAAAGGTGAATTAAAACTAGCTGTTTGGCAAGTCAGAGCAAGGGGCTGAGTTCTGAAGATCACCAAGGAGGAGGGTGCTTTCTCTTTTTTTCCTTTTTTTTTTTTTTCCCTCCCTCCTTCTCTGAATGAATTGCCTTGCAGGAGGGACTGAAAATACAGCTTCTTCCTGAATCCACTGGCAGAGTTACTAAAGACAGCTCAAGACACAACACTGCAGAGTAACGCCTTGGAATGTCCTCGTACTTTATAAACAATTGTCCTAGGGAGGGAATATTTTTACATGACATTTGCACAGCTTGACAAATGGCTAGCTGAGGCTGTGTGCTGCTCTGATGAACGTTGAATTTCCCACAGAGACACCCCACAAACTGACCAAAGAGAGAGATCTAGCTGCACTAGCAAAGTAGAAGTGGAAGTTGAAGCCTTAAAAACACCCCACCAAAACAACAAACAAACAGCAGCAGTTAAGTGAAGAGAGCAAGAAATTTATCTTGGGCAGGATGGCATCTGCCCAGCACCTTCTAATCCTGGCACTATATGGCTTGTTACTAGAGTTACCAGCTGGATGTCACACAGCAGATACGAGGCAACCAAGGTTACGTCTGTCACATAAAGGTAGGTCAGTGTGTCAGGTTTTTAAAGACTTTATGCTAATGCAAGTTCATTGACTTCGCTGAATGTATTGCATGGGATTAAATTATGGTCCTTTGATGGAGTAAAATGATCCTGTTCAGAAATCTTGTGAATTGTTTCTTTTTACTAAACTGCATCCTAGATTAAGTTTACTGAATTCTGGAAGACTTAAGGTACTTGCAGCGATGATTTTAGACTGCTGAAATATTCTTCTACCTGAAAGTGTGTTAGATTTGCATGTCATTCTCTCTTACTCTCCATGCTGTAAGAAGGCTGTCAGGTCTCTTAATAAGAGGCAAAGAACTGGAGAAGATAACCTGAAATTATTGCTGAATAAATGTGCATCATATAACCCTTGAACAATTAAATGTGTGTTTCACTTTTAGAATTCTGTCTGTCTACAAATGTAGCTGAGGCAAAAGGACTGAATTCCTGTGCAACCATATGATTCATTTTCTAAACAAGCAAGTGCCATCACACTATAATTAAAATGAGTAACTGCCAATGTAAGTCTGCTTGCAGTTTAACTGAGTTACCCAAAGAAAAAAATGTTATTTTTTCTGACATATTTATGTAGAATACTTATAACTTTTATTTTTGTTTAAAATTATTTAAGTCTCAGTTACCTGAAGCCTGAAGCACTCTTCCTTAGCTCCTTCAGTGTCCCTGTTCTTTTCTGGATTGCATGTGATTTAAACTCTTCCTTATTATTTGGGTTTAATCCTGCATATATAAAAAAATACCTATGCATAGCCATGGCATTTCAGTTCTCTGCAGCAAGACATACATTTGTAGATTATACACTTAGACAAGTATGACAGATAATCATTACAAAAGGAGAAAAATATGTAATTGTGCAAGATAAACTGATGATTGGCCAGGATGTTTGGATATTACCTCTTATGCACAGATGAGAAGAAAATGCCTTTTTGCTGACATAGTTGGGAATGAGCAAATTCTAATTTACTCAAGAACATTTCGATGGCTATACAAGTGATAACTGCATCAGTGTGAAGTACATTAGAATACCTACTTTAAGAATGGCTAAGATTTAAGAATTAGTAGCAGCTAGAGCTCCATGAGTCTACAGCTTTACTCCAAACAAGGTTTAATTGTGTTTTATATAGCAAGCTAAATTACCAATTATAAGGAAGGGAGAAGCTGAATAGGCTAATTGGTCTGAATATCTTGCTAGAAAGCTATAAGAAATAGGGTTTGCTTTTACAGGGCAGTGAAATGTTCTAGAGAAAGAAGTATTTGTCATGGAAAGCTGTCTTGTAAGTAAAAAATTAATGGCTCTAAATGAAATAAATTATATGACGCCTTTTAACATATAAACCACTTTTTTTAACCTATGGTTTCAGAGTACAGTAGGAATGAGTGCCAAATGCTGATTGTATAATCCTTTAGTATCTCTTACTGCTGAAAATATGCATTTGAATATTGATTTATTTCTAGATGTAACTACTAGGGTTATAGTTATTATTGGTATTTTTTTGTTTGTGATGGGGTAAGGGAGATGAGAAAAGCACAGTAAATGAGACAAATAGACCTAGCGTTATGTTGGTTCAGGACTTTAGCTTAGCTGGCTGTTTTGGCAAGCTCCCCACTATGGTACTGCAGCTATTAACTGCTTCTCTGCTCACTTGTAGTAGTAATTGCTTTCCAATGGTTGGAACCCGTGTACATTTCACTGCATACTGCTCCTCTTTTCAGCAGTGAGCCAGTAATTTGGCCACAACACATCATAACTCTGATATCTTCAAAGAGATCTTAAAACACCCATTTCTCACAGAGGACCAAACCTTCCCTGCTTGATGGCAGTTCCCTCAGATCCAATGACACAGAAAGATCTGTCCTCATAAATTCCCTACAATGGTCACACACATCACCATCTTATACTTCACCTTGTACAATACCCTGTTGCATTTTTCACACTTAGGAAATGTGACTGATTTTACAAGCAGTGTTGCAGTCAGGGAGTGCCTGACCACATATCCCCAGCCAAGGGCTGGAAGTGGCATATCTGCCTGCCACCCTGGGAACAGCTACTGCAACCCTCCCAGCCAAAAGAATGTAGCGACCAAGCATGAAGACAATGAGCAAATGTCACTGCTGTCCTCACTAATCAAATAGGAACAGCAGGAGGGACCCTCATCTTAATTGCATCTGCTCCAGAGAAAGGCTGCTGTGGGTACCAGAGAGGTGTGGGGTAGTCACAAAGAGGTGGCCGTGCACCCCTCTGTAGGAAGTTGCTTCAGCCTGTCCTGTGAGTTGCTGTTGTGGTACTGAGGATGAAGCCTATATGTGTAAATTTTCAGTGTGGAGTAGCTGTAGCTTCAGTTAAAAATTTCACTGCAAAGACCCTGAAACATGAAAGTCAGCAGGCCTGCTAACTACCTCCCTTTGGAACTGCAGATGTTGGTGGCTAACTGGGATTCAGGCCCTTGCAAGACAGGCTAGTGCTAGCTGGAAAATTAAAAGCTTCTGTGATGAGTATGATGAGGTTACGGACATCAGAAATTTTTTTGTTATGGAAGGATATTTAAAACTAGTCCATTTTAAAGTCTTGTTTCCTTAGAGTCAAGAGAAAGCTTCCACAAATTAGAAAGAGAGTCTCCTTTGATTTCTATAAATTCATAAATTATCTCTTTAAATTCCTTTTAAAGTGATGCTCAGTGAAAGTGAGTTAGTGGTCTGACAGTGAAAGGGAACCTTTTGCTCTCTCAGCAAACCAGACCTTCACCTGCAGTGCACACATGTCTCCAAACCCACAGCAACAAGACCAGGTCCTAACCCTTGCAGAGGGGTCGCCTGATGGATAGGAATACCACAATCCCCCTGCCAATTAAGGGATATACTGTGCAACCCCTGTTTGACTCTACGGCCATTTTCTCTGCTTCAGTGGGAGTTAATGAGAGTCCTGCAATCATTAACTACTGGTAAACCTGTCAAGTCAATGCAAACTGTAATGGTGATTTTTGTTAAGGTAGATGATGGTCTTTATTCACAGTAAACCCAAATGTGAATTTTGACATTCCTTTATGAGATCGGAATTGATCCTATAACCACCTAGCAGTCATTTTATGGTTCTAACTTCATTTTTAGTAAGTTGAGATAGGTTTATATCCAGAACTTGAAGGTGTTTTCCTCAAACCATCATCTTATGTCTATTAGAAAATGTATACTGCAGTTTATACCACTTGTGGTACTAGTGTTACAATTGCACTAAAGGTTAGTGCTTGAAGATGACCAACTAAGATCTATGTACTCCAACAGCTTCATGTAGATTTGTAGAGATAAAAATGTGTCATATCTTGATTAATATTACAGAGAAATAGATTTCTACATTATTAAGTTATAGGTTGACAACTTCATTTAAAAATCATTAGCTCATTTTACATACAGTACATACTCTGGCTAATGAGGTGTTAATGGAAGCCAAGCTTCAACCCCTATTCTTTATAGGCTGCTGGTTAAATTCTTTCCCAGTATCCCACAGTTTGAGTTCTCGCAATGGGAAGTATATAATTAAGGTGAAATCAGCACACACTGCGTGCTAAAAAGAAACTATTTACATTACAGATTGAAATGGATTGGGTTTCCAGAGGACAGGAGGGATATATTTATATAAGGCTAACAAGGCTACACTAGAAGCATGTGGGCCTGAAAGGCCCATGAAGGATGTAATTGTATAATTCAAGCATTATGCATGGTTTGCTTTGTATTTCTAATTGGTTTTGGATTCTTTTCTTTTCCTAGTTCATGAATATGGTAAAGAACAAAGGTAATACAGTATGAAAATGAGATATTGAGCCTTTAGAGCAGTCTGTACAATTCTGTTGCATCAATGGGGTCTGGTTTATGTGCAGCAATTTGCACATCTTGAGGGATCTATTTTCTGTTTTACCCACTACATTCTATTGAGTGACTTGAGGGATTTTGGCATTGCCTGACCTCAGGTTGTGTAGCTATGTACTGGACACTGCTCTTATCTATCAGAAGTGTGGTTAAGAAGCAGTTGCGCCTGCCTTACCCATTGAAGTATATTTCTTTTACCTGTTGTTGGAACTGCTTGCAACTTTCTACACTAGAGTCAAGCTGCAGCAGGCAGAAGGAGCAGACTGAACTTAGAAGGAAATCATCTGGGTTAAAAAATGTATTCTCCAAGCACAAATATTTCAAATAATAGCATACTGCTAAGGAAGGGAGAGTGGAAATGTTGCAGACAAAAGCTGATACTCTCCATGTTCATAGTCAGATTTTAATACGAAAAATGTGTAATATAAAACATTTAATGTAGAAGAATTTAGGTTTTTTAGGGCTGACTAATCATCTTTGAGGGCTGCTGAGGTCTGTTACAGCAGAAAAAATGTTTCATTGCCATTTTCAGGAATCAGGTTTCAGTGCACCTACTTTAACTTTCCTGATATTTGCAATTTAGAATTTATTGTAATAAAGATCAAGAGTTCCACCATGCTTATCCATGATACCTTACTCTGTTCTCCAGCTAGAGGGCAGTAAAGTTTACTCAGGGGCTAACAACTACATTGAATAACAAAAATGTGGGGAATGTTTAGACAGTAATTTCCAAATTGTAATGTCGACAAATATATTTAATACGAGTATAATATTTTCAATTAGTAATCACCTGGCCGCATAAATCGTGGCTAATTAATGACCAGCCACATAACCCATAACTGAGTCATGGCTGAGTCAATTTCATATGTGAAAATGTTTACTATTTTTAACAGCTTTCACTCGTTTTGAATGACTAGGAAAGACCAGTTTTCCTAACAAAGCAAATTGAAATCCAATAAAGATGTTAATTCATCCTAGATGTAAATCACCTTGACTTTGTACCAGGATAAGGAATTGACTTGTGGTCTTTGCTCTACTTATAGTCCAGAGAAGTCTATGTCCAAAAAAGATAGAAGATACTGTATATGTATAAACACACACACATATATATATATATGTATATGTATCTGTAAAATGTGTGTGTATATACATAACAGATTGAAGTTTTGATATTTCTTACATTGAAATAAAGAGCAGTAAAATTCCAAGCGTTTAGGAGCTAATGGCCTTTATTATGGCTCCACATCTAAATGTGCTGGGATATAAGGGCTGATAACCAGAATTATGAGTGTTTGGGAAAAAAAAGTGATGAGTAATGTTTTATAATTCTCAAGGCCCCATAGAGCTCAATGTCAGCTTAAAAATATCTTAGGAAAAGATGCGCAAGTATCTCTAGGCCACTTAGGAGGCAGAGAGGAGAGTTTTGCATCTCCCACTGGACAGGCAACTGATTGTCTACCAACAGTTAGGACAAGATTTAGGTTTATTATTCACCCATATCACTAGGGATGACTGCTAGGAAGCTCAGGAGTGCTTACGAGTAATCCTGGTGTGACTTGCTCACTGAGACAGGAATTTTTTGGCAGAGAATTCATGCTAGTTCCTTTCATAACTGCATTTTGTTGACAAATGCTGCTGTAAGTCTTGCTGTAGCAGAGCTCTGAAGTGATAAGCACCACCACCGGGGATGCAAGGAGCAAACAGTTTGCAGCCTGACATCAATCACTTTCCTGCTCTTGCTTTAAAGAACTAAGTACCATCTGAAGGTGCAAGACCAGAATATCCTGCAAGTTGCTGCTTCTCTGCAGTTAACTCCCTGCTTTCAAAGTGATAACACCATCTGCTATTTTAAACTCTTCATCAGATATCGTACTCACCATTATTTCACTGAAAGCAAGTGTTATATTTTACTTTAATGAAAACAGGATTAATGCTCTTTACGTGATTTAAGGGATGGTGTGCAAGGGTGAGCATCCGTGTCAGGCCTTTTGATAAACTTCTGGTCAACAAATATCCTAAAATGTGCAATAGAAATATTACATATTATTAAAATTGCTGCCCTGGTTTTCCTGGTTTTCTTCATGTAGCCAGGCAAATATGACGAATTTATAACATGCAGACAGTGTTAATTGCAAAAATCATAATTTCTTGAAGAAATTCATAGCCTGCAGGGATAAAGATAATAATCTTTGTTTTACAGGGGAAAATAAAGCCCTCTTGAGCACACTATTTAAAGTGTTTTGTGTTGGTTAGTTAATGTTTAGCATTTATTTAAATCAGTTAAGGATTCAGAATTAAACATGAAAGAACATGTTGAAAGAGAAAAAGATTGAAATTATGGCTAAAGGATACTACTTATTTTTTATAATGCAATATTTTCAAACTCCTCTTAAGAAAGGACTTAAATGATTTTGAGGAAAAAATATTTGAGAAGTTTTTTAAATAAACTCCATCTTTAAATTGGTGAAAAATTTAAATTGTCACCATCAAGATTCAGTTTGAGGAACTGAATCTACTGAGTCTACTGTATACATTAAAACAAAGGAAACCATCAGGATTCTCTCAGAACACAGTTTTAAAACCAATGTGTTTATCTCACATTGACAAATTCCATTTTTTCCCTTGATCTTGGTTCTTCTGATCACCCTCAAGGCTAAAAATTCTTATTTTGGAAGAGAGATTTCTCCTTCTTAACAACTTCAATTGAAAGCTGACTTCAATGTGCTTCTCCTCTAAGCATCTTCTGTTAGTTTAAGCTATAAATTGATATGCTTTCACTCATCCCTTTGGCAAACTGTTTTATAGCAGTCTAAAGACTGTTTTTTTTTCCCTTTCAAAAAAATGTAAAGCAGGAATGTATCATTATGTATCCAGTTTTTTCTTACCCTGTGATGATTTTCATGCCTGTAAAAATCACCGAAGCAAAAGTATTTTAAGATAAATTTTGTTTGTTTTTTTTCATTTTTTAAGACACAATATTACAGATACAAGGAGTGGATTCTCTGGTTTATCTCAGGGTTTCTTGGTGACATTTTGATGCTAGATCTCTTCAAAGGGTTTGCGAACTGCAGCACATTACAATCAAGCATTCAAATACACTGCTTAGCTGCAGTGCTCTTGCTGAATGTATAATCTTAGTAGTGAATCTTTTGTTCCTCTTCTAAGTCTC
This sequence comes from Corvus hawaiiensis, assembly GCF_020740725.1. Taxonomy (NCBI): domain Eukaryota; kingdom Metazoa; phylum Chordata; class Aves; order Passeriformes; family Corvidae; genus Corvus; species Corvus hawaiiensis. The sequence continues at coordinate 71,109,114 of NC_063216.1, read as the reverse complement.
CTCATTCTTATTTTACCTGCAATTTGGAGGGCCTCCAGAATATAATGGCATGTCAAAGGTTCCTTTTACAGTTTCTATGCAAGTATATACAGGAGGTCTGCAACCACAAAGTTGTCAGGGGGATGGCTGCCAAACATCTTGGCCCTGACATGACACCCAGCCTCTGTGTATAGCCAATAGCTGCAAAACTTGAGTAACTCATGTAGCTGAGAAATAATTTTTGATGAAATAGAAGTTGAATCTCATTTTTAAATTACTTTTTATTAGTCTCAGGTGAAAGCAGAGAATTGGCAGTTGTTTGTAGTGTCTTGCTACCCTGTCTCGCTAGAGTACTTGGTGTGCTTTATTGCCTCTTCTGTCAACCAGAATCTGCTCGACTCTTATTAAAAGTCAACAAGAGTCTTCCAGTTACATATAATGATCTAAGATTTGTTCCTGAATGCAGTGCTGTGTTTCAGACTGAAACTTCCTTTGCCCTGTGGAAGTGCCAACCTTTGACCTCATAAACTCCACAATATCAGAATCAATTCTGTGTACCAGGAAGCAGCAACACTCCACCATGTTGTCTTTGCTTTCCACAGAAAAACACAGCGCCATAGCACTTTTTGTAACTCACCTGCCTATTACTGATTGGCACCTGGTACTTAGACCTCCAGTATCAAGGAATGGATTAAAAGCTATTTTTTTGAACTTCTGCATGTTAAAAAATCAACACAAAAGAAATTCTGTAATGATCCAATGGCAAAGACTAGTTTGCCATCGAGTTGGAACATTCACAAATTATATTACCTTTCTTGGTTGAATTTTCATATCAGAAACCTAATTGTGAAGGAAACTTTCCAGTCAAGGAAGATTATATGAGAAGCATGAGACTTGTCTGCTTTGTGGGATCTATTGCAATATAGTTCAAAGGATCTTTATGAATATATAATGTCAAAATTCACAAAAATAATTAAAGGCCAAAAATTTCATTAATGAAAAATAAAAAAAGCCCCAAACTCAACCAAAAAATGTCTACTAGCCAAAAATAGAGAGACAAATATATCACTGACAGCTTTTCATATGTCTTTGGCCTGAGCAAAAGATGTTCATTATTTATAAGAATTTGATGACAGGTAATATACAGTACTCTTCAGACTGTGATTTGGCAGGAACAGATACAAAAAAAAGTTGTTTATGATCCTTGTGAAATCATGTTGCTAGTGTTTTTACTTCATCAGTAATGAAGAATTTAGGGGTTTAGGAGATTTGCTTGTTCAGCATTTGCAGTTTTCATTCTCTTTCTATTTTTTTTTAAATGCCCAAAAATCCCCCAAAATACAAAAAAAAAATACCCATATTTACATATAAATATAGAAGATTCTCAACACATGCTAGATCCCTCTAGCATGATGGTGAGTCTTCCCCCCCCCCCAAAATAATTCTCTAAACTAAGGGACCAATGCTGGGAAGATAGGCATTCAGTGAAAGAAGATTTAACTACTCTTAACATCCTTAATATATCTGTTCTCTACTTCTTCTGTGTTTATTTTCATCTAAAGGATTCCTGACTTCACACTGTGAAGCAATTGAAGCTTCTGTGGGGAGTCAGACAATGGGGTTTTTACTGTTGCTAAGTTCGCTTTATAAGCTTTTTCTTCCAACACATTTGTTTAATAGGCCTAGTAAATGGTGAATGAAGCTGTAAATATATGTTTTATTTGTTGATGTGCAATAAACATCACAAGGATGTTGGTCTTTTCTTATTCTGATCTTCCTGACACTGGTGAAAGGAAGTTGTACAAAATGAATGAGAAGTGCCTTAAACTGATTGCAGAAAACAACAGTCCCCACATACCTAAGGGTTGGTACCTTGTTTCTCTTTTAACAGATGGTTTCTCCCAGCAGTGTTACTAAAACTTAATAATAGCAAAATAATAGGTTTCTTGATGTGAGGGAATTATTCCAGATAGCACTATTCACTGGGGTCATCGCTGAAGGTCATTTTTCATCCAGAGAGGTAAAGGTTTGCAAGTGTTGGTCAATTCCATGAGCTCCTGCAACTCTTTATTTATGATTAAGCTAAGTGCTCTCCTGTGGGTGTGTGGTAAAAGCCAAGAGTAAAGGAAAATAAACCCATTCCTTTATATATTAAATATTTCATCTCAGTTGATTGAGAATGGTATGATGCAAAGCTTGAAAATATGTGCTGTCTGGGAGCCCAGAAAGACGTAAGCTGTCTTAGAGATCTTGTTCTTATTAATGTTGTTGCTGAGAAAACATCTTGTCTTTATGTGCCTGTGTTTACACACTAAGTAAGTCATTATTCTCTCTCCTCTGCTTATCTTAGGCATGGCCATGTCCTCCTGCATATTTTCAGGTTACACAAACATCTGGGATAGCAGTCATTTCTAAACACACTACTGAGAAGGTGTTAAAGTATTCAGCAGGTTCAGCACTTATTATAGCTCATAACCAGGCTGTAAACAGGCCCAAGCACTTTACTGATTCCATAGTATTCCTTGTTGAGTGACTGCAGGTTCTATGGTTTAACACTCTAGCACTGCAATGGGTTATTTCATTTCTAGAAGACTTCAATTCTTGTAAATAAAATGCTTCACATTTAGAAGACAAAGTTACAGTAAAGAATGTTCTTCCAACAACAGCTCTGAATATGGTCCTTAAGTTCTGCTGCTAAATGTATGAAAGCTTTATTACAATACCAGAACAATTAGTAAAAAAATAGAACAGAGGCCTTATTTCACTAAGTACTCCCATAAACTTTTGTGACTAAAAAGTTGACAGGATATTCCTTGCTCCTGACCTTATTCTCTGAAAGAGGTGATCCATTTGGTCATTGCATTTCACCTGGAGGTGTATTTCTGTCTCTCTTGAGTTTAGAGGGAGAGTAACAGTCAGCTTAAACCAGAGTCCTCACATTTCAATAAAGGTGGGTAAGATGGACTTGGGATGAATGTCTGATGATAGGTCTAGCATGCTAAACATGCAAGGATAAAACCCTTTGGCTAAGAATGACTTACTGCAGAGTTTACAAGCTGCAGCACTATTGCCTTGATAAAGTATAAGTGAAGATATTATTACTAAGTAGTGTGTCTTTGATCTAATAATGGTCTGGAAGAAGAGGATGGAGGCATAGTCATTTGAGCAGTGACCTGAGCAGTGTAAGTGGCTCCCAGAGCTGCTGGACACAACTATCTCTAGACCACAGTAATGACTGTTGTGCTCTGCACCTGCTTCCATGCACAATATGCTGATTTAGATTAAGCATGACATGCTTAGGTTAAGCAGCTTTCAGAACAGTTTAAACCTAATTGATGTACTATTGCATTGAAATAGGTGAGCCACTCACAGATGCCTGCCATAGCTACTCCTTGGCAAAGACGCAGTAAAAAAAAGGTTAGATACAAGCTGCGTAAGTTATTTCCACTGCCCACAAAGCGGCCTTAAAACTGCACCCTAAAACTTTGGTTCTATAAATATTTGATGATCTTGTGTGTGTACTTTTAATTAGACAAATTTATTATTTGATTAAAAGTTAAATGGGGGTTTATTTGCAAGATCAAAATCTAAGGCATAAATTCTTTGAAGCAGTCCCTGTAGTGTGATTGATTAAAATCAGTCATGACAAAAGTTATTCTATTTTGCCTATACCGCAGGCATTACAAAGCAACTTGAAACTTTGAAAATTTTGATTTATGTGCAAAATTTCACTTTCCATTTCATTCTATGGTTAAAAACTTATGGAAAGTTCTGAGAACTACAACTTACTGGCATCTTTTGTCATAAGGAAAAGGGTACTTCCAGAAGATGCTTCTTTGAGTCTTTTATAGAGCGCTGCGTGTAGGTGCACGTCATTTAGAATTGTGAATAAATTTCACAAGTGCTATATGTGGTCTCTGTAATTTTCTTAACATGGAACAACCCCTTACTTTCTTAGGAAATGTAACAAATTACTTCATAATATCAGGTTAATGGATTTTTTTTTATTTTGTGGTTTCACGTTTACTGCTGTAATGTGTTGGCACTAAAATCCTTGAGCTGTAAAATTAGATGTCTGGGCTGTTGAAAACTCCTAGTACTTTTAATTTAAAAGTAAAATAAAAACTAAAACTTACAGCATGGAGATTTGAAAATAATAACTGTTGTTTATACATTCTTGTGAAACAGCTCCTGAAGTGTGCTGTGAATTTGATAGCAGCATAGAAATACTTTACCTTGGGATTGCTGAAAGGTAACAGAGATCTTGACATGAACTGATATCTGATACCATTGCCTGGGAGTGTTGCAGGACCCATGGGGAATATCTGAGAGTTAAACTTTTCATGTCTTAGCATGTTTTATACTTTAAATGGTGTATACTATAAATTAACATGCAGAAAAAAGGTTTCTAATCTATGATGAAAAGGTGCTTCAGAGTTTTTCTGAATTAATCATACATTATATGCAGTACTGTAGCCCTGCTTCAGCCTCGTTGGAGTGGTTTGGCCTCTGCATTCAGCTGTTCATAACATGGTGGTAAGTTTCTATAGGTGTTGATTTCTGTGAAAATTTTGTCTTTGGTTTTGCTTTATAAGTGTTTGGTCCTTGAGTCTGTAAGGTCTGCTCTTGCCAGACATTGTAATGTTGACGGCAGAGGTTAGCTATTACAGCATCCACCTCAGCCCCATAATTATGGTTGCAAATGCATTACAGTAGCACAGGGTGAGAATGTGTTTCTGTCGGCATCTTGGAATCCTGCAGCTGGTTTCACAGGGACTGTGATACTGCTTATTCACCAAAGAATTGCTTACAGACTTTAAAAAATGCATTTGAGAGCACTAGAGGGTGGAGGTAGATCCATAATTGGATTTGAAAACCTTCCTGACCTTAACACTGTTGATTGGACAAGATTTGCTTTTAACCAATCAGTTCCTAACCTAAGCATTTACTGATTTTTAACCTTCATGAAGACTTCACACCTGCTGAAAATGTAGAAGATGAACCCAAATAAAGACCTCACAACTGCTGGCTGGAATCTATTTTGGAAGGTGAAATCCAGAGATCTCATATGATGCTGATAGAAGTTATAGTACCCATGAAACTTGCCTTTAAACCAAATCTTTTTATAATTAAATTATTTCTTTTAAGAAAGACAAGATCTTTTATTTACTTGAGAGGTTTTTTTGCTGGGTTTATTGGATTACCAATAATGTGCTAATAATCTATTAGATTTGAGAAATCTGGATTCATCTAAAATTTTACTAAAAACTTTCAGCAAGCTCCTGGGATGCTCTAGTATTTAAGTCTTGCTAAATGTCATAATTTCCTTCCCAAATAGAACTTACAGGTGAGAATAAAACTTCTTTCCAACTACCTACTGTTTTACCTCATGAGACTGAAATACCTTTGACTGTTGTGAAACTGGCAATAAGGAGTAGGAACGAAGATATGCCTCAATAGCAGGCTATCATTAAAGAAGATAAACTTGGAAAATGAAAGATGTTTTCTAGACTCCTATATCCTTATATCATATGTCCTTTGTTTTTCTTCTGTTCTTTCCTCTACTCCTCTACTGAAGTAGTCTGAGATATTCTTTTCTTTATTACTAGCTTCTTTATTATCTTCACTTCTTAATAAATCCATAAGTAACAATCCAAAGTCATACTCACCTTTCCTCATCCCTAATGTTTTCCTGCTGCAGATATAAGGGTATCCCAGGCACTAAGGTCTCCCTTATAGCAACTATGTCCCTCTCATGTAACCTTCAACAGTATTTCTTCAACTCTTTTTATTCATTAAACAGTTATTTGGCTCCCTAGGTGGGCCAAAAGTATCAGAGATATGATTGTTTCTGCATGTGATGTTGACCAGTTAGTTTGCATGTGCTAATTGACCAGCTAATTGGCCTGCTAACTGCATTACTTGTATAATGATTTTGTTCTCCTTTTTTAAGGGACTTACAGAGTATTTCTATTTTTTAGCTGCTGACTTTCAGGAAACTTGGAAAAACTTAATGTTTTTTAGACAGCCGGTACTCCTCACCCTTTTCCCACAAAATTTAAAATTGATCAGTGGGACCTCATGTGTCATAGGGAACATGGATTGTGTCACCAATTATCAGAGTGTTCCAGAACACCTGACTTTCTAGGGCAATTAGATTTGTTTGCATCACAAGAAAATCAAATAATTTTTACTATGATAAATCATTCTTCTCTTTTGCTCCTTCCAAACTGATAATTCTGTAGAGAAGTCAGATAACTACTGTCATTTCAGTGGCAACATAATTATCTTTTCCAATAGTTCCTATGGAAATTTCAGTCTCCTGTGTTGCAGGTAGCTGTTCCTAGGAAATCCAGATGATACCCAAGCATGATTTAGCCTGAAGGTATTTTCTTATTTCATGAGTTAAAGGCACTAAATATGCGTTCTTAAGAGAATTAAAATTAATGAAAACAAGACATTTTGTTCTGAAGCTTTTGTCCTCGAAGAATAATTGGAGACAGTGCAATAAATGAGTACTTGGAAGATATTTTCTGTGCTAATCCTTGCTTTCAGATGGGTTAGAATTATTATCCTAGCTCTTCCCTCCAAGATTTTCACATGCTTTTATTCTCAGGGGAGTCTTGGAGATGTACATACATGTGGAGCTTTCTGGAGCACAAACATTAAAGCAAGAAGCCAAGGAATGATGAAAGTATCCCAGATCAATATAGTGCTAAAGGAAAAGAACATCTGGAAATAAAGACCACATAAGGTCTATATGACTGGAAGATGAAAGAGTCCTCACTAGGTAAACATTTGGGCTGGAAGTTTTAGAAAAGACCATATAGCTGGGGTAGTGAGACAGGTAGTGAGACCAAGCTAAATTCAACCCACTATATCAGTATCAGCAAGCTTTACCAAAAGACTTGTTAACACAAAAATTTCAAGAAAAAAAGCTGATCAGGCTAGTGGCTGAAAAGCGTGTAGGCAAGCTAGATAAAAATTAAAATCTATGTGTACCTGAGCACATTCTACTTTAGGAGTAATAACAAAAAAACATCCTCTATTTACTTTGTATTATCTTAGATGGTGTCATTCTCAGCTCAGAGTGATAAATTAGTAATAAATTGTTATATGCTTTGCTAACAAGCAGGTTTATTTATCAGTAACCTCTAGAGTTTTTAAGTGCAACATTTTATTTAAAGTGCTTTGAGATACTAAGTTACACAAATTAACCTTTTTCCTTTTACTGATTGTGCTGTAAATGCATTCCAAAAATTCTAGTGAGATGATGAAATCAAATTTTTCCTTAAGCTGCTGCCATTTATTCTTTTGTAATGTTTATCTAGATACTGTTAATTAACTTCAATTTTACAGGTAGTTTAGGAATGTTAAAACAAGCCTTGTCCTATCTCAATCGTCAGAAACAGCAGGAACACTTTGAAAGAGTAAATGGTTGTTGTCTTTCAATTTTAGTCTTCACAATAATGCTTAGTTTTGTTCACAGATGAGTATTTAATTCAGAAATTCCATATGAACTTAGTGATGACTACCATATTAATAAATCGAGATACAAAACTTTTCCTTGAAGTCCTGCATTTTGAAATTCTAGATCTTTAAGAATAAGTAATAGTTTCTTTTAAATTATAGTGTTCAGCATTGCAAAAAATTCTTGGAAACAATATTTTTTTGATATTTCAAATATTGGAAAAAATGGACAGTAAATTGAACGAGTTTTGCACCTATTTCTGGAAATATTACATGCTTTTTTGGAAGGTCTTATCTGCCATTATAAGAGCTCCCAAGTTTGACAAAATTCATTTTTTTGGTGAATGTCAATAAGTATTGAAAACGTAATACATTATCATTGACTTGAAATGATCCTTTTCTTTAGGACAGAGGTTTATCATCATTACTTGAAACAAGCACATGTTGAAAAGGTATTTGACTAAATTATTGTGGTGAAGAACAACTTTAAACAAATGTTCAGTTGATCATTTATTCTAAAGTAGCATTGGTGACCTGGATCCTCCTGTAGACAACTTACCTAGTTTGGGGTTTGACTACACATTCTTCAGATTTGACATTAGCTTTCCAAATGCAGTGCTCAGGAACAGAGTTTCCAATGGTTTAACCAATCACATGGCATCAAAGTGCACATTTACAGCCTGCTGAAAATATAAATTAAACTAACTTCACAGAATCATTGTTAATTTTAGGCCAAAATTACTTGATTCAGAGGCATTCATGCTAACTTGTCACCTCATCAAAACTTGGTCACGTATCAAATCCCCCTCGGCTTATGTTCATGACTGGTTCTCTTCTGATGGCCTCAATGGGCTGTTTCTTTCTTTGGAAAAGGTTTCTGCTTAATGCAAAAAAAAAAAAAGACCAAGACCCCTTCTGGTTTGGTAGTGGAGTTTTTAAAATTCATTTTCCTAAATCTTCAAGGTCCAGAAATAAGTATGATTAGTATCATGTGTTTGTGCAGCTTCCAGCTAGCAATACAAGGATTTAAGTCAACTTTAAATTATGTCAGTCCTTTTATTTTTGGTATAAGTTTCACTTTTGATTTTAACAATCTTCTGAAATGTCATATCTTTAGGTTAATTTTTCTTTCTTGGTTTTTTTTTTTTTTTTTTGGTAAATATTATTCCTCCTCTAAGAGAACTAAATTTAATTCTGTTTTGATCACTATTACTTAATGTCTCAAATATAAATATTTTTTCTATTTTTGACTAAAACTTCCTTTTATATATTCCAAAACAAAATATTCCAAGAAGGAATCGTTTAACATGCAGAATAGAACTTCTTTAGATGTTTTACTATGCCAGGTAATTAGTTCACAAAAGAGATATGTTTTAATGTAATATCATTGTTTTCTGCCACATCACTGATCTCAGCCAAGAACATTCTCTCCAGTAGAAGTAGTACCATACCTTTGTGGCTCTCTCTGTGTTCTCTACAGACATAAATTTAAAAAATAAATTCACTTCTCATATTTTAGAATACACATACTTTGTTTCCACAATTGTATTAAATATAGGTTCTTGTTTATATACCCTGGAAGTATTTCTACCTATCCTTATGTGGTGTATGCCCCTTCCTCGATTTAGGGAGGTCTGGATGAAGAAAAGCTTAGAGATTTTTATAAAAAGTGGAGTTTCTGTACTGTCGCGTTTTTTTGAAGTTGAAAAAAAGAAATGAAAATACAGAAGTTAACAGTTAAATTTTCAACTCAGGGTAGAGGATTTAGTTGTGCCAGGGGAGGTTTAGATTGGATATTAGGAAAAGATTCTACACAGAAAGGGTTGTCAAGCACTGAATTAGGCTGCCTTGGAAAGTGTGTAGATGGAGTGTTTAGGGACATGGTTTAGGGGTGGGTTGGCAGTGGTGGGTTAATAGTTGGACTCAAGGATCTTAGGGGTCTTTTCCAACCTAAATGATTCTATGATTCTATATTTTGTGATGTTTGAAAAGACACAGACCCACTGTTTCTTTTAACTCTGTCAGTCTGGTCCTAAACCCTATCAGGAAATTGAATATTTTCTGCAGGAGAGAAGAGAATAGATTTTTTTTTCTCTTGGTAGACAATTTGAGTGCAGGTTTTAAGGTTGTTTTTCCCCTCTTTTGCTTGTTTGGTTTTTTTCTTTCTTTTTTTTTTTTTTTTTTCTTTTTTCTAAGAAGCACTGGAGAATGGCAGAAACTAGAGGCAGATTTCATGCTCCTCTTGGCATAAAATGGTCAGATACCTGTCTATTATATCCTTCTATCCTGATATTGTATCCAAAAAAACCAGAATTAAACTGACAACAACTTTTAGTATAAAAATAAATATTCGTCTATTCCCCATTTTTCTCCTTCTCCTTTGTGGTGCTGACACTATAACTTTAATTTAACAAAGTCCTGCTAAGGTACTCCCTGGAAATGGGCTTTAACTGCCTTCCTTTGACACTTTTTTATTTACAACATTTTCTGTGGTGCTCAGGTTGTTACAGAAAATTGGAAACTGTGTTGTGTTCTGTAGCCTGTACTGATATCTGGAATATCAGTAACTCCTGGGAGTACTCCTAAACCATGCACTTGTTTTAGGGTTACTTTTAGTTTTGTGGAGCTGGACTTCAATGAGGATTGACAACAGCAATATGAAAAGATGCATCAAATTGTCAGTCAGCTGCAGAAGACATCAAAAACTCTGACTGGTATGCATTTCAGACCAGCAGCAGTTGTAATGCTATTGACTTAATTAGATAAGGAGAAACCTCTACAAATTTTCTGGAAAATTGCCTGTTATTTAAAACATTTAATCTGAGAGTAGAACATGTTCGTTGGCTGTGGAATTATCTAACTTTTGGCTTTCAAAGCTGTCACTTTGCCTCACTTTTTTTATTTGCTACTTTACACTTCCACTGGAACCTGGAATAAGTCTAAAGAATTTTAGTAGCAGTGAGTTGTGTGTTAACTCTGAATTCGTAGTTAAAATGATTCAACTTTTAGTCTAAGAAAATCTCAATCTGCAATAAATTCTTGGGTAAAATGTATATGGCTAAGTTACTAGACTATATTTCTGATCTAGTGTTCAGGCTATCCAGAGTTTAATAACAGATGAAACTTTCTTCTGTTCCTGGATAATCTGGAAAGAGAGAGACATAATTGAACAGAACAGAAGATCATTCATGACTACTGAATAAGTGGCATGGTTTTGTTTTCCCAAGCTGAGCATTTCTAAATTGAATATTGTTTTGTGTTTGGTGTCTGTGTTAAAAGAATAGATTCTCTTGGTTAAGGATTTTTTAGTGATGATTTATGATATAAGATTATGTGGAATTTGTTCTGAGTTGTTGAAATCAGTGCATAATGAGTTCAGAAATATCTAATGAATAATGCATTGTATTCTATGCATTTTTAAGATTAACTTGTCTCTCAGATGTTGGTCAAATAGTTCTAGAAAAATATTCTGTAGGAAAAGGGGAAGAGAAAGGACAAGACCTTCCTACTTAAATATACATCCCATTTGTATTAATTATTGTATGCGTTAAGGCCAATCTTGAACAAGATTTGAGCTATATATCACATGAGGAAGCTCAAGTTCAGCATATCCTCAGAACATGTGTTTGGGACTTCTGTGAGCATATCCTCTGACGTTTTAGTGCTTCAGTTGGCTGAGTCTCTTGTGATCTTTTCCAAATTTTGAGGCAACTTGTGGGTTTGGAAGCTGAATTAGTTTTGTTTTCACTGCATCCTCACTGCAAAATCAGGACAGAACTAGTTCACATACCACAGACCAAGCTGGGCTTTTCACTTCACTTGCAGTACTCCTAAACTTAGCCCAAGGTTTCTCATGTGAATGAGAACTTAGGAAAAGCCCACATTAACACTCTAGTGAAGATGCGTGAAGTGTGTTCCTTTCAAATATTACTAATTCTTATATTATTATATATTATTCTTATATCCTTATATATCTTATAGAAATATTATTATTCTTTCTTTCTGTTTGTAGTTAATTTATCATCTTGGAGGTGTTAGAAACATGCTGGTGAATTTGTACTGTTTAGGAAGTTAAGCTGATTTTAGGCACTGGTGGTTACTAATCATATTCAGTAGAATATTCCATTTTGATTCATAAAATAGTATGATTAAGTAATTTTTCTGGATTTTTATGAATCCACACCCAGTTTCTGGTTGTTTATGATTCTGCAGCCCATTTGAACTGTTCCTGTCGTGATTTGTTCTTAAGACTCTATGGCTGGACCTATAAGAGAAAAGTAATATTCTGTGAGCACCCTCTGAAAAGATTTCAATGGGGCAGGTGAAAGGAAAGGGAGAAAGCAATTCCATTATGTCTCTTTTCCATGCCCTTAAAAAAAAGCAAACCAAAAAATGCCAAAGCAACCACCTCTAAAAAACCACAGATTAATGTGTTGAAATTGGGTAAGGCTGTGCTGCTGTGACACATTTCCTCTGGCACGATTTCATAATAATGCCTCATCAGGCCTGCCCTTACTGCCATCATCCACGTTCTACAACCAGAATGATGGGGGATACTTTATGCACATGTTGTGAGAATCTGTAGTGTTCTCATTATTTGTAGGGTCCAAGTCAACACAGTAGAAAGTCAGAGAGGAGAAAATAAAAGTTTAATCTAAACTGATAAATCAATATCTGCCCAATCTTGACCTGTGTTAGCTGTATTTTTAAATGCTGTTCCATGTTGCAGTTACAGACACATATCCACTGAAGAAATGGGTGGTCTTCCTATTCTTTCAGATCCTCAATCACTGGAACAGCTGGGTTATTTTCCTCATTAGGACACTCTTAATCTAACAGAAATGCTGATTATCATACTGTGAGATCACAATCCTACATCTGAGGTGGAAAGGTAACATCTGAGATACCTGCAGAAAAGGTCTTGTGTCTGAAAACTTGTTGCTTTTTCCAGGTGTTTTGGCATAAGAAGGTGTAGCCTCTTTGTTTTTCCTTACCTACATTTTGGGAAAATCACAACCAGACTTCACAAATAAAACATAAGAAGTGACTGACTTGTTTTAAAACCAGTTGTTAGCAAAGATTCACATAAGCCACACTCCAAAATGATTACTTTGTTGAAATGAAAACCAAAACAAAAAACAACAATATTGTAGGATATTAAATATTTAGATAGTTTATCTAAATATCTCTGCTATTTCCCTTGTTCCTTGTTTTTACCCCTGTATTTATAACTAGGATCAGAAATGGAAGTATAGCAATATTCTTAAGGAAGATACAGAATTACAAAAAAATCCCTCAGATATGATTTTCTTTGTATATTCATTCCATCTTAAATAAGGCAAATAATTCTGAATTGCTAACATTGCTAGTTATGTACTTGGCAATACAGCTTGAGGTAAGCAATTTTAGGACAAATTGACTATTTGGAACTTCTGGAGTGGAAACCAATGCTGCCTTTCCACATCAATAGTTGGTCATCTCAGGCTGACTTACATAAGCCCCTTGAAAAGAGATTTGAACTGAGGAATTATGTTGCATTAATTTATATTATGGTTTGATAGGATTTGACACAACTTTAAATGCCAATTCTCACTTGGCATGATAAATACAAGTTTTCAAAATGTCTTTTTTTTTCTTTTTTTAAGCTGCTTCACATTTGTAAAGGAGATGTGGGTTTCTCTTTACTTGAAATATTGTCATATTACATCCTGAGTTGGAAGGGACCCATAAGGATCAATAAGTCCAACTCCTGGCCCTGCACAGGACACCTCCAGAATCACATCCTGTGCCTGTGTCCAAACCCTTCTTAACTCTGTCAGGCTTGGTGCTGTGACCGCTTCCTTAGGGAGCCTGTTCCAGTGCCCAACCACCCTCTGGGGGAACCTCTGGGTTCCTAACATCCAACCTAAACCTCCCCTGGCTCAGTTTCATGCCATTTCATTGGGTCCTGTCACTGGGCACAAGAGAAGAGATCAGTGTCTGCCCCTGCACTTCCCCTCGTGAGGAAGCTCCAGACCAGGGTGAGGTCTCCCCTCAACCTTCTCCAGGCTGAACAAGTTACTCCAAACACCCTTGTATGGCTTTCCCCGTAGACCTTTCACCATCTTCATAACCCTCCTTTGGATGCCCTATAATAGCTTTATGTCCTCACATTGTGGTGCCAAACCTGCACACAGACTCGAGGTGAGGCTGGACCAGTGCAGAGCAGAGCAGGACGATCCCCTCACTCAGCTGACTGTGCCTGATGCACCCCAGGACGTGGTTGGGTCCTCCTGGCTGCCAGGGCACTGCTGGCTCATGGTCAACCTGCCATGTTCTACTTATTAGTAGTGGTAGTAGTATTTCAAACAATATCAATAGCTGCAGAAATTGTCCAGTCTGATCCCAGATAGATGGAATGTAGATTAAATGGATTGTGTGTATGTTTATGTTTAAGGCCTTTTTTCTCCTTGTGAATACACAGCTCAGGCCATGGAAAATAACAACAACAAAGTCGATTGCATGAATTTTTTACATATAGTCTTGAGAAAGCAATATCCTTGCTCAAATGAAAATACACATTTTGTTATAAGTTAATATGGCTTCTTGTTCAAAGAAACAATAAGAATAAATATAGGTATAATGTCATAGAAACCATTCTCACTTTTCACATTATGTGAATGATCTTTATAGATTAAGTCTATATGCTGCAAAGATCCTGACTTGAGTACCTTGCAATGTTTTTGACTTAATTAATTAAATATATTGGCCAATGCTTTCTGTTAAATATTATATTTTGAAAATTGTTATTTTGCTACATATAAAGACTCATAGCTGTTTTCCTGTTCTTCCCAGTAAGCAGCTTTATAAATTGCTTATTTGTTTTTGGACTATATTAAGAGGTGTAAAACTCTGTGATAAGTAATACTTATATAGCTAAATACAGTATTTCAATACCATACCTCTGTGTTCAAAAAAGGCTTCCTTTTCCTTTTAATACCTCTTGAAGTTCTAAAGCCAGATTCCCTTATCCTGTGGGACTGTCTGAAAAATAGATGACCTGTTACAATATGAAGGTTAGCATATCTTAGCCAAGTAACCTTTATAGTTCACCCTGTAGGAAGAGGCATTAACTTTCTCTTCCCATCAGTAAATCCAGACTTTCAAAAGATGCTGGAAGCCACTCTGTGACTTAAGCAATAATTTTGTCTTCAAGACTTCAGTTTTGAGTAGCCTGCAAGACACTAAAATCTTGCACAGAGTGTAACAATTGCTGCTCACTACTTGTAATTGAGAAGCAGAGATCCCTGGTGCTTCAGCTTACTAGAGAGGAGATTCATGGCCAGTTTTGTGGATTATTAATTAAGTAAAGGATAGAGTTTTCTACTTCACTATGGATAAGTTAGACAGTTTATCATTCTCACAGATCCAAAAAACCACATCTGTCCACATCTTGTGGAACAATATTTTTTTCACCCTATATATTTCAATAACATATGCCTTTCACCAGCAGGAATTCTTGTTATTCACCTGCAGTCATCAGTAGCTGAACACATTCAGAGAGAACATAATGTTCACAGTTAAAAAAGACTATTCAGTTTATTTTTCTCCTACTCAGCCTATTCAGTTGACTAGATGAATTCTTACAATAGTAATTCCAATTTCTGCAGCCTCCAGCACAGCCATCCAGAAGTGGGATGGATCATCAGAGCAGAAAACGTTG
Source organism: Corvus hawaiiensis (assembly GCF_020740725.1). NCBI lineage: Eukaryota > Metazoa > Chordata > Aves > Passeriformes > Corvidae > Corvus > Corvus hawaiiensis. The sequence goes on along the minus strand of NC_063216.1, from coordinate 71,093,963 downwards.
ATATTTGGAATTTGTGTTGATGATTGCAAAACCTGGTTTGCAGCATCAATTGTTTCAATAAGCGTATGTCTTGCCTCAACCTGTACACCTTGAAATGATAGATTGTAAAAAGGTGTTTGGGCAAGTGTGCAATAATAATCCCTGAGTAAATTTGGTCCACACCTGGCCATTACTGTACTGTTTCTTTAGAGAAACATGAAGAGTCTGAGACAAATTGTGTTATCTGGCTTAAGTATTAAATTATTGGTACAAACAGAGTTTCACATCTTCGGTGTGATAAATCAACATAAAGTTCATAGCAGCAGAGTAGGAATTAGGACTGATTATGACAATGATGATCATTTTATTCCTTAATGAATGCTATTATGTAAAATGAGTCTAGTCTACACCTGGCATTTCAATCATCATACTTCAAACATCTTCTTTTCCGGAGTGACTATACACATATTCATGAAGAAAATATTTCAACAGCAGCAAAATTTTCTCCTCTTTGAAAGAGTAGCTTTTCATTTTGAGATACTGAATAATCGAGGAATTAAAGTTTTCCTTGTTAAACTACACGTGCATAAGTTTCTACTTACAATTTCTCTGCTTATGCCAAATACTGGTATTTCCCAGTATTCAGTTTCAGTATATTCAGACTCACTATCTTTGCCACTCAGTGCAAATCAGATTGCATTCAAATTCCAAATACATTGCAGTTTACATTTCAACTCAGTGTAAATTGATGTATCACACAAAACTTCAGTGATCTACTGATGGTCTTACTGTTCTACACCTGTGCAGGTTCAGTACACCTACAGCCTTCTTAGCCTTGTGGAGATGTGCTGGATCAGGCCAGATGTGTAGTGCTGGATGAGAATTAAGTGGAAGTGATAGGCATACAGGATTGCTGCTCTGGATTAGCTAAATAAGCTCAAACAAGGTTTTGCAGGAGCTAGTGGAGGCCTCTGCTCTGTCTGGGACATGGTGTATCACCAGTAACAACCTCTCCTAATGGCTGGGTTCTGCTTGAGGTAGCCAAACTCACTTGCACCAAAGCAATCAGCACACCTGGTTCACCTGGCTACCTAGTTCAGTGTTGTGCTTGTCATTTCCACTCAATCTTTGGCATACCTCATTAATCCAACAGGGAACAATTTTCATGAATCCAACAGGGTATGATTCATTCACTACATTTACTGAAAATCAGTGCTCTGCATCAAACATCCTGGGCTATGTGTGCCTGGCTGTGTTCTTTCATAGCAGGGTGGTCTGTTCAAGTGGCCTTTAGTAAACACCCTCAGCAGTGTCACCCATGTTATCTTGCCCCTTAATTCTTACCCATAAGCTCAACTGCTTCTTCATGCCCCCCAAGGCAGAACTCAACACATTCCAATTGCTTTTCATGTAAAGAGCCTAAAGACATTACAGTTAGTTTCTGTTAGCTGATATGAGGACATCATTCTGTCTTTGGGCTCTCATTACATATATTTGGTTAAATAATATCATAACATGCATATTATATATGTTTATTTTTAAATAAATATAAAGGTTTCTCAACAGACATATATGTATAAATACCAATATTTATTTAGCAATGCCTGTAATATGGTATTTCCTATGAGAATATCTCTTGGTATATGAAAGGGTCTTTTCATATGTCTGACTTTTGAAATAGTGCAGACTCTACTGTGCACACAGGGTCAGGATAGATCGCTATAATGTTCTCTTATATCCTTCAAATTTCTGGGACATTTCTTATTTGGCATAATTCAGTCCAGCTCTCTTGAATGCAAAGGCATGGACAGGCTTAATACAATTCCACTGTCAATAGATTCCTAATTTATAAAGGCAGCACTGATATTCTTTCATCATTAATGTTCAGTTTTGATCTGATGCACTGTTTTTTTCATTGGACTTTAGGCAAACATATGAAATATATCATTTTAGCTGCTACTGCATGCCTGAATTTAAAAAGAAAGAAAAAAATTTAGGAAGTTTTATCCTGTTTAACCACAGCATATTTTTTCCATCCTCAGGGAAAAAGAAAGTAATTCTGGTTAAAAAGGATACTCTGTTATGTATAGCATAATGTTTTCTCTGACTTTAATGGATTTCACTGTTTTAGAAAGCACTGAAAATGGAAAAAAGATTACACACTAACAACAAAAATGACATCACATTGGTTTTATTAAAAACAAAAAGCCTTTAGAAAAGAGACCAGAGAGAAGCATGGATTCAGCAGTGTTCCTTTCTTTAAAAGAAAGAGATTTCCAGGATATATTTTCTTTAGAAACATAAGTAAGTATGCCTAATTAAAATACTTAGAGATATTTAATAATGAGCAATTAGTTTTAAATTCAGAAAAGCAACTATCATTTTAATAGTTTGGTTATATCTAGGAACTCTGCAAACATTCAGTTTTCATGAAGCATCAGTATGACTTGATATTTGATATAACAACTGAACAGCTTTCTGGGATCCATCCCACTATACTTTAACATTTTTAGCACCATTCCCAATTATATTCTAAATTAAAGTCTTACATAAACAGAGGCATAAATGCAAATGCGGAGTTTAAGATGCCATGTCTGGATTATCACAGGATTTTAACTAGCAGTTCCACTCAATCCATTTACATTACTGATAACTCTGCTAGAGAGTTCATCCCTACTGACCTAAAGCTTCATAAACAATAAATATAAATGTGAATTGATTTTGCAATCATTTCTGGAAAGGATTTTTTTTATGGAAGTACCTGAGAAGTGGAATTCTTCATGGAAATTTTTTACTTAATGAAAAAGAATAAATATGTTTTTCACAAAGAAACTAAAGCAACTTGTTTCTTTTCAGGCACATATAACCTGAAAACAAAATAAACTTTTCTTTAACTTGGCCACTTTAGTTTTAGTTAAACACTAACTTACTCCTTTGGCTGACGACTTGGATTTTTAATGAAGGTTCTGTTTGAATGCTTAGATTTGTGTTTGGCTCACATACATTATAACTAAATACAATATAACCATAAATGAGTGGCAGTGCACGTGTGGCTTTGTCACTGAAAGGTTCATGTTAGCTGACATTTTCAATGAAGCATGTGGGATTTCAGTGACCAACTCCTTATCTAATCTACTTAAAATCCTTTGAAAATCCTATCATTTACTATTAATTCTCCTAATGAGTTATTTCTGAAAGTACCCATGTACCTCTCAAATGATACATAATGTAGCCCTTTGACATACACTTGTCTTTGAGGAGGAGAACAACAGGTGATTTTCAGGTGATAATTCTTCAAATAAAGTAGTTAATTTTTAAATTTTTTAAAGTATAATTCTAATTTATTGCTCCACATAGAGCAGTTTAACAACATATTTAATTACCTTCTTATGAGAAAAGTATAAAAATATTCTTGTAAGAAAAGTATGAATTACTGAAAGGCAGCTATGAAAACGAATACACCTATATCTGGTAATATATTCTGGCACAGCTTCTATTTATCATTCTCCCTAAAGTGTTTTATATATTAAATTACATATAAATTTTGTATAAAATATTCATAAACACACCAGTTTCAAGCACAACACAATGCTTTTCTAATATTAATTGAATTACAACAGTCTCGCATATCTATATGTCTTTAGTTATTAATATTTTTGAAGATATTATTGCCTTTTTCTAGTATGGATGTGAGTGAGATTAGGGTGACATTTGTATAAATCTGTAGGAAGATTCTTCTGTTTCCAGGGAGCACAGATTGCCTTTTGTCTGAAAATATCTGTAGTATTAAACTCAGTTTTATATCCTTATACCGCCACTTCTTGCTGGAAAATTAAGCATTAGAGAAATTCACTACTATTCTGGCATTATCCATAGGATTTAGTGAGATGTTTCTAGTTTTTCTGATCTTGGAATCTAGTGAAACCTGGCTTTTTAATGTTATTCTTCTGAGAATTTAATTCAGTTTTTATATGCAAAGGTAGAATTCATTACTCGTATTGGTTTAATCATACAGAAAAAAAATTGAGTTGTCTGCAGCACATACTACTGCACAGACATGAGTGCTACTGTATGATTTATACAGATAAAATAGGGTTTAAAATCTAGTTTCTGAATTTGTAATTGCACAGCACAGAAGGCAATGTATGGTCATCTGAAATTTCTTGGAGCCATCTGACATCACCCACGTTGACTTTTGAGTCATTCATTTTTAACGTGATAATATCCTGTTCTTTCTTTACCTTCATAATCAGATCTGAATCTTATTCTTTCTGTTTGACAGAAATAAGAGTTAGGAACATGGAAAATTTAGAGTGGAAGAAGGCTTGACTACAAATTGGAAGATATCTCAAGTTCTATTGCTCATGTCTGAAAGAAACACCTATTAAAAAGCAACATGAGAGAAAAAAGATTTTTAAAAAGGCTATTTACTGTGGTTAAAATCTAGTTGGAATGGAAATACAGTTCATATGAAAAGTGAATATATAAAATGAGAGTGTAAAATTATACATAAGTGGCCTTATTCAAGCAAGAGAACAATTTGAAAATTTGATGTCAGAATGACAGGGGTGCTTGTGGTCAAAAGTAAAATCCAGTATTTCATAGTGCTATACTGTGGCCATTCTTTGAGTGACAGTGGAGATTAAATTGATTTAAATTATATTTTGCTATTATAGCTATTAATTTCTGTGTCATTTATTTGTATTAAGACTTTGCTTTTCCCTTGGAGATCTCAGAGCACTTTAGAAGATGTACGACACTCATTAATAATGGTTCTCATTAAATAAGCCATCTGCCTGGTTTACTCATTTGGAAAGCCAACATGTGTCTGCTGCATTTATATAATTTTTAGTGCCCTCTTCAAGGCAGAGGTCAGGCAACAGCATGCTTGTGCATGGCAAGTGTGAAAAGTTAGTCAGTTTAAGCTACCCATGCTGGTGCCACATCTCAAATATTATTATTAGCCATTCGTCTAACTTATATAGACAAGTGACAAGAGCTTGAGAATCTTCTATCTCTGTCCCTTCCCCTTCGTAGCTAAACAGCTTCTGCAGCCCATGAAATTCTTCCCCCATACTGCCTCAACTCCATGGATCTCTCCAAGCCCCAGTAACTTTCAGACACAATGAGTTAAGCTTGTATATTTCTTATTGCAGAAATATTTTCTAGCACAGCATCTACATTCATTGAGACAGAGCCATTTCCAGATTAAAAAGTATATAGGCTTTGCTAAGGATGGCATCTTTAAGAAATGCATTAAAAATACTGAAGAGAGACATTTTGTGGTGTTTCAGCCCATTTTCAAGAGCTGTAAATTAAAAACTCTTATTTCTTTGATATCTTCATATAAAAATTGATTTTTCATGTTTTATTTTAAAGTCACAAAATATTATTAAAAAAAACCACCCCAAAATACAACCTATTTTCTTTCCAAATTATTCCACCAAAAACTTTACATAAAATTGAATATGGAAAATATTTAGTAGGGTTATATTCCATTTGTTGAACTTTTGTGTTTGTTTATTTACCTTACCTCCCCATCAACTTTGCATAATAATCAGGAACAATTTACACTTGAGGAGAGATGAAATATGAAAAAAAAAATTATCATAATGGGTGTAATCTTGAAAAGTAACTGTCTACAAAGAAATAAATTGAAAATATCATGCAGTAAGGAACAGGGTCATTAAATAACAAGGTGAATTTTGTGTTCAATCTATCTTTCTCATGAACAGATGCCTAATTAGGATCAGGAACAATTAGAAGCTTGATTTTAGAAGGTATTTAGGCAAATATGAGATAATACCATAAAAACAAAGAAGTCAAATCCTGCTTCTTGGTCATAATCTAAATTGAACAAACCTGGAATCAACTGTTTCTGCTGCTATCTCCCCAAGGTGAGATATGGGAGAATGGACCAGAAAAAGGATGAAGGCATCTCAAGATACTGGTTCATTCAATAAAATATTCGGGTATTCCACTACTTAATTGATACTCTTCCTCTGTAATAAACACTAAGGCCCTGTATCTTCAGTGTCCCCTCCATGTGAAAGTTACATATCTCAGCAGAGAGAGAACTGACAACACACTGCAAAAATCAGAAACAAACTGAGGAGCTGCAGTGTGCTAGGTCCAATGTTGTAGTGCCAGCCCCCATGTAATTTAGAGTTTCAGGTATCTACAAGACAGAACTATAAACCTTTTTACTTTTTAAAGGTAATCATCTACTTTTTACACTGGAGATGAGGTATCAGTTTTTCTCTCTTGACATATCTTCATTCCCACCTAACTTAATATGTAGAACATTTTTGCTTTGAGATGTAAGAGGTCTGAACCCAACTTCCTTCTTTGGCTGGTGGCAATTCAACTCTTTATTTTTCACCTCCAGTGGAGAATTTTGATATTGTGTTGAGATCCTCTGTCTGCCCTCCCACCACAGCTATCACTTTTATAAAAACATTTAAGTCATTAAAGAGAGGATACAGGTGAAAGTAAGGCTATCATATGGCAACATGAAAACTACAGCAATGTCCTGGCTAAGGAAATTCTGGATATCCTGAAATCCTCCATATATTTAGTCAGTTGTCAGCATACCAACTTTGAGTATTTCAAAGTGAATTTCTAATTGCTTTAAATGTTATCTTCATTGCAGAATTTTATTACACAGCTAATAAAAACTGCATGTATCTTCTGCACTGTAGCACTGAATTTAGCTTTCTTCGAGACTGCTGCAACCCTGCCTTACTTCTCACATCAATTTCTATTTTAAACTCTGAACAGGAGCCAAGTAATTTAAAAGTATGTGAGAAAGTTAATGTATTATAAGTGGTACTAATAGGTTATTCTCAGAGCCTTAAAAATCAGCATTTGCAGTGAAAATATGAGTCTGGGAGAGACAGATCCCACTTACCTGTAACTGATTCAGTCTGGGGATTTGGTGATTTAGAAGTTCGATTTTAATTGCTTTGAAGATTTTCAGCTTTTGCAGGCCTGTTCTGTAAAAGAAAGTTTGTTTTTGCTGACAAATGAGAAAACAGATAAATGTATTAAATCAGACAGTGCCTGGACACTAAATTTTTCTTCCATCTGGAAGCCTATTAGCCAATAGTCCCTGGGAGACTTGCTGCCAGTAGCTAGTTGTACTTGTTTATTTATACATCATTAATGTTTTTACTTCTTGAATCACTGAAACCCATGTGCAGTTCAGAGTTTCATCTGGACTCTGGATCTCTGGTCTTAACGAGAATGGTTAGGTTAAGTACAAGGGTGAAATGCCCACATAAAAGGGTAAACACAGGACAACCCACAACTGCTTTGTATTCCTTCATGAGCCTCCCAGACTGGCAGGGCTGCCTGGAGCTCTGGGCAGGCTCTGCTGCCTGCCCGTCCTGGGTAACACCCTGGGAACTGGGAATTAATGTTGCCTTTGGCTCAGTTCTTCCATTTGCTGGCCAGCATAGCTGAGCTGGCATGGAGGTGGCACAGGAATTTATATCTGGAAAAGACCATAAGCAAATGGAAAGGCTGAGGATGAAAGGAGGAAGCAAGGGATGAATTATGACTCAGATGGAGGTCTGTGACTCACAGTGTTTCCCTGGGCTGCCCAGGAGTTACATGCAGCCTCCTACTTGGAGTCAAAGGACTAGTTTGTTTCAACAGCAAAGTGAGTACTGAGGATTAGAGTTTACATGTATGGGTTTGCAAAGAGCCACTTCTTCATGATGTTTGTATTTTCAAATGCTTTCAGCTTGAATTGAGGGCATGTAAAGTAACTCCGATGAGGTCATTAGCACATCTGAGATCATGATTCTGCTTCATTCCTTCCATTGTGTTCATCATGAATCTCACAGTGAGAAGTACAACAGAGACTGTATGCATCACAATAGAAATGTAAAGATGTAATTCCTAACTCTAGAAGGCTTGCAGCTTTTACAGCTTCACTCTTGGATACCTGTCAGGTGTAACCCTTTTAAACACCCATTTAGTGGCAGTGCAGCTGGGTGTTTCCAAGGAGCAGGAATACTTCTTTCTACAGCTTTACTCTTCTCCAGGGAAGAATTTCACGTGTCCCTGTATTTCAGGGTCTGTGGAAATGCATTCATGTTCAAATACTCTAATAAAATTAAAATGTTAATGTTCCTGTGAATATATCTACAGAGAAAATATTTTTTGCTCCCACAGTCATCCATGATAAATCCCTTCAGCTCAATATTAATCCATTTTTCTTTAGGATGGCAATTATGCTTAATTAGTGTTCTGAATAAGAATGTTGGTACCAATCAGAGCATACACCTACAGAAGACCAGTGGCAATCTTTTCTTTGCCTTACTGAATAATTGTCTTGGTAAAAGAAGCAAAATGTGGAAGAGTTTTTGCGTCTCCATTCAAGTGCCTTTTTCTCATAATCTGAAAAATAACTTATTCTTTTTGTGCACCTAGTTTGCTGCTTTTACATCAAAACAGGGAAAAGATGTTTTAGTTTTGCTCTCTCTCACTGTAATCACACTCTGGGAAGCCAGCACAACCAAGAACTACTGGATGTAGCCAAATTTCATGCATTAAAACTTCAGTGATTTGCAAGAAGAATCCCTAAAGATTTAGTAGTGTTCTTAGTAAAATAGTAGGAAAGTGTATCCTTGAACTGATACAATCCAGCATCAGCTAGTAAGTTTACGCTCTTGAAGTTCAATGAAAACTTTACCAACACCAGTGAGGCACTGGGCTCCAGGTGCACATTTTTAAAAACAACTGCTTGGCATTAGAAAAAGATGAAATAATTGTCAGCCTCATTTTCCAGTGATCATATATTCTTCTTGACACAGTCTGTGCCTTAATTGTGTCTCCCTTGATGGGGGAGACTTTTTAGAGCCTTTGCCAGGAGTCCGAGACGAACGGGACTTTTGGCCTTCTCTTTCTTCAGTTGTTGTTTATTAAGTCTTACCAGAAAAGTACAAGCCACTGATGTGACCCAGACATAGCATGAAGCAGAGAATACAGGAAAAGCTGAATTATCAAGATTACACAGCCTTTTTAAAGGTAAATTACCCAATGAAAACTTAAAACGCAAGATATTTTCACTTTTCTACCAATGTCTAATGAATCATCTAGTCACGCAGGCAGGAACTGCGGAATTCTTTATGCAATCATCCCAGACTGCTTCTACCACAGAATATGGAGTAGATGAAGAAGAAGAAGAAGGTCTGGAGAATAATAACAATCCTCCATTTTGATGTTTTTTGCTTTTATCTACTTACTATACTAATAAACTCAAAAACTCTAGATTTTTCACCCTGTGACAACCTTACATACTATTCTATCACCTAATTCACACCATTGTAGATTCTAATTCTTCCCAGAGGGTAGGCAATTTTCTCCACGGGTGAAGGTCAAAAATAGTGTTGTCCAGGGGGGTAGAACCCTTCAAAACAGGCAGAGAAGTATTCTCTGTATTCTGGGTTCCCGACCTTCTGAAACAGTAAGATGAAAATAAATGTTAAGATGAGGATAATAGTGTATGCATGTGTTTATGTGTTAATATGTATAATGATGTAGCGTGTGTATAGACACACTTCTTTGATGTGTGTCTTTACACATGTATACATAGAGATACATAGATATATGTGTACACACATATCGCCACACTTTTGGTTCATAAAGTTTCGTTCTTCTTTAAATACACATTTTCATAAAACCCTTTCAGTAATTGTTCCTGTGCTGTGGGTTAGCACTGTACCATTTGCTCAGTTATAATTCTGTGCACAGGTTGTACAGAGATTTTCGTTCACTAGTTAGTGCATGAACTAGTCTTTAGTTACCCCTTTTTAGAAATGTATACTTTTATCATTCACATATTTGTACTTAACTAAAAAAGAAGAAACTAATGTGGTGAAAATAATATTCACACAAAGAACAGAAGTTCAATGTCAGTTATTTCTTTATGGACATTATTTAAAGGATATATGTTTCCCATATATTGGAAGTTTATAGCAAGAAATTTGCATTTCCATAAGGAAGTTTTCCATTAAAACATGGTTCTGTTCCCCAGCAGTGAGGTTTCAGCCAGCTTCGCTGTTTGAGTGCCCACACTCCTCCAAGGGGAAAAAATTCCTCTTTTGGAGAAATGGGAAGGATAATACATTCATTCATAGGCTAGATTCTGTGTAGTATGCTTCAAGTGTAACATTCAGCTTCCTTAAGAAAGTAGAAAGACGCTTCTGTTTGTAGTATTAATACACATGAAAATGTTTCCAAAAGAGAAGGTTTTCCACCCTTCCTGAAATCAGAGCAGATGGAGTCCCCTTTATTTAGAATCAATTTCTAAAAGTCTTTAGTATTATGATTTACTAGGACAAAATCAAGTTTACATTTTTCATTTATATTTATGTAAAGAGTAATTTTCATTAGCCTTCCATTAATTAAAAGGTAATAAAACAGTAATTGCACTTTTTTTTTGGTCTTTCTTTTGACGTGAGAAAAAAGCTGACCCACACTGACACTAATGGGTGAAAACCATCAGTTATTCCAAAGCAAAACTTTGTATCTCATCCCCACATTTTGCTGTAGTGAGATATCAGCTGTAGTGAGTTCACCCAAGTCAGTGTCCCAGTAGTGTGGGCTACACATGCCAGGGCTGCAAACTATTAAAACCTTTAAAAAACTTTTGTTTCAAGGAATTTTAATTATGGCTCACAAGGTCATTCATGTTGAGACTTTATATCACAGACCAAACTTCAGATCTCCATGAATAAGGCAAGAGGTTAGCATGTGTAACTTTATCCTCACTATAGAGTTCATATGCTGTTGATTATAAGCTTGTAAACAAATCCTTCACATCTCTCCTGTCTGAAACAGCTTTATAAGGAGTTTATTTTTTAGAAAAATAAGAACAGGTGTTAAGGACAAATTGTCCTGAAGACTGTGCAAGGTAGTTAAACCCCCAGTTTCTGATGAAAAAGGGATTATAATCAGAAATATCAGATCTCTTTAGACTATGTGGAGCATACTTAGGTCATGTCGCAGTTTTGTTTTCAAGGAACACCACTCCTTGGCTTCAGTGAAACAAAGGATGACTTCCCTTTTCATTCTTCTCAGCATCTGTTTTCTTCTCTTTTGCCTCTTTCTCCATGAAGACATGCTTTTTATAGGCTAGCCTTGAGCTGAAGGCACTGAATCAAATTCCTTGCTCACAAATTTGTAAACTCCTTAACATATTTGGCAACTTGAATGAGCAAAATCTCAGCTACCATCTCTTAAGGGGTCGTAGACAAAGTATATAAATTTTTAATCCAGATTCCCTCTTTGGAAATTATTAATTTGAATGAATCATAGTGATGATTCTGCTATTTATTCTATCCTTTATATTTTAAGACATTCCTGTGTTAAGTTTGTTTGGGCCATGGAGCAGTACTGTTTTATGGTGCTTTTTTTCTTGAAAAGGCATAATTATGTTTTTTCTTTCTTTTCTTGAAAAGAACCATTCTGGCTTGTCCGCCTCTCACTTTATTTGACATACATAACTTGTCTTATGTCTTAAGAATCAATTTGGCTCACTTGTGTAATTTGGTCTTTTAGTCTGCTTTTGTCATCTTTGCTTCAGAGAACATTTATGTCTTCAACTGAGACTAAATTGTGTTAATTAGGAAAATATCTAATGGCATCTTGCCCATCACCATGCCTGAATGGCCACGTAAAGTTAAAGGAAAAAAAAAGCACTGATGTTTCTCTTGAGTTCATATGAAATGCTTCCAAAATTGCCAGCACAGAGTAATTTATCTTTTTAAAATATAGACAATGTAACAGAAAAAGGCATTATAAGACAGATTTGGATGGGAAATTATGTAGACTTTTTTTTTAATAATGAGAATAATTAATTGTTGGGAGAGTTTTCTAACCAAAGTGATGGAGCAGCTATAGCTGAGTGTTTCTCTAAATCATGTACTTAAGCTCATCAGGAAGTTATTAGGCTTGATGCAGAAATTACTTCATTAAATTTTACACCCTGTATAATGAAAGAGGTCAAAATAAATAGTCATAATAAACATTTTTGGTCCTCAATTGCAGGTGAAATTGTGGTCAAGTGAATCCTAGTAGGACCTAAATCCTATTGATTTCAACAAGAAAATGTTTTCATGCAATACACTTGCAAACAAATCTTTTACTTATGTTAGGTGAAGACAGAAACAAAGTATTTTAGGTAACTTATTTTTTAAGTATATTGTGTTATGTAACCAGGTGTTATGAAGGAGAGTAAAATATGGCTACAATGGGACATGCCTATTTATGGTGTTGCTATGGTAATTAAAAGTAATATTTTTTATTCTTGTGTGCCTTTACTAAGCGACAGAAAAGATAAAAGTACCCTCTTCATTATGCTGAGAAAACAGCTGAATGGCCCTATGGAAATTTAACATCTGTTCATCTGACTTTTCTTAGCTCATTATGATTAACCCTACTGCCAATGAACCTGCTAATATATTACTTAATACTGGGTTATAATATTTACTATATTGAATACTATGGTACTGTGTGTGTACACATACATGCACACAATGTATATATTGTGTGCTGAGTAGCAGGTCTTAATCCTCTTCTAGTCAATTATAGAACCTTTTGACTTCCCTGAGACACAGCTTTAGGTCCCTGCTGTTTTTTTTCTTTTGCAAGTTAATGCCTATACTTTTAGCTCCTTCATATAATGTAGCAGAGAGACCCATGCAATCTAGAATCGAAAGGGGGTCAGTCTGCTGTTGTGCCCCCTAATTGCTTCTGTCTTGAAACATTTCAGTCTTTCTAAGACATGTAATATTTTTTCTTTTCAGTGCACATGAAAAGGGATAATGTTAGCATTTTGCAGTTAATTCAATTACTTTCCACTTGCGAAAATGCTGACAGGATTTCCGACCACTGGAAGAGGTGCCCTGACTATTAGATGTGATTGGCACCCCAGACATAACTTATAAATTGCAGCTGAAATTAAAGCATTTTATCTTCACTCATATATATCCTTCATGACCAACTGTTCAGCAATACTTTCAAGCCATTATTTCAGTGAATTGATTTTCAACAGCAATTAATGACCAATTTGTGAGATAATGTTCTCAGTCAAATCCCAGATGTGTCAGGATCTGTTTCAGTAGTAGACAAGACTTTAATGCACTTGTGATCTTAAATCATAACTGTTGTTCTTTAAATACTATAGATGAATAGTTTTTCAGATTTACACCACCTGCAGTAATACAGTTATCAGAAAACTGTGCTCTGTGCATTACATATAAACTAGAAAATACAAAAAACAAAGCTTATTCAAAAAGTGTCATTGTCTGCATACTGGAGAAAATAACTTCCCATAATAAACCCATTACTTTTTAAAATGTTATTTAATGATAATCGTAAAAATTTTCCAATAGCATAATAAGAAAGTAATTTAGAAAATAAAGCTTGCCAAAAACAACTATAAAACACACAGAGGAGAAAAAGACTAGTCTAAAATATGTTTAACTAAGGCTTACAGTCATCACACCTAACTTTGTTTTAAGAGTTCATTTAGCTCAGATTTTCTCTATGGCCCATGGAAAAAAAGAAATGCTCCCAAAGGTAATTCATGTGAGAGGTGAGCTGGATTTCTGTCTCCAAGTGACTCCCTGTTGTTGTTAAATGAACAGAGATGTAGGATCACTCTGTACTTGTTTAGACTGAACATCTGATTTTTAGACAACTAGCATTAAGGGTCATAAGCCTCTATTATCTCACTCTCTGACGATATTAGCATGATTTTACTACTAAAAGTTGTATAAAAGCTGAGATGAAAGTAGAAAGGGTGCAAATTCCACTATGGTAAATCAATGACAATCCCATAATGGAATTTGCAGACATTAAAAATTAGTAGAAAAGATAATAGCCACATATTGGCTAATTTTTGGCTATATTTTAAATTTTTAAAAAGATATAACGTGGCAGAAAATTCAAGGATAGGAGAACATTTTGAAAAATATGAAGACAAGTAATGGTCTAAATTAACAAAAGAAACCCGTTAGTATTATGAACAAGAACATTTTTTTTCCCTTTATTTCAATTTTTAATTGGGCGTGTTTATCCTGATCAGCTAGAATAGCAATATTTAGTATTCTGCATATAAACCAATGGACAACTTTCTTAACTGAAGATATGTCTGGGCCCATTGGTGCAGCCAGCTGCAGGAGCAGAAGGTCTGACTCCTGAGCAATAGCATTTCAAGGTTTTCAGAAGCAGATTTCTCGTTCTGTTCCTCCTTCAGGTCTGTGGAGGAGAAATGAACAGTTTCTTCTGGCATCCAAGATTTCTGTGTTGACGTCTTGTCACTCCTCAAGGAATAATGAGAGGCTCATGCATGTTCTAAAATTTGAAAGGTGGGGATGAAGTTGAGTTGCTATGCTCCTTGCCTTGACATAGTACAGAATAGTGGTTTAAATACCTCAGATATGCAGCAGTGAATATCCAAGATAGACAAAGATATGAAAAGAATTATTAAATCACATTAAATCCATATACAGTTAAAAATAGTTAATGCACATTCTGTTAATATTTTTTTTTGTAATAGAACTTCAGTTATCTTCAAATTAAAACTAACAAGAGATAAAAAGATTAACAGTTATTATGGAAAATTAAGGGAAAGAACAATTCTCATATATAATTTAAACCTCCTTTGGTATCATGAAAACAGAATAGACATTTTTGTAGTTTTAATCACATTTGCTTTACACTCTTCTTCATTTTAATTAATTTTTTTTCAGCTTCTCAGCTTCTAGAATGATAATTAAACATACACAGTGGTTTGTCCCTTTAGAAAGGAGTAAAAATATTTCATTCCTCTGAGGAGACTCTCAGTTATTAAAGACCCATTTGCAGTCCAATAGGCAGCTTGTTCTTTAGACATGAAGGCAAGGATTTGGTACAGATATTTCAGGGTTATTTTGCAATATCGTCTTTAACTAGTAGGCAGTTGCTAGGTGTATATTGTAATTGCTATTGTAATTTTAGTGCCTCAAGAAAAAAAAAAAAAACAAAAAACCCCAGTATTTTTATAAATGTTTCTTTGTTATGTCTATACTTAATTAAGTTTAGGGATGTGACTTTCCCTATCATCAGGTGCTTCTGATTACAGTGATACCTGCATTAGCCTGTATTTTGAAGGATTTAAATCTTAAGTATTAATCATCTGTTAATAAAAGAGATTATCTCACTGCATTTTACAACAGGTATAGACTAATTAGAACCAATTGGTATTTTTTGCATTCCTTTTTTCTCATAAAGGAGCTCTCCAACATAGAAGTTACATGGTTAAAATCTATCTTTTGGTTGAATGCAGTTTTATTGGATCATTACTTAATCCATCGAAGATGTTGATTATATCTTTTAATAACTGGAATAGTTGAGACCAAAAAAGAGATTGATTTAATGATATGGCAGTTTTAGCACAAGGCAGGCGTTTCAAAACTAAGTGGTTGCATGAAAGAGGAGAAGTTGCCTGAAGGCTTTGGCGAAAGCATTATGGTATTTCGGTGACAGGTTTCCTCACTGCTACTTCAGCACAGCTCCTTTACAGCTGGCTGCTTCTGTTTGTGCTTGCAGAGTCTCCTAAGGATTAGGAGATTATTGGTCTTGACTAAATAAAATGAAGTGAAACTTGAGATTTCTGCACAAGCTTTGCACTCTTAAAATTATAAAAATTTATTTCTATGAGTATATCTATACCAGTAATTATGGACTCCACTGCCTCAGTGTTACTAGTTTTGAGATTAATATGATACAAAAAAAAATGGTGAAGGAGCCTCAAAAACCCTTCTCTCTGAAGTAAATGCATTCTGACAAGAAGGACAAGAAAATATCAATTTAAATATTAATGATAAACATATGGAGACAATTTACAATTATTAATCTCTTGGTCAGACCTACAAAATTAAAAAGGAATGAAGTCCACTGAAAAAATCCTTCTCAAATGTAACTTGATGGCTGGATATATTTTATGATCAGAAGAATCTCTTTGGTGTCTTTAAAATAATAAGGTGTTTGGTTCAAAATTGCTACTATATTTAAGTGAGTTATTGTAGAATAAAATGACATCAGCCATAAATCAAACAAGAATTACCATGATACCATAAATATCGATTTACTTTGATTTGAAAAAGAAATAAAATCAATTTATTTCAGAGATAACCAGTTCAATAAAAGGAATGGTTGGAATTGATACTTTAACTTTTCTTATGTAATAATTGTAAATATTCTACATAGGAGGCTACAACATTTTAGATGAGAATGTGTGTTGCTGAGCTTGTAGGTTCCTTGTTTCTTAAGATTCTGTGTACATAAATTTATTTTTTCCAGACAGACAGATTTCATTATTTTAAAACCTGCATGGACATATAGGCACATCAGTATGGAAAAGACACTTTGATCTGGAAATTTCTCATAGGCCAGTTTAGAGGGTTTAAACAGGCCAGGGGAAAGAGAAGCCTTGTGAAATCCTCCAGCTGGTTCAGAGGCAATGGTTCTCGTTCTGATTTTCCTAAGAACACTTTCATAGGTTGCCTAATTTTTGAAGCCTTGGTAAATTGTAATACAAGATCAAGTTGTGTGAAGTTGTGTGATCTGTTCCTCATTGATATTATTCACAGGCAGTGAGGGAGACTGGTTTCTAACCAATTATTTTCCATAATCATCCAAACTTCTAACAGTTTTAATAACATCCCCTCTGCTGTCTGTGGACCCTCCATGGGCAGACCTGAAGACAATGTGATTTCAGCAGGAACGGGGGCTGTCAGAGGAATTTCACTATTTGGTGTGACGGCCTTAGCTTTGGCCACAGTGATTTACTTTACCCCTCATGACTGCTGAACAAAGAGAATGTTATTTTGTTTATTCTGATGAGATTTGAGATGGTAAAGGTGATCTGAACAGTCATCAACAATTTGGCTTTTAAGACTACAATATAAGGTCATCGTGGGTGTTTGTTATGTTCACTAATGTAATGTTAGTCTGAATATTCTGTCAAGGGAATTTTGAAATACACTTTTTGGAAGATGGTGTGTAAGAGCCTTTCAAATACTTCCTTGGAAGATTATCCTATAACCAGAATAATAGCTAAGAAATGCTAAACAAAAAAGCTTTCAGCCCAGCTTTAACCAGGAGGCTGCCCTTCATACTGTTTTCTTGGATTAAAAACTTCAAACAATAATGAAAACTGAAGCATGAATGTTAAAGTTGCCTCCTAAAGTTCTGGTTCAAGTTCATGCAGATTGATATTTATTATTTAATTTCAATCACCATGTTTTCAGATATTTTGATCTACTGATAACCTATTCAACTAAGCTAACTGCCAGCAAAACATGAAAGTAAAACATTATTCTTGGATACAGTGTGCCAAATGTTTTACCAGAGTAACTGAAAGAGATCTGGAAATTTTGCTTCAAGTGCTGCACAGGAGATGGTACTGCAGCTCAGCCATGCATGAATAGGAGACAACGGGCATCTTGGTAAAACCTGAAGTTTAATCTCTATGTGGCAGGACAGAATAGTTTTGTTTACTTACCATAGAATCATAGTGGAAATTATTCAGATGCTTTATAGCTTCTCTAGTGTTGGCTTGATAATGTAAGCAATCTGAGAGTACTGGAGAGAAAAAACAAAGTGCTTAACAGAGAGTGCTAAGGGGAAAAAACCATCAGAAACATAGTCTGTGTACGAAGATGATAATGATCCTATCAATGGGCTGTGAGCAGATTCTGAAATCCAAAGATCTTAAAGACAGATGGACCATCAGATAAAGTCAGTTCTTAACTTTGTAACTGCAAGTGAGCTATGTGGATTGGGAGCAGTGAAATCTATTTTATTGATAATATGCCTATAAATGGGGTTAGAAAATTCTTGCACCAACAGCTCTACCTGAGTTTGTCATGTGGGCATCATTTAAAACCAGTGAGGAGAAATAAGCCTCTCTAGAGCACAATTCATCTCAGCAATGTTGGACTTTACAATGGGGAGTTGAACAACTGTCTTCCTAGAAAAACTCACTTCCCTGTTTTAGATTAGACAACCAGAATATACCTAAATATCAGATTTCTGGAGTTGGATGGGTTACCTTTAATGTCAGATTTTTTAAGGTGTTAGCCATATATCTGCATCTTTACGAAAAAGAAATTGTGCTTCTAAGCTTAAATATTTCCAGGCTATTATGCAAGGGCAATGTCATTAACCTGTCCTCTAAATGTGGTCCTGAGATCTTATTTGAGAGTGTTAGGAATGATTTCATGGATGTAAAATTGAAAGCAGAGCCCAGTCTTCTGACTTTGTGCAAGTATTGCCACATGCCTGTTTCCCTGGAAGCCTTAACAGCAACCCTGGCAATTTCTAATGCACTTGACTGAAAACAATTGAAATTGCAAGTGAACTGCAATTGCTACGAAAGCTTGAGTTACCACTATACCATGTAATTTCTGATGGCAATTTCCTTAGCATTTAGTGAGGTTTTGAAAAGTACTTTCGTTGCAATTAATAGAAATAATGGTGTATCTGTAATTTCCTTTGGCCTAAAACCAAACTCTGATTGACATATATTCTAATAACATTGTCATGAATGCTAGCTGCAACTTTTTTTTTTCCTTTTTAAGTGAAGTAAATGGGATTAAATGTCTTTATTAGTACAAGACATGAAGCATGCAATTACTTGGCTAGCAAGTAAATAGTAACTGGCAAACTGTGTAGACAGTCTGGAGCTCAGATATTTGGACCTTGCAGGTGGTCCCAGAGTCTGCAGTGAAGACTCAATGGCATAGGGACAGAACTATTCTTGCAGTTGAGTAGGTGGTTCTCTGCAGTTGAGAGCTAAGACAAATAACTAGCAAAGGCAGGAAAATATTTACTGCCACTACCCACTACACATACTGCCACCATACATAATGTACCAGCATTGTGACTGAAAATAACTTTCCTGGCTCAAAGACTATCAAACTATCACATACTCCACCAATAATACAAGATGTTTGTAAATGAAACAGCATGGAAATGCCAGCATTTATAACATCCTAACCACATCTGTGTCACTAAATTCATTGTAGGAGTCAAAGCATATGTTCATCTTATCTAAATTCAGGCACCTATAATGCTTTAATTAATACTTTGATCTTACTAAGCAGCTCATGCAGTCAGTGGAAAAAGATGGGCCTTTCCAGAAGGCAAGGCTGATCTGCAATAAGCTAAATTACTCTTTGGAGCGTCATACTTCTCTCCATTAACTATTAGGAAATTCAGTTACTGGATATGTACCTCGTGTACCCCCAAGCTCTTACTTGGGTTGGAATGACTCTGAATCCACATGACTAAAAATATTATTGAGGAGAGTGTGAAGTAAATGATATATACAGTATCTGGAGGACTGAATTTCTTATTTTTTGTTCTTGGGGTTGCTCTGATATTCAGTCCAATATTAGTGCTGGGTATGGCAAACTTCAGCCAGTTATACATGCCATGTTTAACCTGGAGCACTTGATTTGTCCTAGTAACTGAATACTTGAGTTTTATCATTAAGCAACTACTTTTCTCTTCTGGGAAGTCACATGTGAAACCATTCATAGTTTCTAATTTATAGAAACAACCTAGTTCAATCAATATTCAACTCATCTTCATTGTCTTCTCTTTTGATGCAAAAGAAACCTCACTGCATGTAACAAGTCAGACAATAATGTTTATCCATTGCAGTTGTTTCACCTTTTAGTACGAGGTTCAGTCTATCTCAACTAGACATGTACTGGCCTCTGGAGACCTATAACTCATCTAAATTCCAAACAAAAAGTTAAAGATTAGTGTATTCAATTGATCAAGAAATGTTTTTGGATCCTATATCTCATACCCTGAAAGGCATGTATAATATTCCTGGGAAACAAGAATCACAACCTTAGAGGCTTTCCTCCAAGAAAATGAACTGACTTCTAGGCAAGGGAGAAATGCGTCTTTGCTCATTTGTCTGAACAAGCCCTGTCCCTCTTCCTTGATATACCCTTTTTAACTGGGTTGCACCTGCCTCAAAATTGACTTCACTGAACTCTTCTGATGAATGGTTAATGATAAATAAGGATGTCTGAATCCAAATAAAGTAAGTTCAGAGCTGAATTTTAAGTGTATATGTCTCACTTTATACATATATTAAAAGCTAATAACATTCTGAAATTATAGGGTAGTTTTGATGAAGACCACTGTTCCAAATCCCATACACTGCAACATCTGAGTAGCTATTACAGTTACTGATATTTAAGGACTTTGTGGTCTTCATTTTAAAGTACAAGTATGTATTTATGTGTTTACACCCTTGAGCTAAACCATCAAAGACATCTTTGTAAGGTACAATTTTTAGTAAAAATAAATCAAAATTGTTCTGAATGCTACTGAAATAACGAACTGGGGCAATCCATCTGGAATTCATTTTACTTCATATTACAGGCTTTGTGTCACTGCTGTCCAATTTGACACCGAAAAGCACAAAAAATAACATTGACATAAGGATATAGTTATGTTTATAGCACAGAAGTAGGTTTTTTTTTCCTTATTTTCAGAGTAGTATCCTTAGAATTGGCACCCTCAACTGGCTTTCAGAAAAAACTATCTGTGGTGGTCATGTTAAAATGCAGCAGCAAAAGCCTATGGAATGAAAAGCTGTCAGTCCAGCTACTGTTCTTAGTCAAGTACTTCTGTTGTACCCGCTGGGGTAGGCTGCAAGGCTGGAACGGGACACAGGCTTTTCCAGACATGCTTTGAGGAAACAGATACAGTACAAGTCTGCTGACTGCATCAGTGCTATTTTCTTAGGGTCCATTAAGTCATGCCAATTAAAATCAATAGGGGGGTTTTCTTTTAAAAAGCAGAATAAAATCTGCTTTTTTTCTTTTTTATTTCCTTATACCACATTCCGTATCTTATGTAATATATATTTCTAAAATATCTAGAAATTTTGGTCTCCACAATGACTGCAGTTGTCAGAACTTTAGGTATCTGAAAAAGATAATAGAAAGGAGAAGGCAATTAGATCACTCTTCTGTAAGGGCAGAACATAAGATGATCTGAGTATGAGCCAAAGCTAAATAAAAATTTGCTTTCAATAAGGGAAATAATATAAGATTTGAAGATAAATATTATTACTAACAATAGATTTATAAAAGGGAAGTGTCTTTATTTGATTTAGAAATAAATCTATAAGGGTTTTCACAACCTCAAGTCAGAAAACACAATCTTCTTCAACCCCAACTATAGGCTGATCCAGCTATCTAAAACTATGGGTCCTAGTTCATTCAAGAGAGAAAATAGGTATCTCATTTAATTCCAAATATGTCTGTGTATATATACGGGTGCTAATGTATGAAGTGATTTACTCCTCACATATGTTTACATCTTTCATTTGGAACCTAAAAGGCTACTTTACACCAGATGCCTACATTATGTTTTGCTAAATTTAGGTGGAGTATTCCTTCAATTTAAGGGAAGAAAACAGTCCTTAAAACAGAATTAAATTGAAAGCAAGATGATACTGAAGACAGTTTCATCAAATATAAATGCAATTACTCGTACTAATATATTGTTATTTAGCATATGATTCATTCCTTCAGACATGAAATGTAGTAGAGCAAATGTGTTTAGACTTCAGTAAAACATTTAATATAGTGCTATGAGATGCTATTTGTCAGCCAAAGGGTTAGAGATGGACAGGTATTAACACACATCTTATAAAATTAAGAAAAAAAAAGGAGAGTAGCTGGACTTAAAGAGGGCTTTTTTCAGAATTCTACAAGGGTTATTCATGGAATGCATCCTCTTTAATAGACTCATTTATAGGCTTGGCAGAAACCCAAGCAATTTGCTAAAGAAATTAGCAGATAATGAACAAAATAGATGACCTTAAGAAAGAAGTGTTAGACTGAAATAAACTAAATGAAATTTTAATAGTATTGAATGTTTGAATATGAACATAAAGGTCCATAACAAATGACTCTGTTAAAAGCTGCAGCCAATATTTTTGGGACACAGAAGGAGGGAGAAAATGGAAGCCTAAGAGCTGATCCCAGAGAGATTATTAGCTAAGTATTGGGACTAGCAATGAAAAGAAAAAGGGGATCCTAAAATCTATTAAGCAAAGTATTTCCAATGGAATGGGAAATACTGCATGAGGCATAGGTGAGACAGTCATAAAATCATAGATTCAGCAGTTCTGTGAGTTGGGAAATACTATTGGAAAGGCATGGGGAAGAGGCAAACATATGCCAGCCCAGTGAGGATGCTGAGCAACACTGCCCCATCAAGCCTTAAAACAAGTTTCATTGTCACCTACCAGGACCAGGGACTGGGGCTCCCAAGTGAGAAGGTGGAAATTTTATATAGTTCTGTAAAACTCCTCCAGCTTCCTACTTCTGATGCCAGAACCCAGAGCAAAGTTCTGTGAGCACATGGTGTCCCTGCTGCGGCTCCGGAGACAGAGTGACTGACTTTTACTCTGGAAAAAAAGCTGAAGCAGCATGATCTGAAAGAAGTCTCAGGTTAGTGCTGCAGATGGCTCACAGAGCTCAGTACGAGTGTGTGGTGGGGTGTCCTTTCCTTTCCTTCCACACAGATGATCTCCCACTCATCACAGCTCATGCCATAGGAAAATCCTATTTTGAGTTTGTAGTAGCAAGACAGTAGTAAGTAGCTGCAAATCTGTAAATTTAGAAATATGACCTCATCTAATAATCAGAAGCGGTAAAAGAAAGTGAACTTTGGTGGGCAAATAAATCCCTTTTATATAAATGCTTCCAGGGACAAGGCAAAAGGTGAAGTGATATATCCTATTACAACAGTGTTGTCCCTAAATTGACTGTTTCAGAGTTTCCCATGTGACATTAGCTGGTCTTATAAAAGACATTTATGCTGATAGAACATATTTCCATCCAACAATGGTTAGGTATAAACAGCAGGGAGTCCTATTATATGCTTATCTAGTCTGTGAGTTGCTGTGCACTAATGAGCAGCAGATGAGATAGATTCTTTGTAGTCATTGTTTTCCTTTCCTCCCTCCCCATTTTTCTTTTTTTTTTAATGGCTTTTTGTTTTTGTTGTTGCTGCTCTCTATGGGTTTGTATTTAGTGTCCTTGGCTTCTAGAGAGAATTCTCCTGTATATTTTACCTGATTTTAAGTGTAATAAGTTTTGAGTGTCTTAACATACACTGTCCTAAATATCTACAATTTCTCTTCTACTTCATGGAATTGCTTGAATGCATTCTCAAGGGCAAATATTAGTGTAAAGGAAAATATCTAGCAACCTTAGATTTGTATTTTGTTTCCTTTATGCTTCAAACATGGCAAAAATTTTTAATACAATGAAGGAAAAGTGAAGATAAGAAAAAGTGAACATCAGACCTCTACAGAATAATACCTCATTTACATCCTTAATATTGTGTTATTGTAATTAATTTCATTCATATATTTTTCCTGGAAGAATGATCTTCAAACATGTTACAAGAAATGAGAGAAACACAATTTAAGGTTTCTAGATTATTTATAGATCCCCCTGAAAGTAATAACCAGTTTTCAGCCTTCTGAGAAACTTACAGGCAATGGAACTGTTGAAACATTTTGAGATAATTTTAGTTGTTTAATTATGTTTATTTTATAAATTTCTAATCCAAAAATGTTGAACAATGAAAAAAAATTAAAAAATAAATTCAGCATTTAAAAATATTATAAATGCTACATTAATGTGCTTTGTCACTACAAATATATATATTTACTTCTACATGGATTAAAAGTGTTTGATAAAGAAAAAATAAGACAAAATTAAATGTATTACAACACAGCTGAGGAAGATTTTATAGTCTCAGATATTCTGAGCAAGTGAATATGAAGATAAATATACAATATTATTTAAAATAATATTCACATTATAAAGTGGAAACACATTAAAAGCATTATGTTCTTTCAGCAATCTAGAGAACTGATTGTTTTACTTACACAACTGAATGTACTGATTGAATTAGCTATGAGCTTTTAATGCTATTGACATACTTATTCACAAATGATAGTCCATTTTCACTCTTCTAGATGTGTATTATATATCAGAAGACTCTGCGTGGGGCAACACATGTACTATGTCACCTGGTCAGTACTAGAATTATTCATAGTTCCAGAGGCATCAGATTTTTGCCAGGGTGAGCAGAAAATTGCCAGTCAATATTAGCAAATTATATAATTTAGAATTAATCTTGAGTTCTCTTTTCAGTATCAGAAAAATATTTTGAAATAATTATCTAAATGGACTTGAGGCAGCGGAAAACATATCTGTAATCCTATTGTGGGGCTAATTAACTCCTTTGTGTTACTTTGATGTGGTTTTGTAGTTTGGATTGTTTAATTTCGGATTGTGCAATTCAGCATGTCTACATTATAGAGTGGAAAATGTAGCACTATGCCTACAGCAAAATGTGAGTGAGGAAATATTGGCAAGGGAAGGTTGATCTGGTAGTGCACTGAAGCTTATATTATTCATCTCTTAAATGAGAAAAGCTGGCTTTTGCAAACAAGATGGTGATTTATCACATAGTTGAAGTGAGAAGCCAAAGGTTAGTAGAAGGATATGAAAATGAAACTCTTTCATGCTTTAGTTGAGTAAGGAGCTGGCAGAGTTATACTATTACAGTTTATAATGTAGATTATATTAACATATATACATTAAAAAAAGGAAAGAGTGAAATGCTAAATAATGTATTTATAATCACAGCAATCATTTGTGGATTATTCCTTAAGGAGACAGACAGCTCCCTGCCTCTGCTGAGTAGCGTAGCTGAAGTTCTACTCTAAGCAGGATTCCCCACATCAGGGGTACATAACACTTACAGTTCTGGATATGGAGACTCTAATGATAGAAGGAAAAAAGCATTGAAGCAAAATTCTGACTACAACCCTTAGATTTTGTTTTTGGCACTAGAACAAGTGAACAAGTTGCAGTTGCTAAGTTACTTATAAAAGATAACATACTGCTCATGCAACTTCCCTGTTTTCCTTAGGGAGCAGAGTTTGTGCCTAAGCACAATATCATATGATTTATCAATATATATCTACTGTAGAACATGTGTTTATCTGACAAGGAGGCCATGCTGGGGAAAAGTGACCTGCCACTGTCTTTAATGTGATTGCAATTTCCATAATTCGAAGCAATTATTTCACATATCATCACTGTGAAATAGACTGGTGTGTTAGATCCTAGAACCTTTCCCATGGTACAGATTTCCTGGGGGCTGGATATATCCCTATAATGACATTTGGATTATTTCAAATGAAAGAAATGTCTTTGTGTTCCATACTGAAATGCTTCTTAAACAAGATTATTATTATTGAGCTATGTTGTAAACCTAAGTATGTCAAAGCAGTTTCTTAACTAGATTTTAATTAACAGATTACAGATATGCTTTACTTAAGCTGTTGTTGATGGTAACTGAAGTTACCACTGCTCATTAGCATTACCGAGGTGACATGCTCATTAGTGCCCCTTGGCTATGAGGCAGCACGTGAATATTTCCCTACTGTTTTGTCTAAGTCAAAGGCAAAGAACTGGGCCTTTATTGTACACATGTGAGATGTCTGGTACAACAGAAATTCTTCTCCGTTCTCCCAACTCTGGTCTAATATATCAGTTAAATAATAATTAATACATTCTGGAACAGAATAGACAGGCAATAAAACAAAAAAATTACCCAAATGAAAACAAACCAGCAGGGTAGGTTTAGAAAAGGGTGCATATAATTTTAAAAGGTAAATCCAGAGTACAAACACCACTGAAATATTGACCTGTGATTATTCCTAGTATTTAAATTTTTGATGTTCTTCTTGGAAACTTTGAAAAATAGTACTCTTCCAAATAATATTTGGGCATGGTTCAGGAAACAATACAAGGACCATTCTACATAAGGGGGTTGGATGACATTATATTGCTTGGAGATGAAGACAGTGGAACATTTTAGCTTTGTGGATGTATGCCATGTGGCCTCTGAGACACAAAATGGTTTTATTTAGTAATACTTCTGCAGCCAAGGAAACCATATTCTTTCACACTAGCAGGGCCTATTACAGCATCGCTACTTTTCAAAAGAAGAGGTGGTTGCAGTTTCACACCTTCCAGGTTGTGTTGTAGTTGCATCAGATAGAGCTCTTTGGTGTTGATGTTATTTGCTATCCTATTTGGGGATAAAAGTGGCTGAATGCAATTTAGATAATGCTGACAAGTATGAAATATAATTCATTAGTTTTATTCATAAATCTGCTAATACACAGTTGTTGACGTTTTTAGTAGAATTTTGTAATTCAGTCTCTAAAATCTATCTCTTGGTTTATTCATTTACATTTCATAATTGAATGGAATGCAGAATAGAGAAGACACTATTCAGAGTGAAATTCCTCCATAACTTTTTGTTAAATATCATAAAATTTGTTGCCAAGACAATCAAAGTCATCCTCAAGACCAGACACTGAATTTTTTTATACTATAGTTTCCTGCAGTCAACATCACGCAAGAGAAATAACACCGCCTTGAGGTTTTTCATCATGTGAAAACATTTGTCAAGCTGACAGTTTGGCTACTTCACAAAAATACATAAAGTTCATCAGCACTGCATGAAAAAGTCATAAAACAAAGCTCTTTTTATTCCATTTTGAGATATATGATTAACGGAATATAGCCTAGTTTGATTAATCTATGCATTCATAGTATCTCCCACTTGACATTTGTAGATAGTTGCTCCTTTTACAAGAGTTTTTCTTACATTTATATACAAAAGGGGATTAATCATTCTTCCAGTTAGCCACCTTTTTTGTCACTTACCCACCAAAAAGACTTGGCTTTCCAGACAGTGTTTCCACTAAACACTCTTGCCATAATATTTGGTTTCTCCACCACACTCTCAGTTTTCATCTCTCTTGGCAAAACTATTTTTCATTCTACAGCTTATATGGAGTGTGATGTTAGCAAGGTATTTGAACAGAAAAAGACATTGCTGGTCTATTTTCCATTTCACATGTAATGAAAACAATTTGAATTTGAGTTGACACACAAGCACTAGCAGTGTTCGTGCAAAGGAAACAATAAATAATGACAAACTTCAGCAGTGATGGAATCATACACATGTATTTGACAAACACCCTCAGTGTCCAGCAATAGAGTATATGGCTTGAGTATATGCCAGAAAACATAAAGAGTGAAAATAAATCAGTTAAAATACAGTGAGTATCCACTTAACCAGAAGACAAATGGTCATCTTTGAACCATTATTTCACTTCATTTCAATGGAAAGGAGGGATGCTCCAGTCCTTTGATCATCTTCATGGATTCCTCCAGACTTGCTCCAATAGGCCCATGTCTTTCTTGTGATGGAGGCCCCACAGCTGGATGCAGAACTGCAGGTGGGGTCTCATGAGAGTGCAGTAGAGGGGCTGAATCACCCCCTTAAACCTGCTGCCTACGCTGCTTTGGATGCAGCACAGGATTGGCTTTCTGGGCTGTGAGAGCATTGTTAGGTCATGGCAAGCTTCGCATGCTCCAAATTCCCCAAGTCCTTCTCCCCAGGGCTGCTCTCAAACCATTCTCCACCCAGCCTGTCCTTGTGCTTGGTACTGCCCTGACCCATGGTGCAACACTTTGCACTTGGGTGTGTTGAACTTGATGAGGTTTGCACGGTCCCACCTCTCAGGCCTGTCAAGGTCCCTCTGGGTGACATCTGTTCCCTCCAGTGTGTTGACCACATCACTCAGACTGGTGTTGGCAAACTTGCTGAGGGTGCACTCAATCCTACTGGCCATGTTGCTGGTAAATGTGTTAAACCCTGCCAGTCCCAGTGCCAGCCCCTGAGGAACAACACTCATCACTGGTCTCTACCTGGACATTGGGACACGGAATCTGCTGTGTGGTATACAGTGAAAGAAGAAGGCCTAAGACTTTTTCAAAATATGTTATAGAAATTTAATGACAAAATTAATACAGCTCACCAAATAGTTCTGAGGAAGAGAGGAGATCTTTACAGAAAGAGTAAGAAAATTAACTTAGTTTTAAGTTTCATGAGAAAAGACATTAAACCCTTCTGTGTTGTGGGGGAGCAACAAAGTATTTGTAACTATAAGGAGATCTCATTAAAAATCTGCCCCCAAATCTGTCTCTTAAAACATGTCATCGTGTCTGTAAGTGAGGGTGCTCGTTAGTAATAGCAATTATTGCTCACAGCACTAATAATTGATGCTTTCCCAGTAGTCAGTGCATGTTCTTCTGGAGACATAAAAAGTTTTTAGTCTCAGTCTTCTTCTTGCCTTTTTCCCCTTGCTTTTTCAAAGGCAACTTCCCTCTATCTGCCTTCAAGCTCAGAGGCTCATATCTTTTGAACTTGTAGGTGAATAAAATACCTGGCAAGTAACCTGCCAACTGTAGGATCAGTTTCCATTTTCAAGAGAGACTTTTATATAAGCTGGAATACTTTTCAGAGTTTGTTAGCTCACGAAGTCTAAATGTCAGATTCTTCTGTGCTGAGCAGAGTGTAGGCCTGTGTAATTATCGAGCACAGCAATCCTATTGTTGCTTTATAATTAATTGATATTCAAGGCAATGCTGCTTCTTTTAATTTAAACATATTTCTCCTATTTAATTTTTTCATAAATAAAGATTACCAAATATATCTCTTGGTTTTTTAAATCCTCTTTCCTCAAGTAAGCCAGCACAGAACTGGAGATTCTTAGTAGTCCTGAAAGTAAAACCTGCCACTCTCCCAAATACAGGTTGAAGTGCAATAATGTGAAGAACAGTTTTAAATTGCTGGGTTTTTCCTACTCTGAAATGCAGCTGAGTAGCCACTGTCCACACCTGTAGCAATTATATCATTCCCTGAGCACACAGAAACAAGCAAACCCCAATAAGCTCCTATTGACAGTAACAGCAAGGAGACCTTACTGAGACTATGGCAGTGCATATTTTAACACCATTATTGCATTTTTAATTGAAATTGGTCCCCCCTTAACATGCTACAGTTAACCTCTAGATACAACGTGCTGTACAAGAGTTTTGAGACAGTCACACATTAAAGGTGTGTAGTTAGGCATAAAGCCAAAGCAAAGTGCTCCTCGTTCCTCTGGAGAAGAATATCCACCAAGGAATGCAAATATTTATATTTGGCAGGTATCCTTATCAGCAAGTGATTCAGCCTTCAACAATCTCCAATTCTGCAAAAGGAAGAAGATTACTTTATAATGCTAATAAATGATCAGTATTCCATTTCTATTGATTTTTATTCATGTGCAAATAAATAAGCACTCTAGCACCACCATGTTTCCTTCTTTATAACATATTATTACAGCATTAAACTGATACAAATGCTAGACCTTGACATAGATTTCCTATTAGCTGATTTGTGCTGAAAACCATGTGATGTGTATAGATGAGTTTGTTCACCTATTTACCATTTTAAAAAGTAATATATATGACAAAAACTTAAATACCACTTTTTACACTTTCTATCAATGGTAGAAGGAACCACTAAATGTATTTTCTTTCAACCAGCTTCCAGGTGTATGCAGCCACATATGGGAGTTGCTTCTGTCAGAAGCAAACTTTGCTCATAACTAATCATAATTTTAGAAGGTCTGTTGCTTATGTCAAAATTAATTCACAAAAAGAACAAAATCTAATGTACAGTGTAATTAAGCACTGGCAAACCTAGATACTCAAGGTCTAGGAAATGGAAAAATTAAGATATCCTTCAGGTGTCTTAACAGATTGCAACTAGGCTCCAGTTTTCAAAAAAAGAGATATAAATAACCAGTTAAAAATATGTTTAAATGCAATCTTTGTTTATTTAAAGAACTTTTGCATTATAACTATTCCACTAGCCCCTTCTAAAATTTAAAATGTAGATACCCTATGTCTGGCTGGTGTCTGAAGAACAGCTGCAAAATAACAGAGATGTTCTGATTTGAAAAGAAACCAAAGTATTGACACATCGATATAAACTATTTTTCTAATCTATATGTATTAGAAAAGTGTTGAAATAATATGGAATAAAACATTAAAGTTCTATTATACCCCGAGTCACAATGTAGTGCCATGCTTTAATATAAATATTTGTTAATTCTCTGACTAGAAATACTTCAAAGTGAAAACTATTTTTGAATATTCCTTCCCTCCTTTGCATCTTTCTTGTGTGGAATACTAAGCTAATTCTAAATCAGAGGTATTTAACAGGAATGGGGATAAAGATATGTAAAAAACAATTGGATAAAAACAAAAGAATTTCACAGTACATGATGGTGCTAGTCAGCCAATCCTTCTATTGAACCACTATTGTGAGATACTGTTCACAATCGACAGCACAAAGAAAAATCTCATTCAACTAGAACAGAAGAGCTTTCCAATTAGTAAGACATAAAGCAGGCATTGTCATGCTCTCAGTTCTGTATGTCATTTCTAATAAAGATTGGATAATAGAAATGCGTGCTAAAATGAACCTTTTCTTTATAATAAGAAGGCTCTATAGAGCAGGAAAATAATATGAACTTTTTTGGTCTAGCTGTTTCTCAATCAAAGGGCATATCAGTTACTGTATATTACTGCAACATTCCAAGCATTAAATTAAATTATAGACAATAGAATCAAATACAGTTTACATCTGTGGGGCATTAAAAAATGAGGCACGTTCAGCAGTTTATTTATTCCCAGTAGAAATACTCCTGTTGAAACAGTGCTTTGAAAACATTCTTTCCTACCAGGCTTGGCTGTTTCAAATGTGTTCCTCAGGCAATACACATATTTAGTTTTTAAATGTGACATGTAGAAATCAACCCTGATTTTCTTGGATGGCTGGACTTTCTTTAGCTGTGCAACGGTTTAGGTAACCTTATCACTCCCAAGCTCTAACCCTGCTACTGGACCTGTACAAACAGCCTGAAGCACACTTATTCCACAGGGCTGCAAATAAGCACCAAAGGTCCACCTGTGTTAATATGTTTTGAAGGCTTCTGTCACTTATTACACAAGATTAATGTGTAAGGGGAGGCCAAATACTGTGGAGACTGAACATGCGATCTTTAGTCTAAATATGAGGATCTGTACCATCTGAGCTGAAAATTATACCATTAGTGGAATACCATTACAGCTCACTGCAGTCATAAAAGAAGGGGCTGCAAACATTACTGGTAGGTTTGGATGCACATTTTAAAATCTAGCTTAAAATTGTTTTCTAAATCAAAAATATTTTGGATTTAAATAGTAGGCATCATATCTTCTTCTTCCTAACACTAGAAAAATGCTTCTGTAATTTATATCAGCAGACTGTATAAATAAATCAGAAACATCTATAGGGTGCATCAAGGACAAAAGTCTGCACAGGTATAAGTAAGTGAAATGTCATTGGGCAATTTGCAGTGCTACCTTTTGCACAAGTGTTCATTTTATCTTCTTTGGCTGCTGTGGTCTTTTGCCTGGAGACACCAGGGCACATTTGAAATTGAATCATTATGTATGTTGAGTCCATCCATTGCATGATTCGCTACACTATTCTCTAAACACATACCATTCTATACCTTTTTTTTTTTTTCCAAAAAAGACTCATTGGTCAAGAAAAATTGCCTGTATCTCCATAGAGTGTGTAGCTTGATGTGAAATTTAGTGTGTTGAGTTCTGTGACTAAAAGCCCAAACTGGGTTGTGTTGAAAGACAAATGAAGATGATTAAGCAAAAATAAATCAGAATTTCCTAGAACGCCTGTGTAATAGAATTTCTGACTGTTTATAGTAATATTCTGCAGACTTGCCCTACTTGTTTTTTTCATTTAAAGCTCTCTGACAAAAGAATGTAAGAGAGAGGTAAATATTTAACATGAATGGATTCCTTAGATGTCTTTAGTAGAACTGACTTGAAGCTGAGGATGGCATTTCAAGACATGCAATTTGTGTTAAGGTGCTGATGCTTATATTTTTTGTACAAATGCAAGAACAGGGGAGGGTGAGTCAGTGGAAGCCACAGCTGCCTTGACAACATCAAGCCGTCTATGCAAACACCATAGCTTCCAGTTTTCAGCACAGACAGCATCCATATTGCTGCTTTACTAGAGCAGCACATGTAAATCCTTATCAGTAAACCACCAACAGATACACAGTGGAAATAAATCCTTCTAAAGGACCTGTCTTCTGATCTTTACAACCCTTCTAAACAGAGCAAGAAAGAAAGCAGTGCAAATTCTACTGACCATCTGACCTATGAATTGCCAAAATGTTAAATTATCATAGGGAAGAAAAAGTAATTGTTTCCAATAGCATTTTTAAAGCTATTCAGGTAATGATGATAGACATAGACAAAAGAACGGATAACAACAGAAAAAATAATTACTGTCAAATGGCATTAATAGCAGCACCAGGCTAGACTTGAATAGGAATGGGTAGGTATAAATAAGCTGTTTCTTTCTGAGGAGATGGATGTAAATATTCTTTTTTTTATCTTTTGCATAGAAATATTTTAATTGGAAATGTGACACATCCAACTAATGATCTGGTGTCAGCATCTTGTGCTTGTAGAAAACTTTGTTCTTTTGTGTAAATTATATTATGGAAAATGAAGATGGGGAAATAGCCTGGAAGACAGCTAATCTTTCCCCACTAGTGTGTGGCTATTAACTAGAACAGATTGCCAGATGTTTCCTCCTATCTTTTTCAATTGGTTCATCTACTAGCAGTTCCACTGCTTGCCTTTGCAGATTATTCTGAAACTAATAGATCTTTTACATTATTTGTATCCTTATTGCTAAACTACCCACCACAATGCCTTGTCTTGTCCTTGCAGTATTTGCTGTTAACTTTTCTCTTTCTTTTTTTCAAAAACAAATATATATATAATTGTGCTATGGTTAAACAATTTTATCTTCCATTGCTTTCAACAGTGGAAAATGGGTAGAGAATGTTTGGTACTTACCAGACACTCAATTTGAACAAGTGAATGAGATTGCAAAAGATGCAGTGAAAACCATTTTTTGGGTTCCTTGTGATACACGTATAACACACATCATGGCCTGTGTGGTCTCTCAGGGGCTGCCATCCCCTGGTACATAACAGCTGTTTATACTGAGAAATACATCCTTCTGCAAGAGAGCCTGTTGAAATCAGAAACTGTATATAGATATTCATGTGAGTAAAGCTGGCAGAAACAAACCAGATATATTGCATTTTCACTTACATGTATCAGCATTTTCTAATGCTTTGCCTCCTTTCTTTTCTTTGTAAAGAAATGTGTCTCACTGCCTTCAGATATTTTATAATATCCTACAAGGGTCTGAATAGGACCCAATTCTTTAATTCTTAAAGAGACAAAATTCCCTTGAACTTTAGTTAAGCTTACATAAAAAGTGGCAGAAATACTTAAGTGTAACATTTTCCTCTAAAGTATTTATGAAATATAATATAAACAATTAAATAGCTCTCAGTTAAATAATATATGTTTTGGACCTATTCATTCCTAATTGTACTTACTTCTGACAGTTTGAAAAATATATTATTCTGTGACAAGCTATTTCATACAGTTCATTATGTTCTTCTTACATATTTTTCCTAGTATCAAGCATAGAGAATTGTATCCTGATGTATAAATTCTAGTGCCATATGCAGCACGTATTACAAATTTAATTTGTCCTCAGATAGTCCCATGGCTGTAAATAATGTGCAGAATATAAATCTCTCTTTCTATTCTATTCTAAGAAAAAACATTGCTGTCAGATTAAGTACATTGTACTTGGGATTTATAGTTCCAATATAATAGCTTCAAATTTTTCATATATATATTGACAATCATTTTGGATGTAACCAGCATATCTCAAAACTTGGTATTTAGAAATTGTCTTGTAATTTTTTAAAAGGATTCTGAATGTTGTCTTCCATATGACTTTTCCTCTACGTTTTCCCATCTCTACACACTACTATGAAAAATCCATAGCAGATTTTTCAGTTCTTTTGCTTTTGGAGATAGCTAAATTTTATTAAAGATATACCTTTTTAGAGGAGACATAATAATAGGTACTTTAAAGGTATGCTAGCTGTAAAGATTCTGGTTTTGGCTTTTGATTTTGGTGTTTTTTCCTCTATGAAGCATTATGAAATCATGGAAATTTGATTTTTTTTTCATTGATTAATATTTTGGCAAAAAAAAGGGATATTTACATGTTTTAAATTAAGACTTCCAATTTGTTTTAAGAACATGTCATTTTGAAATGTTAGTTGACTTACTATAAAAATAGAGGACTGCATTAATCAAAATAAAATATGTAAAATTATCAAAATAATTCCATCCATGGGAAAATAACCAGATTTTTTTTATGTTTGAAAATGCTCTGTATTTGAGGCTTTTATTCCAGTTTGGGATGGAAACATTTTCCATAATCTTTACAAAGTCTTTCAGTGTCTGAAAAATGTTCTCTCCCAGTTCCAATATCTTTTGTGTGTTCTGCTCCCAAAATTTCCGAGGGCAAATTCTCAGGGCAGTAGCCTGTGGGTCACCCATTGTGCGTTCTCTCAAAAGATGAAGTGTCCAGCAGTTTTATGCAGACTTGCTGAGTCATCATTACAAATCATGCAAATCAGAGCTAAATTCAATCCCTAGAGAATTTTGTGAACACTGAAATTATTATTTTCTCATTTACCCCATCTTCATGATGGAAATTCTTTAATTTTGGTTTCTTTTTTTTTTTTTTTTTAATTTTGTTTTGTTAGATTGGAAATTTCTGGAGAAAACACTTGTTTTCTCAGGGCTGTGTATTTTTCCAGTGCTGAGCAGTACATAATCTAGTAATGAGTGGTGTTCCTCAAGGATCTGTACTGCAACTAATACTATTTGATATCTTTAAAAGCAACATAGACTGGTGGATTGAGTCCATCCTCAGGAATTTTGTGGATGTCACCAAGCTGGTGGAAGCAGTGACAGTGCCTGGCTCTGGCAGGGGGTTATGGTAGATGATCTTCAAAGGTTCTTTCCAATCCAAAACTCTATGTGTCTATGATTGGATCCCTAGATCTCTATGGACTTCTGCACAACTCTTTAGTATACAAAAATGAATCAGATATATCAATCCTTCATTTTCATGATATCTCTATAATTCTAAACATCAGTAGCCCTCATGAGAAATAAAGAACATTAATGAAATTATCTGATGTTCTACCTTCTGTAAAGACAGCAATGAGTAGAAAAGACAGATTGATCCCAAAACATCTGAAATTAAGCCCCAGTGTTAAACCAAGCATCAAGATGAAGGTGAATTTCTAAATTACAGTGAAGAAAGAACTAATGAAGGAACACCCATAAGTGTATGGTGTTTTTACATCGTGTGAAAAATGGTTCAGGATAGAGTCATACTGAGACAACATTGGTTCCATTTTGAAGTGGGAGAGGTTTATGTGGGATATTTTATGACTACCATCAGGTCAATTGAGGATATAGAGATGATACTTGTAATTTCAGGAGATTGTTTCTCTGTTCTAATGTTGAATTCTCTTCAATGTAACAGGGGCTTTTGTTATCATTGGGTATTTTTCTAAAAGCATCTGAAAGGCTTAGGAGCACAAACGACAGCTGAAATTCAGTACAGTCTATTATGTGACTCTGTTGGATAATCAAATGTGACATGAGAAAAGAAAATGTTTATATCAAAGTACAATAAACTTCTAAACAAGCACTATCATTTTTCTCTGTCTTGAAAAATCTGACAGAAACAAATGAATAGTGTGGGGAAAAAAAGGAAAGGTAGGATAGGTGGACATATCCATGAAGGTTTGAGGATAATATGCAACAGTCCATATTATAATTCATAATAGTTACGTGACCATTAATAGCTGCCTATTATTGACTTCTATTCTCCAGTTACACTATTTAAGATCAACTGTGTTGAGTTCTAAACAGAAGAATGTTTTGACTGTTAATATTTGCAAAGCATTACTGATTCTGAAAGGTTTCAAATATGTCCTAAGTTATTCATAAAGCTTTTTTCTGTCTCTTTCTTCTAAGGCATTTACTTAACCAGCATTTTACAGATAATTAAGTGTACTGGGGGAGAAACAGAAGAGACAAGAAAGACAGCTATTTCTGTGTGTCGCCCATCATTGCAGTGATTAAAATTTCAAGCACTAATAAGATACAACCTTGGTTTATTTATAGAATGCATTTTAGAGTGGAATTCATCTACAGTTTGTTATGTATCTAAAACTTAGCTTACATTCTTAAAATTTGGATTATAGAAATTATTACTTTCAGATTATATTTGTTTGGATGCTTTTATAAAGGAATTTTCAAATGCCAATTAGGAATACCTCTTTCTTTTGTTCTGATAAAAAGCCAGACAGCTGGATAAATACCTTAAACTAAACACCTGACTGAACAAAATAAAAGCTGAATATGACGTATCCCACCCTGTAATATAAGAGCTTGAATTCTTTCATAAAGCTCTGTGTCATTTTAAAAAAAGATTAAAAAATAAAGGCAACAAGACCTTTGATGTATTCAGCTTTTGTTAATATTTAAAAGTATTTGAGATGTATGTGGAAAAGCAGGGTCAAATCATGGACGTATTAGTGCCAGTTAAGTCACCTGAGGTATGTCTCCCAAAGACACTGATATAACAGCTGAATATGTCTCCTTTCTATGAATTAAATCTTTCCAGAGAAGATATTCTGGTCAATTAAAAAGAACAAACTTTGGACTAACAAACTGCTCGGTTCTATATAAGTCTATTCACTGCTGTTTATAGAGTTTGTATGCTCAGTGAAAATTGAGTTTATTTCAGTGCATGAGGTGTAGCAAATCTTTCTAAACTCACCTATGGAATATTATCTCAAACTCTGCATAAGCTGTGAGTAATTTATTTCACAGGAAAAAAATACTTTGAAAATTTCCTTTCATCTTTTTAGCTATTTCCATTTCAATTTTCCCTCTGACTTTTTGCTTTTCTTACAATGCCTCCTTTCTCCTCCATTCTGTTTTTCTCCTGTTGATGACTCCAGATAGCCTTACATACACTGTCAATCACATGCCATCCTGCCCAAGAGCATATGCTGCTGAAAATCACATGAGATAGCTCCTTTTTATCCATCTTTTACAGGGGAAATTCAATTTAACAGTCATTTTGAATAGCACAAACCCCTGACTCTTGGCATCTTCATTTTAAATGAAAGCACCAGATTCTCTTTCTGTCAAAACACTGGGTCTCTCCATAGGATGAATTCTACTCTTCCCAGACTGGTGTGGTAATAAGCATGTAGTAACTGGTACACCTTAATAAATCAGGTCCTCAAGAGACTGGACTGTCTGTGTTTCATCAGCAGAGGTCTGTGATTATTTGAACCATATGTACCTTCTAAAACTCAAGTTTTATAAATCAATTATTTCACTTGTTAAGACTATTAAGATATTAAACATAATGTAAAACATCTTCAGTGTGTATAATTTTAAAAGGACATTTCTTTCTATGCTTACTTCCTTAGAGATACTTTGGATGAAGTGCATGAAGTTCACAAACACTATTTCATGGATGCTTGTGTCATCCATTGGCTGGAATAATTTCACAGTAAAAAATTCCAATTTATATTTCTGCTGAAATGTTTTATTAGAAAAGCACATTTCTGATGCTTTCTATCATGCAATCTAACTTTTGGAAAGAAATTTGTAACATTGATGAAGATATTTATTATCCACAACATTATCATTTATTATCACCTCCTAAAATGCTTTACTAAAAATAAAGGATCATTAGGAATTGAAGTTACTAGAGAATTTTAGGCAGCCACATTATGCAAGTCACTGAGACCTGGGAGTTCATAACAGACAGAGTATTATGTCATTTTGCATAAGCAGTTGTTTGATATTTTCATTACAACCATGTTTCAGAACTGTGCTGGCAGATGGCACTTTGGGGATGCATGTACCTTTTCTAAGAAAAATCCCACTGGTAAGGTAAACAAATTTTTTGATAACAGAGTCTCTGGTATAATGAGTATGTCAATTTACCATAGCAAATTTGTTTGAATGAGTGCCAAAATTTGCCATCTACTACTGAAATGAATTAAAAGAATAAATTCTTCACCACTCTGCAAGCAATATCCTGCTAACTGGAAATAGATATGGAAAAAATATAGTAAGATTTATTAAAAATATTTGAAATTTTTATTATCATTGAAAATTAATATTATCATTAAAAGCATAATGAATGGTAGACATCATTTATATAGTAGTTTAACACTGAAATGATGAAAATTTAATCTCATTCTTAGTTGATTCTCTGTCTGTTGTTTCCCAGGATCAGATAAAATACAGAAGGATAAGTGTTTTTCTTATACTATTTAATCCATTTTTGTGTGATAACCTAGCTCAAAACGGCTCAAAATGGCAGATTAGCTCTGGATTAGGCCTTATATCACTAACCATAGTAGCTTACTGCTGTGATGGAAACCAGTAAGATCCAGAAATTGGTAGGGTCAAATGTGTTAGTGTCAGAAAACAAATATCACTTCAACATACACAACAGGACTGTAAATCATCCATAGTTTCTAGGTAAGTATGATTAAAACCCAAAAAGATCAAGGTTTTATTACATGGAATTTCATTTCTTTTCAAGCATTAGTAACATTAAATTGAATATCAGTTATTTTTTATGTATGTAAAAACTTTACCAGCATGTAAATCTAGAAATGGACCTTAAAATTGCTGTAAACCCAGCTTGTATGAAGATGATGTGTGATTACTCTTAAATTGATATACACCATAGAGGTTTCCAGCAAGAACTAGAAATATTATGAAATACTGCGTAAAAATACATGTTTTTACTATTATATAGTATACTAATACAATAAACCATGGCCTTTTTTAATGCCTATATTTCTGTTGTTTAGTAACTAAAACCAAACCAGCTACAGTGCTACTAACTGGATATGTTATTTTGCCATCAGGGAAGAAAAACTAAATATTTGTTAAATATGACAGAATATACACATATCACAGTATATATGTGACATATAATAGTTTGAGATGGAAATATCAAGGATTAGGACTTGAACTATCATGATTAGCTGTGTTAAAGGCTTTCAAGCGACACAGAATATTTTCTGCCATTACCTGAGTGGAATTAGAAGAAACAAAAATATTTCCTAAGATTTATTACATGTTCCAGTTTTAGGTTTTTCATATGTTCTTGAGGGGAAAAAGCCACAAGAGTGTTTTGTCTTGCATACAGATTTAAACTGTGCTTGTCTCCCCAAACTGGACCTTTTAATTTCAGAAACTTTTGCCTCTGTAATTTGGACAGACTGACAAGGAAAGATCTTTGTTTGAAGTTTTTACTTTAATTCAAACTTCATCACTAGATCCAGAACATTTAGAGGAAGAGAACCAAATAAGCAAAATTATTCATGGGCTTTGCTGCACCAGCTCCCTTCATGAAGCCAATTACATTCTCCAAATAAAGCTCTCCAGCCAAACTCACCTGCTGTTAAGAGCAGAGGTTGAATCATATGAAAGTAGTTATGGACTAATGGGTTTTTGCTTGTTGTTACTAGACTTTGCCTTCTGTCTCCTACCCTGCCAAGTTTCTGAGGCATCTGCGTGGCAGCCACAGAGATAAAACCTGAAGCAGTGAAAGCTCATACTTCAGTCTCCCTCACAGGCTTTTAAACCTATCTCCTACTGATTCATGT
Source organism: Corvus hawaiiensis (assembly GCF_020740725.1). NCBI lineage: Eukaryota > Metazoa > Chordata > Aves > Passeriformes > Corvidae > Corvus > Corvus hawaiiensis. The sequence continues at coordinate 71,054,251 of NC_063216.1, read as the reverse complement.
TCCCCAAATAAAACACTGAAGTATCTTAAGAACGGTGTTTTCAAATTACAGTGGTATCTTTTGGCATTACTACTGCTCTAGATTTTTAGTTTACTATTTGCTGTTAATTCTATTATAGTTCTTGGCTCAGATTTTGCTACCAATTCTCATGCAGCAGGATTTACTTTGGCCATCACTGGCCAGTTAACACTTGTCTCCTTTACTACTGCCCAACAAGTTTAGTTCCTTGCTGGTTCACCAGAGTTAATGCATTTTTCCATTATCTGACAATCACTATCACCACTCTATTTTTACAGAGCTGTATTTGACTGAGGACTGTAAGCACAGGAAAGCAAAAATTGCTAATCTCATTCAGCAGCATTGGGATTTTTAGGAGAATTTTAGTCTCTAATGGCTTTTTTCCCAGGGAAGAAATCTTGTGCCTCCTGCTACTAATTTTATACAGTTAGAGGTCTTAACCTTGTCAGAAAGATTCAACCACTTGTAAGTTTATATTTTGTCCTTGTGATGGATAACTCTTAAGAGTACCCTTGCATAGACATTTGCCTTAAAGTACCAGTGTTTTAAAACAGAAGATACTTATATTTCCTGGTCTTACAATTGACCTGTAGTTCATAAGCTGTGTCACAGATATTTCAGGCTCTCCCCTATGTCTCTTTTTCATTTTTCCTTCTCTTTGCTTCTGTCCCTTTCTTGTCACATGTAAGCAGGTTTTGTTATCACTTGGCAGCAATACAGCAAAAAGCTAAATTAAATAAATTTACATAAGGTTGACTAAGTTCTTGTAAATCTTGTTCCACTGTAGTATCTATATTCCAGGACTATGCTTCTAATTTGAAGCATAAGATGTCCTTCAGGTGCTCACATTACCTAGACTTTTTATCAGTGGCCTTTTACATTATTGATGGGGGCAGAAGGCAGCCCCAGTCATTAGCTCTTCCTGTAAGGCAGCACTGAAACATCCACCTTATGTGGACTCATTTGTCAGTGCCCTGCATCTGGAAAACATCTTTGCCAGAAGAGTGATCTGCAGCATGAAGTAGTGTGGGAGGTGAGACTATATTTCTGAAGAATTTAAAAGGGGAGCCAAAGATTTTTATGAGGGCAAAAAAGGGCAAAGGCTTGTGCAGTAGCGATGATGTAATGCTATGAAGAATGGAGTAGAGCAACAGCAGCTTTGTCACTCCCTAAGAAAAATAAGAAAGATTAAAAATTTGCATTGATATTTGTCTATATTCAAGGTCCAAATTGATATATTACTCAAAATGTGATTAAATTCTAAAACATGTTATAAATGAAATGTCACTATACTCTGGTTGCTGTGGAGCAGCATTGAGATTTTTGCATTTAATGTTCTAAGCATATTTAAGTTATCAATCACTTATAGTTAAAAAATATTGAAATAAAAGTCGGGTGACAATTTTTTTTCTCCCCAAACAAATAGAAGAATTTCTAATAGAAGAAATGGCTGCTCTAAAGTAATCTTAGAAGTAAGAATTATATACTGCTCATTAAAATATCTAAGAAAATGGCTATTAGGAATATAATTAACATTGTTAGACCAATGTATAACAGAATCCATTTTGTCAAACAGGATACAGTATGAATACGTTCACCAAAGTAGTTATGCAATAAGAGAAAGTGTGGTAAGCAAGATCCATCTGAATATTTTCCAGAAAGCTCTGGCAGACAGATAGCAAACCATCAGGTTTGTTCTCAGCTTTTAAAACAGTAAGAAATAAGATTTGTTCTCTTACGAAATGTAGTTTAGCAGTCCAGACTTGCTTTAAAGCTTTCACAGGTAAAGTGAAGTGTCATATAGGAGTATGTAAATATTGAAGCAGTCTTTCCTTTGTTGATTAAAATGCTGTTTGTACTGCAGTGGTGTGGGTTTAGTTATGGTCTTGAGTCTTTAGATTAAAATGGCAAAGCAGTATAGCACAAAAGATAACATTTTCTCAAATTTATGGGTCAGTACTCCAGAAGATTTGGTTTACCAAAAGATAACAGTAGGAAAACTCTTTTCTCTTTTTTTTCTGTGTGTTGAGCACTAGCAATATATTCCCTGTGAATAATTCATCCCCTGTGTCTCTGGCTTTTTACTTCTTTACACAAGATCTTTACAGAAAAAGGACTTTTTTTTCCTTTGTCACAGAAATCTTTAGAAACTCAGTAAAAGGAAGGGCTCTGCTCAACTGAAGCCCTTAGTCACTCCCACATGAGGAAGAAGCCAAGGATTTCTAGCTGGAACAGTTTGTAAAGTTTATCCACTAACTGTTTAATATAAAATGCATAGACTATCTTGAGCAGCAGAGCCAGAACTTCTTTCCCAGAAGAGCAATTTAACTATGAAATTAGAGTACAACTTCTTGTTCACTCTTTCTGAGTCTTAAATATTTTGTTGCACAGCTTCAACAGGAAATGGAGAAAACGTCCATCCTTCCCTACCAATCCAGTAGCTAATAACTTGTGATTAGACCTCTTTATGGTAGAGGAAGATCTGAGTTTCAAGCCATTTAGAAAAGGAAATTGAAGTCATGTCTGCTATTCCTTAGCTGACCAATTTAGCCATTAGAATATTTTAAAAATGTTAGGCAGCACTGTTTTTTCTTTTGTTGAAGAAAATTGCACTTGCACCTGATCTTGTAAGTGTGCTAGATGTGTCCAGCATAAATGTGGACATTAAATCCTAGTATTAGGTAGAGGAACAACCTCTCTTTGGGTTATGCTCAAGTCTAGACATGGTCTAGAAATTAATTTTTTAATTAAAGGGTATCAGAATGGCCAGCAGCACAACTCTTGACACCTCAAGGAATCCGTATTTACAAGGTGACTCTTGTGAGCATAAGTTTCTTCAAAGTAACTGAAATTAGATTTTGGGGAAAGTTGCTTAAAAGTTTGAATTCAAGGGCCTCACTCCCAATTGTGTTGTGATTTCAATGACCGAGTGCAACTCAGCACTCCAAGTGCAGTGATCCATGTGTCCAGCCCTGGGGGCCCCCACATAAGAAGGATGTGGACCTGTTGGAGCAGAGGAGGCCACAAAGATGATCAGAGGACTGGAGCACTTCTAGAATGAAGACAGGCTGAGAGAGCTGGGATTACTTAGCCTGGAGAAGAAAAGGCTTTAGGAAGAACTTACAGCAGCTTTCATTGTCTAAAGGGGTTACAAGAGAGCTGGAAAGAAACTTTGTAGAAGGGCATATGGTGATAGAACAAGGGGTAATGGCTCTAAACTGCAAGAGCATAGGCTGAGATTAGATACTAAACATTTTTTACTGTGAGGGTGTGGAGACACCGGCACGAGTTGTCCAGAGAAGATGTGGGTGTCCCTGCCTAGAAGTGTTCAACGCCAGGCTGGACAGAGCTTGGAGCAACCTGGTCTAGTGGAAGATGACCCTGCCCATGGCAGGGGGGTTGGAACCAGATGATCTTTAAGGTCCTTTCCAACTCAAGCCATTCCATGATTCTACAAACTAACAATGCCCTTGTGTGAGTGTGAAGGCTGTTCTGTGTCTGGAGGCAGCAGGAGCAGCAGCTTCTCTTCTGGAAGCAGTACAGCTGCATTCCTGCAGTGCCACATTGAAGCCAACCAGCTTTGCTGAAGGGGCACAGCACTACATGAATGTTGTTCTACTGCTTCAGAACCTGTGTCATTTACATCAAACCACACCACGGTGAGATTCACTTACCTAGAAATGACAGGCTTCTAGAACCATTTTAGACTCCCAGATATACCACTCATTCTCCAGGCATTCAGGAGGTGTTGCATTCTATTTGCTTGCACTGTCCTAATATCTCACATATCCAAAAATGTATGGAAATCCTACTACCTTTCAAAGGATCTACATAATACTGCTACATTGGTGTTTCAGTACAAAATCACTCTCCAAACCCAACTGCTTGTTGTTTTCCAGCCCTTTCAGATGTCAGCTTCACTTCTATTCTCATCTCTACCCCCACAGCAAAACCGTGTCAGTGTAGGTTGCTGGATGTAGTCTTAGAAACATCTCTTTTTACAAGTTTGATCTTGAAAGATGTTTAATATTCTCAACTTCCATTTAAGACAATAATATTCACAGGTGTGCTTTGCAGGACTGAGTCTTATATGAGCAGTTACCAGTTTATGTGATCAGGTAGAGGACATCAGTATGAGAACACATGAGTCATATCTCTGATCCATGTAAAGAAATATTGTCTCATTTATGAGCAATTTGCCTTCAGGACAACATGAAAATAAATCAAGGGAAGCTACCACAGTAATCTTTTGTGGCTTGTATATAACTAGAATTTAAAATGCAATTCTTTTCACTTCAAGACTGATTAAAAAATAAAATATATTGAATGTTTTATATTCTTGCAAATAAGAAGTGGCTTTATTTAGGACCAAAAGTGTATTTCTAGCTCAGCTTTCATTTCATTTCTAATCTGTTCAGAAACAAGCGATGTTCTTCCAAAACAGCAATCTGCTCATTTGCTTGGAGAGAGCAAGCTTTGAAAGTGCCATTTCCACATTGCTGTGCAGCTATGTTCTGGGTGTATCTCTGTCAAAAAATGTGTATCTATCCACTGGTTAGTATGCAATGCTTAGACAAAAAACTCCTGTTCATCATGATGTTCCTCTCTGTGAGTTTTTCCATTTGTTAAGTGAAGCCAGTCACACACAGGTACAACTATTTAATACATTCTGTTTGAAGATCACTCAAGAAAGGCATCATATGTGAGACTGAATTTTTACTATGACTCCTTTGATGTAAATTTTATCATCTAAGGAAACAGCTTTCAGAAACTAGTTACTTTCAGCCTCTGTTGACCTGAACTAATCCTACCTAGTAAATGGAGCAAAACATATTTATCCTATTACTGATTTTAATTAATCATCACACACAAAATATACTTAATAATTTAAAATTAATAGAAATTGTGCCAATTTTTAAAATTAAATTAATGTCCTTTTGGAATGTTAAATTTCTTGCTTACAGAACATCAGCTGTGGTCTCTGTGTTGCTGTCAAGGTGCAGCATGGACAAATGAACATAACTGCTGGTGTGGCATGTGAGCAGGACCCTCCAAACTGCATAGGGGCTCATTTGTCTTCTCCAGCTCTGGGACAATCCCACTTCTTCCAGCATCAGCTGCTGGGCCACATCCAAACAATTGAAAAAGTTATGTGAGGATAAGCATATTTAGTTACTTTTACCAAAAGTGATTTCTTCAAAATAAAACAATTTGCCACAGTACAGACATAAGAACATAGTTGCTTTCCCCCAGTTCAACCTCTGTCATTTTGGAGGGAGTCTGAGGGTACTCTCTGTAATGGCTCCTTTTGAGGCTTCTCAACAGCAAAATGGTTTTCAACCTCTCTGACCTGCTGCAAGCCAGGCTGTGCTCTGCACCACAGAGCAGAAAGATCCCCATGCTTGCCTCTTCTTTCCTGAGGCCTGAATCCAAGTTTCTGCAACACTACCCAGAATGAACTTACTTTTCTCTGTGGGACTGACTTTAGCTTGGATCATCTACAGTTAAGCCTCAGATTCCCATATCAGGTCAGTGCATTTCTTGACAAAATCAGTGTCAGAAAACTATTCTTATGCATTTCACAGATTTCATACTGTTTTCACTGAATTTAGAGGCAATATTTTCAGTAAACTGAGTGAAGAAAGTGCTGGGATTAAAACCCACAATGCCATCATCCTAAAAATACAAACCCAGGTAAATATTGTGTGTACACTGAAAATCTGTAGTTTGACATGTTTCAAAGACAAGGACATAATTTCCAGCTCTTTTTTTTTCAATTTCCATTAATTCATTCATTTTTTTGCCCATTTGCAGCTATTGTTCTAAGTACTTTTTCCTTTTCAGAAAATATCCAGGAGCAAAATAATTTGCATCCCTCCCCATCTCATATTTTGAGCATAAAGATTATGATGTAAAAATTCAGAGACAAACCTCCTGGAGAACTGGTTTAATTTGAAAATTGCTCTCAGGTGTTTTGTGTCTCTTTCTTACTCAAAGATTATATGATTAGCATTTTAATGTCCCACAACTTCTCGTCCAGTTCCCTAGGAGGATATGAAAATGAAGCCATGAAAGCTAAGCTGTTTGGTATTTATTATGACCACTCTGATTGTATTTCAGAGCTCTGGGATTTAAACAGGACGTCAGTCTTTCATAGCCCGTTTGGATATCTTGGACTTCATATAATGCTGCTGGATGAGTATCAAGAGCGACTGTTCGTGGGAGGAAGAGACCTCTTGTATTCCCTCAGTTTGGATCGAATCAGTGACAACTACCGAGAGGTGGAGTAAAAAGTTATATATATATATTTTTATATATATTAGTCACTTCATGTCATAACATGTAGCACAGGATATCAGAACTTGCATGAAGGAAGTAATGGAGTTTTTGTAGGTGTTTTGTGCATGAACTTTAAAGCCATGTTTATATTTAAGACAAATACACTAATTGCCATTTTTCCCCCCTCTTCATCCATAAAGGCTCACTCTGGGTGAAGAGACTTGGAGGTCGTATAGCTATTTCTCACTGAATTTCAGCATAGACACAGATGTTTAGAGCATCTCACACTCGCAGACATCTGATTTCTGCATCTCCACTATATTATTGAGGACTAAAATCTCTCTGGTATTTTGGGGAAGTTTCAGAAGAGAAAATATTAAGGAAAAAAATCAGCATGTAAACTATAAGAACCTTACAACAGCAGCATAAACCTTGCAGCTATTTTTCCTAGTCTTCTTAGAAACTGAATTTTGCATTGGTTTGAGCCAGATGTGCTATTAAGTAATGACTGAAAGTGCCATTTGAAGGCTGAGCCGTGGTCTCAGAGAGAAAGGTGGGTTAAGTCATAATCCTACCAGAGAACTCAGTACATTTTAGAAACCACACATGACTGGCAAACTGACAACTGGAGAGGCTGGAGTTTGAGCTGATGTGAGCCTTGGATTCCTAACTCACTTCTGCCCTTGGAAGCTAGAACTGGAAACATACAGTTGTAAGGGAAGCTGACAGGAGCATTGTTCCTGCCTCAACCATTTTGACTGCAGATAAATGATCTCTTGAAATATTTCAGTGTTTTCATTATCTACTTTTTAAAATTTTTCCAATGTGTTTTGATATGTTTTCATTTTTTTTGCAAATTAATAAATGGAATGAAAAGCAAGTAAAATAAAATAAAGTCCTTTTGGAGAAATATTTTTGTTGATGCCTATACTTCACTGACCACTGATGTCTCAAAATCTTTTCTTTCTTCCACCTTGCTAAAAGTGAATATCATTATTCTCATGTCAACACCCTGGCCACCTTTACCATAAGCCTTCTTTCTTATCTCCAAGCACAATTAGCATGTTCCACTACTATGAACAGATAAAATATACTTTATTCTTTTTATAAACATTTGGGTATATCGGTCCTAGATAAGAGGACATGAATGTACTCAGAGAGGGTATTTGAGAATTTATCTATATTAAAAAAAATCAAAACAAAACATAATTTGATTCCTCAGGGAGCAAATTTACATATTGAGATTTGTTCCTCAACAGTCAGATATGAGTTAACTCCTTTTCACTTTGATACAAACTATTAATATCCTGTGACAAGATATTAGAGCTCAGGGAAATGAAAACATTTAGGTAGCATTTGTTTCTATAAAATAAGCTTTTTCCCGCCTCTCTTCTTCCCCATTTGGCAGTAAATCTGTGAGGAAAGATGGCAGGACAGAGCACTCCATGCTTCTGTCCAACTACTATCATCCCATCTGGACACACTCAAAGTTCATTGCTCCCTTTCTTGTTTTTAAGTGGAATATCAGCCATTTACTCTGAAACTATATTCTCTGTCTGGAGACCTGTATAGAGAGTATGGCAAACTGGTGAAAACTCTTCTTGCGGTTTTTTTATGCAAAAGATGAGAAACTGGAATAAATGAAGCTTGTCCTGGTATGTTTAGAAACATGATCTCACTGGGACTTAGCTCCCTTGAATACAAATATCATGAGCTTTTTATCTTTTTTCTCGGTGTTCACTAGCGCAGATCTCATTCAGGGATAGTTAAGGAAAGTGTGATCATCCTACAGCACTTCCAGCAAAAGTGTGGAATGAGACATTTCTTCAGCTTAATTGCTGAGATACATTAGAGAAAGTTCCTGGAGTTGAGAGACTAGTTGATTAATTATTACCAAAGTTCTTAATTAAGCTATCTTTAACTGTGTGTTGGTTAGTCTTTGACCTTTGCTTTTAGACTGAAGAGTTTAGCTTAATTAATCTAAACTAGAAGTTGCAGTCCAGTGAAAGCATATGAGTTCACGCAAATTCCTGGGTTTTATTATCTCTCTGGTAACCAGGATGACTCACTAGCTGCAAAAGAGAGGTTTCATGAAATTTTGGGCAGATTCATATTGATCTTCATCCTCTGTGTCCCAGAAAACAGCTTATGTCTTTTAATTCAGTCATCCCTTTCTCAACAATTTGGAATATTAATATGCCTTCTAAAAACCAAACTGAAATCCATTCCCAATTGGAGACTTTATGCCTTTTGCTGTAAAATGACCAGATAATTCAGTCCTAGCCAGCATATTAGAAGTTATCCCAAAGAAAAACAACTAAATGCTCAGTGGACATAAAATGCTTTTGCATAGAGACCTGTTGACTGCCAAAGTAATCCAACATTTCCAAAAAACTTGTGATGCATATGAGGTATGCCTCCTATAAATCTGTATTTAATAGACTGCGTATTTTCTTCTGGTTCAATTCTTTTCAGCTTTTAAATACAATGCAACACTATGAAGGGTGGATTATAGCTTTTTCATGTAAGCTAATGGCTGTTTATATATATCTCTACCATATTATTTAAAGCACATTTTATCCTAACCAATTTTCATATAGAATAAAAAAAGACCTAAAAAAAAGGGGGAGAAAACCTTCAGGGAAGAGTACTACTGCTGTCATTCTTGCATTGGTGGGGAAATCCAGACATCTGGGTTGAGCTCTCAACTGTGGCACAAACCTTCCATGTCATCTTGGACAGCGACTGACTCTCACTTCTCTGTGTGTCAAATTATGTTTCTTTTGCCTACATTGCTCTTTGTATCTCTCATTTAACACATGCAGAATGGATTATACTCTTGCTTAGAGTATTTAACACATATTGCTACAAGTTTTTGAAAAGGTTACTTAGATGTCATTTCTATGTGAAGACTGCCCTAACACTAAGAGCAGCAAGACTGAGGGAGAATATGAAATGTGGATATCAGTGTTTACAGGGAATTAGAGCCATATAAGCACTTAAAACCTTGTGTAAAGCCAAAGTTTTGTAGGCACATTCCACTTAACCTTTGCTTTCCCTAAGACCTCATTCCCTTTGACACCATCTTTGGAATAAAACCTTACACATATTTGAAATTTGATCCAAAGCCTTAAAGGCTTGTAGTGACCTAACAGACTGATAGAGAACTTTTTTTGGTATCTGGTGCCAAATTTGTTTTTAAAAACATTGCAGTTCATTGTAATTGGTGACAGTGAGGATCTTTGTTAACAGCAAACTTGAATCAGTGCCAGTGACTCATCACCACTGGTCCCCCTGCATAGAGAAGGGGGACCTTCGGTCCTACTTTTCGTCCTGTGTTGGAGTGAAAATAAACTGCTCTTCCTATTTGCCCACAAATTCCTTGCAGATTGCTCTGCTTCAAAGCCCTTATGAAGGTCTGAGTCTGAAAAGAAAGCTTCCCACTTCTGTAAATGAGCTTGTGCAGGCAGATTGCAATTTTGCTGTTTCTCACCTAGTGTGAGACGGCTCCAGATTTGGTTTTATATCTCTGCTGTAATAAACTGTAGAGACCTCATCATATATCTTGCCTCTAGTAAAGCTCTACTTCCACTCCAGAGCTGGCTGAACACAAGTCTGCAACAGCAGGGCTTACTTATGTCTTCTCTGAATACTGTGTAGGAATGTGCACAAATGTAAACTGAAATAAGAAGCACAGAATTTAGTGAGTTTGGTTATCCATTGGAGTAACATTCCAAGAGGGAAGGTGGCTATGTATTTGTTGATAAATATATATAATATCCAGTCATCAGCAGATATTTTTAAAGAATTTGTGCTTCAGCCAAACACAAGTTATCGGTTAATTAAGCATTATTTATTGATTTAAACTGGGGACAGGGTGGCTGAATTGCTTAATTGCTCTGTCATACACTAGAGTTCAGACTAGATCACACAGTAGCCTATTTTGGCCTGAAGTGCTACAAAGCTCATATGATTTCTTTAAATTAATTTTCAGTAGAGATACCATCCTGTTTTTTAAGGTTAGTGGCTGAATAGAGAGGATGTCTGGAGAAACTAATTATCATTCCAGATCCAATTAAAGTTTCCCCCATACCTGTACTACCTTGCAACTTCATTTTTCCCCATGACGAATATATTTAAAAATATCTTTTACCTGTCTTTTAAATACAGTGCTAAAGTTACATCATCCAGGTCTCAAGGATGAGAATACTATTATGCAAGATGAGAAAACATCAGTAAACAAGCAATTTAAAAATTTAATTCACAGTAACCTGAAGGGGTAAAAATTTTGAAAAATTATGTCCAAGCCAATAGATATGTCAAGCCTTCAGCCCAGTGAAATGTATGCTATTACAGCTTAAATACCCAGGAAGATTTCCCAAAAATTCTTATTGATAGCTTGCCAAACCATTGTAATGCTGGCAGAGAATCAATTAAAAATTAAGTCTGGTAACTGTCACACGTCTAAAGCATAAACATCAGGAAAAGTAATACATGGCAGGTTCAAGACTATCATTGCAGCTGATTAATATTTGGATTTTCAAGCAGTGCAAACACATCCTATGTCATGCTAATTTGGAATTTGCTATGATAGCAAAATCTGACATGCAGAGAATTTTTTTTAGTCTCCATTATAAAATACTCTTGAAGAGATTAAAATCTTAATGCTTATTTATGTTAAAACTCAGAAGCCTCACAAGAGTTTTGAGTCTCAAAAAGTAATTTGTGGATAGAAAACCTTCTTCAGGATTTATATATCTATTACTGGAGTTATAATTCAGACCCACGTACTTCAGGCAACTAACATGGACTTGCCTTAGAAGTAGGTAATTTGCTATGAGCATCTAAGGTAGATTCCTATGCTGCAGCACAGCCTCTGAATCTGCCCTTCTACTCTCTTTTGAGAGCCCAGCTGGAGTACTATGTCCAGCTTTGGGTTCCCCTGTGTAAGAAAGATGGGAACCTGATGGAGCAGGTCCAGAGGAGGGCCACAAAAGTAGTCAGAGGGTTGGAACAGCTCTCCTATGAAGACAGGCTGGGAAAATTGGGGTTCAACCTGAAGAAGAGAAAGCTCTAGGGAAACCTTATGTTGGCATTTCAATTTGTAAAGGGGCCTTATAAGAAAGACAGAGAGTTTTATCAGGACATGTAGTGACAGGAAAAGAGACAGAGGTTTTAAAATGAGAGTGTAGATTTAGGGTAAATACTAGGAAGACCTTCTTAACTATGAGAGTGGTGAGACCCTGGAACAGGTTGCCCATAGAAGCTGTGAATGCTCCATCCATGGAACTGGTCAAGGTCAGGCTGGATGGGGCTTTGAGAAACATTAGCTAGTGAAAGATGATCCTGACTATTGGTTAGTTACCAATAGCTGCTGGTTACCAATAGCTGCTGGTTACACTAGTTGGTCTTTAAGGGTCCCTTCCTACCCAAACCATTCTGCAACTCTATGATTTATTCTGTGCCAAGAACCAAATTCACGTAGCTCTACTGCAGCTGCTTTCTGACATCCCAGAAAAAGCAGGGGCACTGGGTTACCTCTTTGGCTTTTTTCTCTTAATTCTGTATATGTATTTAATTCAGTATATCTTAAGTGGAAAATGTATATACAAAGTATTTTCAATAGCACTGGGACTAAGTCTCCAAATACAAAAATAATCAGCTACACGCAGTGTATTTAATATCAGGTTACAGAGTGAAGTGTTTTATTCCCTCTGTGGTTTCTCTGTTCCTAACAGCCACCTACACCTGGTGTGGGCAATAGCTCTCATTTTAACCTGCTAGTTAGAACACGTCTTGGGGAAGTGAAAGCTGTAGCTTCATACTTTTAGCCTCGAGAGATCCTGGAGATGTCACAACTTCTAGGTTTTTGGGTTAAGGACAAGCTTAACCCAAGATTCATTCAATTCCTGACCATTGACTAAAATAAGTTACTGTGGACCCCGAGTTATGCAGCGAATGAAGCAGGAATGGTCTGACCAGGATGACTAGATGACTGCCCTTATGGGAGTTCAGCAGAGTTCAGGTACCTTTCCAGACTATACAGCAGCAATGCAGAGACTAGATGAGAGTTTTGATCATTCATAGATGATTATAAAACCATCTGACTGAAAACAGATATTCTGATTAACATGGATTTAAATGGTGTGAGCCCAACACACTACCAAGGTACTACTGACTCATGCTCAGCTTGCCACTGACCAGGACCCCCGGTCCCTGTCTGCAACTGCTCTCCAGCCTCTCATTCCCTGATCTATACACACTACTGGGGTTGCACTGTCCCAGGTGCAGAATCCAGCACTTGCCCTTGTTAAACTTGATACAGCTGGTGATTGTCCAGCCCCCTGATTTATCCTGGTCTCTCTGCAGGGCCTCTCTGCCCTCCAGAGAGTCAGCAGCTCCTCCCAGCTTAGTGTCGTTGGCAAATTTACTCAGTATTCCTTTGAGATCCACGTCCAAGTCGTTAATGAAGACACTGAAGAGAACTGAGCCTTTTTCTTTAAAGCCCTAGGCATCTAGGAGTCATAATTTATCCCCACTTTTCTTGCAATTAACTTTTCTAATAATTTATCCACAGATTTTCTGAGACTTGAATTATTTCAAGAAAACTAAGATAGTTCAATTAACCAAAAAAAAAAAAAAAGGAAGAAAAAAGCCTAGCAAATAAACTTAATTTTAAAATGTTTTCCAGACAAAAAAAAATTTGTGATTGGATTATTGACAAAAATGCCTTGATGATGACATCAGTTTTTTGATATTTACTTGGTTTCAGCCAAGCCTGATATCACTGACATGAACATGTTTTTGTTTTCACTTTTAAATGTCCTAAGAAATTAAGTAATCATTCCAGTGTGCTCAGTCATTGTTTAATATTGTTTTCATCCAAACAAATCACACATCTGTAATGAAACATAAACGTTGTATAGTAGGTAGCTGAAAAAAACCTCACTTGTGTAATTTGGCTTCATGTCTAGGAACTGACTGTGAAGAGCTGATCCTACTCCCATGAGGGTGGTTGCTGACCCTTATTAGCTTCACTGCAAATCATTTGCTTTCCTAAGTGTTACTTAAAGCAGGAAATCACTAGTTAAAAATTAATAACTATATTGAAAATCCCTGACAATTTAGCATAGATGTTTCTACCGAATTTATATAAAATGTTCCTTACATTATCTTCCTTTAAATTCTGTTGATTACTAATAAGTTTGGTGAGCTACCCTAATCAAGACAGTTCTGTTCAAACAAAGGAGAGACTGAAGGTCTTTTCTCCTGGGGAAGGCAAGGCTCAGGGGAAACTCCTCACAGTGTTGCAGTACTTGAGTACTTAAATGGCATCTCAAAGAGGACAGAGGCTCTCCCCTCACAAGCAGCCAGGGACATGGTGGAGTTTCTGTCTCTGGAGGCTCTAAAGATGTGTGGGACAGAGTGATAATCTCATCTAGGCTCCCATTCCCACCTAGGGCTGGACCAGATGGTCTTTTGAGGTACCTTCCAACCTGGGCTGTTCTATGATTTTGTACTTCTGTTCTGAGAATCTCTCACATGAGAAATAGTGGAAAAGCTGCAGACTGCCAATTAAATTATTTTCTTGTTTTTTTTCCTCAGATCCATTGGCCTAGTACACCTCTGCAGACAGAAGAATGCATAATTAAAGGAAGAGATGCTGTAAGTATCACTAATTACAGAGCAAATATACGTTAATTATACCAGTGGCTGGTCCAAAACAAGGATTCAGGCATCCCTAACTTGAGAGAGATTAAAGCAAAGATCTAAATTTAAGTGTTGCAGGTTAAAAACATGTCACTACTGTGAACACACTAAATTATTAATTTAATTGCTCTTTAAACCAGCTTGTAAACAGGCAATGAATACTTTTGATCATCTGAACTTTCTTTTCATTCTTTTTCTGGTGCTGTCAAAGAACATACCTTAATAATTCACCTTTTCCATTTCTATTTCCTCTTCTTTTTGTCCACATGGATTATCTTGTCCATTTTCACATTCTCTAGAATACATTCAGAAAAGCAGTTGCATTATTAATAATTATAAAATACACTGTAATATATACTGTCCTATAGCTTTTGTGTTATATTAATAAAAACACTCTGTTTTAATGAACCTCAGAACTGTTCTGTTCTTGTGATTCAGTGCCCTGACTGTAATCAGTTCCTGGGAAAAGACCTGAAAGCTCACTGACACACAGCAGCTGATATCATTGGCAGCACAGGATGAAAGTTCTTCTGGATGGGAGGTCTCTTTAGTTTTGCAGTGCACCAAGCTCATTATCTGCACCTCATAAACACACAGCGAGTACAACACCTAATAAATCCCACAGCTGAGAGAGCTCACACTGAACCAAAGGATCTGAAAACTATGATAGTTTTACAGCAACAGTGACAGGAATGTAGGACATGGAAGGGCACATACAAGCTTTTCCCACAAACCCAGCAAACAGCAGCCTTGATGATAACCACAGTATATTCCAAATAAGATTAGGAAGTTATAAAGATTTCTTCTGAAGTAAAAACTTGAGAACTGTCCACATTGAGGGACTGGAAGCAGATTGGAAAGTAGTAATACTAATAATAATAATAATAATAATAATAATAATAGTAATGACAATAAAACCCCACCTCTTTAAACTCACCTGGCTTAGAACTGATCCTTTCTGAAGATTCTTAAGAGTTCATTGCAGTTTTTCGGGTTAATTTTGTATGCTTGATAATTTTAGATGGCTTTGGTTGAAAACGGCAGTGGCTAAACTTTATGGTCATATTAAATGAACCCCAAACCTAAATTATTTGGCCTTTATTTAATAGTACCTTTCAGCATAAGCTGTTATTAGTTAAAGATGTACAATCTTTCCTTCATCACTACATATTTTCTGATGCTCTGACAATATTTTTTTGGTTAAATAAATACAGAAATAGGTACTGTTGTTTCAAAGCAAAGATAGCCCCCTCAGACTCATCTTTCCCTAAAACTCAAAACCTTTTTGCAATCCAGTTTGTTATTATAAGTCCTGAAATTTGCATTGTATGAATGTGATAATTTAAAGAACTTAATGTGTTCCCCACATTTCTCTGCACCATGAAAGTTTGGTGTAACTACTATTTTTATAGAAAAAACCAGAACTTTTAAATAATCACAAGATTCCGGAAGTGGACTATTTAAAAAAAAATACATTAAAATTTTAAAAGCTGGGAATATTGCATTACTAAACAATATTCTGATCCTCACATGAGACTTAATTATGGATGGACTATGTGGACGAGTAACACTAATTAATATCAGGGAAACCTTAGTAATTTTCATCAGTATGCTCAGTATCAGTAAGATATATTGCTCAAACTGAAAGGAATCTAAATTAGAATCAAAAACTATCCTACTAATTTTCTTTTCACCTTCATTCTTTGAAGCCATAAACCAATATTGACTTAATAGCACAATGCCTTAAAATCAGCCCTTTGTCAATTTTAGGTTCTTAATGCTATTTTTCACACTACAAACTCACCGAAAAATATTGCTCTATTTCAAACTTTTTTTGCTTATTTCCATGCTATTTCTTTTTTTATTTTCCTTTGCAAAAGATCTGTTATTCAAGGCATAATTATTAAGTAGAACTGATAATATTGTAATAAGCTTCTCAGCATTGAAATACTTCAGGTGTACTCTGCTGCCTCTTTCTATATAACAGAAGAGACCACTTTTATGAGCTTGTATAACCTTAAAAGTTATCAGTTCATGTTGTAGCAGTAAAACTGCAAGTATTGTAGTCATAAACAGTTTCAGAGCTTGTAACAGTCTTCATAGGACAGTTAAAAAAGGCTTGTCTTAACAACACATGCATACTCTTAAAATAAGGCTATGCTTTTCTGATTCGAGTGAAGCCAAGGAAAAAAAATCCTTCAGCTGTCATCCTGTGTGCCAGGAATCCCACCTGTTAGCCTGTGGTGTGAGAGCTTTCAATTACTCTGAATTACTTTATCAGAATTGGACATCGTTCAGATAAAAAATCAGATTCTGTAGAGATGACTAACTCCTCCACACTGAGAAGTTTCGGATAAATAAAATTCCACAGATCTATTAATATATCTATGGAGCATCCTAAAGACAGCCCTTATATTTAATTAATTGATATAGTGTAAAGAAGTCTTATTTCAAAGTCCCCTTGGATGATGCATCTCCTCCCTGCTCTGTGTACAGTACATTATTAGTAGGGTTAGCAGCAATGCCTTGTTGCCTGACACTTCCCAGAACAGCACCTTTTGTCATCTGTTTATAAATGATCGAGTCTAGCCATTTGGAATTAGTTTTTTTCTATATTTGGTATCTTCCTCATCCTAGGGTTTTTTTGCAGAATTTTTCAGGCATTCCTACAAAGGCATGCAGGAGAAAAAAAAGTGTAGATTTTTCCCATTTAAAAAAATCTTAAATCCCTAAAATGATTTTGGCACAAAGATCAAGAGCTGAAGGCATATGTGGATAAAAAAGGAAATAATGGAGTAAAGAACAGACCACCACTGAGAGGAAACAGAGGGAGTAAGTCAGGAAGATCAGGAAGGTCATTCTTGGAGGAGAGGGAGAATCAGGAAGAGCACCAGTGCCCATCTATTCAAAAACTGCATGGCATCATAAAATTCCTATGGAATATCACTTTGCTACCACCAGTCAGCAAATATTTGGGAAATGAACATACAAATGGGACACCTCTGTCACTGAGTGCTGATGCATGCAGGGAGGATCACATCCTACTAATTTCAACCCATTCCTCTCTCAATTTGTCTGACTTAATATTTTTATTTGCTTAAAAAAAAAAAGAAAAAAAAAGAAAAAAATTAGTTACAAATCAAGAAATTCCAAAAGTAAGATATTAAAAAATTGATTTTTCCTTTGTGTATACATAATATTTAATTACACAACAGGTTACCTCCTGTTGTTTAAATACATTTCTTACTTCTATGAATTAGCATGTTATCTTAAGGATGAACAGTTAAGGAGAATCAGGTAGCAAAGGAGATTTCTTTCCTTTTTTGTCTGCTGGAGCATTTGGAAGACTTGCACTGAATGATTTAAGGATTTGAAGAAAGAAGAAAGATGGTTTCTTAGTTTTGAACATAATGTAGATTTGCAAGTGTTGAATTCTGCCCATGGATCCTCTGCAGACTCCTCCTCTTTGACCTTAAGTTTTTGCAGCTGGTTAATAAGACCCAGGATTGTTCTCACACAAACATGGCAGTCCAATAGTAAGAGTAGTCAACAGTGAAGAAGAGGAAATTTTCCAAAAAGGAAATTCCTCCACTCTGTTTTACATGCTCGTTTTAGGATTGTATTAATTGCCTTTTGGAGATGTCTGGCCTACTTCACTGACTATTGAAAAAGCCTGTGAGAATTGCATAAATTACATGTCTAAACTCTAGAACAGCTAAAGTTAGCTCAGATTAATTCCATTTTTAATGTCTTAAACCTGGCATAACTCCTAAAGCTCAGTATTCCAAGTTACAGAAATGTTGAGCAATGAATTGAAATGTACAGTAATTTTGCTCCACACATAGAAACCATTGCAAAATATAAAATACTCTCTAAAATCAAATTGCAGGAGTCCCAAAATCAATGGATACTTTTATCTCACTGTCTTCATTTCTAGTTTAGCACAGTAATAATGACCCCATATCTCAAAGGGATGCTGGAAAATGTTTTAATTGTAATATTTATGAAGCTGCAAATACACTAATGAGTCCCAAAGTGTTGCCCTGGGGGAAATTAATATTTCTTCAAAGGAGTTTAAATAGTGGGAACTGACAAAGTATGTGTCTATACAATATAAAAAATATTGACTAGCTATTAATTATACAAGAAATTAATGGTGCAGTAAGAAAAAAGATATTTTTCTTGAGATAAAGTTTATTTAACTTGAGAGAGAACCCATTTGCTGACTATTCGCATTTTATGCTCTGAATCTTACATCTAGTTTATCTAATAATACTTACTAAAAGATCTATTCAGATTTGCAGAATATCTCCATGATTAAAGAAGCACAAATGTGTGTTTTTATAACTAAGCAACTCTTAATTGGTTAAGTATCTAAAATAAAATATGATCAATTAGGGCTCTAAACTTCCTTTTTTAATGTAAAAATTCCCACCCATGAAACTGATGGCACAGAGTTAGTAATATGAAGTGAAATAGAATAGAAAGATTCAATATAAGAACATCACCTAAGGGCACATAAGATACAAAAACCACCAAATAATTGAAAGCTAATATTTCCCTATGTTTATTTTTCATGTAAACTAGGATGAATGTGCAAATTATATCCGTGTCCTTCACCGATACAACAGGACCCATCTTCTGGCTTGTGGAACAGGAGCTTTTGATCCACTCTGTACTTTTATAAGAGCTGGACATCCATCAGAGGTAAGAAATTTGGTTTACAGTAGTGATTCTTTCAGTCTAGACTCCAGCAAAGCTTCTGTGGTTAAAAATAAATATTTAAGTTCAGTTGCTCACAGTTCTCATATGAACCAAACAATAGATATTTTTCCTGATGAAATGTAATGCTGGTCTAAAATTTAGTATGTGGTTAGAAAAAACTCACTAATATTTGAAAGTATATTCTGGAGAATTATGCAAAGAATCCAAAGACTTTTTCATCTGAGGCTTTTTGGTGTGCTTTTTACTAGATAAGCTGATATAGTAATTCTCAATAAAAATATTAAATTTTTGGGGAGGTTTTAGCTAAATCTGTAGGGGCTTTTTTTGGTTTTTTTAAAAAAATTAAATAATACATCATATATCAAAGTATGTGTTAGTTTGATGGGAGATGGAATCTCTTAACAAATCTTTGGTAAATTCGGCTTCTTTGTATTGGTCTTGTTCAGCAAGTGTATGTATGCTCCTTAATGGTGCTTATAGCTGAGTGAAACAGTACTGCAGAGACCAATGAATGGAACATATAATCAATACTGTGAATATATTTCTTATGCAAAAATAAAAATTGTCTAGACTTTTCAGAAATTGGGAACCTTTCTGTCTCAGCTACATCAGAACAGGTTAGAAGACTTAGCAGAAGTACCAACCTCTTATTTTAAATTAGCATGTAAGACTCTTTGGGCATTAAACCTAGGCTGCTGAAGGCACATGTGATGACAGCTTTAGCAATTGGACCAGGGATTCTTGGAAATGCACTTTGTGAAGTAGGACTTAATAGATGGAGGTGATGTATAGCCCAAAGATAAGATTGCTTTTTACTGGCAGGTGTCAGCAAGGGTTGCTGGTCAATGGTCTCATTTAGTTGGTTCACATGATGTCTCCTGGTAGAGCCGAGCACTTCTTATGGAGCTGATGCTAAAGCACCATCCAAGAGAATTCTTGCCTTCCCCTATGGCCTGGAGCTCTTGGCTTGAATAAATATTAATGTCAGATATGAAGTATTTAAAGTGTACTCATATAAATCAACTAAGGGATTTGCTTCAGCCAAATGTTTTTGATTAATCTTTTCTGAGTTACAATGCATTGTTTTGACAAAACAAACTAGAACAACATCACCAGAAGCAGCCTCCAAGGATCCAATCCATGCTGTGCACCTCCAGCTGCTGTCAAAGTAAGCATCTCAAAGTTAGGACTCCAGCACAGCACTTAGATTCGGAGTTGTATGCATCACAGAAACACACTCTCTTCTGAAATTAAGGAAGGAACTAGATAATAATCAGCTGGTTAATAAGACCCAGGATTGTTCTCACACAAATATGGCAGTCCAGTAAAAAGAGTAGTCAACATTGAAGAAGAGGAAATTTTCCAAAAAGGAATTTCCTCCTTAAAATAAGGCAAATTTGCATGTCTTCTTTGCTCCTCTCACAAACCTCCTGTTAGGCTTCCTGGTAAAGTTTGAAGGAATCAATGGCTGCTTATTTAGGAACACTGTTTTAGAAAGCATAAACAACAGACTAATAAAAATAGAAACCAACCACACAAAAAATGAGAAACAAGATATTTATAAGACTGTGTGGCCCATGAGCATCCCCTTATCTATCACTGTCCTTCCTCCCCTTATTTTTGTTTATTATTCTCCCTTGTCACACTGAGGTTCTAAAATCTTACCCACAGTGAAATCATGGGAAAATTTCCTCTTTTTTTGGCTGTGTAGACCAACAGGAAATTTATTTGCTACACTAATAAGTGGCTATACTATTTCCTGTTATCTGAAAAGCTGACCATCAGGATTAAAAAAGATAGGTGCCCTTTATACAGAAGGTTAAAAATAACACATGGTATGTGGTTGAGTGGGCAAACTGTAATCTTGCTTTCTTTGAGTGATGAAGACATGGTGTAACTGCAGGAAGTGAAAGGGCAAGATCCTTCAGAAAACTGCAGTTCAGTCTCTGCTGATTTATCTGGTCGGAGCATCCTCTTCCAAAAACATCCAATTACTGTCCCCTATTTCTTCCACCTCATCACTCTGGCCATTTTCTCACTGTCTGACTGTCGTGGAATGGACAGTAGCAAATGAAACAGGATTTAAAATATAACTATGCACCTCTGTACCTCAGCATGTCTAAGTAGCACAAGGTGTGTTTAAGGCTCATATACATTTGAAAAATGGCACTTCTCAGACATGTTGAGGTATAAAGTGTGGGATGCAGGAAAGGAGGGAGCCCTTATGACAAACTTCTGTGTATCCAGATACATAACTAACACAGCCTATGAAGGCAGATGCACACTTCCATATGGAATTATGAATCAGCAGTATCAGCATAGAAAAATACTTGCTCTGTGGTCAGGGACCTTAGCTAGAAGTTTCAGTAGTGCTCCCTGAGCTGATGGCAAAGGGAGGATGTGACCCTGTCAGTAAAAACTGCAGAGTTCTTAACTGATACAGTTCTAACTGTATATAAATATAAACTACAGATAATTTTAGAGAGGCATTAAGCACATGACAGAATAGCAGAACTGTTTCTTCTGCAGCATTGCCACTTCCCATTTATGAGCAGGCCAAAGAGAATCAACCTGTTGGAACTAAATATCCAGCTAAGGCTCCCGATCTTGGTGATCACTAGTCCCATGTTGCAGGGACATTTATTTTGTAGTTGGCTTGCAACTAAAGTTTACATAAAGTCATCAATTTCTGAATAGCCATTTGAACAGGGAAAATATCCTAAAGCCATAATCCCAAGCATACTATATGGCATCTTGATTTAGCATGGGTTTGTGAGGTGCAGTACAGTTTATGAAAAGGAACATTCTGCCTCCTGTATAAAATCTTACATGCTTACACAACCACAAATTCATCTTTTCATATCAAAACCAGTTTTGAGCTGTGTATTGCAGAACACTGAGCTCTTTTCAACAAACTGTGAAGCCAAAAGATTTCCAAATATAGGCAGAATTTGATTGCTTCATTGGCAGATCATTATATCTTTGAACTGCCTTAAAACCAAACCTCTACTGTTCTCTCTAAAAACACAGCAATAATGTCCATTCCCCAACCAGCCTGTGTAGAAAGTATTAATCTTGCTATGTAGTGATTGAAATGTGCTTTGAAATCTTTCACAAGCACATTGTGCTATGATACATTACAGCTTTTTTTTTGTGCTTTCCATGGTTTATAGAAATTTAATTATACCATGCATTTTGTCTTAATATGCTGATCACATAAACCAACAAGAAATAAATATTGGTTTCATTTAATTCTACATCAAACTTGTGTTGTACCACCAGAGTATAACCAAATATATTTTTCTAAATCAAATTACTTATAAATTCTATTATACACTATATATCCATTTGAGAGATTAAATATATAATGTTTTACTGCATTCTATTCCAATATTGGTTTAATTGATTTCACTTTGGAATTCCAGGCTGTTCACTTTAGTAAAGCTGTTGTCAGTTACTATCTTTCTAAAAATATGTAAGTATAGTCACTGACAGCAGCTTTTTATATTTTTCTCTGTTTTTAATTACTTTGACTCTGATCAGTGTTGCTTTTCCAAATTTAAACATTTCAGAAAAATATCCAATGTTTTTCTGCCATTTGGAAATAAATTACAAATTAGGAAAAATAGGAGTGCTGACTTTTCAGACAGAATAACTACTGGTGTTTGCAACAGAACATATTACAAAGTCATGTCCAAGAAAACATAAGCAAGTTAAATGCCAGACAGTGAGTTCATTATCTCTGCCTTCATGAAATGATTCCAAATGTCAAAAAATCAGTGCAGGTAAGAAAAGACTGGGTTCTTCAGGTTTTTTTTTTTTTTTTTGTTTGTTTGTTTGTTTTTTTTGTATTTTATCAAGAAATGAAGGGGAATTCATTAGAATAAGCATTATTTTTCATGAAGAAAGCGGGAGTCAGAGACCCTGCACCCCAAATTTCTCATGAGGAATTGCATATGCATCCTTCCCATGTACTCTGTGAGAGAAAATCTGAGAGAAGAGAGAAAGAAGAAGAGATGAAGTGCTGGAAAAAAATCTTATTTTGCTTTGATTCTCACCAAATTGACATTTGTCTCTCTTACTGACTTTGATGCCAACAAGGCAGGGTGGGGCAGAGAAGGGGGGAAGCATCTGCGTTAAGTAACTTCCTTTTGCTTTTATATAAACTTCTTCATTTTGGCAGCAGGTGACAAGTGCTGAAAGAAGTGCTTTCTGTCTCAGTCTATGTTTCTCCACATCTAACTGCTAGTAAAAGAGTGCTCCAGTACTGTTCCATATAGCTCAAAACACCCTGGCTGAGTTTTAATGAACCTTCAACAAATCAAATGGTCTATCTGCAATCAGGTAATGATTTTATCTTTATGAGTTACCTATTCAGTGGAGCAGCAGGTTGTAGGGCAGCTCTGGAGGCCTTCCAGTGATCCAAATTGCCTCATTCACTAACTCACAAAGCGCCTTTAACAAGTCCACGTGGGAGTTTCACCAAGTACAGCAAAAAATTGCTCTGTCTCCCTTGGACCTGCAAAATGAGAAGAAATTCCAAAAGAAAACAACGTGCAGAAACAATATCCCAAGTTTATGCAAGCTATGTGGTGACAAGATAGAGATGATTCCTGGAGACGAAGGCATCTCTGCTTGACAAAACCTGTTGAGAGAATTAAATTTATGGGAAAGAACAATGCATGAAGAATTTTTCCTCCAGAACATGCTGTAAATTTTTAATATGTACATGGAGCTGGCAGAGTGCCATTTTCAGTGCCTCATTTAACTCAATAAATGGCCTACAGCTGTATTTCTCCACTTCAGAAGGCTGATGGACTAAGACACCCTTTCCTCAAAATGCAGTGGTGGTTTTTGGGAGTCTCCCCTAGGTGTTCCTCATCTGATGAATTCTTTATTGTGCTATTTGCTCCTCAGTTAGCCAAGGGAGACTCTGCTTATCAGGGAATACCAGCTCTAAATTATACGTCTTTAGTCCTGTTAGAAAGGACTTGCCTTTAGTGAGCAGCAGGTGTATTTGTTTGCTTGGAAGACAGTTTAGTCAAGTCGGAACATTTTCTTTCTAATCTACATTGCCTTTAATATTTTGTTGAGTGTGGGGAAGGACACTTCTATATGTCCTGTGATTCAATGCAAAACCAAGAAAAGGTTCAATTGTGCAATAAGCTTTCTGTTTATTCCTCTGCATCAACCAAATGTAGGCAACATGAGCTCCTCAGCTCTTGCTTTAACAAACTAAAGTGAATTCCCATGCAAGTCATGGGAGAATGTGCCAGCCATATCTCAGATTAACTTTGACATGACATGATTGTTCTGCTCTTGACCAGCATTTGGTAATTTCATCATTCTTCCAGCTTTGTTGAGAAGCAAAATTGTAGACATATTTACATCTATTATTTTATAACAATAAAGTTGTTTCTGACGTATTTTTGTAATCAAAACAAGCAATGAACTGCCAAGTTGCTCCCTCTCCATGCTTGTTCCTATTACTTCATCTCCACACACTGTTTTCAGAGGATTAAGGAGGAGAAACATCTGGTTTCACTGCCCAAATCGAAGTGGGTGTTGGTCAGTTCTTCATTAGATAGAATGTGTGACAAATTCTTTCCCTGAAAATATTTGCTTAGAGACACAGTGTCCTTCTGCATGGGTGAAAAGCCACAATTTGGAGCACCATCCACTAAACAGATATGAAGTTCTGCCAAGCAGAATGTCATAAAATCTTTTACTAGAGGGGTTCATTTACATCCTCTGGTCTGAATGCCCACATCACTGACTGCCAAACTGTACCAAAACATCCAAACACCCCAGATTGCATTTAGATTAAAGCATTTCATGTTCTGGAAGTTGAATATGCATGCACATTTCAAGAGAGGTTAAAATGGTACCTAACTCAGACAGAAAATTAATTAGGTGAAGATAGCATGTATGCTTACAGCAAACAACAAAGGTGCTGTGCTGCAAAAGAGAAAGTGAGATAACACCACTATTTCTCTGTCCTAAATATTAGCTGTTCTAATATTTAATTACTTTTAGTGTTAGGAAATAGCCACTTATTCAAGGTTAAATTTTTCTAACTTCAGCTTCCGCCTTTTAACCTTGATATGCCTTTGATAGCAAAGTTGAAAAGTCTCCCATTATCTTTTCCACATCTTTTCCATGCGTAAGTACCCACGCACAAAGATCAAGCCGCCTCTTCACTCTTTTTGATAAGCTGAATAAATATAGCTCCTTAAACCTCCTATCACCAGGATTCTTCAATCTTATTTGTGTCCTTCCTGTGAACTCTCTGCAGTATTTTCAAATCTTCTGCAAGTCCAGACACCAGAATCACATGCTACCACAGTGTGTGTACAGGCAAGGTCACTGCCCTACCTCTGTTTGAGATTCCTCTTTCATGGACTCAAGTGCTGAGTTCTTGGCATGGCATCTCAATGAGAAATCTCTTTTCAGTGATTTGCACTTGACCCAAAGTTCTTAGCTCAAGCACAAATTTATCCCAGTTTACACGCTTAGTTGAGGCACCTAATTATCAGTCTCATATAACAAGGTAAATGGAGAGATTCCTAGTGTTGCCTGTCAGTGTCAGCTTTAACAAGGCATCTGGGATATCCAAGATCCTAAATGAGGCACCTCAGTCTGATACGTGAAAGCAGTGTGAAAAAGGATCTGAACGTCCATCAGAACGGGTATTCTGATGTACTTCAGATATAAACTCTGTTCCCTATTCCAAGATACAACACTTTGGATATGGCTGTATTAAAATCTACTTAGTAAGCTTCTGACCTTTAACTCAGTATTCCAAGCATTTCATCACCTGAGCCCTCATTAACCTTTTCTCTTCATTATTTTGTCCTCCTCAGTCCTTTTGTAAATAGTCCTTTTAATAGGAAAGAAATAATATGATTGTTTAAATCACTGCTAAATTAAAAATATATCTTAGTAGCAAACATAAAATTTATGGAAAGTGTCAGTAAAGGAGGATTCATCAATGATACCTCATAAGAACTGTACTTTTATTTATGTCAACTGTTTGTATTTCTTAATTCTACAATGCACATTGTTTATCAAATAGCTATGTACTAAGTGAAATGCTCTGGAGAAAGTCAAGTATTCTGCAACAGCACTGTTGCTCCTATCAGTCACTCTTACATGTTGCAACAGACAACATGTTTTCTTGACAGGGCTCTTCATCCATAAAATGAGGTGAATGACACTCATCACTTTTGAATATTGTCTAAATACGGCCATACGTGAAGTGTAAGTTCGATTTGGGAGATTGGTAGAGTATGTGATCTGCCATACGAAATGAATTTTCCATCATATTAGACCTGGCCTTTGGAAGATTAAACACAGATGGTCCAGGGAGAATGAATCCATGAAGAGGAATAATAGTGTTATCCCATAGAGAAAGAAATCCTCCAACTGTGTGGTAATTTGATGGGGGTAACTGAAATATTCCAGGTCTCATTATAATGATTTTTAGATTCTACCACATTTATTTATGAAAGAAAGTATTTTTCTAAGTGACGGCACCTGGTGAAGTCTATATCATTGTTTGAAGAATGGAGTTACTGATCAATATGGAGTTAATCATAATTAAAACCAGGAAAAAAAAAAAGTTTAGTTAACATTTTTGCAGGTTGATAAGATGCACCCCTAATACTGTATCATCCTTCCATGATATATGACTGATTTTTTTCTTATTTGACAGATATCTATATAGAAAAATTATAATAGATTAAAAAGTAAAAAGAAGTATTGCTAGTGGTTCATCAGTGTCATTGGGAGGCAATGCATCCACTCCCCTGCTTGTTCTTTCAGAGCGGCCAACTTCAACATCCCCTGCTGAAACTCTGCAAAAGGGCTGTTGGCTGTCTGAGGCTCCCCACTATGGAGACAGACAGAACAGGTTATCTGAGTCCTTCCGAAATCCATTCCCAGTTGAAGGTAGCTGCTGTCCTTTCCATGCCCAATGCATCGCTTCCTCCTTTCATCACCAAAGCCTAGATAGCAGCTTATCCTTTGAGCTGCATACTTCCTTTTTTTGCTTTTTCATGACCTTTGTCCCCAGTTTTTATGATAGCAATCATTAGATTAGATCATTAGAGAGGAATTTATTTGGTATTCGCTCTGATGTGACCCTCACAATCTCAGCATAAGTTTCGCCTGTCAAAATCATTGAAAAGGAAAAGCCTTGGTTAGTGAGGCTCTGTGTAAAGACTGTGCACTTCTCCACAGTGAAATCCCTTCACTTTTGTATAGTGTTTCTGGACTATCTTTACCTTCTCTTGCACTTGGTTGTAAGACTGTATCACCATATATAACTACTCATATATTTTAATGCATTTTAATTATAGGGAGCCTTTATGTCCCTGGACTTTTCATACATATTAACTAACATATCAGTGCAATATAATCAAATTTTCTAATGGTTCTATTCTTTGCCATAAGACTCGTGAGTTTATGTGACCAGTTTGAGCTCACACAAAGGTGTACCTTCTAAAATTCTGACCAATGCAATCACTGCTACTGAAATACTGTGCGCTGCTAGGGATAAATGCCTGTGATTTCTATGTGCAGTGTGGTGGGATCTTTTTTTATCTTTTGCCAGATTTTTTCACATTCATTAAGTCAGGAAAATATATTATTTCTGTCACTTTAGGCCAGATATTTTGACACAAGTCACAAATTGCTAATCCTTTTGCAAACTCAGACAGCAGTCTGACACAGCTCCAGATTTTAAATACGTTATCAGATTGGAGCCCAATGTGTCTTAATCATTTAACTGTGGAATAAAATGCACAGACCTGAAAAATGCCTCTGAATTTTTAGGGAGGATTTAATGTCTACGATATTTATGCACTCTCATCCCATAGGGCGATTGATCTTTTCAGTATGTCACTGGATAGTAAAGAGGATTGAAAACAGATCCTCAGAAGAAATACTACCTCCCAAATAATCTTAATTATGTCAAATAGCAGAGACCTGACTATTTCGGACAGTTTTTGAGGACTCCATTCCAAATATTGCATTCCCATTTGGCTTGGAAAATAAAGTTCAGTGAATGCTGAAGGTATAATTTTAAAAACTAGTAATCCTCTGACAACGAGAAGAGATTTTTTGCCAGTGCTTAGATCCTTTTGAAAATTAATGTTTGGATTATTTAAAGAAGATACAACATGAAAAGTTTTTTCCCTGTTGGGATATCCTTGTCATGCTCACCTATATACTTGCATGCCTGTTTTATGGCGACTGAAATAGGGCAGTGTGTTGCAATAGAAATTTATTAGTATTATTGTAAGTATTTGGAGCACAGGTTCCTTTATATAAATTCAATTATATTCTGCTGGATTTAGATTTTTAATTTTCAATGAATTAGTTGGCTTTGTAGTAAGTACACATCTAGCTAATGTTTGGGACTATATTTATCAGAAAATGCTAATGCACACTCTTAGCACCTGAATTTAGTCTCCTTAAATACAAAGGGCTAAATCATATGAGACACCTTTTCAGGCCTCACCCAGTAAGATATTTTCTGCTGTTACACAAGGACAAACTGTTTTGTGGTAGATCTCTTTTACTATGTGCCTTCTTGATGAGGCAAGTGTACAGATTAAGGCAGGTCATGGAGTTGAAGGTTCATTTTGGAGACTTATATTTGAATTATATTTTCTGCTGATTTACAGAGATGTTCTGTGATTTTTCAGCTTTTTTTTTTTTTTAATGGGGAAGTCAAGGTTCGTCTTTCCTTAAAGAAGCATCTGCACAGTGTATTCCATGTGCCTTTCTATGCTGAAATAAAAATGTAAGGATAAGTATAAAAGAAAGAGAAAAGAAGTGAAAAATTCTATTTTGAGAATATACAGAACAAAATAAAGTGAATTTATATGTGAATTTATAATAAAAACATTATAGTGTGAAAGACAATAGAAATCAAGATGAGGTTTATTCTGTACATTGTACTTCACTTTTTGTCATGGTCACAAAATTTCTATGCATTCACTCAGTATTCAATCTCTCACATGAGAAAAAATACAGTTACAGCAGTGAAATGCTTTACAAATCCTATATTAGATTAATTTTGTAATAAGTTCCTCACATTGGGCTGTGTGACTGAACATGGCTGTACAAAATGATATTTTAAAGATACATTGTTAAGGTAAAACCAGATTTAAATTTATTTGAAAAAATGGGGAAGTACATATGGGCAACAAATGTATGCCTTGTTTAGAAAAATACACCTGATATATTCAGTATTTTTTAGTTTTATTTTCTACAAAATACAGTCTGTTACTGTCTTGGAGATTTCATGATTTACATTAATTTCCATAGTTCTAAAGACTGTTGATAAAGCTGCAAAAGTGTCTCGCTGTGCACCTAACTTTGTGACGGTTTCAAATCATAGCTTTTCACATGTTACTTTATTGCTTTGTCACTTGGGTTCTAAGATAGTGTTAGGAGAAAAAAAAAAAAAAGCAAAAGCATCATACATGGAACCAGTGAAATCAAGAATATCAAGAATAATACACCTTGTTTTAGGACAAATGTCTCAATGTCATTCTCATAAAGAGAAAGGGCAAAATTGCAAGAGATTTCAATGTAAGTGAGAGGATATAACCCTGCAAGTGAAAATTAACCTCAGATATTGCACATAGGCACAAGAAAAACTTCTGAACACTGTCCTCAGAGCAGGGATGTGCACATGCCATTGGCAGCCCTCTCCCTCCCATATCCCCTCCGTTTGCAGCCGTCTCTCTTGCTCTGGTGGCCCTTGGTCAAAGCCCTCTTGACAAGGTCACTCAGTAAGCCAGTCCATTGGGATGTCCTTTCCCTGCAGACTCAGTGTCTCTCATTGTGTCCCAGCCCTTCTTAACCTTCTTCCACCTCAAAGAGGACACTATGATAAAATACAGCGAATCTTTGATTTCACACCCCCATTTTTAATGGTTTAAGAATTACTTGAATATAAAAAAGAGTGCAACATATATGACACTAGCACCATGTGGCTTTACTAAGAGTTTTAAAAGAACATTTCTCATAGCTTTGCACAAGCAGTGCATCTCTATTTTATGCTTTCCCATTCAATTCACATTGCATATGAACCTTCTTTTTTCTAGTTCTCTTCAAAAAAGTATAAAATACATGACCTCTAGAAATGGAATGCAACGAACAGATCTTGCATGTAATATCATTCTTACTCTAAGGTTGAAGAACTATGAGATCATTAAAGCTGAGAACGAATTTTGTCCAGGGCTTTAAGAGCAGTAGTGACTACTATAGCCAGTGTTTAAAAATATAGCTACAAAAATCTGCACAGCCTTTCCCCGCTGTACTCTAAATATGATTTACTATCTGGCAAGGTAACATGGACTTGTTAGAACAAAATAGCAAAATACAAATCAAAACATACCACACACCAGAAAAAAAACCCAAACAAAAAAGCACAAAAAACCCCTACCAACCACAGAAATGCACAGGTCTCCTGGAGAGCAGACTATGCCAGTACTGTTGTAACACATGCATACACAATTAAGAGTGTAATTAAAGGTTATGAAATGTTTTCAATCTCCTTTTAAAAATGCCAGTATGTTTTACATTTTTGTTACATGGAAAATAATAAAATTTAAGTGAAAAAACCAAAACACCACAAATCCTTACAGAAAACCAGATTATTTTTCTCTCATAAAAATAATATCCTAGGAAAACACAACTCAAGCCTCTGTATTTTTAAGTCCCTGGTTTAGTAAAAAGATACAGCCATTGTATTAATGTTCACAATAGGCTTAGGTACTTTGCTGAACAGGAATAGAAGTAAGCATATGTTTTAAATTAATCACATGCATAAGTGTTGTCTTGACCCAGAGCAAAGCAGCAGTTGGCATTAGTGAAAGCAATTTTCTGCAACAAGTTAAATTCAGACTTTAAATTTTAATGCCTCTGATTGACCTTTTCTTTCACTATTTTTATAGCCTACATTATTCTTCATTGTCTAAAATTGTCAATTCATATCAAGTTAATGCCAAAATGTTTGATGCTTTGAAAGTATCTTCTATTTCTTTAAAAGAAAATTATTATTTTAATAATAGTTGAAAGTGTATTATGTTTCCTGAGTCATTGGTGTCATAAATCAAACCCAGAACCCCACTTCTTTTACCAAGTTACATGTAGAAACATGTAATTCCATTCCCAGCCCTCCATATGTGCTTTTGCATAGTTTTTACCTAACCACTGAAAAATGACCATAAAATAAATTATGATGTTGAATTGATGTGCTGTATAATCTGTGAGGAAACTGTCAGTTTTACTCTGACATTTCTCAAGGGATTCCAATGTCACAAACTGCAAGGAGGGTTAGAATTATGGAATTAGCCTTCAAAGCTGATTATTAATGTGTAATGCTTATTTCATTTAAACTGGCATCCCATGGAAGCTGACACATCTAACACCTGAACTTCAGTTACTCGCCCCAGTGATAGAATAACTTATTGCAACCATGGAATATTTGGCATGCTGTCCTAAAAGCTGAAGGTAGAAAATCTCTCTTGGAGGAGTCATTGCTTACATTTTCAGCCACTTTTCAGACAGTTACATGTGTCTGCAAGCATTTATGAGATATACATCCTGCTTTATATCAAAACTAGTGACCTCCTCTCAAAAATTCCACAGAATTGCACTGAAATCCAATTTTTTTATCTACCCCCACTGATAACACTAGATTACATATTTAACCTACAATCCTTATTCATAAATTCCAGATAATGAATGAATACTATGCATATTGTTTAGCATTTTTATTCTAGTCACATAGTTAGCTGTTTTAAACACATTCATGTCATGAGTGTTAAAAGAGATGGGTTTGTCTTTACCATGGATTTAATTCTGGTTCTCAGGGAAATGGTTAACTACATTAGTAGCTTTTTCATTGTGCTGGTAAAATTTTGTGTAGAGTAATGAAAAGTTCTTCCACATCATCCACAAGATTCCAGTACTGGCCACATCTCCCTGGTCTGAGTACCAGTGGCGTTTTACCAGGGGAGGACCAAAACATGAAGTGTAAGTTATGAAGACCTGGTGGGATCATGTCTCCTCCAAGAGTAGAAAAACTTTCAGTTTCCATTGCCTATGTAGGATGAAATGGAGCCACAAACTATAAACCAGGAAGTACGGATAATATAACTTCTTCAAGTATGGTTTCAAAACAATATTGTTCCCAAAATGATCACTTTACCTGAGTATGTTTTTTTCTGTTATCAGTTTTAATTTATTACTTCTTCCTTGTATAGGCACATGCATTTTTATTTTACTGTGGGGAAAAGTAAATAGAAAGCATGAAGACCAGAATAATCTGTCAGTTTTTAACTCTTGGTTTGTCTCTCCACTTACTTCTAAATCTTTATTGAACCAATTCACTGACAAATAGATTAGTTGAGAATCCCAAAAGAGAAAGTATTTCATGAGTAACTTTATTTTTAATACCCAATTAGAGAAAACATAACATTAGATGATTTTTAGAAATATTTCTTGTACATCAAATTTTATGCCATTATGACTCCCAAGTACTTTTTCATTATTTCAGAAAGTTTTTCTTTTCCTTCCTGAGCTCACCTTACTCTTTTTTTATCCACTGTTGATTCAAAATGTTACAGTATTTAGTTTTGAAAAATAATGTATGTAATGTAATGTATGTAATATTTGAAAAGTATGGAATGGGACTGAGATTTCCACACACAGGGAAATATTTCTTCATTGTTTGACATTTACCCAACAGCAGAGGGGAAATAGTTACTACTGATGTGCAATAGTTGCTGATACAGCATAAATTAATATTCCTGCACCATCAGTCTCTACCCAGGACAGTTATTTTCTGCTACATCAGCTTTAACAACTAAATGGCACTAACATACCAGGGTTAGGCCAACAAAGGAGCTTCTGGAGAAGTGATATTATGAATGCTTTGTTACCTCATGAGTTTTAGGTCCATTAGCTAAATTTTTTATGTTTTTTTTCCTTAATTTACCTTATTTTATTTTATTTTATCACTTTTTAATGACTTTTTATGATTTTTTCACTGCAAGTACACATGACACAGATGTCCTGTTTTTCCAGAACTACATTTTGAGTTGCATCCCATTTTTTATAGAAGCTCTCTAACTATTGGGATTCTCTCTTTTTGACCAGAAGTTGCAGCAAAATGACATGTATGATTTAGACTGTTGGGAATGGAATACAGGTACATCAGCTTGTCTGATCTGGGGATTAAGATGTGAATAATGCTTTAAAGTCGAGGGCCTTGTGACAAATTCAAGGTTAAATGTTTTAAATTAAATGCACAGAAAGATTCAATTATTCATCAATTAGTTGGAACTAAGAGCTCTACTACTTTCCACTTTCCTTATATATATTTTTTTTTCTGTCCTTTTAAGCTATTATTTTATTATTATTATTGTCTTTCCAGTTTTTCACCTTCTGCTGCTTTGCTCCTTGTCTTTTTATGTTGTTTCTTTTTTCAGGAGAGCGTAATTGTCTTGAAGTCACCTGAAGAGAAAATTCATTTAGCTTTTAGGGCAATTGTACTTGCTTGAGAAGATTTGTAGGTTGTAGATTATAGAGCTTTTTTCTGTGCCAGTACCAAGTTATTCTAATAAATTCCTGAAAAGTCCAGTCTAATGAAACCCGATTTTTATGACTAAAAAGTCTGTTGGACCTTTTTGATAATGTGTTATGTAAGGGAGAGACTGAGGCAAGTACTTCTAAAAACTCTGGGAGATCTGGCTTCCTGTTGCATGTAATTTTATGCCTCACAAAATATTTGTCTCATATATTAGCAATGTGGACCTGAGATTTAGTTTAATGAACAAGTAGGTTACATTTATCCAATCCACATTTCAGTGGACTTTAGAGTAAAACTTTACACAGAGCTTAAACTACTAAATTATCAAAATATTTGCTAGTCTTGATGGCTGTGTGGCATATTTCTTATCAAGCTTTCATCGCTTTCTCTGTATTTGCCCTTTTTTCTCCCCATCTCTGCGTTCTGTGGCATGCTGTTAATATCTAAATTAAAAATATTGTGCTCTCACTTGATATTTTAATCAGACATTAATGGGCTTTTCTGTGAAAGCTGAGACAAACCTACCATTACAAATGAAAATTTAAATTGTAAATTCTTTCTCAGTCTTTACAGCCTTATACAGACAAATTAAACCAAGTTGCCAATATTTTTTTATACTGATATTCTGTTAAATCCACTGAAGAAATCACATCTGCTCTGAAAACCATAACTGGGGATTCATTCCTAAACATACTTCTATGAAGAAGATATATAAACATCTCAAAGCTATGAAGAGAAGATAACACAGTATGATATATTTAACAACTACTGGGAAAAAAAAAATTGTTTCAAGGGGGAAAACACATTCCATGGTGAGATATCTATTTAATGTTTAGATAATCTGGAGAAGAGATAGAGGAATCTTCCCTCCCTACTCCCACAGAAATGAAATAAATGCAATTTTAGTGCATATCTTTCTGATTCTTTTTGGGCAGTGAACACACAAAGGTGATTTGTAGAAACCCAGAGAATTTTTGCCAGTACATCAGTGAGCAACCATAATTGTGTTTTCTCCCTAATGAAGTCAATCCTTCACAAAGGTATAACAAAGTTAAAGCTTGTCTCTGAGGACTGTTTCTTTGCCTGTAGGGTTTATGGTGTTTTCTGTCATTTTTTTTTAAGGATCATCTGTTTCAACTGGAATCGCACAAATTTGAGAGAGGACGAGGCAGGTGCCCTTTTGACCCCAGTTCTTCCTTCACCTCCATCTTAATTGGTAATGATCTTTATGTGACAAGCTTCACAGTCCTGTCAATCTGTCATTCTGAGTCTCTTTCTTCAGCACACCAAAGTGTTGTCAGCCTTCCATTGCAACCTTCCACATGTCAGACTTAATCCTCATGGTGCTGCCCACATTAATATTACATTCCAGGCAGCATTAACTACAGCAAGGGTGTCTCACTGAAGTGAAATGTTGAATGACATGTGCCATCCTGAAGGTAATAGATTGTTGTGTAATTATGGAAATAATCATTTCCTGCTTTCCTTAAAAGCAAAGAAGCCTGTCTGGTTTAGTCATTTGCAACACTTTTGTTTTCATCTACTGAGATGAATCTGAGCAACAAGCACCCTGTAAAATGTGAATTTAAGTGTATTTATATCAAGCTTTATTGTTCACATAAATTACCATTTTTAAGATTTTTTTTTTTTTTTAATGCTGTCTTCTAACAAAACTATCGCAAACTGGTGATTCTATGTTAGAAAAGTTGATCTTATACTCAAAAGATATAAAAGTAGAATTCAGTCAGTCCTGCAGTGCCAGGAAGCTGTACTGAGAGTGCTCTTCTGTGCCTTGCTGGGAAGTGTATCACTATAGGACTGGGATCTTCGAAGCTGTGATATAGCAAACCATATGGGTTTTACTCAAATATGTTTGCTTAAAACATTTTGTGAGATGAAGCAAAGACAGTCTTGGCACTATTGACTAAGTGTACATTGACTAAAAATAGCCTGGAACAGCAGGTAAAGGGTAAAAGCTAGATGGAGTTAGGGAGTAGCAATGATTTCTGGGTTTAGAAAACATAAACAAAACCCAAGCATTCAAAAGGACTATCCATTAAAAGAAAGAGCTAGAGAAAAGAGGCTAAAGATTAAATAATTTTTATATTTTTCAGGGATTAAAAAAGAGGATTTTAGGGCCCTTTTGATGTTTACATTTGTCTCTGCATCTTCCAGTCTGGGAGATAAATTCTCTGGTGATTAACTACAATGGTACGGCTCATCCATGGTGGTGATGAACTATTGCTCATGAGTGACAGATGTATTTTTACATGCTATGTTTATTTGTTCCCTTACATTAAGAAATTAATTACAAGAAGAATCTTCAGCAGTAATGTAAAATGTAAATGTAAATGTAAAATCTTTCCCATTGCAGCAATTCATCAAAATATTCTTCATTGTCATTAAAAAAAGAAAGTAAATTAGAGCTTTAATTCTTAAGAGTTAGTGGGTTAAGAAGTCATAGAAGGATCAGAAAAACACACTATATTTTGCCTGACCTTCCAAAGTCCATGAAGCACAGATTGTCACGCTTTTATTCAACCCTTATTTCTAAATTGTTTCTACACTTTTTGACAAATTCCAGTCTCAGCTTAGCTTGGGAACAAAGACTCATGGAATTGCTGTAGGCCTGAAACCTCATGGTCTAATCTTGAAGTCCTTCTCAACCTTTCCTCAGATAGAACTAAGTAAATAAATTAACCTGATCATGTTCCTACTGTGAGATCAATGTGAATTTTATTTGCTTAAATGGAAGCCAGATTGTCCCACTGAGCTTTAAGAGTTTGCCTGAATTATGGGAGGTCCTATGGATCCTCATATTTTTATCTGAAGGAGAAAACAATTAAATAAGCCCTTCCCTGATAAGGGGAGATTAGATTCTTGGAGGTCCACTGACAAACACTTATAAAATCATTCTGACAAAGCTAAAAATTCTGTAATGTAGCAAGATTAACAGGAGAAAATAATTTTTTTATCAGATCACTGATACACCAAAAGACAGACTAACTTTCACCCCTTCATCAAAACCAGCAAAGTATTTAGAGGCCATTTTTCTAGCCATCCATTAGGAAATTCTATAATTTCAAGTTATCGTGCAATGATATTTTAAAAGCATAACAAAATTCTTCAAAGACTTTATTATTTTATTTATTTTTTCGTATTTGTAACTAATGGAGTTGAAACACTTCCAGCACTTAGGAAGAATATCATCAGCAAATTTGAATTTCCATGTATTCTTTTTTATTCTACCAATTTCTACTAACCAGAGACACAGAGTTCACAGAATAAAATGCTGCACCTTAGACTCCAAGATGTATGTCCTTTATCTCTGCAGGTAGCCAGTAGAAAAGGTTAGAAGACCTAGATGCAATCACAGTGAATAATAATCTTTTAACTGACATTTGAGAATGAGACAGACTTGTAATGCCAAATGCACTGAGAAGGAAGGGATGCTCCTTTATTCAGACAAGCACTGAGTTCAGCTCATGATGGCCATTACTCCGTGACAGGAGATGATAACTACACCATGCACCCTCCAGGACTGGTCTTCCAGTCCTTCCTCCAATGCTTGGAAGTTTAATTCTTCTTCATGCACTTCAGTTTTCTTAGAAAGTGAAATCTGCTCCTGGTATGAAGTCAGAATGATCTTGGAGGCTGCACCCCAGAGTTGTCTCCACTCTGTGGCACAGGTTCAGCCAATGTGCATGTCCTTGAAAAGGTTTAATGCAAACCTGTTAGCAAAGTACACCCCAGCACCTTCTCCCTCCTAAGGAAACCATTCAAAACCTGCTCCCACCTCTGCCCCTCACATTAACACAGCGCCTACACGAGCATCACCATTGACTAACAGAGAGGGTTAGGTGAACAAGAAAACTTTACATACCTCTCATAAAGATTTAAAAGCTTTTAAAATCTTGATCTTGAAAGATCATTTGCACCATAACTAATTAGGACCAGATTTAGCTGGATTAATTTAGGAAGAAAGATAATCACTTGTTCTGCATCTCTTTATGTATTTCAACACAAGAGTTAAAATACCCACTTCAAGAAAACAACAGTTCGTGACTTGGCTTGAAAATGAAATATCTGTGCTGTTGTAAGCATTATTGTAGGTTATCTGACCCACTGGTGAAGTAGCTTTTGATGAATTCCTCAATATATGAACAATCAATTAATTTACTGCCAGCATCAGGAAACAGAATGGAAGTTGGATGGAAGACAGGCTGAATAAAATGTTTATGTTGAGCTCAATGGTATATAAAACTTTTGGACTTTTATTCCTAATGAACTCCTCCATCTGCTTTCAATAGCCAAAACTATTTTTGATGCCAGATTTTGCACACTGATTAACTTAGACCACACTAGCTCTTGAAAGATGAGAAATTAGTTTATGTCCATATATTCTTACCTGCAATATAGCAGAAGTGGTGAAAAACCTAAACTACATCTGAATAGGTGAATATCCAGGGAATCCATTAAAAAAATATTTTCTGCTTTTACGGTTTTAAAAGTTAGGTATTTATGTATTTTCTTTTACTCTAGACAAAAATACATTTTGTCTCAAAACAAAAGACAAAATACTTGAGTGACAGACAGAAAATACAAATATACGGAGGTAGTAGTTTACAGTTAAACAATAGGTTGGGCGCTTTTTTAATTTGCTGTTTTCATACTGCCAAAAGTATCATTTGCTAAAATGTGAATTAGTCTTTTGATTTTAGTTGTCATGTGAGTAATAACTGACTGACAGTCAAAGAAATGCATGAAAGGTGCAGCTTATGTTCTACTCATTATGTTGTAATCCTTTATTCATAACATAAATTTTCCATTTTACACAAAAAAAAGACTACTGATGAATAATAGCTTGTGTTTGAATTACCTTCCAATTTGAAGCAGGTACACAAAACATGCCACCTTTAAGGTGGTAGCAGCCTATTAATAGAAATCTTTTGTATGAGTAATTTAATTTAAATGCTTCAATCTCTTTTGCTTTGGGGTTGTCACCTAGGAATTTTGAAGGGTTTAGAAGAAAAAGTTTGTATTTTAATTTGTGAATATTTGGCTTTGAATAAAGGACAAAAGTAAAGGAATTTTTAAATGGTCACAGTTGAATTTTGATGTATTTGTTCACTTGAAAAGAATGCTAGCTAAAAGTATGTGCGTATCACTTGAGCTAAAACTGGTCTTTGAGGTCCATGGGAGTTTTTTGTTTGCTTAAATAAAGAAAGAAGAAACTTTTTATTCTTTTTAGAACATGATTAACCAGGCTGTTAACCTGATTAACCAAACTTAAATTTTAGCAATTTAACGTGAAGCTGAGGTTAGACTGGAAGAGGGGAGGAGCAGTGAAGGTCTCTGAAGTTCTCAGCTGATTTTCACTGAGTAGAGGTTAATCAGTGTGATGTGCAGCAGTATAAAACCCTGCAGCCAAGACAGGAGTGAATCAATATGTGATAGTAGCTTTTCAAGGGAGGAAAAAAGTAGAAATATTTCCAGAATTCTTCAAGCCTCAACCTTAGGTTATCTCTAAATCTGGAATTGGTCAGCACCTGTAAAAACCTAGCAGTGTTCAAAATTTGTAACTTGCATTTAAACAGAAGACTATTGGAAAGGACAAGAGAAGATCCTCTTAGAGTCACAAGTGCAAAGCATATCAGAATCGTGTTGAATGTTTTCGTGCTGAGATACTTGACAGTCACACTTGTTAGTACTGTCCCTTCGCTGTTCTTAGGTGAAGTGACCTGTCTGTTCACACAGGATACTTATATTTAGTTTACTAATGGTTCAGGGTAAAAATCAGATTTAATTTATGTATCTGTAAAATATTTTTCATGGAACAATATCCATCCAGGGCTGGAACTTCCATTTTCTCCCCTCAGGATCTCAGAGGTACAATTAGTGATAACTTCTTCAGTATATGGTAGAATGCCATACCAGCAGGTTGGTTATTTAAACCACCATTTTATACCTATGTCAAACAAAAGGAATAGACTCCATATCCAAACTTCTGAACATCTGGACTTACAGATGTCAGTCCTGATCATTGGTAATATGTGATGAATCATTTACCCTGCTCTGATGCATTTTCCAAGATTCATTATAGTGTTGAAAAGATAAAATATCCCATTTTGCATTACACATCACCAAAACTAAAAAGAACACCAGCCAATCTGATGAAGTTTTCCAACAGAATTCCCAAAGGGGAATATATGACTAACATAAGTCATTAATTAGGGTTGTGAAGATTGTTTGGAACATTGTAAAGACACTGGCAAATTCTACAGTTTAAGCTGCTCTGTGCTGTTTAAAAAATAAAGTTCTCTATTAGTTTTGGGCAACCTTAACTTCTACAGATGCTATAATTTAAATTTAATTTTTACTTCATTTACTAATATTTTACTCTAAATTACAACCAGGTATTTCCAGGGCAATATCCATTCTGTATATGATGAAGCCTAAGGCAAAACTGTTCTCAGCTCCAGCTCAGCTGAGGTGCCTGAACCAGTCCCAGCTACCAAACTATTAACTTTTCAGAATAATCATTCATAATTATGCCACCATTCAATTCATATGTCTCTCTTAAAAGAAACAAAATTCACACTTTGAGGGACACCTACAGACAAAATTCTTGCTTTCTGCTATAATCTTTTTTGAATGCCAGCAAACGTTATTTGGATGTATCAGTCATGTTTATTTTGATTAAGCAGCAGGAAGATGTGTCACTGAAGCCTCCACTCAGATTAGCCTTTAACTGGAAATAATTTATCTCCCTCTCCTTGTGCAGTTTAATTCCTTCTGTGCTATTTTCTAGCATAAGGATGCCACCTAGTGACAACAGCTGCCTGCTTCTCAAATTGGGCCTAAGTCCACAATGATATGAAATAAATTATTGTTAATACTTGATCAGTTAAGGGAATAGTGTCCATACAAAATGGAAAGGTAGAATTATTGATGGAATTTTACCAAGGTAAAATCTATCCAATATCACAATTTTAGATGGGTCAGAGATAGGCTGGATTTTTGAACATATTAAATTGTACCAATATACATACTGACTTTTCAACAGTGTCTGTTAATCAGTGTATTATTTCTAATTTTTCTGATGCTTGTTTAATTTGTGAATACCATCTAAATCCTTTGAAAATGAGACCCATTTTATGTTTCCATAAATTTTTCAAGAAATATTCATCACCAGTTGTGGAGGATGGATGAAATCTCAGGTTCTGTCCCTATGCTGGTAAATATTTCAATGCTATGAAAACAAGTTATTGATGGACCAGAGGAAAAAAGTCCCTTTTTTTCTGCCCACTGAACATGGAATCCCCTCAGCCAGAAA
Organism: Corvus hawaiiensis; assembly: GCF_020740725.1. NCBI lineage: Eukaryota > Metazoa > Chordata > Aves > Passeriformes > Corvidae > Corvus > Corvus hawaiiensis. The sequence continues at coordinate 71,013,569 of NC_063216.1, read as the reverse complement.
TTTATTCCCAAACTGCAGTTATTCCAGGTGAAGTGAAACAATTCCAGTAGGCTGACTGGAAAACCCCCTCAGCCTAATAAAACTTGTGCTTGTTTAAAGCAATAATTTCTAAGGTAGCAGGTACTGCTTCTTGTCTCTCCAGGGGAGATAACTGCATCCAGCCCTCCAGTGTTTTCAGTACGACTCTCTTTTCAGCCATGTTTTCCACAAAGCTAAATTTCATAATTATGCTCAGGAAAGGCTCCTGTGTTTGAGTTCCAGTCTATGGATTCAGTTATGGTTTAGCTTTGAGCTGTAACCATGTAGTGTAGCCCAAATCAGTAGATCGGTGCAGCTAACAGCATTCTTATCCCTAGCATTGCGTTGTCTGAAAACTGTTGCTGCATTTTCATATGATTTTCTTGCTCCTGTTATATCTAGCTCCTCATAAACCCACCATGTCCCTTCCAGTTCTAGAACCAGGAAATTTGGTGCTTCTCATTAGCAAAACCAGGGCACATCTGGAACTTCTCAGCAGCCAATCACTGGTCAGGGTCTTAGCACTGGTGAAGATTTGGGTACCATCACATTGTCCCCAGAGCCAGGCACTAACTGGACCACAGTGAGATCTTTGAACTGAGGTGCCCAATGTGTCAGATGTTATTGTGGCAGATGTGGATAGATGTTAATGTAACACCTTCATGTTCCATGTGTGAATCTGTCTTGTCCAAGACAGTTTTGAAAATGAGACCACTATGCATGAAATTTAAAATTCTTGTCCTCACGCTGCTCCAGTTGCAAATTCTGGACTGCTGGTAGGAACGACATCCAAGTGCACTTCAGACTGTATTAAACTACTGACTCACCTTCTCCCTTTGAGCAAATACTAAGGACACATATTTACAATGAAGTTCCTATCACGTGCAATGAAATTAATTATAGAGTATTACCAAGTTGTTTCATTTTGGGTTTTTTTTTAATGTCTGGTCTGCAGGTGGTGAACTTTTTACTGGTCTCTACAGCGACTACTGGGGAAGAGATGCTGCTCTGTTTCGCTCCATGAACCGCATGGCCCATCTTCGCACTGAGCCTGACAATGAGCGCCTGCTGAAAGGTATGAGAAGGACAAGGAGCTAAAACCAGAGGTGTTTCACATGACTGGACAATTCCTGGTTTGCACGGGATTGGAGATTGCTATGCAAATATTAGTGTTGAGTTTTAGCCTAATTCAAATTAAAGTATATAAAACACAGAGAATGGGACTGGAAAATAATCTTTTGCAAAAATACAAAGGAATATTAATTTGTCAATTGGAGGTATAAAAATACTTCAACATTAATGTATTCCACATGTTCTATAAATACCCACCAAATAAAAAAACGTTTTTTACTATTTCTATCAACTCAGTTGTGCTTTGGTAGCTCTCTGACTCACAGACCCCTTACCTCTTGTTTTATTTTTTAGTTTCTATCAGCTGATTTTAAGGCTTGAAAAAATAAGACAGTATTTTAATAACTGGACTCAAATAATTTTTGGTTTTTTTTAAAGAACCAAAATTCGTTGGCTCATACATGATTCCTGACAATGAAGACCACGATGATAACAAAGTATATTTCTTCTTTACTGAAAAAGCTTTAGAAGCTGAGACAAGCACTCACGCCATATATACCAGAGTGGGACGTGTATGTGCGGTAAGATCCTTTCTCTGATTGTGCAGATAAGAAACTAGAACAAATGATGAATTGTCCAGCAAATTATTTTCACAGACAGACTGAAGTTTTACGGGAAGGACCAGAAAAATCATGAGGAAAGGCTTTGCTTCCCTCTACTGCTCTGTTCAGTTATCCATTTCCCACTCACACCATCCTCCTGGTGTGTTGATCTCATCTCTTTTTGGCTCCCTGCCCCACACAGAGGAATGAGGCAGTTGCTGGCAAGGAGCACTGTTAACATATGATCTCCCAGCTGCCCATATTGGTGCTCTCTAAACACTGATGAATTTTGGGTGCATTCCTTTTCTAGTAATCAATTACTGTAAGGCTGACAAGAGGAACTCTCCCATTCCCACTGGGACTTCATCTGCCTGATTAAAGGAAGGAAAGAGAAAGTTCTTTCAAGATCTGATTTTGTTTAAAAAAAAGTTTGTATTCCCCCTGTATACCCCCCCCTCCCCTCCCCCCAATGTAGGGGATACATTCCTAAAACTACTGGGCAAAGAGCAAGATACAAGTTAATTATTTTCCGTCACCTGGATGTGTGGTATTCATCACATATGCTCACCAGAATACTGCTCCTTAAACTTTCTTGGGTATTCATGTATAACTTAAAAACATCTGATGTATGCAAACTCCCAATATGCAGCCTCAGACATTAATGTTCACAAAGCCACTTGGCTTTCTGGATTCCAGTCTGCATCAAGATCCAAACTGAAATTCTTTGACTTATGTTCTGAATATATGCCTGAATAGATTATTTTAATAGTTCCCTCTACTCTGCAATATATCCACCGGGAAGTCTTATCTCTAGCCATGGGTTAAAACAAAATCCCACTGACCTTTCTCTTCCACTTCTCCAAAATGTATCTGGCCATTAACTTCACAGCTGTATGTCAGAATTCAGATTTGATTTAGTGAATACAAAAAAAATCTAGCTGGTGATTCAAGGACTGGCTTTTTTCCCCCGGCTTTTACATTTTCATCTGAGCTGTAACAGGTTTTGCAACACAGAGTCATCTACTCCTCATAGTTCTACTTTTCTGAGGAAAACAGATCTGTTTGTGAGACGAGTTTTGCAAGCCTATTGCAGAGCCTTCAACAGCCAGTTACACGGGTCTTGAATATAAGGCCACAGATTGAGAATGTTACCTAAAGGTTACAAAACCTGATTGCTAAGTAGTACTAAATGTTCCCTTTTCTTGAAAGTCACAACTGTTGCAAGAGCAAGAAAAAGGTGAGACAGCCATAGCGAGGCAGGTGTTGTCTAAAGTTGTTGAGAATTTGTTAGAAAACCATGTAAATAATTACCTCAGACTTGCCCCATCTGCACCAGCTCTATAGATAGATTCAGGGCTTCAGTTTCCAAATGCATTGAATTAAAGCTGCACTGAGCTCTTAAAGCAAAGCTAAAGTTCAGTAACACACTCAGTATATCTAGTTTGCAAAAATGACCAATAAAAAAAAGCTTTACAACAGCTGTATAGCTAAAACTATCCAGGGATATGGCACAGAATTAAAAAATTCTTATGAAACCACAGATCTTAATGAGACCTGGACTTGATCAGCACAATCCTACTTGAAAACTGACTCCAGAGAAATAATACTAGTAATAGACATATGGTTTGAAAATGGATGCTTTTGACATTAGAGGATACAATGAGCAGCTAATTCATCAGAGAAGTTTGTGCTTCCAGACTTACTCATTCAAATTACCATGGGCATTTGTTTCTCTCTAAACAGAATGACATGGGAGGCCAGCGAATGCTCGTCAATAAATGGACCACTTTCCTCAAAACCAGGCTAGTTTGTTCTGTGCCTGGGAGAAACGGAATTGATACACATTTTGATGAATTAGGTAAATATCCTAGATGGTAACAAACTTGAAACCATGGAAAAAACATCTAACTTCATGATAACACATTTTACAGCCAAATATTGCACTTGTATTCATTATCAGGGAATGGTGGTTAGCATTGTTTCCAATGTATATGAAGTTGGAATATATATGGAGTTCACTATCACCAATTACTCCTTTATGCATTGCATTGTTTTTAAAGATTGTTTTAAAATCTGCATAAAATTAAATAGAATAAATGAGTCAAATATGATTATGCTTTTAACAACCAATGAATTTTCTTTTGGGGGGGCTGAGAAAAGTAGTTTTTTAACAATAACATGGCATTTAAATTTTACAGAGGATGTGTTTTTGCTGCAAACTCGTGATAACAAAAATCCAGTGATATTTGGCCTCTTCAACACTACAAGGTAAACAACTAGAAGAAATAATAGCAGCCATAGAGGAATGTTTGAGCAGTCTATTAAAAAGATAGAAGCTGGATGATACCTATCCCTTAGCAAATATATAGTAAACAGTTGAATCTCAGTTCTCTATTCACAGTGGGCTTCCTTGCTAATGTAAAAACTTCTCCATAACACTCAGGGGCCTGAAGTGTCATTCTGTGATTCAGCATATCTGGATCACAAATTAATTAAATGTTTCTCAGCTTGACAATTTCCTGTGTCAAAGTATATGCACTCCTGCATGCTTATAAGAACAGCATCTCAGAGCCACCTGTCTTCCTTCAAGAGCTCCACTGTAATTCAAGGTTAAGTAGATAGCAGCTTAAATTCCTACTGACTTCTTAGTGAAGCCTAAAGTACCAGATGCGTTGTTGCTGGTGGCCTCCTTTTCCTTTTCCACTGCAGCCTAGTTCGAGTGCAAGCACACAGTACTCTCAGCTTAGTTTAGGATGTAACTGCTAGAAAAGAGCACCTGTGCTTTTGCCATTTTCTCCTGATTTATTATTTTTATTAGTAACAGAAGGCAGATCTGCTCCTCTAGGATTGCAGACACCTGACATTTCCTACTGGCTCTCGATGCCAGCAGAGAAAGGTGGGCACCTAATTAAAATTATCTGGATCAACTTCTGCAGTCTTCAGAAATAATTTCTTTGTAGAGAACATTGATCCTTCTTTAAAAAAAATTAAAAAAACAAATTCTTTTATGGAACAAAATAAAAAAAATATTAGAATAAAATGTAAAAATAAAATAGAAACTTTTATCTGGATTGTTCTACATAAAGTGATCTGTTCTAACTAATAATACCAACTAACATTCCCACTCAATACAAAAAGGACTCATTTTAGGATTGTTCACTTTAGTCAGCATTGGTTGGTTCCCATCTTTCCAAGCAAAAACAGTAGGAAAAATTTTGGAGGAGAAAAATGATTAACTATTTAGGTCACTAATCAAAGACATACAGGATCTGAGTTCAGACTGTTGTGCTTCCTCTGTGTTTCTAAACAAGTAATTTAGAGTTTGTGTACACCATCATCAGATTTTGGCATAACAACACAGAGCTTCCTTGGAGAAATTTTATGAATATAAACACATTAAAGACTTTTAAAGAACATTGGATGCAGTATTTATAAGAAAAAGCATATAGGAAAGAATAAGCAGTGTTTTCTCCCTGAATACTCTTGAAATGTGACTTGGTTTTAATTACATTATAATTCCAGTATTATATGGACAGAATGTGACATACTGCTTTAATAATGTCTTTAAATTTTACTTCATAGCAATATATTTAGAGGATATGCTATATGTGTTTACCACATGGCAAGCGTCCGAGCAGCTTTCAATGGACCATATGCTCATAAAGAAGGACCTGAATACCACTGGGCTCTCTATGAAAGAAAAGTACCTTATCCTAGACCTGGTTCAGTAAGTACAATCTATTTTCCACTGCTTTGCTATGTAAAAGACTTTGGAAAGAAAAAGCAGACTGCTGCTAATGCAAAATCTTCCCGACTTCACAGTGCAGGATATAGTCCTTTGAATATCTACATACTTCAGCTACTCCTGGAGAAGTGTGGAGTGGCTCAGCAATAGGTTTAATCAAGTACTAGAACCATACATTTTCCAGAGGAAAATAGTGGGATCAAGTATATACAATTTTTCAAAATCCTGTTGGGACATGATTTTATCAACTTTGTGTAAGGGTTCTAAGGTCTCAAAATTAGGACCCCAGGCAAAAGGGATAGAAAGAGGCAGCTCTAGAAGGTGGGTCAGATGCTGTATTCAGAAACAGTAAGTGCATTACCTGTGAAGGAGCCTCACTTTCTTTCTTTTGTGTGGTGAAACTGGGACATTTAACAAGTGTAAAAGGAAGAAAAGAAGAGAAAAAAACAAAACAAAACAAAAGAGAATCCACTATTTTTATGTCAGGTGATTCTCATTCCTTTTTCCCACCTCATTTTCCAAAAGGATCAAATTTAAATACTTCTGTAATTTAGATCAATGCACAGGTTAGAAATGAGACATATTTTAATAAAAGTAACTAATCAGAATAAATGCATTTGTAGACAAGGAGCGAATTCTCCATCATTCAAAGCCCTTTGCTCAAGATTGGTTCTTTCTGGAAGCAATGGTCTGGTACCCTCACAATTCACTGATTTCCTTTCAGACATCACAGAGTAAGATTTTACTACCCTTCAGTCAGGTTCCTGAGCTTATCAACATTCTTGTTCTGTACCCTTTACAAAGAATATAAAAATATTAAAACAACACTGTAAAAAACCAAACTCAGAAAAATCATTCACACTTTTTATTAATTTTCACACAAGTTTCTTTATAAAAATAATTATTTTTCAATGATGATTAATGGAAGGAAAGAAACAAGAAATATTTTGGAAATGCAATTAGATGGGAATTAGTGTAGTGAGCATTCAGCAACTACAGAGGTGCTGTCATGTAGAGAGTTGTTCCTGTCTGGTACTTAGATTTCTGGAGGAAATCACAAATTCATGATCTAAGTAACAAGTAATTAACTTCTACAAGGGATTCCTAATTCTTATGTTGTTTTCTCAAGGACATCACAAGTAATCTTCACCTCAAGCCGTTTTCCCATTTCAGTGTCTTTTTAGGTGTTTCTGCAGTTTCTGTGCCAGGGCTCTCACATCCCCACTCAAGGGGTGAGGAGCGCACCTGCTGGTGCAGGTTGAAGGTGCTCTTTGCATTGCAGGGCCTGTCACCATCTCACAGAACAGGCACAGTCAGGGCTTCCAGAAGGAGGCAGGCAATGCCAGGCTAACTCAGGGAAGTAAAACATCCAGGAATTATTTTTTGCCCTATTTTTTGGGATTACAACTACCTAACCACCCATGGCAATTGTCACGTGCTGCAAAGCTGCTTTTGTTTACACTCATGAAGGTCTATCCCTTGTCATTGGGCAGATTTCTAACTCTGAGCAAAGACATTTCTAACAGCTGCTTGTCTAAATCCACCCCCCTCCTCCCCGCCGAAGTTTCTACACTTCACCTCTTAATCTCCTCTCAGGCTAGGGGCTCACTCTCTTGATATTAAAGGTGGAATAAACAGTTGCTGGATGTTCCTTTCAGTGCTGTTTTCCCTTTGATAATTGAATCAGTATTCCCCTTTATACTAAAAACAATCATTTCCAGAAATAAGCATTGCATACAATTCATTTATCACCAGATCACAGGAATGAGAGGTGTGTTATCTTATCTACTCCATTCCATTGAAGTTTTTCTCCTTGTAGTGTGATTTCAAATGAATGTCCTTTCTCATTTAAAATTAATCATTTAAGATTAATATTTTTCTCTACTTCTCTTGGGGTTACAGATGTAAGTCAAAATGTAGAAGGAATTGTTCAAAAAAAGAGATTATCTAGGATTTAAACATTATGGATATGATTTGAACATCTTGGCCAATGAAGTACCCCTGTAGCACTACTGACATCAATACCAAATACTTTTTTGTTTGTTTGACTCCAATTGAAGTCATTAGTATTGAGTCAGGATAGAAAGACAGGTAAATAAATTATAGCATTTTGGGAAAAATGGTTGAATTCAAAGGAATTGTTAGTTTCATATTTGATATTTTGTATATCAAATGTATGGGTTTTGCACTTTTACCAAATAATGAGACAGTACCATGCATGGATTGCAGAATGGCTTTACATTTTGCAAAGGTGGTACAATCCAAGTTCTTTAAGTGGTATTCATTTTTTTCCAGGCAGTAGAACACCTCACATATGTTATTTGGACTAGCATTAAACACAGGCATGAATTCAGTATTAATGACTGCAGTTATTACATTGGTATCTCCTAGCACTGAAGATTAAATGGTGTCTTTTTGGCAAGAAGGAGAGAGCACAGCACCAGCACTTCGGCAAGGTTGGCAATGATTTTTAGAGAGGCTGCCCTAAGTTCCACTTGCTTTCAATGCTTCTCTTCCTTGGCCACGTTTGGGTCAGACTAGAGTGTCACCTCCCCAAAAAAGCAAGGCATAGGAACTGAAAAAGGAGCAGAAGAGTGCAAGTAATTTCCCAATATCAGGGGAAAATTAGCTGAGGAAGCAGTTCTCTCCTGGGTGCTAATAGATTTAACCGTGGTTTTCTTTATATGTTGCAGAGCTCATCAGAGGCTGAAGTAAATGGCTCTGCCAGCTAACAGAACATTAACTGATTCATTTTTAGCTACTCATTTAGGGCAGAGTTTAGAGGTCTTTTCAATGTTTATTCAGTAGCATGAAGAAAAATTGTGTAGCGGGCTGCAGCCAAGTGTTAGGTTTCACACTCCAAAGAATGTGCAGCATGTTGGTAAACTAAATCCCACTACCTTTCCCATTACAGGAGTGACACTGACAAGAGGCCAAAAATAACCTAATGGGCATCTCTGAGAATCAGCACTCATTGATGTTAGGTATTGAATGAGTAAAGAATAAGTCTATAAGGAATGAGAGTAGAGCTTAAAGCTAAATAAACAGAAAGCCACTGTTAAGAGTCACATAGGTTCTGACAGACTCCACAATCCTCTGCCATAATCTCTGCTGGTTCTTTTAGTTCATTTAGGCTGTTTTGCTTCTGGAAATGACATCAGCTACATCAAAAGTGGTGTTGGTAGACTTCAGAGACAGCTGCCTCTACTGTTTTCTTTCTAGACTACTTGATTTTATTTAATTAAAATGAAAAGCCTGTGAATGATTATTTTTATTAAATCTCTCCAGGACCAGAACTTTGCAAAGGGAACCTGGCAATGCCTATGCACTTGATATGCAGTGCAGTGCATGGGAAGCACAGGCTTAGCCTGTCTTCATGCTCCAGCTCTGTCTCTTTATTGCAAACAGCTGGTGAAATTCCATCACTAGGTTGATTAGACAATTACTTTCAAGTCAACACTGAACAAATACTTTCCTGTAGCTAAGCCCAAAAAGTGGAAACAAACATTGCCCCAGCTGACAAGTGCAGGAGTTTGTTATTGTCGATTACAGCTGACCACAAGTTTAAAATTACTGTTTTCAGTAAACATAAGGAGTATTTTATTTCGTTTTATTGATCGAAAAATCCAATTTAAATAGAGAAAGGCTGCTACTGTGGCTTTGCTTGAAATGCTTCTTAAAACCACACTGTCTTATGAATATTTGCAGAAAGTAAATGGTTACTGAGATATTTCCAGCTTGATCATAACTGGTTTCAATTAGACATCATGAAGCAAATTGGAAATGTAGGATCTATGTTCAGTTGGGAAACACTATCTCGCTCACAAAGCATCCTAAAATTAACTTCTCTCTTTAACGCATTAAATTATCTCTAATTGCATATTTGACTGAAGGAGTAAGGCTCTTTTAATCAGTCATTGACATAAAGTTTATTTGCTTTGCAAACTGGTAGATTGATCAATGCAAACATTGGTATTTGAAGCTAAACTGTGATATATAATACTGTCATCTAGAGTCAGGAATTAGAATCAAACATAATACTGTTAGAATGCCTAAAATCAAGAATTACTGTTGCTGATGGCATAATTTTTAAGTGTGTTTAGTTTCTTATGGTAATATATTTTGCAATCAAAAAATAATAAGACTAGAGATTGATTTCAAGCATTAGTGTTCTGCTGATTTTGCATGGCTGTTTCTCTACTGGGATAGAAAACCCTTTGCTTCTCACTATGTCAATGGCCATTTCGATTACATCTTCAATATGAATTTGGGGAAGACATAAGCACTATGGCTTTTGTCAAAATCTAGAAGTGTTACTCTTTATTCTGCTCTTAGTATGCCAAAAGGGAGGAACTTCTTTCTAAACATGACAGTGTCAAGGCACTGTTCAGCATTTCCTTTCTTCTCATGATTAATAATCCACACAGGCATAAAGAACAGAGTTCACTGTCCCAATTCCCACTGGGGTCTTCTGTGCTTGGTTTTCTGTAGACTTGTCTTTATCCCTAAAAACAAGACCCTCTTCTGACAATTTCTTGGGCAAACCTTCAGGATAATCTGTGTTCTATGTTTTTGCAGTGTGCCAGCAAGGTGAACGGTGGGCTGTACACTACCACTAAAGACTATCCTGATGAAGCTGTCCATTTTGCCAGGAGTCATCCACTGATGTATCAGCCCATCAGGCCTGTTCATAAGAAACCAATATTAGTTAAAACAGATGGAAAGTACAATCTTAAACAAATAGCAGTGGACAGAGTGGAAGCTGAAGATGGGCAATATGATGTTTTGTTCATTGGCACAGGTAAATACAGAAAACAAGAAAGAATTTTTACATTTACAATTTAGTAAGTTGTTTTGTTGGTTTTTTTCTCCAGGATGAAGCAAATCAATACAGCATTCCTTTTTAACAATTTTTCCTTTCATGCCTGTGCCAGTCTTCACCTTACAGAGGATGTTAGTCATTCTAACATGTGCTTCATTGTGATGCTAACATTATATAGGAAAGTAATTGTAGGGATACCTTTAAAGACTAGCAAGATAAACAATTATAGGATTCCATTTTAATTTCTTTTCTTTTCAAAAAAGAACATTAAAAAAAAATTGCAGGACAACCAGCCTTATTTTTTAAACTTCAGAACACAGTGATGTAGCTGAGCTGAGACTTGGAGACGTGAGAGAAACAAAGGTGACATGATTTCTAAAAATATCAGTTCTAGTTATTGGCTTTATTCCACAGTTTCTCTTCCTCAGTTCTGAAGACAACAAGTCTAGCTGATACCATTAAAAAAAAACCTGCCAGCTTCCAGATTTGGGTTAAAGCACAGCTCAAGCAAGGAAGGAGGAAATGCCCAATTTTAAAAAACCCAAAACTGTTAGAATTTCCTGCCAAGTTTTCTTGTCTTTCTTCTGTGCCATTTTATTAAAATATAGAGAGCTTGTTTAACAAGAATTTTTAAACATCTTCCTAACAAACACAATTAAGGCAAAATATAACATACAGCTGCACTAAGTCTAAGAAAGCAGAGAAAAAATAAATACCCTAATGGTATTTGAAAAATAATAAAAAAAAATAATAAAACAAGATGAAATGCTGGACCTAGACAAGACTTAAGTTACATCTAATATGTCTGGGAAAAAAAAAAAAACCAACCAAGGATTCTTACATTCACATTTAATCAGTCTAACAACAGGAGTGGTATCACAAACCATTTTGACCATTTTGTCTAGGAAAGAAGTTCCAGTGAATTATTTTTACTAATGAAATTCCTCTGGTAAGTACATTTCAGTGTTGAGAACATTCAAAAAAAGCATGTTCATAGAATAGCAAAGTCTTATTTATATTAGTTTTGTTTTCTAAGGTTTTGAATGCCTCAGTATGGTCTGGGTAAAGGACTTACTGTGGTCTGTAAAACCCTGTACAATGTGTCACTTATTTCTGTACAGCAGATTGTACAGTGGCTCCTACATTCTTTATATTTTCTCCTTGAATTTCTGATTGAGACTGCATCAGATATTCTTGTACACAAGTCTTATGTTCATCAAAGTTGAATCCAAAGGGGCTTAAGTGTGTGCTTTAGACCTGTGCAAGATTGGCCCCCCCCAAGTGTTCTCAAGCTGTCTGATCTCAGGTGATATGAAATTCCAGCAAAAGAATTTGGGTTTTAGAAACTCTGAAATGAAACTTGCAATCACTACTCCAGCAAAGCTCCCATCAGAAAACTCATGGCTTCTTTGGACAATATAATGTTAAGAAAGGGTTGATATATCTTTTTTAATCCCAGTCCAACACCTGTTGTGCAACATAAGTAAGCAGCATCTTAAAGTTGAGAAAGTTTCCTTAGGGTAGCAGTGCAGGTTAGAAAGGTTCATCAAAGGCAAAGCCTGAACATCAGAGCTTTTACATGTCTGTCAGCAGGATTTGAAGAGAGACTTACTTATAAAAATCAGAGCTTGGAATACAAATTTTTTCACTGTTCTACTGCAAAATGGTTGCCTTTGATTACATATTCTCTTTGAAAAATGGTGTATGACCCCAGTTTAATGGTTCCTCTTTTTGTTTCAGCCTTTTGATCTTTTGCTGAACATTTTCCCCAGTGCTTCCCTGCTTAATATTTCCCGTGTAAATCAAAGATGACTGAAAGTAAGAGAAGAAAGGAAGTGATATTTGCCATTGTTGATGACAGATTTTCAGATTAAGGACAGCAAGGCTTTCCTATTAATAGCCAGCAAGGAAAAACCAAAGTGGTGGAAGACCAGATGTTATTTGTGTGTTTTAATTTCCTGCAATAGTTGCAGTGACAGAGAGATTGATAAATCTAAATCCAATGTGCCTTGGTCTTTTTGAATGTGCATCTTATATTTTGGTTCATCTCCCTTTGACTAACACCTTCAGCTCAACAGCAGCTCAGTGTTTCCTTAGAGGAGGGTGAGAATTGTGCACTATGAACCTCTGAAGGTTTTTGTACTCTTGCCTGGGTGAATGGAGCTGCTGTCAGCAATTAAGGATATTAGTAGTTTCCTATCTAGTGTAAACACTTAGGTCCTATAATTAAAGCTACTTTACACTTGTTGCTTCAATGCACTAGGCTTCCACCTACTCCCATTTCTTTTTCTGAAGTATGGTTACTCTCTGTGATCCTTTTGCTTTCACAAAAGGTTATGACCCAATGTTTGAAAAATACAATTAATTATGTCTCTTACAAATGTCTAAGTTGACTCATTTGAGGGAGACAAATTGTCAAATATTACATTTTCTAAGAGTAAGAATCCTCATTAGTGAAAGCAATATGTAACTATCTTTTCATATTTATACATTTCAATCCCTTATCAATTTGAAGTAGTCATTTCAGGTATTTGAAGGCCATATAAATGTTTCAACCAATCATAACCTTTACTTTTGTTTTGTTTTAAATTTATATTCAGATAATGGTATTGTGCTGAAAGTCATAACAATTTACAATCAAGAGACAGAATCAATGGAAGAAGTGATTCTTGAAGAGCTGCAAGTATTCAAGGTGAACTGTGCTGTATACGAAGTATATACACAAGTCTTGAATTTTCTGCAGAATTAAAATATCTAAAAAAAGTCTGAGGATAGTGAAATATATAATACCTGTGTGCAAGAAATTTCTAAATATCTAGCAATTTTATGACAGAAACCTTCATTTTAAAATGAAGTTTTTCTAATGGCCCAAGTACCAAAGCATGTTGAAGCAAATCACAACTACTGCCTTTCTATTTATGTACTTGGACATTGTAGTGGAACTTTTAATTAGAAACTTACTGAATTTTGTTTAATTCTCCCTCATATCCAGTTAAGTAATTAAAAGAGTATAACTGCACACATAAAAATGTGCAGTTATACACTTTTAATGCAATCTTGGAAACTTAAATGAGGTCCAAATATAAAAAGCCCAATCCTCAGAAAGAGTGAATCAGTTAGTCTGTCTCTGCAGTGGGCAAACCTGGGCCCTAGTGAGGCAGAACTCCATTCTGCTAAAAATAACCAATGACTAAAGCTCAGTGCTTGGCACGTGACAAAGCTAATATTTTAAAATTCTCTTACTGAGCATTCTCATCATGCCACATCAAGCAGGACGCTAACCTGCTTCAAACCAATGGGAAAATCTAATGTCTAAAGTTAGACATTTAAACCTGGTACCTGAATTTAGGCAGTGTAACTATTGACTTGTTGCCTGGGGGGAAAATCACAGAATTTGCCCTTCTTGATTAAACTACTTTTCAACTGAACTATGAGGGGCTATGTATTGATCCAAGCAATCTGAGCAGAGGGTAGTGAGGACAATGGTAAAAGAAGGAATTCCTGCTATTTTTATCTTATCTTCAATGAATGTTTTGTTATAAAAAACACTCCACTTATCACTCTCAAGCAGGACAAAAGAGATTCAGTGGTGGCAAGAGCTAATGTCATGTTTGACAGGGAAATTGTAGTGTTCCTGTAGCTCTGATAATCCTGGATTAAGTGTTGGCTGGTTGTTTCTAAATAAACTGTTTTAAAACAATACTTCTGAAAATCACAATTTCCTCATACCTTTCTTAAAGAAAGTCAAAGTATTTAGCAAAGCTGAATGCAATAAGTAAATATCAATCCTATTTTACCTGATTTATTTCCATAGCAAAAAGATACTCTTTTTTCTAACCAAGCAAGTATTTCCTGTTTTTTTAGATGCCAGTTCCTATTATTTCTATGGAAATCTCTTCAAAAAGGGTAAGTATTTTACAAGTTTGAAATGTGATGATTGTGACTCAAATGTAATAAAGCTGTAAACTTCACAGAGGTAGATGCATAGATACATAGGCAGATGTACATCATCTATAATGAGATCTGGTTGGATACATGTAATCCTTTGGTAACAAACTCTTGGTTATATGTTCTGTTTCTTTATAATGCATTTATGTTTTTCAGTTCTAATGTTAAATATCCTTAGTTCACAATATCATGCATATCAATGGATAAAAAAATGGATAAAAACTAATCTGTTTCATAAATTACTGTCATACTAGAGATTAGCTTGGTGGATGGATACAGCAATTCACAGAAAAGTTCTTTTTTGATAAATGCAGGCAGACTTCAGCCCCATGGGGATATCAGTGCAAAAAGAGCCTTGCTGGCTCTCCCACATATTCAGTTGCCCTATAAGGCTGTTTGGATCTGAGTCCTTTTTGAGTTTCTGCAAGTATCTTCTGAAATCAACAGCCAATTTATTACTCTTGTGGTTAGATTCTCATCCTTATCATATCATTGTATCGTCTCAGCATGGAGCCATTATAAACATCTGAGGACAGTTATGTCTTAATGTTCAACATGTCCAACAGTGATTTTAGACATCCAGTGCAATGTAGGTGCACATAAACACAGTGAAACACACATAACAAAGAATGAAAACTGCAGTTTTAGGAGGTGTGAGAGTGCCTCAAAAGGTTATTTTAGTCTTGGTGTCTAATCAACTTGCATTCTTCCCGTAGGTAATGCAGAAAGTCAAAGTTCTGTGATGCTAATTCAGAGGAGGATTTGGGTTTAAAAATTTTGAATTATTTCCTACATCAGTCTTTCCTAATGGGCTGTGAAAGCAGCTCTGGAGACTAGATTGTCTAACACTGCACCTAAGAGATTATTTGGAGAAAGGCTCTCTGTCATTTCAGATGTTTGCCTTACCTTTAACTCTCAATGAATTGTCATGGTTAAAGGGTTGTGTTGGAAGAGTAAAAAGGATAAAATTTGAAGTAGCATTCCTCCATTATATTCAGCTCCCAAGAGGGCTGCTAACTCTACTAATTCAAGGTATATCTGGAAAATCTGGAGAGAACTGTAACAAACACACCAAAGCAATCCAGTGGCTGAAGAGTAAAACCTCTTGTGAGAAGTAAAAGTAGCTTAATATTTTTCAAAATATCAAAGAGAAGACAGAGAGAGAACAGGAGAGTCATATACACATATTTTACTGTATGAAGTAAATGGCATGTATGAGGATTCTTAAACATCAGTGGCAAAGCAATATCAGATTAAATAGCCAAGACCAGCTTGTTGAATGTAGATAAATTTATTCTTGAATTAGGATACAGTTTTTTGATACTGAGGACAATTAAATGTTGGAATAAGTGTTAAGGACAGAGTTGGCACCAAGTAGTTTTGTCTTTAAAATCAGCAGGAATATAACTTAGTTGAGTATATGAGAAAAAAATTATGTACCTCAAGCATCTTCACTGATCTCTTTTGAACTTGGAGTTACTGAGCCTGTGGAGACCTCCTTGCTACCTATGTCTCCATATCCTTATAACACTGACCAGTCTTCACCAAGTCATGGTACATAAAATATCAGATTTCAGGACTGAGCTAGTTATCTGCAGAGACTGGGAAAGAATGTTCTTTGATGTTTAGTTGGCTAGATATCAGATGCTTCTTTTCCCTCCTGTGATTTACCAAGACTTAAAGAAGTCTTTACCCCTGCTAAAAGATAAAAGAGAAAATCTCATCTCGTATGTCTCATTGAAAGTGCTGTTCATGCCTTCTGGGACAATCACACTGCAGTGCTTGCAGACAAAGAATTCCCCTCAAACAAGTATCCTAGGTTTTCTCTTCATTCCAGTTGGCAGATTGAGTTCCTGCTACTATCGTCTGGTTTATCTCACCAGAAAAATTCTTCAAGCACTGCTGTTAACAGCCTCTCCTAATTTCTTCCCATGGCATCTCTTAAAGTTAAATTTCTGTGATCTAAAGAGATATGAGAGGTATAATAAGAAACAAGAATGGACTACCTGGATTAAAATCTTTATTTTGTGATAGACTAAATGAGGTGTCAGTATTTTCCATCTTTAAGTAATTTTCAAATACCAGATTTTGAAATCTTGGTTGAAGAGTAGGAATTATGACTAAATTTGGCCATTAGGATGAGCACAGCTTAGGAATCTTTTTTCTGACTGGTAAAACTGTGGAAGTGAGCTGTGCATAAGCAGTTTCTATTGCAGTGCACAGTGAATACTTCTGTGTTCAGAAAATTTACATTCATCAGCAACAAGACTTTTTCTCAAATTCCTGTAAATTCAAGGTATTCTCTTCTGAAATTATTGTGCTAGCATCTAAAGAATAAGATTGTTTATCTGTCATTTGATTTGAAAAAGACATCTATGTGAACTTAAAAGATTCAAACAGTCAATGCTGAAAAGAACCCCACCCAAACTCTGCAAATAAACATTAAAGAAGTAGATAGTGATCAGTTAATTTGTAAGGAAAGACTGCACAACAACAGGAAAACAATTAAATATCTATCTATCTATCTATTTATCTCCTGTGCACTGAGGGATTATACAAATCATAGCACTACTGTGCATGTAAATACTGACCATGTTCTAAGTGGGCACATCAAGAGTTAAATTTACTTAAAAAGTCCCATTTTGAGTTTGCTTATAACCCTTGCCTATCTGAATTTCTTTTTTTAACGTCTTTTATGTCAAGCTGGGGACTTTTGCAGATCAGTTAAGTGACAGACAAGTGTAAAGAGGGAGGCATTGGAAAACATCTTGACGAAGAAAAGGAAATATAAACCCTTGCCTATTCAAACACAAAGCTGAAACTTCAGAAGCGAGGAAATGACAAAATAAACTTGTTCATTTTACCTTCTTTCTGTTTCCCTGTCCTTCAGTAGGAGAGCTTAATCTGTAATCAGATATTTTCCTACAGAGTAACTCTGCCTCCCTCAGGTCACAGGTTGGATGCGCAACCGGCAAGCAACGATTAATTAATAACTGCATTGGGAAGAGAAGTTTCAGTGGACATTCTAGCAATCCTATGTGGTGTATTTCTTGCAGCAACAGCTCTACGTGGGATCCGAGTCAGTCATAGCTCAAGTGAAGTTCCACCAGTGTGACATGTACGGCACAGCCTGCGCCGACTGCTGCCTCGCTCGGGATCCCTACTGCGCCTGGGATGGGATCTCCTGCTCGCGATACTACCCCACAGGAGTGCAGGCAAAGAGGTGAGAGCTGGTGCTTTTTCTGATACGCTTTTTGCAAAATGTCTGCATCTACAGTTTCTACTGCAACACAAAGTATTCTGCAACTTCGTATCTCCCCCTCAGACATAACCAAACAGTGAGATGTCAGCTGCTAATTTATCAGCATAACCTTAGGGGATTGCAAGGAACCAAACTCACAGGATGGCATAAAATGCTGTACCAGGAATATATTTATGACTAAAGCTAAGTAATTTTGTAATTATTTGTATTACACTGTAAACCTTAATTTCCTTAAGAATCTTTTCAAGTCTTTGAACATCAGAGACCTAGTTTGGTAGTATTACACAGCAAGGATACTAGACTGCAATAACATATACAACAGAATTTCTAAAAAAAAGCAAAGAATTTTTGTTAATAGTAATATACCTTTACCAGCCAAAATCAAATCAGAATTTCTGCAAAAGCTAAGGTTTGGTTTAGGTTTTCTGCAGTGCATGGAAAGGCAAGTTACTCTAGAGGCCAGTTCAAATCAGAAACCTGATTTGGGTGCTTTAATTCTTCCTTTTGGAGACTCTTTCTTGGTACCACCCTTCACTGGGTGGTTCTTGACCTTTACACTTTCATTCAATGATTTCCCTGGGACCTGTTGTCCTCCCTTCCCTCTCAAATCCAGGTTCTGCAATTCAGCTACACAGATCAAGTATCTAGAACGTGTGTTTTAATCCAGACCTTTTCATAAAATTAGTCACCTTTGCCACCTAGAGAGAGCAATTTCTTACCTGAGTCAGCAAAATTTTGCTAATGTGCAATTGAAAACCTTTCTGTGCCTTTTTTTGCAATAACTGGTTCTAAAAATACATGCCTATTTATATTAGACCTAAAAGGACTACAAGAATAAATTTGATAAATTCCAGAGAGAGTTTTCAAAACTGGTGGAGGTGGTTCAGTCCCAACCAAGTCATATTATCCCAAATGTATTATTGCTTCCTAAAGAAAATCAGGAAGGTGGGGCTTTGTATTTATTTATTTTTCATCCTGCACATCTTATCTTTCCATGAACCTGGATGCACTCAAACAAATGCAGGTGGACTATTATCAGGCATAACAGACATTTCCATAGAGTTTTATAAAAGATATTTAATACAGTCATGTTACCTTTGGTAACATCACTTTTTGGATAAGGCACATTTAAAAATACAAATGAGAAACACAGTCTGTGACTCAGCATAATTAAGAATCTCTTGGATTTACTGCACTAAGGCACAGGTTAAACCAAGCAGGAAACCTGAACTGCTTTTGCAAGCAGGATTGCAAAATTTTCTTGTGCCTTTTGTGAATAGACCTGAAGGGAAGCAGTGGGCTCTGGTTGACTGCTCAGGGTGAGATGAGTCTGGTTAAAATTTTCAGGGCCCAGATTAAGAAAGATGAGCAGCTATATAGTGGGCCAGGGAGATGAATGTCCTACAGTAGAAGTAGAAATTGGATTATCATAATGATAAAGCATATGGGTTACTCATCTAATGATGTAAAAGGCATTTGGAAAGGAAGGGGAGGTTAAAAATTTCCCAACAGCCTTTAACTTGCTAGCAGTATCACCATTTATGTTGTGCAGGCTACTTGCTGTCTAAGAAAAGATAAGAGAAACTCACTGAACTTTGTTGTACATGTTTCTCAACTAAGACAATTTCCAGAGTGGCAGCCTTTAAGTTCCCTGAAAACACATTTATCCAGGGTGGAGTGATATGGGCAGCACCCCAGGCACCTTCCTATGCCTTACCTCCCCAACATTCAGCAGGTCAGCCTCTAAAAGAAGAAAATACTGCTGTTATCTCCTTCCTTCTCTTAAGATAAGCACTGTAGCACTGGAGAAGGGATTTGCACTCAATTGAATGTTCTCAAAGTCTGCAAAACTTGTTTTACATATAGGAGTTTGGGGAACAGCCAGCAAGTGTTGAAAGGCATGAATGGCATTCGCCTTGTTCACTTTAGGTCACAGCTGAAGCTCAGAACATTTTAAATTTAAGACCTTACACTAACTGTGTGGCAGGGACAGGAGAGGGACAGGTACTAGGGACGTGTATAGAAGTTGTTTTAGGTTGTTTTCTCGTCACGTACCAGGTGAAGAGTACTACGGGAAAAGTCAGGTCCCAGTAGACAGCCTGGAGTTTTCTGATACCAAGTGGCACTGAGTAGTTGATAACTCTGCCATGGCTTCCTTGGGCTCCAGACAGAATTAATGCCACATCCCAGAACATTCATATCTTAGTCTGGCCTTGTCTCAGGGCTCCAGATTTCTGCTAGAGCTGTACATGGTGATATAAGTAATGTGAGTGTAAAGGGCATTGAAGAACACTTGTTTCTCCTGTTCCTGATATCCCTCCCTTCACTGAAGTCATGGAGTTGTGCCTTACATTGCAACACACTTGAGCTGGCCTTAATACCACTTCTGTCTGCTCAAATGTGGCCCTCATGCTGTAAGTTCAGGTGGACTTTTGATTTGTAAGACCAGTACTGCTAGTGAGTAAGGGCACTGCTCAAAGCTCTCTTTTTAGTTCCAGTCCTACTGGTAAAGAGTTGAATTGGGGCAGGGATGTACAACGTGTCCTCCCCACTTTGATCCAAATGCTGTCTGCTTTAGATCCTGATGCCTCCAGGGTATAACAAGTGTTTAGAGAAACATTAAAGAGAAATCTGTAAACTAAGGCATGTAACGGATTTAGAGAGAAGTGAAGCATAAATACAAAAACCCTCTGCTTGGCATCTGGTAATAATTTTTTAAATTCTGAAAGTCTATAATTCCTTGTACATGCATAGCCTGGATAACTAATTAAATGTAGGATTTAATTAAGGAAAAATAAAAACTGAGCTCAAAATCCCATATATTGATGCTGGCAGCACAGCACACCACAGTTCCGTGGTAATTACAGGTGTATGGCTCCTGCATATTGCAAATACCTCAGATGGCAGAAGGGATTTCTATTGCATTCAAATTTCATGAAGTGCACTTGAGAAAGCAGAGATCCAGGACTTAAATGATTTAGCTCACTATTAGTTCTACAACCTGATTTAGGCAGATTAAATTTTTATCTGAACAAGCACTAAATTCTAAAGGTGAGATTCTTTGCTGTGCCAGCTCACC
Source organism: Corvus hawaiiensis (assembly GCF_020740725.1). Taxonomy (NCBI): domain Eukaryota; kingdom Metazoa; phylum Chordata; class Aves; order Passeriformes; family Corvidae; genus Corvus; species Corvus hawaiiensis. Next base: position 70,993,022 of record NC_063216.1, on the reverse strand, counting down.
ATGCAGGCTGAAAAAGGTCTGAAGTAATTTTAAAATGTCTTTGAGCTTGGGTAGGTCTAGTGTGATACTTTAGCTAATTTTTAGAAGCTGACAGTCACTCCCCTGCCTCCTCTCCCTCTCTGGCTTCCTTCCCCATCACCCACTCCACCAGCAAGCATGCAGTCTACTGATACATTTATGCAAACCACAGCGGTGCCTTTATTTCCCTAGACATTTTGATTTTGCCTCATACATTCCTGGGAAATTATAAAGAAAAATGAAAATTATGGTGATGATGACGATGATGACGATGGTGATGACTGTATTTCTATCTTGCAGATCGTTTTTACTTATCTTCCTGAAAGCACAGGGTTAAGGGCTGGAATCTAAATTAATGAAATTAGAGATTGCAAAAGATACTTCCGTACATTCAGTACATTTATTAATCACTAAAAATTGTTCTGTAATTTATCTCAGTCTGATACTCTATTATTCACAGAATTCCGAGTAAAATAATTTCTAAGAAAAAATTAAAAAAAAATCAGGCTTCTGTCAGTATTTGTGAAATGAGTTTATCTCCAGCATCTCCTTCTCTTTCAGAACTTCTCCCCATTCTTTCCTTCTATTCAAGAAAATAGCAAGTGAAGGCACTGGTAATTGGTAACTTCCCCAGTCTTCACAGTCACAACAGTTAAATTCCATAAAACAAACGTTTCTTTTTCTTTAATGATTCTGAAAACTGGAGAAATAACCCTGTCTTACAGAACTAGGATTTTTTTAGCTTTACAATTATCTTAAGGAACTGATAAATAAATAGAACCTGCCTACTACCTGTCCTGTTCCTGCTAGATAGGGCTGTTGGACCTGACAGAAGCAGGGCTGTCTTGTTTGTTTTTTTAAAGGCTAATGCATATCCTATAGTGTTTATGTATATTTGTGTAGGAGGATGTCTCTTCTGAGTAATCTACATACACAGACCTGCAAACCTGGTGACAGCATTTATCAGCACTGACACTACACATTGCAAAGAGAGCTCCCAGGGCAGAATAAGGCCCAGTTGCTACATCAGAATCTCTGTTTTTCTTTAATAGGATGCAAGTATTGTTAGCATTGCTCCCTAAAATCCCAATGCACTCCTCACGGAATTTCCAGATTCCCCTGGAACAACAGTGTAAAAACCACTGGTTCTTCACTGAATATCAGTGGAGGTTAAAGCTGTGGTCTTGGTCCACCAAGAGCATTGGCTCAGGAGTCCATATGGATAACACAACTCAGAAAATAATCACTGTCTACTGCCAGGTTAGAAATGAAATGAGTAACATCAATGGACAAGGCCTTTAGATGGTGTAAATATGCATAGTTTCAGTAAATTGATTTGTGCCAAGTTAAAATTTTATCTTTTGGGTTCACATGGAACTGTAGAATAACATTATTTCAGTAGTAAAAGTAAAGAGTAACAGAACTCTTTGGCTTTGCTTGTTTCTAACATAAATAATTTATACTGTACACATACCTACCATGAAAGATTTGCTGCACTGCATATTTCTTCTGTTAATCTGTTGTATTGGCCTTGGCAATACTGTGTAGAATTACTCTTCATGCTTAGAGAAACTAAATTTGAGGTTGTTGGACATACTAATCTAGCAAGATACAGCCTTCCAATAGACTCTTTTATTTCCCAAGTAAACAATTTTATTTATCAGGACATTCAAAGAAAAAATGCGATATAAAAGCACAATTCTTCTGGGAATGCACCACATAATCATGGTTTTAATTTTTTTTTTTCTGTAAATGCATATAAAACCCCCAAACCTTATTTTCTTTCAAAAGCACAGACATTAGTTCCAGGTCAAAAACAGGGCTCCCATGTTCTGACCACAGTTCTGCCACCAGTTCATTTTCTAGGCATGGGCATTCATGAATGTGTCTGTTTCCCTGTTGAACAAAACAAGCTCAGTAACTGTCTGCTACAAAGGTGAAATAAAAGAAAGTATTTCCTCTGTGCTTTGAGATTCCCAAGTGAAAAAAATGACATGAGAGTGAGGGATAAAAGAAGTACTATTCACACAAATGGGAAATTGTTCTAAATTAAAAAAGGAAAATTTCCTTCTTTTCTGGAGCGAGAGAGAGAGAGAACCCAAAGAGAGACTAAAGGTCCCTTTGACTGAATGTTACCTAGTTGGTTCAAAAGATCTTGTTTTAGTATTTATAACATCAGTGTAGTTATATATAAAATGGAAACATAATTGTGCCTCTTCTCCAGATAACTGTACACCTGTCACCCAGTAGGTTTATAAATACTGATTTATAAACGAGTACTTCTCACAACAATGGTAAATTGTTAGCAATCAAGATTTAACTCCTTAAGTTTTTAATGAATGCCAATTTAGCATAAACCCAACAACATGTAAGCTAACATGTTCTCTCAAATACTTCCCCTTTTTCCCCTCCAGACGTTTCCGCAGACAAGATGTTCGGCACGGAAATGCAGCGCAGCAGTGCTTTGGCCAGCAGTTCACAGGTAATCTACTCACACACCTACAAATTGCTTGTAAATGCCTGGAACAGCCACCACAGAGTTTGCCAACAGCATGAGCCAGACCATGATCTCACTCGCCTCTTTTCACTGGCATGTTCCTGTAGTATTATAAGGGCTGTGGGGACGAGCCCCTGACATCCAGGTCTAAGAGTGACTGTCTCAGTGGCAGGTCAGGAGCATCCCAAAATGTTCATGTGGTCCTGCAGTACTGACATTCAGACCAAAATCGTGGATAATGCATCTCAATGGGTTCCAACAGAAAGAAAAGCAGAAAGATGGGGCAGGAATAAGAAACAACGGAGCTGCATCCTGAAATGTGCATTAAATAACCAGGACACTTTGACAGAATTGAAGCACAGGAAGGGCCAGTGACATGCCAGAACAAAAATGTGTATTTATGATCATTATCAAGTTTTCTCTTAAAAAAAAAAAGATAGAGTACTGTGTCTAATGCTGTTGTTCAAGCCTTAGAAAGTGAGGATTTCAAACATGGGTATTGGGAATAGCAAAACAGAAAGAAAACAGTTGCCTGGAAATCCTCAGTATTTTGCAGGATAACACACAATACATTTGTAGGAGAAAAAAATGAAACAAAAAAGGTTCTTCAAGAAAGATAGCCAGAGAAACACTATTTTAAATATCATATATATATCATATATATATATATATATATATATATATTTACAAGAGAAAGCTTCATTAAAATTGAAGTCCTTTGGAGGATATAGTACATTTTGGTGAAGTATATTCCAATATTAAGTGCTAATTCTTCCACAAGTTTGAAATACAAGAGAGAAATCACAATATATAAAATAGTGTATTTTTTAAGGTATAAAGCTATGTGGTCTCAAGAACCTTTCTCACTATTATGGAATAAGATGATTTCATTAATGAGGCAATTGCTTTTATCCAGTGTAACAACTAGTTTATCCTCCTCTAGGTGTTTTTTTTTGGATTGAAAACCAGAATTAAATTTTGATTAAATTCATTCACTTTGTTTTTATTAGCACCCTTGGGCCCAAACTATACATTCAGTTTACACATGTATAGCATGGATGTATATAATATTGGTTAAAGTATTTATAATTTTATTCTGCAAAAGGTTATGTGCTGTCATTATCCCTAAAAGAATTGAATTATTTATTGTATTTAAACATGTTTTGAATCCTCCTGTTTCACTGAGTGAAAATGAAATTAACTATTCATAAGAACCAGGCACAAGAAATTACCAGTGTGAAAGGCTGAGATCTGTTTTTCTGTGTATAATCTTAGGTGAGTCACAGCACAATTTGTTCAAATACTGTAAAAGTCTGGGATGATGGGAAAATTCATTTAGCAGGCCAGACCTCCATTAGACATTACTTTTCAGTCACTATATGGTTGGATCTGAATTAAGCTTCACTCTTAAAAGTAAATGAAGTATGGAGTGTAACAAGTACTTGCAGTAACACATTTTTGAAACATTTATTTCCCTTCCAGGTGAAGTCTTGGAGAAGACTGAGGAGAGACTTGTTTATGGAATAGAGTACAACAGCACCCTTCTGGAGTGCACCCCTCGGACCTTACAAGCAAAAGTAATCTGGTTTGTCCAGCGAGCACATGAAACTAAGAAGGAAGAGGTAAATGTTCTTATAGACTAACTTTTTCCAATAAAAGAGCCTGTTGTTAGGAACATTACATCTTCACTGAATTCCTGTCATCAGTTGCTGAAATGTATATGTGTGTCAGCGAAAATCACTATGTTCATCTGGTCTCTTGAGTTAATAGACCTGAGAATTTCACCTGGTGTTTGCATTCAGCATCTTGAATGCAGATGTTAGAAATGTAGTGAAGCTTATTTAAGAAAATCCATCACTTCTCTTGGTATGCTTTTTCAGGGGTGAAATGTGTACATATTATTTCTAGTGTTAGTCCAGCTTAACATCTATTCATTCTTTCAGCCTTGTCCATTACATTATAGAATCTTTTGCAAATGAATATTGGTGGATTCTCTGCCTTTTTTACATGTATTTTGCCATTATGAAAGTCCTTCATAGGTGATATTATATTTATTCCTCAATACCTCTCTGATACACATCAATGTAGATACCACTACAGTGTAGATATGTCACTACAGGGGCTGGTACAAAAGTTACCATCTTTCTTATAACCCCACTTTAAGTATCGAAAGGTCACAATAAGGTCTGCCTGGAACCTCCTGTCCTGTAGGCTGAGCACTCCCAGCTCTCTCTTTCTTCACAGGAGAGGTGCCCCATTCCTCTCTTCATTTTTGTGACCCTCCTTCAGCCTCAGCCTAACAGGTCCATTTCTGCCTTGCACTGAGGATCCCAGAGCCAGATGCAGCACCCCAGGTGGGGTCTTACCAGAGCAGAGTAGAAGGGGACAAATCCTTCCCTTGACCTGTTGGCCACACTTCTTGTTATACAGCGCAACATACACTTGGCTTTCTTCAAGTGGGTGTGGCCAGCTCTCATCCAGTTTCTCGTCTCTCAGTACCCCCAAGTGCTTCTCTTCAGGGCTGCTTTCGATCCCTTCATCACCCAGTACTTCTGCTTAAATTCATCACCTTTTTGGTAAATGAAAAGCTGAGGATACCATTTTTGTGGCCACTCCTGCTGCTGGATTAGACAGCTCAGTGCTCCCTGCTTGCCAGCATCTGTGAATGTCTTGTAGTCAGTAACGCAGCCTTTGGGAGCTGTAGGAGGAACTCAAACACCAGACACAGAACTGAGGCCTTAAGATCATAACGATCCTGCAGTTAGATATACAAATACCTATTAATGTGTCCTCAAAAGCATACCAGTCTACAAGAGAATTCACAGGAATCCTTACCACAGGTCAGCTGGCAAATGCCCTATTGTTTTCCATCCAGTAGATTATTTGCATGTTTCTCACTTATTTTCCTCTGCAATTAAAACAGGAAACTGTCTGCTCCACTATATGTTCTTCCATGCTTCCCAGATTCTTTAGAAGGTTCTCCATTTACAGCTCAATCTTTTCTTTACTTCAAGTAAATATTTTTGTCATTAAAAAATCCCTGTGAATTAAAAATTTGTGGATCTCTAATCTTCCTCTCAAAATTTAATACTATGGTCATGAAAGTACAGTTCAGAAATAATAGCACTGGTTTAATATAATAGCAAAGGCCTGTGCTCTATAACAGCATTTTTTTTTTTTTCAGGTGAAGACCGATGATAGAATAATAAAAATGGACCTTGGCCTTTTATTCCTGAAGCTGCATCGGCTGGATGCAGGGACTTATTTTTGTCAGACAGTGGAACACAGCATTGTTCACACTGTCAGGAAAATCAACCTGGAAATAGTTGAGGAGGAACGTGTAGATGAAATGTTCAATAAAGACTATGAGGAGGAGATCCCTCACAAAATGCCATGCCCAATGCAGAGCAGTATACCTCAGGCTTCAAAGCCATGGTATAAGGAATTTCTTCAACTGATAGGTTACAGCAACTTCCAGAGGGTGGAAGAATACTGTGAAAAAGTGTGGTGTACAGATAAGAAGAGAAAAAAGCTGAAAATGTCTCCATCCAAGTGGAAATATGCCAACCCACAGGAGAAGAAAGCAAGGATCAGGCCAGAGCATTACCGGTTGCCCAGGAACATAGCTGACTCTTGATGGACAAAACCCATCCACTGTTTCTGAGCAAAATTTTATTTGGACTTACAAGGGAGAAATCAGTCTTTGTTTGAGTAAATTTCACAGGTTTATATATGTAAAATAGTGGGACTGAAAACAAAAATGCTATGGTAAGTTATATTGTACACTCATGATGACTGTTCAGAAGCATTTTAAACAAAATCTTCCCAACTATCTGGTTCTAAGTAAGTCAATGCAATCAGAGCTTTGCATTAGGGAGGATGTGACAATCTTCAGACTTTGAGTGCTTGAATCAGTTTCCTGTGTGGATCGTGCTTGCACTGTATCTTGTTGCACATGATGGCATATTTAACAAATTCAAATAGCTAAAGCATTCACAAGTGGATGAAAAGTATAACACATCTTTTCTTTGTTTCACAAATTTCTCATGCTTCTGAAAGCAGCACGTCTTAAGAACTTATTCCTTTTGATTGTGACCTTTCTGAGTTTATCACTGAGATCAATGAGTTGTGTTAATACAGTGTACTGCTATTTCTAAAGATAATGAAGGGAAATCCTATTTACTTCCCACCCTCTTTTCAGTATCAGTCATTTATGAAGAGCAGTGTGCTCCCACAGTTAAATAATATTGCCTAGTAACTTCATGTAAGTCACATGCATGCTGAGAACACAGACAGAATGAGATTCATCAATTTACCTACACAAGAAGCTGAAATAATGGTTTAGATAGAAAACGAGTCCATCTTGCGTCTGTACGTTGCCTTCATGGTGACACGAATTAAGGGATCGCCCTCTTGTGGCAAAAGAAAGGGAAACTCGATATTTAAATTACTTTTCTGAAGAAATGTAAGCAAAGAAGTATTACCGAGATCCATAGCTGGTTTGCTTTCAGCACACACTTTTAGTCTCCATGTGCTAAACCCACATATTTAGTAGGCAATGTTGGAAGTAATTTATACTGGAAAGGCAGTATTTAAAATAATTGATGTTTTATGATGTTAATGTGCTTTTGCGGTAAAATGCAGTCATAAAAAGTTAGGATGTAGATTAAAAACAAAAACAGCATTATGCAGCTGTGTTTCTATAGTTTCAGGATCTGGTCCACATAAATCTTTTTCTGATGTGAGATCTCTGTTTGAAAGGGCTGCTTTGCTCCTCTTGTGACTGATACCAGGAAAAGAGATCAAAAGAACTAAGTCGCTTACAATCTAGGTCTTTCAAGACTTACTTAAAAAAAAAAAAAAGTGTGTATATATATACATATATATATATATATATATATATATCTTTAAGAAAAGCTTGCTTTAAGAAACCAGATGCAGAAAATGCAGCAAAACAAGCATTTCAATACCTGAGAAATTTAATATTACAATATAAATTGGATTTTTGATTTTTTAAAATTGAATATTAAAAAAATTAAAGATAGGGAAGTTAAACACAAATTAAACATAAACACAACTTAAATGTAAACACAGGTTAGTTACAAATGAGTTAATTCCTAAAATAAGAACATTATGCCACTAGGGGAAATAGCCAAACTGATCCAGATTTTTGTGTCATGAAGAAAATATACAAGGGATTCATCAGCTACAAAGAGTTTCATGTTGAGCTTCAACTTCTAATCAGGGAAGAGTGGGAATTAACAGTCTGGGTAACAGAGATTTGTGGTTTGCTGTGTTACCAAATGCAGCAATCAGTGCTAAACCAGTGTTTCCCAAACAGGCTGTGACAGGAACTCACAGCAGCTGGCAGGACCAGTGAGCTTTGCTGTGCTCCTCTCGGAGCAGAGACTGTTCTGTCCAAACTGGTGTTTGGAAGGAGCACATGGCACCCTGTCAGCAACCACAGTGTGAGGAAAACAGGGTTTCACCTGATGTGGGTATAGCAGCAGATGAATCTCCATCAGCCTGATGGAGGGAATCAGTGTATCTGAGGGTTTGCACTTCGTTTAGCTACAATACCTCTCTAAGAGATGAGCCTGGACCACATTCTTGCATGAATTCATGCAGTTTCTAGCTTTGATCTGAGAGAGGAGACTGGATAAATTCATGTTTCTATAACAGTTTAATGGAACTTAGTTACATTTAGGATCTCCTATTTGTTTACAGCTGTATGGAAAGCGCCAGCACTGGAGGTTGTGGCAGAGAGCACACACAGAACAAGCATCCCTGATCTATACTTAATCCCCTATACAAACTTCACTGACATCGTTGGTGGAAAGCTTTTAAAACACTACTAAAATACTTTTCTGATGAATTATGGAATCCCCTTCTTTTAAAGAGCAATGGGAGTTATTTTTTACTTTTTGATTCATTTGCAAGTATGTAGTGCTAAATGTATCATTAATGAACTATTAGAAAGGAATTATAGCATCTCAGTCTCATGGAACTTTGTGTCTCATTCTCTGAGATTTCAAGTGGAAATCATGTGATATGGAAATCAGGATTCTTGATCTAATATGAGAGTGTGTATTTTTAGCTACCCATCCTTTTAGTGTTTACACGTGGAGATTTGCATTATCTTTTTATTTGACTTTTAAAATTTAACATTTTTCTTACACCTTGCTCCTTTCATGGCTGCAATGCCTGTGAGAATTCAGAACTAAAAGGTCTTGTTCAAAGAGTGCTCTGACATCTACGGAAGAAGAGAAAGAGTGACAATGTATTTTGGAAGGATATGCACAAATGTGCATTTAACACAATGTTATTTAAAATGCTTCTTTGTATATTTGGGGGGCATTGTCTGCTTCTTTTCATTATGAGTTTGATGTATTTCGTATGTGCATGAAGTGGTCAAATTATAAATATAATTAAGAACCATATTTGGCTGAAATAATCTATATTATTTCTTATAATTTATTTTCCCCAGACAGTATGATTATCTGCAGCTCACTAGTCACACATTGTTAACTACAGATGTCCTTCACCATGAATTTCATGAGCAGAGACCACAGATAAGGACAGAAAGATGTTTGTATAGAGTTGCCAAATGGGAAATGTGGCACAGGGTAACGAGTAGATTTAGTCTATCTGGTGGATGAATGTATTTTCAGAGTGGAACACGGTCACTTAAGCCCAGAACATTCTAACTGATGGAAATCCACTGAGAAACCACAATTTGGATAAAACTTTGGACTCCACCCTGTTTCGTGATGAAGGAAAAGCCAGACCACTTGGACTAAACACTTCCTTTGCTTTGCTCTTGCTCTTTTGTTGTCGGTGAGATTACTGTCACCTTGTGCAAACTACTGTGCTCTCAGATTCTTTTGGGACATCAGGGCAGGAGAGTGTTAACCTGCTGTGAAATTCCTGGCTTTTATACCTCAGAATAAGCTTTTAGGCTATACACCTCTTTTCTGTAGCATAAAACCGATCACTTTCTGTAGGCAAGCGAGAAAAATAATTGCCCTGAACGGGAATTATTCAGGTACCTGAATAGCACAGGTAATAGACATATTTGAAGAACTGCTTGAATCAACATAATTTACATAGTTATATAGTTTCCCTTGTTCTTTTATTTTCTATTAAATTTTGAGGGTATGCTGGTTTTGGCTGGTGTAGAGTTAATTCTCTTCACGGTGGCTACTGTGGGGAAATGTTTTGTATTTTTGCTGAACATAGGGTCGATAAAACAGGGAGTTTTTTGTTTTTTTTTTTAATTGCTGAGCAGGGCTTACACAGAACAAAGGCCTTTCTTTGCTTTTCATACTGCCACATGGGTGAGGGAGCTGGGGATGCATGGGAGGTTGGAAGGAGATACAGCTGGGATAGGTGACCCAAATAAATATTCCAGACATCATGGTCAGTATCTAAACTGAGGGAAGAAGGAGGTTGGGGGGGATATTTGGACTGATGGTGCTTGTCTTCCCAAGTCACTGTTACGTCTGACAAGGCCCTGCTCTCCTGGAGGCGGCTGAAAATCTGCCTGCCCATGGGAAGTAGTGAATTAATTCCTTGCTTTACTTTGCTTGTGTGCTGTGGTGGCCAGTGAGACAGGGGTACAAAGAACAAAGAGAGTTCTTGGGTAAGACAGTCCCTAGTACCAGAGAATTCTCCGAGGTTAGGGTGAGAAGAGAAGCCTCTCCCAGAATGCTTTGTTCAGTTATGGTAATGTACCCCAGTTCTGTGTTCCTGGCTGGCTGTTGACCGCCCAGCCCCCTTGCTACCTTACGTGTTTCATATCCCAGAAAGTTCCCCACTCCAGTTTCCCCCATTGGCCTTTGCCCCTTGCCACTCCCCCAGACCTTCCCCATTGGCTCCCATCCCCTAGTCCCGCCTTTGTACCGCCCTCATGCCCTCAGATCATTGGTCCCTGGCACTCACCCACTCCCATATTTAAACCTGGGCTCTCCATTGTTCTCTGTCTTTGCTTCTGGAATCCTTCAGGGTGTGGAAGCAATAAACTGCTCCCATGGAACTCTATGCAAAGATTCTCCCTGCCTCTTTGCTGTCTACCCATATTCCTGAAGCTATCCGTGTGTTTGTGCGTGCATGCGGGTGTGAGCGTAGGTAGCTGATCCTGCTGAGCGGCTTCGCTAGCGAGATGCTCTTGGAAGATTGCAGCACCTTGCACTCTGGAACAGAAGCCACAGAGAGCACGGGTATGAACTCTCAAAATATCTGTAGTCAATTTGAGTTTCAGCATTTCCAACATACATACAGATAGCTCATAATGACTTTTTCTCACTCTGAAGAATCACATTTGCCAAGTCCCCTCAACTTGGACTTCTAGCATGTCCATGAAGGCACATAATAACATCAATAATCATCATCATCATCATAAACCACAACCGCTGTAATTCGCTGTCTTCTCCCTTTACCAATAATAAGAGATGAAATTTGCAGACCATTGGGCATGATTAATGCACCATGAGCATCTTCTCCATTTTAATTTGCTAGGTGTATTGAAAAGTGCTATTAATCAGAACTTGAAGAATGCATTGTGGACTGTGTCATAATCAAGGTAATGGAAATATTCCAACTGTGGCCTTAACTCAAGCATACAGATCATTAGTATTTAATTTACTATATTTTCTTCTCCTTAAACATTTACTTGATACAATACTACTTTTCAATCATTAAAAAAATTAACATTTGATAGTGCTTTTTATGTTTGAAATTGGCTTCACAGCAGCCACCAGAGGGATGAAAATAAATTTTTGCATCCTTTAATCTCTTTTTTACATTAGCAGAAAAGGCCTGTGGCCAAAGCTCCCCATGTCACAGTGCAGTGTCGTGCTGCAGCAATGCAGAGCAGTGCCAGGTGAGCAGGCAAGTCAAATCGTCAGGGGGACCCCAGCTGGTGCTCCAAAAGCAGAGAGTAAGGGAATATTTGTACTAATCAATATTACTTTCAGGCAGGCAGCTTTGGTTTCTGGTACTATAGTCTGGTAATACAATCTCCTCAGTCATTCCTGTTATAGAGTGAAAGATTCTAGAAGAGGGTCAGAGTGAAAAATCACAGGTTAGTTAGGTTATAAATCCTTTTTACAGAGATGTCCATCTATGTTCTTGTCACACTGAGTCCAGAGTACAGTCCATATTAGTATTTAAAGCACAAGAGCTAGAGTTGTTCAGGGTTCTTTGATTTTTTTTTTTTTTTTTTTTTGGTGGGGAGGAGAAGGGGAAGGCATTAGATTTTGATTGTATGTTTGGGGTTTTGTGGTTTTTTTCTTTTTTTTTCCATTCTAATCATTGGTGAAAAGAAACATACATTTTTAGACTGCAATCTATCCTTTTAAGATGTGTTCATTAGCATGAGAGGATTCATCAGATTAACTCCACCACGATGCTTTCAGGTAATCAGAAAAAATATTTCAAGCTGATTTTTGTCACAAAATAAATACTCCAAAATATCAGAGCTGTCAATATATATGAAAATATGGTAACTACTTCTCAGCAATTTTGCCTTAGAGAACTAGTAAACAAAGTCACTGGGGAGGGTGACGTTGACAGCATTCAACAAGAAAATGTATACTGGGGAATGGTTTTGTTCAGAGGGATTTTTTTTTTTCTTAATGGACTCTCACCTCTCATAGGTCATGTTTCATCAGAGATTAATTTTAAGAAACCATTTTTTTATTTGGATTTGCTTATAATCCGGGGAATTAAGTTTTAACACACTTTTATACCACATTTCTGTGAAAAAAAGAAGATATTCATAAACCTGAAATATAACTTTCAAATAGTACCTGCCTTTCTACCTTTCTGCCTTTTAATCATCTTGGAAAAGACTAGAGATGGGATTTTTTTAATCATCTGAAAACTATAGTATTTTTTTTTAATGTGCACTGACCTTTTAAGAGTGCACGCATGAAAAAAAAACTATTTAACCTCCAGTATATAAAATTATGAGTCTCCCAGCCTAGAACATTACCCTGTCTGTTCTGTGCTCTGGCTTTTTGACTGTTTTCCACAATTTCATGGCATTGTTTTCTGAATTTCATTAAATGTTGCACTTGGCACAGGGAATTGTGAGCTGGCAGATGAATATTTGGCTGCGAGTTATTTATATTGGTATGGGGTTAGTGTCTATAATATAAGAAGTGCTCACCCACAGAAGCTTTTATAGAAGACCTTGAGTTGTGATTTTTTATCATAGTTCCTGTGCCTGGGTAGATTATGAAATGTGGAGAAATTTTTAATTTCAAAGAGAATATGCTCCAGAAAGGCAGAAACATGTTTTCGTTGATTAAAAAAAAAAAAAAAAAAAAGGTTTTCCATCCCATCCATCCTTTTCAAAGCACTTAAAATGCAAAAATTGGGAAACCATGGAGGAAAAGGAGTTGCAAGAGTGGCCTTTCTGGTGGTGAATATAGGGTCAGTATCCACTGAAGCCCCCTCCATCCTCTTCTATAGCTGTCAGTAGAGCTGAAGCTGCCGAGAGGATTGCCACGTCACAGCTTGTGCCAGGGAGCACGTCCCCAAACAGATGATTCTTGCTACTGTTTTCAGAGTGTTCATGTGCAGCTCTGGTCTGATCCAGGCATTAGACAGCACATGGATTGTGAAGTCTTCTGGGGGACATTGCAAAACCATATGGCAGGAGCAAAGGATGCTGTGGGGTGACTGGTGTGTGGGGAGTCTTTCTCATTCACAGTTGACTACTTGCACTTTATTGCATTTGATGCTATGCAATGCAGGGGAAGGAGGCAGAAAAAGGAAGTAATTGTTAGCAACACATGTAGTTTGAATTTTCCCTCTTGGAAATCTGGATCCACAAAACTAAAATTAAGTGAATGCCAACTTTAGTCAGCAGATGCCATATGCTCCACAGAGCTTTCAGTTGCAAACTAACTGCAGAGAGGGCCATCAAGAATGCAATTACACAAAGGCCACAGGAAAAGAGAATATATCAATCTATTAGCTTGGTGGCAGCTGAATATGAACATGGGCTACACTTTCAAAGGCTGCAGAATAATCATGTTAGTTCCCATTCTTTTCAGGCTATAGGGGAAGTGGGTTTCCTTCCGTTTCACTGGACATAAGGCTATAAAAGACATAAAAAGGAGGAGAGATGGAAAAGAGACTGATCTCTTTCTTGTCTCATATTCAGTCCATCTTCTACATAAGAATTGGTGGGTTTAAGCCACATTAAAGCAATGTATCAAATGAAGCAATTAGTCTATTTTTGTAGCTGTAAACAAAAGCCATGCTGTGGGAAATCTCTTTTTACCTGAAACTGAACCTTCCTGTCATCAGCATAACAAAGGCTGTTCCCTCACACAAGGTCTAGGCAGGCAAAGAGACCAAGGTCTGAATAATTAAGGGCATAGTCAAGGCAGTGATTTATGCAGCACAGATGGTGTACCTTTCTTTAATACAGACAAGACTTTTACCTGAATTAAGTAAAACCAATCTGATAAATTTCAAAGCAGTAGATACCTTGCAATAGAATTAAAGAAGTTTCTTCATAGTCTCTTTGGAGACAAACTGTTTTGTTTCTTTCAGCAAGAGCTGGTTATTGTGAGAGACTGAAATGTTAATGACTCAAAACAATCACAGGGTGCTTTGCAGAGGCCAGGTTTACAACCCCTGAGGGGGAGAAGGTGAGTTTTTGGGTGTGTAATGGCAAGACTCTGGTCTGCATAAGACAGATGGGATGAACAATCACTACCAGAGGTTACAAGCTGGCCTTTGTGGCCAATAAGAGATAGATCCTGCAAGGCGGGATGGTGCTTTTTATCATGCCAATGGCCATCCCCTGAACAACTCACGCAGTTGTAAACCCCTACCACACACACCCACCCTCTTCTCCTGGGAAAGTTCCTGAAGGAACTAGATGGATGGTTGCATCCAAAGAGTTGCAGTCAGTGGCTCAGTGTCCAAATGCAGATCAGTAAAAAATGGCCTCCCTCAGGGGACCAGGACCTTTCAATATCTTTATTAATGACAGACAGTGAGACTGAATGCACCCTCAGCATGTGAGTGACACCAAACTGAGTGGTGCAGTTAATTTGCTCGAGGGCAGGGATGCCATCCAGAGGGACCTGAAGTGGGCCCATGAGAAACTCATGTTGTTCAAGAAGGTCAAGTCCAAGGCCCTGCATTGGGGTCAGGGCAAACCCCTGTATCTGGACAGTCTGGGGCATGACTGGGTTGAGAGAAATACTTGGGGATACCAGGAGATTAAATATTCAATGAGACCTGGCAATGCTGACTTGCAGCTCAGAAAGTCAGCCCTATTCTGGCCTACATCACAAGAAGAATGGCCAGAAGGTCGTACAAGGTGATTCTCCCTTTCTACTCTGCTCTTGTGAGACCCCACCTGGGGTACTGCATCCAGCCCTGGGGTCCCGAGCACTGGAAAGACCTTTTGGAGCAGGTTGAGAAGAGGGGCACAAAAATGATCAGAGGGATAGAGCACCTCTCATTTGCAGAGAGACTGAGAGAGCTGGGGTTCAGCCTGGAGAAGAGAAGGCTCTGGGGAGACAGTATTTTGGTCAATATAAAAAGGGGGCTTATAAGAACAATGGGGAAGGATGTTTTACTAGGGTGTGTAGCAACATGACAAGGGATAATGATTATAAACCGAAAGGGGGCAGATTTAGATTGAAAAAAGGAAGAATTTATTTTTTTTTTCTGAGACACTGGAACAGGTTGCCCAGAGAAGTTGTGGTTTCCCTATCACTGGAAGTACTTAAGGTCAGTTTGGACAGGGCCTTGAGCAACCTGATCTAGTGAAAGCTGTCCCTGCCCCTGGTAGGGCAGATGAACTCCATGGTCTTTACAGGTCCTTTCCACATCAGACCATTCTATGATTCTGTAAATCTATGATTCATAGTCTTACTGTATGTGTAAGCCACATATACTGGTCATGCTCATAACAAAGATGATAGGAATCTGCTTCAGGTGGTATGAGCTGAACCTTTCAGAGTCCAAGATTGCCCAGTTCTAATGAAAATACAGACAAAAGTTGTAATTATATATATTAACTCCCAGGGACTACTGAATTAACAGATAATTACTTCACATGGTAGTGTGCCTGTAGACAACTTCTGCTATTTCTATTAGTACCCTGACATTTTCCTAGTCCTACCATTTTTGTTTATGTCATCATTTTAAAATATTTTCAAGTTACCTGCAAAACTAGTATATGATTTGGGTTTTCTGAATGAAAACCTGTATTCTGTTCCCAGAAAATTAGGATTTTACACTAGAAGTTTTCTGCTATGATTGTGTTCTCAAATCTCTCACTATCTCAATGTGTTTTTTCTTGTATCAGCAGTCTTTTGAGTTCCCCTTATTTCTGCAGTGAAGATTTTTTAAAAAATTACTGTATTTAAAAGTGTCACTTAGAAGCAAACACCATGCTAGGCACTTCACAGAAACCAGCCACAGACTTTCTTCTTAGCAGGGAGAGATACTTCTTCAGATCAGGGAGTTAGCTTAAGGAACTTGAAACTGATCTATTAGCACTCTTGGCATGGTTAATATTATTAAAAGAGAAATATCAGCAGTTGATTAGATCTACACAGCAATGTGTCGGGTCATGTACAAACACAAACTGTGAACCAGTTTGGGAAAAACTCATTGGGCATTCTGAAAGCTACCTCATATGCCTAAGATATCTTTATTAAATTTTGCTGCATGCTAATAGGTTGCATGCATACATCATTTGGTATTTAATTAGATTGCAAGGTTAAAATAAAACAACAAGCATTTAAATATTTGTAGAACTACACAGAAAAGGGATCTGGACAAACACATTCAGAGATAATTTGTTTACTGTATATTTTCTCCAAATTCTTGTTCCTGAAGCACAATTCAATTCCTTTGCACATACCTGAGATAAAGGTGAAGATGTGATTTTGCTGCTCAGCAAATAAGGAACATATGTCCTACTCTTGGAAAGAACAAATAGTGACACATTTGTTACCTGACACTGCAGACCAGGACAGCTGTAACACACAACACATCAGAAAGAGGCATAATTTATCAAGTGTGCCACTTTTATGAGAATTGAATTTTGACCCCATTTCATTCCATAATCATATTTTCAATTCTTGAGTAATTTTTGCTGTCCAACTACACTACCCCTGGCTTCTCATTACTTCCCTTGAGTAGCATTCTCAGCTGTGTCTGAACAGGAGTTTGTGGGGCTCCTTAGGGATACCAAAGTGAGGAATTCACAAACTGATACAATTGTGCAAGAGGCACAGGAGGGTCAAAGGACCAGAAAAAAAAAACCAGGATGAAATTATTTGTAAGCTGAATTTCCTATTGTAAAAAGGATCTATGACCATTTTATATATTCATTTGCATCAGAAACATTTTTTAAGACAAAAGTCACACCTTTATTTGAGATCTATTTGATTTCCAGATTTATTTCAGTTTTTTCCTTGTGTTGCCCTCTGTGTATGAGTTAGAGACATATCTGAGAATTTTTAGTCACATAAATATGTGCAATGTACATACAAAATACACCTCTTAGCAAATAGTGGTGTGGAATATATATTTACATAAATTTAAACACTTAATAAAGACTATAGTGGGGAATCCATTTATTATGGTCCTGATTCTGATAACCAGGACCTATGTACTGTTCCCTACAGTACAAACTAAACCTAGGATTTTATAACTTCTCTAAATTATAAGTATCTAACACTTGCATGAACTGGCCTGCCTGCTCTCACTGCTGCATTAAGTGAGCACCATAAATACATTAATAGATGGAAATAAATAAATTAGATGGAAATAAATAAATAAATAAATAAAATAGATGGAAATAAATTCATTAATAGATGGAAAAGCTCCAACACCTGGGTAAAGTTAAGTCCAGAAACTGAGAATTCAGAAAACCTGACATATGGCCCTTTCAGACTCTATAAGTACAGCTAAAACATAAGAAACCTGAATAAGAATCAGATTGAGCAGCTTTCAAATAACTTTTTGTCTTAAAAACACTGAAAACCCATATTTGTATCTGTCAGAAATAGTCAACATTTATGAGCAAATAAACACAAATGAAGGTGTCTCCAGCTCGGACTGTAGTAGAAGAAGACACAGAACTGAAATGTTCAGGAATAGAACTTTTTATATTTAAAATGCAAATTACCACAATTCTAGGCTCAATAACAGGATACAGATCTTCCTTTACCCCAGCAGCTGAAAGTCCACAAAATGGGACACTTGATCTGATTGTTTTCACCTCCTCTTACCAAAATGCAAGGTTGTCTGCTCTGGTTCTTACCTAGCCTGCTCCAAAATCTTTTACCTCTGATTAATGGCCTGCAGACATCTCACCTCCGCAGTGAAATAATTTATTGTCTTACAGTCTGCTCCTAGGGCACAACTAATGATACTTGCAGCTGACAAACTCCAGGAACAGCTGGAATCCACAGGTGATTTCACATTAAGTACTGTTTACTCTCTACTCTTACAACCAACCCCAATGTGTACGTGAAGATGAGTTTTGCAGCGCATAAAATGTGAAGCATGAATTGTGGAATGGAGCACAAGGCCCCAGCTGCCATTCATATGAAGATGGAGAACTGTGAAATAAAGATGTCAAAGAACAAGCCACAGCTGTGTTACTTCTGCCTCTATCAGATCTGTGCTTGAGAGGCTCAAGACTCACAGAAGACGGGATGGAGAGCCGGTGTATAAGTTAAAAAACCTACACACAGGGGAATTCGGAATCTAGAGTCTGTTGAATGCACAGCAGTCACAAGACAGTGAAGCAGCCTAGTGCTTTAGCTGGTGATTGGCAGCTCTTGCAGATACCAGAGAGGTTCTTGATGGCAGATGTAGACTTTTGTCTGGAGGCTTTGAATCAGAATTTCTTGGACAGTGTTCTTTGAAATATTTCTGATTCTAAGCATAGGGGTGTACAGACAGGCAGGCAGAAAGGCAGAATACCCTCACATAAAGAGAAATTGTATAAATTTAACAAAAAACAAGTGAAAGATCTTCAAGAAATATGGAATCTGAGGAAAAATATGTTCAGTTTTCTAGCGCTTAATTTTTAAAAGAAGTTTTAGAACTAAGCATCAATAAAGATTAAAATAAATAAAATAAAAAGAATAAAAAAAGAGTTTAAGATAATTCATTCCTTGAGAGGATTCTTATAAAGAAAATGCTATAATAACAGTAAAAAAATGTAGGCAAGCCAGGAAATAAATACTAAAAGTATAGAATTCAATAGTTAAATGGGGAAAAAAAAATAAGCAGCTGGATTTCGACTATCTGTACTGGTAGTTTTACATTAAATTACTCTTTATATAACACTTCTGTGTAATTATATTTTTACAAAATCCTGCGTGATGAAAATATCCAGTTTTGAATAATACATATTTATGATTAATAATATACTTTTATAAGACAAATATATATTTAATATGCCAATTGGAAACTTGATAGGAAGAAAATAATCATTACGCTGTCTGTTATTGCAGTCCAATAATATGGGAATGAGACAGTGTACTGCATTTGTGAAAAGGATGGGGGATTATGTTAAAACAGAATAGTCAAATAAGGCTTTGCTGTCACATTATGTCACATAGTCTTCATAGATTGAAATTCCTGATTGAATTAGGAAAAATAACAGTAGAGTTATACGAGGACCAAATTGTGAAAGGAGAACTATGCTCTGAAAATGATGAAAAATATTGTAATAATTATGAAGTAAAACAAGAATTATGTAAATCTTCAGTGAACCCTCCTCAGTCAAAGTAAACATGGGGAACATGATGCATAAACTGCACTTTAAAACTGCCACTGTGTCTTAGAGTAGTCAGAGCATTCACAAGAGAACAAATGATTTTTACATCAGTAGCATCCTGGTTCAGGATGGAAAACTGAAGTGGCATAACATATCAGCAATTTCATTTTTGAGTAATGGGGGACATACAGCAGTGAAATGCAATGACCCTTGGAGGATACTCCTTCTTTAAAGGTGGAATCAGTACATACAGGATGAACAAAGTTAGAACAAGATAAAATGAACTGCTGACTGGATAAAATGCTTCCAATAAAAAATTGGTTAAAAAATCTCTTAATAGATGCTTACATTTAAAAATATACCATTAAACAGAAGGTGAGAAACAAAATGTATGAGGAACACACACACATACGTGCACACAAAATCCTCAAGGCAGCTATCATGGTTAAACCGCAAAGAAAATAAGTATTAGGAACAAAAAGTCAACTTTCCAAAAACAGAGGCTTTGTAAAAAAAAGGCACAGAAGAGGAAAAAATGTCAAGTTAGATGTAAAACTGCAACGAGGGAAGCTAGGTAAGAAGGGAAAAAAAAAATAAAAGAAAAATATTTTAGGGAGAAACTTGCTTGAGGCATGAAAGCTAACAATGAAAATTTTCAAATACATCAGAATTAACCTGAAAGAGAATTTACAAGGCTGATAGAGGATACCATAAAAAAAAAAAAAAAAAAAAAAAAAAGCATTCAAGCAGTGTAGGAAGAACAGCTAAATCAAATTAGTTTTATGTGCTGTTCACTAAACAGGGGCTAGAAATTTTCCTAAACAAGGTTCACACATGTTCCTCAGAGGATGAGATGAACAACTGCCCCAAAGAATAGAACAGAATAGAACAGAATAGAACAGAATAGAATAGAATATTTCAGTTGGAAGGGATCTACAACAACCATCTTGTCCAGCAGCCTGACCAGTTCAGGGTTGAACAGAAGTTAGTGTGTTATTAAGGGCATTGTCCACTTGACTCTTGAACACTGACAAGCTTGGGGCATTGACTACCCATTGACCACTGCTGTAGGAAGCCTGTTCAAGTGTTTGATCACCCTCTCTGTAAAGAAATGCTTCCTAATGTCAAGTCTGAATTTCCTTTGATGCAGCTTTGAACCATTCCCATATGTACTATCCCTGGATACCAGGGAACAGACATTGGTATCTCTCTTTCCACTTCCCTTTTTTGAGATTTTTGAAGAAATGGGTGCAAGGAAGAGCAGCAATTTTCCAACATTGGTTGGTGTCCACCCAAAAATCTTTAAGAGACATGAAAATGAAAATGATGAGTTGCCATTTGTTGTGTATTTAGGAAAGCAAGGTGGTAACCACTGTTAATGGAACCAACCTGATTTACTAGAAGGGATGTAGAATTCTGCATAGCCTTTTTGAAACCAATTTTTATTTGGTGAACTGTATAACAAGACATGCCAAACATTATTATCTATCATTTGGGAAAAAAATAAAAGGATTTTGGTTTAATCTCTACACTTCACAATTTGAATTTTCAAATTTGTCACTTGTTAAATTCAACACTGTTGTAAATGGAATGTTGGACCAAGATTTGTCATGGGAAGTAACAAGGGCCATGCAAGCTGAGAGAACCTTCTACCAATCATATACTTGATAAGCTCACTTGCAACAGGTATTGTTTGGGAAAAAAAAAAAAAAAGAAGTACAAAAAATATCTCTTTCTTTCTCATCTTCTATAAGTTAAAAAAAATTTAATGATCTGAAGCATTGAGCTCTACCCCTTTTTTTAAACTCTAAAGTTACCAGAAGTCAAAATTTCATGTACAAGACAAAGAAGAATATTTTGCCTTTCTGTACAGTCCTCCAAGCAAACAGATATTGGGAAGATGAAGTGAGCAAAATGAAGTCTGTACTCTTATATTTTTTACCTAAACTGGGGATTTTAAAACTACGTATTTGCCCTAATGTAAAAGATATGCTCTTGAGCTGTCAGCACTGAACCAACCAGAACCATGAAATAAGAAAGGGAAAGGACTTACATTATGTTGTGGGTTTGGCTGGGATAGAGTTTATTTTCTGCCTGGTAGCTGGTAGAGTGCTGTGTTTTGGATTCAGACTGAGAATAATGTTGCTAACTGATGTTGCTAACAATGCTGTTTTAGTTGTTGCTCAGTAGCATTTATTCTAAATCCAAGACTTTTCAGCTTCCCAGGCTCTGCCACTGAACAGGTGCACAAGAAGCTGAGGGGAAGCATGGCCAGGACAGCTGACCTGAACTGACCAAAGGGATATTCCATACCATGGCACGTCATGCCCGGTATAGAAACTGGGGGGAGCAGATCAGGAGCTTCTTGGGGATTGGGCTGGGCATCGGTCAGTGCATGGTGAATAATTGCATTGTGCAGCACTTGTTTTTATTAGGCTTTATTCCTTTCTCCCATTATTAGTATTGCAACACAGACATTATGCGTAAGTAACCATTTGACGACGATTATTCAAGGAAAATATTATATCTACAGAGACATATTATTATATGTATAAATATATAAATAAATATATAAATATAGTTTTATATACAGTTATATAAAATACTTTAATGTGTATATCTGTAGAGAGGGGTCTTAATAAATTTCCACAGTTTGTCTGAAAAAAGACATTCATTCTTATGGATAACTACAAAATATGTATTACTCTTAACTACCATTAAACAAGAAGCAAAGCAATGAACAGAACTGTCAGTAGTTTTAATTAATCTGTGGAAAACACACATTAGGTTGTATCTTCTGTGTGGAGGAGACTATGATAAATGTTGAATTAATTTTCTTTGTAATTTAAAAAAACCCAACACCCTGTATATTGAAAGTTATAAATTGGATGTAAAATACTGTGTTTGTCTATACTCCATTCCATTTTTTTCAAAATATCTTGGAAGCTACTGGGGGAAGCTCCACCATGATCAATGTCCTGGCAGTCTTTATAAAATTTATTTTAGATCTGCTATCAAACACCAAAAGCTAGCAAGAACCCTGGAAGCTTGGTAATGAATTAGTGAAAAGCAACACAGTAGTGTTGCTACCTTTGCTCAGAATTAAGGTGGAAGGCAGGATATCTATTCCAAACCCTGACTGGGGGCTCCAGGTGTGCAGTGATCCACAGCATGCAGTTGCTGAGGCATAGCTATGTAGCGTCATTGCTAATGAGTAGGAATGCTAAGATCCATGTGCACTTGATATGAAGGCCACAGATGCCCTGAATGAAGAAATACTCTTCCACTCCATGTGTGAGTCCATGCAGATGGACTGTGGCACACGTTCTGCAGAACATCTGACCGCCCTCTGATCATCTCTCAAAAAACCTGTGGATCATAAAAAGATGCTGCCTTTGCCGTGCCTCTTCCTCATTTGTCTCTTCATCATTCAAAGGGATGAGTGTCTGAATCTCAGGCCTGGAAGTTCTCCAGATTCAAGTATCCAAATGAAGGTACTCTTGTGGGAAGGCAAAAAGTTAAATCCATCTGTTACAGAGAGAAAAAAGCAAAAATTGAAAGAAAATGTAGTCTGTCTGAAGCATAGAGGTACACCTTTTTGGTGTATAATGCTCTGTTCAGGGCTCTTGTCCTGGCAGATCTTTGGGCCAAAGAAAAGAGAATTCCTTTCCAAATCCTCCAGTAATGCTGCAATAAAGCATAAATATTCATTGCCATTTCCCTCAGCAATTAGAAGGGAATCCATCTTAGTCCAAATTCCTGAAAATACCAAATTCTTGTCAGACAGACAGAGTCTATTCCCTCCATACAAACTGCAGGGAGGCATCCTTAATCCTGGAATTGGAAATCACTGCACCACTGATCACAGTGACAGACTTATTTTTCAGTTCACTTATTTCTGTGCCTGGCGCAGCTTAACTGGGCTAGACGATTTTTGTCAAACAAGAATTTGAAGCTTCTCCATCCAGGTCAAGGTAGAAAAAGAAAAAAATAATGATGAAAAAAGATGAGTTAAGAAGGTGTGCTGACATTCCTCATTATACTAATGAGCAGATTGGTCCCTTTTGCTACGAGATAGTAATTTCCCTTGGTGAGTGATGGAGAAGAAGAGCAGTCTGCCATCTAGTAAAATAGAGGGAGTTCTTCTGTGCCTTACAGATGCCTTATCTGACCGTTGAACAAGGCCTACTTGCCAGCTCATCAACTCCCCAGTGTTGGAGACATTTTCTTATAACCATAAAAATGGAATAGATGGGGGATTCTTAACAATCCATCTACCTTTGGGGGCAGGTCTTGGTGAATGAATCATTTAGCATTTATTATGCATTCAGATACCAGACTATCAAAGAAATGAAGAATTTTGCTCTTGGGGATGTGTTCAAATAATACAACAATAGTACTGTTGTAAGGCATAAGGAACAACCAGTACAAGCAAAATATTGAATAACTTATTGTTCAATTTGTGCCCTGAATAAGGGAAGAATTTTATTGGAAGAGCTATGATTTCTTTTTTTCTTTTTCCCATTGTAAAGAGTGTTTATACATTAAAGAACTACATTAAAGCTACAAATATAATTAATTGTGATGTTTCTTTTCTTTGGAATATTTTGTTGGATTTTACTATTTTTAATTAATATTTTAATTTGTTTACATACAATGCATGATCTAGTGCAACTGTCTATCTCTGCTAGAGGTGCCTTTCAGAACAGATTTTAAACCATTGATTTTTCAGATTGATGTGACTGCATTTTTTTCACTGTGAGTTGCTTTCAATTGCTAATAATAACAGTAATGAAATAATAACAGCAAAAATAGCATACAAATGTTAACAGAAAAGCTATGAGAATAATTCAAAGTGTCTGTGAAAAATCCAGATGAACCTAAAATAACCATCTGACAGCCAGAGATTTATTTTCCATAATTTTCATCTATAATCGAAGGAGAGGACAAGTCCTCTCTTTGATCTTGGCCAACAGATTCTCATCCTCAGAATCAAGTTCAGGATGGGACAAATACTTATAACAAAATCAGTTATACAAGTGCTGACTTTTATACACAGATGCTACATTTTACATTAAAAAATAGCACAAACAAATACATAGAATATATGAGTGCTTGTTATTGAGGAAAATTTAATATTTGCATATGTTCACAGTTGTAGTGTACTGCTCATCTTAATCTTCCTTCTGATTTTTTTGGGGAGAAAGGTTGTTGGATCAGATTTGGGAGAGAACTTCAGTGCTCACCTTCTAAGTCAGTGTTGATTTGGAAATGCTTCAAAGTATTCATTTTATCACTTCATTGCAAGACTTCTGATATGTCATTAATACTTTAAAGATATGGAGGAAAAGTCAAAGTCACTCTTACTGAAAAAAAGTTTAATGAAAATCTTAAATATATATATATATAACATTTTTACCTTCTCCTGATAATTTGGAGACATTTTCCAGAAAGCATCACTTTATTTCAAACATGCTCCATGACCTCTGAGCATTAGCTAAGAAGTCAGCATGGGACAGTATTTTAAATTTTTATGCAGTTATTTGCCACCGTAACTAAATAGTATTGAACTGTGGGATGTCAGTCTTTATTTCAGGTCCCTGTTGCCTTCAGTAGATACGATTCAGGATTTAATTTTAAAAGATTTTCCTTTTTCTTTTTTTGCTTTTTCCTTGCAGCTTTGAGCAGCATGTGGAAGGCAGCAGATCAACAGGCAGCAGCAAGGGATGGGGATGTGCTACCTTTGTCAACAGGGCACTGGCCTCACCAAGCAAGACCAGTCCACCGCACCTCAGTGGGGTGAGTGGCACAGGCTGGGCATGGCAGCTGTGCTCAGCCCAGAGTCCAGATGACCAGAGAAGTCCATGACAGTGAAGCAAGTCCAAGATCTGTCTGGAAAGTCAACTCTGAGGACCAGGGTCAAGCTCAGCAAAACCTAGGTGTGTCTGATGTAACTCAGGCAAGGACGAGGACAGGTTCTGAATTCAAATGCAGCTCCTGAGGAAGGGGCCAATAGACCTCTTTTTTAAACAAGCCAGCAAGTTAACATGGCTGCTCCATATCAGAGCTGACCTCCAACATCACCAACCAATCTTCTGCGGAGGCACTCTGCACTCAGGTCCCTGACACAGATCTTGTTATACAGGTCACTGGCTTTAATGTGACAGAGTGTCACAATCTGTTATGTCCAGCACACTCACATGCCATGTTAAAAGCCCTGCCAAGTAGCTGTGCATACCATGTGAGCACAGAACAGCCCTGCAGCTGGGCAGGGTGGAAAGCTAATTTTTAATTACTTTTTTTTTGTCCCCGGCTGTAACCGTTTTTCTCACTCCAGCTGTGTTCGGGTGGTGAGTCATCCTCAATGCTAAAGGTGTAAGAAGCACTCACAGAGACATAAGGAACAGACATTACACAGCTGAATTGTAAAAACTTCCGTGAGTCTCTTGGATTTTCATGAAGCAAGAATCACAAGTCTCATATTTAATGCATGAAGGGAAATAACTTAAAATTCCTTCTATGCAAAAGCCTTGGAATAAAACTGTCACATACAGAAGAATCGTGCTCTACAGTGAGGACCTATATGAAAAAGTTCCTACATCCATACAACACGTGGAGTTGGTAGGCTGTGAGGAAAATGCAGTGCCTCTCTGTGTTGGCAACAAGTTCTTGGAGCAGCGAAATCTGTGTCAGCTGCACTTGGCAGTGGGCAGCAGTATCCTGACTGCACACACTTCAGAGACTCACTGGAAGTGACCAGTTCTAGACTGAGCAATTTTGATACTTCTGAGATAAGAAGAGGTAATAAAATTCGTATTTTGGAAAAGAGCAAGCATAAGCCACCACATCATTCCTGATAGCTATTATTTGATATGTGTGACTACCTTTTCTTTTTCTGTGGCATCTGAAAAGTTTAAGGGTGGTATTTGTTAGAAAGAATAGTTATGTGTTGCTGATATCATGACAAAAATGGGGATTACACCAAAACATATGCCCAAAAATGCCCAGCACAGCCTGATATTGCTGGAATATTTATGGACACTCTTCTGTTTATACCACTGTAGTGGTCCATATGTAATGTTAAGTTTAACAGAAAAAAAAAAAGTACTCCTTTGTCTAAGTTTAAAAAGATCCAAGCAATTAAACAATACTGTTTCCATTTCCTCAAAAGAGGCCCTGGTTCTCAATGTGACCTTGAAAATCAAGGAGTGTAGTTTTCTGTAAGAGGAATCCACTTCTATTACTGGAACATCCATGTTTACAGCACTGTGTTTTAAGCAGCAGTGACTCTAACAAGTAGTCTTGAGAATCTGAAGGACTATGATTTTAATTTTATTATGACAGCATATTTTTGTGTCTGAATTGTTTGGACAATGAGATGTGTGTAAGTGTGAATTACTGTATTTTTGGTTATAGAACAGGAGCACATTTTTAATTAATGACATATTTCAGTCTACTTTTTCATACATACATCTAGTTTGTGAATTCTTCTTATACTGGGAAAATATCAAGATGATTCAGCATTCCTATAGCCTGATGGCAGGGGTACTAAAGGCAGTCCTTCGTTTTGGCAGGGGAATAAAACAAAGATAAGTGATTTGTCTTGTGCAAACCTGGATTATTTGTGCTTTCAGTTTCTTGAGTGTGACGTAAAGTATAACGTCAAGATAATCACAACTGCTTGGATGTGTTCTAGGAGCTGGTCTGATCTGAGGACACACACAGGGCAGAAATTAGCATTCCTTTTAAGGGGTTAGAGGAGCTGTTGGTTTTCAACTCAGTAACAACTACCAAACATCTCCCTCAGACTAGGACTGAGAACACCATCCTTTGCAGCACCAGCAGCAGTGTGCTCCAGTTACAGGAGGCAGTGCAAATATTAACACTGCAAATAGGAGTGTGGGGCAAGTAGCTATATGCCATGCCTTCTTTCTGTGCCATTAAACTGCATTCATCATCATGTCATTGGAGTGTTTGCTTTCCTTTGCAGGTTTTGTGAGCTACTCAGGTTATTTTACTCCTCTGATTTAATATTGATTTCCTCCATTCTGTTCTCTGTACTAGCCAGTTAATCATTAACTCTGTGTGAGAAGTATGAACAATTATAAACACAACAAAAATAATGAGAATTCTATCATGCAACTACTGTGAAAAATAAACAGATGATAGTTTTAATAAACCTCAGAAAACAAGGCATCATGAAATCCAGAGCAAATAAGTAATGGTGTTAAAAAGTGAGAATCCTTCCAAAAATTTATTGAAAGCACAGTAATAAGAAAAAATCACTTTTCGATATTAAAAAAATAAGCAAATTTTAAAATTAAAGTTATATAGCAGTTTATAGTCTGCTACAGCCTATTTTACTATTTTACCTATTTACACAGACTATAGATCAAATAAAACACTGGACTTTCATGGTTCTGAATTAAGGTATGTGACAGCATGTCCTAAGTTATAGTCCTCTGGCTTGAAAGAGCCCTCAGGCATGTCAGGTAACTTCTGCTTCTATACTTTCCAGTCCTGCTCTACACTCAAGCTGCATAGCTGGAAACCTGCAACTACAGACTGCTGACTGGAGAGACAAAGCCAAGTTACCGTGAAGACTTAGATTTACATATTGGGTAACTAAAATATCAGCAAGCCCCTTTGTAGATATATCTCTTCTGCTATTCCAGTGACTGCAAAAGATAAAACAAATCTAGTTCTTGATACTAGCTGTGATTTTGCTGCTAGCCAAGCAAAGGAAATCTCAATGGTTGAAGCTGTTGCCATTATCAGCTGAAATTCCAGGTCTGACTCAGCTCTTGCTCCTGATTCCTTCCACTTGTGGAGCAAAATAGGCTGGTTTGTGCAGCTTTCAGAGAGTCTAAACACATCTGTTTCATAAATGAGAGAGCCAAAAGCATGTAAAAAGGCCAGAAAGGCAGCATAGCTGTGAAAACATAAGTTCTAAGCTGCTGTAAGTCACACTCAGTCACACAGCCATAGCCTAAGTGCAAATAGTTGGTGTGTAACCTCTTCACAACACTGCCACTGTTGGCTTTAAGAGCAGTATGAAGTGTAATGTATGATTTCTTGTTGCTCATTCTGCTTATCATGTTGTCATGGGACATTTCAGGCTATTTTTGGCCTCCTTCTACCCATCACATTTTCAAGACAATGGGAAGACAATGTGAAGACAATGTGATTTTCTGTTCTCATTCCCACTGTTATAATGCAAATGAATTAATATTGTGCCATCCTCTGTTCTCATTAATAACCTTCTTAGAGAAACAGTATAATAGGAAAATACACCAGTCACTAAAGCTTTCAGTGGCAACTCAGCATTGTGATAAAACATGCTGCAGTACAAGAAGAAACTTGTATATGCTCATTGTGAGTAAATGGAAGATGGAAAGAAGAGAATGGAGAACAAATGAACCCCTTCTGATAATTGAAGCTCATAAACCTCTGGAAGCTTCTCTGCCTCTGTTAGTCATAAGACATGACAGTAGACGACACAATCTCTATTGCTCCCCAGGAGATATTTTTCCCCTTTGTAGCAAAACAACCCATTAGGTAAACAGAGCTTTGTTGCCCATAGCAACAGAAAATTGCATTCCAGCAGGATAACAATGTATTTTAGCTTTGCTTATTTCTTTCAAAATTAAAAGTAAAGATCAGCAGGAAAACAGAAGCACAATTAAAATGAGGCCTTGCTTAACAAAGACAGGACAATTAAAAGAAAGAAGAACAAGATTAATCAACCAAATTAAAAATATGGTATAGTGTTGTATTTACCTGCTGCTTACTTTATTTACAGCAGTGATAGTCTGGCATTCAGTTATTCCCACACTGCCAGAGAGCTTGACACAAAGAAGCTGACATTGTTCATATTATAGAATAATAGCATATTCTGGGTTGTAAGGGACCCACAGGGATCTTTAAGTCCAGCTTCTGGCCCTGCACAGGACAGCCCCAAGAATAACACCATGTGCCTGAGAGCACTGTCCAAACACTTCTTGAACTCTGTCAGTCTTGGTGATGTGACCACTTCTCTGAGAAACCTGTTCTGGTGTTCAACCACCCTCTGGGTGAAGAAGCTGTTCCTAAAATCCAGCTTAAATCTCCCCTGATGCAACTTCAGGCCATTTCCTTGGGTCCTGTCACTGGTCACCAGAGAGAAAAGGTCAGTGCCTGCACTTCTGCTTCACCTCTCAAGGAAGCTGCAGACTGCAATGAGGTCTCCCTTCCGTCTCCTCTCCTCCAGGCTGAATAAACAAGTGACTTCAGCCACCCCACCTATGGCTTCTCCTTTACACCCTTCACCATCCTCATGGCCTTCCTTTGGACACTCTCTAACAGCTTAATGTCTTACATTGTGGTGTGCAAAACTGCCTCCAGCACTCGAGGTGAGGCTGCCCCAGAGCAGACCAGAGCGGGACAATCCCCTCCCTTACCTGGCTGGTGATGCTGTGCCTGATGCCCCCCAGGACAGGGTTGGCCCTCCTGGCTGCCAGGGCACTGCTGGCTCATGTTCAACTTGCCATTGCTGAGGACCCCAGGTCCCTTTCCATGGCACTGCTTTCCAGCCTCTCATTCCCCAGTCTGTTCATATATCCAGGGTTGCCCCATACCAGGAACTTGCTCTTGTTAAACTTGGTTTAGTTGGTGATTGCCCAGCCCTCTGATTTATCAAGGTCACTCTGCAGGGCTTCTCTGACCTCAAGGGAGTCAACAGCTCCTCTCAACTTACTGTCACTGGCAAACTCAGCTGGTGTACCTTTGAGTCCTGTGTTCAAGTTGTTAGTGAAGAGCTGAAAATAGAGCCCCACTAGTGGCAGTTCACCAGTCTGATGTCCCTCCATTCACTATAACCCTTTGTCCCTGACTCATGAACCAGTTGCTCACCCATCCCATAATTTGTTTATCCAGTTCTGTGTCCAGAAGGATACTGTGAGAGGCAGTATCAAAAGCTTTATTGAAATCCAAAAGAATAAATCACCTGGCTTTTCCTGTTCAACTAGGGAGGGTTACCTTGTCATAAAAGGAAATTCAGTTTGTCAAGCAGGAGTTTCCCCTCATGAACCCATGCTGGCTGTGACCAATGACTGTGTGGCCTTTTAGGTGCTTCTCCATAACTCCCAGAATAACCTTCTCCATAATTATGTTTTCAGACATTACCTGACTTAGCTTACATGAAAATATATCCCAAAATATGTTTCATAGTCTTTTGATTGCTATGGCATAGGATGTGTCCTTTCCTATCAGTGATTCCCAAGTAATTATCCCAAAAATTAAACTAATTAAAGAAGGAAGGGTCATGTGACTGATGCTGGAAGTGTGTAGGGTTATTGAGAAGAGCTACAAGAATGAAATAAAGTGCCCTAAGAAGGCAATCTGAATCAGACCTGGTTGCCCAGTCTCTAAGTTATGGACTATAAATGTCCTTCTTGAAAATAATATTATTGCTATTTTACTAACTCCTGAAGGAAAAAGTAAATGCTGAGCTTTGGTGATGGAAGAAAATCACTGGTGAGGTTCCTCAGGGATGCCTGCTATGACCTGTGCTGTTCAACAAAATCATGGAAAGAACTGGAAAAAGTCATGTGATGAAAAAGTTTCCCAGTATTAACAAGCTTTTCAGGGTAATAAGAACAAGGGAAGACTAAAACCAATGTCAGACTGAGGGGATCCAAAAGAAGCTTGTAGGGACTTGCTTCAAAACAAGCTGAAAGAGGTGATTCATGCTGCAATGGGGGAATAACAGTGAGAGTTTACAGAGGCTCAAGAGCAAACTGAAAAAGTTCAGGGAAAATAGATTTGTTGCATTCTGTGGGATACACATCTTGCTCAGAAAGATTCCAGAGATGGAAGAAGTTGGAGGATGGGACAATATAAGGGCAAATAAAGCCATTCCATATTGATTTATCCTGGGTCTGGAATCCATGTCACCAGACTTACCATGGCTATTCAAATTAGGATGTGGCTCAGTTCAAGTGTGTACTATATATTAGATTTAAAATGAAAATGTGCCTGCAAACTGTTGATGCTCAGTAGTATTAGCCCAACCCATCTGAAATACAAGTACATTATATACAACCTGGGGATGAAGTGTTAAGCAAAATATTCTCAAAAATGCTGTCTTCCTGTGCTCTTTTTTTGCTGTTAAAATTTTGGGTAAGAATAACTGGATACATAGTTCTCATATCAAACAAATAGTGAATGATCAATTAGTTGGTCAATAAATGACTGTTGAGAGTCTTTCATGGTTTTATCTTGATAATAATTTCTACCTTATGTTAATCTTCTTAGCCTTCATTCTGTTATATTTATCACTTGTAATGATGTATATAATGGTAGTAGGTTAATGCCTTAAAAGTTTGTTGGTTTTATTTTTTTTTTTTTTTTCCTTTTAGTATTTTAGCAGAATGCTCAATTTTAAAAAAAAGGGAGGACTGTTGTGGAATACATCTGGTACAGGCAGCTCTTTGCATCACAAAGGGCACAAGGACCAGTGGCACCAGCCAGGTGAATGGACACAGAGACACAGCAGGAGCTGAGGAAGAAGGAGGAAGAGGGAGACATTCATGAGCTTGGACTTCAAGGACATAAAAGCCCAGGGGTTCTTTTTTTTGAGGTCCCTCTGTGGAGGCACCAGTTTAAGCTATTTCTGTATTACAGCGCTGTTAATAAACTGCTTTATTGAGCAAATTATCTGAGACCCTGTTCTGGGAGCCCTGGGGTTGAACCAGTATGGAAACTGGTCTGACAGTGTGAGTCGGGTGCGTGGGGAGCCAATCAGAGACCCGCCGGGTCACTGAAGCCACCTCTGTGAATTGATTTTAGTCCCAGCAGCAGCAGTCTCTGTCCTTAGGAGTGTGATTTCCAGAGAGTCTCATGAATAGTCAAACTGGGAAGTTTCCTTAACAAAACCTTTTGCATTAAAAAAGTTTAGTATTTGAAACCCATCTTCCAAGTTAGTTGGTAGCACACCTCTTCCTTTTAGGAAGGGTAGATAAAGGATTTGGGTACCTGGTAGATTTAATGAGGTGCAAGAATAAAAAGGGATGAAACTGTAAGTTTTCTAACTCTGCTTTTATGTCCTTTATAAAAGACTTTGTAAAGTTTTCCTTTTGTCCTTATATCTTAGTGGCTCCTTTTTTCCCCAACAATCTTTATCCCTTGGCTTTTAATTTTTTTTTTTTAAGGAAAGATATGGATAAATTGGTTAAATTATGACTACAAAGAAAACACTACATTGAAACAGAATAATGTGAGACTTTATCTAAAGTAGTGAATTGGGGGTACTTCGTAATTGTCTGGTTTTCAGTTTTCATTACAGCTGAGTTACGAGGGTAGGGAATAAGCTTTGCAATTTTTAAAAAAAGCTACAGACCTGGCTACATGGATGGTAGGTAGTGACACAAATTGAGATATATTAATGTTGCTATGGGGAGAGAGTCTCCAATAATTCATAAGTCATGAAGGAATTAGAGTCCATTTCTCATACTCAGTTTAGCAGTAAGAAGTCTTGAGAACCTTTTGGTCTGTTTCTAAAAATAAATGAAAATAAATTCCAGTAAATTAGTTATAGAATACCTCTTGATGTGTTTTGTTTGTGAGATACTCAGAGACCCTCTGATAAGTGTTCCAAGGACCACCATCTGCCATTTTTATATGTAAACTCATGGAATCAAGTTATTTTAGACTAACTTTTTTAATATTCTTTTGAAATTCTGTATTTAGATCATATAACTGAAACAATGCGAAAATGTGGGATTCAAAGACATTTTTTAGAAAGCATGAAGCAAACATAGGTAACCAATATTTAAACATTTCTGTATTTCAAACAATTAATTATTTTAAGGATAAATCCATGATTTCCCAGTACTTTATAATACTTGAATGCCTGATTTAGTTTTTCTTGATTGCATATTATAATGTAACTTCAAGAATCACATTTCTAAAATAAATGCTATTGCTTATTAATTCAGAATGTGCTTTCTGTGAATATTCTGCAATAATAGCTAAAAAATTGATATTTCATTGCAGTATTTGCCAATGTGGAACCATGTCAATGTGATTGGTGCAGAAGAAATGGAGAGTGAAATTACCTGGGAACTGAGGAGACTCTTTTTGGCTAAGAAACGCAAAAATCACACTTAGCAGAAAAATAAAACCCTCCCAAACCTACAGTTGCCTCTAAACTGACTCCAGGGTGACTTTGGTCATGACCCCACATGCACTGTTGTGGTGGCTTGACCCTGGTTGGATAACAAGTGCCCTCCAACAGGACAGGGGAGAAAAAAATATGACAAAAAGATTGTGGGTTGAGGTAAGGGCAGGGAGAGATCACTCAGCAGCTATGGTCTTGGGAAAAGGAGACTTGGCTTGGGGAGACCAACTGAATGTATTATTCATCAAATTGTAACAGGAGAACGAGAAGTAAAAACAAATCCTAAAAACACTTTACACCTACCTGACCCTTCTTTCCAGGCTTAACTTCACTCCCAATTGCTCTGCTTTTTCCTCCAGTGCAGGGGGAATGGGGTTGTGGTCAGTTCATCACTGTTCTGTTACTCTCCTTCAGCAGGGAAGGTCTGCTCACACTCTTCCCCTGCTCCAGTGTGGGTGTCCCTCCCACAGGAGGCAGTCCTCCACAAACTCCTCCAACATTACTTCTTCCCATGGGCTGCAGTTCTTCATGAACTGCTCCAGGTTGAGTTCCCTGTGGGGTCACAAGTCCTGCCAGCAAACCTGCTTCAGTGTGGGCTTCTCTCTGCGTAGGTCCAGAGGTCCAGCTGGGAGCCTGAGCCAGCTTGGCTTTTCCACAGGGTCACTGCTTCCTTTGGGCATCCACCTGGTCCACCACGAGGTCCTCCATGGGCTGCTCCACCACCACCACCACCACATTAGGTGTGGACTATCCCTTTGGTCACTTTGGCTATGCTGTCCTGGTTGTGTCCCCTCACACACCAAGCACACTGGTGAGAGGGAATGTTGAGCGACAGCGCTGATGCTGTGTCTGCCCTGCTCAGCAGTAGCTCAACTCTGGGGTGTTACCAACGCTTTTCTGGCTACCAATGCAAAGCACAGCAGTAGAAGAGATGCTCTGGGGAAAATTAACTCCATCCCAGCCTGACCCAATAATATCAAATACTATGACCCAACTATCAAAAAGCATCTGAAAAGCTTTTCTATCACATAAATACTAAAGAAAGCTGTTCTGAAATTAAAAGCACCTACAGTCCTATGTTTCTGATAACTTTCTGGATTTTTAATGCCATCTAATTAATGCAGTTTCTTTCATACATTTTCTTTTCTCTCCCAATTTTTTTCTGACTCATAATATCACCATTTTTTTCCTCTCAGTACTCCATTTATAGATCTTGCCAAACCACAAAAATACCTTTTTCCATATATTCAAATGTTTATATTTCTTAGACACCAAATTTGGTTTGGTGTCAAATTTTGTCCATTTGGTTTGGTTATACATAGAATCTAAATTTTTCAAATCTTCTTGTGAGTTCTTTCATATTAAGTATCACCTACAGAATATTTTTGTAGTCAAACCAGTCCTCATGAAATGCAGGCTAATCGCTCTTCTCTATACATAACCAACATACCCCAGGGAAGTGAGGAAACAGCTCTTTTGAATTAGTGGCCATTATCTCAGTCACAGGCAATTTACCTACCAAGAGTTAGAATCAGGACTGTCACACAGAAATTTCTGACTGCTGGCCTTGTTTCTACTTCTGATCCAGACTGTGGGAGTTCTTGTGTTAAATAAAGTTTACCTAAATAGAAACTGACAGAATGATTTTTTTCCAAACCTTGTTCATGTGCACAATATTCCATATATTCAGTGATACTTTTATTACAGAATTATGCAGTGCAATCCAGCTATATTCTTTCCTGATTTTCTTAAGTAGAACATTTCACTTGGTTGTGAGTTATTTATGAAAGGCTGTATTCAAGTATGATTAGAATTCAGAAGATATCTCTAAATTATTTTCTACAGGGTTTTGTTCACAGGCAAGAATTTTTCTCCATTCAAGTAGTAGTGCCAGATCAAAATCAATACAGATAAATACTCATGATTTCTCTGAACATGGCAGAATAGGAACTGGTTTGGAGCCACTGTGAAAAAGTTATAAACAAAGTATTTAACCAGGGATCAGGAAATAGCTGCTGTGATTTCAATGTGATTCTTTAAATCCAGTAATAGTTCATCTCCACTAAAGACAAATAATATGGATAAGCAAAAAAAAATGAATAAACCATGCAATAAAGGAATTATGGGGGGTTCTGCACTCTGGAAAGAGATAAAATATATAAAGGTTGAAATGTGTGTGAGTAGCAGGAAGAGATTGTGCAAAAGAACCAGGATAAGTTCCCAAATCATTAAATGGTGACAAGTGTATATAATGACCAATAAAGTTTAGCTTACAGTCTTTCTGAGATGGATTTTTCTCTCTTGGTTCTCTGTAATAGTCATAACTTTTTGCCACAGTTATCAATGTTATTTTTACCTAAGGATTTGATAGCTGGTGTGATTAATAAAGACTCAGTACAGCTAACAGTCAAGAATGA
This sequence comes from Corvus hawaiiensis, assembly GCF_020740725.1. Taxonomy (NCBI): domain Eukaryota; kingdom Metazoa; phylum Chordata; class Aves; order Passeriformes; family Corvidae; genus Corvus; species Corvus hawaiiensis. Next base: position 70,957,152 of record NC_063216.1, on the reverse strand, counting down.
CCAGGCTTGCAAAACAGAGGTGAGCTGCGGAGCTGGAAGTGATTGATTGTAATGTCTGGGAAATGCAAAGGACCTATCATTTAATACATAGAGGCAGTCACTTCAGAAATCTGATAGAAATCTGGTGAGGCATGAGTGTGCACATTAACCGTGGTGGTGGACTAGAACAGTGTATTTCAAACACAGTTTTGTGTCTTTTGGATGACTGAGAGCAAACATAAGTTTTGCTGGATGTACTTAAATGCATTTTTACATAACTTAGAGGTTTCATATTTTACAGGGCTGCAAGGCACTCCTGGGTTAACTGGATTTTTTGGTATAAAGTATAGATGCTCTTGAATTTTAAAATGAAAACCAGCACTGCATGAATGGTCATAGGTTACCCTTGATCACCATATGATTATAGGACTGACAATGAAATAATCATAACAATGATTAAATATCATATTGTGATGATTTATAATTTTAACTATTGAGTCCAATCTGCTCTTTGAAGCCAGCCACTTGAAATCAAATCTCGTGAAGCTGGTGGTTCTTCTCTCAATAATTTCAGCTAACCTTGAAGCACCACCAAGGGTATAACTGTGAGTATTTCCTTTTACATTGGCAAAGTTATGGTTGAGACTTTCAAACACAGATGAGGTATGAAGATCCAGTATATGTTGTTTAGTCTAACTCCGTGGTCACTGGTTTATGGCAGATTTTCCTTCAAGCAACAATACAAGCAGTTAGTGACATGCTCAGATAAACCCATTGCAGGCACATACTATATAATTTTGTAAATTATCTACCTTTATTCTGACAGTAGGAGGTCAGTCCCAAGTTTCTAACTACTAAATAATTCATGTTAATGTCACTGTCTTCTTATTTAAATTTGAAGCTGAAGCCCTTATTTAATCCTTCAGGTATTGCAACTGCAGAAAGCTATTCAGTATTACTTGATTAGGCGCGATCTGAAAAAGCAACACCAAACACACAAGAGTCAAAAACCGAACCACAGAGAAAACATTATGAACTACTTCCCATTTGAAATAGCTGTGTTTCCCGGTTAGCTTTTATTTCTTTCACTAGAGCTACATGTGAGATTATCTCTTCCCTTAATGACTTTTTTTACCTGCCTTTTGTGTATTTATACACGAATGTCATTAAGAAGAAGCAGGCTTTTATGTCTTCAACATATTTAATAAATGGCATTGTTTAGCCTGGAGAAAAGGAGGCCCAGAGGAACCTTGTTGTTCTCTACAACTACCTGAAAGGAGGTTGCAGCCAGGTGAGGGTCAGGCCTGCTCCCAAGAAATAGAAGAGGAAGTAGCCTTGAGTTGCATCAGGTTGGGGTTTAGACTGAGCATTAGTAAAAATTTCCTCACCAAATGGGTAGTCAAGCATTGGATGGGGCTACCCAAGGAAGTGATTGAGCTACCATCCCTGGAAGTATTTAAAAGATGTGTTGATGTGGCACCTGGGGACATGGTTTAGTGGTGAACTTAGCAGTGCTGGGTCATGGTTGGGCTTGGATCTTAGAGGTCTGTTCCAACCTAAACTATTCTATGACCCTATGACTGTTAGAAAGGCAATGCATATAAAATCACTTTGATGTGACAATCCTGTCATATATAACTACTGGATCAGTGGATGCCAAACTCAGGTGGAAGTGCTGGATCTTGCAACTAGACAGAGCTTTGGCCGTCCTAAGTCCAAAAGTAAACATTAAGTTTATAATGTGTATGGATAGGCTCAGGACACTCATGCTTGTCACCTCTGGTTGTAACAGCTGCTAATGTTAATTTATAACTCTCTGTGGTGCCCCTATTATATATTGTCCTGTTGTCAGTCCCTGTCTGGCTACACAGGCAGCCTACAGGAATTTGAACTCTGCAACATCTGGTGTCTGAAAAGAGAGGGATCCTGATGTCCTGAGAAGAGGATTGCTCTGAAACACCACTGTATACAGGGTTGGGCAAAACTTGTACTTGCACACGGTGCTCTTCTGTTGCCTTATAAATTCAAGGCATTTGAGAGTGATAGTATCAAAAAATTTCTTGTAAAAAGAAAGGGTTTAGTCTGGGAAAATAAGTTGAAAATCCCAGATGTGCTACATAGGGATAGGAAAATGCAGAAACAGAATTATTACCAAGCTATGAATTTAGAATTATTGGAGGTGGTAGTCAGGATTTTTTTTTCAGTTATTTCAATGGAGCAAGGCACTGTCCTCCAATGTTAATAAGCTGTTAATATAGTATTAGGAAACAACATATAGGAGGATATGAATGTCAGTTAACTAAATAGATATCATGTAAATTTTTTCAAGTTCCCTCATCTCATTAGCTCAAATTCTAAGCAAGTTCCTTTAATACAGGTTAAGTCTCTTAATAGATTAACCCTTCCCTACATTCTACCTGGCTGCTTATTTCCTATTCAGTGTACCTCTGATAGGTACAGCATACATACCTTGTTTGCTGTTTTGTTTTGTTAAAAAAGCTGTACTGCAAACAACCAAGTCCCTGAAGTATATGTTCAGCAGTTAAAATGTCCTTGTTGCGAATGTCATTCTCCTAACCAAAGACTGTCAGAGGAAAATATATGGGCTATTTTAACATTCTCAGGCTTTATACCTACAATAACAAAACAGTTTGCTTCACAAAAGAAAGATGACACATTCACATCTCCCCATATTTCATTTCCTATGGCTAAGTGTTTCCCAATTTACATATTATAGCTTAGGCAAAAAAGTTTACAAGACCACCTGGGAAAATTCCACTAGATTGATGGTCACTGAAACATTGGAACACAGTTCCACTGAGTATTTTGCTCATTTTTCTAAATTTTAAAATGACAGTGTTAATGTCAAATATAGAACAGAGTTGTGAAGGCAGTCCAGAATCCAGGATCACCTTAGTGAGCTCCCAGAACATAGTTATGCTTCCATTTTTTTGAGATTTGGGCCAAATGTATATTGCAAAGTGGTCCTTTTTGCACACTGGGCTATTGTCATACCCAGTATTCTGAAAACAATGATGTTAGGGAAATTTTAAAATTAATATATTTTTCACTTCGAGATTTTCAAGCTATTCTAGTTAACTTGAACTCAAACTACTCTTTCAATAAGTGTCTGTTTTTTCATTCTTGATGTTTGGAAATAAAGAAAGATATCAAATATCATTTATTTTGTGGGGAACTTATAAACCTGTTGTTCCTGTTTGGCCAAATTTAGAAATACATCCTCTGAGAGAAGACAGGTCACAACCATCCCTCCTCCACCAGGTTTGGGAAAAAAAAAAAATTCTCAAAGGAAAGTGAAAGAGATAAAAACTATTTATTTAACAAACACACGGGAAAGGATAATAATGCTAAATAATAAAACCTCCCACTCTGCTGAGAGAAACCTGGGAAAATTTCAGAGTCCTTCCGTAGATCTCTCTCTCCTCCTCCTTGGAGCTGGGATGAGGTGGTGGGCCCACCTCCAGGGCCAAGGCCTCAGTGGAAATTCCTCCCGATGTATTTTGATGTTGAAGCAGTCCAGCAGAGGGGAAAAAAAAAAAAGACAAAGTCCCAGGAAAAACAGAAGTTCAACTCTCCATCTCTCTCTGGAGAAAGAAAAAGGAGCTGAAAAACTGGCTGAAAGCAAGCCAGCTGCCTTCCCCACTCTTGCTCCTCTGTCGCAGCTGAAAAAAAAAGTCTCTATCTCTGTGTGACCTTGAACAAGCTGCAAACTGCTCTGAAGAAGTTTTGTTCATGTTTTCCTTCCCCCTCTCAGGCTCAGTTTAAAGGCACAGAAAGGCACAAAATTAATTCCTGGGCATGGGGCAGCGATATGGGATACACATCACGAAGTCACCCCAAGACACCTGTCCAGGTGATTTTTAAAACACAGCTATTCTCAGAGTAGAAAAAGCAGTATACACAGATACTTGTTCTGTTTACAGCTTGTTTAATAATTTCTTCTGCATTTCAAAATGATAATATAGGTTAGAAGTTGCAGAACAAACAATCTCTTTTGAAGGACAAACAAAACAAGCCACAGTGCATGATGTTGACAGGAACTTCTTGCTCAAGAAGCTAACGCAAGCCTTTTCACACAGGCCTGGTACCACCTGACAGAAGCAGCCACTTCACTACAATATGCCAAATATATTTTGATGGAAAACAATTCATACAAATCTGTCGTTTTTGTTAAAGAAGTCACAGTCATCTATATAATATATTTCTGAGAAAAATGAAAGACTGCCAAGAATAGCCAGATCATTCAGCCTCACTCAGAAACACAGCACTCTTTCCTGGGGCATATTCTCCAGCAATGCCTAATTCAGAAGGATGTGTTTGCTAATTTTGCTCTCGGTCCTTCCCTTTTCCTGCTGTGAAAGACAGGTGTGTCCCATGGTTTGGATCAGGCTTATTTAGCCCTAATTTGCTGCTTCATTTCTGCCCACATAAACCAACCAGATGAATGACTTTTCTTTGTTCTGGTAAACTACCTTTTCTAGGTATGTCAGAGTTGAAATATTCCCTTCAGGAAGACGCCCAGCAGCATTATTTCCACGTGCACACCTCCAGTTATCTCCAGCACATTTTGCTCCCCTGTAGCGCTGCTCTCATATCACATTATTGTGATTCATTACATACATAGGCAAGTGTTACACTGAGAGTGACTCAGCAGCAGGGGCGATTATTCACTTCTTTACATGTCTACAAGTGCCTGTAGAATAATAGCAGAGAGAAAGACACATTATTTGTGTCACTAGGGCGATGGGAGCTGGAACTTCAATTTATAGTAGGTGTTTCTGCACACATTTGCATCCATTTTTTGTATTTTAATGTGACAAAACCGCTCTATGTTGAGACTGTCAGAGTGTGTGTCTGTGTCTGTGTGAGTCTGTGTGTGGGATAAATGCTTTGCCCAGACCACGGGGTTATTTCGAGGGATTTCCATTTCCATCATGGAAACCACAGACCCTGCGAGTGCCAAAGTCAGGCCCCTGACATCACCTTTATGACTACATAATTTTCTGTTCATAAGACAAGAAAAAATCTGACAGGGACAGCAAGAAAAATGGGCTTCTAATCTATTAATCTGCTACCAATTTTCCATGTGGCTTTATGTCACAATGCTTTGGGTATTTCTGTCTTCTTTCATAATTTGTTTTATTAGCACTTTAGGATAGCACTTTCCCTTTCTATACAGTGAATAGTCTAAGTGGGGTCCTGCCCTCAGCTTCAGCCTTTAAGTTCTGCCATAGAACAAAGACCTGTAATAAAAATATGTAGTGGCCTCTCCATTAAGATGCCTTTTGGGAAATCCATTTGATGGAATTGTTTCACAATTACCTCAGAGTGAAACCCCAGGGCTTTTAGAGATGGAAACTAACCGACATACAAGTGTGTTCATCTGAATTTATTTTAAAAATAAAAGCACTTTGACTGCTTTCATACATTTCCCTATACTATTCTCACCAATTAATGTTTTCAGTGCAGATAACAGCTACAATTAAACGTTATTTTAGTATCTAAAATCCAAACACCAATCTAGGATTGAAATGAGACCTCCTGAAAAAAGAAAAAAAAACTGACTCAGATATAAAATCATCTTGTTTGGCTTTGTGAGTTTTATGGAGGAGGGAAAAGCAAGGGTTTTGTTCCTGCTCTTGAAGTAACAAAAATATATGAAACTAGAATAAGAATCACACTCTAATGTTAGGTGTAGTGAAGGCACGAGTACACAATTCATCACTCCACTAATGTGTTCTGGCAGAGGATTATTTCACATGCATAGCAGGATGTGTCAGACCCTTTGATTTAGAGCCTTCTTTAACAGACTCCATTTTCAAAGAAGTGCAAGGGGGTTCTGCTTCCTCCACCATAACCACTATTAAATTCAGATTGAGAAATCTGACTTAAATTATACTTACAGTTCCTGACACATAAAAGCAATCTGATTCAGAAAAAAAACCATGGAAATTCATGCTTGTGTCTTCCTGAATATGGTGGAGTTTGGGATGACAAAATGCCACCATGTCCCAAGTAGTGACTCAGGACTCAACTTCATTACAGGCTTTTTTATCAGGTGATGGCCTGGGACAGATGAAAATTTGCATAGAAGACTCTCTCTATGGCATGAAAAAATATAAGATAGGAAAAGCAACTAAATGTTAAGGTCCATTAGCCTCCACCTTCTAATTGATGTAGCTGTCTCTATACAGTCTCTTAAATATGTTAATTTGACCTTGTGTTCTCTTACCTGAGATCATCCACTACTTCACATTTCATTAAAAAAAAAAAATTATTATTCTCATGTTTCTGAAAAGGTGATATTTTTGAAATGTAGTTAGGCCTATAACAATAATATAAAATATATATATATGTGGAAAGGTGATGTAATTGTAGGCCACTCCAGGAACTCATGATGGCAGTTTTTCTTTATGTTCTGGATTGTTTGAAAGACTGCAGTGTCTGCAGTGATATAAAGTGGCTAATGTTGAGCCTCCAGCAATATTCCAAGTGATTGACTATACCCAAGGAATATCAGGTGCAGATCAAGCAAGTCCTATCTGCAAGATATAAATTAACTAAGTCCTTTGAATTAAAAAGGTACATTTGAGAAAATCTGGCAAATCTACTCTTTAACATTCTTGGTGAAAAATCATAGTGTGGATCTTTTTATCTTGTAGCATTCTACTTCCTAGTCTCATATTGGAAGATTAGTTAAGTAGCAGTTTTTTCTAAAAGAAATAAAATTCCCTGTACTTATGCTAACCTATGACATTCTAGCTAACCCAAAAAACATTTGGGTTGACAATGAATGTCATTTACTTTCACTATGTCTCCTGAATTGCAGTATTCAATTTAACTCTGAAGAATTTTCATTGTTTTTACTGTATTTATGGCTTGAGCTGTGCATGCAACTGTTCTATTCCCCACAGATCCATCACTTGACCAATAATCAAACTCCATGTGCCAAAGTTATCTAAATATACAAAAAAAGTAGTCATTCTAGGTTTTCTGATATTTCAATTTTCATAATTAATCCACATTAGGAAAATTGGAAAAGAGAAAACAGGCTTAGCAAGCTGTGCCCATTTGCAGTTTATCTAATTTTTGTTAAATTGTTAGTGATTAGATTAGCTAAAAAAATGCTGTGCATGAGAAGACCATCAGTCACCTCTTGACTGGCAGCTAAGTTAGACAGCTTATTTCCTTAAGCTCCAGCACAGCTCGTGGTGAACTCTTTTTCTCTCCAGCAGTTACATGGAGGATGAAAGATTATGATAAAGTTCCTAATGTAAAACCCAAAGTTGTTTCTTCAATAAAAGGGTGAGAATAGTTTCCCCTCTCTTCCCTGATGCAGAAAATATACTTGTTTGCTTCAATTCTAAAGTATTTTAAAACTGCTTTTAAAGCATACTGGTTTAAAGCCTGGCTTTAGTTTTGTACTTGAAAGTTTTAGTCTGTGAAGCAGTGTAAGGCAGCATGATTTAATAATCTTCTCTAATCTTGAAATCTGTCTGCATGAAAGATGACTTGAGTAAAGAGAAGTTATTCCTTGTATTTTGATTGGATTTTCACACTTGAGTCAAATTAGTCCTTAGAGGTTCTGGAAAGTCTTACTTTTATTTGTAGGATATATGTCTCCTCATGCTCTGTTCAGGAACTTTGGACATGTGGGCCAAAAATTTTCAGGATCACATAGTTTTAATCCTTTTAATCTTCAAAGTTCAATCTCTTTACATCTGTCTTTAAGATCGCTCAGATTTTCTGTTTCCTGTTTTTACTTTTCTTTGACAAACATCTGGACATTTTTGCAAGTGCACATTCTGTATCTATAACATTAGAAGATGAGATTCTCCATTTTGCTCTAGTTTTTAATTCCCACTCCTGCTTTCCTCTTTTCACATTTTGTAACCAATTACAATAATCATAATTACCATAGCCTTTCCTGCATAGCATCAATTTACATTTTGTCTAAGAGCAACCATACAAAAGATGTAAATGTCCTGAAAGCAGATCAAAGCTCATTATTCCACTGCAGAATGTTTAAACTTTATCAGGAAACATGACTTATGAATTGTACTGTGGGGCTGAATCAAACTCAGAAAATAAATTTTGGGTTGAGGCTGGCCATCTGTTCTTAAGTCATTGGAAAAAAAAATACCAGGTGACTTAAGGACAACATTTTCAGCCTGAATTAACTTCCTTGGGCTTTTGCATCTTCAAGACTGTAAGTTAAGGTACCCAGATTTATCTTGTATATTTTGTAACATTTCTCTCTATTGCTTATTTTATTGTCCCAAAATAGTGAATATGTTTGTTGGTATTTAGTAGCTAAAATTATTAGCCCCAGTGATATTCAGTTTGATAAACACAGATTGGAAGATAATCACAGGTATGATTTAATGATTTTTTGGGAGTTATTTTTAGCTATGAACTATACTCTGGGGAAGAAGAAGGGTGTTTGATGATGACAAGGAATTGCTGCAACCAGTTGAGATTCCTCAATTTCAGTGACTGCAATTAGGACATGATTGATATGAAAGGGAAAAAATTATTGTGCTAAGTCTAAAGAAATTTAAAGAAAACCAGTAGTAAGAATTAAGAGACATAAATTGTGTAAAGTGATGGGACTGGTAAAATATAGGTTATATTAATTTCAACTCACTCACAATGGTTTAAAGCTGAGGGTCAGTACCCAGGGAACTGCTTCTTATCCTGAAACAAATATATAAGCAAACTCTGGTCAGATGCACTATGCCAGCTCATGAATACTGATACAGCAATCTGCTGAGGACTTGAGTGCATATACGTCTTATTTTTTCTCTTAATTTCTCTTATATAAAGCTGTGCTTCCTTACACTCATACTTGTTAGATCCAATACCTTCATGTTAAACTAACAACTTTTCTAGAATAATGTTTTAGTAGATTTTTCATAACAATGGCTGTTCTGGCATCCTGTTTCCTCTGGTGGCCGCAATTAGATGTCCAGGGAAGAGGGTAAGAACAGAGGCAGCACCCTTTGAACACCTTAATCTTCCATTTTTACTTTAGTTGCTGCCTGACACTCTTTTCCAAAGCTTTTGACTAACCCAGTTACAATTTATTTTCCTTACTATGTTCTAAATGTGATCATAGAAAATTAGATCACACTCACATATTTGAAGTCCAGTTTCATAACTTTATCTTTGAAGCTGTCTTTGAGTTTTGTGCTGGGGCTTAGGAGTAATATATTTGGTTTAATTTCTTCAAGGTATTGTCTTTTTGGTTTTCTTAAATTACTTTACAATAAATACAGTCTGAGTTTATGCTAAACTAAGTCCAAGCTGTGACTATCTATTAGACTTCTCTTAATGGATAAATTATTGAGTTACCTTTTCTTGCCAAATAATTGCCTCATTAATTTTATTAGCTACCGAGGGTACAGGACTTGAGCATGAACAAAAAACCAAAGAGACTACTACTGCATTCCTAGAAATGGAGAGGCAAAGTATGTTAGCTAGTACAAATAATCTTTCCATTCTAGTTGTAAATGACTTTAATTCTCCTCCTCACTGTGTTTACATTCTGATTCTGCTAGCAGGTAAGTTGTTCAAAGTTTATCCTACTTTATTGTGTGTTAGTGGGTGTGTGAAAAGTGTACAATATATCTGAAAACAGTCACACCCCATTTGGCAACAAAATGGGCAAAAGAAAGATATGTCTTGTGGTCTGTGTCCAACTGACACAGCCTGAAAATTGGAATATTATTTATGAACAGCTACTTGTAACAATTCCAGTTTCAGGGTGAGAATTACTGCCATGCTCTGTCTGGAGTTCTGCAAGTTCTTATTCAGATGCATACGGACAGATTAGTTGATTTAAGTTCATTTGAGCAGTGTACTGATGTCAGTAAAAGAGGCTGTTCACAGCTCAGCAGCCTTGAAGTACACTTAAGTGAGCTGTAAACATCAGTGACTAAATGCCATCTCTGTAGAGCTTTGCTTTGCTGAGGGGCCTCCCCTCAGCAGTGGAGCTCTGCCAGAGAGGCTTCAACAGATATTTCAAACAGCTGGGAGTTTTATTGTCTTCTCTCTCCTCTGTCACTACCTCCCCGATGACCTGTGAGGAAAATACTAGCGTGGAGACTCCAAGGAGGGATGGCTAATGAGAGAGAGACTGTCAGGGTGTGTCTCAGGGCCAGCATGGCCTCTACTCTTTGCCCCACCCCAGCAGGTCCTGCAGTGCCACAGACATGGGAGCTCACGGCCCTGGGTTTCAGGGTCTGGATCTTGACCCCCGCCCACCAGCTGATGTCCCAGGCAATCTGCGTCGCCAGGGAGGAGCCTGGTGCCAGAGGCTGTGGCTGACCCCCAGCTGCCCTGCCCTGCCCAGGCTGAGGCATCAGGTCCTGCTGACCTGGGAGCCCCTGAAGTCCCTGGCCCCCAGCCCAGGGAGCTGCCATCTCCCTACCATCCCATCAGATTCACTGGAAATCTTGACTTTTAAGCTTCGAGAGTTGTGTTCTTAATATTTAAATGGAATAAAAATGCACTTTTTTAGTTTAAGAAGGTAAGAGACAACTCAGTGAAAAGTACAAATACTCATTTCTTAATAAATTCCATACTATGAATACTGTGGAAGTAGAAATTTGTAGAAATAAGATCCATGCAGCTCATTTGTTTGTTCCTATTTTGATATCTCATCCATTATTCAGAATGAGTACACTGATTGAGAAATCAATATATATGAACGTACCCATCTTCCAGCCCGATGAATAGGGTCTAAGACAATGCATACAGTGCTGTCTGGGCTAATGTACCAGATTATCTGAGTCAGCCATACAAAGTCTTAGCTATCTTTAGGCTCTTTTATGTGGTAGGAGAATTTGGTTTACTCCCAAGGTGAATGGACCTTATATTCTTGTTCACTCATAAGCAAGTACGTATTCTTCCTTGCTCCTGATTAAAAAATCCTCTCAAAGAGCTAAATCTTAAAAACTGAAAAGCGTTTTCAGTTTGCAGACAACAATTTTATGTATTTCTCTCACATGTACTATTGATTTTCAGTCTTGAATACTCATTATTGACACTCAACATCCACACTCACTGGTTTTTGCACATCCACATTATTATACACAGTGACCTCCTGCTGAGGGCTGGAGATAAAATAGTGGAAATGTGCCTATTGGGCATGAGAGAAAATTTTCTCAACTTGGAGACTGCATAGCATATTAAATTCCTAATCAGATATTTTATCTTGATGAGTAAATAAAATGCTGATCATGAAAATTGTCAGGAATGTCAATTGTCAGGAATTGTCAAAAATGCTGCGTAACCCAGGAAATATGATTTTTGCCACAACCAGCAAAAGACTTGAAATTATGTGGTGTTGCAGGGTGCCAGAACATATCTTTGTCTTGGTTTCAGATGAGTTTTGTATTCACCTGGTGGCAGAGTAACTATTGATTCATATTTGTATGAGCTGAAGCTTTGTGAACACTCAGAATGGTAAAGGTCTGGCAAACCTGGGGAGGCACTGCCTTACAAGAAGCAGTCTTTGTTATCAGATCGGGCTGAGGGAGAAAACTTTCTGACTTCAAGGGAACAAGTGATGAGGAAGAAAATTCCAATAAGAAAATATTTAAATATAACTCTAAGTGGACCCCAAGAGGAAAGAGGAAGAAACACTCACCCACTGTGAACATCACCCTAACAAAGGGAGAGGAGGTGAGTTTCAGACTTAAAATTAGGAAGCATTTCTTATGGAGAGGTGGTCAAACACTGGGACAAGGTTCCTGGAGAGGTGGTCAACACCTCAAGCCTGTCTGTGTTAGAGGCAATGCCCTTAATAATATGGTTTAGCTTTTGGTCAGCCCTGAAATAGTCAGGCAGCTGAACTGGATGGTCATTGCACATCCCTTCCAATGCAAATACTCTATTCTGTTTGATTCAGTTTGATTCCTACTTCAGTTCAGCATAACTGACAAACAAATGCTGACAACTCAGTACAGCTATCACCCCAACTCCTGCTTGAAGAAAACTACAGCTGCCAACTTTAAGACAAGAGGGGCATTGGATCATAATGTGAGAGAAAAGGGAGGACTTCAGGGTGTAGGAATATGTGTTCTGTGTAATGATTTTAACTGTATTGTTAATATGAATTTCTGTTTCAATTAGATGACTTGGAGGATTCGACTCCTAAAGAATTAATTTAAATTATATCACTTATTAGTTAAGTTATTCTTCCTACAACATTATTATTCTTATTATATTCTTGTTATTCTTATTCATTATTATTATTCTTGTTTTAGTTCTGTGTATGCAATGTATCTCTTTTGCCAGTAACAACATTTTATCTAACACAAGCCATACCTTGAAATCCAATCTCACAACCAAGCTGAGATATGGCTGTAGAACATAGCTGCATTTGTTTATATGATGTTGAATTTCACATCCCATAAATATATTTTGAAATGGCGATACTTGTAACTAGCATATTGCTGCTCGGTTGGCCTATTACTCAGTCAGTTTTCTTGTCCCTAACATATGTAGAGAACACCCACAGCTACATATAAAGTACACTTGATAAATACAATATCATGAGGAATGAGGAAGTGATATGGTAGCACTTGTCCTTTTATTCATTCTCAGGATGGCAAATAGGGTGGGATGACTGAGTGGGTTAGGCCATTTACCCATCTGTCTTTATTTTGCAGGTCTTATGTTGTAACATAAGAATTATATTTCTCTGCCATATTTACTTTAGCTAGATGTTCTCTTGTCCTTTTTTAAGTCCAACTGCAGGCCCTTCCTGCTCTGACAGCTTCTCCCTATTTAGTGTTGTGGGCAAACTTACTTAGTATTCTTTAGAGACTGGGTTTGTGTACCCAAAATCTAATACCTCTGCTGCAGGGAAAGAACATTTCTGCTTCTTCATGTAGTCTCTTAGGTTAGGAGCAGGCAACTGAGAAAATCCTAGTCTCTTCTCCACGAGTCAATTAAAACACGTATACAAACAGTTATGAAAAAAAGAACTTTTTGTGTGCTTAAAATCCTAACCAAGTAACTTTATTATGGTAGGTTCTAGGTTTTAAGCCACTTAAACTTTAAATAAAAATTCTTGCTCCACTTTTTGAAACGTGGTGATACTGACTCCTGAGAGAAGCTATAGTTGTGGTTTTGATCCAACACAGGAATCCCCCTCTAATCCTCAGTTAATTGCCATGCCATGACAAAGGGATTGTCTTTGCTCCACCCTTCCCAGATTTCCCTGTTTTAGGCTTCATGTTACTTATTAAGGAAATAATAGTGAATTCTACTTAATTCTCTCCAAGCACTGATTAAGGAGCATTAGGTATTTAACTCAGAGATATAAATCAAAGCTAACTTCAAAGTTTGGTTTTGAATTTGTTCAATGCCACTTGAAATTGCCTTTCTTGTTGGCAAGATTCATGAAGGTGACAGATTCTCAGCAGCTCTATTCTTGTGAAGGAACACTGGAAGCTGTAAAAATTAAGAATACTTTTAGAAATAGAGGATGCAGTATTTTTATCAAATTCCTTTGTCTCTGGGAGGGGAAGAGAGGTCCTTTTGAACTGAAACTATATTTAAAAGAAAGCAAACTAAAATCCTCATACCCTCCAGCGTGTGGAAATTCTGCTTGTCAAGGCTTGTTGACTAAATTCTGGTGTTAAGTACCTGTTTATTAATCCTCTGAATGACATGACCTTGTTTAATGTGTTGTCTACTATTCCTGTTAAAAAAACCCAAAACCCTGAAGTGTCCACAAACAGAAGAAAATAGAAAAGCACTGGTAAAAATTGTTAAGTTACAATTCAGCACCAAAATCCATTACAATTCCAGGTGGCCTCAAGGGTCTTAGCAGGTAATGTGTTCTTAACTGGAAGAAACATTCCTCTTAGGCAGAGTTGAATTATCTTAATACCCAACTTACTCTTTTTTCTTTTTTTTTTTTTTGGGTGGAGAAAATTACATGAGGGACTGGCCTGGTGGAAGGCATTAATATTTTCCTCCAGGGAAAACACAGGCATTCACAAGGGAAAAATGGAAGAATGGTGCTTGCATGAAGAGAAAGTTACAGTTTTATATATATATATATATATAGGATAAAACTATGTCTGGTGGCCTTAAATTTGACCCTGGCTTCCCTCAAGTCCTTTGAATACTTAATTTGATTTCTTTGGGGACAATTTTCTATTTAAATTTTTTTCACCTAAATTTATGTAGTCAAACTATGTTAAGCAACTTTGAGTGGGATATTCAAGGAGTGACTGGAGCATTTTTTGAAAGAGAGATATCCCTCAAAATTAGCCTTATTTTCCCTAAGCAAACAGTAAATTCTTCATTAATACCATATAAATTATACTTATCATTTATACTCATGTATCCAAAAATCATTAAATTTCACCTCCAGATTATTACAGATTATTACTTAGTACTGAACACTATTTTAAACATTTTTAAACCTGAATTTTATCCTTGACTTTTTTTCTTTTATATTTTTTTATTGCACCACTGCTTCCCTGAATTAAAGCACTGAAGACAGATTAGTAGTGTGGGCATACATAAACCCAGCTAGGAGGACAACTAATTTTCAAAGACAAAACAAAACTCTGTATGCCCCTAAGGTCTCCACAATTTTTACTGAATGTGTAATGTTTTGGAGGGAATGGAAGAAGGAAAGAGATGGAAATGTATCAACAATTTTATTATCAGAAAGCAATATAGAAAAGTAGAGCCTCAATAACATCAATAAAGTTCCTCTGATTGTCCTTCAGGTAGTGGATCTTATGAAAAAAGTACTGCATTCTGTCTGCAGGTACCTGCTGAAGTTTACCTTTCCTCTTCTTGATTCTATCTTTGATTATTCAAAAGGGTATTAGATGTCCAAAGCAAATAGTTGAAAGACCTGAAAGTTGTTCTCTGATTGTAGTTGACTACATATCAATAATGGAGTTTTCTTTAAGCTCAGTTTGTACCCAAGTGAAATGTGGCTGGTTTGCACCTAGCTCCATAAAGTACTGAAGATTGAAGTGCATGGTAATTGTACTAATAATTATTAGTAGTACTATAATAATATAGTATTTTCTGATTCTGCTCTTTGCAACAATTGCTTAAGACACAAAATAATTCATGTTTCCCAGGGAAATGTTGGTTACTGTAAGTATTTTACAAATTAGTTTTCATCTTGGTTGGAAAGAAGAATATAGATTGATTTCTAAGGAGGAAAAATATATCATCTTATAATAATAGCAGACTAAATATTACTTACTTTAATCACCAATCCAATGAAACAATTATATTAATAAAAAGAGAAACAGTCAAGCTAGCTTATTAGAGTTAAGCGAGAATTTTTAACTACGTCTAAGGAACATCTTGATAACCATCCTGCTGTTTTAACACACTCACCTGCCCTGCTCCATATCCCAGATAAGGTGTGCGTTTGAAAGAAGGGAAGATCTGCATCTTCAAAAGTCACCTGGAACAGGTCTTCCTCCTGCCTCTAAATTCAAGTTTCAGAGGAATCTGCATAGTTCCCCAAATGTTTCTGCGGGCTGAAAATTAAGGTCTATCATTCTTAGTGCTTTCATTCGTGTGGAAGCAGGAGCAGCCGGCCGAGGCTCACTAGATGGTGCTAGGCACAGGCAGGTAGCACAGCCCGCCGCCGCCAGACGCGCTCCTTGTCCTATGGGAGGCATGGGAGGAGCATCCACGCATCGCAGCACCTGGCGCTGAAATGGTGGGGAAAAGAGCTTTGGGAAAGTGACTCATACATATGTGAAAAAGAACCGGTGGTGTGCGTTTGTCAGATCATCCCAGCATTTAAAAACAGCTTTTGTGACTGATAATAAATAGTTTGCTGCGGTTGCATAAGTATTCCCCTTTCTATCTTACTTTAACACTGTCTTTTGGTGTTCCATTTTTCTTCACTTGCATATTAATTATTTCATTATTGCTTATTCTCAGTTCCTCTTTGAGTGACAAACCTATCATCTGGTCTGCAAGTTGTTTTCCTCAGTTTTGGTTCCTGTGTGTAGTTTTCACCCTGCCAGTTTTCCTCTTCACCCTGACAGCTTTCCTTGGGGCCATGTCTCCTGTTTCTCGCATCCAGCACATCAATACCCGCAGCTAAGCCACCCGCCAGCCCGATTTATGCTTAGCTACATCCTGCCCCAGGCCAGGGAGGGTGAAGTGTTTCACACCCATGTTGCTGTAGCCCATCAGAAGGTCCCTTCCCTGTCTGGCCCATCCATGGTCCTTCAGGTGTGTCTCTGCCCCTGCAGCTGCCACTTTTCTGATTGCCCCTGAGCCTGTTTCATGGGGTTTGGAGCCACCTGGAGCCACCCTGCAGCCCCACCACCCCTATCTTGTGGCTGCTGGCTGGTGTGACCAGCAGTACCAGAGTCCCATCCACCCCCAGCCCTCCCACAGGACCTCATCCCCACCCCAGTAACTCTTTTCTGACCAAACTTTTGGATGCAGACGACATACATTTGATAAGTATGTATCCAAGTAACTCCATAAAGAAGTGCTGCAGTGTCAGTCAGCCTCAGCACCTCACATTAATCTGATGAGCCTGAGTAAATCATAGAGAAAATGTTGGGCTTTACTTTACAAAGCACACAGTTCCACATTAAGTAGATGTGTATATCTGCCTCTTAACTGATGAAAACAGTACTACAGATACTTGCTGCTGCATAACAGGTAAATATTGTAATGTTAGTAGTTATTACTCTGTTCCTCAACAGGTCCTTAACTTGACAGCTTGTAGGACAAGACAGACAGCAGCTCCATGTTGAATGTCACCTGGTGGGGACAGTCAGGTGAGCACAGACTTTGGTACAGGGAATCAGATTTATAGTTTTTAACTGACTGAGGTGATGACTTCCTCCTAAGTCTGAATAAATAAAAAAAGAATGGAAAGCCTGATTTAAAAACAGTGCCCTGATCTGCATAGAACTTTCCTTTAGTGGAAGACTTACAAGGCCTCAGGAGATATTATCCAGATGCACGACTTCCTCTAACAAAGCCTTTGATGTCACTTATAACTTGGAACTAATTCTGAGATTTTAAGTACATGTTTAAGTATGCAAGATGCATTCTACCCCACACAGTTAAAAAAATAAATAAATGCCACCATACTTCTAGGGTTTTTTTAGATCTTGTTTCCAAGCCTTCCTTCTAATTTGCATATTTATTCCTTAGTCGTTGCACTGGTATAATGCATCAGTCTCTCAACAGGGTGTGAGGGTAAATTCCTACCAAAGTGACCCTAAAGCTACAAACTCCCTATTCAAGTACTCTCACTGCCTGAAATTTCTCCTATTTTATAAAATACACCACAGGGGTAAAAATAAAATAAAATTAAAGAAAAAAAAGACACAGACAATACAGTTCATTCTTTATTCATTTGAAACAGAAGGTAGATTTAGGCAGGTAGAATATGTGCACTACATAGGAAAATCTTGGCAATTTCAGCTCCTTAGTCTTCTTAACGACTTCCAGTTAAAAATGAAACCGACAAAAACTGAAAGTATATACAAAATGTCTTTGCACACAAACAAAAAAAAGAAAAAGAAAAAACACCTACATTTTGAAATGTTTTTACTCAGCTAGGTGAACCTGACTGTCATGGGAAATGCCCCATTTCTAGGTCTGGTAGACTGTCTGTACCTTTCAGCATTAAAAAAATTGGCTTTGAGTAAAATTACTTTGAGAAAGAATGGGTATAAGAAATTATTCTGAGTCTGTGCTCAAAAATTTACAGCAGACCTCCCATGGTCCAATTGAGATCTCGTTAGTCATATGATTTCTCTAATGGTGTTAGAGAAACAAATCATATCAGAAATTCTGTCATAAAGGGATTGTAAAATCTGAGATACTGATTGGAATGAAAGGCTGCTAATGCTGTAGGGCACAGCTATCCCTGGATGTAATTGCTCTCATTTCTTACTAAATAGTCATTAATCAGCCTGAGGTAGCATTGGATTAGAGTTGATTCTGGTAAAATATGAAGTTATCTTACACAGTCTGCTCATCAGAAATAGTCAGAAACAGACTTTTATCAGATTTTTCCAATTATTCAATATGAATTTAAGTAAAAAAATAGGAAAATTGGGAGTTAACCTATAAATAAATCTCTACATTAGCTGATTAAAATCCTTGAATCAGAGCAAGGACACTTCTGGTATGTGACACTGTTGGTGGTATTAGCTAATAGAAATAAATGCTCAGCAGTACAGATTAAGATACTGGTTTAGATAAATTTTTAGTTTTTCAAAATAGTGATTAGCTACAAGAACTGCATAATATGACCATAACATTATTGATTATCATGATAGTAGGTATCTCATATTTGACTTGTGTATCACTGAAGCCACTTTGGATTTCTAGCTGCTGCATGGTCACTCCTCATGGCTATTTTTGCCTCCTGATCTACCAGAGCAATGTAATTTCTTGCATTGCTGAAATAAAGAAGCAACAATCTGATATCAAAATGAGTTTACAGCCTTTAGTTTGTGGCAGAAGAAAGTGAATTGTTGGTTAACACAACCTAGAAGGGGAGATCTTTATGTTCCACAATTTAAAAAAGTGTAAATTCTGATGATGTATGTGGGTTTTTTTATGCAGCTCCCCCAATTTAGGAGCTGTAGGTTTCAGTTTGGAGAAGGCTTTGAAGTTAAATTAAGGCAGCTAACTCTACATGACGTTTTTATTTTAAATAAGAGAGGCAAAAAAATCCACTCCCAAACAAGTGGTGTAAATAACTTCATTTAGAGAGATATCAGGAAATAGTAAATATTATCTGTAGAATGTAGGAATACTTAATAACAAAGGTCTGTCAGCACCATAAAGTAAACTTCTTAAAAACACATTAATTTTGAATTTTCAATGGAAAATGGAAAAAATAAAATACCTAGGTGCATAAATAAAAATATAATAAGAACTGTAACTTACATACAAGAAGACATTAAAAATAAAATAAAATACTTGGGTCAGCTGTCCCCAGAATGAATTAATTCAGTGTTCAAGGATATATATGATAGGATAACAGGAATAACAATGAAGTAGCAGTTCTTTGAGGTACATGTGAGAAACTCAGGAGGCAACACACGTGCTACAGCAGGTATGTGTACCAGAAAAACATGAGACTGAATTTTTTTTAATACGTGGTCAAAAATTTGAACACTTCCTCTAAAAAGATTTAATAATTTTCATCCATGAAGGTACTCTAAACTCAATCAGACAAAGCCCTCAGGAATCTCTGATTTTGAACTTAGCTGTGCTTTGACTTGGAACTGGTACAGACAACCTCCAAAGCTTTACTCCAATTTAAATTAATCTGTAATTCCGTGATCTTTCTTAAATAAGGTAATTGGTTTCCTATACTTATTAAATGTGATTTATTTAATTTCCCTGGACATATCAGACTTAAAGGGAGTGACATCAGAAGTTCTTTAAATGCAGTATTTGAGCTATGATTTGGTTTATACATGTGAAATTCCAGGGCAAATTGGTAAAGAAGTGTCCGTACAGCTTTCCTAGGCTCGTAGTAATGAGTGGCCTCATTCAACTATGTGGAAGATTTAGGGAGTATAATTTTAAGCTAACCTTAGATGCTATCATCATTGCATTATCAGCACTTTTTCCCTCTCTAGGAAAGATGTAATATACATCAAGATCTCCTGCAGTTTCTGACTTGATCTTTATTTTGTAGATCTTAGCAGTATCCCATGCATTTTAGTATTTTTCTTGAATGGTTTTCCTCATTGTGCTGTCAGATTTATTGGCTCCTTCACAACTGGTAATATTTTAGGGTTTAATGATGATGCAGATAACAGCTTTTGCTGTTTGTTTATTTGTTTGCTTCTCCACTTGTTTGTTTATAAATCTGGAACCTCCTTATGTTTCATCTGTATGATTGTCTCAATCTGATGTCATCTCCACAGCATCAAGAATAAATTTGCAAATTTGCAAGTGCAGTCTTTAGCCACCAATATCTTGCATGTTTGATCACTGCAAACAGTTTAGCTCTGATGAATCTTTGCCATAGTACACTTAATTAGAAGTTTTTATGTTTTTCTAATATGGTTTTACAGCAAGCCACTTTTACCATTTACTTCTATGTACTCAGGTAACTTGCTTCTAAGGTTTTAATCAAGCAATATTTCAGCAATTTCTGTATCACTTTTCGGAGTGCTGATCCATTATGTAGTAGTACCAAGTAGAGATCTGACTTTTCAGGTTTTTTGAAATGTTCTTTCAATGCTTTTAATGACATTTCACACAAAACCATAGGGAGTGAATGCCAGAAAGCAAAAGCAACATGGTTACAGTTACAGTTACATTTTTTTGAAAAGGATTTAAACTCATAATAGTCAACCTGCAAGTCATATCCCTGCTGCAGTGGGTACATCACATCAGAACTGTAGGTGCGCATCAGGGTTACACATTTAATAATTACATTCTTTAATGATGTTATTTATGGAGAGCATTACAACAGGGCTGAAAAAATAGATACATATTATACCATTATTTCCGGTATTATTACCAGTATTATTTTGAAACATATATTAACAGCAAAGTGGTGAGCTACTTTTTTTCTGCCTCTTCAACTATTTTATGGGCAGAGTCTCTCTTTTTAACAATATTATATGCTGATGTTTTGCTTTAGCATTTGTGGACCAGAAAGATTATTCCTTTTTTACAGGGCACACTTGTTGAAAGAAACACAGCTCACAGTTTGATGTCATCTGGCCACCTTTGAGCTAGTAACCCAGAGTCCTTTAGAACTGGCTAAGAAAAACAAACATCCAGGGCATAATTCATCTAACCTGTTTTAGATGTCTGCTTCAGGAGATGAGATGAATCATGTTCCTGAGAACATTTGTGCTCTCCACTGAATATAGAGAGGGCTTAAACAACTAACCATGGGAAGATCATTATGATGTGGGTTACTGAGTTTGGTCTGATGAATCCTGATGTTAGCCCCCTGATTTTAGACCTGAAAATAGCAGTTCCATTCTTTTTATTTCTATTATTATTGTTGTTGTTTTTATTTTTATTATTATTATTAATTATTATAATTACTATTATTATCAGCATTATCATCATCATCGTTACCATTTTTATTTTTACAGAATTCATATTTAGGCCTAAGGATTACTTAAAAATACAGATGCTAAGAATTTTCATCTCACTGATATATTCATGGATTTACCTGCCTAGAAACACTGAAACGAGGTATCATTCTCAATTTGTTTAGTTGTTTAGCAAAATAAAATATCTCATGATGTGTTGAAGTCACAATATTATAGCCACCTGTCCTAGTTGCACATTTTTAAATATTTGGTTCTGGGTATTTTGATGCAACTGATGAAGAAGAATTTGGAGTTGATTCAGCCTTTGTGAATTTTCAGTGTAATTTCTAAGCTGACTGGGTAAATTTCAGTAAGTTTCTCTTTGCTGTAGTGTATGTTTGAAGTACTATCTAGGTGAAATCAACAGCAGTGGACTTTTGAAGTCAATTTTTAACACTGAATTTTCTATTAAATATACCATAATAAATGTGAATTTTACCTTTAGCTTTTAAAATATTTTATTAATGAGACTGATGATTGACAAATAATGCTATTCCATAATTTAAAATTTTATTGAAATAGAATTTTTTTTCATTTTCTTCATTCAACATAACATTGAGTATCCTCTTTCCTCTCAGAAATTACTCTTTTCAGGGAATGAAGGATTCTCATAAGAACATTTTTAGTCATGATTATTACCTCAAGGCATATTTGCATGGATGTAAAGTCTTATACAAGCAATACAGTACTCATGATCTATGAAAGATAATGTTTATAGCTAAGAGTTGATATAGTTATAAATATATAACACAGTTCATAAATCTTTGGAGTCCTCTTTCAGGTCATATAAAAACTGTTTTCCAGTTCAAATGAAGCACTAGAAGAGTATGGAAGTGTATTTTATTAATTTCAAAATGAAGCTACGTGGAGAAAATAAATATTGCCTGGTAACGATACTGTAACTCTAGGTAGCTAAGCATTGCTTTAAGTTGTGAGAAGCAGTGTGGAACTACAGGATTTTGTTCTCTGATATTGCTCTACTTAAATACTCATTTTTTTCTGTTTTCTTCAGAAAAGGGAACTTGTCATAGTAACATAAAAATAAAACAAAGACAAATTAAGACTCCTTTCTCTGAAGAAATAGGTAAAAACATTTATTAATGTCACAGAAGCCTTTGTTTAGCCACCAGAGTAGGAGGCATTTCAGATTCAGCTCAGGTTGATAGTGACTTGAGTGGCAGCTTAACATAAAGGTCAAAGCTAATTCATAAGGCATTTGAGAATTTCTATCTTTCATTTAAATATCATTTAAACATTCATCTTTTAAATATAAGAAAATTTTAAAAATTGAGATCACTATCACAGGTTATTGTTATTATTAGGTAACATTTGTCTCTAAAACATTGCATAATAAGTAGATGCTTCTGAGTTCAAATTAGAAATCATAAAGTTTCACTGGTTTGGGAGGCACAAAAACCCAAACTAGATGACCATACTGTTCTTTCCATTTCTTAAATATATTTGCTTCTAATGAATAGAACAATATCAGAATAGTTTAACAAAAATAGTTAAAGTCGTAAAAATGCTGACAGGTGCCTTCTATAAGTGAAAAATTGGACTTGGGGTTGAGTGTAGTTGAGCAATTCTGTAAATTCCCTCTGTCATCAAAATGTCTTTGGGTAATTTATTCTTGGACAATAAAAATATAAAATAAAACAGCAAAAGATCACCTAGCATTTTCTCCTGCCTGTAAAGTGATATATATATGTTCTTTTACTTTTATCTTTTTTTTTTTCAATGGATTTAGGTGCTGACAGGATTAATATTTGAATTGTAGGTGCCTCAAACCTACATGGAAGCACGTTTCAGATTTAACAGACTGAAATTCTTTTATTTATTAGGCTGAATATTTTATTCAATGTGAGAAAAAACTCTTTCACAATAATTTGAACAAAAATTGCACTGCATATTATGTTCAGTGAAATATACAGACAGCCTGGGCCCATGTACAGTGCTATATTTCTTAGATTTATCTGTTTATTTGGGGGAAATCTAGGCTTTCTCAGACCGTGCTCCAATGAACTATGTGGCTTCACTCTCAAAGGAGAAGAAAATAAAGTCTGAAATTTTGCAGAAGCCAGAGCTACAGAAACTGGGGTGCTGCTTGATGAAAATGTTAGGAAATGGCTTCTGGTGAAGGTAATCATGACACTAAGTTTGGTGTTAGACATTTCACTTAGTACTCTCTTGCAGTCTCCAAGAAAAAGATAAGTGACTGGAGAAAAGGATGTCCTGCACAAAATATGTGTGGTGAGAGAACAATCATATTCTTATCTAGTGTTTTGATTCTGTGAACACAGACATTGTGGTTTGGTTTTTCTTTAGAGGGGACTTCACTGTTTTCTTGTTTAGGGGCATGTTTTCTAGGGTAGTAAAACAAGCATAAGCACTTGGGCTGCGTGTTAATGTTTATCACAAACCTTAAGTGTTACGAGAGAATCTGACGGCAAACAAGAGTAGTGTAAATTAATCTGAGGTATATTCTCTACTTTTTTTCAGCCATCTCTCTGAACCTAAGGCAAACAGATGGCTGAGGATTTCTCTGAAAGATTAAATGCTTCGATATGAATATCTCTCAGGATGTAATTTACATGCTACTTGGAGCCTGACTTTTTTCTGTTGACTTTTTTTTTCTTCCCAGAAGTATTAAAGCACAAAGGAACAAAAGCCATAAGGCATACCAAAAAACATTTAGATCACAGGCTACTTGTTCTTACTGTGACATTAGGTTTATTTACTAATTATGCAAGCACTCATTATAGTTCCTCTTAGTATACTTTTTTCCATCAATTCAAAGAAATAATATAATATTATGGTTCCTTAATTTTTAATGCACCCAAATATGTTTATATGGGCTATAAAACCCTCAGGGATAGCAGTAGGTTTTTGATAGATTATGTTCTTCATGGCTACTTGCCATCTGCACAGAGTTGCTGATTCCAGCAATAATGTAAGTTCTTGACTACCATGATCCTGTATTTTTCTTGGTTTAGCTACAGATGCAGGGCAGAACAAAAGTTTCATAGTCTCTCCTGCTGCAGCATTACCAGAGAGCAGTCTTCCCTCTTAAAACAGGAAGGAAAGAGGGAGAAACTAAATGCTAATTTTTTTTCTGTGAAAAAGGAATGCTGAGAATTGCATATGCCCATTCTTTTTCTAGAGGGTAGATTTGATTAATAAGGTTCTATTTTTCTTTGATTCTGTAAAAGCCTTTCCAAAAGTTGATTTACTCATCCTAATTTAATTATTTGAGTCTTCTTAATCTAAAAACTGGCTTGCTATGTTGATTTTGTTAGCAGAAATCAGGACTAAAATATGTATAATTTAACACCTTTGAAGTTGTTCTGGAGGTGGGATGTCCAATAAAAACTCAGAATCACAGAACTGGTCTGTACTTTACAAATAATGCTGTTCACTCAATAATGCTTGTGACAAGTTTACCTGCCATACTGTATCATCTTTTGTCTTTCTTTCACTAAAACATTTATTCTCTCCTTGAGAAATTACTGCTAACCACAACCATTTCCTTAGGATCTTCCTGGGTGGCCAGACTTAGAACAGAAATCTCTCATGAGCTAATATTTCACAGTTACAGTATTCAACAAACTTCCAGCGACATTCTCTTTCTTTTATTTTTAAACAGTCCAAGTTTCTTCCACACTGGAATCCAACAACAGCAGAGATAATCCTTCTGCATTGAAAAGTGGAAAATACTCTACAGGTTGTTCAGATTTATGTGGTAGTATAATGATTGACTAATCAAGATTGTGTTGTTGAAATATGCAACCTGTGATCCACTGTAACCTCAAATCTTGGTCTGCTGCCTGGTAATTCGTCACCTTGTGTTTTATTAACTGGATGTGCCATGTGCTTGCTCAAATAAGTAAACTTCATTATTTAGATACAGAACTCCATAGCTATCAAGACATTTTTTAACTTTTCAAAGTAATAAAGTTAGACATCAATATTTTCCTGCAGTATATTTATAGTCTCCCCCAGACCAAAGTAATTTAAATTGTAATAAGAAAACAATAAAATCTAACACGTTTCTTTTCCATAATCTCAAGATAGGTTCCCATGCAGTATAGCTTGATATGTTTTTCATTATTTGCCAGTGAATTACATATAACTGTTCTGCAACCATGGCTATCTATCTGGTTTTACATCCAACTGTAGCACTTTTTTTTGGGGTTGTTTTCCTTCCTACTTTATGAGCTTTAATGGACTCAAAATAGAACATCTATGTTTTCCTCCCAGCTGCAAGGCTGTTATAGAAGATAATAACATTGGTCTGATATGTGCCAGATTCTACTTGCTCTTCTAATTTCATTATTTCCCAGATCATTAAAATGCTTTGATTATCACCCCAGTATTTTTCTGATTAGTAGAGAGAAGATTCAAGAATTAGAATCATAGGAAAGCAGCTAAAAATTGGTATAATTAGAAGAAGACTTACTGAATATACTTGACTGTAGAGAAATTCAGAGGTGCTCAAGAACTCCTGTTGTTCAGCCATCTAAATTTTCTAAGTAGACAGGTTGAAGCTGAGGCATTTGTGTGTGGAACGTGATTTTCCTCAGAGAGTTGTTAGTGCCAAAAATAAAGGTTTGATTCTGGTTTCATTTACATGAGTAAACAGAGAAAAGCATGTAAACATGGTGTTTATGTGCTCATTATCAAGCCCCACTGAATTCCCTTTTATCTTGTACATCTTCAAGTATGCTCTTAGAAAATAACTGTAAAATAACATAAGGAAGGTCTGTGTTTTCTAAAAAATATTTATTGGTGATCTCCTGCTTTTACAACTTGAATGGATTTTTTCTTGTTCATAAATAATTCACATTTTTAATAAGTATATATTCTTTTTCATATGTACAGATGATGGTAGTTAGATTGTTTTGGAGAAAGGGTGAGGGATCTTGTGGGGGTGGAGGAGCTGTAGACAAAATGTTGCTTTGTCATTAATTGTGATAGTCATGTGTTCCCAAATGCTCATGTTGCTTTTAGCTTGTGAAAATTCAGCTGAGAATTTAACTTCCCTCTTGAAGCAGGGTAGCTTTTAGTAATGAGATTATTCTCCCTGTTCTTTGGCTGTGCTAAGCCCAAACAATGCATTCAACTTTGACTCTAAGCCATTATTGTCAAAACAGTGTAGTTTGGAAATTAACAATTAGGTGAAAATGTCTTGCTAGAGTAATTCCTTCAGGCTTCTCTTGGCTGCCTCAACTTCATCCAATCTGAAAAATGATGTATCATCACCTTGGCAAAGATTTCAGATGCTTTGTTCCCAAAAATTAATGTAGCATTTGCATTCATTTTGCCTGTTGCTCTTGGGTTGCTTTTTTAAAATTTTAAATCTTTTTATTTACTTCTGATATCTCCATTCCTTCTTCTCCATCATAAGCACTAATGAATGTATTCACATCTTCTTTTCCATAAACAAAGAAATGTGTACCAACATTATCAGTGCATAAATGGTTCAAAGGTGCTGAAATTCATGCCAGATACTTCAGTGACTCAGTACCAAATGGTGAAATGTCTGAAAGCTTAACAAGATATTAATTTTTCTGCTGGAAATATCTTTTTACAAAGGCCTTTTTCTGTTAAGAGCCATCATTGATCACAGTTCCTCAATATGAAGAATCAACAAGAGCTGAGCAGTCTGCTTACAAAACAGAGAACAGAGCAATTTGCTTCTGCTGCTTGTGTTAAACCATGATTTTATAATAATCAATTTTTGAGAGAAATTTAAATGAGATACCTTTCAGAAGACGTTTCTTAAGAAAATGGTGTTAATATGTTTGTTGGGGCTTTTTTTCAGCTTTAAAGGCAAGTGTTAGTTTGGACTCAGTGATTTTTTTATTCCTTACAGCTTGATTGAAAACAAAATTAGTTATCATTTGGAAAGATGTAAAAGTTGTTAAATAACTAATAAGCCAAAAAACAGTTCGGTATCATTCAGTCTGATTGTAGGTTTGGTCAGTGCCTCAGCCTCATACCTGTGCCTCTTCTGACTTTTTTATTTAACTTCCTACAAAAGAATGACTTATTTCAATCAAATCAATTCAGTAAATAGAGAAGAATTATGTATTCTAAAATTAATAACCATTCTTTTCCCTGTCTTATCTGCTTTACCCTTTGATATCTGAAACACACTCATATTTTTAATGCAGTCATGTCCTGAGACACAACATTGAAGATCACATTGAAAATTATTTTCATTATCCAATATAGTGATTGTTTAAGCTGTTTTAGCATCCCTTGGATGCTCAACTTGGATAGTTGAGGCTGAGTTCTACTTGATCACTAGTGGTGAGCAGCATGCTTTTTGATTTCAACACATTTTAATTTTTAGTATTTATTGACATGTGAAACTGATCACTAAAGCAAAAGATGTAGTGAGTTGAGAACATAGAGATTTTCTTTTTAATAGTTGATGAAATTAATGCCATAAGGACATTGACATTTTCTCTTTAACATGTAGATGTTAAAGTTACAGAAGTTACTATACATTCTACATTAAAAAAGAACACTCAGCATTTATAATTATTTATCCATAAAGAATTATAATTATATATCCATTTATAATTATTCTGTAGATAATATTTTCAGTTCCCATGCTAAAAAGAGGAAGCAAAGTGGGTAGAGTCCCATTTCTAAGCAGTATCACTTAGCTGTCAGGCATTATCACAGTAATGCATTGTTTAGAATATAAATTTATGAGAAACTGTGAATCAAACGAAAGTATTCAATGTATTGACATTTTTTCTTGTGAAATTTAATGAAAATGTAATCCTCTAAATTAGCAGCTTGGTATAAAAGTCATTAAAATAGATGGAAACATATCCATTAATTTAACAAGTCTTTAGAGCAAGAATTTAAGTAGCTTTTTGCTCTAGCCTGATGAGTATTATCTTTGTTATACAGATAATACTGTGAAGTCATGGAAAGGTTAAATGTTGATTCCAAGGCCACAAAATGAGGAAGTTGGAAAACCAAAACCTAAGTATTAACAGCTCTCTGTCTGTACTTCATAATTAAGTTGTTTTTTATCTAAATAAATGAATTGTTAAGTGTAATTTTTTTTTAAAAGGCAATATATATTAAAATGTATCTTTATATCATAAAAATTAACATGTTTGTAAGTCAAGAGAAACTGTTTTTAAAATGAATGGTTCTTAAACTCAATATTTATGTAGCTATACATTAGGTCATTTATGACATTGCTTTCCTGGCTTCTGGCATCTGTAGGGAAAATCCATCTTCTCTGTAAATTGTATTGGTTTTAAAAGACCAAAATATAATCTGTTTAATTTTGCACTCCATTTAGGTGCTCAAGCAAGTATATTTGACTTTTCTTTTTCAACGAACACATACTGCACAGCTGAGCTTTCAAAAGGGGGTTCAGAAAGTTCCAAGAATCTCAGATAGAAGCATAAATCCATATATTTAGTATAGTTTAACTAAACTACTGCCACCAATTTATGTTCAGAATCCCTTTGTCAGTGCCTTGACAAGAAACAGCAAAAAACTCATTGCCAAAGAACTGTCTGAAGAGGAATGAGATGGCAAAAATTCTCCATTCAGTTTCTTCATGTCCTTCACCCTCTCCATTTAGTACAATGTATTCACATTACAAAAATATAAAAGAAGTTATATTCTTGGATTAAATGATACCAAAAACAATTATTTTCACAATTGCATTACATTGAACTTTGAATCTAAATGTCAGGTTAGATTTTGAAGGCTTTCCATCCTAAGAAAAAACTTCGAAGTCCAAAGGATTTTGTAGAGCAGCAAAACAGGGTTTAAAATCTGAGGCCTGGCCTGAAAGCTGAACAGAAGTTCTTAAAGGTACCTAAGATTAAGTCCTGGTTTATTTTCACTGCTAGTAAGTGTTCACATCTTCTCTTCAATTTCTATAATAGAAAGAATGGATCCTGGGTCTAGAGAGTAGAAAAGGACTTGGGTTTTAAATAGCATTATTTAGAAGGGAGAAAAAGGAATTGGGGTGGTTGTAGATCTTTAACACTCATGCCAAGTCAGTATTTGCAAGCAAATACACTGAATGTGTATTATCATATTATTATGCATTTGTGTTGTGATTGTTGGAGGGGGGTTTTTTGTGTGCGGGGGGGTGTTTCTGTGGGATTTTTGTGTTTTGAGGGTTTTTTCGTAGGTTTGTTTGTTGTTTTTTGGTCATTTTGTTTTGATTTCTTTTTCCTCAGAATCCTTTTTAATTCTACCCTTTTCTATCTACCCATCTCTGTATTTTTTAATCTTATTTCCATTCTCTGTCATCACTTATATTTATTGCTACAGTCAGCCCAAAGGTAGTCTACATTTCTGCACTAAGAATTATTAGCAGAAAATTAACAGCTAATACTCCCTGAAAAGGGATCAGATATGTCCCTGAAGGCCAAGACATCTTTTAATTTGTTCACCTGCATCTTAACTCTAGAAGTGGTAGTTTTTTTTAACATTGCTCGATAGAGTCCTGTACAAATGCACGCTCACTATGAACAAAGCTTAGCGTGTGGCCCCAGAGCTTTCCTTGTTACAGCTCCTTGTTACATCAGTTCACAAGCCCTGCTTTGCAGAAATAGGTTGCTGGATGTGTGGGAGAAGGACTGACCTGTGGCACTGTTTCCTCAGTTTTCTTGCTACAAAAATCGCAAAATAAGGAAAGCATTATTAAAATGATTGGCTACTTTTTCTTATTTTCTATTTAAGCAGCCATCCCAGAATCACCTTGCCTCAGTATAGCATCTGTTGTTTTCTTTAGCAATTTAATTCTGCATATCATGAGTGAGAAGCCTCCTGTGCAGTGACAGTATTACACCATGTTGGCCAGATTATCTCTGAAGTAAAGAAATGGGCTTCAGTTAATATTCTCCCACGAACCAAGAGAAGTAAAGCACTATGGTTTGACTTGATCAGTAACATACAAAAAAGCAATATAAATCATTTAATATAACAATCCAGACAGTGCCAACAAACCAGTATAGATGTGAAGAGGAGAAGAATTTTCCCCTTAAAAAAACCCTACCAAAACACACCCACTCTCACAAGACTCTACCTGATAATCTGTATGATGTAAATACCTAGATATTCTTTGATTGTAATACATTGGCAGGACTGCATATGGTAGTCTTCCTACCTGAAACTTGAAATTCTAAAGATATGAAAAAACATGGTGAATTTTTTTGAACTTCAGAGCCTCTAAGGCCTGAGCTGTATGTTTTTTCTCATTTTTTGTAAGAAAACTCACCGAAGTTGATAATAGAGATCAAAAGATATGATCTTTTCCTCTTCAGTCTAGCCAGGATTTCTCTCTGAGTTTGTGAATAAAATAGATAGTTAAAGTCTTTTTCAATTTGTTTTCCTATTTATATTTCTGATGCCTTATGGTAAAAATTCTCTATGGTGAAGTGTGATGGCCAGTGCATTCTGCCCTGAAACCAGTCTAAATAGCCTGGAAAGAGTGAGGGAGCCTGGAGAGTGGAATATCATGCATGACAAGTCCAGCAGCTGGTCATAGCTGTACTGGGCAGAAGCAAGGCTGCTCAGGGAGATCTGTCTCATACCATCCATTTTAACATAGAAGATCATGTGTCTCGGTATCAAAAAGTTTGGGAAACATTTTCTATACTACCTGGATTAATTAATACCTTCTACTAACATGGACTGAAACATATAGCCATGATTTTTTTCATGCTGTCAAGGATCTCTTCTCGTTTAAAAGAAAGTTCAGTGTGGTATTTTTTTGTTACTCTTGTGTGAATGTCTGAGCATGCAAATCTTTCAGATGCCACGTAGAAAACTTGATGTGTTTTTAGAAAGTCTTCCTGACCTCTTCTTATCCAGAACCGGAAGATTTGGGTCAACAAATCCTGACGTCTGCATTCAGGTTCTAGTCCTTAGGGATGTGAAGACTTTTGAATAATTGAGTTCCCACTGTTCATCTCCTCCAGTAGGAAGCTATCAGGAAGAAAACATTCTGATTAAATATGAATTGGAAAGAAAAGACAACAATTGTACCATAGACGTGGTACTGTCAGTAAAAAAAATATCCAGTCAGACCTTTGTGACCCCACAACAAGCTTGAGATTCTGTACTTCCAAATTATCTTGGCTTATTTACAAAAGTGAACTAAGGAGTCACTAGTATGAATACATACATCTTCCTGTGAATACTTATGTCATTGCAGAGAAGCAAGACTATCTGGTGCAAGCAAAGGGCTAGTTCTTCAAAATAATATAATTTAAAATATTTTCAACAAAATTTCGAAGTATATAATTCTCAAAAAGTGCTGAGTAAGTGCAAAAAGTTGATTGTGTATGACTGTATGAATAAAGCCAAGTAAGAATATAAAAACTTCTACTAAAATACATTAGCATGACCAAAACCTGTAATACCTCAATCTAAAACACAGTGAGTTTGCAAAAAACCTCTTAATCCTAATTAGAAATGGTCATAACTTATATAAGATAATATTTGGTTTGCATCTAGCTTTTTACTAATTTGTTCTTTTTCCTGATTCCTGAATCAGTTGCCAATCCTTAATTGTCCATGCAACTGCTCTGGTTCCAATCGTTCCAAAGTTCAGTAAATTTTTAAGAACACAAGTTTTGCACTTCAAACCATCAGCTAAGGAATTAAATATAACGTATCATAAATTTGGTAGCAATACCAGCATTTTTTCTTTGTGCTCTTATGCTCTGATATCTGTTTTGTCATGTAGATTATAATTACTGAAAACAAAATTGGAAATCAAGACACGAGCATAATAGGAAGAAGAGCAGAAAACTGTAAAGCTCATTTATTTTCTGTTATGCAAGTCTCATTTTCTGTGAAGCTCTTATATTCTACTGATGGGCAACTTAGAAAATTCTGAGATCATTTTTTGTCACTAATTCGGAGCATTTAATTTATTTGGGCTGATAAGAAATGTGAATGTTGGAACTGCATACTTTTAAGACAGTCAAAAGCCAAGACAAAGAAGAGGGAGAAAAAAAAGACCCAAATTTCCCCATGCCAGCCTGAGACTTTGGTCAATCAATTAATCTCTTTGTTTTAATTTGTTTTAAATCAGGAATAATTATATTTCTGTAATCTGCAATGCTTCTGAGATTCCAAATTTAGTGGTGCTCATAAAGCCTTTGAGAGGCTTCACTGTAGATGTTCTAAATTAGCACTATGTACTTACAAATATCCTCTAATTTTCTTAAAGGTTGATAATTCCTGGCAGTATTAACTCAATGTTTTCAAGGGAGAAATGACTAATTAATTTTCTAGTATTGTAGAAGCACACTAAAATTAATAAGTACAGAGTTCTACTTAGCACACATTACTTAATGCTTAAGTTTTTAAATGCTGTGTATTTGGCATATTATGAATATCTAATTTAAGTTTAAAAAGGATTATATATGAAATCACATAAGGCATAATATAGAAAATAGGGAAAGTTGACTCTACTGTTCATGGAATTATAGGAACCAGGTGAAAGGTGGTACTTTCTCTTCACATTACTCCCAGATTTTGCTTCCAAAAAAAAAACCAAAAAAACAAGGAAAAAAGCTCCCGACAAAAGCACACATATAAACCCCCAAACAAACAAAAGACCAACCAAACCAAATTTAAAGAAACAAAAAGAAATCACACCAAAAAGAGCACTATATCTATAGCCCAAACCTGAACAGTAAAGCAACTTCACCATTCTGAGAACTTCCTGCAGCTATGATTAAACAGTTCCTACCACGTGGTTTACTGCAAACTCACTTTTCCTCCTTATTTAGACTCGAAAAATCAGTTTTGTTTTGTAGTCTTTTCATCTTCTCAGTGTGTCTCATTTCTTTTGCTTTTTTTCAGCTGACTGGTAGCATCTCGTAAATAAAATCCCTCACAGCTATCCAGTAATGGATAAATGGTACTCAAAGGATCTACAGATAGGTTTTTTTATGCCATTATTAGCTTTCCATGTCTTCTGACTTTTGCCCTCCTTTGTACCTTGAAAATTAACATAATTAGGTGTGGCTTCTATGGTGAGCACACCAGAGATGGCAAATTTGATAAAATGGAAGGTGGAGGGACTGCTTTTTCAATAATTCATATTTAAAATGTAGCAACTGCTCCTGAAAAGATCAGGACTAGCTGGAAAAAACATTTAATCTAGGAGGATATGCTGAGTAAAGAACAAATTAAGCTTGTAAATTGAGAGATCTAGGAAAGTAGAAAAGAAGTGTCTGCATTTGTGTGGTATGGCAGCACCTCCTCAGATGAGGTGTAAAAACATGGGAGAGAAAGGAAAACACAGATTTGGAACAAGGAGAGGCAGCACAGACTTTTCATAGGCAGTCTCATCAAAGAACGTGGGGAGATCCTCTAACCTTGAAACCTTAAGTTTGTTTCTGAAAGGTGAACCTAGGTAACTAGCTTGGCTTCTACAGCTGATAGTAAACTTCAAGAAATCATAAATATAATCTAAACCAAGATTCAGGATACTAGGATCAAATTACAGGGCATATTTTCTTCTTTTACACTTTTCTTCTGTAACACCTTGCCCAGCTGGGCAAGGACAATAAAGAAGTTGACATAACTTTGCTAAAAGATAAGCTCTTATTTTCATTTTAAGCTTAACTAGTATTTAAAGCTGATTTAGGTAATAACATACTTTTATATGGTTCTTATTTCTCCTAATGAAAAAAAAATCTAAATAATTGTATGTTAGCAAATAAGTCATTGCAATGTCTAAATTCAAGCAGTTCTAAAATCTCATATCTTGTGTATTTCTAATTTGTCTGTAGAAGTCAGACTGGTGCCTGACCCCCATAGTTTGTGAAGCCTACTCCTTTATTTATGAGTGGTTCTGCCAAGAAACAGATAGTGAAAGGATGACCTATGACTCGGGGAGAACATATTTGCTTTTCAGAGTAATAAATTACTGGTGAAAATTTCAGAAGAGAGCAGCAGCGCCCACAGATGCCTCTCCAGGATAGTTGAAAAATACCTCCTGAGTTTATAGTAATTTCCTTTTCTTGTCAATGGTCTGTATGTAAACCAATTTCTTTAGCACTTGTGTACATAGAGGTTATTCTGAAAAATCACATAGCAAAAAAATTGCTATTATCATCACAATTAGCAAGAAAAGGCCATTTGACTTCCACATAGTAGAATTTTGCTTTTTTTTTTTTGTATGTCAGCTGTATCTGGTTTCCAAAGAATTATGCTATTCAATAAATAAATTATCTCTATTGCAGTCTTATCTAATTAATAAAATGAAATCCTCACAGAGAAGGAACAGAAAAAATGTTTATCTGAGAATGAGTTTTCCTCTTCCTAGAGAAGACAAAAAAAGTCATATTTGACTCCAGGTTTGTTGCACACTGAGTTATTTCCAGAACAGAGTTCAGAACCTTTAATGAGCTAGGTTATTCAGAAAAAAAATTAGAAGATAGGATGTTAAGAGCATAGTAAAAGAGCATCCTTCTTTGTTTTTTTTTTTGGGAACAGGTTTCACAGGCTCTTTTTGAATATTTCAGTTTTCCAAGAAGCCTTGCACCTTTTGTCTGAAGCCCACTGAAGGACAATAAAAACTGCCTATACGCTGTCTCTCAGATTGTCTGAAAACAGTTCCATTTTTCTCAAAAAACCCCCCTTGTTTTCATGTGACATAAATAGCAAATAGAATTTCACAGCAATTTTTTTACTATATTTCAGTAGAACCTTTAAATACTTTAATACTGGTGTGGTCCAAAAAAAAAGTCAAGTCTTTTTTTAAATTAGTGTTGTCTGTTATTATTCGATCTTGATTCTCATTCTTTTCAATATTTCGTTCAAAGTTCCATACCTTGGGAGAAATTTGTCAGACCAAATTCTTAGCTTGTTCAGGGGAACTATGGTTTTAAATAAAACATTGCATGTAAAGAGACTCATAATGCTATCAATTCTCAATGTTTTATCTAGTCCTTTGCCCTTCAGGTTGCAAAGAAAACACAAGATCATCATTCTTATATTCATATCAGATGGGAAATAAAAATAATTCAATCTATAAGATGTCTTAAAATTCATGAGTTCCCTTTTTTTATTTTTTTTTTTTTAAATCTCATGACTTATTGTGCCTGGCTTGTTATTTTTTGAATGTCTGGCTTTGACACTACAGTTAAATATAGAAAGTTCATTCATTTTCTTCAATTTGGTTTCTAAAACTTAGCTGTCAAAATCTTTCTACCTATACATTCATGTTCCCATTTAACTATCTGACCCCTTTTCAGAAAAAAAAATCAGCCTTTTACTTAGCCCAATGCTATAACTTAATTGTTCTCAATGTTTTTTTTTAATAATGTAATAGTGTTCAATACTCTTTGTAAATACAGGGTTTTTTTTTTCTGTGTCACTTTTATAAAGCATTATGCTCTTCTTAAAATCTTAATTAAACATCTACTAAGGCATTTTGTACATCAGTATACCCTTATTGCTGAAACTATCTAGTGAAGAAGATGGAAACAACTAGGATGTGTTTAAAAGTGAAAAGCATATAGATCTGCTAGGCTGGTAAGCAACAGGAGAGGCTGCTTACGAGCACTGATAAATCAGAGAAGAAAATGTGTGGTATTAATATTATTTAGAGGATAGCACAGTTTAGAGGCACAAAGCAGAATTATTTTTTTTTAATTCTCATTTTATTATCTGATGCAGTAAGTATTCATCTTAATTGAAAAATGCTAAAAATGCCCAAGGGGAAATAAACAATCTTACTGCTGAATTGAAGTTACAAATTCAACCAAGCATAGTGGGGAGTGAGACTCATCTACCTCTTTCTCTGCATGTGAAAGGGCTTTCTAATCTCTACAATCTTTCTCTGTTTATTAATATAATATTTGATTTTGAAACTCTTCATTTCAATGCTGGCAATATAAGTACCCCATTCTTTATTCTAGCACAGGAAATGGAGTTTGTCCCTTACTCTGATCAGTGACACATAGTCCTACCTTTACCCTTAATTGATCTCATATATAATCACACAACCCAGCTGCAGTAGTAGAATCAACCATGCAGTTCAACAAGAGGAAGTGCAAAGTTCTGCACCTGGGGAGGAACAACCATGTTAGGCACTGGTGTTTGCTGGGGCCCACCAGAGGAAACACAGCTTTGAAGTAAATGGATCCAGGGGTCCTGGTGGCCATCCAGTTGAGCATAACCAAGCATGTGCCCTTGTAGTAAAAGTGTCTAATGAAGACTTGCCCCCAAGTTTAGGGGGGTGATCCTTTCCCTTTATTCATTGCTAGTGAGGTCACAGCTGGAGTCCTGGGTCCATTTCTGGGCTTCCCAGTACAAGAGACACAGGGACATACCAGATAGAGTTCAGTGAAGGGTCACAAATGTGGTTAAGATCATTACTATTATGAGAAAAGCTGAGTGAGTTGGAATTGTTCAGAACGAAAGGCTCAGGGGGATCCTACTGATGTATAGAAATGCCCAAAGGAGAGTACAAAGAAGATGGAGCCAGACTCTTTTCACTGGTGGGACAGGACAAGAGGCAGTGGGCACGAACAGAGATTATGAAGGCTCTATCTGAACAGAAGGAAACAATTTTTTTACTGTAAGGGTGACCAAAGACTGGAATAAGTTGCCTTGAGGAGTTGTGAAGTTTCCTAACTTGGATATATAAACAAACTGATATGGTACTGGTCAACCAACTCTAATTGACCTTGTGGTAGCAGAGATTGGAGTAAATGATGCCAGAGGTCATGTCCAATCTTATCAGAGTGTATTTTTGTGAATTATTGGTTATTGTTACAACATTTCCAAAATTTCTTTTTTAACTGGGTCTTGGTTTGGGAATTATATCCCACTGAATTTGAACAGAACTTATAAAAAACATGATGAAAATCAACCTTCTAGACCTCAGTATCTAAACTAAGTAAGATTGAAATAACAGTGAAATGTTTTTACAGTTGTCTTTGATTACAGTTAGGTCCAATTCTATTTGAGTAAAATAAGTATCTGGCAAATTAATTTTTTTCTTCGAAATGCTGGTTTTTCTTAGCAGTTGTCTGCAGTCCCTCCATGCATGTACCTTTTGAAAATAGATCACTTATTAGAATGCCTAGACACATGATCTAACTGTTCTAAAACTTAGAAAAAGGTACCTTTTTTGTTAGTATGTCTTAAATAAATATCAGTGCCCCCTATCTCTTAACATTCTGTTGATTTATGGTTCTCAGAACAATTTTCCTGTCTTGCCAATAATTCATTCCTAGTATGTGTTTTAAGGGAAAGTGTTTTAAAAAATAACCTTTTAGATTAAAAGCATCAATTAAATGAAGTAAATGTCCTATAATTACAACAGAGATACATGTATAGGTCTCAGAGAAGATTAACTTAAAAGCTAACTGTGAACATTTAAATGTCAGTTTAATTATTAATGCAAAATTTGCTGTTTGTCACAGATGATTAAATACACCTTCTAGATAGTAGTTATTCCTGTGCAAATTCTTGCTGTTTGATATCCTCCTGATTATATATGTAGTCTACTCCAGTGAAAGCTTTCTCTGAACCTGGCTGGTCAGTCTTTATGCAATTTAATGTGTGGCATACCTACTTTGAGTGCCATGACATAAACAGTTGTTTCTGTTCAAGCAGAAATTCATGCTATGGATATTTCCATGGAAATGTATAAATCTTTAATTGTTTTATATTTGGGTCAAAAAAAGTTCACGTTTATGTTTCATAAGCATTAGATCTCAACATTTGAACATAAAAATATTAATATTAGGTCTGTATTTGTTGAGCATGGCAAGGTTTTCGTAGACAGGAGTTACAGGGATGGCTTTTGTGAGAAACTGCCAGAAGCTTCCCCATGTCCGACAGAGCCAGAGCCACCCAGTTCCAAGCTGGACCCTGTGCTGGCCAAAGCTGAGCCCATCAGTGGTGGTGGGAGTGGGGAAAAGCTACTGTGCAGGAGAAATTGCAGCTGGAGAGAGAAGCGAGAATATGTGAGAAGGAGCCCTGCAGACAGAGGAGTCAGCAGAAGGAAGGGCAGGAGGTGCTCCAGGCACCAGAGAGATTCCCCTGCAGCCCGTGGGGAAAACCATGGTGGGACAGCTGTGTCCCTGCAGCCCGTGGAGGACCCCACATTGGAACAGGTGTGGGGCCAAGGAGGCTGTGACCCTGTGGGAAGCCCAAACTGGAACAGGACCTGTGGATCCCTGAAGAAAGGAGCCCATGCTGCAGCAGTTTTGCTGGCAAGGGCTGTGACCTGAAGGACTGCATATCATTTGCTCCTGTGTCAACAGTGTCCTGTAGTTTGTTGCCTTCAGTGTGCTTGTTTGTCTGATGAAAGGACATACAATCATAACCCTTTTTCAGCCTCCATTTTACCAGGGTTTAAAGAACTGCACTTATTTAATACCAACACCTAAAACAGGCTTTGTGGTACTCTTGGTTGACTTTTTTATCTGTTTTTCATCAAGTTATTTTCTCTTGAACCAGAATTACCATACGTGATATAACCAGTATTGCAGATGGGAGTAAGACCTTAAGGTCTTTCATAATTACATTAAAAATTTTCTTTCTTTACTGAAAATATAAAGCCTGAAACAGTTTTAGATTGTCTTTGCTGTTTTTCAGAACTTTCTCACATCAATGATTTCGAGTCATCCTGTAACAGATATATTTACCCATGTTCTTTTCCTTTGCTATTTCAAACTCACCCTCTGCATTGTGGCATCAATTCCTGTTGTTTAGCCTTAAGTTCACAAGCTATTGAATTTCACTTCATTTCTGTTATTGCCATCTTCAAGGTCATCCAATTTTTCCTCTATGGAAGAGAATTTTCAATTCTTTTCTGTACAGATGATGACTCCAATTCTTTTTAATCAGAGAATCTCATTAACCCACTCTTCCACTTTGTGCCAAGGACATCAGATAGCATATTAAAAAGATTAACCTCGTGACCAGTTCTCAAAAAGATCTACTTGTAAGCCTTCCCCAAGCTTGTTCTGCTCTTCACTGTGATTTTCCATATTTCTTGCTTTCCAGTTCTCCACAAACCCAAATATCTCAATCTTATCCAATTTTCACCAGTGTAGCACTATCTCAGATATTTCACTGATACCCAGATAGGTAAGATGCACCCAGCCTCTAAAGAAAATGAAAACTCAGTCTCTTATCAGTAGAAAATTTAGGTTAATCTAGACTGGAAAACTCATTCTTTCTCATACATTTTTACCTCAATTTATCAAGATATACACCTCCTTTTTCAGTACGAACATTTATAGGAGCAGAAAGGTTCTGGAATGGTAAATTTTATAGATGAAAGGCAAATGTGGAGCGTAACCTTGCTTTCTTTCCTCTTGACAGCGAAATGTGTGAGAGAAATGTAAAAAGAAATGCATGTACAGTGTTATTTGTGTACAGAGAGATAAAAACTAATGACCTGCAGGAAAGGTCTCCTGTCAGTAACCTGAAATATGACAACCCCATTATCTTTCTGTGTCCTTTACACTGATGGTCATCTTCTCCTTTTAATCCCAGGTTTAAAGAAAAATCTTTGATACATTCCCCGCCTTTCCACATCCCCCCTTTTTTGTCCCCTACTCTCTAGGGGCTAGCCTGAGAAGCAGGCTGAAATCGCTAGTAGTTAGGCATCTAACTTGCTACATCTTAGAAAATGTAATTCTTACCTACTGACATGTACAGGTGCTCATATGGTGTAGAAGATGTGGCCCCTGGTAATTTACAGATAAAAGTAATATCTACTCATAGCCCGCTGAATGCATGCAAAGGGTCATTCCTTTCATTGTCTTGTTTAATGCACTTTACCCATTCTCTCCCATATGCCTGACTGGAAAAGAAAAAGGAAAGGAAAAAAAACGCGACAAATCTTCAAACCGTTCCCAAAAATTATGTCTTGTG
This sequence comes from Corvus hawaiiensis, assembly GCF_020740725.1. Lineage (NCBI taxonomy): Eukaryota > Metazoa > Chordata > Aves > Passeriformes > Corvidae > Corvus > Corvus hawaiiensis. Next base: position 70,917,112 of record NC_063216.1, on the reverse strand, counting down.
CTGCCTGGGTGTTAGTGAAGTTTAGAGCTTTGCTCTGGCCTTTTATGAACTTTTTACTGCTTCTTACTAGAAGCAATAAATCATTACCATTGCAAACTTATATTCAGCAATATTATATACATGGAAACCAGACTTGGAAAGCACATTGCAGGCCAAAAAGCAAAGGCAATGCTTTCAACCCAAAGGCAAGTCATTTCAACCAGAGTCATGTAATTTGGTGGTTTTGACTTCTCTTTGCATACTGCATCATTTTCTCTGTGCAAAGTCTCAAAACAAACCTTACATCTCTTTCTGAAGAACTGGCCTTTTCCTCCCTTCTTCACCACCTTGTATTATCAAAAGTATTAAAAATCCTCTTTTAACTAACCTCTCAACAATAGGAACAGTGTTGGATGTCATTCTTGTTCTGTGAATTACCATAAAGAATAGGAACACAAGTAGGAAGACATCAACTCATATATCAGATTTTTTTAAGATGGTATTAATTGTTGTTTGGGCTATGAGTGGTGTAAAATTTACTTTATCTGCTGTACTAAAATTGTTTTGTTCACTGACGTTGACATCTGTGTGCTTATGGACTTTTCTCTGAATACTTAAAACATTTGTCTGCCAGTGCATAAGCAACAGTAGCATTTAGAAAATTTTCTCAAGAAACTTTGCACGACTTCCATTTACTGTATGCAATGCCTTAACTCTGTAAAACTAAAGACATAGTCATGTGAATAGTTGTGTTGCAGTGAGACCTTTGGCACGAACTCTCTACCTAATGCAGCCAGTATGACCTCTGTCAGCAGTTAGCACTTCTGTGCCCTGCAATGGAACACAGCTCAAGGGAAAAGCATGACAATATCAGAGAAGGAGAAGCCCTGGCACAAGGTGACTGTAATATCAGTAATTTCTTTAGATAATGAAAATTGCAAGGGGTTGTTCGTCCTGCACTGTAAAGGACGAGGTAAATAATTAATTACAGTTGTAAAGTACCTGCAAGAAATACTCTTTATTAAGGTAAAAAAAAAAAAAGTCCCATTCTTTATGAAATTTTCCTTCTGTCTGCATTTTACTCTTGTATCATTAGATTATTGAAGTTAAATACTTGTGACCTTTGAGTGGAGTTCAGAATAGGCAACTTAAATCTGCTTTTAAAATACTTTTTTCTCCTCCTGATGCTCCCTGAAGACTTCATTTTCTTTCTTCCATGCTAAGTGTTCATTATATAGCAGATTGATGTTCTTATAAAAATGGTAGTACAATTGGTGTCCTTTTTAGAAAGCTGTGTAACTATAAGCAATGTTTCCAGTAATTACACTTCAGTTGGAGGAAAGGTTGAAAAACATGGCAAAGTGTATACAAAATGGGACATAAAAACAATGAAGCAGACAAAAATATCTTCTGAATACAGTGAACTTTTGAGACCCAGTCAAATCTATGCTCTTTTCTAAAGGGTAGAGCTCTAAGGGACTCTTTTTTTTTTAATGTTTGTCATTATTTCTCTCATCAGTGTTAAGGAACTGAACCTCCTTTTCTCACAGATGACCACACAGCCCTAGAAATAGCATTACTTTTCTTGTCACTTATAACTACAAGACAATTAACAGTAATGAGTTTGGGAACATTCTATCTCCACAGCTGAAGAAAGTAATATATTTTCTCCAGAACTTGCCAGACAAATCTCTGAATCATGTCTAGGAATATTCAGCATATTTTACCACAGTTTGGGGCAAACAAAACCTTTAATTTCTTACGTCTAATAGTATAGTAAAAGTAGGAGAGCTGTGCAAGAAATGGAGCCAATCCTGAGACTAACTCAGTGTATACTTTCACAGAAGGAATGTTGAATTTTACAGTCACAGGTAAAAAAACTTGCCCAAAGTATTAGGAACAAGACAATAAACTGCATTTACAGAAATTTTTTCCACTATAGGAAACTTCAATCAAAGTTATATTTAAATAAGTCATAAATATGTTCGTACTTTTGGGAAGAGAGAATGGGATCTTTTAAACGAGTTTGTTAATGAGGAGTTAAAATGTTTGGAGAAAGGAAAAGCATTTTTACTAACAGCATAAGCAGTTGTTTTGGCTTGCTTCTGTTTATGCCTCTGGAAATGTCTAGCAGGCTTGCAGGCAATGGAAGGAAACATGATTTATAATAGATATAAAAAGCAAAGTACCACCTTCAAGCTTGAGGGCAGGAAATAGGATTGTGGCTGAGCATAAATGTGCTTCACAATTTGAGCTTCATCTCTTCTGGTGCAGTCCCATGGCATCAATGTGTTGTAATCTATGGTGGAAGTTGCCTCGTAACTAATTCCTGAAAATTGTGTGATTTCATTTAGGGCTGAGGTTATAAGGTTACTGAACAGACCCCTGTGTGCTTCAGAGGAAAAAATAATAGTTTCTTCTGTACCAGAATTATCTGATGTTTTATCACTCTATAAATTATAACTCCTTCCATGGACTGAGTGCATGGGGATAGTCCACGGCTGCTGGGTTCTGTACCAGGGCTCACAAATCATGATCATGTTCAGACATTGTAAGTCTTGATGCAGGACTAAAGGGAGTTAGTGGAATCTTTCACTGATCAATGATTTGCAGTTGTAGATTTCTATTGAATTCAAAAGCCACCTGCTGGTGTGTCTTCGGGGAAGATGTCAATCCAATTAACTGTTAAGTGTTGCAGTGCTCAAGAGATGAATGTGTTTAATCAGCCTTATTTTGCTAGTACATACAGCGTCTGTGTTTTCTATTTTTGCCATTAATTAGGAAGCATTTGGTGATACAGGGTATGCAAGTAAGTGCACCATTCAAATCTGCAGCGATGTCTGCTGGCGTTTTCCTGATTTTTAAGTTCAAGTATTGAGACATATTATAAGAATAAAACTACAGATGGATGTTTAAAAATAAATACTAATGTCTTTATGATTCTGAATTATTTGCAAAAGTCATGTCTATAGGCTGAATGGATGCTTGAAATATAGAAATAACCAATTAGAAAGGTATGAACTACAATACATTTTTCTTTCCAAAGTTCTTCAAAATTTAGGTTAATCACATGTATATTATGCTTACATCATTACATACTTCCTACCCTAAATAAGTGGAATGAAGATTAAAATGAGGAGGCAATAGGAAAAATACTGCATGCTCACGAGTTAATGGTAAAAAAAGACTAATTTCAACAGGATGATAATTTCATTCCCTATGTTTTATAGCTTCAATGGATATATGGTAGTCAGTCTTGCTGAACTAAGAATAAAAGTGGAAAATTGGTATTTAGATTAAAAATATATAACACTTAAAGACATTAAGGTGGTTGAAGTGTGAAATTTTATTTCACGTGTTCTGATTATCAAAATTCTGAAATGTTTCAACCAGCTTTATTGCTTCATTTGTCAGCAAGGAAATACCACACTTTAAATGTTAAGCTACATTCTTAACTGAGATATCTTTGGAAGAGATTATCAATGAATATTATTATTTTTAATATGCTATTTGGAACATCACAAAGAAGAAGCATTGTTCAGGAGAGATACTCATTAGTGGAAAGAGGCCCTTTTTTTATGCATATAACTAAGAGAAACAATAGCTTCTTTTCCTCAGATGTCTGAAAAAGAGACCTTATATCTGTTTTCTGCAGTTTTCTGCTGAAGTAATAAAACAATTTTATCACAGCTAACCTTAAAACACTAAAGGGTATTCTAGAAGGCTCTTTCTGCCAAATGACCCCCTACTTTTCAGGAAAAAAAAACACCTCCTTGCAAAATCACTCTAATAAAGAAGAATAGGAAAATGCCTTATGAAGCAATATACAGGAGATGGAAATGATGGTGGTTGCTAAGATTTTCTTTAGTTCAAGTGCAAAGATAGAGTAATCACTGTTTCTTATGAAGGTCAAGGAATAGTTACCTTGGATTGGAAAGGATTTTTTTAACTGTTGAGGCAGAAAAGTAGCAGTTGCCCCTAAACTTTTATTCTCCCTCCATCTGTATCCAGTCACATTACTTTGCAGAAAGGTTAAGACAAACACTGAGATAATGTGGAACAACTTTTGCATACACAGAATTTCTCTTCATATTTCTATCAGTAACAGAAAACTTGTATTCAGATACCAGACATTTGACAGATCTTCCTGTTTACTTTCATCATAGATAGTAGAGCTGAAATGTATAATATTATATATATATATATATATATATATATATATATATATATATAAATAAAAGTTATAACTTATATAAAATGAACAGCCTGGTAACCGTATAGGTGTTTCAGGAAAAACTTGCCCCAGTATGGGAGCAGTAATGACAGCACCAGCCAAATTCTTGTCAGGAGCCTATTCTGGTGTAGGTCCTTCCTTCAGGGAATATTCACTGGCTCCATTGTTGGGTCCTCTGTGGGCTGAAGTGTGGATATCTGCTCTGGCATTATCCCCTCCCTGGGCTGCCATGAAGACCTGCTCTGGTGGCTGGAGTGTCCCTTCCCTGACCCCTGATCCGTTTGTACTTCTGCTGTATGTAGGTTGTGTATGACACTGAAAATAAACTATGCAATTCCTTTAAAAAATATTATTTATATTTATATTACATTATTTAAGGGAAATAAGGGTCTATAAGGTGTGGGAGAGGAAGCTGGCCTTTTAGAACTGATGGAAATAGTCTAAAAAGTGAGGATACCGCTCTGAATATTATTTACTCTATGTCACAATAAGCTTCATTGTAACAGAATTCAGCATTTTCAGTTTAGACCTGCTGCCTTCTATATTTTAGTGAGCAGATATGGTGATTTTGAAGTTAAATTTCTTGGACAAAGTTACGCAGACTATATGGTGATTCTGAACTACTTTTGCTTACACAAAATCTTCAGAAGTTTGGAGGTACTGGATATTTTGTGTTTGCAGATCTAACATTTCTGAATGGCACCGTTCTACTGTTGATGTACAATAAAAACACATGGGAAGTGGCATTTTAAAACAAAAGTTCTGAGCTGAAGACAGAAACTTAATATTTCTGTTACTGATTTCATAATTTGGGAGTTTCTTTTCCTATTTGTCTTAGTGATCTCTTACAGCTATTGCAGTGAAGAGAGAGACTTGAAGAAAATTGCTTTGACTCTGCAAAGTGTGACAGACTTGATCGCTACCACAGCGAATCTGAAAGTGTCAAGTGGCAGTTCCCTCATGCTGAACTCTACTATTGAGCCAGACCTGAGTCAAGGAAAATACAAAAACCCCCTTATACAAACTCCAGAGACAGGCAATCAGCAGATCCTGAAAACCAATTCGAAGTTACTAGTTTCAACATAAACCACGGAAACTGGCCAGCAGACTGTTGAGGTGAAAACATGTCACCTAAAGTTTCAGCATTCCAATCCAAAGTTGATAGCTTCAGTCAGTGGAGACAACTAATCAATTACCTGGTATGAATAATGATGGACTATCAGAAACTTTCTTCAAACTATTACTCAGCTGCTGCACCGTGTTAAAACATTACATTGATAATGAATACAGTATGATGATTTGGAAGACCTCTTGCTTGCAGACAGGAAGGACATTTCCCTTGCCCAATATACATAATTTTTATACATAATTTATTTTGCGTGTGGCTGTGGAATACACAGATCACTACAAGAGTTAAAGCAAATCAAAAGTACTCCAACACTGTAATACGTAGTCCAACACTGTAGTGGTCTAGGATAAGCTTCAACCATGTGATTATGAGGTCAGGGAAAATACTACAAATTTTTATAGGAATTTTCACAATATTTAAATGGGATTTTTTATATTTTAATGGATAATTTACTTGCACATGTCTGCAGTGCAAGTTTTTTATTTTCTACAGGTGTACATATGGGTATATTGAAGCATAATATAAAGCAGGGTGAGACTTTAAAGGTATTTTGGCAATAGGAAAGCTGCCTCTAGAGGATTAGGGACTGGTCATGCGGACAGTTTTGTGTAACAGTGGAAACAGAAGATATTTCATTTGAATCTTATGTTGGGGACTTTAATTCCAGCACTGTCTTTTTTTTTTGTCTATAGGAGCTTCTTAAGACCCATCGAGAAGAGGTCATGTCTGTTATGCATCTGTATGAGGGCAGCTGGTAGAAGTAAACAAACAGCTGTCATGCTAATTTTCATTCCACTTAAAACATGATATAGCAAATGCACAGATGAAACTATACATGTGAAGAAACACTGAATGAGCCCAACCAAATGTTAAAGTTACAGTAAAGAAAAAAAAAATCTGAGCTCTTCATAGACATTCACAGAATCAGCAAAGTAATCTTAATCTATAATCCTCATGTGATGTAATCTGCTTTGGTCTACCGGCAGAAATCATGCTAGGTCAGCTCATTCCAGTTATGCTTTGGGTTTGTTCTTTTCAATTCTACTGACTGAGCATTAAGGGGGAAAAATGAAGAGGGTAAAAAATATTAGATTGTGAATATTAAAAATCTTTACCACTTGATACATTTAAGAATTTGCAGAAATTAGCAAGTAATTTGGGGAAGTTGTTGTGAAGAAAACAAACAGATTTTACTAGTTGTATAGCCATTAATTTTTTTTTTTTTTAAATATGACGCTCATAAAAAACAGTCTGCACAAATATGTTGCTAACTAAATGAGAAATCCCGCCTTGCACCTTAGTTTGCTTGAAGAATGGTGTCTATGAGTTAGAAGGGAGCGTTAGACCCCAGGCAGGAAAAGTGTGTGTGGACTGGCAGCTGTCCAGAGTTGGGTTTGTGTGTGTGAGAGCTGGGCACATGGCAAATGGGTTTTGGATCAGGACTGGCTGTGCTTTGTATCTTTTTTGTTCACTGCTGCCTATAACTTCATGAATTATATTGCTGACCGTTTTCTAAATTATAAAGGACTATTTGAAAAAATCCATAATCAAGTAAGGCACAACACTAATATATTCCTGCCCTGAAAGTAATGGGTTTCTAAATAAAAATGTCTTGGATAAGCTACACCTTATATAAGATGGTTATGTTATAAAAGAGTATGCGGAATTGAATTACTCTCTTGCTATGTTGAGTTGGAATCACTGATTTTGCAGTCTCTGTTCAGTATTAAGGGCTACACGAAATACTCAGTTGCGCCAGGGAGGATATGAAGAGATTAGAGAGACTAATATATCACAGACTAACCTCGTTGCTCTGGACATTCGCAGGGACACAGGCAATTCTCATTCTGCTGCTTTCTGGAGCCACTGGATATCAAAACAAAACAAAACAAAACAAAAAAAAAAAAGAAATCAAGATTGTAAGGAAAGCTGAAGTTCAAGGTAAGCAACTCTTTCATTAGTTATAATTTTCCATGTTGAGTAGATTTTCCATACTGAATTGTGAATTTAAGTACTAGCTATAATTTTTTAGAAAACAAAAAAGAACATCACTGGTTGAATAGTTACTAGCAGCAACTAACTCACCTTTTTTTTTACATCTCCTTAGTGGAATTCCTGAATGATAGTACTGTTGATCTCAAATTTTTTTGAATTATGATAAGAAAGATACTTCTAGCAAAGTGGTAAAAATTAGAGTATTTTTAAGAGTTGCTTATTCCTTGAAAAATATCAAAAGTCTCCATGGATACATAAAAATCACATGCTAGAAAACAGATAAGCCACACAAATAATTTTTATTTTCATAGAACCATGTAATATGTTAAAGGGAAATGTAGTCTTGTATAACATAGTCTTTCATCATAATTAATTGTTTTATAAAATAGGTTAATAGCAGATAAGAAGTTCTAATTAAACACTGCTTGTATGGCTTTCTTGCTTGTCCCAACAGGAGAGATAATCTAGTTTATTTCCTTAGTATTTTAGAAACACATACTAAACTGTTAGAGTTATGCTAAAATTTCTGATTCTTGTGTGGATTACCCTTTTCTGGCTGTGTTCTCGATCAGTGGTATCAGGAGCTCTGTGAGGAGCTTTAGAATGTCATGAATACAACCTATAAACAAAAAGTTAAACAAACTTCACACTGTGGAGAGAGTGGTGTTTCCTAGAGGTGTTCATGAACAGTGAAATAATTGTATTTCAAATGTCTACTTGAGGAAGGAAAAAGAGAAAGAAGGAACAATTTTCAAAGATGAAGAGCAAAAACAAGAAAAATAACAACTTCAATGTAACTACTGCAGTCTTAACTGTTGTGTAATACTCTGTATAAGCATACAGAGAAGGGAACTATCAAATTAGTCACATACTGTTTTGCATTGCTAAATTTTCATGTACATAGGAAAAATGGTCTTAAAATTAGTTTCAAGTAACTTATTTTGATCTTTTTGGAAATTCCTGTGAGCCTCATTGCTGAAGATGTTTACTAATTCTAGAAATTTCTAGTTTCTTAAAAATACCTGGTGAAGAGGTACTACATTTGCCATTTATTAATTCTTTTAAGTAGTAAATGTGAGTCAAAATTTTTGATAAAAATTTATTAAAGGCATGAAGCTTTAGACTACTTATAATTAATTTACAGAAAAATTTCTTAAATGTAGATATAAAATAAAAATTCTTAAATAGAGATCAATAGATGCCAAGTGAAAACAGTAGGAGTTTAAAATTGAGCTGGACTTTGAAATTCTTATTTTAATGTTTTATATAAGCCTGTTCATGCTGTAAGGGAAATTTTATGCTTATGCCTACAGGTTTTGTCCAAAAATACTGATTTTTAGCAACTGGGCTTTTGTGTTTATTATTTTTTTTTGTGAGAATAAATAACTTCTCAGTTGATGTCCTATGCAGTTTAGGGCAAAAATGCAACAAATAAGGCAAGGTGGTAGTCCTCTTGTACTTGTGAGATCCTCATGGTAGCAGAAAAAAACATTTCTACCAGCTGAATAATTCAGCACTTCATAGATTTACCAAAGGCAAGTAAGTGAGTCAGGAACTTCTGGTGAGGAGTTAGGAAGGGACTTAAATGGGAAGGGATTTGAAAAAATAAAATAAAATTTAAAAATGGAGCTAGTCCTTAGGGAGGAACTGAGTCAAGATTATGGAACGATAAGAATACAGAAATAGCTAAAAGTTCAAACCTGACACTGTTGGCAGTTGTTAAAACTTGGTGGTCTTTTAAGAGTTTTGCTTTATTGCTCTGGAGTTATGTCTGGAAGGAGATAACTTCAATGAGTGGAAAATCTTGGCTGTGTAGTAGATTTCCTTAATTTAATTTTATTTTGTGGATTTTTAGGTCCAGAGAGCATAGTCAATAGCAAACACTGCTGTACTAGAATTTGCCTATGAAATTTTGGGTGGTAAATGATACTGGGAGATAGTTACCTCTTAAGTTTCCTCTTAACACAGAGGAAAACACTTGAATTTATAGAGCTCTTCTTCCATATTTTGCTGCAGGCAAACTCAGAAAGTATCCCAGTGAAAGGCCTAAAAAGCATCTAGATCATACTTTACAAAGATGAATCTTAGATTTCAAAGTCACTTTTCTAGGTCAACAAAAAGAATATATAGGAAAAGAGAGAACATCCATTTATTTAGCATAGAGCCGTAGGTGCATATTTCCTCTTAATCTTTGCATAAATCCATTATTTTCATGATAAAATGTTTTTGTCTTCTCTACAGTTATAAGACTATCAAAAACACTGTGATAATGGGCAAAGTTGAGAACTCAGTTAGGTCATACCCCACCTCTCCCATCAGAACCCGTGGGGAGTGCTCAGCTGCTCTTTGATTCTTTTGTGTGCCTTCTGAGTTACAGCTGATTATTTTTACTTTTATTTTTGTAAATGTAGTACGGGTGTTAAGGGAATTATAGATAGACAAAAGGATGACTTGAAGATACTTCAGGGCAGGGGAAGAGGAAAGATGAGATGAAAGAAGGGAGAGGATCCATGTGGGAGGGAATGTTTGCTTGTTTTAGCTGAAATTGTAGATTCATCTGTCTTTGTATCCTCAGGACTTCTTTGTGGGAATTAGTCCAAAGGACTTCAGGAACTGTTAAGAAACTTCATTAAATCTCCTACAATTCCGAGTATCACTGTGCTATATAAATGACCTCTGTTAAAGTGGAAATTCTCTTTCAGATGGTGACAGTTAATCTGAGATGTTAAAATCAATTGAAGCAATAGAAAAAAGATAGCCAAGCCCAAGTGGGTAAGGTTTATTTTAAGTTGAATTAGTTTATAGTAGTAATTTAAAACTCTTTATGAGTTATTTTTTTTCAGCTAGTTGCTACACTTTATTTAACAGTAAAGCTGATAAGAGAAATGGGCTGGATATTTACATTCATAGTGTGCTTGCTGCTGTTCTATAATCTCTAAAGTGACTGTATTTTTTTGGTTGTGCTGCTTTGGGAAGCCTTGTAGCTGAATTAGATCACAGGCATATTTGTAGCTTTGGTGCTATATTATTGCAAAACAACAAGTTTTTTAGCAGTAGTCCATTGAATTAGAGAAATGAAGTCTCCATCCTTAGATGTATTCAAAAGCTGTCTGTACATGTTCCTGAGCAATCAGCTGTAGGTGGCCCTGCATGAGTAGAGGACTTAGATGGGATTGTCCAGAAGTTCTTTCCAACCTCAGCCAGTCTGTCATTCTGTGAATCTGCAAACATTCCAACAAATCTGTAAAAGTATACTTCTTCAGGCCTACAAATGGCTTGATCATTTTTTAGAAATAGGATTTGAAACAGTTCTCATATTCCTCTTCCTCCATGCCTCAAGCTGTTACAAAGATTTTTCTGTGAGGCTTAGAAACCATTCTGGATCTTAACTGCAGGTGTTATTTGCACTGGATTTGTCAGCCAAATTGTAAAGGAAGAGAGCACTTAGGAAAGGCTTATAAACTTTACCTTTCAAGTGTACACTAAAACTGAGATTCAGCTGAAGACATGGGGACATTTAAACTTCAAGAAAGACAGCTCTGTGGCTTCCCACAAAGCTGTCTAACTTCATGAGGTATGCATTGCTCCCTTAAGTTATGTGCCCACAGGTAGGTATGTAATGCCATTTAATGTGCCTTATGGTAGGGCTGGCAGATATGACTGAGAATTTATAAAATAAATTATAGATCTTATAAAAGATCTCTTTCTCTCTGCACTGGCAGCTGAAATCTTAAGCAGCATATAACATGTTTATGCAACTGCATCCCGTCCGTTGTTCACCTGATTCCCCCTTAATGGTTTATGGGCTGGCTCTCATCCAACTGCTCACAGCTCACATGTAGAGTTTGTTTGTGGGTACTTAAATGTAGGCATCCTTTTAACTTAGTTTTTTTAGTTACTCTAGAATCCAATTGCTTAGTGTGAAAATGATGATAAGGTCTCTGAAAATCTGAATGCTTATTTACAGAGTGCAAAAGCTGTTTAGAGAAGTGGACCTTAGGACCCAAGGGAGTTTTCCTCCCACTCCACTAGAGTTAAAACTGCTGTGGTTCCCTGTTTGAAGTCCACCCAGTAGCAGGGCCAAGCATGTATCATCAGTGCACACACATATGAACACTCAATTGCTCCCTGAGTAAAGACACAGTGAGCAGATGAAGCTGTGAATTGCAAATCATAAGAAATCATGAGATACCTTTACGGATCTCACGACTAGAGTATGTGAGTTTTAAAATTCTTAAAACCATTAATTACCACTATTAGAGTAAGATGTGTCACTGTTCCCATATAATAGATAAGAAAGCCTCCTACACAGCAGTATACAGTTAGTCACTAGAAGTGATTAACGTCTAGTGGCTACCTACAGGTATAAAAAAATCTCTTTAACAACAGGAAGTCTTGGTTTCTTAAGCTGTGGATCATCTTTTAGGTTTTGTAACCTGTTGAGGAAAAAAGTGACTACCACATTGCCTGATGATACAAGCCACTGTAACATGCTTAAGTATCTAAAGAAACTAGGATTGTAAGAGTTAGAAAAATATTCTGAGTACTGTAAACTTGGGGGTTTTAGACTATACTGAGTTTCATTGTTGTTTACTTCATTATAATAAAACATTAAGCAACAAATTATAAACATATTTTTATCTTTGTGAAGGCACTAGAGGTTTAATAAGAGAAGCTCTCTTTCTGAAATTATAGTATTTCTGGGATTATACCATATGGAAATGTACTGCTGCAGAAGTTTTAAGAGTCTAATGAAAGTTGCACATGGCAGTGATAAGTATTGCATAACCAATGGTACTTTATATTTTCAAATACTGGAAACTATGAAGGATGTCCTGTGTGATATTAGAACTATGACAAATGTGAGAAAGGTATTAGGCATTCCTGGGTGCTCATCCACATGGGCACCAATGACACTGCCAGGGAAGACTCTGAGGCGAGCAAGAGCAACTGGGGGAAATGGTAGACAGCACGGGAGTCCGGGTTTTATGCTCAATCCTTCTGGTGAAGAGGAAAGGCTTGGTCAGGAGTAGCTGTGTGTGAGGAAACACAAAAGATGGAAAGGATTTTAGGTGTGAGAAATAAAAGCAGGCTTCAGAAAATAAAGCAAAAGGATTTAGAATTCAGCTTTGCCCATGAAAACTAGGAGAAGATACAGTTATGCAGCACCAAGGACATTAAAACAATGGTTAGGGTTTCTAGTTTTGGCCTAGATAGATTTTGGAGTTGCAAATAAATATGCTTAGCAAGATAGATAAGTTTAAGCCTTATAATGGGATATTGTTATTGATATATGTCAAGGCATAACAAGCCAGTATTGTATTCAACAGTTGTATGTACGCTATTATGGATTGGTTAAGACACCTGTCTAACTTTTAGAAGCATGCTGATTGGCTAAGAAGCTTTTAAAAAAGCTTTGCAACCAGGAAGTTGCTGGATGTTCTTGGCAGCACAAGCTTTGTACCCGCTTTGTCTCATCTCGGTATGTGAGGCTGCTAATGGAATAAAATAATAAAAGGCTCCTGGAGCACCTGACCAGGCTCCCCATCCCATTCATCAACGAAGACACTGACAGCTGTGTATTTCATGAGATCTCAGGAATGCCCGAGATTTAATGGGGTCTCTTGTGTGCCTCATCTGCTGAGATGGATGGAAAGAAAGTCTTTAAGAAAGACAAAGGTAAGGCGAAAGGGAATTGCTGCTTTTGTAAAGGAGCATCTTGGATGTGGGAAGCTCTTCTGTGGTATGGGCAACAGTGTAGTTGCGAGCTTGCGTCAGGGTCAGAGGAGAGGCCAGTAAACATGACATTGTGGCAGGAACAATGTCAGACCCTCTGAATGTGAGTGAAGAAGTGGACAGCCTTCCTTAAACGCTTGACTAAAATCTTTGTATTACAGACTCTGCTTCTCATAGGGTATTTAAACCTCCCTGACACCTGACAAAAGGGCAGTACAACAGGACACAATCTCAGAAGATACTGGAGGTTGTCATGTATGACTTCATAATACAAATGTTGTGTGTGACAAGTAGAGATGATGTTTTCCTGGACATTCAAGGCCTCTGAAGAGCTTGTTGGGGATGTGACAGTCAATGACAGGCAGGCTTGTTCAGTGATCATGAAATTGCAGAGCTCAAGATCCTGAGGGGATTCCTGAGGAAGGCAAGCAACAGAACACAGATCTTGAATTTCAAGAATGTAGTCTTCAGCTTAGTCAGAGAACTGGGAAGTACAATCTGGTGGGAAACAGTACTGAAGGGCAAAGGAGCTCATTTAAGTTAGCAAATCTTTAAGATCAGTCTCCTTGAAACAAAACAATGATCCATCCTAGTACTCCCAAAAATTAGTATATATATCAGGAGACTGTCTTGGTTAAACAAGGACCTGGCTGGGGTCCAGTGCACAAAGAACATTTATAGAAGTAGAAGTGAGAGCAGGCTAAGGAGGAATTCAGAAACATTGCTTGGGTAGATACAGATGGTGTTAGGTAGGTCAAACAGTTGAAGAGCATAAAGTCAGTGATCTGAGTAATCTCAATATATACAGATCCACAGGACTATAAGGGATGCATCTGTGAGTACTCAGAGATTTGGCCAATGTCATATGAGGTAAGTCTTAGGTGTCCTTGAAAGGTTGTGGAGACTGGGGGAGTTCCCTGATGACTGCGGAAAGGAAAATGCTACAACCATCTTCAGAAAGAACCAAAAATGATACCAGTAAACAAAGGACAGGTCAACCTCACCTTTGTTCCTGGAAAAATCATGGAGTGATTCCTCTTGTAAACCATTTCTAAACAAATGAAGGAGAAGGTGGTGAATGAAAATATCTTATATAGATGTACAATATGTAGGTCATGCTCTGGCCAATTGGATTGCCCTTATCCTGTTTAATATGTTTATCAATGATCTGGAGGAGGAGAAGGAATGGACCCTCAAGTTTGTGCATGATTCCAAACTGGCAGATGAGGTTAATGTGCTCTGTGGTAGGGCTGGCATTCAAGGAGATGTAGACCAGCTGGAGGAATGGGCAGACATGGACCTATTGAAATTCAGGAGGGATTTGTGCAGAGACCTTCACTTTAGATGGCCAACAGTATATTGGGCTGTATCATAGCCAAGAAATTGAGGGAACTGATTATTCCTTTGTACTCAGCATTTGTAATATTGCATCTGGAGTGTGGTGGCCAGGTTTCAGTTCCTCTGCATAAGAAAGAGATTGACAAACTGGAATAAGTCCAGTGCAGGGTATTCCAGAATGTTAGGAAATTGGAGTAACTGTCCTCTGAGAGAGAGAAAGGTTTGTTCAGCTTTATGTAGAGAAGGCTCTTGATGAATCCTATCACCATCTTTGAGTTCCTAGTGGGAGGAGATAGAGAAAATAGAGCCTTACTCCTCCCCAAGGTGCACAATGAAAGGTTAAGAGGTAATTGAGGCAAGCTGCAACAAAAGAAATTCTGATTAGACGTAGAGTTGCCCAGAGAGAGTTAAATCTTTGTCCTTGGAAATACTAAATTTGACTGAAAGTTTCTCTGAGCAACCTAATGTATATAGGCCTTGTTTTGAGAAAGTGGTTGGTCCAGGTGACCTCCAGAGGCTACTTCTTACCGATTCTAAAATTGATTTTGGACAAAAATGAAAATCGAGGCTTTTGGGATGTATGACTGGTTTTGTGTCATTATATGCAAGGAGCTATTTCTAGTGTCAAGAGTATAAAGCCTCTAAGTACATATCTGAGGAGAAAGGTAAACTTTCTTAGTCCTGAGTAGATATACTTTCTGGGATAAAGACTGTTGTTTACTTTACCTGAAATAAGGAGTATTCAGGGCCCATTCTAAGGATCAAAGATAATTTTTTTATTTTTTTCCTTTTAATTCCATCATGGAGACAATTGGTAGCTCATGCCAGAAAACCTAGTTAATGTGTATTTAACATGGTCTACAACATGTCAATACATGGGGAGCAACGGGCAGTACCCACTGGAACTGTGTGCTCTGCTTTCCTGTTATCATTCTACTTGTGAGCCCCTACAGTAGGACACAAGTGCTTAACTTTAATCTCTTATCCTTGAAAATGGTAACCTTGGTCAATATTTAGGGATTTTAGTTAAAATCCATGTAATACAAAAGAGTTATATTTGATAGCCCTAATGAATCTTAATGTCCACTCGCCTCTACCCCCTGCCCCTCCCTGGATTCATTTAGAAGGAAAAATTATGTAACATTATGTTTAAGGTGAATCTGTTCTCTGTGGCATAGGCAGGACCTGAACATATAATCTAAATACATATTTCACTAGTGAGACTTTCCTCTGTTTAGGCTATGAAGTTTTTCTTACCGTGTTCTCGGCATGAACGAGATAACTGCTAGGGGAATTAGAACTTTCAACATTCTTATCTTACCAATTAAAATCCTAAGAGAAAGATCCTGAGGGTCTCACTGTTATGCTCACTGGTGCAAACCCAATTCTTTATTTTAATGTGATTTATCAGAACTTGCTGCTAATGATAGCTCAGATCTTTCCCTACGTTTTTCCTCGGGTTTGCTCTTGAATTGTAGTAATTACACATATGACTCTTTCACCATATAAGCAAATAAAAATTGAACTCTTTGTGGTGATGGCTATACCACTATTAGTTGGACTCAACTGCTGCAGGTGAATAAACTCATATTAAAGAAAGCAACTGGAGAACAACAGGACAGAACTACAGTATTGCTGTTGCACATTGTGAAGGATACAGCCTTTGAGATTAGTGGCTATTTTGCCCCATTCTTCACTTTAAGATGCAAATCACCATTTATGTAGTAGAAAACACTGATTGCAAATAAACTTTAGATGTTTAACATTGTGACTAATCTATATTATGCTCATACTGTGAGCATATCAGCATTGCTGTGCTGTAGTCAGTTGCCAGATCTTGTTTAAGTAAGAAATTGTGGTTGTGAGATTGCTGGAAGAACTTATCCAGGTGTCCATGCACTGGCTATTCAGTAGGTAAAGTGCATATACTAATCCTGTTTCACTTAGACTGATGATAATGAGGCTAAATACCTGCAGAGGCTTCTCAGAAGTTATCTGTTTAATCTTAAAAAGGATGCTATAAAATTAATGCTATTATATCAGAGTGCATGGTATCCCAAAACCCCAGACATTCAGGTACTCTGGAATACTGCAAATAATTCTGCCCAGGATGTTTTATCTTACCTGGGAGTTTTTATTCTCCATTCAGTTTTGGGTTAGATTGGTGGGTTTTTTTTCCTTAGTAGGTGGGTTTTGAAGGATTTTTGAAACAGGGAGGCTCACCACTAGTTTCTCAACCTGCATTTACAAAGTAATGGAACAGAGGATTATATACAGAGAGAGAGGAGTTATATGTATTTGAATAGAAGAGCAAAAACACACAATGCTCTGCAAGCTACCTTGTTATCATCATTTACTGGTTGTTTTGGTGACTAGTAATTCAGGTGAGACTGGAGAGTAGTCATGACCTTTAAGAACATTTGCTGTGCAGTATTTAGCCAAATTTTGGTTGGTATGTAGATAAGTGCAGTTTTGACACAGAATTAGAACCTGTGGGACAAGAAGCCCTGCTGGTGAGAGCTATCATTACAAGGCATTTCTCATTCTACAGGGGAGATGGACTGAACTGTTGGATGCACCTTAGACATCTCTTTTAAATTCCACAGTCTCTGTATCGCTGAAATGAGGTAGATAAATGGGATAGGAGTACTGCAACATTTAGCTAAGTATTTGTACAAGTTATAATATAAAAACTAATGTGTAGAGTTTTATAAATATGTTTATGCAAATTCTAGCTTCTCTTCTAGCTTCCTCTATCTTCTTTTGTGGTACTGATCAGTACAGTCTCTGGTAATCGCTAACAATTAACACGCCTTCTACCTCCTTCACTTTTGTCTGGGCACAGTGCCAGGCATATTATTAAAATATAAAAGTTTCTTCCATTTTTCTAGTTCACGCCAAGGTGTTACTGACCTCTCCTTTCTTCTGATAGTCTTAGCATTACTTCTTCAACTTCTATGCGCTAAATAGCTTTTTCTCAACTAAAATGTAAAGAGCACATTTATACTAAGTAGCCTGCTGATGAGAAAATTGGATGTCTTCAATGTTGTTAATCAGTAAATTAACTTCAAGCACTCATTTTATTGCTGCAGATTCACTCTTAACTGAGATTCCCTTGCCCCAGATCGGACTCAGCACTGGCAGAAGATGAATTAGTCCTAGCACTAGTGTCCTTGTGCTGCTTCTGCATACTCAGCTCTAACTTGGACTGGCTCCTTTGGAGATCTGATGCATCTAGGTTGCATATCAAACTGGTCAGGCCCTGATGAAAGTACTGCCTTACTGATAGTCTGAATGAAGTTACATCACTTCAAGTATACTGTGCCTTTTTTTTTTTTTTTTTTTTTCAGGGATAAAGATGCCATGTATGGCCTCAATGTAAAAGATATAAATGTTTGTGGATTGTGCTGATCTATTTTGGATTCAAGCGGACACAACGAAAACTCCACAAAAACTGCGAACAGGTCCTCAAAGGGTAGTTTGATTTGCCGCTATTCATGATCTTTTTTATATTACCTAGTATCAAAGAAAAGGCAACTTGCTTCTGTATCTCCGCCTCTAAATTTACAGAAATAACTCTCATTTGCACGCACTTTTTAAAAGACTTTTATCTCTGAAAGGGTTTTAATCATATTTTTCTGTGGTAGAGATTAAGGAATTTTTTTATGCAGGTTTTTATCCTGGCACCAATGAGGTGCTCCTTGCAAGTTAGATATTACGATTTTTGAGAAATAGGATGATTCATTTGATAACTCTTCTTTCCTTGCTACAACAGAATCTTATGCCTCATTAGTTTGTGAGTTTCATTGGTTTGTGATCAGTAACACCAAACACATCAGTAACACCAAAATGAGAGCGCTCTTGTCACTTTTGGACAGACAGTAAAGTATATAGAGAGAAAGATGTGGAAATGATAGGATGTAGGGAAAACAGGCCTGCAGCAGGACTTCTGGAACAGATAACTATTGATTCCATGCTGTTTCATAAGAAAAGGTAAATGTCACAGAACTGTGAAAAGAGACAGTTTCCACAAAAACCCCTAAGATATTTGAAATCATAATCATTTTTAAGGTGAAATCCTTGGCTCCAGTGAAGCCAATAATGAACTTCTTACTGAAGGTCATTTCTCATCCTTTGCGTCTTTTTGAGCTCAGCTTACTTCCTTAGGTGTTACATGTCTTCCTCCTATCTTCTATCTCAGGACATGTTAACAATGAAACAGAAACAGTGTATATACTTTTAAACAGTAAGCATCAACAGAACACCTGTTTCCCCAGTTTTAATTGTTTTATTGAGTGAATTTATTGTGTTTTGATCTTGCTTGTTTTGTCTGCATCTATACTCAACTTACGCCATCTGATTTTAAACAAAAGACAACTTCTCCATCTGAGACAGAATCACTAGTTACTTATTTGGCTTTAAATAAAGAAATATAGGGAGGTTGTTTGTTTAGAAAACTTCCATTTGGGAACATTTTAAACTTTTAGACTACCCAACTAAAGAACCACCCACCACAAAATATTCAATATTTAAGAGTATCATGAATGCTCACATTAGTATCAGAAAACCAAATGTTTTCACTGATTAAATCCATCTTTCCCCATCTTTGTTTTGCACTTGTCTTCTTCCGTACAGCAGCACTTTGCACACCTATTCATAATTAAGTACATGATGTTCACTTTTGCAAAATGATGTGGGGATGTGTATTTGCTTCCTTCTAACACCCTTAACTGGACTTTGTGTCTTTCACATGCCAAGGGAATCCACCTTCCTTCAGGTGTGTGTTGTGTGTTGCCTTTTCCACAGGCCCTTCTGATGTCTTTACCTAGAACACCCTGTGAAGAGGCAGCCACTTACACTCATGTCATACTACTCAGAGAGTTTTCCCTCTGTGCTTTGTCATGTTCTCTTCCAAGCTGTTCTTTTGATGTGTAACTTGTAGTCACTCAAGAGAAAAGTAGGAACCCCCAACTGCTACTAGTTTCATCATTTACTGTGAACCAGTACTGGAAAAATGATCTCTGATTGCTATAATACAAGAGCACTAGAAATATTTGTACAGTATCCTTATGTAGGTCATTTTGGGAGCTCATCTGCATACAGCTGTGTCTGAAGCAAAGTACTAATGGAGCTAAAGAGGGAGACAAGCAAGTGTACCAAATGCTGTCACATCCTCATTGCTAAAACAAATGATATTTGTGAAGATCTAGTTGCTCAACAAACACATTTGAATATGCAAAATGCAGCCACAATTTAGTAAGATCTCTATAAAGGATTTGGTAAAAACTTGGCTCTGATCAATGAAACAAGAAAACTAGTGGCAAACACCACGGCACTTAGTGGCTCTTTGCCATGGCTTTTAGGGATTAGGTTTGTCCTCTAGTCTTCTGGGTCTCTGAGTGAAAGCATGAGCTGTAGGAAAGTAAGACAGAGAGCACTTAAACCAGTTGGATATACAGAAGCTTATGGCACTAAATGGGATAGATCAAAGGGTGATGAGGCAGTTGATGCTACTACAAAGTCAGTCATCTTCAGAAAGTCACTGGGAAAGGTCCCTAATGACCAGAAAAAAAGCAAGCACTGTACCCATCCTCAAAAAGGAGATCCACAAGAGAACTACCAAGCAGTTTGACTAATGTGGCTAGTACTCTTCCTGGAAAAGCAAGTCTCTTTAGAAGCCATGTCCAAGCAGACACAGGACAAAAAGGTTATTAAAAACAGACAGCATGTAAATTACTCCATCAGGCTTTCAGCATGATCAACTATAGCGTCCTTATAGCCGAATCAGGGAGACCTGTACAGTGAATGAAAAATAGACTGAACTATCAGGCTCAAACCGGTTGTGGTTATTTGCATCACGTCCAACTTCTGGCGTGTTACTATTTGTATCTTTCTGACTAATGATATGTAACGTCTCTGCTACTGATGTGAGCAAAGGCATGGAATACACCCTCAGCAAATCTCAGGCTGGAGAATAGTAGATAGACTGAAGAGCAGGGCCACTGACAGGTGGGAGAATGGGCTGGCATGAAAGTCTTGAAGAACGGCAAGTGCAGGGTCTTATATCTGGGAAGGAGTAACTCCATGCATCAGGATGGGCTGTCACAAAAGCAGCTTTGCAGCAAACATCCAGGTGACATGCATTTCAGCAGTACGTGGTTGTGATGAAGAATGCCAGAGGCAAACTGAGCTCTGCTACCTCAAGTGTGGCCAGAAGGTTGGAGAAGGTAATTCTTCTCAATATATTCAGCAGTTGTGAAACTGCATTAGGAGTACAGTGTCCAGTTTGAGGCTCACCGGTCCTGGAATGACACTGACATGGTGGGAGTTAGTCATCATGATAGTAGTCCAGTACAGAAACACAGACCCAGAGAAGCTGTAAAATCTCCGTCTATAGGGACATTCAAAACTCTGCTGTTCAGGACATGGAGCAACCTGAGATCCTTGATTGATTCTACTCTGAACGGGTAGCTTGGGCGGGGTGTCCTCCAGGCGTGTCTTTCAGTCCCTCTTACTTCTAGCTTTGGGCGAGCGAGGCTCCTTCAAGCTTTAACTGCTGGCGAGCACGTCCTCGTACACAGAGGAGAGGAGAACGGGAGGCAGCACCCGCGGGGGTGGCAGCGGGTCCCCGTTCGGTCCCTGAAGATGCGGCGGGTGCGCGGGGCGGGGGCGGCGGTGCCTTTAAAGGCCGGGGCGCGGGGCGGGCCAGGAGCGCGGGGGGAGCCGCCCGCCCGGAGCATGCGCTGCGCTGCGCGGGGCGGCGGAGCGCGGCGGGCGGCACCGCCGCACTCCCCCGGCAGCCGCGGCGGCAGCCAGCGAGCCCCAGCCCGGCCCCGGCGCTGCCGCCGCGCGGGGCCGTGGTGGTGGCCGCGGAGCCCTGAGCGCCCGCGGGGGAGCGGGGCTGCCAGCCGCCCCCCAGCCCGGTCTGCGCCCGAAGGGAGAGGCGGCGAGCCGCGGCGGCCATGGGCAACGAGGCGAGCCTGGAAGGAGGCGAAGGGATGGGCGCCTTCCCCGAAGGGGCGGCGGCAGCCGGGGATGGCGGCGGCCCCGCGGCCCCCTTGCAGAGCCTGGTCCCGGCCGGGGTGGAGGCGGACCTGAGCCAGCTGAGCGAGGAGGAGAGGAGGCAGATCGCCGCTGTCATGTCAAGGGCGCAGGGGCTGCCTAGAGGGAACCTCGCCGGCGCGGAGCCGCCTCCCATGCAAAGGCATGCACGGAAAATCTCCCTTCTCCCGCTCTTCCCTTCCCCCTTCTCCGTCTCCTCGCGGTGGGGCGGGGGGCGAGTCGCAATACGATCTGGGCCCGCTGCACCCGGAGCCGGCGTTCCATTTTGCTGGCAGAGGGAGGGAAGGGGTGGCTGCACGGGCTCGGGCACCAGGACGGAGCCTGCACCCTCTGGCTTTCCCCACTACAGTGGTCTCTGATAATAACGGCGGTCCCCGGTTCCGTGGGCTGCGCCCTCTTTTCCTCCCTTGCACTGATCTGGAGCACGGGCAGTTTCTGTGTCGGGGCGGAGAGAGATGTGCAGACACCGTTCTGGTTTTCTGTGTGCGGCTGTGTGGTTTACGGGGCTGGATGCCCCACAGCTCTGGTAGTAGCCAGGGAAGCTCTCCCCGGGGCGGATGGGTTCTGCAAGCGTATGGAGAGAGAGAATCTTGTTGAATCTTCCAAAGCTTTTGGGCATAACACATTTGCTGGCCGTTACTCTGCCAATTCTGAACCTCTACAACTATCATTTGGCTTCATTAAATAGTCATGGATTGAGGAGGTCTGTTTCAGTCTATTTTTTCACCCTTATTTTTCTTCTCGGTTTTTTTCTTTTTTTTTTTCCTTTTTCATTTGGAAGGGGAGAGGCCAAATTATAGATTAAATTGATTGCTACGGCATTCAGTGTTCTGGATAGTCATGGCTTTACCTCATTGTGCCTCTCCGAAGGCTGGGGTAATTTCCTTCCCCGTTCATTCCCTGCCCCTCAGCGAATTCACAGCCCGACGTGCAACAAGCCCGCTCCCCGCTCCTCAGGGCTGCCCCTGTCTGTGGTGCTGAAGCACCGGCGCTCCCCGGCTCCGTGTCGCTGTCCCCGGCCGTGAGCCGCCAGCCCTGCCCGGCTCCGTGTCGCTGTCCGCGGTCCCGAAACCCCCCGCCCCAGCCCGTCATCCAAGGCCAGCGCCTCTGTTGCTCTCCGGCTCCGGGGCTGGGTGTGTTGTTTGTCTTGAAGGAGGAAGCAGAAGGGAACCTCCTCGACTGACTGTTTCACGGTGCATTGACCTCACCCCACATAAACGCATATTCAGTTTATATAATTTAAGGTTTATATAAGTGAATTCTAGAAGAGAGGCAAGGAGGGTGGGACTAAATTAATTCTTGGGCAAATTACTGGAGTCACTGAGATTATACCTGAGATGATGGTCTCCATTTTTTAAAACTGGAAGTCAAATCTTCCTATTTTATGTCTTGCTTAATTATTGATCAAGCATTAGCACTGTGTGTAAAATAAAATTTTCCATTCAATTCAGGTCTCTGCACAGCTTCTATAGGTGTTAATGAGGAAAAGAAATATTCTTTAGTTCCGGGAAACTAAGCTCAAAATTCCCTTTTATATAACAGTCTATGAACAAAGACACAAGTAGTTTGAAACTTACTTTTTACTGGAACATTTGCATGAAAAAATAAATGTTCATGGAAGTCTTTAGAATAGGCTGAACTCATTGCAATGTGAATACCTCTGCATTTATAAATGGCTGCTTTCCTACAAAAATATTTATATGAGAAGCTACTTTGATCTTGTTAGCATACCATACTTCCACCCTCTATTTAAAGTAAAGGGACTCTAAATTTGTGAATGACAGCCTTTTACCTTACGTCAGAATGTCAACTTTGACTATTATAGCAGTTCCCATCATAGTATCTTTGTGCCTGTCCCACTGTAATGAAGTTACTACTTGTCTTGTCTCTTGGTTTGTGCCTTTATTTTCTCCTCTTGCTGTTTCCTTTACTGTTGAGATCTGCCAAGAATGTTAGGGGTAATTATCAAGAACCTGATCCAAACAAA
The DNA here is from genome assembly GCF_020740725.1 of Corvus hawaiiensis. Taxonomy (NCBI): domain Eukaryota; kingdom Metazoa; phylum Chordata; class Aves; order Passeriformes; family Corvidae; genus Corvus; species Corvus hawaiiensis. The sequence goes on along the minus strand of NC_063216.1, from coordinate 70,893,652 downwards.
ACCTTTGGAGTAAGACTCTTCTAAGGATTAAGGATCGCCCTCTTCCAGACTAAAACTGGTACTAGTTTTTTTTTTTTTTTCTTTTTTTTCCCAGTCCAAATGCTAAGCAACAGAGTGTGATCAAAAGAGGAATTCAGGCTTTCAGTTCATATAGCTTTGGATTTTGGCAGTGTCCTTATTGGAGTGTCTGTTAGTTTTTAACATGTTAACTGGATTTTTACTTTGTGATTCCCATTATAACATTAAAGTCTAATAATTATTTCCTATTCTAAATGCTCTCATTCCTGCACCCAAAGTAACCGTAAAGTATACGAATTCCTCATGATTGATGGTATCCTGAGGTAACAATTTTTGCAAATACAGAATTTTTAATAGTAAGTAATATATGTGCCAGTTAACATCTTGGACCTTTACCACCTTAAAATCAATGCTGTACATTCTAGAACTTCTGTAGGCTTTGAGCTTTTAAATCTTGTGAATTTTAATATAAACATTTAGATTTAGAGCATCTAGAGTGAACTAATTCAAATGTACCTTCTAGGTTTTTTAAATTTTTTTTTCTTTAATGAACATTTTATTCTTGGAGTTCCGGTGAGATGTTTAGGATCTATGGAAATTTTTCTATCCTATTTCAATTGCCTGTCTTCAGAAAATTAATGGTTGGGAAATTTATCTGAAACAAACACAGTCAATTTGTAAGCAGGTTCCATTTGTTCTAGCTTCATCAAATGATTCTGTAACTGTTCCAGTGTTCACTTCCTGAGGAGTTATTCTATATCTGAAAGGATTAGATGACCAACTGAATATATGACCATCTAATACAGGTGCTTGATGGTGTTTGTTGTTTTTTTTTTATTCCCCCAGCTCAATAAGTTGGTCACAGTAGATAGCAATAAAAAAAAAATTGCTGCATTTTGATAAGAAATGCTAAGAAGTCTTGATGAATTTCACACTTTTGAAGTATATTTATGGTGTATTTTCCAGAAGAAATATGTATTTTTAGTGTCATTGTTCTATTGACCAAAAAAAAAAAAAATTAGCCACTGGGCTATCTTCCCTATGTTGTCTGTAGATACGAAAAGATCTAGCTATCTTTGAGTTGCATTATTACTGCATTTGTCTTTGAAGTTATTTATACTGATGAATAGGGAAAAGGCATGCCTTCGGTCTTGAGGTGACGCCTTCTTAATTGGTGTTTGTAGTTATGGAATTGAAGAACTACACTATTGGTCTTTTTGTTAAATCTCTGCTTACTCCAAAGTAAGCTTTGATTTGGCTGTAATATGTAAATGAATAGAGATAAGTTCCATGAATCAAGACCAAAGTGAGGGGAAACACAGCAGCACAAAGAAAAACATTCTGTGAGGGAGAACTAAATTATTTTGTTTGTTGGGTCTGATTTGAAGGCTTTAAAACAATTGTGGGCTTTTCATGATTCAAAATGTTTGAAAGTTAGAAAATTCTTGTCAAATAGATACAAGATTTAGTTTGAGGATTCTGATTCTCCAGCTCAATTAAAATTTTGCAATGTCAGTCTGTAGTTGGTTGTAAAATGGTTGTAGGAAAGAAGACTTCCACTCTCGGGTACGTGAAACTAAATGGAGCAAGTCCTGGCTTTAGACAGAAGTAACCTTTCTCAAGAAGCTTGTCTTTTCAAAGCTTTTTCTTCCACTAGTTAACCACGCTCTGTCTCCATTGCTTAGAAACATTGTTATGTACAAAGGCAAGACAAGTCAGGTCTTCAGGATACACCAGCAGCTTTGGGAATCACCTGAGTTTATATCCTAGATTCATGGGTTTTAATCTTATTCCAGGTCCTGATATCTGATCAGGTGGAAATTTATGGAACACATTATCTGATAAAAATTCTACTCTAGTAGGGATCCACAGTTACTTTTTCTTGCTAATTTCCAAGTTAAATTTCTAAAAGCAGTTGGGGTTTTTTTGCTTGTTTTTTTTTGTTCCACGTCCCCCACCCCCTTCTACCTTCACACTCTTAAGATTTGGGCATGATACCCTCTTTATGGACCTGAATTTCAATAGTACTGTTGATTTCTTTTCCCTCCCCTCCCTTTTCACTCTTATCATTGTTGAATGAAACCTTCCAAGAGTTTGAACATTTACAAACATGAATGCTGGAAGTGTTACCAAGCTGCTGCTAACAGACCAATTGAAATGTTTTCATATGGTAAACAGCGCCTCCTCAGATAAACCTAGAGTGCTTATCTAAATAACAAGAAACAGAACTGCAGGTAGACCTACCTAGGTGCCAATGAGAGTATAAAATTGTTCTTTTAGCCAGCAAAAATGCCAGATATTTGGAAGAATTAGATTATCATTGGGATTTTCTAAACTCTCCTCTTTGTGAGTTAATCAATGTTCACTGACGCCAGTGGAAAAACACCTACTCCAGTGGATTGCACATTAAGGTTGTAAACTTCCAAGTATTGCGGTCAATACGTACACAAGGATGGGAAAGGATAAATGGAATTGTGGAAGGCTGGAAATAGTTTGTCTTTAGCAAGTATTTGTGGAAATTTTAATTAACAGAAAAAGGCAGATACAAGATTATGAGCAATCCCGTTGTGAGAATTACATGCACAAAAATTTCTACCAGTTAGCTTTGTCCTTTTGTCTTGCCATTGCTAGCCATGTAATGGAAACTAAATATTAATCAGAAATACTGGTAATCCCATGGTGACATTAACAATGTAAAATACATTTTTTAATGTGGTTACTGTAGATGATTCTGCAGACTTCTGACAAAACTCTTAAAATTGTGCATTTATTAATTTATTTGTCAAGGAATGCAGTTAAATGTAATAAGTGATTATTTATCTTGCTCATGAATACCCAAGAAGAAATTTCATGTCTGGAAAACTAAGATCAGAGTTGAATCGTTTTCTCAAAGTGACAAGTGAAAATTTTATAGTTGCAACATTTCTGTGACACTGAAGAGAGCACCATATCTTCCAGCAGAAGCTCAGTGATAGCACTGAATAGAATATTTTATTACATCCCTGAGCATTAGCAGCGAATACAATATTATTTCCCCAGCTACAGCCCAGTATAGCAACAAGTAAAATACTGTGCCACATATGAAGCCATGGTCTTGATTTTGGTTCCTACATTCTTAATTTCATTTTCTCCTGCATGAACATATAGCAAAATACTGTTGCAAGGATTTTTTCCCAGTTCTCTAATGTAATAAGATTTGATTTTTTTTTTTTTTTAATACATCCCAACAGTGTGAATTGTTGGGATGAGGCTGAGAAGAACTATGATAGCTATTTGCAAAGGAAAAAAAAAAAGTTCAGGGCTGACTGTGAACTGACATCTGTTTTATCTGATGGAAAACTCCTCTGATTTGTGAATGGATGGGTGCCAAAAGAAATACTTTACAGAGAAGCATATACTCCTTAACATATATGAATTTTAGGAGTTTAAATCCCTGCTGCATATTGACTTGTAAATATATCCAAATTTTGTACAAGTAGCCAGAACACAAGTACATAAACATTTTGCATTGTGCATTTTTTTTTATATTGAACTATTATGTGCATTATTATATTGCATTATTATGTGCATTATTATTATTTGATCTGCTAATTTTGACATGTCTGTTTCCCTGGTTTTGTATCCCAAGGAGTAGGGGGGAGAGTTAATCACTTGGGTATAGGTATAATAGGAAGTTCTAGCTTTGAATTCTTCAGAATTCTGAAAGAAAAGGTATGTGGTTGAATGTTGTTGTATTAGATTGTTTTCTAAAGAATAAAACAATCTATGACTGAATACTTGTATGAGCCTTTAAAGAACAATGATTATTTAAATGTCTTTTACATGCACCTTGTTATAAACCTTGGTCTTGAAAACACTTAAGCACTGAGAAACTTCACAGCACTAGCAGTGCACTTCCAGGGTTACTGATATATCTTATTTTATCTAATTTTTCTAGTATTACGCACTATTCTAATTTTATTACATTTTCTCTCTGCAGACATCCTGAACTTGATTCAAGCCACCATCCCAGACAACCGGGTAAGCCTCCAGATCCAGGACCACCAGGTTTAAGTAAAAGCAGAACAGTAGATGTGCTGAAGACAGAACAATGGGCACCTGGACGGAGCCCTTCTTCTCTTAGTCTACGTGAATCAAAGTCCAGGACTGATTTTAAGGAAGATCAGAAGCCAAGTATGATGCCCAGTTTTCTCTCAGAAGCCAATCCATTGAGTGCAGTCACTTCAGTTGTGAACAAATTCAATCCTTTTGATTTGATATCGGATTCAGATACAACCCATGAAGACGCCGGTAGGAAACAAAAAGTGACCCCAAAAGAGCAAGGGAAACCTGAGGAGCAGAGAAGCCCTGCGAAACATCCAACTCAACCACAGTCTCCGAAGCCAGCTGTTCAACAACAAGGACAACAAAGACCTACCCTCCAACAAACGGAGTCTTCCAAGCCAGTGCCTCAGCAGCAGCAGCAGCAGCCTGGGGAACCAAAGCAAGTTCAGAAACCAGGCCATCGCCAACCAGCAGATGCTAAGCAAGAGCAAGTGAAACAACCACCCCAGCCACGAGGACCACAAAAATCTCAGCCGCAACCATCAGAACCAGCGAAACCTGTTCAGCAACAAACTTCTGCAAAACTGTCATCAGGCCCAACAAAACCATCCCCACAGCAACCAGACAGTGCTAAAACAACATCTCAAGCACCACCTCCCACAAAACCATCATCACAGCAGCCGGGACCTGCGAAACAACCATTGCAGCAGCCTGCACGGCAAGGAGGTCCCGTAAAGCCATCTTCACAGCAGGCAGGGCCTCCAAAACAGCCTTCTCAGCAACCTGGACCTGAAAAGCCATCTGCTCAGCAAACGGGACCTGCAAAACAGCCACCACAGCCTGGGTCTGGGAAGCCACCTCTGCAGCAAACAGGGCCTGTAAAACAAGTGCCACCCCAGGCAGGACCTACGAAACCACCTTCTCAGACTGCAGGGCCCACAAAGCCCCCAGCACAACAACCAGGACCTACAAAACCATCTGGCCAGCAACCAGGGCCTGAAAAACCTCTGGAGCAAAAGCAAGCTGGTGCAAGCCAACCCACCGAGTCCGTCCCAAAGAAAACCTTCTGCCCTCTCTGTACAACCACCGAGCTGCTGCTGCACACTCCTGAAAAGGCCAACTACAACACATGCACCCAGTGTCACACTGTAGTCTGCAGCCTGTGTGGATTCAATCCTAATCCTCATATCACAGAGGTGAGTAATTTTCAAACTGATGCTCACTACCAGAGCAAAGAATGAAGTTTACCTCTGTTATGTTGAAACATCAGATGTGCTACGGTACATCATCATGATAATTTAACAAGTTCAGTGAAAAAATTAATGCTATTTCAGAAAACTGCTTATGAGTAAAATGGTGAAACTGGAGGAAAAAAAAGAAGATAATAATTCTCTGCTCATATAGATTTAGAAATTTGTTCTCTTCATGTAAAAAGAGGAGAAACCCCAATATGACTTTTGTCTTATTTTGATTGATTTTAAGCACCTGCTCTCTATGTTTATAATCTGACCACAAAACTCATGTGCAAATATATTTATAGATAAATAATTTTTTCTGCTATAAGAACTAACTAAGCAAAAAAAAAAAAAAAAAATCAGTCTTCATAACTCCAGTGTGTGGCTTAGGAAAGGATGTGGAGTGGATTAGCTTTACAACTGTGTCAGTGAGTGTTTGTTAGTTGAAAGCCAGAGTCATGAGTTTGGCGTGGTGGTACATGGGTTATTTCATTCTTGTGGCATAAGATCTTTGTGGACTATTTCTAATCTTGATCACCATTCTTGCTATAAGTCTATAACATAAAAATGTTATAAAATATAATATAAAGCAATATTAGGGCTTCAAATGAATTTATTTTAACGTGATGTTTGTAGTAACTTGATTTATTGCTTATATATATTCTTTATTGCTCTGCATGGGAATAAGTCTTCATGTAACTTTTTGACCTCTTCTTACTGCTTGAACAGCTGAACAGCTTTTTGTGCATCCTGATATCTAATTTTAAATTTGCAATGTAGTTTGGGTTTGTTTTCAGTACCAACACTTTTGTCAATTTATAGAAATTCAAGCATAGTAGACCTGGCACCAAAGGGCTAACTATTGATAAATAGAAGGGATATTTGAAAAACTTTTTTTTGGTCTTGCTTTGGTATTAGTTTAGCCGGTCTGAGATGCACACAGGAAGAAGTACAGACTGCTACTGTATTTTGAACCTGGTAAATACTACCTATACATTCAAAATTGAATCAAAGAATTTCTGAAGCTGGAAAGGTCCTCTGGATATGGTGTACTCTGAGCTTCTGCTCAAAGTAGTGTCACCTAAAGCAGATTTAGCCAGTTTTGAATATCTTTAAGGATGGGGGCTTGACAGCCTTGCTGGGCAACCTGTGTACTCAGCCCCTCAATGATTTAAGGACATTGCAAGCTGTTGGTTTTCTTTCCAGTGCACGTTTATTTGTGGGTACCTGGTAACAAACAGCAGACTTTTTGCATCCAGCAATATGATCTATTGATTTGTTGTTAAAATTGCAAATTTAAGCCTGAAAGACTAATTGCAGTAACCACTGATAGCACATTGCTTGGTTTAGAAGTGTAACATCTTCTTTGAGTTTAAGGAATTTGAGGATTGAGATAGCTGGCACTAAAGCCTGGACTGGAAAAGGAGTGACTTGAACATCTGTGTGCAGAAACTTCAGAGCCTCTGCAACTTACCAGCTGTCTGTATTTCAGTGTCTACATGAGGAAAGGTCATTCTGGACTGTTGGTGTAAAAAAAGATATATTCATATATGATATATATATATTTTATATATATATATATATAATATATATATATCATATATGAATATATCTTATATAAATATATATATATATCTGGACTGTTGATGTAAAAAAAGATATATTTATATATGATATACATATATTTATATCAGTGATGGACTGATATGAAAGTCAAAGAGGAAGTTTTATTACAAACCTTTGCCTTCAAATTCTGCCAGTGTTTTTAGGCCAGAATTTCTTACATTTATTTGTGAGTGCTGAGTTGTTCATTTCCATAGTGCACTCCTGAAGTCTCTCGGAGCCCCAAGTTTGTCTTCCTTTAAAAGCTTCAGATTTCCCATGGAAATAGTCAACAACTTTGGTATGTTCAAATGAACTAGGTTTTGAGAGAGAGTTTATGTAAGATTTCCAAGTGTTTGGAAATTCTGTGAATAACTACTAGTTTTTGAAGTAGGTACTCTGTAAGTGTGAAATTCAGGACTTTTAGACAATAAATACAGCTGCATTTAAGACTAACTGATTGCATACATATGTAAAAGAAGATTTGAATTTCATATTACACATTGAAATAAACACAGGATATGCATTTATTTCATAATGAAATCATTTCAGTAAATGAAGGTATTGGACATCTAATTTATTCAGCTGTTAGTTCCAATCTCCTGACTCCCACTCAGGCTTTTCTCATTTGCTCAGCTTTGCACCACCAGCTGTCTTGCTGAAACTTCATTGTGGGTGTCCTGCTCCAGTCTGCCATTGAAGTACGACAAAAATCACATCTGACTTTATTACTGAACATTGGGATCAAAGTTAATAGAACCTGCTCTGGCACATACAAAAAAAAAAATCACTTATTTCAGCTGCCAAGGTTCCCTCTTAAGTTATTATCAAAATTTCTTTCTAGTTTCTGTTTCCTTTAAGTATTTAGCTTATTAACAAAATCTTCTGATTCCTCTTTTACAATACTTTATCCATTTCTTCCTGTTTATCAGAAAAATCATGGTTTGTGACTTGGCTGTCAGTTTTCTTGTTTATGGTGCAAGTTTTTTTATTTTGGCTTCTTGTATTTTAAGCTCTTCTGAAGTATTATTGACCAAAAATCTGTGTCTTACCCATGTGCTTACTGACTTTACTGTTGTACTTTGGCTTTCCCTGCTCTTCTTTTTGCCATGTTTCATGATTCTGGAATTCTGCATTGTGCTTTTCTCATGTCCTTTATAACTGCTGATTTTATTGCTTATGTTAAACACATTGCTGATTGGAAGCAATAATTTCAAATTGGGCGTGAGGAGTGGAATCCATTTGTTTAGAAAAAAAATTGACTTTTGTTCTCTAACATTTTCCCTAGTGCAGCTGCTTGAATTGCTTTCCTAAGATAGTCTTCTTACAAGTTTCTTACAAGGTAGATCAGTCTTCAAAACTAATCGAGTGAATAATTTTTCCAATATAGATCTTTCTATATTTTTGTGTTCTATACTTCTAGCTGATTCTGAAAAGAATTTAACAAGCTTTAAAAATGGCTTAGGAAGTAGATTGCATACATTGTAAAACCATTATAAAAAGTGCAGATTAAAAAAATTAATTAATTTTATTCTTTTAAACCTCTATTTAAAATGCAGTAATATATGCACTCTCTGTTTTAACTCACTAGCGAGAACTCTGTAACTAAGAGCAGAAAGTGATACCTGTATTGCCACAAGATCAGATCCCTTGAACTGTTTCTCTGAACCATCTGACATTGCAGTCCTCTTGGGGAAGAAGGATAGTTGGTATCTTGCTTTTGTACAGCAGTCTGGAGAGAAAACACACCATACATAAGTGTTCAGTAGCATATGTCTCTCTAATCTGTCTAGGTATTCATACTCCACTCATCACCATGGCACATGACTGCCTAGCAACAGTTGCATAAAGTAATGGAGAAAATTATATAAGAAGGTTTGAGGACTGGTACTCTATTCCACTTTCCTTTCATGTATATCAGAACCTTGTAGGGAGTGCATATTTTAGTACATGGAGACTTATTTTTCTAATTTTTTTACCATTTTATTTTCCCAAAAGCACTCCCATGAGCCATTAGCAGCAGAAACCAGCACTTCCCAAAAAAGATTCAGCCCTTTAGAACATTCGAATAGGAGTAGGCTTTCTGAAAATGAACAAAGACATCTTGAGGAAAAAAGGCAACAAGCATGAACTGCTATAGTTAAGTCTAAATGATCAGTGCATATGCTCAATAGATGGAGTAAATTTTCATTCCCTGTGAAGTAGTTATTGGAAAATACGTGCAACACGGAATGAGCAAGGGTTTAGAGTGTAATAACAAAGTCGTTACATTCTTTATGATGGTCATCCGTAAAGCTGATGATCAGGTAGAGTGTTAAAGCTGTTAATGTTGGACACTTGGCTGTGTGTGGGCTCTCCTACTTGAGCCCACCTCTGATGTGTATCTGTGCATATGTGGATGCCTGTCTTCTAGGTGGTTTTTGAGGAGGGATTATTCTACATGAATTTTATCTACATTAGATCATATTTTATTCATTGTTTTGGTGTTCTTTTGAGAAACCATTCAAAATTCATCGTGGAGCCCAATATAATTTTATACATAGAAACTTAATGAAAATTGTACCTTCAGATAATGTGAAGCTGTGTATTGATGTAGGATTTGTTTACTTGCCAAAAGTTCTTCTCGGTGGAGGTAAAGTGAATTCTAAAAAATACTATTGTTTGTGACTATTTTTTTCAAACAGTGTGTCTATACCAAAGCTGACTTTCCTAATGGAAAAAAGAGGAGGGGTAAAAACTCCAAGAGGAGGGATAAGAAACCCCAAACAGTTGACTGTCTCAAAGTGGACTGTATGGTTTCTGATCAAATAGAACTTTTTACTGGATTGCACATTTATTTTTCAATTCAACATGAAACATTTTTAACCCAATCTGAACTATTTTCTTTTTTTGTTGTTATTGTAAATTTTTGTGGGGGAGGGCATATCTATTTTTTTAACTTTTTTGGTAGGGCTAGAAATTTTCCGTATCAATTGTACTACATACTGTTGCCTTTTTTTTTATTTTTTCCTTTCTTTCTGCCTCTGTTTTTATTTACAATAATATCACAACATTTAATTAAAAATATAATATTTTAGTTCAAATCTTTATAATGATTTTTGGTATTTGTATTTGTTTTTTTTTAAAGTCCTGCAGCTCTTAATATCCTAAACATACTTGGGCATGAAGTAGGGTCAGTAACTAAACAGAATTTAAACAGTCAGAAGAGCATTAATTTTCTTCAGTTGTTTTCATTATTTTTAGGTTGTATAGGGAGAACAATATATAATAATTTAAAATAAGGAAGATGGATATAATTCCTGTGGTGAATCCAGTTAAGTTTTGCTTATACTTACAATAAAATTAATAGAAATTAGTCTATTAAATCTTCGTTGATTACATGACAGTAAAGGAAGCTGTTGGTTGAAGTATTCCCTGTGGTTTGCAGTCTAGACCCTGCTGTGTTGTAATAGTGCATAAGAACCAGAATGCAACTTGGACTGGAAATTATATATAAACAAGAATAAAACTGCCATCACTGTGGGTAGTGATATGCAACAAAATCTTAAGTTTTTTAATATCTGGAAGAATAGCTTTGAAACTGTACACCCTGTGTGAACTTGGAGGGAGGAATATAAGGGTTGTAAGTAAAGCAGAACAAACTAGAAAAAAAATCAAGGACCTAAATCTGATTATTAGCTGTTGTAATCATCATAAGCTGTATAGAAATGAGTTTAAAAAAACTCCAACAAAAACCAAAACTTTTTTAAATTTTTCAAAGTATTAATTTAGATACCGGCTCTTAACTGTGCTGAAGTAAAGCTAGAGGAGTTCTGTAAAACTGATGGACTTTAGTCTGCGTTCAAACTGATCAGAGGGCAGATGCAAACAAGACTTGTTTAGTTGTCATTTAAAAACCATGAAAGTGTGAAATATTTGCTTTGGTACAAAGAGTACTTGGGGTGTTCCAGTGCTACTAACACTGCAATTTCTATGCAAATAGATATTAGTCATGATTTTTGTGATGAAATGAAGTTAGTATAGTTCTTATAGTTCTGCCCCTAGCCACAGCTGCCACATTTGGGAAAATTGTAAAGATCCTCAAATAGAAGGGTTATGGAAGTTACAGAATACTGTTTCTCTCCATGGAATATTCTTAAACAAATTCCAAAATTGTTTCTGTCTTAGAGGAAGACTGCGTGCCTACAGTTCTGCTTGACTTTAAGGATTAGGTATAGGAATAGCGGTGATGCCCTGTGGTTTTTTTTCCCTCTTTTTTTCTCTTTTACATAAGGGGCATAACATAGAGGCAAAACCCCTCTGCATGGGGAATAGTTTCCCAATAATTTAATTGAGCAATATTCTACAATATGTTGGAGTGTTTTCTCATTAGTCTAGAAAGCTGGCCCGTCCAGTTTTTAACACAAGTAAATAATAAATTAATCTGCATAGCTAAAGATGTCAACTGCAGTCAGCCATCTGCGCCAGTATTGCTGTTGCTCAGCAACTGTAATTTACTACTATGTGAGGCCATGTGATGTGGAGATGGTGCTTGCTGGGCGGTCACTGGGCGGGCAGCGCAGCCCAGCCCTGCTCTCCCCAGACAGCTTAATCCTTTTCATGATTTGCTCAGTGCAGCACAGATGAACTTTGTTAACCTTCTCTTTGCCGCTCTCTTGATTTGTAGTTAGATTTTTTGTTAATCATTCATGTGTTTCTGGTATATCAAATCTCAGTGAAGTTGATGGAAGCAATGAGCATTTGTTGCATTGCTGCATGATGCAGTGCACTGAGCTGTTTAAAAGTCTTCTTCCTTGCTATGTGCATGAGGCAGCTTAATCATATCCTTGGCTATAAAAACTAATTTTTAGATATCCTGAGATACTGACATTCAAAAATAAAAAAAGTAAAAAGATTATGTACACTATTTTGCTTTATGATTCTAATTATGTAAGCTATAAAAGAATAGTTCTCCAAATATTCATAATTCATGTGCAAACTACAGATTTTTGTGTTGGTAATTTAAGCAGAGTAGTGAAGTATTTTTAAGACTATAATAACTGCATCATATAATTCACCATAGTGTTTAGTAGCTTTAGAATAGCTAAGTAACATTTAAGAATAGTTTTTCAATATGTCTGTTTAAAATGTTTGCACCAGCATTGGTTTAGCACCAAGCTACAGAGCTTGTAACCACTGCTGTGGTTTGTGGAATGGATACCCACGGACCATGCTGCTGACTAGAATCTAGTGTCATGTTTGTGAGCATCTTGAGTCAGTGTTCCCTGATAAACTCATCTGATACTTGAAAGGAAGGTAAATATGTATTTTGTAGTGATGATCTGTTTGCCTGAAATGAGGATCAGTTGCATACTGTGTACAATAGTTAAATGTTTGATTCGGTGTAATTACTTTGAACAGCTGAGATCTTATTCATGGAAGGATGGTGTAGAAGAAAAAACTTTGTCTCCATTATTGCACAGACTTCTTTAGAAGATATTTTCACTTGTATGTTGGTATACTAATTTAATTTGGTTTGTGATAGTTCTTTTTTGTTCATAACAGGATTTTCTGATTTAGTTTCTTGTCTCACACTGCACAAAGCTGCATAAAATCGTGTGCTTGAGTACTTTATTTTTCATGTTTCTCTCATCATCTTGGCAAAAATGTCTGCTAAGAACCAACTCTGGATTCATCTCAGCTCTTTGAAGTTTCCAGGGACCAAATAAGTTGCTGTGTTTTCAGACTAGAAACTGATTTTGTCGATAAAGCTTTGGAGCTGAGCAATTAGCAGCAAAGTCCACTTACATATCTGTGGTAATGCAAAGGCTTTATAAATCTTTACATTTATATTAATATTTTTATGTATATCTTTAAGTTTCTTTTTATAGCAGCAAATGACTGGTCTAAATGAGAATGAGACCTGTTCCCTTAGAGTGCAGCTCTGCTCTGCAAAAGGACTGTTAAAATGGCTTCTGAAAGCCACATTCATATTGTTTGCCAGTAATTTTTATATGAAATATGTTCAATCTGCAAGTCAAAATTTATTTCTCATGTACATCTGGAATCATAGAATCAACATAGATTCTCTTCCTCCCTGAAGTCATCTGCAGGGATAGAAATTAAGCATGCCCAGGCAATGTGCTTGCTGACAACTTTCCTATTGCTTTTGATGGGTTTGTGTTGTTAGAACAAATCTGAACCCTTTTTGAAGAAAGGAATAGACACTGGATTGCCTTCAATTGTGTTGGCTCTGTTTAGGATAGAGAGCAGGACTGAACTGAAGTTCTTATTTGTTATTGGTGTCAGCTGTTAGCTTGACTTTCTTTATGCATTCATCATCTATCTACTGTTATAATTTTCTTCAAAGTAATTCTCCATGGATGTTGTTAATAAAATACTGAATAAATTCATTTAGTGCTTCAAACTAGAAGAGTTGATGCTACGGTTGATGAATACATAAAATAAATTTTAATTACTTCTTTGTTGTTCTGAGGGCACATAGTTTCTACAGCAGTTAGAAAACAAAGTAGCAATTTTTTTTGTTGAGGAGTTGAAATCTGAACAAAATTGCTACATGAAATCTGTCAAATTTATGGTCCTAGTTATGGCACTTAATGGCATGGGTCTCAGAATGAAGAAAATCTTACCGATTTCTTCTAGAAATAAGACCCAGCTCCCACCCCTATATACTGGTTAAAAACAGACAGCTTGGGTTTCTCAGCATCAAAGAGGAATCTCCTTCACAGACAGGAACTTCTAAAGCTCCCAAGTTCCTCTGGAAACTTTTGCTTTTTAATCCTACATAAAGGTATTAGAAATGTGGAGAAAGAAACTAGGAAGTCACAGAACCGTTGCCCAGGAACACCTTTAAGGATAGAGAAAAAACTGTATTTTTTGGTATCTACAGCAGCAGCAAGTTTTACTTCATCTGTAATAATGTGTAAGAGCATCTGTATTAAATGGAAGCCTGCTCCTGTTAAAATTTATGAAAAATCTCTGTAATTCCAGTAGAACAAACAGGCAAGTGTTTGATAGAAAACTATATCACATAGCACATTTCATTTTGAACTCCTGCTGTTCCAACAACAGGACTATAGTTTGTGCAGTTTTGTATTTCTTTGAAGATGTGTGTAACCTATAATGACTTGATGGTTTTGGCACTTAATTCCTCTCACTAAAATGCATGGGAGGAATTCTATGTTTAAACCAGAAAGATTTAAAAAATAATACAGGTTAGTGAAACTTCCTACATTTTCCATTTTGAAGTTCAGCTGAAGGAGTAGCAAATTCAGTTTTAGTTTTGGAGGCTTCAGTTTCATACCAAGAATGCACATATATGTGTATATGTATATAAATTTTTTTTTAATAAGGGAAAATTAATGGTTGAGGGTTAAGGTTTTCTCTTCTGCACAAGTTGTTTTGAAATCTGTAGCATAGAAGTAATGTTTGTTTGGACTCCAAGTAGGTAGTGGAATCAGACTGGACCAGCTGCAGGTTGAAGACAACCTTAAATGCTTATAAATGCAATTGGAATCTGCACGACTTAAATGTAAGAATTATTCAAACTATTCATTTTTTAGCCCCATCAGCCCTACAGCTACTTCATTTGAGGCTTTAAAGGTGGTGTAGTGACTTTAATTTAGATTTCCTGGAAGCTGAATGACAGACAACAGGTAGGCACCTTTTATTGCCTTGGTGTCAAAAAGAAGCAGAAGCAGTGAATCCCTGTGGAAAGTGCATTTTTCAAATATCTGTAAAAATTCTGTGGATAGAGGAAAAAGCCATTCCTTACTAAGGTCCATTAGAAAGCTCCTCACAGGATCTTGTCTTTCTCCACTGTAGAGTGGAGCCTACCTCCCGAACATAAGAAATTTTAGTTTCTTTGCCAAGCCAGACCACTGTGACAGCTTGGTCTTTGATTACACTTAAACCCTATAAAAACCTTAAGGATTCATCCAGAAATGGTATTAGTATGTATCTTAATTAAATTATGTTACTAATATCTAAAATCAGGTAAGGGAAGTGATCACCAATCAAACAAAATGGGAGTTAAGCTAAATGTAATCCTTGCTCAAATCCTCTGTACAGGTCTGAAATTAATTCCTTTCATAATTCAAAGCAGAGCTTAAATATGTGTTCCAGGTTTTTTTCAGTTGTTTTCACTTTTTAACAGTCATTTGCTATATGGTTTGCAAATAGATCAGAGAACTGTTTAAACAATCTAAAAAAAATTGCACTGAAAATGGAAGATAAGAGCAGCCTTATTACGAATGGTAACTTTACAGCTGAGGCCAAAATTTGGCATCGCCATGTGGAGCTGTTAGTAATAGTGAATTTATATACCAGAGTGTGTTTTTAAACCATGTTTATCAGAATAATTGAATTAACTGTGTTTTAGGGGGCTGCATCCAACTCTTAATTTTTGCTGCTGCAAAAATCCAAGGCTGGCAAGGCACACCAAAGTAATGAATTCATTGCCTCATTCCATGACATCAGAGCTCTTTCCTTCCAGTGAGCTCCAATATTACACAGACAAAATCTTTCTTTGCATGTAGTGCCTCTATTTGTTCCATGGTGTGTGGTAGAGATTTCTTAGCATCACAGAATAATTTATGTTGTAAAAGATATTGAAGATCATTGAGACTTGAGTGAGGAACAGCATCCAGGAATCTTCACCCTTAAGGGAAAAGAGACTTATGTTGAGTGTTTTCCTACCTGCAGTTCCCTCTGTTGCAGTGGTGCGTGCAAATGCTGTAGCTGGTACCCTGCATTTCACACACAGACTAAAGAATAGGAGAAGAGCTACAGGTGACCTGCTTAAATATCTGCTTGCAGGTGCAGGCCCATGGGACTGTACCATATTGAATGGCATTTTTGCTGCCTATAATGTTTCTGCTAGTGATAGAAAGTGTGGAAGGTAGCACGTGACCACATGTTTTAGGCAGTTTGATCCTTTCTCAGATGGGGAAGCTGGGCTTTTCTGTCTTACCAGAAATATGATTTCCCTCTAATGTAATACTGCTTGGAATGACAAAAAATGTTTTGAAGTTGTGAGGTACTGTAATTGATGAGAAGCATGGGTGAATACATTATTTGCCTTACTCCTTCTCCTCTGTGTGAAAAGAGGGGCCCATTGTATAGAGAGGTATAGTAATTACCCTAGAAACTTCTAATAACAGAGGGGTTTTGGGAAACCTAATTATGGCTCTTGAAATACCATCAGGGCTCAGGCAAAGCTCCTCACTGATTTTGGATGAAGACTTGCCCTCTGAAATTGGTGGTAAAGCATAAGTCTGTGTTATTATAAACATAAATGTAAACATAATGCCAGTTTACACCTCTGTGCCCAATTCATTGGATACATATGTACTGCCAATACCTGTGCTCTGTAATTTAAACCATTACCAAAAGCATAAGCTGTGTGAAGAGCTTGATAGATGTATGCTTAAAGATAATTATGCATTTACTGTGTTTTAATTCTGATTATTGTTTTCTGTCAGCAGACTTGATGTGTTAAACTATTTTAGCAGTATTTGTCATTATTCTGGCAAATCATTGCTGTAAATGAATCACTGCTAGGTCCCATGAAATTCCAATGCATTTTTTTCATTCTGTTGGGCTTTCATCCTCCAATATTCAGCTGTGTGTAAACTGAATGTGAAACCATTAGAATCATGGGTTCAGTGATAGCTTGACTCACAGCAACGTGGAGAAGAATGAAAATAATCAGCTGTGCATGTTAATTGCAAAACATTATTAGTGATATTTCTCCCTTTTTACACAGAAGTTTCAAATATTGCAGCAAGTCCTATATTAGAATAACTTAACCATTATGTTTTCTTTATTAACTTTGTCTTAATTATAATGCCTTTATTTTTTTCAGATCAGTGAATGGCTCTGTTTAAACTGCCAGATGCAAAGAGCATTAGGAGGTGACCTAGCAGCAGGTCATGGTCCTCGGCCACAGCCACCTGCACCCAAACAGAAGACACCCATTCCACCTTCAACAGCTAAACCATCTCCCCAGCCACAGCCTGTTCAAAAGAAAGGTATTATTTCAAAACCTGATCCTTCACAGTTAGCAGATCCAAAAAAACCTCCGCCACAAAAAAAGCAAACCCCCTTGCCTGGGTCTCCCCCTGTAAAATCAAAACAACCCCGTGCAGAGCCCACTGAGATCTCCCAACAAACCAGAGATGCCACTCCAAAATCTGATCAGGTCAAGCCGACACAGGCTGAAGATAAGCAAAAACAGCCCAGTGTACAGAAGCCTACAGCAGACACTGTATCTACCTCTGCAGCTCTAGAGCAGAAACAGGATTTGGCAGGTCCCAGACCACCAACTCAGCAGAAAGTGACAGACTCCCCAAAGCCTGAGCTAGCAAAGCCGTCGCAGGACACACATCCAGCCGGGGACAAACCAGATTCCAAACCTGTTCCACAAGTGTCTCAGCAGAAGTCAGATCCCAAGCTTGTGTCTCAGCCTGGGGCTAGACCAGATGCTAAAGCTCAAAAGCCTGTTGAGCCAACACAAACAAAAGATGATCCTAAAAAGTTACCAACAAAACCAGCCCCAAAGCCTGATACAAAAGCAGCTCCCAAGGGCCCACAAGCAGGGGCAGGACCCAAGCCAGGGCCAGCACAGCCGGCACCTCAGCCGCAGCCACCTCAGAAAACTCCGGAGCAGTCGAGGCGTTTCAGCCTTAATCTGGGAGGCATCACTGATGCCCCTAAGCCTCAGCCTACAACGCCACAAGAAACAGTTACTGGGAAACTCTTTGGATTTGGAGCTTCATTCTTCAGCCAGGCCTCAAATTTAATTTCCACAGCGGGTCAGCCAGGGTCTCAGACATCAGGCGCCCCTCCTGCAGCAAAGCAGCCCCAGCCTCCACCACAGCCTCCCGCCCCTCAAACAGCCCCCAAAGAGACTGGTCAGGCTCAGCCTCCTCCAAAAGTTGTTCCTGTAAAGAAAGAAGCCAAGCCTCTTACAACTGAAAAATCAGAGCCATCAAAAGTGGATAGTGTTTTAACTAAAGGATCTGATTTAGAAAAGAAACCTGGTTTGGCTAAAGATAGCAAACCTCAGGCTGCTGAAGCTAAGAAACCTGATGGGCTGTTGGAACCAGACAAAGCCAGCCAGCCTGAAATGTCTTGTCCCCTTTGTAAAACTGGACTAAATATTGGTTCTAAGGATCCCCCCAACTTTAATACCTGTACCGAGTGCAAGAAAGTTGTGTGCAATCTCTGTGGATTTAACCCAATGCCGCACATAGCTGAGGTAAGGCGACGGAGTCTGTGTTTACCCTGTATTCCTACCTACAGGCTCCCTGTGCTGTGGAAACATAAATAGCTGGGTTTTAGCTATTGAATTGTTAAGAAATTTTCTTGAGCATTTCATCATCTGAGGTCTTTTAAAATTAAGGATCTGTGTTGTATGAAGATACATTTCAGAGACCCACTTGTCAGATAGTACTTCTGATGAATTTTTGGCATATGAGGAGGTCTGGTATAGGTGGTTGCTAGGGCTTTGAGACATAAGCAGATATGGTTATCAACTCCTATGAAATTGGTGCTGCTATGACACAGCAAACTACTGTACTTTCAGTCTAAGCTTCTTTTTGATATACTTCTGTGTTGTCTGCTAACATGTACTTGTTTAATCAGTGCCTCTGATTCAAAAAACTATTGAATGAAGGAATGTGTTAATTCTTAGTTGTTGCCCTTCCCTCCTGTTTAGTATATCCCCAAATTTATTCCATTCATCTTATTCTGGCTCTGGAGTCTTTGCATATGCTGATGCGCTCATTAGGAAGGTTGAAGTTTGAGTGATACCTGTGTGGTGAAAGATGTAATTTTTTGGCAAGAACAATGAAAGGCTCATAAAGTTACTTCATTCATTAAAGACTGTCACTTTGAAAGTGCTTTTTTCTGTGATTGCCTGAGACAGCTACTTATATTTAAAAGAATTACACAACTTATTTTCAACAGTTTCCTCACATTGCATGTTTTTACCCACTTCTTTTCTCCATGTAATTTCTTTTTGACAGGGGATTGGAAAATTTATACTAGCTTAATTGAAAGGTGGAGGCACATCTTATTTGCCCTATGAATTTGGCATATTTAATTCAACAGAAGCAGACCACTTAAAAATACTTGTGAGCAGTTGAAATGCTTAAGTTGGTCTGTGCAGCACATGAAGACTGTGGTTGTCAATGCTCTGCCTTTAAAATCTGAATGAATAAATGACAAATGACTGCCAGGGTTAAAGGATATCACATCTCTGCCTTAAGGTGAGAATAAATGTGGGAAGAAATAGCACACTGCAGGGAACATACTGCTTATGTTGTTTGCACATGCTCTTTGCTATGGATTATTTTCTGGAATATACTGTTATTTGAGAGGTCTTTGTCCTACTATAATAAGCACATTTTATCCAATTCATGAATGTGTTGTCTAATGCATTTGGTCACTTAGGTCAGAAAGAAAGGCCTGAAAATGCAGGAAGATTGATCAGTGATTGAAAATTGATTTTTAACATTGTTTATGCACTGAATACCATCAAACACACACAATGCTTCATCATTGCCCAACTGTGTGTAAGCACACACACACTTTTGTGGGTTTAAATGTGAAAAATGCATATGGCTTTTTTCAGATGCACACTAGTATGCATACACAGAGTACCATGGAAACAAGATGCGTGAGTTCTGGTGAAATGCTGCTCAAATGACAACTACATAAGTCCTGGTGCATGACTTGCCTTCTTAGAGTTGACTTAGTTGTGATGGTGTGAGCCTGCCTTGTGGTGTGCAGACAAGTTTCCTGGAATTCTTCTGGTTAGGATGAGAAGGCTGGTACTCAGTTTCTGTTTTTCCATCACTGTTTTTGTTAGAAGATTCTCTCTTTTTCTGTTCTTTAGAATATGCAGAGCTTGAAATATGATTGATTTTCCTAATCTGACTTCCTCATGCCTTTCTTTGTTTCTCTTTTGGTTCCTGCTTGCATTTTCTTCTTCCTTGTACTACACATTTCCACCTCTGTCCACACTTTCTGCCTTGCCTTCTTTTTTCCAATCAGTTTTGCTAAGAAGTGTCAACTTACTTTTCCTTCACAACAGGAGGTGGTTTAGTTGGCTGAAGGCATCCTGACTTTTCTTTGCATAAAGATTGGACAGACAGAACATCTCCCAACTGAGCTGTGTAAATAATGTATTTATGCTCAGATAGCAATTCTTTCCCTGGATGCACAGTATGTAGTATATTGCTTTTACATGACAGAAACATGATGGTGAGAAAATAGTTTATGCTCACTTGCATACTCTTTTTGTCCACCAAGTTCTTCTAATGTGTTCAGTACCATATTGGAGGTTTTATTTACTTGTCTCTTTCTTTGGGGGTTAGGAAGGAGAAATAGAAATGCTTTTTAAAATTGGTCTTTCTGGTGGTTTTCTACCTAATTCTTTTATTTCTATACTGTGTAATCAGATAAAAAATAAAATTCCAGAAGCTACATGCCTTCTTGGCCCCAGAAGTGATTTTGGATGAACAAACATAATGCATCTTAAACATAATTTTAGTTTTTCTTTGGGCCTGCAGATGTATCACAGTTATTCTGACAGTTGCTTCTGTGTCATCTACAAGTTGTTTCCTCAGTAATGGCTGAAAATGAGTGGAGTTTTATTGTCTGAGTGATGGCTAAACCCTTGTTGCCAACAAAGCTTGTATTAGGCTACATGATAAAGATCAGTCCGATGGAACAGAGAAACCAGTGTTTCACTCTCAAATGGAGAGGAGAATCTAACCCCTGTGGGCACTTCTACCTTAAGATCTCTCAGCAGGGAGTTTTTTCCAGCCAACATGCTGCGGTACTGCAAGACATGGCTGAGAGTTCTTTTAAGGGAAGAAGGTGCTTTCTTACAGTGGCAGTTGTTTGTTCTTGTGTGTATGTGACAGAAATAACTTTCAAAAAGTCTTAGAGCTGCTGCAGTCAGTCCTCTGATAACCCCTCTACTGCAGAAAATAGAACTAGACTCTTACCTAGTCAAAATCAACAATATGCTATTTACTTCAGTGAAGTTGTTTTGATTTGTGCAGGCAGAGAATTAGGCTAGAATACTTTTTCTTAAAATGAGCTGACTGTTCTTTTTCTCCCTGATTTGTTGATACAACAGTCAAGCAGTTATTTACTTAAATGGTAATTTATCCATGATGCAAATAGCCACAAACGATTAAATAAATGACACTTGATACATTTCAGAGACCCACAGGACCATGGGAGCCCTAGTGCATTAGCAGGCTCCTTATTCTGCCATTTGCTCAATGGGGAGGAGAACTGTTTACCAGCTCCGTAATTAGCTTTCCAGCTCAGGTAGTTGGAGCAGCTCTATTTTTAGTAACAAAGCACAAGATCACAACTGCTGAAGCCAGAAATGAAATGTGTGGCAACGACCATTTTGTGCATTTAAAACCCAGTGAACTGTTCAGAATATTGAGCAGGAGCAGAGATGGTTGTCTATAATGTAATTAAGTACGTTGAGGTCAGGAGTATAGAACCTGTGATCAATTAATGTAGTAATAAAACATTTTAAAAAAAGATGATTTAAAAGCTAAACCAAGGAAAAATAAGATAATCCAGATTTTTAGATTCTATATGGGCAATAAGAAGGATAACATCTTTATAATAGAGTCACGTTATGAACAGAGAGAGCTGAAAATGTGAAGTGTGTATATGTGACCATGCTAATGGATTTAATCTAATAGAACTGCCAGGAGAACAACAGAAGCACTTTTTAGTCTACTGATAGCTATAAAATTACCTGGAAAGGTACGAGGAAGTAAAGAATGTTCCCTGTGTGAAATAAATTACTGGGGCTGCAGAAAGGAGAGAATTTTTAAATGATGGAGAAGGACAGGGGGGACTGGGAAAGACACATCGTATCTCTGACTTGCTAAGGATTTTTTGTTTGAAAAAGATGTAATCTGTTAGATATGTGATCAGAATAGATAATATAAACAATTTTAGAGTGATATTTCTTAATATGTTTATTACAGCACATATAGTCTGTATGAAATTGTTTTACATTGGTGGATATGATGGCAGGAGTCTATAAAGATTGATGGTTGCTGTCCCATCTATATTCTTATATATCTTTTTTTTTATAAATAAGTGTATAACTTTGTAAAAGAATTTACATGTTTTTCTGATAACTCATTTTTCCACTCCTACTTACTAGACCTAGCTAAATAAATACTTTTTCCTTGTCCCCACATACTGTCACCAGAAGGCAAAGCAAAAATATAAATGATTTTTTTTTTAAGTAATCACAGTGCTATCATTAAACTCCATAGTGTAATCAGGTGAAAAATTGGTACCTTCCTCTCTAGTAGGAACTTCTAGATGTAGCAATAAATAGCAATTTGGAACTGATATAAGTCTCTCTGGAGATGAAGGGAGGGATTTTGTGGTGGCACAGTGTCATATACCTGGATACATCTTGGGTTTTCTACCTCCTCCCAAAATCCTGCATAACGGGTACTGGCACAGGTGAGTGAGCACCCAGTGTAAATAATTCTGCTAGTTTCTGTTTTTCCAAGACTTCACTGATATGTGAAATGGAGTGAGGCCCTGAGGAAGTGTGACCTGATATGCAAGCTTCAAAAGTAGGCTTTAAAAAATAATTTAACCCCACCCCCCCAAACCTATACTAAGTGAATCGAACCCTGCTATTGAATGCCCAGATGTACTTTGGACTTCTTAAAACAAGTGTGCCGCAGCATTATAAAGAATAATCCATCTATTATTCTAATGAAAATCCCTAAAATAGTGTACTGCATCATCATTGAGGTGACACCCATTGCCCGTCTTTAATTAATTAACAGCTCTGTACTGTCATGTGTTTCCTACTTGAAAAAGCTCAGACCACTCTGCAAACTGGCAGGTTTACCTCTTATAAGAAATTCCTCTCTGCTCTCTTGTGTTTGGTGATGAGTTGTTTTGGAAACAGATGGTGTCTGGGAAACACAGTGAAGAACAATTTGCATTAAAGATACAAAGGGAAAAACAACCACTCCTTTCAGTTGCATAATTTATCTTCTCTGTTTCTTCCCTCTCCCTTTAAAGATCCTTTTAAAATTTTGATTGTAAGAGAGTGAGTGCTATTACTGTTTAATAAACTAACTAAATAATATAGAACATAATAGGGTAGCACAACTTATGAACAACTAGCACTTATGAAAATTCTTTCCATTAAATGATAATTCTTTATAATTGAGAAAATATTAAAACTACTGCTAACTATTATTTTGAAAGATAAAATCTGGCATTGAAAAACAGAGTGCATGTTAGATGATAAAAACCCCACTATATTTCTTGACAGTCAGAATGAAATTAATTTCACTCCAAATTAGGTATCCTACTTTTCTGTTTAAATTATTCAATCTGCATGATAGAAAAAAACATGAACATGGAAATATTTTTCATAACAGAATGACTCATGTCTTCTATTTTTCCTATAAAGCACATATATTGTGTATTTACAAAATAGAAGGGCTAGTGTGGAATGACTCTTTGATGGATGATTTAGTCAAAATTGAACACAGATAAATATTTTTTAAAAATTTAATGCCTGAATTCACTTTTTAAATAAGGTTGAAGGGCTTAAGCTTCATCAACAGAGTTAGATTTCCGGTATTCACATTTTAATATTCGTATTTAAATTCTTAAAGACAGACAGATACTTGTAAGCATATTAGGAGCTCGTGTCCTTCTATGATGCCTCAGCTAAACCTGTTCCAAAAAGCCCAGCTTTGACCTGATGATTTTACAGAGGCCTGAACTTCTGTCTTTTACACACGGCTTGAGCTGTTCCTTTTGAGCAGTGTCTAGCTTCTGTTTAAACCCTTGTGGAGTCCAGACATGGAGACCTCTTGTGGGATCTGATTTTGATGTGTCTTTGAGAATAGTTCCACCAGAGGCAGTACTTCTTGGCCTTAAGCATACCAGCTACAGTTACTTTAATAAATAATAATAAAGCCTGCTCATGGTCAAATGTGATGTGGTGGTGGTTAGCCAAGTTTATTTCTTCTTCAACGATATTATATGCAAAATACAGATCTGCAGATAGATATGGAACTTCAGGACTCTTATCCTCAGCTCAGGCCGTGGTACAGCCAAGCTTCTTGTCTCCCAATTTCCTCCAAGACCCCACAAGTCTGCACTTAAGTTTCAGCAGAGTGAACAGCTGCATCCAGATAACCTATTCAGTAGATGTCCTGTGATGGTTTTGTTTGAATTCCTCATCACTGTAGAGGGAAATGAAAACATCCCTACTTTCTCACAACTTTCTCTGAACAGGTGTCTTGCAGTTCAGTAGGGCTCCTTGGTCCAGAGAAAATTATACACTAATGCAGTTTCATTTTTTGGCAGTCAGGTTTGATGGTTATTTCTGAACGTGGTCTTGGGACAGTATTTGAAAGCAAGGCATCTTAGATCTCCACGGTTATTAGTCAAGGCATTCATTACAAGACTGCATTCTTGTTAATTTTCCTTTTCAGTATTTATGACCATAAAATTAGGTTTTGTTTTTTTCCCCCTGAAATTAAATTCAAGGAGTGAAGATTGGTCCCATTGCTCAAAGTAATAGTGTGACCTTTGGAAGGACTATTACCATGATTAATTGCCTGCTATTTGTTTTCTTTATTCTACTCTCTAAAAGTTTCCAAATTACCTCTCTGAACAAAGAACTCCATTGAAACCAACAATGAGATACAGACATAAAGCCATGTAAGGCCAGATGGCTTTTATTAATGTTGGTAATGGCTACCGATGGTGTGAAATCCAAAGGGATGTCTATAGCAGCACTGCTGCTGGCACCCACAGCTCCTGTCTATCTGGCTATTCTTCATCCACGTGGAATTCATTTGCAATGAATTCTTTACTTATATACACTTATTCCATCTTAGATGCCTTTGCATTTTTGAAAGAGAAAATGCTTAGGCAAGCGATTAATGCAGAGCTCTTAGTGTTGATTTTTGTGTGTGGTTTATTTTTCTCCTGTGCAGATAGTTTATAGACTAATGTATTAGAGACAGTCAAGGTGGAGTCACAAATCTAAAACAGATTATCAGGAAAATTACTGACCTGGCCTTGAGCCAGGTGATTTTCTTCTCTGTTACTTCATTAGAAATTTGGTTGGTTTCCCATTATTGAATGAGGAAGAAGTCTTTTGAAAGCTAAGCTGGTATTAATTGTTCGAATTTTTGCACTCAACTTTATAATAGTAATTTAAAGATAATTTATTTATTGAGATAAAGGTATTTCATGTTTTTCTCTTCTATTACAGAAAAATACATTTTTTTCATGTTTTATTGAGAAACAAAAATGCTTAATTTAGAGACTTTAAATATTGCTGTGAGTTTTAGTTAATTTCAATAAAAGACCCAGTCATCCACTTCCAGATTTTCATAAGCAAACAAACAAAATCTACTGTATGTAAAGTGCCTTTTTTTTTTTTTTTTTTTTTTTTTGTGCCCAGGTAAGACATTACGTTCTATCTGGTCACATTAATGATATGTGGAGACATTGTCATAACTTGTGCGACCATAAAAATATAAAACATTTAGCTTTTTATAAGAACCCTTACATAGTTTTGGTATTCCAAAAGATTCCCTATAGGGGGAGCTTCAAATGAATTTTTTTTTTTTAATTTTCCAGGAATATGAAGAGCTGATGCTCTTCCAAGGAACAAATGCTATAAATAGCATTTTGAAAATGCTATTACAGCATTTTGAAAAATATCTGAGGATTTTATATATCTGAAACCAGGATATTTTTCCCTGCATATTTGTTACTCTGATCGACAGTAGTCGGACCGATAGATCGTGTAGTATTTAATAATATTCTGAGAAGACAGTACGCTGTCAATTTAAACATTTGCATACATTTTGTGATCCCATTTCTTGAAGAACAAAGCTATTTATGTTAAAAATTTCATGTCATTTCTGCTGACCAAAAGCCGAATGTTGTCACACCACAACAGTATATTAGTAAAGAAAGGTCAACATTTCACACAAAGAAATTCTATAAAATCACTTGTTTTCCACTACTGTGGGGTGATTTTAAACTTAATGGTATAGCATGAGCATAATCAAAGTAATTTTGCAACTAATTTTAACTGTTTGTAGGAAGTGCGACCAGCTGTAAAAATAAACCTTCAGATGTAAAGCTAGAGATGAAATGAGCAAGAGGGGGCACTTACCTGATTTCTATTTGTATTCTACACATTAATATTTCCCCCAGAGTAGTGGAAAGATTGTGTCATTTAAAGAGACAGTGGCCAGTAATTATTTTTAGTATTTCTGAAATGCAAATAGTTCAGTGGACCAGAATGAGAACAAGCCTGGCTTTAGATTTAAAGTTATTTATCTAATAAATTGATTTCACCAGTATTACTAAGAGTAAGGATGGAGGCTGAGGGGAACCTAAGCCGTTATATAGTAGTGGAAAGGCGATTAGATTCATGCCAGTAAGCTGCTGGAGATGCTGTCTAGCAGCATTTGAAACGGGAGGTCGCAGACTGATGTTGAAGAGGGGGATTAGCTGCTGCTGAACCATTCTGGCTGAATTTTGCACAAAATGCTGGTGAGTTGGGAGGGAAAGGGGGAAAATATATATTTTTGCATCACTAGGGGGAAAAAAAAACCGTAAGAGCCAGTAGGCTGTATCAGACCAGAACACTCACTGAGAAGAATGATGAGGTGTATTAGTTTTCCATCTGTGTTTTATAGGTTAATGAAATTACTCAGACAGTGAGGTAACTTAGGCTTCTAAGGACAAGGCTTGAAAGACCATCTGGTGGTCTTCTGTTTTTAGTGTTTCTAGGTTAGTAAATTTCTTTGTTGTTGTTGGGGTATTTTTTTCCTTTCTTTTTTTCCCCTTAGCAAACAGCCTTCACATTGGAAATGGTCCAGCTGTCATGTATAGAGATTAGAAATTGAACATACGAAATCTTGTCCTTAAGTATACCATTCTAATGTGTGTAGTTACTTTTTTTTGAGAAGATTTTGTGGTTACCTGAATAATTGTTCTAAAAACTCCAAATGTATTTGTAATAATTTTTTTTTTTTTTTGAGATTTCTGGCCATATTCCTGACATCCATAAGAAGTATATTGTTGTGATTTGTTTGGTTTTACAATAGCATTCTCATAATTGCACATATTTGCAAATACAGGAGTACACTGAAGATGTTGACATAACTCTGATCCTCATCAGTAGTTGTCAATACAAATACCTGAGGCTTTTTTTTGAAGTGTCACTTCTGTAATTGGTCTTAAGTTTTTGTATCTTCCCTTTTATATGAGAAGAAAAAATGTATTTCTTTCCGATTGCTGACAAACTCTTAGCTATTGTCTTCAGGATAATAGTTAGTAACTATATTTTTGTACATTTAGAGTGTGATATTAAGTCCTTTATTGTCTGAAAAAGCTGTCACATATGCCTGTTCCTATTCTTCACCCTCCCCCAAACCAACACACCAACTCTTAAATGTCTATATACATATTATTTCCCCACAGCAATTCATGAAACATTGAACTCTGATTTAGTACAAGAAAACCAACCTGGGCACATACCCAACTTCAGATGCTCTCTTCTTGCTTTTGAATTACAGTAGGAAAAAACTGGAATATTTGAAATACTTGTTATTTCTTAAATTTTTTGTACTGAAATATGCTCCAAATTGATGCTTGTTTGCTCAAAATTCAATTTGACACTAAAAATTGGCTAAAGCAGTAAAGTTGCAACGTATTTAACCTTCTGGCTCTTGTTTTTGGAGTTTCATAAGAATTTCTGTATTTCTTTTAAAGTCGGAAGTGGACATTGGATTAAAGATTCAGCACTATCTCTAAAAGTATTTGTATTTTTGTAAAGTTTAATTCTAACTATAGAAAGGCAAGAATTCAGAATAAAACCAAACTGTGCTTAGATTTTTTCTTTTTAAAAGTGCAATGTATTTTCTACTTAATGTGACTTAAGGTTGATGTCACGGCATGACATTTGTAAGACTGAGAAATTGTAGGCTTTGTACTCATTACAGAACAAATTAAACAGGACTGCCTCTTTCATGGGCTTTGTATGTGCACCTTTGTGCTGACCTACAATGCACTTCTGTTTTTTCCTGACTCAGTCATAGCCAAGAACACTTGCATTGTGCTGTGCAGTGAATTTTTAAAGTCGTGTAC
This sequence comes from Corvus hawaiiensis, assembly GCF_020740725.1. Classification (NCBI taxonomy): domain Eukaryota; kingdom Metazoa; phylum Chordata; class Aves; order Passeriformes; family Corvidae; genus Corvus; species Corvus hawaiiensis. The sequence goes on along the minus strand of NC_063216.1, from coordinate 70,865,534 downwards.
CCAGTATAGCTGGGACTCAATTACACTGTTATCCCAGGCCTCTAAAGAGGAAGAGCACTGCCATTTTTCTTCTATATCACCTATCAGCAGAAGGATCTCCTGATCAAAATATGATCTCTCATTTGATTTGGCATCTTTTTGATACTTTATCTGTGCTGCTTCTTCTCCAGACCTGTAAGAATTGTTTTAGTGCTCTGTCACCCTTCAAATGACAAATCTTGGCAATGTTTTTTCATGAGGTGCAATGAATGCACATTGTAGCTAAAGGAACTTAGGTTTGAATCCATAATGTTTTACAATTAGTTACAGACATAATTAGAGGCTTCAGTGAAATTCATACTCATCCCTCCCCTTCCTTTCTTCTGTATGCTATTGGTAACTGGAATCAAGAGAAGTTCAGCTTTAGTATGGTGAATCGGCCTGTTCCAGGTGTTGGTCTAAGGTATGACACACTTTCCCTGATGAGTTCCTTAAGCGCATTTGAGTTTGGTCCTTGATGTCTTTCCAGGATGAAATGAAGATATATTTGATGCTGTAAGGATCTGTATGTCTTTAGTACCTATAAAGGGCAAGGTGATGCTCATGGGATGTTCCAAGAGTTGAACTTTGAACCTGATCTGTATGTCTGGAACATTTATATTTGAATCAGTTCAGCTAAATGTTACATTCTACTTTCTCCTCCCCCTAAATCAACTTCCTTTCCATACATGCTGAAAGAGGTTTTTTTATATTTGAAATTGTTATTTTCTTCTATTAACTATGGGTCTCCTTTGTCTTGTCATCTTTTACATTAAAGGTTTTCATTTTTTAAGTGTCTCTTTTTGCTCCAAGGCAGTGGAGGAGAAAAAAAATGCAGGTTTAATGAGGTAAATTCATTAGTTATTAACTGGTTTTCCAGCTTCAGAACTTCTGTTATTTCATCCTGAATCAGTATATGCATTTTTTAAAGTGTAAGGCCTTAAAAACACCCTGTAATTTACAGAGCTTTGAAGCATCTTGCAATGAAAATTTGTTTAGTAATGATCTATTTTCTGAACCTCTATGTGAAAACAGTTAATCCCTATGTTCCAATAGGATTTATGAGGTGTTTCATGCTCTTGAATAATGTTTCGTTAGGATGACTTTTCCATATAGAATTAGTAATTCTCTACAAGCACACAATCTATATTTTTTGATCTAAACTTGTTATTCAAAAATAAGTAGTCATTTGCCTTTTAGATCCAGGGATATGACATCAGAAATGATGTGTTATCACTAGAATGAAAATCTACTAGAGCAGATATTATAAATTCATAATTAGTAGCAAACAGTTATTGATATATTACAGTTATAATGGGAATCAGGGTGCATGGTTGTATCCAGCATGCAGGATACAACTTTCAGAGCACGTCAAGGAAAATTTACTCTGATTTTCTTTCTGAATCTGAAGCTATGATAGTGATTGCCTTTCTTGAATGGCTTTTTCCCCTCAGTTTGCTTTATTCCAATTGACACGTTCTGTCCTTATGACTTGGATTAATTCTGTGTGCATTGCAGGGTATTAATATCCCTTTAAATTAGTTTCCTATTGCTTACATAGATTGTATAAAAAGTGGCCTCATAGTCTGTGAGGAATCATTGAACAGCATTTAATTTCTTCCAGGACTAAAGTATGTCTGTAGTAGAAAAGAGGAGAAATCAAGGTGTCCTTGCAATGGTAATTCAGTTTCCTCTGCACAGGTTCCTCTCTTTATGCATTGGAATCTTCTTTACACAATTCAGGGAGAGGAATGCCGGTAGACTGACACTGTTTTGAGAAGGTCATACTTTGAATTTTTAAGTACCACATATGTACTTGCTGATAAAGTAGGGTCAGGTACTCGGTGGTGGAAACTAGTGATTCCCCTGGCACACCTTCTAAGAACTTTCACATTTTTGAATGTACCTTATGTGTACAGTTTCTGTTCACATAAAAATATTTATTTCTGCTGACAGGTCTCCTCTTCTTGGCACCACTTATTTCTTTGCATTTGACTTCAAATGTGTTGTACAAAATTTGTCTGAGAAGAGATACATCTTGAATTTTGTGTTTGAAACACTACTACTCCTATAGTATCATTCTCTTCTTTTCAACTTTTATTTTCAGCCATTTAAAGCAGTCATTTTGATTGCCTGTTTTCCACTTGATAGTGAAGTTAAATGTGTGAACATCATATTTAACTACCAAAAAGTAAGATCCATTTTTTAAAACATTAAGAGAAATGAAAAAAAAAAGGCAAGTGGAAAGAAGGTGCTGGCAGAAAGATGATGATTTGCAAGTTAGTGCAATAAAAAATAATAAGTCCAGTTAACAAAAGTGTATTTCCTTGCAGTTATTTTCCTTATATCTCCTGAATGTACCAAACTAGAAGCCAGTGCTTCTGCATGGAAGAATATGGCAGACGGAATTATTTCTATGCAAGTATTAAAAAGAAGGGCTCTACATTTTCTGTGTCATAATTTAGTTTTGGGCTTCAGTCCCTATGCTGTCTATTCTTAGCATCATAAAACATAATGGAAGTATTTAGAGATTCAAATGCATAGATTCATGCTGTATATCACTTCCTTATGTATCTGCAGATGGTGTGTATATTTTTGCATATTGGATTTTATGGTGGTTAGAATACATTTGATGGGATAAATGTAGGGAAGTGCAAAGATTCATTGCAAGTGATTCATTCAAAGACTTACATGTATCTTTTGTAAGCTGCTTGGTTTCCAATGAAGACTCTGAACCATTATCTTACTTTATCACTACTTCTTTTTAACTTTGATGAAATTTTTTTTCTTGTTCAGTCAAAAAGGCTGGGAGTCTGATCTATTAAATGCTTGGATGCTTGATGTTGAAAGGTTTATCTATATGTATGAGCAGAATAAAATCAAGTAAGACCTTTTAGTGCATAGAAACAGAATACAGGAGGTCCATTTTTCTAAGGTTTTTGATTGAGACCCCAGATGAGCACTGCAATGTAATGGCAAGTGAAAGCAGTGTATGTTTGAATTATGCATGACCTGCGAATATAAAGGCAGAAAGTTTGCAAACTTAGTCACAGGAATGGATTTCAATGATCAGTCACAAGTTGATCCATTCAATTAATCAGGATTTTTTCCCTGGGCTCAGTAGAGTTTAAAAGTCATGAAATTCCCAAACTCTGTTCTTGAGAACAGACTTTCTTCATAATATCCAGTTTTTAAAACTTCTTCCCACAGGAAGCTACTAAAAGGGAAAGATGAGTCTCTAAGTACAATATGGGGGGTACTCACTGGGAGAATTGTCTTAACTTTTGCAGTGGCCTTCATTCTTCATCATAGGTGGAAAATTTATGCAACCGACAGCTTGTAAACTAGACAGATGTGTTTAAGCTATTATGGAGTGTGTATGAATGGAAAGGGAAGGCACAGCACAAGTTTCTTCTCCATTTGTTGTTTCATGAGAAGGAGATGTCCTTTGCCCATGCTGGTGTTCCACAGCATCTACTCTCATGACAAGCTGTCACTCAGCATAGTCCTATCGAGCTGTCTGAAGTAATGTGGAAGGTTAGATAAGGGAAAGAATTACAAGACAGTGATGTCTTTTAGAAGAAAGGAGTCTCAAAATTAATCAAACAGGTAACATAAATGTAATTTTCCTTGATTTATTTCTCAAGAGTTGTTGGAAATGACTCTGGTTTAGAGAACCTGGCGCTGCTCAATCAGCATCATGTAGCACCTGTTCAAATCCATGGAAATCTATTTCTTGGTTTTAGCAGATAGTGTTGTCTGACAGGATGTGACTGAAATAAGTCAGCCTTAAGAACTAACAGAAGCAGAACTAAATACCAGTTTCAGTGCTTACTTTCTCTCTCTGGGGATATATTTTCTTAGTGGCATTTAGGATTTTAGAGCTTCATCTTCTAGACTGATTAGCTAAGTGAGAAACTTTGGCTCTCATTAGTAGTTATTTCCAGATATGTTCAAAGATATGGCACTAGAACCCTAAACATTACTTCACTAGGCTTAGAAGGATTTTCATGAAATTTCAGAAACTTACAGCTCAAGCATTAGTCTTGCAAGTAAAAAGCTTTCGCGAGAGTAATCTATCTACTTCAGCATTCTGGTTATGGGTAGGGCACTGCTATGTCCCACTCCTTTGAAGGAGTGACTTATTCTATAAGGAGCTCAGTTTGCCTGATTGAACTTTTCAAAAAGAAGGAGAAAGCTTATTAAGAAAGTAGGTGACAAACTTAGTTCTTCCTGAGTAAAGACCATTATGATGAGTGAAATCTTTCAAGAAAGTGACTTATGTGGTACCATCACTTAAAGTGATGCATGCTCGTTTTTCATGGTACTGCTCTGTTTCTATGTGCATAGATGTAGAAGTTTTGAAAATATGTAATTGGTTTGTGATTAGAAACTTTGGTCACATCCCCATATTTGCTACAGTGAAATCCAGATGTATCCTGGGCAGTTCTAGATGATTGCTCTGTACTTTTAAAATCTTGTCTCAGGCCTTTCTAAATGTGCAGTTCTTCTATTTGCGGAGAGGGGGAGTTGCTTTTTAAGACAACAGAGCATGTTTCATATAAGAAAATACATTAAATGTGTTTTTAGTCTGTGCATATTATTGCAAGAACAAGAAAAAGATTTGAATACTACACTTAAAGAGCACGCTGAAGGCATAAATTTTGAAGTTGCACTTTGAAGAGCACCAGCAATCTATAGATTGCTGAATCTGAATATAGCAACAAGATGACCAAGAGTCTGAGTCAGTGCTAATACACATTTGTCATTTATGCTTCCAATTGTATTAGTGGTGATGCTACTGAATCCTTTGCTGTCAATACTGTTAGCAGCCAACATGACCAGTCTCTGTAAATAAGGGCGTTGAGGGTGGCAGCAAGACCTCATTGATGAGATGTGCACTGCAACAGCATTTGAACAGGGCAAGCAGAACAGGTGGCACGGGATGTTAGACAACTAACACAAACATTTAAATTGCAGACACAGAATGACTGAGGTTAGAAGGGACACTGGTAGGTTATCTAGTCCAACCTCCTGTTCAAAGTAGGGTCTACGAACCACACCAGGTTGCTCAGGACTTTGACATCTAGTTTTGAAAGCCTCCATGAAGAGAGGCTGCATAACATTTGTGGACAACCTGTTCCAATCCTTCAAAGTCCTTGTGGTGAAAAAAGTTCTCCATACACTTAGTTTAAACTTATGTCTGCAGTTTCTTGTCCTGTCACTGGGCATCACTTTTAAGCACCTGGCTCTGTCTTCTCCATGGTCTCCTCATAAGTAAAGTAACCTTAGGTTTCAGTTCGTTTCCCAAAGCAGACATCTGCATGCTGAACAAGCCTCTTTCCCTCATCTTCTCCTTACAAGGGAGTTTTTTGAGCCTCTAACCATCTTTGTTGTCTTTTACTGAGCTTTCTGCTGTTTGCCACTCTTTTTTGGTACTGGGAGAATGATACTGGATATAGTGTTTAGCAGTGGGCCCATGTTTTTCTTTTCCAGACCTTTTCTTGCATATTTAGCATAGAAACTATTCTTGTTGCCCTTGATGTCCCTTGCCAGTTTCAATCCTAGGTAAGCTTTGCTTTTTCTAGACAGATGGCTGTGTAGTGTTTCTAAATTCCTTCTTTGTAGCCTGTCTAATTAGAATGCTAGTTCGGGAGTAGAGGCTGGGTTCTGAGGTCCAGGCATCCTGTCCCATGTGTGCAGCTGGTTGCTCTAATGACATAATCTTACAGCAAACACTGTGTGCAGGAATATTTTGGAAGACAGCTAGCAAGTGCAAAGAAAAATAGAAATATGCCTGTAATTACAGTGCTGTTTGGGGTTTAATGTTTACTTATATTAATGTGAACCTTCTTTGACAGTCTCCTGGTCCAGGCATAGATTGTACCTGTTATGGCAGTTTATATTTCTGATAGCCATGAGAAACCATCTCAGCTTCTCAGAGATGATAAAGCTATTGCCGCTGTGAGTCAAATTTACTTGGAAGTTAATGCAGTTGTCCATCTAAACTTTATGATGATGTCTTGTTCTTCTGCACTGATCTACTTGGCACCATTGTATCTGTCACATTTAATAAAGCTATATTCATCTTCAACTTTATTTTATGTAGGAATTGCCAGACTTAGCATATCAACACATCACATTGTATCATTGCTATGAGATCGGGTTGGTTTACCATAGCAAAGAGTTTGTTCTTCAGTGTTAAAAAGTTAGTGTGAGTTACTGTGTTTATCACTACTTATAACAATACTTATTTTCTTATCATAATATATGATCAAAATTCTGACAGATGTTCCAAGGCTGCGTGACAGAGGTGTTACTACATGTTACTATGTTAAATGACTGCTTATTTGCATTTGTTCTTTCATTATCTCTAATAGATGATGACACAGCATAGTGGGGGAAAAAAATTATATTAAACCAATGTTGTGAAAGAGACAGTTTTAATGTGGTAAGCACAAAATTATCTTGACAAGCCAAAGAGACTCTGTAATATTCAACTCTGTAGCTCATTTTTAGGAAAAGAAAAAAAAATTCCTCTTTAAACCCCAATACCTTGATGTTTAATGACGATTTATTTGTTGTGTAAACTGAAGAAGAAAGCATTTATGTGTTACTGGTCTGTAGGTATAGTTTGAATAGAAGTTGTTATTTATGTGTGGATTCAGTGTATATTTTTATTTTGATATTTAAATCCCAGATTGGAATCAGTCTGGGGGGTTGGATTGTGTGTAACAACCAGAAGCAGTGACATCCACAGTCTTTTCCATAAAAGTCTGTGACCAGTCCAGCTCCACTTGGCTGAAGCTATTGACTCAGATTAGGAATGAAATGTTTGATTAGGCTCAAAAGTTGAGTGTCTTCTCCTGCACCAGGGCACAGCCAAGCACCATAATGCCACTTTTGCTACAGCTCAGCTGGAGGAAAGGCAGGAGCTAAAGGTGTATTTCCCACCAAGTCTGGTCCCAGGCTTAGATTTGCAAATTGCCTTGGCAGCTGTTGACCATCCTTCATTTATAAAAGGTAAGATCACCCTGAATACATATGAGTACCAGACATTAAGAAGTTAGCCAGCAGGTATGACAAGGTAGCCCCAAATCTGTGTCCACTCAGTAAGTTTTCCTGTTGTGTCATCAAATAATTTTTCTTTGTGCAAGAAGAGGGTTATCATAGAAAAGATACGTAACATTTCCGTGTGAACCTCTGAGCTGTTGTAAATCAAACAGCAGATTACAGCCCATCATTTGCTCTCATTTAAATGAGTAGGAATCTGAAGTAGCTGCACAGACACAGTAGAATTTCCCTCACATGCACCAGTTTATCTGAGAATGAAATTCAACTTTAAGTCATTAAATTCAGGCAAGCCATCTTTTTCATCCAAGTGGATGTCTGCAGCCATAGTAACTCATAACATTAGCTGTAAGTGGATTTGAACTGGGTATTTGCAACTCTTGATTCTAAAACTGACCATCCGTGGGCAATGTTTTGCATTTTCTCTTTCCAGTCATTGACTTGACTGTTTGGTCTGCCAGCTCTGTTTGCTTTCCATTTTGCTCAGCACAATCCTAGTGTGGTTTTTAAATGATACTGAAATATAAATTACGACAACAGCTTTTAAAATAGGAATTATTAAACTCTAGAAAGTCTCCATCTGGTTGTATATCAGTATACAGAATATTTGCTGCCCAGTGCCTGGTGTTCAGTAGAGAGACATTTTTGATTGTTTCCATATATCACACTCTGACCCAACTAGGAATGTAAATCATCAGAAATTATTAGGAATCTGTCTGTGGGAGATGATCACCTCTATTTTGTAGAGCCAAGACATCTGTCGATTTTCAGAAAGGTTCATTTTAGAATTTCATTATGTGTGTTTATCTAAAATGAATATGCAGATCAGTTTTGTTTGTTTATACCCATTGTTGGATACTATAATGCTTTTGCATAAAGAGGTGCTGTATAATAAATAGCTTGCTGGCAAAGGAAAAGTGTGGTCTTACGGTCAAAAAGAGGAGTTTAGATTAGTTAATCATTACTGTGCTGTGAACATAAATTCTAGCACACTCTCTGGGATAGGAAGTAGTGGGCATATGAATCCTAGATTAGCCAGAATTCTGGTGTGCTGTAATGCCATAGTGATGGACTGAAAGGCCAAGAAGTCTTTGGCAATTCATTCTTGTTTTACACAAAACATATGTTTTTGTGACTGTGGTTCAAAAACAGGCTGATAAGTTTGAAGGGCTCCCAAGAAGCTGTAACAATTACTGTATATGTAAACAAAGAGAAGACCTCCAGAAAGGGAGAAAAATGTATTTTCAGTCTGTTTTCATGAGGAAGAGTTTAAGATCATCTTTTGCAAAGTTCTTTGAGTTTCCATTAAACATAAATAGCATAGAGCTCTTAAGGTAAACAATCCTCATTGCAAACTGAGCACAGTCAATTCTAGAGAATCAGAAGAGGTGCAGGATTGAACACAGCTAGTTACTGCAACAAAGTACTGAGAATTGGTGATAATATGCTACTTATCAGTTGTATGACATGAGGAACTACTATCAGAAATGCCATGGAAATCAAGAAAAGAATAGATGCAGTTTATGTAACAGAGGTCTCAGGTTGGGTAAGACTATGGTTTGTGTTAAATGCTAAGTTCAACTAATTGAAAAAAGTGATTTTCTCCTGCCTGTGAACAGTGTAACTGAAGATGATCTCTCAGTTTAAATCTTCTCTGGCACATGGCTGAGCAAAGAGCAGAAAAGTACTATCACCTTTAGAGTAAGAACTGTCAGATTCCTGAGCAAACAACTTTCTCTTTTAGTGTTCTGAAGATTCATGTGCCACCAAATTTTGATTGGCGACACTGTTGTTTGGGTTTGCATTAGGTTGTGTTTTGGTTTTTTTTTTCCATTAATAGTAGGCAAAGTCTTAATTTATTTCCATTCTTTTACCTACTGATCATCACATAGTCAAAGAAAAAGATTCTTATTTAAATCTCTTTTGGTTAAGATTTAGTCTAGCTTCAAAGTGATCTGGGGAATGGAGAAAAAATGGTAACTTTAATAAACAGAGCTCCAGGTTTCTTCAGCCAGCAACTGACCATTTTCAACATCATGTATAGCACTCATCCTAGTACCATATTACCTAAAACATCTTGGAAAACAGAAGGGGTTTTCATTGAATCAACAAATAAAGAATTACTTGTAAAAAACCCATTTCTTAACATTACATCTTCCATAGGTTGCAAAGTCTTTTCTTTGCCTTTTTTTTCCACAAAATATGACGAGACTAGGCTGTAGAAGAAGGAAATTTGCGCTCCAGGTGTTAAGGTCAAATAAAATTAATCCCTTGCAGAGCAGGTCTTTAGTCAGAGCACTAGATCTCAACCCTTCTGTATTTTTTGAATGTTCACCTGTAAGCTTTGTGCTTGGCACTGCTTCTTTTTATGGGGTTGTGGAGACATTACAAAGATATTTTTCTTTAGTCTTCTGCTTTCACTTTGCAAGTTGTTTTTCTAATGTAGAGAAGGAAAGGTATCTTCAGGTTTATTACTTTCTCCTTTAATTTAGCTAATGTTGAGATTACAGCTGGATTAAAGCATTCCTATGCTAATAGCTACATTTATTACGCTTTTATGCATTAGCAACGGTAAATAATCGCCCCAAGACAACATCTATTCTCATTTGTCTAGTTTCATTTATGTTAATATATAAACTGAGCTTTTGATAATCACTTACCTACTTTAAAACTTACTTCTGTGTGTTGTACTACTGGTTTTGGTTGCCAAATTATGTATCCAGGTAAGGATCTTTTTAACTTCTACATCAGCAACAAACCCAAGTCTCAGAAGAAAGTTCTCGAAATAACTCTTTCTCTGCTCTGTCTGTGCTATGTATGTCACTGCACTGTATTCCAGCATGGGATATATTCAGTCTGTTTTATCACATTTCTTGTAGTTACTGTTACATCTGTCAAATGTACTGTAAAATCTTGGCTTCATGCTAGCAATTTTCCAAGTTTTTATGGATGTATTAATTTGTTGCTTCTTTTAATTAAAACCACTGGCTCTTCACAGAAATATTCTTTCATACAAGCGCTTGTTTTTGCCTGCACATGTGAATGGGGGTAAATTGAGTCTCTCAGGGACTGGTCAGGTGTAGCTGTAGTTTATTCCCTGCTTTCTGATCTGCCAATGTGTCTTAACTCTAGGAAAGTTCAGTGTGGGAGTGGATACTTTTCTCCCTTCTTTTGTTTTCTGAGGAGACTCCTAAACCATATCAACTGCCTGTGCCTTTGACCATGTTCCTGGCTCTAGGACTGAAGTTTTATCACAGATTACCAAACAGCCTTTGCAAAATATTTCTTCTTTTGTGATACTTCTGATGTGTGGTGGGATGGGACAATAACAATTTATACCTAGTTTTAGAGGTGCAGTTAAAAAATTATCTTTTATTGCAACTGAATTGCAATGAAATGTGATCTTTAAATTCAGCCATCTTGTTAGCCAATGTGGCAAGTGTGGCTTTGGTCCAGGAAAAACACTATGAAATTATATCCTTGACAGATGCTTTAGCATAGTCAGAGTGACTAATCTTCACTTTAACTTAGCCTTATGCCAATACAGCTCCACTAATGATTATATAATTGTGGATATGAAGCAAGACTTATATTTAGAGAGAACTGAACCCACCTAAATGGTTTTTGTATATTTTCCATGCAGCTGAAGTTGTGACAAGTGGACTATTAGCTGTCATTGTACCCAGGGGAACACTGTGGTACATAGGAATTGGAGAGATCCTGAGGGTCTTGTCTGTGTTTGCATGTTTGGCTCCCCGTCTTCCTTCCCCTGGCTTTAATCATGTGAAACACATTGACCCCAGCCTATCCTCTGTGTAAATGAAACATCTAGAAAAATATGAAGATAGCGTATCTCTCAGAAAAGTAGTCTTCACATGAATTTTTCAATGTAAGCTTGTTTTGGGGTATTTCACTTTTTGCTTCATTCTCACTTCAAGTGTGGCAAGTGTTAATAACATCCTAAAAATAGTGTTCTGTAATTTGTCCCAGTTTCTTTAAATCTATTTTTGTCTCTTCAGGAAAATTTTCATGTTCTTTACCCTTTGACTGGTCTTGTTTTTAAATCTAATAACATCTCAATTCTTACTCTGAATTTTTTTGTGCTCTGTTTCTGTGAATCAAATTTCATTGCTCTTCTGGGTTGCATATAGGGGGAAGTGGTTACTGCTGCTGCTGCCGGATTTTAAACAGCATTTTGTACACTTGTAGCTAAGAAGTAGTATGAACTTAAATATAATTGGTTTTGCACTATCCTAGTTATAGTTATCAACCTGTAGCAGATGGGTAAATTCTCCACCTGTTCTTACTGCTGTATCCAGCTGTTTCAGTGATAATTATAATTTATCAATATGGGAATAAGCCACAGACAAACACAAAAATATAAAAGCCATTTTGGTCTGGATTAAGGGAAGAGTAAAGGAAATCAAAGATGCCCTTAAGTTCCAGTCAGGCCTTTTCCACTTGCAGTCTCTTTATATGGTCTGTGATACTGAAATCAAGACAGAGATTTAGCTTCTATTCCCGGTTTCTACAGGTATCCACTGTGACAGTAGGCAGCTGAGCTAAGCCAGCATTGCTGAGAACTATGAGTGTCTGAATGAAGTCAGTGCTTCTTCCCTCTATTTCCCAGTTCCTGTGTTATTGTGGCTTCTTGCAGCTCAGTAGAAGTATGATGTGATACCTGGTTCATCTCCATATCCCATCTCTATTTTCTCCATCTATGTTTCACACCAATCTCAAGTTTTGATATTGAAGGCATCAAAGAGGTCACTCTAGGGAGAATTTTTCTTTGTATTATCCAAATGTATGGGTCTTATGTGTGGAAATAAAACTTTTATGAGCCTGCCTAGGGCTCTGGGATAGTACCTATTCTCCTGCCTATTATCCTTTGTCTCCAACTCAGAACACAGTAAGTACTCTGTGTCTTTTTTCTTACATGGTACTAAAAAGTATCTCACCATTGCTGGATTGAATACATTCTTCTATAAATCATTCAGTTTAGAAAGACCAAGTAGCGGAAATACTGTGTGTTGCTTTGGAAGATGTGTGAAGAACATAGGCTTGCAATTGGAGCTTCAATTTATTGTTTTAACTGGAACTGCAGTAGCTAATGTCCATAAAATTCATCCAGATGTATTCAGTAATTCTAGCCTGCTTTCCTGAATTGTTATACATAACTGTTGGGGTCCCTCCCCCGCCGTGTAGCCCTGGGAGAGGGGCCCTGAGGGCACAGACACGGGGTTTCCCTGCCCCTGCTCAGCCTCGTTCCCATTGGTTGGTTTGTGTTCCCTGCGCGGGCAGAAGGACCCTTGGTCCCGTGACTGGAACAGTTCCTCGGCAGAGCTCCGGCCATGCGGCTGGAGAAATAAACATCTCTGAAACAGCTATCAAGAATCTGTCTATCCATATATATTTCCTTTCCACGGGACTCCTGGTTTGATATATGCGTGTTGCAGGATCCCCACTGCAACAAATGGTGGAGATTTGAGAGCAGAACGATCCCCGATCCCTAAGCGACTGATTTGTGTGAGTAAACCCTGGAAACTTTGGATTCCTCTTCTTGGTTTTGCTTTGCTATTCCATATCTAAACTATGGAGGAACCGTGGGAAGACTCTTGGCTCTCAGAGCCGCATATGGACATTTATCTTAAACTTAAAATGATTCTTGAACAACGATTTGTGAATTTTAGCTTGATTCAAGCTCAGAAAGAACTGAAACACTTCCTGGCATGGTTGTTTAAGAACTTTTTCTATGTTTCTTGGGATTTAATTCTTACGAAGGGCTTTTGGAAAACCGTTTGGACACAGTTAATACTGGAGTCAAAATATATGCCGATGGAAGAATATTTTCGTGAATATTATTTAGTTACTGAGACTGTTGAGCAATGTCAGCTGTGTCCTGGCGAAGGGAAGCCTGGCGCAGGGACCGTGCGGCCCAGGCCACGTGCACCGAGCGCTCTGCGAGCAGCAGCGAGGCAGTTCCCGCGCGCGGGCGGAGCCACGCGAGCCGCAATGTCGGTGGCGGAGCGAGGCGCGGCGGGACCCGGCGGTGCCCGAATGGCCCCGTGCAGCGCGTGGTGGAGCGAGCCCCGGGAACGCCCGACCGAGAGGGGCGGCGCGCGGGCGGTGGCGGGCGGCAGCGGCGGTGGAGCGGAGCCGCGCCCAGCCAAGACGCGCGCTGGAGCCGGGCGCGGGGGAGTCGTCGCTCGGGGGCCCGGCCGAGACGTGGGTGCAGCGCCCGGCAGCGGCAGCGAAGCTGCGACCAGAGGAGGCGACGCACGGAGAACTGAGCGGCACGGCCCGGCCCGGCCCGCTCAGCCCCGAACGCGACCCCGGGAAGAGCGCGCAGGCACGAGCAGCCCCGACAATTCCAACACGGGAGCGACCGAAGGAGACAGCAAAGACGCAGCGAGACAGAAAACAGCAGCCACTCAGAAAAAGGAAAAGATCATAGTAACTAAGACCTTAGGGATAGTAAAATGGTATAATGTTAAGCAAAATTATGGTTTTATAACAAGGTGTGACAGCCAGCAAGACATATTCGTGCATAGAACTGCTATTAAAAAGAATAACCCTGAAAAATGGATCCCAAGCTTGGGAGATGGAGAGGTGGTGGAATTTAATATTGTACTAGGGAGAAAAGGGTTACAAGCATCGCAGGTCACTGGGCCTGATGGTGTTCCTGTAAAAGGCAGTATATATGCAAAAAATCGTAGTCATGTTAGACAATATCTCCATTGTAAGCCCCCCCTACAGTTTCCCTTTCCTAATCCCACCTTTCCCTTTTACCCTATGTCCTATTACCCCCAGTGTATTCCCAATCCGTTTTTTCATCCATGGTTTCCCTCACAAAACCATGCTTTTGCCAATTGTTTCCCCAAAAATCCCTTTCCAATGCCGAGTGGGGGATGAAAAGGGGGAGGGAAGAAGTTAAACCCTCTCCTGCCTCAGTTTCCCCACAAAGCATGCTCAGAGAATTCTGTCTCCCTTCTGTCAGCCCTAAGATGTTCCAGAGAATCTGTTTGGACATTTAAAGGCTCAGGAGGGTGGCTTGTTTTGTCTTGAAACGGTTCTTGTTATGTTTATCCAGTTGTTTTCATTCTCCTTTTATTAAAATAAAACGGGTGAGGTGTTGGGGTCCCTCCCCCGCCGTGTAGCCCTGGGAGAGGGGCCCTGAGGGCACAGACACGGGGTTTCCCTGCCCCTGCTCAGCCTCGTTCCCATTGGTTGGTTTGTGTTCCCTGCGCGGGCAGAAGGACCCTTGGTCCCGTGACTGGGACAGTTCCTCGGCAGAGCCCCGGCCATGCGGCTGGGGAAATAAACATCTCTGAAACAGCTATCAAGAATCTGTCTGTCCGTATATATTTCCTTTCCACGGGACTCCTGGTTTGATATATGCGTGTTGCAGGATCCCCACTGCAACACATAACCTTAATACAAAACTTTAATATAATTTTGAAATAAGTAATGCATGCTTTAGTATAGGCTTGAAGGATATAGGTGTAAAAGTTCTTTTCATTATTAAATTGTAGATGGGAACCTTGTGTAGTTGAAGAAATCGTCAGTGTTATTTTACTTCAGTTTGCCTGTTTCCCTAAGGTCAGGTTATAAAGTTTCTCATAAGATTTGTCCTTTCATAGTAGAAAATAATCTGCTTTATTTTCCTGGAGGCAAAGCATTGCAGGAGAAGCTCCCTATCTGACATAGTAATCCCTGATTAAAAAGGTATGTCTAATAGCAACTGTCCAAAATTCAGGCATTATCTGACTCACACTGAGCCTCCCTTCACTGTGAGCACAGTTGTGAATTTCTCATGGAGCTGTCAATGGCATTTAAATAACTAATGCCACCTGGGATTGATTTTTGGGATTGACATAGAAAGAGCTGCGCAGATACAGATTGGTTATTGTATGCTTATGTACTCATGTACAAAATGGAAGGGGACAGTATTCTTCCTAAAATATTTTTAATTTGTATGCATTTATAATGACTCAAAAACCCTGTGAAAGGAACATTGATGCACTTAGTCTTCTGTTGTATACAGACTACAATGTACAGTGTTTCAATTAAAAAAAATGGGAAGACACTTGAGGCCAAATGGGCAGTAGTACTCACATCTTTGATAAGTAAAGTTACAAAATTCTATTTCTAGCCTATTTTGATGACAGAAATTTTGTTTTGAACTTAAGTGTGTGCATATGATGTCTGTATCTGAGGCTGTCATTCTGGGGGAGATAACAGCAAAGCAACCTCAATTCCTAGCAAAAGCAGTGCAGTTTGAACTACCTCTGTCTTATTTTTAGCAGCCAATCAGAGTAGGGTAATGAGAACTAAACCCAAATCTTAAAAATGCCCTTTATCCCACTGCTCCCTTCTTCCTAGGCTCAGCTTCACTCCACAGTTCTCTTTGTCTTTTCCCTAGTGACACAGAGGCATGGAGAATGGGAGTTGTGCTTAGTTTGTCACATATGGTCTCTGGCACTACATTCTCCTCCTGGGAAGAACTTCTCCCACCCTTCCCCTGCTCCAGCATGGGTCCCACATATTCTCACTTCTTCCTCTGGCTGCAGAGGCTCTGGCACAGTAATTTTTTCCATTCTTAAATATGCTATCCCAGAGTCTCTACCACTGCTGCTAGTGGGTTCAGCCTTGACCATCTGGGAACTGGCTGGTGTGGGTTCTGTCAGACATGGGGGAGGCTTCTGGTAGCTTCTTACAGAAGCTACTCCTATAGCCTCCCCCTTCTACCAAGACCTTGCCATGCAAACCCAATACATCCTGTTAGTGCTGCTGAGATCCTCCTTTATTTCACTTAATATCTTAACATTTCCTGACTTTAATGAGTTTGAGAAACCTAGTGATCTCCTAGAGATACTCATCAGCTTTGGTACGGATGATATGCAGATGGATATGCCATATACAACTTGGACTAAAAATTAATTTTTGCACCCTTTGGTGCCTTTGGTCTTGAACTCCTTCAGTGTGCAACCAAGTCTTTCCTAACAGATGAGGACTGTGAAAGAGCCTGAAGTATGCTGAGATGGGAGAGAGACAATGAAAATGGTGGTTAACAGAAGCAGTAAAGCGGGAAAGAATCTGGAATAAGAAGCAGCAGAAAGGAAAAAGGTGATGTGATTTCTGTGTGTACAGCAGGGATAAAACAACCCCAACAAACAAAACAGCCCTGCTCATGACTAACCTCTCACCTTGGCTACTATCAGGTATTTCAGAGTCGGGTCTAAGAAACTGAGATGATGTTTGCAGAATTCTTTGTGCATCAGGGACAGGTGAATTTTCTCAATTGCATGTGCTAGTGAAGAGTCTGTGGTTGAGCTAGCAGAGTTTGTATCTCACTGTGCACTTTGCTTTTATAATGAACAGAAAAGAAACATTAATATTTAGTGAGTGTAAAAATCTTCTTTAAAGCATGATAGTGTCCTCTGCTAGTGTATTAGCTAGATTATCTTTCTGAAATTTACTGAGTACCTGGGTGAGGCTATGTTCTGCATTTCATGAGGTGACCTTTTATTTCTGCTATTTTGATAAAGTGTAAATTAGAGTGCATAGCACTTCTCTTTTTTTTTTTCCTCCAGAATAAGCGGCAGGCAGCTTTGTAGTATGGGTACAAATGATTTTTGCCATGCAAAGAAAAAGAGGCCAGGAAAGAGAAGGAGGGAAGAGTGAGAGCAGCCTTATGCTGCATCCCTGGGGGCTGCTCCCTGCGTTGGAGAACAGGGATATGGAGGGGGAGAGGGGCACCAGCAGCAGCTGTGACTTCCCTGGGTTGTGGCCTAAGGTCACTGGCAGGAGCTCCACAGCCATGTTGCAGCTCCTGGCAGCCTTTTGCCAAAGGCAACTGTTTGTTTTGCCTGTGGAGCTGGGTGTGACTGTACTGCTGATCATTTTGTATCGGTGGTGTACCTGGGGCTACTCAGCTCCTTTTTAACCAATCCCAGCCCTATCAAAGGATCTGTCTTTTGGAGTCTTTAAAAATAAATAAGTTTCAGTGGTTGTAATCACCTGTTTGTGGGCAATTGTTGTCTGTTAGTTCCTTGTTTTGGAACCCAGAATGCTGACAGGAGTTTTCAGGTGCTGGGCTTCCTTGCCTTTAATATTGCAAACTGTGTTATCTGCACCTTTATAGCAGCTTTGGCATCAACTTTTTGGTTTTGCTACTGTAAGCTACACACTAGTGGGGAGAGATTGATCATTCTGATGGCCTTACTAATTTTCAGCTTTATTTTCTGGGTGTTTTAAAATTAATTTGAAGCCTGATAATGTTTATTTATTTTATTCTGCACCATCTTCAGGGATATTCTGGAACAGATTTAGAAATCTGTGATTTGCTTATCTTGACTTGCACCTTGCAAGCACTGCCCTTCCCCTTTTGAATAGTTTTGATATTTAAGCTCCCAGTTTTGGGTGATGCAGATTCCATGGGACATGAAAAGAATAGATTTGTCCTGGTATGTGCTGTGAATTTCATTTTACTTTGCATTCTCCATTTTACAAAGTTCTTCTGCAATGCCTGGCAGCCTTTCCAAGCTTTGATTAGAAGGGAAATGAATTAGTGTTTGATTGGGATATTTTGCAGTCTCAAGTTTCATTTGAATATATATTTTGTATTTGCAAATCTGAACAAAGCAGTATAAGTGAGCACAAAAATGTACAGTTTTATATTCCTTAAAAACTGCTAGATGTTCCCCTTTTTTTTTTTTTTTATTACATGTAGGTAATTAGATGGTGGATTGCCAAAAAAACATTTCTCACTGGATTATAATTATCTTCAGGAGTTAAATTTTGACTATGTGAAAGTGTAATATTTCTGACTTGACATTTAATAACATGATATGGACATGTATAAATCAGGTGGATATTAAATGATCAGCCATGGAGTGATTGATTATTGAGTAACATTATCTGCTGTTGGCTATAACAACTGAGTACAGTGATTTATACTGCACAGAGATATCTTCCTTGGCAGAAAATATCCAAGGTGCCATGCTGTTATATTTTCTTTTTCTTGAATTCTCTTAATCTGAACCATACAATTGGAGATAGAAGTTTTTCTATCATATCAATAATATAGATGTTATGATTTTAAATTTGAAGCATTTATCAAGTAAATAATTATTAGCACTTGCATAATAGATTGGGAAAGTGAGATGCTTGACATCAAGCAAGGATTGTAGCTGGAAGACTGAAATTTTATATGCTTGGGAATCAACAGTTCTCAAGGTACAGAAGTAATGAATATTTAATGGCTTGAAACCCCAGTAATACATTATATTCAAGTTTTATTTAAATATTATTTTTATCTGAGCTATTTTATCCCATGCCTTGCTCTTTTATTCATAAACATACTTCTGTAATTCTTTTGTTACAATTAATCTCTTTGTACAGTCTGTTCCCAGAAAAAAGTTATATATTTGACAGAATTTGTATTTGTTGAGATGTTTTAGATTGGGATTAGGCAATAAGTAGTACTGCTTTCAAGAGAATTAAAGCATCTCAGAATATTAATGGCATGACTTTTCTCCATAAACTTGTGGCAAATGAGATAATGAATCTAGATAATCACATAATAGATAATATTCTATGATTCCATGATTATCATCCTTCAGTACTGGTCATCAGATTCAGTCTAAGCCTAATAAATTATTGAAGGCAATACATGGTATGGGTCAGTCCAGTCCTAGACAGGATGAGGAGATACATATTTTAAAGTTGTTGCAGAGTTCTTTGGGATGAGGCAGTTGTGAGCAATTCCAGCATTGTTTCTATTGGAATTAAGAGAAGTTGTCATTTTCTATTAAATATCTATACATAGCTGTAAAAGTTTATAGCAAACGACATACTGGCTGCGCTTCTTAATTGGAATGGCAATAATGGTTGAGTTAAGGAAATATTTATGTGCTTTCTGCTCAGTTTTCACACTGAGCCTAATAGGTGTAGTTCAGAGGCTTCCCTAAAATCATGCACTGCTTGTTGAATACATTTCTGTCAGCACTTGAGAGTCTGAAAAAAAGAGAATGTTTTAATCTGTGAGTTTTGCCGTTAAACAACAAAACCCTCGCCCCAAAACAAGAAAAAGAAAGAAAAAAAAAAAAAAAAACCAAAAAAAACCCCAACAAAAAAACCCATCCCAGAACAAAACCAAAAAACCCTGCTTTTAAGGCAGGAGTCCTGCTCTGAGTGCAGTGGCTTGTCTGATAGTGATGCCTCTAACCAGGAGCCATGTTAAACAGTGCAAGATGGGAGAGAGTCCATTCCTATGGACTGCACAAGCTTTTGTATTCAAGAACATGCAGAACTCAGATGGTGGGTTTTAGCTGGCTAGAGCTAGGCTTGACTACTCCCTTTGAACACAAGATCAAAAAAGGAAAGATGATGAAATATGGTGTCATTAGTTTCACTAAAAGTCACTTGGGAAAGCATGCAACAATTCATTAAAAATGGGAATGAGAAAGATTTCCTACTTTTTGAATAGTTTATTTAATTAGTGAACATTTGGTAAACCTGTTCCACTAAAACCTGAATCAGTCTATCCTTTTGGTTGAGGCTTCATAGCTTTTTGCAATTGCTTTTCATGGTCTCAAAAGACTCCCCCACAAACACAAAGAATACAACCCAATCCAGAAGATTAAGTGGAAGAGTAATGTGAAAGAATGTCTTTTTTTTTTTTTTTTTCTTTTCTATTTTTTGTAGGAGTGCAGCTCAAAAACAGGGAAAACAAAACTGACTGAATATTTCTGTAGACACCTACCTCTTGCAGAGAAATAACAGTTCCAGTTGTGAAAACTGGCTCTATGAATAATTTCCTTGGATATTATAAGAGCTACCTTATTTACAGAATGACTTTCTAGATGACAGTTGTTAAAAGATTGATGACTTAAAACCAAAGAGTTTGATAAATAAATCAGCCTTGATTGAAAAAGAAACTTGAAATTGCATCAGGCAAATATCAAACCCCCAGATTGTTATCATTAGCATAAAATTGTTATAAATAGGTGAAATTAAACGAAATTAACTGCTCTTTAAAAAGACTTAAGAAAGTTGTAGTAGAGAATGCTGCATGTTTTCTTGTGTCAAGTAAAGAATTTCGTGAACTCCAGCATGATGTCTAAAGCTGTTGCAGTTGCACTTTTGTAGTCCCTTCTTCCTCTCTTCTCCTTACCCTTCCCAGCTCTAGGAATATTTGTTCTGGCTCAGAAAAACTTGTTCTGTCTCTCAGGACAGTAAGTGCCATGGCTGTGAGTTGGGCTCTTTAAGACTGGGGAAAGGGGAAAATAACTAGACAGAAGCTGATCAGTATCTTTTCCGCTATCCAATGTATGAAGTACTAATGAGGTTATTTAATTCCATATCTCACAATGAGTATGATAACCCTGAAAACCGATTAGGACCCCATTCTAACAGAAGATTCCTCAGCAATTTTATAAAGGAAGATCAAATCAATATCTTCATCACAATTATGTACGAATACAGTTTAGGGAGAGTGTCACTCCATGCAGAAAGAGCTGTAGTAACCAACAAGCAGAACTACTGCATTGCCTGGCATCCAGTAGGTATCTTTAGATACACTTCTGAAAGGATTAGTTAATTTTATTTTTAGTGGCCAGCAGACATAGATATTCATTTTGACCTCATAATTCTGAGGTTAATTTGTTTTAAAGTCGAGAAAGAAGATATTCTGGAATGAAAATGTTTGAAGTTGAAACTACTTTATAAAGAAATACGTGTTACTCATAGCAGTATACAGGATACTGAATATAGATTAAGGTTCTAATGTGGTAACAGAGTTTTGGCTTTTATTCTAATATGGCTTTTTTTTTTTCTAATTGGCTTTTATTTTAATATTAGTTTTTCTTCAGTGTACAGGTGCTGAGTTGAGGTAGGCAAACATTTCACTCTAGCAGCAGACGTGTTGTCCCATCAACCAATAATGTCTTTTATACAGAAGATGAAAAAATGCAGAAAAAAATTGCAATTATCAAGTAAAATTGCTTGAAATACTTGTAACAATGTGTTTGTAGCCATACATAGTTACTGTAAGTATACTTTAATAGATGTTTGTGCTCGTAGAGGAAGATGTGATAGG
Source organism: Corvus hawaiiensis (assembly GCF_020740725.1). Taxonomy (NCBI): domain Eukaryota; kingdom Metazoa; phylum Chordata; class Aves; order Passeriformes; family Corvidae; genus Corvus; species Corvus hawaiiensis. The sequence continues at coordinate 70,844,344 of NC_063216.1, read as the reverse complement.
AATGTATGTAGAAGAGGAAAGATGGAAAAATCTGTTAAATTTGTGAATTAAGGATAAAATTAATTGCTTAATTTCAGCTAAAATGTGACTATCATGTTAAACAAGAAAACTAGCTTAGAGTTGTCATCTTTTATCACACAATGTAATGAAACTTCAGCAAAAATCTGATATAAATAGCTTATAGGCCCTTCTTTAGTACAGATTAGCATATTCAAACCTCCTTTTTAACAGCATATAAACACAGAAGGTGTTCCATAGTAGAATAGCTATCTTAAAGTTTAGGTGTAATAGTAAAGGATCAGCTTTTCAGTGGTGTTGATTACCTCAACTGGCTTTCGAGTCTCTAAATAGTCTAAACTGTTCTTTGTGAAGAGGGTTTATAAGTGCCATTGTGGTGAAAATGCTGGAAAAAAAATTTCAACTTTGGTCTTTCTTTCCTCAGATTTTTTGTTGTTGCTGTTATTTTGTTTTTGGTTTGGTTTTCTTTTTATTTTTTTCAGAACAAGCCATTATTTTGTCTTTGTGTTTCAAAAGCTACTTTTAACCGGATGGATTTTTCTTAAAAAGAATTGCAATGCAAATATAATCTGAGAACTCCTAAAGTTTATTCAGCCTGACCACTGAAACACTGCTTTACTGATTGGAGTTATTCATATAAAGGAAGGAACAAGGGACTGTTTCATGTCATTTGAGAGTTTGGCACATGAAAGACTTTTAAGCAATTTCATACCCAGAGATAATTGCCATTTTTTTAAGACTGTTATCACATTAAATTCAATGTGACTTTGCATATTTTGTTTTTTAGTTCCCCATAGGATTTATAATAGTGTGTTGTAGCCTTTATAGTAGTACATCAGATCATAACTTTGAAGGTTTTGTTAAGACGTTCTTGAAAATTTTTTTTGGTTGTCAGTATGGTTGATGAAATATCCAGTGAACTGGCAGGTAGTTACATAAAGAGTGGTAAAATCTCTTAGGGTGAATGTAACAGTATATCTAATGTGACGTGCAGAAGAAGAAGCTGTGTTTTAACAAAAAATGATGCTTCAGAGTTCAATTTAAAGTTGTTTTTTTCTTGATTTAGATTTATTGCAAGTGAAAGATTATCCCAAGCAGTCACTTTTTCTCCTTTCTTCTGATGAACAAGAAAAGGCACTGGATAAAACAAAGCTTTTGATTTAGTGATACTCGTGGCTTTCAAAACTAGGAAGCCACAATTAATTTTTTAGGATCAAAGGAGAATATTTGGGACTTAGTCCCATTCCAAAAGAATGCGTAACATAGAAACCATACCATAATATAACACCCAATGGATAGCTAGACTCTGCTCTGCTGCCCTTTCAGTATATCCGTGCTTGAGTTTAGCTGTTACTAGCAGGGAGTTACTCATCCTAATTGTCCATAATCAGAAAAGAGATCAAAGTGGCAAAACCTGCATATCAGTTGGAAAAGGGAGAAAAGCAAATAGCTTCAGGGCGTATCAACTCATTCTGAGGTTTTATGTTAACTTGCACAAGGTTGTAGCTCTTTTCCATTACCTATGGATGCAATGAAGATGAAACCAATTTAGAGTTGCTTAACCATAATTACACCCACATAGAAATCACTTCTGCTTTTGCGTTTGTACCACAGTTCGAATCCATTAGTGAATGTGCTTAACAATAATTTACCAGGTCTTACGGCAGACAGAGAACTCCTGCTGAAGGAAAACAAATGACTGAGATAGAAAATTGACTGGTTTTTTTTGTAAATTGAAAAAAAAAAAAAAAAAGAAAAAGACTACAACCTAATTGACAGAACAAAGTTTGGATCTTAGCTAAACACCAGCCAGAACAAGTGTCTTGCCAAATGAAGAGATACTTCAAGAAAATGTGTGCCTTGGCTTTCAACCCTTATAGCAGGCTGGTTACTCTTTTTCTCTGTGTGTGTATTGTCTAAAGGCACAGAGTAAGGAAATCTGCAATTGGCAGGAAATCTTCACCTTTTTTTTTTTTTTTAAATTTTTATTTTTTATTCTTTTCCCTCCTCCTTCCCCCTCAGTCTTCTCTCTTCCTGGTATAGTAAATCTTGCTGGCCTGTCCTTTACAACATATGATCAGGTTTGGAGAACACCAAAGTCCAGCTTATTCTTTGTCTCTCTTGGGGGATTTAAAAGCTTACCTCTCCAGAGACTACATAAACCATCAGATTCTTCCGGAGTTCCGTGGTTGCTGAATTTTCATGGATGTGAATTTGGATTTGGGCACTATAGATTGGGACGGATAGGGTTTAAACACTTAGGTGAACTTCTGTATCTAAGCTGCATGCTTAACAGGACAAGAGCAAATCATTGGTTCTTTGGATCCCCTAATTATTTGCTGTCAGTGTTGAGTTATTTACAATTTATTCATCACAATACTGTTGTAAGTATTATATAGATTAGTATATGAGTGATATTATAATGTGCACAAAAACTGATACTAAGGATGAACACGTCAGATGTGTATAATCTGTGTTTTTACATGTGTTTACACATATAAGTTGTAAGTATTTGCCTCATTAATATTACTCTGATGTTACAATCAATATGAGAGGATGAAGAAAGGTTGTAACACCACAGCTTGCTGCAGCAGCACTTCCAGAAAGGAAACGCTCTCCATAGCCTGGAGGTGTGGTCTTGGGCAGGTCATTTAAGATTTAAATATGAATGTGACATGAATAGTAGGAAAAATGTGACAAGCTCATGCACCCCTTCTTAGCTGAGTGTCAGTGAGTATTTTGATTGGACTCTTGACTCTTGAAATTGTTTTTCTCTACAAGAGACAAACTCTAGGCAATGTAACCCCATACAGTCACTCAGCTTTGTGGTTAGAGAGGTTCTCTAAGTGTGTGTTTGAATCTGCTTGTACGTACAACAGAATTGAATCTGGGTCACCCATATCAAGTGTGCAAGTGTTTTAACCAGCAGTTATTACATAAAACTGAAGACTACAGATTATTTTTTTTTCTGTCTTGTGGTCTTACGTAAGAAAGCACAAAATACCACTGCAATTTCCACTGAGTTTTCCAACTTTCTCTGAAAGGCCTACTGGCTCAAGCCCTTCATGGGTTTAAATGGAGGATTGACTACTTCCTGGTTCCTTACTTGGCTTCAATAGAGATTAGCTGTGCAGATTCATATGCCAATACTGTTAAAACCAAGACTGTGGTGCCTGGGTATTGCTCCTAAAATGGGGGATTATGGCATGGCCTTTGGTAGTAATGTTTGTCACTGCTTTCCAGGCTGGGAGTTTCTAAGCTGAATATCTAAATTTATGTAATACTCAAATGATAGCTGTGCAGGTGGGTTTTACTGTTCTTTTGCTTTTGGGAAATAAGAAGTTGGGACACAAAAGATTTAAAGTTAGGGTACAAGCTACCATATAAACAGATAAATGTAGAAAAACTGTCTTAAAATGAATTAGGGCTTTTGACCTAATTTTCGGTAGTAGTTAAATTTAATCTCTATTTAATTGATGATTTCAGTTAAAGAATAGCAGAGCTAAAGCATTTTCCCTTCTATCAGTGTTAATGTCTTAGATCCTCAGTTGGCATCACTCCACAATTTTCTTGGACCTGAATCTATTACATCAAAGGAGGATCTCTTTTTCCCTTGGTGTTCAAAACCTGTCCTCATCCAAGATGAAGTTTCCCTGCTGTGTTCTCATTCCTTGTCTGCCTGTGCCCAAACTGTGTGTGCATTTAAAATTTAGGAAAACACTGTAGTGAGGTTCTCTACTTGTCCGAGGAAAAACCATGGAGACAAAAAATTAAGTGCAGTGTACTGCTGCTGTATGTGCATGTATGTATGTATATATATACACACACACAAACCCATGTACATGCACATACATGCAATATAGCCATCATATTATATAATTTATCATTTTAAAGAACATGTGGCAATGTGTACATAGTACATTCAAAGTGTGTTTTGTGTGCTAGCAAAAATGAACGAAAGAATAAATAAACATATAATCTTCATGGAGGCAGCAACCTCATTTTCCATAATACACTGCTATTTTTCCCTTTGGGAGACTGAAGGAAAAGAAAAGCTTAGATGTTAAATCATAGAAGAAAGCAGAATCAGCAACATTCTTAATAAACTGATAGGATGCAATCCTGAAAACAGCTGTTAATTCTAGAAATGGGAATTATGAGTCAAATTTAAATATAAAAATCTAGAGAAAGGATTTGTTAAAAATTAATATTAAATGCTTTTGAAACCAAATTTTTAAGGCATATTTTTCTAACTTATTGGAAAGAAATCTTGTTTCACTATACTTCAGTGAAAGAAAATACTGGTCACAGTATAAAAATTGGCATTGTTACTCTTATTAACCTTTTTTAGTAATTCTTCAAATAAAGAAAAAAATACAGAAATTTGCATGACTGTATTAAATAATCTATATTTAGGTCTATGTATGAAAGAGGGAGGCTGGGGATATAGCTACTAATTTTAGATATCAATTTATGTTCTTTCCAATTAATGTTGCAATAGGGTGTATGAATGTAACTCACAGGTAGTAAATACCAAAATAAGGAACCTTCACAAATGTCACATGACTGAGATCAGAGGAGTGTTCTGTGTTTATGTATATGTGTATATATGCAACATGCACATGTGTATGTGTGCAAACAATGTTTATATGTATTTGTGTGTACTCTACATGTGTATGTCTGGCAAAAACCTTCAGAAAAATCAAATTAATTGCTGCATATGAGGAAATTGTGTGCACACACAGACACAACACCAGGTTCTGCATGCTCCTATGTAGTCCAATGGATTATTTTTTCCTATGTTTTTATCTGAATCCTGACCTTGTTCAACACTGGGAAATAACACAGGCTTTCCTCTTGACAGCAGCAAATCAAAGAAAAGAGCATTTGGAAAACACCCAGCATATAAAGGTCATACAATATAACCAGCATTTATGTTTTTAGTATTATTTCTGTCAACGGGAGGTTAATATATCAGAAATATCTTATCCTTTTCCTCTTCTAAGATCCATCAAAGTAATCTGTTTCCTATCCAGTGGAATTCCTAGGGAAGGTATCTCATAGCCCTTTCACATGCCCGCACTGTGCTTGGATGAGCAGAGGCAGCTGGAAGTGATTAGAATAGACTGACATGTGAAATCACATGGGAAGGAATTCATCTCACTGAAGAAGAGGAATCAATGCTCTGTTCTGTAGGGGAAGAGGAGTTTAAGTACAAAAATGAGCAGATTTTCAAAGGGGCACATGGGAATTGAGCTACATGATTGCACTGATCCCATTTAATATTGCAAATCACATCCTACCCTCAGTAGATTATAAACAGACTGATAATCACAGATGATAGTTTCATAAGAGCATAGGAACCACCAAGCAGGAGTGAGGCAGTTGTTGCTTTATTCTAGTTGTCCCTACTAGCCCTCCCAAAACACAAAGTGATACCAGGCAAAAAGAAGAACATTAATAAATGCGTGTCTGTAAATGTTACATTTGTAAGGTGAAAGCTGACATTTCTCAGACATGCAAGGCTTGATTATTTCATTTTAAATGTGTGCATTATTAGAGATGGGTCAAATGAAAACCTTTCCCTCTTGAAAGGAAAAGAATGTTTGTTTTATCATAAGCGATATCCTTTAAAAAACCCAAACTTGTACTATATCTTCAATTTTTCTCCAGCTGAACATACTAATTTTATGTTTTGCCCTTTATCTTGTGATCTTGTTACTTAAGCCTCTCTTTGTAATTTCAATACCAGTACGATACATACAACGCTCGGGTTCGCTGAGGTACCTTGCCCAGTGTGTGTTCATCATCCTAGCATCAGTGTGATATTGTAACTGTCAGTAGATTCTCAGTGCAAAAGCAAGTTATTAGTCTAAGAATTTACTGTTTACAAACATACACACTGGGGAGAAAGGCATACATTTGGGATCTAGGCAGAGCTTTTCTTCTACTTTCATAAAGTAGGTGATTTTTTTTGTTTTTGAGTACTGAAAAATTAAATGAGACAAGTAATTATTGAATAGTGAGAATATTCACTTTTCTTTTCATCCCCCTAGAAAATTTTGAATTCATATTGGTTTAGGTCTTCATAATCATGAAAACCATGGATTAGATTCAGAGATTTTCTAATTTGTCACCCATCTGAGGTGATTTTCCTTGTTTTAATATTAGGTAATGTTCTGGCAGTGGTGCCTTCATAGGAGATAGGCAGTGTTGTCTATGCCCTAAAGTATCATGCTTGTCTGCCATCTAGAGCTGTTGACAAGTTGCCTTTTGAATGTCATTTCTCTGCATGACATTCTGGCAGTCACTTCCACCTGCAGGTGTCCTTCCTCTTGGTTGTTTAGCTCAAGCAAACCCAGCATCAAAATTGTGTACAATGGCTATTCTCGAAGGAAGCAGAGCCTTTTTGTTCTGCAACAGTAGTGAGAAAATGCCATTTCATGTAACAGCCATCAATAACAGGCTTATATAGCATATTATAAACTGGATAGATAATGTTAGAGATGAGTATGTTCACTCCACTAGCCACAGGTTCCTTGAGTTAAACTTTGATCTGGTTTTCCTACCTTTACTCTGCTATGAGAACTAAAATCTGCACATTTCAGATCAGGGAAGGAACCTGTGTGTTTCCCTTATTTAGCTTCGTGCATACTCAAAAGAAATGTACATGGTCATGCGTCCAGGTGGTAGAATTACTTATTAGAATTTTAAGTTATTGTAATGAAGCTTGATAATTTATTAAACAGGCAAAAATTAAGTATATTGTACATGAAACAGAGCCTGCAAGGTAAGCCTGTCATACAAGGCATTACAAGAGGAACTTTCACCCTTGGGGACAGCAGCCATTTGGTAACTGACTTAATTCCACGTGAAACTCTGATCACTCTTACTGTCTGAAGCTCAGATTAATCTCTTCAGCCTCTAGTCATTAAAAAGTTAAGCATGCTGCTGACATTATTCATTTGGGCTCTCTGCGTCAATTTAATGGAGAGATGTCATTTTTGCAGGAAGTCAGTCCATCTGCTTAGAGTGTCAGTTTTTGTCCATGGAAGTCAATTCCCCTGTTCACTCTAGTAATAATCATGATAACTGATGTGTTATAAAGCAAAAAATGCTCATGTGTTTAGAGGTAGGAACGTATCATGTGCTTGGAACAGCTGTTCCAGCCAAGAATGCAGCCAAAAACAGAGCAGAGCCCTTTGATGACTATTCTGAGCACATTGTCTCTCAGTCACTGAATGATGCTCTAGCAAAAAATGAATAAAAATGGAGTGAAAGTTAAATAGTAACAGGAAAACCTTTCTGAGTGGCAAAAAAGTAGTATTTTGACTCCGTTTCTTGAAGAGTTTTTTCTATCTGTTACGAACAGGGTGGCAGAAATTTTCAGACTAGAGCCCAGCCTTTGCTGAGAAAAACTAAAAGACCATAAGAGTCTCCTAGCAATCAGCTGGAAAAGGACAGCAGCACTTGCTTCTTTGCTATTGAGTCTCTTACTCCATCAAGAGTGACCTTGCTAGAAATCCCAATCACATTTTTGTAGGCTTTTATCTAACTTTTGAGAATAATTTTAAACAAGCATTTTAAATATTTAATTTCATCTATATGTATCTGCACACACACACATAAGGTAGGGAAAAGTGAAGTAACTCAGAAAATCATGGAGGTTGTAAGCACAAAAATTATTTTTCAAGTGATACTTTTCATTTTAAAGGTAGGAAACTTGTTTTCTACTTACCTATTATATGTGTGCTTGTGGGAGCGAAAGTTCTGTGTAGAGTTTTTCATAGTTCTCAAGATACTGGTAATTAATTTCCTGAAGAATTGGCTAAGGCAACGTCTGGCTGCTTTGTTTATGATTTAAGAATAGGACATAGTCATCCATTCTATATAAAATACTCTCTTTTTGGTTTTTAGCCTGTGTACAGGCAGATTATATGAACATGGAGGTGACGGTATTGAGCCAGACCAAGGTACACAGAGCAAAAAGTTCTGTTTCCATCAGCAACAGATACCAAAGGAGGAGTGAGAACAGGGGAAACATATATTATACTTTCCCCTGATACTTTCCTAGCTTCTACTTCTGTAGGCAGTGGTCCCTTAATAATATGTATGTAGGCTCTGCCAGCATCCCTTGAGTCCAGATTAAAGTTCTGTTTCTCAAATTCCCTTGAGGTTTTTCTGGCCTTTGCTTTTGTACCTGCTTTCAGCCCATGTTGCCAGTCTTCATGGTCTGTTTCTTCTCTTCATCTATTATATTTATTTTTACCATGTGGCTTCTTTCATTTTTATTTTGTAAAGGACTGTTTTCAGTCCTTTCAGCTAAACTGTTCATTTTTATAGTCAGAATTTTCCTAAAATTACAACTTTTTTGATTTTTTTTTTCCATTTGTAAGAGTACTATCAGTCAGAAATTACTGTTATGAAATGCGTTTTTTCCAATGGAATTGGTCATGTCAATAGGATTTTTATTTTTGAAATCAAAAATAAGAAAAGAGTGTATTGAAAGAATATTGAAAGCTGCAAAGTCAAGCACTTAAAAATTTGTTACGTAAGACTTTAGGTGACAAGTGTGGCTTTCATTTACACTTTCTTTCCTTCCCAAGTAAAGGATGTTTATTATGTAACAACTTTCTGTTTGGGTTTTTTTTTCCCACCCCACAGGACTAGTTATAATATTTTTTCTTTTTAATAAATTTTGGATATTTGACCCAGTTCATTATTTACTTTATATAGAAAAAAAATAATGCAGTGAACACAAACCTATCAGATTTTTCTTGCAGTATGACATAAAGATTAAAGCAAAAGCCTCAGCTAGGCTCATTAGAGAAATCAGACCTTCAGTGTTCAGTGTATTTCCTGTAAGATGGCATTTCAGAGCTCCCAAATGGATAAAAGGATGTAAGTCACATTCTAGTCTCAGTCTTAGAGTTTTAGACCCCATCCTTAAGTAGCCTTCATTGGTCTGTGAACTGAAATTCCTTCAGCTGCCAAGATAAGTCCAAAAGGTTTTATGTGAGAAAAAAAAAAATTGACCTAGGACAGTTATCTCTTATGCTAGGCTGTAATTAACTGTGCCCGTACCTGTGTTGTGCAGCAGAGCTCATCCACAGAGGAGCTTCTTTCCTTGCCATTAAAAATCTTTTACTCTCTAAAATGTAGTGGTGAAGTTTGCAGTATGTACAGAGACTGATCCCCTGCTTTGCCTCGGAATGGTTTGAGGGTGACCCAGGTCAAACCTACTCCAAAAACTGTTTAAGCAACCTCACAGGGTGAACAAGTGCAGTCCAGGGACAGTGCTCTGGACTGGTTTAATTTAGGCAATAGTAGCCATCTGTGGTGGTGTCTGTGAGGAGTCCCTTTATATATCCATTCTGAGATGATTTCGTGTTAGTTATAAACAGGTATCCTGAGAGGGGTGGCCCATAATGATTACACTGCACCCTGTGAGGGGAAGCCGTGCCCCAGTTCTAGGATGCATATTCAGTGCAAGGATTATGCTGCAGGTATGGTTCGTATAAATTTTTCATGGTGAAGTGTGACCTTTATTTTCTTGCCAGGAATCTCATGACTTTAATACAATAACCTGTGACAGATTGTTTGAACTGAAAAGCCCCGGAGCCCTGCTGTAGGTGAAAAGTGGATGCTCCTTACTTACGGTGAAGCATGTCAAACAAGGGAACAAAGACAGATCTTTAAAAAAAAAAAGACAACCAAAAAAGCAAAGCAAATAAAACAAAAAAAGGCAGCCTATGAACAAAAATAAGCAGCAAATCAGGGGTATAGACTTAGGAACTCATTTTGTTTAGACCCATATCACCATGCATTGTTTGGTGGATAAGTGGTTGTCTGGATGGTTGCAGCCAGAGAGTGGTAGGGTGGTCGATGACTCACTGCCTGGATGGGCATGTACACTCCCTGCCCAGAAAGCCAACCCCATGCTGAACCACATCGCCAGCAGCGTGGCCAGCAGGTGAGGAAGGGGATGCCGCCCCTCTACTCTGCTCTTGTGAGAGCCCGCCTTGGGTACTGCATCCAGCTCTGGGGTCCTCAGCACAGAAGGATGTGGACCTGCTGGAGCAAGTCCAGAGGAGGGACATGAAAATGATCAGCGGGATATAACAGCTCTCCTGTGATGACAGGCTGAGAGAGTTGGGGTTGTTCAGCCTGAAGAAGAGAAAGCTCTTATATGTGACTCTTACAAGGTGTCTTTTCAGTACCTAAAGGGGGTAGGGGTCATAGGGAATATGGGGACAAACATTTTAATACAGTCTGTTGTGGTAGGACAAAGGGTAATGGTTTTGAGCTTATAAAGGGTTTTATACTAAGGGGTAATGGATTTAAACTAAATCAACCCTCTTTTAAACTAAAAGAGCGTGCATTTAGACTAGGCACAAGGAAGCAAGTTTTTACAATGGGGGCAGTGAAACAACTGGAACAGATTGCCCAGAGAAGGACCCCAGCTCTGGATCCATTCAGGATCAGGTTGGATGGGGCACTGAGAAATGTGATCTAGTTCAAGGTGTCCTGCTCACTGCAGAGAGGGTGGGATGAGATGACCTTTTCCAACCCAAGTCATTCTGTGGTTCTATCTAAAGGTACCTGCTTTTAGTTGTTCTGAATTCATGCACATAATGAATGAGTTGAGTCCAGCACATTTGACTGTGCTACACATGCTACATTTGCACTCTTATCACCTCTGATGATGCTTTCTCTTTGCTTTCTCAGAGGTGTAAACAAAGGTGCAAGACAGCTGTCTGCTTTCTGCTAAATAGTAAATACTTGATACTGACTCAGCTTCACTGATTTATCAAGAGAACATCTTCAGTCTTTGCCTCTGCCCACCTGTTGTGTGGTTGTATGCAAGAAGCATTGTGGGCAGCTCACAGAGGAGATCTGTACAGGTCACCTCACAAATGAACACATCCTATTTTGTCAGATATAATGCTGTAATTAGCTGCTTCTACACTTTGTGTTCTTTGCACTCTCTGGTTATTTTCCTTAACAATTAGTCAGTGTTGTGAAAGCTTTAAAAGCAATGTATGTGTAGCTGACTAAAAAAGAATTAAAATAGGGCAAGATGTGTGTTTTCCTCTGGGAAAGGGGATGAAGCCACTTGAATGTAATTTTAGTAGTGGTAAAGCAGATGCATACCTCTGATTTCTAACTCAATACATAAAGAAATTGGATTCATAGCAGTTAAAGGAATCAAATGCTTTGGTTAAGTGCCCAGAATAAGTTACATAATACAGATATAAAATTGTGGTTAGATGTGGTAAGAAGGTGTCACTGCTGCCAAGAAGAGCTGATGAAGAACGTAATGGGAGTTGTGCAGGGATGGGACTAATGAGAAGGAGGCACCGCACTTCAGAGGTTGGAGAGGACTACAGAGGGGAGGGTTTGTTGCTCTGATGGGAATGGAGAGCTATAACCTCAGCATTGTATTTGATTAGAATGCTACATATTAAGAGGAATTGGAGGATCCTGGTTGTCTCATTAAATCTTCTGACACTGAAGTTTTGGCTCAGATTCTGGGGTTTTCTATAAATTATGCCTGGTAATTATGTTCCTGAGGGATTTAATGGCTGTTAGTTGTACTATGCTGTGTTTCGGCTGTCATGTCAGTACATTCTGAAGTACATCAGCACACTGCCTATTTTTGACTTGACAATAGGAGCATAGAAATTCACAATATCTTCTCCATTAAACAGAACATGTTCCCGGAGGGTGATCCCACCTAGTATTCTAGAGTCAGTTTCTTTTCATCTGCTATTTTTTTCTATTTTACATCCAGATCTCAGGGATCTCTTTTGAAATGTTTAATACTAAATTTTTAAGTAGCTTTGACAGTGTCCATGAAAAATGAGTTTCTCTGTAAAGAAGGGAAAATATTTAGGGTTGTGCTGGTCTGTGACACAGCAGAGACCTTATAAATCATGGCAAAATATGACTTTGGTCAAGAGAAAACATTTGGTGTGTCAGTCTGAGTATCTGTGGATGGACACAGCTCTCAAGACTATCAAGGAAGTTGTCTTGCCTTTTGTGGGGAGAGCTGCATACCTCACCTCTCTTCATAGTACCACACAGTGATACAGGTTGTAAGGCACCTTTGCCTGAACATTTAGAAGACAGTCTCACAAAGTCTTTTGCTTACAGTCACATAAAGGAGTTTTTACTCAATGTTTTTCTAGTATGTAGAGATAGAAGTACTTGATCATAGATATTGCTGGCCACTTCTCAAAAAGGTACCTGAGATTTAGCAATAACTTGCCAGCAAGTACTGCATGACAACCAAACCCCTGGAATTTCCCTGCGTTGTAGGAGCAATATATTCCTAATCACTAGACCACAAAGGGCATAGCTACAGGAACGTGTACAAACAGATACCAGCTGTGCTGTCTCATTTCCTGAGCTGTCCAGAGATAAGACACCTCCAGACTTGAAGCCAAGTATTTGTCTTAAGTGTTTCTCCAAGCCTGAGAAAGTTTGACCTCTTTCCCTGCTGGGACATACTGGGATAATGACGTGGCTCTGTACATCTGAACTGAAGCTATCTCATGCTCATCGCACAGGCAGCACAAGCATAAATCTGTTAGCCCCTTGTCATGCTATCTCAAACACTGCTATGTTTATTTAGACCTAATATATATTATCCTTGTTTTTCTGCTGCTTATGGCAAAGTGTTCCTGCTTCCTAAAGCCTAGAATTAGGTATTTGACTGTAGGATTTTAGGAAAACCTAGCTTGATCTGGTGCCTTCTTTAAGCACCTTTATCTTTTCCTGTGGGCTGCTGTGAATCTTGCACCTAAGATCCTGCTGTCATTTGCATGCAGCCCTGTGTGGCAGTAGCCTTGATTTTGCACCATGAAACTCCATTTCTGGAAAGACTCTTTCAGTAATTAACACTTCTTTGTTATTAATATCTTCCATTCAGTAAATAGATAATTTGTTTTGAACCCTGCTATCACTTTTCCTCTACTGATAAACACTTTCACTTGTGCTATAACCGAATAATGATTTCTTTGAAAGTGTGATTAAAGCATTGCCTTCTTCATAATCACACTTTATTTTATATGATAAACTTGATTCAATGAATAGCTAGCTGTCTAACCCACACAACAGTAATGAATATTTGTTTTTATAACTTTTTTTTCAGTAAAGGCAGAAACAATACCTCTTAAAAGTTCTGCATGTGAATGCATCAGGTTGGAAGACACTTCAAGAAGTTTTGCTGTCCACCCTCCTGCTTAGAGCAGGGTCAGTTCTCAGGTCAGACCAGATTATTCATGGCTTTATCTGGCCTTGTCTGGAAAACTGCCAAGGCCTGCACAACCTTTGGCTGCAGCTGATTGCATCTTAAAAAGAGAAATATCAGAGATTGAAAAAGGAATGAAAATAAATTTTATAAAGGAGAGGATTGGTAAAGCAGATGTTGTAAATCAGATGTCTTTTTATGCATTTCTTTATGATTACTTAAGTTCTTGACTATTTGAGTGTTTACTTCTTCTCATTCAGTGTTTCAAGTACACTAATTGGCACAGCTTATATTCTAAGATGTTAGGAAGCACTGAAGGTAAAACTGCATTGGGTTAAATTAATTTCCTGTTTCCTGGCCTTGAGAATCTGAAAATCAGTGAAAAGTTCCATCATGTGCTAGCCTGATGGGAGGGCAAAGTGGAGTGTAACCACCTGCCGATGTTATTTTGTGCAGTTTGGTTAGACTTGGTCTCAGTGTTTCTCTTACACCAGTCTTTACCAATGCATTCTTATATAACTTCTGTTTGCTCAAGTGCTGTCCAGAGAAAATGTGAAAATTGACACTTTTCTTATTCAGAACAACATGTGAGATGCTTGGAAGTCATACCAGTAAGCCGTATACACCTTTCAGAGGAGCACTTTCCTGTTGAGCTGCACTATTATCTATGCATCATTTCCACAGTCTGGCTCTGAGTTCTGAGGAAGTGTTAATGAGCTTGAGTCGTAGGAGAGCAATTGTCTGCTCTTCACGGGAAAGGAAATGGAGTCTTTGATCGTAATTGCAAATATAAATTGCCCATCCTAAAAGCTAAAATGTCAGAAAGCTTGTTTTAATTTATTTTGGAGCAACAGAGATGCTTCTTTGAGTCATGATCAAGGACAAAAATCTCTGCACTTTATTTGCTTATCTTAGTATGAAAGACTATATTACTGTGTGTGAATTAAACAGAGGGATCATAATGAAAATGATGCTCAGCCAACTCCATAAAATTTGGTAGCTAATAGATGATCTATTCCTTCCTTCCTTCCTTCCTTTCTGCTATCCATCCATCCATAAAGGGTAACAACAGGATCATGTTCTGATGATCTCTTCCTTATATAACTCCAAGAAAAATTGTCCATTTTCAGGGGTCATCTATTGTGGCCTAGCAAACAGTGATTTGACAGTATAGTGCTTACTTTATGGAGTAATTAATGAATTCTGTCATTAATCAGCTTTTCTTGCTGGTATTAGCTTTTTTGTGCATCTCTGATGTTTCTGGTATAGATATACTTTTAGGGGTATATTGAAAGGGAACATTTTATATCTTTCAAGTCAGATGTGCTTCTTGGTCTTGTACTTCCTTTTTGCAATTTACCAGATGGCATCAGATTTAAACTCATGTTGAGATTTTGTACTATGCTGAAGCATATAAGATTGATTAAATCCTTTGATACTCAATTCAAAATGAGGTTTTAGTTAAGTTTCTTGTTTAGAGCATTGCAAACAACCTGTTAAAATGTCTTGCAAGGTATGACTGTATGGGAAGGACATAACAATAATTGCAAATTTCTCTTTTGCTATATTTTTATGCATTCAAGCATGCAAAATATGGCCCTAAAGCATCTTCATTTTATTCATTTTAGATAAAAAATTCTAACTGGGAATTTACTACAATTTTTTTTGGTAGCAGGAGTAAAGGAAGTAAAATTAACTCCTGGAGCAGGTGCTATATGAATGTGATTAGTTAAAATCAGGGATTTGCCATACTGGTTGGTCAGGCTCTCTTCACATAGGCAGTTCCATTTTTCCCTGTCACTATCAGTGGTGAGAGGGAAGCAGAGTCTGCTTTATTGTCCCTGATTAGTATCAGTCTTAGAAAAGCCATGATCGCAGTATTTACGAGCAGTAGAAATCATCCTTGTCTATGAAAAATTGAAGTGCATGTCTAGGAAACTAGATAGCAGGAAAAAGAGCCTACAGGAGAGTGACTTTTGTAATTGTAAATGCTTTTGAATATGACTCTTTTCAGTATATATGTTTTTGTATATAACACATTTATTACCTTCTGTAATTCTAGTCACAAAAGTAGATTCAGGTATTATTCAAGCTTTGTGTAGACAATTTTTTTACAAATCACACCTAACTCTTCAAACGCTTCAGTGAAATGGGATTAAAAATAGGAATTGATGATTTGGAAAATGTAAAATTATCCTTAGAGAAGATTAAACAATTCAAGAGGAACTAGTACAAATGACAAGTTATAGTAGGAGTTTTTGATTTGTGAAGGAAGAGTATGCAAGGGTAGATACAGTTAAACTACATCTATAATGAAACTGTAGTCCTTAAAGATGCCATGGCTGAAAAAATAAGTGACCCTTAAAATGGAAATGATTTGGCCTCCACAATATACTGGATTTCAAATTCTTTACTTATTCGTGGTCCCACTGAAATTACTCACCAGTGTATCTTCTCACCAGCTGTAAATAGAAAGAACCATCTTGACCAGAGTGAAATAAAACTGTGTGTAATTTCCTATGAGGATATTTGTTCTAAAATTTTGGATGTAAAAGTTTTGGGTTTGGAGGTGCTTATGACAACTTTGAAAGCCACTTTGAAAAATAAACAGTTCCACAACAATATAAATTCAGTTTAAGAAACTAAAACATTTCTGAATTAGTTTATATATTCAGCAGTTGAATCCTACGTGGACTACTAAATCTTTTTTATGTCAATTTAATGCTAGTCTTTCAAGACGTTATTAAAATTTAAAAAATTAAAGTCTTTCAAACTTCTTGAGTTCTGTTAGCATAGCTTTCTTAGTCCTCTTGCACTTTGTCTAGATACACTGTGAAGTGAAAAATTGACTGCTGCTAGGGCCTGTTCGCTTGCTCTCTCTTTAATCAGTTATACCTGTGTGACATGAACAAAAAGTAGATGCAAAGTGCTGTCAAATCAGTCTGTTTTTCCAAATATGCTTCCAATTTTTACATGGCATAAAGCAGGAGAGTCTGGTCTATTATTAACATCTTTTACTCATGAGTTCTTGTGTCTGCTTGCTGGAAACACTGGTTCCTCCACAGAATGTCTTGTTTTTTACTGCATATTTTGGTCTCGCATGGGGCTTTGATTTAGTTTTCATCATTCAGGAGCTTTCAGAATACTTACCTGACTAAAGTTTGTAATATATAATTATAGATATTTGCAAGAGAAGAGATTCAGGATAGCATTATTTTTAAGGTTGTAATTAATGGGCTAATCTCTCATCCTTTCATCAAGAAGGAGAATTTGCTACAAGTGAATCTCTAAATCCCGAATATGTTGTAATCCACTGAGCAACTTGAGTGTCTAGACCAATGATACTGTCAGTCTCTTAGAATTCTATGAGTGATCTGAAATATGTGAAAATTGAAGTGTTGGGGTTTTTTTGTTTGTTTTCCTTTTTTTTTTTTTTTTTTTTTTTTTTTTTTTTTTTTTTTTTAATTTCAATAAATATTTTAGTACAAAATAGATCAGGGACTCCAGAACAGTTCCTTCTATGACTTATGTTCTATAAGAGGCCAGTTGGTCTTGCAATCCATAAGCCATTATAGATCTTTCTAAAATACAAAACCCAAAAATCGCTGTTTAGGAGATTTTCATCCTCTGCACGTCTATAAACAAAAAAGCCAAAACTGGTGGGGTTTCTGTTTATTTTATTCTGTGTATTCTGTGGCCCTGTAATAATGTGTTGCAAAAACACTTGATGATGGCTCAACTATTTTTGGGCTACCATGTCCAAATTTACATCAGAAATATCTGGGTCAGAAACACATATCCTAGGTAAGACTCTACTGACTTTTTTATAAGATGGTTGTCTTCTTCAGCTGTATGGATTCAGAAATAAGTATGTTAAGCATGTCACAATGAAACTCACCACTTAAAATCATCAGATAAATTGTATTGAACGAAACCTCAGATTCTCACTTAGTGCAACCTCTGCTTAAAGCACAGTCAGCCTTGAAATCAGACCAGGTTATTAAAGGCTTTTTCCAGTTGGTCTGGAACACCTTCAAACATACACTGTCTTTCTGGGCAATCTGTGCCACTCCCTGGTAGTCTTGAGGAAAAAAGTTTCTCTCTACATCCATTCTGAACTTTTCCCTTTTCAACCTATGCCTCTTGCTCCTCACTGTCTCACCAGGCCTTGCTGTGAGGAGCCTGGAAACACCTTCCCAATAATCTCCCTATAGCTATTGGGGGATTGCTGTTTGCTTCCCCAGAAGCAGCCTCTGCTCCAGGTGGAACAAGCCCTGTCCCCCAGCTGTTTGTCACTGGTCAGCACTGATTTGCTTGTAGACTCTACTGAAGGGAAGGGAGAAGATTCTAAAGTATATATTTGTGAATGCGTAGGTGAGGAACCTCATCAGATTACATGAGTAGAAATGAGTGGGGAACTTGGTTCAGCATAAAGAAAGAAGGGCTATTAGTGACTGAGGTACAGTAGAATTCATGTTGGGCTTCCTATGCAGAATCACAGAAACACAGAACCGTTTAGTCTGGAAAAGACCTCTGAGCTCATGGAAACCAACTGTTACCTCATCACTGCCAAGTTCTCCACTAACCCGTGTCCCCAGCTGCCATATCTACTGTCTTTTCAATAATTTCCAGGGATAGTGACTCAATCACTTCCCTGTACAACCTGTTCCAATGCTTGAACACGCTTTTCCTGAATAAATTTTTTGTAATATCCAATACCCTGGTGTAACTTGAGGCCATTTCCTCTTGTCCTGGCACTTCTTACAGAGAAGATAGGATCAACCCCCACCTTGCTACAACCTCCCTTCTGGTTGTTGTGCTACATGTAGAGGAAGTTTGGTTCATAAACTTCAGTACAAATTTGCAAAATTGTTCATAAAGTAGCCCCACCAAAGCACAAATCTCTAGCCTTTGAAAGCCCATTGATATTAATAATGGAAGATGTGTTTATGTGACTGGAGTATTTTGAAGGAAAGTTAATAGTTTTATGAAATTTCACTTTAAAACTTAAGTTGTATTTTTGCCTGTTCATTTTGATATGTGCTGTAAACTCTAGCTTATTAATTTTCTGTATTACTGTTCTGAAATATTTTCAGAACAGCTGTTGCATAGTCTTCTGTAGTCTTTACCTGGATTTTTTTTGATTTTGATTGTTTTTTGGCTTAGATTCCTTCAGAATAATTTTTTGACAAAAATAGCATATCCTCTGCTCAGAGATCCCCCCAGAAGATTCTCTTTAGAACTAATTATAGCTGTCTTTAAAATCTCCTGGCTTCTACTGCCCAAAAGTAGCTTTTTACTGAAAGATAATAGTCTACGCAAAATGCTCAGCTTCTTTTTACTGCAGAACAGTAACATGATGTGACATTTCTGCACTGTATTATTATCAAGCTCTGAAAACTTACTAAATCATGTTCCAAATGATCAATGGATTTATCCTTTGCAAGCTAAAGTGCTCATCATTCATGGCACTCCTCCTTTGTTCCGGTGGAATAGAGGACAGTTCTAATGCATCTTGGCAGGTCCTCATTTTCTTTATTTCTTTGAACATGAACTTTATTCTTCCATAAGAAATTGGATAAGTGGACATTAGGTAACAGCCAGATAGGTTTGTTTTTTTTTTCTTTTCTCAGAAATGAAGATAATCTTTTTTGAGGCAGAGTACAGTCAACCTCAGACATTCCATTTATTCAGAGAGTTTCTTCAATACAACTCCATGATTTTGGGAATTACATAAAACTGAAAATAACAGAAATGAAATTTCCATCATGGGGAATGGAGAAAACAATCAGATGTTGGACTCGGTCCACGCTGTAAGTAGTTCAAGCCAGTGTATTTCTGTGTCAATTCTTAACATGTACAACAAGGGAAAAGTGGTTGCTGCACTCGCTTGCTGAAAACCACATTCAGATTTACTCACCGGCAGGAATTTAGAACAGATGATGATGGGAAGAGGCAAAGTTTTGATCCCTCACTGTGATCCATGGATAACCTTAACCTTTTGGGTTTACCGAAGTAACTTCAGAAAATATTTAATGTAACAATTAGCCCCATACAAGCAGTCTAGTGCTCAAGTATTAATGTATGGCAGTTTTCATGTTATAAATTATGGAAGTGGTACTCCCCAGTTTTTTAAAACCTAAACATAAAAATGCACTTGGTTTTGTTCACAATTCAGCAGTCCAGAATTTCCCTAACTGTAAGGATATGTCAGCATGCTGTAGGAAAAAAGGAAAATCCATCCTGCTGCAAAAGCCAAATGAAACAATATAAAATGAAAAATATATAGAATAGCAGACAGAATAGCTGTGTCTAATTCTGGAACAAAGTATTTAACGTCAAAAAAGAATTGGTATATAAGGATTTATATTAGGGAATGTATAAGTAGGCAACATACCTTAAGAATCATAAGTTCGTATTATTTTGTTTGCAGTCTTATGGTTTCAGGATTTGGGTTTTTTTATATGATGAAGTGAAAATAAAACCTTTCCCAGTGTTGGTATAAAACACAAATATATGGGAATTTCTGTTTTCACTTGAAATTATGAGATATCCTTCAGATCTTAGAATGCACTGTGTAAAAGATGAAGGGAAGAAAAAGCTCATGGTTCCATTTAAAACAGCTCATAATACTATAAGTTGCCAAAAACAAAACAAAAGACAAACCAAAGCAAAACAAACAAAAAAAACCCCAACAAAGCCAGAAAACCCAACCAACACTTTTTCACCATATTTTCCTTTCCGCATTATTTCCTTTGTTTCTCCGTCTCAAGCTTTGTTCTCCTGTCACTAGTGCTGAGATGTTTAACTTGAAGTGCACTATTTCTGGATTTTATAAGTCTGGTGGAAAGAGCTCATGTCTTAGAAATCATTCTTTCCTGTGTATCATTTGCAATCTGAAACAGGCTAAGTTTTCATTTTAATATTGCCATAGGTACTCTCTTTCATAAGTGTACACATATTTTTGAAATGAGATGGAATTCTGGTAAACTGAGCTGTTTAGTGACTGTGTTCGCAAGGGGCTTTTGCAGCTGAGGGAGAGCTGTTCAGTGCATTCACTGTGGAGTTTAACAAGCAATTGCTTCCTCAAGTAGACATCTGCACTTGGTGAGATGGATAGTGCTTTATATTTTATTGGCTGTATTGACCAGGGGCTTGGTTCAGTTGCCTGAGCAGTGACACCCAGTACCCGATGCCTGTGGGTGTTTTCCCTACCTTCTGGCTGACCCTCCATGCAGATATCTCAGGGCATATCTGGTGGCACTCGTTTAACACTGATTGTCCTCTGCTGATACCTGTTTTAGACCACTAAGATCTAGGTCTTTCACTGAAGTAGAAATGTAAATAGCAGTCTGAGGTATAGACACCTGCTTTGTTCCATCTGCAGTTAGATGAGATGAAGGGAGTTTCTGTAATTCTTTGCACGTGTCAAGCTTTGTTTTGTTCAGCAGCAAAGCAGTATGCACACAAAATAGTGGTTTTGCTTATTTCGGTTAGCTCAGATCCTGCAAAGGAAGAACTAAAGTGCAGCCCACCAGAGATAAAACGTATTTTATGTAAGTTTGAATAAAACTAGTAGCACTTGAAATATTAAAATACATACTTTTTATTTACAGATGGGAATGCAATTAGCCTTGTTTTGACATTTAAGTCATGTGTGATGTAGGAATTGCCATCCACATTATAGTAAAGGTGCACAATATCAGTCATACCTCAGCATTTCATTATTAGGGATTTGTGTGTGGAATTCTGGAGGTAGGAAATACTTCCTACATAGATTACAAAGCCAAATTTGCAATATCCATGGTTTGAGAAGAGGTGGTCACTGAACAGGTGCAATTACAGAGACAACTTCTTTGTCGCTGGTGACTCGGAGAACCAAAACCACTGGTGGATAGATTGCAGATTCTGGGGTCCACGATGGCCCACCATGCTGGCCCTGCTGTGCAGATGCCTTTGAGGATTAGAGAGGGATTTCTAGAATAAAAATGCAACAATTACAGTTCACATGCATAATGAGCAGAGTTTTGCATCTGCAGAGTGATATTTCCATTTTAGTGATAATCTTAGTACTCTGGATTTAGTATTTTGTTACTAATTCTGTGTTATTTTGTTATTGATATGTTTGGTTAATTCCTTTTTCTAAGTGGAAGTATTGGACAGACAAATCAGTACATTTACTTACCGTAAATAAATATTTATTACTTATATATTAATATTTATTATTTATGGATGCAATACATGGTTAGATTTAAGCTAGTTCTTTTTTTTTTTCTTCATTCTATTTATTCTATCTCATTCTATTTTAGAACTTAGAAGAACAGAATTAAGTCAACCATTCTAGAGATTTCAAAATATGGTGATAGATCTTAATAAATGCTAGTCAGGGTATAAACAAAGTAACATATTTTATGGAGGAATAAATATATTTTCTAACCTGCAAAATATTTAATAATAATTGATCAGTTAATATGCAGTAATGGCTTTCAGAGGTTCTAAAAGACATAAATATTTTTGATATTTAAATCTCACATTTAATTTGCAATTTGTTTAGATATTTAACTGAATTTGGTTTTCTTTTAGAAATATGAAATCAGTAAATACTTTTCCTGTCTGAAAGAGATGACTTGGAGGTAAAGCCCAAGAGATCTCATGATTACTTAAAGATCCCACGCTTAAGTCATCCCTAGTGGTGAGAAGGAAGTGTTCATGAGAAAGTATTTTTTCAGCAAACTGGAATTTAATAATCTAATGTTTAGAGGTTGAGGCTGATTTCAGTTGGCATAACTGTAGATTCAGCATAAATAACCCATCTCACATAAACTGTCTTTGCAAAATGTGTACACATATCTATGTGAGACGTTACATCAGGTTGCTTATTTTTTCTTATATAAAATCACTGGCATATTATTTTTGTCTAGTGGTAGCCAATTTCTGAATATATTAGTAATTTCTCACATCTTGTGATTTTATTACTCAAGTATGCTTCAACATCTGAATAAATACATAATTTTGAAAAGCGTAAGGTGTTTTTCCATGAACATATAAATGTTCAAGTCTAATAAAAAATCACAGACTTTTAAGTGCTCTCAGTACAGAATTTAGAATAAATATGAGACAGAAATAATAATAAATAATAAATTAATGAGACCTTGTTATGCTCTTGAAGGTAGTATGAGGGGGAGGGTCGGTTTTAGGCATGACAGAAGTAGACAATAGCTTAAAGTATAAAAAAATGTTGGTGTTATGCAAGAGAGATTTCTACTCCAAGAGAAGTGTCTGAAGTGCTAAGCCTGGCTCAGAGGCAGCCACATAATGTCACTTACAAATCCATTCAGCAGCTGTGGGACTGAGCAAGCCCCTTAGCTCAGTCGCAGGTAGAAGGGTCTCACTGCTGAGGTGTCCAGCCCTATTTCGCCCCCACTGTTTAGCAGAGAAACCCATAAACAAAAGTGCAGAGTGGAGTGTGTGGGATCCAGAGAAGTTGCTCAGTCTTGGCATCCAAAAACTTATAGGGGAAGATGAGAGATCGGGTTAACAGCTCTGCTGTGACAATGCACTGGAAAGTTACCCTTGCTCTGGGGATCCAGGGAAGTCTTGTTCCTTCAAGATGGCTCTAGGTGCACTTGAAAAGTCAACTAGAAATGTTCTGGAGTATAAATAGCGATATTATAATAATCTTAAGAAGTGGACTATTGGAATCCTTCAAACAGTAATTAAAAGTTGTTTATATCTTGGGGGAAGGATGAGGAGCCAGTTACACTTTTATAATGCAACTGCAGGGAAGACAAATGGAATATGAGCTTGCCTCAGCAATGTAACAGAAGGGAAAAAAAAAAGACATTAAATATATTACTATTTTGAAATAGCACAGGTTCCTGTGTTTAATCTTTCACTGTCCAAAGCCAAGATAATTTCCAAGCTTTCCTTGAGTATTATTAATTGTTAATTTGATTGCAAAACTTTTTACTGTTGAATTACGTACATATAAATCAACAGCAACAGGACATGTTGGCTGCAGGTTACAGCTCCTACGGTTGTATTTCAAGGGGGTGTCAGAATCCTTTTCCCCACCCTTGTCCTGGAAGCAAAATTGTAGTTTACCCTTGATGAGCTATTTTACTGGGTGATTACACAGAATATTAAAGAAATTTTATGAGTAAGAGTTTAATTCAGGTTTTGAAGATATTCAGCAGTTCATTTAGGGGTTCAGGATCTGTTCAAAAGTCAGTGTCAGTCTCTGATGCTTACTTGTGATTCACAAACATCTGACACCATGTATGCACTCAGTGAATATATGGTCTTCAGATTTTGAGTATTTCATTCAAATAGCATAGTGATTTAAATAATAAACCACTCTACAGCAATCATGACATCCTGAAATAACAATTCATGCTAAATTAAGCAAAGAAAAGTGGCAACAGCTGACAAATGTCTCTTTCAGGAAGACTGGAGTTGTGTTGTTCTTTTAGTGCTGATTTTCAGTTTGTTTGCCTTTCTTCAAAGTGCTGTTAATATTTTTAAGAGATGAGTGTGGTCAACTATATCCCTTCCTGTCATACTTAGTGAAAATATCTACTTTTTTTCTGGTAATAGCAAGCTAGCTAGCTAGTTAATTATTCTAAAACCACTTTAGTTTTATGAGATCCCTGTGTATCTAATACAGTATTAACATTTACCTGAGTTCTTCTGTGATTCCTAATGATAAAATAACCAGGACCTCTGGAGCACACCAATTTTATAAATTCCAGTTAGTTTTCAAAAATTAACGAAACCCCAAAGTGGTCATTTAGATTACAAAGAACTGTTTTTCTATTCTGTTTTTAAATTTGTGTTTCCTTCAGACTGTTACTTTAAGGGTAATGAAACTGTTTTTGTGAAATCAGTGAACCACTTTATCATGATTTTTCTCTTAATCTAACAATTTTTATGATACTATATGGTAGTTGTAGATATCTCCAGAGAGAGGTATGTTCCTCTACTTACAGAATTAGGATAAAAATAAAATTGGAGACTATTGTGCATCAAAATACTGCACAAATTGTTGTCTTTGAAAAGAATGGAGAGGACAAAGGAATAGCAGTCTAAGAATTCTGTGTTTTATTTTGTATCCAAGAACAATTCTATTTGCATTACTGAGTACTTACCACATTGTGGAGAAGTCTTAGACATTTGTAACCTACTTGAAGGTATCATTCTTATCTACTCTCCCTAAAGAGAGAAATCTGGTGGTGCATTATCAAAACATATGCTATAAAAGAGATTATTTCACCAATGATCTCAATAGGAGAAAAAGACAATGCTGCATTAGATTTATTTTCAAATTTAAAGATTTAAGTCCGAGGGGATTGTTATAAAGACACAGAACTAGCCTCCAACACAGTATAGATAACCAATATCCTCTGGTAACTTTTTTTTTTTTGTCAAGCTCAGAATAGCAACTAGGGAAATAAATTTTAAGTACAACTGTAACTAAAATGGTCTTCACACTTTTCCACCCCATCTGTCCAGTTGAAGGAATAAAGGAAGATCTGATAGACCTCTGGGTTGTTTTTTAAAAAAATCTGATTTATTTCCTTGACATAGAAAAAGCTTCCCTGATAGAATCCTGGCTGTCTTCTCCAAATTTATAATGTACAAATTGTGAGGAGGAGCAGCATAGCATAAATGGATCTTGTTTCCAGAAATGGTATGTACATATGCAGACAAGTGTCCTTAATAAATGGAGGTTATATTTTACATAGAAAAAGGAGGAGGAAGGTCAGAAGGTCAGAATATTTGCTGCTGTAGCTCTGAAAACGTGAATTTCCCATTACTGCTAAAAGGCTGAAGGTGCTGGACTGAGTTGGCAGTGCAGGCTGTCAGCACATGTGTGGGTTTGTCTTGGCATGATTTCAGATTGCTTTAAGTGAAGCTGGGTGACTTTTGCCTCCCCTTCGCGTGAGCAGAAGCTCTGTGAACACCATGAATAAGGTAAAGGTCTGTCTGATCTGGGGCAGCACTGCTGTGCAAGTAACAGCCCTTGGTGTCAACTGAGGCCAGGCAGGGAAACGATCAGACTTCAGCAGAGAACCAGTGAGAAGGAGGCAGAGTGTTAAAAGTAGACATATAAATAGAGCTCCAAGTATACCACAGGATAGAAAAGGAAGGAACTCCCACAGCTGTGAACATCATACTCCCAGCAAGGATCTCAGGTTGTTCACAACCTGTTCTACTTACCCCTCTTTCTGTTTGAGGAAGACTGGAGGTCTCGACCCTAGGAAAAAGAGGAATTTCGGGTAGACAAATACGTCAAATGAAATTAGTAGATCCTACAAGAGTTTGATATAGCTATGATTAATGGGTTTTGTTGTGTTAATCAGATAATTTGGATGATGTGACTGTTTAAACTAACAGTGAATTTTTATATCTTTATATATAGTTTCTTTCCATTTGTCCATAATAAAATTTTGAGTAAAATGCTATGTTCCATTTTTTTGACTTTGAGCAAAGGGAAGGGGACAGTAATGTGGTAAACAGTCACAGAGAATCATTTGGGAATAGCCCAATAAACCACTAACAAAGGCAGACTGAAATGCCTAGAGAAATCAGAGGGTTTCCTCCTCTTGTATGGCTGTGGCTGGTACAGTCTGCTGGATTTGGATATAGAAGGCTCAGGGGAGTCTAGAATCAGGTTTCTAATCCTCTGCTAAGTGCTTTAATCCCTTTGATGTGCAAAATACCACTGCATCTACCACTGCTTCCTCCTCTGGGAGGTGAATGGTTATCCACCAGCTGCAGGCACTGTGGTGCTCCAGGTGGAGAGCAGAAGATTGGCTGCCCAAGGACAAGCTTCTGAACATTTCACGTGACAATGGATAACCACAGAGGGAACTTCCAGGCAACCAGATATAATATCAAGAAAGTCTAAGCCCTGCCAGAGATGGCCACCGGGTGAGATATGGGTTGAATTGCTTTCCACCCTGCTCTGTCACTGTATTTTTAGTGGAATGGATTGCCCACAATCATTGCTGTGGACTAGGAATTGTGCTGTGAAGCCAGTTGAACTGGTTGGAGCATTTAGTTGTATTGCAGGGGTTTGTGATCATGGAGCTCGTAGTCCTTCTGTTCACATACCCCTCTGGAATGAAGAAAAGCTGTGACTGCTAGATCACTGGGAGAAGTTTGTTGATGCACATCACCAGAGATAACTAAAATCTTAAAACTGTAACAGTGTTAAAGACAAGAAAATGTTCTTGTTCATATTGTTGCAGCATCTGTAGTGTGGAACAATGGAAACAGATATACTTTTAAAAGCAAGCAATAAATATTCAATTCCACTAAAATATGGGAAAGTACTCAATATGGAGTTGAGTATTTTCAGGAGCTGTGAAATGCTTACAAAATTCACATGATTATAGAACAGCACTAGCTCTCAAATAGTAAAATCTTCAGAGCAGCTTAAGTTATTTGCCCTGGTTAAATGAAATCTTCTAAGACAGAAAATGCCTCTCTTTAAGCAGGACTCTGAATGAAAATACGTTTGCTAGTTGTCACAAGCCAGTGAGTAAGCTCATTTACCAGGCCAAATTGTCACCTTGAAAACTGAGACAAGAAATGTAATCCTGTAGTGTGCCCAGCATGAGTGGACACCACAGGGCATGACTACAACACAGTCAGAGGCAATGCACTGGATACCCCTGAATGACCAGCTATCACAAGGTGCAGTGGTAAACAACAGTATTACATAATACCTGGCATGACTGATCCTAGCTCTAAGGATAGTTCACATGGTGCTCACTCAGGTATCAGTTTCAGGTTGCTTCATAAGGAGTCAGCACGTGTTCGTTTTCATGACATACATATGACCTTAACCACAAACCCTGCTGTTGCAGCCATCTGGAAAGTTGTTACAGTGCAGATACTGCAACACGCGTATCAATCAACAAGGCCCGTGGAAAAGAAATATCTATGGACCGATTCTTGATAGATGTTTCAGAGGGATGTTTATTTCTCCAGCCGCATGGCTGGAGCTCTGCTGAGGAACTGCTCAATCACGGGACCCAAGGGTCCTTGCCCGCTCGGGGGAACACAAAACAACCAATGGGGAACGAGGCTGACCAGGGGCAGGGAAAACCCCGTGTCTTTCCCCTCAGGGCCCCTCTCCCAGGACCACATGGCAGGGGGAGGGCCGCAAAGTTGTGCCATTTGACAACAGGTGGAAGTGTTCATAATCATAGAATCATAGAATAGTGTGGGCTGGAAAGGACCTTTAAAGGTCATCTAGTCTGCTATAAGGTCTCCCTGGAGCTTTTCTTCTCCAGACTGAGCAACTCCAACTCTCTCATCCTTTCTTCATAGGAGAGCTGCTCCAGCCCTCTGTGATCATTTTTGCAGTCCTACACAGGACTGGCTGCAGTGGGTCCATGTATTTCCTTTGTTGAGGATTTCAGAGTTGTCCTCCAGGTGTGGTATCACAAGAGCAGAGTAGAGGGTCAGAATCACCTCCCTTGACCTACTGACCAGGCTTCTGGTAATGCAGCCTAGGAAACAGTTGGATGTAATCACACCTTACTGACTTACAGCCAGCCTTTCATCCACCAGCACCTCCAAATTTCTTCTCAGCAGGGCTGCTCTAAATCCCTCCATCCCCCAGCCTGTATTGATACCAAAGGTTTGCTCTGACCCATGTGTAGAAACTTGCACATTATCTTGTTGAACCTTATGAGGTTCATATGGCCCCACTCCTTAAGCTTGCCCAGGTTCCTGTGGATGGCATCCCATCCTTCAGTTGTGTCAACTGCATCACTCAGGTTGGTGGTGTTGGGAAATGCATTGAGGGTTCACTCCATCCCTCTGTGTCATTGAGAAAGACACTGAAGAGCACTGGTCCCAGTACAGACCCCTGAAGGACATAATTTGTCACTACACTCTGGATGCAACCATGTAACAAATTCCTCACCCACCAAACAATCCACCCATCAAATTAATCTCTCTCTCATTTAGGAAGGATGTTATGGGGGACTATGTCAAAGCCCGTAGAGAAATCCAGGTGATACAGGAATTGTTCTGTTGCTTCCTATATGCTATTACTTGGCATTAAGTATTTTGCTGTCAGCAGAACTGCTGCCTGATAGAGAATCTGTATAAAGTGCAGATCTCTTGGTTCAGAATGGTCTTACAAGCTTAGATCTGCAAACGCTGAAATGAGTTCACATTCACTGAGAAAAATGAAGCCACAGAGACACAAATAAATGCTGGCATTGCTGATGAAAACAGTTACTTTTAAGATGTGATTGTTCAGCTTCAGATATCTTTCTTTTTCTTTCGCTGTTATTGAGAGGGAAATCATTAAGTGTAATATAGCAAAACTTCTTAGACTTACTAGATTTCTCTAACATTTCTCAGAAAGAATTCTTTCTGAAGCATTCATATGTTAAGGATATTGCAATGATTTGTGCATGCAGCTGAGCTTTTATTGAGAAGAAACCTTAGATGGCCACACTGTTTACATAAGCTGTCAGTTTTGTATTGCAGAGTTTTATGATGTGGTGTTTCCACACTCAGATCCTACTCCCATAGAGAGATTTACATGCTGCAGCCCTTTTCCCTCTCTTTTTAAGGTTCACCAAAGGTTAGTAATGGTTTTGAGGACTACTATCAGAGACACTCAGTCCTTTATTCTCTTACTATTGTTGTATGTCTTTATTTTAAACTTACTAATGAAGAAGGAAAAAAATCTTTCTGAAACTGAAAATTTGTCCATGTTTTGTGGTTGAGCCTTGTCCAAAATACATATGATGAAAAGTGTGAGGAAAAAATGATACATTTTCCAAATACGTTTTTCTCCAAAGGTGAGGATATTTAGTACTTTTAGATTTGCAGTCCAGAACATTGATCAGTTCTGTACCACAGCAACATGTCCTGTTAGCACTGTACCCTGGGCATCACTGCATTAAGGGTGGTGTATTGTAGATGCCTACTTTCTCCCATACCCCTGCATCATCACATGAAATTAGAGCTTGAATATACTATCTAGAGCACCAATTTGCAGGATATTAAAACTACTTGACTCTAGGCATCTAAAACAGGAATATTCAGAGTATCAAAAGTAAGCTCTTTCTCTGTGTCACCCTGTAGAGTCACTAATACCTTTCCTTTTCCTTCACAAGAAAGTGTGAAGAGTAACTACTTACCTGTCAAAATGAGGCTAATAATATGTATCACCTCTGGGAAACAAATATGATTTAGGGTAAGTGGATAGTTCTTCAGTTTAAGATTAAGGAGAGGAAGAAAATAAATTGCTTTATGCAAATTTAAGAGTGCCTCTCAGCCCTCTCCAGAGACATTTTTCAAATTCCTTTCTCCACCAGACAACAGCACTAAGTAACACAGTGGGTCAGACCTGTGGGGAAGGTGGATGCCATGGTAACAATACCAGGTGAATAATCCTTTTATTGAACTTTTTTATAGAATCTGGATCACTGACTCTCTATGAGGGGAGTTTAGATCACAATTTTTACTTGGATTCTTCAGAATTGTGGGGTACATGTACACCAATAAACAATTGGTGTAAATTAGTAATTGTCTGGCATGCTATCTCTCTGTCTCTATTTGTGTTTTAATTTTAGGTTTACGCTTGTGGTTTGGCTTGGTCAGGAAGCAAGTTTGGTTAGATGATAGTAAGTGTGACACTATATCCTGTCCTGACAGGTGCTGTATCACCATCCTGCTGTTCTTAATACAGGAAACACAGTGTAAAGTGGACATTGTAATGCATGGACAAACGAGGCTAGTGCACTGGCAGACACTGGAGCCTTTAAAGACAGAGCCCTGGGAAGATTTTAGGGCACTGCTTACTGGAGGTAGAGCCTCTGTGGTACTCAGCAGGTTTTTGTTTGGCTCAGGGCACTGCCTTAGCAGCACAATGTAGTTCTGGGGTACAGAGGATGCATATACTCAAATGCACATGACCTGCTTTCCTTTGATTTGTCTTTCTCTCCCTCCTGTTTGATTCTGCAAACGTGAGGACATTTTTTAGCAAGATGCACAAGCATCTGTTTAGCTAGGCAGCTTTTTTCCTCTTAGTTAGCATCTCTGAGATTCTGTAATTACACTTCTGGGTAAAATAGGCTGTCATGATAACTTATGCATGGAATGCTCTATTTAAAGTGGTGGGCCTCATTATTCTTGGATTTACACACAGAACAGAGGTAGGGCCTAATGGAAGATAGTAAAATAGAGGAAATTTGATCTTCCTCTGAGAGAAATAGTTGGAGTTCATCAACTCAATATAAAACTGACCAACTTTTAGAGAAAAACAGCAAGGGAAGATCCCTGCTTCTGGTATAATATGGAGACTGAACATTTCCATGCTTTTTCTGTAAGATATGCACTTTCTTTTGGGCCAGAGAGTCTTTTGTTCAGGTTGTGGTACTGACTTTTAAACTGATACATTAACAATAAGGAGGAATACAGGATGGGCAGATGCTCTGGTGCCGATGTGAATTACTCATTTACAGCAACTTGAGAGTAAGATTGATGATCCTGTGAGCATGTTAAAGAGCATAACCCAGAAGATTAATCTAGTGAAAAATATTCCAGAGAAACACAATTGCTGAGAGAAAGAGAAAGATAATGTAGAAAAGAATGTCTTGTATCATCTTTATGGGTTCTTTGCAAAGTTGTCTGGAAAAGATTGTTTGCTATAATTAGTCTCCTGAAAAAGTGATTGTTTTAACTTTTTGTTTTTCTTTTAAATTGTAGAAAATTCTGAAACTTTGTTTCAGACATTTCATGCAGGATATTTTCCCTCCAGTTCTTAAGTGAAACTCTTCAAACAGCCTGCTCCCAGACAAGCAGGCTGCGTGCAGTATCATTGATTTCACTGATAGTTCAGAAAACAGAGATCTCATAGGATGGGTCTTTGACAGTATCAGTATGAAGTTCCCTAAATAAACTCTGAACTGTGTCTGAAATGACAGCCCAAATCTCTCAGCTTTACATAGTTAGTGTTTACTTAGATAAGCAATTTTCATTTCTTGCTTTTAAATATAAGGTAGTTTCTACTGCTTTGAGTTTTGTAAAGTCATAGTTTTTAAATGCTTTTATATTAAGTAGTTATATTAAGTTCTTGAAAGGAAAAACGTCTAGAACTTAGAGAAGACCCACTCCTCCAGCATGTTTTTTCTTTTTAGCTTTTTATTACAGGCGTTGGTCTGTTTGAAAGAAAGAAAAGCTTTTCTGCTTAGGACAAAACTGAATGTCTGTTTTGCAAAATACTTACAAGGCTGATTCTAGGTTGAAAACTTGATCTCTACTGGACTGAAAGATGCTACAGCTTTAACAGATAAGAATTAAAAATTACAGTATTTTCACATAACAGGTTGTAAATCACAGTGGCTGTTGTGGTTTAACCCCAGCTGGCAACTCAACCCCACATATGTGCTTGCTCTATCCCCCACCAGCAGGATTGGGGAGAGAGTCTGAAGAGTACAAGTGGGAAAATTCATGGGTTGAGATAAAGGCAGTCCAATAGATAAAGCAAAAGCCACTCATGCAAGCAAAGCAAAACAAGGAATTTGTTTTCAAGCACTCTATGACTTTCTGTAAACCACCTCACTTGGCTGTTCGTATTTCTTATCTTATGCAACAAAAATTTGATACAACTGCACTTCCCCAGAATCCTGATAATATAGAAAGCAAATCTTGTTTGTAATTACATTAGATGCAAATTTAAGGAGCAACACGAAGAATGTATAATTAATTTCTTTCAGGATGCCAATCTAGATATCTAATATTCACATTATAAATACATAACTGAAGGCAAAACCTGCCTAATTTCTATTATGATTAGCTCATCCCCAAAAATAATAAAAGTATGAGCATTATTTTATAGGCACAAGATTAATTTAATATGGTTTTGTTTCATTATTCCCTATGTAGGAATTCCCAGAATAGCAGCACAGTCAGTATTTGTAAACTTTCCACTGGCTAAACTTTCTATTGGCTAAACATTGGCTAAAAAGAAGGAAAAAAAATGTTTTAGATCATCCAATTCATTGACAAATTTTCAGGCAGCGATTCTAGTGCAAGACCAGGATGAGAATCTGCTGGTGAGAAGCCTCAGTCACCGACCAGGGAGGCTTAGGCAGCTGCACAGCACTAACCACACAACTGTAGGTTTCATTATGAATGTTACCATTCCTAGAGTGGGATTTAAAATCTGGCTTGTAGCATTGATTCAAGTGTATTGTTTCTCAATAACTGTGTTGTAGACTGTACTTATCACTTAGACACTCTGGTCAAGAAAAAGTTGTCACTCATCTGTGTTTCAAGATGGAAGTATTTCATGCCCAGAGCTATGTTGTAGTGGCATGTCATTTATGTGAAAGCCACACAAGCTTTTACATGCTTCCAATAAGAGTGAATCATTTGAGGACTCAGCGACATGTGAGATAAACTGTAATTCAATTTCACCCACCAAAGATATTTTTCTTAATGCAACTTAAAATATCAAGGACTTGCTTTTTATTTCTTCTCAAACTATAAAATGTTATTTCCTAGATTTGAAATCTAGTGAGAGTCCCTATGCAAAGGGATATATTGTATATTCAACTATTCTTCCATCAGTGTGTTCACACTAAAACTAAAATTAGGATTAAAGAAGATAACCTGGTAAGATTTTTTTTCTACTTTAAAATATTTGGTCCTCTAATTTATGCTCCTGAACATTATTATCTAATAAATTCCTGTATATTTGGGGATTACTGCTTTCTTAGTTTTCAAAGTATATTAATAAAATGAAACATGGAATTTCTTTCTGGAACACTCAGGTATAGGGTCAAAATAGATTACAGGATTTACATGTTGATATCAATACTCATATATAATATTTAAAACTCATGGTATAGCATGTATGAGAACTTTTCAGACATGAATTTCATGGTAGTGATTTTGCTTCACATAGTTCTCATTGTATTGCTGGGAGAAGAACCGATGTGGAGATGCTCTCCCATAACTGGTCAGTATTTTCTCTATGTTTCCCTTAGAACTGCTTTGGATAAAAATATATGTTTTTCATAGGAAAACGTATTTCTGTCAAATTTAAAATGTCAGTTTAATTGAAATTTTGGACAGGCAAGAAAATCAAGAGAAATCATTAGGTTTTCTTACAGGTGCGAGAAGAGTATGATCAGGTAAAGTAATAATACTCATTTGAAGTGTTAGCAGTAAAATGGTTTGATGAAGATTGATAGAACCAAAATAAACCAAAATGATTTAATTCTGGAGGGACAGGTGAATATCCAAGTACTTCTCTGCAAAGTACCTCCTGGTAGAATTTCAGACAAATGCATTTCTAGATTGTCCATCTTTAGTTAATTCCAAATAATTGTTTTGATCTTCTTTAATCTTCAAATCAAGAGGAATTTTTAAACTCTTCTGAAAAGCAAAAGCTTTAGTTTAGGTGTTAAATACTTGATAGTTTGTCTTAGTCTCACTTTACAAGAATTATGTAATTTTTCTTTAATATTTACATTAAGGTGCTTGCAAGAAATCTTTGAATATTTATCATCACAATCAAAGTCTAATTGATGTATATATGAAAACCTTGTTTGTTGTTAGAGAGTGAAACTTTACTGCAGATCTTTGGGCAACTGCTATCACCTCTTGTTTCAATTATGTTCTTCACAATTATTTTCCCTTACTAGATGTATCTGTATAAACTTTGCCAAATGTATATAGCTTTACATATGCTTGTTAGTGGAAATAACTAGATAGCTAATATCAATGTTTTTCTCACGTGTTTCTTCACATGTTTATATGCAAGTCTTGTTCTCCATTCTCTTTGCATTCCTCATTGTCGTGTGTGTCCCCAAGTTTTCCATCCACAGTATTGGTGTCCTGTCAATACGTATCTTGCTCAGTTGCTTTTTATTTTTTGTTTAAATTTATTCCTCTTGTCTAATAAAGGAGTTAAGGTAAATTGAGTCACCTGTTCTGCACCTA
Organism: Corvus hawaiiensis; assembly: GCF_020740725.1. Lineage (NCBI taxonomy): Eukaryota > Metazoa > Chordata > Aves > Passeriformes > Corvidae > Corvus > Corvus hawaiiensis. The sequence continues at coordinate 70,810,083 of NC_063216.1, read as the reverse complement.
ATTGGTTCTTCGCCTTAATTGTCACGGCTGGTTTGAACAAACAAGCAGAACTAACCCTGCTTTAGGGAATGTATTTAACTCTCCTTTACCTTATTCGCTATATTTTTTTTTTCTCAGAAATTGCAAAGATACATTACACGAGCACTTGCTATTTATGAACTCAGCCAGTGCTTGGAATACAGGGAATATGCCCAAGATGATAGAAAAAGCTAGTGAGAACTCAGCCTCACAGGAAGCAAAATCCATGGCATTGCCATTCTGCTTAGCCCATTATGAAATCATCTGGTTAGTACAAATATCTGGCCATAATATGCCAGTTTTTCAGAAACAACATCAGAGAAATTAAACAAAAACAGAAAGTAAGGGAAGAAACAAATGTAAAAGAAGTTCAGATTGGGTAAAATGGAACTATGAACCTGAAAAATAAGGCATAAAGAAAATTGTATTGGTACTGTAGCTATGCTTATGAAATTGGAGAAAATCATGACTTTGAGAACTTATGCAGTTCTTCCTGAATAAGGTTCTGCAGCTGAAACTGGATATGACCCTCCTTAGCTTTTTCTAGGGTCTATGCTGTGGCATTTCTGATTAAAATTCTTAAGCATACAGTTGGTTGTTCAAGGGAGTTAAAATCTTGGCAAACTAAGTTCTTGGAGCCTTTCTATTTGCATGTAATCATTTGAGGATCTTGTAAGGAATATAGTTAGAAACAGCACATTATTCATAAGTGCCCCGATGAAAGAGTGTAAGTAGTTACAAAATACTCTGCAAATTTGCAGATGCTGCCTCATGGTCAGATCATACATATCTGATAGCTTTCATCAGTGAAATGAAACCAATAGTGGGAAGTGTGTTTAATCTCAGCTTCAAGATCTGTTTTGTTCTTGCTCCTTTGTTTTTCTTTGCATTTCATAGCTTTATATAGTTTTCTAACCATGGTGTTTCACATCCTACTTTCAACAGTACACACAATATGTGAAATGTAATTTCTGGACCTATCTAGGCACTTTGTGGCTAACCATACCCTTTTCCCATGGTCATTAAGTCTTCTTCAGTAAAGGTGAAGAAGCATTAGGTATCAGTATGGTGTTGCACATGTTGCTTCACAAACAACTGATTCCTCCTGAAGCACCTGTCATGAGTGGATGTCCATCAGATCACTCAGACAGAAAGATCTGGCAAGTGTAGGCTTGAGTGGAATGAACTGTAATTAATACCTGCTAGTGGCAAATTCATACTATTCCCCTACATTTGTAGCTTCCAAGACTAAAGGCGAAACACAGCAATAAATGCTCATTAGTCAGAACCATTATGCACGTTATCTGGCACCCCCTTCAAAGGGTCTCTTTACATCCATCTAGATGGGCTTTTGTCCTCTTTTTCCTGGATATCCTCCGGTTCTTTCCTTCTCTTCCCGTCTTTCGTCCATCTTTCTTTCCACTCCAGAGTTTCCTTCTATTATTCCTTGCTCATTATATATTTCAGAATTGACAGAAATAGGGCCAAACCCAAGCATTCTTAAGAGGAACGCTGTTGGGACCAATCTAACATGTAAACTCAGTTCGATATGTAAAATTCAGTGAAGAAATTATACAGCCTGGCAGAGCAGAAGAAAGGACATCATAAAAAATGTAGTTAAAAAAATCATGGAATTGAGACCTTCACACTTCAACTCATTTTCCCTCTGATTTGATTATTATTGTGTGAGGATATTTTCTATGTTATTACTGTCTGTTTTGTCCCATTTTAGAAATGTCAAAACACTAAGTGATTGCCTTAAGGAAAATGTTTTTTTACTCTCTAACTTTCCATTTTATGAAATAATGGAAGTAAATTATTGAATATGCATACAGTTCTCGGTTTTTCATATTGAATTTATGTGGTTTGTAGAAATAAAAACTTAAACTTTTACACAGTAGAATGCTCCATACAGTCCTCTTTATAAAGTAAAAATAAAACTATTTTAAAATGAGGAATACTGAATCAGTTTTACAAAAATTGATTATTTTTTTTATGGGTACGTGGTGAAATTGGATAATTTTTTTATCCAATGCTAGTTGACCTTAAATAAAATTTTTAAAAAATCATTTTTCTAAAAGGAGCACTCAGAAACCATTTAAAAAAACCAGTTCAACCAAATATGTCAAAAGATTGTTTTGGCAAGATATTCTTGATGGTTTTTACTTTCAGAGAATAGAATAATGATGCATTACTCTTTAGTGTCTTTTACTACTATCTTGACACTGTTTGGTGAAAGACTAATGAAACCTTTTTTCAGGAAATCTCTTTTTCTCTGCTGTGTTATGTTGTACCCCTAAAGACTTCAGTTCAATAATTTCTACCATTTCACCTCATTCAAAGTTTTGTTTCAAAACAAGATCCTCATCTTCCTGTTCATTTCAAAGTACCTGACATAGTGTGAGAACTGTGTTGGTGGTTCTCTAGTGGAAAGCTGAAGGTATATGTTCTGTGTGTTATGGTGTGACATAGTACAAGCCTTTTTAGGTTAGAGAGTCATTCTCTAGTCCCATGAACGCGTAAGTGGAAGATCTTCAGACAGAATGGATTAATAAGTAACTGTTTCATCTGTTAATGTTGTGGTCTCAATAATGCCACTGCAAATGAAAATATCTCCATTGAATCTGAGAGATGTAGAAGAGTGGTAAAGGTACAAGAGGAGGCCCAGGCCCCAGGATTGTATGTTCAATCAAATTAGTTGAGCAGATGGTGTTTAGAGAGGCATGCAGAAAACAAAAGGCTCCAGGGAAATTAAATTAAAAACTCTTAAACCAATGCAAAAATAATAAACAATTGTATAATTTTCTTTTAAGCGAGGAGAAACCTCACTAAAGGAGGCTAAAGGTTTTTAAGAAATTTAAAAACAATTTTAAAAAGAAAAGAGTTTCTAAGGAAAGTGTCACACATGAGCATGATCATACTAAATTAGAAAAATATAGCAGGTAGGTAATGTGAAAACCACAAAGAACGACCAATGGAAAGGCCAGTAGTGGAAAGATGAAAGACAAGTAAAAAAAGAAAGTGAGAAAATATCTATCCAGAGTTTCTTTTTTCCCTCCTTTTCTTCCGCACTTCCATCATCTTAGACATGGCATGTTGGCATTGCACAGCATCAGGCTGTGATCACTGGTAGTGTTTATTAGTAAGGTATACCCATGTGTATCCACAAAGGAGTTCCTTCAAGGCCTAAATTTTAATTGTTTGGTGCTTTTTTTTTTCTGCGATTAAATGGAGAAACTGTCACCAAACTGTCCTAGATACCATACTCCCCCTAAGCAATCAAGGTGATGAACCATTCAGAACAGCAGCGTGTGAGCCTGAATTGCCATTTTGTGAATAAATTGTCATTTTAGCTTTCAAGACATTTTAGATCAGCAAGTGCTTATCCCTTGGGGGAAGAAAAGTTTTATGGGCAAATCCCAAAGTTGTCAAGGGTAATTTATTGAGTTTGTTGCTTCTTTTATATCAGATGTAGGGATCCATAGGCATTTTGTTGCACATATAATGACAAGTTCCTAAACAAATGTTATAATTTCCTTCCTTTCCAAAGAAGAATCAGAGGAAGTCACAGTACCTCACTGGATCAGCGCACTATTTTTTTAATTGACTGTCCATTGAAGACTTGAGAATATTTTTGCTAATTTAGAGATATTTCAAAGCCAACTGAAAATATTCTCATACTTCATGTAGCAGTGTTCTGCTTTTAACTTTGCAAATGAAGATGAGAAATTTGCATAAAAATTAAGAAAATGAGATACAGTTTCATGAACATACATATGCTGTTTTCAGTCAGATAGCTCCCTGCCACCAAAGCCAACAGGGTTACCCACACAGCTACTGTGCAAAGCTGTGCTTTAAGTGGTGAAACTAGACAGAGGAATACTTTAACTGTCTGTTTTTATATTAATGTCTCAAAGAGCACTCAATTACTCCAGTGGTTCTCTTCTTCTTGGTAATTATCCTTACTGTCATAATCTATTCTACAGATGGCCTGTGATGCCTCTCTTTACAGATGTCTAGCTAGAGGGTACAAAAATACTAATGATGTTTTTTAGCTTGTGGTATATCACTGAAATAAATATTTGCAGGTGGATGTTGCAATCGTTCAAGCTTAATGAAGAGAGTTCAAAATGAACATTATTGAATTCTACTTTTAAATCACAGTTTGTTGGAAAGATTTATTGTTTTGACTTGAAGATTGAAGAAAATCCCAATCTATTTGGTTTTATGGAAATTAGCATTAGAATAACATGTAGTTCACATTTAACACGTAAGAATATGTTGCTGTGTGAAACTTACGAGGCGTTCTGGTTTAATAAGCCAGTTTATATAAACAAAGGTGTTACTTTTTATTGTGCTGCAGCAAGAGTCTGTGATAAAAGAATAGGTAAGGAAATATAAACTATTTTCAAAGCTTCAGTTCTCTGATTTCCATCATTATTTTAGGGGGGGAAAAAAAAATAGTAAAACTCTTATGAAATTGTATTCCTGGTCCTTCCAAAACAAGAATGCATATTATTTTGATGCATAAATTTCCGTGCCTCTGTTCTCCATTTTTTTTCCCCCATATATATAGATATATATTATTCCTGAAACATTACTTTTATTCTTAGAATATCTTTCACTTCCCAGATCAGCAAGTGGTCATCTTTTTCTTCTTTCCTGATGATGCAACCACTGTAGTCCATCTTCCCAGGCACTGAGCCTCTTCTGTTCTACTGTTAGAGGTATTGTACTTTTGAGCCCAAATTTTGTGAAGTCTTACGCCCTTCTGCGAAAGTTTGGCAGCACTTTCTCCTTCTGAATAGTTGATTTTTTAGTGTCTCCCTCATGGTTTGAACAGTTCTTTCATCCAGAAGCAAGGAAGATTAATATAGCAGAAAACCTCTTGCAGTAAATAAATATAATGAAAATAGGACTACAGAGCTACAGAAAAATGTTGGCGGGAACAAGGTCAAGTGAAGAAACCGGACTCATTTATAACTCATGCCCTGTACAGAAGTCATGCAAAAGATGCAAATGAGGCACAATTTTTGGGGGTTTTGTTTTTTTTGGTTTTTAAATTGTTTGGTTTTTTTGCTTTGGCTTTTTTTTTTTCCCCCTGTAGAAGCTATTGTGTGTTTTTTTTACAGAGGCTTACAAGCAGGTTATATTTATTTGTCATTAAAGGGATCCAGCTTGGACTATCCAATTTTGCCATATGGGAAAATTCTTCTACAAAAGCAGTGAGGCTGATTTTCACTGGGATGAAGACTCTCCATTCTTTCACTATGAATTAGTATATGGCACTACTTTGCAAAGGTGTACTCATCTTTTAATTATGTAATTTAAGAATCTGATTGCTTTTAATGGGGCTAAGCAAAATATGTAAACCAATGCAAGTAGAATATTTTTCCAGTCAAGGGTTTACAAAAATGTATGAGCAAATAGAAAAACAGAAAGAACACAAACCTTATTTTTTTAAATTCCTTTAATGATGTCAGAGCCCTGTGGATGGAATTGTCATTGACTGCACTAGGATACAAATCATTATAAAGCCTTTGTGCTTTCTTCCAGAAATAAAGCCTTTTCCTTTTTTGATCATTGAAAATAACTTGTATAGGGAGATAAAGAATAATTAATAATTATAGATAATAGAAAAGCCATCCTTTCATTTCAGCACCAAAAAAATATTTTTTAGAAAGGCATGAGATTTATTTTTCACAAAATGTTATTAAAGGTTGCTGTGGTCTGTAAAAATCCTGTGCAGACTAAACTCTTGTGTCAAAACTTGTTTCTGTGGTCTTACTAGTGTCAGTAAAAATAAAAAGGTTAAAGTCTTCACCTTCCATAGCACAGATTATCCCTGATTGGCTGGGGTTTTCCTTTCCACTGTGAACTCTCATGTTAAATGCTTCTGTTTTACAGATGGACTGCTGTAAAATCATGATCAGGTTTGATACCTTTAATCAACTTTCACGTGCCAATAGAAATCTGAATTTTTGCTAGTCTGGCATATTACTTCAGTAAGGAAGTGTAATAGTCACTCATCCTGAGGTAGACATCTAAAATCAGTTGAATTAATCACACCTCTCCGGGGACCATAGGGGCATCAAATGTAGCTCTGATGCTGCACATTTGGGCAGATAAAACCACTGCAGGAATTTCTTTCAGGAATTTTGTTTGCAGGGGATAAGGTCAGTGCCAAAATGAAATCTTATCTCCTGGATAAGATTGGAAGGCTGGAGTGTGTCCTTGGTGGCATGGCACTGGATTTAATGTCTGCGTTTTCTACTCGCAATTAGTAACAGTGAATTTAATACAGTATAGTGGGATGAAATTTGGGGATATAGGAAAGTTAACGAAGCCAGAATTTGATCTATGCTGACATTAGCATATATAGAGCAACAGGCAGTTCATTGTTCAAGTTCTTATTTTTAGTAAGGAATTGAAATGTATGTTAAATAAAAAGTCAGTAACTTTAAGCCAAACTGAAAAATCTAAGAGGGCTCAAAATGCAAATTATGATTCAGTAGCTTCCTTTTAATAATCTCCTGAACTAAAATGTCTGATAGTTTAATATTATATTTTATAATAATATTAGTATAAATTTCTCTTGTGACAAAGGAGGACTTGTTTGGAATTCACTTGCATACAAGTGGGATGTCATGGTGTTACTGAACACTGATTTTGGAAATCATTTCCTCACAGCAGTGCTAGTAGACATCAGACTGTATTATGTTTAAATTCTGCCAAAGGTAAAAATTTAGTGCCATGTATGCTTTGTTCACAAACATTGCTATATATACTTGAAGAACCAATAAAACCATGCAAGGTGAAATGTTTCCACGAGAAAATTCTTGCATGTGTTATGCTTAAAGATATTTTGGTAATCAGTAAAGGACAGAGATGATTGATAGCAACTTTGCTCATTTTTTTTCTTTCCTGTGATATAATAGTTATTTCTATAATTAGTTTTATGCTGCCTGAACATGACCTTGCACTTTTTTAGAGCCATGAGTGGAAACAAGGGAGGTATTGTCCACAGTAATTAAATCTTTGCCACCTATTGCACCACCTTTTCTAGCATATATATACAACCACACTTACCTATGTGGTATGAGCCTGTGTGGTAAGACACCACTGCACTCCAGGGCAGAAGATGAAGAAACAAATACTCAGTCTCATATTGTGTAACATTATGTAAAGCATTCATAGGCTATAAAAATAAAGTGAAATTAATCCATTGTAACCTGATTGAGGAATTGCTGCCATAATCTGGAAAGAGTGATGAGATTTTACAATTACAGGCTGTTTTCTCATGTAAATAAAGAAACTAAAGAATTACTCACAAATACTGAAAAATTGTGGGTTTACCTTTCTTATTAACTACAAATGAGTGAATTTTCATTCAATAACTGTTGTTCTCGTCTATAAATAGGAACCACATCTGTTTACTCCCGTGCTTTTGTTTCTAAAGTCAGAAAATCCAAAACTTTTCCTCTTACTGGAACATTTTGGAATGTAGGTGTCTGGATTTCATACATCAGACATTTCTTCTACTTGTCTTTTACTAATGGCAGTTTGAAAAAATGTGGTAGATGCTAATGAAGTAAACAGAAGCCATTATCTGTACGTCCGTAGATCTGAATGTCTCAGGCCAGACATTCATTACTCTCTAGGACATGACTTCTATGAATTTATCCTTGATTCCTGAATTGAAGGAGACTGACAACCAAGTAAGACCTGTTAGTCATACACATTCTGGTGAAACTCAAAATCTTTTTGTTCCACAAATAATATTTACCTTGTTATAATTGCTTCTCAGTAATTGCTAAACCTCATTAAAGTGAGTGCAAAGTACTAGCAAGGGGTTTTTTTAGTAGTATTATTAATTTTTTAAGAATTATTTTCAATGAAGGGAGCTTCCTTAGAATATTCTTGCAGTTAGAGTCTGTCACACTGCTAGTGCAGGGAATGAGTTAGTAGGTGGCGCTTGCCATTACCATTTCTCAGCCTCCAGGAAAGCCCCACACACTGTGTAGTCAGAGTATGAACTACTGCAACTCCTAAGGCTGCTTTTACCTAAGTGCTGTTGAGGTTTCCTTCTTTGCCTTAAAGAAAAAACACATACTTGTTTCTCGTTTCAGTGCCTGCATATGCCCACAGGAGCCTCAAAATGCCTCTCCTAGATTGTATCTGGTGAGGTCAGTGCATAAAAGCACAAAACTAAATGAAAAGATCAAATAAATGCAACATCCAAGTTCAAGAGCATACAAGTAGCTCCCTGACTTCAGCTCACAAATGTTGCTTGATGAATTTTTAAAGCAGTCTTGCTTGGGCACTGGCTTTTCTAGAAAAATAAATATTAAGAGCTTACGAATCCTCTTATCCTGGTGCCTCCATTTTCTCATCTTGCTGTGGTTAGTGAGATCTCCCAAATAAAAGCTGTAGGCTGAATGAGCTTCCATACCACTTCCTCTGGGATTATAAGAGCGGTGTTGCCATTTTGTCCAATTTGTCAGCACCTGAGTTTGCTGCACTTTTCCAAATTACAAACATACACTATCAAAAATGTATGAAACCATGGCAGATACAAATGCCTGAGCTATCAGCTGAGATCCTCTTTTTGTTTATTTTCACTTCTCTTTCCATTTTCTTCATAACATATTGTATTACTCTTCCAAAAATACTGATCAAAAAAAGACTGGTTTTTTTCCCATCTCTACTATGTATATGCTGGCTGCATTTGCAAAATTTTGTATCTCCTTTGTATCTCCGAGCATTTCCTTGGCTTATTTTCATTTTGAAAATGTATGCAACTGTGTGTGTTGTTTTTGCTGTGCTACTGCCTTGAACTCTGTATGCCTTACTGCCACAGGTTTTTTGTTTTGGATTCCTTTAATATTTTGGATACTGTCTCATGCAATACTTCTGCCATTTGTTATAAGCCTCATTTTATTAGACAATTTCTTTTGCTTGGGAAATTTTAGTTTGCTCTTTCAAGAGTTGATTCTAAGAATTCTAACTACTCTTTTTATTCTTACTGATTCAAGTCACAAACTCCTTTTTTATTGGGATTTTATCTAGCCTTTGCAAATTGCAAGACTGTCTTTTTTGAACTCAGATGAGATTCAATGTGTGGTATCATATGCCACATCAGTTGCAAATCCTTCTTTGGCCTTCTTTGTTTCTCAGAACCATCAGTTATGGGACTTCAGGCTCTCCTGATCTCCTCCCTTTCTGCTGAGGATGACTGCTTCACAGAATCACAGAATATCCTGAGTTTGAAGGGACACACTAGAACCACACTAGTCCAACTCCTGGCCCTGCACAGGACAGCCCCAAGAGTCACATTGTGTGCCTGAAAATATTTTTCCAATGCTTCTTGAATTCAGGCAGGCTTGATGCTGTGACCACTGTCTGAACATCTCTAGGTGAATAACCTTTTCCTAATATCCAACCTAAACTTCTTGTGACACAGCCTCAGGTCGTTTCCTTGGGTCCTGTCACTTGTCACCGCCCCTCCGCTTCCCCTTGTGAGGAAGCTGAAGACCACACTGAGGTCTCCCCTCATACTCCTTTTCTCTAAGCTGTACAGATCAAGTCCCCTCAGCCATTCTTCATAAGGATTCCCCTCCAGACCCTTCACCATCCTCATGGCCCTCCTTTGCACACTCTCTAATAGCTGAATGTCTTTTTTATATTGTGGTGCCCAAAACTGCCCCAGGACTCGAGGTGAGGCCGCCCCAGTGCAGAGCAGAGCCGGACAATCCCCTCCCTTGCCTGGCTGGTGATGCTGTGCCTGATGCCCCCAGGACAGGGTTGACCCTCCTGGCTGCCAGGGCACTGCTGGCTCATATTCAGCTTGCCATCGACCAAGTCCCCCAGGTCCACTTAACAGCTGCTCTCCAGCCTCTCATTCCCCAGACTATACACACAACCAGGATTGCCCCATCCCAGCTGCAGAATCAGGCACTTGCTCTTTTTAAACCTCATATGGTTGGTGATTGCCCATCTCTCTAATTTGTCAAGGCGTCTCTGCAGGGCCTGTGTGCTTTGGAAGGAGATAACAGCTCCTCCTTATTTTCTGTCCTCTGCAAACTTAGTATCCCTTCCAGTCCTGCATCCAGGTTTTTAGTGAAGATGTTGAAGAGCACAGGGCAGAACCCTGTGGAACCCCATTACTGACAGGTTGCCAGTCTGATGGTCCCCCCATTCATTATAACTCTTTGTGCCCGACCCATGCGCCAGTTGCTCACCCATCCCATGATGTGTTTATCCAGCTCTGTGCTGGACATTTTGTCCAGAAGGATACTGTGAGAGACAGTACTGAAAGCTTTACTGCAATTCTAAAAGATTACATCGACTGGCTTCCCTTGATAACTTGAGCCGTTATCTTGTCATAAAAGGAAATCCGATTTGACAAGCAGGACTTCCCCCTCATGAACCTGTGCTGGCTGTGACCAATGCAACTAAAGAGACTGTTCTGGTCAAATTTGTGTTACTGTTGTCTTCCAAATTCCTTAGGTCTTAGTGCTGGGGGAAACTAAGCAGCAAAATCCTTCCAATGTTCTTTGACACTTTCCTTGTGAGTGTACCAGTTGTGGGGTAGATCCCATTGCTATGTTTGGTGCTTCCAGAAAATCTGCCTGATGCTGTGGCCTCAGGAGTATCTCTACTGAAGCCTGTTGGCTGGCCTTGCATGGCACAAGTTGCATTTCTACAGCTAAAGTTGCTCATGGAGCCTTGTAGTGGTGGGAGTCTGTCTAACACTGTCCCCCAGACGGGCCAATTTTTTACAGAAGTAATATCGAACTAGGATGCATGCTAACAGCAAAACAGGATGGGTAGATACGAGCTTGAGTCTGTTCCATGACCCTGTTAGTGTTATTGGACTAGAAGCAGTGTCAATAATATTAGTCCGTAAATTTTATATGTAGGAGATTCAACTGTTAAAAGATTCAGTTCCTCAGGAGAAAGAGCTGATTTGCTCTCAGGAACTGAGATAACAGTGTTGCCTCACTTTTTAGTCCCAAATAGCAAGCACTTAGGCATTTCCCAGGATACAGGGAATCCCACCTTCAAATATCTTTTAAGCTTTATTTGAAGCAAAGGTATGAGCTTTGATCTCCTATCTCTGAACCCTTAGGCTTGCCAAGTCAGTCTGTCTATATCTGTAGTCCAATGAACATTTAATTATTGAAAAGTGCTTACAGAATACATTATGGTGTCTAGTTGCAGTCTTCCAGCTGAAAAGTGAGTCTAATTTTAATACCTGACTTCTTTGCTAATTTATCTGAAACAGTCTAATTCACTGTGGAGTAGTGGAGTATAGTATTTGAGTGCAAATAGAGAGTTACGAACACTGCGTGCTAGAGTAAACTGAAGGTATCTTGCCTTCTGATTTGGCTTGTTTATACAGAATTTAAAAATAAATGCTTCTGACATGTTTCTCTTTTCTGCATTGCTTTGGAACATCATGTGCCTTTGGCAGTTTGCAGTTCTGGTCTAAGTACTGTCATTGCTTTTACAACTTTAATCTATCAAGATAATTTAATTTCAGCTGACTTTTTAGATTTTTCACTAAGACATTATTTAATTAGCACGAGTGTGAACTGGACTTTCCTGTGCAATTGAATGATTTATAATTAGCATTCTCATTTTTGGTTGAACTGCAGTAGTACTCTACATTCTTTTTAATCAGTTTTGTTTGTGATATTTCTTTTCTTCTGTTCTTTCCAAGTTGTTCTCATTTGTGTTCTTCGGATAAAATGCAGTAATTATACCCTTATGAATCACAACCTCTGCCCTGTTAATTACAATTAAGGGAATCCATATATTAGTATATTTAGATTTCTGGATAATTTAAGACAAGAAAAAGCAATGTGTTTTTTAGAAGCTAACATTATTTTCTCATCCGCTCCTTTATTATACTGCTTATGTCTGCAAAATTCAAGAATCAGAGGGAAACTAGAAATAACCTGTTCATAACCTCCTATTCAATCTTCCTGCTTTTAGATAGGAGATCCTTTCTAAAAAAAGTTTCCATGGTTTATTTTTTGCAGCCATATTTTAATTTGTCCTCTGTGAAGTATTCTGTGGAGTAATAGTGTGATGACCTTCTCTTCTGTGTTCCTGGAACTATCTTGGGAATTCACATAGTGAATGTTCTACCTTCAGCTGTGTAGGGCTAGAAATAAACCTCTGTGCACATGTGGACAAAAACCAAACTAGCACCACAAGAACCTTTATATTCCTGTTAAGCTAAAGAAGATCAACGGATGGAGAGTTAGTTTTCATCTTTTTGTCAGAAAGTCTTTATTGTGCCAGATTTTTATCTTGTTTACATTTCTTTGTTAGGATAAAAGCAATAACAAGATAATTCAGGGAAGTACAGACCTTACTTTTTCTTTCCTGGGTGATCTTTTGCCTGCAGCAATGGATTAGTGTTGTTTCAGGAGGTGAAGGAGTTGGTGTTTCCCCTTCTTGCTGTGAGCCTGCACCTTTCCCAACACTAGGCCAGGGGAAGCAGATGCACAATAGCTCAGTGGCAGCTCCACTCACTTCTCCTTTCCCCTGAGTGTTTGAGAGAGTTTTCTTTCCTCTGATTCCTCCTCTCTTCTCCATGATGTATAATTGGAGATGGACCAAGGAGTGCAGGAGTTGCCCTTCTCCACTCAGCTGGAGAACAGTGTTGCTGCTGTTGGGTGTTACGCTGCTCACAAGCTACAGGAAGGACAAAGAACTGGCCAAAAGAGGCAAAAAACAAGGCAAGGAGAAGTAATGGAGCACCCTGGAGGAGAGATTTGACAGGAAGATGAAGCACAGGAGTAGTTGCTGTGAAGGCATTTTCCTCATCTATACACATGGCCTTCCTGCCATCATGCTAAATGCAGTGAAGAGTGTTTAATGCTTACTATTCGGATGTGTAGTTTCAAAACTAATATCCTATTTACTGACTTTTAAACTATGCCTTGCAGATGAATGGAGAAGCACATTGCATCATTTTGGAGACCTTTATTCTTATGGTTGGGTTATGGAGATCCTAGAGAGTGGACCAGTTCCCCTGGTTACAGATGATTGACTGAGGGATGGACTACTGTTTTCCAAGAGCACTGAAATCACTATCACTTATGGCAAACATAAACAATATGTACTGTTGAAAATATGAAGCTAATGGGGTAGATGCTGTGTTTAGAGACATGCTCAAACATATCCGACAACTGACAGCTACCTGTTCTCAAGTTTAGCTTCACGTAATTCTTCTTCTGTTTCATTCTGCTAAAAAAGCTCTCACAGTGTCAGCTGGTACTCAGAGATCAATGAATCTCATCTTGATGTTGCCTCCACCCTGAAAAGCTATGCTCAGTTAATAGTAAATACGGTTTTATTTTTTATTTACTCCCTGACAATCCAATGAGACGTAATTGTGTCCTGTAGATCATAAATGTGTCACTGATTCATGAAATATGTTTTTAACTTGTGGCCAAGAAAACTTAGTTTTTAATGAGAATTTAGACAGATGTGGAATAACCTCTTTACAAAAAGAAAATTCAGCACCTAACACACACTTTATTAAATTAATTATAATTTGACATGACCTGCTGTGAAAGAAAACTTTAGTGAGATTTGATGGGATGAGGTTTACACCTTAGTATAAAGCTCTTTAAATACACAGATATAAATTTGCTCTCTATATTTAGAGTGTAAAGGGGGAAAAGGAATTTAATTTACTACTAGCTTTCAATAGAGAATCAGGAATGACAGTCATTAAACACATTCGGGATTCCTGGGATTCCTTTGTCCTTCCTGTAGCTTGTGAGCAGCGTTACACCCAACAGCAGCAACCCTGTTCTCCAGCTGAGTGGAGAAGGGCAACTCCTGCACTCCTTGGTCCATCTCCAATTATACATCATGGAGAAGAGAGGAGGAATCTGAAAGCAGCATTTTTGGGGGATGCTAAAGGTATCTTGCAGGTTTTGAGAAACATCAGGGAAATCTGGCTTCCAAGGTCAAGAGACTGAATGTGACCTTATTTGTATTATTCGTGTAATTTCTAATCCCAGTTTAATGATGGGAAATCAAGAATATAAATAAGAGAAATATTAGATTGTTTTAGTATTTGTTCTTGATATGCAGAAGTTTTTATTCAACTTCTCAATTTCTTCATTGATAATTGGAGTTGGGGATGTTTTTTGATTCTGATTATCAAGTGGATCAGACAGCATAGGAGATACTGAAACAACAAAAACCAGATACATTCTTCTATTACCAATTTTATAAATAGGGACGAGTGATTGGAATGACAAAGGAATTGGCCAGCTGAATATGCTGGCCTGATCCAGGGCCTGGCTACATTGCTACCTTGTCGGCTGGGTTCCCCCTGTGCACTGTTGTACAGATTTGTTGCACAGTTTTAACTTCTCTGCCTGCTGTTGGGAGCCATATTTAACAACACTGTTATCACTGTGTAACCAGCAAACAACTTTGGGTTTTTTTCCAAAGGATTCCCACCATTTTGCCATAAAAGATATCAAAGAAATCCAGATTTTCTTTCTGTTTTTCTTTGTCCATCACCCTTTTCACCTGCATTTTGAGCTTCTTTATGGCTGGGAAATTCAGAGATAAATTAATTATATGTAAATATTGTGTTACAGTTATGTTCAGTAAAACAGTGATAATTTGCACTTCATTAAGGAGCTCACTTTATAATCTCCCAAGAAAAGAGAGGGAGGAAAGGAAAGAAATTCTTGTCTCTCTTTTACAGCCCCTAGTAAGGACGTAATAGCGGGTGCTGTAGTGAGGTCTCACACTACTAAGGCTTAATTGCATTTAGTGCAGCATATCTGCTAGATTACTGAGCTATAACGTGTCAAATAAATACAGCACAATTTGTGATAGCCATGTTTTAATGGAGTTTATTCCTTTCTAATTTGCAAAATCTAGTCATTCCTAAGAAGTTCCCTTGACATTGGTGTCAAGTGGCTTCATTCTGTGCTATTGGATAAATTAATTTTATTTATGTAAAAACTCTACACAGTGCTGGTGTACACAGCCTCTGAGTGTCTTGGAAGCAGTCTGAGTTGGTTTCACAGTGCATTATCATGGTGGGAAGTGTGAGTGATCTGGTTTTGCTGAGCAGAAAGCTGCTGTATGTGGATCCTTGAGGCTTTGAGTAATCCAGTGCCTGACTGTTTCTCATCTGGCCATAGGACAGGGGTGAAAGGTGTCATGTCTCTGCTGTTGAGGCCAAATCACCAGCACACCAGGGCTCAGTCCAGACGCTTGGAGTGCACATCCTTAGATGACACTTGGACATCCTTAGCGTTTGGCTCTGTGGGGGGGAAATGTGCATTTTTATGGGATATTCCTTTTGCTACAGTGGACCACGACTTCCTGTTTTGTGCTCTGTGTGCTGCAGGAGATGAGCCACAGTTGATCCACAAGTATGAGGGGACAACACGAGGGCTCAGGAGCGGTGACACCAGGCTGTGGGTGATGGGGTCTCAGCATGGCAGTGTAATATGGGACTACATGCTATTTTTACTGTGGGAAACCTGGCAAGACTGTGTCTAAAATCACAGCCCTTTACCTTCTGTGGCAGAAGTCCTCACTACTTCATCAAGGTTAAGAATAAATTAAGAGTCAGTTCTTCAGCTGTGTTTATACAGGTGATTTGTATCCCCAGAAGTATCCCCAGAAGGTGCTGAGACCTGCTTACAGAAAATGACACACTCCCCTAGAACTGAACTGTTTCACTCAGTAAAGTGGTCACATCCATACCTGGCCCAGGCAAATTCCCACAGTCTGCTCATTGGAGATTTCTTAGGATGGTTCTATTTACATGATAAAAAAACAAGGCTAGTGGTCTGTCCAACATTTAAATGACATCAAGTGTTGAATTGTGGTGCCTGAAGGCACTCCTAGCTCTTCTTAATTTGATATGGTCAAAGCCTCTGGAGCTTTGATAAAGTGTCTGTCTTGTGTAGAAAGTTTGTGTAGAAGTTGAAGTTTACCCCGATGTCCATGATCCAAGATAACTTCACCTCTGTGGCAGAAATGACATTAATCCTCTTTATTGCTGTCTTGACTAACTGTCACATCTAAAGTTGATCCCAGCCTCAGGGGAATATTACTTTCTGGCAGGGTGGGGAGACGTGGAATATAAAGATAGATTTGACAGTAAGGGTGCCTTTTAGTTTTGCAGTGGTAAAAATAAAAAAAAAAGAATAAAAAAGAAACAAAGACATAAATCTTGACTGGTGATTCTCATTTTGGTAGGATCTGAACTGCTCTGTTGCTGCTGAATGAGTCACACATTTAAACCAGCAGAACTGCAAAATAGGCTGTTGAGTTGAATCAAACAAGAGATTTATGCAGACTTGTTGTGCTTTAGAATAAAGTCTGTAGAAAGTTTATTGAGGAAATGCAGTCTTGCAAATGCTTTCTGCTGTCCCTTTTGATGTTCTCAAGTACAGAAGATGTCAGCTTGAAAGAAGAAATGTTCTTGGTAGGGAGTGGTGTTGACTATATGAGAAATGGATTTGTATTAAGGCACTCTATTCCCCTTGGAACGTTAATACAAGGAAGTGCAAGCTATTTTATTAAATCATGGATTCCAGCATGGAATCTGTCAGTTCTGCCAAGATGTTATATTTTTAGCACTGCAAAGTTGCTTGTCATGCTCCCACATCTCACCTGCAAACAGGGTGTGAGAAACAATGAAAAGTAGTTCACCAGTGGCTACATGTGTTAGGTGTAAACCTCAATCCACTTACATTAGCAAGACCTTTTAAAATTAAATTTTCGTTTAGTCCAAACTACTGTATTTGGTGAGGCTAGCTGATACAATGCATTTTGGTTAATCCTTTAATCTAAGAAAATTAATTTGCTGCTTATTTGTGACGACTATTTCTTTCAAAGAGGCGGGGGGGGGGGGGGACGACGGGAGGGTAGGAAACACCAAAAAAAAAGATTAATTATCTTCCTCTTGGCACATGCATTTGCTTAGTCATGGATAACCTGACATTTCCCTATGAATGCTTCACAGTTGGAAGTTTTGGTCCCTGTTAAGAGAGGCACGCACTATGTATGCTTTGGTTCATTTATAATTCCACAAGCAGAGAAAGTGTCCAGGTGTCTAAAAATCTCAGGATATAAGTCTTAAAAAGTTTCTTGTTTTACTTAACTTTTATGTAATGTAGCCTTCAGCTTTTCAGTGACTCCACAGCTGTTACTTACACCATGGGGTTTTTTTTCAAGATTTCCATGTGCTAGATAACTGAGAGCTAAACTGAAATCTGCATAGAAACATGAAGCATATTTTGTAGAGTACATGGCTGAGTTATCTTCTTTTCTCTCAGTGCTTTATGAATTCAGGTATTCGTTCTTCAATCCTGCCCAAATTACTGGCATGGTGGACTGAGTCCATCATGTAATGTGGAATCTCCAGTCGATTCTCATTTCCCGTCTACCAAAAGAGACAGACACCTCTGAGCAGTAAACTGCAACAGCAGAAGAGCTTTATCTTCCTATCACTCAGCATCAGTGGTCCCTTAGCTATCTCTACAGAAGAATGCTGTTAGGCTGGTTCTTCTGGGAGCATCCTGTCTATAGGAGCATGCCTTTGGCCTTCTTTATCTGGACTGCAAATGCATCTCAATCCACCAGATGGAAACCAACAACCTGAGCTGACCCCAGTGACTGAATATCATTTTCTTAGAGATAAGTCAGTTACTCTTCCAGAGTTTTGAAGGATCCACATGGTACATCGGGCACTGTATCGGGCGGCAATGAGACACTTTGTGCACTGCAAAAAGATGCTTGACAGTAACCCAGTTTCACAGTTGTATACCCTACCTGATTTGTCTGAAGTTATTTTTCATTTGCACTGTTACAAGGGAGCAATTACTTTTTGCAGAATGGTGATCCTACTAATTTGTTCGATTTCTGCCGTTGTAGATTGTCCTGAGAGAAGTTATTTTGTAAGTAAATATCACATTTTCAATATCCTTCTAGAAGTCCCAAACCTATCTTCATCCTGCAAAAAATAATGCCTGTAAGTGATTAATTTTTTGTGAGTTCTTCCTTTGAATTCACCTCATTCATCTATCTTGGAAAAAATCCCCAACATTTATTGCAGAAGAAACTGCTAGCCTCAGTTGTATTTTTTTTCTTTTTGTATGTTAGACACCTTCTCACACAGAATCTCAGAGTTCCTGAGGCTGGAAGGACTCTCTGGAGGTCATCTTGACCAATCCCTCTGCTCAAGCAGCGTCACTAGAGCCGACTGCTCTGGGCCATGTTCATTAACATTTTGAATAGCTGCAAGGAAGGAGACTCCATAACTTCTCTGGGCAACTCGTGCCAGTGTTCAACAACACTCACAGTACAAAGATTTTTGCTTATAATTAAATGGAATTTCCTGCACTTAAACTTGTGGCCATTGCCTCTTGTCCATTCTGCTCTTTGGACTCATCCTGGAATAGCAACAGGCAGGCAACTTTGTAGAATTCTATTAAGTCATAAATGCAGGATTATACAGGCAATAACTCAAATGTTTTTGTGCTTTATGAATCATTGCCCACATTTTGGCTGTGTAATATCTGCAGCTGAAGGACATAGTGTTTACAGAGCTGGGACTGATTTTACTGACCTAAAAGGCAGTGCCACTAAGATCGGATTATTTATTTCTCAGCACTTCAGTCCCTCTTTTTCTTTCTCTTAAACTCCCATAACTACAACACTTTAAAGCTTCATCTAAGTATGGCAGCGTTTTTGATGTAGTTGTACTTAAATTTCTTTGCATTTTCCTACAACCCATTTTCAGAAGGTACAGGTAGTGCTGGGTGGTCATAAGAAGCTAATAGGTAAGCCAAGTGAGACAGTGTCAAATTGCAATGTGTATTAGGCATAAACTCAAGAAACTCAGGTTTCCTGTGCTTCAAGTGGGCACCAAAATGATTACTTAAAAGTAGAGTGGAGGTGAAATAATTTCAGGGGCAAGTCAGAAAAGCAGCCCATTTCTTAATGAGCATTTTCAATATAGTTTTGGCACAATAAATTCTGATCCACAGTTCTGTATCCACAATGTTCCAATCAGTTGCTAGAGTAGGAAAACAATCAAATTAAACCATGTCAGAAAACTTATAAGCTTTTAGAATCTTCTCAAAGTGGCACGGATGATGATAAACAAAATTACTCACCAATTGTGTAAACGTAACATATATTATAATATATTGGAGCACCAAGATCAAACCAGAAGTACCAACATGTGAATAATTTATATGAAACTACTTTGCAATTCTTGTGTTATGTGATGAAAGCATGATGGTAGTAACAATTCTGGTCTGAAGTTGTTTTAAGCTACGTTTTATTTCAAATTTTAATTGGCAAAGTATGTAATTGGGATTGGAGGACACTGAAAGGTTTTATCAATAAAATGTAATAGTCATTCTTTTTCACCGATGAAAAGAAATTATAAAACTTGTTTCTGTAGCCTTTTGACTAAAATATTTAATTTAAGGGTCTATTTCAAATACATTTTAATATCTCTTTTTCTACAATTTTTGATTTAATGTTTATTTCTATGAAAATTTGCTTTGCTATATATAAAATATGGCTGATAATCCTTGCTTTCTTGTGTGTTCTGTCTTTGGGCTTTGTGAATATACATTAAAATATAAATTTCAATAGATCATGTTCATATAATTGTTTTTTGGTCTTCTAGACCTTGAGACTATATAATTTGTAACAGTGTATCAGTCATCTGTAAAATGCCTGTTTCCTCCAAGTAGCTGACAATCTGTACTACAGCAATTACACGACAGATCAACAAACGTGACTAACTGTTACTAAGGAAGTAGGGAGCAAACAATCCCAAATACCTTACAGAATACGTATGAACTGTATGTGAAAAGTCTTGTCTCCATATTATCCCAGTAACTGCTATGATCCAGTGGAACAAGCTGTTTGGTCACTGATACATGGTAATTTGTAAGCCTTAGTCAGTCAGTGTACCTAAAAATCACCTCTATTTGTCCGCTGTGATGACTGCAGAAAAAGGTATCTTTTTCTTTGGTTTTATTTTTGTTTTATTTTCGTCCCATAGTTGTTACTTAAAATGCTGATCTTCACATTTTACTAGTTAGTTAATGCTTGCAAAGCAATTTGAAAATGAAAGGGACTATATTAATCATTGTTAGGCAACTATTGAGAAGAAAATTTAATTATGTGTTTGACTTCTGTTCTGTGTGGGACATTTCCCAGGCAAAAATGAACCTTGGTTTTCAGCCTTCCATTGACCTTCATGCATTTAGTATTTTCTCATTTTTTTTAGTTATTTCTCACAGCTGAGATCTTGCTTCAGGAGGGGTCAGTATTGAACACAGTCAGAGGATCCTGGATAGTAACCTTGTTCATTGGGGTGCTGAACCAAAAGTGGAATGTTTTTATTCCTACCTTTGCCAGTAATTTAAACCATGTTCTTAGCCAGGTCAGTTATCCCAGGTCAGTGCCCATCCTATATTAAATCTGAGCAGTGGTCACTGATGCTGTTCTTCATCATGAAATGCTGATCTAAGACAGATGTTCTATAAAACCTTGCAATTTATTGTTATGTTCATGGATTCATGGTTACATACCATTTTGCCTTTTTATCCACCTTGTGACTAGTAATATTAATAAGGAGGAAATAAACTGAGATCGTTCTTCCAGCTGGCTACTCTGGAAAATTAGTTTCAGAGAGCTTTTCATTTTGAAAACTTTTTTTTGCTTTTGTTGCTCCAATTTGCTGATTCTCATTAGACATTAAAATGCAATGCTTTGCTGATTTTTTTTTGCTTGTTGTTTTTGTTTATTTTTTTGTTTGTTTGTTTTACTTTCTGACTGTCTATATACTGTGAAAACACCAGGAAGAAAGTCAGTTTCTGGAGAAACAAAGAACCAGTTGGGTGCATCATTCCCCTGTTGTGATCTTACCACAGTGGTGCATAGGATGAGATCCAGTTCAATGTCCAGATTCAGATGTGTGATGTTAGATGTCAGTTTAGAGTGTTCATCTAAAAATAGATCTGTTCCACACACACATAGGAAAGATCTCTAAGTTCATGGTATAGCCAAAGATCTAGTTAACACAGGTCAGAAAACTTTGGGAAACTCTTCAGCCCATTTTAGGATGGATACCTACCATCCTATAAAAACTGATTTTCTTTCTGGACTCTATTGATGAGGATCTCCCAACAAAAACATGTGATTTTTGAAGTTCTTTAGGGATAAAAATTATCTGCAAATAATTGGGCTGGCAGATGTGACTCAGTATTGCAGAAAACCTTCAGCCATCTGAGTCAGCAGTGGTAGGCCAGACAGGCAGAACTCCGGCAACTTACTGCTTCTCTAACTCTCCAGTACTTCCATTTCTTAGACTGCGCCATATCAGGGAAAAACTTTGGGCATATGATAGTCCTGTACACCTGAATGGGTTTGACTGTCCTACAAGTCTTACTGTTTGGAACTGTGACCTGTAAATACACTGGCACAAATAGGCCTCTCCAAAGATATAAGTGATTTAAAGATAAGGATGCAGCATAAGAAAATGTGTGTTTACATGGCAGTCTGTACATGGGATCTTACCCTGAACTCGTTTGCTTAATAATTCAGAGCTCTTTGTTTCCCTTTATTTCCCACAGAGTTGGTTTCTCTTCCAGCAATGCCAGGCAGACATGGGTGGTCAGGGAGACTTCTGTAGAAGTGACACATGCACAGTACTTCTTGGTATCAGCTGTCTAAGGGTTATCAGAAGTGTCTGCCAGCATTCCATGGACACTTAGTCTCATTTTAGTCTCGCATAACCTCCATGTGGCAAAGAAAATAAGAGCAAACAATCAAAGTGGCAGCAAATATTTTATCTGTAAGTTATTACAGGTACATTTCAAAGCTTCACCACAATGTATTATAAACTTCTAAGTTTTCCAAGTGTGGGAGACAATTGATTTCTCTTCTTCTGCATCCTAGAGGATACAAACATTTTCTGACCGTAGTTGTAATTTTGCTAGACCAAAAAAAGGTAACTATCATCTCTCTGCTCCAAATGTCTTGCTGTTTTATTGTTCCATATAGAATATTAGAAAGGATGTAAAGCTGAGTGCTATGATGCACTTATTAGGCTGCTGTCCAACAAGCTGGTGATGAGTTTTAGTGTGTGAACATGTAGCATTTTTCCCTGATGTATCCTCCAGTCCCTACGGAAGTATAGGCATATATAGGTAAATGTCCTTATTCTGCCTACTCATGAAACAAAACAGAAATGAACAGCAGGAAAATAAATGGTCCTATGCTTATCTATGATTCATAATATGGAACAATGTGATCTTAGCACCATCCTTCTCAGAAAATGACAGTAAGCCAAACTATGAGCAAACAGATATAAACAAACCACATTGGTCAGATCTTGAAGTCTCAGGCAGGCAGGAGCTGTGGTGTAACATGCACTTTTGTGCAGAACAGTGGCAGGCAGTGATTCCCTCCACCCAGCTGATCCAGCCCATAAAGGATGAAGCACTGCTCAGCATCACATCTCTGAACCAAAGCTTCCAGTCTGCCCCTAGAGGCGTTGTTGACAGAGAGGTCTTTGGACCAGTATCTTTTCCCTTCTTTGCATTGTTTGCACTGTGTTTAAATTTGACAGGGAGATATAAGGTGATTGACAGAACATGTTTAGCGATTGAAGTGTTAGTGTAAAAAATCTGTGAGCCATTGGTGCACACAACACAGCATTGTTCATTCTTACTGCTGGAAAAAAAAGTTCTAAAGTCTGCTCCAGCTTTTTCTATACATCAGCCAAAATGATTTGCCAACTGCACATGAGGAGTAAACCCAGAATAAAACCAGAATATTGATAACTTCAGTTCATCCAAAATATAAAAGCTGTTAGACAGATGGATGCCTATTTTTTTACTTTCTCGTGTTCCTTTATTGTTATTGTGAAATAATGAGATTCTGTTATTCACAGACCAGCAGCTTTTATTTATACCACTTTAAACTTGGATTCCAAAATTTGTATATTATTTCATATCTTTTTAGTAATTTAAGAAATATGGTTTTGTTTCTCTGCAGTAGTTATTATGAATGCAAATGCAAAAGCTTTCCTAAAATACATATTAATGTTTTGTTTTCTCTTTAATTGCACCCTGTTTATCTGTATTTACTCCTGATCTTCTTCATAGATGCTGTTGTTTTTTGCCTTTCCCTCACAGAGGTCTGGAAGTGCTTAGAGTTAGCAACAAATCTTGTGTCTATTTCATTATGGGGAATTTAAACACATTTGACATATCTGTTCCATTCATAAAATTTTGAAAAATCGTGATGAGGCTTTGCAAACATTCAGCAAGTTCCTTCACTGAAAAGGGACCCTTGATCTACCAGTCTTAGTCCAGGCTTTATCACCAAAGAGAAAATTATCCTTAATAAAATGGCACAGGGAGGTTGCTGCTTTATAAATTCTATTTATTCTGATTGTAGTTTATGAAAACATCATGTTGCATTCCAATTAGTTGCTACCTGTGAGTTCCTGCAGTTTTCATAAGCACATAAATACAAAATGCAAATGTGTTTTCTTGTTCCTGTTTGTTTTCCTTAATCCTTTTCTGGCGATAATGTATTCACACAATATAACTCAAACCCTTCTGCTTTAATGCATGTTGCTTTCATATATTTTTCTACTACTTATCCCAAGGGGAAATAAAGTTTATTCCAGCTTCTGTTTCTGAAAGTATTTAAGGCATTGAATAGGTGTGTTTCAATGAGATTAGGATAGATAAAATATATTAATGATACCTAGGTAACTCACATGTCATTTTCCACCATGAAACTAGAAACACTGAGTCTAAGGCTCAGATTCATAAAGTTCACCCTTTTCTTCCCCATAGGAAAACATGATGAATTAGTGAAAAAGAATGTAATTTATTTCTATTTATTAGATTCTGGAAAATTCCTCTTCTTTCATTAGATGCATTAAGAATAACCAGAAAAACCTTGATTTTTATGGGTGTGAGTGTTGTTTTGGACATAAAGTGTACACCATTCCAACAGGTAGTTGTAAAAAAGAACCTAAACAGCCTAGACATCTATGTAACAAATTTATTAATCTCCTCTCTACTATGCATTTTACTCAAAGCAACATGCTGTGCTATATCTTATATGTGACAAACTGGTACATAAAGTACTGAACATAGAAAAGTATATACACTACATGGAAAAGTAATCTAAGTATGTAGTACAAGAATAACACTGAAAACTGATTAATCAATTTTGTGTGATGCTGTAGTTACTCTACTGTGTTGAAATTCTTAGAGGAAAGAGAGGAGGAGCTCAGACTTCTTGGGTACTTTTCATAGTGAGGTATACTGGGATGGATGAGGGAAGTTTATATGGGTACTATTTGTGTCAAGGAGTAAATGTATTGTAAAACCTGAAGCTCACACAATCATTAGTATGAACTAGAAAAACCAGAGAAAAAGATGGCTTAGTCCCCAGATCCTATCTCATTTTGGTATTGAGATTATTAGTGCTTTCCTTTTATTCTCAGGTTTCATTCAACCTTGTCAAAGAAGTTCCCTAATAGTTTAAAAATTAGCTCTATATGATGATCTCCCCTTGGAATGTATTTCCTATAAGGTACATGGAGCAGGATTTTCAGGAGAAGCTGTGGTAAGCACTGGCATTATGAAGGAAGGCCATCCCATGAGACCAGCTCATCAAGGTTAGGAAGGAGGCATCTGAATAAATTAGAATGCACCCAGGAGACTGCATTAGATTAAATGTGACAACTCAGTGGCAAGTTAAACTAAAAATAAAGCTGTTGACATAACAGAATAAAAATAATAAAAATTTTATGTTGTATGAAGAATTACACATATCAGTTTCCACCATATGGGACAAAGAGACGGAATATCATTGCAAGCATGATGATACTGAAATGTTCATGCTCAGCTCTTCCTAAATCAGTCAGGCTTTGACTGAAAAAGTAATATGAAATGAAATACACTTATGTGGACAGAAATAAGTTAACTTGAAAAAATATTTTTTTCCTATTCCTAATTAAAGCAGTGTAGTTTAAAATTTCATTGCAGGAAATTTAGATTTTTGGACGACACTAATTAACTGATTTTAATTTTTTGCTAGCTGTGCTTGTTGCTACATTTCTATTTTCTAAGACTTCCAAGAATTGCAACTACAGGATTTTCTTATTGATAAAAACATGAATAATAATTTATTGATGGGGGGTGGAAAGGCCATTGTATTTTATTCTGTCTGTGGGCTAGGGTATAATCCTGAAAAGTTGGAATTTGTTCTGTAGGTAGGAAAAGACTTTTGAAATAATTGCAGATTTGAAAATCAGTGCTCTGTTCTCTGATTTAACTATGAATTTTTTTTTTAAATTCATATGCACTGAAATCTATTAGTTGAATAGTCACTGAGGCCAGTGAACTGAACCATACTGAATGCTTGGAATTTAATTATCTTAAATGCCTTATGTTTATATGCAGTAGTTTGGCACAAATTTGATTATATAAATAGTAAATTGTTCAGTTAAAGCACTGTTAATAACTGAATAATGGAATAAATTAGTGAGGTTTTGAAATAATTTATCCAATGACTGAAAAAGCAAAGAAGGTTTTAGTAATACACAACTTCAGACAAAAGTTAAAAACCCCAAAAAGATGAAGAAAAATGTGTAAACTTAGGAAAGTTCTAGAACTACATGTGTATGAGTATCACGTTGGTTTAAGGTTGTTGGTAGAATCACAAAGTGCCTTTGCTAGTGGAGACACTCCCATGAACATGCCTGCTGCAAAACCACTTTTTATCAGGTGAATCAGGATATAAATGGAAGGAAATAGGTACTTTTAAAGATATATTTAGTAGACCATCTATGTATGCCTCTTTTCCACACATAAAAATGGTGACCTAGAAATGCCTGTTTGTCTCCACTGTCTCAGAAGGAAGCCTGGCATAATCGAGTCCGATTTTTTTAAATGTCCTGTTTTGAGTACTGAACTGCTAAGCAAAGTAAGGGGTTTGTATCCAATGACGAGTTATTTACAGTGATTTAAGTGGCATTTGTTCCCTCTTGCTCATTCCTGTCCCATATCCACTCTTTGAATGTACTGTCCAACTATTTGTGTGAACACAACATGAGAAAGTTCCCTTAATCCTAATAAGAGTTAAGCCTGAGAAATATTTGATTTTTGCCATATTAGTTCCTTAGTCAAGTTCACATCTGTTTTCAGAAAATTTTGAGTAACTGGACAAGAAGGCAGAGGCTTTTTGTGCTGGTATTTTTGCCAGAAAAGTACAGGTGAAACCAGAGACCATGATGAAGAGGCTTATAATTATGTGTTCTTTTGGGGAAGGAGAGGGGAATAAAGAGCCATCAGTCTTCATGGAAATCACAGAAATAGAGTGACACAGAATTGCAGACCTTTGTGATCAAAGTATTTTAGGTTTCACTGGTTTTTAATGGCTTAAACATTCTTTCACTGTTGTCTGACATATATTGAGCAATCTGTGGCATATTAATTCTCTTTGTCCCTTCTACAAGTGTGTCAACCAGAGGCTTAATCATGTTAATTAAAAAAAAAAAAATCCAAAAAACACACAGCAATACAAACACACTAATTTTCAGTATGAATAAGCCTGGACTAGGTTAGAGACAATTAGGAAAATATGAATATTTCCATTTAGTTGGTCATGGTGAAGCATCTGATGGGAGTACTTAAAGATCCATCCAAAATAATCTTTGACCTGTACGTGACTATTGTGAGACTCTGCAGAGGACAGGGAAAATCCCACAGGACTGAAGAAGCAGCAGCATAATTCATAGCCTGGGATACTTTCAGTGGATCCCAGTATTTTCCATACTGACATTGATACGGAGGGGACAGGTATGAAACTGAAGATGAAGTAAGGCTAAGAAGAGTTGCAAATACTGTGAAGAGCGTAATAAGAATTCCTAATACAGATGAAAATGGGCTGTCTAAAACCAATAAGATAAATCTAATAAAGACAAGAACAAAACTCTACTTTTAGTAGGAAGAAATATCACAAATACATGAACAAAAAACCCCTGCATCAATAAGGGAGAATGGTATCTGAGGCTATAATGTACATGAGTTCCATGTAAATTAACAGTACAATATGGTTTCAAAGGAGACAAATCTCTTTCCTAGATTAACAGACACTTTATAAGAAGGCTGTTATTTCATGTGCATTCACTGCTATTAGGATCTCAGCTAGAATTGTGTCCCTCCTTTGAGAAAATCTGCTTTAGGAATGGTATAGACTATTGAAAGACAGTGCTGTTGTGAATAACAAGAATGGCCTGTGGAAAAAAAAAAAAAACAATTAGGCTTCATTGCTCAAAAATACAGAAGATTGTAGGGAGATATGAGAACTGTCATCCAAACTATGGAAGACCATTCTGCAGAAATCCATCTATTGATATGGGAAGGGATAGTAAGAGACCCAGTACATTTTCTGTATTTACGGAAATTTTTCACTCATTGCAAAGATACTCAAATAGAGGGAAAATAAAGTTTGGAAGGTTATCAAATTTCGTTACCTAAATATTTTAGAAATCTTTTTTAAGGAACTTTTTTATGCATAAGGGGTTGGATTAGGCTCAAAGGGTTTTGCATCCTGCCTGAAAGGGTAGTTGTAGAGGATGCTCTTTCTGTGAAGCATGATTTGAATTTAAAGATCTAGCTCTGAGTTGATGACAGTGACCAGGTTATGAGTTTGATTTAGAGCTAAGATGTCAATATAGTTTAGAATTACTAAAAAGGTGTTAACAGGGAGAGTTTGTGGCAGAGAGGGAAAATTAAATTTTGTGTGGGATTAGCTGCAGGCAGTGGCTGAATATTGTCAGCATTAGATGTCAAAAGTTCAGGGTCATTAGAATAAAAATTGTAGGAATAGCAGAACCAGTGCAAAATGTTAAATTCAGGGGTTTCAGAACTGCTGTAAACCACTTCACTGGTAAAGATTATGGGTGCATCCACTATAGATTACACATCTGTCTGCAAATTTTGAGCCAAAATATGAAAAGATACCAGCACTGAATAGTGTAGCATTCTAATGCATTTTAACTGAATACATCTGATAAATGCACTGAAATAAAATTTAACTAGAGACAATAAATTTTACAGCAAATTATTTTAAATAAACAGGAAACCACAAAGCATCACAGTTTCAGAATATGAACAGCTAGTTTGCAATCCAGTCAAGTATCTTGATTTAGACTGTGATAGAAACCCAACTCATTTCTTTGTTCCATCTCCCTTGTCATGTTACATACTGTAGAATGAAAGACAAAACTCAAACAGATTTACGCAGGTGTGAAAAATAGTACAAGTCATATTCAGGCCTTTATCACTTTCTTCTTTAAAATGAAATAAAATCTCAGACCTTAGTAACTGCTGAACATGGGGGCAGTTTCAGCTCTGACAAGGCCACAGAAATCTCAAAAGAATTGAGAGGGCTTCCTATTATGGGAACCACTTGGGGAAATTCTTTGTGAAAACTAATAGTTCAAGAAGTGCTTCTCTTAGTTTACATTTGCTTATCTACAAAGGCAAATTGTCCTCATGCTGTTGTGATTCAAGCAATATGTGCAAGAATAATTGTATTCCCTATTGTGGCTAAGAAATCATAGAGCTATGTGTTGTTGCTGATTCATGTATACATAAGTATATGTATGTGTTTCTATGTCTATACAGAGATTTATTAACCTGGAAAGAATCCAGCAAAAACTATGGCCTTTTCTTTTTTCCACTCTGGTTTACATGCAGTAACACATATGGCTGTTCTGCCATAGCACTTCTAGGTAATGCTCCTACATATGGAAAACATGAGGAAGAGTGCTGATTTCTTGGAATTTTGCCTTGTGTTCTTAGCACAAGAAAAGAGGGGGCTGTGTGTGTCAGGATATATACTTTTTTTTTCTTGCTTTTAGATGAAGCAGAAGTAAATTTATTGCACAGTCCAGAGGAGGTCACAAGGGAATGTTTATCTTTTCCATTGACCTCTGACATATATACCGTATGTATTTTTCTAGCCCTTTCTTACTGCATTTTAAAGTGTTTCCTTGGGAGTTTATGGTATTTGTATGCAGTGAAACTGGAGCAGTAGCTGTAGAAAAGAACATCTGGCCCTCTTCGGAAGCAGTATTTTTCTCAAAATTGTATGTAATATCCAATAATGATTTCTGTCTAGTGAAAGACTAAGTGAGCGCTGATTAGGAGCTGTGTGTATTTTAGATTAATTATGTCTTGTGGGCAGTGTAGCATATGCTTCAGTGTACAGAAGGCTAAAGGATACAGAAATTGCCTCTTAAGAGCAAATCAAAGTCACAGCAGCAAAGTGATCTTAATTCCATCTGCTGTCAGGAAAGAACCTAATATAAGCCAATCAAAATTTAGAGGTCTCCCGATGACTTGCCACTTTTGCTAGGTTAATAGTCGGACTTCATGATCTTAAAAGGTCTTTCCCAACAGAAATTATTATTTTACGATACTATAGTTTCTTGCTTTAT
Organism: Corvus hawaiiensis; assembly: GCF_020740725.1. Classification (NCBI taxonomy): domain Eukaryota; kingdom Metazoa; phylum Chordata; class Aves; order Passeriformes; family Corvidae; genus Corvus; species Corvus hawaiiensis. The sequence goes on along the minus strand of NC_063216.1, from coordinate 70,780,493 downwards.
TACAATTGTCATCTGTAACCAAGTGGTTTGTAGGCAGTACAACCACAGATTCTACTGAGTTTCTTCAAACCTACCTTTTCAAGTTAATAAGATGATCTGATACTGGGTGTTGTTGGACTTATTATTTATTTTTTTCATATCATAGTTATCTTTTTTTTGTGTGTGTGTTCTTTTTTCTCCTAATATGGAAAAACTAATATAATGATCTATTCCAGTGATCTTCAGTCTCATAGCCATTTATTTAATTTATCCAATTTTCTCCTTTTTTCCATGCATAGAAGGTGATCCTTCCTGAAAAATTCTCACAGGAACATTGAACTTCATGTCTATATCCATTCTGGTGGGAACATTGGAGGCAATGAATATTGAAAAGCTAAGCAATAGCTTATAAATATATGAAAAAATCAATAAAAAATATCTTGTATCATCACAGATAATGAAAGTTTTTTCCTTTTTCTTTCGGCTAAGGATTAGCACGTATTCACATCTAATGGCAGTCGTTATTTTAAAATTAAGTAGGGAGTTCTTGTGGAAAAAATCCCAATCACTCCCTTTTCCCCAAATTTGGCATGTTTTCCTCCCTCCAAAACCTGTGTTTGTAACATGGCTGATTTAAATCAAAAGTAATGCTTGCTGCATTCCTGAGGCATCTAGTACAAGACTTCAGAGGTTATGCATATGTTTATTATACTGCTGCAAATGAACTAGAGAATGTGCTGATACTTGGGTTTATTTATATCCTAGCTTTGATTATTAAAGCATCTCAACCATTTAGCTTCACCTTACTGAGAGACATCTGTGAAAGGATGATTGAAGTTAGAGCTTGACACATGCGCTACATTCCCAGAGCAGGTTGTGTGGCAGTGAAAGGGGATTGTGATGACCCTGGGAGGGTTGTTCTTCACAAATTGGAAAGCAGGAGGTGAATGTGTGGTGAGGAGTATTAGTTAGTGCCCCTGCTCTGTAGCTTGGAATGGGTAGCGTGTCACAGAGTAGATTTTCTTGTGATCTTAAGGGCCCGTGGTAGAGCTCTGCTGGCATTTCGGTATTGACCGATGTCATATAAAGGGTCATGTAAAGGGATGTAGACAGAAGGGCACAGTAAACAGTAGGACTCAACTTCAGCTGCATAAATAATCTACATTCAATGCATAAGGATAGAAGTCAAAACCTACAACTTCTCTCTTGGCTCAAGAAATGCCTTTAAGTCCTATCAGTGCCATGTATAGGAAGAAGAGAGAGACTACAATCTGGGCCAGCCCATTTTTGCATTCAAAACGGAAACCTTTACAACCCACTATTTGTGATAGTATTGAACACCCATATTTGGTCACTCCAGAGCTCTCTGTCTCCCTTCATCTCTTCACAGATCCAGCATGGAGACATGCTTCGTCCTATGCATCCTTGGGAGGTTACTGAGTTACTAAAAAACAGAGCAATGAGAGACCTTTAAAAAGTTTTTTAGTTGAATAGAATAAATGTTAGAGCAATTTTTCTTTCAATTCCCAAATGATTACATCTATGATCATTTCAGAACTGAAGCAGGAGAGAGCTATGCCTTATGACCCAGCAAATACTGGTTTTGCCATTACCTTTGAAAGGCTGTAGGTTTTGGACTCATGGGACAGCAAAGGCCAGCATGATGTTTGTTTTATTGTCTACTGGCCAAGTGTCTCACCTTTGTGTGGGCTGAAGCTCTGTGAAGAGTATGAATGATAAATGTCTGGGCTAGGTGATCTTCCATCTCACATGATCCTGTGACTGTGACAAGGTGGTCAGTGAGTAATCAAGTGTCTAGAACATATGAATCAAAATTTTCAAGTTGTTTCCTACTGATGGCATAACTATGCCTGCCTCAAGACTTTTAATGGATACTTAAGAATCAAATGCATTTTGTTTTAATGCATCAACGTCATCTGTGTCCCAGAATCTGGAGAATTAAAAAAAAGTTCCTTAGGAGAGAGACTTACTAATCATGCCACGTATGACTAGATCTCTCTCATAGAGTGTGTCCTATGACATATTGCAGAGCACATAAAGGTACTTGCTGCGCTGCTTGCCTTTGCACGTCAAAAACTGCCTGAACCTAAATACAGAGATTAGTCATTTTCTGTGTTCTCAGAGCATCATTTGGGATCCCTTCAGGACACAGGCACTAGCTTTCTGAAGCTGTCATAAGGTGAATGGAAGAAAGCATTTACTGAGCCATTATCAGATTAAGCATCTAGGGAGGAGTCCAGGAGTTAGGAAAGTGAAACTATGCCAAAATTTGAGAAGGTTTTTTCTTATTGGCATTAGGCCAACATATTGTACTCAAAACAAGTGTGCTTGGATTTGAATTTTCTACTCTATGCTGTAATCACTAGAAAGAAAGGAGCATTTCAAGACTGTGTTGATCTCACCAGTGTATTGCTTTATTTAAGTAACAGAATACTTTTTCGTAAACAGCTCAGCATTATAAGAAACTCCAGACATGCCTTCATGTGTTTCACTGCACTAGCAGCTGTCTTGGGACCCAGAGCCCTGCATGCCACACAACCTTGTTGCAGTCCTTCCCTGCAAAATCATCCTTTGTATGTACCCTGATGTGAGGACTGGATTTCACAGCAGTCTTTCAGCTAACAGATGGGCTTGTAATGCTTGGTGGGGGCTATTACCCTGCAGACACAGGCAAAATACCTAAACATTGCAAACTGCTGTCCAAGGCAGACATGCTTGGTGAATCTAAACTCTGTAAAAGTTTCCATGGAATAAAGGAATTTCTGTTAAATCAACCTGAATTTTCCATGTAAGGTTGTGGGTTTGATCCCTGTATGGGATCACTTAAGAGCTGGGTCCCTTCCAAATGAGAATATTCTGTGATTCTGTGAAATGCCCTGAAAAGCAGAGGCATTCTTAATTTTCACACAGGTACTCCCTCTGGTCCGAGTCTCTCTCTTTTCCAATCTGTAGTAAATAAGTTGCTTTTCAAGAAAGCTGCGAGGCTTGATACGTGGTTTATCACCTGATTTATCACCTAGTGTTGAGTGTCCATGTCTCTAAAATGATGTGTTCACTTATAATGATACTTCACAGATAGTGGTAGTGCTCCTTAGGGGCTCTGAATTATAATATTCTTAAGTAATATAACTTAATGTGATGATTAATTTTATATGGGAAAATATTGTAGAATCACAGAATTATTTAGGTTGGAAAAGACTCTTAAGATGAAGTCCAACTGTTAACCTAACACATGCATCATCAATATTATATTCTTCTTCAAATTAAATCAGTCTAACCCTTGGAAAAGCACCAAAACCATGATGGTAATATTATTTTGAAAAAAACAGATATCCAAGTATAGATAATAAATACCATGTATACGTTGTATTTATTTTATATATGTAATAGCCCACGTCAGTGAAGCTAGCTTTAGATCATAGAAGATATTACAGTCTCTTTTAAATGAAGTCTCTCATTTAAGTAACAACAGACAGGAGCTATATTTTTTTTTTTTTTTTTAAGTACTAGAAGACAGGAGCTTTTTTCAGGTTTGCAGGAGGGCATTTTAGACTTGATACTAAAACATGTTATTTGGTTGTATCATGTCATGTGTCATATCTTTATTGTTACAAGAATTGGTGAGTCTGTACTGTAGCATAGAAGCTTTCTGGAAGGCAAGTTTGTTTAATAAATGTCCTGTATGCTTTTTGAGAACATTACTTGGTACAAGGGTTTTCATAACTCTTTTGCTCTTCCTTCCTCTGCCCCATTCCTCTCCATTTTATTTTGTTGTAGAGTTCTGGTTAAGGTTTATTAGAAATGGAATTTCAGCTGCACTGTATGCTGAGGTAAACACAAATTTAATTTCTGTGAGTCTTATTTTAAAGGCAGAATTCATTCTGCTTTTTCATATAATGCTGTCAGACTGATAACTATGGAAGGAGACCAGCTTCCTGGTCTCCTTCATATAATGGAATAGTGATCTGCATTTGGCAGGAAAAAAGCAAGCACTTTCCCTGTGCAGAGATAACCACACAGCTGCCTGCCCTCTGAGCTGATACTGCTGAAGAGGTTTCTTTTGCTTGGGTTCTTTTTGGCTTAATCGATTGATCTTTGTCTGGATACAGTCCTGTTCGATTTAATGTTGAAACCTTGGATTCAAGAGTCAGGAACATTTCCTGTAGCAGTTTCCTGTAACCAGACTGTGAAAATCAGAGTAGAAAACCCTTTACCCTATTGACAAACCAGCCAGTTGTGTCTCACAAGAGCTATTAGAGGCTTCCTCCTGCTAGTCTGAAAAGCCTTTACATAATGGGGTGGAAAACCACTTTGTCAAACGGCACAAATACCTCTTCAGAGAATTCTGAAAATAGCAACCTTCCTTCCTCATCTGCAGCACAGTAGGGGCAAGCTCAGCAATTACTATGATGACTAAAGTGCTGATAAAACAGCACTACTCGCCGTAAGGAGTCTTGTAAATAAAGATCTCCAAGGCTGTCCCAGTCTTGTGTGAGGTAGCTACAGCAATAGTCCAGATCTGCTAGCAGAATACAACACCCTCATGTCAGATAAGACTGAAAACATGATTTATATTTGCTGTAGAACCTATTTTCCTGCTGTGTTATCCCTAACTTAGAAAGGGCAGAATGTATGTACTTTGAAATGTTAACTGAGGCTGGAGATGAATTGCCATTGGCAAACCATTCTGACCATAGACTTTTATTTCAGTCACTTGAGTCATTCCTGGCTAGGTTTTCCAAGTCTCAGTGAATATGCTGGATGCTGGTACATGCTCCTATTGCTGCCTACACTTTTATCCATCTGTTACCATGGCACTATTCCTACTTAGAAGTTGGTCAGACCATTACACTAGGTAAGAGGTGCCGAGGGAGTGTGGATTTAGACATTTACAAAAGCTCTTCTGCAGGCTATCTCTGCTCTGAGGTAGGATTGCCACACTGATGCCACATGCTTCCTCACCTCATGACATCTGTTGATGCTGAAATGCCAAATAAAAGCCCTGTGTAAGTACAAAATGGACCTCTCTCTTGCTTGTGTATGTTGAAAAAATTTAATTGCAACAGATACATTTCATGAGATCACCTCCTTTTCCAAATACAGAATCACCTTGCTGTTGTTTTTAAAACAGTTTTATGACTCAGAATGTCAGCCAGTAAGTCTACTGGTTCAAGAAAGTTTGTATTGATCCTGAGTCACCTAGGCTCAGTAGCTATCTTCATTAAGACATATGTACCTCAAGGAGCTTGATAACTAAGTCTTGTTGCTACAGATCATCAGCATGCAGTTGTTTGATTATAATTTCATCACAGAACAGTGTTTTTGTTGTATTATCCCATATTTCTCATATTTGATTTTAGTTTTTTTCTTGGCCAATTCCTTTACTTGATCAGTTTGTTCAAACTAATTACTTGGTAACTGATTAAGTTATTTTAGAGTAAGTTCTAAAAGTGCTCAAATATATGATCAAATGTGAGTTGAATTGTAGCAGCTTGAGAAATCAAAGATCAGCTGAGCTGTGGTACCTATCCATATAATCAAGTACCCACCCTACTCAATTAGAGCACCCTCAGTAAACTCACAGATGACACCAAATTGGGTGGGAATGTTCATATGCTGGAGGGTAGAAAGGCTCTGGAGGGATCTGAAAAAGCTGGATCAGTGGGCTAGCATCAGTGATATGAGGTTTCACAAGTGAAGTGCTGGGTCCTGTCCTTGGGTGACAACAACTCCATGCAATATTCCAGGCTTGGGGATGAATGGCTGCAAAGTGGCCTGGTGGAAAAAGACTTGGGGATGCTGGTTGAGAGCTGTCTGAAGCCAGTGTGTGCCCTGGTGGCCAAGAAGGCTGTATCAGCAATAGTGTGGCCAGCAGGACCAGGGCAGTTCTAGGCCCCTCACTACAAGAAAGACGTTGAGGTGCTGGAGAGAGTTCAGAGAAGGGAACAGAGCTGGGGAAGGGTCTGGAGCAAAACTCTAATGAGGAGCAGCTGAGGGAGCTGGGGGTGTTTAGCCTGGAGAAAAGGAGGCTCAGGAGGGACCTTATCACTCTCTACAACTCCCTGAAAGGAGTTTAAATGAGATGGGGATTGGTCTCTTCTCCCAAGTGACAAGTGATGGAATGACAAGGAACAGCCTCAAGTTGCACTAGGGAAGGTTTAGATTGGGTGTCAGGAAAAATTCCTTCACCAAAAGGGATGTCGTGCTTTGGAACAGGCTGTCCAGGGAAGTGTTGGAGTCAACATGCTTGGAGGTATTTAAAAGATGTTTAGATGTGACAATTGAGGACATAGTTTAGTGGTGGCTTGTTTAACAGTTGGATTCTATGACTTCAAAGGTATTTTTCAACTTGAACATTTCTGATTCCATATTGAATCTCCAGTCTTAAATGACTGCAAAGAAATTAGTATGATATTTTAGTGAGTTGGCTTATGTCATCATAGCAGCATTAACTCATGATAAGACAACTTTAAATGTTAGAACTATGACCACAAGTATGACTGACATGTTTTAAAGTTCAGTCAGAATGGGAATGAACATTTAGTCATGTGGCTTGGCGACATTGGAATCTAAGTTCAGCACACAGTAACTTGATTGCTTATAATGATATTCTCAGCTTACTTTGTATTAAAATGCTCTAAACATTGGTAGAAGTAGTGTAATCACAAGGAACTATTGTGTTTTAATTTGTAATGCAATGGGCTGAAAGTGTGCGTGCTGGTAGTTACATGAGCTTATCTAGTGAGAGCTTCTTTGTTAAGCACCGTAACACGATTGTGTTCACTGATATGTGTGAATCCTTGTATATAAATATTTACAGGAGTTTTCTCCTATAACTTAGGATGTTTCTAACAAGTTTTTTCACTACTGCTTCATAAACAGAAGTTGAACTGGAAATGTAACTGCTTTTTGCACCAAAGAATAATAAGACCTGTGAGATTGCATTTTAGATCTGATTTTCTATTCACTTATTTTCTGTCATCGTTTGTAGGATCTTTTCTGGGGTGTCTTTGTTCTTATTTTTAATTATATTTGAGCCTTTTAACTCAGCATTATTATGATTTTAATTTAATATCTTAAAAAGAATTTGAAGTCACAGGTTGTACTATACTAGCTGTGCATTTTTAATACAAAGTTCAATGAAGAAATGGCAAGGATTTTGGATCAAATTTTGAGTTTTCTCATTCTGTTCCTGGTTCTCGCTGTGGCTTTTGAGACTGGGTGGGATTCAGATAAAGATTACTATCTCTAAATTTAGTTGACTACGAATAGGTATCCAGCCTCCCTTGAGAGTAAGTGAAGATCCAGTCAAACCCCCTGATGGAGCCTGGAGAGGGAATTAGGTATCCTAGAGAGATACCAGTAAGAATACACTTTAGTGTGAGCTCTTGATAAGGTGAACTCAGAACTCTAGACTAGGATCGAGATGATGAAACATAAGTACCTAATACCATTCCAAGCATGTTGGAGTATCATTCTTTGCTTGCTTGTTTGCAATACAGAAGGCACAGGTCTTATGTAGATACTGGCTCATATCTTCCAGCTCCTTTTTTTGTATTTTGGAGTGTTAATACATGTTTTTAAATGAAAAGACTTCTCAGTAGATGGTGGTGTCTTGCACTTTTACGTTTGTGGCTTTTTCGCATTCTGGCAATATGAAAAAATTACATTATCATTATTTATTTCAAAGTATTTTCCTCAAAAATAATCACTCAAAAAATATTTCAACACAAAAAAAAGCTATTTCTTTACATGAACATGCACATTTCCCATTCCTATGCAGCAGTTTGTCAGTTAATCTTTGAGCACCACAAAAATATTCCTTAAGTGTTCTGTTGGTTGACAGTTTCTATCAGTGTTAAGTAGTCATTTCTTTGCACATTGGCTGTTACTTCAGACACGCAAGATTAATCAGTGCCTTTCATAACAGCCTTCTGGAAATGGAAGTTCTTAGTGCACTTATCTTCTTCTCTCACTGTTTTCTTCCTCCTTCTTTCTATGCATGTCAGTGAGAGACTGTCTGAAGAATTTATCTTTAATGGAAATGTTCCTGAATTAAATTAAATGCTTAAATAAACATCATATAAGTTTTCCAGAGTGGAAGTGAATTAATATTTTTTGAATGCTGGCTAAACAAGAAAGTAAGATTACAGTTGGGCAGTAATTATAAAAACTACTCCATAGGAAAGAAAAATTTCACACTTTAGACATGACATGGAGAAAGATTCATTTGAAATAGGGCCTTTGAAAAGAAGCCTTTACTACCTTAATCTCTAGACTTTTACAAAACATTCCCAAGTCAGAGATTCTGGAATGCTTTAGAAAAGACAGTTTCATGTTTAATCTCTACCTGATTCAAGCAAAATTGCCATGAAGTCTGGGGTGGATTAATTTATTTTTTTCTTTTTAGGATTATAATTTTCATATATAATTAACATTGTAGAAATGAGATAAAAATTCTATTTACATTCAAAAATATAAATGTAGCTCTTTGATATCTAAGGCTGCATTAGTATGTAGTCATTTGTTGATCATTTAGAGCAAGTGATGACAGAATTATTTATTAAAAATGTATCGCACAGACAGTTTGTCTCTTTCAGACCATAGGAACTAGACATATATTTATCATATTCCTTTTTTTACCCATTTAAAATAGTGTCCATGTCAATGGGCAAACATTTTATGATACAACAAATGATTCAGGTGGGAACATGTCACAGAGGGACTCAAGCCCTGTGAATCTCCATGAATAGGCCAGTGATTCTAGTTCTGGTGTACCTCAAAGAAACCTTAGATTTAATTTACCTCTTGCAGAAGTGAGCAAGAAATTTCTATAATCTGAAGTGATTTTCTCTGACCCTATTTTAACAGCAAGAAATATGTGTGAATTACTCTTTCAAGCTTCATTAAAAGCATATCAGCAGATGGCTAAACCAGTGAAATCATGCTTCTGTCAGTCACTTTCTACAGGGGTAAAAAAAACCCAAAAACCTTAACTTGTCTGAGTAGTAACAAAGGAGATGCTAAACATTAATCTCTCCCTAGAATCTGGTAGTTTCTTTGTCGTGTTCCCTGTTGATGCTAAGTGTTCTGTTCCTATGAATTACTGGGAAATTTCATTTTGTGTCATGTCAGACATTAAAATCTCAGTGCACTCTCTCAGTAAGACACTATGCACTGTACAAACTGTTTTCAGAGATATCTAATCACACTTTCTCTTCATTCTGATGCGCCTCTGACTATGAATGCTGTGAGTGTTACTGGATTCTGCAGGTTTTGTGCTATAAGAATATACTAGTTTAGCTCTGATTTGTAATGGGAATAGTACATTCATACTGTTGTTTGCAGACAGATTAAAAAAGGTAAATATTCAAATGTTTTCATTGTTTATTGTTGTAAGTAGAAAAAACAGTGGTGTACTCCAAAAGGTATACGCTACAAGGGAACTAGATAATGTAGAATAGTAAAATTGGCCATTTTTATTACAGTTTTTAACTTACTTTTTAAGTATGACTTATGACCATAGTTACGTTTCTTGTAAAGCCACATAAAATACAAGCTGATGCCTGTGTGTCTCTGAGTATACTTGTAAAGCTGATTTGAATTTTACTTTCATTCAGAATCAGTTCTGTTAAAAAAATGCATAGTTAACTCTCTGCTCTTCAGTGACCTCTGAACTTCTCAGTGAACTTCATTTCAATGAGCCATGACTAACCTGACAAAAACAGCATGTTGTCAAGAAGGTTGCTATCCTAGAAGAGTGAATAAAAATAAAATAAAGTAAAATTTTCATCTAGAGAAATGGCCTATGCTACAGATACATTCTGGGCTTGAAGTCTTATGGATTTGCAATAATACCTGAATGTTTCTGAAAAAGAGATTCCAAAATATTGTTTCCCTTAATTTTGAAGGATAATTTGATATAGTAAAATGAATCAATAGAAAATAGAAAAATAAATCTAAACTTATATCTATATTATCTATATATCTAGAAATTCAGAAACTTTTGATTTACTTGTTCAGCTCCATATTCTTCCCCTGCTTTTATGCTCTCATGCACAGTAGTTGACACTGTCAAGTGTTTAATCATTGTTTATTGGATTTTTCACTGTTTAAAGTCGACAGGTTTTCCAAATTATATGTAGGTATTACTGAAGACTTCCTCTACCTCTTGTGTATTTATTCAGGCAGGTAGCCAAGGTTGTCCTCTTTATTTTTCTTCATTGTGTGTTGTTTTTGGGCTGGATTTTTTTGGTTTTTTGTTAGGGGATGGGGGGGTTTGCTGATTGTTATGGATTATTTTGGATTTTTTTCCTGAACAGCAGGATTTCTAATAGAAACTCTAATTGTGCAAGTTAAGTCTACAGTTTCTTCTATACTGTTGCGTATTAGAGAGGTAAACTAAGCAGCATGGTTTGTCTTTTACATTTGGTACTTCTCTCATAATGTTCTTATATTTCTGAATTTGGCTTAAATTTGTATATGCTAGAGACAGATTAAGTCCACAAAATCCAAATCCTGATTTCATGTAGTTGTTCTAGTAATAAGAGCCAATTGCAACATTCCAACCCTTTTCAGTACAGGTGTTTAATGAACTTAACAAAGATTCGCACCTACAGATCTTGAATGAAAATGGAGTCAGAGAATCATGGAAAAGTTCTCAAAGACATAAAACTAGATTGTAACTCATTGCAAAAAGTTGTTCATACGAATAAATTGCAGAATTAAACAGGATTGAACAACATGGGAGTATGAGAACTTACAATTAAGTACCAATTTGCAAATTGTAACAATGACCAAGCTACATTCTTTTAAGAGCTGATCTGAAATGCAGGTAATCCATGCTATGCTGTTTTAGATCTTATCATTAACTTGTGTCAAATTAAATATGAGTGAATTCATTCATAGTGTTCATTCAGAATTAAACTCTATTCTTTAATTAGAAGGAAGAATCTGTATTTATTTTCAGCTAGAGGGCTGAAGCTGGTCAGATATAAATATTGCCTTCAGTCTCTTTTAAAACATAGATTTCTCCTGAATACACGGAAATATTTAATGTAATAATAATAAAAAAAAGTGTTACTGGTGGATTGAAATTATGTTCTTGTCCAACACAATGGATATAATGAGAACATAAGCAATATAAACTGTTGCTAATGAGTTGTGGAACAAGTTATAGACTGAAGCTGCTTATACTGTTGATCACTAGCATGTTTCCTGGTGTGTTTTTAGCACATAACAACTTATAATAATACAGGTCAGTTGATTGTCATAATTTGCATAATAGCTTGCAAAATAGTACCCACAGCCAGTCTGGATGGAGTCATTCTGGTTTGGGCTGAATTTCATTTAGGGGAAAGGGCTAGTAAAGCCTTACAGACAGGAGCTCTGCTGTGCCTCTTGAACTGGGTTTTAGAGAACAAACATCGACCCATTTGTTTTAAGATGTGGCCACAAAGCCCTGCCCATTAGGGAGAGTGATGGCCCAAACCAAGGCGACTCATACTTTGAGAGGAAATGCTGTAGTGGCTAAGCAGAGTACAGATTTAACATCTTACTTTCTCTCTTAAAATGTTTTAGGCCTGTGTTGTATTAAATTTTAAGACAGATAAATAAGACAATGACTTGTGTTCATGAGAGGCACGCTTCCTTCATAGCCTGTGAAGTTAGTTGTACCTAGCTCAGCCATATGGTCAGGTGTTTCAAGTCAGGTAAGATTAATGTCCCACTGACATCAGTTCTCTTTTAGTTCAGGTGGCACTTGTGCACTTGAAGAAGGGGAGATAGATTTACAGTTCTGTGGTTCTTTGTTCTTTTTTGTATTTTCCAGAAGAGAGACTGAGCAGCCTTCAAAAGTTGTCCTTCTAGCACTTTCAAATTATTTTTTCCCATCATCTTTTTTTATTCAGTACTAAAGTGTGATCTTCCAAATTACCTATTTATAAAATTGAGTTGATTCCAAGTAAGAGTATGGTGAGTCCAGGTATTAAATTAGACTATTTAATTTTTTCTGTCAAGGTTGGATGGTGAATACTACTAGACGACAGACCTAGAAACTTTAAATTTGCAGGTAAACAAACACACATACCCACACACACATCATGTCAAATACTCTCTTTAGCCACTCTGGGCTGAACAGATCTGATTAACTTTAGTTGGAGTCTGCTATCTGCAATTCAAATAATCTCTTTTTATTTCACAGGTTCTTCACAGGAACAATTTGATTACCTTAAAATTTTTTGTGTCTTAATTTTGAGTCATCTGTTTAGGATGAACTTCAACAGACCTACCTTAAATCACAATGAATCTTTCAGAGTTCAGAAGTGTTTTATGGGAAACACATAACTTCAAGATACCTGTCAGGATTCATTGGCATTTTTTTTCCAATGGCAATTATTGATGTACATTGAAGCACATTAACAGTTTTTAAATGTTACAACAGTCACCACTGTGCATCTCTTCTAGATGTGTATTGCCAAGTCAGCAATGCTCTTTATCACATCAGGACTGGAGAGTGTGTGTCATCCATAAGTCTTTTGGGCGGGGGGGCGTGGGGGGAATAATAATTTTATTGCAACATTTTTAGAAAGCTAAATGGAGTTTCTGCAAGTTCTTTCTTTAACTCTGGTATTTAGAATGGCCACATTGTCCCTATGTAGAATTAAAAAAAGGCCTTAAGTAAGAGTCATATTCATAGATGAGAAATGATCTATACATTTTTTTCTGCCACTTTTCTGGAACACCATAGAAGGCAGGAGTTTTTAACATTTATCATCAAACTTCTGGGACATTTCCTTTTCTACAAATATAAAATTGAATTTCCCCAAAATTAGTGTGGGCAGGGAGAAAGAGGAAATACAGATACTAAACCGGAGGTCAGTTTCTGGGCTTGTGTCTGGTTTGCTAAACAGTCTAAAATAAATCATAACTTCTCCAGTTACATTTGGACTATTCCACAAAATGCTGTAATGGTTCTTTTTCTTATGAGCATTGTGAATTAAAGTCTGAGAAGGACTCTAAAATCCTGAAACAAGCAAACTGTCTAAATGCAGCGTCATCATCTGTGTAAGACAGAAGAAAGAATGGTGTAGTCTGAAAAAGGAAGAATATTTTAGAAAACATAAAGCAGGTCTGCAGAGACTGAGTCGATTTTATAATAAATAGCCTAGATCAGACAGAAAGGCTAAAGAAGAGATAAATATTTATTTGCACCTTACCTGTTGTGGCACCAGATTTTCTGTGGTTTTTTTGCATCTGAACTCTGTAGATTACTAGTAAATCTCACCAGGTAAATGTGAGATTAAAATCAGATACTGCTTACCTATCTAACTGATCTGTGCTCAGAGTGATAAACTGTCAGCCATGAATGCTGGTCTAATTTATTCTTGAAAAAATGATTGTAAAAGGGATAGAAAATGGCAAATTCATAATGCCTTCTTGTCACATAGATTGTAATGAGAACAGAAAATATCACAAACTAATTTTTTTCTGGTGAAAATCATCAAGCTGTAATGAGAACAGAAAGTAGCACAAAATATTTACCACTTCTCTGAGCTTCCTAAAATGCAATCTCTCTGTTGCCCTCAAATGGCATTTTCCAGGTTCTCTTGGTCTGCTCATTCTGCAGCAGGTTTTTTTGTTCTCTCAGCTGTTTCTAAGTGACTCATTAAAACTATGCACAGATTATAAAAATGTACTGTGGTTGTGCAGTTTTTTCACAAGACATTTTAGAAATGTTTTGTGCCTTTCATCATTGTAAAAAAAAAAAAAAAAAAAAAAAAAAAAAAAAAAAAAGTAAGATTATGACACTTTCCAGCTAAGCATGGCGAGTTTAAACTAAGTAGAATCAATCTGAGTTGGCTTGAGGAGGGTTGTGGGTGGTTTGGGGCAGCAAATATAAACTGCATTCACATTATTGAGTGGGATTTAAGGAAAGTAGCTTGAGTTTCAAATGCTGCATTATATTTAATATGACTTTTAATAATTTCTAGAACTTCATTTATGTATTTTATCTACTTATAGTCTTTTTATTAAGACTGAGCATGATATATTTTATTATCTCCAGAAATTCTGGCAACTTGGTGAGTAAATTTCCTAATTGATGGCACAAAAGACTATTAAGCACACATGCTCTGGATAGTCCTTTTGAAAAAAAAGGTTTCATTTTCTGACATATTGATTAAAACAGATTCATATTAAAAAGAAGCTCTTAAAAAATTATATTTTGTCTCTGTAATTCTGTGATAATTTTTTAAACCTGCTTTTGCAGGCAGAATCTTTTTACAATAGATCAATGATGACATGTTTTTCAATTCAAACTGTCAAATATACAACTTCCTAGAGAGTTCATCAGGTTTTAGAGAGGATGCTCTAAAGGCAGATTAGCTGGTCCTACAGACAAACATTTTTCTTTAAGTGTGTTTTTACCATACTTACTGCTGTTATATAACACAAAGTAGTTACCAAATCATGATAAATATAGCAGCACTCATTTTATCTTTTTTAAATCATCATTTTTTTTCCGAGAAGGATCATTATTGATGAAATTTCATTATTGATGGAATGTGTTCTTTGTAAACTTGTAACCACCTGAGTCCTCTAGGTTTTGTTGTGCTTCTTCCTCCAGCAGTTGAGTTTCCCAGTTCTTTTCAGTGATGCCTTTTTGTGAGCATTCATCCTGGCAGGCCTTGCACTGTGGTTCAGTCTGTTTTCCACTGCTTTTGTAATTATTGACTTTTGCTGGTTTATTCAGTTTTTGTTAAACTCTTAAACCATTTCCTACTTTTATTGGTGTGTTTGCTTTTTAAATCAGTTCATTTGGTTTGTTGATTTAATTCAGGGAGTGCTTTTACGTAAAATCAGACAAAAACAGGCTTACTTCTTTTCTGTCTTCATGTGTTCAGCACAGTTAATTCTGCAATTTCCTAGATAAAATTTTGTCATCAAATACTCTCTTTTTTTTCAGATATGGCTTTGTTTTCGTACTTGCATGATCAACCTTGTCAATTAAATTCATTAATGATTATTGACAGCACTACTACTCCCATAAGTAATTTCTAAGGAATGTTTTGGCAATATTATGCACCATCTACAAATTAGTTCTGTAAGATGCAATGTCCCATGAAGAATTTATTGGGCAAATACTCTATTAGAAAGAGAGAACTGAAAAGACCTGGTGCTATCTGAGTGAGCTACAGATTTACTATAATACATTATAGTTGTAATGTACATTTTTAACTATGATGGAAAAGCAGCTAATGAAGCATTAAAGGATAATGTTTTTTTCTAAGTGCCAATGTAGCATAATCAGGGAGATTGAAGCAAAATCTTAATAAATGAACGAACCAAGATAAAATGGATCTGTCAGATTGGTCACACAGGTAAATGTTCAGTCAGCAGTAAGATCTCTTACAAAAACTAAAAATGGCAAATTATATGAATCTAGGTAGGCATTTTGGGTATGATTTTCCTTCCTAAAAATCACCATGGAATGAACAGTCAGCTGAATTAGTATTTGGACTTTTTTCTTTTTTTTTCAGATACCAGTGTAATATAAACACTTTTTTGTTGCAATTAAATTTTTTAAATTGGCTTACACAATTCCAAATTTATACTACATCATATCTGAAAATGTAGCAGTAGAAACTCAAGATTTTTTGAAAAAAAGTCTGCTTAGTTGTTTGTGCAGAATAATTAAAATGATTGCACTCAAGTGCCATTTTAAAGAAAAAAGATTATTTCTGACGTACTGGGTTTATATTAAATGCAGATGATTGGTGGACATGATTTTAACTGCTTTGATGTACAAAAACATTCAGTTCTGCTCACTGGAAACTGTTTCCAGATCTGCCCTTGAAGACAGATGTGAACTTTCCACTTCATTGCCTAGAGATGTTTTTTTGAAGAGAGCTCCATAAATGGTTCATTTTACAAGCAGAGTGCGTATTATTCTGGTGTCAAAGGCTTGGGAATTGATTACATGGACTATAATACAGATATGATAATTTCTGTTGTGTTTTAGGATGCAATTTGAATTCTCTGTGCCATGCATCTGGAGTTATGATCTCTGTAATACACTCTTCATGCATTTATATCTGCAGCTCTCCATAACCCATGTTGACAAAGACTCTTGCTTTCTAGAGTTATTCAAAATTTCTATCAAATTACAGTATAGTTGATTTTTTTGTTTTTACTCAGGCAGGTGCATATTTTACTAAAAGGTTTGGTTGAAAAATATGATTGAAAAAAATAGAATGTAAATGAGAATTCCTAATTTAAGCTATGTAGTTGCATAAACTATGAGTAAGTTTCTATTCTAAAGAGGTCTTTCTTTAGAAGAAAAAAAACCAAATTATATCCTGGTTTTAAAAATTATGAATGAAGGTGGTAATGAAGTAGCTAAATTGTTCAGGTGTCACAAAGCCAAGAACTAAAAAATTATTTTGAATAGTTTTACCAAAATGCTGTTGTGTTTTTTTGCTTTGTTTTGGTTTTGGGGGTTTTTTTTGGCAGTGAAGATGGGTATTTTTGCTTTGATTGGTTTGGGTGGGTTTTGTTGGTTGGTTGGTTGCCTGGCTTGGTTTATTTCATTCATTTTTGGGGGGGGGGGGGGGGTTGTTGAAATAGTGATAATTTTAGAAAAATAAGGAGATTTAGAGATCACCAACAAAATCCGTTTCGCTGTTTTGTTTTGGGACTTTTGGGTTTTTTTGTAAAATGCTATTTCATTGGGTTTAGACCATTTCTTATATGAGTATCCTGAGGTGAGTGGAGGGGTTATAAACAGCAGAAAACTGTCTCTGAAGAAGAATAAAAGAACAATAAAAGTGGTTGTAACATTTTGTGGAGGTGCTACCTGAGTAAGACCCTCACTTTAATCATCAGAATTCCATTGGCCATGTATGGGCTTTCATAGCCTAGAGAACACAGATGAACAAAATTTTTCATTTACAATCTTTTTCCAGCAAAAAAAAAAAAAGCTGTTCAGCTTCTTTTCCATCTCCTTTTTTTTTCTCTTTCCCCCCTGCCACCCCCATATGAATGGAGAGAAGAAAGGAAGAAAGAAAGTAATACAAAACTTTTGAAGGAGGAAGTTTAGGGGTTTGGGGTGGGCTTTTTGGGAGGTTTTTTGCTTTGGTTTTTGTTGGTTTTTTTTTTTTAACTTTTCCTTTTTCATCAAACCACTGAGAGCTATTGACTTCTCTGTCATTTTTATCTCCAGATGTTTGTTCTTGACTTATAAGAGAACATACAATTAAATTAATTAGAAGCTGACAGTAATATCACTCATCCTGGAAGACTGAGGATGGAATCATGTTATCTCTGATGTAAACAGGTTCTTTAAAAGAGGGTTTCAACGATTGAGAAAATGCTTCAAAATTAATTAAGACTTGAAAATTGACTTTTAATGAGAAAATAAGATCTGTCTATTTTGAATAACAGCAACACATTTGACAACATAAAACTTCAAATGAATGTTGCTCTTGTTTATTTTCTATTTATGTTAACGGTTATTTTTTGGCATTTTGAGTTTTTTTAATAAGGCATAAAAGTTTAGAATTCAGTCCAAGGTTTGGAGAATTAAAATTGTTTGTTTTTGTGACAGATGTGAGTATTTTGGGTGTAGAACTAAAGTAAGATATATGTTTGCTTCTGAAATGACAGAATAAAAAAGAGCAGTTAACTTTGGAACCCAGTAACACTTTATATTAAAAGTATTTTAAAATATTTCTAAAACTCTTCAATAATTTTCAATTTATCTAAAATTTTTACTAGGAACACTTTAGCATCAAATACTCTTTTAAAACATGCTTCAAGACAGGCCATGCTTTCAAGATAAAAGTTAAGCTTCCATGCATTTTCTGCTGACATTGTAAGAATGATACAAGTATTAACCACAAGAATAAGGTTTTTCAAACCTGACATAAGGTAGAAAAATATTAAGCATGAATACATTGTGTATAATAATAGTAGTAATAATAATAATACAATAAATATAAATAGAAAATGTGTGATTTCAAAGTAGAGCCATATTTATTATATTTTTAACATTATTGTTACAGAGTTTTATGTAGTTTAAACCAAAAGCTATTTTCTTGACAAAGTAACTGTGATACTTGTTGCCAAAAGGGACTGTGAGTCCCACTTACACCCATTTACAGTTTGGCTACATGTTGTGGGAAAATGCTGAGCTTGTATCACATGCATCTTGGTCTTGCATCACTTCCTTTAAAGATTATATCTTTAAAGCTTTAGTGTGCTTCTTTAGAAAGGCAAGTATAATTAAAATTCATATTATCTCTAGCTTTTTTTGTGTTTTTATGCCAACACATAAAAAAAAATTCAATGGATAGAGAAATTATTGGAACAATAATCTTTGAAGAGAGAGACGTTTCCACCCCATACATTTGATTATCTTTCTAAGAAATGGTGAAAGGTTGAGAATAGAAAACTCTGGTGAAACTAGAAGCATTTTGGCATTAAAGAATCAAATCTGTTGAGAATAATGGCCCCTTCTGGATGTAAAACTCTGTGACTATAGTGAGTAAGTTTGTTTGGCTTCCTGTGTGCTGCATACATGTGTATGTGTGTAGATGTCTGTCTGTGTATCACTCATGCATACATGACTGTAAAATTATGGATTTGCCCTTTTCATGAAAAGTTTTTGAAGATGTATGAAGGCATCCTCTGTCTTCTCATCAAGGAGAAATTCTGAATCAGATAAACTGTATAAGTAATTGTGTAATTAGTATTAAACCTGAGCTGAGTAGTTGCTTTGAGAGGATTCTTCTTCCTTCTCAAGATAGCAAAACAAAGTGAAAGTGTGACTAAGGAATGCAAGGAGTTAATTTTGGAGGCACTTCATTTCATGCTATCTGTGTAGGCTTTTTTTCCCACTCTGTAGTCATTAAAGCAGTACTGTGTGTATTTTGAGACGTGAAGAACTTAATTTTAGAAGGGTAAACCAAATGATTTTCAAGTGTAATGTGTCTATTACTTGCATTGCAAGTCCATTGGGAAATGGAGTACTCCCGCTGTAGTTCAATTCAATATTTTGGGGGCTTGCCCTTTCTTCCAAGGAGCTATGACATCTTTATTGACACTAATGAGACAGAAAAATAAAGTCTCCACATTTCACAGTTTGTTTTTTTTTTTCTTTTTCCTAGAAGTTAAGATCTGCCTTTTCCTCTTATATTTAGTATTTATATTGAGAGT
Organism: Corvus hawaiiensis; assembly: GCF_020740725.1. Taxonomy (NCBI): domain Eukaryota; kingdom Metazoa; phylum Chordata; class Aves; order Passeriformes; family Corvidae; genus Corvus; species Corvus hawaiiensis. The sequence goes on along the minus strand of NC_063216.1, from coordinate 70,761,278 downwards.
TAGCAGTACTTTTGTTCTGGGCAGATTTACGTGGGTTTCGATTATTTGGTATTTTCTTTGCATAATTTTATGGTGTTTCTTGAAAGTAAACTCAAGCTTCTTATGTGTGTGATTGCTGGAGTATATAGGATTTATTTGCACATTAAACACCAAGAAAACATCTTCTTTAAGTCATACTGTAGCATTACAGTATGTGATGCTTTTAAATAGATTGTACTCATGTTTCTGTACGAAATATTGAGAAGAATTTTTATTGAATATTAGTCTGAAGTTTCACAAGAAAAATGTTTTATTTTTAATTCTTCTTGTGAGTGTTTGCCAAACTATGGGAGAACACAGCATGCTCCCCTTTTTGGACTTACAATTTTTGACAGGATTTTCTTGCTGACTAAATGGCATATTCCTTTTTAAGACAATCTTTCCAATATTTTCTGTCGTGTGGTGGCACAAGGGCAGAATTGTAGGCAGGAAAGTGCAAGGTCAAAACAATGAGCAGGACATACAGAAAAGATTATTGTCACTTAAAGCATGTCACCACAGTCTTCCTGAGAGCTGATCAGCAGAAACCTCGAAGGAGGATGAAGCCAGGAGACTAAAAAGCTTGTTGCTTCCTTTTGCACCTGCACCTCATCTCTGCCTTTGCCTTTCCCTAGACTTTGTACTGCATTGCCTCAAAGCTTGGGAATTTGCCTCTTATCAGTGAAAGTGGCCACACCTAGTGCTAAAATTTTATTCTGTCCCATATGTTGCAAAACCAGGCAGTGACTATTTCTGTGCTCTGATGCTCTGCCATCTCTGCACACTGCCCATGGCAGGGAGGCCTGTATGGTTTTTCACCTCCTCATTGTGGGTGTTTAGGAGAGATGTCCATTGGGAAGAGCTCAAGAAGCTGCTGGAAGGCCTGTGTGCTTCTCAGCTTGTACCATATCACACAAAGCCATGGTCATTCTGCACAGATGCCATGTATATTTCCTTTGTTTACTTCTTTTATCTCGTTACTGTCCTGGCAGGTTCCAGTGTATAAGAAAATGATTACATGCAAACTTCTTACTGTATCTGTAGCTTATAATCAATATCATTTTCCAAAGCCAGGTAAGGGACTTTCCTTCACTTTCTGCTGGACCTGTGTTCTCTTCCTCGAGAATAGTGTGTTTTCTTGACTGTGAATTATCCTCCATTTTTCTGTCTGCTTGTTTCCTTGCCTGTCCCCCTCATTTTCAAGCACCTAAAGGATTCCGGTATCATTCACATGACACTGAATGCAAACATTATACATAAATCACTGCTAATAAACTGAAATGATAAAGTCATGTAAAATAAACATAAGTGATAAAACAGATATGTACACTGTGATTCTGATTAAAAAGATGAAGAGACGAACTGAAAAATGGGAGTCAGTGGAAGTGTCTTCAGCTATTTAGAGCTTTCAAATATCAGACCATTTATTTAAGTATCAGATTACAGATTTAGGTCCTTTCTTCAGGCTACTATTTTAAGAAAGGTTTATCATTGGACTTTATTGTAGGGTCTGAGCAAATCTCAGATTCATCCTTGAAGTGAGGTCTGTGTGGAGCACAGTTTGCTGCAGGCTCTCTCCCTAATCAGGAGTAGATAGAATAGTCAGACCACCAACACTGTTCATATCTGGGGACAACATCCCATAGTCTCCTGAATGAATTTGAGTAGCCAGGGCCATAACTTTAGCTCCTCAGTTAAGTATTTAAAATTTAGGTTAGATGAGACTGGATGGAGCTAGGAGTTTAAAAAAACGAAATTAAAGAATCTCCTTTTAATCTTTAAGTATTGACATCTTTGTTCATAGCATTTTACTTGAAGCATGCAGATCTCTCTTCATAAAACAATTAATGCATTAGTAGATAAAATGGGGACAAAAGACAGACACATTTCGATCTGTCTTAGCAGAGATTTTTGGTTTTGCAAACCATATTGTTGGGGTGAACTGTACATGTTAGTTTTAGGATTATCTGATTTGCAAGAGCAAACAAAATGCAAAAGTGACTTTTCAGAGCAATGATATGTATCAGTTGTCTCTGTATTTCTATTGGGGATGACCAAATTAAAAAGTTTTTACTTTTAAGTTTAAGGTGTTTGTATATACGACCCATTAAGGTTCAGAGAGAAAGGTTGCATTTGTAGTTTATAACTAAATATATATAGTGACATGTAATAAAAAGAACAGTTCTCCTTTTTGCTACAGAGCCTAGTTCCATAGCTAAACTATTGTTTTTGAACAAAAACAATTTTCTCTAGACTGTCTGTAAGAGGTCAGCCCTGAACACAGAATTGAATAGACCACAAACTCTTCAGGGGATGGTGTTGTTTGTTGTTTTAGTGCCATCTGTGACACTAGACATTTTTTCAGTTCAGAACAAATAATAGCGATGATGAGATGGGAATACTCACATATTCTGCTGACCCGTTTTGTGGGGAATAGTGATTCAGCTTCTGGGAGGTACAGAAAACAGTTACTCTTTGAGACTGTTGTAATAAAGGGTACAAAGGAGCTTAGTGAGGCATCTCAACATCTACATCTAGCCAGAAAGGATTACAGTAGCCTAATATTTTTAAAGCTCTGACTGAACTGGTTTATAAAATAACTATTTAATAAAGCTGTATTTTTAACCATAAAATTATGACTTCAGACACTAACACAACCTTGGATTTCTTTGGTCTATATGATCTACAGACATCTTTAAGAACTACAATTCTATCAAAGCAAGTTAATAATAGCATCAGTGGAGGTCATATGCTGCTATTCATTAATGTACAACAGCGTGGTCATTTGTCACGTATGCAAGCAAACTGAAATTCTTCAGTCATTTAATTGGGAATCTCCTTAAAAGAACCTGTGAAAGAGAATGTCACAGCAACAGTGTTTATCTGACTCTGATTTTCAGATATACACTGAAATATGTTTATGAATGTGACTATTATCTTCTTATCCTGCAAGTAAATTCTCTACCTGCAGTGGCTTTTATGAGTGAAATGAGATTCCAAAATAAAGCTGAAACCACTCTGAGATTGGTCCTGAGATTCAGGACTTTGGAGATGAAAAGACTGCTTAATAAAAAGATTCTATTGTCATTTATTTGTAAGAACAGTAAGCTGATTTTCATGTGTATTTCATTGTAAAAATCAATATTAAAAATATCTTAAATGCTTAATAAACAAAAGATTGGCCTTTGAATGATGCCCATATCCACTTTATTGTTTTTTCTTTCACTGAGGTTGTTTTTGCCATGGTAACAGAAGAAGTGGTCACCAGGGGTAGTAAAGTAAAGCTTGATGGAAATTTCTCTGTGTAAGCCTGAGGAGGAAGGGTCATGCCTTTGCTTTGGGCAACAGCACCCCTAGAGCTCAACCTGCCAATACAAAGGAGGACTTTTAGTCATCTTGTTATAATGATGCATAAAAAGAAGCAACAAACATATTACAGTGCAGGTAGATGCAGAGTAAAAACAAATACAGTGATGTTCCCCCTCCTCAATAAAAAAAAAGTTATTTCTCCACAGCTTTCATTCTTTTGCATCTGTGATGGTGTAGATGTACGCTAGGGGTACGTTCTATTATTCTATTAGTGACAGCATAATTCTAGGCCTCTAAGGGACTTCAGCAAAATAACTAAGGGAAACTAAGGTACACACAGACACTATACACATAAAAATCTCATTATCTATTAAATTGAATTGCTAAAATAAAAATTCCCATCCAATAGAGCGGTTGCTGAAAATTCACAAAAATTTGAGCTTTTTCTGAAGGTGCTAAGATGTATCTTGAAGTAAGGTAAGGGTATACACATTTCAGAATTGCTATCACTTGAAGAAGTAGGTCATCTTTGTGTTGTCATATTCTGTATTTCATCTGTATGTAATTGAGTGAAATATTCAGCAGTCCTAACCCTATTAAAGTTAAGGAGCAGATAATTCCTGACATATGGGAGAAACACTGATTCCTCTGTATTTTTCTGCTACTCTGCTGCAGTATTTACAACTCTCTTCATGTATCGCTTGGTGTGGAAGAAAAAGAGATCATTGAAAATACCTTATTTTATTTCATAGTTGTGATGGCTTATAAGTAAACTTAGCAATTTGTAACAATAATGAGAGGCTGAGATAACTTGGTCTTCCTCAATCACATACTGAAACTCTTTATCTAAGAAAAAGATAAGAGATGGTACTTTGTTTTGCATTGTTCAGATAATAATCTCATCTTGGTTGCACTTCAGCAAATAAAAAAAGCATTCTTAAACTAAAAAGGTAATCCCTTCCTCCTTCTGTTGCCAAACTTCTTCATTCTGCAGGGATTCTTACTAATTTTTTTTTTTTCTAATTTGATGCTTTAAATTCATCTGAACCAGTTTTTGGGGATTCCTATGATCTCTCTTTGGTGGCCAAAGGACACCTTGATGTTTAAAGTAAACTAAATTCTGTGAATGTATTTAATGCTAATGATATAATGCATTCTGCTCATGAGTGCTATTACAGAAATGCAGTTTTAAAAACTGGTAGGATTTCATGAATCATTGAGCGATTTTGTTGGCAATCACATCATATATTGAAATTAACTGTGTTTCTCTGTACCACACTCCTATTGTATTGTATTCCAAACTTCAAATCACTAATGGCAAGGAAGGTCTTCTAATTTCAAAGCTAAATTTGTCCATGGACAATTAATATCCATTTGGTTTGCAGCCAATATACCTTTCCTCCCATATAAGTCATACTTGTGGGATTCGTTTCCCTAGGTTAAATTAGCCGATTTTTTCTAACCTTTTTTTCAAAAAATCAGCCATCTGACTAGGCATTTGTTTGCACATAATTTCTCCACTTGGGGTGGGATCCAAAAATAAGTTTAAGTTCCTAAGTGACGTTTTAGACAAAATTTATGTGTAAATTCAGGAGAATGAGCCTGGAAAACTGCCTGTGACCTCCACAGACACTGTATCTGTGAAAACCTTTCTGCAATTTTTCTAATTCTGGATGCCATAGAGGCTCCACTGTAGACCCTGTCTCTGCCAAACTGGCTGCTTTTAGACAGTTACCTCCTGACTGCTTACCACTGTTTGGATAGAGAAAGTGTGGGATTTCAGTATTTTATTTTTGTATTTTTTTCTTCTGCCAGATCTACTGTCTGATTTGGTGGTCATGCTCTGAATATTTATGTTTCTCTATGCAACATCAATGGTAACTTTTCTATATGTAGGTCTAGCAATTGGAATATTTCCCTAGAGGTAGGAGATCTTAGTTTGTGTGGGATTTGAATTTGTAGATCACACATCCCAAAGAAATGCTGAGGCCAGCATTCCCTTTCTGGATGGGAATGTGGGCTTCCCTCTCTGCACTCTTTTGTTCAGGCAATGTTTACCACAGGCAGAGGGACACAGCAAGGAAGATGTACACACTTGAGGACTACAGAGTGATTTGTGGATGAATACACACAGCAGACAGATAGCAATGAAGAGCTGTTAATATTAAAATATTCACCACCTCAGTGAGGCCCTTGAATGGTGTCTGCTGGCCAGACAGTCACCAGTCAGGTCAGCAAGCATCAACTTCTCCACCGCCTTGGAACATACCGGCCAACCTTTGTGACTACTGGGTTGTTACCATCCGCTTCTCTGTATTTTCCTTTTGGCTTTGTACCTCTTCATGTCAGTATATTTTTTCCTGAATTTTTCTCCCTGTGACACTATGTGGTTTTACTCTTTTTTATTTTTTTTTTTTACATTTTCTTACATCACCTGGCTTTCTCTAAAATACCATCTCAGCAGCCTTTTTCTCCATAAAACTGAGCTGAGGACTCTCAGCTGTGCTGTACCAGCCTAGGCCTTGAATCAGACACCTGAACCTCTGAGCTGAGCCTTTCAAGAGTTCCTTCACTCCTTTTGTTTACAGAAAGGGCCATTCTGTAACAAGCAGGGCAGAGCTCTTGGTTGATGACTGAAAAACAGACATTCACAATGAATGTTAGATGTCTGCCCTTTTCATAATGACATTTGTTTATTACAAAATTGAGTGAGGAGAACATTGTGACAGAGCTACTTTGTTGTGCCCAGCAATACTGAGTTGTAAGGTTTGCTGAAAACATAGGGAGAGAGCCATGGATTCAGAGTATTAAAGAACTTGTATCACTTGTAGTGCCAATCATAGTGTCTACTGCCAATTCAGGAACCAAAGGGTGTGAAGAATTCTGTAAAGAACTAAGAAGTTTTATCTAGTGGAGATTGCTAAAAGATGATGTCCATTTCCCAAGTCCTAATAAATTTGGGTTGACAGGCTAACTGAAGAGATAGCCTCAGGAAAAAGCTTGCATTCAGGGCATGAGGTTAACTGAGGAAAAGACAAGTCTAAAACTGAGGCATATGACTTCATGGTACAAAATTTGATTTTCTAGAGAACCATTCTGACAGAGAATCAGGAGCTAGAGGCCTGGTACTATAAGAAGATTTTTGTGGGCTCTTTTGTGATCAAATTCCACATGATAATAAATAAACCGGTATATGAAACTCTTATAGCTTTGGGGGTAGTATTTTCAATGCCTATACAGCAGCACTGAAAAATAAACTGGTAAATAGATGCATATATTGAAAAAGTCCAAGAGGACGATGGTAAGGTTCATTAAATCACTGGATATCTGGACAATTCCAGCTCATTTCCCTGCTATCACATTCATCAGTATGGCAGGGAGGCAAGACTGGTGGTTCCATCTTTTGACAAAAATTAGTGCATTTTGCCAGTCTGCTGATCATCACATTCCTTTCCTCATGTTGTCATTACTTTCCTTTTTAAGAGGTCTATCATGTGCTCAGCACAAAGCATAGTCCCTGAGTTGCAGAAATTTACTCCAGGGAAAAGATACTAAATAGGGACTGTGAGCAATGGAAACAGTGACTGGGTAACTGTTTTGGGTTTTAAACACTTAATACTGTTACTAAAGTTGCTAAAGTTGTTATAGGCAGTTCAAAGCACTGAGTCTGTGAATGATTTAAATGAGGGAAAGGGAAGTGACGATGAATCTGAGAAGGAGCAAGTGTATGAGCAGTGAGTAAGCTGCAGCTGAGAGGTGCTAGATGGGATCTGTATGATCAGCAGAGCCAGGAGAAGAGCCAATGTAGGTAGAAAAGAAACAAACATAGAGACCCTAGAAACTGGATATGGATATAGGTCAAACAAATGGTGCTGCAAAGAGAACATGAATTTAAAGTATAGATTAACATGTTCATAAAGAATATCTATATAGAAGCAATTTTTTGAACCATGGATTATTTCATGGCAGAAGCCACTTCATTAGGTTTTTATGTAATTAAAGATGGCTAAGGCTAGATTCTGAGAAGCTTAATACATTTAAGTACTGTCTTATTCTCATGTCGTGTGCTGACTGAAGCTATACTACCACAAATAATAATGGCATTATTTCTGCTTAAATTGTGAAATGAGCATTTTTCAGGCTGAATGGATTAAGCAAAATCTGCCCCATTTTTGGGGGTTTAAAATCTTTCGGGCCCTCCAATAAATTCTTAAAAATTACTATGACAATTATTTCACCAACTTTGTACATTGATCTTCACAAATTTAATGAGAAAACAATCAAAGCTACTATGTAATTGGATCTTTTTTCAGTAGTCTATTCATGCTCAATGTTATCTGGTATTTTTAGTCCATTGCAGACTTCTAATAATAATATCATGATTTTCTGTGGGGCAAATTTGTTTCCTGGAGCATTGCTTCTATTTTCAGTTTATAAAAGACAGTGCACAAGATATTTATGGCTTCCAATACTGTTTTCTAGGAAAAGAGAGGAAACGATCATAAGAATTCCATATAAACCCATCTAAGAGTAGTATCTTCAAGAAAAACTAGTTATATTTTGCACATTCATTAAAAAAAAAGTTTATATTTATATTATAAATTTATAATTAAGATATATATGTATGTATCTTAATTAGTACTCCCCAAACAAATTATGTGTAGTTGGAACACTTTAAGTCCTATGGAGGAGGATAGTAGGTCCTGGAGGATTATGTTTAAATGCTTTTTTCAACAGAGAAACTAAGCCTAAATTATATTTAATAGTCTGATACAGAGCCACATTCAGTTTGGAATTGCAAAGGATGTAGTAACTGTTAGGGGAGACAGCTGATTCAGCTGATAAACAGCATTTACTGGGACAATATTATCAGGTACTATTAATAAATATTTTTTGTGTCAATTACTAGGACTCACTAGTTTGGTCATTTCTAAAAAATTAAAATAATAAATGCACAAGGCAATTGTTTGATGACCTCAATGATAATGCATGCATTCTTGCTTTGCCTGAAAGAAAATTTGTCAGAAAATTTTATATATTAAATAGCCTCTCCTTAGTTGCATTTCCATAAAACTAGCCCATATGAGCTTTTCTTACTTAAGATTTTTGTCATATCATCTGTGTTTCTTGTAATTTATATATCACTTATAAAAATAGCTGATCAGCTATTTTAAATGTAGATTTTAATGTACAGTATACACCTCTTATCCACCAGTGAAGCTCATTTTGCATTAGTGAAGTAAACCATCATTAGCTGTTCTAGTATCCAGAAGAGTCTGGATTTTTTCTTTCCTTTCAGTATCCTTCTGTGCTTAAAATTTTCTTTTGCTATTTTAAAGGGACTATAAACCAAATCCCACTGGAAACAGTGTGATTACTTCTCTCATATAGTAGCTAGGCAACTGGCAACGAGATCTTTTGCACAGATAGAAGCACTTGTCCTTTTTCTGATTTTCTGGGAAGAAGAGTAAAAGAAGCCAGTGTGCAACCAGGATTTAGCAGTAAAGTGAGCAGAGAGGTGATCTTCCTGTTGAGTTACAGCCATAATAAATTTATACACTGATACTTATACAAAACTTCAAGAGGGGATTTCTGAAGAGAAAAACAGAGAGTCATGAGTGCCAGTTGGTCCCCTTTTTCTCAGATTTGCAAAATTATAGGGACCTATTGATAGATCATAGAGGCTTTAGAAAGGAATATATGCTAGAAATATGTAAGCAAACATTGTACATATAGGTCATCAATACTGTGGAAAAATGTCATTGCTGTTAGTTTTCACAGTGTCTTTTTATATTTGTTCATCTAGGCTTTCTGGAATCTGACATGCTCCGTTTCTGGAATGGTGCTATGGATCTTCCTGCAAGAGCAGGAAAGAAAGAGAATAACTTACCAGTATGCATAGCATTCAGATTGAAAGAATTCAACTGTATCAGCTGCAAACACTGTATGATTTTATTGTTACTTTCAAATAAGTAACTTCATATGTTTGTTGTATCACAGGTACAGGAGTGGCTGTGCTTAAACTGCCAGACCCAAAGGGCAATGTCAGGACAACTTGGAGATATCGGCAAGGTGCCACTTCCGAAAATAGGCCCTTCACAACCAACATCCAAACCACCTGCTCCTCCTCAAAAACAGCCAATGCCTGCTGTCTCACATTCCCCTCAGAAGACTTCCACACCGCCTACTCTGGCAGCAGCAAAGCCGAAAGAAGAACCAGGCATTCAGAAAGAAGCTCCAAAACTTCTGCAGGGGAGATTGGAAAAAACATTGTCAGCTGATAAAATCCAGCAAGGTGTTCAAAGGGAAGATGCAAAACCTAAGCAGGGAAAACTTGTCAAGACTCCCTCAGCTGATAAAATCCAGCGTGCTTCTCAGAAGGAAGACCCAAGGATTCAGCAAACAAGACTGACAAAGACAGCCTCCTATGACAGAGTTTTGCATGAAGTTCAGAAGGAGGATGAAAAACTTCAAGAAGCAAAGCTGGCAAAAACATCCTCAGCTGATAAAATTTTACATGGAGTTCAGAAGGAAGACATAAAACTTCAAGAGACAAAATTGGCAAAGATACCCTCAGCTGACAAAATTTTGCAGGGAATTCAGAAAGAAGACCCAAAACTCCAACAGATGAAAATGGCAAAGGCACTGTCAGCTGACAAAATCCAACATGCAGTTCAGAAGGAAGATGCACAGCTTCAGGAGGTAAAATTGCCAAAGGCAGCTTCAGTTGATAAAATCCAACATGGAATTCAGAAAGAAGATATAAAACTTCAACATGAAAAAATTAAGAAAACTAGATCGGTGGATAAAATCCAAGAGGAAGATCAGAAAGAGGAAACAAAACTTCAGCGAGGGAAATTGTCAAAGACACCTTCAGCAAATAAAATTCCTGCAACAACAACTGCAGACCAAAAGAAGCCCCTAAGCACAGTGGAAGAAGATAAAGAAACTGTGCCCCCAGAAAAGAGCACACCACATCCAGAAGACAAAAAAGAAGAAATTACAGCTGAGATTAAAGACCACGTTGCTAAACAGAAAGCAGAAGTTGAAGCACCTTATAAGGGACTGCAAGCTAAGGAGCAAGAAGATGTTAAGAAAGAGGATTTGACAACTGGGATTTCACAAGAGGTTTTGAAAACTGAAAAAGCTCAGGAAGAAGAAATTCCTGTTCAAACAGCACCTTTGCCAAGAACCGACCATGTGGAAGCAGTGAGAGAAAAAATAGTAAGTGTTTTTCTCCCTCCCACATCCCTTTTTCCCTTTCTCCAACTTAGAATCTGATCCTCACAGACCCTCTCCTTCCTGCTTTGGTGTTATTCTCTTTACAAGATAGTTCTAAGTGATAAAATCAATGATTCCCATTGAGTGAAAGTTTCACCAGTTAGTCTTATGCTCTACATGCACATTTCAAGATTTCTTGCCTGATTTTAAGTCTCCAGCAGTTAAGCATTTGAAACTAAGGCAGAGCTTCAGTTTAATAATTTTTCCAATATTTCAGATTTATTTACCTTGATCTTTAGACTCTCCAGACTTTGAAGATTAATTGTTACACTGGAGTATTTTTGTAGTTCTCAATCCCAAAAGGCAATAATCTGAGAGGGTAAGGTGTATTGTACTTTGCAATACCAAAATATAATAGAAATTCCAGGAATACTTTGTGATGTCTGAACATGGCACATTAAAGAATGCAACTTTTACATCTTTTTACTATTTAATTGGCTTATCTCATATAGACAAGGACTTTCATGTAGGGTTCTTGTGGGCTCTCAAGTCAGAGGAATGGGTGAGTTTATGATACCATGAACTAGAGGTCCTCATTTCTTAAATAAATGCTTTTGCTAGACATAAACTCACCAACAAGTCACTTTATCAGCTGAAGTGAATAACATGCACAATTTGTTGAGAAATGGAAAATTAAGGGGTTTTGTATTGCAGCGCAAATTAGGTGCTGATTATTATGTTATAAAAATAAGAGTAGGCTTAGGCAAAATGTTTAATCTTTGACAGAATTATGTTTTCAAATAATCCCAGTCAAAAAGGTCAAGGGTTTGGTTGGCTTTTTTGTTTTGTATATTTCCTGATCATAACCAACGTATTTGGACAGAAAAAATATTCTAATTCAAAAATTATGATCTAGAAAATACTATTTTTATAAACCAAATCTCCTGTCTGAAATATACCTCCTATCACGTGTTATGTTTACTGCTCTTGATCATATCTAGAGTTACTATGTATGACTGTACTGAGGGAATCCCTGAATTATGCTTGGAGTAACATAGCCAAAAATACTACTTTTTGGACCAAACAAAAAGGAGATTTGGGAAAATCCTATTTCAAATTGTTCAGCATTAAAAATAAAGAGGGTGTATCACCTGGCTTGTACTTAGTAAAATAAACTCTGATTTTTTTTTTTTTTTTTTAATTGAAGTACTTCAGTCTTGTCTGTGCTGTCCATCAAACATTGCTAGATACAGCTCTTCCCAAGAGACCATGTGATAAAAATGGAAGAGGTGATACCAATTTAGATATCACACATTGATTCCATTTCACTAGGTAAAAGACAACATGTAGACATTGAAGAATATAATTTATATGTATTTCAGGGTAGAGTCGTATGGAGGATTTCAACTAGGTGTATTTTTAGTTAGGGATGCAAGGGAAAAACCTTTCTGCACTTGACAAACTGCTATCATTTTATATCCACTTCTGTGGAAATGGTAGTTACTAACTTGTTTAGCTTTCCATTAAGATAAGCAATTACTGCTATCCTCATTTTTCACTAAAAAAAAAGAAGAAAACATGAAAACGCAGCAGCACTCCAGTAAGTCCCTGAAGACATGAAGAGCTTTGTACATGATTCAGTAGAAACAGTAGAATAGTCCATGGAAAATCAGAGAATCATAGAATGGTTTGTTATGGAAAGGACCTTAAAGATGATCTTGTCCCAGCCCACCTGCCACAGACAGAGACACCTTTCACCAGACCAGGTGGCTCAAAGCCCCATCTGACCTGGTCTTGTGCGCTTCTAGGGATGGGGCAGCCACAGCTTCTCTGGGCAATGGGTGCCAGTGATTCACCACCTTAATAACAAAGAACTTCTTCTTAATATCTAATCTAAACTTGCTGTCTTTCAGTGTGAAGCCATTTGTCTTGTCCTGTCCATGCTCTTGTAAATATTCTCACTCTGTCATTTCTGTAGGCTCCCTTCAGGTTCAGGAGAAATCACAAATATCAATTGTATTTAGAGATCTGGCATCCTCTGAAAAAAAAAGTGATTTTAATATTGAAACATTTTAAAATATTTGAGTCTCAAAGTGTGATTTGAGGAATCATAAAGCTGTTTTTTTTTCTTCAAAGCATTTTTTCAGTAATATTTTGAAATATAATTTCTTCACAAATTTTTTAAAGAATAAACTGACTGCTCATGTTTTACAGGTCCTTTTCCTGAGAAACCATCTTGTAATATTGACTATTGACATGTGCAATAGCAGTTAGCTGTTCTAACAAGGATGCCTAGGAATCTTGGAGGTTTAACACATGCAGATTTTCAGTATCTAATCATCATCTTGGAACTCACAAATAAACACAGAAGTAGTTCAGCATTTCTACATGAACACGTTACCGTGGTGTCAATTGGACATACATTTGCAATATATCAAATATACTATATATGTACCCTTATTACTACCTTCTTATGTTTACTGAGGAATGATCACATGCTTCAGTTGAGTAACTGAGTAAATATTAATATTTTGTTGATTGGCATCATTATTCTAACACATGCCATTAATGACAAAACACAGCCCAGAGAGAGAGAAAAAGGAGGATAAGACTTGTTTGTAGCAATATTTCTGGATACAAATAAAATGTTTCATTTTGAAAATATAAAGTTGAAATTGCAGTTTACATAGTTTAGTCAACTGTGTTTCTTTTCCACTTTGTGAAACATTTTTGTATAATGTAGATGTCTTTATTTCTTCTATTAAAAAAAATGACCTTTTAAAAATTATGAGTTCCTTTGCAAAATCAAATTTCTGTGCTCTGCAACAGAATTTGATTTTGCCAGCTATAAATACTTTTTTTTAAAAAAAGAAGATTTTTTTTGACATACTTTTCTTTTATTAAAGTTCTGGTTTGATTTGGTAACCAATAGAACTTTTTTCAGAGAATTATATAATCATAAAGGTTGAAAAAGAGCTCTAAGATCATGAAGCCAAACTATTAGCTTAGCAAATACTGCTACCTTCACCACTAAACCAGCTCCACAAGTGCCACACCTTGATGTTTTTTGAACACTGTTTTATGTTTTCAAATAAGAATAGTAAAAATGAGGAAGAGTAAGAATAAATAATACTGATAAAGCAAAAAATTCTAATACAAAATAACTGTATAATGGATTGACTCTGGCATCACAGAAATGGCACTGGAATAGCACAGATACATTTGACATTAGATAATTTTTAACATTAGTTAAAGAGGTTGCATTTGCTGTTTTTAAAGTCTTATCCAGACTGCAGCTTTTATAAGTCTCCTCTTCCTCATGTCTCAAGAAGTTCTTCTTATCAATGTCTGTATTAGAGCTAAATTTGTCCAGTATTAAAAACACACAGTAGACAAACTCAGAGGAAATGCCATTGAAATACTCAGAAAAGCCCAGTAATTCAACATGTATCAAAGTACTTCCTAATTTACCAGGGAAAAGAAAGTAGATTTTTATGATTTGAATGCATTTTTTTCATTCTCAAAGAGTTCTGGAATATATATATGATCTTTAGCAACATTGTTTCTGCAATATTTTGTTATTCATCTAAAAATCTTATGTTTATGATATGTTTGCAAGTTTAACAATGATGCTGTCTTTGTGGATTTAATGGCCAACCCCACAGAAAATAAGTTAGCAGTCCTTTAAGAACAGATGTAGCTAGTGGCAATATCCTAATTCTCAGACTACAGGAAGTAAGAGGAAAAAGCCCAGAGGCCACATATTGTTTACATGCATATTGATCTTGAAGCATGATATGCAGGATAATTTTTGCATGTACCATGGTGCAGGCAACGATACAAACAAAAATGTTAGAAAATACAGTCATGTTTTGGTAACCTTAAAAAGAAAGTTGGATTTTTCTCATCCCTTTTTTTGCCAGTGAGAAAAGAATTCTGTCCTTATTGTAGATCTTTTTCTTCTCCTTACTGTACAAACAGCAGACAATCTCATATTCAGTTTCCTGTGATTCATAGCAGTCATGTAATGGCATATGCTGAGGTTCAACAGCAGGGTGGGCAACAGCAATATTCATTGCCATCTCCTCTGGTTTGGTCACAGTCTGTACTAGACACTGGACTCAGCTGCAAAGAGAATGGCTGAAGTTGTTCCGTGAACCAGTTGTTCTTTACCTTTTTCTGTGCTTAACTGTTCAGTTGATGCTTTCTATCTCTGCTTTACAACTGACTGTATCACTCGGTCTCCCTGTGGAGAACCAAGATCTGAGAGGTTCCCTTTCACTAGATGGATGCATCCTGTCCATCAGCTTCTGGGAAACCTTCTGAGCTTGACCAATGTTTGCATTTTTTAGTAGCTCATCTAAATTGATCATAGTGAGTTTTGTTGGGTATGTCTTCATAAGTATGAACATATTGATCATAAATGAAAAAATAACAATCAAGTATCATGGGTGAAATTTCAGTGAGGGGTGTGCTATTTATAGAGGGAAAAATCCCTTGGTTTTAATGATACATGTATTTTTTTAACATAGCAAAATAAATTCCCCTTAAACAATTTTTCTTTAATAAAGGGAACAAAAATGTAAATATAACATACAAAACCTGAAATGTTTAATTATGCTTCATTGCTGACTTTTTGTAAAGACCATACATAATTCTGTCCTTAAGGGCCGGACAATACCCAAGAGTAGATTTTTCAGAATAGTGAGAGCTGTAGGGTTCAAATGGTGATGACTTCCCCAAGTTTTTTTTGAATACTGCAGGTTTCTCCATGTTTAAATATTAATCACAGCCTTATCATTCAAGAAGTCCTTAGAAATGTTTGTTTTCACACTGGATTTTTATTTGCAATGGATTTTTCTGTGATATCGGATAGTTGGATTTGCAATATTGGTTATAATGTTGGTAAAAATAAATGTAGTTTATATTCAATGTATTATCTGATTTTGCAAAGCATAAAATAGATCACTCCTGTGAATGATGATTAATTAATAAAATATTAGTATATTACTGCAATAATATTTTAATATTAATATAAATATTAGTGTTTTAATGTAAGATTATATTCAAAGTATATAAGATATGTCTAAAAGCAACAACACATACCTTAAATGTAAATTAAATCTAAACCTATCTAGTTTTAAAAAAGAATATGACTGACTATAAAAAATATTTGGATTTTGATATTTTGACTCTAAATGTAACATTAGTGTGAATAAACTTTGAAAATACTTGTAGTTGATAGCAACTTACCATGAGTGTAAATGTTATTTTAAATTACAATTAACATTCATGATAATTTTCCTAGTATATTTATTCTACAGTACTTTTAACTATTTTTCAAATAATCTTATTGACAATGAAGTTGATAAATTAAACCTTTAAATAAATGATTTGCTGTACTTCAGAAATCACTGACTTAGGTTAGCAAAGCTGGTACATACTCCCTACTTCTATTATTGAGAGCCCTAACAGAAATAAAGATCACATAATGAGACTTTGGGATGCTTGTTCTCAAATTGGCAGTGGATGTGGGGACACTTCCTAAAATTGTCAGCTCAGAGTAGAGCTAAGGTGACCTGAATTTTGGAGAATGAACTGTTTTTTAGCTGAATGATGAGTTACTTTCACTAAGTACAGAGCATTTCACAGCTGTGAGAAGCAGGAGGGAAACTGGTGCGGGAATACTTGCTGTAGGATATTTTTGGCATTTTTGTTATTTATAGAAGGAGATAGAGATGCTTGTCAGTCAGAATGGTGTAGAAGCATCTGGAAGCTAGGATGACTAAGGGTGTTTAATTAGGGATGAGAAGGAAAACATTGGTTCTGATGCTCAGTCAGGAATGCCTGCCTTGTTTGCTTCCTTTAATCATGGCTGACCATCATGCTTTCCTCCCTGCAATCACACCCCTACCAGCAGCTTACTCTGCATTACCAATTTACGGAGAAACTTCTTTTTTGTGAGATACTCAGAAAATATTTGTGCAGTGCCCAGCTGTAGGGGACATACCAATATGTGAGGACATTCCACACGTCATTAAATCGTGCTTCAATACTCAGTGTATTCTGTGGCATGTTGCAATGTGTAATACTTCAATTATCAAAATTAAACCATGAGTCCAATATTTGAGAAGATTGACATATTTCTAGACAATTATAAAAGGTAGAATGGGTAAAGAGAGGGGCAGACTCCAGAAATTCTGCAGCTATTTGTCAAGCTATATTACTTTGTATCTAGAACCACAAAAACAGCTTTGAAACATAGTAAATAAAATCTTCATATAAATAAACCCCCCGGGAAATTTGTCCCATTGTGTGATCAAATGGCAGATTATGATTACTAAGTGTTCTTAAAACAATTAAATTTTATATTGAAAAATAAAAGATCATCTTGAAACTAGTAAAATCAGTTGCCAGTGTGGACAGCCAAGCAATGCTTAGATTCAATGCAAAAAATCAAAATTTGAGGAACTTTTTTGTATTATTTTAATAGCTTTGAATAGCAAAATTATTGTTCAGTCTTCATCTGAGACATGAACTCATCCTTTAGGAAAAAGAATCACATGTTTTAATTGCCAGGAGACATTAAGAATTTATATATAAATATATACACACGCGTTATGTATTTATTTTTTTAGGAAAAGGAGGATGACAAATCAGACACATCAAGCTCTCAGCAACAGAAAAGTCCACAAGGTCTGAGTGACACCGGGTATTCTTCTGACGGGATATCAAGTTCACTTGGTGAAATTCCAAGTCATATCCCCACTGATGAAAAAGATATACTCAAAGAATCTAATAAAAAAGACACTATTTCACAAGAAAGTCCACCAAGCCCCTCAGATCTAGCTAAATTGGAAAGTACTGTGCTCTCAATTTTAGAAGCTCAGGCAAGTACTCTTTCTGATGAAAAATCTGCAAAAAGCAAAGAGCTTTCTGAAACATATGGTGAACAGACAAAGGATCAACTTAAAACAAAGCCTTTGCCCGTCACTCCAGAATCTTACAGTTCAGATGAGGAAGACTTAAAGGCTATCAAAGAAGGTGAAGGAACCATTGTAGAAGAGGGCAAAGGAACTGCTTCCTCACAGGCAGATTACAAGGAAGACCATGAAGGAGAGGACATACCAGCAAGAAGACAGCAACGTTATGACTCTGTGGAAGACAGCAGTGAGAGTGAAAACTCACCTGTCCCAAGGAGAAAAAGAAGAACTAGTGTTGGTTCTTCAAGCAGTGATGAGTACAAACGAGATGACAGTCAGGGATCAGGTGATGAGGAAGACTTCATTAGAAAACAGATTATAGAGATGAGTGCTGATGAAGATGCTTCAGGTTCTGAAGATGATGAATTCATTAGAAATCAACTCAAAGAGATCAGTGCAGCTGAAAGCCAAAAGAAAGAAGAAGTGAAAAGCAAAGCCAAAGGAACAGCTGGAAAACACAGAAGAATGGCACGGAAAAGTAGTGCAGGCTATGATGAGGATGCAGGAAGAAGACATTCATGGCACGATGATGATGATGAGACTTTTGATGAAAGCCCAGAGCCAAAATACAGGGAAAGTAAAAGTCAAGATGGTGAAGAACTTGCAATATCTGGAGGAGGAGGCCTTCGACGTTTCAAAACAATAGAATTAAATAGTACAATAACAGCCAAATATTCTGAAGTATCTGAACAACAGAAAGGTATTTTATATTTTGATGAAGAGCCTGAGCTAGAGATGGAGAGTCTTACAGATTCACCAGAAGATAGATCTAGAGGAGAAGGATCTTCTAGTTTACATGCTTCTAGTTTCACACCAGGTACATCTCCTACTTCAGTGTCGTCACTTGACGAAGACAGTGACAGCAGTCCTAGTCACAAAAAACTGGGAGGGGAGAGCAAACAACAGCGCAAAGCCAGGCATCGGACACATGGTCCTCTTCTTCCCACTATTGAAGATTCTTCAGAAGAAGAAGAACTACGGGAAGAGGAAGAGCTGCTAAAGGAACAAGAGAAACAACGTGAATTAGAACAGCAACAAAGAAAAAGTTCTAGCAAAAAATCTAAAAAGGATAAGGATGAACTAAGAGCCCAGAGAAGAAGGGAACGTCCAAAGACTCCACCAAGTAATCTTTCTCCCATTGAAGATGCATCTCCAACAGAAGAATTACGACAGGCTGCAGAAATGGAAGAGCTGCACAGATCTTCTTGTTCTGAATATTCACCCAGCATTGAGTCAGAACCTGAAGGTTTTGAAATCAGCCCAGAAAAAATAATAGAAGTGCAGAAAGTTTACAAATTGCCTACTGCTGTCTCTCTGTACTCACCAACAGATGAACAACCAACTGGACTCCCAAAAGAAGAGAGTGGTCAAAAGACATTGAAAAGTGCCGAAGAGGTATATGAAGAGATGATGCATAAGTCCAAATCATTTCAAATTTCAAATGAAAATAATGAAGTATTTGAAAAAGAATCATTATATGGCGGAATGCTAATAGAGGATTATATTTATGAATCTTTAGTGGAGGATACTTACAATGGAACTATTGATACTAGTCTTGTCATGAGACAAGATGAGAGCAGTGAATATATGCAACAGAGAGGAAAAGAGAAAAAAACAAGAGCTTCAGAACAGGTCTATGATGAACCACAGAAAATTAGTGATCTAGAGAAAGACTACTATAGTGTTGAGACTTTACATACTATTGTGCCTCAAGAAGATATTGTTTCTAGTTCTTACATTATCCCAGAAAGTCATGAAATAGTTGTATTAGACAGCACAGTAACTTCCACCATTGAGGAAAAGCATTTGTTAGATGCAGAAGCTGCTTATGAAGAGCTTATGAAAAGACAGAAAATGCAGCTAACCCCAGGGTCTAGTCCAACACAGCCAACTTCTGATTTCATTCCCACATCTGATACAAAGGTATCTGGTGGTGGAGAAATAGTCGATAGTACATCTTTAACATCAAGCACTACTTCAGCAATCTCAGATGTGTCACCTGTCAGTAGCACAGCACTGTCCATTCCAGATGTTAAAATAACACAGCATTTTACAGCAGAGGAAATTGAAGATGAATACTTAACAGATTATGCCAGAGAAATTCAAGAAATAATATCTCATGAAACATCAATATTGACATACTCTGAGACATCAGAAGGTGCTGCATCAGTTTTAGCTTCTGATACAGCTTCCTTAACATCATCTACATCTTCAGTTTGTACCACGGATAGTTCCTCACCTATAGAGAGCACAACTACAGGTTTTGTAGGTCCAGCAGAGGGTGTAAGTAAACCAGCTGATTCTGAAGGTGTCAGGGTAGTAACACAGGTTCCCTTAACATCTGCAAAAGAGTACCCTGAAATGAGCATGCCTTATGAATCTATTGCTGGAGCCACTAAAAAACCATCTATAGAATCAGATGTGGAGAGTGTGGAGCAAACTGCAGTTTGTTTGCCTGAAACTGTACCTTTAGTAGTGGCAACTACAGTTACAAAACCCAAGGAATATGCAGCTGATACCATTACCTTTGATACTTCCAAAGCAGAGAAGGAAACAGCTAGAAAAATTAAAAGTACAGTAGAGGCTGGCAGTGTCAAAATTCATCCTGAAGAGCCACACAAAGAATTGGGTATTGATATTACAAGGATTGATTTGACTAATGCTGCATCTGAGCAACCGCCTATATGTATAGCACCAGTACCAGTTACAGAGCCTGCATCAGAAACATCTTCTGTACTCACTCACAGTGTTGTAAGTAAGACCAGCATGGTCTCTGTGCCTTCCTCAGCTCCTGCTGTTTCAGCCAAAGTATTCTCTCTTTTTAGAAGCTCTTCTTTGGATTCTCCTGCACATCCTTCTCCACCCCCACCTCCTCCTCCTCCTCCACCTCCTCCACCACCATTACCACCTCCACCTATTTTACCCAAGCCAGCCATTTATCCCAAAAAGAAGTCACAGATTAAGACTCCAGCTGCAACAGCTCCCACAGTGATACCTCCAGTCACAACTGTTCCAACACTTGAGTCCACAGCTGTATTAAAGAATCATGTCGTACCTATCACAAAAACATACACCCCAACACCACCTCCTGTACCACCCAAACCATCCTCCATTCCAGCAGGGCTTGTTTTCAGTCACAGGCCCCCTGAAGTAACTAAACCTCCAATTGCTCCTAAACCAGCAGTTCCTCCGCTCCCAATAGCTGTCCATAAGCCAGCAGAAACACAACCCAAACCAGTAAGTTTGTCATTGACTTCAAGTATGACTCTGAATTTGGTCTCCACAGCTGAATACAAAATACCGTCTCCCACTTCCCCTTTGTCTCCACACTCTAACAAATCTTCACCAAGGTTGGCAAAACCCTCAAAGGAAACCTATGTTGTCATCACATTGCCCTCTGAGCCTGGAACTCCCACAGAAGCTATAACTAGTCAGGCCGTTACCACCTGGCCTTTAGAAGCACCTTCTAAAGAACAGATTCCACAACCTATGCAACCAGTTTTTACTACATCCATGAAAACTATGGGTATTCAAAGTATGGCAGGTCAGAGTATGTATATTTCAAGTGCACTGCAAGCTACTCCTGTGACAACACAATCAACTTTTGAAAAAATACCTATTTCAAAATCAGAAGTAGTAACAACAGACCTAACCAAGACCACAGTGTCTGTGGTTAAGGGTCCAGTGCCTGGTTATGGTTTAGGTAGTGTTGCTATTACTATACCTCCAGAGCCACTCCATATTGTAGATCAACCCAGATACAGAGAGAATGGAAGATTCCATCCTTTGGGCGATGTCATAGATCTTCGCACTTTAACTAAGATGGACATTGACATGAGAGACAGCTGCATGGATCTCTCTGCTGTTTCCATGGATGTAAGAAGGCAAATGCCAGCAATTGACACAGGTGGACGGCCAGTAAGTACTGTCCAGCCGTCCATAATAAATCTTAGCACTGCATGTGTTGCTGATACTTCTCTACCTGTAGTCACTGAGACAGTAACTGTAATGACCTGCACTGCCACTGTGAGCTACGCCACCAGCACAGACAGCCTTGTTGATCTGGGACATGCAATGACAACGCCGCTTCAGCTAACAACATCAAAACATTTTGAGCCTGCATACAGAGTAACAGGCAGCCAGGCCTTCTCTGTAGGTAGAGATGAAGTGCCAATAAATTTATCCCTAGGTACTTCAACACAGGCAGTGACATGGGCTACTACAAAGCCTGTTACTGTACCACCTGTTGGTGTTACAAATGGTTGGACTGATCTCTCCACTTCTCAGGAGCCAGCAGAGAGTGGAGCAGTTGACCTTAGCACTACAAAATCCCACAGAACAGTAGTAACAATGGATGAAACTACTTCAGGTATCATAACAACAGTAATAGAAGATGATGAAAAGCCTGTAGATCTGACTGCAGGGAGAAGAGCTGTCTGCTGTGATATGGTTTATAAATTGCCATTTGGTAGGAGCTGTACAGCACAGCAGCCGTCTACTACACTTCCTGAAGATCGCTTTGGCTACAGAGATGACCATTATCAGTATGATCGTTCAGGGTCATATGGCTACCGAGGAATGGGAGGTATGAAACCATCTATGTCTGACACAAATTTATCAGAAGCTGGACTATTTGCATACAAAAGCAAGAACAGCTTTGATTATCGATTTGGGGCAACTGATACAGCAGTAGATCTTACTTCTGGAAGAGTAACTACAGGTCAGTATGACACAGCAGCAGATCTTTCTTTGAAATATAATTTTGATGTTCCTCACCTCATTTCAGGATAATTTTTTTAAATTATTTTTCCCCTCCTTCTGTTGTTTTGCTTTGTTTTGGACAGTGTGACAAATTATTTTGGATTACACGTTTTTCATTTCTTCATTTTACATATGTGTTTGCACAGAGGTGCCTGCATGTGCCTGCATGTTCAGAAATGCTGTTTCTTTCACATCCAAAGTAGATCACTAACCTGAAGATTTGCATGCAGTTTCCCCTTCCCATTTACTTCATCAAGATGGGATGACTTTCAGAATCCGCAAAGCAGCATTCTTTTGTGGGACTGGACTGTAACTTTGCCCTGTAATTTCAGGTGAGGTTATGGATTACTCAAGCAAGACTACAGGTCCATATGCAGAGACTCGGCAGATTTCTGGCCTCGGGCTCAGTACACCGCAGTATTCCCAAGCAAGAATGGTGTCATCTGTGAGTTCGCAGTTTGGCGTTGGAAGTGTTTTAAGATCATCCAATGGTGTTGTTTATTCTTCAGTAGCAACTCCAATCCCATCCACATTTGCCATCACCACACAACCTGGTTCTATTTTCAGTACAAGTGTCAGAGATTTACCTACTCTCCAAACGATTGACTCAGTGCCCTCTTTATCAACTTTGCAACAGACTCAACCACTCCCAAGATCATACAGTTTCTTGACAACTGTGGCAGCTGAAAAAGATAATGCAATTACTGCCATTAGTATGGAGACAGGGTTGCCACCTCATACTATAGAAACTATTACCACTGAGCCAGCCAGCTTGATACCTGCTTTAACTACAGCATCCGAAGTTTATACAGATGTAATTGATGATGAGGTTGCCCTTCTCATTGCCCCTGAAGAAGGCAAACAGCAGCAGCTTGATTTGGAGCGGGAACTTCTTGAGCTTGAGAAAATTAAGCAGCAGCGCTTTGCGGAAGAGCTGGAATGGGAACGTCAGGAAATTCAAAGATTTAGGGAACAAGAAAAGTTTATGGTGCAAAAAAAGCTTGAGGAGTTGCAATCCATGAAACATCATCTCTTATTTCAGCAGGAGGAGGAACGACAAGCTCAGTTTATGATGAGACAAGAGACATTAGCCCAGCAGCAGTTGCAGCTTGAACAGTTCCAACAGCTTCAACAACAGCTCCACCAACAGTTAGAGGAGCAAAAACTTCGTCAAATATATCAGTATGGTTATGACCCTTCAGGAACTGGCTCGCCACAAACCACCACGGATCAAACACTCTTGGAAGGACAGTATGCAACCACAGAAAATGGCCAATTTTGGCCTACTGATGACACAACCACTACAGCTTCAGGAGTGCTGGGTATTGAAATTCCACAAAGCCAAGCGTGGTATACAGTTCAGTCTGATGGCATTACCCAATACATACCCAGGTCTGGTATCCTAAGCTCGGTTTCAGAAATGTCTCTTAAGGATATTGATGTTAGAGAGGAGAAGCAATTGAAAAAGAGAAGTTCTATGCCAAAATTACGTGGTCCTTATGAGGAGTTTGAGGAGACCCTGGAAGAAGAGCCCCGGTGCTTCAAAAAAATAGTGGACAGTGGAGTGCAAACTGATGATGAAGATGGAGCAGAAAGAGGTTACACAAACAGGAGACGGAGAACTAAGAAGAGTGTTGATACAAGTGTTCAGACAGATGATGAAGATCAAGATGAATGGGATCTTTCCAGCAGATCCAGAAGGAAGCCCCGTGTAGGGAAATACACTGAGAGCACCACTGAGGCAGACAAAGCTAAACCATTCTCCAAGGTATCTAGTATTGCAGTTCAGACAGTGGCAGAGATTTCGGTGCAAACAGAACCTGTAGGAACAATAAGAACACCTTCAATCAGGGCCCGATGGGATGCTAAGGTTGAAATCATAAAGCACATTTCAGCTCCAGAAAAGACATATAAAGGAGAAAGTCTGGGATGTCAAACAGAGACAGAGTCAGACACTCAAAGTCCCCAATATCTGTCAGCTTCATCTCCTCAGAAAGATAAAAAACGTCCAACACCATTAGAGATAGGATACTCATCCCACCTTCGTCCAGACTCCACATTACAGGTAGTCCCTTCCCCTCCCAAATCTCCCAAAGTTCTCTATTCACCCATTTCACCCATTTCACCAAGCAAAGTGATAGAGTCAGCATTTGTACCTTATGAAAAACCCATGACTGATGACATCAGCCCTCAGAAGATGCTACATGCTGACATGGCCAAGGTTCCTCCATCAAGCCCAAAGGCAGCAAAGATGATGCAACGCTCTATGTCTGATCCTAAGCCCCTGAGTCCCACAGCAGAAGACAGTTCCAGAGCTCAGTTTCAGTACACTGAGGGTTTTATGGTAAGAAGTATTTGCTTGCTTTTTTTTTTTTTTTTTTAATATGCAATTCTACAGCTGTTAGTACAGCATGAGGACAGACACACTCATTTCCAGTACCTTGTGTATGTAGTCTTTTTGCACACCTTACTGACAAGTCCAGAGGAATATCTGCTGTCTAAAGCAGTGGTTATCTCCTTCACTGCTTTGCCTGGAAACAGACAAGTCCATATTACAGTCTTACTAATATTTGGGAAATAACAGAACAAGTCCATTTTCCGAATTTGGATGGCACTTTGTGTTTTATATGGCTATTCATTGGTAGTGTAGGTGTTACTGACAATTCTTCAGAAAACTGAAAGCATTTCCTTTCTAATCATACCACACCCAGCTCTTGTGGCACAGTCTGTAGTGCATTTACCTTGAAATGACTGCATGTGCCTTCTAAGAGACAGATAACACCAGATTTAAAATTGCTTTAGTTAGCTGTCCTTTTTGACCCTCATGAGGTTTCTTGGCCATGTGTGATTCTGTGGATAATCTCATGTCCCAGTGTGTACATCTTTTATCTTTCCCACACCAAAAGGTCTCATATCACAAATCCATTTTTAATTTGTTTGTTTTGGATAAGGAAGATTATCAGGAAGGTATACAAATTTTGAGGGCTGTTTATAATAGGGGTGAGAGGAGGCTGACATTAGGATCAAAATTTTCATTTCTGCAGTATTTGTTTTCCTTGAGAAATAAGATTTCATATTTGGGAATCAAAAAAAAGTACCTTTATAATATGATATGTTCTTGGCTGTCCTTTTATCTGAGACCATTACCTTCTGTCAGTTGATGTGTCAGTATCTTGTCAGAATTCTGGAAGAGTTGCCATTCAATTTTTTCAGCAATATTTGTCTTTTATGTTCAGTTATCTTTGAATATGAGTGATTATATGAGTGAATATGAGTGAGGATAAAGAGGGTTTGTTCTCTCTGTTTGATAATTTTTGGTGGCTTTCAAATGCAGAATTATCTGGTTGTACCCTCCAAGGCTCCCACTGTAAATAGTTCCTGCAGCTTCACATAATTGTGCAGCATTAAATTCTTTCCATGCTGTTATTGCTTGGAAAACAGTACTTGGAAGTTTGAAGGGAAAGCTGTAGTTATGGCATTGGCACTGCATATAAGTATCATTCACTAATGCGGGATAAGCACAGTGGGGGAAACTAGCACAAGCACTAAAGTTTTATGTAAAGGATTTGGAACCGCATCTTCAAGAACGTTGCTCTTGGATTGTAAGAAACAGTTTTACTATACTTGTAAAAGTATAGTAAAACTATTTCTAAGAACAAATGATTCAGTTCACTTATTTTACAGATACATATATATATATGATATAAATTGTATCCTTCTATGATGGACGATAAATTCTATAAAGAGCTCGTTGTTTAAAGGCCTTTACAGTAGAGTTTGAACACATACATTATTCTTTAATGAGACATGAGAACAAAGAGCTTGTACACCATTGTTTGGTTTTTTTACCAACATTTTTTTTATGGTTTTGCCTTGAACCCAAACGGCAGTGAGCTATGTGGTTTTCACTAGTGTGCAGCCATCAGGCAGCAAATAGCCCATGTCTCAAAGTAGTTACAGTCTAAATAAATGAGGAGGACATTTTTGTGGAAGGTAGGGTGCAAGTAGACAGATGCAAGGAGGTTAAAAGTCTTCCATGAATACAAAGTTGACTGCACTAACTTGGCCATGCAGCAGAAAGTGAGGAAGCTGCTCTGTAAACGTCCCCTAACCATCATGGCTGACTTCAGCTTTGATGCTATGTTAAACATTAAGCTTTTTATACTCTCTGATAGAGTTTTGATAATTATATGTCTGAGGTTAAGTTAGTTTATGCTGAGATCAGGTACTTGAAGTTTAAAGGAAGAAAGTCATATGGCCATTAAAAGAAAAAATATTTATGGTGATCCTTGCAGAATGTAATTGATTGACCTCATCAGCATCTGGAAAAGGGGCATAAATTGCTTTTGCAGTTTCTATATCAGTTTCAGTTCTCAATTGCTCAGTCCAGTTATGTTATAAAGGAGAGTTCTACAGCACAAGATCTAAATTATCTGGGTTCCACAAGACTTGCAGTGTTCCTTCCAGGATGTCCATTTTTTTGTACCATGGGTTTAGAGCTGTATCATTTTGAAGCACAGGAAAGACTGGACAGTGATTTCTTTCGTACATTTTATCACATTCAAAAGTTCTCTGAAAGCATACACACAGTGTCATTGTTGGCAAAGTGTAAACCTTTTTGACATTTTTTCAACTGTACACCTTTGTTGTTAGACCCACATGGTGTTATTATACTTAAGTTTAAATACAGGATCACATTTGGATTATCCTAAATGTGAAAGTAAGATGCTACCTTAACTTGGAAATATTTTTGGCACTGGACTGTTTTTTGTTCATTCTGTGTATGTACAGTGCCCACAACTGCTACAGTCTTTATTAATTCTCTCTTTACACTTTTGTGCCTCCTGACTGGAGAATTCCTAATTTCCTAGTTATAAAAATTGAAAGGTAGAAGGGGCCTGTTAAGCCATTCAAAAGAGTGAAGTTCAGTACAGAAAAAATTACAAAACAGCTCACTCTGGAGAAGAGAATTTACTAGAGCCGAACATAAAAGAATAAAATGGAAATGAAAGATTGATCTTTCACTACCTTAAGGAAATGGAATGTGTATATGAATACTTTTTGCATGGATGAATATCCCATCACTTTTTAAATAGTTCATGAATCAGGATTATGTCTTTGTCTGCATTCATAAACACTGCAGGTGAAAAGGGTGTTCATGTGTTCATGTATATGATTCACAGGCTTTTTTTTCATGACAATTGAGCAAAAAAGTTGATCCTTAGGCAGTTGGTGGGACTAAAAGAGTAAGAATAAAATTGATCTCTTTCTAAGATTTTCAGTTAAATGATATGTTGTCCTTTAGACAGTGTCCTTTCATTATTCATGCATTTCTTCTAATGGAAAATGGGCTTTTTACAACATTTCAGGGAAAGATATTATGGACACTATGACTAAGATGATTAAATTATCTCTCTATGTCTTTGAACTGTTGCTTTAAATACAATTTTCTTCTTTAATGCAGCTTGTAAAGGAAATTAGTGTAATGTTTTATCTAATCTAGTGTAAGTGAAAGGCTGAAAAGTAACCTGGTAGCTAATCACATAATAAAAAATCCAGATAACATTGCTTTCAGTGGTGACACATTTAATTTTCAGACAACAAGCTACGTGGTTACATTACATTTTCACTTTCTTGTCTGTCATAGTCATTGTCTCTATGTGAACACTGGAATGAACATAAACGGTGGCTTCCTGTTCCAAAGAAAAATTATTGCTGGCCGCTATGTCCGCTTTTGTAGTTCTTATGTGCTGTCCATTTCTGTGATACATATTAGTAATCAAGTGTAGCTGAGCCAAGAAAAAATTAGGAATTGTAGCCTGTCAGAACCAAAAAAAGTTGTGAAAGCCACCCATTGGAATTGACATTTTGCAAAGATACCCAGTTTTTCTGTTTCGTGAGCTTTGTGCCTCTTGAGCTCCCTGTGGCAGTGAGCTCCCCAGCTCTGATATTATTAGACTGTCCAGAAGTCCCACATTGTAGGGTTCAATGGAGTGAACAGCCCTAGGAATGGTCTCCATGAGAGCACCAGGAACTGTCAGTAAAGTCTGGAAGTAAAGATTGAAATTCATCCATTCAGCAGCAACAAAAAAATTGTGAGCACCTGTCTAATGTAATAAAGAAATGCTTTACACCAGTGTGCCACAGAATCAAGTCACATGCCAGTCACAGTCATCTTTGGCACTTGTACAGATTGCGTATATGTAATCAAAGATTTTTTCACCTTTGGATGCAAAATGCCTGTTCAGCTAAACTGAGGCAAGTTGCAGAAGATTTTGCACATGACCTGTCGCACGCATAAAAATCTACAGCTAAGCAGTGCATAGACTCAGCATAAGTGTTTGTATTCGTGAAACTAATGCAAAGACACATCTGTCAACAGCCTGTCAGCTTTAGGGTAGAAACTGTACATTTAAGCTTTAACACTTAGAGTAAATCCTATCAATATGTTTATTAAGAGAGACTTTTCTTGACATTTTTATCTGATGTGATTTACCATGCTTGTAAGGCAAAAGTAAATCAAATCTTCATAATGTGGTTAAAAAAAAAAAGTAATTATTTCAAGCAAAATCCCCCTGAAACGTGTCTTTATTTAGGTAAGAAATGCAAGATTTCTTCTATTTCTATATTAAGAGCAGAAGTATACTGATTTTAAGAGTGGAATTTCTTGGCTTTGTTAACACATTGATGTGTATCTTCTGTGATATTCTGAAATTTTCAACTTTAAAACTGGAATGTTAAGACTTTATGATTTCACAGAATCATAGAATGGTGTGAGTTGGAAGGGACTTTAAAGTTCATCTAGTTTCAACTTCTCCTGCCACAGGCAGGGACACCTTTCACTTCACCAGGGTGCTCCAATGCCCATCCCACTTGTCCTTAAATGTTTCTAGGGAGATGGGGCATCCACAGCTGACCTTTGCAGACCTGCTCTACATGTGAGCACTGAAAAGGGAAAACAAGGTAGTTGTTCCCAGTAGAATTAAAACCTTGAATCTCTCATATCCATGATGTTTTGCTTGTTTATTCAGGACTAAGCTGATCACCAGACTTGTAGTTCAGCAAGGAATGTTCTCCCTGGAGAATGAATAGAGAGAAAAAGGCAGGGATAATCCAGCTGTTTGAAGGTGGATATTTCTGTTTGCTCACATTCCTCAGGAGCAGGGAGTAGGTTCATTTCTTAATATCATGGCAGAATGTCAGGTAACATAACTCTTCTAGTGTTGGAGCACAAGGCATAGGTGTTTCCCTTGGTTTCTTGTTACCTGAGCGTAATTCCAGGTAAAAGGAGTTGGTACTCTGTTACAGTTTTTATAGTTGCTGTAAAACATTCTGAAGTGATTTTTGGTCTGAGACATAGGTGGTCTTGTGGTTGTGCTGCAAAAGGCTTAATTCAGTGCCTTTAATTTTCCGTTTTAGTTCTATGATTCAGCTCAGAAAAAGGGAATAACATTTTGATTTCTGTAAAAACTGTATTTCTGTATAAAGGAAGAATTACCTTTTGCAGAAACAGTTGCTATTTGGGTTTCAGTACAGCTGGGTGTTGAGGGACGAGTCATCTAAATTTAAAGTGCAAAGTTTTTTTAACTTTGCTTTGAAGTGACATCGCTG
This sequence comes from Corvus hawaiiensis, assembly GCF_020740725.1. NCBI lineage: Eukaryota > Metazoa > Chordata > Aves > Passeriformes > Corvidae > Corvus > Corvus hawaiiensis. The sequence goes on along the minus strand of NC_063216.1, from coordinate 70,731,375 downwards.
GACTGTGGTTTAATGAAAGTTCTCCAGACACTGGTGGCAACTGGATCTTCATTTTAAACGTGCATAAACCAGTCCTAAAGAGTGACCTGAGAGAAATCTCATTTGCATAATTCATAAGGCTTTCATGCAGTTTGTGAACTGCACATGCAGGTCTGTCTGACAGTGTGTTAATACACTTAGCAACAGGCTAAGTCACCAGGCCTGAATAATGTTGGTTCATTGCTTATGAACAGGAAGTCTTATCTTGAGACTGAATTCAGGCCAGAAATCCAGAGAAGGTATAGATGTTCCCCTGAATTTCCTTTTGTGCTTGAATTTTGTCACGTGCTTTTTTTGTGTGCTTCAAACAAATTCTCTGGGAACTGAGTTAAAAAGACAATCTCGCTCACATCTGGAAACAGTTCTCAACAATCCTATCCCTGTATAAATATTAAATTGTACTTATTTATCTTTTCCTTTAACCATGTGGCTGTACCTAGATTTAAGATTATTTCTTCCACTAGAGGTCTGAATTTTTTACAATTTAGAGTCCTATTAACACTTCAAGCTACTGCTGCCAGTGAAGTATTTGAAATCCTTTGGAGTAACATTTATGTGACTCAAATGAGGCATCTTTTTCCATCTGTCAGGTCTTCCAAAGAGACAGGATATCCCACATCTGGGCAACATGTCATATAAACATTACTTTCTAAAGCACATTTAACTATGTCAGTCTTTTCTGACTGATACTTTTGTATTAGTTGGTTTCACACCTTCTCTATTCAACTAAGGGTCATTCATGCATAATAGGAAATTATTGTTGTGTTCACTCTTTTTCCTTAACAATGTTTTATAAAGTTTGAGATTTATGGCAAAGTTGACAAAGGGCCTTGGTTTTATGTCACTTGGGCCTTTTCCTACCTGCTGTCGGCTTATCCATCTTCCTCTTAAGCCAGCTCTTACACAGACATTAAGAAAACCGTCCCTGGCTGCGAATCCAATCCCTCAGTCTTTTATCTTCCATAAAGACAAAGAAAAATAGAGGTACAGTAAGATCTTTATATTCATTTCTGGTTGACTTGGTTTTCATGGTTATCCATTTTAAGAATACTTGGAGTATTTGGTATGGAAAGAGGTAAATAATCACGTTCCTTGTTTTAAAGTAATAAATACAGTGTATAAATTTATACAGTGGAAACAAGCAGGCACAGAAGAAAGACAGAGGGGCACATACCCATGAGCAAATTTTGGCCTATTTCAGCTCTATTTTACTTCAGATCTTCACCTCCTCTCAAGCCACAGATTACTGTACTTAGTGTGAATAGGAGGGTAAAAGTTCTACCAGTGTAATTGACTGAAATAAAAGGAGGATTTTCTTTCACATTTTCTGCTGATAATTCTGGCTTCCTGCATTTTATTCTGTCTACAGTTTTATGAGCATCTTTGACTGAAGCTCTGAAAGTTATACAGAGAAAATGAATGTACATTCTCCAAAAGGAGCAGAAGAACAATGTCTATAAAATCTTTGTTAGAAAGAAACTGCTGTCTGTGCTTTTTTAGCAAGTTGTTTGGTTTAGTAAAAGCTGAACAATAGATCAAATTAGCTGATGTAAACTATCTGCAAGTATACTGTGTTGTTGTCCAAAAGGAGCCAGTCATGGTTTGGACTGGTTTTCCCTACTGGGATTTGAGCCTGTTTGAGATACACTTAGGACAGAGCTTCCTACTGAGTTTTCTTCAGAAGAAGGCTAATTTGTTTATAATAATTATCCCTGATTTATTTTTAGCATATGAGGTACTAAAAGTTTCAAAACTCTACATTATTCCCTTGGGAAAAATATGAAAAATATTTGCAGAGCTAGATATACCACATATAATCACCCCAAAAATTAAAAATAATGAAAGGATAACATGAAGATAGCCCAGTAATCTTTGCGCTAGATGTATGTGTGTTTGTAATACTCATCACAGCATAATTAGCTTCGTAAATTGTATACCAGAGCTCTGATGGTTTCCTTCTAATCTCTAAAAATACTGGCTAGACCAGATTCTCTTGTGCTATCAGTGTTTCAAAATGCAGTGTGGTCTAATAGCCTATAACAGGTTGTTTATTTGTTTGCTTGTTTTTAAATTAGTAAGGCTTGCCTATGTTAGAACTTACTTTACTTTGGTTCTGATCATCAAAATCCTTCTAATTAGGCATTGCTTTTCTGAGACAGTGATTTCATATTAAAAATAATTTGTTAAGATAGACATATGGTTTTGCATATTATTGCTGCAAGATAAAATTTTATTATGAAATAGTAAGAAAAATAGTCCCCTTCTACTTCTTTACATTATTACTCCAACACAACATTATTGCTAAGCTAATTTTTTTCAATGGGGATTTTTAAATGGAAGTTTTCTCTCCATCTGCCAGCGGGAAGTGAATGTCTTAGGTCAAAATGGTCCCTGTCTAATGGGAAAGCTGTTTTAAGTGGACCAAACAAGGGCTTGTCCTAGGCTTTACACTTTAATAATTCAATTGCAATTTAAATTATGAAGAAATGCCTCATATAGAATTTTTAGATTGATATAGGAAACACAATTACTTTGGAAAGCAGAGTTGCAGTTCAGAGCAATGTTTCAAAATTTCAATAATGATACAGACACTACAGGTACAGAGGAAAAAAAGCAAACCAAAACCAAACCAGGAATATTGCTGATTAGGTAATAGCAGTAGTGAAAATATTCCAGTGTAGTAGCAAAAGTTCAGATCTAATATGACTTAAAAATATCAAGTTCTTGCATGAAAGGTAGTGGTGTTCTTGGGGAATACTGACAACAGGTGCCTGTGTAGGATACGTGTTGCAGTTGTTTACCCTGCTCAGTGGTGGGTGAGACTTCAGCTTTAACAATAAATGCAGTTTAGCTCAGCACCATTGAAGAGTTAGACAATGAGATGTTTCAAAGTTGAGCAAAAGAGAAAGGATAAAAGATGTAGACAATATTGGTTAGAAGGCTGAAGGATCTGGGTGTGTTGATCTGGAAAGAAGTCCAAAACTGGACAAGAGTCTTTCGCTGTGTTAAACATTATTTTAAAAAGGACAAATATTAACCACTCTTCACATCCAGTGGAGGCACAGGATGGACTGTCTCAATCTGTGGCCTTGGATATTTAGCAGATATGAACTTTGTAACTGCAATAGCACAGATGCCTTAGAATTGATATATTTTAATGAACCTGTGTTACATCTGAATATTTGGAATAACATAAAGGGATAGATAGGCTGTATGACTGATTTCCTTTCCAAGCCAAGAATATCTTGAGCACTATGAGTAATAGAAGTATGTTTAAAAATTGAATTCTAAAATTAGATACAACTTTCTTTAGTATTCATGGCTTTTTTTACACAGTATCATGAACATCTTTGGTGTTAATTTGTATCGATACAGCATTTGCCACAGACCACTCAGATATATATGGCCCTTTCTATAATATGAGTGACTGCAGTGATGCAGTCTTCATTTAAAAGATAGGAAGCTGAGATAGGCATAATCAAATACCCTAAATGTCCAGTCTGGTTCCTTCCATCCGTCAGCTGAAGTGGCATTTAGTCACTATTTTACTCTCCTCTTTCCATTTCTCTTCAGAAGCCTGGAAGTCTCTTGCCTTCCTTGGCTGACACAAGAACATAGTCTACCTAGCTAAGGTATGAAGGATTGGAAATAACAGGTTTAACATTAGATATTGGTGGTGAAAAATCCCACCTGATCTGGTCACTGTATATTCCTGTTATAATCTGCAGGCAGAAGTATTCCAAGGAAACAGTAGTTAATCCACTTATTTTATAGTTTTAGTTTGGAATATGATTACTTTCTCAAATTACTACAGTAAGGTTCTAGATGACTGAAACTGATTTTGGTCCCATGGTCACTCAAAAAGCCTGTCTTCTGAATCTTCTGTGTTCTTATTTCCTATTTTTTCTCTCAAAACAGTGGATTTTTAAATTATGTACTAGTTTCCTTTTATCAATTCTGCCCAGCAAAAGTTAGGATTCAGTTAAAGTTAGGCTTATAAATTGTTTTCTAGGTACCAAAAGGAAAATAATTAAAAAATTATTAATTTAAACCAACTTTCATTTAATTCACTGAAACATCATTATAAAAAAGTCTTTCCACTATTTACTGGTCTCTCCAGCATGCTTTTAAGATGAATGGCTGCTGACAGATGGGCATCATAGTGCAGGCAAACTTCTTATTTATGGGACAAGGTTGGCTCTGCTGACACCAATTCAGACTTTCAGAAGTTATCCTGTCAACAGTTCTTAAATCTCCCTATTTTAGAGAGAGGAAGTTTTTCATTTGTGCTTATCCTCCCAGTTCAATTTCTCCAAATAATTTCCAATTTTGTTACCAAGAAGGAGCCAAACTCTGGTAAAAAAAAGTGATTCACCTGATGCAAAATTCAGCTCAAGGTGTGGAATCCATAATGGCATGGTAAGTGCTAGCAGTCCATGCATTTAGCAGTCAATGCATTTAGAATGAAGATATGAGAGAGGAATTAACAGTGCTGTGCTGCCTAATTCAACTCTTTAAAACTCCAATTACAGGGGTAAGTCTATCACAAGATATGGCTTAGACATCTCTGTGAAATTTTGATGCAGACACCGAAATTTCTCCCTTGGTGTGAGACTGCAGAGGAAGCCTGCCTTTTGGCTCTCCGTCAGAACTTCTTGCATTTTGTACATCGTGAGTTCGGGTCTCAGTTCAATTTCTGTTCACATTCTCCATCTGTCCATATCTTCCCTCTAATCTCCTTGCTAAGCCCTGCTTCTGTTTCCCAGCTGGTCTTTCTCTGACACTCTCTCTCATCCAATCTAACTGGTTCCTATCAAAATACAACTTTGATTATCTCACCTTACTCACTTTGCAAGCTGTTTGCTGATGCCAAATCCAGCTGAAGCATCAAGCGTGCTGGTGCTCTTACACTGCCTGGCAAGCCTTTTCCCTGGGGCATTATGGCCAAGCAGGCTAAATAGGCCAGCCATTGACTGAGAGTGAAGGCAGAGTTTGAAATTTAATAACTGTTATGGAAGAAGGTCTGAAGGAGGATTATATGCTGAGGATTTCTTTAGTGTGTGTGTGGGATGAAAAGTTCAACAGATTTGATTTCTCTAAATCTGGATAACTCCTTGATTTAGTCAGCAGTTGCCAGAGGTGAAAAGATAGTCAGGAAGGCTGATGGATGGAGTGAAACAGAATGAGAGTTATTGTTCTGGTTTGGCCAAATTTAGAAATATATCCTCTGAGAGAAGGCACAACCACCCCTCCCCCACCAGGTTCGGGAAAAATAAATTTTCCTTGAAGGAAAGTGAAGAAGATAAAAACTATTTATTTAACAAACACACAGGAAAAGGAAAATAATGCTAAATAATAAAATCTCTCGCTGTGGAGAAAAAACCTGGGAAAGTGTTGGAGTCCTCCCTTTGGTCTCCTCGGAGCTGGGGCTTGGCCCAGGGCCAGGCCCTCTGTGCCCAGTGGAAAGTCCTCCAGATGTGCTCTGATATTGAAGCAGTCCAGTGGAAAAGGGAGAAAATCCGAAATTCCAGGGAAGGAAAAACAAAATTGAACTCTCAGTCTCTCTCGGGAGATAAAAAGAAACTGAACAACTGGCCAAAAGCTGAATGGGAAGCAGCAAGCCGGGCGCTTCCTCGCTTCCCTGCCACAGCTGGAAAAAAAGTCTGTATCTCTATGTGACCTTGAACAAGCTGCAAACTGCTTTGAGAAAGTTTTGCTCAGTTTTTCCTTCCCCCTCTCAGGCTCAGTTTAGAGGCATAGAAAGGCACAAGAATTAATTTCTGGGCATAGGGCAGCAATATGGGATACACATCATAAGGTCACCCCAAGACAGTTATCCACCTAAAATTTAAGTTTAGTGTGGTGAAGATTATTTCAAGACTGAGTGTTTATTTTCAACTGCTGTAGAGCATTATTAAAACACAGTGACATAAGACTCAGGAAGTCATAAGGTAGTTTGGAAGTAATAATTACTTCATTATTTTCTGGAACAAGTTTTCTGTACCCTCCTTCATAGTTGTATTTTTGCTATATATATATGATGTAAGAGGGCAACAGTGAAATAAAATTAGGGTCCTTGTCTGAGCTGATGTTAGAAGCAATGACTCTTTTTTTCCAAAATTTTACTGTCTGGATTAATCACATCATATTGATGCTCCTTTTATGATTCCTAAGTTATAAACAACAGCAGAAATACCATGGTCTTCTAGGAAGAATCAGTGATTAATAATTAATTCTTCTTCTAGGAAAAATGGAATCAGTGAGTTTGTCCTTTGCCCATTTGATAAGGCACACTGTAGTATAAAGAATTTTATTGTAATGCCTTCAGATATTTCTTTAGGCAGTAAAAACAATTCTTGTGACAGTGGTGATATTGGCTGCTCCGAGTCCTTATGTTCTTACAGCCTGAGCATTTCTTGTCTGAGGAATGATAACCTAGGTAGAAGAACAGACTTTCATCTCTTTTCTTCCTGTTTCTTCATCATTTTTCCCAAAAACTCACCAAGAAAAACAAGAAGTTTTGACAATGTTAGAGAAGTAGCATTTTTACCATAGGTATACATGCACCCACACACACGCATACTACATACGTATATTTAAAAAGGCAAATGGCTTTTCTGGAGGGTATTTTGCACACATGACTAATAGTATTTTTTTACCTCAGAGACTCTGCAGTTATGGAACATCAAAGCTTTTATTTAATTAAAATAAATACTGAGGTCCCTACTGTTTCACTCCTTACACAGCATCTTGGCACTATATCCATCATGATGCTGGTGCCTGTATAATATTTTGAAAACAATTGCCTATCTAAACTCCTCAGTCATCACAGATCACCAAAAAATCAGGTTGGACAGGTACTGTGGAGGTCATGCAGTTCCACTTTAACCTCAAAGCTAGGCCAATTTCTAAGTTAGATCCGATGTCTAGAGAACTTGCCAAGTTGAATTTTGAAAATCTCCAGGGATAGAGATTTTACTGTCCCTCTGTGCATTCTGTTCTGAGAATTCACTGCTCTCATGTCAAAGAGTGCTCCACTTCCCTTGTGCAACTTGTGCCTTTTGTCCTTCGTTAGAAGAGTCTGACTGTCTTTTCAGTACTGCTTCATTTGAGAGTTGAAAACAGCAATTAGGTGTTTTTTCCAAGCTCGGTTCCCTTAACCTCTCTTCTTTGAACAGACACTCTCCCTCAAGCCTGACCATCTTACTGGGCCTACACTGGGATCTCTGAATGACATTTTTAATGCTTTGCATGGATATAAAACAGGGTGGGAAGAGTTGGGAGACTCCCATCTGATTCCTTCTCTTCCAGTTAGCATTGTTGTTCTCATTAGCTCGAGAGCAGACACACTCAAACTGCTGTGCTGCTTTACTTCAGAAGCAAATTACATTTCCTCAAGCACTTCCTATGCAGCTTTATAAGGAAATACACAGTACAGTTCAGGAAACACTAGTCTATGCCCGCCATTAAGCTCTCAAACCCCATAATTAGGTTAGAGTAATTTGAGAAATTGGTGGGTTTGAGGTTTTGGGTTGTTGGGTTTTTTTCCACTAGAATCTCCTCCATTTTTTCTAGATTTTTTTTATACACTTAAGTTTTAAGAAATCTTCATTTCCTAATAAAAACTAGTATTTTTTTGGGTGCATGTAATTAATAGGCGATATATAAATTATAAGATACTAATATCTCAATGTCTGTCATCATTAAAAAGAGAAAGTCTTTTATAAATGTATTTCATATTTTTAACTCATAGATTAGAAAATGTCTCTTTCCTTCCCATGCTATGGGTAAATAGACTTGAAAAAAAAATTCCCCAAAACCCAGTGATAGTATTCTGTAAAACATCTCTTTGAAAAACTTCTTTAGAAAATACGACATAAAAATATTTCTGTGTTTTATACAAATACAATAAGAAGCTACGATTGAAGGATAAGTGATGGAGCAGTGCCAAAACATTTGGAAGTTACATCAGAATCCCAAATTCTAGTTGGTACTCATTAATGCATTTTTATTTTTGAATTTCTTAGAACATGACTTTTACTATCTTTTACTAGTTTTACTAGTTAACTCTGTTAATTCAGTCAGATGTGGATCATGCCTTGGGGAAATTAGACTTTTTTTTTTTTAATTAGTTATTCCACAATTCAAATATGAGGAGGGTTTTTTCACTTTCTTTAGAACAAAATTTCTCAGTTCTGATTATTATAAAACATGGAACCCCTAAACTGATAGAATGTGGAGAACAGGAAGGAGGGCAATTCATTTAAATGATTGAAATAGTACTGCTGGCAATTTACTGGTAGAAAATAACCTTTAAATCTGAATTTTATATTGAAGAAGTTCAAAGTTTGCGCAGGCAGAAAGAAGTGAGTTTTGTATGGTAGAGAAAAAAAATACAGTGATAGTATATAGAATATAGAATATAGTATATAGTATATAGTATATAATATATAGAATAGCTGAGACTCTGGAAGTCTCATTTTTGCATCAAATTTGTGATTCTGTTTTTATCAGTCTCTAGTAACTTTTGATGTGTATCTTAACCATATTGATATGTTATATTACACAGATATTGGAGTTAGTAATAAATTAAGAAATAAGGTGGATCAAGAAAGGAGTCCTCAAAAAAAGTAGAAATTTGAAATCAAGTATGTTTTAACTTCATTGTCTTAAACATTTTGTACTTATGTAATGGGGAGAAACATGTAAATGTTTTCAGATATTTCTGTGTATTTCTGGTCCTTATTTCTGAAAGTCTTTGTCATCAGTTGCACGTTTTTCGCTGAAAGTATAGGATTACCAATAATTTAGTATTAAACTTCAAAACATTTTTAAAGAAGTATGTTAGAAATGCTTTTCCAACAGTTCAGAACATTCATCGTTTAAACAGTTTGGAAATTTAGTGGCTGGCTGAGGATGAGCAAATTGAAATCTGTGCTTTTTAGTTTCTCCTGAGCTGGTTATACAGATGGAAGAATAGACTTAAGAACAAGTTGAAGGTTTTCAAGTGTTTTGTTTTTCTCACATGCAGTTCAACAATTGGAAATCAGTTTTGTGAGTATAGAATCTGCAACACAATTTCAGATCAAAATCCATCTAATTCAGCCTTTTCTCCGCAACATTGACTAAGTCATGTATTTTCAGTAAAAAATGAGATTGTCAACTGATACAAAGTGATTTAATGTTTTCCAGAAAGAGAGCAGAGCAGATAAAGAAAAATGTTTCATCATTAATTCAATACTTAGTCTTTATGTGTAAAATGATGTTCAAACAACACAGTAAGGAATTGCACACTAACACACAGAGCTCCTAGATGATGCATTCTGAGGTAAATGCCATCAGTGCCTCACCATTTGAGATAATCTTCATCACTATTCAGCAGCCTGGTTCCTGGCTGCTATAGGTACAGCAAGGTACTAGAAAGATTGCCATGCCTTCAGAAGAGGGATGTACAAATTAAGTTATTTCATATTTCCTGATGAAATACGAAAAGCTGGTGCTGTAAATTTTATGAGCTCTGTAGTGTTTATAGAAAGGCTGTTTTGTTTATAGTCTTATCAAAGATCTATGAACATGAAAATGCCACCTGAAAATGAAGTAAAACCATTTAGGTACTTGACTTGATGACTTAGAAATTATATAATGTTCATCATGAAAGATGACTTGATGTTCACTATTCTATTCTGTCCAAGGTTCTAAATATCAGTGCATGATTCATGCTAAACAATAACTTTTTGTCAGTCTTAGCTCAGAGGCAAATAAATACATGGCTAATAAAGCTGAGACCCTTTAAACATAATTTTTTTTTTTTTCAGGATCAAAATATTTCAGCTAATAGATGTTTCTTTGCTTTAATAATATAAAATATTCATAATTGAATAACACCAAATTATTACCAAAATTATTCACAATTCACAAAATATGAAATAGAATTTTTTTTTTTAATTTTCTCATTTAGATCTAGGTGCTCCTAAAGGCTAATAATATTAGGATGCCCAGAAAATCAGATTTGACTCAAAAAGAGACAAATTTAGACAAAGTCTCTGCACCCATTTATTTTATGTAGGTGAACTAATAACCAAAACTGTTTTCCTACATCAGACACTGTCTAACATACAGTTATTTAGTGTTTCAAATAGGCATTCCTCATCTCTACAGTGCTATTAAACATACCATTGTAGCCTGTTACTGGGTGGTGACTTTCAGAATTCAACTGTTTAAAATTTGTGCTTCTTGTCTTTCCATCCTTTGACTTACTGTTTTTTAAAAGTCAAGACCTCTTTCCACAAGATAAGTGGTTCTGACCTTGGGGATAAAGGAGTGCATCCCCACCTGAATTTTACAAACCTAGCTAAAGTTCTCAGTGGTAGCATTGTGCAATGAATGTTTAGAAGAACCGTTTTCATGCTTAGCCATTTTTTCTTGTTTTCTATCTAAATATTAACTTATAAGTGTTCTTGTCTTGGTTATCCTGATACTCTACAGCCCTCACTTGTTCTTGATTTGTATAATACTCTTTCCTTAAAGATTTTGTGTTGGAGATCTGTGTCTCCAGAAACGTTTTCTTCTGACATCCTCACCAGCTAAAATGCATTAGTCACTTCTGCCTTTTTCAGTGTTTGGGAGCACATCTCTGATAAATCACACTTGCACCCAACAGTTTTGCTTTCAACCCATAAATAGTGCCATTTCTTATCTGTAAACGGATGTATCATCACACTGTGCCTCAGGCTGCTATAGGTACCAGTGAACGTCAGACTATTTGAGACTTCAGAGCAATAATTTGACTTTCTGTTAACATCTCTGGACCCAAAAAATACTGGATGACATGACTGCCAAGCCTGATAATTTGTGAAGAAAAGATGTCACTAATATATTCAGTAGCCATTAGTTTTGGATGGTGTAGACTAATTTTTCAGCTCTTGCTCTTCCACTTGTCTAGAATGTGCATTTGGATGATTACAGACATTTCAGGGTTTCATTAATTTTCTTTTCTTTTTAAACTCCAGGTTTGCTAGAAATTTTAAAACCATGAATAAAACACATAAAAACAATGGAGAATGGAACCAACCCAGATCTGTGATTATCCTGTGAACATCTTTTACTGATAATTTCCTGTGTTTCTGTAGTAAGAAACATTACATTGCAGGTTTAGGGTAATTGGTATAGTCCATGTGCATATACTCAAGTAGAGCTACTTTTTACCTGGATTATTTTTGACCTATGGGATCAATGGACAAAGAATGGTTTGGAACAAGAATAATAGGAGATCTGAAAGTGAGGGGGAAGAAAAGAGCCTTTTTCCTTTTGTACATGCAGTGAACATATATCCTAGATTCCAGGCCAACCATAAGAATTTTCATTTTTATTTCGTGTCTTGAAATATTTCTGTTGCATTAAAATGTTTCTCCCCCTTTTTTTTTTTTCATATGTAGGTTTAGAAACTGCAAATGGCACATCTTTCACATTAACTTTGGATTTTTTGCTGCCTTCTCTGTATTTTTTGCTTCATTAGTGTTTAAAAGTAGTCTTTGCCAACTTTCTATCTTCCTGCCCTGCTTGTCACAATAAGCAGAAATGAGAAGAGGAAGGTCATGATTCTAAAATAGTATAATTGCTATTAAAATAGTAGGAAGAAAATTCATTAAAGGTTACTGCTTTCTTCTTTCTCAGCTCTACACAGTTGGATTAAATATCACATTGCATACAAGGTTGTCATCTGATGCAATTTATCCAGGAGTGGAATACTTCCTCCTCTGAAAATGAATGTAGATTTCAGTGCTAGTAATATAAATTATATTTTATAATTAGTAAAATAATCAAATATAAATATTATCTCCACGTGTGCTTAAAAAGAGGAGATAGAGGATGTTCTAAAAATCAGGACTTTCAATTCTATTCAGTTGAGCTAATCAAGATGGAGCTGAGTGCCTTGTCTGGATTTCTTTGGTGAAGAGATGGAGTTGGTGTCCAATCTGGTTTTAAATACAAATGATGAAGCATTTGCCATTTCTGTTTCCCAGCTCCATGGATTAAATCTGGTGCAGTATCCACAGAAAGTAGAATACATGTAAAAGTAAAAAAAACAAACAAAAAGTAAACTCTGAAAAAATGGTTTCATATCTTTTAAAATACTTTTGTTTGGGAAAAAAAAAAAAGACAAGCAATCTGTTTCACTTTGTTATCTGTTTAACGGATAACACAGTGGAAGCTGTTCTTCTTCCATGAGAAGATGCTCTGTGTTATATCAGTATAGCAGATTTATTCATGTGTTTTTTAAGTGTTAATGCTTACTTTCAAAAGTTGGCTTTTTGAAGGTTAGGGGTGGGTTGGGAGGAGAGGTTAGTTTGGTTTTGTTTAATTTGTGTCACTTGGAAATGGATTTGTATCAAAGTGGAAATGCCATTTTTATATGAGAATAAGAATAGGAGGAATATGGAGTTTTGTGTGGTCTGGCTAGTACATGTTCTCGCTGTAGAAAAGTGTAATGGAAAATCCGGACATACTGTGAGTAGTTTTCACACCTCGTAAGTTTAGCCATCTGTGGCAGATGATCTACTCTGTGTGTCTGTTGTCAGGTTCAGCTACATTTCTTTAAAAGGTGTGAGGATTACGCCTGCCCTGGGATCAACTGAGTGTATTTTAGAGGGAATTCTTATGCTTCAGAAAATGAGGGGTGGAGGCAGAGAGGAAAGAACTTTCAGGCAGAAGGAAGTTTAAGGGAGACACTGAGAAACTGCAGAGAAGAGAGAGAAATATACTTGCAGCCTGAACTGAAGGAGAAATTAACTTGTCCAGCTGAGGCAGAGGGGGTTATGCAGAGTTTACTGCAAGACCTGAAAGCTGGTGAGTTGTTGGAATGGAATGAAGCCTGAAAGACAAGTATCAGCAACCAAGGAGAGTTTCCAAAACTTCCTTTTGTTTCGTTTCTACTCTATCCTATTCTATTCTATTCTAATCTATTCTATTCTAACAGTGTGTAATATTGGAACCATGGTATATAGTACCAGAGCTGGATAAGAAATATGCTTTCCTACAGCTGAATGTGTTGCATTGGTAATTTTAAGGCACTTCTGGAAAGAGAGGGAGGAATTTGATGCAGACCATTCTGCAGGTGCACAGCAGTATGGATGAATCCAGGGCTGAGCAGAAAAGACAAAAAGAAGGCTTAGATGTGATGGATACGGAAAGGCCTGAATTAGGTATGTGGGCACTTGGTGAGTTTGTCTGATCTGTGCCTTACAGCAGCAGCTACATGGCCATTGTTCCCCAGCACGAACCACATTTTAGAGAAAGTGGTTAATCAGGGCACTGCTCAGTCTACCACCTTTAATCTTAGACTAGGCAAGTAAAGCATCATGAGTGCAGAATAAAGTAAATATTGCCTGAACAATCAAACTGAGCCAAACCCAGAACTTTTGATTGCTGAGGAGAGGCGTAATTTCTGAAGAATTGAAGAGGTGGTGGTGAGACTCCTGAAAAAAAAAGGATTAAAACTCTGCTTCATGCAGATATTTCATGAGGAGCCAAAAGCAGGAATTGAAATTTCTCTAGTTGTGGTGAGTGGGAATGACCTCCTGTCTTGAGACATTTACAGGTGACATCTGTGTTACATGTGGCTGTTTCCACAGTTGGCAAGAGAAGCAGGTGTGACTGTGGAATGAGCTGAAGAAAAATTGCACTTTCTTCCAGTTCAGTAGTCTGGAGGACTAGCTCAGATTAACTCTGCACATGGTGCCTGTGCTTGGGCAGATGAATCCTAACTCTTGTGAACAAACAAGGGCTGTGGCACAGCATGTGGTGTCTCATCAGCTACCATGCTTTGGAGGAAGTCTGTAGTGAAGGAGAGGCAGAAAAAGCCAAGATTTTCTCACACCATTTTTGTTTGGGATTTTTCCCCTGTAAAACAAGATTGATATTTCCTTTCTTTCAGAGATAAAGGGGGATTTGGTGTTGATTGTTTCAGGATTTTTTAGCTGGGTTTTTTGTTGTTTTTTGTTGTTGTTGTTGTTTTGGTTTGGTTTTTTTTAAATTGTAGCTGAAAGTTTGCGAAGTAGCCTTATATCTGTTGAAAACAGATGGTGCTAATTCAGCATATGCATATCATATTGATAAGTATAAACTGTTCTGAATTTTTCTCACGAGTGTTTTCTGGCCAGGATTCTCAGTTGGATTGCAAAGGAAAAAAAAAATTAAAGTATATTCTCATCTACTGGGAAAATGTGCTTTATAATCCAGTAAAATTTTCAACAGATGAGATCTGAGTTTCAAATAAAATGTATTATTCTGACTGAGGTGTATGACACATAATGATCTATGTGTTACATAATGAGAAACAGTGTTTTATTGATTACTGTTACTGAATGAGCCCCTGCTAAGGCTATTTCATTCAATGCAGAAAGATTTATTTCAAGGATTTTATTATTTGAAGATAAAGTTGCCTTTCTCTACTGCCACAAGTAGCTAACAGTTAATATTTTGGTACAATATCCTTTAATATAGCTTGTTTCAATTACCAATGGCAGAATCATATTGCCTCTGTATTGAAACACATTACTAAGGTACAGTTCTTTTTTATTAGTCAGTTAAATCCAAAAATGTGTTGTGTTGGAGACAGGGCTCATCATGCGCAAACAATATCTGTGTCTTAATCTATCACAGGCATCAAATTGTCCATCCACATTCATAGAACTTTTGATAACAGATAAAGCAGAGAAGTTCTGAGTGTTTTTGGTTCTGTATTTATGTAAAATGCCTTTCAAACTGTCAGTGAAACTACAAAGGGGAGAAAAGGAAGTGATGACTGATAAGAAACACTAATTATGTTGCAGTGTAGTTGCAGTGTACAATGTTATAGTGTAGTAGTACATAGTCACCGTGAATCTGCAGGCTTTGTCTTGATAAGCACCTACCTCAGAGGAATTCTAGTTTTACCATTTTTATTTCTCCATATAGTGAATCTTTCTCCTGTTCAAGTTACTGTTATGCAATACTTAGATGCTTATATACCTTGTCCTGTGTTTTTTCATTTATATCATAATCTTTTGGGTTGTCAAAGTAGAATATGCTTAAAAAATCTCCTCTTCAGAAACTTTCCTGAGTCATGTCAAAGATTGTGTATAGAAAAATCCATCATTTTGTTCCATTTTTCTTTTAAACAAAAATTGGATATCTTCTTAAAAGTAATTAGAAAATGAGAAAGATTTTGGTTCACAGACAAAGGGATTTGTTTTAAATTCTTTATCAGGCTTTGGCTCTGGACTAGAGCTGTAGTACTTTAGCTGTCAGAGTTGATACTGAAAACACAGTATTGCAACAAGGGTAGAATAGTATTTTATTTCTGTGAAGTCCCTCAATAGTTTCTGGTATACTGATATATAAATAAAATACCTGAGAATATTTAACGTATCTTAGTACAAAGCATATAAAGACAAGCATTTAGGAGGCATCAGTAGGTATTGCCTACACAGCAGCTGTATATTTCCTGCAATGTTTTCAAGCCTTTTATAGCAAAGTATGAAATCGGAACTTGTCATTCAGAAAAGAAATTCTGACCATGTTCTTCTGGTTTGAGGACAGGCTTTCCCCCTTCTACTCTCCTTTCCCTCTTTCCCTTCCTTTTCCTTATTTTTCTTTCTCTTCTTTTTTCAGAGATTGAATAGTGGGGAAAATACTGAGCGCGCTGGGTAAAGAGATTTCAATGCAGAAGCAGTACTCAACTCTGACTCTTTCTGGCTTGACAGATGCCCATTGTCTGAATCAATCTGCCAGAGACTTTTCCCTTTTGCAAAGTAACTGAGATACCTGTACTTCTGTATACCTTTAATATAATTGAACAGTGAATCTCTCACATAAACTCCTATCCCAGTACACCTTGCAAAGACAAGTAATATGGTTGCAGAGATAAATAGCAAAGGATAGCAGAGGGGAAAATAAATTGAGAATAAAAAAGAAAATAATGAGTTTTGAAGGTAACAGTACTGTGAGTTAGCCAGAAATGTTTCCCTTTTGCATAAGGCTTAAGCTATGAAAGAAAATTACAAAAAGTGGTGAATTGTACTTAGGGATTTGGGAAAAAGCACCGTCTTCGGTGAGCAGAAAAAGCAGACAGTATAGATGTGATCTGTACATGTAGGGTAAGGGAATTAAAATGCAAGCTTGTGAATAATGTGTATGCTGTCTAAAACCTTTTGAATGCACATACATGGAATCTTGTTCCAATTACACTATTTAGATCAAAGTTTCAAAACACTGGAGTTCATTTTCTTCTCGCAAACTGATTTTTCAATAATGTATTACCGCTGATTTAAACTGCTATTTCTAATTTTTAGAAATTGAGAAGGGAATTGCCCCATTACCCTTTACAGGCAAATTTGTCAGTCCTGTTCCAATGAATCACAAATCAGTTAGTCTGTGTAAAACTGTGTTCTGTGCAAACAACTGGGAACAGCTATTACATCTGCTCTCATAAAGTAGATGAAATGTAGATTTAGATCCCTTTGAAAATCACAGTGTAAGAGCCACATCTGTCTGTAGTTTGCTTATCAAATTTCGTTTGAATTTCTCCCTTCTCCCCTCAAGATCAAAAGAAGCATATGGGCTTTTATGTGTTTAACAGAGGAAAGAAGTTGATATCTCACATCATGTCAGCTCTTAGGAAGTGCACTGTGCTGTCCCCCTTGCATTTGAAGAGGAAATGGCAATTTCAAACAATTTCACAGAGAAAATGAAAGGAGTAAGGGGATGGAAAGTACAAATATGCTTATCTGAGAAATGAGTGACTCTGACTGACATGAAGGAAAGCAAAACAACTGAAAAAATCTTATTGTTTTGGAATGGACTAGTTCTAAAAATTGTATATTGGTGTTAATAGAAAAAAAATTTAACTTCAGAGGCCTCCAAAGGAGTGGGGAAAAAAAAACCAAAAACCCAAAAACCCAAAAACAAGTCAGAAAATCAGACTCATCTCAGTGCTGCTGTGTAGTGATTTAGAAACTAGTTTTCTGCCTGACTGCTCAGCCCCCAGAGCAACATACTTTCAGAAAAGAAAAAGACAAGAGTTACATTAAAGGAAACTCTAGTATATTACTCATGAAGCAAGGTATTTCAGTCCCAGATACAAGGCCAAATTCAGCTCATCAAATTAATCTTCCAGTACCCTTGCCAGCAATGGCACACAAGCCAAGGCAGTACTGGTTGTATGTTATGATAAGGTTTTACTATTGGTTAGAATTTGTTCAGAGCGTATATTACTCCATTCTCAGCACTGCTGATGAGACCAGCTTTTATTATATACGTTTCTGTATATTTTTCTTACCATACACAACTCATCTGCTTCCCTTAACCTGATGGCTTCATTGGAGGGTTCCCATCCTCTGTGGTTCTTCATGCCGTAGAAGTGCCCCTATGTCAGCCTTAGACAGTCCAGAGAAGTTTCTCAATATTCTTGCTCTAATGTTTGTTAATCCCTTCTCATCAGCAGTTACCACATAATAGATATTAAGTCCAGAAGTGTCCATAAAAACTTACATGAGAAACTTTCTTTGCACAGGACAAGTTAAAAAACATCGTTCAGAACCTCTGTACCTATAAGAAGATGTAGTTAAGGATTCCATACTTAAAATGAAGTAATCTAATACTAGTGTATTATGTTAGTATCTTTAGGAGTTAGGTCTCATTTGCAAGTAATTTTAAACATACTGTTAAATTACCGAGAAATCCTTAATGAATGATAACAGATTTTCATGGATTCTTTGTAGTAAATTAAATGTTTAAAATAATGAATTGCCAAAATTTCCGACTCTTCCTTCTGATAGATTTCTAACAATGAAGAGCACATGCTGTAATACTGAGTAACATATTCCAACCCTTTATAAGTAGAACAGCTGTGTTACAATTGTAATTTTAACTGTGCATTTTGGGGTTTTGGAGGGGTTGCATTTGGGAAGGTTTTTGTTACATGAAAAATCCAAGATTGAGAGCTGGAAAGTGAGCTACAGCACAGGCTTCACCTTGAAAGTAGGTGATTTTTTTTCTGAATGGGAGAGTAATTTCTATCCCTCCACTACCTGACATCCGATCAAAACAGTTTATTCCCAGTAATTTCATTTAACGCATCAGCATTCATCTCTCAACCTGATGCTAGTCATAAGTTTTCTGAGCAAGTTTATACACTTCATGGTCCTTGAGGACAAAAAATATTATTTGCATTTTTTTTCTGGTAGCAGAAAAATCAGGATACAGCCAACTTTCTGCTGACATTTCAAGTCTGTTGCAAATCAGCATTAAATGTGTCAGGAAACCTACCCCTGCAGAGGGTTATTTTTTGTTCTTTTACAGTATAGAACAGGATTTTCACCATGCTGTTGAGTCTTCTGGGGACTGTGGCAGAGGAGTAGCCTCATCTGTAATCCACTTTACCTTTGCTTTTCACAGCACCACAGGCTGTAGTAGTCTGACATCACCATGTCTATTACATAGAGAGTCTGGTGATGGAAAACTAATAAGATGCTGTCATCACAATTGTAATTGGCTTCTGGAAATGCATATTGTATACATTATTTTCAGGATTTTTCCCTACTTATACAAAATGTATATATATAAGTGCAGGCCTGTTTTGTCAACTCTAAAGAGGACTGAAGAAGAAGTTGAAGTTTGTTTCTGTTGTGATCACAGAAAATTTTAAAAAAGGAATGAATAATAAGGATTACATTTTTACTAGAAAAATTCAAAACATGCAAGAAGTGTGCAAGAGTTGTATGCTTAAGTGTGAAAGCTGAGTTTCTGAGCAAATGAAGCTAATATCCAAACATGGCTACCTGAATGGAGAGGAGCATATCATGTTCAAAAACTCATTTGGAGAGAGGACAAGAAAGATTGTGTAGCTAGAATCAAACACAGTGTTTAGAGGTAAAAATTTACCCCAGGTATCCTGAGTCATTCTGTCCCCCAAAGTAAACTATCTCTTTAAAACAGATAAAAAGCAGCAGAACATACTAGTATTTTCTAGTACTTGACTGATTCTGTAGTGGGTCAGAGGCTTGCTGGCTTTGTCAACAATGACATCAAATTAAAAGAGATGAAAATAGATGAGAAAAAGGTATTTTTAGAAAGATTTGTAAGGAACAGAATGGTCATTGCAAAGGAGTTACTCTGAAGTCACCACACAAGTTAACAGGGTTCACAAGCCTTTGTCCAGATGACCTCTATAAATTCAAACTCACATCAAGACTAATGTGTACTGGCAAGGCAGAAAAGGAAGGTTTTGCTAAATCTGTTTGCATGCAACCTTCAGCTCAGTGTTTTCATTTCCTTACTGTGATGTTATCTTGTCACTGAACTGCAAGACTGAGAAGACTTTCTCCTGTGTTTATTTCAAAACTTTCTTAGGCCTAAGGAGTGGTGGTGGAAGGAGAAGACTGTTTGTTCCTCATTTCTTTAGTTTGTAGTATTGTGGAGAACATCTCTGTGGTTTTATTTCAAGCACAACCTTTGGCCTTATTTTGACAAGGTCAGCTTTGCCTCAGAAGCAGATCTGATTACCATTAAGTCAATCCTGAAGGGATATCCCAGACTAATGTAAAATTTTAAAAGGGTCAGCAAAAAAGTAATAACATTTATATGAACGTCATTGTAAAACAAAAACCAGAATAATTTACTTCTAGTTTTTGAAAGTTATGGTCAACATTTAGAGTGATCATTTGCTAGACAAAAAATTATTTTTAAAAATTAGTAAGGATACTAATACATAGCTAGAAGTAAACTGACTAGAATTAAGATGAAAAGCATGATAAAATATAGTAGAAAACTTCATTGTTTATTCAGTCAGAGAACTTGCTAAGGTTGCCTGTCTGACATCTAACTTAACCTTTAACCAATGGTTTTAAGGTCTAAGAACACCTGCTTGTGTTTGTGGCTCCAGAGTGGTCTCATCAAGGTTTCTACCCCATCTTTCCTTTGGGTACTTCAGATGTAAAATGGGCGTAACATTATAAATGTGAGACGAGGACCAAAAATACAGGGATAGGACTAGACAGCAGAATTACTCTTTCCACTCCCAATTCTTTCTGATAAAGAGATTAGAATTTGCCAAAGATCAGCCCTAGCTTGTCTTTTTTTTTTTCCATTCTATTTAACAAATTCAAAGGAAATGCAAAAACTAACAACAGCCACTTTAAAGTTACCTGTCAAAATACTGCAGTTGAACTTCCCTTCAATATACTAAGCCACTTCCCAGGGCTCATGCTAATATAAGTGATGATCAAAATATCCAGGAAGAAGAAGAAAAAGGCACACATTTTATCACAGTACTAAGATACTTTTTTTCTCGTCCCAATATAAATATCAAGTGAAAATTATTAAGACTTGCCGTTTGTGAGAATAGTAGCTGAGAACTACTGGTTATCAATACTTTTTTAAAAGCAAGTGGTACTTCCTATAATATCTGTTAGTCTAAGTTTCTTCATATACAGAGAGATCTATAAACAAAATATGGGGATTTTTTTATAAAATGCATCTGACAATGAGATTTATGCATCAGCAACTTAACTACCATCTGAAAATATTAATTCCATAAAGTATTGTAGAGCTTTTAATGACTGTGTTATTAATAGCACTTCCCAATACCAGTGGCCATCTGTGACTGCTTCACCATCTGTGATTCCTATTTCAGTTCAGGAGGGGGAAATAACAGTGGTATTACACTGATTTTACAATATAAATCATTAGCCAACTAGACCTACTGTAGATGATTAATTTGTCTTTGCTTATAAGTACACACTGAGCAAGAGGAAAATTAGTTCCTTTGATTTGTTGGCACAACATGGGTTTGTGAAATGGCCACGGGAAGCTGAAAATATTAAATTGCTTTTATTGAAATCTGAAACATGCAAAAGTTGATGGAATTTAGATGAAGAGAATAAAAGAGCTTAAATGGCACTTGAAAAGGTAGTGGCTGTTTCCTTAAAGATCCATGGCAAACCATGTGTTGATT
This sequence comes from Corvus hawaiiensis, assembly GCF_020740725.1. Classification (NCBI taxonomy): domain Eukaryota; kingdom Metazoa; phylum Chordata; class Aves; order Passeriformes; family Corvidae; genus Corvus; species Corvus hawaiiensis. The sequence goes on along the minus strand of NC_063216.1, from coordinate 70,710,344 downwards.
ATTGTAATTTGTTAAAGCTAGGTAACAGAGGAGCAGGAAAAGGGGATTGTCAACACTTCTTAAAAGCTTGTACAGTTTGTTGATGCCATATTAAAATAAACTGAGAAAATACTGATTTATAAACTCCTACTTAAAATCAATCTTACTGATATCTTATCTGAATGAAGCAGCATTTATTTCAAAAGAAATGCCATTTTTAATTAAAAACACTTAATGCTTGCAGAAATACTGTCCTTGCCTGCAGAGGCAGGAGTGTCAATTTGATCAGTATTGTTTTTTATTCTTCCCTTATTAAACTGGGCTAAAATGTTTCCACATGTTGGTATTAATATGTCTACATTCTGTAATGGCTGAGGTGATTTTTCTTTTGTGTCAGTGTATGTGTGTAGATCAACCTCTTTTCCTTTGCTAAGGCAAAATTTGTAAGAAGCTATTAGGGAGATAGGATACAGTCTCAAAATCATTCAGGTCCCAATTTTTAATCTGTGTACATTGTGTGGGAGCCCAAACTTAAAAACTAAAAAAAAAAGTTTCAAAAAATTTAGTACTTCAGGGTGCAAAACAAATTGCTTCTAACCAGTTGCATTGTCTACTTTCCTAGCTGATGAAGGGAGATTGGCACCTCAAAAGGAATTACTTATCAACCTGAGGTAGATAGTTCTACATCAGGATGAATCACTCTTCCACCATTAACTCTGAGGAAGTCTGGACATCTGGACAAAATTAAATTACTATAATTTTATATCGCTTAATTTTTTTTCAGTTTTAAACTGTAGCTTTCTAACTGGAACAAATTTCATTTATAAAAGTCTTCAGTGAACTGAAGAAAGCTCATACCAGTTTTGTAAGGCACAAGGAAATCCCCTGAAAAAATATATATATTTAGCATCAGATATGAGGCAAAAATTACAAGATCATGCGAGAACTACCTGTCTTGTCACTAAAAGTTCTGCTTTGTTGTCTGGATTTCAGGACAAGTTATAGCTTATGGATATGCATTCAGTGTCTGGCTCAGTCATCTATTCAACTTTACAGATTATACATAATTTAGATATAAAGGTGTATATAAGTACACTTATATACAGATTGTTTATTAAATTAAATGTTATATAAAAGGGAGGTGTATGCATACATATTCCCCTCCCACATACATATGTATTGAATATGCTTATGTATAAGCAGGCAGAAATATAAAAAAAAAAGAAAAAACTCTTAAATTACCGTTGATTCAATTTTAAGACTATAAGATAGATTTTTTAATCTTAGGCTAAACAAAGTCTTAGTGAGTATCACCCTTATTTTGTATTAGACTGCTCATTTTTAGCAGACTGACAGCCCTTTTCCTTGCCATTTTCTTCTGCTTAATCACAGATAGAATATTTCCTCTGTCTAAAGGAAAATATGTGGTTAAGTTATAAAGCCTTACCCTGAAAAAATTTAAAAAAATTGTGATTAATTTCCCTCCAGAATAGTGATGCAGTCTTGTTTCTTCTATTGCAGTCAAAAGGTTCTTCAAGCCTGACTCCATCCAGCACTCAAAAGAAGGTGAAGAGGACTCTGCCCAACCCACCTCCAGAGGAAGCAGCAGCAGGAACTCAGTCCCCATATACTTCTGTGGGATCAGTTTCACGGAGAAGGATTTGTAGGACCACCACTATGGCCAGAGCCAAAATTCTTCAGGATATAGACAGGGAATTGGATCTGGTTGAACGTGAATCAGCCAAGCTTAGGAAGAAGCAAGCAGAGCTAGATGAGGAGGAAAAAGAAATAGATGCCAAGTTGAGATACTTGGAAATGGGCATTAATAGGAGGAAAGAAGCCCTACTAAAAGAAAGAGAAAAGAGAGAGCGTGCGTATCTCCAAGGAGTAGCAGAAGAACGTGATTATATGTCAGACAGTGAAGTTAATAATACCAGGTCAACCAGAATAGAAACTCAGCATGGCTTGGAAAGACCACGTACTGCACCCCAGACAGAATTTAACCAGTTTATGCCACCACAAACCCAGCCAGAAACACAGTTTGCCCCTGCTACAAGCCCATATGCTCAGTATCAGTATTCATCTCCTGCCCTGCCAACTCAAGCACCAACTCAGTTCACACAGCAGTCACATTACCAACAACAGCAGCCTTTGTATCACCAGCAGGTTTCACCCTATCAGACCCAGTCAGCATTCCAAACAGGAGCTACTATGTCGTTTACCCCACAGGCTCAACCTCCACCATCTCAACAGCCATCATATCAACTCCCATCACAGATGATGGTGATACAGCCAAAGCCAAGACAGACCACATTATATTTGGAGCCTAAGATAACAACAAACTATGATGTAATTCGCAATCAGCCTCTCATGATAGCACCAGTTTCCACTGACAATAGTTATGCAGTTTCCCAGCTGGGCAGTAAATACTCCACCTTGGACTTGAGGATAGGGCTAGATGAGAGAAATAGCATAGCAAGCAGCCCTATATCAAGCATATCTGCAGATTCGTTCTATGCAGATATAGACCACCACCATACACCCCGAAATTATGTGCTGATTGACGATATAGGAGAACTTACTAAAGGAACAGGAGCTCTTGGTTCCAGTTTTAGCCTCCATGAGAAAGATCTGACCAAAACAGATCGACTGCTTCGCACAACTGAGGCCAGGAGAGCACAAGAAGTGTCAGACTTCCTAGCACCACTGCAGACTTCCTCTAGGTTACATTCCTATGTTAAAGCTGATGAAGACCCAATGGAGGACCCTTATGAGCTCAAACTTCTGAAACACCAAATAAAGCAAGAATTCCGTAGAGGTGCAGAAAGTCTTGATCATCTGGCTGGCCTGTCACAGTATTACCATGGAGAGGGCAGCTACAGGCATTTTCCAAAATCTGAGAAATACAGCATAGGTAGGCTTACTCTTGAGAAACAGGCTGCTAAGCAGCTCCCAGCAGCCCTCCTTTACCAGAAGCAGTCAAAACACAAGAAAGCCTTGATAGACCCTAAACTAACAAAGTTTTCACCTATCCAAGAAAGCAGAGACCTTGAACCTGACTATTCAAGCTATATGACTTCTAGCACTTCAACACTTGGGGGAATTACTACTAGGGCAAGGCTTCTTCAGGATGATATCACTTATGGCCTTAGAAAAAACATCAGTGACCAACAGAAGTACATGGGGCCACCACTGACGTCATCCATTGGAGCAGGCCTTGGGACTGCACTAGGTCCAACAATGCGATCCACACTACAAGATGAAGCAGACAAGTCCTATAGCAGTGGTAGTAGATCTAGACCCTCATCTAGGCCTTCCTCAGTGTATGGGCTCGATTTGTCATTGAAAAGGGATTCTTCCAGTTCTTCTTTAAGACTGAAAGCTCAAGAAGCTGAACCTTTAGATGTTTCCTTTAGCCATGCAGCACCTTCTGGAAGAACTAAACCCACCAGTCTACCTATTAGCCAAAGCAGGGGAAGGATCCCAATAGTAGCACAGAACTCAGAGGAGGAGAGCCCACTCAGTCCTGTTGGACAGCCAATGGGAATGGCAAGAGCAGCAGCTGGACCCTTGCCACCAATATCTGCAGATACCAGGGACCAGTTTGGATCGAGCCATTCATTACCTGAGGTCCAGCAGCATATGAGGGAGGAGTCACGGACTCGAGGCTATGATCGAGATATAGCCTTCATCATGGATGACTTCCAGCATGCCATGTCAGACAGTGAAGGTAAATTAGGCCTCAGACTGGTATCTTACTATCACAACGCAAATCCTCATTTCTATGCATGTGTCTGATTTTTGTTACACTTCACAGACTTGTTCTTTTTCTGTTGCTTGGTGCATCTTCTGTGTATTTACATTCTTGGGGGTTGATTTGTTTTGTCTTTATTTTGTATTTTTTATTTTACCCTAACAGTTCCTGGATGGTGTTTAGCTACTATAGCATGCTACTATATTGTTGATTTGCTTTCCTTTTGGTTTGCTTGTGCACTTTCCTTTTCACTTGTTTATGTCTACTTTTCAAATATACTGTGTAGAACATTCCATGTACAATACAGACTCTGCCATCAGTCTTTATGTGCAGCTCTCTTCAGTGACTGTGAATCATTGAACTTGTTTGCAATAGTTTTGGTTGGGATTTGGAAATAATCTCCCAAATCTCTAAAAAACTCCAGTAATTTTATGTGCATGAAATTTCATGGTAGAACTCAAAAAATGATAATTCCATCTCCCGATGCACCAATTTAGATCTGTGTTTATGTAGAAATAGTCTGTTCATTAAGTACATATTATATGTTAGAACCATATAGAGCTTAACGTGATAGCAAAATAACATTCTACATATGGTTTGTTGAAAGCATCCTGTCATGTGGACTTCTGTGCATTCAGAATTGTGATTATGTAAGATAATTTGTCATTTGGATGGTGCAAGACAATCTCATCCTTCAATAAACTTGCATAAAGTATTTTACTTCTGTTGATGGGTTATGCAGCGTAGCTGGTTTTATATGCACCCCATACACGTCTGCCAAATAAGCACAAGAGTTTATCACGCTTAAGTTCAGGAAAGGGACCTTTCTGATGTATTATAAATAGTGCAATTAAAAATGCTGCTTCTGAATAAGTACAGAAGAATGTTAAAGCTGATGTTGAGTACTTAATAATTGCAAATTATGTATCAGTTTTGTTTGAGTCAGTTCAGACTTAATATATTCTAAATTGTTTAAAAATCATGAAGACAGTTTGAAAGCAAATGAAATGAACATGTTTGAAATTGTATGCGTTCCCTTAACTTTTTCTTATGTGTATTTACTGCACAATAAAAGAGACTTTGCATGCGCTCTATTGTCTGTAAATGGCAATGATTGTCTCAAAAGACACATTTGCATGATTATGAAGTAGTATGGTTTATTTTTCACATTTCTACTAACCTCCGTTCATTATTGCATTATTGGTTTTTTACACATGCTGAATCTTTCATAAGCATTAGAAAAATTGATCTATTTGCCTTCCTCATACTTCATACTAAGGGTTTTGTTTTCTAAGTTTCTCTTCATACTTCTTAGATATTTCTAACCCCCTCATGAACTCTGTGTTTCAGGAGAGACTCAGGGTCATTAGCTTTTTTGATATTTATCAGAAGTTTAACTGTTTTCATTGTCCTTCGATTCTTAGCACACAGAGTCCTATAATTAAATCTGAAAGCAGTTGAGAGGAACTCCCCAAGTTGCATCTCATATCATTCTTCCTAAATAAGCAGATGCTATCTTGTCTGCTCTCAGCTTGTGACTTTTACGGGTCATTCTAGAGTCACATTGTGAAAGATACAGGACTTTTCCTCCTGAAAACTAAGGAGAGCCAACCTGGACGAAAAAAATCCAATTTGGTGCTATTCTACCTCATATGAACCGGTCATAGGGAATTAAAAATCTGCCCTACAGTGCATTATGTTTCTCATATATATTTGTACAAGACATACATGTTAACACTTCAAGTTTAACACATTTCAGTTTTAAATTAGTCTCTGATTAGTTAGACCCTTTCAGTGGTGTTCTAACTTAATTCACATATTCTGTATTTGATTGATATGTCACATAGGGCTTCTCCTTTCAGCAGTCTTTTTTTCTAATTTCTATGAAACTTTTGTCTGCACAAATAGCTTATTTCTTGGGAAACCAAAATACTTTATGACATTATTTTCAAATATGCTGTCTAATAGCAAGTAACCTGTATTGAAAATAACTCATATTATTTGGATGATAAAAAGTGTTCAAAAGAAGCAATTACATTTCTATAGAAAGTTATGGCCTTCTTTTTTTGGGAGTGCACTCTTCCCTGTAGTGCTTTGATGCCCTGAAAGTGGACACCTATTCTGGCATGTTTCATCCAAGCTTTTAACACAATTTGCTTTGCAGTTTCTCTTTATTTTAAGAAACTGCTGCATGGTCTTTACAAGATTTCATTAAAAGAAATCAGTCTTAAGCATTGTCTTAGGAAAACTCTTCTTGTGCTACAGCTTGATTTATCATCTTAAGAGACTTCTAAAAATTAAATTTAAGTTAAAATACTAAATTTAAATTGTTTTTCTTTGGTTCAAACTCGGAGACATGCTTAACTTTCTGTTCATTTTTTATAAGCGACATCCCATAACAAATACTAGAAGAGAATGCAAATAGGACTTTGAGTCCAAACCTTTGTTTTTTCGCTAAGTACATACTGTAACGAATCTTAAACCATGCTTCCATACATAAGTAGTGCTTACATTGGGATTCCAGACTTCAAACAGGTTAAAAAAGTAGCCTTAGTGTCAAAAGACCACAGCGTCCAGAGCTGCCCATTGGAAATAAACAACATTTTGAGCTCTTGAAACACTTGGAATTTTCTCAGGCTTCCCAGTACCATGAAAGCTCTGATGCAGCAAATAGATCTCTGTCAACCCCACAGCTGCCACTTTCCACACACTGCTAAGTATGCTGAAGATACTAATTTTCAAGAACACTGAAGCCAGTACTCAATTTTATGAATATAAATGGTCCTTGCTCTTCAGAAGATATAAAATATACCTTTTCTCACCCAAGATATTTTTTTTCTTTTATATGCTAATTTGGCAATTCTTCCACAGGGTTTAGAAGCTTAAATTTGAGATATCAAGACATCAAGATATCAACACAGCCAACTCCTTGTAATTTTTCATCCATGGGATTTAGGGATCATTGTTACTCCTCTGATTGAGTTTCTTGGACCCCACGGCCTGGAGTTTAGTCTCGCCTGGTTAATCTGGGTGGAACCATCTGGCTGCATTCCGTTAGTCTTAGAATAAAAGGATGACTTCTCTAAGAGCATCAATGGTTCATCTTGGTTGTTCCCAGGTTTCCAGCTGTGACAAATCCCAGCTGCGCAAGCCAAATCCAATGGTGTGTGTATGTACATGTGAGTGTGGTGTGTGTGTGTCTATATACATGTACCTTTATAACATCTTAAATTTCAATAAAATTCACACATTCATTGCAATTTGATAAAAAAAAAAAAAAAAAGGCTGGTCTGAACTGCAGTATGGAATTCTACATTTTCAAGAGAAGCAATCCAGGAAAAGTTATTTCAACTGAGGCAGGAGGAGAGAAAAAAAAAAATCATTCTTTCATCTGCTCAGATGATGACACAGACTGTGACAGCCTGCATTAGCATCTGGGTTCAGGAATATGCATTAGGCTCTTTATGCAAGCTTCAGAAAGAAGTTCTGTTAGGATGAGTTTTGAATGAACCTGCTTTGTACAGGCACTGGTCAACTGGCATAAATGTAAAGCATGAAGGATTTGCATGCTAGATCATAATGGTTTATTCAGAGCAGTTAATCAATAACTAATTAGTAGCCAGATAAGCATCAACCTCTAATAATGTTTCTGGTAATTCATATATGCTTATCTAAATAATATTAATAAACTAATGTTAGATTAAGTTTGTGCACAGTTATGAAGGAAGAGGCTGAATAATATCTGAATCAAGATTAAGAATTTTCTAAAGGCTTAATGTAATATAGAATGTTCATTTTACCACACACAAAGCATTACTTTCAGAAAATCATGCATATATATTATTCCTCTTTTTTGGAAAATTTAAAGAAAATAGTAACGAAAAACCACAATTTGCTTTTTTCCTAATAACATTTATTTCCAAATTATTTCTTAAACCAAATAGATAATGTTTACTTTCACAACTAAGTAGGAAAGATTATGCACACTACCATTTTCCTTTTGAATTCTTTTCTCTGTCACGGGCATTCAGTCTTGTTACTATAGCAAAAACTGACCTTATTTAAGGTTTGCAATTCCTTGTGGTTTTGCTGAAACAAATCTTTTCTTCCTTTGATTTCCAAATTTATCTTGCTTAATAAAGCATAAAATTCAAACTTGCCTTACATTCAACATTGCATTACCTGCACAGTGTTTTGGTCTGCACTGATTGGCAACATAGAAGAAAATAGGACATGATTCTGATCCCAATGGGGTGACAGCTATGTCAGTTGACCCAATAGTCAGTAAGCATAAATATATGCATTTGAAAAACTGATTTCAGTGAAATGGCGTTATTTGATTCCCAAAAGACACCTTAAACAACATGTTTTGTACAGATTTAAAATGGTTGCAAACAGAATAATAGTCTTGTAGAATTTTTGCAGAAAGAATATTAACAATCCTTATACAAAGGTTCATACTGCAAAATCGGGGGATGGAATTCAAAATGAGATCACCTGCAATATTTCTGCTCAGAATTTCAGTTACATAGTTTGGTTTCCTATCTGCTTTGATTTGGGTTGATACCGATTTCATAAAGAGGTCATAATTTTCTTATATATAGTTATAGATTATTTCCAAAACATTTTTAACAATATTCAGTTCAGAAATTTGGGAATTAGTGGAGTTTGCATTTCGAGGTCTGGTTATTTTGGGTTTTGATTTGGATTTTCTTGGTTTGTTTTTTTTTTCTTAGTCTGCTGCAAAATAACTAATATGACTAATTCTTTTTCAACAAAAATTTTAGAGAGATGTGAAATCTGCAGTGTATTTCTTAGCTGCCAGAAGGAAGAAGTGGCCATAGCACTTGGTAGATTTCTTCTGTATTTAATATCCATGGGTCTGACATAAACAGAATCTTCTCCCTTTGCTGTCTCACAGCTAAATAATGCTCAAGTTCAATGTCTCAAGTCTCACCTCTAACTTTGCTTTAGCTGCATGGCCAATTAGTAACCACTCTGCATGTTTGCTATGCACAATGCACATTCTTGCCCTTTGCCCAACACTGGATCAGAGCATTTGACCTGTCCTTGGTTTTCAAAGCCTATCATCTCCGTCGGGAAGAAACAGATTGGTTTGACAAGCCCAGAGAGCCTCGTTTGGAGAACGGACACATCCTTGACAGAAGGCTGCCAGAGAAGTTGTCACACTCTCGACCACTAAGTCAACACCAAGATCAAGTAAGCTGTCAAGTAAGATGTGCCTTTAGTTTTATAAATGATTGATAATTTAATCATACTGTCCGATGATTCCCATAGGGGCTACAGGATTACTCAAAATCCAGCTACATTCAGCTGAAGTACTGTTGAACGTTTGATGATGAAAGTAGATTAACTTTCCTCTACAACTCAGTATTAATTTTGCAGGTTGTCTTTTGACTTTTGAAATACAGCTGAAAATATCTATACCTTAAGTATACTTAAGTATTCCTTCCTATTGGGAAAAAAAAAAGGAAAAAAGAAAACAATTAGTCTCATTTTCCCTTACCAGCTTTATCCCATCCAAATTCAAGTCCCTTCTTCTAGCAGTTGAAGGAAAAGAATTATTTTATATTGTTGGCAAATTTTTCCACTTTCAGTTGGTGAGTATAATCCCAACAGTCTGTGATTAATTATTGAATAAATCAGCAAGACTTTATCATCTAATAATTAGAATATTTCATTTATTAGGGAGAGAAAGAAAAATACCATACTCTTCTTTTCAGGCTTGCCAACTTTGAAATCTAGTTTACCTTAGTGTACCATCCCATTTCTACTTTTTATTAGCAAATCTTATGTATTTCAAATCTCTAAGGTCTCCAGTTGCTTGTTTCAGCTATCATTTTTACTGATTGATTTAGATTACATCCTGATATATTCTAATGTATTGATTTAGATTACATTTTTACATGAGGTCAAATGAATGCAACGAGTGCATTTCCTCAAGACAAGAGGAAACAGCCTCAAATTGTGTCAGGGGAGGTTTAGATTAGATACTAGGAAAAATGTCTTCATGAAAAGGGTGGTCAAGCATTGGAACAGGCTGCCCAGGGAAATGGTGGGGTCACCATCCCTGGAAGTGTTCAAAAAACATGTGGATACTGCACTTGAGGACATGGTTTGTGGTGAACATGGTGGTGGCACTGGGTTGACAGTTGGACTTGATCATCTTAGAGGTCTTTTCCAACCTTAACAATTCTGTGATTCTAAGTAAAGGTATTACATGGTCCCTTTGTGATACTTAATAGCTTATGTTGCTCATGTTAATTCCTCAGATAATATACAAAACAGGAATATCCCACTACCAAGCAGCCTTTGAAACTTTTATGCTGGTGAGAATTTTCACTGACATTTGAATATCGAATGTAGGATTTATGAAGCAATAGTGTAGATTTTATGAAGTAAGTGTTAAAATATCTTACAAGCTGTCATTTATTTTTCCCTCCTTTCCTATCCCTAGCATATATTGAGATTTACACACCCTAGGTTGTACTGGGCCTACCCATTTCTTGTTGAGAAAAAGGGCTTTAGAAGATATAATTCTTACAGGAATCTATTCAAATAGATCTATGAGTCTATGAATCAACTTAATTGCAAGATAAAAGATGTTTTTGAGTCTTCACAGCTCTTAATATCACTGACAATAGTTAAAAAAACTGCCTCTCTGAGCACTTTAATCCTCATGAGAAACATTTATTATTCTAAGCATACATAATTGTATTTTACCACTACAGCTTTCTGAGGTAAAATTGAAAATTTTCCTTGAAAATCAGGTTTGTCCAAAAGGATTACTGCTAACCCTGAGCTTGTGATAAGGAGGTGGTTAGTAAAGATGCATTTAACTTCTAGGGCTCCAGAGCTTGTGTCCTGGGAAACAGTTCTAAGGCAAGGTCTTAGTCACAGACATCTGATCTTTGCTTTATTCTCTCATATCAGTAGCACTACACTAGGACTGGTTGAAAAACTTTGTTCAAAAATTTTCAGTTCGAAGGTTAAAGGGCCTAAGAGTTGTTTTCCTGGATATTTCCAGGAAGAAAATACGTATTTTTTTCCTGTCTCAAGCTGTTGTGATATCTCCATTCTTATATGGAAGTAGAGATACAGCATTAAAATCTTGCCAAAGGCATTTTTTAAGGTTTTGTAAAATCTAGGATGTAAATTGGAGCGTGAACGTGTTCTAAATAATTCTGTCTGATGCCATGGAAAGCCTCTGCAGAAGAGAAGAAGTGATGTGTGAGGAGGAGTTTTACAACAGTTCCTTCTTCTGTTTCCATCCAGGTTAGATACTGTCAGTCCCACACCAGTACAAAACAGTATCAATAACTCTGCAGAAGGGAGAAATGCCAGTTCTCACCAACTCTACATCATCTACCTTATCAAAATGTTACTCAGAGCATGTGTATGTTAAGTGTCTTCTGTGAATATTTGTTTGAGACAACTTAAATATATTTTCAGATTTGTGACAAGACAAAAAGGGTTAGAGATATTTTAAAAAGTTTCATTAGCTCCATGCTGAATTTTGAAACACTTAGCAATAGAAGCAAGTAAATCAGTATTAACATCTCTATTTTTTAGTATTTGACTGTTTTAAAAATATGAAGGCAAATAAACCATATCAGGCCAATGAGAGTGGTGAGGCAAAGTAACCACTCCCTAAAGGCTTTTCTAGCCCTATGTGTAAAAAAACGGTGACTGAATTCATTGTGGCATGCTGTCTGTCTCCTGTATCCACAATCAGTCCTGCACAGGGACCTGTATTGTCCAAGTGTAATGTATTCTGGAGATAAAAATGGCAAGTCGTTCTCCATCCTGAACCATCTGAACATACCCATCTTCACCCAGAGCTTCCTTTGCTGCAGATGATTTCCTGAAATCAGTTAGGAGGGAAGTTTCCTGGTTAGCGCAGGAATTAAGCCATTGCAACTCCTTTAACATCCCTTACTGAGCTCAAACCAGACACAGAAAAAATAATTTGCATCAATAGCACTAATCCATTTGTAATGTATCAATGTTTCCAAATACACTTATTGGCTCTAAATTTGCTATTTTTATGATCTTCTTTGTTAAAAAAATTAGAATATTTTTATGATCACTACAATATGTGTATTACAGAAGATTTTGTTTCACACATGTGAAATATCAATTTCCTTACTAGATGAAATCAGAACTGCTTGATTGCATCCCACAGAGCCTGTACAATTGAAGGTAATAAATAAAGCACAACCCTGAGCTTTTGAAGCAAGAATGCAGTGGAGTGACAGATTAAGCTCACATGCTCTATAAATATTAAAATACATTTGTTTCTATAGCAACTTCTGTGGTTCTATATAGTATTCTGAAATCACATTAAATTGCAGTTGAGTTGGATATCTTAATAGCCATTTCCCAATGTACTGATTCTGGACTGCTCCCTTTAGGAGGGTAAAACCAGATCAATACATAATCTATTGTAGATTTCCCACTGATCCCTGTTGACCTCAACAGTTTGCTGAGTTACTGCCAGTTCATCACCAACTTCTTTAAACCTCCAGACATCAAGGGTTTTTTCGTATTATTTTCTGTGAAAATTATTTGCATATTCTGAACTAAACTGGCTTTTGCAAACAGTTCGGGAAAGAACAGTAGGAGGAGGTGCCAGGGCAGTAAAACTTCATAACAAGGACATAGACAATGAGAATATATTAACAGGCAATAAGTATTTTTTCAGTGAGGCATTTTAAATACTTCCAGTCATCATGAGTGGGTCTTTTTAAGCCCTAAATGAATAATATAATCCTAAACTCATCATAATACTAATAAATTGTCATCAGTTCACTTAGGCAAAAGTTTTCTAATCACAAAAAGAAGGCAAGGGTTCTACACATGAACCCTTTTGAATGAAATCCCCTATTTCTAAACACCGAAAAAAATTATGTGCTCCTCTCTTCATTCATAGGTCACTAACATTCTCTTTAAATTTCAGTCAAGCCTTTTTAGGGGCACCTGAAGATTTAGATATTATGAAAAAATGGGTCATAAGGTAAGCATTGGGGCTAAAATGAGAAAATACCGTTTGTGACACTGATACAGAAGGCTACCTGAAATCTTCTGTTCCACATTTTTGAGGTCCATCTACTTCATTTTGATTGTTTCCCAACTAGCAAGGAGAATTTATTTTAAGTTGTAGTAAACTGTTTTCTGCTAGAGACTTGGTTGGCGGGGCATTTTGTGATTAAGATTCTCTGGAAATATGATGAGAAATGGGTCATTTCCAACTTCAGTGCAGCTGTTAAAATATGTAATCTAAAGAATGAATTGTTAGCCACCCCCTCACTGTAATTCACAAAGGAATTTAGCTGGCAGTGGCTCATTTCTTAGTCACTCAGAAATGTTTTTCTCTCTGCATGCCAGAATGACTTTTAGAGCAAAGGTCAGTGTTGAACTTACCTAATTGCAGAAGAAAATGCAACTGACTTTGCAATTTATTAATGAGCAGGAACGCTGTATTTGTTTTTATTCAGTGCACCTTTTGCAAGTTATCTCCATCACCAGGGATCTATCCTCTAGAAAAAACTTTCCGTCTTGAGGATTTCTAGAGAACTTGACACTTGTGCTCTGCACAGGGGGGATGTAGCAGTTCAAAGGGGCAGAATTACCACAGCTGGAGAAGTTCTTGGTGCCAGCTTGCACAGGCCTTGTGTGCTCATGCAAGTACCTGTGGTATTCAGAAATTAGGATGGATACTGCCTAACCCATCACCTTGAGCATCTACCATCTTGTTCCTGGATACCTGCCTCAGGTAGTTTCCCTTGAAAATGGTATTATCCCAGAGGACAGCAGCCAAGTGTAGCTGCTGAGAGTCACCTTATCAGGGCCTAACACTGGTGAAAGGGGAGATGCAGCAACATTTAAAACCAGGAGCTACCATGACTTTGGTGATCTGATCCAAAGACCAGTTGATACATTACAGGTGTGGCTATGGACTGAAATACTGAAATACACTTCATTAATTTTATTTCTAAAATATAGCACTAGAGAAATTTATTCTTCTTGATTATCCTCTCTACCTTATAACATTCCCTTTTATGAGGCTTCCCTAGTGTTTCTTTATCAGACAAAACACTTAAAGACAACTGTCCTGGGGCGATGTTATGAAGCCTCTTTATTCCTTAACCGTCCGCTTAATGCCCAAGGACACTGTTTCTTTAAGATGGACCTGGGGGACAGTGAGGCAAGGGGAGGGAAGGGAAAAAAGAACAGGAAAAAAAACAACTGAAGCTTTTCCCAGCTAGCTGGAACACAAACCCAAAAAGCCAGCACAGCGCTCCTGGCGCACTCCCTCCTGAGCCCCGCCGAGCCCTGGAGCCCCCGAGCCCGTTGGGTTCAGCCGTTCAACCGCCCCACACTCGGTCCCGTGGCCCCACCCCCGGGTCCATCTTAAAGAAACAGCATCCTTGGGCATTGAGCAGATGGTTAAGGAATAAAGCGGCTTCATAACGTCACCCCAGGACAGATGACAAATGGAAAATGAAGTGCATTTTTAAACTGATCTTCTGTAACAGTCTTAGAAAACCTCAGCACAATTATTTGCTATTCGTTCCATTTTTGGAGGGCCTTTGAGCTGACTAATAACATGAAACATATGAACAGAGCTTACATTTCCTGAGGAAGAGGATGATATGCCAGTGCTGAACTACAAGTCGAGTGTACTGAATGCTCCCAAAGAGGTGAGGAAGGATCTTCATGACAGGAACAGATGGCAGAAATCTCTGGGGTTTGTCGCAAATAAGTGGGATCAAGTCACTTTTGCCCTGTGACCTAAATCTGCGCTTAGGGACTTACATGTTCTCCAGCCATGAAGTGGAAGGATGGCCCATCTGCACCAGTTTGTATTTACACTGTTGTGGTTGTGTGGCTTCAGTGGGGTCCCTCTCTGTCTTCACTGGGGAAACTGGGGGAAGAGTCAGCTAGAAGGGACTCCTGGAATATATTCAGGTGAAGGGAAACCAACTGTAGTGGAAGTTAGAAGATGTGAACAATTGGAAACACAAAATAATTTGTGTTCTACAGGTTTTCAAATATTCTAGTAGATTTTCAGATAAATTTTCAGATGAATTTCAGAATAATTTGTGTATTACAGGTGTTCAAATATTGTCGTAAATTTCAGATAAATATGCTCACTAATGGTTAAAGCAAAACATCAAGACCAATATAACTGTTCTCGGTATTATCTATTTACAGCAACCACTGTTTTTTCCTATTTATTCTGCCACTTTCAGAAATATACTAGTCTGAAAGTAAAAGTCTAATGACATATTCCATTTAATTACTGATTCCCACCAACAATAAAAGAATAATATACCACCCTGGATGCTAATAAACTTCAATGGTTTTATTCAGACCTGTATGAATCACAAAGATTTATTCTTCTCATAAAATTCCAGAAGTGAAAGTAATAAGGAAGTAATAGTCTAAAGAAGGAGACAGTCTATATTTTCAGATGTATTTTTCAGCAGTCATGTACAATATGGAATTGAACATTCTTGGATTGTCATTTATTAAAAAAATGAAAGAAGATAGAGCAAGTAAAATAATATGAATGGAATTTTAAGAGCTGCAGTGTTCCTCAGTTAAATTGAATTGCTCCCACCAAAATGGATCCCAGCTAAGGATCTACTCAAATGTGTTCATACACTTCTTGTAAATGGCAATATTTCTTTTTTTTTATTTAATTCAAAATAAAATTAGATGCGTTCTTTCAGATTTTTTACAATTTTATGTAAGCTACATGTGACAAATGTATCACTTTTAGTGTTATATAAAACTTGCTGAATTTCTGACAGTGTCATGAAAAATATAACACTCTCCCTATCCATTAATGTGTGGAAGCCTCATGGAACTTTATTCACTTCTGGTAGTATTAGATTCTATGTTCTAACAAAATCCCATGATAAAATCAAACATCTGCCTGATCTCATGTTCTGATTTATTCTGGAGTACTTGTCCACTACCAAATCCATCATCTTCTTCATGTCTAACATTAATTACAGTCAATATTACTCTCACTGTGTTATGGGAGGATTTGAGCCTTCTAGATACAGCATCATTCACTGGATAAGAAATGGAATTACGACAACAGATGTATAAACTCTTCTGCTTACTGTGAGATTGAGTTAAGCAAGTCCCTTGACTTCTCTGTTTCTCTTCCCATCATTTATGTGTTCTATCCATTAACTTCATAAAGTCTTCAGGGCAGAAACTAGGTTTGAAGTGTTTGGCTCAGGAGGAGCTTAATCCCTTTAAAGACTACTTAAATATAAATAATAGTAATAAACTCTTGGCAAAAGGCTGCTGATACACTCAGGCTGCTGCATTGCCATGCTGAAAAGTGTTGTCCCCTTGGCTCCTTGAGGCTGCTTCCTAAAGTCCCATCCTGAAGCAGGCACAGTCATGCTCCCTCCTCTCAGTCTGGGTGCAGTGCCCAGGCTTGGAACCGACATGTCAGAGGCAGAGAAGTGATGGGTTCAGCTTTGATACCTAAAGACCAAAACTGCAGGCAAAGGGGCGCTGTAATGGCTGTGAGGGGAGTATTGCAACCAACACTCTGCAGAAGCATTTTGGTGTGGGCTTGGGACAATCATCCCTGGCAGGTGGGTCAGTTCCTGCAGCTTGGCCCTTCGTATGCCCAAACCATGGGGCAAGTGGGGTCTTTTCAAAAGGAAAATTGGCTCTTTAGAGTCTGTCGTAGGGTGCATTGCTCTCAGCTTTGACAAGGTCTAGGATCCATCCAGGTAAATGTTGTGCATTTTCATACAGAATGTAGTCCTGCAGGTTTTAGTTTGGGTCTTTCTGATGTTATCTCTCCCCATATCTTCCAAATGGCTTTTGGAATTTGAAGACAAGAGGTACATTGAACCATGTGATTTTGCTGAAACTAAAGCTGCAACTCATGGATAGTAACACATTAACATTTTGTTTAGGTGCCTAAGAAAAGAATTTTATAAAAAATAGAGGAATTATGTTTCATTTCATTCTTATCTTAATCATTGCTTGAATAGAGGGTTAAGGTTAAAAGAAACTACAGAAGAGAGGGAGCACCTTCTAGTCATTAGGAAAAATCAGAACTAAAGCTATGTTCAAAATTAATCTGGAGTTATGGAAGCAAATATTCATTACCCCGCAGAAGGAATTTGCAGTTTGACCAATGTCTTCAAACTTGGGGAATTTTTTGAATTATGAAGTTGTGATATTTCCCTGGATGAAATAAGTTTGTTAGCTTGTTTCTGTTTCAACTGTCTGAAATTATTGATGCAATAGTTGGTTTATCTTTTTATGACATGCATATTTGTGTTCCTTAGATAAATGGGAAGCCCCTGCAATACATTTTTCCTCATACAAGGCTCAAACTACTGAGAGACCCAAAGGACCACACAGTCTCAGGTAAAAAACTCTCTACCAGACATGATAATTAATTTGATTAGCATGAATTATACAAAAATTTTCCAGTATTAAAAATAGTTCCTGTGTCTATGCAGCAGGAAATTCAGTGGTCATTTTAAATCTTGCTCACTGGCTATAATAGAAAGCAGCAGTGCATAAAAAAGGTCACGACATCTGTTCAAGATATATAAGCTATACTGACGTTAAAAAGAGAGGAAAGTCTGTTGTGTTATCCATATGAACAGTCTGTTTTGCTGTTGCCTTTTATGTAACTCTATATTCTCTGCATGAGTTCTTATAAAATAAGCTTGTGTAGGTGTTCAACATGTACAGAAATGAGGATTTTATTCTTTCTGTCCTGGAACTCTACCCCCCCACAGAGGGGGTTAGCAGAACAATCAGATCCCATTTTTCTGTGATATCTTCATATGGAGACATTTATCACAGGACTTCAGATTTATTCTCTTTTTCTCTAACACTGACACAAATGTTCATGTAAGTCAGAGTCTGCTTGCCAAGGAGATGAAAGTGGCAGAGGTGATATTCATTCACCTCCCAGGCTGAGAGCTGGAACACTGTGTGATATTTTCGTGTATCAAACTGTAAAAGGCTGCCAGTTACAGCACCTGGCACAGGTAAGGACTGTCTGTCTGAGCTTTTGGAATTGCACTCTTCTAACATCTAATATTGATATGGAACTCAAAGTTATTTTAATACACTGTTTTTGTTCTTTCAGAGGTAGATGCTTTCAGCAGTTTTGTCGTGAAACCATCAGACTTTCTTTTAACTTGCTTAAGAAATTCTAACAGTGTGTGTCAAATTCTGTTTCTGCACAGAAGTAATTACCAACTGCCAACCCTGGTGTTCCCTCAAGCATTAAGTAGAAAGTGGCATGAACTTACTTAAATTGCTAAATACTGTTTTCACAGGGTTTCTGGCAGTAAAGTCTTGATAATTTCCATCCTCGGTATCCACCTCATATTTAGGGTGTTAAATGAATGTTCTGTATGTATTATGAGGTATTTTCTTGTTAGTCAGTGTAACACCCACTGATGATTTCAGGCTGCAGAAAGACCCCTCCACCCACACAGCACAGTCTGAAAGAAGCTGCCAGCTCTGCTATGTGTCAGCCTGTGCTGCTCCAGGCCCTCCCTGTCCACAGGAACTCCTTGGCATCCTTGTAGCGATCTTTGCCCTGCAGGCTGATGAGTAATGCTGTGATCCAAGCTGCTCTCTTACTCAAAAATAAGTGGAATTGTAACCACACAACTGTAAAGCTCATGATTTAGGGTTCCTATGTAAAGTTACTTACCCTCACACAGTGGGAAATGCCTATTCCAAACTCTCAACTACCTCTCATGCTGGCAATCACAGCTACACATTGTGTATCAGGGAAAACGCCTTGTGAGCAGTGATGGGCAAAAGGCATCTCATTTACTAATGCCCTGCACAAATGAGGTCACACAGGATCAAAAATTTACTCAGGGTCCTGCTAAGGTTATGTAGCCCACACTGGGATTGCTCACTGCTATAGCTATATAATACTGTGCTTAAATTCTCATTGCAGAAAGCAAGCTTGGCTCTGTCTACAAACCGCAGTCATACTTTTGATACATGCTTGGAGACCTGCACAGACATATTTCTGTATGATGTACGCATAGATTTCTCTACAAATACTTACAGGCTTAAATGCAAATTTTACAGAAAAGAGCCAAAGGTAGAATAGGGTAGCCCTGAAACAGAATTGGTGGTAGTTTTCATTCCTTATGCATCTTTGAAGTACCATAACTCCTTGACTATGTACCTCCCTTCCTTCCCTTCTCTCATGTGTCTGAATGATTTAAGTACATGAAAACTCTCTTCAAATGTGCAGTGCTTTATGCTTAGCCTTCAGCTTTCCAAATGACCTCTCCCAGAGATACACACATGGCTTTAAAAAAATTAATTTTGATTTAACATTATCTGCAAACTAATAGTAAGCATCTATGTTAATTAACCAGACAATAACTATTAACCAGAGGAAGACATAGAAGTCTATTATGCAGCAAAAGTTACTTTAAATTTTGGTAAATTAAGCAATAAATACTTTTATACCATCACAGCTATCTCACTACAAGAGTTTTGGATATTCATCAAGATTCCATGTTTGATTGCTTCATTGTCTGGTTTCTTTCTCTTTGTTTTTATTTCTTCCCTTTGTCTCTTTCTGCTCTCCCTTTCTCTCTGCCCTTCTTTCTTATGGAAAGTACCAAAATGAGGTGTTGACTCATTTTTTTGGCCTTTATACTTGTTGCATAAACACAGGAAAAGCGTATGTTAAAAACCACAACCATCAGTAAAGCTCACGTGGGGAGTCAGATCTTTCCAAGAGAACAGTCACTGTTAAAATCACCCTTTCAGTAGCATCTTCAGCTGAACTTTTGTGTTGCTGGATTCTTATAAACCAGCTGGCCTGTGGTCCTGGGTGACCACAACAGCATATGCACCATCTACTGTCTCCTATTTCCTCACAGTGTGTACAAAACATCCTCTGTCTTGGCTGTGCACAAAAGCCTCTCCTATGTGATCATTCCTGCACATGCAAGAGTTTCTTCTGATGTTTTAAATTACCTATGTGCAGTTTAGTGAGTTCTGCAGCAGGAGATGCCTGGGAAGGTGCCTGAGCCTGACAGGTTCTCCTCTCAGGGAATGAATGAACACATCTTCAGAATACAATTAGTGTATCTGATCTGGAGTGTGCACAGCAAGAGTTACGTAGGGAACTGTCCCAAACTGTACACAATTCCCACTTGGAGAATTCCTGTAACTGTTGACCAGCTGCTTTGCTGGGAAACTGGCCAGTGCTTCAGCCCATTATCTCATCTCACTGGAGTTCTTGGGCCAGCCTGGCATTTAATGATTCGGTGTGCTGGGTCAGCCCAGATAACCAAATCTACCACAGCAGCTGTTACTGTAGGACAAACTTGAATTTCATCCTAATAGCACCATTATAATTTGAATTCCACAGGTCTCATGACAATCTTACCACAGTAGAACTTACTGCCTGTTATGAATCCAAAAATTGTCACACTCTAAATATCAATAATAAGAGTAGTCCCAAATATTTTAAAATTCAGACTTTTTCACTACATATTATGTGCACATGCATTTGCTTTATTTGCTTTCCTGGTTAATGAAAGCTGACTGTGAGGTACAGATGCCTTTGATGCCTCTTACATAACCTGGCATAATTTTGCACACAGAAGCATATAATGTGAATTTTGGCATGTGAATGAGGTGTTTAAGGATTGAGGAACAGAGCCAGAATTGTGATGGCAAGAGAATAACAGTGTTGAATGAAAAATAAATGTATACTTGCTCACTGGCCTCTCTCTTGAAGGTTCTTGTTTCTTTATCATACACCATAATCTAGAGCACACAGATCTACTTTTCAAGATACGCAGTGTCCCCTCCTCAGACAATGCTGGGAGGTGTGAAGAAATTTCCAAGAATTTACTCTTCAAGGACTGATTAATAATTTGCAAAAAAAAAAAAAAAAAAAAAAAAAAAAAAAAGAATTGGCATCATGGTTATGCTGAGGTTCCAAAGCAATGACAGCAGCGATCAGTGAATGATAATACAGCAGTGTTTAACACTCCAGAAACTCATTGTTTTCACTGAGAGTTCCTTGTTCCTTTTGGATCCTTTAGCAGAGCAGCATAAGTGCTGTTTTATACTGCCAGAATTTTCTCTTCTGTTTTTTATCACATCATTGTTATATTTGAAAAAGTGAATTGAGGATATGGCTATTGAAGGTAATGAAAGCACTGGCAATACCTTTGGAAATGTTGCAAAGATAACTTTCATTGTGTTATTCCTGATCAGGAAGCTGTTTAGACACTCGGGGGGGAAATCCAACAAGGCAGACACATCTTAGTACGTCTGTAGGTACAATGAGTGAACTTAGTCAAAGGTAATTTTTACTCCTTTACCTCACATAGGCTGAGTCAGAAGTAATTTTTCCTTTTTGAAAGGAGGCATGTACTGTGTTTCCAGGAAAAAAAAAAATGTACCTTTGAGCAGCCAGACTGTCCGTGAACATCCTCTTCAATTCTGGTGAAAAAAAAAAAAAAAAAAAGAAAAAAAGAAAGAGGCAGAGAAACAATTCAGAAAAATCTGCAAACTGTGTAGTGGAGTAAAGAAATGAATTAGATGGTGGGCAGAAGACTGCATCCCTAATCTCCACATCAGCAGTGATGTCAGTGAAACTGCAAGGAGAATGACAGGGTAGCTGTAATGCTGTACACACGTCAGACATGCCTCATGCTCTCCGTAAGGATTGCTAATTCCTGCAAACAACACTACACTTCTGCAGTGTGCCAGCTCATGCACAGATAGAGAGGAAGGGAATTCAGAGAGTTTTCCTGTATCAAGACCTCACTGCTATAGTTAGTCTCTAAATAAACAACCCTATATATTTAGGATTATTTCACCTGCAAGTTCAGCAAAATTAGTTCTTACAGCAAAATACTAAAGTGCAATGAATATGTGATTACTATTCAATTAAAACCATGTTAAATATAGTCACAGCCTGTGTTCAATGTGAGAAGTCAGAGAGTGAGAACTGGAATCCACCTCCTGTCCTCATATTCTTAGAGGATTACTTATCCTACTTCTTTCATTTAATGTTGTGAAGAACTGAGATAATACTTTGCACAAAAAAGCAATACCCTCCTCTAGCATTCCCTTGTCACTGGGGAAGGACTTAATCCCTAATTAATGGCCTTCATTCCCTCAAACACTCACTCCTTAGCAGAGACATGGCACAGAAGTTAAAACCCATAAACAGAAAGAGACTGAGCTGTTACAGTCAGGCTACATCAGAGATTTTCCTGGGAAGTCACACAGTTGTAAATGAGGGTAGGACTGGAAATAAAAGGAAAGAGAGATGCCTGGTTTTGTCTTAACATCAATTTTAGAAAGAACTCAGTACCACTGAACTTTCTAAATAAAACCAAACAAAAAACCAAACAAATTCTTTTGTGTGTTAGAAACACTTTGTAGAGATACAGACCATATATTCCATATTTATGTTTCTTGTCTCCAAATTATTTTAATTTGGAAACCACTAGTGTGTGTATTTAAAATATTTTCCATGAAATCTTTTTGGCAACTCAGTTGTTTATGCATTTTTCAGTATATGAACATTTGTTGAAGATGTTGAGTGGAGGTAATTGAGAGAGGGCAATATGTCTGCTGGCTATAAAGGTGCAATTTGCTTTCATAGCTGTCATGCAGAAAAGGCTGCAGAAACAGATCACTGCAATGCTGAATGTTAGAGTTCAGTCAGGCCCCCGGATTTCCATGGAGGTTCAGCTGTCAGTCAGTGGCATCTATCGAGCCACTGGTGTCTATCAGTAAACACAGATGAAACTCAGTGCCTGCAAGGGATTTTATAGATTTAAAGCTACAGTCTACCACAGATGACAGCACAGGTTCTGATGTGACAGGTCATCCAAAAAGAAGAGACCTTTATCTTATTTTCAAGTAGGTGTAATAAATGCTTCAAGATGCTAACTCATAAAACACTTTATAATCCTTCAGGATGATAATCAGTGAATCAGATCATCAGCATGAAACAGATTTGCAGCTGATATAAATCAATTCTGTGCTATTAAAACAACTGCAATATATCTGAATTTCATCAGCTCATGATTTGACTTCATGTGTGTTTTATGCCTTAATTACCAATGGCCAAGAAATGCAACAGCTGTACAATCATGTTTCTAGGAAACAACTTCATTTAAGCTAATTTTTTTAGAAGCACCAAAACAATTCTCCTGAGGACAATCTTGAAAATACTGTACCTATATAGACAACCAGCCTCTGATATGGATCATCATATTATGTATTCCCGAGAATTGCATAAGAATAACAATGCACATAAAAATTTAGGCTGGATTTTATTATATACATTATTTTTCCTGCTGTTTTTCAAGTTCCTGTGTTAACTTGGTTTTGTTTGCTTTTTCATGTTTCCTTTATCTCTGTTCTCCAGACTTTAGAGATTGCTTTATCACAACTACAATGTCTAAATATATAGCTTGCATTTCTTCATGGTAGTTTTAACTCTGACCAGTCCAAGAGAAGTCATTGATGTTTTTTTCTGTGTTTGAGCCTTCTGTTCCATACAGACAATGGAACAGGGTGTAAAATTGTTCCAGCAGATAGGGGCCTACCAGCACCCAGCACATGTCTGGTCTAGATAAGGCTGGAGGAGGAATGACGAGATAATGTCTAGTAAATGAACGCAGGAGAAAGGTATGTTCTGTCTCCATTCACAGCCAAATAGTATTGAAAGGCTTCATATTGTTTGATTTGATGGATATGTTCTCATTGCTATAACATGGTACATTGGCACATTACAAAATCTTTTGTACCTAATGTCTCAGTTTAATGCTTTCTCCGTGTGCATTCTCTACTATTGGACCTCCCTGCCCAAAAAAAGATCACCTTTGTGCTTCCTTGCCATAATTCGCCATTCTGGTTTTGTTCTGGTTTGGGGGATTTTTTATATTATTAAAAAGTGATGAAAAACATATTTGGACAAGTCTGTGCATTGGCTCCTGGATCTGAAACACAACACATAATCTCTATTTTGAGATTTAAGCATATCTCCCATTTCAAACTACTCAGAGATAGGTGTTGTAGCCCTGCATTTAAGCCCATTTCATTTTTTCCCATTTTACTTCTGTATAGTTTCAACTTCAAAGCACACAATATTCCAAGGTGTTAAAATGACCATGGGTTTACAGAAATAGTGAGTTTCAGCTACCATCTTGAAGGGTATACTTTTAGGCTCTTAGAAATTGAAATCAGTAGCATTTTTTAAATATCTTTCTTAAAAGTTTGGTCACCTAAAAGTCTATTAAATATTCATAGAGCTCTATTTCTAACTGTGACAAAAGCAAGATTGCTGCTGACGCTCATACTTACAGTTTCCTAGGCCAATTCACACAAACACGTGTGATTACTGAAAATCTGTTGTACATTCTAGTTGCTTCTTTTCTGTCCTTGCTCATATAATTCGACAGACAAATGGTTTCATACTTTCAAATATAAGCCCAGAGGAAATATTTGCTTGAGTTAACACATGAACAATGTTTGCACAGAGCTTCTGGGTCACATGGCAGCATTCTCCTGCATGTGTTGAAGTTGTTGCTGCTGCATAGGACCTATATGATGACTAAACATAATCAATCCTTGCCTTTGCTGCTGGAATGCTATTTACTTTCATGAGCAAAAACACCCCTGGAAAATTAATTTTCACTTTTGTGTAAAATCAGGACCACCAACACCAGCAAAAGCCTGCTGGGCCTTGAGTTGTTCAGTTTTCCTCTGCTTTTTTTTTCTTTCTTTCCTTTAACCTTTACCTTATGTAAGGGTTATCAGCGTTTGTTTGGAAGGGCAAGTCTAGTAATTGCTTTGATGCTGAAATAGTTCCAGGAAGTCTAGGCTGTTCATACTCTAATGGCTATAATGGAGCTGCTCAGCAAAGCAGTGAAAAGATGGTAAGAATCCATGATCTTCCCTGTGACCTGAGAGCACCAGCAACAGATTGGCAACAGTCTGATCTTTATTATCTCCATAAGGGAAAAAAAAGACTAAACTGTAATTGCAGAGCTCAGGTTATAGCCAGCATATTCCAGCAAAGTAAATTACAGTCTTTCTGCTTGTTGCTACTGTGACACAATGAAGTATAAAAGGAGATAGGATTTCATAGTGTCTGAGACACATCAAGCTACAGAAGTTCAGAATAAATAAATCTAAAGGAACAGAAAGTACCTCATGGTGGAAATAAGGAGAAAAGAGTGACGAATTTTGAAAACACATTTACAGTGATGCTTGCCAGGTCACCAGTGACAGAATTTAGTAGTGTCAGGTTGTTGGTTACTGATCATATATAATTTTTATATGTGTATATATGTGTAAAATATATATGTATATGTATACATATAATGAATATACTTCACTGAAACAGGGTGTGGTGTGTAGAAGGGTATGAAATGACAAGTGAAATGTCCCTTTGAAAGTCACAGAGTTGGTTAATTGCTAAAAATCAGAAAAGACCATTCAATATTTTTCGTTCAAGTATGGATTTCTCACAAAAATAACTCTGCAGTTATTAAGCACTTGAAATCTTTGCTAGAATAGAATAGAATAGAATGCAATACAAAATACAGTATTTCAGACAGAAGGTACCTACAAAAATCTTACAGTCCAGCTACTGACCAATTCAGGGTGGAACAAAAATAAAAGCATGCAGTTGAAGGCACAGTTCAAAAGCCTCTTAAACCCTGACAGGCTTTGACCACCTTTCAAGGAAGCCTGTTCCAGTCTTTGACCACCTTCTCAGTCTAAACCTCCCCTGGTACAGCTTTGAATTATTCCCACAAGTTGTATTACTGGATACCAGGGAAAGAATGCATCAGTTCCCTCGCCACTTTCCTGCCTCGGGAAGCTGTAGAGAGCAGTGAGGTTGCCTCTCACAGCCTTTTCTCCAAACCTGACAAACCCAAAGTCCTCAGACACTCCTCACAGGACATTCCTTCCAGCCCTTTCACCAGCATTGTTGCCCTCCTTTGGACACATTCAAGGACCTTGACAATCCTTCTCAAATCGTGGGGCCCAGACCTGTACGTGGTACTCAAGGTGAGGCTGCTCCAATGCTGAACACAGCAGGACAATCACCTTTTTTGATTGGCTGGTGATGCTGCATTTGATGCCACCCAGGACAGGGTTTGTCCCCTTAGCTGACACTGCTGACTCACATCAAACTGCTGCTGACCAGCACCCCCAGATCCCTCTCTGATTTACAGACATTGCTCTACCCACTTATACTTGTGCCCAGTGTCATAGGTACAGGATCCAGCATCTCCACCTGTTAAATTTCATCCATTAATCATAGCCCAATGATCCAATCTGCCCAGATTCCTCTGAAAGGCCTTTTGTTAATCAAGAGAGTCAACGGCACTTCCCAGTTTTTGTCATGTGCAAATGTGCTAATGGTGCATTCAACTCCTGCATCCAGACTTTTGACACACATTGAACAAACCTGGCCCTAGAACTGATCCCTGAGGAGCACTGCTGGTGTCCGGTCCCCAACCAGATGTCATTCCATTCACTACAACCCTTTCAGCTCTGCCCTTCAGCCAGTTCTTCCCCAAGAACAGTGTGAACCCACTCATCCCACAGCTGGACAGCTCATCCATAAGGATGCTGTGAGAGCCAGCATCAAAAGGCGTAGTAAAATCCAGAAAAACTGCATCCAGCACCTTCCTGTCAGCCACTGGGCAGGTGACCTAAAGCTTCAAAGTCTGATTGTTCATATGTTCAGCTGTATAAATCAGTGGCATACAAGCTAACTGTAGTGATTTAGTATCAATTTTTTTGTTTGTTTATCAAATTATAAAAGCAATTTAGTTGCATTATCAACCTTGTCAAAGTTTAGCATTATATTATTTATTATATCTTTTAATATATATATTTTGGTTTGGGGGGGGTGAGGTTTTGGGTTTTTTTTTTTAGCTTAGCATGCTCCATCTTAAAGCTTTAGTTAAGACTAGATGGCAGAGTAGGATCACAGCCTTGGGAGATCAGTAAAAACAGTTTTAATTAATTACCAGTCTTCTCACTTTGAAGCACCCTAAAAAGGATTGCATCTTAGATGTGTAAAATTCTCTTTGAAGAGATGTTTTCCTGAAGATATTTTCCATGGAAATCAATACTCATAATTCAGAAAGGTGCCCTCTCTTATTCAAATCACAGTGATTTGCTTTCTGATGGTTAACTGGTCCTGTGTCTTGTAAAGAAAACAGTAGTTCATTAATCTGAAAACTTAATGAGAAAGATGAATGTCTGGTTATATCAAAATAGCCTGAGAGATGGAAATTAAGACTCAAAAACTGAAAAAAAAAATCCAACAAAAACAAGGGGAAAAGAGATCTGAGAAAACATATGATGGGTATTCTTAAACTATCTGCATTCAAGGTTATAAACTGGGCAATGTCATTCCAAACAGAAGTAGTAAGCTCAATATTTTCAATAGATAAAGTATAAATAGGCTTGAAATTCCATCTTCACATGAGAAAATACAGCAAGACCCAAGCAATATTACTTTGTCAGCCAGAACAGAGCACTTAGAGCTCATTGGGTGAAAAGTAGCTCATTCGTTCTGACTACCAGGAATGAATGTTCTGTAGTTAACCTTAATTTAAATTTAAATTGTGATTTAAATATTTTTCTAGTAGTGTTTTTCCAGCAAACACACATATACACGCACACACCAATTCCTGTGATTGTCCCTTAGCAAGCATACCTCTGCTTAATACATTATGTCAGTCATACATTTGGCTCTAAAACCTGCAAGCATAAAACTAAAAGCCCTTTCAAAGTGTCTAGGAATAAAATTCTTCATATATTAGCATGGAAAATATTTTATTAGCAGTAATACGGAAAAAAACCCTGCAAAAACTAAACAAATATGTCAGCCAAGGTTTTCTGTTCCCTAGCATAGGTATCCATGTGAATGCCTCTGAAATCAAGTGTAGATTCATTTATGTGGCAAACTACTTCTCTGCCATTCTGTCACAAATAGGCTATGAGAGGTAGAGATTCTAGTACTGTGTATCATGATAAAACCCTGACTCCAAGGAGTTCCTCCCCTCTGATGAAAAGCAGCCAGTCCTACAGATATATTAAAAATTCCACGTGTTGACTGTGTGAGTTAAGAGTAAGATACTGTGTCCTTGCTTGTGTGTGCTGTATACTAAAAATAGTTTGTTGGATTTACTGAACTTAATAGTTCCCAGTTGTGAGCTTCAGATCTATAAAAATATTAATGACTCTTTCCATACTGCTTGGTCAGAAGTTCTCTGTGCAGAGCAGCCCACGTGAATTTCTAAGTCCTCAGAATGGACTTATGTTTAAATGCTTTTATAGGTGTACACATTCACTTTATGCAATGAGGTACTTACTTTTTAAAAACTGTGTTTTCTAATTTTTTTAAAAGACATTTAGACTCATCCATAGTATGGGAGTTTTGCTTTCCCTACCATGTTATGAAAAATAAACTTTACCAGTAGAAAATTTCAAATTTGCAGTGAAATAAGGTAATTAACCTGAAATATTAATACAGTTTGTTCCAATTAAACTGAAAACTCATTCTCCTCAAAAAAATATATTTGGAAAATGTCTAATTATGAGGAAAGCTGAGTCAAAAAGGATATAGATTTAGCTAAACTGGGATAGAAAAACTAGTGGAAACTTTTTTGGTCAGAAACACAATGTGGTAATCTTGCTTCTGAGACAAACTCAGGGCTGACTTACAAAACACTAATAGCATTATGAGGAAAGGCCTTAATCTAAAAAGATAAAGCTTTGCAAAGAGGTGGTGTGGTGACTTTCCTACATCTGATTAGTCTAATCACTCAGCAGGTTTGGCTTATGAAATTAATGAATTGAAAAATAATGATTAAGACATTACAGTAAAGTTGGGTAAATCAGCCTTTATATTCCCAGATCAAAGTGTGAATCATCTCATATGGAATTTTCTTCAAAGAAAAAAAATGTTTCACTAGTATAGGAAGTTGTTTTTAAAAAAAAAAAAAAAAGCAAGATAGCATGAAAAGAATGGCAGTGCATAAGATTGGCTTTATGAGACTATATTTTATTCTCATTATTTTGTACATAAGGGAGGTTAGTGATCTGCTTCTCTCCAGCTAAAATAATGAGTGGTAACAATGTTTTTATCTCTGTACTTTTTCAAAAGGGAGAAAATATGTGGTTTAATGATACTTTACACAGAATTATTTTATGCTTTTCCAATTCTTAATTTGCACATCCTTTCATGTAGAAGATGTCAATTAAAAGCAAATATTTAAGAAAAATAGTAACATCTGCCAAGTACAGGTTCATGTAAATGTACATGCTTTGCTGCGCAAAAGAGCAAGCTTGAGGATCTCTGTCAATGTATCCATAATTATGTGATTCTAAAAGCTCAACTATTATAATTTCTCAGCTAAATTTCATGCATGTTGTAGGCATATGATAAAACTTTCCTTTGAATCCACACTTCACATGGATTTCTAGCAATTTAATTCAATTTATTAATACTGCAAGTAGATTGTCAGAAGAAGATAGGATTAGCTTCAATGTAATTTTTAGTGACTCAGTTGTTTGTGTTATGTCAGTCATACAGTAGCTGTTCAAGAAGATCTTCTCAAGTCTTTAGAAGAGCAACAGATTTGAGTGCAGATAACCCTGATCTTACAATCACAGCCAGAAGTTATTTGGGACATTTTCAGTAACCTCTGATTACTTGTTCTCTTCCTTTCTTTCCAGTGAATTATTCATTGCTTCATCTCTGTTTAAAGTTTTTGCTTTCTTTTGATCACAGGCAATGGACTGGGAATCCGAGTTGTAGGTGGGAAAGAAATTCCAGGCAGCAGTGGGGAAATTGGAGCTTACATTGCCAAGATCTTGCCTGGGGGCAATGCAGAGCAGACGGGGAAGCTTATAGAAGGTAAGATAAATGCATTATTAAAAAATGGAACCGTGGGACGGCTGGGAGTTTGTTAGAATTACTTGTAACACACATTTTTCTCTTGCACAATGGATGCAATCTTGTGCAAGGATAGAGGGCTGAACCTCCACAATACTTAAAGCAGAAAAGGCCTGAAAGAAAGTAATTTTATGACTTCTGTGGCCAAAGAGAGTTGCCATGATGAGCATTATTATGGCATGTCTTCATTAATATGTGCCAACATGCTGTCTGCATGGTCATATATCATCAGCTTGTATCATGGACATGCTGTTTTGAAGATCTTTAACCTGTCTTGATCACCTAGGTATCCATGTTTGAAATTTCTTAGTTGCACAGGTAAAACATACCCAGTTGTCTCCCAGATACATGCACTAACCTTTTTTCTTAGTTCCCTAAAATCATACCTAATGTCAGTTTTCCAGTTTAAGGTAACCATCCAACCTGCCCCAACAGGCAACAGAGAAAAAGAGGTATACACAGAAAAACAATAATTTCATCTAACTTAGACTTCTGCTTCAAGAATTGAAAAGAGTCTTCCTCATTTAATTGGCTTTAAGAAAACTGCATTAAACTTCACATCATCCTTTAGGCAACCAAAGCTAGATGGAATGAATTTCACTTCATTATCAATACATTTTCTAGGATTATTGCAATGTGATCATTCTGTCTAATAATTTATTTCTGTTTTAACATGAATGCCACCTTTTTATAACTTTCTCTTTTTATAGCTATTTTCTAGTTCCCTTTTACATATCTGTATGCACCTGAAATGTCAGTCTGCCCATGGACAAAAATAGAATACATTTGTTTCTAATTCATTCAACTATTTTTTTTTTCTTAAATAAAAGCATGTATACAGGGAAAGATAACAAAAGAAGATAAGTAGGAAAAATAGCTTTCCCAGCCAGAATTCAATTCATATAAGTTTTCTGAATGGTAATCATGCAAAAAATGTAATGATTAAATTGAAATCACTTTGCAGACAGAATGTCTGCAAATTTACCCAGAAAAACCGGGTAAATTGATTAAAGAATATATTTACAAGGAATAGTTTAATTATGCTGTGGGTATTACAAAACAGTGTCACCTGCATTCACCCTGCAGCTTTTTACATCCTTGGTGTTTTCTTTGCCAATATTTTAATGATATTAAAAAAAAAAAAAAAGCACACAAACCCCAATGTCAGTGAAATTATGTATAAACAGAAATATATTTCTTTTTGGCTATAGACTTGATTTTGATATTCATATTTAATGGGTAGTATCACACTCATCAAATGATAGAATAGTGTTATTTTTTGTGCATGAATGATGAAAGAATTGACCTTAATTTAGTGTGTTTTGAAGCAAGTATTTGTTTTGGCTCTCTCCATACAAATAAGCAGGTCTTTCATAACTGTGCTAGATCACACATGCATTGTTTCAGTACCAAGCAAGTAAAGAGGAAAATGTGGTTATTCAACATTTCCCCAAGACTGGACATTTCAAGAAAGAGAATGAGCAGTTACAGCTTGGAATTATCTGTGGTCTTTTGGTTGATTTTGCTAGGAACTTTTCTGGAAATTGAAGTGTAGAAGCGTTCTTTACTCACCATACAGGTTCTTTTCAGCAGTGATCAAGAACATCTTGGATTTACAATAACTACAGGAGAAACCTGACATAGAAATTTACTTTTTAATCTGTTCACATAATATATTTTGAAGTCTTATTCCTATTTTGAAGGCTTATTCCTATTTTTTAGGAAGATGAATATGACAGTAAAATATTTATTCCTTTGTTTCATTCTCCCATCATATGTTCAGTGATATTTCTGATCCGACCTTTTTTAAAGTATCCTAGACTTGGGTATGTTGGCATAAATCAGCTCTATCAAAATCCCTATATTTGATCTGTTGAATTTTTCCACACAATATCTCAGAATATGTTTTAGTATTGATGTGTTAAAAGTTGTATCAGAGACAAAAAATTCTTCCTGCAGAATGCATTTTGACTATGATATACAAGACAAACATTTCCTCTCACTGTCATTTACCTTTAGGTCTTGCCTTTCTATCTAGTTTACTTTTTATGTTATTTTAGATGGTTGTCAAGATTAACAAAGAATATTTTTCTACTTCAGTGTAAGTTGTTGTTGGCTTAGTGGAAATATGGCTGGTGCCCATTTAACCTCTACCCTTCAGAAGTACTAAAATCCATGGAGGTCTTCAGTCATTCTCATACTGATCTCTGTACATCCAGCCAGTCTGCTAATCTTACCAACATGGCTCATATTTTTACCTCTAAAAATAGAGGATGGCCTTCTTTTCTTTTTCAAGTTATTTGCTGTCTTTCACACCACAGAAATAAAACACAAAGAAAACTCATTATGTCATTATCTGTAAATGCAATTACTTTTTTTTTGTGTGTGTGCAGTGATCATGAGTCACTTTTCCTGATGAAATGCTGTGTGACCACAAGTTAGGCTATATACCAAGTCATCAAGTAAACGTATACTAATGTCATTACAAGTTAATATCTTGACTCATTAGCCTTTCTAAGAACGTGAATCACTGTGAAAAATCCCATCAACTTAATTAATTCCTCTAATGCTAAAAACACTGGGTCAGGTCTGAAAATCCTACTAATAACATAAGAAACAAGGATGGATTTATTGTGGTTGTGAAGGAAGACAAATTCCTACCTTCTCTCTGTATGACTGCATATAAAGAAATGACACACAGATAGCATTCCTATCCTTAGGGAATAACATAAAATTTTTGTCTATTAAAAAGCTTTGGAGGGGTCTTAGTGCTGAAAATTTTATTTATAGTTCTGACTGGCAAATACCAGTCTTCTCAGTTCTCTCACCTTGAATTGCTTTCAAATGTCAAAAATATCTCTGATTCATCACTCATTGGCGTAACAAAAACTGGAGGTGGAAGACTCATTCCACCGAGCTCATCAAGTGCAAGGACTGTGTCAATTTGATAGATGTGTCTGTGCTCCCCCTTGTGTTGACAGAAACAGTTCAGTTATATTCCACCTGGAAAATCTACTGAGTGAGTGGCATTTCAGCCAGCATTTTTGAGAAACAGGACATAGAGTAAAGAGCAGAAATGAAATGTTTATGTGTGTTACCTACTCTTAGAAATTTGCCAGATGCCCTCAGCATTCCACTTTTCTTGTTGGACCATTTCAATAGGCTGAGTGGAGAGCCTGGGAACTGTTGAACAACAGATGTCTTTGTTACAAGTTTTCAATCAGCCAGACAAGCTGTGCTGCAATGGTTAGGTCATCTGATGTTCACTGAGATGAAGATACTCCCCGCCTTTCCAGTCTCCTTGAAATTCTGGCAAACTAGCATGGTCTAAAAGCTAATGGTGAACTTGATTTGTGGTGATCTTACTGCCTTTGCTTATACTCCACTCAACAGCTACCCTGACACTGGTCAGACTTCTGTTAATCTGTTCTGAGCCCTTTTGTGTGCATGTATATTTTTAATATGTATGCACCATTTAAATGATAATTTCCCAAGCTTAAAAACAGGAAAATCATAGTGAAGACATATATCATATATATAGTAAAGACAAAAACTCTTATTTTGAAAAACACTAAAAAGAACCTCAAGTTTCTCTTTTATAGCAAATATAATAATGTAACATTTCTAGCTTAATTTGGAGGGATGCCACCTAACTTATGAGTCACAGAACTTCACTGTAAAATATTAGAATATAAAGAGTCCATGCTAGCAAAGAGACGTGCTATTGAATTTAATTCAGTTGAATTTTGTGTTTTATAATTTAATAAAAATATTTGTGATACAGTGAGATTTTAAACTTCCCCATCCTGAATCTGGTTCAATAATATTATAAGAAAAACTGCCTGATGGATGTACAAATACTGAAAGATTGTGATACCTGTTAAAGCTCTTAAGTAGGTCAGAGGAGAAAATGCACTGTTGTTGGAGAGTTTCATCTTAGTTAATGGTGCCCTCCCCTCAGTCCAATCCTTCAGCACTTGTTTTGATCTAGATTAATAATTAATTTTCTCAGGATGCAGGAAACATTGCTCCTGAAAACAGCATGAGGGTCCTCTCAGAGCCACCTGCCTTCAAGAGTAGGTAAAAGCACATCCAATGTCCTCAGCATCCAAGTCTAAATATTGACAATAAGTTCTTAAATGTACTCAGTACCTTTTAGACTTTGATTCACCTGCTAAGAAACAGATGGTCAGTTTTTCCAAATTGGTTGCCTTTAATTGTGCTGAAAGTTCCCCAGGCCACATGGCTGGTTTCCCTCAGGAGAGTATTTTGAATGAGTGGGTCTTTGGTAATGCCAGACCTCTCTTTCATCTTTGGAAAACTGCAATCTCAGGACTTTCAGATGCCTTCAGGAAATAAAATTGAGGTCTCCCTATTTCCTCTTATCCCTATTTATTCATGTTTCTTTTCACCTCATCTATAAAGTCTTACATATTCTTGCACATTCAACTGTCACAATTTTCTTCTTTAAGACTTTTGATGCACAGCTCACGCTCTCTAATGCCCTAATACATGGTCAAATAATGCTAGAATCATTCCTCAGATTGAGGCTTAGAGCCTTCCTTTGGACTGTCGTGGGATGGCACAGCTTATGACCTCTTGGTCCACAGACCATGGCCACAGCGTCAGTGAGTACACTTTCTCACAAATCTGGAGCCAGTAGGGAGAGCATGTTCACTGCTTGTCACCAAACAGCCTTCTGCACCAAACTGACATGTGAGATGAAGAGGGTGTGCCAAGCCACATGCTGGCAAAAGAGGGCCACATCTAAACCTGCACAAAGTGATTTCCACCCAAAGCAAAATATGATAGGGAAAAGGAGAAAAGAGCTATTTGGATTACCTCCATCAGAGAGCAGCCTATCTCCCCACCTTCAGTTCACAGAAGAAGGAGGCAGACCCAGGAAGCCCTGACAGAATCCTGCCTTAACCAGAATGCTCTACAGCTGTCACCCATGGTGTGGACTTTGGCTTCTGACCTGGTTCACTTCAAGCATCCCAAAGGCCCAGGCTTCATAATGGAAGAATGTATGCTGAGAGATTCTGCAAAGGCAGAGAAGAAAAAGTCAGGGCTCAGTGGGACTCATCTGTACGCATCCAAGTATGGTTAGCCCAGCTCTTCATTATTTCCAGAACAGGCAGTTAATCAAAAGGAAAATTATGATAAAGGCATAAGGAGTTATATATGATGTTAAAGAGGGAAGCTGCATTGCTAGGTGAAAGTCTACTACAAAACACCAATCAGTTGACCACCCAGAAATGACACTGAAATATGAGAGACTAAGAAATACAAGAGCCCTCAGTAGCAATTTTGAGTCTAGGGAAGGCTGCAAATGGAAGCTGAAAGACAGCCAACATGTTCATGGTGTGTAAGCAATCCTTCATGCATACAGTCTGCATTAACTGGAGAAAAAAAGTATTTATACTATCTACAGTTCCTTCTCTGAGGAGAATGTAAATACGGCTAACGAGAAAACTAGAGAGGAGATGGCCAGTGTGGGGAGACAATTAACTTACTTTGGTTGTCGAGTATAAATAAGACAAATCTGGCCATAAGCAACACTGGGTAGAGGCTGTTGGAATATTATAATCATTGTTTAATCTTTAAAGATTTTCCTGAGTTCTGGGCAATGACATCTTTGAATACAGGTATCTTCCTCATTCCTCCAGTTAAAGCTGCCAACTAGATAGCTTCCAGAATCTGTTTCACTCCAGCCATGCCCTGGGGATGTGTCCCTTCATGTGTTTTCAGATCATAAGTTTTCAATCATAGGTTTTCAAGTTTTTAAGTCCTTGTCATCTTAAAGCATGTTATTTACTGGCATTGGAAACACATGATTTCTTTCAAGTCCTCTCAGAAGGACAGTGGGAAGCAACTGGAGTACTGATCAGTCCATGAAAGGTTTATAAAGAAAATGTTAACAATTTTTCTGGAAGTTGTTTAATACATTTTTGGGCTACTTTGAATAGCACCAAGTGCTGAAAAACAAGGCCAGACTGTTTCAGAAGGTCTTCTGCAAAGGCAGTACAGGTGTAATGGCTGTCCATCTTATCAAAGCTATCTCTTGCCATAGTGCAGACGTGCTTTGCATCTTGCTTGGAAAATACAGTGTGACTGGAATGGTCATGGGCACCTAAACAGCTGGAAAACCAGAACAGAAGCAGTGAGTCACTATCATTCTCCCTACTCTTGTCACACTTCCCTCTTATCCCTGAGTTACAGATGAGCACAAGTGTAACACTGACTGATCTTTAATCGGTCACTGGCTGGTCCTTTATTGGTGGGAAGGACAGTAGGCACTAGGTCTTCCTGGGTTTTAAAATACTGTAGTGAGCACTGCTTGCTGTTTAGACAGCTAAAATTGAAACATTGATTGGGTCAACACAATGAAAAGAGATTTTTCAATCCCTATGAAGCAGAGATAGTGAAGACTGAGCATCTTTTCTTGATTCCCTCTGATAATTACACTTCTGGTAGAAAGTAGATAGCATGGTGAAGCTGGAAAATGATGAAACAAAATTAAAAGGAACACAAAAAGGGAAGGAAAAATTCTCAAAAAACTGTGGATCAGGTCTTAACTGAACAGTAATAATCTTTCCATTCTGCACTTCCATTTTGCAGTTTGGCTACTTTAATTTATTACTGCATTGGAAAAAACAAAGAATGAACTTTACCCTGTTCTCTGAGTATTAGTCTTCATGATTTATTTTGCTGTCCATGCTTATTCTGCTGGGTCAGAAGAGAAGAGAGCTTGCTCTCAGCATATTACCTGGGCTATGGGCTCAGGTTTCTCTGTCCCAGCAGAAACTGGCTTTATCAATGTGCATAAAATAGCAGGCAGTGCCATAGTTTGGTTGTAAGCTTTGCCCTAAAGCTCTTTAGAAAGGTCCTAATCTAAACAACCCCCTAAATACCACCTATCAGCTGTAAATCTTAACTTGCATAGTTGTGCTCCTCTCATCCATGTATTTTGTTCTGTCTTGTACTTCTTTTACGTAGGTAATAATCAAAGGTATAGGATTATTCTCAAGTGTGGCAATGGACATTCAATATATTAAAAAAAGTCTTAAAATATTTTTAAATTACTTTTTTAAAGGAAATTAAGTTAGTAGAAAGGACACCCTGCCAAAGTGTATCACTTTATATGTTGGAAGTAACCTAATATCTGTGAGAAAGAAAAAAAGAAAGGCAGAAATCTTTCTCAAACTGGTTCAGCCATTTCATATGCTGTCCCACTGACAGTGGTCTCAGTTCCATTCTTGGTATGGCAGGAATTGAGTTGTTCTGAGAGTTTAGTTTGGCCTTTTCCTAAGATATGAGAAAGAAGTAAGAATTTTCAGAAGGAATGAGAATCATTTCAGTGCTCGTGTGGCACTTACAGAAAGAAGGGGAAGTAGAGATACTTGCAGTATAAACAATTGACTTGGAAATTTCTTGAGAGCTGGTTACTATAACACTGTGCACAACTTTATTTACTAAATCTCTTTTTTGTGGTGGTTGAAACACACTTAGAAAATAATGCTTCTCCCTGCTTTGGAAAATACAGAACATAAGTTTAAGGAGTTTTAGTTTAATCTTATGGTGTCAGAATTATATAACTGGGGTTTTACAAGGATACTTGATTAGAAAACTTCTTTTATACCTAAGAATATCAGTTTCAATGAGATAAACCAGGTAATATGAGTTTGTAATGTTTCTTCCCGTAATGTAATTGCTGTATACTTAATTTCCCTGCAATAAAAATAAGCACTTAAAAGAGAGAGTTAGAGAGTAATTTGCATCTAGGAAGTAGTTGAGCATCTGTAAAGACTGAGCTTTTAGGATCTCTTTTATTTAATCTAAAGCAGAAGGGGACACTTAAGGTGCACTTACAAATTTTATAAAGCTATGGGAAAGAATCATTAAATGTAAACATATTATGTTCAGTAAAATATGGCACCTTATATAATACCAGCTACTGATTTTTTTCACTCCTGCATTTAGCCTTGTTATGTGCCACATAAACTACTATAGTTTATACCTTCTTTATGATCAAAAACTCTGAAAATAACCTGAACAATTAATTATTGATGAAAATCAATTTTGCTAGAAAAGGCATATCATACAAATTGCACCAGGAACTTAGATTCTAAATAACAAAAAAATATTTTTATCAAAACATCTCTACTGGGAGGGGGTTTTTTAATTCTTAAACAGGTAAGTCTGATTTATGAAAACAAGAAAAATAAACTAGATGCTTCAATCAGAGGGAAGAGGCAAATACAGTCACTAGATGTTCCAGTTAATGAAGTGAAGAACCATCACAAAGGTCATGAGAATAACATTCATCAGATGGTTTATAACACAAGTTGTGGAACATCACTGGTAAATGTCATTGGTGTCATAACTAGCTTCCACTAAAATCACATTAGGAAGTACTACTAGCTATTTTAGAGTACTTATGTGGAGCTATGCATTTAGTAATTTTCAGATGCACAGCTTTTGGCAGAAGTTACTTTTCAGGACCTTGATGAATGGTGCCTGTTAGAAAGAATATCCAGGTGCTTCTTGGAACCTCCATGGTTCCAGAGAATGTGCCTGAAGCCCTGTTTCTCTGAGCACAGCAGGGACAGCAGCAGGCAGCGTTGTCATCACAGTGCCCACAAAGCTTTCTTAGTTCCTGCTGGCACTATGCAGCTCTCTGCTGTCCTCTGGGATCACACACATCACAGGTGCTTTGTAGCTCTTCCTCTGGCATTGACAGATACCCCCCATCCATGTGGTCCCAGTGTTCCCATCTTACTCTTGAATACTTACTCTTCTTCTGCTATATTCTGACACTGCGAGTACTTTTAAGGCTCATTCATCTCCATAGAAGAGTTTAATTCCTTCTTTCTCTATTTTTAAGATACTGTATTAAAATCAAGTGGATGTGTATTTCTCAGAAGATGCAGGTATGTTTCCTGTGTCAGTATTCCAAATACAGACTGGCAGAGGCAGAGGTCTGTGTCTTTTCTGGTTTGGGCAATGCTGGAGAGAAGATGGGTTTAGTTACTGCTTCCAAGATGTTCAAGGATAAAGCTATATCATTAGTCAAACTAAGGCAGTCTGTCTGGGATTGTAAGAGATAGACATTCTGTAGATCATATACCTGATA
Source organism: Corvus hawaiiensis (assembly GCF_020740725.1). Taxonomy (NCBI): domain Eukaryota; kingdom Metazoa; phylum Chordata; class Aves; order Passeriformes; family Corvidae; genus Corvus; species Corvus hawaiiensis. Next base: position 70,671,437 of record NC_063216.1, on the reverse strand, counting down.
CACAGGCAAATAGCACAAGCAGAGAGACCCACAGACACTGTGCCTGCCCCCTTTGCATAGCTGCTTGCAGTGACTGATGAGAGGGACTTGAATTTCAGCTTGGACCATCAAAGATATGTGCCTGTATTGCTCTGGTTCTTGTCTTTTTTTTTCAAGGACTGGCTTCTGTACAGCACATTTACAAAGAAACCAGACAAATGTGAATCCTTTGGTGCCTAAACTGAGATCAATTTGTCTTACTAGTGGAAGTCATCAAATGCACCCTCCCATCTCCACTCACTGTGTAGGAAGCTTAGGTATTTCTTTTAGGGGAACTGTCTCACTAACAACCTAAAATTCAGATGCTACAGGCCTATGTTAGGCATGCTGGGCCACATCTCATAAAACAAAAATCAGGACATTTTCGTCTGATGTTTTTAAGGAACAATATCTGTTTGGGCTCACATAATGGGCATTCCAGAAAAACACCTTAGTACAGTGTGGGAAAGCCTTTTGCATAACTACTGAACTGTGTTGTTTGATAGTGACTCTAAAAATACTCTAATTCCATTTCCTATTGTGCAGATTACTGTGGGTTGAAATTTGCAGACTAGCAGTTTGATGTGATTGTAGTGAAAAAAATCTAGTGAAATCAAAGTGAGGGTCATCTTGAAACACAAGTTAAATAAAGCTGTGTCCTTATGGCCAATTTTCCCTGCCATTGGGTTCCAAAAAGTGTATTAAAACACTTTGCGTTTATTTGTAGCAATTTTAACCTTCAGTCCCATTCCTGAAATGTGGGTCTCCAGGAATATTACGCCAGCCTGGCCACTCCATGGGATGCTGTGTTGATGTAAAACATAGCAAAGATTCAGGGCCCAAGGTGAAATTTACCCAGTCAGGGTTTGTTCTGCTGAAAGTCAGGTGAACAGATATCAGCTGTCAGTGACTCTCAGGGGTGGGATGTGGGTTGTTTGCAAGCCACAGTTCTCAGCAGCAAAGAGGATTACAGACAGCACATTTTTCTGCCTGTGAAACTGGGTACTGCAGCAAGCAGAATTTCTTTAGTCACTTGTTACTTCAAAGTACTTTCTAGATAGATGTATGCAAATTTGATTTTTCCAAGACCATAAGAAACATTATGAACAATTGTAAATAATTTACTGTTAAAAAGATGAACTGATGGAAGTGGGTTTTCTCACAGTAGAACATCTTTTAGATGGCTTGGACCCAAATTTGAAATGGTTTGTCAGAGAGCTTCACTTCAGTTGTTTAAAAAGTGACAAGGGCAAATAGATAAAGCCCTGTTTTCTCTAAGTATTGGGTAACACAGGAAGAGAAAATAGAGGTAAACAAAATATTTCCTAAATTTCTTTAATTAAATCAACCAATCTCTTGAGGTACTTAGGTAAAAAATATAGTTGTGTAATCAAATTATTCCAGATTTTCCAAGGTTTTCTAAACAACTTCTGAAGCATGTGGTATCAACTGTTTTCAGGAAGACGCTGAACTGGGTTTTACTTTGCTCTGACCTATTCTGATCTGATACCTTGATTTTCTTATTCAATGGAAAGGGTAAAGGAACTCAAACAAACCAATAATTTTCGACAATTAGTTTTGCAATATAGTTCATTACAAAATAGAAAGATTATGTAAATTAATACAGAAAATGATTTAGATGTCAGCTTAAAGAAAGAAAACCACTATGAGCACTCTCAAAAAACTGCATAAAGACTTTATTTCAAATTTCCTGAAGCATGTTCTATTCCAAAAACCTAATTAGATCATCCATAAGGTATGACTGGGAAAACCTTGTATGAGAATATTCAGGTTTCTTTGAGAAAAAAATAAACAGGTGATTGTATAATTTGACAGTAAAAAGAAAAATGTTGATTACAAATGATTACTCTTTATCCAGGTTTATAATTCTGATGTTTGAGGCTTACCATGTAAAATTAGGTAAATATGACTTCACATTTCTGTATGAAAAGTCTGAAAGGAGCTACATTAAGTGTACTTGTGCTGTAAAAATGCAACTTAAAATTCAACTGAAATTGAAGGTATTGAATTGCAAATTAGCTAATTTATTAATGACTAAAGCTTGAAAACATTTCATCAAGCTGAAATTGAGTCTTAAATCCTTATTTTTGCTTCACATTCCAACAAAAAAAAACCCTTGGCAGGGAAAAAAACCCTGTAAAAGCACCAAAATGTATTTTTTGGAATTCCTTTAAACTTTGGTAAAAGTAAACTCTTTGAACTGTTTCTAATTTAAAAAATAATAATTTGTTGCCTGAAATAATGCTTGAAAATTAGGAAGGTGTGCTGTGGGTTTTTTTCCTGTACAGATCCTACAATGTCTGAGCAAAAAATCATTGAAATCTGTATTATTTCTCCTTGATTGTAAGGGAGTCCCTCAGATCCTAAATAGGCATAATAGAACAGTTTGATATCTCTCTAAATACAACAGTAAGTGGAATTCTATTAAGATCTTCAGGTTTTATGGTCCATTTGAAAACTTATGAAATTACCTTGTAGGTACATTAGTATGCTTTAGGCAACTTTTCAAACACTTTTTTTTAGGTACTTAAATATTATCAGTTCTGAAAAAACTTAATTAGTTGTGATTTGAGTGGTTGGGGGGGATCTAATTGGTTAGAAAATGCAAGACAGTTACATTTAACTCAGTAGGACTGCAATAATCTTGGTAGTATACCTATCTCCTCTTGGTATTGGAGGTCAGATTTCATGAATGATAAGTGGTAGATCGAGCATTTTTAGGTCAGCATGTACTGACATTTTCTTTCACAGAATCAAACTAGAATGTAAAATGTAAAACACTTGAAGGCAAAGAGATTTCAGACAGCCAACCTTGGTGTCTGGCAGGTAGCAGCTACATTCTCCAGGGTCTGAGTTTTTCTTAAGCCTCTGAAAGGACTCAGCACCTGTGAAGTGGTTCACACTGCATTTGAAACATGTAGAATATGTCCAAGTCATCATATATATGGTGTAGCTGATCCTAACTGCTTTTATGTGAAAATGCAGTGGTTCAATACCTGTCAAGGGAAAAAGAAACCTCAGCTGGGGGCCTTTCCCAGCACAGATGATGAGTTGCTCAGATACTTCTGCTTTAAGGAGAGCTGTATTTGAAATGATGCTGCTTACTACTGAATTTCATTAAAAACAAGTGGTTGGGACCATTTTGTTTTTACTTGGATCTTGATTTCTGATTTTCAGCTGATCCATCTTCCAAATTATAAAGCCAAAATTATTATTTAGTCTGGTATTTCAGGTACTTTCTGGGAAAGCTGTCTTAATAGAATGCAGAAATGCAACATGGTTACTTTTTCTTGATCTCTTGTACATTTTTCCCTGGCATTACTGCACATGTTCCTGTTATTCCCCAAACCATCTAGTTATGAAACAGGAGCTTTCTTAAGAATTATTTCCAATGAAACCACAAAATGCTCCAGTTATAGTACTGTGATTCTTATTCCCACTGATTTTTTTTTGTTTGATGTATTACATTGACTTTAACAAAAGTGATTGTTCATTGGTGCATTCCTATGTCACAAACCTTTTATGTTTGGTAAGCACCTTATTCCTATGTTTATAGCATGTTAATCTTTCTTCTCTTTGGATGTGGGCGCTGTCAGTCCAAAATAAAATGTGCAGAAGGACTCTATACTTTCATTTAGATCTTAAATTGGATTTTAACTATTTGAGTAATAGTAAGATATTCCCACCTTCACATGGAAAAGGTGGGTAAAAAGTGTTTGCCTTCTGATGCTATGGAAGTAAAGAAAAAAATAATTTGCAATTTTGGTGAAGTTTGTGAAAAGATACAGAATAATGAGTCTACAGCTCTATGTCAACTTCTGAATGCCAAGAAGAGTTCTACTGACCATCCACTTACCTATGTAATATTATTCATATACCTATCAATTTTGACTGTAAGGGACCTTTCCCTGGGGACTAATTGCTGCCAAACCAAAAGGGCATGCTAATAACCAAGAAGTATTAAATCTTAAAAAGTCCCTAAGGCCTTAAAGATGAGATGCATCTTACACTCATCAAACTAAATCTCACTATCAAGCAGGTAATTTGATGGAAAAGAACAATCATCCTCTAGTAGTGCTTGTACTAGAGTGGTTCCTTAGTCTTTGGAAGAGTAAAGGATTTTCTGTTGCCTTGGTTTGTTTTTCTTTCCTTTTAAATAAATTTAAATAAATTTATTCCTTAAAGGCCAGTAAGGACAGGGTAGAGACACAGTGATGTACATCTACAAAAAGAAACTCAAAGACAGGGAAGAGATTTGGAATCGTTTTGCTTGCTCATACCTTTCTATACCTTTTTGCTCCCTTCCCAACAGCTCATGTCAGGAGGAAGCATGTCTGGCATAGCCTTTAACTATTTGAGTAATAGTTAGCAGGGTTGGTTCTGGTACTGCCCACAAGCTCCGTTCTGTGAGGGTTCAACTTTCAGAGGGAATTCCTCTTTCTGAGCACTTCTCATCAGAGCCAGAAGACTGCTAACAACTGCTGTATTGCACAGCAGCACCCGAGTTGCCTTAGCCCAGGCCTGTGAACTTGTACACTGCTTATGTGCAATCAGACTGCGTTATAAATGCACAATAAATATGGGAGAGCCCTGTGTTGGAAGTTTAGGCTGCATGTCATGGCAGGCACAAGGTGAAAAAGAACAGGCAGGAGGTAAAAAAGGAATTAGGATGATCTGCTTAGTACTAGAACAGAGGAAACCAGTATGGTGAAAAACAAACTCCCATGTTCATAATTTATATTCATGATATATGTTCAATATTAGAATCTATTTTCATGGGACAGATGAGTGCCATTTACCTGCCCACGTGCAATGACAGGGCCATTTACAGGTGCTGACCAGTCACCCCAATGAATAGAAGGTTTCATTATTTCTTAGTTACTAGATAATGTGCTTAACAGCACCCCATGAAATTAACCTTTAAGATGACAGTAAAAGGAAATGAGTCATTCCAGGCAATGCTCATCATGGTGTGAGCTCTACGCTTGCTAAATGAGTTCTGTCATAGTGTGGGTGAAGTGGAATCAATCCATATAATTCATACATTTGCTGCTCATGCAGACAGCTTTGGAACTGCTAAGTAGAAATAAGCATTGACTTATGTCTAACTAAAGCGAAGTTATGTATTACTTTAACTGATTATACTTTTCAGATGGGTCTGAAGTAACTCAATAGAATGAACTGAGAGTTCCTGAGATGTGTGTGAAAGAAAGGATAAAAGGAATCCAAATTCTAGGAAAGTACTTTCATGACTGGTGTTTGTGGGGAAGTAGAAACAGTTTTAGTCTTAGACAGTACTAAAGAAAGAAAAGATAAATCTTTCATCATCTTATTCACAGACCACTGTAGTATTCTTAGAAATATCAGCCTATCTCAGTGATAGTAATACCTCTGCAATTCACACAGTAGAAGCTGACTGGTTAGTTGCAAGGCAGGAGCTTTCTTCTGATTAAATAGCTGTAGAGTGCATGAGACAAGAAAAACACTTCCCCCCGTTTTAGAAGAAGTGAAGATCCAAAGAAGGAACTGAAAATACCTTCAAGCATGACAGTGATCCTTGTTGAGTATGATGCACACAGGCTGGTAGATATGATAAAAACAGCTTTACAGCAGATGAGCATGAAGCACACACATCTGTATCTGGATGAATACTCTTCAGTGGTGCACATGGATGGGCTGCAATGCCACCTCAGAGGTTCTGTCTCTGAATGGGGACTAGCTGGGAGAGCACCTGACAGCAACAGCAGATAAATGCTGCTCTGTTGCCTACAGTTTCCATAGATATGGAAAAATTTGGTGCCACCTAATGGACAACCCCCAGCTCCTGAATTTTGAATGTGTTTTGCAGGAGTGCTTTTGTAAGGCATCTAAAAAGGCATCTACCTATATTTACTAATGCTTCACATGAAGTATTTCTCATTCAGTATCCTTAATCACATATCGTTGGATGTAATATGCATTGTTTAAAGGTGAAGGCTTAATAAGCCCCATGGGTAATACAACGATTTCTGTATTTGCTGGCTTTAAATTTATGAACTGGGGTCATCTCACAGCTTCCTCAATTGCAGCAATATAGCACCACATAAAACTAAATTATTGCACCTAAGTGTTCTGATCTGTTTACGGGTGAAATTTAACTAGCTATTCTGTCAAAGTCGCATAAATTATTCTAGACCATACTTAAGCAAGTTTACTGCTACAGCTGCATGGACATAGCTATCTCTTTCAGTAGAAATCATGACTATGTCAACAAAATATGTAGCCCAAGGGGTTTATATCAGTAAGTGTACACTTGCAGAGTATGTTAGCAAAAAGGAGTTGGACTATGCCACCATTATTACAATGACTGTCATAAAGAGCAAGACTGCTCATTATTATTCCTGTGATGCCTCTTCCTGGTCTTAAAATCAACAGTCAAACATGGTTAAAAGGGAAAAAGGGATTTTACCTTGGTATTTATTTTAAGGATCCTTAGGTGCATTACATCCAGGTCGAATACACGTCCATGCACACCGCAGTGCACACCCTCAAAAGATCTGGTATAACATTGTAGGTCTTACTAATTAGCATATCTATCAAAAATTCCCCAGTGAGAGGCTTGAATGAGCCCCTCTCCCCAAGGAACCTCTCCGTGGATGGGTCTATCTTGGTTTACAGAATGTGTTCTGGAGAGGACCTTGGGGTCTGGGGCACACTGATCCCTACCTACAAAGCTTCTAAGATGTTTGGTCTCCTTGCTGAATGAACAAGTCCAAGAATGTAGGCAAAAGCACTAAGAATACAGAAGTTGTAAAAAGGTATAACAGGCGTATAAAAGAAAAAGCAAAAAATCTTCATGGCATCACCTGAAAAAGCTGTTAGTGATCACTTGATTGCATGTCATGTACTTCAGGAAGCAAAACAGGCAAGAAAACATAAGAGTATCTCTGTTTGATCAGATGAACAACCAGATACCATAAATTAAATGTATCTGTCTGTGATATCTGTATAGATGTATGCATGTATGTGTATATATGTTTATATATGTTGCAAGATGCAATATCTCCTCTTGCTTGTTTGAGCCTGCCCTCCCAGTAGCATCATCTCTAGCCAGAATGTGAGCATCAGTGTTGGAATTGCAATTTGAACATTATGTTCCATTCTCAGCTGTCACTGAATTCAGTGGTACAAGTAAAATCATGGTCAGTTTGATGAATTTCAGTTCGTAAAGGTACATGCTTTGAAGAGATGCATCTCTGAATGAAATCCATTTTCCATCTGCAGTTTACATTTATAGATTGTCAGGATGCATTATGGGTTTGGTTATTTTCATTAACCTGTGAATAGAGATACAGTAGGATTAGGAGCGTTCCTGAAGGCTTTCAAACAAAGGACAAAGAAGGAAAAAAAAAATGGAAATTGTATTTCTATTGCTTTCATTCACTGGAATGAACTGGAGAAAAGGAATTGGACTTTTTATTGTTTTCTTTAAAATTTATTGTGCATGTTTTGAGGTCAGGTTGGATGGGGCTTTGAGCAACCTGGACTAGTGGAAGGTGTCCCTGCTAATGGCAGGGAGGTGGGAACTAGGTTATCTTTAAGGTCCCTTCCAACCCAAACCATTCTATGATATTATGATTCAATGATTCAATACAGTATTTATTATCATATATTAAAAAAAAAATCCAATCAGGTGAATCCGTTTCTTACTTTTAGAGAAAATAATTATTAGTTTTGGTGAAGATAAAGAAATGCCTTTGAAATGGGATGAGTTCATAGGCAATTTAGCAATTCCTTGGATACTTTTCACCAAAGGAGAATTGTTCAAAGACTTTCTTCTCTAAAGGATATTATATCATTTGTGATTCACTCTTTTATTGTATTCAGTATGTTTGGGGGATTTGCAGTTTCAGTTGGCATTTTTTATTTCTCACATATATTTTTTCCTTATTTTTACCTATTGTTGCATAACTCATTCAGAATGTTTCACATATGCAGTTGCTCAGCTTTGAGTGGAGGTCCTTTTACTTAAATTTTCTGTGGAATAAAGAAAATATGTAATTTTTATTCTGTTAAATAAAACAGCTATTTATCAGCTATTTTTCCTCCTTTTGCCTGGGAAAGAATATTTAGTTGTTTGATGTAAAAAAAGCAGAGATGATTGTTTTACTCTCTTACATTGTTTGACACTAATAATTTTAATATTTGACACCTGGGAAAAAGACTCATACATGTTCAATAGCTTTGGTGAAATGAAAGAAGTCTTAAAAGATTAAGCAGTGAAGTGATCAAACTCCTTTGTCCTTGTTGCCCTGTAATATACATTCGATCTTGAGTCTACAGATGAAATGTCAGTTTAACATTTATATTTGGCAGTTTAAAAAATAATGCTTGATAGATCACTTGGGCATATTTTTGAGGGAGAATAAGCTGTTGCAATACCAGGTGAAGTTAAGGTGAGGATGCAGTGCTGAGAATTTGGTAAGAGTTCAGTGTTTAAATATGATTTTGATGTGTAACTAAAACACCCAAGTTTGAAGAAATAGGGGCAGAGTTTGTCTTAGGGCCAGTGTGTAGTTGCTAAGTGGAGACTGTGGAAGCATCAGAGCAGACAGGCTTATTGCTGCAGTTGTTACGGGACAAGGGGTTGCCTGTATGGGCAGCAGTTTCTGGTTGCTGTGCAGCAAGAGGAACAGTGGGTCGAGTACCTGCACCACACCATTGTCACAGAGCACTCAGGCAGGGGACACATCCTTCCAGCACCTTTCCTACCTGCACCTGCCACAGTTCCATCAAGCCCAACTCTCATCTTTTGATCCATCTCAAAACCATAAACCACGTCTTGTAGGCTGTCTTATTCTTTATGAGTTTCGAGGTACTCTGTTGCTTCAGCAGAAAAGCTCCTATGTGCCTTCAGGAGGCTTGAAAGGGAGCCCTGAACTGCCAGCCCTGTCCCTCTTTTTCTGGCCATCATCTGCAAGCAGGGCCTTGCAGGGCCTTCTTGTGGTTGCTGTCATGCTTGGAGTAACAGTTCTTCCATGAGGAAACTGCTTTCCCCGGAGGGGCACAAATTGTATTTCTACAACTATAGCTATCAGTAAAGGAATGTAGTATCATAGTTTGATTTGCTTGTCTTCCTGATGCTAACACAGTGAATTCAGAACATTAATTGTGATCGTAGGAAACACAAATACACAGGGACTGGCTGGGAAGAGATCATTTGTTTTAGTGTAGATAATGAGAAGAAATAGCAGCTGCTGCTAATCAGTATGCCTGTGAGTATTCATAGCAGTTGATTAGGTGTGTAGCTGCCAGATAATCGCCATCCAATCTTGCATGTACAGAATAGTAATTGTGCATTCAAATTTCTTTTAAAAAACCCTACAGAGAATGACAAAACTATGGGTGTAATCCTGCATCATTTATTTGCAATGCTATTTCGTCATGCACGAATTCTACATTTATTACAATGGACTTATTTGTGAGAATAATGCTACTTCTTTGATCAAGTACTGCAGATCAAATTTGTATACAGAGATGTTAATAAAAAAAACTCAGCTGACAGTAAGAAGTATGTTGAAGATGTGTAAACATCAGCAGAATTTTATTCTAAGGTAGTGAGAATATTAATGATTTTAAAATAATTTAATTTGAAATGAAATTTAAATATTTTATATTATTATTTTTAAGACTATTTTAGTTGCGTATCATGGACCATTCTCACTGGGATGTATGGCCATTCTCACAGTCATTGCAGGGGCTCACTTTCCTTTCTCTGATTCGTTTTGCAGTTCTATAAGTGTGGTTTTACCCTGGTAGGCAGCTACGCCTCACTCAGCCTCTCTCTCACTCCCCTGCAGTGAGGTGGGAAGAGATCACTCTATCACTTCAAAACCAGTACAGCCAGTTGAACTGCAGGCTTAAATACGACCATGCACAACTGTTCAGTCCTAGATTGGTTAGATCTCTCTGATTCTACTCATAAAATCTACTCGCAAACCAAATTTAACCAGATCAGATTTTTTTGATTCTTAGTTCCTAACTTAGGTTGTGTCAAGACAGTGCTTGAGCTTCCAGGAAAGGCTACTTTGGTATCTCCAATCTTGGCTGAGTTGAGCAGCCTTAGCACCATGAGGGAAGATTTTTTTGCTCTGAACCCAGCACTGAAATTTGACTATCATTTATGTCGCTAATCAGATGTTCCTAAAAATGGGGTTTGTGCCTACTTTTATCACTAAACTTGGAAGAACAAGTAATTATTGGAAACTGAAATCCTGCAGTTTTTCAACTTTCTGTCAAAATGACAGTTCTAACAGGTAACTATGAGTGTCTCTCATTCTTCTAGCACATATGGAACCTGTACTTCTTAAAGTTGAATAATCCTATCATTTATCACTAAGGTCTGTTATGAATGAATTATAGGGATACAAAAGTTGGGGTTAGTACCCAACACTTAATATTTCACAAGTACTATCTCCTACAAGTCTATTGTTAGTAAGAGTTTGGATGCACTTAGCTTTACTAATAGCATTTATCACTTGGACATCCCAAAGTTAATATACAATAACATTATCTTTCCACTGTCCCTTTTTAACACATAAACTGAGGCACAGAGACTAATTGGTGTGTTTTTGCTGCTCACCTGGCTGGTTGCAGCAGAAGCAGAACTAACAGCTCAGTCTCTGATGGTGCCCCATTAATCACCTTCAGCTGAGGTTCGCTATCTTTCAGTTCCTTCCTCTCATTGATAAGGTACAGCTGCCTGTTTGCTAAATTGAGAGAAAAAAAGTCCCTTTGAGTTTCTAGGACAGATTTATCACTTTAGATGACAAAGGAGGGAATCAATACACATATTTTTAAGTGTCTGAAAAATAAATATCTTACCTCAACTTGTATTATGGGCTCTTTTTCTAACCATAAGTGAGGGAAGGCTACCTGAGGAACGTGATTCATCTCATTCCAAATAGATGTCAGTTGAGATGAGCCATCCTCAGAGGAACCTGCCTCTCTTCATTCATTAACTACTCAAAATTCCTAGACAACTACTGAGGCAAGACTCTTACTGTTTTACAGCCAAAAATTGGTACATTGACTCTAAGCCCAAAAGAAAGCAAAACCAAAGCAGCTGTATGTATGTGTGCATGACAGTTCCTCCCTGCAGACATACATAGTGCTTTCCATGCTCTTTTCTTTATTGTTCTAAATCTGTTCAAAATTAGATGAAAAAGAAAAAAAAAAATATTTTATGCGTTTTCACTTGTGGTTGAGATTATCGTCTGTTGAAACCAGCCAATAATCAAACAAGTTTTTTCCACATACTTTCTACAGCTATGGACACGTATGTATCAGGAATTTGTACAAGCATCCAGTTAGCTTCTACAAGAGAAGCATAAAAAATGTTCATTGAAATAAAGTCATTCAAATGACTGAAGAATTTAGGTCAACTTGAATTAGAACACAAACATGTTGATTCCAAGACATTATCATGGATTTACCTTACGTTATATTATGAAGAGCATAATTCAAAAAAAAAAAAAAACAAAAACTTTTCTTAAAAGGAGAATTATATGTATTATATGAAAAATAGGTACATACAGGAGATGAGAACCACGTAGCACTGGCCAGAAATTTGTATTCACTTTCCTTAGTTTTCAGGTTAGATGACTCTCACAAATGAGATAATAGTGAGTAAATTCTACTTTATATTTGAGTACTCACATAGTGTCAGAACTGTAAAAGTTACTCCCAGGGTACAGAGGATGATTATCTACAGAGTGACTCCTATTAGAACATATCAAGTAAGGATCTCAGTCTATTCCAAGTGACAGACTGGCATTTTAAGGTCTTCAGCCATTCTCATTAAAACTTGACTTTTTGCTTGAACAGTGGTGTTTGCTTACTGTGAGTCACAAAAACTTTCTGTTCTTGTTTCTATATGACCTTAAGTAGCATTGCCATGTGATGCATAGCTATGGCCTTTGCTCATTCCTAGCACGCTTTCAGTATTTAAGTTATCCTAATAATTCCATTCTTTTCTGAATTGGCCGCTGTAGTCCCTTAGTGGTGACATTGCTGGAGACCAGCCAGGATTTCATCAAGCAAGGGTTTGACCCCCAGATCTGTGTGAGGAGAGCCTTTTCAAGAAGCCCCAAGAGAGTCAGCATGTTGGGAGTAAAAGAGCAACTTTTCTTTGGCATTAGTTCTTTCTCTGTTTTACTTTCCAAATATACCCATTCTCTCCCAAGCACCAGGATGTGTATATGCAAGTGGAATGTCCAGAGAGCAAGGAATGCCAACCCATGAGTCTACTTCTCACCCTCTGGCTTTGTAAGTTGATGACTGTGTGATGGTCTTAGAGATGTGCTTTTTGCACACTTTCAGAAGCTGATAGTTATCTTTTGTTTCTCTACCTCATCCCTGTGAGTCACTGGAAAATGTTTCTGGGTTACTCTCTGTCCTTTTTTCCTTATCTCAGGGGTCTGTCCTGTTCTTTTTCTTCCTGCCAGTCTTTTTATGGTTTCAGGCTACACTTTGATTTAATCAGGGTTTTGCTAAAGTATGGTTCTGCCTTGTCTTTCTTAAGCTACCTTTCCTTACTGAGCAAATGTCCTGAGAAACCACATTTTAATGAGTTAGGATCTTGATGACATGCTAACCTATGTGCCATGAATCACTCTTTTCTTCCAGCACAGTTCTTCTGGGAGTCCTACATACATAAATTCCCACTCATATTTCATTCATAGAATCATAGAATATAATCTTAGAATATGCTGAGCTGGAAGGGACCCAGAAGGATCATCGAGCCCAGTGCTTGCCCCTGTACAGGGCAGTCCAAAGAATCACACGTGCCTGAGAGCCTTGTCCAGGTGCTCCTGGAAATCTTGGTGCTGTGACCACTTCCACGAGGACCCTGTTCCTTTTCCTAATATCCAACCTAACCTCCCCTGACAGAGCTTCATGCCATTCCCTCGAGTCCTATCACTGGTCACCAGAGAGAAGATATCAGTACGTGCCCCTCTACTTCCCTTGTGAGGAAGTGATAGACCATGATAATTGCTCCTCTCAGTCACCTCTTCTGTAGGCAGAACAAAACAAGTACCCTCAGACTCCCAAGACTATTGAAAAATCTTTGAGAGAGGTGTTGTGATGACAAATGAACAGCCTTTATATAGACTTTGTTTGACATGTTAGCTGTCATAATTCATATTCTTAGGCAGAACAGAAGCTAACTAATAAAGAGAAAGTGACTCTTCAGACATACACTGTAACTTCCACACGAACTGTTTGTTTGCACCTCATGTCTTGTGATTCTTGCCCCTGCAAAGGAAAATTTCAAACCCAAATAGCACTCCATTTACAGATGTAACTGTAAGAGAAGTTAGACTAACAGAACTGCATTTGTGTAAAGAAGAATAAATTATTCCTTAAAAAGGGAAATTGAAAAAAACCTCACTGAATTCTGAATACACAAATATAAATATAGAGTGCAGGCAGGGACATAGTAGTCTAAATTCATATCTGGCATTAAACTCCCATGAAAATAATGGTTGTAGTTATTTACCATTCATGAAGGAGACAGCAAAGAGAAATTCCTGCAGCTTCTTTGTTCACTGAGCTGGATTCACTTTAGGTGAATCTTAAGGTCACTTGGAATGAACAGACTTTTTTCATTCTACCATATACTATTGCATGATTTTTTTAAAAAATATGAATTCATAGTAAACTGCATTTAAAAGTAGAGGGGGTTTTGTGAACACAGCCTAATAATGAAATGTTTAAGACTTTCAGCTCAATTACAGCATTTTACAGGAAGCTCATTTCACTGGCAAGATCATTATAATCTCTTATATGATGTTACTGAAAACAAAGTAAATACACTTTGCTCTATAGCTTCAGTGAACACTATGCTGCAAAAAACGGTTTATTTTTCTCAAACACTGAATAATTACAATGCACTGCAACATTTTGTTCAGCATAGTATAACTGATCATCTGTCTGCAACTGATGTAAACTAATCTTTGAGGATATAGTAATGGTGAAAGCACTATAAACTTGCCATTTATATCATATGTATTTTCATAAACGGTAACTGTAAGCTTAATTTAATTTGCCAAGAACTTCAATTAGGTCACACAAATACAAGCAGATCATCACTTGTTGCCCTAGCATAGTTCAGACTGAAGGGTAATCTATAGAATCATGTGCCCACATATATAAATCTGAAGGCAGTGGTGGGCTGCCAAGAGAATGCCAAGTACACCTCAAATACAAGATTGATGTGCTCTGGCTGTACTTTTATAAATACCATTTTATAGTAGTGTAGCAGCCATGAGGCATAGGAGGGTACATTATATCATTTCCACTCGATGAACAATATATCCATTTTTAAGAATCATGTATGTTGTCTATATAATAATTATTGCAATAAGTGGAAAATATTCAGCCTGAGTGTGAATGATGAATAGGAGAGGAAGTTAAGGTGTCTACAAAAAATAATGAGTTTTGGTGTGATTCATGCCTGGCAGTTTGGGGAAATATATTAACTCATTGACTTTCATCGACCTATTTTGAACAATCAAAAAGGTTTAGAAATAAAAGAAAAATAACTGGAGAGCACAGATGATAAAGTAATTTAGTACTGAATGTCAGACTGCAAGTTTATATTGTTTCTCCTTGTTCTGAGTGCACATTTAACTTTTATAGCACTTTCTGGGATTTCAAAGTAATGTTGCTGAATTTTAATTCTTATATGATATAGAAAGATACTAATATTCACATTTTACTGATTGAAGTTGTTAGTCTAGAGACCAATTTCATTTTCCTCTGTGAGCGTTAGATCATTGAAAAATGCAATTCAAACTGACATGTTTATTATGCATAAGAATAAAAAATACGAACCATGAAGAAGCAGAAGAACCTCAGCTATCTGTGGGTATAACTGTGGTGAAACCAAAATCGGAGGCTCTACTCCAAGATTGCAATATGTAGATATTTTTAAATTCCAGTAGGACAGCAATTCTGAGACTCTAAAAAAAATGGAAAAATAATAGGTTTTATACACAAGTATAGTTGGAAATAATTACAAACTCTTAGTGACACAGCAAATAACAGTTTTTCCACTTAGGTGCCTTGGGTATACTGAATAAGGGAGGCTGCAGTATAATAGTGTATTCAAAGTGACTGAGATTAACTTTATGGTTAACATTATGTTACAAAGGGGAATAAAATTCGAGATGTTCAGTGGTTTGGTTTAGTATTTCTGTATTTGAATCAACTGTGTCAAGACTCATATTTAGAAAAATCAAATCCTTGGATGATTTTCAGTTTCCTTTCAGTTTCAACTTTAATCATGCAGCTAGCTTGTGTCTGAAAGATGAGTCTGAAGAGGAGTGAAAATATCAGAAATCATGTAAGATGGGTGAAAACTGAGATAAATATTGTGCCTTCCAGTTGACAGCAACTCTAATGCAAAGACCTATTCTATCTGCATATTTAATAATTTGTTTTGTGCTGTTTTGTCAATAGGAATGTTACATATACAACCACATTCAGTTTAACAGTACAGCTTTATCACCCGGGTGATGGAGTGAAGGATATATTTATTGAGATTGTGGGAGCTGATATTGCTATAAATAAGCTGTTGCTCACCCAATAAAATAATAATAAAAGAAAGATGATCGAAGAAATTATGTATTTGATTATCAGGGTAATTACTTCCTCAGTCAGCAGAGTTGCCATGGAGCAATGCAAGTTTTCTCATCTCCCTGGGTTTTTTTTTTGTTTTTTCCCACTAAACTGGTTATTTGAAGCTAGAAACTTTTGGAAATGTGATTATCATGGCCTGACAACCAGTGGGAGAATGTGATTGGTTTTAGGAAAAAAAAATTTTTGCAAGTGTCTTGTGATCTCTCAATATTTTTTTTTCCCTCTTGTTAATTAGACTTGCATTTCTTCTGAAGATTTTATTTGCAACATTACCTTTTTTTTTTTTTTAAACAAAATGTGTATAGCAGTTACATGTTGAAAAAAGAGGAATCAGCTTCTTGCCTACATTTTTTTTTCTTAAACCCCAGGGCTTTCAGTCTGATCATTTAAGTCCTGTTTAAATTGCTTGATTTTAAACATTCATGGATCCACAAGGCACACAATAAAAAGAAAATACCCCTATATTGACAGGTTAAATGGATCTCTGTGTGAGCCAAGGCTGTTGAAATTCCATTTCCTTTCAAGTTGTTGCTTTGTTCATGTGCTTGTGGCCTTTCTGACCAAGTGAGTAAGTGCAGTGCTCTTGCACACACTGTCGAAACTTTCACCAGTGGAAATCAGACTTTGTTTCCAAATCCTGGCACTGCAGTGGTACTCAGCTAAGCTCTTCCTGCTAGTCTTTTTAATTTATGTGACTTGTTGATGATGGCCTTACTGGTCCCTTGGTGAATTTTCTTCTGAAGCCATGGAAGCAGGATGTGATATGTGATAAACCCAGGACAGGAGCTCACAGTATTTTGTCAATAAAGCTTTTTTTTTTTAATAGAAGGATGCTCTCTCAAATATCTAAATATATAAACTTTTTTTCTTGTTCCTTCTCAATACAAGTCGAAGTGGTCGTTTTTCTTGTCTTAATCGTGAGGTTCATACTGTCATACATAACATCCTATATGCCTTGATTACCATTACGAGGGCACACATTGAAAAAAACCAAAAATAACTTCAGTTCCTTCCTTTCTAGAAGCCTATAGGCCAAGCCCATGCTGTTATATTTGTATGACTGAAAATCAGGGGGAAATGAATTTGCTCCTAATTACTGTTGCTTTATTCCAGAGGAACTGAGCTTAAAATCAGATCTGCTTTAACAAGCAAAAGCAAAATCATGTTTTTGAATCATGACTGGTAAATGAAAGGGGCTAAATTTTAGGAAAATTCAAATCTATTTTGACATTAGGCAGCTGGCTTTACTGGCTTCTGAGCATCACTTTTTAGTCATTCTGCATAGTTTGTTTTTCTGTAAACTTCTACAAACAAAATGATAAATTCTGGCTGACAACAGTTACGAGTAATTCTGATATTTCAACTCCTAATTCATGGAATCCTATGGATAATTTGGGAATATAAATTTGTATATTTATTTCTCATAATCTTTCATTGTCAAATAATTTAATCTGTTTTATTCCATGAAAAATTTTCATTATATTTTATTTAGCATCATGCTTTTCTATGAGTTTATCTCCACATTTTTCTTTATTATTTTTCCCATTTGTTATATGCAACAGCACAGGATTTTGACATTAAAATATGACCCAGGTGAAGACTTGGTTTTATCTGTGTAAGTGGTAGCAAGCTAAGTGTTTGTGGTTTTCTTTGCTGTGTGAGTGATATGGTTTCAGACATTTTGTAATGCATTGCTTTTAGTGGACTATAAAGAATTCAGTATCTTGTCCCATTAAGCAATTTTTTCCCACTACAGCCAGAGGCTTGGATTTTGACATTTGTTCATCGGTGAGAAGTTAATCTGTTTGGAGTCATCCTCATGACTAATTAATTCAAGATATGAACCCATTTCTCAGAACCTCAGATCTGTAAGACCCAGATATGAATCTAGAGTTTGCTTTGTGTAAGCATTTCACCTTAACCAAAAGATTTCTCATCAGAATATACCTCACATGATTTATAGAGGGATTGACTCTACAAATACTGAGCATAAAACTTCCTTATACAGATACACTGAACTGTACTGAGACTCCTGACTCAGTCCTGGGACACTTGGAAGACACAGCAGATTAGTTCAGTATTCAGTATTTTTCAGCCTAATTATTATAGTTCTGTTTATGTCCTCCACAATGAAGTATGTTCATCTGTTTCATCAATTTTTTATGAGAAAAGATATGGAAGAAAAATTTCAACCTGAATATTACCACGCTGATGTTTGAAATGCGGAGGCACATTTTTTTCATTAAAATCAGTTAGTCCAACAGCCTTCACTTCTTTGTATTTTTGTAAGTGACAAAGTAAAGAAAATGTATTTGAATTATCTAATCGCATTCGCAAATTAATTCCATTTTGAGGCTCAGCTTCTTAACAGCAATTTGTCACTGTAAGAAACAGTTATCTTCCAAGACCATGGCTGGCCAGGAAATGTCTGATATATAGAATGTTTTGGTTTATTGCTATGCTGGTAGGTGTGCATGTTTTTGATATTGGAAAAATTTTTCAATATCATGCAATACAGACTGTGGAGAGTGCATGTATACTTTGAATCAAAGAGAATAATCTCCTGTGATGTTTCAGCAGGTAAGTTATAGCTGAAGGGACAATAACATTCAGCAGTCTAATCTGTGTGAAGTGAAAGGGCTTTGCTAATGTCTTGTGTCATCTAACCAACATTCACCGAACGTCACATCAAATTGTCTTGTAAAAGCAAGGCAAGAAAGATATAGCTGATGCCTATGTCAAAATCTGAGCCCTTGACCTCTTGCTGTTTTGCCTTCTTAGGAATGCAAGTGCTGGAATGGAATGGCATCCCCTTGACTGGGAAAACTTATGAAGAGGTCCAGAGCATTATTATTCAGCAGAGTGGGGAAGCAGAAATATGTGTAAGACTGTGAGTTTTTCCCCATCTTTCTGTTTCCATTTCTTTTTGGCTTTTCATGGCTTTTTTTTTAATTTTTTTATTTTAATTTACGGTTGTTAAGGTGGAACCTTTGTTAGCACAAAGCATCAATGTAATAATAAGCAAGAGTTCACTGTGGATGTGGGAGATCTGTTTGTTCTGTTTTTCTCTTAAAGTCAGAGGGAGAGATAAACTGAATCAGATGCCAGTAATTATGCTTTTATAAACAATGATAACTCCATTTTCAGGCCACAATCTCCTCTCATTGACAAACTTAGAGTTCACTGAATTTACCAGTGTTAGAAAAAGAAGGTAATTTAGTAATAACTTGACTTTTAGTGAAAACTGTATCTCTTAGATGAAATTCATTTAAGCATCATGAGAAATGCATACTTGCATTAAATCCATTAAAGATTTCACCTTAAAAGAAGCTTTTCTTCTCAGCTCTTTAACAGCATTGCAAATATATATCAGCTAAGAAGGGACCATGCTTGGGAGCTGCTTTCTGTCATGAACCACTATTCATTTACCTACTTAATATAATAATGAGGGTATGAGGAAAGAGTTTCTTTTGTCTCAGGCTTCTTATTGCTTTCTTTAGGGACCTGAACATGCTCTCGGACTCTGAGAATCCCCAGCACCTGGAGCTGCATGAGCCAATAAGGACAGGTGAGAGACAAGATGATGCTTTGATTTTGTAGGACTAGATAGCAACTGAAATTGGGTGTGATATAAGCTGGTATGTTAGCATTGCAAGCTCTGGTGTTACATCCCAAATATTGCCATGGGTAGAAAGGGGACCACGCCTTATATAAAAAGGCAAGATGGGGGGATCAAGTGCACCTTTAATGAATTTGCAGACAACACCAATTTGGGCAGGAGTGTTGATCTGTTGGAGGGTAGGAAGGCTCTGCAGAGGAATCTGGACAGGCTGGATTGATGGGCCAAGGCCAACTGCATGTGATTCATCAAGGCAAAATGTCAGGTCCTATGCCTGGGTCACAAGAACCCCAGGCAGCCCTACAGGCTGGGTGCAGAGTGAAAGCTGCCCAGAGGAAAAGTACCTGTGGGTGCTGGGTACTGTAAACTTTACAAGTGATATATTGTTGTCCTTCTTCCCTCTGTTGCCCCTAAAGTTTACTTTGCCCAGTCCCTGGGTTTGCACCTGTGTCAGTAACTGGCCAGTGAGTTGCTGGTGTCCCTGGGGCCTCAGCTGCCATCCTGTGTCCAAACCTTGCAGCACTCTGCTGTCACCTCAGGCCTCTGCTCCTATAAACTGCATTATTAATCTGGAGTCATAAATACTTCAGTCTGCACAGTGCAATTACAGCTGTGCCTTTCTGTATCAAAATAATTAAGAATGGGCACTATACCACACCACTATACAAGGTGAAGTGTAACTCAGACAAATTAAGGTCATAGCTCTCCAGTCATTAGACAATTGCTGTTGCAGCCAGACAGGCTAAAACAAAGCTCCCAGCAAACTGCAGAAAGTCCAAAGAACACACAAGTTCTAAGGCCTGTGTTTGTAGAACCATAGGATTGTCAGTGTTGGAAAAGACCTTGATGAAAATACCTGTAAGCTTAATACAAGGTTTGTGGCCTGCTATAAGTGATAAAAAACCAGTATTTACTGGATATAGGGATGCAATAGCAAGGAGTCAGTTTTGTTATGCGGGTTCTAAGATGGCAGTGCTTTTGGGTGGATTTCCTGCTGTTCAATCAATACCACAACTGCAGGCTTCAGTCACTGTATCAGTCATATCTAATCTAACTTTGAATCAACATCCACAATTTTACCTAGTAATGCAGATTAAAAGATTGCTTCACTCACCACTTCGTGGGTCCATTCTGAGTTCCGTGGTTTTGTGGCAGCTCTTTCATCAATCACTTTCGAAATTATCTGGACTGAATCCTCAATTTTCTGACCACATAAAAATTCCTAGCTATTAATATACTTACCATCAAGCTACCTTCCGTTGAAAATTGATGTTATTGATAATAATTGAAAGCAAAGACTAGGTCTGACAGAGCTTTGAAGCTGAGCTACCCACAATTTTTTAATTTGTGAGCCGATCAAAACCGCCAAAAACATTCAAAGATACTGAAATCAGTTTTGGAAAGGACAAAAACTAGGATAAACAACTTTTTTATTAATGAAGAAAACTAAAAATGAGAAGGAACAGAAGTAAGAGAAAATTGCTCCATTCTTGCAGGCATGCTTCCTCCTAGTCTGGAAATCTTGTGGTTTCTAAGTTGGAACAACTGTAGAGTTTCTCTGGCTGTCAAGTCTTTCTTGCCATTACCTCTGAGGTTTGGCAGACTGTTGGTGCTTTAGAAAGGAAAAATCTCCATTTTCTTGAAGGAAAAACGTATTAGAGCCAAGCAGGCAGGGTAAGGATAAAGTCTTGTTTTAAACCTCTCATACTTCTGAGAACCTAGGAATCAAGCTGTGCCTAGTATCCTTTTAACTCTATTCCATCTAGCATATATGAAACTTACTTGACATTTTTCTGTGTTAAATAGAAATTGCTATCTCCAAAGGGTAAATTGCTCCCACTCATTCCTGGGCAGCAGGGAGGGCAATCAGACTCCTGCCACAGATGCCTCACACAGGTGTGAGTAATAAGGAAAGATGAATCAGGGCTTTTAGCCTTCATTTGTTTACGTTTTTTCTTCTTTGATTAATTTGTGGTCCTAAAGTTTTGAGGATTTTTCTCTTTATTTTTGTATAAATTATCTCAGGAGCAGTTCTGTTCAATGTCCAGCTGATTAAAAAAAAAAAAAAAAATTAAAATGAGATTTAAACTTTTACAAGAAAGTTCAGATACTTGGTAAAACTGGACCAGTTTCAAACAATGAATGATAGGACAGGCCAGTCTTTAAAACTGTAATTTGCTCCAGTTTGATTCAACATGATCCACAAAGCCTGTTTTTCTTCACCTAGAGGTACCTTCTCAGAAAGCTTTTTAGATAAGGAGCACTGGTAAGTAGCACTAGCACAGAAAGATTGGAATTGGGATGTCAATATTGTGGGAGGGATGTCTATTTTTTATAGGATGCCTTTTGCATCTTCAAAGTATGCAGGCAGATGACATGATAATTTGTAAAGATTCTTATGCTGTCCCTGTACCATGGCAAGATGGATTTGGATGTGCTGGCAGTTATCAATACAAAGCTCTCTTGCTTTAATCCAGTAGATAAAGCGAAGTCCCCAGGGGTTGATCCCAAGCAACTGGCTGCAGAGCTCCAAAAGGTTTCTCTACAGCAGTCACCTCTGGTTGCTTCTTCAGGAGTGGAAAAGGGATCTCATGTCCACTCTGGAACCACTTCTGCCACCTCCAGTGCTGTTCCTAGCCCTGGTCAGCCTGGTTCTCCCTCAGTGAGCAAAAAACGGCACAGCAGCAAGGTAAGAAACTCCCAAGTTATGGAGCAAGAACATTTTGATGACAGGAAGAGACTGCCTGTTTACCTTCTTTAGTGTGGCAAGGAATCACAGCACATCTTGGCAAACCCATTTCATGGATAACGATGAATATTACTGTTAAGATGTTGAATTTGGACACAAGGAAAGATTATGTGATTTTTTCCAAGGTCATAAGAGATTGGTTCTTCTCTGAAAATATATTTTTGAACTTAATATTATTTTTTTTAAACAAAATAACTGCCCTTTCCAGCCTTTGTTACTCTTGCTTTTTAAGTGCATCCTACATGGTGATGAGGTACTATTTCCACTAAAGAAGCTGTTAGTACTAAAACCATAATTTCCCTCTCTATACTAAACTACTGCTTAAAGTGCTACAAGGTTTGAATAATCATAGCAATAGTAAGTAAGTCTCTGAAAGCCTAGGAAAGACTGAAAACAAAATTTACCATTAAAATGTGTTTTGTCACTAGCTAATTCCTGTGAACTTGCCAAGCATAATTTCTTATTTTCTCTGCTACATCCTGTCCATTCCTCAGCTGAAGTTCTTTCTCCTTGTGCATCCACACACCTGAAAAGGGAAGAGTGGGAATTTAGTAGCATCTTTTCACAGTTGAAACTGAAAACTAGAGCATAAAGTAATCTGTCACATTTTTGCATTTTGTGTCAAAAAAGTGAAAATCAATAAATCAATGCTGTGAAGACTGCATTTCCTGAAGCAATTTGCGAGAGTGCTGCTTGCTATCCTGAATATCCATCTTCTCACACACTTACAATGCTTCACATTGCAAAGTGCTTTCTAAACATTTATTACTCTGCACCTTTATTCCTTTTTGGGACTGTCAGGTTCCTACTGTGTTAGAGTTGTGTTTGTATTTTTGTGCTGTTGGAACTATGCCTGTGATGTGAATGCATGAGTTAGGTACTGCACAAAACAGAACCAGCAAATGGTGCCTGCTCATTTCAGACAGCTCTTCCATATGCCAACATAACTTTCATGTGAGAGGAAACACAAAAATCATTTTCATCCAGAAATTTAGTACAAACTGGGAAGATATTTATTGATCAGTTTGGTTTGGATAGTAATTCTGTCTTGCCACAATGCCCATAGACTTTCTACAAACTAATTCAGGTCTGTGATGCACAAGTTAAATCCATATGCCAATATTTACTGGGCCTAACTTCAGGGATCTGGCAGAATTGCTTAGTCCATAGGTCAATAGTTAGATTCACTACAGCATACTTTGGATATTGTACACATTTATATATGAACTAGTTTGCTATGTGCATGATTTTTGCTACTGAGAATAATACTTTTCTGAAGTACAGTTCATGACACGGGGTGAAACCTACCATTACAGTGCAGGCACTGCATGCAGAGAGCAGGGCTCTTAGTGCACATGCCACCATCTACACTGAAACCCCTTTCATTTGGTGAGATGAATCACACTCCTAAATTCACAGTGTATGGCGATCTATAAATCTTTGCTGTGCAGTGTATCCTGGAGAGGTGCCCCTCTCTGTCCACATGAGCAGACTGGGTTCCCAGCTTTGGCACCGTAGTAGATCACCTAGAGTTAGATGCATAAATTTAATTTCCTGCTTCACAAAGGATTTAGGATTCTTTTATGAAAAGAATCAGCTGGAGGCTTATAAAGATAAAACAAAAAATTATTAGAACTAATGCCTTTATGTAGGAGATGCAAAAGTCAGAACTAGTCAGGTAAATATTTAAAATATTCTTTGCTTATTTCTGAAAATCATGTTGAAAGGCATTTCTTTCATAACAAACATAGCTCCTGTTGACTTGTATAGTTTCTGTTCATTGACTGCAGGCCAAGTTTATAATGGTGTCGAGCTCTGTTAGAAGAGAAAGCTCATCCTTTCTGGAACTGCTCTTTGCCTTGGGCTGACAGCATTTCTAGGCAGGCTGCAGCCCTGCCAAAGTATCGTGACAGAATAAATATCCAAACTGCCTAGATTTTGTTTTTGCAACTGTTTTTATTTTTAGCAATTTTTTTAAGCTTTTTGTACAGAATATGCACTCTAGAAATATTGTAGTAGTCTCTGTCATGTTCTGCAGTGCAAATTTTCTCATATTTAATGTTACTACAGGAAGTGATAGTGCATAGCATCAAAGCCTGGCATTAACAAGTTTCACCTCATGGCCGTGACAACCTGCTTGAGCAGGTGTGATGGCATTACAAAGCACCATCTCTTACACGGGGTCTGTGAGTGTGTGCAGGGAGTATCAAAAGAAATAAGACTGAAATTAGAATAGCCATCACACAGCTTTGGAAGCCTTGAGCTGACAATATCTCATGCAGACCTGTTTCTTTTGTAGTGTAAACATGTGCTCATTCTTTGGTGCAGATTACATCCAGGATATAAATGACCTATAGAAACGTTTAATATGAAGAATGGATTGCTTTTTTTTCTAAATCCTCAGATCCTTTAGCTCCTAAAAAAATCACCTGTGAAATACTTTTCCCTCTTTGCAAATGAATCCTCACTGAAGCTGTGATAAAGAAAGATACTTATTTGAATCTCTGCTTCTCACTATGGAACCAGCTTCAAAGTTGGCCCAGCTCTGAGCTGGGGATTAGACCAGATGGCCTTGAGAGGTCTCTTTCAGCCTAAATTATCCATGTTTCTTTAAAATATATGGGTAATTCTTCATGATCAGTTTTAGATCCACTGACATCAGAGAAAACAAAGTATTTAATACATTGAATCACAGTCTTGTAAATGATGCAGAGATTCAACAATGATATAGAAATATAAAGTGCACATTTATTTTTACAGACTCCACTTTACAAACTCCACCTTAACCACCTTTGGAAGTCTCAATACAAATTCATCATGCCCATTCCCTTCTCTGTGAGCTCCTCCTACATTATCCATACTAATACATTCTGTATAACATGACATTTGGAGTGAACAAACTCATTATTCTTGCTATTCCAACTCATGAAAAATGAGAACATTTAGACTACCTGGCAGTGATTTTGTAGCCACAGCACAGCTAGCTTCATGTTATTTTTGGTGTTGTCAATATTGTCAGTGCTAGTACAGCCTGAGGTCAGAAATATTAAGTATAATAAAATCTATTTGTAGAGGTAAAGTATAAGAAATATAAGCCTTTTATGTCCTACTTTGAAAGATTGCATGATGCTCAAGTAGCCCCCTGTCTTTGGCAAAAGGAGTGAACTTCACTCTCTGAATAGTCTGTCAAGGACCTAAAAAGTTCTAGGAGTACTTTTTTATCAACCTAAAATTTCATTTCAGATTCAGAGCATTTTATAGATTATTAGATGACTTGTTTTAGCTTTTGGATGGATTAAGCTTCTTTAAAAGCATTGTCAGGTACCAAGAAAAGCTGGTTATAAAATTTTTCATGAGAATTACTTTTTGGATGCAAATGCATTTACAGAAAAATCAAGTTTGGTTTAGTTTTGGGTGTTTTTTCTGTTAAGGCTTGTGCTCATAAAGAAGCATATCTGGAAGGCAAGGTAAAGCAGTAAACCAAACAATAATAAGGAAACACAAGACAGGAAATATATGCATATAGCAGGCAGATTTGTGTTATTTTTCTCCTGTGTTTTTATTGTGATAGTGTTTAGGTGGGATTTTTCTGGATAGTTCTGGTCTGTAGATCTGACTGATTGAGAGGATGTTTCTTCAACATAAACCTGAAAAGGATAGTGCATCACCTTACCTTCATGCTGTGGTGCCGGAGATGTGGGCACTTCATTGCCTAATTTAAAGCAGTTGATGTCCAACAGCCTAAGAAAACCTCTAAGGGTTTTCCTGGAGTGTAGGGCAGCACAATGATGCTTGAAGAGGCAGATGGGTTTTACTCTTCTGAGAAAGTGATAGAAATATAAATTACATGGAATAATGTCAGGCACCTGCTCACATCTGGAGGAATAGAAAAAGATGGCTTCCAGACCAGTCTCCAGAGAACAGTAAGTTTCTCCTTGTTTTTGTCCTCTGTTTTCTGCTGCATCAACCAAGAAAGCATATATGGAGAGAATGCAAGAAATATTCAAATCCTACTACTGAAACAGAGCTTTCTTGCTTGACTGATGGCTTGCAGATAGAGGTTGGTCCAGAGTGGCTCAAGGCCACCAGCATTTAACAGAACAGCATATTCTTGTGAGTCCAGGATTCTAATCAAGTGGTGATATTATTTTCTACCGACAAACAGGAGAAAAGAAAAAGGGCAGAGAGGAACATTAAGGATTTTATTGCTTTTTATCAAAAACCTAGAAAAGTTTAATGATAAAGAACAGAGGAAAACAAGGGCAGAAAATTTAATTTTTGTGTCACAGAAAGTGTGGGGAGGAATTTGAAGAAGTGTCGTAGCTTGAACTGATTATCAGAAAACACAGAATAAAGTAAAAGACATTATATGAGATGGCTTACAATTGTGTAATCCACTTATACACATCACCTAGTTTTAGTACCATTATTTCCACTCTTTCTACCCACTTTCACCTAAACTCAGTTTAAATTTGAGTAACTTTTGCCTCTCTCTGCCTTTCTCATATTGACAGAAATATATAGCTGTGTTTTACTTGACACAGTCTTTTCTTTCTCTTGGCAGCATTCATGTTTGTTAGACAGGGTTAATGCTATATGTTTTTTTCTCCCTATGCCTCCTTGTGTGACCAGTCTGCTCAGACTGTAAAGATTTCGTGTTCAAGTTGTTTGATTCTGTACCTGCATAAACGCTGATCAAAATGGCTGGGCTGGACTTTAAGTGCTGTTGAAATACATAACCATTAGTTTTGACTATAACAACTGGAGACAGTTTTTAAAAATTTGTGGCAATACAGCAGTATAAACCACACCTGTTAAAAAAAGTTAACTTTGAAAATCTATGTGTTTTTAATCTGGCAGCCTACAGAAACTACAAAGTCTGCTTCCCATCCAATCACTGGAGAAATACAGGTAAATATGTCATTTTTGCTGTGTAAATTGTTGATACTGGCTGTGTTTTACTGTGGAATAAGTTTGCAGAAAACCATCTCCATCAACTGATTTCTTATTCAGCTCCAATCTCTTAAAATGTCACTAATGTAAGACAGTGCTTGATTTTTGCACCCGTCTTTAATGTTGGCTTGTGAAGTACAACCAGAAGAATGGAAAATGCTGCTGTTCCCAAAAGGACTAAAAGGATAGTGAAATTCATCCTAATCCTTAATATTTCACCACTTATTGTGCTTTTCTTTAGTAATTTCAAGTCTGTTTACATTGAAGCAAGAATCGCTGTGGGTTTCTTATAGTGCAGTGTATTTATTTCCATGCCATGCCAAGTTTATGGTTATCCCTTATGTAAATTGACTTTAGCCTTTTAAAACATTGGAACAGAGAACAGCAGAATGAAGCCTAATTTACCACAGATATCTGGGGGTTTTTTGCTCTTTGATTAACCCCTCTCTTCTATATTAGTACTAAGTGTCTTTCCACAGTGTTATAGCATCCTTGTCAGACTTGGCCTCCAGGTAGATAGGATGTGAGTAATTATCACTCAATAAACTGGCTATTGTTCAGAATAATATCAAGGGTTCAAATTTCCTTTCCTTTTTCTTGATTGGAATAGATCAATATGGGTGTTTCCCTTTTTTTCTTTTTCAAGGTCCAGTGTGATGATCTAGCATCTCATTCTAGTCAAGAGAGAGACAGAAACTTCTAAAATGTGTTCATTTCCAGAGGACATAGAGGTCTAAAGCTCATTTTATTCAAAGGGTTTAGGAGATATTGAATCACTTAGAAAGTAAAAGTAACAAATAATCCTACCATGTTTTAATGTATTCACTAGCTTCAAATCAACTATGACAAACACCTTGGCAACCTTATCATCCACATCCTTCAGGCAAGAAACCTTGCTCCCAGAGACAACAATGGCTATTCGGACCCCTTTGTTAAAGTTTATCTTCTTCCAGGGAGAGGGTAAGTGTAGGACAAATTTTAACCTGAACTTCCTTTTAGTTTAGCTTTGCTACTTTTCATTATTAAATAGAACTAAGAGTTA
Organism: Corvus hawaiiensis; assembly: GCF_020740725.1. Taxonomy (NCBI): domain Eukaryota; kingdom Metazoa; phylum Chordata; class Aves; order Passeriformes; family Corvidae; genus Corvus; species Corvus hawaiiensis. The sequence goes on along the minus strand of NC_063216.1, from coordinate 70,643,351 downwards.
TTGCTATAGAAAATCCAGGTGCAACACCAGGAAAAATGGTAGATTTTTAACAGAGTCAGATCCTATTCCCAGGACAATGTACATACTTTGGTAGTGACCTTAGGAACTTTATAATCATTCCTGTAGATTCACTTTTCTTTTTTTCGTGTTTCCTTTTAAAAATTATAATACATGTAAAGGTATTTAATATAACAACAGACTCAATGGAAATGCACTAAATAGATGCAATACTTTCTGTAATCTAGAAAGCTGCATGTTAAGTTTAGCATGGAATGGTTGCTTCAGCTCAAGACAATCTGAATTTAGGATAGATTTGCAAACAGGCAGAATTAAAGTACCTGAGATAAATTTAAGGCTGCAGTATAATACAAAAGCCAAGAAATACTGGTCAGAAAAAATCTCTCCATATGAGTTTTATGGGGTTTTTTTTAAGAGTGAAGATATGGTTTTAGAAATATCACTAATTTTGTATCTAATGACTATACAAGTCACTAATCACTTTTTCACAGATCATTGATGTCTTTGACTCTGTAATTACAAATAGCTCATTAGTACTTCTATTAAAAGATATGTTTCTGTATCAGCAATACTATATGCAATTTTTTAGCCTAATGTTACAGAATGTCATATGTATATGGAGAATATATAAGGATATGTAATACATGGTTATAATAGTCCTGCTGTCTTCAATGACACAATAGATATATCTAAAATTAAGCTTATGGATCAGACTGTATCTTGCAAAGACAAATTCCTGCAAACTTCCCTGCTTGTGTAATCATACCAATACTAAAAGACTCTTAGGCTAGAGCAATGCAAATAAAAATCTGTATTTCTGTTCTGCTCAAAGTAACAGGAAAGTGGATGTTCAGGTCACAGTTCAGCATTTGGTGTATAGTCAAGCACCACTAAATACACGAGTGGTACAAATAAAGGCACACATTTTCTTTTGTGGCTTGCTAATTCCAGATATGCAGTATTCAATATTGTTCAGTAGCACTGGGCCCAAAACTATTACTGAACGTAAGGGGAACAGGTGCTAAAGCTTGAGAGGTTTTTAAATGCACCTAAGGCTTTTGTAAAATGCTTGTCAAATCAATCTTAGTGGGAATTTTGCAGGTACATTCACTGATATAGAAATAAGACTTTGAACTAAAGGCATGTTCACCCTATAAAGTATCAGTTTAAACTTGTTGCCAAATTATGAAGAATTGGATTTTAGTTTTGTTTGGGTTTATTATATTAAAACAAGCTGCTGCTACAGTTTTGCATGTAACTTGGGCCTTTAGAGAATAATGAAAACGAAGAACTTCTTAAAAGTCCCAAATTTTTTTCTGAAAGTAGAAACTTGGGTTGCTACTGAATAACTTTTATTTGTAGTTCAGTCCATGCTAGACTTCTTATTCTTCCTAATGCCTCTATTTCCTTTGATTCTGATATTAGAAACTACCCATTATTCATGTTTTCTTTCATCTCTGTTCTCATTTTCTCTTACACTGCTTCCTCTGTGTTCCTAACTCTGTAAATTCTGGATATGCAGACAAGTCATGGTTGTCCAAAATGCCAGGTAGAGTGTATTATCTTCCAACTTTATACTCTAATTTTTGTATGCATGGATGAGACAATGAGCCTGTGCATTGAACTGCAGATTTCTCTTGAGTTCTGATGGCATGAAACTGTGGTATGGTTTTGCTTTACATTTTCTAATGAGGTCATTTCCAGGAGTTGGAAAAAGGTAGTTAATGCCCCTCGGTGCATTATTCTAAGGCCAAACTCTGATGACAAGCAAAATTTCTTTTGAAGTATGGAAGAATTTAGGTCAGAGATATCTAAAACTTCATTTTCACTCACTGAAAGTTGAAAAATAATTAACTATGAATTTGTATCAAGATTTTGAATGTTGTTACTGCCAAGAGAAACATGGTCTGTTTGGTAATAAAATGGAATATTTTTCTCTATTTACCTTGCACAATGTATAGACATTAAAGCCAGGTATAACTCTAGATAATTGCCCAGATGGGCAATTAAATCTTCTTGACCACATAAGTGGTTATTTGTGGTAAACAAAATTGAAATGTAATTATTGAAATTACGAGTGCTTTGTTTGTCCTGGAAACATAAGGAAAACTCAGTTTTCAACATATGCTAATATCAGCCCAGGCTAAGAACATAAGAAATACTCCAGCCCCAATTTGCATTTGTCTAAAAGTAATAACCTGACTAAACAAGTGAACAGATTAATTTCAATAAACAAATTTCTATAATCTGTTTCTTCATTACTAAAATTATTTAATGTTAAAATCACATATTTCATATGTGTATTCTATTATACTTTTTAATACAGTTATTCTATTATTCTTCTTTCATTGTACTTAATACGTTGTATTATATATTAATAAATTATAATTAAGGAATCAGAGAGAAAATATAAAGAAAAGAGCTATGCAGCTTGTATCTTTTCACACAGCATACTCCTTGAATTTCAAATGCAAATTATTTCACATTAAGTGACATACCAGTGACTGGTTTAATGAATGCATTTTATTAAAGTAACTTCATCTGTTAATCTGTAAATTGTTGGGGGGAAGGTGCATCAGTGGTATGAACTTAATACATTTGCCAGACCCTTCCCTTCAGAGGCCTAGAAACCTTCATCTGCCACCCAATTTTGGCTGGTTCTGCACCTTCCTAGACGAGGCTTCCCTCTGCAACAGATACAGACTATAGATTACATGGATGTGGGCTCAGGCTGCCTTCACAGTTTAGATCCAAATATTCCGTGGACTTCACTGGAAATATTTCAGAGCTACCATATTAACAACACTTTTGTATTTTGTCACTGCCAGCTCTGGAACTCAACACTGCATGAATCACCTTCTCACATACTTCAAAAAAGAATCAGAAACTTTGAAAAGGTGATGAAGTTCTACTATTGCAAAAGGAGATCCAAGAAAGGAAAGGGAATGTTGATGTCATTTTCTTGGCTGAGTGTGCAAAGGACTCTCTCCCACTTTCTTCAAAAAATGAAAGTATATCTGTTCCCTAAAACCAGTAGATCATAAGACATCTAATCAGGATGTTCTAGGCAGGGAGTGCTTTTCTCATACCAGAGAGTAGGAAAAGAAGGCTACTGAGGTGCTTTAAAATTTTAATCACTTAATAATATTTAATGCTTTAAAACTTGCATCACTTAATAATATTTGCCATAAAAATCTCATTTCAAAATGGATTCAGATTTTGTATTTCAGCCTTCTTTCCAAGATATGCAAAGAAATAGCTTTCTGTGAGTTTCTTTTTTCATATGGTCTTGGTCCCCCTAGATTTTAAATCACTCTTGCTGTTCTGTGCTGTGGCTTTTAGAACTCACTGAACTCTGAAGAGCTGCTGCTTTCTTCTCATAAGCAGAGGTGAACAGATACTTTGTTTAACGGGTCCCAAAACCCTTCACATTCTTCAATAAACTGAAAGACACCGGATAGGAAGATTTCCAAGAAAATAAGTGGAAATACGTAGAATGACTAGAGCAAAAAATTTGAGGAAATATAGCTGCAAATCCCTTTCACTTAGAGATATCAGGCTAGTAGGCAGCTTGGATACAGCCACCTCGTTTTGGAGAATAAAGCCACCCCGCTATCCAGATTAATTAAATGGGATCACTGCACAGCAGAATTGAGTTTATAGAGTGAAACTGCTGGTGCTGAAGTCCCTACATTGACATACACCTGTGCCAGTAAAACACAAGTATCTTTCACATAACCATAAACCAGAATTGTTCCAATCTGGTAGCAGGTGTGGTACATCATTAGTGACTGGCTGATTAAATGAATTCCTGAGTGCTCCTTCTCAGTTAATCTCATATGGAAAGAATTAATTCATTAGTTCTGAGACCATGCCTGGTGTGAACCAAAACAGTTAAATCAGGAGTGAGAACTGTACACTACCAAAAGTTATTGTAGGGGAGCCATAAAAGAGTCTAATATGGCATATACAAATAATTTTGTGCCCTTTTGTCGTAGTGCTGGAGAACAGTCCTGGGAACATTTTGTTTAGTAATCCATGTAGCAGACATATACTTGCAGACTGAAAAAAAAGAGTTTCTTAGCTTAAATCTTGTGGGTTTTTCAAAAAGACTCTCATGTTCTCCTACCCAGCTTTTTTGGTTGTCCATTAAAATTTCTGTTAAATTAAAATTGGAATGAAAGCAAATCTAACATCAAAGCTCACAGAGCTAGGTGAATCCATATTCTGTTAAAGATTAGTATATTGCTTTCTCCATACTCAGGAAATGTAAAGTACAATAGAAGCCATTAGTGAATCTTTTTAAAAACAGATTATGCAGCCAAACCTTTGTTCTTGACTATTGACAAAAAAACCCCAAACAACGTGATCCTGATGCACTTTTATGTTTCTTTCCAGTACAGTTAGAGGGATAGGCAGAGAACAGGATCAATAAGAAATTAGTGTTTCAATCATTAACAGGATATTAGTTACCTTATGGCATTCATTAAATGTGTCTGTGAGCTGGGATTCCTGTAATTAGAGATTGCAGCCTATAAATATAATGAATATGTGCTGCTTTAAAGTGCTAATGGGATGGTCATGGGAAAGAAATCAATGCATTATCACCTCAATTTAGACTCAGAGCCCAATACCTACAATGAGAGGACAAAGTCTATGTGCATGGGCTGACTGATGCTTTAGCTTGAAATGGTTTGAGGCAGAGCAAGCCTGCTGAAGAGTCAGAAGATGTTTTAAAAGACTATCTCAGAAAAGCATACCAAAGAAAACATCCAAAAGGCTGTCATTGTCCTCTCGTAACCCTGAAATGTTGCAGAAATGGAAGATACAACGTCTTTATTTTTCTGGTTTTTGGTTTGTGGACATTGTTTTGTTTTTTTGGGGTTTTTTTTTTTTTTTTTTTGTATTAGAGCTGAAATAAACAAAAGATTGCTAATGTAATATTTTCTTTTGTTCAAATTCAGTGCTGAGTACAAGCGGAGGACTAAGTACATACAGAAAAGCTTGAATCCTGAGTGGAATCAGACAGTCATTTATAAAAATATCTCCATGGAGCAGGTGCGTGTCTGGTGGTGCTCTTCAGTGCTTTTTGCTGCTTTATTATTGGCATGGTCTGCAGTGCTCACAGTGAAGGGAGCAGTGCTACTGGCAATTCTGTGAGCCCCTGTAAAATCTTGCCAGATTTAGGAAAAATTCAGAATTCTTTCCTTGCCTCTGATAGATCTTACTATGGCAATACTCTTTTCTTGCCCTTCTACTCATAAAAATGGTAATTTGTGGGGGTTACACTCATAATCATAAGTACAGACATGACAATTTAAAAAATTATAATGGAATAAATTGATGAGGGAATAAATTAAGACATAAATTTCTGAAGTAGATGCAGAAATCAGAATCACTCTTTGTTCCAAAAGCCATGCAAGCTCACACAAAGCACAGTTTCTAACACTTTTTTATTAAAAAATATTTTTAAAATGTAGAGATACTTTTTTGTATTTATCAGCAATTTATATCAGTACCTTGAGATAAGAAACACGTGAAAAAAAGTAGAAGATATTTGATTTCCTTGTCATAGAAAGATTTAACTCACATCTGGGAAGGATGTCTGCGGAGTCTTCTCTGTTTCTTGGTGGCTTCCTAACTCCAACTGTGCTTCTGAAGCACTATGAGGCAACTGAGTCCTCTACTCCTCCATCTATCCTCATAAAGGGTTTTTTACCAACTTGAAAAAGATATAATGGGCAAAATAATGATCAGTTCATTTTTTTTAGTTATGAAGTATGTTTTATAGAGTACTGGATTTGCGTTCAGTCCTGAGTCGTTTTGCCTTTCTTATTGTTTTGTTCTTGATACTTTCAACTTCACTTTACAATGCCATTTAATCTTTCAGTACTTTTTAAAAGCCTAGAATAACCAGGCTCTTTAGTGAATAGATTTCCCAATGCTTTTAATATACTTCTCCATCACAACCCCAAGACCTCAATATAATCTTCCCAATTTAAAATATCATTATTCTTTTTTCTTGTTCATTGAGAGGAGCTAAGATGAGATACTAATTAAGATACTAATTTTTGCATGGAACAAAACCCTTCCCACAGAGAGATTTGCATGGTTGCTCATGCAATCTTCACATCTGGACTTGATAAACAGTAGCTCAGATTTACTTCAGAGGTGTCCCGCTGTAGGTAGTGGTTTGATGGGGTTTTCTCACTGCTTCCTGTAGGCTTTTATAAATGGTAGCGCATTGACAATTAAAGCATCCAAAAAAAACAAGCTGATGTTTGCCTATCTGCAATATAAACCCTAGGTCTTCTTGGTTTGGCAACAGGGTTTTGTAAGTCTTTACAATATTTCCAAACAGCTTTTCATCTAAGAAAGATTCTTCACTTTTCTTAATTTGCTGGGGGTTCTGCTGTGGCATTTCACAGAGCTGTTATTAGAGTGCTGAGATGTTGTACATTCAATGGCTATTTGGTGCTTTGAAAACGGATAATGATGTTAATCTAGGATTTCTTGGACAGTGATTTTAATGCCAAAAAAACTCCTTATATCTTTGATGTCAGCTTTTTGACCATTATTTGATGAAATTTGCAGTTAGTTTGCATGTTGAATTCTTTGCACTTTTGCTTTCTCTTTGAAAATCTCCTCCTTTTGCCTTCCTCTGAGACTGTTATGCAGTGTTTATGATTTTAAGTAAACTTCATTTGAGCTCCACATATCTTCTATATTTTGGTGTCTTGTCACACAGAATTGTGCGCAGAGAATACTGTTTCCTTCCATCCCTTTCCATGGCTTCTACCTACTGCTAAGATATTGGGGTGTGTGACTTTTCTCCTATAAAATTCCATGCCCTGTCTTAGAGAATATACAGTGAAGCACATTTCTAAATCACAAATATTTCAGTGCTGATGATAAGTACCCTTTATAGTCTGAAGAACTCTCACCACGTAAGAGACCATCATTTGTACTCATAACCCTCAAAAATATATATTTCAAAATAGTTAGGAATGTAAATAGAAATACAAGACAATAATTGTATTAGACTGAGAATGAGCATTCTGTTCACCAAACAACCAAAACTGCATCACACACTGTTACAGAGTTAGCAGTCACATTCAAACATAAATTCATGAATTTTTATAAATAGTATTTCTTCAAAGAAATATTTCCTTTCCCTCCATGCTTTTTTCTCTCTATCAAATCATGTGTTGCTTGCTGACAGCAAATAAGTATTATTAAATATTTCCTAATATAGTTCTTTTAACGTCACTGTCTAGACTTTAGCTGGTGGTACAATTTTTCATTTTCCTTTTCTCTTTCATAAACTAGCTGAAATTCAAGTGAAAATAATTATGGGAAATAGATCACTCTTTGAAATTAAACAGACTTTTTCAAGGTTGCAATGATTTGTTTTATCACATTTATAGCAAATTTTACTTTGACAGTTGGAGAAAAAATAAATTAAACTGTGAATATTTAGTAATTTAAGGTTTTTGTTAAGTAATAGAATGGAAATAATTACAATTTGAGAGGAAGGCTGAGTACACAGATTACAAATGTTGTGCAGTAATTGCTAATTCTAGTCCAATACCTACTCAAGAGCATGAAAGGAAGCATTAGAGTAATTTAAGGAGAAGATGGTAAAAGATGGAAGTTCTCTTGCTGGTGAGGACATTGGTATAATGTATGACCACACTGAAAGGTGTGGCTTTCTTTGCCTCAATTTCTTGCTTGCCAGAAAGCAAATAAAAGCATTTCCTTATATGAAAAAATTCCACAAAGCAAATGGTTTTGCTGTAAGTTATGTCTGTAATTTGAAAGTAATATATTTAGAAAGAGTAATATTTTCAACATCCTTGAGTGATATGGAAGCCTATGTCTTATTTCCCAAAGTAAGGAAATCTTTCATATGAATCAGTAAGGTGTTGGTATTTAAATCTTACTTAATATTTGGGACAAAAGAAAGTTAAGTTCCTAAGTGACCTATAAAAGGTCTTTTTGTCCTCCCATGTACTAAAATACAACAATATAGAGAAGAGAACAATAAATTAAATATGAATGTAAACAAAAATAACTGCAATAGATTACCTGATGCGCCACATTAATTTCGACTCACCAAACTTCCTGACTGAAATTACAATATTTTGTGTTATTTCTGTAGTAATTATAGTAACATGCTTTTACTATAAAGGAAAAACAAGCTGCATTAAAATTATTTCTTTCCTAATGCAAATCCTTGTATAAAATTTTCAAGGAATATGTGTTAAATATTTTAAGTAGTGCATATTTAGCTACACAGGGAAAAACCATCCATAAAAACACCCAGACATTTAAAACAAGAAATAAGCACTTCTGTACCTGTGGTGTTGGTTATGTGACAGTTATACCTTCCATAAGAGACAATATTTTTCACACTGGCTTTTTCTGCGTAATCCTTCATTTTCTTTAAAATATGACAGTCCACGGAAGCCTAAAGCTAACTGGAGTTCACATGCAGTAATGTGCTTCTAGGTGGATTTTTATCTATTTTATTGTGTTGTTAACTTTTTTTTCCCACAAGGCTAAAGCTGAAATCAGTTATTGTTTGGTAACACTTTTTTCAGGATATGCTTGGAACTCAGATGACATTCGGAATATGTGGAAACTGTGTTCCTTCTTTTTGTGACACTTTCTCATTTTCCTGTTGGTACATTTCCCATTTCCAGAAAGCCGTGGTCAGACAGATAGAGGGTTCCTGCTGGCCATTTCACTATTGCTGTCTGTTATATTCCTGATGAGCATCTGAACTTCAGGATTCACAACCAAAAACTGATTGATGTAAGGCAGAACCCTACGTTGCTGTGATGGTATAATGGCTGCTTTTAAAATCAGCAGCCATTGAGTGCTCTTTGCCACCACAGTGCTACATAAATATATCTTCAGAAAAGCAGATTTTCCTCTTCTGTGAAACTCATTTCATGCACTCTGCCCAATAAAGGTCTTCCATGGTTTTTCATTGTCATAATATTTTACAAAAGCTTTGTTAAATTAAAGGTTTAATATAGATTTTACAAAGAATTACAAAGTACTGTACGTTTTCATCACAGTTTTATTATCACACTGTTGCAAAGAAGCTAGCAAAGTATGGCTGCAGTTACTTGAAAATCTTTTCTATTTTCCCCTTTCTACCAAAAATTCTTCAAACCTTAGGGTTTTTTTCCCCATTTCCTGGATCTATACATTCTTCTCTCTGTCCTTGCATGGTCATCAAAAAGAAATCTCCTCTCAAAATAGCAACAACTGTGACAATACATTTCTGAAAAGAATTTGTGCTATCCCTTTTTTAAATGGTAAAATTACATATACTTAATATAGCACCTAGCAGAAAATTGTATCATCCAGGAAGCCAAAAGCATCATGAACCAGTGGGTGCTCAGCTCACTTTTTCAGGTTATTTTTCATGTTGCAGTTTCAATACTGTCTTGGAACAGCAAAGAAAAGGTATTGTATTCAGTCAAGGAAATCAGTTTTAGAAATATTCTGTAAGCACTGTTCAAAAAACAATCTTTTTGTTCAACTTTTTCTTTCATTTTTGCAGGATATTTTTTAAAAGAATGCTTAAGAAGAATATTGCCTAATTATGTAAGAATAAAACAGAGAAAGATTAAAGAATTGCTCTCAAATATTTTTTTTTAAATCTTAGCTTTCAAGTCATGCTGTTGCCTGCTTAAAGAGTACGTTGTTGATGCTAAAAATAGTTCAGTTCCCCCTTGTGTGGGTTTTCCAGGATATGCTGATTTAAATTTTCTTTTCATAGCTATTGGCTTTGCATAGTTGCGCATTTTTTCTAAAGTTGGCTGGGAGCAGAGGATATTCTGAGTACATAATAATGAGATGAAATTATCATTGAAAGGCAATTGCAGGTTATTAGGAACTGTCTTAGTCTGTGTTGCATTAAACCAAGGGGCAGTGGAGGGAAATTGATGAGATCATGGTGCTAATAACACCAACACTGTGGGTTTGATCCTGTACAGACCATCCACTTAAGAGTTGCACTCGATGATCCTTGTGAGTCCCTCCCAACTCAGAATATTCTGTTGTTCTGTAAATAGCCAAGAGTGCTTTCTTTGCAAGTATATGCAATATGTACAGTAATTGGTATAGCTTATCATTCTGAGCAATGACTTGATCCTTTGTTGTCCCTCTATCCCCAGCAGACAATTAATAGAGCAGTGAGTGACAGGTTGCTTGTTAGGATGACGACCTCAACTATCACATTAGAATTCTTCTGACTTCTTTTATTCAAGTATGTGAAGAGTCCTGTTTTCCTCAGTAATACTTGGATTCTTCACTTTTAACTTCTCAGTGTGACTTTGCAGACACCCTACAACCCACAGGATTTTGTCCTCTCTTTCAAGCCACATGAATTTATTACTGCCTTTCCAGCCACCTTATAGCCTTTTGCGCCAGCACACAATATCAGTAATCAATCCTGCCCCTATATGTCCCCAGAGACCACTGGAAAAACACTCAGATCAGTGTTTACGATAAGGTCAACTGCTTTGGTCAACAGTTTCTCTGTCTTGCCCTCTCTTGTTATATAAAAAGACTTACTTTTTTCTTACTGAGGCCTATAGAAGAGTGCTTGACACAGCTATCATGCTTAACAAGATCTGCAGATAATGGATTTTGACAGCTGTCATTAATACCCAACAGTACAACTTGTCCTGCATGCCTGGATCACTTGCAGACTCTCATTGACTACACTGAATTCTGTAGGTATTAAAGCCTGATCTTCACAGATGAGATTGTGTCAATAGGGTGTTTGGTATGATACATTTGAAATTCGCACTCGTATGCACTTCAGGAAAATGTCTGAGTTCACACGACTCAGATCTGATGATGAGAAAAGCTGCAGGAACACAAAAATGGGGCTATAAAAATCAGTTGGCTCTTGCAGTGTACGTACATTCTACCCAAAACAACTTGTGGAAATTCCTAAAATAGGACCAAGCACAAGCCCATTTGTCTTGATAACAAATAGCTCCAAATTACTTTTCTCAGAACAAGGTTGATGTGAGGGGAAAGCTGCCTACCTGTCACTATGAAAAAGGAAACATGGAGGAAATCATCTACAGAAACCACCATAAAGACTTGATCTGAAGTTTATGAGGTTAATTACCCTTTTACTTGAATTGCAGCTGAAAAAGAAAACACTGGAAGTGACTGTCTGGGATTATGATAGATTCTCCTCAAATGACTTCCTCGGTGAAGTGAGTATCTTATTTCTTCCTCTCTACTAGTAATAACTGCAGGCTGGTATTTGGAGACTGTTTTCTTCCAAGGTATGATACATGTGTTAAGTAAAACCTTTTTTACATCCCAGTTTTATTGTTGTCTTCATAACAAATGGTCATGATTCCTTTAATTTAGACATGAAAGATATACCCCTTTTATCTTGATTAACTGGGGGCAAGTTAATTTGGGACCCAACAAAATGTTAATTCACTGAAAATTAATACTTTTTTGAGTGTGAGGTAGTAACAACCTTCACAGTGACTCCAGGGGGAATTCTTGTTATGACTGAAAGCTGTCTGCCTTGATTTTAGCGTAACACAGAGAGGCTGTGGAGGTATTAGTCTTTGTAAATGATTAAAGGATTAAATTCTGCCATCAAGCCATATTTTAACACATGCACAAGTACCTTCAAGTATGAATAATTTAGTCCTGCTGATAAGTCTCATTTTTAACATTCTGAAATAGAAATATCATTACCAAAGTATGACTGAAGGCAAAATCTAATCTTGTAATTACTAATAAATGAGATGAGTGCTCATGGGAAGAAGGCTTTCTCTTTAAAAAACAAATAAACAAACATATGCACATATTATACAGAATTACCAGCAATAACTATGATATATAAATAATTAAAGACATTATTACAAATAAAGATTATAATTAGAAACAGAAGCACAGGAAAATCAATCAGTCATACAGACTGAGAGTATCTGGGCTCACTCTGCATTTGAATTCTGCAAAAAGCCATACAGTTCAGCTCCTGTTCCCCTTTGGGTAACTACTAGACTGAGCAATCAGTGTCACTATTTGAACAATTACTAAAATAAATGTATAGGAAGCTGCTTCATGATTACTTATTTCCTGCATTCTGTGTCCATATTCTTGTTGAGTTGAGCATGTTTGTCCAAATGCAGGGCTTTACTGAATATTTACATCATTGTTTTTTATGACATTTAGAAAAAGGATGCTCCAGCGACCGCTTCTGCATGAAGATTTAAACCTTCCCCCTTTTCAGCCTCTATAGATACTTTTTTATTAATTTTGAAAGCAGTTAGGGAAAAAAGGAACAGAAAAGACTACCCAGGTGTCTCAGCACCAGGATGTCCAGAGGAATCCTGCACCATAACATCATATGTGGGATATCCAAATTGTGCCCCAAAGACTTGCTTGAATAGAGCCAGCAGGACTTGTGTGCCTCAGAAGAAAAGTGGCACATCATGGTCCACATCCATGGAAAGTGAAACCTCTCCTCCTACAAGAGCCCCCAGCCTATACTGCCTATTGGGAACAATCCTCAGCCATGCTGTCTTCCAAGTCATTCTCAAAGCTATGACCAAAAATCACAACAGGGAGCATGCTGAATAGTTCATCTGCTCAGATTAATTATAGGCCAAACCAGAAAGACCAAGACAGGCCATAGACAACCTATGAAACTGAAAGGAAAAAAGGAAAGAAAAAAAGGCTTTTAACCTAGAAACCACCAGTTGTTAGGTGACTTCCCCATCCCTAAATTTGGAGAGGCTTTCTTTAATTCAGGATCTTGTACTAAAGTGACAAAAACATTGTTCCCTGAGGTAATTGCACACTTTATTTGTCTAGCAGTTTTAAAACTTCCCTACCTGATATCAGTTTTAACCCTCTCACTTTAGAGCCAAATGCAAAGCTGTTTTTGACCTTCCTTCATTCAAGACTCTGTGATGAATTTCAGTACTTTACATCCCTTGGCCCTCTCACAACTGCAAGCCTATTAAGGGAGGAAGGGTCCTTATTGGTGCCAATGCTCTTTTTTTAGACTTCTTTCTTTTTTAAAAGAAATTTTACAGAATTCCTGCTGACAATGAAGGGGGCTTAGACCAGATTTCAGCTACAACGTTTGGGAGTTTTTTAGCCACGTTATTTATTTCATTTCCACATTATCAATGCACCTCCTTTTTTTTTCCTCAGTAAAGTTTAGAGGCCTAAATGGTCTGTTGAATTCTATTATTTTAGTGAAATGCAAGAGTAACCCTGATTTTTTTCTTTTTGTCACTGCTTCTACATATGTGGATTTTTTAAAGACTCAAGAAGCATGAGTCTTTAAAATTTATTGATGACCTTAATAAAAACAAATATAGATCTCTTTCCCCCCTTAAAAGCACTCATAAAAGGGAGAAAATTACACTGCTTGATTCTCCTATTAGAATATGCCTGTCCAGAGGCAGAATGGCTGGATGTCTTTTTAATGTCTTTTTAGTGTAGCTGTCAAGCTAGTGCTCACAAGCTTCCCTCTAAACTGCCCAGTCATCTTTGTGTGGAGCTATGCCACAGTCTAAGGACTCAGCTCATAGTCCTTACTGAGGTCCTGGTGAGAAGATATATTAGTTCAGACACATCAATATGCTACTGAATCTGCGTTTGGGGTCACAGCATGCCCAGAGAATCCTGAATCTGTCAGCACACAGCCTTATACCCTTCACTCTTACACTTGACTGCAACGTCTGAGAACTCAACTCTAGTCTCTTCTGCTGTATGCAATCATTAATAGGTCAGATATAGGCCATATATCATACTTTGATTTATTTGTAGGTATTGATCGAGTTATCCAGCATCTCTCAGCTTGACAACACTCCTCGGTGGTATCCTCTTAAAGAACAGAGTGAAAACATTGATCATGGGAAGTCTCACTCTGGACAGAGTAGCCAGCAATCTCCAAAACCATCTGTCATCAAGAGCAGAAGTCATGGAATCTTCCCGGACCCCTCCAAGGGTAGGAATGACTTGGTGCACCTGATATGAAATATTTTCCCAGATGATGGGAAAACCTTTGCTATGTGTAAGTTCTAAAAGAAAAATAAAGGTACTGCTATGAAGTTTATATACATTTTTATTAAAAATCCATTTATCTCTGTGATTAATTAATTGGACACAAGGCTTAAATTGTCTCAATCTTTCCAGACAGCTTACTCAGAAATTGTGTCCTTAAAACAGCAGCTTACAGACCCTACGTTCTTTGCACATCTGCTGTAGATTCTGTGCCCTTTTCATTTTCTTGGTAGTCTTGGGAAAATTCAATACCTATTTAGCTTCCTATTTTTCATGTTCCTTAAATATTCTATGGATTTTTTTCATCTGAAAATGGCACGTTAATATTTTATAGAACAACTCTTATGCTGCAATAATGAATATGCATTTCCAGCCAATAATAATGGACTGTTGCATATCTCCGTTGTATTGGAAATCAGTGGAGCTGATATAGTAGATATACATTGGTGTTTACAAAAGCAGAATTGATCTCAGTGTCTCCTGCTCCAAGAAATTTATCTCTAATTCTTTTTTTTATACTAAGTAGTCAGTGGACAGGTGCTCTCTTAAAACACATCCTATGCCATATGAAAGCAAAAACCATTCCATCTACAATCCAGATGAGAGCCCCAGAGGGACAAGACTCTGCTCCATCTCCTCTCTATTTCTCTGTGTAACATTTTGCCAGGGATTGGTGTCTATATAAGATGTCTGAATTAGAGGTAAGTATAGTAGCTATTGTAAGTTAGGCCATGATTTTCATGGCAGCATTATTCAGGATAAACTGACATTCAATAAATGTTTGGTACTGGTGTAGGTGATGCTGGTAAGCCTTGACTTACTAGAGAATAGAAAGCAGAAAACGCTACGGCATCATTCCACCAGTTTGAGCCAACACAGGAGGTCTAATTCACAGGTGATAAAAAACCAATACTAAATAAATTATTCCCTGGGCCAGGGAACAGTGGGGAAGTAGAAAATGATGCTTCATAAGAGTTTCCTAATCATGATATATCCTGATACTTTAAATGGAATGGCATAGCTTAATCTTTATTCCTTGTTCTTGAATTCAGCTAGAAAGACCAGTCGAGAGAAAGAGAACGAAATTGTTTGTTTTTAATAAATGCAAGAGTTGTGCTTCTTCATTTTCCTGGTAGACATGCAGGTGCCCACCATTGAGAAATCCCACAGCAGTCCAGGGAGCTCCAAATCTTCTTCTGAAGGACATCTCCGCTCTCACGGTCCATCTCGCAGCCAAAGCAAAACCAGTGTCACTCAAACTCACCTTGAAGACGCTGGGGCAGCCATCGCCGCTGCTGAAGCAGCTGTGCAACAGCTTCGCCTTCAACCAAGTAAAAGACGCAAATAAATTCCTCAGCATGGCAGCTTAATGTTCATCTGTTGCCTTTTTCCCTGCTGTCCTTCCCTTTTTGGCTATTTATTTTTTTCTGTTCTTGGCACACTGTGCTCACTCTGTTCAATGTCTTTCTTTGTGTGCCTGTGTGTGAATACATATAATTACAATATACTCTTGTATTTAGAAGTCTTTTATTTATTTATTTATTTTAATTTGTAAAGACTGCAGTGAAACTGGCTGTTTCTCCATCAGTCCCTTCACTCATGGTCCATGATGTTCCATAGTTGTGCATGACTCACAGAGAAGTCCATTGTGTTTTGATGTCACTAAATACCTACCAATGAAATAATCAAAACCTGCAGAGATGCAACTGCCAGCTCTTCAAATTGCACACAAGACTGAGACCACATTAATAACAGGATGTAACTATAAGTGGTAATCATGAAGGACAGTACTATACACACAAAAGAAGATTTGAAGTTAAAGAAACTCTTTTTTAACTGCATGGCTGAGATTTCTATTTTTGAAACATGACTGTAAATATCTATTTTATTTTTTTTTGGAAAGGAAATATAAGGCAACCTTCTTTGTATCTCAGATAAGATTGTGTTAGTGATGAGCAGAACAGAAATACAGCAAAAACATTAAACAAAGTAAGTGCAAAACCATTAAACACACAAAGCCAGTAACAAATTTCGACAATGTTGTCAAGTTAGCAAACTCAAAGGGAGTTGAGAGCTAAGTCAGGTGTCACAGTTCAATTTTTTGAGTAATTTTTTGCCTTGGATTGATTAAAGGTCAAGATAGATTTCATCTGACAACTTCAAATAGGTTTATGAATTAAAACTATTCCATTCAAAAGGATTACTCTCCAGAGCATACTTCAGACCAGTATCTAATTGCTAGCTGAGGGTTTAGCTGATGGCAAATTAAATCTCTCTGACTGTGGAGTCATTGTGTTTGTCTTTAGGATTTGTTGATATGCCATAAACTCACCATGGTATAATGCAAAACTGGGGGAAAATTATTTCCCTTGTCTTCACCATCATTAAAGAAACAGCCAGTTTTAATACTCTTTAATGCTGTGCATGTGGTGTCTCTTTGGTGTTTGAAAACACTACTTAAATACAGAAAAAAAACCACTTCTGTTTGCATGAATAACATTTAAGCTGGTTCCATCTGAGGATACATACTCTGGGTTTCCATTTCACCCACACTGCCACAGCAGCACATAAAAGCGGTCAGTCTAATCATGCCAGGAAGCAGCACAGACACAGCATAGCAGGAGTCCTCCCTATTCAAAGAACTCAGTCTGACAATCTGCCTCCACCAGCCAATGACAACAAAGACCAAAGCCAACTAGCCCTCAGGAAAGTGATGTCTGATGGACCAGTCAAGCCTGAAGGAGGTGAGCAGAAAGACATGGTTAAGAAACCAACTACATCCCAAATACTTCTTGCCATGTCAACTAATTCATTGCGACATTTAATTATTTATTTTACCCCTCCATTAAGTGCTGTAAATGTTAACATGAATCAAGAACTCTGCTTGATTTTTCCACCTATCAGCGCATAAATCTATAATGAAAAACTGTGCTAATAAGCGTTATGAAACAACAAATGTGTGCACTTTCATTCCACTGGAGTACTTAAGACTTCTGTTGAAAAATAGTATAGCTTTGCTCATGTTGTTGCCTAATAAAAAGCATGCATCCAAGCTGGTCTGCTTAAGCATGATTGGACATTTCTTGTACTGTAAAACTGCACATTTTTGTTTCTGAAAATGTAATTGGGACAGTAGCAATTCCTGTTTCCTCTTCCAATGTAGTTATCATGTCAACAGTCATTAGCATAGATAATTTTTCAAACCACCAGTGGAAAGGAAAGGAGTTTCGATCCATGTATAGCTCAATCTCTTGATAATTTTCCTATCGGCATCTTTAAAAATTATTTTCTACTTGTAGGCACCTGTAATACCACATATCACCAATTTATTCCCTCATCACGAATAAAGAGCCAGAATCTCAATCAGTTCAAATTGCCACTGTTCTTTTGATTTCTGGAGCATCTTGTTTCTTTCCATGGAATCTGAGGGATAATCCAAATAAATGTACTGACTGAATTCCCAGATGTTCTCTTGTGCTGTAATCCCTTCCTAAGATCTCAAGATTCATTGAAGGTTTTTCTGTCAACACCATTGCACACATTGGACAATACAAGCTGGCTGAGAGGGCTGCAGGAGAGAAGGAGGGAATGATACTTCAGACAATATACCCTAAAGTCAACAAGTCATTCAGACAACTATTGTGATGTTAAAACAACTAATTACCAGGGCAAAAGTAACAGGTATATTTAAACATTATATTTAGAAATGACAAGATTTTTCTTAGGAGAGCCTTCAGAATTCTTCCATAAATTCATGTATTTACACACGTGTGCATACACACACACACACACACACACACACACACATATACACATTGTCTTACTCTACAGCTCAACTCCAGACCTCAGTTCAGGCATAACCAGGGAATGTCATGGTACAAGCTCAGACATCATGTCTGAAAGCTGCATACTACTCCTGGGGTGTAGACCATTCAAAGCTAAATAACTCTTATGATCTTTTGAGGTGTCATGCCTGTAGAGTTTTATCACAAAGACTCGTAGCCCTATGGTGATGCCTTTTCACATAGACAGGTAATGCAAAACATTTTACTTGTGATATAAGGTTGAATTAAGGTTCAGATACACTTTTATAATGAGGAAATAGTGAGCCTGTTGGCTTCAAGTACCTGTGCCACCAAACTTTTATTCTATCTTCTTTACTTTTAAAATTGCAAAAAGGATGTGTATTGATACGTACTTGGCTCAGCAATATGGGAGTCATCATAGAGAGTTATGGGAATAAGAGTCCACATTATAATAATGAGAATCCACACTAATATATCAAAAAAGTTAGAATTACTATGAAGAGATGTGTTAATTTTGTCCTTTTACTTCTGACAGATAAACACAATGCATGGTCACCTACACAATGTTTGCAAGTATGGTTTCAGACCTGTGAGATGTTTTGGCTTCTCCTTATTGTACCAAAGCTAGTTTGTCCAAATTTATTCATATGAGGTGGGCCAGCAGTTACCATTCTGAGGTTAATGACTCTCATGACTTTCAGCAGGAATAAAAAGCAAGATGATTTCACTTCCACAGTTCTGTGGAAGATGAAAGTAAAATGAGATGAGTCTATGACCTCTAATGGAAAAAAAAACCTAAACATACTCAAAACAGCTTTTAACTTAAGGGCTTCTTTCTGGAATGAAGAGATGATAAAGGAAGGAGACGTTTCCCCGGCATTTTAAAAATCCTAAAAATTGAGACTATTGTGAACAATGAATATTAGAGCATCATCAGTTTCCAAGTCCATTCCTAAAGAGATGATGCATGCTTGTGGTACCCACCTCCATTTCTTATTGTTACCAAGCAAAAGAACCCATCAGGAATTGGTTTTAGTAACTTGAAAAGTCATCTTGGCAAGTTAGTTTTTGTCACTAAGTCTCAAAGCCCTTTACTAAGGAAGCCAATACAGATAATCCACAACATTATGTTTTTACCATGGCTATTTCTCTGTGCATTTATTAAAGAACAGCACCTTTTAGAGGAGCTGTTTGGGTTTTTTTCAGCCCAAGCACACAATGGTGATAGAAATGATTCTATGCTGTGAAGTCCTTCTGTGCCTAAGATGACCCTCAGAAAGAGTGCCCTCCTTTAATCTACTCTCTCAATAGCTTTTTTCTCTTGAATTGAATTGGCTCTTGAAAAAACAACAAACCGAACAAGACAGGAACCCTAAGTCATTCTCAGAATGTCTTAAAGAAATCCTTCTCTACTTCTGATTTCTAGGATCTTTTCTATTGGATGTATTTTGTCAGGTATTAGTTATGTGTCAGTTGAGAAGTAACAAGGAAATCATAAACAAAACCAGCACCTATAGTATAAATAGCATATTTTGTGAATGCAAAGGTCTTTCATCAGGTTTTTATTGAACTGAACTCTTTCTGTATTCCTTTCAAAGAGTAAAAAATGTATTTTAATCAACCTGCTTTAAAATTAAGGTGAAGATGCAACAAAAAACTATTGGTTTTTGTTCAGAACCTTTGTAAAATCCAACATTCAGCTACAGCAGTTAATTAAAAATAAACCCTGAAGTGTAATTTTGTCATCGCCCGTGAGAGATAAGAGTGTGATCTGCAGAGAAACCAATTGCATACTACACATTCCCATCACATCCCTCAGAAAGGAACAATAACATTTCAGAGCCAACTCTTTGAAGCCAGAAGTTGCGAGGGATCCAAGTCAGAGGAAGAGAGCAGTGCTTAGGCTTGAGTTAATTTGATTTAGGTTTTGTGCAATATATGAATCATTACACATTCACATAAAATTAAACACATTCCTTTCAACATAAATCTGTGTATTAGAGTTTATCCACCAGTTGAGTCAGTTTTAGACACAGTGTGAATCAGTCCACCACCTTTTCAGTCAGTAATTTATCCTACAGAAGGATCTTCTCATTATATGGAATTTTGTTGGTAGGTCACTTATGTTTAAAATATAATAAATTATTTTAGAGTTCTTCAGATACTTGAAAAGTTGGAGATGTTCCAATGATTATCGCCAGTTCTCTGGATATATGAATATAAAAGAGTAGGTGTATTTGCAATATAATTTTTACTGATTTTCTACAAAAAGTCTCTTCAAACCTAGTTTATAGTTTTAAAGGAACAAACAACATGCTTTAGTTTTAATACCTTCCAATAAAGTGAATAAGAAAGACAAGGAATGGAAAAAGACTTCAGCATCTGTGTTAAGCAGAAAGGTGCACCACCTCTGCCTCGCTAGAATAGAAATTGTAGCTTTCAGGGAAATAAGTTCAGAGCAAAAAAATAAAAAGATACTGTTCATCATGTAGTCATGGTTTATCTACATAACTGCTCATTTTTAATTGATATAGTTTTATAGGGACCTATGCTCTCTACGTGGATGTAGCTTAATGTATAATATTTGATGGGCTTGTCCCTATTTACAGAGAAAAACATGCCAGTTTTTCCCTGAAAAGGACACTGATTGTACAATGAAAAACCAATTCCTTTACTACATTAGAATATCCAAAACAACAACATTATTTTGTGACCTAATAAGAAAAATTCTAAAAATTTATTTTGATTCTTCCTAGGATCTTTGAAGAACAGTAAATTAATATTTAAGTAATAAATAGCTCACTAAGTGAATTTAAGTCTCAACATCATTGTAGCCCTCTACATTTTTTATTCTTTCCAACAGACACACATAAAAGAGAAGCTACATGTCAATATGCTATTGCTTGTGTATCATGTTGATGGCTGCCATATGCAACTCCTCTTCTATTTGGCTCACATTAAACCAAACAAACAAACAAGCAACCTGCCAAGATAAAAACACTGCTATACTCCTGACCTGAATTAGTTAGCATAGATCATATTAAAGATCTAGAGAAATTGTCATGTGTTTCAGTTAAAGATCCAAACATACCTGTTAATTTAAGGTAATTCCAACATAATAATTCTACAGCAATTTCTGTCTATTTTTCAATAATGGATAGGTTTTTTCAAGCTCAAACCTCTAGCAATTTAAAATCACATTTCCTTAAAACCTCCTCTAACACATATATGTTGTATTATTTATTTTTGTCCCTGAAAATGGCAGGGGAAGGGGGGGCAGGGGGAGGAGGAGGGGGGAAAATGCAGTACCACAGGATCTCACAGAGAACGTTTTGTCTTTTATGTTACACATCTTCCATCATGACACAACAGCTTTTCTGGGATATCCTAAGATGAAACTATGTTCCAAACAGTTGTACATCAAGTGATTTAGTACTGATCAAGGGAGATCTACTCTCAGAGCTGATACTGTTATCTAGAATACCTACAATAGCAAGACTGTACATCACCGTTTTCAGAATTGACCTCAATTAAGCCTATCAATTTAAATGTCTTAAAGAATGCCTGTTTAAATAACTTTAGTTTAAAAGGCAGCACACCTGCTTATAACTGCCTTGAACCTACAACTTTGACAAAAATTCACTTAAGAGTCAGCATAACACGTTAAAGCTACACAGAAATGTGATGTGATGCATGCCTCAAGACATTATCATCACTGTAGAACCCATGACACAGGTCTGAGCCAGCACTGTGTAATTTCTAGCCACTTAGCTGCAAGAAATTAAAATTGACATGAGTTTTCCTTATCACTAAGTTCTATTTGCTGGCTTTAGCAACAATGGAGTGAAAGGAAATTGATTCCTAGGTTTTATAAATCTTCTGAATTGGATGTGATTGTGGTTTCAAACACCTGCTTATTTGCTATCACTCTTGGTTTATATCCATTTTCACACATTTAATAGCCGATGCCATGTTTTAATTTCCTACATTATTTTAGGATATTCCCTTCACACTTAAATAATTTACAGCCCAAAGCTGCTTAATGACTCATGTCACTAGTTTCTTAATTTCCAAGTTAAATGGGCTTTCATGTTGCTACAAATAACCCATTTCCAAGGATCATTATCAAAACAAGAACAGTTCGTCCCCACTCTCTGCAGATAGCAGTAATCTGAGGCTGTCTTTTCAGCCTTGTTTCAATCTAATAGCTGGCCCATTTTGCTTTGGCTATTCTTGCTATTTACTCTTCCACCATTTTAAGCTGACATATAATTTCAGGAAATTGCTCAGATTCTTCATTTGATAACTCTTATTTCAAAAGTCTTATTTCAAAATTCTGTAGGGTAGACTAACCCTACAGAGTGCATGAAAAATTATTTCATCAGAATTGCTTTGAGGGTTAAAGAAATACTTCAGAATAGTTTAAGAAGTGTGGGTTTTTTCTGTTACTCAGATCAAACAGTAAATTTCTCTGTAAAGGGTTGTGTTGAAATTTCACAAAATATCCCTGCTCAGTGTGTGGTCAAATCTGTGTCTAATATACAGATGTGGCTGAAATGGGTGAGACCATGGCTTAAAGTCCTGTTCAGTATGAGGCAGCCTTAGGAAAATAAACTATCTGAGCTGACCTGAGGTAGATGTGTTTGATCACCAGTTGTTTCTGCATCCCCATTCTGTTGCCAGTTCACAAAGGATGCAACAAGCGGTCCCAACAACAGTTTTACCCTGCAGAGCCCTACAGAGCAAGCTGGAGCAGCCCTTGCTTTTAGTGCTAGGAAACACTTCATAAAAACCAGGGAAACTGGCATTTGGGGCAGTTTGAGGTTAGAGCACTTGAAACACTAGAGAGTGTTTCAAGTGAAAGGCTACTGAGAGTGAAGGGTAGCCAAGCTTCTGCCAAAAGACACTGTGTATGAGATGCCCAGTCTGTTGGTCATCAGAAAATTACCCACAGCAGATTGGTGTTTTCACCTTCTCCCATGGGCTTGCATCTCTTTTAGAAAATTCAGCATGATGCTTTCAGCCTTTTTTGTCACCCAGATTTTCTCAGAAGACTGACACTTCTAAAGAACAATTTTTTTCAAGTAATTAGAGGCCAATTCTGGAAACGTAATCCTGAGTCCATACTTGAAGGTGTTTTTCCCTCCTCCTGTTTAGTTCACAAACAGAACCATCATTCCCAATGTGTTTTGACAGTGTATTTCTGCTTCTAGATGGAAACTGGAAAAGGGGAACATCTACAATATATTCACCAGGAGAAAGTGCTTGTTGAGTCTGTTCTTTTCTCCATATGAACCATAGAACTGCATAGTCCACTTTTTCAAATTTATGTCTTAAAAAAAAGTCCATTCACTGTAAAAGAATGGCTGGAGTGGCTGAGAATCCTGGATTGTTTCCATTTTGCTGCTGACTGATTTAGCAGTTCCTGGTTGTAGGTCTTGTGTGAATGATATATCTTCCTTATATTAGGTTTTAAAAAAGCTTCTCTGTTGTCTGTTGAAAACAGACTTTTCCAAAAGATAAAGTGAAATCATATGCCTTCCATGCTTTCCTCTCTTATTGATTTTAATATGATATTTTCTTCATATTAAGATGTGACTTACATGTTTTCCTTGGTTCTAAAAGTTTATTTTCTAACTGGGTCCATAAGCCAAAGCATAAGAAAGAGCACATTTTTGCCATACTAACAATAGTTTTAAAAAATAGATATAAAAAGATGGCCCTAAAAAGTGGGTGCTAACCTTCATTTTCTTGAAACAACAATTTTCCAAGAAGGCATAAGGGAATACATGTTCAAACATCATCCTGTTGAATTTTTTTCTTCTTCCTGTAAACAGTACAGAGTACAAATGGCATCTATCTAACCATTATAATTTTTTCTTGGGAAACCCTGGTCCCACACCAGGTATAACATTATCATCCACTTTCTTGGAATCTGAAATAATTACTGTAAGCAGTTGAGAACTTTTCCAACCCATTTATATATTATTTACTAGAATGGTTGAACAGAAATGTTTGCTCATGCCAGAGCCTGTAAAACAGGCAGTTTAACAGAATCACTCAGAGGCAGCATGAACACCACATTTCAAACTACTAAATGTGACATATGTACCCATTAACACCCATTCCAAGTAGAGAACATTTCATCTCATCAAGGGAACTACCAGCTAAAATAGGATTAACAGATGAAAATGAAATCAAACCACAACAATAGCTTTGTGTAATAGGGAAATCTGTGCCCTATTTCAGAGAAAGCAGCTCATATTAGAATTTTAAATTTTCACTTCCTATTTCTATTCTTCATAGTTTGATGGCTGGGCAGCCCAGACATCATTGATACTGCAGTCCTTAAAAAGTGCCAAGCACCTGATAAATTGTGCAAAGAGTTTACAGAAAAAGGGCTGGAGGGGGTGAAGGGATATTTGCTTTCTCCCAGAGACAGGCCAAATGAAGGTGGGTAATGACCTTCAGCTGAGCTTTGTCTTGTCCATCTGCTGAGGCCTGAGGAGCCTTTTCTCTAAAAATGTAAGGCTTTAAGAATCATACATAATTGATAGCAAGACCTTGCCTACAAGTATTTTAAAAGTTTTCTAAGCTTTCTAGGAGTTTCTAAAAGTTGCTTAATGGGTTGGTTGGGTTCTTTTTTTTCTTTTTTGGGGGGGGGGGGGGTGGGGAATGGGAGGGTGGGTTGCTTAAGATCCAGGAAATAATTTAATAATTTGAGAAAACAAAGGGCAAGGAAGCAATGAAACATAGCTCTTCCATACTCTGGATACGGAAAATTACAATGATGGAAATTGCCTTCACCTGAGTTCCTATTCAGATACACATTGTAGATTTCAGTAAAGCAAGACTACACTTGTGTAATACCAGATGAGAATATCCAGTCTTTGGACCCAAGTGAGTCCATACAAAACTGTTCCAATTCTACAGACCAAAGCACCTCTTGCCAGAACTCTGATGTCAAAACCTGGGGACGAAAGCATTTTCTAGCATAGGGACCTGTAAGCAGAAGCTCTGTAACTCAGAATTAACCCGCCCTAATACCATAATTAAAAGTAAAATTAAAACAAAATATAATGAAATAGTTTCTTGTCCTTATGTGAATATGAACCCAACTGACCAAGCAAGGTGGAAATTGTTCTGACACTTTCAGGACTTCACAGACCATATGTAGACTGGTAAGACTAGAGGAGCATCACAGTGAACTCTGACTTTCTTGTTAAAGTTTCTAAGACAATGTTTGCATGTATTCCAAGAAAAAGGGCAAGACTGCAAGAGACTGTGCAGACCAGTTGCTTGAACATACGAGCATAGAAAAAGTTCTATCTTTCCACATAGAGTAGAAATATAGCCACAGTTATACTAACTCTCAGGGAAAATATCGTCTGGCAGCAAACATTGCCACATCACCAGAACTTCCAAGTTTCCTACATAACCAGCAGAAACTTAGAGGTCTGGATGTATCTGTAAAAATACAGACATGTAGAAAATGTGGGTGTCTCACAAGTTATGAGATGATCTCTGTATCCAGATTCTGAATTTGTCACGAAACCAGCTGTAAATCTATTTGTGGATTTCATTTCGTGTCACAAACTGACACTGTGGTTCATTACTTTCATAGAGCAGACAGGAAAAAAAATAATAACATTAAACTTTAGAATTTTCAAAATCCAGTCGTGAATCTAAACTTGGATCCATTGTAACAATTCACCAAGTGATCTTATGGAAAAAAACATCAATATGGAAAATGATGTGAATTAGTGAAAACAGTAGAAAAACTAAAAATACAGCATACTGAATGTGTAATCAGGATACAGCTGTTTCAAAAGAAACAGCTATGGGTTGATTATAAATAGATGAATCCATTTCCAAAAGCTTAACTCAAATTTTCTGGATTGAACTAAATTCTAGGTTCTTACTGGTTTTAGAAATTCACCAGTAAAGATACAAGAAATTACTTCAGACACTATCTTTTACAGCAAAGTCAATAAAAACAAAGCCCAGATATGAAAGATCCGTTCAGGCCACATATGTTATGGTGGAGATATATGCTACACTAAGCAATATCCTGCCTAAGGGAAGGACTGAAGATGTTTTTCTATGCTGGCACAATACTGTGTTGGCTTCTGTGGGTTTTGCAGATCTGTTGATCTCCCATTTGTACTCACCTGTGAGGCATTTTTCACACCATGGCAAAAAAAAGAAAAAAAAAGCCAACAAAACAACCCAACCTAAAGGAACCCTCAGAATTCCAAACAGAAAACACTGAGAGACATACAGGTCATGTAAGCATGATGAGAACTGAGGCTATGAATTAGTTTGGGACAGACATGAGAGACACAATTCAGGCTGTTGAATACAGGTCAACTAGCAATAATACCCTATAATGGAGAGATAGACCTCTCATCTCTGAAATCTCACTCTTGCCCAGCGTTTCTCAGCAGCATTTTGCTGACATGTCAGCACAGGCATAGGAATTCACTCACAGTACCACCAGCTGAAAGGGATAGAACCACCACTGCACACAGACACCCCAGATGGCTGTCTCTGGAAAAACATGGGTGTCTTTCCTCCAGGTGAGATACTGAGAGTATCTGCTAATAACATTATGACTTTAAAATTTATTTACATCCAAGAAGGCAGCCTATGATTGTTGTATAAAATAATGGTATAGAGTTAAAGAATAATTTGATCTGAAAACAACGTAGACTGACAGATTACACTTCTGGCTGTGGGCAATAGTGGAACAAAGGAGACTAATAGAGTTGTAAAGATTAAAAAATTATGTGACAGTTTGGTTTACCAGTGAAGAATCACTTGGGAGAGTAAGAGGTCTGTCTTAGCTCAAAATTTGCCCAAGGACTGATGATACAAGAATTGCTTTGTTCATTGCTTCTAGTTCAAATTACTCACCTGCTTTTTCATTATGTTTGAGGAGTTACACTCAGCTTCCTGGTCCCATGTCAGGCAGCATGCAACAGTCTTCACTAAAAATATTATTCAGTTAGTCATGCATAAAAAATATTGATTGCCACTTTAAAGTAAGACACTGTTGGGGCTCTGGCTCTTATTAAATTTCCAGTTAGATACTTGACTAATTTATTTTTTAAGGAAGAATCACTTTTAACTGCCTACGTAGAAGTTTCACTGTTCAGCAAAATAACATAAAACCTCATTAAGTCTTCACAAAAAAATAACTTTGCAAAACAATATTTTCTAGCTTCAGTGTATACACTCAGTAGGTTGAAGTAGATGGAACATGACAACAGCAGATGTATTCAAGGACATTTAGCAAGAAAATCCCCAAATCTGTATTAATATCCCCAGACAATTGTGTTATTCAATATGAGAATAGTTACTCTATTGTTCCTGTATTAATTGCTATGTGTAATTTCACCGTGTCCTTTTTCGTTTATATTTCTCAACTTGCTAAATGCCAAATACTGGATGATTTGTTCATGTAGTGCAGTAATGTCCAAAACACAAAATAAGGCAACCTGAAGTGAAACTAACGTATGCTCTACTAACACCAAATGGTCTTAAATTAGATTAAGGCATCTCCCATCAAAATATGTTCATTAAAATTCTATGCATGTAGTAAGAGAGATCCAGCTGGGTAGGAGCAGTTGAGAAATATAATGCATAGCTGTGTTATGTCTGAAGAGGGGTGGGGATCTATTCTCTGTGACCATAGATTGTGTGCTTACACATCTGTGCAAACTCCTCAAAATCACCAAATGCAAAGAACATTTCACAAGGAATGTGAGGAAGGCCCACTGGGGCTTTCATTTTTACAAGATTATCATATGAAATGTTTCAGATGAATAACTGGTTTTCTGTCACGTTAATCAGAAAAGCAGTGTTAATCATTCTATCCCTTTTTTTTTTTTTCCCTCAGGCTGTTAATTTGAACTATTAACATGACTGGAGAAAACAATATGGTGGTGTACTATTTGGTTTAGAACACCTTATTCTATATGAAAAAAAAATCTCATCTGCAAAAGATGATAAAGCAGTATTTGAATGTAAAATATAAAAGTGAAAGTGTTTGCAGCATGTGATTTTGATAAATTACATTTTTTCTTAATGTCAGTGGTACAGATATGTTACAAGTGTTTTAGTAACCCACTGTTCCTGCCCTGTACAGCAAGGTCTACTAATCACCGACCTGCAGAAAGTTCTGTCTCCACTGGCTCATCAGCCAGTAGTTTTGGCAGTGGATACAGCATGGATAGCGAAGGCAGCAGCAGTGCCACAGGAGAGAATAATCTGTTTCCCATCCCGAGAATGTAAGGCTTTTCCTTTAATATACTGTATCCTCCATCCACAATTTATAGCACTTTCACTTGTCAGTCATTTTCTGTAGTGTCCTCTGCAGACTTGAGTTATGCAGTAGAAGAGCAGCTAAGTGGGGAGAATTCCCTAGAGTTCATCCTTTTATTCTGCTCTGTTGAACATTGAATTGTTAATAACCAACCAAACCTCTGTCTTAACCTCATGAATTTCTTCTTGTCACACAAGAGATGTGCTAGTCTCAGCCTTTGATGAAAGTGTGTAGAGATGGACTTGACTTATGTTTTAAAAGTACAACTATTGTAGGATTGAGAAAGTTTAGTTTAAGTTTGCAGATTTTCCTCCTTCTATGAAGAGGTGTTCAGTGCGAGTGGAACTCATACTCTGGATATAGCCCAACTTCTCCCAAGTTTTAGGAGTTTCAGTAGAATTTCTCAGTTCTTGTCTGGAAAAAGCTTTTTGGTACAGAGTCCCTGTAGGAATTATCCATCTACTATCAGTGTAATGATCCTTTAAAATTATTTAACTTTCAAAATCTCTTACCCAGTTAAGTACTCCACAGAGAAAAGTTTTGCCAGGATTTTTTCCCCTCAACTCTGTCAGCATGCACTGTCACTTAGCAATTTCATTTATATTCCCTGATAGGAGGAAGTGACTTCTGATCAGGTTAATGATTCTGGCCAAAAAAAAAAATTATAGATTGGTTGTTCTCAAAATATTATTTGGTGGTCATTGTTCATTCATTGTCTGCAAGAGTCATTCAATATTTTTCTCTGGAACAAAAGTTTTTTGCTTTTCCCTTGAAGTGGTGAACTATTAGTCACAAAAGACTTAAGCTTCCTAGAAAAACTTGAAGTAAAAATTCTCTAGAACTGTGATATTTCTGAGTATTTATCATTTTCAAAAATAAAGCCAAATGGTATCTGTCTACAGCTTGTTAGTAACTAAAGGGAAAATAGAGATAAATCTAAGACTTCAACCTCACCTTCAGACTCTAGGAGGATTACGTGAGCTCAGGCTTTAGGGTGCCAATTGTTTGATTTTCATTGGACTTTTCACTCATGTTTCTCTAGGCTAAAAGGGGGAAAAAAAGATGATCTTTAATAGTCTCTGACAACCTCAAAAGAAAAATACGGGGCTGTCATTCCTAGTGAGAAAAGTAAAGATGCCTAAAATCTTTGTGCAGAGAAACACAAGATGGAGCTCTCAACAGAAATTTTCAGCTCAAATATGCCAAATTTGAGTCTAAATAACATAATTTTCTATGTATTGGCTGGCACTGTGACAGTATCTACAGTTACTTGCTATTTGGCTGACAGACTCATTGGTCTCTTAAGCCTGAAATCAGCCCCACTTCCACTGAAAAGCAGGAGGAAGTATCCACAGCTTCAGATTTTCACTTATAGCACTTTGTTTTCATTAATCATATTTAATTAAATAAAATATATCCAGGTCTCTTATTTTTTTTATCCTACACTATTTTTTTTTATTATGGCATTTTAAAGTAAATTATTTATATGCTGATGTTAGACAGAGTCTTTAAAATTACACAGGAAATTTATACAGACAGGACCTGCTTCATTTTTCATGTTAGTCTCCAGGGTTTTACATAGTAATATAATGAAAATGAATAACAAAACAACTGTTTACAATCAGATCATTCATGGAGATGATGTTTAAAATAGATAACTGTTTCCATTTTGAATTCTGTATAAAAAGTCTTAATTATCTGAATATACGTATGATTGAAATATTACTCAAGATTTGCTTTCACACTGGCTTGATAATGACGTCAGGGACTCTGACCTTGTACTGTAATTCAGCACATCTATAAGACAACAGCTCATCACAATTTGGGTGTGAAGTATCAAGTAGGCTAAACATTTTTAGGTATCTTGGCATTTAAAAACCTTTTTGGTTATAAGCTCCCTGTTTAGACTAAGTTTCTGGTCTATGAATAGAAATTGTTGGTTATGCTGAATTTTAAACTCTTTATTTTAATCCAAGTGTTTTTAACCACAGGAACAATTAGTCTTGAAGCAAAAAAAAATAATTAAATAGTGACACCGTGGGAATTGTTTGATGAGGTAACTAATTAGAATACTTGCCAGTATTAAATAGCTATAACTATCAAGGGAAATTAATAATTATATACAGTTACACACATCTGAATATATCTCGTAAAGTCTTTCTATTCTGGATTTTTTTTAAATACTCTTATTATCCAGTTGTAATATCCCTGAAAGCTACTCATGTTCTTATCTCTGATAGAGACCAGATTCTCTATGCTTTTGTCCTGTGTAACCCTTTATAGCAGTACAATGTCTGTAAAATTAAATTTATTTTGAATGCAAAGGTGAAAAGCAATTGAACAATGTATAAGGAATACAACCCTTGGGACAAATAATTCTTGCATCATATTTGTCATGATTTATGAAGCATTACCTACAGAAGAAGAAAATAATAGCTTTCAGTTAAAACTGAATAAAAAATCACTTTAAAAACTGTGATTTTATACTAATTTTTTAGTTCCCTATGAATTTAAACAACTTCAGACATGAAGCTGGCTCACAAATAGCAAAGAACAGTCATGACCCTTTAAGCCCCAAGGAATCACATGCAACTGAAGATAATGCCTTATAGTCTCAATCACAGCATTCGGAGTCCTAAGGGAAAAAGAAAACTAGAAGCACAAATGTTTGAGAATGACTGTAATCATGTCTTAGAGCTTGCAACAAGTATGTTTAAGAATAGCTTGTATTTTACCTAACTTTCATTGCCTAAAAATAGACATCAAGATTCTGATGCAGGTTCTTTCTACATAAAATGCAGGAAAATAGGGAAATCCAGAGCATGGTTTATTTCACTCACTTTAAGATTAATGTAAGTCTTCAGAATTGTTTCTTATGCTAAATCAAAACTGTAAAGTAAAGCAATCATTTAAGAACAACCACAAATATGTCTTACCTTTGAAGTAATGGTGTTGTAGACCAAATATCAATTTTTGTGACTGCTTATTTTATATTTGACTGTTGACTGTAAGAAGATAAAATGAGAAGATATGTAGCCCCAGACTGTTGTGGGGCAGGGAGCAGACAGAACCTGATGGACCCAATCTGTAAGAATGTACAGGCTTAGCAAGATGTGATTGCAGCTGCCTTCAAAAGACAAAAAGATAATATTTTTAAAAGAACCAAGCCTTGTTGGCTTAAGTGTATCATTGTTTTAGCTCCCATCTCTATATGCTTTTATTGATGACAACCACTATATCTTTTAACAGAGGGAAGATGAGCCAGAATGGACAAGAACCAGTAAAGCAGTCGGGAGTGGGAGTAACCGATTCAGAAGGTAAAAAGAAATACAAACAGCTCTACAGTGGTACCCCATGTTTGTAGGAAGGATATGCCTACTTCATTTGCTATGAAAAATTAGTCTATGCTTTCCTTGTATTGTAGAATAAAATCCTGACCTTAATTTTCTCTGGGGCCCTTTACACAGAACACCAATGTAATGAGTCTTCAGTTCAAATGAGAATGGTGTCTTACCTGTTTATTTAAAGTAATTAAATAGTTAGATAACAATGAATAATATATAATAGTATCTGTCTTCTGGTGTTCATTGCTTTTCAAATAAAAAATACAAAGTATGGAGCTGACTCAATACTATTGGATTCAAAGGAAATATCTAATGCCTATCAGGCTTTATTTTTATAACATTTTAGAATATTTACTTCATAAAGCAATTATTAATGTTAGTGTTTACATAAAACATTAATTTTAAATAAAAATATTAGCTGAGCAGGCTTGGCTGCTGCACTTAATGCAGATGCACGATAATGAAGCCTTTATTGGATTGGGAAATCCTGAGAGATTATTTTTGGTCTTAATGTGGTGCTGACAAAGAAGGAGATATTGTAATATTGGAGCTGGAAAGTGCCTGAGAATGACTTTCAAAATTTCGTAGGGAATGTGGCTATCTTTTTTGTGTGTAATGATGGATTTCATTACATGAAAATGAAGAGTGTTTCGTACTGAAGGACACATTATAAAAATTCCATTTCCCTTTACATATAAGGTATGTTCTTTCAAGTGAATGTTTATGTTGACCTCAAATATAAAACTTAATTATCATGAACTTCATTTTATTAAAATAAGACCTTTATCATTTAGATTGATTTTAATGCAGCTTTGAGATATTTGTTAATTTATACATTGAAATTTATACATATAATTGATAAATTGATCTTAAATAAGTTTAAAAAAATCAACATTTTTCAGGTTTCTAGAATCTCTATACATGGGGAAATAATTTCTGTTTCCATATTTGAGGTAAAAGCAGTCTGACATTCCACAGAGTTGAAGAAATCAAATTAGAATTTACAGGTAGATCTGTAAAGCTCTCTTTTCCAAAGCAAGAATCCTTACCTGTGTATATGCATTTTACTAAATATTTCCATATATAGTATTCATCATACAAAAATACTTGATAATCTGCTTTATCAAATATAAAATATTTTGATAATCTGCTTATCAATCTTCAATTTCTCAATAGTATATTTAAGCATTTGAAAAAAATATCTGTTTTTTTAAAAGAGAAATGGTGGGATGAAAATAAGAAGTTGGGAATTTTAATTTTTTTTTGGTCCTGATGAGTTTTATCCAGAATTATAATTCTAAAAAAATATCTTTTCATAATTTTGTTCATCATAAGTTGCCCCTTAGGTTCTGTCTTGGATCTTAAATTTCAGAGCCTAAAAATACAAAATATTTTCATTTCTTATTTGCATTATTAAATAACCCCAAAACCCAAACAAACCTAAACAAAAAAAACCAAACAATACCCAAAACACCTTTTGAAACATTCTGAAAGATGTGTATACAACATTTGGTCACTGAAATTACCTTTCCAAAATAATGTTTCTTCTTGTCTTCAAAACTTGCAAATAACTCAAGAGCTGCAATTCCCTAATTTTCACTTATGATGCAATTCACCTCTGCTACCTTGAGAACTCTAAGTGTTACAACTCCTAGTCTGATAAAATGAGTGGTTCTTGTTGAGGATTTTTTTTGCCATTGAGAAAAGCTGGTGCAGCCAGCCTGGATTTTAGTGTCTGATTTGTAGCTGACTTAGAGGGGAAAGGTCAAAGGATAAATTAAACTAAAAGCTGGAAAACAATTCAAAAGCATTTCAGTTTCAGCATGTAAATATATTTTGGGGAAGTTGTTCAGAATTTAGAGGAACTCAAGATTAACTGAGAATTACTTCAGTATTACAGATTTATTGCGGTATTGTCTTTATAGATGAATAAAAATGAATGAAAATCTTAAAACCATGTCTTTTCTGTAGTTCACTTATCTGTGTTGTGGACCAGATATGCTCTGCAATTAAGTGGAAGTAAATATTCCTTCCCATTTTTCATTAAATGTAGAGAGCTCCCATAGCTGACATTTGTATTCTTATTTGCAAATAATAACTTACTGTTACATTTAAAACCTTTTAATACTGGTACTCTTTTTTTACATTTTCAAATATTCTTGGGGCATAACTTCTGTAAAAAGTACCCAGTGGGTTAGTCTCTTTAAAATGGTGCAGAATCAATTTAGTTGCTTGAACATGCAGATCTGCTGCTACGTGAAATGTTTTAGTCACCCAAGTCATTCACGCAGGCCTGACAAATATGGCAGGGGACTTAGAGGATCTTTAAGACCAGTAGCTGACCAAAGCAAGGTAGGATCTCAAATGTCAATGAAAACTGGTTTCTAGGCGTCTGAACCAAAACTGTAGCAAGAGGGTTTGAGTTCAGCTCACGAGAGTATGACATCAAAATTTAGGCATTTACATAAGAGGAATCATCAGGAAAAAAATGCTCCTTTTGTAATTGTTGGCCCACTTGTGTTAATGTTTTTTGGGAATAGTTTTTATGCTATTAACCTGTATTAGTACAACTACAAGTAAATCCTGGAAAACAGTACTATTTACTTTGCTGACAAAACCAAATGGTCAATATAAACAACTGTGATTATGGCTATGATAATCTTTGTTTCTCTGAATATATCATCTTGTCATATTCTGTATTTTTTTCCTACTCAATAATATAAAAAAAGTCAGAGTTTTGT
Organism: Corvus hawaiiensis; assembly: GCF_020740725.1. Classification (NCBI taxonomy): domain Eukaryota; kingdom Metazoa; phylum Chordata; class Aves; order Passeriformes; family Corvidae; genus Corvus; species Corvus hawaiiensis. Next base: position 70,609,036 of record NC_063216.1, on the reverse strand, counting down.
TCTTGGACACCGTATTAGGTATTTTTATGATATGCATTGTTGCATGCTATCTTACTCTGGGCATTCTGCCCTGGGTGGATGAAATACTTCATCTTCTTAAGCTTCAGCAAATCTTATTATACATATTGTGGTCTTCATTTCATTAAGTTATGCAAGCCAATTTCTGTATTTGTTTCAGAAAGTGCAATATACCTTGTACAAAGATTTCTTATTACATGGTTGGAGTGTTATAGACATTACAAAAAGCCCAATTGCACCTATGTAAGGATTGAAACTAACAATTAAAAGCACGTGATTAATATCTTGATTCAATTGTAGATCATGATTGGTCTATCTGTCCTATGAAGTTGCTCAGCCAGTAGGTTCCAGATGGTATTTTCCACCTACCAACCATTCATCCATTTAAAAAATATATGGGAAAAATGATTTTCATACATTTTAAAAGTGTGACTTTACTGGGTAATCCCAAGAGGCCATTATTTCTAGTAGAAGAGATATATAGATACAAATAGCATACAAATTGTTGTTGAAATGTTGGATCGTCCCCTTTTGAAGACTCTATATGCATGCAAAATATCATTCTTCAATCATTATAAGCACTGAGGTTCATCTCAAACAAAGACTCTTTTAGGAATTTTTCAGGGGGGTTTTGAGGGAATGAGTACTCACCGTGCTTCTGTCATCTTCTGTGGCTGGCCTTATTGTTGTGAGAATTTTCGGTCAGAAAATTCTAATCTTTCTATAGGAAGAGTGTAGTACCTCACCCACATCTTCCAAGAGAGTGGGGCTTTTTACCTTTTTTTTTTTTTTAAATGCCTTCCAGTCCATGAATACCTATGTCCTGAATACCAAAAACATCTCTTCACTGTTCTGCCTTTGTGATCTTTCCAGTGGTCCTTTGAGCCTCATCCTTTGACCATAATAAAACCAAGTTCTCTATGTAAGAAACTATCTGCCTCTACAGATGACTGAACCTGAACAGAAATTTTCAGAGTGTTCTAGTAAAGCCCCAGTAGGTATATTTTCATAGGCCAACAGAAGGAATATATTTGTACTATTTCAAACTCTAACAGTGCACACGTACTTACTGAACTTTTACAAGATGATACAGTAGAGATATGCACTTATTTAGTATAACCTTTAGTGAAGTCTTTCAGGATTTCCTTTTTTTTTTCTTTTTTTCTCATCCTATTAGTTGCCTAAATTACAGATTAAAGAAAAAAAAACCCAAAAAGCAAACAGAATGACAACAAGCCCCAAACATGCTCTGTGATCATATTTTAACAGACAAATTTTACAGTACTGGGGGGTTTATTTAACCTATTCAGTGTAATCTGAGATAAAAAACACCCTTTTTTTCTTAATTTTTGAGCTCTGTGGTTCATCATCCAAACTAAGAAATTCAGTTTTAAAAGTTTAATTTCTTATCTCCATATTTCAATAATTAAGGCAGTCTAATCTTTATTTTTGAGAAAAATATTCAAAATACCACAGAAACCTTAAAACATTCTAGGGAGTCATTCTAATAACATTTTGGAAAGTTGCATGACCTCTGTAAGAGAGTGACTGGGAATCATTTGACTTGTAAGTGTTCCTTTAAAGCTTTCTGAACAGTCCTGGTGAAATTTTCATCCGTCCTCTCTGCACAGAATAGACCCTGGAGCAAATTGTCCTGCAACTGTATCTCACTGTCTCTTGAAGAGGAGTACCCAGAAGCAATAAGTGGATTAGCTCTCTTGAGTCAAATAAGTCATGAAACAGACAGAACAGGCACAGCTAAGTAATGCCACATTCTTCAAAGAAATTAAAACTCAAAAAAAGAATTCATTCTCCTTTTACTTGCTCTTTAACTAGGCTAGAGTAACACTCTTTAAACCACAGGACTCACTGTAGTATGATTGAGAACAGACTAAGGGCTTGCTGAATCTCACACCTTAAAAAATTAGCAATTTGATTTCTTTTAAATCCAAAGGTTGAAAAATCAGAAGTATAATATTAGTCCTTATGAGGATGTTCAGTGAAAAATATCCTAATATTAGACCTTTGACCAGAAAGTTACAAGAGGAGGAAAAAGAAAGATGAAGAAATGTATTGACAGATAATTATGATACAGTTACTGAGATTTGAAAATACTTTTGCATATGCACAAATCTATACTTTGATGTCTGGGTTTTCCAGGCTGAAAATAGGAGGTTTACTGCAGATGAGAAACTTTTTTGCATTAGAACAATCAGAGAGACAGAACACCTCTCCTATGGAGACAGACTAAGAGAGTTGGGGCTGTCCAGACTGGAGCAAAGAAAACTCTGGGGAGACCTTGTTGTGGCCTTGCAATAGATAAAGGGGACTTATAAAAAAGACTAAAACTTTTTACCAGGGCCTACAGTGACAATGGTTTTAAACTGAGAGTAGATTTAGATTGAATATAAGAAAGAATGCTTTACAGTGAGGGTGATGAGGCACTGGATCAGCTTTCCCAGAGAAGTGACGGATGCCCTAACCCTGGTTTAAGGGTTCAAGGACAGGTTGGATGGGGGTTTGAGCAACCTGGTGTAGTGGAAGGTGTCCCTGCCATGGGGTGGGCTTGGAAGTAGATGATCTTTAAAGATCCCTTCCAACCCAAACCATTCTATGACTCTTTGATATGGAAGAGTTGACTATGATTTTTGAAGGGTTCAACACACAAACTGCAACTATGCCTGCTCAGTGTGAGTGGTGTTCTGGGAACTGCTGCCCATTCAGGTGTTTGACACTTACAGAAATAAAAACATTTCCCTCCTTCAGCAGTGATTTCTTCTGTACCTTTGATTAGGAGCATCAGGCACCCACATTTCTCACACTTCATCCAGTGTTTTGAACAGATAAGTCAGTAACTCTGTGCCAGGAAAATTCCACTTCCTTTTTAGTTTCTTGCCTTTGGATTGTTTCAACTACTGAAGCAACATCAGAATGTCACATGTATAGTACTGGGTAGCAGGAATCTGAGAACTGTTATTTCCAAGATAAATTGAGAGTATCTTTACATAGCATACAACTGCTCATTCCTATATTTATGTCAGGAAGTGACTGAATAGACAGAGGAACTGTGCCTTTACATGCTGAAGGTTACAGCAAGAGTAATCTTCAATTTACCTACAAATCATAAACTAGCACGTATTTGTTTTTCTTAAATTTAGTTAAACTGAACTGGACTGAAAATTTTTATCTTCTGTAATATGATTCCTGACTCCTAGCAGTATAACTAACAGTATACCTAACAGTATATAGATCAGCAATAAATGACCAAGTCAGAAGCAGTCACTTTCACCACAGCAGAGAATAGTTCCATGTTTCTGGACCAAGGCTTGATCCAATTCTTTTTAAGGCCTTTTGAGACTGGTATCTCAAAACCACAGGAAGCATCACCTATTTAGGTCAAATACTATCTTTGACATTTTCTGCCTTCCCAATAACTCAAATAATTCAGGATTATTGCACATTTAATCCTAACATCTACTAAAATGTATGAGAACCTGGAAAAAGTCTGGACTTGCAAGTATTTTTCTTGAATCAACAAAGTCTTGTATTGACCAAGTATGAGACTGTTAACTTGATTGTAATGGATATTGATCCATGGATTGAAAGGGAAATACAAACAATCTGAAATGTTGCCAACAGTGACTTGAACAGTGATTGAATTGCATTTTTTGATTTTGGGTTCATGTCATGTACATAGCAAAAGTAATTGCTGTACCTTCTCATTGTCTTTCCTCAAGAGCAATATAAACCTGTTAATCTCTTTTTTTAAATCCATTTTTAGTGGCTGTAATATCTGCTTTTATAGTCCTATTGCTCTTCTGATTTACATGTAGAAGAGGTCTTTTTGTGAAATAAAATATTACTGATTAAAATGTGATCCTTTCCCAGGAAGATATCTAATTGAAAGAAGAAGAATTGCCAAACTTCTCTACTATCTCTATAAATAAAAAGGCTAAAATTCAACCTGACTTTGTTTAAACTGTCTTTAATATAAAATCACAACCTTGATTTCTGCCATTGCCTTCTACCAAGGGTCTGACATCTACTACTTGACAGCATAATTTTAATCAATGCCAACAAAATTTAAAGCAGAAAATACCAGCAAGGGTAATTTCTCACATGAGCAGCTGCTACATTACAGAGGAAAAAAAGGACATAAGGAAATAAGAACACAAGTACTGAAAGCACTTGCAGATAGCCTGTCATATGTTGATTTTAAGAATTGAAAAGACCAGATATACTCTTCTGTCACAGAGGATCCCTAACAATAAATCAGGCCTTTGCACTGACAGTAGTCCTTATCCTCCCTCTTTTTAAAAAAGAAGTCTATATTTTATACATGCTCCCTTAAGCTAGGAATAGCCTTGCTACTAATGCCTAAAACCCACACTGAAAAAAGTGAGTCAAGATAAACAACAGCAGCCTCATAAACATAAGCATTATCAGCTTCCTCTCTAAAGTCTAAGTATGTTTTAGCTATCCTCAATTGGTCCCACATTCTAATTTCCCACCTGGCTTTCCAGTAATAATTGGAGCAATTAGTTCTGCCTTCCTGAGGTATTTGCCAATATAATCCAGCTGGTCTTCCTAAAAAGAAGCAAGAAGAATTTAAATAAAAATAAAGATTGCAGCCAGAGATAAAAAATAGAGGGATAAAAAGGACAAGTTCTGTGTTCTTGTATCCACATCACAAACAACATTGATTTACAGTGTTACAAATCAGCCTATTCCTGAATTGTCACTATAAAGTGTCATCAAGAGAGAAGTAAATAATCCAGGGAGACTGTGATTAAGTAGTAGCTAGCCTACAGTTGCTGCAGTTCTGAGTTCTGTATGAACTTTGACTAAAAGGGTATTAGCTCTTAAATTATGTCTCAAGATAATTCTAAAAAAAGCCTGATTTTTTTCCAGTTTTATTTCTAAACATTCTGCTTTTCCCATGGGATCTGTTGAAATTTTAAAAAAATTACTAAGATGACAAAACAAGGAAAAAGCTAAAAAGCATAAATATTTCTTCTGAAAACCAAAATATCACCCCTTTGAAGTGGTACTTCAGTAGTCACCTGGAAAGCTAATTTGTTTGCCTAATATTAATCACTTTTATTGGCCTAGCTCTTAAATATATTTCCATTAATGTAAAGTTTCTTGGAACTTTCAGAAAGTTTCTTCTAGTAACTTCGTGGAGTTGCAATGAGCTCAGGGTGTTTGGGCTGGGAATCAGCATGCTGATAACTCCATCAAAAATCTGACAAAGATACATGGTTTCATTTCAAGGGAAGAAAAAAAAAAAGGGAGAACTCTGTACCTTTTAAAAAGATGTGGTTATGATGGAAATCTGATTTAATACTACCTGACACATTTAGTCTAAATACCAGTTAATAATGAAGACTGTCAACACTGGAAAGGAAAAAGAGGGATCCCCTCACCAAAATGGAGTGAAGGTGAAGGTGTTGGAATGTGATTAACTGAACCTGACCCTTCTCTCGTGTAAGTCTGAAGAAGGGCTGCTTCACCTACTGCATTATTTAAAACCACCTTGAAACAGAGTCATTTTTCATGATGAATGTTCATTTAGGATCAGTAAAAGTCAGGTTGAGGCATTGATATGATAGAACGTGAATTGCTAAGTCCTAAATTATTTCCCTTCTGTCAAGAAAAAGAAACCAGGACTTACCAAGTAGGGCTTTTAAATGTCAGCTTCCTGGAAAATTCAGGTGATCTCTTCCATTTAGCAGTACGATTAGGACCTGGAATTGTGTCCATACTCCAAGGAAAAAAAGTAAGTAAAAAAGATGTGTTTTACAGTCAATAATGTTCAGTACTCAGATACATATAGGGTATTCTGTAGCAGGAATGGTGTTAAGGGGGCTTCAAGAGGTCATCCCAATGATTCAAGGCACAATATTTTTCCTAAAAGGCTTTTGTTAACTTGCACCAAAAAGTCCTTAGTGGTGATAGAGACTTTACAGCTTCATTACTCTGTTCTACTGCTTGATTATCCTTAACAGTAACATTAAGAATATGTTCTAGCTATGTTCTAGCCCAGTTGTTTATTGAAATTAATACTCAAGGACAGAAATAAGAATCCAGATCCAAGAGCTTTCATTCACAAATATAGCATATTTTATCAAGCACTTCCTGAAAATAGATTATTCTAAGCTTGCCTACAAATGATAACACAGTGGTTTCTACAGAAGAGTTCTGTATTAGAACTTCACTTTTGCTGTATTTATTTGAAATGTTAAAAAGAAACAAAACTCAAGATTGTCATAACCTGTGTCTATACTAAACAATCCTTTGTAGCTCCTTAATGTCTTAAGATTCTTAAATATTTTTTAGGACAATTTATAACTTACTTAGAAATTAAACTATTATGCTGGGGATTCAGAAAAGAATTTTTTTTATTTACTCTCACATGTTCTTGAACACAGCCCCTTTTTTTGGACTGATATTCAGACTGTTACTTTGGAATACTGATTAAATACAGATAAATCTAGAGCATTTCCAGGTGGGATCACATGGCAAGCTAAAATTAAACTTCAGCTGATCTTTATTTTAGCATGTGAGAGTCCTCAAAATTATTGGACTGAAAATTGTGTTCCAAGAGGGAAGGCTTTAAAAATCAGTTCATTAGAATGAATATAAATCTTTCCTATGATGCCAATGCCTAGATATGTCCAAGTCTTGTGGTAGAGAGTTTATTTTCATATCTATAACTATAAACTTGTGCTTTGTCCCCACTTTATTTTCAGATTATGTGCTTTCCATAATGTTCATTATTACATCCTATGACAGTAGTCTTGCCGGCTTGAAGCTCTAATGAAATGTGTTACCCACTGCAGCAGTATGCAAAAAATGGTTTGTCTGTTAAGGAAAAGCTTCAGTGTGTGTATTTCTCATAAAGAATTCCTAATAGTTTTTCCTGTAAAGGCATTTGTAATTACTTTAGGCTAATATACATTGGTCTTCCCTTTTGTGCATTATTTATTCTGACATTACTAGGCTGTGATTGGGAGGGAATCAAATGGACAGAAGACTAGACAAATTTAGTTGCTCAAAGTAACGTACTGTGTGTGTAGATGTTGATGCAAAAGTTTGTTTATCCTTATCTGCAAAGGGATTCAGAGTCTTCAAACAGAAGTGTATTCTGCTGTTTTAAATACTCTATTTTTATACCTCAATCCAGTTGCTGTTCCAGAAAGTTATGGATATCCCACAGATTCTTGATCACATCTGCCATTCCAGATCAGATACTTCAATTTCACTAACAAATCATAAATGAACCCAGATCCACATGTAAATAGGCATAAACCTGATTCTTCTTACAGCCAAGGCTGTATTCAAGCTTTCCTTCACTGTCAGCTACCTGGAGTGCCAGTCCTTTTCCACTATCTGTTAAGAGCCAAAAGATTATAATGAAAATTTAAAGCATTTATTTTAGCTTCTTTATCTAATGTTTAAGTGGATGATATCAAATGAGATTAGTGCTTACAAAATGGTCCCGGGTTTACATGTGTGTTAATGCCATTCATTGCAGAAGTCTTTGTTTTCTGAAACACCCTTTGGTATGCTTTCTTTCTGTCATACCTTCTTTTTTAATATTTCTTTAGATTTTTTTTTTTTTGTCTGCCACATTAGTTTTGCACTCTGACTGATTGAGATGGGATAACAGCATGACTGAATTTACATGCCTTGGAAAATGCACAAATGTTTTGGAGATCAGCTGGGTCAAACATCTGATACATTCACCTGCCTTCATGTTTCACAATGCTGTAGTACCTAGAAGTCCACATTCTTTTCAGAAGCCTGGTAACAATGCCTACGATAATTAATCAGTTTGGGTGATTTGCTAGCCCCATACATATCTTGCATCAATGCCTGCTGAGTATGCTATAGATTCTTGCTGTTTCCTCCTGCTGCTCATCCAATAGCTATAGCATTATTCACCAGCCTCCTGATTGCCTTGGCTGTGCCTGGCTGAGTGTTTAGCTTTTTAGAAACACATTCATATTCATGGAACACTCTGTTATATTCCTGAAGGAATTGGATTCTCACTGATCTGAATGCAATTATTTGCCTTTTCTATAAGCTATGGCCTTCTGAGTAGTCTGATTGTCTGAAGAGTTCCTCCTTTCTTGGTAGGTAAAGGAGAGAAAAGGGAATCTTTCCATGCTGTCTCTGGACATGTGAGAGATTAACAAAAAGACACCTTATCTCATTGTTTATATGTTGGTTTTAAAACTATTTTGGTTTTTTGTTTCTATTTTAAAGCAGTATGCAAGTCTCTGACTTTAGAGAGGCACATTTTCCGCACTATTTTTATGTTTGAAAAAGTGGAGCCTACTCAATATCTACGCTATCTTCCTTCCTATTCAGCACATCTTTTTCAAACACATCTACAAAGCAAAGTTATCCAAATTCTTGCAAAATTGTAATACAGATTGTCATGATTCAGAAACTATCAGTGTAACAATAGGTTTTTAAAGCCTATGATAAATTTGTACATGAAAGCTGCCATTTCCAAAGAAAGGAATCTGAGCAGTCTTAGAAAAAGAATAAAAGAAAATTAACGTGAGATTTTTTTTCCTGTTGGTGAACATTCTGGGCACAAAAAGAGCTTTCACAGCAAAAGGTAAATAGAATTTGGGAAGCAGATCCTAGGAGATTCTCTTCAAGTCTCCTAGAAACCACACATTACATAGGTGTTACACTGATTAAAGGAGCTACTCCAGATATACAAAATTATAGAAAGAAAATGATATATTGAAAACACTCAGCTTACCTTCAGAAAATGATGTTTGGGGATACTTGGAAAAATCCTGCAGCATGGGAAACAGATTTTTACAATTTTCAGCAGTGGAGACAATGCCAAAATATACTCTTTTCTAACAGAAACCAGAAAGGCAGAATGAGTGAGGCAAAGCCAGTTTTCCTAACATTTCTCATTCTCCAGACAAAAGTTATTGTACACTGCTTTCTTTCCCAGACTCTTGAAACTGTCTTGTTGAATCTACCTTCTTGTATGCAAGTACAGTTCTATCAAGGAAGAAAGGTAGAGAGGCCATAACTTCCCCATAAATATTTCATTATTTTGGATACATGCCTTCTTACATTATAGGGGAAAAACCACTCTGAAATCACATCTACATCCAACTATAATATGACTAATAAGTTCCCTCTTTATTGGCAGAATCTACTGCCCTCAGGTTAGTTGTTCTGAATCAAATTCCAAAATTAAATATTTCAGTTTTCTTGTTGAACAAAGCTGAGTAATTTGTTTCAAGTACAATTTTCTGCCACTGACTAAAGATTCTAAATTGAAGACAGCTTGAAAATGGATATAACAGTAAGTGATGCAAATCCTGAGAGAAAGGACACACACAAACAACAAATACATTATTTTTTCCCTGCCCCTCTCTGGGATCAAATGAATTTGTGGATACATATTTAAAGCATTGATCAAAAGTAATAATTATTCCAATTTCTGCTATAATTATGAGCAGAAATTTCTTTCTTAGGGATACTATGTCTGTTATGATCATAGATCAAAGTGAAAAAAGAAATCAGATCTTTTTGGATGCATTTTGTGAATTTATCTGCATGATTATTTTTATGTTAATAATTCCAATTACACAGTAGCAGATTTTTTCATTAAAAAGGTCCAAAAAATTTATCTGAGCAGATTTCCTAAAGAAATTAAAAGTTTTGATGAAGTTTTAACTGTTTATTTAAAAAAATCCCAGCAAAAATTAGGAAGGGATGCATAAAATTGACATCTTCCTTAATTTCCTAATGAATCATTTGAATGAATAACCTGATCTTTATAATGCAGTCACTTGTAATGACAAAATGAGATTTCCAATATTTTCTCAACTGACTGAAGTGCTTTAAGTCTTGTGTAAATACTTGTTTTATGGTACCAAGTTACCTTTGATAGTTAGCAGAGGAACTTAGAGGTTTCTGCATCATTTTGAAATTGGCACAAGTGGAAAAGACAGTGCTTCTATCTGGAAACTTTAGATAAAACACTGTGCATTCTGTCCTTCCGTCTGTTCTGATGGTCTTTAAATATCTCTGGTGAAGGAGACTCCACACTCTCTCTGGGCAATCTGTTCCACTACTTGGTCACTGACAAAATAAAAAAGTTCTTCCTCGTATTCAGGTGGAACTTGTTGTGAATGAGTTTCTGCCCATTGCCCTTGTCCTGTTGCTTGGCACCACTGAACAGAGCTCAGCCCATCCTCTTGTCACCATCCCTTCAGATACTGATAGACATTGGCGAGGTCTCCTCTCAGTCATCTCTTCTCAAAGCTGGATAGGCCAAATTCTCTCAGCTTTTCCTCATAAGAGGAAATCATTTTTATAGCCCATTGATGGACCTGCTCCAGGAGCTCCATGTCTCTCTTGTACTGAGGAGCCCAGAACTGGACACAGCACAGCATATATGGCCTCACTAGGGCTGAATAGAGAGCAGGATCACCTTCCTTAACCTACTGGCAATGCTCTTCTGTTGGCCTACTTGGCACAAGGGCACATGGAAAGTACATGGAGAGCTTGTTGTCCACCAGGACAACCAGGTCCTTCTCTGCAGTGCTGCTTTCCAGCAGGTCTAACCTGTGCTCCTCCTCAGGGGCAGGACCCTGTATTTGCCTTTGTTGAATTGCAGAAGGTTCTTCTCTGCTCAACTCTCCAGCCTGTTGGGGTCCTTCTGAAGGGCTGCACAGTCCTCTGGGGTATGAGCCGCTTGTCTCAGCCTTGTGTCATCAGCAAACTTGCTGGGAGGCGTCTACCCCTCCATACAAGTCACTGATGAATAAGTTGAATAAGATTGGACCCAGTATCAAAACCCTTGTGGGATATCACTTGTTTCAGGTCTTCAACCAGACTCTGTGCCACTGATCAAAACCCTCTGAGCTCTGCTGTTCAGATGGTTCTCACTGTTCACTTGTCTAGCCTTCACTTACTGACTTTGTCTACGAGGATATCATGGGAGATAGCATCAAAAGCCTTCCTGAACTCCAGTTAAACAACATTCCACTGATCTCCCCTCACCTATCCAGGCAGGTTTTGGAATTCCAGTGATGCTTGTGACAGGAGAGACTGCCTTCATTGAGTTAAAGGGAGTTTTGCCATAGGAATTCAGTATTGCCCCATTTGAGTTCTGCAATAAATTTTGAAATAAATTAATATATTCCATTGTATTGCACAGGAAACACTGCTTCACTACTATATGAGTTACAGAATATTTATACATGGTCATGACACACGTAGATGACATACACAGACAAATACATGTAGTGGGCTGGATGAATAATGTTTAACAGTTTAGATCAGGCTGTACTTCATTAAAGTCACTGAAATTTTGGCAGCCTAATATTGGCATGAGAGAAGAGGGATCACACAATAAGAAATTTTCAAGTACTATGAAAAATACAGGAGTGGTGCTGGAGAGTGCAGAAAAATTACATTTGAACCAGTTAGATGACTGAGCAACTAAAGTTCTGCAAATGATTCCTGAAGGTGGGAAATCTGTCCTCTCAGCAAACCTGAGCTAAGACTCGACAGCTTTTACTCTATTATTTAGACAAGCAACATTTTTGTCCTACTCTATAAGTGATCTTTAACTCCCCAGGTTATCACAGGATTGATTCACTGTGTTTACTTTAAATAAGCAGAACTATATTTCAGAAAATTGCTTATATAAATGTAAGGAATCCTTCATAACACAAACTTGTTGGAATTCAGATCACCTGTCTTGTATTCAGAGAAATTTCCAAACTATGTAAATATTTTTGCTCCCCTAGTTGGTTTCTGTACTGATGCTAGTGGCATTTTTTGCATCTTTTTTTCTTTTTTTATTGCAGTTGAATTGTGAAAGTGAAGGTAGGATCTATGAACTATTTCAAATGGAAAATTTGTATAATATTACATGCTAGGATCAAAAGTGGTATCAGCAATTTGAAATTAACTTACATCACTCTAACTTCATAAACTTAAATTTGAGCCCAAGTATTTGGAGGTGATTGATTCAACAAGGAAATACTTTGTGCTGAGACAAGGTAGAGTGCTAGGATTAAGTCTACTTCAAAGATATATATGCTTATATTTGGACAAATGAACATATATGTGTACACATGTGTTAGGATCTGATTATCCAAAGATGCTTCTGCACAAATTAAGGTGCAAATGAAACCATATGCCAAAGTCAATAGTCCAAATTTTATTTAAGAGTAGATGTGTGGTAGGGAGGGCAGGGACAGAAGAAAGAGAGAGACATTAAGTAGAAATATAGTCACCACCACATGGGTCGCTGTGGCATCCTTCCTGTGCTTCTTCCTCTGGTCTTCTTGCTGGTGGGAGATCCTGGAGTGTTCTTCTGGATGTACCACTTTTATACCATCTAAGTCCCAGGTATCCACAGAACCTAGATGCTGTTCCCATAACTTGGTCTGGCATAATGACTTACTTCGATTCTCACAGTTTGCTGGGGTGAGAAATTTTGTCCGGGTAGGTTACCCAGATCTGCCTCAACCTGGCGTCTTCTTACTGTTGCCTTCTGGGCTTATCACAAGTTCCCCCATCACAGTGGGGTTTTGTCCAGTTTAGGACTGGAATTAATGCCTTCCTGTTTGCCATCTGTGCCTGTTGTGGTGCCTTCTCTTAACAGCAACTTCCTTCTCTGACAGTGTCTTGAGATATTTCACTGCATTCTTTAAGTCCTGACAACGTGTGTGCATGTATATATAGATATTTGTGCACATATATAAATTATTGAATCTCACACATAGATATATACATGTAGATGTACACATATATATTATGACTTAATAGTTTTTTGACATACCTGTTTGGAAATAAAAAACAAACTTATGTTCTGAATGAAATGCTTCATCTGTGTCTATGGGGTTCTTCATTATTCAAAATACCGCTTTTGTTTCATTAGCTTTTATAATCTGGAGAATGAACATCACTGTTTGTAACTGCAATGGATAACAAAAAAAGATAAGACCTGTGTTCCATAGTGGCTCTGATATAAAAAGAAAACAAATACTATTAATATTCAGTTTTACAATTGACTTTCACGTGTTCTACTAGTTTAATTATCTTCTTTATTATATACATTCACAATAATTTGATGATTAGTGATTTCACTGGAAATTTCTTTTGAATCTTAAATAGAGGATAAGGAGAATTACAATCTGATCTTTTAGATTTTGCAACCTGCTTAAGTAGTTTGGGCATTTCTTTGAGTAGTAGAAGTTTTATTTCAGTATCATACTCATTCTGTTTCTATATTAATTATCTAATTAAAAACTTAGAGTTTTGTCTATTATATAAAAAAATCTAATTCAATGTCTTATTACAGCTGGGACCTCTGAAATAGATAATGCAATGAGAAATTTTCTCATGGGAGTTATGGGAGGATCAGCCACTTAAAAATTTATAATCAGTGGAATGAAATAACCATTCTGAAGGTACAATTCATTTGACCTATTTTAGAGATCTATTTGCAAATAAGACAAACTACGTTCTAGAAGAGCAATCCCTCATATAAAGACACAGACGCTCAGGCAGATGAATCCTAGCAGCAGGGTCTATCTCCAACAGACGTTAGGTGACAGTCACTGTAAAATGTTACTCTAAATGCATCAAGAAGTAACTTTTAAGCACATTTAACTTTATTTGACAAAAATGCTAATTTGATTTGGTCTGCAGTTCTAAAATGGCTGCTGTGCTCAACACTAACTGCAATTACCATTTGGAGTGTTAAGTTCCATAATTATCTTGAACTAACAAGAAGCACAAGATGGTGTCAATTTGGGGGGTTTTTTTTTGTTTTATTTGTTAGAAAAGGCTCTAATTAGGGCATGAAAAATAGAATAGGGAGAAGTTTTGGGTTAACAGTTTACTCAGATACAACATAACCATTTTGAAATCATAGATATATAACTATTATAGAGAACCGGGTTTATTTAATTAAAAATGAACACTAAAGCAGGTCAAAAATCGATCAGTTTTGTGCATCTTTAGACTGCAAATACTAATTCTATTTTAATTATATTTGTATAATTTAATATTTTCAGTTCTTCAAATTCAGTGTTTCTAACCAGATTGATGGGGCTTTTTTTGTTGTTTTTGTTTGTTTATTTGTGCGTTTTGGTTGGTTGTTTGATTGGTTGGTTTGTTGGCTTTTTAACAAGGCAAAAAGAATTTTCCAGAGTTAATGATCAATTTAGCAATAAAATAGGTTTCTATTTTGGTTCTTCTTGAGGAAAGCCCCACACTAGTCCTCTCTTTTCTCCACCTTTCAAGTATCACTGGAAAAAGTAAAAAAAAACCAGCCAACTCAACACTGTAGAGATGATAGAGAGCCTGTAGAATTCTTCCATAGATTCATTTATTGACACAAAACTCATTAGAAAGAAGTAGGAACACTCCCAATTCACTGTATCTTGAGTTCTGTAGATCTACAGTTACTGATTGTCTCCTAGTTGGTTTTGTCTCTCAGAAGAGTCGATGTCCTGTATTTGCTGAAAGAATTTCACCCACAAAAGATGTTAGCAGATAGCAGTTTCCCCTGTTGACCTGTGACAAGCCTGGCAAGAAGCTCTGGGTGCCTAAAGAGACCAGATATGCTCCTCTCTGAGTCCTCTGTCTCTGTGGAGATAGTGGGTTTATCCCTGTTCACTGTAGTTCACCAAGAAAAGAGTCATAGCAGACAGAGTTAACATCTGTTATAATCTCGAAGGAAAACTCACAACAGGAAACAGAAGTAGATCATAGTAAAATACAACACATAGAATTAGTAACTTCCTCCTCTTTTTAGTCAGTGTCCCCAGTATTTATCATCACTGACAGTTCTATATATCTAAGATTTGAACTGCGGTGTCATATAATTTTAGAATTAGGCTTTAGGACAGGCATGGAAATAAAATCAACAGTTCAGGAAACTTCACTGTCTAATTCAGTGGTTTCTTCAGGACTCAAAACTCATCAGTATTTAGACCTTTAGTTCACTTTTGGTTAATAGAGGGAAGACAAGGATGCTTCACCAGCTAGGAAGGTGGAAGATAAAGAACTCTGGGAGCTCTTAGAGGAACAAAGATAAAACTGTGGAGAAGAAGGAACAAAGGTGATGTGGGAACTAGTCAGAGGACATAAAATAATTCTAACGTTCCACACCATGGACCTGTTTGGAAGCACAGACTTTTAAAGTTTGCGGAGAGGGCAGCCCATGAGGAAATTTGGCATATGTCTGTCAAAACAAGAGTAAAGAAAAGCATAAATTTCATTCTTTAGTTTTTACTAGTAAAGAGTATCAAGGGATTGAAGTATCCTTGAGCTCTGAGGTGCTCCCAAGCTGTTACATTCCTTCTTTGATTTCAGCCTAAAAGTTGGGCCAAAGAGACAGAAGTCAACCTGCTCACTTCTTAGGACTGCCAAGCTGTCTATAGATAAACTCCACATTCAGTTGAGTCCAGCTCACTTCATGAACACTCATTCCCAGTGTTAGAAACCTCTGGGGTTCACAACCAACGTTCCATTTATTTAGAGCAAACCCAGCCATACACAATCAGACAGAAAGATGTATCTGATGCATCTGGGCTCCCCAGCTCCCTCCAGCTAAAAGGAGCAATGAGGAACTGGGCTTGCATTCATGTTACAGCGCTACTGACTTCTATCTCCTGCAGCAAAACTCTGGAATGGACTGGACTTGCTTTCATGAAGAAGTGCTAACTTGTTGATAGCACCACAGATATATTTAGAGCTCTTTTCCTGAGGCAGCTTTTCTTTATTGTTGACAGTAAAATGGATGTGCTATGAAAAGAGATTTTTGTTTTCAAACAGTTGGGGAATAATGCAAGGATCACAAAACAGATTCAATATTCTTTAGACTTCTTTAAAATGAGTAAAACTAAAAATATGCAATTGATGCCCAAAGCAATTTAAAAAATACTGAAAGTCCTGGCATTGGAGACAATGTCTTTTTGCCACAAAGCAATAGATTATTTTTTCATGCTCTCATGGCAAAATGTGCAGTGTCCACTCTGTTCTGGTCAACAGAACTTGGTTAAAACACTCTTCAAATCAGATTTTTTTCTGGGAAAGTCACTTGTACAATGAAAACAACAGTTTTTCTTTACTCAGTATTAATTTAGAATATGTCTTTGTGATCACTGTTATTTGCATACTGGGCTGCAAAATTAACTGTGCAGGGAGCAGGTCATAGGATGGGATTCTTGCCTTCCACTGGATGCTTGTGCGTATGAAGAAGATGAAGCCAGAGTCTTCTCAGAGCTCATCAGCCAGAAATAGGAAATAGACAACAATCTCAAGCTGAAGTAATGGAA
Organism: Corvus hawaiiensis; assembly: GCF_020740725.1. Lineage (NCBI taxonomy): Eukaryota > Metazoa > Chordata > Aves > Passeriformes > Corvidae > Corvus > Corvus hawaiiensis. The sequence continues at coordinate 70,592,666 of NC_063216.1, read as the reverse complement.
ATTCCAACTCACTAAAAGGGAAAATAAAAAGCAAACCAACCAACCCAACAAAAACACACACAAAAAAATTTTGGTTTTCAAAACTCTCCCAACATGCTCTGTTCAGCATCACCTAATGTGGAAGTTAATCCTGTGAGTGTGAGGTAGGACTGGAGAGCTCCAGCAGTCCTTTGCTCTGTGAATCATCCCATCAGTTTACAATTGCTTCATAAAGCACACTTTAAACCAGCATTATCCCTGTAAAATGTCATTTTTCCTTTCCCTCAACCTCATCTCACCCTTCATGGTGACATAAAGCGTGTGCTGATTCAGGTTAGGTGACTAACACAAAATCAATACGCTGGGGTGGGGCAGGGAGGGGGTGAGGTTGCAGTGAGTAGGATCATTTCTGTCAGCCAGCTCACTAGGCAGCTGTACAAACATCCATAGCTACATGAGATAAAGCCAGGGACACTGTGTGGGAAGCAATAAGCAGGAGCATGGAGAGAGCTCTTTCAGCATCAGTGCCTGTTTATGACTTTTTAAGAATCAGTGATTAGTTACAGGTAACAACCTTTTCAGCTAGACTGGTGCTGAGGATGCTATAATTTTCTTTAAGGGAACATCTCATCAGGAAGAGTTTAAAGCAGCAATCTGCTTCAACTCTTTATTAAACACTCCATAGTATTTTTCATAACCACTGAGCCGGTTGAATTCCTCCCAGGTAAATAGGTTCTATTGCTTGAAGTTCCCTGCTGCAACTGCCTACAATTAAGTGTATTCTTTTCTTTCCTGACCACAAGACCTGCAATATCTGATCAAAGGCTTTGTAAATAAGGGGTTATTAAAAAAAAAAATCTTTGTTAACAGAAAAAAAACCCAAGCCAAGTTGGTTTTTTTGCATATTCTTTGTCTGAGCAGAAGGATGATGGTTTTATGGTAAATCACTGAGGAAAACTCAGTAATTTTTTTTTTTTTTGTCAGTGCCAGTTGCACCAGTTTTGTCTTTTGACAGCAGAGGAGTTAATTCTGCCTTTACTAGTGCCCGTTTTCAAAGCATAACAAACAGCTTTCAAAATCAGCACACTGCTCAGCAGGGTAGCAGACTTGCTTATGTTTCTTGAAGAATTCTTGGTAAAAAATGTTCCTTTGCTGCAGCTTATATTTCACATGGAAAAAGGAAATAAATTCAGCACGAAGCTTGAAAACTCCTTATTTTCTTGTCTCTTTATGCCTCTCTGAGATAGTTTAGAAAAGTAGTGAAGATTACCAATATACATTTAGCTGCAATTACTCTCTTTAACTGAAGTTGCCTGACCCTTCTGATTAGAAGAATTGCTTATAATTACTTATATTTTTGTGCAAATAATGATTGTAAACATATAATACAGACCACTCAAAAAACAGATGTACAAAAAGTACTGTATTCGATCCCAGACAACTTAGAATTTAAAAAGAAAAAAGGATACATTATGATTTTTGGTGCTGTCTGATGTTATCTTTCTATGCTTGTTAAGCCTCGGTTCCTTCTTAACTGAAAATAATGGTACTACCCTTTCTAAATTTTAGGGGTTTGCTCACTACCACTAGCATTATTATTATTAAGGGATAAAACCAAAAATTTTACAAAGAAGGAATAGTGCAAGCTGCTGAAAGTATTTATCACAAAAAATGTCTGAGATACAAATTTTGTCTTTTTTAATGTAAATTATGACTATTAATTGACAGCATGATGGACATATAATAAATTCTATTTAATGTAGAGGGTTGTTTATGTTGTTTTACTGAATTTTATTGTATGGATTTTATTTCAAAATTGGAAGTTGCGTGCCTTGCACAGGATAATTAGATGTCTTGTGAGCCATTTCAGTAGCAAGTTTGCAGTCTCCCACATCAGTACGATGTCCTTGGTCAGAATTATGGACTTAAAAGTCTGCATTATTTCCTGCAGCCTGTGTTGGGAGGGAAGAATGAAAATGTGCAGAGAAGTTAAATTGGTGCTCACCTGAATTATGATGTATACATACGCTTAAATTTCAGATGTGAAAATAGTAAAATGTATAGATTTGACCGGCAAATAAAGCTCCTCTGTCTTTGGAAGAGCTACCAATAGAGACCTTGTGACTTCAACACTGATTGGAACATAAATATACAGCACTGGGAGACTTGCAGTTCAGCAGTGGATCCACAAAGTTTTGCTTGCAAAACCTCCTACAAGGGGCCACTTCTGATATATGTGGTCAGGAAAGGGTAAAATTGTGCTGAAATAATTTCAAAAATAAAACATGGTCTTCAGTTCTTTGGCCATGAAATCCCGTATTTCACAATGATAATCACTACACAGAAATAATTAACACTACCACCAATCAGTAAGTTCATTTAAATTCATATGAGTATAAATATGTGGTATTGTCCAAATATTATGGACAACTTGATCCCACTCTCAGGGAAGAAAACACAGGTCAATTTTACGTGATGAATTCCGATATTGTACTTTGAATTTGAGAAAGTTGGCTCAGAGATTTTAGGAAGACATTTCCTTCCATCAGTAGATCTTTAGTGACTTTGTTAATGTTCCTGAGCTAATCTATATCTCTACCTCAATACTTGCATATTCAAATATTTCTGCTTTTATTTTTATGCTTATGTACTCAGTGATTTATTACTTTCATTGGGAACTCAGTAAAAAGCTGCTCAAGACACTAAATAATGCCAAAAGCAAATGAAAACTACTGACTAGTCTTCAAATCCTCTTTTTTTTCTCAGTCCTCAATCATTTAATATTTTGCATGTCCTTTAATCAGTTGAAATTATTTCTGAGATTTTATACAGCTGTTAATATTTTTTCTGATCTGGAATTAAGAGACTCTTTTTCCTGACAGATGCAGAAACAATTTGTTGGGCATAAGGTTGCTCACAAATAACATTTAAGTTGCAACCTGACACTGGTTCTCCTATGTGATGAGGAAAGAGGAGCTTGATATGGTACTTTGCTGTTCTTCACAAGGTTCTCTCCAGTGGTGATGAGTGTCTCTTCTGGAGGGATATCTAACCATGGCCTGGCACCAGCTTGGCAAGTTGTTCTTCATGAACATTAACATAAGGGACAGTGTATTTTCTTGGGTTTTAGACAATTCCAAGCAGATATTTAGTGGTCATATTGTGTCTCTTTAGGGTTTCTAAAAAGGCAATGCTGTAGAGTTTTAAAATATTCTTTATGTCATCAAGACTCCTTTTGTGGTGACTCTTCGGGGGAAGGTAACTTTCTTCAGTGTTGCTGCCTGTTCTGAGCTTCCCCTGCCCAAGACACTTGCCTCTGCCATGTGCTCTGAACCCCTTTGCTCTAAGCGCAGGCAAAACCAAATGTAACTCAAACTCTTTAGCAGTGTCTGACTGGCCGGTCACCCTGGGTCCACCCCCAGTCCGCCCCTTTCCCCTTCTCTGAATAAAAGAGACGATCGAGGGAGGCCCCGCCTCTCTTGACTCTGCTACCCTTCCTGCGAACGTCTCTTGTGTCTGTTTCATTTGAAAGCTTCTAACTGCGGGAAATTGAGCGAGCAGAGAGCTGTATTCCTCCCTCTTTGCTTCTGCTGATGGCATTTGCTTTGCAGCTGATACAGGTACTGATTTTAGAGCTACTGAAATGCTGGATTGCCCGTGCTACCTCTCTGGGTTGCTCGAGGCTTTCTAAGGCATTGACCTACAAGCGCTAGCCAGTATAAAGCTGAAAGGATACCTCCCTCATTTGGCGCCCAACGTGCTATCTCTCTTCAGTTCACATAAACCTGAATTTAAGGTTTAATAAATCTGTATAACAGATTTTTATTCAATCTTCTCTCTTACACTATGAAAATCTCTCAGAATAAGTTCAAAATCCAGGAGAATATATGTTCTGTTTTCCTAAAATCTGTCTTCATTTTTAGTTTAAACCCCCCCCCCCCCCCGCACACCTTCTTACTTTCTATTCTAAATTGATTGAAACTGTAAAGCAAGCCTGTGCAATTCCTTCAGGTATTGGAATCATATTCATGGATGATGATCACAAATGCAATACTATACTTAGTGCAAATTAATAATGACTATACAACAGTAATATCATGAGGTTTTCTTCATGTCCCAGGTATTTTACATTTCAAAACCCACCAGACAAGTTTTAACTCACATTATGCAAAGAATCTATGTTGCAGTTTCAGTTTGTGAGGTCTTGCAAAACCCTACTTTTAATTCCCATATGTAGGGCTTTAATTTTTAAATGTAAATTATGAGCAAGACGTCAACAGTTGTCTTCCAAAGAGCAGTACTAAATCTCAGAGATTCTTGAAAAAATCATGAGTGTCAGCCTCAGTGCATAAAATCTTTGAAGCATTAACTCTCAAAACAAGAGACTAAACTTTTTCAGTTGCCAGAAAGTAAATCTACAGGAGATGTCAGAGCATTAGCTCACTATGAGATACTCCTTTGTATTCATTATTGAAAAGATTCAGCTAATTATAAAAGTTCTACTGCATCCATACTGCCCAGGAGCAGAAAAGGATTTTCAATTAGTTATAAAATGGTTGAGTTTCTTTTTATCCACAGATAGATGGTATATGTTTCAGTGACTTCAGAAAATGTAGGGGAGGGGGGAGTTTCTAAGACAGACAGATTTAAACACCAACATATGTGTGTTTTCTTATTCACCTTTTCTGGTGCACACCATTTTGAGAAAACATTCATCAGAAAAGTTTTCCAGTTGCAGGTGGAATTGATGTCAAATCCAGGTGAAGGCCAAGAAATCATAGTCTCAAATCCCCTCATTTGGGCATTCTCAGATTCCAAAACAGGAGATTGAGTACCTCTTTTCTGTGTGGCACCAGGGAGAGGTGCCAGCATCAGTCTCTGACTATTTTTTCCTCTAAAAAGTCCTGTATAAATATTTTAGGTGATCATATTGCAAATGTTCAGTCTTGCACTATAAATTTCTCCTTGCATCTCTGCTACCAATCTATCATATTCTTCCATGACTGTATATTAGGCCCTTCTGTCCTAATAAAATCCATAATTCTCAGCTCACCTTTCTTTGTGAAAGGACTTCTACTACCTCTCCCATTCCCCATGGAAGTTCAGAGAACTCAGAAACTCAGAAACATTTTTGGCATTTTCATCCCTACAGAAGATTGCCACTTATTCTGTAGCATCATTTTGTCCACCTGGAACAGGATTTAAATTTTGACCTTTGTTGGGGTCCCTCCCCTGCCATGTAGCCCTGGGAGAGGGGCCCTGAGGGCACAGACACGGGGCTTCCCTGCCCCTGCTCAGCCTCGTTCCCATTGGTTGGTTTGTGTTCCCTGCGCGGGCAGAAGGACCCTTGGTCCCATGACTGGAGCAGTTCCTGGGCAGAGCTCCGGCCATGCGGCTGGAGAAATAAACATCGCTGAAACAGCTATCAAGAATCTGTCTGTCCATATATATTTCCTTTCCACGGGACTCCTGGTTTGATATATGCGTGTTGCAGTATCCCCACTGCAACAGACCTTTGCCTTTTTTTTTTTGTGTTACATATAATTCCACTTACTTAACTTGTTTCTTACCAGTTCATAAACACTCTAAATAGGAACACATTTTCCCTTTCTCTTTTTCTTTCCCTTATTTCAGTCTTCATCACAAATCTGAGTGGATTTGCATAAGTGCTGTACTGTCCCTGTACCTTTTCTTCTGCTCTAGGTTTTTATATAATATTTCTTATTCAAACATATCTCTGTGGAGTTTAGCCATACACATCAGTTCAACAGTGCAATGAAATACCAACTTTAGGATATGTCTGTTATAGCAGCTTGAGGGAATCAGCATTGCATGAAATAAAGAATAATGGCACTGCTGAGTGCTGAATGACAGGGAAAATGTAAAGTATGCATTCCAATGAAAAGCAGGTACATTAGTCTATAAAGATTTCTGGTGGAAGGTTAAAAACTTAAAAAAAAAAAAAAAAAAAAAGCATTTAACAGAAGACTCTGGGCAGGAGCTGAAAGGTAAATTGATATTTCTTCAGACTGGTAACTTTAGGAACCATGTCCACATTACTGTAAGATGCTTTCAGGCATCAGTCCTCCACGGACTGTAGAACTTTGAATTCTGCATAATACTATGGAATACTCTGCAGAAGATTTCTGTTCATCCCTCCTGAGCAAAATTTGGATTAAAAGTTTTTTTTAGTTTTGACTGAGCTGATTCCATATTTATCCTGATTAATGGAAAGGATCATCCTCCATTGCTCTGTTGGACAGATTATACAGGTAGTAGAATCCCAGTAGTGATTACAAGTATTCATTTTTATGCTAAAATTTCCTAGGTTCTCTACAGCCAGCCCCAAAATACTCTGATGGTCCTGGAAGACAGATTTGGTTTTCTTTCATACATTAGTCACAATGAGCTTTGTTAGAATTATCACAGGTCTTAATGTCACACAGAATAGACAATGTCTCATACTCTTACACTTTGTAGTCCTATTAGCAGCAATAATTTCAGTAATCATTCTTATTTAATGAGAGAGAAATAGCATCTCAACAGTGGGCTGTTACCACTGTGCCAGGTAACGCAACTACGCAAAAGAAAATCTATTAATATAAGAGCATACCTGTCTTCCACATGAACAGTCAGTGCAGAAGCTTTTGCTCTGGTACCCAAGCTGTGCAGCACACACGGCTGTGCTCTCCAGTGTGTAGCTCCAGGGAGGTATGAGCAAGACTTTAAGCATATTTCACTGAAAGTGCCTCAGAGCTGCAGTATAAATCTGAGGGGGAATCTGGAAATCATGATGTGAGGAGTGAATAGGCATGTTCTTACCAAAAATTTTCATTTCCAGCTATCATGATAGTGTGCCTACTAGGTTTATAGCACAAAGGAGTGCTAACATATTGTGTTAGCTTGGGTATGTGTATGGACGTATTTGTGTATACAAATGCCATCTTCCACCTCCTTATCAAAGAAAGCCTTATAGAGTTGCATATGCCACCATGTGTTAAGTAATTTTTTTGTGGGCTATAAACGACTTGGCCAAGCTGTGAAATGAAACAGCTTGTTCCACTGCACTAACAGTGCAGGCTCAGTGCTTATTGTCTGTGCAGCAAATGTTCGGTGAGTCACTCTCTAAACGAAGCCACATCATATGTGGTTCTTACACCAAGTCCTATTCACTGTGTATGCATCCTTGTGATAGGACAGCTTTATGACAAAGGGAAAATATCAAAATATACTATTATTTTCACTGTTAAGTCAGAAAATAGTGGTACTTTTTTCAGTTTCATTACCAGTTTTAAAAACTTTAGCCTGTCTAGTAAAACTAAGCCTTTATTAGATATGTAGGTAACATCTACCCCTGAAATTAGAATTTTACCCTTTAACTGCTTTTCTATTTATCTTTCTATTGATATAAATTCTCTAAATACCTGCATCTAATTTTATCCACCTACCTCTGAAGTTTAATTTGCTTTTTTGCTTTCACTATGTCCAAAACACTAAAAGGAAAGAAAAATCACTACTTAAACAGCCTTCTGCCAAAGCAAATAGGGAAGTTCCTAGGTGTTTCTGTTACGCAACATGTTCTTGGGTTTACATTGAAATGTAATATGGTTTTGCTTCTTCCTGACCCACAAGTTCAGCAGACATTATATAAATAAACTTTGTTTTTATGTCACTCTGCTCACTTCTGAGTTGTCAGCAGGCTTCCTTACAGAAAAATACTTTTTGGAAACGCAATCTGCAAGTACTTTGATTTCATTGCTTTTATTTTTAGCTGTTGTTTTTAGGATATACATTGTTCTTACAACATTTTCTAAGCACTTTGTGCATTTTAATTTAGGTCGGTGAATGTTTGTTTACATCCCAAGTAAACAAAACCCCAAGTAAAATATTCTCTTCAAATTATTTGTGTCTCTTTGGATTCCCATAAGTAAATACAATAAATGCAAAACCTACTTGGTAATCTAGTTTTCCCCTTCTGATATTGTGCTACATAAGACTTCTGAATTATATTTATAATTACTTGATCCTCTTTATTATATCTTTATGGACATTTTCTATTATCTCTTGCTACCATGCATGGGAGTAATTTTTCTCCCTTTAAAGTGCTTTTATTATTTCCATTATACTTCCAACATATTGTAACATAAGCCAAATGGACTTTAATCTATTTCCTAGGATTTCTACTGTTTCAAGCCAGAATGTCTAATTTCTCAAAATCAAGTGGACACAAAGAATAAATAAAATCTGTTGTGATATTCACATCTTTGTATTTATATTCAGAGTGAGAAGGTGTAAAATTTTTCATTATTTCAACACAGAAAGTGAAGGCTGGCTCAGAAGGGATTTTGTCATTTTAGACTATACTGTCAAACTCTCAAAAACTTGCATATCAAAACTAAAAAATAGATTTAAAATGTCTTTACCATGAGAGAGGGAAAGTAGCTTAAAATCTGTCATCTTTTAAATGAGAACCCAAGCAAATCTAGCAAAGTCCTCCCTCGTTTTGTATAGATGAGACCCATTTTGTGTTCTCATACTGACATGGAAAAAAAGTGCAGACTCAGTTGTCCTACTTTAACAAAATATTTATGCTGTGTTTCAAAAAGATTATTGTAGCATTGTGCAAATACTTTACTGAATTGTGGGTATGTCAAATTCAGACTTTAACATGAAGTTTGCAAATTATTTCTTCCTTTAGCAACACATTTTCTCCTTAGTAAAGCTGCTGTAGAATAAACTTAAATAATCAAGATTCAGGTTGCTCTATATGTATGATATTAGTTTTCTTCTTCTCCTTGTATGAACTGTCTATACAAAAAGCCAGGGCAAAATGTGCCTTTCATCATCAAAATTTCAGATGTGCTGTGGCAAGCCATCTTTTATGCAGCTGAATCTGCAGCGTCTGATATGCCTCATTATGTAAGATGCTAAAATTGTGAAGACTATGAATATATATTTAGACTTGGGCAGTGATTTATGGTGAGGATGAAAGGGAACAAAGGTGGTTGAAGAGAGTTTTTCCTTCTGAGACTGCATAGTTCCCCTTTCAGATCTAGGCTGCACCTATCTTTGAAGTTTGATTAAAATCACAAGAATAATTTCAACCATCGTTTTAGCTTTCTCTCAATAAAGTTATGGAAAAATATGGAGCTTTAAATTTTAATTTTGGTACTTTTAGCCTAGTTTCATTGTTTAAAAATCCATTTTCTAAATGGAAGCCATTAACTCGCCTCTCAACTATCACTGAAAAAAAGGCAGGCACCTCCACAGGCATTTATCCATCCAAAAACCAAAAGCTTAAGGAGGTGTTTTTGCTATTGCCTAGAACATTTAGGGAGTTTGCATTAGACATAAACACTTGCTTATGATTAACCCTGTCATTAGTTTGTCATTCTAAATCAGAGTTAGCATTTGGGGAAATCTGGTATTTGAAGGAATTGCAGAGAAGATGTTGATAGCATTATCAGTTTAGAACCTAAGAATTCCCTTCCACAGAAGTGGAAGATATAAATAAAAGATAATCTAGTAGGATGTACTAAGGGTTATTTGTATGAATATCTTGACTTCCCTCACCTCATTTTTATTCTCTCTCTGCCTACTACCAGTCACATGCACACAGGTATTCTGTGTTCATCTTCATAGTTGAAATCAACCTGTGGAGTAATCTATGATCACCTAAATCTGGTCTCATTACTTTCCCTCCATTTATAATCCGAATATCTCTATGGTACAGGGACAAGTCTTGCTAGAATACTGAAGAAAAAATATTACTGGAGAAAGCTCTGGTCTCCTATACTGTCCTTTAGGTCACTGGTTTGGGCAACTTCTGATACTAGTGAAACTCTTTCCTCAGATTCACCTCCTTTAACACTATTCCTTCATTATACTCTTCCCACCGCCTCATGAACCTACAACATTTTAGAAAGTCACACAACAGAAATAAAGCTGACTGAAACTGGATTGGTACAAGTACATGCCTTTATTTTTCATATTTGAGCATATTGTGAAGTATCAGTGTTATTTTCCCACACATCACATTACTTCAGATCAAGTGTTTTTACATATGGTATCAATGTACAGTTAAAATTGGGGTTTTTTTGGTGGGGTTTTTTGTTCCTTTGTTTGTTTTGTTTTGTGTTTTTCTTTCAAAAAGATGAATAATACCTCTGAAAGGGAGGCACACACAGAATGACCAATAAATGGAACAGAGTTTTTGTGGGAAATATTCCACGCCTCAAAATCTCAAGAGGCAAAAGACTTTCTCTGTTTTCAAAATACATTCTGTACAACAATTTTGTTTCTTCTTAAAATAAGGATTTGGGGCATGCAGGCTAAAGTTCTGTTCCTCTCCCCCATCACACAATTGTGCATCACATCCAAGGAGACTGGGAGATATTAATGAAAGACCTTCTTAGCTCATCTCCTAATATTTAATCTGTTCTCAGCAGTCCACAATACAAGGTAAGGAGAGGGAAGCAAAAAAGAGAGCAGCTCCTTTGGTTCCTGTCTGCTCCCACCACAGAGCATCCCTGTGTCCCAGAGGGAGCCATTTATCAGGAGTGGAACAGAGTTTGCCATCTCAGAGGAGAATGGCTTCCTGCACAGTGTCCCAACCTGTGTCAGGTAAGGGACAGAGTAAATAATAATAACACTGAGTCCTTCTTTTATAACACCACCTAGCCTTTCCATAGGCAGATTAGAGAAAAGAACACATACTAGGGACCCTTAGCATCTGCAGTTCCTCTTCAGAGCAGAGGTAAATAAATACAACCTTTCTCTGAGCTTCAGTTTGTCCCATGAGCTGTTGATTGCACTGTGAGGAGCAAACTGAGTATCCAGTTGCAGGAGCAGCAACAAATCTCAGAACATGAATATATTCAACCTCATATTTATTGAGACAGATCCACGGTAGTAATCCCAACATCTATTTAAAGCACTGTGAGACTGGAGGAAGTGGTAGTTAAAACTGTATTAGATGCCTGATTTTTTTCTTACTGTAGAAAAAATTAATATAAAACCAGCCTGCAAGAGAAAACTGGCAATTTTCATGGAGAAAGCAATATGAATGCAAAAGGTAAAACACAAAAAGAAGGAAATTTAAAAAAAAAACCATAAGGACAGAAAAATTTGGAGCCTGTAAACCTTGGGAAGCATTGTTTATGAAGATTATTCATTATTTTGCAGCAACTTTGTCGGTAGCTCATGCCCCAGCAAGAGGATGAAAGACATCATGAATACAGACAGCTGGTACTGCAAGTAACTTGTGTGATGGTAAAAGAAAAAAAAATATAAAAAATAAAGGAGAGAGAAAGATTTGCTTAAAAAAAGATTGGAAGGTTTTGGCTACATTTTAACTCCTTGATATATGTACTTTTAAAATTATACTGAATACTTTTGCTTTACTTTCAGTTGGAGTTTGCTTAGCTCTAATACTGAAATATATATGCTATATATATATATTTGTCTGAAGCACAGCTGTCTGCTGGACAATGAATTTCTGATTCTTAAAATAGTGTTAAAGGAATCCACCAGAAACATATTTCTTGCTACAACAGCACTGTGTTAGACAGTATGTCTGTATGAGTTTCATGGGTTACTGTGGAGACATTCTTGACTGTGGCAAAGTCTTCTTCAGCCTTCCTAAGACTTTCTGTTTTCCCCTAGGATCACACACCAAAGTCCTGTCTATGTTTACACAATCAAAATCTCTGTCTTCACAGAAAACCCAATCACAAATACTAAATCCAAACAACTCTAAGAGAAGTAGATGTTATTAACTCCACCTCTGAGAGATGAAATCTAAGATCACAGGAAGCTACTAGGGAACATGTGTCTTGTGACAGAACCCATGTTTTTGTGTTCTCTTTAATCATGCCCCATATTTTTAAAGTGGTAACTTTTTCCTTTTTTGAATCAAGTTATCAAGATTTGGATTGGAATCTCAGATTGCTTAGATTTTATGACATGGTGCTATATATTCTAACTCTAAATATTACAAGCACATCCTAATATAGCTGAATACAAGATTTTGTTTAATTAAGAAATAGAGCTACATAGGAGTATTTGAGTAGCTTGATTCTGGAATATATTATTTCTCATTACACCATGTTAGAAATAATTATCCAAGTCCAAGTAATTAGATATCTATGAGACAAACAGTAGTGAAGTACATCAAAACAATTCCTTTATTCTATCAATAAACACTGTACAGAGCCCTCAGGGGCACATTAATTTAATCTCTCTGTGTATCAAAACAGATAAAGACCTAAGGAAATTATGCATCTCTTCAGTAGGCCAATGTCACTGGAAGCTGTTTAGAAGGACCTTCCTCTGATATAAAATCTTTCACCATAAAGTGTCTGACTCCTGAAGCTCCAGAAGAGCATTTCCTACTACTTTGTAAACAATAATTTAATCTATAAACTTAATTTGGAAAGAAAAATGCTGGGAAATATTTGTTAATATTTTTTCCCCTTGTATTTTATGTTTAATTCCACTGCTTCAGCACCCCCCAGTCGCTTCTCTGGATCAGAAAAGCCCATACCAATTTATACACAATCATGAAATAAAATGTCAGTTTATATATCTTCCTGATTCTGTTTTCTGGCCATCTGGCATCCATTCAGGAAATTACTCAAGTATGATGCTTATCAAGTAGCAGCATTTAGATATCTCATATTTAAATTTCCATGTTTAACCTACTCATGCATTATCCATCTATGTGAAAAGACATAGTCAACCTCAGAAAGCAATTCAACTTATTCTAAGATAAAAGTGCTAATTATCTCAGAACTTTACATTTAGACAATTGAACTGAATAAAATGCCTGCCATTCTCCAGTGAGATTTACTTGCTCATTTAATGCATTGCTGAATTAGCCTTGATAACACGGAATGATGGAGGCAACTACTTACTTTTGTCTTGGGTAATTCTGTTTGACAGCAGGCATCTGATTAAAAAGGAATGGGAGCACAATCCATGCTTATCAATCTCTGGAACTGACAACAACAATGAAGATGACACATCCTGTGATTTAGAGCTGCAGTTAATTAACCTTTTACAATGCAGAGTGTGACAGTCCTACAAGAATAACAGCTTTGGTGTTGCCACCACCACAGCAAATTTAAACTCCTTGACTTCTCAAATACCTTTCAGCAGTTTAGTTAATAACCACCATCTTTTAATTGTTAATGAATTATTAATAAATATGGTCCCCCAAAAAGAGGTGTGCAGTCCTGAAATAAACCACGGATGTATTTAAACATATGTATAGATATAGATATATTTAAGAATTGGTTGCCTAGAGTTGGCATGTTGCAAAAATGAACACAATGATGCTGTGCTTGACTGTGTTCCTCCTGTGGTGTATCAGTAAGTGTGAATTTGATATATATGAAACAGGTAAAATATCACACTACTTCAGCTTAAATATTTCTTATCCTTTTCAATTTTTACTCTAGCATATGGCTGTAGTGATGCCATGAAGATTTTTTGCCTTTTCTTTTATACCCCTGTTATACCTTTTTACGACTTCTGTATTCTTAGTGCTTTTTTGCCTTCATTCTTGTACTTGTTTGTTCAGCAAGGAGACCAAACATTTTAGAAGCTTCGTAGCTAGGGATCAGTGTGCCCCAGACCCCAAGGTCCTCTCCAGAACACATTCTGTAAACTAAGAACCATCCAGGGGAAGGTTCCTCAGGGAGGGGGGGCTCATTCAAGCCTCTCATTGGGGAATTTTTGATAGATATGCTAATTAGTAAAACCTATAATATTATACCAGATCTTTTGAGGGTGTGCATTGTGGTGCATTCAACATGGATGTGTGCACCTAAGGATCCCTAAAATAAATACCAAGGTAAAATCCCTTTTTCCTTTCTAACCGTGTTTGACTGTTCATTTTAAGACCAGGAAAAGGCATCAGTTGAATGTCTTGTTTTCACTCTTTGTTTCCTGAGCTAAATTAGTAATTTTTTTTAGTGCTTTGCTATATGGTTCCTTGCCACTGTGATAATCCTGTTTTGCACCTCTTTCATCTGAAAATAATTTTTATTGAGAGAAATGTTACTGCTCAAGTTAAAAATTATTTTTCACTTCCTTGGGAAACCCTATTAATACTTTCTTAAAAAGATATGCAATATCGCTTTTTCAGAGTTGTATTGTAGAATTTATCATCATCCAATGTACCAAAATACCTGCAATCAGTTCCATTCTCACATCACTTATGACTGATGTTTTCTAAACTTACATAAGAACACAAAAGGTTGTGATTGGTTGCTGTATATTTTTATTTATTCCTATCAATGCAAACCCTGGGGTTATCCAATCCCATGACACCCTGAGGAAGTTTATTTCTCTCACACCAAAGAACATTCGTGTCCAGCTCAGACCACTGTGAACTCTGTGAATTGACAACTGTGAAAAAGAAGCTGTCATTTTTAGAGGGAGTTATTCAAATTTGGTTATACATTTGTGATACAGGAAGTAATCTCCACATGCCACTTGGCAACTTAATACTACTTAATTGAGAACCTTCTCCAGATGTATCATAATTGTTTACTTTCTGCAGAATTGCTTTGCACCTTAAAACATCTTGGCACAAGCTTCTAGAATTGCCAGTAGTGTTAAAGCCTGCTGGCACCAGAAACTAGGTAATAAAGAATCCCAGGGGCTTTATGGTTTGTTTTCTTTTGAACTAATGTCTAAAGAGAAGAGGAAGGTGAATTCATAGTTTCAGTAGCAGGACAATAGATGGAGAAGCACAACTGCACTGCAAGATGATGTTAGTATAGAGAGAATTGAGTTGAGGATCTGCTCCCACCACCATATGCATTTAGAAGACGTAGCCGTGCTCCGCTCTGCCTGGCTTCTGTAAAGGCTTGCGGGAGGACAGGCAGAGAAAAGGCAAAATAGCTTTGTCTACATTTCCTTCTGTGCCTTCTCTCCATCTATGAACTGATTTAGAGCGAAATCCATAAAATGTGGAAATAATGGGCCAGTATTTCTGCCCACATAAGTAGGGAAATTACCTTTACTTTTAAAGGTCGCTGTAAGCACTTCCCTTTAAACTCTGTGAATGATATTGCTCCATGTATGTAGGAAGGTGAAATGAAATGCTGACTTCACCAGACTTACTTTATTGCCTTTGAATATCTTACTTTTAACACTCTATTGAATGTTCTCTTTCTTCTTTTCTTACTTTTTTTTTTTAAAACGAGATAACTTCAGAATCTTGTAGCAAATGTTTCTGAAAAGGTGAATTGCAGTGACCGTTATGTGACTTGTAATGACTCCCAGAAAAATTTCTATTCTTGGGAAAAAAGCTCCACTGAGGCAAATGCATTCTGAAGCATATAATCTAGTTATACAAGTGTACTGCATGTACCTACCATTTGCTCATCCAAACTATATATTATCCTTACACTCTTGACTAAAAACTATAAGCTCTAAGTATAGCTATAAAAACTATAAGGGGAAAAAAAGCAAAAGCAAACCCCAAACTAAAAAAAAACAAAACAAAACAAACCAGCAGAAAATTTTACTTCTCTCCAAGTCAAAAAATGCATTCCATTTCCTTTTACATTAATGAGGGTTGCTTTTTCTGCTTTTCCAGGTAAAACACAGGTCATGGGTGAAATCAAGATTGCATTAAAGAAGGAAATGAAGACAGATGGAGAACAACTGATAGTAGAAATCCTTCAGTGCAGAAATATCACATACAAATTTAAATCTCCAGATCATCTACCAGGTATCACTAAGAAAACAGCTTCATGATACTTTGAAAACATTAAGAGGTTGCATCTTAAGTCATTTAACATCCTCACTAAAATGGAAAAGAAAATTGCTTCTTAGCCAGGATGACATATTCTACAGGATTCTTTTTGAAGTGCTTCTTTTCTCCTATGACCAACTTTAATGAAAGTAAAAACATTTTGAGAAGCAAATTAACTCTCAGAAGTTAATCCTCTTTTTAATTTACTTCTTATTTTTAAAAATTAATCTACTTTTAATTTTAGTAAAAATTATAAATCCCTAGGTTATCAAAGAACAGGTATAACTAGTAAAGTATTGTATTTTTATGAAAAAGCTTTTTGAAAACTAAAATCTCATGCTTACAATGGTATTTTCATACATCGATGAAGACATCAAGGTATTTGTTCTTTCAATAACAGCATTATAAACAAAAAGTAATTCTCTTGGATTTGGTGGGGTGGGTCCATTTCTACACCATGTGAACAAGAACAGAGTATGACTTTGTAAATTGTCATTTTTTCACAAAAAATCCCCTCTGTTGAAATCATTAAGAACAATGATTATTTAAAAGCTTCTGTATTTAACACATTGAACTATTCTTCCCCAGACCTGTATGTGAAGCTGTATGTTGTCAATATCTCTACCCAAAAGAGAGTAATTAAGAAGAAAACCAGGGTATGCAGGCATGACCGAGAGCCTTCATTCAATGAAACATTTAGATTTAGCTTGAGTCCTGCTGGGCATTCTCTTCAGGTAATTCTGCATTTTATTAAATCCTAATTTTGGATGTTGTCTGTGTTGTGCTATGGGCATTTGAGCTCGATCTTCTACCCCAGTTGTTTGCTGAAAAGAGAAAACTACAAAGAAAGTAACACAGTTATATAATAATGGAAATATCAGGCTAGAGGAGACATTAAAAGATGGATTACTCCGTCACACCACACAGAGGAGGGGTATTTATAGATCAGGCCTGAAAATTTTAGGCGTGATCTGTTCTTAAAATCCCCCAGAGAACAGAGTTATACATGCCTTCCAAGAATAATTTTCTATGTATTTAGAAACTTCAGTGCAATATCAAAATTAAATAGATCATATTTTTAAATTAAGCTCATTTATCCTTAAGTATCCTCACTAAGTACAGAGGAAAACTGATCCACTTTCTTTTTAATTAAGAAAAAAAGGTTTTACGTTGAAAGGCTATCTTATCGCTTCTCTCTACTTTTCAAGGCTAAGTCAACCAAATTTCTTTGATATGTCCTTTTGCCTAAATGCCTAAACATTTTATCATTCTGTCCAGTTCTCCAACTTCTTTAAAAGTTGTGGTACCTAGAATTTGATACAATAATCATAATCTCAGACACTGAGAATTATTGATTATGCCAAGGCTGATATTCTCTGGTACATTTGCAATGGAGTTGACTTTTTGTCAGTCTGTTATACATCAAATGATGCATGGAACTGGTTCAGGAATAGTCCCTCTCCTGTGTTTTACTTGCTTCCACAGATTTGGTCATATGGCCAGACTTGTGGATTTTTGGACAGGTTGGATTCAGTTTTCCTACTTAAATTTATTTTCACATTAGGAGATAACAAGTGTAAGCCATATATTCAGGCTCTCTCCAGTCAGTGGAGGGAAACAATTCAAGGGGTATCTGCAGGCCAACCTTAAAATTAAGTGGAAGACATTGCTGGGCATATCAGCACTTTACATACCTTTAAATCTGTCAGAGCAGCCTGAATAAAACAGCTGCATTTTGGTGACTAAAGTTAGTCTGGATTATCTAAGTGTCTACATTAGGCTTATTGCCTGTGTCAGTAATATCACAGTCAAAATGGATGTTACTTCAAAAACAAGACACCTAAAAATAGATAGTGTTTCTCCTGGTTTAAGGTGTCCTAACATCTTATTGTTTTGATAGACTCAACAAAAGGCTGTTTAAGGGTTACATTTTCTGGGGAAAGCCAAAGTGGTCAATAAAGTCTTGCCAAAGTTTAAGAGCTCCTGTAAAAAATTTTCTTCCAGTGGTGGTTTGAAGAGGAAACCATATAGGGTAGGCCAGTAAAGAATTCACAGAATCCTACAGATAAATAATCCATCAAGTTTTTAGGAGGGAGATAGTGAGGGACATATCCATAGGAACAGTTATCCTGAGACTTGACAACATTTCCCCTGGAACTCTGTCACATAAAGAGGAGACTTAGGGGAGTCCTCATTGTGTTCTTCAACACCTTCCTGAGGGGAAGCAGAAGGGCAGGCACTGATCTGTTCACTGTTGTCACCAGTGACAGAACTGAGGCAATGGCGTGAGGCTGAGTAAGGGGAGGTTTAGGTTGGATATCAGGGGAAAGTTTTTCACCCAGGGGGTGGTTGGACTCTGGAAGAGGCTCCCCAGGAAGTGGTTACAGCACCAAGCCTGACGGAGTTCAAGAAACATTTGGACAACACTCTCAGGCACACAATGTGATTCTTGGGGTATCCTTCCCAGGGCCAGGAGTTTGACTTTATGATCCTGACTTATGTCTTTAAAATCAGCATATTCTACGATTCTATGATTCTATGATTCTATGATATGTGCCGATGCTGCACACCAGAGCTAAGAAAGAGAATGAAAGCTGTAAAAGTATCCTGTAAAAGTATCAAGGAGCAAGTTTAAAACAAAGGAAAAGTGTTTCTGCTTCATGAAAATTGGATTTTGAGCTGTCAAATGGATTGCCTTTATATATTGTGAGTGCTAAATTTTTTCATAGAAAAAGTAGCTGGAGAAAATTATAGGAGAAATTTATGGACGAAAGACACCAAATTCTGTTAAATAAAAGACTTACTACCTGTGAGTCAGGAAGTCAATGGTCCACATACCTTATTAGATATTTTGAGAGAATGTCAATACTTAATTGCCTGGTTCTTATATTCTGCCTAATACACTGCCCTCTGCACTTTTGAAAGCAAAATATTTGCCTGGAGAGAGCTGTAATCTGACTCAGTGCATCTGTTTTTATGTGCTCTTCAAGCTTAGCAGTCGATTTGTTCCTCTGGCAAAGCATGAACCTGGGTGATTTGAATGCTGGATTTGAGTAATGAACATTTAGGACCAAAGACATGGACACAGTCAAAAGAGATCTGGGGGAGAGGGAAATGAAACAAAACCAGAATTTATAGAACAAAAATTAAATTGGAAGATGATGGAAGAAAGTAAGATCACAGAAAAGGAGTGAGATCAAACATGATAATAATAGAAGGTACAATGTAAAGAGCTATGAGAACTAACCAGAGGCAGAAATTAAGACAGTCTAAAAATCAGCAGCAAGTGCTGGGAATATTTGCCATAAAAATGGGACCATTGGCTTTTGAGGAAAAAAAACCCAAAAAACAAAAACCAACCAAAATGAAGAAAAGCTTGAATTGTCTGGTACAGAGTAATGGGAATAAATAAAAAACCCAGAAACCCTGGGGTTCAGAAACTAAGACTAATTGATCCAGGACAACAAGACTGGAATTTGAGGTCTGGAGCAGAGAATAAACAAGGATGAGAGACAGACAAGCCAGAGAAGATAGACCCCAGGGTTCATGTGGGAGAAGGATAGAGGACAGAACTAATGAAAAATTGGATATATTTTTTTCTGTCCTAAAACTGTTAATTGTGTCAGAATGAAAACATTCTGTGGAAAACATTTTGGCAGGTTTAAGACAGGCGCTTTCCTCAGGCCCTGGCAGTTTTTCCTTGCTTCTCTGATTTCCCTGTTTCTTGGCAACTCACCTGTGACCCTTCTGGAAAGCACTAAGCTTCTGGCTTGTGGCTCACTGCAATTAGAAATTCATAATGTCCTAAGCGAGAATAATCAGAAAAACCCCGAAGAACATATTTCACAGATGTTCTGGTTTGGTTTTCCAGCTTCTGGGCAGTCCATTCTTCAGCAAACACTGAACCTAGGGACCTAGAAAGCCATCAGCAGTGGAGGCAGGCTGCCTATTTTCCTCAAGGACACCTTTTCTGATTAATGGAGTTTCCTAATATTTCAGTGCCTAAGAGTTTTCCCCTCTCAAACCTGTTGACTAATAGCCATTAGGTGTCTAAGCTGTCCAGGTAGCCAATTGATATCAAAACTGGACAAGGAAGTAGGAAGCCTATTCAGGAAAACTTTTGTAAATTTCTTCCCTTTTGAAATTTATTTTATTTGTAATGTAAAGTTTGCATTTTTTACTTTGCTTTCCAAATCAGAATGGAAAATTTTCAAAAATGTTGATGTTCTTGATACGGGAAATTCTAGTTCTTCTACAGTTCTGTTACATGTCTACTGCCATGTGGTTTCAGCAGAGTACAAAATCCTTGTGTCCTGTCATTTTTCTTCTAGACTAGATCTTTGAAACCAAACAACAAAATGCCCTATATTCTCTCCTGCTGGTTCACACAGAGACTGACAGCCTCCTCCTGCTATCATTTACTTCCCTTTCTTGTTGCTTGTTGATGTCTGCTCAGTAACTGTAAATATTACAAACCTGCTGCTAATCCTGTCATGGAAATGCAAATCTTCATTAGTTCTTTCTCTTTTTGAAAAACTTAGAAATTTAATAAAAAGAAAACAAAACCAAACAACAAAACATTGTGCTTGTTAATTCAGTTACTCAGAATCAAGAAAAGCTAATTTTTTTCTGAATGTGTAACTATAGCTCATGCCCTGAATTATACATATTATGAAATGCATTTTCTTAGAAACATGTATAATGAACCTATAGATCCACAGAATGAGACAAGTCCTTAAGAAAAGTGTATTTTTCGCATGGCACAAACCTCTGTAGCTGGAAAATATGTGGTTGGATGACATTTCACAGAGAGCCTTGAACACCCAGTCTTCATCAGACTTCCACAGACTTAACAAGATCTGGTACTTCACCTGCACAGAGCTTTGTCTTGTAACTTAAAACTTGACTTTATGCTCATCCTTGGCAACCAGCAGGTAAACAAATTGCTCATTAACATTCAAGATTGTCATCTTCTAATTGCTATGTCTCATGATAGGGAAACAGAAGGGAGAGAAGATTCAATTTTCACAGGGCTTTTTGTGAGGGGGTGACTCTATATAAAAAGTTATGATCAGTGTTTCTTTCCTGTGCATAGCATATTTGAGCTCAACATTTCTGGATCTTTCATGTTTTGCTAGTATTATGTTACTATGCACATCAGTGAATTATTATTATTATTATTATTATTATTATTATTATTATTATTATTATTATTATTATTTTCACAGATTCTGCTTGTCTCCAATGGAGGGAAGTTTATGAAAAAGACACTGATTGGAGAAGCTTATATCTGGCTTGACAAAGTGGATCTAAGGAAAAGAATAGTAAACTGGCACAAACTGTTGGTCAGCTCCACACAAACACACTGAGCAGAGCTGTCTGCTTAGGGCACAAAACATGCAGAGTCTGCTCTAAACAGCATCACTTCAAGAATATAGTTTGATATCATTGTGTTTAGCTAGTCTTTCAGATACAAAGTAGAAAAGAGCAGTCTCTGGGCTACAAAGCACACTTAAATGAGGGCTAGTACACTTATTTTTGCTGCAAAATACAGCAAAAGGAGAAGAAAATCTGGGCCCAGAAGTTAAAGTGAGGCTGTTTGAAATGAAGACTGATATGAGGGCTCCATGTTGTTGGACTCTTTGTGAAGAGAGTAACTGTGAAGGAAATGATGAAGGCTGGAGGCAGGTGCTAACACAGAGCTCGGCTGCAGCTGGAGGTAGTGTGATGGGAAGCACAGTCTGGTTTTCTGTGCAACCAGAAGGAGATCATTTTATGCAAAAGCAGCTAGGGTGACTGACTTTCCAAATCTCACTTATCAAAAGTGCAAAACTTGCTCCTCTGCACCTTAGGATATCTGATAATTTGCTGTAGTGAGATTATGCCACTTGACACAAACTGCAAGATGTTTGCAAGAGTGGTAATGTTATTTTACATTACTTTTTTCCTTCTTTCTTTTTCCTTCAAAAACTATACTGTGGATAATCAGATCTGATTGTTTCATTTGTTTCTGTGTGTTAAAAATGGCTATAAACCACTCTCCTAGAATGTAATGAATAAAATTATACGAACTGTCTATACCTTGGGATGTGGTTTTAAGGAGAAAGGACAGGTAATAAACCACACTACATCAAAAAGAAAAAATGCTGTTTCAATGTCAGTGACACTGTACTTCACCCCACCCTTTGAATCAGAAAGTCTAAATCAGTTTGAGAATGAAGAGACTTAAGCACTGGGACTAATGCAGTTATTTCAACTAGTCCTTATGTTTTTCAGCAACCAGTCTTGTTCTGAAACTGTAGAGAGACAATGAATTCTAGGCTGTTTTGTGGGCACTTTGGAGCAGCAGTCCCACCATGCCAACACTGACCCTCTTGATGCAGGGCACTGTATCAACACTAGGGGCACGCTAGAAATCTAAGGGGAAGAGACAGCAGGGCAGTTCCTGACTGAGTGCAGCTGCATTAGAATGAAGAATATCCTCTTGCTATCTCAGGTGAATGTCTGAGTATAATCCACTCAACAGCATGGCTTCTCAGGCAAGTAAACAGGAAGGTAACTTGCAACTTTTCAGGCTGTGTCAGCACTTCCATGCTTGAAGTCCCCTTTCACGGATTCAAAGGCAAGCAGTAAGCTCCCTTGTGAAGAAACTACTGCCTGACATGGCTTAGTCTGGTTGTTACATTTTCCCTTGAACCATGTTTGAAGAAGGGAGAGCTTTTTCTCCTATTCCTAAAAGTATATCAATTTCTTTAAAACCCAAGAATCAATGGTACTAACTCTCATGTTACTCAGAACTCATTTAATATTTCACAGCTTCAATAAAAAGTAGTTTCCCTGGAAATACGATCTCATGACCTTTGCATACTTAAAAAGAAAATGACCAAATTTATACATGTCAGACATTTATTTTTCTTGCCCAAGAAAGACTTTTATTTTTCTTGCCCAAAAAAGACTTTTCAGTTTTCATTAAATTATTCAATGTACATTGTCTTATATTTTCTGAATATATGCAGTACACTTCCACAGGTTGTGCAAGAGCAGCTGAGAATATTCTTCTGGAAAAATATTATATGCCTTTTAGAAAAAGGAAAAATAAAGTTTAGGTTATTGAGCAATTGGATTGACTGTGAAAAAGCTACACCATTTAATCTGGTGACACTTCCCACATACAGTTTTTGTTTTATCTTTATCAACTTAAAATATCATCATGGAACAGGAATATGAGAAGAAATATAGAGATGCTATTAATTCTACACACACCAAGGAAACTCCTGTTGTTCCTAACCTGCTCGTAACCTGCTTAACTTGCAAGAAGAGCAATCTTACCAAAATCTTATTAGCTATCTTAAAAACACAACATCACTGACAGTGGAAGTAGGATGTGTGCTTTAATGTTGAATTTTATGCTTTCACCAGTATATGTATACCCTATCTCTCATATATTTTAAGAGCAGTCCTCTGGAGTTAGTGTAAAAATTCTATATGTTTTGATGTTGTGTATGTTTTTATAAGAAAATACTTCAAAGAAAAAAATCCCCGATTGAACCAAAAAATCCTGCCTGGATACATTTGACATACGTGTTGCTCTCTTGGTGGGTTATCTTGCATTCCTGATGACTATACTGTGTTTGTACTTTGAAAAAAGATCCGCAAAAAAAAAAATTCCGTGTGAAGTACAAGCCATGAGGTGTGCAATTTTGTGCAAACTGCTGGCGATTTTGTTCTTGCTAAGATTTGCTATAAAGGCAGCAAGTCTCACTGGTAGTTGCTATGGAGATTTCTGAGAGGAACGAGCAGTATCTGGCTGCCTTACTGGAAGCCTGTAATCATCATTCTTAATTGAGAAAGTGGACAGGTGTGCTTTGCTCTCACACACATACAAATGTGGCCAATATTTTATGGAATACTTTTGTTGGGTGGTATAGCTGCGGCTGTAGGGAACAGCTGCCTTTGAGGATAATTAGCTGTGGGCAGCTGGTTTAATTCAAGTGACTTTGGTTCTCTGAACAACACACAAAATGTTTGTGCATGTTGAAATGGCAGTTTTGGACTCCTGTCATGAAACACAAAGAGTAGAGTTTGTGAGGAACATGGCGCTGCCTCGGCCAGCTGCAGCAAGGACAGGGCTCCTAGGGTGTCACCCAGGGTGGGTGTGGGTCAGACCTGGGCCCCTGCACTCGGCTTTCTGAGGCAGCATCATTCAGATGTCAGAGAATGCTACCAAAGTGTGCCAAGTTCCTTTTTTTGACCAAATTTCTAGGTTGTACTGAAATCACTCTATGCAACACAGATTCATGTTTGAATGCATAGTTTCTTTTTATGTTGTTTGTTTGTTTGTTTTATGAATGAAGTCAGGAAAAACTCTCGTGACAATGTTTTTTAAAAAAATAATCAAACAAGGACTATTAGTATTTTTTTACCGTTTTGTATATATCTCAGTATATTTTTTTTTTCCTCATTAATTTTTATTTCTTTTATCTGGCCAAAAGTGCTTAGATGTGGCAACAGCTTTTATCATTTCTGAGTGATTGATTATCAATGAGTTCATACATTTCTACGATTGCTTTGAAGATACATATTGCAGGGAGGCAACAGCAGAGGCATTTTAACTCTTTTAATGCATAAATCTGCTGAGACAACTGAAATTGAAGCTGCTTTTTAGTTCAAGGCCTTGTATAGTGGAAACAAGCTGAAGTATGAGCAAAAGCACAGTGTGTGTGTTTACAAATGACAGGGATTTATAACATTATCATTATTATTAGTATGCATACAATGAGCAGCAAACAGCCACTTTTTTTTTCCAGGTTAAAACTAGACATGAGAGTTTCTATGATGAATGTTGAGCTAGTTCTTTATCATTACATTTTAAAGGGATAGTATCCAGGGGCAATGAGTGCTGCTTCTTTATTATTACCCATGGTTTTACATTACATGGATCCTGTGTGGAAGAAACAAAAACCAGTAAAAGTCAGTAACAATCAACCTGTTGACTTGAACTGGCTTTAAATTAAGACCTAGGAAATATTTGAGTTATTTTTCTGGATGATGGGTGTTTGCATGGTTACGTTGTGGGATATGGTAGCTGGTAACCAGCTGATACTGATTCATACTTTGAGGATGATGATGAAGAAAAAGAAGACATCTATTATATTGTAAGCTAGTGTGAGCCCAATAGAGATTATTTAATTAGTATTTAGTTTCATGGAGATATCATAAAGATGTTAATAGTATTTTTTTAAATTATTATTTGAATCATAACTGACACTATTTTTAACTAGTTTATTTTCATTGCTACGATGTTGAATGTCCCAGATTCATTATTTGAGTATATATCTAGATATGTACATACCTATGTGAATAGCAGAGAAAATTTGTGAGTGTAACTTATAAAGGTAATGAAACAGAGAGGAAATTTAGCATAAGTATCCACCTACATTATATTTAAACTCTAGTCCTACATGCCTTGTGAATTTTCAGTACACTTGACATGTAAGATGAATGGCTCTTTATAAATACATGTTGCCTTTAGAAAGAAAATAGAAAGAATAAGTGAAACCGGATACTCTCTCTTTAAATCATAAGAAACATTTTAATGTTTTCTATATGTTCTGTTTTATTATTTTGAAAAAATTAATACGCAAATATATTGATGAGCTCAAAAGTTATAATATATATAGATATCCATAATTAAAACTAGATGATTTGACGAGAGTTGTTTTCTTAATTTATTACCCTGTAAATAAGTATACATTTTTGTAAAACAAACTGAGTTTAAATTACTAATTCCATTTGACATCCAAGCATGTGAATGTGTCCTTATTTGATTGTATCTTATAGATGTTCAGTGATGTGCTCAGGTGCTCAACAACGGCTGACTAACGTGTGTGCTGTCATGCTACAGACAACGTGTACAGCAGACACAATGTTTAAAAAAAATCCAAAAAACACCAAAAAAACCCCTGCAAAAACAACAAAAAAAAAAGAATAGTCCTTGGGCAAATGTAATGTTTCCACAGTGAATGTTGCATGCATAGGTGGTGGTTTGTTGATATTCATTTCGGTTTGAATTTCTTTTAATTTTCATTTTGCTTTCAGAATCATCAGGAAAAATGAAAACAAAACAGATTTGTTCTTAAAGTTGTAAAAACTGAAACAAGCAGTATGAGAATTGTATAAAAATGCTTGTAAATCTGTCCCAGTTTTCACTTTATGTATAAATCCATGCCATGGTTTTGTGATTGTATACAGGATGTATCTTGAGAACTTATGCAAATTGTGCTCTATAAAGGCTGTTATCCCAGTCTGACAAATAAATATTTAAAATATCTGGTTTGGTTTCTTTTTCCTAATTAACATGAAAACCTATTTTACTGGTTTAAATTTCCCATTTGTTTACCACAGTGGTTTCATGGAAATGCTCTACACACTGCCTGTAGTCTTCTGTCCTATTTCAGCATTAGCACATCTCCCAAGGTATCACTCATGTCCCACACTTCACCTTGAAATAAAGAATGGTTCAGTCCTCAGAACTTTTTTCCAAACAAGTCAGAACCAGAATCACATTCAGCTTGTTGATATCTTCATACAGTTTCATATCTGGCAACCTATATGGGCAGTAAATATATATGCATACATCAGCACAGTTTAGGAATACCCAGGGGTTTGTCTCTTCAATGTGAAGAAAAGGTGAATTAAAAATGTAGCCTAACTCTGTATCCCTGTAAGTTCCTGATGGAGGCATAATAAGAAAGATTCTGATAAATCCTAGAAGAATTTTCTCTGGGTTTTTCCTCCAGCAGAACGAAGGTTTCCAGGAACAATATATTTTGGACTTTATTATAAAAAAGAAATCATTTTCTTTCAGCAATCACTTCTGAATTTTACCTTACTAGTAGAACATCTGTGGTGCTTTCCCATTGAGACTGTATTTTTGAGCCATGTCTAGATCTATATTCATTATATTTGCATAGTTTCCCTATTTGATACAAATAATTAAAAAAAAATAAACAAAACCATGATCCCCAAGTGAAATAAATTGTTGTTACAGTCTGGCATCTGGAACATATAGACTGGATTTTTTTTCTGTCAGTTGATGCTCTTTTCTCAAAAAAAAAAATGTAGTGAGAAATAGGCAACAGCTTTGAGGATGACTCAAGAATAGAGGTGTCCTTTTTCACATCAGCTGGTTTGCTACAGCACTGACACAGGCTGACTTCTATTAATGCCCATCAGGAAAAAAAACTCGTCTTCCCAATGCCTGCCTCAATCACTAAGGTATGACTTCTCCCTGAGAAAATAGTTTGACTACAACAATGACTACAACAAACACTTCACCCCACACTCAGCTCAGATTTTCTGCATCCTCTTTTATTTTGGTGAGGAAGCCCCTGTTTAGTGTACTGGCCCTCTGGAAATGGTTAGAAAGCATTTTTGAAATGTTAAGGGAGAGAGAGCTAACTGGAATTATCTGCTGTGGAAGCTGTAGGTTTATCTGAATCTATCTCCAGGAAACTAGTTTACAGAGAGAAAATCCCAGTGTCACTTCACAAACACAGAAAGAATGATTAAATAATATGCAATTTTTAAATAATTAAAAATATTTAACAAAAATAATGTGTTTACTTACTCAGATCATTCAATAAAGTACAGAGCATGCATGAGTTATTTCCTCACATTGCTATTTGCAGGGTTTAACTTAGAAGATATGATGTGACACTGGGAATTGGGAAGTTTATGGAATGTTTTTAAAATAGGCTGGACTTAAAATTCATATACAGAGAAGTTACTGAGATATATATATAGAGTTAGGTGATTTATCTATATCAGCATAGCTAAAATGGTATATTTGTTTGCAGACAAGGACTCAGACACTGTAGGTCTGACAGCAGAAGGATAGCTTCTAATCTGAACAGGCTGGCCATTTAGCTGGAATAGAGTGGCTATTACTTTGACCTTTCCAAATGATCTATATTGTGGTGTCCTTCAGAATTCCACTTACTGTATCAGGATCTTCAGATGATACAGTATCAGATAAGATTTTTAAGCACAGAGGAAAAAGCAAAATATAATCTTTTTCTCAGCACAGACTGTCAAATCTCAGAAAGTTCTTGGTATTTGCAGTTCAGCAGCCACAGCTAAGATAAAGATAGAAGACACTGACAGCATATTGGGAGCTGGGATCAATGTTGGTAGGGTCCTTGCTATCTAGAGGAGCCTTGTGAGGACAAATGAGCTTATGGGAAAACCATGCAGCTCAAAAAGGCAGATGTGAATTCCTACAACTGATATCAAATAATCTGATGCAGCAGGCTGGGCCAACTGCGTGCCAAAATAGGGTCAGGCTGCAGTGCAGGACTTTAGTGGGGCAAAGGCACAGAGACCCAAGTTACTGCACAGCCCTACATTGTGGTAGCCTGTTAACCGCCTCATTCTGTGAGGTTCCCCCTGTTCCCTCCCCAGCCTTGGCCACTCCCTCGGTTTCTCCCTATTTGTTCTGTACCCCAGCCCCGCCCAGGGACCGCCCCTGGGCCCTGACAAAACCACCCCGCACCCAGACCACGCTGTCTCTCTGCCTCTGAGCATTGCTGGGACAAGATGTGATTAAAGCCATCTCACACCCTCATGAGAGACCCTTCTCTGCCTCCTTTACCCCCTCACTGCGTTGTGACGCTGCTGCTGCCGGAGCCAGATCGCGGGGCTGTCCCAAATGGACTCCGGGATGCGACTGATGGCATGGCCCTGGGAAACCCTCACTGAGCTCTCAGGGAGCAGCAGCCTGCTAGCCAGAGTGCAGTGGTTACAACACTACATAATCTCTCCTTCTTAAGGAGCTTTTAAGCCAAAAAGAAACAGACAGTGGGACGGGCGGCTACAAGTGGGATGAAAAAGGCAAGCAGCCAAAGAAGAGCTGTGACATTGTGGTGGAAGTGGAATGGAACTAGTGCAGGGCCTAAAATTCTTACAGTCCTCTTTTTATGAGAGAAGGTACACTATTTAAGCAATAAACAATGGCACACCTACTGAAAATTCCCCAAGACTTTCTAAAAGTGGTCTTTTCACTGTTTTGTGATTCTAACTGCTCTTGTACATAGAAATTCCTTGATTAATTTATTCCTTATTAATAAGAAATATTGCAATACATTATTAATTTTTGAGTTTACTGTATGTGCATATGCTTAATAAAAACCGCTAGTGGTTTCTGTTTAATAATTCAGATCTCTAGTTCATCATACAAACATGAAAAATTCTATTAAACTGAGGATATAAGGAATTTGCAGATGATTTTGGACTAATGTTCTCTGTTTTAATGTCTTTGACGTCTCCCACTCAGCATAAGAAAATGACAGAGTACTGCTAGTTAATAGACAAAAACTTAAAGTCCCACAGCAAATATTAATGACACACTAATTATTATCTATGAAGAATAGATGAAAAGAACACAATCAATACAAAAGAGGAAAGAATAAGATACCCTCCATGCATTGCATTTAAATCTTTTCAAAAAAAAGAGGATTGGATTTGTATACACAATTGCTTTTTCCATATCTAACCTAAATTAATTTTTATTGACTGGAATTTTAAAATACAGAGGGATCAAAATGTTATACTTTTAGACTTTTTTTATGCTGATGGACAGAGGCCATTTGAAAGTAAGTCCTGATAATGCAGAGAAATTTCTGTATCCTTATGATAATACAAGGGAAATTCTGATTTCTCAGAATGTTACATTTTACCAGTTATCAAGAATAATAAAAATTATTATAAAAATTCACCATCTGTTTCATCAATTCAATCTAAAGATAGTAGGGAAATGTTGTTCCTCTTTTTTTAAAGGTGAGGAGCTGAAGCACAAGAAAGTTGCAAATCTCTTTACAAAGGTTTTCAAATTACCACAGCTTGCTCATCTCTCCTTTGTAAATTATAGGCCTTATTCAGTCTCTTCCTCTAAGAGGAAATCAAATAAAAGAAAACCACATTTCAACTCTGTGTTCTGAAAATCAAATTAATAAGACCTGGAATAATTTTTTATATCTAAAGAGAGGAGGTCAGAACAGAAGCTACAACAAAAGGGCATTAAGAATTTGTTTTGAAAGCAAATGTCTGGAGCCTTCCTGTTGTTTTTGAAGCAAATTTGAGCTGAACACATTTAGGCAACTGCTCAGAGCTGCTTGCAGTCTCTGCTCTAGTTCATTATGGTAATACCAGGGTCATTTTCATCAATGGCTTTGAGAATTCAGAGATTCTGCAACCTGGGGGCACTTCCTTCTTGCTTCATCCTAGGCATTCAGAAGATGTAATATGAAAAAATTTACCTTCTTGAAAGCAAAAATTCACTTTGTTAGAACTATATTCTGTTCTCAATCTCATCTAGCAAGACTTCAGGGCACAGTAGAATTTAGTATTGTTTTCTTCTTTTCATTATTGTATTATAGATAAAAGGATGCAGGCATGCAAACTTTTCAACAGCTCTCTCTCTACCAGAGTTCACTTGATGTCATCTTTATTCAGCTAATATTGGTGGTGTCTGCTCTGTTGCTCAACAGAGTTTTTTCTTTCTAGTTGTGGTGTACATCACACAGACGGGATCCCTCCACCTAGTTCACTCCTTGTCTCCCACAAGCATATGATGATGGTTCTTCAGCTCCTTAGCTTGGATTTACTCTTTATTCAAGCACAGAAGAGCAGCACAGCCTTAGAGGCCTGCATTGTAGGCATTTAAATCCAGGTAAGATAAAGACTTCTTAACTGTCACCACAAAATTTCAAGCCAAGGAGCTTGCAATTTTAGGAGCAATAACAGTGCCTGGTGAACACATAAGAGTGATGTGGTTCAATGAAAATAAATCCTGTACATTGTTTGAAATCACCTGTTCATGGCAGACAGACCAACCAATATTCTTTTTCATTGCTTTAGGAAAAAAACACCCAGATTGGCTTTGCTTAACACCACTCACAAAAAAAGGATTGATCTGAGCTGTTCAGGGCATTGCAGTAACACCTAAAGGTATCTGAAATGAATCTCATTTTGTTCTTTTCCTGAAAGGCCAGACTTTCTCTGATAAGCTTGTATGGGCTCTCAATAATTTTTAGCATATTTCAAACCATCTAGTGTAGTAAAAAGGCATAAGACATGTACAGCATACACTATAGTAGCTCAGAAACACACAAAAATATAAACAGGCAATTTCTTTTAATGTTTTTTCAGATATAGTTTAAAAAATATATTTTTAAATGACTGAATATTGCCAGTCCTGGAATCAGTGTTCCCAGAAAGAATCATATTGCTGAATTACTTTCCTCTAAAAAATAGGTAGTGCATACATGCCAAGGAAACATGGCTTGACTGCCTGAAAGAGCAGTGTCTGGTAATGTGAATCACAGCAATATTTGCATATAGATTTACATGAGAATAGCAAAGCAAGTCTGTGCTTTCTTAATGATGTGTTAGAGGGGGAAAAAGTAGCCTGTATACATTAAAACTTATGGAAATCAATAAGAAGGCTTCAAAATTACATAAGATTTTCTTGAGTAAGAGCTAGTGTTTGGTGCAAGAGCTATTTTCTCATTCCTACCATGATGCTTATTAAGATCTTTAAGTTCAACACAGTTTTAGAGACTATCTTGTTTTACTGCCATGAGGCTTCTCAAAAGTGTCACTGAGGGTGAAATTAGGTTTATCATTATCATTAGACTTATTTTAAACATTTTGGTATGATCAACACAAAGAGTAAATGTTTGAGGGCATAATAAATCAATGTGCCCACACAGAACTCCAAAGGGCAATGTTAATCATTATAATGCTCTCAAAGGCAAGGCTTAATCACACAATATCATCAGTTTAATAATGAGGTAGTTGTTAGTATATAGGTCAACATAAGAGTCAAAAGAAACAGAAAAAAATCTTTGATTGTAGTGTTAATGAAGGAGCAATGCAACAATATTATAAAGTCTGATGCCTGTGGGAAAAAGTGATTCCTTGTATCCCTTCATTACCTTGAAAAATTTTGACAGGCACATATTTATGCATATTCCAGATAGAAGATATAGTCTCTATAAAACATGTTCCTTTTTTTTTTTTTTTTTTTTTTCAAAATAAAGATGCTTAGCATTTGGGGAAAGAACATCAAGAATTGAAAGGTTCAAACTGATGCTTTCAGTTTTTAATATCACCAATGGATGCTAATGCAGCAAGTGAAAATAATCACCAGTATTTTCTGTTTTTCTGAGGGTCTTAAAAACACTCCTGCTATAGCAACACCAAGTAACAATATCAAGCAGCAGAATTTTTTCCAGAGCTTTCTGACTTCGTTTAAGATTTGATATGTCCAAGTTTGCTAGTTTGCTCTGATTCAGCACTGTGCTGTCACCTTACTGTATGGGGAGGTTGAAGCAAAAAAACACACACGCACACACATGCCCACACATCTGCTTAAAATTCTGATATCCTTAACCTAGTTACATAGTAAAAGATAACACATTGGAGATGACTGCTGAGTTACAGCAGCAAAATATTGGGAATGGCACATAAAAGAGAAGTTCCCATTCTCTATCAGAGGAGGAGAAGGAAGAGGAAGAAGAGGAGGAGCAGGAGGAGGAGGAGGAGGGGGAGGACCTGCTGCATATACCCAACAGCATTGCCCAGGTGCAGCATCCTTAATCAGAAAAACAAGAGTGGAGTGACCCTGCTCTCCCTCTTCTGCTTCTGCTTTCTGTCCCTGCAGGAGCTGTGGCTGCCCTTTAGGCCTTCTTGTTATACCTTTTGTGCTTTCATGCTTGATGGGGTGTTTTACATGTGGTGAGCCTATGTTTGTTTTTGTCTCAGCTGTGTCTGAGTCAGGTTCTGCCCAGCTCTCAGAGCTGCATCACTTCAGTGAGCAGTAGTACAGCAGACAGGATTAGGATTCATGCCCTTAGAACCCCTGGTATCATACTGTGCTTGTATTCTTGAGGCCTCTGTTTATAAACAGGAAAAAAAGGACAGTACCAGTGACTCATTTTCCTTGGAATAAATCTAGTCAGTAATTAAAAGTTTCTAGTGGATTCAGGCCATTTTCCAATTGCACAAAAATTCAATCTTTATTTTAATGATTGTGATACACGTTATGTCTACAAGCATTCAAGAAAGAATCCTAGAGCCCAGTGAGGTTCTGTGTGGACCAATATGAAGAACTATAAAATAAAAAATTATTTTAAATCTTGAAAAAATTGTGGCATGTTTTCAAATTCAAAAGAAAAAAAAACCCACAATTTCTTTTCTTGTAACGCTGTATCTCTTGAATGTCAAAGAGCAGTTACTACATTTTAAAGATTAAGGCACTAAACTCCAGGCTGGAGGGAGGCAGTTTATCTTTCTCAAGAGTAAAAGTTAAAAATCTTTTGCTGGTCTTAGACACCTATGGTGGACTGAAAAAGAGAATTTGGTACTGCCATGCATTCAACAACAACAACTAAGCACTCATCTGAAGTGTGAAGGTCATGGCTCATATACCTCTTTTTCCTATCTGTTTCTCATGAAGGTCTGGAAAACAGGATTTTCTTCTTTCCTAACTTCAGCAGGCCCTTACCCTGCTCTGCCCCGTTCCCCAGTACTCTGGTCTGGCCTCCTGCAGGGCTGAGGGTATGCTCAGGGCCTTATACATGGGCTGGACAAGAAATCACTGGTTTTGAATGTCTTTCTGGGAACTGTGGTGAGCATTGCTGAGTCTGAGAAGATTCTTTACACTCCTAAAGTAAAAACCCGACTCACCAGACTGATGCTTTCCAATCTTTCCAATTTGAATTATTACTCTTTAAAGGTGTTTAAATGGGTTGTTGTCAATGACCCTTCACGTAGCCTAGGTCAGCATGTAACATGCAGAGCCTGTTCACCAGGCGTCCAAGTTCAATGATTAACGACAGAAGCCAGGAAGAGTGCCTGAAGTGCCTTGGTTGACTTAACCCAACGGGGCAGTGCCCACATGGCAGCTCCTCACAACCACCAGGACCAGCCACAAAGCCACAGCCCCTGTTTCAAACTTCACACCAGCAGCACCTGTGGCATTCACAACATTGCTCAAAGTCCAGAGTAGCAGTAGAACTAATCTGTCTTAAAACTTGAACGTTGCAAATTTGGTTTGTCAGAATTGAATGTCAGCCCTTATTGTAAAAATTTTAAAGATTTTTGAAGAATTTACTTTTTCGCGTCTTTATAGATCACAGTAAAAGTAAGCAAGCATATAGAAATTTTAGGTTTTGTGTAGAAGTTGCTGATATAGTTCTGTGTTAACCAGAACAGTAATGATAATATTAGATAGCTATTTTTATTTAAAAAAACTTGTATTAATTTTTTCCAAGGTTCCCTGGTGTTCTGAGTTTTAATACTACTTTTTAATCATAGTCTTGGGTCTGTGATCCATTTCCAGTATCAAATACAGTTCAGCCAGTCTTTGAAAGCATTGATTCAAACTTCAAAAGAATATGAAGAATGCTGACTAGGAAAGAGCCCAGAGATATAAGGAATAAACAAGTGAGCAAACTCTCTGAGGAAGAAAACCCAGGGGCTACATAAATCTGGAGCATTCCCCACAAATATGTGCTATCATTTTTATTTAGAAAACATCAGTTGAAGAAGAGGACAATAAGACTACCTTTTAAATATATAAATATGATAATAAATTTAGGAAAAAAAGGAAGGTTGTCTAAAATAATAAATTAAAAATAAACATTAATAACCATTTTATAGTAAATTTCTTTGTGCAGACACTTCTATTAATTTCCACATATTTTAAATATTTATAACAGTGATTAGGATAACCCAGTTAAATAATTTTTATATATTATTTAAAATAAAGTTTTAAGCTGCAGTTCTTACATATTTTATTATGATTTGTGAAATTCAGAAGCCCTAACCCTAAGATGCATATCGGATTTTTCTTCCTGACTTTTAAAGGTTGGGGATTTTAAAGTCAGCAGCAGATGGCAGCATGGCCCTCTGGTTTCCCCATAAAGCGTTCAGACCAGAGCGAGCAAGTTTTGTAACTTGCGGTAGACTTCAAAGGGAGGAAGCTACGCTGTCTAATTAGCCTGAACCTTAATTCTAAGGAAAAAAAAATCAAGCAGATAACATTTTATTTTTTCATAACATCAAATTTGATGTGGAAACATGTCTTTATATGTTCTATGTTCTCTTAGCCTTGTCAGTGCTGAGGAAATCTTGGGTTTAGAAAGTAGCAAAGGGAGTGAGTGGATCTAATCCTCTAAAAATTAATTCTTTCGTGAAAATATTTGTCTTTAAAATAAGACATAAATTCATTAGACCAATAATTTTGAGGCAAGGACTAAACATAAAGAAAATATAATCAATACACAAGTTTCTTTAATGTATTTCTGAGGTCCTTTGCTAGTACATAATGTTCATTCCACAAGTTTGACATGTTGTGAACAGCCCAAGTATTTCAGCAGTGATGTTACAAAATTTCAGACCTATGAAGTGTGCAGGGCTCTCCTTTTGAAATTCTAGGCTGTGCGGTCAAAAATAACTAAAAAAACTAACCAGGAATCCTGATGAACTGCAACTGATCCTTTTTGATTTTTTTTAATGAATCATTTGCACACAAAGGGTTATTTTTGGAAGGACAGAATGAGCATTTAGAAAGTAATGTGAAAAGGTACGTTTTAAAAATTGCCATTAAAACATTAACTGCTTGCTAATGCTCTCATGGTCAAGTCCAATGAAAAAGCATTTTTAATAGTTTTCATGGTTATGCTTGACCCCGCGTTGTGTTTTATTGCACACAACAGCTATTCACTCTCTTCTGGGAAACCCCAGATAAAGCAACATCCAAAGAAGTCCTCAGACTATTCTTCAATATATTTGTATTCAAGTATCATCACAACATGATAACAGACAACTGGTGGCTGTGGAGATGTGACAGAACATTGCCAGCAACATCTAGGTCCAAAAAATGATTAACCCAAGACCAGGCACTCATCAGTTTCTTTGTGTTTATATACACCTGTAATATTTTTACTCAGATATATAAGCAATTAAATTATTTCAGAAATGGTTTTAATAAAAATTGGTAGAATCATGCTGTTGAACAATCCACAAGATCAACCAAAAATTTCTGCCAGAAGGGACCTTAGAAGGTTGTGCCTTGTGTAGTTTGACTGCACTGTTGAGACTGAAGCATGAAGGACAATAGTAAGTACTCCAGAAATCTTCGTGATGTCCTGGCAACACACACTTTCTAACCTCATAACTGATCTTCTGTACCTAGTAATTGGCTGTCAGATGTCAATTTGACTTTTCCATGTTGTCATGAAGGAAGAAGAGAAGGCTTGACTATGGAAGAAAAAGGGGAAAAAGTCTCTGTTTTCACTGAGGGATTCCACCACAGCATTGTACACACTACAAATAAGAGGATGCGTCACTCTGCACACAGCCCAAAGTGCACCTGCTCCTGGAACTCTTCACAAATTCTTCAGTACTTCTATTTCTGTTTTAATTTTTTTTATTATTATTAAAAAGCTGAAAATAGTACACTTCCTCTCCTCCAGCCCTCATTAATGTACCACAGGCAATTGGGAGTTCTGGTAACTGAAATGAGCTAGAGATGGGATCTTCAGGGAAAGCACACAGCTGTCGTTTTTGATTGGATTTATAGCCGTTCCTTGCAAGCACTCCTTTTTGCCAGGAGATGGTGCCATAACTCCAGAAAAGGCGGATATGTGTTTTCAACAGGAAAGCAGAAATACAGACTTTAACACCACTATACAGATTTTTTAAATCTACCTATGTAGTATTGAGCCCCAAGATTATTTCAGTTTTGAATTTTTTTTTTTAAATTCCGCTGATTCGGGAAGTTTGCTTTGCTTGTTGCTTTATTTTCTGTATAGGAAACTACTCACGTGAATGATTAATTCCAGTACATAACCCAGAGTTTGGTTTCTTTGGCTTGGTTTGTTCTTTACCTTAGCTTACTTCAGTAAATGTGGAGGTTTTAAATTTTTTTTTAATTAATTAATAAATTGAAACTACAGATAGAGAGAATCTAAATACTGATATCTGTTATGAACTGCTAGGGAAAGAACAGACTGGTATTTTGTTTTGATACATAAAGAAGCATGTTTGATTGCAGGATTAATTTGAAAACACCAAGAGAAAAGAAAACTGATTTGGGAGTCTTAGGATGAGTCCAAAACTTCCTCTTCTGTAAATCTAGCTATGCTTCAAGCCAGCATTTTGCACCAAATCAGAATGGCCCACATGAATTGAACATACTCTGTACTTTTCCTTGTGCCTTTCATTTTATTGTTCATTTGAGAATATTTTAACCTTAAAAAACCCCAAACACCCTGCATATCGGTATTTTACAGAACTTGGAAAAAAAAAAAAAAAAAAAAAAGACACATTTAGCTGACATCAGTTCTGTTAGTTCCATAACTTAGCAGATTTGTAAATATTTCCCATTCAACCAACATTTCAACTTTTTTTTATTTTGAGTTTTGGTTTGTTGTTTAGAATAGAGAGTTTTCTAGGATAAATTATTTGATCATGAAAAAATCTTACTAGATCAAAGTGCTTTGCTGAACAGCTCTAGATTAAACAAACCTGTTGAAGCTCAGGCATGGGAACAGCCTGAGGAGCAGGAGCACTTCAAGGATGCCTTCCTGAGTGTCCATGTGGGTCACCTGAATCCCACCTGAGGTCAGGTTGTTTACAGAGTCTTGCTGCCTTTTTAGCAGGTGCCAGAGGAACCCTTATGCTAGACAACCTGGGATTTTTTTTTTATATGTTTGGTGACAAATATAAACCACCAAACTGGATACAGCATGGTCTGTCTTTACTACTTCTAAACTCAAAGATTAACCAAGAACATCCTTTCGCTACTGAAACTCTAATGGCTGACTCAAATGAAATCTTACAAACAGCATATTCCAGGTTTTATATTTCCTTCTGTCATGTGGTCCATCAGTAGGATATACTGTCCACTGTAACCCATAAACTCCTAGTGGCATCAGCCTAAAGTTATTTATCTATCTTTACTAAATTTATTTTGCATTTTAGGCCATTTTCTACATCTACAACAGTTTCTTCTTTCAGAAATTTTAGCCAGTGACCCAATTCAGAAATTTCATATATTGACAGACTTGAGGTAACAATTTCCAAGTGTCTTGAAGATATCTATCTACAGACTTCTTTTAGATAAAAAATTTTTCCTGTCACCTTAGAAGTGATAATTATGATTATATTCTCACAACTGACAAGAACCATATTTATGCATTACAAGCCGTAATGTTAAAAAAAAAAAATTGTCAATAAAAAGGTAATAATTGTCTGTATTTTTAATGAAAAATTGCTAGAAATACTTAGAGGCAGTATTAGAGCTTATTTTTACTGAGTTTAACTTTTTACTGAGTTTACAAGGTGTTAGGCTTGCCTTGACTTACAACTTTGTTTCCACTCACCAGTGGTGAACTTGGACCTGCACAGACATGGTCTTAAGGGTAACAAGGTGAAGAGACAAATCCAGTATTTTGTGTTTAACATGCACAAAGATCACAGCACATAGTAAATGCAGCTGTAGTGTGGAGGTGCAGAGCAATGAAGACAGAAAGGTGCAAATGGATGCTAGTAAACGTTTAAAAATGGTTCCATGTTCTGCACCTGGTGAGTGATGTGGCAGCCTCAGTAAGGACGGACAAAAAATGGCTTAATAAGCTGACTGCTCTCATAAGGCAGAATAAGGAGAGGACTACAGACAGGGAGCAAATCTTTTAGGATTTCAGATGCTGGGCAGCCTGTATTTGTACAGAGTCAGATGGAGCCTGCATAGATTTTCCCAGAGTGTGCTGCAGAAAGTGAAGCAATGCAATCCATGGAGGGATGCTTTCCCTTGTGGTCATCTAAGATGTTATATAATTTCCTTCTGAGAAAACAAATGTAGGAAGCCTGTCTTAAACCTAAGAAGGGCTTTGACACTCAAAAGTTTTCCTAATTTTTTCCAGCTATACTAAGTGCTCCAATGAGACATATTATTTCACATTGACAAAATGCTTTTTCTTGGTAATAAATGTCATCAATGCTGTCTCAATGAATTACTTCACCTGTCTATGGAAACTAAGGTTTCATCAAAAGAATTTATAAATTATTCTGCTTTGGCTCATAAGCTGACGGATTCTTACTGTTTTGTTTGTGTGAAGAAGCACACGGTATTTACTGAGTCTTGATTCAGTCCTGAGATTAGATGAGTTCATGACTCATTCACACCTGGTATTTAGATGTCTTTACAGTTATTCTTTTGCACTCCAAACTTATTACATGCTGATTTTGATTTGGCTGCTAAGCCTGTTTCTAACACTACACCACTTCTAGTAAGTTGTCCCTCAAACACACAAATATGCAACAAATTGCCTGTTATTAAAATGTCTAATATATAATATTAATCTAAAGTGGGTTTCTTTATTTCTGACATTGTGTTTCTTAGTTCGTTCTTGTATCTCTTTCAAGGATGAAATTCTCTAAATTTGGAATTCTTTCCCATCTCAAGGACAAAAGAAAGATACTTTCAACGGACACAAACAGGTCTGCTGGTGTAAAACAATAGATGTTTATT
The DNA here is from genome assembly GCF_020740725.1 of Corvus hawaiiensis. Lineage (NCBI taxonomy): Eukaryota > Metazoa > Chordata > Aves > Passeriformes > Corvidae > Corvus > Corvus hawaiiensis. The sequence continues at coordinate 70,553,319 of NC_063216.1, read as the reverse complement.
AGCTTTCAGTCCTTCACTAACGCAGTGTTAGGTGCTCGAGGCACGAGCTCTGGTGGGCCCCAGGTCAGAGTCAGTCCAGCTGCGTTACCTCCACGCGTCGCTGAAGCGACTTCGGCATCAGGAAAAGAGCTGCTTGCTGGGCCAGCTGGCTGGCTTCTCGGCAGAGGAAACACGGCAGGAGCCGATGGTACCGGCTCACATTAGCTCGGAGACAAAGGAAGAGAGAGGATGCTCTGGTCTGACTCCTAGCAGGTTTACTTTTAGAAGTTTCGCAACCCGAACAAGCTCGGAAGGGATGGAATGTGATGGGTTCTGATGGGATCTGATGGGATCTTCCCCCAAGGCTTGTCCTCAGTTTTATAGGGAATTTGAAAACCACGGTTAAAGGGGAAAACAACCAATGAGTTACAAGCCAGGGGGAGGATGCAATGTAACAAGAACCACTGGGGGAAACCGAGAGGCGGGAGTTATAACAGAGAACCAGTGAACAACCGAGGAACCGGGAATTTTCCCGAACCGGGGGAGGCAGCTTGGACCCAGATGCCACCCAGGGGGGTGTGGCTTAGGCTTCTGAGCCGCCCCTCGACCCACCCTCTGAGTCTGCCTCTTGGGGAACTCTATCCAGTGGATGGGCTGGGATTGATTGGCATCACACTGCCCCAGCCAACGCTTCACCTCACCCATACCATGATCCCAGGACGTGGTTAACAGCAGAGGATCTGACGGTACAAGTATAGGGTCATACCACTTGTTCTTGGGGAATGGCAGCAATCTCAACTCCTGTATATTGCTCACTAGAGAAATGCAGTCTCCAGAGCTGGGCAGAACCTGACTTGGGCACAGCAGACACAACATGGATCATGTACTAATTACATGTAAAACACCCCATAAATCATGAAAGCACAAGGGGGATAACAATAAGGTATAAAGGACAGTCACAGCCCCTGCAGGAACACGGGCAGAAGCAGAAGAGAGCGAGCAGGATTGCTCCAGCCCTTCTTCCCTAGGTAAGGATGTTGCGCCTGGTCAGGTCAGTGCTGTTGTGTATCTGAGCAGGCCTTCCTACTCTGGTAGAGGAAATTCTCTTTTATTTGCCATTCATCACATTTTGCTACTGCAGCTCAGCACTTATCTTTAATGTGTTGTCTTTTACTGAGTAAGCAGGTTAAGTATATTCAGAATTTCAAGCAGGTTTTTGAGGGTGTGTGCAGTTGTTTGTGTTTTTTCCTCTGGCTTTCCTATATAGTAAGGTGATTAGTACTGCAACCCAGAGTCGACAAACTTGGATGCAATAGTTCGTAGAATCATAGAATATTCTGAGTTGGAAGGGACCCACCAGAACCAATGAAGTCCAGCTTCTGGCCCTGCACAGGACAGCCTCAACAATCACACCATGTGCCTGAGAATGTTGTCCAAACACTTCCTGAGCCCTGTCTGGCTTGGTGCTGTGACCACTTCCCTGAGGATCCTTCTTCCAGTGCCCAAACAACCTTTGGATGAAGAACCTTTTCCTAATATCCAACCTAAACCTGCCCTGACACAACTTCAATCAATTCCCTTGGATCCTGTCACTGGCCACCAGAGAGAAAAGTGTCTACCCCTCTGCTTCTCCTCATGAGGAAGTTGTAGACTGTGATGAGGTCTCCACTCAGCCTCCTCTTCCTTAGGCTGAACAAATCAAGTGACCTCAGCTGCACCTTGTATGGCACCAGTGCAAAGTGGGATAATCCCCTCCCTTGACAATCCGGTGATGCTTGGCTTGATGCACCCCAGGATACTCCTTTCTATCCTTTTCACTACAGGTATACAAAGAGCAACACTCTCATGATAATTAGTTTCTCTATTCACAGCAGCAGGTTGTCTCTTCTTTCTGTCTCTCTTTGTACCCATACAGCTGCATGCAGTATACAGCACTTAGCAAGCACTTCATGAGACATATATCCTTTCAAGCTGTTATTTTTCTTCTAAAGAACAAGCTTCATATTTTGTTAATACACTTAGAGACCTTTTCAGTGACTTTATGTAAGTTTTCCTTTGAGTTGTAACTCTTCTTTCAACACAATAACACTCAAAAGATTTTTTCATTGAAAACATATTAGGGAATTTCTAATAACATTCATTCAAGTCCAGGCTTTTGAGACATCTAGAAATATAGACCTTAACAAGTTTCTGAAGAAAATTGAAATAAAAGTTACATGAAGTGATACTAAGTATGGAAATGTGTCTGCTGGAGTCTCCAGATGGTCATTAACCGCATCCACAGATAAGATTTTTAAATCTGTAAAAATAAATCATAGATACTAGTAAACAATCTAGTAAACCAAACCAGGAGTAATTTAGACAAATGAAGATACTGTAAACATCCAGCTTACATTGGGAAGACATTTATGAGATATTACATTATAGGACTTGTCTGTAAAATTCCATTTTTGCCATTTCAAACCATACCAGCTATCAATTTACGTGGATATGTATCACCTTAGAAGTTTTGATAAAGGGTTAAACACTTTATATATTTGAATTCTTGAGCTGTACCACCCAAGGTGAAGCAAGGACTTAATTCATACTAGTGACACTTTTCTGAAGGAGCTCTGTTTACCAGGCCACAGTGCAATCATACTTACAGAAAATAGGGCCAGGTGTCTTTGGGAAGGTTCTTACTGATTTTGGTGAAAAGTGGAAAGCTGGAGAATGAAATGTGGGACCAGCAAAGCTGTGGCTATTGATAAGTCAATTTGTCCCCTAATGGGATTATAATTGCCTATAGATCAAAGAGCTGGAGCAATATCATGGCTTTTAACCCTGCCAAACATCTCAGTTAGGATTCACTTTTTTTTCCTAGAAGAGAAGAACAAAAGTAATTTAACAAATTACAAGCTGTAAATGGCTTAACTGTTCTAAGACATAAAGTAGGATGAGAAGGTGGTACACTGGGAAATCATGTGGGGAATAAAAGGATACAAGGAATTCCTGGTGTGTTTAAAGAGCTCAGTCTACAGACACAATAATATACATGACCCTCAAATAGTTTTGTGTCCATACATCTCTCCTTCTAGTCTGAAATATGTTCTTAATTATTTTTTTAAATGACACACTTTAATGATTCATATTTCAGACACATCAACGTTTTCTATAAACTTATTTTTGCTGGAAACTGTAATCATAAGATTCTTTATTTTCACAGGTTGCTTTTGTCCATGCACTACAATGTGTGCACTAGATGGCACTAAGTGCTTAATGTCAATTCTGTGCCCTGTCTGGAAAAGAGTTTACAGGGCCTAGTGAAACGATTGCTGAGCTTCATGTTATCTTGAACTGATAGAATTGTTAAAGACAGAAAGAGGAATTTATTACTTTGCAATTTGTACCAGAATGAAATGTTGAAAGCAACTTTTGTACACCCAGCTATCATGCAACGAAATAGAAGAAAAAAAAAAAATAAATTAAAACCTCCTAAAATTATATTGAAACACATGAAGCCCAGAATTTTCACTGAAATTCAGGCGACAAAATTATAATTAGAGCCTCTACCAGATGGGAAAAATGTAAAAACAAAGGAACTATGAAGAAAATATTTTCATAGAATGTTTCATTTTTAACAGTTTAGCTGGAAAGGGAAGGCTTGAACTCCAAAGTAGACTTCAGTGCAGAAGTCTCCAGACTGTTATGTTCTTTGATATGAATATTATTTATGTTCTGGGAAAATATTATTAACTTGATAGATCACAGTTTTCTCAAGTACAGAGCTACAATGGAGATTTATTTTTTTTTAATCTTTAGAGTTTTAAGATAGCTGAAAAAAATAGGTAGATTTTAACATTTATTAATTTCACTATAAAATTCTACCTTAGTTTGATCACAATCAAGCTGACCAGGACATAATTTACAACAAAACAGGAGTACACAGAGTTAATGGGAGCATTTCTCGTGTTCCTTTTTGGCATTTCTGCTTGGATTATGTGTTTCTCCTTTCCAAGCACAGTAAGCCTGGGGATGCAGCCAAGTCCAGTTCCTATTATCTCCCAAACTGTGATAGTCACACAAGGAACAAATCTCCATGATATTTTTCAAGAATAATGAAAAGTCACATAAGAGCAGCAAAATTATCCGCCTAAAATACCAAGCAGCTGTGGCACTGGCAGGGTTTTAGAAGCTGGTATCACATCAGAGCAGTGTTCTTGGCTCTTGTGCCTGTCTTTCAGACAACTGCTGCACCTCTGGCACCCAGAGATTCGAGTGCTCTCTTTAATCACCACCAGTCATCAAACCAACTACATTCTACATCTTGGCTCCAACAGCCAAGTTGGAGATAACTTTTGTAACTAAGAAACAGACACAATGAAGTTTGAACCTTTTCACAGTAAACTGAGATGGGATAAAAGACACCATCTAGACTGGAGTGCATAGTTGTGAGAATACTGTGAAACACTCTGAAAAGAAATGGAAAAACTATAATCCAAGCTATCAATTCATTTTTAAAAGTCTCTTCTATTCAATCAAGGTTCCCGCCATTTGGATTTGGATTACTTGGAATGGTGAATGCTTCTCATCCGCCTTTCATGAAATACTTCTGAAAATCTGATCTGGTGCCTCTTTGGATCTAAAAGTTTTTGACAATATCACTCTGTCACCCAGTGGGGATAGTATTGGGAACCTTCATCTGACATCTCATGAGGTGAGATAGCTCAACTAGCTATCATGAGTTTTGTATCACAGCTTTTGCTAGATTTTTGTTGTTGTTGTTGACTCTTTCTTTTTAGTAGTAGTCCACACAAATAGCAGAGGAAACTTCTAGCGTTTTTATTGTGAAGAAAGCTTTTCTCAATAGGATGTGTCCTTAATCTAAGCTGAATATCTCACAGAAAATCAATTTTTTACAAAGAAGTCTCCAGTTTTTCACTGTTAAGGAGTAAGTCTAAGTGCAGTGCTCTGTCTCTATATGTAGAGTGTTTCCAGACAGAATTACTGATATCAGTTCTACGCTTACTATATTTTATTACTTCTGTCCTCTTAAAGCAATTTTATTTACTCTGTTTTATGGACTGAGAGCTTCTTACCCCACTATTATTTTGTGATGTCCTTCTGTAGGCAATAGGAGAGATTCATTTTCATTTTTGCACTGTGTCAGCTTTTTCAACCTGTACATATGATGTGAGATCTCAATGTATTTTCTATGCATGTAGCAATAACATGCCATATTGGAAGCAGTGGAAACATAACCTTTACATTATTTTTCTTCCCTGTCAACAAACTAATTATGTTCCAATGAGTGAAATCAGGCTTTTGCTATGAAGCTTTCAAAATCTCACAAGAGTAATTTGCACTGAATACTATACTAACTCTCTAGTTTTCATTCTACAAACAGTAAAAATTAATTCAAGAGACTGTAAATTTGACTTAGGTTGCTAATACTGGCTACTAGAAAAGAACAGAGATTCCAAACAACTTTCATTGTAACTAAAACCCAATAATTTAATACCTCCTGTTACATTGCAGTCTATAATAGCCACCCCATTAGTTACTCTAGATCATCTCCTGGCTTTTAGTGCTGACTTCCAGTTATAATGGGCACTTGTATACTAAAGGAATGTAATTAATTTTTTGCCCAGAGTACATGTGGAGTTAATCAGCAGGCTATTTAGGGGACCACAAATTGCAAGTCCTGCAGATACGGACACCTCAGAGTGTGATATATGAAGGAAAATGTCAGAGGAATAGTACTTCAGAAACAATCAATATGAGAGAAAAAATTCTCATTCTCTCTACACTAAGACCATGGCTTCTGCTTACCTTAGTGTATGTCATACCTAGATAGATACCTAGTTAGAGATGACAATCTTTTCATTATTAAGATGCTCCTTTGTTCAATTACATGCAATATTATTTTTATTCTGAATTTGTATTATTCCATCATCTTCCCTCTGAATCATCTGCATATCTGAAATGGAAAATATCAGGCCATCTTTCTTAGCTACCTGCTTCATGAAAATTTAGCTTTCTGCTACCCCACGTAATTTACATGAAGATGACAGAGAGAAAGAGGTTCCTGTGAAAAATCTATGGGGGGCATTCAAATTCATCCAGTTCAGACATTCTACTCAGTTGGTGGATTAGAGTAGTGGTTAAATGTCTAGCTCTTTTCCTAGATCAACAGGACAAGGCAGACACTTTGATCAGCCTGGGTTCTGGTTTCCTAAATTTTCTTGCTGAAGGAACATGGTGTTATGGTGATGGGTTTTAACCTACAAGAGTTATGGAGCCCCAAGAAGAGTGGGAAAATTGGATCCTGCGGTTAACACTAACACTGGCATGTCTGGCTGACTTGGTGAGGTGTTTGATCCCTTCTCCCAGGATCTGCATTGACATTTTTAACCTGATGAAGGTATGAAATCGCATTTCAGGGAGGCAGGTTCAAAGGATTTTGCCTCCTCTAAGAGCAGACTTGTGGCACCAAATCACAAGTGCTTGAATTGGGCTCTCAGTTACCAGTTCTACAACTGGTCTTGTATTTCCCTCATGTCTGCATGCAGAGTCTCTCCATTTCATGGTTCTGAACATTATTCTGCCCACAGGCAAGTGTACTAATGTGGATCTTACCTGACTGTTCATTGAAACCTGTTTCATACTCAGAAATTAAATCTCCCATGTACTGAACTCAGACACATCTGATCTAATGTGGACAGCTATAGTTCACTTTCTGGAGACCCTTAGCTAATATGGAAAAGCCCCAAGATAAGCAGCCCTGGAGAGCAGACCTCCAAGATGGTGGTCTAGATCGGATACATCAGAATGTAACACTCTCTTTCACTCTGTGAAATAAGCCACAATTTATCTGGGAAATAAGGAGATTAAGGGCTTATTTATCTCAGAGGTTATAAATTCAGTAATTTAAATTGGGGGAGAAAAGAAGACTTGAAAAAGCGGGTGTCAAGCACAGGGGGGCCAGTGGCTTCCTGAGTGAGTTCCAGAAGCAGTGGGTGTTCACTGTGGCAATGGGCCCCAAAGAGCATTAACATTCAAGGCAATCATAAAGCCTAGATAAGTGAGCACAGTCACCAAAGATTCTACAGATTCATAGCAGGTGAAGCTGTAGTTTATCAGAAAATTGCAAAATGACCTCCTACAACTCATAAAATCATAGATTGATTTGGGTTGGAAGGGACCTTACAGATCATTTAGTTCTAGTACCCTGCCATGGGCAGGGACACTTTCCACTAGACCAGGTTGTTCAGAGCCCCATCCAGCCTGGCCTGGAACACTTCCAGGGATGGGAGACCAAAATTTCTGTGGGCAGCCTGTTTCAGTGCCTCACGTACCTCATAGTAAAGAATTTCTCCCTTATATCTAATCTAAGCCTTTCCTTTTTCAGTTTGAAGCCATTCTTCCTTGCTCTGTCACTACATGCCCTTGCAACAAGTCCTTCTCCAGCAGTCCTATGACAGCCCTTAGATACTAGAAGGTGCTGTAAAGTCTCCAAGCCTTCTTTATCACTAAGGTGTTCAAATGAAAAGGGTTTCCTAAAGTCAGAGACTGGTGTGTAGGGAGGGAATTACAACACAGACGAGCCTTTAAAAAAATGTTTACTTTAAGTCAAATCGTAAATTCACAACAAGCCCTCATTGATACACAGATGTGATAATTTTACAGAAATTAATTTATTTAAGAGTGTGCTTTTCACTTAACATCCATCTCTATGACAGAGCTTCTCATTACCACAGTTGTACAAACCCCCAAGATCTTATAATCCTATTTGTTCCAAGAAAACAATTCTCAAGGTCTGGAGACTGTATTAACATACTTACTTGATGGATTTTTTTGCAGGTGAAGAGGTCTTTACTAATTTCCTTGTTTTTGCAAACGCTGAGTGTCTGGTAGTTTCTAATGAAATCTATGAGATATTGTCTGTTTACCAGCTTTAGAAAATAAGTCTAGAATTTTAGTTAATTTGCTTAATTTTGTATTTCAAAATTAGGTTACATATCTGTGTAACAAATGTTTATACCATTCAGCACAGTTCTAGGCTTCTTTTTCATTAGTATCATTATTTAATTTTAAACAATTCCTTCTCTTTCTAAAAATCTTCCAATTTTACCAGTATTCACAGTCAGCACAAGTTTCAATACAAATGGTAATAAAATAAAATAATACCTTTCACAAAACAAAGTAGTTGAGGCAGTTCCCCTAAAGTTATTATTGTATTCCATCATATTTATGAAGATACAGTACACTTATGAAATATAAGACAAACAAAGAGGCAGTTAACAACAAAGCAAAATAGCTCATTTTATGCTTAGCATGACAGTTTCATTACTGCCCTACACAAATTTCATAGTTGTAATAAGATCTGTAGTAAATGTGAACTATTTTGAGACAGAAAACACAGCATGCCTGACTTCTGTGTAGCTCTGCAAGTTTTGATTTTATGAATCATATAATCTTAACTTGAAATTTGCATAAAAATAATGCTAAAATTATAGAAAGGAATTGTGGGATTCGAGTTCATCTCATTTAGGCATGCTAAATGCCTGAATCGTAAGACTAGAATCAATCCTCTGAAATAAGTTGGAGAGAGGGAGAGAGAGAAATAGAGGGATAGGGAGAGGGAGAGGGAGAGGGAGAGGGAGAGGGGGAGAGAGAGGGAGGTATTTCTGGCGGGTTCAGAGAGGGATTTGGTCTGTTCAAGTCTAGGCATTTAGGTGAGGTACAGTGGCTCCTACTCCAACCAGTCAGGCACTATAACTGGGAACATTATTGCTGTGCAGCTGGCAATGGCCTGCTTTACATAATTGCTGTGTTTATGCAGAGTCAATTGGTCCAATAAAGGCAACCCATCCTCATACATAAAAAATTTGAAATATATATTAGATTTTTGTATGACATCTTCATGTGTTGTAGCCTCTTAGGAGTCTCCATAATGGTTCCATGAAAACCTTTCCAGCACTTTTTTGTCAGAGTACTATAATGTATTGTCTTCTACATAAGGTTATATATATGTAAGGTTATGAAACCCTATAAAATATTAAAGCTGTTCCATTATTCTCGATCCATAATATATGTATACATAAATATATTCTGTGTTGGGACTAAGCAGAAAGTGCATAGTCCAGCTTATAGAGATTATTTATCAATTTGAAATTGTGGTTACTATATGAAGCTTTCTGAAAAAACCATCATTTCCTTCTAATGGGAAATATGGTGACTCAGTCTTTTTCATTGTGCTTAACTACAAGACTGGTGGAATCAAAATTCCAATCCTGCATTTATAAATTAAACAAGATATAAATGCTTCCTGTTACACACTGATAAAGCTTTAGGCTAGATGTGCTTTTGGCCCATGCCATGTGAAACCCTTCTGAAATATCTGCTGGCATACTTCAGGAGTTAGTCTGGACACATGCAGAGATGAGGCAGCTTCAATATGACCGCATTTTGGAAAGAGGCAATGGAAATGTCAGATACAGTGCCAGCTAGCTTATGTGTCAGAGAAGTGCCCTGTGCAGTTTCAGCTTTTCAGCCTGTTATCTGATATGTTTTGCCTTTCTTGGGGAGTGGGGAGTATTTGAAAAGCATAGCCCAGATGTCAGTGCCCTGGATTTGGACTCCTTGGAGACAGATTCACACTCACACCAGTTTCTTTTTTTTTTTTTTAACAAAGTTGATTAAAGTCACATACTTTTCTTGTGCCATAGGCCTTTCATTATAAAATGGGGTATTATTCCCTTATTTGACATCTCTGTATCTCTCAAGACAGATATCCATTCCTGACTGAAAGGAGGAAGCCCTATGAGCCGTCACCTGTACAATGAGGCAAATTATTTTTCAAGGTACAAATTTATCAAAAAGCTGCAACAGTGGGAATTTCATTCTCTTCTCTGAAGCAATTTTAGTGGCTGTTGCATGTATTAAAATTAGAGTCCAAAAATAACTAATGCTTTATTATGGATGATTAACCTGCTATAACTAAAAAAAAAAGGCAGACAAGATTTTCCACAGAAATAATTGTGATTCAAAGTGGTGAAGTGGAAAACATTCTAAAGGAAAACTTGCAGCTCTGGGAGAAAACTTTTGTTCCCATTACACTGCAATACCCCTTATGATTTCTAAGTATAAAGCCAATGGGACTCTGTGTGCTGAATTATTCTTCTTTTCTCATTAAGTCTGAATTTTAATAGTGGGTTTTTTCTCCTGTTCTTTTATTGAGGGAATTATTTGGAGTTGTACATTGCTTTCAGATTCATTTGACTTGGGAGTACAAGCCCACCAAACCAGAAAAGTTTATAAGCTTTTCACAAGCACTTGTGAACGGAAGCCACCAAACATTTGGCTATGCGATACTCATTGTGACTGCAGCATCACACAGGACAATGATAAACCTTAAAACCCTCAAAACCACCAGCAATGACAGAATCATATTTCAGATCTACCTTAGAGAATTCACCTAGGGATTTGCAGCACATCCTGAGATTGAGCACTGTATGTAATGGAAGGGTTAGAATGCATGGAGCTCACGATTGTCAACGGCACAGTTGAGAGCCTCTGGGTAAGAATCAAGTAACAAACAAAGTGGATGTCATTATAGGAGTCTACTACAGCCAGGAAAATCACAACAATGAATTATTCTTTAAAGAACAGAGGGACACTTCCAAATCAACTGTCCTTGTACAGCTAGCACAACCTGGGCCAGAAAACTCTTAAAAAACCTAAATGATAACTTCATGGAACAGTTCCTACGGAAGCCAACTCAGAAAGATGTCCTCCTTGATCTGCTGCTTGTCCACAGAGTGGAGATTGGCAGCTGCCTTGGCCACAGCAACCACAAAGTGATCAAGATTAAAATCTCTGTTGACAGGACGAAAAGTGCCAGCAAAACCTCAACTCTGGACATAAGGACAGCAGACTTCAGGCTGCTCAGAGAACTAGTGATTAAGATCCCCTGGAAAAATGTTTTTTCTGGTGCTGGGGTCCATCAGTGTGGGTCAGTTTTTAAACATCAACATGTAAGGGTACAGGAGCAGAGGTTCCAGAATGTCAAAAGCCAAGCAGATAAAGCAGAAGGCTAGATTGGCTGAACAGGGGGATCTTTTCTTGGAAATAAGGCAAAAAAGGAAAGTGTATGTCCAGTGGGAGTGAGGTCAGAGGAAGAATACTGAGATGCTTTTTGCCACTGTAGGGAGAAAATTCATACAGCCAAAACTCAACTGGAGTTGAAGCTGGCCAGAAATCTAGGGGAAAATAAAAATAATTTTTTTGAAGTTCATTAATGGTAAAAGGCTGTGTAGAAATAACATCATCCTGTTACTGGATTAGGATGGTCACCTCACAAACAGGGACAGAGACAATGCAGAGGTTTTTAATGCATTCTTTGCCTCTATCTTCAACATGGATGACAGACCAAGGGGATTTCAGTGCTCTGGGCTGGAGGACCATGACTGTGACAATGATCAACTTCCAGCTGACCCTGAACTTGTGTGGGATCTGCTGCTCCAGCTGGATCCCTACAAATCTATGGGACTGATGGGATTAATCTGAGAATTTTCAAGGAGCTGTCTGATGTCATTGCAAAGCCTCTTTCAAGGATTTCTGAGAAGTCTTGGGAATCTGGAGAGTTGCCAGCTGAGTGGAAGGTGGTGAACATTGTCCCAGTTTTCAAGAAGGGCAAGAAGGAGGACCCCGGAAGCTATAGGCCTGTCCGTCTGACTTCAGTGGCTGGTAAAGCTATGGAGACAATTATTATGGGATATATTGAAAAACACCTGGAGAACAGTGCAGTCATTGGTTACAGCCAGCATGGCTTCATGAGAGAGAAGTCCAGCTTATCAAACCTGATTTCCTTTTTTGACAAGGTAACCCCCCTAGCTGATCACAGGAAGCCAGTTGATGTAACAATTTTGGACTTCAGTAAAGCTTTCGATAATTTCTCTCATAGTATCCTTCTGGACATAATGTCCAGCATAGATCTGGATAAACACAGTATATTCTGTATTTGCTACTAAAGTGAGGCACACCACCATTCTTTAAAGATCTAAGAGGAAGTTTCCATCAGCAGTTCAGTATAAACTGTATCACTTACTATAAACTTATTATAACTAAATACAGAACCCTTCTGAAAGTGTTCACAACTTCAAACACACTGGCAACATAACTCCATTGACTGCAGGGAACTCAGTATACATTTGGGATGAATTTAGTCCTAGGAGTTTAAAGCTTGAAGGAAAATCTAAAGGAACCAAGGGAAATCAAGAATATTGAATGAATTCCTGATGCATATGTATTCTTTTATTGAATTGTCTCCTCCAGGGTTTATTATGGATGTATAATTTTTTGTTAGAAAAATGTGTTCAAGATTTATTTTTTTTAAAGACAAAGAAAGGGTCATACCATGAGGGATTATAAAATTATCATATATATTAACCTGCTGTTGAGACAGAAATTTCAGCCAAGTTTATAAGATGGTTAAGTAGTAGTCATCTCTACCCACTGAATTTGAAATGTTTTAGGCTTCAGTGATTGTGGGTGCTTCAGGCTGTAAAATGTTCTGCCACATTCACATACATCTCACATCTTTCCTTGCAGGCTTGTATTCTTGGGGGATGTTAGGAGATAACAGCAACCCATCAACAAGTCCTACCAGTAGCAGCCAAAAATCTGCTGCTGACAATTGCCATGACCAACTAATCAATCTCCAGATTAGGTTGGCTGGTTTTTTACCAGCTAAATCAGACACAATTACATCACTGAGAAGACAACAGAGAAAAACAGCCTGTAATCCTTCCATTAAAAAAATTTAAAAAAAAAATTAAATTTTAATTTACTCTTCCAAGTAAATGTCCTGTGCTCCTATACAGACACTTCAATACATAGGTATGGAAACAAGAATGAAAGCAAGTATCTCACTCATAAATCTGGCTTGATGAATGGATTTAGAAGTGCCAAATATGAAATATGTATCCTTAAGACAAGAGTGCAATTAGAACCCAATACTGAGAATGCTGCTAACACCAGATGTTGTTCTGTTTAACATGGATTGTAATACCTAAGTTTTTTCCATTAACTTGCAGGGACCCTATCTAATTAATAACCCTATCTAAGCAGATTGAGCTTTTAATTAAGGCAGAACAGTGCTTGCAAGGCATTGATCTAGTAAGGTATTCAATCAAACACACGTTGCTGCTTTGGTGGCCTTTGGGGAGAATTTTCTCCAAGTTGAAGTTACTTAGGAGAATGGAGCCAGATTTTGTCTGTGATCAGTAGATGCTGCAATAATATAAATAAAATAATCACAAACTACTTTCAAAATCATCATAAGGATAGATAGCCTAACAGTTTTACTAGGTCCACTATGAACTAGCTGTTCATGATTTGGATGGGTGCACTCTCTCCTGGGTGAAAAATTTGCTGGAAGGATGCGACCAGAGAGGGGTGGTGAGTGGAGTTAAAACCATTTGGTGGCAGGCCACTAATGGTATTGCCCAGGGTTCAGTACTGGAACTGGTCCTGTTTAACATCTCTACCCAAGATTTGGATGAAAACTCAGTAAGTTTGCAGCTGGCACCAACTTAGGTGGGAGCGTTGATCTGCTGGGGGGTATGAGCACTCAGCAGAAGGATCTGGACAGGCAGGATGGTTGGGCTGAGGAAAACTGGATGAGGTTCAATAAGGTGAAGTGCTCTTCAATTGCAACAACCCCAGGCAGCTCTACAGGCTGGGGTCAAAATGTCTGGAAAGCTGCCCTTCAGAAAGGGACTTGCAGATGCTGGTTGACCACTGGCAATGAATATGAGCCAGCAATGTCCCCAGGTGGCCAAGAAGGCCAATGGCATCCCGGCCTGTATCAAGAATAGTGTGAGCAGCAGGACTGGGGAAGTGATTGTTCCTCGGTACTCAGCACTGGTGAGACCACACCTTAAATCCTATATAGTTTTGGGCCCTTCGCTACAAAAAAGGTTATTGAAGTTATGGAGCATGTCCAGAGAAGGGCAAAGAAGCTGGGAAAGGGTCTAGAAAACATGTCCTATGAGGAATGGATAAGGGAACTTGGGTTGTCTAGCCTGGAGGAAAGGAGGTCTAGAGGGACTTCAGTACTCCCGACAACTACTTGAAAGGAGGCTGTAGTGAGGTGGGGGTCAGTCTCTTCTGTCATGTCTCAAATGAGAAAAGATGAGAGGAAATGGCCTTAAGCTGCACATGGGGAGGTTCAGATTTGACACTAGAAAAAAAACAATCACTGAAAGAGTGGTTAGGCACTGGAATAAGTTGCCCAGGGAAGTGGTGGAGTCATCATCTCTGGAAGTGTTCAAGAGGTGTCTGGGTGTGGCACTTGGAGATATGTTTTAGGGGTGGTTATGGTGGTGCTGGGTTGATGGTTGGACTAGATGATCTTGAAGGTCTCTTCCAAACTTGATGGTTCTCTGATTATGTGATTCTGTGTTTTATTTTTTGATCATTACTGTAGACTCTTGAATATACCATTTTTTGTGTTCAGACTTGATCTCTGTCACCCAGCATCTACCTGGAGTGCAGCAATCCTTCCATGCCTGTTTTGCCATCATCCACCCAGTTCACAATAGTTTTTCATTGATAATTCCTTCCCAGCTGCATACTCCTTTTCTTCCTCCATCCTAGCACATAGTCCCTCTCTATCTTCAGTAACTTTACCAGTGTTCCCAGCTCTTTGTACCCATGTACTTTCCACAGTACTTCTGCAAGAGGGAGGGCTGAGGTAGAAGTTTTGCTTTTCAGTTTTTCCACCTAAGCACAGGAAAGGGTGACTTAATAAATTTATCTGCTCTCCATTTGAGTGACCTGAGCAGCATCTATATAGCACAATATACAGTAGTCCAGTAAGAGTTTGAGGCGTATCTTGTTAATTGAGGGGAGGGCATCTTAATTGAATCTAAAAATATACGGAGAGTATGTTTTAAAATTTAGTAATTTGACCAAATATGAACAGCTTTAAAACCATGATTCATATTTCTGAATTCTAAAAATCCTCTACCTATCATTTATCACGGCCCTGTTGCTTGAAGGCACAAGGATTTTTAAAAGAAATGGGGATATTTTCTGCCAAGATGCTGGCTTGATCACATTATTGAATAAGCCCTGTAATAAATGTAGAAATTAAACAGCTCCTTTGTGTGCCAGTACTTTATTAGTTATCACAGATTAACAGATGCTATAAATCCTGTGTAGATTTCTAGGACTCTCATTGTCATCAACCAGTTTCACCCCTTTTAGAAACAGCATGTGCTCATCCCTGCATTCATGAGCAAAATATATATACTGGCCTAGTATCTCTGCTAATAATGATGGAAAAAAAAAGTATTAGTCCTCTACAGAATAACATTTTAGGAGGAAAAAGTTACCTTTTTTTTTTTTTTTTTGACTGAGCTTACATTGTGAATATTATACTACTTGTTCTGTGTCTCAAGAAAAGTTTAAAAAGCTAAGCATCCTGTATAACATGAATATGGGCTTGATATAAAAGAATTGAGCCAGATCCAATAGACAAAGCTCCTGCAGGAAAGATACATTAAAACCAGTTTCAAATTAGAGATTAATGGCATACTGCTTGTATTTGAATTTATATAATCCTTACAAAGTCTAGTTCAGTTATTTTCAGTCTACCTTTAATCTTATGGAGGGGTAATGTTTTTGACTTAATGCTTACACTCCTCAAATGCTGTGCAACAATTTTAAACCATTCATAATCCTTATATAACCTGTAACAACACTAAGGACTCATACCATGTCAAACCTGATGTACCTGATAACATTTCCAATTGAATGAGAACTCCTCATATCACAGAAATTTAATTAAGTCTATATAGCATGTAGATTATTCTAACAGAAAATAGAACAAAAAGATGAGAGATGGAGGAGAGACAGTACAGTCTACATAAGATAAGAGACACAGATTTTGATGTCCATCCTGGAGATTTATTATGAGTACCACTTTGCTAACAAAGCCGCTTCCATTGCATACTAGGAATAAAAGGAGTTGAAAGGGCCCTCAGTTTTATACTGAAAAAAAGTACTGTAATAATTACTAAGCAATTATACCATGAATCTGTGCATTCCTCTTTAGATTGGTTCCTAAATGCAAAGTTTTGCCACATTTGCTTACCCTAATAATTTTCAGTCCTCTCTAGGAAGAATATGAATTCTAATGAAACACTTAGAAAAAACAATGAATAAATCATTGAGTTAATCCCCCTTGATAATGCATGTGCTGAAAAACTTAATTCCTAATTTCCAGTGACACACACACAAAAAATGAAATTTTCTTTTCATTAAAACGAAAATAGCAGATATGAGGTGTTTTTATTAAAATTGATGGCAAGCAATAAGTTTTTAAAAGCTTCTAATACTATATATGGTATGCAAGGTATGAGCAAATCATCCCCATGGGATTGAGTTGTGATGCTAGTTTACCAGTCATTGTTAGTGATTAAGGTTTTATTTTCTCCTTTATATTAAAAAGTGAGAAAGGAAATGGCAGCAGTAACACAACAGCTCAGGCCTTATTATCATGTTCTTTGTTCATGAAACCTACTGAATGTCATTGACAGTCATAAATATCCAGAGGCAAGTGTAAAAGTAGAAAGAGAAAAACCTTAACTTTCAAATTATCTAAAGAATACAGCAGAATAAACAGTTCTTTTAATTTTTGTTTGTTGTGTTCATGCTGAATATTAAACGTTTTTATTTTACAGACACCAAATCCCCTCATCCAAAAAAACCCCAAAACTAAGATACATATTTGCACTGGGGTGTATGAATAAATCCATATAAAAATCAATCACAGAATCAACCACAGAATCATACAGTTCCAGCTTAAAAGGGACCTCAAGGAAATAAATAAAGCTCTAAAAAAACCCCAATGTTACCAACATTATGTAGGGACTTTAATTTGAGCTTCAGCATGTTTGTATACAGGTCACACGTACATAAATAGAAAGAATGATGCTAGACAAAATGTAAGGCTACATTAAAAAGGATTCAAGTGTTGAAACAGCTCTCAAAATCTTCCCTGGACATGTCATACCTATCATTTTACCAAAATATTAACTGCCATCTAAATTTTAATTTTCTCACATTTTTAGATACAGAAAACCAACTTTGGTGCTTTGAACCTTGTGTAACTATCAGGATATTGTCTGTTCTGGATATGTTACATAAGCTGAAGGCTATAGATATACTTAAGCAGTATCATACTGCTTTGAACAAGTCAAGACTTAAAATGTGAAGGAGCAGAGCTCCACTTTCTAGCTAAAGATATGGCAAATGTGGTAGGGGAAAGAAAAGTATAAAATAAAGTATTTACAAGAGTATGTGGAATAAAAACATCTCAATTCCACTTCCTTCTTATGTAAAGTCTTTATTCCAGGGTAATATAATCAAGATGACAGAGTTGGCTAGTGGCAGGGTTCTGAAAGAACTCCAGATTCCTGATTTCCACTTGATTTCCTCCCTGTTGAAACACATTGCATCTTCTTCAGAAGAGTAATTGTATCATGAGGAAGCAGAACTTCCAGAGGCAGAACTTCCTGCCACTTCAGCAAGATGCTTCACACCTCACACTCTGATGAGCAGATCAACATAAAGAAACATAAATTGAACATAGAATACATGCCAGCTCATTCCATCCTACCTAAAAATATGTCCTAATAAATTACCCATATTTGAAATGAAGGTTTAATGAAATGAAGTATAAAATCCAAACAGATCTCCATGTCTGTGGCAAAATGAATCCTTACTGCTTTATTCCGTAATGGTCATTAAAATACTTTCAAGAATTTTGAGAAGCATATTTTAAATTATTCCCTTAAGCCTACTCAGATCTGCCTTATGATGAATGTGGGAGGTTGAGTGAGAGCAGCTTATATGCCAAGGAGCAGGAAAAACAAAATGACAAAGGACAGATTTAATAATAGGAAAGAGGGTGTTAGTTACACATTCTTATGGTTTCTTTTCCCTAAGTATGCCTCATGGCCCTGTTTTCATTTCCTTACCCTACAGCCAAACAGAAATTTTGGCAAAGAAAGGAGCCTACTGGTTACTTGTATTGTCTTTTGTATCTTTTCTGGTGTCTTTATCTCTTTAAATATCAGTTACAGAATCAGCCAAAGCACTTTACTAAACACAGTATTTTTAAGATGTTTGTCATCTGAGTTCCAAAACAGAGTAAATTCAATAACTGAAATGTAAAAAAGCATTATCTAGGTTAATTTTGCTGCCTATATCCTGGAAGTTTTGTATTCCCCTAATTACTTTAAACTTGCAAGGGACAATAAGATATTTCCTTGGTCAATATAATTTTTAAAAGCATGCTTGTCTTCATTGAATACTTCTATCTACAGAATGATTTGAAATTAAATTGAAGTACAGATTTTCATAGACTCTGTCACAGTTCTTCAAAAAGCACTTAAAAGACAATGATAATTATTTCAAACAAGTAACAATGGACTGGGCAAGTGTGCTCAAGTGTTTATGTTAGCATAGCTTGATTGGTTCCAACATCTTCTCCAAACACCACAGCTGCCTATCTGGACAGCTATGATCAAGGAAAAGATCAGACCTTCTAAAACCCTACACCAAGGGTATATCTCACATGCAGGTTATAAGCCAGAACAGCAGTGGTAAATAACATGACATCTGAGGGACATTGTATTAGTCAGCTCAGAATCCAGCCTCACTGACTGCTGTCCAGCGAGGATAACACACAGACCTTTTCATACCACTGAGCTTTAATTAGGCTGCTACCAGTCTTCTTTGTGCTACCAGTTATAAATATTAATAACATTGTATGTTTTATTCATTTCTCTAAGTGGCAACTTTAGGATTCTCCCCATTTTGCACAGGCCTGTACAATATGTCACACTGAAATGTGCTAAACTAAAAAAAGGGAAAAAAATCAAGGTAAATAATTTCTACCTTTATCATGAAGGCAAAAGGGAGTCACCTGTTACTGTCACTGGACTGGTAACTGCACTCTATCTTCTGATAGATAAGATTTTTGCTGTTTAACTGCTACACCCTCTTCACATCCCTTTGTTCACTCCATAAAGACCAGGTTACCTTTTTGATTTTCAATGCAATTACTCTCCAGTCAGTCTCAATTTCCCCAATATTGTCTCAGTTCTGTGTAGTCCTTTTTAATTCAGGGGTTCAGATTGCATACAGATTGCATGTGTCTTTCTTTACTGTGAGACAATCTCATATAATGGCCCACTCACAGTTTACAACCTGAAACCAAGCAACTTATGCTCTCTCACTTTTCTGTAACATAGTAATCCCTACTCACAAAAATAATATTTATGTCTGATGTCTGCTTTGCATCTCTAGGATTGAATTCTTCTGATAACAGGTCATTTACCTAGTTAAAACGCTTTCTTTGGGTGGCACAAGACATCCACTCTAGAACATGTTCTCTTCAGTGATTGCTAAAAAATTTAAAGCAGCAAGCTGAACTTTAAACATATATTTCTTGGATGCTTAAGATGGAAGCAATGGATTCCATCCAAGTTGTCTGAATGTACATTTCTGTAACAGAAGGTGGCACTGAAGAATGGATATTTCATTTCTGCTTCAGCTCTACTCATGGGTCACAGCTTTTGAGCAAATTAATCCCTCTTATTTTGCCTCATGTTTTCTTTTGAAGATAAATTCATTTGAAGATTTAGGCTTGTCAGCACAGAAATCTGCAGCTCCTTCTATGGGAGCACTGAACTGCAGAATAATAAGAGACAGCCAGTACTTCCAGAAAAAAGAGGGCCATATCTCCAAAGCTAGGAAGAGAAAATACTCAGGGATAGGAAAAGCACATGTTTTCTTGTGGAAAAGTCTTTTTTGTAGCTGTCAGGATGGGCTGCTGGCTGTAAAGGTCTAGTAAAAGGATATTAACCTATACATAGGTAATGATGATCCTGGATACAAGAGTGGGCCAGAAGCAGGATTCAGAAGAGTGTTATAATACTCTAAGGATATAAGCAAAAGACAGAAACGAGACTAAGGAATGAAATTTGGTGAGTCTTTTTTTTTTTTGATGAGTCTTTCCTACAACGTATTCTCAAGACATTAAGCAAAACGAGGAGTGCATTACACTCAGCATCCAGAAATAAAACACAAGAGGGAATCTGCAACAAACTGCATGTGATTTCAAATGCCTTGCTTGAGAAAGAAATACTTCCTAGGCATTAAAAGATTTTTTAATCTGGATTTAGTTGAAATTTAATCAGAATTAGCTGGAATCAAAGGACACCAGTCTTAAACGAGATGATGGATGTAGATTCTGGATACATCTACTTTGCTTTATGATGTTGGCCAACAAGGCAATGATCCTGTTATTATAAATATTCCTGAATTACTTACAGGATAGTTTCTCTTGGTAATCCAAGAATATCATCCATGGTTACTAGAGGTACTACATTCTTGGAGTGAATGAAGTTTTGGATGTGCTTAGGTAAGGCAAAAAGAAAGACAATAAGGAATGGAAAGAAACACTTGAAGATTCTCCAATCTAGACCCTTCATTCTTCTGTGATGAGAATGTTATTCAGAACATGGTAACTCTAAGAGGTGTTTCTAAAATAACATAAAGTATTTCACATGGCTTAAACACAGGAAAATATCCTCAGACAACAGGGTTATATTTCATATAATCTTTAATGGAAAGAATTCAACTGTAAAATCTCATAAAAACTAAACAAGAGAAGGAGAAATTACTCCAGAAAAACAGATGTTAAGATTTTGTGTTGGAATAAAGAAAGGTAGGAAAAACTGTGAACAGCTGCTCGTGATACCGTAGTCAGAAAATATGTTTAATCAGTGCTTCCCACTGATGCATTGATTAAATTTGCTGAAGTCAGTGGCATTAGTCACATAGTTACTCACCTCTGTATGACTAAGACTATGCAAATCTACCCCGGACAATGAGTATACTCAATGGTATAACTCTACTTGTGCTTCACACTTCTTTGGTGAAATGTCATCCCTTTTTCCTGGGAAAATCTTTCCCTTACCAAAGCAACTCTGTAATTTGGTGGCCATCTAAACTTTAAAGCCCATAGACAGCTAAAGACACCGAGAAGAGCCATTCACCCATTCAATTGCTCATGCCATCCCACCACCGCCAACACTCAGTCCCCAGCCATGGAGTCTTGGTAACGTCAAAGGACTGCTGAGACAAATGCAAGGAAGAGACAGAAATATCAGTTTGTTATAGACTCAGAACAGTTCTCAGCCCAAATTTTCAATGAAAACATGCAAACAAAAAAAACCCACAAAACATGCTAACATAAACAAAAAAAACACCCAAAACCAACCAACCAACCAACCAAAAACCAAATCCAAAATCAAACCCCTCAAAAAAAACTCTAAAAAACAACAAAACAACAAAACAAAACCACAACAAACAACACCACAACCAAGAAACAACAATGAAATTTTTTCTCATTCTGAGATATGTGTAGATATATGAAAAAATATCTGCATTTCTGAAATTTTCACATTAACAACTCAGGAAAATGCTCAAGATCATGTTATGGCCTATAGAAAGAAGATAGACCTTCCCCAAAATCTTGTTTTAGGTAATATTTGGTAGGATTAACTGGAAACATGGCAGCATTATTACAGAGAGATGGGCACACTTTTGAGATGCACAGTTTATGCTGCCTTTGTTTACTAGATTCCCTGTGAAGCAAAAATTGGCACAAGGAAGACACATTGCTCTGATAAATTTAATTAAAGTTTGCAATGCATCAGTGGATACCTAAAGCCAAATATCAATCTCATCAGCTGTTCTGCCACTACTCTTTCCCCTGAAATGCACACAGCATATGAAATGGAAAGAACTTAAGATCTAACCATAAACCTTCATCAGCTATAGAGCTGATTTCAGCATTTTTAATGGGTTAGAGAATATCCAGGAGCCTCTCTGTCGTGTGCTATTGGGAGCAGAAAAGGTTAGGCTCAATCTGCCTGGGAGTCCCTTCAAATATACATCATGGGAAGAGAACTTTCCCAGAACCAAGCACTTTATTCCTGTCTCCTGGCAAGTGACATAGAATTTCCTTGAATAAATAACTAATCAGGTTGTACACAGATTGTACACAGGCAAAACATTTTATAAAGAGCAGACATATCTAGATGTCATATGAAATGTTGCTATAATCGCAAGTAGTTTATGGTTAATGCCATAAGCAGTGCCAGAACCTCAGGATTTATGAGAGATAACACACATGCTCAGGAGTATATATCTTTCTCACGTTTCCTATGTTCCTCCTTAACTCCATGTTTCTCACATCCCTTAAACTTGAAGGCATGCTACCCATTCCCTGATGCCAGTCTCTCAGCTTGCCAAACAAAAAATGCATGTTTTATTCATTCTCTGTGGTTGCAGCCACCAGGATACTGTGTGCCACCCCAGACTCTGTGTATGAGCATGCAAAATCAGCTCCTAATGGCTGCATTTATAATGTCTATATAATATGCACACACATGTGCACTATCCTCTGTTTCCCAACATAATTTATTCCATAGATGGTCCAGCTGCAGGCTGAGAACAAGAGAAAAAACAACTGAAAACGTATTTAGAGAGAAAATTCTTGTTCATATAAAAGAAAAGAAATCAGAATTCCTCCTCCCTTTTTGTCTAAATCCAGAGAAAACTGGAAAGAACACAGAAAAATACCAAACAAAATGCTGAAGAATTTCGTTGACATCAAAAATTATAATTTGTTCTTCCTTAAAACAATTAGACCTATTCCTGCCAACATAATACACCCTGGTACATTACTGGTACAAAAAACATGGGTTCCAGAATGCTTTACACAGAAGTTGAAACTATGAATAAGGTCAATATAAAGTATAAAATTTTACATTTCCCCTCTCTTCCTTATAGACTAGCCATCAAAGCCAATGTCATCGTTTTGATACCCGGTGATTTCCCAGCACTGTGTCCATCTATGATTGTGTTACAAATGAGTGTTTGAAATTATTTAAAAAATTATCAGCAAGGGTATCAGCAAAAGCCAGATTTAATATTAAGTGTCCACACAACAAAGTTCATTGGCAACATGCACTTTTCTATTTACAGGACAGTTAGGGCACACCAAGGAAAAACAAGCAACAACAGAACCAAACAAAATCCAAGAAATCAAAACAGAAATGAACTGGGAACTATCTAGTGGTGTGTGCGTATGTGTGGGTTTTGGTGTGTGTTACAAACTGACAGTGAGAGTAGGGATAAAAAGGAACACAGCCTAAAAGCTTAACAGCCCTCAAATTCCACAGTATTTTAACATAGCTTATACCTTATATCTAACAATTTAACAAAGGAACAGCACTTATACCTAACTTAACTTATACCTTAAACTTAATTTATAACTTAACCTTAACAATTTAACAGAGAAATAACAGCATTTAACCTAAATCTTCAAAGTTATAATTAGCAACTTAGCAAAAGAATAACACTTAGCAGTATTTAAATAAGGTTAAGTCATAAGACAAAAGCTTACTTACAGGACTAAATTACTCAGACATATAAGGTATTTAAAACATCTAATAAATTAGCATTTCTCCCAGATTTGCTATAGCATATGCACACGTTTATGCACCCAGACATAAAAAGTCGATGCAAGCAAGGTACCTGTGAAAAATTCCTCTCAGAGGTCAGCAAAATACTCACTTTGGATGCCTTTGCATCTCCCGACAGGTGAAGGATCAGGCCTCGAGGAGTGAGGGTATCAGCCCAGGAGTCATCGTCATTCAGCCATCCTCCAAGTACCGCAAACATGGGAGTTCACTGGCTCTGAGAGGTCCCACTCAGAAGAAGGCTGCTGGTCACAGCTTGCTGTGGTCCAGAAGAGCTCAAAGGGCCCCTTTTCGGACCACTATTTTTAGGGTCTTAAGGGAGTGGGCTTTAGTCATAACAGTATTTCATCCTGGCCACAGTTTAGGTTGGGACTTTCCCTGAAAGTGTGAGCATAGGAATGTTATGCCATTCAGGTAAAAAAATATTTTCCAAGGCTGTTCATACAGAAAACAGGAGCTCGTTAGCAATTCCTGGGAGCAGACAGTGTATGTAATAAGCTGAGCCCAGATGATGTTTTTCAAGGCAAAGGCCTAACAAGCATTTCTCAGATTGCACTGCAGCCTGGAAAGGGTGTGGGGAGGAATGCACCACCACCAGTGGTTCCTCCAAAACCACAAAACCACTATTTAATCATAATGTGAAATAGATATAGATATAGATATAGATATAGATATAGATAAAGAGATATAGATATAGATAAAGATATATAGATATAGATAGATATAGATATAGATATAGAAGAGTGACTGTAAGACAAATACACTGGTTTTAGTTGTTTAAAACTTAGCTAGCCATTAGGCATTCATTCTAAAACTTTTCATTCTTTTAGTGTACCGGAGTAAATTTTGGAGTGAATATCTCTACACAAGCAGCCAAGCCTTTCTGCAAGCATAGAAAGTTACTGGTTTTGTTCAGACCAAGAAGCATGCAAATCTCTGAGAGTTCACGTATCTTCACAATCTGCGAAAGAAACAAAATACTTGGCAGAGCATTTCTCCTTGCTTCAGAAATGTTTTAGCATCCCATGAGATTTTCCCTAAATCTGAGCATTTGAAGATTCCTTCCTGCACAGTTTTGCAGACCAGCATATCCATGCTGAACATGTTCCATCCCAGGAGAGTCAGAAATTCCTCAGACAGTCAGGAAGTGTTCCTCCCCACCACTGCCCCACCACCCTCCTTCCCCCTCACAACCCCACAAGGAATAATCTGATTCTGCATTCAGGAAATGAGGGAAAGGAGGCTATCTGGGAATTCCAACAGTCCCAAAGGGGGTATGTATCACAATTCATATGCAAAAAGCTATAGAGAAGGTTGCACTGCTAATATTAATGTCAGCATTTGACTACATAACCATAACATTCTGTAAATTGTATGTAATTTTATGCAAATTAGAAATACAAAGATCCTTTAATTTGTCTCTTTTATCTCAGGCTGTTGCCATTGTGTATTTGTAGTTGTTTCAGAGGAATGACTCTTCAGTTACTTCTCCTAGGAAACCTTGTCATAGACTATGAAACCTTGTTTTAAGCAGGGGTTTTTTTTCACTTACTGTGCATATTATTTTTTTTTTTTCCTTTTTCATCTGATTAGTGAGTTGACCCTGGCTGGATGTCAGGTGACCACCAAGCTATTCTATCACTTCACTCCTCAGCTGAACAGGGAGAGAAAATATAAGGCTTGTGGGTCAGGATAAAAACAGGGAGAGATCACTCACCAGTAACTCTCATGAAAAAACTCAGGGAAATTAACTGAATTTATTACCAATCAAATTAGAGTAGGATAATGAGAAATAAAGCCAAGTCCTAAAAAAATCTTCCGCCCACTAATCACTCTCTCCAGGCTCAACTTCACTAATTATTTTCTCTATCTCTTCCCCTTCGGAGGCACAGGGGCACAGGTAATGGGTGTTGTAGTAAGTTCATCACATGTTGCCTCTGCTGCTCCTTCCTCCTGAGTGGGAGGAATCTCACAGTCTTTTTTTTTGATAAAACCAAAAGCAAGGGGCTCTACCGGAGGAAAATTCTGTGGGAGTTTTTGTTTGTGGGAACAAAGCAGACGAGAAGTGCAGGACTGATCACTGTGTAAAACCACTGGTTGTGCACACTTGCAGTGTGGGTGGACCCCAGCACTCCATGCTCAAGCTCAATGCAGGGCAGATTACTGTCTGACAGCCGTTGTCAAGCTTAATTCAGCCAACAAACTACTGCTATAAAACAGACACCTTGCACAGTGGTTTCCTCAGCTCCCAACCCAGTTCCACTTGGTGGATCTTTGTGGTGCTTTAAATAGTGATTCTGATTTTTTCATGCCTGATCAATTGATTGAATTTTGGGTTTTAAGTTTGACCAGATCTTCCTGTGTTTCACAATTATTTATGTTTTTTTCCAAGACAAAAATTTATTGAAAGGCTGGTTTATTTGCAAGGCAATGTTTAACAAAACAGTATGAGATGTTGCTGATTAAAAACCCAGCCAACAATAAAGTGATTATCTTTCAGCACAGTGTGTGGTGCCATATGGTGACTGAGAAAGTGGGAAGAACTAATGCTTGATATACAGCTCCGGTGATTTACGGTTACTGACTTCCTGTAGAAAATGACTGCTTCTTTCATAAAAAACTAATTATCTTAAAAACTACACGTTTGCAGAGAAAATTTATATTGATAAAGTTGCCAGTGAAGTATTCAAGTGAATTAATGATTTATAGAAAGCTCAAGAGGTAGGTGCTTTTCAAAACACCAATCTCGATCGGTCCTGCTGACCCTGATCAGGAAATTTGCTTGAAATAACAATGAGCAGCTGTTTTTAATGGTACGTTTTATTGTTTATTATATTTATAAACTGTGTATAATTGCACCAAATCAAGTAACTTACATACAAGCAAAAATGTTTCTTTTGGGGATTTTTTTATGTCTACTAATAAAACTGAAGACTTTGAAAAAAAGATCTATTCTTTCATAAACTCAGGGAGTTTTCCCTTCTTACAACAGGAAAAAAAAAGGTAACAAGTTGAAAAACAAAGAAGTAAAAATTAAAGCAGCAATCATATTTTCATGAAAAAAAATTCATGCAAAATTTTTCATTGGCCTGATAGAACCACATTTATTCTTATTAAATTCATTAAAAACACTCCTCTCTCACTGTAATATAAATCTAAAATAATGCTACTGTGTTAATAGACATCATTCTGAAAGGCAGGAAGCTTAAGAACCATACTTGTAACCTGGTAAAATCACTGGATGCCTTTACACTCAAGTGTCTTATTCTATAGATTAGAAGTAAATATGTCTTGTGCATAAGACATAAGATAATTTCTAATATGTAAAAAAATCTGTCATGTGGGATATCACAGTAGGTGTTTTCATTATTCCTGTATTTTCTGTTCAATCCTTTCTTCTGTTATGTAGGTATCTAATGTCTCCTTTTTATCTCCTGAATGCAGTGTTATATAAGTGAATTTCTTTCAGTCAGTCAATCTCATATTGAAAAAACAGGCTGAATCCCACAGAGGGTTGTAGTGGCCCAAAATATCTTCTTTATTTCCCTCTGAAGATGACAAGCACAAATGTCCTGCCTTCATCCTTCCAATTATGTTTTAGTATCACTTCTCCTTTTTTTTTTCCTTTCTCACAGTTATTCATATTTAATATTACTTATATGTAAATTACATAAATTAGAGTCTTCAAATTTTTCCCTACCCTAATAACTTTAAAGGCTCATCACCTTGACAGAATAAAGCTGTCTGTTCTTTCTTTATTCTTGTTCTTACCTTTTTTTTTCTCCAGGAAAACAGAATCATTATTTATCACACAATTATATATTCTAATTCTTGCCCTTGTGCATATTTGAGCTTGGTGATCCTATATGGTGGCTCTGCTTTCTGTAATTTTTATAAGCTCTGATGTGGCATCAACGTAAAGAAGGAATCATGCATATAGATCCTTATGTCTACCAGTGACTGATGAAGGTCCAGTACTGCTTTAATATTGGTGTAGAACAGTGTTAAAGAAGCCTTACTGAAAATAGCAGTTGCAATGAAATTTTTAGTTGAATTTAATTCAAATTTAAAACCAGTAATCAGTTGAACTAGGACTGAAGATATTCTAGCTGTTCATTCAACAACACAGTAACCCATATAGATTGAGGGATATAATGAAGGGACTTTTTATTAACTAAAAAAACAAGAGATCTCGGGGTTAGTCTCTTTTTTCTTCATATATGAAAATCTTTAAGATCCACTGGGAAAAGAACATGCATTAGCAGAATATCATACATCATATGCATCTGTTTCTTTACTGATTCACTCACAAAATTGCAATAAAATGTGTAGCTTAATACAAAAATTATGGTTTACTGTGTAGCTTTAAGCATAAATTGCAAATATTTGCAGAATATTAAACTATATCCTGTCTATTATTCTGAATTTGGTCTTCTAACAAAACAACATAAAAATCATCTGATAACACTACTTCAAAGGTACTGTGGTAACATGAGTAATGTTGTAACATTATCATGGAGAAGCCCCTAAGAACTCTATAACACAAGAAGACGAAGAGAAAGTAGAGGGGAAATTTCAAATTTGTTTTTTTGTTTGTTTCTTGAGGGGTTAAAAAAAATTAGAAAATAATAAATAAGATAACAATCTCAGAAGACAATGGAGGGAAGGGCAGATGGAGTATCAGAGTACAGGACACTAATGTGCAGGAAACACAAAAGCTACAAGTTTAGATGAAAGGATGTTTCTTCCTCCTCTAGAATATCCTTTCTTCTCTGGCAAGTTTTGTTGCACAAGTGAAAGGGCCAACAAAGCAGCAAGGTCTGTAGCATCTCAATTCCATGGATTATCAGAAGATGCAACTGCATATCTTACAGAAACTGTAGGGTGTTTCTCTTGTATTGGGGTGGAGCAAGAGAAAGGATAGAGGGCATGACATGGAATGAACACTGAAAGAGACTGAAAAAGTCCTGGAGCAATTTAGCTTATCTGAAGATCATCTAGTCTAAGTGTTTGCAGGAAGAGTGATTCACTTCAAAGATAAGTGAGACTGCTTACAGTCTCTGTCAAGTTTTCAGTGTCACCAAGCACGGAGCTCTCACAGTTCCCTGGAAAACCAGTTTTCATTTTTGACCACCCTTATATGCAATCTAAACTTCTGGCAGAGGAATTTAAAATATTGCTAGTAATTGTCAAAATCAAATAAGCTGAATAAGAGGATACATTTTATCATGTTTTATTGTATTTTGATGTATCATTAAAACAAAAACATGGATAAAAATGAAACAGAGCCAAACACACTAGTAAGACAGGATGGCTGAGCTTGTTTGATGGCTTCTTGTGAATTCCAGACCCTAATTATCTAGTCTACATAATCTGGAATTTTTTGCCAAAATAGTACTTCAGGCAATCCAGAGATGGTGTCCTGAGCCTGCCTCTTCTGTGTGACTACATCACGGCCTCACAAATATGTGGATGGTATATAATGTTGCGGTGAACCATGGTCAACCCCAGGGTCAGCCGAATCAAGTGGACCAAAAGGTCCATTGGTTTAATGCCTCCACAGCCCAAAAGCCTTGAAGTCACAGACAGCACCCAAAAGGCTGTGAAAAATGTGTAGATCCGTGCCTTACCATTGGCCGCTGCCCTCCCCTCCTCTTATTTCTCATATTTGGTCGTCTTTCCAGAGAGTTCTATGTTCCTCAGTAGTTGATTGGTCCTTGCTACTCCTCCCCGCCTACTCCTTCTCCCATTTGCTACAATTCCTTTTCCCCGCCTTTGTAGTGCTCTCTAACCTATGTATTATTGCTTACTGCGTGTTTTCCACGCCCACTCGTAGGGGTATAAAACCCCATGTCAGTCCCATTTTCTCGTCTTCTCTGTGGTTTTCTGGTGTTCTTCAATAAACCCTCTCCCCCCACAAGGAAGTTCCTCTGCTTCTTTCCTGCCTCCTTCATGCACCTTCGCCATCAGTGGGCAAGGCAAACCCAACCAGGAGGTTCACCTGCCATCCTGTGCTGGGATCGGCCCCCATCCTCCCCTTTGGGGCAGGCAGAAGATTGCCCGGTGCTCGGGGCAGCATGCTAGCCGGCAACGGCACCGCAGCAATATAAAAAGTCAGAGAATTTAGCTAATTTATCCATTCTCCAATCCATGTACAATTTCACGTGTAGATATATTTATTTCAATTAGATGACTAATTTTAAGTACTTAAGTGCTTCACTAGGTAAGTGCGAGAAAAAGAATATGTTATACCTTCTCATATAAATGCTCCCTGAGAAATGGATCCACAGCAACATTGGAGCTACAGTCAATGCAGAGGATTCTTATACATCATAGCCGTTTCTTACATGGCATCTTTCTGTCTGAAGGTGTTCTACTGATCTGAACAGAGAAATTATAGCATCTGCTGGTTTCTGAGATTGGGAAAAGGCCTGTGACTCATGACCAGTTTACATGGATTGTTTACAACTGCCTGTTGCTTTGTTTCAAGGTTTATAGAACACAGATCATTACCTTAAATTAAAATTGCCTGTGTATATATATAAAGCATAAAGGCTAATGTGTTTTTATATAACAATAAGAATAGCATGCTTAAAATGTATCACACTTGAAATATAACAACACAATGTAACAGAAACAGTCCAAAGAAGTGGGAAATAGGAAACAAGGATTCCTTTATTCAACTCTGATTTACAAAACATTTTTACAGAGATTTATTTAAATTCCTTAAGCTATATCTTAAACAAGAAACCACTACTAAAATCTGATTTTGCATAATAGGATTTTTAAAATCATAACTATTTTAGCCTTTTACCTCTGATCTCATTGCTCTTGTCATTAAGAAAATTACTTAAGATTATAGTTTACCATATTTGAGAAGAAGAGGTGATGTAATGTGGAGGAATGCAAATTATGGTAGGAACTTTAAAATAATTGTGATCTGCAAAATGAGAAATCTTAATATAAAATCAGCAGCTGCTTGTCATTCACAAAGATGAAAATGCAGAATGGACAGTCTTACTTCAACACTGCTCAATAATAAATCAACAGGCCAGACATGACTCAGTGTCTGCTCATAAATTAGTCTTTTGACATGGAACAAGGAGACACAAGGAAAGGGAAAACAGAAAAAAGGAGAGAAGTACAAGACCATGCCTCACATGGCTTTCTGCTCTATTAATCTTAGACAATTACATGAAATATTGAACAGTGCAATTACTTACAAAAAGAGTGTGTTAAACAAACATGCTGTAATGGACCAAGCTATTGAAATCAATAGTAGATTAGCTATAAATTGATGTAAGACCATTGTAGATGCAGCTTTTTTCCATAAGATACAACAGTGGGCCCAGAGATGATTCCCATTACACTTACAATCCCCAAACTGACAATTTTGAGAACATCCTTATTCCTATCGATGGCAATAGCAGAAAAAAAGAAAGGCAGATTAAACCGAGATAACATAAGGAATTTACATGGGCCAAAATTAGTTGACATAGAAATCCCACATTACACCTATAGTCAAGACACCCAGGTCTGTCTGTTTACCACCAAGGAAACTGAGTTTGATTTAGAGATCTCTGTTAGTTATTTTACACAGAAGCCCAGGCCTGTTGTGCTTGACTTTCAGCTGATGTTGGAGGGAGGTTGGCAGTGTGCTGTCCTCTGCCTGCCTCTGTTACATGCATATCTGAGCTGGCTCAGTTAGAGATCTGGCAGATCTCAGCTTTTCTAAAAAACTAAAAACCTAAACAAAACCAAAACCAACCAACCAAGCAACCAAAAAACAACAACAAAAAACCCAAAGAACAACAACAAAAAACCCCAAACAAAACAAAACATCTTTTGAGGTGTTTTTTATGTGTGATGACAAAGCCTAAACTCCTATACATCCAGAGCACTTTTACCTAATAAACGGTGTTCAGCCTAAGAAATTCAGTTGATGAAACTGAGACAAAGGTCTAGCACATCAACCTGTGTAATGCAAGTCTGCAAACAAAATGAAGCAGGAATTAACTGTGATTTCTGTGACTGTTGACATTCAGCAGTTGCTAGTTTAGTAGCAAGCCAGCACCAAAGCCTATCCAGCTGTATGGTGTTTTACAGCTAAAGATGGGGCTGAGTTGCAAGCTAAATAGCTGTTTAAGAATCTTAAGAACCTTTTCTGAATCTTAAACTTATTTTCAATGTCATACTAGGGAAAACTTTGAAGAAAAGTAAGAGAGGATGAGTTCCAGTAGTATAAAATTGAAACCGGTAATAATATATTTTTAATATGTCAAGCTGAAGGAATAGGAGAGTTTGGAGAATTTGGGAGTATTTTGGGGTGGCATGAACACCACTGTTAAGAAATATAAATGTCCTGACTCCATTCCCTCACTGTGAATAAATAACAGTGGCAAATTAAGTGTTAAAAATATAAGGGGAAAGAGATAAGCGTCAAAAAAGGTATAATGGGTTCAATTAAGGATTCAGAAGCAACACAAATGAAATAATTTAAGTTTATTTTAGGAATTATGATTTTAACTGCTTTGTTAAGCCTCTGAGCATGGCCAGGATAAACAAAAAGCTTTAAATTTAGATTTAATTGGGAGCTCATTAAACTGTTATGTAGCAGATTCTGTCACTTGTGAAGTGTTTAATTTAACATCACATTTCTCAGCCCAGTGTGAGCAGACGGGACTGGTTTGGCTGGCACACAGAGTGCAGACCTGTATCTAGCATTGATGACCCTAAACACTGTGCCAATGCAATCAGATGGCAACTGGTGGAAAAAAATCAGGCCCACTCTACTATGCTCAAGATGTTTTCTTTTTGTGTGGGCTCTAATAGGCATGTTGCACCTATAGACGGAATTGGCATATTCCTGTCTATTTGCCTTGGATACCAGCATATTTCTGTGAACCAGAGAAACTCATTGTGCTAAACTGGTTCAAAGGTGATATAGTTCAAAAAAGCTCTGCAGCTTCCAATATCAAAAATTTATGGGTAGAAGTAACATCTCTTATTTTTCTACAAGAGTTTTTATGTCTCCTGCCAGAAAGGTAAAAGGGCCTGCAGAGATGAACAGCTTACTTGCCTTTATGCAGTGTTCACAGTAACCCACAAATAACCCACAGGTGACAACAGTGACAATAGAGTAGGGTCAGGGGACAGGCGGTCCCTCAGCATACTCTCTAATCTCAGCCCCTGAAACATGATCTAGAGACACAATATTTTCACTCTCTTTAAGGAATTGTCAGCTTTTTAGCTGCAACCCTGGACTTATTCCTGTCCCAAATTCCCAAAATGAGAATTTGAGTACAAAGGAAATGAGAATTTGGGGTACGAAAATGCACAGACCAGGAGGAGCAGCCTTTAGCCCAGAGAGTTTACCACCTATCTGGAATTTGCATTGGAGGATAACACACAGGACAAAAAAACAAACAAACAAACAAACAAACAAAAAAAACCAGTGAAGGGAAGTCTCAGACATTAATATCTAGTTTTAAGGAGCTTCTAAATTGAAATTTGTGCTGTTTAATAAAACAAATTTTCTTAAAGGAGAAATGTAGATCAGCAGTCACTTTGGAGAAAGTTCTGCTTTTCTCATTTCTCCTATCACAATCTGTTTTCTCTAGCTTTTCCTCTTGAAGACAGACTTCATAATTTACCCATATCTGTGGTTCACACCTTCTGTTTTTCTCCAGTTGCCTCCCCACCATCTATCATACAGACTGTGTTCCTTTATAATCAAAATGTTTCTCACTTACAATGAACACCATCCAACAGCCCAACCCAAAAGAAGTAAACCAGAAAACACAGGAAGATGCATTAAAACGATCTATTTGGACCAGATAGTGGTGATAAAAAGACAACAGTTCATCTTGTTGCCAGAGGCAAGTATCACTTTTTCTGGGTGTCTGAGTAATTGGGTTTCAATTGCATGTGTAGGGGGTTTCCAGAACTTATGGTTCTGGTGGCCAGTATGATGACTTGACAGGAAGAGCAGAAAAATGAGCAGGCAGTACAACCACAGGTGAATGAAACACCTTGGTGCTGTGCCTGCAGCTCTTCAGCTGAACAAGAACTGCAGCTGAACACTGCAGTGTCTGCATTTGGGCAGCTGGTCCATGTGCTGAGTGTCCTGGTGCTGACACAACTGACACTGGGGAGTCTACTTGGGTGAATCACCAGGGAGAAGACTGAGTGCTGGGAAACCAAGAAAGAGTCTGGAGCTGGTAGCAAATAGCTGGAAATTCTTACAGGAATTATCTAGTCAAGATAGAAAAGACTTAAATCAAAATTGGAGGCCTTTTATCTTATGTCTCTGCTTGTCCCTTGTCCCAGTAGATTTTTCCCTCTGGGGATCACATTGTGAAGAAATGGGATGGCACTTGTCAATATAGGATAGGTATGAACAAAACTAAGTACTTTATGCAATTTTTATGTTGTAAAGAAGAAATAGCAGAAATTGCTAGTTAAATTGATTATTAATTTTAGCTTTTAGTATTAGTTTATAAATTACAATAAATAGAAAGAAGTTCATTAGATCTTATGAAAACTGAAAAATGTTTGGTTTTTTGTTTTCATTTAGCATATTTACTTTAAGATTCCATCTTGCTGTTTTCTTCATTTCTCCATGTCACTATTCTTCCATGATAGTCCCTAGGACCTTAATCTTTCTAGGCCACTGAAACAAATGTTTAAATACCTGACATAGACTGTTGTTCTTATCACTGAAAGTTATTTCTGTCATCCAGATGACACCTGACCCAACAGCATTCTTGAAGTTTTCATACATTGATTTGCTCTGTATTTTATTTTTTCAGTTGTCAAAATAAAAATAGGTTATCAAGCTAGAAATTTAAGACTTATCAAGGTTGTCACACTGAATGCTAAGGTTACTCTTTTGTGTGTTTCCCAGGTGAGTTTCAGACTGACAGGGATGAGAAGTCACTTTGTTGAAATTGCGAGATCTCCTCTCACCTCCTTAACACAATGAAGGTTCATCAAGGTAGAAAAAGCAACTTCAGAAGGGTTAGAAAGACAAAGGGTTAGAAAGACAAAAAAAAACCAACACAAAAAAAAGAAGTAACTTATCAATTGACAGCAGGTGAAGAACTTCTTCAGGTCAAATTGAATCTCTTCTTTTTGATGGATAAAGTCATGAAAAAACTTGTCAGTCATACTCTTATACTATCTGGGATAATATTATGATGCTATTTCTTCACAGAAAGCAGCAGGAAAAGTGTGACAGTCCATATCAAATATTCCTTTTTATCAAATATTAGAAAAATATTGATCAGCTTACACAAATGCAATTTTTGTCTAAGGGCAACATTTCTAATAGTGAAATGTGGCACTGTTAGAATAATTTGTTTCAAGATGAAACTATTTCCTCAGAAATTAGTGGGACTCAGTTTAATGATTGCTCCATCAAAGGGCAGTTAGACATGAAGCAGATCCAGGCTTCAAAGACTGTGTCTTCTAATGAGATTTCACAGCTGTGGATGCTTCTGTAGATACTACCTAGAGATACTGAGTACGGATTCATTTGGCTGACTTCCAGGTAAGTCTTGGTTCTCGTGGTTCAGATCTCTGAAGACCATGAGGCAACATTAATCTCAATTATTTACCTGGGCTTTAATATCTGCCTTTAGGACCTACATACTGTGAGCAACATCCAGTGAAGGTATTCAAGAAGAGAAGCCTTGGTATTTTTTTAATGGTGGGCCAAAGTCTTGAGTTTTTCTGTATGTTCTTAAGTATTAGAACATATTGATGAGGGGGTTTCATTTGGCTGTGTTCTATTGCTTCGAGTAGTCATTAGCAAGTGATTTGTACAAAAAACCAGACTTCCTGTATCAAGAATCTTTGTCAAACCTTTTAGACTCATGTAATCTTCTGAGTTATGTTAGGACATAGAGCTTGTAGTATTTTCTTTCTTTCAGCCAGGTGACTTGCTTCAACATCCAAAAGGAGGACAAAATATTTCTGTCAAAGTTTTATTTAATACTTTAACAGTAGAGATCCAAACACATGGATTTTGATCTTTATTAGTGATCTTGTTTACTTCTAAGATTTTCCCTGAGGTTCAGCTTAAGAATACTTATGAATTCCACAGTCAGATAAAGCTCCGTTTTATGACATTTGGCTGCTTATGCTACAGTTCAAAATGTTAATCAGCCTCTGCTTAATACACATTAATTCAGACTGTAAGGGGCACCAGACATATCTCTCCCTGCATAATAAAGGCTAGAATTAGCTGAGGAGTTAAGACTTCTGTGCATCAAATATTGCCATTTCTTACACCAGTGACTTGATTAGGTCAATACGTATGCATAGGCAATATCTAGAAAGGATAATGAACTCCAAGAACTTCAAGAGAGGCCCTTCTTCCCTGCTTCTCTTTGACTTCTAGCTATTTCGCAGTAAGTCATGCTGTATAGTAAATTAACAACAAGGATTTGACTATTTTGTCTATACTAAGATATATATTAAAGTCTCATGGTAGCGTTATTTAACATTTCTTTTGGAATTAAAGTAAAATAAGGGGATCTTTATTCCTTTAGTTCAACATTGGCAGTTAAAAAGTAGGGATACATACCAAATCAGAGAGGAAGAGCCCACAAATATCATACTCCCAATGGAAAATGCAATGAAACATCAGCTGTGCACTTTTTCCAACCCTCCTCTGTTTCCAGAGAAAGGATTTAGAAATCTCAAAGGGCAAGAAAAACTGTGGGAGTAATTATGTATCACCCTACAGAATTCACAGAGGAAATGCACTGCATACAGATTTCAGTCATAGAATGGCTTGGCAGAGATCTTAAAGATCATCTCGTTCCAACCCTCCCTTGCTATGGGCAGAGACATCTTCCAGTCGACCAGACTGATCAAAATCTCATCCAAAGGGAACTGAAATGAAAAACTCGACTTACTTGAATCCTACTAAAACTTTTGTATGTCTTTTCTATAATTTTTTGGCTTCTTAGCATAATTTTACAGTTTTTTAATTATCATCAGCCATTACCCAGACAGCTACTGGGTTAAGACCTACAAAGTACTACACATAACAGCATTTGCTGCATATACCAAAGAATTACTTATATTTAAAGGAATTATTATTAGAGTGATAATTTTTGCTGTCTCAATCAAACTGTGTTTTACAGATGTGCTACTTTGACTGAAATATTCAACCGTGAACTACAGTCTTTTTTCACTACAATTATATTTAGTGAATCAACATAAAATAACCAGACAACATCTTGTAATGATTTAAAGAGCTTTTTGCAATAGCTGTTCTATAAAATTTTAATGAGTACACACAAAGTGATAGATGTTAATGTATTCTATAAAAGGCAGACAAATCTGCAGGTAATTTTTGCAGAACTTCTATGGAGTTTATTAAAAACAATATTTTACTGTTGCTTATGAAACTAAACAGCTCCAACATCCTGACAATATTTTATTGGCTAATAGTTTTCAAAAATTAATTTTTGAAAGGAACAGAGAGAGGGAGACAGTGAACAATTTAAACTCCCTGCATAGTCTTTCCTTTATTACCACTTAAAAAAGAATAAAAAGCATAGCTAAAGGGTTGAGTACTGTTCATGTACACTATTGCTGGTCACCCTCATTAAGCCATAAGAGGGTACTGGCAACCTCACAGAGTCCCCTGTGAACTTCCACAGAAGTCCTGCACCAGTTTAGCCCCACCACTGAATCCACATGTAAGTGGCTTCAACGACTAAAAGCTCATCAACCCACTTGCATTTTTATCCATGCCTTCCAGCAAACCAAGGAGTCTGATTAGTGCACAACTGCAGTGTCACAGAAACATCCAAACTTTCTTACTCTTCAGACTCATGGTTGTGAGATAATCATAATAATAAATAAACAAAAAAACCCCATACAAAACAACACAAAACACACACACCAAAAAAAGCCTAAAAAGCCAAACTCCCCCAGCCAAATAAAAAAAAAAAAGAAACAAAAAATCAAACACAAAAAAAACAACCCAAACAAACACCAACCTAAACAAAAAAATCCCAAAACCCACAAAACAAAAGACAACCAAAAACCCAGAATCCTAAATAACAGGGCAGGAACAAAACAGAGAATGCTGACAAGCAGTTGAATCTACTTAAAATTATTTCTGCAATTCATGGTAATTATGTCACCCATTAACATTCCTCTTCTTGTGATCTTGGACAACACAAATCCAAACAGTCCTTTAAGTTCTATTTTAACAACTGAAGTGCTCCATGACAACCAGATTTGTAACTCAGAAAATGCAGAAGGGAGGGTCATGTTTCTTCCGTGCCTAAACATATTCAATCTCTTAATTCTTCTTTTCTTTAGGTGGCTCTAATTCCCAAATTCTGCTTTTGATATCTGCACAGTTTTAGAGTTTTTTGCTGAGTACCTCATGAGGCAAGTGGCTTGCATTGCATGTCACAAGGTGGGACATTCTCCAGTTGCTGTGCAACCTCTTTAGCATTCCAACTGCCTTCTTCTTTCCTTCGGTGGACAGAATAGCTTCCACCTTGGATGAAACAGATTTTAACTCCCACCATGACTGAAACGAATATTAATTGGAGATGTATCCATGCTTGGCCTTGCAAGCCAGTTTTGTGTCTTTACACCTAGTATTTCCTTAATAAATGAGACCTAGCAAAGAAGATGTGATTTACATTTACCAGTGGCGACAGAGTTATTTAGGAAAAGTATCAGATCTGCACTTACATGTTCATCAGTTTGTCTAAGCAACAAATCTACATAGAAATCCATTGTGGATGTAGAAGTTTGTAGGAGTGGGGCTATTCCTGCTGTGACATGTTTAGATTCTCTGGTACATGCAGAAATGAAGGTGGCTAAAGAAATGATGTTGCTTAGCTTGTCAAGGATTTTCTTCCCCTAGAATAGAGTGCAACATGCACTAACTAGGACAAATGACTTAATCTTCTCATCACTGCATGTTGTAAAATTACTTTTGGCTGAATGAACATAAAATAGGCTGTTCAAACCCAACCAGTAAGCTTCTTTTAAAGTAAAAATGTTAAATTTACAGGCTGCATTATCTTGTTTCCTCAATACATGATCAGGTCAATACTGCATACTGTGTAATAAGCTACAATCAAATCTATACATATAAATTAAAAAAAAAAAAAAGAGAGAAACTGAATCTAATTAAATACTTGTCCTTAAATACTTTTTCTTTTTGGTCAATATTGAATTTCACATCTTTAAAATAATACTTTCTTTTGTTGTCAGATGCACAGAAAATTGGAATGCAACTTGCTCTCTGTAAAAAAAACATATAATACACTCTTGTCAAGGGACAGAAGGCATTCATTCTAAGTGCTTTCAAAAGACAATGAAATTAAATAATTTTGTCCTTAAAACATACTGCAGTAGAGAGAACACATTGTTATGATCTGGATAAAGTGCTATTGACTAGAACAGGAAATAGGAAAACTTATGGCAGAGTTATACTTTGAATTAGAAAACCCAAAAAAAGGAATTAATTACATTATTCAGGGTAAAGAACTCAGATCAGTTCTCTGATCATCGTGCTGTGTTCTGATATGGATCCAAAAAATTGCCTTATTTCATCTTCGATATTTCAGTCTGTTCTGCTTAGCAGAAAGCCACTGCAGTCACTAAGGCAAGGTAGGTCATCTTCAGCTGTGTGTCAAATTGCATTCAAAGAAGATCAGAGTATTCTAGTGACCAACAATCACTAACTCATCAACCTCCTCTATCAAACCTCCCTTTTCCCTAATATAACCCACATGCCAGAATTGAGTTTGAATTCAGTATGATCATTTTATTTCAGTTCTATCCAGGACATTTCATTTTGACCGTAACCTCTGGATTTTGGCACCAGCTCTGCCTTGTCCCTCACTAGTACTTTCCGGAAATGGAATAATTTGTTTTTTACATTTAAACTTTTCCTGAACTCCTCCTTAAGGATGTCTTTTTGCCTTTTAAGTATACAAAATCATGTCAGATCTTTCTATCAATTCCAGCTTTAAGAAGATAACCTCATATGTAAAAAACTATGTCATCAGCATATATTCCAAAAATATGAAGGAGTCCTATTCTATGTGAGAAGTCTACCATTTCATTGTGTGCATGCTATACTGATACATTTATATACAGCTATAAATGGACTGTGACCAGTCTCATTCACAGAATCACAGAATTGTTAGGGTTGGAAGAGACCTCTGCAGATGCAAGGCAGGGTTGCCTAGAGCAGGTTATACCGGAATGCATCCAGGTGGGTTTGGAATGTCTCCAGAGAGGGAAATTCCATTACCTCCCTAGGCAGCCTTTTTCCAGTGCTCTGCCACCCTCAATGTAAAGAAGTTCTTCCTCATGTGTAGGTGGAACTTCTTGTCTTTTAGTTTATGGCCACTGTTACCTGCCCTGCTGCTGGGCACCACTGAAAACAGCCCGGCACGATCCCCTTGGCACCTGCCTCTGAGATATTTATATGCATTCATGAGATCCCCTCTCAGTCTTCTCAGACTAAACAGGCCCAGCTCCCACAGTCTCTCCTCATAAGACATGCTCCAGACCTCTTACCGTCCTTGACATGGTTCTTCACTGATCCATTTCCAGAATCACCTCATCTTTCTTGTACTGAGGAGCCCAGAGTTGGACACAACACTCCAGATGTGCCTCACTAGAGCCAAGTAGAGGGGGAGGATCACTTCCCTCAACCTGCTGGCCACACTCTTCCTTATGCATGCCAGGATACTCAGGATTCATGTTAAACAGATGTGAAACAAGTGAGATAGTTAAAATTTTGATCCCATGAGAAATCTTTTCTCCTGACCCAAGGCCTTCACAGTCAATAAACAACTTTTTTTCTGAAATTGAGGTATTATTGAGTAGATTCTTTAAATTTAATTTTTAGGCTTTTTCCTTTTTTTTAGAAAGCACTGAGATAAGATGCTTATTGTCTGAACTGCGTTGGACTATCTGAAAGGAGGGGAGGTTTTTCATACTACCAAAATAGCTCCTTACAGTACTGTGAGTTTCTTCTCTGATTATTGATCTGCTTTAAATTAACATTATCAGAAGTGTACAGAATGTGGGAATTCTAAAATTTAATTCTCACTGTGGCCAAGTAGTTCTGGTGCTGTGGTAGCTTCAGTTATAAATTCTGCAATAGTCTGGTCTTGGTGTCACATATAAAAATGTCTCAGATTAACTAGCTTGTAATATAAGGGAAGTGATACTATGAAATTTGATACCATTCCATTGGGCATCCTTAGTTAATCCTCAACTACCCTCAGATTTGATCAGATTTAGATCACTTAATTTTAATTTTTCTGACTACTGAAATACATACATACCACATACACATGTACAGAGATCATAAATGCTCCCAAAGAACCTTTGAATATTTTTCTTTTTAAAACTCATGAATAAGTACCAAGTAATGATCATTTCCAGTCACTGTGCTGGGATTAATCCAAATCAGATCATAATTCTTTAATTATCCAGTCTTCCAACTGCACCTTTTTCTTAATAAAGAACAAAAGAGAGTTTTCCTTTGCTGATAAAGCCAGTTGTATTCATTAGACAGTGAATAATTAATGAATTGGACAAAATGAAAAATTGCCTTGTTTTGAAAAGGTAGACAAAACAAACAATGACCTACACACCTCTAGAAACTTTCTATATACAGACTGCACGTTAAACTGGCTGCAGTCAGGTCAACACTTACACTTTTCTGACAGATTTATTTTTGGACCTTTTTTCCCCTTCTAAGTGTACATTCCCAGAAAAACATGGTGTTCTTTGACTATGAATGTGTATTGCACAAGAACTAGGTGTAATTCTTTGACACTGAGAGTGAGTTGCTCATTAATGCAAAACAAGGCTTTATCATTTTATTTGTGCAGCCTGAAACACCAAAACACTTCACGAATAGACAGCCTGGCACTTCTTGCAGGGTAAAGTCATTTAATTCCACCGAGCTCCTGATATATTGGTAATGTCAGGCTGTCATGTCATAGAACCTTTTTTCATGTGGAATGGCTTCCAGCAAACATTTCTATTGCTCCTGGTCAAACCCTGTGCAGCACTCTGCCATGAATAGCTTCACGCATCCTGCACATTTATTTCCTGAATTATAGGCCATACACTGGCCAGATCCACATTTCATTTTGATAACTTTTTTTTGATCAAGGTTGAATTGCCAAGACTGTAAACATTGTTATATGGCCTTTATCAATATGTTGAAGATATACGATTCAGTATTATTATCTTTATTGACATAGGTTTCAATTCAAGTCATTTACTGTATAGTACTTGTGTCCATCTGATCTTCCACAACAATTTCAATATACAAAACATTGTAACACATTGGTTTATTTTTCAGCTTATTGCCTTGGATTCCTCATTTGAAAATCAGCACCTGAAATACTGAGAATATGCAGAAAGATGTACTGGAAGAGTGCTCATTAGAGCACATCTGCTTTGCTTCTGAGGAGGGCAGCCGTCTAAGGCAGGTTGTTTCATGTTTGTTTACAGAAGAATGTTGTCCTTCTGGGCACTTCAAGGATATGAAATACACAATTCAGCAAACTGAGGTCGGCAATAGTCTTTTAACCCTGGAAGCAGGAAACAAAGGGCTTTTTTGGTGTGGAAGAAGAAACAAACAGAAAATTGGTCTCCCTAGTTTGTGTCTTTTTGCAAGAGAGAGTAACTGGGTTATGAAACAGGTTAGTTCTGTAAGGCTTTAGTAACACCCTTGCCTTACTCATTATAACCTGTTTCACCCTCTCTATAGCAATATTCAGTGGGCGTTCCTGCATGAAACATCATTGCTTGAGCACAGTATGAGAGGAACACAATGTAAAAATACTGCACTTTGCAAGACTTTTCAAAGACTTTTCATACGATCATAGAATCGTTTAGGTTGGAAAAGACCCTTAAGATCAAGTCTAACCTATTACCACCATGTCCAACCCTAAACCATGTCCCTAAGTGCCACAGCTACATGCCTTTTAAATACATCTAGGGGTGGTGAATCCACCACTTCCCTGGGCAGCCTGTTCCAATGCTTGACCATCCTTTTCCATGAAGAAATTCTTCCTAATATTCAATTTACACCTCCCCTTGTGCAACTTGAGGCCATTTCCTTTTGTCCTATTGCTTGTTGCTTGGAAGAAGAGATCGACCCCCACCTCCTATAACCTACTTTCAGGTAGTGGTAAGGTTCCCCCTGAGCCTCCTTTTCTCCAGGTTAAACACCTCCAGCTGTCCCAGCTGCTCCTCATCAGACTCCAAACCCTTCTGCATTCCGGTTGCCCTTCTCTGGACACATTCCAGCCCCTCAACATCTTTCTTGTGGTGAGGGGCCCAGAACTGAGCACAGGTTTCAAGGTGTGGCCTGACCAGTGTCAAGCACAGGGGCACAATCG
Source organism: Corvus hawaiiensis (assembly GCF_020740725.1). NCBI lineage: Eukaryota > Metazoa > Chordata > Aves > Passeriformes > Corvidae > Corvus > Corvus hawaiiensis. The sequence continues at coordinate 70,510,301 of NC_063216.1, read as the reverse complement.
TTGCCCTGGTCCTACTGGCCACACTACTCCTGATAGAGGCCAGCCTGCTTTTCCTCAATGCTTACAAAACAAAAAGCATACATGCAAGCAAGCAAGCAAGCCACTTCTGACAACACACGGTACTGACAATAAATGTAAATTCCAAAACACCCTGACTTAATGTATTGATACAGTCATGACACTGGATGCAGACTTCTTGGACAGTAAAAAAAAAAGGTGCAAGAAAGATAAAACTCAGTGAAGGCAACTTAAAATCCAATCCACCTATTTTTAGGAGCCTAACTTAGTCAGGAACTCTTATTTTCACAGGAACCTCCTTGTCTATATTGGCACTAAAGCAAATATTGGATTTTTTACCTGAAATAAAACATACATGCTCATTAAATTGATAGGATAATGTCACTGTCTACCATATTTTCATGATTCATGAAGTACTATTCCACTTCTAGACTCTCCTGCTGCTGGCTGATGTCTCAGGTTTTTTTAAGTGCAAGGACTGACTGGGTTGCTGATGAAACTATCTACATAAAGGACTGTTGAGAAGGAGAGTGTGGACTTTGCCTAAACCTCTGAAATGATTTCTAAGAGGATTCTGAGGGCAAAGTCATTGCAAATAGATTCTTCTTGGTTCAAGTAAATGCTAGGAAAAATCTAGTCACCATAAGAAAATGAGGCCAAGCTTGAAGAAAATGGGAAAATCAATTCTCAAGAATAAATTGTATTACTTTCTTCTTCTGTTACTGTACACATGCATAGTGCAGATTTAGAAAGAATAATCAGAACAAATGGGAAGCAATATATGACTGTTTATTCCTGTAATAGGTGAAACAGAAAGTATTTACAGTAACTTGTCTATTCCATATTGTTGTGAATTGAAAGGCTCTGCTCAACTCATTGGCTTAATGCTGAATTAACCTCACCAAGAGTTTTGCCTGTGGCACTTACATCATAGCTATTATGTCTATTTTCACTCTGTCTGCAGGGAGAAATTAATACTCTAATGCTTTGAGTGTTGCTACATTCTTCATATCCCAGGAAATTCCAGAGTATTCCTCATGCCTCATCTTATGTTCAATATTTCAGAATTAAAATTGGGGGGGGGAGGCAAGTTCTGTTTGTTTGGGGTTTTTTAATTGCAGTTTCCACAGGTGCCATCTTCTCGTGGTAGTAAATAACCATGTCATAACTATTCCATTCTAGATGGAATAGTTGGGCTTAGGGACAGTGCTGAGCACCACTATCGTTGCCACAGATAGTCACACCACTGTCCTTCAGTCTGACTTCATTTTTTACTTAAAGGATCCATGTTGTGCAAATATTAGCATTTGCTTAAAGACTAGTTTCTCTTTTTCTAGACTCTGGAAAGACTTCTAGGGTTAATGCTAAAATGTGCTCAAGAGCTCAAGCGAAAGCCCTGTCTGGCAGTGTTCTACAGGCTGAACAGTGTTCCTGGTGAGAAAGTCTGGATCTGAGTCTAGTGTCAACACCCAGGCCAATATGTCAGGCTAGCTAGAGCTCAGCAGGCTTTAACTTTCTAAAACTGGGAAACATACACCAAAGAGCCAGGAGGCAAAGCAACATGACTATCTCTGTGCTTTAATTGATACCCTAAAGCATGCTTTTCTTAGTCCCACTCATCATTCCCTCTGTATCATATTAAAAAACCCATAAACAAAACTGTGGGATTTCTGAGATATGTTTTGGACAAGGAATCATATTTTTCCCACACATAGTGAAAAGTGGCACTAATTTGCAGAGCTGTCATCATAGTTTGTATATGGGCAGAGATGAGGAAGTTAAAGTTTGTCCAACTTCTCTGCTTGTTCATGTGCTAATTTAGTGTGAGGCTGGAGAGGAATAACCTCTGAAAGAATACTTGACAGGTCTAGGATCCCAGACATTGCCATATTATGGCAGATTTTGACATTCATCTGAAATATCAAAGGTCAATTACTGTGAAAGACAACACATTACTCCCATGGCTTCACAGCACTTTACAGAAAAACAAAGACAGATTCCTATCATAAGGATCTTGCTTCTAAATTAGCTACAATAAGCAACAGATATCAATAAGGAAAAGGCAGAGGGACTTTACAGTTGAGATTGAAATACTGAAATAATGAATGCAATATTCTGGATATTTACTGACAATCCATTTTTCATCTGGAATGAAAATTACAAATTCGGAGGTCTTTTTTTTTCAAATGTATAATAGTTATGATGATATGGACGGAGAAAGAAACTGACATGAGCAAGAAATGCTTTGGATTTAGAAGATGCTACATTTTCCATAGTAAATTGTCCATGTTAAATCTAAACCTTTGCAAAAGAATTTAGCATTCATTGCCAAGTATTCATTCTAACACTGGAGCCAATTATTTTTGGCCTTATTCACACTTCTTTTCATGCTCACCCTCTTCAGACACTTTTGTTATTGGGTTTCATTAGCAGAAATGCTCAGAGATAGTAAATTAAAAAAAAATTAATACAACCATGAAAATTAAAGGGATTCACGTCCTTATTCATAGATACATGTGTGCAGCTTTTTTCAACAGGAATAGTCATGCAATTGGGGGAAAGAAAACCACTTTTTTTTTCATACAATAAATTTTAACAAGAAATGACAACATAAGGAGTAGTCAAAAACAAAAGATGGGAGTAGTTTTGTTACGAAAATAATGGAACGAAAATGTCCAGTGGGGAATTTTACCTTCTCTGCTGAAGAATAATTCTACAATTCCAGTGATATTTATGCTGCTACAGCGATTTAGTAGCTGTAGAAACATTTTTTCTTCTACGTATTTTGGTTATTAGATTTTGATTCCCTAATTTTATGTTATCAGAATTGTGTAGTGACATCTTCTCTTTCCACAAACTCTAGAAATTCCCCATCAGTTGAAATGCAAGACTAGAGAACATCGCATAATGGGGCTGATTTCATTTCACAGTTCATGCTGATATTTTGTCTACTCTACAAAAAAAAAATCATATAGTCTAGGAAACTCACAGACATGTTTAATGATGATTGCTACAGCTGGAATATAAATTTTAAAAGTTGTAGACTGTAAGAATCCAGGGCAAACTTTAGTTCAAGATTCACTCAAAAGATTGATGACTCAATTCAGAATATTTCAAAACCATCTAAGTACAGTCTTTATGTTTGGGAATACCCATAACAAAAGCCATCAGCTCCTAGTTTCTATCAATAACTTACTCTTCAAAGTCAGAATAATACAAATGTGGAGGCACTGCAAATTCTGTGTTAGACGAGATGTAACACCAGCTTCTACAACCTACACATTCCTCTAGGAAAATGAGGAGCAAATGTTTCAGGGAACAGCTTCATTCAAAGCAGTGCAGCAAATGAAAGCTCTTCCATTAACAAGCGGGCAGTTTAAATCAACCCCTCATTGGTGAGTGACTAAAACCTTGATTTGGAGCCCATTAAAGTAAATGTCAGTCTTCCCATCCACTTCAAGGGTTTTTAACATACTACTGAAAATCAAAAGCTGCAGACATCTGCTGGTGTCTGTTCACAGGCAAAGATGAAATTAATTATTGTTGCTGCATTGGGTTTTGATGTTGTTTGTGGTGCAGGCAGAAATATGAGATAAAGTCCACCCTGTGCCAGTACAGAGGAGAAAAGAGTGGTGAGAAACACTGCCTACACAACTCAAGAAGGAAAGTTCTTTCTTCCCCTTACACCAAAATGTTAATCATCCTACACTAGAGTGTGAGAATGGTGATTTAATTCAAATACCATGATGTGCTATCATGACTCTAAGAATTCATTTGGCATAAGCTATCTGGGTTCCCTAGGCTAATGGCATACATCAGAGAAGGAGTTATCAATTTACCATTGGGTTCTAAATAGATGCATGAATCTTTATATTCCTAAATCAGCATGTAATTCATATTAGATTGTTACGTCTTGAAACCTCTGAGTCTAACCAGCTTCAGGTAATGTTTCTAAAATTCCCCTCCTGCAGGTAATTTTTTGGGACACAGATTCAGTTACTGCAAGCTTCCCTGATTCTGAAAGACCTTTTACTTCAGACTACCAGCTTAATTTCAGCAAATCCAACATTTTTTACACTAGTAGCTGTTCTAGTTACAGCAAACTACATGTATGAGAACAACTGAGAAATTAAGATTTGGAATTGGTAGGATCCTGCCAAGGAGATAGATTTCTCTGCAGAAAACTACTGAATAAATCCTTAGGAGAAGATACAGGGAAGGGGAATCATTCATCTTTGGAGTGAAAAGTTGAAGTGTAGAGGTGCAAAGAGTAAAGCAGTAACAGGGGAGAATGGGAGATAAAACCAACTAACTAGCATTTCATCATCCATATATTATCTAGACAATAAAATTTATTTCATAATAAAATCAAAAGTAATATTCAAGCTATTTTTATATGTATCTAGCTACCAGGCAATTAGATTGGAAGAATATTTAATAGTTCCTAAAATATTTGCAGCAGTAAAGATTTCAATTCCTATAAGGGTGTGGGTTTGCAACAGTGGGAAATCAAGCAGTTAGTGAATACAGAGCAACATGAGAAGCATTTCCAATAATAAACACAATTAGCAATGTAGATGAGAAATCTATCTGATTTATGGGCTGCATATGCAATTATAACACATTAATAAAGTGTTACCCACAGAGCAATCCAATACATTTGTTTACCCATGCTCCCAGATTAAGAAAGTAATGTTGTCAACCAACCAATTGTGGGCATTACATATTCAAGATTAATTACCATCTGCATGGGACAGATGTTAAATCTTCAATTTCACAGCAAGGCATCTATAGCTTATTTCCCATGGACTGCTTCTTTCTCTGATCAATAAATGTATCAGCCTAGCTGTTCATCTTGCCACAGAGGTCAGAGGTTTACATCTGGTTTTGTGTCAAATAAGGGCTGAGAAAATGAATCCTATCAAAGCAGATAAACAGCTCAGCTGCAATTGTCCTTCAGTCTCTTACTCAGCTGCTCATGATTAAGTTTTGGGAATTTGCTAGCAAAAAAAACCCTCAAAATAAAAACCAAAACCCAAGATCAAACCACAAAAACAACAAACTAGAATTCCTGTTCAGTTTTCATGTGAGCTGGGCTGGATTCTCCACCACACCTTCAGCTAATTCAATCATGTCAGTATAAGAGCAGATTTTGGCTAGGAATATACTCTCAAAAGCTCTATTTTTTTATTATTATTGTTACTATTATAATTTCATTTTGTTGCATAAAATAAGAAAATCAACAGTTGAATTAGCTGTCATTTTAGTGACCAGAAAGTACTGTCTCTGAAAAAGACATTAGAAATAAATTTTAAATGCATAGTGACTTCACAAAACAATGCAGAAGAATATTCTCAAATTAGGACTTGACCAAGAGTGATAAAACAGCAATCTTTCTATGACTAACCATATAGGTCTCTACTCTTTAGCTACTTCCCTACTTAGCTTAAAGCTCCCTGCAATCTCAGGAATCTCAGTTCGTGCCACCTCAGTCACCCATGACTGTTCTGAATTGTCTGCTCTGTGAAGATGGGAGCTATAACACGGTCCTGGTTAGATAGACAGCTGTGTCTGTTCTGCTTAAGTTCCCTGGAAAAGTCCAAAGACACAGAAAGAGTCAGGGCTACAATTTTCTTCATCTGATGAAGTGACAGCCGTGCTCAGCTCTCACATATGTGCCAGGTCATCTAGGTCTTCTTCGATTGTTACTAACCTGAGGAAGTGACCCTTTCTATCCCCATCCCAGAGGAGTGCCCTAATTTCACCATGGAGTGCCCTAAACACAAAATACCTCCCTCTCTGCTGCTGAAGATCAGCCCCTGTGCAGTCAGGTGTGCAACAGTCAGGGTGAGAGAAAGACCTGACAAGAACTGGGAAGGAAGCGCTTCTGGTCTCTGCCCTGAGGGGAGATTTAATAAACCCAGAAAAGCTCTAATAAAAGGTACACTTTGTTTGAAACCTCGCGTCTCCCTCAACGTGTGTGGGGTTGCTTTGACCAGGATAATCGATGACTAGATCCTCCTTTTACAGTCTGAACTCAGTCCCTGTGGATGTGTATAATGGTCTCAGTTCCTGGGATTTTTGCTTCTGGAGAGTTATGTAAAGACAACATGACATTGGCACACACCATACTATTAAACCTGCTCTCTGTAAGCATTAGTTATGTTTTCTCCCAAGAGAGTGGAGATGCCAGACATTTCTGTACAGTTTCCTGAACTTCCAGAAGCCAATTAAACTGGATCTTCTTGTGAAGAGGGAGAGAGTAAATTAAGAGGTCTAGATCTCCTGCAGAGGCAGCTGAATAAGGCATTCAAATGTTTGTATTACATTAGGCTGAGGATGTTTTCCTGCCTGAGAGTCTGTATGTAACATTTCTGTGAGGTCTATGTTAGACATAAAACACAGACATTGTCTCTGGAGTTTTAAGTTCTACACAAGAATCTGGACGCAATATATGCCTTAAAACATTTCCCTAAATAAAAGCTGTGGACAACTGCTAAAGTCATAAAATTGTAGAATGGTTTGGGTTGAAAGGGACCTTTAAAGACCCTATCCATTCCAACCCCACTGCAGTGCTTAGGGACATCTTCAACAAGACCAGGTTGTTTAGAGCCTCATCCAATCTGACCTTGAATGTTTCCAGGGACTGGGCATCTACCATTTCTCTGGGCAACCTCTTCCAGTGTCTCAAAACCTGCATTGTAAAAAATTTCTTCCTTATAGCTAGTCGGATTCTACTCTCCCTTCATTTAAAACTGTTAGCCCTTGTCCTAAAACAACAGGCCCTGCTAAAAATTCTGTCCTCATCTGTCTTTTAAGTCCCCTTTATATACTGAAACACAATAGGGTCTCCCCAAATCCTCTTCTCCAGGCTGAGCAATCCCAACACTCTCGGCTTTTCCTCTTAGGAGAGGTGCTCCATCCCTCTGCTCATTTTTATGGCCTTCCTCTGAACCTGCAGCATCAGGTCTGTGACTTTCTTGTTCAGAGGATCCCAAAGCTGGATGGGATGGACTGGTGAGAACTTCACGTGGGGTCTCACCAGAGCAGAGGGGCAGAATCACCTTCCTCGACGTCCTGTCCACACTGCTGTGATGCAGTCCAGGATACAATTGGTTTTCTGGGGTGTAAGTGCACATTGCTGGGTCATGTCCAGTATTTCATCCACCAACCCCCAAGTCCTTCTCATCAGGGCCACTCTCAATACCCTTTATCCCCCAGCCTGTATTGATACCAGGGGTTGTCCTGATTCAAGTGTTGAACATCACTGCCCCACTCCTCAAGCTTAAAATACTATGTATAAAGGCAGAATTAAGGTTGCACACTAAATTTTAATTGGAATTTTCATTCTTCATCATTTTATCAATATAGAATACTGGCACTGTTACTAGGTCAGAAAATGTAATCCCCATTTTATAAAGGATAAATGTAATCTCCATCTTATAAGTGGAGAACTAAAGATAGCATAGACTCAGTAATCTGTCAAAGAATTGATTTCTTTACATGTGTTCTAACTCCTTCAAATCCAAGGTTAATTTATTTCCACATGCTCTTTATTTTCTAAAAAAAGTTTCAGATATATTACAGTAACAGTTGTGACCAAAGTTTTATTCTGTACTGAAGGCAAACATGCTGCTCTCAAGACATTACATCTTGTGGACATTGTGTCCAGGACACAATGATTTTGAGAATCTGGTTTATGATGGACCACTTTATCTGCTTCCATTGACAGCTCTCTCTATAAAGACAAGTATACAGCTGTGCTGCTGGAGTTTTGTGCAAGAGGAACTCATTGACTTTTAACCTTTGTTCTTTTGGTTATATTTGTTTCAGTGGAATAAAGGATAAGCAAGGCTCTGAATCATTTTACACAATACACAGAAAACTTGAAAATTTCATTTATACTCCTAGCCATGAACTATAGGGAAACAGCATCATCTTCAGAAATACCGTTTCCATTAAAAATAAGCTATTCTCACTGCTATTGTTCCAGCAACATTTAAAAAGGGAACCAAGTCAGAAGTTAACACTGCTATTAAAGACCTGTGGGGAGTGGCAAGAATTGCTGTTGTTGCTAGAGAGACCTAAGTGGAAGAAACAAAGCAGGGAGTGGAGTTAGTCTAACAGAGGGAGGCTCAGAGCAAGGCCAAGGACTGGCCAGCTGAAAGACACAGTACAGCACATTGACAGGGAGCTGGGAGCTGCAGTAAAGGCATTTCATATGCAGGACAAAGGGGACTCACAACTGGGCATGGGAGCAGAGGTGTTTGTTTCATGAGGTTTCTTTCAAACTCCAGAGAACACCATGACAAAGCTATGATACAGTTTCAATGGCTCAAATCTCCACACTTCTTTTGCAGTCATCCTTGTTTAATTGCTGGCAGGGTCCAGAAAATAGTTTTAGGAGCCCTGTATGCCAAGCAACTTGCTATCTAGTGGAATAGATAATGTTGATTTTTTTCTTTAGACTTTTAAATCTAGAATTTTTATTGTGATTATCTAAACTTCTCTAGTTAAAGGGGTCTCATTGGCAGAAAACAAATAGGATTGTAGTGAGAAAAGAAAGGCAGAAAGGTGTAACATGATTCTGTAGCTTAAAAATACTGGCTTAGAAAAAGGGGTTTAATAAACATCAAACAGGGAGAAAAAGAAAGATGGAGCCAAAAAGGTTGCCAAGAAGTAGAACAGGCTGCCCAGGGGAGTGGTGGAGTCACCATACCTGGAAGTGTTTAAAAGACACGTAGATGTGGCACTGAGGGACGCGCCTTAGTGGTGGACTTGCCGATGTAAGGCTAATGTTTGGACTTGAAGACTTAAAGTCCTTTTCCAACATAAACATTTCTATGGTTCTGTGATTCTATGTACTCTGTCAGCACTCAGCTAGGCCAGTTAGTCTTAGATTCTGATGTCCATTTCTGCAGCTGCTTCCGTATATTGCTTATTGACCAATCATTTAATAAAATAAGGAAGGATATTGTCTCCTGTGCACACTGATCTAACTATGAAGGTAAGTGGAGTTTTAAGGATGCCCCACTAAGCAACATCTGCTGTCTAGCACCAGAGTAAAATCTCATGAAGTGAAGAGTTTTCCTGGAGTTGTTACTGAGATATTCAACTCTTTTTCATTGGCTTGATATTCAGCTTTTTATTGATGTCTTAGATAATTTCCAACTGATCTCCATGATACAATCTTTGTAAGAAAATGAAAAAAAAAGTAAACATAAAGAGGGAAAACTTAATTGGTGGGTAATGACAAGTGACAGCTACAAAGTTGGTAGGCATATAGAATGAAGAAAAGGACAAACCTTGGGAAAAGGTTAGGTGACCTGTTTCACTGGAGATTCAAATGTTTTGATGTCTGTTTTGTCTCAGACAAGAGTGAAATATACTGAAACATCCTGTGGGAAAAGCCATGGTACACTATGTTGGCACAGTCACAGCTGTGGGCCAGAGGAATGCATGGCATTCCAGCCCATGACAGATATTGGAAAAAAGGAGAGGCTAAGAGCCACTGTTGTTGGTTTTCATTTAATACTTGGAGATATGTTCTTAAATAATGATAGTGGTACAGATTCTCTATATTATGAGAACACTTCATCCAAAAAGGTATATATTCCCTGCAAAATTCACCCTAGACTTCACCACTGAGATATAGAGTCCTTTGTAGTTGCAGAGATGGAACTTGTGATTCTCCCTCTGCAAACCACAGCCTCTTTTCTTCACCTCCTAAAGCACATACTTGAGATAAAAGAGATTTTTTTAAAACTTTCAGGGTGGTTTTCTGTATAGAAGATTACTCCTCTTTTGTCTGTTGTTAACTGTTCCTGCTACTCTAGTCTCATACTCATGGTAATATCTCTACTTTTGTGGCTGTGCTTTGCCACGAATGTGGTTAATAAATGACTTAAAACATTAATCTGCTTTATAATTTAATATGGTACTGTGTTGCACTGGAATATCAGGTGCATACTTTATACCACATAATGAAACAGCAAAGGTACTGAAGCAGTAAAATTTTAATTTCGAAATGACATGTGTCTGCAAAGTGTATAAACGTCAGCCAGATAGCAATAATCAAAGGTAATGAAATCCTGCAGGTACCTTATAGGAGCCTTCACCAGTGCAATAACACCACAGCCCACAAAGGGGCACCCAGACGCTGCATTTAAATCCACAATCCTCCAGTGCCTTCCCATGTGTATTTCCAGACTCTTGAACTTTAGAAGTTTCCAGACAAAAGTTTCCTCTCACCATGACACCACTCCCAAGTCTCAGTGAAATCCCAGCCTATAAAAACCTCTACAGTCAGTAGGGTTCATTTGAATATACATTTAATTAATCTCTCTTCATTTATCACCCTGACAACTATGATACAAGAGTAATTTACAGATATTGCTTTTTTTACAAAACTACCAACATGTTTTAGACTAATGAAACTGAGGCCAGTAACAATATTAAAAAACAGCCTCAGAGGAAAACTGCCAAATGCTTTTTTGGCCAGAATGTTTATCATAAAAATAACACTACACATGCTCAATTCTTACCAGTCAAATACTTCTTGAATTTGCTCTAGATGCATTTTGCTATACCCTTCCATTTTCTGTTAAAGTCTATCCACACAGACATCGCAATTTTGCCCCTTTCCATTGCTGGAAGCTCAGATATGACTCAGCTTTTCCAACATCTCTGCATTCCCAGTTTGCTTGGTATATTGCACTGAACATATGTATTTCAGTCCTTTCTTCATGTAAATCTGTAACATCTCTGACCCACTGGAGAAACAGAGAAGGGATGGGGCCAGTTTTGAGGCAGTCCTGATGTCACTTATTCTCAGCTGTAAGAAACCTGAAATGAAAGGGGATTTATAGCAATTGTATTCCACTAGAAGGATCTGCATAATTAATATACGGCCATGATGTCTGCCCAGTTCACTTGCCAGACCACTGCTTTAAATAGTCTCTGAGAAACAGAGCTCTGCTTGTTGTATGGCTGAGAGGCAAAACCAGGAGAAATCAGAGTAACTCAGCCAATGAAGGTAATTGTCTTACTGAGAAACAGCTGATGGGCATGGCTACATGAGAATCCTGGTGGGCACCCTGTGTTCTAAGTGAGGATATTCTACAATTCTAAGCAACATTAAAAACATCTTCTTGTCTACAGAGAACTTTTCACAATTGTGCCTTGGTAATTAAAGAGAAAAAGTGTGCAATGATTGAAAAGAGGGTATGAAGGCAATGGGAAGGCATCAACTTCTATGACTGCAAATTGTGCCTGTCAGTTTTAACTCTGCCATTCTCTTCAGAAGAATGCCTAATACTGTATCTGCAATGACAGCATCAGATAATATGCATTTGCAGAGGTTTGCATCAATTTACAAAGCTAGTAAATATGCCACATTTCCAATAAAAATCACACATTACATCAAATGGCAATAGCTTTGGCTCAAGAATAGTGGCTGGAGAAGGGTAGCCACATGGAAGTAGTGAGATTTAGGAGATTTTATTTGGAATACTGTGTTGCAAACAGAGTAGCTATTATCTGAGAATCTGATCAATTTTATCTCTGTGTTTCAAAAATAAAATTTCACAGTAAAGTGAGCAACACATGATACAGACTCCAGCTATAGATGATGTTTGTCCTCACTCATTGTCCTGTTCTTTTGCAGACTGTAATAACAAAGATGAAAATACAGTATGTGACCAGAAGCTTGCAGGAAATGTCTTTGTAAGTAGAGGGCTATTTGTCACCACCTGAACTTGGATTAAGCCATTTAGCATATGCTTGCTTAAAATCTTGCTGCATAATGAGATATGAAGTGTCACGAACTCAGCTGTAAGATAATAGTACTCAGCCAAGCACATTTGTATCTTGATATGTCTGGTACAATAGAAAGATTTATGATTTCCTACCCATTTACTGCACATTGCAGGCAGGGTTTTAGTTGTCCAGGATGGTTAAGGTTTGATTTAAGACAATGTTTCTATCAGTTTGGTTTTTGCTAATAGGGCATAAGTGTTCCATACGGCATTACATGGTCCCATGTTATAACCCGCCCTGGGTTAACTGTGTTCTTCAGTCACATCTTTTCCTGCTTTTACATCATTTGCTGTGAGAGAATACAGAGTCATGTATTTGATCACTCCCCATATTTACACATGAGGAAAATTATATTTCTCAGCAGCTCACCCAAAATATCACCATTTTCAAATCAATAATGATTGTCAAGAGGATTTCAGACTCCATTTTGACTCACTAGGACATTTGATGTATTACAATGATCATAGCTAAATATCCTTTGGCATCAGACAAAGTCTCTTTTTTTATACTTGTTATAGTCTAATGCAGAAAAATCAAAAAATTAGATGACAAATGAACATTAGTGAAGTGAGTAATTAGAAGTATGGTTTATGGCCAACAGTAGTTAAATGGCTTCATCTTTATTAGAAGTATGGTTTACAGCCAATAGTAGTTAAATGACTTCATTTTTAAATATATATGGTGAATCATATTAGCAGAATGGAGTGTAATGAAGGTAATGAATGCCTAATTCTCTTATGGAAATGTACAATGCCAGTTTCAGAATCTTAATTACATAATTGTGCAGGAGGATTTTACCTTGTTTGTTTTTCTGAAGTCAGACCTTTAAACAGTTTTACACTACATTCTTAATAGCTCTTGGTTTTTTTCTTTTCCTAAGAGACAAGATGTCACAGAAGGAGCCATATGAAATCTTTCACCTATAATACCTTATGGCAGTGATTTGGATTGTCCCCACGTCAGTAGCAGTCATGTATTTGTAACATTATTGAATGGCTTTTTCAATAGATTTCTCAGTTCATTTTTCTCATGGACTATAGTGTGTAGGACAGAACTAACAACAGGATTTGCATCTTCACTGGAGGCATGGAAAATACTGGAAGCCGATAGATGAGGTGTGCTGGTGGGGCCAGATTGCATTAAATTCAATAACGGCAGCAGCTGGCAACAGCCTCCTAATGCTCTGCTATGGAGAGAAGTAGGATGCTGCAGTTCTAATCTACTCTTATGTTTTTTAAAATGTGAGAAAACTGAACAATTGAATCAGACATGTTATAGACTGGGATTTGCAGTCCGTTCCTACTTCCTTTTGTCAAAGGATCTTATGAGTTGTAATTCTATCCACCTCCTTTAATTTGTTCTCCAATTAGTTGTCAGTAGTGGTTAAATGATCAGAAACTAGGCTTAAAAGTCAAAAGTTCCTTTCTTTGATGACAGTTTCTCATTTTATCTGTAACTAGTCTCTCACTCCTTGTTCATGGAAATGGCCCACCATTGTGTACTTTGGCTTCTGCAGCACCTATTGTCTCAAATATCCAGACTTCCTTGACACAGGGAGTAGAACACACAATTGAGGACAGCACAGATGTGCTCCCAGATCCCCCAGTTTAAACTTAGACATGGTAAAAAAGAGAAAGAAAGAGCACTTGCCTTTACCCTGTTGTACACTCTGTGGGGCATGGACACTTTGGAAGTGGACTCCATTTGCTACATTAAAAATTAAGTCAGAGTTCTAGGAGGTGCTGCTACCAATGTCAAATGCAAAGACAGTACAAGTAGGGGTTTGGGTTTTTCTGCAACTTAGGTTGTGCTACACTGCAACTTGTTATCATATTTCCAAAGGCAATGACAACATGTTAGGATCTTTTGGATACACTGACTTCCAAGATTCTTTTGCCACAAGTTTGCATTTCAGCAGAAACATCATCTAGACAAGTTGCCTGCCTCTTTCCCTTGGCCGTTCTATACGGACCATCTTTTAACAGTAAATAGTTGATGCAACAGCCTGAAGCAGCACAGAGAACATCTTAGTAAAGGAAGAGACATTTGCTCCTCTCACTGTCCCAATGGGAGAAGAGTTCATTTATTCTTCCCATTTTTTTCTTTCACCAAAATTCAAAATGTAGAAAAGGTCCGCATTGCTGTGGTTTAATTAAATATTGAGCCTCGTGTAACACTAATAAAAGGTTGCATTTAAAGCTACTTATCTTCAGACACTGATGCTTTCAGAAAAATGTCCCTGGCTAGGAGGTTTCTTGCAACTCCTGTTTTAATTCATGTCATAGAAAGTAAATTTGCAAAGTTGTTTTGCTGTCAGGGAAAAGGAGCGGGGCTACTGTGTGTTGGAGGGTCCAGAGGGAGAGCTAGAGAAAAAAATCATACCAGTCAAAGTCAATGCAAAACAATACATTTCTTTTAATGTGTTTACCAAGAATCATTGTTCTACCATTTTTTCAGTCCTTTTCTGTGAAATATGCTTCACAAGGGACTGTTGGAGTGTACACAACAAAACAGACAAATGCAATGTTAAGGCAGATTGTTTAAAAAGAAATTAATAACAAATGTTAAAGAACCACAATATGATACTCTGGGGAATGTTCCAAGGGAACAAATGGCTTATGCAATTCAGGGTATGCAATTCTGGCCTGCACAGAGCATCAAATAGGGGTGAAGATAACCATATGATTTTAATTGAAAGATTATGTTTTTAAGACAGTGACTGTTTCCTTTGTTACATGATGCACCAAACCACTCCGGTCAACAGACTCAAGTGACTGAGCTGACATTTGAACAAACACTGAAAATTTGACTATTTTTTATTACCTCCTCTAATTTGCAGGGTTAGAAATGCCCACTAACATTGAGATATGACAATATTCTCCATAAGATTGGCCATTCTGTCAGTTAAGAGGTAAGATTGGAATAAATTGCTATTCTGTTTGTGAATTTAGTTGTGTCCAAAGAAAATTCAGTTGCCGATCTTTTACCAAAAAGTGGATGGAATAAGTTTAAAAAAAAATTATTTTTAATCCCATAGATGACATTGTTTAAATAGCTTCTGGTGTCAAAAGGAAAATTATTTTTTGCACTCATCTCTCAGGTTTTATATACAGCTGCCAGTGAGGTTACAATTGTTACCAAGTACAGAAGTGATTATTCTTAACTTCCTCTTTAAATTCATACATGTTGCTGAACAATCAATGAATAGACTGTTGTTATTTTCAGAACTAAAACAATTTGAATGCTCTATTGATTTTTCAACAAAGTTTTCTGCATCTCAAAAGTTTTTATACAACTTCTCAAGTTTTAATACATAAATTTAATCTACTATATTCTGAATCTCAGTTTCTAAGCAGCAAGAAATCTAAGTGAAGATTATTTTTGCAGGCCAAATTTGGAAGGATAGATCCTGAGCAAATATAAAAAATCCATCCAAGTGGCTGAAATGAAGTTGTTTAAATTACAGCACTTAAGGTAAAATTTAAAATAGAAGAAAACAAAATTCCATATATCCAGAGTTTGCACGTATTATTTTAGGAAATAAAGCAGGACTAGGTCTGGAACAAAAATAAGCCTTTTTTTTTAAATTCAAAATTTGAAATTTAAGTTCAAAATTTCAAATCAAACCCAGTAGTTACTGCACCTGTCTGGCCCAGTGGTGGGACAGAATGTATGGATGGCTCCCATAACTTAATGTTGGCTTATCTTGATTAAGTCATCACACCCCAAAACATGATTTATTGTTTCTTACTCTGTGTGTGATATATTGCTATTTCATAAAGTTTTTGATGCAGCCCATCTTTCAACATGTTCAAGGAAGCAGAAGCTCCAGTATATACACAGGCATTGTTTATAGTGGTTCTGCATCATATTTAATGTTGTGGGTGTATTGGTTATTCAGGTAACTGTTATCTAAGAGGCATTCATCTTTTTCCTTTCCTTTTCTCTCTTCATCAAAAGTTGAAAATAGGATTTGCTTTGATGTAGAACATTAATTTGAGGGAACTGATGTGAAGACCACAAACGAAACCTGTCATCTCCCACCTGCAGCTTTGTCAAATGTGAGGTGGTCTAATTTGCCAACTTTCTGAGAGATGTCAGGCACAGATGCTACTCATTTATGGTTTATAAAGGGATGTTAATCAAACCTGTGTGGACTCTCAGGGCTTGCACCAATGGCAGGGATAGACTGAACTCGCTAGATCCTTACTTATTAGTGTAAAGTTAAAGGGTTTTTGAAAAATAAAATCTGGCTGCTGTAGTTGGGAAGGTTGGGAGGATTAAATATAAGTACAGTGAGGGCTGTACAATAAATATTTGTTCTAAAAGGAAAGTCAACAAAGATGTAGCTTCTGAAAGATAAATTCTACAATGGTAAATGTCAAATATTGGGGCAATGCTTAAAAAGAGATTTAATATCTGATGTCTGTAGGAGGAGAGCCAGATAATGAAAGCATTGAGATTACCCACAGGATTTTTCTTCACATAGTAATTTAGGAGGGATGGAAAAAAATCAAGGATGTTGATACAAAGAAAATTTACAATTTGAAACAACTGCAAGTTTTTCCAGCAACACAAAGTTTCCAATGAGTTTTAATAACAAAGAGTGTCTCTGAAGCGAACCTGAAAGCTGAATGACAGGCAATACCTCTTATGAAAAATTCCGCCTTCCCTTCAAAAATTTCAGTGCAAATCTCTTTTTCTAATTTTTATGTCTGTATTTCTTTTAATACTTCTAATTTCAATGAGAAATATCAACTTGAAAGCTAAATGACTTCAAAACAGGAAGATCATACTTTGCCTATCTGTCAAAAACAATGAGAAATTTTAAGATAAGTTCCCACAATGGCATAGCTCTTAGTCTTGAAGGGAACTGCTACAGCTTATATACAAAGGACATAGAGAGTGACATATGTTAGCATCTCACAGCTCAGCAATTGGCTGTAGTCAAAAATGCTGATAAGAGGCCAAAGGCAAGCAGCTGATCTGTAGTCATATAAGAGCTGCAGGTTTAAAAATTAAAAAAAAACAAACAAAAAAACAAAAACAAAAACAAACAACCAAAAAAAAAGGGAGCTTGTCTAAATCAGCCATGATCTCATTATGACTGAGATAATAATCAGATACAGGGCACTGTCATTATCAAAAAAAGAGCCATGATATATTTTGCTGGCTGCTTGTAAGTAGGTAATGGATTATTTCTGTGGGTGACTGCAGTGGCCAGGGGATCACAGGCTGATCAGAACAGGATGACTATGTGCCAACAAACACTAATGAGCTGCTATTCTCATAATCAGTAGTTCAACTTGCAACAGTCATGGAAAGAGCACAACACAACAGCACATGCTGATGGGGCAGATCCAAGTGTGGCACTGTAGGCTATTTGCCTGAATAAAGCAATTGAAATTTTAACGTTGATAAAACTGAACCATTGGCATGTGCTAGATATATGAATAAAGTCGTTGACCAATTTAGAAACATCTAATATTGGTTTTGTGTATTCTGACAGTGGTAGGAAGGTAGTCAGTCAGTAGATATCTCATCAAATGTATGTGGGAAAGGGAACATGACTCAACAACTTTGATCTTGAGCTACTGCTATAGCATTCAAACCCACTTTGTACTGTTTGGCCACTGTCATTTTGCTTCCTGCTATTTATTATTGCAATCAATGAATACAGAATATAAGTGATTAAGCCAGGATTGAAATATTTCAGAAAACCTTGATTAAGGGGATAAACAAACTTTGAAGGAATGAAAACCTGGAAATATTATTTTATTGGGATACTAGGAGAATGCAAAAGTGAAAGGCCACAGAAAGCTGGAAAAGGACCAGGAAAAAGACATTAAATTTTCCACAGTACCATGGTACTTGCAGACTGAGCACTTTTTCCAGGTCACCCTCAGAACATAGATAGTTACATTTCCTAAAATAAAAGAAGTATGAATAAAACATAAAAACAGCTTTACAGCCATTTGTGTGTGTGTGTGTGTGTGTGTGTATGTGTGTGTGTATGTGTGTGTGTTAGTCTTTTGCCTTCTGGTGAAATTATTCTCATCACTAAGTTGAGGAAGTCAAGTCCTTCCTGTGCTGTATTTCAGTCATCTTATCATAACTGCTGACATTTTCTGGCTGAACTCCAAGATTGCCCTGTGCACGTGCCACAGCATCAGCTGACAGTCTGGCCTTATCCACTAGAGTTCAAAAGTTTTTTCTTTAGTCTAGCTTTAAAGTCTTTCCTGTTTTTTTTTCTTTTTTTTTTCTCCTTTTTTTTTCCTCCACTGCAGATTTCTTCCCAAGCACCTTCAACATCTGCTAATTTGTTCTTCCACTCTCAGCACTTGACCTCCACAGACTCTTATCCAAAAACTCCATTCCTTGAGCAAAGCTCAAAACAACACCATATTCTTATAAATAGACCTCCAGTTAGTCATCTGTTTTCTGTCACATGAGCAGGAGAATCTAGGAAATAAAGTGAACTTTAGACCTGGAATCTGTACATCACAAAGGCCCAGTTCATCTTTCAACATTTTATACCTAAAATGGAAAGACTTGATAAACTTAACTTTTATCCTCTGGATGAGAATGCAGACTCATGTCCTCAAAATTCTGGAAGAAAGGGTTTAGTTTTTTCTTTGAGAGTAAAATATTCTAGAAACTGCTTTGTCTGAACACTGATACTAAGGAAATTTAGCAGTAACAAAGCTGACCTACAGAGGAGTTTCTCAACACTACAATATCTACAAATAGATTTTACCTTTTTGAATCTAATGCATCAAAAAAAATTGTAAAAAGAATAGCTTCATTTCTTACATCTTCAAGTATCTATTATGACAGGGTTCCTTTCAGGGAGGTGAGTTTATGTATGTTTAAAGTAGAGGTACTTACCCTACACTGTGGTAGGGAGCAGTCCCATTTCTGTAGATACTAACACTGGACAAAGAAGAGCCCTTCTTTTTATTCTGTTCTTTTTTTCACTTACAGTAGAGAACCAAAGCTGCTCTTTCCAACACCAAATATTTTTATTTGAATGGTGTCTGTCTGTGGACTTTTCTGACTACTGTCTGAACTGACATAAGAGCTTCAGGCTGATGCTCTGCTCATCACTGAGCTTAAACAATCTGTTCTCTTAAAGTCAGATAGCATCATTATTTACCTTTTAGAGTTTCTGTTCAGGGCTAAATATATCCAACCAGCCAGGCCACCATAAAGACTGTGCCTGGAAAATAGCATTAAAGCTGTTCAGGTAGTGAAAGCTTTGTGCAATATGCTTTAGTAAATGGATTAAATGGAAGGCAGGCAGCTTTTTTCTGAGTTTGTTCTCATGGCAAACAGGAAAATGTAACAGAACAGGCCAAGTACCCGCTGTTCTCTTTGTCCATACACTGGTCAGGTTTCCTTATTTCATTTGTGGCCAATGCAGTGATTTTATGAGTCACTTAGACCTGTTTTGACAAAGCAGAGTTGGCAGGATTAACTTCTCTGAAATATCCATTGCTTCAAACTGTACATAATGGCATTAGAATGTGTGTAACATTGTATTAGCAGTAAAACTGTCACTGAGCACCTGGACATTCCTTTTCATGGTGCAAAGACATACTGCACATACTTTAAACCTTGGATCTGTAAATAGGGTGCCACTCGAGAAAGAACAGAAAGCTAATATTTTGCTGTACTTTTGGACTGGGTTAGAACACTGAACGCCCATTTGCTGTCTAGAGAGTAGGCCTGAGGCTCCAAGTTCTTGCCCCATCTTGTTGCATCATCTTCACATAGATGCATCACAGACATCTGCTGCATCTGTGTTCTCTCACCTCTGAAACAGATATGTCGATGCTTATCTTCTTTGCAACAACATTTTGAGATATAAACAACTAATATTGCAAAAGTACCTCTCGTGGTTTGATCCCACATGGCAACCCAGCCGCACACAGCCACTTGGCCCAGCAGGATGGAGGAGAGAGTCAGAAGAGTAAAGGTAAGAAAACTTATGGGTTGACATAAAGAGAGGTTAATGGTACAGAAAAAGAAGGAGAAATTATTATTAATAATAATAATTATACAACACAAAATAAGGGATGCACAATGCAATTGCTCACCACTCCCCAGCTGATGCCCAGCCAGTCCCTGAGCAGTGGCTTCTGGCCAGATTTCCCCCCAGATTATATCCTGAGCATGTCACCATGTGGTATAGAATACCCCTTTGGCCAGCTATGGTCAGATCTCTAGGCTCTCTCTCCCCCAAAACTTCTTGTGCCCCACCAGCCTTCTTCCTGGCAGGACATGAAAAGCTGAAATGTTCTTGACTTAGTATAAACACTACTTAGCAACAACTGAAACATCCCTGTGTTACCAACATTATTCTTCATACTGCATCCAAAACACAGCACTATATTAGCTAATAGGAAGAAAATTAACTCTATCACAGCTGAAATCAGGACAGAATTTCAAAGTCACAGAACAAACACTCTACTTCAAATCATTATTATTTTCTAAAATCCTTTTATTTGTAAGCACGGAAAATGTCTTCTTAACTTTCTCCGTCTCCTCTCCCCCTTCTTTACCATTCCCACTCTCAATATGTGTCATGCACAAATATTACAGAGCTCATGGGTAGACAAGAGCAACTCTATCACTTTTCAGTGCAAAAATTTAACAGTGTGTGTATGGTGGGATCACAGGATAACTCGTTGGAAGGGACCACTGGAGGTCCGCTAGTCCAGCCCCTGTGCAAGAGAGCTGAGCCCACCCTGTGCCTTTGAGGACAACAGGCCTGGGGCAGGGCCACCTTGCTGAGGGCAGCATGTCTATACACAGTAGTTGGCTAGAAATAGTCGATTAAAAATCTGGCAAAAAAAGCAAAAGCAAAATCAAACCCATCCCACAATCTCACTATCTTTTGATATTTAAAGGGAAAATAAAAGCTTTAGCAAACTTAAAGCATTGTATCTATATTACTGGTAGAAAAATATCATCCCCCCAATAAGGAGCCTATGCTGATATTTAACAGAAGAACCCCTCTAAGCATTCATTGTCTAATCCAGCTCTTATTGAAGTCCCTGAGGAAATTCCTATTAGTGAGCAGGATCATTCCTATTTCTCTTTTGAACAGATTAGTGTGTGTTTACATGAAGGCCCTGTAGGCACCAATTAATCTGTATTCATATAGCAACTGCAGAGCTTAAAAATCCCTGACACACTCTTCTATTGGTAATACAAAAGTTTGCCTTGGCAAGCAATGGGACTGAGAGCATTCATCTCTTTTCAGATATTAAAATTCCAGTATTTATTTGTTGAAATGTAGTTTTAACTAACATGATTCTAAATATTAAAGAAGTATAAACCAAATACAGGGTAGTTCTAAGGTAGTACAGCGAAATCCCAGATTTCTGGTCCTGCTCAAAGCTTTGCTGAGAATCCTCAGAAAGGAATTTAGCAAGTGTGTTCAACATCACAGTTAGGCTGTCAAATCATGTGGGCAGAAGGCAAACAGTCAAGAATTACATGAGCCAAATGCTGCTGAAACTTTTCAGGAAGTTCTGAGCAGCAACAGAGGCAGACAAAGAAGAAAATGACAAAATAAAAGTGGTCAAAACTCAGTTGCTTCACCTAGACGCCCTTCAAAGAGAAGCTTCTGGACTTTTTTAGCTCCTTGCCCATCCATACAGTTGCAGGTCTATAGAATGCTTGCTCCACATAGGGCTATGCATCAGCATGATGGGAACCATATGTTTTGTAGACTCCACAGGATGTGTCCTGTTTTTTCAGAAGGTCCAATTTGCAGGATCAGTGACTGCACAATGCATGGGTTTTGGTTTTGAAATCAGCCTAGGGGCTGTCTTAAGGACAGTGCAGAAGAACATGGTGCGCTCTGCAGCCTGGAGGCTGAAGGGAAAATAGACCACTAGAGATCACTCCTTATTTTACTCAAGGGCCTCAAGAACAGGAAAGAGGCAGAAATCTTCCTTTCATGCAGCACCTAAAACAGGAAGCCAACGGTTTATACATATAGATGTATATAAAAATATAAGATATAAAAAAAACCAACTCAAATATGGTGAGGAGCTTACTTCCCAGAAACCAGGAATTTAAATTATTATTTAGATGAAGGGTGGGGGTGAACTGGGGTGGAGGGGGAAGGAGGACAAAACCTTATCAGTGTATTCTTTATTCCTGCCTTTTATCTATGCTTAGTAAATCTAATCCCACTGACTGATCTTCCTGTACATGTTATTGAACTGAGAACTTCTTTTTCTGTGGTATGTCTTTACCCTGTTCCTTTCTGTTTTATATAGATTTCAAGGCAAATGCAAATGTTACTGCAATGGACAGAATTACTGTGAATTACTACTAGTGTATTACTGCCTGTACAAGTTCATCTGGTGGGAGACAAAGCTCTGGTGCAGGATGTGGTGGCTCATCACTTGAGCCTAAATGATACAGGTAAGTGGTGAATGAAAAAATAAGGTAGGGAGAGAGAAAGCCTCATCAAACAAGATTCGAAAAGAACTGGAAGTAGTAGCAATATGGTGAAAGCACTGCCATGAGGGAGGACAGTATGAGAGCATGGTTTATTTAGCATAGTAAAGAAAAAGCTGAAGGCAGTTGTGATTGTTTCCTAAAAATATACAAGCAGAGTGAGAGAAGTGAGAAAAGGAGAATAAATATCACCAAGGGAGAAGAGCTTCACTTTCTAACCAATACCAAGACAGGGATAAACATATACAATGTCCAAGAATAAAGTCAGGGTAACATTTTTTTAAATTATAATGGCAAAGTCCTGAAATCACAGAATGGATGAAAAAAAATCTTCAGTGTTAATAAGACAGAATTTTTGGATGGTCTGATTGACAGAAACAAGGGAATATGTAATTCAAAATCTTCCTTTAGTCCCTCTAAGTATGACCCATAGAGTTTTGTGGAGGTGTGGGGGGTTACAAAGTTAGACAAACAAAATATCTGGTTTTGGGCACACGTGGAACACACTAAATTGGCAAAGAAACAAGGAGTAAGATTGAAAAGTCCATTTAGATGTTGTATTATTTCCAACATTAGTACGCTGCAGTTGGGTCATAGTTAATGATGCAGGAGCCACAGAGTTCCTGGGAAGACATTTTGGGTATGAAGGTATTTTACACAAAAGACAAAACTGTAAGCTGCCTAAGGAATCCAGAAGGTCAAAGCAAGTTTGAAGATCTGTTGTGAGTCACCTGGCCACTTCTGAGTGTCCTAGAAATATCAGATATTTTTATGAATGTGTTTGGTCTGGCTGGGATGGAGTTCCCTTTCCCCACAGTGGCCCTCACAAAGCTGTGCTCTGTATTTGTAACTAGAATAATATTGGTAACACACCAATGCTATGCCTTTAATTAGTCACAAATAAAAGTCATGATAGATTGCCTGCAGATAATCAGTATTTTTCATTGACATCTGCTATCTGTATTTTTGTTGAATTGGCTCATGCATTGACAATGTCTCATGCATCAGGCAGACCAGGAGTCAGTGTACCCTCTTTTTCCAGGACTAGCAATGAGTAGCCCACTCATTTTGGGGATTTGGGCTTCAGCTCAATTTCCCTATTGTGCAGGATTCTTACATTTGAATTTCCTGTGCTTTAAGCAGGGGGTCTTTGAAATGAGTAACTGAATATTCATTAAGCCAGACAGAGTGTGTATAACCATAATGTAATGATTAAAACACCACTGTGTCAAGGGACGAGCTGAGCCTGTGTTTGAACCACTGCTATAGCCTGTGACCATGATTGTCTGGAATAAGGAGAAATTCTCACAACCATTCTCTTTCTTACACCCTTATAAGAAAGTACTGCAGCCCCCACATATCAATAAACCTTTTGAAACCCTCCCTGCACATGTACTCAGCCTAAGGAAAATGTGAGTTGATTGTAATTAAATGAAGAGGGTTTACATTTTCCCTTACCTCATAATTGTAAATACGTAATGCCTACAGCAGAGTAGAAGCACAGGTGAAGGAGAAGCACAGCATCAGGAGAGTGCATATCATGGGCCAGAAGATACCATGTCATTCATTCAAGTCTTCAGGTCACTTGTGTTACCAGAGTAACTTACCCTGGTTAACAGAAAAGTGCAGGGAAAGTTCCCTGGAGCTGCTAGATATTTTGGCAAATATAACTGCTTTAGATTTCTGACGTTATGAATTGTATATGTGTCTGCAGAAATGAAATGATCCCTTGAAATCTTAAAGTAGCTATTGTTATATTTTGTCCATATTAAAATTTATTTCATCTAAAATACTTAATCATTGGTATAAAAGGTGGTAGGTAGTTCTCATTTCAAACCGTGGTCTTTGGTTGAAGTTGTCAGGGACTCTCATGCGGTTTTTTGCCCTGCACAAATCTTTTCAGCCAGTACATGATAATTATCAGTATTTCTCACATAAGTGGAATAAAAAAACTGGGCTTAGTTTGAGCTTCAAAAGCCTCAGGCACTGTCTTTCATTTGCCAGCTTCTAGCTATTATGTATTAGAAATATATGAAGGGCTCTAGGAGACAGGTGTACTTGGATTTATTTCAATAGAGTATAATGCATCTTTACAGAGGTCACTGAAGCTGGAAGTCAAAAAATATGGAGTGATAATGCATTTTGTACCAGACTATGGATGCTAACAACCCTACTTCCCATTGTGCTGTTAATTACCTACCAAGGTAGGAAGGGTGCTCCTCCAATAGACACTACTCCAAGTATACTCTAATAAAAGAAGAAAACAGATCACAGCCCACATGATAAAAATGAATCCTATTTTTTAATATTGCTGCCATAAACAACCAGATCAATCCCTAGGAATTCATTATTTATCTCATTTTTCCAAGAAGGAGTTCCTAGTCCTGGTTTGTTATGTATGGGAAGACCCTACTTTCCACACCATGCTGCCTCGGTGTGCTATTTTCACAGCCTTCAAGAGAAAGTTCCACAGGCAAAGGATACAACAAAGGAGAGAGACCCTAACTATGCCCTTCCACTGCAGTTTAAGTTATCTGAAGGGAGAGATGTTCGAACAGACATCAGTGTCACAGGTGCCAGTTGTCTGATTTATTCCCTCTCAGAGGAATGTACTAGTATCTGTGTGCATAGTGACACCTTGCCAGCTGGCCAGGAGGCTGTCCTCTCAGCTGTCCTTCCAGATGAATTGCACAGTGCACATAGCTGCCTGCCAAAGGACAGACTTTCCAGAAGGAGAGGGAAAAAACACCTCATGTATTTCTGACAGTTGTTTTACTTAAAATTTGTTTACAGAATTAAGTTTATTGAACCAGCTTATCACCAAAGCCATCTTTCTGACACTGCAGTTAAGTTACTTGGATTGTGCACCATAAACCAGAGCAGTTCACATACGAATTTACATTCTCCTCTGATGTTGCTGAGTGGAGTATATGTTTCTCAGTGTGGTCATAACACAGTATGGACAATATGATCTTACTTAATCTCCTTTATTATAGTCCTAGATCCCTCAGCCAAAATAAATTACCCCTATCTTCAGGTAACTAAATTAAATAACTAGGTTTTAAAACCTAGCTTTTTAAAGCTTTAAAAGGTCTGAGCACTCAAAATTCTGATAGTCATCCACTTGTGAAAGTGTGCAACAAAACCTCAGCTGGTTTTAGGGGACAGACAATCATTAAAACCATCACAACTCACATGTTAGTACCAGCCAATGAGCTGGCAGTGCTGATGTACTGGTTTTTAATGGTTTCTATAAAATAAACCCAAACGGGGTTCTTTACTCATTGACAGTTTGAGAATCCTATGCAATTTAACTATAAAGTGAGAATGAGTATTCCTAATTTGTTTGCAGAATGAAAACACATGTTCTGGTATGTAAGTAAAAGAATGGTAAAAACAATATTTGGCCAAGGTTGAATTGAGCTAAGTCACTACAAAAAGCTAAATACTGTGTGAAACTATTGCACAAGATTTGTAAGATTCTCAAGGTAGAAATAGAACAATGGCATTCTAATACTGTGAGCAGTGGTAATGCTTTAAAAGAGCCTGGGAAGTGTTAATAGAACTGTATCTATTCACTCCTAGAATATGCACCTCTTTTTCAGAAATGAATTAGCAGTGATTTTTTTTTCATGTTTATACTCTTATTAATTATCTCAGATTTTTAGTTCATTCTGCCCACAGAACCTACACAGTTTGGCATAGAGCCTTTTACAATGCTGATCACATTGTTTGACTGTAAGAAAAAAACTATCTATGCTTTTTTAATGATAGACGTGTCTGCAAATGTGAATGCTCATTGTTCATTCTCTTTACACCTCATGCCCTTTTACTCACATATTTAATATATTTCATCTGAGTGAATTAAAAGCAGGATTAAAGAGAGTGAATGGTTGTTTCTGGCTCATCTGGGTTTATCTGGTGCATTCTAAGTAATATGCCTGGTTTCTCCAGGGAGAGAAGAGTTTGTTTCCTAACCTTTCTGAAGCACGGCTTCATACTGGCAATAGCCATAAAATCATAAAATCATATAATAGTTTGGGTTGGAAGGGACCTTTAAAGGTCATCTATTCCAACCTCCCCTGCAATGAGCAGAGGCACCTTCAACTAGATCAGGTATTTAGGCATAAAACTGGTACAATAACCAGACTGCATTTCAAGCTCTGTAGTGTACTCTGCCTTAAGTCCTATCCTAGGAAATTTGAAACTTCTCATTTTATGGTAGAGCAGCAAAGGAGTTGCTGGATTTCATCTCTGCTATGTCTCAGGTAAAACAGGAAATGAAGCAGTGTATTACTCTTCTATCTGCATCACTGAAGAAGTAGTCTCGACATTTATGTGGTTAGCACATCTAAATTAGGTCTTACTTCTGCAATTGTAGTGCTTTAAGTTCTCGTCCAAGGTTCATTCTTACTAATTCTTTCTGGAGAACACCAGTTCTGTACCTGAGCCAAGTCAATGGCATCAGCTAGTGCATTCTTAACACTGAACAAAATCATATGGCTTAGTCTGAGTCACCCCCAAAGGATGTTTTTAAATATGTGAGTGGACTTTTCATTAAGGATGAGCAACAGTAACAGTAAAGAGTAAACATGGGCTTGCTTTGCAAATACAAGTGAACAGCTGGGGCAGTACAATCTTAAATCACCATAACTAGACACGCAAGGTCTAGTTTCATGCCCAGAGCTCAAGTTCCCATTATTCACCCATTTATTTCCCACCCCTATTAGAATTTGGACTGTGATCATTCTGATTGAAATGGCAGGGGCTACTCACAAAAGCAACCTTTTCTATATGTGTGTTTGTGACTGCTGAACTTTCAAAACTGTTTTCTTGCTTTAATTAAAAATATTAATCTGTTACATTCCACAGATGGACACTGGCAACAGGAGCTTCTGTCATTTTCTTCCTCATGTTAAATATTGATGTCAGGCTCTGTTGCAGTGGGGATCCTGCAACACGCATATATCAAACCAGGAGTCCCGTGGAAAGGAAATATATATGGACAGACAGATTCTTGATAGCTGTTTCAGAGAGATGTTTATTTCTCCAGCCGCATGGCCGGAGCTCTGCCCAGGAACTGTTCCAGTCACGGGACCAAGGGTCCTTCTGCCCGCGCAGGGGAACACAAACCAACCAATGGGAACGAGGCTGAGCAGGGACAGGAAACCCCGTGTCTGTGCCCTCAGGGCCCCTCTCCCAGGGCTACACGGCAGGGGAGGGACCCCAACACCTCACCCGTTTTATTTTAATAAAAGGAGAATGAAAACAACTGGATAAACATAACAAGAACAGTTTCAAAACAAAACAAGCCACCCTCCTGAGTCTTTAAATGTCCAAACAGATTCTCTGGAACATCTTAGGGCTGACAGAAGGGAGACAGAATTCTCTGAGCATGCTTTGTGGGGAAACTGAGGCAGGAGAGGGTTTAACTTCTTCCCTCCCCCTTTTCATCCCCCACTCGGCATTGGAAAGGGATTTTTGGGGAAACAATTGGCAAAAGCATGGTTTTGTGAGGGAAACCATGGGTGAAAAAACGGATTGGGAATACACGGGGGGTAATAGGACATAGGGTAAAAGGGAAAGGTGGGATTAGGAAAGGGAAACTGTAGGGGGGGCTTACAATGGAGATACTGTCTAACATGACTACGATTTTTTGCATATATACTGCCTTTTACAGGAACACCATCAGGCCCAGTGACCTGCGATGCTTGTAACCCTTTTCTCCCTAGTACAATATTAAATTCCACCACCTCTCCATCTCCCAAGCTTGGGATCCATTTTTCAGGGTTATTCTTTTTAATAGCAGTTCTATGCACGAATATGTCTTGCTGGTTGTCACACCTTGTTATAAAACCATAATTTTGCTTAACATTATACCATTTTACTATCCCTAAGGTCTTAGTTGCTATGATCTTTTCCTTTTTCCGAGTGGCTGCTGTTTTCTGTCTCGCTGCGTCTTTGCTGTCTCTTTCGGTCGCTCCCGTGTTGGAATTCTCGGGGCTGCTCGTGCCTGCGCGCTCTTCCCGGGGTCGCGTTCGGGGCTGCGTGGGCCGGGCCGGGCCGCGCTGCTCAGTTCTCCGTGCGTCGCCTCCTCTGGTCGCAGCTTCGCTGCCGCTGTCGGGCGCTGCACCCACGTCTCGGCCGGGCCCCCGAGCGATGACTCCCCCGCGCCCCGCTCCAGCGCGCGTCTCGGCTGGGCACGGCTCTGTTCCACCGCCATCGCCGCCAGCCGCTGCCCGCGCGCCGCCCCTCTCGGTCGGGCGTTCACGGGGCTCGCTCCACCACGCGCTGTGCTGCGCCGTGCGGGTCCCGCCGGGTCCCGCTGCTCCCGCCGCTCCTCGCTCCGCCACCGACACTGCGGCTCGCGTGGCTCCGCCCGCGCGCGGGAACTGCCTCGCTGCTGCTCTCAGAGCGCTCGGTGCACGTGGCCTGGGCCGCACGGTCCCTGCGCCAGGCTTCCCTTCGCCAGGACACAGCTGACATTGCTCAACAGTCTCAGTAATTAAATAATATTCACGAAAATATTCTTCCATCGGCATATATTTTGACTCCAGTATTAACTGTGTCCAAACGGTTTTCCAAAAGCCCTTGGTAAGAATTAAATCCCAAGAAACATAGAAAAAGTTCTTAAACAACCATGCCAGGAAGTGTTTCAGTTCTTTTTGAGCTTGAATCAAGCTAAAATTTACAAATCGTTGTTCAAGAATCATTTTAAGTTTAAGATAAATGTCCATATGCGGCTCTGAGAGCCAAGAGTCTTCCCACGGTTCCTCCATAGTTTAGATATGGAATAGCAAAGCAAAACCAAGAAGAGGAATCCAAAGTTTCCAGGGTTTACTCACACAAATCAGTCGCTTAGGGATCGGGGATCGTTCTGCTCACAAATCTCCACCATTTGTTGCAGTGGGGATCCTGCAACACGCATATATCAAACCAGGAGTCCTGTGGAAAGGAAATATATATGGACAGACAGATTCTTGATAGCTGTTTCAGAGAGATGTTTATTTCTCCAGCCGCATGGCCGGAGCTCTGCCGGGGAACTGTTCCAGTCACGGGACCAAGGGTCCTTCTGCCCGCGCAGGGAACACAAACCAACCAATGGGAACGAGGCTGAGCAGGGGCAGGGAAGCCCCGTGTCTGTGCCCTCAGGGCCCCTCTCCCAGGGCTACACGGCAGGGGAGGGACCCCAACAAGGCTCTGTGATGCAAAGTAGCAAAACACTGAGTACAGAAGCCATCCAAACCTCATTTGGATTCCCAAAGGAATTTGACCCATCCTAGCAAGCACACTTTAGACAGATTATGTAGCTGTCAATTACATTGCTGTTCTGTGCACTGAGATTACTCAGACTGTATTCTTTATCACAACCAAAATAAACCTACTGCAGTGGATTGTTTTCTCCCTACTAAACAAATGCATATTGAACAGGCATAAGTAACTTAAGCACTGAATCTTTTTGCTCAGATTTGCCAGTGACATACCCAATAAATGTCTGAAGTTCAAAGCTGACAACAAAGGTACAGATATAATTCTGCTTTGTGAGGTGAGGATTGTGACACTGTACAAACTTGGATTTCTGAATTATGAAATGCAGTATTCATTATGTATATATTATAGGATTGCATGACATTAACAGCATTGGTCTCCATGACAATACCAGCAGAAGATGTTGGATGAAAAAATGGCTATGGAGAATATGATTTAAATAAATATCACAATACTTCTGAGTCTTTTTTATTTAGCAGAATTTTTAACATGTTTAAAGGAACCAAACTATTCTTTTTCTTCTTTATCTAACTAGACACAGCTTTCTCAGAGAGAGATCAACTTTTTGCTACCTGTATGTAAAAGCCAAGGCTGATTAGATGCTCACAGGTGATGGGTCACATGTGGCCAAATGGATTTAGTGAACCCTGGATTCAGTTTACAAACCATTGTCACTCTAAAATGCAATGCATCTAGTCAAAAGCAAACAATTATATCCCACCCTCAGAGTTCTTGGGTTTCCCTCTTGATTGCAAAAACAGCCTCAGGTGACCAGAGAGACAGAGATAGATGCTTTGAAGGTAGGTGACAGCAGTGTCAGTGAGTCAGGCAGGCACAAAATTCTCTGGGCACCCGTCTCTGAAAGCTGTACAATTGTATTTTCCTTGTGCTTGTAATGCCACTAATTAGGTGGATCTTGAATGGGCTTCTATTTATGTTGTCAAGTGGACATGTGGGTGTAAGTACACTGGGACTTTGTATGGAGCTCATTAGCACCATTGCTGTACAATCCAGTAATATCCATCATTTCAAAGCAGACAACAAAGACAACTTCTTTGTCTTTGAATTTCAGTGCTTTCTTCTGGACCCACCCTTCATTTTCCCTTTCAGAACCATAGGTTCTCTGAACAGGAGATAAATTCATTAATTAAAAAAAACCCCATAAAACCAAAAACCAAATAAAGCCATACAGGGTGGTCAGTGAGGGCAGGACCATATAGTTTACATTAAAGAAGTTTGAAAGGAGTTGCACAGATTATTTTAGTCTAACCATGGCTTTTTTACATTTTATTAAATCAAATGCCTAATTCTAGCCTTAGATCTTTTTTTACCTGTATGAACTATTCACTGGGAGCATGCTGTGGTGCTGCCACTCTCTGTCACCTCACCACCTCATATTTGTAAAGTGACACAATAGTAATTTGGGGGCACTATTAAATTCTTTTTATTAACTTAGTGTCTGATTTCATTTTAGTCTTTAATATACACTCAATTCTTACATTGTCTGCTGAGAGATAAAAAGCTCTATCATTCTGCTAATTTATGGCATGACAATTTGAGCAGAAATTACATGCTGTGCTCTACGTAACTCCTGACTTGGAATAGATGCTCCTTGTTTTGTTACTTCTCATCCCTTTTGCTCTCACCTTTCACAAGGGATGATACCAAAAGAAGACCTCAGACTGCAAGACTCAGATTTTAAGATTTCATCTTTCTATAAGCAAACAGTTAATCAGAGAATATTCTGTTCTGGTTTGCTCCTGTCACACTTGAACATCCAAACACTGCCTGACTGCAAATAAAGATCTCCTATATGAAACTCCTATGTAAGGATCCCTAATTTAAGAGGCACCTGAATGCTGGAGCTGCATATATTTGTTCCAGCCAGGATACTCACTTTGGTAGTGTGTCTGTGCTGTCTGTGTTGGATAGGTAATTACTACATTCATTTCTAGATCTAGTACAAAGAATAATCAGTCTTCTTTGTTCCTCATAGCTGGTGCTCCTAGATGAATTTGGTCTGCTACAAGATGACAGTGATGTGGCCTTCCATGGCATCCTTTGTCTAATAGTTCAGTAGCTGGAATATCAGTTTTGAGAAACATCACACTGAAACTTGTGATGACCACTTTTGTTTCCCTTTTGAAAAAACAAGCTTTGAAAATTTGTTATTTAATGGATGATTTGCTTTTGGCACAGCACTACTGAAGAGTAGAACATTGCATATTTTAAAAATATGACTTTTAATAATTTTTTCCAGAGACTTCATTTATTTGGAATCAGCCTTTTAAATGAACGGAATCCTAATCATATTAGGAAAATAACAGCTGCTCTTTATTCAGAAGGTGCTTCACTGACATCAAATATAAAAAAAATACATGAAAATAATTTTTGTTTAAGAATAATGCATTTGAAGCATAACTATCATTTCAAAGTAGCTCTAGGGCATTATTAGGGAACCTTATTCCTGGGTTTCATTAACCAAATAAAACCTCTTCAGAAAGATTAATTTCAATAATTCTGTATTAATAAAGATGAAGGCTCACCTTATCCTCAGATAATCATGTCCAGGAGGTACCATTGCTACAGCACCTACAAAAGTCTTCTTACATTTAGAAAAAATGCAAAGTCAGGTTACATTTCTAAAGTATTGGCAATAAGGCTCTTTCCAGTTTCCCAGCTGGTCGAGAGTTTTCAATCTTGGAGGTCTCTCTAATATCAAAACAAAGTTAATTGATATGGCAACCAGGATTGAAATATGTGATAAAACTCAGTAAACCGAAGAGAAAAGAAAACATTTTCTCAAATGTCTTGTGGGCAAACAACTTCCAGTGAACACTGGACTCAATATAATTTTCAAGTCTAATTCATTTTTTCATATGTTCTATCAGCTGTGTGTTTTAGAAAGCCAGAGTCAAATTGAAACCAGAAGGCCAGGTGGTTGCAGAGAAAGATAGAAACACATTACAAACAGAAATACAATCAGTTTTTCCTTAAAAGGGACATAGAATACATTAAGCATTTTGATTGGCCCATGTTTTAAAGATCTGAGAGATTTATTTTTTTTATTGCCACAGTTGTGAAAAATACCTTTCACAAATGATTGTGACTTTTCATCACAAAAATGAATAGCTAGCATATGCATCCAAATATTGCCATTTCCAGAAAATATTTTTTAATATTTCATGTTTTTGAGAAAATTAATCTTTTTCTGAGGCTTCTTTTCATAGTTTGTTTTTAAATTACCATGGGACAACTACAGCTATACTTCTCAGATTTTTGCTTATGGGTTCAAAGATGTTCTGAAGCAGCTGTTTCTTCAACTTCTCCTAGAATAGAGAACATGCTGCATCATATCCAGTAAAAAATTAAGTCTATGCTACCAATGTCCGAACTAGTTATTAACTCCCCAGTGCATCAGCTGAGGAGTTTAGGTGTTCTTAAATCTTCAGGAAATAATCCTTTTCCTCTTTTTTTGCAACATCAAAGCTTCCTTGGGCTCAATTTACATGGAAACGTCAAGACTGGGAAGCAGCTCTCCAACTGCATGCACGTTATTCCATCTCCCACAATATTTCAGAGGCAGACACACCAAAGACCCTTCCCACTCTCCCCTGTGCAAGAAGAGGTAGGATCATAAGCTGCCTAACAAGGCAAAGAGCCATCTACTTTAAGCCCGTGTCTCTAAGCAGACTTAAAACTGAGTCATCTACTTCAGGAGCTGCATAAAATATGCTGGAGGACATAAATAATTCGTACAGCTCAAAAATTAGATTCTTTACTGGCTTCTCTTCCCTACAGAGAAATGAACCCATCCTGATCAGCAGCTACTCCCAGCCTGGGCTTAGAATCAGGTTTTAGTTTTCTTTACATGCACTGATAGACAAGGAGGTACCTGTCACTTATCTAACCAGAAAAAAATAGACTTGCTAATTTTATTCAAAAGCAGAAGTGGAGAAATGAAAACAAAATATAGGAGTCTGCATTTGCAGTGAATATATTGAAGACTTTATTCAAAACGCAAAAAAAAGAGCCCCAAACCTGTCTGTATTGAAAAACCTGTAAAAAGCAACCAGTATTTATAAGTCTGAATTTAAAAAAATATTCTTTTAATCACAAGCACATACCAACACACATACAGGTAAGTCACAGGAGACAAGGAGGGTTCTGAGCTCACAGCCTTACCCCAGTGGTTTGATATTTGCTCTCTCTTCTTACCCTCTTCTCATTACCCCAAAATCTTTTTTTCTCAGGCCCTGATCTAGAACTCACTTGGGAGCAGTGGAAGTTCTTTCACCACTTTTAGGGGCACTAGTCTGAGGGCTTCTTATTTTCCTGACTGCATCCCTTCTTCTCACTGCTGCAGTGTTTTTGCACCATTGCAGTCCAGCTTTTACTGTTTAACTTACAATTCCAACAACTACTGATATCAGCAATCTGAGTTTCAGCAAGAAATACAGACGCATCATGCAGTGTTATATACAACTATTCCCTGAACTACATTAAAATAAAAAATTTTCCCGATACCAGCACATTTGGAAACTTACATGTATACCTATTTTTCTAGCACTAGCAGAATTAAGTTAGTGGAGAACCTCACAATTCCTTATTGTTAGCATCTGAGACTTTTAAAGAATATGAATTTGATCTGATGGCATTATTATTTGCACCTAATTTTTCTGGGGACTCTCACCAATTTTTTTTCCCAAATGTCAGACTCTAATCCAGATCAACTCAGCAGAATAATGCAATGATCAATAACATCAAGCAGTTCAAATATTAGAGGACTCAGCTTTTAGGCTTCTCCACTGACACTAAAATGTGTCAAAATATGAGTTGTCTATCAGGAAAGACCTCATTTCATGGTGGAAATGCCACAGATAACAAGAAGATAATGAAACTTAATAATGAAGAATATGGGGGAAAAAACCTTGATTAATGCACAGTGATGTTTTCAGAAATACTTTCAGAAACTAACTATTATATTTTCAAATTTTCATAGGCCAAACTACTGTATAACCTAGTGGCTTGGCCCTGCAAATGCTTCCATACATATGGTTCTTAATAGCAGTTTCTGAATATATTTATGCAGCTTAGGTGCTGAAGTTAGAAACAGAATAAAAAAGGAATATGAATAATCTTTGAGCTTACACACGTAGGAAGCATCTTTAAGGAAATCTCAAGTTCAATGTCCAGAGTCTTTGACGCCAAAAAGGTTTATCCTCTAAATAAAATTCATAGTATAATTCTCTTAATCATCATATATACTTGCTTTCTTTAGTGTGTTATATAAAACATTTTTGTAACATTTTTCTTCTAGAAAAGAAGTTAGTCTAGAAAAAAAGCATTTATTTTTTCTAGAATACAAATTGCAGTGATTTAATTATTCTATTAGATGAGACAAATGTGCTTGATACATGTGTTAGGCAAAGATTTGGAGAGTCCATTCATGCATAGAAAATGGACACATCCCTTGAGAACAAATGCATCATTCTGTCCCACTCCTGGTTAAAAAAAAAAAGAATAGAAAAAAAAAATGGCTTTTGCTACGGCCTAATTAACAGAAAAGACAGCAGCAATGATACAGAAGTCCAACATTTCAGCACTTGCTCACTTGAGGGAAACTGATGAGAAAGGGTACACTGCTTCTTAAAATGTAAGGAGCAGGCAAAGACAGAAAAAAGAAAAAGAACCTGATTCAAAGTCAGAATGAACAATTAATTCATCAGGCTTTCGATCAGCACAAGAAGAATGAATGAAGTGCAAATGCACACAATGGTTCAGCAGCATTCAAATCTGTGAGGGATGTGCACAGACACTACATGAAGAAATGAACACTTTTCTTCAAATACAAAAACTTTTTTTGGTATCATGTTTCAATCTACTTTTCTTCTCACAAGTGTAAGAAACAAGTTATTCAGCTTAACAAGGATGAGTTAGCATGAAAATATCTGCATATTCTTTTTGACTGGAAAGATTTCCAGGATAAATTAATGTCACATGACATTATCAGTGCACAGCATTAAGAACATCTTTTTAAATTGCATTTTCAAGCTGATGTTTGCATACAGTTTAGAATGGGAAAGTGTTTATGCAAAGAAACAGATTGCAATAGTCAAATACTTCCAAAAACTTATTTTCAGAGTAGATATTAAATGCAGAAAAGAAACTGTCTATTACTACTCAAGAATCTGTAGTAGATGTAGTTTTTCTGATTTCTTGTGTAGCAGAACTCCTCCCAGGTGATCTTCAACTCTTATTTTCATACAAAAGTTTAATTCTGAACTTATGAAAAATTTTAGAATAAGAAAAAATAAGAGGTCCCTAGAATCTGGTTTTAAGCAGTGACTGAGCAGAACTCCCAGGACAATGTATTAGAGTTTTTCACATGAACCCATTTGCTTCCTTTATAACCTTCATTTTATAGTTGATAGCAAATTCCTATGTTAATTTTTGCATAGAAGTAAAACAACTTTCTCTTTACCCACAATTTATAACATCTCCTTTCTTCCCCTAAATTAAAGAGACTCTGTCTTCATAAGTTCTCTTTCTTTAATCACTTGTGAATGCTAGCCAAGTATTTTGCAGTCTAACAGTGGTAATAAGTGTTTAATTTGCAAATAGAAGTTTAGTGCCCTATGTTTTCCAAAGTACTAATAGTATTTATATATATATATATATATTAAAATATTTTTGCAAAAGAAAATACTGCAGAAAGTAAGGCAATGTGTGTTAGATGTTGGTATATTTTGTGCTTCTGGATAGATAGCTTGAGATTCATCTTTGTGTGACAGAAATCAACTACTCCTTCCAATGTTTTTAATTTGGTTGAGACCATTTGAGTGCAAGACAGTATAAAAATACATGTGTTATACTCTCTCCAAGCACCATGGCTGTAAAAATAATTGCAGATGTAATTTATAGCTCAGAAAACGTCAGAGTTATATTTGCAATGATCAGGCAGTGGAAGAATACATTATGACTGCCTCAGCCACAGCTGGGTTTAGGATCTCTTCTCTGCAGTCTTAGATGAAGTATAAGCAAATCCCACGTGATAATTCTGGTTCTATTCAATCCAAGATGCACTGCAATATCCAGCTGCTCCATAGGACCTTGAATTGTCCAGCAGCTCCACCAGACTAAAGTGACACTGTCATTTAATGTAGTTTTAGTGAAGGACTGTGTAAATTTCAGAACTGCAACATGCATGTTTTGTGTGGCTGCTCACCTCAATGTGTAACTTTAATCAATTCAAGCATCTGAAAATGGAATTTCAGAAATTCTGAACACAAAGAAATATAGCTGAAGGTAGGCAGCTATCTGCAGGGGTGTGCCAGTTAACTTCTGCAGCTTTCTGGGCCTCAGAGGTGGAACCAAGGCTGCAGTGGCCTGCAGGTTTTTCCAGTCGCTCAGATTTCAAAGCTCTCTCCAGACCAGAGCAGGCACTTACAAGAACCCTTTGAAGGAACTACACTTCTAATTTAGAGCCATAAATGGTTCCTATGTCCTGTGGAACAGTAGAAAAGCTGGAACATGTTCAGGTGATGAAAACTGATGTCCTTTCTTCTAGGATAACCTGTGTATTTTCACATGATGAGAGAGTTTTTTAAAAAAAATAAAATCCTGGGAACACAGCAGCATCTTTATTTATCTAATGGGACATTAATACCACTTTCCCAGTGTTTGGATCCAGGTTCTGGAGCTAATCTGCCCAGACTGGAGGAGGTCTGGTAATGCGTCCTAGTTAGACCCTCACCTGTAGTCCCATCCTGCAAGCCACCATGGGTCACCCTGCCAGTGTGCTATTTGCCAAGGAAGGAAACTCAATAGGTCCTGAAGGTCATCAGAGGTCTGGGTCAGGCTTTATAATCTGAACAGTATATGCAGGAGAACCAACTGAGACTGACACATCATGTCTATACAGGCTGAACCTTCCAGTATCTGAGAGCACTGACACCCAATCTTTCTGGAGCTGTTTGTTTTTTTCTCTCTCCCTGTGTCTGTGTTGGACTTTGAGAGCAGCATATAGTCTTCCCTTTACCTCACACTCACTCTTGTGAGGACTGGAGAGGCCGGGAGTGCCATGGGAGTACAAGCGTGTGCATCACGTCCCTAGGCAGCTCCAGAGGAGTAAATCCCCACCCAGGATGGTTGCACACCTGCCCACAGTCCCCACCTGGCCGTGCAATTAACACCCAGATCTGGCAAATGGAGGCTTGGCCATGTGTCCCTACCACCCATCAAATATGTCTGCATTAAACAATTCACCCACCAGCTGCTCCCATTTAGTATTGCAGTGAGCTGGAAACACACAGCTCCACAGCAGAGTTAACTCTGCTTAACTTAATGGAGGTTATCTTAGAGCAAAATGGGGACTGACTCCTCTTGAAGCCTGTAGGACTCGCAAACAAGTTTTCAGACTTGCCTTTCTCCTTCAGGAATACTGTCACAGTGGGGATACTGTAACACGATGTATCAATCAACGAGGCCTGTGGAAAGAAATATATATGGACTGACTCTTGCTAGATGTTTCAGAGATGTTTATTTCTCCAGCTGCATGGCCGGGGCTCTGCCGAGGAACTGCTCAATCACAGGACCCGAGGGTCCTTGCCCGCGCAGGGAACACAAACCAACCAGTGGGGAACGAGGCTGACCAGGGGCAGGGAAACGCCGTGTCTCCCCCCAGGGCCCCTCTCCCAGGACCACATGGCAGGGGAAGGGACCCCGACAGAATACACCTTACACAGAGCATCCTGCATCCACACAACACATATAAATAATAACAAGAGTTTCCTCTGAAAATGCACTTCAGGATCATTCTGTATTGACAGAGTTCGACTGGAGTATTCTTCCTTATTTGCTGGGGAGATAGATGTATAGATACATTCAGGTGAAAAAACAAAGGAAATTTCTAATAAGACAGCAACAAGAGCTGGTTTGTTTTCTCTTGCCTTTTTTCCAGTCCCTGCTAATGGATGCCTTCTGCTCATTATACGTGTCATTGTGTTGATATATTATTTTCATATATTTCCACATTCCTTGAATCAATTCTAAGCAAAAGGCACTGGAACTAGGTTTGTCAAAACAAAACTACCCCTCGGAGCCAGTGAAGCTTTGACATCACTCTAGGATGTGCCAAATGCACTCATTTACTCAGAGCTCATTCTTGGATATTATTCTCTCTGGGGACCAACTATACATCAAAAAAATGCTTTGTAAAAAGGTCTACTCATGGCTCTATGACAGATTCATTTTTAATATCTTTAAGGCACAATTTCTAAAGCAGGATTTCATGTATCAATAGATTTTACTTCCAGAAGTGTTGTTATGATCATGAACATTTCTTAACCAGCATGCACAAAGTCACCAGCAAAAAAGCTGCAGTTGCACATAAATAACATCCTTTTCTCCTTGTTCTCTGAGAGAGTTTTTTTGGTGTGGTCTTACCTGCCAAACTAAGCTGAGGAGACTCAGTGAAGACTGTCAGATGAAATAAAAACAATTAAGAACAATTCAAGAACACTTTTAAGTCAGAGGCTGCCTCTTTTTACTTCTATCAGAATCCAGACCCTGTAAAGAAATTCAAGTTAATGAATGTTTCAGTGTGACGCCAGAGTGAGATCAGAGCATTAGCAAAAAAATCTGTATTAATTCTTGCATATAAAGGTAAAAATGAAGGCCAAAAATATAAACACACACCCTGCAGAAATCAATTTTTCAGAAGATACTTTCACTGATTTTTAATAAACGAATTTCAGTGTATACACAGTGTTCTACTTTTTTCTAAGTAAAATCTAAACTAGTTGTGTCTGGCGATTAGGTTCTTCTTTAAAAGTAAGTATTTGTCACATCTGAAGCCAGAACTGACCATCACAGTTGCCTGTTAATGAAGATAATATAAAAAACTATGCAGAAGGGGCAAAACTGAGCAAGAATGCAAAAACTGGAATCCCCTCACTAACCTCTTCAAACTGTTTGGATGTATATATAATGTATATTAGCAGTAAGCAAGTGGCAGCCAGAGGCCCCAGCGAGTTTGGAGCCCTCACTGTGCTGATTATTGTATGAACATAAACAGGAAATATTCCTTCCCTCAAAATCACTACAACTGAGACATCAGCAATGCACATCAGGGCTTGCAGGAAGCAGTGTGGCAGAAGGATGCTGGACCTGAGGGCAACTAACTGGAACACAAGATTGTGAAATCTATTGGCTGAACATTCAGCCGCAAGCTTTAGAGATTTTTTTTATTCCATAAAACAAGTCGACAAGAGCTACAAATGAATCACTTGCAGTCTGTCTACTTAAGGACTCTCATTAGCGACGGGTATCACAGTGAAGATGGATCTTAAGACAGAAAAGAAAGGAGACCAGGGTAATGGTTGTGTCTAATGACTTGGTTGTAAAGGTACAGAATCTAATAAAGCACAAGTTAATAAGCTCTCACTATGAGAGAGCTTAACATGACAGAAAGGCATGGTGATGATAGAATTTCTGTAACCAGATTATATAAATAACATGTGTTGGTAGGGAGAGCTGTGGACAGAACTCTGCATTAAATATTAAGCACGTGCATTACCTGAGCTAGAGGATCCATTGCAGCAACCAAAAAATTGTTGCATACCCTTAATTTCATTTGTTAAGCTTTTAGAAGGAGAAAGAAAAAACAACATATAAAGAGTTCAGTTAAAAAAATATTTATAGTGTCTGAGCTCTGGGCCCATTCCTGTGCTGCTGCTGCTCTGGTTATCTTTCTCAGTACATCAGGGGTTCTGAGCAGAGCCTACCACCCCTGAATCATCCTTTCTGACAGGCAGGAGTTGTGTGAGAGGAGATAGACTTATCATTACAAAGTCAATGACCTAAATTTTCCCAAGACTTCTAGTAAAAACAGAATATGATAATGAAAGTCTTTGCCTAGCTAGTAGCTAGTTACAGTTCACTATCGTTCTTAAAATGCCAACGGTGAGTAACCAGTGATGGAAAATTGCTCGGGGAGAACACTTTCATCCTTTCTCCAATGGAAATTTTTATCTGGGAGAAGGAGACTTACAGTTTGACCAAAAAAAGCCACAAACCCCTAGCTGCTGGTAAAACAGAACTTTATAGGATGTGTAAGCAAGACTTCAGGATTTTAGGACAACAATTAACAAAGTCATTTGCTATATTATTTCAGCTAATGTATCCTATGATACATTTGCTGAGACTAAAGCATTGTGTGAGTCACATTCATAAATATACAGTATAATGCCTAATGACTTTTATCACATTTCAAAGATTGAAGATTGTTTTCCTTTCTCTTTTTCTGGTTAGGACACTGATCTAACCATAGCCCAGAAAATATCTTGATTGTAAATTCCAGCCAGATAATTAAAAAAAAAAAAAAAAAAAAAAAAGAGTAGAAGAAGAAAATAATTAAAAGCAGAAAAAAAAAAGAGAAGATGAAGCAGAAGTAGAGTTCAGGGAATTTGGCATTTCAAAACTGGTATCAAGGTAATTATTATGACTTGGAAAAGAAAGATACAAGAAATATTTGCATAGCCACCACTATTGGGGAATCTGAAAAATAGAAAACAACTCTTGCTAAAAGCAAGCTGATTTCCAGGGCAGGATAAAATGCTCCCCCCAACTTATCGTGGCTGCTGGCCTGACCTTCCTCTTCTCCCACTTCTCAGCTCCTCTTGCTCACTCCTCACCCGCCAGTGATGGCAGATGACTATGAGGAGCTGCTGGAACAGGCTGCAAGGAATAGGTGTGTTACTGAGCAGGATGAGCTGCTGGATGCAGGGAGATTATCCAAGGTTTCTGTCATTGCTGGACAGCAGCATGGTGACCGTGGCTCCCCTCGTTCCTCCTGGTATCCTTGATGGGAAGAGTTCTGGAAAGCGTCTCTCTGAAAATAGGCCTGCTGAAGACAGAAAACAGAGTCAACATGGCAGCAAGAAATGATCACTCCATCCTTGCTCATCGTGCCTCTGACAGATTCACACAGACCTAACACGACAGTTGTCTATGACTTGCAGAGCCCCACAGCCAAGGGGGAGAGGGAGCGAGGGCAAAGTGGGATAAATAATGATACATTCACAGTAACAAGGCAGTGGTGTGGAAATCTGTCAAGAAATACACACTCCCGATAATAGGAAGAAAGCAAGGGCTGATCTTGTTTAATACAAGGCTGGAGTTAACACATTCTGCTACATGGGAAATAAACCAGCTCCTTTCTTCAGGAGCAGAGGTGCCCCTCCATCTGCATAATAGCTGTGCACAGCTTGGGGTCACTTGATCTTCCAGACACCCCTCTCTTCCTCAGCTGGCTTGTTATCATCCTCTGTTATTATCTTCATATTTCCCCTGGTTATTATCAGCATGTTACCTTTGCCTTTATGTCGACAATCTACCTGGCAATTTTCTCCTCTCCAGCTGGCTTCCGTGTTTCCTAGGTAAGAAAACTAATGTTCTTTGCTCCAGAGTGAATGTCCTATTCATTATTCTCAATGTACTGTGGCACAGCAACACTGAATATCAGAAACCTGCAGTAAATTCTCATCTATTTCTCAGTCATATAGAACAATTAAGCAAACAGCACAGATAGCAACCTGCCTTTTATCATCCCTATTGAATTTAGGTTTGACTGTGCTACATTTAACAATTGCCCAGACCCGCAATGCAAATGAATGTGTGGATAAACACTGTTTAATATTGCACATTATGATGTGCCAGAGAGCACTTCCATTGTACCACGTTCTTGATGGCAACCCAGATAAATCACTTTTCATACCCTAACAGGCTGAAGCAGAATGCAATTAGTGAAAGAGCTGCTGCAAAGAAACTGTGTACTGATAACTGTGATCAGCTGTCTGCATCCATACAGCTCCCAGACTGGAAATGAACTCTTGCTAAGGGTTTGTCTCTGACCCATTCTGTGCTCTCAGTCAAGTCTCTGGAGGTAGGACTGCCTTGACATCACAGTCTGGGTATCCTGTTTCCCCCAGAGTGGTTCTGAAAACTGTAGTCACCAGCATCTCACAGAATCAGAGAATAGTCAAGGTTGGAAGGGACCACAGTGGTTCATGTAAACCAACCTCCCTGCTCTGGCAGGCTCATCCCAGAGCACAAGGCACAGGATTGCATCCAGACAGTTCTTTAATATCTCCAGTGAGGGGAAATACACAACAATCTCAAAATCAATCTCAAAAACTTAACAAAAGCAACAAATAAGATTGCCCTGGTGCAGAAGTAACTGAGTGCTTCATCATTCTTGACAATTACACTGAGGTACACACTGGTCATTTGGTCTTTCAGTAAAGTAAAGGTTAAATTCCCTCTTGTCCTATAAAATTGACCACTACCACAGTAAAAGTCTTTCACCTTTTTTTATAAATGCATCAAAATCTGTAGACCTCAACAAAGACACATGATCAGTAGCCAGCATTTCTCATGCTTAGAAACTTAGAGTTCTGCAAACTTTACCAAAATGGAGGTCAAGCTACCTCTAGTCAGAACATGTGAAAATCAAGTTATGACAACCTTAGATCAAAATCCAGAAATGGAATGTCCACTTAAAAGTAGTAATTAAAACTAATAATAAAACAGCAATTAAGCCAGCATTATTTATATTGTTTCTTCATTTAAAAACTACATAATTATAAGAATTTAAATGAAAATGTTGTTGTCAATTTCCATTTGAAAAGTCTATTTAAGGAGGACTTAATGACTTCAGTTTTTTAAAGTCATTTTGTACTCATGGTTAATTAAATGCACAAGGACTTCCACTGAGAATCAGGATGTTCTAAATAATGTAATAATAACTTGTGTAACCAATTACTGTAAAATAAAACTGGATTATCCAATATGACCTGTCTGTCTTCAGTATTCATAATTTTAAATCCCTTTTAATTAAATCCTCAGGGTACTATATTTAATGTAAAACAACCATGACCTTCTTTATAATGTAAATGTAGTAGCCATAGTGGGTCAGGAATGAATTTTGGTTCCACAACTGGGTGACTCATTCATCAGAAAATTTTCTGGGCTGTCATCCTATTTAAACAACATTATGAGCCAGTTTCTCAGCTGCTGAAAATAGGGTGTTGTA
Source organism: Corvus hawaiiensis (assembly GCF_020740725.1). Taxonomy (NCBI): domain Eukaryota; kingdom Metazoa; phylum Chordata; class Aves; order Passeriformes; family Corvidae; genus Corvus; species Corvus hawaiiensis. The sequence continues at coordinate 70,466,623 of NC_063216.1, read as the reverse complement.
AATTGACTGTAATGGCACTAGGGCTTTATACCACTGCTCTTTATTTCTAAGCAACAGAAAACAGAGGAAAGTGTACATGCATTCTTTGATTAACTGATGAAGATGAGGTTTATTCTGAGAAAAATGTATCACCTCTTCTCCCTCCTTCCTGTGCTTTTTGGTTTGGTTGTTGGGGTCTTTGCTGTTAGGGTTTTGCGGTTTTTTTTATTATAGGGGTTCTAGGGGGAGCTTGCTTCATTCTGGGTTTGGGTCTTGGATATTGTTTTTCGGTTAATTAGTGTTGTGCTTTCCAGAACAGCATCAAGGCCAAGTGAGATCTTGTTATCTAAAGGGCATGACAATAAACATATCAAACTGGGGAGTGATTTTTCTATGATGTTAGCAATCTACCCACACATGCTATAATAGTTTTTCCCATTTTCTGATTTTTTTCTGCCTATTTTTAAACCAGCTGAACTATCTTTTCTGCACAGTGAAGACCTGTAAGTATGTTATATCCTCATTTTGCTTTTTACATCATTTAAGTAGTTGTTATATTTATAAAACACAGATATTCTCAAAATATAAAAAGTCAGGACTTAAGTGCAGACACACACTTAAGTGCAGATACCCAGACATGCTCAATACCCAGTCATAGAAAATCTCAAAATGAATTTATCATATTTTTTCAAGTGACACCAATGAACCTTTTAAGATGTCTAAAATATGCTGCAGTTAGTATAGGCAAGATGCGTTGCACACTAGATTAATAGACTGAATTTAATCTATACTACACTAATCTGAAAAAAAAAAATGGAGGCAGGACCAAGAAATGATCAGAGCATGTTAGAAGGCTGATTGTGGATATCTCACTGCTCATTTTTCCTTGCCATTACCCTTCAGAGGATGCCTACAGAAGTTTAAATAATGACGTAAGGCCCTGACACCAAAAAAATGTAACAGGATTATGTAAAAAGCTATTCAGATTTTTAATTTATGTGCTGTTTTCTTGTGAAGGCAAAGTATGTAAGGGAATCACTGATGAACAGATCAGGGAGTCCTGACCTCAGCACTGGGCAGGCATACAAAGCATTTATTGCAACGCAGCTAACATTTCATTTTGCTAATCAAAAAATTATCAACTATTCAACAAGATTTAAGACCTTTTCATTCACAAGGTCATTTGATTCCTTCTTTCTGGAACACTAAGCAATACATCTGACTTAGTATCTATTCTTATATAGGAAGATTTTATTGTCTGAAGAATATGGTCTGAGAATACATTCTGCCATATTGTCATGGTTTAGCAATGGTACTCCCCGATTCAGAGTTCCCACTGAGACTCTACTGGAAGGGACCCCTTCTCCCTGGAAGACATTCCTTTTCCCCTTTCCCCCAGCCCCAAAAATGACAAGGCAGTGCAGAATAACCTCCAAGTCTTAACCATGACCCCTCCTGGATACTGCAAATATTAACCCTGTCCTGGCTGGAACCAGGACACATATATTACTTCTGTCATATCAGAAAAAAAAAAAAAAAAAAAAAAAAAAAAAAAAAAAAAATCCTTTTTTCTGCTTTTTTTAAAAACTATCATGCAAAAATCTTATCTTTAGTGGACCTTACTCTTTTGGGATTGAGGTAATAGGAAAATTGAAGCAAACTGTTACCTACTGCTGTGGACTGAGTAGGAATGCGTGCTGCAACTATGAAATTTGAAATATAAGGCAGAGATATATAAGGAGAAAGAAAAAATCATTCCAAAAAAGTTAAGGTTTGGTAACAGATGTGTTTTTATTGTTTTCATATTCAGTCCTTTATGTTAATATACAAATATGCACTGTGTGCACATCATGTAATCAGCTCACAGGGTAAGCATTAAATTAGATCCTATTTTCATGCTCAGCACATTGATGAAGAGATGAACAAAACACATATCTCTGATTTCTGATTCTTGATTTCCAGTGGGGAGTTGTCCAGAAGTATTAAATCAAGAGCCACTGAACCATCCCATTTCTATTTGCTATTGTTGAATAGATTTTATCATTTTCCTTCTCATTTTCTCATGCTTCCTTAGTTTTCTTTCTTCGCCAACACTTTTCATTAGCTAACAAGTCTAAATATGCATACAAATGCAGAAATATGTGTATGTATTGTATTTTTTCCAGTGACACCAGGAACCTGTGGATGATGAACTCAATAAATAATTGTAATGTGTGTGTTTTATGCTCTTTTCCTTTTCTATCCTGTGTTTGTAAGAGTTGTAGCAGTATGGATATTACAAATAATCTGTTTGACCAGCAAATAGAGAATACTATGGACCTTAAAGAAAATTAGGTTCCTTCTTTTTCTTTTTTTTCTTGTGTCTCCATCATTAATCCTTCCCTGGGTAATACTTTCCTCTTGCTAGGAAAATAAAACAAAATAAAATAAAACAAAACATGAACTAAACCACAGGAACGCTGCTTTACCATTTGAAGGTGTTAAAATATCACAGAAACTAAGATATAAGACTATGTAATTTCTTGCTGTAGAGGTAACTGAAGTGGAATCTTCTTTCTTTATATCAGTGTTTGATCCACTGGTTATTTTTCCAAATAAATTGGAACTGAACACATTTCAATCATCCTGGTTTGCTCTAGCTATTGTAAGCAGCAGCTGCATAACTCTTCTCAGCCACAGACAATCTCTGAGCCCTCTTCAGGGATAGTCTTAGGCAGGTTTTCAGACACAGCTCTTATATATCACTATAATGAAAGTGGCACTTTCTTTTTTACAGAGTCTGGTCTCCTGGTTGCTTCTAAATGCTCCCTTGCATCACCGGATAGAATGGAAACATATTCTAAGTACTTATCTTTGTCCCCAGTTAATGTTATGGCAGGAACTAACTCTATAAACAAAAATATTACAGTGATGACATTCCAAAATTTCAGCTGCAAATTGCCATCTCTACTGTCCTTCATACCTTTACTCTTTCAGATAAAAAAAATGGGTAAATTCTGATGGGAAAACATGAATAAGTTTGCTGAAAGTATGTCCTTCCACTAAAGATTTTCCATTTATCTTAAAAAAAACCCTGTTAGCTACAATTTCTTACATTGCTTTTGCTTAGAAAATACAATAAATTTCATAACTTGATGTCAGGAATATGGCTAGCAATAGACGCCCTATTACCTCTGTCTTAAGCCCTATTCTTTAACTGCAAGATTGCTGCAGGAGTCTTTAATAATTAATTTTGCAAAAATTCTCTTCTTTAAGGTCGCACTGCAGCTCTTACCACAAGTTACTTTACATGTGTAAGATACATACATACATGAGCACTTTCTAGGAAGGACAGTAGAACAATATCAAAGACTAATAAAAATCTATGATAAATAAATATGAGAGATTAATAATAGTAGTGGGAATAAGGTGTATTATGTAGAATAATATTTAGGTTAGCTAATGTAACTTAGTTTAAGTGGGTCATGGATAGAATGTCCCACATCTGTCAGTCAGTCAAAAGTACAAACCAATTACCATAAATCAGACAAAGCCAAAACATGAAAAAAAAAAAAAAACCCAAAATAAATCAAAACAAATCTGTTTTGTTTCATGCTTAGTTTATTTCACATTTATTAAAAAGTCTATATTCAGAAGCTTTTGTTTTTATTTAGTGGGGAAGATGAGAAAAGGAGTCTAAATATTCAAAACCTGAAAAAACCATAGTTGCAATGAAGTTTCACACTCATGGTCTCCAAAGCACATATGTAGCTGTCATCATCACAGCTCATACAAACTGCCTACGTACAGTCACAAGTGCTCAGGGTTTACCAGAAGCCAAACAGGCAGATGGATCATTCTCTGTATATGTGTCTACATAGTTTTACTCTTGCTGCATACCACTGATCATCCTCCCTCCATCTGCAAACTCCCTTCAGCTGCATGTTTGACCTTTGTGAACCCCATAGCAAGCTATTATAAATCGGAGAACAGAAGTGTGGGATGATGTGGTGTACATGTACTCCGCATGCACTTAACCCAGCTCCTATGAGCATGACACTGGATATATGTACATGCTATCATATAAATCTATTCTTTAGTTCATTTTAAGTCCCAGCTCGTACACCCACCACACTGCCTGCATTTTGGTATGCCTTGAACTTCAGCTTTGACAATTGGCATGCTGATAAGGAAACTTGGTTGGAATATATGAATGTAAGAATATCCATATTAGGTCAAACCAACTGGGGTCTACACCAGTAAATTGATTCTAACAACGGACAAAAGTCTGGAGGACATGATATCAACAAACAACAACAACCTATATCTCTCCTTATCATTCTCCTTTCCTCCAGGTACTTCCATTTCAGACATCTGCTGAGCCCGATGAGGGGCTTTTGTGTTTGGTAAACCTTGATAGGTTTCTTCTGCATAAGCTTGTCCAATCTCCCCTTAAGTCCACAAAGATGTTTAACATGCAAAATATTCTTCAGCAGAACTTGTTCCTGTCTTGTGTCTTGTATAATCAACTATCAACGATCACCTCTCCTCTTAAAAAAAGGTGGGTTCTGTGAGTTTCATTTGACTGTCTCTTGTTCTTCAACTAGAAGAGACTGTGAACAGTTTAATCTCCACCCACTGTCTTCATATCACTCAAGAGATTTTTAAATTTCTATCACATCCTTCCCCCATGTCAACCCTTTTGCAGACAGAAGACTTGTAGCTCACACGAGAGTTTCTTGTATGAAAGCTGTTACAGACAGTTGATCATTCTTGCCACCTTTCTCTGATTTTGTCTAGTTCTCCTTCATGAATTTGAGATGAGAGGCTCAGGACTGCATAGAAATTTCCAGGATATGTCTGAATCCATGACTTTATATGGTGGAAGTGATCTCTGTTTTGCTCTTACTTTCTTTATAATTCCTGACATTTGCTTTATAATGGCTACTGAGCACCAGCTGACATTTCAGTGCAAATCTCTTTCTCAGCAACAAAAAATTTCTCCTGACTGGCAACAGTTATCTCAGTGCACTTTGTATATGAAAGTAGAATTCTTTCCTTCTCTCATCCTTTTACATTTAACTACGCTGAATTTCATCTGCTCTTTTTTTTTGCTCTTTCACTTATTTCATAAAAACCTTCTGCAATTTTTTCTAGTCAGACCTCATCCTACCTTGAATAACTTAGTATCATCACCCAACTTTCTTACATCACTGCTCAGCCTGTTATGCAGGTCACTGATAACCATATTAAGCAGAACAATCCCCTGCACATATTCCTGTGGAATTCTACGGCTCGTCTCCCTTCACTGGGAGAATTGACTACTTACTTCTACTCTCTGTTTCCTGTTTTATAACCAATTATTTATCTAGGTAATGACGTTTTTATGTCTTGTTCATGGCTGCTTAATATCTAAATCCAAATAGATTATATCAATCAGATCTGCTTTATCCATATGCCTGCTGACCCTTTCAAAACCTCCAATAAATTTTCAAGACAGTAGTTCCCTTTGCAAAAGCCATGCTGACTTTTCCAAGGTAAAGTACATCTATTCAGATCTGCACCAGTTCCATTCCTAATTATAGTTTCTCCTAATTTTCCTGCTGTACACACCAGGTTTACAAGCCAGCACATCTGCAAGTGTTGCGCAGATTTTTTTTCTTTAACTGGTGTTTTGTTTGCCATCCCCCAGTTTTCAGCAAAGAAGTTTTGAATTAAAGATCAGATATCAGTGTTACTAATTCATCTACTTAATCTCTGAGGTTTTTTGGAAAGTCTAAACATTCCATGCTCCTCTCAGGTTGGTTCTCTTCACTTTGACAGTTAATTCCATATTCTCCACTTGTGTCTTAAATATATCTTCTGGAAATTCTCTGCAAAGTAGAGAGAGAATGAAGAATTTTGCATGAGGATAGAAGACTCAGGAAAGTTGATTCCATCCAAGAAGAAGGAAGCTTATCAAATCTGTAAAGTCCTCTAAAAAAGCAGAAAGTGCAGAGATGCTTAATTTCCCTTTTTTAGACAGAAAGCCAAGACATTTAGCTTTTCTTTTTAGTTTAGATTCTTACTGAGGCTGCAAGAATGTAACCACAGTCTTTCTAAGCAATTAAAATATCTACATATGATATGGCTAAGGTATTTTTTCCTTAAGGATTTTTGGGCATTTCAAGACTAAGAGATGATCTATTTTCTTGTCCTTCCCTTCTGTGGTTACCAGATATATAAGAAGTTTTAACTAGATGAGAAACATTCTCATACCTAGATCTTGCTTTTAACATCCCCTCATTCTTTAAAATAGGCTATCTTAAAATACTGCTGCTAATTTTTGCTTGCTCCCCTTATGCAGCAGAACATAGTACAGCCTTATGCAAGCAACAAGTAACTCTAGAAAATGAAAAATTACTGGGGAAATAATAAATACTTGATAATTTATGATATATGGCAACGCTGACAATATGGAAAAATAGTTGCATGCACATGCAGGCTACAGAAGAACCTCTTCACCTTCCTGCAGTAACTACTTGCAGAGTCTTCTGCCATGAAAGAGGTTGGTTTAAGGTAGTGTCTGACATTGCATTTGTAGTGGGGTAGGTGTTCAGCCAGTCAAGTAATGCAGCTCAGCTGATACCTTAATTTATTCAACTGCAGTAAACACTTACTTATATTTATACGATTGAACTAGGAAAACTGTGTCTCTGTATAGTTTGTAACTGTTTCTACTCCAAGCTGTAAAACACTAGAAAGTGAGCAAAGGCTTATTCTCTTAAGGAAAGACTGCTTGGTCAGCAGATGTTCTGCAAAGGGGAAGATGGACAATATATGGTGTAAGGCCATGTGTTCTTACAGCAGTCATCTTGTTACTGCAGAGCTTTATGCACTCTGCATTCTCATTAAAATCTTCATCCTATTCGACTAAAAATTCATTAGGCTCTGTCAATATGACAAGCTGTCCAGTTTGCATCTCTCAGCTATTTGGATATTTGCTAATCATAATCATTTTTTATTTCACATCCATAAGTCAGCATAAATAATGTATGATTTCAGCCATCTTGTATGTCACAGTAATTTGGCCATTAGCAACATGTGAATTTTGATCATTTGGCTGAAACAACATGTCTTTTTAAACATATTTTTCTGAACGTTGCTAATCTAAACTTTCAGTTAAATACCATGCAATTAAAATTGTGTCTTATTTTGAATAAAACAATTGTAACCTCTTGTTCTTTATAGTCTCATGAACTTCACAAAATTGAATTGAAAATTGCATATTGTGTATTTTCACAAATTATGGTGATCTTATCTCTGTATTTCTATGTTGATATGCACATTCTGGAAATTCAGGAGATTTTTTTCAGTTCCTGAAAGGGACCCATAAAGAAAAACCATGGTTTTCTGTTTGCACTGTGATTTCAAAGTCTAGAGATAGTGTTCTAGCAACCTGGTCTATTGGAAGATGTCCCTGGGGGGACATGGCAGGGGGCTTGGAGCTAGATGATTTTTAAGGTCCTTTCTGACCCAAACTGTTCTATGATCCTATGAAATTGCAACAACTGAAAACATTTTGAAAACACAATAAATACCAAGCATGTTATCTTCCAGGTTTTTGTCTTTTTTTATTGCTATCTGAGAGACATGTTAGACTACTTATTTTAAGGTGTGAAAATAAAGCTGTGTACCTTGGTACCTTGGTAAAGTGCATCTTTAACATTCACTGCTAGTAAGGGTTATGAAAGAAATGCTGCCTAATTCCAACAGTTTCTTCAAATTAGAAGCAAAATACATTCTATAGAAGATATTTGAAATTATCATTTGTAAATTTTGATAGAAAACAAGTGAACTTGTTTCCTCTAATCCATCTATCTTAGTTCATGGAAGTAGGGGAATAGCTGCTGGGTAAAACCAAAAATTTAAGAAAGAAGGATCATAATTGTTTCTAAGATACAATTTAGTCATTAAGTAACAGTACAACTTAATTAATCAAATTTTAAAAATTTAGATAAAATGCCTAATTAACTTGCAAAAATTAATCTGGTTTGCTTTATAATCAAACAAAGATCACTTTTCAGCACTCAAAGATTATTTTTGGTATAATTATTTTTGCTTAAGCATCATTTGAATTGTTGAAATTAAATTGCTAATTATCTAATTTGATATTGATTACATTGCTATATTGTTTATTTTTACTCAAATATAAGCAATGTCTTGTTACTGGTGATAGTGACAATTGATGTACTATTACTCTTGTTCAAATTTTTCCATACAAATATAAAATACTGAGATAATTTTATGTATGTCAGTAACCTTCTTGTAAGCAAATGGACTAAGAAGCTTTAGTAACCTGTAAAGGTTGGTCAGTCTCCTATATGAAACACAAGATTTTAAAGTTTAGTTTTAGGCAATAATTTTCTTGGTTTTGTTATCGTGTCTCAGGAAGATATTTTATGTATTTTTTGACTGAAGCAGTAAGATCTAGACACAGTGTGTAGATATTAATTATAGAACTAGGAATTATGTGATGTTTTGTTAGAAATTCATTATGTCCAAATTAAACAGAATGTTGCATTTTCTGCTTTTAAAGCACTTCATTACTGAACTATGACAGTTCAGCTTGCTAAGAGGATCCAGCACTGGTCATTTTAAAAAAAATTCCTCAGTATCAGACTTAGTGAAAGAGTCAGATCCTTAGTTTTTTCTCTCTAAGGACTAAACACAGTACAAAGAGCTACAAAATGTGCAAACACTGCAGAAGATCTCTGTGAACAAATAGAATAGCTGTTTTCTGTGTTCTCTGCTAATTCTGCTCATGCAGTTTAGGCATAGCAATGCCTAAACAGGTTAGTGTATTGTCCTGGAAATTTCAGTAGCACCTTAACATACATGGCACACTTATGGCTATAGATTAATCACTTCTGTCCATCAAACATTCCAGACAGTGTGTCTTTACAGAAGCACTGATGCAGCATCATGCTGCTGAGATCTCTAGTTGTTTCAGCCACGGTGATGATTCTGTTCATCATCTGACACTGTTGGGGCTGCCCGAGCAGCACAGTGTCCAGCTGCAGACGTCCTTGGCTTCTGCTGCTGCAGGCAGGGGTCGGCTGCAGCCTGCAAGGAAAGCTGTCAGCTGCAGCAAGGAGGAAAAACTGTCAGCTGCAGCCGGCAGGGAAAGCTGGCTCCTTCACAAGGTGGTCTAAAAGTGACGGCAGAGGAAAAGGATGAGAGAGGGATCTCTGGAGGTTCCAGCTGGCTTACTACAGGTGGAGAGTCCAGGGACAAAGACCAGGGACAAGCGAGAACACAGTATTTTATACGGGGGTGGAACAAAGGGAAACAACCAATGGGGATTGACTGAGGAGGAGGAGACAACAGGAATATCCAATGGGGATAACTTAGGGGAGGGAATTACATGAGTAGACCAATGGGGCATCGAAGACGGGAGAACTTTCCAGAACTAACATAAGCAACCAGGAGAAATACATAAACATGAACTTATACATAAAACTGGGTGGAGAACTCCTGAACCAATAAACTTAAAACATGTAAACTAAGAACCACTAGGAACATGGGAACTCGCTGTAACCACGGGGTGAGGATCAGACCTCTGTGTTCTGGAGGCCTGTCTGCTAAACCTATGAATGCTCTGCTGGGCCCCTGCCATCTGCATTGCAATAATCATCTACATAGCAGTATTGTAAGAATTAAAAACCCAAGAGAAAGACAGCTAATTCAATAATCTCCATAATTTTACCATTATCAAATTCCTATCACTCACTTCAGTAAACACACCAGTTAACATGCTAAAGACCCTTGTGATAACTTCTCTTTTGTTAATAACAAACTGGAATTTCACCTAGAGTCAGGCAAGATAATTTGTGAAACGTACTTCACCCCAAGAGTCATACAAAAGGGTGCATCTGATTGTTGATGAAATCACTACAGATTGTTGATGAAATCACTGACTTTCGAAAAGGAAACATGAGCCATCCCTAAATCATGTTTTTTATCCAATAACTGACTAATCATGTTTTTTATCCAATAACTAACTAATATATAAAGGCCTGAAACAAGGTGCTGAGTAGCAGGACAGGTATTCCTTCAGCTCCCTTTTTTGTCAAGCAGCGTATCTTGTCAATGAGGACTTGAAGCTGAAATGCCATGTAAGGAAAATTGAAAGCAAGGCTCCACAGAGAAAAGCTCTGTGGAGAGCTCTAATCAATTGACAAAAGGAGCATCATATTAAGACCTCAAGAAAATGTTACAACTGTTGCTTCTGTGTTTTGTGCTAGGTTTGATAGTGTCAGCACTGAAAGAGCGTTCTGCATGCGACTAAAGCATTAGGCCTTTCAGGGAAATTCCTCTTGTGGTTCATAACAGAGCTGGGAAACAGAATTGCTAAAAAAAAAAAAAAAATAGATTGATATACATTCTGAAAACAAAATAGGAAAATTTTAAATCAGCTCTAAATTTCTGGAGTCTCTGCTCTGATTCTTCACTGTATTCAGAATATACAACACTTTGTGCCTCTCTGGACCAGAAACCTGGTTGCATGATAGACAGGTTCAGGACCCACAGTCAGATTAATAAGCAAACTCATCCTTAATACATCACCAAATGACATCAGCAAAAGACAGGGATATGGTTGTTGCAGCCAGGGAAAAGGATTTTTTTCCCCCAGTAATAAAGGAGAAAGGTTGTCAAACCATGGTACTTCAGTAGAATGATGTCTGTGGCAGACAAGGTAAAGACTCAAAGACCTATTTTTTATTTTGCAAACACACACCAAAAAAAACCCACCAAAAAAAAAAGACAAAGCCAAGATGAACAAGGCACTCAGAGTTCAACAGGAAACCTTTTAGCAGCTCTTGAGCCAGTCAATATTCCTGTGCTACGTTTTATTTTGCATCCCATGTGTACTAATGACAGATTAACGGGACACATAGGTAGAAGTGGGAGTTTGAAAGCCAGTTAGATGCTGTGAATTTTCCCAAATGTGTCAAAATAAGAAAAGTGACTGTGCTAAATAACTCAGTGCTGATACACTGGAGAAAATGAGCGTTTAATAAAATTCGGTGCTTTTATTTTTCTCGAGACATGGTGATGTAGCTGCTCCACACTGAGAAGCATAGAAGTACACATACAACGCAGACAAGAGTATATAAATCTTCAAAATTAGTATTTCATTTAAAGTTAAACTTCCAGTCATCTGCTTTTGAAAGAATATTGAAAAATATGTCATATTAATGTGAGTACCAGAGGGTTTTTCTCATTTTTTGTTACAGTAATGTTTTGAAGACGTGGATGGAACCTTCATGGATGGGTCTTTTTAATAGTTATTTGTATGTAGAAAATCATAGAATACTGAAAATAAGTATCCATCCAAAAAGGACACTTCTAACTAAGCATCACAAGTCCCTGTTTCTCTAGTACTTGTCCCTTGAAAGAAATTTTGTGAATCAAATGTTTTGGCTTCATGTTTGACCCACAGCCTTCCTGGCTCACTGACAGTAACCCTGCAGAGGTAGAAAAGGAAAGATGTGGAGGCAAATAATATTTGGCAGCCCATTTCTAGCTAATGTCAATTTTAGTTTTGGCCTGAAGTGCAAAAGTGGAACTGCCAAGAGATTTTGGGTGAAGATGCAGGAAGAAAATATTTATTTTAGATTTCGTGAAACGGTAGACTTCTAGCATTGTCTTCAGAAAAAAAATTAAAAGTCTTGTTTGAAGCTCCGAATCATTTCATAGAAGTACTTTACTGATCTCTGTTCTTATATCTGTTCAGATAAGTACAGTACAGATAGCTGCCTTTGCCAGAGAAAAAATTTTTGTTACTTGGATGGGGACTGATTCCAGTACAGTGGAAATAACATTGGAGAAAAACTAAATGTTATGGTTCACCTCTCAAAAAGTAAAACATAGATGGAAATTTGTTATTGATCCTCGTAGCACTAGAAGTTCCCATGACACTGTCCTTTTGAAAGACAGAAAAAAAGGTACTCGAAAGACAGAAAAGTCAAACCACTCACTTTCCATATAAAGGTGAACAGACTAACCCATTACCCAGACAGTACAAATATGTGTTCTATTTAGCCATGGTTCATGCTTTTAAGAATCACCTGCTTGTAGAAAGCATTTAACAAATTTGGGGGAACTATGAAGACAGCAACATGGATATCTCTTCAATATTAACACATCACTAGGTGGAAATGTTCCAAAGGTAGCCTTGAACCTCAGCAGGGTGGATTGGAGGAGGAGTGATGAGCTCCCACACTGCAATTTTAATTACTAGAAAATCAAAGTTGTACATCAGATGTGGGATTTTTCTCTCTAAATCAAAAGGACAGCAGCAAAGCGATCAGCTTTGTGCTAAACAAGGAAAGGAGCTCCCCTGTGGAATGCACGATCTAAGAATACATCTGAAAATAATCATGACAGCAGCAGAAAAAAAACCCCACATCTGTGAGCTTGCAGCTTCCTTCTGTACTGTCCTGGTGAAAGGTGAAAAGGGGGCACACAGAATATTTCCAGCAAGCTGTCCATATATTTTGCAGGTTGATGCCATCTTCGGTATTGATTCCAATGTTGTGAGTTTGCTGACCTTCCAAAAGGAGAAAAAAAGAGTATGTCGTTTATAATGACTATTTACTACAGGAAGTGTCCTCACTTATGATATCATTTAACTGAGTCACTATTTTAAAACAAAGTTCTTCAATCAGAAGCTTTTTTTTTCCTTACTTAGAAAAAAAAATAACCTACCTTTCTGAGACCAACTCATAATAAAGCAAGCAATAGATTTATGATTTATACCGAATATGTCTTAATGTTAGGAAGGATGAAGGGATATAACAGTCTTAAAAACCAACAGCAAATATGAGCTTAAAACTAATAAAGGAAATATAAGGTGAGCCAACCACTGTAAATATCACACATATTTATCTGCAAAGCTTTGCTATCATTCAGTTTCTGAATAGTACCAGACAAATAAAACCAAGCACCCTTGATTGTCAGTGGTCCCTATGCTGAAGAAATATCACTTATTTTTGACAGAAAAACCATGATTTCTTTCATATTGATCCTTCCCTGAAAGAAACACTTTTGAATGGAAATATTCTTGGTTTCATTTTGATTTTTTTTTCCAGGTTATACCAAATGTACTGACATTTCTGAAGGCAATTCAGTGTTGTCTGATGTTGGCTTCTCCGTTGGAAAAATGGCACAATCTCTTATAAAAAAATCTTATAATAGTTAAGGATTTTAAAAAATTGCGGTTATAAGTTTCAAAGGCATTATGCAGGCACTTTCTGTAGATGGGAAAGCTCTTTAGCCAGGATGTCCTGCTTAGGAGTGTACCACACACCCCTGAGCCCACCTGCCTTTATCCCAATGGAGAATCATTTCCCATAATATTAGAAGCATTTTACTCATAGGCCATGTATGTCATTAGCATGTCTTTAGGAACACCTTGCATGAAAGTATCCAAGATTTGAACCTTGAGTGCTGTGTTTTGGGTACCTCAATTCAAGAAGGAGACTGAAATGCTGGAGCATGTCTGGAGAAGGGCAAAGGAACTGGGAAAGGGTCTAGAAAACATTTCCTATGAGGAACAGTTGAGGGATCTGGGGTTTAGTCTGGACAAGAGGAATCTCAGGGGGGACCTCATTGCTCTCTACAACTACCTGAAAGGAGGCTGTAGTGAGGTGGGGTTGGCCTCTTCTGCCACATCTGAAGCGAAACGATGACTGGAAATGGCCTTAAATTATGCTAGCAGAGGTTCAGATTAAATATTAGGAAAAAGAATTCACTGAAAGAGTGGTTAGGCCCTGGAATAAGTTGCCCAGGGAGGTGGTGGAGTCACCATCTCTGGAAGTGTTCAAAAGATGTCTGAGTGTGGCACTTGGAGATATGTTTTAGGGGTGATTATGGTGGTTCTGGCTTGATGGTTGGACTAGATGATCTTGAAGGTCTCTTCCAAACTTGATGGTTCTCTGATTATGTGATTCTGTGAGGGTTTTTTTTGATCACTGCTGTAGACTCTTGAATATACCATTTTTTGTGTTCAGACTTGATCTCTGTCACCCAGCATCTACCTGGAGTGCAGCAATCCTTCCATGCCTTTTTTCATATCAGCCACCTGGCTCACAACTGTTTTTTCATTGATTTTTCATTGATTAGATGATCTTGACCATCTCTTCCAACCTTGATGATTCTGTGATTCTATAAAGATGATTAAAGTATGTCTGCCCAGATGGAAGCATTAAAATTCTTATCCACACAGGAGCATACAAAGTAATTATCATCCAGTAATGACTTTAAAATTAAGAAAATATGTTGCATTTTTGAGCCTCAGGCTAAGTTTACTTATTCATTGTCTGAGACTGAAACTGAAGAAGTCTCCAACATTGATACAGACATTTTAAATATTTTGCTAGAGGCTAATTTTTAAATAATTGACTGACAAATTAGCATCAAGGTGTGGAACACTGCATCACCTTTGGTATCCACTTACTGCCATAAATAAAACTTCTCATATGCTGTGGCAGTATCTTCGGTGCTGAGTCGCTCTTGACCACTTTTTGAGTGAAGGCTAAGGACAGTTTTCATAGCTGAAATTCTGTAAAAAAGGGTGCAGCAGATGTGGCTTCAGATTGCCTAAGTCCCCGTGATTAAATGGTTATCTTCTTGCACTAGGCTGAGCATGAGAAAATGTTATTCTGCTCCAACCCTAGTCCTTGGCAACATATGGAAATTCTCTTAAGGAAAAAGGAGATGAATATACAATTTCTGGCACCATCTTCTCTACTCCAAACACCTTCTGTCATCACCTCATCTCACCTCCTTTCTAAGATTTTTTTTATTTTCCCTACCTCTGTTTATCTTTACTTTTGTCATAAGTGATTTTCTCTTGGAAGACAGTATTTGACTTCTCTGCTCTGCCAGCATTTTCTGCTAAAGCAAAAAGAAATCATTATGAAGTCAGGGTCAAAGAAAGCAAAACAAATAATCTATAGTCAGTGCTTCGGCATGTCTGAAAAATAGGAATGACTCCACATTTTTTAATTCCTAGTAGGCTGTTCGATCTACAGTGTTCCTGTGCTACACAGATAGCATAAAAGGGAATCTCACTTCCTGCTCTGGGTCTCTCAACCCTTCTCGTTCTTTCTACCAGGGACAGAAGAAAGGACAGCCTAGAGGAGGCAGACAACACTCCTTCTTTTTTCGGGATTTCTTTGGCAGTTCAAAAGTCTGACTGCCAGACTATATCTAAAGGCCTTCAATCTGCTAAGTTCTGCCTTGCATCACTGGGAGGCAAAGAAAAGACTGTTACTCAAATGACCCCTACCCCACACTGGCACAGCATCTTCTAATTGCAAGAAAATAGCATTATTTTAGTTAAATTAAAAAAACAAAAAAACCCACATCAAAAAAAAAAAAAAACCAAAAAAAAAAAAAACACCAAAACCAAAAAACAAAAAAAAAAACCAAAAAAACACCAAAAAAACCAAGGCAGATGCTTGAAATTCGGGCCCTGAAAACACCACTAATAAAACTCATTTATTCATCAGCAAAATGAAAGAGAAGAATGCAATTTAATGTCTTCATTACACCACAAAGCCAGACTAAACTCAGCATGGGAAAGGGTTTAACACTGTCTATATCTTATGCTGAATTCAGTGATGTATATAATTAAAATAACCAATTAGCATAACTAAATATTCCAAGGATTTCCAACACCCCTACTAACTTGGTATATGAGTATATCACAGTCTTAAATGTATTTTCTTCCCAGTAGCAGTGTCAGATAGCAAGGTATTATTAATTCCACACATGGAAACTGAAGCTCAGAGTGCTGAGATGGTGTTTGTCTGTGCATTGGCATACAAGCGTGGCAAGATCCATGGGTAATTAGGACACATGGCCTGTAAAAATGTCATGAAACTTCCCGGGTTCAAATTCACATCTCTGACAGCCTCCAACCACCAGCTCAGATAGAGCCAGTCTGGTACATCTGTGAGGTTTTGCTCTACATGGGTTTAGTGGCACTGCAAAACTTACACAAAAATAGAGAACTGAACTGGGGCTATGAAAATGGGAGAGTCAATGCCCTCAGTATCGGACCACCCTTTCTTTTTAGGTGTTGAATTATGCCAAGGACATATAACAAAAGGCAGATGCTTTGGAGCTGATCTTTGGGCTCATCACTGCGTAAGAGGAATAGGAATGACACAGCAGGTGTACGTTACAGAATGCTACCTCCTTTATAAAACTAACATAGAAATAGCATAAAACTTTAAATAAAACTTCTTAGTTAACCCTTGCTCTATGTAATCCACAAGTCATTTATACTAGTGAGAATGAAAAAAAAAAAAAAGATGGACCCGAGTAATAGCATTCAGGACCCACTTTACAACAGTGTGACTGACAAAAAGAGACAAAAGGAGAAAGCAAATTAAACCCCCTGTATGTGTTATATTGTTTTCCATATTTGAATGCTAATGGCTTTCACATTTATTCAGTTCACAATGAGCAGGCACATAAAATACCCTGTCTGCCCTACACAGTCACTTATATTCCAAAAATGGTGTGTAGACATTGTCAGTGAAATTTGGGCCACATGATTTTATTGATTTTCCAGCAGTCTAGCAAAATCAATGGACAACTCTGCTTAGTAATCAATGGTATTATCTGACCATTAGCCAGTATTAGAAGAGAGATCCAAACATCTGATAGACACAGCTAATAGCATGCATGCCTCTTTAAAGCTGTGCAGGTCAAACCACAAAAGTGATGGCAACTTTATCTCTTATGGAAAAGCTGCTAATGGAACAGAAAATAACAGCAGGAAAAAAATGTTGCTATCACATAATTTCTTAAGGCAAATCACCAGAAAGCAAGTTCTCAGGGCTTTCTGTAAAGAGTAACCATTCCCCAGTATGAGAGGGACATGGACCTGTTGAAATGAGTCCAGAGGAGGGTCATGAAGATGAGGGCTGGAGTACCTTTACTATGAGGACAGGCTGAGAGACTTGGGGCTGTTCAGCCTGGGAAAGGCTCCAGGGAGAGCTCATAGCACCTTCTTGTATCTAAAAGTGGGCCACAAGAGAGATGAGTAGGGACTTTTTACAAAGTCATGGAGTGATAGGCCAAGGGGTAATTGCTTTAAATGGAAAGAGAGTGGGTTTAGATTAGATATTAGGAAGAAAATCTTCATTATGAGAATGGTAAGACAGTGAAACAGGTTGCCCAGAGTTGTGGATGCTCCATCCCTGGAAGTGTTCAAGGCCAAGCTGGATGGGGCTTTGAGCAACCTGGTCTAGTGGAAGGTATCCCTCCCCATGACAGCGGAGTTAGCACTGGGTGATCTTTAAGGTCTCTTTCAATCCAAACCGCTCTGTAATTCTATGATATTAAACAGTCACACCAAAATCTGCAGCATTTCAGATTAGCAGTTGCTGTGGGAAATCTTACCCATTTCTGTCAGCAACAGGAATGTGTGGGCAAAACCTTGAACCCATTCATTAAGCCACAAATCTTGGCAACTTAATTTCATGCACTTCTGGTTAGTACTAAGAAAAAGAGCTAACAGGGTTCAATAAGCCTAAAACCAGAGCTGATTCACCAGATGGACTTTGAAGTCACACCTTACATTGTCAAATGTATGTGTTTTCAGGGCTTGTGATATTTTCAGCCATGCTACTTCTCTTGATCTGTGCTGAGTTTTTAATTGTTCAGACACCATTTAATCAAGCTAGAAAAAAAAAAAAAGGAAAAAAGTGCATATGTGTGCTACAGTGACTTCAAGTAGAAACACAGATCATTTCACTTGCCTCAAAGATAGAGACTTGCTGCACAACATCTCAGATTTAATGCTCAGTAGGACAAGAGAATATGAGGTGCTCTCTAAACCAGTTAGATACCTGCTGAAACTGAAGCAACATGTTTAAAGCTATCTCGGCCTCAGCTGACTTTATTTTACATTCTATTAATTTCCGCATGGGTATGGCTGGGCATCACTACAACAGTGGTACCAGTGTCCATGTCACTATAGTTGCTCTTTTGGGCAGAATTTTACTTAATGGCTTCAGGTTTTTTAATTAATGAATGCTATTTACTGCCATGTCAACATCTTTGGGTGCCCCTAGTCTCACCACAATTTTAAAATGGGGGGCCTAGCTCAATGGAACCAGACAATGAGCTGATATGATAATTGCTAATATGAGGTGGGAGATCCATAAGACCCACCCTTGGTTTATCCCTAAACATTGTACATTGTTCCTTTTGGGGAACTATGTTTCTGCCTTTGGCCATGCACTGATCTATTAATTACTGACAGTCCAAAGAGCTGTATTGAAAATACAACAGAATTCATAAATTAGATCTCTCCAGTCAGCACACAATGAGAAAAAATATTCAAGTGATCTGGATCTCATCTTGTACAACAGATAACAAAATGATAGACACATGAGATTTGTTCTTAGTAGCAATTTAGCAAACAAGTAATACCAGGGAGATCAGGAACAAATTCTTGTTTTATTTGATTTCTACCTTCTTGAAGAGTCCCATGAGTACTGGTCTGGAGGTGTGCTACTTTGAATCTGGCTTTTTATGCATAATTATCTACTCACTGGATCTAGGCCTCCAAGGTAAAGTCCTAACATTCTCAGTCTTTGCTCCAACAAATTATTTCTCTAATAATAATTATATTATACAAAGTGGAAGAGTTTTTCTGAAATGAAATATTATTCTCCATTTGGTCAAAACTGCAAAAGATAAAAAGGGTAAAAGGAAAAAAAGTCCTCTAGATATGAAATCTTTTCTACAGTTTAATTTCCCTGGCATGTGCATACAGTCCTTCAAGAGGCCAACTAAGTCAGGGAGGAACAGAGTGTTTAACTTTCATGTCCATTGAAAATCTATAACTTTTTCCATTCATATAACTATATTTAATATGTAGTCTTTTCCCCAAATGAGTAAATATCACTTGATATATCTGGAAAAATGGCAGGTATGTTCTGCTCATTAACTGAACTGTGAATTGTTAGAGACCAACTAATGAATCTGAGAACTGTGTCTGCTCAGTATCTCATCAAATCTTTGCATAAAACACCAGTGTAGGAGTTTCATTAATGTCTCTTTAACTGCTTTTTAATTAGCAATGATGGCACTTTCCTATGATTTTTCAAAAGTTAATACAAATAATACAAAATGTTTTTAGTAAAGAATAACAGTGTTTTAGAAAGAAAATTCTCTTGTGCTATAAATGTGGTCCTGAGAAATGATTGCCAGCTGGCTTTTTTAATGCTTATTTTCTACAGGAGAGATAATGACAGCTATAGTCACTCCAAGGAGACTGAATCAGTAGAGAACTCTGCTGGGACTTTTTCTCTCAAACTCCCTTTTCATGCTTGTCTTTTTCCTACACCCTTTTGGAGTCCATCAGACCACCACAGGCAATTATTATTGGATATCATGTGCTTTGCTCACTGAGGAGACTTAAAATGCCTGCTACAGATTTGTAAAGCCAATCTGCTGTATATGAAGGGTGAGGGAATATAGCTTTAACAGTGACTCATTTAGCCCTTCTTTGAATTAGTGCTCATGAGAGTTGAAAATTAACACAAACACATGTGCAGGCCTTCTTTGAACATGTGAGCAAGCTTGGCAACTGGTAATTTTAGCCTCTGAAACACAGGGTTGATGGCCTTTACATAATTGGGCCCATGAGACAAACTGCAAAATGTAGCTTGAGGCTCTTCCTCTGGGATTAAAGAAAACATCCACCCTGAGATTTATCCATAGCAAAAAAAATTTAAAATTAAATATATATATCCAAGTCCAGCCTAAATCTTTCCTAATTTAGTTTTCTGAAAAAATTAGAGAACTTTGGAAATAAATAACATAAAGAAAAATATAGGTACACTGCTGAATTTCAAGGATATTTACCCTTATTTTAGGTAGAGTTTTGAACAATCTGATGCACAAAGAGACTAATCTGGCAGCTTGCATTTGCCTCAATGGTTTCATTAGTTCTTTCATGTTCACCAGTACATAAGCATAGCTGTACCATGAAGAGCAAGGGAAGGATGTCCCATCGAAACCCACCTTGATGGGACATCTTTACCAGTAAAGCAATGGCAAGAGGCCACGAGAGTGCAACGAGCGGTAGATTTGATTGCTAAAAACCCACAGCTGAAGAGCAGTGCAGTCAATGACATAACCCTTACAGTGTTCCTAAAAAGTAGTATGGAAGAAATTGCCATGATCAAAGAGGGGAAGAGAATTCTGCCATGTGGACACACGTCATGTTGTGTTACTTTACAACAGGTTGACAGGATAGGATCTGGCCTGTTTGCTTTATTACAATTGTTTTAACTAAAACATAAAAAGGGAATAAAAGTTGTAGCAGACAGAGACACCTTCAATCCAATTGGAGGAGGATGAATCAGTGGTACCAAAAACATCTATTAGGTATTATCTGTTAGTGCCTTACTAACACTCCTATCTACCTTCATCTATCTTGCACAGATAAGATACACTCCAATCTATCTTCAGCTTAAGAGATCCAAATGCATGTAATTTGCATCCCTCAAGATGCCTTAGGTACCATATGGCTCCAGTGTCTCACCTTCCACCCCTCCAGCTGAAATTCAACCTACTGACTAACAAAGGATGTAAGATACATAGGAACAGAATGGAAAAAAAAGAGAAGAAAAAGAAAAGAAAAGAAAAGCCCCACCCTGGGCAGATGGCCTACTGTAAGCTTTAGGTCAGCAGGAGAGTCCTGAACTGTTGTAAATGTTCCCATCACTCTTTATACATTTTATATTAGGCAGTCATTGGTAAAAGTAAAAATAATTCTGCAAGCAGGAATCTGGAATTCAGGCTTCCTGTCACCTCCCTGATGAATATCTTAGCAACTAGACTGGTTTATTTTTAAAATTATTCCAATCCCTGACTTAGCTGGAGTAGAATACTTTGTGTACAATGTACTCCTGCAATGTTCTTCTGGCCAAACAACAGTAATCAGTCTTTCGTCATTAATCAAATTACTCATTTCATATCATGAGGTATTAACTTTGTCAATTCACTTCTCACACTTCTTTCTCTACCAGGCAAGTAACCAAAATCAAGGCTCCTTTTATGGTCCCAGACATTTCTTGGAACACCACAGGTGCTATAATAAGTAGAGCTACCTAACTGTTTTAATGATGGGGACTGTTATAGCAAGTTGCTGAAGTAAAAGGTTGCTAAGCTCTTAAGTTAAGGAAGAAGGAGATATATACCATTAGGGAAAAAAAAAATTCAAAACACTGGCAACATTATGAAGAAAAATCCACCAGTTCACTGTGTGTTCATTAAGATTATGGCATCGACTATATGCATTTTTGTGTATGTTTTTCATTCTGTTTAAATATTCTTCTCAATATGTCCTTGCATTCAAGCTAAAATTAATTTTTTTTTACAGGCAATCTCATTCTACCTGCCAAATGACAGATCACTGAAAAAATGTTCTGATACAAAGTGGCCTCCTTCACCTACCCCTTCTCTCCAGTCCACTTAAGAAATTATGTTCTTCATTCTCCCCACAATGTCCTTCTTTTAATACTTTTCCTTTTATTTTCTGTAATGTTCCTCCTTTGTTCATCTGTGGTGGTTCTGAATGCTAATGAGTCCACTTCTGATTTAGCATTTTGTGAGGTCAGTTTGTGAAGAGACTAGAGCAGACATTGTATTTGGAATCCCAGCTTAATTAAAGAAGTCTTGAACAAGGACTCGAGGTCGCTTATTGGGGCAGAGAAAGAAAAGAAAATATTGGTTCAAAAACTTATAACCAGCAAATGAAATTAGGGTGAAGGTGTCAAAAACGTTGCAGACAGCTCAGAGGTCCTATAACTTAGGGAGACTAATTTCAGTGTTCATTAGTGCTTGCAAGGTACACATAGATGGTGGTAATAGAGGAGTACCTATGAGCAGACATTTCCAAACATGTTGCCTAAATGGATGCTGGTTCAGAATCACAATTAATTTCTCTG
The DNA here is from genome assembly GCF_020740725.1 of Corvus hawaiiensis. Classification (NCBI taxonomy): domain Eukaryota; kingdom Metazoa; phylum Chordata; class Aves; order Passeriformes; family Corvidae; genus Corvus; species Corvus hawaiiensis. The sequence goes on along the minus strand of NC_063216.1, from coordinate 70,444,637 downwards.
CATTTAATAAAAATATTTATTTATTTCTCAGTATGATAATACCTAAAGGAACCTACACTTTAGCATAGAAATAGTATTACCATAGAACTAGTACTACCATAAGAACCATGTATGTGTAAAAGTTGACCTTTCTGCATGCACAAGGAAATCTCTGTCTAGGCCAAGCTGGGTGGTAGGAAAGGAAAGCATCTGCTTTTGTTCACCTTTTAGTTCTAGGGCTGTAGATGAATTGACTGCAGAATACAAGGCAGAGATAAGTAAAAAATAACTGTATGGTCTAGAGAGGGTGAAACATCTCTAAAAAAACTTTGTGTCCAGTTGCAAATTCAGAGGCTTTAGAGTTCTGTTTTGCATACTTATTTACTCTGTTCTGGAGAGAATGACCTCACATTTCAACTAGCATAGCTTGGGAGGTAAATGTTTTTTCTTTATAACTGGATAAAAAGAGGAATACTCATACAGTGAATATAATTCTGTCACAGACAGCAAAACCACCCCCAAAATTCTCAAAATCAACCAACCAACAAAATTAAAAAATCTCCCAAAGCCCTAAGCTTTAACAAAACCCTCAATTTTTAAGTTTTGATAAAGAATATATCTTTTTTCCAAGAATTCTGATTACAAAAACTTCTGCAGCCACTGGAGAATGATTCAGACATGGGTTACCATTAGATCAGCTCAGTCTCTCCCTGGAATCCACCAAAAATGAGGAAACTCATGTTTCTGTTGTGCCTTTATAGACGTTTATCTCTTCAGAGAAAGAGTTATGCTGGCTAATACTGTTTATGTTGAATGGTTCTCCTTTGGACATAATCCTATGACAAATTTAGGACTCCCTAACCTTTTTTATGAGTCTGGGAATAAATGAAAATAACATAAAGAACTTCCTTAAACCATATCTGATAGCACAGACTCCCTGGAGAATCAGAGTAGCTACAAGTGCTGCTGCTTCCCTCTCCTTCAAAGGAAAGTTAGGATTGGTAGTCCCCCAAAACAAAATATTGTGTCCAGTCATGAAACAATAAATCCAGCAATCAAGAAGCCCATTCATCAAACAGAGTTCTTACTGAGCATAAGTGCAGTTGTTCCACAATCCGTATGTGTCCATGCAACCCTCCTGCCTACAATCAAGAAAACCAAAGAACCAAACACAGGACACACAAAGCACCATTACACACTGAAGAGATAAACAGATAATTTCAAATACTGACAGATGAAATAAATCAAAGAGTGGCTCCACTAGGACAGTCAAGTCTTCTGAACAGGAACTTGAGATTTCTGCATGCGATAGCCAAAGGCTTCCCCAGCACCCTCATTTCTGAGTCAAAACAATCCCTCCAGATCTGTTCCTGTCAAACTGAAGTTGCTCTCCCTACTGGGGATTGCTGCAGTCATTCTGTAGATTATATTGATTCTTATTGTCATCACAAATTTACAATACTCTCCACCACATTCTCTCAGATTACAAGATCTGAAAATGGTCTTGGGAAATAGATAAACAGCTCACTTTGCTCCAAATCCCATCTGACTAAGAGAAATCAGAAGAACTTAAGTTCAGTCTGACCTGAGATTTCACAATGACAGAGAGAAACAGAGACCAATCTTCTCCATATAAGAAAAGCAAATAGAAAAACACAGTTTTGTCAAGTTACACATTTCCCTTGATTAAATTAAAAAAGTTTTGGTTAAGTATTTTGAAAAGACATGAGAGATGGTGATGAAACTTCCTATTTTGTTGAAAAGGACAGTAGTTAAGGTATTAATTGCAGAAATTAAAGATTCCATTCCTGTGTCTGAATGAGGATACTGAAATTCCTAGTCTCTGTGTAACTGGGCAATGGCACAGGGTGGGCAGCTTCAGATGTAGTTGTATCAACTGGCAATGGAGATGGAACTCCAGAGAAAATATTTTCTCATGTTTGTGTTCAAAGAAAAAGTTATGGGGTCATTCTCTTTTGCTCTTTGTCAGTGAATATTTTTGTATTTTATACCTAGGAGTATTTCAAAGAGACCTGTTTTGCTCTGCTGCACAGCCTGATGAAGGGTGGTTAGGGAACCTGTCTCAGAATTTCATAACGATTGTCTATCTGCTTTGTTCAAACCAAGGCTTCCCAGTGCAGGAACAGTGCTCTAACTACCAGGCAACAGGTAGAGCTGTCATATCTCCTCTTTAATGAGCATTTAAAATACTCTGTTCTGCGCTTCCAGACAAACAAACTGTCACAGAATATCATTATAACAATGTAATGAATGTATTTATATGCCTATGTATATATTCAGAAGGCACCTATCCTACTGAAAAAAAAGGCGCTAATCTGAAGTTGCTGCCACTTGAGCTGTAAGGACATTTGCATTAACTGTTCTCTTTTTCTCATTGATAATCTTTCAGTTTATAGCACCAAGCATTGTGCTGAGCAGCGACAGTAACACTGTCCTGCGAGGTGGTACACTTTCAGCCTTACCTATTATCTTAATAAAGCCCCTCTTTATGTACAGTTAAGATGGATGAAAAATATGAAAAGTCTTTGGATCCCATAATTTAATTCTTCTGATTACTGTGGGGAGTTGAGGGAAGCATCTTATGCAAACTATAAGTACAATTAAGTGGCTGCTTGGACATGCATAGAATACTTCTTCAAAACTGCAGAATGATCCCAAGAATTGCTGCTCAGTCAGAAGCTGTTCATACATTGTGTTAGCTGGACACACAACAGGATAAATCTCAGCTCAGATCCCTGCTGGTGGGATGGCTCAGCCCACTCATGAGCTGAGATTGTTAAATGCCACTCAAGCCAGGGCCATCCATTGGGTGGATTTCCCCGCCCAAGACAGTGGGTCGGAGGGCGGATCATGGGACGGCTCAGAGGTCTAAGCCGCATCCCCCTGGGTGGTTCTCGGGCACAAGTTACCTCCCCCTGTTCTGGAAAGTTCTCTCTTACTCGATTGTTTATTGGTTCCCTGCTGTGACTCCGGCCTCCCTGTCTCCCTTATTGGTTTTTGTTAAATTGTAACCCCCCCTTGGTTGTACCCCATTGGTTGCTTCCCTTTTCCCTGCCTTGTTCCACCCCTCTATAAATGGCATGCACAACCCTCCTCAGGGTCCTTCTGGTCCCTGGACCCTCTGGCAATAAACCTTTTGGAACCCACACCAGAGGCCCCTCTCTGTTCCTTTGCCTGGTTGATGCAAGCCCAGATATCGGCTGCCTGTCATGCCTCCTCTGAGGAGGAAGCAGCACACGTGTCCAGCTTGTGCCCTGCTTTGCCACCAAAGGCATTCCCTTAGGATGTCGTGGAGGTGATGCTGCATTCCCTCTGTCCGAGGGCACGCCAGAGCTCGACCTATCGAGCCAGCTCGCGTCACCCTGCCTCGTTCTTTTCCAGTGCAGACTACATGTCAACTATCCAGAAGAAAAAGAGCCTTTTCTGGCATGCCTGCATGCCATGCTTCAGGGAGTTCCCAGCAACCCAGCGATCACAGCTGCTGCTTTTGTCTTTTCACTTTTCATTTTTACTCATTTTCACGGCATTACAAGACTTACTCATTTTCTTTCAGAAGCTGAACTACTGTAAATGTTATGAAGAGTTTAATAACGTATAAAGTGTTTCCCAAAAACCACCAGCCAAGTACCATATATTACAGACTCCCAGGGTTTTCATCTATAGCACACAGCAAATGCTCAGGATAATGAAAACTGGACTCATTGGACCTTCCTTTATGTGCTGCACTATGTCAGATTGATTTTCATATCAGTTATAGTTTGAAAGATGGAGGGGAAGCAAAAATTGGGAAAGAAAACCTGAGGAGTGAACTGCAGTTTTAATTTAATTGTATGTAATCCATTTGTGGCAGAGATCTAAATGATAATATGTTGTTATTTTTCCCTTTCTAGATGCAGTCCTGTGAGCACACTTCTGATGCTGAGGGCACATCAATAGGTTATCATAAATAGCATTTATGTATTGAAGAATTTGGGGTCGAACCTTTGATTCCTGCACCACTTGCACTTCTGCTTACACTTTCTTTTGTATTTCAATCTTTAAAATTTTGATCCTCCCTTCTCCCAGTTTTAGAGTTTGTTTCACTGCTGTTTACTGGAGTTCTGGAGATCCAACTATCCTAAGATGCATGTAAATTTTACTAAAATCAACGGACCTCTCCACTATCTTTGATTTGGAATATTTTATACTTCACTTGTGAACAGAGAAACATAATTATTAGCTAATAGCCCATAGCTATGTTTTAGTCTACCAGCTCTTTGAGCTTGTCATTAAGAAAGCTTGATTCTCTTAGGAAATAGTCACAGTAGAGGACCCTTAATCCTCCTTCCCTAAACAGAGATTATCAGAAATCTCATAGCACTTCCTATCCTATATGCATACCTAGGATCTTTACAATTTAATTATTTATGCAGCTACTGGACAGAATTCATTGAACACTGACCATAAAAATATTCTCTAGGGAATCCAAAAGAGAGTTTTCTAGTATTGATGTTAGTTTATGTTTGGCTGGACTGAAAAAGAAATGAAAGCTTCAATCAGAACATACCAAGAACTCCAGTTTTTTGTTGCAGAAAGCTATGCATTCACCTTTTAAAATTCTGATGCTTTACACAATGCTATACCCACTTCACCTTAAAAATCATTGTCTGAAGTGAAGCAGAATGTTGGAAATTACAGCTGAGAGGGTGAAGAAAGAGGCACTGAATATTTTTAATCATATTTATTAATCGTAAGTTGAAAAAAGGGCTGAGAATTGGTGTCTGCTCAAGGAAAATGATGAGATGGGGAGTAAAGTGTCTGTATTCTAAATGGTTGCTTTACCAAAGCTCAGAAGAACTACTCGTGCAAATGTTCAGCTGGCATGTGGAGACAAGAAGAAAATGGGTATTTTTCTACACTAAGACACTGAATAAACCCACTCATTCTTCTGACGCAGTGGGAGAGTGGGAGACATTCAGAAGCAAGGTGGACGTGGGACTGTGAACTTATATTAAAATAGCAGTCATCATCAAGTTTTCCTCATGTTTTCTAATTAACACAATTAAAAAAAAATCAAATGTCAATGCTTTGAAGTACTTTATTATTCACAGTGATTTGTTTATGAGGTTTGTTTTTTTCTCTTGAACTAATTTAGAGTAGGGATGCACTGATGAGGCTGCTTTATTGCTTCATTTTCAGTATATCAGTGTTGAATTTGCAGTCCCACAGCTGGGTGCAATTCTCAGCAGTTCAGTCACATGAACAGAGTTGGGTACATTGGAAGTCAAAACCAATTCTTGGTTTCAATGTGCATGTCTCATTAGCCAAAGAGGACTGTTTAGAAGCAATTAATCAGTGAAATTTACATTACATACATTGCTTATGCTAATTTATAACAATACATAGATACTATAATTCAGACAACAAAGGTTCTAGGCCAAAGAACGTATGAAGTACACAGGAGAACAAGTGAAAACAAATGAAATAATTTAGTCAGAGGTGAAAAATTCAGTAGAGAAGGGTATGAATTTTATTTCTTAGAATTAGAAATTATTTCTGAGATGAATAAATTAGATAGATCTGAAGTAATGACAAGAATTTAGGAGCTTGTACAAAGCTAGGAGCTGATAAAAAAATCTTTACAATTCTCAGAGCTTTGATTTTGGTGGTTTCTCTCAACTACCTTTTCTTTAGATTGTCAGGGCTTTAATTTTAATTTTTTGTTCAAAAATTTCTCCAGGCAGTGAACATGAGGCAGAGGAATCAAAAGCTGGGTGCTTTTCTGTAGTGGGTTGAACCTGAGTTGATGGACAGTCTTTTAGACTAATGACGCTTCTCACAATTTACATACTTAAACCGCATGGAAAGGCGGGAATTGCCTTTCGTTCCAGCTCGCATGCCAGAATGTGAGGGGGCCTCTGAGCCTCCGGGCCCCGCCGGGCTGGGCTGGGGCTCCTGCCCAACCTCCCTTTCCCAATGCCACGGCACGGACCCTGGGTCGCTGGGGAGGGAACTGTCCCAGAGCCGCAGGCAGCTAAACCAGCCATGGACTGCCACACAGCTCAAACCCAGCCATGGACTGCCACACAGCTAAAACCAGCCATGGACTGCCACACAGCTAAACCCCAGCCGTGGACTGCCACACAGCTAAACCAGCCATGGACTGCCACACAGCTCAAACCCAGCCATGGACTGCCACACAGCTAAACCAGCCATGGACTGCCGCACAGCTAAACCAGCCATGGACTGCCACACAGCTCAAACCCAGCCATGGACTGCCACACGGCTAAAACCCAGCCATGGACTGCCACACAGCTCAAACCCAGCCATGGACTGCCACACAGCTAAACCAGCCATGGACTGCCACACAGCTCAAACCCAGCCGTGGACTGCCACACAGCTAAACCCCAGCCGTGGACTGCCACACAGCTAAACCCAGCCATGGACTGCCGCACAGCTCAAACCCAGCCGTGGACTGCCACACAGCTAAACCCCAGCCGTGGACTGCCACACGGCTCAAACCCAGCCATGGACTGCCACACAGCTAAACCAGCCATGGACTGCCACACAGCTAAACCAGCCATGGACTGCCACACAGCTAAACCAGCCATGGACTGCCACACGGCTAAAACCCAGCCATGGACTGCCACACGGCTAAAACCCAGCCATGGACTGCCACACAGCTCAAACCCAGCCATGGACTGCCACACAGCTAAACCAGCCATGGACTGCCACACAGCTCAAACCCAGCCATGGACTGCCACACAGCTAAACCAGCCATGGACTGCCACACAGCTCAAACCCAGCCGTGGACTGCCACACAGCTAAACCCCAGCCGTGGACTGCCACACAGCTAAACCCAGCCATGGACTGCCGCACAGCTCAAACCCAGCCGTGGACTGCCACACAGCTAAACCCCAGCCATGGACTGCCACACGGCTCAAACCCAGCCATGGACTGCCACACAGCTAAACCAGCCATGGACTGCCACACAGCTAAACCAGCCATGGACTGCCGCACGGCTAAACCCAGCCATGGACTGCCACACAGCTAAACCCAGCCATGGACTGCCGCACAGCTAAACCCCAGCCGTGGACTGCCACACAGCTAAACCAGCCATGGACTGCCGCACAGCTAAACCCCAGCCGTGGACTGCCACACAGCTAAACCAGCCATGGACTGCCACACAGCTAAACCCAGCCATGGACTGCCACACAGCTCAAACCAGCCATGGACTGCCACACAGCTAAACCAGCCATGGACTGCTCACAGCTCAAACCAGCCATGGACTGCCACACAGCTAAACCAGCCATGGACTGCCGCACAGCTAAACCAGCCAAGGACTGCCGCACAGCTAAACCAGCCAAGGACTGCCACACAGCTAAACCCAGCCATGGACTGCCGCACAGCTCAAACCCAGCCATGGACTGCCACACAGCTAAACCAGCCATGGACTGCCGCACGGCTAAACCCAGCCATGGACTGCTCACAGCTCAAACCAGCCATGGACTGCCACACAGCTAAACCAGCCATGGACTGCCGCACAGCTAAACCAGCCAAGGACTGCCGCACAGCTAAACCAGCCAAGGACTGCCACACAGCTAAACCCAGCCATGGACTGCCGCACAGCTCAAACCAGCCATGGACTGCCACACAGCTAAACCCAGCCATGGACTGCCACACGGCTCAAACCCAGCCATGGACTGCCACACAGCTCAAACCAGCCATGGACTGCTCACAGCTCAAACCAGCCATGGACTGCCACACAGCTAAACCAGCCATGGACTGCCACACAGCTAAACCAGCCATGGACTGCCGCACAGCTCAAACCCAGCCGTGGACTGCCACACAGCTAAACCAGCCATGGACTGCCGCACGGCTAAACCCAGCCATGGACTGCCACACGGCTCAAACCCAGCCATGGACTGCCACACGGCTCAAACCCAGCCATGGACTGCCACACAGCTAAACCAGCCATGGACTGCCACACAGCTCAAACCAGCCATGGACTGCCACACAGCTAAACCCAGCCATGGACTGCCACACAGCTCAAACCAGCCATGGACTGCCACACAGCTAAACCCAGCCATGGACTGCCACACAGCTCAAACCAGCCATGGACTGCCACACAGCTAAACCCAGCCATGGACTGCCACACAGCTAAACCCAGCCATGGACTGCCACACGGCTCAAACCCAGCCATGGACTGCCACACAGCTAAACCCAGCAATGGACTGCCGCACAGCTCAACCCAGCCATGGACTGCCACACAGCTAAACCCAGCCATGGACTGTCACACGGCTAAACCCAGCCATGGACTGCCACACGGCTAAACCCAACCATGGACTGCCACACAGCTAAACCCAGCCATGGACTGCCACATAGCTCAAACCCAGCCATGGACTGCCACACGGCTAAACCCAGCCATGGACTGCCACACAGCTAAACCAGCCATGGACTGCCACACGGCTCAAACCCAGCCGTGGACTGCCACACAGCTCAAACCAGCCATGGACTGCCACACGGCTCAAACCCAGCCATGGACTGCCACACGGCTCAAACCCAGCCATGGACTGCCGCACAGCTCAACCCAGCCATGGACTGCCACACAGCTAAACCCAGCCATGGACTGTCACACGGCTAAACCCAGCCATGGACTGCCACACGGCTAAACCCAGCCATGGACTGTCACACGGCTCAAACCCAGCCATGGACTGCCGCACAGCTCAAACCCAGCCATGGACTGCCACACAGCTCAAACCAGCCATGGACTGCCACACAGCTAAACCCAGCCATGGACTGCCACACGGCTCAAACCCAGCCATGGACTGCCACACAGCTCAAACCAGCCATGGACTGCTCACAGCTCAACCCAGCCATGGACTGCCACACAGCTCAAACCAGCCATGGACTGCCACACAGCTCAAACCCAGCCATGGACTGCCACACAGCTAAACCAGCCATGGACTGCCGCACGGCTAAACCCAGCCATGGACTGCCACACAGCTAAACCCAGCCATGGACTGCCACACGGCTCAAACCAGCCATGGACTGCCACACAGCTAAAACCAGCCATGGACTGCTGCACAGCTAAACCCATCTAGTGTGGCTTCCTGGGACCTGTGGGTCCCTCTCCTCTCCACCTGGAGCCGGCGGAGCCAACAGGAGCCTGCGTAGCCTCCTGTCTGCAGCCAGTACACTTCGTGCTGAACTGAAGAAGATACCATGCAGCCAGCAGCACAAAGGGAGTAAGGCTTTCTCCACCTGAACAAGCCTGAACGAGGACACTCTGCAACATGGCGGCTTCAGAGTCAGAGAAAGAGAAAGTGAGCCACGTGAGACGGAGCTGAATGGGAGAAAAGAGGGCGGTGCCGCGATTCTCGCGCATAGCTTAAAAAAGCTTCTTGCATGCCATGGTAAGAAACTGTAATACCACAAACTGTCTCTTTAATCCATTTGAACTACGTGGAGAGATAAAAAATTCATATGTGGCCCATAAAAATTGCGAAGAGTGCTTATGCCAGGCTACATAGAAGCATTTTTAGAGACCTGTGGCGAAAAAAAAGCCTTTGTGTTCAGGCCAAAGTAACTCATCCTTAAAAAGATTAATAACTCCATGTGATAGCCTATGTTTGGCAGTGTGAAGGAACTGTGAGATTTTTCATGGAAGAGATGTTTTACACCACAGCAGATTGTTTCTTTCCGGGCGGGTCTGCTGTTGGTGGCATTTTGGGAATCATGTGGAACTGGAGAAAACCCTTTTTTCCTTAAGCATATGAAAGAGCCTTTTCAAGAACTGCAACACTGACTAACATCCCATGTTCTGTTACCCTTTGCATGAGTTGGGTAAAAGGAGGAAGGTGCTGGAAAGAGGGAGGGGGTTTGCTTTAATTTCTTGTTATTTCTCTTTAGTTTTAATTCTATTAGTAATAAAACTCTTTCTTTGTACTGCAACTGTTTAATTTTTCTGCGTGCTTTGCTTTCTCCTAATTCTTGTCTCAGAGAAGAAAAATAAGTAGGTAATGGATATTTTGAACCAAACCACTACACTTAATTGGTGTTTCTGCCCGGTTTACAAACTGAACCCGCTACATTATCCTTGGCTTTGCTGACTGCCCCTTAGCACATCCCTTCACCCTTCTACCCTGCTTCCCACCACACTTTTCCTGCTGAGGCTGAAAACTGTCTGGGAGACCAACATATTCACAGCATCCTCCCTAGGTCTAGTACATTCACATTGAGACATGTGGGCACAACTACACTACAAATAATAATGACCTTTTCTCCCCAGCCAGCAGGGTCTTATCATGAGGCACTACGTTAAAAACCACTGAGGGTCTTCACCAGGAAGACCATTCATATTAGTTTTTCCTTATTCCCAAATTAAACTAGCTGTATTTGATTTCATTTTAAGGTACTAAAGAGAAATTTTATTTTGTAGTGTTTCATGAGTATATAATACCAGTAAATGAAACAGATCCACTAAATGGTTTTTTTTTTTTGGGTGAATTGTTTAAAAAAGAAATACAGCTATACTGGTTGCCCAGTTGCAGTAGAAAATGAAACTGCATCTATCATCAGCACAAAAGGAGACAAAACCTACCTACTACTATATTCCCCTGAAAGCATGAGTCACAGACCTATTGAGAACAAAATATGGATGTCAGATGGTAGCCCCTCAGGCTGTCTGGCAACCTGCTTGCTGCTCAGAAAGAGGCAGCAGCTGCTTCATATAAGACTAATAAGGATGATAGAAAAGCCTATGCTAGCTTTCACATATCCACACCTGAAGAAAATAAGCAAGGCAGGCTGTATTTGAACCTCAGGAAACAAGCAAATCCTAGTAAATGGGCTTGGAAGCAAGTATTGGGTAGTCTTCATTTATGGAGAATCAAGAAGAATTCAGTCCTTCACTTTTTGTTTTTTCCTAATTGAATTTGAAATGCTATTAAAAATGTATATATTTACACTGTCCTACATTATATTTGGGTTCTCATACTGGGGATTTAAAATGAGTTAAGAGAATTTGGCTGCCCACTTTGATAGTCCCACTCTGCTCAGTAGGCAGCTGGTGCTGGAATGCTGTGAGGAAGGGAGGGTCATATGCAGAAATCCACCAAGATTCTGCAGGAACTTCCATATCAAAAACTGTCAGTTACTGGAGGCAAAAGGGCAGAAGATGGACCAAAAGTTCCCTATTGTTCTAGAGCAGAGACTTCATGGTTTTCTTCGAAGCACTGAAAACAAAAGGATTTGGGATGGTTTTTTTCCTTTAAAAAAAAAAAAAAAGAGGTGGAAGAGGGGGGCTTTCTTGAGCAGATAATTTCAGTTACTGGATTAGTCAGAAACAGTGTCTACAGAAGTACAGGTGAGTAGAGCAGGAGTAAATGCAACCAGTGGCTGATAAATTGGATTACTTTTAAAGAAAACTACAGTTGTGGGAACATTAAAAACATTTCCAAAAGGTGAACTGATTTCTCAAATTACTTAACGGCATTAAAATGCAACTGAAAAAAAAATCATATAGGTCTGAGATTAGAAATATAAAAAATCAGCCACTGGTTTTTCAATTTTTTTATATTCAAAATGCTTTTCATTATGATATTTTTCTTTTCAAGCCTTCTCCTCTTTAAAAAAAAAAAAAAAAAAGCAAGTTTTATTCCTTGTCAAAAGCAATGTTTTGTTTAAGCTAGAGTGTTTTTTTAAAAAAAAAAAAAACCCTTGATTCACTGAGAAACTAAAATAAATCTTGGCTTGCCCCAAAAGATGCTTTGTTTTTCTCGTTTCCAGAACTTCTAGGAGAAAACGAATCCTTTATTCATACAGCTGTAGTGAGGCAGAGGGAGAGAAGTGGGTTGCTGATTAGAGGAAACATGCTGAAGTCTCTCTCAAGAGATGCTGCAGCCAATGTATTTCAAGGTCTATTATGCCATGGCTCTTTCCTTTGTCCTTCCTTATAAAACAAAAGAATATGTTCCTCTTAGTTATTTTTGCTCCCCCTACACACAAGACAGCAGATCCTAAACACGGAGAAGCGATAACAGACCTTTGTAAACCAAGCACGGGGTGTCTTGGGCCAACCCTGGCAGAAACCTTCAGGTGTGTGCAAATAGAGGTTTAAGTAGATACTTGTGCTTGTAAGAAGTCTGCAATTCATCAGGCTGAAATAAAATGAAGGAGTACCAGACCATCATTAAAATTGTTGAACATTTCTCAGTCCTTCAGAAACCCAGAAGTAAACTGTACCTGGCACAGCAATACTTCTGCTCAGGTGCTAGTCTGACACCCAGGGAAGCTCTTTCTTTGAAGAACATTATTTTCAAATAAAGATCATGTCCAAAATATAAGATGCAATCTAGATTAAAAGATTCAACCTGTCATATTCCTTTCCATGACTTTAATTGCTTTCTGTTATTGGTGACAGATCTCTCAGTAAAATTTAAATCAGCATAAAGAGTGGAATAACTAGAAATAGAAGTTTTAACATTCAAGTAGTCTACGGCAGGCTCCCCCTCCTGACCTCTGGGGAGCTGAAACCCTCCCTTCAGCTTCCAGCCTGTAAGGCAGACACAGTATAATAATTTCTTACATTTTTTTTTCTGCTTTCCTTTTTGGTATTGGATGTTGTTTGCAGCAGCCACTATTAGGGGAAATTTTAGACCATCTTCTCTGGAGGGTTCCTCAACTGCCTCAAAAAATGTGACAGCAAATGCCTTGTTCAGGCCCAAATCAGGGCTTAAGCTCCTTGTAAGTGTGTACATTTGAGAATTTAAGTAAAAGCAAGCATCTTGACAGTTCACCCACGGCTGACAGAATATGTAGAAATTGTTAAAATAATTTTCTAAATCAAGTTATAAAAAGATATTCAATGAAATTGTGTCAAAATCTCATAAAAAACAGGGGAGTGTCTTAAATGTCAAAAAGTATTTAAATGCTAATGAATGTCTGTTTCACATATAAATGAACAAGACAATTTAGGAAATAAAAATGATCTCATTCCTCCATGCCCTATTGATTATGTGCCTGTAACACCTCAGTGAATAGGATACCACCCACTTCTTTGATCAGGCTTTTTACTCATTATGGATATTCTGAGATATCTTTCAAGCTTCAACATGTGTGTTTCAAATATGCAAGAGCTGTGATGGCTGAAGGGCAAGCTTGTTATCTATTCAGATAATGAACAGAGTGCTAAACGCAGCCATTATATTAAATCCTGGAAGAAATTCAGTATTGTCATTCAAGTGATATGACGTGCATTTCTTTTACAAAAAGCTTTCAACACCTCTCTAAATTAGTTAATGAAAAAGTGAAAAAAACTGACAAATTATAGCAATAGCACAAAAGTAAAAATATGTCATCCTTGATTTAAAATATCTGTAAAATGTTATTCACATTAATACTTGTTTTAGGAACTTTCATGTTTAAAAGTATCCTGGTTATCATACCTGAGTAGAGGGTCTTTTCCTTCCAATTCCCTATCTGGGAAACCAGGGAGGCTGGGGAACTCTCCTGTAGGTTTTATGAAAGAAAATTCTCCTGAGGTTTTATGGAAGAAAGGATTCATCCAGAAGTTTGTTCCAAAACCATTATTGAAAAGAACTCTAAGAATACTAGAACTTCCAGTCTCCAAAACACCAGGTTTTTCTGAAAATTACTGTGCCTGGATATGCATATATTTCTATGATAAATCCATTTTCTCAAGGCCAACTTAGTGTGTACATATCTTTCCAGTTCTAGCTTCTCTGGCTCACACCACACGTGAGCTGGTTTGGAGGGACAAAACAAAGCTCTACAGAGGCCTTCATCTCCCCAGCTGATTGCTTTTATTGATGAAAATGGAAAACCCAGGGTCCAGTTCAACACTGAAGCATTACTCTCCTGCAGACTCTCACCGTTGTATTTCTGTGTGGTAAAACATGCAGCACACAGAGCATTTTCTCAGACACTGTTGAAAAATGCTCTTCTGGGAAGAGCTGGATGGGGATTGCTGTCAGAGACCTCAATAATATTGACTGTTCTCCCTTTCTCTTTCAGAGATACTTGTTGCCTGGGCTCTGAAGTTCCATTCTTTCATCTCATGGAAAAGCCAGTGCTTGCATCTCTTGCAAGGAGACAAACTGAAAATGATAAAATCAGAAAGGTGAAACATGTAAGTTCTAAACATTTAAACATTTGGATTACCACTTAGATACGTGTAATCATAGTGTACTCAGAAGTTTATTGATTCATCTGTAATGATAATGTAAATGCACAAATCACAGGCCATGACTAAAAAACTGGATGACCATGGAATCCTTACAAGTAGAAGCACTGAAGTTGATTTTTTTTTTTCTCATTTGAAGATTAAAAAGAAATTCAATCTTTTACTCCTCTAAAAAGACCATTTCTGCTGGTTACTGTCACATTTTCAAAGGTACTTAAGCTTCCAGCCCATGTAAAATTTATGCTGTAGGAGATTGAATTTAAAAAAAAATCAATAAATATCTAATTCTCAAAAATTACAGCTTCAGATAGGCCAAATATTGATAGGTATCTGCACAGAACTTATGTCTTTCAGCCCCAATATAGAAATTTACGCTTCTAGTTTTTAAAATATTTTCTATTCAACATGTGTAAAATTAATAGGGTTCCTTTTCCAACCTTAATTTTATGCTTTGAAATAAAACAATAGTTGAAATTTTGACGTTTCATAGTTTTATAGGATCTTTTTGTAAAGAAAATATTTTTATTTCCATTGGGTGAAATAAAAAAATGTCCCTATGTTTCTCAGCACCGCTGGTGGATCAAAGCTGAATTACCTAAACGATTTTGTGGTTAAATGTGCATTTGACTAGTAGACTCTTTCTCCTCTAAACTTTTTCTGTAGACAAAACAGAGGCGGGTGTTTCGGTTGCTCAATTAATCACAGAATCACAGAATATGCTGAGTTGGAAGGGACCCAAAAGGAACGTTGTGTCCAGCTCCTGGCCCTGCACAGCTCCATCCCCAAGAGTCACACCCTGTTCTGAGAGCACTGTCCAAATGCTTCTTGAACTCCATCAGGCTGGTGCTGTGACCACTTCTGCAGGGAGCCTGTTCTGGTGCCCAAACAACAACTGGTTGAAAAACCTTTTCCTAATATCCAACCTAAACTTCACGCCGTTCCCTCTGGTCCTTGCAGTTTTGATTCTTTTATGTTCTGAGGGTACTGTTTTCAGCATAAAGTTGTTAATATATATATTCTGGTGCAGCCTTGTATACAAAAGGCATCTTGTTTAATGCTTGGGTCAGTGAAAGAAAGCGACTCATCAGGGATGATGCAGTTCTGGTAACTGCTGCAGAGCAATTCAAAACTCCCAGGTAATATCAGAAGGACCTAAATTTATCAATAATCAATATTATTATATCAAATTAATCAATAAAAATTAAATTATTCAGAAATGTGTGGTCAGCCAAAACAACATATCCCTGCTCCACAAGAAAGTTGGGAAGGGGGTGGCTTTCTATGGCTCTCATCTCTGAAGTCTCGTTCCACTAAAGGCCAGGATTTATGGCATTGTGAAAAAAACAAAGCTTTCCTGTGTCGCCCAAAAGTAAATTAATTAATTCATTTTCTGTACAGCCAAAATCTTCATTTTTGGCACTTCATCCTGCAAAAGAGACAAAATGCAGAACACAAAAACCCATGAAGATCATAAATTATAGATTTCCAGCCAAAAAAACCCACTGTGACTATTGTATCAGACAGGTGGCTTACAATTCCTAACATACTAGCATAGCACAGTGCATCATACACAGGAATTACAGCAGCAGGTATCAGTGAGCAGTGAAGTTACTTTTCAGCATTAAGTATGTACAGCTCTGTCTAGACATCCTCTTCCATCTGCCTAGATGTTTTCCTCCTGTTACAGGTTCTGCAATCTATCTGCTCGAATGTCCTCAATATTATACAAGTTGCATTTCATAGTCAGAACTATGAAAGCACACTTTTAAAAAATGGAAACTGTTAGTCAAATAATATTTTTTCACCCTCCTTATTTTTGCTGTAGTTCTATGCTAATTTAAACATTAATCCTTTAAAATGTAACATTTTTTTACCTCCTTTTGCAAAAGAAGCCTGTGTTTTTGAACGATAAAAAATACAAAGAAAACACCTTTTTATTTCTGAAACACAAACATCTGAATCTCAGCAATAATTAATACATGGAAGTGCATACACCACAAAAGATCATTATCATCAGATCTAAAGTGAGTGAACATATTGTGGTAAGTCAAACAGCACAGAAGTAGTATGAGTAACAGCACCAATTCATTAGGTAAACAGGGAGGAAAGGAAGGTAACATTGCATGAAATAACTGGTGACAGGATAGCATTTGTGAGCAGAGTTTATGTTTAATGATGTTTCTTTTCTGTGGGGCAACCGAGGGTAACATATGATGCCAGTGATATGGACATAATTTGGGTGCATTTTTCTAATTAAGTAAAATGCCCTTCAAAGCAATGGTGAGAAGATCACAAAAATCCAATGCTGCTCTTTAGATTCAGACTTAGAGTTCAGGACAATCCAAGGCACAGAGAAGGTTAATGTTGTCCTCCACATCACCCCTCCCCTCTCTGTATCCAAGCAAATGGCCTACAGGACTGAAAAGAGACAGCTTGTTAAACCATTGCTGTACGCACCCAGGACACCCAAGATCACAGAGTCATAGTAGCAAGCTGCAGACTGATATTATAATTGACAGAGCTGCCCTAACACAAGTGCATTGGGTTTGGGGAACTCAGGAGCTGGGCAATGCATTGCTGAAGTATAGGATGACGTTACAGTGAAAGGATCTTGAAGCATTAGAATATATCAAACACTTTGGATAGTAACCCTCTTAAATTTTAATCTGGCACATGGTCAACTATGACTGCCAGCTCTGAGAAGAAGGAGGGGAAGGACTGATACCATTAGAAAGAGTGCTGCTTAGAATTGTTTCTTCAGAGATAGAAATAGCATGAAGCTGATGGGAGCAGCTCCAGGGAGAAATAACATTCCCTAGTGAAATCTAACAGAAATAGCCTGTACAGTAGTTTCACCATGTCATAGAGTGAATGTTGACAGTGCACAGAGGGTATTTCTATGCAGAAAATTACTGAGAAGCAGTAGGAGCAGGAGACATTTTACAAGATCAACAATGACAAAGTGAGCAATTAGGCTTTCATGAAACTGAGGACAGAATTTTTTTGCACTCTGTCATCAGCTCTCAGGGCTAAGGCTGATGCTTATGACCTTACAGAGGCTGATCACAACAGGCCATGCTGGGTCAGGATCTATTGAGTTTCTTCCTTCAGTGGAGGTGATGGAGTTCATTCCAAATGTAGCTACTCTGAGGCATTAAACAAATAAAATCTAGTATGCATTAAAATAACATGATTAAGGTTACAAAGGTTACAGAGTCAAGAATTTAAAAGCTACTTCTGCAGCCTTAATTCAGTCCCCATTGTGTGTTTTCTCCTTCCCATGACTATCCCTAATACCTCTACACCACAAATTTGCCTTATAGTAAATTTTGTTCACTCTGTCACAACAGTGGGCAAGAGCTTGTAGGAAATATTACATGTACAGTATGGAAGAGCTTATAGAGGAACTGTCTGTTCGCCATTTGTTTGATCTTCATGGTTCAATATGTGATCCCAGGATATATTTGCTGAATGATATGCAAACTGCTCAGACTTAATCTGTGTCTTTTTGACTCACACTAATGTAACAGTACTTTAGATGTCTCAGTGAGGCACCCAAATTAGGAGGTTATGCTCTCTATGGCAATAGAAAGACTAACTCCAACTACAGGGAGACAGAAGTAGTGACTTGCCATTTAGTTCTTAATACAGAAAGCCTCCTCTGTAAGGAGATAAACAGGGAAAAAATTGCCTTAACTTTAACTAAAATAATCTGAAATCACTGAGAAAATAAATCTACTACCACTCAAATGAGCACTGGTATATTCCCTTCCCTGTTAAGCTTTATTTTTGCTACAACTAGCACCAATATAAATGTTGCTCTATGTTTGCTGCTATCAGTAAACTCCATTATAAGCCAGTAAACAAGCTAGACATTACCCTAGTTATAACTTAATTGCATCCACTGGGAAGGGGACTGTCATCAGGTCAGGTTTTCTGAAGTCACAGCATTAACTCATTTCTATCATTAAACCTTTCTTAACACAACCAGTGTTTGAACAGGAAACCCATTAGCAAAAGCTACAGGTCCTGGTGAAAGCAGCCATGAAAATTCACTAAATCAGCATTTTTCCAACATGTGATGGAGTTCCTGACTGGACTTTTTTTCTGAGGTTTTATACCACTTTCTCTGATATTCTTGGGTAAAATCATTCTTGGGTAAAATCTCTTATCTACAAAACAATTTCACAAGGTTGAACTGTGGCCAGCTGGTCTCTGTTGAATTCGTACTTCAGGCCTAATTGTGCATTTGCGAACAAGTCTGGTAGCTCTGGTAACCAAAATGGCCTTAAATTTTGTTTAGTTCATGAACCCAAATTAACATTAGCTGGGAATTACTTACAAGCAGAAATATTTTGTCTCAATAATTTTGTAACACAACATAAAACAAAACCACAGGAAACCCAAAAGCCAAAAGAGAGGGCATGTTAATAGTTATGAATCTTTGTCAACAGATTTTACCAACTGAGTATCTACGTAAACCATTTTTTTCTTCTGATTTATAATATTATGATATCATCCATCTGGAAGAGCAGAGCTTGGAAACATATGTCTTAGGACCTTTATTCAGAGGAGCTTTTGCCTCCTTCCAGTGTAACTAAAGGCTCCAGGAATTAGGCATCTATTTTTAGCACTATGAAAGAAGATAATTAACCTCAAGAAGTTCAACAAGGCCAAATGCAAGGTGCTGCACCTGGGTCAGGGCAATTTCCAATGGCAATACACACTGGGGGATGAAGAGATTGAGAGCAGTCCTGGGGAGAAGGGCTTGGGTACTGGGGGTGAAGAGCTGCACATGAGTCAGCCATGTGCACTCACAGCCCAGAAAGCCAAACATATCCTGGGCTGCATCACAAGAATTGTGGGCAGCAGGTTGAGGGAGGAGGTTCTGCCACTCTGCTCTGCTCTGGGGAAAATCCCACCTGGAGTTCTGCATCCAGCTCTGGGTCATCAGAACAAGAAAGACATGAACGTGTTGGAGTGTGTCCACAGGGGGATCATGAAGGTGATCACAGGAATGGAGCACCTCCTATGAAAACAGGCTGAGAGAGTTGGGGCTGTTCAGTCTGGAGAAGAAAACGGGCTGGGCAGACCTTACTGTGGCCTTTCTGTACCTGAAAGGGGCTTATAAGAAAAATGAGGACAAATTTTTAGCAGGGCCTATAGTGATAGTTTTAAAGAGGGTAGATTTATATTGGACATAAGGAAAGAATTATCTACTATGAGGGTAGCAATACATTGGCACACGTTGCCCAGAGAGGTGGTAGATGCCTCAACTCTGGAATTGTTTAAGGCCGGGTTGAATGGATGTTTGAGCAACCTGATCAAGAGGGAGGTGTCCCTGCCCATGGCAGGGATGTTGGACTAGATGATGTTTAAATGCTCCTTCCAACCCGAACTATTTTATGGTTGTTAATAATAACTAAATTGTTCAGCACATCAAAACTTTATCTCTGTAAACACAGCTCTCTGTGGTCTTCTTAATGATTTTTTCCTTACAGGTAACAACCTTTGTCTATTATATTTAGAAACATCTACTGTTTATTTCAGTTTTTATTAGGATTTATGTTTTAGGGGCAGTACCTCTCAGATTTACGTGGTGACCACTAAGGGGGAAGTTGCACCAACACTGCTCCCTCCACAACTTTCTCGCCTGGGCCAGCCATGGTGTTTGGGACCTGAGTCTTGGCCCCCAACTGCCATTAGGGTTAGGGTTCAGGGTTCCACAGGCCTACACTTCCAGGGACACTGGGGCTGAAAAAGGCATACCAAGGGGAATGCAACATTTGCATCTACATCGCTCCCTCCTCATCTGGGCCACCCACAATGCTGGGGTCCTCAACCTCAGCCTTTAAGTACCCTTAGGATTAGGGTTCAGAGATCTACAAAAGGTCTACAGCTTTAAAACTTAAGAAAAAAAAAGTCAAACACAATAAACCTCAAAACTGATGAAAGTTTACAGGATTTCCACTAAACAAAATGCCTTCTGCTTGTGAGACAAAACATATTCATGATTATTTGATTATTTCTTTACAAATTTTACCTTATATTATTCTTTATTTTTCCTTTTGGAAATTGCCTTGAGCTGTCAAAAAAATAGTAATTCCAGCGTAGAAGCAAATAAATAAAGTAGAAAAAAGAGGAAGCAAACAAGGAAAAGCAAAACATTAGACACTCACGTGCCTTCATGGCACTGAAACTGTGTAAATTACAGGTTACATTTCAGTCCTGTTTGGTCTACTTTCCTCCTTTGGCCTGGGCTTTGGCCAAAACCCACAAATTTCCTAAGTCCTCTTCCATCCACATCGTGATGGGCTGCGCCACCATCTCCAACCCCACCAGCAGCAGCAGCAGCAGCAGCAAGGACAATGCACAGAGGTCACCCAATTCTTTTCATGGGTATCCTGCCCTGAAGACTTAATATCACCAAAAAAAAAAATGATAGCAATAGCACACAATATCTTTTTTGGCTGAAAACTGTAGTAGCAGGTTTTGCAGCCTGATGATAAACTGACATGCTTCTGTATTTTTAGTTGTTGATGGTGGTGGTTAGTTTTCTTTTTTCTCTGCTCATTTTTCCTTCCTTTGACTTTAGGATCTTGAAGTTTTTGGGTGTGTTCTTCCCACTGAAGAAGGCTAGAGGTAGCCTCATTTCTAATTTTTCCATACATCACCATGAAAGGTCATTGCAGGGAAAGAGCTGAGTAAATAATGGATTTGGGAGGTTCACTGACTGACAGGGAAACAATTATGTGCGGTAAAACTGAAACCCATGTGATCAAACTAAGATTTTTTTAATTGTTTCATTTAAATAAAGATATTTAGTTAATTTTGTAGTTATGTAAGTCTACAAAATCCTTCGAATTTTATTTCAGCTCTTGTGAAAATAGAGCATGGAGTAGAATATTGGAATTAAATGCTACACATATTCCAAAAGATACTCCTCCATTTTTGTTTCAGCAAAATTTCCAAAGCACTTAGAAAATTTAATCCAATTGTGATAACTGCTTCAGTACTGCATTTGCATTTATTAAGAGTGTTAATATTGTAGATGTAAAATCAAACCGCTGTTTAGCTGGCTCAAACTTACCACTTTATTTATGTGGAACATTTAGAAAGATTAGGATTTCATGCTTACCTGGAACAAAACCAGATATGAAAACTCTTTCTGAAGGGAAATATCTATGTCCCCATTGCTCTTCTGAGAGGAGACCTTGGTCTGACAGGGGCTGAGTTATTAACTGTTTGTAACTCATGATGTGTTAACAGCAAGCATGCAGTTCCTCTCTGGCCATCTAATCCCTGCAAAGCGAAAAAAATTGTCCTTATCTGGGTTTGCATAAATTCACATACTAGTTTTAAATAAAGATAGAGATTGTATCTGATATCACTGAGTTTAACACTCTGACTTCACTCTGAAAAACTGAACAGTTTATGGCTGATTTTCAGCAACTTCTGCTCACACAGCCCAGGAGCTGACCCAGCCTTTGACTGCACCAAACAGCTGTCTTGCCCCAAAATAGCAGTAATGATAATAGACTATTTGAAAGTCAGCTTTTTAAAATGGTTTGACAGAAAAAAAAAAATCAGGATAAAAGGGTTAAACAACTAATCTTGAAGAATTCTGCCCTGTCAAGAGCCAGTTTGAAGAGATGGTTGACCATACATCTCTTGTTTTTAAGCAAGTATCAGAAATTACTGAGACCAAACAAGGGTTTGGTTGCTCTAGGTTGGATCTAAGGGGGATTGGATTTTTGGATTTTGTTAACTCTACATGGGCTAGCATACTTGAAGAAGAAAGGTTTCAGAGCATTTTTTGGTAGTCAAATAAATTGAATGTTGAGTCACTGCTATAATTAGATAATTAGGATAATAGAGAAAAAAAATTAAAACCATTTAGGCTTGTATCAGTCTGGGAAGTTATATGCATTGTGCCTGCCTGTTGCAGTCTTATTTATGTTTGTAAATTTTAAGGCTGCTGTATAAGATGATGATAGAGAATCCTGCAACAGAGTCACTTTTTCAAGCAAGAAATGGTGTTTCAACTGCTTTGGTGCAAGGTTTGGCTAAAAATGAAGACAAGAAAAAAAAAAAGAAAATAATAATAGAATTAATTCTATGAAGATGACTAAAATTATCATGCAGAAAAAAGAGAAAGGCATATGAGGAAGCAGAGAGAAACTCTAAAAGGGTGAACTAGCACAGTGAAAAAGAGCATAAACACAGAAACTGGAGGGTAGTCAGGGAACAGCAAATGTAAACTCTGTGAAAAGAGAAATGATGCTTAATTTCTGCAGCCCAGACAGGCTTAGCAAAGTAATCTGTTAGTGAAGAATGGTGTTATTGATGTTAAGGGAAATGCATACTCACTGCAGAAATAAAAATTGAGAACCTGATCTGGGCAAAGCGGCACTGCTGTTTCTGTTTCATGATCTAGAAACAAATGTTCCCTTTTTACCCTTATAGGCTCTTACTGTTCTAATGGTCTTGATTTTCCTCTTCACGCATAACCATGGCTAATTTGTGCCTGTTAATCCTTGTACCAGCATTATTCATTAGCTAAAATGTGTCTTGTCTCTCTTCTGTTTGCTCTTACAATTTCAGAGGGTGAGCATACTCCTTATCTGCTCCCAGCTCATAAAAGCAAAGTACAGTTAGTCCCAGGAATCCTTCTTACCCCTTGTTCCAGTCTGAATTTATTTGTTTCACATGGTTGGCCAGAAGGGTATTCCACAATGAAGATGGGCTCTCACAGGCTATTTATGAATGGGAATGTAAGAAACAGGGTTCAAAATCACAGTTTTTCACACTCAGCCCAAAATCAAGTGCTTTATAGAATCACAGAATCATTTGAGTGGGAGAAGACTTCTAAGATCTTTGAGTCCAGCTATCGATGTAGCACCACCACATTCACCACAAAACCATGTCCCTGAGTGGCACATCCACAAAATTTTTGAGCACCTCTAAGAATGGTGATTTCACCCCCCCCCCCCCGACCATTCTTTCACTGAAGAAATTTTTCCTAATATTTAATCTAAACCTACCCTGAAGGAAACAATACAGAAGAACATAAAACAATAAAAATATAAAAGCAATACAAGGAACCACAACCAGATTAGAGGATCATATTTGGTTATCTTTTTCCTACATAATAGTAATGAATCATAGTCATTGTGTAAACAACCAACATGTGCAGCAAATATTTTTTCCTATTAGTCCCTAAAGTCATCAGTTTCTTCTTACTGTTATTGCCATCATCATTCATCTTTTTCCTCCCGTATGATGTTTAGCCCTCCCCTATACTGCAATTCCTTCGTGTCATCATTATATTTTAACAGATCAACCACATACCATGAGCCAAGATTGCTAATGAAAATGTTAGATGAAATGTCTCTAATCTAGTTTTCAAGACAATTGTCTAACCAAGAGTTTACTTGAACACTTTTTTAAGTCTATTCCTTACCCATTTTAAAATTCTTGTGCTAATCCCTGACTTCTCTATTTAGCTAATAATTTTCCTTGTGGAATTGTATCAGATGCTTTGTAAAAGTCTAAGTAGATTAGATGTATTTCATTTCCTTTGTCCAGAAAATCAAAGGAAAATAGAA
Source organism: Corvus hawaiiensis (assembly GCF_020740725.1). Lineage (NCBI taxonomy): Eukaryota > Metazoa > Chordata > Aves > Passeriformes > Corvidae > Corvus > Corvus hawaiiensis. Next base: position 70,420,844 of record NC_063216.1, on the reverse strand, counting down.
TCTTAATCCAGCATGATCAAGTAAGCCTTTGTAAACCCATTTTGTATTCTATCACACTTTTTTCTATGTCTCAAATTACCTTCAAAATCTAGAATCTATAGAAATTAGGCCAGAAACACAAAATAAAGTAATTTTTTGTGGAAGGGCTGTGTCATAACTATGACATAATCATAGCTATTTCATCTTTTTCCTTAACCTTACTGCGTAAATGCCTCTGCTCTCTGTTTTATGAAAGCAGTGAAACTTCTGATACTTGTTTTAAATCAGTGGTATTTTTGGCAATGTTACTTTATTCTTAAAGTTTCTGGCCTCAGCAACACTGCATTTTCTGAGCATGTTTTGCTAACTTCTAGCATCTCATTTTGTACAGCAGAATTTAGAAGAAATTAATTAATCATCTCTAGTTGGCAGGATGCTCCAAGCCACAGGATGACTTTCTGGGTTATTTGTATCTTCATTTGCTGAGCTAGATACAAACAGAAGAAAACTCTACTTTTGGGAAGCTGGACCCTTAGAGTACATAAGGCTGCAGCCATATTTCTAGACCCGTTCTCATCTCTGGATAAAGAAGTTCACAGATATCTAGTGACCAGTTAAATACCTGGAAGTAAGGCCACTTCATTTCTTAGACACAGCAATAGGCTTACTAGAATTATCAGAGAAAGATAGAGCCTCCTATTTCCTCTTGCAAACTCTTTGGTCTCCTTTCTCCTCCCCAAACATCTGCAAAGGTTCACCTTCTTCCTATAAACCCTGCCTCCCAAACTTGACTTCTTTTGAGTTGTCCCGTTCTTCTTGCCACACCTAAAATTCACTCCTACTTTCTGTTTACTTTTCCTTATTTATACTCTCATAACTTCTTTCAGCATCTAAGAAGCCACTTTGCTTCCACATATCTTCTGTAGCACTGAAAATCCTGAGGCAGGGCCACTCTTCTCACCTGACCACAGAGGAGTAAGGGGTGCTTCACTTTCTAGTGCAAAATTGATAGATAAAGCAAGGAATGAAAAAGAAGAAAGAATGAAAAGAAGAAAGATAAGCATTCTTATCATCATTAAATACTCTTGTGGAAAAATCAGTCATGAGGAACTACAATGAGGAATGAATTAAATGAGTTTGTATAACAAGTTATAGACTTGATCTCCCTCCTGCACAGAGGCAGTTTCACTTGTTGCAAAAGGTGCTAATAAATAAGTGTCTCCTAAAACAGCAACTGTGCAACGAATCCCAAGATGATGCTGAACTGAGAAAGGCACTGGCACAGGACCCAGTGAAATGCCAACTTATCGCACAGTTGAAAAGAGGGATGCTCTCCTAAACACTGGATAAAGCAAAATCTTCATATCCACAGTTTTCAGACAGAAGATTCAATGTAAGAAATAATAAACTGTAATTTGTTGGTTTAATATATTAAACATTTTGATATCACTAATTTGCTGCTGATGGTTGCTTCCACAGATTTTTGGCCAACATGTGCCAGTTTTCACTGTGCAAAGGTTTATTGTGCCTTACCCATCCTCTAGTACTCTGCTCTTCAATACTTACACCATCTCCTAGCTGGTTTTAATGTGAGAGCTGAAATATTAACCTTTAAATCTGCTGTACTGGAAGTAGCTTTCAATCAAATAAACCTACATCACACAATCACCATACTTTCTCTTTGAAACACAAATTCTCTCTTACTCATTTAACAATAGTTATTAAAAAAAAAAAAAAAAAAAGCTCAAATTTTTTTCCTGTTAAGCAGATTTCACCAAATGAAACCATATTAGAAAATGAGATGAAATGTGAAATGGATTGATGGTATTTTAGCAACATGGGGTATTACAATAATGAGCTTGAATTTTTCACTGTTACCATTATAGCCTTGGTATTTAGGGGTCACAGCTGAGTAAGTAGATTGTATTGGGATGAAACTATAGCTCAGAATTTCTGGGTTACCAAGAGTTTTGCAAATCAAGCTATGAGAAGAATTTTTTTTAAATTAATTTTTTACTGTTGTACATATTCTTCTTAATTACTTTTGGTTGCTTTGAAAAAAATAATTTTTTGTTTTTTTAATGTTCTTTGAAAAAATTTCTACATTTCTGGGTATTTTGTAAGCATTTTGTTTGAAACATTGTGGATTTTTCCAGTTCAAGAAAAAAATAGCTACCAAACAGATGCACTAGCTATTTCAAAATAATCCCTCCTGCTACACCAAGAGAAAACTGCACTGTTGATTGCCACTGCTTAATATTGTTTCCCACGCATTTTAAAAGCCATGATTTCCAGAGTGAAATATCCAGGACAGTTCACTGAAATGAGGCTTGGCATCCAGATTGCCTGCCTGGCTGTAATCATCCGTCGAGTTATTGAGCTTGTAAATCACATATCAAAACATGGGAACACATCAATTAATGTTCTACTGGAAACAAATCAAGGACAATCCTACAGTTTGACATTCTGCCAGTTTTTATTTTCAATAGACACGGGGAAGAAGCTGAAATGTTTGGTCACAGCCTCTATTTACCCAATCTGTCTTATATACTATTGCATAATGCTATCACAATATTAATATGCAAATTGCCACTCAAATAAAAGACATGCTTTCCCTGCTGATTTTCAGCAGAGCTTCTGTTACAAAGGCAAATACTTAGCACTTATATTCCTTTTTCATCTTCAAAACTCCTTTAGTATATTTTAATTAATCCTTTTCCTTTCAATTTTCTGACCCTGCATTAGGTTTTCTGCCTCCTTTACCCCTGTACTCTCAAGGTTATGTCCTCCTCTTGATGTCTCCCATAGACTTTTCATGTTTTCAAAAATGATCTTCCTCTCATCTCTTTTTATGCCTAGAAAACAGACTTCAGGAGATTGGCCAGAAGAAAGGCCTAGTCAAGGGCAAAGGAAGTTTCCAAAGTGAAAAAGAAACAAAGGAACTCTATTTCCATGGAATACTCATCCCATCTAGCACAGCTGCTGCTTTTTCTTAGCAGGCACCTCAGTGTGGTCTCAGTCAATCTCTGGAGGTGCGGCAGCGACTCCTCTGCAGGAGACCATGCAAGCTGTGGCTCAGCTGGCCTCAAGGATGCTGTGCCTGGGCATCCAGACCAAGGCAGAAGATGAGGAAATAGCAGTAGCCTCTTACAGGGAGCAACTTCTCCTCAAAGAGGATTTCTGCTGCAAAGTGTTGTGTGGGAGGCAGAACGCTCTTAGGTCCTATGGGAATTTCCCAGCTCACAGGGAAAACACTGATTTGTGTTATAAAAGGAAAACTATCAGTCCAGATTTATCCTCTTAGACATTGAGACCCCCCCTTTTTTTTTTTATTACTCTATTTTAATGTTTAGTTAATTTATTATACCCTGAATTATTTTTATTTACTGTGTGCTTTATGTAGATGTTTTGATGACAATTTCAAACACCGGGCTACTAACACAAAAGCAACTGAGGTGCTGTGTACTTTCTGAAGATCAGTCACAAAATGGGCATCACTTCTGACCTACTTAAACTGTGAACCCAGGATTTCATCAGTGCATGGGACAAATGCTTATCTGCTTCAAAAGGTTATATTTTACTCACACAGCACAGACAGGTGCACATGGGACTTGGCAATGAGCTTCCATAGAAAAGAAAAATTCTTGTGGTACTCCTGGAGTCAGTCATCTGCATTTCAAAGCCAACAAAAGGTTTTCTGTACTCAAGGGAGGGAGAACTGGGCATTTAAACTCATGTTTTCTATCATAGCTATTGATGGAAATAATCTCAGATTGTTATAGTTTTCATATGATATTTTAGGTTTAGAATATGATAAATGCTGCACTGTAAAAGGAAATATTTCTGTTATTTCAGTGTATCATCTTGAAATATCAAAATAAATCTTACTCTTTTCCCCCTGGTAGTTTCAAGAGACAATAATTTTTAATTTATCAGTAATTTTATTCTTTATTTACAAATCTTTTTTTTTCACTTTATCTTGTGATATGTGTAGGGAGTACATAGTAAACTATCCAGATCTTCTGTTACCAGGACATTCTACCTCTTATTAGAATACTTCTTAACCAACAGCATGTGTTGTATGGAGACAGAATTCAGAGATGACTTAAAGATAACAGGTACTTGGTGTGTTAGCTGATACACTACATACTTTGCTTTATTCCTGCATTTCAAGTGCAGGATACACAGTCATGTGGTTAATTTAAAATTCACATAAGATATTAAGTTTATTATTAAGTCTTCATAGATATCTATGTTTTTAAGCTTTTTAGACCCAAGCCAGCATTGTTGGTAGCGTGTTTGTGTCTAGTAAATCTGTGATCCTGGACACAGACATTCCTGTTTGCTTGCACTGCATGCACTCTGACTTCACTGGACTTTCTAGATTGTGCCAAAAATCACTAACTAGGATTAAACTTAAAAGGATCAAGTGAGAGCAGATTGCTAACTTAAGTAATTGATCATTTAAGTAGCTTGATATCTTCTGAAAACATTCATGTTCCTCTGCATCATTAATTTTTGTTTATCTTGCACTGCTTAGGGTTTGGGGATTTATACCTATATATATATTTATATAGGTATATATAGTCAGACTGCCTTTTTCCTCCTTTTAGCAAAAAAAAAAAACCACAACAAACAAAACAACCACTCAACTTACTTCCCTTCACACCCTCTTAAAAAAAAAAATCATAGTTACTATGGAAACAGCTATTAAACAGAGAGTAGCAATAATTAATAACATCTGTAAGTGCAGTACGAAGTCTACAACACAATGAATTCCAGCATTTGGAGTGGTTTGTGCAGATCTGCCCTGTGTTGCTTTGAATGGAATGGCAGCCTGTACAGACCCAATTATAAGAAGGGGGCTTAACATTACCATAGTGATGTATGGCTTGTGAAATAGTTTGGACTGTAGAGGCATTAACCCATACAAATAAATTACATCATTATTATATAGCTTAATGGCACATGATTCTGGAAAGAATTAGACCCATATAGATACTATGGGCAAATGGAAAAAAATTACTTTATCCTTTCAAATAAAACAACATAAAAATCTCACTTGCTGCTGAAATGAGAGCAGAAGCTTGAAATGTAACTTTTAAATCCATTCCTTCATTTGAATTATAGAGACATGGGCAGATCAGATGTGGAGGTTTACCTACAGATGCTTTTATCTTTTGACTTTTCACTTTAAAAGTCAAATTGGAATTCTTTAAGAACAGCCAATTGAAGATTTTTAATAAATCATGAAAGAGATGAGAGAACTTATCTGTCTTCAGGCTTTACTGAAGAAAGAATATTATAAATATTTATTTGTTATTTTATTATTTCTTAAGGCTACTTGGCATAAAGTCTACCATCTATCCCACTAGCCTCTCTCATTAGAAAATATTAGTATACAAAAGATTCAAATTTTCCTTAAATCATTTTTGCAGCTGGTGTAAAATGTGTAGCAGAAGCTGTCTTATCAGACTGAGGCGTATTGTGTTATACAGGAGGGAGTTCTGCCTTCACCCTGAACGTCAGTGCTGCGTCTTGTTCTCCCAAGCCAGGAGCTACATGGCCTTTGTTACCTGAGCTCATAATCTCTGCTTAGGAGCAAAGCACATTAGATGGGGCCTGACCCCAGCTAATGGGGCCACCTGGCTCTGATCAAGCACATGGCAAGGACATCTCAGCCTGTGCTGTGCTCCCCTGGCATAATGAAGACTTGACTTCTTCTTGCCATTCTTTTTGCCATCTTTTAAAACTGAATGGACAAGTGCACATCAGTATGTGTAGACCATATTTCTCTTGGTGAGCTCACTCACCAAGCGTTACCCCTCCTGCTTACTGGCATCTCTTCCTTAGCACACAGTTTTTCTTCCCTTTACTGTCTCACCTTCCTAATGAATTTTTTCTTCCTCATATTTTCCTCACCTATTTCCTTTCAAAAATTTTGTTTTCCTTTTACGATATGTAATGAAGATAATATGCATGTCTTTATTTCCACATGCATAACCTTCCTTCTTGATATTAACTTTCCTGTTCTTGTCTTATTTTTGCTCTGTAATCATTCATTCTTACTTTTTCTCCATCTCCCTGCCCAGTATTCCTTCTAAGTTATTTTTATATTCACTACTAGTTTATAAAGCAAATCAAACAGGATACCAATACCATCTCAACAACCTATATTTTAGGATATAATGAATGATTCTGTGGAGGTGTTGGTCTATGCCCATTGACTACGACTGGATAAGAAAAAAAGAAACCCTTTTCTTGTTGTAGGCAGTCCAAGAGCATCTCACCAAATGCAGAATGGGAACAGCAGCAACTGTGTTCCAAAAGAAGGGAGTCAAATACAACCTTCCTACTAAACTTTAGCTTACTCTGTTGAACTTCCAAAAGTAGCATCTGTGGCTGGATGGCATGACAGCACACATTATTTGAAGGAATATTGCAGTGAAATCTCAGCAATAACTTTGGAATGCAGTATTGTAACCACCTGGTTAATTAGGTTAGATGGATTAAGTAAGTATGAGATGTTGAGATGGCTTCATTCCATTTTGCTGATAGTGGTTTGCTGTGATTATTCTGTTGCCATCACACAGAGTGCCTCTCCACTCCCTCCAGTGGGTCAATGTACCCTTTTTTAGCCCTATAATGTTGCAAGAGACCATATTTCAGGAGAGTCCTATCCTTACACTTAGAAAAGCATTTACTGGTGTAAGAATGTATCTCACAGGGTGAAAAAACGGGGAAAATTGCCTGGTTTATGAGGTTAAAGAAGAAAAAAAACATATATGTATTTGGTTTTAAGAAATAACTGTATATGCTTCAAAACACTGGAAGGGATGGAATAAACTAAGTTAAAATAGATTAGGGAGTGGATAGAAAATAGACAAGGTTGTACAAAAATATTGTGTCAATCTCAACCGTATAAAACATATGTTATTTGTATAAGACTGCTCTTAGAAGTTATATTTCTTTACAAGTTCAGAACACACCACAGTTTAACATTTATAATTGAGGGTTTTTCCCAGCAAGATTACTGACATGTATGGTTTTCTGAGAATAGTGTCACAACATCAATATGAGATTTACAATGAGCACTTTTACATTACACTGTGAAATATAACACAGTGATTCATGAACAAAAAACCTCAATTTTCCTTTGAAACTCAGAAACATATTAATGATAATACTAGAACAAACACAGAGACTTTCAAAACCAAACTACTATCTCCATATAGTGCTACAGTGTAAGTTCTGCTTAGCAATAACTAAAACATCCCTGTGTTATCAACACTGTTTTCAACATAATTCCAAAGCAAAGCCCCATACTAGCTACTCTGGAGAAAAACAACTCTACACCAACCAAAACCAGCGCCATGGATGAAGTTTTAGACTTGCACTTTGTTATAAAATATTTTTCTTGGTATTCACTGAGACAATATTTATTGTTCTGGATTCCAGGTTTAAATATTAAACTATCCTAAAATTATTGTTGGTTTAACTGCAGTGTCAAAAAACCCAAACATACAAAAAAAACCTTCCAGTGTGAAAATGCATAGAGCCGTGCTCTAGTGACTAGAATTAGAATGAATGCTTTCCTCAAATCTGACAATGACAAGAAAAGCATAAACAGTCATGTCAGATAGTGAAAGTTTTGCTACCAGATCCAGCATGTTTACTCAAATATGAACAAAAGCAAGGGTGAGAACAAAACAGTGTTGATTATCTTGCTGCAGGATGTGGGTCACAAAGTTTTTGCAATATAAATTATATAAAATTCAAATATGTAAAACAATTCATCTCACTTGCAATGGGCTGGATCCTGCATTTCCATCTGGTGCAGACTTCAATAAAAGCATTTTTACCCCCAAAATTAGAAATTGAGATCAGGCTGCCTGCACTCTCCAGTCAGTCCTGCACCAGCAAACAGAATAACTATTCAGCAAGATTACTCCCTCCTACCCTATGTAAAACACAGACATAAAGAAGATATGACATGCCAGGAAGAAAATAGTATTTTGGTATGTAGCATTGATTATCACAGAACTACAGACCCACAGAATCATTTAGGTTGGAAAAGATTTTTAAGATTCTATAGTTCAATTGCTAGCCCAGCACTGCCAAGTCCACCCCTAAACCATGTCCCTAAGTGACAAATCCACACACCTTTTAAATACCTCCAGGTGTGGTGACTCAACCACTTCACTGGGCTGTCTGTTCCAGCACTTGACAATCCTTTCCATGAGCAGTTTTTTTCTAATTTCCCATCTAAACCTTCCCTGGTGAAACTTGAGGCCATTTCTGCTTGTTCTATTACTCATTACTCATGAGAAGAGACCGAGCATCACCTTTCTACAGCCTCTTTTCAGGCAGTTGAAGAGAGTGATAAGGTCTCCCCTGAGCCTCCTTTTCTCCTGGATAAACACCCCCAGCTCCCTCATCTGCTCCTCATCAGACTTGTGCTTTAGACCTTTCTCCAGGGTCATGCACGCAGACCTTGTCACACTTTTTGCTGTATTTCAGCATGCACATTTTGGCTGAACCCAGTAACATCCGGGGGTTCCATCTAGCAAAGTATGTGTTACACCAAGCACAAAGGGGGAATGTGCTCCGCACAGTGCTGATCAGGGCCAGCAAGAATAAAGCCAGTGCAGATTTATTGCCTATAATGGCCCCACAAAAGACACTTACAGTGCTTGGTAACTGTGTCCCATCTATTCACACAAGTGCTACAATCTCTGCAGATATTGTCTTAACCTGTCACTGGTTTCAAAAGTTTTCTGACAATGCTGATTACTGAATAATGAGTTTATATGCAAGCATAAAACTTTGATTCTGGTGCTAATGTAATAAATTTGGATTTTTAAAAAGTGGTTAAGAGACAGAAGGCCCTGCTCTTTTGTCTTTTATGCTAGATTTGCAACGGTGTAAATAATATATGAGAACATAAATTATATATCCAGAAATTGAAATAAAAGAGAAAGGCTTGATCATGAATTAATACTTGCTACTGATTAAATGAACCGAGAAGAAGCCTTTGATGCAAATTAAATTTTTTAGTTTTGCAATAGGAATTTTTTTTCTGACATGTGAACTACCATGGTCAGTTGAAAGATTCTCAGTACTTTCAGTAGAATCATAGAATAGAATCACAGAAACTTTTGGTTGGAAAGGACCTTTAAGATGAGAGTCCAACCATAAGCCTAACCCTGCCAAGTCCACCAAGTAGCTTTCTGTAAGATGCCTCATTATATCGATACCTGTCGCTCCCTTGCTCCTTCACAGAAAGATCTTGGTCAGATATGACAGGTAATAAATTTACAATGAGGTGAAGTAAGAATGGAGAAAGATTTACTTTCGTTGTTTGTCATTCAAGTGCTTAAAGAAAAAGTCTTGTCAGCTGTAACAGATCTTTAGGAATCTCAAAGCAGATAAATTATAAGAGTTCCTGCAATGTTACTGTGAAGTACAAGCCATGTATTTAAAACAGTGACTATGTAAGGAAATAGTTTAATCAGCAAATATAAAGAAATCAATTGTTTAGGAGACTTTTTTAAAAGTTAAGTGGCTTTTTAAAACTTCAAGATGAAACTACATTTGTGCTTCTTTTTTCTGCATTATGGGAGGGTGAAGACATACCAAGAAATTTAACTTTGATAGTTTTATGTTTTGAGTCAATCACACTTTCTTGTTGAAGGTAGTGAAAACTCATTTGAGGCTTATTACTTATATCCATACACAGCTGTAGGATGTTGTCACCATCTCTAAACTTTCTGCATCTTTATTAAATACCTGAAAAATTAATGAATTTTCAGGCCATAAATAAATAGGTGAACCAAAGACTGGGTGATTAGTAAATAACAAATTGCTCATGGATTAAGTCCTCCTTTCTTTTTTTCCCCATGCTTCAGGCTGGCATTGGATTCCTGAGTTTCAGATTCAGAAAAAAAGCAAAACTTCAAAACCTGACTTCCAGCCTCACTTAATTTTACAGGAAATTTATTTGTTATTTGTTTCCACCTTTTCTCAAAACTGGGCTCCAGTTCAAGTTTGCTTGTAAATCCTGTGAAGCTTGCGGGTTGATCTCAAGTTGTCTATCACAGATCTTTCCAGAGCACCACATAGCCCTTGTCAAGCTCCATTTTCCAGCCCTCGCTGCTCCTCTACAGCTCATCCAGCTTGTTTGGAGCTAACCTGTGTGTTTCTCCTCCATGCTAGAGCCACATATAGACAACTTCTCTTTCATCCCTGAGTTTCAGTAAGCTCCACAGGCATTCACTTACACTGTTCACAGTAGATTACCTTGCAAAGGGTCTTGTTATATAGTTGAAAATAGCACAGTAGATTGGAAGCTTTGAACACTTCTCTATTAAATCATAGCAGTATTTTGTATAGAATCTTTTCCACCTTTCAGCCATTGTTCTGTGTATTAGTACTGACAAAACCATCACAATCCAGACCTTACAGCACTAGGTGGGGTGTCAACCTGACCATGCATTGCACAGTTCCATTGCTAGCCACGTGTTACTGTTGTTGGAACTACTAGCAGCTATAATTACTGCCCTAAGGATCTCTATAAGCATCTGAAGTGTAGGCTTACACAAAATTATACTAACAATGGAAGAAATATTCTTGTGTAACCCTGTACTTATCTATTTATTATTTCACATTTTCACTCTCTGATTTTCTGGTCTCCTTTACATTATATTTAAATGGTACATGTGAGTAAGGGTGGTCTTGCTTATTCTCACCTACTGAAACCAGTGTTTCAGTAGGTTATGTTTGCATAGTTACTTGTACTCTCTCCTTCCCAGACCAACATGTGAGTACTTTTCTGCTTGCCCACTCCAGTGGGTTCTCCACTGGGAGAGCACCTCTTTCCCAGCTCAGTGCCCACAGCTTGCTGAACAGACCCTTGGGGGCAGCACTGCTGCGAACTTAATATGAACACTTTCCTGCTGAGAAGAGAAGAAATGGACATATGTTCGATCCTGCAGGTAGGGAAGGAGACAAGTGGGGCATTCCTTTTTATTCTGGAGGGGTGTTGCCAGTCCATTACTATGTTGCCCACTGCAAAACTGTAGGTGTTTTGGGGCACAACTAACTGAAGAACATCTGGTTCCTGGTAACTCAGCAGAATTTAGGCATGAACTTGAGCCAAACTTCAGAGTCCTATCAAGGAGCAGAATCAGTATTTTTGTCCAATATTCATGTTCATAACTGAATTAATGTTAACTTGATGCTGATAATGGTACTCTCAGTGTGAGAGCCCAAGAATGAGGAGATGCCTTAAGTTACACTCTAAGAAGTAAATTTGTCATGGTCTTGTGCAACCTGTACTAGTTCACATTTCCACCCCCTTTCTTCTGTGCATTTCTCCAAACCTTTAATGCCACTCCCCAACATCTTTCTACCCCAGATCTCCTCACGATACATCCCATGGGAAGCAGGACTTTTGTGTCACAGGGCCATGACTCTGCTGTTACCCTGACATCCCTGTGTGGAAGCAGAGGTACTCAGGTGAGCAGCACTGCCCCTTCATGTGGCAAAACTGTAAGGCCTATGGAGACCTACAGAAGCTGGGCTGTAGATACTTTTCAGATGTTTTGAGTCTAAAGGCTGCAGAATCATTTTAGAAAATGCTATTTCAGACTTGCATCCAAACCCTGAATCCTACGTACCTATAGGTAGGTGGATAGGTGAAGACAACTGGGAGTTCTTCCCACCATCTCCCAAGTGCCAGCTCCAATCCAGAAACAATGTAGATGAGTGACTGCACTCTTTACAGATTGCAACTGAAATATCGTGCTGGCTTTGAGCCTAGGCAATGTGAACGCTCAATTCTTCATTTGTGCATCTCAGTTTTGATCCCTTTGCCACCTTTAAAATAGAGATGAGCACTTTCCTGCTTTATAGAAATTGTTGTGAGTTAATACATTCAAGATTATGGTATCCTTAAATACAAAAGAACGTGACGACAGCATGAATACTGGGTCTGCTCTTTCATTTTCACCTGTTGAACCAAATAAATATATTCAAATATAAATATATAAACACGTAAAAAGAAAAAAAAAATAAAAACAAACAAATAAAACCAACCCACAGATAGAAAAGAAAATCAAATTTGTCACTGAACTTTTAAATGCTTTAGCAAATAAGCTAAGAAATATTTCCCTGGATTACTTTCTGCATTTTTACTGAGAACGTATAGTTGCCACAGAGACTGGTGTGCATGAACATAGGTAAACGAAAGGAGGGGAGAGGGAATGCGTCCTCTGAATTTCCAGAGGGATCTGAAATGAGTATCTGGGTTAGCGATGCGGCGGGGCGGGGATGAAGCCCGAAGACTCCCGGCCGTGCCCCCGGGGCCGCTTCCCAGAGGCGCTCAGGGACCCTGCGGGCCCGGGACGCTGCAAAGGGCGGGGGCGACGGCGCGGGGGCCGGGCTGGCTCCGCGGTGCTGAGCGGCGCTGCTCCAGCCGGCCGCGGGGAGAGCGGCATTTATAGACACATCCATAAGATTTCTATTTAAATCGCAGCCCAGACTGGTGGCACACGGGCTGTGTGCGGCTGCTGCTGCTGCCGCCGCCGAGAGGGGAGGAGGGGGCTGGAATTAAAATAAGGCACGAAGCTGTTTTAAAAATAGCGTGCGGGCTGCGCGGAGCGGCGCGGGGCGGGGCGGGGCGGCGGCAGCGCGGCCCCGGGGCGGCCCGGCCGGGAGTTCCTGGGCGCCTTGTATGGAGCGCGGCCGCCGCAGGGCCCGGCGCCCGCCCCCGCTCCGCGCCCCGACTTTCCCCGCTGCCGGCAGGCAAGGCAGGAGCCGGCAGCGATCTGCGCGTCTCCAACTCTCTCCCCTGCTTCCCTCCTCTTCTTTCAGGAGCCGCCACCCCGCCTGCCTCTCTCCTCCTCTTTCTGCTCTGCAATCAGTGGAATAAATCAGGGAAGGACGCGCGCACACACACGCAGAGTAGGATCTGTTACAAAAGTAGCGCTGATGGCGGCGGATCAGATGAAGCTGGAGCTGCTGCTGGAGTAGCAGAGAGTGGAGTATCTCTCGCTCTCTCTCTTTTCTCTGTTTCGCCTCTTCCCCCACTCCACCCACAGATCTCCATCGTTTCTCCTCCTCCTCCTCCCCACCCTCGGCCGCGCTCCCGCTTCTCCGCGCATCTCTGGGCTGCGCCTCCTGCGAGGGGGCGGGTGAGGGGACCGGAGGAGGCTTTAAAGAACCACGGCCCCCCCGCACCGCCACACACACGATAATTGAATTTATTATTATTGCCGTCTCGCCGACTTGGGGAAGGGGGATCGATCTTCGATAAGGAAGATGGCTGCTGGCTGGCTGCTGGTCTTTAGCCTGACACTTTTCCAGTCCCTGGTGATGAACCACTCCTCGGAGGGACCCTTCCCCTCGGCCACCACGTAAGTCCCGGCAGGATCTGGGGGTCCGGGGCGGGGGCACGGCCGGGGCGGGGGCGCTCCTCGGCTCCAGGGACAGCGACAATACAAAGGGAAATCAAGTTAGACCGGGCGGAAAGTGGCGATCGGGGAAAATTGTAGGTTTTCGGCAGCTTTTGCTTAGAAAAGAGTCAGGGTAGCAGAAGGTCCCGCCGGTGAAGGCCGCCGGCGGGACTTTTGAGGTAAAGGCTCCGCCTGGGAATCCCGCTCCGGAGCGGCTCCCAAATAGACCCCGTCAGGTCATCCTTGCCGAGAAGAAAGTTTCGAGTTACACAGAGTCCGCCCCTTCCTCCCAACAGAGGTTATTCCAGCCTGGATGGAGTTTCAACACTGTTTACAAAAAACCCTGAAAACTTTCGCAATTTTAGTAAAAATCCACGCAGAAGGCGGATTTCGTTGCCTTTCCGCGGCCGGCGTGGGAAGCGGGCAGGCGGGCATGGCTGGGAGTTCCGAGCCCGAGCTCCGGCTCCCTCCTGCCTGGCCGGGCTCCAGCGCACCCGCGGGGGCTCGGGGCTGCTGTGGGTCCGCGGGTGCGCACGCGTGGGTCCCACCGGAGGGGCTCTGCCACGCTTAAAGCCACACAGCTGAGGAACTGTTTTCTTCAGCCTTGGCCTTGCGGATCGTTACTTCTCAGAAATACCTTCTCAAGAGCTGAAGGATGCTCGCGGTGCACCGCAGCTCGGTGCCTTGCCTGGCCCTGAGATAGAAATCTTTAAAGCACTGCAGAATTATTAGCACGAAAGTGTTGCCCAGAGCAGTGCAAAGATCAAATAATAATGATGCAATAAAAGAAAGGCAAAAGGAAGCCAATGCATCATATTGAAGATTCGCCTACAGATAGGAGAAAAAAAAAAAAAAAAAAACAACACGACAAAGCACTATGTGATCGTGCTTTCTTCCTTTTCTTCTCTCTCACCTCATTATTTTTATATTCTTTTTGTTTGGTTGGCTTTTTCAAGCACTTACCTTAGTCCCTGAATCTGGGTTAAAGCTACCAGTAGGTAACTTTTAAGTGGATGACTCACTTTAATACATTTTACATAAGAAAAACAGTGCTAATGGTAGTCTTTCCTTATTGTTTAACACCGGGTAGAATTTATTGGTGTCGTTCATCCTGGGCAGAAGGACGCGTTACAGTAACTACGAGCAATGCATTTTCACCAATTAGTACTGCTGGTTTGTTGTTATAATTGGATTCAGTTCTGAGTATCGGTTCCATTATGAAAGACTTAAAGGGATGCTCGCACTGTTAAATGAAAGGAATACAAAGATAAGTGTAGAATAACCACTTAATATCCTGATATATATAATAAGTTGAAAAAATACAGCCTTTCATTGTAGGGGAAATTACCTTTTAAAATATTCTTGTGTTACAGTTTATAAAGATGCGCCATGTAGAAGCAAGTGTAGCAAAATACAAACCCAGGGCTTTTTAATTCATTGTTTTCTTGTGTTTGAGCTCCTGTATTTACGGTTTTTTGAGCTCTGGTATTTACGGTTTCTCACTGACCTGTTAGGTTATCATACACAACTAATTACAATTTATCTTTTATATGGATTTTTCTGAGTTTAAAAGAGAAAGAAGAATGGAACCCAGTGAAATTAAAAGAATACTATCTAAAAAGAATATGTAGAATTTCAAATAGAAGTCCAGATTGCTTTTTGACATAAGAATATGTGGTATTCTTTTAAAACTGGTTTTGTCTCCCTATCTATTTTTGCTAATTCCCTTCAGAATTTACCTTTATTGACAGTCATTATATTAGATTGAAGACAGTGAAACATAACTTTAACTATACCTATATAAAGTAATTCAGAGTATTATGTTAGTCATCAACATTTCCATGTCCTACACAATCTACTTGCGGTTGGCTCTCTTTTTTTCTCATTGTTATTCCATTGAAATATCATAGAAACAATCTATAGCGACTGTCCATCCTTCATAGTACCGTTTCCCCTTTGAAATGGAACCAAAGTGCAAGCAAGGCTTAGTTTGTTTAGAAGGCAGCACACAACAGGTTGATGCATGGAGAGCTGCTTAGCAAAAAGTAATGATGTAACAGGTGCAGGGGAACATTTTTTCTATTCTTTTTTTAAGACTTGACAGCAGTGTTTCATTTCCTACTAAAAATTACAAATGGGGAAGAACAAAGAGAAGTGACGCAAATGCTCTTAATGTAAAAGATATTATATATTAAGAATATTAAAAATAGGAATAAAAAAACCACGGGAGAGGAGAATAAAGGAAAGAAAGGATATGAATAATTGAAGAACTGGAGGTTTGCTGATATTATGTACTTAGCTACCTGTTTTCTCCCCATTATTTTCAACCTCTTTTTTCTCTTAGTTAAAAAGTTGGTCTGAGGAAGCAGGATTTCCCAGCTGTTGTGTGAAAAATGTGCATATTCAGGGCTATAGAGTATATGATTTCTTCAACAACTCATTTTTGTGCAATCATTTTTCTTGCAGTCATCTGTTTCTTCTGCATTAATAAATATTTTACATGTACTTTTACTAAAACATTCAGAAGTCCCTATGACCAGTACAATAATATACAAGCATGTAGTATTCTTAGCAAGAAATGCTGAACGTTTATGCAATGCCTGTTTGATAGAATCTCAGTATTTTTTTTTTTAATTTTAATTTTAATTCTCTGATAAGGAAAAAAAAACCCTGATATATTTACACAGCAAAATATAGAGAATTTCAGGTGAAGGTTTGTGTTTCATGAAATGGTAGCATTAATTTTTCATTGAAAATCTGATCAGGTGATATTGCATTCCTTGCTTCCAGTGTTGAAATATTTCACTGCAAATAGTGATGACTTTCCTTTAATAAACAATTTAGGTATAGTAGTAATTGTGTCTTGACCTGAGCTATCAGGCTTAGCTGCTGATTGATGCATATTGCATTCCATTTAAATATATTAATTGTGTCATGTATTAGGGATCTGTCTGTTGGTGCAAGATACCATGTTCTTACTTTTAACACAGCAAATCCAAGTCCTTCAATTACACATGCAACACAGCAGATATTTTGCACTTAGATGAGGATATTGTATACAGTACTCCTGGCACTATAACCACACTACTGCTATCACAGTATGCAAAGCACTTCTTTCTTTATAGCCATATATATTCACATCTGTACAGACTTCAGAAAAAAAATTCTATTAAATATACAAGGTTTGTATGTTTCCTGATAATGGTAGCAGAAAACTCCATTTATTTCTGTTTCTCTATATCGCATGAAGACAGACTTGACTTTAAGTATACCTTGTAATTCCTAAGTATCTTTTTGGCACAGCATGTGTTGATATTGTTGCTCGTAGTAATGTACTACATAAAGATACAACTTCTCCTTTCTGATAATAAACCTGTTTGTACTGATTAAAAAAGAAACAAACAAACAAACAAACGAAACATATTTTAATTTTTTTAAACCTACAGATGAAGCCTTTCAAAATCAATGGGACTGTTTCTGTAATTAGTACATAATTGTGGATATATCTTAATGTCTGTTCTTTTTATTCCCCCCCCGCCAAGTTTCCTCTGCCACTCCTTTTCTGTCTTTCCTTTATCTTATAACATTTTTTCCTCCTCAGTCACTTCTTCTGTATGTATGTATTACATTATATATTATATTCAAGACAGATCTGCCACTTAGATAAATTGGTGTAAAACATCGGTGGATAAAAATATAAAAAAGATAAAAATAGTATACATAGAAACGTATATCTATATGTATGCAGACAGGACATTTTTAGAAAAGAAGTTGTGTATTCCCATTTTTTACTTGCATGAATCATCTTTACTGTTTTGGTGTCATTAGGACAACTCAGGGAAGTCTATATGAGTCATATGAATTAGGGCTTTTACAACTGGGACATTCATATTTTTGGCTTCTGCACATGGACCTAACAAGTGTAGGTCCTGCTGAGAATGTGGCTGGGCTTGGTACTCAGCATCACTTTCTGTATGGCACCAGTGACCAAAGGTAGACAGATGACATTTATGATGTTTTCAGCTGTTTCTACTGTCAGACTTAGGGATTTTGACACCTCTCATATGCGTAAAATCCCATTTATAGCTTAAAGTCTGTGATAGAAGTATGTCAGTTTAACTGCTGATGTTAATTAGAAAAGACTACTATATTAATGGATTATAAAATATCAGACTCTTTCTCATTTGAATTTTTTCTTTTCTCAACCTATTTAAAAATATTCTCTATTAGGAAAAAAATAAAGTACTAAAGTGTACCTTCATATCAGTGAATTTGAAAGAGAGCCAAAAAATGTAATCTACTTAGAATCAGGGAAGTGCAATATCACCTCTTAGTGTTTTCTCAGCAGCACATGTCTAAATGCTGAGCATTATGCAAGATGCTTAAACCACTGATATTTTAAAGAGTGTTGCTTCATTCCATTCTTCTAGTGGAAACATACTTAGAATAAGTGTGAAACAGCTTGTTGATTGGTGGTGTTTATTTGGGTGTTTTGGTGGGATTTTTTTGATTGTGTGGTGGGGGGGGTTGTTATTATTATTTTTTTTAATGTCCCTGTACATGTGGTGATGATAAATGCAAGTTATTTGAATTTACAAAACATTTTTCTGTTTTACATATTTTATGATATAAATTATGAATGGACAATTTTTTTATTTGTTTCCCTCCTGGGTATTTATGCTGAAGCCTCAGAATTTACAAATTCTACAGATTTACATTTTATTGAGTATGAAAATTCAGCTGAAATCATCAAAATAGATACTAATCATAAAAGATGAAATTTCATTGAAATAAATCAGCATTATAGTGGTTCTTGCCATCTTTCATTTTGCAGTGATGCTATTTTCAGAACTGCATTGCTCATACCCTGCAAAATGACTTTATCCAAGAATTCAGCTGCTAGAAAGAGAGCTGGAGCTTGGCAGCACATTAGCCTGAAATGTATTCATTGTTAAATTGAAGGCCTGTTGTAGAGATCTTAAAAATATTTATCTAGCAGAGTATTTGAAATTGATGGAAGCATGGTCAAATTCTTTCTGCTTTAATGTTTTGTAACAAAGGAACAACCCAGACTCTAGCTGCCCACTGGTAACTGACATGTTTGTGCCTTGATCCTTTCTTGCCTTCTTCGAGAATCCCGTATCCAAGGTAGTATCTTCTAGACCAATGTTTGACTTAAACATCTGTACGATAGGGATTGCAGTTTAGAAGCATTTTAGTAGAGAAGAATGACTCATTCTCTCTGTTGCTGACCATAGCTGAAGTAGAATTGAGCCCCAGACTGTTTTGTACTTCTTTGCAGCAGTACCCGGGCTTTTGATTCCCTATGCTTAAGCTGCATGTTGTGTTTAGAGTGCTTATAAACACCTTTGTGACAAAAGGTTATATTTTTGATGGCAGAAAATGTTGTTTTCTAGTGCCTTGTTAACAAATTTCCTTGAATAGAAGAAAAGATTTACCAGAAAACAACACTGGAATAAAATTACTGGACCATAGCTACAATTTGGTAAAGCCAGATGCTATAATTAATTTTTGTCTTTTAAAAATGCCGAATCAGACTTCTTGATATAAAGAATGACATCTCAGTGTCCTCAGTGTTCTGGTAAAGAAAAACATAGCTAGCACCTTGAAAATGCACAGAAAATAAGAAGTACAAAACAATAATTGCATTTGTGTCCCCAGCCCTGGGCAGTGCATGTGTGTTCTGTCTTAGATCACTCTTAGCCCATTCCTGCATCAGCTTTTTCATTCCCCCTACAGCAGCTGCAGGACAGGTATCAATGTATACTTAAATGATTTGCATTTGAAATTACAGCTCTGATTTATCTGTCTTACTGGATCTATTAAAGAGCCTGATCCCACTCAACTTTCCTCAAATATGCATAGGGCAATGCTCTGTTCTGTAGGTTCAGACCAAGAGCCAAATTTTGCATCAGTTGTGCCATTGCCTACTGTAGCAAATTGGTCATTGCTGTTAGGGGGAGTTATGATTCTTCTTGCCCTCCTGATTTCCAATAGTAAAAGAGAACTGGATTCAATATTGTTTGCAGAATATGACTTTTATGTTACACGGTACTGTGGAATGCACGCAGCAGTGCTGCAGGAGTGGCTCACCTTTAAGTTGGAAATATATAACACTGATAGTGAAATTACTGTCAACTGCACTTCTACTTCAGTAATGTTCATGGATTGTATATTCTCAATTTAGGGCCAGACTCTGCTGCTTATACCCTGGAATGAATAAAGTTCCATTGATACTCTCAGAAGAATCTGTGCAAGAGTGAAGATTTTCAAAATACACTTCAGCACTTTTTAATAACTAAAATTAATGGCATGTGCCTGCAGCTATTCAGCTGAAGAGGGATTTTTCTTTTCCTTCTCCACTGCTTTCCAAACTATTTTTTGACCTACTCTGCTTCTAAGCAAACTCAGTGTTTCACATGTTCCCTCCTTTCATCCTTCCTTCCAGACTTAGTAAGTTTTCAGGGTGAAACGTAAGATAGACTCTCTCTTTCACAGCCACCCTGTGACAAGAATATGGCTCACTGTTTGTGAATGTTACACTAATGATGGTAGGGATAGGACCATGGTTTTTGCTTATGTTCCTCCTTACAAGACCTTTCTCTGCATGCCAACAGCAAACTGATGACAAAGAGTGAATTTCTGTTCCTTGTATAGTTTTTCCTATTTATTTACAAAGTTTCTAACAAGTTTATGAAAATGATTGACATTATTTTGCATCAACAAATCAGCAAGCTTTTGCAGATAATTACAGTAATTCAAAATCAGTCTTTTTTTTAAATCTGAGGCAGGCCTGAAATAACCATGGAAAGTGAATGTGAAGTTGTAATATTGCTGACTATTACAAAAAGTGATTTATTTGATTTTCACCCTCCTTAAATTACATTCTCAATCCCTCTCATTTTAGGGTTGGATAGGGTAACTATAGTCTGATTTTGTAACAGATATTCTACATAGTGATTTAAAAATTTTTCTTTTTTGAATTTTCCTTTGTTTCTCCAGGACCATGAATATTCAGCCAGAAATGCAGAAATAAGATTAAAAAAAAAAAAAAAATGTCTTATGGACCATATGAACTAAGAATCATTTTTGCACAGCCTTTATTAGATGTGACATGGATGTAGTGTAACATTGGATTAGTGGTCCTTTTTTCAGCATAAAATGCTTCAGTTCAAATCTGTGAGCAAAGTCTCTCAAATTTATTCATTATAATAAAATCTTATTCACTTTTGACATGATTTGAGAAGTAAATAAGAACACAAAGGAGTTGCTGAGTCCACAGTCTAGTTTTTGTAGGAATCAGGTGATAAATTTTGTTAATTTTTATTTAAAAGAGAAAAGCTAGACTTGATTCATCCAAACAGTATTTGAACTGAAGTGCTCCTATTGTCCCTGTTGAGGTTCCCACCAGACTGGTCTAGAAGCTTAAAATGTTCCCCAGTGATATCTCTCCTGCCCTTATCTTTACTGGGATTTTTATTATATTGTGATAGCGTGGAATAAATATTCTTTCAGGTAGGCATAAAAATAAAATTACAAAAGTTCTGTGGCTAAGGGTGGTGCCAGTTCTAAAATGTAAATCAAGTCATGCCACTTTTCTCAATTGTCATTACTAATACCATGTTGTGTTTTTCTTTATACACTAAGGTGGTCTTAAAGAAGTAAAAGGGAAGTTTTGTTCATTCTTGAAATGAGCAGAAATTTGCCACACTAGGTATATGTTGACTCTTGATCAGAAATTCAGACCTTTTCTATAGGAGGGAACTGAGTCACAGGAGCTGTTCTGTCGAAGATTATTGAAGTCTGGAATGGATGAATTGTGTTATCAACACTGCAGGAAGGAGAGGAGTAATGAAAAAGAGATGACAGGAAGTGTGAATTACAAAGTTGCGGTTCTTACTATTCCTTCCCTTGACTCTTACAGGTCAGTCCTGCACACATAGATCCAATGTCCCATGAGACCAGTCAAAGTGTGGAGGGTTAAGTACAACAGTCCACTAAAAGGCAAATTTTAGTTAATAATGTTCTGATGTGGACTAGAGGTGATAAAAATGGTTTATTTTGTAAATGGGTAAATGAAGCCCCACAGTAATCATTTTCCCCCAGTGTGGATTGGGGTAGTCTATTTGTTAGAAGTCTTGTGGATCCTAAATGCAACCCTATACTGGGAGTCAATGCTCTTTATTTGGGGAATGCTCTGCCCTTAAAACTATGTTTTATGAGTTTATTCCAGAAATGTTGTGGCTTCTCATGCAGATGTTAATGCAGAAGTTCCTTTTTTTTGCAGTGTATGGCAGTTTTCTTGCAATTTATTTAAGTAGAATAAAATATAATACATAATAATATACTATTCATTGGTAAGTAGAATAATTTCTGCAGATATTATTGAACATCCATTTTTTCTGTTAGCCTCACTTGTAATTTTATTATTTTTGTGTATGGGTGTAAAAAGTACTTTAGATTTTTTTTGAAGACAGGTCAAAGTGAAGAATAATTCATGTAGAGACAGAAACTAAGTGTAGTGAGCAATGAACCTTCTTGCACCATCATCATCTGTGGAAAGTATCCTGCATTACGTTGATTAGCTCTGTGTGTGTTTCATAATGCAGGAAGTATTTCAGTATTTCTTGATCTGAGCCTTTTCTCAGAAATTAATTCAGTGGCACCAGTTTTGGAAAAAAAAAAAAGAAAAAAGAAAAAGGAAAAAAAAAAAGAAAAAAAAAAGAAAAAAAACCCCAAAAAAATAGAGAGGCAGTAGACTCTGTAATTTACTTTTATTTAATCACAAATATTCTTATTTTGTTTTCTATGATGTACATCCAGAATTGTGTGTACCATTGCTGAGCTTTTTATCATTAAATGCCTCTCTTTATTGTTATCTGCCTTGCTTTAACTACCTTGCCTTATTTCTCAAGTTTTTTACCTAGTTTTCTATATTAATTTCTCTCATTAAAGTAGGAAACTTCAGTGTCTTACCATTTAGTCAGGCAAGGGTTTATTGTCAAGATTAATTTGTTAGCTAATGCCTCTAAAGCCTTCTGTAGTTGAAAAGTGTTGTTAAGCTGTTAAACCTAATTTATTAAGATGTGTGTTTGCTATATTCCCACTTTGCCTCAGAAACTTGCATGACCAAATCTTTCCTAGATGGATGATACCTCTGGTTTACCTGGTTCTCAAAGTGGTTTCTTAATAGAATCTTTTTAGAAAAGGTACCATTATATCTGCTTCTTTTGGTAACTTGTGATCTGGGGATCTGGAAGAAATTAATCCCCACAATCTGTACTTCTTGGATGTACACAGATTGCAAAACATAAGTTTAACAGCATTTTTAGAAACTAACAGGAGTCAGCAAAAATCTGCAGACAGTATCATGAAGAGAAGCCAGTATGTGACTCATGCCTACGCCACACACTCGTTGCACTCCTTTGCCAGTCGTGCCAATTCCTTTTCCACTGTGGAAAGCACTGGGAGCTGTGGATCTGGGGACCTTCTGAAATTTGTACTTTGAATATTTTGTACTTGAAAAAGAGACAATGGTTAGATAGAAAACTAGCCAAGGGCTCATGACACGAGTTCATTAACATGATCTGTTGCTTCTTTTGCAGCACAGGTTACTGCTGGTTTTATTCCATTTCTAAAATGGGAATGACACCCAAATTGTCATCCTGCTTGAATCAATGTGTTTAATAATGCAAGGTGTCCTGTTTCTATAAGAAAGATGGTAAGAAAAGTACATATTTTTTTCTGTTTACAGACTAGTAGCATGCCTATGACGATCACCAGCAATCGCTAATTACCTGACAATCACCAAGACTCTTCAGATTTCAAGCAAGATTAACATAGTTTTCATAGCAATTATTTTTGTTTGCTACAGACACTAGCAATAGAAGTGTAGCCCCTTTATTATTCTTTTTTGTTGTTGTTGTTATTTGTCAAGGCACTTTTTTCCTTAGCATCTTCTTGATTAAATTTTTTATCTGCTGTGAACATATTTTAGATTATGTGGTAGATATATAAGCTGGGAGAGAATCACTAATATGTGCAGGAACATGTCTTAAGGAGATTTCGGCATAATATACACACGGGGAAAAGGTTTGTGGTAATTGAAGGCAGAATGTGGTCTCTTTTGACTGATTAGAAATACATGAGGGATTTGTGCATGACTAAGAGTATGTCTAGGATACACTCTAAATGTCTTTGGAAATGGTCGGGTGCCCAATTTCATCCTTCTTTGCACCAGTGTAATTTCAGCATAATGAATATCAGTCCTGTATCATTTAAATCCTGAGTGCAAAGATGAATCCACATAAAATAATTTCTGATTAAACACATACAGGTTTCATTGCAACAGAATGAGTCATCACTGTCAAGGCCTGATTGTGAAAATTACATAAAATAAAATGTAATACATGATTATATTAGGCTTTGAAGAGGGGAATTGTGAGATATCTCAAGGAAACCATGTGTGATATCAGATGTGGTCATTTGTCTTCCTTTTAAATTATAAGCTCTGACACCACTTCATTGTCTGTGCCCCACTGAGCAACTGTCCATGTAAGAAAGAAGTTTTTAATGTGCTGGAAGGCACTGAAAAATGTTCCCCCAGATTAGGAACAAACACGATTTTATTACCTAAAATTGTGGAATTGTAAGGAAGAAACACTTTCCTTTTCAAGGTACAGCAATATCTAGTAGTGTGGCGGCTAACTCTAAGTGGCTTTCACGAATGTACGTTTTTGTAGTTTTATTTTTGCTTTTAGTTTTTTTCTTCTTAAGCAATTAGTTCTAGACCTTAATTTGGAAGGGTAGAAATTATAGAAGTAATTTAATTTAACCCCTCATTATGCACAACCAAGTAATTCATTAATCTTTTGGGTATGAAGTCTTGATTTTTCTGGTAATCAGCAAGAAATTTACAGACAAACTTTATATTTGTTTTCAGTGAAGCTGGATTTACTCTGAGAGATTATATTGATGCTTTATGGGGACATAAGGTAAAATTCTGATATGATAGCTGCTTTGCTAATAGAAGCAAAAGCCAGTGTCTTTACTCATCTTATATATATATGTTCCTTGTACAGATACACTCTCCCAGTCTGCAAAATTAGGATTGAAAACACCCATCACTTCCTTGCATGGATGGTGAGAGTTTCAGTTAACAAATGACCATACAGAATTTTGCAGTGGATGTATGGAACAATAATTTGCTTGCAGGTACTTTGTTGATAGCATTTTTTCCTTTCATAACTCCATTTATTGATAGAAAAAAAGTACTTTTATGGCCTGTGAGGTAGTCTTGCACAAACTAGACTAGTAGTCATGCTCAGTTGTTCTTGTAGGTATCCATGCTTCTACAAACACTTTATGTATTCATTAGTGATGCTTTCCACATTGCAAATAGAAGTTAAACATTGATGATCAAAACTTTTGTTCCACACATCTCATTAACTGGGGGTCTATTTCTTTTTGGTGAATAGTATTCTACTCAACAATTGTCCCATTACTCTCTGTGGGAATAATGTGTTTCTAGAATAAAGTGATGATCAATGTTTTAAAAAATCTTTTAGAAAAACTTTTCAAAAAAGTAAAAAGTAAGTTATGCTATTTTAAAGCTTAAACCCTTGAAAACTAGGAATAGCAAGATAAGAAACTGCCTTACGCCTTAAATTGTTTTCCTTATAATATCTTCATTGTGATCCTGTCTTCAGTTACAAAACCAAAATTTTTTTCTGCTGGAAACACCTTTCATTGAGAATGTTACTCAAAATGCAACCCCACTCTAGGAGTGGTGTATTTTGTAGATAATACTGGCAAGGATGAAAATGAGATACTTTGTCTCTAGCAATGTAAAACTAGTATTAGTTGCCATTACATGGAGAGTGTGTAAAAGCATCTGCCTTTGGGGATTAAAAGTAATTTATTAGCCAAAGCTATTCTCTGAACCCAAAAGCTATGATAAAGATATCCTATTCAAAGACGTGTTTTGAGATGTTTGGATTTTTTTATCGCTAGGATCTCGTTTCACTGCAGAAAGACTGATCACTGGTTGATGCCATGTTTTTTATGCTGTGCGACTTCAATAATTAGTACTACAGTCTCTCTGTGGGCAGGAATTATTTTCTAGCTGGGATTTTTCCTGAAAATTAACAAATTAACAGGAAATATCAGCAATATACCAGAGAAGTACTGACTGTTCTAGTTACCCACATGGTTGAAAAAAATCAAGCTTCTTGTGTGTCTATCTCCACATTTAATTGTGTGGTGATTTGTAAGCAACCATAACCAAATTTAAGAGATTTCAATACTTTACATTTTAGATTTCTGGTGTACCAGATCCAAATTCCCTACACTGATACTTAGGGATGTGTATTTGGATCAAAATTTCTCAAGGCTTTCTTAATGGCCAAAAAGGTAACCTGCACACCAGGATCATATGCAATATCACTCAAAGACTGCATAAAATAAAGAAGTTCTTCATTTCTTATAATGAAAGTTTCCTACAATGTCTGCAAAGTAATAAATTAAATAATTTTTTACTTTAAAAAACCAAAATCCAAAGAGAAAAACCCAACAAAAAACCCCACAAAACTTGCAGTATTTTAGATGTGTTTTACTCCAAAGTTCTTAAACAAATATTTGGTAGGCAAATCTAGGCTGCATGAGGTACACAGTTTTGTTTGTTGCTGTGAAATAGAGCTTTAATTCAACAGTAATTTAGATCGATTCAGTTTGTGGTTTGTTACTATGTGATTTGACACAGACACACACTCTCCATGCAACATTTCTTTCACCTGGGAAAATTGGATAATGAACTAATGAAGGTTTTCTTGGCTGATAATGCTGTCTGTTTTCAGAGCGCAGCAATTACACAATCTTTTAGCACTCAATGTCTATCTAAACAAAATCAATGCAAAAATAAGGGCTATTTACAGCGAAGTGTCATTATTTTATAATGTTTGGGTAGTTCTCTGAGAGTCTGAAATGATATTGAAATGATACAGTAAAAAAAAAAATCTGAGGAGCTTTAAAGCCAGCAGTCTAATGGCCACCTGATTTTTCTATCAGCTCAAATAATTCATCACTACTTGTCTGCCTCCATACAAATGTAATGTTTATCATTGCTACTTACCTTTTCTTTTTAGAAAAGCTCAATTCTATACATCTCAAAACTAGACTTGATTTGAATTTACATGGTTTCAAAGTTGTAAGTTGAGACTGGATTGAAGCTTCCAAACCATTTATTTACAATAATACAGGAGTTTTGCGGTCTGTTGTTTTTTTTTTTTTTTATTCTTTCCCAGTTTTCTCCTTCATCAGTGAATTCTTCAAAAGGGCATGGCAAATTGCTTGGACAATTTTTTGTAATATACTGTGTAAGTGCTGATTTTTGCTATTACATATCAAAGCAGAATAAAGCTGAATTCTTATTGCCATTAAAATTATGGTAAAGATGAAGGCATATTCAGGCTATCAGCTACTTCACTTTAGCCTGCAAATTAAGGTAAAGAAAATTCAGATTAAATATACAAAATGCCTTGATATTACAACTAAGTATCTCGTGGGTCCATTCTCTAAAAGCTGTCATGGTGCTTTTGAAATGTTAAGCTTCTAAATTTGTGCTGAAGAGAAATCTGAAAGAGCAAAAGCTCTCTTCTGTATTACTTTGGAGCTGGACAGTACTTTTTCCATTTCCCAACTTTTTTATTTTCAACTGTTATATTTTTAAAAAGGAAAAAAAAGCCAAAAACCTTGCCATTTTTTAGTTCACTTAAAAGGTACGAACCGGGTTAAACCATTAAAACATATAACCACATTACCACAGTACAAGTATGGAATGGTGTCATAATATGAGATGAAATAAAATATTCTACTATAGGCTTTCTTTTTTTTTGATCAAGTACTGAATTAGCTACTTGATCTAAAGAAATTGCTACTAAATTACTCTGATAAAACATATTCCCTGGAAACATTTCAGGTCAGTTTGGACAGGGCTCTGTGCAACCTGATCTAGTTAAAGATGTCCCTGCCCATTGCAGGGAATTGGACTAGATGACCTTTAAAAGTTCCTTATGACCCAAACTGTTCTATGATTCTATCTGTTTTTACAGTATTTCTGAATTCTTCTTTTAGTAGAATATCTGTGAATTGTTTTAAAGGCTTCTAGATGTTATCTTTTTTGCCAATCTACTCCAGAGAAGCATGGTGATGTTGACTAGCTTTCACTTCTGTCTTAGGTAATACCTTTTAATGATATTAAGTTTGACCTTTTCTGTTCTCATGCAGCGGAAAAAAATAATGCTAAATCTCCATGGAAATGGTCTGTAATCCCTGTTTTCTGAGTGGTGGTAAAAGAATTTCAAAAATTCATAGAAATAGAATATAATCTGTTGCATCATTTTTTATATCTGTGATGCATTTCTGGATCTGTTTTCTAATATGGCTGAATCTGTTGTGTACAATTCAGTCTGACCTATGTGAACGAAGTATGTCAGGCTAGGTCTGACATAGGTCTGAGTTTTCCTGTGTACACATCTCAAACAGCAGCACTGCATGCATCATGGAAGTGTATCTCTGTTCTTATGAACACAATGCTTGAAATCTCCAAACAAGGAACAGTTCCCGTATCACTACAGATTCTTTGTGACGGAAACTTATCAGAAGGAGGCAGAGATCCTTAGACAGAAGGTTTGTCAGGGAAACAGCATCCTTAGTAATGATAAAGCAATATATTTTATGTCTCCTAAGGGTTTTCCCTAATAATACCTGTAGGGGAATAAGTAATGGCAGGGGTAACGTTATGTATACTAATGTGTGTGCACCTCTAAGATGATGCAGACAGTCACATCTTTCTATATTTTTTTCTCCTATGTGTTCATTGTAGTTATCAATATAGGAGAGACATGGCTTAGTACCCAGGAGAATGGTATAATATCTGTCATAGATGACACCATTAGTGACAGGAAGGACAGAGTGGTAGTTTGCCCAATATTTACTACAGTGCTCTTAGTGCTTTGTAAATGGATGTTGTCACCATTTAGGACTTCATAAAACTTAATAAATCTCTCTCTTAGCATTCTTATCCTGCAGTTGTCTTTGCATGTGAATATTTCTGAACAGTGAAGCTGTGCGACAGGTAGGAAAATAATATTTGTAGGACTGGGCACAGCTAATTTATTAAAGGAGATACATTATTTTTTACAGTACATCTAGTATGGACCTGTTTTGTCTTCAGACTATGATCAGTGGAAGAGACTTAAATTTCTGTATCTCAGCTTCAGTGAATTGTTTACAGCTATTCAGGCTCGAGTTGTATGTATGACTACATTGAGATCCATTGGTTTGGGTGGGAGTAGCATGTGACATGTAATTGTTGATACATGTTTTGCTGTATTTCTCTGTGCTGGCAATGTTATTGAGACTATACAGCAGTATTATACTTTCCCATTATGAAGTGTGGGATAGCTAGTAGGATATTCTTAACTACAGAATTACAAAAGGTTGAATGTTAATCTACACGACATCCAAAGAAAGCACAAAGGAAAGCTTTTCAAAAATAAAGACTGTACTTTAAACCTAAATTTATAAAGTCCTTTATAAGCAGCTAGTGACTGTGTGACCTTAGGTATATGGCATGGTTATCTCTGCCTCTGCTAATTGGTCTGTGCCACACATCATTGCCACTCTGCACCATGCCAGGCAAAACCCCTTGCTCTGAATCTGACTTCCGCCAAGTACTGAATCATTTAATCCTCTGTCTTTTAAACTATGGGAGAAATGCATGGATGAAGATGGCAAAACTCATGTTGACGCCAGAAAAACCATAATTTTACCCTGTACAGTTTGAAATTATTCCTGTGACAGTAAGGTACACAGAACTACTGTATGTCTGTGTGGATCACACACAGATTTCCTCTGCGAGCCTTTAGCTCTTTATTGAGCTGAATGTAAGTTCATTATCTTCCATGTCTTTTTATATTCATTTGCCTCTTGCCTCTGTGTAATTAAAGTTAATATCTATGTAAACATTAGTTATGTACACTCAGCAGATAAGTGTAACTACTGACTAGTGGTTAAAACTAGCTGATGGGCAAATAATTAGGGTTACTTTTGAAAAAGATTCAGAGGTATTTTGCAGTTGCTGCCTATGCTGTGTGTCGAAACTGAAACATCCACATTTATAAGTATTTAACATCTTTCATGAGGACCAAGCATTTTCTCTCACTCATACTCATTAATTTTTAACAAATAAATATGGATTTCATCTACTATTGATGGGGGAAAAAAAGGCTTTTCAGTTTGTTTTCTGAGAAAATAATAGTTACTGAAGCATAAATTAAGCTTGGCCAGCAATAGATACAGTTTGTTGAACACTAGGGAATACTTAAAGGCCATTTGGTTTCCTTTTCCCCCAAAAAAAAATGCAGGCTGAATCAGATATTGTGTAACAGGCTACCTGGATTGTTATGAGTCAGGGAAGGTGGAGTGACATTTGGTTTCTTTGTTTAGGATTTATGTAGGTTTTAGAAAGGGATATATGTGTAAAAATAGCATGATTTTCTCTACTTCCCAGCAGTGCTATTTCTTTATCCCTAATCTGTATAAACCCAAATATTTCTGTTTACTGGGAGATCAGAAATTTGAAAGAAGTGGTGCATCTCAGGTGGGAGGAAGGTAGCATCCACCTGTTGAAAGCAAGTTCCTGCTACAGCTAGAAGGATGCCCTTCCATTTGAAATTCAGTACTGTTTCTCTGTTAAAACCAAGAAAGGGATTTGAAGTCTTTGCAATAGGATTGTTTCATTAATTGGTTAGTATTTAAGGAAACCTACATGATTTTTCTTCTGTTATGTTCACGTATGTACCTGTGATTCATCAATTTAGAAAGAAGTGCTGTCAGATTAGCAGAGGAAGAGCGACCTGGATTCAGACAGATGCCAGTCAAAGCTGGAAAGCCCATTTCCAGTGACATTGCAGGGATGGCTACTCGCTGGAGTTCGCTTTGGAGTGCAAATGTGGCTGCAGAGGCCTCAGGCTTTTGGCTAAGGAGCATCAGGAAAGGGATCCACCTGAGGAGCCCAGGTTTGACACAGTTGGATTGCATCCAGCTTGGAGTATTACTGTGCCTTCCTGTAGAAGCTGGAGCTGCTGATAACTAATGAGGTCTGTACCATGTTCAGAGTGCTTGCTGACAGCACGTCACAGAGCAGCAGCGTAATATAAATAATAATATTTTACTGTGTTTTCTTTATTGCTCTTTGTTGCTTATATTTTTAGCTGCTTGCTGCAAGAGATGGGCCTCTGGATTGCTTGCTCTGGTGCACACACTTTCTTTTTCGCTGGCTGTATCTCTCTGTCTCTTGACAGGTGTAAGGAGGATCCTAAATATAGAAGCCACCCGTCAGTTGGCTTCAGCAATCAGCAAGCACTGATTTAGTATTTCTCTTAACCAGCTAAGCTCCAGAAGGGTGTCTCTTTTAAACTTTTATCAATTTATTCCACTTCAAGCTTTCTTCAAAATTGTTAACAGACCAGGTTATCCTACAGCATGAAGAATACTATTAATAGGCATGTTTCAGAAATTATGGTTGTCAAGAATGGCTTTTGCAATGGAAAGGAGAAAAAATGGTTTTTAAAGAACTCCCTTGTTTTAGTAGTTTAGTTAATGATGCAGTATCTCATTGGGGAAAACAGTGAGACCAGGTGTAAGTACAGTCTCCAGTTTTTAGATGAGCACACTTTCAGACATAAGTAGTTGCACACTTTCCTATGAGTTTTTCCTTATAAGAAGAAACGTTAATGCAAATATACTGTTTAACTGGGATTTACTTTGCTATACACAGAAATCTGGCATGTGGTGAGAAATGGAGGTGTCCTGGTACTGCATACTTATAGTGCTCAATAAAATTATTTTTAACACAGAGTAATATTTTTTTTCATGTTCATTTCTTTATTCTGCAGTTAAGGTCACCACAAAAGTACTGATTCTTAAAAATTAATTGACCATGTTTAATAGATTACCACTGCAAAAAGTTCTAATTAGAATATTTGGGGGAAAAAAGATCTGAAACACTGCTTTAAAGACAACTTAAACATTTTTTGTTAGTTTGTAGGCAGGCATCTCAAAGTCTTTCTCTTCCTTGTGACCAGTTTTCATTAATATTCATAGAAATTTTTCACAGCCTACACAGAAGAGGAGATACTAAAATTCAGTATCTAATTGTGACAAGTGAGTTGCATGTGATGGAGACCCTTTTTGACACTGATGTGCTTTGATTTTTTATGTTTTATGACTGTGATACACTTCTATTATTCAAACACAATTCTAATATTCTAGTGTATTAAACATTGTGTTAAACATGGACACAAGAGAAGTCAGTGCCTTTATGTAGCTCAGAAAGGCAGTAGTACTTTTTTTGTGGTCGTTGTAGTGGTTACATGTGGTCTATCTGGTTGTGAAAAATTCTGTAGCAAAATATAGCATGTGTTTGTTATGCTTATGTAAGGTTTTATTTTTGGCAGCCAGTGCTCCCTATACCCAGCCATGAGAAACAACCTGTTTCTCTATTTTTTTTTTTTTTTTACCGTTCTATAAATCGGTATAATTTATTGGAAGCTTCTGCCATGTCTGGGACATCTGCTTTGGTGGTTGGTGGAGCGTGATTCAAACCCCAGAAAGAAGTAAGAGGGCTGCTAGGTGAAATAGCAAGATTGGCCCTGAGAAAAGGAAAAATTATTTAAGATAGAAGATGTTTCTAATAAAAGGATGCTTTTGCAGATTTGGCACAAGAGATTCTGGGATAAGTCTAACTGTCTTAATACAAATAGTCTCAAGCTTTATACCTGAAAATCCAGCCTGCATCTAATGTGCCTTCTGAGTGGAAGCTCTTTTACATTTCACAGATCAGAATTTGAACCCACTGAAGACTCGTAGTTTTGTTTATGAGCTTGAGTATTTGCATTCAAGAAAAACTGATTATTCTTCACTGTGAACTCATGTAATCTGACTGTGACTTCTCAAAGGAGCAAACCAGATCTTCCATAAGCTGATAATGCAGCTTCCAGAGCTGTTACAGTTCTAGCTGTAACCAGCAGTTACATGTGTAGGCAAAAATATCTTTGCTGTGGTATGAGCCACCAGGTTGGAAGGCAGAACTGCTTCTTTAAAAATCCTTGTGCGTCTAATACCTAGAAGTATATTCTCTCCTCAGGCTTCCAAATTCATTTTTCACTGTAGGGCAATGTTCTTTTTAGCTTCCTAGAGACCTGGCTAGATTTTTTCTGCCTTTGGCACATAATTTACTGAAAACAGTGAGACGAACTTTTCTGCTGAATTTTATCTTACCAGCCTGGTGTTTACTTGACAGAAAAGGTGGTAGTCTCCTCTCATGAGCATTGTCACAACATACAGGAGTGGTGTTATGGCTGTATGTCTACATTGTTCTTCTTTGCCCTTTATCCAGGGCAGAATCCACATACTCTACTTTCACCTTTGTGTTTTCATATTCTAGATACATTTTCTAAATAGAACAAAAAATTGAATTGAATGGTTTTTCATTAACCCCCCAAGAACATTAAATCAAGTCCATATCAGAATTATATGAAAATATTTCCATTTTGTGTCATATATCATAAAAAGAAAAAAATAGTGTTTGTTCAGGAAAACAGTTCCTAGTAAAAGATAAGGAAAAAAACCAAAAACATTTAATTTGTGAGAGTTAGGAAACTATCTTTCTAATAAGAAAAACATTTTATCTATATTTCTTTCTTTCTTTCTTTCTTTCTTTCTTTCGATACTTCTTTCTTTCTTTTGATATTTCTATCCTTTTATCTATTTATTGGGTTGAAGTTGGGGATAAGAAACAGTGCCTATAACTGGATTAAGGATCTAAGAGGGTTACAAAGAGGATGTAAGGGTACTTTGTGAGCAGAATGACTAAGATTGTTAATAAAAATAGACCAACTGGTCATGTTACACGCTTGGTAATTGTGCTTGAAGTGCAAATACATGGAACGAAAAGAATCACTGGCGTTCTGTAGCATTAGGTAGAGATGGTTTGCAGTACTGATAGTGGCACAAATGTATGTTTGTCCAAATAAAGGGAGGAGGAACTCTAGAAACAGAGTGGATAATCTGTTAAGCTGAGTTAGTTTCTGAAGTGACACTCACTTTTGTATATCCACATTTTGTGTACAAGGAAGGTTTTCTCCACTTTTCTATGCTGGTCATTAGAACCTGGCCAGAGCAGTTGGGGGTATTATGCACAAGCCTCAGGCTTTTTCAGACAGCAGAGTTAGAGATTGGAAGTATAAATCTTGACAAAAGCACAGTCAGTTATGATTTTCCCACAGAGAGAAGGAGCCCTTCACTGCTTTCAAAACAGACCTGTGACTAACAGCTAGCTGAATAAATAATGGAGATCTTGTATCTTACGTGATACATATGAATTATCCTCCCAAGCTGCATGGCAGTTCCTTAAGCAAACAAAGTGTTTGCTTTTTAAAAGGCTAGATAGTTTTTAAAAGGTTTGCTCTACTCTCATTTAATAGTACTTGTATTACTAGAATTTACATTTAAGCAATTTCACACCTTCCAACTGGGGGAACATCAAGTATTTTAATTGTTAGCATGAAAGTAATATACGTCCTCATTGCTGAATTCTAGTCACTGGTTTTAAAAGTAGTGGTGAACAAAATCATCCTCTTGTGAAGCACCATATTTCTAGTGCAGCAGTATTTTGGGTTTGTATCCCATAAAATAGAACTCTTCATGGCAAGAGTTCCATGGAAGAGGCCAAATTCAGCACTGCCAAAGTAAAAGGTTCAGAAAACAGATGGGCAGGATGGCGGTTTTAAGAAGCAAGGACGAACTGTGATCCTCCTGTCTGAGTGCAAACCTACGCTGTGGCAATTACATAGTATCATTTTTTCTGTAATTTCTGGTTTAGGATTTACAGGCTCTCAGAACCTATAGGTCAGACATATGCCTCCCATTTTCCTTTCCTTCAGGAAAAAAAGAATTTTTTAAAACTCATGTTTCTAAATGTTTTTCTTTGTGTTGAAGATTGAGACTAGTTTAGCTGTTAGGAATACTACTCTTTGATGAAAAAACCCACCCTAGGTCTCTTCTGGCACTTCCCTTTGTTCTTTTTTGTAAAGCTATTGTTCATACACAAAACTTTTTCCATTCCAGGCTAAAACTCAGATACCTCTCCTAAAAAAATGAAAGAGTTGTTACTTCAAGAAAACAGGTCTTACAAATTGAAATTATAATCTCTATTAAGAGAAAGCAGCAAACAACTGTGTTCATATAATGTAATTATGTGTTCTTTTTAAAAGTAATTTATAGATCCAGAGCCTTGAGTATTTAACTGCAAATTTATTTAGAACATTTGGCTCAATCCTATGAATGTGATGTACAGTGCACAGCATTTTTCACCAGAAGATGGCCAGAGGGTAGGTTCTACCCAATCAGGGACTTTGGTCAGAGTCCCTGACTGTGGCAAAGAGTGGCTGGCTACAGCTTTGCCACCCTGCTCTCAGGTGCTGGAGAGCCAGTGCTGATCCAACAGCTGTACCAGTGTGTTGGTGGTATGGAAGGCATAGGTTGCAAAAGGCAGAACAAGTCTGGTATAGGTTCATAGCTTTCTCCTGTGAGTCTACATTCATAAAGGCCAGGAGATCTCGAATGCAGTGTGAGCTATACTCTCCCCAGCAAAACATTACAGGAAGAACTTTTCAAGCAAACCTTTCAAAAACTGTCCAGATAAGCCTTTTTCAGGGAAAGACTTAACTAGAAATGCAGGCATCAGTTGTAATTGACACCTGTGTGCCTCTGTCCTAGGGAAACTACTCAAGGCAGTGTATGATGTTAAACTGAAGTGTCAACATCAGCACAGCTGTAAACACATCAGTTATAGACACAAATGCAGAACAACTGAAATATATGAGTATAAACTGTCTGGGCCCTGCTTCCATCAGGGAGAGGAAATCGAGATCCACACAGTACTTTTTGTCCTTACCAGACACACACCTTAAACCATTGATAGCCTTTATACTTACTGCCTTATTTGCAAACTTCTCTGACCACAACCACC
Source organism: Corvus hawaiiensis (assembly GCF_020740725.1). NCBI lineage: Eukaryota > Metazoa > Chordata > Aves > Passeriformes > Corvidae > Corvus > Corvus hawaiiensis. Next base: position 70,385,297 of record NC_063216.1, on the reverse strand, counting down.
CCTTTTCCAGTTCAAGAATTAATCCCTTGGTGGCTGAAGCACCTGAGTGGCAAATCCTCAAGTAGCATGATCCTCTTAAGAGACAAGTACATATGCCAGAGTTGTGGCTCTGCAGAGTGCTTAGTGAGGCACTTACAGACACTCTCACCTGTGGGTCGTCTAAACACATACTGTTTTTTACATGCCTTGTAACTGTAGGGATAGGATGGGGAGGATTAAAGGGACGCTTCCTAGGAGAGTTGCCACCTGGCAGTGCAACAGCTTAAGCATCCCAAGTTTGCAATTAGTGTTCATGAGGAGAGATTTGTAAGACCTTATGAATCAATTGTGCTCAAACTAATCTTGGGTTGCTTTATTAACAAATTTAATCTAGATTTCTGAAATTGCTAAGAACCTAATGATAAAAATATAACTTCTGTAATTCAACTATTTATATGATTTTTTCACATTAACAAGTCAGATTCTTAAAACTGACTAATCACACAGCAGCACAAATGCTTCTTATGCATGTCCTTTGTTTTGTTTGTCCATACATCATGATGTTACAGCAGGCAACAGACAGTAAATGTATTTCTCCCAGGCTTACAGGCCATGTAAGGACTGCCTGGAACTGCAGCCCTGGCACTCCAGAACTCTGTAGCTCTCAAAGGACAGCTGAAGAAGGGCGGCAAGACAGCACAGCTTTGTGTTCACTGCACTTTATGTGTTAGCTTTTGGTGTTGCACATTCAATTTTTTAAAGAGGTGTCAAAGATTTTTCTATTCCTGGTTCCAGCAAGAAGAGGATCTCTTCTGAAGCTGTTGATACAGTGTGGCTTAGGGTGACATGCCAAAACAGCACCTCATAAACAGTCACCACGTTTTTAACGTTTTTCATCAGGAGACATTTACTGCCTGTCAAAGTGTCAGTCTGACGACTAGAAGGACTGAAGTGCATACTGAGAACAGCAGCATGGGCTGGGCTTCCTCAGCTGTTTCCATCCATGCTTTCTAGCATGGACAAAAGTATTAATTTTAGTGGCCTCCAGTCCCACTGTAATTCTTAAATCTTTCAAGAGCAGAGTGTCAGTTCTGGACACAGTGCAAGTGTTGTTGATGTTGCTGGAGAGCAATCCCAGGGCAGCTGTGAGAGTCAACTGCAGTGTCTGATGTGCACGTGGCCACCTCTGAAGGATGGCTGGAGGCATTCCAAAATACTTGCTGGAAGGTGTCACTAGCTGTCTCTCTCTTTCTTTTCTCTTCTTTTTAATGTGCTTTGTCACTTCTTGGAGATGTGAGCTAACTCCAGCCAGCCAGACTGTGACTGTTTCTACAGTACTTGTGCTGCGCTGTTCCTCTCAACACTGCTCCTTTCTCCTGCACAAGGAGTATAAACCAGTGCAGGCGTGAGAGGGGATGAACCTTGGCTGTGTCCTTGGTGCATTTGTTATGCAACTTAGCCAGTAAAGGAAGCTGGCAGATGCGGTTCGTTCCTGAACTGGCATGTGACGTACAAAGTTGAATCTCACAGCAACTGCTTTCGCCCAGTTCTGACATGGAGCATTGTGACAAAAAAAGTCATGTGCTCCTTTTGTGCTGTAAGGACATATTTGTTCTGTCTCTGCAAGGTAGGGGTAATGACAGCTGCCTGAATCTGCCGAGATCCAAGTGCTTCCTCTGTAGCCTTAGACTGGAACTTGGTTTCCTTGAGTCTCTCTTCTGAATTTCAAAGTGTAAAAATACAGGGATGCTAAATTAATTTCAGATTGTAATGCACAAAGATTTTAAAGTAGTAAGCACTATTTAAATGTTTCATAGAGTACTGCCTGTATATATATAGAAATATTTGTCTTCAATTCTGTTACAACCAACATTAAAAAGCTACAACACAAAATATATTTATATGACACAAGCTTTCCTTAGCAGTGGGGAAAATTACTTGCAGTGTGATTTGGGTGTTACCAAACATAGAGATTCCCATACAAACTGCCACTTTTTCTTTGAAACCTCTCCTTGTCTTTCAGCAACTGGAAAGATTAAGCACCTTTTCTCCACAGATAAATAAAAGAGAGAAGAATCACTCTGTTCCATTTACACTGGAAGGCAGTTGATCATAAAACTAGTGTTCTGGTACCTAGTTCTGGATTTATTCACTCTCAGCTTGTCATCTTCCTCGGGCATGCAGTGGTACTGGCAATTCTTCTTCGACTGTGCTGTTGCTGCTAAATTCGTGACAGTTCCTCGTGGATCAAGACTGATAGGTGGCTGTGGAGTCCAGTCAAGAGAATGAGGCCATTGTTTAACAAAATACTGTAAATATAATGAGGTTAGTGGCAAACTATTAAGGAAGCAACTCATCTAATATGCTTGCAGTTTGAGCCTGGATCTAGTATATGTAAATTAATTTACATATAAAAAGATTTCTTCTGGAAATAAAATCCGATACAAAAAATGTGCCAGGAGCTTTTTCAGGCTGAAATCCTACCTCAGTCTGAGCAGTTCAATAGACTAATTGAAGACTTAACCATTATACAGAAGCATTCAGATTTTTTGTGGTACAGAATTCAATAAGGTTTTTTATATGAATTTTCTACCATGGTAAATACTATAAAAATAATATTTATTGACTGACTGAACTATAAATGCAACTCAGGTTTTTATTTGTTTAATATGCATTTTCTTTTTCTGAATTTATAAACTTATCCCAAAAGGTACATTTATCACACAGATTTTAGTAATCAGTAAGACTTTAAAATCAGTAGAGATTATAGATGCACATGTCTGACAGTTGTGTCTCAAAAGACTGTACAGAAAAGTTTACAATAAGGGGGAGAAGAGAGAAAGTAAAGGCAGGAGATGGCACATTATCACAGCAGTCGAGGGATACAAAAGGATGCAGATTCTGTACTTAGAAAATGTAAAATAGGATAAAAAACCCCTTGAAGAGTATAGGGCGTACAGCAGCAAAACTTAAAAAAGACTTGTCAAACAGCATCCTGAGAAACTAAATGCAAATTCCAATTCTTTGGATTTTAATGTGTATCCTTAGGAGCATGGGTTAAAGCAAAACAAGGAATTAATTCCCCACTTCCCATGGGCAGGCAGGTGTTCAGCCATCCCCAGGAAAGCAGGGCCCCATCATGTTCAGTGGTCACTTGGCAAAACAAATGTCTTGACTTCAAATGTCTCCTCCTCTTTGCTTCTTCCCCGCTCTTTTTATGCTGAGCATGACCCCTTATGGTCTGGGATACCCCGTGGGTCCGTGCCAGTCGCCTGTCCCAGCCCCGTCCCCTCCCAAATACCTGTGCACCCCCAGCGTCCTCTGGTGGTGGGGTGAGAAGCTGAAAGAGCCTTGGTGCTGTGCGTCAGTAATGATAACAAAACTAACATCATCAGCTGGCAGGTGATTATTTTCTCCTTGGGCCGTGTCTTCCGTGTGAGTTCAACAGGGTAAGAGCCGGTTGTAGGCGGAGATTTGTGTTGCATGTATTTCACAACAGAGTAAACAGTACTACCATCACAACAACCCTATAATAATTTTCTCGGAGGATGGGACAAGAATCACTCTGATGTATTTGTGGTGTGGCAGTGAAGTTCATAACCATATGACCTGAATTTTCTCCTTTCCTGGAAAAATTATAAAGAACTTAAAATTCTTGTACCAGCAGGCTGTTAAGACTTTCAGCAGGTAGTATGGTGACCTAGAGCACAGATTAGTGTGGCTGCCTATTTTCACTTTCTGGTTCAAGTGACACCTTGCACAGGAATTTCTATAGTCAGCACATGTCCCCTCCTCCAGCTCTGGGGCTACGTTTCATTAGAGAATTTCCTGACCAGCTGAAGGACATAATTCAGTAAGGACTCAGACTCAAAGGATGAAGAAGCAGTGATTATCCACATGGACTAGGCATCTTATTTCCATTCAACCTCTTTAAATAAGATCAGTTTTTCAAGCCAATCTTGTGTTAAAGAGGCTGAAAGAGAAGAGGCCAGTAATCTGTCCTGATTGTTCTTCTGGCTGTTGGAGCCTGAGCACCACAATGCGTCTATTTATCCCTTTTTTAAAATTCTGTCTCTATTTTCTTAGCAGGTTTTCTTTTATTTGTCACTGAGCCTTGCAGAAGCTGCTTGTATGTGTCCTTTTCAGAATGATGATACAAGTTTGCAGTGTCCTGGGAATCAGAAAGATCTAACTTGTAAGTGTGTCTTGACTTTGACCACAGGGGGTTTATACAAGACAAGCATTACAAGTGTATGACACAAAGATTTATGTGTTAGACTCTCTAAGAAACAAAAGTTAATTCTGGGAATCAGAAATTACTGGGTCTTCACAGTAAACACCAAAACTTTTCCCTACAGAAAACTGAATCAGTTCCATGTCATGTTGCACAATCGTAGACAGAAATAAGCAGAAGCAATTTGTCTTTTATTTTCTGACAAAGTATGAAATCAGTATCTTTTGTATCAACTGGGACAGGAGTTAAACTGTTGTGTAATAGTAAGTTGAAAAGAATTACTTTGTTGTCCAAAGAATTTTGATAAGAATTTCTTCAGCTATACCTTCCAGTTCAATTTTCAGGTTTCCTTTCATAGTGAAAAAAAACCCCAGCTAAATGAAAATTGTCAGTCCAAGCTGACACTTGAAGGTGAATAGATACTTGTTTGAAAATAATAAATAGGGTAAGATTTTTTTTTTTTTTTTTTATCAAACGTCTCAAAAATGCTGAACTGCTCTTTAGATTGATATGTTTTCCTTTACATTGCATATAGTCGACCATAACCGGGACTGACAAAAAAAAAAAAAAAAATGAGGCTGGCAAGGAATAAACATAAACTTTGACAAGAAATTTTAAGATTTAAAAACATGTCAGATTTTTTTTTAATGTTGTTTATAGCTAAGACATTCTATTTTTCATAATTCTTCATTATCTTTAATGAATAAATATTATTTGTAAATGAAGAACTTAGAATAAATTTTTAAACCTAAATAACTGTCAGAAATGTTTCCGTGCAAAGGCTTTCATGAAATTAGTGTCCAGATACTGCATGTTTTTTAACAGAGTGCTAATGAATTTTTGTGACATTTTTCCAAGCAAACCTGATTTATCACTTCTAGAAAAATTCCTATTTGAAGGCAGAAATGTAAAGAGCAATTGCCTATATGCAGTAGAGAGCACGGTGCTCTTCTGAATGTGCTGAAGATGGAAGATTTGGCTATTTCATATGACGTGGAGGTATATTCTCCCTGGGAACCACAACCCTATTAGTACTTGTGCTAAATCCCTACTGCTTCCATCCAGCAGCAGAGGTAACTTGGAGGTCTGCATTAACCCCATCAGTCCCATACCAGAATGGATGCCACTAGACCTAAAGTCATAGCATGATTCTCTCAATAAATAGGCTAAGGAGTGAACAGCACTGTGATCTGAGTGTCCCTTTGCCTCTAGAAATGGTTTCTCAGGCCACAGGTTATGAGATATTGACAGGGCCAATATTAGAGAGTCGCAGTGTCATATCTTCACTGATAAAGAAGCTGCTGGTTTCTGAGCTGGTTAAACTACAGGCCTTTTGGAACTGATGCCAGAAAGACAAAATTAAATGGGTAGAGGTGATGTTCACACTTATTCTCCTGTGACAGGTAAAACATTGGCACAGGTTCTAGAAAGCAAAAAAAATCCTATTGCTCTTGAAGTTTTATTCTGCACTCAATAATATTTCAGTCTTGGGGCTCTGGCTTGCCAAGACATTTGACCACACTGCATAAGTGTGAGTGTATGTTCCAGGCAATTTGCTTGAAGGTCATCTTCTTAAATACGGTATTTAATAAAAGTTTTACACCTCTGCTGCTGCATCAAGATACTCAATCTCTCTGTGGCTGCCTGAAGACTAAATATCAACAGGTACTGTGCAAGCAACATATGGTGAGGTTCCAGTGGAGTAATTTGTTAGCAGAGTGGTAATCTTGCTTGAGGTGCAGATTTCTGGCAGGATAGTTTCTTTTTCTTTTTCTTTTTTTTTTTTTTTTTTTTTTTTTTTCACTTTGAACTCTATTGTACTCGCCAAGAAAAAAAACTTAGAGTTTCTATTTAATATTTACAGTGCATAAAATATCCTCGGTAAGCCAGGCATCACTTTTCAAGGTTGATAGTGCTTGTAATAATTAAAAAAGCTGTGAGCCTGCAGGCCAAACTTGATCTGAGTTAACCCTTTGCAAGCATTAAGCTTTGTGTGGTTTTAAATTTTTTTCCTAACTGCTTAACATCTGCATTGTTACTGATATCTGTTTGATTCTTTTTGTCTTGATAGATGTCCAAAATGCTCTGCTGAGAGGGTGAAACGATGTGAGACAATTGTATTGCCAGAGCTGTTCAGGTATTACCCTGTAAGGACACCCTCTGTCAGCAGGGATTTCGTGTCACGTGCTTGACACATGGCAGTTCTGTTTTGCGCCTGAGGTGTGAAAAGCTGACAGAAACATGAGAGTTTTGCATATGGCCGAGGTGTTCCTTAGGCTGTGGCTGTGTGTGTGGGCAAACACAAGCTCACTTTGCTGGAACAGTAAGCTCCCTGGCAGCCAGGGTGTGCAGAGCCCAGGCAGCAGCAGTGCTGGGCTGCCTCATCAGACATGTGCGGAGGCAGGCTGTGACAGCCTGGCCACCAGGCAGGGCTGACACAGGTTTTAGGGTGGAAGCGTCTCTTCTTCAGCCGGCTGGAAGCAGAATTTCCCAAGAAGATTCACACTTTTACTGATGACTTGTTGCTGCAGAGATGATCTTTGTACTCCTTGGTTTTGTTGTCAGATAGTATGGTTTATGGCTTCCCACATTATTGCAGAAGAAATAATTATTTCCAATAAAATTCAGTATTTGCTGCTGTAGTGTGCTGTAGAACCCCAGAACAATATCTGCCCAAGTCAGCAAGCTGCTTTTTACTACCAGTGTATCCCAGGTTCCTCCAAGCCTCCTTCTCCTGGCCTGTCTCATTTATTTCTGTGGCTTATCTTCAAATTCTGTGTAATACTTGGGTTCTCATTCAAATAAGTAGTCAACCTTCCAGTACCACACCTTATCTGCTTCATTATCTTACTTTGATAATCGTGTAAGATGTCAGTCTTTTTATCAGTACTTTGCTGACACGGAGATTAAGCTCCTCATCCTTTTAAGTTCTCCGCATGCAAATCAGCTATGGGTTCTCCTCAGTACTAGATGTGGAAGATAATGATAATGCTTAAAGTCCCTGCATTGATTTAAAGGACCCTCCTGGCCATGGAATATCCTTGTTCTTTTCAGAAGGCAAATTAAAAGAATCATAACAAATTAAGTTTTTAGGTTCTTCCCTATCTGGCAAAACTTTATCAGCTGTAATACAAATGCAACCTATTCTGGCATTTTGGAGCACTGCTCTGATTTCTTAAATAGATACAAATTTTATAATAGTGTGTTAGAGATTGCCTTAGCAATATTTTTATGGCACAGGTAATTTTATGTGTGCTTCAACACTGTTTGTAAAGCTAGTACTTTTAAAGCAGTTAGAGCTCTTCCCTTTTCTTAATTAAGCTGGTATATCACAGCTCAAACTGTGCCCTTAGATGGCTCTTTAACTAAACAGAATAATCTGTATCTGCATAAGAAAATGCTGGCTGAAACAGCAGCTAAAATCTATTCACCAGTCTGCATTGCAAGTATCTAGTTCTTGCCATGCAGCTCTTTGCACTGGATTTCTAATGCCTTGAGTAGAACTTGTGTATGGGATGAATAGGATATTGAAGGTGGGATGATGAATAGATACATGCACTGCAGTGTAGAAATTTGGCCATTTTTTATTAGCTAGTGCAGGGAAGCTGATGTTGTCACTGTCTCTTCTTTGCTCTATTAATTGTAGATTTGGTCTGTAGCTCTGTATTGAGTTCCATGTGGGAAGGTGCAAGTTATTTTTTCTCATTACCTTTTGTGGTTTCCATGAAGATACATGAGGCTTCTTATACAGAGCAGTTTATAGGATTAAGGACTCAGTTAAGGATAGGCAGATATTACAATGGGTTTTTAATAGCCTAATACAAAAATATTAGATCCTTATTCACTTGCTAGAGTGACATGTGGAAAGGTATGTCTCTCTAAATCTCCCCCTCTCCTCCCATACAAATTCATGTGGATTTACTTAGGGCAGTGGTTTGACACAAGTTAAAAAGTAATAAAGACATGAGTTTGCTAAGTACATTTTATGAGAATAGAAAAATCTCTTCTATTAAAAACAGACAGTGAGATGTAGTGGAACTATATCCATTAACTACCCCTATTTATTTCTAAACAACTTCCAGAATAACTGTGAATTTGAGATGTGTAAATATTACATTCTTCTGTTACTGCTAAAATGCATTGGGAATTAATCATTTGATGTATTCATGAATCGTTGCAAAAGACTTCTCTGTAAAGTTGTGTTTATATGTTAAGTTGTGTGTGTATATACAGATACATACACAGACATATGCACCCATTCAAAGAAATAGGAGATTTTTTAAAAACTACTGTGAAAATACTAACATTTCTTATGTAGTTTCTTTTTGCTACTGAAAGTTAGGAATATTTTTTTATTTTTCTGCATATAATTGCATCACATTTAAAAAACCTTTGAAAAACAGCTGTGAGAACTATTTTATGATTATGTAATGAGCACTGTCTGCTGAATTCTTATATCCATCCAGTGGCCACTGTCCTACATGAACACTTGAGAGCAAGCATCCATCACTATAATTTGTGTTAAAGCAGACAGTACTGAAACAGAAGCTCATCAAATTCCCCAAAAGAATTTCAAACAGGAGCTGCAACTACTGTTGTTTGGTTGCTTCCAGCATGTCAAGCTCCATATCATGGATGCCTTTACTTCCTGCAGTAAGGTGTTCATTCTGTTACAAGGAATTCTGGTTGTTTAGTGCTAACACCCAAAGACTGTGTTGAGTATTTTGGGTATGTGCTGTGATTTTCCTTGAGCTACTTCCTTATTTAGTGATGCAATTTTCATGTGTATCATTAGTTAGAGTGGCTTTTTATTTAAAGTAATTGATTACATAGTCATGGAAGTAATCGTGATTGTGAAGACAGTAGATAACCATTAAAAGTGGACGGTCACTGAAAGTATTTTATAGCTTTCCATCTTTTGGAAACAGAGATATGTGAAAAAAGTACAGACAACAGAGAAATTATGTGTTTGCTTTGAACAACATCTTTGTGTTTCTCTATTACCAGGTTTGTTGTTTAGTTTTGGGGGTTTTTTGTTAATCTTCTTCCTTTCGCTTTGTTTAAAACATTTTTAGAGAGAATGAAAATGGTTAGGTTTTGCCTGGAGCACATATGTGAGTTTGTTTTAACCTTTTCAAAATTATTTTTTAAAAAATAAAAATAACTTACTGGAATACCTACTCGTAACTCCTTTTTTCCCTCTTTAGTTAGGCTTCAATGAGTACAGTGAAAGAATCCTATTATTTAAGCCCTTAAACAGTGAAATTATTTGCAGTAAGAGTTTTACTGGATTAATAGAATTTTGCTGAAAGGAATCTGTCATAGCATCCATTTTTTCTTTGCTTAAGGCTAAGGCAATGTTGCATGAGTCTTAAAAAATACAAAGTCTACCATGTGTGTGTCTTGTAAATAATGGGAACTTGGGTATATGGCTAAGTGGGTAAACTATTGAGTAGACTGTGCATAGTCACAGAAATGACTATCAAAGGATTAACAGAAGTCTACACAAACCACCTGTAACACAAACCACCTATAGCAGAAGATGTGCAGACCAAGAAACATCTCAATAGGAATGTGAAAGCACCTAGCACAAATGAAACTCATGCTGTTTGCTAGTAACTGGAGCTTGGGAGGTCCAGTTAGCATATGGCTAAACCAATTAACTAAGTGCTATCTATATGATAGAGGCTTAGGGCATGAGCCAATGCATGCAGAACTTCACAGTTTTTTGTAAAATAGAGCCATAATTTGGATTCTTTGGATTCAGGCTACAAGACAGCCAACCTCAGCACTTCTCCAGTTGTTAGGCTTTCTAGCATAGTGCCATGAATAAAAAAAAAGCCCCATATGAGAAATACAGTGTTAAATTTTCTGACTGTGTAAGGTGAGCGGTATTTCCCTAGAGGAGGTATGAGTAGACACAGCTGTGGAAGAATTAGCTGTGACCATTACATGAGATCCTCTAGCCTGAAGTGCCTGAAGTTGACATAGGAAAATGAGAGAACTCTTTGTCTCTGAGTTGTCCTGTGCTTGTGGGAGAAGCAAGCTTGGAAAGGAGCAGAGAGCATCTTGTTTTATCCATTATCAGATAGCTTTAGAAAGAAATAATGACTTAGCATTTAAATATAGCCACATACACAGCTATTTGTTGGCTTTTCTTTTGAAATTTTAAATGGCTTGTTGGTTAATGTCAGTTTTTCACAATGGAGTAGTAGTACTTTGCTTTTGGTACTGCCATGTCACGCTTGCTGCGGAAGCTGCTAAATCAAATCAACTTATACCAGCATAAAGGCACTGCAAAATAATGTAGCATGAGATACCTCTTTTACTGCATCGGCTGAGTCTGACTTGAGTGGATGTGGAGAGATACAACTGCTCTGAATGGCTTTGCTGAGTGCTTTGCTCTGAATATCAGGGGATTGGAGAGGTTAGAGGTTTGCAGCACTAAGATGCTTCTGCTCCCGCTTTCTTGTGAACCCATGACCAGGATGGTGATTCTTTTCATGGTTCTGCCATGGTTTCCTTTATGATTTGGCAGGTCAGTTGTAATTTGTTTAGCCTTTCAGGAAATACTTATTTGGAGCTTGTAGTGTTGACAAAAAGCCAATAAGCATAACAAAGAGGGTGGTCCCTTTCACTTGTCCAGATGACTGATAACAAATAAAAGGTCAACTTCACATTTCATAGGTCACTTACTTTTTTCTTGTGGGAAAAAAGTCAATCTGCCCACTTTCCCTCCTCGAGACCACTACCAATGGACTGTGTGAATGATGATGTGACTCTCCTTGTGCTGATATGCTTTTTGGATTGGCATTTGAAGGGATGTGGCAAAAGTCAACAGTCAAAGGTGTAAAAGTACATTTGCTAAAAGTTACATAATTTTAGGTGGAGCAAGAGACAATTTCAGGGTATCCATTTAGAAGTAGAGCAGAGAGAATACTGCAATCTCATTAAGAGAGTGAATAGTGACAGGTTTTAGAGTTTGCTAGTCCAGAACATGCTACTTGATTATTCTGTATACAGCATTGTCAAGATTATGGTAACTGAGCTACCAATACCTTGCTTGCATAGGAAAGCTGATAGCTATCAGATACTTTTAGAGCACATTTTCAATATCTCATTGTATACTATAAAAAGAGAGTGTGTATGCAGAAAACCCTTGTATTGTGATATTAAAATTTGTATACATGGACATTTCTTCTCAGGTAAGAGTACTTAGGGCACAGATACCCAAATCTGACACCATCGCTAAGAATTTCATTACTTTTGTGCTTAAATCTATTATTCTCTTTTTCTTTGGCCTTTTCATGTTTTGCCTCCATTTAGTTTATCAAGAACTGCTATTAACTGTCTGTATAAAGGATTTCTACAGAGTTGGAGAGCATGATAATAGACCTGTATTGTGTGTACAGTAATGCTTCTCTCGATGTCTGATACTAGTGTTGTTTATGTACTGGAAACAATGAGAAGCTAGTTTTTTATGAGTTTTTATCATAAACCATGGTTTATAAAAGTCTGGTTTTGTTGTTGCAATGTGAAAGTAATTTATTCAGAGAAACAAGAGAACAATAAAAGATTTATACACAATTAGGAGCGTAACTTGACTAGAAATGTTAACATTTTTCTCCCCAAATACTCTTCTGTGAAAGTGCTCTCCTCTTTCCCTTTGAGGACATACAGTAGCCTACATAAATCAAAGTATTAAGTTGATGAAATATTAAACACAAATTCTAAACTTTCATTAAAGTGGTCTGTTGCCTTTGTAAGACTGAAAGCTATCTCATGGCTCTTATCTAAAGTATCATCAGTTGTACTGCAGGCAACAGATCTCACATAGCACTGCACTCTATTCTAAATGAAAAGAGGTTATGTTTCAGCGATGTGCTTAGGAAGGGGAATAAATGGATAAAATTTGGATTGTGCTACTTTGTTGTGTGCTAAGGGCCTTTTAAACATGAGTTGATCTCAGTATGCTTTCAGGATAGCCTTCTGCAATCATGAGCACTAGTACACAAAAAGGACGTGCTAATTCTGCAAATGGAGGCTGATCAGATGTCTCTGTTTACCCTCCTCTATAGCCACAGAGATCGGGTGGTTGTGGGTGTGGTAGACTGGCCCATTCTCAAACTCTCACTTGAATTTGAGAGGGGGATTTTGTTGAGAGGCAGGTTGACAATTTAGTATAGAAATGGGTTTTTGTGCAAAACAACCATAGGGATTTAGACACTTGTGAAAGCGCCTGTACTATGTACCCCATGATAGAATCCTTAGGTACAGCTCAGAAAGCCCAGTTCATGCACTCCACTTACCCACACAATGGCAAGAGGCAAAAACTTCTAAATAGGAAATTTAGAAAACCTGCAGCAAGAATCTAAAGTAAATCATACAAATGTCCCTTCAATTGTCTTTAATGTAATGGAGGTTGGGTACACAGATTCCTCAGACACTGAAAAATATCTCAACCTTGTACTAGGAAAACATTCAGAGATGTCATCTGTGCTCCGTAGCACTAAGCATTGTGTAAAGTTACAGTACAGATACAGCCTCTATCTGCAGAGTTAATCATGTAACAGAACACTAAAGGTGTGTCAGTCAAACAAACCGCTCTCAGCTCTTGCCAGATTAACATACCTTGTCTGCACACAGAGCACCTGCCTGTTATTGCTGCTTAACTTGCAGACAATAAAATCAGTGAGGGGGTTGGTTGCCTTTAGTAGCCCCTGAAGCTGGGCCAATACTTAAAGGTCCATTCTCAGCTCTCTCAAATAACCCAGTTAGAGTCAAGGTAAAGTAAAAATATTCTGAATATTACATGCAAGCATAAATGCATTTCAAACCCCTTGAATCTGAGGCCTGACTGATGATTTCTGTGCAATCTAACTAGAATCTTCAACAAAATTCAGCTAATTGGGTTACAGCTTGGTTTCAGGCAGTTTTATTTGAGTTACACATGTTTTGTAACGTGTTCAGGTACTAAGAATTCATGAAAAATACCTCTGTGTGAGACAGTAGTTTGAAATTAGCAAATGGCACACACCTTACCATGCTGTGAATTTTATTTTAACGTGCATGCAATGAAAGAGGTAAGAAAGGACTTTGATATAGAAACTGCTAGTCTAACACGTCAGAAGCAGAGAAAAGTAAAAAGAAAATTATGAGAAATATGCTTATGGAGAAAATAACTGTACAGATTGTGACACTGTGAATGAGTGTCTGGCGAAGGTATGGATGGCTCTGGTGTTTCAGATCTATCTTCATAGTGAACACAGTTGTATAAAAGTATTTCCTTCCCTCCCATCTGGAGAATGTTACATATTCAGAGCTCTCGAGGCATTCAGTGTATCCTTGGAATCTGGTATGTTGTCACAGCAAAATTGTATTACAGTTCTGACAACAAAGAGAAATACAGAAACTGCACCTAGCTTAAAAGACTCCTTCATATTCCTCTAATGATATCGACAGCTTTTGCACTAAGCAATTTGGAAACTTCCTAGGGTAGCATTTTATAAATAAAATTTAAAAAGAAGTTGAAATGCACTCATTCACAGAGATCTATCTAAATTAAGCAATTCAATCTTTTAGTTTGTGCTTTTGTAATGTAGGAGCTGTCCCTTCATTCTCCACTTTCTGCCCTTGCCATCTATTATTCCCTTCTATTTACTGACACCCAGCCAGGCCTAAATAAATGCAGCATGACCCCCCCAGAGTTGACATTTTCCCTGCTTGTCAAGTTCTTCCTTATTTTCTTTTCTGTTGGCTGAATACTTTCTATCTGTGTCTTTTAAATATTCTGTAGCTACTTCTGATAACCCGAGTTGGAACCAAGGCTTCTCTTTACTTGTCACAGTGCAGATTGCAGCATGGGAGAGGCAGCCTGTGGTGGAGAGTGGCTTGTGTTCTTTCAGGATCAGATTCAAATTACTGTTGTTGCTTCTATTTGTAAACCCTTACATCTCTTTTCCTTCCTTCCTTCCTTCCTTCCTTCCTTCCTTCCTTCCTTCCTTCCTTCCTTCCTTCCTTCCTTCCGAATTCCTTATTCCTTCCTTCCTTCCTTCCTTCCTTCCTTCCTTCCTTCCTTCCTTCCTTCCTTCCTTCCGAATTCCTTATTCCTTCCTTCCTTCCTTCCTTCCTTCCTTCCTTCCTTCCTTCCTTCCTTCCTTCCTTCCTTCCTTCCTTCCTTCCTTCCTTCCTTCCTCCCTCCCTCCCTCCCTCCCTTCCTTCCTCCCTTCCTTCCTTCCGTCCTTCCTTCCTTCCCATTGTTTACTGAGTTGTTGGTAGTGCACTTCCTTCAGAACAGCTAACACCACTGTTCTGGATTAACACTTTCCTTGATCAAATGCTATTTATGACTCTGTAGCTTAAAACCCCAATGCTTTTTACTGGGAATTGGAAACAGAGAACAAGGTGCTGGGAAAAGAAAAAGGAATGCACTTTCCTGACATATCTGTTTTGCATAACACAAAAGGGCATTACCTTAGCAATTGCCTTTTTTCCTTTGCTCTCTGTAATGACTGCTAGAGATACTGATTTAATCAACCAACCATGCAAGTGCAATGATTGTGAACCAGATCATTGTGAAGCAAACAAATGTTTCACAGTAAATTGCCAAGGGATACCAGCTACTCTGCTCTGTTTTTGCTCAAATAGATTGTCTTTTAAGCAGCTGCCTCATAAAAAGCCTTTGTTATGTATGGACCTTTAATCAAAATGTCACTAAATCCTGCATTCTGGGATGCTTCATTTGAAACACATCCAATGCTCTTATTTATTAAATTGTCCAGTGTCCAATCCAGCCACCATTATCCTAGTAAGCAAAGATGGATGGGCGAGTGACAAACAGCTTGTATCACAGCTGAGATCAGTTGTGTGTGTGTGATGTCTTGATCTGTTTGTACAATCCTCTTTGGGACCATCGGGCAATTAAGTTCACCCATTTCAAACACAGCCTTCTCTGTACACTCTGATTTGATGAGAGAATGGGCAATTCCCAGTAATGACTACTACATCAATTATATTGCATTGTATTGATGCTTAATTAGAGAATGTGTTGAAACTGGGGAAGGGGACAACTGGAAAGAGGGGAGGGTTGGCTCCCAAGTAAATGTCAGAGACCTTTCATTAATAGCCTGTCTTTTTAATGCGCATTAAATGCACTGACAAGCTCTGTGGCCTCCTGACCTTCAAGCATTTACCCCAGCCTGAGAAAGGAGATCGAAGCCTCTTTGAGAAGGAATTGTTTTAGAGCTGAATTACATTTAGTGTCATTCTTGTTCAGTTTTATTGTGAAGTGACCCTTACAGCCCTTTAGCCCTGTGCGCACAGTTGGAAACCATTTCTGTGCCTGAGCTTTCTGAATCAAACACTTGCAGTCTCTTCAAACAGCCTTTCAAAAGTGAAACCCAAACATCATGAACATGAGCTCTTATTTTTCTGAGGTTTATGTAAGTAATCTGAGACTATCTATAAGAGCTTTTTAAAAGAAAAAGAATTAAGCCAAGGCTTTTGTATCGCTCAAAAAAAAACTATCCTTCAATCTCCAGTTTCTTTAGATTTAAGAAAAGTACTATAAATCAGAAATATAAGACCTGCACAGTTGTTTATGACTGAACTGGCCTGCAACACCTGACACCAGCCATTTCTAAAGGTTAATTTTCTAAAGCGGAAGATTGCCAAATGGTTTTGGTTGCTGCTGGTTCTTTACAGGGAAATTGCATTTAATTTTTCTGGTAGTTTACAGTATGCTAGCACTTCTGATGCACAGCTGCTCAGTCTAACACCCTGGAGAAACAGCCATGGTTTTAATTCATCTAAGGTTCTCCTGCACCAGCCTGTTCAGGCGTTGTCCTGATCCTGTGATCAGGAGTCCTGACCTCCTGTTTTCAAGAGAGCAAACTGCAGTGTGTGTGGGGGGGAACACACTGACAACCTCTTGAACAGGAGGAAAAGAATTCATTGATTATTTCTCATATACCATTATCCTTTTCACACAGCCATTAATATGCATCTGCATCCCAGGAACAACAACGCGCCAGCTGCGCCTTTAGCAAAAACTCCGTGTAATTCAGTGCGACTTTGTGAAATGGAAAGAATTTAAAGACAGTGTGGCTATGCTAATTTTGATGTTAATTTCTGTAGGAACTTAATATTCTGTGCCATTCTTTTGCCTGTGCAATAATCTCTGCTTTGCATCTTCTGTCATGATATTTTACTTTTTGTTTTAAATGGCAGCACTGAATGCAGATTGTGCCTATCTTTCAGAATATGGAGTCAATTTAGGTCTTTCCAAAAAAAAAGTCTCTTCATTACTCTAAATGCTATTACTACACGTGCCACAGCAGTGTCACATTAGGGTGGTGGCAGCTTTGCACATTGGAAGTCAGGCTTTGAAAGAAAGAATATATTTGCAAAGGAAACAGCTAATTAATTTGGATGTGCAGATTTCAAGTAATATGCTTTGGAGTACACTGTACAACAAAAATTTTTTTAAAGAATTTAATAACTTATAAGAAAATTATAAATTAGAAGAAGAGTCAGGTGGGTTCTTTTCTCAAACTGCATAGGTTTATCAGAAGGTGACATTCTGATATCTGATATAATGTTTTATTTATGAAGCCTTGACATTATTAAACCAGAGGGATCAACACCACAGAAAAATGCATTTGAAAGGAGGTTATAAAATTTGAAGCGTGGTAGCAAACAACTTATAGTTGTGTAAAAAACCCCTACACGTTTATCAATCTTTATTCCTTTTTTCAGTGCTTAAATGATCATAGAATATTCTCGATAAGAATTTCATATTAAATAACCATTATAAATAATGCATATTTAATAATTTTAACAATTTCATACAGACTTTTAGGGAAGATTCTCCATATCCAATCAAGGCCTATCTTTCAGAGCACAAAAACACCTGCTTGTCTTTAAGAATTTCTCAATTTTTGCATTTGACTTTTACACTTAGGCAAGTGGCAAACCCAGAAAAGGTAGACTTGCTGTCCATGATCTGAGTGCAGGCTCCCAATTCTGCTGTGTACCTACATTCTGTGATTAGTGTGACTTACACGGGGGGAGTTACTCGCCTGCTCTTGAACCTCGCTGCAGCAAAGCACAGGCTGGATACTTCAGTGTTTGCTGGTGCCAGTGTCAGTCCTGGGTGTTGGACTTCTGTCACTACAGCCAAAACCTACATCAGACAATCAGATAAAAATAGAGAAGTGAGTAACTCAGCTCCCTGATGATGCTGTCATTGCCTTAGTTGCACTTGCCTAATATATTCTATGAGAGGCAAAGTACTTTAATACTATTTTTTCCCACTAAAACACCCAAGAAATTTTAAAAAAGACAAACAAACTTTATTTTAATAAGGGTACTGCTTTATACCTCAGTTCCCTGAAAGTCAGTGAGAAACACTGATTGAACATCCATGTGTTGGTAAACTCAAGGGAAGATTTGCTGTTCACTTCCTCAGTAGGTGATGACATAATGAGGTGAGCGTGTGGTCATTTCTCTCAAGGCTTATTTGGCATTCTTGTAAGTATAACTTAAACCAAAATAGCTGTTCAAATGAACTGCATGCTTTAGGGAGATAAATGTACGTGTCTTATTGTTGTAGCCCATCCCATTTATTCAATATGAAGAACAGACAAGTCCAGTCCATATGTGCAGCTTCTGCATTATATATGTGTGAAAACAAGATACTTAACTGGTTAGGGCATAAATTAGGATGAAATACGCACTCAGTTGAATCGGTGTATATACATGATTATGAATATATTCCTGGTTTGTGGGAATCTCAGTTTTTTCCTTTAATCTCTTCTTTACTGGTATCCAATATTTTAATTTCCTTTTATTTTTTTCTTATGCTAAAATATAATGTTTATTAGTTTGGGGAAGAAGTAATTTTCAGTGTAAATTATGGTTAAAGTATGAGTATGGTATGTTAAACATAACAGATAAAGTAATTGTTTGCCTGAAATGTCTTAGCAAAACTGTGCTGTTAAGCACTTTGTAAAATTCCATTACAACTGAGATTTATTTTTCAATCATTTTTTAAAACATTCTTTTCTATTCTCCAAAGGCATTATGCTATTAACAGATTTGCTGTATAATACAGAGCCATCAAAAATAGCAGCTTTTGCATCTTAATTTGCATAAGGACCAGCTTCTAATCCAGGTTCCATTGTTACAGTACTGGAATAACTGCAGTGATGTATGTGAGATTCACTTTCAGTCTCCTTCTTATCACATTGCATGAAAAATTTTAGTGGCGTATCTGTGTTTTTACTGGAGAAATTTAACTTAGACCAGATTGAATTAAAGATTGTCCAGTTACATTGGACACTCTTTAAATACTGGTTATCAGAGGTGGAGCAAAGAGAAGATGAGATGCATATTACCTGATGTTTTAGGGGATCTCTGGTGGGTGCAAATATACCCAGGTCCCTCCAGCAGTGCCTGCTCCTCCACGAGATCTGTATCCTCAGCCATATGTTAGGCCATTGAAATTTAAAACAAAATGCTTTTAATGTGGTACAGATTTCTTCATTCTGAATTTATATGTCTCAGTCACAAAAATGGTAACTAGATTTGGAAAGTTTGATTGCTTTTCCAGTGCTAAGCAATGAATGGTACTACACGTATATCTTATTGTAAAAGCCTTTAATGAAACATATCTGAGCTCTACTGGCAGTCATTGGAGCTAAAAATTTGTTATGTCTTCTCTGTTGAACTGTTTTAGCAGTATAATCTTTGATAATTAAAACATAATCATTTTTAAGTAGTCCTTTTACAGCTTATAGCAATTTTGCAGCTGACTGTGTCAGGCTTACATGAAAGATTGAGCTTAAATTATTAAATGATATTTTGTGCAACAGTAATTTCCATGAGAGGATATTTTTCATGTTATTTGCTAGGAAGCTTTAGACTGCAAAAGAACAATTTTGGCAACGTAAAGAGAAATATTTGTGAAGCAGAAGCTATAATTTTGAACATGTGTAGTTAAGCACCTCTTAGGCACTTGGCTCGTATTGAACAAGGTTATAAAATAATAGGACCATGCTCTGATCCTAGCTCTTGAAAGAGGACATCATATTTAAGGAATTACTTGATCACTTCTGCTTAACATCTGGAAGTTTTGAAGAATCTGGTACACAGTTGTTAAAATGTAAAATGAAATTACATGTGAAGAGTTGAAATATGAGGACAAGTTATTTCAGTGGGAGTGAGCAAAAGTCAGTGGGTCCACCCTCTGGGTCTGTTCCCAGATCCATCTGTGAAGCCTTCTGATGGAGGTATTTAGGCAAGGTTTTGTTGGAAGGTGAGAGCAAAACAGCCATTCAAGCTGTGCTCCAAAAGAGATGTTGGGGTGAAGGAGTTGGTTTGGCTTAGAAGTCCTGGGTGAGAATGGATAAAGGTTTCTGCTTCTCTGGGCACGGGGCAAAGGCTAAGCAGCTCATGGTGCCATTCACAGTTGACCATTTCCATCCTGTAACCTGCCACTGGGACTCAGTATTGAGAAGCAAATGGTGTGTTAGGACAGAGAAAAGGGTACCTGACAGACCTGCCCTTCACGTGCCATGAACCATTGACTTGCCACTGACTTTCTCAGGTGGTGGAACTTAAGTCTGCTGAGCTGCTGGCCCAATCAAAGGGCTATTCCTTCTCCTTCTGTCTGTATCAGGGTTGCATCTCTGGATTCCTTGTTCCCAATTTATCTGTGATACAAGGGGTGTCCTTGAAAGGGCGTTTGGTAGATCAGTCATTTGTGAATGCTCCTGAGAGCTTGTTCTATGATGACTATGATGGAGATGAGCTATGTTCATATGGAGAAGGAGTGTTTGGGGGAAGAAATGGAAAATTGTTATACTTTCTGTGACTGGATGGCCTAACTATGTAAATTGAAAGCTTAAACCCCCCAAGTTTGAACATTAAGATGTCTGTTACTAAGATTCAAGTGTATCCTGAAAAGTTTTCCATCTACATTGATATTTATTTTCTGTCTACAGAATGACAGATATGACAGAGAAATTATGTCTTTCTTCCCAAATGTTTCCATTTGAGAAATGTAAAATAACAATTCCAAGCAAGGGTTTTACTGTTTAAAAACAGGAAAGAACAAGAGGGGCCATCTGGCCTTGGCCATTGGGGCTATCTTATCTCTGGAAGGTCCTTGCAGACTACATGGCCAGCAGCTTGTCACATCTGGGAAGATAAGACAGTCAAAGAGGGCAAAGAAACAAAGTACTATTTTTTCTTCTTGCCAACAGAGGAAATATATTTGCCTGGGGAGCATAAGATGCTGAAGATTTCATGCATTCATTTTTATGCACAGAGATCACATAGTTTCCCTGCTTTCCTCACTCAGTGCAGCCAAATGTCATGAATTAATCTTTGCTTTGCTTTTACTACACAAACATTCTTCCAAACATATATACAAAATTGTGTGATATATCTTTACCAGATAGTTAGCACTTGATATACATTCCTGTATCATTATTGCACTGGAATAAAAGGGGCTCTCAAACACTCACAGAACACATCCCTTTACACTTAAATTTCTGAATCCTTACTTTCCTTTAAAATTGTTATTTACTATCTATAGTACTTATGAGTACCTTCACATAGTGCAGTAGCAAATTTTCAAATAACAGATAAAAGGAGTATTGGAGGACTGTACATCACCCTCAGGTGTTCATAACCATAGAAGTCATAGAATGAGTTGAGCCTGTCTTTAGATTATGAAATTAAATCCCCTCTGTGGAATCTAATTGGACTGTTACAAATACTATAGTAAGATCTGGAAAATTCACAAAAGCTTAGATGGATTGTTTTGCCTTCATTTGTTTTTATGTCACATCTAAATTATATAATTTAGATTATATAAATTATATCGTTTATTCATTTTCTGGCTACGAAGACAGTAGACATTTAAGAGTTTGATCTGATAACAATGGGATTTTAGTGATCTTTGCATCAGTTTCCCCATATCCAGCCCCTTTCTTTATGTTTTAGAATCAGTGAAATTTTCGGGGCATTATTAAATTTTCTTCAGTATTTCACAAAATCTGCCTTTATTTCTCCTTCAAAAGCCTAGTTGTCTATAAATCTATCCATCTGTCCCTATACCTGAGATGAGTACTGTCAGCTTATAGGTCATGAAAAAAATATAGTGGTATTTAAAATCACTAGTTGTGCAGTGAGAAGTGTAAATGCAGCAACATGGGTAATTTCTGTGTAAAAGGTTAATAATTTTATTGTAACTTCCATTCACATGCCTTCTATAATTACTATAAGAATTTCTATTTGCCCCTTGGTGTTGCCTAAGAGTGACAAAGAATGGTTGTGAATTCTGCTGCTATGATAATTTTGTAGCCTTTCCCCCTTCCTTCACTAACAGCAAATCTTCTAAAAAACATCTAAACCTGAAAGTGAAGGTTTTTTCTGAGCAAAAAAATAAAGTGGGGTTAGCCTGAAAAAATATAGCAAGGTTTACTCTCTCAGTTTCCAAAACCATCTCATTTATCTTAATTTCCTAAACACCACTTTTCAATTTAAATAGGAGCAGGGTGTTTTGGTCTTTTTCCTGCTTGATAATCAGAGAAATATTGACCTATTTTTAAAACACTTCTTCCTCTCACTACTGACATCTTTCATTACTTCTATTGTTGCTATTTTTATATGCAAGAACGATAAACATGAGCTGAATGTAATCTTAACTGTAGAGAACTGGATGTGGATCTCCAATGTACCAAGTGACTTCAATTGTCAGAGTTCAGCTTTATCCTTGCCTCTTTAGATTATAAGACGTTATCCAAGCAGAAGTCAGCTAATGGACCTTAAATTAGTGTGAGTGGTCTACAAAGATATGGTATATCATTACATGAATCTACTTTCCTTAAAGTCAGCAGAACTGCATCAGTTTCGTCAGGGGAAAAAATGGTTATAGCCAGGATATTCTGCATCGAGATGTCTTGGTTTCTTTTACCTCTGTAATTGAGCAGTGCTCTGTTCTGCAAGTACAGGTTTAACATTAAAATGGGTTTTAATGAAATTAAAAGAAAGATTTCTTAGTCTAGCACCTGCTGTATTTAGTTCTGCTCGTAGTGTGGCTAGGGGTATACCTGTGAAAATCCTCTGACTTTAGGAAATATAATTGTCCTGCTTTAAAAAAAATGAGAAAAAATATAATAAAAAGAAGAAAAGAAATCTTCCTGTGCTGTCGAAATAACTGTTTTCCTAGGTTGGCTGATAACATAATGTGGATGGATGGTTCTGTAGTGTTTGGGCTATTTCTTCATCAATCTGATCACAGCCCAGGTGACAGGAGCAGGGTTGTACCTTCTAATCCCCTGTAAATGACCTATGTCTGTCTGTCTTTAATCAGACAGCTCCCTCCATCATCAGATCACTTGGAAGTTGCTGTGGGAAGGCATGTGCACACTCCCTTTGTCTCATCACTGCTTCATACAGGAACAACCTGTGTGTGAGAAAAGGGGGTTAAAATCAATTGTCCTGCAGAACATAATCACCTTTCAGTAGAACATCCATTGCAATGTTTGTGTCTAACTAATAACAATAAGAACAAACCAGCCTTTTGTAGCTTTCTGTTGGTGTCCTTTGCAGAAAAAAAAATGACTTCTGCTTCTTTAAGTCATGGGAGTTGCCATTTGCTGTGACAGCTTTCCAATTGTTAAATAAACTCTGACCATGAGCAGCTGTCAGACAGATATTGCACTGCAGGCTTCAGTTAAAAGGAGCACCAGACAAGCATTTCAGTGCCTACAGGCCATTATTTTTTTTTTTTTTTAAAGACACACTTAAAAAAACCCCAAAACACAGTGAGATAATGTGAGTCCTTAACTGGGAAAAAAAAAAAAAAAGTTTTATTTTATATACTCTATGCAATTTTTCTGTGAAAGTTATAGAATGCATGTCCATTTCTGAAAAAAAGCCTATGAGGAGTATGAAATGTCTCAAATGTACACTTTTGTCTGGTGGGAAGGTAGGAAACTGAGATGCAGAAATGCTGTCATTAGATTTTATAAATAATACTAATCATATTCAAATTCTTGTGGGAAGGCAAGAGGAATTACACTGAACTTCCTCAAAGTCGTAGAACATCATTTTATTGTTTCTACTTTTGATAGTAATCTAGCACAACACTTCTGATGTTATTTCTTTTTACCATCTGAGCAACTTGAGCTGGTTGAAGATATCCTTGCTCATTGCAGGGGGGATTGGACTGGATGACCTTTAAAGGTCCCTTCCAACCCAAACTATTCTATGATTCCATAATTTTGTGATGATGTTGCACCCTGGTGTATAGGAAAGCAAAAAAAAGGACAGTTTTGACTACAAAAGGTCTCGCTGGCTAACACCAGTATGCAAGAATATAATCTTTTAAGGTAAATATATAGTGAGTACATTGGAAGAAGCTTTATTATTTACATTATAGTTACAGCTAGGGAAGGAAATTGTCATTAAGTTTGGAAGAAGGTGGACTTCCTCCTATTCCAGTTTAGAAACTGATACTCTATACCCCTACCTGACTAAAAAGAAAGCTGGAGAACTTGGACTAGGAATCAAAGTTGTCCAGAGCTCCACTAGAAGATATGTAGAAGATAGGTTCAGCTCAGCTGGCTGAGGAGAGAGTGGGTCAGCCCTGGACATGCCTTTTCCCATTGACTGAAGCAGAAGCCTTGCTCAAACACAACTTAAAACAAAACAAAATCAAACCCAAACTAAAACAAAAAATAGTCATGGTGGCTAACTCCAGAAGGCATGTTGTGGGCTAATTGTGTGGAGGCAGGAGTTCTCGACAATATATAAGAAGTATTTATTGAAAAATCAATATTTTTTCAAGTTAAAGAGAATAAATTACTCATATTTCATTTACAAGTAATAGTATTAATAAGTAATTATTGGTTTTAAGTGCAACTTCTTCCAAAATTTCAAATTTAAGTAACTAACCAGCTAACTAACTGACTAGTTAACTAATATATGTTTTCACCATTCCAGTTTTCTTTAAGAACAGAGAGGAATATATCCAGTAAAAATATAAAGCAGTAGGAAATGGAAAAAGTAAATTTAAAAATCAATCCTCCTTGATTTTTTCTATCAACTCCTGTTAGAAATAACACCCACAATTTTTATAACTGAAATGGAACATAAAAAAACTCAGGGTGTTCAATTATTTATTTTATGCTTTTGAAAACACTTCTGGGTAATGGGTTTCACTTTTTCACCTTTCATATGCCTCATTCTTTCACACAGAAAACCAGAAGCCGTTCAAAAATGTAAAATGATGGCATTTTCTTGTTTGTGCTCGTACTTGTGCTTATGAGTCAATATTCTTTGTACAGATACAAATGATGGTCCTAAATCCATGGTAATTATAATGCACCATGGTTTTGAACAAACTGATTTCTATACAGAACTAAATGTTTATATAATACAGGGCTTTGTGGAGAGTTGAACCAGGAAATTAATTTGTTTTATCTCAGTTTTTGGAAAGCAAACTGTAGAAGGGAAGATTTGGGAGCACTACACCAAAAATGAAATCAATTGCTGTAGTCAATGCAAATGTGATTTTCACGTGTGAAGGAAGCATGAGGAAGGGTCCTTTAATAAAAATAGTCAACTTGTAACTCCATAATAGAAGAGGGTGTTCTTTGGAGATATTGGCTGTGGATTAACAGAAAATTTCTTTATTAATGGCCATGCAAAGAAAGAGTAAAATCAGTCTTCCATCTTCTTTCCTAGTCTTCCAAATTTTCCAAAGCAAAAATGGAATCTCCCTTTTTCCTGTCTTTATTAATGAATTAATCTTAGCAGTTATCCCTTGGGTATCAGATTAAGGCTGGGAATGGGCTAGGATAAATATGTTTATTTGTTCCAAGTTTCAGAGCAGAAAGCTGGCATAATGGCAGGGGTAATGTGAGAGATAAGTTGGAGATGAAACTTTCTGGCTAGGCAAAGAACACAAGCTTCTTGTAACATGGACCTTACTGGGATAAACTTTGACCATGGCTCCTTTCCTGCTGCAGAATGCGACATGGCACAGAAACTGTGTTGGATCCATGCTTTTCCAGTCAGGTTTACTGGGCACAGGGAGCAGAGCAGGAAAAGCAGCAAATCAGTTGTTCCCTGGTGACAGCAGCCAGGAGCAAACATCTCTTTTCAAAACAGCTCCTGGCCACTGCTGCCTGTTCTGCTGTTGCTTCCTTGAAGGGAGGCTAAAGACCAGAACATTTAGTGTGGTTTTTAAACCTGCTTCCAGCTGGTGTTTTTCTCTGCCTTTACTATCTGTTGGGAGAAGGACCTTCGGGTGCTTGGGAGAGGCATTTCTGGGAGTGAGCTGCAGGGCAGGCATGTTGTCTCGGCTGGTAGTGTACCATCTCTGTTGTGGGGATCTTTCCTGCAGCTTGGCTACATAGACATGATGTTACTCTTGGGTCTACAGCGGGCATGGCTTGGTGGCCACCACAGACAACTTTATGAACAGATTCAAGTCAACAAGGCTGGGTAGAGGATCTATTGAAGAAAAACCTCAAAGACAAGTCTTGTATGTTTTATATTCAATTTTATCTCTTTTATTTTTCCGTTTTCTGTGCTATATGCTTGTATGCCATTTCCACTTGTCAGTGATCTGATTGGATGGCTCTGTTTTCTTTTTTGTTTTCTGCAGGATAAAAGCATGGGTGGATAAGATGCAAGAAGATCTCGTGACGCTCGCACGAACTGCAAGTGGAGTGGACTGGCTTGCTCAAGTAAGATGTGTCCTAGACTGCTGTAACTAGAAAGTGAAGTGAAGGGCTTGCATCTTTTAGGCTTTACAATCATTTCATCCCAACATACGAAAATGATTTTTGGGAATTAAACTCTGCAGTGCTTACTGAGAGGGAAATGAATAACAGACATCCATCAATTCACTCTCAGTGTCGCAGCATTTCCTCATTGATAATATTTAATCAGCTTTGCAGTATCAGACATATGGCTTACCATTGTTGCAACACTTCCACCTGAAGCAAGCACTTTTATGTTCTATGTTTTTCAAATGTGGTCTCCAGGAAGCAACCATTCACAGTGGTAGAGAATTCTGCTCTTTATTAACAAGGGAACCTATCTTTCTGATACATATTTCCTGAAATGAGGCGGCTTTTGGTTAGCAGAAATATAGATGAGAATGAAAACTACTTTTATTCAGCTGTTAAAATTTAACATAAAGTTTTTTTTAGAGAAGAATTTACAGGTCTTTCATCGAGATTATTTTTGTGTTATTGCTCTATTCATAGATGGTGACAACACATCTGACATTGCAGAAAAATGAAGGCACAATTCAGAAAATGTCAGGATTACACTGCCTGTACAATTTTGTGTGTATACATCACAATCCAGTATACATCCATATGATCATACAGTTCCCTCTCCCTATCCCCGCACAAGTGCTGTGGCTCTTTCTGTGAACTGATGGATGTCTGAGTTGATGTGAGGGAAATTTTGCTGCTACATCAGGAAACTAAGTTATTGTTAGCCAACAAAAGGTACTGGGGAACTGAATGTGAAACCTTGAGATTTGGTTTCCAGAAATCATAATCTCCCCAAATGATCTGTGAAATGCACAGCAGAAGTTTCGAAGCCATTAAGAGAGACAAAGAAAAAATCATGTGTGAAATTCTCAGATTTAGCATTGTGCATTAATGTATTCCTTTGACCTTAATGACCCTTTGCCCAGACATTCACGTCTTGTGTGTATCCTGTCCCAGAAGGACATTTTGTCTTTACTGACTATAAGAGGAGTTTAGAAGATTAGCTCAGATGAGATCACCACTGTCCTATAAAAGGAAGGACTGTGTCACTGCATGTACATGATGAACATAAATGAGGATTGCAGAGTTTATTTTAGTTCTGGCCTTTCCTAATATTTG
The DNA here is from genome assembly GCF_020740725.1 of Corvus hawaiiensis. Lineage (NCBI taxonomy): Eukaryota > Metazoa > Chordata > Aves > Passeriformes > Corvidae > Corvus > Corvus hawaiiensis. Next base: position 70,358,159 of record NC_063216.1, on the reverse strand, counting down.
ACTGCTTCATATTGCAACACAATTTAAGGCAGATGCTTTAGATGCACATTTTAATCTTTGAAAGCCCTAAACAAACTGAAAACAAAATCTTGAGATCCTAACACAAATAATCAGATTTGTACAAGCATGGGTTTCCAACACAGAAATGTCTAGCACTTGAGCTTCCTGAGGAAATGTAAGGTTTGGAAGCATGGAACACTGATTGGAGTTTTTGTAGGTGGATTTCACATGTGTCTCCTGACAGAGAACAACAAGACTTGCAAATCATCAGTCTCCAGGTTCTAGTGGGGAGCTTCTGCTACGAGTCCTTTCTGATTATCTAATTTAGGTGTGATCTGATCAATTCTGCCCTTGCTGTGTCTCTTTTTCCCGACCATTCCTTACCACTGATTCACCATTCAACTTTCTGTTCCTTTCCTGCTGTGTTGCTTGGCTATCTTTCATTTCTTCTCAACTTATGTTTCTGTCTCAGTTCCTTCCTTTGCTGCTTGGCCAGTCTGCCTTTCTATTTTACACTAGTTTCTTGTTTCTATTTTATGATCTCTCTCCTCAGTTTTGTCCAGATCAGCACCTGTCTTTGAACTCTTTTGTTTTTCTTAGCATTTCCAAAACATCCTGTCCAGGTGTGTGTGGCCAGCCTGTCACAATACTCCTTTCTCTTCCACAGGAATTTCTCTTCCCCTGTCTTATTTCTCTCCATCACTAACTCTCAGTCCCAGACCTGTAGTTTTCTTCTGTATGATTTTTCTATTTCTCCTTCCATTCCAGTCTCTTCTCTCCTTATTCTTTTCTTTCCATTTTCCTGTCTGTTATCTCTGTTTCCATATCTCAATCTCTTGCCCTTTCTTCTTCATTCAGTTTTCATCTCCTTCTTCTCCCACTGTGTAGGCCTGGGAGACCACAGCAAGTCTGATCTTTAAATGCAGAGAAGGTAGGAAATTCCCTAGGAGTGATGGTCTCTGGGTTGGAATATACCCGTGTTCTCAGAAATTTAGCTGATAAAATCTCTTCAGTGATCGGCAGATCCTTTTCAGGCTAAAATGTTTTTAGCCCTAAAGACTAGAATATATCTCTAAATAAAGTGTTGAGGTTTTAATCTATAATAGGCAATAGGAAAATGAGTTACAGAGGATTTCTAACTTGAACAAAACAAAGAGTTAATGTCTCAACAATTTTGCTATGCCTTCCCATGCAAGGACCACATAGTAAAATAGATAATAAAAAGCCAAGAGATTGATGTTGTCATTCTTTTTTTCCCTGAGGAAAATAATAGTTTATGTAGTTAATATTTGGCAAATTTACAAGCTGCTTAAACAGTCTTATAATGAAAACTGCTGGGTAAACCTGATAATCTGTAGTGCTACCAGCTTTGCCACAGTGACATTCATGTGGATAAAAACAAAAACATGAGTGTGTGAATACTGTAGGTAAGTTTTTTTTTGAAAAGCCAGAATTTATAATAGACTTCAAGCAAATAATGTTATCTCAGAGTATCCACAAGATGGTCGATATGTGCTTGTAATCCTAGGATTAGAAGTATGAAAAGGGGATGTTTCCATGTAAAATATCCTAGTATATCAAAGCCATTAGTTTGACCGAAGTTGCACGATGTCTTTCTGTAGACATAAGGTTTTAATTAGCTCTCTTGGCTGCAAGGGAAAACACAAAGCCCTGCAAGGTGTAAACCATGCAGTCTCCCACTCTCTTCTTGTTTACAGGCTATTGTCACTTTCCCATTTCTGAATAACATACTTTTTTTTTTCCTGCTTACTGCCTATTAACATTTAGTCAGATCTCTTCTGAAATGAATCACAGTTTTGGAAAAACGGAGACTAAAAGACATGAAAAATAGCATGACTGCATGCTTGTCACTTTTATTCACAGAACTTGCCTACAGTTGCTCAGGCTTTAAAAATGCTTACAGTCAGATTGCATTTTCAGCTTTTTTTCTGGTTTATTTATTATTCCAGCTCCAGAATGTTTTGGACCAAACCTGTAGTCTTCATGTAAACTTCAAAAAAGAAATAATTTGTTTGGATTTTCTTCCCCTTGTCTCTCTAAAAGCAGAATGATTAATACAAAAGAAGGAGCAGATTGCTCCTATTATAAAATAGTAAACATGACTTTCTGTCAAAAGCTGTAATAATCAGATTGGTAGGAGAAATGTCTTCCCTTGTTCTAGGGAAAATTAATTTTCATTTGGCCAAGTGTGAGGTTAAAGCTTTTAGCAAGAACACGTAGCAGAATATAACCATTTCACAGCCTGGTCAACCTTTCCCTGGACTCAGGGGAAGAATTCCCACTGATTCAGCTGAAGTTACAATCTGTGTCTGCTTTGTGTAATTGTGTCTTCTATGAAGATCTCTAAAGTGACCAAGATAGCTCTTGACATAACACAATTAGTACATTCTCACCTAGAATGTATTACTTCTTCATAAACCAGGGCTTTTGCAATTAGCTGCTGTGCGCTGCAAGGTTACGGTGCTCCCATAACTTGCTGAAGGTATCTCAGGGTTCACCAGTGCTGTTTGTGCTTGGGTGTGCCTTGGATATCTGGGGGTCTTTGTGCTCCAGGGAATTACACTACACAGTGGTCTCTTCTGGAGAACTATAAAACATTTTTTTCTGACCATGAGGGAGAGGGATAGGAGTACTGCCTTAATTCTCAATTATTTTGATTTTAGACTGGGAGAGCTTTTGACCTGGAGAATGTAAAACTTAGAGTGTAATATGTACTTAAAAAGGAATAAAAAAATTAAAATATAGATGACCCATTAAAGTCAAGTGAGGTATGTGTTTAGGTGGATAGCTGTCCTGTTGAGATCAGTACCTTGGTAAAAGGCTAATTTATTCTGCAGTGTGGACATTGATAACCAGGAAAAACATTTTTTGTGTTTAAGGTGTTTGAATTCAACATGTACTGAATTGCATGGAATCATATTTAAGGAGAGGAATCTCCTCAAAAGAAGATTCCCTTTTCTTAGTTAATTGACAATTTTGTTACAGTGATTTGGAATCACAATCTTGTCCTAGTAACTAACCACTCTTTCTCTTGCTTTTGCATATATAATATAGCCATTGTAAACCATTGTAACTCTCATCAATCACAACTTTTGAAAATATCTGTATAGCGAGGATACACAAGAATATATTAATGAATATTCCATGTAGTGTTTAAAAAGACAAAATATTTGGAAGTCTATTAGTTCGTTAGTGATTCCGCCTCCGAAAATATGAATATGTTTATGCTGATGCACATTTCCTATACCTTTTCTCTTGTTAGCAATGATGACAACAATATAATGCTTGTGGTAAGAAAAATTACAAAAGAAAGGTAAAAAAAACCCAAACCAAAATAAAATTAGGAGTTTTACATTGAGGCTGTGCTTATCCATGGCCTTAACCAGGCAAAGTGGTATAACTGGAGTAGAAGAAACAAGGAGATGGAGAGGCAGGCGAGAGCTGTTCATTGTGATGCCCAAAGGAAATGTGGTGGGATTGTGGTGCCTTGCACAGGTCCAGGAATTGGGCTTGATGATCCTTGTGAGTCTCTTCCAAGTCAGCACGTTCTCTGGTGGTTCTGTGATACTCTCTGGGAATGGTCTCAAAATAGTCTTCCAAAAATAGTTTTAAAGCACACATTTAAGTCTTGCTTTTTTGGTCATTACTAGGAGTTTAGGTGAGATCTGGGAGAACTCCAACTTGGAAGTAATACCAATGTAATATCCCCATTACAGTAATGCAAAAATTGCTTCAACAAGGCAGGAAGTCAGGATTCAAGATGCCAAAATACTCAGCTGGTTGAAAACTGGAAGAGCTCCACTGACTGCAGTGGATTACACTAATTTACATTTGCTAAGAATCATTACTAACAACATTTAATTTACAAGTCAAGCAGGTAAAAAGTATTTAAATAAAACAACCAAACAGATTTTTACACAAAAAGCAGAGGCTGTATCTTAACCTTATTGCTGCTGTAGTTGCCCAGCTGATGAAGGTACTGTTTAGTCCTTCCTAAGGATTTTTTTCACCTAGAAGAGCAAAGGGAATGTTTATGAGGAGATGTTGTATGTACAACTTGAGACTTGAAAGCAGGAATACAGGATACACAGGAAAATCTTGTCCAGTGTGCTTCTTTAACTGTCTCTCAGCACAACATAGTATATTCTTTTTAGTGTTATAAGTATTATGTCTAAAAAAACCTACAAAAGAACAAAAGCAGCAACAACAAATAGTCACGTAATTGTCATTTCTACTTAAGAAGGCTCATGTAACTTTGTCTTACCCGTGAACTCTCTGTGCAGTCAGGCATTATGAAGCTGCTCTGGTGTGAATGATATGTAGTTACTATAGAGCAAATAGACTGTTAGAAATAAAAATAAGAAGGAATAGAGACCAGCTTAATAGAATTTTAAAATCCATGTAGCAAAATAAATATGGAGGCTGAGCTCACTAGCTGCATTTCTCAGTAGGCATTTTTTCTTTGAAAAGACAAAAAATATATACAAAGTTCAAAGTCACATTCTGGTCTAAAACCAGATACCTCAGCACACAGGAAAAAAAGGGGTGAAAAGCCTACTGAACTGCAGAATTTATTAATTACATGGTTCCATTTTGATGGAAGTATGCACAACTTCCATTTTTACATAGACCGTTCACAGCAAAGACTCATGGCTAAGCTAATTGACAGCTCGTTTAATCTAATAAACTACAACAAGTATGCTTCTGGATTCCAGCTCCTAAAATACCTCTAGGGACAGGAGAGACAGAAGGAGGGGAACCCTGCAGTACCCAGAAAGGAAGACCTTGGAGCAGAAAATATGCCTTATAGCAATTCATGAACTTGTCTGTTCCAAACTGATTGAAGAGGATCCTCTTTTACAGAAACACTGCATTAAAAAAATGTGGGTCTCTGGAAAGAGCTTCGATGTGACAAACACACTGGAGCTTCACTATGACTGTTATAGCAAAAAATGCCATCTTGTGCAGTATAACCTTTTAAGGCAACAGATAACTAACGAAGCAGCAGATAGCGAGGCAGTTCCAAGGAACTCTACTCTCTATATCTGTTTCCTTTTTGATACCTTGCTGCAAAAACAACCCATGCATGATGTTCATAAGGCATGCTGTTATTACAGTTCTAGGAGCTGTAGAGTGAACCCATATAGGCTGACTTGGCCTTTAAATGGAATTCCTACAGAGATAAAAATACTGTTTCTTCCTACAAAATAAAAAGAGAGCCAGCTAGGTATGGGTATATGATATGTGGTGATGAGTTCCATTCACAAAATGAGTCCACCAGCAATTGTTAGAAGATTTTTATTTATTTTGTCTTTTGAATGCTGTTTTATAATAATTAGCTCTTCCTTAGTGAACAGCCTAGCTGAGGTTCTGTAGGAGCACATTTCATCCCTTTCTCAGTGTGAGGTCTGTGTGCCTAATGCACAGATGGTGCCAGTCTGCTCAAACACTCACATTGGCAGCAGCTTCCCAGGCCACACTTTCAGCTTTCCAGGTCTTGGATCTGTCTCTAGAGTTTAACTGAGATGAGTGACTTGTAAGAGAGACTGGTCTCTGATTTGAACTGCCTTGGAGTAGGGATGTTCAGGAAAGCTTCCTTCAGCCAGAAGGAATTATAACCCAGAGTAATTTTCTGTTGGATTCTACAGATTTTAACTAAGTTAGTCTTAGAAGCTCTGTTCTAGAAGCTCTACAGACAGACACACCACTGACTTAGACTTATAGAGGCTGTCATATAGTGCTTGCCTTGTTCTCTTCATTATCTGTATAGAGGTCTGTGTGAGGGGAGGCTTCAACAGTTTACTTGAAATTCATGTAAAACTTGTATTTGGATGATCTTCCCTGTTGTCATAGGAGCCTGCAATTCCTGCTTAAAAAGGTGATTTGGCAGGCAACTTAGCAGTAAACATTTTCATTCTTACTATTTTTCTCAATGATTAGCATGATATTTATGTGGTTCTTTCTTTACAATCATAAAGGAAATTGAATGAATTAGAAAAGGCTGTATAGAAATTTGAAATTATTTTTTGAAAGCATTAAACATATACATGGAGTTGAAACTTCTATTTATTTTTACCAACTTTATTATTTTATTTATTTATTTATTTTTGAATATTGTATATATCAAGTTGGATTCAGTTTCTATATGCTTTAGCCATAGGCAAAGAATTTTATACTTTGTGCTATTCTCTGATGAGCTAGCAGATGGACCTAGGGGATATATGGACACATTCCAAAATATGCTACATTCACCCTTGTTAAGGTTGAAGTAGTGCAGAGTTTTATGATTAAGAAAAATATAAAGAATAAAGGAAAGAACTGGATTTTTTAAAAATATAGTTGATTTTAAGAATAACAACCCAAATGAATACATTTGGTTGACATTTCTCAGGAGGTCCTCCGTAAGTCTGAATTTCATTTGAATGTTGTGATTGCCATAGGTTCTTAGGAGTTTGTCACTATTTTGACCCTGGATTTTAAGATACTTCTGACTTATAAAATAATAATTGATTGGTGTGCAGTCCATCCTTCTTTACCCCTGAAAATGGAAAATATAACTAATACCACAACACTTGTAGACACAACTGGTGTAACTGTGAAGCTATTTCCTGTATGTCCTGGGTGTACTCTCCAGTGGTCTAAGAAAGGAAGGCAAGTGTTTAAATGAGCTAAATTTGGGAAATGAGGAAAATTTTCTATTCATTCAAATTGTTTCACTCAGTGAGGTTCACTATGACTGAGCTCAAAAATCAGAAATGTATTGTATTCTTTCTTTTCTCCTTTTGTCTCTTTTTGTTGTCCTCAATGAAACAAAATACTAAGAAAATTCTTTCAAAAACATAAAGCAGAGAAGACTTCTACCCATATAAAACAAAACTATAATTTTATATAATCTTGAAATGAAAATTTAAACAAGTCAACTATTTTGAAGTTGTTGAAGGATTTTATCCTTGTTGGGTCACCACTTTTATATTTGCTGAAAATTCCTTGAGTTCATGCCATATTTATGGGTGGTTCTGGTAGTCTGCAACTGCAGTTTTCCACAGAAGTGCAGTTTTGTTATGCTGTTTTCTAAGGAAAAGAAGGAGAAAAATTTGAAAACAAGGGAGCAACTCTATTTTATTATTTTTTTAAATTATCTTAGTAATGTGTAATAAAATAGATATCAGAAAGTTTGGCTGAGTGGAGTACATGAGACCAGCCTCTGAAACACTTGCATTCTTTCTAAGCATAAATAGGCTATTGCACACTAGTCATACTTGTCTTTTCCCTCATTCCTAAGGCAAGGACACCAGTCTGCTGTATCTGAGAGGGGCGTGGTGAAGGGAAGGGAGGTCAAGATTACTTTTAGAATGGAATTATGAAGGGGTTGGTACAGTGAAACATGGTCATTTTAGGTATTTATTGAAGAGTCAGAGTCCATTTACCAGAATTATAATAATGTATGAGATGGGTTAGCCTGGTTAGGGACTCCCAAAGTTATTAACAATAACTTTTTTAACAATGCAGTGTTTATAAAGATATGTCCCATTTGGGGTATATCACTGCCACCACTATGTTCTGTGTGCAACCAAATACCAAAGCTGCATGAACTAGAAAGAGAATTCTCCAAACCAAATCCTGTCGAGTTTACACATTGCTGACCAATGTTGAGATATCAGGAAAATAAAATCACTTTTAAAAATGCAAACTGGGAAATCTGAATACTTATCTGCAAGTTTTTCTTTGTAATCCAAATGGAAATTAAGAGATTGTCAAAACATAGGGACCCTCATTTACTATTTGCAGATGACACTCTCTCTCTGCTCCCTTAGCAATAAACTGGCATTTTGAAGCTTTCCTTCTTCCAGCAACCAAAACCAGCTGTAAGTCACTAAGAATAGGTGGCTGCATTAACAAAGCTTGCTCAAGCTCAAGGGAAGAGATGGCCTAATATTACCATAGCTTTAATTACTATCTGATGATCTGGATAATCTTTGATCAAAGTACTGTTCTTGATTAATTTATAATGGTCCATTGGCTTTAACAATAATAAATTCTGTCCCATTGGTACTTAGATGGTTTTTGTAGAAGCTGAGAAAAAATTAAACATTTTCCTTAAAAAAAAAAATCACTCACTAAGCCCAACAAAACCCCAAACATTAGAGCTAATCAGTTTCCAAGTCCTGTGGTTAATAAAATGCCAAAAAACCTGTTTGAGTTCCCTGAGATTTAAAATTACTTTTGGGGAGAGAGTCAGTATATGATAAATTGCGTTAAGAGCAGCTGAGGCAGGCCAAAATCTCCTATGAATAAGTGAGTTTGAGATATTAGATAAGTGCCCATCTCCAAATATACCAGAAGTACAGAAGAAATGTGAAGCACTTTCTTCTTATTGTTCTTCTTCTGTTACAAGAAAGATCCACTTGTACTCGTGAATTGGGATTTTTGAGTTCTTACTCAATCTCAGCTAAAACTGAGTTAAAACTGCTCTGAAACCAATGAATGATTTCATCTTGTTATTTAATACTGTATTTCTATAATTAGGAAGCAAAATTGAATACCTTAAAATACATTTTTCCTAACAAAGGGGGATGTAAAATCTGCTTTTCATGTTTGTAAAGTAGCAGAAGTACAAAGCTGAACTCCTGCTTTATCAAGGTTTAAATACAAAGTGGCAATTACAAAAATTACTTCTTAATTTGAAAGTCCTCTGGACTACTCTGTTAATTATCAACAGTCAAAAGGGGCTGATGATTCCTACAAAGTATGCCTGATTATATGCTTCCCTTTGAGTAGGCACCTGAGTGAGCCCATTGACTCTGGCACTGCTTATCCTCGCTGGTGTTAACTGAGGCATAAGTGTTCCCAGCACCTTGCAGAATTCAGTCTGAGTGTTTTACTTAAGAATGAACTTGCTCTGATATTTTTTTCCCTAACATGCATGTCACTACTATGATATTTCATGGTTTTTAACACATCAGCTGCCCTGTCACTTGTCATCCCAGACCTTTAGAGCAGTCAGTGATCAGGCAAATGATTCTGAAAAGCAACAGCTACAGTAAACTATTGGGGTGGTTTCTTCCTTTGTGTTGTTGCCATGAATTTCAAGAATGAAGGCATCTGCGAGTTGCTAGGGAGCAGCTGTAATCTTATTTATACATTATGTGGAGCAGAGAGTAAGACATAAAATACTCAGACTGATTTCTTTGAAAATACAGAATGCTTCTTAGACATGAGCATTTTTCTATGTGCTTCACAATTAATTGCTTCTGATTCAAAGAAAAGAAGTGTCTTGTGAGAAAGAAAAATTGTCTAGCATGTATTAGAAATAGGAAGTATTAATATAACTTTGGAAATAGGTTATATTAGTAAGAAGATAGAATTTTCTTACGCTGGGCAGATCATATTGTTTGTGGTTACTAAAAATTTAAGTTAAAGGAGAATATTTACAATAATAAAAAGTTCACAATAATAGTGTAATAATATAATTAATATAATATAATATAATAAATATAATATATATTAAATAAAATTAGAAAGTGGTTATTTTCTGTTTTCTGACTTTTCCTGCTCCCAAGATCTTATCATGTGTTTGGATGTCTGTCAAATGACCTCTCCTCTCTGCTTTTCTCTCAGAAATGAGATCATGACATTGATAAAAACAAAAACTAAAATTAGTAAATATATGTGTGTTATTAGTTGCTATTTTGTTAGCTAAACAAAGTTATTAAAACAAACTTTGATTCACTGAAACATAGAATATTATTAATAAAATTATAATTTCATCGATTTTTTTTTTAAATTTTAACATTACCCAAAATTTCAGTATGAAATGAATTTTTTTTTCATCTGAGGACCAAGTTGAAATGGAGCTGATGGCACAGGGTACAGGCAGAGATTCCTGGTGAGGCAGGTCTTGATCATTGAGGCCTGGTAGTGCCACAAGTGATAAAAAGCAAGAGATTGGATGGACCAGGGGACATTGGCTATGGGAGGCCCTTTCCAGAAGTGGGGAGTGGGCAGAAAGAGAATACTTTACTAAACCTTTATTTAAGTTTCACTCTATTCAGAAGGATTCTTAAAATTTATTAAGTAAGTTAATTAATTTAGTACACAATCTTGTAAAACCTAGGTCAAGATTTCGGAAGTACTCTTAGTAGTTTGGTGTGGTTTCTTTCAGAAAAGATGGAGGAGAACCCACCACAAAGTTTTGCTTGATTTTACTGCAAGCTCAGCACTATCTTTGTAGTAGTAGTTTTTGCCATCATGGTAGTCTCCAGCTGGTCTAGACTGATGATAAAGCATTTGGTGATAAAGCATTGATTGTTGACAGAGGTGTCTCAGCCTAGCTGAGTTAAGTGGTCTTGAAAGGAGTATTGAAATAATAAAAATGTCCATAGATTTACCATGTAAAGATAAGTATTACTGGAATTGTTGAGCTATTTTATTTCTCTTTTCCAAAGCAGGAAAAAATTACAGTGATTTTGGTTAACTTTTGAAATTCTGGGTTTCAGCTTCTGAAGATACTGGCTGGTATGATTTCTATGTCCATGGAAGTATTTGGTGATGGAAATGAGATCGGCATGTTCATGTCCTATGTTTGGGCCCTCAGCCAAGTTACCACTGCCTGAAGGAAAGGCTCTGTTGTTTTTTTAAACTGGGAGAATGACACGTTCAAAGCAAACAAACAAACAAAGAGGCAAAGGAGTTCTACTGCAGTTGAAAATAGTTCATTTTCTGAGTGTGATACAGCAGGAGGGACATTTAAATAAATTTCAATGCTAGGGCCAGCCCCAGTGCCTGCCACAATATAGCAAGATCCATGTAATAACATCTTTCATTCTCTCTCAATTTGTGCAGAAGTGTTTGACTTGCCCTGGTGAGCTTTATAGGAAGCAAGGAGAATGTCTCTTTGTGTGAGATTTATAAACGTGTCCTTGAAGACTGAGCAGAGAGGGGCACGTTCTGCTGAGGAGCTGGCTGTTTTTCTAATCTTTGTCACATTCAAATGTTGTGTTGTTTCACCCTAGTGTGACTCTTTCCATCATGTTCTCTCCCCTAAAACCTTGCAGTTCATTACGTCTTTCCTGAATAAAGAAGTGCATGACTATTGACTTCAGAAAAGAATTAAAGTATTTTTGTGCTATGACCTTACAGGTTTTGCTTAGTCATGCAATGAGGCTGTGAGAAGTGACAGGATTTTACTGGCAATTTGGAGAGCTTTTAGGAAAATGTTAGTGATTAAAGTACTAACATAACTAAGATTTTAGATGTAAAAACCTATAGAAACTTGCATTCATTTAGTTAAAGCAATTTAATAAATTGTATTCAAATTAGCTCTTCTTAACAAACCGTGGAGCCTGCCAAATTGGAATTTGAAAGACACATGAGCACACCTTTGCCAGTAAGACCCTTTATGACTATTTGAGATGAGCATTTGCTAATTTTGTTAGGCTGCTAGGTGGGAGGCTTGGAGAAGGAAAAATTTGTCCCAGGGTGCCAAATCCTGAAGTATGTATCATTTCCCTGTGTACTGTTGTGCTGAACTGCTGCAGTGCTACAATGAATTAAAGAAAAGGGTAGTAGGCAATAAATAAATTATGTACACACCTCCTAAATAATTAACGAGTATTAGACTGCTCCTTGGTAGTTGAGACAGTCTCACACTTCAGGAAAATAAAGAAGTGTGTGAAATTCCAAGTAATTTCTGATGCTGTTTGTTTAGGAGCTTGTGGGATAAATCTTCCACTGGCAGTAGAAGCAGGGTAGATCAGTACTTGGAGCCCTACCATGGGTAAAACAAAGAAGGGGAGAAGGAAAGTCACTGACTCAGACCTATCTGGGATCTTGTGTGAATGTCAAAGGATTTGTTTTGGGGTATTTTTGTTTTGTTTTTTTGTGGGAGTTGTTTTGAATTTTATTTTTTTGAAATTACTGACAAATGCAAGTTGTGAAGCCAGCCTCAGAGTCTGGGTTTCTTGGTGGTAGGATCCACAATGCATATTATAAAGGTTTTAATAGTGCTCCTGTCTCTTGTGGTGATGATCTCCTTGTTATGTGATTCAGGCTTTTGAATTTTTCTGATAGCTGGTGCTGGAGAAGAAAGATGAAAATGATTATTTTTTCCTATGAATGTCCCACTGTACAACACTTCGATAGTCTGCAGCTTTCAAACCATTCAAGCTTGGGGATATGGGAATAACTTCCCTTTAGTAATTAGGTATGTGAAAAATGTGAGTGCTTTGAGGCTGGGGTCTATAGGATCATACGTTTGCTGGAAGAACAAATTAGATTCAGGGATAAAAGTGCAAATTTTCCATTCAGGTTGTCAATCCCTTACCAGTATGGCTTACTGGAACTTTGCTCTACATTGAGTACAGAACAAGAAGGACAAAGACCTGTTGGAGTGAGTCCAGTAGAATACTAAGATGATTAGAGAGATGGAACGTCTCTCCTATGAGGAAAGACTGAGACAGTTAAGATTGCTCATCCTGGAGGACTTTGGGGAGACCTTATGGCAGCCTTCCAGTACCTAAAAATGTCTACAAGAGAGTTGGAAAGAGACTTTTTACAAGGGCATGTAGTGACAGGATGAAGGGCTAGGGCTTTAAACTGAAAATCAATAGGTTTAGATTGTCATAGGTTAGCAAGCATAGTCCTGGAAGGGATGTCCTTGCTAAGGGGTGCTTACAGCTTCCTCTGGGACCTGACAGAACCTATCAGCTGGCCAGTTTGAATATGGACAATTCTCTAAGCCACTTAAAGTTGTGACCGCCTCTGTGATCCACGCTTAAGAATAGGCAAACGCCCCCCCAGCTCTCTCTCGTTTCCGGCGCTGGGACAGGTGGCTGCGGGGCCCGAGTGGGGGCCAGCGGGCCCTGCCCAGGCCCTGCTTGGGCCAGGCCGGGCCGGGCCACGGCCATCCTGGAGCCGACGGACCTGTTCCACCCACGGAACCCCCCCCACTGCCTTGCCGTGGGCAGCCGGAGCGGCTCGGCTCTCCCCCCTCTCCACTGCGATAAGAAAAATTCAACATTCCAGCTGCAAAGCTGCAAGGCCGAGGTGAGATTAACCCTTTTTATTGCTGTGAAGAGCTGAAAACCTGAGGGAAGAGAGAGAGGAGATGCTTAAAGCTGAAATTCTCTTGTGAAGCTGTGATATATCAGAGTATCCTGTTGTAATTTCATGAAGATATGGGGGGTGAAGTGTTCAGCTCGTAAGCAGAAGCACCTGCACCGAGATAGGCAGATGCTGACGCAGCTGTAATTTCATGAGAAGTTTGGACAGGGAGAGATGGACCAGATGAGGACTTTTGCTCCAAATGGGAAAGGAGAAAACCTCAGTTCCTAGAGATGTTCCCAGAGATAGTCCTAAAGATGAAGATGATGAAGACCCTTTGCTCCCAGGGAAGGAGAAGTGCCTCTGTTTTTTTGTTTCTGAACGGCTCAACCTTAAAATTGTACCCCAAAAAACTTCAAGAGTGGACCCTCGAAAGCAGTTGCGGGAAAAGCTGCAAGTCGGGGGAAAGGACTCACACGCAGGCAGAGAGACTCCTCTTCCTAAATGGACTGAACAATATTTGGAAGTGGGCGGCTGTCTCGTTGTGATAATGTTTTCATAGCATGAGCAAGAAGAGACTTCTCTTTCTAAATGGACTGAACAAGGTTATTATGGAAGTGGTAAACAGACTGAACATCTTAAGGGTTGTCTTTTTACATTGTCAGTGGGAGAAGGGAGGAAGGTGGGGGGAGGAGGAGAGTTCTGAAGGTGGTATAATTTTTTTTCTTTCCTCTTTTAGGCCTGTTAATAAACTTCTTTATATTCTTTCAAGTTTGGTGCCTGCTTTGCATTTCTCCTAATTCTTATCTCACAGAAGATAAACAGTAATGAGTATTTTAGAGCAAACCACTACAGGTAATAAGAAGACAATTTTTACTGTGAGGGTGGTGAGACACTAGCAAATGGTGCTCAGGGAAACTGTGGATGCTTCATTTCTGAAAGTGTTCAAGAAAAGCTTGGATGGGTCTCTGAGCAACCCAGTCTAGTGAAAGGTGTCCTTGCCCATGGCTGTGAGGTTGGTACCAGATGATCGTTAAGGTCTCTCCAACTCAGGTCATTCTGTGATTCTGTGATTAAGTCAAGTAATTCTTATGGTCTTTTTAGCTGGTGGGGTGCAAAGCCATGTCTGTGTGAATGCAGTACATCATAACCTTCTACTGAGGCTGTTTGATCATAGCCTGCTAGAAACCAAATTTCACTAAGTGATTAAAAATATCAGGGAATCAGCACTACAGCACTCACCCTTATATACCTGGTCAGTGCAATCTCCAAGTCATCCCTGTCAAACATCTGCTTCAAACTTGCAGTACTTGAGGACATATTTCACTGTGCCTCTATGTGAATTTTCTTTTCTTGTGGCTCTCTTAGTGTTTGTTTATAATGTTGAGTGGAAAGATTAACTACTATGAAATGGCATATTTGCAATGATCTACTGCTTTCTCCAAATTTTAGATTTTTTGCCTAATTGAAACTCCACATGAAAATGGCTTATACTGAATTTTTCTTATTGCTTTCACCATTGAGTAGTAAATGAAGAGCAATTGTGTAAAAAAATCTGGAAAAAAAGAGATCAGAAATAATTGAACAAAGAAAACCAAACATTCAAATATTTTCACAAGCAAAAAATATTAATGCTTTAAAATGATTATTAAAGCTATTATTTTTAAGCTTCTGTGAAAATTATTTTACATTTTTTAGCCCATTTGCAAAATCTTTTTCCATTCTTCTGTAAGTTTAGTAACTTTTGATTAAGGTGTACTTGATGCAGTCACAAATGAAGTTTAAAGAATTTGCTATTACATTTCTTTCAAAGTCCAAGACATCAACACCTGCTATATTGCAGTGTCTGTTCTTTGTGTGACCAGGGTAATTTGCTGACAATGCGAAAACCTGAAAGTTTTACAAGATTTGATGGTCATTCCAATTTAGATGTTCCTCTGAAATTTCCAGTCTTGATTCAAACCACCTGGATCTACAAAACTGATTTCTACTCTTGCCTTGTCTGTAGGACTGGTCACTACAGTCAATTTAACTCTAAATAGTTTGCTGACTGCAAATTTAATGTTTCAGAGAAAAATGAAAGAAATTCTGAAGGGATAAATTGTAGAATAAAATGTCTTTCTTTCCAAATTTGTTTGATTAACAATTGGCATATATGCCAATTCTACTATAAATACATGTCCTAAAAAATCCCCCCACCAAAATCCCATCCCCCCAAAATAAAACAAACCCAAAAACCCCACAAACCCCTCAAAAAGAGATTCTTGGGTTTAACCAGAGATAAACTTTTTGTGTGGCTATTTTGAAAATCAAGCACCTCAAAATATCCAAACTACAATATGAGTCAATTGGAATCTATCATCTGTTGCAGTAGTTCTCTGCTCATGGTAGACTGATTTTTTTTAAAAATAATCATTACTATATGAGGAATAAAGCTTATTCCAGTTGCTCAGTTACTGCTGGAAAGGAATTACTGTACTTCTGAAGGAAAATAAACAACAAACCAAGACCCAACATAAGTTTTGTAAAATTCATAAGTGATGAAAACCTATGGCAGCTTATGGGACATGCCTGATAAAAATTTACAGCTGTAACTGTAGCTGTCAGAAAAGTTTTTGTGGTACTTATCAGCTACAAGCACTAGAGACATATTGTGGTGAGTTTTTTAAGGTCTCCATAGCATTAACTCGAGAAGCCTGGCGGGGCTGGTAGGCTCAGTGTGCTCGGCAGTTTTTCAGCTCTCGTGCTGGATGGCAGCCAGTGCATTAGAGCTGGACCCGTTCCTGCCTGTGCCTGGAATGACTTCCCGGGAGACAGCACAGCCCCCAACAGGCAGTGCTACAGAGGCAAAGTACTTGAGTAAACTCAGGCCATCTGTTGACTGCATAAATTAGTTTTCCCCATTTGCCCATCTAGCTATAAGGTATCAACTTTTTTTTTTTTTTAATTTCCTTTTTTTCCTTCCAGATAATGTATTTTTTCTTTATTCAGTTCTAGTAGGATAGAGATAGGAAAATGCATTTTTTGCATCATTTTTCTTCCTTCCTTCTTATGGTTATGTGCATTTCACTGTAGTGTCTTTGATTAACAAATAAAATGATCTCCTTCATATACAAGTTCTGCTTTGGAAACAGTTAATGGCCCCTCAGAGATAACCTTTATTCATGATAGAGGAGAAACAAATTTTTATTTCCCCTCTTCCTTCTCATCTTTTTTCCCCATTTCCCCTTTTGTATTTTTGCTTTTCCCTTTTTTCCTCTTATTTTTATCCTCTTTTCCTCCTTCTCTTTCCTTGTGAATACTATCATATGAATAAATAGATAAGTGACTAAGCTGATTAAATTAACATAACTTAAATGAATTAATTCAATTGGTATGTTTGTATTTCAGCTTTCAAGGAAGAATTCAATTCAGCAATAACTATTTTATCTGTAATTCAGTGATTTTAAAGGATCTCCATTTTACTGCTTTCTTAGCACTCTGTGGGAATCAGATTCCTTGAGCATTTTGCAGTTGGTTACTTTATCATTAAAACTGGTCAATTTTGAAGATTAATTAAATGATTTTTAGTGTCAGCTTCTACCTCTCAGACAAAAAGGTGAAGTACTTCTTTCATAGGGCCCATTTGGCTTTTCATAGCAGTAGTCTTTCTGAAGCTCCAGTAAGAACAGAGGATGTCTTGATGCCTCTTCTGTCAAGTCACTTGGCTTATTTTGAATGTCTGCTGTCATTTTGATTTATTTCAATTTTTTTCTTTTGTAGATTTATACAAAAAACACAGCATTGTATACTGTAGAAGCAAACAACCCTCGTCAGCTAGTGGAAATTGCAGCCAGAGACATCGAAAAACTTCTAAGTAACAGGTCTAAAGCCTTGGTGGTGAGTACTAATGGGTTAAGCTTTCTATTTAGTATTTTAAAAGATCTTTATTTACTATTGAAACATGTTTTCATTGTTATTTTTACTGCCTATACACTTAGAGGCAGTGTCAGTGTGATGTGTATAAGACATGGCATGTAGAAAGATGGCTCCTGAGTTCATGGTAAAAATGAGCTCGTTTGTTGGCATAGGGCAGATGTTTATAATAGTGACCGACAGATAGGAACCATGGCCAAGTAAGAAATCAAATTATAAATAGATTGGAAAATATTCCTCTAGGTGACGCATATGAATGTTTATGACTTGAAGATCACTGTACTCTATAGTCAGTAATGAGCTTGGGGAAACAAGAAGCAGGGCTTTTTTTTCTGATTTGCTAATTTAATCTGTATTTCAATCATATTTTGTGTGAAGACCATGCTACATTGTGACCTCACAATTCTTTATGCTTTAAGTAATAAGTATCTGTTTCTTTAAAGAGCTTTTGCCAGCAGTCCCTTTCTCTTCTATCCTGTAAGACACCAGACCTGGGTAATTGCCTTGTATGGTTCCTACTCACATCACTCTTGCCAGTATAAGAGTTTAAAGTGCTTTTCAGAAGATACTGACCAAACATGCATGGAGGGATCTGGATGAATTAATAAACATCCTTGATTCAGAGTAGAACTATTAGAAATAGTTTTAAAGGATGGAAAAGCAGACTGGATTTCCTTGAGCAATTGCATATCCACACAGGCCTGCAGATAAGTTTGGACATGTCATTTAAAGTGAAAGAGAGAGGAAAGAGGGATTCGTTCACCTAACTGTAGACATCTACTCAGCTGGTTGGCCTAAGCTCCTTTTTTGTTCAGTGGAATAAAACAGGCACTTCTCAGTCGGGACTGACCTGACATTTTCTGAGTAAGACTTTAAGATGGGATGAACTATAGCCAAGAAGAACTTACTTCTCTCTTTCTCAGTTGGAGAAGCCTCAAATGTAAATGTCTATATTGTAAGTGTGTGAAGCTGGGGGAGATGAGTCCCACCCAAAGACTCCTTTTATCAGTACAGTTTCAAGCAGCTGAAGAATCAGCGTGAGTGTAAAACTGCTGCTGCTGTTCTGAGGACTCAGTTCTTGTAGGCAATGAAATTTTGCACAGTCTGTTGTCTGTTGCATAGGTACCACCAGAGGTACCCATTGTCCTGCCTTTGGTTCTTAGCAGGAGTTCATTCTTCCCGTTCCCATTGTTTACCTAATGTGCAATGTGCATCAGTGTTATCTGGGCCAAAGCTTCTCTAATTAATTCAAATGACTGGAAAATAGATTTGATTTTTTTCTTATTTTCCTGTTTTACCTCAGTGGGAGTGTGTTTATGTGGCATTCTGTAGACTTTGTATTACCATTGCAAAGTACTGTAAGTCATTTGGATGTTGGAACCCTGGGTTTAGAGAATTTAGGTTTCTGGGATATAATAATATATATGTGTAACAATATGGAGGATTTTGGGTGTGGATTTGTTCTTCTTTTCTCCTTCTTCTTCACAAATCTGAGTGTTCTGGTGGTCAAAAACATATTACTTAGCATTTTCTAATTGGGTGATTTGGACTTTAAAAGGCCTTGAAAGTTAGAACTCACAGCCATTTTCCACCTTGTTAACTAAGAGGCACATCCTGTGCAGCTGTGCTATATATAAGAAAATAATAAACATCAGTAAAAAAGAAGAACCTAGCATCGTCTGCCTTTTAATCCAAACTCTGAGTAAAAGAACTTACGATTAAGAGGCAAAACAAAATCAGAGAAAATAACATTTGGAGACCTTTGTGAATACACAATTTCCCCCACCATTTGTGCTTCAACCCATATAAGATTGGTGTTTTTTAAGTTATTACAGACAAATCTTATATTTTCTCAAGACTCAAGATTAATGTAGGGGTTTTTATATGTTTGTGGTAGTTTGATCTTAAAATTTTAAGAAAATTAAATAAGTATCTCATGCTTACTTTAAGAAATATTCCAGAACATTTTTTTGTGAATGTGGAAGAAGGTGCTACCTCACTTTAGGCAAGCAAATGGTCACATTTTGAAAAGGGCAATATGATTCAGTTTCCCAAGGTAAAAGAAGACTAAAGTAGGAGCAGGATGGTCCTTTGGTCCAGTAGCTCCTAACAGCTCGGTTATTTATACTGACTTTTCTATTTGCAGTTATCCCAGATGTATACCAGAACTTTCAATGACTTTTGATTTTAAACCTTCCTACGTTTTTTTTTTACACACAGGAGACATTCATTATCCCCTGCACCTGATCTATTGATTTCTACTAAGAGGACTTATTTACCTTCCATATATATTTCTCTTTCTGCTTTTTTCAAGGACTACCTTTAAGCTGTCAGTTTATAAACTTTATGTAATGAGGCTGAATTATTTATCTTGAATTTCAGTCTTCTAAAGCCTGATGGGTCACATTTTATCTGAAATCAGGAGTGGAGTTGAACAGAACTGTCACTAATGACTGCACAGAGGGTTTAACCATTAGGGCTAATATGACTCAAAGTGTTAATTAAGACCTGAATCCTGAAAAGAATATGATGCAAGAGCATCAGACATCCTGCAGTGATGCCTTGAGGAAGGTGCCAGTGAATTACATCAATGATGTAAGCATCAAGAGACTAGCATACCTCAGGGATGCCATGGTTTCCTCTAGGCATGAGACACAAACAACCTTTGGGCAAGGTTATAATAAGCAAATATTAGTGATGACCTTTCTAACAATAAGTTGCCTTCCCCTGAGCCATAAGAGCACCTTTAAATGAGAAATATCTCTTGCATTCTGAATTATTTGTGTTTTCATGTAACACTGTGCTAGAAAACTCTCTAGCTATGAGAGTAAAATTACCAGGTAAATGGGTGTGAGCTTCTGTTTGACAGAAGCTTAAAAATGGTGGTTAAAATAGGTACCTAGCTGAGGAAGGAGAAAGGGGAAAGCCCTGATCTGATCTCACAGGGCTTTCCTGGAATACTGTTTCTAGGAAATATTAGGCATAGACAGAAAAGTTAGGATGAGAAGAAAATGGAAAATTTTCTAGCAAAGTGCAGTGGAGGAAGAGAGTAGTATGAGTAGTAAGGAGGGAGACAGGCAACAGCCTTCTAGCGAAGGATGTCAAAGACTGTCTTGCAATGGAGCCTGTTGTTGAAATAGTGAACATTTCTTTTATAGTTTACTGCTGTTTACTATTGTGTATTTGCCTGGCCTAACCGTACTGAACATCCCCTATTTCAATATAATGGAATTCTCATATGCATATGGTCCTGCAAGGAGCAAGGAGTTGGAGTCCTTGCATTCCTATGGGTCCTTTCAAACTCAAGATATTCTATGATCCTACAATTTCATGATAATACTACGGAGAAGTCAATATTCTGTCTCTGTGTACCTTACTGAATAGTGGGGTACAGAAGAGCTGTGCTACCACTGCAACCTGCAGCCCCAGGTGTGTACTGGCAGATGGGTGGAGGTTTCATTGAAAATATATCCTGCAATGGCTATTGGCAAAACTCACAAAGCTTTTCCGAGGATACCAACATATAGTATGCCTAGCCCACTGGGCTGTCTGGCACCCAAATTGTTCATTTTTGATAGACTTAGCCTCTGTTTTAGCATTCCTGCTGCATTTATGAGTGCAATAGGTTTCTGGAGCTGCGTAGATAATGCAAATAGATCATAATCTTTTCATTCAAATGGAAAATTTGGAAGATACTAATGCTTATTTGTTGAGTATCATTAGAAATACTAAAGAGAGTACCTGTCACTGTACTGATGCCATGATGATTTTTTGCCTTTTCTTTTATACCCCTTTTATACCTTTTATAGCTTTTTGTATTCTTAGTGTTTTTTAGCCTCCATTCTTAGACTTATTTTGTTAAGCTAGGAAGCTAAACATTTTAGAAGCCTTGTAGTTGAGGATCAGAATGCCCCAGACCCCAAGGTCCTCTCCAGAACACATTCTATAAACTAAGATAGAACCATCCAGGAGAAGGTTCCTTGGGGAAGGGGGCTCACTTGAGCCTCTGATTGGGGAATCTTTGATAGATATGCTAATTAGTAAGGCCTATAATGTTGTACCAGATCTATTGTGTGTGTGCATTGCTGTGTGCATTTCGGGGCATTCCACCTGGACGTAGTGCACCTAAGGATCCTTAAAATAAGTACAGAGGGAAAATCCCTTTTTGCCTTCTAATCATGTTTGATTCTTGATTTTAAGACCAGGAAAATACATCATTCCTATATTTATAAAATATGGTTTGAGGAGATACAAATATTTCCTCATTGACTACATAAAATTAAACCCTTTTAAAGTCATTAATATACAAGATGGATTAATAATACTTTTTTTATTGCTCATGTAAAATACTGTAGTAATCTTAAGATTTGCAAAAATCCTAATTTTTTTTGGTCATACTTTAAAATTAGAAAGGGATATTTTAAATACTCAGTGCTTTGCCAAAGCAAAAGTTCTGAAGTTTTGTTTTCTGTTTATGCATTGTATCATGAGGGGAATGAGGTATAATTTTGTTTATATAACATATTCAACATATAAAAAGTAATATTTGGTCCAGTGCTGTACACCAAATTTAAACAGCCACTTCACTCCTGTGCAGTATGAAGTTGCAGCCCTTGGTCTTCCTCTCCCCGTTGCTCAGTACATGTCAAGGAGCATCCTGAATCTTCTACAGCTGGAAAATCTGCAGTTTTACCACTTCTCCTTTTTGCTCATATATTTGAATTGAAGATAGTAAGCAATTTGTATCTCTTAGGTAAAAGAAAATTAAAGAAAGAAAATGAAGAATAAAGGATACCTAGTAACAGTCTTTTCAAGCCCATACTGCAGAACCTTTAGGGAAAAGGATCAAAACATCCTATTTCTTGCTTAGCTAAGGTCCCATTCTGCATTCTGAAATCATTTAATGTTTGGCTGTTTGTGTAATAGTTTGAGATTAATCCCAATTATCCTCCTATCCAAAATTAGAGCATATGCATATTCCCCTACAAGTCTTTTCCACAATAAAATACCTTTTTCTGGTAAGCCTCATTGTCAAGATCTTATTGTCAGCACTATGTTGTACACTCACGGTGCATTTATTAGCATCACTGCCCACACTGTATGGCAACAGCATAGCCATTTGTGTAAAGCAAACACTCAAGCTCCACTAAAATACATTTCACTGGAGAATGAGAGACAGTCATACTTTCACCGCCAAATTCCTGCCTATGATTTATTTGTTTTGCTTTGGGGTCATCTGAGTCTGCTTTTAACTAACTCATGTTAAGGTCGCTCAAGGGAAGGCTCTAGTCAGTACCCTTGGTTTCTTGAGCTGTGTGCAGATAAAGATGAATTACATGCACATTTGAACCTTATTGTCTAGATTTCTTCAGACATCTCAACCAGAGGCATAATATCTTCATTCCAGCCTCCTTGCCTTGATTTTGTAAGAAAACTGAGGAAGCTGAGTTTCCATGGAAACTGAGGCACAGATTGTGTGCTGGGAGACAGGTTCCCTCTACGTGCTCTTGGTAAATGTCCAAGCTGCACAACTGTGTCTCTGAATGAGGAGCTCAGAATGTTTATCTGCTGTTTTAGATGCAATTTCAACACAGCTGTGCAAGTGTGTCCAGATCTCTCAGTATTTCCCTGCCCGCCTGAAATAAGTCTTCAGCGTCTCACTATAAAACCAGGAAGCTTAAATAAACATGTGTTATAACATATTTCAAGATTCCCAGGCAGAGATCCTATGCACTTTAAATAGGGTTGGGAATTTTTTTGTAGCCTGAAAGACCTATAAAACTAAAATAAATTTTGTAGGTGTGCTTGATACTACTTTTGAAAGGTATCCTCGCTCTAACTTGAGTTTTGTTTTGATATCTAAAACCATTCTAACATCCTAAAAACTTCTCTGTGACACCTACCTTCTGGTCTGCTAATCTTAAATTGCCTATAGTAACAAGATAGCTTTCCATACTTTAAAAATACTCTATAGATAAATTTGAGTTGTCCACTCATTTAGCAGAACTTTGGACATCATCTCTTGCTTTTGGGCTGTGTTACAACTCAGACACCATTATTCTGAGCTCCACTAGGAATTCCAAGAGGCTTAAATAGTCACATCTCAGAGCTGAGTCCTCCATTCCTGCATGCTAATCTAAAGTTTAGAGCTAATCACTCTGTGATGCCTTGGGCCAGGTCTTTAAACTGAAAATGTCTGTGAATACATGTGGATCCATATCCGGATATGGACACACTTTAACAGGTGTGTTGAAATTGCTTCCGAACTATATTCCAGTATCCCTTCAATTCCAAATGGTGAATTCATTTGCTCTTATTCTCAGCTTGTGAGGGCTAAAGTCCTTGCCTGAAAATTAAGTCATTCTCAGTGGTGTAGTTTGGATTCTCTTAAAGTTGAGGGTAATCTGTGCTTGTGACTTCCCTCATCACTTTGCAAATAATGGCACAATAAAAATTGTGATTTTGTCAGTAGGAGACACTGATGAACTAGGTCTTGAGCTGATGGAGGAATCTGATGTTTCCTGTTAGTTATTATGCATGGGTGTGATATCCCACAGAATGCACAGAGAAAGGCAGAATTTTACCCTTGAATTGTGGTCGTATCAGAGGTTAATCAAGATAAAATAGCTTTGCCTTCCTCTCTTTCCTAGATAATATTAAGAATGTAAGCCTTTTTGAAAACTGCTTTGAAAACTGATTTCAGTACAAAAAGAAGCATCGCCTATGTCTTGGTAGATATGCTGCTATTCAGTTTTTTTTTATTTTCAGGCATTTCTATTCCTTTGACTCTGCCAATTACAGGCAGTGTTGGACAATTTTATTGCAAAGGGCTCAAGTTGGACAAATTCAGAGAAAGGAAATAGCTTGAACTGTGGTTAGTCTCCCAGCAAACAACACTTTCTGACATTTTGTTAGTATTTTTTTGTTAGTTCTGTGAAAAGCTGAACATCATAAAGGAACTGGCAATGGACTGTGTGTGCTGGGTTGTTTGCCAAAATAATTTCAGGTATGACTTCTAAGAAGAGGAAGTCTAAAAAGTTGGAAAAGAACAAAGTAACTGGAGTAAATTACCAGTCAAACAAATGAAGAAAGTTTTTTCTATGCATGTTTTTGTGTCATGAACACAGGTTTTATATTAATTTCACTCTAACATATTAATTTTCTCCTTGAAACTGTTTGGTTGTACCTGTTTCTTCTCTTTATTATTTCAAAAAATTTTATTTTATTAACTTTAAATTTCAAGTTGAGGGTGTCTCTTTAGCTATAGTAAAAGATTACACAAAGTGTGTACCAGCATCATAAAGCAAATGTCTTTAATTGCAATGATCCTCCCAGAAAAATGCTTACATTTTGGAAAAATACAACTAAAATACACTGTCCTCTGTGCAAGGAGTGAAAGATCATGCATGCATGCCATGGTTTTACATGAAAATATGTCTTCGTCCTTTAACTCTTTTCTGTTCTGTATGTGCCAGAATTTTACAGTGTTAGGACGCCAGGTCTATTCACATGTTTACTTTTTATATCTCCAACAATTTTCTGCATCCTAAGTAACTCACCAAGGTGAAAAATTTTAAATTTTATTTCTGGATGCTTCCTGTGAGTATTTAAAATAGACATTGTCATCTCCTTGTTGCAGCATTAGATTTAGATTTCAGTCCACGGCTGGAGCTGGTCTAAAGAGCTTGTTCAGATATGGCAGGAACTTTTCAGGTGAGTTTAAGACTAATGCTTTGCTATTTTTGAAACTACTCTCACTGGATATTTACACACTAGCAGAAAAACTTCTACATATGCTCTTTTAGACTACAGTACTGAGTCTATTAGCCTGTATGAACATTGTTTAAATCTCCAGATGTAAATGTAGTCTATTTTAAAAGTC
Source organism: Corvus hawaiiensis (assembly GCF_020740725.1). Taxonomy (NCBI): domain Eukaryota; kingdom Metazoa; phylum Chordata; class Aves; order Passeriformes; family Corvidae; genus Corvus; species Corvus hawaiiensis. The sequence goes on along the minus strand of NC_063216.1, from coordinate 70,333,300 downwards.
AGCTGTAGTTGCCGAAGCAAATGTGTTTTGGAATGACAGCTAGTGAGACGCAACACTTGTGAAGTCAAACATTTGTCAACTTGTCCACATGTCAGATGTTTGAATTTGTTTTTGCTTGTCTTGCCTAGAGTCTTATTTTATTAACCGAAATCCAGGTTGTGTGGATGAAACATTACGCCTCAGAGGATAGATTCACATAACTCACATACCTTGCAAGGCATCATAAAGTCTGGAAAAATAAATCAGTGTGTTTGCAGTGAAAGTTCTTATGAATATTGCCTGTTTCCGTGCTTTTCTTTCCACGGTTGACTTGGTTTGCCTTCTGCAGATCTTGTATTCTTGTTGACAGATGAGGGGGTCATCCCTCCAACTTGCCATGTCCTTATAGATAGCCGCAGTCATCATTTTGATTTTTGTGGCCCTGAACTGTACAAAGTGCTGCAATGGCATCAAGTCTGCGAGCTTAGAGAGACACCTGCTGAATCTCCATCCTGCCAGCACAGTGCATTGCACTTGGAGCTTTAACTGAGACAAAGAAAGCTAAAAAGGACTTGTGGCAAATAATATTAGTTGATGATCAGCTTCACAGTTTGACATTTCTTCTTCCTTATACAGTAAATTGTCACTGTTAGCATAGTTTTGTTGCATTCACATTTCATATGGAGAAAAATAAGGAGCATTGATATCTGTAGCAGTTCTTTCCTGTTTAGATCCCTTTATATATTTGAGTAAAGTCACTTACAAAGTAAATGGCCATGGTTGATTTTGCAGAAATTTTTTTGCAGATGTTTTTTTACAACCTGTGAGAGATTCTTCATGGTCTCGTTACAATCAGGTTTCTTTGTCCACCTTTATGGATACTGAAATTTAATTTGTGAAAGATGTTCTGCAGGCACATGGCCTCATTAATGCCAGCATCACCCTAAGCTGGAGGTTCGACTTAGGAGCTGTGAAAGGTGAAATACTGCTCAAATAAGTCTTGATTTCTTTTAGTTTTAAAGTTACTTTTTCAGCTTTGGAAGCTCAATATTTAAAATAAAACAATGCAACCCAAACCTCTGTAGTTATTTTTCTTGGATTAGTTCCAGTTTTTGCCTCAAGGGCTTTGCTAGCCTTCTTATCCTCAGGCAGCTTCTTCTCCTGAAGTTATTTTTGTTTTCCTTGTATGAGCTTCTGCCTGATTTTTGTGGCCCTGAACTGTACATAGTGCTGCAATGGTGAAGAGAATTTTTTTCTTCCTTATTTCTTGGTCTGATGACTTTCATTCAGATCATGCCCAAGGAACACATTTATGTTTTTGTTTGTTTGTTTTGTGTGTGTGTGTGTGTGTGTGTAAAACTGTTTTTCTCTGTGGCTAGTTGAAAGTTTTACAGAAGAATTATTTTCCATGGTACATCACATTTTTCAAATAATAATATTTTGTAGTAGTAGTTTAATTTGCAAGTGTTGGCTTCCATACCCGTGTGCTGTCTAGTCAGCCCATTCAAGACTCTTTTTTTTCTTCAGTCACTACACATAAGTTTTCAAGCACAATAAAATCAAATTTAAAAAAATTAAAATCCTCTGTGAAATGAAAATTCCACTCATTTGCTGAAAGCTCTATTAAACATTATGGAGAAGAATGAAGTGTAAGTGTTGTTTTCAGAGATGCAAACTTGCATTATGCATAAACTATGGTACAATAGTTGTGTATTGTACACAATCCCAAGCCTGCATTATGCCTGGGTTAAATTTTGGGCTCTTTATCGTCTCTGGTCTTTCAGAATCTTTGCTTTAAGAGCATTGATACCTGACTGTATGCATGATTCCAGTATTTGTCTCAGTGGAATTCTTTGTACCTTTTTCTTGTCTTTTTCCACATTCTCCATATTAAAAGTTCAGATTAGATTGTGTTGCTGCAGCATCACACTAACTCATGTTGAATTGTTTACCCCATTTGACTTTAAATACTTTCCAGGGTACCTGTGTCTGAGTCAGTGCTTTTAAAATATGCTATGAAATCTGTACATTCCTGGGTAAGAGAGTTTTAGTTAGTTCTCAAAACATTTGCATTGTAATTCAGTTCAATTTTCACTTCAGAGGGCAGAATTAAAGCAGCAATGGAGAATTAAAGCTATATTGTTTAAAATGCAACCCTTTCTAATTGTTATGTACATGCCCTGATAAAATGCTCAGATGTTTTTTCCTGCCTTTTTCTAGATCAAATTTTCAGTGAGATTGAGCTGAGTGCAATAATTGTTACTGTGGCGCCAGAGTAAGATTAAATTTAGAAATGCCAGTTTTGACTGATGAAGTATGTAAAAGCATCAGACTTTCAACTTCAGTAGAACTCTTACTGCAATAAAAAACTGTTGAAATACATAATGGACATCAGAATCTGTCCTTTACACAAGCAAAAGATAAGTCCCCACTTTTGAGTTGGTTGCTGGTCATATGATTTTATAAATTAGCATTCAAGAATGAGTAGTTGAAGAGTATGTTCTTTCAAACAGGCTTCCTAATTTTTTTTTCCTTTCTGTAAAGGGTAGTGTTTTCTGGGTGTTATGGTACCTATCTACAGCATGGCCATAATGCTTATTCTGTAGCTGCAGTATCCTTAAATGCGCTGTTAGGTCTGGATAACAGTATGTGTCCAGTAGTGTAACAAATTTCCTGGAATATTTGAGTATTACTTCACACCTTTTGGTAGCACATTTTGTGCCAGTATTTCAGGTACATGGTTAATTGGACCCCTCAGGAAGGAGTGCAGGTAAATCTGGGGCTCTTCCAAGTAAGCTTTAAAGGGATCAGATCAGCTGTTCCCAATCCTTGGAAACAGCTTGCTGCAGAGTTAGTTAAGAAGAAATACTGAGCTTCATGAAAGTATGAAGCACTTTCAGGGAGTGTGTTCACCTGGCATCTTTCTTTCATGCTTTTCTTCCTTATCAGTTTAAGGTGCCCACCTGTCACCTTTGTCGCACCTTTTGTGCTTTGTAGTGAAATTTCCATGTTAAAACTTTCCTTAAGAGAGCTCCTGTAGTTTTCGTTGCAATGTTGACTTTTGATGTACTTGTTAGTACAAAAGGCAAAATTCCAGAGGAACCCAGCAAGTTCTTTGTATCAGAAGTCTCAGTGGCAAAACTTAAAAAGCAGAATATGCTGAAGGAAAGCATACTGGTTTTTGCCATTTTCTCAAAGTCTTAACTTTCTGTGATCCAACTGTGAATTTGCTGATAAACAAATGTTCACCTTCAAAAAGCTTTTTTAATCAGTAGAGGCTGAGGTACTCCACATGTGTTTTATGTTAATCCTTTTGTTGGATTAAAAGATTCCCTTTGATGGGGAAGCTTCAAGAAACAAGGTGATGACACATTTTATGATGTGTCAATGGGATGAAGATATGGTTTCTTCAAAGTCCAAGGACTACCCAGTAACATTTTTCACCCCCTTTTATGAAGCTGCTTGACAGGTACAAATTCATGCTCTTCAGCTAGATTCCTAAAGGGATCAGATTTATTATATATTGGGATTCGATTTATGAATTCCCTTGGAGGTGGAAGGGATCCTCAGTGGCCTCTCTGTAAATGTCTCTTCCTAATGCACAGTGGGATAGGAGACCCTGTGTGAGCTCCAAAGACTGAAAAGTCTCCCATGGATGCTTCATTTTAACACAGCTGACTGTTTTGTGGAGTCAGCTAGGTCCAAATTCCACCTTTGGCATTTGGACATATGAGGAGAACAGCCGAAGGACAGATATATATGTGTGCTAAGCACAAGATGTCTTACATAGATGAAACTGAAATCCTCTGTCTGGAGCATAGCATTTGTGTCAGCGTTGAAAGATGACACTTTAATTTCTCTAGGATCAGAGACTGAAATCTTCTACTTAGGATTGGTAGCTACAGAGATCTTGTGTGTGTTTTGTTTTGTTTTGTTGTTTTGGTCAGAGGTTTTTTTGGTAGCTTTTCTTTTTTATATGTTTGAAAGAGGATTCCATAACTCAAATGGCTGTCTAAGAAATCAGGGATCTGAGATGAAATGTATCTTCAGTCTGAGATAATTTATGTTTGTCTCCTACTTCCTAAAAGATTTCTCTGATGACTTAATTGCAAGCTAGACGGAATGAAAATTCCCTACTTGTCCTTGGTTATTCCTTCATCCTACCAGTGCTGAGCCAGTGTGAGAATTGGAGGATTCACAGAACTAGGAGGCAGGGTAGCATAGGAGGCTTGGATCTTAGCTTCTGTAACACAGTTATGAGAGTAGAATATTTTCCCATTGGTCTTTTAGTGTTTCAAACATCATCACCATCTTCTTTATATTGCAAGACACTCCAAAAAAGTGTGGCAGTGGGTCAGGAGGCGTGCAAGGCAGAGCACCTCAGCGTTAAGCACTGCAAATGGGTATTTGGAGCATAAGTAACTGCTCTTGCACTTCTACTATTGCCCAAATGTCACGCATGCATTACCTATGCAAGCCTCTGCTCAGATTCTTTGAACCTTTGATGTTAGATTTTCCCCAAGTAATGTTTTTTTCAGGCTACTTTCTCCCTAGACTGGTTCTGGTCTTTTAATTTCTATTCTTTAAAAAATATTATTTTATTCTTTCCCATTATAAATTATGTCTTTTATGCCTTCCACTCTGTATTTACAAAATTCTGCTAATATTTTGCAAACACAAAGCCAGTCAGTTTCTTATTTAAATTTGAAGGATATGGTCTTTGTCAAACAAAACCACCATTAGTAGAAAGTGTAGAGCACTAGTTCTCAAGGGAGGGGAATGAATCCCCAAGTATGTTTCAAAGATTTGCATTAGATTTTGACTGTCAAAAAAATTCATTTTTATTTAATATTATTTTTTTATGTTGTTTAAAAATCAATATTGACTTGAAAGTAGTCTCACAAACAGAAATCATTTAGAAGCTACTGCTGTTAGGTGATTACAAAATATAGCACAAAAACAAAGTGTGGTGATATGTAGTTTAGCTATGAGAATATACAAATTTTGTAATTTTGTATAATAGTTCTTTTATGGTCTGTGTCGCATAAAAAAGCAGTTTGAATTTCTAGTGGGGTTTTGGGTGTTTTGGTTTGTTTGTTTCTTTTTCTTTTTCTTTTTCTTTTTCTTTTTCTTTTTCTTTTTCTTTTTCTTGTCTTGTTGGTGTCCATTTCATTCCTTACAAGCTGAAAGAAATGCATTGTCTGAGGTTTTATCACCATGCCTATGTTTAGTTAACAGTGACATCATTAACGTATTTCAAGCCTTTCTTTTTTAATAACAAGAGAAGTTCAGCCAGTCTTTAGGTTCAGTATACCCTGAGAATAATAGTGCTTTTTTATAGAATTGTTAGGGGATTTAATTTATTTTCAATTCACTATTTCTTATTAAAACTTCAATCACCCTCCGCTTGATTGTAATTAAAACTGCCCCTAGGCAATAAATTTTGTTCTATGCAAATATGACAGATATGATTATGGAAAATCTAATTGTTCATAAATTTCTCCTTTTCATGTGGTGTTAAAATGTGATGATGTAACTAGATTTTTTTCCCTTTAAATATCAGAACAAAAAGAACAACAGAATTTGTACTTTTCTGTGAACCTGGGTTCATAATGCACACTCCTGATTCTGTGAATTCTGAAATTATCTTCAGACCAAAGATAGGAAGTTCTTGATTTGTGTCCTCTTGAATTAGTACAGGGAAAATGCTCCTGTGCAGTGGTGGGCTTACAAGAGCAGTGTGAAGAAGAGCAAGGGCATCTGGGTCTAGTCCTGGAGTCTGGCAGGTCCTGTGAGGTTCAGTCCTGGAGTTTGGCAGGTCCAGTGGTGTTCCCCTGTAGATTATTCCATTAACATTTTCATTACATCCAGTTCTGACATTCCTGAGGAAAAATGCATCTTTCTTTACATTTAGTTAACAAGCCTGAAATTCATCAGTGGTTATGTTTCAAGAATATTTCTTTATTTTTGTGGTGCAACATGTTGCAGATGTCAGCAGGTTGCACTTCACTATGAAGTGGGTTTTTTCTCTCCCAAGAAGCTAGCAGGGAGAACTCGCCAAAACTGAAAAGGTCCTTTAGGTCTTGCCCTTTGTACAGAAACCCCTTACATAATCCTTCAGCTTCAATTGCTACTTGCACGCTGGCAACAGCCATGTTCCTGCTCCTTTGCTCGTTATGCCATCTCCAAGTTGGTTTGTGTTACAGCAGCAGTGACTCACTAATGCTCAGTCCAGTGGAAAGTACTAAACAGACAGGCTCTGCTGCTAAATTCAGCGGCTATTCCCCGAGTACCTTGTCTGAGACCGTGGAGCAGTGATTTTGTTTTTGCTGGATGTGTTTGGGCAGATGGTGCAGGAGTGGGCGGCTGTAACGCTCTCATTGCTGAGCAGGCAGTGAGCAATCCCCCTTGACGTTTGTTGTGTCACTTCCCCCCCCCTTTTTTTTTTTGTAAAGGTTTACATGTATTCTGGAGTTGTCAGGGTGTATTTATGTTCTAGCAGGTCTTTAAAAAAATTAATGTGAGTGAACAGAAAATGCTGGAGGAGCATGTTTAATTGTTCCCAAGGTGATAAAAGCAGATTGAGTTGAAATCCTAGGGGTGAGTATTTTCAGGTCGATTTCAAATAGAATCAGCCTTTAGCAGCATAGAATATACTGATGTGTGTAAACCATGTGGTCCCACCAGGCATTTCCTCAGCATTACCAATTCCTCTTCGCTTCCACAGCATTAATGACATGCCAGACTTCCCACCCAGTCAACAGAGCTGTGCTTCCCTTCTGGCCCCTCAACTCTTCTTCCTCCCCCCACTTCTCTCCCCAAAGCCTGAGTGCATCTTAAGGGTATTCCTTTCATAACCAGTGGAGGGAAATGGAAGTCTAAGGATTAGTGCATGGCATTTTGCAATTCTAGGAGCAGAATTTAATCTCATGACATGTTTCATGGGCTTCAGTTCCACGTAAAAAGATGGAATCATACCTGAATGTAATATTTTATTAGGTATAAATACGTGTCTGTAATGAAAGTAAAACAACTTCAAATTTAAGCTTCTAATCTGAAAGTTTCCATTAAGAATTTATTGCTATTTTTTCTCCCAAAGTAGAAGTCCAGATGGTGTAATTTTACCCTCAGTTATTGTTTTCTATATCTTCTAGTTTTTCTGTATATTTTCCTTGTACTCTGTATATTACAACCTCAAGTGTTTCATTTTCAATATGCATCTTAATTTTAGGCTTTCATTTTCTAAAGCTAGTGCTTGCTACAGCCAGCCTTTTGATTTACTAAGAATGTAGTAAAGAGGTGACTACGGAGGATGAAAATGAGGATGCAGTCCAGCTTTCTACAGTGGTATCAAAAGAGTTTATATGGAATGGAACTAGTGCTACTATAGCCTTGTCAGATTGTGTGGATCTAAACTGAACTAGTGGTTCAGAATTTTTATATATATCACAGAATCAGCTGAGTTGGAAGGGACCCAAAAGGATCGAGTCCAGCTCCCAGCCCTGCACAGGACCCCCAAGAGTCCCACTATGTGCCTTAGAGCATTCAAATGCTTCTTGAACTCTACCAGGCTGGTGCTGTGACACACTCACATTCTTTAGAGCAGGTTTGAGCTTTGGAGGCTTGCAAAAGTTGCTATAAAAAAAGCTCATCTACTTTGTGCTTCTCTTAGCTTCATCACAACACAATACTGTGATTGTTTTTTTCTGATTCGTGGGGAGTTTTTTTGGTCTCAGTATTTTGTAACACTGTGAATAGTTTCATTAATTATTAGTAAAATTCTTGGTTATGCTGTTTAATTGAAATACTTCTGTTAAGACATCCTCACTGTCGTCTCAGCTGCAACTACGTCTGTGTCAACTATTGGCCATGGTTTAGAATTTCCAGGAAGGACACAAAGGTGGGAGAGATCTGGGAACAAGATGTGCTTTTGCAGAATGCTTGACTACATGCTCTGATTTATTATTTAGCTGTGAGCTATGTTCAGTTCAGCAGGGGAGCTTTTCTTCCTGCAGTCCCATTGAGATCTCTGTGTGTCAAGTCACTCTTATGCAGTGACTTGGACATTGTTCCTACTCGTATCCTGCTACTGCTTCAACAGAATGTATTTTCAGTGGCCTCAATGCCTAGAAAAGACTGTTCTACATTTTGTTTCTATGCTCTCTGATATTTAGTATGTTCACACAAACATTAAACTGCCAAAAATGCCAGTAAAAACTGTATACATAGAAATGCACAGCTTAAGAAGTATTGAAGTTAAACTTTTTTTAATCTGCGCTGAGAATCATTACAACATATACATAAAAGTCTGGCTCTGATATTTTCCCGAGCTATTTTTTTATCTGCAGTTGTAATGGCAGTGATAAAAATGGAGCACTACAGTAAAAGACATTGGAAAACTTTTGTGATCAGCAAATAAATTCCATTGGCAAAGGCTTAGCAACTGCTTAGAAACTGTCTCTAGCTGCTTTCTCAGCCCCATGAGCAGTGTTGTGAGAAAGCATTTCACAGCAACCCACAGCATATTGAAGGTAGGGGACTCAGATAACCTGACAGAGAGGAAGATTACAGATACTTTTCAATTTCTCACGTTTCTCAAAATGAATCCTGATATGGCACCTGTGTCAGTACTTGTGCTCCTGCTGAACCATTGCTATGTCATGGAGTCCAAGCGTGATGTATCTATTGCCTCTGCAATACATTTTTGAGCAGCATGCAAGAAAGTATAAATCCCTGACACAGTACATGCCAGTAACAGGTTCATTTTTACAGCACTGCCCATAAGATATCCTTGAGGTCACTATGTTTTCCCTATCTCTTAAATGTTAAATACAAAATGATAAAAAGGCCTGTTTCATTATTTATTTTGCTTACATTAAGTTTCATAAGAGAAAATTGTGTAGTTTAAGCTAGGAGTCTATGCTAGGCTTCCTCTGTGCCTGTTGGAAAACAGGCTCTGCCACAATGGAGTGGAGGATTCATTTCACTCTTTCAGTCCCTTTGTTGCTATTTCCTCTTTTGCAGCAGAGGAAAACATAAGATCTTTTTAAATTTCTTCACAGCTTGGCTCCTTCTTGCTCATATACCTTGTGGATTATTTTTTTTAATTCCAGCTGTGACCTGCAACCCTTTTGCACCCCTTAGAAACCCTTATTCTCTTTGAAAAGTGCAAGCTCATATGTTCAAATACAAATACAAATTCTTTCATTTATTTGATGGATTTTCCAAATTTTCAAACATTTGCAACCCAGGATTAGTTTTCTTTTGCATCTTGATAGGTAGTGGGCATCATTCACATCTATATAACGCCCCTATGCTCAGTCGGTTTTCCACAATTATATTTTCCCCTATCAACTGAAAATGAAAGCTGTAAAGTCCTGCCCGTCAGAGATAATTCCATCACTGGCAGAACCAAAGGAAGCATTCTCTTGTGTCCTCACCTATTGACTAAGAAAAATGTTGCCAATTACAACAGATTTTTCATCTGTTATAGGTTTAACTTGAATGTGCTTCTTATGTGTAGGTCTGGATCAAGGCATTTTTATGACATCTTTGGACTTCTTGGGAGGTTTTTTGGTATATATTTATAGGAAATCAGCCATTTGAGGTGGATTTACAAGACTGAAAGAGATAGCTCAATTATCTTCTTTGTAAGCTGCCGAAATCATACAATATGTCATGGAATTGTTTGGGTTGGAAGGGACCTTAAAGATCATCTAGTTCCAAACCTCCTGCCATGGGCAGGGACACATTCCACTAGATGAAGTAACATGGATTTTATTTGGCCATCCCCTACACATTGTTTTCAAGAGATTTTCATGGAAGAGCGTTCACCTGCAGAGTCTAAAAAGAAGGGCCAAAAGGTGTTTAGCAAGATGAAACTGTCACATATGCAAGAAATTACAGAATGGGATTTTTAAAGCACTGAAGACAATTAGACCCTGAGTGTCCTCCTTTTCAGCTGGAGGATGGCATCCAAGCTCTTCTTACATTTGTGTATATATCACCAGGTATCAATCTTCAGAATCACTAATCTTGAAAATCTGACCCAAGATACTTCCCAGGAAGAAGTTGTAGTCACAAAACAGGGAGAGTTTATTCCCATTTTGAAAATAATAATGGTTTTCAGGAATTTGCAGTTGCATTTTAATTAAGTGCATGGAGCTATTGGATGTATTGTAATCCACTGGTACTACCTGTGGCATATGTTACCATTTGAGAGGTAACATATAATACCTGATGAGGATTTTGGTTTTCAATCCCTCCTGAAGCATGCAATCCACCATGTGGATGGTGCGGGGAAGCATCTTGAACAGATGTTCTGGTCTGAAAAGGCAGCAAACGCACACAGAAACACAAACAAGGAGTGTTCAGCAGGGATTTCAGCTATTTGAGCTGGAATGGATGAAAACATGCATGGGGCAAACACAGTAACAACTGCTTCATATTGAACAACAACAAAAAGAAAATCTTGTCTGGATCTGCCTGCTTTATAGGAACATAGCTAATAGCAAATTAGGCTCTTTAAATGTACCATGGACAATCTAGCTGTGGCAGGGATGCAGGAAATCAGAGAAGGCTGCACAGCCATACACTAATTGATGTGCACGTCAGGCCCTGGGGACTTGCTCTTGAGGCCGTGTTCTGGAAGCTGAAAGATGTATCCATGCTTATTGTGGGTGTTCTCAGATGAAGGTGGTATTTTAGTGAAAAAGAAAAAACAAATCAGTGTGTAAAGGAAAGGCTAAGTAAGTACCAATGAGTTGTAAATGAGTTGACATTTTGATGTTTTTGCCCTTCTCCCTCCCAGTTAGCCAGGCTGTCACCGCTATCTTCCCGTGCAGCCCTGCGAGCTGGACGTGCTGTGCTGTGCACCTGTAGGTTGGTCAGATTGCCCCAAATTACCCTAAGGGACATCATGCCATCTTTTTTTTGGAGGGAGGGGAGGTAGGATTGATCTCCATGTTCCAAATCAGAGCACAGCAAGTATTTCTAGCCATTTTTTCCCCTCACTATTTTTCTCTCTGTTTTTCTTTCTTTTTCTCCTCTGTCTTGGAGGGTTTTTTTCGGTGGTTTTTTTTTATCCTGTGGTGGCTCTGACAACACTCAAATGGATATTATACAGCCTGAGGACTGTATTTCCGTCCTACACCATTTGTATTTTTCAGATTGCTCAAAAATAACTTTAGAGAGTGCATATGGGGAAAATTAGCTAATATTGTCATTTGGATGTTTCTCTTTATTTTAGGGAATTGAAAGAGAAATGGCATGTTCCCCTAAATGCACACTTGGATTATATTTTTTTTTGTGTGTCTAGTATGAGCTTATACAATGAGGTATTGTTGAAGAGGAACAATACTTTTCACTCCTGTAAATGATTTCTGTGGTTTGTGAAAGCCCCTAATACTACAAGCTGCTAATTGATTAAAAAAAAAACAAATACAAAGTTGTTATCCCTGCAGCAATTCATGCTCACTTTTGGCAATCTTATATAAAAGTAAAAACCTTGAATGTTGTTTAATTGAGGCAAGTATCTGGGTTCTGGGAATAAAACAGACCTTTGCAACAACACCAGAGACCTTCAGGTAATTTGTTTACCTTCTGTTCATGGAAGTCAAGGAGCAGCATAATCATTAAAAGGATGAAGTGCATTCAGACAACTGAAACAACAGTAAGATGCTAATTAAAGAAATTACAGAAAAGTGTCATGCAGTGTTCTTTTGTTCTATAGAGGAATTCAACCTGTAGTCTTTTTTTTTTCAAAAGTAAAAGTCACATAAGAGATTTATTTTATTAACATAGGAGTTAAGTAAATAGAGAATCATGTGGCAGAATGGCAGAACACCTAACTCTTACACAACAGTGGTTTTATATATCAATCTCAAATTAAATATAATTAAAATTTGTCTCAGGGGTCTGCAAACTACCAGAAAGGTAGAGAAAATAAGCAGAAGAGAAGCCAGAAACATGGACTGAAAGCGAAGAAGAAACTACAAAAGGAGCTTGGCAGCAGTGGTGGATTTGGGTAGAAACAACAGTTAATTGGTGTGCAAAGAGAGCAAGATGAGACTTGAAATAGGAAAGATCAATCCAAAAAGATGAAAGAAAAAGAAGAAAACACATATAAATTGATTATTTTGCCCATGTTCATAGTTCTCTTGATCTTCCTGTTCTGTCTTTTATAACTGATCAGTAAATGATTCTTTATTAACTTTTGATTGCAGACTTAAAGATTTTATGAATAGCTTTGGGATCTTGAATTTAGAAAGAAAGCAGACTTGTGACCGTGTACATAAACCTTAGTGAGATGGGCTTAAGATGGGTGAGAACAGACTATAAAGTAATTTCTTTGTGGCAAGGGGAAGGGTTGGTGGTGGTTTACCTGCAGATTAACAACCAAGGGATTTCTGAAGACTGCTGATCAGAGAATGCAGATCAGCAAACAGTTGAAAATCTGGTATTGAGGAAGTGATGCCTGAAAAAAATGCTTTGCATATCAGAAAGACATGCCGTGATGGTTGACTTGACTGATGTAGTCTTCATGGAGGAAGATGGATGATGGATCAGGGAATTATGTGGTTTCTGTTGGCATAGAGTAGATATTCTCTCTATTTTTGTTTCTTGGTTAGAAATTGAGGAATAAACCCAGTTTTATAACCCTGTAGGTTATGGATTTTTTATTTAGTTCTCCCTAATTTGATAAGACTAGAATATAGATCAAAATAAGTATATTCTGAATACACACCAAAACCTTAATCTGTCATGCAGAATAAGTGGCATGGTGGTATTTAGTTGATGGAACAGTAAATCTCATTAACAGTGAGTGAGTCCTTAGCACGTTAATTAGTTTTTGATCCCTTTAACACAGACATCAAACACCCAGCAAGCTCTTTCTTTCAGTAAACATGTTTTGAAGAGCAAGGATATTTTGAAGAGGTAAGAACTGGTAAGAACTGAAAGTTTTATTTGTCATCTACTAGGGAGGACTTTTATAGACTCTTCTCTACTGCAGCTTAGATGAAGTCTGTGGTACCAGAAACCAAAATAATGCTTTAAATCCTGTCTTGGCTTCTCTGGATTTTGTGATTTACTAAAAGCTAGTAACTCATTCAAACCCGAGAAAGTCGCTACTAGAAAAAGCAATAAAATATTAAACATCATAGTTTCTTATTGATTTCTGAAGCGAGGACTGATGTTGTAAGACTTCAGTTGCTACTGAAATGTTACTGTGATTTGGTATTTCATAGGAGTGGGCATACTGGTCCCTCAATGGCGAATGTGTTGTAGGGAAACATAATTACTCCAGCTCATTTCTTGGATTCTTTCATTCTTTTCTTTTTGTTGTTGTTGTTTAGTTTGGGTTTTTTTGTTTGGTTTGGTTTTTGGTTTTTTTTTCCTGAATTCAGGGAAACAAAAGGTCTTGCTCAGTTCAGAGCTGAAGTTAAAAATCTGTTAGAAAATTTAAAATACAGACACACAGAAATATGTTAGCAGTGTTACGAAGACACAAATCATCAAAGGTTGTTAGTGGAAATTCCTGCAAGGAGTTTATATATATCCTGTTTTAATGCCCATTTAATGCCCACATAGTGAGATTTGTACTTCAGTGTTTTCCTTATGGTTAACTGAATTACCCTTCTTGGTATGGTCCAGGATTTAAAGTGCATATGCCAATGCACAGCCTCATTTCTTAGGAAGATTGGGACTGTTTGTTTACACTTTCTTCTGAAGAAATTCTGGTTTCTGTTATATAGTTGTCTACTTGTGAGCTAGTTGTATACACAGACTTTGAAGCAGTAGAGAGAGAGATCCTTTTTTAGAATATGATACATTTGGTCCAGTTTAGATACTTACCTGTAGAGGAGAAAAAGTCAGGACTGCCTCAAATGTAGATCTGTGGTGAGATGAAAATCACGTTCCCTTTTTGTATCCTCCCTTTACCTGTTCTCTCTTCTACTAGCAGACTGTAAGTCAGGAAGATGGGGAGGTATTGATGGGACACTACTACAGCCCAAAAGTTCAGGAACAAACTCTAGTTTCTGCTCCTTTTCTTTGTCCACATAGAGGAGAGGTTCTAGGAACAATAGATGAGCCAGCAGGTAAGCCTAAATGTCTTTCCATACTGAAACTCCTCATGAGAGTTTATGGGGAAAGGGATGATTTATCAGGCACTGAAAGTCATATTTTATTTTTTTAGGACTATGGGAACTTACCTTGTCTGTTTGGTACTGCTTTTTAATGCAGTGGGTACTGCTTTATCAAGGGTGAAGTATGAGGTGTCAGAGTGGGGGTCTTGGCAAATGAATACTGACAAAAATGTGACTGATTTGTTTAGACTGCTGTGTTGGGCATGTGCTCATGTTGTATCTTCTGAACCTGCTGTGTTGGTTTGGTCCTCATATGCAGTCTGATTAGATGCCATCTGAGGAAATTCCAGGTGTTTTTTTTTTTTTAGGGCAAACCCTATTTTATCATAGGAGCATAGAACCATAGAGTAATTTAGGTTGGGAGGGACCTTTAAAGGTCATCCAGTCCAAGCCTCTTCAACTCTATCAGGTTGCTCAGAGCCCTGTTCAACCTGACCTTGAATGTCCCAGCCATCCACCACCTGTCTGGACAACTTTTGCTAGTGTTTTACTGCCATCATTGTAAAAGTTTTCTGTCTTATATCTAGTCTAAATCTACTCTCTTTTAGTTTTAGATGGTCACCTCTTTGTCTAATTGCAACGTCCTTCTATAAACCTTCCCTCTAACTGCTGTTTTTACATGTTTAAGTACTGAAAGATCACAATATGATGTCCCCAGAGTCTTCTCCAGGCTGAAAAACTGCAACCCTCTCAGCCTTTCCTCATAGGAGAGGTACTTCAGCCCTCTGATCATTTTTGTGGCCCTCCTCTGGACCCACTCCAACTGGTCCACATCATTCTTATGTTGTGGGCTGCACAGCTGGACACAGTACTCCAGGTGGAGTGTCTCCAGAGGGGAGTAGAGGGGAAGAATCACCTCTCTTGGCTGTTGGCCACGCTGCTTCTACCTTCTTTTATTCTGTCCTAAATAATGCTATCATAGTGTACCGTGGTATGGCTGCAGAGTTCAAAACGTTTTCTGTTGGAGGAAGTAGCTCTTTTTCTGTAGTCTCTAAACCAGTATTTTTGTTCTCAAAGTGAAAGACCTATAAACCTGATGCAATTTATTTCCTGTCATAAGACAGAGAATGTACTGTTGTGTGTTCCTGGAATTTGTATTGCAATTTTCTATTAATAAAGATGATCCTGATAAATATTAATCTCCTACAGACTTCACCTTTCATCTACAGTTCCCACTGCTGATGGTAAGAACAGCCCAGTGGGTCTAGAGCAGTAAAGGTTCCTACAGTATTATGAGAAAATAGTCAGACTTGCTGTGGACATTTAGCTGTATATTAAAAGAGTGAGTAGAGTAGAATTGATTAAATAAGTGAAATATGTGTAAAGAGCCAGAGTCACAGAAGAGCATTAAATTTCAGTCCTGAGCAAACGTCATTAAATGCTGTGTCTTTATGTGAATCAGCCCTGACGAGATTTTCCCCTTGCTGTCTGTGACTTGTCACTTTGTGCCATTGAGAGTCTTTGTCCTTTCATCAGTTAAACAGACTGAAGTGTCGCCTTTGGAAAATAATTACAGGTTCTCAACAAAAATGGCAGAATTAAACCCTGCTAGATGATACTTGTCTCGCTGGAGAGAGCACAAAAAGCACACACAGGCCATGGTATTCTCTGCACAAGGGCCCCTCCCTGGGATAATGATACAGCTCCATGTAGGAATGATGGATCTGGTTAGGAACGTCGTGTGGGATGTGCAGTTTTACCTTATGTGGCTGGCTGTGTGAGCCTTTCCAGGGAGCAGCAGGATTGAAAAGGAAATGCTGAACAACAGACAGCCTGTACCAGCTCCTCCTTTTGGGGGGGATCTTTGCATTCCAAAAAACTGATGAAAAGGGATTTGTTGGCTTGGAGATATTCTGGGAAGTATCCAAAATGTTACATTCTCCTCTACTCTTTCAGAAAGCTGCTCTGAGAGATACAAGTCTCTTGCCGGAGGTCCTTTGTAAATTCTTATGTTTAATTAACATGGTAAGGTTTACATTGCCACTTAATTGGTCTTGCCATTGAGAGATGTCTGCTTGGTGGCTAGAAGGGTGTGTAGTGCTTGTGTCCAAGTACATGACATTGTTAAAGCCTGACTGGTTATTGTTAGTGTGATCACACTGCAGGGATACGGTTACTGAACCAAATCTTCAGCTGACGAATATCAGGATAAGTTCAAATGAAATTAATGGAACTTTCTGGACTTGACCCATAATTTGCAGGGGATATTGGAGTCCATGTGTAGAGGACTTACTACTTTCAAAGTTTCATGGAAGTCTTTCTGTATTTATTATTATTACATCAGAAATTAGATCCTCAAATCAAAAAAGCTGCAAATACTCAATTTTTGAATTGAAGAGAAATTTTTTTTCTGTTTTCCATATTTCTTACAATGTTCTGAGTAGAAGATACAGAATAGTGTTGAAAACCTGTTGTTGCCACAAATGCAGAGAGGTAGAAAAATTGTCAAGCTGCAAGTGCATAACTTTCATTCTGTAAAATTCTCATTAGAATTGAGCATTTGTCTACAGATTAATATATATCAATCATTTACCTACTCTATTTGCTTTCAGAAAGCATACATGAATTTAATATTAAAGAGGAATGAATCAGTACAGAAATCAGAAATTGTGAGTATACAAATAAAGAATTTGAGAATCAATGATTAGCTTTTTTTTTTTTTTCCCCCAAAGAATCTGTTACAATGCAGGAAGGACAAGGAAAAAACAACCTGAGAAATGAAATCGAAAGAATCACTGCCAGGATGAGTTGGTTGCACATTTCTGATATGAATGCTGGCAAAGGACTTTTCAGTTCTGGAGAGGCAGACGAGAAGTTCCCTTCTTGTGAATATGTCAGATGGCAGCAAATTCAAAAGCAATCTTATTAGTTCGATAAGTTGTCAATTTTCACAGATTCTCTCTTCAGGCAGGGAGCATTGATGGGTTTTGTGTGTGGAAGACAGATGTTATATTTACAGTCTGTACACAAGATAATAAAATTTCCCTGTCTTGCCAACCTGTGTTCAAGCAAACCCAAAGAGAGATAATAATGTGTTGCTGCTGGTTCTTTTGTACCAAATGTGGGAAGACACAAGAAAAGGGAAGCTAATAATAGTTGCAAAGGCCTTTGTGCTATATATCTATGTTTGTGCTATAGAAACTTTGGCTTCTCTGGTTTATTTTGTGCTATCATTTATCTCACTAATTTGAAGGAAGTGTGATAAAAATATTCATTATGGACAACTATAGGGGAGTATGTGTCAGGAGAAGAAGACTGGGCCACAAGAGCAATCTCTACCCTAATCTTCTCATGAATTGTTTAGCAAGGTTTTTCAGCTGACAAGATGTCAGGTCAACCAAAATAAAAAAAGTGCATATGATGAGAGGAGGGGAGAGAACAGGCAGCATTTAGAGCCAGACAGTGCAAATTGGTTTGAAATGGCAGTGGAATATTTATATTCAGTAAAGAATCAATGCCATTGCAGATCCGTACCTAATGCTAGCTCAACGCGACCCTTGAATCTTATTATATTAGAATATTTTTGGTTGAATCCATATCTGATCCTCCAGCATTAGGATCTATTTCTCTAGATTTATGTTTTAGTTGGAGTCGAAACAACAGGGAATACATGGTCCTGGCTCTCATCTGGATGCGCGCTGCAGCTCCCAAGAGCAGCTGTTTTGCAAGATGCTCATCTCAGGTTTTTAAAACTTTGGTGAAAAAAGATGTGATTGTATGCAGTAATTGTTGTTTGGGGCTGAAATGTTAACATTAAATGAGTTCTTAAATTAGGAAAAAGTTTAAGATTCCTCAGTTCAGTACTACTTTAAGCTTCCTGTCAAAAAAGAGGAATAGGCACCAAAGAACTGTTCCAAGCAATGTGAAAAAAACCTTTCAGAATTGAAGAATAAAATTAATTGGAAATCACTGGACATATGAGAGGTCATCTGATATTTATTCAGGCTTTCACATTTCTTGACTCTTGTGTAGCTTCCCTAGACTTCAGACCATCATGTCAACTCAAGGACACAGGAGGTAGATAAAAAAAAAATATTATTGAAAAGTTGCAGACACAATGCTCTGCTACTGGAATTCCTATGAGGCTGGAGGAATCCAACAAAAGGAAAAATAGAAGCCAAATCTATAGCGTTTTTTTCGTCACAGCAGAAGAATGAAAAAAAATGAAAGGAGAAAGAGGTCTCCAACACTATATTATCAAAGATCTTCACAATACATTAGCACATGGCACTGTGCCTCTGAACTTTTGAGGACATTCTGTGGTAAATTTCTCAACACTACTTAAATCTTGTGCGTCAAAAGCAATTTGAGAACCTTAAGTTTGTCGACTTGCTATGTGACTTCAGTCTTGGTAGCGAAAAAATGTGATGCAGAGTTTCTGCAAACCTTACTCTGTCTTGAAAAAATTTGTATTTAATAAAATCACACTAAAAAGTCACTCTTTTGCCATATTGATTAACTCAATCTTCTTTTATAATTAAAAAAAAAAAAAAAATCAGTTCCATAGATAGATTTAGATTAAATATGCACCCTAAAATTTCTGTTGCTGAGTAAAATTGTGCTGTCTCATATGCAAAGCATTCATTGGGAAAGATTAGATCCTGTGGCCTTTCCTACAGGCATGATTTTAATAGTCAAAATAAATTCTTTCTCTTTGATTAACTTACTTAGAAATTCCGACTGATCAATTAGGAGTTTAGGAAGATGTAATTTAGCAGTCAGCAGTAGCTCTTAATTAATTCTGCATCAGTGTCTGTCGATTTAGATTACTAACAAAATGTAAAAATTGTTTCTCAATATCTGCTTTGACACATTAATTATGTGTTGGCTTTTTTTGGTTTTTTTGTTTGTTTGTTTTGAGCTTTTTTTGAAAGCTATTGATTCATTGATCATGACCGCAGCAGCATTTAAGGTGAACAAACAAATCCTGACTTCAAGCATCAGCTCCCATCTCTGTCTTGCCATATAATTTTTTTCTTTATGGCAGGCACTCTCTTAAACCAGTTCTCTTGGTTCTCTGGAAATCACTCACAGATATCACTCTCCAAGTCAGCTACTTTACTTCACACAAATCCTTCCTCACAGCAGATTAGTGAAACTTATGAATCTTGAACTCTCCTTAGGGCTCTGTAGGGAAATATGTTACTTTAGGTAGAATATCTTTTGCCTAATTACCACCAGATATAATTGGCACTTACCTTGCTCTGCTTGTCCTTATTTATTTTTTCTTTCTCCCCCTTAACCTGCTGCCTCATTATATTTCTGTTTCCCAGCACAGAAAATCCTGCCTTTCTCTTTTATGCTGCTTATCCTAGCCTGCGTCCTCACAGTCAGAAGGAATCTCCAGAGGTTTCCCTCCATCTGCCTCCATCAGCAGTTCCAAACCTTCCGTCTGGCTTATCTTCTTATCTTTTCCCTTTTTTACCTAGACTTCTGTTCCCCTATTTCTTCTCCTAGAGATTTCCATCCTTTGTACTCACAGAGTCTGAATCATTACTCCCATGGCACTGTTGCCCCTTCAGTCCTACTTTTTTCCTCTGTGCTACTCCCAGGTGGCAGCTCAAGAGTGAGAATGCTGCGTATTTCTCTAAATGCTGCTTTGAAATATAGACCTCATTGGCTCCTTTCCCTGGGGGTGAATAATTCATAGATTAAATATTTCTGCCATATGCCAGCATGTCTATGTTGCAGTGACTATCAAATGATAGAAATCTTAGCAGGAAGGGACCTCTGGAAGTCATCTAATCCAGTCCCTACTCAAAGCAGGACTGTTGCCAGTACTACAAAAAGATCAGCCATGTCTCAAAAGCCTCCAAGGATGGAGATCAGTAGCCGCTTTGAGTGCCTAGATTCAGAGCTGCACTACTCTCTTAATGACCTGCTTCCCCCTAATGTTTATCTTGAATTTACCAAGGTGCAGTTTGTGTTTACTGGCCCCTGCTTTATTGTCTGCCAACACAGCAAATGGCTGTAGGATTTTACTAAACCACTCCTTAGCCTCTCCTTTGCTGGGCTGAAAAACCTCACTCTCTCCTTCTAGGTCAAGAGGGTGGTTGTAGTCAGGTGGGGGTTGGTCTCTTTCTCCAGGCAACCACTGACAGAATGAGAGGACACAGTCTTAAGCTGCACCAAGGGAAATATAGGTTGGATATTAGGAAAAAAATTTCACAGAAAGATTGGTGAAGTACTGGAATTGTCTGCCTGGGGAAGTGGTGGAATCACCATCCCTGGATGTGTTTAAAGGAAGATTGGATGTGGCACTTGGTGCCATGGTTTAGTTGAGGTGTTGGATGATGGGTTGGACTCGATGATCTTAGAGGTCTCTTCTGACCTGGTGATTCTGTGATTCTATCATGTGCTCTGGGCCTGTGACCATCCTGGTAGCCCTCTTCTGAACCCTTTCAAATCCTGTTTGGACTGGGAAGTGTGCAAAGTTGACACAGTATTTCAGATGCTACCTCACTTTTGCTGAGCAAAGGAGAATAAAAGCTTCCTTACGTCTACTGTCCACATTGTTCCTGGTGCAGTCAACAGCCAGGCTGCTTTCCATGCAGTGAGAGCCAAGTGCTGGTGTGTTTTTGGTGTGTCCTCTTCCCTAAGTTCTTTCCTGCAGGGGGCTCATAGCCAGTAACTTCCCACCTGCTGCTGCACGGGATCATCCCATTACAGGTGCAGACCTTTGACCTCCTTGTTGATCCAGAGGAAGTTTCTGTTGATTCAGCTCTCAAGTCTCTTTCCTTTGAAGCTCTGTCATTCAGCATGTCAGCCATTCTGCCAAATTTGGTGCCACCTTTGGATTTGCTGAGGATGTATTCAGTCTCATCATCCAATCTGTCAGTGAAGGTATTGAACGACATTGGGCTCACTATTGACCGCTTATGTGCCCTGCTTGTTACCAGCCATCAGTTAGACGGCAAGCACTGATTCTTGCCTTTCAGCATGGCAGCCCCTCTTTTTACTGCCCAGCAATACAATATAACCATGCTTCTCTTCTTCATGCTCATTTTTTGTTTTTAGGAAGGAAAAAGTTCAAAATCCCCATGGAAAAGGGAAGGCCAAAGTTTTGAAGAGAAGCTGGGAGAGACAGAAAGCAGAGTCCCAAATCTTGTCTTTCAACCTATAATAAGAAGAACAAAGAGGGGACAATTTTTTTCCCCCAAGGAGCTTGTAACTACAAGGTTTTGTTGTTTTGTTGATTTTTTTATTGATCTAGAGACATTTTTCAAGGTAGCATGGGCTTCATTTCCACAGCAGATCAAGCTGTTATTAACCCAAAGCACTGTAAAAATCCTGCTCAGTATAAATTGTTTTTTGGCAGAATAATAAAGTAAATAAAACCCTCAAAGGGTTTTCAGTAGATATGTGGGAATTCATAGATAATTGAATATGAATTATTTGGTCTTCTTCATTCATGACCACTAATTCATAGTTTTTGGTTATTTCAGTGAGTCAAGTAGCAAACTTTGTAAGAAAAGGACTCTGTCTTCTTTCCCTGTCCCTGGAAAAGCAGACTACACTAGTGTTAATTTTTTTATCCCTGCATCCAAATGATTCTTCACTTTTGGTTTCAGTTCCTAAGCTTTAGATTCCAAAACCTCTCTCTTGTGCATTCATCAAGAATATACTTTTCTTGTTCTCAGTCCACCTTTTTTTCTTGTAATTAACAAAACTTTCAGTCCTTGCCTTTTTTCCTAGGATACATGTGTTGTGAATTGTTTAATGCCTTTTAACTCCTTTTAAGAAGTTGAGTCATTCATTATGCCACATTCATCAGGTGTAAAGGGATTGTGCTGCTACAAGAAGCTGCTCATTCTGGAGAGCATATTAGGTCAAATTCTGTGATTTTTTGTTTCTCTCTCATGAAGGGTTTGATGGGAAGAGAATTATTCTTGTTTCATAGTGGTCTATGATCTCACAGGGTTGTGATCTGACAATCTTCCACAGAGAAGGTGAGTTGTATTCTTTGGAACCACTGTATTTCTAGGACCTCATTGCATGAGATAATATCTCACACTTAAAATAAAGCCACAGTAATATGGTAGAATGGGATCCTCTTGCTAATGTAGTGTCAATCAATTTTGCTAAGCTTCAGTGCTTGTTTACTCTTCCAGTTGTAAGCTAATACCCAGCATATTTTGTTACTTGAATTATTGATAAAGCATTTTGTTCCATTTAGAAATGCAAAGCCAGTTTTCAATTGCAAAGGTAAGAGAATACCTCGTGCTCATTCAACGTATTTCTGTGACAGTGTAGTTAGGAACTTAATCACAAAATACAATTGCTTTTACTTCAGCTTTGCAAAAAATTATTAATGAATGAGATCATTAAATATTAAGTTAACGGAAGCTTTTATTTTGCACCTTACTCAAAAGTTTTTCTGTCCACGGTTTATGACAGCTAGCCATGCTGCAGAAGGACCAGTTACAGTTTTCAAGATGAAAAGTATAGCATCTCATAAACTCTACATTGTAAATTCAGCCCAGTAGTCCTTTTTGTTTCAGTACAGAATTGAATTTATCATTGCTGCCAAAAAGCAAATAAGAATAAATTTTATTTTAGATTTCACCCTGAAAAGGCAGAACTCACTGGTTTTGAGTCTAAATCAGACCTTTATGATGGCATGGTCCCAGCCCAGCTCATAGCAGAAGCTTTAGGGTCTCCCTTAATGTTTTTCAAATGAAGTTCACAACCAGAGGCCAGGAGTATCCTGTAGACTATGTCCCAGCTGCAGGCTATGCTTCAGAATTATGCCAAAAGAATAAACATGAGTCTCAAGCTAGAGCTCCTGGAACTGAATTAAAGTGAATGAGAAATAAAGAAACTGAATTTGTTTTTACGTATAATTCAAATGTAATTACTACAGCTATTTTACAGGAAATACTTTTAGTAAAATAATTTTCAAATTTGGCACTTTTTCATATGTGTTCTGTGCTTTCTTCAGAATATGTCTATTTGTCATTTCCAGGTTAAATGGGGACTATGTGAGTTCATGAGAATAAGGTCTTGTGAAGTGTTTGTTTACTGATGCAATAGATTGAGGAAAAGAGAAGGATGGTAGAAATCTGTAAAAATTACATTCTATTTCTAAAATACATTGAGACCCTTAATCTTGTAGGTGAACTTGGGAATCTGTTCATGCAGATCTTTCAAGTACATTCTCTTCCAGTGAATAAAGTGGCAAGGACAATGTGCTGTGTGTCAGGACTTTGTCCTGCGCAGCGCTGCAGCTGTCGAGCCACTCCTGATGCCAGAGACAGCAGTAGAAGGATTCATTTGCTGGGGGATTAATGTTCCCAGACTGTTGTTGTGAGGAAAGTGACCGGGCTGCCCAGTGAAGATGGTGAGAGCAGAAAGGAGGAGACAGTTTTATGAGGCTTCTGGTCACTGTATGAGATCCGAAATGTCAGAAAACATGAAGGCCATCCTAGCAGGTGAAGGCAGGCAGCCGTGCACTTGGCTTACTCATCCCTTCTTGTAGCCTGAGCTGCTTAGACACCAATTAGATAATGGAGGAAAAGGAAACTTATTTTTCTTCTAAGTGCTAAAGCCTGGTGAACTTGTCAGAAAGGGCTCTGACTGATGGCACAGGATTCACCCAGAAGGGAAATGTGGTTGTGGATTTCAGATGGAGGCATTCATTTATTTACTTGTTTTAGAAAATGTGTTTACAATTCCAAATGTATTTTTTTGGCTTAGGTACATGAAAAGTTGTAAAAAGTTATTTTCTTCCCACTAAATTATAATAGCTTCTTAGTGAGTACACATAATTTTGTGCTTTTTTCTTTAGTTTGAATGTTTACCTAAAAACAGAGTTGATGCACCAAATACTTAGCAGCTATCCCTGTGTCAAACTGTGCTGGAACTTTCCAGAACTCACAGGCAAGAACCTGTGAACAGAGTTTGCAGAGGTGAAATCCCTCTGAAATGTGGGCCCTGCAAGAACGTGGTACGAACCCCCCTCTGAGGCTCATAGCTCAGAAACAGCTCTGCTACTTCCACAAAACTCCCTTCTTATGTATTGATCTAATTAATTTGTACACATTTTGTTATGTGTTGCCCTCATAATCATCTTGCCACTATACATATAATACTCAGTATTAGATGGGGACTGAAATGTCTGATCTTTGTGTTGTGTCTGTGTTGTTCCCTGCTTCTGGGGACATTATCGTTTCAGGAGGGTCAGGAAACTCAAATAATCATTTAAAGAGGGTTCTTGTTTAAATGTCTTTGTTTCAGCTTTTGCATATTTTACATTAAAAAGCCATTAGAATAATTGTAAACCATCTACCTAATTCTGCCTTTTCTCTGTGATTTTGATATATTTTATCTTACTTTCATATTTCGATATGCTTGTTAGCAAAATGCTCAATTATTTTTTTGAGGCAAACATAGGTAAATACTGACATCAATTAAAATGTTTGCATAACTGTGAGATATAATCTGAGTTACATTTTTGCCTTTTAGCTTTTTTGAAACCAGGAATCCTTGATTAGGGGTAGCAGTAGCCAGCTGGGTTTGTGGCAGGTGATTTCTTGGCTTGCTGTGGTTTTCAGTGTCATTCTGTGGTGGGTAAACCCAGGGAGACTGAGGAGGTTATCACCAGAAATCTATGTGTACTCACTAGTGGGAGGAATATACTGTTTCCCAGGCTTATGTTTTACGGGGGTAATTGCCTTAAAAGACTCACAAAGTAAATGATGACAATAATAAAAAAATAAAAAAGCCATGTTAACCATGCCTACTTTAATTCTCTCAGGATAGATGTTAAGCATAATGGAACTTACCCACTTTAAAAGTACCCTGGAGTCAAGTTTTCTTTCCATGTCTGTGTAAACAAACTCTAGATCTGTCTTTACAATTTTGGTTTCACCTTAGCTCCAAATGTAAACGAGATTTTTTGGGAGAGAGAGAGGACTTGATTTTGATACATGCCTACAGGGTGCTGCACTCTCCCTCACCATCTGAAAAGTTAAAAATTTGAAGTTTTTGCCATTTAAAGCTGGTATTTTCTGAACAGATGGTGAGACTTCAGCCCTGGGTAACCCTGACCCATGTGAAAAATCAAAAATTCAAATGCTGGATCTGAAGCTTGCTGGGAAAGTTCACATACACAAAGGAGGATACTCATGGAGTTTACCATATTCCCCTTATATGACTTAGACAACAGTCTTGGGCATTCTCATGTTTTAATAATGAGATGAGAGGAACTTTTTCAGGAACATGATCTTCCAGCCACCTGGTATTTATATTCTGGTTTAACCACTGAGCTTTCTATCAAGCTCTTCCAGAGTGCAAAGTTTATATTTACTTGTACGACAATAAAGGATTAATGTTTGTAATGAACTTTCAGGACTGACTCACTGAGCCAGCTCACAAAAACACAGAGAGTTTATCTGACAGGCATTTATTGGAAAAAGAACCAACTACTTTGTCAAGTCAAATCTACAAATTTACATTAAAAAGCATCTATTCTCCTCCATGAGGATTTTTTTGGTGCATTTTGTTGGTGCTTTTGTTGTTTTGTTTGGTGGGTTTTTTGGTTTGGCTTCAGGGTTTTTTTAAATTTTGTTGGGTTTTGGTTTTTTTTTTTTTGTTTGTTTGTTTGTTTGTTTTAATCAAGAGAAATTGAGGGATTGAAGATTTGAAGTAATGCAAAACATACTAGGTCCTTTGCTGTTCAGAACAGATCTGTCTGTTAGCAATAAAAGCAATCTTTTTTAGAAACTACCATACAGTGGAAGAACAATATTAGAAAAATGAGCTTCCTCCAGTGGCATTCAGTTCTGTTTGAAATTTAGAAGTAAGAAGGTATGGGCTTTTTTTGTAAGGGGAGGGTTTTCCAAGTCTTATGACAACATGAAATTTGTGCAATCTTGGAATTACATCTATTCATTGGTTTGGGGCATTACCAGTGCATAAAACATGCAAAACACTAATTGAGCTTGTGGGAATGCTCTCGTTTTTAGTTAATTCTTCAGAAATGCAGCATTGACTGGTTAGGAGTATTTAGTATGTGTGTCTGTGAAGAATCTTGCCCAGGAAAAAACATCTGACACACACGGTATTTATAGCCATGGCTTTAACATAGTCCATGGAATTTTTAAAATAAATATTTATAATTTTACAGCTTTTTTCTTTCTGTTGGCTTTCACTTGGGTCCTGGACTTGAAAAGAATCAAGTGTGCTTTATGCTAATTTTATGCCTATGAACAGTCCTAACAAATTCTATGTGAAACTGTAATAACATACCAAAAAATGGAAGCATGAGCTTTTGTTGGATGGGGACCTGTGTGAGAAAATGGAACAACGGCCCCATGTTTAGAGCTTAAGTCTCAGACATAAGGAATGCTGGTTGGAGATTTTGCTTTGCTGCAGATTTCTTGTGTGGCTTCAATCCATCTATTTTCAGGATTGTCTAAGTAGCTGTTTCTCTAAATTAGTAACAAGTCCCTCTTCAGAAGAGAGGTAGGTATTTCTAGGTATTTTTGTAGAGGAAACATGGATAACTCGTTCAGGCAAGATATCTAATATTTTAGTAGGTGGAGTTAGATACCTCATCATGATACCTTCTGTCTGGCCTTAGAATACATCCTCTCTGTCACATTCCTTATTTTCAGAAGTGTTCACAGGTGAGATGCTGGGACAACCTGTGTGGTGCACATGTAACTCCAATGCACTGAGTTTTGTCTGGCTTCTCCTCACTAATGCCATGGGATGCAGCAGGATAGTGTTGCTTGCACAGAAATCCCAGGAAGATGTGATTTGAAGGTTGATCTCATGCTGACTTTCTAGTCTTAAAGATGTTTCTGGGACAAGCCATGTCAAGTGTATCCAGAAATTTTATTTCTGTATTAATAGAATTTACTCTGAAGAGTAAATACTCTTCTGTGTTACTTTGCGAAGATTTGGTGAAGAGTAGGGATTCAGCATGGTCACATGGGGCATACCTTGCCTGGGCATGGGTGCATGATGTGACACTCCTAACCTGTGTATCCTGTTCCCTTTCCTAGGAGTCTGCAGGTGATGAAATGACAACATAGGTGTAAACCTGGCTCCAGGACAGGTTGGGACATGGACCAAAGCATTTTTAAATGTTCCTTGTCAGCATCTTAGCTACAGCTTCAATTACTATGATGATAGGCCATATGTATCACAAGATTCAGCAAGACTAAAGATGACCAACCCGTATATTTTTCTAGCTTGTATTTATTATTGCAGTGTTTGGATGTAAAAAAAATGGAGAAGTCAAAATATGTGGTCTCAGATGAAGTGTGTTTCCTAAATAAAATGCGCTGCCTTCTATAATACAGGCCATTCCCATGACCTTCTGATTACTAAGTAATTAATAAAATTGCAGCAACTTATCATTATCTTCTATATAACACCATTGCAGCAACTTTGACACAATGAGCTTTGGCCTGTGCAACAGTGTTGGCTGAATTCTCTAACCTGAATTCTAAAATTAGAATCGTGGAAGTCCACAAGCTCTGTGTATGGTAGCAATGTACAATACTGTTTTCAGGAAGGAACCAAGACAAACTAAATAGCTGCCATTCAAAGTAAATCTTGGTGATTTTGGACAAAAACCATGGTGAGTTTGGATTGCTATTTATTTTTTTGAGGAATTTTTAGAAAAATGCATTAATATGCACAATATAAATCCAACCCCACAGGTCACAGAGAGTTTGCAATTTGTAAGTGTTTTAGGAACAGTTGTTAAAGATGGGAGAGGAGGAGGGGTAGGAAGTGTCAGTAGGAGAAATAGTGCTATAGTGCTAATGAGCAGATGCTCTGCTGTGTATTGAGAGACCTCCTTGCAATTAAAAAATAGTTGTAGGTAGGAGGAGATCATTCAGCTGTCTGTGTGCTGTCAGTTGTACCTTGACCAGATTTTTGTACGTCAAATGCATTTTGATTGAAGCAAGAAAAGAGTTTTAGCAGCAACGTTTTCTGCAGTGAAAAAGTGAGACCGGGGTGCAAAGGGAACTTCAGAACTTCTCTGTGAGGAGAAGGCAGGCATCATTCATGTGCTGCTACTGGTTTCCTTCCAAAGTCCTGGCTCATCTGTGCCTAGGGAAAGATGAATGTTCCCTGAAGGGGGGCAGAGGGGCAATTCCTCTTCAGACAGTGAGTTGTAGGGGAAAACAGAGTAGCCAATATTGGATTTCCTAGTCCCTATCAAGGAGTTCAGAGAGGAGAAATAAGGAGAAAGAATCAACAGTAGAGGTTCTTCTGAGACTGGTTTACTTCCTTCCTTGTGGTCAGGGCAATGTGCAAGGGCAGGGGGCTGGTCCCACCAGCATAGGAAGGGTCAGCATGCTCAATTCACCCAGAGCAGGAGCATGTCTCAAGCACGTGTGTAGCTTTTGGAACAGGGAAGGTGAGTAGAAAAGAAGCAGATTCCAGAATTATTGTCTTAAACTCCCAATTTTGTATGTAATCCCATCATGTTTATTAGAAAATCACTTCAAGGTTTAGGCAGGAGGTGCATTTTGTAGGGACAGAGTAAGAGTAGCTCAGTTGCTGCAGGCGTTGTTTGATCCAACATGCACACTTATCCCCTCCCTTTTGCTTACCTTTCTACATTTCTTTTTTCTTCTCCAGGTTAGGGGGCTTATAGCATAATTAGAAATTGAATTATTTATGAGGACTCATTAAAACGCGTGGCTTGCAGATTAATCAAAGACAGGAGACATATTATATGAAACTGCCTTTTCCTCTGCTGCTTTCACTCATAGTGGCTGCAGGGAAGCCTATAAAAACCATCCCTAGTTCTGTAACAAAAAACTGAATGCTATGCAATATTACCTCTATGTGTGTGTAAATATCTATATGAGTGTTGGGGGAAATCTGAAAATATGTGGGAGATTAGCCAAGAAAAGGGTATTTTGAGGAGACAAAGGGAAGGGATAGGTCATGACTCATCATGCAGCTTTGGAAACCGGAAAATGTAATTTCTCTGCCAACCGGAGGAGTTTATGAGCCTAATGAAATTTAAAATCAGTGGGAGCTCATTGAATAGCAGTAAGACATATAGTATCCTACTTATGAAGATTATGGCTAAAAATAACATAGGTGGCCTTTATTTATATCCTGCTGTAATGCTAAGGGCATATCTCTGAGTAGGTAAGAACTATCCCTCTAATAAATGCGATTCAAGACAAACCAAGTTGAGTCTTTTAACTGCCCTCCTATTTTTGTCTTTATAAAACTTACTTATCTGAAGGTGTTCTGAGAAGTACATGTTGATGTCATTGAAACAGTCTGTTTAATGCTGGCTTCTTGCTTGTTTCCGGGTGCACTTTGGCTGTTGCTGCTAGTCCTGTCAAAGCTTGTTCTTTAAAGTGTGAGAAATCATGAGTTTTTTGCCATGATGGCTGGTGAATTCAGGTCATCTAAATTAGTGAAGCTAAGTGGTCCCTATCTATTATTAGAGGTGCTCGTGGCCTTAGTTGTGGCTTTATTGGATTTGGGTATAGGGTGAAAGGATAAAAAGGGAGCAAGAATGAAGTTTTTCTTTTAATTTACGGAGTAAACAGTTTTCCATACCTTTTTCTTTTCTTTTGTGCATTTTCATACACTGAGCCTGTTAAGGGAGGGTTAATAATAATAATAATAGTAATAATAATAATAATAATAATAATCACAAATGTACTTATAAAGGAGCATAGGGAGGAGCTGGAGTCCTTTCCATAAGGTTCTCCCTCTTGTTCAGATTGTACATAGTAAGTTTGGTCATCCTGGCAAATAATTACAGTCCATCCCCTATGGAACCAAGTACACCTGCTAGCTTGGTGTTTGAAGTCAGCATGAAAATGGACCTATCATCTAGAATATATCATCTAGAAGAGACGTAATTCAATGAATACCTTGCTCCAGTGCTTGTAGTTCAGGCTTCCTTCACTCCTCTTTGAATGTGCATGGATCCATATGCACATATAGGCTGGCCAGAAGTTACAGAACTGCCCCTGTTTCTTTAATCAGTTTTTAAATTCCTCATTGAGCCATGACTGATACAAGCTGTAAACCTCTAAACCTCTATCCATTTCAAATGTACTTTTGTTGCTATACTGGCAGAAGTGTATGAATGTACATGAAGAAACTCCAGCATGGGGCTTTAAGCCCGTGCTAGCTGAGAGGTCATATTATTTCATACCATAAGAATAGAGACACATCATCACATTAATATGAATTGTTTGAATTCAAGATTATGATGCACAAGTAAAATAATTTCTGATGGTCTTTTCTCGCATTCTCATGGTTTACAATGAATTACAGTGAACATTCCCATGGTAATTAATGTTTTAGTCTATATTAACGAATAATTGCCACAGTGAACTAAAATGTCACTTCCTGCTCAGGTGGTGTAGTACTCATTTTCATCAGTAAGATGTTCTTATAGTATTCACAAGCTGTGAATCAGCTAATCAACATTTTCAAGAAAGTCTTGTGCTTTGGAGTGTTTATGATCTTTGGGCGTCTCACATGCAGCAGTATTAAGCAACTTGATTTTCAAGAAGAGTTGAAGAATCCTATTGACAGGCACATACCTGCACAAGGTGTACCATTTTGGTTATCCCTAAACTAGAGTTCTGTGAATAACCACTTTAAAATACTAAAACTAAATAAACTAACTAGAGCCTCTTCTATTTACATGTTATTTAGCTAGCACCAGCTCAGACCACAGTCATCTGTGGGTCATTCTGGGGTCACTAATATCCATGTAATGTATTAATGTTGTATAAATATAATAGTGTTATTTCTATCTGTAAAGATAATGGGCCACATTACAAGTGTGCAAGGTATTTGTTTTGCACCTTTCTTGATAGATTTTTTCCCCAACATTTTACATTTATGTTCTTGAAATGGCATACTATATGCTACTTTTTTCAAGAAAAAGCTAGTTAAAAAAAAACCTGTAGTCCCTGTTTTTAGTTTAATAGTGAGAAAAGATGAAAAGGAGTTGTTACAGTAGGAAAAGGTATGAGGAAAAAGAAGAAGGGAAAAAAGTACAAGGAAATCCAGTAGGATATTCTAAGAATTGGTTGGTAATTTGGGGGTGGCTGCTAAAGGTGTTTTGGAGTTTTTTTGAACAAAAATTCATATATATATTTGTCATGTCTTTATTCTAGTACCCTTCTGTTTTTGGTACTGAGCTGTGTAAAATACCTTGTCCAAACTGGCAAGCCTTTAAATATGTCACTCTTGCAAAGAGTGACATATTTAAAGCAAAGTAATAAACTTATACATGTTTAAAAAGGCTTTCTAGCTTTTGTTTACGAGCTAGTTCATCCTCTCCAGGCTTTGTGCCAGAACTGTGCCAGTAACAAGTGGATGACTGGTAGTGGATATTAGGAAGGATGCTTAGCGCTGCTTAATGGGATGCAATCCCTGTAGTCCTCAGGGACAGCCCCAGCATGAATTGCATTGCTCTTTCAGTTTGGAATATGGCCTACAATGTCTTTTACCATATCTCCTCCTAGTTATGTGCTGGTTTTCCATGTGAGACAAAACCAACTGCTTCTTTGCCCTGTGTTTCATGCTCAGAATCATTTTTTTGAATAGGGAGCTTAGGGGTTTACAAATGAAAAGGCACTTACTGAATATGAAGCAAGAGGACTTTGTTACTTTGCTGCTTTGTAAATGGAAGGACTTGAACATCTCTGGTACTTATTCCTGTTTTTCTGGTCTACCAATAGTATATAATTCATGAATTCTTGTCCTCATTACGGATAATCCCAACACGTCTGTGTTCTACTCTTATATTTTTAAATTATTCCTACAATCTGTCAAATCCATTTAGGTACATCCCACATTTGCTTTTATTTATCTGCAAAGTGCAGCCTCTTTATTCATTACAGTTTGTCTGCCAGCATGGATGGAAACCATCCCAAGACGTATATGAATTTAAATGGCAACAGAATGACTGTCACTAGATATGTGTTTTTAGTGTCAAGGCTATGGTAATGTATATCATTAGTTGTTAAACATAGTCTGCTGTCGGCTCGGTGCCAGAGCGCTCTTATGTGCAGTGCCAAGCCTTGCTGGGAACCTACCATGTTCTCTAGTTCAGTTGCATATTTTCTCAGTTGTAGCTGCAGAAAAGAGACACCAAATGTAGTGACACAAAATAACTTATGAACCATGGAAGTGCTGTATTCCATTGTGACATTGAAACCAGTCTCATTTTGGGCTGCTTTGTTTTTGTTTTCCTTTTGTCCTCATTTGTCCTTAGTCACCCATCCTCAGCGAGTAAATGGGAGTAAAATCATCCCTGAGTGTTTTTCTCAGGTCCTTGCTGACTGTGAATGTCTGTGATGGTGGCTTCTTGACAGTTACTTTCCACAGTCGCAGGAGGAATATGCTATGGGAATACAGGGTGGTGAGGACAGTTATGCCTCAGGTAGGTATCTCTTGATGTGGGGTACTTCCTATGAGATGAGGAGATAGCAAAGTTTCTGTCACCTTGCTCTGTGTTGCTTGTCCACCTTGCTGCTCCATCCAGCTCTGACAAATGTACAGGATAAGGGACACCATTGAATACTCTTCCCACCTTTGCTGCAGAGGAAGGCTAAGCAAATGCAAAGAAAAGCCATTTAATGAAAAGTGTTGGCATAATTTGTTCCCTTAATGGTGGAACTTAAGAAACAGGACTAAACAGTCATTCATTTCCAGTTTTCTTCCCATTTTGGGGGACATCTCCATCTCTTACTATAGGTGAGGTTACAACCTGGCTCTTTCTAGTCTACCAGTGCTGCTTACCCTGAAGTAGAAGACTTTGAAAGGAAAATTTGAATATTGTTTCCACATGTGAACACGTAGTGATGCATGTAGTGACAGCTTGCAGTACCATAATGCCATTTGGTTTTTGATGTTGGAGTATTCAGTCACTCTTGAAACTAAAACTTGTGTGCATGTATATATATGTGTATGTGTTTGTATATATATATTTATATAAATATATATATTTGTGTTCACGCATGCACACACATTTATTTATGGCTGCTATGAAACCAAATTAAACAAAATGAACCAGAAAGTAATCTAAAATTAATCTGAAGCACATTACATGCAGGCAGAGTTGAGACAGCTTGGTCTGTTCAGCCTCAGTAAAACAAAGTAATAGGGGATGTTATATATACTAAATATGCTATTCTCTCTGATTTTCATTATTCTGTTTCATGAAACATTTTTCATATAGACTCACTTTTTTGGGGTGCTTTGCAATTGGATTTAATTTAAAAATACTATAAAAATGAGCTATCCTTTTAATTTAACTATATTTTATGAGTTTGTTGTGTTGCCAGATAGTGCAGTCATGGTGTAAGATAAAAGACTGGTATGCAGCAAGGAGTGACACTTTTGTTCACAAAGGCAAGGATTTAATGAGACAAAAAAAATCAGTGAAAGAAAATATATTTTTATATGATGATTTAGTCCAGTCATCTGAGTCTCTGAATGAAAATATTAGAGAAATCAAGAAAATTTAAGGATCTGGTATAAGCCACAGAAAGGGTAAAGGCAGTTTACTAGCAAGTTACAGTCTGAGCGGTGTTGCAGGCGAGGGCAGATGGGAAATAGGACTGCAGGGTGGGGGTGAGATTGTTGGAATAATACATAACAATACAGGTATAAAAATCCAATTTTATTTGTCAGATTGGAGTACTTAGATTTAGTTCACTCTACAGACAAATGATCATCCCTATCTCCCTCTGTTTCTGTAGAATTATTTTTGTCAGACCCTGAGCTTAGAGCAGACAGAAAATAAAAAGAATAATTGCTAGTTGGCATAAGTAAAATTTATTTGCTTTGTTGGTTATTTCTTAATAACTATTTTTAATTATAGGTTGCCTTTATCATACTGTTTCCTCAGAGAACCCCAAAATCATCCTGTATTTTTCATGCTGTTACCAGTTTTAATAATTGATCTTTCAATTGTAAATTGGACTATATTGCTTGTGGGGTTTGTTTTGTTAGTTTTTGTTGTGGTTTTTGGGGCTTTTTTCCCTGTCTCTATAAAAAATCTCATATTTTTTCCAAGGGTGTGTTGGACATTTATCCTGGAAAATTGAAAAGAGATGTAGGTGGTACAAATTCTGTAGCCCTCACAAATGAAGTGTGCAAGGCTGAGTGTCAGCTACTGTCTAATGGCATTAGAACTTTCATTAGTAATCACTGCAGAATGGTCATAGATTGTTTGGTGACCCGGGAGAACTTTAAACAAAAATAATCTCTGAAACAGCTACAAATAAAGCTTAACAGATTTCATAGGTTGGTTTTGATTTCCAAATTGAAATTGAAATAAACATTTTCTGATGTTATGAACAGGAAAAAAAAATAGTACAAAATTGCTTATAACTCATAACTTATAAATAATAACTTATAAATAATAACTTATAACTTATAACTTATAAACTTAGTTTTCGGTTCCAGACCAAAGCTTCAAACAACTTCAAGATAGCACAGGTGTCTCTTTGGGGACATGCCTGTTTGTTTTTGCAGGCTTTATTGGGCTGCCCCACAGCAGCTCTCTTCTCCAAACTCAGCAGCTTTGCTCCTTTGGTTCATCCTTAATTTAATTTATATTGATCAAAGAAAGCATTTTGTTTTTAAGAGAAAAGGTTGAGCTCATCACAAACTATTCCAGTGTGCCATTGCAGCTCTTGTGCCAAGTGCTGGTGTGGTTCTGTCCTTCATGGAAGGCTCTTTCCATGTGGTCCCTGATTCTGTGCACAGGAAGGAGACGGGTGCACTGCAGAGCTGAAAGCAAGGTTGCAGTCAGAGGTGGCCAATCTAATTAGGCTACCAAAGAAGGGTTTCATGAAAGCAGGCTACTTCAGGATGATGGAAACTGCAGAGCGGTTCTGTAGGAAAAAAGAGGGAGTGGCCATGAGGTTAGGATGCCCAGTTGCAAACATCTCTCCCTGCTTTTGGCTGTCTGGATGCTGAGCACTTCCCACTCGGCAATCAGTGCTCAGAAGGTTCATGTAATCAGTGTCCCTGCACCCTCACTGGCAGTGCTGTCAAAGGTTAAAAAAAGGTTGCTCCTGCGTGGTAACAGAAAACTTTGTGTTTATTTGTTGCCCCTTAAAAGAATTGAGAACTCCTCACTCTTCCAGAGGTTTCCTGTTTGACTTTGGGCAAGCCCTTTTCACTTGCTCTATGCTTGGAATTTCATAAGCTCAAAGAATAAAAATATTTTCCTTCCTCCCAGGATGGGTTAGTGGGGCATTGCTGCTGAATAGTCCATGTCAATACTTACATAGGAATACCCAATATCTCTTGGAATTAGGCCAAGGTTTTAGCTCAATGTTAATTTGGTGCAATGAGTTCCAACAGCTAATTATGTGTTGAGTGAAAATGTATTATGCATCAGAGGTATTCACTGGGGGAGGTTGTAAAGTGACACATTTAGACTTAGGTTCGCATTTTTGGGCTTTTGTGTACTTGCCTGTGGAACATTAATTTTTCATTGACATCTGTTTTGCTGTGTTTTGTTTTCAGATTATCATCTTTAATATTTTTTTTGAAGCCTCTGTGATTTTTCAGAATGAAAAGAGTAAAATAACATGGGTCGCTCACTAAGAACTTCTTTTTTTATTGAGATTTTTTTCCCCAGGAAATAATTTTTTTATTTCCCAAGTTTTTTCCCACACTACCTGAAGGCATCTGGACCTTGTATATAGGGAATTCACCATGACTTTGCTAAGGAGTTTGGCATTCATGACCTAAGTTTTGTCTCTTTCAATGTAATCAGCATCCATTAGTGCCATGGAAATGGGCATCCAGAGGGGTATCACAGAAGCACAGAATGGTTGAGACTGGAAGTGACCTCTGGAGAGCATCTGGTCCAACCTCCCTGATAAGCAGGGCCACCTAAATCCAGTTGTCTGGAAATATGGCCAGCTGTTTTCTGAATATTTCCCACAATGAAGACTCCACAGCCTTTCCTGGAATGGATGGTTATTTTCAACAATCAAAGAAAAGCAAGTTATGAAAGGCTTTTGATGAGGTTCCCTGTCTCTTTTAAGACTGGATAATAAACCAAAAAATTGTGGGATGCTTTCTGGTCCAAAGCTTTTTCTTTTTACCTGTATGTTTAATGTAGTTCTTGGGTTAAAAATGGGTTCTAGTTTTGCTGCTTGGACCCCGTATCTCCTGGATTTGTGCCTGTGACTGTTCCCATGCACAAGAGGAGGACTAGAAAGTGCCTTTGTTTGAGGTAGACCTTAGACAGCAGGATGGAGCAGTCATGGGACGTGTGGGTTTGTCCTTCTAAGGATCACTGAGCAAGCTGGATCCCAAGAGAGCAGCAAGGCAAACTCAGCGCATGCAAGCCCAGTCCATAGGTAAAGTGTTCAGCTCTCTAGACATGACAGTGCAGCCAATGTAACAAGGAAATTTTATTGCATTTCCTTCAAGAGCTCTTTGGTTGCCCATCTCTTTTTGTTTGTATATGGAATGACTTCTGGCAGAAATGTTAGATAGGCCAGATCTCCTGTCCCATCCTTGTAGT
Organism: Corvus hawaiiensis; assembly: GCF_020740725.1. NCBI lineage: Eukaryota > Metazoa > Chordata > Aves > Passeriformes > Corvidae > Corvus > Corvus hawaiiensis. The sequence goes on along the minus strand of NC_063216.1, from coordinate 70,296,658 downwards.
TCGGATTTACAAAGTTACAATGAAAGCAGATCCTGAATCATAGGTGGATTGGGTTTCATCCAGGAGTTTTATACGGATTTATCTATACATGTATAGAACTAAAATCTTCCAAGCTTAAAGTAAACAAATAAGCTAGAAAAAATCTCCATTTCCTTCTTCCTTACACTGCTTTTTGCTGAGTGCAGGCCGATCTAGCTATAACACATAAATAATAAACCATACATCAGGAAAATGGTTTTTTGTAAGCAAAAAAGAAACAGAGAAAGAAGATTTGTGCTCTTTGACTTTTATTTTAATTTGTCAGGGTAAGAATGAATGACATGACACAAACAGCTTTAAATGAAACAAAGCAAAACACAGATTACATTTTCATCACTCAACAATTGTTTTGCTGCACTTTGTATCTTCTGTGATGCATGCACATCAGTTTACATTGTAAATTCTATAGGGTGTGTGACTCCATCATCTCTGTTGATACATGTTCTTAAACAAATCAAATTACATTTTCTGTTTGGTATAGTCACTGAAGGAACAGCAAAATACAGATCCATTTTTCCTAGAAGAGGAGAGGGAGAAGACTGTAAAGCTGACTGTCTCATAACTATGTCTATGGCCTATATCCTTCTTGAAGTTGATAAGAAGTCAAGATCTTTATTTATATGTTTAAGTCACAAATTTTCTGAACCTTTAAAAGTTTCTGTGAATGAAAATTAAAGAAAGTTTCAGAACCTCAAATGCATTTTATACATCTGATGTTTCAAGTCAAAATAAAATAGAATGAAACTTTTATAAAGCAGTAAAAGAAGGCAGGACAAGTGAAGCGAATCACTTTCATATTTCCCTATTTTCGCTAGGACAAAATCACCACTTACAAAAACACCCAACCCCCCCAAAAAAACCCCAAAACCAAAAAAAAAACCCCAACAAACAATCAAAAAAAACCAACCCAAAACCCAACCAGTTTTTGTCAGCTATGTATTTTTTTTTTTTTTTCCCACTGGGAAATACCTTGGTCAAAATTCTCACCCAGCCCATGATGGGGTCACTCAAGACTGCTGAAGTAGCAAAGTGGAATTCACTGCAGAGGAAATAAAGGACTTGCGCTTTTCTTCTACCAGATATAAAATGAGAATTGAAATAGATTCTCACAGTTCACAATAATTTTAAAAAATCTCAAATTTTATATTGAATTGTGATTTCACAGACCTGTTTGACTTAGAAGCTTGACATTTTATTTTTTCTTTCTAGGGAGTATTTAAGTATGATGTTGGTTGCCAGACTTCCAATGTAAAGCATATTTACTTCTAAAAATAAGTCACATTACTTACTGAAGTGGCTGAAGGGAAAAAGATATGACATGCAATAAATTATCATATAGTAATAACATTTGTATTGCATTTTATTGTGGTTATGGTGTTAACTTCTGTGGCAGCTAACAGTGTCACTTCTGGTTTTTGACAGTAAATTAATAATTGGAGCTTACAAAGCCCTTTTGGGCATATAACACATTTCCCAGATTTCAAAATATTAGGACAAAACCCAGTAATCAGCTAAAACCAGTTTATGGAATTATTATGTTTTTTAATTATTATTTCCTTTTATTTTATTTTACTTTTTGATAGGATTCTTTCATGACTTTTATTGAAAGCCTCATTTAAAAGGTGAAATTACCTTAAATTTTATTACTGAGAAGGCTTGAAAGACTCTTCTGACCTAAGAAAGACTAATATTTTGCTGAAAAAAAAATCTACAGCAAGAGTTAAAGGGCATCTTAGAATTTAACTAGAGAGGAACAATTTCACATTGGAGAAACACATCTAAAATGTACTAACAGCAAGAGCTTCACAGAACTAGAGGTGTCTCCTCTTGAAAAAGCTTTTAAAATTTCTCAGTGAAAGATGGCTGGCTGCATTTTAGACTTATTTAAAAGTATTAAAAGGTCTCCAAGGTCTGGCATGTTCATCCTTTCACTTGTATGAAGCTTAAGTGCAGTAACTGTTAAAGGTGTTTAAATTTTCTAGTTTTGTTTAGCCTTTGAAAGCCCCATACTAGTAGAAATATTTGTATAGAATCTTTCAAACTAGCAATTAAAGCCTTTTTCCTTCTCACTACATCATTTGATTTAAACCTTAAAGTCTTTGCAGTTCAAATGCTGCAGCAGCCTGCAGAGGAACTGAGAAATGAAAGGACCTGCACACAGACTCAGATAGTTTCATCCCTGAGCACTGACTTGCAGAGTAGATGAACAGAAAAAAAAAGATCCCATGCAGCAACTGGACCCATCCACACGTAGAAAGTCAGTATTTTTCAGATTTAACTACAGCAGTTTTAACTATACTGTCCACTTTTACATTTGAGAATAAATAGCTTCCAACCAATTTAATTTGAGGGAAGCATTATGTGGACACATCCAGAGTTCAGAGAAAAAACTGACAGCCAGAAGTGACCTATCTGAAATTCATTAGTACTCTCACTGTCTCACAGTAGATATGTGTCCATAAAAAAAAAAAAAAAAAAAAAAAAAAGTTGCCAAGTCCAATTATCACTAATTGGCAGTTAATCTGAGAGGGAAATACAAGTACTTAGGGGCCAACCCTGCACTTATTGAGGGAGGACAAAAATACTAAAAATACTAGAAATGAGACAGAAGAGTAATATAAATGTATCTCCATATTGGCTCCAGGCAACTGGTTGTAGATCTGATGGGGTGAAGTAAGGGTTACTGTACTACTGACAGATCAGGCCAAAAATTGATGTGCAGGAAATTGAAGGCCTCAAACACCGAAGCTGTGTGAAACTCCTTGGGAAATGGGTTAACAAAAGGAATGTACTTTATTTAGCACTTAAAGCTTCCTTTAGTGATACAGTTTCTAAACTGTTAAAAAAAGAGATGCAGTTCCCATGGTGTGTACAGGAAGATTATAGACTTTGTGAAAGGGGGTAAGAATTAACTTTTTTTTTTCCCCCCCTGCAAGAAATCTTATTTTTTGTATTTAGCAAAAGAAGCCACAGAATAATTGCAAATGGGCTGGATAGTGACTTTGCACTGAGATAGATCTTCATTCATTGTACAAGAAATTAATGTCTCTGTGTAACAAAAGGCATGGGTGATGTTTTATATTTCATTCCTCATTTTCCTTTTTCCTCTGGCAGAACTATTTAAGTGGTGGTTGGTGAAACCCTCTGCACTTTAGAACTTCACCTCTTTTAATTGAAACAGATACTATGACTACTCAGAACTACAGCTGGTTCTTCTATCTGCAAATCTATTCTGTTTTTCACTTGATATTGAGTAACCATCTTCCCTTCTTATCATCAACATGAAAAAAAATTCATTGTTTCTGCGAAAGCTCCATTTACCGCCCCGGCATGTTTTGTGCATTACCCCATTGGCAATGGACAAAATGCTTTTCCTAAAGGAAAAGGAGGACTATTTCATTGTCTTTTATTCTCTGGACACTACTGGCCTTTAGTATTTGGCCTAGAGTACACCTTTTAGAGTCATTGAAGAAGTAAAATAAAAAGCTGTACATGGGCAGAAGTGGGAGAAAGATTGTGAATCATAGAATGGTTTGGGTTGGAAGGGACCTCGAAGTTCATCTAGTTCCAGCCCCCCTGCCATGACAGGGACATCTTTCTCTAGACACCATTTCTCAAAGCCTCATCATGCACTTTAAAGGAATTTTACAAGTTATTTGGTCTGTAGAGTCAACTGTTCTAGTAATTATACTGATAATTGGATAAAATGACATGGGTTTTGTTGGTTTGGGTTTTTTTGTGTATTGTTTTGGTTTAGTTTGGGGTTTTTTTCTGGATTTAAAATATGTTGGCATCTTCCCCCACTACATTTTGCACCTCTGTTGATCTTTGCAGTACATGCTGATCCAAGCAAGCAGTTCCCTTCCAATTGCTTGCTTGAGGGATCACATCCATCTAGCATCTGTGCAAACTGTGCAGCTATGGTAAGACCAGCCTGTTTGTTCCCCTGGGAGAAGCAGGAGGCATCATCTGAAGCTATCAGACACAGACTGAGCTGGAGGAAGGAGATAGGACCCATACGGCTGTGCTGGCTCTCATGGCTGCAGGTCTTAGAAGGACCTTTAGGTTATAGTATAAGTGCTCAGCCACTTTATAAAGCAAAACCCATCAAGGCTCCTAAATAGGAGAGCACCACATGAGGCTCAGGCTATGCTTGAACGGCAAAATATTGACAGTTTCAATAAATGCTGTAAATTGAACTCTTGCCTACAAATAAAGGCTAATGACAAAAGGAAATGGGCCAGAGTCATCGCTTGCATACTGTTGCTGCCTGCCCCTGAGGTGCAGCCAGGCCCAAGACTGGTCAGAGAAGCCAGGACCTGTCCCTGCCATGTGCTCTGAATCCCCTTTGTTCTAAGCGCGGGTAAAACTGAAAGTAACTCGGATTCCACCGAAGCAGAGTCCGATTGGCTGGGTACGCTGGGTCTGCCCCTAGTTCTCCCCTTTCCCTTCCCCCCAATAAAAGACAAGCGGAGTGGGCTCCGTCCTCTCTTGCTCAGGCTACCCTTCTGCTAACAGCCTGTGTGTGTCTCTGTCTCGGACCCAGTACAATCTACTGGCAGGATTAAAGCATAGAACGAGGGCTACATTTCTACCTCTTTGCTCCTGCTCTTGGTATCAGCTTTGCAGCTACCACTTGGCGCTTTTGGAGCTGCTGAAGTGCTTGATCGCCTGTGCAGTCTCTCTAGGCAGCTCAGGGCTTTCTAAGGCACTGAACTATGAGCCTGGCTGGCTAAGTGTGCTGTGAGTATATCCACAGCATACATTGGTGCAAGTTTTCTACTTCATTGAAATTAGCCTTTTTTTTTTTTTTTTTTTTTTTATAACAAGAGTAGATTTGACCAGGTATTTTAAACTGTAAGTGTCTAATGAAGTACCACAGGACCAATATTAATTTTGGCCTGGATTAACATCATCTTTAATGATTTGGAAGAAGGAGACAGGTAGCATGTTCATAAAATTTGCATGTGATACTGATGCCTTTTCCTGGTCTTAAAATCAAGAGTCAAACACGGTTAGAAGGGAAAAAGGGATTTTACCTTGGTATTTATTTTAAGGATCCTTAGGTGCACACGTCCAGGTCGAATGCACCGCAATGCACACCCTCAAAAGATCTGGTACAACATTATAGGTTTTACTAATCAGCATATCTATCAAAAAATTCCCAATGAGAGGATTGAACGAGCCATCCTCCCTGAGGAATCTTCCCCTGGATGGTTCTATCTTGGTTTATAGAATGTGCTCTGGAGAGGACCTTGGGGTCTGGGGCACACTAACCCTTACATACGAAGCTTCTAAAATGTTTAGTCTCTTAGCTTGACAAACAAGTCCAAGAATGTAGGCAAAAAGCACTAAGAATACAGAAGTTGTAAAAAGGTATAACAGGAGTATAAAAGAAAAGGCAAAAGGTCTTCATGGCATCACTACAAAGGTTGGTTTCAAATACTATTGAAGGTACAAAACCACTGTGGGGCTGAAAGAGACTTCACTGAGCAAACCTAATAAAATAAACAAACACACAAAAAAGAAACCAAAGAAACAAACAAAAAAAAAAAAACAAACCAAAAAAACCTCTGAAAGAAGAGATTCCTCTCAGCAAAGCGTAGATTGATAAATGTAATGATTAATATTCTGATTTAAAATGCAAGAAGAAGAAGTCCTGGTAATGCAGAGGGAGACAAAGATTTCTCATCTACGAGAAATAATCATGAACAGATTAAAAATCATGTTTGCACTCGTATTAGTGGAACCACACCACTGATTTCTTTAAACAGGGACACATATTTTGTAGGAAATATTAAATTTTGAGAGATTGGAAGGAAATCAAAAGAAGATTTGAAATACATCAATAACATTAAGTGAAAGGGGTTGATTTCAGAGCAGAAGTTTAAAAATGTATACAAAGTAGCAGAGGTAAGACATGTTTTCAGGGAGGAGTTAAGGTGTTGGGAATGTTGTATGCACATGTGAAAATGGCTGATGTGTGTTTAGGGTAACACTGCTGGAGCAAGGGGAATGGAATCACAGCACCAAAGATTCAAATCGAGCATAAGGAAAATATCTTGGAAGTAAAATGTGTTCACCTGGAAAATCATTTCCTCAAGGATGGTTGGGATTTAACACTTCTGTGCATTTTATCCTCTCTGTTATATCTTCTCAAACTGCTGTGAGACAGGCAAGTGCTATTTATTATCTCCATTTACCTGATGGGGTGTTAAGGATGCTTCTAGACACTGCCACCAAAATGTCATGGGATGTTGCAGCTGCCAAGGGATAGGTCTGGGAATATTCCCCTGCAAGAGAGAAAAGCAAACTTGCTTGTTTGTTTGCTTGGTTGGTTTTTTTCAATATGAAGCCTTAAATTAAAACTATTTGTGTTTATTGCATCAGCCTCAAACTGTAAGTGCTGTAATTTTTCTTTTTTTAATCTTCTTTTCTAACATTGAAGATCCGATGACTATATTTTACCCTGAATGAGGCAGGTATCTCAAAGTACTAAATGTTTTAAAAGATGGCTTTGCCTCAAGTATGCCCTTGTAGTGTCCAATTTTGCTCTTTCTTTTGAATAATTACTTTTATTGGAAAGAAGCAGAAAAATATTTTTTTTATTTAATCATGTTGAAATTGAGAATAAATGTTTCAGAAGAAAGCTACCAGTGTTTCTTTTATTCCAGAGCAATTTCAGGATGATGGATATTATTGCAAGAAATATTTCTCCATTAGTATCTTCTGTTTGGTGATGGCGTCATCAGCTGCTGTAGTGAATTTAGTGAGTCTTTTTAATTTGTCCGCATGTTTCAGTTCAGTTAATTTTCTTGTTAAGTTTTCAGTGGTGAACATGTCTAGGAAGGTTTGATGGAAGTTAAAGATAAAACCCCTGCTTTAGATACCCAGCTCGAATACATTAGCAAATCAAAATAGCAGCTATTACTCACTGTCCTTAAGGTTTTTAAACTAAATTTTCTTTTTCTTTACCATCACATGCTCCTTAAAAACTAAAAGTTGTTTTCTAACCTCTTTAAGCTGTAATCACTGTATGTGAAATGAGAACTCTGGAGACCTTTACTTGTATAGGCACGTAACAACTGAGTGTCAGCAATGTGTGGTACCAGTAGAGGGATCATTTCTGAGATACTGTAATTGATTCAACATTGTAATTGACTTAATCACTTCCACTTAATCACAGAGTCACAGGACAGTTAGGGTTGGAAGGGACATGTGGAGATCATCCAGTCCAACCAACCCCCTGCTAAAGCAGATCACCTAGACCAGGTTCCACAGTGTTGTGTCCCGGTGGGTTTTTAATATCTCCAGAGAAGGAGACTCCACAACCTCTCTGGGCAGCCTGTTCCAATGCTCTGCCACCCTTGGAGTAAAGAAGGTTTTCCCTATGTTCAGGTGAAACTTCCTGTGTTTCAGTTGGTGCCTGTTGCCCCTTGTCCTGTTGCTGGGCACCACTGAATAGTGTGGACCCATCCTCTTGACACCCCTGCACCTCTTTTCAGCCCTTTGATCCTCTTCAGGTGGTCTCTTCTGGCTTCAAACTCTGTAGTAAGAGTAGTGGAAAGGATTACCATCAATCTACTGGTCTGTACAAAGTGTTCTTTTGCTTATACAAAGTGCCTCTTTATCAGCATTTCTAAATACTCATGCCTAGCTGTAACTGTGGATGCACAAAGCATCTCAGCACAGCAACTGCTTGAGGTCAACTCTGAAATGAAATCTAAGATGGCAATGAACTCTTTAAAATAGTCACTCTATCAGTTACTCCATATACCTGCTGTGAAGTGATAGCGATGTTGAGTGAAGGTACAGGGAGAAAAATGTGTCTAGGAAAAGCTTATTGAGTCTATCAGGAAAGGAAAGCCTGTATGTCAATAACAAAATAAGCAGAAATGAAGCATTCCAAACAAATCACTTTAGGATATGTATAATATAATATAATTAGCCTGTGCTTCAGGATTAATGCTTTAATTTTATACTGAAATAGCAGTCAGAGTTTTCATTCTAAATTCAAAGCATTTGGAAATATCTTCTCTACCTTTTGATTTGTATTCATTTGCTGTTTTTTTCTTTTAAAACAAGTAACTTGAGCTCTGGGAAGTTAATAATCCTGAAAGTAGATTATATACTTTTGATAACACTTCATTGCACCTATCCTAGCAAGCAAGACTTAATGCTTGAATAAGTCAGCTTCCATCGATCTGTAATGGGTATTTTCAGAAATAGTATTGAGTGGGCATTATAAGACATGACTTCTCTGCAGTGGAAATTTCCACTTACTTCATTTTTAAATAAATAACCCTGGTATTAATTACTTTTAATTGAAGATTAAACCAGAAGATTTTCATTTTGCCAAGGAAGTAGTGTATTTAAGCAAAACTGCTATTTAGGATGGGAAGTGTCTCATGTCTCCTAGCTCAGTGATAGTGGCTTATCTAGGTATGGTTTTCATAGTGAATACTGCTATTACATGTTTGAAAAACATGTCTGTCATGGGCTGTCTAAGCTAGATTAGAGACAAAAAGGGTTACATATTACAGGCACAATTCTTTCAAGAGAAGAGGTTTTAATCTGCAAATCCAGCATATTTCCTATTACCAGGTCAATTTCTGCTTTGTTCATTAAGGCAAATGGTGTAAATTGGTTTAAATAGGTGCTGGAATTGAAGTGACAAGAGTAATTTATACTACCTGAGGTTCTGTTCCCTCCTTTAAAAGATAAGACACAGTGATAAAGCCTATGCAGACTGCTCTAATTGGTCAGGCCGGAGGGATGTTCAGCAAGTTTCCCTGGGTCCTGCAGCTCATTTTGCAGAGTCTGCAGGCAGAGTTCTGCAGGACAGCTGAGATACCATTTACCTTCACCATGGTCTCTGTATCTAATTCCATTCCAGACTTGACACAGAGTTCACACTGGTTTTGTTTCTACCACTGTATTATTAAATATTGAATGTGCTCTTTGCACTCACGAGTATCTTTAGTGCTCAGAAGTGTGTGAACAATTTGAGATACAGCAGTATCTACCTTAAATCCTTTTTATAGATAATGTTCAGTGGTCCTGAAACATGCACAATTTGCACAAGCTGCAGCTAACAATGTTTGATCCACAAGCTAGGCCTGTAGCAAACTATACCTCAGTCTCAAATATGGGATATCAGAGAGTGCCAAATGAATGCAAGTTTATGTTGGTTTATATGACCCTCATTATTCAAGCAAATATTTTAGATCAATGCAAATTTTTCTACTGTAGAATTCTTAGAGGCAGAAGTGTGGCCAAGGAAATTAACAAACCCTAATTTGTTCTTCTTTTTATTCTTGACAGAGGAGCAGTGATGTGTCACTCGAGCGCTCTTTCCTCCAGTGTCTTTCCCAGTAAATTACATAGTTTCTCTTGCATGCCACATGCATCATTAAACATTCTGTATATCTCCCAATCTTCTCCATCTTAACATGGAGGAAGCCAGTAATAAGATTACTCTTTGTCACTAAGAATTACTTGCATAGCTATAAGGGAGGAACATTATATGCGTACATGCACCACAGGAGTCAAAGGATAAGCTGAGCTCTACTGAATTAAGCACATCTATCTGTACACTCAGTTTTCTCATGCCTTTTCATGTATTCCTGCAATGCTGTTATATTCAGGAATTTAAATGCTAATCCAGGGATCAAAAAAACTGTAGTTAGCACTTAAAATAAACAATAATAGCAATGAGAATGGTGGCTGTATAATTGGCACTTAGAGGACTTTGTTCACACATCCTTGAGGAGTCAATGTTTTCTGAGGTACCCCTAACTCTTAACTAGAAGTGTGAGTTAGAGGAAATAACTGGCTGGGCTTGCCTGAGAACATCAGGATACGACTGATCCTGTAGACAAACACCCTTGTATGGTTGAACTCGAGGAGAAGCTAGTATTCTTGTGCTGGGGAAACACATGCTGAAGGAGTACCCTGCAGCTCCCATGGAGACCTTATCTTTGCAACTCTGTTCTTCTGTGTCGCTGAATCCTTCCAGTATTATGACCTCTAGGAGTTCTGTGTTGGTGACAGCCCATACACACTGCCAAAAGCAAAATACAAGATGGTTTAAAGAGGCAAGTGCAGTTGGGTGAGAAGGAATCTGTATTCTGGATTCATATTTCTTGCATTGCACCATATACTTCTTCATAAGTAGTACCACAGAACTATGTAGGTACATATGAACAACACATGATGCCACTCATATGTTAACAATCAGTTAATTATTTTACTTCATTATGTGTTTCTAGACATTAGAAAAGAATTAAAGCTTTGGCAGTCAAAGTGGTGAGTACTTACTTTACAGTGACCTAGATAAGCTAGATATGTCTGGGAAATGCTAATGAGTGTTTTACCTCTCTGCTCTCTTTCTGCATGGCTGATTTATCATTTAATACAGCAAACTGCTATGCAGCTATCCTTTCTTTTCATGATCCTGGATTCCACCTAATAAGGCCTGCTTTTCAGCTGGGCTTGTTAGCACACAGAGTGTGTAGCATTAATAGCTGTTCCTGTGTTCAGCTGATCCTCTTGCTTGAGCATGGCTGTTATGGACGGCATCTATTCTGAGTTTGAGCTGTCCTCTGAATGAAAGTCCTAAAGCCCAGAAAAACAGATTTGGAAACAAAAAAGCTTCCTAATCTTGACAAACCAGTGTTAAGGTTCTAGGTGCCAGAGATGCAATTTTCCGTCCCTCTAATAAACCGAGGTGCTAAAATAGTGAGAGGTTAGGGCTGAGCAGAGAAGGGTTCCTCAGATCTGAAGTTTATGTTGCACTTTAGGAATTCTTCAGTGTGCAAAATGTGATAAAACGTGTAAAAATGAGCATGTGAGGTTTATTTTCCCTTCTATTCAAGCCTTAAAGGTAGCCAGCTGATAAAGATATTCAGTCCTCAAGTACATTCATGGTCTCTCAAGTATATTAAGTTCATTTACTTGGTGAAATATTTTGACAACATAGGTATGTCTAAAACCATTTTCTCTTTACTATTCAAGTAAAGCCATCTACAGCCAAGAACTTCTGCTGAAGGGATTTTTCTAGATTTATTTCAGAAAAAAAGAAATTTTGTCTATTTTCTGCTAAGAAAAATAGCTTGAAAGAGAAAGGTGTCTTTCATATAAAATGAAATCATACGAAACTCTCCACAGAGGTGCAAGGTAAAGTGTGAGTTTTCTCTCATGCTGAGAAAAGATGGAGCTTGGCTTCATGTTCTGTGTAAGCGCTTAACTCCTAGTACCAAGTGATGCTGTGTGCTTAAGAGGAGTGGGAAGGACACCCCTGTGCCTTGCCCTGGGCTTCTAGGTAGTTGGTAGGCTCCTTTTGGGAATGCAAATGGGTGACAGTACTTGTGAGGATGAAGAAGAAGTATTTAGCATCTGGCTTTTACTTGGGCTTTTGTGTAAGGTCAGTGCCACACTACTTACCATTGTCAAAAGCAAGGTATTTCCTGATATGTCCAGAAGCTAAACATGAAGAGCATCTTGGTTTCACACATTGTAAAAGCAAGGTGGCAACAAAAAATAGATTCCAGGAAACTGAGGCTTCATTTCCATCCTTTTCTAGGTACTCCCCTCTTCCCTGACTCTGTTTCCTTCCCTATTGACTTTGAGTATTAGTATCTACGTCATGAAGGATTCCCAAACCCAAAGTAATTAAGTCTGAAAAGCGTGTTGAGACATTCAGATGGAAAGCACTGTCTAACTGCACTGGCATAATTATACACTGCATAACTGATCCAAGTACCAAAGAAAAATGGAACACGAAAGAACAGCTAAATTTATCCTAGAAAATGGGTTCAGCAGTTCAGCATTTAGATTTAGATCAGTAGAGCAGCCTCACTGCTGTTTAAAGCCACAAAATCAGCTAATTTTGGCTGATGTACGATCAGTTGTTGTGAAGTGCCTTTTAATACGTGTTGATTTAGCTGTTAATTAAGAGGATTTTTATCATACAATTAACCTATACTTTTGTTTTTAAAATGCTCTCTGGATAAAACATCTATTGCTTGATTTTAATTCTTAAACACTTCTTTCCATTAAATTTACTGTACTTTTATGTTTTACAATCCATACCTAGATCATAGCATTGATAAAATATTTTTAGGATATTGAAATGAACAGTTGTGCACAAATATTTCACACTGAAAATGAAAACAGAGTAAAACACAAAATTCATGTGGTGTTGTGCAAAGTGTCTCACTGGGATACAGGTACAATATTTAACCTCTTAACCTTTTTCACCACCAAGGTATAAAACAAATACCAGCATAATCTGCCAGTAATATAATCTGGTTTGTAAAATGGCTAATGTGCTACTCCCCAAATACTGAGAGTTGTGCTTGTGCAAATTAAGATTTTATAACTCATGCTTTTGCAATCAACTGTGTTAGCTGATAGAGGTATTTTTGTGTTTTTTGTGATGCCACAAGCTTAAAAGGTCTGGTAGCTTTTACAACTGTTTTGTTGGTTTTTTTTTTTAATACACAACCTGTCTAGCAAAAGAGATTATATAGGTATGTGTCTGCAATTTATCCTGATGTTGCAGGTGTGCTGCACTATTGTGTTCATCAAAACAGTGGTGCTAAGAACCTGTGACTTAAAAAAGGGAATTATAAAAGCATCTACCCAACCCCATCCCCAGAAACACATCCAGGACTGACTTTTCAGTTAGAGTTAATTGAGCTAACAATATTGCCAACAGTGGAGATGGAAATTTATATTGGTTTATCTACTGGTTAGTAAAAGTGTGAGTATCATGTTTTTCCAACTCTTTCACAGCAGAAGCAAGCAGAAGGTCTGTCCTCAGTTCGTCGCTCTGTATCTTGAGGGCTGGGTGACATAGCTCTGCTGGATGACTCTGGGGAATAGCCAAGTCAAAGTGTCCAGCCTGGGAAAGAAATGATGTAATGTATGCAAACTCTGCTGCCCAGGATGCTGTTCTGTTATAGGCTTATGCACAAGGGGAAAAATCATCCCAATGTGCGACATTAAACTCAGTGTTCTCAGTGCTGCTGCTTAAAATGCACATACTCTTTATTGCTTGCACTGACTACTAAAAATACTATATGGTTAATAGCAGTAAAAGTATAATTCATATCGTAATACATTATAGATGTTCAGATTTCTTATTATGATCCTAAGGCCCAATGGGAATAGTGTATCTGGGTGATGTAGTGGTTGTTGAGTTGTAAGTGCTAAAATAAATGCTGCAATTACTTCTGGGTAATGAAAGGATAACTGGACCAGTTTTGCTCTTTCACTGGTGTATGCTTGTTTTATGAGGGATAAACTCAGAGAAGTGCTACTGCTGCTTATTCATGATGCAGAAATCAGAATCTTCTTTTCCTACCAGATGCAGAAAAATCAGGCATAAATGTTGGAGTGCTTACCCAAAAATTGCTGTCAAATAAAATCTGCACTGAGACTCTGATAGTAATAAAACCTCCTAGAGAAGAGAAAAATTCATAAAAGAGAAGAATAATAAAATTGAAAATAAAATTATAAACTAGGATTTTTAAGTTGCTTCTGGTGTTTCTTAATGTAATGGGAACTAAAAGATTTTTCTTTCTATATATAAAAAACCAGAAATTATTCTAGATTATATTTTCATTTATGGCATAATTTATATAATAAATTGTATTATCATTTTAAATTGCAACCTACTGTCAAAAATTGAAAATTACATTTTACTTTTCAAGATAAAGGCATTACAGCTGAATCACTCTGTTTGAGTGAAAAGTTCTAACTGAAACTCTGTCTTTGAAAAATTTGTAAGACCACATTTCAGTTAGAGACAATTGATAAGCATACTTAAAATGGATTTTAAAAAATCAAATACATAGTGATGGTTTGGCTTCATTTCACTGCTTACAGATTGTGTGTATACACGATACTTTGCTAATGTTACTTTGCAGTGTTACTGCTTGTTTGTTTATTTGAGTGTTTTATTTATTAGTGATTTTTTTTATTATAGTGCTTTGTTTATTTATTTATTAGTGATTTTCTTAGCAATTTGAATTGCTGTGGTTTTGTTCTTTATTTCTCCCTTTCCAGTAACAGTGTCCAGGCTGCTTTTCTACTCCCCTCCAGCACCAGGAGCGGCAGCTGGCTCTCTGCTAGCTGTGACAGTGTGAGGATGGGGGAGGGGGAGCAGTTGGCCACAGATTTTCATACAAACATAGAATGGTTTGGGTTGGGAGGGACTTGAAGGATCTGACAACTTTCACTAGACCAGGTTGGTCAGAGCCTCATCCAGCCTGGTCTTGAACACTTCCAGGGCTGGAGCACTCACAGCATCTCTGAGCAACCTCTTTCAGTGCCTCATGAGGTGTTGCTGAAACACCCTGGATCAGAGGTGTTACTTTACCTTTAAAAACTGCTTAATGCAGAAATTTGGGTTTGAGGGAACAGTAAGAGACTTTGGGATTCATTCTGGTTCCATCGGTGGCAACGGAGCTGGTCGCCCTGGCATTCCTGGGCATAGGGACACGCAGAGGCCCGGGCAGGGCACGGACCACGGATATTCAGTTCTTGCTGTGGTCCGGTTAGTGGTAGTTCTACTACTATCAATATTAATTTATTGTAATTATACTTAGTACTGGGGTTTTTTTTATGTTAATATATTTTCGTCGCTATTATTGTTGTTTGTTTTCAATGTCTCTGGCTGTTCTGGTGGTGTCGGGGACTCCGCGGGGCGCGTCCCTGCCGCGGGCGCTGCCGGCAGGTGGTGCTGGCGGAGCGCGGCCCCAGCACCGCCCGTCCCCGCATCCCCGCCCGTCCCCGCATCCGCGCCCGGCCGCGCATCCCCGCCCGGCCGCGCATCCCCGCCCGGCCGCGCATCCCCGCCCGTCTCCGCATCCCCGCCCGTCCCCGCATCCCCGCCCGTCCCCGCATCCCCGCCCGGCCGCGCATCCCCGCCCGTCCCCGCATCCCCGCCCGGCCGCGCATCCGCGCCCGGCCGCGCATCCCCGCCCGGCCGCGCATCCCCGCCCGGCCGCGCATCCCCGCCCGTCCCCGCATCCCTGCCCGTCCCCGCATCCCCGCCCGTCCCCGCATCCCCGCCCGGCCGCGCATCCCCGCCCGGCCGCGCATCCCCGCCCGTCCCCGCATCCCTGCCCGGCCGCGCATCCCCGCCCGTCCCCGCATCCCCGCTCGGCCGCGCATCCCCGCCCGGCCCCGCATTCCTGCCCGGCCCCGCATCCCCGCCCGGCCGCGCATCCCTGCCCGTCCCCGCATCCCCGCCCGGCCCCGCATCCCTGCCCGGCCCCGCATCCCTGCCCGGCCTCGTGCGCGGCTTCCCGGCGCGGCATTCCCGGCGTGAGCGAGCCCCGTACACCGGTGTCAGCTCGGAAATGGGATGTTTTCCCTGGAGGAGCGACCCATGCGAGCCCGCCGTGCCGGTCCCTGTGCATGCAGTACCACCAGCCCCTGCCAAGAGCACTGAAGGCCGAATGATCCCAGGCTCTTGATGCATCACACACCGAGTTGGTGCAGGAGCTGCGCACACAGCTCAAATGAGGGTGTTTGCCCAGTTGCATAAACTAAAGAGAGCAGATGTTGTACAAGGGATGAATAAACCAGTGTCACTGGGGACAGTGGGAAGTTGCCTCAGGATACTTCCCGAGTCTGGATTTTGTCAGGGTTTGGGCTTTTTTCTTTTTCTTTACTGGGAAGCTGGAAGTTTGAGTTTGATTTTAGGCGCTGAAATTGAGCCAATTGTCAGTCCCCCACAGAAAGTCTGGATAAGTTACAGGTTTGTAACTAACATATGCGATTGTGAATAATCAATGGTAGCTGGTGAATCACAGTGGAACATGCAGCTATGAATAATGTAACCAGGAGATATAATGTAGAGGGGAACAATAATAAAAAGACCGTAGTCAAAGCTCTACAAAAGTCCTGCAAAAGTCCTGCAGAAGAAATGACATCTTGATGTAGCAAAGATGAAAGTAGAGGGGGGAGAATTAGGAAAGGATGATATCAGAGAAACTGGTAAAAATACTCTCAGGACACCCTTTGTGCAGCAAGTGATGCATTTGAAAGATGAAGTCTGAAGATGGATTCTTGAGACTGTCTAATAAAAAATTGTTAGAAGAATTAGACATGTTATGGTGAGGATATTGCAAGGAGCAAATCTGATTTCATCTGGCTGGTCACCTCATTAATGAACTGCACTTAGCTCACATGATGTGTTTTCTTTTTATGTTCAAAACTGACCATCCAGAGCCTTTAAAGCACCCTCCTGCAGCCTACACCCTTGATAAACCTGGCAAGGTTAGACAAGAAGATATTTATTTATAAGTGTTGGAGACAGTTAGGAAACTAGACAATTCTTAGGGTGTTATTTCCAGTCACAGACCCTGAAAAGATTGGCATATGATAATGCCATGAGACAGCCAGGTTGGGAGTTGCACTGATTTGAGGTCAGGCCTCTCTGCTGGTGAGAGATGACTCTTCCTCTAGCTTTGTCCTCCAGAATGAGAGTCGTTTCTTCCTCTGGGCTTTGTTTTCATTTTTTAGGTACAAATCTGTATTTCTAGGCATGAGCCTATCTAGCAAAGACAATTCTGAAAGCAGTATTTTGATCCAAAAGTGTATTATGGAGAAAAAGCTATGATGAAGAAACACTTCAGAAACTATAATTTTATTTTCTTATTTGCTTGCAGCTTGAAAATAAGGACAGAATAATACTAAGCATATTATTTCCTTTCATCTGAGGAATAGGGGTATTAAACATGTGCTGGGCATGTGTTCCAAAACACATAAATTTCATAAATTATGATGATATTCTAAATTTTGTGTTTAATCTACATATTTATGATGCACATGCATTTCACTATGCGTGTGCTACAGCCATGGAATGTTTTTTCACGTCTTGAATTAATTTGTTTTCTGGTTCATGTAATAAGAGGTGTTTGGCCTTCACTCTGAGACCTCTTTCAACTCGTAGTCTAAAGTCTCACTTAAATTGAAGAGCAATGACTCAGTGTGTGTCAAAAACAAGCCTTTTTCTGGGAAATTCATGAAGAGCTTGGAGTGGAAGGTTTTATATTTTAATGAGATGAGTCAGACACATTTGATTAAGAATCTCTTGTAAAGCATATTTTGGATAGGAAAAAGTCCAAATAATAGAAACAGATTTCGCTTTGCATTTGAGATATTTCTATGCTTGGTATTATGCAATTAAAATGTTAAAAAGTGGACTCAGTATTCTGCTGCTAAATCAATGATTGGTCTTAAAAGATGAAATATAACAAATGGCAGGAAGGATAAAGTTGGCAAAATCAGCATCTGTTATCTGTTAGCTAATCTCATGATTTATAAAAACAAACAGCTAGTTAAGTCTTCAATAGAAATGTATAAAACCACTGTTAATTAACAGAGGAACACTGTAGTTTGAGGCGAATTTCTGTCATTGTTGGCATACTGTGTGAGAACCTGATAGAGCAGAGCAGCCCCTCTGTTGGTGGGAAATAATGTATATAATCGAAATCAGCCTTAGCAGAGAGCCTTAAACCACAAGAAAATAAGCTCCTAAAAGAGGAGCTAACAGACCAAAACTTATCCAGAGGATGCCAGGGTTATTATACACAATATTGAGCATGCTGAGAATTAATGGAAAAGGCATACGGGCTGGCTGAAATGCTAATTATTATCTTGTATGTGTATTTACATTTCCTTCCCACTCTGCAGTGCTGTTGCTCTAAGATGACTGAGGACACCAGTGCAGTTCTGAAATAACCATTTTCTTGTTTAACCACAGAGATCTGACTAATAAAGGTAATTTAAACCATGGGCATTGAAAAAACCAATGGATTTTCCTGCACAAGCAAGCCCTATTGCCACAATGCAGGGGCAGATCATTGACTCTTCCCTGTTCCTTCCCTGTTACTGCACCTTTTTTGAGCTTTCTGAGTCCATTCCTGATGGAGAAATGCTTCTTTGCACACATGCTGCCCTATGTCTTTTAACTTCCTGAGAACCATGGTGAGAATGTCTCATACCACAAAGCAACAGGTACCTATATTTTATTTCAAAGATCCTTGCACTTGAAAAGAGGATAAAGGGTTGGAGGTAAGAATAATCAACTTATTGTGTAAAAAATTAAGGGATACATATTTTAGGAAGAGCAGTGATGTGCTAATTACAAGATTTCATTGGTCCCAAACTAAACACACTGTGTAGCTTAGCATTATGCTTCCACTACAGCTTTACTAGTCAATTCTTTTCAGAATCTCTGATAAAATGCTGCATAAAAGCAAGGGGAAGCCAAAGCAAAACACAAAGAGTTACATTTGGAATGTGGACTTAGCAATGCTTAATGGAAAGGGTCTGACAGCTTCTTGTTGTCCTGACCTTACCCCATTGGTCTTGACTTTGAATTCATCTTTTTTGAGCTTTGTCAAAAATCCTCAGTCAATAAAGCAGGAGGCATTTATTGTTTTGCTGTTACTCATATTTTTCTCAATTTTTCTTGTACTAGTCTTCAGGCTCATGGCAATGATTTAGGAACACTGAGGTCTGAATTTATTTATGTGACATCATACTTATATATTGCTAGTTACTCTGTCCCTATAAATGAGGCAAGGAGACAGAATATGGGTCTCATTTTGCTGTCAGTGTATTTATTTTGCCTGCTGCCACCTGGGTGCACAGAAGATACAACTAATGCCTGCTGAAAAAAGACTTTAAGTTCTTCATTGTGCGACAGAATTGCCCCATGTCTTCCTAGCTAAGGCCTTTAGACAAGAGATTTGTTTCATCAGGGTTTTTTGTGCATGTGGAATTTTGTGCATGGAAAAGATTTTGATGGCATGAATACAGATACTTTTTGGCACACATAATTTTTATCAGAAATGTTTTACTGTGTTTTACCCCACTGGAGGATGGGTATACAGAGTATGCCTATATCTCTCAATACAAAATGGAGCAGTCCCACAGCCCATCCCTCAATAGCCTCATTCTGAGGGTCAAAATGCCAGAAATGGTATAGAACCAGGAGAGACATAGTGGTACTTCCTCAAAATGCTCTCCTCGCCTCCAGCAATTTGCAGTCCAGGAATTTCTCTGATCACAGATGGTTTTAATTGTATTAATAACCCTCAGTAGATTTTCTTCCCATGTCTGGTCTGTTCTAAACAGATGTAAACTTTTCCTTCTCTCAGTAATCTGTGCAAGTTCTGCAGCCAGTCCGGTGTGTGAAGCGCTTCCTCCTCTTTCTTTTGAATATTTCCCATTTAAGCTTGTAGCGGAAGAACCAGAGGTCAAACAGTCTGGTCCGTCACAACACATGCTAAATTTTGGGGTTACTTTCCATTTTACTGTGTGATAGACCAGAGATAGAAAAACAGTTCTAGGATGCTGCTATCCTTAAGCACACCTCTGGAAGTGGTAATAAGCCTTGCTACGAGTTTAGTATTCTCTCCCTGCCATGGTGCTGTTGATGATGTTGTAATCCAAGGTTGCCCATAATGCTCTCAGGAGTTGGGTTTGTTGCATACAGTATGCTGGTGTGCCCCTTGGAAGAAGAAGGAAGTTTGCAGTGAAAATAAGCTGTTATTGTCAGCAAAAAATCACTGTGTGAACATTACCGGGCACCTAAGGAAAGTTTAATGACTTGGCAATTCTAAGCTTTGTGTCACTGTCAATGAAAATGGGAAAATTAATTTAATTGGGACAATATTTCATTTAGAGTTAAGCTTAATAGATGATTTCTTGTCATTATGAGCGTATGTTATTTGCTGGGCTTGTGTTTTCAGTGTTTTATCAGCCTTACATCACCTGACCTTACTGAGAAGAGTCTAAATTTAAGTTCTACCTACTTAGCTTAGATTTCTCTACCAAATTTATTAAGAAATTGTGATAAAAGACTGAGGAGGTGAGAGGCTAATTAAAAGTCAGCACTTGTTGTTTTGTTTTGTTTTTTTTTTTTTTTAAATCAGCAAGAAATATAATTTATACTAGGTAAATTTATTATATTAATATGCCTTGGTTGTAAAGGTAACAAAAAGGAAAATCTTGTCTTCTAAAAAGAAAGTGAATGGGTGGTGTATCCCATTACAACAGGGTGTAAAGAGCATCAAAAGCCAGAGGAAGTTTAGTAACAAATTAAGGAGAAACTGGAATTTTTTAATAGGATAATAAAGGAATAGAAAGGAATAGCTTGGAGGCAAAGTCTGGAAATAAATTTGATTTTTCAGAAAATTAGGGATCTTCTTTTTAGTTTTTAGTTATAATGGATAAGCAGTGTGTCTGGTTTTATCATATCTGAATAAAAATCCTGTGGTGAGGGGGAAATTTTATTTATAATGAGTGCTTTAGTACCTAAGCCACAATATAAATTTATGCTTGGTTCTGTTTGCATAATATTTTATGAGTGTCTGATTGAGCCTTTATTAAGCCTATTTCATGAGGCTTAATATGTCTGTAGTGTAGGTGCTGCCTCTGAATTAAGGTTATTGTCACAGCACCTATATTCATTTTCATGAGATTAATCTCATTTGATAAGTGATGTTGGCAGACAAATACATTTATGTTTAAACTGCATAAATAACTGGTTCTAAACTCTCAAAAAAAATTTAGTTTTGTACTAGGTAATTTTAATGTTGCTCCAGTTCTATGGATGGGAAAAACTCAGTATTAAAGTCTCTCTTTCTCCTCAAAGTCTATAAAAGTTAAATAAAAAAATGCATAGAAAGTTCCAAACCTGATTCTTCAACAGAGTTTCTTCACAGCAGCTGCTCCACAGTTAACACAAACTAAAGTCACCAGTTTACACCTTTGGGAAAATTGGTTGTTCAGAGACAAGATTTTCTTGTCTCGTATTGACGGAAAAATAGAAGTAAACTGGACAATAAAATTATGGAAGTAGTGGGATGCTACATTATGGTGACTTTGCAGGTACAGGTGCTCACCCTGGTCCTCTTTATTTGATCATGTAGCCTAAAGGCTGAACAATATCATCCTTAGCAGTAGAATAAGGGAACTGCTCTTTTGCTGTCAGCTGTGCTCAGAGATGGATTATTCATGGTAATTATTTTGAGACATAAAAATAAAATACAGGAAGAAAAACTTGGTTGGCTTACCTCTTAACAAATTCCTCTGCCACAAGGTTTTCTACCTAGGTACTTATAAAATTTGGAGAATATATGGGGCTCACCTTTAGAATAAAGCATCTTCTGTACTAACACAGTATTGCCAATTTCTCTACTATTCAAAGCTGCAGGAAAACAATTATTCGAAAGAATAATTCTATAATAAAACTTGCTGTTAAAGCAATAATTGTATTTACTTTTCCCAATGCTGGCATGCTGCCAGTGGAGCTAGGAATGTATGAAAAAGGAAAACAAGCACAGGAAAGCCATATGGTGGATAAAACAGGTTTTGATGAAAGCCGCTTTATGTCCATGCTTCTTGAGTTCTGGAACAATTCTGTTAATTATCTTGGCTAATTTCCTCCCCTAGTATTTCAGTTTGGTATTTTGTGCATCATAAACCATGCTGAATGTTCCTGTAGTACTTAAACACTGTTCAGCTTAATTTCATGTTCAGAGTCATTCTCCTATGCATTGCCAAGGTCTGGCTCTGAGTGGCTGTCTAATTAAAATACTTGTGTGTCAAACCATCTGCATGCATAACATGTATTTTTTGATTCTGACCCTCTCCTGGTCTCACTTGTATGAAAAATAAGGAAATGAGGAAATCAGCAGAATACCAAACACAATATTTTGGTGTCAGTTGTGACACTTGAATATGGGAGAATAGATGCTCATAGGCAAGTCCGAAGATATTGCTGTCATGGCTTGATGCACTACAAGTGACACTGCTGTTAAGAAAGGGTTCATAAGTCTGAGGAAGAAAACACACTCCTATGTGGATTTAACCTGGACTACCAGAGAATAAGGTTATTACCTTTATCCGGAATAAATGATAGTGAATAAATTTGCAACTGTGTTAAAATTGGAAGTTACATTTTTTCTAAAGCTGCATCATTTTTGTTTAGTCATCAGATGAAAAATTGTTGTAAAAATCCAAATGATTTTGGCTCTAGCAAGTATATGCTTAAAAACTCTTATTAATTTTATATAAAAGAGATGGATTTGCAGATAATTTGTACAATTTACTCTGGCTTTCCCTACTCATGTATTTTTCCTCTTTTTTTAGAACTGTTTTCCTTAACATCACTCTTACCAGAAAAAAAGAATGTTCAATACAAAAAATACGAAAACCTGGAAATGGTTTGCCCTGTGTTTTTCTTTGCTTTTTATGTTTTTTTTTTTAAAAATGTGAAGCACCGGTGTTTATTAGGACTGGTGATCTACCTGGAAGTAAGACTGAGGAACTATTTCTTGGCTGTAATGTTACACAGGCATCAGTGTTTATGTAAATTTGATAAATATTACTATTTTATATAACCCAGAGAGAATACTTCATTGATTTCATATGACACATAGTTAAGATAGAAATTCAGTGAATGACATATGGAGATCGCTCTCTGTATAAATTCAATAGGCAATATCTTTGTCAGTTTAATAGTTTTCAACTTTGATTGTACTCAAAAGCTTTAGACATTTAGTTATATTAGTCAAATACATCTTTGCCTTTCTAAGAAACGTGGAATAACTTAGGACACATGGAATTCACTAAGATATCTGATCCAGTCTTCCCTAACCCAGGGGTTATGAATATGAAATAGAGATATGGCTAAATAAAGAATTTAACTTTTGTTTTTTCCTGTCAATCAGATTCCTAGTCCATCATCAGGTGATAATGGATGAAGAATGAAGTGTTAATCTCTTTAACAGTTAGATAAATTTATTTCATTCCCAGTGAGCCCCGTGTCCATGTTCAGATCTATAATTTGAAAGGAGATGTAAGTGAGGTAGTGGCTTGTTGAAATGGAAGGAGTTATACATCTTTATCTTCCTGTGTGTTACTCTCTGTTTATTTGCTGTCCCTGTGTCCCTTATTATTGTATTAAATTAGAACATTTGGCATGGAATATTCTGACCCAAGTATAATTACAGCACTTAAAAGTATTTTAAGATTTCTTTAAACTTTGTGCAAACTTCTTAGTTTAAAATAATATTATACCAATAATTATATGAATAATTATTATATCAATATTAGAATAGCTTGTTGTTTGGCTAACTGCTGCACAAAAATCTAATATTACAAGCAATTAAGAAAACCAACAATATTTTGATTTTAAATTTGCTTTTTCTTTTTTTATAAGTTGTTCTTCTGATTATTATATAATGAGACATATTATGGACGATTGTATTTTGAAACACAAAATGATTAAATAATGAGATCATATATTAACAACTTTTAGAGTGACTAGGAAAATCTCATTGCCTAAATAATGCATTAGAATATCAAGTCCAAGGGCAATGTGAAGTGATACCTTTTGAAGTTATTATTGTACATAAGAAGTTATTTTATTATATTTTATAATGCATTTGTTATTCCATCCCAAAATACATGTAGACATGCATATTTAAAAATAACTTATATACCTAACATTTTTATGTATTAGGGTACTTTTACTATGTTTACTTCACTAACAACCAGTTTGTTTTTCCTTCAGTATCAATATCTCCATGTCTAGCAGCAGGTAAAAATCAGAGTTAAAGAAATCAAGGCTGTGATAGAATCTTGTGATAGAAACAATTTCAGTTTCAGATTGAAGTCAGTTTCATTGACTGGCACTGCTTTAATGAGAGAGAAAGAAACTTCCAGAAGGGAATAATCAGATTATATCTATTGATTGCTTTCCATTATTAGCTCATCTACAATATTGTACAGTATAAATGTGCCCCCCTCTTCCCTCCAAAAAACCTTTAACACACAAACCTAATACAGCAGAAAACAAACGAATATAAGATAAAAAATAAAAGTGGAAGATACAGAAATTTGTATGTGACCATGCAACTGGTTAGTATCTTGTGTTAGCTGAGATATTTTTTTTGTGATCAGTACAGTTTTTGAATGTTTAGTGCTAGTCCAGGAAAATGAGATTATTTAAGCATATGGCTAAAGCTACTCATATCAACAGAAACACTCATATTAAACAATTAAATATGGCATTAAGGGATTTTTCCATCAAGAGGCTGAGAACACAGATTTTTGTGTTTGATGCTGGTCATGGCCAATGTGGTAACAGTGTCTATCTCCCAGCTTACCCTCAAATTGTACCTACATTTTGTAAACACCTTCTGTTGAATACAATACCAATACCACCTACCAAGCTGTTAATTTCTGCTATGTCCCCTAGGAATTCTGAATTTTCACTGTTTATCTCCGGAGTAGAAGTGGGTCTCGTTTGTCATTGTAAATCTTGGATAATTTTGTCACATTGAGAATGCAGAGCAGCGAGTAGAGCAGATGGCCTTATGATAAATAAATAGTAGCAGCATGATGGATAACAAGTTGCTCTGAGATGGAGACATTTTCAGATCTACGCAAAATATTGTCTAGGGACCTGGGGCCAGGTAGGTCCAGTTTTATGGTTCTATTCCTCCCAAAACAGATTATGACTTCCTCCATGTACTAAAGAAAAAAAAAAAAGAAAAAAAGGAAAACAAAAAAGTGTGTTTAAAACCAGTTAGTGGCTACAAACATTTCCCTAATGCCATAATCTTTGCCCCTTCACAATTTGGTTCATAAGTGGGGGTTTTCACACTAAACTGTGATGTCCTTTCAAAGATTCTGCTTATGCAGGATTCCTTGTCTACTGCTTTTCTAAAGGAAAAAGGTGTGAAAAGATAAAAGCAGTATCAGTTTATTGAGGGTTTTTCTACCAATGCCATCTATAGTTAAAATTGTTTGCAGTTGTCTAATGCAAGAATCCCTTTTTATCTATAATGTTAATCTTTAATTCCTTCTATACACTCTCTCCAAAAAATCCAAAAGGCTTCTACATTTGAAAAAGTCAAACTTCATGTGTGTAAATAGAAAAAAAAAAAGGGTCTATTTTCAGTAGGACTAAAAAGGTTGTCAAACAGCTCCTGCCCTGCCTTTTGTGCTCCTACAGTCAAGTCCTTGCTTCCATGCTTGGTTGCAATTCTCTTGGCATCTCTTTGGTTTGTTGATGATCTGTTAGTCCCTTCTGGTTCCTAAGAAGTATGTTTTGTCTCAGAGGCCTGGCAGGCTTCTCCCTACTCCTCAGTGAAGTTTCTCAGTCTTTCTGGAACCTTCATGACCGCTGTTTAATGCTGTTTCTCTCTTGCCTGCTTCACTTGATAGTTTGCCATTGAAGAGTGCTCACTTTGAGCATCTCTCATCCTGAGCCTGCTCAGCTGATCCAGAGGAGATGAAGTGGTGACCTTCCTCTCTGGAGGTTGCATCCCACCACATCTTGTCAGAGGAGGTTAAGGCACAAACCCAAGAATTCCCTGACAGCTGAAGGTGTTATGTTGAAGTGCTTCTTAGTTTATTATGTTGAGGCAGATGAAAAGCAATGAGATGTTGGATTTGGGGATGGCAAAGCTTGCTCTGGGGACTGCAGAAGGTTCAGAGATACAACCATTCTCCATTTTCTTTCCCTTTTTCTTTCCTACGCCTTCTTGAAGGTATTTGCTGTTTGAGCAACCATATTTTTTTCAAAGCAGTGCGATCTTATTGTGATTTTCGGTCTACCAGTGTACATCAAAGATGTCCAAAGAAAGACAATATTTTCAGCAGTGCAGAACCCAAGTAGGCTAAGTCTAACTTATTTTTAGGCATACAGGCCAAGACCTGTAGATGATACCAAATGGTTCTGCTCCATTGACTTCAGTGAATGTCAGAGTCCATAAACTCCTAAGTGAAATCAATGGAGCTATAGTAGGTTATACACAGGAGAATTCACTCAGCAAGTTTAAATGTACTCAGTAGCCTTTTACTGCTGAATGTTTAAACTTCCTGTGTGAATTTGTTATCAGACTCCTGCCTCATGCATTTTTCTAAAACACTTACTGATACAAATGAGGACACAGTGAGGTTATTGCAGAGATGGGTTTTATTTTCTGGTGCCTGCTAACAGCTATGTGATTATTGGATATTCAGTGTTACATTTATGCAGAAAATCAGCTCTAGAATAATTAAATTCTATTTATTTCCGTTCCTTATTTCTTGTGGTACTGGTTTTGCCCCACATATAAAATTAGTGAATATTGGAAATTGACAGTATATTATTTGAAAACCTTCCTCATCCTCTCTTTCAAGCTTTTTAAACTTTTCTTTCTTTTTAGCCTGCAGTGCTGAATTATATAATCTATCCATCCAATCTTCCTGAACTTTTCCTTGCTACTTCAATACTTCAGTTTTTTATTGCTGAAATTTTGTTCTTGCTCTTGTTTGGCCTTGCTCGCTTTTGAACTTCCTCCATCATTCACTTTGCTTTTCTTCTCTCGAACAGAAGTACGTTTATCAGTTTGGGGTACAAGGAAGTATAAAATACTCTCCTTGGCAGCTCATAGTTCTGGTGATATTTTGTTACTATAACAGGAATGGGGAAGGAAGGTGGGAGAAAGGATTGTCATGACCCCGTAGTCCCTTTCAAATGTGACCATCTGCAGAGTTTATCTAGAACAACAGCAAAAGAGTACCATGCTGAAAAAGAATTTCAGAAAATTAGTTTTTTGATGGAGCAAAAAAAGGACATGAGCCTAAGAGTGAGACTATTCACAGACTAATGAACTTTAGCAATTAAAGTAAATGCAGTAGAATATATTCTTATCAGATCATTGACCTTTACAGGTCTTTCAAAAATGTCAGTAGCTTAGAGAAAAAAAAAAAGATGGTATGGCTTACAAAGTATCTCCAATCAGAATATTTCTTTACAGTCCTATGTTTGACATTCTTAAACCTTGACAGCTCCTTTAAGAGTGTTTTGTATCAACATTGTAAGAGTGACTTGGGGAAATTTTTATGACAGTTTGAAATGGGACATTTGGGGCTAAATGCAGTCAGAACATTTCAGTAAATCTGAAATCAACGTCTGACACTTCTGACGTTGAGACTGGTGGTAAGTGGTAATTACAGGATCCTTTTCTGCTTATGAAATAGTAAAAGAATTCTTTCAGTGTTTCTATAAAAATAACAGCTAATGCACTTATAAATTTAAACTCACTTTACACAAGATATATTTTAGTTTTGCATTTCACTCTATTATGTCTGTGTTCAGATAGGGACTGTGACTTCCCTAGAAGATGAAACCTCTTTTATAACCACTGTAGCAATGAAGCAAAAATACTTTACTAAATTCAGAGTTGGGAACGGTACCTGTTTGAAGTTTTTACACTTCAATACAAGAAAAAACCATGAGAACATTACAAGTCTGTAATGCCATCAATTCCAAAACTTAGGAAACAATGAAAACTAAATGTAGACTGTGGATTACTCTGTTACAAAAAAGTCTTTTGTTTGAATACACTAGAGTGCTTTTACTGACAATGGAGTAAGATAAAGCATGTTGTAATTGCAACTAAAAGATGCGTTTAATTTTTTCATATGGAGAAAAAAGCTGTAAGCAATTATTTGAAATATTTAAAATATTTACTTCAAGAGGAGGGAGATATGCTCAAAAATAAAGCTGCTTTCATGGTACAAACATACACACATATGCAACTTCCTTGACATCTATCATCCTCTGCCTTTTTGGTGAATCTCTCTGTGATATGATGAATTCCAGAAAGAAGATCTTATCATGGAGAAAGACTGAGCAGGTTGGAGGAGAAAATGGGAATGATGCTAACAAAGTCTGAGAGAAGTCAGCTTTTGATTGCTCAGTATGCCATAAGACATGACTGATAAGGCAAATACTAAACCTGAAGAAACTCCTGTTCATCTAGATGAAATCTGTGAATCTCAGAATTTTTTAAATGTGGTACATAGTAGTCAGGTTACAAGCAAAGGTTACAGGTTTTGTTGAAAAGTCAAAGCATGACTTGTTCAGAGAAATCAGTGAATTAAAGACTAGTTAAATGAATAACAAAATAATAAGAATAAATTAATCCATAAAAACTAGCCCCTATAGAAAGGGATATTATCAGAAGATAATGTACCTATCTTGCCCTTCACACTTCTTTTTGATATTTTGAGTGGAAGAGGTAAATGAATGACCAAAATACTGAGCCTTTAAAGTCACCTGCGCATTAGGATGTTGTCAGTTACAAAAAGAAGTGAAAGCATGAATATTTCATATCTCTTTGGCATTCAGCCTGTTTTGCATAGATGGCAGCTGGAGGTTCAAAACAGAGCGTTATTGCTTCACCACTGTCACCATGGCTTAGCAGGTAAATAATGCATGAGCTAAGAAGAGTTGACAAGACAGACGGTAATGATATATTGGTTCAAGAGTCTGTCACCTCAAAAAGCACCTAAAAATGATTCACATCAGACTTATTATTTATTTCATATGACTGTTAGCAGAATATTCATAGGTACAGTCTGTAATTAACCTAAAGAATTAACTGCTGAAGGATATGGAAGGCAAGTAGCCTAGCAAAGTTTCAAAAGAACCCCAAGGTTAGTACATATACAGCAACACTTGTAAACTTTCCTGCTTAAAATTGTGGTAAGTGTTAATCTGCACTCTTTGGGGTACCAGATCTTGGTTTTATCTCCAGGAAAACAAAAGTTCCTTCATATCAGTTAGGCGGTGCCTAACTAAGCAGGGAACATTCTGATGTGTGTTGTGCAAAAGCAGGGCTGGTAGTCTGTATTATCAGCATTTTTTGCATAACCTGGCATGTGATTAAAATGCTAACAAGAAATAACAACACTATCTTGTACAGCAGTAAGCGCAAGAAACAGTTTTTCAGTAAGAATGTCCCGTCCTCATCTACAGAAATGAGAATAACGGCTGCTGTACAGCGGGTATGGAGCAGTCGGGAGTCACAAGTTCTAATGACAGACTCATGTTCATCCTGTTTGTCAAAAGTATTAAGATGTTTTTGTGCTTAATTAAAAAACCCAAATAACACACACACATTCTACCCCTGTTCATTGCTCACAGACTGCTTAACCCATAAAGGTTAATTTGTCATGCTAGTGCTTTGCTTCCCATTTTGTTTATGAGATCACTCTCTGTAGTGACATCTGCATACATTAACTAGCCCGACACATTTTGTGTTATCTGGCAGCTTCTTTAATTACTGGTCAGGCATCACTTTTTAATACTGCAACCAAGCAGAAATGTATTTGTTCCAGTAGCATTTTTAACAGGAGCCTGTAATATCCGAGCCTCCCTGGAGAGCCCTTCCAGCCAGGGTTTGCCAATAAACCGCAGCCGCTTTGCTGCAGCCTGAGGTATTGACAGATGCTTCCAACTGGATGCTTAATACATGGTACCTGCTGTGAATAGAAAATGATTAAGGACTGGTGGGGCATTCTTTAGGCACAAATAAGCTGTGCTGATTTCCTTCACATCTTGTAATGGGAGATTTGTGATGTGATTTTCTCCTGTCTACCTCAATGGTGGTTTTTAAACTTATTTTCCTTGAGATGTGCAACATATAGCAATGCTTTACCAGGATTACAGTACTAAGCACATTCAGTGCAATTAATTAATTACACTGATAGCAATTTCCAGCTTTCCAGCTAAATCATGTCCTTAATCCAAAGAAACAGAAAGTGTCAATAGTGCCAGTAGGAATGTGGCAGGGCCAAAAAAGATGTGAGCAGCACAACAGAGTGGATTGAACCAGTCATGATTATAGTAAATAGTGTATGCAGTAGGTGGAATAAAATAAGACAGTATACTATAATACAGCCAATGGATATGTGAAATTGTTCTTCATGATTATAAAACTCCACCGGTGAATATCCAGGGGACTGGAGATCCAACATGTGCAATAAATAGAACAAACATTCTTTTCCATCTCAAAAGAACTGACATTATAGTAGGAAATGTGATATCTCATCCTGATTTCAAGACTTGTTTCCTAGAAAGCAATGGGATTGTGCTTAAGTGTGTGCCTAAGCCACCTCAGAAAGTCAGAAACATACATTTTGCTAAATAGTCACACATTTAAAAGAAAAGTAAAAAAAACGCTTCATTCATTAAGAATTTGGCATGGGAGCTTCAAACTGCAGAACCTAATGCAGAGGGTATGGGGATGTGTCCTCTCCACCTTTCTCTTCCAATATATTTTGCCATCTCTTTTTATTTATTGCCTGAGTTAGAAGGAGACTCAGTTCTGTGACTTTCCCTATTATTTAATACAGAATCCTTCCTGTCAAAGCTGAGGTGCTTTGGCTGGCCTGGCAGAGGTTAGTCCCCCCTCAGTTATATGAGTTAATATTACTGCACATTCTAAATAACTTGGGGCCATGTTGGAAGACTCTGAAAGTCATTTTTAGCTGCTTTTTACTATGATGAGTATACAATGCAATTGTTAAGACACTGATTTATTATCCAGCCTGATGGCTGTTTCTAGTGGGACTTGCAGTTTGCTGCCAAAAGTTATGGAATCAATATGTTTCAACAGAATAGAAGTTTAGAATTAGGCTCAGATATATGTTTAGTTAAAAAATGAGCATGATTCTTCTGAATTTTTTGAAATATATAATAAACAGAACTGGATCAGTTTGTGTAATATGGATTGATTCTGGTTTGTATGTAGAAGCTTGTAGAAACTGCTCTCAGGCACTGTGATAATGATTAATTTCCTGAAATATCTGTTTTATGTATGTGCACTGTAAAGAAGATTGAGAATAGGTTAAATGCAGGGTGCAGATAGTACTTGCAAATTCAGTCGACTGTAGTCATATCATGTTTTATTTGCTATTTCTAATAAATCAGCCTTCAACTTGTGCTTTACTTGTGAAACAGTCCTTTCTTTTCTGATTTCCATATCAGATGCTTCTAGAGCAGAACTGTTAGATGAATAAACAATGACAGGATAAGAATAGACAGTGTTAGAAAGCCTGACTATGTTAAAGCAAAGATTAGTACATAGAAGACACATAAAGGCGTTGTTGTTACATCTGAGGCTTATTTTATGTGCACAACACTCTGCTGTACCAGATGGACTTGAAAATTAAATTCTTCAGTGAAAAAAACTTGAGGAAAGAAAACAGTAAAAAAAATACTGTGAAAAATATCATAATTATAATATTGATAAATAACAGCATGTATAGTTATGATAGATATTCTTTGCTTCCAAACAAAGATGAACTCAGCTTCTCTCAGCTGAAATTTGTTGCAGGCACTCTCAAGTGGCGGGTAACTCCATTGTCTTTTTCTTTTCTGCTGCTTCTCAGGGAGATTATTCCGTAGTGATTGGTTCTTTTTTTTTTTATTTCCTTACAAATAATTACAGCAAACTCATGCAACTGGGTCTTTTTTGAATGCATTACCATTTAGAATGGAAATATTTTTTTTTCAGTGGCCAGCTCTAGTTTTTTGCAATCTCTTCTGCTTTGATTCCTACTAGGAAGATTTTTAACACAATGAGGATTTGGCAGGAGTAAGATTGACTTGGTGCTTTTTCTGAGGTTCAAAGGAGGAACAGCTTCCTTTATCTGAAGAATTAGTAGTGCAATTAATCAGCAGGATTCCTAATGCAATTAGTAATCTTAGTGCATGGCTGGGATATTTCTCCTCTAGAATGTTTGTGAAGATTTAGAAAGGGGAAACTTCTTTTCTAGATGCATTTCAGTGTCATCTAATTTGCATAATTTGACAATGCCATGACGGAAAATGTTTGTGAGTACAGCAATTTTCACAGGTGGCAAGAGTCTTCTCCTGATTTGCTTTGACTTGACACCTTTCTGTCTTTAAAAGTTGAATTTGGGTGGATGGCAGCTGACTGTGCCACTGAGGCTCTCTTAGAGGGATTGGAACTGGAAAACTTGAAGAGGAGCCTCACATGTCTAAATCAGACAGGCTGGTGATTGGGTTACAAGAGTTCTGATCAATACTTTGGTATTTCCATTTTGCAAGTTATTACTGTAAATCAAGTGAGGGACAGAGAAGCACAATTAATTAGGGCTCTGACTAGCAGCTTCAGCAGCAGTTCTGCCTGTTAGAGCTACAAAAAACCAAAACAAAGCAACAAAAGAAAATATCAAGATTTTTGAAATAAGCAAACAGTGTGATAGAGGTAAGATTCCACTGACAATGTGTGCAAATCTTAAGGAAAAGTCAACATTTAATTGTTCATCAAGGAAAGGAATATTCCTTTGCTATGACAAATTGGGACATTTGTCCAAATATGGGAGCTATAGTGGAGATCTCTGAGTGCCAGGCTAAGGCATATCTGAACCATAATGCAGCAGTGGCCATCTTGGGTGAGGCAGTGGTTGTTCTCTGCAGAATCTTGTCTCTGACTGTGATAGATATCAATTTTTTTCAGAGGAAAGCTCATAGGCAGTTATGGAATACTGAGATGATAAGGTAAATTTTGTTGCTGACTTTTACCATGAGTTGGAGAATGTTTAAAAAGCTAAATTCTCAGAAGACTTGAACATATCTATCAAATTCACTGTAAAATGGACAGGTCTCCCTAAAAGCAGACATTTTTCTGAAGTAATGCCTTTTTTGGAAGTTACTTTTTATCATGGTTGATGAGTCAAACGAGTCATAGTAACCAGGTTGGAAGGGAGTCTCGGAAATCATCTGGTAAGGAAGAAGGACTTGAAAACCACAGAGGAAGAAGATACACAAGAATGTCTCTCTTCATGCATTTGAGTGGCATGGCCTGGCATGAAGAGGCCACTGTGTCAGTTCAGTCTGCAAGCAGCATCCAGAAATGAGGATTTGCCTCCTCAGAGTGATGCCTCTGGCTCCCCACATGCAGACGATGGCTGAACCACACAGTGGAGGTGACCTGGGTGGCTGTGAGACATGCCACATTAAAAGCATCAATTTCTTCAATCACTTTCCTTTTAAAGTGTCAAATGCTTTAACATATTAATAGTTAAGCACTGATTAGAGGCAATGATTGAATGTCCTGGACAGCTAGAAGTCCCAAGGCAAAGTAAAAAAAATTATTTATCTGTACTGTTGAGGTCAATTATTAGGTAAAACTTACTTCTGAGCAGTTTACTGTCATTAGATGTTTCAAATAACTCCACAGAGTCTGTTTGAAAGGCCACTGCTGCCAGTCAATAGTTGCATGCACAAAGCTGAGAACAGACTGGAAGGGTGAAATAGCCTAATAGAGTCAGACGAAGTGGAAAAAGCTGGATTGCCCAGATAAGACAAACTAGATGAGAAAACTGTCATGGAAAGAAAAGCCTTTACTTTTCTCCCTTTATAGAAGTTGCACAATGTAATACAGATAATTTACATTTTCCTGGAGATGAATGCGATGAATATTTTCAGCAATGCTTTTCATGAATATGGAAAACTGGCTGTACTTTTATTGCTGTATTCATAAAGTATGCATCTGGTGAGTTCCTGTTTTCACAGCATGAAATATGGATTGAATTTTTTAATTCCTTCATTTATTTTCCAGAGGTTTTTTTTTTCTTTTAATAAGGTGTTTTAATGTACTGATTAAGAACGTGAATTCTTACAGGTCATGGTCATGGACAGGTCATGGTTAATTATGTAATAAGTCACCTTTGGAAGAAGCATTGGCTTTTTTACTGCCTCACTGCCAGTTCTCTTATGAACTAAGAGTAAAATGCTCAGGCAGGCTGGGGAATTGAGCTGTTGAATCCCTCTTTCCTCATAGCATGATATTATCACATCTCCCAGAAAACATTTTGCAGACTACTAAATTTTCAAAATCCTAGGTGAATGTAAGCCTTGGGACATAGAAGAGGGGTTTCTTTGATGAAACAATAGGGGAGAGTGGTTGTCTTTTGAAATGCCACAAAGTTTGGATGCATCAAGAGAGCAGTTTCCCCCCAGCTCTACTGACCTGGATTTGTTAGAGCTTGACAAGAAACCTATGTGTAAGACAAGAACAACAATTGCATTCATTTTCTTATATTGAAAAAAAGTGAAACGTAAAAAGATTAGTTAAGTATCATTGCAAGTAAGATCTGTCTAATCTCATACAAAAAACCCAGCCATGTACCTGAAAGATGATATAAATATTTTTTTATTGCTTAGTATTTTACTAATATATTGATATATATTAATATATCACCAAACTGTTTTATGTAATGGAACAGTTCTATTGAATTAGAAGAGGTGCATACTTAGGATAATATTTGCAAGGAAATTTTCTTCATTCCCTTTTAAAAATCGTTGCTTTGAAAGAAAGAAGCTTGTTAAAGATGTGTATCTTTAGAAATGCTCCAGTACCTGTTTCCCTTTGGTGTCTAGTTGGAGCCATACTCAGATATGCAACATGTGTCTATTCATTGTGATATTGAAATGAAGAAATTACCTCAAATAAATTACAAATACAAATTCTACAGAAAATTGAAGGAATTTGACCATAAAATTTTAATTGGGATAAGCAGCTGTCACGTCTGTTCCTACAATGGAGCATGTATGTCTGGTCACAGACATACTCTGAAAACCTCTATCTGAAAACTTCTGATTTTTCTTCTGATTATTCAAATTTTCATGTATCAAACTTATCTTAATTTTGTTTTTAAGAGGAAGATATTGCCATATTAAAACATACTAGTAAATCTGCATTTGCTCCTTCTAAAATGTTAGATTTTTGATAGTGTATGTAATTAAACTATTTAAAGGGTCCAGAATCAAATAATCTTAATTCAATAGAACAGGATATTTTGAGAATGAGGGTAGGAATAAAGTGATCCCCTGAAATGCTGTTATGAAAGGTATCATAGAAGGTGCACACACACAAAGCGGCAAGCTTGCTTTTCTTGAATTTGGAAAAAAAATCCTGGTGTTTATTGAAATGCAAATTCTTTCATTTTCTCTATTCAAAAATTTTCACAGAAAATGGAAAAGGAGCAATGAATAAAATTTCCAGTAAGAGAAACTGTGGTTAGAAATTGGGAAAAATAATTGTAAGATGAAGGATGGTCAACAGGAGCAGGTTGCCCAGACATATTTTCAAATCTCCACACTGGAGGTAAAACAAAAAAAACAACTGGGTATAAGCCCAAGCCATATGATCTAATGCTGAAGTGACCCTGCTTTGAATGAGCACTGTTATTTCGTGATTCCTGAAATCAGTCTGAAAATGTCTGAGTGTAATGTGCCTCTCTGCTTACCAAAAAGATTATTGTATTAAAACAAACAAAATAGCACCTTCAGAAGAAATTATTCTAACTCCTGAAAAGGAACTATTATCCAGTATGTGGGAAAAGATGTCAAAACACATAGACAGGAGTAAGAAAATAAATAAATGTTATTGTTATCATAATAGGCCTTTGCTTTACAGAATTAAGCACAAGGTAGACTGCAACTTTCTTAGGTGTCAGTTGAAGACAAGAATGAGGAAGGATAAAGTCTATAGATTGCATTAACAGAGAAGATATGATGTGTTGACAATAAATCAATAGTTATATTAGACCTTAAAAACAACAAAGGAAATGTTCAGAGGATGACTCACTTTAGTGAAAGAAAGTGACAAATGGTCTCAGCTTAATGACTAATATCAAACATTGTTAGGGAAAGTAAATTCTGAAGGCTCAGGTCAATATTACCTCTTAGACTCACTAAGCAGAAAATAAACAATCAAAGTAGAAAATACACAATCAGACTTAAACTGTCAGAAGAACTCAAATCTCTCAAAATACAGACAATTCACAAAAAAAGGCAAGAGCAAGCTAGATAGAGATCTTTGTTATTGGACAAAAGCACCTGAAAGGGAGGAGGGCACTGAATGCAGTGTATAACATTAGGAATAGTAGTAGTGCACCAGCAGTGTATTACGGTTACAAGTGGAGTAGCATTCGTGCCATGTGAAGTGACCACTTTTGTGAAACGTCCTTCTCACTGGAATACCAACAATTTTGTTGCCTTTGTTGAAATAAATAAAATTTTCACTTCACTTCTGTTCCTTTGACAGGTGCTATTAGCTTATTCTGGTTTTTTGAGAAATAATTCAGGGTCAATTGTATTTCTAGATTTATAGGTTTTTGGTAGAAAAACACATAATAAAGCACATGTAATGCAAATTTGCTTTGATTTAAGATGCTCTTTTTTACTGAAACTATTCTCATAAGTATGTTGAGAGTGGCGAAACACAGAAATAAACCACGTTGTCACTAGCAAAAGAAGACCCCACACTTGGTTTTATTCCTAACTGGAATTTTTACAGGATATTTCTCTTTGAATCGAAGCTGTAGCGGCCACTGTAGAGTGCACTGGATCACAGCAGGGATAGGTTCATTAGTTCCAGCATCTTTGCTTTGAGCTGTAAGGAACAAGAAAACAAAAGCCAATCTGTTTGTTTGCTATTTCATATTCATGTACTTTCTCCTTTTTAATTCCTTGACTGACAGACTGAGTGTACATTGTCCGATGTCTTCACATCAAGCCCGTGACCTCAATTCACCTATCATTCACTTCCATCATGTCAGCTGAGCCTTTTGTGGATGTCCATTATTCACACACTATATTGTTTTATGATGAATTACCCTCTTGAGAATTTTAGGACATCTTAATCCCAGTCTGACAGAACTCTCTGCGATAAACAATTGACAAGTCCCTATGCTAAATGTGAGTGCATCAGAGGATGTGGATGTTTGACAGCTTTTACCAGATAAAAAGAAACAAGAGAGCATGCCTTCAGCAGTGTTGAGCAGCTTCCATCTCTCATTTTCATTGAATGCTTTTCTACCAAGAGATTGCATGCGGCAGAGGAAGGAGATTCATTATGATTTTTAACCTTAGTTGTTTTCCTGACAAACAAAATATATCATTTAAAAAAAACAATTATGGGGGATTTATTATAATTTAATCTCACATTAAATCTGTCCTCTTTTTCCATCCATGCATGCTAAGAAAAGAGAACTTTGTTTCAGAAAACCCAGTAGCATTTAAATGTGCATTTCCAGTGACAGCCACATGTGCCTCTGTGCTGCCTGGCATTTAAAGCGAGGCGAATTCCTGGTGCTCATCAAGCTGTGCAGGGGTGGAGCATAAAGCAGGTGATGGACTCTTTGCCTTCTTGTGCTGACAGCCTTGGCCTGGCTGAAATTGCAGTGTATAGGGAGCTGACAACTTGCTGCCAATTACTTTCTTGTGGAAGGGACTGGAATGAGCGGAGTCAAACCCTTATTCAGTGTCTGTGCTCTGCCAGGCAGCATTAGAGGGGTGATAAAATGCAGTCTTGGTGATATTTCCACCTTTCACACTTCACTGGAGTTTGCCAGGTGTTTTTTGCACTTATTATAGCCCTGAGATGACTATCGAGACTTGACAAGAACCACAGGTCTATTCCCCTGGGTCTCTGAGTTATAGGGCTGGCAGGTACCCCAGGGGATTTGGCTGCAGGATTTTTTGTATTTGTTGTTTCTGGAAAAGAGAATTGTGTGCCTTGTGTTTGCTGGAGATCCAGGAGTCATCCCTCAACAGTTGGCAAGCTCAAACTGAGCACGCGCTTAGTCTAGAAAATTGCAGAATTTGGAAAACCTAATAGATAAAAAATCAAAATGGTCTGAGAACAGATATAACAGGAAAACCCTTTCCTTTTTTTTTTTTTCCTTTTCTTTTCCTTTTTTTCCCCCCAGTGTTCCAGTGTGTCAGGTAGCTGGAGGAGAAAATAAACTAGTATAATTAATTGCTTGTTCTGTAGGATAGTTGCTTCAGATCATCCTTTTAAGTCAATTGCAAGCAAATGTCATTATTGCTGCCAGAGTGTATCCTTTAGCTGTTCTTAGCCACACCTGAAAGCACTAAAACTTTAGACACACATGTTCTTCCTGTGGAAACTGGTGAAGAATGTCTCTTCTGATTTCATATAAACTGGGGTGAATGGAAGTTCATGTTTATTTCTGTCGCACATGCCAGAGGGAAAAAAGCTCTGATTTAGCTGTATTACACTGAAGGGTGTAGAAGCATCCATGTGAAATACATTATATTGCTTAATCTGGCCAACACACAAAACAGCTTTCAGAGGCAGGTGAGTCTTGCTGTCAGATTCATACTTGCCACTTTTTCCTTTTCCTTGCTATAATGCCTATTTAGGCCAATAATTGTACTGTGGGTGTAAGGAACTATTTTTTAACAACACTGTTGCCCTTTTCAATAAAAGTTTCTCATTCATAAAGATGGCTTTTTTAAAATTAAAATGAAAACAGCAAAATGAACAAACAATAAACTCCAACCAAAAACCAAAAACACAAACAAAAACTCCCACAAAGAATTTTTGAGAAAACTCCTGAGCCCCTTGGATTATAGTTGATATTTAATTGTGAATGTGTAAAATACATCTGAAGTATGTATATAGCATATATAGTATTATTATATAAAAATAATTATTTTGGTGTTTGCTAATAGTTATAAAGCTCACTATGAGTGTTCTTTTAAAGTATATTAAAATTTCAGTTAAAAGATTCTCGATACATATGCTTGCTAAGCAGGCAGTTGTATTTCTATTAAGTAAATTAGTGGAAATAAATGAATGATAAAATTATTAAAGCTGATTTTTTTAAAGCTGGAGGCAAAGGTTTAATGTCATATTTCACTATTTCTTGCATAAGATGCATTATCACATTTTAGCTGAGGTTGTTGTCAGACCTTGCAGAAGAAGCAAATTCCCATCTTCTGAACTGTCAGACAGTGTTTTAATTAAGCTACAAAGCAACTCTGCTCCAAATAAAAACATGTTTGCTGGCTCTTCTCCCATTTGAGATCTAAGGCTCCAACTGACAATGTAAAGCAAGGATGTTGCCAGGTTCTGTATGATTTGGCTTTGTAGGTTAGACAATTGCAGGTGACAATTTCTGTGTGTATGTGTGAGAGAGTCAGAAAATAATTTGAGTAATAAATGAGAATGGGTTCAAGAAGAGCTTTGTTTTCAGGATGCCCTTAATTACTCTAAGTAAGAGTAGTTATACTGGGAATAATATAACTGAAGCATTCCTTTATTTCTTTGAAATAATAATCAGATAACTTGCAACTCATTTAAAAATGTGGCTCATATTTTAGAAAGGGATTTTCATTATTAGATTAAGTAATAGATTCATAGATTAATTTTCATGATAGATTTGAAAAACTGAAGAGTAGAAATAGAACTGAAAAGTTTTGGACCTATGTGCTATTTGCAGAACTCTATACATGGCGCTGTGCAAGAATGTGAAAATGTGTCTTAATGTGCATTTGGAAACTGGTCTTTTGAAGGCTCAAACACTACTTTAAAAATTACAGGCAAAAATAAGAAGAAAACAAATTGATGATATGGTTTCAGTCAGGGTAACACAAGGTCAGAAATGTTTCTGTGATAATTATTTTAGATTTGAAACTAGATCATAGAATAATACTAATAATATTAATAATACAAATTAGGTGTTACTTGCATTTATTATGTTCTATATTATTATAGATCTTTACCTAAAAACTGTTGAAGACAAAAAGAACTTCAGCTCCAAATGTGTGAATATCCATTGCAAGACCTATTTGGCACAAAAGGGGAGTATACACTAGTGCAATTCATGAATTATAGGAGATGATTTTTAATTTTTAGTTATTGCGTCTTACATGTCTGAGGCACACAGATCTCCCGTGGAAAGCACTGCTGCATTAATGTACCCTTTTCTGCTACCCCTCCAGCCTTCCCCATGACATCTGAGCAAAGTCTGACCTTATTGTTGTATTGTAAGGTGGCATTTAAGTCTTTGCTTCATAATTAAAGGAGAGTGATTAATAATCATAATGAGATTTTTTTTAATTTTCACTTCTGAAAAGCTGCATTATATAGTTAAGAATACATCATTTAGGTTTTATTAATTTAATTGCAATTTCAACAGAACTGCAAAAAACCACGAACCGTTATTGGTAGCATAAAATCAAAGCAACAGAAACTTAGGGGCCTCTATGTAAGCACTTTTCACTGTAGAAAAAAAAAAGCCTTACAAAAACCCATTGTCTCTCCAAAATGAACAAAGAAACAAAAAGACAGCTTCAAGACAAAAAAAGTAGATGCCTTAATAAAAAAGAGGTTTCAGATGTGTTTGGGTTTCAAGTCCTAGCTTTTAATTAGCTTGTATGTTTTTTCACACTGAATTATTTAGAGGTTGTTTTATATTTCGTATCAATTTAAGTGGAGACAGAATTAAATAGAGCATATATAATGAGATTTAAATAACTGAAGAAAATCAATTCAGCTCAGTCGGTGCTATTCGCTAAGCTACACTTCAAGATGTGCTCTAATATTGTGTTTGAACACTTACTCTTTAGGGATTCCTATTCTGTTCTGGTATCCAAAGACTTTGGCTACATAAAAAGTTTGCTTTGTGTTGCTACATGCCAATTCTGCAGTGATTGCTGTGGTGCCTGCACAGAAATGGGTCCCCTGACTCATAATGAGGCTGAGCACACATGCTGTAGGAGCAGATAATAGGTTTCTTTATAACACAGAATGGTTTTGTTAACATACACTAATAAGGAGTATTTCTAATATGCATAAAAGTATTTACTTGTTTGTAAGGCAATACTAGATTTTATAAAGCTGTTTTAAGCACTGAATCTGGGTACTTTGGAGAGTTGTTAAGCTCTCAAACCTAGAAATATTAGCATACATGTATTGTCTGAGATAGAAATGGCATTGTATACACATGAACACATATGGTTTATTGAGTCTTTGTTACAGACATTAGGTCCTTGTATGTTGTGGGATGATAGAGTTCTAAATGCAGAATATGAAATTATAGTTGACAGGGAATAAAACTGAATAATAACAGTGCAAATGAGGTGACACTGAGACCTCCATGTACCTTGTCTCTCACTGTAAGTTGCTAGATACTGTGGATTTATCCCTAAAAGTCTAATACAGTATCTTGCATAGAAGATCAGAGAAATTATGCTGTTTGAAAATCTGTTCCTTTTTTCCTGGCCATAAATTGGGCTGCTTCGTCTCAGGCAAGAGAGAAGACAGTGTTCAAGAGGATAATACAGAGCAATTAATTTTGATCATAATTATATAGAGGAATAGTTTTGCAGGGGATAAATTTCTGGGGTCTCTTCTGCCACAGACCTTCTTAGGTCGGGATCTTAAATTATGTTTCATTGAACATCAGATCTGGGCTCATCTCATTTATTTTAAGGTATTAAGAAATGTTTACATCCCTCTTTAAAACCATGGCGATTCTGCTTAGGCCAGATTTTTGGTAAAGAGTATGTTTGGATCAGAATTAAACTGTCTGTGGATGCCATATAGTTCTAATAAATCCCACAGATTTTTGAAAGCTACCTGGATCTCTGGGGCAGGTAGGGCAAGACTGTCTTGTGCTGCAGCTTCTCAGATTTGCCTTCTATCCCCCTCACAGATAGTCTGCCTAGGAATTGCACCACTAGCATACTTCGCTTAGGATTCAGGGTATAATCTGAGCAGTGCTATTTGCATAAATTAAAGACCAAAACAAAGAAAGCAACTCATGAACAACAGCAGCAAAACCCAAACAAGCCTAGTTCTGTTTAATAAGCTGCTCCTGACTGAGCAGATTTTGGTACATGTTGTGGATTCCAAATCTGACAACTTGATCATTCAAAAATAAGGAAGAACAGTATTTTTATG
Organism: Corvus hawaiiensis; assembly: GCF_020740725.1. Lineage (NCBI taxonomy): Eukaryota > Metazoa > Chordata > Aves > Passeriformes > Corvidae > Corvus > Corvus hawaiiensis. The sequence goes on along the minus strand of NC_063216.1, from coordinate 70,254,992 downwards.
ACACTGGCAAATGTGCTATACCTAGAAACTGCGTATCTGAAAACAAACATTTCAAGTATTTTTAGGAAACTTAACCTCCTATTCCAAACTGGAATATGTTTTCTGAGACTTTTTACTAGCTTTATAGTAAGAGAGGGAGGGTGATCCTAAAACATATATTGACAATTCAAGTGTATATTGAAGATTCAGCCCACTGCAAATGTTACTGCTCCAGGAAAGCATAAATAGTTCTTTGTATGTAAAACCAAGCGCATAAATAGCTATCTAATACAAATTCCTTTCTGGTTGCACATGAAATACATGAGATGATTCCTCAGAAGTCCTTCCACTGAAATGAGCTTGATTATTGTGAAACTTTATATAACCTTGGAAAACATGTGGGTTAACGAGGTTTTTCTTTTATTTACATGATGTGAAGTAAAATCATTGTTTGGTGTATTCACTATTATGCATTGACAGGAACTGTTAGGAAGCCTTCTGCAAACATTGCAAGGTATTGCCCAAAGTGGGAGGAAAGCGTTCCTCTAATTTCTAATTAAAAAATCTACTGAACTAGCTTTGCTCATACTTGACAAAAAAATAGACACAACTATGTGTGGGAAATGCTGGTGCAAATCATAGAAGAGGCAAGGAGGGCTTTAAGAAGAGATTTTTATTCAACACTAAAACCCCATTTTCTCAGATTTCTCATAAAATGTCTCCTCCTTTATATTGTTCAAAGTTTAAAGGAATTCTAAATTCAGATGTTGGATTTGTATTGTTCTGTTTTGTTTTTTTCTTTTTTTCTCTGCAAGTAAGGCATCAGAAAGTTTGCTATAACTAGAATGAGCAGTTTTACCATTTTGACAACCATAGCTATAATGACTGCAGTCAGTTCAGCTTGGAATACTCCATCACTTTATACACAAATATGTATAAACCTATCTAGTAATAGTAGGCTAAAAACTATGCACAAAATTACCTGTGCAAGAAAATCACGAAAGACAATGACTAGTGATTCAGGGAGTAAAAAGATATTACTCTTAGAATATCATGATCTTTTGAAGGCAGGAATTCAGTAGAATCAATTTAAGTAGTCTTCAAATTTCTTGACTTTAGATAAGGTGAGGTTTTTTGCTTGGATATTTTTTAAGTTAGATTTTTTTTTAGTTTTTTTTTTTAATTTGTAAGTTTTACTTTTGAAGTTTTTATTGATCCTTTTTTGTCTCTTTATGTTTTGTTGAGGCTGAAAGCACAAGAATTAAAAATTGTGCAATCTAATAAACTATTTAATCATCTGAAAAGTTCAACAGCTAAAAATCTCCAAACACCAAGCCCCATTATGCTACTGTAAAAGAGCATAATCTGTCTGGATTATACACTCTGGCCCAAAATGATACATCAAACTATTTATATAGTAATTTTTGTTTGGTTTTGTTTTTTTCATTAGTTAGTATCTATATTTTTATGTGAAGAAGCACTTGGAGAAAGATACATGTACTTTACATATACATTTCAGAAAATGAGCATATGTTTTATGATGCATTTCTTACTTTATTATGTAAATAAAATATAAAAATGTTTTCCACAAACTCAGCAGAACATAAGTAGTATAATTCAGTGCTACATTCTGCAGTTTATTGAGCATACAGTATCTGTAAAACTCCAGCACAGAGAGTGCAAGTAAATCTCCCTTCCACACTATTTTTACACTGCACAGAACATCAGTGACTTTGTTTCAAGTTAAATTTCTAATTAATTGCTGTGATCTTTCCAGAAACCGAGTACTTATGTGAGCAACCTCTTTAGTTTTTGTTGGTTGACAAGATACTTGGTGGATTGAGATCCACAGCAGCTTTGCATTTAAGTAGCTTCTCTTTGAATTGTAGTTATAAAATAAACAGGAGCTGGCAGAAGTTTCTTTTGCCACTTTCTTCTTTTTTACCTTTCTGGGTGCTCCAGAAGGTGGCTACCAGCTTTCCCGTGGAGAGTTTGTGTCAGAGGACCAGGGGCTTTGTTACTGCCACCTCCAGCTGAGTTAACAAAGATGGGATGGGTGGAGTCCAGAAGCCGGGAAGTGTTTACTGTATTGCCCCATGGCATCACATATCTGCCTGTGCCTGCAAATATTTCCAGCTCCAAAGAGATTTTTTTTTTTTTTTAAGTAAAAAGCTATATCCCTCAAACTTATCCTATGATCTTGGAAAGCTTGTGATTTTAAAAAATCTGAAGTTTTGTTGGATTTTTTTTCTTCGTGATGTTGTTTTTAGGTTTGGGGTTTTTTTGGGGGGGATTGGCTTTGGTTTTGGACTATTTTTTATTTACCCCACACAGTATTAGCTGGGTTATATATCTGAGGGGTTGTTTTTCAGTTTTTTGTGCTTTTTCTTCTTTTTTCCTTTTTTTTCTTTTCTGTGGAGTAAGAAGATTAGTAACACAGATAAAAATAAGTCCAAGATCTAAGGTTTGGAGAAAGGTATTGCTAAAGGTGATACTTGGCAAGTGACCAATGATGGAATGAAAAACTTCTTGAAATGCAGTTTACAGTTTTAATTTATTAAATAAAGTTAATTTTTCCTTATTTTTCATCTTCTCTTTAACCTGGAGCAACTGAGCCACATAACTGTTCAGCCAACAAGGAGTGTCAAGCAGTCTGGTTTTGTAAAGCAGAGCTGGAAGTAGTGATATTTTCATCAGGCAGTGTGGTGGAAGGGATTCCTGTTGTCACTTCTCACCTGGGTCTCCAAGTTTCTGCACTGTAACCATTCCTTACACCCTTTGCTCAACTTTGCTAAAACCACCTGACCACAGGATACAGGTGAAGACTTCACTGTATGGTTGAACTTAGCTGTAATTTAGTATAATAAGGCTTTAAGGTCAGGGTTTATATGCTTGAAACTTCTGTTGTTCTGCAAGTGAATGTATTTTGCTGTCATTTGTGTCATTTACCATACTGATCAATGATGAGTCAAAAGTCTTTTTCCGATGCAACGTGAAGCTGCATTTTAAGTCTTTACTAATGCAGCGTACCCATCAAAATGTGTAGATTTGAAAGATACATTGAAATCTATAGTTGGTTTCATGTAGAAGTGTAAGATGATTTTTTCCTTGGCTTTGAGTCACTTTTCAGCTCAGATAGTAGAGGTTCAGCATTTCAATGCTGCCAGTGACCTAAATGAGGGCACAAAGTGTCTGACTTCTCCAATCTTAGTGTTTCATGTGACAGGGAAGTGCCCAGAAGAATCTGCCTTTCCACTTACAAAACTTATCTGTTTTCCAGATATATAGCCCAAATATATCTGGAAAAGTTTGAGAATATAGCCCAAATGCAATTCTATGAAATCGTACAAGAGCATCCTGCAATGTTTAAAAAACTCTAAACCTTGAGCAATCTGCCAGTCCCTTGAGTATCAGCTCAGGTATCTTAATTTAACATTCAGACTGATTTCTGAAAATCATCTCTGCTAAGTAACATGACAGTTTAACAGGACTGTGGAAGAAATTCTTCTTGAGCAGAGTTTTTAAGTGCAACTCAGATCAGGTGCAGTCAGCTGCATTATACTGAGTTAGGTGCATCAAACACCCAGGATGGCAAGGTACTGCCAGATTTTGCTTTACTTGTACTGTAAAATTCTTGATATGTGTTTTTAGGGTTTTGGGTTTTTTTTCCTTTAATAATTACAGCTTAGCTGTTTCTTATTTCTTTGTGCTATTCACAGTTTTATTCTGATGATGATTTTCAGTAAGTAGCTGTAGCTGGAATTAAAGAAAACACACTTTTTGGAGGGTGCTAAGTTTGTTGGCATGGTTCAGTATATTACCTTTATATAAAAGAAGCATGCAAGACTGAAAAATAAAATAACACCAGATGTAAAAGTGACATGAGGAAGATGCTTAGACAGTTTTGAGATGGGATAATGCTTCTTGATTGTGTTCTTTGAGCTAGAAGGTGGAAATTAGATTTTCATACAGAGAAAAGTGTGAGACATCCTAATTAAACACCTTTTGGTGGAAGTCATCATACATAAACCCAAACCTCTTGTTGTAGTTCTCAAATGTCACCTGTGAGGGTAACACTAAAAACAATCTTAATTGTTTTTTTGTTGTTTTTTTTTTCCTTTTTGTAAAACTTGGAAGGAAATTATTGTTTAAATGTTGATTCAAATATGTACATTAGTCATTAAGACAGACAACCCAATACATTTCTTAAGCATAGTTTAAGGTGATGTACATAATCATAGAAAAAGGAGGAAAATAACTGAAAGAAAAATACTATGGATTCACCCAGGGGATAAATCTTATGGACTTTGGTGTTACTAGGACCTAACATAATGTTTTGTGTGACTTTGGTCACATTATGTCACCCTTCTGCTTTACTTTCCTGTATGCATTAAATACAATTAACAATATTTACTTCACAATGTGTGTGAAAAGTTATTAAATACTTCTGTAGCTGTGAAAATATGCATTAGTTTTAAAGGTGGAGGTTTTAAGATGAAAAATAATATTTTTCACGTATAATTCCACTTTAAAGGTCTTACAGTGCAGAAATATGATTAATGGTTAATGGTATACCTTAAACAGGTTGCATTTTCTTTATAATCACAAGAATTCCCTGAAAGAGACTGTTCTGCCTGGAACAAAGAGGTCATAAATTGTCCAATATATGACATGTATATGACAAAAGATGCAGAAGAGAAATCATGACCAACACAATGCATGTAAATGTAGAACATATCATTTTCAGCATTCTCACCTTATATTTTTGTCTACTTTTAATTTTAAGGTGTTTTTACATTGCAGGCTGAAAGAATGTTCTATTGGAGGGTAGTAACTAGTAAATCCCATGTAGTCCTTTATGGAGAAGGTATGACTAACAATATGGAGAAGGTATGACTAACAAAGGACCTGAATTGTTTTTAAAAACTTCGCGTAGCTACACTTGAACACTAAAACTTGAGCCTGCCCGGTAGAGAGGGAATGTTGGAAGGGCAACACTTCTTTTAAAATGTATTTGGGAAAGTTTAGAAGCAACATGTTATTACATTCCATGTGATAAGAAAGGAATGAAGGGGCTTTGGGTGTCCTGTTACCCCTGGTCACAGCCAGGCGTAGCAGCAGGGTTGTGTTCCCAGCATTGCTGTCGTGGCTGACACAAGGTCTCTGGGAAGAAAAAAAAATCCTTGTTACGCTTTGCCAAGGGAAGGTCATTTCTCAGTTTTCTCCAGGACTCACAGTTAAACACTTCTTTTTATTTCTTTTGACTAGAATTACTTCCATTAGGGAAATATTGCCTTAAAATAGCATGCAGTATTAATGTATCATTTGTTTCTGCTGTTGCCAACAGTAACATATTTCCTTGGCTCTTACCCCCTGACTGCTGATGAGATCAAGTTGATTGTTCAGCAGCTATAGCCCACCACCTGCTCTATCTTTTTGCCTGACATGCAAAGCTGCTGAGACACTATCTGGCCTTGTTAAAGCTAGATTTTTTTTTTCAGCTATAGTTTTAAACAAATATATATATATTTAGGAGGTGGATTCATTTTTTAACAGACTTTTAATAAGTCAAATCTGTCATTCTATTTTATACAGCTGAGAACTGAGATGAGCATGATGATATTTTTCTAAAATTCACACTTTGGTTCCACCATTCAAGCTCTACATTTTATTATTAATAAAATTGCATCATAGGCCCATTTCTGGAAATGCTGCTGGAGACTTCAGTGCTGTCTTGATTTTATTATAAATCATTAACTACTTGGAATTTATCATTACAGTTTAGGTTATTAATGTGTCTTAATGGAATAAAATGTTTCTGTCCTATTCTGCAGAGGAAGAGATGATAAACGAGCTCTGTTCACTCCCGTTATTTCTGGAAAATCTGGATTTTGCTCTTCTTTCTATAAATACCCATCCAAATCTGAGAGAGCTTAATGCTGTTTCTGGTGACATGGCCAAAAGAGATATTTGCTTATCTATTCAGCAGAGATTTTAAATCTCCAGCTTTATGATCTTCTTTGGGAATTACAACAGCATTACATCTAAACATCTTTTGTAGCACACAAAGTGTGAATAAATCTAGAACTCACTAAATTTCTCTATATTTGGTTTTCCTAGCTAGCTGAACTCCACTTTTGTGATTTTAGCAGAAGCTATAATTTTAAACCAAAAATACTGCAAACAGTGTTTTGAATATTCAATATATATTTAATAGTGTTTAGTTGTATTGACAGTAAAATGGTAATATTTGATATGTTGTTACTAAACTCATATGAAAATTTAGCATTCTGGGAAATTTTTTGTTCTGTTTGATTATATGATGAGACAAGATGCAACTGCTGATACATCCCCTATTCAGTTGAAGGTAACTGACTTCAGTGTTTTTCTTGAGTAAGTGATGCCAGTCTGTATCAATGTTTTCTTCTCCTTGTACTTTGCAAGGAGGTATTTATTTGATTTGTTCTTTCTTCCTACTTTTCCCTTTAAAATAAGGGAAATCTGCATGTGCATATTTCTGTTATGTCTGTTGCCATTTGGATATTACTCAGATTTCAATGAATCTGCTAACATGTATAAATTGGTGGGCTATATTTCATGGTTTTTTTTTCTTTTTGTTTGTTTGTTTGAAGTGGAAACTTACTGAGGAGGTATTAAAGGAGTTGTAAAGCAAGCTGAACAGCGTCAAGTTAATTTTTTTTCAAGTCAGAGGAAAATTAAGTTACCTTTTTGACATTTTAGAACACTTTTTTTGAAGTGAGTTAATTTTGATATTTCTAGAAATAAATTTATGCCATTCTGGTTTCTCCTTGAGTTGATAGAAAATATGTGAAAAAAACAGGGTAGCAAGGCATGCCTACTCAATATACATGTCATTTTCTAATCATGCCTGCGAAGTTACTAGCTCATCTGTCAAGCTCAAAAGAGTTTCCTAAGGCAGGCAGTGAGCTGGAGCTGGTGGTGTTATGCAATTTGAGATTTGTTGGAGCAGTTGGCAGTTTCAGTCTAATGGTTTCAGTGTGTGTCCTTCACTTTGAGCCTGTTTAAAAATATAACACTAATGTGATTTACATTTAAGGAATATGAATTATTAGAGTGAAAATGTAATATGCTGTAAGGGGTTTAAACTTCTGGAAATGAGAAGGATAAATTTTGTCTTAAAATAAGTGATCTTTCCTATTTTTATACGCCACTCTAGTAAGATTTCACTGCTAGATGTCAAGATGCGTTTGGCAGATTATCTTACTCTTCTAATAGTTTTTTCTTCTTGCCTTTATCTACAGTGCTATTGTACTCTGTTGTCTACTGAAACATTTTTGGCAGTATCAAGCTGTCATAATATTGCCCAGCTTCTCAAATCTCCTGCTTGCATACATCCTAGAAATATACTCCGGCTTGAGAACTGAACTTCTTTCCTCCCTCCCTCTCCCCATAAATGTGGAAATTCTGCTTCTCTACCTTCTGATGCAGATTTACTACATTCCTTTTGCTGTTTAATAATAGTTGAACATAATTAATTTGTACACTCATGCTGCACTATATTAAGCATGTAAGATTTTTCACACAAATAATATTTCATGCCTCATGGATGGGACTCAGTGCTCCAGTCACAGAAGACAATTTTATGCTCCCTACATTCTTCATTGTGGCTGTTTTTGATCTGTTCTGTTCTCTGGTACTCAGGAGTCCTCCAGCAATGCATTTGGACCTGTGGTTCATTTTTGCCTTTGACTGCTCATGTAAGGTTTCTTTTCATCTGGTACCAAAGGTCTTACTAGTTCTAGTTAGGACTATGGACATTAGAGACAAATCTGAGGTGAAACTAGTAAGTTTTCAGACAGTATAAACTAGTACTTGACATCATCCCTCCTGCAACTTCTTCAGGCTGTGCACTCACCTAAGTGCATATCGAGCTATATCACTTTTCCAGAACTTTCAATGTATGGGGTTTAGCTTATTTATTTATTTACTTATTCAGTTATTTATTCTCCAGTGATGAATTTCAGCTGTGTATGTAGTTCCAGCTCCGTGAGATTTCTTTTCAGGAAGGAAACAAAAAGTGTTTGACAGTATCTGTACGTTTGACTACTTTTGAAGGATTTTAGATTCTTTCTAAAACTTAACTGAGAATTGTAATATAGTATAATATATTTGAAAGACTCTTTCACCACTCTTTTAGGACTTGAAGTACTGCCACAATGCCACTTTTTCATTCTCTTTTTGTTAACTTGCTAGTGTTAGGGGATTCTTAAATACATTAAAAGAAAAGAACAAATAGAAGAGAAGAGCTATTTCTAGTTCATGTTTTAGAGGAGGGCTGCTTTTATGTAATGGAGAAGTGTTACTGTGAAAAATGTGCTTTGGGTTTTATCCTTTTTTACTTTTCTTATATGACACTTTTGTCAGTGACAGGTGATTGCACATGATGCTTTAGATGTCAAAAGCACATGTGGGATGCATTTATTTAGGGCATCCTTATTTCAGTTTTGCCTACTAAAATAAATGTGATTCGTTATATCAGAAGGAATAAACTTCACCTGAAATATTTTAATCTCAAGTACTCTAGTTCAGATTTGATTTCCCATTGATTCCTGATCTTATTTAGACCCACCGGTCTAAATAAAGCTTGATATGCTTTGGAACTAGAAAACCATGAGAAGTGTAAAAGTTCTCTGAAGAGAATCAACCTTACTTTTCCTTGTTTCATTCAAATAAACAATAGGAATAAAAGTTGTATTGAATCATAAAGAATGATTTTATCTATAGCTATAAAAAGATACTGAAATCCTTTAAAGCCCTGTATTCTAAACATGTAGAGAGTAATAATAATTTTTTTCCATTAGGCTTCTTTGTAGCCAACATGACAGCCTTGTTTTGGATATAAGGTCATCTTGTTAGAAAAACTGATTAGGAGGTCTGAAATAGAGTGACTTTTCATATGAATAAAGCAAAAATGGCTTGAAACTCATTAGAAAAGCAGACAAACTGTTGAAAGTAATTTTCTGCTTACTATTTAATTAAAGCTGAGTTTTGTAATCTAAAGCTGAATTAAAAAAAAAAAAAAAAACAACTGGCATTTTAGTTTGCTGTTTATAAAGTGGAAGACAAGGATTGAGGTGTTACTTTGAACTGTTGTCCAGAGTGTAATGACATTAGCTTTTTGAAAAATTGTGCTAATTCCTGATTGTCTCAAACTGTATCTATGTTTAGGCCATTAATTTTATGTGAAGTGTGCATTGTAAGTATCACAATGTCAGCAGACCCCCTAGGATACCCTTTTTCCATATGAATATGATTGAAATGCTGCCTTAGATGACAAAAGTGAAATTGTCCCCAGAGAGAAGCTGAGGAGTGCAACATAGAAATTCTGTATAGAATATAGGAGAGCAGTTACAAACAGTCTTCCTGTGACCTTATATGCTTTAGATATCCTGATTAACAGAGTGCAGATCACACTAGCATCATGTGGCACAGCAGATGTCAGAGTAAAGAGAAGCTGTGACTCTGCAGTGTAAATACCTAAAATATAACCAAGCTGCAGATCAGCAAAAACCAAAAACCTATATTTGGTCACTATATATATTATAAAAAATCTTAAAAATATGTTTAAAATTCTGGTTACACTTATGCTGAAGATGATGGCATTTACATAATGGAATACAGCAAAGCTTAGGAAAAAAGGGTCCTTATTTGACATAGGGAAATATGAATTATGATGGAAACTTTTGTGCTTCAATGATAGCAATCACAATATTTTTAAAAGCAAACAAATTTACATGAAAGAGGAAATATTAAAACTTGTCATTAAAATTTAAATCAGCAAAATTAAGCATGTCTTTGGTTCAATCTAAGACATTGTTTTATGGTTAGGACTGTCTTATCCATACTGACATGCCTCAGCTTCATCAAATCTAGATAGAGCTTTTGGGGTGATAATTATTATCAGTGCCCACTTGTAAGGAAGGTCATATAAGAAATATCTTTATAAATAACATGTAAAAGGGTAGTCAGCCCCTATTAACTCCTCCTGTGCCCCACTGGAAATATGGAAATTAGACAAAAAAATAAATCCATATCTATTTATATGAGGGTTATGGGCTTGCTATCATTATCACATCTATACTCACTTTTGGGTTACTGACCTTCCAGTTTACAGTTGTTTGTTGAACTCAACACTCTCTGTGTGACAAACTGGGTGATCTTTTTATACCATAGGATATAATTATTGAATAGGGTAATTCATGGGTATTTGGATAATTCATTGCCAAGGATTCCTGTGAAAATATAACATATGCTATGCATGTAAAGACACTAGAATCAAGGTAGAAGATAATAGTTATAATTTGGTTTAATATAGAATGTAACAGCTTACTGAGATGACAATGTAATCCTTTAGACTTTGTAAGTCTGTATTAAACCTGTAGTGAAATAATAATAACAGTCTTGCACTGATACTTCAGACACCATATCTGAGTCTTACAAAATCTCTTCCTCATCTTGTAATTAATATCCAATTCATAACCAATTATGGAAGAAAACTATTTGTATTTCAGACACATATATGAAAACTATGTATTAAACCACTTTTACACATATTCCTTGTGGCTTTTGTGCTGTTCATGCAAGAACAGTTTTGGATATTTGGATAATATTTTACAATCAGGACTTGAAAGTCATTGTGTATTCTATGTTGTTCTTTGTAAGCTTGATATTGATATATTTTCCATGGGTATTTGTTTTCTTAAAATAACCTACAAAATACATGCATTTTGTGATTTAGAAAGTTTGTGAGGATATTGATATCTATTAACTCTAAGATTACTCATTTTATAATAGTTTAATATATCAAGAAGTAGTTGAATATAATTTTCAAATAAAATACTTAAAGGAGAGTGGGAAGCAGAAAAAAATATTTATTTCATTGTACTGAATATAATTTTAATTGGGCCAGTTGCTGACAGAATCCCGTGCTGGCTAGGAAGAGATAAAAATACGACATATACGTAAAAAAAACCTGAAGGCTGAAAGATGAATAAGCCTTCTAGGGAATTGATCTTTACAGATCAGATAAAGATTCTTGCAGTCTGTGCTGCATCAAAGGCTGTCTTTCATAGACAATAACATGAACTTGGAAACTGGGGACAAGACCTTCGAAAATGGAGGGTTTTGAGATTGACAAGTAGCTGGGCTTTGGACCTTTTTTTGTTGCCGTTTTTCTTTTCTATTATTTGTGTGTGTGTGTTTGTATGTGCATAATCTTTTATGATCCCTTTGAAAGTTAAGGAAAGTTTCATAGGCTGGTGGAGTGAATTAACTAACACTTGCACCTTATCTAGCTTTTCAATAGCTGTTTTCCTTTAAAGATAACCTTTCTCTTTGATAGATATAAGGAAACCTAGTGGCAGTTACCTCTTGACTTCTTTCAAAGTTTGATTAAAAATACTTATTTGTGGGTAGTCACTGTTTTTCAAGGGATAATTATATTTTATTGATGAGGTAAGTATTCTGGAAATTCCTGAAGATAATCACGCTTCACTGTACTTAGAAAAAGAAAAGAGAGAACAGTTCTCATTAATAATTAAAAAAAAAAAAAAAAGTTTAAATTTAAAAAAAAATAAAGAGATAGAAGTAATTGCTTAATCTAGGAAAATTTACTAAACAAATTGCATGTTTAATCAAAGTGTTTCCAAGCACCTTAAATTTGACATAAGCTACTGTGTCAATCTCACTGGATAAATCTGGCATCAGCTCTTTTGATCCCTTACTTAGAAACACTATCTCACAGCTGTCGGGTATTACTGAGTCCCCTACGGCTCTGTGGCTCACATGCATGAGCACACCGATGCAGGGATGGCTGCAGTAACATTAAGCTGACAGCAAGGAGTTGAGAAGGGTCCTTGCTTAGAGTTCCACAGAAAGCAGTTTATTGCTGCAGCTTGTGAAGGGTTCTAGAGGCAAATGACCCCGAGCAGGTGACAGCTCGAGCTGAGTACAGGGGTGTGGCTAACACCAGGAGCCAACGGGGGAAGCAGAACTAGGGTACGTTACCATAACCAAACAAGGCATCCTGGAGAGGCTCCTTTCCCTCACCATAACCACTAGGGCTTTGGCACCAGAGACTGTCTTACCAAGAGCTCTCTCTGTCTCTTGTACCACAGGTCAATTGGCCACCACAGTCGGGCATCCTCCAAACGAAGAGATGCTACAGCATTCTGTTAGCCTTTGCAGCCCTCTTTCCCTGGTCCCCATTTCTCAATTTATTTACTACTTCAGAGTAAATATGTGTTCTCCAGCAGACTGCATGAAGTAGGTTTCCTTAAATATATTGAAGTAAGCCAGAACATTTCTGTTACGTTAATTTTGCTTCTTTTTCCCTTTTTAGTGTTCTGGTTTTTTTACTCTGTTTCCAAAAAGATGATGTTAAATAGAGCTTTAATCAAGGCATGAAAACATCTCACAGCTTTCATCTACACAGCACATAATACAGAGGCATGGAGGAAGAAATTATTGAAAGCTAATATACAGGAATATAGTTTTAAACCATTTCTTCTTATTTTCTTTCACATAAAAATTTGAATCTTGGGATTTTAGTATTTGTAGGAGAAATCTGTAGGGAGCTGCAGTGGGTCATGGTGTTAAAGAAGCTGTTACCTTATTAAACTTTCATTGTAATGAGAAGGAAAATGGGAAGCGCCAGGTGTCAGCCGACTGTTGTGCAGCTTCTCTGTCAGCATTCTCTGGAGACTCTTCCATCAAAATGGGGAAGGCCAGACCTGACATTTGCATACCTCAAAAGGAAGCAGGCATGATTTCTTTGAGATATGAAAAATTAGTCTCTCCTTGTGTCACAGTAAAAGGCACAGGTAACTTGAGTTTGCTTAACTGTATGGCTATTTTTGACCAAGGAGTGCTGACATAGGGTATTAGGAAGTACATTATAAATATATATTCCAAATATACATTCCAGCTAAAGTATTAGATACATTGCGGATAAAATTTTTAAGAATTGATGAAATAACTGTAACAACAAAAAAAAATAGTGAGTTTTGGACAGTAGAGCAAAATGCAGAGGTTCTTCAGGTTAGCTGTGATGAAGAAATCAAAAAGGTGTCTCAGCCTGTTGCTGGAGCCTGTATGCATGGTCCTGTCTTGTTGTCCGTGGATACAAATATGCTGCTAGCAAGAATTTTGCTTGCTTCTTTCCAGTCCCATGAGATACTTTTCTCTCTCACAGAAGATATTAGTAGAGTTCTGTAAGCTATGAATACCTGCGACCTTTGTTTATAGTACAGTAGAAAAATATTTTGACAATGGATGTTTTAGGATTTTAGCCAATCACCCCAAGGGGTGGCTGATCCTTTGACCAATTAGACTATGAAGAAAAAAGTCTATAAAAGAGTTGTAAAATAATTAAAGAAATCAATCTTGCTGCACAATTCCTGCCTGCTGAATCTCTCTTCTCCTCCCTACCACTGAGGGATACCACAACAGTTGTCATATGTACTACCATTATGGTGTTGGGTTTGGTGTTCTAGGAGTCAAGGAGAAGCTGTTTTCTTATTGGTTATTACTGCTTCTAAACAGTTTGCTTGGACTTTCATATGAGCTTAATTACCTTTGGCAGAGCTCTGTACACATGTCCCAAATGACAGCCTCTCATTTTGGAGGCTATTTTAAGGTGTAATGTGTTGTAGATATTGCACGTAAGGTTATTTTAGAAGGTTACTTGGGCAGTTAGGATGGGTTCTAACTGAAACCTGACTGAAAAATTCTAAAGGAGAACAAGAATACAATATCTATTTTGTGAGTGATAGTCTTTTTTTCCCTTCGTTTGAGACAAGAGAAAACCTAAACAACTTTTTTTTTTTTTTTTAAATTTTCTTTAAGCATTTTAACTTTAGAGTGCAGATTAGCTAAGAAATCTACTGGTGGAGCTGAGGAATTTCAAGCATGGCTGCAGTTCTTTCCATGGAAAATTCTTAGTAGTGTTAATGATGAGTATATATTTCTCTCCACAATCCATCTATCAGTTTGTGCATTTGGGTTCTGCTGTCTTTTGTGGTTCTCAGAGTACCTTAAGGCAATAGAGCAGAGTGTGAAGGAAATCTGAGGACAGTGTTAACTGCAGCTATTTACACATGTAGTAAGTGTTATATCTTGCTTTGCTACAATCTGGTGAAACATGACTTAATCAGCTTGAATTTATCAGAGAATAGACAAATTCAGATGCAGAACAGGCTAGATTGAGTGAATAAATTAGATGGACAAAGTTGTTCTAGTATATTATGAAAAAAATGAAAATACTGTAGATGTTTGTCCAGCACAGTCAGGAGAGAGTTGGACTGTTCTTTTTCCCAGTATAATGTATGAAATGATATCGTAGTTTATCTTTGGTTAATGTGGTACTTGGTTACTGTTGAGGTACCTCCAGTGGACAATGCCTGTAGGGTGCTGGTATGTTTTTGTCACCTAAGAATCATTTGAATTGACAATAAAACAATTGAGTGGGGGTACATCTTGTGGCAGTAGAGCACACAGTTTTGTTGAGTTTTTTTCTGGTTTTAAAGAATGATTTCAAACCTAAAAATAAGGAAAAGATCTTAAGTTCTCATTTGTGAAATGTATCGATCATCCTGGTGGCTGTTAGAGAGGGGAGAGGGGTTACCCTTGGGATGAGGTAGCACAGGTGGTTGCAATCTGGGACAGGTCTGAGGTGATGTTCTGACAGCACCATGTCTGCAATTCCAGCTTACATGGACTTTCTGGTTATATTCCTTTTGGTGGTTAGCAAGAACTGACAAGGTGACTCAACTGAAAATGTGACTTAGCCACCAGTTCATTTTGTGTAGGGATTGGTCTGAATATTAAAAGGGTCATCAGACTCATTGTTACACAGTAAGCATTTTCATCCCTACTTATCTGGTGGACATAGTCAGGCTGTATCTGTTAGAAAGGGACCATGACTCCCTAAAAACAGTTGCTAAAATTTTTATTGGGCTGTAAAATAATTGAGTTCTCAAAGTAAGTCACTCAACAATTAGGACATGGCTGAGTCCACCTGAACTACATTCACATCAGGTAGCTGCTTCTTCAGAGTGAGCTGGCTTTAGGGATGGGTGCTTGCCTCTAGGAATGGGGGATCCATATGCAGCTTAGCTGGAGAATGTGCATTACCTTGACAACTTCTGTATGGAAAATTGTAATAAACTTCTAAGAATTGCATCCGAACAGCTTTTTTTCAAAGACTTCAAATTTTGTATGAGGAGGAACACATCATCCAATCTAATGGATGTATCTGCACAAGAGATTGAGTTGAAAGAGCGAATTCCTGTACACTATGCTTTGCTTCCTGTCGGGCTAAGTGAAAAGACTGGATTTTATTCAAAGTATTAAATATGGGAGAAATGCCCTCTAGGAACATGCCTGTTACTCTCCAGCTGCTAATTCAATCCATGAGATCAGACTCCAGCTAGTCCCAAATTACTGACTTTTTATGCATCCCTAATAATCACAGGGCTGTCAGTAGTTTCCATAATTGAAGCTAAATGATATAATGGAGAAATAAATGTCCATAACATGGTGCTTTAATATTCTAAAATGTACTTGTTATAGGATGGTAGATTAAATTAATTAACGAAAGTAAAGGTAGTTTGTGTAAGGAGAATTTTCAGCAGGATGTGGATGGATTTTGAACTTAAGTAGAACTTCTTAAAATATATTGGACTGAAGGTTAAGTTTTCTAATGCATTAGTACTTAAATAATACAGAAAATCGCTTTTTTTAGATGAGATGGTTCACCTTTACTCAAATATACATAATTTTCAAATAAATGCAAAAAAAAGCATAGATATATAAAATTTAGAGAGAGAAAACATGTATACGAGAAAAGTAAAAGAAAAATACTTTTATATGTGAAGAATAAGTAAAGACTAAAATTCATGTCCTCTCTCTCTTTGTTTTTCAGCGCCTTGCTAAAGAAGCAGAGAAGTACCAAGCATCACATCAGTGGAGGGATGAGTTTGGGGTAAGCTTCGGTTTTTCTCCTTTTAACCTTCTTTGATTTTTCCTCTTTGAAATGTTAACTGTAGTCTTACAAATGTGTTGTTTATATATCTACTACAGATGGGGTTACTGACTATGAATGGGCATTTTATTTAATTCAGTAAACAGAGTCTCAGTCAGGGTGTCTAGAGAATAAAGTGAACTTTTCCCTTCAGAAGCTCATCGGGAGCTTCACAGACCCAGGGACGTAGCTCTGAGTTGTACACAAGACATTTGTTTGTTTTGACAGACAGGGAATGATTACAGAGAAGGCATCTGAGTGATGGTTGTTATCAGCTAAAAGTGTGCTTATGCCAAACACTGAAACAGAATCATAGAAAAAATTTTTACAAGTTGTCTTTTCCTTATGTGAAGGAAAAAAATAAAAGCAGGAAATAACTTAATAGAGAAGGATTTGGTTATCTGCATGACTTGGGAGTCATAGAATATTTTTTAGAATACTTTTCTATATTTAAATAACTGCATCTCTCAGTATTCTAGTACTGCTGAAAGAGGCTCAAACGTGATCAAACATTAAAATATCTTCTTTAGTAATTTCAGACTTTACTGAAAAATAAGTGACATGATTTTAAAATGTACAACATTGATTTTTTATTACCAATCTGGCCAAATTAATATTGTGATGCATGATTATAAGCTTCTTAATTTTAGGCTATAGTTCCCTGCTAAGTGTTAAATTTATTTTATTTATTATGCTTTATTCCATGTTCCTTCAGAAATTAAAGTAGATGGTAATTTTACATGGTGATGCTACAAACCTAGACTGTGTTTGCACATCTGCGAGAATCACAGTGGCATACAGTTAAATGTACAATGGTTTTCTAAGAACTTTGTTGTGCTTTAAACCCAGCTGACAAGTAAGCACTGCACAGTCACCTGCTCACTCCCACTGAATTGGGATGGGGGAGAGAATTGCAAGAGTAAAAATGAGAAAACTCATGGGTTGAGATAAAGACAGTTTGATAAGTAAAACAAAAGTTTCATGCAGAAGCAAAGAAAAACAAGGAATTCTTTCAGCACTTCCCATGGGCAGGCAGGTGTTCATGCATTCCCAGGAAAGCAGGGCTCCTTTGCCCTTAATGATGACTTGTGAAGACAAACACCATCACTCCAAAAGTCCACCCCTTTCCTACTTCTTCCCCCAGCATTATTTGCTGAGCATGGTGCCATATGGTGTGGAATATCCCTTGGGTCAGTTGGGGTCCGCTGTGCACCCCCAGCCTCCTCACTGGAGGGGCAGGGTGAGAAGCAGAAAAGGCCTCGGTTGTGCAAAAGTACTGCTCAGCAATAAAAAAAAAACAACACCAGAATTATCAACATTGCTTCCAGAACAAACCCAAAATATAGCCCATGCTAGCTACAATGAAGAAAATTTATTCTAACTCAGTCTAAACCAGCGTAAATGTTCATTCTGATCCAGTGTTACTCAGGCACTTGGAGATCTGAAACCTGACAAGAAAGCCTCAAGATTAGGCTGTGTGATTCACATAGGAGTGACTGGCTTTAGGAGTACAGAGAATCTGGATACAGCCTGAATCCTTTTAAGTGTGCTCTCTGCCCAGGCACAGCTTCTAATACACGGTAAAACACAGAACACATATTCCATGGAGATGCTACAACAAGAATGCTGCAGCGACCTTTTCTGCTAATCTATCTCTCTTGTGAATAGAAAATAAAAGCTGCAGGCTTGATGGACTCAGTGCAGAACTCTGTGAATACAGTCAGAATCTCATTCGAATCATTTTTCTTCTACGGTACATTCTGGCACCATGTCAACACTGCCTCAGCTTTTGTTTTTCTATTTACCCATTTTCTCACAGTAGAAGTCAGTCAAACCAAAGATGCTTCAGGTTTTATCTGAATTCATTTCCAAGGACACTTCTCAAAATAATTTGGAAATGTGATTTTATATTAATGTTGTGGTTCAGGGAAAGACTATGATCACTATTGAAAAAAAAAATAGTGGTTGGATTTATAATAAAGTACCTGCAAGCTGGGATTGTACTTTACTGTTTTGAATTTGGATCAGAACACTGTGCACTATATAATAACCTTGACATTAGGTTATGCAATTAAATTTCAAATGAATGTATTAAGCCTAATATAATTCAATTTGTTCCATTTTTGCCAGAAGTAATCTTTCTTCTCTTCTGGCCTACTTTTTAGAAAATGCCTGCTCAAATTAGTTTGCACACAGATCTTTCTGATAAACTTAATTTTCACTGGAAGATTCATTCTCCTAATGGCTGTGATGGAAAATGGAAGATAGACCGTGCAACTTTCTGCAGTCGAGGGTTCTTAAAGTACTTCTGATAGGATTATGGATGGTCTACATCATGCTGCATGAGGTTCATTTCTCATCCAGGATTTGGTTTTGGGTGATGAAAGCCCTTCCTGCAGCATTGCACATGAGTCACTGTAGAAAGAAACTCATGGGACAAGCTATTTCTGCTTCTAATGAGCTAGTGATCAGCAATGTCCTTGACAGTCAGATTGCAGCCAAATAATAACCTATGGAGTTTTACGGAGAAAATAGCAGGAGCATTCCTCCTGGGGAAGTGTACACGGGCTGACTTGAGTGGAACACAAGCAAAAAATGAAGGGCAAAGAAGGCTGACTCTGGGACCAAGGTCTGTACAGAGATACAAGGGATGTGTCAGTCAAAAGACCACCAGGGTGCCTGTTCTAATACCTTATGCTAAATATGAGTGGGTTTTGCACAGTTCACAGCAAAAGAAACATGCAAGCATTAAAGATTTTATTTTTAGGTTAATGTCAAAGTATAATAAAAATTCAGCATCTTAGATATGGTCTTTTGAAATAAGCTAGTACAGGGAAAAAAACATATTTACTTGCACAGACTGGGTTTTGGTTTTTTTTTTTTTTTTTTTTTTTTTGTTTTGTTTTTTTTTTTTTGTTTCGCCTAATGATTTAGTGTAAAGGCTGTCCAGATTGTCTAAAGAACAAAATTTGCTTCTCATTTAGAAAAATGGTAAGGAGACTATTTAAAAATATTATTAAACTATTTACAGACATACAAATCCACATCTACTAAAATCCCTTTTCTGTACTATTTCTAATTGAATGAGAGTATAATTTCTTCCATTGTTTTAAGTATTATAGTATATTAGATTCCAACTACTTCAAGCAGACCAAGCAATGAAAAACAAAGCAAAAAACTTAAATTTTGAGTCTTTTATAAATCACAGAATCACAACATGGTTTATATTGGAAGGGACCTTAAAGCTTATCTTGTTCTGACCCCCCTGCCATGGGCAGGGACACCTTCCACTAGACCAGATTGCTCAGAGCCTCATTCAACCTGGCCTTGAACACATCCAGGGAACTTCTCTGGGAAACCTGTGGCAGTGCCTCACCACCTACACAGGAAAGAATTTCTCCCTAATGCCTAATCTAAATTTACCTTCTTTCAGTTTCATAGAATCATAGACTGTGCGGAGTGTGAAGGGACCCATCAAGATCATCAAGTCCAACTCTTGGCCCTGCACAGGACCCCCCAAGAACCACACCATGTGCCTGATAGTCTTGTCCGAACACTTCTTGAACTTTGTCAGGCTTGGTGCTGTGACTACTTCCCTGGGGAGCCTGTTCCAGTGCCCAACCACCCTCTGGGGGAAAAACTTGTTTATATCCAACCTAAATCTCCCCCAACTCAGCTTCAGGCTGTTTCCTTGGGTCCTGTCACTTGTCATGAGAATGAAGAGATCAGTACCTTACCTCATGAGGGCGTTGATGACCACACTGGGATCTCCCCTCAGACTCTTTTTCTCCAGGCCAAACAAACCAGGTGACCTCAGATGTTCCTTATACGGATTCCCCTGGCCTTCCTTTGGACACTCTCTAATAGCTGAATGTCTTTTTTATGTTGTGGTGCCCAAAAGTGCACACAGCACTGGAGGTGAGGCCACTCCAGAGCAGAGCAGAGCAGGACAATCCTCTCCCTTGCCCGGCTGGCAATGGTTGGCCCTCCTGACTGCCAGGGCACTGCTGGCTCTCGTTCAACCAGGACCCACAGGTCCCTTTTGCACCTGCCCTCCAGCCTCTCATTTCCCACTCTATAACACATTCAGGGTTGCCCCATCCCAGGTGCAGAATCTGGCACTTGCTCTCGTTAAACTTGATCTGTTTGATGGCTGCCCATCTCTCCAATGTGTCGAGGTCTTTCTGCAGGACCTCTCTGCCTTTGAGGGACTCAACAGCTCTTTCCCAGTTTAGCGTCATCAGCAAACTTCCTTAGTGTTCCTTCGAGTCCTGATTCCAAGCAATTAATGAAGATGCTGAAGAGAACTGGGGTGAGGATGGAACCCTGCAGAACCCCACCAGTGACAGATCACCAGCCTGATGTCCCCCCATTCACTATAACATTTGTGCCTGACATGTGAGCCTGTTGCTCACGCACTGTGTAACTTGGTTATCCAGCTGTGAGCTGGACATTTTGAAAATCTAAAATGAGTTAAGAGCATGTATCTTACATATTTACCATTAGTTTTAGCTAAGTGACAGAAAAACAGATCATAATGGATGTGGGTATTTTTCACTGATAATTAAATATCAAAATAATTTTGGAAACTACTAATTAATTTAATAAAGGTATAAAGTTATTCAAAGCAATTAAGAATAATAATTAAGAATTATTAATTAAGAATAATAATTAAGAATACCAAATGTCTTCTAAGTTAAAAAGGGAAAAAAAGAAATATTGGACTGTGATGTGTTAATTCCTGATGAAGCACAAAGTTGGTTAAAATAGCTGAACTGCCGTTTGCTTGTATGGCCCAAAAATAATACTTACCTGTTAGAAAACTATTAGGTCTTAAGAGAATATTTGTGAAGTTTATGAAGGCAAAATGAAAGTGCTTAGGTTCAGACAAATGACGAAATCCCATTCTCTGTTTCCTACTCCATTGGTACTGTCCAATTCCCCAGCTGCCCATGCAGCTGTGGGAGTTAAACCTGCTTGAATGTTTTAGATTAAAGCAGTTACAACTCAGAGGTACAAACTAAAGAGGTATCTAAATGAAGCAGCTTTGTCAGTTTGAAATTTCTTGTACACTACAAATTGAAAGGGGGATAGTTTTGACACTTATGAGGGTCCAATTATTTTTCTGGCATAAAGACTCATGAAAAAAATGTATGCAAATTGAAAGAAGGAAAGGAGAATTCTGCATAAAGTAATTGCTGTTATTCCCTGAATGAATCTTCTACAATTACATTTGATACCACACTTGATTGCCTTGCAATGGTTGGTTAAATAAAGCAATTTTGTTTCCAGTTGGGTTGCTGTATTAATTGTACTTACACATGTATAAACATAAGGGGTATCTCATTGGTATTTTAAAAGGGGAGTGAGTCTGTATGGATGGCCTATTAACATCTACTTATTTATACAGAGAGTGAAACTTAAGCTTTTAAGAATTAATTATCACATTAAAATGCCACATGAAAAATTCTTTCAATATGCTTTGTCACTTAACCAGTAGTGTTATTTTATATTCTTCTGTGTAAATGATGTTTTTCTATGTCTTGGTAATTTTGAGACAGCATTTACTCCAATGATAATATGTAGGCTGGTGTTCATGTACCAACTGGGCTAAAAATAATGGCAAAAGGTCATGGGAGTATTACTTTGGAATTATGGTTTGTTTGTTTATTTTTTTCTAGTAGAAATTTTGGCTGCATAAAACTGTAGTGAAAAGTTGCTCAGCAAAGAAACAGAAGATGAAAAGTATAACTAAGATAAAATAAGTCTTCTATCACCAGAGTTGATCCAAGCAGTGACCTGCAAGAGCAGAGCAGTAGTAGGTATCTCTGTTGTATCTTGCAGTTTGGAGATTTTCAGGACTGTCTGTAATTTATTTTGGATGTTACAAAAATGCTAGAACACTGTATCTTAAAAGCCTCAGGTGGAAAACAAACAAACAAACCATGAAACTTTCAGCTTTGACGCGATTTCATTATAAAGAGGCAGTTTACTAAACGTATTTTGTCTCTTGAAAGAAGGAAAACTCTGTGAAGAAGAAAAACTAGAATCCTTTTTCTCTCATCTCTTCAGAGAGAGGATACAGCTCTCTCATGGCTTTTACCTCTGATAATCCTCTTCTGTGCAAAGAGCATCTGTGAGAAATGATACAGTTGAGATTTGGCACCAGACCTCCAGCACAGAGAACTGGTCCTCACAGGTGCAAAGTAGGTGTGGGATCCTTTCCTAGTAAGTCATACATACTTTATAATTTTGTGAAAGTTATAACACTAAACACAGGCAAAGTGTGAAAGCTGTCTGTGTCTTCACACAATGTTTTGATCCAAAACTCAGTGAAATAAATCTTCAATTAATTTTGATTCATTTTGGATAATGTCTCACATTTCTAAGGTCTCTGTGACTTGAAAAAAACATCCAAGTGATCAATTTAAATTGACAGATTTAAATTGACAGATGGTCAATGTTTTAAGGAGGATAATATTTTATTCTCTGAAGGGCTGTGTGCCACCTCTTCTGTGACCTGTAGCCTTCATTTGTGTATAATTTAAATTAAATGTGCCCTATATTACTGAAATGAATGAAATAACATTTTTTTTGCCAGTGATTGCACTTGGACATCTTTCTACTCAGGGGATGAAGCTCTGTTTGAATGCACTGGGAGTAGTAGGAAGGTGAGGTGAAAAGTAAATAAGGATAAATCATATTTACTGAAATTGTGTGGGTTTAAGGGTTGTTCTGATGTTTATTTGAAGTTTATCAAATCACTTATACCTGTTCGAGTCGTGAAAGCTCACTGTGAATGTTGCAGGAACACATATTTCTGCAGTTTTCTACAATGTTTGTCTAAGTGAGACAGGAAACACAATAGCTACAGCCTTTGGAACAAGCTCACCTCGGCTTCCCAGGATCTCCATCATTAGTAAGGAGAGTTTCATCTTGGTGTAGAAATCCACTGTGAACACATCCACACTGAAGCCTGTTGGGAGACATGGCATAAGTCTCACCAGATTAGTGCAGAACTTGTCTGGCATTCACTCCTGGGAGCAAGATCCCACTGTTTACTTGTCTGTCCCCAACATCCTGCCCCTTAGTGTTTGGATTCTTATTTCAAAAAGTCTCGGTGTACCCTCTGGTTTACAAATATCTAGCAGGCACTAGTTAAATAAAAGAAAAACATCTTAAAGAAAATTAAAAAGAAAAATCCAGGTCATTAGAAACCTTTTTTAAGAGTACTGTTGCTTGCTATCTTGCCTGGAGTTTTATAACTTCCTAGACTCTCCCAGGTGTGTCTTTCAGTCTAGAAATCATTGATTTTCCTCTAAAATATGGGCTGCCACAGGAGAGCTCTTCCGTGCTTTTTTAAAATTATGTATCTGATATGATCCTGTATGAGAATTGCACCAATGAGTGTTAGTGTGATTAATTAGACTGGTAATCCTTGATGTTTTTTTTTTTTCTCCACGCTTCAGGAATTTTAAACCAATTAGGAAGCTTATGAGGAAGACAGTGGTAGCAGTACAATCAGAATTATTATATATAAGCAGGGATTTTAAATATGTAGCTATAGAGGAGCTAGCTTTTGGTCTTTTGGTATTGGTTATTTACCATCTCTTAATAAGCTTACCTTCAGTAAAAGAGTGTAACTTTATTATATAAATCATTGCAAAGTTCTCATGCGCAGTGAAGTGCTTCACTGGTTGGAAACTTGCCAAAAAAGCTTTTAGAGTAAAGCAAAGAAACACCTTCAATCACTGTTGAGGGCTTTCAAGCATTCCATTTTATCTGAAAAATCAAATATGTTAAAGACATCTAATTCACTTTTTACTTATTGACCCGACAACTCATTTAAAAAATGTGCAGCTTCTGAAAAAGAAGTGGAAGGAAGGATCTAGGTAAAAAGAAAAGAAAGAAAGGTGTGATTTCTATTATCAAGCTGCCATACGTATGCATTATCACCTTCATTTTGAATAGGCTTTAATGTACTTTCAGAACAAACATCTTATTAAAAGCAAGATATACTATTGTACTCAATTTATTAACACTCTGTAGGTTCTTCAGTTTAAAATGGAGAAGTACAATATGCTAAGAAAAGCTTTTGCAGGCTGCTATTGTGAGCATTTTCTAAGAGTTCATTGAATTTGTGGCACAGATGAAGCTAGCTGGTTTTTTGATTTTACCTTTCACCCTCAAATTCAATTGCTCATGTAAATCTGGGATAAGTAATTCATAGCACTTTACTACCTTTGATGAATCAGAAATGGACTTCAAGGATGCTGTTTATTTTGTCTGTAAGCTTTTTTGTGAAATGTTTTCCTTTCAAAGCTAACAATATATTTTTCTGTGGTTTATCCTTGTCAGTATAACTAGGATCTGACTAGTTTTCTCAGTTTCCAAGGAAAACTCATTTCCCTGTTGCTCGTCACATTTTATTCTAACCCTTTTTACGCTGAATTTAGGAAATGAGCCAATATTTTGGGAAAAAAGAGTATTAACCAACTTAACTTTATTGTCAATATTTATTAATTGGAAGAGAGAGATAATGATATTTTTAATTAAAACTGAAAAAAACCTGATATAATTGAATATGCACAAAAAGTTAATCAATGGCATAAGAATCAAATATAGCTTCTCTTAATGAAGGCAGACTTCTAAGTTTGAGAAATTCAGAAATTCAGGTTTGGTTCTTACTTCAGAGAAGGAATGCCATTCATAATAGCAAACCTTAGAGATTTTTTTTTAAGGAAACTAAACCCAAATATGTTTGAAACATTTCCTGCCAGAAAGAGCAAATACCATGAATATATAGATATGGACTTCTACATGTATTATTTAATATTAAAACCAGAGCTTTTCTGAAAGTCTGAGATGAATGGGTTGGATTTTTGCAGGTGGAGATATTTGTGGGTTTCTTCACTCCACTTGTGTTTTTTTTTTTTCCAAATGACAAAACCACTGGCATCATGTAGGCCCTGGTATCTTACCTTATTTTGTCCCAAGATTCCTGTAAGATACTAGATGAAATTTTGGCTTATCTTTATCAAATCTCATTACCTTTAGAAAAGGACCTAACAGGGGAGTTGGAAAGTTTCCATATTTAAAACTTTGTAGACTTCTACACTCCCAAGAAGCACTGTTCCTAGAAAAGAGGCTTGTGCAATGGATGAGAACAGAAAATGTTTGATGTCTGCACTCTTTTGCAGTTGAAATACCACAGAAATTTTAATAGATGTTTCATTTTGCATAGACTTTCAAATGCTCTGGGAGTGCAAGACAATCCTATTATTAAGAGCTGCATTTGACTCATGGGATTTGGGAATTCTTAGCTTTCCATCTCCTGAGTATAATGCAATTCTCATTAGAATTTAAACAAAAGGTGAAAATGTGTCTCTTTTATGTCCTGCAAATAATGATATGTGATTGAAGTAGTGTCAGATATTTCTGTAGACTAAGCCACAAAGCAAAAGACGTGCGTAACACAGAGCAGAGAAATTCTTCAAAATTAGCAATATCCTAACAAGTCCTAACATCATATAAAGAAATGCTTAAAAATTCTACCTGATTTGACCAGAAATGTATGTTAAGCATTTGCTTTCTTTTTTACCAGGTATTCTTTCTATCAGCTATGGGCAAATAAGAGCTCTAGAAATAAATAAACAAATCTAGGTCTCATTGGAGTTATACGAGGATTTATCAAGTCTTGAGAACTCTGGGCCACCTCTGTGACTGTGATTCATGTGTTTGTAGAACATACTATCATTCTGTTTTAATTTTCCCATTTTTTAGTCACAAATTATATTGCACTGAAATACTATGAAGTGTAACTTTTTTTTAAATGTGCGAATAAATATAAAAATGACCAGACCAGATCCTTGCTTTTAAAAATGGGTGAATAATCCCTGATGAATTATTAATTCAGGTAGGATTGTCTTAGTCCTTTGGGCATTACTACTTCTCAGGAGGGTAACTTCAGTTTTGCATTTCTTAAGAGTTACACATGAGTACAGTAGAACTAAAAAGTTTGGCTCTATTGATATTTTTCTGTGCTTGCACAAAATTCTAGTGTTTTCACCTCATAAAACTTCTTGTACTTTGCCCTTTTTTGTGAGATTTTTCCTACATAAAAATTTAAAGAAAACTTCCAGCAAAAGTTTTCTGCCAGACTGAATGTTCTCCATAAAGGCAAATTTAATTTAATCTAATTTGCTATGGGCATCGTAGCTTAAATGACCTCTAGATCTAAAGCATTCTAAAATACTCATAGAGGAAGTCTTGCAGAGCACTTCCCCACCTTTCCAATAGAACATTTCAGTTTTATTTTACCAGTATTTGCAGATATTTTGTCCTAAAGCTGTGTTGCTGCAAAAAAGGATGGTTTGGTTTCTTTTCACTTTTGGTGAGGGATACCAGCAAAAACCCCAGAAGCTGGATTAAGACTGAAATGTTTTCAAAACCATATTATTAATATATTTATTAATCCCAAGTGATGATACCCATTTCTTCTGCTGGCAGTTGCTTTGACTTATTTTCCTTAATACAGGGATCACACCACATGGGAGATTTAATTCCAAATACTTCCAGTCTCTCTTGGTCTCTTGTGTTTTGGGTCTACATTAATTACATCGGGGCATGTAAGAGTATATGAGCATACAAAACCTGTTGAGATGATCTTGGAGGCATGTAGAAAGCCAGACAGAGTATTACCTCCTGCAGACCTGCCAGCACAGTCATTTGAGAATGGTTCCTGTGCATGCTGTGCCACAGAATGGGTCTGGGCATTGCTTAGGTGTCTTGGGGGCAGCTGTAATGAGCACGATATGGATGAAAGCAGAGTGTGTTCAGGATTGATCTGTGTTTTATTTTGAAACACAGACATCATACTCTCTGTGAAGAATAAAGCATGCTCTATCCTAAAAAGTCATGCAGTTGCACATCAGTAAGCATCCTGTGTCAAGAATAACCACCAAGAGGAAATATTGTTCAAGAGAAAACAAGTTTTATTTATAGCAATAGATACATAGCATTTACAGATAAATTAACCTTGAAAATTGGAAAGAAAAGTCCATCAGTTTAGTAGTAAATTCTTCAGACATTCGACCAAGAGCAGTAGGAAAAAATTCCCTCTATTTCTGTGAAAATATTTACAATATTATGAATTATGCCATGATTGTGAACTATGAATGCTGCTTTTATGAAAAAATAACTATGACATGGACAACACAGGATTTCCTTTACAGATTCACATCAGTAGTTTTTGCTGACACAGGAACAGTTCACTGACTTACATGTACTGGTAAGAGTAGAGCAGTGCAAATCCATTAATCTAATTGAGCTGGTG
Source organism: Corvus hawaiiensis (assembly GCF_020740725.1). Lineage (NCBI taxonomy): Eukaryota > Metazoa > Chordata > Aves > Passeriformes > Corvidae > Corvus > Corvus hawaiiensis. The sequence continues at coordinate 70,227,615 of NC_063216.1, read as the reverse complement.
TATGCTTGTCAAGAATAGAATGTCCTTGATTCATTCAGTTCCTCGTGTCATCTCTATATTGATAAGAAAATATTAAGATAAATACAACTGAATTAATCAAATCCTTTTATTTGTACATGAGGTCTGCAATATTGTATTTTCAAAAGCTTTAAGTGTTTTAATATGAAACAGAGCAAATAGTCTTCTTTCTTACTTCAAGATAATGGATTAAAGCTTACAGATTTCTGAGATATTAGATATGCTTTTCTGTATTGCTCAGTGTTTATAAACAACGTTTAGGCGATAATTTGAGAATCAGACAAATTTTAAGATTGTGCTGGTCCTACTTAAATGGGTGGGAGTTATTTTTATGCACATATAAATTGTATAAATTTTCCTCTGTGTTTATACTTGCACATGTATTTATACATGTATCTACATGCATAAATGCTCAAAGAGATCATCTAATAGTGTTTATGTATTCATGTCTATGTACAGGAACACACATTTAGCTGAGTCTCTTGGAGGTCTACAAGGAACTAAAGCTGGTGGGTTCAGATCGTCTGAGAACACAAGTGGTTAAACTAGAATATGCCCATACTTTTGAAATTTTGCCTCTTTCGTGTTTTAAACTCCAGGAATATTTTATATTCAGTGTGAACAGCATCATTGTGTCTTACTGCAGGAAGGAAGTCCTGGCCCTTGGAGTCAATTTGCATGGTTGATGAATGCTCACTCAGTGCAGGAATCCATGGTTTACTTACACCTGTGATTTTCAGTTCACTGTGTCCAAATAACACACAGACTGCTGGTCTCATAAGGATAGTTTAGCACAATGCTGATACAGTGTTAGATCACTGGACAAGTGTTTGGAGGTATTTGTAGTACAATACCTGCTGAAATAGTTTTGGAGGGCTTTTCTAGGCAAAAAGTAGCTAAGTTAGGATGGCTTCTGCTCATATAGTTTTTTGAAGCTGTAACAGTTGTCAGCCCATCAAGTTCAGTAAACTTCCTAAAGTGAAACCAAAAGAAAACAATCCCCGGCCAGGTGGATCGCAAAGTTTGTAACGTGAACTGTGTAAAATGAGAAGGGGCTAAAGGAAGGCAAGGCAAGGCAAGGCAAGGCAAGGCAAGGCAAGGGAAGGGAAAGAGGCCCAGGAAATTTTGCCTGTTACCAAGGAGGTCATTGATGGGAGAAGTTTGGAATGACCGCTTTGCTGCAATAGTCTCCTGCCTTTCTCTGCAGTTTTCACTGCTATGTCTTCTCTGAGTGTGAACAGAGAATGGCATCACCCTTGACAAGACACTCCACTCTTTTTTGCAGCATTCCTTCTTTCCTCTTCAGCCTAAGTTTCCCATCTTCCATTACCCCTTTTTAAACACTTGTAGTTTCTCCCTCTCATGCTTTCTGCAATCTCAGTTCACGCATCTGTAATACTGTGCAATGGTGCTGTGGAGAGCTGAGCTGAAATAGTCTCAAGCAACACAGCATAAATTTCGGGAAACAAAATGATGCATTTCTTCAAACTAAAATCAGTTTAATAGATATTTTCCAATTTACTTCATACTCTCTTCTTCACTGTGATCTTCCAGTGCTAATCTCTTTTTCCAGTAGCCTTCTTGGTTAGGTTTGCAGGAGCCTTTCTGATTGTCTTTTAAAAAAAAAAAAAACCTGCCTTAATTTCATTTTTTTTTGCAAGAGAGAGCTATTTTGCTTGTTCAAAATTTCTCACATTGGCTCTTTCTTCACATCTTCATACTTCTGTGATATATCTGTCTGTCCACCCTGAATTCTAAAAAAGAGATGAATTCCAAAGAAGTGCTAATTTGTAAAGAATTTGAAAGTGAATAATACAGTGTAAGGGCCCAAACTTACACGTGTTAACATAGATTCTGATGGGAATGCTAAAATGCTGTGAACTTCAATAAGTCTTTGCCTAGAATAAGATTCATCTATATAAAATTTAAAATACTTTTTGAATTGTGTGCAGTTTTTGATCTAGAAGGATGTGCAAATCCATAACTAGGTGATTCCTTCTCTGAGTTGTTAAAGTCCAGGACTGTTCCCAAGGAGAGATTGCTGTTCTCTCCATCCCACTGACAGCCAGCAGCCACCAGTCTCGCTTTCAAAGATTTCTCTGTATTTCTTTGCAGTTTGTGGCATAAGCATCAAATACCTGATGAGTGAAAAACCCTTGTTGTGATCTATGTAAGGAAACACAAACCTCTTTTCATTTAGTGCAGTTGTTAAGATTGAGAATGAGAAACATAATAGCAGGATGTTGAAACGACTCTTAAATCCTGTTTCTCTTGTTCATGGCTTCCAGCATACCAGTGTAACATCAATAATTAAGAAGAAAAGTAATTTTGTTCTAATTATTTGTGATGTGAGCCTTTTGCTTGTAGTGATTAACTGGAAAAGTCTTCATCATATTAAATAGTAAAAGAAATGTTTTCCAGCTGCCGGCTTGTCTCGTGCCACTGAACTACTCCTGAAATAAGGTGTGCTCCTGAAGCTTTGCTTTATTGCAGTGATTGAGCGAAAGATGTGCACAAAACAGCTGCCAAAGCTGAATAATTAAATTATGATTCCTTCTGTTCTTTATTAATTAGGTGAGCTTGGAATAATTCTTAGAGCCTGGTAACTGCTGTCCAGAGTTGTTTTCTCAGAGATAGGGAAAAATGATTTAAATTAAAGTCTTAAGAAAGATTTGTGTTTATAAGATGCCCATTAAAACAATTAACAGTCAATATGCCAGACATTTGTTATGTGGGTAACCCAAAGCAATCTGAAAAGAAAACATGGCCTGGCATATTCTGAAATTCATTACATTTTTCACATTTAGGAGGAAATGGAGAGATTTCTTAGGGTTTCTTCCTAAAATTCATGCAAATTGTGTAAGATGAGCTATAGGAATTGTTTTTGTTTTTTTGGGCAGTTTCTGGACACACTTGAAGTGACAATAAACTCAATGAAGAATTGATCCAGACAGGAAAAGAGTTTTTAAAAAATATATATTAGAAATCATTAATTTTACAGGTCAATTTCATCATTGAAAAACGTGGTCCAAAGTTTGGATCATACTTTCATAATTTATATGTGAAAATCTATTTTTCCTGTGTTACACAGTATTGTAATACCCTGTAGAAATCTTCCTATATTTTAGTTTTTATCTGTGGATAAAAGAGTAAAGAAAGAGCTGTATAAGGCTCTCTGCTGATGCAGTTTAAGGAAAATTATGCAAAATGTTGACATTTTTCTATTCCAGTGAGATTCTTAAAATATATTAATGTTATTTGGGTATTTTTGCTTAGACTTTAGTTACAGTGACTTTGTGTAATATGTTTCTTGTGATATATGATTTTTGTGAAGATAAGCCTTGGAATATACATAATTCAGCCACTCTTATGGATCACCAAGAAGCTACCCTCTTGAGTTTTTACTCCATTTTAGTGTCATATGCCTAAAATTTGATTCCTTTTTGTAACAGCTGATTGCAGCATTGATAAACGTGGTCTTATTTGTTGGCTGTATTGGATGGAGCACAGTGGCAATGTAACAAATGTACACAACTTATTTTGGGGAGAAATTCTACTAAATGTTTGCCTATTGAATGGTAGAAAGAATTTTTTTCAAAGTCTTTTGCAGATTTGTTGGAGTTGGAGGACTGGCATATTTTTTATATTTGGTTATGGTAGTGCAAGAGGTTCATTACATCCCAGCACCTACTTAAACATGAATTCAGAATGCCAATTTCTCGTGAATCCAAAGTAAAATTCTGTCCAAACTGTTTAACTAGGCACCTGTACTCTACTAGTTGCAGTATTTACAATCTAGATAATATGCAAATCAATTTAGACTTTTTTATTTTATTTATATTTTTTTATATTCTTTCATCAACTAAAGAAAGTAGTGCTGAATAATTATAATAAACATACTTTGCTGCTTTAATTAAACTGATCAGATAGTGTGATATAGAGGTTAATTAGCTGCTAACAAATTAATTTCATTTTCCCACCTGGAAATCTGCTTTGTAATCACTTGCATTTTGCCTTATAAAGTGAAGCCATTTGCAGTTGCTTTTACTTTGAGGAAGTTACTGTGATGAGGAAATTAGCAGTTTCCTGGACCTTTTGGAAGAATTTATTTACCAAAATTAAAATGGATTTAAAATATTTTTGTTTCTCAGCGTTGTCTCTGTCTTCCTTGCTTTTGGCTTAGAGGACTGGAGGAAGAATAGAGAGGATGGTTATTTCTATCTCTTTACATATGTAGTTGGTTCTTTTAAATTTGGTAACTCCAGAAGAGGCCCCTTATGATTTTCTTTCCTGGTCATTTGTGACACATGCAAGTATCTAAAATCCTAGGTTTTACTGGGGATCAAAATATCATTCTTGATGATAATTCTTCAGCTTGACTAACTAAAAAAACAGTCAGCCTGTGATATCGGCAACTATACCAGAGAATAATACCAATGTGGTTTTGCAACTAAATTTTCAGTCACTAAGTGTTCATTCCTGCATGAAGTATTTGGCCTTTGATGCTTAATTGTTTGCCACATTTGATTTGTTTCGTTCACCAGTTGCACAAATTAAATTTTAAAAAGCCCCCAAAATTAAAAACAATTCATAAAAAAATAGACTATCCTTACCAGTAGGGAAAATGCCAAAATTCCATTGTTATATTAACAATTATCTGCATGTCAAACAGAGGTTTCTGTTTGACTGCAGACCATTGAGCCAGAGGATGTCTTTATGCAGAAATTGTTCATGGGGTATGTTGTATTCCTTCAGAACAGACAGCTCTGTAGATTTTGATTTGGGTGTGTGTTTGTCTGACTTGTATTTCTCATCATCTTATGGGCTCTATTTCATTTAACCTCACACATTCAACTACTTTTGACTTTTAATTCTACAGTCAAAGTGCAATTAGTACTTGAAATGTATTCTTAACTTTTTTCATGAAGTTAGGTATCATCCTGGCAGCTTAAGTAGTCCAGTGGCAGTTTCTAACAGTTATTCTTACAGTGACAAATGCCTCCAAATTGGGGAATTTTGTTTGACATGGAGAAATGTTGCCTATTCTTGAGAGTTTCTACGATGAATTCCAGAGATCTGAAGGCATAAGTACTCTTTCTAGTGTTTGTTATCCTTCTTTTTGAGGTTATGCAGGTAACCTTAATACTCTTCACTACTTCCCTTTTTTCTAAGTAAATGTATAATGTAGCATAATATGGACACTGAGGCAAAAGAATAAAAAATCCTACTTACTGTATCCTGTGAAAAATAGCACGGTTTCCTCTTGAGATTTCAATGTTATATAAAAAACTTCTTACTCAGCTTTACTAATTATAATTTGCACGGGACAAATTAAATCAAGCAAGGTTAAATTCGGCATGTAATCAGATATTGTCACAGGGAGCAGGGGGACACGAGGAAAGGTGTCGCTGAGAAGGTCAGGCCCGTGAGTGGAGCAAGCAGTGGCTGGGTGGCAGCACCATTTTGCGCACACAGTCACTGTGCACAGAGTAAGCTGAGACCTGCCCTGGTCACAGAGCTGATGAGTTGGCAGAGCCTAGCCTGGGGCATGTGGGATGTCAGATACCTAGAGATTTATGTTGGAATCTCAGATATTTCCAAAGTTTTAGATTCTTCTAAGTTTAGACTTCAATGAACTCTTTGAAGATCTTAGTTTTTAACTCAGATATCTAAAATCTGACCACCATCGGCACTGCTGTCTTTGGATCTAGACTCAGATCAAAATTCCTCAGAATCGATGTCAAGGGCTTGAAAGTATATCTTTCATAGAGTGTATTTTTATCTGGATTCTGCATGTGTGCATTACACTTCTCTGTTTATACAGATGCCTTATATAAGCCCTATTATTAGGCTTGTATGTTTTAGTCCCGCTGTCAAGCACTCAGATAATTGATAAATTACTCATTTTATTTATCACTCTGATGCATCTGTGAATGGTCAAGTGACCACCTCATGAAAACTGTCTATAAATTTGAAGGTTTACGGATTGATAATTTCAGAGAAGGAATAACCTGTAGATGAATGCTGATAAAGTTGATCTTTCTCACCATTTAAAGGAAAGGATATTCTATGACTAAGAGTGTACAGCACCTTTAATTCCCCTTTGTGTTATTTGCTGTAATCTTTACCTTCAACTTTTCATTTCAGTTATTAGTCTCAGTGGAATCTTGGGAAAAAACCCTTTACATGAATCTGATAAAAAAGGCTTGTCATAAATTATAGTGCAGACCTGGAAGGTTTTAATTAGTGTATGAAATTTAATATTCTGACAAAGCAGTATTTAATCAAATTATGTTTGGGGGAAAAACGTTTAACCCAAGTGACTCATTTGTCCATATTATGGGTAATATAGTACATATTTCTTGATTGGGTGTTATTTCACTGTTCAATTTTTTTATTTTAATAGTTTGATTTTTAAAATATCTTGTTTCTATGTCCAGTTTCAAGATCATGTTTTAAATGCACTTTCTAACTGGTTTCTTACAGCCCATGTTCAGGCAGTGTAATTGCATGCATACACTGTAATTATAATTACAACTGGTTTACTATACTGCCTGAAATTTTGTTCACTTTAAAGACAAGTGATAAATCAATATTTTTGCACACGGATACTGAAGGGAAAAAAAAGCTATTAGCTGCTAATCCCCTTATTTTATATGTGTAATTTCACTTACATAAAATCACAAAGCTGTAGCAAAAGAGATGGTAGTAGTTGACGCTTTCATTATTTTTCCATGTTTGCAAGCTTTTATTCCCTAATGTTATCCTCTTTAAAGATAAATGTAATATTTTTATGTGTGATAGGCCATATTTAGCTTTCTTTTCTTAAAGGTCTAATTGTCCCTTAAACTGCATGTCAGGCTGTATAAAGGATTAAACTAAAACTGCCTGGATTATTTGTCATAGGATTTATTAGGATAGGTTTAAACCTTAATTACCCCCAAGGTATTAGAGTCAAGTTTTTTTAATACACTTCTTTATCCTTTAAGGGGATACAAGGAATTTTTTTTTTTAATTGAAGTGGATATTTTGCCAACACTTAATGAAATGCCTTTTTAGCATTTGTAGGCATTTACACTAATTTCCCTTGGTCTGCCTATAAAGAGTGAAATGGACCAGTATTATTAATATTTTAATTGCTTCATGCTATGCAAAAGGACTACCAGTTCTTTTACTAATGTGACTGTGTTTTCCAAGTGTGTGGGATTAATATTATTTTAAAATATTCTCCAAATTTGTATCTATAATTCCAAGAACTTATTTGTAAACTGAAGAGTCAAGATCAGACTTGTGTTTGCAGCATGGTTTGGTTTTTCTCAGATTTTAATTTCTTTCTCTACCTCTTACCTGCAAACTAAAAGAATCCTCACTACTTGCAGATTACCTGCAATATAGAGCAGTTTTTATACATTGCCTCACTTTGGGTGCTTTAGCACTTCTTGGGTAAATACTTAGAAGTCATGAGAAGTATCTTGTTTTAAAACAAAATCCAAATAAACATATTTGGCTGTAATTTCAGATTTTAAAACATGAACTACTAATTATGCGGTAATATATATTTGCAATATAATCTGCTACACTAATTTTAGGTTTGCCTCCAGGGGTTTCCTGAATAAAATCTTTGAATTTTGGAGACCTTTAACAAATGCTCCTCTGTTTTCTTTTCTGAGGGAGCTCATTATCTTCTAGCATCTCTGTAATGGCTAAAAGTGAATTTTTTTTACTTTCACATTTTATCTACAATTGTTTTGGAAATGCATCTTTTAGGGAAAAAGGATAATTGTGATATATGTCAAAATTAATACATTATATTAATTTCTTATGATATAAAAAGCTGAAGAAAACCTTTTTTCCTTTTCCTCACCCTTTCTTTATTTTTTTTTAAATAATCTATTTATTTTCTTGTAGTTCATTATAGAGTCTCATAAAGTTCTAGAATTCACTTTAGGCCAATCTCCCCTGTAGGCCTAACCCCATTTTAGGCTGCATCACAGGACCTGGGTTCAGCAGAGCCTCTAGGAAGCCCATGGATAGACCTGAGCGTTTATGTAATCTTAACCACAGCTTCAGTGAAAGCAATGTTTCTGAACAGACTGCATTGGATGTTTGTTGAAAAAGACTTCAAAAAACAATCTTTAGACTAGTTGGTGGAACACGTATGTCATGAAAAGTTCTTGGAATTCTAGCATAAGGTTAAGAGAGAAGGTTTTCCTGCATACACCACTACATGACAGGCATGACCAGGAGCTTTCATTCTGGCACTTGGTAAAGGAGGATGTATATCTCTAACCAGCAAAATGGCATAAATACACTACTACAATTTTTGCTGTACATAATTATCTGTAGTGTCCAACGTCCTGTTGCAATGTGATCCCTTCTCGTTGTTCTTGAAAGACCTTGATTGAAAAAAGCATTATTTCATGAGATGAAAAGCCAGCTTCAGCTTCATTCATGTAATCCTGAGTTGACTTTAGGCATTTATTTGTTAAGTCAATGGACTGTGTCTGTAAACTTGCTCTGTAGAGAAGCAAAATCTGAGGGTAAGTTAGTCTTGGTGTGAGCTCAAATTTCATCTGCAGATACTCTGAAAGATGATGTTTTCCCATGCTTTTCTTCTACATGTCTCTTTAAATCTCTAGACACAGAGATTATAAAGATCATCGACTTTGGATTTTGTGTGTTGAAATTTAAGAACTTATTAATATTACCCAATATGTAATGTTTCCCATTGGACTTGTTTTCTACCCTGAGCTGGAAAACAGAGAAGTAATGAAATGAAAAACAATGTAAAGATAGTGGAATAATCTCACTTCAGCAGATAATACTACCAATGAAAGTGTGGAAGAAAAATTATGATAGAAAATAAAATAGTAAGAGTCAAAAATAAAACATTTATGACCTGGTCCTTAGTGTAATTTTTATATGGCTTGCCTATGTCTTTCTCAGATACTAAACCTTTTTGCTTTGAAAGGGGAATTAAAGATGTTGAAAACTACCCTTCACCTTCCCAACTGCAGAGATTTTTTACAATCATATGCTGATACTACACAAAATTTTTTATTTATGCATGTGGTCTCCTAAAGTCTTTCTTTCATTCGTTTAACTTCAGGACTGTCTTACCAAATCCCTTCAGTGGTGAACCGAAGAAGCAGTGAGTCTTTACCCCCTCTCGCTCACAGCATTACTGGATAAAGAACAAAAATAAATATCTAGGATATTTACACTGTACCTACGGTTTGCTGACCAAGTTTGCAATATTACTTGGTGGCAAAAGTGTACAACAGTGGGAAGATTCAAATTCCTTTTGTCAAGAAGTTAATAAATAACTAAACTACTCACTTGAGAGTCAGCAACAAAGCAATTTGTTCTTGTCAACTAGAAGTGGTTAAATTATGAAAAATTGTCCCCTAAAGATCTGAGTGATCCATTAATCTAATTTGTGACCCGTACAGCATTCAGTGTGTTGTAGCACTGGGTATCTCATATTTTCTATATTAAGAGTAGTGAGATATGTCCAATGTCAGTGTCAGTTTATGCATTGTATAGGTAATATTTCCAGGGAGGGTAATGGACTACAAGATATGAATAGCCTCACAAAAAATATCTAAGTCATTTGGGCAGGGAGTGTTTATTTTCATTAACTTGTAAATTTATCATGTTCCTGAAACATAATTCTAATAGGTGATTTTAAAAATACTGTTCAGTCCAGTAGAGATAGACAGTAAAGCTATGCCAGCTTTGAGAAATTTAAACAAATAAAAAAACCATAAAAGACAAAGAAAATATAATTGTGAAAACAAAGAATCATTTTGTTTAAGTAGATAAAGAGAGTTGTGTCTATTGATGACTGTGTTAAAAATCCTATACAATAATGATTTGATGACAAGTAAACAAGAGCAGTGGAGAGGGGCTCAGGAAATAAACTCATATCTAGATGAGAGTCAATACAAGAGAGGGCCTAATAGAAATTGTGTTTCATGAAAGCATTCCTTTAAAAAACGAAAGCAGTAAACCAAAACAGTTAATTATGTCTGTATTGCTTTTCCTGCTCTCATTTTTACTGACAAAAACCTTCTAGGGATGAGACTGTGAGGTAACTGCTCTAATACAACCTGACATAAGGATTTGTGATGAACAATTTTTTTTTTTATTAATTTCTTTTTTTTTTTTTTTTTTTAAACTAAACAGATGACCTTGTGGTGAAAACACTTGTGTTAACATTTCTAGCTAGTATCAGAGCTGGATCCTTTGCAGTTTCAAATGTTGCCTCCTAAAGAATCAGAGGGGCTTTTGAACCAATCACATTTTTTACAGAGCAGTTATTTTGTACATAAATATTTACAAAGTGAAGAGGAACCAAAGAAAATAGAATCTTTTGCCCTGACTTACTCAAAGACTTCCACAAGCATTTTATGGTCTTTTCTTTACAACAATCAAGTGAATAAACAATTAGCTTCAGTCTTTAATGATGAAAAGAATTTCCTCCTGTGTCTGTACTGCCTTGAGATCTATCTTTGTTGTCCAGATACCAATACAAAACCAACTGTCCTATGGATAGAAGAGTGTCTTGATGGAAAAGCAAAAAAGTTCATTTTGAGGGAAAAGGATGAGTTTGTGTTAATAGCATTTACCTCAAAATGGCATTTAGCTGATCTGTAATATATTTCATGTTTGACTCCCTAAAAGGTCACAAAGGAGAATAAATGATATCATTGTTTACGGAATGAGTAAAATTATGGTTTGTATAGATGAACTGCATTACCTTGTAATACATGTCATACTTCTTTAGTGAAAGTAAAAATTGTCGTTGGCTTACCCACTTGAAAACTGATTACTGAAAGCATTCTTTCCTGTTGTTATTTATAAAGGAGAACACTTTGTGTTCAACTTTTTATTTAGATACATAAAAGGTATTACCATAAACAACTGAAAAAAAAAAAGAGACAATTTTTGGAGGTCAACAGCAATCACCTACTTTAAGCACACTGCTGGATGTGAAGAAATGTAACTTCTCCTTTTCTTTATTCAAAATCTATAATGGTACTTAAAAATACTATGTTCATACATGTCTCTAGTTCATGCATGTCTCTATTTCATACAGAATTGCACATAAAATTGATTGGTTTTATTCAAAAAGCTTTGGGCACATTGCAGAAATTCTATTTGGTGGAAAGCTGCTCCAGTGATTCTAAGTCTTCAAGGCTTTTGAATGGTTCAATAATGTTTAAACAGAAAACAAAACTGTATTCCATAGGACATACCTCAATTTTCAAACTCCTGTAGAAGTTAACACTGAATGGAATTTCTGACTGATTTTGGAATGGCAACTAGCAACCTTCTCCTTCTTTGCTTTGCTTGAATTACATGGTACAGTGTTTCCACAGAGCTGCCAGGATCTGCTCTACACTCCAACAGCCAGACTCTCCTGTGATGTATTTTCACAGATTTTATTTTCACAGTGGGAGGTGAATAAAACAATAAACATGTGTGCAGCAAATACTTACTCCACTAAGCAAAGCCTGTACCTCCGTGTATCTATTGCCTGCTGGATGTCATGGTGCATAAATCCCCTAATTGCACAGTGAAAGTCACATGTCTGTGACAGAAACAGCTTATGGAAGCCTTTTATGAGCTCTGGAGTTTGTCCAATGTTATCTGTACTTTTCTAGCTGTGTTTTGAGTGACTTATGTATCCTCCCACAGAAGAACCATTAAATTAATGAAGTTAAGCCTGAGCATGGGAAATTGTGCATGCAACAGAGAGAAAGCAAAGATCAAAGTCTGTCATGTTTCAAAGAGAATACATAAAGAACTGTGGGTTTATTTCAAAATCTATCTTACAATAGTAGAGATTATTGCTACATAAATTTATTTTCTTTTTCAAACTAACAGAATTACTTTTCTTTCTCTTACAGAATAATGATATAATCTATTACAATGCAAAAGACGATCAGAATGATGTAAGTAATATGTTTCATTTAATTACATTGCCTGTAATCTCAGAAAATTAGGGGATTGAAAATATTAATGAAACTCTAAGATGATAATTTAAAGATTTGGCAGAAGCAAAAAAGCAAAAAACTTAAAATGTCTTCAAAAGTTTCCTCAAGAGCCAGGCAATATTTTATGTTCTAATTCTCAAAGTCTGTCTCCTCTCATACAGTTTGAATTACTGGTTAGGCAGAAAATGTGCTGGAGAATGAAGATCCTGACAGCAGTATAATTCACTTTTTGAAATGTAATAAAATCATAATTGTAGGATTGGTGAATCAACATGATAAATGTAAATAATTGACTTTACTCTGAAGGAACCATTTCCTGGCCTTATTTTCCAAGATCATATTATATTGTTCTGTGTTCTTCATAATAAAATTTTTATATGAGGAGAAAGAAGATGTGAAATGTTACTAAATAATTATTTTCATTCACTTTGTGATCATTATGTGACTGTAATAAGATTTGGGAAAATTGAAAATCCAATCACAAGATTTCGAGTAAATGTATGATACTTCAATTCCTGATTTACTAAAACTCTTACTTTAAAAGGTTTGAAGTCTCCTATCTGCCGTTAATTGTTAAAAAGGCAATACAAGTTATCCTCACCTTCACTGGAGATAATACAACTGCTTGTCTTCATTGTAGATTTAATTTATAAAACCATAGAAAAATGTTGTAAATGTATTAATCAAAATTGCCAGCGTGCTTCATTTGCACTTTTTAATCAAGTGTACTTTAGAGATTGATGGCATCACTATTGTAATTGATGCTTCTGCTGTAAGGCAATTAAGGTACATAGATCATCAAGCAGAACTTTTTCATATGGTTGTATAGAGATATGAGTACTTGATTTAAGATACAACAAACTACTGTCCTGGGTTTTAAAGTTTGCATGATTTAAGTAAAATTCATTAGTAGTAACCTAATTTGAAATATATTGTTCTGTTCTCATTAAATTCACTGGGATGGCAGATGCTAATTTTCTCTGGAAACAGAATTTCGAAGCTTAAATATTGGATTTTTAATCTAAATATACCAGATAGTGATGGTAGATTGTGGTGTGAAATAAGAGACTGTGATGTATCTGTTATGATTGAGTAGTACTGGGAAAGGTCTTGAGATTACTACTTCTACAACCTAAATCCAAATCTGTTAGGCAAGCCAGGAAAGGAGATACTATTTCAGAGTTTATTGTCTTTGTTTTTTATCATTTTTTTCCGGATATTCTTTTCCTTTCAAGAAAAAAAGTGCACACACACCCAACCTAAAAAAAATTTTGTTAGACCATATATTCTGTTTTATTTCTGTTTCAGTTTTAATTTCTTTATATGTCCTTTTGAACTATTAGAATGAAGTTTATAATAATGTTTATTGTCAAGGAGTGATAAGGATACAATTGTCTTTTTTAGTGATAGTGGGTTTTTTTTTGAGAACACCTTCATCCAGATCTCAGCTATGTATGCAAACACCACAGACTCTTCTTCCCTCTTCCTGCCTGAAAAAAAAAAAAAAAATGCTTGAGACAGATTTTTTTCTTTCAATATTGAGAAATTTTAATAGAATCATCTCTGAAGCACTGGTTAGTAAAACTGTGTTTGCAATCCATTTCTTTCTGTCTCTAGGAAGTCCAGACTTTCTTTCCTCTTCCATGCTGTGAGCCGTCATTTATTCACAGGAAATGATATTGTATTTATCTTTGAGTACAATCAAGAATAATTAGTAGCAGAAATTAATTTATTTAAATTAGACATCTAAACTAATCTCTGTGAGTATCTCTAGAAAGCTGTTCAGTTTTTTTTGAGACAGATGTCTAAGGTCATCTGAACTAAATCAGTTCTAGGTGTGTGTTCCTCTGTGTTGACCAGGTTCCTATAACAAATCCTTTTAGATCTTAACTTTTGGATGTTGAAGAATTAGAAGAAATTAATCTCAAAGTTCTGGCCTGACAGTTTTTATTTGTCTCCAGTCATCCTTTGAATATTACAGCTTTTTCAGAAGAGCAATCCTCTTAAAGTCTGTGTATTTCTGTGGTGTATGTTTACACGCTGCAGTACCATTTGCTTTCCTTCTTCCCGTTTCCATACCACATTCAGTAGATCCTTCTCTCATTTTTCATCTGCTGTCATGATGGGCCTTTTCAAATCTAATGACTGGGTTTGCTTGTGCTAAAAAAAATAGAAGAGCATGTGGAGGCCAATCATTCTCTGGCCTTTGGATTTCTCAGTCTCTCAGATAAAACGATCAATTTGTAACCCCGTAGTCCATCAATCAGTAATAGACCTTTTGTACTCTTTATCCTACAACAGCAATTATATTCTGCTTGCTTATTTCCCCCTCCCCCCCAGTGCTCTATATAATGTGTGAGCACTTGATGATAATGAGTTTTATCCTCACAACAAGGTAGGAGGTATTGTATTCCCATTTTTTACATCTCGTAGGAAGATAATGGCCAAACTTGTAATTTAATACAGGTCTCCTAGGTTTTCATCCATTGTCCTTTTCCCAAGAACCCTTTCAGTTTGATATATTGCAGCCTGTTTGTGCACTTTAATTTGCAGGTGTCAACAGCTTGTTGTATTTGGACAAATGCTGCAGTGCTTATATTGGACAACTGAGTAGTCCCACATTAAGCTGCTCTTTCTCATTAGTTCTCATATTGCTTTTCCTGTTTTCTCATCTTGTCCTTTGTACCCCTACCTTATTTATAGTAATTTTGCTTCACTGCTCAATTCTTCCCTCTTCTTTATATTGGTCTCCATTTTATTTCCAGTTATTCCACATCTGTTTACCGATTCTTCCTAATATTTTTTTTCTGTTTCCTTGTGTTCAAATAATCCACAACTCCACCATGCACTGAATTGCTCAGTTGCCTAATTTTCTTTTATCCCAAATTCTTTCCTTAATGTTTCTCTCATCTCCTCCTTGCATCTTGCTCCTTTTCCAAAATTTTTAGTGTAATTTCTTATCATGGTTTTATAAACTTTTTCCTGCACAAGATAAAACAGCCTAAGGAAATGAAGATTGAATTTTTTCAATGATTTGATGGAAAGAACTAAGTATTACAAGTAAAAAAATGTCTCTAACATGAAACCAGCCTCACATCATTGGAAGTCTGCAGTTTCCCTGTAGTCCCTAGGTTTGAATTGTGAGCAGACAATTGCATCTCCTGGCAAGAGATGTGTCCCTAGTTAGCAAAACTGATTCATTAGACATTTCCTTCATGCAGTCTCATATTGGTTTGCAGTCATAACTAACAGGGCTGTGCTCCTCGTGCAGTTATTGACCATGTACTAAGTGATAGCAGCACTTTTTATTTTATTTTACTGAATTACTGTAAAATTATGGGTCCCTTTGGGCAGTAAGTATCTGCACAAAGTGTGGACTCACAATGTGACTAGGAGTCAATGTGCAGATTCCACTAGAGGCAAAAATCTGGAGCATGCCTATGGTTGATTTTAAAACAAATACGTTTTTTGTTACTTTATAATAAAGAAGGAAGAAATCTTAAAACCGATAAGCTGTCTGTGCCATATGGTTTAGGAATTTTTCCTAATTCAGTGGTGCCTTGTTATTTTGGAATAATTTGTGAAACATTAGCTCTCTTTGAGTTTAAACTGCAGCATAAATGTAGCTATCAGGTTGAGGTTTTATAAATACTGATGAAATCTACATCAAATTGAAAACTGTTGAAAAAATTAGAAAGCCTTGTTAGTTTTGAATGTAAATTCTTCAGAAAAATCATGGTGTGTTTTAACAAACATTTTAGAAAACAAAATAATTTCCACCCCTCAAACTTTTTTTTTTTTTTTTTAAATAGGAAGTTATGAATAGGTATTGGGCAGAAGTAAGCAGAGACCAGAATGGCATGTTCCTTGTGGATTTGCTTCTTCCCAAGAAGAGACTTGGAGGTTTAGAGGCACTGACAGTGATTATAGAAGTTTATTGAGTCTCTGCTTTTACCCTCACACAAGTCTTGCCTTTTCTACTACTTCATGGTATCAAGGCTGCAAAATCAGCTTATATGTGCACCTATGATTAATTTAATAAAGAGAATTCTGTTAATGAATTATCCCAGGTTTACTTGCAAACAAGTCTGAACCTACTGTAGATTTGATCAAAGAAATGCTGGTTTGTTTTTTGTTTTCCTCCAGCCACAAGAATTCAGGAGTTTCCTGGCTTTTTGCCTTATAACATACATTGAAAAATGGCTGATTTATTTATTTTATTCTAGTTTGATATTTTATGTATTTTATAGATGGACATCAGAGAAAAGAAAAGTTTCCTCTGTAACTCAGTGTTTCAGGAGCTGCGTGTTGGGTCAGGTAGAGCCCTTGAGGGGGAGATGGCACCTGAGTGTGGTCAGTTTGGAGGAGTGTCTGGAACTGAGGCAGGGCAGATGGGGGACTCCAGTGATCAAGTCTCAAAGGAGACAGGTATAAAAAGATTTCTAGAGACTGAAAGGGTGATGCCAGATTTCTGCAAGTCCAGCAGCTGCCAGTTGCTGGATTAAAAATTGAAACTGAGTTTAATGGCTGGCCCTGACACTACACGGAAAGCTGGGACAGTGACTGCTTTTGCATGTCATCCAACAGATACAGATTTCCTCTGGCTTTTCAAGGCTTTTAAACCTGCTTCTGATAGAACTTTTAGGAAGCTCCCTTTTATCTGCATGTGTAAGAGTAGCTCTATCTCAGTGCTTTCACTGTGTCTGGATGCAAGCATGCAAATAACCAAATCAGTCTTACCATCTGGGTTTAGCTAATGGTGGACTTCAAAGCATCAGGTTTCTCCTGAGCTAAAGCTACTGACTTTTCAGTGTTTCATAGACAGTGAAGGACAAGCACTTCCAATAGGAAATTTATCTCAAATAATTTAGAATGGGCTTAAGTGCTAAGCTGTAGAGGATGTAGGCTCCTTTTGCAATAGGGCAGCCTAGCAAGAGTAACCAGCTAACTTCCCTAGCTCCCCCAGGTCTCTTATTCCCTCTGCTTTCATTGCATGACAACCAATATGGTTTGACATTACAGTCATAACTATGATGTGTTGTGTTTCTTTTCATCGTTGCTTTGTCCTTTCCTGCTTCGATACTGAAGAAATATTTTAAATAAGTCATAAAAGATTTGCTCCAGCTATTCTCATTTATGATAAGCGGGCAAAGTCTATGTCACAGCGATTGGAAAATCTAGATAGATAACTCCACAATAACTGTGATTTGCACACCCCTGCAAGAAGGTGCCAACAAGTAGGTGTTGTACATACAGCATATCTGTTTAGAGCTTATTTTTATGACTGCTATTCTTCATGTGTGTAAGTTGCAGCTACTTTTAGATTTACTTTCTTCTCTGTCTGAACTACCAAGGTTTTTAACCTGGCCAAGGTGTTGCATGTATCAGATTAAGTAATATTTACATGGATCTAAATACCTAGTTCTCATATTTTCTGTTTGTCACATCTTTTGATGGTATGTGGTAGAGTTAGGCATGTGAAAATTTCACTGGAAAACATAATTTATCACTTGTTCTAGAAAAAAATTTTGTACATTCTTGGAGAATTATGATACTGAAATGGGCTAATGAGTAAATTTGTAAATAGATTGAAATACTAATTGAGTGGTGCTTCATGGAGATATTTTGAATTTGAACTCTTTGAGAACTTGGGCTGCATCTGTCCCAGTTACTTTGATTCTTAGCAATATGGCATGGATCCTATTGAGTTTTTGTTTGGTTTGGTTTCTTACTGTAATGGGTATTAGCTGCACACACAAATGCCTTATTCTAGCCTGTTTTTTGATGCAGACAGAGGAAATATTTTGACAGGGTAGTTTGCTCTTAGACTTACCTAGACCATAAGAGGGAAATAAATTTGTGCTAGTATAAATTATGTCTTTCATTATGAAAGACTGTCAGAGTAGGACTGTTGATAGACCTGTGCAGGGAGTATTTTGATAACTTTAGACAAATTTCATTAGAACAAAATCTGTAGTAAATGTCATATTTTCAACTATATTCTAATTTTTATTACATATATATCTTGAATATTAACCTATATCTTTTGGTAGTGGAATGTATTGCTTGGAATTAATAATTAAGTCTATAACAAACCCAATGTTTTATGAAATGAGGAGGAAAAATTTTGTAGATTTACACAGACTCCCCTAACTCATTCCATTTTCGAAAGAACTTCCTAGTTGTTGTACTTTTTGTTTCCTGAGAGTATTCCAAGCCTCTTTCCTGTGCTTCTCAAATATGCAATATATTCATAGATGTTCCTCTTATAAGTTACTATAGGTAGCAAAGTTACTAGGTAGCAAAGAACATACTTACTTTGGTACATATATTGGAAAACTTTAATTTGAATTAACATGTTTTAAAATGAAGTGCCATAAAAAGGTAGATCCTTTTTTTTTTTTTTTTAATACAGCAATTTACTTGTACTTCAGGGAGTTGCTTCTTGTGCATTGCAGTGTATAATAAAAAGAATACTTGTGGCCAAAATACACACTTCTTGCTGTAGTGAAGGTTCTGTTATAGAAATGAATTCTGTCATAATACAGCACACAGTGTTTTATTTTTCGTACATGGGGAGGAGTGAGTAAGCAGGAAAACCATATTTTTTATGTTTTTGTCTTTCATCTGTTGTTCATTATTCTTTATATACAAGAGAATTTACTAATTTTAGTAATATGGTATTTTGATTTCCAGATCTTTTAGGAAAATTCAAGTGTTCTTGCTGTGCACATTTCTCTCTTAGATCAGGAATCCTGTGTTATCTAACAGGGTGGCTTGGATGCCATTCTTTGGAAATCACTGGATCTGATAGTTGAGGGCATGATTGATGTTGTCTTCTTTAGTAACAAGACTTTTTGCATTGTTTAAAAGAGAATGTGTTTCTTTTACCAAGTATCACTGGGAAACATGTCAAGTCTTTCCATTTCAAGGTCTTACAGGTAAGCTTGAGTACAGCCCATGGGGAAAAAAAAGGCATTCCTTTGAGCTTCCTATTGCAGTTATAATGATCTATTGCCACAGGAAGCAAGGGTTTCTTCTTTTTTTTTCCCTTTTGATTTTTTTTCCTTTTTTTTTTTTTTAGTATTATGATTAAAAACGTAGGCGTCAGGTTTATATTCCTTTATTCAAATTTGTGCAAGTCTTCCCTTCTTCCAAATGAATATATGTTCGAGCTTGAAATGAAAAATACATGATAATGAAATAAATGACTGCCCCAAAGCTATGTCCTACCTGTGAAACTGAGTTATGAAATAATAACGGCATGAGTGATAACTGCAGGTGCCAGTGTCCTAAAAAAGATGAGAATGTTCTTAACATGGAGAATCCTACCTTGAAGGCAAATTTGCACAAAGGAGCAGTGCTTGAAGTCTCCCCATGGAAGCTGAGTTTATGCCATGTCAAAGATCAGAATTCAGCCCTAAAGCTAGCGATTCATCAGTTTAATGGAAAATTTCTTGCTTCAGGATATTTCCTAGTAATATCAAATGCATGACTGATAACAATTGCAGTGAATGCAGTGTAATTGTTTATTGGTAAATAAAAGTAACACCAAAAGCTGAACTTGTCTTAGGATGTTTATAGCATTTGCAACAGTGAGTTTTAGCAAGCATTCTATTGCCTGATTACAGATACCAATGCTGTACAAGTGTTCTGATGTGTCACTTTGAAGTGCGTGGGTCAAATTGAGACTTTTAAGTTGAATAAAACAGAACGAATTACTCAATTTTCATATGAATGGTCAAAGGTGGAGGTAGGCTTTGAAAATTCCAAATCAGATCAAGAATCCTGTAAAGGAGCACTTACAATATTTTAACACTTAAAGGAAGTTCTGTGTGGTGATGTGGTGTTTAGTGTAGTGTAGGTGATGAAATACAGGTCCTGTTCCGGCCCTGCCACTGACTGCAAATAGGAGCATTTCTGAATCAGCTGATGCAATGTGCAAAGGGCCAGATCACATTCCCTGGCCTTTCCATAGAGCCATTCTCAACATGTTCCATCCCAGTTGTTTTTTGGAGAATAGATGGGGAAAAAACAGATTGAAGAAGACAATCATATCTATTGTCATCAACAGAGTTGAAATCTTCCTGAGTTTTTAGTGTTGGTGTGTAAAATGGTACATTAAAGGTATTCTTGAAGCTCTTTTTATGGTGTGTATTGAAAATAAATTTTAATCCAGTGGGTAATCACATTGTCGAGATCTAAAAACTTTTGAACTCAAACTTCAACTGGCCTTTTATGTAAGTATTTTAATTTGCTGACTTTAAGAACTTTCAAAATCTACAGGTTGATCTGTTCTTTGTTTTGGTTGCACTTTCTTTTTTGTGTGTCTGTTTTTTCTCTTCTGACGTTTCTTTACTTGGACAGATTATCCTTCTCAAATTTCCCTTAGTTCCTGTGAATGCTATTCTTCTATATTATTATACTGTTAGGATTTGGCCATACTAGTGTTTTTAAAAATCATATAAATAGTCTTACACAGTATTATGGCAGTTTACTTAAATTATTATATGGTATTTAGTCTGCAGGGAAAGTCTGTGGCCCACAGGTCAGTGAATGGTTTAGTGTTACCTACAGCCTTTATCTACCTAGATACAGCTGTGATTTAATTAGTGAAAAACTGCATTAAATTTGTGTGACCACAAATTAGCGAGTGGTGTTTATATGGTGTTTCCAGCCCCATTAGTGGGGGAAAAAAAGTAGATTAGGATGGCTTCTGCAGGTCATGTAGTCCAGACTCCTTCTCAAAGCAGGTTAGTACTGTTATTAATGTTGTTATTGACACAGAAGATGGTACAAATTAAGAAGAAGGAGGAATAGAAAATTAGTATGGTGCAGGATGTACAAAATCTGGACCTAACTAGTATGACTGAAGATAAGAATGCACTGTGAAACAGGATCAGTTGATGGCTTAGCAAAGCATGGCAAAGACAACTGCATCAGATGAAAAAAATCAAATTAATTAAATGTTCACATTCGGTTGGTATTATAAAGAATACCCAATGAAGCATTACAATGATTTAGCAGTTCTTGTTCTCCAGGGATATGATCTTTAATCAGATGTGGGGAGGGTAAAATGTAGACAGTGTAATTTATTCCAATAAGAGTAGAAAAGTTCCTAGTTTGGAATTTAATTGGGTGATGTATGAAAAATCTAAATTCTCTAGAGTGCATTTTGGTCTTGAAATTTAGATGACTAAGTATTTTTAGCAACAATGGATATTTTTATTTTTATTTTATTTTATTTCATATGTTTGAGTACTCTAATGGGATGTGAAACATCAGTGAAGGAGGCTGAATTTTAAAGGACTTTTTTTTTTTTGTTTAATAATTAACTGGGTTCTTCTGAACTGCTAATAGCATTTCAATCACTTAAAGTGAGATTTGCTTTTCTTCTAATATGACCCTGTATTCTTACTGTTGTCTAATGATACTGTCTTATCCAGTCAAGCCACTGTTAGTCAGTGCTGAAGCAGGCGGTTCTGTGCAACACCTGATAATTTAAGGGCAGGTCATAAACCCCTGTGTTTTCCCACACCATCACCCCATTTAGAAGAGGACTGGGATGGGGCATTCAGATGGGATTACGTGTCATGATTCCTGACCTCATGACCAAGATGTACAACCCAGGAGGGATATGGAGATGCTGCCTGAAACTTCAGGAATGGAAGGGATGGCATTAGGGACCACCGAGGCTTGTCAGACATATGTGTGTTCATGGGACCAGATGAGAGGGATCCAGGGGTGCTGATGTCATGAGGCAACTCTCCATCATCCTTGAAACACTGTGACTGGAGAGGTTTTTGAAGACTTTGGGGTAGGGAAGTCACATTTATCTTTAGGAAGATAAATAAGTCTTATATTTCTCATGTGTTTAAATATTTAAATACACATTTCATTTTACCTGTCATTGTAGTTCAAGAGAAAATAGGACAGGACAGAAATGAAATTTTGCATACTGATATTAGTACAGCAGACTCTCTGCAGATTTTTAGTGAAGGTCAGATATAATCTGTAATAACTATAAAAAGAAATTTTCGCTAATTCCTTTATTACTATCTTTTAATCTTAAGGGTGTTTTGGTTTTTTTTTTAGCTTATTGAAAAATGATATCTTAAGAGTGTTCCTTTTTGTCAGAAATTAAGAAAATTATATATTATTACCTGAATCATGGTATTTAAGGCACCCTCATAGATGTAGTGTCAACTCTTTCGAACACAAGCGGGCTTCCAGAAGCTTGGATTTCTGTTTTCAAAATCTTTCCACCTGAAGAAATTGGGAAAATCCAGACATTTTCATCTGTTTCTCTAGAATACAATTCACTGAAATGCTACAAGATTTTTACAGAATCATGGAATAGTTTTGATTGGAAGGAACATTTAAAGTTCATTTACTCCAAGCCCATGCAACAGGCAGGGGCATCTTCAACTAGATCAGGTTGCTCAGAACTCAAACCAACCCAAACCTGAATGTTTCCAGGGATGGAGGCATCTACCACTTCTCTGGGCAACCTGTCCCAGAGTTTCACCACCCTCATATCTAAATACTTCTTCCAGATATCTGGTTTGAATCTACCCTCTTTTAGTTGTAAACCATTACGCTTTGTCCTCTCTCAAGAGGCCCTGCTAAAAAGTCTGTTCCCAGATTTCCAGGTCCTTACATTTGATAAATTAATTACATCAAAGATTCATTTATTCATGAAACCAAAGTCGTGATGCATAGAATGGTGTGACTCGGTCAGGATACAAATAAAAAGAAAACACTATTATGTTTGAGATATATAATAATTTTGTGTATATTTAAAAGTTCTCATCAGAAGCTGTGAACCATAAAGGTCAGATAAATGAATACATAACCTCCCATAAAATATCACATAGTCTTGTATACAGTAAACAGGGACAAGCCTGTGAGCAGCTGCAGAGAAATTATCACAGCCAAAAGATAGTTGCATTCATAAAAATAGCCTAAGAGGAAAATAAATACTTTTAAATTATTTTGACTCTGTATTTGGTACACACTGACATTACCCAGTTGGCAGAACACTGGAAATAAAATGAATCCTCTAAGAATTTTTTTTTTTTTTTTCAAATATCAGTACTCAAGCCAGAGTTCCATTTGTTTTATCATTGATTTTTAGTAACCAATTGATGCATTAGAAGCATATGGAAACATTAAAAGCATATGGAAACAGAGAAAGCACTGAAAACAACTCAGATATAATGGCCCTTGAAAATGACACACTGACAGATGCAAATATAGAACTATTTTCCTACTAAATTCCCTCCTATTTCCCTTTCTGAAGCTACCCAGACTCTATTTATATATTTTTAAAATATATGTTTTCTTATATGTGCAAATATGCATATGTATATATTCTTATGTTTAACACCTCCCTGTTGTATAACAGAAAAATAAGAATATTTCGGTTCTGAGCCAACTGTTTTCTTCTTTTATTTGTAACTCTTTTAATTTCTTTGTCCCTAGGAGTAGACAGAAGGATGTCACTTAAAATCATCACGTTGCAAAGTCAAGGCCACAGTCCCCCACTGACACAGAGTGAAAACAATAGAAACTCTCCACAGTTCTGTCACAACCACCTGAACACACTCAGCAGTTTTCCCACAGCTGGAAAATCACATCTTATGAAAAGGAAATGAAAAAGGTTATCAGAAGGCAATGCACTCATTACATTATCTAAAATGCAGTGAAAGTGCTGTGACTATTAGAAATGCATTCTAGCTGCTCTTCAAAATTAACTCCTCATGCTTAGAAGAGCTGTTCCCAGCCCTTGCTTGATGCAGGCATTTGCTGAGCTGTGTGCTTCAAGCAACACTCTGTTAAGTGCAGCTGTAACTTTTTAGTGGGACCACGAGCATTTTCAGAGGGGCTGTGTATGTAGTTCTACTGGATTATTTTCCTCAGGGAGGAAAAAACCAAGCAAAACAGAAAAACTGACTGAAAAGAAAAAAAAAGAGTACAGAACTGAGCATAGGAGGATTTCTATGCTTATGTTGTATGTGACAGTGTTCATTTGTACACAGCAGATCTGGGAGATAATTAAAAGAAGTGAGCCTCAATTATTTAAAAATTTACAATTAGAAATTTCAGCAGATGTTCAGGAATAAAAACCAGGCTGAAACCTAGAGATGAAAATATAAAACTTGGAATTCTGCAAGGTAAGACAGGAAGGAATCACAGAGCAAGAATTTTGATGTCCCTAAAACCACAGTGATTATAATTCCATCTCTACATTCATTCTCTAAAATGGCATTGGTAAGGACAGAGAGGTTGTATGCAAAACACAGTCCCTGGATATGAAGGCAATGGAAAATGCTATCAACCAATTCCTGTCTGTTTTACATAAATATGGAAGCAGGCAGATGTCATTGTTTCTGGCTGGATATCAGTTCAGGAATTGAAAGAAATCTACTTTTATTCTTTCATCATGATGCTAAGTGTGTTATGATGCTTTGAGCAACTTCTACGTTGTTCCTGAAAAGAATCTGCTTTCTGAAGACAACTGAAGATTGCTTCATTTTGGTGGTGGGCTTTTTTGTGTTTCATGGATGATTTTTTTAAAAAATAGTATCAGCTCTCTGGTTGTGAGTTTTCAACATCAGAAAAAAGAAAAATAAGTTTTATATTAATGGAAAAACCTTCTCATTTCCACAATAACAAGTAATTTTCAACTAAATAAAAATTTATAAGTAGAGACAGAAAATCCACTCATCATCTTGCAGCTGTGATGATGGAAAGTAACTGAATGCTGTGGAAAGGAGTCAGAATAAGTTTGGCTGCAGTGAAATGGGCAGCTAAACTATGTCACAATTTCTTGAAATGATCTTTATCAATTTTATTTTAATGGATATTTTCTTTTCTGGAGACATCTTTCACTGATATTAAGCTTCCAGTTACCTCATGTAAATACATTAATTTATGTTCAGAAAGCCCTCTAGAGAGAAGCTGCATTATTTCTGTTATGTATTTGGCTTATAAAAAAGATGCAGAAGGTTCCCTCCAGTTTATTGTAGATCATGCCAAAAGTCATTAAGAAATGATCCCAAAAAACAGCTGGAAAAAACCCCTCTTTTCTTCAGTTTTATCTGCTATATCAATTTCCTTTTGTTCTGATGGTGAGCAGTAGACACATAAAAAAACCCCAACTTTATTTATTAAAAAAAAAAAAAAAGGAAAAAGCCTTAAAATGGCACAAATGTGAACTTGTGAACTGAAAAGAGAAATGAATTTTATCTACCTCTCAAGGGAGGAAGAAATTGGTCTGGAAATTCATTGCAGCGAAATGAGTGAGTTATTTTGCTGACTGTCAGTGGTAGGTAACAATGTAATGCAGTAAGTGAGGGCCAGGTTTGAATAGATGGAAAATTAATCTTCAGCCACTGTCTCCTGTGGCATTTTCTGTGCCAGCATTGATTACATTTCAGCTCCTGACTTGAGAGAGAACTTGGATGGAGTTGGATTTTAATTATATTCACATGCGAGATCACTTTCCTTCAAAATATGTGTTTTACTACTTTTCTGAAAACAAAGTTTAACTGGATATAAAACTGTACTGACACCACAATCTGTCAGGCTTTTTATAAAAATGCCAGATTAAAATAATTAATAACATTGAGGTTTTCCTTTTTAGTCATTCCTTTTTTTCTTTTCTTTTTTTTTTCTAACTTAGATGTAAGCTACTTGAAATTCATAAATTTGCAAATGAAAACCAAATAGATTCATTTTCAGTATAAGGATCCACTATAAATTTGGATGTGTAAGGCCTAGTACAGTATTTATTGGTCTTGCTGCTCAGGAGGTAGTGGCCCAAGGGAGTTCAGCACTAATTTGGCAATAATGGTTCTGATACTTACCTGTTGTGTTCAGACACCTTTAGATTTCCAGAACAAATTGTTCCTGTTAGAGGGTAACTCTGAAATTTTTACAGGATTTTGTCATTTTTTGTCTTTGGTTTTTGGGGCAGATTGATGTGTTGTTGCAGTATCAGAGCTGTACATCACAAAATACTCCCAGGAAAGTCAACAAGGGCCGTGTGAAATCATCTACATTACTACATGTAGTTTTAGATCCACTGCCCTGCATTAATCAGGTTGAGAAGAGTTTTTAGATTAATGTTTTTGGTTGTGTATCATGGAATATCAGTAGGAATAACAACAGACTCGGTCACAGTCTTTTTCAAGGGAACCTGTGCTAGTGTGTGGTATTAGAAATGCGAGAAGTAGATTTTATGTTGAAATTTTAAGGCATTCAGGTCTTAATTAATTAAATATTTTCAATTTCAACAAAGTTTAATCAGATTTTGGCAGTAGACATGAAGCTTCTTTCATAGCATATGAGTGAATGGAAAGACTGAAAGGTTGTATTTATTAATTGGACTGAAATTGAAATATCAAGCACAAGAAATATAATCATTTTATGATTTGATGCTTCAGGAATTTCAAGCAAAAATCTAAATATATTGTAATACGAAAACGTCTGTGCAAGACCTGCTGGGATCAACTGTATGGCACATTGTGTGATTCTTTGTTTTTTGTAGAGCCAGAAGTTGAGCTTTTATGAACTTCGACTAGTCAGTCCCTTCCATCGCAGGATATTCTATGATTCTGTGTTCACGCCCTTTCTCTTTTACCATACCCATTCCCTCCCAAATATTTCTTCTGGAAATTTAGTTGAAAGAAATCTTTTGACATTTACTAATTCTGGTATTTTAGTATTGTGATGTGGCCTGATGATTCCCAGATCTTTTCTGAAGTGTTCTGTGAAAGCATTGAAGGTTTGTAGTCGTTGCTACTAATTTCAGAAATAAGACTGTTAGAATATTTTTAATCAAATGACTTTCCAACAGAAGAGAAACTTTTTTACATGAGTGATTGATTATTGAGATTGCATTTGCATAATTAGACAAATTCATTACTTTGAGCAGCATGAAGCTAAAAGATAACTTGTGAAAAGAACTCCAGAATTTGTGTAATGTTTAACATTCCAGTTTTGGGGTATAAAATAAAATACAGAATAAAAAAAAAAAAAAAAACCTCAAGCAAACAACACAACAAAAACCTTTGAAAAATTGAACAAAATTACATTGTCTGAAGCTGTCATAGTGCTGTGTCATTTCAAATCATACAATGCATAAACTATTACTGATCCTGGCTCTAGTCTGCACCCTTCAAAATAAGTTATAATGGTTGTGTGGGGTTGACCTTGTCTGGCTGCCAGTTGCCCACAAAGTCACATTCCCCTCTATCACCACCCCCCTCCAGCAGTGGAGGGATGGAAAATAAGACCATAAAGGACTCATGGATTGACATAAAGACAGTTTAATTAAGAAAAAACAATGTCCAAACATTGAAGCAATGGCAATCGAAAAGATTTATTCTTTACTTCCCATCCGCAGATGATGTTCAAACACTTTCTGGGAAGTAGGATCTTAGGACACACAGCAGTTGCACCACAAATGCTCCACCTTAATGATAAATGCCCCCTCTCTCCTAATTTCTCTGAGTTTGTAATACTGAGCAGAACATCATTAGAAAGGAATATCTCTTTGATCAGCTTGGGTCAGCTATTCTGGCTATGTCCCCTCCCAAACTCTTGCCCATCCCCAGAATGGAATTAAATACTAAGTAACAAATTGAACTTCTTAGCATAAGACACATTAGCTAAGCTGCACAAAAACAGTCTAAATGAGTACCCACCTTCCTTTCTTCCCGAAGTTTAGTACATTTGTGAGATTCATCTCACCTAATTCTAGACAGCAGTATTGCTGACTTCTACGTCTAGGTGATTTGCCCTAGAGCTACTTTTACAATCAATCAAAAGTAGGAGGCACTTCTAAAGCATGATTCATGTCATGGGAAAATAGGTGTCTAATTAAGATAAGACGAATTGCACTCTAAACATGCCCATTTCTCTTCATTGGCTATGATGGCAGCCTGCAATGACAAGCAGAACACTGCTGGGTTGTTGAAATTGCTGGCTGTCACTGGTTAGATGAGCCCTGCCCTTCGTGTTTCCAGATTGCTGCTTATCTCAGGCAACATTTGAACCTATACTTAGTATAACATTTTTCTGTAACCTTGCAATGAAGCAGATGAGAAAATATAGGCAGTTTCATATTAAATTTTCTTGTTTTGTTTCTTTCTTCTTCGCCTCTGTTTTGTGAGTTCTTTTACTCAGAGTTCGGATTAAAACACAGGAGACGCAGAATTGTTCTTCAGACTCAGATGTTTATTATTTCTTATCTATGGCACAGCCACACAACGTGCCTCTAAGTTAACAAGGTGAAACTTGCCCCTGAGTCCTACCTTTCAAGGTCTTTTAAAGTCCAATCTATCCAATTATGGAATGCCAACTAATTATTTTTTACTTATAATCCAGTAACTAATCCTTCATGTTCCTCACTGCGGGTTTTTTGAACTAATACCAGGCGACCCATATTTGTGAAGAAGAAGGAGGAAAGAAGAAGAACTAACCTACACCCAAAATCCTCCATCTTGTTACATATATATTACTATAACCCATAAACCTAAATTTTCTACATCTCCACATATTCTACCCAGTGACATAACAAGTTTCTTTTTAATCACACAGCAATAATCTCAGTGCTATCACATAATTTGGGAAGCCTTTCAGGCTTCAGGTCATCATCAGGTCAAATGCAGTGTGCTTCTGAGGATCATTGCCTGTCAGCACTGAAAGACTGAAATTCTCTGAACTCAGGGTTCCAACAGTTTCATTACGTGGCATTGTGGATAAGCTAAAATTTTTTTGTCTGTACTTTAA
Organism: Corvus hawaiiensis; assembly: GCF_020740725.1. Taxonomy (NCBI): domain Eukaryota; kingdom Metazoa; phylum Chordata; class Aves; order Passeriformes; family Corvidae; genus Corvus; species Corvus hawaiiensis. The sequence continues at coordinate 70,198,795 of NC_063216.1, read as the reverse complement.
TAGAAGATAATAAACAGAATGGTGCCAGCACACACATGCCCAACTGACCAGCAGGTGCTTCATTGTCAGCACTATTTACCAAGCATAGCAATTTTCAAAAACTGATGACTCTATAATATTAAAAATATCCTTGTAATAGCCTGCAATTGCTGGCCTGAGTAATCATTCAGCATCATAGATGCTATATTATTGCTTTAAGTAGCAGTCAACCCATGCCATGGGGCCTCCTGTTCCAGCTGCAGCTAAGACAGGTGAAGATATTCCCACCTCTTTTTTGGCCTTCTCTACCTCCTTGGTTCCACACTTCATACAGTTTTTGTAGCTGAGTTAGAAAAATTCTCTGCTTTTCAAAATGTTTAAGAACTAGTACAAATTGACTGAGTGAATTGGAAGGAATCAAGAAATGCATATCAGGGTGCAGACAGGTGAGAGAGGATGGGAACCCAAAGCTGACAGGTGGTGGTGAGTGTTTGGGGACCTTTCCCCTTGGGCAGGTTTAGCCAGCACATGAGGTTTTACTGAGACATGGTTAAAATAAACCAATGAACAAAACCTGACTTAATCAGAAGTTCTAAGAAGGCTTAATTTCCTTGCTTTGTCTGGATGTATGCCACAGTTTCTGAAAAATCTGTTTATGAAATGTATATGGGTGGTATAATTTTTAGATTTGTGATTTGCTATATAATCTGCAGAAGGGAAAAAAAAAAGTATATTTAAGATTTGGTGCAAATTATTACACGTAATAAAAGGTAATTTATTTGCCTTGTGTTATGGGTGTAAAAAATTCCATGCAGTTATGAAATTTAGGTGTGTAAGGTGTTAGTCTCTTACTTTTCTTTTGAAGGTCTTCATTTCACTGAATTGCATTGGATTATTCAAAATTAAAAGCAAACTATACACAATTATTCTTTGACCTAGAGCAACTAATTGTGTTTATACACAAATGCAAAATGTTAGCAATGAAAGAAAAGCTATGATTTTTTTACCTAAAAAGAGCAAATGTGAGTGGCATTGTTTTTAGCACATTTTGTAATATTTTGCCCTTTACATGTTTTTCTTTAAAAAGCCTGAAAAGAATGAAACTGAATCTGGCAGCCAGAGAATCAGACCAGTGTTTGAAGACGATCCTGTTTTCCGACGGCAAACATCTTACCAACATGCAGCAGTCCACATACCAACAGATATTTATGAAGGCTGTAAGTAGCATGAGAACAAAGTGATTTATATTTTAATACTAAGGTCATTATTTTTGTCCTATTCTTAAAAAAATTTTTGTATCCATTTTTAGTACAGGTTTGCTGTTACATTCACTTTTACTTCTTTCAGTGCTACTTCAGAGATGTGTTGTATTAGGGATATGATTCATTTTATGAATTGGTAGGTGCCACAGTTAAAGGAATTCATTAGGATTGTATCTGAGTTTCGGTGTAACTGGAGGTGAAACAAAACTCTTAACATATTCTGACTTTCTAATCCATTCTTTCTCCATGCTGTTCACATTTAATAGAAACAATTCTTGACAGCTCTTCTTTACACACTGTTTGGCCTCAGGCAGAGATGAGTTCGAAAACATTTTTGAGTATCCCAAAAACAGGTACAGTTCAGGGAAATAACATGCTGTGTGAGATGGTAGTACTAATATTGCATCCAGTGTATTTCTAGAATTGCAGTAACAGGCTTTAACAGAGAATGTACATAAAGTCTTTCTAAACTATGAAAAAAGTAATATATATATGCATATACTACTGAGGATTCTTTAATTGTATTTCAAAATTAAGTATTTATATTTCAAGTATGTAAGTCCCTGTGCTCGTCATCAAGCAAAAATCTTTGTACAATAAAAAGACATTTCAGCATTCAAAGGGGCTGCATATCTTTTAAAAGGCGGGAAGAAAAATTAAATAGGATTTGTATTTTTAAGTTTTGATTTTTTTTTTTTTTTTTTTTTTTTTTTTTTTTTTTTTTTTTTTATTTAGGGTCCTAATTTTAAGTATGCAGTCTTTTTCCTCTGTTAAAGTCTTATCAAGAGGAACGAGACCCTAGTGTGACCTGAGCTTTTTAAAATTCATGGCCACAGTTGCGTGCAGCTTCCATAAATGGCACAGGGATGAAAATGGAAATGTCAGTAAGATGGGGGAAAGAATCATAGTAGCTCATACTCTTATATGGTGAGCTTGACTGACAGACCTAGAAGATTATTCTGGGATTCTGGCTTTAATGAGTGCTAAAGTGCACCGTAATTGTAGGATTACAGAGAAGTGACAGCCATTTCCTCTGCTTTTTTTGAAGAGAATTGATACTTCACTGTTAAAATGTTGTAAAAACTCGTCTCCAATTATTAGGATATTTGTAAATGCTGTGTGAACTTTGATACAAGATTTTCATCATAACAGTACATAAAATGTTTTCTTGTGTTGAATTTAACATTTTAAATGGAATTCCTAAGGATATATATCCCTTAAAAATGTATACTATGTAATGTTACTGTACAGCCCTTAAACCTGAAAAGGAAGACAGATTATGATTTCCATAGGAAAGGTACAACTTTAGTATCTAATAAAATTAAAATAACAGACAGAAATACACATTTCTGGAGAGAGGTAACTGCATGTACAATATATACGGTTTGTAATTCTTTGCCTTTGGTTTTTATATTAATTACCAGAGAAGTGGAAGCCTGGAAAATTACCAGGAGTCTGTAATTCCATGTCAGAAAAATCATGTTGTTGTGTGTCTGGGTAACTTTTGGTTACAGATGGAATTTTCAGAGATAACAGCTTGAGAATACCTAAAAGTGACAGATTTCATGTCAATAAACACAAAATGTTCACCGCGTTTTATTTTATAGTTACAAAGTTCATGTGTCATCTGAAGCACAGTAAGCAATTGTGAGGTAGTCATTCACCAACAGATTTCCCAAAGTAGAATTTAGTGTTTTTCTTCTCACATTATGATCTACAAGCAATTTTTATAACCCTAGAAAGACTGATAACATATCTTAAACGCTGCTGTCATTTTTCTGCCTGTTCATGGGAGCTAACCTGTCATTTCTTGGTAGAGGTTTCAGTGTCCACTATAACAGCGTGCAGCTGTACAGTTGAAAATTCCTTGTCTAAATCCCAATCTGTTAGGAAGCATTTGCAACACAAATATTACAACGAATCCTGAGAAAGAGTGGATGGGACACAGTTCACAAGTTTTATTGCTTGAAAGCCAATTTTTTTTGACTGAATTACTTACACCTTGTCAAGCAGGTTTCATTTTTTCTCCTTTATTGTATATGCTTTGCAGGATGCCAAGAGAAAGAAAGAATCGCTCTGGATCTCACAGAACAGTTTTCAATGACTAGATATTTGACTTGCCTATTCCTCCTTGAGATTGGTTTTCACTTCTCTTGCCTATTACAGCAGCAGGTTGTTGTCTCTAGGGAAGAGGGACAATTACTGTTGGAGCCACACGTGATCTGAATTTTCATGTGGGCCTCTCAATCACGCTTTTTCATGTTAATTGATTATTTTCTGTATGAAACTGGGAATTTGACTCTTAACCATAGAATCATAGAATCATTAAGGTTGGAAAAGTCCTTTAAGATAATCAATATGTTGTCCATTAAAGTCTTTCCTATTTAGGTTTCATTTTTATTATAGTTATTATTTATGATCATTTATGATTTTTAAAATTGAATCCAATTATGAATTCGTGTCCACTTAGATTTTTGAAAATGGGAAACTGTTTTGTCTAGTCATTCTGTAATGGTGCACAACCTATTTAAACTGAAATCTAGTGTGTCCTATAAAACAATATCCTTTCTCTTCTTACATATATAGCGATTTACTTAATTTGAATTACAGTGATGAGCTTCTTGTGAAGTAGTTCCTTGTATTTCACTCTAAAAATATATACAAATATATCATTACAAAATATTCATTTACTACATCCAGGCTCTTACTTTGTGACTTCTTTCATTGTAGAAATAAACATTATGAAAGTTAGTTGTTTTTTGATTTATTTTCTTTCCCTGGATCTGATGCCAAAACCTGTGCAGAGACAGGAGAAAGTCTAGGGAGTTAATTTACTTGCCTCTTTCTGAGGATTGGAGAGAGAGGGCAATCCCAATGAAATAGACCCAAATCAGACTTTTAATTTAGTATTTTTCAAGAGGCCTATTTAGGTTTTGAAATAAAATCAATCTGCAGCTGAAAACAGAACAGACCCTCAGGTCCTCTATCTACCACATGCACTGGGAATTAGTCATGCATCTCCTGTTAGTAATAGCTGAAGTCTTATTTCTAAATCCTCATTAAAACTGTACCCTGCTTATCCCTAAGCAGAATATAGGAACTGCAGGCCAGAAGTAAGAGGAAATCTCTGGCGCAAGGAAAGCGAGGTTAATCTTCTCAGTGGATACCACCACATGCCCTCGCTGTCTGAGCTCCACTCTGTCCATCTGGTGCAGTGATTCCTCTAGGTGAATGTCTGTACTGGTGTTATGGTTTGAGGTAAGGTGTTAGGCAAAACACACAAACCAGATTTGCTCTTTTCTGTGTGGTTATTCCTGCTTTACTCCCTTTAAATCAGAAATGGAAATACTGCTTCCACTTGGCACTACTTGGTTAGCATGGAAGAGTTGATTAAAGTGTCAGGTTGAATGTAATGTGTCGTGAACATAACAACATAACTTTGAATATATTTGGACAGCAACCAGCAAGAAAGAAGGGCTTCCCTGCTCTGAAGCCATTAAACCAGGCATAAATACTGAGTTACAAGTAATTGATGGTTCATATACCTTAGTAATTATAAAATATAAATGCTGTTTCTTCATACTCCCCTTTCATGGCAGTCAAAATTTTTCTGCTTTTAAAGTCTTGTGTTTATTATATATTATTTGATAGCAAGTTTGGCAGTGGACATAAATTTTGCCTTTCTAGTAATGCAACATATATGTAAATAATCAGTTATTGACAAAGCATTTTGATGTTATTGTACTCCAGTATATCACTTGAGGGCAATAAAAACTTCTAGAAATCATTCAAAAAATTCAAGTTAGATGCTACAGTGATTTTTATCTTGACCAGAATATTATTTCCTTGATAAATTTTTAAAATTTTGTACAGTTTCTGCGTTTATTGTGTATCTCAGGCTAAGAAAAGAAAAAATATTCTTTGGGAACAGCAGTCTAGTGGAAGGTGTTCCTGCACATGGCAGGGGTGTTGGAACTAGGTGATCTTCAAGGCCTGATCCAACCCAATACATTCTATGATTCTGTGAATAAAAACCTTAGAAATAATGGGAAATGAAACCATGACAATGACAATATTCCTCCTCCAAAAAAAACCCAAAAAACCCAATTCAAATAAACTAGGAAAGAGTGTGTTATCATTTATTCATTGAAGGTCTTATGTGTGGATAATAAGTTTTATTAAGGAATCTAGATATTGATAAATCTTGTGTAAATATTTTGGCACTCTCCATCCACATTCTTTAAATATCCAAAGACACAATAAAAAGTTTGTGTGCTTTTTTTGTATTTAAATAGCAGTTACAGACAGTCAGGACACTTTTATTACTTAAATTAATTGTTTCATCATAATTTAGGATTAGTGCTCTTGGTATATTTTTTGTGATAGCTTTAAAACTGAAGCTATTCAGAACTCTTTTTCTCCTGGTTTATTGTAAGGGATAAATGAATAGTGCAGGTCTACTACATCGGAGATTGAAAATCAATTGCTTCAACTCTCTGATTTTGTGTTTGTTCACACCTTTAAATTTGGAAATAGATACTATCTATGTATGTCCCGTGCAGATGGCATGTAAGATTACTGTAACTTCTTCCTTTTTTTTTTTTTTTTGGTATTTTCTCTTATTTTAATCAGTGAGTTATTTGTGAAAATGTGATGAGCGAAGTAGACCTTTAAATGAATTTCAGTGTCAGCCTGTTTTAAATACCAAAGACTATGGCTTGGGGTAACTATAAAGCAAATGTTAGTTGCAGCAAAGTCCCTAAGTACTGCCTGGTTGGTTCAATTTTAAACCTGGAAGGAAAATACTGATGCAGAAACTTAAGTAAAGAACTCTAGGGTCAGTATTGCTTTTTATGCTCTGACAATTACAGTTGGGTTTTTCCCCACAAGTAGCTTGCTAAAGCTCCCTGAATTAAATTCTTATTTAAATAAGCAGCAAAAAGAAATGGCTTTTCTGGCTTGCTGAAAAAGCTTGTTTCTGTTACAATCAAGAAGGCCAAACAACTTGAACAGTGTCCTCCAGTGCAAGGAGGTACTTATATTTTGTACTGGGATTAGTACCATTAGTTAAATTGGATGGATGGTCTAGCATATCCACTTGACACCAAGCTGATCATGACTTCTGTCTAAAGTTATCAAAATTTAAGATAATAAAGTAGAGTAGGAAAAGACTTTTTTGTAGCCAAGGGTAATTTTTTCCTCCTTGAAAGACTAAATTGATTAGGTACATGCTATTTTGAAAATACAGGTGTAGTAAGGAATTATCAATGCAGATTTAAAGTAATCTGCCTAATAATGATGCATCACAAAATGATACAATACCATACTCTCAAGCTGAGTATTTGAGAATCCATCTTGGCCTAGACAATTTATCCAAGACTAACTAATTGCTAAAAGTGGCATAAGGTTCTTAATAGGAAAAGAAATAATGTCAAACCTGAAATAAAACACACCTGTGTTGTAATTCCAGGTACTCTTCTAGACTTGCATAGTCTTACCTTAAGATATTGAAATAGAATTTTCAGATGTTTCTGCAAAATAAGAAAGCAAAATTTTTATTTTCAGAAGTAAATTTAGACCCTAAATACCCTAGGCTTTCATAGAGATGTAGTTGTCTAAACACAAATTTCTACTGAAAGTGGGTTTTCTGAAATATTCTACCTCAGAACCAAAAAACGTTTATTTGAGATTAATCAAGGGTTAGCTGTTTACAGTCAATATGATTGATTTTATTTATTTGTATATATTAGTGTGAGAGCTGACTGAAATACAGCATCATGAGATTCTTGATATTTGACACTCAGCTCGTTTACTGGAATAATTTTTTTAAATCTTTTTGAAAAATAAATTTTTATCTAGAAATATTTGGAGGAACTTATATAATATAAAAAATGACACCCCAAATTTTTGGTCTACTGTTTGAATTGTACTAGGCTTTGTTATTTCTCTCAACTTGGAAAGAACAGATATTAATTTTTAAATTCCTATTTGTTATTTTGTGTTGAAGAATTTTCTCAGCTATCAGTTTAAGTACTTTTACAGCTTAGACATATATATTAAGTATTTTACATCTATTCTAATCACTTAACCTGGGGAAATTAAATACTAAATTCAAGCAAACAATCACAACTCACTAGCAATTCATGATGGAAATTTTCTCTTTGTCTTGGCGAAGCCTTTTATCCTATACAGTAATTTGTTACAGAGCTGAAAAGAAGTTATAGGGTTTACTTTATGATCCTTTGGAAAGAAATTTTCTTCATATTTTTGTGGTGATCTTCTCTTACTAGGTGCTATTTTTACTTCCAAATAGTTTTATTTTGCTATAGATCTAATTTTGGCAGAAACAGTATTTTAATTTCCACTCCCAACTTTCTTTCATGTGTAAGTGTATTAACACTGAATACCTGTACCCATGCAGACATTCTAGTTTTCTCTGTTTCAGTTTTAACCATGCTTCCAGAGAATCCCAAACTTCATGATTATCATCTGTACTTCACTACAGAAATGCACTGAATAGATCTGTCTCATGATCTATTAGATTTGTATTTTTTAGATACAGAAATTTAGCTTCTAATTGATATCTTTTAAAAATTCTCTTTTCCAGCCTACTTCACCTTTATTGAATAAATATTTAAAGATATATTTAATTACAAAAGAACCCCTATATTTCTAAAACATGACTACATCAGGGTGTTGTATTGACACAGAATTCCTCATGAAAACCACATTCCTCAAAACAAAATCACATTTTAGTATGTTATTTCTTTATTAAAGAAATTATTTCTTTTTAAATGGAATAAAATATATCAAGAATTCTTTTTTCCTATTTAAGTCCAGGAAATGGTTAATTTATTTCCTTTTTGCTGTTGGTATTGTTCATGCTCTTTTTAAAAAAGAAGCAAACCTAAAAAATCTTGAGTTTGGGTTTTCAATAAAACAACACAGGTGTTAGGCATGGCCCTAACCCATGGCTGTGGGCTTTTTTTACAGTGACCCTGCTGGGCACCACTGACTGCCAAATTTTCTATATTGTGTCGTTTCTGTTCTAATAACCAGAAGTTCATCTGCATGGACCTCTGACATGATTCAGCCTTCTTAAATACTCAAAGGATATGACCTTCTACTTGTTAGAATTCGTAGTATTACAGTGAGCTGTGAAAAGCCATACCAGAAGCCAAATTCAGGATACCTAGTTAAGTTGATCTTTGTTTTGGCTTCAACAAAATAGAATATCATACAATGAGGGGATCGTCCTTCCCTTTGATTTTGAAAAATCTGGAGCTTAAACCGAAAGATGCCAAAATGCGTTTGTGTTCCTTTTTACTTTCTTTTCCCAAACTGTATAGCATTAATTTGCATAGTTTTTTAAAAAATAAAAGTGTGAAAAATACTTTTCTAATAACAGAATGCTGATTATCATTACCAGTCAGCATAGCTGCCTCTCACTGCAGATTTCATGACCAGCCATGTGGTGTGCATCCAGAATTGTCCTGGGCTTTATAACAGGTCCTGAGATTCTGGTGTTCATTAGGCTGCTTGACTGAGTAATAAATGGTTAAGCTGTACATACTGCCAAAATGTGTTTTGGAGAACAGATGATTGCTGCTGCTCCTCAAATCCCTTTCCATTTCTTTTGCCATATTTTCTCTCTTATGCACAGTTTGGAATAGCAATTAATATTGAACCCTCTCGTACCAAGAGGGAAAAGTTAGCTCTGCAGTAAGATTGCAATGTTTTTATGGTAAAAATAGCTAATGGTGGCCTTTGTATTTTTGCAATACAGACTGCTAAGCAGAACACTGAATATGAGTAGATCTTCATTATTTGACATATTAAAAATATAAGACAATTTTAATGCCCACCAGTAAATATTTAGGTGTGTTTCAGTTTGTTAAACAAGTAGATATGATGATTTAAGTGGGCTGCTAGAAAAAAAAAAAGTGCTAAATTCCTTGAAGTAATTTATATCTAACAAGAAAATAACAATTTGTGTGAATAGTGTAACAAAAGTTACAGATGTTCTGTCTAAAGGATCTTAAAACCTACTTTAAATGAAAGTGTGAGAGGTTTGGAAAATTCCTTTGTTGTCCTAAGAGTTTGTCAATTCTTTTTTCTCCTCTCCTCAAACAAGTTTCCCTTATTTTGTTTTCAGTTGTTCTTTTCAGTTCATTGTGTTGAGATCTAGAACGAGGAAAGAAGAAGAAGGGGAGAAGGGAAGGGAAACTATGGTCTACCCCCTTTTCCTTCTGTCTCTGTCTGACACAAGCTGCCAGCTCTGCTCTGAGCTGTGCAGGTGACACCCTCTGTGACCCTGTGCAAAGCTGTAGAAGAGCCAATGTGACTGTGCAGGCAACTTCTGCCTCCACCTCCGTGCCCCTTTGACATCTGATAGTGTTGTCTGGGCTGAAAGTGGACGTGCAGAGCTCAGACTTGTGCAAGTCCTTAAAGATGAGGATAAGGTGATTTAAAGCCAGTAATATAATATAAACTGCAGAAAATAATTAACATATATTGCCAAGAACAAGTGCCTGATGCATACAGACATATCTTCTATGACACAAAAATAATGTATTAGGATAACAAGAGTTTGTTTATTCTTTACTCGACCCACACAGATTACGAGGACTTGAAATAAAATATCTGCAGACTGTAATTTTTTTCACTTGGGCTGAGTGAAATATTTTGTATGGAAACAACCCTCTACTCATTAAATTTTTTGAACTGTCTTGTTATTTTGTCTTGGTTTTAATATCTAAGAGGTCTAATATGTTTATTATCAACAGAGTTCTGAAAGATTTCCCCCTGGAAAGAAATCTAGTTTTCAGCTTTGCGATATTGCAAAAGAAATTTGTTTTTTGTAAAGCTAATTATTTAGTAATGGGTCCTCATATTTCAGAATGTCTTGTATTTCCAGCCTGTAATAACACAGCTGTGAATTTCGCTGTGTTTACAGCAGCATAGCTCTGACTTAACGGGGTTTTTTTAACCTCTACTGGTTAAAAATTATATCCCTGTGTTATTGCACTTTACAAGACTTACATGATGAATCCTTATAAATCTACACTCTAAAAATAATTCATTGATTTGATTCTTTGAGAAGAAAGTAAAATAAAGTTGTTAAATTTTAGGTGGACAGGACATAAAAGTTAAGATTCAAAGTATTTTATTCTGCAAAATACTAACCATGATAGCTGATATATTAAAAAGAAACGTAATAAATCTGGATACTATTGAAAATATCCATATTGATAAATTTATCATGGTTGATTACCAAGAAACTGCTTGTAAAGTCATGAGTAGGTTAATGGATCGAAATATATCTTCTATACTTTAATTTTAGCATGTGCATTGTCATATTATCCAGTGCTGTAGTTGTTACTATTTTTAAAGTAGTATCACCTTCACAAACGTTGCATTCAGTTTTAAAGTGAGGAAGATAGATAACAAAAAGGAAAGGCTGGAAAAAGTATTACGTAGTCACATGTGGATTTGAATATACTTAGAGAGTGGCTTTTTGTGGATATTCCAAAATTTGCAGTCTTGAAAGGTTGTAACAACATACAGAATATAATTTAAGGATATGATTACTATTTATTTGTTACTACAGACTCACTTTATTGCATACTGGATTTTCCTATTTTCTCAAATTGCCTCTCTAGTAGTTTTTCATATGCCTGTTGGAGAATAAAGAACTTTTGCCATACTTCTGCTTAAGATAATAGACACCTTGCAGCCTTGGCATCCTGTCATCTCAGTGTGTCCTTTCCCCCTCAAGTGCCCTCTTCCTTCATGCTGTCTCCTTCATATTTCTTTAGTAGTTGGTTGCTTTACATAATACAGATATTTGAAAATAGATATAAACAATTTAAAAACAGCATTAATTTCTTCCTTTTTCTACACAAAGATTATTCATTATTATCTTATTAGGATAATTTTGAATGGAAAAATGTACTGGGACAAAATCCTGAACATTACCCAGGGGATATGTTTACGTGGATTTGCACGGAATTCTGGGTTAGTTGAATGAAATTGAATAAGCAATGTATGTTTTAAAGTACATTTGTGTTTGAAGGACCTATTTCTAAATTCAGGCAGGACATTTCATTGAGACCATTCCCTACACTTGCCATTGGAGCCTGTCAGACCTCTTTCAAGTAAATATTCAATTTTTCAACAAAAACATTTAGCCTAAGCATCTGTTGAAAAATTAGACCAGGGCTTTTCCATTAATCAATGTGATAAGATTAGCTACTTCTAACAAGGTCACACATCTCATTACAAGTCAACTTTCAGGTAACAAGTTGTGTATTTAAATTATTTTTGGTCTTCCAGTTAGGCACACCACTTTTTAAAACAATTATCTGTATAATTGTTCAGTCTGTAGAAGTATTTCATGGTAAGCTATTTACATTTTTTAACCTTTTGGTCTGTTCCTGTGAAAGGCTCTATGTCCTTGGTATCCATTTATTTTCAGTAGTATTTGAAGTCACTCAGACCCATTAAGATCAGCACCTTACTGTATGTTGTTGAAAACCAATAAATAGTTGCTGACTAGGAAAAGAGTGTAAAAGAGGGGAAAAAACAAATCTAGACCTTGGCCTTCTCAGTTGGCAGCCGAAAATCAAAAGCAGACATGGGTAGCTCAGCATGATGAGTATGGCAAGTGACAGACTGTTCAGAGCTGAAGGAAAGACGATAATGAAATCTTAGATTACAAAATCTTCCAAAACAAGCTGACAACATGGCTCAAAACAAATTAAAAAGCAAAAACAGCTACATAGGGCTTGGCAAAGACAAAGAAGAAATAGAGATTGGGAATGCCAAAAGGCAGTTGCATCTTTAGAGCCTTTCAATTCAAGCGCTCATAGTTTATCATGTGAACTTGTTTCCAAAGAAGCCTAGAGTTTGCTGGTTAGCTTTGGAGGTCCAAAGAGATGGCAATGCCAGGAAGCATGTTCTGTTTTGCATATACAGAGCAGGATGGAAGGAGATTTTGGTAGCAACACTGCCTGTTACAGATGTTTTCAGATAAGGTGTCTTCGCCCATGGCATGGAGGTTGGAACTAAGTAATCTGTAATGTCCCTTCTAACCCAAACCATTCTATGATTGTATGATGCTATGATACTGTTTATATTCCTATGGTTCTTTATGGAAGAACAGTATTTACATTCCACGTTAGAAATGACCAAATAGGATTATATGACTCTTGTTTGCAGTTAAAATGAGTTCTTGGGGCAATAGAAAATAAACAGAGTAAGAGCGTAACAGAGCAGCTACTGAGCTGGGAGGGTGGTGCCAGGAGATGTTTTATTTAGTATTTCCTAGTAATCTTTCTTCTGGTGATGAAAGAAGGCTTAGTTGTTCAGGCTGTTATTTTGCTTTATTTGAAATAAAAATCTCAGCAACCAGCATTTTACTGGTTTCAGCACAGTCAGCCTGAACATACCAAATACATACTTTGTACATTGCTTCAGCGTCATTTAGTTGAATCCAAATAGAAGTGCTCAACTCCTTGGACAACATCCTGAATATAAAATACCTTTGGTTTCATTCCTAATTTGCAAAGGTTCACTAAATCTCTCAGATTGTTGCATATCTTGCAAGATATCTAGCGTATCTTTACTGATTTTTCAGCTTTCTAGTCAAGCAACATGATGCTTCACCTTCTTACTTAGTATCTGGCTTGATCTGAGTTTGCATTTTGACAAGATTTTGTTCAGCAGTAATTGCAGTCCAAGGTAATAGTTGACCTTAACATGTTCTCAATCTGGTTATAACAGTAAATCTGATTTTTTAAGGAAACCTAAAGATGTATATACAGTGAGATTACTAATTACCTCAAATTCCCTTTAGCCTTTTGGAATCAGTGTACTGGTTTTATTTGGACTAGTATTACACCTGAAGCATCTAAATAATAAAAAAAGGATGCTAATATTTTTATACTATTTATACATATTAACTACTTTACCTGTGAATATATAGGAATATGAATATTATGAGAACTTTAAGATAGTCACATTATTAGTTAAAATTATAGAAAAAATAAAATTAGACATCCTAAATTAGTGTTAAAATTACATATTATATTAAGTTTTGGATGCCTTGTGTTAGTAAAATAATAGGGAAATCAAGTGAATTCCTGTTCTCAACTTATATGTGAGAAGGAATTGTGTCCTGGAGATTCCATTGGTTCTAGCTTGAATGTAACAGCATGGACAGTGAATAAATGAGATTTCATGCCTGCTCTATATCTAGAAAAAATCACCTCATAGATAGTGTCCCTAATTAATTAATTCTTTATTGACCTTAAATTTGATTTCCTGCAGTTGTCACCAGCATGAGAAATATATTTGACTTAACCAGGAAAATCCTTCTGCTTTGCAAATCTTAATGCAATATGAAAACTATGTTTTGACATATAGTTTGGATAGCTGCAACATGTATTGTTAGGTCAACAAATGTAGATGGTTGTCGACTTGATCATAGTCCAAGGGTTTGTATCTGAAATGATAAATATTTTTTGCTCACATGCAGAGAAAATAGTATGATGCTTGAGAATGAAAGAGAATTTGCCCAGATTCTTGAGAAAATGCATTTGCCAATGAAAAAAAGATGTGGTATATATAATTTTGTTTTTACAGTATTGTCAAGTTTAATGAATTGGACCTCTGGCTTTTGCTTTTGTTCTTTAGATAATAACTTCCAAAAAAATTATTGTAATTCTTAGCTTAAAGACAAGGCATTTGATTAAGTTGTATGTAAGAGTGCCTATTTGTGGCATATTTATCATTTCATCATCTATAATGTATTTCTTTCCTCTTATCTACTCTCTGTATGTACTTGTGTTCAGTTCAGCTTGTTCTCTGTGTTCTGAAAAATGGTTTTGAAAAAAGGAAAAAATGGAAAGTGAATGGTCGATTTCAGAAGTGGGAAAGTTTTTCACAGTTTATTGAGTTTCTCTGTTTTTTTTTTTTTTTTTAAGTTTAACTATTTCTAGTAATCCTTGAGAAATGTGAATCTCAATCATGTCTACCCTCAACAAGCTCCATGATGTTGAGGAGTCACTGCCCATCTTTTGTTTATTTTTCAAATAGTAGTGGTTGTCCCTTACCTTGTGGTTGTCCCTTACCTTGTGGTTGTCCCTTATCTTGTGAAAGCCTGCCATGAAATAAAAAAAAGTTATCTGACATTAAGTAGCATCTTTTCTTAGATTAAATAGTTGTAATGCAGGAATTAATTACTTGTTTAAGAATTTTGGTAATGCAGAAGGCATCCAGAAAGTCTCCAACAAATTGGATATTGAGTTACCTGGGGATTACCAGGCTGACAGGTTGCGAGACTGACTAGTAAAAATCTTGGTCACCAGCAAAAAAACCTCTGTGCATTGTTTTTTGTTTGTTGGTTTGGGTTTTTTTGTTTGTTTGTTTATTTGATTTTTGTTTTCTTTTATTGGGTTTTTTTTTTGAGGATATGCTTAGCAAATAGTGTCTTGTCTCTTAGACAGTGTTTGCTGTACATGGGTGTCTGAGATTGTGCTGGTCTAATAGAAAGTCAGAGGATAATAGCCTCTTGCCACTAGCTTAAGTGAAAGGTGAAATGGAAACGTTTATTTTCCAGATGAGGCATTGATTTAGTAACAGCTTTCTATTACTGCAAATTACTGATATAGAAGTTAGCATTTCCCCCTCTTTGAAGCAGCCTGGTGTGTTCAGAATGAGTTACACGCTCCAGTAGCTAAAAGCTGTTTGGCTCCAATAACAGGCTTTTTATCCAAAATATGGACCACACTTACAGGGAATATAAAATCACAGTTATTATTGTAGAAGAGTGTCTTTCTTTCTTTTTCCCCCCCTCTCTTTTTCTTTTCTTTGATATGCAGGGAACATGTACTCTCTGGAAATGGTAAGAAAATAGATCTGTTTCCTTACAATTTTCCAGTATCTCATCTCTTGTTATTATTGCTTTCTTTATCAAGAGTTTTGTTGCACATTTAGCAAAACTTTGTTCCTTCATTTTAGATATAATAAAATTGTTTTTCTTCTTTTTACGATGTTTATTTTAAGGTGTTTTCAACTCTTCTTTCCCTGTGGAGTCATCTTATCTGTAGAAGCTGAGAAATTGGGAGAGCAATGACAAAATGAGACTATTTCTCAGAGTCTGGTGACTTCCTGGGGTTTCTTGGATTGTTTGAAAAAACAGTATTGAAGTGTAGTAAAATACACAGTGCCTAAATATCATAAATATATCATAAGTGGATCTGAAATGCTAAGGGATATACGAAAAAATAATCCATCATATATTGCCTGCTTTTGATAATGTAATTAATTAAATTAATATAATATAATGTATCTTGATTGAACATAATCCAGCAAGTAACTTCTTTAGTTCAGTCTCTGAGGGCTTCTTTGCACATTTTGGAAGCAGAGAGAAAATAAATCAGATGCAACAAAGGCATGATCTACATCTTATAAACCTTAACTTCTGTGTTCTGGTAATCAGCCTTTGTCAGATCCAGCTCAAAGTTAGAGCAGAATTCTTACATAAAATAAGAAAATGGAAGAGGGGGAAGCAGGAATTGGGCAGATGAGTTGTGGGTGGTTTGTTTGCCTAATTCCTAAACCAGTGTAGATTCTTGATGTGGAAGATAACATGTTTTCATTACCTTTTTATTTATCTATTCTTGAAAAATGGGAAACAACTTTTTTTAATCTACTAAAAGTAATAAGGGGATTTGTCCATGTAGATCCCTTTAGGGTAATTGAACACAAAGCTCTGAAAGACTAAAGATTCACCTACTCCTTATAGCAGTGGCAGAGAGACTTTCTATGGTGCAAAATGCTTTATGAGAGATTCTCCAAATACATATTTATGTATCTTCTATAGAGAAAATATTTTCTAAACTAAAACTTTTGGAGCATTTACCTTCTATGCTGGATTGTGGGCTTTTATGTCACAGCTAGTCAGCTTAGAAATATTTAACTTTTAGAATTTTCTATTCTAATAATTCCCTGATACCATTCCTTGAATACATTTTCATAATGCATTTTGCTGAAACACCATGAGCTTCTGTAAACTACATAAATTAATGATAATCAGAGAATTAAAATTCTATACAGTACACAAGTCAAACTTCTTGGTGCTCTTTTTAAATAGCTAGTTTACATAAATTTATTCAGGTTTATAGAAAGTGCAGTTGCATGCATTTTGATATGTTAGTTATTTTGTATTTTTGTGTAACATTTAAAAGAATAAGACAAATATAAGACCTTGGGTTTTTTAATCCGACTGAGTTCTTTATTTGGAAACAAAGCATGCCTTTTCTGTTTTTAAAGGAGTGTTTGTGTCTAACAGTATCAGAAAATGTATGCACCCACAAAAATGTGTGGAGAAATTGCGTCCTTCAAAATAAAAAGCACGCAGTTAATCTTCCAGACCCTTAGCAATGAATCAGAAAGCATTCCTCAAGTGCACTTCAAGAGCATGGATTTGTCTCCTCTTTGTAAATTAGTAATGGGATTTGAAGTATCAGAAGTCTGTTTTCATCATGTGGCAGGTTTTGGAGGGCTTCTCTCCTAGTGTGGTTTTCTTTTTGAGACTTGGTCTGACAAAACCTCTTTTGATCTCTGATCTCCCCAAAAAGGACAGAAGAAGAGCCAGAATCTGGTTTTAGCTAATATATAAAATCCATTAAAAGATGATTCATTCCTGCATTAGCTAATTCTATGCTGTCACTTTACAGTGCCTCCAAATGCAGTCCTAGATTATATCTAGGAAGATAGAAATTATTTTTTTAATTTAGCTGCCAGAAAATATTTTTAAAAATTGCATAATAATAAATAGACAATAATAAAGAGATTCCTCTCAGAAAAAGAAAAGAATCTAGGGCTAGTTTATCTTTTCACAGTATAAAGGGTTCTTGAAAAGTATCATGAACCATTTACTTTGATGAATGATAAAATGTACTAAAATCCTATTTTAAAAGAGAAAAGAAAAAACCTCCTTGAGTTGCAAGAACATGTTTGTAAAGTTAATGATAAATGCATTAGTTGAGTTCTCTCAGAAGCCCTGATTAACTGTTAATTTAACTATCCATATCCCTTTCATGTCACCCATAAAAGAGTACTTCTGTAATGGTCTCTTTCTAGTCATTCTTTTGAAATATCATAGAGAACTCATTAAATATTGAAACAAAACTTGAACAATCTTTCTAAGGCAGCATAGAGTTTGAAGCTCCCTCTAGCAATATTCATATTTTAGAAAAAGTTACACCCTGATCCAGGGCAGCTTTAAATCTGACATGATGCAGCAGTCCTTTAGGATTTATCACTTTACCTGTACCTTACCCTCATATGGTAATACTCTATGCATGCTTTCATATATCAATTAAGGAATATTGTACATCATGAAGAGAAGATTCAGGTTTCTGCTGATATTTGTGTCCCTAAATCCATCAAAGGAACACTTCCTGTATGTTGAGGGTAGACAGGTGTTTATATATTTGAGAGAAAATTCAGGTTTCCAGTTTCAGAGGCTGCTTCATTCCTGATGATTTCACAGTGCCCATTAATTCACTTGCAGTCTATTATTGATTACTGGACTTAGCATCATGTTTTTGAAAGAACCAATTTATAGTGAGTTCTTCTTAGGAATAAGGATGTTTAGTTTCTCAGAAGGAAGAAAGGGGTTACTTTTAAATTATGCTATTTCAGCATATTCAAAAAAATCCTAATTTCGATCAAAACAAGTTGTATCACAGATCCATTGCCAGGAACTGAATGCGAATGTAGATGCCATTGAGACCATTTTCAGGCTTCTGAAGATGATGCTTTGAGTAATTATACAAAGAGTCCTACAACAACAGAAAAAATCCAAAACCTGTTTGTGATACAAATAGGGATAAATATAAGGGGAAATATGTGCCACAACGGGGAAGAGTTCTAAAAAACTTGTGAGTTGTTATGTTTTTATATATTGTTGCAACAAACCTTTTTAAAATCAAATGAAAAATTAAAAAAAAAATCAAAATTCAGAATACCATTTTACAATTGTTTTAATCCCAGGGAAAAAAAAAACCAAAAACCAACACACAAAAAAACCAAACCAAAACAAAAACAAAAAAAACCACCCAAAACAAACAAAAACCAAACCAAAACAAACAAAAAACCAAACCAAAACAACAACAAAAAAAATAAACCCAAGAAAATGAAGAACCCCAAGAGATCCCTTTTTCCTGCCCCAAACCACTTAATTTGGTTGGGTTTAGTAGGAGAAACATTAGTTTTACATCTTCTGAAGTTTAGGGTACTGGCATGGGTTTCAGGATGTTTCGGGTGTTTACTGATTTGTTCAGTGCAGCTGCTTCGGTCAAGGTGAGCTGTTTGCTGCATTTCCAGTTCATCAGACTGGATCAGTGCAATGATCCTGTGCAGGATGAGCTGCAGTGAGCTGCAGCTGCCTAGTGCTGCCTCTCAGCTAACGGGGCCAGACTCTGCCTGCTTCCATACCACTTGTACTTCTGACTGTATGATTGCCTACTGCTGATGTGATGTATGTTGAACTCCTTTCTCCTCTCTCTTTCCTTGTTTGTTTGGGGATTTTTTGTATGATCCCTGTAGATGTACTCACCAGCTCTACTTGTGGTACAAGCATCGTCTTTCAACATCAGTAGCTGTGCAATGACACTAACACTGAAGTACATCCAGACCTTTCTGCTTCTGATTTTTTAAACTGTCAGAACGTGCACCTTCTAAGAGAATATTCAGTTATATAATCCTGTTTCTATTACTCATGTCTTTGATGTTATTCTCCCCACAGGTCTTCCAGACCATGACTCTTCATTGATAGGGCTTTTTAGATTTTATGTCATTAATATAAACTTTAAAAATACTGAAAAGGTGCTTAAAACTGATGGTTTACTAGCTTCAGTTGTGATGTCTTAAACCCATATTCACTTTACTGGTGCAGTTTCCTGATAGACATTATCCAGTCTACATTTATGGAATTCATCTTCACACTTCACCTTAACTGATGGTTGTTCTATGTACAGAGCTTTGAACGTTTTGCTGAAAGCCTGATAGATTATTTGAATTGCCTTCCTCCTCCCCATCCCCCAAACATCAAATAAATACATATTTAGAATTAATAGATTTTCCCTTCCTCTTTCTTTTTTTCCTCTTTCACTGCTTATATTCTAACAGCATGCATTAAAGGTCTCTTGATATGTAAGTTACTACTTCCTCCTGTTTCTTCCAAAGTGTAAGTCCTGTATTCATGTAGCACTATGGTACTATTGTTAGAAATCCTTCCTGTAAATTCACAATCCCTTTCTTTCAGAATTTAATGATAAAGATTAACCATTCCCTTGGTTGTTATGCAGTATGCCTTTACTTCTACTCAGTGTTGTGTTTTCTGTTTCTGCATCCTCATTTACAGTATTTGAGAATCTGTATCACTGTGTTTCTGAAAAGGAAAAACAAAAAAAAGAAGTTGCTGTAGGAAATAGAGCTACTAGTAGAAATGAAAACTTCAGTTGTAATGCATTTGCCAGATTTTATTTTTACCCTGACTTAATAGCCTTTGACACAACAATCACACCCAAATACTTCCCTATGCCAAGCAACTGCATTGTTTGATCTCCCTTTAGGAAGCCCTGAGAGGACTTGCAAATAAGGGTAACACCTTTGAAAGAAGGCAAGCTCTGGTCAGAATATCAAATCCATCTATTGAGTGGAGTTGTCTGAATGCATACTCTGCACTATAAAAATAAAGTAATCCATCTATTAAATGGAGCTGTCTGAACACATGCTCCCCACTATAAAAACAAGGTAATCTGCCTTTGCAGGGAGCATTAAGCACCACTGCATTCACCGTAGGGAAAATATATATGTAGGATATTTAGTTAGGTATATATTGAGAGTTACTTTCTGATAGCTTGTCTTTGCCAAAGTGCTAACTAAGCATTGTGTTAAAGCATCAATTTATCCACGGAGAGGCAATTTAACAGGGTGCATTTCTTAGGCAGTGTATTATTTAATATCATATAAAGCTGCATATATGCTTAACCTCTTGATGGCTTTGTTCTTTCTGCTTTCTATGCTTTAGTACCCAGTAGGGCACTTCATAATTTCAAACTCCATTTTTTTTTTCTTTTTTTTTTTTTTTTTAATTATCTCCCTTGATTATTTGTTTATTTTTGGTTTGGGTTTTTGGTTGGTTGATTGGTTTTTGGTTTTTTTAAAAAACAACCAGAAAACCAGCAGTGTTTCAGAATGGCCATTAAAGGGCAACTGTCTTTCTCTTTAGCAGGTAAAATATATTCGCTTTCTCAGTAAGCAGAGAGGAGTCATCTTTCATTAGCTGGATTATTGGAAACACCCAGTTCTTGCTCTGGGATATAATTTTGATCAG
Source organism: Corvus hawaiiensis (assembly GCF_020740725.1). Taxonomy (NCBI): domain Eukaryota; kingdom Metazoa; phylum Chordata; class Aves; order Passeriformes; family Corvidae; genus Corvus; species Corvus hawaiiensis. Next base: position 70,178,143 of record NC_063216.1, on the reverse strand, counting down.
GCTCAGTATCGCTGTACCACACACCACACTGTGTAGAGAGTAGTGTTTGGTATTATGAAATTTCTTTAACAAGAGTGTATTTACTATTTTGTGTATTCTACTTGGATAAGATGCATTTTCCTACAATTTAAAAATGATAAAAACTTCTTGAATTTTCCAGAAGGCAATATATTTCACTGCCTACTTAAAATAATTGTTACTGGGATGCTTCATAAAACACTTAACTACATTATAGAGTGTCCTCATCTGAAGGTACTGTTTAAATAGCTTTGCACGTCGAACACTTCATGCTGATAAACTTTTTCCTATTTCTACATCACAGTCAATCTACTATTTTCACTGCTACTAGGTCAATAATTATTGATCACTTGGTCATTCAGCATAATTCTTTAGTGGTACTATGAATGAAGGTACAAATTGATAATGTAGAATAATTCCATTTTATTTTAATTTTTTTTCTAGGAAGGTAGGACCAAGCACACAATCATTTCGGAGGCTTAAAGGATTTTGATACTTAAGATGTGATACTTTATTATAGCTGGGAGGCAGCAACTTAGATTTCTTGTATCAAAAACCAAATGCTTAAAGCTTCTGTTAAAAAATGATTGGTATATGTAGAAATAATTCATGTGCTTTGCTGGAAGGGATAGAATGCACAATCAAGGCCAGTTTCCTGGAGCCATAGCTCTGTGTCACCCATGCTGGTGTCACCAAGGGGAGAAGTTGTCCAGTTCAAGCATCCACATCCTAAAAATCATCTACTCTTTTGATGCTGTGAGGTACAGGTCACAAACTATATTCCAGTTGCCTTCCACTTGTAAACTTAAGAACTAAGTAGAAAATCAATGCCACCATTAAAGTCTTTCACAGGAAAAAATGCAGGGGAGATTAAGAGCATTTTATTCCCACACTAACAGTACATTTGCAAAGTCAAAATGTGAAATAGAAAATAATACTCATTTATTTAAAAAAAAACTTTTGAGAACTGGAAGTATCTACTGGAAGACTCCCAGGAAAGAGTTCAAAGAAAGGCAAGCATATGTTCCCCTAATATACTTCTAGTATGCTGACCTTTGTGGTGCTCCTTGATGAGGGTTAATGTCTTTGTATTTCATATTCCTTTTTTTTTTTTTCCTGTGTCAATAGGTTTTTGAACCCATATTAGTTCTGTCTCTTCAGAATAAGATTAGTATTGCAAAAATCAATAAACATTTTATTTTTTTGTCACCTAAGATACAATGCTGGTACATTATAACTTTATATTCTTTTGCTCTAGTCATAATTTTAGTTATGTTTCATGTTCTCCAAATTCAATTAGTTATCCTCTACTGAGAGCTCTACTTCTTCCAGGATTTGTTCAAAGTACTGTAATTATGACACACACTTTTACATTTTCTTACCTGTAGACAAAGAAAAATTCCTGTGGATATGACACAGCAGATGTGTTGACTATAATACTGCTCTGTTTGATACTCTGAGATGTTTCTTTTTAAAATTGCTTCAATTATATAATTCCTTCTCTGTGTTTTTGCATGAAGTGTGGTGCACAAGTGTCTCACATCTCTTCCCCTTTAGCTGAAAAATTCTATGAACTTTGACCCTACTTTTCTCACTGATTTCTTTGAAACTCTTGAGAGCTTTACTCACCCACATGGTTTTTGTGCTTATTGTGGTTGGACATCACCAAACTGTGATAACTCTGTTTTCTGGACCATTTTTTTTTCCTTTGTGGGCAAGATTCGTTTCTGAGGATTACCTGAGCCTTCACTTCTTTGAACATCTTTTGTCACCTGTGACACTTGCTTCAGAACAATGTGAAGGAGGTTTAAGCGTAATTATTTATTCCAGCATGAAAAACTGTCAGTAACCTCTGTCTTCCTGTTGTTGGGGTCTTCTCCAATGTTATGTATTTTAGTTCCTAGGACACAGGATGCCTGTATGATTTGTGGACCTTATAATATGCCTATTTTCCTTAGTACTGTTTTCTAAAGACTTCTAGGGATGTTAGTGTGATTTTCCAGAATTCTCTTTCCCATTCTTTCAACTAAATATGTGCATATATTATCCTGACATGTCTCTAAAATATTGAAAGAAGTACAGTCTTAGGCAGTCTCAGAGGAATTGCAGTATCATCCATCCCTTTTGAATTAGCTGCCCATTTTTCTCCAGTTTCCTTCATTTGCTGCTGCTTGTTTTTTCTTTTTATCTTTGAAGGCATCAGATTTATACTGTTGCTTTTTCACTTGCTGGTCTTTCTCTGCTTGTTTTTTCAATTCATTTCTTCTACTGATTGCCAATGCATCTCTTGGTTCTTTGACTTACCTGCTCCAGTACAAGCAGCTTTATGTCCAGTCTTGTTCTTCCTTCCTTCCATCACACCTTTGATTCCAACCTGACGTTAATTGCTGTTTTCGCTGACATTTCTAATCTAAAGATTGGTTTTCTCAGGCAGGAGTTCTGCCTTCTGCACACATTATGCCTATATATATACCTCTACATATACACCTATATATGCATATAGGTTACACATAAGTAGGTAGCTTCAATCAGAAACAAATTCAGAAGAAAACCATTTGGGTTTGAGTTTTCAGTAATTGAAATTCTGTGAATGTAGACAGCTGTTACAAGACATGATTCCTTGTTTTATTTTCTCAACAGAGATGTGCACAGATTTTTTATGACGAAAACTCCACTTACAGTAACTGGAAATGCAGTGGCTTAGAAGCACCAGCAATTTAAATTTATGAAAGAACAGAAACTACCTTTTGTGCTTTAAATCGTATGTAACAGTAATGAGAGCCACATTGTAATAAATAGCATACTTTGCTCACTGCGAGTAAGCGGAAAATTGGGTCAGATAGCCTTCTGGTGCTAGCTGCAGCATGGAAATGAATGTTTTCAGGTTCCACTATAAATGGATCATTTGAACCACACAGAGGGCTTACTAATATGTCAAATCAGTGAAATGTACCTTCAAACATGATAACTGTGCTCCATTAGGAATAAAAGCAGCTGAAAATTTGTACACTGGTCTATTCATCACTTTTTTTAGAAGAAGAAATAAAATAGAAAAGCTTCTTCTATAGATCCCATTAGAGCGAGTCCCTTTTTTTTTTTTTTTTTTTTTTTTTGTTTAATTAGTTTTTCTCATTTTGATAAATTTCTGATTATATTCTGAAAGAGTAGTGATTGAAGTAGCTGCATTGTTGTGTTTCTTGGGAAAAGTTCTGCTCTTGATGTTTCTATGCAGATACAGGATTTAGAACATACATTCCTGCACTTAAGGCTTATGTTGCTGTATAATATCAATCTGAGGAGCAGTGTGTAGCTGGAGAAGTACAAAAGGGTGGGTGCTTTGGGGGACTGGGACCAATTGTCCCAGTACCTTTACAGTGAGGTTAACTTTGATGTGAAATAAAGAAAATTTGCTTTAGTATGTCATTTCATAGTGTATAAGTATGACATAAAATTATTTGGAAATTTTGCATATATGTCACCAATCATGATGATAGAACTACTTAACTCTTAAATTAGGGTAGCTCTCTGTGGTTTTTTTTCTTTTTTTTTTTTTCCTCCAGTATATATGATTTTAATGTAGCCCAGTGAGTCATTATTGATTTTTTTTCCATTGTGAATAATTATTTTCTACAGGTTTTTGAATATATTTGCTAGGGGAAATATTGATTGCATTAATTTCTAAGATTAATTGTGGGATCGACTGTATTTGTAGAGATAACTTCTGGCTGAAGAAAGGCATTTTTGACTGCCATCAAGACTCTGAGATGTGTTGTTCTAGAAAATTAATTGCTCCCTAATGTTCTGCTGTTCTGAGATTTCATGTGACCTGGAAGAGTTGCCTGCTTGTTCCTTTAGTCTTCCAATTTTATAAAATTCTCTCTTTCTTTTAGTTCACTTCTACTAATTTTATTTTTCTGGTCCACTATTGTGAATATTACTCAAGAGATTAGTGGGCTGATCTCAAGATGCTGTGTGCTAAGAGTCATACTGTGAGAGTTAAATGATTTGAGATAAAATTTGTTGATGTTACAAAACATGTGTTTTGTTGTGTTTTTTTTAAATTAAAAAATAATTTGTTTCTCTTTCAGTAAATACATACCTAAGGTTTTGTATTTGACTTGCTTTAAAATGTTGGACTCTGTGTTATGGTTATTATGAAACCCTGATGTGGTCTTTCAATATTAATTTGAAGAAAGTTTGGTGATGTATTTACTTTATAGAGAAAACAGTGGTGAAAAAAGGAAAAAAAAAAGGCTTAGGCTAGAGCTTCTCCAGCGTAGCAACCTCTAACTGCCAGTTGTTATTTGTTTACCAGTATTATATGGCTAAAAATTAAGTTTCACAATAATGGTATCTATCCAGGCTGAGATTTTTACTGTCCTTCAAAGCTGTTGTCACACAGGTGATAACCCAGAGAGGATGGCACCTGCTCCGTCCTTCTTACACCCACAGTGCTGCTTGCAGATGTGCTGTGCACTGCTACACTTTTTAAATTGTTTTAGTCTGAAATGGAATTGAGAAAATTTGTGGGGGCAGATACAGCATTTTAAGGCTCAGATCTGGAAACCAGTAGTAATCAGCCTTTTCAGGTCACAAGAAGAATGTGTTTCACTGAGGGTACATGGGAATGAAGTGGTGTGGAGAAGAAATCCTAGGGAAGAAGCATCAGTTCTTAAGTTATTTTTGGAGAAATATTTCCTGACCAGTGTGGAAAGTTTTGCTTTTCTAAAGGCTTCATAAATAAGTGAAAAAAGTCAATTGTCCTACTTGTACCATAAAACAAATATGCAGCTTTCTCTCTCTCTCTCTCTGTGTGTGTGTGTGTGTGGCCAGGTTACACTACTATGAAATTTTAGTTTATTTTTCTTCCCATCAAAATCAGTGGGATAAGTGGAAGAGGGGATAGTGTTTGGTGTAAAGATTGAAAGGTATCATATAAGAGTGCTCTGAATTTAGCACTGTAAGAGACACTGAACCAAGTCATTGCTGGGTTTTGGATTGTCCTCCTGAGTGGTTAACAGTAATGCCAAAACCAAGCGTTTAAAGTGCTTTTAGCAGTAGAAAGGACATAATGTGGAAAAAGGCAGTGGAGTATCAAAATGATGACTTCAATTTAAAAATGAACATGATACCTATGAAAGCGATATGGAAGTGGAAAGCTGTTACTTTGGAAAGATCAATACAAAAACATTCAATAGAAGCTGACAACAGAAGTGAAAGCTCTTTGCTAGAATAAGATAAATATAAAACAGAGGCCAATAAAATCTGACCCATAAGTGAAAGATGGCTGAATGTATATGATTTATATGTAAACAAATGCAATGCAAACTAATAAAAAAAATTAAAAATAGGGGGTTCTTGTAAGAATAAAATTATTATGGGAATATGTACAATAAGTAAAACAGAAATCATTGCATTGGAAAGATTAGGACATGTGATAATGTAAATAAGAATAATGCTATCTTAGTGTACTTGTTTCTTTTATTATTATGTTTCCTATTTGTTTAAGTTACTGAAATTAAAATATGCTGTTATTTGGTCACCTTCTGGCAATTTTTTAGTTATTTTTTCTTTCTTTAATAGCTTTTGTAAATTATTGCAAGTCACAGGACGGTTCTGAGGAAATGAAGAAAGTATTTTGGTGTAGACTTCTAAAGAATATTTTATGCATCCTTGGACGGGAAGCATCCAAATTCATATTCTCCACATTGTCTCTTTTCAGTGGCTTATATTTTATTTTTTGTGGGATTATTGCAAAAAGTCACATCTGCTGTGTTCAAGAAATTCTAGGCTAAACTTCAAGCCAAGATATGTTTTGAAGGTCTGCAAAGATGAAGGCACAGCTTGAGAATTTAAAATCTGTCTCAGACAGTTCTTTCAGTAGTGTTGTTTATAAATAATTGAATCCTTTGTTTTGCAAAAATGCGCTGTTTGATAGCACTAACTAGAGAGTGGGAAACACAAGAGAAAGCTTTCTGGGCCTTTTGTTTCAGTAGAGTTGAAGAAAATGAAGATATTCCATGTTATTAAAGTCACAAGACAATATTGACTAAAATGAATTTCTGCCTTTCTTCCACCAACCTATCTGCTGCTCCAGAGTCTTTTGTAAGGATGCTCTAGAAATTTCCTTTTAGAAAATACAGCATCACTCTCTGTGCTTGGAGAGGGGTTGTTGTCTGGGGTTTTTGGAGCAATAACTGTAATGACACTGTTTCAGGAGATGTGTGCCAGTTCTTTATGGCACTGATAAGTAATTTATTCACTATTCGTGTTTCAAGCTCACTTCTCTGAAAGTTGCCTTGATTTCTTAACACTAGTATTGACTACTGAAAAATAATTCAAATAGCACCAATATGTGAAGATATAGATATAGGAAAGGAAAAAAAGTAATACAGCAAACTCCATTGAACTCTCAATAAGGGATTGATTGTCACTGAGCTAAATTCACCTTTTATCTCTGAAGATCAAAATTGTGATAGTGCTGAGATTTCTTTGCTACTTGCTCAGATAAGTTATTTGATTCATGTTCTCTCATGAATGATCCATTAGCATTTTTCATGCATTGTGGTAGTTAAACTTTCAAAAGACAGAAATATTGCTTGAGTGTTTCAGAGCCGGGGGTCATCTTGAAGTCACTAAGCTGAAAGATGAGGCAGATGAGCATTGTCATGCCCCATCCCTGGAAGTGTCCAAGGCCAGGTTCGATGGGGCTTTGAGCAACCTGTTCTAGTGAAAGGTGTCCCTGCCCATGGCAGGGGGCTGGAACCAGATTGTCTTCAGGGTCCCCATCCGACCCAAACCATTCCATGATTATGTAGCAGTCTAAAGAAGAGCAAACCAGAGTTCCTGCATTAGAGTTTTGTCCTGTTTTTCTATTAAATATACTCTGAAGACCTAACAAATAATAATTAAAATGTTAGCAATGCTGATATAGTGGCTGACAATGCTGGTATTCAATTTTGCTGCTCACATTGGAAGGAAAACTCTCCCACCTAGCATCCCAATATGCATTAATATCAAGGAGACTACTCACATCACTAAATCTGTATTTTTGTGTTGCTGATACTCTGCTAATTCAGGTTTTACTAGAAGATCCCACTGAAGAATGCATTATTTGTGACATTTAGGGTAATACAATGCTGATTAAGTCAGCAAATATAGTCACTGGATGAAACAGTGAATTATGTCCTGATTGCAAACCCAGAAAATTCTAGAAAATTAAACAGTAAGCCTATTTTTTTGCATTTTTTCAGACACAACAAGCAAACATTCCAGTTGTTTGTTTTGGGCTTTTTAAATTTTGTTTTTAAATTATTATTATTCTTTTCATTTTATTTAATCCTTAGCACAGTCTTGCTAGATGCAAACACTGAACGCTCTAGGCAGATGAAGCAAGATCATGAGCAAAATATAAATTGCTGGAATGGCTTATGAAAGCCTAGAGTAGGGCTGAATGCAACCTGAGGCAAAATTAAATAGCTGTTTATCTCAGCTTCTTCCCACTCCAGTGTGAGAACTATATTTTTACTCTCGTCCATAGATTGAACTGATTACTCACTGCTTTTGCAAACATATGTGAAATGTATATGTACACATATATAACCATGTATTTACAAAATTATGTAACATCTAATCCAGAAGATATTGAATATTTAAAATTTATTTAGCTGCAAATCATGTATATATGCTTTTAAAATAATTTTTATATGTCTTTTCTTGATTGATGATGGAAAATAGTACAAAACACATAGTTTTTTAAAGATTTTTTTTGTGCACCTCTGCAAGTAGCTCAGTTTCAGTTGATTGGATGGAGTTACTGTCTTATTTCCCATTTCCTTTCAGAATAATCAGAGCTAATTGTTTAGGTAATGTCAGGAGACACTTTCTTGTTGTCTCACAAACATTATTCTTGACGTACTGTCTCAAAATACGGCATTTTTTCCTTCCAATTATAGATCTCCCAAATAAATTCTTTTCACTTTTTGGTATATCCTACATACCTGCACAGAACACACCTTTTCAGCTAATTTTTCATTAATGTCTCTTCATTTCTGCATCAGGTTCATTCTGCAACACTTTTTCTTCCATTTCTAGTCAGTAAAGTTTCCTTCAGTTTTCAAAACTAGTCTTTATTTGATCTGTCACAGAAAACAGGGAAAGAGAGGTCAGAGGCAGAGGGATGTTGAGTAGTTGTTTTTGCTTTTCCAAAACCGGGAGGACAGTAGGGAATTGAAGGGTAGGGCAGAACTCTCCAATAACTTCTGTTTTGCTACTGATAGAGTTCTTCCCTCCATCCCCTGCTCATATTTGTCTAAATATATTGGGTCTCAATTATCATTTTAAAATTTTCAAGACATGAAAGATTTCTACTTATTTGATTAGATCATACTTAACAAAATGGAATCATAATACATTAATAATGAAGTAATTAATTGTGACAAATTGCATAGCTGCAGCATTTTTCTACTCCATTCCCTTGCCTTAGGGGTTATACTCTTCTCAGCCGATGATGGATAGCTTGTCTGCTTTTCTGGTTTGTTGTATGTTGTCACAAAGTGAGAACCGGATGCCTTTGACAGTATCTTATGCTTTGCTGTGGCATAAGCTGTCAAGAAGGGAGACAAGGGATAGATACCCGATGATTACTCACTAGGTCATGCACCTGAAATCTCATTTTGTGAGAAAAATTGTCTTTGGCTATGAAAATAATTGTCTTTGCTTAGTCCTACAGTGTTTCTTTAAATGTTGTCCATGAAGTAAATTTGTAGGAGCTTGTTATCCAGAACATTTCTATCTTGCCTGTTTTTTGTCTCTCTCTTGTACATAACTGAAGGCATAAAACAACCTTTTGTTTGTTTCTGCAAAAATATGTATGTCTTATTTTAATAAAAAGAAATATTTTTGCCATTTAATTTTTTTTTTCTCTTGAATTCAAAAGAAATTGTTTGGTTTTTTGGTTTTTTTTTTTTTTTTTTGTTGTGTTTTTTTTTTTTTTTTACATTTTGCCGCTGATAGGAAGCCTGAAGATCTTAAATGAAAAACTACATAGGTTGACATCATAAAGTGAGTTTTGTTTGACAGCTCTACAGGCATCAGTTGTTGCTCCATTTTTTGGATTGAGGCTGTGAAAAAAATGCACAAAGTAATTTTTTTACATATGACGTGAGTTTACAACTGCAGCATGCTAGCCAGATGTTGATTCATAAACAATATGGAACTATCTATGTCATAAAGCTGCTCTTGTGCCACAGAGCTAGATTATGTCAAGAAATCATTCAAAAGACTTTTAAGACATTAAAGAGCTTTACATTTCAATACTGAATCTGATGCTGACGTTGAGAATAAATAAACTGTTCCTGTTCTATAGCTGAGGAAGGTGTTCAGTAAGATTGTGATGCACCAAAGATTTTCCTGAAAGTCAGCATTAGAATCAAAGTTAAAAGCACGTACATCAAATTGATTTAGCACCAGTGCCCTCAGTATTGGTACATCAGTTTCCATAAACCAGGGGCCCAGCTCTGGTTTCTTTTCCACTGGTGATGTCTCCTTTTCTGAGCCACTGCTATATGCATAAAACATTTAGAAGAACTTAGTAAATTAAATTTTAACTATTATGTAGAGTGGTTTTGGACACTGAAAGTACCTTAATTTTACTTTTGGGCTGCAAGTTATAATGATGAAACAAATACTTATAAAAATCAGCCTCGTTTCCATATTATATACTGGAATAACATAACAGTGGCTTTAGTGAAAATATGTCCACTTGCTACAGGTGGGAAGCTGGCCATTAGTCTACAGAATATTTGTATCAAGGAAGCTGTTTGTTTTCAGATAAGAAGTTCATTGTTAAATGTGTTACAATTTCTTTGTATGTCTGTAAAAATATGTGTTTTGTTTGTTTTTTATTATGTTCAGGCCCGTCTTGTTAAATAAGTTGAGTGTCCTCTCCTTGCAGTTATACTAGAAAATATTGCTATGTTCCAAATACATCTGCTGCTACAGATAAATTAATATTGTGAGGTGACAGTGTGCTTGAGACACAATGACACTCTTGAGTATGAAATTAAGTGTTGCCAGTTGACTGTGAACTTCTTTGCCACCGGAGAGCAGGTTGCTCTCACTCTCAGCTGCCTGATTTATCTGGCCATTACTGCTTCATGAGAGCTGGAGCTGTCTACGTTAGGACTGTAGTTCAGGTCAGAAACGCCCTTTGGAATAAAACAGTTGGGCCCAAGTTACTGCAGCTGACATTGCTGAGCCATCTCCAAGAGTGGCAGCTGGATTTCCCTCCGATGCAGCCTGACCAAAAGGTGCACTCTCACAGTGCCCCTGGCCCACGTCTGCTGTTAGTGGGCATTCAGGCTACAGCACAGATCAGATGTAGCAGAAAATAAAATCTCCAAATCCTGTATATGAATATCGCAATCCCAGTAGCAACTTTTTCAATATACATACCTGATTCCTTTGCCCTGCACTTCTGGCTGATACAGGTGAAGCCACTGAAACCAGTATGCTGTTAGAAAAACAAAGTAATGAGTTTCTTACAAGAAGCTTTCTGTTGCTTCATTGGTTCTTTCGGTTGCTGTTTTTGTTTGTTTGTTTTTTTCTGAAAGTTATATGAAAAAGAAAAAAAATAAACAACATTGGGTCTTTCCTTTTCATTTTTTGAAACAATTACTGCAATGGGTTATTAGCAGATTGGGCAATTATTTCCCTGGAGTACATCCTGAATTGATGCATCTGAATTGATGCAGAGCACAGTGAGATTTAGCGGATGCTGAGCTGCTGGCAATCAGTTTTGCTTCTTTCATTTATCAAATACAGAAGTTATATATGTGTAGAAATGCCTGTAAGAATGAGGCTGAAGTTTTGTTTATTTCACTATGTGATATGACTCCTCCACTTTATTTTAAATCCAGATTCATACTTTTATATCCTCCTCCTTATCCTGGGAAATATGGCACGCTGTATCCTTACTCCCTGACTTCAGCTGAAAATTGCTGCTTAAAATACTGTGTGACTTCAGGGTTTTGTATAATATATTTTTAACTAATTTGTTTCCATGTGCATTTTTTCACTTCATAGAAATTGCTCCAGCTGTGTCTGTGTTTCCTTAATACATTTTTCTCTCCCTAGTTTTGGAAACAATCCATATAGAAGCCTTTAGAAACTTCAAACTCAGCAGCTTCTTTCATTTTAAGAGCTCTGTTTATGCAGTATTTACACATTCAGGAAGGATTATGAGTGTTAGTTAAATATGGGAGGCTAAAGCAACTAAAATGCAGTACACTTTAGGCCATTAGGGTAGGTATTTATAAGAAGATAAAATTTCTTGTTAAACAGTAAAGTAGGTGTAAGATAAGATGTCTTTCTTCATCCCATTCCAGTTTTCTGCAACTTTATTGCCTTGTCCTGTGGTTTTATATTCACAAAGTAAATTAAAAACAAGGAGACCTTCAGCAAGCACATGATTGCAAAAATTTATTTTCGTCTGGACATTGTAGAACAAAGAACTGCTATACTGAGTGATTAAAGTAGCGAATAGCGAAAATTCAGATTAATATATACCCATGAGAGTACCCATGACATGGAAGCAGACAAAAACGACTACAAAGAAGCTTAATTTTACTATGTTTTCAAAGAACCTTTTGAGATTTTTATTATTTCAAAGGCATTTGGATCCTTATGAAGTGGTTTATAAGGATTTTTTTTTTTTTTTTGCATTTGCTTAAAACGTCTAAAGCAATAAGCCCAACTCCTAATATTGTCATCCGATTATTGCATCAGACTGCCAAAATACTGTGTACAGAGTGGCTGAACACCGAAGAGTTACAGTGTTCTGAAGATGAAGCATGAAATCAGTTCCCTGGGAAGTAAAATTTTTATCATTAACTTCAGGGAGGCCAGGATTCAGTCCAAGAATGGAACACAGCTTGGCATGTCAGAAGAATGGACTGGGACTGGGAGTCTGTGTATCCTTCCTCATAGAGTAAATGCTGTAGATGAAATAAAATTAGTGTGTTTTTCCTCTTGTAAAGTAACAGGGTAAGCCTTTATAACAAGAAATAGAAGTGAGAAACTTTCAGAGTGAGGAACACCTCTGTTTGTACAGGCAGCAAGCCTTCAACTTTCTGGTACTTTATAGCCCCATGATCTTTAAGAGAGAGGAATTTTATTCATATTCCCTCTATGTAATCTGGAGAACAACACCAAACCACACATTTAACAGTCAGAGTACAATACCTATGATGATGCTAGGGCCAAGAATAACAATTTCTATTCTGTTTTTCTGTTCTGAGAATGCATGATGCAGTTGCACATGGTACAGATTTTCCTCTGTTGGAGAGGGGGACTTTTCCTTGGGTAGTTGAATTTCAGAAAATATCAGTCCACCTCCTCTTTGAACCAAGCTTTGGCCAACAAGAAGAAGAAGAAGAGCAACAAAAAAGAATGTTTGTGGAAATTTCATTATTTTTAATTTGTAAGGCTCATCCATGAGCTGGTTGGAATATTGATGAGGAGCAGGAGCTGTCACATCTGTACCAGCTCAGGTGATAAAACAGACCTTGTCTCATCATCATTTTTCTCACGTTTCCTGCTTGTGCGCTGTATTCCCCTCACACTTGGTGTGTCTTAGATTTCTGTTGCCAGAGATATATTTAAATAAAATAAACCAGCCTGCTATTCCTTAATATTTCATCTATATGGGGATTAGATTAGAATCCATTAACCAAATCCTCTGTATTACTTTAATATTTCTTAAAATATGTGTTCTCCATATATTACATATATAAGAAAATAAATTTTACAATAAAGTATTAATAATTAATTTGAATATTTTATATTATATAAAATATAAATATGTATGTACTCTATTTAGAAATATATATGAAGTCAATATAAATATCCATAGTTTATTTGCAAGCATTTAATGTTCATTAATTAAAGATGAATAAGTGGTTTTACATCCAATTATTGCTCTGCCATTAACTCTGTATAAAATACATTTTTGTGGTTACTAAATTTAAGCTTCTAAATTGACATTTTCTTTATTTGTAACAAAGGGTGACATATCAGAGTAGGGCAGCTTTTTGCTTGACAAATCCAATTCTTAATCTAGCTAGCCCATGTCATTCCTTTGTTAAACTGATCAAGCTTGATCTTAAAAGATCTGGGCTGCTTGCTGGTATCTCCTAGCAAAAGACCATTCTAGGACCTTCTGCTCTAAAAGAGACCTTCTAATTGCCTGTTCTAATTTATTCTTAAGTACTTTCTACCTATTTGTTATTGTGCCAGTGCCATCCTTACTCTTGCATCCCATTTTTGAAGGTGGGCTTGCTTTCTGACTCATTTTTTGGGTTGCATTACTGAACCTCTGTCTACTTTCAGGAGGCAGATTTTCTGTTCTTCCCAGTCCATCTAAGCGCCCATTTTCAGCATTTTGTCCACTTGCAGTTCATCTCCTTGTCATGATGGACTAAACAAACCTATAGAATCCCAAACAATATGATGAGTGATCTTTATTTAATTGCACTAACACATCTTTATTTTTACTGGAGATACGTGTGCTTTCCAATTTGCCATGGTGGGGAGAGGATAGAAGGAAGTGTTGATGGACATTATGTATGTTGTAAGAATAACTGCAAGAACTTTAAGAGGTGATCTACATAAAACCAACAGGGGATAGCATCCAGCTCTGAATTAGCTGTTTTTAGACTACAATTAAAACAAAATGTGATGAAAAACAGCAAAATGGTTAAAAAAAAGCAGAAAGCATAAGGTAAGAAATAGAGCATTTTTGCATGAATTGGTCTGTTCTAGCCCTTCTCCTTTTCACTTAACCCAGCTACTGCTTGGGATTTACTGATCTTTTAAGGTGCTCTCGTGATTAAAAAGTTATTGAAGTGGCGATACTCTGGCAGAATGAAGACAGAGTTTAATAAGTTATTCCAGAACAGCATTTCCAGACAGTCTTTTGATTGCTTTTATTTGGTTTTGTTAACACCTAATTAATTTTTTTAGAGAGAGAAGTCTTCATTAAAGCTCAAGCATATCTGTATAGTTAATTTGAATGTCACTATGATATCCTTTGAAATGCTAACAAAAAATTAGAGCAAAGTGAAGGAAGAGCAGAGTTAATACATGAAATATGTGGGTGGTTTTTGATATTTAATCCCTTATATTTCCATAAAAACACAACATACTCATCTCTTTGGATTTTTTCTTGGGGTTTTTTTGGGAGTTTTTTGGGGTTTGGGGTTTTTTTTAAGGAAGGAATTATTTCTAAATAGAGGTCCTACTTTGAAGTAACCTGTAAAACTAATAGTGAATAATATAATTAGTATTTTTATAATAATAAAAATAAAGAATCAGCAGGTTCTTAGACTGTGCATATCAGTACAAAATCTGAAAAGTCCTCTAGAACCACTCTAATGAGCAGTGTTTTTCATACTTTTTGTCTTCTTGCCATCTTCCCAGAAAATAACCTTCAGTACTGTATGGTTTCCATCGGGTATTATTCCGTTCTGGAATACATCCTGGTATGTTTTGAGGTAAGAGGAAGCAAGGCAGCAACATGTAAGATACACAAATGCTGTTGTCAACAATGGGTTGCAGTTCACAATATGATTGTCTTTTGTGTTTTGTAGAGATAAACAACTTGTTGAATAATTATGAGTGTATACTAAAGAGTCTGTGACTCTGCATTGTATTAACTCTTTTTTTGTTGAGTTATAAGCTTAGCTCCCTTTCCTGTTCTTGACATTTTTATTCTCATTTCCTTCTCCTGGGCGTTAGTTATTTTAATGAGATTTTACTGTGCTTGTCTGGCTATCAGCATGTGGCAGCTAAGCCAGGCAGCAGACAACATATAGCATTAATTTACTTGATTTGAAGCAGACACAACATTATTCTAGACTTCAGTGACTTCTTCATGAAATTATTTATAGAAGTGTCTGGGACATAATGTCAAATATCTAATGAGGAGTGGAGAAGTTGTTCATTTAAGGAAAAAAAGTACATGACATTTTATCACTTATACCTTTAATTGAGAGTGTGATATGTCTACTCGATAGAAATTGAAATTATTTGATTCAATAATTGCTCCATATGCTAAAAATTGTATTTTAGTACTTTGGCTTTATTCATCACTAAATACATGTTACCCAAACAGCTCTGATCATCCACTAATTTTAAATTATGATATGTAAGGAAATGGAAATGCTTCTTTCAAAACAAGATTTCGTAACAAGTATGAAGATATGTAACATGTACAAGATCCAGCAGAGCATCACATAAAGTAATGACCTATCCAATTGGAAATGTCACTGTATAATAACTGTTGTTTGTTAAATTCAAAGACCTATTTTTGCTTTTCCCCCCTTGCTTTGAGTGAAAAAGATACATTGCCTTGGCATTTGCCTTGTTTTGGTAAGAGTTAAGAGTCTAAAAGAGAGGGTGGATAAAATACTACCCAGTTCCCTTATCTCTCAAAATTTTCCTATTGCTCTCCTTTAACTGTTTTCTAACCAGCTGTAAAGTTTCTTTGGATGACTGTTTTGAGTTGGACACTTTCCTATGGTTTTCTATGGAAAGCATAAATATCTATATTCAGGTTTCCAGTGCCACTCAAAGGACCAGCTACCTTGGAGAAAACCTTCACTTTGAAGCCACTAGAATCTTTCCTTTGCTTTGGCTGTTTTGCTATTGCAAGACAGAAGAAGCTGGCTTATAACACACATCTAAATTCGAAGGGTTGAAGTTCAAGTTACTACTAGAACAGTTCTTCAGATTATTATATTTGGGAGTTATGTAGAAAATGCATGTGTGTATATGTATATACTAATACAGACAGACATATGGATAAGCCAGTGCAAAAATCTAATTTAAAAGTACCTTAAAATAAAATGTCCGTTCCTTCCTAGTCCCATGTAAGAGAAGACAGGAGTGCAACTTTCCAGTGACAGTGGAGAGTGAATAAAATTCTGTGTAATTTAACATAAACATGAAGGAATGTAATCTTTAAAAAAAATACTGAAATGCACAAGTCATAAAGAAAACTGGTTTATGCCTTCAGTAGATTTTCTCTATTATCTGATGAGCATGGCTACAGATGGAAGTGTCTGTGTCTGCACACATATATGCAAAAATGTGCACTTGAAAAAGTATTGTCCCTCTGTGCCCACTTTTAAATACCATAATATTTGATATTGAAAATATATATTTAAATCATGACAATTACTACTCAGTTTTATCTTTAAAGAAATCAAAGGAACAACTTCATTAAGCAGGATATGGAAGAGTAATACATTCCAGACATTAAAAGAAGATTAATGAACTGCTAAGGAGCTCCCTTCTGTTCTCCCCAGTGTCTGTGTAGCTGCCACATCAGGGAACAGCAGCTCACATATTTTCAGATATCGGAAATAGCTCCCAGGCATTTCAAATAAAGTTGTTCTCTGTCTTCTATGCAGGCCAGAGTCTCTACATAGAATAAATCATCAGAAACATATTCCAGTTCTTTTAAAGAGAACACAGCAGTGCTCCCTACTTTTTATTGATTGCATTTGCAGGGGAAAATTGAATCCATTCCTTGTCAAGGCCCCTAAACCTCATATCATAAAGAAAAGGAAAAAATGAAAAGATGGATGGAGTTCAGTGGAACTAGCCAGAAAAAATCATGTTTCATATTGTGTGATGATGAATTTTATTTTTTCATCTTGCTTCTATCATGTGAAAGGTAGCAGCTGAAGTACTCTGAAGTAGCAATCTTCAAAGACTTCTTTTAGTAGAATTGAAAATAAGCTTATTGGAGAGTGTTCTCCAATTAGAGTTTCTGCCAATTATCAGTCAAAAGTGCTTTCCTGTATGTAAGTTAACTCAAAAGAAAGACAAGTAGATATTCAGAAGTGTGACTGTAACACCTCTAAACATTTTATTTTAGTAAAATGCATTTCTTTTTTAAACAGAAAATAAATTTTCACTATGTAAATGAGGTTAATATAAACTATCTCTCCAATTAGGGTATTCTGACAGGCGCTATGTCTCTACTATGAGCTAGTGAAAGTACTACTGCTTTGATTCTTATGTGCCAATTGAGAATCAGGATATTTTATAAGGAACCATTTGAAGATTAGCTTTTTGCTGTTTAAGACTTGGTCTGCTTGCTTTTCTTTGGAAAGTTTCTAATACGTGGTTGTAGGCTTTAAATCAGAACTCAGAGGTAGTGAAGTTCCCTATCACCAGTGATGTTGCATTCCAAAAAAAGAAAGGGGAAAAAAAAAAAAAAGAGGATTTGATTTACAGCTTTACTTTTTAAAGTGCAAGGTTTATGCTCTAGCAGAAAGAAAATATG
Source organism: Corvus hawaiiensis (assembly GCF_020740725.1). Classification (NCBI taxonomy): domain Eukaryota; kingdom Metazoa; phylum Chordata; class Aves; order Passeriformes; family Corvidae; genus Corvus; species Corvus hawaiiensis. The sequence continues at coordinate 70,160,772 of NC_063216.1, read as the reverse complement.
AATAGAAGTTTTGGAAAAACACTTAGTAAAATAAATTATTCAAACTAAAATTCCCAGCACCGTTTTCCTCATTTACTGATTAGTGGATTAGTTAACACAGATGTGGGTGCATTCTGTATCCAGTATACTTTTAGATAGAATGAAAAAACCCAACCGACTAACCAAACAAAAAAAACCCCAAAAAACCTGAATGAACAGATCTAGTTTGAATTACAAATAGCAAACTGCTCCAGGAATGATTGTTTTAATGATCATACAATCACTTATTTGCATATCAGTCCCACCAAGTAAACTGTGTCTCTGTTCCAAACACAATTTTTTTGTCATAATGAGAAAGTGAATTAAGAGGAAGGTGATATATGTTGAACCTGTCATGTGTGCTGTTACAGTTTAATACTGAAATGAGACTCGGGCACTTACCTGGGAATTTCTGGGGCACAGGAATATCTGTTTTTCAGTGCCTGAGAACAGATATATTACAAACTGTTAGTAGCCTTTTCCCAGATTTATTTGTTTCCATCTGTTAAGATGTCCTGTTCTTGTTGCTTTTCTTGAATTCCATATTATTTATTTTTTAAATTCTGGCTTCATATCTTGGGCTATTTGACGGTCTTGGATTTTCCCTTTGCTGCAAATTCTTGGATTTTTTAAGCTGTTGTATTTGTCTTTGGGAGAAAGTTATAGAGGAAGAGGAGGAAGGGGAAAGTGGGACTTAAATAATATCATAAAACTCTTAGATCTGACTGTAAATCATCGCTTTCCTAGAAATATTACAAACAAGATCTAGTAATCCTTCTCTCTTACTTTATAGCCTAATCTCAACAAGTCTAATAAAGTGCTAAAATTATCAGTTCCAGTGTATGGATTTGGCACTTCAGTATTTAGTTATTTTGTTATTTTTAGACTGTCTCCTTTTTTTGTATGTGTGTATTTAAGATATATATTTACATATATGACTGTGTATGTGCAGAGGTGTATGTATACATATGTAACTCTTTGCAACACATTTTTTGGGTGATACTACAATCACAGAATCATAAAATATGCTAAATGGTGATGCCTTGAAGTGGCTACCTAAGAATGTAGAAGGGACCCATCAAGATAATTAAGTCCAGCTCCTTGCCCTGCACTGGACACCTCAGTCACACCATGTGCCTTTAGAGCATTGTCCAGATCCTTCTTGAACTCTGTCAGGCTTGGTGCTGTGATCACGTCCCTGGGGAGCCTGTTCCAGTGCTCAGCCACCCTCTCGTTGAAGAACCTTTCCCTAAACCTTCCCTGACACAGCTCCTTGCTTTTTTCTCGAGTCCTGTCACTGGCCACGAGAGTGAAGAGATTGGTACCAGCCCCTCTGAACTGGAAAGAGTAACATGAAACAAAATCAAGCCGAAAATGTCTTGTCTACCTAAGTGACAGAGCTTCTAATGACTTTATGGAGCCACTTCTGGAAGCAAGATCTGATACAAAGTCAAGATTAGAAAGTTCGTACACAATGCTTAATTGCACAGCAGGTCTAACAGGATCTAAAAGACATAATTGAACAGTAACCATTTTAAAATTATAATTAACATTTTATGGTATCTCAGGGAAATGTTCTTCTTTAAGTAAACATATATTTATTTGTAATTATCTACTTTACAGAGGGAGAGGTATACAATATGAGCGTATGGCTTACAGGAAATCTCAAGAGTTGGAAATTTAATTTGATATTTCTTCAAAAAGCTATCTCTTGAGAGTGTAATATCTTAAAACTACTCTGAAAAAAACAGATAAACCTTTCTGCAAAATACATGGTGTAGCAATTTTCTCCTTAACCTTTAAAAACAAGCCTATAAAATTTAATGTTGTGATCTCATTTCTCTAGTACCTTTTAAAAGCCTCACTTTGGAAATGGGCTGTAAACTGTTAACTTTCAATCCATTCTTAGTTTTATCTTTTTTTTTTCATTGTAGCAGGGCTAGGATGTGGACTTACATACCAAATTTTGCACTGTAATGCCACTCAGGTCCCTTAAATGTGAACTGATTTTATTTCAGCTTGACTTGCCCATTTGCAAGACAAAGTGAATTTTCTTTCCTGTGTACAATGCCATAATGTAAGAAGGATGTCTATGCCAGTGGCAATGTTCATTGGATTTATAACTACATCTTTAGCTCTTTGCAAAAGTTTTTTTTCCCTCTAGTTCCCTTTCCACTCTTGACTTGCTGATCTAGGTGCTTCAATTTAAGAAACATTGCTTACAATCCATTAGGAAACACAAAAGAAAGAATTAGTGACTAAACCATCAAAAAGCCTTTGCTTTTCATAATTACCTGTGCATTTGAAATTGCCTAAAATTAATATGACTGGGGGGGGCAAAGGAGGAGAATGGGAGAGAATTAATGGAATATTTACAACTGACTGAGGTGAAAAGCATGATTTATCATAAGCTATATCCTAAGGTGTTTTGTATCATAATAAAATTTCATTGATTACTGACTCCAGTCCATTGACTCTTTAGTGTAGCAGTCTTGGGGTGGCTTTATGATGTGTATCCCATATTGCTGCCCTATGCCCAGAAATTAATTTTTGTGCCTTTCTATGCCTCTAAACTGAGCCTCAGAGGGGGGAGGAAAAACTGAGCAAAACTTCTTCAAAGCAGTTTGCAGCTTGTTCAAGGTCACACAGAGATAGGAACTTTTCTTTCCAGCTGTGAGACGGGAGCGAGGAAGTGCCCGGCTTGCGGCTGCCCGGTCAGCTTTTGGCCAGTTGTTCAGCTTCTTTTTCTCTGGAGAGAGACTGAGAGTTCAACTTTTTTTCCTTCCCTGGAATTTCTGATTTTCTCCCTTTTCTACTGGACTGCTCCAACCTCAGAGCACATCAGGAGGACTTTCCACGGGGCACAGAGGGCTGGGCCCTGGGCCAAGCCCCAGCTCCAAGGAGACCAAAGGGAGGACTCTAACACTTTCCCAGTTTTTTTCTCCACAGTGAGAGATTTTATTACTTAGCATTATTTTCCTTTTCCTGTGTGTTTGTTAAATAAATAGTTTTTATCTCCTTCACTTTCCTTCAAGGAGAATTTATTTTTCCCAAACCTGGTGGGGGAGGGATGGTTGTGATCTGCCTTCTCTCAGAGGATATATTTCTAAATCTGGCCAAACTGGAACATGTTCATCATTTAATGTTCAATTTTAAAGTTTCTCAATATATCTATTTCTCAAAAAGTTGCAGAACATGTTAAAATAATCCATATTTGTTTCATTATACAAACTATTTGATTGATTAAAACAAGTATTGGTGGAGGACAACTTCATGAATGTAGGTTTCTGTGTAACTGGCAACATAGTGTTTAGCTGAAATGTGAATTTTCTTGTATTTTAAGTCAGTTGTGGAGATGACCTAACTCATAAATGTTAACATTCACTTTGCTGTCCTTACTCTAAGAGCTCACATCTATGAACTTTAAGATCTGTTTAGTGTGTGATAATGAGCACTGCTGTTCATGCAGCCCCACCTTAACACTAGAAATAGCTCATCAATGTCTTTTTGCCATATAATCCGTTCTGAAAGGGACACCTTTGTTATGTTTATATTATACCTAATTTTGTTGATGTCATTCTAGTTGTTCTTAATGCAGTATGTTGTGATTAGTAAGCATCAACTTTATATGTTTGCATATATTTTTCTATAAACAATCCTTTCTATGATTGGGAAGTGCAATTAGAGTGACATCTCAGAAACGAAGTATTTATAGAAGATATTGTCTGTGCAAATACCCCAAGAGTCATGGCATGCAAATAATGCAACCGGAAGAAAAGAGCGTGAGGAATTTAAAGAAAATGCCCAAGGAAAAGAAGTGCGTTCCTTAAAATTTAATTTCTGGATTAGTTAAATTAAATCTTATCGCTTTCTCAATATTCCCGTTTGCTTTTTGTAGCCATTGCTTCCCACGTTAGAATGTGACTTTCTAATAGTAAATTTGTTTTATCTCTGACAGCAACGATAGTGTTAAATGAACTCAACTGGACTGCAGCGCTGGATGATGTGTTCAAGCGGAACAGAGAAGAGGACCCCACTTTATTATGGCAGGTCTTTGGTAGTGCCACTGGGCTCGCAAGGTATTATCCAGGTAACTGAACTGTCCTAGACAACTGTCCTATGCCATATATTGCATTAAAAATATTCTGAATGATCTACAAGCAGTAAAATTTAACTAAAAATTGGTTTTTTACAATAGGTCCAGTTTCTTTACATCAGAATTAACTCAAGGACTGTGAAATTATTCTGGTGTAAAGCTAGTATGAGGGGGAAGGAACTGGGAATGAAATATGTAACTAGTATTTTTTTCAGTAAGAGGAACAGAAAGTTATGTCCTTTGAAAAGCTGAAAATTTAATTTTATTCTTTCTATTGTTTTCTGTATCTTGTGTAATTAATCACTTGAATATTTGCAAGTGAGATTTTGTCTAGTTTTTAAGATAGTGACCTGGGAAGTAGACACATGTTTAACGTCAGTGAAAATACAAGTGCACCATGCTATGTTCATGTCCCTCAGAATCCACAACCTCTGACAGGTACATCTTTGCTATTAGAGCTAAGGTCTATACAACTTGATTACTTCAACCAGCATCTGTTCCACCAGTTGAAGAATCCCATCACTTGATGACACTAATTAATTTAAATAGATGTATATTTTACTGCATTTACATCATGAGTAGTCTGAATTTGATTTTTGTTGTTTGCTATCTAATGGAAAGCCTTGTTTTAAGGCAAGGCCTGTGCTGCTGCTGCTGCTGCTAAGTGATGCTTTTATCAATGAATGAATAATGTGTCCACTACACACAAGACAAGTGTGAAGCATGTTGACTCATGCCTACAACTGCCTAAGGAGGAATTTTGAGAACCTTTCTCTTCTGTTTAAACAAGATTGCTTGTGTTTCTGAGGGTGAAGGGGATTATTCTAAAGCTGTTACTGTATCATTAGCACAACTGCTAGCATAGGCAGAGAAACTGCCTCAGGCTAGTTTACAGGAAGAATATATCATAGCACTTGAATCCTGCTTATTTTGTCATGCTGGATGATCATGAAATAAATACTGGGAGATGTTGCAGAAAAAAGATAATATTGAAAATGCTAATTTAATATTTCTTTTGTTTTCCAAATCTTTCAATTCTTTGGGGATCTATCATCATGTGTGGGATCACCATTTGTCACAGCTTACTATGTAATGTTTTTCAAGTACTGAAAAAGAAGTGTTTCTTAAATGTATCTCTCTGCCAATCTATAGGAAATAATATTTCACTTGAAAATTATTCCCATCTATTGAAAAATATATTCTTATATACAGCTAACCTGTCTACTCCAGTTGTTCACCAACACAAGAGCCTCAAAATCTCGATGTATTCTTGCTTAGAACACCTGTAAAATGGGAGAAGCTTGTTTTCTTTGTTTTGCAGGTGCAGATGTTACTTGTATATACTTCATCTAAACACAAATTTAGTATAAAACCCAGATATTCACACCTGCTATTTATTGCATAGCTAAATATTTAACAACTGTCCAATCCTGTCAGAACACAACATCATAAATTCCTGAGTAATTCCCCAATTCTGAAATTCTGCACACGCATATACAGTATAGAGCAGTCTGATACTCTCTAAGTTCTATGTGTTGTTTTGTGCATCTGCTTCCCATTGTAGCTCAAACTGGAAAGCCCTTCACATTTTAGATTTTTTAGAATAGGTCTTTGTGCAAGGTTCTTCTCTTTTTGTAAACTTTTTCTCAGTTTGATGACACGGCAGATGTTCTGAAAGTTAATTCAGGATTCATATGCCAAAGTGGATGCTTTTCACATATGCATTTTGAAAATGATGTTATAAGTTGTAAAACATTGCTTCATTGTATTGGCCTTTGGTAAGCCTGTTTCAAAGTGGTGAATTTTTCCATAGTGATGATATTTGTGAAAGAATTTGGAAATATCAAACCCCAAAATTTAAATGCATAGCAAAGCCTGCTCATTATTACCTGACACATACTCACCCAGCCGTTCCTCCCATGTTAAAAAAAAAAGTTCAGTTCCTCTAAGCTACAAATGTTTTTATCTGATATTGTCCCACTGCTTTGAGCCATGGGCAAAGGGTGCATCACTTCTGTTCTAAGGAGGCTCTTGGGCTGTCCTTGTCACCATAGTACCCAACAGCATGAAGGGATTTTTTCTATGAGCAAACCCCTGAGTAGAAAGTGTGTAAAACATGAATGTTTGAGCCATCAGCATCCCAGTCTTCCCCTATTGCTTGTGGATAGATTCCTCTCCCTCGACCTGAGATGATGAGACCATAGTATCACCTTTATCTTATCCCAAGTTCCCACTACAGTCCAAATTCCAGCGAGTAGCCATATTTGGGGAGATATGGGCTTCAGTGGGTGTGGGTGGACAGCAGTACAAGGGTTCTTAGATGATTTTAGCAACGTTTAAGCCATTAACCATTTCAGTTTCTCACATTATTATCAATATTCTCATTAGTTTGAATGACAGCATATTTTTTAAGAGAAAGGCTAAGCTCTATTACTCTACTGGCAGTCATCCACTTTGATATGAAGATGCCCAGAGCAATGTTGAGATTTCTATTAGCTATTCTATGAGCTCTGAACAATTCAAGAGTAAGTAAACAGTAATTTGATAACAGAGATCCAAAAATAAGCATATAAAGTGCATGAAACTTTTAAGAAGGATTTAATATATGCTCATTCTTCTGTTTAAAGGCACGAGTCAAAAATTAGTCTTTCATCCATTGTAAGACCAGACCTCAGTAATCATAGGCCTCTACAATCAAAAGGAAATTCTGGAATAAGGATACCTTGTTCCCAGTGGAGGAGGGTCAATTTAGGGAATATTCAAAAAAATACTAAGTAAGTTTGCCAGAGACACTAAACTGGGAGGAGCTGTTGACTCCCTCAAGGGCAGACAGGCCAGTTTAATATAGAAAAAACAGTTGCACAAAATTTGAATATTTTATGATAACTTCTTTTCTTTTACATTTAGTGATTATTAAATATAGTTAAAATATGTAAAAATGTTATAACAAGTGAACAGACTGAATGCTAAAATTGTCAAGTCATTGAAATAAAAAAATATTATAAATGTAATAATTTTACATAATTTAATATTACTTTAAAATATTAGAAATTTTCAGTCTTTGTCCTACAAGCAAACAGTTTTCCGTAATTTACGTATAACTCAAGAGTTAGAGCCAGCTTTCAAAAGTGCTATGAAAGAAAGCTGAAATTTATTTTGTGGGGCTTTTTTAAGCAAACACTATTGAAATTCAGTATTATGGAAACAGTAAACAAAACCAGAGGAGTTTTATAGAACTGTGAGTCACCAAGTTCAAAATTTGGATTCTCTGTGATAGGGCAAGAGAGCACAAATTATAAATATTGAATCACTTTCTTCTCAGTACTAGTAGATGTACATCTATCTGTCTAATTATTTTTTAAGTCTAGTTCCAGAATCTTGTACTGGCTTTTAAGATGTCATTTTAAGATGACACTTGACTAATTCTAGTCCAGACAGAGGGTTTCAGTAGTTTTTGATTCAAACTAAAAGCAGTAATATGGCAGTGTTTTATCAAGATCATTGAAATTAACAATTAATTTCAATTCAATTGAAAATTTTTCTTTTTTTTATAAATCTTGAATCCATTGCCTGTGGGCTTGCACAGGTTGGGCTTTGTTGGTGCTGTGCAGACAGAAATGTACTTTAATATAGATAAGGCTTCAGATTTAATTTATAATTAACCACACAGCACTGGACAAATCTGTTGCTCAAAAATGAATTAATTTAATTAAAGTATTTTAATATGAATTGACAGATATTAAGTTACTTACACTTTGTGAGGCATCTATGCAGGTAATTTGACCACTAGGTTTTAAAAAGCAGTCACCTAAAAGAACAATTTAATACGACTTTTTTGGTGGCCTACTTGGAAGTGTAGGTACAAAGTAACCAGTTCCTCTTTTAATCTTTAAATTCTTTTTAATTATAGACATAATTAGGATTATAATTGTTAATCAATGTTTCATTAAAATACTGCAATGGGACGCATATTATTTTCACTGTAGCAGTTGCTAATTAAACAAACTTTCAAAACTACTTTGTATTCATGTGCCTTTTACCAGATACCACCTCTCTCATTGTTCATTTCATTGTTTTGTCGTGCTGAGATTCTTGGTAAAGGATGCTTTTTTTTGGACTGCAGACAGTAGACATTTATTTGCAGTTAAATATGATATAGGAGGCTTTCGAGTTACACTAATAAATTTAGTTAAGAAAAATTGGTTGCATAGTATTACTCAAATGAAAACACAGTCTTGATTTAGATGAATGTTTAGTAAAAAACTGTTTGATCAGCAACACTGACTCAGCTCTCTCAGGGAAGTACAATAAATAATAATTTTTCCAAGTGTTATACTAGAAAGGGTTTATACTGATGTCAAGACTGATAGTACTGATAGTTTCAGATTTCAGTAAATGACTTTTATATATTCATAACAGTGGCATGATGGTGCATGAGTAGATTCAGCATCTTTTCTGAAGAAATGCTGAACCTAGGCTCAGTGTGACAGTATTTGGTCTGCAGTGTCCTGAAGGGGGGAATGTGCCACGCTTGGTCAAGATCCAAAAAGTTGACACAATTCATAACAAAAATAAAACTGAGAAAGAAATACTATCCTGTCCCCAGCTGTTCCAAATCTTCCCAATTCTATCTGGAAATTTAACAAGGGCCTATGGGAAGTTCAGTTGAAAACCTGCATTCACAATATGATATTTCTGGCAAAAGCTATGTCTTCCACTCTCCCAAGCTTCTGCATAGATCTGTGACTTCTCTCTGTTGTCTTTGTGGAATATTTTTGTTGGGGGGTTTTTCACAGAGGAGAAAGCAGAGTCCAACCTGCAGCTCCACAGCCCTTCTCTTACCACATAACCTAGACACACATACTTGTCATCTTCATTTGACTCTACTTGTATTAGAGAAGAATTCTTACTTTAAGTGTATCTGACCATGTCTTAATCACATATACAGGTGTTTCTTAAGTTCATCTGCTCCCTCAGCTTTAGGATGTATCTGTATTACTAAACAGGATGAGGCAGAGCTTTATTGGAATCCTTTAGACAGCCCCACAGTGTGACCGAAGGGACAACACGTGCTGGCAGCTTTTCCCAATGGACAGCACTGAATGCTGTTGTGTTTCTTAAGTACTAAAAAGTTCTCCAGTTTTATTCCAGGAGACTTTATGTTCTCAGTGACACCTGGATTATTTTGTGCTATACTGCATGGCATATATGTGCTGCAGGGCATGTAAAACATACCTAAGTTTTCATCCATGAAACACTTCTGATTAAAAAACTAATATAAACATCACTGTCCTCCTTTTGCTGATAAAAGAAACAGGTATAGAGAGATAAAATTACTTCTTCAGTGATCCTCTGAAGGTTAGGTATTCAATCGGGGTATGCATAGCAACAATTCTTTTAGTATTGAGTGTGCATTTTTATTCATTAACTCATACTTAAATTCAGTTTAAATATCAGCAGCTCTGATAATCTTTTCTGAATGTTTGCAATATCAGTACTGAAGAGTACAGCGAAAAGAACTTGTGTTCTTCCCTGTCTTTACTGTAATCTTGCCTTCTATATATTCTTCCTTTGTTTATCTATATTATAAGTAGATATAATATGATAGGAATTTTAATTAATTAGAGAAAAATCTCTTTGCATTTCTCATGCCAGTATTTTACTAGGATATTCCTATGTAATTTGAGTTTACGAGGTATTGAATGGAAAAATTCACAGATAAAGAAAGCAGCGCTTCAGTGATGACTTTCCAGAAAAACAGTCTTGTCCTTAAAGTCTTCAAACTTTTGGACTAAAAATATGGATAGAACAGAACTATCTGGATCAGGATTATCTCTTATCATTCATTAAAAAAAAAAAAAAAAAAAAAAAAAAAGAAAGAACTTAACTTGTTTCCAGTTGTTAGTGAAGCAAGTTTCACTTAGCTACTAGAGCATTCCCTGCCTAGACAAATTAATAATAGAAGAGCTTTAAAAATCAATTTCTAATAAAATAAAACAGTATCTCACCAAATGAAGAACTTGCTGTGCACAGCTGCTCTTGTGTTAACAATTAATGGCAAGCAATAGTGTTGTGGCCATGATATTGAACTCTCCAGAGAAAGTAATTACTGAAGCAGATACTAAGAGACTGGAAAGGCTAAAAAATCCATACAAAATGAATCAAAAGCCTTGAAAAACTGAGAACTTCACTTTCTTCTTTTTGCAAAAGGTTTTATATTTTATAGCTGTTAGTTCCTGTGAACAGCTGAACATTTAAAGGAGCCTTTAAAGTAGACAAACAAAGTAAAATCACAACACTTTCCTAGTAATGCAGCTTATAAATTATCAATTAGTGCAATTAGTGTGTGTGAGTCGGATACTTCCACTTTTACATAGAAATAAGTGTCTTTGAGTGTTCACTTTGTTGTTTTTGGGGTTTTTTTGTTTGTGTTTTTTTTTTTTTTTTTGCTTTGAAATCTGGGAGGGAAGAAAGGGATTTGGATCTAACCATACTCATCATAGAATTTTTGGTGGAAAAGACCTTAAAGATCAAGTGCAGACATCAACCCACCACCACCACCATGTTCACCACTAAACCATGTCCTCAAATACCACATCCACACATTTTTTGAACTTCCAGGGGTGGTGACTACCACTTCACTGGACTGCCGGTTTCAGTGCTTCACAACCCTTTCTGGCAAGAATTTTTTTACTAGTATCCCATCTAAATCTCCCCTGGCACAACTTGAGGCTGTTTCCTCTCATCCTGTCACTTGTTACTTGAGAGAAGAGACTGTCATCCACCTCACTACAACCTCATTTCCTGATACAAAAAGTAAGTTCAGTTGTGGCTCATTGTTCAAAAGTGATGTGCTGAATTTTGCATTTACACAAGCAGATCCACCCAGTTACAGGATAATGTGTTATTTCTAGTGAGTTAATGAAATTGCATACCGCAGGTCACCATGCCTTCATGCTGAAATCCATGCCATCTCTGTGTCTTTATGATACAGATTTAAATCTCCAGAATTTGCTTTTATAGGAGAAAAAGGAAAACCACAATAGACCAAATAAAACAGCTTCTTGCTTCTCCTCAAGCCCTGATACTCCAGCCCTCTTTGGGGACATGTTCACTAGTCCAGGTGAAATTAATGCAAGCAACACATTTAGGATGAAATTCAGTTTATACATGCAGAAATAGAAATGTTTGCCTCTGAAATAAGATAACAGAAAGAGGCTAATTTTAAGTTGCAAACTGCAGTATGTATTGCACATTCTAATCATTTTTGGGGTTTTTGGTACATTGGGACCAAAAATCAATAGATTTGTTTGTGTATGGACTATTCCCATATCAAATCTTTGCTTAACTGATTTGTAATAAAACTGAGTGCAGTATTGCCCATAACGTAATTACCCATTACCACTTGGGTAACACATTCTAAAAAACTTCAAGATTATTATCCTCTCTTTTCTGTATGGTGATGGTACTATGAAAGCTACAGAGGACATAGCACAGACCTGTCTACGTTAGATAGATTTTACCTGAACACATTTTAAGGTCTTGGCAATTTTCAGTCTCTAGGAGAAGAAAATCATAAAGGAATGGTTGCATTCAGTCCTGACGGAACATATGGTGTGGTAGCATAGAGTTGGTCAGTAACAGTCTCTGTCTTGGGAGGATGATACTAACCAGTAATCTAAGGCATCATTATGATACAAATATTCTGAACACTAAATACAGCAGTTGAAAACACTTATTGTGATTAATGTTAGGGGCTTTTAATGTTATGGCTGTTTCTTATATTTAGTTACCGTGTCTCACCTTTTACTGAAAAATAGCAAAGGAATTCTACAAAGGTGCTGCTGCTACACTGAAATTCAACTGATTTCTTTCTGGGTAGAAAATTGAGGAGTATCACATTTCTCAAATAGTCTGGACTATCACATATCTGAAAGCAGGTTTCTTCACATACATTCACTAAAAGATTAAAAGAAATATGAAATTAAACTATCAGTAAAGTACATGCTGTAACTTGTACCTTTGCTCCATCAAAGGAAGACTTTACTGAATCTGTCTCGGGGAATTGAATACTCTGCGGTTTTGATTGTTTTGAATATCCACATGAATGTTACTTTGAGAGATAGCAAGATAGAATTTGGAGTTTGAGTCAAAATAAGATGATGAGGTCAGGGATTTGATAATTGGCATTTGTTATCAGCTTTTAGTCTCTTTTCTCAAATGTGTTAATAATGTAAAGGGATGTAAAGCTGTCAATAATTTATCTCTGCCTCTCTGTTCCTTGCACATGCACACGTAACCAGTAGAACAGGGCAGAACATTCAGAAGAGTTTCCCTCATGACTCACCTATGCCTCTGGAATCATCTCATGAATTCAGAATGGGAGATTGTAGCCAATCCTTTCCTAACAAATATTTTCATTTAGGCTCTACCCTGTGACAGTCGCTATAGTGCATGAATTGGTTCTGCTTGTAATCAACAAAACTGAGGATTTCCACTCTACATGTAAAGAAATAACAGAAAAGCATGGCTTACTCTTACTTGAAATATATCCAGTCCTGTATCTCAATAATGCAAACAGAAGTGGGAGCGATATCAAATCCAATGAATAATTTATAAAGTATCAAATCTATCCACATGCCAAACAAGAAAATCATCAAAAGGGAACATGACTAAAGCCTAATGTATGCACCAGAGAACTGTGCCGTGTTGACATAGTTCAAAGATACTCATATGCAACAATGAAATGTGGTGAGGTTGATTTCTTGAAGATATTGGTGAGCCAGGTTCCAAAACACCTGACAAAAAAATAATAGGTTATATAAACAAAACTGTAAATCTCAAAATCCTTGATCAATTTAAGTTTTTGAGGAAAAAGTTTAATTTTTTTGTTTGTTTGTTTATTTAATTCTGCTTTTATCTTAGACCACATAATAGCTTTTGTCAGTAAGATGTAAGCCAGTTTCACCGGATGGCTTTATAGTGTTTTCTTTATATGGACCAGAAAAGCAACACATCTCTTTCAGTGGTCTCCGTCCCTTCTAATTATTTCCTGTATAATTATAAATGCACACTTACTTATTTTTGCATGGAAAGTATTTATCATCTTTAAAAAAGGAAAAAAAAAACCCATTGTTTTATAAAATAATAAATCAGGACAAATTAAAGTTGATAAGTGGAAATCAAATATTGTAAGGGAATTTCAGTTTCCTATTAATAACAATTTCAATAATATCCATAAATAATCAGAATGTTACTAAAACCAGTGAATTGATTTCAGGCCATTCAAAGCCATCTAAAATTAAAAGTGTTATTCCAGATAGAGACTAGGATGAATGAGTAATTTAGTCACGTTAATTCTTGAGGTTGAAGAGGGAATTCAGCACTTTGGTGTGAATGAAATTTTAGATACTAAGGGCTGGGTCCTTATTTATGGTATGCAGAGCCTTGCAGAAGCTTTCTACTAGATTATGTAAATTGTTGTAGAAACCATCAGAAAGATCAATAGAACATGTTTTCTCATTATACTTTATATATCTTAATTAGTGTATGATCCAGCAACCATTAATATCCAGTGATAAATTGTGCAGTCTTGGAAACTTAAGCATGGAGAAGCTTGTTATATTTTTCTGGAAAGAAAATAATTTATTAAGTAGGAAAACAAAACTTATTGACATGCGGCACAGGAAACAGTGGTTTAACAGCATGGTAATAAAGAATGTTTTTAAAGACCTTCTCCAGATCTCCCTGAAGCTGCTGACAGTCATTCCAGGACTGTGTGTACTGAAAGAGCCATGCTAATGAGCAAAAAGTAGAATTTAGTAGTTGTGTTCACCACTGTGTCTATCTACCCAAAACAAAAGCTGTGTTACTGTTCACAGTAATCTCCAGAAGGATCAGATAGGCTGTAAGTAGTGTGCTGAGTGGCTTCTGCTCAGTTTATTTTGTGTGTAATTGGACCATTATTATAGTTTTTGCTTAGTTCATGTGAATGGCTTCCTTTCCATTGTTCTTTTTAACCTGCTAATATAGATGTAGCCAAAAAGGGACAGTTTGGGCCTCATTGCAATCAAGGCTATTACTGAAAAGCTATGGTAGAACTGAGTTCAAGGCTTAGCAGCTCAAGTTTTAACTGAAAGAATTCTGCTGTAGATCAGTTTTGGAAAAATTGTCTTCACAGGCTTCATTTTACTGTCTCCACTAGAAGTTTTGAGCATCCTCTCCATATTTAGGAAATAAAACCAAAGGAAAGAAGGAAGTTTTAAATGTGCTGTTGTGATTTGTATTCCAGTTAAAAACCCCTCAAATGTTACACAGACATTTGGTACTTTTGGAAATACTAGGGATAGTTTCAGGCATTTCAAATTTTACTTTTTGGTGTTTAGATTAGTATAAATTTTGCCTTTATGTGTTTCTGAAATATTTTACACACACTGTTTGGTCTAAAGGGCCCAGTTCTGAAGTGCTTGCTGTCTGGAGAACTGGTGTTAGCCTGAAGGATGTGATGTGCTTACCTGTCGAGTGGTATTACATTAACATGTATGTGTAGCTCTCAAATTTTGCAGAAAAAACATAGCTGAATTAATTCTTGTGCTCTTCTGTTACACAGCTAAAATGAAATCTTAACCCATATTTCTGTAAATTTTAGTTTAGCACTTAGAAAAATTACACTGTAGTTTAAGGTAGGATGTGAAGGTTGTGATATCAGCTGAATTCTAGCTAAATGTTCCTATGATAGTTTTCAGTAGATAATTTATGTTAGTTAAAGGGCCGTTCCGTCATACTGTGTGCCTTTAGAACATTGATTCCGTTTTAAATTATTACCTCTGTCAGCATTCGCTGTCACAGTCGTATATGAAGATGATGTTAGAAGGACCCTTCTTCAGCTCCTGCATTCAAATTCTCTTTGAACCACCATCCTTTTGCTTTAGAGACTGCACTTAAGGAGTTGAATTTACCTTTCATGTGAACTAAAGTAACATTACCAGTGTAAATTGAATTTTCTCTGTTGTTTTGAAATAAATCCAGATCATAAATTGAGATAATTCTCTGTTTATGAAGATTGTCTGAGATAGGTGTCGATTAAGAGGGACATATTTGGTAGGGCATAGCCTTTTACTGGATGTCACTGGAAAGACTGAAAGTTTTGGCAAAGATATTGCAGTCTTAGTCAGTATCTTGATTTATAGTTGCAATTTTATCTCAACCACTCATAATACAAACTGAAATGAACACATTGCATGCGGATTTTGGAAGTCTCAGGGAATGTATCTGAAAGGTGGATTTTCAGATGGAATTCCTATGGAAAGGATAGCCTGGAAAGAGAAAAAAATCCATCACTGAACATGTGCTAACCTTGTAGGCTCATAAAATACTGCTGAATTTAACCTGTACATATCTAAGTAATGATAACTAAGTTAGAATTTTGACATATATCTGTCTCAATAAATTAAATTCTCTCATTTCTGAAAATTTCCAATACTCTTACAGTATCAGGTTCCAAAGGACCAGTCAGGTGGTCTAGTCTGAAATCATAGACAATACTGGCACAGATTTTGAGGTTCTCTTGTTGTGCAACAGTACACAGTGTTCTCTGTGGCTGCTAAATGTGGGTAACACTCAGCTTAAAGGTTCTGGTAAGTGATAGGCCAGCTCATGGTTTGGTCACTTAGAAAAGGGTTCATTTTGTAAATGCAAAAATAGGCAGCTACTCAAAGCTGATGGCTTCTTTTGTATTCATGGGTGGAGATATAATTCTTCCCTTTTGTCTTAGATGTATGATTTTTCATGAAGAATCCTGGAGCTGCCTATATCTTTCTTTATTTCCTAGACAGAAAAATGATTGATGTCAGGAAATAGCTCCCCAAGGCTCTTGGCATACAGTGAGAGAACAAATTGCAGAACATTATCTCATTCCCTGTAACTTTTCACATTTTTATTTGTGTTCGTTAAGCTGTCACATGGTTTTGAAAGACCCATTTTTTCAGTAAGGAAATAATTCCTCCCCTTGCTGAAAATATTGGTAAAGCCTAAATCAAACACTTGCAAAAGGTTATCATTCTTAGCATTTTCTTTAAGGAGACATAAATATTTACATCTCTTTTTTTAGAGAATATGATATTTTCATGTTACTTTTATAATGTGCATTTTTAGGTAAAGCTCTTGAGTCAGTGTACAATTTTTTAGGTTCATAATTGACTTTTAGATTGGTATCTCATAACTGTGATACCATTACTATATATAGCAATAATTACCTTTTTTTTTTTTTTAATTAAATGTGTTGCTGTTAAAAAAGTTGTTTCATAATCTGAAGTACTTGGGTCGAATTTTTGTTTCCATTGAAATCAGTGGTCAATTATAGTCAGCACTTGTTTCTTCAACACACTTAGCTGTACACATATATATGTATATACACATATATGTGTATATACATACATATGTGTATATGGCAGCTGGTGTGGGGTCAGGAGCTCTGACCAAGGAAGCTGTGACCGGTCCGGAGAGATGGTCCCAAAAGAGATCGTCTTCCCGAGGCCCGGTGTCTTCCCTCAGCTGCTGGCAGGAGGGCCCGTGCAGAAGCTGTCAGCTCTTTAGTGATTGTCAGCTCGTGATTCCAGCTCAGCTCTGCAGGGCAGCCTCCAGGCCAGACCAGAGAGAGGAGAGGCCCGTGTAGCTGTTCCGCACGACGCAGCTTTATTGGTCCGTACTCCGGCAAAGGGGAGCCAGGGACGGGCATCTCTCTGCCCCCGCAGGGACAGGGGGCTGGCTTTAAAGGGATACAGGGGGTGGGTGTCAGAGGGTAAAGGCCAATGGGTTACAAAGGATCTGCACAGGGTCTCCCTGAGGATTCTGGGTTTGTCTTCTTCTCGCCATAACTGCAAAGTGGTTGCCTTTCCAGGGGGGTCCTGCTGGGAGATTGAGCAACCTCCTTACCTCAGCAGACGTCCCTCCAGGGCAGGGGCTGGGCACACCCCACACACATATACACACACATACATGTAGTTTTATTGCCTTATATTATATGGTAATATGTATAAGGGTGTCTAGGTATTTCAACAACATATTACACAAATACAGACTTTTTTTATCCTTACAAAATGTTAATATTTATATAGTGCTAAGTCTGTTGTACTGATTCATTATATTGTTTTAAATAAAATACTTGAGATAAAGTTTTATATTGTTCCATACATTTTTTTTTTTCTTTTTAGCTTCCCCATGGGTAGATAAAAGTCGAACTCCTAACAAAATAGACCTGTATGATGTACGCAGAAGGCCATGGTAAGCTTTCTTTTTAAAGGTTTGGTATATATATAATCACTTACTTTATAGATATTACTGTAAAAATCTTTTTTTCTGCTTGTTTTTAATAGTACTTACTTTTCGATACTGCTTTTTTCTTTTTAAAACTAGTTCATTTTTTCTGAATAAACAATTTTCAAATTATACTCTGTGTTATGCAGTTTATAGGTGTTTTATTATTGTATTACATGGACTTTTCATAGGAGGATAACCATCAAATAGGTGTAAGACAGTTGAAAACTCTGATTTTGTGCCAAAATCAAATATAATCCAGTGTATTAGACTGAACCATTCTTCCAGACTTTTGCAAGTGTTTAAAAATATGTCTCAGTGGTTTAGACTGGCAATGAAATTGCTAGATGGGTAAAAGATGGGAGAGCAGTGGGATTACTTCTCATGATTTTTTTAATGTAAGCCTCTGAAGACATAAAGCATATTGATACTTGTATATAGTTGGATATATTTTTCCCAAAATAATGAAGTATTTTTGCCTAAGCTGGGCTGAGTAATAATTCATCTGTCATCAAGATCTTTAGCTCTGAAATAGCATTCCTGTTTTTCAGTTATGTGAAAACAATGAATTTTGATCAGTATATCTTACCTGCAGACTAATGTGGTTTAGACTTAGATTTACTTAGAAGACACAGCAAGAGAGGAGATAAAAACACCTGGGTTGTTAGCTGCAACAAGAGGATTTTGTTGATTCAGCTAGTTTGAGTTCAGAGATCACAGAGTGTCTTCCATCACACACACAAAAATGTGTATTCAAATTTGTGTCATTCATACAATTTATTTATTTCAGGTACATCCAAGGAGCTGCATCTCCCAAAGACATGCTTATTTTAGTTGATGCGTAAGTGTTTAATGTCTGAATATTGACATTAGAGGGATAAAAGTACTTTGATATATTGAACAAATCTCTGTATGCTGAAAAATAGAGAGAGAAGAGGTCCTGGTATGCAAGGTTCAAAAATCTTGAAATGAGCACAATAAATACATAATAGAAAATAGTTCCAAAAAGCTCAAACCAAACCTGAAAGTTATTTAAACTGGAGGCAAGGAAATGTTTTTCTAATCACTTTATTATTTTTCTGTTTTCAACTTAGTAATTACTTCAGCAATCAAGTGAATATTTCTCATGTGCATGCCAAGATTTGTTGTAAAGCACAAACCTAAAAACAAATAGCTAGAAGCATTACAACAAATGTAATAATGATTTCATGAGTCTGAAAGTTAAGGATGTATGTGGACTTGTGTGTTTTATGATACAGAATTCAAAATTGCCAAGTTTGGTTAGTATAAGATATTGCTAGAAAGTGAGCAAAGAAATTAATAAAAGCTCTCTGCCTCAGCAAGGCTTCTGTGATGTAGGCAATGTTGAGGGACTGAAGGGAGCATTGAACTTGATGTGTCAGATTGCTTCATGCTGAAAAGCTTCTCAGGCGTAGAATTTGCATCTAATGCTTTTACATGTGGTGAAGTGCTTTCATATCAGCAGTGAGTTTTATCAACATTTGTTATTTCTTCACTTCAGCTTAGGTTTTGCCTTGAATCAAACAAGCTGTCATTTGCGTCTTTGGAAACCCAGAGCTGTAAATCTGTGTGTAGGAGTATAAAATGTTTAGACAATGCATTGGTTGAAGGTGGTAAACTCAGATATCTTGAAAAGAAAATGAGTAAAGGATGTAGCATTATGACCTCATCTAAGGCACAGGACTGGGACTTTGACAGTTTTGGGCTTACTTTCATAATTATAAATAGTTTAATAACACTAATGACTTGGAGAACTCATTAGATAAAATGAAAATTTTAGTGTGAAATTTGGTAGAAGTTCTGGTGGGTGAGATTTGTTTCTACGTTTTACATAACATTTGCTAAATTCAACTTTTCTATTGTGGAATTTTTTTAGGAGTGGGAGTGTCAGTGGATTAACATTGAAGCTGATCCGCACGTCGGTCATTGAGATGTTGGAGACCTTGTCTGACGATGACTTTGTGAATGTAGTTTCAGTGAGTATCTGTTCTTTCCACAAAATTTGCATTGTCATCAAAGCCAAAAGCAAACTATTTTTAATACCAGGTGTGGCATACTTGAATGTTAATCTGCAAAGAGACTTAAAATATATTGCAAAAGACCACATGTAGCTTTTTTTGTTGTTGTTATAAAATAAATTGAATGTCCTAGATTTTTTATTATATATACATTTGGGTTAAGGGCAAAAGTAATTTAAATAAACATCTGCATGGCCAAATTCTCCTTTCCAATATAATACTGTGGTCTGTATGAAACATCTTCCATTAGATTGATATATGCAAATTCTCTTGAAATAATTGCTGGTTCCCAGGTTTTCTACACAGCATATATTTGGATTGCTCATTGTTTGATGCATAAAGAAGATGTACACCCATATATCTGACCCGCCCAAGAAATGTAGCTGAGAAGTTCTACAGTTAGCAGCTTGATGGCTGGGAAAGCAATTTTTCTCATAATAAATAATAAAATAGAGGGGAAAATCCTTGAAGAAAGTATGGGCAACTTTCCATTTTCAGGTGGCTACCTTGGATGTCATGTTCTAGTCTTGGGCAAGGCTTTTAAAATTTTTTTTATTAAGCTGTTCAACTGTAGAGTTTTGATTCTAAGGATTTGAGAACCTTGACATATTCTTAATAACAAGAGACAGCCTCAATGATGAGTAACTGAAGTGATTCTGGAGATAATTTTCAACTTGTAGAGTCATGTTGTAGCCAGCCTGAGGGAGAAAGACTTGAAATAGAACTAAAAGAAGTCTTTTTTAAAACCACTTATTGCTTCATGGTTTGCTGACAATCTAACTAGAACTTTCTGCAAGGAACAAACAAGATCTTACTCTCTGTGGTGTTTCCTTAGGCCATTTTCCTTCATCTAAATTGAAGTGAAAAAAAAGCCCTAATGTTTTTTATTATTACTAAAGGAAATAAACTTCCCTGTAACAGTATTGGGGACCTGAAATCTTAGTTTCACTGATTTAAAAAAAAAAAAAAAAAAAAAAAAAAAGCTTGTAATCATAAACTGATGGAAATTGATTAGTATGTTCAGTGGAACTTTGCCAGGTTTCACTGCTGGAAAATCTGAACCCCTACTACCTCTTGATTTACACAGCTTTTCAAGCTCTTTTGTTACCTTTGCTCCAAGGTGATCAGAAACAGTGTGTCTTAATGCTAAACCTTACTTAGACTCTGGGTGTTTTATTAGCTAAGGTTCCCTGTTATTCTTGTGAGGCCTCAAGGTTGGGATTTGCGTCAAAAAAGGAACAGAAATCCTCAAATATTTTCTACAGTACATTTTACCACGGGTTTTTTACTTACAATATATAAGAGCCTTTTTTTTTGAATGAATGAATTTTAGAGACTCACATCAGAAATTTGACTGAAGAACCCAAGAGGACATTTTGGTTGAGCTGTTTTCATCATCAGAGGAGGGCAACACTCACAGAAATGTGCATAATAGAACATGGCATCTCTAAATCTTTCATAAAATGTTATTTGGTGTGTTGTGCACTTATAATTTAAAAGTCTTTATTAGATTCTTTCAGTATTGCAGTTACTTTTGTGTAACCTACGTGTTCATGTATTCAGATGATTTATGAATGGAATTGTGATGGGCATTGTGTTATGACATGTCTATAGTTTATTCCTCTAACAGACAGGAAATCATATGCTATAGATAGGAAAAAAATGGTTGTACTACTAAAAGGCATTCTACAAGTGAGAGAAGTGAACACAGAAGTTTGGTCATTTTTTAAAGATTTTTTTTTAGATATGTCTTTTGGTTTTTAAAGATTTGACAGGATTAGTTTAACATTTAGATAATCTTTAAAGTCTTTTTCAACATAAATGGATCTATGATTCTATCATGATTCACAAAATATTCCGTAATGGAGAAGGCATACCTCATGTCCAACTCCAGTGCATTCTTAGTAAACTTAGCACCCAAAATATCAACTGAAACATTTTGTTCAAAGTGAAAAAAGTGTAGATTTGTTCAATATTTTTTTTAAATTTATTCAATATGTTGCATTTTTTTGCTTAAGAACATTTTCCCCTGAAGCAGCTCAGTATTAGACATGATTGGCTAACCAAAAAGTCCAAAAAGCTAGGTGAAAATGTTCAGATAACACATTAGCATTTGGGTATGTGAACACTAACTGGAAGTTATCTACAATTTTTCTTTCCCTCATGGATCTTTTGGCCTAAAATATGGCAGTTGTTTTATGGCTTGTTATTTTTAATAACCTTAGAGTCTTTAGTGAGTTTACTAGAGAGCTGCTTCACTGCTAACCTCTGCCAAGATGTTGTCCCACAAAACCCATATGTACGATGATTCATGTGCACAACTGAAAGACATGGATTTAAGCTTATGTCAATCACTTCTTAAAAGTGACAGGATGATTTAACAAACTGTGCCTTGTATATGAGGCAATCCTAGGGAAAGAAAGCTTAAAAGTAGATGTGTTAAAAACATTAGTTCAACTGAATAATCATAGTTCCTGCATTTATTTCCAGGAAAAAAAAGGTTGAATGAACTGTTAAGTCATGAAATGATAGCCAGGGGTTAATATATCATGGTTTCCTTTGGGATTTGCATGTTCCTTATCTGAAGTGCTGTGCTTTGTTGCAGGCAGAAAACCTGCTGTTTAAAAGAGCTTAAATGTATGAGTAATACAGCTGTTTTCCCACTAATCCGGTTATAGGCTTTGATAGCAACGAGCAGTAGATTATAGGGGCAGCAATTCCATCCCAGCACGTCATGATTTAGTGACTTGGTTTCAGATGTTGACACAAGAGTGTAATTTATTTCTGATTGTGGGTAGCGTGCAGGAGAAATGTATTTCAAATCTGCAGAGGTGCAGAAAACCACACAAAGGAGAGGCCTCCCTTATGGCAACAGATGTGTTAAAGGTCAGAAGCTGTTGCACTTCTTAAATTCACTTAGCCTTTTTAAAAATCCAAACTAGTATTTACTGTTTAGGAACTGGAAATTAAATGTCATGAGCATACAAGATAGAACAGAATAATATTCTGGGAAAATTGACAGCTCATCTCCTGCTTTTATGTAGTTCTGCACATTGAATAAACTCAGAGGGAAGGTAAATTCTGCATGAATTGATTTCAAAGAAAAAGCTATGCACCCAGCCTATGAAATTATTGTTGGGGATAAAGAAAAAAAATCTGTGGATGATACCTCATTTCCCATTGATTTTTAGTAGCAGTTTTTCATGTGATTCTACAGCTTAGTGGTTGCAAACCTGTTTACTTTGTCTCTGTTACTCCTAAACTGGTAAAATCTTTATGCCTTCCTAATTAAAATATTTAAATATTCTAACAGAGGGAAAAGAAAGTCTTGTAAAATCTTTTCAATATATCAAAGGGCTCCTTTCCCTTTCCGCTACATCCATCCTGTATTCTGCAGTTCATATTGGACCTATATTATCTTAAATCTGTGGAGATGTTCCTTCCTTCTGGGAACTACTTCCTTAAGCTAATTTAAATTAACTAACATGCCATGGGTGGAAACTTTAGCCTGAAGTCCTAGTGGAGAGAAGAGGATGCTAGATTTTACAGCCAGGTAGCTTGTCATGCTTATATTATCTTTGCTAGAAATTTTAGCTTTGTATGAGTGTACTTCAGTTACCAAAAACTTGTCAAATTTTATTTTAAAATAGCTTAAACTTTGTTTCCTTTATTATTTCCATGTAATGTTTTTAGTGGACCTGAAATTAAATCACATACTCAAATAGTATGATGGGTTTTTTTAATTTTGTGGTTTTGAGTTTTGACCCAGAGAAGTTCAGTGGTGCTTCGTATTTCCAAACAGCATCACTTCTTGAGGGAGAAATTAAACATGATCATGGTATCAATGGTACTGAAGTATTTCTGTTGGTGGATGTAGAGGAAATGAAAAGGACTCCTGTATGAACAGGTTTGCCAAAGTTCTTTGTTTTTTACTTTCCCATTTTCCTGAATGGACAATACTAAGGAGAAAATATGAAGATGCCTGCCATATTTTTCCTTATTTGACAAATAAAAAACTAGATAAAGAGTCAGGTTCCCTCTACAATAAGTATGTCTGCATAAGCACCTCTCTTAGTGATTTAATCCTGAAGCATTCAGGTAGCTTCAATTAAGTGAACAGGCTCCTCATCATCACAGCTGTGTGAGGCAGTAAACAAATACATGTAATTCCTTTTTTTGGCAGGGGGCATGGCTTGGGTTTTTTTCATAGTCAATGAAAAGTGATAGAAGGACAAGTTTAGGGCTGAGTGCTGGGCTTCCTGATTCTCTTAACAGCAATCTATCTAACTGACCTTGCAGTTTCTCTTAAATTGAATGGTTCATTTTCAAGAAAAGGGGAACAATGATAACTGCAGAGAAACATATCTTCGTAGCAATGTTTCTTAATGGAAAATCATTAGCCATTCCTTAATGGTGGGTCATTATCTTGCATCCTCCATATTCAAGGAGCAAGTGAATTGAATGTGGTTTTTTTCATACAGGTATATTTAATAAGCACTGTAGGTGCAGGGTTAAACAAAGTTCAGAGAAGTTATGATCACAATCTAGTGTTCAATTTCTGCATTGCTAATAATTACAGGTAGAACAAGGCTATGTATCTATGGAAATATATGTAGGGGAAATATATCTGGAGGACATGTTTAGCAAATGTAATGAAGATGAGTATTCTGCAAATAACAACGGAGACAGTTTGGAAATTACGGAAACCAAGGAATTATTAAGAAGTTAGAATTTTCTTTTTAGCATCATGAGTTACAGCAGTATAAAAACTGTCATGGAATGTTTATCTGTCTGCAGAATTAAGTTTTATTTTATCTTCCCTTCAAAAAGAAAGTCAAGAAAGCAATCAGTAAAGATGTGTTAAAGTCTTTCAGGTGGGGCTGGAGTTGAGAGGAAGATTAGTGTAGGGAGGATAATATATTAGCTGACCTTTAAGAAATGAAATTGACTTCAGATCCTGAGGATCCTGATCCTCAGGAAAGCAAATCACACAGTTTTTTGTCAAGAAAAAAAAGTGAAGGACCACTAGGACTCAAGCTTCTTGCAATCTTCATCTGACATCATGAGCTAGAAATGCTTGTACAGCTTCAGTGACATGGCTAGAGATGACCCTTCATCTGAATAGTGTATGGATTGGTGGTTCACTTTCCCTTCTGGAAAGCAAATTTAAGAAATTGAACTCAGATTTTGACTGTATGACTCCTTTCTTGTGTCTGAATACTGTTACATAAATGTGGAACATGTCACTAATTTAGCACAAAAAGGATTGGCTCAGATTTTACAAACAATATTGTAGGTGTCTTCTCTGAGGACTGAAAGTGTTTTACAGGTGATTGCTTGGGTCTAGAAAGCATCTTCTCACACATCTGAGTGCATCATCTGAGAAGCATACTCACAAACTCAGAGAATTCAACCTTTTTTTGGTTGTTCTGGGACACAAAAATAATTGGTCTAATTACTGATGTCATCACAGATGAGAAATGCTGTTGCTGGGGAAACTCTTGTATCCATAGATTCTCAAACCTGTCAGGTAAAAAACACTGCAAGAAGCACCAGTTGAAGCCAAATAGATTTGAATGGTGTATTACTATTTAATATGCCTCTAAAAATTGCAAGGAAAAATTCTTGTTGTCTTCATATCCATATTTAATGCCTTTCTGGAAGATGCACTTTAAGCAAACATCTACCACTGAATGTAATTGTTATGATTTATTGCAGAAGTAACCAAAGGAATTTTAACAACCAGTGATATGTGGGTGGTGAGACAGTATGCAAGGGGTCAGATTGGAGTGTCTTATTGCCCCTTTTAGCCTTAAATCAAAAATATGTAAAGATTTTGGTTTGCTGGTGGGTTGCTTTTTTTTTTCTTTTTGTTTCATCCTGCAGACTTAAATGTTTGTCCCAAATAGTTGTTCATCATCCACCTTAGTTATTAATGGACTGGAAAGTACTTCATCACTCTTGTGTGATACAAATATTCAAAATATTGCAAAGATTTCATCTTTGTGAACAGGGAATACATACCAATTACTGTTGTCTTTTCTCTGTATACTTAACAGTTTTCCCATGTCTGTCTAGCAAAAGACGTGTTAGGTAGTTAAGCTTTCTCTTATCTTTAGTGTAAGTAAAAATTTCTTATTAACTTCATTTCCACCAGCCCTGCAATATTTTCTGTACACTAAGACCAAACAGCAAATACTTACATAAAGCAGACATATACAGAATTGTCTATGACAGAGAGGTGAAAATGAAGTGTTGCTTATCTGTCCCAGTGATAATACTCCCTGTGGTACTTGCTTACGTTTCTTCTGGAATATCTGGCTTAAAATACTATCTCAGTGTGTAAAAAGGAATATAACATAAAAATTATGTTGATGTTAGTGCAGGGTCAATTCTTTTCTCTCTGAGAATTATAGCTTGGGTCAGGGCCATCTCCAGAGGCCAAGTTGCCATGTTCACCTCAGAACTGTGCACAAGCAACTGAGCCTTTGTAACAGGACAGCCAGACAGATCCCACACAGAAGATAATCACGTTTTTATTCAAAGACCATCTCGCCATACCTGATATATTTCTACAGGATTTAGGAAGAAAGGACATGTTTCAACAATTTTTTCTTAATTTCTCATTTAAACTGAGCCTTACATAGCTACAAATAAACTTGACAAACTTTTAGAAGCTTAAGTTATTTTTCTTTTAGAATTATAAATTAATAACCAAGCCATCTGAACTCTGGAATTTATTTGTTTATACATATATTATTTACCTTCTAGGGGAAATCATATCGTGCTAGATTCAACACCTCAAGAGAGCTGAGGCTGCTGCAGCTCTGTGCCATGGAGCCTACCAAATGTCTTCCCAATTGGCACAATATACATGGAGCACGTGTAAATACACATGCATACATAACACACACACACACACACATATATATATATATACATAAATCAGGCCATCCACACAGATAACACAAACAAATGCAGAGCAGTCATGCAAGCACACATACCAGTTTCACTATTAGAGACCTCTAGGACCAGCACTTCTATCTTACACAACCTTTTATCTCCAAACCAACCAAACCCATTCCTCTCCTTACTCTTATTTAAGGGTTCTTCCCTTAAATATTCCGTACTAAGTACTGTGCAAACCTGAAATGCACTTTACAGTTATCAACTGTAAATTTAGCTTTCTGTAGAAGGAAAATGTTCAAAATGTATCTAAGATAGAAAAAAGACATAGAAAGATTTGGAGAAGGAATAGGGCAAATCTTAAAACAAAATCTGTTTCATTTTAGATCTGTCACAAAGCATTAATTCTGGGGAATAGAGTGCTTGAGTGCATGAAGAGCCAAAGGGAATGGAAATTAGAAGCTCAAATTCTTCATCAGGATGCCAGGAGCAGGAATGTTGCTGGAAACTGTACATTTATTACTGTACAATATAGCTGACATCTCCAGATGACTAGAAAAGTCACCTCCATTCCCACTTTGAGGGATTGCTTTGGGCATCAATACACATTTTTATTGTCTCCTCTTACAACTGTCAAATGTCAGGGAGTCAGACTTCTAGCAACACATGGCATGGGTGTCTCTGATTTCCAAAATAAATCTGAGCTCTCTAGTATATTAGTAGTATTTAAAAAGAGTAGTTTATTAAAAAGTAGTCTATAAAAAGTTATATTTAAAATGCATAGTGTAGTGGTATATAAAATGATTTGATAGCTCTACCTCATGGTTCCACTGCTTAATGAATCTATTTTTTCTTTCCAATATCTTAATTTTCAGCAAAGCACAAATCTTACTTAAGAGGTCCCCACTTTGTCAGACATATCATTGATCTTGGGATGTTTTATGGCATGTCAGATGCTGGACCAAGAATGAATTGCTGCATCAGCTTTCCAACTAAGAGACTTTTATTAGGCAGCGTTGTGACGATATAATTAAAAATTTGTGGTGGAAGAATGGTTTCTTGAACAATAAACCATTTTTTTTTACCAGCCCAGAAGAGGCTGGGCTGGGCTGGCTTTGATAATTCTTCTGGAGAAAGATGACACACCATGTTAGTGCAAGAAGGCTGTCCATAAATTTTGAGACAAGGCAGAGGCTATTTTTTATGTGATCCTTCTTTTAAAAATATACTTTCTATAAAAGATGTCTATTGTTAGGTAATAATTATGTGTGTCAGTGTCTTAGTTCGGAGTGAATCTAAAGGACCTCCTAACTTAGGCAAAGCATGAATGGAATACTCATCGACTTCTCAAGTCTCACACTTTCAAGACTCACACTTTTCCCTCCTGTCTCTCACTTCCCTGCCTTAGCAGAAGCATCTCCCATGTCAGCACTGCGCTGCTGCAACCTCCTCACTGCCCTGGAACTCCAGGCACCTGCCCAGCCAGGCACAGTGGTCTGCCCTAAAAGGGGGACAGGGACATTGAAGTCAAGATGTGAGAACACAGAGGTGATACTGTAGCCCCTTGCTGTCCCTCTGCCGTGTGAGCTGATGCTGAAATGTATGTCTGTCTTGCAACTTCTTGCACCAACTAAAACTTTGTCTTGATTTTGATACCCTGAGTAGCAACCTCACATATTTAGAGAATTTATAGGTAACAGTTAAAACTTTATCTTTGATGAGCAGTGGGGAGACGTGAGGAATTTCAGGGAAGTTCAGTGTGGACATTAGGAAAGCTCTTCACTGAGAGGGTGGTGTGGCACTGGAACAGGCTCCCCTGGGAACTGATCATTACTCCAAGCCTGTGAGAGTTCAAGGAATGTCTAGACAATGCTCTTAGTCATGGGGGTTTTGGGTAGTTTTTGCATGGAGCAGGGAGTTAGACTTGATGATCCTTATGGATCCCTTCCAACTTGATATATTCTATGATTCATCTTTTTTGGCAAGGATGCTTCATGTTTTAAACAACTTGAATTTGACTGAATGAAGATTTTCCCTGTCAAGTGATAACAAAAAAGTGTCTACAAAACAATTTTCTTGGAAGTATCTTCCTGTCACATCTTTCTTCCCCAGTGCTTCTGGGGAGCAGTGCCATGCAGGGCAGGCTGCAGGGCTGCAGCACTACAGCTGTGCTGCAGTTAACATCAGGCAGATTTCCCTGGGAGATGCTGAAGTTTACAGTATTGAATTTTTTAGTAGAAGTCAGAAACACATGATTTTAAGTAAATAATACATGCTAACTTAGCCTCAGCAGCATAAAAAGACCATAAATTTCACCTTGCTAAGAAAATTCACCTTTCAGCCTATGCAGATGTTCTGGTTGTAACTGAGATTGGCAGTGCAGCATCATATTTTCTGATCTGAACTTTAATCCTGTGGTACTTAGTGGCAGCTTTTCATTGATCTATGTGCAGTTGATAATATTGGTTATAAAGGTTAACAAAGCTAACTGAGAGCAGACTTCGGCCTATTATTTGGTCTTTTTCCTAATATTTGTCTTTTATTATTCTGCAATATTTCCTCACCAGCTATTTAGTGATCTAACTGCTTTATTGTTGTTGAATTCTGCTAACTCTGGTCTATAATAGACATATCTATGTTTCACAGTGAAATGTGATACATTTTAAATTTCAAGAAATGCCAATAGTGCAAATTGGCATATAATCCTAATTTTGTTTCATTGATACTTGCAATACAATTTAAGAAATGCAGGTCCTAGAATAAGTTTCTTATATTTTCTCTACAGTGTATATGTAGGATTGTACTGCAGACTCTCTGTACATAAGTCATAGAATAGGAGAAAGAAGTTATTCTATAGGAAGATATGAATGGTAAATTTTGATATCATATATTATTTTCTGGCATGTCAAATTACCAACCTTTATTGCTTGAACTGACTCAGATTTTCTGTGTACTTAGAATTTACATGGGAATAAAACATTGCAAATTGCCTTCATACTATTCTCTAAATGGGTTCTGATAAATATTTATAATGTCTTCTCACTGCTCAAATACTGATTCTAACTGGCCTTATTCAAGATTCAGTTATTCTTGGGATTAACCCTGAAATCCTATTACCAAGCCTAAAGCAGCAGGAAAAAAAAAAAAAAACGGAAAAGAAAATGACAAAGCCGGATTACCTACAAAATGAAAGCCTGGTGAAATCAGATCTATTTCACTATTGCTCATTTAATATGTATAGATACAACTGGGTCACCAAGCTGATTTAGCCACAAGGTAGAAGTAGCATAGCAACAAACCTCAGCAGACTGAAAGTCAGCAGCAGTAGTATCTGAGTAAGTCTTCAGCAAACTCACTATATTTTCCTCAATTTTCAGTTTTCTTGTCATGGTGTCATTGATTTATTAAGCTTTTAGGGTCTTGGTATTTTAAATGTGTAAGTTTTATCTCTATAACAAGTTTAAGTATAGAAATTACTGCCTGGTTCAAGTTTATATGATTTTCTATAAAGGATAAATATTTATGAATGTTTAAAAATTCACAACTTACATACAGCTTAAGTCAGGTTCTCATGTCATGTCAGAAATTTCGGAAAGGGAGTTATTTTCTAGGTTTTTGATTTTTTAACTTAGAAATGCAGTTTCAGAAGATTCTGATTTAATATGATATGTTGAATCAATAGATGTCAGTAAACTAACTGAGAGAAGAGGGAGACAGTAGGTAAGGATGGTTGGGAAAATCTGCAATTTTACAAAGACCTGGTCCTACATATTTGGTATATTTGTTATCACTTCTACAGATATTGGAGGAACAGAAGGACATTTAGAAAGTAGGCAATTTTACAGTTTTTCCATAATTTTCATCCTCCTAGAGCTGGGACCTTTTTTGTTCAAGATGTGGAAATTCTCCTTTAAGGAGGAAGTTTAGATTTTAATATTTGTGTTTTTTCAATCATTTGGAACATGAATATATTTTATTGGTTTAATTGAAATGAGAATTTTATGCTACTCACAGAAAGCACCAATGTTCTCCATCAGAAATGTAAAATTTCACATTTTGTGGTATTTGTAAGACCAGTTCAACTTTTTTTGTTTTAGTGCCACCTAGTGAATAAAGCTTGAAAGATTTTTTTAAGTCCTCAATTTATCGGAGTTTGTTTTTTACATTTTGCAGTAATGAGATGCTTTACAGAAGATTTAGTTCTTTTCAAACTGAATCACAGAGTTTGCATTGATTTGATTTCCTCTATTTCTTCTCATGAGGATTTACGTAAAGTTATTTCTATGTTTTTTGAGAACTGTGGCTTTCCTTAGTGGAATAATGCTTTGTCTGAAAAGCATTGATAAATGTTGACTAAAGCTTGCTTTCTTGATCATGTCAAATAATTAAGCAAATAACTGTACATATTTGTAGTTATATATACATAGATAAATATATAGATTTGTATGAAGACACAGCAGAAAAAAACTTGACTGTCAGAAACAGTAATTAGCACTTTCTGATAAATTAATGCCCCAAGATACTACTCTTTAGTCCTTTAAAGCATTTCTTTTTTGCTGCTCTTTTCAAAGCCTACTTGTTTTGCTAGCATTACATAAATGTGAATTCTAAGACAGTGCAATGAGCAGGATTCTCTGTGTTGCCTTTCATAAAAGAAGCAGCATCAATTGAAATGTTTTATTTGTATTTAAATAACCTCCTACACTTGCCAACAGAATGATTGACATTGGATTTGGGATTTATATCCCTTGTATTTGTATCCTTTATTTATCTCCTTGGGAGATGGAGATCTATTTAGAATTATAGAGAGGGATAGATGGGTATACAGAAGAGAATTTGAAATATTCATCAATTCATACATTGCCTGTGAAATCAGGTATTTTTCTCTCACAGTGCTGTAGTCTTCAGAATAAATGGTATTAGCTGTATGTGCATTTTGAAGAAGTTTAAGTGATAAAATGTTTATGGGAATTCATGCTTTAAAAATTTGCATCCTATTTGACCATGTGGTTTAAATGGCTTAAACAAAATAACTAGTATCAAATTAAAAGGCAAATTTGAGGATTTGGAATTGCTTGCACAAAGGAAAGGGAAAAAGCATATTCTTGTAGTGGGGAATTAAGATTAGAGCTTGTGGCCATGCCTTAACCTTGGATTTACTTTTTTATTTCCTGTTGCTTCCCTTTTCTCACCAATGAAATGAGAAAAGTTCTGAGCTATTCCGGAAGGAGCCTAAGATTCTGAGCAATGTTTGAAAATGACTGTGATGTTTAAGTGTGGGTGGCCCTGGGAGTTATATGCTCTATGTAACTTCCTAAAGTTTGTCAGCTGGGGAGAGGTTGACTGGTATCTGCAAAAGGCAGATTATAAAAGCAGTTCCCAATAGACATGGCAGTTTTCATCTGCTAAGCAGGTAATGTATTAGAAAGAATGAAGTTTAGGAAAAAAAAAAACAACCACCACAATATATTATAAATGGTTTGGTTTGGGTTTGTTTTTTCTAATCTATTTTGTTTCCTGTTTCTTTCCCAGGCTGCTTGATAGCTTTGATCTTTCAACTTAACCATCTCAAACATTTTTCAGCCTTTGTAAATCCCAATTCTGAATTCTGATACTTTCTTTCTTCATTTCAGATGTTTTCTCTGGGGGGGTTTTTCCACTCCCCTTCTTTTGCGTTATATTGCCCTCTTAATGAAAACACCTGTCTGTAGGATCTTTTTATTTGTTTTTTGATCTGCATATCCACAAACTGCTTAGAGTGGGATGAGATACAGGAAATAAATCATTATTTCTGTTCCACTTCCCTTGAATCCTCTAAAAACCTCATCTTGAGGTAGCAGTTTTAGTAGTTTTATTAGAAGGATTTCCAGGTTGAGATTGTGGAAAAGAGGAAGCTTTTGGCAATGCATAAGTAACTATTCTGGAATTAGAAGAGGTTTTCAGAATGACAGCCTTCTATTTTCCATAAGTTCAACTCTTGGGGCACTGTGGATTGCAGGGGTCCATGTGTCTGGAGGAGCACACAGCTCAGTGGAACTACCCAACGGAGGGGAAAAGTCTCAAGCATTTAAATCTTTTGCTGGAGTTCTGTATAATTTTTCACTATTTTTTTTCACTTGGTTTTCACAAGCTGATCCTTTTCTGCATTGGAAGATAAAGACTGTCAGATTAGTATTTCTGTTTCAGACCTTCACCAGAATGACAAAGTTCAAGCAGCATTAGACTCAAAGCATTTCATTTGGAGTTTCATGTTAAGTTGAATAGGTTGTCTTATCTTTCAGGTTATTGAGTTGCCCCATATATGGCCAAAGATTGTACTGGTGGGCTGAGGTCAACGAGGTCAAGTTCTCTTGACACTTTTTGTGCCCCAGTAGCAGGCTTAATTATTCCTGCCCAAACCTGTGAAGAGGAGGTCTTAAATTCCTCAGAATGGAGGACTGTTCTGGGACATCCCAAAGGTGGAAACTGCAAAAGTATGGGGTAGTGAGAAATAATCTAGTGAAAACTGCATCTAGGTCCTATACCTTGCAGGTATAATTACAAGACAGATTTCATTATATTAATACTTCATGATGCTTTAAAATAAAAAGCTCAAGGTTATCCTGTTTTCTGTGATTTATAGCTGTTTCACTGGCAGCCCCTCTTATTTTAGCTTAGATAAGGAATAAGCTTTTCATATACTTGAAAAAGTAGAAGTTCTCATTGGTGGTCACAGACTGTATAGGGTGTCTTTACATTTTAACAATTGAATGGTTTGCCTCCAAATGTCATATACTGTTTTGTAAGTGAACCACTGAGCCCACGGCATCATAAAATCATGCCTTTTATTTCCTTTTTACCAATAGCACTTTTGTTGCATATGTTTATATTTATTGCAATAATTAGGGGGAATACCAAGCTGATAAATACCCAGCTGACGTACTTCACATAGATACACTGAATACTTTGTTCAATAAAGTATGGATTGTAGTTACCTTAATTTTACACCATTGATAGGATTTGATTTTGTAAGAACATGGACTTTCTGAAATGGCAACTATTTTTTGAAAGCATACATGTTCTTTCTTCAGTTAAATGCTAAGTGATTGTGTGTATTGTTAATTGGTTTTCAAGAAATCTTGTGAACTGAAATAAGCATTATTATGGTATTTAAGGGTCAGACATTGTGGCCAGTAATCAGTAAAGGCTTAAAGCAGTTATTTTGGCTTGTAAATTAAGATGTGTACATTTTTACACATCTTAAAGTGTAAAAAATCATAGTGCCACTATTGCTGTTGTGTTTCAGATGAGCATAACTAAAAACTGGGTCAGTTTGGCTAACTCTAGATTTTGAATGCTCCAGTGTTTGTCACATATGGAATGTCAGTTTTGAGGATGATCTGAAAGCTTTTACAGTTGAAATACTTCCATTACTTCAGTACTTTACTGGAGTGCAGATTAATGAAATGGACCCCTGAATTTTCTTTCCCCCTTTGAGCATTTTCATCAGTCACATTTGAACTTTACCTTCATCTCCTAGCAAACAGGGAAATGTTCATTCTGGAGGATTGTTGTTCCATCTACTGATTCCTTCATCTAATCAAAAACTCTGCTCACGTGTTTTTCTGACTGACATTAGCATTAATGTTGACTGATGTCTCTGCAAACAGCTGGCTCATATATTTGCTTAATTAAATTACAGCATTTGCAGACTTTGGTTGATGTAACACTCCATTCTACAAATGTGTCATTTCTCTCCTTCATTTTACATCAGCATTTGTGAATCTACAGATGCAGATGCTTTGGCTTGACCTGCTGTTCACTTTACAGCATATGTGAGTACAGGGCAATACAGTTTAATGTGCAAGTTTAGTATGGCACAGTTTCCTTGTCAGCTGCCTCCACCATTTGAACGAGTACTCCTGAAAATTTTTTATAAATAATTTTTATAGCCATAATTACCAATCCATATGCTGGATACCCGACCTTCTTAGAAATAATTATCCTGATATATTTGCAGGACTGCTAGCAAGCGATTAAATTGGCAGTTTAATGTTAGTGAAATTCCAGGGAGAAATTTGTTCTCATTACTAAATTTTCACTTGAATGTCTAAACTGCACTTTGCCATAGCAAAGACAAGCCATGCGCAGGCCATAGGATTGAACTGAGGATTTATTTATATTAGGTTATTAAATAATATCTATATAATATCACTGGTGAAGCAGAGAAGTGATTTCACTTTATTTTTTTCAGATGAAATTGGCTTTTGTAGGGCAGAGGTGCCTACTAGGTAGTTTTTTCTTCTACTTTCCAGGTACAAGTTCTGTACTTTTACCCCAGCTGACAATTTGAATTGGTTTTCAGACCTTGTCTTTATAAAATTACTCTATGTCTGTAATTTTCCTATCATGGCTATAAATTTAGGTTGAGGCAAACTGAAATAATTCTGCAGCACAATAACTGTTTTCACTTCCACATGGTTTATGTATCCAATAATCATTAAGTGATTTACTGGTTACTTCTGTAAGAAACTTTTATTGGAAGCACCACTGAGTGTGTCAGTGTTCTGCATCAAAGTGAACTGGTTACAATTGTGCGATCATTTCACAGTTTTGCTTAAGCAGCAAAAAATGCTGGGTTTTTTTGGTCCCAAAAATATTCTTTTGGGGGAAATATGGAATACATTAAAATAATATACAGTGTAACCCCCTAATTGAAAATGGTTTAATATTATTAATCCCTTCATCCTTTCAAGTTTTTTTTTTTTTGTTGTAAGTATTCTACAGTTACAGGTTGGTATTTGCTGCTGACAGCAGTTCTCTCTCTTTACTTTGTACCTGGTACTTGGTGATTTATTTTAGACATGTAAGTAGGTGAGCATTTATTGAAATCTGTGACCTTATTTACCTTTTATTCTATAGAGCACTGCTGAACTAGTTAGCAGTAGTGAGACTTAAGCCAATGAGGCTTGATTTTTAAGTTATTTTAAGGCTTTGTACCAGGTTGACAACATAAAATTACATTTATATTTACTTTCACTGAACTTCCATAATCAGGTAGAGGCATAATAATCTGCTTTCAGTTGAAATGTAAATTGTGAGGTCTGTATTTTAGTATACGTGAGTGTATGTATATTTATACAGAGATGAATTTAAAAGCAATCTTCAACTGATTTCCACTTGTGCAGACGTATTCCTCTTAAAACTTTTTCTGTGTATATTTTTAGATAATGTCAGAATATCATATAAATTATTTTTCAGGGAGTAGACTTTATGAATATGCGAGTAAGAGCAGAAATATGTGTTCTCAAGACACAAATTTGTATTGCTATCATCAGTATTCTCATATTTGCAAATGTACTCTCATGTGCTTCCAAGGGTGTTTTCAATAATGTATATTTACAAATTTAATCTGATGTACAAGTTACACTGCAAACCACCAAACTAATTCATGGAATATGGAAGTCACCTGATAACCAATACTTTTCAGTGATTAAAAAAAGTAAAATATATCTTTATCTATTTTTTTTTTATTTCCTCAACTCTGCATTTCTGAGTTTTACTTCTTTATGTAAACTTGAAACAAAATTTGTGGGAATTTTTCCGCTATAGTAGATTTTTTTGGGGTTGCCACAGAGTGAAGCACCAAATACCTGTTGTTTTTTTTTTTTTTAATATTACCTCATTTTGAAATCTCCGGTCACTACTGGATGTTCTCAGCATAGTGGAAATTGAAATCCAGGTTTGACATTCTTTATCTCACAAAGATCCAGAAAACATAAATATTTACTGCTACAGTACACAGAAGAGAGAATTAACTGTCTTTAATAATATTTCTATTTATTTTGCAGTTTAATAATAATGCTCAGAATGTCAGTTGCTTTAATCATCTTGTCCAAGCTAATGTGAGGAACAAGAAGAAATTGAAAGAAGCTGTCTATAAAATCTCTGCTAAAGGAATTACGGATTACAAAAAAGGCTTTAGCTACGCTTTTGAACAGCTGCTAAATGTAAGTATTTAAGTAAGATCTCTCTGCTGTCAGGTGAAGAAGGAGAACTTGAATGTTCAGATGGCCACTGCTTGCTCCTTCATTGTGTAACTGAGTGGTAGAAGTGCAAATCTTTATTTAGCAAGTAAATTTATCCCAACAATGTTTTTTTCATTGCAGGTTCCTCAGCAGATTGCTAAGACTTTGGAATTAATTTGGTTTCAAATCAGTTGTACTGTTTTACTTCATTCATTCAGCTGGTTTTTCATTTAACATGTGATTCACTTGTGGTAGTGGTTGACTTGCAGTTAATTTTAAAATGGAAAGATCTGTATCACTGTGCTATTATTGCAATTTTACCACATCATCTCCTAGCAGTGCTCAGCTAACCTACAATTTCACACTTATTACAAGTTATAAATACTTTACCACGGTTTGAGCAAGAGAGAGGGGAGGAAATAAGTTAGTTAATAGAGGAATACTAGGCACCTGATGATGCCTCAAGAGTAGTATTCACTCACTGAGAATATTCTAATTCCTTTCTCTTTCTCGTGTATAAGAAGAATAATTTCCTCAAAAGTTAAATGCATTGTTTCCATGTTTTAAATACATTGTGCTTTCTAATTTTCACCCAGGCACTAGCTTTTTGAATAGCAACGTTTCCCATTTACCGCAAATGTTTGGGGTTTATTAGTAAATTTTAAATGGTTCGTGTAGTTGTTTAAAAAATAGTTCTACTTATCTTCATGAAGACTGCATATTATATCTTAAACCTTAGTGTAAATAAAGCCCTATCACTTTGTAGCAGGTGAGGATATAGCTCAACAAGTAAGAAATGTATTCTTATCCTTACTGTTTTTGTAATTTTTTTTTTTACTTTTTTTTTTTCCTAATCTGCCAGATTCTGAACTTCAGGACACTTCCCTGACATTGTGTATGCAGTTTAAGTCTATATCTGATGTTGAAAATTCTGAGCTCATTAAATTTTGATGGAGGAGAAGAAAATGGACTGTTATTGTGGGAATTTTCTCAGTAGACCATTGCTCAGATTAGCAGAGGGGGTTGGTGGGGTAATGAGGGGGTGTCCTCTGCTGATGGTTACGTAAAACCACAAACAATATATTGAAGTCTGCTGGACATTTTTGGACCAGGCTGGATGGCATTTCCCCCTTTTCTGCATCTGTTGATGTCTCATGCATTGGGAACCAGGAAGAAAGAAATTTTGCCAAATATGTTCCTCATAATATTTATATTTGCTTAAAATTATGGATTACATTTGGTGCAACACCAGATACATACTTTGTGTCCAGGCAACCGTTAAGAAAATCTGAACACAGGGGAAGCCTCAAAATGGACTTGTTTGTAAGACTAAAGTATTATTTAAAAAATAATTGGATATCAGTGTCATAGTGGGACCATCTCTTTTGTAGCTGGAGCCAGAAGTGTGATTAGCCTCACATGATCTCTGCAAGACTGGAAGTTATGCCTGGACATTGTGGATTGCACAAGGTTCTGGATATATACTCATCCTCTCCAAATATTGGCAAATCCATTTAGCAGGAAGAGTAAAGGGCTGGTGATGGGTTTAGCCCAAGATTCTGGTGACAAGATAATATAATATGGTGGTATAATACAGGCTTAAATAAATAATAAAAAATATGCCTTGGGATAGCTTCCAGTTGTATATTTATGAATTCAAATAGTCCAATTGCCCTGAGGTTTATATAAATGCAGTATTGCTCAAATTTTCAAAATAATTTTGTCGGTACTGTTTCTGGATGACAATTATTTCAAACAACTTTCCAGAATACCAAAATAATGTTTCTCTTGTACCATGAAAAAAGTGCTGTCTGATGTGTTGCTAAATGGAAATAGACACTGAAAGTTTTTCAACATACTAATTCAATTTATTAGCAATAATCTGGATTTCATATTTTTATGCAGCATTTTCCCATTATTTATTGTTACATTAACTTGCTATTTCTTTGAAAATCATATTTCAGCTGCAGCAGTTGAGGAGGAGTTTTCTTCCCCTCATACTGTAATATCTATGATTTCTCAAAGAAAAAATAGTGAAAAATGCGTTCCTAAAGTGTCATGTCACAAGGTATAATTGTAACCTGCCACTTAAAGAGTTAATTTTAAAGACATGAAACTTGTATAAAACAAAAGCAATTTTAGATAAATATAAAATGGATCATATCTTGCTTGCCTGTTTGAAAGAAAAAAACAAGGCCTATATCAAGCAGGAGAGCTAAAAATTAATGCATAGCTCAATTCCAGTGGTATTCTTTGTGGTTTAATCTAAGAAGCTGTTTCTTATCCAGGGGAAGCTCCTGTATAGACAACACATTCCCATTCAGCTGTGGCCCATTGGACTGCTAAGGCAAACTGTTCAGAAAAATGATGAAACTACAGCATCATCCTCTCACAATCTGTTATATATTCACTCTCTGAGCCAGTATTTCTCCATGTAAATCCAAAGGGGGGAGGGGCTAGAAGATGTGTTGTAATTTCCTTGATCCCTTGTAAGAGACTAATGTGTTAAATTCATTCATCCAGATGCAAATTTTTTTTGGTGGGAGAAAAATAGAGTGATAGAATGGCCTGAGTTGGAAGGGACCTTAAAGATGATCTGGTTCCAACACCCCTGCCATGGACAGGAGCATCTGTCACCAGACCAGGGTGCTCAGAGCTCCATCCTTAACACTTCCTTAACACTTCCAGGGATGGAGTAATATCATATGATTTGATCTTATTCACGTTCAGGTTTCCAATAATGTTTGGAGGCTAAAATCTCGGATTTTTTTTCTGTGACATGACTTTAATGTCTAAACAATGTAGTGTAAGTAAATGCCCTGCTATAAGTACGAGGAGATAAGAGAAAACTGCTTTTTTCTGATACTATGTATGCATATGCTAAATAAGCCACTAGAAAAGTCCTGTTTCAGTCAGTGAAAGCAAAGTCTAGCTCAAGTTCACATTGCCTGTAGCAGTGCTTCTTTCAAAATCACTAGAAAAGTTCCATAATATGAGCAAATTTTGGTCCCCTTCCTTGTTCCTCTGATCTTATTTTGGTCTATATATTAAATCACTGTAAATGTAGGTGAATTTCTTTATTTATGAGGTATCCAACCCTACTTTTATTACTTTTTTAATATCGAGAAGGCTGCAGCCCAAAGCAGTATCTTTTAAGTTATATTTCACAAGCGAAATATGGTCATAAATTATTTAAGTCCAACTGAAACACAGTGTGCTGATGAGGTTGGAGAGAATGTATTGATTTCAGGCAGGTTTTATATGTTGTTATGTGTAAGGAAGTCTTTGGGCTTGATTTCTTTTTTTTTCAAATTTTTAAATTTGAAAGTAGTAATAGTAAGAAAGAGAGTAATTCTTCACTGAATATTGAACTCTCAATATAAATAATCTTTGAGGAATATTTCTTACCCTGTTAATTAAGGTTTTATACTTTAGTTTTCTGGGAACATTGTAGAACTGCAGAGCTGCAATACTGAGAATTATTGGGTGATGTTTGAGGCTTTGATGTTTCAGTCTCTTGATTACAGGAGTCAGACCAATGAGTAGAATGAAAAGTGGCAGAGGGGAGTGGGATCATGACACCTGACCAGCCTGGTGACAGTCACTCTGTAGCATCCAATAGTAAAGCAAGGGGGAACAGGGGACTTTATAAGGACAACTCTCCTGTTTATCTTCCTGACTCTAGAGTAAATTAATCCAGCAAAATTCAGGCTTGCAGAAGGAGAAGTTGAATTTATGTCACTGGATCTCTAAGGGTTTTACTCTGTCACATCCAACTACTCAGAAGTACCAAGATGTGTCTGACTAGGACCATTTGTACTCAACACAAAGGGCAAGGAACAGCTGCAAAAGTAATGAGCAATTTGCTTAGACTACATTCTTAACTTTTAGAGAATAAAGAAAGAGGAGCAAAAATTCATGCTCACCTCTATTGATCTGGCTGTGGAGCAATGTTTTCATTCCTTTGCAAAAAGCACTGCATTTTTCTCGGGGGCTTTACTAGTTACTTTGATGCATTAGGAGTCAGAGGGACTTCTTAATTGTTTCAGGCTTGTTCTCCAGAAATAATGGAACATGCTCTGTTTTTCAACTCTGAAATGCAATATAGTTGGAAAAGTAGGTGATGGAGAGATCTTAATAATCTAGGTGGCCATATCTTGGCTACAGTATATTATGTAAACCTAATTCTAAAATACCTTTCTAAAGATTAGCTATTCACTTCAGAGTATTATTAATTAAAAGAAACAACATGAAAGAATTAAAGACTTGGAAGATTAAGTCCATTTTAAGGAAATATGACAAAAATAGCAAATGCAAGAATATTTCAAACCTTATAAGGTGGATATCCCATAGAATGCCTAAATTAGCAGAGTTTTTATTCAATTGGTCAGTGAGCTGGAAACTTTTTGTAAGTAGGAGTCCAACAGAAAACAAATAAGCATATTCAATAATTTGTTACAGGGTCATTGTTTCTCCAGTTTCTACAAGGAATCTAAGGATAAGGAAAAAAAGTAAGAATGAGAAAAGAGAAGAGTAAAAATGTTTAGAGATCCTCACTGTGCAAGTCTCATGCAGAACATCTGTCAAGGGACACTGTGGGGTTGATGTGATGGATATGAGCAAAAAAGCTCTCCTGAAGTTTGTGGATGTTAAAGGAACCCCCAAATCCCTATTCCATTCTGTTGGGCCAGATCTGAAATGACTCATATTTAAGTCTCATGGAACAGAAAAGTGCATTTATTTTATTTTATTTTATTTTATTTTTCATTCAGAAGGGGGTGTTGAATGAAATTCTAAAAGATTGTTTAAGATTTGACATTACCACATTAAAGTAGTAAGCCTGTAGCTATAAAAGCCATCAAATAAAACAGTTGTTATTCCTTATAGCCTGAAATATAAAAACTCTTCTCTTTGTTTCTCTTACAGCACAGTGTCTCCAGAGCTAACTGCAATAAGATTATTATGTTGTTTACGGATGGTGGTGAAGAAAGAGCACAAGAAATTTTCCACAAATATAATGAAGACAAAAAAGTAAGTGATATATGAAAATTGTACTGTATAAAATGAAACAACATAAAGAGGAACATTTAAATATGGAAGTGAAAGCATATTTGGTGCATATATAAAGTGCTTTTAAAAAAATGTATTAGTATTGATCCTTAGGACACTTAAAGCTTTTTCAATCTATAATATTTATTTGAAAAATCATAAAATATATTTAATATTTTACACCTTGAGACTTGTTGGTCTCAAGTGATGCAGAAGTATACTCTAAGCCATAAAGAACTCAACTTTCTATTGACATTTTTCTTGCATTACTGTAATCCCTGAATTACCCAGCAGAAACATAGGTAGTTAAATGATATGATACATGTGTGTATCTCTATGTCCTCACTGCAAATATCTTCTATGTGCTCTCATTGTTTGCCAGGCAAAAGCAAAATGATGACTCAAGGTTAGAATCTGAATTTGAATAGATTTGGGCTGGAACAAAGCCACATTTTTCCCAGTGAGGCTAATTATACCTTGGAGTGTCTTAGCAAGAAGTGGGATGGCTTTCTGTTGATGAAATTTGATCTGTGGTTCAAGCAGAATTATGGGTTTGACATGAGAAGCCCTGGATGAGTTCTGTTGTTTAGATTAAATTGGATTATTAGCTGTGCTGGTTTTGGGTTTAGTCTTTGAATCTAATCAAACTTCTGGTCTGGCTTTTGCATACTTAAAATGCATGAGCGTGTGCATGAAATATAACAGCTTTTAGAGTTGTCTCCTACTAAATTTCAGTGCAAACCATCATTTATTATTATTATTACTAGATTAATCACATTCTAAATAGGAATGGAATATGAGCTGGATTCACACTGCAACTAAGATTTTACTTTTTCTAGTACTTGGGGATGTGCCTGTACCTGTGGGGTTTTGTGAGTTGTTTCTTGTTTTGTTTTCAAAAAAGCAGCTAAAAGTTAGAACATGACTCATGAAGGCACTTTAACAATCACCATGGATGTATATAAAGCAGTGGAAGTATTTGGTTGGAAATCCTCAATGTTTGAATTAATCCTTTCAAAAGTAGAACTGGAAATGCAATGCTGAATTTGTATCTAGACCAGCAATTCAGTCACTGACCTTGAATAATCATTTTATGGCTGCTTTACAGTAGCGTTTCACATAGAATGATATGGCAGGGTTTAGTTAATCCTTTGTCTGACTTGAAAGTACTTTTTAAACTGGCAATTAGAAGAGACAATGGAAATCATAGCCTTGTGTGACACACATGGCTATACTCTGAAAATATATGCAGAGATTCCTCTTCAAATTTGGATGTGGTAGCTTTTATCATGTTACAACAACAGCCATCAGCTATAGAAAATACATGCATAAGGGGAAGATGTATGATTGATTCCTTATTAATTTTTTTCATTTAATTTGCTGTGTTAGGAGGAAAGTGTAGTAAAATATTCAGTCCAAATAACAAAACAGATTTCGGGGGCCGAGATTTGTGGTCTTAATCATATCATGCCTGATGGTTGATTATTCTTTGAAGTATAATAAATGAAATGTAGGATTTACTAATTTTAAATGGTTATTTTACTGCATCATTTAATGTTGTAAATTTTCACTGCCAAGGGTCAGGGTGGTTTTATGTATACTGTTATATATAAAATGCTATACACAGTCACTTTCTTGTTCCATCTAGTGAAGGAGGGTTTGGGGGTTTTATTGTATACAGCAAATGTATGATGGTGATAATGGTCACTGTGTGTCAGTATATTATCATATATAATTTAATGCAGTGCTGATGCAATGCAAGGCACATTTTCTACACTCTTTTATGGTCTATGCATCTGCAAGTCCAAATCTTAGCAAACACTTACATTTTGTCACTTGTCTAATGAAGTACTAGGTTGCTAGGTATTAGTCCTTACTGATTTTCTCCAAAGTGACATTGAAATTGAAGTGCCAAGTTTAGGCAGGTGTAATTTGAAGAACCATTTGCTTTCTCCTTATCACTTTCAATCAGTAACAATCCTTGTAGTGTTGAAGAGAAATTTATGGTTGAAGAGCTTCTAATGAGACTGGACCAGAAAATTCTTTTTGAGAAGTCACAGTGAAATCTCCTAACATCTTTCATAGCATTCTAATACTTTTAAAAATAAGATTTATACAAAATATGCTTGTGATAATGCTCTTCTTAGTAAGGCTACACTTGATTCCAGAATGATGACATGAGCTCTTTTGTTGTTGCCTCTGTATGTAACTTAATGTTAGTTCATTATCAGTAGAGAATAACATAATTGGTAGACACATTCGAACATGGAAAATACACATATACTTCTGATCTTGCTAAGTCATAGTCCCAAATATTTCGTTACTTTCTTAGATTGCAGAGTAGGCTGATTTCTTATACTAAATTATGATATTTTTAAAGAGATGTGGGAGTAGCTCCTGTTGTCTTTATTTCAGTTAATTTATAA
This sequence comes from Corvus hawaiiensis, assembly GCF_020740725.1. Classification (NCBI taxonomy): domain Eukaryota; kingdom Metazoa; phylum Chordata; class Aves; order Passeriformes; family Corvidae; genus Corvus; species Corvus hawaiiensis. The sequence continues at coordinate 70,116,917 of NC_063216.1, read as the reverse complement.
TTTATTTCATAAATATCCAATGAATTTAAGACTATTTTCATATTTATAAATTTGTAGAGGGATTATTCAATATAAGGTGTTAAAAAGTTTTCTGTGTTTTACAGTAGAAGTAGTTAATGGTATAAATATGTATCAGCATATGTATTTTCTTGCCTGCTCTGCATTTATTTGACCACTTGTCTTTGAGTTTTGCATAAAGTATATAAAAGATGAATCTTTATTGTCTTATGTCACAGTCAGTCACTTCCCACCTTAGGCACACTGTGTTGTAAACTTACTTTCTTTTTCTTGTACAAAGAAAAGACCATTTATTCAAATCTATTAATCCTTGTTTTCATCTTCTTGATGTAAAATTGCTTCAGCTCTGTAAGTATTTTCTTTTCCATTTCAGTTAATTTGTAATTCCTTGTCATGAAAGAAGCTTCAGTTTTGGCCCATCAAGTAACGTGATTTAGTACACTTGTTTGCAGTGTCCTTGGTGCAACCTTCAAGTTAAGTTAATGAATGCAATAAACAATTGAAAACTACTAAAAGAGCAGCCTATAATCTAGAGGCTGAAAAATAGTCCTTTTGAATTAGAGCTTTTAATCTGTTTGAAATAGCATACAGATACATTTAAAATAGTTTTCTGTCTATATAAATAATTTACAGTACAAATAGGAGGTTATTATAAAACTTACGTAACACAGATTTGGGGAGGAACATTTTGTTTGAAGTGGAAAATCACTGTTGTGTTTCACCTTTGCATGCCTTTTTCCCTTTATAAAGCCAGATTTTATTGTCATATATTGCAACTACATGCTGAGCCTGATATTTAAAAACTGGAGTGTTTACCTTCATGGTGACATTTGGGGCACTCACATTAAATGTGTAAAATACCACACATGCTCTAAATTTCAGGAATGAGGGAGGTAAATTTCATTTTATTTGCACTCCTCCTACAGATGGCTTCACTGAAGATAGCAATATAAATTTAATTAAAATGCATTCCCCGTAGGCGTTTATCGTGAGAATTTTGAATTCAGGTTGAAAATAGAAAACCACAGATCTTTGGGGCAAATTGTCCCCTTGGAATCTGTATTTGGAAAGATTGCTCAGCTTATGTGAGTAGGAAAAGACCTTAAACATACCTCATGCATTTTTAGTTGTTTGAGGTTTTGAAGAATGATAGAGGTTTGCGTGGGTTGGATGGACTGATCTAACACACACAGGCAGGATTGGTCTGACCCCTCAGATAGGAGCAGAACCATAAATTGGGTCTTATGTCTCATTCCCACAGAATTACCTGCCATGATTAATATAACCTCATTTTGTGTAGATTTTTCTGACAGTATCATTTTAGAGGAAATTATGTAAAGAGAAGTTTTCCAAAAACTCAGTTCCATTATGAATATCTGTATGTGGTAGGCACAGAATTGCTACAGTGGTAGAGATCCTGTGGGAGAAGGCTCCAGCTTGCTGGAACTCCACTGGGAAGCTTACAGCTGCCACTGACTTCTTCCAAATGGGACACATTCAGCATGTCAATAGAATGATAAAATGAAATATTTATGTGAAAGAACTTGTAAAACTTTCATTTAAAAAAAAAAAAAAAAAAAAGCTTCCTACTGTCATTACCAGAGCAGGGAACCATTTTCTTTTTCGGTTTCAACCCGTTACAACATAATTGCTAGTTAGTAAAACTAAAATCAAAACTATGTTAATTTAGGCAGTGGTGTATGATTTGTTCTAGACAAATGTTAGTCCTGACTAGAAAGGATCATCAAAAAAGCCCATGATATTTCCACTTTGGGTAGCCGTGTAATTCTCATCAGGGATCAGACTGGCCAAGTATAACTTTATACAATCACTTACAGAGTTGAAAATAGAAACAGTGTCTTTCACAACACTACTGCCAGCTTTGAATAGAGCTGAACAGCTGTCAGAGTGCACCCCAACAGGTTTGGCATTTCTGAGTGTGTGGTAGACTTGTGACACAGGATATAACACAAAGTAATTAAATTAAGGGTTGAACAAAGCTTCAGCTAGCTGTTTAAACTGACTCCCTGGCTCCTTTCCTAATTACTTCTGCCTTAAGAAAATGACACCTTCCAGCTGTTAATTTTAGTTTATTGTATGTTCCAGGATATGCACAAATGGTAAACCTAAAATATTCTGGGTGAAACTTGGGTCAGTACTTAAAAATTCCATAATCCATTATTTTTTCTTTCAAAGTAAAAGTGGAAACTGTTATTAAAGTATTCACCGAAGAAGCATCTTATTCTAAAGTCAAATTACATTTTTTTACCTCTTAGCTCCAATTATTAATTAAGGGCTTGCAATATACCCACAGTTCCAGTTTCTGGATTCCTAACATAAATTAATTCTACTACAATAATGAATTTAAATATTCCGTATCAGCAGTATCCCTCCTTTGACACTCATTACCCAAATATGCTTCAGTAATAGTCAAGCTGCACAATACTGAGCTATTTAAGTCTTGAGTCTATAAATCCATGCAAGAACAGTTTGGGAGGGAGGGGGAGGTTGGTAGCTTTTTTCTTTTTCAGTATGGTATTAGGCACACATTTTTTCCCTATAAACTTAGATTTTGAACCACAGTTACCTGATGGTTGTGAAGCCCTGTTTCCCCACTAGAAATCAGAGTTCAGTGATTTTTAAGATACTCTTTTTCAAAAATATCTATACACTGTTCTTACAACAGCTGTTTTCTAAACTGACATGCTAAGCTACCATGTGTCCATGCCCTGGCAATGTTTTTGGATAACAATAGTCTGCCCATCTTTTCCACACTATCTTTCACTGACTCTTTTATCTTTAGACTAAATAACATCACCAAGCCTTTCTTGGAGACTAATAAGGAAGCAATATCCATTACATTTCTTCTACTTTTTTCACTTTTCCATTCAGCCATCATATCCCCTGTGCTATTCTGTGTATGGACATCTGGGCGAGGTTGCTGCAGAGTCAAGAGGTGCAGCAGAAAGTGCAGTGGGGCAGAGGGGGGATTTTTAGGAAGAGCTGCATGCAGAAGAATTTTTTCATGCATGTGTCTGCACACACATCTCTCCGTTGATGTGAGTTTCTCTTTATGCTGCTGTTTCATTATGAGAATGATTCTGGGCTGCCAGACATTTTTATCTCCTGTGCAAGATAAAAATCCACGTGGAGGTGTTGAGAACTGCAGAAGACTAATGAAAATTTTAATATAGCTTTGTTGAAAAGTAACCTTATCGGTCTTATTAAAGTCATGTGTATCTGTTACATAAAACCCAACTGGCAGCTTGTTTCCCTCAAATTTGGCATGGAGGAGGCTATTTGATACTTCTATTTTTGTTGATGTTCAATTCCAAACACTGCAGTAATAGCGATTGATTCAGTGCATCACATTGAGGTTGATGCTGCAGATGGCATAAAATGATTAATCAAGGCAACAAGGATAGAGTATCAGTTAATATAGAAAGCACATTATGTTTGTTTTGGGACAAATGCAAGAGAGTTGGACTGCATTTTGTTTATTTATACAAACAAAATGCTACATATGGCATAGCTGATTGAGGCTAGACATCAGAGGGTCCATCCTGTCTCAGCCACCCCATATATTAACTGTGCATTTATTCCTGTGAATTTGCAATTGCTGTGAAATACTATTTGATTTGGTGATGTTCTTCTGTAATTCAAGTATTGGAGGTCTGGGACTTTCTGAAATGAGCCTTTTAATACCTAGGCCATGCCTGATGGTGTTTATGTAACCTCTTCCTTAAAGTATCCAGTTCCACAGCTTCCTTAGGTATTTACATTCTTCTCTTTCAACAACTACCTATTTAGAAAGCTTTCCTAGATTTCCTTAAGAAAAAGTAGGTTTAGGGGGTTTCGTTTTGTTTGGTTGTTTTTTTTTTTCATTTCATTTTACATTTTTTAATAAGAGCAATTAATTCTCATCATAATTTCCCCTTCCATTTTAGGAAACAATTTCTATTTTGAAACTTTAATCCAAGTTTTCTATCCAACTTTTGTCTTTTCAACTAAACAAGCTAATTTCTTTCAGATTCATCAAATTAATATCTTAGATTATTTTCATTCTTTATTCTTTACACCCCTTTTTTGTATAAAGGCACATTGTCGCTGCCTTTCTTAGAACATGCTCTTGAACAGTGAGAGAAACTTAAGTGGCATCAAGAGAACAGAGTATTTTCTGTATATATATCTATTTTTAATGCATGTCATCACTTAGGTAAATATATCATAGAGCATAACTTACCATTTTGGAATTGTGTTATGTTATTGAAACATATTTGGGTTTTATTTTATTCTTAATCTTTTTTCCTTAGATGTTTTGGGGTTTTTGTTTGTTTGTTTTTGTTTTTTTTAACAGTTCCTCTTCAGTTTTAGTATCTGTGCCTGATTTTCTAAGTATCTTTAATCCTACATTACATTAAGCTGTTTTTTATTGTACACTTAATGTTTTCTTTTTTCTGAGTTACCATTTTGCTTTTAATCCTTCATTCTTTAGATTTTCTTCCTACACTACTCAGCTACCTAATTCTCTGTGTTTGTTGGAGTCTGTCTCTTATAATTTTTTTAGTGCTATGAAACCTTCCTTTCCTTGTAATAAAAATCACTTCTTGATCTTTTACTCAAAATATTTTCTTTCTCCTAGATATACAGATCATTCTACCTTAAAATTCAGAAATAAATTAACTATTCTTGGCATCTTCTAGAATAAGAAATTTTCCTAACCTGCTACAAGTTATTCAGTAATTCTGTCTCACATTATAAGTTTTATCTACCAGACCTTATATGTTCACAGTTATACATATTTTTTCTATGCTTCTGGTGTTTATTAAGGGAAGTGCAATAAGTGAGTAAAAACTGACTGTAATGAGTCAGTTACAGAAAATAGAGACAGAGAAGATTTAAGTTGTTTTACTGTCAGGGCCACATAAGAGTGGTTCACATATCCTATTCATTTAAAAACACAAAGAGTGAAGAAAATTGAAAAGTTAAGAATTGTTTTCTGCACATAGAAAAGCCAGAAAGGATGAAGAAAAAAATATGAATATGATTATGAAGATTAAGAGATGCCTTTATGTAAAATTGCCCATTATATAGTGAAAATTCTGACATTTGCATGTTCACTGAGTCTAGCATTTTCCAAAGGTTAACTTTACAACACTGGTTTAAGAATGCAACTTTCTGGGAAGAAACTGCAGAATTTGTCTACTTAATAGAATAAGCAGTGTAACTAAGGTAGCACAACTGAATATATTTTTTAAAAATAATTAACTATTATTAAGTGACTCTAAAAATTGATAGACATCTTAGTTTCTAAATGCTGCTTAGGCCACCTCGTAGGTGGGTGTTGAGCATTTGTCTATAGTAGATGGAAAGATTTGCCAATGCACAGATGGAAAAAGTGGACAGACAGATGCAGAAGAGTTTATACCAGTGCTCAAAGGGGGAGAGTACTGAATAGGAATCTCTTTAGGGGGCAAGAGAGTAAGGAAACAGCTGAAACAAGCAGATGGTGGCACAAGATGTACACATGCAGCAGCCTAAACATATGACAGGTTAAGACGGAAATAAAATTTTTGAAAAACAAAGTTACAGTCCATTTGGATAGCAAGAAATATGTGCTTATATATGCAAGAAGCATAACAGAGGAAAGGGATGTGAAATGAGAAGTGAGACTGCAAGTGTAGGTAAATTGTACATTTTACCCAGGCAAGTAGAAACTCTGTGCAACTTCAATGCAGAGTATTAAAGATTGATGCAAATGTTGTAAGGAAAGGTTGCTTTTTAGGAGAGAACATCAGGCCATGAGGTGAAGCAACTCTGTTTGACAGGTCTTATCAAGAGTAAGAACTACTAAATGTCACTTAGAAGGTCTTTTTCTAAAGCATTTTGCAAAAAAATACACCCTTTATTTTGAAAAAAAGGCAATGAAAAAAGTCATCTTTCAAGTAGGGAATGAGTATGCTGGTAAATAGAAAGTACCCCAGTATCTACTTAGAAAGTGACTTGGATTCAGAATCCTGATTAGTCTCAAAGAAAAGGCTAAAATCTGCGCTGTCATATCTCCAGGAAGTCACAGTTATATTCTCAAATTTTTTGCACTGTATAGGATAGAATTTAATATGCAGAATTGAATGTGATATAAGAATAGGTTGTCTTTAATAGAAGAATAAGAAATTGACTTTATGATCTTGCACTTGTATGGTTAAGGAAAATGGCATTGAAGTATTAGCTTCTAATTATTTTGAGGTCTTCACAAACATTTTTGTAGGTCTTAGTCCTAAAAAACAGAGAAGAAAACCCCTCCCCCCAAAAAATCTGTTATTTTTCAGAAGAGAATCAGTTCCCATATGCAGTCTTTGAATTAGTATCCTATTATATGTCTCCATTCCTCTGTTTCTATATTCAACTTCTATTTGAAGTCAGTAATTTCAGTTGAACTCATGTTAGCCTTGCATCAAATTCAAAGTAATGTATTTAGTGTTTGCTGAGGCTTAGATAGGAATTCTGCCCTTCATAATCTCATCCTAAATCATGTGCAAACAAAAACATCTTATCCATGATGACCACAGAACCTGGAGTGCCAGCTGCAAATGTATTTTTTTTTTTTTTTAATAATTCTGAGTTTATGTAAATGGATTTTTTTTTACAAGGAAGAATTTGGTTTTATTTGCAAATCATTTTTTGAAGCCACCACTTTGAATTGTATAATGTGGTTTGACAATTCTGTATTCTCAATCCTACATGCAGACAGGAAAAACAATAACCTCAATGCTTTTTGTTGCAAACTTAGTCTGTAGCTGCTATTTCATCTGAAAACAAAAAAACAAAGACAAACCCAAAACCCTCTAAGGCAATGTTTTGTCTACAATACATTTCTCTGTAAGAAGCATATTTATAATGAGGTCTGAAGACCTCTTTTTTTTCCTTATTTCTTTTTTTTTAAAAAAATAATTTGCCAAAAGTTATTAAAATACATTTATATCACATTATAGGCAGAAATATCTTATACCTTGTCACCTAAAGTATGATCTATTAGAGTAAATTTTCTCTGCTCTTTCAGCCATTGGGAATGCAAAATTTAGATCTAAATCTCTAAGAAGATTCTGGTACAAACTGTTCAATACACCAAGGCTATAGACACCCCAAATGGTTGTTTTACCTGTGGATTGCAGGGGAAAATCACTTGTATTTTTTTCCTGAAGATTGTATTTATTTCGCTGATTTGAAAAGAAATGAAAATACGTATTATTCAGTGTATGAGTGAACTGGGTCATGATTAATTTTATGTTTATTATTAACTGCCCACGGGATAGGTGGCAGCTGTCTGTACATATTTGATGCTTCTCATAGATAATCCTGAAATTTCAGGTGCAGTTTGGCAAGAAGTACAATGAGTGGGCATGAACTGCTTGAATTAATCTTTAACTGTGAAGGACGTTCTCTATTCCATGACTGCACAGAAGCATCTGTCTTTCAGCCCTGCTCGGGCACTTGCCAGCTGCTGACAGGTGGCATCGTCACCGCCTGCTTTTGTCAGGAATGGCACGTCCTACCTGCAAGCAAAGGCAAGGTCAGGCTGCCCTCAGCATAGCCCTATATGGCACTGCTGAGTTTCCATCATTATACAGTAGCTGTAATGTTTTTTTCCACCTAGAAAAGGAAAGGGAACCAAACTTGCAGCATTTTCATCCCTTAATCTCCATCTTCTAAGGTAATCTGAAGATACCATTCTGTTCCCAGGTCAGTCTTCAAGAAACAGCATGTGAGCATGGACAAAATCTCCTCACCTGTTTGGGTGGCATACCCTTTCTAAAGCTCATTAAATAATTTTTTTTTTAGAATTTTCATGTTCTTTTCATGAGCATCAGCCAATTATAAAACTAGACATGAAATTTTTGTAATTGATAATTCCAGACAGGGAGACTTCCTGTAAATGGATTCTGCTGGAAATGAGGGTTTCTGAGGGTCCTTCCTTTTCCCACCCACTCTTTTCCCTCTTCTAGTACAACTGTTTGGCACTTGCAATTGTTAAATTTCAGTCACTTTTCCATGCTGTACAAGAACTGGAGGAAATGGGAGCAAAAAATCGAGGAAGCAACTATACAAGACTATTTGTGTGGGAAAAAACAAGGCAGAGTACGTGATTAAAATTAGTGTTTGAAATGGCATATTTAAATATTCCTTTAAATAATTGGATGATATTTGTAATAATTCTTCCATGGGATTTAGAAGAACAATGAAAAAAAAAGAAAAGAAGGCTTAGTGTCACAATATGAACCGTAAATATCTCTCTAATTAATCCAGTCCTTTCCAGCTGCTCAGCTGCCTCCAAATGTTGTTTTGACTATCAAAGAAATGCCTAAAATGCTTTTAATCCAGAGCACAGTGGGAATTACTTTGTCAACTCCCTTGTCTGGTTCCTGATATGGACCACCAAATTTACAAGGAATTCTGAGAAAAAGTTGTTTTCTTCAGAGAATGCTAGATGATGAGCGTCAGGGAGAAGCAGCTTAGGGAAAGGAGGAATTTAATTGTTTTTCATTTCAGCAGGGAAAATTTGTTATTAACATTCCCAAAGAAGCAAACAGATCAACTGAGTAAATAGAACATGAGTAGTCAAAGTAAAATATTCAACAGATGAATTGTTAAAAAAGAGGACAGTATGTTCTTTATCTGAAGTCTGGGAGACAGGATGAGGAGCTAGAAAATCACCTAGTGCAACTGACTGCTGTACAGTGATTTCTGAGGTGGGGTGAGGTGATGAGGAAATCCCGGGAGAAGCAACCAGCGTATCCACAGCCTTTGAGCTAGATCTACAGCCACAATTCTGCAATAATTTTTAGGTTTTAACTGAGTTAAACCTGGGAGGTTTTCAGCCTCTGCCAGCTGGCACACTCCTGACAAAGTGGTGAGACTGCTTCTGTGGCAGCAAAGAAGGGGCAGAGGGAAGGAGCAATGGCTTGTCTTCTGTGCGTGTGTTTGAGCTCTGCTGACACAGTTGTTAAGGCTGGAGAGTGGGCCAAAGCCCAGTTTTTAGCAGGCTTGACATATGCAAATTGACTCAAATGTAAAATTCAACCACATCAATGTGAAGTCCGGCTGGTGTGTTTGAGAGTATAGCCTTTCTCTTTCTTGTTGCTGTTCTTAAGGCTTATGTTATACAAAGCTAAGAAAACAGAGCTGATTTATACCCACACCTAGAAAATGTTGAGATCAAAAACTTCACCTTACTTGAGGAGACTGTGCAGTAGAGGTCACTGTCTCCTCATCATGATGTAATAGTCCAACATTAAGTTATTGTGAGCATACGAAACTGTACTTGTACTCCTGTAATACTTGTGGCCCATAAAGATTATGTCTCAACTAGGTAAAAAATTAAAGGTGGTCCATTCTGTCTAATTATGATCAATTTATCAGGGGTAGATTAGCAGGTGTCAGCAGGAAATTTATACTTTTGTACTTGTAGCTGTGTGGCAGCAGAGGAAGGGGCACACAGGACAGCCCTTCTATGAGTAAGGAATGAGGTGCTGTGGTTCCACAAGATGGCACTAAGAAGTTGTAGGACAGTGTGACTGAATTAGTATTTTTTTATTTTTAGTTCTGTGAGAGCGTTAGTTCTGAAATTTTTCAGTATAACTAAAATGGCCTTTTTGACCATTAGTCTGCAGTAGAAAGTATCCCCATTTTCATGCAGTTACTTTTCTTTGTGAGGGAACAAAACAAGCTGGGAAAAAAACCCAACCCTTTTGTCATTTTTGAAACACTTTGCAGTTAGCAAAACATATTTCATGGATTCATGGCATTTACTTATAATTTCTTCTATGAAAATGCACCTTTCATTGTATGCATTTCTTATATGCTCAGGTATAATTCTCAGCTGTTAATTCCTTTCCTTACAACTACACCATGCATCAGTGTTCTGGATCCTAATTTCCCAATATATTAACACCATTAAATGATTTGGGGCCCATATTATCAGTATAGAATAATACCCAAGAAAGTGAGATTCTCCAATAATCTCCTGATATGCAACAAGCATAATTTTTATTTTAAGATAGAAGAAGGATTAGCATTAGATTGTAATGTGAGCTAATTTTTAGAGTGTCATTATTTCTTTTTGTTATTAGGCTATAATTATGCAGACTATAATTAGACTTTGAATTAATAAGCTAGCATTGCAGTTTGAAGTTTGAGGTTGAATTGTAGTGAATGAAAGATTAATGATAGGGAAGATTGCAAATACACATGGAAAGTTTGGAAGAAATAATTTGCTGTGGATAAATGTCTAAAATAGTATTTCCAAGGACCTGCTCTATTTGTCTTTAAACATGTGCCTCAGCTAAAAGATTTTTCCTTTGGTTTCAAGATGACACTTGCATAGTTAGATGCCTTGTTGAATCAGAGTATAGAGGGTCACTTATGGAAACACTTGTAGTGTCAAATGGATTTTCAAATCATATGGATTAATACTTTCTTCATGTCTGTAAATTCAAAGATGTCCAGCCTGCAATTATCTTTGCATTTAAATATTTGAGAGCTAAATTCTCTTCTCATTGTTTCACATGGGAGTTTTTCTTCCCAGTTACCCCAAGTCTACACATATTTTTAGAGAGTGCCTTCAGCAAGGGACAGATCCTAATGTAGTCATAAATGTCAAAAATATAACTTGATACATTTCTGCTTGTGTATCATGCCTTTCTTTTTATTTCCTAATTTGACATAAAACTGTGAGTTCTGCTTTCTGAGGTCTAGACCTTTCAAACTTCACAACCTTGGCACGTGACTAGGTGTCATACCCTGCTGCTTAGGTCATCTCTCTTTCTTTTTCCCCATTGCTGTTAAGGGCTAAATGCATCAGCAGCCTGACAGTTACATACAAAAGCCAGAATCTCCAACTTCTGAACTTTCTTGAGCCTGGAATTCAAAGCAGGGGAAGTTATGAATGTGCTCAAACTGTGAATCATGAACTCATCCTTCTTTTGTGCAAGTACTGAACTCTCATTTAAAGTTTAGAGGCATCACTGTCCCAGTAATTTTGAAAAGCTGAGCCTTAGAGCTCTGTCATGAGAAAACCAGCCTTACTCATAGGAGTGAGCCAGACAGCTCTGTCCATACTAATAAGAGATCCAGGGCCAGGGTGCAGGCTGGAGAAATATCCACAGTTATCCATAGTATTAATTGTTATCCATAATTATCCATACTGTAATTGTTAACAGACCCAAAAGTATGGTTTGTGGCCTGTGGCAGTCAATCCTTTTAGCCATGTCAGTGTTCAGTTCAGGGGCAGCATGAGCCAGAGCTTATTCCCAAAAAATTCTGTAATGAGATGACCTGATAGGGGGGCAGGCAGAGAGGGAGGATGGCACCATGGTGTAGCCATCGAGATGTGAGCCATGCTGTGCCACTTGCACTCATGGCCTGAGAAAGAAAATGGGTTATGTCCCATTTTATGTAATGCATAAAAGAAGGCTTAAGGGATCCTAAAACTGTCCTCTAGCACATCATTGTGAGTCTTGCCCCTGCTGTTAAACTCAGAACTTCTATTTCTCTTCTCTCTGTGCTTACTAAGAAGAAAAAAAAAAAAAAAAGAGAAATTTCTTTACATTTACAGCTCTAACCCACATGATTCAGGACTGTGCCCCTGGAAGTCCTGAACTGAGCAGTTCAGCATGATGGATTATTAGAATTTAGGTGAAATTCTATATTTAGTGTATCCTATTGCCTAATCCTAGGTGGTTTCCCAAGCAGAATCAAAAATTATCTTCAAATTTCTGTCCACAGATGTATGGAAAAAAATTCATTCACAATTTTAGCTGAGGCAGCTTGAAAACCACATAACAACTCCCTGACCTATGGCACAAAACACAAAAATGATTAAGTAGTTTACAAGCTATACGTACAAGGGATTAAAAAGACAGAATGCCTAATGGAAGATAGAAAAGCAGTTTTATGATTTTATTCAGAATGATAGGCTTCTTATGTTGTCCTTTTATTTCATAAGTGTATCTACTAAACAATAAACTGCAAAAAAATTTTCGTCATATTTGATAATCTGTAAACACACTAGTGGGGAAGATAATTTCCTGGATCATGTGGGAATCACTGCATTATTTATTCCCCTTTATCATCTTTTCTTGTTGTATAGTAAAACGGATTATCTGTGAATCTTTACCTGCAGCTATAAAGGCCAGAGTAAAATGTTCTGAAATCTTACTGTCATTGTGAAAACCAAAGTTGAATTATTTGATTAGATCAGTTTTTTGACACAGTCAGTTTGTTTATTTAGTGGTAAAGAAAGATGCACTCTTTCTCTTTTTACATGCTAGGCATAAAATGACAGGATTAATTTTACCTACATCCAATTGAGTGAATTAATTGTACAGCTCTCTTGGTATCTGATAAAATAGACATATACATCTCCAAAGGTCATTTAATCTCTTTCTAAACAGAGAAATGAAGAGATGCACACAAACTATTATTGAGAGCTCTCTCATTCCAGTAGCACAGAATTCAATTAATCTGTCAAAAAATGTGCACTTCTTCTACTCTGAGCTGCATGCAGAGTGGTGGCCGTGCTTGTAGGCCTATGGCAGGGGAGTTAGAATGAGATGATCTTTAAGGTGTCTTCCAGCCAAAACATTCAGTGATTCAGTGATTCTACATTGCCTACACATATATGCAGTAGCCTAAACAGCAAGTACTTTCTGTTTAATTACCCCTTTGAATTAACTTCAGTCAAACCTTAATTTTCTGTAATACTCATAACATGATTTACTCAAAGGAAGCATCTAATTTAATCTTTCTTAGTTTTATTCCAATAGCAAAATGAAGAAATAAAATAGGTAAAAAGCAAATCAGATCGGTAGGGAAAGCAGCCTTTTCATGGGTACCTCTTTATTTTTGTCTTCATCACAACTCTCTTGAGTGCCTTTGTCCCTTAAAATCTGCAGTAGTCAGAATCTTTTTTATTTACCTTGGTGTTTATGATCTCCTTCCACTAGAAAGAAGTACAAATAAATAGCAAATGAATTCTATAATTAGACAACTATATTTTCTTCAATACAGTACTTCTCTTTTTGTTGCATTCCTTTCTGTCACTTCCCCTTATTAGGAGCTGGATTTTTGCTTGTATTCCTTTGATGTCCTTCATCAGTTCCCAGGATAAGCCAGGTTGCTTGCAGAGGTGTCTAGTCCAATACCAGGTCTAAGATCAAGCCAGGTTGCTCAGGGCCATATCCAGTCTGGTGATTAAAGCCCCCAAGGAGGCAGGTTTACAGCCTCACTGGGCAGCCTGTGCCACTCACTGTCTGGATGTCCTGACATTAATTCTACACCTGTTTTGTTGCTAATTAGTACATTCCTCTACTATATACTGTAAATTTTTAATACAAAGAATAATTTTTTATTTTCTCCCTAAGGTTAGTCTCAGTGAGGAAAATGCAGAGAATTAAACTCCCTGTGCTAAAAATCAGGACTTTTATATTTCAGAGCAATTCCAAGACAGTGCCTGAATGGGCTGGCAGAGCAGGCTGGTGCCCATCTCTAGTTCTTCTCAATTCAAAGGGCATAAGTTTTCTAGAAGTACTTTACTTTGAATAGTCCCATTTAAAATCAAAAACCGTGACAGCTCCTACTTGTTTTTCTTATTTTTCCATTGGTTTTTACTGCTTTGGAAGTCATGTTTCTTTATGAAGAGAATAAATAGATTTGCCTTGAGGCAAGGGTGCCCTTTCCTTAGGAAATGGGTTGGGGAACACGAATTTCCATCCTCTAGTGAGGGTGGTGGAGAGGAACTGTCATGGCAAAACCACCCAGGAACTGCAGTTTACACAGAACCCAAGAGGCTGCAGAGAGGCAGAGAGAAGAAATAACCAGGCCTCAGTGGTGGTGGAAAACAACTTGGGATCAAAGACTACTTGGCAATTTGCTTCAACTCAGAAACCCACTTAGTTGCTTGAAATCAAGCTTAAAGGACAGGCAAAGGAAGAGGTACTCATAGTCATTGTTTCTGATCTAGTTTCTTCAAGTATTCTTAGTCATAAATTCCCTATTAAAAGTAATTAAATGTTTGGGGTTTTTTGGTTTTTTTGTTTTTTTTTTTTTAATTCAATAGCCTATTGTCTTCTTTGGAGAGATGTCTATAAGGAAAACATATAGACAAATGCATCTCAGCGCTTTGGCTGACTCTGGGTCCTGTCACAGAAAATTTTAGCACAGAGCATGGGGTTTTTTTGCTAAAATTGGCTTGTTTAATTTGACTTGCTGACTCATTTTTCCAGCTGGTCTGTCATTCTACTCAATTCCAGATGAGGCAATAGGAAAAAGAATACTCTTTTGAATATCCCACCCTCTTGCCAAACCAAGTAACAATTAAAAACTCCAATTTTCATTGCAGTTCTTTATCTCTGTTAATTATCCAAGGAACAATAAATCAGATGTATTGTCGCCTGCTTGTTGTCAATAATTTAAATTCTAAATTCTTTATAGATTTGTTGCAGATTTAACACACTGCTGCTTTTCCCTAAATTACATAGCATTTCACAACTTGAATCCAATTCAGCATTTCATTTTTACATTTGAGATCAAATGCTAGACAGTCCAGTCTAATTGATTCGTGTTTTCTACACACACAAGAAAACCCACATGACTTAGTAGCTTTTTATCCAAAGGAAACATCAGGTTTCTCAAGTATCTAATTAGTGACCTTCAGTGGGGTTTTTCCATAGTTTTTGAGAAGAATCTATTCTGAGTCAAGTGTTTAGTGGACAATAAACTGGGAGTAGTGTGAGTTCAAAAAGAACAGGAGTATAGTAGGCAGGAACCTTGCGAGTTGGTAACTAAGTAGAAGCAGAAAGATTCCTTGGAAGAATTAAATCTGTCATTTTGTAAAACAAGAATGAAAGTGGAATGGCAAATGTGGTACAGTATTAAATGAGATTTAAACATGTCAGGTGAAGTCATTTTTGCACTGTCAATACTGATATTTTCAGGGTAATAGAAGGTATTTTTCATCTGTCCTTACCTACATGAACTATGAGAAAAAAAAATTTGCCATCATGCAGGCACAGTCACTCCTCTACCTGTCTGCATAACCAGAAATGTAATTGGCCTGACCTATTAGTAGGGAGCAACCCTATATGGAGTAGTCTTAAATTAAGAAACAAGCACTTAAATCAGTGCTCAGTGCAGCAGAGTAGTTGCTTTAATTTTGCTTTTAACTGCAGACACAAAGAGGTTGTACGTATAAAGCAAATCAAAACATATTGTTAAGTAAAAATGGCATCTGGCACAAAGCTTTGTTTGCCTTCCTTGCGTTTAGGAGTCAGGACTAAGAAAGTTTCACCATTTGTTACCTGCTGATGGATGATGTGAAGCCATTGTTACAGCTCTTGGTTAATACTTGAGCTCTGATTGTGTCACACAATTTTTTTTTGCTTTTTTTGAGAAGTGGAGGTTTAGGTACTAATTCCACATGCTAAATAATGTGATAAAAATTTGTATAAATAGTCATTTAAAAACTTAGCAATGATCAGTAGTTTACAAGGAGGAATGTCTCCAATTTTAGAATGTCAGTATTATTTAACGAAAACATTACCTTATTACTCAGTCACAGCCTACATGCAAATGAATTTTAATATATTTTAATTTTAAACATCAAATCCATAGAAAGGAATTTGTATTCTGATTTCATGTTGTGATCTAAGATTTGTATATTGAAGTGGTAAAGTTAAAGATCCATAAAGAAAGAGATGCCTAAAAAGGAAAACATGTCTAACCCTTGAACAGAGGGACATGAATGTAGTGAGCAGCCCGTTAAAATTGTTGGGAAACCATTTTTCCCAGCTTTTAACAAAAACACTCAAATTTAGAGCAAAATATTCAGCCAGAAGCTGAAACATAGTATTTGTAATTTTTCTATGTATCTGTTAGGATTTTTAATATTTTTAAAGCAATACCAGGTTTTGGGTTTAAATTTTTCTCATTCGAATCAGAAAATTTGCATGGAAGATAATTTCAGCTAAAAAGTCTGTTTTCAGTCCAAAACTTGGAGAGATTTTGGTGAATTCTGAAGCCATAACTCCTTACAGTTGCTGAGATGGATTGGAGTAGCATTGTGTAAAAATAAATGAATTATGCTAAAAAAACCCACAGCTTAAACGAATATCAAGAGCTTAAGGTGAAAGATCAAAGCTTAACCCTTCTATGGAAGTCTATTGAACGAATTTAGTGTTTTTACATAAAGAAGACTGAGTCTGAGCAAAATGAGAACTTATTTTGTATAGTATCTGAAAATTTCATATTTTATATCCTAAAATGTTCTGTTTTGCATTGCTTTGAATTCTACTGCCCCACATATATTCTTTTCAATTCATTGGTGAGCATCTAATATTGATAGATTTTGTCAACTAATTTAACAAAACCTGAAGAGTTATAATTACCACCCTAGAATAAAAAACTAAAAATTAAAATACTTCATGAATGATCATCAATGTAAGATCTTTAAAGTACAAAGGATATGTGAAAGAACATTCTTCTTGATTCTACTTCATGGAAGAAATAATAGGAATACATAAAATACCATAATATATTATCTATTGCATCTCTCATATTTGTTATGGTGACAAAAACTGGAGAATTCATAATGTTCTTTTTCTATTCAAATGCATGAAAAATCCAGGTATCATTGCCTTGAGGCTCACAGCTAATAAATGATTTATTGTTGTTATATGCATTGGTTTTTAACTTGCACAGGTACGTGTGTTCACATTTTCTGTTGGTCAACATAATTACGACAAAGGACCCATACAGTGGATGGCCTGTGAAAATAAAGGTAGTGTGTCTTTCTTTTAAACTGATCTTCACTAGAGCTTTGGATATCTTTATTGTTCTCTAAAAATGATAGATTTTTCAGCTTGATTTTTAGCTTTATTGTATTTGTTAATAAAAGTTCCAGAAGTTATTTTATTACATAATATGTATGAAAAAATGGCATGTTAACAAGAAACTGGTATATTTATTTCTTTATTACTTTATTTAAAACTTTATATTGTACGAAAACTACCACAGTAGTTTTTGTAATAATAAGCCATTATGATTCAGTTTTGAGAATATTTGTTGTAATAGCCATCTATGTAAAGTTGGAACTGATGACAGATAAGAAATTAAGCAAAGCTGTTTTAAATTAAGCGGTCTGGACAAAGGGATTTTTGTTTGGTTAGTTGGCTGGTTACATTTCTTTCTGTTTTTCTCTAAAACTTGCAAGGAAACATACTTAGAATTTTTTTCCCTTTTTTAATGAAAATATCAAAATTATTCTTACTGTGACTTCTTAGTTTCTGAGGGCATCTTGTATTTTCTATTTTTCCCTGATTTCTTTATGTAGGAAAAAAAGAAAAGTAAAAAAGGTGAAATTAAGGAAGTAAAATGTTTTCTACATGAAATTTTTACATGAAAAATGTGTTCAGAAACATTTTAAGAGAGTGTGAGAAAGAGGTGTCTCAAATATCTTACAATATAACTGTAGAAGATGACATAAGATACAAATAGAAATAAATAGAAAATATATAATTTACCAAATATTCACTCATGTTTTAAATAGAGCAATTTCCAGGCTGACTGAAAATGTAAAAGTATTCTACAAACCAGTGAGAAGCAAGAGGTGAGAGGTGAACTAGATTACAACAAGTCTCAAAAATTAGGACTGCCAGGGAAGGAGATACAGATATGCTCAGGTGTAGAAGAATAACATAAACAAAGATAAGAGAAAGGCATAGATACAGGAAAAAAAAATATATGTAGAAGAATCCATA
The DNA here is from genome assembly GCF_020740725.1 of Corvus hawaiiensis. Classification (NCBI taxonomy): domain Eukaryota; kingdom Metazoa; phylum Chordata; class Aves; order Passeriformes; family Corvidae; genus Corvus; species Corvus hawaiiensis. Next base: position 70,099,089 of record NC_063216.1, on the reverse strand, counting down.
GTCTGGAGAATAGCATATGTATTTTAACCTAATGAAATCCTCAGTATGCTGAGAAGTCATGAAGAAGATACTACAACTTCATGAAGAGTAGATTGTATGGTCAGATACTAACAGAAAATTGACATTTGTGTTTTGAATAGAATTTCTTGTTTTTACTAACATCTTTGTGTCTGAAAATACTGTGTACATGTGACCTCCATTGTTTTAAAACAAATGAGGACCAGCTGGTTTAAAGCATAACCACCTATGTCATCTTACTATTGAGGCAAAATGATCATAATTTTCTGTCCAAAATTCCTGTATTTATTTGTTTGCACATCCAAAGAAACAGTTTTATTTCATTTTTCCTTAATTAAAAGATTTTGCTTACAGCAAAGGAAGTTAATAATCTCAATACTTTTACCTCTCTAATCCTCTGCCCCTTCCTTCCAATTTGGCTTAAAATTTTCTTGGACTGAAGATGTATCTCAGTGCCTGGCTTCTTATTATATGAGCAATATTTTAAATATTTTTAATTCAAACAAATGAGCAATAAACCCAATGCTAAATAAAGACATTTCTGATGTATGTTGCCTGTGTAGGAGAAATAGCCATTAGCTTTTTTTCATTCCACAGAGTGCCTTATATTTTTGTACTATGAATTCACTCTCGTGGCAGACCATAGCTATGCTTGCATTCAGCATATAATTATGTTGCTGTCACAGCATATTAATATAAACATTAAATATACTTGCACGTCATAGTAACTGGGATTTCATGAGTACAAGCTCAGTATATTATATGGCCTTAAACAAAACAGACAAAAGAAACACATTGTAAACTCCAATTGCTTAAGAGTAAGTAGTTTGGTCTGAATGCTGTGGTGAACCATCATATGGCCATGCATTGTGGTGGCATCTACTAAAAAGTATTTCATTCATAAACAATAAATCTTATAAAACATAAAGTAGAAATTATAAGATAAATTAAATTCCCCAGGATTAAGAGGCCAGCAATCTATTATGGTAAAATGGCATTATTTCTGTTTCAAATTTTAGGTTATTATTATGAAATTCCATCTATTGGAGCCATAAGAATAAACACCCAGGTAAGTGAGTTGGCTAAGTCCAGACTGAGTTTTAACACACAGAAAGTGGAGTAATATCTGTTATTGGATATGTTTCTTCTTCACCTCTGCTAAAATCAATTCAATTCATAGATACACCAGACTAAGAGAAGAGAAGAGAAAAAAATTAAGGCTTTCTTCTACATATGAGGGATTATTCTCTTAAAACGTTCTACTTTTTCTTTTAAGTGGTTGCAATGAACCAGTTTAAAATGTGATCCCTGTTGTCCTGGCCAGATGGCCAACAGTGGCTTGAGTGCACACTGATCACGTTAACATCCTCCAAAGCAGGCTGACCATGTGCACACCATAGAGTGACTGAAGTGTTTTGTATCCTCTAGGCCTCTGCACAAGGTCTGTGCTTGTGGCTCAGTTTTCCTCTGGGCCTTACATGGTCCCTCTAACTTCGATGCTGAGACATGACAGCAATTTTATTATAAAGTCCTATAAACCCAGTAATTTTTTATGATGTGTCCAGGCATTCATAGTTCACCTTCTGCCATACTTTCTGCATGATCGAAAGAGTTTGTATTACATGGAGGAGGCTGTGGATGTATGTGAGGGGATAGCCCTGCTAGGGTATCTGAACTCGTCTGGGTGCCACACTACAATCCTGCTTATAGGAGAGGTACCTGGATGGATCCAACCCCTCTGGGAGACACTGCACTTTTTCCCTTCAAAAAGGACGCAGGAACATTTTAGCAGACTTGCCTGCAGGTGATTAAAGTTACAGGACTCTGGATTATTCTATGTGATCCAAACTGAAGAAGAAAACTGTAGAAGAAAAAGAAGTATTGTTTTCAGTTGTCTGAAAGTCCAGGTACTGACATGTCCAGAACAGCAGAGAAATATCATAGGAGTTCTTTGTCTTTCCAAGGCCAGGCATGCTATTTTTTGGCAGAAACTAAGAGTCCTTTTTTGGCTTGAATAAGAGTCCTTTGATTCTGTTAAACTCTTCCAGACAGTGTCTGGCAAGGAGTATCCCTAATAAGATCAGACAAGTAGAAAAAGTTGATGACTGAAAAAAGTTTGATGGCATCCCCTCCCAAATCAGTCCAGAAATCTGACATCTCATAAGATCACCAGCTTTAGCCATACTCACAAACTGAAGCAAGGCAGGAAAAAGAGGTTTTATAACTCTGATTGCTTTTATTCCAATAGAAGTTATGCAAATTGTTGGTGTAGGAGCTTAACATACCCAGATGTTACACCACTCACCCTCCATTGTCCACTGTTTCTTCTGGGTTGAAGGTTCTGTAATCTGCATGTAATTTCATTATGTCATTAGCAATTAATTTTGGAATAAAAATAGTTGTAGTTCTCATTTTGTGGAAAGAGAGTGGTGGTTATGAGTGTGTAAGGTCTGTGTGACTGAGACTGAAATACAGGAACTACCTTGTCAGTAAATACTGCAAACTGAACACTGAATTATTTTGTGGTAAAATTTTAAAGAAGTTTTTAAAATAAATTTTCCTCCTGTATTAGTGGTGAATTTTGATTTCCTTTCTTCCCCTGATATTTTATTTTTTTATTTATTATTGTTTATTTTAATATTGTTTGTGCTCTTTGATGTAATAGTTGCCTTCTGATAAGTTTATTGCACTTTTTGACAGGAATATCTGGATGTCTTGGGAAGACCAATGGTTTTAGCTGGAGAGCAAGCCAAACAAGTCCAATGGACAAATGTCTATCTGGATGCTCTGGTATGATCTGTATTTATCTCTACTAAAGAATTTTAGCAAATCAGTAACTATATGGGTCTGCTTTCCCAAGAATCCAATTTCTTACAGTTCCAAACATTCTTGTGTTTCTAACATCTATACACATCAATGCAACAACCTCTAGGGAGAGACCTATTTATAATGAGCTGGTCTTACTTGCACCTAATATTCTTCTCAGTGTCCTGAAATTCAACAGAGAAAAGCAATTTATCCTCTGCAGACTTTAAAGTGTAGGTCACTGTCATTCTCAACTTAAGAAAAAAAGAAAAAAAGAAGCAAATAGTGTTCCAGTGTTGTACCTACAGCAGTAAAAGTCATGTGTTAAGTTTCTGGTGGGGAATTCTTAGATTTCCTCTTTTTTTTTTTTTTTTTCCTTCCAAAGAACATTCCAGGCAGAATGAAATCTATAAGTATTACTGAGTATTTGCAAAGATTTTTAACTTGAATCTTTAAGTTGTCATGGTTGTTATAGTTGATTGCTTTCTTGCTCAAGGTAATGATTTCTTTAATCTTTAATTGGACAGTGTATATACTGGGGAAATTAACAAAAAGGTGTATGAAATGCTTTCTTACTGCTGAATTTATGACTTTGGTCTTGTAAAACAAACACATTCAGGAAACTACAGGAGGAAAAGTATTGTTAGCAGCAATCTAATCTCTTGCTCTGGATGACCCCCTTCTGGGCAAGAGGGCAAAAATTACTGCAAAACAGTCGTTTGGAATCACGAATTTATCCAAGTTCACGTAGTCATCTAAAGCCATGTCAAAATGCACATCTTCCCGTCAGGCAGCAATACTGTCAATTTTTTATCAACATAAAATTTTTACCGTCAATATAACTGAGCATGACACAGAGGAACTAGTTTTCCTTTGAAATTTCAATGCCCAGAAGTCCATGAACTGTGTTTTCTTTGTTATCATTGAGGTACTTACTGGAAACATAAAGGATGTGATGACAAAAGTTCTTATGCTCTGTACATATCCTGTTGTAAAGCCAAAGATAAATTTGTAACTAGGGATAGAGATCTGTTTAGTCAAGTAAAATAGGTGACACCTGGAAGCTGTTGACTTTTGTGTTACTTTATATATTCAGTGGCTTCATTCAGTCTTTCCTTCAAGCTTTTCTCCATTCATGTGTTATATAAGTGTGTTTGTGAATATGTAATTATATATACATGTATTTGTGTGTGCATATGCACACACATATATATACATAATTATATGTAATTAAAGTAGGACAACACAGGGTAAAGTATTGAGGTAAAGGCTGAAATTTGTGGACTTTCTCATCACAGTTGAGAGCATAAAGGCACAGATGTATCTAACCCCCTCTGAAGACTTTTTCTGATTCTTGGTTGTATAAGGGAGTGGGACTCAGTTGTCACACTGGTTTATTATTTTAAATTCCCTAAAACAATTCCCCTATGTAGGGCTTACAGTTCTCCTGCTTGTGTCTCCCTGGATTTATTCCTATCTTTGGCTCTTAGTGTCCAGTGGCTGTTTTGTAGCTAAGACTAAAGTAATGCAAAGTGTATTACATGAGGACACATTAGTGCATAAATTCAGGTTATAAATTTCTGAAGAGGTATTTTCAGTTCAGGCTGGCTTTCAATATGTCTTTAATAATTTGATGTATTTGTAGCAGTTCACACCTCTTTTCTAGCTCTTTTCCTTCCGATTCTATTACTGTGTTGCTCTGGCTTCATTTTCAAGATAAACCCAGAATTTTCAGATACTTTTAGTTTTACAAGTTAGGCATAATTTATTCATAATTATTATCTTCTCTAACTTTACTCTCTCCTTTTTTTTTCTTATTTTGTTGGGGGGGGGAGGGGGAAGATTGTGTTATTCCCCATACATCCCCCTCCTGTTTCATTATGTATCTTTTCAATGTTTCTTCTAAATAATGTCCTCTCTCTTTTCTACTGATTCATCTCTATTTCTCTTATTTTCCTGCAAAATCCACCTCACTTTGCTTGTAACTCTTCTAACTCTGACCTCATCACCTTTCATTCGATACACAAATATAAGTTAATGAGGGATGGTTTAAAATTCAAAAAGGTCTTACTAGACTGGGAGAATGGAGAACAGATTTCACCAGAGTGGATTCATATAGTGTTTGAGCTTTTTTTTTTTTTCAAATGAAACAAAGGGATATGACTCCACAATGAACTATGTAGAAGGAGAGTAAGCATAAATGAAGGGAAAAAATATGAAATAAAACCCAAACAATCACATAAAAAAAAGGTACAAATCTCCCTATGGGCAATTTAGAAAGAAAACTAAACTTTCCTGGCTATCTGAACATGTGGTTTTCTGGATCCTATTTTCAGTATGATTTGTAAATGTTACTAAAGGAAAACCAGATTTCTTATATCTTCACAAATAAATGCAAATTCCTTGCCTCAGTTGCCTCAGTAAGAGAGGAGACTACGTGATTTTGCCAAGCTGATGATGGACATTATTGCACACCATTGAAAAGTAGTGATGATAGAAAAAGTAGTTTTACTTGTTGTATTTTCCCTTTCCTTCCCTTCCCTTCCCTTCCCTTCCCTTCCCTTCCCTTCCCTTCCCTTCCCTTCCCTTCCCTTCCCTTCCCTTCCCTTCCCTTCCCTTCCCTTCCCTTTCTCCATAGTTTTATGCATAGTGGATACTGTAGCTGTAAACATGTTTTCGTAATATTTAGGGGTTTTGAAACTTTTATATCTTAAGTTGTTGCACATCATCTATTTTTAAAAAATAATACATTATTCCCCCTAAAATGTGGACACAAAAAAGTCATAATTTCAACTTTTCTTTGCATCAAGTCAGGAAAGTAGTATTTTTTTCTTTTTTTTTTTAAACAAACTGAAAGTCAGTGTTTAGCTACACTAATTCCTAGATTGTTCTAATGTATTATGGCTCAACATTTCCTTTTTTTAGTTAAAAATTCTTTTTCTTGCTTCTTTATTGGTTACTTTCTAGGAGCTGGGACTTGTGATTACAGGAACTCTGCCTGTCTTCAACCTAACAAGGGAACAAAATGGGAAAATCGTAAGCTTTTCCTTCAAGAAAAAAAAAAAAAAAAGCAACTGTTACATAAATTAAATTTAATGTTAAATTTCTTGAAATATGTGTATTTCCATAGAGTATTTCGCAGTTAAATTCTCTTGTATATCAGAAACAAAGGGGTCACATCTAGTTACCTGATGCCTTCCTGGGAACAAGAAAATGTAGTGCATTCTTTTACCCTTTTGTCATTCCAAGTTTCAGGGTGTGACATTCCACTATCTATCCCTGTGCCTTAGCCAGTGGGAATGCATTAAGTGCTCTTTAGACCTTTCCCAGAAATAATGTCCAGGTAAATTTCTAACAAATCTCGGAGGCTGTGACATTTTCAGGGTAAAAGGCAGTGATGTAGAGAATATAAATTAATTGGTTGTAATGATAATAGAAAAGAGCACTGTATATTTAGATTAAATTCTAAGTGTTAAATAAATACAGTTGCCCATCATTATTACTGTCTAACATGGCATCTGTTTGTGTCCTCTTCACAAAATCAAAAAACCAGACCTGGAATATGCTTTACAATGTGCGGTAAAATATTGTACTTTCAGTGTACCCATGTTCATTCAGGTCAAAGTACACAGAAGTTTAGACAAAATATTCTTTGATGCATCTCAGATATTACATAGACCCAGAATGAATCAATGAGTGTTTGATCACTGTCATTTCTTTAGTTTATTTTCAGAATAATTCTCTTAGTTTATTTTTAAAAACAAAGCAATAAACCAACAAAGTTGCATAATCTTATCTACAAGACAATGCCTGGAACTGACCGAGTCTGGTTCAAAGTGACAGAATACTGATTATCAAAGGATGTCTTTCTGAGAATTAAAACAGACGTGATCTAGTACACAGGAGCAAGAAGAGAACTTGAATCTGCTCAATTTATATCTCTACCTGAATTTATTTACAGGCTGCGAGATACCTGCTTCAATAAATGTTATGAATTTATTTCATATGGAGAAGGGATTCAGATGACACTATGTAAATGACTGCCCTCCTTTTCTGTAGTAGGAAAATATTAAATAAATGAAAGTGAAATAAATATAATGAAATAAATATAAAATATACTGAAATAAATATAAAAATATAAGTGAAATAAATATAGTGCTTGTGTCCCTGATTTAAAATGCTGATGATTCTTATACTCACTGGGGTTTTTTGTTGTGTTGGAATATTTTTCATTCATCATTATACTATAGCCCAAAGAGTTAATTGTTTTGAGGTCTCACTTACCAATTGCCCAACCTAAACATGGAAAGTAGCTCTGTGTTGGTGCTAGTAGTTTAGTATCTACACAACTGGCAATATAATTGCATTGCTTTTGCTTTCACCTGTTTTGTTCTTATATATATTGTTTAGTCATGCCAGAAAGTATCCATCTTCAGAAACAATCTTCATACTCTACACTAAATTCTGAATTTATTAAATTTTATTTTGGATCAGTTTGACATTATTTAAAATATTTCGAATAAACACATGACTAAATAGGCAACTTCTCAAATCTATCTGTCAAACGAGATGAAGGCAAAAGCACAAATTTACTGACTGTTGCAGTAATTCTGCATTGTAAATATGTCAAATATATACTAACATTTTTGAATTTTACCAGAATCAGCTGATTCTTGGAGTAATGGGGGTGGATGTCTCTTTGGAGGACATAAAAAAACTGACTCCCCGATTTACGGTAAGCTGCTTGCATTGGTGGTTTCTCATTATGCATGATTTATGTGTGATTTCTGTGCATGCTCTTCCATAAGTCATACAGAAATGACAGGATTTGAGTCAAAATATCAGCAGGCTTCTTTTCATATATTCTTTTCTATTGTTGTATATTTTCTGTGGTATTGTCTCCAGCCGTATATGTGTGATTTGTCCATCAGGATGCACTCTGTAAAAGTCAGCTTTTACATTGGGGGATATATTACAAGTAATTATTTTCCTATACCTTAAGGCACTGCTCTTTAGTTAAGTGCTTGGTTCTTAATGTAGGGTACACAGTCATTTCAGCTGATAATATTTGCCATTAATCTAGGACAGTTCTTTATAGAAAATTTCTTTAGTATAAGTTTCTGTCTGTACCCTATTCTGTACAACTGATTTATTTATGTAATAGACACCTAGCTGTGGAACTTCTATGAAAATACTGTGGAAAACAACCACTGAGGAAGAAAAGGAACATCACAAATTTGACTGAAGGCAGATGCAAGTCCTACATCTAGAATGGAATAGTCTCACACCACAGTTCAGGCTGGGACAGACTGCCTCAGAGGGCAGGAAAGGACCTGGGAGTTGTGGTGGAGGACACATAGAACATAAGTTAGCAGTGTGTCCTGGTGGTATAAACCAGCTGTGTGGTGAATACTTGCATCAGGAGTACTCTGTCATTTCATCTCCTCAGTGTAAGAAATACACTGAGGCCCAGTGCAGAGCCTCTAAGTTGGCCAAAGGTCTGCAGTACCTGGTACACAGCAAGAAGCTGAGAGAGATGGGTTTAGGCTGAAGAAGAAACCTAAGGGTGACCTAAGAGGAATTGTGAAGAAAATGGACCTCGACATTGCCTCAACAAGAGGATATCAACATAGGTGTGGCAATGGAAATTCCAACTGGAATTAAGGAAAAAAGACAGCAGCCTGCCCAGAGAGGTTATGGAGAGACCTCTGAAACCTAGTCCAGCTTCAAAGATGGGCTTTATTTTGTAGTTAGCTTTGCTTTCAGTTGTACTTTCAGTTGCTTTCAGAAAGGTTGTACCAGCTGACCTTCAGAGGTCCTAGAAGCCTAAATTGTTCTCCAAGTTTATGATCCTAAAATGTAAATATTAAGAAATTATTTTCTCTATGTTAATTATCTGATACTTCATGATGCCTGAGGCAGTGTGTTTTCCACAATGTGAGCATTTCTTGAAAACCATTAATTACTCTTTCTTCATTGCTTAAAACCATGTAATGCTAAACTTCATTTCTTTCTTTCAGCTTTGTCCAAATGGATACTATTTTGCAATTGATCCTAATGGGTATGTGCTACTGCATCCAAATCTCCAACCAAAGGTATGAAACACTTTCTAATTAACTTCTCTGTAATAAGGCAATATTGTCAGAAAAAATCAGAAACTAGGATCTGCTGAAGGTACCAGAGAGCAACAGTGAAAATTCGCAGTTTTGTGGGTGTTAGGAAAATCTGTGGTACATACATGGCTTCATCCAATCCACCATCTTTGGCTTGTATTGAATTTGGTTATCAATAAAATAAAAAGAGTTGTATATTTTGAATGCACATTTATATATGTGAAGTATTTCAATACACATATTAATATAAAAACAATTAGTGGTAGATGTAACATCATTGTGAAAAGTACAAAGTCATTGTGAAGAATCCTGAAGCAAACTGAGGAGCTTTTGTGCACCTTTTTTTGTGATGCTTTCTTACTTAAGAAATTGAAATTTTTGTATTTGAAAAACCAAAGAAATCAGTGGCAAACATAATGTATTTTACTTGAATTTTTGTATTTATTTATTTGCTTATTTTCTGTTTACCAGAGCTGAAACCTGATCTGCAGAGTTGGGATGGATTTAGCTGAGTACAACTTCCCAGAACATTAGATTTTTAGTAGTTTAACTTGAGAAAGGTGTTTCAAGTTTAAAGATGAAATTTTTTATCTAAATATGATTAGGACACAACTTTCCTCAAATTTCAGGAAAATAGAAACCAAATATTTCAGTTTAGGTCTTTATCCATTAACTGTTGTCCTTACAGTCCTCTCCTTGTTGTGGAGACTCCTACATTATATATCTCCTTAAATATATATATCGCCTTAAATAACTTGCCTCCCTGACTTTGATGAGAAATTTCAACATGAATGGATGATTTTTTTTTCCTGAAATCAGAATTTTGATCTTGGTTTTAATTAAAGGTTTCTCCATATGAAACAAGTTTCTGTTTAGTGGGCTTTTTGAAAATTCTTGTATTTTAATTCCATTAGAAACATAGTTTCAGTAAACTGTCTCTTGAATTCATAACAGTATATTATATAAAAGACAAAGTTAAAATAACTTCTTTAACTGTCAAAGAAAGAAGAAAAATTAAGAATTCATCCACATATTTTAGTGATTAATTTAATTCTTAAGCTGGAAGAAGTCAGCTTTGTGAATATTTGAATTAATTTCCTGGTGAAGTAATTAATACATTTGAAATCTTTTGCCAAATGTGTAACATAACAAGAAAGAAAAAAGTGCTTCTGAAGAAGGGAAAGAATTACTCAACTGTAACTAATAATGAGATATCCCTTTTGATTTATTTTGAAAGACTCTTAAAAAATAAAAGGAAAACTGTGGAATAGAAGGTTTTTATATAATCTTCATAACTGAGAAGGACTTCAGTTTCTGGATATCTGCATTGGATCTTCATGTCTTAAAAAAATGAAAGTTTTGATTTGATGATTTTTCTTGGTGAATTCTTCAGAGACAAATATCTGCATCATTACTGACCCAATCTTTTCTTAATTAGAGACTATGGTAATTAGGTGATGGTGATTGGCCTACTTATCTTTCTATGCAAATTAAACTATCTTTTCATTCACAAGAGTAATGTAAAAAGAAGCAATGCAATATTCTGATTTTGGGTCTAGTCTTGTGAGAAACTGATGGATATGGACTTTGTTCATCTCATATGTGCTGTTATCCTGCAGCATTGTCACACAGCCCTGGAGAACAAAAACCTTTGTTAGAAACTTGGCTCATCCCAACTATGTCTAGGCAAACTGAGATGGATTATTAGGATATTAATTGTCATGGTTTGTCTGTGTCGGATATGGAAGTCCAGAGATGCTTTCCCATACTGCTCAAAATTTTGATTTAGAGTGTGTTTAAAACAGAATGTTTTATAAGTGATAGTTTTAATGTTGTAGAAAAATGTCTAAATGTAATATTAAGCATTTGCATTATTATTGTTATTGTTGTTATTAACAGTTACACAGACTAGACTTTTTCACTCCCAGTTTGTGTGGGGTGGTGCATGCTATTTAGACTGATACAAGAACTACAGTTTAAAACTAAGGTTCACAACAAAGACAGATGTATTTAGAATTCATGGACTTTCTTTAACATGTCATATTAATTTTAGTTGAACCTCCTGATATCCATTAACTCATTAACAAACGTCTTAACCCTCTTTGACAGCAATTTTTCAATAGATGTAAACTAAAACATAACTACATCTTTACCTTTGGAGAGGTGAGGGTCTCTTAGACTTTCAATGCTTCCTTCTTCTGAACGTCTTCTGCTTTCTTTCTGAAAACGTTTCCTCAAATCACAACTGGTTCAACACAATTGATATTTTGAGAAATTGTCTTGAAGTTTGTAAAGTTGTTGGCACAACTGAGAAAAGTTAACAAACAACAAGTTCAAAAGCATATTAAAATAATTAAAAATTTTCCCATCACATTCTTATTTCTGAACTACATGAAAACTATGCCAAAGCATAATGAGAAATCTTTTTATTTTAAGCTTAATATAATTTTAAACAGCTTAAACTATTTTTTATGTTTGTGTAATTAGTTACATTGCATTTTATTTTTTTAAGTGCTTAATTTTATGTTTTATTGAAAATTTTCTTTGTATATGTCTGTATATGTGGATGTATTTTTCCCACTGTTATGGGAGAGAACAGGTGGATGTGCCACCAAATAAACATAGTCACTGAAGTGAGTCCATTAAGCATGTGTTAACAAGCTTAATCTTAATTAGATTTTGAAAACAATAAATAATTCAATTTCTCAATCTGTTCTAAAGATTAGAATCCTTTTCTTAATTTTTACTGTGGTTCTGATCAAAATCCATTTAATGACAGTCCTAAAACTCCATACACCTTCAGTGAGGTCCAGTATTCTGTTTACCTGTTTAGGGTTATTCAAGAAACATAAGAGGAGCTGGGCTTTAAGAGCAAATACAAAAGTAAACAAAAAGTGAGCTATTCTCATTCTATATTTTATTCTGTCAGAGTATGTGGGAGGGAGAACTCTCTGGTAATTTAATTCATGTTAACATATGTCTGATTTTTGTTTGCCTATACAAAACCTGTGTGTAATTTTGGCAGAGAGCTCAGAACTCATGATCAGAATGAGGGGTAGTTTCTGCTTGCAGTAAACAAACACTGGACAGAACAGATGTTGAGAGAACACTTCCATTCTATAAGTAAGCTGTTTACTAATAGTGCAAAAATATAAATTACTGCTTTTTTGTTACTTCAGCAAATTGGTGTGGGCATACCAAAAGTTAAATTGAGAAAAAGGAGACCCAATGTACAGGTAACTTTGGATGGAGGTGATTAGTGCATTAGAATGCATAGAACCTGGAAGCATAATTAGAAAGCTTCTGCCCTGCTTACTAGGAAAAATCTAACTAGAGAAATGTTTATTGTGACCAACAGCTTCCAAAGCATGAAGTTTGCATCCTTTCCTGTTTAAATAATAGAAAACATGCTATTGGCTGTAGTGAAGGGCATTCCATTAAATTATGGTGCTTTACTAATAGGTGCTAATTAGAGTCGTGCTGTAAAAATTCTTCTTCAGATGTTGAAATTAATTTGAAGACTGGAAATAAAAAGAGACTACTTGTGCTGGCTTTGCTTGCATAAACCCAAAGTCAAGAGAAGATCAGAAGATCATTCTTACGATTTTATTGCCAAGTTTTATTGTACAGTGTATGCAGCATAAAATTACAGAATATGAATTGTTCTGGTTTTTTTTCCTAGGGAAGTCAGAGTAGGGAGTATGTTCTATCTGCTATTTACATGGGATTTCTCAGTTTAGCAGACCCAACTCCACAGAATTACCTGCCATTAACCTGAACAGGGTAACCAGTCATGTTTATGTAATGCAATCCCTGAGCAGAAAACATGTAATGAAAACTTAAAAATCATTAAAGGAATAGATTAACAATGTAACTAGCAAATTAGTAAACTTAAACACAGTATATCATGTTGATTTCTTACACATACAGGAATCTATAATGCAAAATTTGTGGCCTGCTTAACACCACCAGTAAAACATGGTGTAAAATCCGGATCTAAGTCAATGATTTTACCAAGTGTCGGGTGGCTGTGTTTATAACATGTGTAGAAGGCCACCTCGGGGTCAGATTTTTTGTTTGTGCACTAGAGAAATCAGCACTGAATCATAAAAAAATCTGTTTTCTGAGCACACCTGGCTCCTCAGCTTGCCATGGGTGTGGTCTGGCTGCCGGTGGGTTTGCCTTGCAGTGCTTGCTGCCCAGCGAGGTGCAACACTGGCTCTGGGCTCCCATCCACTCCAGATGCTCCTGAGTTTACCTCTGTGGCCCAGGATTTTGCTGACCTCCTAGCATCACTTCTTTTAAAAGAAGCCTAATAGTTTTTGTCTTCATTAGTACTGCAGGTATGAGTAGGAACTAGGCTCCTGCAACACAGCAAAGAAGGCCATCCATAGAATTTGTGAGAATATTGACCTCCCAAAACACACTACAACAACATTTTATTTAACATTTTTTTTTAATGTTGCTGCACCAGTTCTTTCTTTCTTTGTTTCCTTCTTGAGTTGTCATTGAAGTTATAGATCCTTGCTTTTATTCGTCATGCTGAAAATGGATTGCAATCCTTTTGTTTGCATGCTTCATTGCTAGTGATTTACTCTGTTCTGTTTTGTTAAGTTGTGCTGGTGAGTGTGGTGGTGGTGTGCTTATTCCAGTCATGTTACATGCATGACTGGATAAAGAGGAGAGCAAACTGAACTGTAAGTTTGTTTCTTCATAGCTTGGAATAAACCCCACAAAATGGCAACCTTGGAAATAAAAATTATGGAGCCCAAATACTGGTAAAAAACATTCTTGGGGGAAGAGACATAAAGGGGAAATAGTTTCCATTTAAAGTACGGGTGTAGGAATTTTCTGTTCTAATTTTTAGTGGATGTCTCTGTGCCTCAGGCTTAGTTTTTTTGCCTATTAAAAGTCATTAATAAGTATCATATAAGAAATGTGAAGTGATGTAATGTAAGTCTTAGAAAGAACAAACAGTTAATGCATACTTGAATTTTCACAGAATTAAAATTTTCTATTTTGTCTTTGGGACTCCTTGACTATGACTAGCCCAGGTTATCATTTGAAATGAACATTGACCTTGATTTGATGTGATGGCTTTTTCTTTCTTTTTTTTACCATTTATTTTCTTCTCTGTTCCTTTGTGTGTTGGAATGGAATATGAACTTCATAAATGCCTCCTCTGCCATGCCAATGCCTTCATGCATGCTGTTTGGGTTTGACCATGCTATTCATTATCCATTGCATGTAAGATATGTAAAATTTTATTTACTTTTACATTTTAGCCTTTTGTTATTTATTTTGAGAGTGTGGATTTGTTGGGAGGGAAAAGCAACTGCATAGAAAGAATTGAATAATTTTGAATTAGCAGATAGCATATATTAATGCCATTATATTAAAGTTGCTAGTTTTATCTGTCATATATAAAGAGAAATGGAAAAATGTTCTTGAAGTTTTCAGTAAATATTTAAAAAAAAACCCCAGAATATTTGTCCACAATCTTTTCAGTGCATATCCTCTTCCTGAGAATAAATTTATTAGTTTTTCTCGTAGCAGACAGCTCTTGATAAGAACAGGAATGATTCCATATACCCAGAAATATCTAGATTTTTTTCTTCAAGAAAATGAAGAACTAATATTTTGTCTTCTGGAACTATTCTGTACTGCAGTCTTGAAAATAAGAGCTACTGTTAAACTCTTGGTGCTCCAGACTGTTATATGAAGGCACCTTTTACCAGTTTTTCAGGATATTACTTGTTTCCAGTACATACATAAATTGTGACGAAACGAGCTTGCATTCCTTGATAGAATAGTCACATGTACATTTGTCAGGTAACTTTGCCAGAGAATGTTATGATAGGAGGAATATAATTAAAATTGAAGGAAGGGACTTTAGTCTTACCTGTAAATGTTGGTATAGGAGCATTGCTGAAATCCCTTAAAAATGGTATTTTTTTTTTCATTTTCTACTCTGAACTGTCAGATTTAAATGCTTAAGTAATATATCCTCATGCTCCTTTTTCTAAATAAATACAGTCACTTTTAGGGGATGCATTAAGTAACTACTGGATGATGATGACTGATGATTTTTACACCACATGCAATAGAAAGTCAATAGGGCCTAGGCAAAATTGCCAGAAAAAAAAGTTGGATTCCCAACAACTCATAGAGAAGATGGCTTTGGCCAAGTAAATGCAGACTGCAACTGAGAAAGGAGCAGAGGCTGGAGGGTGGTCTGATCTAGTTCAGCAGAGCTACAGTGATCTTCCAGCACTCCTATGGGGCCAGGGCTGCTACACATGTAGGCCACCAAAGTTCTCTGTGCTCCATGCTTGAGGGTCCACATCATCATCATTCCTTAGGTCTGGAAGCTTGGATTTCAGTATTTCTGTGCTGTAGGTTTCCATCTTCTAAACTGAGATAACAGTACCAATGTCAAGAGAAATGCTCTTGAAATTCCATGGTGTTCAGGGAAGTCCTGTCATGTTGACAATACCAGTGGGGGTTTATTTTTTGTAAACCCCAGAAAATTTGCTGTAACTGCTGCCTTTTTGAATCTTGAACCATAGTCCATTCCCACCTCATAACAGCAAGTTTGCTCTTGGCAAAATTGCAAAGAGTGGAGTTACCCAGCTTACTGGTTGGGTGGAAAACCAATCCCAAATTTCTCTCTCCCTTCTTGGAGGCAGGGCATCCAGTGAGAGATTCATATCCTTTGCTTCCTCTGCTTTCCCTGATTCCTCTCCCACCAATACAGTCTGTGACATGCCAGGAGAAGGGGAAGCAGCACCTCAGCAGGAGCCCCATGGCTCTGGACAGACACTGGCAATTAGTGTTAATTGGATTTTCACTTATCCAATTAACCTCTCTATCCGACAAAATGAAATAAATGAGAAAGGGCCACTAGTAATGCTACAAGAGATTAAAATAGATGGGTAAGTAAGCCCAATTAAGTAGGTTACTTTGAAATGAAAGGATTAGAGTGGTTTATAGTATTACAGTACTCTGTCTTTATTATTTGATAATTCAACATCTTCTGCTTCAGAATCCTAAATCCCAGGAGCCTGTTACGCTGGATTTTCTAGATGCTGAATTGGAAAATGATATTAAAGTTGAGGTGAGATTACCTGTTTTCTTAGTACCTGTTGCTGCTTGTATTTCACCATATAAATGAAAAGCAATAAATGTTCTAGATTTTTAATGGAATCTATTTAAATATAAATCTGAATTTTAAATTTGTTAAGATGATATCTCTATAGAGATGAGGTTATAATTAAAGAAATTAAATCCCAGTATTATTCATAGGCAAGGGCAATGCATTACATTCCTCTCATTTTGAAAAACACCATGATTACTACTTAAATTCTTCTTCATGAAGTAACAATTCCTGGGAAGGGAAGATAGAAAATATTTTTGAAACAGAACATTTTCCAATAGAATATTAAAATATTACCTGAAATATTTTAAAAGTATTTTCCTATCTCTTATTAACACAAGATTGTTCCTGTGGCGAGAAACAAAGTTAAGTGTAGACAAAAAATTAATTTCTCTGTATATTTTTCAGTTACTGACTTTGTAATATATTCTGAAATGATAACTTTTTGAATAATTTGTTAGTTTTCTGAAATAAAATGAAAGGTTTTTAAACATTTCACAATTTTAACTTATTTCATTCACTTAGTTTGAAATTGTTCTTTCATAATTACAATAATCAGTATTCTTTGGTATGTGTTAAAATCTGCCTTAAGTTTCTTTGAAATGGCTGCTTCAGGGGGGAGTTACTCTCAGACTGGTACAAAAATGTTTCTGTGAATCAGTGATACTACATGAATCACACAGATGTGCTGGGAGGCACAAGAAATGCTAGACAAAACTCCTTCTTATGCGCACAGAATTCATTCTCTGTGTCAGTGCCAGCATCAAGGAGTTTTATGGCACGTTCTTGCAATGCAAAGTATACCAGAATTGTAAACAAAACTTTTTTTAAGAGTTGTGATTTCCATATGCATTAGCATGTTCTGTGTTTTTGAGAAATATTTTGATCACTGAAAAGATTATTCATGTTACATGCAACACGTGAACTTTCTCTTTTTTTTCCTCACTTTTTCCTTTTCTTCCTTGCCAATAGATTCGGAAAAAAATGATAGATGGAGAAAGTGGAGAAAAAACATTTGAAACACTGGTCAAGTCCCAAGATGAGGTAAGATAGGAACCCAAAGAGTTACATTTACAGGAATAAAGCAAACCAGAAAAATAATGTTAAATGCTGGGTTGTTCATTTTGTAATGACAATTTGTACCATTTTTTCCCTCTAGATTTTCTTGTTTTACTGGTGTATAGTAAAAAAAAAAAAAGTACTTAGGAAAAAAACAATTGTTTTGTTTCTTAGTTTCTTTGGTGCATCATTAATCAGGCAGTTGTTGATGAGGTCTTACACTCTGTTCAACAGGAAATGGACCCAGCCTACTTCTGTGCAGGAATTCCAAAACAAAGTGCTTAATTTGCTTGTGGAGATGTGTGAGGATGGGTTTGGTAGTTTATATTGTGGTTGAATGGGAAGAAAGTTGTAAGAAAAAATAATAACATTTTTATGCCATAAATGACCGTTTGGGATAAACAAATTCATCTTACAGTTATATCATGTACTTTCTGAGCAGCTTGTTGAGTTCTTTATTTTCTTGTCTGAAATACTTACTCCTGATAAACATTGCTACTGTTTTGTCTAATAAGCAGTCATGTTTCCTAGCAATAGGAAATACTGAAATTTGATATGGATCATTACTTGGCTGCTCTACTTCTTGGGGACCTCAGTGAGAAGACGTCATGACTGGTGCGCTGAAGGAGCAGTTCTGGCCAGAGTATGCCCCACAGTTACAGTTCCACAACATCTTTTTGAAACTCTTTTACTCTGAACATAAGTCAGCTTGAAGATACCTAATTTGATGATTTAGCAGACACTGTGCAAACATTGCATATAAGCTCAATATAATAATACATAGAAGAATTGCTTGGGACCATGCAGTTAATTCATACTGGCTTTCCCTTCTTCCCAAGCTCTTCTAAAGAGGCCTATATCAGCAGTGCCCTTGCCTCCTGCCTGGACTCTGTTTTGTGCTTTCTCACTGTAAAATGCTAAAACCAAGATTTACAATACTGCTTTACAATCAGGGTAAATCCTGCTGTGTGAAAAAATTGTGTCTTTTCCTGAATGGCTCCACTGTTGGAGAATGGTGCGCAAATAGGTGTTTGCTGGGGCAGAGAGGATAAGTCCCAGTGGATGTCAGTTCTGCTCCCTCACCTCTGTCAGGAGCCTATTCTGTTTAGGATGCCATCAGTCGCTTCCCTTAAGGGAAACTGGGTCTTTCCTGAGCCAGCGTCAGAGTCCAAAGCCCTGCTGGCATCTGTGTTGAAGATAAACTGCTACTGAAGGGAGACACTCAATGCTGGGACATTTTCAGATTTATGTTGTTTTGTTTAAGGAGTGCCTTTCCAGGTCTCTGGGTGAAAAAGGCTCTGTGCAGGTGGTTAGAAGAGGGAGGGTTAGAAGGTCACAAAAATATAATAACATGATTAGGGTTGTACAAGATATTGCATTAGTGGCAAACCTGTTGAAGAGATTTCAGGCTGTTTATACATTTCTCAGGCTCTGTGCTACGAAAGAACTGAAACAGTTGGTCCTGCAACTCTTTGCCCAAAGAGGGAGGGAGGGAAGTATTGCAAGTGCTGAAGTCAGTTACAGTATCCGGGCAGGAGGGAGGAATGTAACATCCCTGGGTGCATGAGGATGTGCCAGTTACACGTGGCCCAGACCACAATCTGTGTTGGAATAAAATATCCCAAGCCTTTGATCCTACATGTTTCAATGCCAATGAAATTAATTATCCTCACCTTCCCTTGCACCATGGCCCAAGATTTCTTCCTCTATCCAGACCACTCTGAGAGAAGAAAGGAGCAGCCACAGCTGGCTGGCTATGATGACTGCTTCAAGCTATTGCACCCTCCCAGCTCCAGGCTGCTAGAACCAGAATAAAGCTGCTTTAAACCACGGGCCATGCATGAGCCATGCATCACTTAGCACTTGATAGCTTCATATATTTTCTTATAAAAAGGGCTGATGTGGTCGGTTGCTCTGAACTGACAGTTGCAGTCTTCAGGCTTAAAATTTATGTTCTTTTTGTTTTGCTTTTTGGTTTTAGTTTGCATTGCTTTGCTTTTGTGTTGCAGCTGGCCCCAGCAGTGTCTTGGGAGATGACTTCATACTGCAGCATAGAGACTGGAGTTGTAGCAAATGTGGGTGGGGTGTGCTGGAGTCTCCCAAGGCCTCAGGGGCTTTCCAAGTAACAGAGAAGATGCCATAGGAACAAAAGCATTGCCACATGTGGCAGCCGGGGTGGGCAGTAGTGAAAACTGAAGGGTCACAAAAGCTGCAGTAACATGTATGAGTTCTTTGGCAGTGATCAGCTGGGGATGAGATGGTCTCAGACTGCCCACTAAGGAAGTAGGCAAAGGTAAACGGGAGCTGAGGTGTGAGGATGTGTTATCTGCTGTGTTATCTTTGAAGGGAGCTTTCAGCCAGTTTGCTTTCAAGCATTCTCAAAATGCTGGAGGCAACAGGATTTAATTACAGCCCAGTTCTTCTCTTCCTTCCCCTCTCCCTTTGGGCGCTGTTTTTCTTTTGTGGAGGTACAGGGTGTCACTGTGCCTGATTTGGAGGGACTGCCAGCACTATGTTCAAGTGGCTGATTTTAACCCAAAGTACACATTAAATATAAATAGGCTTGGGAAGGAATCTCATCGACCATCTTTTTACCTTAAATATAAAATATATCAGGGTACTAGACACTGTTATATGCATCTTCTTTCTGGTTTTATCTTTTTCTTCATTTTCTTTCAAAAATTACTATTAAATTATTTATACTGTCACACTGTACTGAAAAGCAGCAGCCAGGTAGTGAGAAGGTTTCAGTTTATAAATGTCATAATAAGTCACCTCTTTTCCACAGCTACAGTCATTTTCTCACTATCTTTTTACCATAGAGAAAGAAAGAAAGAACCTAGAGGTATACCTCTAGTGGTACCTTTCAACAGTGTTTGTAATGTTGCAGTGCAACAGCTGTACAGTCTTCATTGCTGGCATATGTACAAAAATTTGATTATAAAATAATAATATGTTGCAGCTGGCATAATTGTATAGCTTTCAAAGTGGAAAACTGAGTAAAGTGATGTCAGCCAGGTGGATTCATGATTAAATCTATGGGGAGCTGTGGGACTGTGCCTATCACACTATCTTTCATACCACAAGAAAATAAATGGTAGAGATTATCCTAGTGTATTAAGTTATTTAAAAATAAACATTTATTTCAATGTTATTTTTTTTTCCCAAATTCAAGACCCTCCTAATGAGATTAGAAACACATGTTAAGTTTAGCAGGGGGTGTCTTATACAATCGGGATTACCAGGCTGTGCATGTACTTATGATTCGAATTTAAATGCATGAAGCCAGTGGTGCTGAGATCTGAAAGGAAAGGCTTTGGTTGTTTTTGTTTTTAAAGACTTACCTACAAAGTCTTTTTGTAACTGAGTGTTTTTTTGGTGTTTGTTTTTTTTTTTTTTCATACCTTAAACTGCAAAATGATCCATAAAAGAGAAAATATTTTTTATCAAATTTAAATCATGTAGACAAAGGTTTGCATAGGTCTGGCTAATAAATTTTAAAGTGAAAATTATTGGTCAGGTTTGTTTGGTTCTCTTTAAATTTACATTTTGCTAATATTCAATAAAGAATATGTGGTTGATTCTTTTGCAAAATATAAGTTTTGAAAATATTTAAGGAAAGGATTTGTATCTCAATCCATGATTTTAGCAAAATAATAAATAGAAACCCAACAGACTTGTACTTGGTTTTACACTGTATTTCTCAAAGAAAGGTCACAATTGTTGATGCTCCAGAGTTTAATAATTTAATTTTTCACCAATATCTCTTTGTAGAGGTATATTGATAAAGGAAACAGAACGTATACATGGACTGCTGTGAATGGCACTGATTACAGGTAACTCATTTCTGTTCACTCACTTCCTTTGTTTATTTAAATGTCCTTTTGGTTAATTTTGGTTAATAGTTTTAGCATTACACTTTCTATGCTAGCTAGGGAGACACTGGTGCGTATATTATATCAAATTCATTTAAGCACACAGCTTTGTAACATTAGAAGGAATGTAGAAACATTCCTTAACATTACTCAAAACATGTTAAGGTTTTCCAAGTCTCAGGAAAGTTAAACTACTCTAGTTCAAAACTACATGGTACTAATACTGAGTCAAATTTTGACCAAAATGCAGTTTCTGTTATGGTGAATTACAGTAGTCCTCAGCCAAGCTGGATCCCATTTTCTGTCGTGCTCTTCACAGGTGTACAGTCACTGAGAATGCGAACATTAGTTTGAATGTAAAACCAAACAAATTGGTTTTAACAACAGAACACAGACCTAGGATATTCTATTCACCATCTCATTTTTCTGTTGTACTGCCTCTGTACTCTGTAAAAAAAGGAAGTTTTTATCAGACTGCCATCTAGCAATCACTAGAGAAATACATTTCGTTTACATGACTTCTTAATTCTTCCTGAGCTTTCTGGCAAGAGATACAGCAATAAATCCTCAGAGTCTCCTTGCAGAAAACCTATTAAACATAAAATTATAGATTTTAATTAGCAATTTCTGCTAGCAGTAGCTGTTAATGACAGGTAAACTGCCACTGATTTCCCTGGAGGAGAATTGGTACAAGGCTATTGCTAAATATTCAGCAATCTCACTTATATTCTGTATAAATGGCAAATGTGTCATTAAAGGTCAGCTCATTTATGGCTCAACTGTACAATAATTTTAATGTTAATTTCTGTAGCTCTTCATTAGAAACTGTTGCAGTTCTACATGGGTGAAATCCAAGTGCAAAAATTAAGGATGCGACTTGGAAGATGATGATACCTATTTAATGATTACTCAAAGCTCCTGCCCTTTATATACATTTTTAAAACTGAACTCTTCTACATATGTGTAGAATTCAGCTGAAAAAAGAATTCCTACATATTTTGAACCAAAAAAAGTATAATATAAAAGAAAACATGTTGAGAATTCTCTGCAAATCTTAAAATATTACTGCACAATTATGTTCAATAGTTGTTAGTGGTTACTGCATGATCAGCTCAGTACTAAGTGATATTTTGGCAGTCACTGATCACTGTGACATGTTACATTAGGATGCTAAATGTGTCAGAGGAAGATACAAAAATCATGGGATTTTTCATTTGCAGTTATTTGGAAATTCCTTGCTTATCTGCTAAAAAGTGCATTTATGCTTAAAAGTGTAAACAAGAATCAAAATAAACACAGGGACCCTCAGGATTGGCATAAATGTACCTGTGTCTATTACAAAGTGTGAGGGTGGTATATCACTGTGCGGCTGTCTCATCTAGTGATAATCCAAATTCCAAACTTGTTAATTAACTTTCAAAACACAAAGAAGCTGAAACTGGAAAACTGCTGCAAATAACATAATTGCTTTACTTGTCTCATTTCTGTTGCAGTTTGGCATTGGTGTTACCATCATACAGCTTTTATTATATTAAAGCCAAAATAGACGAACCTATAACTCAAGCCAGATGTAAGTACTGTAAAGGTTCCCTGGTCTTGTCTGGTATTTCCAAGTCTCAGATTCGCTTAAAAAGCTATGTTTGAAATCATAAATTTTGTGGAATTCACTGATGTTATCACGATGTACCCAAAATTTTCAGCAATGATTCTAACCCATTGTAACATCCAAGGTGCAAGAAATATTCTATAAAAATAGAATATGTGCAGGTACCCCAGTTCCACTGACAATCCCTACCCCTTGCTCTGTGCCTGTAGAATCATTGCTTTGTGTATCCTCTGTTGCTGTCATTTTAAGGGTCTGGATACTATTTTTTCCATTCTATTAGCAAAATGTAGACCATTAGCAAAAATAGGCTATAAGAGTAAAGCATTTTTTTTTTGTATTTTAGTTACAGTATATTTAGCAAACGATCTCTGCTGCCTGTAGGAATAGAACAATGTGAAAGCCCTGTTTGGTTTGGGTTGCAGTTAGGTTTTTATTTTGCATTTTACAAGTAGTTTTAGTGAATGTTTGCATTGTATTTTTACATCAGACTAATTTCAAGCCATTTATAGATTCTGAAGTGATAATTGGAAATTATACTTGTCAGTATTCAAAGGTCTTTTGTTTCTTATGTGGAGCTTAACTGTAGTCTAGGTAGTACACAAAATAGAACCAAACACAGACTTTTAACTATATCCAGGTGTTATGATAAATTTAGAACAAGTGTGTAGTTAAATAGAAAGTTAGAAAAACACAAAAACCTCAGGTGTAGGTACTGTTAGTTTAGAGAACTTGGTTAGCACTACATCACTCTCCTCTACCACTACTCCCACATATGAAGTAGAATTTAGTAGAATTTAACAACTTTTAGTAATCAATGATTTATTTTTTAACTTTTTCCAAGTACTTAAGCAAGTAATTTAAAATTAATTTTTTTAAGCAGGGAGTATGATTGACTTGATGGATTAGATCATCTGGTTTCGCACTTATATCAATATAACCTGCAAAACAGACCCTTGAAATAGCCACAGCATATAGAAGGTACTGAGAAATAACTGAGAAGGACCTATTTTTCAGTCTTCAAGGACGTTTGTCTTTTTTCTTTCCAGACTACAGCTGTATGTAAATTGAACCTTTGATCTATCTATGTACAATATTTTTATTCAAGGGTCTGTTTGAATAAAATATTGGTTTGTGACCCCTTGTGCTTTACCCTGTTTTTTTCTGTTTCCCTGCTTTCTCTTTCTGATGGATAGTGACATCCAAAAAGGGCAAGTATATTCTTGTTGCTCAATTTCCTTCTGTTTACTACAGTTGCTATTTTTCACTTCTATTTCTATTCCTACTGGATATTCTCCTCTGTATTCCTCATCTCAGGATTTTCTTCATGATCATTGGGAACCATAGCAATAGAAAGGGGAAAAAACAAAAGTGAAGTATTTTTCTGTTTTCATGAACATTTCAATATGTTGCTAATATCTAATCCTTCTTCATCTGTTCCTATCAGTGTTCAGTGATATCAGCTATTAAAGCCATTTTTTTTCAGTAGGATTTACAGTGATGCTGATATGATTGAGTTTTTTAAACTTTATTGCAGGATATTAGGACTATTTTTCTTCATGTTCTAACAACTCAGTGTCCCAAATATTTATTTGTATCAGAGTTTAACTCTAGTGAAAACATCTCATATGTTTTCATGTTGTCATGCTAATTAAATGCCCTCTTAAAATAAATTGTTAGATATTATCTTACTGTTGCCAGTTGTATGTCATATATAATAATCAAGTAATTTCTTCCTATGTTGTGAAATACTGAGAAGCATAGAATTTATTAGTGGAAAAGTGTCTAAAAATAAACATTTCTTTCTAAATTCATGGACGCATGCAAAAGTTAGCCAAATAGTTTGAGAAGAGAAACAATGGCAAAAATTCCAGTTTACTTACTTGGTGTTTACTCTTCGTCTTTGTAGTTTCAGAATCACTGAAGCTTGATCATTTTGATGAAGCTGGCTATACGTTTTTAGCACCAAGGTTGGTTGATTTCCCAGTAATAAGTGTTATTTCAGCACTAAATAGCTATCTAATCTGATTAATGGCACATGAAACATACAGAATTGACCAATAAAGCTTCATTTGTTAAAAAAATTATCAATCTTTTTTCATGATGGAATGTAAATAGCATATTCAGGCTCTGATTTCTGTTCATATTAATCAAAGAGAGCCATAAAAACTGATATTGATATTTTAATGGAAAACTTATTCACATCTGTGCAATTCTTGTGGTTCTGACTTTTCAGATTTTACAACTATTTTTCAAATAGGTTTCATAATACTTACCACAACATGTTTCCCAACTTCAAGACAAAGGGTTTCAAAGCTCTCTATCACTTAAGTATGAGTTAATTTTCAATTATTTGAGAACAAAAATTAAGTCATTGAAAATTGATTAATTTCATTAGTTCCCTGAGGTTTTTTTATGTGAAATTGTGCAGTTCTTATTTCCCTTTTAAAATTATGTTCGTAAGGGAAACCTGGTATGATAAACAGTTCCTAAAAATTAAGTTACTCTAAAAGAAAGTTATGATGAATAAAGGAAATGCTGTACAGTTAAGATCAGTTGAGAATTGTTGCAAACTTTTTTCATCTGATAAATTTTCAGTGTACTTTTAAATTTCAATTAATAGGTTGATTTCAATGGCTAGATTGATTTATGTAAAGTCTTCTATCTTAAAATGTATCCCAGCTTAACTGTTCAATTTAATTTTTCTGAATGACTGAAGTTATTGAGAATCAATTGTGCCAATTAGCAGCTTCCAGCAAGTCCCTACTATCCTACATTAACAGTTTGTTTGATATGTAGCTCTGTTTAAATGTGTATATTGATATAGGAAGGTAAATTCTGCCTGTAGTCTTTCTGGATTATGGTAAGGTAAATAAAGGGTAATAAGATATCTTAGGCCTATGATATACTTGAACAGACTTCTTTTGTTTGTAAAATTAATTTAGTATAAAAGCTCATTTTAAAAGGAGAGCCCCGTGCTTTACTGCTAAACACTCCCTACATTTTAATTAAAGTTGTTTAATGCCACTCATCAGATAATGTTTGCCTCCAAAATGCCCAGTGACTTTTACTTTGCTTGCCTGCATTCAGTGAATTGGCCAATGATATATTGCTTTATTACATTATATAAGGGACAGGAGTTTACTGTTTATCTGGTTTGCATATGTCAAAACAAGGAGTGTTTATAAGTTTATGCGTTTTGTACCCTGTTAAAATTGCATTTAAAACTTCTCAGAGGAGAGGACCTTAACCTATAAATCTGGCCTTAGTTGAGCATGGAGTGACTATGTTTCACCAGCAGTCCAGGTACTACTTTCCAGTACAGTTTAACCCAGCAGCAATTTAAATTCACTGGGCATATATTTTGTGTACAGACATGATCTCCTAATACTACAGCCTACACTAGTCCTCAGGTTTTTTTCTGCAAATCTATGCCCTATTTCATAAATGTAGTTTTCTTATAATCCAAATCTTAACAAATGTTTAGGCAGGCACTTGAACACCTTATTTCCTGCAGATGTCTGAAATAATTGATATGGGCATCATTCAATATTGATGATGGCAGTCAATTGACACAGTAATACCAGCTACTTCATAATAGTTGTGCAAGCCTGCTTGGACTTTAAAATTGTCTGCTTCAGTAGCACAAGAAAAAAAGCATAAGACTGATGGTTTGTTGTTTTTCAGAGACTACTGTAATGATGTAAAGAAATCAGAGAACAACACTGAATTTCTATTAAATTTCAATGAATTTATTGACAGAAATACTCCGAGCAGTTCATCGTGTAAGTACACTTCTCAGCTCACTGAATTTTTTCCTTAGGAAAATACTTTCTCATGAATGAGAGTTCATGCTCAGATTTTGTGGGTTTGGTTTTTTAGTAGAAATATATCTAGTGTCAGGATTTTCTGTCCAAGGTAGAGAGTGTAAAATTAGTTTGTAAGTTTCTGGCTTTATTTAAGAAAGATTGCAGGGTCTTATGCATCCAGTGTTTTCCGTAACTCCTCTCAGAATTTTTCTCAAGCATCAAATAACTACTGGTTCATTTTAATATGTTCCAAATATTTTGAATTTATGTTTTTCGCTTAAGCATACCAGCCAAAGTAAGTCTCAAACAGACTCAGAATCTTATAATGAAATCTTCAACCTGCTTTCTTGTCATTTTATTCCAAAATAAGTAAGGAAAAGAAGTCCAGGGCTGAAATAACCAATAACCAGAATAAAATATAAGGAAGTTCTTTTGCTCATTCACAAATTGGTTAAAGAGATCTCACTTGGGCTTGAATAGCTTAGGACCACAGATCCATGTAACTGCTGCAGTGGTGAGCACTGGGCTTTGTGAAGGGATTAATTCATGTTTTGAGATTGGGCCTTAACCTCTCTTTAGAATAAATGAAGTTATTACCATTAGTAATGTGTTAAAGCCTTGTTCTCATGAAAAATTCAATGTTTGGATTTGGCTTGGTACATACACATCTGTTTAGCATTATTATTAGTTTATAAACACTTGGAATAACTTTTTTTTCTTTTGTCTTGCTTTCCTCAAGTCTTTTTGATGTTGTTGTCAGGGATAATTGATCAATTCAGAAAGAAGCTCTCTGCTACACCTTGTAACTGAAGGAATGTCCACTTAGATATGATGTCTTCTCACAAAATGCTATTTTTGTGTGCATGTGTGGATGTTTGGTGCTCTTTTAATACAGTGATCTTGTTCATTGGCACATTTCTGACTGACTGAAATTTTATTCGATTCCCTTGACACAGTCTATGAAATGAAAGCATTTACCTCCAGTGATTAAAGCAATTAATGTTAATTTAGTAAAATTTAATAAAATATTTAAATTCTTGTGTAATATTCACTACAAGCAAATATTGAGGACACATTTAGTGATATTATAGTATACACTAGTGCTTAGTAAGTAATTATTACAAAATGCTATCTACCTACTACTGTATTTCATTTTGGAATATGCAGCACTTTTTTTTTCCTTCTTTTTTTCTAATAATTAAGTTACTTTAAAAATTGTCTCCTTAATAAGTAATCAGTGTTAATTTCTACAGCCACTCAGTCTTTTAGTTATCTCAGTTAAAAATGATTTTCAAAAGGAATACCAAATAAAATCCCCATGATGAAATAATCTGCAGTATCTCTTCTAAAGTGCTATTGAAGAAGATGGTTGAGAAGCACTGACTTCAAACCATCTTTTCAAAGAAATTTAAGCATGACATCTCTGTATGAGCTACTGATTCAAAATTATTTCCCTGTATGCATTTTCAGGTGACAAATATGTTTTATTTGAGAGGCTGAGACTTAATTGATCTAAATATATTTATAATGTAGTTGAATTATCTCCGTTTTGTAGCATGTAAGAGTAAGTATCATTAGGAATTGTGTTGTTTCCTTGCACCGAGATAAAAAGTGTTTTAATGAAGACATGCTTTAAAAATAGGTTAATTTCCAGATTTAGGGGCTTTGCAAACTGGGACCCGTGCCCTTATCACCTTCCTTATTCCTGTGACACAAAGATAGGTTTGTAGAATACAATGAAGAAAATGTTTAAGTGAACTCAGCAGTGTGAGAACATCTATTTAACTCTAAGTACTTGACATAGTCTGACGTTAGGCAGAATGTCTAATATAAACAGCCCAGATTTTGTGGCTGGAGCATCTTGATAATGCTCAGAATTTCATTTTAGGCTTTTATTGAAACACCATCTCATATTGTTTCAGATGACTGACCTTTTAACTCTTTTGATAGGTAATACTGATATGGTCATTAGAGTTTTGCTGGATGCAGGATTTACAAATGAACTTGCCCAAAATTATTGGAGTAAACTGTCTCTGTAAGTGTTCTTTTTATTGACTGTGATTTTTTTATGCATTTCAGAGTTTGAAAACAAAATCTTATGCATCTCTGTGTATATACAGATATGCAGTTAATGTTACACAGAATAGGTATTTTTTCATAGTTATACTCTTTTATGGCAACCCTTGACACAGGAAATTGTGAGAATTTCAGTCAGTTTTCATTTTAAATCTTATTTTTGTTTACAGTGATGGAGTTGTTGCACAATTTGTTGTTACAGATGGTGGAATTACTAGAGTGTTCCCCAAAAGGTAAGAATTACTACAAAATAGCATAATACGATAATATTGAATTCTGAAAGGGCAGAATGTTAAATAGTGGCTTTATTGAATGAAAAAATACTGTCTCCTAGAGTCTAATCTGTAATGATAGCTATGAAATTACTTGGAATGTCTTGTTTTTCTTAGATTTTATCTGTGTCATTCCTTGAAACTCCTCTGTTACATTATTTTCGTGACAGGCCCTTGTAATCCAGGTTTCTAATCAGCCTAGAGTAGCAGTGAAAGCAATGCCTTTTTAGTAGCAGTGGGGCAATGCTAATTCCTAGTTACTCCCAAGCATTCAGTTGTTTGGCAGGCTGCAAATACTGGCAAGTAGTAGGTGATTTATTTTTTTTTTTTAGACTAAGCTCAGACCAAATGGTCCAGGGACTTCAAGAGAGAAAAATGTATCATTATCAGAGGACAAAAAGGGAATGTGAAATTGGACATACAATAAACTAGACACCCCCACGAGTGACTGGGAATAGTGAGGGCACCAGTACAGATCTACTGGTAAATAGCAAATTTATCTATTTCCTTAGGTTATTCTGTTTCACTATAATGTTAAAATGGCAATGAATTTTACTCCCCAAGTCAGTTTCTTTCCTATTTTGGGATTATTAATGATATTAAATATTTTAGGATTAAGCTCAAAGCATATGATACTGTAAAGGTTCATTTAGATTTTGTTGTGTGTTGCAGTTGTATTTGTCTCAACATGAGACTAAATTTGTGTTGGTCCAAGAATATCATTCTCTTTTTTTCCCCCAAGTTTGTTTGTTTTGGGTTTTTCTGATGATTACACCTGTCTTTTATCCAGTGAAAGCTGACAGAGCCTGAGGACTATAAGAATGTATCTCACATTTTTCCCAACTCTGAAAAATTAAAAGAAAACAACCTGCAGTGCAGCATTAATGAGACTCTGAACTGTCTTTTTTTGATCCCTATTTTTTTTATTTAGGGCAGGAGAAGATTGGTTGGAAAATGCTGAAACTTATGAAGTCAGCTTCTATAAGAGGAGTTTAGATAATGACAACTATATTTTCACAGCCCCATACTACAACAGTAAGTCATCACTGTTTGGAAACGTCAGAGCTAGCTAGTCCAATGTAAGGGGAAGTTTCCCATACCAGATGAGGTCACTGAAAAAGATGCAAACGTGCCACTTCCTAAGGAAAGAAGTCTTGGGATAATATCCATCATTAAGGAAAAGCTAGGAGGCACTAAACAAGGTCTTCATCATTTGTCAACTACACTGGTGGCCCTGTGCGTTCAGAATTAACCTAAGTGAAAACATACAGAGAACTGGTGTTCATTCAGTACATTGAAACCCTGTTTTACAGAGATACTTTTGCAGAATTATTTTAACAGGATGTGAAATAAAATTGCACTCATAGACAATAACACTACGAAAAGTCTTAATAGAACTGAGTTCTGTATACTGACTCAGCACCCCCAGCACTGACTTGGGGGACCAGGCATAATGGTCCAGAGTCCATAACTCCATCCACTGTACCACTAATTAGTTTAAACTTTGCTTTTGAATTCTACTTACAATTGCACTTACTCACCAGTTGGTCTGAGATATTGTGACATTTAAAATCTATATAAGCACAAGAGCAAGTGCTCATTATTGATGTGAGCAACATTAACCTTCTCAAGTTTGTCTAAAAGCAGGTGCTACCACAAATGACGTACTCCTCTCTTAAACATATAGGATCTTTTTTTGCTGTAATTTCATAATTTTTTATTGCATTTTTTTCTCAGGAAAATATAAAGATGACAATTAACAAAATTCCCTGAAGGGTTTTTTGCTCCTCAAACAGCTCCAGGGAATGTATTTTTAACTTGCCTTTTCATACTAAGCAGTGTTGAAAACAGTTTAAAGTCTGTCAGAGCAGAAATTGTGCATTAGTGAGTGGAGTCATATACCTTGCATTGAAAAATACACAGACAACATCAGGATAAAATCTTTGGCTCTGATCCTGGTTTTAACAGAGCTGCTCACATGTGTAAAGGTATTCATGGCTCTGTTTGCAGAAGAAGAAAAAGCTACAGTAACTTTATGAAGCAGTCAAATGGGGTACAAAGAGAAGAAAAGTAAACACAAATATTCCTTAGTCATGCCAGTGTTAGTGATCTGAGCTATCACAGGTGATAAATCTGTACTACAGCTGGGTCAGTGCTTTTGGACAAGGATTTTTCTTTAATCATTCTGGTATTTGAATAATAATTAACTTAAGTTTCAGAGGAAGAGGCTTTTATGTTACCCTAACTTCTTTTTTTGTTTGCATTTTTTACTCTTCTATACTGTCAGAAAGCGGTGCCAATAGCTATGAATCAGGTATTATGGTAAGCAAGGCTGTGGAAATAGAAATTGATGGGAAGCTTCTGAAGCCAGCAGGTAAGAGAGAATGGTGCTGAAACTCGAAATACTTTAGTTATTTGGTTGTTGCTCAACAGTTAATTGGAAATTTAATTGAGATTTCAAAGGAACTTCACTTTACAATATTATTTTCTCTGAGACAGTTTTAATCTTGCTAGTAGAAGTCTGTTTGCATTTGATTCAGAGTGTTTAATTTATTAGTCTCATGAACAATGTTGGTGATCAGACAACTGAACAAAAATCATATTTTATTCTTCTCTAGTTCAATGATTTAGATGTCATTATACTTTCCCCTTTTTTTAGAATTATATAGTTACCTTTTTTTTTTCCTTCATTTTACTAAAAAAGGCTTTCATGTATTTCTTGTTAGTTGTTGGAATAAAAATTGATGCAACCAGCTGGATGGAAAATTTCACAAAAACCACAATCAAGAGCCTGGTAAGCAATTGACCAAGTCTGTTTTGAACTTTATTTGCGTTTCTCAAAGCTTCAGATGCAAATAGGTTTACTGTCTCTTTGTGCCAGAGTCACACTGATGCATAGTTGCCAAGTAGTTGTGGTATTTAAATCATCCAAATGCACAAAATAAATCTATGTTGAAATAGGCCGTATTTTGTACGTGTCTTGCTTTCATAATTATAAAACATGGATAAAGACAAAGAAAAATGACATATTCTAGCTAGTAGTAAGACTATGCTCTAGCAGTGAATAAAATCTGCAGAAGAACTGGTGAATCTGTTTTTATTTAATATCGAGGATGGGTAAGTATGAACAGTAAGGATTTATATTGCAACCAGCATAACAGCATTTTAGCAGAACTTAATGAAATAAGTGCTTAACCATCTCATTCCATACACCTAATGTGTAATACATCTGTCATGGGTTAACATCTTAGGTGTAAATGGGAAGGAGGAAAGGTTAAATGAAAGGGAAAACATGGAATTGATAGTGAATTGGGGAAGGCACAACATTAAGAAACTTATAGAACATAAGCTTCTTACTGGATGAGGCAATATTGCTTGGTTGGTTGTATGTTTAGGGAATCAATAACAGACTCTGGCTGATTTAGATATTGGAACTGTAGATCAGTGGGTAGGCAAATCCATAGCCTAAGTGTCAGAAGAGTTAAGGACAAAATACATAAGTGAAAAATGGAAAGGAGGATGAATATTTCAGACAGAATGCTGATGACTCCAGCATTACCTGGTAGTTGTTTTGCTCAGGACAGTTATGTGTGTATGTGTACACATGTTGCAAGAGCATGAGAAAAACATATTAGGAATCAAAGCCATGAAAGCTAGTGGGTTTGATGGGCTTCCTTTATCACATAGGATCCCCATGCTTTGAGACTGGTGAAGCTTTTCATGGTCAAAAAGAGACTTTTGAAGGCTTTCCTTCCAAACCCCAAACACATGGAAATGCTCCTATTCTTTCTGTTTTACTTTATGTTCACAACACTGACATTCTGACCAGTCCTCCAAAGTATTTATCTATATTGAACATACTTGTAAAGGGAGCTGTATCAGAGTCTTTGGTAAAGTCTGTCAAGATGGTGCTATTGATGATTACTGAATACAGGTTGATCAGAGAGATATTTGTGATAAACGACACACATTCAAAATTAAGTTAAGTTTATAAACAGATATTGAAAATAGAATCACTTGTTCTTGTCTTGAATGATGAACTGCACAATACAGTTTATTTTGTAACATTTTTGTGAAGATTACCATACTTCTCTTTTTTAGTGCAACAGTGAAATCTGTGGCTGTGAAAGAAATAGCATGGTAAGAATATGTTCAGTTTATTAATATCTGACAGAGTATGAAAATTCACTCATTCTCTTTAGATCTATCTTAAACAGATTCTATTACTATTACTGAGTGTTAATGTTACAGAAAACAGGGCTTAGTTGTTTGTGTCTTGAGAAAGATGAAGGTTAGGAGGGGAGGGGAAAAAGAGGGCATAAAAATCAGGTGAAGTGGTTATGGTGATGAAGTTATGAGAACAAGTGTAAAGAAAAAATACAAGAAAAGCAATAGAGAATGATGTGAAGAAAAATGTGATAATAATATGACTAATTTGCAAAACAAGAGACAAATCCTGAGAAAAAAAAAGTATTTTTTTTAAATTCTTAAAAAGAAAGAGTACCTCAGAGAAGGGTAAATGCGAACTTAGAAGCACCATAGTCCATTATATGCCTTTCCACGGTCATCGGTTCCCAGCACATTCAGGATTAGGCGACCCCATAACTGCTAGCACTCAGGAGAGCACAGATCCCGGGACTGTCACCATATCAGGTTTTGCCATGTGCTTAAAAACTTTCCTCTGCTCAGGTCTTCTGAGTTCTTTTGAGGAATGTGAAGATCATTAAATGCAAGAATTGCAGCAGCAAGGGTACTGTGGGAGGTTATCTATTTGATCTCACTGCTATCTCTTCGGTCTCTGGCTGCAAGGATCTTTTACGAAGTGCAAAGCATATGGAACTAGTGGGTTTCCCATTCCTGCGCCTGACACCTGGAATAATCCCACTACAGTCCTTGGCAAGTGAAAATAATCATGTCTAGCTAGCAGGGAGCCTGCCCTTAAGATTTTTACCATCGAAATCTGCAAATGGAAAAGGACTTTAAGCATGGCTGAAGCACATGAGAAGTTGTAGCCCCTTATTATGAACTGAGGTCCAATTATAATCAGATTTAATAAGGATATAGTACTCTTGGAACTTACAAAGTATTGAGCAAATAAGAATTTGCAAAACAACTTTTATGAAATTAAGCCACAAATAAGCCTTTGATCTGTTCAAACTCTTATTATACCGATAATGCTAATTAGTGTAACTTAAAATTGGCCCTTGGCTATGGGTTTGTGATTTGAAGATACTTCTGATGTCTTGAAAAAAAAGTAGTTTCTTACAGTGTGTTCTATTGACAAATCTTTCCTGTAAAACATATTTCACTTTCTTACAATAGCATGTGGACTGTGTTATCCTTGATGATGGTGGATTTCTTCTGATGTCCAATCGAGATGAATATACACAACAGGTATGTATATTCTTTATGAACAGAACATGAAAACCAATAGGAAGAAGTTTTAAGAGAAAAAAAGAATCATTTCACTCTCAACTTAACCTAAAGATAACATTTCTGAATCACAAAAATATTGCTGGATCAGAAATTCTAGGGGATTTGTTAGTCTTTTTTACAGTTTTCTTTACAGATGAAGATGCCTAACTTCTGCCAAGTTGCATTCTTTGCGCTTTGCGATTAGGCTGGTAGGCTGCCGATGGACTTAAGATGGTGAGGACAAGTAGTATGTTATCCACACACCTTCTTTCTCATATTCTCTTGCTCTTCTTGCTGGCAGGGTCACATTGATACTGCATTTAACAGTTATTGTCTAATTGGGGAATTTAGAACTGTGCACTTTGTTACGAGAAAAATATTTGGAAATGTTTTACCTTATCTCTCTGTATTGTCCCCTCTCAGATTGGAAGATTCTTTGGTGAAATTGATCCTGGCCTGATGCGAAACCTGATTAACATGTCTCTGTATGCCTTTAACAAGTCGTATGACTATCAGTCAGTCTGTGATCCCGAAGAAGAACCAAAGCAAGGAGCTGGACTTCGTTCTGCTTATGTGGTCAGTAGTCCCATGTGCAGTGGCTGACATTTCATTAAAAGTCTGCAGGTGTTTATACAAATAAAATAATCTCTTTTGGTTTTTTTTCCCAGCCTACAATAACAGATATTTTACAACTTGGATGGTGGGCTTCAGCAGCAGCCTGGTAAGTACAAGTGTGTAGGAAATCTCTATGTCTAAACTATAATTATTCAGTGGACTGAAACTCTATTTGGCTTGGGGTTTTTTCCTCCATAAAAGTGCTCTGGACCCTTTGTTTCTGCAGTTTCTCATAATGAAAATTCTTAGGTGTATCTCCAAACATGACTGTTTTGTCAACAGTTTGTCCAAAGCTCTCTTGCCAGGTTTTGTGATTGTGTGTTCTGACTACAAAATCAGCTTCAGGAAGCCGAGTTTGGATTAATGGTCTGAGTATGATGGGCAGTTGTGAAGTCTAAATTACCACACTTCAAGTTATTGATCACTTGGTTCCCTATTTCAGAATATCATCTTTGCCTTTTTCTAGCAAGAAGTCTTCAGAAAATTAGTGTTTGCTTTTCAGTGAATCATTTTACAAAACACATGAATCATAAAATTGTTTGGGTTGGAAGGGATCTTTAAAGGTCATCCATTCCAACTTCCTCTACGATGGGCGGGCACATCTTCAACTAGATGAGGCTGCTCAGAGCCCCGTCCCACCTGACCTTGAATGTTCTCAGAGATGAGGCATCTCCACCTCTCTGGGCAACCTGTGCCAGTGTTTCACCATCCTCATTGTAAAAAATATCTTCCTTGTATCTAGTCTGAATCTGCCCTCTTTTAGTTTAAAACTACCGCCTCCTGTCCTATTGGAACAGGCCCTGCTATAAAGTTTGTCCTCATCTTTCTTAAGAGCCCCCTTTAAGTACTGAAAGGTCTCCTGGGAGACAGGTCCATGTTTTTCTGTGCTGAGGACTCTGGAGCTCACATAGTATTCAGGTGAGGTATTTTATCTGTTTCAGAGCCATGTAGACTGGCATCCATATCAGCTGCTTCCCTCAGCACCACATTGGGATAGGTAATTGGGATCGATGTGGTACTTTTGCAATGGCATGAGTTGCACCCTTGGAGACTGGTCCTTTTTCTAAAGCTGTTTTTTTTTTTTTTTTTTTATAATAATAATTACTAAGCTGGAATAAATTACCTGATTTACAAAGCTAAGAGTTAAAATATGTAGCAGCTGAAATAACTTACAGTAATTTTCTCACAGAAGCACTATGAAGACTGTATGTTGGGTTTTATTGTTGGTTACATTTAGTTAACAGGAAGAGCAATAATCTTGGTTTTCTTGGACAACAGCAAACCTCAAAAATTGAAGACGGGCAATAATCCAGAAGAGAAACTTTAGTTCTTTTCAAACAGAGAAACTTCAGTTTATCAGTGTTCAAATCAGACTCAGTGGTCTGGCCTCAATTTAGACCTGAGGTTTATTTTTTTTGATGTTTAACTTGAAAGCACAGCATTAAAGTACTTTACTATGGTCATGTTTTTAATGGAATCTGGGTCAGAAGCAGGCAGAGAAGGCCATTAAACAAGCAAAGTGAAAAGGGATGACAAAAAATGGGTTCAGTGAGGCACCTGGCAAAAGCAAGTACAGGGAAATAAGAAAAAACAGGTTATTAAAGAAAGCTATAGTGTTTCAGGCAAAAAATGTGGGATAAAGGTGTGAGCGATCATTTTCAAAATTTATATGGGATGCATCAGCATTTAGTTAAGACAGTGAGTATCATTTCTCCTTCATGCTCCTTTAAGTCAGGAGATTTCGTTTTCCCAGGATGCCTTTTTTGTTCAGTTCCCTGTAAATTCTGTGGTAAGCCATTGCAAAGGATTACTGTTTTCTGTCAGCAAATTGCATCACTATTGAACAGCATCAGGTCTCTTCTGATCCGTAATTGCTGTGCGCTGTCCCTCTGATAATTCAAAGCACAAAGTTGTGGGTGTGAATCCAGAATGCCTTCAGGGAATGCCTCCATGGGAAAGGTGACAGGCATACTCAGTTTCTTTACACAGGAATCACTCTAGAAAAGGAAGAAAAAAACTTTGAGGTTGAATGAAGTTATACAGTCCCTTCTCTCTGCAGAACAAGTGTTAGAACAGAATGAGATGAGAAGAGATTGGGTCATATTTGTGGGTAGAAGCAAGCCTAAAACTTGACAACTGGAAAATACAACTTAGAAAGGTTAAGGAGAAGCAGGGAGTCAAAGAATATACCTGTTTCAGTTCCAGTTTTGGCAGGCTGGTAGAGGAGAAAGGGGCTGTGTGTGTGTGGCAAACTGGTACTTGCTTTAAGTAAATAAAATCAGAAAAAATGCCATCATCAGTGAAGAAAAACAATTAAATAAATGGAGCTCTTTAAGCTGAAGTATTTTGGTAGCATATGGGAAGAAAAGGTAGTCCACACCTCAAGAGCAAGAATAGAGATGATTTTAAAAGTCAACTGTTACAGTAATGGTTTTTATAACATAGTTATAGTATTCCAGTGTTGATCCCCTTCTCAGAAATTTCATAAACCTTAACCAGTGTAAAGTATCTAAAGCAGGAGCATTTTCCCTGAGTGTGTTAAAAAGGAGTTCCAGTTGGTTAAATGTTTGAGAAATGCCAACATGCCTCTTCCACCTCCCACAGAGGTATAAAAGGAGGGCATGGATGGCGTGATAATATTTCCATTATGTGAGATGTGGGCACATATTATAGCAAATCTGAAGAGTAGAATAAAAGATTGGTGTGAAAGACCTGTGAGAATGTGGGGGGAAAAAAACCAAAACAGAGTCAACCTGTAAGGCTTAAAAAACCACAGCTTTGATAACTGGCAAAAGCATAAAAAAATTTGTTGTTAATAACTTATATTTGAGTAGTCTTTAAGTATCCATTAAAATACAAAGAAGAAAAAGAGCCTTTAAAAATATATATATTGTCTTTCTGTGTTCAGGTCTATCTTACAGCAGCTGTTTTTGAGCCTGACTTTTCCACGGTTCCTTGAAGCAGGTAAGTCAAGAGAATGTTAAAGAGTCAACTTTGAGTGAAGTAGAAGGTAATAATCTAGGCCAGGGGACATATTTGGGTCTCCCCATTATGTCTGTGACTTAAAAATGGCATTGGTTTGTTTGTTTATTAATTTATTAATTTATTTATTTTATATCAGCTGATATGGAAGATGATGATTTCGGTGCTGCCCTGCCTAAAACAAGCTGTATCACTGAGCAAACTCAATATTTCTTTGAAAACAATGATAAATCCTTTGGTGGGATTGTAGACTGTATAAACTGCTCCAGGTAAAATTTCTTCCATATAAGTAATAACTTTAGGATTTTTATTTATTTTTACAAAAGAGAAGGACACTGTTATAAGAAGCAAAATTTTGGATTAATTTCACCAAACTTAGATAAGTAGGACAGAGAAGAATATAGGCAGGCAACTTGCATTCTCTTTTTATGTGTTTAAAATTAATTTTAGTTTTAATCATTAAAGAATTGTAGAAATGCTTTAGTCAGTTTTTTGTTTTATGGTCTCTGCTCCATGAAAATTGTATTTTTATCTCTGTCACAATTTGTTTTCTTTAAATTTGTTATGTCACTTAAAAGCATTCTACAAGAGATATGATTTCCTTTAGTCTGGTTATGCATCAGAATTTTTGATGGTCAAGAAGATTGTGCAATTTATCTTCTAATTTACCTTCTAGCTGATAGTGCTCATGATTTAAGAACCGTGAGTCTCATAAGGCAAATGAAGCTATTCTACTTTTTTTATTAAAAGAATTACTCTCCAGACACCATAAGGAGCCCTATTGAAGGTGATATTTAATAACATGTGAAAAAATTGTATACTTCAAAACATAGCATCTTGGACCTAGATCTCTGTTTCATACAAGAGCCTGCGGGGGTTTTGCATACATTTTGAGCTTCTGAGAATATCTTAGAAATTAGAATTAACAGCCAGATTTCAAACAAAAAAAAGACAATATTTCACCCAGGAAAGAAAGAGAGAGAGCTTTACAGAATGGTGAAGATACAGACTTTTTTTTCACTTCCATACTTCCTCCTCCGTGTTACTAGTATATGTTGGGTTTATTTATAAACTGAAAATGACCTAACTTAAAGACATTTTGAGAACTATATGGACATAAAAATACAACAAATACACATCCAATACACGACATGCATACCCTATGCTTCTCTCTTGCCCTTCTCACAGACAGGTTTATGTGTTGGGGTTTTGTTTGTTTGTTTTTGTGGTTGGGGTTTTTTTCAGTGTTAATTGATGCTGAACTGATGTTATTTCTCAGTACAGCTACTGTGGTAGCAGTACAGAGCTAGCAATTAACTCAATTAAAGTCATTTTATGCTCTTTTCCATTTTTTTCCACTAACAAGTCTATTTGAAAGAGGGTATGATGGAAATGTCAGAGATTACAAAATTTGTTATAAATGTTTATTACTGTTTGTTAATGAAAATGATAAACAGTAGGAGGCAGACTAAATCTGTGAAGCTGGATTATTTTATTCTGATACTGGGTGTCCTCAAATATGGTTTTCTTTGCTTCATTTAGACATAGGTTTTTGTTGGCTTTTTTCCAGACTTTATCATGCAGAGAAGATTTCAAACACCAATCTAGTGTTCATTATTAGTGACAGCCAACTGCTGTGCCGTTCCTGTGACCCAAAGCCACTGATGCAAGCGGAGAAGCCGGGTATCCTTTAAAAATCATGTTATTTAGTAGTGTGAATTGATTTCTGGCTATGGTGTACTGGAATATATTTGGGGAGAAATGACCGACTTATCTATGTTATTAGCATGGTTACCACTGGAATACTTGAAGTATCAGGTATTCGTGGATATCATCACAAATCATGTGAAGCAGCAGTCATTGAGGTAGAGAGCAAAGCTGTTATTTGTGAGAATTTAGACAGAAATGGGCTCGCAGGAACTTAGTGAAGTTTCAAAAAAGCAAATGCAAAGTTTTGGGCCCAGTACAGAATAATTGCACACAGCTGGACAGGCTGGGGATGGAAAGAGATTTGCAGAAAAGAGCTGGAGGTTCATAGTGGGCAAGAAGTTGACCGTGAGTTAGCACTGTGCCTTGCAGTAAAGTGGGCTGGTCACATCTCAGGCTATGATAGCAAGGGTGTAGTCAGCAGATTGGGAAAACTGATCCATCCCATCTCTTCAGCACTGGTGAGAGTACATCTGGAGTGCTGTGTGCTTCCCAGGACCACACTGTCACACAGGAGGAAGTCTGTTGAAGGGCCACCAAGGAGGTTAGCATCTGAGAGCACAGGCAAGGAAAGTCTGAGTGTCCTGGGTTTATTCAACCTTTAGAAAAGACAAGGGTATGTCTGTCTAGAGAAATAACACAAAAAGGGCAGGACAGGAGTGTTTGGTCATGAAAAGCTGAGATGCTGCACTGATGGTTAGTTGATGAAGGCACTTTAGTGTGTGCTCAAAGACAAGAGCTTACTTGTGGAAACTGCATTAGCCATCAAAGGCTAGACTTCATCCAGCTGCATAGAATTTCTTCAGAGCTGGCTAGAGACATAGATGACTTACATGCTAGGCAGAGTTCTTGCAACATAAGTATTGAAGTTAAAAGCATGTGAAAGACTGTTTTAATTTGCAACCACCTCCATGCCAATCTCTTTGCTTTAGCCTGTTCCCTGCAGTAGATACCTGTAGGTGATGGTGATGGAAACACATACAACCAACATACACATTCTAGGTCAGTAGAAATTCACCTCAGCCATTCTCTTCTACATAGGTGCGAGGACATCATGCCAGAGATGGTAAATCAAACCATAATTTGGATTACTGTGACAGAACAGGGAAAACAATTAGTAATACCTCTGTCCATGTCAGGAAGTTAATTGAGACAGCCTCCCCCACTTCTGGAAGAAAAGCAGATGGTAGTACAGATGACCTGTGTTTCTTTGGCACAAGCAATGCATTCATTGCCACATTAATAAAACCGGAATTCCATCTACGCTTGGGCTGAAAAGGAAGTTACATTGGAGTGTCATGACAGAACTATGTAAACATAGCCTAATATTCTAATTGGCTTCAGTCCATGACACTTTCATTAGCTGTTTCCACTGTCTGAATTTATAGACAGCACTCACTATAGAAAATGAAGCATGATGGATGGGAAAAGGGCACATGACTTGCATTTCTCTGTGAAGCCCAAAACTTCTAGAAAGCAGTAAATGACCTCAAATGGCAGCCAGAGCAGCTGGGTGGGCTTATATTGACTAAAGGAACTATATTTTTTTTTTAATTCAACTATGCATTACTGAACTATTCTCTCTTTTCTGTGACTAAGGCACATAGTGAAATGCAGATGTAGCATAACATCACCCAAGCAGGCAAAATGACCTTTGGGTGCTATTTAGATGATTATTATTACACTTTGCGTCCTTTTGGCTGGTACAGCTTTGCTTATGCACAGTCTCTTAGAATATTTTTGTGTTTCAACTTCCCTTTCAGTTGAGCCACTGCAGAGAAAAGGGGAGATGACTCTGATAACATCTGAATGAAGGCAGATGCAGATCTGTAGAAATAAATTCCCCATCATCTTGCCTTCTCTTCCCTTTGGCCTCTCCACTTGTTGCCCTGAAGCTGCTGTACTACTCCACGGTAGTGCATGAATAGGATTGCTTCAAGTGTAAATTAGAGCTACTAAGATAAGTTCTGGTACTCAATTATTTTAATAGCTTTAATATGTGTACTACCTGCAGTGGAATAAAAAAAGCTTAACATACTGAATAGTAACATAAGCAGCTTTCACCAGAAGGCTGTTTTGCAGTTTGCCATATCCTGGTCTTTCAAGTCTGCTGCAATGACTTGTGCCCCTCGTTAGCCAGTGGCACATGTGAAGTACAGTGTTTACATCTAATCACCAGCAATTACAGATTTCAGAGATGTGAGCTAAAGTGGTACCTCCCATTTACAGTTAGCTAATTAATAGCGTGTCACTGCTCCCCCTTCTCTCCTAATGTTAGTATGGACAGCATTTTCTCTGTCTGCCTTCATCACTGAAATGCTAATGGGATCTCATTAGTTCTCCTGTCATTTACTACATGCCTACAGTGGCATGATCTTTTCTATGATATTTGGGGTAATATAAGTGTACACATAGTAGAACCAGTAGTTTTTATAGGCTTCCACTGCTATGTTCAACCTGCATATGCCATTACTTTTCCAAACAAGTTTCATTGCTTTTACTGTGTATCTTCATTATAGCGGGGTAACTCAGTGGTAACATAAACTATAGGTTAGCTGATTATAGTTTAGTTATAACTATAACTAATATAACACCACTGAAAGTTTACTGCTTTGTGAAATATTTTCTGCAATATTTGTGTATTGATAATAAAAGCAATACAGAAAATGTTAAAAGAACTAATCTTTTATTTCTGTTTATGGTTCTGAAAATATTCTAAAAAGTCTTGCAGAAAGTTTATTTTCTTGATTATAACAGTGTAAAAAATAGGTATTTCACTTTGATTTATCTAAATGGTTGGGTTTGTTTTCTTGAATTTAAACAAGGAACTGTGAATATTGATGTTTATTTCAGTACAATGTGAATTAGGATAAATCTTCTCTCCTGCCACAAAAATACAAACAGAATGTTGTTGATCCTGCTCATGTACAGTGCATGGAAAACAGTCACACTCCTTAACCAGAAAAACAGATGAAGGGCCAAATCCATGTGAAATGGTCAAACAACCTAGATACAGAAAAGGTCCCGAAATCTGTTTTGATGAAGCCAAACAGGTAAAATTGACACTTAGGACCATCTTTAGAAACAATTGTAGAGCAGCTTTAGATGATCAGTGAAAACTGTGTTTAAATGTACCTTGGTGCCTGGTAACCTTCTTATCACTAAACATACTGTTCACTCTAGACCATAGCCACTCTATTTCAGTTAACATAAAATTAACTGCTGCTTTCTTATCTGCCTTTCCTATAACCATTGCACTTTCACACATGATTCCCTCATCAGTGAGCATAAAACTGTTGGTCT
Source organism: Corvus hawaiiensis (assembly GCF_020740725.1). Taxonomy (NCBI): domain Eukaryota; kingdom Metazoa; phylum Chordata; class Aves; order Passeriformes; family Corvidae; genus Corvus; species Corvus hawaiiensis. The sequence goes on along the minus strand of NC_063216.1, from coordinate 70,056,281 downwards.
CTGTATGGTGCTGTGAAATGCAATTTTCAATGGCTTGCACAAGTAGACGATAATCTTGGCTTAGAAGTATTATTTTTATAATAATATTTCTAAATTTTTATTTAAATATTGCTAAATTATTAAAAATGTTATATGTGGTTTAGGATGTTTCAAATTCGGCAAATTGTACTGCCCTTAGGTCATGTTCTTAGCAGGTATAAAAGTGCATTGCTTTACTGAAATCATCAAAACTATGCCGTTTAGTACTTCTGTATTTAATGCATACGTTTCGAAAGAGAAAAATTACAACTGTGCAGCATATCTAAATTATTTTTAATATTCTTTCTATATTACCTTTCAAAGGTATGAAACAGATTATTCTGAATTCAAGTTGTTCAGAATAAATTTCAAGACAAAAAGGGCTGAAAAAGGAAGTGCCTTGCATTAGATACAACACATACTTTAAAAACATCTTTTTAATGCCTCATTCAGTTTCTGCAATTTCTGCAGTGGAAAGATTGTCACAAACCACTGCACTTAGTTGGCTATAACTGCTGTATACCAAAATCTGTTCCAGTATGTTCTCTGCTTTTCTTGTAATGAGGCGCAATTACCGAGATGTCAGTAGTGTTAAAAAAGTCCAGGGAATTGGTATTCAATGTGTTTTTCTAGTAACCAAATTTTCTTTTAAAAAGGAAGTCTTCTTACTGGCCAACAAAGATTAAATAAAGTTGAAAAACCATCCAAAAGCTATCCAGCCATTGCAAATAATCCAAACCATCCTGATATGATTGTGTGTGAAAGTACAACTCTTGCTCACTAGCTTGATGTGCTGATCAGTGTGTAAGTCATGTGTTTTGTAACAGTGGATTGTTTTGGTTAAGTTTATTTGCAAAATTTGCTGTGAATCTCTTGCTCTTGGGTGGATGCTTTCACATTAACTCTGCTAACTGCCAGCAATCTGCATGATATCTCATCTTGTATGTCTTTTTTTCTGTGTTTTCTTTCCTTTCCTCTACTTGCTACTTTGCCCGTTATTAATAGGATCAGCCTATATGCACAACGAGTCGTGCCTCTGCCATGACGTCCGCTCCTATCTTCATTTTTCTGCAAGTTTTCATGTGGTGTGGATGGTCAGTTACTTTCTCTAATTTTTTGTTTTGTTCTTGGCTTAAAAAATTAGCAGACTTTTTTACTTACTGAGCATACAAAAGAAAACAGAATGAAGCGAGTCTCAAAAGCAACAATCTGGAGCAAATTACTATTGCAATATTAAGGGAAATTAAATATTGAAAAAAAACCTGTCTGGAGCCTTATAAATCACAATTAATAAACACAAGGGCCTCTCCCATAGAACATACAAAGACAAGGGAACCTGTTGGGTTTATATGGTTGGCTCTTTGAGATTACACATGTACCAGATGAGTCCATATCCTTCACTTACAAGCATTTTTCCCTCGTCCTTGTTAAAATGAACAGAAGAAGAAATTTTTTTTCACAGAGACAAATAAAGATACAAAGCAAATAGAAAAGACAGTCTACCTGTGGAAATAAAGCTTTACTTATGGGTAGCATAGGATGAGTGCTGTGTATGAGTGCTGCTATTGAGGAGAGTAAGGAGTTTTCACTGCATTCAAATGAACATAACAGTTAATGATGGAAGATAATAGTATGCATCAATTTGGTTAAACTAGGAATTCAGTAAAATAATAATTTTCACTTCTTATTTTTTGGCAACCTAAACATATTAATTGTCTGATTACAGTGGAGGGTGGGTTTTTTCTTCTAATTAACTACATAAGTTGCTGTATATTGACCAAATGCAGACTCTGGGGTTTACAATGAAAGCCTTGAAAATTAGACTGGAAATTTCATTTGATGGTGTGGGACTGTGTCATGAGTTACTGTGCTAGTGACATGTCTGCAAGAGAACTGCTGAGCTAAAAATTAGCATTAAATGTGTTACTGAAGGGGGTTCTGATCAACATTATTGTTCTGAAAACCACTAGAGGGAGATACTCACATGTCTATCAAAGTAAAGCAAACGGCAGAACTGAAAGCTTACAAGGCATTTCTCAGGGTTAGTGTAATGAAACACTGAAAATTGTAGCAATTTAGAAAAGTAATTTTCTCAGTAATCTATATTCTCCCTATACTTAAGGGAAGGTTCAATTAATATCTCTTGAATGCAACTGAAAAAAAATATTTAAATTCTGTTTGACATTTTATTATTTGAATAATTTTGAAGTTTCTTATTCTGTGTCTGTGATGTAGTTTCCTGCAAACCTAGGAACTTGCACATCCATGGCAGAAGGTTGTAGGGAAAGGTGAAAGGCCTTTCTTTAAGCCAGTGGTATTTCACATTAAAATCTAGATTAACATCTCATGCTCTTGCTCATGCAATTTGCTCTGCACATAGCTTTCTTTTAATTAAAAAGCTACTGTCCAATGTACATAAAGCAGCAGAGACTCACCTTGAGCTGAATTCTTTATGCCCAAAATGTGCTTTCTACTTAAGATGAGAAACCCACAGAATATAATTTTAGCTCATAAGCTTTTGGCAGCAGAAAATTATAAAGGTAATTTTTTTTCATCCATCTTGTTTTTAATAACTTTGTGATTTTGGAAATGGGTTCTCTCTGGACATTTAACTATGTAGTTATATTAAAATCACTGAAGCCAACACAGATACGATCCAGCTGATCAGGTTCAGTAACCTGACGGGTTTTTTTTTACTTTTCATCAAGAATAACAAAACAGTCATTATCACTGCCTCGAATGGCTTGCTCTTAACTTGTTCATGCACACTGGTTTTGTTTGCCATGCCTGAGAATAAAGAACTGTACAAGTTTTTAGCCCCTACTGGCAATGTCTTATTTCTATCAGCTTCCAGGGAAGTCAGTGGGAGCTTTGAGAGTGATTAGCAGTCCAGGCAACTGGATACATCTTGTTGGAATTGCCTGTGTCCCCGATCTGTGCATGGGTAGCTGTACACTTTTGACAGATTCCTGTGGTAGTCCAGACAAAGGAGGGTAACACAAAACCTGTGAATGAACATGCACTGGAACTGGAAATGACTCTTGAGTAAACACAAAGGTGTTCTCCATGTCATATGAAACTTTTAAAATACATGCTTATGAAAGGTGTAACTTTGAGGTAACCAATTGATATCAAAGGCCAGATCAGAGCTCTTTGGGCAGGTGTTGTTTTATCCTTTTATAAGTCAGAGTAGCACAATGGGTTCTGATGAATTATTATGGTTTAAAAACAAAGTTTTAGTACATTAAATAGTTATAGTGCACTTCTAAAGGAGTAACAAGCGCATTTATAGTTTTAGTGTATATGTAGTGTACGTATATATAGTATATGTATAGCCTTATATATATATGTATTTATAGTTCCATGTGTATTTTTAAAATTTTGGGCTGGCAGTGTCTTTAAGGAAATGTTGCTAAATAGCAATGAATATGTGGGTTTTGCACTTAACAATGAAGGTATGGTTTTATAAAAGCATTCATTTCCATTCTGAAAGTACAGAATATTTTTCATAGTGTGTGATGCTGTAAAATAGCCCTATCTAGAGTTGTCACAGTAAGGCATGACATGAAGGAGATGGCATTTGGATTTGACACTTCTCTACCTCAAGCATGCAAGGAAATTTGACATGATTTATTAATGCAAGAAATTCCTCATACACTTCTGGTGAAATGAAAGTGCCTTACAACAATTCTTTCCAATTTCTTTTACAAGTCTCTCTCTCTTCAAAGAGAATTAATATACAGACATAATCTTGAAGAAAACAAAGAGAGGACATCCCCAGCTGATCTGTTATTCAGTATTTGTGTGATTAATGTAATGGGCTGGAAAATTTCGGTGAAACTGCTTAAAAATAGTTCAGTGTCTAATTGTAGTAACAGAGTTAAAGATAAGATGATACAAAGAGAAGATAAAATGATTCTGTATATCTTTGTTATAAGATAGTTTAGAAGAAATCTCAAAAATAACATTAACATGAAACAGTTGAGAAGTTTTCTTAAAACTCAAGAAGGGGGGAAGTGTTTTCAAAAAAGGCATTTTAAGGCCATTCAAAAGTGACATTTTTCTAAATCTGGTTTTAAATTGGGAATGGAATCCCACTTATTTCCAGGGGATTATTGATTGTTATGATTCATGTAAATAAACACATAACCAGATTTCCTCTTTTTTGATTTTATATTTTCACATTTTCCATAATGTTGACAACAGTTAAAACATAAAAGAAAATTACAATGTGAAATTCTGTGGAGAAAAAAATTAGTTCAGATAGGATCTACTGTACCTTGTTTGCCACTACTATTTTTTGCCTCGGCTTAGGACATGAAAGAATGAACTGATTCCAGAGATAATATTTAGAAGTTGTTCTTGGCAGAACTGCTGGTTTACCACTGCAAGTTGGTCTAAAAACCTCAGAAATTTAGTGTGGCTTTCATCAATATGAGGTTAAAATCTCACTAACCTTGAAGTATGTATATAAATATTGTATACTTTTGTGTAGTACAGTTTAATGCTGTAGTTCATAATAAGACAATGCCTCTCCTGCATAAGGCTTCCAAGATATTCTCGGCTGCTGTGAATTGTGAATCCTTTAAAAACTTCTGTGTAGTTTTAGGGAGAGAGAAAAAGATATTAAAATACTTTTTTTCAACCCAATAAGAATATTACATTGTATGACTGTTGAATGTGAGAGCAGTTGATAAATTGTGGTGTGGTTAAAAAAAAAAATCTCATAAAGCAAATAGAAATGGACAACAGAATGGAGGGTGTTTTCAAGTACCTATGGAGGTAGGATTAATTTATCAACACAATTTACAATATTTGACCTAGTGAAAGGTGACATAAACTGAGTACTGTATAATTCTATATGTGGAGGCCTACTTGTTTTGTATCTCTACTGGATGTTGTTTACACTTAAAAAATATTTCCCTTCATGTTATGCACAATTTTGTTCAAGACCTTCAGTTTACTTCTTATACTCTCCAGACATCTCTTGTCTGTTGGAAATTTTAAATCTCCTGCTTTGCTTTCAACTCTTTCTTCAAAGATGACTGCTCTAAGTAATTTCAGTGATAAGAATAATAAATACCAAGAGGTAACACTGAGTGCTGTTCACTGAATTCATGTGAGAGAAAACCTTTACTGATAATTCTGTTTTTAGTGGTAGTTACTGTGAGGAAGAAGCAACAGGGTTATTTTTAAGTGCTTTAACTAGAATAAAGCTGCATGAGAAGACACAATGCAGATGCAAATAGTGACAGAGCCAAATTAAATAAACCAGAAAGTTCAGTGCCTCTTGAAATCTTAGCATCCTATTCCAAATCTGGTGCAGTAGAGTTCACTTAGGACTTCCTTGTTGACCAGAAAGCTTAGGAATTTTGAACTTGTAGAGTGCAATCTACCAAAAAAAAAGCAAAACTAAATACCAGAAAAACCCCACCAAAAACAAATTTAAAAAAAAAAAAAAAAACACAAACAAAAACCCTAAACAACAACAAACAAAAAGAAACCCCAAAAAGTGTGAGCCAAAACTATACAACTGAATTATAAAACTACACATGGCAGAGATATGTCTGGAAAAAGCTATTGTTAATAAAGAATGGCAGCCACCATGAGGTATTTGCTTTAGGACAAAACGAGTTTCTGTTTCTTTCTAAGGAAATTGAATGCTGATTTTTTGGGTTTTGTTTGGGCTTGGGGTTGCTGGGTTTTTTTTTACATCCAAATTTCTAAAGGAGGCTCTTGGTAAATGCTATAATTCCTGATAATGTACTGAGTGTCCTTTGTCTGCCTTATCTGATTTTACATATTTTTTCCAAACTGTTTTGGAACCAGCTTTAAAGAATGCACTGTGTGTAGAATAAATGCCATTAAAATTCTCATCCATTAAAGCTGATATAAAGAACTTATTGAAATCCTTTTCTCTGTACAGTAATTCCCAAATTCCGTCTTTACACCTCTATTAGGAAGCAGTTGCCCTAACATCGTATTTGGCTTTGTGCTTTTGATTTAGTAAAAAATTTCTATTATCATTTTCAGTGTATTCTGCAGGGAGGTCATAAAAAACACCTTATCAGCCCCTTTATTTCCTGTTTATATCCGATCTGCCATTTTTATGTATTTGTTCTTGCCCATTTGTGTAAACTCGATTTCTTAAATACTAACATTTTCTCTATGACAGTGTATTTAAGTTCCCTACAGATTCATGCAGGGGTGTTTATTTTGAATTTTCTTAAATGTTGTACGGTTTCTTGGTGGAGGGTGATGATGGTGTATTTTCATTTTTTGGGGGTTGGGTTTTTGGGTGTGGGTGGCGTACAGTTGATTTTTCTAATTGTGACATTATTTTACCTGATTAGCTAATGCAATATTTCTAAATATTCTTCTGAATCCTTTTGAGGAACTTGCTTTTAGAGATACTACTTCAAGGAGTGTTTTTTTTCTGTTTTCTAGGGGCTTGTTTTGTTTGTTAAGGGTTTTTCCTTTTTTCTTGGTTTCGAGGTTGTATGGTTGGTGGGGGGGGCGGTTAATTGCTTTTGGTAACTTTCAGGTAGTTACCTCTCTTTAAATTGACATCTTTTGGTTTGGATTTGTTTGCCCTGATCTCTCACACAATAAGGCTAAATGCTATTGCATTGTGGCCTATGAAGCTCCTAGAGCTATATAGAGCAACTCTACTAGTAACTTTGAACTGACCCTGTGCATCACTAAAGATTCAAAGATTTATTGTTCCAAAAGTCCTTTATCATATCCAAAAATGTGCTCTCTATATCTCTCTTTGATGAGACTTTGATCCAGTCTTTGTGTGGTTTCTCTAATCTCACATGACATTGGTATTGTCCCCTTGATCAGGCGGTCAGCAGGGTAAACCTGGTATTACATTTTTTATTATGAAACTGAAATTTCTTACCCACAGATTCCATCACACTTCCTTTTTCCTGTAATAGTTTTATGCTGTTGCATTTTGTGTCATCCCTTACATTGTACCCTTTTGCTGTATGTCCAGGACTGCCATTCTTACAAAGCTGTAAGACAAATGCTCTGTCCTACTGATTATTCTCCTTTCACTAGGTTTTGGATATGTGTATTATTTTGGGGCGGTTCATTGGTGATTGGTCTTCATCCCTTTGTCTTGATTTTATGTTCCTAGCATTGGTGTAGAGGCACTGGGAAATTTTGCTTAAGGATGTGCTAACAAATTAAAGGTTTTTTAATTACTCTTTCTTATTTACCCTGATTGTACCTTTTATTAGACACACACACACACACACATGCATGCGCAAACACACTCCAGCCTTTTCTGGGGCATATTAAGTATTAATTGCATATGCCTCAGTGGCATGTCAGTCTGAACCAGGAGCTTTTCCCTGCCTGTTGGCTTTCCTCTGCTTTCTGTTCTAAAATCTTTTTGATTTCTGTGCCAGTAGCCAGTCGCTGTTACTGTTAAGATTCAGTCATCTGTCCTTCCCTGCACATATTGCATCTGTTCAAGAAGTTTCCCCAGTTGCTAATATACCTAAATTCCTTTCCACCTACACTGTCTTCTTGCCGTTGGAGGCTTGGGATCTCTTGGAAAATGGAAAGTGTCTTTTTATGCCATGGGTACAGCATACAGTGAAAACAAGAGAAAGACCAAATATTTTCAACCTTCAGAGCTATTCACAAATCTCAGACTCATCAGACGAAGTGGTGAGGGGAGGGGATGGCTGGAAAATTATCCTGGTGTTTTAGGTACTAATCAGAGTTTGTATCAGTGCTTAGAAACAAGGTCTAAGGTGTTACGGGCTCCAGAATAGGTATCAAATGTATTTCAGGCAGACTAATGAATAGGTCCATCATGTGAAAGGTATAAAGCATTATAGGCAAAGTGGTACCAAAGAACAGCAATTAATGGCAGGGAAGAATGAGGAAAAGTGATGTGATTGCTGTGTGGCATAAGGAATAGTTACTGATTCATGACAGAGCGCTGCAGCTCAGAGACAGCCCTCAAACTGAATCAAGCATGTACAAGTAGTGCAAGAGAAAATTCTTTTCTCATACTTGAATAGAGCATCAGAGGCAGAAAAAGGATTTTCATTCTCTTTGATCATATCTTCACCTGCAGACCATATTCATTTTAATGTGTGATCATTTGATGACATGGACATAAACATATTTTGGTATTTGTTTTCTAATCTTGAAAAGTTATCTGTTCTTCTATCTTTTCTCACAATAAAGTCATACTCAGAATTGTAAAATTGATGTAATTTTAAGGAATATAGGTGTTGTTTATTGGGGCCCCCAGGTATATTCCATAACATTTTTTGATTGATAGTGTAAATATCCCATCTAGTATCTGCTGTAAACCTTGAAAGTATTTACTCCTCCCATGTTTATAGTTAAAGTAATAATGCCACTCTTTGTATCAAAAATCAGAGGAACGTCCAGGAATTATTTTACCGTTATTTTAGCAAAATAACATATATAAGACCAAAAAAGGATGCCTCAAGGATAGTTCAAAATGTTGAAAACTAAGCTGTAGGTTACTTCTCAAGCAACCTCACTGTAATTAATATTAAATGATTTCTTCTTTTCTTGTCGGCAGGAGGATTCGGCTGACTGCGGTGGGGCCTCTGGTCTGAGTCCATCACTGTGGTCTATGGTACCAATTCAGTTGGTCCTGCTTTGGCTGTTATCTGGCAGCAGACACTGCCAGTTATGACCTTGCTAAACCAAAACCTGCATAACTTAATCAAGACCTGGCCAAAACGATAGCCTCAGTTCCATTGTCGAAAGGGTCAGCTATTGAGACAGCAGCAGAACAGCAGTGCTCGTGTGGTTATCACGCGTTGTGAGACTCATCAAGGCACCACGATGCCTGCATGTTGGAGTGTCAGATCCTTAACCGTGTGTGAATGCTGCATCATCTACACCATCCAAACAGATTTCTGTACGTGCTTCACCGGGGCAATCTAAAACCTTTTGTTTGTTTGTTTGTTTGTTGTTGTAATCTTGATGACTTCATGTAAAAGGGCTCCCCTAAAAACAGCTTATGTATATGATTTTAATTTCTTTTAAGCTTTGGATATCTTGAAGATTTATATTCTTTTACATGAACAGTTGTTTAAAAACCAAAAAAAAACAAAGAAAAAGAAAAAGGAAAATGTTCTCCCCAATACACATTACTAGCACCATGATGGCTGCTTTTAGCATCAGTTTTGTCCAAACTAGTTGAGCAAAGTGAAAATATTGGCCAGTCTTCACCAGAAGTTCAGCATGATTGGAATGCTTTATGATGAGTAGTTAATTCTTCCAAAAGGAATCATGCAGCCAGCTAAGTTTTGGTAGGTTGATATAATATGTAGAAAGGAAGGAAGGGAGAAATCTTCTGTATTTCAAAATACAAAGGTAGTGGAAAGTGTAACTAAAAAGTGATTTTTGTCTTAAACTTGGTGTCATCTTCTGTCAGAAAAAAATTAATTTCAATGTAATCTTCACCTCCTTTTCACAATGCAGTTACATATAAAGCAAGTAGAAATTCTTCAAAGGCTGAAACAAAAAATGCTTGCGAATAAAAAATGTCTTTGTGATATTTGAACGTTGGTTTCCAGGGGTATTTTGCATGATGATGATGCTATGTTATTGTTTTTCAGTTTGTTTTCTTTGATGGTAGAGTATAGTTCATTGAAAAGATAACTGAGTGATTCTTGTATTGTGTGAGAAACTGAACATTGCAATGTGTTGCAATCAAATAATATTAAATTATATTATATTATGAAACAGAGCTCTGAATATACTGTGCAATGAAAAAGCTGAGAAAATAGGGTAAATATAGCTATCGTAACAAAAGGTTGAGGTGGGTTTTTTACGGAATAGCAATCTCACATGAAAATCTGTGTACAGATATTTTACGGATATAAAAATCAGATTTAACACATTTATTTTTGGAAGTATATGTTCTCTAAGGTTCATATCAGGTTCCCCCTTTGTTTCCTTCATATAAACCCACTCATAATATTAAAACTTATGCTGTTGCTATTTATTATTGAAAATAGCATATTTAACAGCAAAATAACCTGGTTGCTGCAATTAGAAAAAATATAAACAAATGGGGAGCCTTGAATCTATATGTATGCACATTGATACTTGATTGTGAATAATAACTCTAGAAGTTGTTTTTATACAACCTCATTGGTGATAAAGATTGGTGCAGTAAATTACAATATTACAGTGTAGCATAGTGTTGATGCAAAATATGATTTGCGCTTTTTTTCCTAGTTTTCAGAACTAAACAGCTAAGACAGCTAAACCAATGAATGTGCAACTCTGCTGGTATTGTACAGTTCTGCTAACAACTGCAATATGCAAATATTAATATGGCACAATACACTAGTTCTTTAAAAAATAAAAAATGCAAATCATCAGTATATATATGCTGGCAATTGATTGATATATTTTTGATCATGCCAAAAGCTTAAAAAATGATTGGGCATGCATTAATATCCTATGAAAACTGAAGAAGCTACTCAAAGCCATGGCATGGCTTGAACAATCAGATGTCTACTGTAGTTGTACTCATGGCTGGTTCATTGTTTCTCATGTACCTCGGCTCCAGCTATGTCTTTTCTCATGTTTGGGAATACAGTGAGTGAAAAAAATAAACCCTGACCTTTTGTTCAGTGATGAAATCTAGATTTTTAAAAAATATGTATCTAGCAATGTCATGGGGTTAAAAGTAAAATTAACTGTGTTGGATGACTTCAGGTCCTCCTCAGGGAAGGTGAGCTAATGTTGATGATATGGGTGAAGATAAACTTGGAGCTCTTCCTTCCAGTCATAGTGCTACAGTTCACCTGATACAAAAATTGGTTGAGTGTCTCTAATGCCAAGACTGCATCCAGTATTTTTCCTTAATGTTGGCAATTGACATTTTATGGGAGGAGCAAGTTTTTTAGGATTAGGCCAATACTTACTGCACTCACTGCTTCTACTCTGAGGTTACTTTAAATACACATTAGTTTGTGTTTTGCTCTTTTAATTTCTTGAAAGATTATTATATTAAGTTCTCTATAGTTTTCACTTAGCTTCCCAAAAGAAACCCTTCATGGAGAAGTTACACTGTTTAACGTTTTAAAACACTTTCATTATGCTGGTAGGCTATACTTGGAGTTACTTAGTAAACATTTGATTAGTGTTTGTAGGGAGAAAGAAAGATGGCGCAAAGTCATGCTGCCACAGAAAACATCTGTGGCTTTTGCTCTCATCCCACTTCCCTTAGAGTGTTCAAATGCAAAAGGAGGGAGAAGCCCATGCCATGCCGACACATAGCCCTCCTGGGTGATCCAAAGAGGGAAATGTCCTTTGTTCCTCTCCTTTGCCCCTCTAGGGCATATTCCCTGAAGGAATATGTTTCTATATAAACATTTAGCCTTCCAACTAACATTATAACATTCTATATAAACATTTAGCCAACATTATACCCATCTGATTAATGCTTTAGAAAGTAGTAAGTATTTTAAATACTTTGAAATCATATATTGGAATATATCCAAGTGATGGTCAAGACTTTTTTTTTAAATACCCTGATATTTGCAAAATGAAAACTTAGATCAAAAATGCAATCTGAACTTTAGCTATCTCAAAATGTGAATACCAGTCTGATAGAAATAACTCACATGAATAAATTTAAATTCTCATGCAGAAGAGTATCCTTACTCTCACAGTGCATCATAGTCATCTTATTTTGTCTTTCAAAGAAGAACCTTGATCTAAGCTTTAAATTAAGATATTTTTAAATACAATATATTGTTAAAAATTGTGTTTTTTAAAGTCACATAAAAGGTTCTGTCGAGGGTTGCTCAAATCCTTTAAATATCACTAAGAGAACTGTTGAGACTGGTTCAGTTTACACAGAAGTCATGCAGTGTATTGTACATCTGACAAATAACCACCACTAAAGTTGTTACAGCATGATACCGTGCAAAACATGATCTGAGAACTTAACATGAAAGGTTTCTTTCTATTTTTTTCATTTAAACAACCAGCATTACTGCCAAAACACTGACCGTGGTCCATATTTGTAACAGGTTTTTAACATGACATAGCAGGTCTGATGGACAAGATTTTTAGCTCCTGTACCTTTAAGACTTTAGTATGATCTTTTTCATGTTTCTAATGCTTGAGGCTTTACTGCTTAACTTGACAAAAACAACAGTGTTGCTGCCATTTGTAAGTTTTCCTACAATATTCCTTTTATTAACTTAAAACCTGGCCTTACTGGTTTCAAATAGGCAGTATCCCTTTTAAGTGACCTTTGCAACCCAAGTGTTACTTGCTGTGGTTGAGAGCTTTTTGGTGTCACTGAAGAGACATTAAGGCCTTTTTTTCCCATTAACACATAAAAAACATGCTTAATATGACTTAATTCCAAAACACAACCTCAGTACCACTGATCCAAAAATTCAATGCTAGCAGACTGGTTATTAAAAAATATATGAATGCCTAAAAGGCACTGCAATGCACTCGATAGTTTTTGGAATGTCGACCTAAGGTGAAACCTTAATAACTCCTTTCTTAGGATAAATTTTACCCTAACTTCATCAGACATCTGAGCCTTTAACAAAGGCCAGATTCATTATTATTTTTTTCATACCACAATGTTAATATTGTTAATACTCATTGTACACTATTGTAAAAAGATTAAAACAAAGTGTCTGAAAACAATTCAAGAGTTTTGAAAAGTTAGCCTCACCCTCTTCCCAGCTACTTGCATCTGTCCTGTTTATGGTTTAAAAGAAAAACATCATCTTGAAGAAATATTTCACTGAGGCTAAAGGGATACTGTCTTGTTCAGATGCCATGAAATTGTGATTGTGATCTGAAAAAGCTGTCTTCTCTTCTTGTGTTGTATGGAATGTCTGGATCATGCTTTCTGGGATACTTTTATTGAAATGCTCAGTGTGCGTTTCTGCAAAAAAAGACTTGGTTGGTCTTACCAGGCAATCAGGTCTTTCTCCCTTTTCTTGTGTTCTCTTGACACTTTTGTGGAACTTGACAAGCCTGGAAAAAAAATAATTTTTTGTAAAAATTTGTACAATAATGTTATAAAAAGTTTATAATCCTAGAACTGTTGTGTTAATTATTGTGCAAAAACAGTATATTCAGAATAAAAGTTTATCATTTAAAATCAATAACTATTTTACTGTTCACTCTGTATAATAAAAACATGTAAATAAGAGCCTACATTATTTGCTATATAATACTTTTGAGTTTCATATAATTATAACCAAGTGTCTGAAGAGAGTGAAGACAGTGACTTAATGCAGGTCTTCATGGGGTTCAGAGAAGGATGCAGAGCAAACCTTCATTTCTGTTTCATTTGCAACTGTGAAAATTTAAAAAAAGTGGAAAAAATCTAACCAATTAAAACTGAGGGTCTGTAAAGCTCTCAGTAAAATAAGAGTCTGAGGCAGTTGAAGTATCCTTGTTTTCCTGAAACAATTGCTTTTGGAAGGGTTGCCATTTGCTAACTTGTAAACACTGCTGAAGTCCAAGAGTTCATTCACATGGAGAAGCAGGATAAAATCAGATAGCTCAGATGGGTCCTGCCCAAGTTGTTGCTGTTGCCCCCACCTCTGACCAAGACTGAGTCATGATTCAGTCAGCTTCTGTACTGCTGCTGTTCTTAATTAAGCACTATATTTAAAGTGGATGTATGTACCTTAATAAACAGGCTTGGGGTGCTCAGGAGGTGCTTTGCTGGGTTTCTGACTTCCTACGGTGGCACTGGCAGGGCAGAGGGCTGAAAGTGGTAACTGCTTTAGAAGCCTGACTTTAATCCTTGATTGCAAATGTGTCACAGCCCAGAGAAAATGGCAGTCATAAAATTCTGATTGTTTTACTGAATCCCTGAGGAGTAGATAAGAGAATAAGAAATCAAATGCAGATTCTAGTGCTGCAAAGTAATAGATCACCCATGTGGAAATGCTACAAGGCAGTGCATGACACTGCATCAACATCCAGAGATTACCAGCCTCAACTAGATTAAACATTGCTTCCTAACTACATGATTATCCCCACATGCTGAACTCACTCTATCATGTTTTCTGTAGGCTGACTGCCATTGAGATGTAGAAATAAATAAACCCCCAAAATCCCTTTCTTGTACCTCTTTAATTTAATTGCTGTCTTACGATACACTAGTTAAGTGAAGGAGAAGACACTTGGACAACACAAGGTTTTTTCCCCACACTCCTGGAACTTATAAACATCTTTGACTTCATCAGTTTGATATGGGAATTGCTGCACTGCGGTGAGATATTCTATATTCATCCCTTGTGCAAATCAAACCAGAATGCACTTGGCCTGTCATATTGTGTTATTTTGAGAGATGCCTTCACAGTGTCCAATGCAGCTCTGTTGCTGCTAACCATCTACAGGAATCAAGACATATAACACAGATGTTACAAAATGCCTTCATTGTCACATCTATTAGTCCAGCGCTCCTTGTAATGCTCGACTGAAAAATATGCCCACCCTAAATGGTACAACATTTTCTCTGTCTGTTGCAAGAGACATTGAAAACAATGTGTCTCTTTCCAATAATCTCTTAGGAGCTTTTGTTCACAAAGTGTATATGGGGGAGGAGGAAAGAAAAATGAGACTTTTTCAGGAGAATGATTTAATCTAAATTCTAACTGTATTAATCCTAATTGTTTTAAATATATAATAATTTCTCTCTCTTTCTGATTGAGAATATCACATTCTCAGGAGCTGGCCTTTCCTTTTGAAACCTTGTTCAGAAACCCAGACACTTTCTAGCAAAGTAGCCCCTTTTAATATAACACCCACCCTTCTCTTTCTTTTGGGGTTTTGAATCTCATTTTTTCTCTGGATGTTAAAAATATTTCCTTGACTTGATCTCCAAGTGTACATCCCATATTGTGTAGAACAGGTATTAGAACTTGGTAATAAGTGTTTCCTTTGGGGAAATGATAAACATGTTTGTGATTTGCCTCACCTAGCTGTAGTTGTCAATTGCTCATGAGTTACTCTACAGCCAACAGAGTTTAGGAGTTAGGTATATATGCTGCAAGGCCCAGACAGGCTTTAACCAACTGTCTGAATGATTGGAAGGTGAATTCTTTAAAAAGACTTTTCTACTGCTCTTTTAATTGCATGTCTTTTCAAAGAGAGGAGTTCACATATTAAGTAAAATCTGCATCTTCTACTTCATCCATTACTTTTTTGTTTGTTTTTTTTTAGCACTGCTAGTTTCTGACAGCTGTTTTGAGAAGGAAATATGAAATATAGGACTTCAGTGTTATTCACTCTTCTTTTTCAAAGGTCTCTTTCAATTATTTTTTTCAGCCACTGAATTAGTTATTTCATCAACAAAATAAAATGTGGAGTTGGGAATGGAATCTCGCTCAGAATTTCCATTTAGCTTTTGTGGCTTTAACCCAGACTCTTCTTGTGACCCAGACACTTGTGATCTCAGCCTCTGTTTTGTGGCTTGATTATTAAAAAATAAATTTTTTGAGCACTGTAATACAGACACTATGGAAAGGTTAATTAACATGCTTGGAACACTGACTAACAGCAAAATGTTTTGGTATGTGTGGTTAGCATGTATTATTCCTGTAGGCTATTTTGAGAGTCCAAGTAGTGCTCATTACGGTATGGGTTAGTCACTTTGACATATAAGCTCTGGGATCTTCAGGAATTAATTAATCTACAGGAATTAATTAACTCTAAGAGAAAATTGCAGCCACTGGGGGTCTGCTCTGCCTAAAAAGATACCATAATACCTAATTTCAAGTGGGTTAGAAATTAGGAACATTCTCCTCTCCTGCTTGGCTGTAGTCTGCACAAAAAAAGAAAAGACCCATATAATGATAGGTTTTGCTTTTGACATCTTTTGGGAATACCAGTGTGGGAAATAACAGGCAGGGAATCTTTGAGAACCTGGGGCTAAATCATGTACAGTGGGATTCACTAGGTGAGCACTGTGTTCCTGTAGACATGGAGTAGGGAAAACTCTCCCAATGACCAGCCACTGGGGGTCTTACTGCTGTTGCATTTGCATGCACACCTTTCTATGGAAATTGTGGCATGAGGCTGCTAGATCCAGAGAAAAAGCAAGCAGTGGAGACATGTGCATTCAAAATTTGACTCTTCTGCTTTGCTGGATCAATCTACTTCCTAGGATGAATGTCTGAGCTCAGTAAATTCGCCCTAAGGCAAGGCAGCTGTGAAATCCAGGCTCATAGCTTCCAGGGAATGATACAGACCTACATCTTCTTTAAAGGACATTGCCTTATGCAATTCCATGTGTCCATATGCAGACATGGTGGAAGAGATGCCAAACTCCAGGCTCTGAGAGGAGCCTGTTTGGTGTCTGTGGTTGGAGCACAGTCTGAGCCAACACTGAATGCCTTCCAAAGGCGAGGGGAGATAGTGGTGGTGGTGAAGGGGATGTTACTCATCTTTTGCATCATGTGCTTCCACATATAGTACATGTCTCAAAAGTGTAAGGTCTGGTTTTAGTCTTTCTTTAGTCTGAGAGTATCTATGGGAGAGGGAATCTGAGCACTTACATTTAGAGGCAGCAGTGAAATCTAGCCTACCGGTTGGTTGGCTACCTTGAATGGTCTTGCCATCAGGCTCTTGAAGACATGTCTGCAATAAGAAGAGTAAGAAGCTTTAAGCATTTGTTTTCCTTTTGTTAATGCAATTTTATTTTATTTTTTAGAAATTGTTATTTTTCCATTATGGAATGAGAAGAAATTAAGAAATAGGTAGAACTTGAAGATCTAGAGAGTTCTGGAAAGGTTAAGTATGTAACTCTAACTAGGTGCAAGATACCACAGTTTTGTTTGTTTGGGGCCCCAAAGCCTGGCTAAGTCACATTTTAGTTCATAAGCATTATAATTTGGGATTCTGAAATTAGGCAATACTTCTAGGACATTTCTGAGAAGGATATTTACATCATTAATCACTTGAATTTAGTTTTCTGATTTTTTATATTTATGTCCAGTTCTAATCTAGCAAGTCATACAGTGTCAAGCTTTAAAATAAATCCTTAATTTTCAGTGAATGGAAAACCTCACCATCCACAAGGAAAGCAATTGTGCTGAAATCTAAGCATTTAGGATTAGGAATAGGAAGTATTATTGACCCCAGATTTGGTTTTAGTAGACTATTTTATGGCTTGGAAAATGTGTTGCACATTGATCATCCAAAAATTCCATAACCACTTGTGATGATATCCAACTTTGCATAACCCTGTAGCTGAGGCAGTAGTATGGAAGAACAGTGGTGACAGATTGCTTGTATTTCAGCTGGACATTGCTTTAACTCTCAGATCCTGAGATCTGAGATCCAGTTCATAAAGTTTCCTTTTCTCAAACCTGACATGCTGTGCAACCAAAATCGTGAGGGTAACACGGTCAAGAGAAAGGTAAATTGCAACTAGAACATCCTGCAGAGAAGGCATGTCTGGCACCAGAGCAGTGCCTCCTGCTCTCCCCAGGGTGCCCACCAGGCTGAGGTGATTGCTGAGCAATGCCAGCACTGCCTGATAATTCTCTGGGTGTGTTGGGAAGAGCTGTGTGCCTAAGTGGAGCAAACTGGTGTATCTGTTTCCCTGTCTCCATTTATTAGCAGCAAGAAATTCAACAAAATACATAATATTTGAGCTGTCAGCTGCCTAAAATTTCACTGAGAAAAAGTGTAAGTCAGAGACAATAGCTTCCAAATGCTTCCACACCTCTTGGGGGATATAGGTATTAAACTAAGATTTTGAAATATTAAGGTTTTAGGGGAAAGTATGCACACAGACATAAATATTTTTATGCCTTTTAGATGCTACCCATAGGCTTCTAGCAGCCTGCCAGTGTGCTTTGCTTTCCAAGGTCAAAGAGCCCACTGTGCTTTATTCTGGCAGATGACATGAGTAAAACTGTGCTTTAAAGCAGCTTGCACGTAAGGCCTCCTTTGCAAAGCATGAAGGAGAACCTAGAGTGTGATATTTGATCTTTTAGAATCTCTACTTGAGTGAAATGCCTTAAATAGAAAATGGGCCTCTTCTGAATGAAAACCTATCCTGGGCACTGCGCAGATAGGCACCTTTATTGCTTCCAGAAGAAGTTGTCTCATGTAAATGGATATTCTGTTACTAGAGAGCTCTTTTTTTAAATAGCTTTAATAGCCATTTAAAAATAACAGAATAGTGTGGAATGCTCTATTTTATAGCTTAGATGTATTCGCCCTGCTGTAACTAACCCTGGACTGCCTTCACCATCTCTGAGGCTTTTGCCTGCAACTTAGTTGATTTACACAATCCAATGGATCCGAGAATCAAGTTCCAAAACAGTGCAGATGAGGATGGCAGTAGTTAACAGTGGAATAGTTTTGTTAGTTTGTTTGGGTTTTTTTTCCCCTGCTAAACATGCCCACCCACCCAGAACACCCAGATTATAAACCTTTAAAAGGTAGCAAAAAATATGTATGATTGAATTGATTGCCATTAGGAAACACAATATTTGTCCTTTTTTCATATTAGTATCTTTTTGCACTATCTTTTGGTGTTTTTTCCCCAAAGTTTATGACGTGTGTATAATGAACCTGTATCAAAACAAAGCCCGGCTTGTCCATTTTGAAGTGCAATATGAAATGAGTGCTATATTGGATATAAGCTTTCTCTAATAACTATAGAAGTTTTTATTAAAGTTCCTTTTATAGAGAATTTAATAGCTATAGTTTTATAGGTTATCAGACACAGCTTTAATTTTTGGTAAAATTAAAGTCAGATTTGCCAAACCAAATAGCTACTTTAAATCTGATCAAATCAGAAAAACAAAGTGGTTCAATCAGTAGTATATTGCTCTCTCCATATAGTTCAGACTCTACAACTACCTGAAAAGAGGTTGTAGCATGGTGGGGGTCAGTATTTTCTACCTAGTAGCAAGTGGAAAAAGGAGGGGAAATGGCCTCAAGTTGTACTAGAAGAGGTTTACATCGTTATTGGGAAAAATTTCGACCCCAAAAGGGTTGCCAACAATTGGAACAGGCTGCCCCGGGGAGTGATTGAGTCACCATCCCTGGAGGTATTTGAAAGACATGTGGGAGTGGCCATGGCTTAGTAGTGAACATGGAGATGCTGGATTAACACTTGGACTTGATGAGCCTAGTGGTCTTTCCCAACCTTAAAAATTCTATGATTCTGTACCAGGGAAGTTGTATTTAAATTGTAGGTAGAAATTCAGTTCCTTCTTACAATGTTGCTCGTGATAAATGAACTGTCTACTTAAGACTTAAAGGTCTGTTTGTCCAAACTTAAATACTTAAAGTTGTCCTATGCTGCTTTTTTTGTTTGTTTGTTTGGGGTTTTTTGTTGGTTGGTGTGTTTTGGTTTTGGGTTTTTTCTGACATTGTTGTGCATCATAATGCACTAAGGAACACTGTATTTTCAAGACTGCTCAATATTTCCCTCTGAAGAGCAGAAACTGAAAGAGCAGATTGAAGGATTACCCACTTCTAAAAAGCAGACATACTTAATTAAGGATAGTAACCATTCTTTGGGGGGAATCTTAACCAGACTAGAAAAGATAGGTGCTCTTTCTCCAGGCTAATGGCAGCAAGAGTCATTTAAGAACCCAAAGCCATGAGATGCCAGACTCTGTGTGGGTGATGCACAGTGTGCACAAGCACAGACTCTCTGAGGTTCATGCTGATATCCAGTGAGGTTGGCATCCATATGCTTCTTTGCATCATTTAGGACAGTGACAATTGTTCTCTGTTGCCTGCATGACTGACTCATTTCTCATCCTCCCTGGCCCATACAGGCTGCTCACAGACTTCATCCCCTGTGCTCAGCAGTGCAGCCTCAGCAGTGCTGCTTGCAGCACCTACAGGCACCTTTCAAACATTTCTGCACGCAGAGAGTTACCCTCAGCCTCTGCCTCTGAAGGCATTGCTCACCATTGAAGAGGTGAAGAAAACCTGACTGATTCACCAGAAGAAAACCTGACTGATGAAATTCATAATTAAAGCCACAGATGATAAAATTTGAAAAGTATGTCTAGAGTGCCTGGATATAGTTCTTCATGGACCAGTGCAATCTCTGGCTGTGCCAGGCGACTGCCTTTGGAAGCATTGGGTGGCCTGCAATTATTCTGTTTCACTTTTGCTTATGCAAAAATGATCAACTTCATGACAGCATCTGTTACTAACCAAAAGGTTGTAGATCTCTAACTTCCATTTATATGAAATAGAACCAGATGCAGACTATAAAATGATGTGAATATTTTTTCAATTACTTCACTGATATTTTGTATCATATTTTCTTACAATTCATGATTAATATTTTTAAAGGTGATTTATCTTTCATCTTGGGTTCCACTGTTGTTGACTTAACCTTAAGAAAGCGTGATAGAGCTTGAGAAGGAAGGTCACTTGCTGAACGTATTTTTTAAATATATTTCAATTAGTAAATCATGAATTAAAGTCTGTACAGTTATAAATTATGGATATTAGAAGAAAATTATGTATTCTTTTTTTCATATTTTTCTCTCAGAAGCAGGGTAAAGCTGGAGAGTATACTACTGTGGATGATAAAACTATGTCAAATAGATTAACAGCTTTTGACTCAACAACTGTGATTGGTAGAGGTAGAATATATGTAGCAGGCTGTCTCTTTCCCCTTTTTGTATTACTAACAGTATGTTATAACAGTTAAAGGACAAAGTTCTTATTTTATTTCTGGTGGCAGAAATTGAAGAAACATTTGTCCTGAAAGAAAAATGGTATTTATGGAAAAGCTTTCTGAGGTTTCTGGTAAGGCCGTCTGGTTGCTCCAGCAAACAATATTTGCAGGCAATTATCTGAAAACCGTAGAACTGAAGCTTCTGAATTAAATTTAGCACTTGTTTCACTATATTGCTGAGGGCAACACTGCACATGCAGGAAGCCAAGTATGTGTTTACATAATTTCACTGAATAAAAGTATTTGACAAATAATACATTGCTGTCTACAGTGGGAATTCTGTTATTCTCCTTTTTGAAGTTATTTAATGCCTGAGATATGTCTGCTAATTTTGTCTTCACAGCTTTTTTTAGTGTTACATATATTTATTCTTTAAAAAAATTTAAAAGTTATAAAATACTTATTTTAAGAATTATACCTTAAGCTCTCAATTGCATTTTCCTGATGCCAAAAAAAAAAGTAATAAAAAGGACAAAGTGTGCTCTCTACAAGAATTTTTAAAGTTATTTCAACAAATGGCAATATTATCAATAAAAACCTATTTGAATCATAATCATACCATGTCTCTGGACTTATGTGACATTTGGTGACACATCAAACCTTCATAGGGAAATGAAATAACTACTAAAATTGAGATGAAATGCTGTGAGCTTTGTTCTTTGTAAAAAGTCCATATTCTTATTGCAAAGATTGTAAAGAAAATACTCCAGTCATATTCCTTTCACGTTCCAAAGCAAATTGCTTTTCTCTAAAGCATCTGAGGAAATAAATGTATTTTAGTTTGCATGAAGTACAGAGGTCTGATGTAATCCACAAATGCAAGATGGTAAATAATAAGTGAAATTAGACTGCAGTGTAAGGAAAGTTGATGACGTATCCAACAACTCTGCCGTCATGTTTGTGACTTGCTAGGTAAAGGCTATGAAATAACTCTTCCAGTTTTCTTGCTTGTTAGCTTGTTTTTAGAAAAAGGATTTATAAAACTGTACAGTAAAATCCTGTGCTATGAGGGTGGAGGGTGGGGAGAAACTGGAACAAGTTTCCCAGAGAGGTTGTGGATGCCCCATCCCTGGAAGTGTTCAAAGCCAGGTTGGGTGGGGCTCCAAGCACCTGATCCAGTGGAAGATGAAAGGATGGATATGGGTATGCTTTTTAAGAGCATCAGTGGACCTTCTTGGAGTTGCTAACTGGTCATGGTATCAAAGAGCTATTCCATGTCATACCCTAAAGTGTCTGTCTGACCCCCCACCAAGTGACCAGAGAAGACTGTTCAGGAAATGTAAACTATCACATTCATAAATAAGAAATTTATAGTGTTAAACCTCTGTTGAAGCGAATCACTAATGACTGATAATAACCCCCATATAATAAACTTGAAAACATGGACCTTTGTTTGGACCTTTTTTGTCTATGCAGAATAGTAGGTCCTGTTTTCTAGGCTAAATTCATTCTCACATTAAGTGCTGGTTCAGTACTTTAGTCCAATAAAAACAAAGTGGTTTTTATTTATAAAAAAATTATGAACTAAATTTGAGATTCTCTATTGTTAAGTAACTTGGTTTCTTAGCTTTGCAAGTCCATTTTCTTCTTATTTTTCTACAAAAATGTAACTTTTGGGGGTGGGGAGAGGATTTCTTTTCTTCTTTTTTCTCTTCATGCACCTGCACGTTTTATACCGTGTTTTTAAACAGCTGTGTTTGGTAGTTTAAGTGTTTCCTGTCACAAAAACATATGCCCCAGCAATCACCAGAAACTGTACGGTGACTCATGAAGCTTCTCAGAACACTTTTTTAGCAAAAAAATTAATATAATTCATAACCACAGGGCAGCATTTATAATCTCTGCTAGGAAGATGAATGCGGGGTGATGTAAGACATATGTGATTTTCTTTTTTATTGGTGACTCTTTTTTGTTACTGAGATCTGTGAAAATGAGTTAATGATACCTTTTTCTTACTCATATCTGTGCCCCGATACTCATCTTGCTCTCCATGCAAAATCATGTAAAGTGGAGAGAGGCTTTGTTTAAAGTTCAAGGAAGACACAAATATGAGACAGAAACAAGAAAGTCATAACAATATAAAAATAAATAATGAATGTATAAGGTAAGTAGCTTGCAAACTTAGGGTGCGTGAGCATCTCATGTTGAATTATCTAAACTAAAATTCTTGCATTAGACACAGGAATAGCTTTAAAGTGCATAATTTGCTTCTTTCTCTTTGAGGACTGCATGTTCTTGCAGAGGAGACATTGAAGCCAGAGCACTCCCCCTTCTTAAAAGTTTATGCTCTGAGGAAATAATAATAATTTAAAGGAATTAAACTCTTATTCTTTTATACACTTTTGAGATCATTGCTTCAACTTCAGCATTTTATCATTCCTTTGGTAGTTGGCCCTTTGCATTCCCTTGAAAATGCCAGAGCTTCATCAAGTGTGGCATCAAGTATCACATCAGTTTGGACATGGAGTGTTTTAAACATCAGTTTGCCAATATTCTCCTTACGGTAAAATAACAACAAAAGGGTTAATAGTCACCATGGGGACTTAAGTGGGTCTCCTTCGTCCTTGCAGAACTTACCAAAGATCAGGATGAGCTTTGCTGCTCACTGTTTCCAACACACACTAGAGAAGGACCATTCTTTGTTAAGAACAAAAAAAAACCTTCAAAGACCCCAAAAGTCAAACCAAAACTCCAACATGATATTGCGTTAAAGCCAGAAAGGACTGTGGTAACAGAGTTATGAGTTGTCCAACTTCCCTGGACATCTCTTCAGAAGGACAGTCACTGCTAACTTGTTACGTGATGGTCCTGCTAGTAACAGCCTACATCTTGTGGGATGTGTCAATACCTTTTCCTCCGTTGTTGTCTTCCTAGGCCAGGCTATAAATTCTGCCTGTCTTGTTAAAATCTTATTCCTTTTTAGATTACTTAGGGAACTGTTGTGTAGGGTTAATCTTCATTCTCATTTCCAGTCCTATCCTGGTATTTTCTCCTGTTGACAGAGAGAAAAAAAAAAAGACACATGCATGTAATAAAAACATATTTATTATCCTTGCACTAGCTTAGTGCTTTTGAGCACTTTTTCAAAATAATATTGTTTAATCTAAACTGTGCAGATTTGAAATTTTATTTTTCTCCTCTCTTTTGGATGAGATCTTTGTGTCCTTCCTGGTTTACATCTATGCTGACAGGTTTATGACATGGCTACTACATTTTCTCAATTATAACAGTGTAGAGAACTGCTCCTAACAGTGAAAAAGTACCTGTGCAGGACTTAGAAATGACAGGTGTGAGATTTGGGAAGGGCTAAGCTATCAAGAGCCATTACCAACAAAAAGTCAGTGTTTATGGGATGCTGCTTTGTCCATAACATCAGTAACTTCTTCAGTTTCATAAAACCAGCTTTTATCATTCCAGTTTGGGCTGGAGTGGTTGCTATGGGATGTATCAGAAGACAACTGCTTCATGCAGATTAGAAAGGAGGAAAATTCTCCAACATGAAGGTCACATCCTGTCTGTAACCAAAATGCCAGCTGTGTAGAGCAGCAGAGGAGGTCCCAGTCTCTTCAGCGTCCTCCTAATATAACCCAAGGCCCTTCAGGGTTCCCGTAGGCCAGAAGCAGTTAGTCTGGGTCTCAAGACCACAAACATTTTCCCCTTTTAATTGTGGTGAATAGGAAGTAAGAATTCAATGGTGAGACTAGTTCAGGCAAAAGCTTGCACATTAAAACAAATAATTAAAAATTCTTAGATTAGAGGCAAACTTCCCTAAGCCATTATCTGTGGCTCACTACAGGCTACAGCCTTGGCTGAAGGTACACCTCCACAGTGGGACTGCAGGGATAAAGCTGTTTCACAAGGCATGTAGCACCAGCCAAATTCCTAATGTGGGACAATTTTCTAGTTACTCTCTGAAGTTAGACTGAATTTAAAAATGGGGCTGGTGGATGGATCCATCTGCAAATGCTGATTGCAAAGTCCTGTGGATGTGGGGTACATTATATGTACTTCAACTCTCTACTTCAGAGCCTTGATCCCATTTCTAATTACAATCAGCTTAAGGGAAGAAACAAGAGAAGCAGTCTAAAAGAATGGGCCCAAACCCAACCATGTGAATATGCATGACCGTGTTGCACAAGTGCAGCCTAGGTAAGGCAGGTGACTGACCCAAAAGTTTATAATAAGAGCTCTGGCTTTAAAATTTATGGGTCACACTCCCAGTTCATATTCACAACTCATCTGGGATAAAATGTATCTCTCTGAGAATTTGTTAGCATTTCTACACAGTTAATTACTGCTCTTTTTTATTATTATTTTCTCATACTTTTTTATAGGAATGTAGTTTCCCATTTCACACTCCATGCTGAGACAATGCATTCCCTGCCCACAGGGCTTGCCTACTTTCATCTACAGACAGGATGCTCAGGGCTACTTTATCTTTGTGCTGGAAATATGTACAGCAATTGTGAACACTTGCAGAACTCTCCCTAACAGCACTGTTTGGGCCTGAGGCTGAAGTTAAGAGTCTGCCTAAAAAGACAAAAAGAGCTGAGAGATGATATTAAACCATTATGGCACAGACTACGTCCATTCACCTCCCCCAGGTATTATGAGCAGAAAAGGTTAAGCAGACAGCTCAGCTAAGTCGCTTCAGATGTGTAAGACAGGAATAAATACTTCCAGTGTGACATCCACACTGATGTGCTGTTTGCTCCAAGCAAAATGCAGTGCGTGTTTATGAGAGCTGTGAGCTGCTCTGAGCCTGGTACAGGCTGGGACTCTGCATGAGCAGACCAGCCACATCCCAGACTGGGTGCTGGCTCACAAGCAAGTTTTTCTTGCTGAAAATCACTGACTTGGGTTGCCACAAGGCAGGATTTGGAAAGCTGCACCTCAGCAACTTAGCTTCTGGAGACATCACTCCTGGAAGAAAATGCAAGTCACAAAATTGTGAGTGGCATCTCATTTGCACCAAGTACTTCAGTCTTGATATAAAAGCCAAAAAGCCATTAATAAGTGAAATCCACACTAACAGTTTCTGCCTTAATCCTCCAGCAATGTCAGCATGGTACTGGTATCAAGAGAAGAGGAGTCAGTCATCAAAAGTGGAAACATCCCTCATCCAAAACAGTGCCCTGGTGACTCTGCGAACTCGGTGTTTATGCCAGAGGGTATAAAAGGAAAGATGGATATGTAAAGAAAACAATAGCTTGACAGTTTATCTGACGATGATCCAGTTAAACAGGAAGACAGCCCCTCTCAGTATAAATCTTTACAACTTTGTTGAAGTCTATGCTTGGCTGCACCAGCACTCATGACTCTTATTCGTGATTTTGATTTTGAAATAACAGCTCAGCAGTCCTTTGGCTTTCTCATTTCAGATTACCAGGCTGCAAAGGCATTGAAACTTCCCATAAGCTCTGGGAAGAAAAAAATAAAATCAGTTTTTAACACTAGGCTGTTGGTTTTCTATGTGTGCAGTTTTTTGACTGAGGAGAAGAAAGCTAAAAGGATCATTTGATTGCTTTACTGCATATTTTGAATTCAAATTGACTGTGGGCTTTTAAAATGCAAATTCAATAAACCAGTGCTTAGATACACACACTTTAGTTTGCAGCTGCTTCTAATGTTAACCATTTATGCTGTAAAGAGCATGAAGACGAGAAAGGAAAATTGGGTGATGTTCAGCCATGACATATGGACAGAATTTTGACTTCTGTTGTCTTGGAAAAACATCTTTCGTTAAAAAAAATTCAGGTATTCTACATCTTTGGCAAAACATAATAGAAACTTAGCCAAAGTTTTCTCAGAGTTAGAAAGGCTGAGCATTTGGTTTGATTTGAGTTGTGAGTAAAGCTTAGCTCTGAAGCTTGCTTCTCTGCCAGGAACCATGCAGGTTTCCATTGAATTCCTAAGTTGTTTTTTTTTAAAGAAAAGCATTTGTTCTAGAGTCTTCCAAAATTTAACATCCATTGGAATAAATGCTTTTTCATGTTTATTCTTAAAATCAATTACTTAATTGAGAACTAAACAAAGGAAAACCTTCAGAATCCTGAATATTTGGTCATTAGGACTCTCCATGCAGCCACAGTGCCCACATGTCTGGAAGTTGCCTACGGCTTCTTTTTTTCTCAAAGTCCCATATTCCATAGTCATATACAGAGTCCAAAGCTGATCTGAGTAGAGTAAAGCACTACGCAGTGTCAGGTTGTCAGAGAAGAAGTCCTGGGAGATGTTTTGCAGAGTCTTCCCGCCAGCAGCCTGACAACACCTATGTCAGAACAATTCTACACAGCAAGAGGCACAGTTTGTGTGAAGTACTTGGGAATTTACCTCCTTTTTTTGTGCTATCAGCTGCTATCACAATCTATTCCTTCAAGTCTGAAAAAAGAAAATGAAGAGGTTCCAGGTAATAGCACTCTGTTATTACTCTGCTCTGTGAAATCAGTCGTAAAGGGGTATTCTGGAATGTCACAGCTTGTGCAATGTAATGCTTTAACTGGAAGCCGTCCTCAACAGCCTGCAGTCCAAAGACGTCAACTTTACTTAAACTTTCAAAACACAGAAAGAAAGAGATGGGAAATAGCAAGATAAACAGCAGCTTTATGAGGCAGAATGAGACTGTGGTTTTAACAGGGAACTGTGGAGCAAGAGAGGGTTAATGGTGTTGGAGGTGACAGGTGGTTTATAGGAACTGAGTCTTTTTTTTCCTTGAAGGGACTTGTTATTTAAAGGAACACATTTTCCCACTGCAGAGATCTTTGAATGACTGAAAAATACTTGGACCATAGTTGAACACTGATGCCATTACAAATATAACACTGATTGCCCAAGGAAAGTGCAAGGAGATGGTATATGAGGAAGCCAAAACCTTGTGTAGAGAACTGAGGCGCTGAGAACATAGGGGTGTATTTCTAGAAAAGGAAAAGACATGCCATGCAAAAGGTCCCAATGCCATATAGCTGATTTTATTACTTTGTGAGATATCTAATTCTGCCTTTTCACTGCTCAGTCAGGATTCTTGAACTCATTCAAATAATTTCTTGTCTACAAAGAAGTTGCAATAGCATCCATATTATTTCTTTTCTTGGGTTTTTTTTTTCCTTTTTTTTCTCTCCAATTTCTCATCTTTAAAATGGGAATTTTAAAGAAGAGCCAAAGAAAAGCTGAGCAGTTTTGTAATATAAAAGCAGGAGGTGGGATCCATTTTCCCTAATTTTTTGTCTGTATTCTGTCTGTTGTTAAACTCAATACTTGGCTTTCTGCCTGGATCAAAGTGGTGGGTTTAGACATTTTCTACGTTATGTTTAATGTCTTCTTTTAGGATGAGAGGGAATTCACCCCCAAAATGTCTGCTTCTGTGTTCTAAGAGACAGCTGTACACTTTTACAGTAGCACAGGCTACGCTGTGTACTCAGATTAATCCTGAGCAATATGTTTCAGCAACAGATATCCTGTAGGATCTTTGGCAAAACATCACATAATTTCATGTCCATTGCCCATATATAAACTTTTCACTGATCACACAATAGTAGTGCTACCCTCTGTCTGATGCCCTGTTAGACTGGGGGTGGGGCAGGGAAGGTGATCATCTATTAAGAGGAATCACAATCCTATTTGGAGCTATGAAGTGTTACACTGATTGCAGCAATTTGTAATGCCATGCTATTTATTCATTAATATTCTTTAAAACACCTTGAAGAGGTGAAGTGCTGAGAATGTTGTAAAATTAAAATAATGAGAAAAATCAAAGCCATGAGTTGAACCTAAGACAGTGAGAGAACTCTCCTGGGGAACTGTAGGTCAGGGTAATCAAAAAAGTGTAACCTTTAGTCCAGCTTTAAGGTAAATGGCTTTTGGTCTACCTAGTGTCTGACTCCTATGAATCTTTATCCTTCCTCAGTGGAAAGGACTGGGTTCTTAAAAATATGAATTATTGAATTCTGTAAAGGTAGTGCAGGCAGGAGAGTTAAAACTGATTTAAACAGAAGAGTGCAGCCCTCTGTGATTCTGACATTTCCCAAGGTTTGGAATTTATTAAGATAACAAGGCAAATCCTTCTGTTTTCCAGAAAGGAACAAATCTTCTCCCAACCAACAATAAATTAATTTTCCTAATTTTTGTGGATGGACATACAATTTCTCTTTTCCTCCTTCAAAATCCAGCATTCAAAAATTAGTTGTTTTTCAAAGATTTATTTATTTTTGGATGTGCATGAAACGCTGTCTTGCCAGGACCTGAATAATTTAGAACAGGAACACGTGGGATTTCTCCTTTAATCAATGTCAGTTCCATATACCCTGAAAAGGGATTTTCCAAGGGTTGATACATATTATGCATTGTCATTATTAATTTCTTCTCCATATAAATAAGATAACATTTCTACTGAAATCAGGTCCAAATGGCACTCCAAGCTTTTAACTCTCTAATGTTTTTTTACCTTTAATACTTCCTGGCACCTTTTGCAAGAGTTTTTGAAGACCAGATGTAGAGTTTCCAAAAGACACCAAAAACTTCCAAACAAAACAAAACAAACAAACAAAAAACCCACAACTTTCCTCTTGTTGTTTTCTATGAATTCAGTTATAAAGAGTTCCACTAATGGAGCTGCTGATATATACTTCATAGTTTACAAATCCCTCTGTTCTGTGTGTGGGAGACCTTGTGGATACACGGTTAAGGAAAGTCCACACCTGGTCATGGACCAAGGAAAAGATTCAGGAAAAAAAACCCGACATTACACTTCTATAGTACCTTCCACAGTCAGTTTTATTCTAAAGTGGCTTCTCTTACGTATAAAGCCTGAATTTGTAATGCATTTTGAATTGTCTTCTGCCTATGCATTTGATGGTGTAAGTGTAGTCTCTGTGCCTCCATCAAGTGTTTGTCTGTCACGCAGCGGTTCAGGCATTGAGCATAATAAGGATGTAGTGCAAGGTGTTCAGGATACTTTGGAATCAAGCTGGGTCCTCAGCCACCTCAAGAGTTTCAGCTCCTCCAGAATTAATCAGAGTAAATAATCTTCAGTGGGTGGTGAATCTGGATTTAGAGTTTGAACTGAGATATCCAGTAACAATGAGCTGATGCCCTTAAAAGATTGTAATATTCTAGTAGCCTGTTGCAATCCTCAAGCTATCAGTCCTATCAGTATCTGCTTGAGTTTAGGAATCTCTACTCCTTACTTTTCTCCTAAAGTGGAGCTGGCACAAAGAGAATTGTCTCTGGGACAAGAAAGATACAGAAAAATTCTGAAATTCTGTGCTAACACATTTTAGCCAGATGTACAAAGATTTTCCTATTCCTTTCCTATTGATTTATCTGGTTTCAGTTTTTCTGTATTTTTGCTTTGTTTTCTTTCAATAGGAAACAAAATACCCACCCACAAAAAGAAAAATTAGAAAAGAATTGTAAAGCATAGGTCCATGAACATATTTTCTTGAAGCAGCTATTTTCAAAGAAAAACATTTTTAGTGAAATATTTGTAGTAGATCTACTAATTGTATTTAGAACATTTAATCTAGATACGTAATTGCTTTAAGAATAATGTCTTTTCTCAGCAAACATTTGGTTCATTTCTCTGATAGTCCCTTGTGAAGTCACTGAAGAAAGAAAAAAGGAGGACATCAAAGCTCCCAAAACCAACAGATTCATCATCTTCCAGGATAAAATTTTTGTAAGAGCCAAGTCTACTGTGGAAAAGCAATATCTCAGCAGGAGGGTGCAAATTCACTCACTGTTTTGTTCCCATCCATACAAATCTTCAGAACTGGTATAATGACTGTAAGGCAAATGAACTCAGGAGGCAGTTTTTTCATCTGCAGCATCAAATCTAAGAACAGATAATCTACCCAACAAGGGTCCAAGGCACAAAATAGAATTAAGCACTGAGTAACTACATTTTGAAAGACTGACAGCTGGTAGAGAGGTGCCAGCGTCACTTAGACCTTAACATAAAGTTATAGCAATAGATTTTTAGAATCACTTGATTTTGAGATGGCAGGCATGGAATTAGGGCAATTTTGATCCATTCAGATTTTGGCACCGAGTGCTGAATTTCTTTACACTGGTTTTGGACTTTGTCCCTCACTTTAATCCATATTTCACCTTGCAAGTCTACAAGACGGGACTGATATATTTCAGTAAGGCTTTGTGAGCCTGATCCAGAGCCCTTGACTGAACTGATCACAGATCCTTCTGCTGTTGCAGCTACATCTTTCTGCGCCAACTAAATACTACCTTAAAATCTTTGGAAAAGGACAACTCACCTGAAAGAGTGACAGGAAAGCAGCATTACTTCAGCTCTCCAAGACAAAGCATTTGGTTAGAGAATGACATTTCTAGACTGGATCGTTTCAGGTTTGAAGTTTTGGAGTTTTGTTAAGTTTCTTTAGTTTGTGGTTTGGTTTTTTTTTTTTTTAGCATACTGATCAGATTTGAAATGAAAATATGTAAGATAAAATGAGAAATCCCTAAGATTTCATTCATTTTATCTCAGCATATCCAGTCATATACTTCTCACCATGTTGGTTAAAAATAATTATTCAAAATATAATTTTGGTCTCTGCCCTTTTTTTTTTTTTTTTTTGTCATGCATTTCCGTAAGTCAACACATCTCTGAGCTGGAAATTTGCAGTTGTTTTGCCATAAGTAATTGTATTTACAGCCAAAGTACAGCTATCACATTACTCAGGTCAAAAGCCAATTTATTAATAATACAAAACATTTGAAAACTGACATCTGTTCTTGAAATACACAGAACTTCTGAATTGACGTCAGTGATGTAACCACACAGAAGAATGTTTCCAGTCAATTTCCTTAGTGTTTTTATCTGAATGATAGCTCAGTATAGTATAATCTGCTTTCTTTTTTGCATGCTACACAATGGCGTGAAAGGGCAAATTAAAAAAAATGCCTTATAATTATTATGTGAACCAAATTCAAACTCAGCAAACATAGTTATCTTTATATCATGAGGATCTTTTTTTTTTTTTTTGACCAGATACAGAAATGATAGGCATTTCTGGGAAATTGCCCCTTTCTGTAGAAGATGAAACTTTGAAAGCTGGGATCACTTGTGAACTGGAGAGTGAACAAGTAGACACAGGCTTTCAAATTTTCCTTTCTTTTTCAAAAGGTAAACTGGCAGCAGTAGCTACTGGATTTCTCTAAGCAGATAGTATTTTCTGAAAAGATTTCTGGCAATGACCTAAATGCACAGTATTCAGTCTTTATCATAGTATGAAAAACATGTTGAGAGAATTGCTTATAGCAGCTACTGACATTATCATTAAAATGCAGATTCCTTCTCTTGATTCCATATTTGCATGATCTCTCTCCAGGATTTCTTATTTGAAAAGGAATAATGTCTTTGCTATTTACAGGGTGTCAGCCTAAAAGAAGGCCGTAAGGAAGCAAGTTTTCTGGGACTATCAATGATGGTTCAATGTCTACATGTAAAGGGTCTTTCACCTAACTATGCAATAATGACCAAAACCATTGAAAGTGGAAAAATCAAGTTTAATTTTAAAATATATATATGTGGCAAATTCTTGCGGTAATTTGGGTTCCTGAATATATTTATAACCTGAGTAATCTATCCCTGATGCTGAGTAACTCAAAATTTAGGTATCTCCTGAATTCTTGGGACTTTTATTTTGTCTTCTCTAGTTAATGACAGCATCAGTGGCTAACCAAGGTCCATACAGTCACTTTATGTTAATCCTATTATTTAAAATGGGAAATACCATTAGACCATCAAGTCTATCTAGTGACCTACTCTTGATCATTAGTAGGAGTGATTAATGTATTTCAGACCTCATACTAGGATTCTTTTGTTGCTTCGTAAGCAGTAGATGTCTGATCACCTATGGATTTACATTCTTCCTCAAGACAGGAATGAGACCATTTATATGGAATATGAAGGCTCCAATCCAAAAAGGCAAGAGGCACAGAGGGGGTTAGTCAACCCCCAGCACAGCCTGTTCTAGACTTACATACACAGAGCGATTAGTCCTGACCCACAGACATGTCTGGTCAGCCTAGCTGGATGAAACTCTGCACAACCAGACCTACAGCTACTTCCAAAAGGGTTGGGGAACAGTTAAGTTCTGTCTGCCTTTCTTTCACACGGATTCTCTCCTCTTTTCTAATACACTCCACATTTTCACAAAACTTCCAGAAATAACACTCTTTTTGAATTTTCTACCCTACTTTTGAATTTTCTACCCTTTTAAAAGATTGAAATTAGGATGGCATTTAGTTCTTACCAGACAGATCATTTAATAGATTACCAGGTTTCAAAAGGATCCACGTTTAAGGTACTCAAAATTACTAAATAAATCATCTTATGGGAGTCATAACACCAAATATAATAAATCCATTAGTTCAAGTGTTTTCCAAATTTCATAAAAAATGTGCCACATAGTACTGAATTTCTCTAACTCTCCCTCTCCCTCTTGAATACTCACATAGAGTATAAAGTATTTCACTGTGGAGGGTCGTAAGTGTGACTTGAGTGATTATGAGTGTTTTCAAGAATCAAGTTTTCTTGTTCCCTTTAGGAATACAAAACTAGATGTCACAATGGCCCCAAACAATGACACAGAGCTTGCTTAATCTGCAGAATTACTAGCAATGTAGGTGATTCCTGAAGAAGGGCGTTGCTTTTTATTCCATGAGGATACTGTGCTTTAAGAGGGAAGAATAAACTGGGTTTTGATTAAAACAATGGAAATGGTTTTTTGAAAAACTTCACTCATACTCTCTTTTTTTTCTGGAAAAAAACTTAAGCTTTCAGCTTCCACAGTCACTGTGTTTCCAACCAAGGATTGAGGCCCATAAAACACGTGGTTTGGATGTGATTTTTTTTCCTAATTTGTCTAAAATTTCTCTTATTATGTCCAAATAGATGTTCTTATTTAAGCATATCATGAGAATAGAAACAAGCTATAAAGAAAGGTGGACAGAACACAGAATAGGTGAATATGAAATGGTCAGGTTAGGCATGAAAAATTTTCAACTGCTAGCACAGTGAGATTTTATGATAACTTTAATGAGATTGTGGTGACATGAAATGTGCCTATTTTTAATATGTTGATGGATAGAACTGTATGATATTCTTGCCTGTAATAAAAGAGACCAAGAAAATAAGTGCCCTGCAACTCTATGCCACATCATTTGGACATCCCACTCATATTCATTTTAATGGAAATTACGTGCCAAATTGCTAAGATAATTTTGAAAACATGTTTTGCTCTTTGAAAATTGTACAGGACCTTCAGAGAATGTGTGTTGTGTTGTCAAATGAATCTCCCTGTGAGCTAGATATCAATCAAAAGCACGACATCTTGAACCAACATTTTCAAAGCCAGATGTCAAGAACTAGATTCTGAGATTCATTTTTAGGACTTCATTGAGTTTTCAGAAGTGCAAGCTTTAAAAATGGAGACTTCAGTAACAACAGAGAAGCTGATAAGCAGACTTTGAAAACAAGATCATTCAGAACTATCTATGTGTATGTGTCTGAACTCTGAAGAGCAAGGTACTTAGCATCATAAGCAGAATTCCTTCAATTTTATGTTATATGATATTTTTCATGGATTTTCACTCAAAATCCTCTTCTCTTTTCCACTGCATTGATGGAATTGATTAGCTTTCTTACACTTATTTCATTACACAAAAAAATAATTTGTGAAGCTGGATGCTCCTCATGCAGCTAGAAGAGGCACATGAGGATGTTTACTTTTACAACTAAACCACTTATTTTTATTTCTTTTTTTTTCTTTTTTTTTCTTTTTTTTTTTTTTCTGGCATGGCATGGACAGCCTATCTCCATCTGTTCCCCATTTCAAGAAGACATCATTAACCCCACTATTCTGGTAAAATGAATGAAATAAACCATGGCAGAGAAGAAGGTCCTTTCAAATTCTTTTAAAAATCCCCTAGGTCTGTGGAACAGACATGCTTTTTTGAGCAAGTTTCAGAACAGTAACATGATTTACTGTATTTTCAACTCAAACTGCATCTACATTAAATCACTACTATATGGGATGTCAAGGTGAATGTAGCGATGGAAAGAAATGCAGAACATATAAATATTTTAGGGATTTAAAGATAAGGGATTTAAGCATGTGCAGTGGCAAATCACCTCTAGAAATTCTGCTTGGTAGTTGCCAGCTTTTGGAGTCTACAATAGATAGACTTTCCATGATAATTGATGAAGAAAGTTTGCCTTATCCTTCAACCAGTACTGCCCTTCTAGGCAACCTGGACATCATTTCAGTAAGACCTACCACAAGAATGTGTCTGAATTCTCCTACAAGCAATTCTTTTATTCAATTTCAGAGGTTACTTGGGTTTTGGTTGAACATATAGAATGTAATTCATCAGTGAATGACAGAATCACTTATGATTCATGCTTACATGGCTATTGGGAATTCATCTTTGGGAATTACTTACAGATGAGAGATTAAAAAAAAGTCCTCCTGCCTGGATAGCATATATTTCTGAGATCTGAGTCGGTAGTGATACTGGGTTGTGAAACAGAAAGGTGAGTTTTGCTAAGGAAAAGGAAAACAGGTACATCTAGCTCTCCCTCTGTCCTCTGATTCTGGAAACAGTTGTCCTATGGCTGCTTAATAGTGGCTTTTGGACAATCCATGGTTTGGTTAAATTTTATGTCATAATTATGGAGTGAATTTGGGTCAAAGTGAAGTTAAACAGTGACTGCTCTTCTTTCATTTGATCAGTCATCTGGTTTTCTTGAAAGGTCTTTATTCAGAAAATAAGGTCTTGGAAGAAGTGACAATAATCTGTATCTATAGAGTTGTTGCTGGCCAACAGTTAGGTCCACAGTGACAATAAAGGGTTAAATTATAAAGAGAAGATTTTTATCAGTAAATGTAATGTGTATATCACAGCGGTCTACATCAGAAATAATGTCTCCATGCCTCTTTTATATCTAGAGGAAAAGGGCACATTGCTTTGATCTGTTTCAGATATCCAGTTTATGATGAACTTAATAGTGACATGACTACTTTGCATTCTGTGACAGGAGCCATGCAGCTGGTTCAGAAGCAGTCACTAACATCTAGTCAAATCAATCATACCTAGATTTCTCAACACATTGTATATTTACTCGGTGCTAAAGATGCCTCTGTAATTTATGTACTCAATAAATAAAAGAACAACCAAAAAAAGTGGAGACTTGTAAAACAGTGGCACTCGAAACAGTCTAGATACCAGAAAATTCTTTTTTTATCACAGATGTTTACTTTTCATGCTTGAAAAGCAATATTTGTTAACATTGTTGTTGGATCAGTTAGGCATAGAGATTAAAAACATATTGCAATATTCTAACTAAAAAGAAGAAGAAAAGGAACTAAACCCCTCAGAGAACAATGGCTGTAGTTTCTGGAGGTGATGTTGAGTCATCA
This sequence comes from Corvus hawaiiensis, assembly GCF_020740725.1. Lineage (NCBI taxonomy): Eukaryota > Metazoa > Chordata > Aves > Passeriformes > Corvidae > Corvus > Corvus hawaiiensis. The sequence goes on along the minus strand of NC_063216.1, from coordinate 70,020,089 downwards.
ACAGATTTCTGCCCCTGGAAGAATGTTTAGGAAGTGAAAGTGCAGTCCTGGGTATTGCAACCAACCAGAATAACAACCAGACAAGATCAAGTGATATGATCTGACTATGTCTGTGTCTTCTCAAAGAAAAAAGAGTGGGATTTTTGTTTGGGTTTTTTTTCCTCCTTATGGTGATTGTCCTTAAGAATTTATAACTGTTTTAGATGGATCTGCAGAGGAATAACCATTACATAGCATAGGTGCAACCTCAGCCAACAATTCTACCAATTAATTCTGAACTTTCACATGAGTCTCTAAAAATAGTTTTGTCTTTTAATGTTAAACCAGAAAAATTACTTTTATCATTTTTATCTATTATATGGCTAGGAATTTTCGAGGATTCTCACAAAAAAAAAAAAAATTAAAGAGTATGTCATTTATACTCTATGTATCACAAGCCAGAAAGTCATGAGGGGAGAGGAAAGCATGACAGTGAGGTCATACAATTACCCAGGAGAAGAACTTATTAAATGGTTATGGTTTTTCCTCCTCTTTTCTTCAGTTAGTTTGATTTTCCAACAATGTGTCTATGAACTGAAGAAGCTAGCATGGGGACAGTGAATAAGGGTGAAAAAAAGAGTAAGAACTTATAGAAATTGTCAAGGAATGTACATTTTGAAAAAGAGGCTGGCAATGGCTGTGAGATGTATGACTGGAAAGCAAGAAGAAATGTTGGAATTATACTATGGATACATTAGAGAAAATGGTCATTGCCGAACATATAGAGGGATGTGGTTATTAAAGGAAGGAGTGTAGATAACTTGCTTTGATTATACTGGACTTCATGGACAAATTTTTCTAGATGAGATATTCTGCAGGAGAAGAATATGAATGAGACCATAACTCTAAAAGTTCTAGAGCACAGATATGTAAATTCTAAGTAGTTAGTCTGGTCATGGCAGACAAAAATCTATATAAATGGATGAAGAAGTAGACGTGGAAAAGGGGGGAGTCCTGGCGTAATGGTTGATAATGAGGAAACAGAGCTGCCAGTGGAGCTGCTGACAGAGCAGTTAGAGAAATGAGCAGTGAAGAACAATCATGGGGGCCAGGGAGAAGCTGACTGCCAAGAAGAAGGGAAATGACTAAATGCATTAAGGACAACAGGAAGATCAAATAGGCTTTGAGCCAGGCCAGAAAAAGAAATTCAAAAGGAAGCTACCACGGCTCATGTGCTGGATTGAATGGTTATTCTGCAGTAAAAGCAACAACTGAGATGTCATAAGGACTCTAAGATTTAGAAGAAAAAACAGATAGGACAGACCCCATGAAGCTTCTCATACAAGAGAACAACCCTTCATCAAAGTTCAGTGGCTTTTGATAACTGTCTTTGATAATTGTTTGCAAATTTGCTTCTCCTGACCTGTGCAGTGCTGATTTGGTGTCAAGGGATTCTCTGTCCCAGCAGTTTCTCATCACAACAGGAAAGGTTCATCTCATTCCTTGATGGTAGCTTTTTATGCTTGTAGCAATTCCCTCTGGTTACTAATGGATCATTTACACATCTGAGAATGTTGTTAAGAAGCTCCTGAGCTGGAATGGGATTCCAGCTGCAGCAGCTACTGACTGCTCTTATTTCTTATGGCAGGCTCCTGAGAGTTACACAACTGCTTATTAGTAAGTTGATGATGGATGGAACAGCTGTAAATTTACAAGTAATGATAAGCTTGAGACTCCTAAATTAGCTAGAAAACAGCAATTTTCAAATTTGAAACCAGACCTTGAACCAGGATCTTTTTACAGGATAATGTCACCAACAAGACAATAGGTCAGTGGTTAAAAGCTACAAGCATTTCTCTGTCCTTTCAAGTTGTGCTCCATCTTTTCTGAAAATAGATAATCAAAATCTCAGGCCAATTTACCACAGTTGTTGTAGTAAAGACTTTAATCATTTAACTGATCTGCTGGATCATAATCATGTGTTCCTTTCTACTTCATCTCTATTCTTCTGCAAAATCACCTCAATTCATTTGTTCTGGGGGGTAAGTGAAAAGTAAAGAATTTATATATTAAGGAGGCAAAACAAGAATAGTCACTCGAGGATGATGAGAAAGAAGAAACAACAGAATAAGGAGGAAAGAAGAATAATGCAGATGGTTCAGCAGATGGAAAAGAAAGAGCACCATACCCCTGGTGATTCTGCGGATCTCTTAAAGACACAATAACATCAAGAGGACACTGGGAAGATGAAAATGAGAGAATGAAGATGTGAACTCGATGTACAGAAATCTTGTTTTCCTTGTTGCCTTTGGCAGAAAGCCAGAAATATATCTGAAAGGCCAAAGAGATTCTTACTGCAGGAGAAATTAACAACTTTTCTGGGGAGAGAAAATTCTTGTTCCAATCATACTTGCAAGATTGAAAGGAACAGAATGAAAGGTGACCGGCTTTTTTTTCCCTGTTGTTTCATCTGCTAGTCCTTTCATCTCAAGGACTGATTGGTGGGCTTGACCTCACCTAAATTTAGAAATCTTCATCTGAGCTTATTTTTAGCACATGTAAATTTAGGTGTTTCTGGCATTCATTCACTACCAGTTAAATAATCTGCATCCATAGTATTAGGACCCCAGAGAACTCTGGGCAGAAAGACACCAGAAGGTCTTGGAGGACAATTCTTTTCTCAAACAAAACTGTATCTTTGCTGCTTGAGTTTTTGTCTTAGTTTTGATGTATGTCTAGACTTGGTCTACATTGAATAATGAATTATGTAGTAGGTGTCTCCTTGGCCTAACAGATTTCAAATACTTCTTCCTTTTGGATTTGAAAATCCTTGAAATGATTTATTGTAATGGCAACTCAGTCTAAAAATATCGATGCCCTATGTAGTTCATGCCAGGGAACAGAAACAAAAAAATTGAATTTTAAAATGCACACAAAGAGAGAACACAGGGGAGAGCAATATAAATTTAGTGGTTCTATTTTCATCTTCAACAAGCATCAGTACTAATTGTTAATTTTTCTGCAGAGGCACATGATTAGTGAAGGAGTACACAGAGTACTTGTTTCACTTAATTCTTGGATTATTGTTCTTTTATGCAACTAAAGTTTATATGTTTCTTCTGCTGGTCTTTTCATCCGAAGGACTGATTGGTGGGCTTGATCTCACATAGAACATGACAGAAGGACTAAATAGTATTATTAAGCGCTTTTAGTTAATATCCAGAGTCTTATATATGGAGTTCAATGGTGGTACTATGTCAAAATATGCAGCATATGGAGAGTAGGACTCAATGAGAGCAAAGCCAGGTAGTGAGATCTGAGATCTGTGTAGGACTGTATAATACTGGCAGCAGATACAACCACAGGAAAGGAAGTTCAACCCAAGACTTCAGTGCCTGACTTATCTATCCCAGTTATTCTTATGATTCAAAGTGAATTTTTATGGAGCTGCTCACATGCTTAAACATTAGGACAAAGTTAGGCCTCTGTTTAATTGCTTTTCTCTTCCATTCACCAATTCTGTGTAAAATATTTCTAAAACAATTCAATTACAATAATCTCATAGTGTACATGAAAAAGGAGAGGAAAATTAGAACACCAAGACACTTTCCTTTGGTACCTTTTCCTGTGAAGACAGTACTTTTTTTGATGTTTTTTGTACCACTTTATTACTTTGTTTGGATCAGCTCTGCAGTACTTTCCAAATTTAAAAATGAAATGTGTGACCCTCTTCTTTTGGTGTCCCCTTTAAAAAAAAGTGACTGAACATTCTCATCTGACATCAGCTGTGTGCCTTACAGAGATGATTCATGAGATACCAAGTCATGGGGAAAATTAAAGGGTAAAAGGGCACCCTGAATCCTATTACTTTATCTCTCTGTTGATTTGGGATTTTTTTAAATGGGTGGCCTGTTACTGGTTCTCTATCTGTTTTTATGATTTCTGCTAGTCTTTATGTTCTCACAATAAAGTAGTGGCACAATCATCAAAAAGGGAAAAATAATCAGAAATCAAAATACCACTTCAGTTTCACTCAGATTTATCACAACCATGACTTTCCTGGAAGAATCAAGGCTGATGTCAAACTCAAGCAACATCAGCCATGAACAAAGCACAACCAGCTTATGTGATACTTTTTCACTGCTATTGTAACTGAGGCTGATTTCAGATCAAACTGCAGAGTATACAGATGTGTTTAAACAAATATTTTGCCTAAGAAGAATTTTTCAGCTGTGAAACAAAGTTTAGTTACTGACAGTCTGGAATACAATAATTAAGTAGAAGAGTTGACCTTCAAAGCAAGTCTAAACTTCTATGCTGTTAAGAATATCTGTCCAATATTTCTATTAATTAATCTTATTCAACCGTGGACAGCTTTTTGACCCCACTGTGCAAAAAAGGCCTATTTCCTTACCTGTAGTGAAACTGTGCTCTTAAAAGTGTGAAACACCATTATTTCTCCATAATTCTAACTCTGAATATAGTCCTAGAATTTGCTTTTTTTTTTAACAGACATAAACAAATTTGCATAGCATGCCCAAAATAAGAATGTGTACTTTTTGTACCATTTTAGGCTAAGTTCAAGTATTGTTTACTTCACCAATCAGTTGGTTTTGTTAGTGTCATTTTTGTGATGTTATAAGAACATGAATATAAACTTCAATACTGAAAACAGAGATCAAAAGGAAAAAAATCAATCTTCACACTACAAGATTCTTGACATGGTGAATTATTCTACTTTATTTTTAATAATGCAATTACAAATATGATTAATGACGTGTAGTGGCCTCAGGAGAATATCTGCTTACCTATGTTTTTACAAATATAAGATGCAAGTGAAATGCTGTCCACACTCTATCTCGATAACAACCATTTTCCAACACCAACACCCTTCAAATATGGACTAAAACTAAACTTTGTTTTCTTCCATTCTTGCATAGTGTTGATATAAACATTAGTGTTATTTTATCCATTTGTGGATGTTATTATTCCTCAAAATCATCACAGTTGTCCTTAAGATCGAACATGTGACTATATCTATATATTTGTGAAGCAGAGATGTTTGAAATGCCCATGATCTGCTTGATAATGCCTTATTGCACAAAGAGTTTTGCTTTATTGTGCCACAGTACAATGGAGGCCAGAATTTGGTCCAGTTTTTCAAATTTTGGGATGAAGCTGTTAAAAAAATTCAACCATAACAATATGTCTCTTTTGGGACATGAACTGCTGACACACGTTTTTTTTTTTGGCCAGTCAGTGTGATAACTGAGTTGGAAAACTCTTTCTGGTAACAAGACTGTAGTCACAAATATGTCATCTTCTCATACCTTTACGGAAAACCAGTACAGCATTCCTGTCTGTCTTCAACAAAACTAATTAGCAGGCTAATGAAGGTAGCAGATTGCACATTTTCCTTTGGGTTTTCAACAGAGTTGAAGGAAAAGTCAGTATTATTTGAACATTGCTACCTGTTTTCGTTTTGCTCCTTTGAAAATTCCATAATAAAACATAGAGATACAGACACATATATAGAGCAATCAGTTATAGATCATATGTAATTAATGTAATTGTATGTAAATGTAATTGTATGTAAATGTAATTAATTTTCTTTAACAGAAGCCTTGCAGGCTCATGTTTTTAGTTGCTTTTAAAAATTCCTCTTCTAAAACAAATTTTTTTTGCCTTAATGAGTCTGATATTTATGCATAGTACTTTGTTATTTGTGTATTTTTCTAGTCTTACTCTAATTTCATTTTCATCCAGGGTTTGCAGTAATATGGAGGATTTGTTGTAGAAGATTTGGTCTTTCTGGCACCAATGTGTCAGAGTGTGTAATGTGGCTGGGTCTAATTTTGTTGACTTTCCATTTGCAGACATTTTTAATGAACTTACATAGCTTTTCTCTTAAGCACAAGAACATGCTGTAGCTGCATGCATTTGACTGGACCGATTATGATCTTGACAGATTTTAAGATTATACACAAGGTCTACATCTTCCTGTAGGGCACACTGGAAAACATTTTTTCATATTCATTATTAAGAAAAATGTCTACCTTTTTAGGGGAAAATAAGTTAGGACTTAATTTTATAAATTCCAGTTGTATGCAACAGATATGAAAGACTCTTAAGGACATTTCAAAATGGATTTATTCATTCTATTGTGTAAAAATGGACATTGCCCAATAAAAAGTTTTAGTAGTGTCTTCACAGAGTCTTCATAGTTTCTATATTCCTGAAATATAAATCTTAGTGATGAATGAATTTAGAGATAATAATATGATTTGCTTCCTTTGCTTAAAATGTTTGCTGAAAACACACTGTTTTATTATTTCCCAGATTAATTTCATTCTGTGCAAGTATATTTAAGACTGTGTGAAATGAACTGGAGACAGAATAAAGCTCTAAACAAGTTAATTAAATTAAAAAAAAAAAGGAACATCAATCCTAACAGTGCTCATCAGGCAATTTTCAAATCATGTATCTGGTTTTGTCTGGAACAAGACTGTACATTGCAGTACAGTGTCTACTAATTCCATGTCATGTTGAAACTTTTAAACCCCAGCTATTTCTTGGTCTGACCTTTTTATAAATAATACAAAAGATGTGGAAATGTTTAACATGGGATAAAAAGTATATGCATATGCATTTTCTATCTAATCAATAAAATCTTGCCTTTTGGAGCTCAGAACGCTTATAGTTTAAGAGATGAGAAATGATATCCAAGAGGATGTTCCATTAAGCTGAGACTAACTGAACAGTAAACATCATAACAGAAATAATTTTCAAACTAATTACTTTCTTCAGTGTGTTTCAGAAAAGAAAAGAGACATCAGCTTAAGCATATTTTTATTTGATTTCCAGAACAGTACTTCTGGTCTACTTAAAAAAATACATAAGAAGAATCACTCACCAAGTCAGGCCATCCACAACATGTATATTTTGTCTCCTAGAAGTATTCTGTATCTAAAAAGCTAGCAATTCATCGCATTTTATTTCCCAGAAAAACCCTTTCTTTGCATTCGGGGTGTAGAATAGGAATGGAGTAGAGGTTTGGTAGGAAGTAGTTCCATCTGCTAAGATGCTGAAGATAGGAGTATAAGCCTTGCTCTGGACTTGCACTTACATCTCAGCTGTATAAGGGAAGAAATCAAAAGTAATGCTAACCACATCAATCCTTGTTTTCACATGGATCCCATGCCCTATAACTATCCTGGTCATTATACACCTATCCCAATATATGGCCTGTGTCTTTTTTCATGTAGCAAAAAGGAAGGAGTTGAATTTTAAGTCAAGTATGTAACATACTCATGGGTGTTTCCAATTTCTTTGTAGATATTTGATACAGTGAAAAATAAAAAAGAGAAACGTTGGCTACTTCTTGGTTTCCCAAATACTCCATGCTTCCATCAGAAAAAAAAAGCATATTTGAACAGCCCTGGAACTCTTCTGCTTCCAGTAATATGGAGATATGCCAAATTTCTTCATTTAAATCCATCCCAGTCAGCTGCACTGTGAACTTTCTTTCTCTTTTTTTCCTTCTTAAAAAATTCTCCCTTTTTCTCATCTGCTATGCCCTGTGTTTACAACAAAGGAGGAAACATGAGAAAAAGCCCATAACACCTGCTGGAGACAGTAAAGCAAAGAAAATTATGTACCTTTTGTGGAACACCATCAAAAATTCAACCCATAGTGTCTAAGAATTTTTAATTTCCAATTGCATATGATTCTTCTTATAGGTGGTAATGATTGATGGAAATGTGGTAAGCAAGTGAGTTCAGGAAGGAAAAAACCAAACAGGTTGTGATGAGGAAATTGTTTAAACAATATGAAACTGCCAATCTAAATTTAAATGTGCCCTTTAAATAAATCCATCCTCTCTACCTCTCTTTTGCAACTGCTGTAAATATGTCACTTCTGTTTTCTGTCGTTTCAGACTCTTCTTATCTCTTAATAGAGTTTTATGGAAATATCCCACTAGCTCTTTCTCCCTTTTCAACATGTCCAAGGAAGCAGGGTTACAAAAACCAGGGCGATACTGAAAAACTGCTATTTGCATGATTATATCTCTTGCCAATTTTCACTTCTGCTCTCAATTTATTCCACACAGCTGATTTTAATAGTAATAACAAAGTTTCTGATATGCACTGTATGTTTTTTTGAACTTCATTTTAAAGAAGTAGGCTAAAAATTTCCAAAGGCAGCTTTTAATTCCTGTTGTAGTGATGATTTAAGCATCCAAATTAAGACAAGTGGGAGCCTATTTTAGAAGTGCTGAGCATTAGCAAGTCTGAGTTCTAGAGCATTAAAACTCAGCACAACCAAAGGATGAAGCAGGCACATACAAGCACTCCAAATCAGAGACTGCTTTTGGAAAATTTAGCCTTGTTTCTTAAGGGTGAAATCTTGGCCTTTCAAAGTCAATTACAAATCTCCCAATGACTTCAATAGGCTAGGATTTCACCCTTTATATTTTATAGGAAAAAACAAGCAACATCATACAGAAGTTTCTCTTTTATGATTTTCTTGATGTTTGCTCAACCCTGGCTTCCCTTTAGGTAGGAAAAATCATGGTTTTAATTTAAACTCCATAAAAACAAATAAACAGTAGCTTAATTACAAGGGTGGATGGGATGTTTCACAATGCTTAAACTAATGTAGTAAAACACCAAGTGTTTGAAAAAACATTTTTAAAACTCAAAAAACTTTAAACTGTAGTGTGCCTTCTCCTCCCTATTCCCAACAATGCTGGAGTTGCTAATTTTACAGCACAAATGGGAAACTGATGACAATTTCTAGTAAAGTAGGTTCCATTTATTTTGACTGATGCCAAGAGCAGTACTGTAAAATAACATTTTTAACTGCTTTATCCGTAGTTGGTGCTTCAGTATGTACCTGTAAGACATATTGTGTTTCTGCTCCAACCATAAGATATTGATCTCTTCCCATTTACTTAGATACGATAATCTCATGTTCATAAATGTCTTATGTTTGTGTGAACATAAAACATTTCTGTGCTTATAACAATAATTTATAAAATAATTATACCAGTTGTCATCCATAAAGATTAAATCCTTACTGATGATTCAACAGGGACAGTATTACAATATAAAAACTGAAATACAAAGAGTACTTATATTTTTTAACACATACACAGTCTGTTGGTCCTTGAATTGCTCTGATCAGGTGAAAATGGACAAGTAAACCTTAAGTCCTACAAAATAATTAGTAAGATTCAGAGATTCTTCTGTTCTATATCTGTGACATATTAAAAAATGTTATGGTCTGCCAGTTCAAAGACTAAATGAATTATTTATCTGTTCCAGTCCTTCCACTTGCCCACTTCTCCATGTTCACAAAACAAGGATTAGCCATGATAACAGAGAAAATAGAGTTCTTTGTCTTGAATATATACATGTCCCATCTATGTTGACTTGTTTTCCATAGGAAGATTAGATACAGAAAGATTTTGTCTGATGATTCCCTGACCACTTCCTTTAGGGACTAGTGCAGAAGCAAGAACATTTTCAGTCCATATATGGAGGGTCTTTGCATGGAAGAAGGTTTTGAGAAAATTTGCCTCTCTTCTTTGGGGGAATAGGATGATGATAAATCTTTTCTTTTAAACTTATGCTGCTCCTTTTCTGTTTAGAGTTCAGAGATTTGAGGATAGATTTCCTTTCCACCTGAAAGAGGTGGTGCCAGCAGTGCACATATTACCTTGATTTAATTTCATGTGGTGCTTCAGCACTAGTTGCTAGACAGTCAAGAGACCTTATTTCCTACTCAGATTTCTTCCTTGAGCCTAGCAGCCTACTTAGAGTACAGCTAGCCTTTATGGGAAATAAGCTCAAGGAAAGAAAACTTTTCCTGCCTTATTTCAGTGGTTGGTTGTTTTCAAATGGATTGGTGAAGCTGTCTATGGCTGGAGGGTCTCATTTGTGGAGGCACCAAAAGACAGACAACCTTTGATCATTATGCCCAAAGCACAACACTGGATTCCATTTTAGAGCACAAGAGTAATTTTAGAAAATTTCCCTTCAACAGCCAGCAAAGGTAAAATAACAAGAGAATGGAAAAGATTTTTTTTTTCCTTGCTGTGTGCCTAGAAGTCATATTTTCATATGAGCTCCCCAAAGTCACAAACTGTTCTTTTGTAAATTACACTCATTGCCATTCAATATTGATGCTAAATTTAAGTCATCCTGTTAAGCTGCTTTTTTACTGGGTTTTTAACAAACCAAAATACTGCTGGTTGTTTCTATAAATAAAAGAGAGCATTGACCCTGTGTATTTTATCTGGATGTGCTTTTGGACACTGTAAACTTGTTTCCAGGATTTTAAAAGTCTCTTAATAGAGAGTGTATCCTTACCTACCCACCTACGAATTCTGTGTTTATAATGTTCTTAGAAAATGTGCTTAGAAAATAATGTGCTTTACTAGTCCACTTTACCTTTTGCCTGGCAATACTCCGGAGGCATCTGTTCTCAGATCAAGGGAATGTTGAAAGGCCTTAAATCTGATCTGTCAGACAGCTGTGCTAATTTAACTAAAGGGGCTACAAGAGAGGATGGAGAGAAATCTATAAAATATTTGGCTGACATTTGAAAAAAGAGATAGGATGTTTTCTTGTTAACCTTTAGATCAGCCCATTACATAAATTGTGACAGTGTTCTCAGATTAAATGAGACTGTATTCTGTCTTAGCTCTAAATTTATCACTTCAGCAAATGAATTCTACTGTAAATTCTGGCAATATATCTTTTAAAGAATGCTGTTTATCTCACTGGGGAAGCAGAGTGCTGATAAATAAGGAGCACAGCCTTTTGGATGAAACATGGTAAAGATGGATTGAAAAAAAGATTCAATAGCATTGCTTTCCTGCTTCAGGGTAGGAATGGTCCATGTTATATGTCTGATTAAATTACAGGTTTCTCATAGCATTTCTGCAAATTCTGAGATGATAAGCAAAAAGATCTATGAAATGTTGCCTTCTCATAACATTTAGTTATGCGAATTCTAATTACATATGAAAAGCATTTGTACAGAATTCAATGATAAATGGTTGTTCAGCAGCAGCTTCAGCTCCTACTTAGGTTTCCATTTGCTCTAAATGAATAATTTTCACCAATTTATGTCTATAAGAGCAGGCTGAGAACTGAAATTTTGAATAATTTAATTTTAAAGTCTCCTAAAATTAAAACAGCTTTAATGTAATTTTTTGAGTTTCCTAAAGGCTAAACCCTGCACTAGTTTCTAAGTGATTAGAATTTCTTTGTGTTTACTCAAAACCTGAGTAATACAAGAAGCTGAAATACAGAGAGCTTATGGAAATCTAAAATGTCCATGTGCATTTTTAGGGAGAGAGTAGAAAAAAGTTGGAAAAACTATTTTAGATTAAAATATGAAAATATGATATAAAAGTATGAAATTTTATCAGAGGCTTTCAGTTTATAAAAACTTCTTTCTGGAAATGATTTATTCAATTTCTGTAAAAAATTATTTTAAACTATTAATACATTAGCTATTAATAAATCAAAGGTCAAGAACATGAACTTTCATTCCATTAGGATGAATGATGAATTTTTGAAACCTAAAAATCCGTACTTCACTAAGGAAGCAGTAAGGAGTTGTTAAAACTTTCCAAGTCAAGGGGTTACACACATTGTAGTCTTCAGAACACTTTGATAATTCAAAGGGTAAATTGTCAGAATTGTTGTAAACTCTGCAATTTTTGAACTATAATTGCATGAATCATGCAAGTAAAGCCTACTTCCCTAAATAAAGCAAATATTGTTCCTTATAGGGAAAAAAAAATATTTTCAGTAAGTTTTTGTGTTCTGAGGGAACCGAACAGAGTGGACCAGAAAGCAGAAGTATATATAATCCTACCAATCCCAGACACTAATTTTGTTGAAGGTTGCAGCATTTCTTTATTTTATCTTTATTTATCTTTATTTAGAAAGTTTGTTGGGTGATGGTGACTAATAGCTGAACATCTGGATGCAGTGACCTTTAAAAGCCTTTAGTCATTACTGTGCCCAATTAAACTCAATATCAACAGAAGAGCTTGCATTTTGACTGGACTAGTATAAATCACTTTATAAATACATTATGCAAACAGGGGGAAGTATTACCATCCTGGGCTCATTCCCCTCTAAATGACTTCAGCAGGATGGGTCAGGAGCTAAGGATTTGTTTTGAATTTTGTTTCCAAAGTACAAACATTGACAATTAAGAAAATTAATTAATGCAGTTAGCTGGACCAAATAGCTCAAAAACTTCATTGAAGAACACAACTGCAGTTTATCTAAGTCAAACATACAAAAATTATCTGGGATTCACATCTCATACAGAGAGAAAATAACTTTTAAGAAAGCTTTTTAAAGGCCTAAATGGATAAAGGGTCATCTCATAAAAAGGATATTAGAAGTAAGCAGGGAGTCTATCTGGAATGGGAAAAGGAGCAATCATTAAAGGAAGACTTACTTTAAAGGTCAAAAAGTGCAGGAACAAAGCAACAATTTTGAAAAGCCAAGATGAGTTTGCCTTTATAAAGGAAAATAAAACAGGTGAACAGAAGGTTCTTCTAATAATGTCTAAAATGTGGAAGTCTGACTCCTGTTCAGTGATGGATCAAGATAAGAGACAACCTAACACAGCACTAAACCCCAGCATTCAACCAAGCAGCTGTTGGAATGAGGAGACGGATGGGCTAGGGATCACCTGAGGCACTCCCAGCCTCAGGCTTCAGGCACCTCCTTGGAGACAACAAGAAGCCATGGCCAGGCTGGGACTTTGGGCAGCAGGAGGGGGTTAGAACCAGGCCAGAGAGGGCAACCAGGGTCAATCCCTGTCCAGGATGGTTAGGCGGGGCTGTGTTGACAGGGCTGTGGTGAGGCCAGGCTGGGACATCAGCTCAGTAGGGCCCATGTACAGGGTTGTGGCAGGGCTGGAGATGTGTCCTCTGGCCTCTCTGGGGCAGGGACTGACGGCTCCAAGGCTGGAATGCTATCCTGTACCGTGGCAGGGGAAGTGTCCGGGGCAGCGAGGGGCATTTGTTTGCAAACAGAGTTTCCCCGGTGTTAAGACAAGTAGAGTAATCAGAAGCCTGGTTTTCCCACGCTCCTTTAAAATCCATGGAAAAGAATTCCTCTATGAACGGCAGCTCAAACCCCCCAAGATCTAAACTCATGTCTGAAAATTCCTGTCTCTCCATCAACAGGTCTTTGGGTGGTTTCTGCATTCGTATGTTGTGAAGTAATATGCTGAATTTAGGAGGGCTGGAAAGCATCTCTTCAGACCTTAAAGAAAACTGACACAGGATGTAGCAAGAAATAATAAAGATTCTGTCAGGTTGAGGATTGTACTTCATAGCTAGAAGCTGTACAACACAAAATTTGTATTTAAAAGAAGAAAAATGAGATCTTGGGTGGCTGAGGAAAAATTGTTTAACCTTTGTAATATGGAACACCTGGAGAAAGTGTAATTGAAGATCTCACAATAAACAGAAAATGACATAATACACAGTGAGTTTATCAAAGTTAATCATGGCATGCCAACAGGAAACTTTTGATGTCACTGTTTTCCGGACAGTGCATATATCCAAAGAGCATTTTGATATCATGTCATATAGGAAGCTATTAATTTTACTACAATAAAATAATGGATTTGTGAAAGTAAGATAACAATAGATTGTGGTGAAGGTAACTGTCAGGCTAGAGACAGTGTAATTCTTTGGAACTAATGTTCAGTATTTCTAATTGGTGGTTACAGAATAAAAAGTAGACACGTTTCCATAGAGCTTTTCAATAGTTAGAAGATGTTGTGTGTACCTAGACTGGGTGACACTTTATACTTCATAACTACTAAAAGTCCCAGTTCCATAAATGTTTGCATTGATGACCTACCTGGAGCATACCACAGATCCTTCGAGTCCAGATATTTGAGTATCTGGCAGAAGTGAGGCTCCTGTGTGTCTGGATCTTGCCCTGAGGTAGTCTTAGGAGAACTCTTACCATAAAGAAGGTTAAATATAAACATTGTCAATGTAAGAATGATGTCCTAGAACACTGAAGTGTTAGGAATAAAATTAAATTCAACAGTTCAATTTTCCCAGACTTACACATCATATAAAATATATAGTTCAACAGTCATAAATACAGAAGCAGAGAAAGATCAAGTACTTAAATTTAACTGAACACTGATTGAAAGAACTCAATCCTTTTGTTCTGGTGAAGGACAGAGAGATATTGCCATTCTCTGTAGTCTATCTCTATTAGCAACAGGAAGCTGGCAAAATGAAAACTGATTTGGAGTCATTGACCCCAACAGGGAAACTCTCAGGGAGCACTAATATTTAGAAGGATGCAAAGACTTTGTAATAAATATAGCACTCTTACAGGTTGTGTCTAAATTGCACTATAGATGCGAATGCAATGTGAGTCAAAATCTCAATTCCTGGTAATTCAGATTAGAGAGCAAGGTTGAACAATTGCTCTGACCTGATCCAATTTCCTGGATCTTATTGTCTGCAAAGGAGAGAAGGGAAGATGGGAATACAATTTGTATCTACTGTGGAATGGAGGTTAATTGAACTAAAGAAGTAAATGTTTCATTATTTGCACAGCAAAACTAAAAAGGCTGAAAGAGACAAAAATATAATTAAGAAAGTCATAATAGGAAAAGACATGGAACAATATTCTCTCACAAAAATTACAAACACTTTTGAATTTAAGCCTTCAAAAATGTTGTTGCATTGTAAGGTTAAAACTCTTCAGATTTATATCTGGTTGAAGAGTGAAAGGTAAAGGAATATATTCAAACAATTCATGAAGTAGAACTGGAAGCAAAACCAAATAGGCATCTAACTTGAATTTTTAAATATTCTTGACAAATATGTACATGAAAATTAAACATAATTAATTTTATCCTCTTGTCTTTTTTTATAAAAAGTACCAAAAGGAAAATGAATTGCAGTGATTACTGACATAACTATGTAAGTATCCACAGCCATTTTCTCAGATATTGCCTTTCTCAAACTAGAACTGGAAAACCTTTCAGCTGACCTTTTGGCTTCAGTCTTCCTATTTTCTCCCTCTTTTCATTTTTATGGATTTATTACAAAGACAATTTGGCAGTAAATATCTTATTTCTTTTTCACCCAGTCTGTAACTTTTTTAAGTTCGGATATCTGCATCACATCTGTGGAAAAAAAGAATGTGTCATTGTTGAATTTTATAATGAAAGACCTGAACTTCATAAGTGATTTTAAATTGACGAAAAAATTGCCCATCAAATACTGTCACAAGACAAAGTAAGAGAAACACATACGAATCAGGGTAGTTGCTCTTTTCAAATCATGTTCCTGACAACCTGTTGCCATGTAAATCTAATCTCTGCAAAAGCTATCTCTCTATATATGTTTATATAAGTTACATAAGGAAGGCAGAGCATAAATCTGTGTTGTTGAGGACACTCAAAACGCAAGTCCTGAGGCAAGACATGCAGCTCATTGTCTTGGATCCATGGTTTCAGATGTCTGGAAGGTGTCTCAGTGGAGAACTCAAAGCCTCCTGCCTCAGCACTCCCCACAAATTAATATGATGCTGGACATGTCCAGCCACACCCTCCATGAGGCAGTGTTGAGGATGGTAAGAAATAGGACATGGCTGTTCCAAGGAAAGGAAGGACTGCTTAAGAGATTTGCAAACATTGCTATAGGCTCAGAAGGCAATTTAGGGTTTGCTACAAAAGCTGCAGGCACCGAAACAACGTGGACGTCAGTTGTACTCTAAGTTGTTAAGGTGGGATTTTTAACAGCCCTTGCAACTGTTCACAATAAAAATCAGTCGGCAGGTTTTCACCTAGATACACTGAGCCAGAAACAGGTTAGTGCTGAGTGGCAGCTGTAACACCACAAACCCAAACCTAATCTTTCTGGAGTGGTCTTCTGTCTAAGATCAGGATTCTCACAATTCCTGAAAACGTCTGTGGTAATTTGCTGACTACAAGGAACTGTTTTCCTATTTACTGCATGTTTCAGTCATGGCACACACTCAGATCCTGTGTGTTGAGTATTTGTTGTTGCCTGCCTTGCAGATTACTCTCAAGGAAAGAAAGAGCATGTCACAAGAGACTATGCATTATCAATGGTGATGGGAGCAAATAAAAGCTGCAAGGTGCTATGATGTATTTACCTTTGACTGCAAGATCCTCCGTTTGGATTTAACAAATTAGCTTCTCAGAAGTTTGCTCATCTGAGCAGCAGCTGTTTGCTATATGGATCAAAGCTGCATTTGGCAAATGGAATCACTTCCTCATGCCCATCTGATTTTCATGTACAGTAATATATCAGAATGTTTAAGGGAGGAGTTTGCTGGTCTGCTGAGGGTGGTTCAGCTGAGAAGTGTTTCTTTTGTATCCCAGTTTTCTGTTTTCTGTTTTTTTTTTTCTTTTTCCCAGAAAAGTTCTTCTCCTGCAGAAGACTTAAAACACAGCAAAACAAAAAGTCCTAAAAACAAAACTTGCAAAGTAATATGAGGAAAAAAACAGGTAGTGGAAAAGCAAGGAAGAAATACTTTTTAATCTCAGCAAAATATGACAAACACTCTGAGTGAAAGCCTGTCTCTAAGGAAGTCAGAAACACTGTATTTATTGTATCTTCTAAATGTTGGATTACTATCAACAGATATGATAATTTAAGCAAAGAATATGAAGATGATGAGTGTCAGTTACAATATCAGTGCAGGAAGCATTAATAGTTTTAATATTTTAAAATTTTGACAAGGAACTTTCCAGTTTAACGAATAGTTAAAGTTCAAGTTTATGAAACAGGATTATGAAACAGGATTATGCAAATAGAAAGAAAAAACCTGTATGGGTTATAATCCTACGAGCTCATAATTCCTTCCTAGTTGTAGACTTCTAGCACTGCTCATGCAAATCTGTCACAGCAGATTTCATGCTTTTAATGAATGAACAGAGCCTCACAACACCTTCTGGTTGTTATGGGTGAGAATTGTTGGAACCAGTAACTAAAACGAACAAGATTAAGAAATTTATTCATGGACATAATGCATATCCAAATTTACATATTATGTTCACATGTTCCCATATGAATTCCTACACTAACAACACAAATCACAGAACATCAGAGAGATAATACATGTATAAAAATTAGGTAATGTGCAATTGTGGATGTATTTATGACTTTGGGATGCTGTCCTCATGACCAGAACACTGATTCATTGACCTCTTCACTTCTTGACTCATGACTTACCTAATCAGAACCTTAGCTACACAGGAAATTACTTTTTATCATCATAAGAATGATTTTTATTATTTTTACTTGTCTAAGTTTTTTTTTTTTACAAATTCCTACTGATTTTTATTAATTCTAGTTAATTTCTTACAAATTCTTATTAATTCTGTGTTACATCACAAACACAAACATGAAGCTTTCATGCATTTCCACTGGTTTCAGATGGTTTTCTAATTCACTTCTGGTGCATTAAAGCAACATCATTTCTGTCCTTTACCTACTTTATCCCCATGGGATATAGTCCCTTAATTCCTTTAGAAATTTTTCCTATGAATTTACTTATCTTCTTGCAATCCAAATCAATGAGCAAATTTCAGCTAAAAAGAGTTAAGTTGAAGACACTCAGAAAGGTGGGCATTTGACTAAGAGGAAGCAAATGCTTCCAGAACACTTTGAGGGCAACCATAAAGTCACTCTGAAATTTATTCTATCCAGGCTGATTGATTGTGACACCAAATGCTTATTTACTTCTAACAATGCTACAATGAAACCTAAGTGATTACTTCTGATTTAAATGCTCAAACCCTGAACATCTAGCATTCGATGAAATTAATACAACCCAAAATTACTAACTAAGTACAAGTGAGAAGCCCACATAAACACTTTTGTTGGAAAAATATCCATCAGTAGGGAGTAATAAGGGAATTTATTGTTTTTTTGTGAGCATTCAATGTGTGTATGCCATGGTGCATGGCAAAATGATGTGTGTGCTGTTCCCAGCTCACCGCTGAACCCACCAGCACAGCTGTTGATGCGGGATGTGACAGGTACCTGAAGGCAGCTCAAGGACAAAGAGGAGTGTTCTCAGGAGGAGATGTGCCCCCAGGAAGCTGGGCTTCCTTTGGTAAGGTTGGAGGACTACAAGGCAGAAACATGTAGGAAATGTGGGGTATAACATGACATAACTACAGAGTGACAGGCAGAAATATGTATTTTCCCATCTATGTAAGAGGGAATCATAGGTGTAATGATTTGCCTCTCTTCTAGTAGTATTTTTTAGGCTTCCTGGACTCTAGAATATATCTGAAAGTATTCTTATGTTTCCTATTTTCACTTCTGGTTCCCTGGTGTATATATAAAAATGTCTTTTAAAATGGATTTGTGGGTAGGCAACCTTCCATTCTAAACACAGATGGTACATCTGCATTTATTATTTAGGCATGCTAAGTGGAACACTTTTTACAGACTATTGTAACTATACTTTTTTCTCACTGACTTCATACATTTGGATATGACACAGTGACTCTTTAAGAGTGTTTTTGCTCCATTACCTATTTAATAAAATGAATAAACAAACTGCTTTATACCTTTACTGCAGTTGCTGTTCCTGCTTGACTGCAGAGATTTTTACCTACTTAGAACGTTGTGTCATTGTCTGGATACTCAAATATGTGATCAGTCTTGGCTTAAACAATGTGATGCACTGCTGAAAAAAATATCTTCCTTCCTATTTCAGCTATATCATATTTGATTGAGTACTTGTTTCACCATGAGTTCTACTCCACTGGAATTTTTGCTGGCCAGAGGACCTATGATTTTCAGTTTGAATGTGCATTTTTCCATCCTGACTTTCTCTTCTTTGAATTTCATCACAACTACTAGATGTTCATTCAGACTTGATTTTACAAGGCAGATATTTGTATTTTATGGGGGGTTTTTGTGAGTGTTTTGACTCAGGATAAAAATCTATGAGTTTTTTATCAATAGTTTGTGAGTTATTTTGGAGTCAACATCCTTTGAAGTACCTCCTCTCTTTTCATAAGAATAGTCCCATATACTTAGAGCCAAGAAACTTCTTTTGAAAAAATATCTAAAAACGTGAGTAGTCCCATAGATATGAATGGGAGATTACCAAGGATAACCGAATTTGTGAGCATATTGTGTTATCTCTTTAGAAATGTGTCACCCAGAACAACAGCTAGGTAATGTTATTCAGATGTGATCTTTGTGAGCAGTAGAAAAGCTGGTCCCTTTTTTATAGAGAAAAGCTCCATACTTGAACAGGCTGCTTTTTACAGCGCTGGTACTTTATCTGTAGTAGATGGATACACTGATGTGATAGAACATTTCAAGCTCTTAGTATCCTTCTACCTCCTTAAAAAGTTTCTTTGAAACCGCCACAGAAGTATCTTTGTTTTAACTGTAATTGCATTTCAGCAGCTCTAGTACCAGCGAAGTCAGGAAAGATGACCATGGACAGGATGGAAGGCAGCATATCTCAGCATGCCACCTAAAATGCCTACTATCTGGTATTGTAGCTGCTAAATTTTGCCCCCAGAGCCATGATGCTCTGTTAACTTTTCTTCTTGTAAACTTCTCTTCTAGTGTTTGTTTCATAGGCCAAATCTTAATTCATAAATCTTAGCCCACATAACTGTATATTTAAACTGGCAATACACAGGAAGTCTGTGAGGTTTAATAAAACGTTTAGAAGAGAGAAAGTAAAAAAGAGAGAAAGAAAGCAAAACAGAAAAGTAGGGAGTAATTTAAAGGGAGATTGTGATGGAGAAAGAGAGAAAAGGAAAAAAGAAAGAGTCAGAAACAGGAAGATGAAGAAGTAAAAGAGGAAAGGAGAATGAATGAGAAAGAAAGAAAAGGAAAAATATTAAATTCCATATACACTGTCAACTACTGTCAGTGAGGCATATAAGTGGTTTACCACAGTAATTAGCACTCAATGTTATTTAAAAATGAGATATACAGCATTCAACGTTTTGGTTAACTATGCCTTCTGTTAAAAACTGGAAAATTATTCCCAGTTACAGAGACAGGTTTCTACACCAGTCCTTTCAATAGGACTATATCAAACAATCTTGTCATAAAATACCGATTAAATGTCAATAGTGTGCTTGCTATTTTAATCTTGGGAAACAAATACCAGATTTCTTTTTCCTTGGAGCAGTTATAAGAAAAATAGTTTAAATGTTCATCTCAAGCTGAGTGACATACCCCTGTATTTCCTGTGGGTGCTCAATGCACATTATCAGTGGTTTATCTGAAGTGTTTCCATAACTGAAGAACATGTGTATAAAATAATCTCTGGCAGAAATAAAGAGTACTGCCATTGCTCTTTAATATATGAATTGAAACCACATTGGTGTTATCTACTGGGAATAAATTAAGAAATACATTGGAATGGCAAAAAAATTGCTAATCAGATATGTGGTATGCAAGTATACATATTTTCTGTATTGATGCTTTTACTTCCTTATTAAAAGTTATTTATTCAAGGGTTTACATGAATTGTTTATTCAAGGGTTCACATGAAAAACAAGTAAAGGACAGAGGGGTTATTAGGGTTTGGTTTGGTTTGGCTTTTTTTCTTCTTACGAAAAAGTAATAATATTGCAAATCTGAACATCCATTTTTCCACAGTATGTGAAAAAAGCTGTTTTGCACCAGAACAAAAAAGAAACTCACAAAATTGTATATTTGAAAATCCCTTGATCAGCTGATTTATTTCATATTTTTGCTTTGTTGTTTACATGGGAAACATCTCTGCACAGAGAGGTCATAAATCACTGGGAAGATAATTAATTTCATAGCACCAAAAGTTGGATGACCATCAAACGTTGGCAGGTTGGAAAACATTCTAAGGAAATATCACTGAAAACCTTTTCTGGTTTTATTCTTTTCCCTAGACAACCTTTACTGATTACTGTCAGATAAAATTTCTTCTTTATGTGGACTTGTCCCTCCCCCTAATCTGCAGACTCCTAACCTAAACCCCAGTGTTACTGATCTGGAGAGTTAAGAGATGACAGTGAGTATTAATCTGTATATCACTACTGGAAGACTTCAAAAAACTTCCAGTAATAATACAAAGTCAGAAATAGGGCAGAGCACAACTTTTATTCAGCAGAGAAAAAAACAAACAGCTTTTCCATAGTTTTTTCTATGTTGCTATTGCAAATGTATTTTTTTGCTTTATGTTTATATATATCAATCTGTTTTTATTAATAAGAAAATCTTATTTAATAGTATGATAAAAACCATTGAAATAGGCCATCATACCAGCTTGCTTAGCAGTAGTGTTCCAAATTCAAACTCTTTTTAATTGGTAAATTTAATTTTTGATATAAAGAATGGGATCGAAACTTCAGCAAAGTTCAGCAAAACTGCAGACAGCTTTAGAATTGTAACATCAGCCCACAGACATCCAAATTCTGCTTCAGTCTTATTTTTACTGCAGAAATTGGTAGCAAAATCCTCAGCAGTGGTAAGGCGAATATACTCTGACATTGTTTAACGTGCAGTGAAGCCTAATCATCCATGCTCTAATTTCACCTATAACAAAAAAGCTTGGCCAACAGTTTATCACTATGGCAAGTGGGTGTTGGGTACTTTGTAAAAATAGATACCATAGTGTTGAGGTAAAGAACACTAAAAATAACCTGGAAAAGTGAATGTGCTTTATTGGCATAGCAGATGTAGAGCAATCAAGCTGTTATCAGCATCAATTCATGACCAGAACTGCAATACTCTGGTCAAACCTTAGGGGAGAAGGCTGGGCTGATGAAAGGCTTTTCTTTAAGATATAAAGAAGTGACACTTCAGAGAAATTTAACAGTTTGCCCTCATCTTCGTTTGAGAGTTCTGATTCTGCGGCTGCATGTCCATTTTCCCTACCTGACTATTTTGCAGTAGCTGCATTACAAAGCTCATATCGCAAACAAGGAGACTTTGATTCAAATAAAGTACCCAAAGATTGTTCTTGAAAAGAAGTCAAGCTGAGATTTCTCCTTTGATAACATCTTTTCTGATGCCATGGCAAGCTTTCTGTCTCTGGGGTTACAAACTATAAACCAGGAAAGATCAGTACTTTATGACCATGAATCCTGAGTTCTTTTTTGTTTGTGTTTTTTCTGAGCTGTTAATAATATGTTCTCATGTCTGAGAGACTGCTAGGAAACTGATGAATCCCTGTGAAGGTTTCTTTCTAAAATCTTTAACAGCACCCTAGGTAGAAACTCTCCTCTTTGATATGAAATCCTAGAGAATTTATTCTTGACAGTGAGTTCTGGAAGTCTTCAGTCTCTGGAATTCAAAGAGCTAAGGCTTTTGTCTCTGGATTTTTGAATTGCTGAAGTTATTCCATAGCATACAATCCACAGTCGAAGACCAGTTTGATTTTATTCTTTGGTACTCTAAACTTATTGAAAACACTTCTTAAAATTTATACCGGTCCGAGATATATTAATAGTATTTTTAAAGCAATACCTCATTTTTATTAAACCACTGTATGTTACTTTTTTTATTGTATCTGATCTCTCAGCATCAATTTTGGTAGTGTTTTCTCAGCTTACCTGACAATGATTTTTTTTACAGAAGTATCTTATTGGAAGATAAAGATCCTTTGCTTTTTACCACCATTTTACCTCCTCTTGGGGTAAAATGTATCCTATAGATAATCTGTTGGAAAATTTTCCCAATTTAAAAGCACACATTTAAGTTGAACAAACCAATGCATGGGCCTACATTAACATCTCTGCAATGATTTTGTCAAAATTTTCCTGGAATAATTTTGGTTTGTTTGGATGTTTTTATTGTACATTATATATTTTCTTTAATTTCAAAGTAAAAACTATGTCCTGATTTGAAATCCATCAAAAGTTTATTGTATTTTTGAAATAAAAGCAATTACTGAAAATAAAAAATGCTCTAGGAAATGCAAAAATTATTTTCCAGTTTGGGATCTAGCATGTAAAAAGATCTTTGAAAATCTGTTCTAAATTTTATGGTTTAGCAAGTTAAATGAAAAAATATTCAGCCAGGGATGTTCAGTGGTTTTACTTAAGTACACTCTTGGTTTTTACGGACTTCCAAAAATGCAGGAGGAGGGGTGAATTATCTGTACATATAAAATAAAGCATTAATATATTGTCCAAATGACATATATACACACCTTGCCTCAGGCACTAAAATCATTAATTGATTTAAAAGACAGATAATTCTAAAGACAATGTGATTTGGAGATTTTCTTAGTGGTTAAATATTTTTGGTGGATATTTTCAAGCTTTCAAAAATAAAGTCTAAACGTACTTAAAAGTACAAACACAAATGTAGATTTCCTTGACCATGGTCAAGCTTTGTACCTTACCTAAATATGCAATGGAATGAAGACTTTCTGAACCAAAAAAACACATCCTCAGAGAAATAACTTTAACTATGACATGTAAATTAAGGGCTTCTAGGGCTGTTGCTTCATATCAAACATATTCAGCTTCTGTTTTTTTTTCCAAAGGCCAGTACCACAACTTAATTCTAGTAGACCGAGGTCACAGAGATGTTCATTTTTTCTTACATTCTTGCACAAAAAAAAAATAAATAAAAGCTATTTTAAAGGGTTTGCAGTTCAAATTAGGCCTTGAGTAATACCAAGTACATTAGAATCTATTTACCATTACTACCAATGATGTTTATTCTTTCCAGACTTTCTTGGAACTGGAGAGACTAATAGCAGAGGAAAAAAAATATATAAACAAAAAGTTTAGCATTCTCCATCAATATACCTAAACTTTGATTACATACAAGGAACAAAATTCTTTTGAGTTGAGTGAGGGATATTTTGTGTTTCAAAATGCACATAACTGTTGTGCAGCACATCCCATAAAACTTCAAATGGGTATTACTGGAAATTTTAATGTAAATAGTAATTTTTCATGCACATCTCCTTGTAGATAGAACACTTATTTGTGGAAATATCTAAATTTTGATCAGATAAAATTTTAACAGGTATTTCCTACTAATAACAATGTTCTGTATATATTCTTGCATTTTTCTTTCTTTTTTTTTTTTTTTTTTTTTTTTTTCTCCTCCCAGATATTAGAAAGAGTAATTTGTGATGGGCTGCATTATCATCTGCTGCCCTTGGGTACCATTCCAGAAATTACTTAAATGACTTTCACACTAGAACTTAAATTTTTTTCTGTTATTCATCTTTACTTAGTTAGCATAGAGCATGTAAGTGAAAAGCAATGACCATATGTCCCATGCAGAAAACCATAAAGGATTTACACTATTAACTGACTGCAGGGATGAATGCTGGATTACCGGGCTGAGTTTAGCAACCAGGCCTGAACACCTGGGACTCTGGGTGCAGGAAGAATTGTAAATTATGTATGTTTGAATATTATGAACACTTGTGAATTATGATGGGTGGAACCAAGCCCAACCAAATCACTCTGGAGCTCATCTTCATTCTTGGGTTTCCCTGGTGGAGAATCAGCAAGAAGCTTCATGTGAGGTGCCACACTGTCCTGCTTCACTGCACGGGGCTCTACACACTTGACTGCTGTGGTGAATCTGCCCTCTGAGATGAGCAGTTCAGATCTGCAACATTTAGTATGATGACATGCAAAGTCCTTTGGACTGCATCTAGAATAGTAGACTATGAAGTTTCTAAGCCTTTGCTTTCAACTAGACATTAATTCCAGTTGGATCTTGTTATCCACTCCTTCCTGCTCCTCCTTCCAGTTTTCACGCCTTATTTCCCTTTTTCTTTCTGCACGAAGAAGGTGTGGTGATTATCTTGGAAAGCACCACTTGTTCCCAGACTTTGGGCTCTGGCTGAGGTGCCTCAGCAAGTACTGACACCTGTCATGAGCTTTAACTCTGCTTAAACTCTGCCTTTCTCAGCAGTGTCAAATCTTGTGGTCCATACCGCAATCTTTTCTGTTCCTAAGCTTAAGATCAAGTTATAAAAAAAGACAGTAAAGCTTAATCCATCTTGAAATGTGAAACAAAATTTCTTGTCTTAAATTACTCAGGCAGCCTGAGACTTTTTCATCAACTTTGTGTTGAACAATAATTACTGCAAGCACTTATTTATTTTATTTGGCTTATTATCCAGTAGGACTTTACCAGAGTGATCCCTATACCAGATAAACCAAGAAGTAAAAATGTTTATTTTGAGCAAAAATGGTGCTTCATATGAGAGATGCTGGTTTATTTACAAAAGTTTTCTTTAAGGATAATTGTAACTCAATATTGTTCTGTAAAGATTCCTGCCCAAACTGTGAATATCTAGC
Organism: Corvus hawaiiensis; assembly: GCF_020740725.1. Taxonomy (NCBI): domain Eukaryota; kingdom Metazoa; phylum Chordata; class Aves; order Passeriformes; family Corvidae; genus Corvus; species Corvus hawaiiensis. The sequence continues at coordinate 69,994,757 of NC_063216.1, read as the reverse complement.
ATTTCTGAACAGCAAGTTACATCTGAAAAACAGATTTGACTGTGGTTAAGGTCAGAAAAGAGAATATAAAAATAGCAGTTTCTATGTGTTTGGTCATGTCTGCTTATTTTTCCAACCAAAATAAAGTTTTCCAAACTTTTTCACTCATGTAGGCAGTCCAGAGCTAATATATCTTTGGTAAAATGTGCAGTATCTCTTTTCTTTTTAGATAACTTGTACAGAAATGTTATGCTACTTTCCTGATACAGAGTTACACTAATTTGAAGGCCAGGTTATCAGAGAAAGTTTGCAAAGCTGCCAAAAAAAATAGAAATAAAATATAATCAAAAAACCCAACAACCCAAAAATCCCCACTCTCAGGTAAGCCCCAAAAACAAAGAAATAGAGAAAGATATTTATAGGTCAAAAAACATGCCCTCAAATTCAGAAAACATAATACTCTTGCATAAAACCTACTACTTTTGAATATTGTATTTTAATTTTTTTTTACTCTATGTGCAGACTGAAACTGAACATGGAATTTTTTCTGCAGCTTTCCTTCATATTGAATATTCATTTCAAGCTAAAATTTGATTGAAATGAACTGAACTTTTATGCTTCAGTTGTAAAATACATGGGGCAAGAAGACAGAGAAAAAGAATCATACTACACTTTCCAGTATATGATGCGGAACCAAAAAGCATTTTCATTTCACAGATCCAGATGCAAATCTTTGTCTTGACTGCCTACAAATAGAACATCAGAATATAGAATCTGTAGGATCTTTCTCTTGCTAATGCACCTTCTAGCCCTGGCTCTCTAGACTGTATGCCCTGGTTTCCTCTGAAGAGAGATATATATGGCCTATATAAAAGGCAGAGGTGTCCTCCAGCACCTCCCCAAAACTGGACAAATGGAGAAATAGGACTATGGAGTTGCACCTGCCCAGCACAACATATGCAGCCGAAGAAGGTTATGACGAGCACACGAGCTCTCCTACAGAACTGAGACACATCATGAATAATCCACAAGGTTATGTATTAATAATAAGAATCTATATAGCAAAATATTTCCTCCATTAAGGAGCACCCTAGTCCTCAAGAGACACAACAGCAATCTTCCTAAAATTTAGGGGGAATCTGAATACAGGCCAACTATTCCCCTCAGGGAAGTCAGTGGTAAAAAAATCTACTTGACTTTAATGGCTCATGATTCTGTGCTCTGCAAAAAAGGTCACTCGGCACATGCATGGACAACAAGTTGAATACATCTGGTTAACAGAATGTGGCTATTTTGGGCTCAGCATGGTGATATGATTATTTTTGTTGTTTTTTGTTTATACTTATGTCTATCTTTGGCAGGGAGAAAAGCAGAAAACAAAACCTGAGGTATCCATGTTCTACTGGTTGCAGTGGACAAAGATTCCACACAAGATTGTTGACCAGTGGAATACATGTTTCTCTGTTTCTCAGATTGTACATCTCCAAGAAATTCCTGAAAATTAACTTATATTCTTGGGAGAAAAACAAGCCCTGCAAAAAAAAAAATCAACTGAAACCCCTAGAAAAAATGCTCATTCTGCAATAGAAAGCACTTTTTTCACACAAATGTGTTTTTCCTGTAATGCCAAATGCTCAAAATATTTTCTTAACAGGCTCTCTCTCTCAACTTGCTTTTGTCCCTTATCTTTCCTTTAGGAAGGCAGTAATTCCAAAATAGAAATTTTATCTTTTGCCACTGGGCACCAACTGGGTAAAAAATCCCACTCATATATGCTGGGAATACTTGATTAAAAGTCACTTGTGTATTGGGAAACAACCTGTTTTTTAAGAAAAGCTGTTTCACTCAAAGGTGCTAATCATCAATATGGGCAAAGGAGTCTGGGGTGGGAAGGAGACACATTTTTCTAGCTCACACAGCATGGGGCCACTTGTAGGTCTCTGGTTTATTTGTGGAAAATGGACTGAAACAGTTTCCGCTGTTGTCACACACTCCTGCCGTAGATGGTAGGTGGGTGCATGGGAGAATGGAAGAGTTTAAATTAAAGCAAAACTTTTCCTCGAGTGTTTATTTTCGAACACTTGCATGTCACAGAGGCCGGTCTCATGACTTTAAACAAAACCCAATGTCATTGCTTCCATGAGGTTAAAATGAAGTGCAAGAGAAGAATTACAATGACTTTGCCTGCAACAGAAGGAAGATCAGGCATCACTCTGGACTGAAGCTTGTCTCCATGGAGTGATGCCAGCAGCTGATACTTGACCTTTAAATTCCCCAGAGTTGCCACAATTTTGGGGAAGTGGCATTTGTCAGATGAACAAAGAGGGTGATGGAAAGGCCAGGCTGGTGGCTGGGGGCAGCCATGGGCAGGTGGGAGGAAAGGTGTTTCCTTACAGTGAAATTGTCCATAGGGTGGGAGAATTCCAGTGAAATGTCTATGGATGGAGGTGCTGCTTGGGAATGAGGCCAAGGGGCAAGTGCAGACAGTGGGACGTTGTGAAGCGAAATGTCTGCAGGGAAGGAGAGGTCTGTTCTGGCTGCAGGTGAGATGGCATTGGGGGCTGTGGGGGAATCGTGCAGCAAGAGACATCAGCCCGGGGGCAAGAGTTGAGGGACCCGGCCCGGCCCGGCTGCTCCTCACGAGCCTCTGAAGGATGGAGGGAGAGAGGCGGGGGGAAAAGGAGGGAGGGAGCGGGTGATGAGGCGGTGGAAGCCCTCTCCCCGGGCTGGTTGAGGGGCGGGAGGGAGGGGAGGCAGCTCCTGAGGAGGGGAGGAGAAGAAGAGGCAGAGAGGGGATGTTGTTAAACAGTTTCTTACCGTAAGAGGGAGTTGGGACCCAGATCTTTCCAGTTAATCACACAACAAACTTAGATCATCGCAATAAAAAGCTCGGCTCACTCTGCCTCCTCGAGTGACCAGCGGTGCACGGGGTCCTTCCGAGGAGCCATCTCCCCTTCTCCTCCCCGCCAGCCGCCGGGGGGGCCGCCAGCACCATGCGGGCCACCCACCTCCTGCCAGCCTTGCTGCTCCACCAGCTGCTGCTGCTGCCCACCGCCATCCCCGCAGCAGGTCAGTTCTTCTATCACTTCGCTAGCGACCCCCGTCCGCCTCGCAGCCGCAGCACGTCCCCCGTCCCCCGCTCCGCCGCGGCAGGGAGGGTGCTAGGGCGGCGCGCCGGGCGCAGCCCGCAGGTCGCAGCCCGCAGGTCGCAGCCCGCAGGTCGCAGCCCGCAGGTGGGGCTGGCAGGGAGCCCCCGCCGCCTGAATCGCCTCGCTCTGCGCGGCCGGGAGCGGGGGCAGCGCCGGTGCCGCCCCGCGCCTCCCGCGCCCGCGGTGCCGAGCGCAGCGCAGCGCGAGGAGGTCGGGACGAGCCGCGCTCCGGCCGCGCAGCCCCGCGGGAGGCGGGTCCCGTCCCGGGGCTGCGGAGGGGCCGCTGCTCCCCGTGCGTGAGTGGGACACGGGGCTCGCTCGGGACGGGCAGACCTGGAGCCCGGGAGAGAGGGGAAGGAAACCGCATCATTGCCAAGAGGTGCTCCCCGCCGTTATCAGGACACGACCGTGTATCCTTATTTTCCAACGGTAGAATAAATGTTAAATAACAGAAGTTGACAAGGAATACCCAAAGCACGGGATAGTGCTGAATGGCAATGTCCTTGCTGAAGTTCAACAGCATGAACGTGCTAATTCCAGACTGAAATACTTGAAATTTCATTAGATGTTCCCGCTGAAATCCGGGAGGTGGAGGGGGGGGCAAGGAACAAACAATAAGTAATCAAGTGCTGGATGCTCTTTAGTTGAATTTCTTTCCTGAAGTGTCCCCCCTGGACTGGATATCTGAAGAGCCAGCTCTGTGCTTCCTATTGGCCCTCTGGGAAGACGTTTAAGGAAAAAAGTTTGTAAAGGTTTCTACAAACCTTTCCTTCCTTCCAGCAACATTGTTAGGGTCAGACCTTTGCACAGACAGAAACAAAGGACGGGCACAATTCAGGGAAAGCATCTGCCAGGAGCGGGCAAAGCAAGCACAGGGAACTGTGGCATCTGGGTTCTGGGGCAATATCTGAGGGCATCAGGCAGTGAGTGCATGGCAAGGAACGCTGATGGCTTCCAAGACGTAACTATGTTTTCTAGTTAAAAAAAAAAAAAAAATTGAAATGGAATTTCAAAGTGGAATATTTTGTGATCTGAGTGGGCAAGTCAAAAACAGACTGGCAGCATCACGTGCAGTAAAACCTGTTGTTTTCCCCTTGCAAGCAAGAGTGTGGTTCTGTAGGATGCTGAACAATCTCATTACAGCTTCTCTGCTCAGTCTGCTCACTGAGGATATTGTTTTCACAGGCATTCTTTAGCAGGTGACACGGAGATACAGCTACTATAATACTATACTTTTTTGAACTCCTTTTCCATGTACATTGGAATTTCCATTTTTTGGACATGCAGCTTCTCAGAAAAGTGATGAATAGAGCTGGTTAGGAATTTTCTGAGAAAATGTTTTGGGTTTCTTTTACTGGAAAATGCTGATACATCGAAACTTTTCACAAAAATAATTCCTGTTAAAGAGAAACTTTCTTTGGTTTGTTTCCTTCAAATCAAATGACAGAGAAATATGCAGCAGGAGACATTGCCAATATCTTGTGGTAACCTGATGTTGAGAAACCTTCACCTGTGACAGAAACTCATCAACTGATGGGTTAGTTAGAAAAGAAAAACCAAAATAAATACTGCAGACACAGCCACACACACACACACTTAATTCCATGGGCCAAAGGTACACAAGTGGTCTATAGCCAAGCTCATAAGAAGCTAGGTCATGCTTTGCTCTCCTGGTAAGTCAGGGTGCTTTTCTTGAATGAGAGAAAGTCCTTGTTGTCCCTGGCTGTAGGGTCTTAGTTCTGGTCTGTAGTTTACCAAGTTCAATGATCTATCTAATATTCCAATGGGAGAGACTGAGAGACACCTTCTCTGCTGCCTTTTTCAGTGGGCTGATGAATAAGGTTGTCCCCCAACCAATGGACTCTCCAATTTAGGAGTGAATGGTTCACCTTGATGAGGAGAAAAATTAGATTTATAAAAGAGTTTTTCAGAGCAGAACTTGTTTTCTGACCAGCTCTCATGGTGACAGTTTTTTGACAACCCTGCCTTTCTTAATTTTCCTCCCCCACCTGCCTTAATAATAAATAATCCTGTTGTTTGCCTTATTGGGAAGAAAGATGACTCATATCACATGCTGCCATTTTGCTTACCTTGTTTTTAAAAATACATGATCTTCAACAAAAAGGTCTAGATATTTACACTGTAAGCAAGGTAAAGTTGTGCTACTTCTTTCTGAAAATGTAAATTTCTGGATCATTTCTGAAAATGATTGCTTTTTAAACATACATGTTATCTTTCTATGGGATGTTGAATTCTTTTTACTGGGATGCTTTTAAGAAAGATTAGGATTTGCCTACATATGATTACTTTCAGATATGAAAAGCAAGCTAAATGATGAAAACAGAATTAAAACATAAGTCTTTTGCTAATGCACATCCATACTTCTAGTGCTGTTCTATCAAATCTGATTTCAAATGGACCTAATGATGAATATAGTTTTTTCTGTGAATGGACGTTCTGGGTTTGTAATCCCATGCCCTAAATTCTTGTGCTAAGACAATGTCCTGTGTAACAGAAATTGCTGACTAATACATTTGGGTTATATTAATGGGTAAAGAAAAAGGAGAGTGAAGAAAACACAAGAATTTTAAATGTCAGCAAGCTGTCTATGCTATCAGTTTCTGAGTTTCTTTTTTAATATATAAAAGATAAGACAGTGATTGATGAAAGATAAATGTGCATGGTTCCTATAGACTGCTTGCCTAGTCATTATCAATATCCTGTAAGTCTCTGTCACTTGCAAAAAGAAATTAATCTGTAGCTAATAACTTTATCAAGGAGTTTTCTTTCTTGTACAGATATTCTTATTATTCAGTATTCTTGGGAAGTATCTCTTTAGTAATGTTCATCTAGTGAAACTAAAAATGATTTTTTAATCAAAGCAACAAGTAGATTGGCATGTTGCAGAAGAGTGAATGTTAAAGATTTATTTAAATTAAAGATACATTTTTCTATGAGAGGACTGACAGCCAAGTGTGTTTATTTAAATTTATTTAAAGCACTTTCTGTAGCTTGGATGATCTGAAGAAGTTGCTAATGAAGATGTGGGAGTTGCACTGAGTTCCTATATATAATTATCGCTTAAAGAAAAATAAAATCAAATCCCACAGCCATAATCAATTTATGAATGTTGTGTATTCCAGTGGTGTGCATAGCTAAGTATATTTTAAAAAATTAATGTGATTTATACTTTCCCATCCCAGCTGTAGATAATCATTATACTATATACTGTCAACAAAGTGAAATGATACTGTGCCAGTTGGAAGAGTGTATTCCTTCTGTTTAATGGAATCCTTTTGGTGCTCAGTGCCAGGGGCTGCTTGTTTTGCTCTCACATGTAATACAGCACTTACCCTGCTTAACAGATTTTCTATTAATGCCATTTTCGTAAGCAACATAGCAGGAGAATATAGAGTTGAAAGACATGAGATTAAAATGTTGCATAAAACTCTGGAAAATTGACCACTGAAGTCAAGGAAAGGAAAGCCTCTTATTGGAGGAGCTCATCTGTCATTATTGTAATACTTCAACTGAGGCCAGGGTTGGAAGGGAAATGTGCAGTGTCCCTTAGAGAGCAAAATATCTCCCTTTTGGATCTTTATGCTGAATATTAGTTTGCCACTTAAGCATTTCAAACTTTTCCAAGGAGGTTTGAAACCAGGATAACTGGGCCTCTTTTTTAGTAAAAGTGTGGTGTGGAGAAAAAAACTTTGCCCTAAATGTTGTACAATTACTTGTACTGGATGAGTGTTGGAATTTCACTTTGTCCTCATCAGCATTGAGGTGGGGTGGAATGGCAGACACTGGAAGGAAGCACAGAGGTGAGAATGGATTGCTCATGGAGGTGAGAAAGGACTGATCTCCATGCTTACTTGGGAAACATGGATAGTAGGACAACAGCCATAATGCAAGCAAAATTTGAACCTTGCAGTGAGGAAAGAATGGTAGCTACGAAGAACTGGGAAGGGGTGAGGATATCTTCACTGTTACCCCATCTTTTCCTGTAGTTTCTTGTTGCAGTGTCCTCACAGGGTTGTAAATCTGTTCCAGAATGTGGCTAGTACCTACACACAAAGCAGCACTGAAGTAAAGCAGAGCTGGGAACGTGCTCCAGATTAGTCAAATGTGTTGGCAAAATCTAGCTGTAGTTTTCAGTGGCTTGTGGGCCTCCACCCATGGGCTGTCTGATGAGCCCAGCCATGCCTGGCAGCCCTCAGTGCTGCTGGACCAGCTGGGGACTGGCTGCTCCCTCTGTCCCTCCTCAGCTCCAGCTTTTCCTATGACTCGCTGCCTTGGCGAGTGGCACTATTTTTATGTATACAACATGCAGGAAGGCTCCCACCACTCCTCACATGGGCTGTTTTGCTGCCCTCAGCCATCTGTCATTCTTTGTTTGGCCCAACTCCCTGCCCTGCCTACTTGTACTTTTCTCCTTAGTCCTTGCTCCATGCCCAGAAATCCAGTTGGCTGGGGCACCATCACGAAGGAAGGGCACAACATGCTGGGTGCCTTGAAGGAGACACCAAGTGCTTGTAAAGATTGCGGAATGTAATGGGAAATGATGGGGATTTAGTACTTGTGCACAATGCATAAGAAGACAAATCTTACAAGGGAAAATCCTCTCAGTAATTTAGCCAGAGGTTAGATACAGTAAGTCAGAGTACAAACTGCAGCACATTTGTTTCTGCCAGTGGGTCTCGGCATCCTGCTGAGCAGATAACCTTTTCTTGGAAGGAAAAGAGCTGTCCATTTGCAGCTACCATCCAATTTTAGAATATACTATCAGTTGTTAGCATTATCCTTAGCTCCCTGAGCTTTCATGCTGACTATAAGAGTGCGTTCCAAAGGCAGGACTTAGCATAAACATGAAGTTGGGTTCCCAGTTACATGGCAGTCTTTGCAGTTGCTAATAAGGGGGTGTGGGACTGTGTGTGTGAGTGGTAATGTGAAGCCAAAAAGAAATATCTTTTTGCATTTCCTGAATCTGCTTAACAACTAGACTGAGAGCCAATGTAGAAATAAGGAAATCATTATCTATTATATATAGATATTATATGGATAGTTATATATATTTCAAACTACTTTCTAAAAATTGTATGTTTTTTCCCCATGAGGCTCTTGTGCCAAGAAAATAAATTTCAGAAGTTAAAATATTCACATCATCCTCCAGGTACTTCTGCGAAACTGTTTAGTTTTCACAAACTAGAGATTCCTCCTTGGACAGCTGGTTTTATTTTGGTGCCTTGCCATCTACACAGCTGACTGCAGATTTTATGGGTATGGTTGGTAAACTTCTTTTACGCCAAATTATTTTCTTACATAAATAACTGCATTAAACTTAATCTGGCATCTTAAGCCTATCCAGTCTACATAGTTGTTTTCTTGGGCACGACTCAGATTGTTCCAGTTTCTCATTATGTTGGCCTGCCTTTCTTCCTTTTTTTTTTCTTCTTTACTCCCCAAACGAGAAGTCATTTGGAAAAGGTGCTCACTTTTTGCATTCTAGCCAGGATTCTGGACATTTCTGATACTGAAACAGGCAGAAGGAAAAGTCAGAGTAAATGAAAGTAAGTTAAAAGTGTTGAGCATTAACTCTTTTTGTCAGAGTGACTCTGTTATGACTTAAGAGCCAAAATGGCCTTGAATGTATTTTTTGAAAACGGTGCTTTCTAATTGTTCACACAGATACCAATATTGTGATGACGCTATTAATGATCTTAGTATCAACATTCATCTTTTACATCCTTTCTTTTATTTCTGTGACCACACTGTTAACTTCAGCATGTTGTATCCAAAAGCATTTAGTAACATCTACTTTCACCATCTGGTGAAGATTGGGTTTGGCTGTTTTTTCTTTTTTTTTGATGAAGCCAGTATATTTATGCTATCATACTGAGACACACACTAGAATGCAGTTTACCCCTGATGTTTTATATCCTTTAAAAAGCATTGTCTTGGAAATACATTATTGAATATAATTAAAAGTATCCCTTCTATCATATTTTATGATAAACACCTCACTGTATTTCCATACAAGTTTTCAACCCATATATGACGAGAACTGTTGATTTGTTTCAAACCCTACTTATTGGGCTTTTTTCTTGTTACACAAGTTTTGCCAAATGCTATTTTATGCATATAAACATACTTTGTTTTTAATTTTCATATTAAATTGTCAATGTTTATACTGAGATAAGCATTCTGCTTTGATATATCTGACACTGTGGTAATACATTGTTTTGCAGATTCTTGCTTTGCCCATTTTTTTCCTATTCAGATACATACATATGAATATAAGTTACCATGCATTTTTCTGTCAAGTATGGTGTCATTTGTTTAATGATAAAAAGTTTTATATGCTTATTGTGTTGAACTGTGCTTTCCTACATTTATTTCAGGTGCGTTTAGGGTTGGGGATTTTTTCATTTTTTTCATTTTTTTTTCTTTATTTTCTTTTTTTGCTTCTATTTTTTTTATTGAAGGTCTTTCATATGATGGTAGGTTTCTGATTTCCCACCCCCTGCTCCTAGGTTTTAAATCAGATGTAATTCTTCTCTCATAATTTATTTTTTTTCCTAGCTTATTGGGAAAATCCAGTTTACTTTAGCTTACAGTGATGATTGTTTGCAAAATTAAATTAATAGCTAATCTCATTTTAGCATTCTGACCTGGTTATCAATTATAACACAAATAATTCAATCTCTAATTAGTCCATCTGTTAACTGCTCAAAGTCAAGTGACTTAATTTCATTACAAACATGATACAAAATGCTAAAAGAGATACAAAATGCTAGCTGATACTAAAGAAAGAACATATGTCTGTTTTATATTTCTGAAATAATTGTGACGCTATATGTGACCATTTTTCTTCATTGGAATTTATTTTGAGTCTTCAGCTTCTCTGTGCTTCCTGCACAGCATGCGGACAATTTCCCGCTTTTACATTTTTCTCCTCATGCCATATTATTTTGTATTTCATTCTTGATTTGGAAGGACTGCAGTTGATTCCTGCAGTTCTATGGCAGCATCTGCTAGCCTAAGGAATTCAGATATCTTCATTTTCTTGATTTGTTTTATTTTCCCATAGGTTTAGTTTATCCCTGACATCTGACAAACAAAAAACAGTGATTCTGTTACATGAGTGTTCAAATTCTTTTAAAAACTGGAAGTTATAAAAGGTCTTTTTTCCACCCATGCTATGAAGACCTGTATCCAATCTATTTTTATAAGCAGATGTGGTAACAAGAAAAATATAAATTCATTACCCCACACAGTTGAAAGTCTAGCTCAACAAAGCAAATAACTACATAGTAAAATACTCAAGTTCTGAAGTCTAAACAAACAGAAAAGGGACATAAAACTCAATCACAAACCACCAAATTTTCATTAAGAATCTAAATTTAAACATAAACAATTTAAATGTATTTATCTTCCCATTTGGAAAACCTGGTGTTTTGTTGGTTTTGCTCTGTATAACAAAGTGGGATGCAAAATTAAAAAGAAACAAAAGGAATAAGCTTTCTTCCATTACCAAGAGACTCCAAGATGTGTTTCTTTAAGAAAGTACTAACTTTTGCATATACTAGGGAGAAATTTGTAAACCATGGAAGCTGACATGCTGAACGCATCATAACTGGTATTTAATAAAAGATTTGTAGAATGTGTAACAAGTCCACAGAAGTAGGGATTCTTCTAGGGGAGGCAGCCAGTATGCTCCAATTGTGCTCCATAAGACCATAACTTTGAAGCCTAAAATATACATCTGTATTAGAAACAGCTGGAGTGATGGAGGAAGGAGAAAGGGATTATCAATGAAGTAGATAAAGTCAGGTAATCTCCTTGTAAATTTTTGCTGTAGATAACACAAGTAATGTTTTGTACTCATTAAAATGGACAAAGGTGATCTTTGGGCCTTATGACTCCCTGTATGCTGTTTTGATTACCACAGCAATGGTATTCTATTTGTTGTATTAGGTTTTTTACTACTAAATAGATAATGCACAACCGAATACATTTTGTGATCAGACTAAGACCTGAGGGTGTGAAATGTGACTTGCTTAGGCGTTTGAACTCTAAATAACCTGAAACTAGATTTGTACTGAATTTCTTGACTCTCATATAGCTCAGTATCAGACCAATTGTATTCTGCGAGGTGTAAATTTTAATTTGAGATATGGAACATAATCAGGTAGTTTCAGAACTGAGTGATGTGGTGGTTTGGGAACCCAAAGCCCTTTTTGGTGTGGGACACAGGCCAGAAGAGAAAAAATAAGCTATTTTGCTGTCATTTTTCTATCAGCCCAGTGGTTAGAGAATATCTGGAGAGAAAGAGAGATCAAAATATAAACACCTTTGCTGATTCAAACCTGTTTTTCTTGTTAATCAAAAAAGTGTCTTTCTGTGATATTGCATGCTGTGGCATCTATTGCTTTCAGTTCTCTGTGTTACTAGTTCTGTTTTGTATAAATATAATTAAAATTAATATTAAGTAGGTTCTAGAATACAGGCACTGCAACTTACGGGTGAGTTTTCTTACAAAAATGCTGCACAATGACAATTTATCTCTGGTTATTGAGATCATTTGACATGGACTGGAACTGCTCCAAGGAAAGGTATTTTTGGAGATCTTTTCCTCCTGGTGCGCTATAGTTTGAGCAGTCTCTGTCAGTGATTCTTATCTGAGAAGATTGTACAGAAACTTCATTTGAAAATGCAGTAAGGGAATGGAAAGGTGAGTTCTTGTAGCTCCAAGGTAAATGTCTTTCCCTGTGAGGTACCTTTGTTCTTAAGTAAATATTTAAAGCCTTTTGTGAAAATGAGGAACTCCAGCAGCCAGACTGGAAATCCCAAATGAGGTTATGGAGCACTTGTCCAATGCTACATCCTACTAGAGCAAATGTGTCAGTGCCCATTTCCTTGGGCACTGACTGAGCTCTTCTGTTTTCTTTTCAACTTCATATTAAGAAATAGAAAAAGGCACCACCCTCACCTTTTTGAGGATTTTTTTTTTTTTAAGTTGACTCAAGGAATATTTTTAGTTAGTGGTTGTTTCTGTTGAAGAAAAAATGTTGGTTCATATTTGACTGGATTCCTTTGTGTTTGAATCAGCTACTATTATTTTCAAATTTAAGTGGAATGTCAGACTTCCTTGGTAATATGATATGAAACTACAGGAAACAACAGAGGACATGGCCCACAAAATGGGCAGAAGTCCTGATTAATCAAAGTTTAAAAAATTGAAATGAATGGCAATCACAAATTAGTTGCATTAATTATAGCATACTGCATGCTAACCTTTAATGTGGAGCACGCCTAAGGCTCTATTTGAGTAAATATTGTATTGATAAAGGCACCTAATTTGACACAAAAAGAATATTATTTTTATATATTTTGTTGTGAGAATTATAAAAGTAGTGCTTTGCATTATTCTGATATTTCTAACAGTCACACCACAGATGCACTTGGCCCTTTGCCTTTTGGATTATAGGCAAGACATAGAATGTTGTTGTTTGAAAGCTAAAGTAAATCAGGCTGTTATGAATTGCTAAATGCAAGATCAAACCCATAATCCTCTTTGGACAACTGCTAGGAAAAGAAGGAGAAAAAAAAAGCAGAACTCTCTACCATATTTTTCAGGCAGAACAGAATTTCTTAATTTTTAAAATCATATTCTTGCATGCTGGCTGGTGAGTTTCAAAAGCTGTTATCATTGAGAATTAAGAAGTGACACTTATCAGTAGATGGGAAATGCTAGTATCAGGAACGGAAAGAAAATACTTTGATATTTTTGTCCAGATTCTTATTACCACTTGACATAAAAGTCTTGGCTGAGACAACGTAAAACTAACAAGTATGTCTTGGAAGATAATAGATTGAGAAATACACCACAAAAGCTTTATAGAAGATTTGTTTTTCTGTGGTTGAATTAAGGGGTAAATGCAATCCTTTTTGCAGCCCTTTGGCTCTATCACAGGTACAGCAAAAAATAAAGCAGCTTCAGTGTAGACACAACTGTTTCCAGTAACAGGATGCTGATCCTTAAGATGACAATGTCCTCATAACATCTCCCTTAGCAGTGATTCATTTTGGGTGCATGTGCACTGCACAAATAGAAGGCTGGAAATGAAGAGAGCTGATATGAGTTCATAACACAACACCAAAAGTATTAGCATTTGATTTTTTAATCAAAAGCATCTTCATATAAGAATATTATATTTAAAGGTAAATATTTTTTTTTTCTTTAAATGTTTGTGATTGGGATTAAAATTTTGAGCTGTTAGATGCTGAGGAGTAGCACAGCTTACTTTCGTCAGTTCAAAAGAAAGAGAAGAGGATGGGGGAAGATTGTTTTACAGGGATGTTACAGCAGAGATATTTTACTCCTTTATTTTTCTCTTTTTTTTAAATCTGAAGCTTTATGAGATCTAATTTAAATGTCTCTGTTATATTTCTAGATGTCTTAGGGATAACTCACCACTGAGAGGTGTGGTTTAGCTGAATCCAGTGAAAATGTGAACTCAGTGATCAGGATGGAAGTTCTGCAAAGGGAACACCCCTAAGCCCTCTTTGGGTTTTCAGTATGTGGAGCTGTCAGTAACTCCCCCAGAGCCTCGGTTATTGCAATTTAGTTATTCTGAGCTTCTGCAGAGTGCACCAAGCAAAACTTTACTGGCCTGAGTGCACTCTGCACATGCACAAGGATCTATTCAGATAGATCTAAGCTGAGGTTTTATATATTGGAAAAACTCTGGCAAAATTTAACAAATTGAACCTGAGCATTTGTGTTCTATTATTGTTGCAGAGTCTGTAGAGAAAAAGGAAGGACAGCTGTGAATACAGTTACATGGAAATAAGTTATGGAAAATGCTATTATCTTCTGTGTAAACTAAGGAGGAATTTATTCACCTCACCTTACGTGGATAAGCCATCTAATCCAAAAAGATCATCTGGGATCACTGAGTGAAATAGGAGAAATAGATCCACAGGCAATTTATTCTCCCTATGTTACTCATCTGACAGAATAGGGACAATTACTCTCCAGATGTACAGTATGCCCTCACAGATGATGGAGTAGCCTTCACTGGCAGACTGGTTTTTGTGGAATGCAAAGTAAAAATATAAATAAATATTGGGAAAATTCTGGAATTTTCTTGCAGATATCAAAGACCTTTCCTCTTGAACTTTAGGCAGACATCTCTAGCCAATCTTCTTCACTCCATTTTATATCTCTTCTTCTGGGCTTTTCAATAGGGAACGGAAACCAGATCAATGTGTTCATTTGAGCAGAAAACTTTGCAGAAAACTGCAGACTGTTTCGGTGCTATGGCCTCTGTTCGACCTCATAATCTTTTCTGTGAGTTAACATTTCTAGTACAGTCACATTTAAACTGGACACAGCACTCACACTGAGACTTTATTGGAGCAGCAAGAGGACAAATGATAATTTTGTGTCACTTCTGGAGTCCACTTCTTTTCACAACTTGCCATGAGTTTATCGTTTTAAAAATGAAGTTTTTTTGCATTCTGCAAGTGGTACTCTTTTTCACTTGAGTTTTCCATGGAAATATTTACAAGATCTCAGATAATTATCAGGCATATTTTGAAGATTCTGAATAAAATTTACGAAGGGTGAGAAACTTTCCTGTTACCCTTTTATGCAAGTCTATTTGAAACTGGTTTTGCTATAATTCCTACTATTTTGGATTCAAAAATGGAAATCACAATCTAAAATAATCAATTCTTCTGCAGTATATACTTATATCATATTTTTGTGAGATTCTCTAAGTTTTAGATACTGAAGATTATATAATTCCTGTGAAATGTTATCCATATCTAATGCCATCTTTAATCTCTGCACTCTTCTTTACAATGTTTTATTCTTGTTTGTTTTTTGTTCTTTGCTTCTTTTTTTTTAGAGGGTAAAGGGAAAAAGAGAAATCCTCTTCATGACTTCAAAAAAACAGGAGAGTTGATGCTCATTAAAGTAAACAAAACACTGGAAGTAAAAACTAAGCTGTTAAATACCACAGAGCAATGCGCAAAGAGATGCAGCAGGAACAAGGGCCTTTCATTCCCTTGCAAGTAAGTTATATATCTGTTTTGTTTATTTTTTTCCCTAAGGAAACCTGTATAGCAGCCTTTGACCAAAGGTCTCTCTGTAATTGTCATCAGTGGTAGCTTGTATCGAGAAAAAAATAAAGATTGTGATTTTTGATTTCAGGGATCTTGCTCTACCTGTCCAGAGAGTGTCAGTCTTTTCTGAGGCTTTGTCTGAGTTGTGTGTCTTCTTAGCTTGCCCAGTCTGTAATCTTTTCCATAACATAGCTGAAAAAATGTACTCATGTTAAGATGTGGATGACTTGGGCCACAATGTAGCGTTCGGTGAACATTTCTGAGATTTTTATGTCTCTTATAAAATGGTTATTGTCACACATCACAGCTGCAGTATTTCAGCACCACTTCAGACCATATTCTGTCTTCATTCCTTGCGCATTACTCCCGCTGAAATCAATGAGAACCTCACACATGGAGCACAGATACATGCCCTGCTGAAGTTCACTGGCAAGTGCTGAGAATCCAATACAACGGAATCAAACCTGGGCTGTGGATAGCTATCCTTCAGCATCTGCTGTCTCTTAGAAACACATCATGCAGCTGATTGCTTGTCTGCCTTGTACATATTCCCTACTATTTTTTGAAACAAATCACTATTATTTTTCTGATGTATGAGACTTATATGATCCCCCTGGCCTCTCTTAGTCTAGACCATTAGAAATCAATGAAAGGCCATGAATGCAGAAGAATCTTGGAGAGAGTGGATGACTTCTGTACTGGTGAGTACTGGGCTAAATGTGAGCCTGAACTTGGAAGATAAAAAAGTTTTGACAGTTGGTGCAAATGGAAGCTAGACCAAATGTGACAACAAAAGTTCTTCTTTGGCAGAGAAGGTTCTCAACTGTGATTTAATTCTTCTGTAAGCCTTTAATTCCATTGTTGCAAGATCTCATTCATATCATTCTGTGCTCTGACTATTGATATGTGTAAACAATGAGCAGAGTTAACTTCTTTCAGACAGAAAATATTTTCCAGGCACTAATATTTTTCACATGGTACAAAGCCACTCCTTTCCCTGTTGGCAGAACTTCCGTTGATGTCATTGCCAAGAGGATCAGGTTGTATTCAATACAGCAAGACATCCTTGAGTTCTGATGAGCAGCAACAAGGAGTATTGCAAAATTAAGTATCACAGTGTAAAATAAATTCTGAATAATGCCAAGCAAACAACAATTCTGTATTCTGGCATCAGATTAGGAAAACTTTCTAAAGCTATTTGTAGTTGCTCTGGATGCTATCTTTTGTGTTCTGAAAATAAAAAGCAAGTTAATATACGTGTCAAAGCCATTTTATAATAAAATTAATATAGAATCTCTCTGAATTTTTCAAGCGTTCTCATGTTTTGTAGAATTTTTTTTCATTTGTTAAGTGATACAGTGTCTGATGGATATCTTAAGGAGCAAATTCTCCCTTAATGAGTCAATACAACACAGAGGAGCCATGAGGGACTTTGAGAACACAGCATGGAAAAGTCCTGCTTACAGATAACAGAATGACAATCTGTCGTGCAATTACTTTGCACTGAATATGGAAAAGGATTGCAAATCTGATTACTTGCTCTCTGAATTCCTTTTTTCCCTGGCAGTCTTTTAGCATGGATGGTGCTAAAAACCTGCTTTAGCAGTAGAGGTCTAGGTGATCATGTCTTGCTTGTGCTACCACTATGCAGCAGAGCACATGAGATTTTCTTTTCTGGGATCTCAGAACATTCTTGTGGTTTCACTTTTGGCCCCATATGAGTCTTGTTGTAGTGTGAACTGTTCTTTGATGCTACTGTAAACACACATTTTACATGTGTTCCCTTTTAAAGGATCCAGTGATTACTAATGTTTCCCTTTTATTCCTAGGATCCCAGTCTTTAACTTCATACCAGCATATGGTTGGTTCTACAAGGTGAAATTTGTTGCCAACTTAAATGAAAATCAATTAGCTTCCTGCCTGCTGTGGGAGCATTCTAAAATAAGAAGCAACACAAAATGACATTTTAAATGCTTAAAATATGAGACTTGAAATTTCCTATGTTTATTGACATTTTCATGGCTTGATCCTCATACTCCATATCCATGCAGCAGTTCTCCATCACTTGGGTCACAGCACCAATGTTTTATTTTCTGGATGCAAACTTTATGTAAGAATTAAAAATGGAATTGCTTTGTAACATAATTCTGACAATAGCACTGGGAGCAACATCTGGGTCTGTGCCCTGTGAGGTACACAAGTAGGAGCAGGGTTAGGTTTCTTTTTTGCCAGCAAGTGGTAAAGTAGCAGATTTCAGACACTATAGGCTTGTAAAGGTTCAGGCACTCCTTATTTTCTGGGAGGAAAAAAAATTCAGACAACTTTCTTTATTATAAGTTTCTGTATCACCTGCAAGTAAATTTTGAGTTATTTTACTGTTTAATCATTAATCCTTGCTTTAACTCTGGTTTTAACTCTGACACTTTTTTGTTGAAGCTAATGTATGTCACTTTTCAGAACAGATGTTTCCTCTATTCCCTTGCTGTCATGCTTGCACAGATCTTGTTTATTTCCAGCTGAGTTACAAGATTCTTATCTAGACTTGTTTCTTTTTCATAACATTATTCCTAAAATCCTCCACCAAAAAACTCCTTAAATTCACTTACGCTGTGTTTTTGAATTCATAAATCTTTGTTCATCTTTTTCTGCCTTCCCTATCAGTTTTACCAAGCTGCTGCTGCTGCTAAGCTGTTCTATTCCTTTGTTTCACCACCCTTTCAGTCCATTACTCCCACTGTTTTCCTACAGTCATCCTTGCAGTTTTTCCCACTACAATTCCTATGGATGAGAAAAAGGTAATATAGTTACTATTTTATTGGCTATGCAGGTGACTTTTGCAGGTATGTCCCTTCCTCAGCTGCAAAGTTGTCACTGTCTTATCCTCTGTTATCTGCTCAGTGTCTGTATTTACACAGGAAGGGATTTCAGTATAGACAACAGAATTTCAGTACTTGATAAGAAAATCTACAGACTATCTCAGTAAAAAGAGAAACAAAAATATTGTTGTGATCGGCAGTATCAGTAGAAGAAAGTCCAAGAATTTGCTCGAACATGTTGACTTTGGAAGTACAAAAACCCTTCAGATTTGGATCCAAGAAAAGATTGTTAGAAACTTTTATGTGCAGAAGTGGTTGAAGCCAAACTGGAAAGAAACCAAAAGGCAACTGAAAGGCAAAAACTGAAAGAATTGTTTGTAAACAGTGCATTCTGCATTCCCACTTTAGGAGGGAGGAGCGGAAACGAGAATGTAATTGGAAAGGCAGGAAAGGTCAAGGATATTTTTGTGAAGATGGAGTTAGAGGCACTTGGATATGCTCAAATTTGAGAATCAGCCAGAAGAGAACAGAAGGCTGCACAAGGGTAGAGGGATGAAGGTTAGCAGGTTGGAAACATTCGGAGTCAACAGAGTAGAGAGAGCAGTTGGATGAAAAATCTGTTTGGTGATGGAAACGATAATGAAGATGATGTTTGAAAGAGAAGACTTAGGAGATTGGATAGGATCTTGTAGTATTTTTAACTGAAGCCAGCAAGATCTCACATGGAAAGCTTGTATGGCAAAATAAATGAAGATCAAGGAGCTTTTTGTTGAGGGATGCAGTGCCGAGGAATATGGCACAGCCAAAGTATGGATGAAGTGTAAGAAATCTGTGTGTCTTTTGGGTATTATCAAGTAGTGTTAAAATGCCTTCTCAGATCAGAATAAAATATCTCAGGAGGCATGGGATGAGTGACAGAAATGTAGATTTTGTGGTAGGCTAGAGGAAATAAGTGATCTGTTATTTGATTCAAATGAAAAAATTAAGGAAAAAACACCTGTGGAGTTTTTTTCTTCTTTTTTTAAAAATTTCCTTGTTGGAGTAACTGTTGCCCCCTTCCAAGGCGGTCAACTGTGCTTTTAAAATCCTTAAACAGATTTTCCCTATAATTAGAAACTATCCTTCCAAAACTATTTTGGTGAAAAAGGTCTGCATTTTTCATTTCAAGTATTGAAAGAAAGTGTTTTTACTCTTTGGATTTCTGTTTGTCTTTCTTGCCCTCCCCCATATCCAGTCAATTCAGTACAATGCATTATACTCACTCCTAGAAAGCAGTTAAAAATAAGAGGAAAAAAAAGAAGACAAAACCAAGCAAGGACAAACTCTAGGTACACTATCACAGTTTAGTTTATTCATAAAAATAAGAATAATCTTGTTTTCAAACAGCTCTGTTTTTCTAGGCAAGAAACAGATTCCTTGTGCTTGAATTTTCCTCAAACTATCAATGTGAGATACTCAACTATTTCAGAGGCATATTGTAAACATAGCAAAGATGTTCTAGTCTTTGTGTTTTTTTTCCCAGAAAGCAGCATAACTGAGGACACAAATGCTGTCTCAGTCACATTTATCTAAGTTTTAAAATAAAGATCTTTAATGACAAGGGAACTCTTAGATTAGTGTGAACAACCAAACTGGTATTTAATGTAATGACCACATCAATTTAATTTCTTTTTTTCTTTGCTCTTGTCAGCACAGTTGTGGGTTTAAATAGTAATTTGGACTGTTTCTCTGACTTTCCCAGTAAAAATAAATCTGATGTCATTGCATGCTCCTTGGCAGGCCATGTGTCATTATTACAAACCACACAGAGATTTTTTTCTCATCCAGATTTTCTTTGCAGGGCCTTTGCTTATGACAGAGTTACAAAACGGTGCCATTGGTTATCCTTCAACAGCTTGACAAATGGTGTGAGAAAGAAGCAAGACCATGCGTTTGATCTGTATGAAAAGAAGGGTAACTGATTTATTTACTGATTTTGTTTTTCCAGCTATGGAGGGGAAAAAAAGCCCTGAGGTCAGTCAGTGATTTTTTGGCTGTAGGAGCATCCCAGGCATGGATGCTTTTATGCATTTTGAAAGCTGCATCCTACAGTTTTATTTATACGTATCCTGAGTTTGCTGTCATGCAAATTTACATACTTGGTCAGTTTTCCAATGTACATATTTGCCTACTATCATACATACTAGTTTGAATTTTGTATTTCAGTTTAGTACTGAGCAGCTCAGTTGTACGAGTTACCATTTATTATTTAATATTGCTCCTATTTACCGCATTAATAGTACGATACTTAAGTCCTCAGACATGGAGTTTTGTTCAGTCAGATACACTGGAAACATTTTCAGGATTTTTTGGGGGTCAGATGGTGATCAATATTTGGGGAGAAAAAAAGAAAGACAGTCATGTATGTCAATAATTAAACCATATTTTGAATAATTAAGGGCTAATAAATGATATTATTTTTATTTGAAAATTAATGATGAGCTTTAATTTTTCATACATTAACCAAATCCATAATTTTCTTCTATTTCAATAGACTATGTCAGAAATTGTATCATTGGAAAAGGAGCAGACTATAAGGGAACAATATCTGTTACCAAAAGTGGTATCCAGTGTCAGGCCTGGAATTCAATGATCCCCCATGAGCACAGGTAAGAGTTCAGGAGCAGAGACAATGGGAATAGTGCCCAGACAGCTTCCATAAAGTATAAGAATTTATGGGAAAACTAACCTTAGACAACAACATCTCTTAGGTATATTCTTGCCTTTCTCCAAGAGATGCCATTCTCCAGATCCCAGAAAATCCTTATCTTCTTGGACTTTCTCCAAAGAGGTCTCTCCTAATGCCAGCCTGTGTGTCTGTATCCCTTCCTTTCCTGCGTTGGGTTTTTTTTTAGATGTTTATATCCTTTTGATCTTTTAGCTACTGGCAGAAACAAAACATGTGCATTGTTTCAGCCCAGGGTCTGGAAGTGTATCACTGTTTTCTAATTGACTCCCAAGGAATGAGCAATTTGGAAAACCACATTATTAGGAAGCAGGAGATATTAGACCACCTATTTGCTTAGTATATAATATTGTTAGCATATTTTGCATAGTTACTGTCATTTCTCTATTATTTGTAGAATATGTTAAACTCTATGGAGCACTTAGGCCAGGCAACAAATCCATGGAAAAACTGAAGTGACTATTGAAATCCTTCCCATCAGATCACACAAGCAATAACTAAAGACTGAGGGAGCATGTACAGGACTTAACTTCTCAAATTAGGACCTGGTACAGTGAGAAACTGAGGCCAAACCTACACCTTGAGGGTAAATCTAGTTGAACTCTATTGGCTAAGGAAAAAGAGAAGAAAGTCTGAAGCTAGTAAGAGTAATGGTAAAAACAGATACATCTCCACCAAACGTTCCCAGAAACTAGTAAAAGGACTATGAAGAACTGGTCTACTCTTTAACCACTTCTCTTTCAATGTTTTTGTACTGGCTTTAGCCATGTAGATAATAAAACCTTAAGACACAAACCCAAAGTGTCCTCTCACCCTAAGCTTGCTATCCACATTGCTGCCTTTTGCTCAGGGCTCCCAGTGTCAGCAATTTGTTTAGGAGGAGCCAAACTGGAGATCTCTAGTGAGGAACTGGGCTGTGCACTGCTCAGTCCTGTTCTGACCAAATCAATCCAGTGTGCAAGAGGATATCTTGGAACAACATTAAAAGGCAAAGGATACTTGAGTTCTGTCCTCTTATGATGTGTTACAAAGCTGAGCCTCAGGCTTGGACTTACTGGACTTGACTCTTACAGTATAGACAGCAGTGTCTGCTTTTCTGTTTGGGACCAAACCTGTTCTTAACTGGGAGCATAACATAAGTGCCACCAGACCCCAAAGCAATGACTTATTGAGACTCAACACCTTGAAGTATATACCTTTGTCTTTCAGAAGTGAAAGAATTCTAATTCATTACAACCTAAGCAAAAATGAGCATTTATTCTACATAATATACATGTGACTTTATTTAATTAGAGAAAGGAAAGTGTCTGGATAGCACACATTATCACTAAATTGCTTTTTAATATATAACATACACAGTTTTATCACACACACAGTTTTATCCAGTACATTTGGACAGCCACTCTTCTACAATGAATTTTATGAGAATGACTCTTCTCCTGCCTTGTGCAATAAGTTTAATTTTTAAAAGGTCACCGGATAAATGAGATGGCTGCATGCTAATTTTGTTTTTCAACATCAGAAAATATGATTTCATCATCAGAGACATGAGGGAGATGGGAAGAAGCAGACAGTAGTGGTGTGTTTGGAACTTATTAGTACAAAAAAGACTTAGTTTTTCTCAACATCTGATTATCACAAAGTGCCATTGGAAAATAAATCCTTTTCTCATATTTAAGGGAGAAACATATTTTAATGATTTTAAAATTGTATTTCTAGAAAGAATTGAAATAACTTAAAACTTTAAACTTCTGCTTCAGTCTAGCAAGTCATATTTTTATTTATTTGTATTCCATTAGAACACTGAGACTCCCAGCAAAACCTGGCTTTCTATTATTGTCATCTACATACTAGTACAGATTTTAAGACTCTCAGAGAGTTTTAAATTGATAAATCCCATGTAAAATGGCTCAAAGAGAAATGGTCAAAGAGTAGACCAGTACTTAACAGGCTTTTGGATAATTTCCATGGCTTTTGTGTGGTTGAATCTGTTTTTACCATTACTCTTACTGGCTTCAGTTTTTGGCTTTTTTTTCTTTTTTTCCTTACGTAATGTAGATGAACTAAATCATCAATTTTAGGAGTGGCCCTGTCTTCCATTTCTGGGTAAGTCTTTATTGCAATTCATCTTTTCCTCTCTCAAGAATGTTGCTTCAGTACTTGTTGAAGCCATTTGTATATCTGACCCATCTTGTGTTCCCAGTGCTACTCATTTAGACTTTTTCTTTTTTTAATGTTCTTACAGCATATCTGATGTAATTTGAGATGCCTTTTCACTATATTTTCTAATGAGCAGAAAAGTAAATGAAATATTCTAATATGCACTGACATACAATTTTCACACATCTGCAGGTTGGAATGTCCCATCAGAAATGTTTTCCTGGGGCCCTTTAATTAAAAAAAAGTTTAGGATACTTACATTATAAGACTATAGAGGAAAAACAGAAGCAACAATTTTATAGGCAGCAGGAATGACATAAAAATTAATCTCTTCAAGAACCGAAAATAAAAAAAAACACTTTTATGTAATGCTTCCACATTGCACTGACTAGAACCACAATGTGATTAACAGAGGTATTTTTCACTTCAGTTAGTTCAAGTATTTCATTAATGGGAATAAAACTTGAATAAAATGTTACATGTCAAAATTTTTTCTTGTTTGTCTCAAAACACTCAAAATAAAATATTAGGTATTTTCAGAATAAAAGGTGCATTATTTGTGATATTTCCACCACAGCTTATCTATTGTTTCAAAAAAATTGAACAAATAGTATAAATCTCAAAAATGAAATAAATTAATTAAGTTCAGTTACAAGTTTTATGTGATCTCCTATGTAGTTAGCCCAGTATTTCAATTAACAAAAAAACCTTCATGGACAGATCTCTGAATCTAAGGTGTTTTGTAACTACAGACATTTAGCTGCTGTTTAATGTAACAGGCAGCGAAATGCCACTGGATTTGTCTGCAATATGCAGCCTGAATGTGGTCATGAGCTGTTGAAGTGGCATTGAACAGACCAGCTCTGGGGTTGGGTTCCTTACTATGGGGTTAGCTGTTCCTTATTTTGTGGGGGAAATAAGCTAACATTATTTTTATGTGTAGATATTTATATGTCTCTATATGTTGGTGTGCATGTGATGATTTCTCTAGAGTTAAGCACATACTTTTACTGATACCTGAGAAGACGGCACCTTGACCCTGGACATTTTAAGTCATCTGGAGTGCTGTTAAATGTCTGAACATATACAATGCAATTATGAGGGGGTCTGTAAGTAGCAGACCCTAAGGTGGCAATAGTGGGGCTTCTGGCAGAACATGAAGCAACACAGCTAAAATGGCATCTGGGGAAATTTCTTGTGCTGAAATGCAAAGCAGTCCATGGTTTCAGGCACTGAAAGCCTCTCAGCGAGGTGTAGTACACACTCGGTCGCACTCACATGCTCCTGATGATCAGTTCTTGCTGCTGCCTGGCAAAGGATGCAGAGAGGTTTCTCTGCTTGTGGGTTTCACATGGTAGCTGCACTCTGAGCCCAGATGGACCTGTTGTATGTGCCAACACGCACAGGAAAGACAGACCTCACATGGCTACAGATCCAATGAACCCCTATGCACCCAGAGCTCCTGTGGGAGAATACAGTGCAAGCTGGCAGGGAGTGTGTGACTGCCTCTGGCTCTGCCATAGATAGTTGGTTCTGGACAGCTGAGGGATGGGAGTAAAACTCTCTAGAGCACGCTATGGGCTAGACAAATTGTCCCAGATTTAGGCCATTTAGGTTGAGTAATCCCAACTGAAGATGTGTATTTGTGTACGGACAGATATTTGGGCGTGTGCATTTGCTTAGGCAGGGTGGAGGGAGAAGGAAGCAGAAATGTGATTGTTTCTAACTATTTGTAAAAGTAGTATGATTAACCCCAAAGTTTGCATGCTCTTATACTGTAATGATTGTCATTTTAAAACTAGCTTTTTGCCTTCGAGCTATCGGGGAAAAGACCTGAGGGAAAACTACTGTCGAAACCCTCGAGGGGAAGAGGGAGGCCCTTGGTGTTTCACCACCAGTCCAGAGACACGCCATGAAGTCTGTGACATCCCCCTCTGCTCAGAAGGTAACCCAGCACAGCTTCTGCAGGAAGCTGCCTTTGCTCTGCTGACAGCAGCAGCACAGAACTTCCAGTAATCACTTGCTCATGGCCTTTAAAGAAAGAGTAGTTGATTTCTCAGCGAGAGTAACTCATACAGCAAGAAAAGAAGTTGTTAGAGGAAGAGGAGATCTTGTTATGTTCCAGTGCTCTGGAAGGTTTCAGGCTCAGCAGCTTTTTTCAGGTTACGGAGGAGCTTGAACAATGAAGTTGTGCTGATCACACAAATGTGACCCTTTGTTTTGTCTTGTCTAGCCTATACTGAATCCATTAACAATTTCAGTATTACTATGTGATAAAATCATCTAGTGCCATTCCATAGTAAAATCAGCCTTTCATTTTCTTTTTGATGAAAATATAGATATTGGATTACAAGACGAAAGCTTAAGATAAGCATGAATTTTGTGTTTTGAATAAATACTGTAAATAAGTATAACCCTTTACAAATCCAACCCCATTTGACTTTCAAGTCACAGAGTTTGAAAGACGCTTTATATGTACCATTGCATTTTTTGATTTTTAAGTTCTGTTAACCTCCAAACTAAGATCTTGTATCTTGCTAATCAGCCAATTCAGTTCCAGTCAACCAACCTATTTAAATCTTCAAGATAGGATGCCTTTAATTTTCCTGCTAATGTGTCACATGCAATAGTTATGCTGCCGTTAGGAAAGGAAGAAGATAGGGAGGGAGGGAGGGAGGCAGGGAGGAAGGCAAGGAGGGAGAGAGGAAAAGAAGGAGGAAGAGAATCATTTAAAAAGAGCTTGAGAATTTGTTAAAACACCTCATTTAAAGATAAATTTATGTGAGTTTCAAATGGGCTAAGACCTGGAGCTCATTTCAGGATGAGGACTTCGGTAGCTGAAGTTTAGTGATATTTGTAATTCCATAAAATAATATTTTCTAAATGATCCTTCCGTACAATTACTCTAATTAGAGAGTATTGGAGAAGTTTGTCTACAGTTAATTATGGTGAATTTATTTTATATTTTCAGAGCTCTCGTTCTAAATTTTTTTCAACAATGCTTTCAAATTCCTTTGGTAACTTTTGCCTACTCTCCCTCCACGCACCCTACCTACTATCCTAAACCCAGACTGAAAATGTATCTTAGCTTAAGCTGCCAAAAATCATTGTTAGCAAAAAAATACAGTATCATTTGTAGCTGAAAGTGCTGAGTATTAAAACAGACATATTGCACTGCACTAAAATTGGGATTTAGCCATTATTCTGCACTTCAACTTGTCCTGTAGTTATACTGACTTAGTGATTTAAAATAATAAATGGTGCTTAATTAGATTATACCACCTTTAAAAAATACTTCTTCCTTAGCTATATGTATCTCTCTTACTAACCATAAGTAAGATTAGTAAAAATCTGATAGGAACATGAATGCCTCTACTAGCTCATCCCTACCTGCTTCAAAACTGTAAGTGTCCTATAAAGTGATATACAATTTAAGCATCTGGATTATCTCTAACAGATACGATCATATTCCAAAGGGCATTACACATACCAACGCAACAGAAAGATACAATTTTTTAATACCTCTTTAGGTTGGTTTCAATATATAAGAGCAGGGACATGTTGGGGTTTTTCGTTGGGGTTTTTTTGTGGTATAAGTTATCAGTGTAATAAATGACTAGTGTCTATTTTTTTTTTCCTAGTTGAATGCATGACCTGCAATGGAGAGAGTTATAGAGGGCCAATGGATCATACCGAGACGGGCAAGGAGTGTCAGCGCTGGGATCTTCAGAGACCACACAAGCACAAATTTCGTCCAGAGAGGTAACCTCTCCTCCTCCCCAAGCAAGACCATGTGGTCATAATTTGAAAATTACACACATTCTGGAACCAGTTGAGCAAAACTATCATTAGGTCAACTGAAATTTATGGAGTTCACCAGTTTTAGGTGCTTGGGTTCCTGGCCCATGGTGTAGGCTGGCTACTGCCACGATGGAGGTGCAGGACAGGGAATAGAGGCTGTTTTGTGCAGTTCTGATTACATCCCATGCCTGATTAGTGTAGTGATGTGCGCCTAATACTTTCATTGACCAAAACTTTCTCTGTAGCTTCATTGACAGTAAGTGAATAACCTCGGAATATTTCTCTATATATAGATATGCAGCTGCAGTCAGCTTAAATACCTTAATCATATAGTAAATAATGATTTAAAATCATAAATTTTTGTTAGTTTTCTTAACACAGTTAATGAATATAAACTTCCAATATTGTCAAGTAACAATATTCTCCTTTTTGCAATATTGAATAGCTTTAAAGCTGTAGGTGATCTTCCATTATAGTCACATTTAAATATCCAATTTGTTTCACCAAAATGTTTGCCCATACATCTGTTTTTTCACCCTGGGAAAGGATTTAATCATTCTGTTTAGCACTTTATGGACATGGATTTCTTTCTTAGACTTTTTTGTTTCTGTTCTTTTTTTTTGATTTAGGCACAGATTCACAGTGCCAAAAGTTGAGTCAGAAACAGCAAGGCAAATTTCATCCCTGTTAGGGTTTGTCCTAGAGGGCCAAATTCACCCAACTACAAAGGGTCATCCATAATACACACTTCTGAAAGTATTGTGGGAGGGAGGGGGTGTGCAGGGGTTAGGCCACACAGGAGGGGGTCTCTGTTCATCTCAAACCAGACTACAGTTTCATTTTAGTTTTATTCTGGATTTTGGCTTAACTCCATTTATATATTGTTTTGAATAAACTTAAACTGCCAGATGAAGAATGCAAGAATCAACAAAACCAGAATGATTAAGACCTTCCACTGAAGTTATCTTTTTATGTGTTAAAGTGTTTCACTAAATAAAGCATTATTTTTATTCTAAGAAATATGGGTACTGGTAGATTTTAGAAAGCCTGATTATTCAGCAAAATATTGAGGATCTGCAGTTTTGGAGTTTATGTGGTATAGTCTTTTTTTTCCTTGGCTTGGATGATCTACTTAATGAATAATAGCAGGCTATCCCATTGTTCTGCCACAATAAATATTTTGTGTTAGCAGAGTGGGACGGAAGATAATCTGTTTCTGAGTCTTGCCATGCACTTACTGTGCATTCTAGAATAAGGCACAGAAACAGTTTTGTTCCTTGGGAGTGAAACATTTATAGAACTCCTGGGTACAAAGAATAATAATTTTGCTGTCAGGAGGAAATGTCTTTTTTTCCATTAATTTCTGATTGTTTGCAAAATAACTTTTCAGACTAACCACAATCTTACGAACAATCATCTTCCTCTTTGAAATAATTCCTTCAGAGAACATCTTCTTGAGAGTTTTCAGACAGTAATAAAGTGGGATTTTTTTTTAAAAAAAGCAACCCATCCAGATTGAACTGAACTGTATTGGCTTTCAGAATAGTAATGTAGTCCAGTGGATTTCTGATACACTGATGTTAATTAACTCTGTTACTACTAAAGGTAGTAACTATAATACTTTGTTTATACAAGATTTTAAAAATGTTATGGGGTTTGGTTTACCGGTCTGGTTTTTTGGTTTTTTTTTCCCATAGTCATGTAAGCTGAAAATAAGAGGTCTGGGACAAATGACCTATTAAAACACAGCAGTCTCTAGAGACACTTACAGTATACCATCCAGGCGTAATGTAAATAACTTTGAAACCAGGAAGGACTATCTGGATAGAATTAAACCTATTTGCATTTATGGCTTCCTCAGTTGCAATGACAAAGAAAAGGAATAAAGATGGTAATCTTTTCAAATTCTCTAGTCTACCTGCTGCTGGACAGTGCTTTTGGCTTAGGGTAAATACAACTCACTTTTCCTTTTTGTCACTTCAGTGATTTGTTCCGAATTTAGTCCCCTCAGAGGTCAGTTACTGAAGATGTTTACTGTCTGCTTAGATGTGATTGAAGCTAGCAGAAGGAATCCCCTCAAACAGCTCCTGCATGGCTCATTTTTAGCTATTTGTGGATGCAGACATATTCTGAAACGCCACTTCTCTTGTGTACTCCTCACGGGCACAGTTATGCCTCAAGATGGAAGGAAGACCACTGAGGATAATGTGTTGGGCATAGAGCAGCATGTGGGGGGAAATTTTTTCACCTTTTCTGCTCAAACTCAAATATCCTGTGAAAATATTTATTACATGGAGGAAAGTAGGGTTGAAGTGTAGCATAGGAGGTGAATAACTGCAGATATCCTTTTATTAGTCCCCTGGTTTATGTCTTTTGTATGAAAATTTACTTTATAGAAAATCAAGTTTCCAGTCCTACATGACTTTTAAAACAAAACAAAGGGGAAAAGAAATCTTGGTGAAGAGTTTTAGATATTAGGTTTCATTTTAGTTCCAGGAGAGCTGGAGATCAGCATCTGCCTTTTTAAAAAGAGTAAATGTTATCTCTTTGGCTGATACTCTCCTTTCTTTTTTCTAGAAACTGAGGTAAAGTCTTGATTTTGACACCAGATATGTATCTTGATGCTTCATTTCATTTTTGGCAGTGAAGTGCAGCTACTGATGTTTCAAGGGGGGGAAAAAGGAAATATGTAGAGTTCTGAAAGATCTCTGAAACCTCAGGCTCTTTCTTGGGTCTAAGAAAGGGGTCTGTGCCCAAAAGTACTGGGGAAGGAGGAGTGTGCACAACAAAAGGTCTCAGGGAATTCTGCACAGCGTCACTGTTGAATTGTGTGGAACAGTTTGAAGCCCTGTCATTTATCTTATTGCTATTATTTGTTTCTTAAAGGTGCTAGTTGGCCTTTTTTATAGGAATTGTTGCTTGCTGGGTATGAAGGAAGGAAGAAGCCTCTGTGAATATTGGGGGAAGAACCATTGACTGGGAAGGCTGGTTTTGCTCTAGAAAAGGACAAACAGATCTAGTAGGTGAAAAGATGACTCACTGGCACTACTTCATCCCCCAAAGACACTCAGAGCTTGATCCTAGAAGAACATGTCTCCCTAGGTTTTAGTTAGTAAATAACACATTTTTGACATACTGTGAGAACATGCCATGTAACATTAGGAAGGATGGAGCATTCAGTGCCAAGACAGACATTCATAGTCTAGAACATGGCTTCTTTACATCCCCAGCTGTTTTGAATGCTTTTTGTGAGCTATGGCTGCAGATACTTTTTCCATTCCTGGAGTCACCATGGTTCTTGGGTGGTGACATGCACTTTCCACGCTATTTGACATGGAACATGTTCCACCAGCATCAAAGCTCATCACTGCACTTACTGGGTGGCCAAAACCATCTTGTTTTCTGCTGTATTATTAGCCCATTAACTATTTCCTTGGGGAATCTTTGGACACAACTTGTTCCTTTACAGTTTGTCTTATACCTAGCAGAAAACAGGGTACTGCTGCTAGATCTAAAATTATCACATTATTGACTGCCATTGAATTCTCAGTTTGGTGAGGTTTCTCCTTGGTGGTTTTGTTGTCATTTTGGTGGAGTTTTTTTTGAATTCTACTTAAATCTTATCCTTGTCCCTTGTATAGTTGAAGGAACCTGACTTCTCCTAAGAAATGGGAGATCAAGGTGCAAATGAGCCAAAATTAGCATGATCAATTCACAGAAAAAGCACCCTAGCAAAAGCAGACACTTGTAAATCATATTTTCCTCTGCTTGTGTGAAGCACATCTGCTTGCAGTTGTAAATGGATTCAGGTTCCCAGGTAGTTAACTTTATTGTTCTCTTACATACTTTTCATGTTTCCCTCAGGGGCAAATCTACTTTTTGTTTCTTTTGCAAACATATTTCAATAAAACTGGAAAGCCAAGACAATTTGTATTCACTAGTAAAAAAAAAACCCCGATGCATTTATCTCCTTCAAGTTTACAGATGTTAGTAACATGTACTTATACAAAAACCCCCTACTTATCTTGGATATCTGTCTGATCATCAATGATGGTTGCAGGAATGTGGAAACATTTAAATAGCACAATAGTATCTAGTCTTAATGAGATAAAGTGAAGCGGAAGTTATTTCCTTATTTTTCTCCTTCTTTCCCCCAATGCTCGAAATGAGAGCATGACCAAAAATGAGCTCCATTACAAATCATTAGTATCTATCATTAGTTAGAATAGCTACTCAAAATAGCTTCCAGTTTGAACCGAGGGCTGTTGCACTGGAGAACCTGCTTTCTTAATGAGCCTGGCATGGCAGGCTGTATTTAGATAATCCACATTTAATTGGTCTATTTCAAAAAAATGAGTGGCTTAAGTGTCTGGTCATCAGTTGACAGACACAAGAGCAAGAGTTTAGCAATTAGTGGAGTTACCCTATCCGGTACCCTGTGCATTAGCACAGCAGGGAGTCCCCTCAGTGGAGGTCTGATTCTGCTGCATATTTGGAAAGTGTTGATATGTTATTAACTTTCTAACAGCATTAAGAGTATTCACATCCATCCTACAGGATCAGACCCCAGGTTAATAGGAACCGGTTCTTGTTTGCCTCTGCTGAAATCTGTCCTTTAAGTACCTTGTAAAAGGCAGTACCTTGTGCAGTGTTGCCAGGAAGATTTCCCTGACACGTTTCTCATTGTGGTTTACAGATATCCTGACAAGGGCTTTGATGATAATTACTGCCGCAATCCCGATGGCAAGCTGAGACCATGGTGCTACACTCTTGACCCTAACACCCCCTGGGAGTTCTGTGCAATTAAAACGTGTGGTGAGTTCAAGCAAAATTTATTACTTCCTTTTCCTTTCCAAAATCTGGACACAGATATTTCGAGCAGTGTAGGACCACCCCTAGTTCATTCATTGCCCTTCACTAGCTTTTAAAACATAGCTTTCAAAGAGGGTTTCCTTTAAACACTTTATATTTAATCTGGACAGGAAAGAAGAGTTGTGTGTTACTTAACACTGGAATATGTGTATGTCTTACATACTGTAAATTGCATTAAAATGTAGGAAAATCAAGAACTAAAAAAGCGAGGCAACAAAAATCATGAAGATCTCATGTACAGTGTTAGTTTGGCCATGCTGGACATTTGCATTGTCATTTGAGAGTATCAAATATCATTTGGTGCATACACACCCCATCCCTACTCTGTGTCCTCTGCCAACACCTCTTCACTGCTTTGCAGTTCTAGGCCTTGGGTCCTGCACATTATTCACTCTTGTGCTGAAGACAGAATTATTAATTTCCTCATGGGTCTCTCTGTGTTATTCAGCACTCCATAACAAAGCACTCCACAGGCAATTAATTTCTTTTCATCCATCAGCTACAAGATGGTGGCATTTGTTAACCACACTTTAGAGAACAGGAATTGAATCAAAGTGACATTAAGGTGTACAGTATTGGATGCTCACTTTGAGGTGCTTTAGTTTAGCATTTTAGACTTCCTGCAGCATGTTCTGTCTTCAAAGCCCAGATCATCTTAACTTTGGTGATAGCTCTGACAGATCTATTTTAACGATAATTAGATGTCTTAAATGAAAAGTAAAGGGACAATGAGGAAGATAAAACACTTGGACATTCCTTGAAAATTTGTGTAAAGCAATTTTTCTAGACTTTCATGGTAATACTGGGGCTAGGGCAGATGGTAGAATCAGTTTTGTTGAGACATGCTTAAAATATTGGGATGGGTGGCAGGGAAGAGGTAATAGCTCTGACATGAAACTTTGTGAGCAGTTGCTGCCTAAAGGGGGATTCTCCACCTTCACTTAGAATCATTACCAAAGCAATTATGCCATGCATTTTCAGAATAATTCAGGATTTTCTCTCCTTGGATGTTCATAACTTAGGCCAGTCTAATGTCTTGGAGATCCAGTCCGGTCTAATCAAGTTGCCCATTTTTGAAATCCAAGGGTTGAGTAAGAATATTCTGTACCTCCTGATGCAGAGTAATTGAACTTACTCTATCTTATGTCATTGTAATTCCAGTATAACGTAGTTAAACTATCAAAATTATTCCACTGTAAAAAAGGCAAAGTTATTTTGATACTTTGGGCAATGTCTAATCAGGTTGTCCAGAGACAGAAGAAATTTACCAGGATGGCTGCCTGTTTTGGGTCGGGCGTCCATTAAGTCACGGCCATGCTGAAAGTCTTACCTGTGAACTATAGTACTAACTCATGTCATTGTATCGTGACTTACTGATAGTCTTTGGTAAAGAGGAAAGCTCAGTCCTTCCACTTTGTAAACACAGACTGGCTTAGCTATGCAGCTGAATCATCTTTCAATTTTTTAGTTACTCCATTAAGCAAGGAGCTGTTGCTTTGGATTTTTGGCCTGTGTTGGTTTGGGTTTTGTTTTGGTTTGTGGTTTGTTTTTTTTTAAACTAAACTAAACTGTGCTTCCTACTCTTCTCAAATTATTAGATAACATATGAATCATGTGTAGTATTCTAGAACTGTTCTTTTCCTCTGCTAAATATGTTATTATTATGAAAAAAGTATTCCTAAGTTACAGCTGACTGTTTCACAAATGCAGCTTTTATAAAACTTTATCCTTTGGCATTTCCTGAGCTGATGTGTCAGTGTTATGAGGATTCACATCTGGCTTTGTTGGTCACGTAAGCTTACGCCCCATGCAACTTTCAGTATCTACAGTCTGGCCTCAGCTTTATATAATAGTTGGGTGGGAGATCTCCTGCAAACTACTGGATTATCAACTTTGTCTACCAAATCATAGTAGAGTCCTGAAGAAAAGGTAAAGATTAAAATGAAATAAAAAACTCGCCAGAACACAGTGTAATGATTTTCATATTGTGATGAAAGCCTTTTGTCTCATTTCTAGGCAAAAGTTCACTGAATGAACTAGAAATTTCTTCCTTCAGTTAGAAAATATATTAAAATCTGTGGAAATTTCACATGTAAAACTGTATTTTCACTGCAGAAAACTGTAGCTCTTTTGAAATTAATAAGGCAATCTATATGAAAAAAATACAGAAGTGGTGGTCTTGAAAGCTTAATCCAGCAGATATTTTCAAAGGGTGTTTCTCACAGGCATATGACATTGCCCTCTATGTAAGATGCAGCGCTGCTCGATGCTCTCCTTTATAACCCAGTGAGGGAGTTTATTGCTGATGCTACTGTTAAATCACCATCTTGATGGCCAGAATACTAACAGAAAATATCAAAACCCTGTTTTCAGTTTTCTGTCTTTCTTAAGGCTCATAAAAAAACTGTTTTCCCACCTCCTAGCAGGGAGCCCAAAACACTTGGCTATTCTGGGTTTCAGTGGCTGCTCTGTGTTTCTGAAGCTGGGGCTGTTTGCAATCTCAAAACACTAAAAAGAGAACATCATGAGTTATAGGCCTTTATAGCTTTGTGGTTTGGATTCTCACACAGGTTTTTAATTCCTATGCTGAGGACTGTTTATTTAATTTACAAGAAATACTAATTAGGAAAAAAGCTTTGCAAATCCAAGTCCTTGGAGCATATACAAAAATGTAGGTGTCCTCTCTTTGGGGAGTGACCACAAGGCAGCATGCTGCCTGTGGCTTTTGCTACATGTTGTGAGTGCTAGTATGCTCTATAGCCAAAATGCTGACAACAGCTCATATACAAAATTTTCAGCAAAAAAGTTGGTGGAAGGAAGCATTTAGAAAATAAATATGGTTTTAAGACTGAAGAGAGAGAGGGCATTGTAATTTTACTTCCAAGCACAGAATGCAGCATAAAACACTGTGGCTTACAGCCAGGGCTGTGAGAAAGAGATGACAGGAGCAATTAGGAATTAGAGATGGCTCAAGCTGCAAAAACTGGATTTGGATTAAGACTTTGGGGACACCAGGACTGGTTTGAAGTTGCTCACATATGTGTCTGTGGTTTTGGCTTGAGACAACTTTTAGTTAGAAGAGAGGATAAAAGGACAACTAACAGCAATGAAGAAGTGTAGGATGAAATGAAGAAATGGAAGCAGTGCCAGCAAACATGAAAAAGGAAAATTACTGTTATTTTGGCATGAGTGAGGACATTGACTACAGGGAAGACAGGAGCAGGGAACTAATATTGCTTTAAAAAAACCCCAAACGGGTAGCGGCTCCTCTATGGATGAGCTATAGGGCAATCAGAGAGGTGCTGAGGCCCATAAAGGAAGCTACTTATATCAGTCATTTGAGAACTGCACAGCTTTTCAGAATTATTGTGTTAAGAACAGTGTTTCATCGATGCCTATGTGATATCCTACCAACCCAGATGCCTTTAACATGGATTTAGCCTTTGCCACCAGTAACCACTGACAGTAGCCAGGAGTGACCAGATTTTGAAAAGCCTTGAGAAAATTCAATAAAGGCCTCAGTTTGATGGGAAAGAGCAAGTAATGAAACACCAAAATTCAGAATCTAGATCTAAAATGAACTGTTGTAGTGTGCCTACAGCCTTTGGGAAGACAAAACCCCACCAATATTAAATTACTTGTTCTTTAGAAACAGAGATTTCAGCTGCCCGTTTGAATGCACAGATCTGATTAAAGAGTTATTTGTTGAATCATTGTATGTAAACAAATAAAAGTAACACTCATTTAAGCTTAATATTTGCAAAAGATAAAGGTGTTTATAGAAAGGGGGTAGTGAAAAGAGATATTTAGTAGTTGAGAAAGTATTACCTTCCATCTTGCTTCACAAGGAGACAAAAAATAGGTCCTGTGTTCACTGTTTATGCAAAAGCTTAATCCACATTTCCTCAAAAAGGATCCTTCTCAAATCTTTTTCATCATTTCTATGATAGTTTTGAAAGTGAGATTTAAGAACTTTGAACCTGAGGAAATCAATTTTTTTTTAAATTGATTTAAAATAAAAATTGTTTGAATTTAAAGTCTTCTTGTAGCCATTGGAAGAGCCTGGCAAGGTCTCTCTGTTCTCAAGGACAAATTAACTGTATGTGTGAAAGTTTTAGGTGACAATGAGTTCTTCAGTACTGTGATTCTTGAGCCTGGCTATAATTCATTTCTTCACTTTCTCATATGTTTTTACTGAAAAAAAGGAAAATGCTAGAAATCAGTGGGGTTTTGTCTTCCATTCATGTACTGTGTCATAGTGCATTGAAGAAAATGTGGAAAGGAAGAAACTGCCACTAAACTACTGCCCAGAACTGTGAATGCCATTGCTCAAGGAAGGGATGCCTGAAGGCAGTGTAACTGAGCATGAGCAGCTTCAAAATGTCACTCGGCTTTCTTACTGATATTTGCAGAATTGTATGGATCACGTTTAGAATCAACTTTTTAAATATTTTTTACAAATCAGGGTACATTTTCCTTCTGTTGACTGACACTGCAGAAAAGATATTTCATTAATATAAGCAAGAACAGGTATTTTCCTCATGATGTAGTTCAGGACTCTTTCTTTCCCAACTGTGTCTTTTTCCAAAAATACATAGGTTGTGTTGTCATGAAAGAACATGAATTCTCCAGCAAAACCTCTAACTTCTTTTAAGTCAGTAGGAGTCTCACCATTGACCTAAAATTTGTGCAGGATTTTCTTCTGGGTCATTTGGATTAGAGTCAGAAATAGTATCTAGCTGGTTACTTCAGCTGTCGAATGACTCAAGGCTCCTGCTGATTCCCTCATGCTGGCGTTGCTGTGAGAACCAGGACTGGGAAGACTATCTGTGGCTTTACACATAAGACTCTGGATAATGTTTCATCTTTTTACTTAAGCATCTATGAATGTATGAGCCGGCCCTTATTAATATAGTTATGTATTTTGAAGTATCAGAGTAGGGAGGGTTTTATGGAAGAAAAAGAATATCTTTGCATTATTGCCCTTTGGTTGGGGACTTTAGAGTGAACATGTGAACATTAGTAGTATTTCTACTAATGGGAAATCCCCTCATGTATCTGTCTGAATTACATGTTTAATCTTGGTCATCTAGAATTTAAAAAAGAAAACAAAAACCCACAAAGTTCAAAAGTAGCAAAATGCTGCTAACAATTACCAAATTCTTTTCTTCATAATGAACTTTCCTACAGGAGTAAGTAGTGACACTTTATCAATAAATTATAAATAGTGGTCTTTCATAAGATGGTATTTTGTGCGATCTTTCTTTAACAGTACTTTTAATCTCAGTTCAGAACTGTAAAAGTTGAACTGAAGCAAAAAACCCTGGGAAACTCCACTATGAAATATTAGTTTAAAAAGTAAGGATTATGCGTTGACTTTAAATTAATCTAATTAAATTCATAGTGTCTTTCTCATTGGAACAAACCCTTAGATTTGCAGATCTTAAGTTATATTTTAGAGGAATTACTGGGATAAGGATGGGAATTCAGATTTTTATCTTGATCTTGATTTTGCCTTGTAAGAGAACTGGTGAGTGTGTTCTTAGGGCTCTCTCACCAATGCTCTGCACATCTGATGTTCATGCTCAGAGTTATTAAATTTAGTTAATTTGGTATGTGGGCAATGAAAAATTAGCCTCAACAACAAGACCAATACTGAGTGGAGATGACTCTGTAAGTTGTAGGCTTGGACAGCCTGAGCACTTCTCAGTTTGTCAAGTGCTGTATAGTCTGCAGTGTCTGGTGAGGCAAGCACTGCTTCTCAAGCTCTTGCCTGTTCCTGTGCACATCCAGCCCAACTTTCATTAACAGGAACAGGGAGACTGTTCCCATCATGCCTGTTTGTGGAATCACCAGCTGAATGAAGGATTTCTCAAGGATTGGTAAGTTTTGAGGCTTCTGTGAGACTCAAAAGCCAGAATAGGAATTGGTTCTGAGGGCACAAGCCCTCAGAATTTCAGAATTAAGTTCCAGAAATATTTTGGAACCTCATTTTTCATGTTTTAAAATGAGATATTTGTAGTATATGCAGGTGGTACAGCAAGGAGATTTTGGGGAGGGTTCTGTGGACTTTTTGGAACAATGGAATTGCTTTATCAACTAAAATGAGAATATTTTAGCAATCCTTCTCATTACTAGAATTCTTATTGAGAGCTGCCACAAAGTAGTAGCAGATAATCACATTGTACATTTTGAAATAATTTCTCTCTTAGTCATTATAGTGCAAATCTTTGCAAAAGTGGCTTGGCTGTGCAAGTATTCATGACAATGTGAAAGTTGAGTATTTCTGGTGCCTTTATGTTGTATGTTTTGACATGGCCAAATTGTAAAATCTGATCTACAGATAGAGGTCATGGTCCAGACATGCAGTGTAAAGTTCAACAATGAGCTGTGTATCTGCAGACGTAAAAAGAAGGAATGCACTTCAAAATTACTATGGCCTTGCTTAAATCAATTAATGAATTACTTATTTCATTTCAGGCATGTGATTTTAAAAAAACTCAATCCCACATAATGATGTATAAACACGATACTGATTATTTCTTCTTTAGCATGACTGAGTCCAGAGTAGGTGCACTGTAGAGTTCATTACAGTTGAAGTAGTAACTTATTGTGTATAGATAAGGTCTTTGCGACAGCCTGTATTAGGTTGACTTTTTTGTGCATTATTAGTATTATTTAAAAAGACTTTTTTGCTAGAGTTATGTAGTTGTAATTTATTAATTTACTTAGGAAACGTTATGAAGCCAGGGTTTCTGCTGAAATTTATTATCTTAGTAAACTCTTCTCCCCGCCCCCTCAAGTTTTTCCCCAAATCTTTTTCATTTTTGTGAAAGCCATGCAAGTATTTTTAAAAAAGACTAATATGTATTTGAATGTGGCACAGCGATGTTCATTCTAATCAGCTTAGAAGCTATTTTAGAATATAACTCCATTTGTTTTCATACATTATTTATGATTGAAAACTGGAATATTGCAAATATTTATTACTATCAGTTGTACAAATTAATATTTTTGTAGTCTAATTATTTAAAAAGTGATGTATAAAGACTAAACATATAGTTACTGGCTGCAAGCCTGTTTGATGAATCCCCTAGAAAGAGTGAATTTGTCAGCCTGCAGAAACCTCCTTGTGATACTTTCAGTGCCATATCCTTTTGACTTTGGAATGAGTTTGGAACTCAAAATCCCATTGAAACAGGACAACATTTGGCTTGGGAAGGAGGGACAGGAAATGAATTTGACCATGAAACACTGATTTAAAAACATCAACCAGATGAAGAGAAAAAGGGATGCATGGATAAATGTATAATTCAACTGCAAAACTTGATGTTATCATCTGACAGGGAAATGATCTTTAACGTCAAAGATCAGTTAGCAAATCAGCCAAAACCATCTGTTATGACATTTGGTTTCCTTAAGATCCATATTTTCTCCAAGTTCATGGAACTGGCTCAAGTTACCAGGAGTGAACTACATTATGAGTAACACACAAATACTGCTCTACTCACTGGACCATTTGAAGAAAACTAACTAAGGAACTTTAATAACATATTTACTGCTGACAACTAATACTTTTAATATAATTCATAAAATTAGTCTTGTGAACAATAGCAATTACCAACAGATACACAGTTACTTTAAAAATATTGTATTGGGAACTTCTGAGGATATTGCAGAAGTGTTGCCCTTACTGTAGTGTATTTAGTTTTGTACTACTTTATCTATATCTGATGCAATATCTGTGCCATTAATTTGCAATTACGAAAATTGCATAAGAAATAAAAAGAACCTTTCAAGTTATGTGAATGAGTCATTTAAAAAAATACTGGTTTTCTGAGTTTAGTTCAAGACAACCCACACCAGGGTGACTGCAGAGTATATCAACATCTGTAAGAGATCTTGAGTCTGATGAATTTGTTAGTCTTTAAAACATTTTTCTCTCTGTAGAGAATACTAATATTTGATTTCAAAAGCTGGGCCTTTTTTCTCCTCTTTTAACCATATGAAGCAGAAAAAAAAACCTTCTAGGAGAATTTAGCACATTAATTTATAATGGATAATATAAAGGATTTATATTCATTTTTTATTATTTTTTTTTTATTTACATCTTTTTTTCCTGTGACCTGATATTCTGGGAATACTTTAGAGGAACCCAATTGTATTTTAATCCTACAAATATGTGTTACCACACCACAGTGCGCATGTGGGTAGTCACTCAGGTTTTTGAAGCTGATGGAATGATATTTGCTGAACTGGAAAAAGTAACCAGGAATATCTTCTGATCTCCAGTGATACAACATAGGCCAGGTGTCTCACACAAGAAAATATTGCAGATTCTTTGCATGCAAGTGGATAAACTAGCATAAAGTCCAGCACTTACTTTGATTTTGTGTATATTGTAAATGTAAAGAGGAAAAAATTACTCTGTAATCACATTGGCAATTCCTCCAAAGAACTGCAATTACCATGATTTGAACATCATGTAATCCATTACTCCATCCATAATGTGGAGCTCAAACCTGACATCCTGAGCCATTCTTAAGAGAATGAAACAACACTTCTTGTCTGGGTCTACAGACGAAAGTGTGGTGAACAGCACAGAGGCGGCAGCTGAGACGACAATGTGCGTTCGGGGACAGGGTGAGGGTTACCGTGGCACCGTCAGCACCATATGGAGTGGGACCCAGTGCCAGAGGTGGGACTCCCAGTTTCCTCACCAGCACAACATCACTCCCGAGAACTTCAAATGCAAGTGAGTAAAGATGTGTGGGTGTTATTACTGCAGTGGGAAAAGAGCTGAGTTTTGAAATGTTTACAAGTCATGCCACTCGAGTAGACCATAGGGCCCCTGTCCCTGCTCTGTGTCCTGCATCCGCTCTACCTGCTGAGGCTCAAAACCTTTTGAGCTTGGGAAAATCATTCCTTCAGATCTCAAAGCAGTAGTTCTAGATGAACTTGTGTGAAACCCTAGGGATTTTTATGAACTTTTCTTTCAAGAATATATTCACCAGTTTGATTGTGAAGTGTCAGGATGTATTCCAGACTGGGACCTGAATCCCATCAGTGCTGATATATTACCACAGGTTTTTTTTTATGGAACTAAAAACTTCTTCACAGTTTGATTGTTGACTTTAATTCAATATGTCCTAATTATTACATAAATGTAATCTTCTTGGCAATAATTAACATTTAGAATATTTGAAAACTCTTCTTTTAGTTTTCATATTTTAAATCCTTTTTCTGCTCATTACTAAATTTAGTTGCATCAATTGGACTGCTTTTACACTGGTCATTGAACCTTTCTGTATGGTTCATGAACTCCCAAGATGTGAATAATCTACTAATTTTAGGCAGTTAGTAATGTTTTTTCAGTCCTTTTTTAAGTAAGCATAGAGGAAACCTCATTGACCAGAATGAAGCCACAGCCCAGTTTGTACTAAATATCTTTATTGATGGGTAAATATCAGTAAGAATTACTGATATTTAGTATTAGGCCCATTCTTTCCACAGTCTGTTATCAGTAAGCGCTGCAGATGGAAAAAATACAGTGAAATATGGAGATGCACAGAACATGGCAACAACTGTCAGGAGATGGGGAAATAAAACTTACATTTAAGAGGTTTGACTATTTCACACAATCTGCAAAAGACATTTAAAGATATTCCCTTGTGACTAACTTTTACTTTAAAGGTAACAGCTGTATAGAATTTCAACATACACTTTTTTTATTTTCCATGACTCAGTTTCCTAAATGAGTCAGTGATAGTCTACAGCACTCTGTTTCTCCAAACTCAGCAGAGCCATTCAAAGTAGGGAGTTTTAAGCACTTTGGTAATGTTTGTATTTAAAAGCACTTGTAATGTATTGCAGGTGTATCCAATGTCGGTTGCATGCAAATTTTGATGGAGGATCCTGAATGAAAATATTGTTAATCTTCAAATGAAATCGTATATCCCATCAAAACACGTCTGCTGAAAATGAATTTCCATAAACATATTCTTATTACAGTTAATTTTTTTTCTGGACACTCTGTTCTTACTGGCTCCTTATCTCCTTGCACTTGACACTGATCAGTAACACGGAGACCTGAAGGAGCCTGTATTTTTGTTAATTCATAACAAAAAACAATGGACCACATTGGTGGGTTTAGGTTATCCCTGCTGTGAGCTAACATATTTATTTTTATAGGGATTTGAGGGAGAACTACTGCCGAAATCCAGATGGATCTGAATCACCCTGGTGTTTTACCACTGACCCAAACATCCGTATTGGTTATTGCTCCCAGATTCCCAAGTGCGATGTATCAAATGAACAAGGTAACAGAGGAAAGGGTGATAATACGATTTTAAGTGAATGCTATACTGTTCCAAACAGCAAGTGGACAGGCTTGAAAACTGAAGAGTTGTATCTGTATTATACCTATGTAGTTCTGCTTTGGTTTTATTTACATGTTTGGGATTCATTGTGGTGTAAATGAGATTCATTTCTCAGTTTAATTTTTGATTTCAGCAGGGAAAGCTGCAGCAAAGATTTGATTGGATCTGATTTTTAGAGGTGAATCTATGTATCTACTCTACTGTCTTTACATTTCTTAGTTTGAAGGGTGTTTTTCCACAGCTGAGATGATTTCCTTAGTCCACAGTTTATTTATAATTGCATATGAGGTTACCAAAAGCGATTTTTTTTCCTTTATTTTTTCTTGCATGTAACTCCTTGTCTAGAAGGGGCTGATCCTCTGAGTTCTTACTTGACTCTGCCTGTGAGGTTCATTCTGAGTCTTCATGGAAATATTTTTCCCATGAGGTCTTGCTATTACTGTAAGGAGTAGTGTTGCATCCTGAATGGATGTCAATCATAGCATAAACTGAGGCTAAGACCTCAGACTTATAACCATACATCAGGCTGAATTAACAGCTCCATCTTTTAAGTTTTAGCCAATTTTTCATTTCAAAGATTTGAAAAAGTTGCAGTTGCAAGACTTATCTCAAAGAAGGGATTAAACTTTTATACTCATTCTGTGTTTCTTGTAAAGTATCAATTATCAAAAAGTAAAAATTCTGATGAATATGAAATTAAGTGCTTTATGCAAAATGTCTTTATAGTACTGAACATTTTAAACAATCCTCTTGAAAAGTCCCAAAAAGGCTTGTGATAAAAGCTT
Organism: Corvus hawaiiensis; assembly: GCF_020740725.1. NCBI lineage: Eukaryota > Metazoa > Chordata > Aves > Passeriformes > Corvidae > Corvus > Corvus hawaiiensis. The sequence goes on along the minus strand of NC_063216.1, from coordinate 69,951,959 downwards.
ATGAATTAAATATGACTTCTGCTGGAGTGAACAGGCAAGTTTTTGAATTACATTAAAATTAAAGTCATGCTGAATTTTTGATTTTGCTGAAGTAATACTTAAGTCTAGAATTATATACTGTTGCCGATATCTGGAAGATACACAAAGATAAACCGAGTGCCTGTTTTCCATGGAAGGAGGAATAGGGGACCCTTTTTGTTGGATTCGAATAAACTATCTTCTGACAACTTTTAGAATATTCTCTGTGACCCATCTAAATTAATATTAAACCAACTATTTATCAAAGAAATTTTCCCATTTCAGCTAAATAAGACAAAAATTAAAATGCTACTGTGTTGAGAATGAAGGTCTCAAACAGAAGATTACGTGTGTAAATCTGGAAACAATTTTCTGTTTTTCTTCTGATTTGATTTATACAGTTGTCTGATTAATAGTGTACAGCATTTACTAAATAGAACACTTGTCTTTAATAATTTGGATTACTGATGGAAAGGAAGAATTTTCTTCTCGATGTTGCACAACCACCCTCCACTTTTTTGTCTCAACATTCTTTTTTCCAGATTGTTATCGTGGCAATGGCAAGAGTTACATGGGGAATCTATCCAAGACAAGATTTGGGCTAACTTGTTCCACATGGGACAAAAATATTGAAGACTTACGTAGGTGTGTACATATTAAAAAGAAAGAGATGGTTCAGTGAGTCCTGAATAAATACTGCCTCCAGATGGCAACTCTTTTTCATCTCCGTGGATTCTAAAGTATCCCTTTATGCCCTGGAGTTTTTAATATCTTTGTTTTCCTATTCTTTATTTTTATATTTTTCTCTTTTTCTTCATGTTTAAATATATTGCACGACATGACTTTGTTCGGGCTAACCACTAATTGCTGGCTTTGGGATGTTTATCAGTGTTCAGTTTACTGGCCTATTTTACCCCATCCTTGTCCTTGAAAGTTTGGTGCAATGAGAGGATAGTAGGAATGAGACAGGAAATGGTTATCAACCTCATCTCATTGCTCATGCTGCTTCAAGGAGGTGGTTGGACTTGAAGTCACCTAACGTCCCTTGCAGCCTGAAATTGACTCTTGAGTCTACAGTCTAGTGACACTGACATCAAATGCCATTAAAAAGACCTGCAATTTCTGTTGTTTATCATTACTTTGGCTTCGTATTCAAGTAGCAGAAATGGCAGGCTACTTTAATTTATTTGTTGAAGTAAAATGAATTAACAGGACTATATATAAAATAAGGGATTCATAAAAAGTTTTGCTATGTATGAGATATCACACACATTAGTGACTGTGATGGAAATGGTTTCCCCTTCATTTTCCTTTAGTTTATGAAGCTGATGCAAATATGTCAGTATTAGCTTTGGTACTTGTTGTTGAGTCACAGTGCTGAACATTTAAGCCATTGTCCTCTGGAAGGACTGTGTAAGTCAGGAAATCAGCCTTTGGGGAAGCTGTATTGCAAAAGGCAGACTTCAGTGGTCCTGTCTGGAATCTTCACCTGGACTATATGTGTTTCTTCCCACAGATGATGAGAGAGAGGATACATATTTCAGTGTGCTGCCTGTGTGAGGGAAAGAGAAGTTTAAGCTCCTGCTTTCTGAGAAGCCTGATAATTCTTAGTTTGGTGTGAATGAGACAATATAAACCTACTGGATACTTGATGCAATTGCATTCATCTAATAGAGCACAGATCAGCTTTTCTTTTCTTACTCCCACACATTTTCCATCTAGGAACTTCTTTGGGGAGTTTTCTGTCTCACTGCAACAGTTTCCCTGGTTATGGGTGTGCTAGAGGCAGCATGTGTAGTTGGTTATGGACTAAAGAAGCGGTACAGCTGTAACTAAGGAAGCCCATATTCTTGTATCTGACAAGCCAAAAATAAACATCTTCCTCTGCTTCAGAGTTTGACCTCAAAATTTCATGTCTGAAGTGCTTCATGTAGGTTTGCAACTTAGGTGACGTATCACTGCAGTTTGTCTGAGTCATTCATCTTTCTCCTTGCCTGCTGATCATCCTTGCTAACTTTCTTAGTTTGCCTTTCTTTTGCCTTTGATTTAGCTTTGTAGATTCAATGCTCCCTTATACTGTTAACCTGCAGGAGAGGTGACCTGTGCTCCCTAGAGAGGCCTGGAGATGTGCTGAGGGCATCACAGACACTCTTCTAATCAGTATAACGATCCCTCTCGAGGGTATCTAGAGATTTTAGCTTGAGTGGGAGATATAGAAGCCTTCCATCTGTCCAGTGGACACAGTGCTTAAAATACCAACCAGAGGAAAGTTGGACCCAGATCCAGCAAATATTTGGGTCTCATCTTCTCTTTGATTTTAACCAGCCCTAAACCCTGACCTGTAGGCTTCTCAATCAGCTAATAATACAATGTAGAGCAAAGCAACATTTAACCTTTGAAAATTTGGGCTATAGTATAAAGCTTTTCAACACTTTGAATTTTTTTTCCCCTGTAGGCATATACAAATATTCAGAGAACCAGATGTTAGTAAACTGAAGAAAAACTATTGCCGCAATCCAGATGATGATTTTCATGGTCCCTGGTGTTACACAGATGATCCTCTTGTTCCCTGGGATTACTGCCCTATTTCTCGATGTGAGTACTTGGTACGCCTCAGGCATTGTCAGCTGTGCAGTCCCAGGGAAGCCACAGTGTCACAAGCATATGCACACCTTACTACTGTCATTTGTGGCAGCAGAAAATGTTTGATTCTATCAAGAATCAATTGTGTGTGACTGAGAAGGAGCAGACAGAAGCTGCTTGTGCAATATATGAACAAGGGGTTCTTTTCCTTGACCAGCTTGGAGATTTCAAGACTTATTTATGCAGCAGGAGCACAAAAGGGCTATTACAGATGGTCAAACATTTTCCAGCAGATCTAGCTATTGAATGAGGGCTGGACGGAGACAAAGAATGGTCTGGCAGTCAGATTGCTGGCTGTGGCCTCAAGAAACCCAGGCAGAGTTATCTTCTGGGCTACAAGCTTCAGAGTCTCTTTGTGTGATCTGTCTTTGTAATGTTAGGATAACTCACTATATATATGCTGAAGTATATATGTGTTATAAAGATTAGATTCTGCTTTGGATGTTTATGGGATGATTTAACTCCTGGCAAGAATTAGGAAAATCATGCCTCCAAAATTGAATGTTTAAATCTAAATAGCTTAAATAAACAGAATTAAGAATCCTAGGGAATTCAGTAATAAACTGATGACAAGTAGAAAAAGATAGTTTTATGCTGAAAAATGTGCAATTCACATTTATGTTCAAAATCTTTCTCTTCAGTTCTTATTTCTAAGTTACTTTGCTGTATGTCTTCGGAGAACACTTAAATGGCAAATCAGGCTTTTGAATGCATGTCTGTGATCTCTAGAGGTTAAGGATAATGTTACACTCATTCCTAGAGGCAATCTGCTGCATTTCCTCATAGTCTGAACTCCAGAATCTCTAAGAAGGGGTATTTGAAGTCTCAGGTGATATTTTGGCATCTATGTGAAGAGTAAACAAACTGTGCAAAAAGTTATTTGTGTCAATATAAATGAAGAATAACAGCTGAAGAAATATACTTTTTATTCATTTATTCTGAGTTCATTATTTGGATCTGTGAATTCCTAAGGATATATTCTCAGCAAACATTTGGGGGGTATACAGAATTGGTGAGTAGTACATTTCTGCAGTCAAGCACCAGAGAGGGAATATGCCTGTTTTACAATTGTAACTCATATGGACTAGTATTAAGGTACTTTATATATATCTATATCTATATATCTCTATATATGTATATACCTATAGTGTGTGTGTGTATATATATATATATGTATATATATATGTATTTGTATAATGATGGAAATTTGGTTGGATGAGACTATTTAAATTTCCTTGTGCAAATTTTCAGCAGCTACGCCTGTACCTCTAGCTCATAATGCTGGGTCACTCTGTACATGTCACTGAAGGCAAAAAATTTTGAACCAAGTTTAAACGAACTTGTAACAGGTTTTTTTTTTACTTTGACTAGATGGAAGAACTGAACCAGATTTTGGGGAACATGTTTTGATAAGAATAAGTTTTTGCTGATAGGAACTTAAAATTATTTTTGAATTTTTTTAAGGAATTGAGAATTTCTTTCAGTCTTATTTGGATTTAATCACATGACTTCTAAAGTTCCTGAAAGCTTATAGGAAAGTCATAACTTCATTTTTCAGCATTTGCTTGTTTGAATGAATCATGTAAATTGAACATGATAGGCAGCCTGATATCTTCAGGATTCAGCCAAGAAGAAAAATGCTCAACATTCCTGTTACAAAATCTTTATTTCTTATTTCATTCTATTGGAATAAAATTCTGCCTTCTTTTTAATCCTTATTAAATACTGCTCTTACAGCATATCGAAGAAATCATTTAAGTTTAAAACTTTTTGAACCATTAAAATTAACAATATGCCATTTGTTGTTGAATTTTACTCTATTCAATTTTTAAATGTATTTTAATTTTGTATTATGGCTATCTTATGTGTCTATCTAGGTGAAGGTGATACAACTCCTACTGCAATCAGTTTGGATGGTAAGTAAGTTTGTATATGAACTGTGCAGTGCATGACTATCCTCTAAGTCTAGACATTTCTTTCCAATTGGGAAACAAGATAAAGGTCAGTTAAAGTTGTAAAAAACCCACCATACAGACTGAGCAAAATTAATTTTACAAGACAAAAATGGGGAATAGTTTTATTATACTCCTTTATCTATTCTCACTGTCATGTCTTGCCAGTGGTGGGATTTGGTAATGAGTTTCAGTGTTTGCTTTTTAACTATGTAAATCTCAAGAAAACTATTTAAATATATGTATTTTATATTCCTTATGGATATTTAAATAGACCTACTCAGCTTCACTGAAGTAGTTTTGATGGCCTAGAAATATATTGCATTAGCATAAGAAAGTTAATCCATAATAAATACTGACGTTCTTGTGGTCCTTATGTGCAACTGTGCAGGTTTCCTACCACTGTTTTTAGTAAAATGTGATCTCTGGACCTGCTTTCAGATACTGCCATTCCTTGTGCCTCAACAAAACATTTGAGAGTTGTAAATGGAATCCCAACACAAACTAACGAAGGATGGGTGGTTAGTTTGACATACAGGTAAATATCACTTTGATTAGAAGGGCAATACAGCTACTAGGATATTCGTTGTAGAACTGTAGAAAGTGTTGACCATAATAAGAATACTTCTACATTGCAGTTAAATTCTGTAAGAGCAGAGAATCAGCATTCCTCTAATGTCAGGTGATGCCATAGTATTCACTCTGCTAGTGAAATACTTTATATGTTCATTATCATCAACTTATACACACGAACCTGCAAAGCACTCATAGTGTTCTGCTCTTGCAATTAGCTACTGCAGACCTTTTCATAACATTGGCTTAGCATTCAGCATTAAACTGTTTATTTTAGAGACTGTTAGAAAAAAATCGAATTTCAGATCAATATTTTCACTTTGACGGCAGAGCATTTAGTTCTGAAGTGCAGGATTCAGGATTTGTACCTGTGTCAAATTGAGCTTTCTCCTCATGTCATTGCATGAAATTAAAATTTATTTGGTATTTAAAAAAAAAAAAACAAACAAAAAAAACATAAGTAGGAGCTATAAGGAAATCCTTTTCATTCTGTGAAACAAGACCCCGACACGTACAGCTTGTGTATAACACATGTATTACATTATGGCAAATCTTTGCTGCTGTGGAAAAGCCAGAAAACAGAATGGCTGTTTCCTATGTTCTTTACTCTGGTTCATAACTCATCAGCTGGAAGTGTGAATCATTAATTTATAACAGGATATATATCATCCATTGGCGCTGGATCTTCTATCATGAAAAAAAAAAACTATAAAAAACCAGCTTCTTTTGTCTGCTGGGCCAGACTAAAGTAAAGCTCAATTCTATTGGCTCATGATTCATCATCTCTTTTAAAACTATGTTGTAAAAGAGGTATTAAATGAAAAAAGGGAGGAAAGGAAAAGATAAAAAATTTATTTTCTACATCACTTCATTGCTATAGAAATTCTGGGGTGGTCCTTCCCATCCTTGGTAATCTTTGCATCTTATGAGATCCATCAGATCTAAACCTTTCTGGGAGTGCATCAGATGGCTCAGAAAGAAATTTCTAGAGGAAGATCACTATATTACTAGACTAAGTAACCAGTTAAGTGGGCTAAATCACTACCTGGTAAAGTTAATCTTTGCACTGTTTTAAAAATAGCCTTGATATTTGATGAACTTTTAGGCAGGTAAGGTGAATTACATCTGGGTGCCTAAAATTTAAATAGCTGTTGTTAGGGTATTTGAATTTTATGCTATGCAATAAAATTCCATGAAACAGATGAGTTCTTAAATGATTGCAGATCCTTTTATGAATAAGGGATTCCTGGAAAACTCCAGCAGCAAAATATATCTTCAAGTATTACATGTGGGCATAAAAATGTAGTTTTATTTTGTGTTGTTACCAAGGAAGCAAATAGAATATTGTCTGAAACAAAATTTTAATGAATGCTGAACTTTCTGCAAGAAAACCTAACTGTACAGTTCAAAATGGAATTGCTCTGTCTGAATGGTGAAGGCCCAGTGAAACTTAGAAACTATTTGTATTTGGTAACCAAAATCAACCTCTAAATTTTAAATTGATCAATGAAATTTTCTTATAAATCCAACCCAGATTCTGTAACCAAGTATATTTAAGTGCATTTAAATGGATTTCATCTGTTTCATGGAACCAGCTCTAAATTTGCCCCACACTTAAATTTGGAATTAACATTTTTATGTGTACTAATGAATCTCCTAACTCAGATAATGAAATTGTGTATAATAAGATAATAAGTGGTACAAACACAACATGGAAGAACATAGTTATACTCCTGATTGCAATATTTTTATAATAAAACATTCTAGAACCTACATTTTAGAAAGACTCCAGCCTTTTGGACCAGATATTTTTCTCATTAACCAAAACAAGATTAAAAAAACTAAAAAGGCAAAGCTCTGTGTTATCCTGCTGTCTTTGAACTCCATATATAGTCTGGTATCTATCTAGTAGTTCTTTGCAAAGCTTTGAACATTTGTGTGATTTGAATTTATAAATTGTGAGATTTTAAGCTTTTCCCAAATTGCTGACAATTCTGATTCACTTTCCGAAGAGCTACAGAAAATAAATGTGATTTTGGAGGCACAAAGAAGGAAACTAATTAATCTACATTCCACAGTATTTCTTTTTTTTAAAGAACTGTCATGCTTAATTGCTTTAATTTTACTTGATATATTATGCTTCAGGTTTTCTATAATCACATGTTGAATGTCATACACTGCAGATTGTTTCCAACTGAAGTACGTGGGGACGCAAATCTCATAGGGCTTGTAATCAAATAGGAACTCTCCACCTTGAGGTCAATGCTTTGAATAATACTTACATGAATAATGACCAAATGTTGTTTACATCTGGTGGCAGTTTGGGGACTTGCTTGAAAGTTTCAGTCCAGTTCCTGTTACAAAGAATTGACCTTTTTTTTTTTTAATTTTAAATTAGGTGTCTTATTACAAATTCAGCTTTGAAACCACTAAATGAACAGAGTAACTGAATTTGTCTTTCTTTCTGATTTTTGCACATTGGAGTAAAGCTCTCCAAAGTCATGTTACTCTAAGTGTTGAAACTGTAGAGCAAAGGGACAGAGACAAGTTTCCTCATGTTGTCAGTCTGCTACTTTTCACCAGCCAGCATGTGTGGGGAGCAAAGCACTCTTTAAAATTTTGACTGTGTAGAAACTAATACTACATTTTTTCGAGGGTTTTTTTTAAACCTTTTTTTCTTTTCTTTTCCCCCCCTAGGAATAAGCATATCTGTGGTGGTACTTTGATAAAGGAAGAGTGGGTTCTTACAGCAAGACAGTGTTTCCCTTCTCGGTACAGTAGTCTGTAGCTTTGCAATATTAAAATCCATCTATTTTCAGGAACTTATCAGCACAACGCTTCTTCAACTTGAACGCAGCAGTTTTCCCTCCTGTTTGGCTTTAACACTGCTTTTTTGATATAAAAGGCCTGTGGGACCTTGGTATTTTCTGTTATTGTTGCTGTAAATCTAGATAGCCCTGGCTATTTTACATGGAAGCATAAATAGATTTTCCAAGTGTCATGGTTAGACAATTGCCTTTTTATGAGAATAATCTCATGCTTCTGCTTAACTGGACAAAATAAAATAGACAACTTGGGTAAATCTAAAAAAGTTCAGAGGTTCATACTGTCCAAGGATTTTAATATTTGGATACTATTATGAAACAAAAATTAGATTTTAGTAACAGTTAAAATTATGTAATGGCTTCAGGCCAAAACCTTACATCCAAGCATGTTGATTTTGGAATAGCAGTTGGCAGCATGAAGCCATTTCTGCTGAAGAGCATTAGTTAAGATCTTCCAGAATAATCATATTAAGCAGAGTTTTTTTAGTTATTTTATTATATAGTCAGCAAAATCATAACCAACTTTCCCTCATTTAGGTACAAAGATTTGAAAGACTACAAAGCCTGGCTTGGAGTCCATAACATCAAAGGAAAGGGAGAGGAGAAGCGTAGACAAGTGCGGAATATCTCCCAGTTGGTATATGGCCCTGCAGGGTCAGATTTGGTCTTACTGAAACTTAGCAGGTTAGTAGCTGCTATTGTGAATTCTGGGATTTTCATCTGATGGGTGGGATTCTTCCTAAGAGATTTGCAGGTTCATTGCTCTACTGTCTCCAATACTACAGATGCTGTCTCCATGGAGTAAATTTCCAACTGAAAGAAATTTTGCTTGGTATATGCAGAAGTGCAGGTCCATCTACATTACTCAGAAAACAGATGTTACTCCTGAAAAATCATGCCTACGCTTTTTTTCCTGATAACCATGTTTAGGTTTGTTGGGAGATTTAAAGAAAACCCACAAAGTACTCACATGGACTAGTATATGGTTTTAATTTATAGAATAAGCAGCAGATTGTAGCTGAGATCCTTGTGTATATACAAGCTTTCAAACTTTCTCCACATTAACAAACCTATATATTCAAATGAAATGCCATCACTACTTACTTTTAAGATTAAAACACAAGTTAAATAGCATAAAAGTGGTGACAGCATTTCAAGAATTTTTTTGACAGTTAGGAGCTGTAGTACAAAAAATAGGTAGAAGAATCCATCATATTCTTCAAAGACAAAATGAATGGAAAAGTATTGGCACAGTTTTTAATTGCTGTGGTCTATAATAGGCAATGTAATTTTTAAAATGCATTTTAGAAGGTTAAGCAAAATCCTTTTTTTTTTTTTTTGTTTTTCCTCTTTTCAGACCTGCTATATTGACAAATTTTGTAGAAATAATCCGATTGCCCATTTCTGGATGTACCATTCCAGAGAAGACCAGCTGCAGTGTTTATGGATGGGGATACACTGGATGTAAGAAACTATTTTTAAAAACTAAATGAATACGTTGACAACTTACTTCCTCTTGTCATTATAGGTGAGGCTGCTGGTATTGCCTGATGCCACAGTTGTCCAACACTTCTTGTTATAAAATAGAATTGGGGTTTTTTTTCTAATTTTGTAGATCTCTGAGCCTGTTATCCAAGTTAATCTAATATGAAATATTTTCCACTGGTGTCTCCTTTTTTTGTTATTTTTTCAGTGACAGGAAAAATGATTCAACATTTCAAGGAATGAATGAATTAGAGAAAAATACTGATCTACATGTTAAAAAAAAAAAAATAGAAGAATTGCTCTGCAGAGTTTTCACAGGGTTTTTTGACAAACTCTTTTTCATCTACTTGAGCAGTCTCTTTCTGTAACCCAAAGCAGGCCTCTGTGGAAACACTAATACAGAAACATATAATTAAAGAGTTTATTAACATGCACAATAACTGAACTAGGGATGCACAGACAACCCTAAGTCTGGCATTTCCTAACTTTTGAGAACTTGACTTTGCAACCTTACTAATGTTTACTAAACACAGTTTTGTGTGAAGAAAATACAAATATGTGGGAGAACAGACATTTATTTAGTCTGGTAAATGCTATATCTGGCTAATTATGTGTTGATAAAAAGTTAATAGCTGCCAGTTGACAATAATTACTCCAATATTTACTGTGCTCAAATGTTGTTTTGCCACAGACCCTGAGTAAGCAGCAGCAATATACTCACACTGTCCTGGAAGCAGAGCAGAAACTAGGCTGGAATTCTGAGGCTGTCTTCCTTGTAGCCACTACTCTGCCATTTCTTTGTGGGTGGCAATTAATCTGTACCAGCCCTCTCCCAAATGACTGCCTTTGATGTTCCCAGCATGCCCATATTAGCCATCCTCTGGGGGCATCGGCTGTCTGGGGGACAGGGACATCGGGCTGGAGCACAGTACAGCATCACAGGAAAGCTTAGCTTAGGAGAACTGATAAGGAATTTGCAATGCTGTGGAGTTATGTAATACAGTAAATACATAACATCTGTCATCCAAGGACTTTGTGCTAATATTTTATGCACTACTTATTATAATCCTCACAGAATCTCGGTCAGGGAAGGAAGAAGTGTTACATCCACTTTTTTCAAGAAAACAGGATAATAACTCAGTGGAGGGCAAGCTTGGCATTTTCTTTTGATGGCTGTGCAGAGAATGGGCAGGTCCAGACCCTTTATTTATCTTTGCAGCTTGTACAGGCTTGTCTTTCAACATGTAGAACAAGAGTAAGCTCCACAGGGCTCCTGCATCCTGACCTTCACACTGATGAATGGAGATTGCACAAGGCCGTGGCTCTGCCCTTGCAGGCACAAAGTCATTCAGGGTAGCTGAGCCAGCACAGAATAAGAAAAACTCCACTCTATTACAGTCTTTTTCAAGTCACATGTCCTTCCCTAGGCCATGGCAGACACTGTTACACATTAACTCATCTTTAAGGCAGGGAGAAGAATCCTCCATCCACTGATGGAGTGATAACATTTTCAGGCTCTTTTTCTGATTTCTTTGATGTCTGGGCAAGCTGCTGGTGAGCTGTAGAGTAAGCCCAGTTACCCAACCCTTTATTCTAATACTAAAAACTTGTCCAGATATTCTCAGAGAACTGAATAGACATGAAAACCAAACAAATGTCTGGCAAATCCCATTTGCAGAAAATATAAGAAATCCAAAATACAAAAGCATGATAATAGTGGGGATAGACAAAAATGTGAATATTGGAGAGAAAGTACAATAACTGAAATTACATGAATAAATTTATCTAGACTGTATCTTGAAACACTTTTTTCCCCCCTAAAATAGAATAATTTTTTTGTTCTCTTTTCAATTGTAGTAGTTAACTATGATGGCCTTCTCCGAGTAGCAAACCTGTTTATTTTGGGAAATGAGAAGTGCAACCAATATTTCAAAGGGAAGATCACTGTGAATGAGTCTGAAATCTGTGCTGTGGCTGAAACCATAGGTGCTGGGCCTTGTGAGGTAAATATCGCATTTCCTAATACATTTTTAGGATCCTAGCTATTTCTTTCCCAAAAAATAAATTACTGGAGGTTTTTTATAATTATTCTCACTGCACTAAACTTTTGCATTGGAAAATGATTTGTGCTGCAAGTGTTCTATTTTATGTCAGAGTACAGAAATTGCTTCAATTTCACTGTGCTACCACATATTGGAAGATTTATGTGAATCTTAAATATACTCATACAACTAAAACACTTCACTAGACTGAGACAAATTTGTATTCTGTATAATAAGGACTAAGGTGAGCTCTGTGGCAGCAATAGTTGTGTGTTTTGATTGAGTAGAAAGCAAAAGCTGGAGCAAATTCACCTTCGTATTTAGATGAGGTATTGCATGCAAAGTACATAACAGTCAGTACTCAACAGAGTTGATAAAGTTAGGAAGGAAGGAGAAAGATCCAAAAATATACTGAGGTTTGTATCAGTCAGAAGGCTGGAGCTTTTTGGTCTCTGTAGTCTAGCCTGAGAAACATATTGGGGAGGACAGGAGAACTACTTCACTGATCATATGGTTTGATACAGTTGTTTTGCTTAGCACTAGTTTTGATGATGGAGAAAAGACATCTGAGGCGAAAAACTGTAAATAATTTATTACAGGAAGATATAATCTTTTTTTTTCGGTGGAAAATCTGACTGAGGATATCTAGAAGGAGGGAAGTCATGAACATTATTAAGTATTTATTACCTGGAATAGAATTGTTGATTTCCTAATACCAATATTAACCATGTAGTGAAATTTCCCTACCCAAGAGTACTACCAAACCATGGGGAAGAGAGGTCATCTTCATAAAGCTGAGGCTTCTTCCATTTGTTATTAATATTCCATGGGATCATTTTTTGTTGCAAAGTATTTTCTTCAAAAAAAAAAACTTAATTGTAAATGAGGTCTTAGACTTGTCAAGGCTTATAAATGAAACATCTGCGTGTAAATCTGCTGGGGATTCTGCACTTTGTTTTTCCCTGCAAGAAGAAATGGACTGAATTAATATTAGCAATCAGTCTTAATCACTGAGCAGTTTCCTGCTCCCTAAGTTCTCCTTTGAAGCTACTTTCCTCAGCAGAGAACAGGCAGAAGAACAAAATCAGATTGGCAGGTGAAACTCCACTCCTGAAAGTGTTTTATGAGCCTCTCTGATGGTGCTGACATAGTTCATTGTTCATGTGGGAACTAGTCTGCCGTCAGTCAGAAAAAATCCCAAACCAAATAAAGGTCAAGCATTGTTGTTTCTCTGGTGATCCAGAGAGAATGCAATGCTAATTGTGAGCTTTCATTTTTTGAAACAATGACTCACTATCTGATATGAGCATTTGCTGTCTAGTTTTGCAGTGGGTTTGCTGGGTCCAGTCTACCTTTAGCCTGGGTAGAAACTGCAGTACCTATGTCCAAGTCCCAGATCTGTGTGATAGTATCTAATTCTGATCTCAGTGGGTCATACTCCAAATTTTCATAGAATGCATGAACTGGTGTATGGGAGTCTGATTCATTCAGAATTAAAAAAAAAAAAAAGTTTTAACAACTTATGTCTCAATGCCTAAAAAATATTACCCTTTATTATGTTTGTTATTCTCCCCTGCCTATTAGTACATCTAGATTCTCATCCTAGGGCCTTGCAAGATGATTGACTGAAAGAAAAATACTAACCTGACTTTTTCAGTAGTCTTTGATGCAAAGCCTGTGATCATAACAAAGATATTTATCAGTCAACTCACATTCTGCTCATCTGGTTTATATTTACATAAACAAATATTAGACTTGCAGGTAGCTTAAAGAGGTGAATAAAATCTGGTAGTCTGAAGTCACTAGAATCACATGTAAAGATGGACCACAGAGCTTAATTTGCATGAAAAGGAACAAAATATCAGAGGCCAACTTTGTCATTGGTTCTCATAAGCTCTGATTATGAAAAAGATATTGGAAATTGGTGTATGTCCTGTGTCAAGAAAAACACTATTGCCTGTGTGCACCCTGTCATCACCAAAAGAAACCATTCAGTAGTAGACAGGTGGGAGCTGTGTCTTGAAGCATTTTGAGAAGTGACATTCATTGTGTTCATTTTTCCTAGCGAGATTATGGTGGTCCCTTGGTTTGTGAACAAAACAGGCTGAAGATAGTAATTGGTGTCATTGTTCCTGGCCGTGGATGTGCCATTCAAAATCGTCCTGGGATTTTTGTTCGAGTCTCATATTATTCCCGGTGGATACACAAGATTATGATGACCTACAGAAAACCCTGAAAAACTCAACAACTTCCACTGAAAGATTTTGGACAGCATGTAACTAATGTGTAATGTAAAGATCAACAATTTTTTAAGTACTTGATAGTCAAGTTTGTTGAGCTTCTTTTAATATTTATGGGTGTTTTTGGTGTTTTTGTCTATCAGTGTTGTTTTATAAATGTTGGAGTGACTTACAATATATGCAAGTATGATGACATATCTCCTGAAGATACTTGAATGGATAAACAATTTTGCAAAGACATTATTACTGGATGATAAATGGTTTTGTAGAAATAGATCGTATGACCTCTTTTATGCTGCTCTTCAGACTATATTAGAAGGAGAAACAAATTATAGTTCTACTTAACACATCTTATTCTTTCTATGAGCCATATATTTCTCTTCATATATGACAAAAGCCCTACTGAGAGATATATGCATCTGTCAAGGACAGCATTTATGATCATATTTCTCTTTCCCCCTTATAAGAGGTCAAACATTTCAGTATTTTATTAAAAAATAATATCTTTAGTAAGTAACCTTTTCATTTTTGATGGACTTTGACAAGCCTGCCATAAGCAGAGTTCTCATAGAAGTCACTACCACTCTCTTTTACACAGTGCTTACAGACTAGTTCTGCACTTGGTTCCTTCACTGTATATGTGGTCCTGTAATAGATATCTCAAACCCCATTTGGGTTAGCAAAATATTGATCATTTTGGCCCAGAAATAACTGTGGATTTACAATGCTAAAGATAGTTTGAAAAAGTAATCCTGATTAGCTACTGGAAGACTTTAGGCATTAAAAGAAATTTAAATCAAATATGCCCAAATCTTTCTAAACAGAAAAGTATTAAAAATTCTCTGGTTCTATTTATTTCATGAAACTCTGCATTTACAGCAGGAAAAAGAACAGTTGAACCTGGCACCTGGCTGACAGACTTAAGACTGGGAAAAGTAAGTTATACATTAATAGTTGAGAACTTCAATAAAACCTTAACTAGATTTGGACAAAATTCTTTCTTTTGTATAATTCCTTTCAGGATAATAAAACAATTGCAGAGATTGATATGATCTTTTATTTAATATGGACAACATCACCAATAGTTTTGTTGCTTGTTTCCTGCCTTTGTATAGGACAACCATTTTCCTTTATGCTGACAGGGGAAAAAAAAAAAAAAAAAAAATCATCATCTGTGAAAAGTGCTCGTTCTCCTGTAGGCACTTAGTTTTATGTCTGGAAGTATTGTACAAATATGTTGTTATAGGTGGCACTGATTACCCTTTAATTTCTGGAAAATTGATACAACATATATCCAATCGTTAGTTTTACTACTGTACATGTAATTGCATAAATAACAGCACTGTTACTTCACTTGTGACTGTGTAAATTGAAAATGTTTCCAGCAGCATTTGGTCTGTGTATCACACCTAACTACATAGCCACGAGGCTGACACCATGGTGTATACGTACAAAAGGACATTTCACACAGAAGATGCAGGGTTGAATTCTGTCCTGTCAGAAGGCAACCACTCCAGGGGAGCTGTCTTGGGAGACAGGCCTCATCTTGACTCACCAAATTTTCTTCAGTAGTGCACTTTGACTTCAACGGGACTCACACATTCTTACATTTCCTGGTGAGCTGGGATGAGTTTCAGCCCATGCTTAAGTGGCTTTGCTTGCTGATATCTGTGTCACATATCCAGTGGATTCTACTGGCACATAGGAAGAAGTCTTTAAGCAAGCAGAGCTTGTGAAATTCCTCCTGATGTAAATAGTCTCTTTGGACAAGATATGACCTCTCTGTACAGCAGATTCAAGGTTGTGGATGCTACGCAGACAGTCTGTCTCGATCTACTCTGGCCACCTCTGAAGGTTTTATGCTCCCTTTGACCTCTCTTAATCACAAGGCCTAAAGAGAGCAGAATTTAGCCTGTTGTATTTACACAATTATTGTCATGTAGGTGAAGAGTGTATTCGTACTAAGTATATACTGACCATATCTTATTGAAAGGATTACATTTTTGAGAGAGACTTTTAAAAAACTCCAAGTGAGTTTTGTTCTCAGCCACAACTAGAATGTGGATAAAACATACAATTCCATGTTCACTCTTTGTAATCTAAGAATTGTTATGTGCTCACTGTATTATATTTGCAGGAATTTTGTTATGTCTAGCTAAAAAAATCGAATCCTAAAATATTTTAGTTATAAGCTTCTGCTGTGCAGAAGACTGTGATTTTTTTATATATATATCACACACACACATATATATATATATGATAAAAATACTGGTTTTTGTTAGACAATGTGTAAGGATTTTTACCTGTTTGTTCTGGGCAGTGCCTCAGTAAAATAAATTGCGCAGAGTTGATGCTCCAGAACTTAACAAGTTTGTATGCACTTGCTTACTGGGTAATTATGCTCTCCCTATCTCAGAATGGAGGGCACCTGAGATCCTGAAGAGCAAGGGAAGAGAAGAATAATGATATGTGGTAATGAATCTGTACTTCATTTATTCCTGTGAATATTTCTTGTTGGTACCAATGGTACCGTACCAGGCAATTGTTATAACTACAGGACTCTCTTAAGAAAGGAAACTCTGTAGATATTTTTTCACTATTCTAATATTTTTTCTCTCTGCTATAACAAGGGAACCTGAACTACATCTAAATTGCTGAAAAGCCTCTTACTAACTTCAGTGGGATCTGAACTTTACTTCGTAAATGTGATTTTAATCAGGTTAGAATAAAGGGTACAGAACTTAAATTCTAATTTAAGGACATTCTTAAACTCTGTTTAATTTCATTCTCATTCTTCTTGCTGTAACTAATCCTTGATCTCTGAAAGGTGTAATGTCTGGATATAAAATCTTGGAATTAAAACCTAAGAGCTGATTTTGTGCAACTGAAGTTAGTTTAACTTAATTACTGTTTTCTTTGGGCATTGGAACTGGCTTCTTCCTTTTATTAAAGAAAACATTTTTCCCTTAAAAAAGTTTTTTCCCTTATCTCTTTTTCTCTCACAAACTTCATGACCCTCAGAGAACAATGTAGCTCTCATTGGGAATGTACTGGTCTAGATTTTTGCTGCTACTGCTGAAATCTTCTTTAGTTTAAGATTAAAATTCTCTGAGGCATTCTGCAATCCCTTGCTGCAGGTAATGCCAATGTACTTGACAGAGCTACTCACTTGAGTTAGAGCTTTTCAAACGAGGGTCCAAATATATTTCTAGGGGTCAAAATCTACTCAGGCAAAATGTCCCTTGAATTCAGTGAATGTGATTGTCAAAAGAGCAGGGCCTAAGAGTTGTTCAGTGCTTTTCCACATGTATCCTTGTACACAGATTCTCAGCTCCAAGGCAACTTCAGCAGGAGTTGAGGCTTTGTCATCATCCTTCTGGAAAGCTGGTTGTAAACCAGCGGACACCCATGGAGACTGGGTAAAGCCTATTGGGTTGGTTGCTTACCCTTGTCTCCTTATCAATTATTTTCTTCCTCCCTCATGTGCACTGGTATATTACTGTTTTTGAATGTTGGGGCTGCTGGCAGGAAGTGACACGGCTTTTCACCCTAAAATTTTCCAGTGTTCCTTTTTAAATGTACACTTGGGCATTTATGTATGGTGTTTTGTTGCATGGGATCTAACTTCAGGGAGCTGCCTGTGGAGTTTAGTGTATGATAAAAGTATTTTTTCTTATTTAAGTGGGAAAAAGAATGCTCCCATTAAGTACAACTTGCTGAATGCCTAATGAAAAAGGAACACTGTGGTTATAACTTGTAATACAAATCTTCTGTAATTAACGACATCTTCGTTAGTTAATAAAGTTGGTATTTTTGTAACCTTGTTTACTCTTATTATTCTTAATAAAGTATTTTATAAAAAACAACAACTTAATTAGCATTACGTTTCTTATTGGAAGAAGGTCAGAACCCCACAGCGAGTTTCCCAGTTTCAATTCCAGTGAGGGATTTTAATGTGCAGAGTAAGGAGGTCTAGTGTTTAAAGATCCTCATGTGTCCAATTGCAGAATTGAAAATAAAATGAAAGAAAGAGCCAAATACATGGTGATCTTGTTGAGACTTCCCAAGATCTTTCTGACTGATTTCTGCACTGAGAATGGTCTAAGCATATTATAATGAGAGTGTATTTGCGTGGAAAGGATGTACTCAAGCTAAACATAAATATTTTCCAAGAGTTTTTAGTTCCTTGCAATTTCAGTATGAGAGGCTTGGAATTTTACTTATTTATATAAATATACTTTGCACTTCTGGAAAGGGGTCCCCTCTCAGTATCACTTAGTACTACTGATGGTACAAAAGATGATGCAAAGAGCATTAACTTGCAACAAACCTTGAGGCTGCTGCTACACTCAATACCACAACCAGCCAGCAGCTACTAGAAAAGGAAACAAGCAACACTCTTACTAGCCCCACCAGATCAGTGCCAAGTATTATTAAACTTGTATAACATCAGAGCATTCTGGTGAGCTCAGAAAAGGGACAGTAAGTTCATTATTTCTTTGTCATTATCCAGCTGAAATTTCAAAATTGTAAGAATTTCTGGTTAACAGTGATTTTGATGATTTAAATATAGATTAGCTCCAGCTACATCAGCAGTGAATAATTTTTCAAACAGACTCATATGCAGAGTGTTTGAAGTTTGATTCTGAGTTTTCCATGGCAAACATCACTTTCTTTTTGTTTGTTTTCCAGAAAAGGGGTTTTGCAATCGATTCATGAAATCAATGGATTTTATGAGAAACTCCTGAAATCAGTGAGAAGCTTGCAATAACTTCAACCATGCAGGAACGCTTCCAAAGTTATAAAAATCCATAAATAGTCTGTATGTCAAAACAATACTTTGCTGTAGTTTTACATTCAGTTTTCAGTATGTTCAGGTGACCTGTCTGTCTTCTGGGAGCCATGAGAAGGAACGTCTTGTACAGCAATCTGCACCACAAAAATCTCCAAAGAGATACTGCCTTCATATTACATTCTGTCATGGCTTTATCTTTTGTAGCTGCAGGAACACTGTAATCTGCAGATGATAAATGATGGAAACCCACATTGATGCTCACTGCTTGCGTTCTGCTCTGTGTTATTTAACAAGCCTCATGTAAACAGAGCAGGCTATTTAGTAGGGCTCGGTTGTGTTTCTATTCTGCCTTCAAAAGCACCGATTTCTGGACAACTATGTTCCAATAAAACCCACGTGCAATAAATAGGAAAGAAAACAGCTGGGAGGAAAAAGGCAGATCATAAAAAGATTAATAACAAAATAAGCCCTAAAATAAAAAGATTTTTTTTATGTTGTCGCAGTTTTTAGAACATGGGATACATGGCATTAAAAGCTGCAATATAGTAGCTTAATAGCTAAATCTACTTCACTTTGTTGAGAACACTTGGGAAGATCCAATGACTTCTCCATATGGTCACAGAAGATATAAGACAAGTGTCTGAGGTCCTGATTCTACTTGCATTGAAATTGCTGTCAAAACACTGTTTTAAAGCACTGTTTAGCCCAATCTAGGGCTAATGGATATGTCCTAAATCTTCCTTCTGAACCCCTTGGACCTTATCATGAGATTGTTTCAGATCCTGACTTAAGGAAGTTCTCAGTGTATGTTCCAGATGGTTAATGAGGGGCAGAGTAGAAAGTATGCATTTTATTTCAGAGCTGGGCATCAAAGTTCAGACTATTAAATTTGCTAAGAGTCTGATTGAAGATGAGAATTGGTTCATTTACTTACTATTTAAATATTGTTCAGTATATAACAAAAATGACAATAATTTTATTATCATTATAAATTATTAAGAAGAAGAAGAAGAACAGTTCTAAAATCCATGATTAATGCAGTTGCTAGTAATGTAGCTTTTATATACAAAAGAATAAATTCTTCAGGAAAAAACTCCCCATCAAAGAAAAATGAATGTACCACTTCAGAGTCCAAGAGGTGTTGTTTGCTTGCTATATCTCAAGTTTTGTCTGCTGAAGTTAGTGTTGACCTCAATTGGTCAACACTATATATGTATATTTAATATACTCTACTGGGAGAAAAAAATATACTGAGGACAGTGCAATTCACAACAATTTATCAAAAATAAGGCAAGAAATACAACATTAGAGGTATACACTGGATTAGATGAGGCTAGAGTAAAACACAAATAAGGATATAGTCCTCTTTGACTGAGAGAAGTTTTGCCTTCAGCAATACGTGAGTTTATAGTATTTAATTCAGTTCATATTATACTGACCAAAAAAATTCCAGATGGTTTTCTTTTCTTGAGCATTAATGTCAGCATTATACACACAATGAGCAAATATGCATTTACATCAACATTGCTATTACAAACCATGTCAACCACAGTCTCATGTCTTGGGCGTAAATATGCCATCTGCTGTTCAGCCTTGTGTTTAACAGTGCTCTAACTTCACAGAGCAGTTACAAAACTGCCATCACAGAACTCCTTCTCCTTTTTTTAAATTTACTTTTTGAATATTTTTTTTTATTTACGTTTATTAAAAGAAATCTCAGAAAATTTGCTGCTCACAGCAGTGTAAGTTGTGGAAGATTTGCATTAAGCATTCACTTGAAAGCCTCTGCTTCCCATTTCTGTGCATCCTCACAAGGCAGACGAGTCCCAATTATTGCCTGATCCTGTAATTCTTTGAAGTCTGTGTTTCTGTTGGCAAAGTCCCCACATAGCTTCATTTTTTTTCTGTTGTATATATTCAGAAGAAGTCCTCAGAATACCTTTAGCATACCATTTAGAATACCATTGCAGCCCAGCCTTCAGCCATGCACCCTGATGTTCCCATCTTGCCATCAAGTACATTAGCTCATGGAAAGGAATATTCTAGTGGGCTAGATGGCTTCTACACCTCCCACATCAGCAAGGACTGGGGAGGTGCTCCACAGCCATCTATACCAAACCAGCCATATATTGCCACAGGTTTGTTGTGGCTGAGCACTAGAAGAACACAAATTACACATGGACACAAAAACAAGTGCACATCACACTCAGCCAAATGCACATAGAGGCCTTCACAGTAGTATCGAACTGACTAATTAACAAATTCTCAGTCTACACACATGCTTCAGGAAAAGGATTATAACCTGGGTGTTTCCTTGTCCTTGTGCTGTGATAACTCAAGTGCCTTAGTACAGGACAGTGTGAGAAGAGAGGTTGTCCTACCAGCAGCACTTATCTCAGTTCCAAACTAACCAAGAATAACAAGGGGAAACTTAATGGTGACAGCCAGGGGGCATGAATTTTTGATATCCTGATTTGGCACATTTGTGATGACAAACATTTGCAGCGTAAGCCTGAGCTGGAATAAAATCTTATGTACCTCTTATCCTGTGGTCATGTTCTGGATTAGCTGGATCCAAGCCAATCCACTCAGTAGTGATTGCATGTTTGCACATGTCTTTGTGTGTGTGTGTGCCTGCCAATGTGTGCAGTTATACGTTTATCTATTCTTCCTGGCACAATGTACAAGCTCAGGATTTCTGTTTATTGTCTTGGAAGCAGACAAAGTAGACTTGGCTAGTTTTCATCTGTGTTCTAGTTTGTACACATCTATATAACTATAACCTGCATATGAAAGCCCCAAAAGTTAGAAATTAAAAAGTTCAGCCTGCGCCCTTAAGATGCTCAAACGTTTTAGGGAATCAGTGCTAAACACTTGCATCTACTCTGCTAATGGAAAGAGTGCATGGGCCTTTGGAGATCCTTCTAGATGGTTTCTTTTTCCTTTTATTTCACTTTAATTTTTGGTAGGTATCACCAGAGGCTAGCCTTAATTTTTAAGCTGTCTTAAAAGCAAATATTCTTCCTGTAGAAACCTGCTTCCTTAATGAAGCTCTTTCTGGGCTGTTATCCTAATTTGGTTAGGGGTCTCTTCTAAAGCTCTGTTTTCCCAGGCTGACTTCTCACTTTATTTTACTTTTTATTTTAGCAGAGACACCAGGCTGTATTTGCAAGTGCTGTGTTTTTTAATCCCCTCTGATGTCACTTAGTGTTAGCAACTTTTTAGTTCATATAACTCCCTAACACTAATCCCTGAGCATTAATTCCTTCAGCTTTCTATGTGTGTAAGTTTTTAAAGCCCTACCTTCCTGCCTGATTTATACACAAGCTTGGAAAATTAAAGGAGAAAAAAAAAAAAGGCTTTTCTGTTTTCTTTAACTGGCCTTTGCATTAATGCTGCTAAATTTTCTTATCAGTACTTTTTCCCATCACAACATGCAGATCTTACCAAATCAGTCTGCAGGAACATGTCAGTTTTATTGGTATGTTTGACAGAGACCAGGCTGGTTTCCAACTGAAATCCATTTGTTTTCCCTCCAGCATGCTTGCTTACCTCCCCAGGCTCACACTCTGTGTGGCTTCCTCCAAAGAGGTATTTCCCTGCCTGCTTGGGTATGTATTGTGCATTGCCTTTCAAAATCGGCAGCAGAGTTTCCTATCTTTCCCAATTTGCCCTGAGGAGTGTGGACTTTTCTTCCCATTTCCCTGTCAAATTCTTCAGGAGAGTAAAATACTCCTTTACCTTTAAAGCAATTTCCAACTAAATGCAGGAAGCAATCTGTGAAGCTGATGTGATCTTGGACAGCCAAACTTAGAGGGAAACACCTCACTTGAGCATAAAACAAAACCTCTGGATATGCTTCCCTGTTAAAAATTTAAATATAGTCTTGGCATTCCCATATTCCTCTGAATGGTTATTTCAGAGACTTAAGAAGAGTTTCTGAATTTGTTTCTTGGACTGGACGTGGTGAGAGAGGGGTGTTTGCACAGGCTGTTGCACAGTGATCCAAGGCACTACTCAGCACTGCTGACAGACAAGGTCTCCAATTCTCTTTCTTCTCTACTGGGTTTTCTTGCTTATTTTCTTGTTTGTCTTGTTTGTTTGTCTGGTACTTTATTATTCTATTTTAATGCTGACAGGAAGAAAATAAACAGGGAAGAGTAGGGCTGGTGGAAGTGTTGTGTTTGAACTGTCTTCTGGGTAAGATTTATGGTCTGCTAAGGACAGCTTTTTGGAAAGTTCTCTTCAATCCTCTCTTGGCCGTTTTTTTGGCCTCCTTTGCTGTCTGAAGACACTTCACTTTCTCTGCTTGGAAAGTGCTTTGCTCATTATCTTCTCTGTAAGGGTGGAAGTGATGAAGTCACTTTGTGTCTCTCCCCCCTTTCCCCTGCCCCACACTGCTATCTGCGTCCCTCGGTGCCGATTCAGCAACAGCACGGAGCACTCACTGCAGGACCCTTTCCTTCTGCAAAATCCTGACTGAGGCGATACTTGAGCAAACTTTATTGGAGAACAAAATACAGCAAAGGCACAGAGTAGAGTGGCATTTCTACACTTGCCTCACTCTTTCCAGAGACCATGTCTGTAAAGACAACTGTGGTGTGTGAGAGTAGACAAAGAAAACTGACTCTGGGAAAGAGAAAAATTGCTAGAAAAGACTATTGCTCATACAGAAGGCTTTTGATAGCTCTTCAAGATGGGCTACACGGGCACATGAATAGTGAATAGATGCCTGTCCTGAAACTGAGACATTCTGCAGAGACAAATGCAAAGGTTAGGGGCTACCCTCGGGGAATTTTAGGTGTGAGACAGCAGCACAATAATTTTAGGCCCCAGCCTACAGGAGTGGCCACTGAGGAGCATAGGGACCACAGAGCTTCTGACCACAACTCATGAGCCATATTGTTCTCAGGTCTCTTTCTTTGAAAGATAAATCTAAGAGAAGAAATTCAACTTTGAGGGAAAAATTTCAGCAAGCTCTGCTGAAAAAGCTCAGCAGCATGCCACTGACTTCCCTGAGATCAGTCCTTTGCACATGGAGCTGGTTTGGTTTGGTTTGCTTTTTCTGTTTGCTATGGGCAAACGGAAAAAGTGGCCTGAACCAGTTTATGTCTGTATCTGAATTTAGCCATTCTTTTGAATCCAGCTCAGAAGATGAAGATCAAGGGAAGAAAAGTTCTTTAAAAAATGATATTTTTCAGGCCACATACTTCCTATCATTTTCCCAATTTCACACGTTCATTAAAAGAAGAAATGTACTCAAAACAAACCGAGCCCTCCAAGTGAGAACATATAGTGATTTCATTCAAAAATGCTTCTTTTAGGGCACAGAGTCTATAAAAACCACACCAAGAGAATAATGTACTCTGTGGTCATTTGTTAGTAAAGCTGACAGGAAATCAAAACTGAAACGATTATTCTGTAACTGCCAACTTGCTGTAATGGAAGCCAGGGGAAATATATTTATCTGTTTACTTGACTAAGAAGAAAGAAACCAAAACATATTTTCCTCCATTAGTAAAAGGAGATTAGACTGTTGCTAGTCACTTGTGTGCTAAACTTCCCTCTGGGCCTTTCCTAATGTTTTGTCTCACATTCAAAACAAATAAAATATGAGCTCTGAGGAAAAGAAAACATTTCACAGATTATAGAAACTAAAAAGATCTTTATGTACCTAACATTTCACCTTATAGCCTAAAGGATATTGCCCAACACTACACATTATTGAGAATCATAATTTTGTAGAATTTTTTTGGAAACAGAGATTTCATGCCTGTCATGTGGTACAATATTGCATCTGCAAAGGAGGACAGGCCATTTAGAATATGACTCACTAGGCTTGCTTTTCCCTCCAAAATTAATTTTTATTGCACTGAAATAAATAACATGGTCTGCCACCTTTCTTAAGACTTGATAATCTTAAAAGTCTTCTTCTCTCAAAACAATTCCTGGCTTCTTGTAATGGATGACAGATCAATTGAATCATAGTATGCAGGCTACTACCATCTGATACTAAATGTGATCTCTATAGTTAGATGTCTGTAAGAAACAGTTTCATGATGATGTGAAGAATAAAAATAACATGAATTATTCCAAGGTCAGGCTCAGCAGTGGATTTTGTCATTGTTACATGGCTCTGATGATACAGAGCTGCCATAAATGTCTTCAATTAATGTATTTACAGAACTTTTCCACTGCCATGTAGCAGTCAAAACCAGATGGCACATTTTATCAAAGATATTTCATTTGATTAATTCTTCTGTCTGGGCAGATGCAGTGCAGTCTGTCAAACCATGAAGATAAATAAAAAATTAAGATGTTTTTCCTAGAGACTGCTAGTTGGGTAAAGCTTGGATAGCTGTAAGAGGGCAAAAATCAAACGGATTTTTTTTCCTAACCATGGATATTTATCCTAACAGGGTATCTTTGATGTGAATTTTAACATAACTCTTTTTAGTGTAGTTGCATGAGGGAAAGCAGTCAGTTTATAGTGTGCAAAATAGTTCCACCAGATAAATAACACATTAGTTTTTGCCCAAGTTTAAAAACCCACAGCAGGAACCATCATATTTGTAGCAAGAGACAAATCTGCACATGTTACCACCACATATCACATCAACATGTTTTGCTGTGGTTTTGTAGGCTTTTCAAATTCTGTCATAATGTTCAAAGTGCTGAGAAAGAATCTCTTGCATAGACATTATTACTAAGCACTGAATATACCTATAGAAAATCAGTGAGAATATGTAGACTGTAACTTATGATTTATTTAGCACCACAATAGGAACGTGAATAGACTATGCTGTAACAAAGCACTTAGGTCCTCATTTGGGATCATAATTAAACATATGTTTAACTTCAAGCATAAACTTAAGACCCATTGACAAGTGCCTGCCTTCGAAGATGCAAATAATCCAGTGAATTTACAAAGCTTTGTGACTGGCTGATTGTGGGCAAGGACTTGAGTAAAGGGATGGGATTTGTTTATACAGTGCCTAAGACAGGAACACCATAAACATAAAAAAGTCTTCCAAAACTGACATTAAAAATGTTAATGGTTGCCTTTAATTCCTCTTCTCTTTTCAAAATAGAACTTAAAATTTCATTCAAAGGCTCAACAATGGCAACTATGGGAGAGAACACATTGAAATTTATTTCTGATTAACCACAGTTTGTGTGACTCCTGTGAAAATAGATACGGTGTCATGGTTTAGTCTTCAGAGTCTTATTAAATGTCTTGTTACATGTCTTTGTGCAGTTGAAAGGTGATGCAGGGAACATTTTAATATGGTTGCATTTTAATGGCATTCCATCCAATTACTTCAGAATCTGTGGGGAGTACCTATAATGGGCCGGTGCTCTGGAGCTGAATTTGGATTTTATATCTCTGCAGCATCTGTATTGCTTGTCTAGACACATCTCTTAGGATTCCGAATTACAAATGACAGATTGTATACCAGGCCTGACATTTATGTGATTGAATACAGAGATATATTTATACATGATGATAACTGTATCTGATACGTGCTTCATCTAAGATCAGAATGAAGCCCAAAACATTCAGGAGTGGCAGGGTCAAAACCCCTTTATGATTACATTAGAGAATACAATACATCTGTGTATGTGCAAAAGCACCACATCTTCGCTTTCCAAACTTTTTTTTCTATAAATTAAACTTCCATCCTCAGAAGGAATTCTGAAGATTAAAGAAGACTCAAAAATATTCTTGAAAAGTGTCCTACAAATAACTAAGTCACGTGAATTATTTGATCAAGCCAACTGAATTATGTTCAAGAAGTTATGCTAAGTCATTTAGCAAAACTCAATTCTGCATTTCTACAAACCAGGCAACTGATTTGAGATTAGCATGGAAGATTTGCGGACTAAAGCAAAATGCTAATGACAAATGAGGATTCACATGGAAGAACTTGAGGACATGCTCCTCTCTAGAGGAAGAAAAAGTTCTGAAATAGTTCTTTGCAATCAATATATGCATCAATTTCATTATCATTAATCTTTTATTCCTTTTAATGAATAAACTAGAATTTATTTGATTTGTGTTAATTTTTTGTCTCTGCCTCTGACTTTTCAAGAGTTACTTTATCTTTGAGTGTCTGTTGAGACCCTGAGTGCACTCAGGGGCCCAAATATCCCTGCCAGTCCCTGGCACTGTCCCCATCCTGCTCATAGCTCAGGACCCCACTCCAGTCCCCGAAACTGTCAGCTCTTGTCCCATGGAGGTTGTAGGATTATTTCTCCACCTGTCCTGGCTCATCCCAGCATCAGCCTATCCTCAATCCCACTGAGGTTCCTGATATCCAGGGCTGGGGCTGCCCCATCTGTCCCACTGCCTGCTCTGCCCTGCTCTGGCTGCCCTGGCAACCCTGGCCCCTCACCCAGGGAACCACCAGCCCTCCCAGCACCATGATAACATTTATTCTTATTTTTAAATAATTATAACACCTTTTTTTTTCTTTTTCCCATTTTTTTACCAAAGCAAGAAAAAAGCTTCTGATGCTCTTTTCTGCTGTGGTCAAAGTTTTGAAGTCTGTGAAGAGGAGTGTCAACCTGAATTACTTCGTATGGTATGAAAGATCCTCCACATTTTTCCCCCCATTTAGTAACTAAAAAAAAAAAAATCCATTTTTTTCAAGTGATAATTTTTAACTTCTAAAGGACAGACTTTGTTTCAAAATGGAAATCAAAGGCTGCTCATTAGAAAGTGTCGGGGAAAAAATGT
The DNA here is from genome assembly GCF_020740725.1 of Corvus hawaiiensis. NCBI lineage: Eukaryota > Metazoa > Chordata > Aves > Passeriformes > Corvidae > Corvus > Corvus hawaiiensis. Next base: position 69,924,646 of record NC_063216.1, on the reverse strand, counting down.
TGCTTGTAGATAGAATGTTTTATTTTAGAAATGCTCCCCTTTTACAGTTACCGTTAATCTTAATTCAGACACAATTTAAACTAATTCTAATAAAAACACTTCCTTTGTTGGTTTCATGACCCACAGGTAGGGTTTGAGATGTTCCGCATAAATTCTCATCAGGCTGAACAAAGACGCTGGAGATGAGGCAGGGAACACTTATATTTTATTATATAGTTGTCATAACTCAGGCAACTAGCCCACTATTTAGACTGAAAAGATGTTGGTTAACAAGCCCTTAAATTCTTACAATACACTTCCAGAGGAGTGGAGGCGAACAAGCCCTTAATTAAGAACACTTCAATAAGTTCTCAACTCCCACAATAAACTCCTCAAAAGCGGCTGGCTCACAAGCCACAACACACCAATATTCAAGGGCGCTGGCTAACAAGCCACAACACCCTGCCACAATGTACCCATTCCCATAATAAAGTCCACTGTGGAGTGTGGGGGAGCATGTGGTAGCTGCACTTTGCCCAGGCAAAGCAGGGGAAGAAAACAAAGAATATGACGAGTCCTTAGGTCCCGCATTGGCTGCACCATGTGGATGGTCGGGAGCTGGGGTTGCAAGAACAAAGAAAGAAAAAGAGAGGAAAAAGACAGAGAGAAAGAGAGCCAAAAAAAAGAAAGAGAAAAAACAGAGTGAAGGGGCCCAATCTGCTCCCTTTTATAGTTAACCTGGTGCTGACCTCTTATGTAAGTCAGAATTTTCATGCATTTTGTTCCTGCGTTCACAGCCAGCCCTTCTCCAAGGAGTGAGGTGGGGGGAAGTGGACTCAGCTCCTGTCTACAGGAGCAGTAAGTTGGATCAGAGCAGCACTGCCCCACCTCCACAGGACCCTCTCCTCTGATCACACCCTTCCTGTAGCAATACTCAGTGTTTGAGACAAAACATGCTTAGCTCTAGTCCTTTACAGTTGAACATCAGTGTTGAGTTCAATGACACAGTTTTGTTGCATCTTTATTATGATTAATGCTTCAAAATGCTCTACAATAGTCTGTTTCTTTCTGCTGAGTCCTTACAATATAAAAAGGTAACTGGCAGATATTTGCTTTCATTTTACTACTAAAGACAAAGGTGATTCCATGCTTCAGAGATTTGTCAAGTTTTTCCTAGCTACTAGGTAGTTATTCCTAGTGACTTACATCTAAAATTTTGAATAGAACATGAGAAACAAGAGAAAACTGGTGCAGTTTTCAAAGGCAGCAGATGTGAACATAAGAACCCCCAAATCCCTTGCATGTGTAAAAACACAACAAGCTTTCTCTTTGTGTTTCTTTGTATTTCCTGAAGAAATTTTTACAAATTTGGGATTTATTTACTAGGTGTGAATCTTTTGCATTTAACTGTAATAAACTGTATATCAGTCACTGATATAAACATACATATATATAAAAAAGAAACCTACCTTTCCTCCACCTTAGAAATTATCAGGTATGAAGAAAATAATTTAAAGTATGTTTAAGAGAAAAGCAAATCACTGCTTATTTTATTTTTATTTTCTTCTTTCACTTTGAAAGTGACTACAACCCCATCTATTTGATATTAATTTGATATTGATGTTAAAAATTATGATAGATATTTCCAGATCCTGTAGGATTTTAATTTCATATCAGGCTATTTTTGCACATTGATTTTCATAAGATTTTCCTTATTGTCTAAGTAACTAAAAATGATAGTATCTGTATCCACCCCAAGATGAAATACACACATTTTTTGCAGCCATTATGTACAAAACTCTGGTACATGAAGTAATATATCCAAGTTGAATCAAAATCGTAAGGGAAACTTTAAAGAGGTAAAATGCAACCAACATTGAAAGTTGGCAAAGACATTATACAGTTTAACACAAGCTGTTCCTCTCTAATATCATAGTGACAGTTTCATATAAATGACATTTCGTGAGTAATAAAATGACAAATACATCATTAAAATTAGAGACAGATTGCTAAATGGATTAGACTGCAAGTGTCTTGGTTTTTTTCCTTATTCTTCCACATGCATATTTCATCTTGCTGAAAAACTATATGCCAATATTGTCCATATTGCCAAATCTTAAAATGAGTTTTTAAATTCATTCAGTTCTACCATGAAACAGCTCTTTGAAGAGACGAAATTCAGCATTGATTTTTTTAGTATCCTTAAACAAACCACTCCCAAAATCTTGGATGTATGAAGTGCCAGGCACACACACAGGGCCTTGTGCATGTATCAAGTAATTGCAGGACAATGAAAGGGCCTCTTTTTTTACATTATTTTTCAAAAATAAAATCTAGTTTAGGGCTCAGATTAGAGTATCAAAGGCTGTTGTAAAGCTTGCTCTCAAAGTGTATAAATAATTAATACATTTGGGGTCTAGAAGAGGAACCAGTCAAACCATATTCACACAGGCAAATAGTATACACTATAATAGGAAGAAAACCAAATAAAATTGACTCCTTTCATAAAGAGGCTAAGAGGCTGGAAATATATATATATTTTAAAAAAATTAAAGAGCTATCTGGGACATCTAACATAAAGAGAGGTAAGCAGAGTTTTATAACAGGCTGTCAGAAACCTATAGTAAAAAATACAATTTTCTTTGGGTTTTGAGCTCATTAAGATTATTTACTGTAATATTCATTACAGAACAACTTAGGAGCAGTTTCCTAGTCTTATTTAAGTCTTTCAGGAGTCAACTGATTTTAGGGTATATTTTCGTATGTCCTTGCATTGTAGACTTGAACTACTTATCAAGTGTGGCTATAGTATGTCTGTAGCCCATGAAATTACAATAAACAAGATGATGTTCTGGTAATAGAGGAAATAGTTTGATTTCCTATGGATGTTTCTCCTTTAAATATCTTTCTCTGTCGTAACACCAAATCTGCCTTGCTGAACAATATGGAGCAGTTATGAGAGTGGTCCAGAGCTCTGCATCTGTTGAAACAAAATTTTTTGGAGACTCCTACCCTTGATTAGGGTGAGTTTGATCAGAGGATTCAAAAGTTGTTAGAGAAAGACAGACCAGCAGATACCTGAACAGTGTGGGTTGCCCACAAGCCAGCAATGCACCATCACAGCAAAGCAGGCCAGCAGCTTCCCATGCTGAAAGGACAAACATGTTTCTTGGAGCATCTGACCTAGGAGGAGAAACTGAGGGAGCTGGGACTGTGCATATGTGATTCTGTATTCCTATCTCGTTAGGAAACTCATCTAAACACGTATATATGAAATCATCAAAATATCTGTGGAGCTGGTTCTTGTTTCTTCATTCTCATTGAAAAAGTAATTTTGCTTATTGAAGGCTACTCACACATCCTGAAAACCCCACCACTTGTAGAAAGAGAGAGCATTTGAAAGGAAAAAAACTTGACAGAGAACTCTGGATTTGTTAGAAGTACCATACTGTTGCAGTGGGGATCCTGCAACACGCATATATCAAACCAGGAGTCCCGTGGAAAGGAAATATATACGGACAGACAGATTCTTGCTAGCTGTTTCAGAGATGTTTATTTCTCCAGCCGCATGGCCGGAGGTCTGCCGAGGAACTGTTCCAGTCACGGGACCAAGGGTCCTTCTGCCCGCGCAGGGAACACAAACCAACCAATGGGAACGAGGCTGAGCAGGGACAGGGAAGCCCCGTGCCTGTGCCCTCAGGGCCCCTCTCCCAGGGCTACACGGCAGGGGAGGGACCCCAACACCTCACCCGTTTTATTTTAATAAAAGGAGAATGAAAACAACTGGATAAACATAACAAGAACAGTTTCAAAACAAAACAAGCCACCCTCCTGAGTCTTTAAATGTCCAAACAGATTCTCTGGAACATCTTAGGGCTGACACAAGGGAGACAGAACTCTGAGCATGCTTTGTGGGGAAACTGAGGCAGGAGAGGGTTTAACTTCTTCCCTCCCCCTTTTCATCCCCCACTCGGCATTGGAAAGGGATTTTTGGGGAAACAATTGGCAAAAGCATGGTTTTGTGAGGGAAACCATGGATGAAAAAACGGATTAGGAATACACTGGGGGTAATAGGACATAGGGTAAAAGGGAAAGGTGGGATTAGGAAAGGGAAACTGTAGGGGGGGCTTACAATGGAGATACTGTCTAACATGACTACGATTTTTTGCATATATACTGCCTTTTACAGGAACACCATCAGGCCCAGTGACCTGCGATGCTTGTAACCCTTTTCTCCCTAGTACAATATTAAATTCCACCACCTCTCCATCTCCCAAGCTTGGGATGCATTTTTCAGGGTTATTCTTTTTAATAGCAGTTCTATGCACGAATATGTCTTGCTGGTTGTCACACCTTGTTATAAAACCATAATTTTGCTTAATATTATACCATTTTACTATCCCTAAGGTCTTAGTTGCTATGATCTTTTCCTTTTTCCGAGTGGCTGCTGTTTTCTGTCTCGCTGCGTCTTTGCTGTCTCTTTCGGTCGCTCCCGTGTTGGAATTGTCGGGGCTGCTGGTGCCTGCGCGCTCTTCCCGGGGTCGCGTTCGGGGCTGCGCGGGCCGGGCCAGGCCGCGCCGCTCAGTTCTCCGTGCGTCGCCTCCTCTGGTCGCAGCTTCGCTGCCGATGTCGGGCGCTGCACCCACGTCTCGGCCGGGCCCCCGAGCGATGACCCCCCCGCGCTCCGCTCCAGCGCGCGTCTCGGCTGGGCGCGGCTCCGTTCCATCGCCACCGCCGCCAGCCGCCGCCCGCGTGCCGCCCCTCTCGGTCGGGCGTTCCCGGGGCTCGCTCCACCACGCGCTGCACGGGGCCATTCGGGCACCGCCGGGTCCCGCCGCTCCCCGCTCCGCCACCGACACTGCGGCTCGCGTGGCTCCGCCCGCGCGCGGGAACTGCCTCGCTGCTGCTCGCAGAGCGCTCGGTGCACGTGGCCTGGGCCGCACGGTCCCTGCGCCAGGCTTCCCTTCGCCAGGACACAGCTGACATTGCTCAACAGTCTCGGTAACTAAATAATATTCACGAAAATATTCTTCCATCGGCATATATTTTGACTCCAGTATTAACTGTGTCCAAACGGTTTTCCAAAAGCCCTTGGTAAGAATTAAATCCCAAGAAACATAGAAAAAGTTCTTAAACAACCATGCCAGGAAGTGTTTCAGTTCTTTTTGAGCTTGAATCAAGCTAAAATTTACAAATCGTTGTTCAAGAATCATTTTAAGTTTAAGATAAATGTCCATATGCGGCTCTGAGAGCCAAGAGTCTTCCCACGGTTCCTCCATAGTTCAGATATGGAATAGCAAAGCAAAACCAAGAAGAGGAATCCAAAGTTTCTAGGGTTTACTCACACAAATCAGTCGCTTAGGGATCGGGGATCGTTCTGCTCTCAAATCTCCACCATTTGTTGCAGTGGGGATCCTGCAACACGCATATATCAAACCAGGAGTCCCGTGGAAAGGAAATATATACGGACAGACAGATTCTTGCTAGCTGTTTCAGAGATGTTTATTTCTCCAGCCGCAGGGCCGGAGCTCTGCCGAGGAACTGTTCCAGTCACGGGACCAAGGGTCCTTCTGCCCGCGCAGGGAACACAAACCAACCAATGGGAACGAGGCTGAGCAGGGACAGGGAAGCCCCGTGTCTGTGCCCTCAGGGCCCCTCTCCCAGGGCTACACGGCAGGGGAGGGACCCCAACACCATACATTTCTCTCACAGTGATTTGTTAGCCAAACTCCTCTTTTATGATAACGCTAAAATATCTTTTACTGGGCAAACCAGTGGGCAACTTAACAGACAACCTTCTTAACAGTGTTCCAGTGGAAACCAGCAGGGAGTCATTTTAGAATTACTGAACACAAGATAAAGGAAACAAATAATCTATTTTTCTTTTCTACTTTTTCTCCTGCAAAACCTGCAGAATTTATAAATTCTGATGGTAATTGCAGCCTGTAGGAGTAATCTTAACTTTAACTTGGCACTCCTTCATGAATTTGCAAGCTATTAAAAAAGAAGTGGAGATTCCACCAAATTGACCATTAAAAAGTATGTACATCTGATACAAATCAGGGCTATTAGTGGCTTGGTAGTTTCCGCTTTTTGTTAAAGAACTGTGGAAATGAAAAATTGGTAGACTTGGCCAAGGCATATTGTCTATAATAATCTTCAGGATTGCACTGGTCTTGGATCTAGCTGTACGAAACTGTACAAAACTGCCTTCATTCCAAGGCACAAGTGAGAGAAATAGTACTGAAAAATATTAAAGGGCCTGGAAGGTACTGAATTACTCTAGTGAAGGACTAAGGGCCCTTGGCTTCAGATAAAGCAAAGACCCATACAGAATGAGCACCTCACTCTGTGAAATAATCTTGTGATTAAGCATGTGCTATTGTCTCCTCTCCTGAAATGAGTGTGTGCACATTAACATCTGTAAATGTCAGACAAGTGATGTGCTGTATTGAGCAGTCTCACTTTAAACCTGTCTAATGCATGTCCTGTCTTAGTAAAGATACAGATGCTTTCTGTGGTCCTATAAAAATGTGCATTTTAATGATAAATGGGACAGTTTATAGTTCCAATTACTCTTGTCTCCTTTGAAGCAGGAAAACTGGCAATCCCTTATCTAGAGTTTAGCAGGTTGAGATAAACCTCGATAGCAAAAAGTATCTGGATTGTCAGAGCTTTTAGCTACAGTAAACTGCTTAAACTAAAAGCAGCTGTTGGTCAAAAAGGAACAATACCCATTCATTTGTAAGATCTTCTGTGGCTGGGATACTATTAATGAGTTTTTTCTTCAGACAAGAGTCTAAGTTACACATGCAGACAGTCAGGCACAAACGTGCGCATACAGTGATATAAAACACGTAGAGTTTGAAGAAATCTTGTTTGGCTAACACACAGTAGTCACTTGGAAGAAATAATCTCTGGAGATCCCTGTGTTCAGAAAACTACGGTTTGGTTCCAACAATACAACAATGAGATTTCACTCACAGTTATGAAAATGTTATTGTTGCCTCTACAGATCTATTATTCCCATTTAATGTCTGGAACAGTAAAATTATCCTCACTGAGAAATCCTATTCTGTCTGCTTCTTATTTGTTCTTAAGTATATTGGAATTACATGGACAGTGTTGTCTTCTATCATGTCTTCTGAATTATTACCAATGTATTTCATCGTATTATATAAGACAAGGATTCTGACTCCTTCTGGGTTTTGTACTACATTTCTTCCAAGCTTCTATAAAGTTTTCTGGTGTAAATTTAAATCTGTGTTTTAGTTAATATTGCAAACAGGAAAAGATACTAATTCAACTTGTAGCATATCTTCAGTGTGCTCACTTTTTTTATAAAACACTGTTCAGCAGTCTTAGAAGTCTTCATGGACCTATTCAGTCAAGAATGAAGTCACTTGTAGTTATGAATTATGTCCCCCAGTTCTCTTAAAATGTCTATATTATGCACCTATTTTCTCAAACCAATCTCCTGATAATATGAAATCCCAAATCTACAAAACCAAAGCTATAACTGACAAACAGTGGCAACAGTACAGGAGGTAAAAACTTACATCAGTTAAAAACTTCCCCTCTGTCTGCAAAAGTCTCAGTTCTGCTTGATTTTTCTGTGGTTTCTGTGCTCTTCTAACTTCTACTAACTTCTGCACTCAACTCTCAATCAGCTTTGCTGTGATTACAGCATATTTTCCCTTAAAAACCTGTTTGGACAGTCATGAAACTCATCCCCTGTTCAGACTGTACTTCCGACAGCCTACACTGATACTTGACTTTGCAACAACAAGGACTCCTTTATGAAATTTATGTATTCATTCACTATTGGCTGTGAGACAGGGGTAAGCATCTAGTGGGAAAGATTAGGCTGGCAAAGGAGAGAGTTTGGGTTATTGTAGGTAATCTCCATGCATCTTATCCCCACACATCTACCAGTGGGTCATCATAACTATGCAGAAGCACAATTTTCTTTCTGGTTCATTTCTGTGGAGGCATCACTACCCAGATGAAGTTTGAATCCCTGCATTACACTCTGAAATTGAAGCCTAAATAAATAATTTCTTCTGACAGAGAGAGTGGAATTGGCAGCCCATGGAAAGTTGAGGATTAGCCTTACCCTTTTCTTCATATTTTTGCATGAATTCAGACTTAGTTGATTCCCATTTTCATATGCATATACATATGACATTGACATGACATGGCTTACGCTGGGACTTGGCAGGTTGATCCACAGTTGTGAACTTCCCTCCCAGACCTTGAACCTCTCCTGCAAACCAAAGACCCGAGCTCCTTCTGTCAGGATTTCTTGTGTAATACTATAAAATAGTGGGATCTAGTCTATTCAGTTTAGGCCCTGGTACCTTGCCAGTTTGAAAAGTCTGGTCCCAGAAAAGAGAAGAAAGATTATTTGAGCTTCTCTAAGGTAACTGGCTTCATTCCTTTAACAGTTTTGAAGAGAAAAAAACACTTCTGAGACCTGCAGATGGAATTTCAGGCTACTGAAATCAAATGTCTGCTCTGTGACCTGTAACGTAGGTACCACAAGAGAATAATCCTAAATCTAAGGTACATGCTTATCTTTTTTACTTTGAGAATACAGTAAAATAACAGTAATGTTCATCCTCTCCAATCACTTGGGATGCACTCTACTGCTTTCCTCTGAGCAGAAATTGAATCTCCAAATCTGAAAAATGAGTAAGATTTCATATGTGTAGGACTCCAGGATCTGCTCAGGATGTAACCATATAGCCCAACAGAGTGCTTTCCTCCCTGAGACCGTGGTCTGCTGACCTGAGTCACTGTGCAGGCACTGACCTGGACCAGTCAATGAGAATAGGAAATGTACCCAATCTACATGCAGGTACCCATCCTCTATCAAAATTTGCTTCAATTATGACAACATAAAACTTTCTGGGTTTCTCCAGAACTTTTAGACAGAGGTGTGGTATGGTTGGTCATAAACTGGATGCTAAAGAAAAGTTTTAGGCAGTATTTAAAAGGCTGCCATCTCATCAGAAGAAGTACTTGTGATCAATCTGAGAACTGCTTCTTCTATCCTTTCTCATCAGAATTTCGTTATTGGTAGATACAGCAATTATTTTTAATTAGGTGCAATTGATGAGTAGAGGTGCATCAAACCACGTTACTGAGATTTCTGGATTTTATACTTTCCCTAACTCAATGAAATAATTTATTTCACCCTGTTCCATAGTTCTCTGTTTGCCAATGAAGTAAGACATCCTTGTGTATCAAGATTGCCAAGGGACTGAACCCAAATTTTTAAAATATGGGTAAAAAGTGTAAGCGGTAGAAAAAGACAGAAAAGTCAGATAGACTTCTAATATAAATATGGATTACAATACTGTGTTATAAAACTTTATTTTCAGTGTTTGTATTACTATAATGCCAGATATTTTGATCCTGCCAGAGCCAATCAGATTTGATAAGAACATTAACTTGGCTTGGAGCCAGGAAATAGGTATAAACATCAGACCTCATTAGATTTTCCTGAACTGTATTGAAATTGAGGTTTATTTCATGCCATGCGTAATTAGACAGTTATTGTAAATATTCCAATTTGTTTCACATCAAGACTTTTGCACTGCACCCTTTTAAGATGAGAACTGAAATCTTCTATGCCCCAAGGCAGATCAAAAAAAATTTGTCATGTCCTATACATCTACAGGACAATCAACATTTGTGTCTGTCCTCCAATAACAGCCAACTCCTGATGCCTTTAAGAATGGTAGAATTTCATCACAACAGAGAGTGCCTGTAGATGACGTGTGTATGAGAAAGGAAGATTCTGCATTTTTTAAAGGGTCATTTAAACCCACAATAATGAATTAATTTCTAAACTACTTTGTAGACTGAGTCCATCTTGAAGTGTCTTATGAAAAATGATTCTGCAGAACTGAGTGACTGACTGGATTGAATGATTTGGGCATAAATTATTTCATTACAGTTGAAAGCTTTTTCCATCTGCTGTCCTTGCATGCACAGCCTGTTTCTAGAAGCATTTTTGACAGATTTAAGCTGACTGGGTTTATGTATTTAATTCATTTGTACACAGCAGGGTACAGCATCTACAGGCAGCTTCAGAACTCTGTGGCCAGTGGATCAAAAAGTAATATATTTTTTTTCCCGAATAAAACCAGATAAGCTGAGGAAAGGCATATATGTTGGAAAAGAGGATGTAATTTTTTTCATTTGTGCTGCTTTTTAGTACAAATTCTTATGTTTGCAGTTTATCTTGTGCTCTTTAGGGAATTCTAGACAAAAATCTGCTTTTTACCAGGTTTTGACTACTATGATCTGTCTGCACAAAACTTTTCACCTTAGTCTCATAAGACCCTTTACCCCTTCAGTCATTCAAAACATTTAACCCTGCAATTGTTGGAGAAACATTTTATCTTTTGGGGTCATCAGATATTTTATTTCCTGTTGCCTTTGTTGGAAATATCCTGAAGAGGTTTTTTTCCAACAGCTATGTTGTTCTAACATTTGAAATAATTTTCAATTTAAGTATGTGGTTTCTTAAAAAAGTTGTCATAGATCTGCACAAGATTTTCATTTTATTGTCATATTCTATACACCTTATACTGTATGGAAATTCATTGAATAGTAAAGGACAAGTAGTGCCTCTGGAACTTAGTGCAAGGGAATACAATTTTCCTGAAAATTATAAAATGGGATATTACATGATTACCTCCTCTCAATTAATGATGAGCACACTATATAATTCTCTTTGAGCCTGTACTATTTACTAATTTTTACTTAATTTAATAACAAAACTGACTGTACTATAAATATTCTGTATGCCTTGCTGGTACATATTTGTCTATTTGGGGAGAGGGTACTGGTCTTTTCACAGTAGTATATAAAGATTATCCACAAAATAGTGTAGAATAGTTTCAGACTAAGAGGAACACAAGATTTTTGAGAAGGGATTCGAGGAAAAAAAAACAAGCGTAAAGGTAGCAATGCTTGACCAGATTTATGTAGTTGCTTCTTATGGCCATTCGTTATGATAATGTGATACTAATTTTCATTAGAGGAACTCATCAGCAGTCTTGAGGTTTTAGAAGCTGCATACCAGCAAGTATACTTTCTAAGATTAACCTGTTGAATGAGATTCTAGGACCACATTTTAATTCTTAAAGTCTTAAAGACATTTTAAACTCATACGCAAAGTCAGGCTTCATGGTCTATTTTTAATAAAATTGTTCTGTTGAAGCATTCTATCAAAATACTCTAAATGGTTGCTCTGGCTGGGAGATACTTTCTCTGAATTAATATCCTTCTGAAATCAGAGCAGTACTAGCATGATTGGAAAGAGCAGAAGATGAGATTACAGAACTATTTCCGCACTGCTCCAATCCTGAGAATACACACAGCTCCATGGAAATTTAGACACCATGAGACTTCAGTGGTTCAGGGAAATGTTTTCTGGTGCAGAAGTAACAGTGGGTGCAACTGCAGCTAAACATTGTTCCATGCTTGGTATTGTCATAGGAAAATGTGTAAAAGCAGGGCTAGATCAAAAGCGAGTATGCTACAAGTAGAAAGAGAAGTGCACATATCACATAGCGCTGCTTTTGGATTGTGGTACAGGCTACACTGACAAGCCAAAACATCCTCTCTCTTTCCTGTAGAGTAGGACACCTGTTAACATCCTGATAGCACAGTGGGGCCACATGTGCTCCCTAGAATATTGTTTCCTCTGCTGTGCTCACTCTGTCCACCAATGAAACAAAGATAAGCTCATTCGTACCTTATCACTGGGTCCTGTCATTTTCTCAACTTTCTCTTTTTGCATTTGATAATGAGACACAACCTGCCTCCAAATCATCTTTTGCTCATGCAAACTTTATTGCCAATACATCTCACAGCCTTCACCACCAGTTTTGATACCCAAACAACACCATGAGGCAGAGAAAAGAAATTTGGAAAACAGATAAAACAAAAGCACAGGTCACAGTTAATCACAAATTTCATGAGCATGAGATCTGTAGAAGTGTGAAGCATCAGGCTAAGAGGAATCACAGAAGCTCCACATTCAGGGGAGAATACATGACTTCAAATGATATTATTCTGTGAGAATGAGAGGAGCATATGAACCAATAGGTTTTGTTCTGATAATTCATGATGTCTTCAGTTCATAACAAGACTTGAGGACAATAATGGCAGTAGTCTTTCATTACAGCTCTGTTGATTATACAAAAAAATAAAAAGCCAAAAGCATTGTCCTTTTCATGATACGTTTGTCTAGTACTTTTGTCTTTGATTAAGTATAGTTAGAAGGAAAACTGTATTGAATTGGGTGGCCAACATGTCTTCAGAAATTAGAAACAAAGTCATGCAAACCAGAATTGGAAAGTCACCACAGCAGATTATCCCTTGCAAAAATAAACTATTACTGCTTTGTCCCAGTGTTCCTCCCTGAGTATCAGAACATGATATGAACTTTCTTCAGTGAAGATCCACCATGTCTCCAGGAGAAAAATGAATAAACTGATGATCCATTTGTCACTAACTCTAGATAACAAAGACACAAGAGCTGATTTGAAAGGAAAAGTCTGATTCCACAGTCTTTATTTTAAATCCATTCTATTGGGGGGTTTGGGGGTGGGTTTGTTTGGGTTTTTTGATTGTTGTTTGTTTGGGGTTTTTTTGCTTTCTATTTTTTGGTTATTGTTTTGTTGTTGGTTTTTTTTTTTTTGTGAAATATCTTATAATGTGGACTTAAAAAACTGCAGGCAAAGTAATTTTTGTATATTTTCATTTCTCCTCTTTTTTTTTGACACTGTAAGTCTTCTCACAGAGCTGCTACAAAGGGTAGTAACAAGACACTCAGTGGCAACCGAAGTAAAAAGCACATCTGCCCCAAAATATGTACTTTCTATCCACAAATCTGTCCATTTTTTCAGTCAGTACTAATGTGACATTGTCAATTCCATTAAAAAAGCTTGCTTTTGCCATGCAAATAATGATTAGACTTTCATTACATTTAAAACATGTTTTCACACGTTTCTTCAGCCTCCAGGGCAAAACACCCTCACCTACTTCTTGGCTTACTCTTCATTCATTTTGTGAAAACTAAACTAGCTCGAGTAAAAATTGGAAGACAAGAAAAAATCTGTCTCCCTTTTTGCCCTCTCTTCAAAGGGGTTACTACTTAGCACATTACTAGTTCTTAGTCATAGTAATTGTGAGGGAAGTCAGCCCAGGCTGTATCACATGCCAGTGAAATAAATAGCTAATTGTTCCATAATCCAACTATCAAATAGCAAAAAGGTTGCGTTGAAGAAGGGCAGAACTATGTCCCTGCACTTCCATGAGAGTTTGTGTATACTTTGAAACTGATGGCCAACAGATGTCAGAGGCTGGAAAACTCCCATCGTGTGAGTCCAAAAGGAGCAAAATATGAGATAGCCACCAAGCTAATATATGATATTTTACTCAAATTGGGCACATGTCTTAGAGCAGAATTCTAAAGACTTCAGAAGGAAAATTCAGAAACTGAAATATTTTTAGGAGCCACGGTGGGGATCTCAGAAAGTGTCTAGTTTAGACTAGACCCGTACATTTAAGCTGGTTAAAACTGAGATGAACTCAAACCACTAACAATTTTAAGTGGGAGTTGAACTTACATGCTAGTCTGTTCTGTGAGTCAGGCCAAAGTGCCTGTTATGACTAAGGAAGTTATTTGAGACTTTCTAGGGGCTAGATCACTGGAGACTTACTCAAACGGCTGAGTCCTCACATTCTCATCTAGCTGATGTCAAAGACACTCCTGAGAAAGGTCAAAAACTTGACTGACTCTTTTGAGTTTATCAGTTCCATACCACTTTCAAATTATCATTGTAGTACAAGAGGAGGATTCCTCATTAGTTAAACTGGCTGTCTTGGATTAAAGCTTAGTTGTGGAAGGGAGGTCCATCATCAGCTAATTTGTTTGTCTGCCTGGCAGGCTATTATTTTGCTGTGGAAAAACCTTAAGCCCACAGTATAATGGCATTACTGTCTGGTATTCGTAATTCTAGCCACACAGTGCTCTTTCTTCAAAATTCATCTGCTCATTATTTGCTGAAGCCAACTTTATTTTTCTGCAAGATGCAACAATAAGTAAACAACATATGTTGTTGATTCAAAGAATTAACAAAAGAGTGGGTTTTTTCCTGCTTGAAAATCCTGTCTGTTGAGTGTGTGTAGTATACTTGCTGCTTTTACTAATTTCTCCTTCTTCTAGATGTTTGCATTCAGAAGCTGAAAAAGACTTAGATGTTAATTGCACATGTGCTTTGAGTCATGAATTTATCCTTCTAAATATATCTTATATACACTTAGAAAAATTCCTCTTTTTTTCTTATTCTATTAGCCACTGTACAAACATATAAGTACAAACATTTGTCTTGATCTTTAGGAAACTATTGTGCATGGCTGAGTGAGTTGAAGTTCCTAATTTTCTGCAGTGAAGAATGATTTCGTCCCTGGGTTAGTGACACTATGTTTAGTGTACATGACTTGCATCTGCTCTAACAGCAGCCAGCATCTAAAGCCTGCTCTTACTGACATTGTTTTCAGTTGTGCCAAACTGTTACTCAATAGTTGCCACTTTTACCTGCAAGAAGGAGCCCAGGCATATTATAAATGTGATAGTGGAAACAAAATTCTGTGTTATTCCCAAACCCACATGGAAAATCATACTATTAAAATCAATAAAGAACATTTAGCTGAAAGATATTGGTGGGTTTGATGGCCCTTTACAGTCAGTGATAGTAGAGTAAAGGTGTAACTTTATTGTAAGTTCGGTCCTTCCCAGTAACCTTACTCACCCACCCATTTTGCAGGAAATCCTCTGACTCACATTTTTGCTTAAATTCTCTGCCTCTTACTTTTTCTAAATTGTTCTTTGGCTTTGAAGACCTTGTATGTGAGTGTAGAGGTTGTGCATGTGTTTGTCTAAATCTCAGTCACGGCAGGATTTACACAGGAAATTAAGTAACAGCAAATATAATTTGTAAAATAGTAGTCTAGATGGTAGATGGAGCCATGTGAGACTTAGCTGGCCAATCAAAAAGCATGATGTGCAGTGAGTCACATCAATATGCACAATGAGGAGCTGGCAAATGATCAGAGTCTGAGAAGTCACTGAATAAAAAATAGCAAAGAACTAAAAATTGAAGAATCATACCAGTATCTCATTTTGCAAAATTAGCCTATGCCCTGGCTTTTCACAATCATTTTTCTAAAATCTATCAGTTATTTGAACTTAAAACTTCTTTTTCCAATGCTCCCTGCTGTGCTAATTACAGGTAAAATATTGTCATGGTTTTATAGAGAGTGTTTTTTTTCTTCTGCTAGCACTAGAAATGCTTCTTTGCAAAGCATCTCCTTCCAGATACAGCTGAGAACAATTTTACACAAGTTATACTGCATAAATTCAAACCTGTATAATACAACGCATAACTCACTATATTCAGTTGTCTGTGCCTATGTGAATCAGGTAAGAGGAGGTGATATATGTTTAGCATTTATTCTTCAGAGTACTGATGGAGACACATTTTATCCAGTACTCCTAAACTTATTAAAATAGAAAAAAAATACATTTCCTTTTTATGCAGGTTCTGTTTTCTTTATCAGGTGTTAAAATGCATTCTACATAGGACTTATGAAATAAAACCAAAGATATATGTCAGTATTGAGTGAAAGGTTTCACTAAGTTGTAGTAAAATTTAGAGAACAAAACAGAAAAATGAGATAATAAACATCACAGTAAATTTATTTTTTGCTTATACTGTGATTTTAATTGATATTCACTGGTAGGTACATTTTAAAATGCAGCTTCATTTTAGGATAACTATAAACATGTAATATTTAAAAGCATACACAAAGTCTATGTATTAATAACAAATGCTTAAATCTAATGGTGCTAACACAAAGAAAGGGAATGAGAATATTATTATCTCATATGTCCAATTTAATCAACGATTTCACATTTCACAATATGTTTACATATGATGTACACACTAGCTATTATTAATTTAAATAAGGTAGAAATTAATTATTCTTTTAACATATATTCTCTGTAAACATTGCACTTAAGCTATGCATACCTACCTACTTGCATAGAGTTCTGTCAATTGTTTGTACAATAATGTAGTCTGCATTTCATTGTCTCCATCCACTCAATTATTTCTAATCTTTTCTGACGTCTTGTCCGTGAAGACCTGTCTGAAATTAGGCATCTGCTTCTGATTAGAATCAGTTGTGATTTACACATATCAACTTCTAATCTTGCTTTAGTCACTGGACCTTCGTGTGGTCACTAGTCCCTACTGGCTGAATGATTTCTAATTTGATTATCCTGCATTAGTCACCATCTAGCAGATGTAGACATGAAAAATTTCCCAGTAGGTTTATAAAATCATTTATGACAGGAAGCAATTTTTCAGTGCATTCATCACTTCTGTCTCCATCACACCATTTCTTTCAACAAAGGGTTTTTGAAATATAATACCAAAAAAGGTGAAACCATACAGCTCCATCTACAGTTTTAATGACTATGCCTCCAACTTTTCCATATAGCCTAAGCTCAGCTAGGTTGTTCATTGAAAAGTCTTTTCTAAATAATTTATGCTAACTTCTGTATACTTCTGGTTTTACTATCATTACTATCATTACCAGTAATTGTATCTGTGAATATATTAAAACTCAGCGGTCACTCTCAAAGCCATTAATTATTTACTTTTAGTGGTATGTGATTGGTTGCCAGCCATACTCTGCTAACCACATTTTATTAGCACTATATTAGCTGCTAGTCTCATTACATCTCTTTTTTTATTATTGAGCTAAAAATAAATGATAGACTAATGAATAACAAAAGTCAGATTCTTTTAATTAGTGAATTCATGTCCTCACTGAGACAGACAGCTTCCTGTAAGGGAACGCCTTTTATTAGAGCAGCTGAGATAGTTTGAATAAACAGGATATTCAGCACAGAAGATTTTCTTCAGGTATGAAATGGTGCAATCCTCAAAATCAGAGAGAGATTGCTCCAAGGTTTAGTAAACCTGTTATGAATTAGACCTGTGGGGAGAAAATGTAGTTTGGAACTGTGAAACAAAGAGGAGGGAGGAGGTATTTGCATAACTACTAAGTTGGCTAAATTATATGGGAGAGAACAAAGAGATGTAGGTGACTTGTTGTCTGTGGGACAAGGAAAAGAAATAAATGTTACAGTAGGATATTCATGTGAAATATTCATTTTTTAAACAGTTATGAGAGGTAAACCCAAATATAACATAAAAACCCCACAGAAATACAGGAAATTATGGGATGCAATGAAAGTTGAAATATGTGGAAGAAAATATGTTCTTTATGTTCACTCTTCAGCAGGTTTTAGTCAGCATATCATTTAAAGACTTCCGGAACATTATTGCCCTTAGAATATAAGTAATTTTTTAGTTTTTATTTTTTAGTGTGGGCTATACCCACACATTATAAGAATAAAACGTGTATTTTTTTGTTTGGGAGTCAGCTTTTTTTGAGGGAACAGTAATGTTCAAGGAGAAAAATTACTCCGGACAGAGGAGCCATCACATGGTCTACTTGTGGTTCAGAAAGTTCTACAATTTATTTTGAAGTTGATCTCTGCATGGGAATAAATGCATTATAATAATCTGTGGTTTATTATTGCTCATGACTTTAACATCTTGATTTCCAATTTTATATTTAAATTTACTCTGGCTCTTATATTCCTCAGGTCATGATGCAAAAAGGATCAGTGATTGCATGTGTGTGCCTTTAAAATGCAATAAACTCAATGTTTCAAAAATTAAGTAAACATTTAAGTTTAAACCAAAGATATCTAGATAGAAGTGCTGGCAAATGTATTTTTTGCAGTAAAAAAATTCAAAATAGTAAAACTGTTATTAAATGGGTCTCTTAAAGAAATTTAAAGGTGACATCAAAATAAAAATTGTCACTTTCACCATTATCAAACTATTCACAGGCATAGCCTTGCAGCTAGGATAGTGAGTATTGAAGCACCACCATATATCCACTAAATATACGAGTCATTTTGCCTTTTCTGACTTTTTTTAAACTCAGTTTTACTAGAAATTATTTTATTATTTTATTTTTTAGTTTTACTATGTCCATGCAATGATTTTTTTTTCTTGTTTTTGTCCTTTTTCTAAAGAAGACCACAAATAGAATTGCTGCTACTTCTGTCGCTATATTGTGCTTGCTTTAACTGGAATGGAAACACTACATATGGAATAAAGTCCCTTCAGCATCCCATTCTTATTTATTTGTAATGGAGTGTTTGGGTAATGATGGTCCCATTCATGGAAGAACTACCTATAATCTGTTTGATCACTTCAGCTGAGAAAAGAACATTTGATGACCTA
Source organism: Corvus hawaiiensis (assembly GCF_020740725.1). Lineage (NCBI taxonomy): Eukaryota > Metazoa > Chordata > Aves > Passeriformes > Corvidae > Corvus > Corvus hawaiiensis. Next base: position 69,906,251 of record NC_063216.1, on the reverse strand, counting down.
GTAAGTCCTGCATAATTTACTCATGACTAGGGCTTGAACTCAATGAAATGAATATTTTAGAAAAATATTAGTCTTGACTTTTCATCCAAGAAGGACAAGATGTACCCTAGAGCCAGGACATTTCAAATATCAGGCCTGAAACCCTATCAGCCATTTAAACCTTTTTTTTCTCATGTCAGGAAAGTTGGTTCACCTGTTTTTTCTGGAATACTTTATTCTCCAGTGTGTATCTAAGGAATTACACCAAAGCACGCTGACTTGAAAGCAATCATTGTGTAGATTTAATTGAATGTGAGTCAAGACAAAATCAAGTTTTATGAAATTGAGAATGGAGTCTGATTAAGGGGGGAAGAAAGATAGGAGAGGTAGAAGCAGTTACAGCATTCAGGCTCTCAGCTTTCCTTCTGGTAGATACGAAATTTTGCCCAAAGAAAATCTGTTAATATACACATTTTGGAAAATCCTTTCGTTTTGTTGAAACAATGAAGTACTAGGGAAAAAATCTATCAAAAAATTCCTAAGGACTTCAGTATTGCTTTTTGTGGGGATAGAGTCAATTTGAGGGGGCTAAACTGAAAACTAAGCATGTAGCTTCTCTCCACATTGTGCCTAATTAAAGAATGGAGAAAGCTAATCACTTGTAACGGTTTTTTTCTATTACTTTTTCTCCCCTATTTCTAGTTTTTCCTTTACTCCCCAAACTTATTTTTTGTTACTTTTTTATTGGATAAGTAGGTGTCCTCAGACATCCGTTATCTATGGCAAAGGAAATACATTATATTTTGCTGGACCTTGTAGTAAGCTTCAGTTCCTCAGGTTTTTTATACACGTTGATAGGGAATACCCTAAGCAGCATTAGGTCCAGCATTCACTGGGGATGTCTGGCCTTGAATTCCACAGCTTATTTTGATATAAGATTATCAAGCATTGCCTAAGGCAAGGAGTTGTGTGCATCTCTTTCGTTTAGGGGTGCACAGGTGAAAGCATGGGATGGCCTGCTCTTGGAGGGCTTTTCTGCTCATTCTCATAGTCAGCGCTAGCTCATATTTCTGTTTGTTTCTCCACGGGCCACTTTGAGTACAGCAGATACGTATTGACTCCATGATCTACAGCTCCGGCATATTTCCTTAGTTGGGAGCCGGCTGAACCTGAGCTGAAAGCTGACATGTGGTTTATTTTAATGGGAAATTTCTTCTGTTTCATCATGGTATTTGTCATCCTGAAGTAACTGCAAGTTGTAGTCATATATATCTTCTCCCTTGAGTGGGATTTCCCATATGATGGGAAAAAAATAGCAGAGTGTCATGAAATTTGAGTACTGAAAGGGAACACCTTTTCTCAATATCCAACTGCTTGAAACACAAAGTAATAGCATCCCAGCAACAAGACAGGCAAGCTACTATCAAAGCATGCTTTTTTTTCAATTTGACATAGAAGAGGCAGAATATCTCTCACAGAATCTCCCCGACAAAAAAAAAGAAAATAAAATGTGCTAACAGTTTAACATTTTCAAACATAGATAATTTGAATCTGTTTAGAAGCACCTAAGGAATCTTCCCCACCTTGGACTTAGATTTCTACCTAGGCTTTTTATACAGGGATTTATGATAATCAGGGAACTTTTCTGTAGATAAATGTTTTTCACCACAGTTTGAAATTAGAGCCATTAAGTAATTGCAGGTATTACCTAGTTTATGGGTGACAGATTTTGGGACCTGGCTTCAGAGGCCTAAAAGAGACTCCTGTAGGCCCAGAAACCTAGACAAATGTAAATTGTGAACATTCAGAGTCTGTAAGAGTGACTTAATAACTTGGTGAGCTGTTTTGAATGATGCTGGAATTGCCTATGAAGCGAGTACAAAAGCACATTCTACAAAAGCTGATGCCTCTCTTGCATTCGTTCACAGCAATAACATGACATAAGTATAGGTCTCTTAGTGAAGAAAGTTAACATTTTCTAAAGAACTGATCAGTCATTCACCAGTTCTCTGATGAATTGGAGTTTAAATTAGAAGAATTCTCCTGAAAATACTACCAATAAGCTAAAGGGTGTTATGATGCAGGAAATCTCTTTTTGACTGAAAAATCCATACATGGAGAAAATCATATTCTTTCCTGAGCTCTTGTACAAGAGGAGGTCAGTGGTGCACCTGGACCGAAAAGGAAAATTTGGGCTGATCACATACCAAAATGATTAGTTTGTTGGCTCTTGTCTACAAAATATGAAAAAAGAAACATAAAACAAAAAGAACTTTATTGTGCTTTCAGTTAAGTTCCTTATAAACTGTGACTTTTTTCGCCCACTCAATGGCATTCTTCTGCAGTGCAGTGACGAGGAAAGGGGTTAATAAATAAATAATAATTTTCAGTGTTTTATTTGTAGTATTGAAACATAGGAGGCAGGGAAAAGTGAGTTAAATATAACATTAAGGACAGCATTTTTCATGCATGGAAATACGTTACATATTTTAGAAGTGCTACATCTTGATATGGTCAACCAGTTGAAGTTTCAATAAAAAAAATATTTTGACTTCTTTTATAACTTAGTGTCCATAGTTTCTAGACACCTTCTCATCTTTCTTCTTGCCCCTTTCTTTTTTTCCCTTTTTTTTCCTATTTTTTGTTTTTCTTTCCTTTTTTTTTTTTATTTTAATAAAGCCAAGGAAATCTAAAACTACTCCGCCATCCAGATCTATCTATCTGTTATGAGGGAACTAAGATGCCTAACTTAAAAACTTAAGTGATCAAGGGAAAGGAACATGGACTTCAAGAGGGAGAAATGTGGTCCTGGTTGGACTGATTTGACATAAAATTAATGTTGGTTTCTCTTCATGGGTATAGTCCAAGCATCAAAGACGAATGAAGGCATGCATGTGCAAAACATGGGCCCAAATAAACTGTCAGATGGAAACAGTCACTAAAGACAGAACACAGGGGAAATATACCTCAGGAATTTTACTAAGGGTGAGGGGAACTCACTAGAAACTGTGACAAAAGTTAAGCACATAAAACCATATGGTTTTAGTCATATTTAAAACTCATCTGTGCCAATAGCATGTTGTTGATAGTGGTCAGCAAATGCTTTGGTAACTGCACAAATGTGCAGCTTCCAGCCATCCCTTCCTGGGGCTTTCTCAAACTGAAGATTACACCACATCATCAGGTTTATTAGTTTTTGATGGATCTTCCAGTGCTTATTTTTTTTAATGTGTTTTTGAATCCATTTACACTTTTGGCATGGGAAATTATCTGTGGCAGTGAGTTCCACACTATAATGAGGTGTTGTGTGAAAAAGTACTCTAGTTACTTCCTTCAAACCTACTGCCTGATAATTCTACCTAGTTCTTTCTCATCCACGTGTTATAAAATACAGAGAATGATTATTCCCCAGTGACCTTCTCAACCTATTCATGATTTTACAGCCTCTCAAATCATTCTTGCTTCCTTCTTTTCCTGAGAAGCGTTCTAGACTATTTAAAAACTTTTCAAATGGATAGCATTCCTCTCCTCTCATCATCCTTGTCACAGCTCTCTATATCTTTACAAGTTGTAATTTATTTATTTGGAGATGAGAGTGGTTTCAGCAGCATAGCAGGTGTGTTTGATTTTTACAGTGGTACAAGGTTTCCTATTGTGTCTTTAACAGCATTCTATTGTCATCTGATTGTTGATGATCATTGAACTGGTGATTCTACAGAAAAAAACAATGATCCAAAGATCCCTTTCCTTATTGAGAGAAGTTTATTTAAAGTCCATAATGACATATGAGTAACTAGACTTTAACTATCATATTTATCAACACTTAATTTTCATTTGACTTTTTAACCATCCAGTATCATCTAACATATTCCAACTCTCCAAAACCAGTTTCTGGCATTACTGTCTTGAAAAGATGTATTTCAACAGTTTTAGTTTTCCCTTTCACCCCAAGCCATTTATATTTAGCCATATGCTTTGAAGTGCAGGTCTTCATGGATTAAAATAGTAACATTTCAGATTATTTGTTCCCATTATTTGTTTCCCAGCTTTTAACTGACCATTAGTCTGTGAGGAAACCTTCCCTGTTAGAGTAAAGAGTTTGATGAGGAACTTTGAAAGTTCTTTGAAAATCCAGATGTATTATATGAAGGAGCTCATATGTAATTCTTTTTTTTTTGTCCCAGTTCACAGTGAAGCCCATTTTCCCCCAGCTAAACTCGTACTGAATGTTCTTCATTAAATAGTATTTATTCATGTGGTTCATTATACGATTCAGTTACTTGGTTCAAGAAAGAAAAGACTTACTAATGTGTATTTTCCTGTATATCTTCCATCAGACTCTTTGAAAACCCACCATTTAACTCAGCATCTTCAGTCTTCCAGCATCCAAGATGACTCAAGAATTCTGACCATCTCAAATATAATCTGATTTTGAGTTTTCGAGGGAGAATTATTTTGCTTTCTTAGTCTTATCAATGATAAAAAAAGTTATCAGAATTCTGGATCTATTCTAAGTAAACTTCAGTTTATTTCCTTGGACTTGTCTGCCATAAGGAAAGGCTGTGTCAGAGCTTACCTGCATTACTCTATAGTGAACACCAATGCAAATAATTCATTTAGTATTTCTGCTAAGACTGCATCTTCTTGGAGAAATTATCTTTTTTTAATCTTTTATATCAACTATCAACCCTGAAGACAAACTGGCATGCTTCCTGCTTTTGGTATGCTTAAAAAAATTTTATTCACAGTTTTTAACCATCTTGCAATTTTTTAAGAAAATGATTTTTGGCCTATCTTATTCTAGGCTTGCCAGAGTTTATGCTTAAATCCACCTCTTTTGCTTGAAAGCGTTTTCTGTTTCTTGAAGAAAGCCCTTCTGGTTCTAATACCCTGTGTTATTCTTCCGTGATGACTTTCTGGGGATCTGTTAAGGTCTCTTTGGGTAGGTGGTACAAGCTTACTCTAGGTCTTTGTTACAGTGTTTTAAAACAATTTCCTTGCCACCTGTGAGCAGTTTGCAGAATGTGCGGGAGGCAGACATCTGTTAATAGCATATTTGAGGGAAAAAGAGATTTTATGTTACAGATGCTCATGTGTTTGATGGTATTTGAGATTAGGATTCACAGCTTGAGAAACTCTTTAAGCTATGCCTTTCAAAATGAATTCAGGTGAACATTCACGGTTGGATTCTATGACCTTAAAGTTCTTTTCCAACCTAAATAATTCTATGATTCTGTGACTAGTCATTAACAAAAAATACTTGAGGTATTTTTTCATGTAATATGCAATGTTAGTTTGGTGGTTTTTGTATTATTACAAGGGTTAACATTCTATTTATCAGGAAAATCTTCAATAATTTATTGAATTTGAAGAAAGGAATATAATTTTCCATTCTGAACATCAGCAAGGTTTACAGATTTCACTTTCTTCTCCAGGGTTTGTGCTTATTATACAAGGAAGAATCATGTAAAACACAGAAATAATACTGGGAATAGAGACTCTTCTCAGGTGAACAGCGTGGAAGAAGAAGAACAGGTGGAGAGAAGGAAGTTGTGGTCCAACACCAGACAGAGGATATTCATAATCTTCATAAAGAAGAGCATAAAAGAGTTTGGTAGTTGAGGCCTTCTTCCTGAAAGAGGAAATGTGTAGTAGAGGTCCCTTTTAAGAAGCTTTGAAAGGAAGTTTCTTGACTCTGAATATGTGCTCTGGCACAAGGACAGACATCAAGAAAAGAACATAACTCTTTCTTCTCTGACAGATGTCCTTCTGAATGAATGCCCATGGCATTTGTGAAGTCAGGCATTTGAGAAATCAGCAGCTCTAAGTAGAATTACTGTTTCTCTGAGCCCAAGAAATGGCACTTTCAAGATACAAGCTTTTATAACTTTTATGAGAAATGTTTGACATAATGTCTTTTATATCATTTGGCACTTAAAGGTGTGAATCAAGAACATATAATGAATGTTTGACACGTAGGATGCAGGACAGCTCTTTTTGTTAGGATACTTCCAGTGTAATGGGGAACATAACCTGGTTCTGAGTATCACATCTTACTTTTGTTAAATAAAATGAAACATACTTTTATCATAAAGATGACTGCTACAAACCACTTCTGCTGTGACTTCAGACTAACTGTTCTTAGTATATTACTCATTTTCCCTAAATATCTTCTTCAGGAGAAACTTAAAAAGGTCAAATCCTGTTTATGCAAAGCTGCTTTTGCCTCAGTGGTATTGTTGAAATAGAAAAGTGAACAGTATTTAGACACATGGTAGACAGGAAATATATTTCTTCTTTGTCAAGAAATGACATATTTTTCTCGTAATAATCCTTTTGCATTTTATTAGGGGAAAACATTAACCATAAGAAACACAGTTGAGGGGGAGTTGCTTTGTAATTAAAACAGGATGATTTCACCTACTTAACTGTCATGATCGATCCAAAAACATAAGCATGTCTCAATTACTGTTTTGTATGGCACATCATCATTTCAGTACAAATTGGCTTCAAAAGTCTGAAGCAGTAAAGTCCTAAAACTAGAATGGATAGATGGAATGGAAAAATATTAACTTTAATAATATCTTACTCCCTATGTGGGCCTATCCTTCAGGAAGAACAGTGAGTTATACAAATTTCAATTAAATTTATGATTTACTCCTCCTCTTAATATATTTTCCATTCTACTTTGCAAATAGGAATTTAGATCTTCCTGTAAAAAAAGTGTTAAAATGATAACTAACGGAAAAAGTATATTTATTAAGATGTGTAGAGTTTCTGAAGTCCAATGCTCAACAAGTCAATTTTTTTTTTCTTTGATATGCTGGGATTTCAGGTAAGACCTAGGGGTGGTTCAGCTTAGCACGGCAGTGCCTGGAACTTAGGTGCCATAAGCGTGGGGATTAGATCTCTGCTCTGTATCTTGGGTACTCAGATGGAGAGAGGCTCTGAAAACTGGCTCAGGAGCACTAAGGCAGCTGATAGAAGGTGTCACAGCAGGAGTTTTAATTGAGATTCTTTCACAAGAATGTTTTGGTACACCTCAAGGCTGCAGTTAAGAAAGTCTATGAAACTACAATTTAGTTCTTGAAACTCTTCAAGGCTTAGGTGCAAAGTTTTGTTTTGTTTTTTTTTTCCTAAACATAATCATTAGTGGAGCAATTTTTTCCATTTCACATATTAGTCTCTGAGTCAGGACATTCTCATCAGTTTTTCTATGCCCAACTTGTTTTCACTAAAAGACAGTATTGTGATGAAAGTATAGAGGGGATTCCATGTTCTGGTAATCTCCTATTCAGCAGGAGGAATTATACTCTGTTTTCCAGGAGAAGAATGACTGAAGTCTTACTGGAACAAACTGTTTAGAAGGAACTGCCCCATCTGTTCCTAGGATTTCTTAGAAAGTTCCTAAGTTCCTGGCTGTAGAGGAAGACCTAGGATGTGGATCTCATCAAGCAGAGGAATTTAAAAGTCCTGTGACTACATGATCTTTGCTCAGTACACAAGTGTTCAGAATTATTTTTCAGAGGCATCTGACCCCATTTGCTGGCTATTTCTATTAAGTGTGGATCAACCTACTCAGTGGACAATGCAGGTTAATTAGATTAGATGCAGGTTAATTAGATTAAGTGAGATCCCGATCTCACTTTTCTATCTCACTTAGGATTGCTACTGGAGCACAGCCCCTGATCCAGAGGACTTCTTCTTTTTTGAGTGGAAAGGTGAAAAAAGTTAAGAAAGTACATATTTTGCACAAGTTGCCAGGGGCTCTGCAATTCACCACTTCTACATCTGGAGAAGTCTCTGGAAAGGTCTCTCAATGCCTCTTTGGCAAAAATCAAGAACTGATGTGCAGAACTCAGTTGTCTTCATTCTCTAGTGACATTTCCAGTGTGATGGGGATCCTGCTAAGTCCATGGCTTCTTTTGCGGGGGAATGTCAGTTCCATAAGTTCAGTGGCATCGCATTTTCTATGGTGCTATGAGGTGCTGGCATAAATCCCATTGAATAGTTCTTCATGATGATTGCTGATTTCCTGCCAGTAATGCCACATGACATATCTGGAAGTAGAACTTGTTCCACATTTGATAGATACAGATATTATTTTACTGAAAAATTGTTTTTATGCTCAGATCCCTGAGGTTTTATTTCACTGATTGTAAAAGAAAGACAAATTTTAGTCCCTTTGCTCTGTGCTCCCTCATGGTCAAAGTAATTCTAGAAAACCAGCAATGGCACAACTCTAAAAATGTCACTTCAGGCTATGAACTAGCAAAAAGCATTTGCTGCTGTTATGATGCATGGAAGCTGCTCACAAACTAACCTGGATTCACACTTTGAGAGGCACCCACTGATCTTTTTCCGTTTGAGCTCCTGTCACGTATTTCATGTCATATGTCGGGCAGGACTGCCAACTTTCCATTGTTGTGCACTGCTATTTGCATCACAGAAAGAGATTGCTGAAGAAATAGTTAAAAGTGTAAATGTCTTTCTTATGCCGGAGTTAATACATTAAGCTGTTGATTTATGCTTTGAATGCTGAATGTTTATGTTACAATGTGTTTGAAGTTACTGTGCTCTTATTTTTTTTTTTGCTTTTACTCTTAATCTTCTGTTTTCTGAGCCTGTTATATAATCAAAGATTTAATTTACCAGTTGTACTGCCCAGCCTTAAAGATTTACCACACAAGAAAAGAAACACTGTGAAGAGTCAGAGTACTGATATAAAACAATTTTCCCTGAAATCCCCTGCACATAGAACATGATTAATTTCACAGCTGTGAATCAGACCTGGCCTTGCTTAGTATACACACTCTATAAACAATGCATGTACATATTTGTACATAATGAAACAAAGAAGAGAGTCTACTTGGCCAAGAAAAAGCATTGCATCAGTCTAATATCTGAAAATCTCCAGAGACAGGATGAATCTCACAGCTTTGTAACCTGATAATTTGATGCTCTAGTAGTTTTTTTTATATTGATGTTATAATAAATACTAGGCAGATGTTTAATTCACATGTAGTCCATAGTACTGAAATCATGTGTCTTTGTAATATAACTATGACCAGGATACAATAGAACACTGTTTTTTAATTAGGAAGTCTTGGTTTCAAACAGTGTGCTACTTCACAAAATAACATCTAGAATAAGAGCAAAAGTTATTTAAAGTTATCTCAATCCATTCTCTTTATTTTACTGAGAGAGGGATAAGAATGGGAGTACACTTGCAACATACACTTTTATAAAAATTCAAAACTGAAGAAGAAGGGCTGTGGAAAATTGTATTTCAGGAGAAGTTTTCATAAAGAATTCTGAATAAAAAGAAATCTTAGATATCTAAAATGATGGAAAATGTCTACGACCTGAAGTATGTAAACTGTGAAATTTTGACTCCTGTTCCCACCTTAGTTACTTTAAACTCTATTTAAATTGGTAAAAGGACCTAATGAGAGAATAATTATCATTAGTTGATGAGTGAATTAAGTTCAGACTTGAAAAATTAGTTTGATACCAAGGTGAGGTCCTAGGTAAAATTTTCAGACAGAATTTTAATTCTATAAACTAAAACTCTATTGCTTTTTAACTGATGATTGTCACAAGCTTCATATTTTGATTTTCAGGCTTCAAATGCTGCAGGTGCCACATGTTTCACTGCTGTGTTTCACAGGCCTGCCTCAGTGCCCCTGCAGAGAAATCTGACACCTGTCCTGTGTTTAAATTCTACTGGGTTTTGGAAAGACCAACAATAAAACAACATCCATTTCATCTACTGATTCTTAGGGTATGGGTATTTTAAAGTATTGAGTGAAACCTATCTTGTATAATGTTTCTCTGCCATCAGTTGTAAAGGGCATAACTGGCACAGGTAGAAGTGGCTAGTCCATATTGATCTAACAGCAAGTGACAGAGCCAGGAGAGCACCTAAGTGTCTGGAATACCCAGTGAGTCCTGTTAGCTGCACCAAGTCACCTTGCAAGGACTTCATTTACTTCATGTGTCTTCAATTTCTGTGCTACGTAAGGTAATTCTGTAAATTACAGAGTTTATGTTCAGCATGAAATTTTGCATTTTTGTTTGCAAAAGATATATAATATGTTCCCTTTATTTTTTCCCATTCCATTAATTGATGCACTGTCTTGGTGTATTAGTATTTGCTTAATACAGAAATGTGTGGATTTAATGAAAGCCATAACTATTATTTGTTTGGATTATCACAGAAAAAAAAGATGAAACTAGAAATTACTGTTTGTCCCCTTGGTATACTTTCGTTATCAGTTCAGAAGATCTTGAGTTCATGGTAAGTCTGAACTTTTATTCAGAGAGAAAAAAAAGTGATTCACTGACTGAGTCAGAGCTCCCTTTCCTTTCTTCTTTTTCCTCTTTCCCTCCCCATCACTCTCCTTCTCTCAAGCACCCCTGGCCCTCCTAAATTATTTCTTTTCTTTTGAAAGTTTAAAATAAATGATAGCAGCAAGCTACTTGGCTGCTATGCTTTGGTCCTCTTTTCTTGGTAACAGAATTAATCCTGTTTTTAGTCGTTCCGAGGAAGTCTGAGACATGCATGTGTTGGTGAGTGCTGTCTGGACCAGTCACTCTGCACTTGTGAGTTATAGTCTGGAAAAGCACAGCCAGCCTGAGGCTAAGTTGTTTCTCTCTGGCGAAGAAAGTGCAACACCAGCCCTGGCACTCTCTAGCCATGGAATACCTGCCTGCAATCATTAATATGATATTAATGCAAGTGAGGTTTTTTGATGACAATGTCATACGTAAAAATGAGTAGTAATCTGCTGACCTCATTTGAGAGTGTGCCTGATAGCTTTTCAGCAAGGCCTGAAGGGAAAATTCCCACCTCTAGGCAAGTATTTAAAGCTTTATTCACATTGTATTACACCTTGCTTTTTGAATGGCTTCGGTGGTTTTACGGTTATCTAACATGAACAAAGGAGAGAATTTGATCCTAAGCAAATGTGTACATGTGCAAGAGAGAGGGAAAGACAGAGGCTGGAATATTTTTTCCTGAAACTGGAACCTTAAATGATTATGTTTCAAGCATTCCTTTCTACAGTGGAAATCCTTTCCCCATAGTCAATCCAAAGCCTATTCAAGTCAATGGCTTTTGGATCTCTGTCATTTGCAGCTATGGCAGACAAACAAAACAAACTGCTATCGACTGTAATATGACCTAAGTGTTTGCAGCCCCTTAGCAAAAAAAAGTCTGTCTTTGGGTAATTTCAAGGAGCTTACTGAAGTGTTTGTTTCAAGTGTGTTCTGTTTCTAAGCAATTTCATATAAAGGAAGCAGGAGAAAATATAAGTTTTGATTGAGTTGTTCTGACACCTTATGCAGAAAAAGGTTTGAATATAGTTTTGAAACTTTTTTTTTCCTGTTCTCCTGATAATAATAGGATCATTTAGCTGTGCTTTGAAGGCAGAAAAGCACTATCTGTCCAAACAAAAAATGTAAATTATGCTTAAAAAACATCCAAAGGAAATAGTACATGTTGAGCTGGCCCAAGCAGTTTTGTTTCCTTGAAATACTGCTAAGGACCTGGCCGAATGTGTTTCATTTTGTCCAAGTGCTTTAGATCTGTGGCAAAAAGGCCCTGAATACATCACTGATCTTGTTTATGAAAGTGTAGATATTCCAAGAATGAATAAAAATACCTTGTCTTGGAGACATCAGCACACCAGCTTCAGTTTGTTCTGTTTCTGCTGCAAATTCCTGGTGTATGTCTTCACTTTTACTGACAGGGGCTAGGTAGTCATTCACTTTTGGAATTTAACTTCTTTTAGCTGAAATAGAGGAAAAAATAGAGGACATGAACATCAGAACTTTGTCCCTCATTGTCATAAAGTGCCTAATGAATTTGCTAGGATATACAAAATGAGTCTTCATTAATTTTCTGATTGTAATAGCAGAAAGAACAGCTCTGCATAAATCGAATAGGAATATACTTTCTCATATGTCGTCCTGTCATTGGAACATGTCGGTGAAAATTGCAATCAGGACTGATGTCTTATGTACTAAGAGAGACTATAGAAAAAGTGGAACATTAAAAAGGTATTAACAATAAGTAGATTTAGAAGAGTCACTAAGAAGAACAGGACCAAAACCTTTGGTAAATCTAGCTGTGGTGGCTGGAGGCAGTTTTTCCCTTACCAGTTTGCTGGACAACCTGAAAAGGGATGACAAAGCGTGTTTGCACCTCTGAGACTGGAAGGGGCAGAATTGCACCAGTCACTCTCTACTGACGCTTAATAATATTCACTTCTATTACCCATGTCCCACTGTATAACTTCTGGAAGAAAAAACAAGCAGAAAGATGAGGGTTTTAGACCTTAAACAGATACAGCTGTTTGGTCTGGCATGTGGGAGTCAGTGTCTAAGTAAGGTGTTCAGCAAAGAGACTCAAGTAATTCTATAGGGAAGAACTTCTAACAGTGAAGATCAGTTCACTTGTTATGTTGCAAAGATGTCATTTATTTCCTCTGCCTTTAGAAAGGTCCTCACTCGCTCCAGCCTCTGTTTATCTTGTCTTCTAAGGTTACTGGCGAACTTGTATCTATCACTAACTCAGTGAATCTTGGTAAGATCAAACCTGTTGCCTCAGAACTAAGCCAAACTCATGATCTTATTGTTGTTGGCAGTAAAAAAAACCTTACCAAGCTGTTGGAAACCTGCAAGAATTTATCACTGACTTGAGTAAGTTCCCAATTCTCTTTCTACTCAATCATTTAAGCACATTTCTGATTAGCATTTCACTGGACAAAGACATATTTGAAATCAGTGTTCATTCCATGGAGGTAGCTTCCAAAATAGTTTCTTTTACAAAAGACATTCCACAAGCATGATCAAATAGAATATGTTCCTATTCCACCACAATGTACTTCAATAAAAGAAACTCTTTTATATATTTAAACAGAATTGACAACAGAAGTAGACAAAAGTCCTTTTGATGAGCCATATTTCTATAAACCCTTTAGTTCAAGAATTTTCACTTTCTTAAAACATGTGGTTCCAAGATAGGTTAAAATGACACTTTATAACTAAAAACTGATCCAGAATAACCTGTGGTAGACTACGTCATTAATGCTTAATCCAAAATAACAGCATGTAACTCTTTCATCAAGAGAAAAGGTAAAGCTTACCTTCCATTTGTGCTCCAAGTGTCTTCCTTTCATACAGTGGTCTTATGCCTTATTCTGTTTAATTACATTCTACAGAAATTGCATTTGTAAATATGAACTTTCAAAATGTAAGGCATGCATAGGAAATCCTTGAAAATATTATTTTAAAGGAAAGTCATGTTTCATATCTTGAAGAAAGCACACAAATTATCGAAGTGTGTTTATGCTTTTTTTCAGGTGCTAGTGTCATTACAAATAACAACATATTAACTTCTGAAACTGGATTAAAAAGATATGAACGAATGACTTGAAAGAACTATTCCTCCATGGGGAAAGAAAACAATTCATAATAAATATTTTCTAGTTTGCTGAAAACCCCAGATATAACTGATTCTAAATTTATTGAAGGAGCATGTGACCAGTGATGCTTTTTCTCCCAAACCCTTTTCTCTGTAACTGGTGAAATATGAATGACAAGAGTTTTTGGGACAAAAAAAAACCTGCCTGCCTTTTGCCAGAGACATATATCATGTCCTTTCACGAAATGATCAAGGGAGTCTCTTAGGACAGGGCCCTGACAATGTTTCTAGCTTGTCATGCTTTAAGTCAGTCACAGGACAATATTGTATTAAAATTTAAAAGCAAGCACAGCTGGTTTCCCTTGGCATACAAACACTGGCCAGGAGAGTGCTACTGAAGATGAGACAGGAACAGAAGTGAAAATCTGGTCATTAGCTTTGACTCAGGGCCAATTCTGCAATGTCTATAATTCTAATGAAGTATTAACACACAATTAAAGTGTTAAAATATCCCACTCATTTGCTGCTACCACATCTCAAACATAACCCAGGGAGATATTTTCCCTTCACAGGAAAAACTTCAGACTCCATGGGCAGCCAGATTTTGACTTGGTTTTGAGAATGCTCAGAAAACCTTGTCAGTTAGTGGTCATTGTAATGAAGCACACCCTCATCCACTCACATCAGAATTGGAAGATATCACTTAGAAACTGAGACAAATTATTTTTCTGCATTACTTTTTTGTTTTAAAGTAGCCTCAGATAGTTTGTTATTGTATAGATTGAGTTTATTTTTATAATAGTCCACGTATAACTGGAAAACTGTATCAATACCTCGCTACTGTTATCATGGATAGAGGTCAGGACAGAATGTGATAAATGAAAATCAATTAAAACTAAATTGCATGGAAAAGAAGATTTTTGCTCATTCTTTTTAAGGTTTAGATAAGGGCATATTTGGATTGGCTTAAAATGAAAACTTTTTTTTCATGAAATTAAAAATACTGTGAGATTGATTAGCATTAATCAAAATTCACCAGCAACTAAGGTTATAATTAAAGTTGCTATGTTAAAAACAGACAGGAAAACCTTAAAGTTAGGCCTGGGCCAGTTTTAAAAATCTGTCCAGGTCAACTTTGAAAGGATTTCCAACGCAAAAGATTAAAATAAGTACCAGAATATTGAAAAATACTTTCCTCTTGGACCAAACTTCTGAAACATTTTTCAAAACACAGCTTTAGAGGAGCTAGAAACAAGAGACAGATACAAATGTTTCTGCACTGCTCATATTTCACTGTAGTACCTATGAACAATATTTGAAAAACAAGCCAAAATAAATCAGGTTTTAGTTTTGGTTTGTAGCCAAAAGAGATACTAATGAGAATTATCCAGTTTTTACTCAATCTAAAGGCTTTTCAGTACCACTGATGATATTGAAAATGGTGACAGATAAATGACGCAGGGAGTAATTTATCTCTTCGTTTTGCATTATGTCTGAAAGAGAATTGCTGTATGCAATTAATTTTCCACTCTTTTTGAAGCATTATGGAAATAGAGAACAAATAGAAATTTACAGTAAGAGTGGAAAACCAGAAGCACAAACACAATATCCTCAGAATGACACAGAATTAGAGAATGGTTGAGTTTGGAAGAGACCTCTGAAGGTCATTTTGTCCAGCCTCCCTGTTCAAGCAGGACCTCCTAGGACTGGTTGCCCAGGGCCAAGTCCAGGAGGCTTTTGAATATCTCTAAGAAGGTTGCCCTGGGCAACCTCTGCCAGGGTTCAGACATCCACCCAGTAAAAAAGTGATTGCTGAAGTTCAGGCAACACATCCTACATTCCTGTTTGTACCCATCATGCCTACTCATATCACTTAGAATAGATTTACTCTTCTAGGGAATTTATTCTTCCTTCCTCAATGGCTTGAATTCTGAACTGTAATTTTTGATAATGGTAATTAAGAAGTGCAAAGTGTGCAGAATAGAGATTATTTAATGTTCAAACCCACCTCATCCTACCTGGTAAAATTCAGTTATCTAGCTGGAAAAATTAAGTAAATAAAGCTTTGGGGACACTGTTCCTTTCTATTCCATGAATGTAACTGAAAATAAATCAGCTGGAATGAGTCTAACAAGATTAAAAGAAAGAAAGAGAGAGAGAGAGAGATGGAAATTGTATTATCACCTCTTCATTTTCTCTTCCACAGTGTTTTACTTGGATGCTAGTAAGTCCAATATTTTCCATTCCTATGTATAAATGACCAGATTTTTGCTTCTACAGAAAAAATTTTAGATTCATAAGGTTAAAGTTCATTTAGCATTTAAGAGACAAATGAGGTCAGCATAGCACTGCAAACGTTTTTCATTATAGAAATTTAGTCACAGGCTGGTTCAGAAGTTGAAAATACCATAAGGAGAGCACAAGACACTAATCTCCTTCGTGACAGTGACAATTCCCAGAGCTTTTTAATACCAGTAAATGCTCTCACATATTTGAAAAAGACCAGCATTTCATATGGATAGAATCCAAAATATCATGGTTCTTGAAATTTTAAAAGCATATTTTTGGGTTTGTTCTTTTAACTCTATTGGGAATCTTATATTTTGTATCCAAAATAGATTTCAGGTTGATTTTGGCAGGTGTTTATTGTTGCAGAAAATCAGCAGAATTGGAACAATATGAGGAGGACCTCTGGCTGAGGAACCACCCTAGAAAGTTGCTGAAATGCCATCTCCTCTGAAGAAAAATTAAATTTATCTCCTTTATTCATCATGATTTTTTGAAGCCCAGATGTCTTTCACTGTTTCTAAAGCTGTGTTATAAGCTGCTGTTCATACTATATGTTTTCAATCCAGCTATTCACGCTTCTTACGTCACTTCTCGCATGTTCATTTAGGTCTTGAAATCTTCTGCCAGCTCAGATCTTATTTTACTACAGTGTTTTTGTATCTTCAAAATAAATGAGATTTTTATCCCAGATTCTGTAGCATTTTAGCTTTTAGATCTACAGTCTTAAACCTTTGGCTCAATATTTTCTTGATTTTGGATCAAGGATAAAATTATTATTTTTCAGCACATTCTTAGTTTTAAGTGTGGATTTCTTTGGTTCTGAGGATTATTTACTGCTTTAATAAAATAAATTTCAGTTAAGGACTTCAGTAACAAAATAAATTTGGTACTGAAGGGAGAATTCATACTACTGTTTTCATCTGCTCACCTGTTTTTGCACTTGATTGCTACCCAGGTTCACAGATTTCACCAAAGGGAACATTGGCAATAATAATGTGAATAAGTTTGGGGTTTATGCTGACAAATATTTCAAAAAATACATTAAGGGAAGATAGCCTCCGGCTATTCCCACCACAAAATACTCCCTAACTAGAACCTTTGACGAATATTCAGCTTTGATCCTGGAAATGATGTAAAACAGCTACACTGACTACAGACTACCTAAAAGTTTCTCCACTCTGAAAGACCCTTGGTTGTCGTGCTGGGTTGTGCAATGCAAGGACCTGCTATATTCATTATCAATGCTTGAAATTTCTCTTTCCATATAAACATTATTGATAAATTTTATTTTCAGTCTCAGCAGTTCTGATGGATTTAACTAGACTACTGCTAAAAACTTATTCTTTGATTTCTGTATTTAATATCTCTTTGCAAGCAACATTCTGAAATGTATTTTTTCCATAAGGTTTTCTAAACCAATAGTACTATTTGATTTTTAAAATAAGTAATGAATAAATAATGATAGCTTTTCTTTGATAAATATCTGAAACAGTTAGAATTGTTGTCATGATAGTAGCAATCAGTGTTGGGCTTCAATAAAATCTTGCTCATTTTCCTTTCTTAAAAAATGAGCAAAAGACGAAACAAACAGGCAAACCAAAAGACACCCAAAAATACCCAGCCATGTTTCTTTAGCCTGTTTGACAGTCTTGAGAAGCCCAAAGTCAACCCCATGCCTCTAAAATTGAGAGAGGATTGAAATATCTCTATTGCCTTTTACAAACTAATGATATTTCTGAATAATGTGAATGTAAACCAAGTTTTTCTATGCAAGCAGGCAAGTTAGCATTGAACTTCAAAGTACATTTGGTAGAACAAAAGTGTGACAAAATTAGAAGTGTCTGTACAAGGACGATCAAATTTATAAAATATAACCTTTCATAAACCTTGTGTTGCCTATGTTATGGACAGTAAAGCTGAAATGACACAATCAATAGTGGATATGGCAAGCAAAGACAGATCCTACAGCATTTTTTTATGGCAGATAAAGAAACAATGCAAGCTAATGTTAATGTGCCTCCTCTGTTTCATCACGACTGTTCAGCCAGTGCCTTGAGAAAAATTAGGTCTAGTCAAATAAATTTGCAGTAGCTTGAATCTGTTTAGGTGGAGTGCAAAGGAACTGAGGATCTGGAAATCACCCCTGCCAAGACGAGAGTCAGAGCACATGCCTTTTGCATAACCCCTCACTTCACAGCTGCTTTTCAAAACACGGCCTGGCTCCCTCTCCTGCAGGCTGTGCTAAGAGCCAGGGGTACTGGATATGTTTGAACAAGTGCCCTGGACGCTCTTTTTAGGTATTAAGCCAACCTTCTGTAGCAGCCAATGTAGATTTGGCTTGGAGAATATTTCTAGGGTGCAAAAAACAAGTATGCTATGCAAAGCCCTCCTATAGGCACTTTCTGTTTTACTTGCACAATTCACATTGGCATTTGGTAAATGTGGTATTTTTCATGAACGCTTTCAGCTAACTCTTTCACTGCTGTGAATGCAGGGTATCTGGCTAGGTGGGCAGAGGCTTTATTTAATAATGTGAAATGAATGAACACCTTATATTAAGTAGCACTTCACCCAGTGGACCAGAACAAGGGTAAAAGACAGTCTTAGCTATAGAGTACAGGGTAGGACAAGAAAAAAGGCTCCTGACACATGGTAAATCATGGGGAAAAACTATAAAAATGTTGTTCAGCATGATAGTCAGTAGGAAAATTGCTATAGCAATTGTTATCTAAAGGATAATTGTGAAAAAAAGAGGAATAGGATGAGCCTTCAGAGTGAATTCACTTTTATCTAACACAAAGGGGGTATAGAAAGAACCATTTCCTAATTTAGAGTAGACAACTGGAAGGTCCATTCTAGCTCCTCATTATTGTTCTGTTCTTGACTTTGTGTTCTGAGGGATGTTAAGGTGATATAATTCCAGCGAAAGGCTTCAGGAATGAACACAAATCAGTACAACACCAGCTTTTGACCTCAGACTCTTAAGTGGCTCTTGATACATACGTTAAAAAACATATGGCCTTTGTCAGACAATGATATGTAACTATACTTGGGTGTTTATTAATTTTTTCTGCTTGGAGTTAATTAAGTTCAATATCCTTTTAAAAAAAAAGTTAATTTCATTGAAATCAACTAATGTTATGTTTTGTCTAAGAACTATAGATAGTCAGTGCTTACAACTTTACTGTAATGCATACTCATATGTAAATAAAATCAGACATTTTGAAAAATTAGGTAAATTTTATTCAGTCCAAGTTATTTGTCTTATTTTTATTTTATGGCCTAGACACATCAGTATTAATTCCTGAAATGTGTACTATTTCAGTAGCTGTCTGTACGGTTCTTGCAAGAGATCCATATCCCGAAGAAACTCTTGAAATAAATTATAAAACCTGCTGGAATAAATGTCTTACATAATCCCCAGAGATGCACTGTTTTTTATGATTTCTCATTGAAAATGCCTGGGACAATTGCTAAACTGATGTGATATGAACCTTCTCTAGAAGGGACTTCTGGATATCTGGCACATTATGTAGCCTAGGAAAGGAATAGGAATTACATTTTCCCACCCTTTTCCCTGAGGAAAGCCAAAAATAAACAGAAACCTGTCTAAATCCTTGAGGAAAACAGAGAGGAGGGTATCCCTGGAAAGGTGATGCAGCTGTTTTGATCTGTCAAACCTAACTTGAGATCCACTGATAGAAGCCTCATTTGAGCAGATGGATTATTGAAGAGGAATGTCATTTAAATGTAAGTATTAGGGCATCCACTCAGCATGGAACACAATAACACGCATATGTTCCAAGAGATAAAGTGTGCTTTGAGAATGGATTTTTGGCTAATTATATATGTGGATGAATTAAAATGTCATTTTTTTAACTATTATTTTGAAAAATAAGCATTTTTCATTTATTTGTTTTTTTTATTTTTTTCTTCTGTTAAGATACTGCAATTGCAACAATTTATGTTTGATTGCAACTCTTGGACTTCAGTAGGACTTCTGTAGGCACATGAAACTGTCCTACGGAAGTCACTGTACAATCAACACCTGGGAAATTCTGCTCACATTCCTAGCTGGTATCAGTGTTCTCATAGCGTCAAAACAGGAAAATAACCCTGACCCAGGAGAGTTTTCTTTTTGTTGTTGTATGTCCCTATCTTTCTCCCCTTGACCTAGTCCATCAGGGCTGAGTTGCAAAGCTCACAGTGAAATTGCTTTGGCTCACAGCAGGAAGATGGTTGATATGTCTAAGTCTAAAGATATGTTCTTGAAATGTTATTGAAAGAAATCTCAAGTAACCACGTTGGATTTTTTCCTATGAAATCCCATAAGAAAAGAGACTGTAAAATGAAGAGACTTGCATTCTCTTGTACGTTTCACTGCCTTCACAGATTAGTTTGTCTTCCCTACATTAGCCTGACCAGATACCTAAGAGACTTTTGATGTTATTTGGCATCTTCCTTGTCCATGGACCTAAATTTTCAGCATGTAAAAGATCACATATATTTATAGGTGGAGCTCAGAGATTGCAGAAGCATGTTGATTGTGTATAAAGCTCTAAATCTCCAGTTTTGTCAAAGTCTACATAAATTACACACATTTTCTTCCAAATTATACATATTTTTTTAAATTTATTAGGATAAAAATAAACCTTTTAAATAATTTAGTCCTTTTTTGGCTTTTTTGTACTAATGCAAAAAGTACATTTACTGTGTTTCTGTGCAGTATTTAAAAAGCAGCAAGCTCCTTTGCATTCGACCATATAGGATGCTGAGAATTTTTTGATTAATGTTTTTATTTTTTTGAGATGAGAAATCCTTGATGAATGCATAGGAGTTTCCTTTGGAAAAGAGTTACTTAGGTGCACAATAGAATTTTGGTCTGAACCAAAGAAAGGAATTTACACCGTAAGACAAATTGTGCCCAGACTAGGAACTCACTGGGAATTAAGGTGATATAAATTTATGTTAAATTTGGAACATTTCATCCTCAACCTTTGTGTCTTACAATGAATTACAGGCACAAAACAGAAACAGAATGAAGTATATGGCCCATGTATTTTGTAATAACATTCCTCTTCTTGTGAGCCAAGAACTTTATTTATCATTATATAGTTCAAGTAACATAACACACCAGAGCTGCCCAACTGAGCCTGACCATTCATACCTAAGCAAGGACACTTTCATATATTTTTGTGTTATCACATTTGTATAAGGGCAGATTTTCTTCAGCTAGCATGTAATTCCAAACAGTAGAGCATACAAATAGGAAACAGATTTTGTGCTGTATTCATAAATCCTAAGACTACAGGGTTGTAAAGCAAACTGATTTATAGTTCTGAGAATTATCAAAAATAAATGTTACATTATAAAAATGGTTTGGATGTATAAAAATGAAAATTTAACAGGATTCACAGTCCATCTGAAGTTTGGAACTAGATCACTAGATAGGCCTTTGTTTACGTGATCTCTCCTCATATGATTAATATTAGTTCACAGTATGTTATTTTTAAAAGTACTTTTTCAAAAGGCATAAGAAAAAAAATCATGTTGCTCATTTAACTATTTTGTTTTTAATTTTTTCTCTTCTGCATTCTTTAGCTAAAACAACTACATTCTTTTTAGTGGATCCAGACAGTGAATGATTAATAAAACCTCTGAACCAGCTCTGAGTTATGAAACTGACCCTAAAGTAAGACTATAAAATGATCTGTAAACAATGTTTATTCCAAAAAGATGATCTCTTTGCTAAACTCTTCCTATTACTTTCTATTGATTTTAAAGATTAATTTTGCTTTAAGGTATGTTGAGCCATAAAAGTCCTGGGCAGAGGGGGAGAGGATTAAACAACAGGAGTGGCAAGTCTTCAGAAAGAATTTACTCCTACAATTTCCACAGCTTCTTCTTATATATGAAATTTAGTTTGCAAGCTAAGCTGTTAAGAAGTAGAAGAATTTGATATTTATAGAAGCATGTTCTCAGTCCAAAACGATACACTAACACGCATTTTCACTACAAACTCCTTAAAACTAAAACTGAAAAGAGATTTTTTGGAAAAATCACAGCTTAGAATAACAAATTTAAAATAAAGTTCCACTACACATACTTGGGAGACATTCAGTTGATTTCATTGGGATTCAAACTGAGCCATAAACATTTAACGCCACCTTTAACTGGATTCTGTCAAAAACCTGAAGTACCAGAATGATTACTTATTGTCTGTCAGAAGCTCCTCACTGTGGCAAGTACAAAACAACCCAAATTATCATGGGGAATGCAACACAAACATGGAGAAGAAAACACCTGCTGGGAAACATTTAACTGAATTTATGATGATAAGGTATTTAGTTTTGAGCAAAATAAGCTTTATTGATATTCAGTGGAGTTAAATATACAGCTGTAAGGTGTATAACCTATTTATTACATGAATCTCATTTTTGGGGGGCCTAATTCTTTTTATTAGCTGTAAAGGGAGCCTTTTTTACCAGATAATATGTACCAATCTTCATGGAAGCATGCATGTCAGCATATGCATGTCACACAAGTGTGTCTTGTCATGTGTTCCCTGAGGCAAAGCTGAGGATGCTTTACCTCGTGGATCTCACTAGGCACAGGAAGGGAATGAAAGAATGGTTTACAGCTGCTCAGAGGAGAGGGGGAAAGGAGAGGGAGGAAGTGTAAATAATTTCAGGAAAACTGTATAAATTATCATATGGCTTTGCTATTCTGACTTGCATGGGTTCTTATGGGTTCAACATTAATTAATCTGGTAGCTGTGCACATTTCCGTCATGGCTTAACTAACACAACTAAAATGTTCAACGCTGTTTTTTTTTCCATTTCTATCTGGAGAAACCAGCCTATACAGGGAAATTCTTTAGACATACATGTTCCCTGAGAGCTTGTAAAGGAAAATGGGCATCTGAGAAGGGTTTAGAGTTTTTCCTGACTGAGACCTGAGTATTTGCTTTTCCAGTTGCATATTTTGCTATTCCCCTCTTGAAAGCAATCTGTAACTTTCAAGTTATCACAGCAGGACCCATTTATGGACAATGTCAGTGCTGGTCTGTATGCACAGACTCCTGAGTGCACAGGTCTCTTAGTCATACCACACTTTGATAATGGAGTAGAAAAACTGAGCAGGAACATATATTGTAGAGCCAAAACCCTGGAAAGATCACACCCAACTGTTCCATCTGTGAGTTATAGTGGAGGAAAAAGAAAGATCATTAAACAAACATTCCTGCAGATCTCCAGTTAAAGGTGTTCTCTGTTCTGTCCGATGTTTCCTGGGAACTCTGCAAATACATCCATCTATCCATCAGCAATGTGTCACTTACACAGTCTGTGCCCTTTTAGCCTCCAAGCTTCCACTTGTATGAACTGTTTCCTCTGCTCCCCCAGCCACTTCTGTAAAGTCTCCATCCCTCAGCTTTTTATGCTGTTGGTTCAGCCAGTTCACCTTTAGGAATTTCCTATGGAACTGACTGTAAATACAAGTCAATTACTTAAATCCAGTCTCCTCTGTCATTGCCTTTTGTGCCTTCAAAACTCTTTCAGCCAAAGGACTGGCTATCCTAAGATGAGATTCCAAAGTCTGTGCCTGAGGGAACTTCTCCCTTGCGGCAGGAAGACTCTGGACTCAAACACCATCTTTTGTAACCAAGTTTTATCAAGTTCATTGTCATTTTCAATTGTATGATACTGACAAGAATGTCAAATTCATAGAAAATTGCACAGTTCGAGGCATGAGGTTGCTTTGGTAATCCTGCATTTTGATTTTTCTTGATTAAAATTTCTTTGCAATTCCCAATTTGCTTACAAAAATGAATGTATTTCAGACTGAACTGCATGCATCCCTTGAGCTTCCTGTTAAGAGGCCTATTCTTTAATCAATTGAAGCACTCTTTCATACACAGAAGCGTTCACAGATTTATATACTAGTTTCATGGTGACGACCAATTACAAAAACAAAAAGCAAATGACAGTTGAAAAGGGCAACTTTTATTCAAAAGCATAGCCCAGATTGCAGAAAGTTTGAAGAAGGAGTTATTGTTTCTGCATATAAATCCTATTTCTTTTACGCACTTTTAGCATTTCCAGATGGTAAGTTGCTGTGACAGACACAAAAAAATTAAACAAAAAAATACACATATAAAATTCTTATATCATGCATTGGCACAATCACAACATGAATCAAAGCAATAAATAATGAAGTTACTTTTTTTTTTTTTTTAAATGCAGGTAAGTTCTTCCTGCATCATCTTTTGGAATTATTTCACTGAAACACGTTTAACTACACAGTAAATGGCCAATGGAGTAGTGTCACTGTCATGATTACACTGGAAAAGTTTATTTCTTCTTCTTCTCCTAATTGGTGTTGTAATAAATACAAAACTTTAGTGCTTTTTAATGATTATTATTACTTTTTCTAATACCAAAAAGCACAGTTTCCCTTATAAGTCATGTACAAATAAATATAATTTAATCACCATTCCTTTTGTAATGAGCACAGTATGAAAAGCTGATGTATAGGCTATCTATAGTACATAACAACATCATTTTAGATAAATCCAAATGATTTTAAATTTTAACTTGTTTTGTCCCTTTCTTTCACACACAGATTTTAAAGGAAGATATACTAAACATGGGAAAGAATGAGAAATATCTGAGATAAAACAGAGGAGAAATATGTGAAGATATTAGAAAAGTGACAAAGAATGAAAAAAAGAAGAAAGAAACAGAACGAAAAAAGAAAAGAGAGAAGAGCAGAAAAACAAGTAAGGTGATTAGGAGGCTGAGATGGAGGCACACATTTAACATTTCCAGAATATTGTCATGTATCTGTAGGAATATATCTTGATTATTTTCATTATGGAACATAATCCCATGGTGGCTGGACTTCCACGCTTGGGTTCCAGTCTTCATATTTTTGGCACTTTTTGGATCTTCCTTTCTATAATGCTAGTCTCCAAGAAGTCATTATGTGTTTTGCTGAGCTGAAGTTTTTTTCATATTTATCCAGCTTCCATTTAGAATTCGTTAGGCTCAAAATTATTTGGTTATCTTATAATACAATTTAATTTTATAGGAAAAAAAAATAACTCTTGCATAAATTCTGGCTAAGACAAAAGGATGTAGGAACAGTCCCAAAGCATATGGGTTAAATTAACGCCTGCTGAGTTGCAGTGCCAGCATTTGTCTGATTTAATGACATGATTTTAAATAATTGGAGGGGGGTCTTGAGCATCCTCCCTGTGATTTTCTGATGGATTAATTTTAAACAGAGGCGCGGGGAACATTTGGGACCACTAGTGTGAATGTTTTCTGTTGCTTAACAGTGAATAATTGGCCTAGTTTCTTGTCCCATTTCTTCAGAAAAAACATAATTAATTCAAATGTGCTGGCCGGTGATATGCATAGCAGAGCTACAAGCCATGCTAATAAGGCCAATCTCAGGAGTGAATAAAGCAGGTCAGATGGTCAGGAGTGGGACAAGCAACAACAGCGAATCAATAGGAAACAGGTCGGTCAAGTTCAACCTATCACTACATAGGCCAAGAATATTTAAAAATATAAAGATTTATTTACAATTAAACACTAATACAAAAGTAAAAGAATATTAAAGATGACATTTTAAGTCCTGATCATAGTTCCAGAGTTTAGGAGTGAAAATAAAATGAGAAAGTCTGGTTTTCATAGTGCCTGAGGAGTTCCTCCTAACAGACAGATGAAACATAATCTCAGTGTTATTTCAATGACTGCTTCAAAAACACTCTTTTCAACATATGATTTTGCCTTCAATAACCATCTTTTTTGCTTCATGGTGTAAGATGTTATCTGTTTTTAAAGGGGTGATTTTCAATCTGTTAAAACTAATAAAAACTGGAATTATTTTATTTTCTCTTCTGATCAACTTAGGCAAACATGCGGATGCAGATCTAAATCTGAAGTTTCACTTATGTAACAGATTAAAATCCCACACAAAAACTGTTTTATGAAAATGCTGTAAAGAATGTATATGTATACATTCAACATGGAGAGCAATTTCAGAAGAAAAAGTGAATTATCCAATGAGAATTAATATATTGTGCTGTAATTTGGTAAATACTGTCACTTACAACACACAAACAGAAGAGTGGATCTGAAGTACATAATGCTATACTTATACCAATTTATTTTTAAGATATGGAAAACCTGGACTAGGAAAATGAACACATTCGCTGCAAATCCAAAACTGACTATGTAATGTGACCTGAAATTTAATCACCGTGGCTGTAGCTTTTTCTTGGTAGATAGCTCACTATAAAGACCTTATTTCCTATATTTCTTCAAGCTAAATGCAACAGCTCCATACTTGGATTTAGCAAGCCTGGTATTCCTTCAAGTTTTGGAACAATTTTTCTAATTTAGCTAAGTAAGAAGTATCCAGTCTTCAAAAAGTAGCCAGTTTTCAAAAAAAAAAACAAAAAAACAACCAGACTTTTTCTAATATAAATCCACCCTCTTAGCAGTCTTTGAAGTCAAGGTGTCTCCTGCAACGCTGTGCATCTGCTGCTCTAAATGAAAGAAGAATCGAGAATTAAGAACTAGATGGGCAGAAGAGTGGATGGTGACTCAATGAAACATTTAGCTCATGAGCTGAGAAAAGTTTGGACCTTGAGTAGAACAGCTGGAATTTATAATTTCTGCTTTGCAAAAATTTTGTGTTTCCTGAAAAATATTAGGTTTTCTGACTGAAAAGTCTGCATGGTTAATTCAGCAAAGACTCTCAGCTTTTTGCTGTTGGATAAATTTACAGACTGTGAGAAACTTTACATTTCTGAAATTATTTTCCCTGTACTTGTGTCTGCCTAATCAAGTGAAGAAATCCAAGAAACCAAAAAAAAAAAAATTCAAATTTCCCATTTTCCAAGTGAAGTCAATTTATTTCAGAAATATTTTTTTCACAAAATACTTTCAGAAAAGTGAAGAATTTTCAGTACAAACAGAACAACCTTCCCTCACTCAAAAGGGTTTTGACAAAATAATTCTGACCAGTTGTATGCAATAATAATGACCTCAGGATGACCCCTCACATCAATATAATTTACATGAACCTGGAAAATGTAAATCAGTCTATCAAGTCAAAATGCTATATTTATTTAAACTTCCACCTTGAAAAACGTCAATTGAGTCTTTGTGTTTAAAAAAAAAAATAAAACCAAAACCAAACAACCTGTTAGTAACAATTGTAGAAGCTTTTAAACCAGAGCAGACTTCCTCAGTCAGCCAGTCCGAGCTTTTCTTTACCACAGTGCAAACCAGGGAGGTAGGAAACTGATAGCAGCCCAGACTCTGACCTCAGCCATCTGACCCGATTTTTAGAAGAGCTGAACATGCTGAGTTTAAGCTGAAGCCAGCAGGCCTTGCAGCTGTGTGGTTTTCTTGCCAATCAGCCTTTTGGCCCAAAAATAAGAAAATAGCTTTAAATTGGCTAAGGACTGGGGAAGATGATCATTGGTTATCAACAGTAATAAAGGGGTATTACTTTTATAGTAGCTTGACTTACTTTATTTTAAGAAAGAATATGTAATACAACTTACTTATTTTGGAATACACCATCATGAAGCTTAAGTCTCATTTTATTTAAGATGCTAGTATTCATTATACTATACATGGGATAATGTTATAGACACTTAAAAGGAAAACATTGTCCAATCTCTGAGTCACAGGGGTGACAGAGTCAAAACATGCCTTTTCATTTCACTAAGCTGTTTCATATGATAGATATTTCCAAGAGCCTGAAAGTTTATTATCTATAAACTGTGTTATCAAATCAATTATTTAAGTACTGTTTAATATTCTTAGAATATTAGAACTGGTGAAATAATAAAAAAAAATATATTCCCAAAGGAAGGATTCAAATCTATTTCTTTCAGAATCAAAATCTGCACATTTAAAAATACCTGCTTTCACAGTACAGTGACAGTGCACATATGACTGTCTAAGTTAACTTGGATGGTGCCTAAAAGCCCATCATAAATTCATGAAATTGTTAGACTCCTAATAAACTTAATGGAGAAATAAATTATTCCTTAGTCAGTGAGTTATCTCTATTGACTTTAGTACGCGCTGGCTGAGACGTGCTCTACCACCCCCACCACTTAAAACTTCTGAAGGAAGGATTTGAAAAAATTATGAGAAATTACTGGAGTCAATTTCTTTTTCTTCAAAATATGTGCATTTAGACAAAAAGATTAAATATAAAATTCAACTAGGATTATGATGCTTTTCAATGTTTTCTTGTTCTCTGTTCTCTTCTGGTCCTCAACGAGCACAATGATGTGAGCTCAATATAGCTGCCCACGTGCAGAACAGCCCTTCACTAACTCCTTATTAAAGGAAGAAATGAAATTGTTTCCAGCAATGTCAGCCACGAGCTTGTCCCTCACTTTTTCTCTACTCTCAGTTGGGAAGTTTTCTGGAAGTGCTGGGCCATGTGAAGGTGGAGGTGAAGCCATGCTATGCCTAAGCTTCCTCTGATGTCAGTTTTCTTCCAGAGTCGAAAGGACAGTTTGCATGGATCCTTCACATTCCTAATTAGTCCCAGGACCAGATCTCATACGTATTTTCTTATCTTCTTTTCTATTTCCAGAAATGCATCTTGACAAATTTAATAATGGCAAAATAGGTGTCTTCCCATTTCAGTTGTTCCTTGAGTCTAGTGTTCTGCTTTTTTTTTTAGCTCTGTACAAGATACCTCACATAAACTTTTCATAATGTCCTTTCTGGTTTATCTACTTATTTATTTATTTATTCCAAATACCTTTCACTGAGGTACCATTAGTTCACAGTGTCCTTGAACTATGATGGCCTTGCTGCTCCTCACCAGAGAGCTTCAGCAGTCTGAGGCAGTGAGAGTCACAGAATGTATCTTCCCACTGCAAAAGTATCTGTTATTTCAAAGGATGTCAACAATAATCTTCCCCTTCTTTTTCAGAAATGTCCTATGTTGTGTCACCCCAAAACCAGTTGAAATGTCAGGTAAATATGATCATTGCATTTTGCATTAAGTATTTTTGTGAACATTGAAAAAACATCAAGAAAACCCCATGGTTTTTCTGCATTAAACAGAGAGATTTTATTTGCTTGCAACTCACTGCAAATCAATCACAGCAGATGGAACCCATAATTCACTTGATCTGGGGTTTCCAGTAACTTGAAGTTACAGTCTTAAGCCAAATCTTCATATTTCTTTAATTGTCTAGTTACTGTCACTGGCAAAGCAACCCACAGCAGAGATTTTTACTTCTGAGCCCTGCTGCCTGCTCCTCCAGGCCATCACCATTGCCCAGTAAGGGTAGGTCCAGATTCATGTGGCCTTTTTGAAGGCAAAACCTGTTGTTATCCATCTGGTTCTTACTCAGTCCTCCTCAGTCCTAATACCTGTTATAAGCCTTGGGTGTAAAGCATCTCTGGAAAGGGCACCATTTCCAGAGTTCCTTGATCATGTGGGGTTTTTTTTCGTTCTCTTTTTTTTCCATTTTAGTTTGTTTGGCGTTTTATTTTAGGTTACTTTTTGTTATGACGCTCCCAATATTATAAGCAAGTTCCCATCATTATTTTCTACTGTAGGAATATGTTTATTATTTTTCCTTGGGGATTTTTTTTGTTTTGGTTTGGGGTTTTTTTGTTCTGTTTTTGGAGTTTTTTGGTGTTTTGTTTTGTTTGTTTTGTTTAGAGTTTTTTGGTTTGTTTTTTGTTTCTTTTTTGGTTTTTGTGCCTTTTTTGTTTGTTTTTTGGTTTTTTGTTTGTTTTTCTGATAATAACAGTGACACTTGTATGTCTGGGCTCTATGTTCTTCAGAAACTGAATTTATTTACAGAAATTCATTCTCAGTGCAAGCAGATAATTTCCTTCCATCTTAGGAGAACTGCTAATACCATATTAATATTATTATTTTCTGTGTAGAAAGTGTAAAAGCTGGATTAGTGTGCATATGTTTACAGGACTGACAAATCTTATGCTGTTGACAGCTTTTGGAATGTCTTATTTAATCTTTTATTGTGGACCTTCCCTACACAGTTTGCCTCAGACAACTCCTGGTTACTTTCTTAAGCATCTGTAGAGATGGAACAGGCTATGGTAACCTTCTCACCAAAGATTTAATTCTTTTTGAGTTTTATGATTAAAAAGTTGTTCTGACTTCTAATGAAATTAAAATGTTTCAGTCATACTTCCTGATTTGTGATGACACTTTCACATAAATAAATAAAGGCTGTACTGCTTATCTTTCAGTTGTGAGAACAACTTGTGATCCACTTGGGATGCAATTCAAGGTGATGAGAGAAGTGATGGAAATACTCCATACACTGAAAAAGATTTGTCTGGATGGAGAATGGGCATGCTGAGCTCTTTTAACCTCTTCAATAATCTCATGATTCCTCTTGGGAATGAGCAAGCACTTTGCTTTCAATGGATTCCTGGGCAGTGACTGTGCATATATCCATCTTGACTTTGACCTCCAAAGATCACAGCAGTCAATTAAGCAGCGTATCTGTGAACTGTCCTACTTTAAATAATTCTGTCATAATGTCACACTTTGATTTTCTTGAAACTCTGCCTAACTAATAATGCATTTTGGATATATCCTGGCATTAATAGCTGAGGAAATTTATTCTGTTTTTTGAACCTCCCATGGTAATTGATTTTTCTTATCTATAATTAAGTTCAAACCAAACTGGTATCTTAAAATGGTCCTAGACCCCCATGTACCAACCAGCATGGTGAGTACATGCCAAACTGGAAACACCTCGGACCAGTGTGTCTCTGCAAAGTATTTTAAGGATATGTCCATACTGGCAAATAAAACAGGCTCATATACTTGCCATCTATAAAAAAGGCACACAAAATGGTTCTTCTCTGGCTCTAAAGCCAAATGTCTCGTCATAGTATACATCAGAGATATGACTAAACTTACTCTTCGAAACCTGCACAGCTACATCCAAACTACCTTAACCTGTGGCACCAATGTGCTTCTGATAATTGGGAAAGCCCCCACTGAGATGGGAAAAACCCATTCCAGGGTTGTATATTAAACAGTACATCAGGAATCAATGATCTACCCTGTGCCCTGGATTACAGCAGTGCAAGTGGCTCCAACCACTCTGTCTCCTGAGAAGAACTCAGACAACCAACTCTGGCAGTCACAACCCAAGTTTAGCATGTAACTTTCAGTCATGGTGAGAACTCATGATTCCCTTGTTCTGCCTTTTGCATGTTTTCTCCCAATTGGTTAATGTTTTCCCCTCCCTGCTTTATGTATGAAGTTAGGTATATTCATTTTCCTTCTTTAATATGTATTAGTTCTAGAAAGTTCTTTGTTCTTCGATGCCCCATTGGCTCCTTCCCTGAGTCCCTCCTATGTGTTGTCCCCATTGGTTCCCTTGCTGTGAACCCCGCCTACTTGCACCTATCCCGTTGGCTGAGATCCCTTTCCCCACCTATTCTGTACCCTGTATAAGATCCCTGGACCCTCCTACTACTTGGGCTCTTTGTCCCTGTCTTTTCCCGGGAATAGACGTGGTGGAAGACATATGGAGACTCCTCTCTACTTCTTTGCCTCTGCTACTGCGCACCTACTCGGCCAGCTTAGAGGGAAGCTCCCTCGGGTGAGGAGTTCAACTCCGTCAGCCAGCTTTACTTGTGAGTGTGTGGCTGCTGTAGTGTGGATGGGACTGTGGCTAGACCTCCAGGCCCCTTTTTAGCTAGCACGCAGCACACCCTCACTGGATGCGTTTTATTTGCCTATATATTGATGGAGCCTAATTATGTGCAAGGTGCTAAATTGAAGTGTGATGCTATTTTGAATGTGCGGGAGGAACGTAAAAACCAGGCAATGTTCTTTAACCTCTTTCTCATGGGTAGGAAACACAGGAAAATAATCTGATTCCAATTATGTTCATAAGAAACAAAACTTTTCTTGCAGGCAGGAAATTCACAGCCCATTTCCAAATTAAAGCAAAATGTCATGGGCAACATATAAGCTGCTTAAAAATGGCTTTATGTAATGAAAGTGCTGACAGACCTTTAATTATATCTGCGAGTGTGACTATATAGCTGAATAATTTTCAATTTTTCTTTGATTCTTGAGGTCTGAAGCACTTTTAATCCACTGTGAAGTGACATCTACCAGATACCAGTGTGAGGCAGTTTATTTTAATATTAAACATACGGAATTACAAACTGGTCATTTTCTAAGTGTCCACAACTTTTGCGCTGACCACAAATTAGTAAATTAAAAGTATTATCATTATTAAAAAATATGTTCCTGTAACTGTGGAAGAGGGGGAATTATAATATTAGTGTCATGGATCTTTGATAACCTATTCTACCTACTAATTATCGTTATGGCAGCAGGAAAATTCCTTTAACATTGGCTAATGCTTGAAAGTATGGAACTTTTGTCATCCTATCATAATTCTGCCAGACTTCAACAGTTTGCTGTAACTTGCGCCTGCCAAGCGTTTGCCTAAGTCTGAAGTATTTTCCCTTCTTTGCTTTCTGTCTCTTTTTATATTTTAAGTGCTACAAGCAACTCATTTAAAGTAAGTGGAACTTTATAAAGCTGTGATGAATTAGAGACTTATGTATATGGTTAAGCCACAGCCCAGCAAAGAATTATATGTTTATCTAAAGTTATCCTGTGTGAATAATCCAGATGATTCTAATGATGCACATTTAAGCCATGCAAAATAAAGTATGTCTATATCTTTCTTCATAAAAATAAGGACCTTACAGTGTGTATTAGTGGTGAAAGCATTTCAGTTTCATAGAAGTATAGGAATAAGATCATTCATATAGAATCATGGCTGATAAAACAAATGCAAGAAGGAGAGTACTCTATATGTTTTTCAAATATTTATTAGTATTTAGCCCAGCTCAAAGCCCAGCACAGATCCTATTCACAATAATCTGCTAGGTCTAGGTGCCTGAAAAAAATGAGTATGATTAAATTATTGCTATAGATCTAGACTGAAGATTCAGTTCTGACACTTTTGTGGGGATGCAGTTTTAGCACACACTGATGACCTGTGTATCGGATGGAAGGATCCTGTTACAAACAAATGAGTAATGTTCAAGCCTTGGAAATAATTAGAAAATATAAATTCTCCCACCTTGCAGATGAAATATATGTATAGGCAAAGCGCAAATGGTCATGCAAAGTTTTCCAATTGTGAAAAAAATATCACTCATTATGAAAAAAAAAACAAACAACAAAACCCACTCATCTTCCCCCTCAAAAAAAACTTCGGTATTTCATACCAGATCCTCTTGGTTGACTTGACTAAACCTACTTTTCTCTAAGGCATGTCGGTAAAGTAGAAAATTCAATTTCCCTGATACAGACACATTTCTATGTGCCATCTACTCACAGATGAGCTGCCTCTGCTGATTTCAATACAAGGCTTTTAAATAGTAAAAATGTCTTTAACTCCACTTACTTCAAAGAGGAAAACTAAGTTTGCATGTTGGCTGGAATTTCAAACACTGCTGAAGCCAAGCAGGTGGATTCCAATAATGTTGGTGGAAATAGGTTCATTGATTGTACCTTTATGTGAAATTAAGCAGTGTCAGTCTTTGACTTACAACTCCAGAAACTCTAAAGGCCTTTTGTGTTGATGGGGAAGCAAGATGAAAGGATAACTCACAAATTAAGCATAATATTCTTGTGTGTCATCTATAAAAACATTAAATTTATCCTATCGCCTTCTTTAAATTAATTTCCTTTGAGTCAAGTCATTAACTCATTTGGTTTAGGTTCTTCCTACAGGTATTTGTCTAATAATAACATGCTATGCTCCCATCTTCTTCACAACTGTACGTTATGTATAAGGGCATTATTCCCCTCCCACATGCACACACTTCCCCAAGCCATAGCAGACAATTCCCGACAATTGAGGCAAGTACTGTAAACAGCAAAACAAAAGGCAAATATCAGGGATCAATAAAATTATTTATGTATTTTTACAGTACCATTTGCTAGTGATAATGTAAATTGCTGATATATTTTTGCAGATTATTAATACTGGGAATAAACGTTCATATTTTGTAAGGAACAAAGCGTCCATTAGTTAGTTTAATGTGGCATATTTCTATGTGGGGATTGCTTTCATTTAAACTAGCTAAATGGATCTGGACACAGGGCAATTGTTAGAGAATTTAGGGTATTTTGGGGTCTTTTTTTGATGAGGAGTGCAGGCTGAGAGGTTACAGTGTCAAGGTTGAGCTGCCAAAACTCTGACAACATTAGTCTCATTCGAATAGTGTGTCACGGAGAGCTCTGTGTTCAGCCCCAGGCTGAGGCTGAGCAGGCTCCACAGCTGTCCTGCAGAATCTCTCCCTGGGGAGCCCCACAGGCTCCTGCTGCCTGCGGAGGTGCTGCTTACCACTGTCAGGGCAGGAGATGTGATGTGTTCAGAGAAATGCATAAAAGTACACCTGGGAGCAAAACAGGCAGGAGATAAACAACTGTTCTCCTTTCAGGACTGATGAGAAGGTGCAAAGGCAATTTTAAAAGTTATTATTGTCATTATTATTTTTTTTATTATTATTATTATTATTTCTTTATTTGCCCATCTATCAATTTTTGTTAGATTTCTTCCCTGTTTTGCATTGTCCTGTCTTTGAATATGTATAATCTTGTCATAAATTGGCTTGATTTTCCACAGGTACTGACATAGTTATTTGAAAGAGACTTATGTTAACAAACAGGCTACCAGTGTTTACATGTACTTTTGACAATAGCTGCACAGACTCCCTGTTTGGGACACTCATATTTGGATATTAAAAGTGGCCAGCTTTTGTAAGCTGAACTACTACTGGTAGCAATTTAGAAAACTCTAAATTTTATAGAGAGCCAGCTATACAGACAACATCTATTCTTAAAAATCTGTACAGCATCATTTGACAGTGTAAACTGATTACCTAATTATAATAAGTGTTGGTTTATAAATGTGTGAAAGTAAGTTTATTCAAAGTTGCACATTATAGTTATTTTAAATGTTAAATTAGCTCTTTTTAAAAATCCTGCTATATAATTAAAATCAGTAAAAAATACACAGTTGCTTACACTGCCAGGTATATATAAATAATAATTACAGTGAAAACCAAAACTGAATCTCAGTATTCTCTCACAGCTAGAGTGGTAGATTGGAGTATTTTTAGTAAATTTGATTCCATCAGACACAAGGCTGTCTTTGCTGTCAACACAATCAACCTTCTTGATTTCAACTAATAGGTGGATGATAATAATAATTATAATAATAATTCTGAATCTTTTACAGAAGTAGACTTAGTATAATGCAACATTGCAGTTAGACATGGTGAGTCTAACTTCTGTGGTTTTCTAAGGAACAGAAACAAATTTTTAGCTATAGAACAACATAATAGGGTGAGACACTGATTTTTTTCTCACATATAAAAGTCCATTATATGCCATTGAATACTTAATTTTACAATTGCAAAATTCTGCAAACCATTATTGTTTTGTTTTAATGCAGAACTGTGTGTGTGAAAACCACAGTTGCAGTAATATGATATTATACCATAGACTGAAAAAATACTGTGGACGATACTTAAGTATCTTCCAGTTTCTGAGCATGCAGAGGTGGTAATTTCATATCTGTGCCTGTGGACACATGCAGACCCATATTAGTGAGAAGCAAGTAGCACATGTGTACATATTAAGGATAGATTTACAGGTGTACCATGACTATAAAATGAACTAAAAATTAATTTTCAAAGTAAAATAGAATTCAGTGTTCTAATAATTAATTCTAATTATTATGCTAATAAATAATTCTAATGAATGCTCTAACACACACACACATAAAATCCAGCCTAGGGAATGTATTGCAAAATGCAATCATGTATTTCACAGAATCACATAGTCTTACTTCAGTGTATTAACTCTTATGACAAAGTACTGCATATAATAATTGTAAATACATTTTGCAAGTGTGTCATGAGCAACATAATTTCATCACTGTAAATCATAATTGATTAAAACTCTGTGAATGACCCAGATTTGGAGCTGACACAAAGTGAAGTACCTTCACTGAACTCAGTGGATTCAAACAGCTTAACTGATGTCAGTATCTGCCCCTGTGACTGGATGCTGTGAAAAACAGTCTATTGTAATGCAGAACTGTTTATTTATGAGAAACTCCCTGTGAAGAACAGCAGGATGCCAGCTTAGCTGAATGGAGGATCACAGAGGAAAGGCAAAAAGAAAATGTGGAGAGGGCAGAAGCAGGGAGGGTCTGCCCATAAGGAATATAGAAGGATCATATAGGGATGGAATTGGGAAGACCAAACCTTAATTTGGTTTGATTTGCAACTGATGAAGGATGCTAAAGGCAAAACACTGGCTTATCAGCTGCAAAGAGCAGGCCATGAGGGCCCACAGGTAGGTGGTGCAGAAGACTTGTTTTCTAAGCTCATGGACACAGAAAATGTACTGCTCATGATCTGGAAGGACAAGGAGAGACCAGGAAACCACTGGCTGCTCAGTCAGAACTTAGTCCCTGGCAAAACTGTGGTTCAGGTTGTCATGAAGGCCAGTTCATTCCAGTCCAAATCTTTTGTGATTTTCTAAGATTCATATAAGATGCATTGACAATTACTGGCTCCACATGGAGTCTCTAATCCTTTCATCCTGGAAGTGCTGAGGTGCTGTAGGCACAAAGCATTTCTTAACTCAAACATTCAGCCTGCTGTTTTGTCTGCTTCCATTTCTGTCCTATTTCCCATTTGCCCAAAATAAGCAATGATACAATAAAAATGAAAGTATTTAAACTTTTTTTTTTCTAAAAAAGGGGGCTCATATTCATTGCCAGCTCTTCTGCTCCTCCATCTCTCCTCTCCAGACCCATATTTAATATGTCGTCAAACTATTGCCTTATAAAACCTGTCTTAACACTGGGAGTGCTTTGAACTGTGAGTCTAAACTTCAAAGGAGATAGAGGTTGTAGACTGATAGAGACAAATTGCTTTAGAGTCTATATTGAAAGACTTGAATAAAAAAAAAATCCTTTCCATGGAATGAAAAAGTGGCAAGAAATTACATTTCTTATGTTTTTAAGAAAGAAATAAAGTTCTAAGCGGGAAATTACCTAGAAATGCTAGATTCTTGAAGAAACCTGGAGAAGAAGCTGACCTGGAAATACCTACATTGATGAAATATATCCTGCAATGGAGAGTCAGCTACAGTTCTGCAGAAGTAGAAGCAAAAACTGAGTGGTATGAAGGCTCTCTTTTTACCACTGCTTCCGATCATTTAAATTAGCTTGGATATTTGATTTCTCTTCTCTTCTCTTCCCTTCCCCTTCCCCTTCCCCTTCCCCTTCCCCTTCCCCTTCCCCTTCCCCTTCCCTTCTCCATTTAAATAATAGTATGGATAGATAGTGGTTGCACAATAGCATTTGCAGAACACTACCAAAAGAGTTCTTATTGTCCTGCATGTTTCAGCATTATAACACCATTCTCTAACAAGATCCAGTCCTTTTTTGAATCATAGAGCTGTAGAAATGAGGGTGTCACTGTCTCAGTCACAGAGCAGATTTGTCTGGAAAATAAAATTAAAATATCCTAAAAACACAAAAGTCTGCCATGGAGTGGGATGTATGACTGATAATGTGACTGTAAATCACTGTAAGGGTGATGTGTATTTATAGAAATCATTTAGAATGACCTAAACCTCTGCCAGTGTAGTTCTTTATGGTGGAACTAGTAGGTTCCACTATCCTGAGATGTTTATATATTCCTAGCTTGCATCTCTTGTCAGAAGTCTCTGATCTTCTTATTTCAATTAAAAGTTTACTCCTTAAAAATAATAGACAGCAGAATGAAAACTAGAATATATTTGATACTCTTCTTTGCTTGCTGAGCTATGATTCACCATGATAAATGTTTGCTTTTGTTTGAGACTTCCAGATGTTTACTTCCCTCTGGTGAGCTCAGCAAAACAAAGACTTGTGGCAGGATGATTTTGTGATCTGTGAGTAGGGTCGGCCACCTGTTGTTTAATTACTGTGGTTATTTGGTCACTGTTTATAATTAAGTGCAGTTTATAAAAGACTAATAAACTTTAAATTAAATTCAGTCAAGTCCTAGATGTCAGTAAAACAATCTGTCACACTTTCTACTGCTGGGCTACTGATTATCTACCAGACATAATAGCCATGTTTGAAGTCTACGTTTCCTGGTCAACTCTTCACCTTTTACCTTACTTCTCAGCAGAACTTTGATACAATTCAAAATTTTAATTTTAAAATTTACAGCAGAG
This sequence comes from Corvus hawaiiensis, assembly GCF_020740725.1. NCBI lineage: Eukaryota > Metazoa > Chordata > Aves > Passeriformes > Corvidae > Corvus > Corvus hawaiiensis. Next base: position 69,868,225 of record NC_063216.1, on the reverse strand, counting down.
TATAAGTTCAATTAATACATTTCATTTTTGTTAATGTTTATCTTCACTGAGGCATTCAGAGTTGGGTTTTTTTTCTGTTTTTTTTTTGTTTTGTTTTGTTTTGTTTGTTTGTTTTTTTTTTTGTCCAAAGGAGGGCAATGTAGATGGTGAAGGGCCTTGAGAGGAAGCCATATGAGGAGTGAGTGAGGTCACTTTGTTTGTTCAGCCTGGAGAAGAGGAGACTGAGGGGAGACCTCATTGCAGCTACAATGTGCTCAGGAGGGAAAGCAGAGGGGCAGACACTGATCTCTGCTCTGTGGTGCCCAGCGACAGGACCTGAGGGAATGGCCTGAAGTTGTGTTGGGGGAGGTTTATGTTGGATATCAGGAAAAGGTTCTTCACCCAGAGGTTGGCTGGGCACTGGAAGAGGCTCCCCAGGGAAGTGGTCACAGCACCAAGCCTGACAGAGCTCGAGAAGTGTTTGGGCAATGCTCTTGGGCATGTGGCGTGACCCTTGGGGCTCCTGTGCACCGAACCAGGAGTTGGGCTCGATGATCCTCCTGGGTCCCTTCCAACTCAGCATACTTTGTGATTCTGTGATTATTTTCCTTTCCTTTATTTTTATCCTTAAATATAATATCATATTGTCATATCATGGCTTCAGAATCTTATAAAGATTTTTAGTCAATAATGACCCTCCCAGTAAGGTTTACCTTTCCATCTCCAATAGTTTTATTTCTCAGTAGCCACACAATTCCATTGTGTGAGCCTTCTCATGAGTAGTAGACATGCATGTTTTTAATAGAGTTTTCATTTTGCAATTTCTGATTTTATTTAATATACATGATTTAAAAATATGGATTGACCTCATTTTATAAAAGACTACAGTACAAAACCCACTTTATCAGGCTCAGATCATGTAGAGTGCTAGAGGTATACATGTGAATGAAGCTGAAAGTCTGAAATGTAGCCGAGTACAGATCAGCACTAAGAAACTTCTTCCATTTAGTCTTATTTTCAGTGAAGGGTATCTCATATATGTTCTATATAAGTTCTACAGTTTCTAAGGCTCAGTGCTGCTGCATTTGAGTAAATATCATTGTTTGACTTGGTTGTACTATCTATGACCAGCTGTAGAGGTGGAAAAAACCCCAAAAAATCAAAAACATGTCTATTGCATCATCAACAATTTTGATACAGTCTATAAAGCTTGTAGATATCTTATGTTCTTATAGTGGGAAAAAAGACTTTTTATAAATATAGTTTGCTTCTATGATTTATTTATTAGAGTTGCCACCCAGAATACTTGAAAGCTATTGTGGTGATGGAAGGACCTTTCAGTGCAGACTAAGTAGGATTTAGATATGAAAATGTAATTGCTGTAAAAGAGAATTACACAATATGCCCACCCACTATTGAGAGGTCCTTTAACCTCAAAGTGTTTAAAGTCTCATCCCAATCATGCAAACAGAAATTGTTGCCAAGTAATGTGTTAAACACAGAAATGACATTGCAGGATTCTGCCAGGAGTCCTTTGAGACAAGTGAAACATTGTAGATTTCCAAGAAAGCAAGTACTTGTATATTTTAAAATAGGGAAAGCCAAATGAAAGCTTTCCATTTAGCACCGAAATGCTCTGTGGAAGGCTGAGCCTGAACAAAAGAGGTGAGCATGTGGAGGTCTGTGCAGGCTATCCCACAGCATTTTGGAAGGTCTTTGAACATAAGTGAAGACAAACACAAGCAAGACTCCAGCCAACACAACATGCTGACACCAGCTTAACCTAGAGTGCAGGGCTGTTTATGCTTTAGATGACTAATTATCATAGATAGAAGAGTACTTAAGTTATACAAAGGTAGCCAAGCTTTAAAAACACCACAGTGAAGTAAGAAAGTGAACTACAAGAATTTGTAAGTTATAAAGCAAAGAACTGAAGTGTAAACGAGAATTTTGCTGAGAAGTAACAAACCACAAAGCCAGATACAGCTACCTCTTCAGTAAATACCAAGCAGTGATACTCACAGACTTTTAAATTCAGTTACTTTCTGTAATACTGTACAGAAAATAAAGATGGAGAAGGCATAAAGGCAAAGAAGAGAAGTTGTGAGATGAATTTCAGGAAGGTACCACCACTAAGAGAACAGACCTCTGTCACACATCTCACAGGTACTATGTAATATATCATGTTAGCTTTTTTTTTTTTGGTGTACCTAAATTTGCCTCAATGTGTTCTTAACAGAGAAAATTTGAACATTTCATAAATGAGATGAGACTGGAGGCTACCAGACACAGAATTTTCTGACTAGTGTCACTCAGGTTTCTGAAATAATCAAACTTTTCACACACAGATGAAACAAAGGTGCCATGCATGTTTTATTGCATGTGTGATATAAGTTGTTGACCCTCTGTGACCTATCTTTTGATCCTTATTAAATACCTTTTGAACTGCTCACAGACCACCTAATAATGCAATTGGACAGATGAAGAAAACACTTCTAGACAGTTAACTATGAGTGGGATGGAATAAATATATTTTGCAAGAATTATCAACCCATCAGCATTTTTACAGCTGTTAACTGCCTTCATTTGGCAGATAATTGAACCCTAAAACTGAGCAGAGAGGTTTCTCTGCATCGTTTATCCTCCAGTGGAAAGAATTATGTAAAAAAAGGCCTAAGTAGATCCAAAGTCTCTGCCTGACCTTGGATATAAGAACAACGACTGGAATACCAAAATCTGATACTCACATAAAAGGTTAATCTAAAGAATGAGATTATCCTGAAAATACTGATTTTAGGATGGGAAAAATCACCCTCTGAATGTACCTTCATACGTAAAGAAAGAGTAGGCTATGAGACCCTACCCATGTCTGAATTTTAAAGAATCAAAATTAGATTTCTTGACATTTCTGAAGATTAATTTGAAATAATGCCACACTTTGGTATCCCATTCTGAAAATACAGGTGTGCTGCTCAGCTAGTTCAGCTCAGCACTTCTCAGCAGAGGTATAATTAGCTGATGCTAATTTTCCTCACATTAAAATATATTGCTGTCATGCATAGGTCATTGAATCAAATAGCCAAGAACAATCCCATGAGAACTATGCACCACAGTTTTCAACATGGATGTAAACAAAGTTTTGGCTACAAACAATTTCTTTAGCTTTATATGCTCTGTTGATATAAAACAACCTTTCAGTTAAGTTGGCACTATGTACACATTAGGCTGCCTGTCTGTTTTTTAGTCCAAATGGAGACCGGTTTATATTATAATTATCTTAGAAACTACATTTTTTCACAGAATACTTACCTGGCTTGCAGTATGAATCACATGTAGTTTGAAATAGTTTTCATAGTTCTTTCACATCTAAATCAGTATATTTTAATCAGAGAAATGCATTGACATCAGAATATGCTCTTCATGGTTATTGTCAATTCTGAAAGCCACTGCAAAATAAACATTGATTATACTATTTTCAGATCTAGGCTTAGAAGTGGAAGTGAGCCAAAACCCATAAGCAACAACAACAAAAATAAACAAACAACAACAACAACAAAACAAAACAAAAACAACAACAAAAAGAGACAGAGATGGAAAACAAGATTTGCTTGGTAAAATGCAATTTTATCTCTCAATTGCCTTTTATTTGTACCATGGGTCAGAAGAAATAAACTGTGTCTGAATACTTCTGATACATTTTAAGTTAATGATGTGATAGAATGAAAAATGCTGGTGAGCATTAATTGAGAAGCCCAGCTCTGTGTACCATTTTCTGATCTGTATTTCGCAATTGATAAAATTAATCCAAATTCTTTTATCTGTATTACTTGAGCTTCTTATGGCAAGGTGCCTTTTAGATTTGGCATGGAAAAAGTGTAACAGACCATGTGAATCTTAGGGTAAGGAGAGCTATTTTCATTCTTCTGTGCTGGCAGCTACAAAATTCAGGGCAGATTTTGCCATTTTGTTGATAGATTTTATTGCAATCATTCACTGCTTCATGGCACACCCACTGTTCTTTAGTCTACCAGATCATTATTTTAAAGTATACCAGTCTTTATGTAAATATGGATTGAATATACTATATTTTGTTTCTAAAAGTAAAGATCACTTACCAGGAAAGAGCAGACAGCTTTATTTAACTTACTAAATAATTTAATGGAGTATTTAATAAGATAAGCATTTAAAACTACTTTCCTGTTTACAGCATTACAAGGGAAGATTAATTGAGAGGTCATGATTTGATTAGTTTCTTTTAATTGGTAACAGATTATAAAGACATGCGGATTCCCAGGCAAATTGACTGGCTGGTCCTTTCTTCAGACCCCATAGCAATGCATGTAATACTAACTTCCTGCAAAGCATTAAAACTGTGGCTGGCAGTGCACCTTTTGGGGCTTAACACTGGTGCTTCCCTTTGAAAGTAATTCCAGGGTGATACCCAGCAATGGAAAAGTAGTAATTCACACTTTCATCAAAGGCTTATTTTACACAAATGCTGTTTTAGCCCTGTGCAATTAGAGGAAATTAAAAGCATAATTCAGCTTTTCCTTGACAGACTTTGGCAAATACTCAGTAAGGTGTATTTGAGAAATTAGGCCATACATACAGAGAACACACACAAGATGTGTTTAGCTTAATTACTGTGTTACTCTACCTGGTTATAGGAAACTCACTGAGCCGTGGCAAAGCAGAGCTCTCTGCAAGTGTCATTTGGCTCACTGCCCTGGAAAATTGTATACAGACCTAGACAACAGGAAAAGCATCGTAGACAGAAAGGGTAGTTTACTGACTGGGGGGCAAGTTCAGCTTGGTACTGCTGAAATTAAATGTTTTGGGGCATTGCAGTGGAAAATATGGGAAAAAAGAGAATTCAAGACTTTCTTTTTTATGTAACAAAAATTTTCATGTTTCTGCAAAACACTTTGGAAGATGCCTGCCCACTACATTCTAGCTATTGTGGAACTATGGTAGAAAATATTAATAATCTCATAAATCATTAGGAAAACTTAAGTTTCTAGTGTCTTTGAAGCTAGTGATCATTATTCATAATGCCTGAAAAGAAAAAGCACTGTTAAATCTTAGTCCAGCACTATCCTCAGTGATTGACAGCTTTTCCTGAGAACTTTTTTAGCCATCTAAAGGGTGTGAGACAAAAGCAAAGCTTCTAAATGTCCTGAAATATCTGTCAAACTTTCTGCTTCAGAGGAAATTTTGTGCCTGAGTGCGCTCACAAATTTGCATCAGAAAACTGTTCATACGAATTTTTTTAACTTAATCATGAGCTCAACCTTCAGCAGTAGACATAACAGAATATGTCTTTTAACTGGATTATGAAGAGTTATTTTGTATTTACTGTGTGAGATATAGGCAAAACCATACTGATATTTTTCACTGATAAGATTTTGAACTTTCACAAGCCTAACTGTGTACTCCTGTAACACATTATAGCTGGTAACAGGCCACAGGCTTTGTACTGAGCTGGTCAGGCTTGAGGACCGAGGCTTGTCAGATTTGCCTGTCTAAACTTGCATTGCCCTACCTGCACCTTTGGTTTTTTCTTGGTTTAGCTGAAATAGATTTTTTCTTTTCATCTAATCAGGTGGCTGTGGCTGGTTTGGTTCACCTTTGCTTTCTGGGGTTAAACCATGACAATGCAATAATTGTCTGGGGTTAAAGTATGGCAGTGCAATCATAGTTTTATAGCGGTTCTACTGACAAGTAATGCTTTTGTGCAGAATGAGATATTTTCAGTGTTAACACTATGATGTCATGTGGAGACATTCAATCCTACCACAATATCAGAGACCTTGAGAGGCGGAGGGGCAGGAGGCAGAGCAGAGGAGTTCAGGGCTGGGTAAGAAGAAATGGGTACCAGAGATGGCTGAAAACAACTCAGTAGTGGTCAGTGGAAGAAATGCCAACTTGCAGGTGGCCAAAGTTTGTCTTAGGGAAAACAAAGAGAATAAAATAACTATGCAACATCTGCAAAATTCATCATATTCGGTGAATTCAGATGTAACGTGGAGTTACAGAGCAATGCAGAATGGGAAGAGGTGTAGCAAACTGCCCAAATGAATTACAGAGTGACAAAGAATAAATGATTGATGCATACGTCATCTTCCTGTCAGTGAAAACTCTGGACAACTCACCATGGCATCACCCCAGCACCAGACTCAGCCACCGACCTGGGATTCAGAAGAGAAAGGGTAGGTGAGTCCACCACTGGGAAACAGGATAGAAATTAAGAAGTATCTATATAATAATTTAAATTACATTCTATTATTATTAATTATAGAAGTATTCATTTCTTCATTTTTTTTTTCTCTTGCTATAATAATTTTATCTGGGCTCATAGTGGTTCTTGAATAGACTCCTGAGATTTCAATTATGCTAACAATAAATTATCTGCTTTATATGTGAGGCATGTTCCCTCTTTTCCTATAAACAAGATTCTGAGCACAACAGTAGAAATAAAATATGCTAGACTAATAAACAATGTTTAATAAATTACAGATGTTTGCCATTAGCAAATTATAACACGAGAAAAAGAGAAACAGTAATACATCAGAGAACACAACCAGCAAAGTGTTATTATGTGAAAAACTTCTAAATATTTCCCAGTTTATTAAGATTTACTAATGAACATTACTCACCAGTCTCTGATATCAGAAGTCCAGCCTCAGACAGATGCATATTGACTTCTTTGTTTTGAAATCATTGGGATTTCTAATCAATGGTTGCATGTGTGAATTTGTCAGTGCTGATTAAAGGTTATCTAGCCTTAATCATAGGTCACTGCATGGATGTCATTCTAAATATAAATAGTAATAACTGATATTCTTCATTTTTCGTGTCAAATGATAGTAGATTGAGAATAATTTTACTTGTATTCATGCAAGTTTTTGAGTTATGTAGATATGTGTTTGTGCAAGGGATTCACTGGCTGTTGGAGAGGTGGAGGTACTCGTAGGAGTAATTATTCTTTTGTTCTTTAGGATGTGACTTATGTCCTCTTGTTTGCAGTCTGGCATATAAAATAATATATATTACACAAGTCAGAGCCATTTTCTTCCTTTGAAGTGTTTGGATAAATAATTATTTATTCACTTATTTTATTGTGAGAAATAATAGTACACATATTTTTAGTTTATAAGATAGGTCTCTATTACTCTGGAAACCAAAAGTGAAATATTAGGATACTATGTGTGCAGTAAATCCTGTCAGCATAGAAACTAAGAGAACAGTATGATAAAAATAAAAAACTTGGCATTTAATTTTCTGGGGTTTTTTAGTCCTTACTCTGCAACCTCATTATTTCCAGACAACACAAATAATTAGTTCACACTCTTTCTCTGGCAGCTATTTGGGCTTTCCAGCAGGATGCATTTTGATCAAATCATGATATTATTACACTTAAAGCCACTGATTGAAGTGATTGTTGAGTGAGCTGAGAACAAAGCTACCCAGCAAGGAAAACTGTACTTGTGTATTTGATTCCAAAACCTACCATTCTGCTATTAGCAATGTGCCTGTGACTTCACTGAGTGATACAATCAGTGCTTGCTTTCCCTTTGAAGTGGCATCAGGCTTTTTCCATACTGGTCAGTTGGTGTATGATAATTAATTCAAAACAGAAATTTTTTTCTTTGGTAAGAGCAAGTCCATTCTGCTAAACATTTGTAAAGAAATCAGAAAGTGAAATATCTGAATTTGAATTTAATATCAAGAGAGCACTTTGCTGACATTAGGTCATGGTCTGACTGTGACCTCACAATAGCTTGACTATGATTGCATAAAATAAAATTAAAGTTGTTTTGAAAGGATATATCTGCTTCACTTAATTCATTACAGACTTAAGACTGACACTTAGGGGAAAGAAAACGTTCAAAATAATACAGTATTATATTTCTGTCATCTGAAATTTTTCTATGTGGATGTTTATTCTACGACACAGAGTATGTAGAAAGTCTGCGACAACTATATTCCTAATTTAGATGCTAAGTGTGTTGCCTAAAATTAAGTGAGAACAATCTGGAGCAAGCTCTCTGTATTGCTATAACTGCGCTGGAAGACACTTTAAAAATTGTACTTCTCTAGCTTGAAACTAAGCCAGTAAGAGGAAAGATATGTTATCTTAGAGACTTTTCTGCCTTGGATAGGATAGAAACCAGGAACAGTTTTTACTTTAATGATGATATACCCATTTTTGCAAGAATTTGAAGCTTGACATCAGTATCCTTGCCAAATTTCTGTAGGGATGGCTACATTCTACTTCTATGTATTTCTCTCCAAGTTCTGCTTGGCATCACATGCACCTTCTTGCTATTACTGACACTACTCTGTCATAGAATACTACTATCCTATTACAAGTAGGTTTGAAATTGCTTTTGAATCTTCTCATCAGCTGCCTTTCCACTTAAGAATCAAGGGATAATGATAGATTCCTTTGCAGGCAATAAAGCATTTTAATGAAACACTCAAAACAGATTGCTTATCCCACAAGAGTGTATCTGCTTGCTGTGTCTGTGCATGTTTGTAAATAGAAGTAGTCAGTTATAGTTATTTTACCTGGCTCTTGAATGTCAGCCTCTCCTGACATTCATTCAAAATCAGCCTCTCCTGATTTTCATTGCTTTTGTGGCACTTTTCTTATTTTAGCTTTATAGATGGATCACCTGCATCTTTCTTATACTTTTTGGTAACTGCACTATACAAACAGTGGTATTGGATCTATGAATTTGCCAGTTTATAATAAGGTAGAACCTTCCTGATTCAAACATGTGCATCTTACAGGGACCAACCAATCTATATGGCAGAAAAAGCTAATGCAGAGTCATATATTTTCCTGTGCCTTGTCACAGCTAATGCAGATATTTCAGGTATACCTCCACGTTCAGGCCTGAGTTTCCATACTTGGGTTTTTAAAGAATTAAAGTGTGTTTGTTGTCTAATTGGAATAACCTAAGACACCAGTTGGTCCACTTGTCTATTTTTTTTCAAATAATCTAATAAACAAGAAGATTAATAAACTACCTGGATACTCTGGTGTTTGGGATTCTTCACATCTTCAGGCATATTTAGCTACAGGATGGTGGTTGGAGTGGAAAGATTTAAGGAGAGATTTTGAAGGAGTGTTAATATCTTAGTAAATTATGAAAAAAATTAGGAAACTCTACTTTTTTTCCTCCCTGACTCTTGTACCTGGTCACTCTGGGAAATCTAATGATATTTCCAAGTTGGAGCTTGTCCCTTAAGAGTTCAGCCTAAGGCAGCCCTGAACTAGGAGACCTGTAAGCACCTAAAAAGTTTGGAAAACACTTGGTGAAGCCTTTGGGAACCATAAGGGTTCAGTGCTTAATAAGTGTGGGTACATGAATCACAGGTTTTGCATTTATTTCTTTCAAGTAAATTATATTTTTCCTTGTACAGTGAAGTACTTTTCACAAGAAACACTGAAATGCCTTTACTGGATGATTATCCAGTGAGAAAAATGAAATTATACGGAGAGACCCACAATACCTGAGTGGAACTGGATCAGGCCCAATCCTTTATAAAATAACCAAGTTTGTTCTTTCTGTATGGTATCTATTTCTGGTTATTTCCTTGAGGCATACTATTCCAAAAATGACTTTCACTTTGTTATGACCTGTCCAAATTCTAAAAATAATACAACCTGGAGTGAGATAGCCAGATAAGTAATTAACACACTAAGCCAGGAAATCAAATTACGAAGCCACTGCCATAAGGAACTCAGAGTGTCAGGACACTTGCAGACCAGACACAACAGATGGTAACTGTCTAAATCCTTTAATTTCATTGTTCAGTGACACAATATTGAAATAAATGTCTCTCACGCATATCCCTACACTTACAGGTATCCCCAGAGTTTAAAGACATTGCTAATTCAGTCTTTCATTCCCCTCCAGCCCATGATTTGAGTACTTACTTCTGCTGAAATGTTACTAAAACCCTCTCTGAACTAGTCTATGGCTACTTCAGTGCTGCAGCCTTTGTCTTGTACCAGCTCCTCTGCATGTCAGAGCTGTCTGCTCAGCCCAGCAGCATGGGGCTGGGATCCTAATTCCACGGTGCTGACATTGCAGCATGCACCAGGTTTGTGTAAACCAGGTAGAAACATTAGGGAACACTTCCTAGAGCACAAAAATAAAATAGCCAGAAACCATTCTGAAAAGATTGTCAGCAGTGAGTCTGAGAGGCTGGAAAAGGTGGCATACACATGACGGAGAGAAGGAAAAAAAGAACAAGAAAGAAAGCTTATAGAATAAGACACTCAGAACTAATATACCATATTGTAAAGTACTAATGCAGTGGATCACCAGAAGAACAAAAGAAATATTAAAGGGTCAAATCTGACAGACATGTCCAATGTGTGTAGATGAGTTGTTCTTAATTAACAGACTCTAAGAAGGTGGGCAGGGAGAGTCTGCTACAGAGAAAAACTTAGGCTGACTCCTTAGACACTTCTTTGCAATTATAAAATGGAAAGCTGCTGAACACTTACACCAATAACGAGTTGGGAAAAAAGTCAATATTAATTTTATAATACGAAAGATAATGCACCCAGCATGAGGAAAGAATATTTTAGGCCTCATTATATAAGATGAAGTTAATAAACTTCAGAAGACTACATCTGCCAAGTGACTTGGGATCATTACCTTGTTATAGTCAGTGTAGGCAACCCTATCTGATAACGTGTAATCAGTAGGTCATTTATTCTGAAGACAAAGAAAGACAGAGTGGACTGAAAGAAATTTTATGATATAAAAGTAAAGAAGGCTTTCTCACATGTCTGAAAAGCCATTGTTACAAAACTAAAAATAAAAAAAAAAAAAAAAAAAAGAAAACAAATTTATTTGATTCCCTGGAAAAGTAAATATAGTGGTTAGAAATGGAAGGAGAATATGTAAAAGAGCTCTGGAAGGAAATAGAGTAGTCTGATACAACTGGAAAGTAAAGAGAGAAAGAAGGAAGGAAGAGTGAGACAAGAGAGTGAGAGAAGGAAGAAAAGATGGAAATGAAAGAAAAAAAAAAAGAAAGATAATGAGAAGAAAAGGAGACAAGAAAGAAGGAAAATCAAGTATAAGAGAAAGAATTAAAAATAAAAGCTAAGTAGGTGGAAATAAGAGAAACAGAGAAAGAAAAAGTACAAGTATGACAAAGGAAAATAATGATTTTTAAAGTTTAGCAACAGTAATGGTTTGTTACTGAATAGAGATGACAATGATATCCAGTGTTGCAGTTATCTTCTATAAATATTCTGTCCTGTATTTGGAAAGTAAGATGACACACTTATTAGACAAATGTGGTGCTTTCCAGATAAACCACATTTACAGGGAGTTAACATTTTAAAAACACAGGATTAAACCATTCATTGACACCACCAGGGCTGTAGAAGATCTATTAGTGGCTGGGGTTAATTTGCACATATATTTTGCAACATCCAGAGGCATTTAGTTGGAGTACTTTACATTAGAAAGAATGTAAAAGTTAAGTCACATCTGGAAAAATGCAGGCAATCAAACCATGGTGACGCACAGGGTCACTCTAAGCAAACATCACTGCATTTTCAGTTTGTTGCAATGAAGCAGCTTTGGTTGGAGCGATGGATAACTCATTTTTGTGGTTTTTCAAAAGTAGAAAGATCCCCTTTAGCCTGTATTTTGTGGCAAGGATTTTGTGTGGGTTCAATGCAACTACTCGTGGTAGATGCCCGAACAGATGTTGAGAAGGCAATTACAATACATCCAAAGCAAATTTTAATTAAAATTTAGGTATTTTAATTCCAAATTTGTTTAAATCTGTGACAGAGAAAAATGCTGAAAGTTTAGCAGCATTCTTGTTAAAATTTGACTACCCTAGATGGAAGATTTTATTTCTTTTTGAAAAAATCTTAGCTGTAATTTTTTTACTCTAGGTCTAAGGCTTGTTAATATGGGAAACTGAGAGGAATTCAATGACGTTAATATCCAAAGATTTGAAAATCAGTATTTTATGGACACATTCCAGGACTAAAGGTTTGTCTCTTCATTTTGGGCATTACAATTTATCAAGGCAATAATGCTTGCAACTCCTTAGTGTGTGGATTTATGGCATTGTTGTCAAAACATTTGCAGAATGATCACAGGAGAGTGCATGAAATGGTTTCAGAATGATTTGTCAGAGCCCAGAGAGAAGCTGTCAATGTGCTGCCACCTACAGAAGCAGGAGTTCCTAACGAGCTTTCAGAATGACAGAGAGTTGACCAAGAATTCAGCACTCTCATCAATTATCTGAAATTGTATGTAATTAATAAGAGCTCACAGATGACACGAAGTTGACACAGTGGAGGGAAGCAGAAGATGGAATATCTGTATCCAGAGATGTAGCATTCCTGGCAGTATCCATTCCCCAAAATTCTTTGTAAGCTGTAAATACAAAGCTACACACCTGGAAAGATTGAATGTGTCTGACATTACCCATCATTGTATCCTGGTCTGTTCCAGGGGGTATCATGGAAGAAAGCATAAAATCACTGCAGCACAGACGTTCCATGAAAACTGACCTATTCTTGACTTTATTTACAGGGAAACAATCAATAGGAGTGAAGAGAGAAGTATTTTCTTTCTGTATACTTTCCAGGAACACAGTTTCCATATTTTCATGTTCAAAGTTTTAAAAGGCTTATAAAATATGAACACAAATTAAGAAAATAGAAGAAAATTATTTCAGTGGCTGAAGAAATCCCTTAATTGAAAGATGCAAGTTTTTCAGAAAGAGATACTTAATGTGACCGTAAGTTTAATTTGAAGTGCCTGCACACCTTTAAAGAAAGAAACAGTGAACATCATTTGGCTTTTGTTATAAACTAGAAAGGTATGAAACCTCCCACACAGTTAGAAGTTCAAAACAGAACTCCTTGATTTTAATTTATGGCCTACACAGTTTAACTGTGAGTAACTATAGGTGAATGTACAAAAAGGATGGTTTTTTAGTTGGTAGAATTTAATTAAATACCACTTACTTGATTCAGACAATGGATAATTAAATCAAACATAGAGATACCCAAAGAACAATACTTGAAATTAGTATCAGAAACTATTCAGGGGCCATTTTTATGTGTTTGTTTTCGTTTGGTTTTGGTTTGGTTTGGATTGGTTTGATTTGGTTTGATTTCACAAGTCTGAAAGCCTCTGTGTGAATAAGGGCAAGGGACAGTCTACAATTTACAGTCAGTTACAGTAAATCCAACAAAGATTCTTTAGAACTTAAATTTAGTGAATCAAGCAAATATTTCCTTCTCAGAAATATTGCAGCTGTGGGCACTGACAGTATTTGGTCACAGATGTAATTCCGTATTTATAACACATATTTGACATAGCAAAATTAATTCATTTTATATCCTATTTGTTTATTTACTTGTTTTAAATAGCAATTGTTGATCTTTTCTCTGCTCTAGGATATACAAGTCCTTTTCAGAAGACCATTAACATTACTGTGGTAGGCTCTGAAACCTGTAGTCATCTCTTGCTTGCTTTCTTCACTACAATGACTACTACTACACTACAACATATTTATTTAAATGTGTTCTTTTCTCAGATACAGCAAAATAATCTTCAGAATCAAAAACATATTCTGCTCCCTTTTATGCAATATTTCTGTAATCCATTTATTCAATAATATTTTGATGTTAGCTAATACAAGATCTAAATTTAATCATTAAAGCACAGACCAAAATGACTCTCCCTTTAACTGAAAATTTATAAGTGCAACTTTTAAAATTATTTTCATCTTAATTACTCTCTGTTTAGTTTTAGTTTTAACACTCCCACTCTAGAAGACTGGTTAAGTTCTGCAAAAGTCTTTAAGAGTATGCTACCATCTTCTGGAAAGAGATGAAAATAGAGCTTTTAACTATTTAAGATTAAGCAGATTTGTGTTATCATCATCAGTTGCAGACTGTATGCTTGTACTTTCCAAAGCCCATCTGAGATTTTTTTCTGAACAGGGATAATTTAGAAAACCAAAATATTAAGATTTAACCATGTGTGTTGAAGAAATCTCTCCTCCAGGAGGGAATTATTTCTTTCCTCCCTTTAAACTGCACCTCAAATTATACAATTCTTGACATTTTAAGGCTCATTAACAATTTACATGCACAGCATGAAATCTTTAGAGATGAAGTCAACTTTCCTCTAAAGGACCCTCATTTCATCAGCTGAAATTCAGAATTCAGCTCTTTTCATATTGCCTTTAACATCAGCCTAGAAAGCAAAGTTCATGTCACATCCAACGCTGCACAGATTTCCAGTAAATGTATCCAAGATTGTGGGTTGTTGGCTTGTTACAGAGATAAGGCTGTTTATGAAGGTCAGTCCTGAGTGCTGAGGGACTAGATTTTAGTGAAGCAAGCCAAAAAGCAAAAAACTTCTTGGATTAAATAAACCGATGTAGTGGCTGCAACTGAAACCACATCATCTTTTGAAATGAAAAGTTCTGCTCTGTATTAGAAAAAAGATGCACTGAGCAGTGTAGCCCTGGTATTGATGCTTCCCATATTTCACATTCTATGTACTGAATATTTTACAGGACACTTTTTAGAAGTTTTTTGCTAAGAAACAGCATTCATAAAAGGCTCAAAAATCTTTGATGTGGAATTTAACTATTCTTTAATTATGATTTTCATTAGTAGATGGCACAAGCCACAGCAGTTCTAGATCTCATGACTCTTATAAATGCAGTTCACTGAATTTTTTTTTTTTTTTTTTGAGATATTTACTGTAAGAATATGTATCCTGGAATATAATGGCAGGAGTGGTATTGAAAGATCTGCATAGTGAACTTGGAAAAGAAACTTTTTCTTTTGAAACTACTGTGGGAACCTATTATCACACTCTAAGGTGTCTGTTGAAACTAGACTGGTTAGGTTACCTTAAGGGAAAACAAGATTTTAGAAAGACAGATACATGTGTAGACTTTCAAGAAAGAAATAAGCATTAAAAATTAGGTGGTCATATTTCTGTTTTCAGTATTTCTTCACTTCCTGTTTGAGCTGGAAAAGTGGGGCAGCTAGTGAGGAAGAGAAAAAAAGAATTTCTGTTAGTCTATACTTTTATTTGCATGTTTTGTATTTTCAAAGTCCAAAGAAAATACTGAAAAAAGACCTAGCAGTGCTTTCTGTAGGATAGTTACTTAAGTTTTTTCTGTCTTTGGTGTATGAGAAAAGAAGAAAATATGGACAGATATTCTCTTTTACCTGATATTTCATGATTTTTTTAGCCTGTTGTTTTTTACATTGATGACCCACAAACAAAATAGTAAGCCAGCATCCTATCTTGGCTCCTGTTGGATGACTTTCACAAGGCAGAACAGAATATTGCAATGATAATAACAATTCTATGAAGGTTAAATGGCTGAAGAGTTACCTGGATTATGAAAATATTTGGACTTTATTAATTGAAATTTCAATTTTTTCCTTTGAAAATATGGGGTTTGTACTTAAAAAGAAATTGCTTGTCATAGGACTAAAAAAAAAAGTTATTTTCAGAATAGGAAATATTCAGGAAAAGCATAATTACAAATGCTATAGGGACTAATATATAAACTACATGGAAATTTAGAATAAGTGGAAGATGGCTTATTTAATTCAAGTAAAATTCAGATTTTTAGCAGGTGCAATATTTCCATTAGCTGAGCTGAGCAACTTAATAAAAAAAGTAAATCCACCCAGCTTTTTTCCTTTTCCTGTTCTCAAATGCTTCAGTGTCCTGTGTACTTGTTCATCTCACTGCAGTTTGTTTATTTAATTATTTGCAATGAATATTTTCAGTCACGGTTGTTCTCAGTTTTTAACCTTATAAATCATATGGCATTCTGTTTGTTCAGCAGGACAGGTTTTATCCTGAAACACTGAAGGAGAATGCATGTTCTAGAACGGAGATTTTGTAACTTTTGGTTATTATATCTTTGAGCTGATTTCTGAGACACTGACTCTAGTTGAACTGAAGTTCTACTGCTTAATGTTTGGATTAACTGAACATGCAGTGATCATGAACAAACAAATGAAAACTCATTCTGGGAATGACTTGAGCACCAGCAGAAGAAGTATTCTCATTATAGCCCCAGATGTAGTGGCATTCGTCCAGGACACTTGGCTTAGCAAATCAAGTCTTGCAAAAACATCAAGGGACTTTTCATGATCACATCATGGGAACTGCTGCACAAACTAAGGTAAGATGGCTGCTTCTAGAACATGCTTATACAAACATTCCTTCATTTTTAAGATTGATATGCCACTTATTAAAAGAAAACCCCTATTGGTTTTTTGGGTTTTTTTGCATTACCATATATTTTTTACATTACCAGGTAAATAACATTGTTGGTTTGAATTTCACTTTACTGGGCTACTCATGTGTGCTTTCTTGCATTATTAAAGTAACAGAGACCTGGTTTTGATATACCAGTACATCCCAGTGTGTTTTTTCCCTTAAAACATCATTATTTTTGACTTTTCTTTACAATGTATTTCAAATTTTACAATTAGGGGATAGTTAGGAGGAATCAGATTTCAGGAAGTGTAAATACTAAGTCTACTTCTGAAACAGTAAAAAAAAAAATCAATCTCATTCATATTTTCTTCAACAGATAGGCACAGTAACTTCACTAAAATTATTCATGTGTTAAAAATTGTATCAATGTTATGGGAATGAACACTTTTGCTGGTAAGCATAATAAGCATATTATGGACTTGGTTATGCTTTCTAGGTATTAATGAAATAGAAACATGCATATGTTTTTGCATTATTCTTCGAAAATTGGGTTAAATCTTAGTTTTCCTAGTTCAAAAATGAGGGCAAAAGCAGTTAGAAGAGGAAGAAATTGAATGACTAAGACCACCAAAAATGGAAAATTATTATTTTCAAGTCATGATGCCAGGAGAGGGAATAACTAGAAATGCATTAGAAAGCGTCCTGAATTAAAAATATTTTTTCAAAAAGTTTCATTTTGTAATGAAAGAAGATGTCATGTAGTATAAACACTGGTGTACCAGTATACAGCATGGTCTTCCTTCATAACACTTTCAGCTAAAATGACTAAATATGCACATTATGATGTCAAAATTCCAGGGGCATATTAGCCCCATGCATCATCCACCAACACATGTGCCTGATCTGTGTCAGCATTCCCTGTGCTCTGGAAAAGCAGGCACTTCAGCCTGGATTGCTTTAGTACCAGCAGGGGATTTATTTATTCCAGTTCCTTTGTACGTCAGTGGTTGGGCTGTTAGCTTGGGAGGCTTGGGTGTGGTCCCTGCTTGGGGATGTCACATCAACTGTGCCTCAGTTGCCTGAGTAGAAAATAGCAACACAGCTGCTCTCTGCAGGAATGTTGCAAGGTTGAATGCACTCAGGTTTGCTGCTGAAGGTACTGTAAGGGCTGCAGGAGCTCCTCAGTGAATGGTCTGAAGGGAGTTGGACAAGGCTCTTTCTACCTGATGTGATGCACAGGCACGGCAGTGAGGGGGTACAGAGAGAAAAGGCAAAAGATAGACAAAAGCAAAGGCTGCTTCTCATTTGCTTTCAAATGTTTCAAATTTGCATCACTAAGCAACTTTTCACACAGGCGGATTTAAACAGGACAAGGAGGAATGGTTTTAAACTACAGGAGAAGAAATTGATTAGATTAGATGTTAGGAAGAAATTCTTTAATCAGAGAGTGATGAGGCACTGGGAGAGGTAGCCCAGAGGAGCTGAGGATGCACCATCCCTGGAAGTGTTCAAGGCCAGGTTAGATGGAGCTCTGAGCAACCTGGTCTAGTGGAAGGTGTCCCTGGGCATGGCAGGAGGTTGGAACCAGATGAACTTTTGAGGCCCCTTCCAAGCCCAGCCATTCTATGATTCTGTGATTCTATGATTATATTTTTATATTAGCAAGTGGCATTTTTTTTTAAAAAATACATATTTAATACTGGAGAAGGAGTGTCCAAAACAGAGGTGTTCAATAGAAACAATTGCTAAAAATTTGTCAAATGAGTTTAGTATCTTCTAACCTTTAAAGAGAAGCAGCACTGGAAAAACTGATAACTCATAAGAATGTCCTTTGTGGATTTATCTAATATTATAAATAAAATAAAGTTATTCTTTTAGATATCATTATTTCAATTATAGTTATAAAATGAAATATTCTGAAATACTGCATTTTATGAAAAATCTTAAGGCTTTGTCTTCTTATCTTGTTTGGGACAAAACCAAACTTCAGAACTTCAAGGGCTTCACAGACTTGTCTAATATAATATGTAAGATAAAACTATTTAATACCTCCACTTTTAATGAAGCATTGAAACCATAAAGGTTCAAAATATGTTAAATCTTGTTCAGGATGGATTTGGATAATTAATGGAGAGATACCTTTTTTAGTAATAACTTGACTGAGTAAAGGAAAAGGATTTACATATTAATGGTACTGGTGTTCCTGAAGATGGAATAGAAATCTTACATGGTTATAAAAGCCTGGCTCTTTATTGTTCACCAAATGCAATTTGTGTGGGGAAAATATTGGGGCATGTCCACTATGGGAGTTACTTGTGTTTGTGGGGAAAAAAATGCCTCCAAATTAGAAAGAGCTGTTAAGTAATTTATTATTTAAGTTATTTATTTCTCTTACAGTCTCCAATAATTATCACAAATATGGTGTAGGTAAAATACAACATTAATACATCAGCTTTTTATAAAGCTGATTTTTTTTTACTAGATTTGTCAGATAGTCACTGAAATTCAGAAACCACTGAAATTCAGATATGATCTGTTTATTTTAAGCATATCTTGAACCATTGCAGATTGCTAACAGTACATGGAACAATCTTTTTCTATGGAAATGTTCCATGCATACAGTTTATGAGCATAGCTGGCCTCTCTAGCCTCTGGCTTGCTCTACCTTTCCCTGTATTTTGCATTCCCATGAATGAGAATGAACTATTACTTATTTTTGGCTCTCCCAAGAATGGAGTGAAGGAGTAACTTAACTTTTGCCCTCAGTGTCTCCACCTCCTCCAGTCAGAGCAGATGTCACAGGCATGTGCTAGCTTCCAGCCATCCTTATTATGTCTTAATCATGTTCTGAACTTAACTCATTCCCAGGAGTCAACAAAGAGTAGTCAAGTAGTAGGAGTAGTTATGGGAAAGAAGAGTAAATAGTGCAGATGTCAGGAATTAAATCCTGACCATATTTAAAATGTCTCTTGCCTCTCCTGGAGTCCAAATCTCAGCTGTTCCCTTCAGAGTCCCAGTCCAATGGTTTAGTATTCTGGAATCAGGCCTGGATGCAGCTCCGAACCAAGAGAAGGGTTGCTCAGCTCTGGGGTGTGCCCAGGTACCTCAGAGCAGCCTTCCCCCACTGATGGGAGTGCAGGGATTTCAGTGAGCTATCCCCAGGGACCACTGCTTTCCTCTCCAGTCCGCTCAGGATCTGGGCTTTAAGAGAGGGAAGGAAAGAGGTGGGTAACTGGCACAGTGTCATAAAATATCCTGAGTTGGAAGGGGCCCACAAGAATCATTGAGCCCACTTCCTGCCCCTGCACAGGACAGTCCCAATAACCACACTGTGTCCCTGAGAGCACAGTCCAGACACTACTTGAAAAGTGCATTTGAGCTCTGTCAGGCTTGGTGCTGTGACCACTTCCCTGGGGAGCCTCTTCCAGTGCCCAAACACCCACAGGGAGAAGAATCTTTTCCAAGTATCTGACCTAGACCCTCTGACAGCTTCAGGTCATTCCCTCAGGTCCTGTCACTGGGCACCACAGAGCAGAGATCAGTGTCTGCCCCCCTCTTCCCCTCCTGAGCACATTGTAGCTGCCATGAGGTCTCCCTTCAGTCTCCTCTTCTCCAGGCTGAACAAACCAAGTGACCTTGCCCACTCCTCATACAGCTTCCCCTCAAGGCCCTTCACCATCTTTGTGGCCGTCCTTTGGACACTTTCTAAAAACTTTATGTCATTTTTATATTGTGCTGCCCAAAACTGCACACGGGAGTTGAGGTGAGGCCGCAGAACAGAAAGTGACAATCACCTGCCTCGACCACTCGAAGAGTAGGAGGGAACAGCAAAAAGAGACCGGAAAAACAAGAAGTGACCTGGGAACCAGGGAGAGGAGGAATTCTGCCCCTTGGGGAAGCCGCGCAGGAGAGCAGGGCTCCCATCACCTGCGTGCAAATTCCACGTGGCACGCGCTGCTGGTTTGCAGTGTGGCCACCAGGTGCCACCAGTGAACCAGGAATGAATTTGGTTTGGATTTTTTTTTTTTTTTCCCCTTTTTTTTTTTTCTTTTTTTTTTTTTTTTTTTTTTTTTCCTTTCTCTCAAGAAGCTTCAGGAGGCACCTGCCGGATTCTGGGCACATTCGATGTAGTTACTGAAGAGTTTTTGGTTCCTTCTGTGAAGGTGACCAGAGTATTCAATTTCAGACACTTGAAAATTCATAAGCACAGATGTACAAATAGCAGAACCACTGGACCCAATCTGTGCCTCTAATTATAGCAAGTCTCTTCACAATATCATTATTTTAACCTTTAAGCTACCTTATTGTTCTTGCTAAGAACTGGCTAAGTAGTACTGTCTGAGCAATGACCAATCATTAAAAATTATTTGCATTTTGACCGAGTGTTTGATTCAATTGCCTCTTCCCTGTTATTTTTTTTGCTATTTGCAAATATGGGACAGATAAGTTTTTGTTCCATTTTATTTTTTACCTATGTATATAGTTTCATGATTGAAACTCAGTTAAGCTTAGTTTTTATGAGTTTATTTTTATGCAAATCTTTATTTTGAACTCTTTATGGGGAGATTTAACCCATCATGAACTTTGGTTTTGGTAAATTTTGTATTTTCAGCAAGAATTACACAAAATCAATTTGGAAATCTTAGCAGGATTGACTTTGAAATTACAGCTTTCTTTCACTTCAGCTCTAAATAGTTAAATAAAATACAATAACAGCACAATAATTGGTAATTGAAATTAATATCTCATTTCCAAAGCTATGAATAGCTCAGTTGTTATATTATTGTTTCTTTTTGATTTTAATAACAGGTATTGATGCCTTAAGAGGCCTCCTAGACACAGAGACTGGACAGGAGTAAAAAAATAAAATAGATATTTATTTGAAAGGTCTTCAAAGGTACCCTCTGGGAGCCAGAGGCTATTGCCAAAAATGGACCCCAAGATGGTCACGAGTTCTTCGCACCTTTATAGGTTTGATTCATTTGCATATCAGGGTTAATTCTCCAATTAAAGCTTTGGTTCAATGATGTAATTTCCCCTCTGCTGGCCCCCCCTTAGAAGCTCTTTGGATTATACTTTTTGGGTCTGGCTGTCCTTGAAGAGCAGGCCCGGAGAGGCTTTGATATGTCTACCTAGCAGAAATTAGCAAGCTACAAGAAACCCCGGAGTTACGCTCTAAGCAGTACAGAATTGGGAAAATATAAAAGTTAAAACCTAGGCATCAGTATGCAGTTATGTCTGTAACAGTGAAACTATTGCAATACATATATTGAACTACCAAACAGGTCGACCATCAAAGAATATGCAACATTCATAATTCAGCAGCAAAGATATCCCCCCCTCTTGACCACTTCTGCTTGAAAATAAACTATCAGTATAAATCAAATATAAGCTCTTTTTTACAGATGATAACACTGACATAATTTTAATACACTGGAATGCTTTTTAACAGGCTCTGAATGTTTTTTCCAGCTTAAATAATATATTGGTGTTAGTATTATAAGCTGTTGATATACAAATACCATTTTGTTTCTGCAAAAATTCTTCACAGCATGCTCAAAGTAGATCAACAGCAATGCAAACTGTCTGGTCTGCTCAATTGTGTCTTAATCTCCTAAATTAAACAGATAGATGCTTGATCCATTATTAGATGTTCACATTTGACACTCTCAGTGACCATTGGAACATGAATTCTATTTTTTCCCTTCTCTTACCCTGAAGCAGCAAGTGGCTCTCTAAAAGTGGGTTAAGTTTTAAGGGAAGCAACTGGCCTTGGGACAAAACCACACAAAGTACTTGTTGGTTGTTCTCCACTGAAGCTGTTTTCCAACAGGATATTGGGTTTTCTTTAGAAGGACATTTTTTGGAAGGTGCTTGTTTTCTGCGGACAATTTAATCTTTTATTTTTGTTGGAAAGAGAGAACACCTGACAGCTGAAAACCCTTTGGCTGAAAACAAAAAAAAAAAAAAAAACAGAGAGACTTGGAAATGCCCCTCAGTGCTTTACGTCATATGTCCCAGTCAGACCGTCCCCCTGCACTGCACCCCAACAGTCTGGACTGCAGGGTGGGGCAGCTCTCCCCAAAGGGAGGTTTTAAGCATTTTTTTCAGGTTCCAACAGAGGTTTGTTATGAATAGCCTCAGATGTTTTATTCTAGATTTTTTAATAAATAAAAGCATGTATTTTGTAACCTTTTCTGTTTCAAGTACCCTACTTGCATAGAACAATTCAACTGACTAGAGCCAGGCTGGGACATCTTCCTGCATGTGGGGCAGGGTAAGATCTGGTCAGGGGAACTGGGGTTGGACAGAGCCTGAAAGAAGTGGGCAGGGCATGGCAAGGACATGGCAAAGCCCAATCAGGACGGCAGGTCAGTGAGCTGGGGTCCAGATGAGCAGGGCAAGTGTCCAGAGATGGGCATGGCTGCAATGGTCAATGGCTGGTGGCTTTCAGGTCACTCAGGGTGGGAGCTCTGGATTGCAGATGCAGAGATGCTGCTCTGTGGGGGGAGACTGGGACCAAGATCCCACAGAATGCCTTAGGATCCTGGTGATATGAAGGGCTGCAGGAGATGGGGGCAGGGCTTTGAACTGTTTGGACAAGAAGGAATGCAACTTCTGTGACAGGAAAATGAAATAACTCTTACCTGTGAGAAGCAGTGGGAAGATTCTTGCTTGCCTGTCAGTCAGGTTCAAATGTATTTTTTTCCTTGCCAAGAATTTTGCTTTAGGGCTAGCTGTTCTTATCTCTTCCACAAGACTCTTCTCTTTTGTGTCTCTGATGTTCTGGATTTAATTTTAGCCCTAATTCAAACTTTTTTCCCCCACCCTAAATAACAGTACTGTTCACCTAAAACCGTCCACATGACAGTTATTAGTAGATAAATCCTTTCCCTCCAGTCTTCCTTCAGAGCTAGTTGAATTTAATTCATTTGCAGCTAACAAATGCCATCTAGTGGTTTTTATGGGCTTAGTTTAGCATCTAGTAAAATACAGCAGCTTGGAGTTGTATGAATAAGAACCTTGAGCAGTTAATACAGAAAAGAGGACTGGGTGCTGTGGGCATTCTCAAGTTATCTCCACAGTTTCTGTGGACTGATACATAAATAAATACATATTGATCTGGTTGTGTTGATGTATGATGTTTTCTTACCACCTGTACTAGTTACATAACCATCAGTGCTAATCAGGTTAGTGCAGCCAAGCTCCATTTTCTGAGTAAAATTTGTATATCCACAGGGAAATTTTTCCACACACTTGGTACTGATTTTTTCACTCCTGCAAACAAATACTGTGATTCATGGAAGGTGTCTCCATTTAATTAAGCCAACAATTAGTCGGGCATTCAATTAGTGCAAATACATTAACAAAAAAATATTTCCAAACTGGAGATTTGCATAAGCCATGAAGGGCTGTTATAAGCATTGGACTACAGAGATGAAAGTCCACCTATGAAAGCAGTGGACTGTAGAAATTACAGGGGTTTGTAAAGTCATGATCTGTACTGGGCAGTAGTTATAGAGAGAAGTTGTTATTTCTCAGGATTATAAGGTAAAAGGTTTGAAAGAAGTACATTTTCACGATGCACGCAATTAACTCATAGGATGCATTGCTGTAGGATCCTGACCACAAGTGCATATGAGTTTTAAAATGAACTCTGACAAATTCATCTGGCATAGATCCATCCTGTGATGTATAAGTATGTATGTGTATTCCTGGATGAACTGTCCAGCTCAGGATTTCCGATGGTGCTGAAGGTAGGCAGGGTCCCCATAACGAAAAATGAGCCTATGGCTGTCTCACTTTGTGTAATTCTTGCCTGAGAAATAAATTACTGATGATCATCTGGTAAAAGGCTCTGGACTTTGCTTCAGCCCTGGATGTCAGTTCTGACAGTCTTATCTGGCTCAGAAACATTGTAAATGTTGGCTGATTTAGGAGATTTCCTAAATGAAGCACATATAATCCTTTACCGGAAGGTATCAAATATCCACAATTTTTATGCATTATATGCACTATATATACACTCATTCATTAAAATGCTGACCTATTTCACACTTCTCCTATTGACTTATTTATTTTTCCTTTTTCATGTCTTCATCCGTTTCCTTTCTGGCTTGACTAAACAGACCAAAATGCTCTCCATACTGAGATAAGCATCTCAGTTGCCAAACTGTGGTCTATGACTAAGGTGATAAAATAAAACAATTTTGCCTGTTCCTACTTGGTGTATAATAAACTAGAGAACAAAGATTTTAAGTAAAATTACTCTGAGGTTTGCCCTTTGTGACAAGTTTAATGAATCACTTTTCACATAGCATGGAGAGCATCTGCCAGGTGAAAGATGAAGCTCATGAGCTTGTTCATTGTAGTTCACTGTGTGCTAACTCTAAAGGGAAACAGACTTAGAGCAGTCTCTTAGTCTCAATGTATCCCAAAATAGCTTACATTCCTACATAATGAGGTTAATTTATAAACAAAGGTAAGTTACTGAATGGGGAATAATAGTGCAACCATGTTACCTGTGATATGAGAGAGGATGTAGAGCCAGTCACCAGCATTACAACAGGTCATGCCTTTCCATAGATTGAGAAAAGCCACCAAATCCTGAATAGGTAGCAGCTGTCAGAATATTGTGTCACCAAAAAATTGATGGTGAGTTCAGTACTCGTCCTGGTTGTGTGGGGATGACACTTGTGGCCTCTGATTGGCAGGAAAGAAATGCCTTGATGTTGTTTTTGTTGTTTTAGTTTCCACCTAGCCACCACTTATGCAGGGGGCAAACCCAGGGGGGATCACTGATGGCAGCAGTGACCTGGCAGCTCATCTTTGCTTTGGGGGAAACCACAGGCAGATAAACTTTTGATGGTACATACACTGTACTCACTGTTGAATTGCTTGCATTGAAACAACCTAAGGTTCAAAAAAGTCTTACTGTTAAGCAATTTATAGAAAAATCAGAAAATGCTTTGAGATTACCTGCAATTTTTTTTTTTTTCTGTATAAAAGCCATAGGTGGGAACATTTCCACTTAGATGGCCAAGACCCAGGTGTGATCTCTTCTATATAACAGAGTATATCAAGAGAGCTCTCTATTCAATTCCTTTCCTCTGACTGCATGCTCTGTCCCTTCTCAAAGAACATATATGAAGTAAGGGATAGAACTGAGCTGCCAAGTTCTGCCAAACCCCAGAATCCAGCAAACTCTCTCCCCTACTCTGACTCTTATTGAATAAGTTTACTGCCTCTTCTTAGGTAAGTTTAGTGTAGTATGTGCTTCCCTGCTTGATAGAAGATTTCGCTACTTAGTACGTTAAAGACCAGAAGAAGAGGAGGTGGTTAAAACTCATTCTTGCCTGGGGAGGTTTGAAAGTTTAATGTCCCATCTCCTGGTAAGGTTTATGACTGTGATGATGGGAGGTTCATAGTCTACTCCTGCTTGTAGGGCTGGGCCACTGGGCATATTGGATGCATTGCCCATCCAGCTCAGCACTGTCCTCTCTGTAGCTGCCCTCTAACCCCCATCCCACTTCTACAATGTTGTTGAGCCACTGTTCATTCCTCAGGGCAATCTACCTTACCCTGCTGTAGGACAGCAGTGATTTACCACCCCAGGGGAAAATTAAAAGTAGCAAAAAAAATTTTATCTAGATTTTCTTGGTTTACTTACTGATTATTTCCTCTTACTTTATTCATGTGATTTCTCAGGAATGAAAAGTATCTGTACAGAGTCTTGTCTAGAAAGAGTGATTGATGCAATTCTACATTAAATATACTAAACAGTTCATGAGGTTAAAAGGATAACATAATAAACACATTTTCCAAACTCACACTTGCTCAACTGTTTACATTCAGATCTGCAGAAGAAACAAAATCTGATTAATGGAACTACCCTGGTAGTTTTCATATTAACTGAGCAAATCCCCCTTTCTAGACATGAATGTCATAGCATAAGCTAAATGTATATTTTACAAAGTTTTCATTATTTTTATGGTGGAATCAGGGTCACCAATGAGCTTCAGTTCCATTTGACCTGCATAATCATAGAAACAGCCTTTCACAATACTTTCACTGTATTTATCCCCATCTTCAGTGTGTTTAAGTAAGTAGTTGAAATAACAGCCGCAATGAAATAAAAAAAAAAAAAAACCCAGGGGCAAAAATGTATCAGATTAGTAGGTTACATTTATGGTAACTGATTTTCCACATATTCAGATGGATACACATGGTCTAAATCCAGATATTTCAGGAATCTTGAAAAATTAATCAGCTTTCAGAATTTGGTTCTCAGAGGATAAATGGAGAGTTAAAAGTCTAGCCACATCTGCTGATCTCGTATATGCTGTCATACTGTACTGTAAGTAATGAAATAAGACATGATGAGTCTCCTGAAAAGAATGAAAATAATATGATTTTCAGCATTATGCATAAGACACACTTTTGGAATGGGAAGATATAAAAGACCTGTGGATCATAATAAAAAAAAAAAAAAGCAGAAATTTAAAATATTTCTTTGATTT
This sequence comes from Corvus hawaiiensis, assembly GCF_020740725.1. Lineage (NCBI taxonomy): Eukaryota > Metazoa > Chordata > Aves > Passeriformes > Corvidae > Corvus > Corvus hawaiiensis. The sequence continues at coordinate 69,841,458 of NC_063216.1, read as the reverse complement.
GAATATGAAAAATGGAATGAAGTGGGAGTTTCTAGGAATGAGAGGCTTAAGGGATACTTCCTATTAAATTAAATTATATCTGTCTCGTTTCTCAGAGCAGGATCAACGGTGGAGGTTCTATAGGTAAGAGGAGATGAACAATATTTTAAAAGCCTTGTAATGTGTTCATTTCTGTTCTGGTACAACATCAGCATTAAAGAAGATCTCTGACTGTAGAGAGGCTATTAAAAAAAATAGCAGGTATCTTTTGTGCCTCTGCAAGATCATGCTTGGGAAAATACATTTTAGACACCAGTCCCTAAATTTTCTGCTAAAATAGGAAGGATGTAAGGTATAGTATTTGTATCTAAGCCTATGCTTGGGAAAAGATAGTTGTTTATAACACTCTATAATGTGTTTAGATAGTGATATGGAATAGGGAAATATAATAAAAACCAGCCTGTTCTCCACACACAATACAAAAAAGGTTAGGAACTACCATGAAAGAGGTGATTAGGCAGTCTGTATCACAAAACCTGTACAGACATGTAAGATGGGTAATTAATCCCATAAGTTCAGATAATAGATGCTTTAAAAGGTTTGAAGTTGAAAAATAAAGAGAGATAAAAGCACAGTGACATTTAAAGCATTTTAACAGGACTATTTTTAAATTGAGTTGTAAAATTGTTGATTGCAAGACAATGCATTTGCTAAGCATGAATAGAATGATGCAGATCTTAGCTTTCTCTAAAAAACCACAAACTCTTACAACTGAGCTAACAATATTTATTTTTTTTTTTTTTTTTTAATAACAGGTATAAGAGTTCTACAAATGTAATCTAAAAGCAGGGATGTTTATCACCCCACTGAAAGAGTTTGAAAGTGGATCCACGTGCTACCTTTTGAGGATACAAGGTGGTTAAACATAATTTGTGAAAATGGTAATTAGTACAAAGTTTTCTTATTCTCAATGACGATCTGATATGTGCTGGAGCATGGTCAGGTACACAGGCACACAGCAGTTGTTTGGGATCTCTGCCTAAATGCAGAATATGGCTCAGTGCTGGCTCAGTGCTGTCACATCTAAGGTTTGCAAAGTCAGATAATTCAGGATCCTTCCTGGCAGCTGTGCCATAGTTCTGTGTAAGCTGTAAATTACTGCTGTGGGATAGCCTCCAAACCACTCTAATTGCTCTCAAATGGGCATCAAGACTGCTTTCTTCCTATCTTCAGCAAGCAGATAAAAATTATCATTTTCTTTCATTAAGCATTTTGCTTTTTATTTTTTTTTAATACTTTAAAGAGGCATTGACTGTAATCTCTTGATGGGTCACTGTTAGGGAATAGTTGTATGTTTGCTTGAGAGTGAATCTTTAACAAATAAATTGATAAAACACAGCTGTGACTGATTAACAACATAAAACTTGATCAAAATTTGAATGAGGGTATTAAACAAGACCAGAAAACATTCAGTGAACAACTACCTAGTTACTGCATAAAGGCAAAAGTCCTCTGGAAAGCAGAGTACATGATCATGAATCATTCTACCTCTGAGTAATGATAATAAACTATTTTCCTAAAGAGACTCTTTCAGTATAAAAGAAACTGTAACCCATAGGGATTGAGAAACCTGCAGTGTTAGAGATTCTATCTTTGGGTTTAAGCCTAAATTCTTGCTCACTGAGGTAATTTAGGCAGCATTAAAAAACCGTGCTCAAGAAAAAAATGTTTTGCCTCTTTCCGGACTCCTTGAAACTTCCTCTGACACCTTTCCATTCCTTCTGTTATTTAGAGGAATTTAAGGGTGCTTTTATACCAAGGACACATGGAGGCAGAAACTAAATAAATAATAACCTAGATATTAGGCTTCATGTTTTGTCAATATATTTATCATTTTGCAAAGAAGTGGAGTGTTATTATTAATCAATTTTATTGGTGTCATAAAAACCCTGATCAGAGAAATTATTTGTCCCTGGCTGTCCAGCTGCAGAAACATAATCCAGGAGTCCTAAGTATTCATGCCAAGAGCATCCAATCTCACATATTTTTATACCAGTTTTAAAAGTCTTCTGGCAGAAGATGAAAGGTGCTGTAAAAATATTAAACTATACAATTAAAAGCCACTTTTTTCTACTTCATATACAACGTTCTAGGATGGAGGTCCCTGCCTCACACGTGTTCAATGCTTAGGGAGCTGTCTTGAACGTTGCCTTGATTTTCTTAAAGAAATAGATTAGCACATTTCTTTATTCCTCTTTTGTAGCAATAATTTTAATATTTATTTGTAATAAGGCATTCATATTGCATGACAGTGTTGCAACATATTAAGAGAATTTGTTAGATTGCCATGTCCTTAGACTCTTGTAATTCAAAATAAGAAATGCTGCACAGTTTCAAGAAAAGTCATGAGGTGTGAGAGGTGTATGAAAGCTCATGAATGCCACATCACATTTGAGCTCTGTCATACTCATTTAAACATGGTGTGAAGCTGATGTACTGTTGTAAACATACACAAAAAGTGAGATAAATTTTTAAAGAATAAATTTTTACAGATGTACAATATACTAGATTTGAATGAGCTCTACGTTCTTTGCGCTGGCCATGACACACACGGACAGTGCCTCTTTCAAGGGCCAAAAAGCCGTTTATTAAACAAAGCAGCCTCTTTTATGCACCTTTTGTGTGTTATCACTCATGTTACAGATTCATTGGCTGCTAAACTACCACAATAGACTCACTGGCTGTTATTACCCATAATATACTACCATTGACTACCTATAGCATAAGCATTCAAGCATTCAGAAAAATAACAGGTGCGGATATGTTGCTGTTTTTCTCATTCTATTGTTTAACTTTCATGCTTCTGTCGATACTACATTCTCATGGGTAAAAACTAATTGTTTTTCTTCTCACAGACTTTTCTCACAGTCCTTCTCTAGCTGAAGTAACAGGCCTGAGCCATAATTTTACAAAGGCAACAAGGCCTTCATTTTATAAGGTTTTACTTAAATTCCACATCTCCCCCTTTTTTGTTTTTTATGGAAAGGGTTCATGTATTCTAATGTTAAAACAGTCTGCACCACCCCACCAAAACCACCACTGGCCACCTGCCGGCCACAGGACAAAACACATGGCATACAGATCACAACCAACAAAAACCACCAAGAACAACCATGCCACCGACAAAGAGACTTATAGCATAGGAAAACAAAAAGATAGTGTCCAATGTTCCCACAGAGAGAGAGCTGCTTCTTCTTCTGCACTTGGCAGTAAATGGCTACTGTTCCAAAGCTCCCATGGCTGGAGCTCAGAGGACGCGCCGCCCAGACAGGAGGGAGTCCACCAGCCAGAAACACGGACCCCAACACCGCCAAATGTCTCTCTGGAAGCATGGAACAGGGAATAACTGGAGAAGGTCAGCAGGAACACAACAACGTGATGGCAGATGCAGTAGGACACGAGGCAGTTGCCAGCCTGCCTCCACAAGCCCTCAGGTCACAGCCATGTTCCTGCCAGTCCTACACCTGCTCCTGCCTTGGCCACGAGGGCTGGATGGTGACTGGGTCCTTTTTCCTCTCGCTGGGCCTCATTTTCTCAGAGGTGATTGATGTTTGTCAGGTCAGGCAGGTATCCACGCTAGATCTGTTGGCAATAAAACACATAAATAAAACACATATGTACCTTCTCCCCTAGGTCAGTAGATCAGCTAGGCCTTGCCGTTGCACGCCCAATTGTGGATCCTTACGTAAAAGCTTTTAGAAATTGGTTCCACACATGCAAATCTTCAGACCAGTATCGCTCTGCTGGGGATCAAAATTGATGATTCACCTGCAAAAACTTCAGTGTAAATATTGTATTATCTAAATATTCCTGAGAGGTCATAGTTCATGTCTAGAGACAAGACATTCACTCTTAGACCAGGACTTCTCAATCAGATTTCAATTATTGTTTTCAAAGTGCATGCAAGTACCTGTATCTTGCATAGGATTTTGGAAGGGAGACACAATCTGAGAGCATCTCATCTGAGTGCTCCTGACTTAGCACTACAGCTCCATCCTCACCAAATCTCCAGTTAGATAAAATCCTGATGCTCTTTTTTTTATTAATTAATCTCATCAAATCTATTTCTCACTGACTTTTTGATAGTCATGTTGCTCTAAGGTCTATAAGAGTGTAATAGCACATACATATTTTGCTGCAGAACTGACCATTTTAAGAGAGTTTTGTCTGCTCATCTATGCTTGTGATTTTTTACATCCCTCAGTCACACAGATACACTGAAATAAACACTGACTCCAGAAAAAAACCCAAAAAACCAAAAAAAATCCCATACCATAGACAAAAGTAATTCCCTATCTCACTTCACCACATGGCACATAAAAGGGGCAGGGAACTACAGCCCAAGGTAGCAGCCAGCAGTTGAGAATAGGCTGCAATATTGAAAAGCAACCATAATATGGTGACAAAATATATGCAAAATTGTACCAGTGAAAGAAAAAAATAGGTTTAAATAGTTGGCTAAGAAAATTTTACTGCAGGACAAGAATCCACAGCAAATGTGCTAATTCCCTACTTTTAACATTTTGGGCCTAGCATAAATTTCTTTCTTATGAAAACTTATACAGCAACAGGCCACAGGATGAACTTTCATTTTGTTTCTCAGTAGATTGGTCTGAAGGTTTTCCTTAGAGAAAAAAAGGAAACAGCAGCAAACTCACCCAAGACTTAATTTATTGGAAACAGTCCAACAAAATGGACCCTTAAAAAACAATTTAAAGAGAACAGGTCTGAGGTTGCACTCATGTATAGGCCAGCTGCTAGCATTACCAGAGGTCAAACTTAGTTTGTTTTCAGCATGTTTCCTTGCACAGATATTAGTCTTTGTCTGTAATTTTGGCTATGTCTCTATTTTCCTAGCTCAGGTTAATCTAACACATCATCTGTCTTATTGTTTCTTTAAAAAACCTCAACCACTGACATTTACAAGTCGCAGTATTTGAAATACTTTCTTTGGGTCAGTTTGTTAAATTGCTTCAGATTAAATAAACAAAATCACATTCTGCTATGTTTTTGAATAGTGTAAATGTATTTCTATAGAATATCTGTTATTTTGGGGTAAAACCAGCAAGCCATATCCTTAACCCCTATAAGAAATTATATATCTACAGAAGTTACACTGGTTTCGGCTCTCTGAGGGCCCGGCACGGAAGGCTGATTACTTGATTGTCCTGGGTTGCAGTGGACAATGATCCAGACATGTTTTAGATATTTCTTTTACTAAAGACCACTATTTTCAGATGATCAGAGTGGGAAATGGGGTGGTTTTATGAATGAAGGAGCACTTGTCCTTCTTGATGGGACCGAATCTGACTTCTGCTGTTAATTATCAGATTATATTGTTGGATCTAGCTCTTCAGATCCTTAAGATCAGACTTAAGGCTAGGTTCAAAAAGAAACATGGATTTGAGGCACAGTGTGTATGACCCATGTTGCTGGCACCAAGGTCTGTTGTGCCTGTGACCAGAACCTCCTGTGAGGCCTCACCATCTGTTTTACACCATTCTCCAGCTCTTCCCATGTATTATATGAGAGCAAGATTTGCCACAACATAGTCCACAAGTGGTGCACATGGTGCCTCAGCTAGACAATGTGGAATGCTACACAGGGCTACATCTGACACTCTCCCAGTTAGGTGCCCCTGTCTTATGAAGATTCAGAGTCTGAAACAGATTAATGTGCTTTTGTTAAACATCTTTATTTCTCTTTAAAAAACCTCCTTTTTTCCCCCTTCCCCACCAGTGGTTAGAGCAGTGCATAGAAAGTCAGAGCTTTAAGATACTCTACCTTCCTGTGTCTCATTGCAATATATGGCTATAGGTACTTCTCACATATGAAGAAGAGTAGATAAAAATGTACACTGGCTATTCTGCTTGCCAAAGTTGAACCACTATATATCCAGGAGTGAAAAATTCACTGGCTCAGAGAGAATGCATGGTGTAGACTGGATTTCTGGCCAGTTTGTGTCTGTCTTTAAAGCTCTAATTTATTAAGAAGTTGAAGGGGGCAAAGGAAGCTATACCATCTTTCTTCAGCTACCTCTATAATAAGAAAGGTTCCTTTAAAAGCTGGAAACTGACCTCAGTTCATGTAGTTAAGGATAGGCATTTAAATACTGTGCAAAAATCCTTTATGTTCTTTCTGTTGTAGAATTTATAGGGATGCAATCAAGATCTGCTCTGCATGTAACTCCTACTACTGCCAGTGATCATCTTCTTATTGGTATCTAAAATTGGATTTGGGCCTGTAGAAATGTGGGGTTTGCTGATATAAGTTTCTCAATCTCCCTTTTTCAAAAGGCACTATTACAAAGAAAAAAATCCTTATTTCTTCAATTTTTTATAACAAAAATAGAATGGCGCAAATTAACATCATCTTTTTTCCTAGATACTGAATTTACCAAATCCTTAAAGAAAAAATATTTAATAGAACATATACATATAATTTTGTTACAAAACACATAAAAAACCAACAGATTTTGGACTGAATGTTTAAACCATCAACTCTTTAATAACTCTAATTAAGCTTTAATGCCATTTTCTGGTTAGGAGTGGATACAAAGTCCCAATAAATCACGTATGTAGAATTTTATCATTTTTTCTTTACACTGTAGTAGTCAGTCCCAAAAGATTTTATTCATGTTTAAAATGAATCTAATATTTTATTTAGTTTCAAAATATTAAAAAAAAGGAAAACATTTCTAAATAGAGCAACTGAATGAAACAATAAAATTTTATTTAACAGACCATTTTCCATAAAAAAATACTATTTTTACAGTCTTTGATAACAAATTCAGAACTAAGTCCTGATTTTATTTAAAGATGAGATGGGGTTGTGTTAGTATCTCTGTTTGAAAAAATGGATGGTGTTGCAAACTCTGCAAATGTAACCATGCAGTATTTCTTCAGGAGGTTTACTTCTCCCCAGCTGAGTTTGTCTTAAGGTGCTGCTGACTTTGTATTTCTGTTGACAATAGTGTGCTAAGAAAATTAGTAACTTTGTTACTGTGTATTTCATGACCAAGGTCCTGTTTGCGTCCCTGACCTTCCTTTCTACTTGGATACAAAGTGCTGGGAGATCTACCAGAAGTGTAAGGCAGATCTTAATTAATCCTTTATTTTTAAGTAAATGTTCAATAAAAGAAACTTTCTGGTCTGCATTGAATTTTTCAATAACTAGCCAGATATTTAGAAATTTTTGGTTCTTTCAAGAGAAATTGCTATGGAAATCAAGTTTCAAAACAGGGTTTAGCTCAACAGAGAATAGAAAATATAATCAGATGTAAGTTTAATAACAATTGTTTGCATATATGAAAATTACATTCCAAATATATGTAAATTTTCTTCTTAAAAAAAACCACTACCATATTCATACAGTCAAAATTAGTTTACCAAGAACTTGGTTCAATAACTCATGTGCTCTGTGGTCCAACAATTCTGACATGAATTGTGAATCATTCTTGAAAACTTACAAGTAGTACAGGCAAGCCATCAATTTTCAGATAAAAGAAGCAGCTGTTTTTGCAGAAATCTAGTTTTACTACCCTTCAGCATAACAGAACACAGAGTTTCAATAATGGAGGCCATTCAGGAATTATAAAGTTTTTGGTTTAGAGGCAATTTGCCTTTCCCAGAATCACCAAACAATTCCAGTTCAATATGAATTGCAAACATAAAAGCAGGTCTATAAATGTCTCTTGTGAGTATTTAATAAAATAGACACTTTTCAAAGTTGCCCAAGACATTGCAGTTGACAAGGAAATAAGGCAAGATTGCTTTGAATCTTATATTAAGCCAGTAGCAATAAACCAATACAATTTTACAGTGATTTTTCCTATGACTGCATTAAAATTATGTTGTAATTCCCAAGTGTCTGGATAAAATGACTTTTTTTACCATTCAATCACCAGTAAATTATCTAAGCAGATGGAAATACTTTAATCTCTTCTTATTGTGTTTGCCTCATGCTGGGTACAACATTTGCTGAAATCAAAAGCTCAACAGTCAAACAAAATTTTGATATTTAAAAAAAAAATAGTTTTAAAGATATTTAAAGAAAGAAAAAAAAAAAGAGTCAAAGGCCATTCACTAGAACTTTGCTTCTCAAGAGCCCCAAAAAGCCAGAACATCCTCCTGTAGTCTTCATTTAAGAAATATTGAGTTTTATGTATTTGAGTCACAGGTTATTTTGAAATGTTTTCCAGCTGAAGAATCATTTATCTATTCCAATCATGCAGCAACAGCACCATCATAAAGAAGATAAGTAAACCAAGAAACACTATGAAGATCTACCCAGAATCAATATAATTCTACCCACTACCCAAACAGGTGCTCTCTTTTGCATTACAGAAGTAGAGGAAGAAAAAATCTCAGTAGATGTGATTCTGTGTCTGTGTTTTCTTCTAAGGCAGGTTCAGATGAGCTGAAACAACAGCCTGTCTCCCAAGAAGAGGGTATCACTTCTTCTGCTGCTCTAAACCCCTGCTATGTGAATTGCTGCATGTGATGCGCCATACAACAGCCAAAAGAGGTAAGCACCTGAGTCTGCAACAGGTACACTGAAGTCTTTACCTCCCAATAGTGGAAATTCATCCTTGTTCAAAAGAAAGCAAACAATGTCTGTAGATGACACCCTGCTTACACTGTTTGACTCATCATTTTCTTGGTGAATCTAGAAAAATAAGTTAGAAAGTGTGATCTTCTGTAATTCACAGACTGTCATATATGTGTCAGGGAAGTTTTCAACAGAAGCTTTTTTACAAGAAAATGTAAACTTGTGGAAATTTAACAAGTTAGAATTTAGAAATTGGGTGGTTTGGGGATTTTTTTCCAAAATAATTTGCTAAAAATATCTTCCTGGTATAAAGAGGAAAGTTGTAGTAGAAAAAAGAATATAAAGAAAGAGGATCCAGTTGAGCTAAGGTCTCACATGCGGGGGGCATTTGAACCTGTGCCTTGCACAGTCCACACTGGTTTATCTCTTGAATCCTTCTCTTGTTCTTCCTCTAGACCAGCGAATAAGCAATTATTCTCACACATGATCTTCTTCAGAAGACAACACTGATGTACACAACTTAGTCCGGGGTAGCTGTAATGTTCACTCTGTCTATACAAGAACACTTGTGGAACAATCTGTCTTATACCCAGAGCATTTGCTCTTTGCCACTTTCTGTGTTTCATTTTCATCAGCTAAAGTGACAGATTAATGATGTATCAACACTGCCTCTGCAGGAACCTGACTGTGGGTTTTCTCTGTCCTGAGCTAGTGCCCTAGACAACAGAGACTTCTGATCCTGTCAAGGGGGGCAGAGGGGGAGTACTGACAGAGAACAAAATAAAGAAGTCAGTTTATACTTTGAAGCAAAAGAAGGAAAGCATTTAAACCTCTGAAAATTCCTAAAGAATAAAAAAATTCATTTAATATTAGTTCAGGAAGTTAGCTGTGCAATGAATTACATACATTTACATTACACACATTCGAGTGAGCACTTTTTACTTTATTAATATCTTATTATATACTATATACATTATTATATATTATATACAGTTGTACTTGAACATAATACATTGTTCCAATAACAGTATTTTAGGTATATATATTGTAAAGGTAACATGATTTCATTGTACTTTGAACTTCTTTATTTAAGACATCAGAAGCTACCATTTACTGTCTCTAATTTCACATTGCACAAGTGCATTGTTTATTTCACCACAGCCAGGAGTTACTTGCTATCTATCAATGCTTTCCCATATATCAAGTCCTCCTGCAGGCTCTTGGCTTCTCAGTACAGCCTGAAAAAATGCCAAGCATTCAGGTGAGCTCAGCTGTCATGAGTTTCCACCTTTTCTGCTCAAGTTTAAATTGTGTCACTTCTTTTACCATATTCATAAGATTTAAAGGAAACTTAGGGCAATGACATGGTATACTTTGCTGTGGGTATCCATGGCATTTAAGATTAAAGTTGTTCATATATTTTAGTAATTTTTTTTTTAATCTGAGTTTCATATACTCAGCCTGCAGAAGGTCTAATGCAGCTATTTTCCTTTACCCCTAAATGTCACCTCTAAACCGGGATAACTCAAGGAAAGAATCTTTCTTAAAAACAACACTAAATAATTTAGGGTTCAGATATGTGTGGTGTTATTCCTCCAGGCACTTTCTACAAGTGGAGTGTCAAAACTGGCATCCAAGCTGGTGCTTCTACTAGTGATCATGTCCTACAGGTAAATAAGGCCAGTTTTGTTTCATGTCAGTATTAGCTAGATATTAATGCTACCTTGTGCTGTAGTCCTGGTGCACATCCCTCAGAGGGGGAGGGATCTCTGTGCCTCTTGGAGCATGCCTGCTCTGTCCCATGGGAGTTACTGTCATCCAGAACTTCTCATGAACAGGAAACAGACAAACTCTGTCCTTAGGGCGCTGCATCTAAGCTGTCCCACCCTCATGATGGGACGGTGCTCGCTGGTGTGACACCACACTCCCACAGCCACACTGTCCTCACAGGTCAGTTGTGCAGCTCTGCCCCTCACGGGTGAAATGGGATCTCAAAACCCTCTTCCCCTTAATTTTTTGCTGAGCATGAGCACATCTTTAACTTTTAGTATACATCATCAGTCTGCAGTAGCTTCCATATTTATGTTCATGCAAGAACACTACTTGAACTGACATCCTCATTCAGATGTAGGAGACATTGCACTGACTGTACTGTTGCATTTTCTCTAGTATAGTTCAATCTTTGAGCTTCATAACCTTTCTGATGTGAGCACAGTTGTGTAATATAAGCCATATTTGCCTCAACTATGTATTATTTAAAGTGAGAAGGAAAGGAGTGTTCTTGTCTAGTCCAAGCTCCTACATAACATGAATCTTAGAGTTTCAACCCACAATTTTGTCAGTGTTTTATGAAATGTCCTTTTAGGAGAATAATAGAAGCTTCTTTGTCCTAAGACTTCCAGGAAATGTAGCCAGCTCTTATCCCCCAGAATTGGCATGGAAATTTGTATATGTTAACTCTTTTCTATTTTAGTACCAACTAGTGTTTTCCTAAGAATAAAATATACAAGGTATAATTAAAGCCTTCTGGATTTCTTCTACAGCCCATGTCCTCAATAAAACAAAGTAATCAAAGCTGTGGCACATTCAAAAAGACTCAGTTTGCCCCAGAAAAAAAATCTGGTTAGTTTTCTCCAGGAAGCTAAAGAGTGAAAAAATATACTGCTCCACAGCAGTAAATCTGCTTAATAAACAGCCTCTCACCAGAATAAGCTCTGTTTAAAATTATTACTATTTTTATTTTATTATGCAAGAGGAATTGCATGGAAAATTTAAGAACAGATTGGAGACAAAAGCCTGAGTTGATATGAATATTTTTTTTTTTAAAGTTTAATCATCTGGTTTGTTAGGCTTTTCTTGCAGAATAACAAAACTTAGTAGCTAGTGTTCTTATATTTGTTTTCTCCTGTTTATTTCTTTTTGTGTATCACTAAATTTGAACTGCCCACACTACATTACACTTTATTTCCTTAGTGATTTGAAGCCTGGTGACTGGAACTGAATGAATAATATTTGACTGACTAAAAGCAAGGCATATTCTAACCCCTAATTATTAATCATGTACAAAGAAAGTCAGGGATATCCATGTTTATAAATTTCATTACATGCATACTGCTTGGTCTGGGCAGTGGCATTTGCCTTTCACAAATCTGTAGAGTAAAAAGGGGCAAACCAGCATTTGTCTCTTTTCCCTTACACACTGCTGCTGCCTCAGTCAAGGAGTGCAGTCTCCAGCCAAAGCCATTTCACTTTTTATTTTTGAAGGCATGTCTATAGTGGTACATGCTCTAGCCTGGAGCTCAGAAATAACACAAAGAACGGTGATATTTATTTTACAGAAGGTGACTGAATCAGTGTCTGAAGTGCAGGCAAGAACTCTAAATCCTCGTGTAAATACACTAAATGAGGATCCTGGTGAAGGGCATCTTTCAGATATCCCATGCATAACATAGGCTTCTAGCCAGCTGGTTGCCTAGTGAGCTGCAAAATACACCAGCATATAGCTGGAGCTACTCTAAAAAGTGCTGAAAATATTTTACAAGTCAAACCCAGTCATTTTCACATGAGCTTTCCTTTAAAAATTAAATTAGAAGAGAACTAGATCTGAAAAAAACTGGACAGACACAAACAAGAAGGATTAGCATAGCTAAAAACGTCTCCAAACTCCTGTAAAACTAAAATAGCTTAGTATATTATCTAGTGGATCTCTTTTATATGAAAAACAGATGGGTGAAGGAAGTAGAAGAAAAGTCATGCTGCAGAGCACTGAAAAAAAAAAAAAAGATACAAAATATCATTTAATGAAGTAAAAAGTGTCTTCAGTTGGCACTTCCAGCGCCCACATCCACTGTATAAAAATTTTCAAGGAAGTGCTCTATTCTCATGCCCAGTAACTGGCTTCCTAATTCTTCTGTAGAAATTATATCATGACTTGTAACTTCACAAGACTGCATAGAAGCTGAAGTCCAATGCCTATGCCTTTAACAAAAGGACCAAACTAGCATTAAGACTGGCTATGCCATCTTAGATTTATTTTTTGTTTCATTATTTTGAGACATTAGGTATCTGAATGGGATGCCATAAGTTTTGAAAAAAAGAAGGGTTTCTTTTTCTTTTTCTTTTTCTCTTTCTTTTTCTTTTTTTTTCTTTTTTTCTTTTTTTTTTCTTTTTCTTTTTTTCTTTTTCTCCAGGAGCTAGAGCTTCTAAACATTAAAGAATGGTTCAAACAAATAAGAAAACACAAAACCTCTGTGTATGAATGATAGTGGCAAGGTCTTCTGCTCATCTAGAAAAAGCTAATGAGATGTTACAGAAAAGAAGTGCTGTTCTGATTTTCTGGCTTTAGTGATAAAACCCAGATGCTTTAGAAAAGATGCAAAGGATGCACAATAGGAATAATTTCTTCCAGAAAGGTTTCCTTTTATTCTTTTGCATAAAAGAGATTAATTTAAACCTGAAATAGGGACTTTTAAAGCCTTTCCAATATTCTTTATTTTAGCATTAATTATAACAGCTCTAGCTTTTCTTGGGATATGTCTAAATGACAAACTCTTTTAGACTTGGTAGGGAGATAATCTAAGACGTTCTGTTACACAGAGTTGGTGAAAAAATGATTTGCTGCTTATATGGAAGAGAAATTAAAGCTGTAGCATGCTAAGGACAAATACTAATTGAATTTATCAAGGCCTATTCAGGCTAATTTATAAGGACTGGGCCATTAAACAGCAAGAATGGAGATGGAAAATAACAATATAAATCATAATTACATATAATGATTTGCATCACTGAGACATTCCGCTGCAACTAATGGGATAAGCTAGGGTCTTTGTTTTGAAGAAGACGAGTTTTAAATTGTTTAACTAGTAGAGAAATTTTTTTTAAAGACAGGGCTTAAATTTTTAATGCACTCATGAGCACTAATATCTAAAAAAGTATGGTGAGAAATAAAATCATTCCTATTTAGGGTGTTTCCCAAATCACTCTGCACATTTATTGACAAGCACTGTGAAGGCTATTACTCAAAGAATAAGATTGAAAAAACCCAAAACAACCAAAAACCTACAAATGAACAAAAGAAAACTGCTAAAATTCCTTGCATGAACCTTCTTAGTCAACTATTCTTATAGAAATTTATTCTTGCTTCCCAAACAAATCCAGTCAAGTAATATATCTATACTTGGCATGTTACATTAGGTAACGAAAAATCTAGGAATGTAAGTGTTTAATTAAGGTTATGAACAAGGCTTTGAGAATATTTGATTTTTGATTCATTAAAAGAAAAAAAAAAGAAAAAAATAGAAAAAAAGATGAAGGATTTTATTTTGAAATGTTGCTCGTGAAATATCCTTTTATTCCAACAGAGGTAAAAGCTGTAAAACTGTATTCAGCTCTGTCCTAGATGAAATATTTAATTAAGAAAGAATGGCTTTTCCTGTTCCCTCTTTCACCTCCCAGCTCTCAGCAGAGACTCAACTATAGCACCAAGTTCTATCATGTGTATCTGTTTCCTAAAAATGGTTCCAGGAAAGGACAGATCATAGGCAAGAAGGTGGGAAGTAGAGATTTTTTTAAGTATTTTATCTGACTCTCAAGTTTCACAAGTATTCAGATGTAATCTTTGACTTTCCATTTCCTTTGGTCTAGAAAAAAAAAAGGTGCTATTTTTATTTTTCACCATGTACTTATATCCCACAAATGTCAACAACGCCATAGGATAAATTGTAGCCTTAAGGAAGCTGAATGGTGACAGACAGTTCTGGGATCATCTGGGTATTTGCTATAGTATGAAAAACCAGTCAAGTTTCTCTTCAGACATTGTCTGTCTCCTGTCATTCTTCTAACATCCACAGGGCCTGAAGGCTGAGAGCTGAGCATCCCTTACAAAGGGCAACCTCAGCCAGCTCCTCTTGATAGGATTTTGATGCAGAACAGCAACAACAAGTCAGGCTGGGGAGATCTTCTACATCTGTTTTGAGCAATTAATCCCCTAGAGGTAATTCCACTCACATGAAACTAATTTTGCAGTGTTTTAGCCAGAATGTGATTGAGTGAGTAGACTGGAAATTGAAGAAGCTTGGTATTTATTTTGTGAAAACAAATGAAGAGGGCATTAACCTTCCAATAGAAATGATTACCATATATGTTTTAAAATACTAGTCTTTCTCTTCCCAGGCTTGAGAGCTGTGCAACAGCTTTGGTGACAATCAAGATGATGCTACTTGTCACCACTAAGCCAAAACAGATTATTGTGATGAGGGAATCAGAACTCTCCAAACACGATCATGAAATCTGACCCCATAGACTCCTGCAGCCTCTCTTGTTATCAATCAGCTGTAGGTTAAATTCTCTCAGAGAAGAAAGTAATCAAAGTTTATTTCAGAGTATATTAAGATAATTTCCTAGACCTTACTGAAATAAATGAATGCCTCTCTTACAAATTAGTATCTACTTGGACTTGAATATTGAAGTCCTTGTATTCCTTGAATATCTGAGGTCACAAAAAAGTCAAATGTATTGCTAAATTTTCAGATTCACATAAATTCATCAGATTGTATGTGCATACATTTTATAATTCTACTGCCAATTACAGACATGAATGACAGATTTAGTCTAGATATATTTGGTTTTGTGCATAGATACAGATACTTAACAACACAAAGTTTTCTGCTTCTCCTGAAAGTGCTTTTCTTACCTCTTGGCTATGTACAAAGAGATTCCCAGGGTAGATACTATTTAGTCACAACTCAAATTGAAAGAATCACATTAGTACCTTGGTCACATGCAATTTCTGAGGCCAAACTGTTTTGGAAACATTCATTTCTTCTGTGGTAAACATAAATTCAACCTAATTCTGCTGTCCCCCCCACAAAACAACTTTAGGCTGTACTCCATTCACTTATTTGGAGAAGTTTTGTAGCACTGAGTGCAGGCAAACCTGCTGGGGATAGGTGCTTTGTTAACTTTCTAACACATTGCCTTAGCAGTAGACATAGCTCTTCCCCTTCAGCCTCCATCCTCATTTATTTCGATATTGAAAATAATTTTTATGTTTTAAAAAATTGCTTAGGGAAATGTAAACTTGCCATCCAAACTTATATTTAACTCAAAGATAAATTTAACCTACTGCTTCCAAATTGCAGCCACAGAATCATAGAATGTTTTGGGTTGGAAGGGACTTTAAAGATCATCTCATTACAACCCTGCTGCCATGGGCAGGGACACCTTCCACTAGACCAGGTTGCTCAAAGCCCCCTCCAATGTAGACTTGAACACTAAAAGAAATGGCATCATTCCCAAGTTCTCTGGACAACTTGTTCCAGTGCCTCACCACCCTCACAGTAAAGAAAATATTTAGTTAACTTACAGTTTAAAATTAAATGGGTATTTTAAGAACCACGTTTGTATCTTCTCATAATAAGGAAATTATGACTGGTGTGCAGAGATATATGGATGAGCTCATTTGAAAGCTAAAACCATATAAATAATTATTGCTTCTTTTCAAAAATTTTACATGTAATAAAGAGACTGATATCAGCATTTTTGGGTTTTTTTCTAGCTGAAACACTCAGGGATTTGTAAGTCATTGAATTTTAGAAATGACAGGATCTCTTGTTCTAAGCAGATGTGTGTCTTGAGCCCTCTTTCCCTGTGGAGCTCTTTTATGGCTAAATCTGATAGGAATTTGCTTCCACAGTTATCTTTAGGATATCAATCTTTTTTTTCAGCCCTCAAATCAAATCCAGGTAGATCTTCAAGTCAGGGGTAAGCTTTTATTATTTACAGAATCAAGTGATCTAATTCCCAAAGAGCGTTTGCAATTGGGAAATCTTTTAAGAGATACTACATTCGGATGGCAGTTCTCTACGTATACAGAAACATAGCAAACATTTAGAAAATGCTTTTCTTGCCAGCAGATTAACTGTTCTGACTGATGTTAAAAAAGAAGAGAACTATTGCTAGCATTGTCATAAATTGGTGGTCCCTTCCCCCTACACCTGAAAGGCCAGGCAGAAGTTCTGAGCTTAAGAAAGTTTGTCTGGCTGAGATAGGCCTTGGACTGCTACAGCCATTGCTCGGGGCTGAATTACTTAACTTGAAGCAAGCACAACCAGGATGATTTCTGTGGGATATTTAGTCATAAAAAATTAGTTGTTATGAAAATCTACTTTCATTTAGAGAACACCATAGTTGGAAAGGGACCCCACGAAGAAAAATCCGCCTTAGAAATATGTAGATATTGTGAAAAGTGAAGGGACACACTGAAAACACAGAATTAAGAAACACATAATCAATGCCAGACACTGACAAGTATGTTACTATGCTATCTAAAGAACTATTTTTATGTTTTACAGTTTTCTTCACTTGGAACACATAAGTTCACTGCATGCTAGCTCACACCAGTTATCATGCAGTGAACTGTGTGTCTTTTTGTATCAATAGACTGTAAGTTCTCAAAAAAATTAAAGTATATTGAGCTCTCAAAAAATAAAATATAATGAAAAAAGATGAATTGGAAAAAATGCAGCTTGGAGATTTATTCCATTTTTTATGTGAAAAAAGTGTATGTACTTTATGATCCCTCTGGGTACAACAGTTCTTAAACCTTGTGAATTTTAATATGAGTATATGAAAGCATACAGATTTGAATAAGATTTATGAGCAATGTACATTTAAAATTATTGTCTACACATAGCAAAAATAAAAGCCCATCTCATCACTAATTTCTTCTCACCCTGAACTTTCCCTTTAAATCTTATAAACCTGATAAAAGAAGCAAGGGGGATGTCACAACTTTAAACTGTTCTTCTATCATCGGGTCAGTAAGGTTTCATGTATTTTCAGACAATTTTATGATTTACAGTTCTCACATTCCAGTCTGGTTATGACTACAGCAAGGTCCCAGCGACTGTCACATCCATGAGTCACATTATTAATCCACTGCCAGACTCTGTTTGAACTGCTACACTTGTAAAGGAGCCAGCATGAAACTCTTGGTTTTTGCAGACTGTCTGCTAGATCCTTAGTGAGTGAAAACTAAAGTTTCATAGACCTCAATATGATTCCAGCCAAACACTGCCACTGATAGTCCCTTGGTACTTATCTCAACTCCTATTGACTTATTAAGTGTCTAAATAGCAGTAGCATGCAGTGATCAGAGTCACAGAACATGTATTTTGCAGAAATGCCAGAAAAATATTTGGAGATGACAGTGACAACAGAATATTTCTGGTGCATTGTGGTGATAAATCTTACA
Source organism: Corvus hawaiiensis (assembly GCF_020740725.1). Taxonomy (NCBI): domain Eukaryota; kingdom Metazoa; phylum Chordata; class Aves; order Passeriformes; family Corvidae; genus Corvus; species Corvus hawaiiensis. The sequence goes on along the minus strand of NC_063216.1, from coordinate 69,823,616 downwards.
GAAGGTACTACATTCGATAATACATTTTAGCAATCAGTTTTTTATATTTGTCATATTACCTTCTGTACCATCCAGCCATTGGTGTTAATAAAAATTTTACTCATGACAGCATGGATCTAGAGGCACACAATCTAATTACATTCCTCTCATGCTGAAATCTTTACTGGGCAGCTCACAGGCCCAAATATTAGTTTAATAATGGACAAGAATGATGGTAAAACACATGAACAGCACAACTGTATTACAAATATATTTTAAATTTTGGTCTTTTTTTCTCAATAGACTACTGAAGACAGACACCAAAATTATTTCTCTGTATCAGGAGAGTTCTGACTTGAATCCAGTATCGGAAACAATAAATGCTGTCATAAAAATCAAGGACTGTGAGAAAGTCACGAGAAAAAATTCACCACAGCATATCACCAATTTACAAACTTCTGGTTTCCTTCTCTGTTGTGGAAAAAGTGTTAAAGAAAGGATTTTGAGGGAAATGACACAACGGCTATGTGACTGTTTGTGTTGGGTTGACCCTGAGTTGATGGACAGTCTTTAAGACCAATTACGCTTCTCACAATTTACATATTTAAACCGCACCGAAAGGCGGGACTTCCCCTTTTTGGTCGGAGCTCGCCTGCTGGAAGGTGGGGGGGCTCCGAGCCTCCCGGCCCCGCTGGGCCGGGCCGGGGCCACTGCCCCTTTCCCCCTTTCCCATCGCCGCGGCACGGACCCTGGGTCACTGAGGGGGACTGTCCCAGAGCCGCAGGCAGCTAAAACCAGCCATGGACTGCTCACAGCTAAACCCATCCAGCGCGGCTTCTGGGGACAGGCGGGTCCCTCTCCTCTCCATGCGGAGCCGGCGGAGCCAGCGGGAGCCGGCAGAGCCTCCTGTCTGCAGCCAGCACACTCCGTGCTGAACTGAAGAGGACACCACGCAGCCAGCAGCACAGAGGGAGCGAGGCTTTCCCCACCGTAAAGCCCGAACAAGAACACCCTTCAACATGGCGGCTTCAGAGTCAGAGAGAAAGAGAAGTGAGTCCCGTGGGACGGAGCTGAGCATGGCGACAGGAGAAAAGAGGGCGGTGCCGCGATTCTGGCGCGCAGCTTAAAAGAAACCTTCTTGCATGCCGTGGTAAGAAACTGTAATACCACAAACTGTTTGTCTCTTTAATCCATTTGAAGAACATGGGGGGGGGGGTGGAGAATCAACGTGTGCCTATGAAGTTTGTGAAGAGTGCCTATGCCAGGCTATATAGAAGTAGTAAGAGGCTGTTAGAGACTTGTGGCAAAGAAAAGCCTCTGTGTGCAGGCCAAAATAACTTATCCTTAAAAAGATGAATAACCCCATGTGATGGCCCATGTTCTGTAGTGTGAAAGAACTGTGAAATTCTTCATGGGAGAGATGTTCTACACATAGCAGACTGTTTGTTCCCGGGCGGGTCTGCTATTGGTGGCAGTTTGGGAACCACGTGCAACTGAAGGAAAACCCTTTTTTCCTTAAGCATAAGAGAGAGACTTTTCAAGAACTGCAACACTGACTAACATCCCATGTTCTGTTATCCCTTGTGTGAGCTGGATAAAAGGAGAGAAGTGCTGGAAAGAGGGGGGGGGGGGGGGGGGGGGGGGGAATTTACTTTAATTTTGTTTTGTTGTTTTCTCTTTACTTTTAATTCTGTTAGTAATAAAGCTCTTTCATTGTACTGCAACTGTTTAAGGTTTGTGCCTGCTTTGCTTTTCTCCTAATTCTTATCTCACAGAAGGAAAATAAGTAAATAATGAATATTTTGAATCAAAACCACTACATTTAATTGGTGTTTCTGCCCGGTTTCAAACTCAACCCACTACACTGTTAAATGAAACCAAGGATAAGATGGGGAAAAACATCAAAAGTCACATGCCTCAAACTCACAAAGTTTGAAAAATAGGTGGTGGAAAGCACTAATAAGATTGGAGATGAAGCTGGTGTGTCTTGGGGTGACTTTATGACCTGTATCCCCTATTGCTGCTCTACGCCTAGAAATGAATTTTGTGCTTTTCTGTGCCTTTAAACTGAGCCCGAGAGGGGGGAGAGAGAAAAAACCATGAGAACTTTTCAAAACAGTAGTTCAAGGACACGGATACACACTCCTCTGCGTTCTGCTCCTGCTAAGGCAGCAAGAGCAGAGGAAGCACAATGCTTGCTTTTCAGCCAGCTTTCGGCTCCTCTTCTCTGGAGGGAGACAGAGAGTTGAACTTTGTTTTCCTGGGACCTCGGTTTTTCCCTTCTCTTCCCGACTGTTGCAACATCAGACCACACTGGGAGAATTTTCCACTGAGTCCCCAGAGGTGGGCCTACGACCCAGCTCTGAGGAGGAGGAGAGAGACCACACCTACAGAAGGACTCTGAAATTTTCCCAGGTTTCTCTCCACAGCGAGAGGTTTTATGATTTAGCATTATTATCCTTTTCCTATGTGTTCGTTAAATAAATAGTTTTTATCTCTTTCCTCCAAGGAAAATTTCTTTTTTCCCTGAACCTGGTGGGGGAAGGTGGTTGTAACCTGCCTTCTATCAGAGGATATTTTCCTCCAAATTTGTCCAAACCAGCACATGGTGCTTCAATATGAATTATGAGATGACAAAACTACCCTTAAACTGAAGGCAAGTTATTGTGGCATTCCATGTGGCAAGGGAGGTCACAAGTACGGCAAAATGGATGTGACAGTGCAAAAGCTGTCACATCTGGTTTGGTGTGCAAGACTACATTTACCCAAGCTGAACAAAGGATATTTATAATAGAAGTGCAAGATGATGAATGTCTGGACAAAACCTTTAGCTGAAGATTGGTAGGAAACAGAGATATCCTAGATTTTTTTATATGGGAGGAACATGACCACATTGACATTGGTCAGATGAGGTGATCAGATGGCAATGACCAGGCAGATCATCATCCTGACTGCCAATATGATTGAGAAAAGGCAGCACGGAACATATGAAATTGGCAGAAACAGGATCAAGCAAAAGAAGGAACAATTAATACAATTTGTACATTCATAGTATGCAGCTCAATTTCTATTTGCAGAAAAAAAATATACAAAAAATACAGAGAGAACAAAATTATAGTATCATTAAGGTTGGAAAAGATCTGTAAGACCATCAAGTCCAATCATAAGCTCAACACTGTCAAATCCACCACTTAACCAAAGACTACCGTAATGCACTGTATGTGGGTTCGTGAAGGGTAGCTGCGTTTCCCTGAAACGTCCCTGGCAATGGGATCGTTCCGGTGGGTGCAGTACAGCGCTCCAGCAAGCTTGCTCCTCTCACCCGCGCGGCCGTGGGCATGGACTCTCACCACACACTCAAGCTGGATTGCTCAGCGTTACCAGAAGCAAAGAGTCAGGAGGGCTCTCCCGCAAGGCATTCCACAGAGAATGGTTTATTGCACCCCACCCCAAAGGGAATCCAGAGACCAAAGAGAGCGGACCATCCAGGGTCAGGGGTTTATGTACAGGAGCGGGGCGAGCATCAGGACCAATGATCTGAGGGCACGGGGGCGGTACAAAGGTGGGACTAGGGTAGGGGAGCCAATGGGGAAGGTCTGGAGGCATCCAGGGGTACAAGCCATTCAGACAAACCAAGTCTGCAGAGCGCCACAGAGACTGGCAGGAGAGGCTTCTCTTTTCTCACCATGAGGTCAGGGCATGTTCTTAAACCTCGAAATCGGTCCACCAGCAGACCCCTGCTATTTCAGGGCTCCTTGGCCCCTCAGCCATCACAATCACTGGCTCAGCAGCTACAACACTACTGAAAATAAATAATAAGGAAAAGAGTGGGCAAGGAAATGGATTCTCACCTCAGAAGACTGAAAAGGCCAAGGTCCCTCAAAGACAAGGAAGACTAGAGAGGATAATGAATGAGAAATATCTGCATTTATAGAGGAGGAGAAGGAGCAAGAGTGAGGTGAATGCCTGTATGGAAAACTTGCTACATCTTCTCTGCTTTCAGATATAGACAGTCAATGACAGGAGTGGGAGGTTCAAGGTGACTTAACTAAAATTGCAAATGAGTTTAGGGTGTCCTACTTGATTTTGGAGTTAAAGCACTCCAAATCCAGTGGAGGTTAACTTAGGCTGCATTCAGGTGTAATTCTTACCATTTGATTTGCAAGGTATATGCCCACATGTGAGCTGATTAGCCTATGCTCCTTTCACAGTCAGTGAAGAGAAATTCATACCTGTAGGAAAAACTTAGGCTGATTTATCTTTGACCCCCATATTTGGATGACATGAGTTGGGTTTTTATTCCATTTCTTTCCAGTCACTGCAAAAGGAATGTTGGGCAATTAGTTCCAACTTCAATGTCTGTCATAGGGCTCTATACTGTCTGCTTTTGGTCAACAGAATCACACGTTTTAACAGATATTTTATCATGATGATATAATAATGAACACATCTTTGGTCCAAAATGCTATAAAATCATTTGAGATTTGTTTTGAAATTTTTTAACAAGTCATGTAGACTGAAACCATAAGAATCCACTGGAAGTATGAATTATGTCACTTTACCTACAAAATGTTGCAGTCCTGGGGATATTTACAGGAGCATTGATTTAGGTCCAGAGAATCTTTTAGCTCTAATGGTCACCTTTGCATTTGATCATTCTGCAAAATCACAGGGAATTAGGAAAATCTCTGTCACCATGCTAGACAGCAGTGAACAGAAATTTTATGGTAAGAGACAAGTTATTTAATTTTGCTTATGTATTTTTTCTGCAACTGAGGGTCACAGTTGTCATGTGTGTGCCCTTCCATATGTCAACATACATATTTAAAATTCATATCTCTATATATATATACATATATGTTTGAATACATGTTTAAATGCTTTTTATATTAAGGCTGCCTCTCTATTCCAGTAGTGATAGCAGAACCAAAAACTCCCTTGATCATATCCCCTGTGACATCTGCTTGCCTTTTCATACATACCAATTTGGGACAAAGTTCTTTGAACCTATTTACCTCTTTAACTATTTTATTCAGCTCAGAGAATACAGAAAAGGGGAATTTCATGCAAGATACCTTGACTGGAGAAAAATTAGATAAGCATAAATTATGACAGTTATAAAAATAGCAATATAATCCACCATCCCTCTTGTGTGTATTTCCCCCTCTATATGGGTCCAAACTCAGATTTTAAAAGGCAGTTTAGGAAAGTAGATACTGATGTTCCAAATCTGTACTTGTGCTGCACCAATTACCCACTGGGAAGGATGGCTCAGCATGGCTGTTTGCATTGGAACAACATACTTGTGCAATTTATTTCCTTTTATAAACCCTGGAGCGGCTCTAAGAACCCTTTAACTCGTGACCTGGAAGAAACTTGAAGCTATTTCAGTAGCTTTGGATTGCCAGACTAGCAGGTTACTGCCAGGTATCACTGGCTTTGCCCTGCAGTATTGTCTCCAGCTATTTGCATTGGCTCTGTGCTACAGGGCGAGCTGTCATTTGGCCATTTCCACCAGTTTTTCTTCACCAAAGAAGCAGTCTAACTCTCAGCTCACAGCATATACAAAGCACTGCTGTTTTCTATTTAGGGGTGAGGGAGAGGGTTGAAAGCTTAGCCTGCTATTCTTCACCCTTCACTATGCAGAAGCACTTCACATCATTAGCTCAGTATCTGCCAACACACTGGCACCCTGCACGGGAATGCTCCTTACTTCTAAAAATAACAAAGCAAGAACAAGGGAAAAGCCTCTATTTTATACAAAATAAAGCAAGTTTTAGTCTGTAATATGTACTCCTAAGTGAACCCACAGAATAATTTTCTTATGCCTCTAAAAGCAAAAATAATTTAGAAATTATAGAAATACAGGATACAGGAAATGTCAAAAGGCACCATGGATGGTTCATAGTTAGACACCACAGGATTACTTAGTCAGAGAGCAAAGCTCTGATGCAGAAACCAAACCTCTATGGCAGAGAAGAACTTTATAACAGCCATTGAAGTGGGGGATTGCAAGAAGGACATTTGCATAGCCATGCCTTCAAACTCAAGACCAGTAGTAAAAGACCAAAAGCTACAACTATGTCACAAGAAAAGATCAGAAGAGATTCAAGGCATCTTCCTTTATCAGAATGCAACTCAGATCATCCAACAGTCCCTCCTGACATAATCACAGGGATAAAATATTCCTCTAGTACTCTCTTCTAACTTAATACAGAGTCACTTAATAAACAGTGCTTCAACAGGACATATGAATAGGCACCAGTAATAGTTTGATTTACCAAAAGAAGAAGAGTAATCTCTACCCAAATCTTTAATGTGATACTGGTGCTATTTCTATGATTATTTTTCACTTCACTTCTTCTCAAGCTCTTATAATTTCTTGCTTTGGGGTTTTCTCTAAGAAAATGTTAGACTCACAGAAACAGAAAAAAATTAGTTGGAGAGAATTGCAGAGGTTTCTAATCCAGCCTCTTACTTGCAGGATGGCTAAATTGGAGGTTAGATTTAAAAAAAACATGTTTTGGAAGTTTCTGAGGACAGAGCTTCAACAGGGTCTCTGCCTGTGTATTGGGTTTCACACGTGCTTTTGTTGAAACTCCTGCCACTTCTCTGGGTCAATCATTTTAGCTTGCCAAGGTCCCTTTCCTCTGAAGGGAAGCTCTTTCCTGCTGGTGTTTGACACTACCCCACAAGGTGCCACTTGTGAAGGAGGTGAGGCTGTGTTCCTGTCCCACTCTCCAGGTTTTCAGTGGATAAATTAAACAGTATAGGCACTATACCAACCCCTTAGGAACGTTATTTGTAGCTCAGCACCAGTCAGATTTTAAACGGTAGCTCGTTGTTTTATATTAACGTACTTCAGCTCTGAAATTATGTGGAGCTGAAGTGAGAGATTTCAAAGAATTGACATAAACCCAAATCCAGCAACCCAAGCAGTTTTTCACCTACCCTGCAGTCCACCTATCTAGTCCATATCCTTCTTGGCTATAATCTGACTGCAGGGCTGTTTTGTGATACCCTGTCAAAAACCTTACTGAAGTCTATCTCTTCTTGCTTCTTTATTACCCCCAAGCTGTTACAGATGTTCTCATTTGTGTTTCCTATAGTCTATGCTCATACTGTGTGTGCTCTCAGGCATATTTATATTGCTCAGAATTCAGAAATAGTTAGTTTCAGAGTATGTGTAAAGTCTGTAGTGGCCACTGCAGCATCTACATCACCAAAAAGTTGATATAAGCACTAGAGGTACTAGAGAAAGAATAAAGCAGAACTATTCCAAGGACACTGAGGCCTGCATGTCTAAAGCTTAGCTAGACAATGCTTCCAAAATAACCCTACCTTCAGCCTCTCTTCACTCAGTATGTGCCAAAAAATATTTCTTTACTTTTTACTGTGTTGCTGCCCAAAAGAATTACAGATTCTTGCTTCAGTCTTTGTTGAACACTTTTGTTTTAAAAAGGCTATTCAGCATTGCTTTCTGAGCAGAGCATTAACATGAGGCTTAATGAGAAATCCAGAAAAAAAACCCAACATAGAAACATGACCAAGGCAACAACAAAAATGCCACCCCTCCAAAATGCACATATGAAAAAGAGCAGCAGTTGCTGAGCATCCAGTCCAGGAGAATGTATTCAAATGAGCCATGTCTCTGAATTTTTACCTAGCCTGACATGGAAGAAGCATCATTTATAGACACTGTCAATTAAAACCAGGAGATGTAATGCAGTAAAAATTAGCTTTTACAATACAATCACAGCATATCCTCCAAACCAGATGTCAATGCTGTGGCATGAAGAAAGTTAGTTTCACAGGCAGATAAGAAAGGCTGGTAGGACATCCCTTTATGCTTTAGGGGAGTAGGAAAAATGCAGCATGGCAGAATGCAGGGAAGTTCTGATTCTTGACAGAAGTGTGAAGCATGTGTTGTGTATGTGTTCTGCTTAGAAGTAGGGAATGCTCAGTGGAGCTCTGAATCCTCTCAGCAACAGCCCAGACACTCTGTGAAATAAAAATCCAGACATCAGTCTGGCTGAAAGCATTGAAAGTAAGCTAAAAACATATGTGATTACTTGTGTAGGTGACAAGAGAAACTTGAATATAAAGTACTCTAGACAGTCAATAAACCTGTCTTACAAACTTCCCTTTGTCCTCAGTAAAAAACCCCAATAAACAACAAACCTCTCAAAATCATCCAAAAAACTTAGCCTCAAGTGTAACTAAACATAAATGTCAAATATTTTAGAAAACACAAGGTTAGTAAGGTTTTCTGACTGCAAAAAGACTACATATTCAAAATATGCAGAAAATATTCCCAGCTCTGTACAATAACTGTGCTTTCTGTCTGCTTCTGCAGTTAGCACATTAAAGACTTTTAGGTACATCACTAACATGTGTTCTGCAAACTGTGCCACAGGGTTTGGATGACCAGTGGCAACTGTGAGATCTAGCTGCTCAGTCTTGAACAGTGTGCTTTCCTACATGATCATGGAAGGCCAAAACACCAGAGTAATCCTTTATCACCATGAACATCCTGATAGTAGATAAAGATAAGAGTTGTATTGCATGAAAACAGTTCACTACTATCTGTCCCACCTTTTCCCACCCCTTTTTTTTTTCTCCACAGCTCTCAATCGAAAAGGCTGTAAGAGGGAAGGGAAAAGAATAAGAGGATTGCATTTTTCATACTATCAAGTATCCTTAGTAAGGAGTACCATGATGTGCTGTTGAGTATTTGTGATAATTACAATGAAAATAAATGGACTATTTTAAAGAAGCAGCTGATAGTGTTTTCATCATAATTTCCATGAGTATCTTTTTAAAGGGAGATGATGTAAACATTCCATATTCACTAAATTACAGTGATGCAGTGACTTACAAGCCAGCATGAGATACCTTCCACAATAATGCATTTCAAGTTCAAAAGTTCTTTCATTTTCTATAACACAGAGAGGTCCTTGATGATCCCAGAACAAGTCTCAGAAAGATCTAGAAGGTTTTAGGACAGAGGCCAGAAACTGCTGCAAAAACTTCACTTTAGTAAAGAAGGAGAAGGAGAAACTTGGTGTGTGTTACCCTATAACCAAGGCTGTCATCCCTGCAAGAGAAGCTGGTCTAGGGACACCTTAAAATGTAAATGAACTACTTTTATCTGTGCTGGTTGATGTTTCTCCACACATAAAGCAACTACCACCTCTTGACACAAAGCTTCTTTTCAAACTAAGGACTAGGTTTTGCTTAAAGAGGGTATCTTGAAAAATTGATGCACAAACCCACGGTCTTGTTAGTCACTCCTCTACAGCTGTTCCAGAACTTGCCACGTCATAGATAATGTGTCTCACCTGATGCTGAGGCAAAGCTGGTCTGACAGATTGAGGGCAGTCAGAGGGCAGCAAAGGAAATTACATAGATAGGAAATTACAAAAGAAATGAAGCAATAAAACCAACCTTGTGACGCATAGATCCTCAAACAACAACAGAGTGCTAGAAGCTAAGGAATAAGAAAAAGAACAGTTAGAAAAGTAAATTGCGCCAGCTTTTGCCTCAGAAGTTTACAAAAGATTTGTTCTACCTTCATGGTGATATTCTTCAGGTGTTGTTTGTGCTAAATACTTAGTTCCAGAAATTTAACTGGCTGCTCTGAGGCTTTTCCTGCTGCATGAGTTAGTTTTTGTGCCATGCTGTGAAAGCTCTATTGTACTCACAAACCATTTTTTCCAGAGAAGGGAATCTGGCAAATTCACAAATATTAGATCTCAGAGACTACTCTGCAGAGCAGTGAGAGATTCCACGCACCAATTATGTAGCAGCATATACATGGGAGAGGAGAAATAATCTCATTTGATTCCATGGATTCAATTCACTTTTAACACTGATTGTGTGTTCAGGTCTAATGCAGATGAGAAATGCCAAATACTGTGCTAGTCCAAGTATTGTGTACTGGGTAACACCCAGTCTAAGGTGGCTTTAATTGTGAAAATGCTGTCAAATATCTTCTCCAATCTGATGTGAAAGCCATAGAATCATAAAATCATAGAACCATAGAATATGCTGAGTTGGAAGGGATCCATCAGAATGGAACCCTGTGCACGACAGCCCAAGAATCACACCACGGGCCTGAGAGCATTGTTCAAATGCTTCTTGAACTCTGTCAGGCTTGCTGCTGTGATTGGGGAGCCTGTTCCAGTGCTCAGCCACCTTCTGGGTGAAAAACCTTTTCCTGATATCTGATCCAAACCACCCCTCACTCAGCTCCTTGACATTCCTTTGAGTCCTGTCTCTGGTCATGAGAGTGAACAGATGAGTACCTTCCTCCCAGCTGTCCCTCATGGGGATGTTGAAAATCACAATATCTCCCCCTAGTCTTCTCTTTTCCAGACTGAACAAATCAAGTGACATCAGCTCCTAAGGATTCCCCTCCAGACCCTTCACCATCCTCGTGGCCTCCTTTGCACACTCTCTAATAGCTGAATGTCTTTTTTTTTTATATTGTGGTGCCCAGAACTGCCCCCAGCACTCAAGGTGAGGCTGCCCCAGTGCAGAGCAGAGCCGGACAATCCCCTCCCTTACCCGGCTGGTGATGCTGTGCCTGACGCCCCCCAGGACAGGACTGGCCCTCCTGGCTGCCAGGGCACTGCTGGCTCATGTTCAGCTTTCCACTGACCAGAACTCCCAGGTGTCTTTCCACAGCTGCTCTCCAGCCTCTTGTTCCCCAGTCTATGCACAGAACCAGGGTTGCCCCATCGCAGGTGCAAAATCCAGAACTTTCCCTGGTTGAACTTCATATGGTTGGTGATTGCCCATCTCTCTAATTTGTTGAGGTGTCTCTTCAGGACCTCTCTGCCCTCAAGGGAGTCAAGAGCTTCTCCCAGTTTAATGACACTGGTAAACGTCCTTAGTACTCCTCTGAGTCCTGTGTCCAAGTTATTAATGAAGATATTGAAGAGAACTGGGCTGAGGATGGAGCCCTGCAGAGCCCCACCAGTGTCAGGTCACCAGCCTGTAAGCAAGTCCTTATATATTTCTTTATTAGGTGGATTTACACTATACTTTATTTCAAATTAAGCAGCTAAGGCATAAATGATGATAACTATTAATGCAGTTGAGTTTTCAGGTGAAAACTAGTCCAGAAATCAAGGTAATTTACTTTAGATTTACAAAGCTCCAAATAAATGGCTAGATCCCTATTGAGAGCTTCAAAATAATTGCCAGTACTGATGCTAAAATATTCTGGCAAGCAGAGAGCTAGTATTAGGTATTATTAAGGGCTACTGAAAGTGGAAGAAGTTGTAGGAATTCTTTCAAGAATGGGGTCTTATCTTTCCCCAGATTGTATCAATAATCTTGCAGATAGTATGCCAGGTTTCTTTCTGATGGTTGCTAAAAACTGCTGGAATCTCAGAAAGAGCCTGATTTTTTTCACTTAAAAAGTACTGGAGAGTTCCAATTGACCTCAAGCCCTGTGCTGACATAATGCAGCTTGTACTTAACTGTCAAATTTTTTAGAGACTTGTATATATTTTTAAAATGTGTTTTATGGCCTAAGTGGCTAAATATATGGATTTTTATAGGAATACATGTGTGTATATAGCCTGGTTAGTCTATTACAGAATATATTGAACTAAAATTTTATGCTCATATATTGACTTAGAAATGCATTCAAATTTTTTTCAGCCATTACCTCCTCCAGATGTTATTTTCTCTGACATTTTAAAATATATGCATAAACCATTTCTAAGCTTTCCCTCAATACAGTATGTTTGAACTCTTCTTAATTAAAGCATCTTAAATAATTGATGTTTAAACAACCTGTGTTTTCTGGATTGAGGCAAAAGTTTTGAAAATCTTATCTGTGATAAATTTTATTGAAAGCTAGCATGAGAATAAAGTGAGTCCCTAAAATTGTTTACTGTGGTGGGTTTGGGTAAAATCACTGTCATTCTCCTTTATGCTTCTGGATTTTGGCTAGAAAAATTAATTTTCTAGGGACCTAAACTAACTGTAAGACCCCATCCTCTCTTAGCACCCTATTTTCCCTCTATATCTGTATATCTCTAGCCTTACAGACAGAACTTCCAATGCTTTTATTCTAAGTGTAAATTTTCAGATATTATTTTCTCAAAGTGACCAAGGAATACTGAAATCAATAAAATAATCCTGTCCACACTATGAATACCAAACCAGGTTGGTTGTTCGGTGGTTTTCTGGGTTTTTTAGTTTGCTTTTATTTATTTATTTTTTTAAACACTATGTATATGTTAGTATGAGAACAGATAAAGGGCAGACTGGCTCCAGACAGAGCTGGGCAGGGCAAAAACACTCGCATTTCTTTGTTGGCTCCACATCAGCAACATTGGCCATAGCAGGCAGGAGCTCAGGGAGACTTGATGTCCTGGAGTGAATATCTCAGAAATCAGAACTCTCTGTACTGGTGCCCAAACCAAGAGGATTTCATCCTGTGTGTGGCATCACTCCAATATGGTTCCCATATGGCTCCAGCATCACAACTTGCTTAAGTTAATCAAAGTCAACCAAAAGGAAATTCCCCCCTTTGCCTCCCTTGTGCCAGCACGAGCACTTGTATGGCTGGGTGGGAAGCCAAGGCACTTCTAGGTAGACAGAGAGTGTTTGGATCAGGGAAACAACCTGTGGGTAAAAAAAATTAAGATAAAATAAAATAATAAAATAGAAAAAGATGGGGTTTCTGCATTTCAGCTCTGCTTCCACAGCAGAGGTAGAGGCAAAATGAGGGATCAGACTATGGTCAACTTAGAAACAAGCTTTTGCTTATCAGACCTCGTGCATGGAGGACCATGTTGTCTCTTAATTTTCTGTGTGAAGAGAAAATCTGCCTCCAGACTTCACATACATTATGTGCTTTCCTTTCTCCTATTATCAACTATGTGTGGCTTGTATGTGGAGATTTTTAGGTAGAATCCAACACTAGAATGATCAGAAGAAAAACAAAGTGAAATTGCTTTAACTGAGACATTAAGGAAAAAAGTGAAAGCAGTCAGAAGCCAAGAGCTTGAAGGCAATCAGTAACCAGCCAGAGAGCCAGCAGCTTAATTCTGGTTTTTATCTGGCTGTCATGTGCTAGGTTTGCTCAGATAAAGAGAAAGAAGCCATTTCAGTCGATAGCTGTGTTAGTCAGTATAACTGTGCTGTAGTAAGGCAAGGGAAGTGAGGTTTCTTTTCACATTGTAAATATAAGGTTCTGGCAAAACTGTGTGATTTTCCAAATGGGTTGTTTCACACACTTGTATAAATCTAACTTTTCACTTGAGAATGCAAGTTTTGACACATTTTCACAGAATGGTTTCCAAAGTGTATAGAGATGTTGGGTTGGACAGATGTTGTAGGGGTTCCAAGTGAAACAAGCATAGAAACATTATCAACAATTACACAGTAAATACAAAATCCACAAATAACTTCATCCTTTTTGGATCATCTGAACTGATTTCTCTTTCTTTTTTTTTAAAGAAACTTAAAGATATTTTTGTTGATTATTTGTCTTTCAAATACATAAATTACAAAGAAGGATGTAAAACGTAACAAATTAAAAGAGAGACTTTGTAGACAAATGCAGTTTTATACTGAAAGGCACTGAGGTAGTGATAATATATCTCCTTAAACAGTGTGTTTACCTAAGTGTTTTCTATGCAAGGTGAGAGAACTGCCCAAAAACAAAATTCAAAATCTAATGAAATGAAGTGCATACATGGATGACCTCTTCCTGACAGTTTGAAGTAAAAGGTCAGAAGGTCACACAGCAGAGCAGAAGTTAATGAAATGAAACCCAAAAGCACCAAAGCTAATACGGACAGAGATGCAGAGCTTCTCTTGCTGTGTTCAGCCAAGTCAAGCAGCGTAAGTAAGGGTTCAGACCCAATATATATGTAAACTGTAATCAGATTTCATAACATAGTAAAATAATTTCATGTTTCCAAAGAAGGAAAAAAACCCAAGCCAACAAAAGAAAAGGAACTGACACCAGAAAACTTTTCTACAGAAGTCCAATTCAGCCTTTTACAAAACACCTTCTTTTTAAGTACACAATATAAAATAAAAATAAATTATTAGAAACATTATCTTGAGCCACCACTGCAATTTTCTTAGATTTCTTGGACACCTATAAAGGTCAGTTTATCTCCATTACTGGGAAAGGAAAATAGAATGTCCAAAAGGCTGTTGGGCACTGGAAAGATGAGGTGTCATAACATGGTAAGTGATAGGATGAAAGCACATCTTTGGTTTATTTTGATATGTACTCCTGACCTGCAACGTAGTGCTTCAACACTTAAAAAAACTCATATTGAATTATCTGCTCACGTGTGCCCGCTGGCCTCTCCAGAACATTTACCCCTTTTCTGGCAAAATATAAACCTTCCCACATTCCTTCTGTAACCCAAAAAACATAATGTGATACTGTCAGAAGCAAAACTTTTTAAATAACCACCATAGATTAAATACACTAATCCAGTTGAGACCTGCCACAGAGCCAGCTGTGTTTAGCAATTGACAATAAGACAAATTTACTGTGCAGATGCATCATCCCAAAATGTGGTTTTCACCTTTCAAAAAAAACTGTGTTTGATTTAAATTTGCAATTGCAATTTTATTGAGTTTTTGTTTTATCCAGACTACTAGAGGTAACACATAAGGTTTTGTTAGATAAATTAGATAAAATTTTCTTAAATACATGAAAGTGTATTTAACCTTCAGTGGCTTGTTGCTCAAAGTAGCTTAACTTCAGTGCACACCATGCTAAAGGAGCAAATATCTTGAAGGCATCTTAGGGATTGAGTGGTTACGTGATTTATTTTCTGAAGGACATTACAGAGACAAGGAAATATCCAAGTAAACCGTTACAATTTTTGCAGTAGTGTGCAATATATGTCATAGATGAATGAATAATCTTCATGTTATAGAAAACCAAGAGGATTGAGGTTTACTAATATTACTGCAAATGTCAAAAGTTTCCACTTCTTTCAGAAGTTAAAAAAGAAAAAAAAAGAAAGAGAAAAAACCCAACACAATAAAAGCCAAACAAGAGAGTATTTTCTCAAGGCTTGTCTAATCAGTATTTAATAAAAGTGGAGATTTTAGCCATCCTTTTGGTTAACTATTGGTTTACATTGCAAATGACAGTTGCTGCTTGTTTATATATTATTTTTGCAGGGGAAGGGAAAGAAAACTTTAGGGATGCCATAATTATGCAGAGTTTTAAAAGAGATCTGCAGATCTTTAAATGCCAGTGGTTGAGCTGATTAATGAACACATCTGTAAGTTAAATTCTCAGAGGCTGTTTCCATGCTGGCTGAAGCCAGAAAGTGTTGGAAATCTATTGAGAAGGTTTAAGATTCCCAGCTCAAAAGTCCAAGACATACTTACTTGCCTAAGGATCTGAACGGAGTTATTTGAAACCAGATTGCTGCCACCAGTCCATTCATATTCAGAGCTACAGAATTTGCCAGCTTAGGATAGGCTTATTTATGAGATAGAGTCACATTGTGCTCTGTTCAGTCCAAACCACAGGATAAGCATAAGGGATAGAGTTGTGGGGTTTTTTCTGTAATAAGACCTTAGTCTGCTTTCACTTTGTGTGCAGTCTCATCTCTTACAGCAATCAAGAAATACATGAACACTTCCAGTAGAATAAGGCAGCATGTGACTCCAGCATCCGATTATATTCCTGATGATTAAAGAAAAAAGAGTAATTGAAATTCCAAATGATGCTAGAATCAGAGTAGGGTTGAAAAGACTACTCTACTACAAAGTAGGAGAATGAAAAGCTAACATAATTTCAATAGATAAAGCCAAATTAATAGAATAATACTTTGCATTTTTTGGTAATGGTTTCCTGGCTTTAATAACTTTAGAAATGTTACAGTAAACTTATTTTCCTTTTCAAATAAGCTTTTGGAAAAGTAAGAAGAAAGACTGTTCTAGTTTAATTGACCTTGTTCTCTTGTTGCACCAAATGCTTTTAGAAGGCAAAGCCAATCTGATGGGAAGGTGGCACACAGGAATTTAGGAATATATTCACACACTTGAATGCCTTATTAATCATAGGTTATCTTATCAAGCACCATTCTCCTTATGAGTCCAATTCAAGTTTTAAGATATGAGCAGCTCAGGAGCCATGAAAATCACAGTGTTTCCTCCAGACGTGGTACTGTGTATTTGATTGAACCAAACCCTTTTAAGTTTCATTTGTATCTAGCTTTGTTCTGGCTACAAACATAATGAGAATACTTTCAGCTCTCAGGCTAAAGCAATTACTGAAGCAAGATTATTTTTATTTCTTTCAAGTGTGTCCTAGCTTGTCGTGTGGCCAGGTAAATCCAAAAAGACCAATAAATTAACTAACCATGTGCTTTCCAGTGAGAAGCTTACCTTAACTTACTTCACATTCAAAACTTTTTTCACCCTTTCAACCTTTGATGACAATCTCTAAAACTGAAAGAAACCCATCACCCTATTTGTTATTCCCTCAATCATTTAAAAGTGATGCTTACCTGTACTGTCATGGCTTTAGAGAGAGACATAAATTTATCTTAAACAAAAGATAAACCTGAACAAAAAGATATACCTGAATTTATTGTCTGAAGCTCCACACAGGGGTGTCATTGGTCTGAATACCTCTTTTCTAGGACAGGAAATATATATGAAATAAGGAGAAGCTATAACTAATAAAGCATGTCCTTAGACTGAACTTCAGACCTTGGTCTTTGCAGTTGAAAAGCAATTCTACAAGCTCAATTGCCAATAATGTTTCTTACTGGATTTTAAGACAGGATGCTTTATGTGAATCAGTACTTGACTGGAAGTTCACAGTGCTACTCACCTTGATTCACTCTCATTTTCAACAAGTGAGATATGCTTGTTGAGAGATCGGTAATCTTAAGATTTATGGAAAGAATTTACTATTTCAGATGTTTGGGATTACAAAAAAAAAGACCTAATATATATTTAGGAAAAGAAATCAGTGGTCAAAACTATGTTCCTCATACATTCTGAAAAAATGTTCTGAATTTCTTAGGCTTTTTCAGTGTGGTGAAGGGTTAATAGTGAAAGAAATTCTACATTTAATTCACTCACAAAAAGCTCTGGCTAATATAAATGCTTCAATCAAATCATGTTTGTGTTTTGACTAAGGAGCTCAAATTCAAAATTGATTTATCTTCACTAGTTTCTTTGGTCCTTTTGCAGAATTAAATTACTAATTTCATTTACTAAGTGGCACATTTAGTTACCATACAGCCAGATCCTGAAACCATTCCAGAATCTCATACCATCAGACACTGAGATGCATATTCATTTTGAGACTGGTGCTGATCATTCTTGGCCCAGCTTTCATCCCTTTATTGTTGACGAAAAAAATAAATTATTTAAGTAGATACACTATCCAGGTTTTTATGCTGTATGAGCCTTCAGTATTATGAATTCCTTCCAACTCACCACTAGAGGTATAGATAAGGTATGCCCTTTCATATGACATGAAAAGAAATAATCTTTGTTTCTTTTATTAAATGTTTTTTTTTTCAATATGTAATTTGCTGAAAAACAAAGTAAAAGATGAATGGGGGAATTTTTATGCAGTTGATAAAATTAGTTGCCTTTCAACAATTTGTTTTTATATGTGAAATAATTTACACTTTTAGTAAACACTTTTCCCTATTTTCTTCACATCGCTGCTTCCAAGAGTGTTGTTAGAGTTTGAGATTAGAGCAATTCACTATAAAAGTTGAAGATAATTGAGATAACATCTTTAGAAAGACAACCTAGGTCTAAATTTATAATGAAGTACGACAAGTTATCAAGGTAATGTGAAGCTGAGGGAAAAGCTAAGATGGAGGCAATACGATAGCTTGAAGAATTGAAAGGTTCTGATGTAAGAAATATTATTGAAACCCAGTGTCTTGTAAAATTATTTAACTGGAGAAAATACAGAAAAATTTTACTTCAATAAAAATATTTCTTCCAAACTAAAATAATCTGGAACACAACAACATTTTCTGGAATTAGTTTAACAGTAGAGAAGATTCAGAGTAAACTGTACAAAAATTACTTTTTTTCCTTCATCGTATTCCAGATATGTCCCTGGGAGGATGGCTCAGCGCTCCCTTTGGTCATTTGGAAGAAGCTGACCTGTTCTAGGTCCCAGAATGGATGTGTTTATGTGAGGAGCAGCAAAGTGAAACAGTTTGTGCAAAAACAGTATTCCCAGAGATTGAGAGAAAATGAAGCTGCCGGACTCAAAGATACTTTAGTCACCTCTTTCAGGTATTCAGTGGACTGTCTAGTTGAGCCACCATTTGACTATAAACAGAATAAAACGTATCAAAAGCTTAGATCAAAGACTGTATAAAAGAAAATCTGTAAGGCAGAGCTACTAAATAAAACAAATTCTCTTGACTCAGCCAAACCACCTTTCTTAGCTTGTGTCTGCTAGTAAGTGTGCAAAATCTAAAACACAAGTCAGATGACAGCAAAAATAGGCAAAATGCCCACATAGAAAGGATGTATTGGGGATAACCAATTACACAATGGTTTGATGGTTTGGGGTGATAGTATATGAGTAGAGGAAGGGGATCATTTGGCCAGCTGGAAAGAAATGGAAAGGAAAAGTATGGAAGGGTTTAGGGATGAAGGAAAGAAGAGTTAACATTGAAAAATGTGTAGTTAAATGATTAAAGCTCTTGGATCAGACAACTAAAGTAGGCAGAGGAGTAGTAGTTAAGGTATAAAAAATCTTCAAGATGCCATTAGCAGCAATCAATCAGTTGTTTCTAGAAATAAATTTTTGTTGGATGATGTTAATAAGCCTTAAAGTTCAAAGGAAAACCCAGCCACAAAAGGTGTCAGAGTCTGCAAATCTCCTCATTCCTAGATTCTTTTTCACCTTCAGGACAAAGTAATGCCTGTTGCATGGTAGTATGATGTACAGTTCAATATAAACTTCTAGCTCTTTAAACTTCCTGGAAAATTAAAATTGCTCTATGAGTAAGGAAGTATTTTAAGTATTTTTTACTGATTTTTGTTGCTGTTGCTTTAATTTCTTGTGCATATTTTGATGCAGAAACTTTATTTTCTTTTTAGTTTTTAATGGCTTGCTTTCTTTTATTATTTTATTTTATTTTTTCTCCTTACTTTATTTCATCAGCACTATGAAGGAGAACAAATCTCTTCAAATGAAAAAATCTTTCTGTGAAGTGCAAAGCAAAAGTTGGCTCACTTTGGAGCTCACTATTCATGAACCACAGAGACTTTCCAAGGTACCTGTCCCAGCTGACTCTCTTTTCAAGCATTAAGCAAAGTCCATAAATTCTATTTCAAAGTTGAAATTTACAATGGACTCCATTCATAAAACTGTCATGATAGGTTTTCTAAGAGCATTTCACACTGATGTGAAAATGCTTCCAAGCTGAATAAAAAGCTGAATAAAAGCTGAATAAAAGCTGAGTGGCTCATACATATCAAAGATTTCTCCTTTATAGACAGATGGTCAACTTGACATTGGACTGAGAGAAGGTGAGGGGAGAAGTGTTAGCTCAGAAGTGCCAGACTACAATAAGCTGGTTCATAAGGAGCTGATCCATGCTCTTTGCTGCCTGCTCAGAACCCATTTTAAGAACGTGACCTAACTGCCATCAAATCCACCAGGCTTCAGTAGGAATTGGAACATGCCGTATGTCTGAAAAGGAGCTCTTCTCTGGCATGAAGCAAAACAACTCATGAGTGAGAGTTAAGAGAGAATCGCAAAAGGAAAGAAATTTCTGTCCTATTAAATTTCTTCTTTGCTATTGTAGTCCTATTAAATTTCCTCTTTGCTATTGTATTAAAAAATATAACTCGTTTCATGCCTTGAGAAATGGTTATGTCAGACTGATTCTTAGTTGATAGAAATTGCCACAATTGTGACTCATGTAGATGTACAGTAATTTCTGATTTATTTGTACCAGGATCCTTTATGTTAAGTAGAGGAGGAGTTGTATAATGTATAGATTGGGTAGAGATCATCACACAATGGCAGCATTCTAGTTTTCCTTCTGTACTGAATTTCTTGGGGTTTATTGTTTTATGATTTGTTGTAATGCTAGGTTTAGTTTAGCAGGCCACAGCTTTCCTGAGAGCTCAGCAGAGCTGCTTAGGGCTGTGCAGCCACTGTTGCCCTCTCGTAGTCCATTTCGGACAGCTCCACCGTTTTACTCCAGCAGCTCTCAGCCTTACAACCAGTGATGATGAAGGAGGGAGAAGGGTCTCTCCATAAGGTTTTAAGAGGATCTTTTAATAGTTACATCTTGTCACAGCGATCCCCAGAGGCAGAGAGACCGCGTGCTCTGGGCACAGGGGGGTTTTGTCCGATTGCAGTGGCAGTACATGGGTGGAGTTGGGGTACAGGAACCAATAGGGAGAGCCCGAGGGAGTGGTCAGGGCAAGGGGCAAGGAAAGAGGGAGGGGGGATATGGGATCAGAAAAGCAGTGAATAAACACATCACCACAATGATTAATTTCTAGTCAGTTCCCTGCAAGAGTTTTAAGTCTCCTTTGTCTTAAGCAGAGATCAAAATTTTTGGGAAAAAAAAAAATCTGGAAACAGAAGATGCTATAAAATAGTTACAGAAAATGAAAATGAAAAAAGGCACGTAAATGTCTGCATTAGACCCCAAATTTCTATTCATGCAAACACAATGGAAATACAAGACTTCTATAATGTGGTTTACCAAATACAATCAATGTAACTTTAGAAATTCCGGTGTAGATCAAGGTTGTTATTTTTAATCTTCTCTCTGATCAAGTGAAAATAAAGTGTTTACTTCTTTGGTTCACAACTGGAGCTGGGAAAAAACTTGACTTAAACCATTCTAAATAAACTATGATAAAACCCAGTAGCATTATAAATGTTGGGGGGGTTTTCTGTTTAGATACAATCTGTAAACTATATCATTGTAGTATTATGAGGATTAAATAAGTATGAGAAATTTCATGAACTATAGCTGTATTAAATTATTCCAAAAGAATGTGAACTTCCCAAGAATGTTCTGTAGGAGTCTGCTGGGTACTATTCATTTGCCAGGCTGCTGGAATTTGAAAAATGGCACCAGGGCCATCGCTTTCTAATGGTAAGACTGGATTATGATTTTTTTTTCCCCAACTTGTGCCTACTCAAATACCCTCTTCTTGAACACGTCTTGACTTTTTTGGTAAAGATTGCATAAAATCTGTTTTATTTTGGTATATAATAGACTCCCGTCTCCAACGTCAAGTGCAAGTCTTTGAGGAATACAACTTAGTCAGGATTCATACTAGAATACTTAATACTCTTATTTACTTGTGTCTCCTTTGCTCCCCCAGAAAACATTTTCTGGATTTTTCTAAAAAAGGAATTCTATTTCTTATGGAAAGGTTTTGTCCTTACTCTGACAAATAGTGATACAGGCTTTTATTTTATATATTAAGAAAAGTAGGATCAGTATTCTATTCTATTCTAAATTCTATTTTTTACTACTCTATACTGTTCCATTCCAATAGATGACAAAAAAATTTCATAATCATTTTTTCCTAATACATCTTAGACGAGCTACTGCTGAATCCAAGAGGAAAGTTACCTTAACAGTAAAGAGAAGTATTTTGTTTATGCTCTGTCTATATGATAGACAAGGGAACTAGTGCAAAGACACAAAAGGATAAGAAAAGTACGTGTAGGAAGATTTTTGGAACACATACGACAATGTATGTGTTCTAGACGAGAAAAAAATGCATCTCCTTAAATTGGTGGTGGCTTTTCTCATGGTCCTGAGAGGGTTTTGAAACAGAAATCTCTGTGCACTACACAGAGTTTCAGACTCAGAAGGCCTGAAATTTGTCTATCCTTTTACTCAATATTTTATTTCATGTACAGAACACCTTAAAATTCCTTCAATTCCTTTTAGAAGCATATTTTCCTGTCCTAAATCTTTTTACATTCCCTGAAATTTATAGTGTCTATCACATAATAAGCATTTTGAAATAATGCTGCAGATTAGGCTCTAGGGAGAAATTTGCAAATTCTTTTTTTTTCTGTTTTTAATGCAGATGAGTAAGTGTACTTGTATACATGCGTCTTATTTACTGTGTTGAGTTAAAATTACATTCTTACAGCAGTTAGAGGAGTGAGAGATCTACTGTTTTCAAGTTGTTTTCTTTAAAATGCAGTATGTTTCCTTCCAGACACAGGACAGATTAGACAGAAAGTTATATTCCATCTTAACAAATACACCCTTACAGATTTTCTCATAAAAAATGCCATTCCTGTTTTTCCTTTAAGGTGAGCATCAATATACAGTTATCTGTCATTTCAATGCATAAACCCTTTTCAGGTGCTTTTATGTGCATGGAGAATGTAAGAGATTTTGTTATTCCAAGTAGAGCATCAGTATACATGGATGTACTTCAATGTTTTGCTGGCAGACTACCTTTAGAGTCTACATAATTTTTCATTGATCACAATGGCTTTGCCTGGATTTTCCAGGGCCATGGACAGACTTTTCCAAGTGGAATATGCACAGTTGCTTTTCCTATAGATTTTCTAACCATTATATCTCCATTTTTCCTGTGATCCATCTACAAAACCAGTCTAAACTTTTGACATTCCTGACTTAACAAGATAATGTAAGTCATGCCAGTTTAAAGTAGTGGCTTTAGCTGTATTCTTACTATTTATCCTTAAACATAGGCTTCAGCTGAACAATGTCGAGAATAAGCTCTCTGCTAGTGCTAGAGTAGGGAGCTGAATTCTGTTCTATTTTACCCTCTTAAATCTAAGGGGAAATGTCCAGCTGAGCCAGGTCTGATTTGTTTGTTTTCGAAATTTGTTTGAATTTGCTCCACGACGAATCTTAATGAATGGATAGGGATGACAAAATTATATTGAAATGTAATGGTACATTTTACATCAAAATATAAAATCTTGTGGATGCACACTGTATGTATCCTGCACAGTTGGAAGCTTTCTTGCCAAGTAATGCATTGCCTGGTCATTCTGAAATAAGGCACAATTTATAATGCTCTGTTCCTTATAAGTTTTCAACCAACAATTCCAAACTGTAATTTAGAATACAATGCTACTTTTGTTTAATCTATTGTTTCATTCATTCAAATGCAAAACTTTTCTTCTGAGACCAATATTCTACATAAAAGTCAGACTCCCCTACAACAACAAATGACAGAAGTAGTTTCCATTCAGCATTACATTAAAGTGAACAGATGTAAATTAGTGGTTAATTGGTCCACAATGAAGTAATATTTCAATTCTTTTTATTTTACTTTTTAGTCCACAAAAGTATTTTATTTTTTTTTTTCTCATCTCCTTCAGGAAATTAATTTTGAAAACCAAGCGAGAATTCCACTTAATTCTGAGTTCTGATATTCATTCTTTACAGATAAATACAGATCTCATGCAGATGTTTTCCCTCAATAGTCTTTCTCATCCATCATTAACTACAGAAAAAATGGAAACAAATTATAACTCTAACATCACAGTCATAAATCACAGATTATGTTTTAATTGGAAACACATTTATAGATGGATCAACAAAATATCAGAACTATGATTAAATACTAGAGATCTAGAACTCTTCAGCCCAATAATCTGAGGATTTCACACAATGAGATGTCCTAGATTCATTAGAGTTATTCTCAATTATTTCTCCTGCAAATGCAATAGAAAGACTAATGGAAAGTGACTGTACAGAACAGAAACCAAAAGAGATTTGAGAAGATTGAAAAATGAGAACATTAAAGTATGTTTTCTTTAGTCACAACTAAAGATTTAAAGAAATAGTTTTATAAAATTTTCAATTTAGAGTTACATTAAAGTATGTTTTCTTTAGTCACAACTAAAGATTTAAAGAAATAGTTTTATAAAATTTTCAATTTAGAGTTACTACGATGATTTTGGAGACTAAATCCAGTCAACAAAATTTAAGGAGAGGTTTTCAAATCTCCTTTCTGTGTAAACCAAAATGCAACTTTTAACTACTGATGCCTCCACAATTTTTTAAGGATACAAACCCCACAGCTGCATTCACATTGGGCCCTTGTCTTTCTCCTAAATTGATGGGATAACTGAATAGACTGATTCTCTTTGCTATCACGTGTCTTGCCTTGATTGTTTTGATTAAAATGTCTGTTTTAAGAAAAATGTTTATTTTCTAGTCCATTTACTTTGGATGCCATTTTATTGATTTATAGGTTTCCTAACTGAACTTATAGCAGACATAGATTATTTGATCCCATCAAAGCACATAACTAAGGCTGCGAAATAAAATATTCTCAAATGAGACAAACCTGTATTTCTGTTTTACTTGGATCATCTGTTTTCTCTTGAGAGCCTAGTAAAAAAACAACTTAAAACATTACATTGACCTAAATATCATTGCTATGTATAGGATATATTTTATTTTAAGCTAAAACAATTCCCCTAGCTTAGTTACTTGTTAAAGACTTGAGGTTTGCCAGTATAATTCAGCTGGAAAGAGTGGACTTCCTTCCTTAGATAAGAGCCTGGACCCATATTGTTCATTATTTATATTACAACAGCACTCTGTAATATCACAAAGGGTCTGAGCCTCCTGTGCTAGAGAGCACAAGCCCATTAGAAGATATGGGCTAGATCCAAACAGTTTAGCATTTCATTTAAGAGCTAATAGAATAAATTTAATTAAAAAAAAATAAAATCCAACTGGTCATAAACATAAGAATAATATTTGAAGATTAAGGAGTGGAAGATTTTTCAAGTTCACCACACTGAATTAAATCTGTGTTTAGGGAACTCCACAGAAATGGAAGGTACTGGCTCAGCAGGTGGCACTATTCCCTCAAAATCAATATATAGCTTTTTCTTGACAGGTATTTTGGTCATTGAGGTAGTAAAAGTTTTCTGTTGAAGATGTACAAAATTCTTCATAACGTCTCCGTGGTGAACAAAGATACTGTACTTACAGAAAAATACACATAATATTATAATATAAAATACATTTTATATTATAATATAAATACAATATAGTATAATATATAATATTATATATTATAAAATACACACTTGCCAAGTAGATAGCAATGTTGGGTAAAAATAATATGGTTTTTTTTTCTTTTTGTACATAACATATATTATTAATTTTTGTTCCTGAATTTGGTGCAAAATACCAATCTTTTTTCCAACTAAAACTTGATATTTCATTTTTTGTTAATGATAATAAAATTTATAAAATAAAGCCCCTTCTGAAGTCAGACAAAAATACATCATTAGGAAATCTTACACCACCTGGTGAGATTTTTTTGTAAAAAAAAAATTATTTGCAATACAACTTTTTTAAACATACCAACATAAATAGAATAATCTCTCACATTTCTGAATATGTAACATTCTAAAAGTTAATACTCACAAAGCACTTCAAAAAATGAAGTGTCTAAGAAAGTGGGGTAAGTGCTAATAACTGGTACTTGAATGATGTACTTGAATACATCACTGATGGATTCCATTTGCTCCAGTACTGCAGACTTTGCTTAGTTAAGCTTTCTTCAAGTACTTGCATTCAGAATTAGAGTTTGACTTACAAACCAAGCAGTTTGAAGCACCTTTTGTAAACTTCTTTGCAATACCACTGTACAATATTCTTTTTGTAATAGATTCAATTAAACCTTTTTATTATTGAAAATAGCAATGAACTGCATGAGTTTTACAACCAGTGCACGACGTAGTATAAACTGAAAAAGAATGCTAGCTCTATAGCACCAAACTTCATGGGTGCTTTCTAAACCTACAAAAACTTTAAAAATATACCTATTTGTTATAACTCTTTAAGGCTAAAATTCAATGTGTATAATACACCTTCAGATGAACAAAAATTTTATTAGAGTGAAATAATTTATAAAACTATTATAAAATTTTTATCAGAATTAAATAATTTATAATTTAACTAGGCAGATGATTTCAATAGGTAGGCTTTTATTTAAAGCTTTCAAATTATTCAAGAGAGATTTCACAGAAAATATTTTCCATCGTCAACATGTTAATGCTGGTTTTTCTGAATAGAATATCCGCATATCACCGGTCATCTCAGAAAAGATTAAAGGTCCTAATTTGGCAGTATATTTCTCTGAAGTGCTTTTAGGAAAATAAAATCACGTGATGTAATAGGAGCAATATTGGAATGCTTGATCCCTTAATTGCAGTTGTTTATTTTTCCATCTTGCAACCCAAGTATTCAGGCACTTTACAGCTTACATGCAGATTTTGCTTGTAAAATGAACCATCACATGTGTAACCTATCACACTAAAAGTGAATGAAGCTTTATGGTAACTTTGAGGGTCTTTTATGACACAGAGAAAAGCCCACAGCTACCCTGGTGTTACAGATTGTTAAGAGTTGCTATTTGAATTCTTCTTAATGGATAACACCCAATAATTGTTTTGCTTTTCACTGTGCCTGCAATCCGATATCTGTAAGAAATCTTAAATCTGAGTCAGCTTAAAATCTTTACTAAAATATTAAAGAAGAGAATGAATAATAAAGCATCCAATGTTTCTAAAAGCCATATGCCCTTATTTTTAATGTCCTAAAGTTCAAGCTATCCCCAGTTTACAATAATATTAACTGCTTGGGTTCAACTTTTGGCTTAACTGTATAAGCAAAGCAAAAAAAAAGACTATCCACACAGTAACAAAGGTGATGATGATTTCAGAAGTGGTTTCAACTTTAAGTCTGAGAAAAATATGGCTCTATCATTAAAAGAAATTCCTCTGCTGGCACAGAGCTCCTCAGCAGCTGGATCATGGTTGATTCTCAGTGGCTGGCCTTGGCAGAGCAAAAAACTGGCCCCAGTCTACATTTCATATTAAATATGGTGCCTAGAAGTAAGTGAAGGTTCAAAATGCACTTAATGTAGAACACTTGGTTGAAGCTCAGTACTTCCTATTGCAATCCTTTCACAGTAAGTGGTTCCACATATTGAAAGAAAGTAGAACAAAACGGGGTTATTTTAAAAATCCTGTTTCACAGCACTAATTTGTATTTACTTGGTATTTCTAGAAATTGCTGAATGCAGACCATTGTACAATCCCCTTGCTTTTGCAGATTTTTTTTTTTTAATCTCGTTGCTTAATAATTTTTCTGATATTTCTCCATTGAAATAAAAGTAACTTTGCTTCTACCCATGGTTGATAGAAAAGTCTTCTAAGTTATCTAATCTTGTACCTAGGTAATCTGTCATTATCACAGGAATGTCTTCAACAGACGGATGAGCAATGGTTCATTTCACAATTTGGGTCCTGTAATTTTGCTATTTCTTCCAAATTAGAAATGAAAAACAATCACAATATGAAACAAGAATAGAAGCATATTTATATGCACAGTGTGTATCTTGGTTTAGGGGTTTTTTTTTAATTGAAAAGCCATAAAAATTAGATATTTTATTGTTGGGAGCTAGCATATAAACATGTATGTGACATTCTCTATAAAACATATCTGAAAGTACCTATGGTTTAATTTGCATACAATAAATGCTATCTTGTATTAAAAAGCTCATTTAAATTTGAAACACAGGGTTAGTTTCCTATGAAGGAGAGACTGACATAAATTTTTCCACTTGATGAAGCAATTGATCCAGTTCTAATGCTAAACCCTGACTGTCATT
Organism: Corvus hawaiiensis; assembly: GCF_020740725.1. Classification (NCBI taxonomy): domain Eukaryota; kingdom Metazoa; phylum Chordata; class Aves; order Passeriformes; family Corvidae; genus Corvus; species Corvus hawaiiensis. Next base: position 69,795,956 of record NC_063216.1, on the reverse strand, counting down.
CAGTTTCCACTAATTTTGAAAACTAAACCATTTTTTCTTCCAGAAATGAAAAAGGTAGTTAGTTTTTTGGTGGGTTTGTTTGTTTGTTTGGGTTTTTTATTTAGTTTGGTTTGGTTTGGTTTGGTTTTTTGGGTTTTTTTGTGCCTGCTAGACACCTGCAGTAATCTACTCAGAATTTTAAGTAGTAGGCTGCTTAACTTTTCCGATTTTTGAATATGAATATTATAATAAATGATAAGCTGTTGGACTGCAAAGTATACCTATACAATAAGCTTCAGAAAATATCTTAAAACATGATTAATATTGATAAAAAGCCAGGAGGAAACTGCCCTGGCTGAAAATATCATCTTGTTGAAAACACACACCTCTTTTTATCACTGTGGACAAAGGTCTTTGCTAAAGTGCATGTAATTTATGCACTGGTCGTAACAAATAGCATGTGGAATTCCATATGCTGTTCTTCATAAAACCTATGCAAACGGCACCTCTGTAGCAGACAGTGGAAACTCTGTTAGAATGAAACGTGCTATGAATGGAGTCCAGTGTTGGAAGGCAGTTCAAAGAAACTTTATCTAAGCAAATTGGAATGGCTGATTTCCTTGCAGTTTTACAGTAATTATTAGGCATATGCCAAGCTTCTCAGGAAAACTTGTAGTAACTTTGAAATGAAGTAACACAAATACTGGCCTCCTCTACTTGGGAAAGTTTAGTAGTATGATAATATTTTTTTTGCATCGTGAACCTTTCTTTAAAACCTCTTTGCACATAATTACTCTTCCCCATAGGCAGAGGCTTTGAATATTCCTAAATTTAAACACTTTAGCTGCCCTATTAACTAAAAAAAAAAAGGCTATCAAATATCCATCATTAAACATGTTAATAAATCCTATGTAATCATGTACTTCAAAGCCTTAATTCCAAGTACAAGCATGAAAAACAGCATGAACTGCATAAAGAGAATAAAAACTAAGAAGTCCTTTTCTCAGCTAAACTATTATGAGCCATAATTGAATTTATATCTAGGTGCTATTTAATAGTGTTATATAATAGTTCATGTTCAAATGTATTGTAAGAATTAGAAAATTGCCAAAACAGCTTTGCAAAGAAAAATTCAATAGTAATATTTTAATTTCTGCACTGTGGTGATGGGAGAATGGAGAGTACTTATCCAGTCCCACTTAAGGGCAATGGCAAAGCTGTATTTAGAAGTATTGAATCTAATTCTACATTTCATCAACATGATGTAGTCTCTAAAACCAAGAGCATTTTCAGTATCTGCCTCTCATCTCTCGTAGGATCCATGAGACACATTACCACTTTTGGAGTGCCTGCACATCTTCATTTTTACAATTTTCCCACCTGAACCAAGTAAGAACAAAACAAGGACACAGATTTTTTTTTTTTTTTAAATGTGTACAGGAATCACTACTAACCAAGAAAAACCCCAAATACTTCCATACAACCTTATTTGAAGGATTTCAGTGCTTTATCTCATATGAGTTAGATATTTCAAAGATTTGCGAACACTGAAAAATAGTTAGAGAAATGTATTAAAAAAGCTCTTTCCTAGGCCAAGGCTATGGAAACAGCTTACAAAGATCTCAGGAACTCTCCACATATCTTAATTCAAAACTGTGAGGGATTTGTGGGCGTGTGAATGAGGTGGGGGGAAAAAAAAAAGAAAAATATGTGTCACCTAAGGTCCATAAATCAGTAACTAAATCTTCCAGCCTAAATAAGAGGAACTCATCTCATCTGTGAATGTCTATAGCTGAGCACATGCAGTCTATGCTACAGTAGTGTCTCTTTGTAGTCTGTAGAGGGAAGTGTCTTACAGTATAATTCAAACATGTCAGGTAAGAAGAATTCCCTTTTTGAAGTTATCTTTTTTTCTCTCCTTTGACCATTTAATGCACACATAATACCTAGCTCAGACATAACCATCTAACTTCTGGATGCTCAAGTCAATTCCTGGGCAGTTGAAACCCTTCTCAAACTGCTCATAGGTTTTACATAACCTCTCTGCTTTCTGCAGTGAATTGTTCTGTCTCTGATAGTCACCCAGCAAATGATAACAATAAATCTGTTTCAAATCTGAAATAGTGCCATGAAAGAATGACTAACATCTGAAGCAGTTTGTAAATAACCCTTAAGAAACACTTCTCCTGTAATCTTCAGCATCAGGTGCTTTCAACACAAGAGGATTTTGGTGGAGGAATCTCTGTATGGTACTGTTGTAAGAAAATGTTGGCTTACCCTTCCTTTTTCACATGAAGAACTCAACTTCAGTAACCTGAAATGTTTTCCAAATGCACTCTATAGGATTTGGATTTATGTTACAATCCTCTCTCATGATTAAGTAATTCTGTCTTGAGTGAACGCAGCACTTCAATATACTCCTTCCTGATACATTATTTGGTTCATGGAAGACCTTTAGTCATAGCTTTACAAAATTGTTTTTTTAATAGAAAACATAAGAAATTATACAATTTTTTCTATACTTTTATAATATATTTTCTAAATAAGAAACACACTGTGATGGTAACAACAAGGCAGAACATCTCTGAAGTCAGTAGTATCAATTCATTGTTTCATAGAATTTGACCTCACAGTCACAACACAAAATTTGTAAATCACAATGAGCAAATCCACGCTGTTTGACATGATAGTGCAGCACCCTTTTAGTAGTTACATTGTCTTTAATGCAGATGTTCTGACTCCTAAAATTTAATACCAACTTCAGTTTGCTCTCTGATTTATTCAGGCCCTTTAGATGTAATGCAGCACAGCCCTACTGCAAACACCCACATCTGATAGTACATAAGAAACATTTTATTAAGTCACATAATGTTTGTAGGCAAGCAGGCTAGTCTCTTTAAGAGCCATGTACCTGATAATTCATGCAGTCAACACACAGGCAACAGCTGCTTCTATAAAGATTTAATACTTCATCCTTGTAGAATTTGGATCTCATTGTTCTTAAAAGAAGTTAAAAGCAGAGAAACAGAAAACTGCATAAGTGCAGAAAATAAAAGCATGTGGGTTTTACAAATAACAGATCTTTTTTAGTGAACTTAACACAGACAGTCTTAATTAGTCCAGGCAGAGTTACAAAACCAAAACAACCCTTGTATAGAATTCTTATGGAGAAGACAGAAACTCCATGAATTTTCTCTCTTGATGTATTCTCTAGAGGTTTTCCTGCTTGTTAAAAAAACTATTTTTTCTCTAACTGTACTTTGGCTTTGCTATAAAAGACAGAAAAGCCACCTATACATGGGTTACTGACAAGGTTTTTGCCACATTATAAGATTGAAAATGTCTCTGCTAAGTGTGTGCCTTCAGAACTCTCTGCTTTAGAGACTGCTTCATAACATGAAGACAGATATCCAAAACTACACCAATTTCACAAGCATCAGTTTGCATGACAAAGAAGGTGCAAGAGTCAAGAAAGGGGTAAATATTTCTTCCCAGGACAGCTGTCCCCACATTGTTCTTTCCTGTAAAGGATTCAGAGTAAAGTCAGAGTAATAGGTTTTGTAGAACTGTTACTACATTTAAGACCCATCTTCTAAAAGTTTTGTCATCTCCGTCTACTTACTCTAGATAAAAATGATGAGAAATTTCCTTCCACTGAAGCAAAATTTAAATTGAGTTGCAGCAGTTCCATCTATATCAAATATAGCAATCACAAAAACTGAAGACCTGTTGTTGAGTTCATAGTATCACATGAGATTAAGAACAGAATATGTGAAACATATTTTGTAGTGTTATCTAGATATAAGATTCCTCGCAGCCAGAACTTTTTGGACAGTGCAGAACATGTTTGCTCACAAGAAAGAATTGTAATGGAAAACCTAATTCCACAGTACCAGCTATCTCAGGTAGGTATTCTTCATTCTGAATTCCATTTCTTCATCACCCCCTCCTGACAAGTTTTTGCAAGACAAGAAAGCTACAATAATGGCAGTCTACATTTGAAGCACTCCTGAGCTCAACGTAACCAATATGTGGTTGCTGATGAAGTGCAATGTCAGCAAATTCATTATCAGTGAATCTCTAATGGGTAGAATACAACAACCTACAGTGTTGTAAGCCCTTGTACAAGTGAAGCCAACTGGGTTTGATTCAACCTAGCTCTTATTTTTATCTACTGCTGTCTACTCAAAAATTTACTGTGGTGCTACATTTCTGCTTTATCAATGGCACGGTCTCTTGCTATTTAAACATACTCTGCAATTATTTTGGATATTACTGCAGGGGTAAGTAGTCTGACATTCAAAAATAGAACTTAATCAGAACATGTGGACTGGAGATTTCAGAAAGTATTCTAGGATCTTTGAAAAAAGAATCCGGACAAATTGTTTCTATCTTTCATCGAAAATGCAGCAAATTGAGATCATCAGCTAACGTAAATCAGGAGAACCCCACTGAATTCGTTAGAGCTCTTCTGGTTCACATCTGCAGACAATCTGCATAATCATGTTGTCACATATAATAGTTATATTATGTTCTCATGATTCCTCTTTAGCTGGATAGAAATGGCTTTCCTGTCCACAAAAATGTTAATGCCTTTAGAAAATTCCCATTCCATGTTAGGGCAAGCCTAAGACTAAACTTGTATGTATAATATCTTGAAGTTTTTTGGTTGAGATGCAAGTGGCAAATGAAACTGATTTTTGTGGTATTTTCAGACAATCATGACTTTTTTTTTTTCTTTTTGGTTGAATGAAATGTTTTCAACTTCTTGAAGAACAAATTGGTATGTTCAGTTATAAGCCACCAGATTAAAGCAAATGAAATAAAAGACTGTTTTGTTAAGACATTATTGGGTTATATTCCATATTCTCTGGCAGACAGAGTGGGAAGGATTCACGTGTCCTGCAAACCCCAGGGGAAACCAAGTCATTTTTTATGATGAGTGATATTCAGCTTAACAAAGAGTTTTATATAACTTAAAATGGCTTCAGAGTTGCATTGCTTTCTTCCCTCACTCCTCAAACTCTTCTTAACAAAAAACAGGAGACATGAATTTTATCCCATACTCGAAGGCGGATGGAGACAGAATATGAACATAGGGTTCTTGCATCTGTTGAGTTCACAAAAACTGGACAACTTGTCTCTTAAGAAATTGATTTTGTTGGAGAGTGTATAAAATAATCTGTTATCATTCAGAGGTGTCTTGCAATATTTACATTTCTGACTACTTATCCTATGTAACAACAATCCTCCAAAGAGAAGGGAATGGCTCAGAAAATCAGTAACAAACCTTGTCTGCGGTAAAAAAGATTCAGGTTCAAGTCTGGTTTGCTTTTTTTCTCATAGATATGGGAATTAAAAAACCCTTTCAAAGCAAACAGCCTCACCAAAGTAGTCTGAGTACTTCATCATCATCATCACCATCACTGACTTTGTTGGATAAACATACTTAGGATCTGCTAGCATTTCCATAATTTGGAATAGGGGTTTCTTACTGTATTGATACATGTAGCTAAAAGCAGCATTGGGGTATCAATACCATTCCTTCTCCACCAGACTGCTTCAAAACCCTCTGCTATTTCCTACATATTGCTTTAAATCAAAGTCTTGTGCAGTTGGAAACTCTTCAAGGTCTCATATGTTAAACAATAACTGGCTGTCCCCTAGGTTTTTTTCCAGCAGCAAAAGTAATTGCCAAGCCAGGCTGGCAAGCTTTCAGATCCTGATTGCTACCTCTAAAGGATCAATGATCCTCATGCCTATGCTTTCAGAGAGACAAGAAAAATCTGCTTCAAAATTTCAAAAATCAGTGAATATTTTATGACAACTATCAGCCATCCCAGAGCTGCCACTTGAAATTTGTATAGATTGGTATAAATATATAAAAAAATATATCTATATATCTATATCTATCTTTATATCTGTCTATCTACCTATATATATATATCTGGCTAAGCAACCAAATTAGACAGTGGGGAAAAACCGAAAAACCCCAAAGTTTAGGATACCCAGTTCTAATTGTTCCCTGATGTACTTTTATTGCTTTATTTGCTCCAAAATCGGCCCAGAAGGGAGTGCTGAGCACCCAGGGGTTAAGACATGTTGCAGTGGCTCTATCCCAGCACTGACTTTCACTGAGGCCTTGTGACCCTGTCCAGTGCAGTGAAGGATTCAGGATGACAACACCAAGACTGTGTGCAAGCAAGTGCACAGCATTCTGCTACAGCCAAGACATGATTGCAACAGCAAAAGAGAGAGTACAACATTTACAGAGAAATTTCATGAGCCTTACTGATGCCTGTATATGATAATACTTTGACTACATTCGCACAGCTGTTGCTTTCCCTCAATGAAATTTCATCAGAGTGCGGTGATATTGTCATTTTTTTGCTGATGAAGGTGTCGCTGTCCTGCTTTGTGAAACGGATTTAGTTTCAGTATAATCATATAAACATAGAGTCATAGAATAGTTTGGGTTGGAAGGGATCTTTAAAGGTCATCCATTCCAAGCTCCCTGAAATGACTGGGGACATCTTCAACTAGGTCAGGCTGCTCAGAGCCCTGGCCAACAGGCCCCTGAATGTCTCCAGCAATGGGGCATGTACCATCTCTCTGGACAACCCTCTGGGAAGCTCTGCAAGCTCTTTTCCATTGTTTGGAAAAGGTTTTGTCTCTGAATCTTGATTCTCCTATTTGCCTCTGCACTTGAAGCCTATTATTTTTAAGCCACAACATGATATAGGTATTTTCTAAGTTACAAAAATAAGAAACATGGATAGGTTAGTGCTAAGAAGGAATGAAAAAATGCTTTAGCACTGGAGTTAGATTCTTGTTATATAATTTTAGCTTTTACCTTCTAAGCTGGTGATTAGGTTTCCTGAAGAGTCAGTAGAGCAAAAGATTTTGCTCAGCAGACCAAATTCACCACCTGTTGGGAGTGATTCATCCTTCATGTATCATACTGCTTATTTTTAGAGAACAGCTCTTTAGGTAAGCATAGCTTCATGCTTTGTTTTACCTATACTTCAAATTTTTAAACCCCATTTCTCTCAAAAGAGGCTTGTAAACATTTTTTTTTATATAAAACTTTCTGATTTATAGAAAGATTATATTAAGACTATATTAAGGAGCCTGAAACAATGCTGTGGATGCCTGTGGTTAGTAAAATGCTGTAGTGAGCAATCATCTTCTTCTAAGTATTTTATGCATCTTTAATCTTAAAGAGTGTTTTAACCTTATGGCCAGAGTTGTCATATTATACCTAAATGGAATACAAAATTCTGAGAATTTACTTACTTAATCAACAGCTGCAGGTCAGATATGATGGGTGTATGTGTCTTGTCACACCTGTAGCCCACTATATCCTCTCCCATGAAACACATCCCTTACATTGGCAGAAAAGGATGTAGTCACTATTTTTATTTAAGCACTGCAGAAATTTGGAAAAAATAAAACATTTATATTTTATTTCTCTAATGTTATGTTCTATCCAGCTTTATCTATACAAGTGAGAAACAACACCATTTAATACCAAATATCATTGATTAATATCATAGATTTTCTTTGGTAGTGTCCTTCAGGTTGATCTCAGGGAAATAACATTGCTTCTGTATGTGTAACGAGAACTTTAATTTTATTAATTTCATTTTTAATTAATGATGTTCTAAGATTTTAAGAAAAGTTGTAGAGTCATATAATTTATATCCTCTTACTGTGTTTACTTAGCTACATGATGCTTAAGGAGTCTGGTTCTTGGAGAATTTTGCTAAGATCAGTAATTACTATTTTCTCATCTTTGAGAAAAATTAATTTTGACTTGGTCATTTTGACAGGTAATTTAATATAGCCAGAACTTCTATTTATTATAATTTATGAAGTAAATTAAAGTGGAGTAATTTGAGGTCTGGTTTTCAGTCATGCTGTAGTCTAAGATCCCATCTTAATATTTCTTTGAAATGAGAATTTCGCAGTACCATTTTTTACTTTGGATATTCTTTAATAATTGACCTAGAAACTCAGCTCAGGGAATCTGCAAAATGTTCACTTGTGTGAACTAGGTTCCTTATCTGTTATAAACATGTTCTCTTTGAAATTGTTTATTAGAACAATTAGATTTTAATATGTAGACACAAATAGAAATAAAAGGAGAAGGTTTTAAATGTTAAACCATCATATTGTTGAAATATTTATTCATTACTTGGTTTTCTACAGTTTTATAGAGATCTATCTAGGATCCACACATTTCTTCCAATTAAGTGCATTATTTTGTTGTGGAAATAAAAAAAATTAATAAATGCACCATTCCAGTTTATTTATGAAATTAAACTGTTCCAATCTGCATCCCATGTTCTCTACAAGACCATAGGAACCAAAAGGAAAATAATTTTCTTTTTGTTATTACTTTAATTTTACTAACATCATAGTACTAATAATACTCAGGTAAGAGTTCTTGCCATCATTCTTTGTTTTTATTCTATGTAGGTTTCCTTTTCTATGTAAAACCATTGCCATCTATTCACACCCCCTTATATTCCTATTCTAACATAATGCTTAAATAAAATAAATTGTAAAAAAAAACCTCAGACAAACAAAAAACCCAAAATTATTGATCAGATATTTTAAAAGGTTATCCCACACTCAGATCTGAAAAGAATGACCCAGTGCATCCTACATCAGATCCTACACACATTTGCTGCACAGCTGGTCAGCTCCTGCCACAAAGGCACAACCAGGCACATTCCTGCCAGAGGAAGCAGTGTTGGCAGGAATGCAGCCAACAAAGCACTTTGGGATTAAACAGATCTTTCATCAGGCTGCAATTATTTAATCTCATTGATTAAGCATATAGCCTATGCATGTCCCCTAAGATTTGAATCCTCATAACTGCAGTGCTGAGTGTATTAGATTATATTCACCATGGGGCAGAAAATTTACGTGATTGTTTAAAAAAGAAAGACCACATAAAATTCTAGGCCTACTAAACTGATAAATATTCATCAGAATTGTAAAAAGACTGTGGAAAATGATGTCATGGTTTGCCACGTCAGCAAAACTTCTAGCAATCTTTAACCATATCCCGGGGTGTATTTTCTCCTGGCACAAAGATGGAGAATATATCAGAGAATGATTCTGTTTAATTTAAAATACTTCAGAGAAGTATCCCATGATCAGTTTACTCTGTTGGACATATCCATGTAGGTTTCAGCTCCTCCTGACCTCCTGCAGAACAGGGCTGCAAACTGTAAGTTTCCAGCAATTCTGCTGGAAGATAATTTGTCAAGAATGGAACCCAAGCACTTTTTGATTTCATAACTGAATAGGAATGCACAAAAGCACAACAGAAATGGAAGTCACTACTTACACTTAATTCTTTGTAGTTCAACATACTATGAATTGGTCACAGCACCAAGCCTGCCACAGCTCAAGAACTGTTTGGACAACACTCTGAGGCACGTGGGGTGATTTTGGGGATTGTCCTGTGCAGGGCCAGGAGTGTGACTTCGATGATCCTTGTGGGTCCCTTCCAACTCAGGATATTCTGTGATGATTCTGTAATGATTTCTTTGCTATTCTTAAGTATATTCCCTCCAGAAGTAGTAGATTTGCCCTCATCTAGATATAGTTCCCCCAGGAGCCTGTGACCCATGTTGAAAATTATATACTAGTGAATATTCAACACTTTTTAGTCTGTATAGTTAGAAGTGCATTCTTTATAAAAGGATCTTAGTGGGGGAGGAATGCTAGAATTTTCTACTGAAGTGCTTTTAAAGCAAACATGCCTTGAGCTGTTATGGATGAAAGGTATTTGTTAAATTGCTTGATGTTACAAATATCTGAAATTGAGTGGGTGATTGATTTAATTGCAGTTGTCAGACTGGTTTTAAAAGCATTATTTCTCTTTTTTGTTCTGTTTTTCAGATCTGCAGAACACTTGGATTCTGAACATAAAGAAAAGAAAGTGTCTAAATATACTAATCACAAAATGTAGCTTCTGGCTAAGCCAAGGCATACTGTCAAGATGAAGTGCTGCATAATTTTTAAAACACTCAGTCTGGCCAATGCATTCAATCTCTGAATAGCAGTGCCCCTGTTGTTCCAGCCTCTGTTATTTTCTGAATAAAAATATCCAATAATTGTGATACAGTGTTACTTTCACATATATGTAAAGCTAACACAAGTAGGAAAATTAATGAATGGTGTGAAGCTGCAACTCTGAGCTCAGTATCCTCTCACAAGTTGCCAAACCCTATCAGTGACAGGGTGTCCATCAGAACTCACTTCCCCACTCTTGCATCAAAGCCTACTGTTCTAGAATAAAAGCAATTCGAGCAGCACTGGGAATGTGATTTGCTTCAGCCTGATTTTGTGTTGAAGTCCACAAATAAATGTTGCTGGGTTGTTAGTGTGCTATGTTCCTGTAGTTCCCACTGTTTCAAACCTGCAGCAATCAGGGTTAGCTTCACAAGAACAGCTTTAGTTAGGTGATACTACTGCTCAGAATACCACCCGGCAAAGCACTGGTATAAAAGTTTGGCAGCTTCTCCATCTCTCCTGTTGAAACTGTATCAGTTCTATATTGTGTACAATAATCACAGGTTTAATAGGCTAGAGAAAATTTTAGGCAATTTACCATGACAAGCCCTGTTCTTTTCTTCTTTCCAGTGAAAGATGAATGTTGTAACATTTCAAAGAAAGCAGAAAAACTGTAATGGGAGAAACCGTAATGGGAGAAACCATGACAAAGCCTCCTCACCAGCACAGGATACCCTGCGGCTTGAATCCCAGCCTCTTAGAGTGATGGAATCAGTGAAGAGAATCCCTAGATGAAGTGTTGTGGATAAATGATCTTCCTGAGTCAATAGTGGCTAAAAAATAATTAAATTAATATGGGGATTTATAAGGTAGAATTGGGTTGTGAGCTGTAAAACCTGCCTGCAGAGGCACATGGCGGCACACAGAGGCTTGTCTCCACTGGACCCTGGGGGGAGGAGGTGTCACACGGCAGACCCTACAGAGAGGAGCCTGCTGGGAGCAGACAGACGAGTGAACAGCGAGTGACCACCCCATAGACGGACATTGAGAAAGCGTGTTACTGATGCGGCAGCACGGAATAGGTCACGCCATATAAGGAAATGCTGTGCCTTAGAAAAGTGTATAAAACCAACTCACTGCGTTGAATAAACGATTCAGATCCCCTGCCGGTCTGGGTCCGAGATTCAATTGCCGACAAATGGTGCCCCATGTGTGGAATTTATTATACGCCTATCTGCACGTCCATCGATGAGCCCCGTGGGATTTAAAGTGCTGCTGCAAGAAGCAGGAGGGCTGGCCAGCAATAATCCGTACAAGTTGTAGGTGAGCCACGGAGGACGTAGGGGATGGAGTATCCTAGGAACAGAACGTCCCAGAAACGTTAAAATGGATTTTAAAGAAACATGGCAGGAAAGTTGAGTCTACAGATTTGAACAGACTCTTGTTCTAGGCAAACTTTATCAACTTTAGATAATATTTTTGGTCCTCAAACATGGGACGCTTTAGACGTGTTGTGGAACTCAGCTACACGGGGCAATGCAGCGCTGACGGGGCTTTTGTGTCCATGGAGGACAGCGTGCAAGGCGCTCATAGCGCATGTGGCACCCAGAGACCGGACAAAGAAAGCCACTTGTGCCACTGCAGCAGCCGTGCCGAGCCCTTCTGTGCTGCCAGCGAGCGACCATAAGTCTGTCGGGCTGTGAGAGAAGAACCAGAAGATGGCCCCTCGTCCCCCGACCCATTTGACCCTGGAAGGAAGCCGGATGGTACTGTAGAAAAGCTTGCACCACACCCTGTGGCATCAGCTGGAGCTGGGAGGTCCCATCCTAGTAGCATGTTCCCTCTCCGTTTGCCCTCTGCGAAACTGCAGCAGCAGCGGCAGATGCGGCAGATGCGGCAGGGAGGAAAGCGAACATGCGGCACCAGGGAGCACACGCCGGCGAGCACATGGCGGAGCCGGAAAGCAGTGGCGGCACACAGCAAAGCCACGCCACGGTCGCGCCCGACGGCTGCCCCCATGCCGCGGACAGGCGGGATCGGTGGCGCTGGGAGCTGGCAGGGCCGCGGCTCCGCTCAGCACATGGCGAGGGCTGCGAGGGGCACTCTGCATGAGAGAGGTGGAAAGACAGGCCAGCAGGGCCTGCACAGCTGGGTGCCAGGCCCGCACGGCCGCCCGACCTGCTACAGCCAGGGCTCCTGTTCCTTGCAGACCCTCAGGAGCTGATACTGTGCTGGAAAAAAGGACTAAGTGCACTCATGGCCCCTTCCTCAGGGGTGGGGGGGCTGCAGCATTCAGCATTTTGCACCAGCTTGTGTGGGAAAGGCTGCAGGTTAGGCATGTCATTTCTGCAGCTGGTCCATATAACTCTTCTATTTTCATTATTTATCGCTTTTTTACCACACCACCTTGTGCCCCTCCCTAGATTGTTCTGAATAATTATAATTGGTAAGCTTTTTTTTTAAGCAGGAATTAGACTTGTTACCTTTTGAAACCTTTAACTCTCTAAGTGGTTTTAAAAGGTTTTAAATGTTATTATAATTGCAATTTTCCAAGACCTAGATATATATATATTCTGTGAAACGATGAAGTATTTAAGAATTTAATGATATTACTTTTCTTACTTTTACTTGGCACACTTGTTGCTTTATTAGATGTATTATTTTACTGTTCATAGTAAGAAAACTGCATCTTATGTTCCACATTTTCTTGAATTTGGTAAGTCAAAAGATGTCCATGTTACATATTGTTAGAAAAGGGGGCATGCAGAGATGGGGTGTGGCCCCCGTGAAAAACTGTAAAGAAGTTTACATGTTCTTAATTTTTCAATCACATTCACAAGATATTAATAAAGTTTTCAAGTAATTTTGTAAGTATTTTAGAGAAACCCTCAGTCAAAGCTTAAGGCTCTGGCCAAGCCCTAGCCCTGGCTGACCAGGGATTATACCATCAAACCCAGGTGTTTCTGCCCCAAAAGTGTGATCAAGTCATTTTGACTTACTAATTTGATCTTTAAAAAGCTGAACCATCTTTCAAAGTAAACTTGAAACTCTTGCTTAGGAAAGACTTTCTAAGTCCTCACTGTGAAACAGGACCTTCCAGCAGTTGCAGATTCTGAGCGATGGTAAAAGTTTTAGACAACATTACATTGTTTCTCGAAGTTCTATCTGTTCAATCACTGCCATAATTCTTATTTGTATAAAACAGAAAAGGGGGAATTATGGGGATTTATAAGGTAGAATTGGGTTGTGAGCTGTAAAACCTGCCTGCAGAGGCACATGGCAGCACAAAGGAGCACATGGTGGCACACAGAGGCTTGTCCCCACCGGCCCCTGGGGGGAAGAGGTGTCACATGTCAGAGCCCTACGGAGAGGAGCCTGCTGGGAGCAGACAGACGAGTGAACAGCGAGTGATCACCCCATAGAAGGACATTTAGGAAGTGTGTTACTGATGTGGCAACACAGGATAGGTCACGCCATATAAGGAAATGCTGTGCCTTAGAAAAGTGTATAAAACCAACTCACTGCGTTGAATAAACGATTCAGATCCCCTGCCAGTCTGGGTCCGAGATTCAATTGCCGACAAATTAACATTTTCTTGAGAATTCATAAAAATCTAAGATTCCGCATGCTGTCATTTACTGTGGTTCTGCTCAAGAGCGGTAACTCATTAAATAAGTAATTATTTAGCTGTTTTTTATTGCCTGTCCATGTCCTAAATTTCTTCTCTGACACCTTTGAAAATACTGGCCTTGCATCTCAAGTTGCCTAAAATCTGTTTTGAAGCACTTACTAATGCGTAAGTTCCCCACTGATTTTAATGGTCTTTGGATCAGCCCCATGAATAATAGGGAACAGTTGTAATTTCTTTTGTATGGTTTATCACTGGGAAGCAATGAAAGTTACCTTCATGCACAGTGTGCTTGTATTGCTTGGTCTTTAGTTCTCAGTTAGATGATATTATTGTCTGGCATCAAAGCAAAGCTCCGAAGAAACAAAACAAAATGAAAAAGCTTATAGGAAAACATTTATCGAAGCACAGGATAATCTTAGATTCACTTTTTTTTTCACCACACACACTTGAATGTGCAGGAATGTGCATATCAGCAAAGTCCTCAGCAGACAGGTCTTTCAAGGTTTCACTTTAAATGACGGAGAGGTGCCAGGAAGCATCAGACACTTTCACAGCTTTAGGTGTCATTAACCAGCATTGTCTAAAACGTGTAGGGTTCAGAAGAGGCTCTTCCAGAGGGAAAACAGGTCATCTCATTTTTCAGGGGGCTGCACTAGAGGTTACTGAGGAACTGAGGTGAGACCTCATGGCCATCTGCCGCTTCCTCACAAGAGGGAGCGGAGGAGCAGGCACTGATGCTGATCTCTTCTCTCTGGTGACCAGTGATAGGAAAGGCATGGAGTTGTGTTAGGGGAGGTTTAGGTTAGGTATTATGAAAAGATTTTTAACCCAGAGGGTGGTTAGGCACTGGAACACACTCCCCAGTGAGGCTGTCACAGCACCAAGCCACACAGAGTTCAGGAAGCATTTGGACAACACTCTCAGGCATAAGGTGTAATCCTTTGGGTTTTTCAGGGCCAGGAGTTAGACTCAATGATCCTTGGCGTTCCCTTACAACTGAGAATATTCTATGATTCTATGAATCTCTGCTCTACAAACCTTCTGCCTTCAGCGGAATCTGCATAAAGCCTGTGAGATGCAGTTTAAACTGTGCAAGGACAGTTAGAACAGATTCAGCACAAGTGTTGGAAACAGCATTATGGGTGTGCCCTGCTGTCACCCCTTAAGTACAGTTATAGCACAACAGATATGGAAATCTGTCTTTAGTATTAGATTGAAGAGATGTAGAGATACCAAGCTGGCTATGGTGATGTGCTACTATAATTTCTGAGTCTGACATTTAAAAGACATGAAAAATGATGTTAATTGGTAAGAAAAAGATGGTAAGTGCATGCAAAAATACAGTAATTATTTATAACCCTAGAGAAGGTCCAATAAAAGAAAGCAAAAAACCTATATATTTCACTCAAAAGCATGCATTAAGAATTCAGGCAGCACTTTATTTGCAGTATTCTTTATTTCTGTTTAAGAGCCCTTCTATCCAACACAAGTTTAAACCAGTTTTTTATGTACCATTTGTCATAATATTGCAGTTTAATCAGCATCATAAAGTGCTTTACTGTGTTTCTGGTGTCAGAGACTATTCTTGACACCTAGCTGGACCTTTTCTAAGGTTTTCATGAAGTACCTGAATGGAAAATTCCTATTTTATCTCCTTTTTTATTTTAATCAAGACATTTCAATGGGGAATTTCTCTCCAGCTCTAATAACTGCTCATTTATAACTGAGCAAGCATATGGTGGGATGGAAAAGCTGTAGACTGTTCAGCTCTCCTGGTGGCAGTAATGCTGGCTTCCCTGCTTCCCTCTCTCACCACACCAGTGATTCTCTAATCCTGGACACTGACCTTGAAAGCCAAACTGTTTTGTGTAATGTGCCCATTGCTGCAGATACAGGACCTGGTAACTGGCCCCATGAGTTGTTGGCCTGCAGGCAAACTATGCTTTACCTTCAAAGGTACCTGGGTGAGTATATCTGCAAAGCAATTCTGCAAACAGTGAGAAGAGGAAATTAAATCCTTCTGGCAATCTTTGCTTCTGGCTGTGGCAGTGCACCTGAGGTGTTCCACTGTGTAGGGCATTGCCAGACTGCTGGTGAGGAGTAACAAAGCGGTTTGGCAAGAGCCTGCACAAGTGGTACCAAGGGGTGTGCTGAGGGCTCTTCCTGTAGGCAGTGAGAGGGGGGCTTGGCATTTGACAACAGAGGATGTCTGGGATAAAGCTGATGGTGGGTGGTCCTGAGCCTGATACAATTGCTGAGACCGGAGGTTGCTCAGAGGCTGGGGGAAACTTGGGCATGCCTGTCCTGAGTGGGGACTTTCAGCATTTTACTGTCTTTCCTACCCTTGCTTTATTAGCTTTCAATTGTGCAGGTGTTTGATGAAATGTTTTTCATAAAGACCCACTTAAACTCTTCTTCTGGACCTTTCCATAGCATACAAATTTGGGCCCAACAGAGCAGATGCAGATGTTGACTTCCTGAGGCTGAGGATTTCCCTTGGCCTCTCTGACCCTTTCTGACACTTGTTTTCCTAGGTAGAAATTAGTTTATCCAGCTTAGTACCTTGGACCCTTGACCTGCCTTACCCAGATGGAGGACATGTTTTCTCTCTTTAACCTCATGAGATATTTTTGGCTTTTCAGGTAACAAGGAGGTAAGTAAAGTGATGTAGGTGCATTGTCGCTGTATTTAAAAAGGACACCAAAGCATATGAAAGCCACCTACCCTGGAAAAATCCAACCTTACAGATTGTTAGAGAGCTTGCAAGTACAATCATTGCCTCCAGCCAACCTTTCCAAGAAGTGTTTGGGTATTATTTAGGAGGTAGTGTCAGACAGAGTAGTCTTTCCTTTGAGGGGCAAGGATACTCCTTTATGTGTGCAAGAGACTTATCACATTGAGTTAATGGATATCTCACAAGATTTACTAACCTTAATATAACCTCTAGTACATTACCTCTTCTTCAGCTTTTTCATTTGATTTTGACTCAGACAAAATTAATAGATAAATGTAGCATGTATAAAATACCGTTATCCATCTATAACTCTTGGATTTTCATTGAAGTTATTATTAAACTTACTTTTAATGTGTTTATGTGCTAATCACCACTATCCTAACAGATAACTACACTTGAAGATATCTATGTCAGGGTTCAAGGCTGTCCGTGTAATCAATGGAGAGAGACAAATGCCCCTTGGGGACAATCTTGAGGCTCTGAATTAGGAGCCTAATAATTAATAAAATGAGATACAATAATCTCTTTCTATAGAGGCATGCAAAATCCTCTAAAATGTAGAAATTTTTCCCCATTTTTTCAGCAGATGAAGGGCTCCTTTTTTTTCCAAATCATTTGTGATTTGAATAGCTCATGTTAAATATACCTGATAAATAAGGCTTTGATTTCTGCTCCAGATCTCATTTTGATTTCCTTTTGGCTCTACCCTGATTAATATTTTAACAGTTAAGATTTTGTATACTTTTAGTGGAATTAGTTATACACAAATCAAGGCAGTAAAGTTTCAGGTAAGGAAAGGAACCTGAAAAGAAACAATCAATAACATTTATTAAAACTTGTTATTATATACACAGTTAAATATTTAAAGGCAAACAAATACAAGAATTCCTCTCAGAAACTCTCTTTGTAGTATCAGGATCTTATAATCTACAGTGTGTACTCCTAAGCAACAAAGACATCTTTGTGCAGTTAAAGGTTAAACATTTTGATAGACCAAAAAATTCATGCCTGGACTAGATGTAATATACTTTTATTGTGCCTGAATTTTCTCATGAATGGGACTGTAACAGCTTATGTAATGGAAACAGAATATGAACAGGGCATTTATATTCAAAGAATACTATGAAATTTCGTATTTTCCCCTTTGGGTTTTCTTGAGTGGGGCTTTATAATTCTAGCCACATATGCAAACACAGATAAAATATCTGGCTTCTTTTTTGGCCAGGGGACAGAGATATGAGTCATGGAAAGCAAGATTTATTGGTCTACCAGAAACTTTTAGTTTAAATTTTCTCCTGTCAAATTCTTTCAAAGAAACTGAATCTGCATGTAATTGCACATAACCATGAAAAGTGCAGTTTACTCTTTGACTAATTTAATTCACTGCCTTTTTGCTGAGGTTCTGGCCTGTGGCTTTGCTCTAATAGACACAAATCTTGTGTTGACTTATCCAAGTCTCCTGTTTGATTTACTGTTTTAATGTACCAGTGATAAACAGCTCAATATACTCCTTGTAGGACTTGAATATACTGTCCAATTATTGTCATATTGCCTAGAGGTGTGACACACAGCCTTTTCTAAAACCTGTGCCTTGTTTGAGAACCGCATGAAAATAAGAGCTAAAAATGAGATGGGTGGCTGGTCTGTGAAATTGGCATCCAGCTCAGTGGAGCTTGAAGGGACAATAGCCCCAGTGTCACAGAGCAGCAGGAGAAACCCTGAAGATCCGGCTCCCTGCTGCCAAGGGGACAACTCCACAGACTGTTCCCTTGGAGCTTTGAGAGCTCTGACATCAAGAGGTCAGCCAGGACCGGCTGGTTTGTAACAGGGGAGCCCATCTGCAGGATCAGGAGTTAAACTCCACCTGGAGTGAGGTTCACCCGTTCCAAGGAAAAATCATGAAAACACAAGTAAGTTCTGGAGCTATAGGTCTCAAAATACCTGGGCTCTGACTTCAGGACAGATACAGTGATTATTTTGGCTAGGGACTGTCCCCATTTTCCAAGTACATCTGCTAAACAGAATGGACACTTTAGTGTTGTGATTTTATGGGCTATTTGCTCAATGAATGAGGCTTTGTTGACATTTAAAAGGCTGTAGCAATATGGTGTCTTCTATGGAGGTACTTAGCCTTCCAGGGAAGCATTCACTTAGACCCAGAAACTGGGTGAATATAGACAGTAATGTACGAGTATGAGAAGGCTGTTTAGGGAAAATTTGACTAACTTATTTAATTGATGAATAAGGCCTTAGATTTCAGAGGAGAAAAAAAAAAGGGCTTCTTCAGCAATCCAAAATAGTGCTAATGGATATCCTCAAGTATCTTCAAGGATTTAAGTACGTACAGGTCTTTCTCCTGCCACATGCCTCACAGAGTCCCTGGTGGGAGCACAGTGCTCCTAGGCACATTCGGAGCATAACACACTCACTCTCCTGTTGCTTGCAGTGGTGACATCTATGTGGCAGAACATTAAGTCAAAAATAAAAGGCCTGAATCCAAGAATTTCCTAATCTTGTAGAGGTTTCAATCCTATTTGTTCACACAGAAATATGCTATAATGCCCAGACTACAAATTATAAGCATCTAAGGGGTTATTGTACCCTTACACCCTGAACACATCATACCCTCAAAAGGAGAGAATGGTTAAACCACGCCTGGACCTCCTAAAGAGCTTAGAGCATTATGCTGGGTGTGAAGCAGCAGAGAGTTCTGCTCTCAAGATTAATTACAGGTTTTATCCCAAAACTGTATAAAATAAAATCTATAAAAGACACATAGGGTTTCTGGCCTCAGGACTGAGAAATGAGTAGCTGAAGCCTAGTGCTGGTGAGCTTGGGTTCCCTCCAGGCTACTTTTCCTCCTTCATGGTCTTTATAAAATTA
Organism: Corvus hawaiiensis; assembly: GCF_020740725.1. NCBI lineage: Eukaryota > Metazoa > Chordata > Aves > Passeriformes > Corvidae > Corvus > Corvus hawaiiensis. Next base: position 69,776,697 of record NC_063216.1, on the reverse strand, counting down.
GAAAAATAAAAAATGCTCTTGATTGAATGTCCTAATTGGATTAAATCATATTTCAAAAGGCCTCTTCTGTTGGCATAATAGTGACTTCATTTAGGCTTTTGATGAAGAGATTGAAATAAAAAAGAGATTAGAGTTCTGTCTGGTATAGTAATGTTATACGAAAACATTATGATTTGGGGAATCTCCAAATTTTGCTGGGTTTTGGCTTTTTGTTTTATATAAGGTACTGTGTTCTCTCTCATTTGGATTCTTAACCTCAGAAGGACTTTAAAAAAACCTGCTGTTCAAACATTCACACACATACCTGCTTGCATGAGTGCTCTCTACATTTTCACATTCTGGGAATGCACTTGTGAACAAATATTTGCTTGTACAACAGTTCTCAAAAGGTGAATAAAAGAACTTATGAACATTATCAAAGCAAATACATGTGGCGCCTGGTACATGAACATTTATGATTGCGTTTTTGCAGGACAGAGCCAATGCCAACAGGGTTCAAGTACAATGTACACAAGTGTACTTCTGCAGATTCAAAGATATGTTTTACTTCAGCAAGAATTAGAAGCTCATTGTTCTTGGAGAGTTCCCTGGATGATATTTTAGCCCTGATGAACTGAGGGACAACTCTCCTACTTTCTGTCATCAGAAGTAATTTCATATGTTCAGATATTTTTTCATACTTTCTTCCACCTTTTTCTCAGGACAGAGCATTCTCTTGTTTGCTTGGGTTGTTTGTTAAAAACCACCAAAGTCAAGGGAACAACTTGTGCCTACTCAGAGGGCTTTCAGCCAGCTGCTGACTGCCTATGACATATCTGAAATAGATTAACAGTAGGATTTATCGTGTAAGAACTAGGCTTTGTTTTATCTCTTTTAATAACGTTGAATGCTCCAGGAAATCTTCAAACTCAGATATTAAGTTTCCTCCAGACTAAAGGTAAGAGCTGAGATCTTGGAGACTGCACAGCTAGCCAGTACAGTTAGAAATACACTTAATGGACTGTGATAGCCTCTGTCCCTGGTAATGTTTGCAGCATTAGGAACAAATCTCCCACTATTGGTACTTCCCTTTGACAGCAGAGGGAGCATTTCATCCAATAACTCATTTCTTTTTCTACATTTACATGAAAATCCTGGCAATGGTTAATAAATAATTGCATTACCAAACCAAATATCTCTAAGCAGGCAGGTAGCCTGTGGTCGGTTAACTGTAAACCAAGGTAGAGCAGCTGAAAAATCACACAATGTAGGAAATTCAGATGGTGTTAATGGAAGAGACCAGAAGCTGTTTCTCCTTGTTTTCTTGAGAGATAATTTCCTGAAGAGTAAGAATCTAAATGAGGGAAAGAGAATATTTTTTCACTACTGATAAAAAAGACCATGAGGGGGTAAAGCAATTGGAAAATTTTAAAAACTCCTGACGACTAAAGACCAAACAAACAAAAAAACCTTAGTAAGGAGAGTCCCCAAACAAAAAAAAACTGAGTAAGGAGAGTCCCCAAACCTCAAATTTGCTGTCAAGTTTTATTAAGGTCTGGCTGCTCAGAGCTCCCCATGATTTTCTTTCAGACATGTCTGTGCTGAAAGACACCAACTATTTTGTTACTAAATCCAGGCCTTCAGCTGCTGGGGAGGTAAGGGAGAGAAGGTAAAACCATCAAATTTAAAGCACCTGGAACAGGAAGGGCATCACTGATTTAACTGCAACCTGTGTAAGGGAAACAGATAAAAAGGACATTGACAGAACACAAATTTTAGTAGCTCTGGTCAGATGATGAACAAGAAGTAGCAATTTCCTATTGTAGTAGTTATTTAAGGAGATGTTTCTCTCTTTTTTCAAAAATGTCCTGACTCTGTCTCCAGCCATTTCTGGTTAGAAAAATCATTACTGAGTACATTAACAAATGCACCCTGTACACTGCAGCCACAGCACTGACAATACTAGTTTTCTGTGAGCTTTACTCACTGGAGAATTTATTGATCATATTGTTTGTTTCCTTGAATAGTCTTTTTATTTTTCCTTGGCCTTTACTCAAGCAGACTATGATACTTCAAAGAGATTCTATTAAATGAAGACCACTTGCCTCCAGGTGATACTAATAACTTTGATTCAACTACACTATGAACTGATTTAAACCAGGCTGCATTCATATGTCAGGTTAAACCATGAGATTCAAAAGATAAACAACTGCTTCTCTAAATCGGTGGAAATTTTGCCTGTTCAAGGAGGTGGTCACAAATGTTAAAATAGTTTTATTTGCTCATTAAGTTAGGATTCAGCCCTGAGTCAAGGTCTGCCAATACTTTTAACAAAACTTGTAATACAACCTGTCTTCAAGGGATACCGAATATTTCTGACTACATAGAGAGCTGTTGGAGTTAGGTAAGATAGTCGATAAAATATATTTTTAAGGTTTTAAAAACTCTGCATTTGACCAGAAGAAAGCTGGAAACAATGTTTAAGCAGAAGCTCGCTCTCTAAAAATGAAATATTATAGTTAAAAATTTCATTTAGGGATCAGGGACTCTTAGCCGTGACTTTCTCTTTTAAGAAGGCTGCTTGATCAGTAACATCAAGGGTGAGGTTGTAGATGGACCTGATACATCACTGATCACAGAATCTCAGAATGGCTGAGATTGGAAGAGGTCACTGGTGTTCATCTGGCCCAACCTTCCTGATTAAGCAAGGTTACCCTAGAGCGCATGGAAAAGGATTTTATCCAAACAGTTTTTTAATATCTCCAGTGAAGGAGACTCAACAATCTCTCGGGGCAAGAGATAACTCCAAATCTCTTAATTTTTATATTCCTTCCTCTCTTTATTGTATCAGGGTTTTTTCTGTTACTTTTTCACCCTACTCCAAATTTTATTTGAATATTTTCACCTCTTTTTTCTCTTTGAACCAACATTTCCTAACCATTGGCCAGGAACATATTTGAAATGAACATACCCCTGTAAATATTGTAGGGTGACTCAGCCAGCCTCACAAGTATGTTGCAAAGCTGGAAACATTGTGTAATTTCTGAAGGGATGACTTTTTTATCTACAATGAATAAAGCAGTTTTCTAGATTCACCAGCCTAAATACTCATGATTTCTTATTAAGCCAGTTTTCTAAGTGGAAATAACTGTGTACCTAGCAGCCACTTGTGCTAGCTGAACAAGATGAATATTAAAAATTGCTCCACACAAAAAAATAAACAAACAAAGAAGCAACAACAGCCAAGAAGAAGAAAAACTGTTTGGGTATTTGTTGCTTGGATTTTGCAGGCACTTCTTAGGACCTCTCTGGCTGGCCTTTAATTCCATATTTGTCCATCTCTACTCGAGTACTGTTTTATTTTGAGTAGGCAATATGCAGACCTTGAAATTTGTGACAGGAACATGCTGGGCTATTTTTATTAAAGAAACTCCAGAATTCATGGCATGTTATGATAAATTCTTATCCTTGCACATTTTTAGAGCTGAATTTAAAAGAAACAGGAGAATGAAGCCAGCAGCTAAGATACCTGTCTAAAAAGGAGACTACAACTTTCAGCAAGTGGTAGGAACAGATCCAAGTTCTGTCTTAGCTTAGACCTATTTGAGTTGATGGGTTTGCACTTGTATAAATGACAGAAGAACTTGGCTTTTAAACTTCAAAAGCTTCACAATAGAAAACAGGGGAAAAAACAGAAGAAATGAAAAAGCAAACAATGCCATGTGGAATGAATCTGAGACATCCCATCCCAGTAAGAACACTCAGCAGTCCATTATATTTATTCAGATCAAATGCAGACTGTGAGATATATAGATTATGTTAGGATAGGGTGGGAAAGCAAAAATGTTCAAATAAAAGCATTATTTTGGCACTGCTGCTGAGATTAATGTGAGTTTATAAAAAGAGTGTATCTAAGACTGGAACTGTCACTCCTGATAACTAAGCAGGTTCACAGGGATGAACTTATGACAACCCTAATATTGAGGGAAAGAAAATAAAAAATCAGGACCTATAATTTTATATGAAGTAATTATTGGCAATAAAAAGGTTTAATTTAAATGGAACAATGAGGTTTGAAATTGAACAGGAATCCATTAAAATAAACAAATTATTGTAATAATAACTGAATAATCAAACAACAAAAATAGCAAGAAACAAATTTGTCCTTCAGTGGAAAAAAGTACTTTATGCATACTAGGTACTGAAGACCTTGATCACCTATGCAACCTGGGCAAGCCTACGTGGTCCACACTCATGCACATTTCACCTTTTAACTATGAGAGCTATGGCTATCTAAACCTTCTTGGACGTAAGTGAATTTGTAGGTCAATCTTGCAGAAAATCTTTTACCTGCTCAGTATGGTGCTGCTGTTGTGACCACAGGGTCACTCCCTCTTTTTCTGATTGCTGAAGAACAGCTTCTACTTCTGAAAACCTCCTCAGAGGCACAGGAGCTTTACCATTTCTTTTCCATTGCTTAAATTGTACAAATCAGGTACTGGTATGAAGAGTTCAGAGTGGAAGGAGGGTGTCCAGAATTGTACTAAAGAAAGACTCAGCTCCACTGCAGGGTACAGGAGACCTATGACCATCAGCTGTACACTCCAAATGAAGTCTTTCAATGTTCAACTAGTTTTCAGCTGGTTCCTATAGTGGGTTTTTGTGTTAACAGAGAAAAAGATCCCCTTGCAGAGAGCTACTCACCGTAGCTGTAGCAGCATTGTTACGTGTCAGATGATTCACCTTTTGAGGTTCACATTTCCTGTGTGTCAGTTACATAGTCAGCCTGGGGAGGTTGGCTTGGACACAGATACCTCAGGCAGTTTGAGTGGGAGGAAAGCACAGTTTAGACCTGAGTTACTAAGAGATATCACTCTGAAACATTCTTAAACTTACTATTTTGCTCTTCTTTTTCAAGTACACAGCTTAACTTATTTAGCTGTCCTGAGTTATTTAGTAGCCTATGCACAGTGACTGTATTTGCCCACTTGCTATTAATTCCTATGGATGAAACTAATCTAGATGAAGTGTCTAATAAACACAGACCAAAAGGGAGGTGAAATTACATCATGAAGTTTATAGCAATTCCTGAAGAGAGAAGAGCCTCCAAAGAGACTATATAGATAATCCTCTTTATGACTCACAAGAAAGTTGCTTAATCTGAGGAAATATGTAGCACATGTAGAACCTATTTCTAATAGGATCATCCTCTAAATATTTCAAAAGTCACTCCAGCTAACTGAACTTTAAAATGATTTAATGCCTCTCTGCCAAACTGGAGAGTTAGAACAAAGTTCTGTTTGCTTGAAAGAAAAAAGAAAAAGAAATGTTATTTAAAAAATGTTATCATCCTGAATCTTAGCTCTATGAGCAGAATACCATTTTGCCAGTCCATCAAAATTAGGACTTTGTGTTGGTAACTTGAAATGTGACTATTTTTCTGCAAACTGTGATTCATAATTGAAAAATTGTTACATAACCTGGCTTTGCTTTCAAAAGTTTGTAAAGAAGAGGGGGATATAACTATTCAGTACAAAAATATTGCAAAAGAGCTGGATAGAGATTTTTTAATGTCTGAGGGCATGCAAGCAATTTTAAAAGGTGGATATGTTTTTCTTCTTTCTGTTTAAATTAGGTTAAATACTGGTGGTTCCAGATAGACCATTGTTATCTTTGTACCTTAATTTTATAAGACCAATTCCTGTTTTGGAAAACAACCTCTGCATTTTGATGGAGTTTTGGAATTCTATCAAAAATTCTCAGCCCATCGTAACATGAATTCCATTGGAATCAGTACCATCCCTTTCTTCTTGAGGGGCACTAGCTCCAAAGCAAGAGTTACTGGGAATTTTTGAATAATTTTAAGGTCATGCAGAAGCGTCTTTTTCAATATTTTGATTCTGAAATACTTTATGTTTCTATTAAACATTCTTCCAGATGGTAGTAAAAGTCTTTTCCTTGATGCCTCAAACTCAAAAAAACCTGTATGTTCTGTTACTTTAGTGAATGTATCTGTTCTAGAAATTAGGCAGCCACTACACTTGACAAAACACTGAAGAGGGTAGCAGCTACTTGGAAAATCTTGGGTACAATTAAGTTGTGACATAATTAATGTTTAATAAACTAATGTAAGTTGCATTACTTTAGTTTTCCTACATTTTTTACTTCAGAATTTGGGTAAAAAATTAGAGATAATCCACAGGGAACTTTCTTATTTAGTGGCTATCTGGCATAGTAAACTGAAATATGAGGGAAGGTTTAGTTAAATTTAAATTTGCAATAAATCATTTAAACATATGTTCTCTATTGAAAAGGTGAAATAAAGACAATCAGTGAAATTAAATATCCTTCCTGCAATAATCCCAGAGTTAATTAGTCTTTAGAAGATCCGTGATTGAACACACCATCTGTCTCGGTTTTGGAGACAAAACTTCAGAAGGAAACACACCGGAGTGTCTCCTCCAAAGGGAAAAGGGCTTCCCCTTTTCCCCCATCAATAAGACAAGAGGGTCTTGAGTGGACAAGTGAAAGTGGAAAAAAACTAAACTGTTTATTAACACCAAACAGAACAGGGTAGAACAGGGAAAGAAAACCTCAAAATACAACAAATTCCTGGAGAGGGAACAGACACATGGGCTTGGACCAGCCGGGGCCACCCCCGCAGGCTCCCCGGACCAGCGAGGAGGGAAGGGAGGCAGTGCGGCAAGGGGAAGGAAAGGGAAAAAAGAACAAGAAAAAAAACCAATAGAACCTTTTCCCAGCTAGCTGGAACACAAAGGAAACCAAAAAGCAGCACAGCGCTCCTGACACACTCCCTCCCGGGCCCGGCAGAGCCCCTGGAGCCCTTGGGCCGAACCGTTCAAGGCCCCCTCAGATCCTGGCTCCAGCCCCAGGCCCATCCTAAGGCACAGCGTCCTCGGGCATTCAGCGGATGGTTAAGGAATAAAGCAGCTTCATAGCATCACCCCAGGATCATCCATCACCTTAGATTGAGCCTGAAGAAGAATGTTTGCAAAATATCGATTCTTCTCCAATAATAGATATAGTGCTGCTCCACAATGCTACAAGATGCCTTTTCTGTGAGTCCCATTTTTTTGTATTGTTTGTTAGAGAAGGCATTTCTTCTGCATACCTTCATTTTTGCAGACATACCCAAAGGTTTTAGGTTTTTTTTTTTAATTCTTGTATGCATGCAATGGCTTAATTGATGTTAGCATCACACATCTATCATTAACTGTTAACTTTCTGTCTTACTGGGTTTTACTCAAATTTACATGTTATTAAAGATTTTATGTGACACATCTTTTATGCTTTTCTCTTTTAAAATGAAATCTAGCAAAGCTTTTCTGAAAGTATGGGAGAGAAAACATGCTAAAAATATCTTTTTCTCTTGCAAGCATTAAATTTTACTGCAAGCAGTTACTTCTACATTGACACATATATTAACACCTACTGAGGATGTGGTTGAGGAACAATAAAATTTCCCTTATAAATAAGTTCAAATTGTTTCTAAGAATAAAGTAATTCTGTAGATTGCAAAATTAATTGGATTATTAAATGTAGTGTCTCATCCTGAAATATACCTATTATTTATGGCTACAGCTTCATCAGGATTAAGAACAAATGAAATATATCATGTTGTCATCCTGGAAAGTACAAAATGCCCCTCCTGGCTTAAAGGATAAATGACGTAATGCTTGTTATTGTAAGCCCCATGCTAATCACTACAGATGAAATGTCATCTTCAAGCATTTTGAAATCATTATTATGTTCATGATTATTTTTACATTTGGACAGGTTAAAACAGTATGAAGAAGCTCCTGCTGATTTTAATAATTCCAGACTGATTCAAACACATTAGTATTCATGGTCTTCCTGTATCTTTACTTTTCCTTATTCTTTTAGCATTAAAGGGGTAAAAAACTCCAGTATATCTGGAAAAAAAAAATTAATAGCAGACATAGAAGAAATGGTTTGATTGCTCTACAAATCAAAACATGTTTTGAACTCAAGTCTGAAAAGAAAAATACTTGTATTTTCTGTAAAAATCTAGAAAAAGAGACACAAAGATTATTTAAAGTATTTTTGCCTCTGACATATGATAGTCTTGTCCTCCTTGGGAGTTTGGATAACTTACTTAATTCAGTTCAAGGAGAATGACAAGCAGGAAAATTGCATTCATTAATGAGTTTACATGGAAACTCAATTTTAAAACTAAATTAAGGTAGCTGAATTCATATTGTAGCAGTATTTTGCACACCTGAGTGTTAGCAAGCACCTTATGTATCAGATGAGGCTGCTCAAGTCCTCACAAGCAGCACATCCTTCAAGGCAGACAGATGAGTGAGTATGCAGGAATTCAGGCAGCAACTACGTTTGACCCACGCAAACACGTCTATTGAGGATGACCACACTAAGTGGGAAAGGTGGCAGTAAAACAAAAATAACCCAGTTCCTCCTCTAGGATTGTGTATATGTGTCTTCTTAGTAAGTGCTTAAAATCATTCAGTGCTAATGTACTATTAGACTTACATTTTGTAAGGATATTGGCACAAAATCAATGTAGGGAATAAGATTTCCTCCTCTTTTTGCTTCCTTTTTTAATAGAGAAGGAAGTGACAATTTTAAAAATTTATTCACAAGGGTTATGTCAACATATGGCATACATGTGCATTTTCTGGGTTTATATCCTAAATATTATTGGGAGAGTAAAAGGTTAAGAAAAGGTTGATTTTAAATGTGGGCATATTCATGGCAGACACTTTTATCCTGAAGTGATTGAAGTCATGCTGACCTCAGAAGTCAGGTGTGGCTTTTACTTTCCTAGGTGACTACTCTTTGGTGGCTGGAAGCTGCAGACTGAAGACACCAAAGAATGAGCTGCAAATTACAAATGCTGCTCAAATTCAAGTTATATCTGGAGTCAGCATAATTCCTTTTTCTATTCACTTATTTGGCATGATATCTGGAACACTCTCTTTTATAGCCAAAAATGTCACAGAATGGTTTAGCAAACTACTTAAAACCTGTCAAAAGTGTGTATTTTAAAAATTATAAATTAGTCATGAAGTACCACATGTTTTTTGTCTCAATGTTAAATAAAAAAGTCACCTGGGAGCAGCATTTCTTCCAGGAACTAATATAATGAACTCACCTCTAGCTGAAATGCAAAACTATAATATTAATTTTTAGGCATTTAGGCACTTAAGATCAAATCCCTAAAAGACTGTGTGAATAGCACATGAATCATTGATCAAATTGAAAAAAACCCTTTTCCTTTAAAGGGGGCTAAGAGCTAAGGTAGATATAATGTCTTTTCTGTAGTATTTGTGGCCTTGCGAATAAAAAAGATATTTGTAGCCTGAATGAGCTCAAGGCAATAGTCTTGGTTTTATAAATTACATCAATGAACTTTTGGGAGTACAAACCAGGAGCTCAGGTAGCTTGGAACAAAGTTCTTTTGTTGTGTGCATGGCTGGGGAAGAAGGAAGGTGTGCCAACAAAAGCTTCTATTTTGTTCTGTGATCTCAGTCAGACCAAAGCAGGTCGCATTCAGATTTGGTGCGGCCGTCAGATTTTGGCATTTCAAAATCAAAATAAACTTCCTAATAATCCAGTGCTGGCACCAGAATAGTATAATCAGGGATCTGCTACAAGTCAAAATGACACAGTGCCTCACAAAGAAGTTAAATGTTGTGCCTTCTTAAATGATACTAAATGTAAATAGATGTTTTCTACATTAATAGCCTTTAATAGTAGATAATTTTGAAACAAGTGGCACGATTAGTTTTGACTACATATTAAACAGGGCAGTAATATAACATATAACCTGTAAGAGTGCCTGGTCTTTCTCCAGTCAAATGTGGTGCCCTGCTATAGCAGGGAACAGCAACCCTTCTGTTTCTGTGTGCTTTTCTACCCCCATGTTTTAACCAAGAAATCTGCCCAGAAATCAAAAGTCCGTTTAGTGATTATATCACTTTTTCTCATTATATCCTATTTATGTGTAGTATTGTTGGCTTTATCCTAACACTTCTACTAGCTTCATTTCTTCTTCCTTTCTTTTTATATTAATGAGTAGAAATTATATTCTTTATTCTCCATAATAAGTTGGATGTTCCATATTTGGGATGCTGCAGGTGATGATGTGATGCTGAATGGTGCTGAAGCCCTCTTTACTAAAAACCCAAACTATGCTAAACCATGACATTCTCTTTTTTGTGTTTAAGAATCTCAACTCCTTAAGTCTCCTCATATGTCACAGCTGTTCTTTATTTCCTGATAACCCAGTAGCCATTCTTGGCATCTCTTCTGGTTTAAATTAATTTTCTTGAACAGAGGTCTCTCCACAGAGATTTTTGGATCATCATAGTTATTCAGATTTTGGGTGGTGATTCCAGTCTTCCTCTGTAATTATGTTGATTTCCAGTACCTACTGGGTTGCTATACTGTGCTCCTAATCAGGTTTGAATTTTCCTATTAGAACTTTAATTCAGTTTTTTTCTAAATACCATAAACTGAGACATTCCCTTAAAAGCCTTTTTCCAGCCAGATACTATCTTCCTCAATCACTGTCTTTCTAGAGCCATCCCTTTGTTCAACACTCAGTTCCTCTGCTAATCCCTATCTCCTCCAGTTTCAGATGGAATTTCCTTTGTGCCATTGCATCAAATCCCTTACCAAAGCAGAGAGAAACAAAAGCTGCAACATTTCTTCTGGCTTGGAAAAGAATTTCCTTATCAAGGAAGTTACCTTTTCGAAGATCTCTGGGAAGATTTGCCTTTGGGAGACACATGTTGAAGTTTACCTAATTTATTATTATTTTATGTCTTTAATTACTCCCCTCATCCCCAGTTTGTTCTAATACATGCATGCAATTGAGAAATTTATCTAAACTGGTCTTTTTTGCTCTTGCATGACTCCCACTAGACATCAGAATTTCTATATGACTGTTTCATTAAACAGTCCGTGGTACTGGACCTCTGAAACATGCCAGTTTTTTATGACACTGGAATGAGTTTATGCTGGCTTCCCATTTTGAGAACATTTTACCTGTTTAGATACTGTTGCTACTCAAGAGTTGTTTCCATTTTCACATTATTTTCATTTGCCTTTGATTCTCTACACAAATACAATTATTCTCCCAGAAACCTGACACTAAGTACTCATTTATCTTTGTGCCTGTAATTGGGTTATGCTAATGTTCAAAGTCAGCAGGCTGCACAGTTCTTCACACTTTCTTCTTCTCCAGTCTGTGTATAGCAGAAAAATAGAAGTAGTTTTAAATTACTGTAGCAATATGGAAATTCAGTGAAGTACAGGCTAATCTCTGATTAGTGCTGGCTATGAATGATGAGACATTTTTTATTACTTCTCATCTTTTCTTCTTTTTTAATTCCAGCAATTACTATTCTTATTTGCCACACATGACTGTTCAGCTTTAACTTCAGACACCCTTTCTCCTAACTCTTCCTGAGTTCTGACAGATTTATTCCTGTCTGAAAGATTTTATCAATTACTATAAACTCCTTTTTTCAGAGACTCTGTCTCTACTATTTCCATCTCCTCTTCCCCAGTTATCAGTTATCCTGACTTGTCTCCCTCCCTGTGTTCTGAATCAGTCTTAGGAAGAGTGATTTCTGATCCTCTATAGATACATTTCACATTGTTCTTATATTCAGCTCTACATAATTTACCAAGCATTTTCTCAATCTCATCTCTTTTTTTTTTTTTTTTTTTTGGTCATGTTCTTTCTGTTTTCGCTGCCCTATCTTTTTTCTCCTTAAAGTTTGGTTTATTTTTAGCAGTTCTTAATTTTGTCCCCACATTTTTCTCTATAAATACATACCTTTTCTTTCAGATCATGCCCTAACATTAGCTGAAAGATCTAACTATTTTTTTGGCTATAATAATACTAGTGAAACTATGTTAACATGAACTTCAATACAGACTAATTGCCTTAGAGCATGCCTTAAATCACTGGTGTGTTTAAGATTCCTGAACTAGAATCCGTGCTTTTATAACTGATTTCAACAACAATCTAAACAAGCTACAGTAGAACCTCTATGGATAAGTTTATCTCAACTACCTTTGGACCAAAAATAAGTTTCTGTTTTCTCAAGTGCTCATAAATATCACTTCCCAAATTACAATATTAAGTCAAATGGTGTGAGATTTAAATTAAAAAAAATATTATTCACGATTGAAAAATTCATCTACAGGCCTTTTCAAAGCAATCTAGTTCTCAAACCTAGAATAGGTACAGAAATTAGGAATATCACTGGAGATACAAAATCTTGTATCTCCACTCTGCATGACATATGTGAGAGACTTGAACATGAGGCACCCACAGACCAGGTGAATAAGCTGTTCACCAGGTAACAGATGAGGAAATACTAAATTTTATTCCCTCATTGAACAATGAAGAGAAAACAAACTTTTGAATAGTGTTGAATCAGCACATCCAATTGAGTCCTGGACCTAATTTTCCATGGTCGAGATGAATGTCCTTATCACATGTCTATAGACATAGAGAAGATAGTCTTCTCTCTCTCTGTGTCTCTGGGAATATGAAATTATTTACTAAAAACGGGACAACACAACCAACACAAACTACAGTAAACTCCTCCAATAATAGTCCCAAATCATACTCTTATGGTGATTCAAGACCTTGGTCTGAAATATGCCAGATAATTTTCCTTATAAGTCCTTACTCACGTAACCCCTGTCAATCCCTTCTCCTCAACATCCCTCTCCTTTCCTCCCTCCTTTCTTATCTTAGTGTGGTACTTGCTTTGATAGACATTAGTTCTTGGCTGATGGAAAAACTTTCATGAGAAAAATAAAATATTGTCTTCATTATGGTTCCTTGGGAAGGCTCAGTTTTAAATAACTGGTATTTTCTGTCAAAATTGTTTTAGTGGAAAATCTCCAGTTGAAACTATAGTTGTGGGGAACTATAGTCGAGGAAATGTACTTACATGATTTAGGACCAGCCAACTTGGGCTATTGGGTATTGGCTGACTTCACACAATTCTCTGAAAAAAATTTCATAATAATTTGTAATTAATCAAGTCAATTATTTAAGTGAAAATATATATATATATTTTTTTTTTTATCAAAATAAGGCTATATCGTAAAGCAGTCAGATTAGGAAAGATTGCAACTAAAATTGTTCTTGTTATTTCATTCTGGTGTCCTTTATGTATTCATTACAATGTAGCCTTTAATTATATAATCGTATGTTATTTATTCCATGCAGAGAATGGGGAGAGCTCACTTGTGAGCAGCTAATCAAGGTTGTGTATACAGTGTGCAGTGTTCACTGTGTAGCCTAGGTTATGTTTGCTGCCCAAAATGTAGGAGTTGCAATAGATTATTAAAGTCAGCATGTGTTTTCTCATGGCATTCCTCACTATGACATCCAAGTACTTTGCATTTTTTACTAATTGTCACATCTTTGATGGGATTGGTGGCTGTGAGAAATGGGAGGTCATAAAGCTTGAAGCTGATGCACATAGTAAATCAAATGGATCTTTTAATTTGAGGCATCTATTAGCTTGTTTTTTGAAGTATATACCATGACACAGCACTATCACTGTTCAAAACACACTTAAGTGCACCTGCAAATTTCATACCAGAAAATAGGGATGAACACAGAAATAAATATAAAAAAATATGGCTATTGACATCCAGGACAAATTTCACTGAAGCAGAATTCTAATATTGATGTCTTCAAGGGAAATGCAAACAAGAGGTTCTCAAGGCAAAGTTCAACAACACTTAATTTTCCCACACTTAAACTTTGTCATTCAATACTCATCTTCCATATCTGTGGGAATGCTAAGATGCAATATCCATACAAAGCTCTGGCTGATTTTGTGCTGTGACTAAGGCAAGGCAGATTTGGAAGGTGTGAATAGGAGATTACATGTATGACTTTATCATATTGAGATTGCACAGGAAATACAAATACTGGAATTACCTAATTTGGTATTTCCTTATTTTTGAGCCCTAAATCTAGTCAGTGGGACAGGACATGAGTTATTCATATTGCTAATGAACTAGCTAGAAGATGGAAAACAAGTGGTCAAATTTCACAATAATGGGAGATAACCAGTGAAATCCCTCAAAGGTCTGTGGAAAAAGCTGATGTTAACATAAGTGATTTAGAATGGAGGACAAATAGCAAGCTGACAAAATTTGTGTATATTTAGGCATTTAAAGCAAAAGCTGATTATAAAGTTTTGTAGTAAATACTTGCAAACTTGGGTATCTGGGGGAGAATGTGAGTAAAAGTGCATAAAAAATCATAAAAAACGTCCCAACTTTATTTGTATCAAGAGTAGGTCTGACCTACTTGTTATGATGTTGAAATGAGATAATGAATTAGATAGGAGAGATCCTGTCATACACAGGTGGAAATCAAACCAAAAAAAATTATTTATACCTCTGTAAACACCCCCGATGCATCAACTTTCTGTGTGAAAAACGAAGATGTAGTGAAACTGGGAAAAGTGCAAGAAGTGGAGAACAGTTTCTGGATTAGGATGATGGTGCAGACACCTATCAAAAGTCTGCTCAAAAACAAAATCAAAGTAGAATATGTAAAATACCCTTTGTCCTTACAAGGAGATGGCTGAAGGAAGTACGAAGGAAGTACGGTAGAAAAATGCGAAACTATGGATGGAAGAAATGCTGAACTGACCTCCATTCAGTGTCTCTTCAAGGACCAAAGATTCTCAGATGAAACTGGGCTGGGCAGGGGATTCTTAGGTTCAAAATTAAGTAGAGAAATATTTATCCATATAACATAAATGTACATGCTGTTATTTGCTGGAGAAGTCTGAACGTCAAAAGCTTATACAGCTTCAATTTGCTTAAGTTCATGGGACAGAAATCCCTTGAAAGCTACATCAGAGTTCAGAGCCATCACTTCTCGCACAGCAGGTCCCCAATGTTTATTAAAGAGCACTGGAGAGTGTCATACACACTTCCTCTGTTATACTCTCCTATGCCTATGACCTACTTTGAGTGACAGCATACTGGGCGAGAGAAAGAGTGCAAATGTTGTATTTCTTTTGTTCCTGGTATGCTTTTCTGTGTGAGTTTAGGTATATATAGAATAGAGAACAAAAAGACACATAAATGTTTTCATATATAAAAAAAGTTTAAGGTTAGGTTTTTGGTTTTGGTTTTTTTAAGTCGTTAGGTAATTGACTTCAAATAAAATCAGTTTATTATTCTAAGTATATTGTGTAGCTGAAGCTTGCATCATTGTTCATATTAATAGTTTCTAGGCCATACTAATTGCTCTCTTCCACCAGTCAAATAATGCATTCTGTGTAGAGATATACATACTGCTACAAGTACCTATTTTACATGGGATCTCTTCACTTTCAGCTGCTTTTAGGCTTTGACATAATTTGGACCTCTCAGCAGTCTTTTTGCTCCTAAACTTGTGCAATTGCTGCCCCTTCATCTACTTGACCTATATTCTCATATACTGTAGGAAGGAATTCACAAATTTTAAAATAGCAAAGAAGCTGAAAATAGCTCCACCAACATGAATCCTAAGATGAGCATCTGTGCCTTATTTTGTCACCTATAGAAGATGTAAGAGTTGGACTGGATATTTTAGCATATTTTTCAGCAAACAAATTCAGTGATCCATTATGATTATCCCAGGAGGTACCCAAACAAATGAAAATTAAGTGTCCTTGAATCCTTTTCTTTGTAAAAAACCCAAAGAGCCAAAACGCCTTTGGGACAAGAAAATCCATAGATTGGGTCTTAGATGAATGAAAATTAATGGATATACTGTGCAGTAAGATTATCTCCAGTTCTAGCAGCTGACAAACTCTATTTAAAGTTCTATTTAAAGCAACAACTTCCAGTGCTATAATAGAAATCTAATTTAATGAGACTCCAAGTCTGTTTTCCTGTTTTCAGAGTCCGATGGGGAGATGATTATATAGATGACTATTCTCCAGATGCTTTTAGAGAAGGCAAGAAGTAACTGGGCTAGAAGTAACTGAATCATGGACTCTAATTTTGTACATTCACATCAGCAGGATCATACCCAAGTGGAAGCTGTGATTTCCTGTCTTTAAGAGGTCCCCTTAAATATAGCTCTGAACGGCTACAGTGAGATAGTTATTGCATAGTTTTTTGGAAAAGAATTATTATTTTACATAAAGTGATGACCTCAACATGTAGAGACATTTAAATACATACAGATTTTCAGTGATCTAAAATCTTCCATGAAGTTAAGAGATGAAATCCTATTTAAGGAAACAACTTTCTTTCTTAATCTGTCTTCAAGGTTGAAATTGAACAGAGTTTATGTCTCTGCAAAGCCACAAACTACAAAGGTTAATGACAGCATAATTAAAAAGTAAAAAGGTCTTACAGTCACTGGGAATTTTAGTTTTGATTTATATGAGTATGGTGACTTGCAAATCTTTTCCTTCATAATTTCTTAAACTCCCCCTCCCCTAAAAATTGTACATGTTTTGCTTGTATGCTTCAATATTATTTTAATTTTCATTTCACTTACTTTTGTTTTATTAAAAAAATATAAAAGGAACCATAGAAAGTCATTTTATGATGTCAAAATGTTAAGATAATAAGGGTCTTTGATGACTTAATTCTGCAATTTTTAGGCACATAAATATACAGTATTTGAAAATGTACACTGCAATACAGTTGCTCGTTGTTCTAGGCCAGGACTCCTGCACCAGTGACATAGTTTAAGTGTGCAGATTTAAAGGCAGATTAAGCTGTCATTTGTGGCGCCTATGCCAGAAGATAATTCCTGTGTGTTATAGTCAGTAAATACACTTCCGTCTGCTGTAATCTCGTTGGCCAGCAAGTACAGAATCCCCACTGTAGCAGAACTCTGGCTCTGCATTAAGTTGAGCTGTGCTGCAGGCCTGGGGCCATCACATGTGCTTTGTTTGGACTTGGCTTGCCTTTCTCCAGCTTGTTTGGCTTTAACAGCAACTGATTAATGACAAGGTGGCTGTTACTTAATTTTAGTTTATTTAGCATTTTATGGTTTTGTGGTGAAATGCCTGTGGTTATGATATAGAAAAGTGAACTACCATAGTGTAACTATCATGAACTTTAAAGGACAAAGCTGGGATGACAGCAGAGGCCTCGAAGATTAGGGCACAGTAGGATTCCAGTGGTAGCAGGGCTGTCAATAACTCGCCAGTAACCAGTTAATGAAAAAAATCAAAACTCAGGAGCTGGAAAGGGAAAAAAAAGAAAAAGGAACAAGTACCCAACCTGAAGGGATGAAAGAGCAGAATGTAAAGCATAAGAAAACATAAAAATGGCATCAAGAGGACTGCAAGAAACCGTGTGTAAAATAAAAGGAATTAACCCCCATCTTACAGCAAAGGTTTTAAGGAACACATGAATCCCCATAATTGTCTCTAGGCTGAACTGTTGACCTTAGGCTGCAGAGAACAGTGTAAAGGTGAAGCTAAAAATGGAGATAATAAAAGTTTGGTTGTAGAAGATTTACTTAAATAACAACTGTTGAAATATTGTATTGCTTAAAAGACTTGCTTTCTATTTAGATTGTATTACCATCAGCGTATCAGGACTAATAATAGCACACATTTGTTTCATTTTGGTTATACTGCTAAAACTTTCAATTCAGCCAGTAGTAAATTTTAGGCTTCATATAGAAGGTTCCCTTTAAGCCATAACAAGGTCTTGAGTGTAACACTGCTGAGATATAGGATATTAACAGTTGGTTTTATACTGCTAGTCCCTGGCTTCTGGAAAGCCAGCTGGGAACTCATGCAGCTGTTGCAATTCAGAATAGCTTTAATTTCCTGTGAACTCTTTATCGGACCAGACCAATACTGGTCATTGACAAATCCTGTAATCACCAAACCAGGAGTAATTTTGGAGCCACTTCATTGCCTCATATTGCAGACTAGGCTTCAGGCTAACCAGTCTTTTAAAACATGCAAGGTGATACACAGCATCTCTAAAGCAGGTTTTGATTAAAAGCGTCCTCTTTGCATTCTTCCCTTTTTCAAATTGCAAGCTCTAAATGAGAAAAAAGTAGTTGAAATGTTTATAACCACTCAAAATGAGACGAATGGAATGAAAACTTTGATGCCAAAATAAGTTGTACTGAACCAGCTACATCATGCAAGCCTTAAGTTTTTAGTGATCCCTGTTCACCAGCTCCTGTGAGACAAATGCAATTACTCCCACTTTACAGTCAAAGTGTGATACCCATATACTTATGTACAGCAGGAATCTGAGTTACAGAGTAAGGATACTTTCAAAGTAATTATGCCTGCTATTATTTTCACTACCTGAATAGTTTCCAGTTATCCTGTCTTGACTTCTGGCTTACAATACACAAAATATTTACAGTATGAGGCATAAAAAAAGGACTGATGTGTATAAAAAGGAAGACTAGGAAGACCATGTTGTATCCTAGGTAGTTCAGTTAAATTCTTCAAGTTAGGTTGGATGGCTTCATGATAAAAATGAGGGTGACAGTACTGGTCATAAGTTCTATTTTCACACAGTCATCATAAAATTTCCCTGGTTTAGACACTCAACATATCTTAGTCCTTCCTACCACTCCATCCAAATTTTGCTATGTATCAAACAATAGCCCCCTCACCTGCCATTTGGATACAGAACATATACACACACAATAACCCACTAGTTTGCATCACTAAAAGTTATTAGTCCTAAGGATTTTTTACCAAAGAAAAAGCACAGAAGATAAGCAGAAATGTAATTGTTAAGTAATAAATGTTTCTTGAAGAAAAAAAACCAAACAAAACTCCCCAAACACCAGCTCTTTCTCATTCTTCCTGGAGTATCGCAAATATTTTTGTTTGCAGTATAGAAATGCATGATTACACATCCATATTTTACATCTGAAATTGATATACGATGCTACAGTCAAAACAGTACTATACCTTCTCTATAACAAATGGTACTGAATAAATACATGTGATACTGAAATACACTTACAGCCATTTCAAGAGGTGATATAACTGTGATAAGGCACAACCAGTCACAATTAACACTACAACCCTGCTCTGTCAGCAGCTCAGTCATTTTCTTTAAAGCAACAGCAGTTAAATTATAGTCTATGGACTTTTGTGGGAGGGTGGCTTTTCAAAGAACTTTCCATTAGGGAACTGTTTCTAAAGGCAGCAATAATGACTTCACTGGACTTTAAAAAATGTTATTGCCCAAGGTATTTGATATACATCTTATGGTGGCTTAAATTGCTCTAAAGGTGTTCTCTTACTTAAACACTGATTTTTGTTGGCAATCTTATGAGATTATTGACTTCAGCATTTTATATACTTTGACTTTACAATAAATGCTCTTAAGAGTTATATAAGCTCCCAGATAAATGCAATAGTTATGACCCTAACCTTGCAGTGCTGAGATTTGCCTATTGACTTGAATGAGCTCATATCAGTCACAAAGTTCACAAGGAAGAATATGTTCAGGGTGGGCATGTATGGGTGTATTCAAATGAGTATAAAATCAATATATCTGAATTTTTCCTGCATCTTGTAGGAATAAAAAAGGAAGACAACATTATTGCAGAGCAAAAAGAAAGCACCAGAAGTTAATTGTGAAAATTACTCCTGCTACCATCAGGAACTTAAACAGGCTTAAATAGCCTTCCCCCTAAAAAATAGACCCAGTCTTTAGTGAAATTTGTCATTACTTGCCATATTAAAAAGCAATGAGGTAAAAGTAAGGAAACTAAGATTCCACACTGAATAACAAAAAACAAGTTCCTTGACTGCAGACTTAGGGTTTGCACTATTTGGCACTAAGTCAAGTTCTTACTTGTTTTTTAAAGTTTCTTAGGAGAAACTCTGACAATAGGCAATTAGTTTGAATTAAGAAAGAACAGATTGCAGCTGCCTTGGTCCACACCCTTCTTGCATGAGGGAAAAAGAAAAGCCAGAGAGGGTTTCCAACCTATAAGCTGTGCCTTTATGATAAAGGAAATAGAATGGTATGTGGTTATAAGTGTTTTCAAGTGTAGCCTGTCCATTTCCGTTTTGAGATAACTTCCTCTTGCTATGGTAAGCAGCACCAAGATGACTGTGTGACTCTTCTAGATAAGCAAGAAGCGTATTAATAGTGCAAACTCAAGGAATTAATACAAATAAATTATTTTGAAATCTAATAAGGACTAGCAGAAGCCATTCTTTGGGATAGTTCCATTTTGAAAATACATACTTGGCGTGAGTAGCACAACAAAAATCAGTATATTTGAAAACATCAAGGTGAAACTGATTTGTTTTGTAGTGGTTCACACAACAGAAATTATGCTTGTTTATAAGAAAATAGTTATTGCCTTCCCTGCAATAAAACAAAGCAAACTAGTAAATGAAGGTTTCTCTGGATCTCAAAGGCATACATCAAAGATATCCTGTTAATTTCAGTAAGATTTGGGGCATTTTTAATTTATTGATAAAAAGATGAATACACAGCACAATGACTGCATGTATGTTTAGGGTTACATTTCCTAGATTGAGTGTCATCTCCCAGAAGAAAAAAACCCATAAAATTATAGCTACACAGTTTTAGTAATTCTTCAGACATCCTTATTATCCACTAGAATACTTATCTGTTTGATTCATTTTTAATGTACTTTTTTCCTACCTTTTTTTTCCCCCTAAAAATCAGGTTACTGAAACACACCTTTTGGTAGCAAAATCTGGAGATGAGCAAAATAGGTTGCAGAAATCATTGATTTGTAAAATGAAAAAGTAGGCAAGGATTATCCTAAATATTCTGACTATTCTGCAGAAAGGTATTCAGACCAAAATCAGGCTTTAAACTCAATGCACCTCCACATGAATCTGTGAACTCTCAATATTGAAAGTTTGCTGGAACTGGTATTAGTGGTTTATACAAGTTGTTGCTTATGTTCTTAAACTTCTGCTGCCTAATCAGCCCAAGCAGTGGTTGATCTGTTGAACATATATAATCTAGGTCTGTTTGATTTAGATTTCTAATATGTTTTTATTGCAATGGATTGTAAGAATATAAAATAAGAGGGGTATGTAAAATGACCTCTGTAACACTACTTTGTTATATTATCCTTTGAACACAGTGAAAGGTCACCCAGGAACATGATGGAAAAGGGGCCCACAAAACACAGAGGATGTGATTGATGTATCACGTTTAGAATGTAATCTGAAGTACAAGAGATTTAATTTATTCCATGACATACAGCCTGAAGTTTGTTTTCAGTTTGGTCTGAAATAATGAAAATAATGTTTCCATTTGCAGCTGCCATTGATTATTGTAATCCACAATGAAATTAAAAGACACAGTGGATCAAATCAAGGTATTGGAAAGATGGCTCATTTACAGTGCAGAAGTGCAGGCTAGCATATGCATGAGAAATATGTTAACTATGCTAACATTTCCCCCCATGCTGCTAGAAAGGAGAAGTTATGATTAATAGTTTAAATACCAACAGTTAGGCCTGCTCACCACGCTATCTTATCTCACTGTCTGAAATGGCATGTGGTGTTAATGTGTTAAATATGATATCTTATTTTTCTTGTGACCTGTTTTTTAAGAAGTGACATATGTATGCACACACACATATGAAGTGTAGGCAGTCTGCTATTTTCTCATACAAAGCCTAATACCTCATGTGGGTGAGGCTCTTTTGTTCCAGAACAAAGCTGGGATCATATGTAGCCTATAATTCTTCTTGCTCCTCTGGCTATTTTTCTTTTAGAAGATCTCCATCTGTCTATCATTATAATAAGTTTGGACTATGAAATACACTCTAAATCATAAGGCTTTTGGAGTTAGAAGCAATAGGAATAGGGAATGTTTAATCACTCTCTGCTCTGTCCTGTGAACTGTAAGGAGAATTTTTGGTATTGGGTTAACAGGAAGAGACATGGGATTAAATGTGCTTTTAAACTCCTGTTGAAACACGGTGTATATTTAAAGGTATCATATGTAAAGATCAACGCCCATAATTGCTGGCCTTTAGTGAGCCAAAACTGCCACTGAACCCTCTTTTTGTAGAGGCAGAAATTATATTTCTTTGTCAGGACCTAAAAGTTGGGCCCACAATATTATTTGCAGCTGTTCATTAAGAAATATTCTAAGAAGCTTCTTCTCCACAGCTACCTTTGTGATAAAGGTGTGTTGTTTGTGAGAAGTTGCAGGAACGAGAAAATGAGATTTTTAGGGACACAGAAACTTTGCCTGGAGCTATTGGTGTAGGCACTGCTGTGTGATGACCCTGACAATGAGCAAGCTTTGTGAGGTCACTGTGCTACAGTATCACACATTTATTTGAAAGCATTTATTTTTCCTGATGTTTTCTTCATTATGTATTAGTTGGTTACCTCACATATAGTTTCCTGAAAAATATTTTAACAAAATATTGTTAGAGAGTACCTGGTGAAGTTTTGGGGGTTTCTTGGGGGGGAGGGTGTGGTGGCATTTGATGGACAAATTTCCTTAGTCTCCTATTTTATTCACACCTAAAATGGAGGAACAGAATAAATATTCTGCCCGTCTTTCCCAGGAACACACCAAATACCTGAGTTTGGCATCATCTTGTTCTTGCATTAGAAGACCTGTTCACCTAGCATAATATTTCTCCTCTGCAGAACTGCAGAGACTTTTCTCACTTCTCTGAGTCCCTAGAAAATGCTGCTGATCAAACAGTATTACTCAAATGTTCAATAATCCAGTTATTCTCCAAAATCACAATCTGTATTAATTCTTGTCATTTGGGATTGGAAATGAGCCCCAGAAAACTATTTTCTTAGCTTACCTTGTATTTATCAAACCCTTTGGAACGTTTTTTCATTATCGGTTCTTCAGTATTGACAGACAGAAACACTGATAAGATATTATATACCAGTTAAATGGACTGCTGGGTACAAAAAGGTATTATTCAAATTCAAAGTTATTATTCAATGGTGGCAAGTATTGATGTGTGTACCCCAGAACTACTACTGCAAGGCATGTTCTTCAACACCTTCATCAACATCCTGGAAAGTACTAAACTAAACTAATCTAATCCCGTTTCCCTACTGGAAAATACTAATGTGTTGTGTGGAGGCCAGGTGAATACACAAATTACAAAAGAATAAATAAACCACAAATTATGTGATTTGTATCATGGATTCCATTAAAAGGAGTGTGGCAAGCAGATAGAAAGTACTTCTTTTAGTCATGATAAGTCTGTTGCTGGAATGTGGTGCCTGCTCTGGGACCCCCTTATTCCAAAAGCATGTCAAGAAACTGGAGAGGGTTCAGTGTAGAGCTACAAAGATGTTGAGCAACAACTGCACGTGACCTGCGAGGTGAAGCTGAGGGAAATGTGCTTCTTTAGTCGAGTGTAGAGGAAACTAAGTGGACATCTAAACACATGACTTTGAAGGCTGTTGGAAAGATAATAGGACAAAATTTTATCATCACTACTATGAAGGCCTATAACAGGTTCCAAAGACTGTGACTTGGAAGATTCAGACTGGGCATCAGGAATTTTTCACTGGGAACAAATCACCCAAGGGGGCTGGGAACTCTTGGAGATTTTCAAGATGTGGCTATATGCAAAGCCATAGCTGACCTGCTTTAGTATTGTTTGTGACAGTTCTTCTTGAAATTCAGGTCTCCAATATTTCTGTGATTCTGTAGTTTATTTTCAAGACACTTTGTAGTGCTTGTGCAATCCCATATAGTGATCACCATGCTCAAAGTATTCACCCCAAATCAGTCATGGCTGAAAGAAAAGGTGGCTTATAGAGTATCACATTGCTAATCAAAATTATCTTGGTGTCAAACACTTCTTGATCAGCTTTTAGTTTGACAGAAGGTTTATTGAAGCCCATTTTTACAGATGTAATTCCTATGATTTGTCCTGCCAAATCTAGACAAGATATAGGAATTTTGGCTTGCAGAACTCAGTGAAATATGCAAAGATTTAATCTGTCCTAATGCACCCTCACCTGACAAGTCTCTTAGGGCATTTTTCTGAGAGGCAGGAGTGAAATCAGCTCAGAACAAACTTATAAGTTCAGTCTGTTACAGTTTAGCACATTCTGCCTTCACAGATACAATTTTTGTGAGCCAAAATGCAAAAACAGAGGTGTGGTGATTATAAGAATGTCTCTCTGAGGTATTATAGGGCATAAAGTACAGCCAGAAAACATTCATCATATAATTATCTCAGTGCTTTGGTTTCCATATTACTTTATAAAATGTGTTTTAAGAAAAAATGAGATACAATTATTTTATTTTTTTCTTTACTGCAGGGGTGGTTCAGTGCTTAATTGAGAATGTTAAAGCAATAAATTCCTAGCTTCTGCCGAAGATCAGTGTTCTCTTTCAAAGATCACTGGCAAATGAAGCTTTGTCTTCATGTGAATACTCGTAAAAACATTAGTCATTATTCCAATTATTAGAAGCTTAAAAATATTTTTGGATGTTTTCCTGTAAATGTCACACTCCACTTAGCTAAAGATTCAGCTCTGAACTCTTAAGTTTTCTTTTCATTTTGTTTTTGTTGAGTTTTTTTTTCTAAATTTAAAGAACCTCCCAGATAAAATGTAAGTTTTCCTTCTGAAAAAAACATCATATATTGACTACTCATATACTTTTCAGAGCCCTGATTATAAATATCAGTGGGCCATAAATGTTAAAGGTTAATGCTGTAATTGATTGCTGTGGCTGAAAGGTGTTTAACTTTAGAAATTACTAGGGTAAAATTTATGTTTGCTGAGGTCAGATGAAAGGATCATAATGGTCCTGTCTTGTCTATAATCCTTGACTGAATCAATAGCATGAATGCCATACAAAAAAAACCTAAAGGACAGGAAAACTCTGAGTTAGATGAAAATGTGAATGTACAATAATTAGATACTGAGGAAAAGATTTAAAAAAAAAAGAATAATAAGAATTTTATAATACATCATAAAATAAGATCTCTAATAAAGAATTGGATTTGACATGTTTGACATACAGGTAAGTTTGATTTACAGTGTATTACTTTATAAGCCACATCTTCTTCCAATCTGGACTGTTTTGGGGTGATTTTTTTGATTCTTAAGATATTAATTTTACTATCTGAGTTCCTCACTGACAATGCAATTATGCCTACTTCAGCTTATTTTAGAACTCCCTCAATTTATAAACACTAAAAATTATGAGTGGTGTAGTTTATTCATATTTTATAATCAAACATCACTGAGAAAGTTTGTGCTTTCTCAAGATGGACGTGATCTGAAGCTCCTCCCTCATCCTCTCCTACCCATGCTGTGAGTGTCAACCATCACATGACACATCACATGAGCATCTTATAGTCTAATGTGATTATTTTCTTTCCACAGTCCCATTTGTTTGGCTGTATCTGTGTATGCATTAGGTCGCTCTTTGTCAAGGACTGAATGGTGTGTGTGGACATGAGGATGATTTCAAAACTGCATAGACATAAGGATATTAAACATGCTCATGATCACACTGTGACTGACTGTTTCGCTCTGACAATTATTTTAATATTAAGCCCAGGAATTCATATAATTACAGAATCGTTGGTAAAGACCCCTAAGATCATAGGGTTCAATTTTTGACCAATCACCACCTTGTCAGTTAGACCATAGAACTGTGTCACATCCAGTTGTTTCCTGAACATCTTCAGGGACAGTGACTCCACCACCTCCTTGGACAACCCATTCCACATAAATATATAGTGATGTGACTTCTTATTGTAGCAAAATGTTATGCCAAACTAGGGAACTCAAAGAAAGGAGAGGAACGAAAGGCCATGTCCTAATTTTCCAAAACAGTATTTTGGTGCTCAGCAGTCAGTGCTTGAGAGAGGATTAAGAGATTTGATTTGAGAAAGATAATAAAATGGAAAAGCTTCCAAAATAAGGGAGGGAGTAAAAAAAGGGAGGATGGGAAATCCTACAGGAATACATCTAAGATAAATACTCTGAACAGAAGAATGAAGTATTTAACTCTTTCTATTACTAAAAGAAGAAATAAGACTTTGTTTCATTTGTTAACTTTAAATGTGAATGTAAAGAATGACACTGAAACAAAGAGTGTAGGAAAGACTTTATGAACGTGTCAGCTACCATGATACCCTCATGGTGGAATATTCTTGTTTGGCTAGAAGGAATTTTTATATAAGTATGTAATTACTGAATGTGTGTCACTGTTAACCCCAGTTTAAAAAACCCTTCACCGTTTCCCTCTCCCTTCATCCCTGATCCCTCTGCCCTGCTTCAAGGGAAACCGGGAGATGGATTCTGCCAGAGTGCACAGGTCTGCTATCATCTGCTTGCTCTCTCCTGATCTCCTTTGTTCCTTGCCCAGGGTGGCACTGGCCAGGCCACCCTGGGTTCTACCCCAAACCTCTTCCCTCTACCCATTTCCCCTTTTTTTTCCACTTTAAATTTGCTCCAAGACAGTGGCAGCATGGCTGGTCCCACAAACCCAGATGTTACGTTTATTTTTAATTCTCCCACCTCCACTCCTCAACGTGGCGGGCACCGCGTGGAAGCCCCGGCAGGAGTGGCGTGCTATTCGTGGTGTCCGCCATGCTGAGGCTGCCTTGCCTTTCCCACAACCACGCTCCCCAATACTCCTGTTGAGATGTTTTCTGTTAACTTGCACCCCTCTCTTTATTCCCTAACCACGTGTTCCCATACCTTGTTTAGTTATACCATTCCCCTTTCCACAGACCTTGAAGTAAGAGAAGGGGGGAAGGGAAAGGCCTCCTACTTGAAATTGCAAAATTTTTAACTTTGTTCGAAAGCCCAACAGAAGCAACTGCCAGAGCCTGTGCCTACATTCTCCACCATGATGCCCAGCACCCAACACTGTTGCTGTGGACACAATGCCAACCAAGATGAACAGGGTGCAGTCAAAAGACCAGACCACTGCTGCTTGGAAACGGAGATGACACAAAACAGCACCGATGTCCACCATAGAAACAGACTTGCCGTCCCATAACCAGCACTGCAAACAAGGACTCTTAGAACTGGGAGAAAGGCTTCCCACAGGAGATGAGAGAACTTTGCCCCCATGTCACTACTGCCACAACCCTTTCAGGAAGCACAACTTGATGTGGCAAAGCCACTTTGGAAAATCAGCTGCAGTCACCTGCAAAAAGCAGTCACACACTGGTACTGTCAGTATACCTGTAATTCTGTACTCTGTGAATTTTTTCATTTTTCTTTTTGGAACCTCCTACCTGCTCCTAAATATTTACTGGCCCAGGTTTGCAGCTTTTAGAATGGGCCAGTGGAAATGCTTTCAATTAATTGCATCTTCATGATGTGCTGCAATGATATTTGGAGATGACAAAGTGGGACATGCAAGACACATGGTCATGATTACACCATGATTACATTCTGTGGAAAAATTTCCTTCATTTCTCAATTTTCTATTAAACTGACAACATTCTTCCACTCCCAATAAGCGGTGTGCTGTTAGCTGGGGTCCAGTCACTCTTTCCAGTCACCCAAAGCTGACTCCCTTGACAAGTATTCCTAAATGTTAAGAGAGTCCTTGACTGAAGTGGAATATTTAATACAGAGGGAGTTATTATTATGGGGTTTCTATTCTACATGTAGGAGTGACACAGTATGCAGTAAAAATAAAGCAACATCCAAAACTAACAATTCTGTAATCCATCACCATGAAAGATAAATTAAGGGAACCTTACAATTACTGTATTTCAGGTCTCAAGCCAGTTTGTGTTTGTGTACTTCAAGGGAGTTCAAACAGAAGCTTTAATTTACTTGTGATAATTCAAACATCCAGGTGATAGATGTTGGCCCAACTAATTTTTGGACTAGATACACAAGTTGAAATTTTCCCTAGGTGTTTTTTTATTCAATTTTTCTGTCTTTTGTGACATTTATGTCTGCTTTCACCACTTAGACAAACAAAAGAGGGAAGACAGACATTCTTTTTATTGACTCCTTCATCTGTTTTTGTCTTTCTCACTCCTTGGCAAAATGGTGAACCTCTTTATTTCTTCTCTTTAAAAAGCCACAGATTATTTCCCTTGTAACCTCAGTACCAGTGAACAATCAAGCTCACTCTCTAAAATCAGCTTCTCAATAGAGTAATTTACTTGCCATTCAACGGTGTAATTTACTTCCCTTCATTCCAGGAAGAATCTGGAAGTTTGTAAGAAGGCAGTAAACTGTAGAAGAGAAATTACTGACTATGGCAGACACAAAATCACAGAACCACAGAAGGGTTGAGGTTGGAAGGGACCTCTGGGGGTCATATAGTTCAGCCCACCAGTTTGAGCAGGGCCAGCTAGACCAGATTGTCCAGAACCATGTCCAGATGGCTTTTGAATATCAGTCCTATCTGATCATAAATATAACTGGGTTGCAGAGGACTGAAGAAAAACACTATTTATAACATCCAGAAAGTAGGAAAAGTTAACAAGAAACAAAATCCTAAAAACTGGTTGCTATCTTGTTAGAAGTTTTGAGGTTTCCAAATAAATGTGTGAAAAAAACTATCTTAAGAGTTAGAGAGTTAACACTGAAGTACTTCTAGACCGGAGAAGATATTTCAGAGGTAGATAGATTTGTGTTGAATTAGTGGTGGTCTTAATTCAGAACTCATTTACAATTTAGCCTTCCTCAAAGTCTGCACATAGATATGTTTGTGTATACAGCTGTAAAGGACTCAGATTTTCCTGTTTAATTTCGGTTTGCAAACAGTAGCAGGAAGTTTGACCACAGTCAATAATCAACTCAAGACAATGTTTCATATTACTTACTATGAAAAAAAATTAACGTACAGTAGCTAGGACAAATGCAAATACAATGTGTTCCATGTTGTGAAGAGATAGTGTGAGTGTGGATGTGAAATTACAAATGTATGTCACTCTCTCCTTCTGGGACTGTACTCAGCTAGAGCTACCAGGTTTTGCATACAATGTTCCATGAAGTCTTTCTGTTCCTGTAAATTAACAAATAGTAGATCACGGTTTAATTATTATTTTTGTACAATATTCTTCAGATTGAAGCACACGAACAGGAAAAGGGAGATCTGAGAATTATATCCCTCTTGGTTTGAGGAAATTAAAACTTAAATTTGTTGTTTCTCAGGGGAAGAAGTCCTCATTATCAGGGTATATATGTGGCTTCTATGGGGATATTCAGTAGCTTTTTTGTTGAAACGGTTTTATGTCTATAATTTTGAGTTGACAGAAGAAAGAATGGGTTTCATCTCAATTCAAAATGCTATTTTATGCAATCACAATTTAATGAATTTCTAGGAACCAAGTATCTGAAGAATATAATTTTCAATCCTTAGTAAGTTATATCCTTCTTGCCAGCCATCTTTCTGAATTAGAAGTACCATTTTAACAGAAGGAATCACTTCTTGCAGGCTCCCCAGTGCATCTCAGAGGAAGAGAAATATCTAATAAGTGCTTTAGACTGGATATGCCCCAATCAGGATTCTCATTCAGAATATTTAGGTAGTCATCTGCTGAGCAGCAGTTTTCCCAGTAAGATGAAGTTCTGCCTTTATGTGGAAATTAAATAGTCAAAGAAACACAAGATCTCTGTCTTGGTGCTTGAGACATCTTAGGAATCGAGGCTGCACCATCTGAAATCGTGTAACCACCTCAAATGATTTCAATAAAATGCCCATGACATGCCAAGGTGGTAGCTATGACAAATATACTACAGCTTAGACAAACAATTCAGAACCTGTCAACTTCAGAATCGTGGAATATCCTGAGATGAAAGGAAATTATATGAATCCCACATCAAAAATCAAGAGCCTGGCTGCTTTTCTTTTCCATACCAGTATTCCAAAGAATCATTGTAATGGTGCTTATAGTACATAAGACCAACTGAAAGTGAAGACTTGGCAACTAGATAGTGTTCCAGAAAAATTATTTTTTTTAGAGTTTCAAAACAGTTTTAATCAGATTTCTTTATTAAAACTTCTTTCATTGTCTTGCGGTGACCTTATGATGTGTATCCCATATCGCTGCCTATGCCCAGAAATTAATTTTTGTGCCTTTCTATGCCTCTAAACTGAGCCTGAGAGGGGGAAGGAAAAAAACTGAGCAAAACTTTTTCAAAGCAGTTTGCAGCTTGTTCAAGGTCACACACAGATAGCAATTTGTTTCCAGCTGTGGCAGGGGAGGGAGGAAGCACCCGGCTTGCTGCTCCCAGGACAGTTTTTTTGGCCAGTGGTTCAGCTGCTTTTTCTCCAGAGAGAGACTGAGAGTTGAATTTTTCCTTCTCTGGAATTTCGGATTTTTCCCCTTTTCTACTGGACTGCTTGATTGCTGTAACATCAGAGCACATCAGGAGGACTTTCCACCGGGCACAGAGGGCCTGGCCCTGGGCCAAGCCCCAGCTCCAAGGAGACCAAAGGGAGGACTCTAACGCTTTCCCAGGTTTTTCCTCCACAGCGAAAGATTTTATTATTTAGCATTATTTTCCTTTCCTGTGTGTTTGTTAAATAAATAGTTTTATCTCCTTCACTTTCCTTAGAGGAAAATTTATTTTTTCCCAAACCTGGTGGGGGAGGGGTGGTTGTGCCTTCTCACAGAGGATATATTTCTAAATTTGGCCAAACCGGACCATTCATACAGGATCGATCAATTTATAGTGTTGCTTAGATAAAATCAAAGCCAGTATTAAAATCTGAATAATTTTTTTTTTTTATAAAAAATATCTTGTTTTTCTAAATATTCATTCTTATTGACCAGGAAAATCTTTATTGAATTACATAAGTCTTCCTTGTTTATTTGCAAAGAGTTTTATAGATTTTATTGAACACTGTCATTCTGGGGAAGATTCTTCCTTCCTAAATCCTCATGGATGTCGCAAGAGGCTGTACCTCAGCACTTAACTCTGCTAATGGTCTCTGTCTTATCAAAAGAAAAGACAAATAGGAAACTTCTTATCTAAGGGAAGAAAAGTACCCTAGAGGCTTATCAAACTTCTAGCAGTTTCCCCTTCTCAGTTGTTCCACAGCTTCTTCCAAGCTGCTGCACAGGGATTTCTCTACATTTCCATCTCCAAGCTAATGAACTACTTTGAATATTTTTGCTTCCATGTACATGATCCAAGCCTATAACCAATAGTCATTTTTGCAACTATAAAACAGCTTTCTTATATCTAGTCTAAATCTACCCTTTCTTAGTTTGAAATCATTATCCCTTGTCCTATCACAAAAGGCCGTGATAAAAAGTTTGCCCCCATCTTTCTTATGAGCCCCCTTTAGGTACTCTAAGATCAAAACAAGGTCTGTCTGGAGCCTTCTCTTCTGCAGGCTGAACAATATGAATTCTTTCCATCTTTCCTTTTATAAGAGGTGCCCATGCCTATGATAATTTCTGCATCCCTCCTCTGGACCTTTGACAGGTCCAGGCCTTTCCTGTGCTGGGACCCCTGAGGTGGACGCAGCACTGCAGGTGGGGTCTTGCCAGTGCAGAGCGGAGGGACAGCCACATTGGGTGCCAAATGTGGAAGGTATCTTTTCAGCTTTATACCGGCTAGCGCTTGTATTTCAATGCCTTAGAAAGCCTCGAGCAGCCTTGAGAGGTAGCAAGGGCGATCTAGCACTTTAGTAGCTCTAAAATCAGTACCTGAATCAGCTGCAGAGCAAATACCATCAGCAGAAGCAAAGAGGGAGAAATATAGCTCCCTGCCCGCTCAATTCCCTGCAGTTAGAAGCTTTCAAATGAGACAGACACAAGAGATGTTCACAGGAAAGTCACTGAGCTGAGAGAGAGGTGGAGCCTCCCCTCGACCATCTTTTATTAGGAGAAGGGGTAAGGGGAGGACTGGAGGCGGACCCGGGGTGAGCGGCCAATCAGACACTGCTGAAGAGTCTGAGTTACATTTGGCTTTGCCCGCGCTTGGAACAAAGGAGCTCGGAGCACATGGGCAGGAGCACATGTCTTTGGAAGGGGGAGGGGAAGCTCGGAACAGGCAGCAACAGGACAGAATCCCCTCCCTTGTCCTGCTGCCCACACTGCTTTGGGAGCAGCCCAGGACACAATTGGTTTTCTGGTGCACACCTGCTGGGTCATGTCCAGCCTGTCATCAGCCAGCACCCCCAAGTCCTTCTCAGCAGGCCTGCTTTCGATCTGTTCATCCTCCAGCCTGTGTTTACACCGGGGGTTTCCCCAAGCCAGGTGCAGGACTTCATACTTGGCCTTGTTGAAACTCATGAGGTTCCCATGGGCCAACTCCTCAAGGTTGTCCAGGTCCCTCTGGGTGGCCTGCAATCCCTTAGGCATGTTGACCACACAACTCAGCTAAGTGTTGTCTGCAACCTTGCTGTGTGTGCAGTTGATCCCACAGTCTGTCTCATTGATGAAGCTATTAAACAGCAGCCGTCCTGGTATGGACTCCTGGCCCCATTTGGCAGGAACACTGTTTGTCTCCAGTCTCCATCCAAACACTGAGCTGTTGATCACCACCCTCTGGATGTGACCATCCAATCAAAGGTCCTGGTTAAAAATAGCTTAAAGATAGATACTGGCTAAAATCCTAGTCACTGTAATAAGAATATCTCTGATCCTGAGGCCAGATGGACCAATTTGTGCAGTGAGATGAAAATGATGGTCCCATACATATGTACTATTCTGTATAAACATTAAAAGGACCCTTCACAATTCTGCTTCTCACTGCTCACATCAGCTAAACTTTCTCTGTTTGAATGGGAATATATTTAGTTCTTCCAATATGAAGTTGGTGATCTCTGCATGTTTCTTTTGTCTTGTTCTATTTGATAATTCTAAAGAACAGATAATTTTCACCACCTGCAAAATTAGTACCTCTTTCTATAAAGTTACTAGTCAGTGCTGATTTTGTATGGTTTTCTGATTGTCACAAAATCATCAGAGTGCTCATCATTCTACAGGAATTCTGCCTTTCTACTCCTTTTTCCTTATGTCCTTAACTTGTCAAGGCATGATAGATTGGGGGCATGGGGGCTGGCCACTTTGGAAAGGTTGTGTTCAAGTTATTACAGGGGTTTGCAAGGCCTGGACACCCTGCAAACCTAAGTCAGCTGGACTGGAGGGATTCGTGTTCTAGAAACAGATCAGTAACCAGAGAAACATCCAGTCCTTGAACACAAGATGTTTTCTCAACATGCAGAATCAGTATGTCAATCCAAACACAGCTGCCTGGTGAGTGACCAGAAAGATGAAACTTTAATTTTCCCTATGACAGTTTGGATATTCTTCATCAATCAAAAAGAAAGGTTGCTGTGACAAGCAATTTTCATAGTTTTCAGGAAATTTTAAAGGAATATCATTATGGCTTGCTTCAAATTGATATTTCGGCAAATAGAAAAAAAAATAGTCTATTTTCAGAAGAGTATAGATTCTTTCCTTCCTTCCTTCCTTCCTTCCTTCCTTCCTTCCTTCCTTCCTTCCTTCCTTCCTTCCTTCCTTCCTTCCTTTCCTGTTGAGAGGAGAGTAAAATTAACAATATTATGTAATAATTTTTATTGACTTCATATTAAAAAAAAATTTGCAGATACCAAATTTAATACTGTAAGTAATTGAAATGTTAAAAAGTGTGATACTTCTTGGCAAGCTTTTGTTATTTTCCCAAGGTATTGTCTTTATATCAGTAATGCTTGGAAAAAATGGTACTAATCCACAATAACAGGAATCAATAATGAGACAGCTTGCTTTTCATATTTGCTTTACAAATTTTTGAAATGGCAGTGAAAATGTTCAGAAGAGTTGACAAGCTCAAGTAGTAGGCTTCATTGTTACATCCACACAAAAAAGCAGTATAAAAATTATACATGGCTATCAGTGTACAGCTCTGTGAATTTCATAGAGCCACAATTAAGTGAATTTCAACAAAGTAAAATAGGCTAAATTATATAAAGTACCATTTTGTGAGGAATACTAATTTAATAAGAACACCTCTTCTAAAACCATGGTTTTAGTTAAGGATATTAAGACTTTTAACAGATCAACATTCCTGAAGTATAGCAGTTTTTCTTTTAGTTGCTTTATACACTTAGAAGGGTACAAAAGCTATTCTGAACCACAGAGGAATTGTGATAAATTGTGAAGTAAAGAAAAAGCACAGACCAGAAAAATATATAAAGATCTATATAATGGTTTCTGCCTATATTTATCCCAGAGTAAGTGTAATGGCAGATAATCTTAAGGAAAAATTTGGCTGAAATTATTATAGTATGATTATTGGGTACACTTAAGGAATGTGGCAGTAATTAATGAGTAAAAAACCAACAAATGTAAATCAAGTCCTGTTTATTGCAACTTTTTAAATTTTTTTTCCTTCATGCAAGCAGGACCCAAAAATTAGGAACTGTCTCAGCCTATCAGGTAAAATGTATCATTGCTCCAAATGCTTCAGATGGGATAATCTGCTGACAGCATCTTTAAACCCATCCCTTTCCTTAAGCCTCAGGAACAGAACTGAGCTTCAGTCTTGCAAGATCAACACTATAAATTTTGTCTGTGTTCCTAATTTTTCCTGCTGCTGGTGAAAGGCCAGACTTTGCTCTTGGGTGAGCTCATCCATCTGAGAGTGAAGGGTCAGCTCTTTGGGTTGAATGTGCTCCTCCAACTGCCTCCAGAGGTTGTCTGGGTGTGACCAACAGCAACAGCTGGACCTAGGAATTAGGCAAAGAACTTTCTGCTCTGGACTGACACTAGTAATTGTCCTTTGCTAACAGCAAATCATTCACACTGCAGCCCAGCATGCATTAAGAAAATCTAGAGTCCACTGTGCATTGAAAAAACCCTCCGTGCAAAGCCAAACATCTAAGCCCATAATGTGTAAATTCATTTAAAAACAATCAAACATTTTAAAGTCAACTAAAGGTTTTGGCACTTTAAAATGTTCACTAGAAATATTAAATTTTAATTACAGGAAGATAACAAATTCCCCTACCTTCACCTAAAGCTTTTCCTCAAAAAAATCATTAAACTTACATCTAGCCATGTGAAGTACTGTGCTTCATCATAATAAATATGATGGGATTAATAGCCAGGGACAACTAGAAATCTTCAACACTTGGAGCAGTCAGAAATATGATTCTATTATGATCTCCCAAATCTTTTAAACACCAGATCTTGTGTGGTCCTCCAGATGATCTTTTCATAGTGCAAGGAGCATATACGAAGTAAAACTTGTCTTAGGTTACAATGTAGGATGTAACCAAAAGTATGTATTCTATCACCATCTTCATGAGCTGTTAAAACCAGGTGGGGCAGTGTTCTTTGTCTCTTCCATGACACATCCCTGATAACTCCCTCCAGAAGGATATCTTCTATTAATGGGCTATCAAACCTCACTGCTTGACTCATAAAATGACATCATCTCATTGGGAGATGCTCTGCCCAGGGGGAGGAACCAAGCATTCCTACCTGGCTATAATCTGAGGTTTGGAACACCACACTCAGCCCTTACCTATTGCATTCCCAGAGGACAAGAGCTACATAACCACCACTGGACCTTCAGAGGAAGACCACACCCTTCTACAGGATCACTACTTCAACACAACCTCATCTATCACTTCAGTAGGTCTGCAGGCACCATTTAATGGGACTGCTACCACCACCCTGCCTGACAGGGTATCAGGTTGTACCCTGATATCATGATGATTTTTTGCCTTTTCTTTTAAACCCCTTTATACCTTTTTACAACTTCTGTGTTCTTAATGCTTTTTGCCTACATTCTTGGACTCATTCAGCTAGGAGACTAAACATTTTAGAAACTTTGTAGTTAGGGATCAGTGTGCCCCAGACCCCAAGGTCCTCTCCAGAACACATTCTGTAAACTAAGATAGAACCATCCAGGGGGAGGTTCCTTGGGGAGGGGGGGGGCTCATTCAAGCCTCTCATTGGGGAATCTTTGATAGATATGCTAATTAGTAAAACCTATAATGTTATACCAGATCTATTGTGTGTGCATTGCGGTGTGCATTTCGGGGCATTCCATCTGGATGTAGTGCACCTAAGGATCCTTCAAATAAATACCAGGGTAAAATCTCTTTTTGCCTTCTAATCATGTTTGATTCTTGATTTTAAGACCAGGAAAAGGCATCATCCTGACTCTGTCAGTGTTTCTGTACTGCTGCATTTATTTTAATTTTTCTATTAAATTGTAGTTCTGACTTGGACTCTCACTGGTTTGCTTTCAAATAAGTACAAACTCCATAATGATTTAAAGATGTGCCCTGTCCTTTATGTCCAGACCACAGACATGACTCCTGTAACCAATGCAGATCTTATATAGAATAATTGCATCATAAAAATGTATTTCTATATGTACTGTTAATTTTTGTCAGCACACATAATAACACCATTTCTGCATAACGTCACTACAGCTCAGAAATAAATTTATTTTCATAGAAGTATCACTGCATGCATTGGACATCAAAAAATACAAAAATTCTGTGCTTATAATTCAAAAACCACAAAGTTTATCCTGCTAAATTTCATCAATTAATAGATAAATTAATTATAATGTTAAAGGGATTCCATTTCAAATTCCCCGCAATCAAATTTTTAGACTGATTGCAATTTATTTAAAGATTAATTTTAATTAATTCAAAATTAATTTTGATAATCTAATGTCAAAACTAAAGTGTCCCTTGCTTTTCTAATTACTACAATTTTAAGGTCTCAGAAATGCTCACAAAATGAAAAAGATAGTAACTTCCACAGTAAAAATGATTATTCTTTGTGATATATCATTAAAATATAAGCTAAATTTGAATTTAGAATAATATCGCCCTAAATAATTCCTTGTCTGTCATATTTCAAATTACCAAACAAGTAGCAGTTAATTTTCATGAATCAAATAATTTTAGATAACAATTGGGTTGATACTCGTTGACTCACTTAACCCGAGATATCTATATCTCATTAAAATCTGAACTTGGTTCTTGTTTTCTATAGCTGTTGTAGAGAAATCAACAATTTATTTACTTTAACTCTTGTCAACAGTAGCAATTAAATATCACCCTAGAATTGCTACAGGACACCACACTCAGATGCCTTCCTTTGGTCAGACAATTTCTTGTGATATCTATGAAAGAAGTTTCCAGAAACACAGAAAGTGTAGGATTCAGGATCCTGGTCCACGGTGCAAAGTGAACTCCCATAAGGTGCAGACTGAGCCGGACAGAGCAAGGATATATTTATATATGCTTAAACTTAAAGAAGAACTTTTAAATGTCAAAACTTTTATTAAAACTGATGGGAAGCAAGCTCTTTTTCCCACCTTTCTATTTATATTCTACCTTTGTCCAAGTATCTTCCTCTTGTTCATACTCTTCGGGACATTTGAATTTAGTTCCATGCTAACAGATATAAATAATCTCAATCAAAATGTTGATCTCAACTTTTTTTTCCTATCTCTCCTCCTACCTGCCTGCCTGCCCATGACTTTCTTTACAATTCAGGATCCCACCCTGAGATCCAGGCGATTTTTAGTTTTAAAAAGAAACAGGTGATGTTTTCATAGCTGAGCTGTATTAGAATTCAAAATAACCATGCTACATAAAATGAAGACTTCTGATTCCTGATGTTATTTTAATACACAGGAAAATATCTTTTGGATTAATGTTTTCATGACTAGCTCCAGAACTGCTGACTATGATCATCTGTATATCAGGTCAGGGGCTTTAATTTCTGGCTATCTCCCATCTTTACTCTCTACTCTCAATCTGTTTCTAATCAGTTGTTCTTTATCGTTTTAAATTTTAAATTGCTACAAGTGTTTAGAAGGACGTATCTTTGGAGTAGTGTATACATATAGTTAATAAAATTCAAACTGATTTTCAAGAATGCATGGCAATATGAGTTTAAATTGGAAAAATAAAAATAAAAATAAAAGTTTGAAGGCTCATAAATCATAATGTTTGCCACATAAAGAATGGACAGGATGTTGTTCTTCTGGAAACTCCCTACCATGGGATATTAACATAATCTCTAATATATGTTCCTCTGATTTTTTCACAGTTATAACAACACAATAAAACTGAAATAAGATTACAAGAAAGATTTGAGGTGCTGGAGTGTGTCCAAAGAAGAACAAAAAAGTTGGTAAAGGGTCTGGAGTCTTATGCAGAGTGGCTGAGGGACCTGGGATTGTTTAGCCTAGAGAAAAGGAGGCTCAGGGGATAGCCTATTGCTCTCATTAACTACCTGAAAGGAGGTTCTAGCCAGGTGGGAGAGAGTCTCTTCTCCCAAGTAACAGGAAAGAGAACAAAAGTAAATGGCCTCCCATTTCACCAGGGAAGGTTTAGGTTGGATATTAAGACAAAATTTCTTCATGTCAAGGGTTACCAAGCACTGGAACAGGCTGCCCAGGGACACAGTTCAGTGCTGGACCTGGAAGTGCTGGGTTAACAGTTGGTAATGATCTTAAAGATATTTTCCAAACTAAATGACTTTATGAATCAATGAAATTGTGGGTTTTTTTCCTTTTTTTTTTCTTTTTTTCTCCTTTTCTTTTTTTACTTTCCACCAGAGTAGAAATACTATAGAGAGTGATTATGTGGAAGATTTAAATACCATTTTACTTGCTATACTGTTTTTCAAGAAAGTGAACATAATTCTTTCTCTAATTTTTCTGTAAATACCAGTCATAGATTTATTTACTGATATCTCACTAAAGTAAAGGAATAGTTTTATTTTTAATACAAAATCAAGGCACACAATAAATGCACATTTAATTCAAGAGTTCTAAAAGGAAATATTTTACTTTAGAAGTAATTTAATTTTTTTTTAGTAAGAAATATTTTTAATGGGTATTTAACAGCCTATCTATCCAGGAGGTTTTTGGTTTTGTTTTTTCTTTTTCATTTTATAAAATCATTCAGTTAAATTGACAAGTAAAAATGTGAACTTTTAATACTGGAAGGAACAGAAAATTAAGTATTTCATATTGAAACAAGCAATTTCTTTATCATACAAAAATATGAAGAACAGACAAATATACTTTTTTATTTGTCTAAGTAGCATACAGTAGGAAGGCACAGTACACTGTGCAAGAGTTAGGTGAATGTGCAGTTATTGAGATACAACAACTTCTACTAGCTCATTCTTATTTCCCACATGGCAGATTTATCTATTTTTGCCTCAGCTTTACACATCAATAGTGACTGTATTTGCCATGCTATTTTTCTCCTCTGCCCATTAATAAATTAGGGAATAAAGTATGAAAATACAGCAGGAGAAAGAAGTTATGCACCATGGATTAAACTGTACAAACTGCTCACTGTTTGCAGTAAGAAATTCTCCAACTTCAGAATGAATAAGGAGAGGTCTTGATAGTGCCAGAGCGTGTGGTAGTGGTCAGCGTTCAGACAGCAATACTGCAGCCTTATACCAAGAACAGCTGATTCTCTTCTTTGAACTTTGATGTTTTGCTGTGCTGTCATCTGCTCTCAGGGAGGACAGCAGGAGGATTTCACCCTTCTTAGCTTGTAAGAAACATAATACGTCACATCTTCCTGTTTTTTTCATTTTATTGAAGGTAACAACATCTTCAACAAAATACACTCCTGGAAAATAGTGAACAGCCCTTAGAGGAAATTTATAAACAGTATTTTAGTTTACATTCTCAGCTTGCCATTTACTTTGAGGATTTCCTTTCTTTTTTCCATATTTTTCTTTCCTCCTAATTGTCACAGAATCATAATTCCTTTCATGAGTCTCTATCTATTAGAAAATGATAAATAGATCACTGTTATCTCAAGGATAAGAATGATTTTCAATAAGTGTTGAACAGTTGGACAGCTCCGCTGGAAATAAACTTGTTCTAAATCTATCCCAGATGTATTCAATCCAACACTAACTGTACAGAACCTCAGAAAGCAGTGCTTATGAAGGGCTGCAGGGTTCAACAGGGCTGCCTCTGGGGAATTCACTGTGTTACTGTAACTGTTTGCCGTGGCCCTACACAGAGTTCATCAATCAACGCAGAAGAACATGGTGAAAGGAGATCTGTGATTACTTGCTTGAGAGAGATAACCTTATTCCCCTGTTCTGGTCATTTCACCTCCAAGGTCTTTTTTTTTTCTTTATAAGGACTGGATTTACCCAGAAATGTGCAAGATGCTGACATGTAATGATGATAGAACAAATAATGGATTCTGTAAGAAATTCTCATTATTATTTTGCTGGTTTAGAAAACATCACGTGCAAAAATTATTTTGAAGTATTTCAGGGAAAAAGATCTTTAAATAGGTGAGTATTACAAACTAAAGGTTATTTGTGTTCCTTCCAGTGAAACTAAGGAATCTAATTTTAAGAATGGGCCATTAAAAGTCTGTAGTTAGGTATCTTATAATGAAAAAAAAATTTAGTCTTTCAGTCTTCTGAGTACTCTTGAACTTGAAGATACATACATGAAAGACTCATCTTTCAAGTGTATGTTTTGTGATAAAGCTTTGTACCTACTAGAGAGGGATAAAAGGTGATAGCAAGTTTAATTAACTGAATAAGATCAGAGGGCTAGTAACAGATATTGATTTATATTTAGCACCTTTATGACATATAGGGTTTTAAAACTCACAAAGTAAAGGTTTTTTGGGTAAAACCTATCCGGCAAAATGGCCTCCTATGTGCCAACAATGTTGTGTCAGAACAAATAGTACAAGTTTTTTTCCTGTAAATATTTGCTTCTGATGTCATTTTCTTTCAGTTATTGCAACTGGTGTCTGAATTCAGTGGCATTGAGTATTTTCTGTACTGTAATAATGTGCTATTAATTCACCTTGCTAAAGGACATAAAAAATAAGATAAATCAAAAGACATCTTTTCTCAATTTGCAACGCAACCAACATTTGACTTTTTTTCTGATCCTACAGGTGAATTTTAGTTCTATTGCTGGTGCTCATTCCAGGACCTTTTGAGTTAATGTGTTACACATGCAAAAAGATGCAATCTCAAATGCACTGAATTTTATTTAAACTCACCATGGAGATCAAACAACACTTATTTTTCAAAGTGGTATGTTTGAAAAATATGTTAACTTGTTAAATATAGAATGGATGTGCTTCACATCTTTTTTGCTTCTTTTACTGTAACATAATCTTTATAATAAAATCTGTAATCTTGCAAATGGAACAAATCAAAACAAGGCTAACTGATTGACCCTCATTCAATAATAAAAAGAAAAAGAATAATGTGTGTGAATCATAATTAGCCATACGTGTTTACAATAAACATCCTAAATAAGGTGTTACTGGCCTTATCTGTTCTTTGTAGTATGAAAAACTGTCCACATCTAATGCTGTGCAGATTTGAGGTTGCTGTGCATGTCTGGTCCTAAGTGTAATGATTTCAATATATTTTAAAGTAAATATTTGCTCTCCTACAGGATGACAAGCAACAAGCAAGTGATCCTGTCCCTCAGCTCAGCACTGGTGAGACATATCTGGAGTACTCTATCTAGTTCTGGGTTCCCCAGTACAAGAGAAGCACAGACATACTGGAGAAAGTCCAATAAAAGCCAAAAAACTTATGAACTGGAGCATCTCTCCTAAGAGGAAAGCCTGAGAGAACTGGGACTATACAGCCCAGAGACAAGAAGGCTCAGGGGGAGGGAGGATGCAAAGAAAATGGAGCCAGTCTCTTTCCAGTGGTGCCCTGTGTCAGCACCAGAGTCAATAGTCACAAAGGGAAACACAGGAGGTTCTTTCTGAACATGAGGGAACATCACCTTTGTGCTGTGAGGGCGACAGCACTGGCGCAGATTGCCCAGGCAGGTTGTGCAGCCTCCATGCTTGGATGTATTCCAAAGCTGCTTGCTCACAGTCCTGGGCAACCTGCTTTAGGTGGATCTGATTAGGCTGGGAGACTGAAAGAGATGAACCCCAGAGGTACCTTTCAACCTCCACAGTTCTGTGATTTTGTGATTCTGTATGACCCTCATTAGGTAACTATTGCCTAAAACCCGAGAGGACCTGAAGGTGACACCAATGCCCACTCAACTTCTTCATGGGATACAAAGGTAAAAGATAAACACTTGAAAAGCAGCAATGATGAACAGACTATTCCATGAATACCAATAAAACTTCTAGTTCCTTTAACAATTTTATAGCCTTGAAAATTTCTTTCCAGGTGTCTGATGTATCTGACCATGGTACAGAGAAAAGGGATATCACCAGCCCAGTAACTCCATGAGCTGAATCCCTACCAGAAACACTATCCTGTTGATGAGAGATATGCCAGACTCCCAGAATTGTCTGCTTAGGGCCATCACTCAGCAGAATTATACAACTACATTGTTGCTGCTGTACTGGTATAACTCTCCCATGTTTCAGCATAAATATTGCCATAATACGGTAATTTCTCTCCTCCAGTGTAATTATTTCTTTGGATAAAGTCTAATTATTAAAAAAAAAAAAAAAAGTTTGGAAGGAGTGTCCACCTGGGGAGTTATCCCTTAATGGTTTTAGGAGTGCAATTACACCACTTCATATTACAACAGAAATATCACTTAATTACAGTAAGTGCCTAAAGATATGTCATATATAATTCTTTCTGATCCCAACCATTTAAAGACTACAATGAATATTTTTTCTAATTTAATGGTTGCTATGACCTGCTCCTGAAGGCATGGGTAACTCAGGTTCTTTTTAATAGATCCCTTGGGGCAGATTAGAGTGAAAAAACTCTGAATGGCTGCTGTTTATATATGTATGTATATATATATATGTGTGTATATATAAGTACATACATATATATATGTATATGTAGGGTTTCTTTTAGAATAATTTGGTTGCAGTGGAATTGAGGTATATAGTCATTTTGATTATATAGCAATATAAAAGCATAAAAATAACACTTCGAGGAAATTTTTAAGGAAAAGAAAGGGAGGGAAAAAAGGGAGAAGTGTAGAAAAATATCGCTAGCTGTGGATCCAGGGACAAGACTTGATTGTTGCAACTTAGATGTCTGTTGTTGAAGTGATGGTCGCTGTTTTGATCCATTGAGGGTGGGGAAACCCACGAAACATAGAGTCCAAAGGATTAGTATACATTCAGGTTTACATGGGAATGCCCATGAACTCCCCTGGCAGTTTTACACTGCCTGATGCAATGTGGATTTTTTGCAACACTGTGGATCATGTGCAGTACTCTGGTGGAAGGCCCCAGATATGAGACAGGGGGCATTCTGGGGACCTTTGATGTTTGTGACACCTTCCAAGACATGAAAGCTGCCTCTCACATCAGCATAGTTGAGCCGGTTATGCCCTGTCAGAAGGGATGTACACCTTCAGGCCTATGTGTGAATGCTCTATTTCCTGTGTCACTTTAAAACACCTCTAAGGTCTATTGTACTGACCAGATGTTCAATTCAATTTCTTCAATATAGACCTCCAGTAAGATTTGAGATGCCCAGGGATATCCTGTCTGACTTCCATCCATTGCTCCAGAAGGATTTGGTTCTTCCACAGGTCCTTACATATATATTTTGATCACATCTGTCAGCTCCTTGCATATATGTTTTGATTATCTTGGGCACTTCAGAGGATTCTAGAGGTTTATTTATTGGTAACTGAATCAAACCATGTTTCCACTCAAATACTCATTCAGATAAATTTTGTGTCAAATCCAAGCTTCCAGTGTCAAACACAGGGAGTTATTTTTTTTATTGGACACTCAGCACTGCACTAGGGATGCTTGGAACAGAAGTTCAAGAAACATTTTTATTCAGACAACTTCAAAACTTCTAGAAGTACAGGGAATATTTCAGTTGCTTTTCTGTATTTAATAGCCTGTAAAGAGTAAGACAGATCTAACATGTCTATGGTCTTCATACTCATCTGTCCTCAAAAGGCTGCTGTGGATAGCATCAATAGGCTTCTGTCATTCTTGAGAGGAGGAGAATTCAAAGCACAATTAATATTCTTTGGTTGTATGTTACTGCATGTGGTGCTTTAGCTGACAAAGAAAGAAAGACAGATTTTGTAATAGAAATATTTTTCATGGGGGTTGAACATCTCTTTGGGTTGTACAAATGAAAATCTCACCATAAATTATAGTAAGCCGTTAACAACCGGTTTTATCGCATCAGCCTCTTAATTATTTTTCCTAACATATCTCAGTGCAATGCTTAGAAAAGCTCTCAGTTGTGGTAGAAAGCTGTTACTTAAGCAAAAATAAACCTACAGATTATTCTTTGCAGTAAAATTCCATC
Source organism: Corvus hawaiiensis (assembly GCF_020740725.1). Classification (NCBI taxonomy): domain Eukaryota; kingdom Metazoa; phylum Chordata; class Aves; order Passeriformes; family Corvidae; genus Corvus; species Corvus hawaiiensis. Next base: position 69,732,482 of record NC_063216.1, on the reverse strand, counting down.
TAAACTGTTGTTTTAAATTGCAATACACTTTGAGAACTTAAATACCATGTAGAGTATCTTGTCTTCAGGTTTCTCGGTGTACTGACTGCAAAAGGTTCCTATTGCATGTCATTCATATTTTCCTATTTCTTTATACAATTTAACTTAAAACAAAACCCTCAGAAATCAGAAATTCAGTGGTAACTACAGTTCAAACCATAATTCAATGATTTTCAGGCTTGTCTCCCTGTCTTATTAAAAAGCCAGTAAAAAACCTGAATAATTTGCTGTTGATTGTGGATTATTATCAGCCTTTCTGACAAAAAAGCTCATTATATCAGTTTTCATTACAGTACCACTTGAACTTGGCATCACAAGTACAGCGACAAATTTGATTTCTTTTGGGGCCTGGGGTTTTGCTTCTCTGACACAAGAGCAAGAAATCATTGTTCCAAGGGTTCCAGAGTGACATTTGAAAGAAAAATAAGTAGACAGGATATTTTCTGCCAAACCTCCCCCTTTATATTTAATATTTTTTTGAAAAAGTTGCCCACTAGACATTTTGTAGACAAAGGGGCATGCATAAATGTGATGCATATACCCCTGTGTTCAAACACTCAGCTAAAAAATAATATCCTAAATTATAGCCATGAATTAATAGATTAGCAAAACGTCTTTAATAAAATTTAGAAGGATCTTGTGACTCTGTCATGAGCAACTAAGCAAAATGTGAGTGGAGAGAATTATCATACAAGGATTGTTGAGACTTCAATTTAGTTTAATGTGGTTTTTCACAGAAGATTAAAAAAAAAATCCACTTCTCTTCATCCAAAAAGGGCACTTCCTTCATTAAAGATACATAAGTAGACTACAAGTATTTGGAATAGTTAAATTAGCAATGCTGGTTTTGCAAGGTGAATACTGACAGAGCTATGGAGGTAATTTTACTTCTATCTAGTTTATGACTTTACTGCCTTCTAGCAACTGGGAACACTGCAATCCACTGTCCATATTTCAAAATTCATTTAAGCTTTTCATTATTTCATTCATCTACACATGCTGGGGTTTTTTTAAAAAAGAAAGATCAAATCAACATATGGTACTTCATCTTCAAAGGGTATGTGTTCCTATGCCATGTGCAATGGAATAAATTCACAACACTTATTGTTTCTAAGAGTCGCATGACTAATCCATCATGCACACACCAATAGAAGTTTAATTTCAAATGTTCTAATGGTTTCAGGAAACAAAAATAACTTTTGGGTTTTATGGGAACATTCACTGCTCACTGCTGACAAGAAATGAGACAGAAAATTCCATTTATTAGAATAAATGTTTCCCAGATTCAGGGATAACAAGATAATGAAGCTAAGACTTAATGATGCCTCCTTCTTTCTTTATAATGCTCTTTTCATGCTTACTCTTTGTTTCAGAAAAATACAGGTTTTACAGATATCAACAGATATCTTTGTGTATTTTTTCAGAAAAAAAGCGAAAAATTAATAGTAGCAGCATAAATGCTCAAAGAATTCAGCAAAACTCTCTTAGAATGCTCGGAAAATTTAAATGAAAGAGACTGTGAGTAATGTGAAGCCCACATTATCTTGTAATTGAAATGTACTGCAAATATTTCAACTATTTTGCAGACATGGACAGGTGAAGTTTCTGCTAACTAATAATTAACATTTATCTTAGAAGGAATTTCATGACCTTTCTTCATACTAGGCACCGAAACTTTGGGAGGAGGAGGTAAATAGAAACTGAACATATCTTTAATGAAGTTTAACAAAGAAATTATTGTTGGTGAGGTTTTAGACCTTTCTTAAATTACATTGGCGTAGTTCAAAGCAAATTGAACACAGAGGAAGATTCCTGCTTGTTTTTGTGAACTTTTTATTTGCTCTGATGAAATAAGAAATGTTTAAATAAGTGCAGATACTCCACTGTTAAACCAACAGCCATCACAGGAGAACTTGAGCATTCTCAAGTTCAATATACAACTGGAGATAATTTTCGTAGCCCATTTGAGCAGAAAGGTCTTTTTATTCTTTTCTTCATGGTAGCTTTTATTTTTCATTCTTTTTGCTGTTGCTGTTTTGTTTAGGTTTTTTTTTGGTGTGGGTGATTTTATTAATCTTTGAACTCGTATTAAAAGAAGATGCAACTTTAATTGGATATGGAATTTGTTTGACTGGAAGCCATAGAATAGTCCTAGGAAACAGTGCTGGTTTTACAATTAATTGCAGATTTCTTAATTTACTTTGGGAAAACAAGGTCACGTGTATCTTTGGGATAGAGATTCTGAATGCATATGCTTAAGAATATTTTTAAGGACAACAACAAAAAAAAGAAAATTAAGGCATTTAAAAATAAACAGTAATATTTCTGTGTTATGTTAACAGGCCTTTCAAATAGATGGTGAAGGCAATATTCCACAACTCAGCGAAAAATAGAAGACAAATCCAATTATTAGATTCCTTGTTTCAAGAATATTTAGGGCTTCATTGTTGTTTTTGATGAATCAAAACTGAAGATGAAAAACTTGGATATAATACAGAACTTCTGACTTTAAAGGGAGGATTTACTGATTCAGTCTTGATCTGTAACCAGTGAAAATTATTCCAATTATATGTCCTCATTTTAACTAAAGAGCTTATATGGTTCTTCATTTGAACACTGGTTTAGCTGTTCTCTTACTTGCCTTCCTATTTTTTTCATCACATTTGTAAGTCAGAGATTGCATTTTTTAATTTTAAGGGATTTTTCTGAAAGGCTAAAACAAGCAAATATATATCACTAACAACTGACTGCCTGACGCCAGGCATAGAATAAGTTCTGTAAACATTTTCTCAAGTCTCTTTCCTAAGTTCCTCTCACTGAATGGACTACTGAAAGCCAGTTAAGAGTCAGGATCTAGATCTGACTGTGAAATATAATTACCCAGGCCCAGGGAACCTGCTGTTTGCATGTGTGTTTAGCCATTAAAAAGTTATTACACTCATATTGATTGTCAGTCAAAAACACAAGGTTCTCGGTGCACTGGGGTATCATATTAGCAACCCATAGAGCCTCCATTATCAATAACTTAAAAAAGACAACAGAGGTAGGGCAGAAAGAACCGTTCCTTTGTTGGAGAGCAGGCAAGGAGTGGTAGCCTCAATTTGCACACATCAACATAAAAAACTTTCGTGTCTTGTTAGGGCTTTATAGATACAGATTTTATGAAGCTAAACATCTGGTCATAATGCCTGAAATGCACTCTTTCTCTGCAGATACATTACCTTACTATGTCCCTCTTTGATTATTCTTTGGATTTCTTTCTAACTTCTTCAGCCAGATGAAATGTTAACAAAACCCCTTCGTCCCAAAGAAAACAATTGCACCCAAATTTGTCAGACATGAGGAATTCTGGGTAAGGTACTAATCTTTCAAACTCCTGTATTTAATTAGGTTTATGAATAATATTTCTGAGCTTATTGTAATGACTTACACATACAAGGGAAAATGTATGGGTGAGATGTTACAGAGTCGGCAACAGATTTATTTCAGTCTGTATTGTGTATTTCTGTAAAAAGAATTACAGTACACAAATGGAAAAAATAAACACTTGTAAAATTAGAAATGCACTATATTATATAAAGCGGAGTTCAGGATAAAGAACTGACAGAATCAACGACCAAAAAAAAAGAAGAAACAAGAAACCAAACAAAAACAATTACTGTAAATTACATATTCCCAAGGGAGAAAATTATCTTGCCACCTACTCAATACAGGCATGAAAACAATCTCTGGGAAAAAATGCCTGGGAAAAATCTGAAATGGAAATAAAATAAAAACATGCATTAGAAAATAGAAATTAGAAAATAAGATCATAAATATTTTGCTTTCTGCACTTTAATTAGAGAAAGTCCACATTTAAAGGCAGCGGCAATTTATAGTGCCTTGGGGTTTTTTTTATTTTTCTTACACAGGCATCTCCATTCCTTTTCAGAGTGATATATTCAGTATTTTTTAGATTACATGAAATAAAATAACTCATATGCACCTTATTGTACATAGAGTGTGCAGTTATGATCTTTGGGGAGTTGAGAACTTCCAAGCATTTTTTGTGTGTGAGCGGGATACTTATTGTTTCTCAACCTACTCTAGACCCTTCCTGAAACAAGACAGAATGAAGAGCATGACTCAGACAAAATATCAGTTATTCATTGTCTGTGAGCATCTCTTTCTATTCCAAAAATTTGTTAAAAAAAGGACATCATGCCATTAGAAGGTGTCACATTTGTAAGATGATTAATAGGTTCTTAGAGTGAAACTAGTGGTGCACTTAAGAAAAGAAGATAAGAAAACTGTGTTCTTACTATTTGGCCAGAATAGAAAAATTATATTTTCAACAAATAGAATTGCAGCAATTTAGTTGCCTGTAGTATTTTCTAAAATGCCAGTTGAACAAATGTGTAGAAGAATTTTCAAACTGAATAAAACTGTTAAAAAAGAAAGCAAAAAGTCTTTACATCCAAAGTTTATTTTCCAGAAGTACAACTCCGAGACCAAAGCTATTCATTCATCTCTTGTTACACCTGGCACTCAGCTCTTTTGTTTGATAACTTTTTCTGACAGACTTATCCCCTTCCTCAACATATTGCTAAATCTTGAATTAAGGCATAGCTGAAACCTTGCCTATCAGATGATTTCCCAGCGGGAAAGCCACCACAGACTCATCTCCAGGGCACAAGTCCACGTGCAGGAATTAAAAGGCGTTCCACAGCATGAGTTACCAAGTGACCTGTAACAACACATATGTTGTTCCCATATGTTTCCAAAATACTTTGTCCAGCTGCCTCAATGTGCACATTATGCTGGGAGACAGCTGGCCAGCCTTCCAAGAGGGAAGCCAAAGCACATAGCTACTCTCTCCTGACCCCTTGTATACATAGTGCTACCCTGAAAAACACACCTTGGCACTCAGCTTGTCATTAAGTGAACTCTTGGATGGATTGGCTTTTCCTCCCATGCAGAGGGAAAAATAGAGGGAATTCTTGTGTTAAAGCACTGTTGGCTGCATAGCAGAATGGGCAGGAACAGATTTGTTGTTTAGTGAGGGATGAAGTATTCCCACTGTGAATGTCAGCAAAAGTTTGAGTAACGAAGATTTGCCTTGTGATACGGTTTAGTAATCTGCTCTAAAACTTGTGAACTAGACCTCTAAATTCTGCTTTCACCTCTACCACGCTTTTAAGCTTTACAATGTGTCCAGTCATGTAATTTAAGTGAACTTCAATTGAAACAACGGTAAACTGTGAAAACTGATGCTACTCACTTTTGTGGGAAGTTGTAAGAACTCTTTCTGCACTTCACCTAAGTAAGGATCACTCCAGAATACTGATTCTGAGCATGCCATTGTTGCTGAGGAGGAAAGGGTAACACTGTCCCCCTTCTCAGAACAAAATGATTAGAGGCTTTCCTGAATTCATCATCAGTTTACAACTGATTAAGTAAGTGTGTAATTGCTTTTTTTCAGTGTTGAACCAGGCCCTCTCAGCTTTTAATCCTTCCTCTCTTCTACAGCTCCAAGTGCCTTCAGTGTCACTGCCTCTCACACACAACTGTATCTCTTATGCTTTCCCATTTGTTTAAACATAGCATTTTAAACTCATTTATTCTGCCCATTGATGGCAATATTGAGTATATGTTTCATTGGCTTCACTTTATATCTTTCCATTTTTACTGTATGACGTAGTTTGCCTAAGTAATGTACAATACATACACTAAGAACTGTATTTACATTCCTCTATGAATGCTCTGGAGAGAATATAAAGTGTAGTGCCAGAGATTCAAATTACAAGGGTCATAACATATAGTTATTCAGTGTTACTGCCCAGTACTTTACTCCAGATAGGCAGGAAGATATTGAACTATACAGGGCTTACCTGCTTATAGAGCTCATATATACAGCTCATTAAATCATACTTGGATAAAATAAGCAATTATACAAATGATAAAAATAGCATCATAATAACAAACAAGTCTGCCTATAGCACACCCAAAATATCACTGACTATTCCTGTGTTTATATTTATATATGTTGTTGTGTACTGTAGTGGTCTTTCAAATTAGGTGGTCTTTGAACACAAAATGCAAAATGATCTCTGCCAAATATTGAATCCACATGGTGGAAAATAATTCATTAAGGTGAAGCATCTCAGGATTTTGTTGAGGGTGCAACACAATATTTAATATTCAGCTACATGCTGCAATTTCAAGTGTACAATTAACTTTCCACCCTTTTATTGTACTCCTGTCTTGTTTCACGGAAAAATGCACATTTGGTTATCCTAATTATAATCAAGTACAAAGCTTACTGCCATCACTGAGAGCCTTCTGACTGATTTCTACTGCTGCTGGATCAGGCCCATCTCAGACCAGATTAATTTCCAAGGTGGATTTTAGAAATATACTAAGTGTATGAAAATCAACCTTTCTTTTGATACAGATTATCAGAATTACATTTTGAGAATGCTGACAGTCTATAGGGTATCTCCCACAGGAGCTGAAGTGTATTATCCCCTGTAGGCTGCAGGTGCTGCCCACTCTGAAAAAACATGCTGATCAATATCCCGTCTGTTTCTATAACAAAAAAGTCCAGATGCTCGTAACATTTTAAAACTCACTTTTAGCAGTTTTCCTTTTTCTTTGAAGTTTGTTTCTAAGTCTTTGTGAGGTTATATTTCTAAATTAGGTTAACAGAAAATGAAAATTAAAATGGATCAGAGTGGAAAAACAGAATACCTGTTCTGATCTAATGAACACATGTCTCTAAAAGAAATCTAAGTGCTATATTAAATATCTAGTAAATATAATGGTTTTTAAGTTTTTAACCATAATTTAATTATAACTCCTAACTATGGATCTATAAAACAGAAAAACTTGGAATATGGTTATTCATTTAGGCTATACTGCAGGTAGCAGTGAAATTGATAGCATATAATTAGCTATAAAATGGTAAATTATGATTTTGAAATATTTCCTCAATGAAGTTACAACTAATATGATATTTTAGTAACACATACACACATTGGCAGAAACTTGATAACTGCAGAGTTACATAACTAAAATTCTGAAGTAAATCTCAAATTCAAAGTCAGGGAGGTGAATGAAGGGGCCGATGGGGCATCCCAAGACACATTTATTTTACGAAATTTGTTTTATTGTTGGAGACTGGTTCTGTTATCACCATGATCAGAGGTAGAATTGAAAACAGTTTTACACTGGAATAGCATATAGAATTTAAATCACATAACTGCAGGTCATGCCTGGGTGGTGGCCAACATGAACTGAGCAATAGATTCTAGCATCAGTATGATAGAAAATAAGAGCAAAGAAAGTTCAGAGGCAGAAAACTTTGTTCTAGAGATTGCTACTGATGGAGACCAGGAAAGGCTGTTAGTTAGTCTCTCATAAGTTGAAGGTTGCTGCATTAGCCTGAGAGTGTTGGCAATATTTTTACTAAGAACTGAAGGAACAAAACCTGTTAACAGAACTTAAACAGTGGTCAGGGCAAGCCCTGTCATTGGGAGCAGGGAGAGAAGTGATAACAGGAGCAGAGCAGCTTAAATTGGGTGTCCTAGCTGCAAAGGTTTGACAATCCCAAAGCGTGAGTGAGGTATTATCATTGGAAGGGGAAGGAACCAGCTGTCTCAGCAGCTGCCTCAGCAGAAGACTGCAAAGTAGCATTAGCTATGCATGTGAAATAGGAAAGCAGCTTGCTTGTGGCTTTGTAGGGTTTGTTGTTGTTTTGTTTTTTTTTTTAATAAAACTGCTGATATGGAATACACATAATCTATTACATATCCAAAAAGTATTGTATCTTTCAGAGCAATGAGCTATGACTGAGGAGTGACATTTTGTATTTCTTGCTCAGATCAATGATATATAGGAATTACCAGTAAGGATAAACCTCAGAATAAATCCACTCCAAAAGCTTAGCTTTAGCTTGGACTAATTGCTGCAAGGGGAAAGGGCATTACTGATTTAATTTGAGAGTATGTTTTATGCATGTATATGCTTATGGACTGGCATAACTGTTTCTCTCAAGTAGCCATTTCTTCACTTTTCTTATCTTTTTTCCTTAGTTTTTTAAGGGTTAAAAAAATTAAGACGATGAAATTCCATTGCTCAGAGCAGTTTGCCATATACTTGACCAGCCTTGTAATATCCTCTGAGCTAGTTGCTGTTGAACAACACTCCCCTGCCTCTTGCTCTTGTGGGTGGCCCTGCATGACATATGTTGGTGTAGATCCATCCATTTATGTAGAGGTAATAGACATCTCTCTGCAGTCTTGACCTTTGCTTTTCTAAAGGCAAAATTAGAACTTGTTTGCTTTTCAACCATAGCTCACACTAAGCAGAAGGCTACAGAAATAAAAATTACATCCCTTTACCTTTTGAATGACAGTGTGATAAGGTGTGATGTAAATAGATTTAGACACCATAGGTAGAGGGTAAAGCACCATAATTAGGTAATGCCCTAAGGGCCATTAGTGTTGCCAGTATCTGAATTCACTGTAAAAAGTAAAATCCAGATCACAGAAAGTATTACTGCTGTCTTAAAGTGGGAGATATCCTTTAAAACTACTCTTTACTGCAATACTGCATCAGAATTATGATGAAGCAGATGATCTATACCTGAATGTATTTCTTTTCAGATGAAACACAAATCTAGCAAATAGACTGAAAAAAAAAGTTTCAAAAGAAAGAATATATGTAGTAAATTGAGTTTATTTTCTCCTTGAAGACTGTTTGCAGGCCTATTATACTTTCTGAAAAGTAAAAAGGAATGCCTTTCCTTCTCATTTTAACAAGTTGAATAATATTGTCAGATTTTTCTGAAAAGATATTTCTAAAAACCCCCCAAAATATTCTAAATCATATAAACAAATTACATTTTAAACATTTGAACTCCAGAAAAACAAACTAAACCTAAACCATTGAACTTATTAGAATATTAATTTTGAATTGTTGGGGAAGAAATATATTTTATGAATGGATTCTGATTACCTTCAGTGTAAAGGTAATACTTAACTGCAATGGAAGATGACTTCTGAGAAAAAAGTATCTTAGCTCTAGCAATTTTATTCAAAGATATCAGATGATTCAAGGTACATCTCTGTTAAGAGGTGTTATTTCTAAGGACAATTTTCCTTATTTTTTTTCCCCAGTTAGTGATGAATGACAAAAACACCCAGGGCTTTACTATTTGCCTAGGAAAAGATTTACACAGCTCAAAACACTCAAAAATTTCACTTTTTGTTTTACATTTTTCAGGTCATACTTTTAATCTTTGAGTCCAACACACCAACTTGGCCCCTACTCTTAGTGTTTCATTAGTTTGCATTTCCCATATTCACCTGCCAGTCATGTTCTACCTCTTTTACCTGTCTTCTCTTCATTTTTTCTGTATTAGGTGTAACCATTCAGCATTTGCTGTCAAGGTCAGTCACATCAAAGCTTAATGCTCTCAAGCCAAAAAAAAAACAAAAAAGAAAAAGAAAAAAAGATGTCCTAGCATTCCTTCTGGAAAATTAGGGAATTAAATTATTTTAGTGCTGCTAATCATGGCTATTTTATAATCTCACTAGTTGCATCAATTTAGCACATAACTATGGATGTTCTTTTCTATAGAAAATATAATTTTTGCATTATAATGTTAACATAATGTTCCTCACATCTAACAGTTACACTTATTGCATTAAAGAAATAAAGCCAAGTATGGATTGCAAAAGCTAAACTACAGTTACACTTGAAATTAATATTCAAGCATTAGAAAGTCCTGTCTTGAAGAGTAATTGGAGAATAGCTTCCTGCAGTGAAATTTAACAAAAGGTTGCTTGAGCTCAAAATGGAAAAGTGTAATATTTCATTGGCCTGGACAACAACATACAATATTCATAATTTTAAAACTCAATATGGTTCTCTGATTTAATACAGATGCTTGTAACAAGTCACTCAGTGTCTGAGTGACACAATTAACATTTTGCTTGTTAGCAAAAAAATCTTAATAATTACTTCTCTTATTCACCCTGGGCTGTTGAGTACTGAAATAGTTCCTGGTTTAAACTTGACTTTTCCTTTCAGTCATCAGCCATCCTTATTAATAACCAAATGCATCACAAATATGTCTTCCATTTTGTAAATCAGTGTGAGAAGTTAAGCCATAGAATTCTCAGTAAGAATGTTTATTTCTTTAAACATGCATTAACTAACGAAGCGTCACAGTACTTCTGTAGCATATGACACAATGAATGAGAAAACACTTAAGCCTATCCCTTAGAAAATCAGAAAGATTCAGACCCCCTAGATTCCATCTGTATTGGGATTTACATGGAATAGAATCATCAAAAATATACAAGGTACACTTTGCATTTCTAGTGGTACCTAAGGGCTAATATTCTCATTTTGATATTCTCTGTTTCTCTTCCACAGAGGTACAAGCACTGGATGGGACAAGCCTTAAGGGTGGTTCCAGATATTAAGACTTTGGCAGACTGGGTTCTTGGAAGAGGAATAAAGTTCTAGATCCCCCTTGTCTCAAGGGGGTAACTCATTTCACTGGGACACAGAACTGGTACTTCCTTCTTCAGGTGTTTGGAAAGAGATACCTCTAAGAAAAGACCTCAGAGTAATTCTGAATTATGAAGGAAGGGTCGGACTATAAAGGTTTTATCCAGGTATTCTGCATCTTGAAGAGGACAACCCACATATGTTACCATGTTGGAGTGTTTTCTGTCATTTCCTAATTATAATGGAGTTAGTATTCTGCTGAAATCTCCTTACTGAGAACCTTAACTCAGAAAGCAGGCCAAAAAGAGATATAAGCACTGATTCACTCTACTCAGCCAGCAGACAGGACAGAGATAAATTTGAATGAATAAATTTTATGCTCAGATTAATCCTGTTGAGATGACATGTTATTCTGAACATCTAAAAAAGGCTATCTGAATCTGAGTTTTATTTTTAATTAAACATTTGTTTTCAATGCATCTTTCTAATGTCTATACAAAATCAATGCATAAATTTGTGTACTACATAAAAATAGGATTTTAATCTCATATCAAAGGCCTTCTGTACAAATTGAGTCCAAATATGTGTGTTTTAATGTACTGTGGGAATATGGGAGGAAATTTCTAAGTTCCTGCCAGCAATAGCACACATTATAGTACAAGAGAGAAGTGAAGAAAAATTTCCTTTAACGAGCCTGTGGATACAGAAATCTCAAGGAATATTACTCCATCTGAATAATGTTTTAAACAGTTTTAAATTGCCCAATTTAAAGCTTGTCCACAGGCCAAGTTTAACATCTTATATACTCCTGCAAGCAGTGCAATGTGATTTTTTAATGATCAAAGGTGCTTGATTTCATTTTGATTACTTACTTATAGTATGCCATGTCCCAACACCATTGTAGGTCAGAGATGCAATATGAGTTCACAAAGGCTTTAACTACTAAATTGCTCAATGCTATTTCCTCATCATTCAGATCTTCTTTCCAGAAATGCACCAGTCTAATAAATATTAAACTTGAGATTATATGACTTTGATAAATGATCTGAGAATTCACACTACCTACTCCACTCCATAGAGTGGTGCATTCAGACACTGATTACATACAGAACAAATATGTATGTGTGTGTATATATATATATATATGTGTGTGTGTGTGTGTGTATGCCTATGTATGTATGCTTATAGATCAGGAGCTTGCCTCCACCCTTCAACTATGCTCACATACTTCTTTCGTAACAGGTGCTTCTTTTTTATTATAAAGTTATGACTTGCATTTCTGTAACTGTGCAGGATAAGGAAGCCAAAGTTAGGTTTAGAGGAAGCTCTATCAAACATGCTAATGCTTATGTTTGAATGGCAACCTGGCACTTTTCTTTTAAAGTCAGGTAACACACATGATTGGACAGACCTACAGGTTTTGACATTAGAATTAATAGTTTCCAGTGAGGTGTCAGCAAGAGTGCTTTTGTTATAATTAAATGTGAATACATATTTAGCAACTTTTAGTTGGTAAAGTGCTAACGGCTCATGTAATGCCAGTTCTTTTTGGTTGGGTCTCTCGTTGTGTCACCTATTCCCTGTCATTAGTATAGTTTAATATCAAAGTGATACAATTTGCAGTAGGTTTACAGTCTGCATATGACATTACAAAAGACTGAAAATAACATTTTGTTTTCCTTTAGAGAATTCTGTTTCTTACAGTGAAATTGAGAAGAATCTACATTGATTTTAGCATAAATTAGAATGATTTCTTTTATTTTTCAATCTGGAATGTCTAGTACAGACATGGTACTTTCATGATCCCTGGCAATTCAACAACTGCAGTTGGCCTGGCAGCAATTGAAGTAGTATGTGTGTGGAGAGTTAACAAGCCACAGGGGACCTGGAACATGAGCAAAGGCATAACCATCACAACAAGCCCATGTTTTCTTACAGCCAGCTTGCTGTTGTAAGGTCATAGGCTGTAAAGCTGTGGTTACTGAGAGAAATTAGTCATGAAAACAGCATAACCCAGTGGGGATTCATAATATATGAATCAAGCCCAATTTTTGTTTGCTTAAAAGAAGCTGGCTCTAAAAAAACCCCAACAAAACAAAACAAAAAAACCCCCAACTTCTTAACAGTATCTTAGTGGCATAAACCCATGTTTGGGAGGGTTTCTATCTAGTGCACAATGTAAATTAATTTCAGGACATGAGAGTCCAAAAGTAAGAATAAAAGGGAGGAATTCAGTGCTAAGGACAATCCAATTCAGTCAGGAAAACAACCACACCTAGTAGGAGAAAATATGTTGTCTTCCTCTGAAAGCCACAAACCTTTCTAAAGGCAAATTTTTTCACGGGGTGGTGTCCACTGAAAAAGGAAATGCAGAATTCTACAGAATTTAAGAGTTGACAAAGAGTTGTCAGAATATAAAGGCAGTAACTATTTGGGATATCTGCATAAGTTTGCTGCTAATGGGGTGTTACTGAGGTACCTACCTCATAATGATTCACTGCCATTAACACCTACAACAAACATGACTAAATCAAGAGGCAGCAACTGCTCATATTTTAAGCTGAGAAATGAGGATTTGGGAAGCAAACCTAAGCAGCATAAACCAGCAATCAGACACCAGCTACAAGGCATCAGCCTGACACCAGCTCTAGTAGTTGTGTCTCAAGGATATTCCTGGGGTAGAAATATTAAGATGGCAAATACAGGAATAGAGCAACTGTCACTGCCATCAGCGCAATACCTAGGAAACAATATGAATATATAAATATAGCAGTGCAAAGCTTGATAAGCAGATTGTGCATTTAAAATTCAGATATTACAATACAGCAGGAAAAATGTCTGGAGAGTTCATTTGGTAGCATTCTTAAGCAGTAGATTTCCTTCATCTTTGAGCTCTGTAGCACTTTTGCATGTTCAAGTAGCTTTTTTGTTGTACAGCTCTTAAGTTGAACCACAGTCAGAGTTTTATTGAACAAAGACACACATCAGCCCAAAGGGTAACACCTGTGAGTAACTATTAAAAGAACTGTTTAGTGTAATGAAAAGGCAGATTGAATGAGACACCACAAATAAATGGAGATTAGTCAGCAAAAGGAGAGAAGTCAGCTGTTATCCACACCCTGAGAACAACTCAAAGGTGTGAGGACATATGAAAAGAGACTGAGAGCACAGAAATCAATGAACTATTTTCTAATAGAAAAATAGTTAAATATTGGAATAATTTACCTAGGAAAGTTGCTGAACTTCTATTACTGAGGTATATAAGACAGGACTAGAACAATGCCCTTGTCTAGTCTAAAGCCACACTAGATGATATATCAAGATGTCTCCTAGGTGTTTTCTATTTATGGTTAAATACAGACCAGGATAAATTATAACTCTGCACAGGGCATGTACACTTGCTAAGTCTGTGTTGAAGATACGATATGGATACATGCCAATTAATTATTTTATTTTCCTGGATCACAGTTAAGATCCATAGCACTACAATGGGCAAATCCATGTTCAAAAGATCTTCAGCTACCCAGGAGAAAGTAGGTGTCGTGCTGAGAATCTTCCTTTGCAATCAGGAACAATACCAAGCAATAGATTACACCAATGAGAATGACAGTGCCTGGCAACAAAGGTTTTCTTTGTAATTCTCAGTGGGACTATTCAACACAAGGAAATAGAAATCAGAAGGGGCATGAGCACACACACAACCATTTCATAACCTAGAAATAAGAACACCCCCTTGTACTATTATGAATGATTGAGTATGGACTTACTTACCAAAAGTTTAGAAATGGTACTATCATGTATTAAAAGATTGTTAAAAGAGCAAAACAACAAAATACTTTTTCTTTCTTTAGCTGTAAACCCATCTAAAAACTACAGTATAAAATACTTTTCCCAAAAGTTTCTGCTAGCTCATTATTTTTATACAAAAAATGTTAACTAGAGAAGATGATGGTGATAACTTCAAACATTTCTTTAAGAATATTAAATTATTAGCATATACTCACAATATTGGGAATGTACTGATAAATAAAATTTAAAGGTTTTTCTTCTAAGGGCCATAAAATTATTGTTTTCTTTATAAAGTTTGATTTCTAGAAAATGTCTTAAAGGAATGCAAAAAGCATAGAAGCCAATGATCAAGGTTCTTCTTAAGAGCATTAAACAAAGGAAATGAGAATAAATAATTAAAAAAAAAAAAAAACTTCAACGGAATACCTCAGACAATTTTTTTGTTGTTTTACAAGCTTTATGTAACACTACACTAAACTATTAGGAAAAGGCACATAAAATTCTATTCTTGTTACTATAAAATCAGAAGTCCAGTGGAACATTCCCCATTATGTACTCTGAGCTTCTCATATTACTGCAAATATTCACCATCTACCTTTCCAGTTGTGCTGGAAGTTCCCCCATTGGCACATACCTATGGAATTTTTTTTTTCTCAGGACTAATAATACCAAATTGCTTCATTAATTCTAGGAAACATTGTAAGGCAATTACCATGTGCTTAGATGTATTGATTCATTTTTTAGAGTCATAGAAGCTGTAGTGGTTAAATATTATTCATTTTGATCTCTTAAAATGAAGGCCTCATGGGTATATCTAAGTTCATGATGTAAATTGAATAAATATAGCAAATGATCTTAAATGCTTCAGATAAAGTACATTAGACTTGCAGACATTTATTCATCAGTATTCATAATTCAGGGGAATAGATTGTTAGAAAGCTAATGAAGAGCTTCTTATCTTTATGTTGCATGGATGTACTAAAAGCCTAACAGAGATTGAATATGTCTTACTTCCAGCAATTTATTCAAGGAGCTTTAGTGCTCCTATTAAGCAACACATTATAACAAATAACTACAGGGTATTAATATTTTTAAGCAGTTCAACAGAGGAGAAATAAAGCTTTTTTGAAAGATAGTGAAGTAAACAGAGTTCAAATTCAGGACTGAAGAAAGGAGTTGGCAATAGTAAACTTAGAGAAGTGGCAGTGACAATATCACAGTCTCCAATTTCCTTAAAAAACATTCTATGAAATAAAGGAGAGATTTCAGTAAAGCTTCTGTGAATTTCTGTGACTGTAATTCATTTTTCAGGGCTGTACATAAGGGTGTTACTATTTCCATTATAAACCTCTGTTTTAAAGGAAGCATAACAAAATAAACAAAACTGTGGGTTTCTGCACAAAACTGTCATATAAAAGCTCATCCTGGGAATCTATCTTATAACTTATTAAAAAAAATATGTATTTTTGCAATAAATCAAGATGAACATGTTAATTATTGTTTTTAAGTTTATGACTAATTTTTAGTACATTCTGGCTTCCAGTAAGGAAACATCTTGAAAAACTTTGTGGGATAAGCTGAGCATCCATTGTTTGGAAATCAGCCCTTACAGGAATGCTGATACTGAGAACCTAAAACTAGATAAACTCTAAACAGTTCAGCCAGCAATTTTTATTACAGATGGCCTATTTGCCAATGCAAAGAGGTATTATGCCTTCATTTCTTATCATTGCATGACCCCACAGAAAAGACATAGCAATGAAATTGCTAAGCATTAAGAGCAGGCTGTGACTGTATTGGATTTTGACTAATGGATTATGACTAATTTTGGATCAGCAACCTGAACTCAAGTTGTGCAATAAGTTTGAGAAGGAAGATACACAATCGTTAGGTTCATTGGATGATAGACATATTATTCAAAAGAATAATCTCACTTATTTATCATCTTTTACAGAAAAAAAATCATGTACTAGAGCCAGATTAAAATAACCAGCAAAGAATGGGTTTATGAGTAAGAGGCCTCAGTCTTTCCCCATTGATGCTGTATTTTGCTATCACACTGGAAAATGCTTGTACTCTGAGATCCCCTGCAAACTTGCCTGCTAGGGAGTTATTCAATATAGGAAAAGTGCATCCTCATTTCATGGAGGGCGCATCATCTCACCATATAACCCACAGTGAATATTCCCGTATTACAATTTCCAAATATAAGTACTCTTCTACTAAAATTTAGACTGCTTCCATCCCTGACATTATTAAGATTCTTCTGTCTTGTTTTTATAGTTCCAGTTCTAGTACTTTTTGTGGCAAATGCTGGGATTTTAGCATCACCAAATCCATGCCTCTCCAGTTTAAAGACAAGGATGTCATCTGGGACAGTGTCAAACACTTTACGTAAGTCCAGGTAGATGATGTCTGTTGCTCTCCAGGGAGGTAATCCTTGAATGGTGACCTGCTTTCCTGGGTACCTTTTTTTCTCTGGGGCTTTATCTCACAGTTGTCTACCCCTAGAGAGGCCTAGAGAGGCCAAAGTCTGCTCTCCTGAAGTCCAGGGCAGTGAGGCTGCTGTGCACCCTCCTCTCTCCCAGAAGGAACTTGAACTCCACCATTTCTTGGTCACTGCAGCCAAGGCTGCACTTGACCTTCACATTGCCCATCAGCCCCTCTTTGTGATGTGAACTCTGGCATAACACCTCCACTCATTGGCTTCTCTATCAGTTGGAGAATGAAGTTATCATCAATACATTCCAGGAACCTCCTTGATTGCTTATTCCCTGCTGTGTTTTCCCTCCAACAGATATCAGGGTGGTTGAAGTTCCCCATGAGGGCCAGGGCTTGTGACCGTGAGTCTGCTCTTGCCTGTCTGTAGAGGGACTCATCGACTTGGTCTTCCTGGTGCAACAGCTTAGCAGACCCCCACTATAGTGATCCCCTGTCCCTGCCCTCTCTTCAACCCTGAGCGGTGTCAGGAAACAGGAGACAGCTAAGGGTTTAGTGGAAAGTGTGCTGCTGCTAGCATCAGTGAGGCAATAAGCAACTTGAAATTGCTATAAAGATGCATTGTGTGGGATCTAGAGACAGGCACAAAATGACATAACTTTCAAAACTGGATATTCCAATCAACTAGCCATGACAGAAGTACAATATAATGGAACAGGTCATTCAACATTTCTTTTGTTGAAAAAGTAATCTTTTTCTTCACAGAGGGACACATACAGATGTGAACTTAAAATGTCAATTGATTGAAAAAACCTGAAAAACTAATAATGAAGGGGATAAAGCAGATACCAAAGCTCACTTTGATATAAAATAATATTTTTCATGGAGCTTTATAAATAATTATCACCCAGCCCTTCTTCACAGATTTAGGCCATCTCTCACATAGTATTGTGATGGTGGAGGAAAGCATTAGATTATCATTGTAGCGGAGTGATGACAGAAGTACATTCCAGCCCACTCTGAATTGCTAATAGAATTACACACTGAGTCAAAGCACAGGGAGTGATTTTTTCCTTATGTAGCATTGCTGATATTAAATGCAAAATGATATAGGAAGCATGCAAAAAATTGTTGATGTTGCAGTGCAAAACATGAGATAGCAAGTATCCCATCATAAAAACAGGATTATAATTCAATTAGAGGTTTAAGAAAAGTGGATACTGAAAGAGTATTCAAGAGAAAAATATATAAGAATATAAATATGTAGAGCTTAGCCAAGCCATAACAATTGGCTACAATATTTGCTTGTATGTATTTCATAAACTATGTGTAAAATAGGTTCAAATGGTACAAAAAAGATTGAAAAATTACATTAAGTCATGAGCACTGTATGTTTACTTTCAAGTTGAGACTAATGTGCCCCTGGAAAGAGATCTGCAAATATTATCACTAAATATTATTCCCCACTCCTTTAATTTTAGAATACAGACTCTGGGAGAAGCACAAAGAATACAAGTTAACTGGACAAACTGAGGCACTTTGAACTTATCGAGCTCCTCAAATGTGCCTGGGATGTGGATCACGCCCAGTGAGCCTGATATCACTCAGTGACCAGTATCAGACCTGCCCTGGGACAGCCAGGCAGGGCCATGGGAACAGGGATGAGATGAGGTCATAGCAGGTTGGCCGGCAGCACCAGGGTGACATGGCCAAGGCTGCAGCTCAGGTGAGGTCCAAGAGTTAATTGTGCAACAAAAACTTAGAATCCTCTTCTAGCTCAGCATTTTGGGTGCCTACACTTATTATTCCTCCTTTTAATGGAAATGGCTTCACATTTCTCAGTGTTACACCTCCTTTGCCACCTGTCATCCCTTTTATGAAGCAGGTCCTGAATTGTTTGAAACTTGCGTGTTAAAGGCTCAGTACCCATCTGTTTCAGTCCCTCTCTATCTCCCTAAATACTTGGACATGAAAGCTAAATAATTAATCAAGATTAAAAGCTGTAGAGAACAGAAAAACCCATGATGTGCTCAACAGGACAGAACTTAACTATTTTCCACATCTAATAACAGCACCTTCTCAATAGATGCCTGTGTATGCTTTTTTTTAAAGCAACTTTCTTATACCTTCTTAGTTAAGGCAGAGGTGTGTGACTTGCAGTTTCTACACAAGTCAGTGACAGGGCATCTGGAAGTTTAAAATAATTATCTAGTTCATCACAACTGGTACTACTGATTTTTGTGTAACCTAATTGATAAATGGCTAGAAATGGTTCTGGGCTGGGTCAAAAGAGGGTTTATATGGGCATGCAGATGGGGAGGGGCAAGTGTTTCTTCCCTTGTACTGTTCTGCAGCAGCTGTAACATAGTCTGTACTTAGAATAAGCTTAGGGGACAAGGAAAATGGGACAAAAGGGCTAAACTGGACTTCTGAGTCAAGTATTTCTGAGCTTATCCTGGCAATATATGAATTTATGAGAACATCATTGTGTTGAATGCGTCTCTCATTGCTTTATTATCTCAAATATCTGTTCTGAGTAAAACAAACTGATGAAATACACCATTTTCTGAGCTAACAGAAAAATCAAGATCTCATTTCTGTAAAAAAAAGGTTGAAACAAATAAAAAAATCTTCCTTAGATTTCTAAATGATGTACCATGACCAGCTTGTTTTCATACAGAAGTAAATATGTAAATTTATGATGATTTTTACTTTCAAGGTTATCAGCCTTCTTTAAAGTGCAGTCAAGTTATAATATACACTAAGTGCTATGTTAATATTATTAAAAGAAATTAATTTGGCATGAGCACACTCTGCATCAGAATCCTAGCAGTGTACATCAAAGGATATCTTGAAGTTTTAAGGCTGTAGAGTATCTAAGTTGCACAAACGAAGTTAGCACACTTCGTCCACATGTTGCATTCCTCTGATATTCTGGCTGAGTTTCTGTTTCTAAAATGCCTTCCAGATGCCATCATTGCTATTACTGATCTAATCCAAGTTTAGAATACCTAAACTGGAAAAAAAAAAAAAAAAAAGAAAAGATAAAAAAAAGAAAAAGTTGTAGAATCAGTTCTGCAGAGACTAGGGTAATCATTTGGGACCAAGGTTTAAGACTGTCTTACATTTATACTTACTGAAATATAAAATCCAAGAAGAAAAAGACCTGGTTTATCAGGATTTTATGATGATTTTCTATGTGTTTGTACTGTTTTATGGCTATATAGTCCCCCTCACTGAAAAACAGAGATTTTATAATTGGATTTATTCAAATAACAGCAGTAAATAAAGTTTAAAAGCGCATTTACTTATAATGGAAATTAAATAAGAAATTAGAGATTGTTTCCCTAGATGATAAAAAAAATGCAATACTGTTCAGACACGATGTTGTTTTCAGTCCTATAAACTGCATTTACAACTGAGCTTTACCAACTTGTTAGGTTGATAATGCAGCCACATATCAAAGTGGTGTTGTCAGATGACTATAAGAATGATGCTGACTCTTGGAAACAGATGAATAACCTCAGATTTATTTATTCTCAGATGAACTAAAAGCAAAGAAATCAATATTCTATAATACCAGACTTTTCAAAGGAGCAATAGAAACACTCAAAGTACAATATACTGTGAAATTATGCTCCAATATTTGTATATATTAATTAAGTATATACTTCTTGTACAAAACAGTAATATTTTTGTGAACAGGAGTTGCTCAAAACTTCTCCTGTGCATAATAATGCAGAATAAAATGTATTTGAAAATGTCCTGTATTGTACTGATAAGGCAAATTTCTATAGCAAAGTGCTGTGTGAAAGAAGGAAAACTGTTTCATACACTTATTGTAGAGTTACATTTTAAGGCATAGGGATGTTTTAAGAAATTAATCCTTCTATTTCATTATAGTAATATGACATAGTTATTCTTCCTATTTGTGAGCATAATGGTAACATGAGAGGTTACATCCCCTTTTATTGAACAGATAAGAAATTACTGCTTTCTGTCCACACAGTAAAATCCTGCAGACCACACAAATTCGAGTCACACAGTATAAACAAACAGAATCTGCATGGAAATCTTAATATTTGAGCTGCCGTAAGTAAAGCGACAGATCAGATGGCGCCACTTAGTATTTTACATCAGGCCAGACAAACAAAGGAAGATATATGGTTTCAGTATTCTTTTTTTTCAAGGAAGATTAGAGCTACAATAACTGCAGAAAAACCAAACTGATGATACACATTGGTTTGTTTAATCAAAAGTACTTGAAATGTTTAGTATAGAAAGGGATAGAAGCCTACCCTTCTGCTGCAGTTTGATTCACCTAAGCATGAATAATCATCCATCTAGCACACATGTCCTCCTTGTCTCATTCATGTCTATGATAACACTTGATAAGACCCTGTGACCTAGTGACCCAGCTGAGGCCTTCCAGCACCTGATGGGAGCCTACAAAAAAGGTGGAGAGGAACACTTTACAAAAGCATGTAGTGAGAGCACAAGGGGGAATGGCTTTAAACTGAAAGAAAGTAGATTTAGGTTAGATGTTGGAAAAAACCCTTTGCTGTGAGGGTGGTGATGAACGAGAAGAGTTTGTCCAGAAAAGTTGTGGCTGCACCGTTCCCGGATGTGTTCAAGTCCAGGCTGGATGGAGCTCTGAGGAGTCTGGTCTAGTTTAAGGTGTTCCTGCCCATGGCAGGGGATTGGAACTAAATGACCTTGAAAATCCCTTCCAACCCAACTCTATCTCTGATTCTATGATATATATGCACATATATTTATTTATTAAATATATTAAAATCCATAGGTGAAATGTACACAGTTTTGCCAATTTCTTCTGTATTCTATGTCTTATTTTTAACAAGACAAAGAATACAGTAAAATTTATAAAATCAACACTACTACTACTACTATTTCTATGTAGCTACTCATGTTTTTCTGTTATATTGTGCATATACATCTCTACAGCAGCACTTCTGTTGAGCAAATGCAAGGGAAGATCTCTTACAATCAAAGCTGAACCTGATTTTATTGCACACAGTGCAAGCAGAGTTCATGTAGACACATGAGCATGATATGACTGAAGGACTGACTTTGCCAATTTGAAGCACAGACCTTCTTGAACAGTTTAACACATAGTCATTATGGATCAGTGCTTCAAAGGATTCAATACAGCTCTTACACTGTCATTGCTGTCTTTGCTTTCACTAGATCCCTGCTCTAAGCAAACAGTTTTTTCATTGAGCTCTGTCATTTTATATGTTAAAGAGCTTGAGTATTCATTTTGAAGTACAATGTACAATCACAGAAATTTGCTTAGATTTAGATGAGATAAAACATTTTCAAAAAAATAGTATTTATTATAGCATGAATATTAGTGTTTAAAAGTTATGTCCTAAAGTTCATGTATATCCATCCATCCATCCATCCAGCTGTAGGGTAACAGTTTTTGCTTTTAAAATGTATTTTTTATAATAGGAACCCATTTCATACAATATTTCTAAAAGTCTTGTATGGAGGCTGTATCTTATGTCATCTGTCACTTAAAAGGATAAAGTTAAACCTTTATTGTCTCAGCGAAGAATTAACAATGAGCTACACCTGTGATTCTTATATTTTATATAAATTATTATAAAATTTTAATAAACACTGGGTATTGATATATGTAAGATATATTAAACTTTGCTATTGGCAGATGAAGAAGCTGTACACTGAAGACTGGACCTTGTTCACTATCAAAAGAAAGTTTAAGACCTAATTGTTTACAGTAGTGTTTGTGATAATTTTCTTTGACTTGCATTAATCTTAACCTTCACAATATATGAAAGGTACTAGATATTTCATCAGGCAGTATATGTCAGTATAATAAGTAGCATATTCAGCCAGAAAGAGGCCTTTAAAAACTCAGACCCACTGCACCAAAACAAAACAAAACAAAACAACAAGAAGAACACAACTTTCTTTTTCATCCAGGACTAGGAAAATAAGATGTCATTAAAAAGACGAAGATATTGTACTAAAGTCCATAAAGGGGGGAATAAAAAGTTTTTAGCAAGAGAACTTGCGTGCACTTTGCTTGTCTAATGCAATGATTTCCACATTATAAAATGTGAAGAGAAAAACCCAAAGCCAAACAACTAAACAACAAAAAGCAAGATGCGTGACGTTCATCATTCAAGCGCTTCTGCTCTCTGCAGAAGTTGCTTTTTACCGTCAGTTTTAATAGAAAACTTGTGTTTAACCCAGTCCTAAGCATTATTAAGCAGCCTTCTATCCTTAGTTCACCCTTCAGAATCTGAACTCCTTGTAGTAGGGTTCTCATAGAGGCCTCTTTTCATCTTGTCATAATATGAAGTTTCTATTTCCTGGCATAGAATTAGAAAATTCCTCTAAGTGATAATTCCAAAATACTGCATTTTCCACGTTAAATGAGTAATTTGTTACCATTGAAAGCAGTATCTGGAATTCTTTTACCATTTTGAATTTGCCAGCACTTTCTGACTTTATTATCTTGTGGAGGTCAGTATAACTCCTCTTCCCATTTCTTACACCTCTAGTGGAAAACTGAACACAGTTCAAATGCTTGTTTGCATTTGTGTTGTTACTGGTCAGCAGTGAAATGCAAAGCCTGGAATTTATGGGTGTTGAGCTCCAACAGCCTTCACAGATGTCAGCAGAAGCTGAAGTTTATCTGGTTTTGAAAAATATCTGGAATCCGTCCTACCAAATTATTGTGTCTAACTGTAACCTATCTTCAAAGTGTAACTGAAGATATTTAAAACTGCACACTAAAGATATATAGATATATATAGATATATAATATAAAGAAAAGAGGAGATGCAATGAGGTAGCCTGGGGGCATGAAAATTAGGAAAGCAACTTTTGGACTGAGATATAAACTCAAACCAGAGAAGTGTCACTGTGAAAGTCACTCATGTACAAAGCCTGGGCTGAGTGAATAGTGACTGTGAAGGGCTTGCTGACAAGTTTCTGTAATTTAATTATTCCATGATGTTCTTATGTGCATGTTATATTATGTAGTTAGAAGGGGAGGGGGAGGAGCAAGTGGATTTTTTTTTTTAATTGGCAGTGGTTGCAGATAATTGTGCTTCTGCTCATAAATTAATTTACTCTAATCTTACTCTCTGTGTGATGTAATATCATAACACAAATCACCTTTATTATCCATCTACAGTAACTTCATTCTGCAAATGGATAAACCCTACTTGCATCTCTCCTTTTCAATAGGGTTTGGGACTTGACCAGAGGATGCATGTTGGCATGCTACCACTGCACATTTTTCCTCTTCTGTTACATACACGCACACAGCCACATGAGCAGTATCTCTTCCCAGACTGACAGAGAGAACATGTGCACTGTGTCTGTTTGCAGCTTCAAAAATAATCAGAGAGGAACAAGTTCAAACCAGCAAACATCACACCTAAACTTGTGATCTTATTTGAATGCTGATTATAGTAACATGTAAATATTATTTCTTGAGCACAGTGAAAGCTCCTAAGTATTAAAACTCTTGGGGTGTCTCTTTGCTCCCTTATGAATGGACTTAAAACATGTCCAACCCTTTATGCAGTAATTGAAGCTTACATTTTCATTATGTGAGATGGAACAAAATAATATGGATATCTTTCCATATATTAGGAGCCCTACAGAAGCTTTATTAACTGAGCTGACTGAAATTAAAGGAATTATTTCTCAATATTGATGACTCTTAAAGATGATAATGAAATCTAACCAGTTTATGGTTTTTCTCCAGAGTGACTGAATCTAATTACTTCTGCTTTTTAGCTTTTACTGTAACAACAACAGTATTTTTTCCATATCAAAACCTGAATGGTAGTTCAGGGACCCTTTATAAGAGAGTGTGGGTAAGGGTCGCTGCAACACCTTTCAGCTGTGAGAGGACTGTTATTCTGGGGAAAGGTGGATCTTCTTATGAGGTTGAGAAAACACAGTTTGGAAGCTGCTGGTGAGCAAAGAAAAATGTGGGAATGACCAAACATGCAGAAAAATTCTAAATGCATGTTTATAGACTTAGATTCAAGGACTGATAAAGCTAATACCAACCTTTCACTTTAATTCTTGTTTAACACATGAAAGGCAAATAAATCACAGTAATCTCCCTTCCCCTTAGAAAGTTCTGTGGAAAAAAAATTAAGAACACACTTTAATTTTGCCCTTCTTCAATACTTTCAAGTTCAATGTAACACAAGATAGTAGTTTCAGAGTTAATTATAGATATCAAAATTTAGAGCAGAAACCTTAATATTAAGGTCTCTGTAAATCTATGCTAAATTAGCTCATCAGCTGAACTAAGTATTTTTAAAGGTGTATTTAAAAAGTGAATTATATGCTGCTTGCTATAAAATCATGTGTACTCTCCTACTGTATTTATCCCTTGTGCTAATGTATGCACTAGTATAAAACTGCTAGTGCTAAAGGCAATAGCTCTGAAAGCAATCAGCCTGGAAATAGTTCATAAAAACCTAGAAGAGTGGCAATATTCTCAGCAAGCTGGAGAATAGAAAACCACAAGCAATAAATGCATTCTTTCTACTTCACTACATTCTACTTCCTCTCTGTTAGAGTTCTGGATTCATGACAAAGCTAATGTAAAATGGGAAAAGTAAAAAAGAAAAAAAGCCAGTTGCCTTTCAAAAGAGCAATATTACACACCAAAGACATTTGTCAAAATATATAGGCTCTGGCAATCTAATTCTTTTTCTTTTTAACTTCTTTTTTTTGTTCTGAAATATGGGATGAATCAAGCATACAACTCCGAGAAAAATCTCATTCTTGATATTATTTGTAAGACGCATATATCACCTAATGTAGTAAGACAGTGGAGCATGATGTGCTAGATGTTTGGAAAAAATGATGGATGGTCTGATGGATAAACAAGTTTTTCTCTTCTCTTCTCTTCTCTTCTCTTCTCTTCTCTTCTCTTCTCTTCCCCTTCCCCTTCCCTTTTTTTTTTTTTTTTTTTTTTTTTTTTTTTTTTTTTTTTTTTAATAAAGACACACTTGAGGTTTTTGCTTTGGACTGATCTTCTTAAGAGATTAATTTTACACTGGTCAACTTAGTAGAATCTCAGAAAATTACATTAGTGGGTTTAATACCAACTTGTAGTAATAGCAGCATTTCTTTTTCTTGATCATATGTGCCTTTGACTGGCAAAGGTGTTTGATAAATAAAGATTGAGCTAAAACAAAAAAGAAAAATAGCAAAAAAAGAACCCTTTGTCATCTTACAGCACCATTGAAATAGAATTGATTTTATTTAATGGACCAAAACTTCTTTTCTCATTATCTCTGCTTTACAGTTGAGGAACATAAAATAGTGCAGCAATGCAAAAGGTCAACAATATTAGGGGGAAATGGAAGCTCGGTCTCAGGTGGCCAGAATAATAAGTGATGATTTGATAAGTATTTATGATTTTACCTAAACACATTTTCGAAATTTTCTTGGTCATATAATGAGGTGTTCTGTAAAAATAGCCTTGGTGTGTCACAATCTCTGAGAAAAAGGATTTAAAAGTCTGATTTGAGCAAGGACAGAGGGCAGGTCATAGGTATGCTCTGCAATTTTGTTCTTTTCAGACTATTCTAAAGCTCTATATTTAAAAGAAGGTAATGCTCAACTTATTTGTGAGATTGAACCATTTTTTTAGCACACAAGCCAGGAAGCAGTTTACCCTTTGCTGCAAACAAGGTGCTATAAGAAATGATTTCTCAGGCAAGAGATCAAACACTGTGTTACCCTAAGTATGCTACAGATCATAGCTCTGGCAGACCAAGGTTACTTTAGATAAACATCCCAGCCTAAAATGAGATTTGTTCCTGTCTTACAAGTGTTTTATTTACTGCTGGAACAGTTGTTACTGGAAAAAATTGTGGCTGATGCCAGATCATTAATCTAAAAAGACAGCTCTTTTACAATCAAAGTTACGGCACAGTTTATTTAAGAAAAAAATAAAAGGCAGAGAACCCTGCTGAATGTTCAAATTAAGTCAGTTTCTGGGCAGGCTTATTCTATTTATACCACTTTGGCATTGCCAGAAGCATCAAGACCAAACTCAGACCAGCTCTGTTGCATAGTTCTTGCTGTTCTCCTTAAGTGCCTTCCTTGAAAGGTGAAGGGAAGGCAAAGGGCAAAACTTAGGAGCTTTTCCATCATGTAGCCCATCCACAGTGTCATTCATGCTGCAAACACCCTTGCCTGCAGCAGCCTGAGTCTACTCTCACTCATATCGCATGACATACCTGTGGGCTGTCACCAGGCAAGGAGCAGACTCCAGAGGAAGAAAGGCTAATTTTCTGTGTGGAAACTACACATCTGAATAGGCTTATCCCACCAAAGCCATAGCACTGTGAAGACAAATAACTAACTGGATCAACATGCCCAAAATTGGCTGATTACCAGGAATATAAGAACTGGAAAGATGATACTGAGTCAATTTGGGGAAAAAGAAGGAAAGGAAGAGGGAAATCCTCCTCTAAGCATCCGGGTCAAGAAGCTCTTTGGCTTAGTGCTTGTCACATATGTTCATACGCTCAGAGTAGAAAAAACAAATGTCAGAGTGTCAAGATGTGGAAAAATGATGGTGAAGAATTTGACATGTCCCTTTGTCTGTGAGACTTTTGCCAGAGCACCAGCTTATGACCATGTCAAGAACCATTACAATCAGCTCTAGGAGTGTTTCCCCAAACCAGTCAGAAACCTACCCAGACTTGGTCACTTCCCAGAGCTGATCAAAGAACCTTTTATAGTACTGTCACCAATGTCAGCCGAGGAGAAAATATGGAGCATCAATAAGGTTGTGTTGACATCATCTTATCTTGAGACAATTAAAAAAGGGATTCCAAGGCAGAATTGGACACAACTTTTGAGCATTCACGATATAAGAGGAGACAAGTGAAGATACAGTCTCAAATTTCAGTCTAGCACTATTACCCTCACTCAGGGTTTTTGCATAGGTACATGGCACAGTCATGTGACAAAGCCACTGACGTGAATCTTGAGGTGAAGGATCTTTTCCACCTTTTCAGGATCCTGATGAAAATGGGGTTGGCATGTGAAAACTTCAGAATGTGGAAAATCTGGGACAACTTCCACAAAAAAGAGGATTTCACGTGAAAGCAGGAAGAATAGGTAGAGCAATATGCCAAGGAACTACATCAATTCATTCAACTTGCTTGAATGTTTGTGCTAGGGGAATAAGAAGCTAAAAAGACCTGTCAGCACCATAAATTTTAGGAAGTAGCAATTCAGCTGTCAGCACTAGTGGAAAGTTCAAGTGCACTAACCAGTGCATTTCCTGTTGATCTCTCATGACAGAGACCAAGGATCGAAGATAACTTTAAGTAAAATTTTAAGTTATCTGGAGGTCATATCTACAGTTTTAGAATTACTCTTGGCTGTCTAAGCTAAAGATGCACTTTCACTACCTCAGTGGATGATTTGCATTAAATATAAAAACAAAAAAACATTAAATTCAACTCGTAGGTTATCATGCAGGTTCCTACTGCAAGTATTAAGTTTGCTGACAAACATCTAATTTGGTGGTCTCTAATATTTATTTTTACGTTTTTCAAATTTGTGTATTTATAAATTTGCTGAAATACATTTTATCATCTACTTCATGCATCCCTTTATATTCTCAGCACCAGATTTTGGCCATTATATCTTTAATGATGTCACAAAAATAAGCAGTTTACCATTACTGCTAGGGAGCAGACCTGGAAAAATAGTTTGATTTCAAAAGAATATTTGATTAACTAATATGTATACCAACATATGCAACATTGATATTGATTCGTGTTTTCTTTATCAGAAACTACTAACTGAATCTCAGTCTTTCCCAGATGATAGTCCTCTTTTCCTGGATCTATATTACTGTTGTGCTGGTTAAAAATGTATTTGTTTAATGCATATTTTCTGTGAAGACATATTATTGGATTCAGTCTCTTCAAGATGGAATAGAAGTCTGCTGTTCTTTTGGACTGGGTTCTTTCATCAGTCCAAGTCAGTAGTTAAAAAATCTTCCAATATAGATCTCAGGGCACTGGAACATAAAAGCCTTGTAAATTCATTGAGATTTGGCTCCCTGGGAAGAAATGCAAATATAGCTAACATTTGGAAAACTTGGTAGTTTGCCTACATAAATCACATGCAAGAGTTGAAGGTCCCAAACTTTTCTGAGCATGAGGAGCAGTGGGAGCATGGAGAATCTCTAGTATCTCCAAATAAGACTGAGTTAACAAGGTTCTATCACTCCTTAATAACTTTATAGAAGATTATGCTGTTATAAGTCAATAACTTTAACTATTCTGAAAGACATAGACTTATACACTGCTGTGCAATATTATCTTCTTTGTAAATTTGTTTATTCACCCATGAAAAAATTTGATCTAAGGATTCATCTCGCAGGAAGAAGTGGTACTTACTTGCACTGCCTCAAACATACTTATGGGAATGACCTGTAGATTTACCCACTTCTTGCAATTTCTGTCTCTGTTAGTTGGAAAGCATTTTGATTAAGCTTTGCTGAGTACTGAATATTGACAGTGTACAGAGAAGTTCTGCTAAGCCCTTGTCCATTTCTTTGTCTTATCCAGAAAGAATAAAAATAAGTAATTAACTCTGCTTGGTGGACTCTCATTAGATTTTATTCTAGTAACACCTAAACAACTGTAATTAACCATATTTTACAGTTCATGTGGTGATCATACCTAGCAGATTTTACTGTTGTGAAACATTCATCTAATGAGTGAAGTAAAGCAATCATTGATATAATTTTCTTTTAAGAAAACAATTTTTTAAAGAAAGATTAAAAAAAAAAAGACAAAGCAAACCCTAGTTTACAAATCACCAGAGATGCTTTGGGGTTCTTTAGAATTAGAGATTATAAAGATAACAATAGACCACCTCCATACATTGCAGCAAAGAGGATATATTTCAAGTCTGCAAGTTGTTACAATAATTGTATTTATTTCTCTTGCCATAAACACTTTAGGACTAAAATTCATAGCTTCTTCATCTATTTTTTTTTTTAATATCTCCCTATAATTAACATTCCCACAAACGCATGGCCAAGAGCAGGAAAAAACTCCTCCTATTAATGAATGTTAAGAAATACTTAGTCAAATTCTCAGGATTTACTCAAAAGATTGAGAACAAATGTGTATTTTAACAGAGTATCAGACAAACTGTAACATCAAAGGCTCTGGAGATTAATATGCAATAATTCATTAATGATCAGAGCCTTACTGTCTGTGGCACAGATGGAATTAAAGGAATAGACACATCTGGATTAGTTTAATCATTTCTCAGTTATAACAGGGAATAAAGGAGACAGCTAAGTTCATTTTTGTTGTTAATGAACATCTGGGGTTCCTGACTGTTCTAACTGTAAATATTATCTGATCCAAAATATTTCACATTCTGCATATTAAAATAATATATCCAAAGATCTAAACAGAATAACTAAGGGGCAATAGCAATAAAACACAGTGACATTAGGAAAGAATTAACTGCTAAACAAGAAATGAGCCTAGCTTCCTGCCCTGTTCAAGATTAATGTAGTCAAAGGGCATTTATGATAACAGAGATGCTGACAAGACTGGTTAAAAATTGTTCACCCAGGAGATTTGCACTGTTTCTTAGTAGAAATCTGAGGTTTTGATTATGAATATTTCTGTGGGGTTCCCCATAAATACAAAAGTTTATTTCCCTTTTTTTTTACCTTCCAAGAAAAGCTAAACTTTTCTACTGAAGAAAATGTCAATTAGCTGTAATAATATTCTGAACTGCATGAACATTTGGAAGATTAACACATTTAAACTCCTGAATGATTGGGATGGTCAGTGATTTGCTGCTAGAATATTTTTAAATGTAAAACTATTTAGGACTGGTTCTCTTCATGTTTTCTGCCATACATCTGCCTACAAACAGGATCTAAACTAAACTCCAGGTATCAGTGTGAAGAGCTCCAAAATTCCCGCTCCCTACTATGTCTTTATTGTCTTCATTTAGGATCACTGAAGTTTTGGTATCTTCTTATTTTTCCCTAAGACATCTTCTTGAACATAGACATAAACTTACTGCTGTTAGTTTTGAACTTGTCATGTTCTATCTTCCTTGACAACAATTCAAAGAATATTTAATATTTTCCATTGTTTGTGCCGAGGATATATTCCATACATATTATGCCACAGTTTGGTAGGAAATTTTCAGTGGGGTATAATGACATTATGACCTAGGTATAGTGGTTCTATTTAAAAATATATGTGGAAAAAAGGTTTTGGCTTGGGTTTTTTGGGTTTTTTGTTTAGTTGTTTCTTGGGTTTTTTGTTGGGGGGAGGGGAGATTAGCAGAAAAAAAGACTCATGGATGTTTTTACTTCAGGGGAAAATAAAAAGGATAAAGGAGGAAATAGGCACAAGCTGCAGTAAGAGAAATTCTGGCTAGATATAAGGAAACTTTCACAATGAAGCTGCTCAAACATCGGAATGGGTTGCCCAAAATATATGTGAAAATTTATTATTCTTGTGGAAATAACATAACTCAAACCCTATCTGGATAGAACCCCGAGTAAGCTGATCTAACTTGGAAGCTGGTATCACTTTGAGTGGAAGAAGTGGGTTTGGACCAGATGATCTACAGAAATAAGTTCCAAGCTGGATTTCCTTTTGATTGTCATCCTGGTTTTCTTACTGTTGCCAAGGGGAGGGAAGTTGCCAGCGGCCAGCACTGTGGAATCTGCCCCTCTTCCACTAATGCCTGTCCCTTCTGTCCCTCAGGAGAACCAAGTCCAAGTGGCAAGCCCAGCCAAGTGCGTGTGTGTGGGTGTTGAACTGAAGGGAGCCAAGCCAAGCCCCACTGTGTCTGTGTCCCACAGGTGCCCATGCTGCAAGGGGCTGTGGGGAGTGGGCTGGAGAGGCATGGAGCACGATGATCCAGATTTTGGGGGTTTGTCCATCTTTTTTTTTTTTTTTTTTAGTTTTCTCAGGCTTGGGGAATGGGAATGCCAGCTGCAGTGGCATCCGCCGCTTTCTCCTTTGTTTGGGAGGCTGCGTGGCACCAACTGTGATAATGTCCACCATTTTGTCTTTGCCTTGGTGGCCAGGTGGAGCTGGGTCATGGGATGAGCATGTTTTTGTGTGTAAACCACCCTCTCTTTTTTACACTTTTTTTGTTAATGTTGTTGCTGTTTCTGTTCATTGCTTATCCCATGGAGGTTTGTTTTAAAGGAATAGTTATCTCACCAGAGGGGGCAGAGGGAAGGGGAGTGGCTTGTTTGGAGTTTAATTCTCAGCTGGTTTAAACCAAAACATTTATGATTCAGTTCAATTTATCTTTAAGGCCAAGTTGGATGGAGCCCTGAGCAGCCTGGTCTAGTGAAAGATGTCCCTGTCCATGGCACAGAGGTTGGAACTAGATGATCTTTAACATCCCTTCCAACATGGGCCATTCTATGACTCTATGATCTTTAATGTGTCACTAAGCAAATCCATTTACAAGTAAATGTCATTACAATAATAATATTTTGCAATTTGCTAAAAACATTAAAGCGCTTTCTTATGATATTTTTTTTTTTTTCTGCTTTAGCTCTCACCTCCTCTGTAGAATGCTGTACTAAAGTTTGAACATGAGCTTAACCATGGCAAAGCCCAGACCAGGTAATTTTTGTTAAATAAATAACTGAATTTACAAACTATGTAATTAGACCCTTTCCCTGAGGTAAGTTATAAGGAGAATGGGACAAACACTTTGCTATTATATTATTTCACTGTTCAATTTTTTAAAAATTGCTGATATCATATTCTCATGTAGATGAAAAAGTCATAAATATAACATGAAATAATTTCAACAAAAAAAGATGTCCTAAACACTTATGAAATAGAAATGAAAATTCTTGCACAAGCAATTCCATTATTAATTTTTGATGGAATTCATGAAAGTACATTGAAAATTTGAAAGATTATTTTAGCCAAAATATCTCACTGAAGTTACTAGCACTGAATTAATACTTATCAGTACCTAATGATTAATCAAAAAATACTATTTTCCTTTTTTTAATCTTTTATGCAGTGTGAAGAAAGAATAAAAATTTTGATAATTTAGTGAGCTTCTCAAGTTTAGAGTGTTTCTACAAAAGGTCACATTATTCTCTTTTATGAATAAATAAATTCTCCATACTTTCCTGTCCACCATATAGTTACATAAATGAATGTAAGTAAAGTCTCTCTAATGTAGTAATTTCCATGACTGTGTAACCTACTTCTAGACTCAGTAATTTCTTTTTTTTTGTTTCTTTATGTGGCCTTCCCCCTCCCCCTGTTTAAAGTTTTGATATATTTAAGCTATACTTCTTCTCTTAAGCCTGCTTTTAAAAGGATTTATTTACTCCATCCTCTGCTAGAACCATATGTTGATTTAACATGTGTTGTGCAATTACTTTACAAAGACAGTCTCAAATCCCTCTCTGTACCCTCGATAACTGCCTGGTATTTAGTGCTCCCTCTCGTATTGTATTTCAGTAAACCTAATGTATTTGCAGCTGGTTTCCCTGTCTGTATCCTTTATGCAGATGAGAAACATCAAAAGATTTGGAGTCATGACACCTGTTCGATTTCCTTCTGTATTTATTTGCAGATTGGAACGTTTCTGTTTGATATGCAATCTGCTTTCTGTTTCAAAATAGTTTCCTTTCCATTGACACAAATGCTCCTGAATAATTCCCTCCCTATCTCTATTTTCTGGATCAGAAAGCACCGCCCACAACAAAGATACAGAAAGAACATGTATAAAAACTTCTGACAGGATGTATGACAGATTTACAGCCTTCAGAGGAATGTGCAAAAGAAGTCACAATGATAGTACTCACTGTCCCTGTCTCCAATTTTGTTTACATTTGTACTGTGCTGAAACCAAGACAATTATCATTACAATTATCATCTATGTTGTGATTATTGTTATTGTGACAGTCAATAACAATCCTATCCTTCCCTGTTGTGCAGCTCCCTAAGGTTTATATAGACCATTGAATTTTACTTATTTTCTTTCGACAACAAAAAATATTCCATTCCTTGATAGATATAATGATTTTATGTAAATTTGAGTTGCAAAAAATGTGCCTCTGTCTACAGTTTTAGACAGAAGACGGATCATGAAACCTTAAAGGCCACATTTTCTACCAAACCCATGCTATTTAAGTGGTGGATTGCCTTGGGCTCGGCCCCTCTCCTAAAGACAATGCATGTCACATTATATAACTTCTTCTACTCCATTAAGAATGTGGTCAAGTATTTGCTTAGGCAAAATGCTTGGTTGATGTTAAACCTTTCACAGTTTGTGAAGTAATGCAAAGCTCCTCTTCTGGTTGGGGCATTCTTTAGATGTGAATTATTTCAAGAAATTGCAGAAATACTCCTAAATTTTGTATTATACTTTCACCTGGTTATATTAGCTCTGAAGAATACAAGAAAGCAAATAAATATAAGGGGACAGAAGCCTTAAGAGTACATTATATTGGATATAACATCAAATAATGCTTACTTAGTAATTTGTTGTCTTAAAACAATCTTATTGAGTGCATATATGTTCACATAATCCAACAAAATTTGGGCCTAAGTAGTCACAAAACAGCAGAGAATTTCATCCACTCTAATTTGCCTCAGCTTTTCTTGTCCTTTTTCGCATTATATTAGGAATTAATTTCAGATGCAATGAGCTGTTTACTCTGACAAACTCAGTGCCAAAGAGGCTTCATCTAAAAATACATCTGAGAC
The DNA here is from genome assembly GCF_020740725.1 of Corvus hawaiiensis. Taxonomy (NCBI): domain Eukaryota; kingdom Metazoa; phylum Chordata; class Aves; order Passeriformes; family Corvidae; genus Corvus; species Corvus hawaiiensis. The sequence continues at coordinate 69,697,908 of NC_063216.1, read as the reverse complement.
TATAGTGTCTATTAATAGGATGCAAGTGTGATATACAACGTAAAACATTTAGATTCTTCCTAATGCAACACAGATTTTAAACGATATTGCTGGTACCCTTTGGATGTCCATCACAATAAGCAAATATTTTTTAAAAGTCCTTGGGTGCTTGACTTCAGTGAGGTTGCATGGGGTATAAGTCAGAACAGTACAGGCCCCAGGAGTTTTATGAGGCATGGCTTCTATAAATTTCTATGTTTTATATAATTCCACTGTTTTTTGACTACATTAAATAAAAATTAGTTTCAAAAAAGCCAATTCCTGTTTTCCAACACAGACCTACAGCCAGAAATAAAATATTAGACTACTTTTTTTTGTGCTCACTTAACCACAATTGATTTCTTCTGTATAAAATGGAATTTAAAACACATTTTAGGCATTACCAAAGATATGAAGACTTAAAAGAATTTTTCATAAAATCATCCAATTCAATTAGGCAATTATAAAGGCATTTTTTCGATTAAATAACATATTTTTTTAAAAATATGAAAATATATTCATATTCTTTTATTTCATGAGTGACACTTATTTATAGGTATTGAATTGGTATTTTTGTCTATTTCAAATAAGCCTAGTTAAATTACTAGAAACTATGTAGAATTGAAAGAAAATGCCTTCTATTCAAGAAAAATGGTCTTGACTAACAGGGTTTTGCACTGAAACCACTGTAGTTATGTTGATCTACATCAGCCAGGGATCTTGGTCCTATAAACAATTTGGGTCTTGCTTTTACTAATGGTATATATGCTCAGTTTCAAAAGGGATACTCACACTTGACGTGAAACATATGTGGAAATATTTGAGATATAAAAATAGCAATAGACAAAATCACTTTAGAATGTGATATAAATGGTCAAATTCTGGAAATATGTTGGGATTCTTTGCACCTAATAAACAGACGATAGACACTCCATGCTGCCACACTGGCCATTCCATTCTCTTAAACTGGAAAACAAGCAACTGCTAGTTTTTCTGATGAAGCAGAAAAAGAATATCTCTGGCACTACTGAAAAAGTGTAATAAAGGAAACAATTGCCACATAAGAAATGATGACATCGCTGGAGTGCTGTGAGATTCTGTGATTAAATAAACAGATGTTTGACAAATTATGTGCCAGCCTATGTAGAGTAACTGGAAATTTGGGTTCTTGATACTGATCTTATTGTTAATGTCATATGTTATTTATAAACTAATGAAAAAGTTCAACATAAACTTAGGTTAATATTAATTAGCTTTTTTTCCCCCTGTAATAAGAATATTCCTGGGGCACATTCTTCTGACACGTTGACCTGGCCTTTTGCTTTCTGGCTTTCTAGTTTTGCTGAATTATACTCAGTCCTTTCATAAATCCTGTCTTCATTCAGCTTTTGATTTTAGAGGGTGAATAAAATGCTTCAACTTTAGTTGATAGAACTAGATCTCCATTTCAAGATAGTAATCCTTTCTGCCACTATTCCACTGTGAACTGATTTCTTCCAGAGGGTGTCTTGCTAGCAGTTTGTGGAGAATTCTGTTCTGGATGAGACTGGGGAGATCTTTGTAGAATGACTTCACAGGAATAGAGACACTGGAAGAAAGGATTTGTGTAGTTGGGTGGCCATTCCCTTCTCTGTTCAACCACATGACCAGGACATCAAGTCCTGCTTCACATCTTCCACACAATTCAGATAGCACTTGAATAATGGAGATTTTTTTTTGTCTATGTGGCTATGTCAGAGACTGAAATATTATAGTTTATGACTTAAACATTCTCTTAAGGGACTTTTAAAACTGTATTACTGAAGCTGCAGAGAAGACTCCCACACCCTGAATGGAGCCCTGACTGAGGCCTTACACCTCTGATGAAGATAAGATAAAGTAACAGCTCAGGGCTGGGGACATTCACAAAGCACAGGCTTAACACCTCCAAGGTGGAGACCACAGCCCCAGGGCTATCAGCTGCCAGGCTCTCACAGACCCTTGAACCAAGGGTGGAGGGAGGAGAGACTTTGGGTATCTGGGAAAAGCCTCTGGTCAGAGGTGCAGTGACTGCCCATCCTCCACTGTGCAGAGCCCAGCTGAGGGGTCCTCACCGGTGTGAGGGAATCTTATCCACAGCAGGAGGGGGTGACATGGCCCATCACAGGGGGCCCCCTCAAAGGGGTCCCCAGACCCTGCACCAGAGCACCAGAGATGATGCAGCAGACCCTCAGTGTTGCAAGGGACAGTGTCAAGCCAGCCCCTGCAAGGGAGGCACATGGGTGTTCCCACCTGGCCCAAAGTGCATATTAATCCACGGGATTCTGTACTCTGGTGTGTGGTGTGGTGGTGTGTGACCCTCACCACGAGCAGACCAGATGGAGGGGAGCAACGAGACGTCGTTGGGACCCTCGGTTGGGTGATCTGCTTCCACCTAACCCCTGTCACCTCTCCCTGTGCCCCCACCACCCCCCCACACACTTTTTCTCTTTCTTTTTCTTTCTTTCTTTCTTTCTTTCTTTTTCTTTCTTTCTTTCTTTCTTTCTTTCTTTCTTTCTTTTTCTTTCTCTTTCTTTCTTTCTTTCTTTCTTTCTTTCTTTCTTTCTTTCTCTTTCTTTCTTTCTTTCTTTCTTTCTTTCTTTCTTTCTTTCTTTCTTTCTTTCTCTTTGCCTCTCTACTATTAAATAAAATACATCGGTTTTTGTCATCAACATCTAACCTCCTTTGGTTTTAATCTCTTTTCTGGGAATATTTTGAACCTTCTTAGTTCCTTCCAGTTTACGCACAGAGACTTAGCTTTCTTTGCTTTTCTGGGTTTAAACCGGATCGTAACAGGCTGTGCCTACATTAGCGAGTAAATCAAGAGAGTGGTTTTACAGTTAGTGCTGTTAGTGCGATGCCCACACCACATGCATTTCAAGAGTTATATTCCAGAATCCCTCTCATCTGGTCTCATGCCCTCAATATGCTGATTGAAGCACTTCATCATCTTTAAGGAATTTCTCTTCTGGATTCATTTGCTCTGTAAGGAATCCAGTTTTCATGCTTTGAAGCCATTTTCTGCTGCCAACCACAGCACTATAATTGAGGCAGCCAGGATATTTCCTTCAAAAATATGTTACTGATAGTGATTAGAATGAGAATACTAGATACACCCTTCATTTTCCTTTTCTACACTAAACTACTGGAGTCTTGGTAGCATCAGAATTGACATGATGTTATACAGTGTAGAACAAGCCATATGGGACAATTCTGAAACATAAAAGTCATGATGCTGAACCATTAAGGTATTGCTGGTAGTTTGAATTAAAATTAATAATGAATACAGTTTGGAGTAGAAGTATGTGAGCAGCACTTTTTTTTTTCTTTGTTACTTACTAAAATGTGATGACTTTCTTGATTTGCTTGTAAAAATAGAGAATTCAACTTTGAATTAGTTCTTTATTCCTCTTTTCATACCATCAACATCTATTGGTCAGCACAGTAGGAATAGAAGAATAGATGATGGAATGTTTGTCCAAAGGACATATGCAACTCCTTAAGAAGTATATTTAGGCCTATACTGTATTATTTAGACACAACCCATATGTAGGGTGTGGTATGGATCTGGACAAGATTGCAGTTTCTTGGCACCTAAAATACTTGGTTTACATTGGCCCTATACAGTTTCCAGATTTCTTGGAAATTCTCCTGGAGTTCATACTGATCTGGATGAGGAAGAACATATGGACATATTAATCCATGCACTCATGAGAGCTTCATGACTGAAAACATAGCTACATGCCTGCTTCCTCAGGGAAGAGCTGGTATATTTTGGTGCTTACTGGAAACCCAGTTCTTGGTCTTTCATCATAAACCATGTTTCTGGTCCTAAAAACCGCTATGCAAGCACTTCTCTCAAATGTTCCTTCTCTTGGAGGACCATTAGGGTATACCTCTGCCCATTCAGCAGCCCAGCACGGTCATCCTAGCTCAGGAGATCCCTCCAATGAAAAACAGTGAAGTAGATAATACTGTAGGGCCTTAAAATATTTTGGATATTGATTTTCAGAGAATTTTATTGCTCTTGTATCTTCTATTGAGGTAGTTTTTAAAGTGCAGTGAGTACATTGAGCAAAATATCTTTATGTGATCTGTGTGTGCTCTGTGGGTCACATTGTTTAAGCTTTTTAGCCTCTACTTTCAGCAGAACAGTGGAAATATTCATAAAACTTGGGCCATAACATGTGCCACTCCTTTACGCATTCTGTACTGGCCTATAATTGGGGAAGAGGGGGTATGGGCACAGAGAGCTCCTGCCAAATTATTTAGGAATTCCCAAATTTAACTTCAAAATTTTCTGTCACCCATGAGGCCCTAAACCCAGCAATCAATAAGCCAGATTCTTCTCTCAATTATGATTAGGAGTAACTTCTGTAAGATTGAAATTTATTACTTCAGTTGAGCTCTGTGGTCAACAGCCAGCATGTCCTGTATAAGTCCAGTATGTTTCTATCTAAGTTTTTGGTCTATATTTGTACACAGGTCTACTTGCCATATATTGTAATTGAATATTACCCTCTTGAAGTCTATGACAACAAAGACTGTAAATCCTACTATATTTCCAGTAAATAATATTCTTGCATTTTTGAGTGCTGCTGATTTATAGGTTCTCTGATTTTGGTGTTGTGAAAGCCACAAAAAAGTGTGAAACTGACATTGCCTTGGAAATAAAATGGAAGAGACATCCCATTCCAGTTGAAGGGAGACTGATGCGTGTGAAGATCTGTATCTACCTTCAAAAGATAAACACTGAAACTTGCAGCATGCTCACTGAGGAAGGGTCATTGTTAAGCATTTGAGCAATGATTGTTGCTAAATAAATTAAACATAGAACTCAGTGAAACAAGATTATGCATAAAGTACTTACAGTAGGTTTACTTGTGCTCAGAGTTTTCCAGAACAATGAAGTTTGTTATTACAAGACTATAAATGACCCAAGTCATCATTCGTTACAAGAAATGGGAGCTAACTGTCATGTCTAAGACACATCTTTCTGACAACAGTGCTTTTTTTGCCAGGAATTATGTACTGAATAACGTAATAATGTCCTAAATTGCTGAAACTTTGATTGATTCCTCTTTTTTTTTTTTTCCTAATTACACAACCTTCTAGTCAGCTATGACTCCACATTAACAAAATCAGCTCTTGTCATTTACATATCCCTGGTGAATAAAAAGAGTTTTAGAGAGAAAAAGTATCACATACATGAGCCAGCTACCTTTTTTATGCATCATCCTTGCTGCATGAGTTTGTTCAATTCATTTTTAAGTAAATCTATATATCAATATTAATACAGCTCTGTTTAAAAGATTCATGGAGTTTGAAGGCAGGGGTTACCTACAGACCAAGTCTGAAAAATCTCAACTAGTAATTTTGTATGGGATCTATAACTGTAGTCTGAGCTATCTATTAGAAAGATCCAGTTTCTTTCCCAGAAAGTATCGAGTTTCAATTCTATATGGAGAATCTTCAACATTGCAGAACACATACTGTCCATGGGAAATTGCCTTTCTTCAAAAATATTATCCTTATTTTAGTTCAGAATAGATTTTTTAATAAAAAGGAAACACAGACATAATTTTCTGGAATACAAACAACAAACTAAAAACTCAACCAATACAAAACCTTCTGTTTCATTGCATAATAGAGATTTGCATGCTTAATTTCCTTGTTCTGTGACAAAATACAAGCATATGATACTATCACATCTCATAACTAAACACAAAAGATTCACATTTTCACCTCTGCTCAATGCTTGAGTTTACAGTTACTGTGAAAATTGGACCTATGACCTTTCCTTACTGCCTTGAGCACACCCCTCTTGGGCTTCTGGCTGTTAGGTATTGCTTAGCTTAATATAGACTCACACAACTCTTTGCTAAATCTGGGTCATGGTACCAAGGATCATTTTCTGAGCAGATCTATCTCAACTTCAAACCCTTCAGTCTGCTCCCTTTGGCCAGATAGCTTCCTTCAAGTTAAATATCATGTATTTAGAAGAAAACTCTAACTCAAAACTATTTCAGCAGACTGTGGAAATTTTCAAACTATAAGATATGATGCCTTCCAAGCTGGTACCCAACAAACCAGTTGCCTACAGCCTCTTCCAGTTTGTGCAGTCGTTTGACCTGGTAGGGCAGCCTTTGAAACAAGAATGTTTTCAGCTACACAGAAAAAGAGGCAAAGTCTAATTTGGTGCTTTACCTTCTAGGCATGTTTTTGACAAGTGTTGGCAGTCAGTGTTAATATGTTTATTCGTGATGATTTCATGCACAACATCTGTAAAAAAAAAAATCTCAAAAATCATTACAAATGAATCTGAAGTCACACAAAAAAATAGCTAACAAGGCTTCATACCATCACATTGCTGCCATGGCACACTTCATGTGCTGTGTCCATAAAACTGTGCTTAGTGATACTTAGAATATTCCTCTGGAAGAGCTCCCATCTGTTGCACACCAAGATGCCTGTTGTTACCTACATAAAAAGCTGATCGATGTGATCACATTTTATGAAAAGGTTACCTTCCTAGAACACCTAGACTCATATAACAATCTGTTGATGCTTCAGCTGTCTACAGCAGGGATATTTAAAAATTATAGTCTTAAGACCACTTCCAACATGCAAAGCTTTTTGTTTTCTAAGGAAAATTTAAGATCTTTCTCTTGAATATAAAGGTATTCCAGTATACCTAAGTTTTGTGCAGTTGCCATAGCCTGAAATTCTGATCTTATTCAGTAGCTCAACAAAGCAACTGATTTTGAAAAATGCAAAGAAAATAATTCCCATTTAAAAAGAAAAAAACTCCACTAAAACTGTTTTAACTATGTAAAGAAGCAAATAACAGGGTGTACATACATGTTATACTGTAACAGTCATAGAAACATAAAGGGATAGAAGACCTAATTTCCAATATATACCTATGAACTTAGGCTATACTTGCTGTGCTAAAAGGCAACTGTGTAGGCTGGAAGGAGATCAGGATGTTTTCTGACAGATTAATCTAGCCAGGAACAACCAGGTTGTAAACCAGGGACCAGACCATTCTGAGAATACCTTTAGAAACAATGTAAGATAATTTTTAGATGCTGAATGCAATGGACATGGCTACCTTCAAGACCTGAAATTTCTTCTTAGCTCTTGGATGCTGAGAAAGAAACAGTCATAAAGGATGCACTGAGTTTCTCAGACATAAGAAAACTATGGTTATTTGCCATTTTTACCTGATATTGACATAAATATATGTATAATGAATCTTAATGGAAGTAATGGACTGTTTTATTTAAAAATGGACTGTGTAACTTGCCATAAATATTCTTTAGCCAATTTGAACATTACAAGTTGGGATTTGTGAACACTTCATATTTAGACAGTCCTATTCAGACATGCCAAAATGCATGCTTACTTGCTGGCAATGTGTTTTACTTTCTGTCAAAATATGAGCTCTTATAGAGGTAAGAAAGCACTTTCCTATGTGTCAGAAGCCTTTTGAAGATTTTTTAGAACTCCTGGGCCTTATTTCCCTTTTGCAAACAATGGAGTAAAACAGGCAGAACTCCATGGCAACGGGTGGAGAAGAGGCAGCTCCATTTGGAGATGTGGAAATGGATGTGATTGCAATAGCAATGCAAAACTGCTGGATTTAACTAATGTCAAAAAGAAAAAGCTGCCAGTAACTTCTCAAACTTGATGACTCTCCATTAACATTTCTTCTCTCTCTACTTATTCACTGCTATCTCTCTCCCTGGAAAGGTTTGAGAGAGCACAGAATGGTCAGATAATTTGAAGGCAAACAGTTCTTGTTCTATGTACTCATAGAATGAAGTACAGACAGACAAATAACAAAATCCATCTCCGCAATCATCTGAGACCTACACCATTATGGTTTCGTTGTATCTAATGATTTATTAATGATATAGGTGATGTGATAAAAAACCCATATCTATAATTTGGGAGTCACTGTGAAATTACAGAAAGGCCTAGGGGCCAATGTCAGTAAGGACTGAGTGTCTCCAAGATCCAGATCTGAAAACCTCCAAAACTTTTGAGCTTCTAGTCAAATGCAGATGATAAAAGCCAAGCTTAATATCTGGAAATCCATGTGCTGCAAGGGATCTGAACAGGTATCAAAATTGCAAAGAGACATGTTTATGAGACTGTGGTGCTTTCACAAGCTCCGTTAACTCACAAACCCACAATGGCACATACAGCATTTTCTGTCTAAACACAGTCATTACATTGCTACACTTCTTTGGCTGTGTCTTAGGTTACAGTGTAAGGTGTAACCAAAAGTATGTATTCTATCACCATCTTCATGAGCTGTTAAAACCAGGTGGGGCAGTGTTCTTTGTCTCTTCCATGACACATCCCTGATAACTCCCTCCAGAAGGATATCTTCTATTAATGGGCTATCAAACCTCACTGCTTGACTCATAAAATGACATCATCCCATTGGGAGATGCTCTGCCCAGGGGGAGGAACCAAGCATTCCTACCTGGCTATAATCTGAGGTTTGGAACACCACACTCAGCCCTTACCTATTGCATTCCCAGAGGACAAGAGCTACATAACCACCACTGGACCTTCAGAGGAAGACCACACCCTTCTACAGGATCACTGCTTCAACACAACCTCATCTATCACTTCAGTAGGTCTGCAGGCACCATTTAATGGGACTGCTACCACCACCCTGCCTGACAGGGTATCAGGTTGTACCCTGACTCTGTCAGTATTTCTGTACTACTGCATTTAATTTTTCTATTAAATTTTAATTCTGACTTGTAGTCTCTCACTGGTTTGTTTTCAGACTAGCACAGGCTGTTATTAGAGGTACCTTTTACAGCTTCCACAAAATTTTTTGTAGATGGTTTCTTGTTGAGTATGTTTTAGGAATTGTGAAAGTGCAGCCTATGGTCTTTTTTGCTGATTGTGTATCTTCAACTAATTATAAGAAAGTTGATTTATGATTGAGAATCAAAATATAACTAGAAAAGTATCATCTCATTTCACACTTTGGATTGTGACAGATATTCAAATTCATCAAGCTAAAAATACCTCAGATTCCACTGGGTGTCTCCTTCTTTCAAAGGATTTGCATCCATAAATTGGAATCTTGAATTAATAAAATAAATAAATTAAAATTGTGATCGAATGGTCTTTGTTTTCTCCTGTTTCCATCTTTTTCTTACTCTATAAAGTGATGTAGTATTTCTTGTTTAATTATTTTAGCCTTCAGAATTGAACTCCTCTTATTCTGGGCTTTAAATGGTCAAATACAAAAAGTTTTGTCCTTAAGGAGCAGTGTACCCAAAGAAATAATTGATGATTTACCTCTTTTTGTACTGCACAATTTTTGAAGAGTAAGAGGCTTTTAAATGGAAAGCTGACTATATATGTGAAGTCTTTAGATTTTATAAGGTAAACCATTTGGCACTGCAATAGGTTCAATGGGTTTATTAAGTCAGTGGGAAAAGTCCAATGTATGAGACGTGAGAAAACACAGGTTTTAAATGCTGTCTTGAAAAATTCATCATCATTAATGCTTGAGAAAAATGGGCATCTGGAAAGATGTCTCCACAAAAATTACGTGGATATTGTTTTGAAGTAGGTTTGAGTGATTTCTTCATCTTGTCTAATTTATGCTATCCACATTGGGAGATGGAGAAAAACAGTGTTCAATCCACCTAACAGCATATTCTCCTGTAACAGGATTGCTGCAGTTTCTTTCCAAATTAATACTCTTGAGCATTCTCCACTTCCTGACTATCACATTAAAGGAGCTAAAAATATAATTTCATCCAGGTATGGATTAAACTGTTAATCCAGTTATTAACTGACAATTTGGGCTCAACTGTGATGTAAAGCTAATTTGAATATATTTACATGATAGCTAATTAATCAGCTGAATTAGTGCATATAATTTTCAAAAAAATGCATAAACTAGTTCAGAGCACTGAATTTCAGGTAGCACCATGTCTCAGCTATGTGTGCTGAGATCATAATAGGTCAAAGCAAAATAAGTATTAATATGCATATGAAGAATATTCCACCTATTTTTGACTAATTTTTTAATGATATATGTCAGCATGTTAATTGTTAGGTGGCAGGGATTTCATTAGTATTGCATCCACATGTAGGTGAGAAGGACAAAAAACTGTACATGAGCCAGCAATGAATGATTGCAGCCCAGACAAACAAAAAATCCTGGGCTGCATCCAAAGCAGCGTCATTAGCAAGGGTGAGGGAGGTGACTCTGCCCCTCTGCTTGGCTCTGGTGAGACCCCACCTGCAGTGCTGTATCCGGATCTGCAGGACCAGAAAAACATGGATCTCTTAGACCAGGTCCAGAGGAGGGTCAGAAAAATGACCAGAGCCCTGGAGACAGGCTGGGAGAGTTGGGAGTGTTCAGCCTGGAGAAGAGAAGGCTCTGGGGAGATCTTGTTGCTTTTCAGTACTTACAGGGTGCTTACAAGAAAGGTGAGGACAAACTCTTTAGCAGAGTCTGTTGTTTTAAGACAAGGGGTGATAAACTAAAAGAGCATTGCTTAAGAATAAATGTAAGGAAGAAATTTTTTACAATGAGATGGTGAAACTCTGGTACAGGTTGCCCAGAGAGGTGATAGGTGAACAGTCCCTGGAAACATTCTAAGTCAGGTTGGATGGGGCTCTGAGTAACCTGGTCTAGTGAAAAATGGCCTTGTCCAAGGGGTTTGAAACCCTAAAATATGATCTTTTAGGTGCCTTCCAACCTGAGCCACTCCAGGATTCTATAACAAGACTGAAAGGCATTGCTACATACATATACATACAAAATCAATGTGCTGCACTGCTTACTCTGCATACTTGTATACTGCAATGACTATTTACAAAGCTTATTTCAAACTGTAATTGCTCAGTGTCCACCTGTGATGGACCATGACTAAATGCCAGGTGTCATCTCCCGTGGTGTTTATACTTGCATGCTGTTCATCTTCAGAAGTTATTTTTCATTCCCAGCACCTGCATTCACAGATGTCTAGCCAGTAAATAATTTTTGCTCATCCTTCACAGGATAACTTGAAAAATATGTTATTGTAAGCAAGTTCCAGAATCAGCATAATACTTTTCTGAAAGTGGATTTTGCAGTCAACCCAGGGAATTGAGGAACAGAAAATATACCAGTCTGGATTTCACGAGAGGACAAAGAATGTTTCTGAGGCACATACTATAATTCTGTTTTCTGTTTCTCTGCAGACACCTTTACAGATAAATAAAACCACATGCTACAGCTACATGATACACTCTTGGTTCACTAAATAAATCTAGTTTAGGTCCACTCAACCTGTAAAGTATAGGTTTAGTATAGGAAATACAGGATTTTTTACATAGTGTATGGACACCTAAACCACAAAGAATGCTTTACTCTGAATGCATTTCTGAATTAACTTCTTGGGACATAAGATTGGTCTGCACACCAGTGGCACTCAGATGATTTTAATTCATCTTATCTTGTTCATTCCATGTCCTCTTTAAAATGGTTTCCAACCACTGAGCTGAAAAATGGATCAAAAGAAATCAGGATAATAAAACAAAAACCTAAATGTTTATCGTGTTTAAATGATTCTTTCCTCCAGGAAAACAACAACAACAACAACAACAACAAAAAAGATAAAAAATAGCAAGTATCCTTTCAAAGAAATACAGTAAAAATGAAAGTAGAGAATTTCCTGTTATTCACAAAATTAGTAGGACTGTGATTGCCTTTTTTTCTGTTTCCCAAGCAGCCCACTTGCAGGCAGGATGGAAAACTAAAGTTGAAAGAAGACATTTCACAGACATTTTGCAGACACTCTGAAAATGCCATGAATCCTTCTTGACAATGTTGCATTGCATACTTGAACAACTATTGACAGTTTGATTCAGATCTTTGCTCTGAATCCAGCTGAGTACATTCCATTTACATGCCAAAAATGTATTGGGTATCAATATCAATAAGGTATAGCTTGTCCTTCTTTAATGTATACATGTAAATTAACTGTTTTGATATTTTAAACCAGGATCAGAAAGTAGGTTGATTTCTTTGCTCAGTGTTTAAGATATTCATGTGTAAAGTAGCATCCTGCCTTTTTCTGAGATAGCATATCATAGAGAAGCTGAAGTTTTTCTTACATAGTGGAAGATAAATGAATAAAACTTCTCTTAAACTAAGGAAAGAGTATTCATCTCCAATATTATAGCTAAATGACATACTGCTTTAATACAACAGTACTAGAACACTTATTGAGGAATAGGTGATAACTTACCCTTTGCTCCTCTTGAACAAAAAAAAGAAAAAAATAGTCCAAATGTGGATTGTATTTTTCTTTTTTTTAATTCATGTATGGTTTAACTCTATGGCTGGCAAGTAAATTACTGACAAATAAAGTGATCTCTGTCCTGCTATAAAGGCAAAACCCCAGCATGTTGCTACTCAGAAAACCGCTCTGTAAAATCTGCATTATGAGGCTCTGTATTTATTGCCTCAGGAACTACAGAGAAAGTTTTCTTAGGTATTTTCCTAAGTGTCAGTCCTGGAAGCCAAGAGAGCTGCTCTGATTTTTTCTGATTTATACAATAAAAAAAGTATTAAAGAGCCTGTCAAGCCAAGTCTACTGGGAGCACCTTCCTGTCTTCGATTTCTGCCTCTACTTTAAAGCAGGAAAGTATAAAACTGAGGACAGAATATGTTACTGCAGCTGAAAATTTACACAGATCCTCAGACTGTAAAATAAAACATGACTCATTTTTCCATAGATATTCACTCTTCAATGTTTCACTGAAGACAAAAAGCTCATTCTCGTCACTAATATGTTCAGCTCTAAATTATTATGAACAAGTATATTAGGTTTAAAAAGAAACATGAGGACTCATACATCCCTGAAAAAAAATCTATCTGTAAGCCTAGTGACTAGAAGAAGTAGAATATCATCACAAATATTTTTATTACTGTTTTATAGGTCATAAATACATCACATATTTCTGATACATAAATACATCAGATATTTGTGTCATTGGTGTATACTATGATTTCATATTGAACTTTTTCCCTAAAACTCAAGGGTCCTTTAAGGCTCATCAGGAGGTCAAAAGTATAATCTTAATCACCAGTAGCGCTTAACAGAACTTAGAGGCTGAACAAGAACCCAGACACACACAACCTATGATGAGCATCTTATGTAGAGAATAATGTGAAGGCATCAAGGTGCCTGACATGGTCTGGAACAATGAAATAGATTTGAGGAATGTGGTGTCCTTCCTTTCACATCTCACAAAGAACTCAAGCTCAGAACCCGAATATGAGAAGCAGCTAAGAAAACCAGAGAGGAAATTGGTCAAGGGGAATATTGAAGTGACTCAAGGGATGGGATGAGAATCAAAATTATCAGTAAGGGAGAGATACTATATCTAACTAGATCCAGAAGGATTAGGAGATTGAACAAGATAGCGGGACTGGAGAGGAAGAGCAAGCTGTTGAAACTGAGGTGGAAAAGTATTCCCAACAGGTGTATTTGGGCAAAATTTGCTTTTACAACTATATCTTACATATATTATATATCATATATGAATGATTAGTCATAAACAGTCAGGCTTGAGGTTTAGTCTGACTGAAAAGATCTGGCTAATCTGAAATTGATTATCACTATTTCTCCTTCGAGGTGATGTCTTGATACTTTCAGATCAACTGAACAGTGATTTTCTCCTGCCTGTGTCAGTAGACCTTGCTCTGGGAAGAATGTTGATTCACAAAAATGGTGCAGCCTAAGAAGTCTCATGTCGTCCTACTCATTTTTTCATATATTTTAGGTCAATTGAATAGAATGTATCATTAACCCACAATACATCTAAACATGCATTGAAGTTGGAAAGCAGATTGAGTTCTTTGAAGGGAATGTAAATGTTTGAATAAAAGCACCTGCTAAAGCACTCTAAGAAAGCTGTGGCTTGCTTTTCTTTCTTTTTCCTCTCCATTGTCCAGTTTCCCAAAGTTATTACATTTGTTATCTACATTATCAACAGTTGTTAAAATAAACACATAGGAATGGAATTTATCATGCTCTCAATTCCCTACAAGAATTAAACAATGCATAATACTTTGCTTTTTTCCAGGGACTTTGTCATTCTGAGATCAACATTAAACCATCTGAATTCATAGATATGCAAGCTAAAATGAATTTGTATGATAAACACATCATCTATCAAAGTTTAAAATTTGTGTTAGGAACCCTTACATGTACATGACCAACAATTCTTTTGTGTGTGTTGGAGGTCAAAAGTGTAAACTTCACCTGTTTTTTTTAAGGGATCTTGTGCTTTGTCAAGGTCAACAGTGGAGAATACTAGACACAGAAGATATTGGTATTTATGATGTCTTCAATCTATTTTAATACAAATATGAACTCGGTAATCATAAACAATCTTATAATTCTTTTCTCATTTATTCTAGTTTTGTTAAAACCTGTTTCCATGGAATTTAGTAAAACAAATTAATTATATTGACATAAAGTCATAGAAACATGGCAAACCATCTCACTCTTTCCTGAGATCCGATACACCTAGACATCCACACTGGTCTAATTTCTTAGCAACAAAAAACTTAGTTAATTTCTTTGGAATTTTTTATCATTCTTGACATAGTTTCTCTGTAAAAACAAGAAATTTATCCGATATGAACTTTTAAAGCAGAAAAGTACACTGGAATTGCACAATTTCTTGAAAGTTAAGATTCTCAGTCACCCTATCATTACTTTTTAGTGCTAAAGTGTAGTTTCCCCTTATCATATTTTCTGTTCACTTCTTTCATCTTATCAGGATCAAGCCAACCTTCAGCCATACAGAAATTTTAGTTAGTTAAAGTGGTTTACTTCAGCATATGCCTCTTTCAATATTTAACCTTTTCAAAGCAAATGTATTACCTTGAATCTTAATGAACTATCCTATTACTTTTTGAATATCCTATTATTATTTGAATGTCCTATTTTTTTTCTTCTCCAGAAAGGAGTCGCTTAGAACTGCAAGATGCAATTTTACTGAAACTTGCATAAATTAACCATGGTTGCATTTTGGATTATTATCCACTGCAGAAAAGCTTATATGAACTTTATAAAGGAAACCTTCCTTGTCTTTTTGTGCAGTTCTGGGGTTTATATAAGACCTTAAATTTCTGGACTTAGTGAAACTTTGTAGTATAATCTTAGGTATTGATTGTTTATGCTTATGGACTTTCCAAATTGCTAAGTGAAACACATTAACCTGGGCTAGAGCTAGTAATGAGAATAATTTAGATTAAATGCACCTTATTTCAGACCTCAGGTGAGGGAAGAATATACAGTCAGCTCCTATTGCACAGATGATGAGTGGTAATTCATGAAGATGCAATTACTTTAGACTGTGTGGCTAGACCTGAGGGAATTCTTTCAAGCAGTACCTGGCAGTAGCCCTCTGCCTACCTCTTTAATGTCATAATTAGTTTCAAAGAAACTGAAATGTTGGTGAACAATGTTGAGCATATAGAAAATTTATACAGTAAAAACAATTCCAGAGTGGAAATGGAATAGGACTATTTTTTTCCAAAGAGAATATATTTAGAGATTAACAGAGTAGAACTCATTTTTTCCCTGCTTCCAGACAGTTCTCTGTGAACTCAGATAGACACTTGTAAGATTGACAGATTTTTCCAGTGATTTTAAAGGTTCTCATTTGTGGTAAAACATGAGGGGTTTAGGGCAGCTGATTGTTTAAGAACTCTATTGTACCCTTACAAACTTACTTGATCTAATATGCTTTTTCTTAGCAGGATAGCTTCGAATTGTTAAAAGGGCAAAAGAATATCATATTAAGTTATTTTCTCTACGGGTTTTTTTTTCCATAAACATATGCAGTTGTCCAATGAAAAAGGGGCAAAAATTGAGGAAAACTCTGTTTGGATTTGATGTGAGTAAACAATCAGAACCCTTTATTCTTGAACAAGTAATTAATTTGTTCCTTTGGGCTTTTTTTCACCCTTGAACTCATTCCTCTCTTGGTCCTGAACCTTGGTTCTCCTGTAACATTCCCCCAAGTTCTAAGGCTCAATTCATCTTCCATTTAGACACTTGTGTACAACATATTTGGGGTTTTTTTCTTTCCTTTTTTAAGAAGGGCACTGCAACAAGTGGCTTCTAAACTTCATTCAGTCAGATCCCATTCTGCTCTTGCATTCTTTGTGCTTTGGCCAGCATACTTCACACCAGACAGAAACTGTAGAGCCAGATAAAATCAGCAGGTCCTTCTGGGAATGTGGGATGAGTAAGAAGATACTGGTATGTCTGTCAGATTTATGGCTGGGGTTCACGTCAGGGAAATTATTGTATCTCAGCCAGGGTAGTGCATCTAGACTTCTAACACATTGAGGTTGCATAAATATTCCACATGAAGCCAATTCCCAGTGTTTTCCAGGGAGCAAATCCTGCCACCTCATTGCATGGAATGTCAGTAATAATGATTGTTACAGTAAAGTTTCATCTCAAGACTGAAACACATCAGTGCTCAGAACACAACACGTAGTGAAAAATTTAATAAAATCAAAGTTGCATTATTGTATTGAGAAAGTTTTGACGTATCATAAATATATTCCTTGTAATCAAAAATGAGGTCTAACCTATATTCCCTTAATAATAAGGAGTGGTTTGCTCTGGAGAAAGCACTGGCCGAAACTTTTCTGGATGTTTTTCTTGAGTAAACATCCATTGATAAAGCCTTCTCTCACCAAGATATTTTCATATGATAAAAATACTTTTGACAAAATAAATAAGATTAATAATGATGTGGTTTATTTTCCCAGTTATTTCAAAACTAGTGATGTTTATTTTGCATGTTAGTGCATAGCTATATGCTGTAAATTCACAATCAGAACAAAATCTTTTTGATTATAAAAAATATTCTGACTGAATGTAAAATACACTGGTTTTCAGTGTAGGTGTTTCAGAGATAGATTGATATATATTTTTGTGTAGAGATTTTTTTCCTACAGAACTCAAAAATTTAATTTTTTTGTGACTACTCTGTAAAATTATATTAGGAATGCAGACAGAGACACATCAAATATATGATTTCCTGACTGTAGGAGTTTAGAGTCTAAGTTATAGGCTTGTGATGCACCCATTTACTTCTGAACTTATTACTATAGGCTACTTTTCTAGTCTGTGGAGCACAGTGGGCAGTTTGTGGAAATAATCTTCCGAATACTAAGATGGCTTCACTGAAACACCCTAAAATTATTTATTTTAGAGAGAGATTGTAGGGAAACTATGGTCAAAAAAAGACATTTACAATTTTTTTGAAGTGCAAATGTCTAAACATAAACTTCTGTAGTCTACAGGGAAATGATTTTACACTGTGTTTCTAATGTACCAGTCTTGGTGTGAAATCTATTAGAGATGTTATGTTTTAAAAGTGAATTAAATCTGAATTTTAAAGGTAAAATAATGTTGCAATTTTATTTCAAATGCATTTGCTTTTGAAAATTTGCTTGAAATACTGCATGGTCTAAATGTATGCACGTATGAGAAAGGAAATATATATATATATAAAGATGAAAATGTGAAAGCATGAAGGAAATATTCAACCTATATTTATGTGTACGTGAAGGAATTATATCTCTATAAATATGAACTAATCTATATATATAGTGTACATATCTCCTTCATAACCATTGACCTTTGGCAAATCTGTTTATATTGGCCATTTGGTTTAGCCTGTGTGAACTATGCAACAACTGTTTTAAATATAACTAAATTTAATAGGATACTTATTGTAGAATAATTATGTTCCAAATGTTCATTGAAAACATGTATGATTTATAGAGCTCTGATGATTCTTTTGGAAAACTGTATCTGTTAAGTTTCAATGAATACTTGTTTAAAATCAGACATTGGATTTTCATATACATTACTGCCAAGCTCCATATTAAACATATTCAGGCAGTGACTGATTCACCTCTTTTATTTTTTACAGACGGAGGGTGCTGCTTATTTTCCTGTGACCAGGATGTGTTAAAATGAAATAGCAATTCAAGCAGGACAATAATTCCTACATTAAATGTTGATAATTGACAGCAATGAAATGATTTTTTTTTTCCCACAACTATAATAGAAATTCTAGATAATACATTCAGTATCTCTCATCAGTTCTACCACAGGTTCTATAAATACACAGAAAATAAACTATGACACACCTTTCCTGGTTTCTGTTCAATGCTGCACTACACTAAGCTACTCTCTGGGCAGATATAAAAAATCAAGACAGTTTAAGTCTACAAACATCCAAAACTGGATATAAAGGTACATCTGATATTCATAAGAATTTAAATTCAACTGACTATGTGAAGAGAAAAAATGCAGGCTTGTTGTTCTTTACCACTCTAATAGCTTCCTGAATAAAACAGATGTGTCCTTAAAGTGAAACTTCTGTTGTCACTTACCAGAAGAAAATACCAGATCAATTCCGTTTTCTTTGGTTTCCTGTAAAATTTCTGACAACTGCTGTTCTCACATAATGGAAAACACTTTCCTAGCATTGATGGTCTTTTCCAATCTTTCTATACGTTTTATTTCTCTAAATGAATGAAGAGATAGAAAAATGATATATGAAAAAAACCCAACCACACATTAACATTGTACATTGTTGAATAGGATATTTGGCTTATTGAATTTGAAATACTGTATTAAGTAGATTCTTTAGAGAGAGAGAATGTTGTTCTGACTGCTTGTGACCTGATTAGTGAAACATGCTTCAGTACAATTTATAAATAGTAATACATGGAATTGACTTTAATTCAATAATCAGGTTGGCAAAGAAATTGTTACTGATACAGTATTCTTTATTATTCTTTAATTTTGCCATTGAAATTTCTTCATCAGGTAATTCTTTGATTATATTTTTCCCCCTAGCCTGATATTCTTTCAAAATAAATACAAGCCTAATGTAAAAGATAAACTGATTTCAACTTATAATTGCTTATAAGCAATCATTTATTAATAAGGTATTTCAGATGTAATTCAAAACAAAGTTTAAGGGAAAGAAATAATAAAATCATCTGGTAAGATTATCAAATAAGGTTTAAAGCCCTAATAAACTAGGAAGGCAGTAATGTAAGTAAACTGGGCAAAGTCATTCAAAGTTTTGCAGTTTCTCTAAAGCAAACATGCACAAAACATCTGGAGTTATCACCACAAAGAGGATGGGCAGAATGGAGAGGAGCACTCCAGGCATAACTCCATGAATCATCTCAAGGAGGATATTAGTAGTGAGGAAGGAATGCTGCACATGAGAGATCAGGAAGCACAGCGAAACAATTCATTACAGAGGAATAAAAGCCAATGACAAGTGTTTCTGTAATGGTAAATGGGAGCCAGATAACAAACAGAATAATTCAAAGTCAAGATTGGCAAATTTCAAAATACTTTTGATAAGATCTAGTAATAACCTTTTGGTGTCTGTGTCCAATAAGAATGCTGCTCTATGATATGGGAGTTAAAGTGAGCTGATTGATAGAAGATGGAAAAGTGATATTAAATCATTAAAAAACTCACAAAGCTTAAAAGACTGCTGTGAGTGGCCCCAACAAAGAAGATGAGCACCCACACAGCCACTTAATCTCTTCACCTCCTGTAGTGGATTGACCCTGGCTGGATGCCAGGCACGCACCGAAATCTCTCTAACACTCCCTTCCACAAGTGGACAGGGGAGAGAAAATATAACTAAGAGTCCATGAGTTGAGATAAGGACTGGGAGAGATCACTCTCCAAATACAGTCATGGGCAAAACAAGCTCACGTTGGAGATATTAGTTGAATTTATTACTAACAAAACCAGAGCAGGATAATGAGAAGCAAAACAAATCTTAAAAACACCCTCCTCCCACCCCTCCCTCCTTTCCAAGCTCTACCCCTTCCCCACCAGCAGCACTGGGAGACAGGGAATGGGGGTTCCAGTCAGTTCATCATGAGTTGTTGTTGCTGTTGCTCAGGGAGAGGAGTCCTTTGCCTGTTCCAGCGTGGGGTCCTTCCTACTGGAGACAGTATGTCCCAATACCAAAATTGTGCCTTTTATACACTGTATATATGGAGAGCGTATATAGATACACACCAATGAGCCAACAACAAAAAAAAGCTCCATTGTTTTCTATCGCTTCATTTTTTGTTTCCAATAAACTGTTGACACACACTGGAAAGAAAAATTCCAACAGCTCTTCCCCAATATCTTCAGCAATGTCTTGTTTGAAAAAGAAATTTAACTGTTACTTTGCTTCAGATACTTTTATAGTTTTGGCCTACAGAAGTTTTCTTACACCTAAAATGTCCAGGGGTGAATAGGTCAATCCTTCACACTCAATGGGCGCATTCAACATCTAAAGAGAAGAAATCTATTAAAAATTCTTGAAGAAATTGGAGTATTTGTGGAGGGGAGTTGTTAGACAAGAGGGAATTCTGTTACATGTTCTCAAGTTCTGCAAACATTAGGGGACAATCTAATGGCTCCTCTTTTACGAGGAGGTTGCTGAGGTAACCTGCTCAAGATAGATTTGATGTTTACTTTTGGTAGATGTCAAGCCATGAGGCCTGTAAAAAGAATTAATGATGTTTCAGCCATTTCAGTATCAACACAGTTGGTGTATCTATTACCTTAGCTTCTTTGATGGAAGCTTGAGGGCTTCTGTTATGAACTTCCTCATATTTCAAACACCGGGTGAGCACACATCAACTGTGGATTTTCCCCATCTGTGTATTTTCATTTGCGAAAGAAAGAGAACTCTGTTTTCTGGTTCACCTACTGAAGAAACAAGATTTAACAAATGGAAAATGCTGCTAAATGGAAACTTGGAGGAATTAGGGTTTTTTTTTTTTGAGAAATGTATAGATTTAATTATAATCTTTCTCAGATGCTCTGATTAGAACTATGAAATTATCAGGTCTCCCTTTTTTGTGTCATATGATAACATTTCTAACATGATCTAACAAGTGCTTTGAAGTGTGTAGGTCTCTGCACAGCACCTGGTTTTAAGAAAAGGCTTTCCTAAAGAATTCAAAACTAGTCAAAATTATTGCATTTTTACTTCAAGATAACCTATGCTAGAAGAAACACTTGTCTCCTAATATGAATTTAGAAAGATAGTTGTACAAATCAATTATTATATTTAACTATTTATTTCATGAGGGAACTCAAGAAAAAAGCACTTGCTTGCTTGAGAGAAAATCCCTTGAGTCATTCAGATGCCTCCTGCTGAAATTTATTCACCTACATTTAAAGAGAGAATTTGGCATGATAACATGAAAACTGTGAACTGTGTGGAAAATTAAAATCTTTTAGAAAGCCCTAGATGTCATCAGATATCAAGTCAAGTAAGCAGGGAGAATCTGAGGTCTTCAATAGGACCTACCAGTAGGACTTGTGTAATGCATACAAAGTAGCTGTGAAGTGTAGTTTGGAAGCCCACATAATAATCCATGCTTTAAAAAAGCTGATTTTTGCTCTGTTAAAATATATTATTTTTTCTTGTTACTAAGAAGAAAAAATGAGTTTAAAATTTATATTGTTATTAAAATCCTCAAGTTTATTAAGCATGCTTGAAATTATCTTTCTAAATCCAATCTCCCTTTAAATGGTATTTTAGGAAGCTTAGTAAATGGAAGAGATATTTAATTTATTTTTGTTTCATTTTGTTTGAATTTCAAGGAAACACTGCATGAAATTAATTTACTCAATGGAAACAAAACTGTAAATTCACAGGATGCAATATAGCAGGTCAATAACATGGGGAAGTTGTTCTGCTCTTGCCATCAATCATCTGGTCAACCTCCATATGACCAAAACACAACTTTTTATTTACCTGCTTTCTCATTTCCTACTATATAGTGTCTTTAACTACAGCTTTTCTGTTCATTGTGATAAAAAAAGGTATGTAAACTCTTTTAACAGATTAGGTATATGATATTGTCATGTCCTGTTCAGTGTCCTTGAAACCAAAATCTTCCCTGGCTAATATCTTTATGCTGCTACCGTTTAAATCTTTCTGCTTTTTCATTTTCCCCTCATGTGTCCAACATATACAGCAAGGAGCAATCAATCTTAGGATCTTAGGTACTTAACTGGATGACCTAAGGCTTTTTCATTCTCTAATCATTGTCTCTGGTCCAGTAAATCTGTTAAAATCATCATTTACTGTATTAAATAATTAGGCTAAAGTTTTTGAAATAGAAAATTAACTTGTGACATCATGTTCTATAGTCCTCTTGTTCACTTCATGAATGAAGATAAAAATTGAGTTTTAAATGAAGAGTAATAACAGTCATCGATCTTCCTTTTAGAGTTACTTCATGTTGAGTCTATGAAATTTTGTATTTTGAAATGTCTTTAAGGGATTAAACACAAACCAGAGGAAATTAATATTTCAATACAGCAACAGTACAATTCTTTGTATGCTTTTCAGCAACTAGTTCTTTTGACTTCATAAAATAATACCAAAAAAAAATAGTGAAGGCAAAGAAATGAAGCCACAGACTGCTACTATTGTGGAGTGAATTCTGTCACTTTTGGTTATACAAAGTGACATTTTTCTTAGCTAACTAAATTAAAATTGAACATTTTTTCTATACAGCTATTCCTCCACATGAGTAAAGACTGATGACTTTTCACTGCTCGCATCAGTCACTGGTTCCAATCCTTGAGACTTGGGTGGGATCACACAATGGAGGGAGAGCTTCCCTCTGTGAATAACATTCATAATCTGGCCCAGTTCCACTTTGACTAAGAAAATGCAGCCACTGTGTATTGATGAGGCCTAAGATGCCATAGGATCAGTGTTCAGGAAGTGTATGCAGGAAGCATGTAAACAGCTTATCCCAAATCATTCTCAGTGAATTGCTTGAAAGGACCTCAATGACTCAAGTCCTTCACTCATTCTGTTCAGCTGCCTATGGCTGACCTTGGGTAACTTCCCTCCTCCTCTGATTATGCTATTACTGCTGTTCACTTGCTGATGTTGCTACAGGTCTCTCTTCTACCATTTTTACTTGGCATAAAGCTGTGCTTTGAGTGTGGAACAAAAAGACATTGTCACTTTCATTTTCGGGCTTTGTTGGTTTGAGCGGAATCTCCCAGCTCTAGCACAGAAATGGACCTTCTTTTTGGCCACTGCCAGATGCATCTGTGAGCACCAGGTGAGTGAATTACAAATGGGGAGAATCAGAAAGCCAATCTGATACCATAGCAATGGTAGGAGTATGTTAATGAAAATAAAATAAAACTTATTGATCCTAATTTAGTCATCACATACACATGCAAAAAGTATATTTTATTCTCATTTAAATCTTCAAAGTAAAGCTTAAATAATATTTGAATAATCCTTCCTTCCAGTAGTTCTCTGAATACAAAAAACTTTCTGCTGCATGAGACAAAGTACTGTAAACTGAATAATGCCTCTCAGTATCCTGCATCTAAGCCTAGCCAAACAAACTACATTCCTGTTATATATGTTATTGATGGAAAATAGAAGTTGCTTTTCTCTCAGTCTCTTGCAAGAGATGCAGTTTTTTAAAGTGTTCTTAGTTGTTCTTTTATTTGTAGAAGTTTCTCAGCCATTACAAATAATAAATAAAAAAGCAAATAGGCTGATAAGTGATCTACACTTACACGTTGTACATTTTGAAGACTATTATTTGGGCAAAAACAGCTGTCAGAGCTGAAAATGCTACATTCTGCAATTATATTTCTATATATGCTATAAGAAAGCTGTTTTGTCAAGAACTGATAAAAAATTTCAGTTGTGCAATCTTTCAAAGAAAGTCTTTTCAAAAAAAACCTGCTGAAACAAAATTTCATGTGTTTCAATTTGGCCTCTATGTCTTGTCTTGAATTCAGGAGCAGTAGGCTGAGTTAATTCAGGTATGGACAAGTAAACTGAGTCCCAAGTGGCATGCCTGATTTACAGTGACAAAGGGATTTTGTGGAACTACAAAATAATTTCCAGAACTAGTGCTGGTGATGCTTATATTGTTTCCTTACCTGGTCAGACTTGGATTGCCAATTTCATGGTCAGTACTTTTGTGGTCATTTGTGGTCATTGCTAAAAATTTAATTCAAATTTTTCCTTTTTTATTTTCTTTAATTGTTTCATTCCTCATAGAATATTATGATATTTGGATTGGTTCAGATTATTTCTTCATCTAACCCACTCATTTTTTTGCAGAATTATTCAGGATAATTAGAATAAAAATGGACCTATGGAGAATTGGTTGTACAACTTGTTCAGTGCCATAAAAACAGATAGTAGTATATCCTTCATCTTCATAATTTGTTTGCATTTGCAAGGGAAAAGGTTAAATATTTTTCCCCTGTGAATAGATGAGTAGTCTGCAACCATTTAATAACCCTTCTGGCTAACTGGCTCAGATAACTGAAGTCCATTAAAGCTGCTGCCAAGAGTTCCGTGCACAGTCAAGTTTTGTTGATCAGAGCAAATGAATCATTAATAAACTAAGGAATCCAGCAAAAAACCAAAAGTACAACCAGCTGGTAACTGATTCCTGGCTGATCTACAGTGTCTGCTGGGTCTGTGGGCTTGTTTTGCTGGTATAGTTCACTTGCAGTGTAAGACATTGCAAGAAAGAAGAGTATCACCAGTACCTTGGTATCTCTGACCTGCATAGTATGATTAAGGGCTGCATTATGTACAGCAAGCTATACTGGATACTCACACTACTTTATATAAATCAAACAATGTGGTTAACCTTTCAAAAGTCCAGCTTTATATAACAGCACAGGTAGTATATGCTGCTTACTACTTTAATATATAAAAGTACAATGTCTGCAATCTGGAACATATATCCTCAAAGATCTGAAGTTTCCTGACTTTTAGGGTGTATCACATTATATTTCCTCCATGCGAAGTCCAGCTGCTGCTAAATCAACCCTTTATAGCTTGTCCTGGAGACTTGGCCAGAGAATCTATTTCTGCTTGGAGCTGAAATAAACAAGGTTTCCTTTCTCTGAACAGAATGATCTTTTCTAAGCGTTTTTCTGCCAGATTCTGAGTCTTGGTCCCAGTTCAGTGTGATGGAGATCAAGGAAGGAAGCTTTCTTCTCAGTCAATAGAGATTCCTGCTGTTTTGTCAACTCACCAAAGAAAGGTAGAGTTGGTACAAAATCAAAGTCTATAACAATCATGTCTGTGACAAATACTGAATTTCCTGCTACTTGCTGTGTACTCTGGTCTACGGCAGCAGGATAGAGGTTTGTCCTTAAGAGATGCCACTGAACTACTATAATAGAGGCTTGTCCCTTCTATTTTAACTTTTCTGGTTATTTATATCTTGTTCCAAAGGTTATTCAGGATGAGGATATTACATATAACTTTCTCCAAAACTGCCAAAATATTAATGCTGTCTTCACTTTTCATCATCAGCATTTTGTAAGTGTTACCTATTTTTTAGATTAAACTTGCCATTGTCCTTCTCTCTCTTATTTGCCTGCTATCAAATCCACCAAGAAATGAGTAAGAAACAGTCTTTAGTTAAGGTCCCTGCCTGAGCTATGGAAGGAACTGAAGAACAAAAGGGATGTCTAGCCTATTTACAGTGTGATTTTGTCACTAATGACCAGCCAAAGTTCTATTATTGTTACTACAAATTTATTATACAGTAAAATAGAGTGGAAAGTGAAAAATGCCCTGGCTTTACTGTGATAGATCTGTGATTCCCCAGATAATACCATTTCATCTTCATGCTCATTATCGCCTAAGCTACTCCATTCTGTTCCAGTCTCTGGAACTAGATTTTATTTTCACTCAAGGTGAAGTCTTAAAAGAAAGTAAGATAATGTGCACAACCATGATCCAGGAACAATAGCCACTGTTTAAAAAAAAAATTTAGGCTCAGTAAAACACATTTTCTTGAATCTGAATATTTCATTTGAAAAATAATCCTGGATCTGGAATTAAAAAGAATCCTGGATAATAAAAAAGGCTATGGCTATTTAAGGAATATATTTTTCCCATTTACTCGACTCTTGAGTCCAAATAATGTCAGTGATATAGAAACCACTAACAATCAGCATTTTATGATCCCAGTCTGCCCCATTTTCCTTTTACAGTGTGGTACATGTTCTGATAGTTTAAAGTCAAAGTAAACTCTTGTTACTTATGAAAATGAGCAAAGGAAAACCTCAGTTAAATGTCAAGAGGCATTTTAGCAGTTAGGAGGCCATGCTCTTCCCTGCCTTATGGGGTACTTTTTAGCACAGCAGGCCTATAAAGAATCCAGTATGTAAAGGAAAAGAGAATAACGATTCCTGGGGATATTCCTTGGCTAGGGATGTGTAATTGGGCAAATGCTGTCCACTTAACACACTATCATCTGTGGTTGAAAGATATCAAGCAACTGGATGAGCTTTGGAGATTATGGTTTCTATTCCCTGTTCCATATGCACATTTCTGCCTCAGTGCCACACAGCAGATGCTGCTGGATGATTCCAAGTCTGAAACGTACCCCATTCTTCTTTAAAAGTTAAGGAAAATACATGTATTAGACGTTGCACTTAACAAGAAATCCCAGCACTCAGAACTTGTTAGTGCCATGTCCAGCTTCAGTTCAGAGCTCTTGGTGAAGATGGTAGGACCGACCCTAAAGGGGAACAGTAAGTGCCATAAAATGAGATCTGAAATAGTTTCTTTTCTGAGCTGAGAATGCCCAAGCGTAAGGAGCTGGAAAATCCACATTGTTTGAGCTTGACGTACCTGATTGAGGGCTTCAGGAGTCTGTCCTTATCCACTCAGGATTATCATCTGTCAGTCCTCTCCAAATGAAGCGAGACTCTCCCTTTAGTAGCATGGCTTACAAGAAATGTGCCATTTTCCCAATGCTATGTGCTAATTATGGCACTGACACCATCTAGAAGATAATACCATCCACAAGCAAAAGGAGTTCAGACACAAAGCACTGGTTCACCTTCAAATTAAACCACACTGAGTTGAGAACCTGCAATAATTCTAGTTCCACAACAGCAAAAAAAAATGTGTGGAATGACAAAAAAGTAATCTAAGATGTCATTTTTATATTCTGCTGGAGTCATCAACATAGAATTCTTTTTCTAAAAGACATTGTGTAGTTTATCAGAAAATCCACCAACTGTCTATGCTTATTTCAAGGATTTTGTTCAACTGGAGAGTGTGAACAGTCAGAGGTATATTTCCATATGAGACTTTTTCAGTAACTTTTTATAAAGTTCAGGTCTTTCTCCAAAGTGCCCATAATTTATTGGTTAAATCATAAAAATCTTATATTATATTTACAGTGTATTTTAGCCAAACTTTGTATTTTGTTGTGGTTCTTTTTCTAAAGCAATTTCATTACAAAAGAAGCTTCTCAATTGAGAAGGGATCAGAAATTGTTTTGTAAGAGTTTCCATTACTTTCTTTTATTTTGGCAATGAGGGCATTTCAAAGTATATCTCAACAGCCAAAAACTGCAGCTGAGTGTTTGTTAGAACAAATTCTTCTCGTGCAAGAGGACAGCAAGTGCATATGATATCGATCAAATTCCTGTTTCTTTCAAGGCCCAGATAAACAAACAAACAAAGAGAACAGTCTTTGATTGTTCACATAGTTATGAAATATTCCATAATAGAATATTTTAAAATTATCTAGATTTAAAATCAATGGCTTTAATGGTCTGATAATGAGTATAGATGTTGTGAATAATGCATGACAGTATATGGCAGGTGTAAGAAATGGACTGCAATGGAGAGACAATTAAATTCTGTACAAGCAAGGAACACAGTTATTGGTAGAAACCCTTCCATGGGTCAATATTATGTTCTTGATCTATCTGGCATCAGACATGGATTAAAAAGCATGAGTATTGTGCATGACCAGCCCCATCAGGAAAAAATCTCCTGTTGGAAGAGATGTTTCTGTCCCCACCCTAGGGTCATCAGAGCACATCACAGCATTGAGTTGTGTTGAATCATTTTGATACAACATCACCACATAACTGTAAAGGGCCCTAGCAGGTTCAAAGCTCTGTTAACATCATTAGAGTGGCATGCCACTAAATATGTCTTACCAATACAGTCTTAGAACAGAGTTCAGTGTTTAGAGAGCTTGACATATAACAAGAGAAAGTGAGAAAGAAATGCCATGTTGCCTAGGATGCCAAGAGAAGGAAGAAGAATGTAAAGTGAGAGCAGAAAGTAAGGTACAAAGTTAAGTTTATAGTATGGCTGCCTGTCTGCTGCATGCTGTTATATTTATTCTTAAGTACTTTGACAGTACATAAACATTTATATGTACTTTGACTTACTTCAGCAAGGAAAACTGTGAACCAAAGTGTCACAACTGCAGACCCAGCATTGTGCTTCCTGCCATGACACACAATACTGTGGGGAGGGAATTTTTAAGGTCATTGAAATACCAGAAACAACCCTAAGCCATGAAAAAGGGGAACCTCATGTTCTTGCACTGATAATAACAACCCAAAATATTTGTTAACTTCCTTTTCTTATTTATAAGGAACACCTGTGATTTAGCAATGCAATAATAGGTCCTAAAGAAGCCAAATATCTTATATAACTATTCAGTATGCTGTCACTGCTTGGATGTGACTCTAAGAAAGGGTTTGATTGAGAAGCAATCAAACAATAACTCCTGCAAATTTTCCCTCAGAGCCAATATGGATTCCAATGTAAATTATCCTGACCACAGATAGTCCTGATTTACCAGTGTAATCACAGTGCTTATTTTTTCACCCTATCCTAGAGATGGAAAGAACTATTTCTTTCCAAGGGAGCTCAGTGGAATTTAACTTCAGGGCAGGAAATCAGCTGAAAGAACTATAATGAAGCAGAGTTATCTGTCCCTAATTTTAAACATTCCCTTTATTTTTACAAAGTACTAAATGCATGGAAATGGTTAACTTGGAGGCCCATGCATGACTGTTCTATACCTTTTTACTAGGACTCCTCTATGTCACTGATTTCATACACTCACCAATAGACTACTGCAGCTTTACACAGGAGACAAAAGGAGTAGAAGAGAAAATTCTGAGACTCAAAGACTTGTCTCAAAATTTGAATATTGGGAAGACATCATACTGAGATATTTTTCCCTTTCATAGAGATTCAAGGGAATAAAATAAGAGGGGTTTGGACTGCACATTTAAGGAACAAAAATAGACACAGTAATTTATTTCCCTGGTAGGATGTGATCTCAGCTAGGGTGGCTATCTTTGCAAATTTTCGTTTCTTTTGGGCGTAGCATCTGTTTTTTCCAGCAGAGGTTCTTTGCCTACCCCATTTCCTTTCCCACTGATCTGTCCATCACACAATTTGACCAATCGAGTTCCACTCCAAATACTCAGTTTGGTGATATTTTGGCAAAAAATGGCTCTGGATTTGGTTTCTAAAAAGCCCCATTTTTTAACTTGATTTTTCAGGGAGATTAGGTTAGAAAAATACCCATTGAAAGGGTATTTATATTCCCTGAACTGGAATGAATGCAGCTCAGATTTGTCCTGATAGCTCTAATCAGAATGTAGTCCAAATTCCATTGCTATCTCTAGCAATTTGGCAGAAAAAAGACTAAATCAGAGACAAAACCTGGGATGCCATCAAACACATAAAAGATTTTCTTTTTCTGAATGTGTTAATTTAGCCACAGATACCTAATCAGTGCAGCATAACTGGCTAAATGCAATATTTTCATAACAGAAATGACACGAGTCACATTTTTTGTGGTGCATTTATGCAAGAAAATGGATGGCCCCTGTATGAGCAATTCCAAGATATTATTCCTGAAAGTGTCATCCATTGAACATCTTTTCTTTGGGTAAAACTACTATTTTTTTTTCTGCTACCCAAGCAAAATGTATTGCGTAAAATTAATCTGAATAAAAAAATCTAGGTGTTGCAAATCTGCAGTTGTATAATGTCTTGAGACGAGTGTTTTAGTCTATCAGACCTAATAATTTGTTAAGGCACATTTTGTCTCACGCTTACCTGCAGGAGACAGCCATACCCTTCTTTTGAGAAGCATTTCACAATTGAATTATAAATCCTTATCACAGTGTTTGTTTCTTCCAAACATGAATAAAAATCTCCACAAATTTTCTTGCTCTTTAAAGCCGAAACTTCCTTGAAAGACTTTGCAACACTAACAGACAAAATGTAAATTGTAGTTCAGCACCTTCAATAACTTCTCCTTTCTCCTTTCTTGACCTTTCAAGTGGCATATCAAGCCTTGGTGGTAACTGCCTGGATATTGTTGGCAGCTTTGCAAAGTATAAGGGAAAGTTTTGTGCTACAATGGTGACTGAAGCAGTGCACTGATTTCCAGTAAGTCTCCTAAAGAGCATGAGGTATTATTAACTTTTTGGTCACTATTACTGGCTTGGAACTGATTCTAACAAATAACCCATATTCAATTAATAAATATCTGAAATATCCAGTCCTCAGTTTCAATAACTTCTCCACATATAATCTAAAATATTGAGAACATATTTATAATTTAATACAGTTATTGTGATTCTGTGCCAACTATTATCTCATGCATATAACTTGAATGTAAAGTTATAGAATAACCCAAGCCAAGAGAAAGGTAGATTTCTTTACCCACAAAATCTCTGCAAATTATAACTTTGTGTCATGCTGTAAATAGACCTATTTTTGGTTTTACACTTAATATAAAATAAGAGTAATAATATTTCTATTAAAGCAGTACAAAAAATGCAGGAAACACTGCCATCATGTGAGTACACACATACAAACAAAACATTTACCATAAGATTGATCAATAACCTTTTACTGCCTCCAATGTTAAAAAAAAACTCTATAAAGCAGCTCAGGGTGCTTTGTTAACATGCACAGTGCACTTGCATTTTGGGTGTGTATTCAAGTAAAATGGGATTTATTTTTCGCTTATGAGAGAAACCTAGACCCATCTCAGGTCCATGGCAATTTTTATTTTGACTTGACTTTACTGGAGCCAAGATTTTATCCAATACCTTTAAAAGGAAACTGAAGAATGTAGCTTGGCTTTCAGCACTATGGGTTGTCATACAAGGATGATGGCAGCAGCAGTACAGTACCATTTTCTTGAGGACTATTCTAAACAATCCCAACAATCTAGACATGCACAAAATGTCACAGCTGTTGCATCTGTCCTTACCCAAATATTTTTTTCCCAATGCAGAATGCACGCTGCATTGTGCAAATTGCCCTCCAGTTAGCAGTTGGAAAAGGCCCTGCAACTAATTTATAACACATTTTATTAAGTAAAGATCTCACTAACACTTATTTTAGTTTCTGTGTCAAAATAGGACTTGGTCTAGCTTCAGCAAAACTGCAGATTAGAAAGCTGGAGAAAAGAGCATTCACTTGCTGGAATGTTTTCTTTGTACAGGAAATGTAGTAGAGATTGTAAAAGCCAAATTGATTTGCTCCAGTGTTTAATGCATTTCATTACTTGAAACTTTTTTGTACTTGCCTTTAATTTTAAATAAGGTCCTGCAATGCAGAAATCAACAGCTTCCCTGAAAACACATCCTTAAAGGTTAGAACAGAAGGGTCAAAAGTCATACTCATGTTTCAGAAGACAGTTTTACCTTGAACTGGTGAGGTTTTTTCCTAATTATACAACCAGTGACTGAAATGCTGCTTTTACTATGTATCATGATTTTTCATTTGTCAGCTGGAAGTCACTTTCATGTTCCATACAATTCTGTCACTGGTCCCAAATTTCCAGATTGTCCAAGTATTAGTTCTGAAAAGAAATTACTTTCCTTATGTGAATATGAATAGCAGCTATGCAGTATTTTCAGCTATTTAGATCACTAACTTTTTCTTAGTGAAGAGCTTTTTCTTCACCTCTTACAAAGTCACTTTTCACAACATTTACAATTCAACACAGGAGGCTGGGTGGCCTGATAAAAGGGATTTGTTGCCACTGAATACGGGAGAAAGGATAATAACCAGTAGTATGGGAAATTGGAATGTATGATTCAATTCTCTATCTTTTTATTTTTTCCATTTTTTTCAAGGATTATTGTCATGATAAACCTCCTGATTATTGTGTTTTCTTATGAAAAATAAGTGACAGTAGGCATCTCAAACCTTCCTGTCACAGTTTGAATTTGGAGATCCATTTTAATTTCTAGAGTATTGACTTGCCAAGAATAATCTCTACTTGTCTAAATCTGTTTGGTACAAGAAAGTTTTCTTTTCGCTTGTATATAGCTTGTCTATAGCATCTTACTTATTTTGTTTCAGTGTTGAGGCTACAAAAAACAATTTCTTGAATTTTTTTTGGAAAAACTATGCTGTTGTACTCTAGGAGAACATGTGATTCAGCTCAAATTCATGCTGAAGGCTGTAATCATTGTAGCATTTTTATTTCTCTTTCTTTTACTTTCTTTAAAGAAAATATCTTAATTTTCAATGAAAAATGTCATTTGAAGATCTCATCATGCTCTGGAAGCATATCATCTCATTAAGCTTTACAGCAGAAACTGCCATTTCAAATATTTCTTTAGGACTGAAGTCAAAGAGGAGAGAGACAATATGTTCCTGGGTGCCTGTGTTGTGAAGAAGGTTTGAAAGACATTGTTACAGTAGTGCAGTTGGCCATCCACTGCACGAGGTGTACCACTTCCACAAAGAAAATTCTTCTGAATCTCATTTTGAAGGACCTCAATTAGGCTCTGAGAGAGACTTGTGAGACTGGGTCTGGGACGTGAGGAAATCTGAAGATCCTGCAAAGAGAAGAAATAGAGATTAGGAACAAAATATGGGGACCAGGGAGGAAAATACATTGCCAAGGGGAGAACAGACTTATAACATGACCTGCCAAAGATTTAATGCAACACACAGTTTCTCCAAAATCTTTCTTAATCTGCAGAAAGTTGAGGTTCAGGTCATTGATCACACTGCCTTGTTGTTTCTTGTTTGAACTTCAACAGCTGCACCAGCTAGTCAGAAGTTTCCCACAGACTACTTTATGTGGAAGCCCAAAGCTCTCTAAGGTGTCTCAAAGAGCAGAGGGTATCAGTGTATGGGCACCTGAGAAAGGCCTTCCAGGTCAGGTTCAGGTCCAGACTCAGACACATGAAGATGTTCTTATTACATGTCAGCTGGATGGGCTATGTCTGCCCAACATGGAGGCCAGAGCACTGCTCTGTTTGCAACTGCTCCAGCACCTCACTGGCTGGGGTCTCCACACCTGACTGACTGTATTGAAAAAGGTTTGACTCTCTTGCCTGGGCCTGGGCAGGTAGTGACATTTTTTCATTCTCACCACACACACCAGCTGTACAGGAAGGGCCCACAGGAACCCTACAGCAGCCCTGGCCTCTGCAGCACCAACAGGAGACCAGGCACCACAAGCCAGGCTTGGAGCATCTCTGCTGGCAGTAACCATCTGTGTGCTGGCAACTGAGTCATCCCCATGGACATCCCCACTGTCTCTAATAGGAGCAGAGATGTCTAATTTGCATGCAAATATCTATACATTGGCATTTAAATTTATGCATTTTTCTTTGCATGGTGAATCCTGATCTTGATGTTTCCTCTTCATTATTTGTCTGCGCTGCAATTAAAGCCACCATGGAGACTCTTGTTAGCCAGAGTTAGCGTAGCCTCCCACCTCTTTGTATTCTCCTAAACAACTATGTCCTGCTTGCACTGTGCTACCCAGGACCTGCAATAGCAGCATCATTTCCGTTCCTCTTTAGAAGTAAACAATAAGAGTTCCACTCTTGCTGAAAACTGGATCTGACAACAGGCTCTAGCCATGTATATTAGTGCCTGTTGGATGTAGGAAGATAGTGCATCACATCAGAGTGGTCATAACATCACAACAGGAAAAGCTCAGTGCTGCTCCTGTATGGTTGTTCTTTTGCATTGAGTACAGTGCTACACTCCTTTAAAAGCAATCAGCACCTTAAGATGAGCATCAGTGGGCAAATGTAGGCACAGAAATTTTGAAGACCTTTACCTCCCACTTGATTCGTACTACTCTGGACTCCCTTAAGTTAGGTTTGGATACGTAAGCTACAAAACAATCTTCAAAAATCCTCAGATCTTCAGAAGCTGTACAATGTCATTGCTGTTTGTTCTTTTATATAATATTCATGAACATTTTTCATAAAGAGCTTTTTTTACCTTTTGATATAAGGAAAACTGACTTGTGTTTTTTCATAATGGAAGCATAATATTTGTGTGAAGGGGTAAATTGCTATGAAGAACTGACACTGATTATTTTTATTTAAATAGATTAGGTTAAAAGATTTTTAAGTGTTTCTGTTTTGGTCAAGGGACAACTGAAGCAGCCACTGACTCCTTTTTTTCTTTTTTTTTTTTTTCTTTCCCTAGCTGTCTCTTCTATTCATTACTGTTTGTTCAAAAAAAGGCCCGTCAAGCAGAATAAGCAATACCATGTGGCTTGGCTTGTCCTTTGCTGATGTCAAGCCAAATACTGAACTGTGGCAGTCCAAATAAATAGCTAGAAAACAACAATTTGGCTCTGAAGAACAAAACTCTTTGATATATCATTAATTATTTCAGGGTTGAATTTACACTAATAAAGTGAAAATGCAGGAGTCTAGGTTCAAACAATGGAACAGGGCACTGCATTCTGGTGAACATGCCCTGTGGCACAGTTTTGCCTTGTACCAACTATTATTCCCACAGATAGTGCTGAGAACAGGACTTCCCCCAAAAGACAGCACATATGAGAGTGCTCTGTCTAGCAGAGGAAAAAAATGTAGCACTATGGACATGCACTATGTAAATTTGGTGCCTGAGGGCCAAATGACCCCCTAGACTCTTTAATTTTCAAATACAGATGAAGTTTAAAGGGAAATCAAAGGGGATAGCTGAGGCTGAAAGTAATAAAACTTTTACAAATAAACCTTCACATAATCAGCATTTGGGTTTTCGTGTCAGCTGCAAGTTTAAAAGAATTGTTTGAGGGAAACTCATGGTCAGAATAAAAGCTGCATTTATCAGACAAAACTTTTTTGTTTGTAATTTAGCCAATAATAAGTGTGGTTCTTAGCTTCATTAGGAATTAGGCTTGTTCATCTGAGGATAAAAAATTGTAAGTGTTCCAAAGAACTTCATGAGGGAGAATTATACTGCAGAAATGTTGAACATTATATACTTCCATCATTGTGACAAAAGAATGTTGTGCACAGTGGTAAATTTTACATTCAAAAAGTGATTCTATTGTTTAAAATTTATTTTCCCTATAAAATTGAATATAAATTCATAACTTTTAATTAAAGCAAGTTCTAGATAATTTGAGCACGGTTTATTGTGCCATCTTCATACATGTGAAATGCTTCAAGGACTAAAGGAAATAAAAACTGTGTTTAAAACCCAAAACTCTTCAGTGTATTTAAAATATTCATGGGTGGCAAATGCACTTTGGGCTGTAATGATCCTAACAGCTGGTTCCAACAGCTTCTTCCACAATAGAGAAAAATTTTTTCAGTCAGATGAGATTTCTTTCTCTTTCAGCTAAAGACAAAGTTCTTCCAGATTGCTGCCTAAGCTTTAGGTAAGTTGAGTTGATGCCAGTGGAATTTAAAAACAATCAAAAAAGGCACACATTTTTATTCATGACTACTTGTTGAATGTTTATCATGATAGCTGTGGTTAATCTTAATTGAAAGACAACCTTTTCTAACAGGAAAGTCAGTGTTACACATTTTTTTTAAGTAATCACATATTGAACCAGTACGATTTATACCCTTTTCCTAAAAACATGGTAGAAGGTGAAAAGAGTAAAATTATCAGATGCCATAGTATCCTTTTTAAAAGGCACTCTTAATAAGATAAGTAAATAAATCAAGGAACAAACTGCCTTGGGATATTGTGAAGTTTAAAAGTAGGGCAATTTCAGGAGGTATTAGACAGACTCATGGAGGAGCAAGGGCTCTGGGGACTCTAAAACATGGGACAGATTTCCTACGAGGGAGTGACCAAAGCAACAGCTGTCAGAGGCTCTGTGGCCACAGCAAATGTCAGCCTATGCTTTCACTGTTCTTTTATGCTTTCCACAAACACTGATAGTGGCACCATTAAACATAAGATACTGGAAGAGATGGGCCTTTCCTTGAACAGAATAAAGTTGATTTATGCCAGTGAAGATACTCATCATTTGCTCTTTGCCTGACATCTGTTATATGTTAAAATGCATGTACCTATTCATTTTGAGTGGTGAAAAAATATATACAAAATGTGGTACAGCAGACTCATAAGCACCTTCATATTCAGTATGCCTCTGATTTTATAAATATAATCATTTTATAAGTGAAAATTTAAAATTAAATATTAAATTTAGGCAAAAAACCCCTTGTTTAGGAAAAAAATAACTCGTTAGAAGAAAAATAACTAAATAGGTCAACTATTGTCTAAGATAGGGATAATGTTGAAATATACGTCTACCTGACCACCAGTGGAAACTCTATAACATAAGACAAACAAGAGATTGACAGAAAAGTTGCAAAAAAATAAAATTGAATTCCATTAATAATTTACTTTTTTAATTTATCAAAAGGAGGAAGCCAGCAATAGATTCTATGCAGCCAGTCACAGAAGGAAAACAACCTGGGATCACGGTGGAGGGAACTAGTTAAACCAGAATTTTTCATTGTGAGAGATTGCTCAGAACATCTGCCTAAAATTTAACTGACCACAGAATACGGGGTATATAAACAAAATCAAGAAGAAAATTCCAGAAACAGAGCTTAGCAATTACTCAAGATTTCTATGGGCACTCTAAAAAAATGAGATGGTTGAAATGCTAATAGTAATGAGCAATCATCTGTAAAACTTGCTGTGATATATGATGACAAGAAGTGGCAAAAACTTCCAGAAAGCCTCCAGGCAGTTCTGAAGGATACAGTCTTCCAAGTCTGATACTTGGTCTTAGAAAATTACTAGAAACTGTAATAAAGAAAATAATCTACGTATACCTTTATACATAGTCTGTTTAGAAAGTGTCAGTAGTGTTTTTACAAAAAGATTTAGTGTCCTTAAAACCTAATAGAATACTTTACGAGAGCCAAAAAAACTAAGGGAAGAAAGGTGTGTTGTTGACAGAGTTTTGCTTGGATTTCCAAAGGCTCTTCGCAAAGCCTCTCAGCATTTGCATCTAAGGAAATAAGGAGCAAAGCATAAAAAGAATGTCTTTGCATAATAAATCATTTGGTTAAAGGATAGTAAACTTAAGGCTGAAATACATGGCCAGACCTTGTAAGAGAGGGACATTGGTGCAGTCCTGCAGGGAGCTGTACTGAGATCTTCAGGTTTATCTTACAAATAACTGAACCAGGGGGCATCAGTAAGAAAAGAAAATTTGCAAAGGCTGCTAAATTAATCACATGAACAGAGATGTGCAGTGGCTGTAAAGCCATGCAAGAAGGCTTTATCAGACTGAGCTGTAAAGTAATAAAATGGGAGAGGGAATTCAAAATGGATAAACATAAAACAATGCCCTCAAGGAAACAGAAATCCAACATCACATATAAGAGGATGGGCTCCGAGCTGATCATTGCAACAACAGTTGTAAGAAGTTGGGGTTGTGATAAAGTCATAAAAACAGAAGTTCAAAGCTCAGTCAAAAAAAAAAAAAGTCAAAAGAAGTGATTAAGAATTACTGAGAAGGAAATAGAGAACAAAGCAGAAAACACTGTATACATTTATCTTGAAAACTATATCTGATCTCTGTGTCTTCAAAGTTATATTAATAAAACTGGAAAAGGTGCAGAGAAGGACAACAAGGGTGTTCAGGAGAGTGAAATGGTTTCCTATAAGTATTCTAAGACCCTTTTTGTCTCAAAAACTGATGGCTTGGAAGGTGCAGCAGAAGTCTACACAATCATAAGCATCAGGAAAAAGGAAATTAGGGACAGATGGTTCATTTTCTTTCAGGATAACAAGGTAATAAAGGTGAAGTATGGAGAGATCAGGTGTAAAACAAAAAAGGTGATACTTTATGAAGAGAAGAGTGGATGTGTAGAACTCCTCTCTAAAAGACGGTGTGCATGCCAAAAATTTACAGAATTACTTGGAAAGCTCATGAAAAAAAAAATCACAGAGAATATCTAAACTTCATGTATATTAGAAAACTCACTGAGCTGAAAATAGCTATGGGCTGGAAGTATGGAGAAGTTTCAATGTAATGTTTCCTTGTTCTTGCTGTTATCTTGGTTGGTTTCAGTTTGCATCCACTGCTAGAGGCCAAACACAGGGTCAGGTGAACAGTATTTCTAGGCTGATACCATAATTCTCATGCTTCCTTGTTCACACATATTTGCAAAAAGGAATAGTATGGACCTAATTCATGAAGACAATGAGATACTCACATCAGCAATGGGTATTCATATGGCAGCACTGAAATCAGTTTTTTTGGTAGGATTTCCAGTCCTTTACCTCCCCCAGAATGGTCTGCATGTGAATGAAGAGAAATTTGTGACTTGTGCAATTTCCTGACATATTTCTTTTAATCATGTCTCCATAGAAGCAAATTCCCCAACTGTCGCTGCTGATATGACAAATTTCACAGTAAGTCTGTTTAAAGTCAGTTTTGCATGCACTAATCAATGTAAAACAAAAGGTATCTTTCTTATTTCTTGTATAAAGAAATTCATATGCTTGTTAGTTTAACTGTATTCTAATCCCATTAACCAACATTATCATTTTTGCTGTCTCATAAACAAAGAATTTGGTAGCAAAGAACATAAAAAGACAATTAATTGATTCAAACCTCATAATGTTTCGATGTCTAGACTGGTTTTCTTTTTTTTTTTTTTTTTGTGTTTCATTATAGACAGTCCAGGCACATAAAATACAGGACAGCAAACAATGGATCAGACACCAAAACTCAACTAGTACTGTGAGAAATTCATAAGAAAGGGAAGGCACATAACGACTTGAAAATTCTCTACTGTTTAATAGTATAATTTAAATGTCTTGTGTTTCCATCATTCTGTTTTACAGGGTCATTTGGTTTTTGTCCCTAATAGTGGGGAGAGGTAGTAAAAAAAAAGATTCAAAGGCAGGGAAATACATTTCTTATTTTTTCCATTATATATTTTAATAAAAGCACGACAAACATTAATTCTATTCCAGACATTGTTTCTCACTCATTCAGAATGCTACCACACTTGCTTTTTAAAATGAGATATTTATGTGCATGTATGCATATAGGTTTCTGTTTAAAAAACTATATATAGGGCCACTTTCACTATTTTTAATACCTCTGCAGAAGTAAATTGCAAATGTAGGAAAAGGCTGAATAAATAATTTTTGTTAACAAGGCATTACATTTGTGCTTCTCTTTTTCAGCTTTACATCACTTTTCCAGATGCATAGAACTACAAGCGACAGTCTTACCAATGTATTTTTAGTGGCCATAAAATGTGTTTTTCTTGGCTATTTGGAAGTAAATGTGCTAGTAACATAAAGCTATACCTAGAAACAAGGTTAACTGTAAATCTGATCAGAATTAACTATTTATTTATTTATTTTTAAGTGTGGCAATTGTACCTCTTGTGTAAGAATCTGTGGCTGACTCTTTTTTGGAACATTTAGTGCCTTCAATGTTAAATGTCAGGAAACAGCTATGAAAGCTGTGGATGTAGAACTGTGCCTCTGCAGTATGAACAATTATGTCACATGAATGAGGAGAGAAATATTAGAAATCTAGACAGCTGCCTTGTTACTTTCCTTGCCTCATCCATGAGTTACAATCCAGACGGTGGTATCAACTCACTGAACAGCGTTTTTAAAAAGCACTGTGTAACTTATCCTACTTCCATGTGTGCAGCAAAAAAGTCTGGAGTCATGTTTCTTTTTTTAATTCCATGATCCTTATGGGTCCTTTCCAACTTAAGATATTCTATGATTCTATGACTCTATAGCAATATTTTTCATTTGCAAAAATAATTTGAGACTGGATAGGTTTCAAAAAGATACAGAAAACACATACGAGTTTGACATAGAACTTGCAGGGAAAGATTCTGCAGTCTGTATCATGCAAGAGATGATACTTCCAACTGTAAAAACAGCACAAATCAAGCAGTCTCACTCTCCTGTCCTTGCTGCAATCACCTTTAGGCTCTAAGCTGCAGCCGAAATGTAGCAGGAATTGAGAATACATCTATGATGGTTACATATAATTATCTAATTTATGCTGTGTCAGGTCCTCTCAGTAAGACTACCTTTAGAAAAATTCAGAATTAGATGTAGATACCAGCAGGGTACCTACATTTGACCAGCAAGTCAAATGAGATAGCAAAATGCACACTTGTAAGGAACTACATGAATGGAACATTTGCAACAGTGTGAAAACTAAATATAAGTTCTACACATGATAGCCTTTTCTCCATACTGCATTCATGTTTATCTGAATGCAACAGGGTGAAGAAAATAATTATTATACTCCATTAAAAATTTCTTTATAAAATGTAGGGCATTTTTTATAACAATTAACTCTTCTATAGCAAATAAGTAGGGAGCCAGCCCAGCTGATTTATAGAGAACAGAGACAGAATATGCACACACAGCATATGCACTCCAGAAAGCAAACCTCCCTCTCTAAAGTAGGGCAAATTGCTCTCTGGACACTCAGCTTTTGACTGAAGAAAGCGTACTTTGAAAATACTGAAATATTCTGCTTTTTTCTTTTTAAATGTCTCACTGCTGCATTTTCCTTATTTTAATGACAATACTGCGCACAAATTGCACCAATTACTATCCATTAATATCCACCTCTGCTGTCACTAGTATGTGCCTCATGCATAGCCTGTGTCAGTTCTCTGATTATTGATTGGCATATGTTACCCTGAAAGACCTCACAAGCAGCTGAAATTAGAGTCTGTAGTTCCCTCCCTGATTTTGAATCCTTTTACTAGCCACAGAGTATATGGCCACATTTCCAACTTGCAGCTGTGTAAGCTCAAGTACACACCTTCAATTTCTTTTGAAATTGTGTTCTCTGTGAAACAAGTTATTCTAATTCAGCAAACAGAGAGCTGTGAAACTATAGTATCAGCTATTTCTGAACCAAACTACATATGGCTTGTGATTTTTTGTGGTTGGAACATGTTTTTCACTCTTGCTCAGCATGCTAGTTTTTCTCCCTCCTTCAGCTCCCTCTCCCTGAGGCTACTGCTTCCCATTCACCTTTTCAACAGTGACTCTTTTTCCTGAGCCACTTATCTTAATTCTTTAGACAATGTGTGTTTTACAGAAACATGGATAATTGCATCTTTACAAAGAGTTTGTAATTGCGCCTTTCCTTCTTTTGTAGCATTTTTCTGTTTATATCTTGAAACATCTCAATGATTTCCTAAAGGGTTTTTGTTTTTTTTTTTTTTTCTGGTGTGGAGTGATAATGTTTACTTTTTATTTATACTTGTGATCAATATAGAATATGAAATAAAGGAATGAAGAATGTATGTGATACTTATTTGTATGACCTCAAAGAGCTTCGCTTTCTCTCTTTTCCAGTGCCTTTACCAATCCCAGCCTTATTTCAAGCAGGCTTCCCTGAAGTGCCATAAAGAGAGTGGCTTTTTGGAGCTGGACAGATAAAACACATAAATCATAAATGCTTCTGAGACTTCCCTACAGACATTTACCCAAGGAGCATGCAGTTTTGCCTGGGGAAGTAATTCGAATGGAGAGCTGGCCAGGTCAAGTCGAGAGATCCTTTCCAAGACTCTGATGACATCATCATATTAATATAGGGGACCTTGGAGAGATCCTGGATTGAGTTTAAAGTCTGGAGGTCTTGTAAGGTTTTGGGGGAGAAGACAATGATGAAGTCATCGGACAAGTTCTCATTTCAAAATTTCAGCTGGAAATCTGTTTTTAAGAATCCAGTTTATTTCTCAAGGTCAAATCCTGCTGTGCATGATGTTAGATCACTTAAAACACTACAGCAAAATTCACAAAAAACACTACAGAAAAAAATTCACTAGAGAAATTATCCAGCCTTATTCGAAGGACAGGACATACCTATGGTCTCAGCTTTGAGCAAATTAGTTGGTTACCCAAGATTTCAGAAAAAGAGGAAAGGAAAACCTATTCACAGTCCTGACTCTCTCTCCTGACACCATCTGACTCCTTCTGCCCCTTTCCCATCCCAAAGAAAGGGGAGAGATTTGCCTCTGTTGTTGAATGGGTTTCTAAGCATCTTTCTCTGTGCTGTGACCCTGCAGCTGGTGAGGCAGTTCTGATCTGGCAACAGCACATTTATGTCATGCAGCATCCTGACAGAGGAGACTGATCCTAGCCTAGGGAGAAGTGTGGGGTATAGGAACACACTTACATTTCCATATGTCTGCTGACAGCAAGACTTTTTGTTTTGTTCTTGTATGAAATAATCTCATTCATAAGTATGAAAATGAAATGCCAATATGTTTATAATTTTTAACTCTCTTCATGGTATTAGGCAATGTCTAGACACACATAAAAAACCCCAATGCAAATCCCCTCTTTTACAGTGGCTAGTTCTGAAAGTTGAGTAATAGCTTTAGCAAAATGTAAGATCTAATAGCTTTTTTCAGGGCAGAACTATTAAACTTCCACTAGCTGATGGCAAGTAAAGTTGTGCTATTGCATCTTTTAAAGGCATTAATTTCCAAATCAATTTTAGTGATTTTCACTCAGCAAGTTTAAAATTAGATACATAAATATATTGTTACAAATGCCATGTGTTTAGATCTGTAGGAGTTAAAAAAGCAGAGCAGCTGACTGAAGCAATAACAAAAGATTTTCTAAATTGAGAGAGGGTGAAGAGATGGGATGATATAAAGGCATTTGAAATTTAATATTAGAGGAGAAAAATATCTAAATCTATCTCTCTCTATATATATGTATATATATATGTATAGGTATAAATAGATATAGATGATATAGGTATAGATATAGATGATATAGATATAGATATAGATATATATGGATATATAGAGATAGCTGTAGATAGCTCACATATTAATAATGCACACATACCAGTGTTGGAAAAGCAAAACCTGAACTGCAAATCAGTCTCTTATAAATAACTATTTCCTATTGGTATTACAAGCTTGAGAAACTTGGG
Organism: Corvus hawaiiensis; assembly: GCF_020740725.1. Taxonomy (NCBI): domain Eukaryota; kingdom Metazoa; phylum Chordata; class Aves; order Passeriformes; family Corvidae; genus Corvus; species Corvus hawaiiensis. The sequence continues at coordinate 69,654,717 of NC_063216.1, read as the reverse complement.
ATTCAAAGATGATGTTGAATAAGGAAGCAAATCCAGTATATACTCAACACATATTGGTTTAGAGGTTACTAATGTTTAACTAGTGATGAGCCCACTGAAAAAAATCTCAGTTTCCTGGTAACCCTTTGAGGAAAGGGAAAGTCTTTAATGGAACAAGAGAATTAATGAAATTAGTCAGGCTTGTTTTCATAGAAGGGTGCTTCCATCTGCAACTGCAACCCTTGTATCCATACTACAGTGACTCAAGATCTCATGGTTTTGCACTAAACCCAAAGTAATGTAACAGGATGATAAAAAAAAAAAAAAGACAAAGGAGGAATTTTTGTGCAAAATTTAGTATCTGATGAAGGATCTGATGTATGTACATGAGTGAATGGTATGTCAGAGAATGAACAAATGCTTCATCCAAAATTTAAAATGTTTGCTCTTTTTTTCCCAAAGCATCAAGATTTTTGAAAGAGTCTGGGATCAGGAGCTCCTTAAGGCCATCTGCCTTCCTGTAGCAGAGCCCAGAGGCTGCTTTAGCCCTACCCAGCCCTGTTCTCTGAGGAATTGTGCATCAGCTGGGAGATGAAAAACAGGCCCATGTACACTCTCATCTGTCCCAATATAAAGAATGAGGAATTGGCTGGCTGCCTAGAATATCTTCATAGAACAAAGAACATGGAGAAGTTTTGCTTGTAGATCTGACCATGGTAAATAAATAGTCTGAGAGGAGCAGAAGACTATATGACACTAAGATTTAGACAATACAGACTGCACAGGTTCATTGGAATATCACAAGACAGCCATAATTATTTACTTTCAAAAACACATTAAATAATAAAAAAATAATGAATAAAAGAATGGTGAAGCATGCATAACCTTATTCAGTGATGAAGTCATCACTATACCTTATTCAGTACCACTTTTGCTTTGAATTTGCTGATATTTGCAAAGATTCAGGATAAAACTGGTGAAACGTAAAATCATCTAAAAGTGGTTTTGAAAGGCATTTGATTCACATACCATTGACAACTGGAAAGTTTCATAGAGAAAGAAAATCTTATAGACTAGGGATAGCACTGGTCGTCATCATTTCTTCAAACTAAAGATGATTCTAAAACATTTTACTTATGTTCATTACTTTTTTCTCCAGAAATGGTCCCTATGAGCAATTATATTTCTTCAGCCTTTCCTGAGCACAGTATTATATGTAGCCCTGTATAATGCAGCACTGTTTACCTAACTTCTCCCTGTCTGCTGCTGTTGCATTTTTATTGGATAGCTTCCAAAAATCTTTGTTAAAAACTGTGCACAACAAGATCAAGAGAACACTTGAGTTTTGTTGGACTACTGGTTGGGAGGCATGCATGAATTGCATTCCCTGTATAAAAACATGTTAAATGTGAAACTTAATAAAACAGAATCCATGATGATAGAATACAGTCACTCAGCTGAAATCTCAAAGGCTGCAAAATCACAGGAGCAGTGAAGCTGCCAATGTCCCAAAACCAAAAAAAAGTACAAAACTTGCACAGAGTGGTGCCAATTTGGAATTCTTGGTTCATATTTTTCTGAAGAACATTAAGACCACAGAGAAAAATTGTGCATGGAAAAACATATCAAAGAAACAGAAGTCACTGTTTTAGGAAAATATGAAAATTTATAATTGATTTCTTAAATGTATGGTATGGATCCTGATGGATCATTCAATCAAACACTAGAGAAAAAGATATTAAAATAAAGGTGGGTCTAGAATTATTGAATGTTGTGATAAATTTCATCAAGCTCAAACTATTAAAAATAATAGATGATGGGTTATTATTCACTTAAGTGTTCAGCCACTCTAAAAATCTCCAAATTTACCATTCCATGGACAGTCACCACAGTTCTTAGGCATCCTTGACAAAGTAAAAAGTATCCATCAGAAAAGGAGAGAGAGGATTTTTCGGATCTAATTCAGCTGTCTAAAAGTTAAGCATCTATTCTAGTCTTGTTTAGGATCAGAGATCCCTCAGCACACTGAAACAGGCTTCCTAGAAAGGCTGACAGGAATCTAAGATAATCCATATAAATAATTATCTGGAGCTACTCATGAGGATGATATGGTTAATTAAGCCAGGGCTGTCAAATATGTTCAGAATAAAGTAATGAATGAAACCCAGCTGAATATTTGACCTCTCTGTCTCTACTGAGTCACTGAATACAGGGTGTCTTCATCTTTCATCAGAGTGCAATAAATAGGGTACTTCAGAGGCCAGTGCTGCAAGTTTGCCATTATCTATTGTAATCTACTAACTCACAGAATCAGTTTGTGCTTTCTCATAGAATCACAATTCAAATATAAATACAGGATTGATTCCTCACCAGGGGTATATTTTCCTAATATGATGAGGCAAGAAAACAAGCCCACCATCTCCTTGAGAGTTTAGAAAAGAAAGAAACAAGCTGTAGAGCTTTGTACATTTCACTTTGAAACAACAATGGAAGAAAGTTGGAAACCTGTCCAAAAGACCAATATAGTAGTCTAGACAGGAAATATTTAGGGCATGAACCACTATTTTGGCCCTCGATAAAGTAAAAGATCAGAATTGTTGCTTTACTAAGCTTATTTAATGTGAATGATTTGGCAACTGTACCAGCAAGAGTAGCAACATTTAGACTAGTGTGAAATCACAGATTCTTAAAGATGAAACATGAATTAGGTGTGAAGAAATGAGTTTGAGAAACTGTCTTTGACATTGCTGAAGCCAGGATTTCCCCTGTGAGTGGAAGCAATACCACATTCTAACAGAAGCATTATACATCTGCTTACACTCATTTTACGCAGGTGTGAACTGATTAGAGTTGGATTCATAAGCATTTTCTAGGGAAAAATGTTCACTCAGCATTGCAGAATTGCTTTGTAAATTTGGATTCATCTTGTTAAGAAACAAATTGTTGTTTCAATACTCTAAAATAAATCCCTTTGAAACAGTTTTCTAGCTGAGTTTCTTAGAAGTTTGAGATGCTTTTAAAAGCTAGAAGTTGAAACAAAACATTTGTTCTTCACAAAACAGAATGTCTTAACATATTTTAAATTAATCTTTCATTCTTTTTGCTTTGTTAGAAATCTCAAACCCCCTGGGTCTTTTCCAGAAGAAAAAGTTTATACAGTTTGAAATTGACTATGAATCTCCTAAACAGTTTTCTTTTCTTTTTCCAAGATTTATATCAGATATAAAGGTTCAGAAATATCTGGCTTTTAATAGAGATCTAAAATTTCCTTATCTTTTTTTCTTTATTTTTATTTTATGAACTAAATTAAATTGCAACTAGAAATATTTAGATGCTTTTTTCTATATGTGGAACTGGAACAGAATGTACAGAAAGTACCAAAAAAAACTTTTGAAAGTGTTTTAACTTAATACTGTGAGCACTATTATACATTACTTATTTAGCATTTAATGTCTCCTACTTACACAGGACTGAAATACATTTTCTGAGGAAAGGTCACAGTGAAAGCAGTTTTTAATAGAGGTTTTGTAGTTAAAGATTAATTGGATATTGGCCCGAAACTTCTAAGAAAACATCCCCGTGCATGTGCATACATCTGTGCAAATAACAGCCTTGCCACAGCTACTGAAAGTCTTTGCTTGACTAAAGGCCCAGAAAGTGGGTCTGGTTTTCAAGGTGGCAGATGTATAACTGTGGCTCAGCTGAGCTGTCCCTCAGCTAAGCCCTCCCCAGCACAGAATGTCCCTCGGTGACTGCTGAGACAGCCACTCCAGTCACATCAGATAGGACAGGAGGACTCTCAGCATGTCCCACCCTTAAGCCCAATACTTGCTACTAATAGTGGAGTATTTCTCTTAAAACCACGCCAAATAATAGCAGTTCCATATTCATTGATACTTGGTCTCTGCAGTAGGAGCAGCAGCAATTCGATCTCCGTGTGGTGTGAGAGTGTGATCGAGTTTCAGTTGTGGTGTGTGAGCTGTGCCAGAGCCCACCATATGGTGCTGGGGCTGCTTTTGTGTAGCTGCTGGAGAACAGATGATACTTGATCTGATCTTGAGTCTGCCAGGACAAAATTACCCTATCAAAATATTTTGAACAAATTTGAAGAAGCAGTATGAACTTGCACCAGTTCTGCACTTGGTGGTGTGTGGCTTCAGCTCTTTCAGTTGATTACTGGAAGTTGCAAAACCGTCTTAATACTCTTTGAGGGGCTATTTAATTCTTTAGAAAAGCAGACTCTGATGCTGAGTTTCATGTGTTAAAATGCAGAATATGATGTTTTCATTGTAGAACTGGAAAGAGAGAGAATACTCAAGATCTAGCTAAGCTACAATTTCATACAAGAAAAAAATCAAATGAGGACTTCCCACTAGATACAGATCCAAAGTGAGAAGTTCAGATTTGAAACCTAGACCTCATTTCTTAAACGACAAGGCTTTCAGAACTGTATCAGATCTCCTAGAGATTAGGGAGAAATTTAGATTTGTTCTTGGGTCCATCTCCTTGTAGAGAGTTTTGGGAAAAGAACCAAATTAGTATTTTCTTCTTTGCCTGTTGTTTCTTCTTTTTGCTTTTATGCTTCAGTAAGGACCACAGAATGAGAATGTGGAAGCATGGAAGTATACCTGCAACTCATGGATACAATCTCCTCACCTGGGATTTCTAGACCTAAGAGAAATTCTGATTTCTTTTCTCTCACACTTCAAACCTTTAAACATTTGTGTAATTTTAAAACATTTCAATCAGTGCTCAGTGGAGAATGGGAAATCATGTTGGATTTCAGATCTGGCATTCCTGAGAAACTCAGGGACAGATCACACCTGGGTAGAACAGGAATTTAGGGTAGGTGAAATATATTCAGAATACATCTCTTTTAACAACAGCCCAAGTCATTAAAGGGATTTGTTCTTTTCTAAACATACATACTGATTTCCTTCACTCCATTCTTTTGGTATTTGACTGTTTTATAAGGAAGTCCTTCTTAAGAGATTGAAATGTCCATATAATCAGTTCCTGGAGGGATATAGCTGCCAAGCCCAGCTTCTCTTAGCTGCTGCTCATTTATTTCCACTTTTTCCTCTTCTCCGTCTTGTTTATTTAAATGCTTTAATGATCTTGATTTTAGGATCTACATATTTCCATGTGTGGTAGCAAGACAGAATTACTTCTCAGGTCATCCACTAAAGAATCTGGACCATTGAGTATGGTGGTTAATGTCTCTGAAATCTAATCCCAGTTTTGTTCTGTCAAGTCTTGCATGGCTGACAGCAACTCAGCAGTGACAAAAGGTCAACGTGGAAGTCAAAGACTTAAAAATTCTAAGTCTCATTTGTCTTGAAGCCATGGAAGTCTTAATACTTAAAAATGAGAAGGCTTATTCAAAAAACCTGCTTTACAAAAGGTCCATATTCATTCCCCTATACAAATACAATTCTGGATTAAAACTGAAATAAATTAAAAGGGCTCATGAGATAAGTTAAAACTGACAGCCAAAATTTTTGTTACTGTGGGCAGACACACTGACTTCTAGTATAATATTCAATGGAATTAGATTAGTACTCAGTTGTCTACCCATGGTTTGAGGTAAAGTCCTTGGCTCTCGGTAATGTACACATTGTACAGCACTACTGGTGGCCTCTGTGCTTATTTTGCCCTAGAGAAATAAACTTGCTGTATCTTACCTGTTCTGAACTGCATTGACGGGAAATTACAGCACCCTTAGTTGTTGGATTCATTTTTTCAGTGAGTGTGTTTGAGGTGGAGTGGAGGCTCTTCTCCTTCCCATCTTTTTTGCCCATTTGTTTGAGAAAAAATTTTTAGGTCAGAAAAATCTGAAAAATAATATCCTGGGACAGCTATGTGCAAAAACCAGATGTAAGAGACCCATAAATATCCACACAATTCACCTCCCTATAAAACTTAGGACAATATTAGCTGTTTCAGGAACAAACCTGAAACTGGACAATGTCCTACTTTGCACCCGCAGGTATTCAGGGAATTTTGGTAGGGTTTGGACTTTGTTCTTTAATCCTGATGATTTGTATGAGTTCTATGCAGATCCACAGAGCTGAGGAGATACAAAAAGGGATGCACATGTTCCTTCTGCTGGTCACCCTGGAAGCTGGGTTCACACCCGAGGACAGACACTGCACAGTGGTTGTTCCTGTAAGGTCTTTCATAACAGGTTTATTTTCTCTGCAGTATATGGAAGTTGCCTTTAATTCCCAAGATCTCTTACAAAAGGCTTTGTATGTGCACTCAGGCTTTTGGCAGAACAATACACTTCTAACTAACTGGAAATAAACAAATAGATAAAATAAATGGTCTTGTATTTTCCTGTTACCCACAGAATAATTATTGCACAGAATACCCAGACAAAATATATCCTTTCCCATTTTTTTTTCACTTCTATTTCTTTGACACTATATTTTGAACCATGATGAAGACAAATAATAGAATTTTACAAAGTGAAACAGCTGCACTAGAATCAGGATAATGGCACGGTGCATTTCAGTCATTTGTTCAGAAAAAATATTAATGTTTTTTCCCTCCTCTAGTGGGTGTTTAATTTGGAAATTATTTAATTTAATTATTATAAATGATCCTGTTAAATAAAGAAAATCACCGTGGTCCAAACAAATCATGACAGTATTACAGCTTCTTAATTAGAACAAATCACTGGTCTCAATTAAAAATGAATGTGGGTATCAAGAATCAAACAAGCTTTTATTCCTCACTCATCTTTACATTTAGGAACACATCTGGTCTAGTTTAAATGCACTTTCAGTGGTAAAAAGGGTAGAATCTTGTCACTAAGGTCTTCGAGTTCCCAGCCTGTCTTTTGCTATGAAGCTCTGAGCAAGCTGTGATCCCGTAATGAACTTCACGGGAGAAGGGTCCTACAGAGATGCTGCTAAGGAGTAAGCAAGGGGCAGATCTGCACAGGGTGGGCACCAGGATATTGCCAAAACAAGAACATGCTGTGTCCACTACACCACTGTGCAATGAGGAGACCCTGAGCTCCTGACCCCTGTGCAGGGTCAAGAGCTGGGCTCAGTTATCTTGATGCATCCCTTCCAACTCAGCATGTTCTATGATTCTGCCATTGATTCTATGATTCTCTTCCATAGCTTGCTAGATTGGGCCTCAGATGCTACAAGCCCATGTACAAAACAATTTGCTTTCAACCAGTTTAGTGCAGAAGAGTCTTATGGATTTCTAGGAGCAGACCTGAAGAAGATAGGATTTTAAATTTTTTTTAATAGAGGACTGAGGCATAAGACTAGAAGGAAAATTAAAGCCTCAGAAAGACTCTTTTAACAGATAAGAGTTTAAGGTGGTGAAGAGATGAAACATAATTGTATTAATAAGGATTTGGAGGTGTCTGACATGTGTGGACAATGAAGTGTTTTCCTGAAAGAGCAAGTCAAATCTGCAGTGAAGAAAACATGGGAAAACAACAGGACATGGTGTGAAGTGTGTTTTCTAAGGAGAATAAGACAATTACACTATAACAAAATACATTTATGCCTCCTGTAAAAAAGAAAGAATGTGAAAAACTTAAGTAAAAGAGGCAGAGGTGTTCTACCTGAAAATGAATAGCAACACACAGTGAGGGTACATTTTCAGGAGGAAGAAAATGTAGAAACAACAAGAATAAATCAAAGTCAGGTGGTGAAAGCTGACTAAATGTAAAATAAAGACAAAAGGAATCCAAACCAAACCTGCCACTTTTTTGAATGGGAAACTATCCGACAAAAGGCTTGTGTGTAGGAACAGCAAGGCTTGAAACTTTGAGGATAGAGAGATAAATCGATAAATATGTTCTTACATAGTTAGAGAGACAAGTAGGCAGATGGAAGGCCTCTGTTCTTTTATTTTCAATCACTACCAATACTGCTTCAATGCAGAGCTTATGGAGTCACTTTTTGCATGGGAAACTATAAGCATGTGAAATGGAACAGATTAATTTAGATAAAAAGACATGCAAGATGTTTATTTAACTAAAATAGATGAAATGTGTCATTTAATTCCTTCTGCTAGTACTGAAACATATGGACTTTCCTGAATAAAACTTCACAAAAACCTTCCCTTGGGGTAATCTAGGTCAGCTATAAGTCCTGATATAAATACACAAATGTTTACCGCAAATCATTTCCCACAAATATTTCAAACTAAATGATTCCTCCACTAGAAACACTCATTCATCTATTCCTAGTTTGATCCTAAACTTCAGTAGTGAAGACTTTATGGATGAAAGCAAGACTTTATTAGTTAAATAAGAAAGAGGTACTATATCAATATCATATTCTGAGTTACTAGAAAAAAATATTCTGTATAATACAAACAACAGGCAGGAAATATGCAGGACCACACACATGAATGAATTAACAGAATAATCCTTGATACTCTACACGATATAATGTTGTTCCAGGCCACATGGCTTGATCACTTGACCTTAATAGATGGCTCTGATCATCCAAAATAGCTAGGACGGACTACCTATAGACTTTAGTGCAACCAAGGAGGGAGGGTGAAAACAAAGCTACGTAAAGAATGCTGGTCCTGAAATATACATTACTCATTTGGGGTTTGTATGTGCTCTTGCAGCCAAACTTAAATGGAGAGTCAAAGCTATAAGCTCTATCCACTTGAGCATGAAGATTGCATTGCGACTTTCAGTGTTTCATTACTTTTTAGAAAGAGGTGACAATTGGGAAGTCATCAGATACTGAGAAAACAACCATCCAAATATAAAGTGAGAACTTACAAAAATTAAGGCAGGGTCTTACATTTCCCTGTATATGAAATTCCCATGGAAAATAGGCTTTAAAAACTGTATTGTAACTAGCAAAAGTGCTACATATCTACTGCATCTGTAATTGTTATATTGATGATAGAAGTTTATTTTCCCCGGAGGATAAGGAGGTTTTTAGGAAGCTTTAACAAGTACAGGACATTCCGTGGACATCATTTGACTTAGCAAGGATTATGCATATATTTATAACTCTATTTACATTCATTGCAGAGCTCTACGGTGTCTATAAATTCCAAATGCTCAGTGACAGAGCAAAAACCTGTATGCATTACCTTCGTTATCCAGACAATTTCTATCTGTACTTTTTAGGCAGTTGAGGGTAATAGATATCAGATTTTATGACAACAAATTTTTTTTCTTGTAGGCTGACATACACTGCAGGTTATAATTTGATCCAGAACTGGAAATTATAAACTCTGTTAAAATCTTTAATTAATTCTTTTCTTACTGGACTGCCTGGATCTTATTTTAGACAATTTCCTTTCTGATATATTCTAGCAAAAAAAAAAAATTAATCTTTCCAATTACAGACTCAGTCTCTGCCATGAATAGGTTCATTTACCTTAAACACTCAGTGGGCTCATGGTTGAGGAAGGAACTAATTACATTCTGTGCTTTGCTTCTCATGATAAAGATTGGGAAGGCCACACTCTGACCTCTTACTAAACTAGTTAAAAATGGATGAGCTTTGGGCCAGGGCTTTCAGGTCCAAGGTCCTTGTAACATGAAAGGCACCTGAGTAGGCAGCTGTATTTGGTCCATGTAATGTGTGCAGCCAAACCCTCTCCATCTCCCCAAAGTCAGGATCTGGAAACCTTTTGTAGCAGCTGATCTTAATCTGAAACACTCTCATATTCGGTGGCATTATATGGGAATGTAATACTCAGAGACACTAAGCCCTACATTCACCTTTACAGCCCCTGCACACTGCAGCACAGAGATTACCCTGGCAAACACCTGAAAAACAGGCAGAAAAGTGTAGGATTGGCCTGCCTGAAGGCAGTACATCACACCCGTTGAAGGTGTTAGACCAGGCTGCACTAAAATGAGAGATGGAAGAAAAGTCCATGCACTGGCCTGGAAACTTCAGGAGTTCTTTGCCCTTTGTCCACCCTCCATGCTGTTCTTTTTCCCGGTAAGTAATGATACCTGCTTTAACAAATGCCACAGACAACTGCCAAAACATCAAGCAGATCAATAGATTGTAACTGTTTGTATCGTGCACAGACGTGCTCCCAACTGTTTGCAATACATTGCTTGAATTGCATCACAGATAATAAACAGCTGTTAAACATTCATAAACAACATATGAAAATAATATAAAGCATGAGGGATTTTTAATAATAAACATAATATAAAACTGAACAAGATCAAAATGCAACTGTAGAGATATGTTGCTTTTCCCATTCAGGGTAAGGATACAGAAGTTATTTCTGAAGCTTTCAGAATGCCAACCACCCTAAAATGAACCACCACCAGCAGCAAACTAAACACCACTGGTTTAGAGGTTGCTTTGATCCCATCAGTCTCTCTTATTTTGCTGTCCTAATATTATCCCTTATCCTGAGCTTCGTTTGAAGTAATTGGTTGAGGCTTACTGATTTCTTGATATAAATACTTTAACATAGACACTGTTTATCCCAGCATATCAGTTGTCAGACCCACTTAGATAAAACTCACACATTGTCATAAACTGTGTGTTGAGTTCAGGCTTTGCTTTGGAGCTGTGCTTTGGAGTCAGTATTGCCATGTACGTGGTGAACCACAAAGCTGAGCTGTGTTACTCTTGCCTTGTTTTCAGTGTGTGGTTACACAGTGCAGGACATATTGGGGTGGGTCTGTGTGAGGAAGACTGGCAATGTGGAAAGAATGAAAAAAACCATCTTTACCCATGGTTTAGGATGCATTCCAAAACTGTTACTAGGCATAACATTCTAATCCAAAGGGGTATGGCTACTATCAAGTAAAAAGCATTTAAAAAGTTAGAATCCTTAAATCCAGTGCGTTTCGCTCCCTGCCCCCAGTCATTTGGGTCAAGTTATGGGGACTTTCGGCCTTAGGCTAAGGGGTGAGGTTCTCAGAGTAGTGGTACAGCACAGAGTCCCTGCTGCTTTTGTAGCCCTGGAGCTCAGACTGCCTGTGAGGGAGCAGTCAAGTCTCATACACTGAGCCTTTCCTCAGACCTCCTGGAGGTACGGCACTCCTTCATGGCATGGTTAATCAGTTTTCTGTCACTCATAAACCCAAGTGTTAAATAAGTTCTTGGTCTAACAAGCTCCCAGTCATATGGATAGACTCACAGTGTCATTGAGGTTGAAAAAGACCTATAAGATCGCCAAGTCCAACATTTAACCCAGCACTGACAAGTCCACCACTAGACCATGTCTCTAACCACCACATCTACAGGGTTTTTGAACACTTCAGGAAGGGTAAATCCACCACTTCCCTGAGCAGCCTGTTGCAATGCCTGACCACCTTTTAAGAAATTTTTCCTAATATCCGATCTAAACCACCTTGGAGAAACTTGGGGCCTTTTCCTCTTTTCTCATTATGACATACGTGAGGTCAGGAAGTAAAATAGGGATGCAGCTTCCTCCAGCAAAGGCTGTGCCAAAGTCAGGCTCTGCATTCTGTTCCTGTCTGTGTACGGCTCCCAGCTGTATCCATTAGAGTAAAACCACAAGTGTTGCCCAATTTATGGCCTTTTGACTGGGAAAGTAGATAACTGTGAAAGATATGTATTGCGCCTGAGTTGCTCCCAAAAGTCAGAATTGCATCTGTCCTCTGATGGCTGCACAGAATAGGGGGCCACATCTTAGGATTGATGCCAGCGTGTCCCAGGATCACATGCTCCCAAGCATCACAGGTAGCACTGCAGGGGAAGCTGTGGAGTTTGAAACAGCAGCCTCTGAAGGCATGCCCAGAGGCTGACAGCAAGTATTTGGAAGCACAGCTCTTAGGGAGAACCCACAGTTTTGGGGCTGAAGTGTGGAGGGAGAAAAGTTTCCTTGGTGCAAAATCTCATTCTGGTTGTGGCAAGCTGTGAATTCTCTAGGGAAGTTACAACTGTTTTGAGGAAACAGGCAGAAAAAATAATGACACTGATAATAAAAAGTTATGGAGTAAGAAAAGAACAGATTATCAGTAGTGAAGAAATCCTTATGAAAGGTCATTTATTAGAGAGAGAGGAAAGAACTGAGATCAGAATCATGATCTTAACAAGATACAGTCCAGGGTGGTACTTCTTAATGGAAAACTTCTGTCAGATCACAAGGGGAAACAGCCTGAAAACTCAGCTTTCCAAAGGCCCTCATGTGATTTTGATTTGAGAGTATGAAAAGTGCTGAACCCAAATGGCAGGACATCTGCTCTCTAAAGTTTAAGAGAGTGTTTTCAATCTCCAGTCATTTCTTAGTTGCAATGAATTTCTTCATAGTTTATAACATGTCTGCTAATTACTTTGCCTCTATTCTCATATATTCATGTTAATGTGAAGTCTTAGAAAATAGTTTCTTTCACTACTAGTGTTAATTATTTACTAGATAATTATGGCTTTTCCACCATCTCATATCCAGGTTAGCAGTGTTGTGAAGCAATGTCTACTGTTAACTTACACACAACATACTTCACATTTCTGTGACAAAATTTGTTAGTTCCTTAAATAACATATAGCATAAAAATATCTGCTGACTGGTGACTGAGCAGTTAAATTTTCATTCTGTATTGCAGATCCAAAAGTGATGAAATTAAGCAGGCTTTCACATTAATTTCAGCATTCAGCTTGTGCCTGAGCCCAGGCATATGCACTTACATTTGTTATATGCTGATGTTTTTGATGTTGTAGATGAAATATGCATGCACAAAAATTTGCAACAAAATTGTAAAGCATGCTGCCTGTATGTCCTAGCAGTATCTAGAAGTTACTAGATGCGTCTTTTATCAGAAACTTTCTGATGGGCTCAACAGTTTCAGTTTCATAGCATGGTTGTAGTTGTGACTTTAATGAAAGAAACACAGCATTAATCTTCACCTATAGTATCTTCTGATGAGCTTAACACTGAGTAATTGCAGCAGTCCTGTTCATTACAGCCTTGGGCAGGTCTGAGACATCTACCAACAAGCGGTTTTGCTCTGTAGACCCCTGGCACTTGTACAGACCCTCTCTTCTGACCCTGTCCTATCTCTCCCTGCCTCTACACCCCCTGCTTTAGTTACTGTGGGACCAGATACCTACAGAAATGACAATTAACAAAGGCTGCATTTAACAAGAGAAGCAGCCAGTGTCTGTCTGTGAAGCCAGCAGATGGACGTTATTTGATTATTTGCACTGGTGATATGCCACTGGGTGAGTGGAGAAAGTGAGAAGATAGGAACCAGCAAAAGAATCCAACTCAGTGTATCTGTGGCTGTGTTTGTTCAACAGTTAATGACTGCCAACTACAAGGGACCATAAATTTTCTGAGACAATCTTATTAGGGCCAAGCCTGAATAAAGTCCATGAAAAAACAAAACAAAACACAAAACCCTCACACTGCATCTCAACCCTCCCCCTACTCCCCCAAACAGGGGAAGGGGAAAGGGAGTGAAAAAGAACTGAGTGCTGCAACTGATTCTTAACAATACCTTTCCATAAGAGTAAAAGCAGCTTTTACAGCAGACATTGTGATCTCCTTGGAAAAATTGCAAGAGTATGTCTGCCTTGTAGTCAGATACACACAACACCTTGATAGGAAGGAATACACCCAGGACTTGCTTTGTGCCTCAGGGAAGTACTATAAAATAAATGAAAAATGGCACTTTTGACACAGAGTGCTTGCAAACACCCATCAGGAATTGCATGGTAGCAATGATGAGATGGTGTAGCTCAGAAAAATTTTTTGCACAGTTTCAGTTCATGGTTTTTATATGTTGCCAACTTACTTATTCTTAAGTACAATATTATATTTTTGCTGCCTAAAAAATTCAAACAGAAATTTAAAGAAAACACAAGGCTGTATTTATCAGATTTCTTGCACCAACCACAATCAAAGTGTTTGGCCTATTTTATTCTAAACAATCAACATATAAGAAAGCATCTGTTTACCAGCTGGCTTGGTAGCTGCCCAAACTAATCTGAATGACCTCAGCTGGAAGAGGCTGACCTCCAACAAGTTGAAGAATCGATTTCTCTCAGGCATACATATTCTGCAGTGGTTTTGAACTACAGCCTAGAAACCTGTCTTCTGCCTTCTGCACCATATTAGTTCTATACATTATTTAGGAGTGTTGCTACTTTTCTTACCTTCTAAACCTACACTTTTAGGCATAAAATAAATGGACAATTTTCTTATTAGGAAAGTCATGTTCCTATAAAATGTTCTTCTGTGTAAAAAATAGCATCTAACTTCATCCTTTAGTTACTATTGCCACAGTATAGAGATCTTTTAATTATAGTAATAAACATGATGTTAGGCAAGGCAGAGAGAAGCTTTCACAGCATCTGCCTTGGGATTTATAACAGTTGTGTTTTGTTCATTGAGTAGGAGGAGAGGTTCACATTCCAGGTGTGTGTTATTTCCTCTTTGACAGAGAAAAGAATGGAAATTAAAACAGGACAATGTTCACCTTTGTGCTAACACATAAATCCTTACTTACTTATGCAGTGATAATAAATGGGAAAGCAGTGACTAGTAAATTTAGAGTTTTAAAAATGTCTAACATCAGCTGCTATTCAGGCACCTTTTGCATAGTGGCTGCTTCTAGATTCTGATCTAATTACTCACAGTCATGAAAAGTTTTATTCTTAAAGACAAGTTAGCACAGGGTCCTTTATCTTGACAACACTGTCCAAATACATTATTAGGTTCTAGGGGATGATCCAGTTATGAGTAACCTCATAACTCCCCTCTCTCTCACCACTGCACATGTGATCGAATGTTTTGCACTGGTAAATGACCTCAAAAGTTACAGAGTCACAATTTCCATCCATACATGTGAAGCGTACATGAAGTTAGAAAATTTCAGGTTTGCCTTCCAGTTCATTAAACACTTGTCTCAGAGGAAAAGAGTTGCAAAACTGATTGCCAAAAAAAAAAAAAAAAAAAAAAAGCTCCAACAGAATATTTTCAACCCCTTTTAGACAGGAAATTCTTATTATACAAAGTGTAAAAGAGAGAAGAGGTCCAGAGTACACTCGTTTCAGTAACCACCATCATGTGCTTACATTGCTGCAATAAGTAAGACTGTCATATTCAAAGCACTTGGGTTTGCTTTGAGATGTTGTTTTTGGTTTGGTCTGGTTTGTATTTTTATTTTATTTTCATTTTGAGTTTTGCAGTTTTGGTGGTTTTTTCATGGAAAAGTTGAAAGAAAAAGGGGAGTGAAAGAACAAAGGAAGGAAGATGAGAGAGTGAAGAGAAGAGCAAGGGGAGAGAGGGAAGAAGACAGAAAAATAAGGAGAGAAAGAAAGAGAAGGCAAAACGTCTTTCAAGGAATATGTCTTGTTTCAAGCAATGCCTACTTTTATTAACTGGAAACACACTACAAAGTTAAAAGGATCCTGCAATAGGAGATTCAAAAAAGATAACTAACTCAAAATGCTGAAAATGAAAATCAGAACAAAGTTCAGTATTAAAACCTTTGTTGGCTTTAGCTGGACATGAAGTGATCTCTTACGTTTGTTCTTTCAGCTAATCCTGACTCCCCAAAGATTCAGGAGGCTTTGCTGGATAGAGGTTCAGCCACTCAGTGACTTAATGCTGAATCCTGCAGTATGGAGTCATGGTTAGAAAATCTCCACTGGTGGAAATTGATTCTAAACAAGGGCAGCTCCTTTTTTATTTATTGTTTGAATCTAATCATATGGTTTCCTGCCTTGCACATCTGGTCTTAGATAGATCTGGAAATGTTAGCTTTTTACATTGTTAACCCCACCCTGTAGTGTTGTAAGGACTTGATCCAAATCCCAGTCAGCGCCTTTTCTACTGACTAAAGTGGAACTGGATCAGTCCCCCACTGAATTGCTGCCTCCAGTGAATTGGAGGTTAAGAAGAAAAGATTTGAGGAAAAAATCTGTGCTTTCTTGTGCTGGTAAGAAACCAGGCATTCTTAATTGAAGAACTAGCATTATTTTTGTGTCACAGAAATCTTCATTTGTCCTTTGGTGTTTGTTAACTTATCTCTGTCTACTGAAGCTCTCAGTTTCTGCTAAAACGTGATTAACCTAGGATATAAACAACAGACTTGATGCTTTTATTATATGTCATTCTGTGTTTGACTTGTTTGTCTCATACACAGATTTATCTTATCTATGTATTCTCCTTTAAAAGACTCCCAAACCCCATCATAGTTAAGTAAAAAAAGTAAAGTCAATTTAGGGAAGGCAAAAAAAAATAAGAATCATGTTTCCTGATGCTCCCAGTTGTATCACATGACTATTAATTCAGGGTACATTTAGATGGAAAACCTAAGTCAGTTATGTTGACTCAGAAGAAGACTGAGAATTGGTGGGAGTGCCACAGTTTCTACATGTGCCCCTATCGTGACATCACTTTTTACAAGTAAGGAGTAGTCTGCTTTTAGGAGCAAGCAGATCAGTATGAGCAGCATCCCACTGGATAAGACCTCAGGTTTGGTTGGTTTCTGGGTAGTTTCTGTTCCTAGGGCAAGTATTCAAGGTTGAGGAAATGAACGAGGAGAGAAAGCACTACATCCCTCTGGAATTTTTCACATGAAAGAATAGATGCATGCAATGTGCCTAAATGAATGAATATCAGCACACAGTTAAAGCCAACAAGCATGAGGTTAACACTGTTCCCAAGTCACTTGAATGGAAAGGAAAAAAAAAAAATAAAAAAGAAAAGAAAAAAACAAAGTCTAATTTTGTTGTGCAATAATTTGATGCTGTTTTGAAGTAAAATTCTATGTGTTTATATTACAGACACAGTACAGGTCCCATTTGTAAACCATTCAGCATGGTAGTGTCTGGTACTTTGGAACAAAAATTATTTTCATGTTTACCTGGGCTGGGGTTCAAAAAGACACAAAATTTGGCTTTGAGGCTCTTTCTATCAGATCCAAAACTCTGTGACCACATGCCACAAAGAACTGATCCAGTATAAACCCATTCTGCTGGTTCAGATTTGTTCAAAACATTTTGAAGGATTAACCAGGGAGCTGTGTGCTGGACCAGAGAGCATCTGTTCTTGTACAGCCAGAAAAAATCTGCCATAAAAGTACAAAATGCCAGTTAATGCAGTTCTAGCTGGTTTGGCTTGCACATGTTCCGAGTTACATTTGTGTGTGGAGTGCACTGGAATTGCCCCACAGTGCAACCAGGGACTGTGGGACTGCAATAGTGAACAGGCTGTTCACTATCATGGCACAGCTATCTTTGAATAGTTTTGCTTCCCCACCACCACCAAGAAGTATTTCCTTTTTTCACTTGCCCAGTAAACATTCCATGCTGACGAAGTGTATCAGAAGTGGGACAGTCTGTTCACAAAGGCCTTTGACCAAAGAGATACAGTGAGGCAAGTAACAGTGGCTTCTGAGATATGTGACTTTATAAATCTGCTTATTTTCAGCTTTAAGTCTGTCTATGACCTGACCTTGATAACTGAACTATACATATTTTGAATAATTAATGTACTTTTTTATCCCGGTCCATATTCTAAAAAAAATTTAGTTCACATCATTTGCCACATATTCATTCACCCTCCTGTTATCTCTGGCTGCAACTAAGGGTTACGAATTTCTTCTACATAAAGAAGATCAGAAATATGGGATATTTTCCAAAACTCACTTAAATCATTGAACATCTTCCTACTGACGTCAGTGAGCCTATAGACTTTGGCAACTACTGAACAGAGCAGTGGACCCAACACTTTCCACACACAGACCTCAAACAGAAGGACTGTGAGCAAGTGCAAGCTCAACGAGCTGTGTCTGTGAGGGTGAAATTAGTTTAGTTGCATGACATTTGTTTGCTTGTTTTCCTGATTTTTTTCCTTTTTTTTTAAAAAAAATCCGCTTTAATCTCTTTCTTGGGTGCCAAGAAAGAACACTCAGCTGTTTTTATAACAGCACTCAAGACTTCACAGAAACTACTGACTCACTTTCATACCAGTAAAATGTTTTTAAATATTGCACCAGGGGCTAAGCAGGAAAAATGTGTTGTAGTTCTGGTGATTCAACCAAGGATTTCATAGCTACACATCATTAACACTATAAAATGATCTGTTTCATTTAGTTTTTCATTTCTATTTCTCTCATATCTCCTGTGTTAGATCTCCAGAGAATTTTCTTTCTATTCCCTGTACTACTAAAGCTGGAAAAGAATAATTTTACAATCATTATTTATTCACCTGAATGCAAGTTTTAGCTCTTAGAAAAGGGGAAAAGCTGAAGTGAGCTTTTTTTTTGCTCATGCTTATCTCTGTCTATTCTATGGCAAATTTTTCACAGGTATTTCAAAAGCAAAGAATAAAAATTCCTGTGTTAAAAAGAAGATGAATGCTATGAAGGAAAACTAAGAAATTTTGAAGGAACACACTGACATTTTAAGAAATGTATAAAATACGTTGAAAATTACATGTTTTTTTAGTATGCCAACATTTTATTTCTGCTCTCAGGTCTTGATATCTTACTGGATTTATTTTATTTTTACTATTCTTACATATATTTATAAAATGAAATGTTCTTGTGTTACAGGGAAAGCAACCCCAAAAATATTATGGCAGATCACAAACAAGGAGTGATATACACAAGACACTGTTCCTAAAAAACAAGAGTTGCCATGTATTACCTCAGGAAGACCTTTGCTTTCATATGATGCTACTACTTTGGGACAAGCTGATTCTGTTCTGGGATGCACAGCGTGGTGCTCTGCACCTTCTGCCCTAGGGATTCAATTTTCTTGGGTGCCCATGGAACACACTACATGTGTACACAGCAGAACTTACAAGTTATATTTGTCGGCAAACTGAGGTTCTTCAATGGGTTTTATCTAGGAAAAAAAACAAAACCCACTTGTGATGCACAGAGCCCTCTTTGTATTGTGTAAACAATTGCCTTTATTCTCGATCAAGATAATTAGTTTTCCATGTTATTTTTCATGTTTAGGTCACACAGATTCCTATTTCCTTTACTGTTTTCATATTCTGTTATAGTTTTCCCTCCACCATTTCAGCTGTGTTATTCTGCAAGGAAATTCATGCAAACTGAATGATTCCAAGTGATTCCTGTAGGTTCACAGATCTACTGGTGATCTCAAAGCCTGTACTCTGTTGAATGTCTAAGACAATTTGTATAACACCACTGCCTTTGCAAAGAAAATGGTTTTACTATTGTAAGGTTACCTACTATTGTCTCCTCTCTGAATATTTGTCCAGTTAAGCAATGATCTTAAGGCAACAATCCCCTCTATGTGTGGAAGGTGCACTAAACAGGAGTTACAGGACAGTCCTGCAACAAATTAATCCAGTATGGACAAATCTCATCAAGAGTAGTTTCCAAAAGCCTGACACATAACTAGTTTTACAGTTTGGGAACTGAGAACTTTCTTCTAAGAGACTATTGGAGATCTTGCTTACCTAGATGGAATTTGCCTGTCTCTCTTGCTCATTTTAGGTAAATAGAAATCCACTTAATAATCTTTGTTTATTGTTTAATGCTGGTTTTGAAGGCTGAATCAATGCAAGCCCCTTTCTTTCCCACCTCAACATGCTTTTTCCAATTTTCATATCACACCTTTCCAGTTGATCCAACCAATGCCACTGTTTGTATGGCTGTGCTGCAAATTGGATTAGTTGAATTATCCAGGTTAAAAATAACATCAGACTGAATTGTATTAAACTTTTTTTGCTGCTGAAGCCAGACTATTTTGAATATAGGTCTTTTGTGAGCAGTGGCTTGACCTTTGTGCTTTTCATGTGAAGTCCAGCATGTGTCTGAAGGACTTTTATCACACATTCTGAAAATGTCTGAAGGACATTTTCAATACTCTGGACTTTAATTTCCTCAGATTCTTGGGAAGAAAAACAGCAACGTTGCAGAAGAATAATTTGGTTCACATTGCTCTCAAAGACAACATCAGAGTCAGAAGAATCATAATAAATAAACATCTGTCCATGGCCCTTCTTGAAACGGTTGTTCATTGTCTGCAAACCCTCTATAAATCATAATCAAAAAAAGGCCCATTAGTGAGTAGGTTGCAAGCCAAATATGCAGGGTAGGATGTGTTTCAATAGATGCCAGAGTGAACATGCTCTTTAGGGGACAAATAGTGCTGAAGCTTCAATCACAGCGCGTGGTACGCTGGGGCTGGTAACACAGGATGAGAAGGGAGACCACAGGCCTGCTCCCAGCACCTAGGACATCATAATCATAAGCGTCATAATCACAGAGATGGTATGCTTTTGAATTGGCTTTTGAAAAGATTAAAGCTGAAAAATCAGTGCTAGAATTCTTTATGCCCTTCTCCACTGGCTGACAAATGGAGAGCAACGGGTCCTGATCATTGTGTTCCTCGAGTCTGCAATCTGCTGCCTGGATTCTGCCATATGACTGATTTTGTGCATGTTACATGCAGCACCTGCTGCTCTGTGCAGTACTTTGGGGAAAGCCAGGAAAACTGAATACACATTTTTTCCTCATGACTTCATATTAACTAAAAGCCTGTGACATATAAAACTTGATGCTGTTACAAGCTCTGCTTCTGAGTAATAACCTCTCCCTCTCTCAAGGGGGGAAAAAGTTTGAGCTTGAAACCAGGGCTCCAACTACCTCCTAATCTGATACTTTGTCACTGACCCATGCAAAAAATGATACTTGTTTGCAATATATCAGAATTGTCACATTAATGCAGGGGGGTTTTTGTCGTAACAGCAATTAGAAGTTGCTCAACAATTAGGTTAGGATCTAGAAATAGTGGCTGGAAATACTCCTTGTAAGAGCAAACATTTTGACAATCCCTAAGTGTCTTGCAGATAATAATTATGTTAAATTCTTATTTTGTTTATACTGACAAAAATTGATAGTAACAGGAAAAGGATAATGTAATAAACCATGCCTCTGTTATATAGACAAGAAAGAATATTATAGTTTTATTATCTGGCCTTTCAAAAACAAGACTAGCAGTGTTTGCAATCAGAAATGTGTCTCATCAGCATTTTTGCAGTCAGATTAGAAAAGCTGTGATGCCCAAGTTGTAAGACCACAAATCAGCATGAATAAGCATTCTAGTGCTAAAAACCCGCTACAGTAGTAAAGTTTTTTTCCTAAAGGATAAAACATACTCTTGGATTCACAAAGCTTGTGTAGACTTTTATTTTTCTTCCTTTTTCTTATATGTACAGAAAAACTAGTTTTCAGTAACAGTGGTTAAACCAACAATCAACAACCCTAAGTTGCTACGATCTCCTGGATAAAGAGACAAAAGATTTTATTCCACTTCTGTCCATTGCTGGCCCAAGAGTAAGGCTGATCCTGCTGATCTCTGCAGCTCTGTACACAGCGTTTTATATACATGCTCCCAAATCTTGGAGTTATGGTGTTACAAATGAGTATTATGAGTATGATGGGGAAGAAAGGCAGATTTAACCATCAAGGCTCTACAAGTTCAGTGTGAGAACTGGATATAAGATCACACCATAAATCCACTAAGTTGGGAACTAGAAAAAAAAAGTATTTGCCTTTTTGACAAAGATGAAGAGTGACTAATTTATAGCTATGAGAAATGATGAAAGCCCTGTTGTCTCTAAACAAAACTCAACACAGTAAACAACCTTCTGAAACAAATTCTTAATACCGAGAAGACAGGTTGGATAATCCATCGTGTTTTTCTATAAACTTGCATGACTGTGGAAGAGCTGTTGCATAATAAGGGACCGAAGGTTCATGTAGTGTACAGTGGCTGCTTACAAAGATATAAGAAGAGCATTCAGGTAACATTGCTCCATTGCATTGCCATAGACTGTACCTTCATGTTTAGTTAAAAAGAATACCAAAGAATCACAGAATAAGCTGTTTTGGAAGGGACCCACAAGATCATCAAGCCCAACTTCAAGCCCTGCACAGCACCATCCCCAAGAATCCCACCCTGTGCCTGAGAGCATTGTCCAAATGCATCTGGAATTTTGTCAGGTTGATGCTGTGACCACTTCCCCAGGGAGACTGTTCCAGAGTTGTCTGGGTGAAGAACCTTTTTCTAATATCCAACCTACACCTTGCCTGCTAACATTTAATTATTGAATAAATAGAAAAGTAGCTCTTATGGATTGAACCTCCATTAGCTTTCATAAATTAAGCCACTGACCCAGCTATGGGCTGAGTCCATCTATTCCATGAGACATTTTCCTGTCAGTGAGGCCAGAGCACAGCTGGATTGGGGCATGATGTCTAGATAACAGGAGCAGCCCATACTCACCCCTCCTTTGGGGCCAGGAGCTGGAGGTCTTCCACTGCCAGAGTCTCTGTGAAGCTGTTTCTGCTGGGTATTTGCAGGTAGGCTACTTCTGCTGCAGCAGGTAACCTGCACTCAGCATCATCAAAATGAGCCTGTACCCCTTCAATGTGCCCTGGTAACATAATCTCCTCTTGCAGCAGAAATAGTAACAAGTCTTGATTTGGAATTAACAGCATGGTCCAGAACATCAATTGCAATACTTGACACCAAGAGATTACAACCATCTGCATAAAAAAAGGTAAGAAAGGGCACAACAAATGTTTAGGCATCACTATGTAGTTCCTCAGGATAACAAATTCGGTGACCTGAATATCCTGCCTATCAGCTTCTCCCTCTCCTTCAATTCTGCACAGCATTTCTAATTGTGCTCCACTATGTCTCTGTGTGCACCACAATCATCATTAAAAAGTCAGCATTTCTCAGCAATGCCACCCAAGAGTATCTGATACATCATCTTCTTGTCTCTCATAATTGCTGAATCACTGCACTAAAGTTTTTTTATGGCAGCTACTATAATTTCAGTTCTACCCTTGATGTGTTTTAAAAGGCCTAGCAAAGACAGATATTTTATGTGTTTAGCCTATTTCTAATTTACCAAGCTAATATTAAATTTAATTTATATGAGAGATAAATGAATTATTGCATCCAAGAGACTAATAAAATCTCCTCATTCTTTTTCTAAATTACAGCATTTGCTCCAAAATAAGTTTTAATGGAAACAGATGACACTAGATAAAAATGTGTTTCCATTCATGCAGATATCTAGCACCTTCCTTTGGAGTGCTGCTCCTCACTGAACTGGCCATGATGCAGGTTCTATGTGCCTTCCACAAAAATGCTTGTCTCCTACAGGATTCAGCATACAGTTTCATGCTCAGGCAGTTTCACGTTTGAAAAGAGAGTTCTTCTAACACAAGGTTAATGATTTGGAGTGAATTATCACACCCAAAACTACATTCAAAGATGATGTCTACTGGAAGATACTGTCATCTGTTTCCTTTAAAACTTATTTGGAGCAAATGCTGAAAAGGAATTAAAGTACAAGCACAGTTTTTTAAAAAAATCGGTATTTTAATGATAAATTTGGACTTCAAAATAGGGAAACAAAGTCTGATTAGAAAACTTTTTCTTTCTAGACCCTCCTGTCCTCATCTGGTTATACAGTTCACAGAATCAATAAACAACCTTTTTTCAAAAAGTTTTTAATATATAGACTGTGGGTTTGGTTGGTAAGAATCAGTTACTTTAAAAAAAGAGAAGCTGAAATCTGCAAGACATCCTTTGTCCACCTCTGTGTAATAAGAAAGACTTAGCCCTTAATGTGGCATAAACACCAGGAGAAGAAAAAAACCCCATGAACGTTCTATGAAATTTACGTAGAAAGCCCTACACGTGCATGAAAAGGCCTCACAAATTGATGCAGATGCCTCAGGACTGAATGATTAACTGCAGAATCACATTCAAAAATAAATTACAGGCCACAGATACAGGCTCAAAAAGGCCTGCTCCGCAGGGAAATAATTTTCTCTGTTCATTGTCACTTTATATTACCCATCCATCATTTGGTCACCAGTTTCAGCTATTCACTTGTTGCCAAGTCTATTTTCAAGTTTCCACATTCCTTCTGTGTCATTGCATCTTCCCTTTCTCCTGGAACGCTCTGGCACTGCGTCTGCTGACTCTCCAGGCCCCAAGGTCAGATGTAAAGTGTGTTTGGGGTCCTGAGGGAGTGTGTTGGTTTCTTGGGGCTTTTTCAAGCCATATATTTTGTCGTTTGTGCTTGCACAGCTGCTCCATCACTTCACCCAAGAAAAGCTGGTGTATCAAACAAGAGTCTGAAGTGTATGTGCATCCCCTATGGCCTTTGGGTGGGATGACACTAACTATTGTCACCTTCTTAGGGTGCTAATTAATCTTTGTATATTGGCTTATAGTAGGATACAAGTGTTGATTCTCTCTCTCTTTCTTTTTTTTTTTTTTTTCCATGAAAAGGGAATATTTTCTGTCTTACAGTTTCTGAGAATTTCTGGCCAAAATCCTGTTCCAGCTTACTGTCATGTATCTGGAATTTTTCTACCATATTGAAACAAAATGTAACTTTCTGCTCTGTTCTCTTCAGGAAGCTCCTTTGAAAACCCTGTGCAATACTATTGCATTTGTTGGGGCACCATTAAATGGTTGGGACAGTATTTTCTAGGAGACTAATTTCTGTTGTGTTATCTGCAGTAGAAGCACAATGTAAAGTTACTTTTTAAAGGAAACATCAAGAACTGCACTTACATCTACGACCTGACCATACCTATTTTACAGAGTTTTTCAAGGTATTTTTTCTTGTGAAACTGGAGAATAAACAGCACCCTTTCTTTTCACTGAGTGCTTCCTTGACTGTTTCTGTGTTCTTCATTCTGCTTTCTCACAGTTTGGTATCCTAAGAAAACAGCCCTGTCCAAAAATGCTCCTTCTTTTTTCCATTCAGGGAAGAAATGAATCCCAAACTTTTCCTTGTTTGCCAAGATATTCTTACACAGATCTTGCAACACAGTTTTTCCTCTCTTCTGGAGCAGTTGGGTGGAGAAGTTTTTCTAATTTTTTTTTTTAATCACATTGCAATTTATTTCTGAGCCCACTTCCTGCTGCCTTTTTAAAAGATATGCATTTTACAATTGTGTTGTGACATTTTGTTATTAGTAGCTTTTGAGGGAAAAGAAACAAGATTCAAGTACGTCCCTCAATGAAACTTCAGCAATGATGATGTTCTCATTAGTGTTTTCACTGAGAGCAGTCACATAAATTTTAACTGTAAGATACAGTCCTGGCTCAGTGTTTCTCAGCAGCATTGACAAAAATGTACAACTGTCCCACAGGATTTTATTTTGACCCCTTTGATATTACCATCAATATTGCAGCTTGATGAAACGACCAAGAGAAGATGTTGGCTGCAGCAAGAAACTGCTGAGATGGTGCTGTCTGTGTGCCTGGCTAAGCTCAGTGCTTACCTTTGCCTCTTCCCTTCTTGCCAGAGCTGAAGGGCCACAACCAAACCTCCTGTGATCACATAGCCATGGACACCATCCCAGCTCAGCTGCAGTGCTCAGGAGAAAGGAAAACAGCTTGCTTTGACTTGACCCACAACTTTTCCTTATAACTGGAATAATCCCAGACAGCCTCTTCTCCCAGAAACCAGGGAAGCATAAACCCTTGCTTTTCTCACCTTTACTTGTCTAAGGAACTGACTGCTTTCTGCCTGCCTGAAGGCTGCCCAAAAAATACATAACTGTTAGAATATGGATCCATAAAAACCAGCAAACTTGGCTGGATCTGATCTTGTGGGGTTTTTTATTTTTTTAATTTCCTTAAAATAAAGAAAAGGGACATTACTTCCTGTTAATTGTGCTATTGACTTTTTTTCCCTGTGCCTATAAGCAAGTTGTCTTAATTCCCCTGTTACCAGCCCTCATACTTACCCTTTTGCTCTACAACTTGTCTCAATTTACACCACAGCTGTCTCTTGTCTCTGGGCTAAATACTAAACTAACTGATTTTAGTAAAATAACTCACTCTGTTTTCACAAATAAATAACCCAAACCTACCAAACAAGAAATCTGATGGCTTGGGCTCATTCTGTCAGTTGTCCTTGCTATCATTGGCTGGTTCTTTACTTTTCTGTTTTGTTTGTCTTTCTTGATGGGCTACTTGTTTCCAGACTTTTTTTTTTTTTTTTTGCCTTCTTCACTCATCACTTTTTCCCCACTACCTGTTGCTACTTCTATGTTCAGACCATTGCAACCATTTATTTCAATTTCTAACCATAATTAAACCTGTCAATTCAAATCAATCTGGAAGCTTTTAAACAAGTGCACCCTACAGTGACAGATAATATTAATTAAGTCCTTAAGGGATGCTAGAAATACTATCCAAGGAAATTGAGCTGTTATGGCTTCTACCTCCTTAAATATCAAAGGTGCATTTCTTTTTTTTGTTTTGTTTTTGGTTGTTCGTTGTTGGTTTTTTTTTTTTGCTAGGGAGAGGTTATTAAATATAAAATACTCATTTATTTGTCATGCTTGACTACTTGAGTCATTGTGCAAAGGCACTTCAGCTGTTTGATATCTTCCATCCATCATTTGGACAGTGAGAAATAACCCCTCAATCCCTAAAGTGGTTGCTCCACGCAACTGGAATTCACAATGCAGGGAATGTTCATTGTATCAACTGGCCCTGATCTGGTTTACAATATGTCAACACTTTCTGCTGTGTTTATCAAGTGCATGTCAGAAGCAATTGAAGTTCAACAAAAGGGAAGAGGAATATGCAAGTTTTTACAGCTGATTTATTAAATCATATGATCCAGGAAGAAGAAAAAAAAATATAAAAAAGTTTAAAATCAGTCCAAACAGCTGAGTTTTACTTGAGCTGACTTGACCCTAACTGACCTTAGAGGAGAGAATCTGTATCTCCTTCTCCCTAACTGTACTAAATGCAACCACGCTCCTCAAGCACACTAATTGAGGTAAATGTGAGATTTAAAGTAGAGCTTTAGTAATCCTCTGTAGCTTGAATAAAAGTATTTTTTGTTCTGACAGTCAAATTAAGAAAGTTCTGATTCAAGCAGTGAGTTCTCAAGGTCCATTCTTTCAAATGTGAAGAAACACAAATGTCAGGACAGGCTGAATTTGAAATTTGTGGCCTAAATTAATTCAGATGTGAGCTTACAGCACTTATTTTAATGCCCAAATATAAGGTCAGTCATAAGAGAAGACATGATGAGCGTAAGCTTGAAAGGAACAGAGGAGTGATGTATAATTAATTTTAGAATTTACTTTCTGTCTTTCATTTTTGCCATCATTTTCTTTTTAAATTTCTTTGTGTGTATAACCTGAATGCCTCAATTGTCCTCTTGTGATCTCTATTTCTCTGTATAGATGAAGGAGCCACATAAAGTGATTTAAATGTGTCCTTTTCTTTATTTTTGCCATGCTGGTCTGAATTTGGATTGACATTTCACCATCACTCTTTATTGTGTTTTTTACAAACTGTGAAAACAAATTTTTCTCTGTATTTCTGGTATTAATCCTGGAAATTATATATGTAAACATGATTTTGCAAGACAATTTGTATTAGAACTGGTTTTGAGGCAACCTGGAGAAAAATAAAAGAGCAGAGGAAAGTATATTTTTGAAACATGGAGCACTGAAACAACACAGAGAAGGAAGAGTGAGGCAGTGAAAGCAGGGTCAGTGAAAGCAGATAGCATGCAGTCTGCAGGCCAAAATCATGATTTGTTAACCTATAACTCAGAAGGAAGACAAAGAAAGGAACTATGGTTTATGACTAGCAGTCAAGAGGTAACCGACTATGTGCTTATGCAAGAAATTCTGTATTTATTCTCTGTAGGTAGAAGAGTTTTTTATCCTTTATTTTCCCCTCCAGCAGGAAAATTGGATAAGCACAAGCAGATCAATGCTGATGAGCCTATTACTTCTTCTGTATATACATAAAGCTGCTGTTCTGATCTTCACAGTTGTATTTATTGTTTAGTAGAACAGGATCCATATGCAGAGAAATAACACTTTCTCATATGTACATCACTGGCAAACCCCAACCCCCTATAGCTGTTTCCAATGTAAATAAGTAAAATATTATATTAGGGATGCATTTGGTTTTAGTTTCTTTAAAGAGCACCTGAAGATTAAGCTTCAAATCATGTTGTTTGTTTTCTATGTGTTATTTTACTACAAACAATATTTTCAAATACTTCTGCTGTGAAAAAAACACCCTGGAGATGAGAGGTTCTGTAAGACCTGCCACAGCAGAAAGCATGATGAAATTAATCTCACCTGCAGGCTAAGGAGTGGAAAGTTAAAACACAGCATTTTTTGAAAGGTAGGTTAAGATATCAAAATTTGATTGTAAGAGTATACGAATGTATCATATGAATTAGTTCCACTACCTGGGAAAATGTCCAAAGGCTTCTTATCAGGAAAGCAAATACTTTCCTGAACCAACCCACACTTCAGGGAAAACGTTACTCAAACAGAGATTATCTGCCTAAACACCATGCCTAGAGCTCTTTGAATCCTCTCTGTAAAAAGGTATTTTCCTGTGGCATTTACCCCTCTCTGAAAAGTCAATATTGCAACCAGATCATATACCACAAAAGGTAAAAGTAATGGCTTTTACCTAATTCTACACCAGCCAAAAACCAGTGCAACCTATTTTCTGATTAAATCAGAGCATCTTAGCCAGTTAGGGAGCAAGAATCAATGATCACCTTAACCACACATCCCTCAAATGAGGCATTAAAAAATCACCAAAAAGAAGCTTCATTAAAAATAGCTTTTTATCTGCAAAAAGAAATATATAATAGAATCAGTAAAGTAATTAAATTTCACTAGAGACAGAGCAAAAATGTTAATTCCTGGGATGTTCAAAAAATTCCGTTCCTCTTTCTCTGGTTTATAATTTGATATTTGAATGCTTATATTTAATATAGCAATGACAATAACCATTCTATGTTTGAGATCATCCAAGACATTTTTCTTGTGTCTCAACTTTTTGAAACCACCCATTACATCAGGATGACATCTTTGGTTCCATTTCTTAGAAAAGCTTTCTAATTTTTCCTGACTCTGAAAACCAGGGAAATAAAAAAATAAAATTTAAAACTTTTAAACCAACAGAAGCATTTCAGAAGGGTATTTTGGGCTTTGTTGTTGTTGTTTTTGTTGTTGTTGTTTCTTTCAGCATGTATTTATTGACTAGTGGGCAAATCTTACGATTTTAGAAGAGGAACATGTTTTTTCATCAGCATGGACTTGGGTCAATCTGTCTGAACCTCACTGCATGGTTTTGGTCTAGGGTTTGTCTATGGAGAGAAGGCACAACAGAGAGAGACAGAGAGAGGCAGAGTAGAACACCTACTCCTCATTAACCCCCTACTTAGACACTTCCTGGATCTGTGGTAAAGCTGTCATGTTTTGGAGTAGTTTACTACACTCAGATGACCATTACATGGAAACCTATAAACACATCTCTTTTCCAGGACTATGAGATGGAGCTTTCTTGAATCCCTTGCCCTCACTCACAGTCCAGTTTTCTGGGCACAATATAAGCTAATAGAATTAATTTAGATTATGATCATTTGTTTGAATGAAAGGTTTTCTTTCTGGCCAGTAAACAACCAAAAGAATTAACAATCACAATTGTCATTGCTTTAACTCTTCACTACAGTCATATTTTATATGAAATCTGTTTCTAATTCATGCTTAGGGACCTGGGAAATATACTGAATACTGCTAAAGAAAATTATTTTTAAATAAGCATTCTCATTCTTTCAAGCAATTTCAGTGATCATAAAAAAATATACAAACCAATGCAGCAGGCAACCAAAATACTGCTGTTAAAGCTGTTTTGGTTTTTTTTTAAACAATTTTGGGCTTTGTTGTCTTCAGAGTTCTTTTTCCAATATTACTGACTACATTTTCAGTACTGTAAAAGAATAATATTAAATATTTTGATTTTAAGTGACTATATTAATATTGTGCAGGTTTTGTCACAGAAGGAAGCACATAACCATGGGCCAGGAGCATTACAGCAGAATCATTAAGGTTCCAAAACATGTGAATCGTTCTAAATACTCTCCCAACATTGTCCCTAAATATTAATGGGTGCCTGTTTGGGGAGTCAGAGGCAGCCAGGTATGATGCTCTCCTCATCTGAGGAAATACCCCACTGCTGAAATTTGGCTTGAGCAGCTTCTGGGCCCTGCTTGGACGGGCTTGAATCAGACCAAAGATCAAACTGCTGCCATCACAGGGTTGCCTCACATCCTTCCACTTACAGAGCAAATTTAATCAGCTTATTCAGGTCACAAGCAGAAATTTAGACTTGTTCTTGAAGACAGTGTCAACCTGTTGCAAAATCAAGGAAGAGGGGGTTTGACCTTAGTTTGTTTAGGTGCTCCCTGCTGAGTAGTATCAGGCTGTGCTCACTGTCCCATGCTCATTTCAAGTACATATTTTGTGTTCTACAGGGTGTATTACATTATAGCTATTACAGATGTTCAATATTTTCTTACTGGTTACTATAATGGAAGAAAATATTTTCACTGAAAATACATCTTTGCCTTTTAAAAATGTTCTAAGCAAGCAAACAATGTGGTAGTTTAAGGATAAAAATACTTTTCATTTGTAGCTAAATCTTCCCTCCCTCCCTCCCTCCCTTCCTTCCTTCCTTCCCTTTAATAAGAATTTCTTTTTGTTTTGTTGTTAAAACCCAACTCTTACAATCTGTAATTTTTCCTTTCCCTAATCAATTAAACTTTGAAGTCCCTAGAGAGAGACTATTACAGGTCCTTTCCCTACTGAACTGCCTACTTGCTTCTGCCTCCTGTGCACATGTGATGCCATAAATTAGTCACAGATGGCCTGCTAGGATATAATCACTGCCATTTGTCATGAAGTTGATAGCTGTATCACTTTCTCTTGCACGGCAGAATCTACTTCTTGACAGGTCAAAATTTCTACCTCTGTAAGTTCAATCAGGAAAAGAAAGAGAAAAGTTCAAAGGTCAAGCCCTGCCAGGACTCTAGCCCTTGAAAAGGACTAACAAATCTCATATTAGATGCCCAGAGTCCCTCTGTGCTGACTGTGGAGACCTTGATGCCAAAACAGTGAACCCTGTGAGATTCCCAACCTAACTTTGTTCTCTAATTACCCAGAGCAAGCAAACACAAAAGATGAGTATTTTTTAAATCCCAGAGTCATTATGAGGAGTCTGCTCCTGCACTCTCCCTTCTAGCAGGTTTGATTTTTATTTTCTTCTCCCTGAAATACTGGCCTGGGACCATATCAAGAGAAAAGGATTTCCTTGCCTTTGTAATAATCTATTAGTTATGGTGTTTCCCCAAGAAGTCGATAAGATAGGTAGTGTGTTCTTTTTCCTTCTCTTACTAACACACAGGAACATCTCTCAGCTCTTCCAGGAGGACTTACTTGATTTTCCAGGAAAGGTCCACAAGCAGCCACCCACCCCCTGCAATGCAGATGGGTGCTGCCATATGGGAAACAGCTCAAGCCAGAGTGGTGAAAAGGCAGCCTGATTGCATAGCTGGTGGTGGGGGTGTGACCTCGGGAGATCCAGCCCTTGGCACCGTTTTCCCTGTCTGATCCCTCTGCCATTTGGATCAGGCAATTACTGGCCTGTGGAGCAGGAGAGGAAGGAACTGAAACCTGAGAGTATATCTTAAAAAGTCTTAGTGTGAAACAAGCTTTGTCCGTCTATCCTGAGACACTGCAAGTCCTGTAGAGACTTTCAAATAGGCTTCCTGGCTATGGCTGTTCTTTGTTCCTGGACCTACTTTCAGGTGTTTCTTTTCCACAGTAAACCTATTCTTTTATATCAGCCTAATTGTAATATCAAATTTAAAACTAGACAAATTCTTCAGTCTTGCCATTTGCTTTTACATAAGCTTCCTTAATAAAAGAAACATTTTGTAAATAGCAATTAACTAAGGGTGTTTTGCCCACTTCAATAATTTTCATTGAAGAAGAGAAGTAGCAAACAATCAGTTTTCAAATTAAGCTTTAACTGCAGTAAGACAAAGCTTAGAACCTGAAACCAAAGACAAGTCTTTCAGGAGTGTGACAGTTAACTTTTGGATGCTCACCTTGGAATATTTCCTGGGGAGGAATGTCTGAAAATCATAAAGCTTTAAAATCTGAGCCTCTATGCCCTGGCTTTCAGACTTTAACTGCTAGACTGTGCTTCTGCTATCACCTTTGCCTCTCAATCTTGAATCTCAAACATTTTAGAAAAAAAAGGGGAAGATTCATCTTATGAGTCCAGTCAAATTAACTGCATCCAAACAAACAAGTACTTGATCTAAAACCATCACTTGACTTAAAACCAGCAAAAACTTTCCATTAAAAGATTTGAGGATTTGATTATATCACCCTTTGTCCTTACAAAGTTTATAATTAATGTAAAACAACAGACAGCAGCTGGCTCTTGTTTATAGGGCAGCTTGTTCTATGGGTGGTACTGTGTGTTGTGTAGGTGAAGAATAGTCACTTCATTATTCTCCTGCAGTAACCTCTACTGAAATATTTCTGGGATTTTTAAGATAAATTTTCATTTGTTTTAAATGTTTTACTTTGCTACAGTTATACTTTGTAAAAACAAACCATTTCCCTACACTAAAGGAAGGAAGCCAGATTCCTACACACTGTATCAGTGTCCAAACCACCCTCAAGAAACAAAATCATTATGTTACATATTTCTGTGTTCTACTGACTATCTAAATGCTCAATACAAAGAAGAGAAAAACTCTGTCAGCCACAGTGCTGTATATACTGTAACATGGTAAATAGATATCTTCCTCTGAAAACAGAAGCTATCTATCCATGGAAATATTTTCAGACAAATTTAGGAACAATGTGATTATTTTGAAGTCTGACTTACAGAATAAAGAGGATTTTCTTCTTTTCCTAGCTCTTTCCCTTTCCTTCTTCTGTCCATCTTTTACTACATGAAACTTTTTGAAAATGTTCGTTTGTGAATAGGACCGATAAAATTTCTATCATATTTTACAGTAATTAACTTCAGGGTAACAAAATTCATACAACTTAAGAATAATCTTATTGCAATTGACATGGAATTATTAAGGTTAGAAAAGACCTCTACAATCACCAAGTCAATCAGTTAACCCAGCACTACCAAGTCATCACTAAATCATATCCCTAAGTTCCCCATCTTCACATTTTTAAATATCTCCAGGGTAGATGACTCACCCACTTTCCCGGGCAGCCTGTTCCTGTACTTGACAAACCTTTGGGTGAAATTTTTTTCCCTAATATCCAATCTAAACCTCCCCCGGTGCAATTTGAGGCCATTTCCTCTTTTTGCCTATGCTTGTTACTTGAAAGAAGAGACAGACCTCCACCTTACTATAATTTCCTTTCAGATACTTGCAGAGAGTTATAGTTTGTTGGTAATAAATGAAAATTCTGTTGCAGCACATTGACACAGCACCAGCCCAGTGTTGTCCTCCTCTTTGATTCTACCTTCATTTTGCATGTAGAAAAATTCTTGCCTATTACTTATTGTAGCTTTTTTCCTTAGGAGTTTATTGGCTTGTACTGAGAGCCACAACTTCAAACAAAATAGAGATGATTTATTTTGGTGAGGTTCCAAGTAGGTGAATTTAATTGTCATATTTTCAGTCAACATAAACTAAAGCAGAACAGAGAGAAATCTAAGCATATTTAGTCACAGAGTGCTGTCATGCTGTTGAGGAAAGTCATAAACAGTTGACTCCAAGCTGGGAACATCATGCCAAACATTTGTATCTGGAACAGGACTGTACGTTCCACCAGTGTGCTGCAACAGGGGAAGCGTTACACAGGGAGTTCAGTACAAGTAGAAAAATGTTTCAAAAATGAAAGAGGTCGGAATAGGGGGGGTGGAATGGGCCTGGAGAGTATTGTGCATCCAGAAAAGAAGAAAATATTGTGTTTCTTAATATGGTACAAAACCAAGTAAAATTATTTGCTATATAATCCATTCAGAAGAGAAGAAAGTCAAAGAATTCCCGAGGGACATTTTTTTCCCAACCAGACTCAAAATAAGTAAATTTGAGTGACAGACAACTGAATCCACTAAAATTAGCATATGTCTTCCTTGCTGGCAACAAGATCAAACTGAGGACTGTATGAACACTGCATGCCCATCATGTTACTAGAAGTTTTGCTAAGCATAGGAAGGAAATGATACTGCTTTGATGTTACTCTTGGCTTCCAGTCCCAGGATTTGGATGAAAAAAGACTGCAATAATATTTTAACCTGCTTATAGGGATTCAAACCCATCTCTCTCAGCACAGTGCCCTAATCACTCTGTGCTTTAGGGAAGGAAGCACACTCCACATGCCTACTGCTGAAGTTGCTCCAGGATTCACTGGTGGAGAGAGGAGTTAGGAGAGACAGATGGAAAACAGATTGTATTCCTGTGGTAAGGCATTAACCTTGGAGAAACACAGACCCTCTGCTAATGTTTGTGCTATCAGGGTGTGGGTGGAATGCATGTCTCCTTCCAGGCTGCAGTCCCAACATCTGGGATCCCAGCCCAGGTCAGCTCAGTACCATAACTAGGAGAGCTTTGTACTGAGTTAAACTACCAAGTTCCTCTCCTTAAACAAGGAGTACAGTCACACTTTCTCTCAAGCTGTCTGGCGTTAACTATGTTTTGATCTTTCACTTTCAGCAGGTAAGATGAAGTCTGTTCTAAACATTGCCTTTCCCACATGAGCTATCAGAGGATTGGTGCTGAGCAGACAGACAAGCCTGGATCTGAGTCTTCCGGGGATGAAGCGGAGTGCAGCTGCAGCTCTGCACTAAACACATCTCTGCTTAAGAACAAGTTCTGGGTCATCATCCTGATAACTCTAATTCTCCCCATGCTGTGTCTGGAGAGTCAGTGGATTTCATTCAGGATTTTGCCTTGTTTAGGGGCCAGGCTCACACTCTTTAGGGCACCATGTTGCCTTCTGCATAGATGCCTGTGTGTGCACCCTAAGCCTTATGCTTTGATCCGTCACTTATGTAGCACTTACATATAATTCCTGATTAAACAGTTCCTGTGCCATGAATTTAATTTTTCTTAGCCTTAAGACCTTGAATTAATTCATTTGTACTCCTAAATTTCACCTTATTTCTAGCTCTACCACATGACTTTCCTTCTCTTGTGCTGCTTCTGCAGCTATTCTGGTCTTTGGCCAACTCTTAGTCAAATATGTTCAAATTAATGCAGGTGGCTTAAAATCTATTTAAGTTAGTAAATGAATGAAATGTAAATCAAAATCAACAGACACTTCCCCTTAGCATACTGTATGTTTTCTGTTATCAGACTGTTTAAATTATAGAATGTCTGGTCTATGTCTTCTTCTATTTCTTCAGCAGCACTTAGTACAAGTAAACAGGGGCATTCAGCAAAATCTAATCCAAACAGACCACTCCTTGATTTACTCCAAAACTACATATTAGAATAAAGACAAGTCTATATTTTCTTAAATCTCTGTTTTGACTAGTAACCAATGACTCTACAGGCCAAATTCCCCTTCCTTCTATTAGAGCTGCATATTGTTTTTTCATTCAAACGACCACACACAAATTGCTCTGGTCTAATGCCCAGATAGTACACAGATTTCTTGTAGCAATTCATTTAAGAAAGTTGAATTCTGTATTTTATATCTTGCTTGTTATTTGAGAAATTAGCTGTGCCTTTTTTCTATGCAAAATTCATTTTTCCAATGTTGTATTGTTGTTCCAAACTTCTGCATTGAAAAAATCTTTCTTTTGCTTTTGTTCCCCTTAAGGGCTATTTAATATAATCGTATCCTTTAAACAGTTAAGATTAAGTTTTTTGGTTGTTTGATTATTTTTTCACCAAAACTCTGTCCTGTTCTGAGACCAAACCTCTGGATAGATTAAAATCATCATTTATTAACATGAGCAGAAACAAAAAACATGAAATTAGTGTCAAATCAGATATCTTTTGTGAAAATTTCAAATTTTCTCAGTCAGAAAACTGCCTGGTAAGTACCTGACAGTACAGTCAAAATCTGATTTATTTTAACTTCAGCCAATCTGTTTTGTTTGAATTGAAAAGGCAAATAGTTTTGCTTTGGAAAAATGGCACCACTTAATAGGAAATATATAAGTCAATGTACATTAGTGTAAGACTTGGGTTTCTTTGTTTGTTAACATCTGCATATGCTCTAGGACACAACACTTTTAATCCCCAGCATTGGTTCTGTTTTGCCCTTATTTGTCTGCATGATGCTGACTGACACCTCATGACTTTTAGCCCCACTGTCTCCATTTCCTCCTTAGCTTGATTACTCCATAGCTGGTTCAGCAGCCAACACAGTTAGAATCTCCATTCTACTTCAGTGAAAATGGTAGTGTAAAGGGTAATTTATCCATCCAAATAAATGAGAAAAAATCCTCACATATTAGAAGTTTGTGTTAGTGTTACATGTCTTCTTGCTATTATTTGATTTACATCTTGTTAGTTCAGAGAAATCCCGTATCTCTCACATATAACTCTAAAAACGGGGGATGTTGCCTAGGGTTTGCAGAGTAAACAATTCTTAATCTAGTCAGTGTTTTTCCCTGCTGTACACACCCTGTAACTTAACTATATCCCAAACATGCTGCAGTCATTTAAATAATATGTGTCTCGGCTTTCATTCAACAACTTTTTTGAGCTTGAAAACCATACATCTGTAAATCTGAGTCAGAATCATTTCAACCTATTTTATTGAGGCTAAAGGGAAGACAGAAAAGTGACAATTATCTAATGTTACCCTTCCTGACCTCAGCAGAATCTGCGGGAGTTTTCCCACTGAGTTCATGGAGTTGAAATTTTGACCTGAGTTAGTTCCAACCTTTGATGAGAAGAGGGTGAACAGCACCTGCAATCTCTTTGATATGATTATTAGGATGTGGGGAAAACAAGTATTTCTTCCCAAAATAAAAGCCCATCTCTGGCATCTTTTTTGAGACACCTTTATGATTCAGATAGAAAAAGAAATCTGAATCACCCCAAAGACAATGAAAGGAATTAGATTCTGAAATAGTTATGTAAGTCTAGTGTGTTTTACTTCACATGTCATGTAAAACTCAACCACAGTGAGAAATGTCAGCATCCCATGGAATTATGACCAAGCAAAACAAAGTCGGTGCAGAGTACCTTCTCTGCAAGATTTTATGTATCTTTCTTCTTCCTGAAAAAATTTGCCATGATGTAGGCAACATAATGATGTAATTGTGCCAATAAAATCCATTGAAATTTGTGGCTGTGGTTTCATATCCACAGGGTATGAGCACATACTGTTATGAGCAAGAGCAACTTTTAGAGGATCAATTGCAGAATAAAATTCCACTGAATTTCTAAAATACTTACTCCTCCCCTGCCCTTCTTCTTCTCTCTTTCCATAACACAAGGCAAATGAAATGGCTTTGTTATCTTTCTCTTCTGCTCCACGGGAACCAACTGCCTTTATATTCCACCGAATTAAATAATTAAATAAATCCCAGAGCAGTCATTCTGAACCATTTTTTTTCCTCCCAGTAACAACATCTTCTCTCATTAAAAAAAAAATCTCTGGCTGCACACCTTGCACTGATTTGTAGCATGATTTCAGAATACTCAATGGCAACTTAATCCACACGAGTATTAGCACTTGAGTATACATTTGTAAGCTAGACAGGTGTTTAAATCTGCAAGTATTCCTCCCTGTTTATCTATTTTATTACTGCTCTCTTTTCTGCTCTCCAAGAAAACTTGGCTTAATAAATTTTTTTTTATAACATTACTGTATTCCAGCTACTGTGAAAGCAATGATTTGCAAATTACTGAAACATCACCATTGCCTTTGTAGTGTTTCACCCTTCTAATCATGCTGGAATGAGGACATCCAAAGCAAATCTCCATATGTTCTGACCACTTGACTGTATAATGCCATTTTTATTTGCAGACGCTAGTACAGAAGATTTATTGCATCAGTTTGTGAAATTGTTTTAAAACAACAACCAAAGGCTACTAAAGTAGTCTGATTTTACCCGTAAGGAAAATAATTAATCATCAGATATATGGTTAAATTCTAAAGCTGACAGAGCTAAACTGCAGTTGTTGGCATACCTCCGCAGGTTTGTAGGAAAGGATCTAAAGTGCCTAATCCAATACCTAAGACAGTTTCAGGTCTGCTCTCAGTTCAGTACCATAACATAATAAATTCATATTGCAGCCCTGCACTTCATTCTCATCAAACACTTTCCAATTCGTCTTCCACTTTCCCTCCCAGTTCTTGCCAGCACAGGAGCATCCTGGGCTATGGTGTTCTTGCTTAAAATCCAACTGCAGTTCTGGGCCAAGAAAAAGAAATATCCAAATTTGTATGTCCATGAGGAAATAAAGTTTATTGTGAGTGCCTCCGAATACGTTTCAGCATAAACCATTGCTTTCACCTTGTTTTACTGTGATATTGACCTTCCCCCAACTATTTGCATAGCAGAAATGTAGTAATTAAATTAATTTTAAAAAGTAAGAAATTTTATTTCAATTCCAACCTGAGGGAATTCAAACCCATCCTTACATTTTCCGAAAAGTGTTCTAACAGACATGCTGTTAAGAATATTTGAGCTTTGGTGGTTATAGAAAATGAAGGTATGTAGAAATTTTAAGAAGAAAACTATTCTGACTCTTTGAAGGTGGGGCACTACACAACCTAGGGATCCAGATAAATGAAAGAATCCTGGCAATTGCCCTGCCAGAAAAGAAATATGTGGACCCCTACCTGATCGTCAGACTATTTCTACTCTTTTTCCTATAGCTTTTTAAGGTAAAATACACTTAACATGTAAGACCTGATGTTTGAGCTAAAAAGGGAAGGGGAAATTCAGAAAAAATTCTGTTCTTAGTGCATCATGTTGGGTAGCTGAGGATGATGTCTTCAGAGATTCCTTAGTCTCAGCCACATTGGTTATTCTTAATTTTCTTGCTGGTTTACAACCTAGGTGCCTAGTTTCAAGAATTGCAGTCATTAGTTGTATTATTTTTGCAATTACTCTAGACCTTGATCTCAATGTTTAGTACTGAAATTATTTTAAAAGTGTATCCTTCAACACTGTGTGATAGTTTATAGCTACAGCTCTGGTAAATAGCAAGTGATTTCTAATGCCTTGCATTCCTTTTAAAATAAAACAGCCTTTTCTTCTTGCAGGGGATGAAGACAGATTGCCCTTCCCTAGTTCTTTTAAATGATGCATATGCCTCATTTTAATAATTTGTTTATATCTCTGTGACTTGTAATAAATGGTGGCATTGAAATCTTTTTGGACTGAGAGTTTTTCCCAGACAGAGGTGGAAGATGGACAATAAGGATTTGCTGTTTTGAAGCTGTTGTATATGGGCCAGTCTCTAGATTTGCCAAGCTGCACATACTGAATAAAAAGCTACATGTACTAGTTAACACGATATATGCCAGGTACCAGAGTTATAAGGCATTAGGTCAGATATAAACAGAGGAGTCAAACAGCAGAGCATTGTTCAGAAACAAATTGAGCTGTCTATCCCTCTTTGGGAGGGAACACATTGCCTTAACAAAATACTCAATAGATTTTTCAATTACTCCAGAAGAAAATGAGCAGCAAGAGAATGAAGCCTTCTGCAAAAAGTTATGTTTCTGGTACAAGCTGCAGTTTAACCAGCAATTGCTACAGATATGTACCACACATACTAATCATTAATATAAAAATGAACAGAATTTGTGAAAAATCCCTTTGGGAAAACACTCTGCCACTGATAGCTAATTTTAAATGAATCTAATAGAACTGACCATGCACTAGGACAAATTTTTGGCAGTAATTATGTTTATTTGACAATTTCTACAAATATTTTCCAGTTCAATTACAACAGGAATAATGTTAATAATAATAATGATAACAGCAACAATAGAACAACAACAATAACATTAATTAGAATAACAGTTATAATATTCATATTATTATAATTATTATTAATAATAATAATAACAACTACTGCCTCAAATTCAGAAAATAAATCTCAGCTGCCTTAAATGACAACTTAATTTCTGTAAAATTCTCTGACCTTTTATAGTTACTACCTTTGGTCTACATTATCTAGTACTGATGCAGGAACAAAATGTTGTCAGATAATGAAAACAGAGTATTTTTTAATAATTTTTAAGATGGATTGAGGAATAGTCTTGGAAAGCTTAAGAAAGCCTGTTCTCATTCTATTTGCAGTTCAACTTCTAAATGAAAGTGATTTAAACAAACAGGAACACAAGCCACCAAAACCTTTAGTTTTATGACATCTCAGATTGAGAATCACAGTGAAATCATAAATGTATTGGCTTTGGAAAGTTATTATCAGAAGCTTACTGGAGCTGAAAAAAAAACCATTGGGGATAGTCCAAACCAGTACAGTTATAATGCTTGAACTAAAAAAAGTCATGATTCTGAAGCCAAAATATGACAATCATAACAATGTGTTTTAGTTCTAATGCACTCTGGAAAATAATAAACACATAAGAATTTAGCGACATCAACTTAGTATATTCCACTGATTTGAAATATTTGGTGCTTGAACTTGAGAGTGCTATCTGTATATAATTCTGAAGTCAACCATACTGATGAACTTTGACCAATTTTTAGTAATGTGGGCGGATCTGTTAAAAACTAAGTAAAGCTAAACCATTGAAAATTTATATTATTTCTCACCTTATTTCAAAAAGGCAATACATTCATATATATATAAGAACAAATCTGAAAAATATGTGCTACAATAACAACAACTTACTGGGTCCTTTCTCGTTGATTAATTCTGACTGCTTTATTCTAATTAGAATAATTGTTTAGAACAGATGTTCTTGCCTTCCACCTCAGTCTGAAGGCATAATTTTAAGAAAATTCAACCAATCTATTCTTTGTGAAGCTCCAAATTGGAGCTCACTGAAAATTTTCAAGACTTGCATCTCTCTAAGCTTTAAAACATAAACAACTGCTACAGAAAAATTGAGAAACAGACCAAGGGCACCAAATCCAGTCTACCATTGCTGCTTGAAACCAAATCATATAATCTCTTCAGCAATTTCATCCATCACGATCCTAAAAATACTTAACAGTCTTAATTTTTTTATCTACTGGATGCATCAAAAACATCTTTACATGGATGGAAATACTTCATTTTTTAAGATTCATTTAGAGTTTACAGACATTTATTTTTGCATCCAGATTATCCTTGTAGTAAAGTAACTTTTATTTACTTCTAGTAATTCCATTAGTTTGGATTTATACACGTATAAAAATATATCTCTATTAATGTATGTGTGTGTATCCTCAAACAGGTATACATGCACACGTATATGCACACATCCATGCACATCCACACCCACCTTTCACATACCCTTCCCTGGAGGTGCTCAAAGGCCAGGCTGGATGGGGGTCTGAGCCACCTGGTCTAGGGAATGGTGTCTCTGTCCATGGCACAGGGTTGGAACGAGACGGTCTTTAAGGTCCTTTCCAACCCAAACCATTTTATGATTCTATGATATACATACATGCACATATATACATATGTCTATATATACACGTATATATTTGGAACTATTTTTACATATGTAGTGAATTGATGCCTTTTCCTGGTGTTAAAATCAAGAGTCAAACACGGTTAGAAGGGGAAAAGGGATTTTACCTTGGTATTTATTTTAAGGATCCTTAGGTGCACATGTCCAGGTCATATGCATTGAGATGCACGCCACCGAGTGTGTGTGTCCCCCCAACATTGGGTATAACCTTATAGGTTTTACTGATTAGCATATCTATCCAAGATTCCCCAGTGAGAGGCTCAAGTGAGCCCCCCTCCCCAAGGAACCTTCCCCTGGATGGTTCTTAGTTTACAGAGTGTGTTCTGGAGAAGACCTTGGGGTCTGGGGCACACTGATCCCTAGCTACGAAGCTCCTAAAATGTTTAGTCTCTCAGCTTGACAAACAAGGCCAAGAATGTAGGCAAAAAGCACTAAGAATACAGAAGTTGTAAAAAGGCATAACAGGGGTATAAAAGAAAAGGCAAAAATCTTCATGGCATCAAATCATAGAATTGCTTAGGTTGGACTCTAAAATCATTGAGTCCAAGATATTGTTTTATGCAACAGTATTGGCACTTTGTGCATAAGCATGTCTATATGTTTGTGGTTGAGCTTGATAGTCTTAGAGGTCTTTTCCAACCTAAATATTTCTCTGACTCTGTAATATTTAAATACTCTACTGTTGATCAGGAAAACATGTTTTCCGTGAAGAATAAAATAAAAGACATGGAAAGAGTTCCTTTCTTCCATTAGCACACATTACAAATAAGTGAATCTTTTTACAAATACAAAATTTGGCTTGAAATCTGAATGTCAATCAAGTTTTGACAAAGTAATCAATCCCCAGAATGGAGATGGAATATTATTTTCTAAGCACACTTTTAAAAAAACCAAATACTTTAATTTTCCAATTTATTTAAATTCCTCTTTCCAGTGTTTATCTTTGTTAACTACCTATACTCTGACCTAGGAAACTGTACCTTCTAGGTGTGAAGTTTGAACGAAACAGTGAAGTTCCAGCAACAAACTTGACATTTCAAATTCAAACACCCAATGGTACAAAAACACTTTCAACAATATTGATAAGAGTTTAGTTCTCCCTTTTGTTGTCAAAGACATGGTATACATGTCCATTACCTAATGCATTTAAAAAGAGTCTATAGCCAACTTTGTCTATATTCCAGCCATGTGAACCAACCACCTTTCTACGCCTTGAATTGTTACAGCTCAACAGTTGCAGAAGATATTTCACCTTCCTCTCTTCTCACTTGGAGTGTCCATCCATGCTATTTTCCCACTTCTATACAGAAAAAACCCACAATATATATTGTTTGTATTGGTACTCCAGAATTGTTTCTCAAGTTGACAATGAAACTCCATTCAAAAGGTGTCTGTACGGTTTGCAATAATCCACTGTGGGTGTGAATGACAGAATTCTGCCAAAAAGAACTCACTGTGAAACTGCAGATTCCTTACACAGGGAGGCTGGAAGAGAGCTGCTGTTTCGCTAAAACATCCCATATAATCCTGAAAACATTGAACCCTTGAAGTCTGTTCCAGTCAGGAGGTTCTCCAGACTGAGGTCATGATTGAGAGAGTTTCAAATAAGTTTTCCATATCATACTGGTATGGATGAAAACATTGTTACTCTTCTGGCATTGCAGCAAATATTTATTGCTTCACATCCTGGCACTTGGTTATTTGGAGGAATTATTCTTTTTAATGGTTCTATTGTTTCCTCTCCTCTTAGCATAACACAGGACTTGCATCAATCTCCTCCTTCACTGCCAAGTCTACAGGCAGCTTCTGCAATATTGCACAGACTGGTGTACAAAGTATTTGTATTGTAAAATGACCCTTTTCTTCCTGAAACAACTGGGTTTTTTAGTCCTTTTCACCTTCTTAATCCCTGGTACATAAATACACACTTAAGGTCTGGAAATCCCATATCTGTCTCAAACTCTAGTTGCTCAGACAGAATTTGGAAGATCTTTCAGCTGGCATTCAGTCTGCAGGTTTCTCAAATGCTTTCCCATTCAGCTCAGCGTGAATACACTTCTCCTTTAACATATTTTCATATGTCTTTCATTAATTTTATTGGAAGACAAAAATCTAAGAATTTGGAATTGAGACTCAGTAAAAAAAGTAGAGTCTGTATTACATTGGTTTTATATCCAGAATTCTCTGTATTTGAATCTAAGCTGATAATGATGATCTACCACGGCTTTTACTTATAATAGCAAAATTATCCATTCAAAGTAATTCCTATACTTAAGGGTAAAAAGAAAAATTAGGTTCTGTTTCTTGATTTTTTTTGTGCAAATCAGATATTTTTTAATTATACTCAGATCAAAGAAACTGAAAAGCTGGATCTCAGACTTAAAAGGTTACATTATTTGTTCCAACACTAAAACATTTAACAAAACTCTTGTCGTCCAGGAGATTATGGACAGTCAGGCCACAAGTGGTATTCCTAATCTTTAACTGTTTCAGAGATTTAAGAAGCCCCAGGAGTAAAGTACTTTATATTAGACTCTTCGAGATGGAGTATGACACATGACTTAGTTCAGATTTAATACCACAGTCCTGGAATACCGCTCATCACACGTCAGGGTTTTCAGGAGACAACCTCACGGCTCTATTCTCCATTTTTTGTATGAAGAACAGGCATTTCAGACTACTCTGATGTAAAGTATCCAAGGTATGGATTAAAATCTGGAACTGAATTTGAAATATATGGAAATCATTGATGCAAAAGAGTCCCCAAAATAGTCACTGGAAATCTAACAGCATAATAAACAGATTAATGTAAATTTAATAATTTGACATTCATCTTCTTATTTGGCCAACCTAAACCAAAATTAAATATTTAAAAATTCATGTTTTCTTTATTTTAATGTATTTTTCATTGCTAGACAAAAATTTCAGTATATTTACCATTTCTAACTCTTGGAAATGACATGACACAGTCCTCTCTGGAGAAATTGCTAAGAGGTTTTTGCAGGCACAAAAGGTCCAGAGAGTCCTTAAAGCACTAAAAGTCATCCTAGCTTTGAGATTTTTTTTCTGAAAAATTAAAAAACATAGAAGTTTTTACTCCTATTAATCATACTGAAAAAAACCTGTACCAACTACAAGGAAACACTTTTAATTTTTTTTTTTCTTTTAAAGAAGGAAGATGCAATCAATTTAAATCCTTTCCCTTTTGGTGTTGCACTTTCTTGCAATCTCCTTTCTATTAAAATTAATGAAGCTTTGCAGCCTTGTGATT
The DNA here is from genome assembly GCF_020740725.1 of Corvus hawaiiensis. Lineage (NCBI taxonomy): Eukaryota > Metazoa > Chordata > Aves > Passeriformes > Corvidae > Corvus > Corvus hawaiiensis. The sequence goes on along the minus strand of NC_063216.1, from coordinate 69,610,033 downwards.
TCTAATAACACTTGAAGTGATGTGTATATTTCACAGTCCTGAACTGACTCCCTGTCTGCACTCCAATTCCTTCAGAGTGATGGATCTGGAAAAAACAATTAGGGGTCCATTTACCAATTATTCCCCTTCCTTGCCTATTTCCAAACCAAACCCACAAAATTTTATAAGAGCTTGGAATGTTTTAATTTCATTTAAAACACATACAATTTTGTCTGTTTTCTCCTCTGAAAGATCCATAAGAAAACAATTAGAAAAACAACCTGAAAACAGACATGGTATTTTTTTTTTGTGGAGCTGTAAGCAACAAAGAGCTAAAAATCTCAGACATGCATTGTAAGACAAGGTCAGGGACAAGGACAGTGATATTCATCTCACATACCTATGCAGTTATGTAATAGTTTTGTGTGCTTGATATAGTCACTCCTTCTATACAGTCAATACAAATAAACAAGGCGGGTGCAGCCCAGATTAGCTTTCTCCTTTATGAAGAGATTAAGTGTTCCCTAAATTTCTACTCTTCAAAGATTACAAACAGACCTTAGTTAACTATCTCAGGTGTCAGTTAGGAGGCCACAGCTGTTACAATAAATCCCATTCAGGCTATCTGCAGTGCTTCCAACATATGTATCGGCTTCTGTATCCCTACAGTGAGACTGAACCTACCAGTGACAGCTTCAAAATCTCCACATTGCTCTGCAATGTGTAATACGTATAAACAATTTCCAGTAAAGATGTATAGTTTAAATCAGCTTCAGTTTGGATATTCTGTCTTTAAAGGACGAAACTGGTTGAAGATTATGTATTTTCATTGACCTTAGTGAGGTGAGGATGCCACCCACAGCTTTCCTGAGTGATTTTTAAATATAGTCCAATTGAACAACAGATTGCAAGTGTAATTAAGACAAATTACCAGTAAGTTGCAGCTGACTGTGAGCAAGTAACAAACTCAAACATCCCTGTTTTTAGGTGGGTTAAATCTAAAGAGACCAATGTTTTTATTTCTACCCTCCTTCTATAAGGTCTTTCCTTTCAGATGGATTGTGCAATTGTTGCATTTCTGTCAACTGGCAAGTCAATCCTCTCCCTCCTTTAAAATTAAGTCTGAAACAGAATTACTTTTGTTTGTTTAAAGTGGGGTGGGGATAGGGGAGGAGTGGGGGAGTGTGGGCATGGCGGAGTTTGGGCTGAAATAATTATTTCACTTGGATCTCTGTTGCATTTACCAAGGTGTCTCAGATTAATTTTTTCTTATGAGTGTTGAGCTACATTTCCTACCTTCCAGGGAAGTGCCACAACTGCTAAGTCATGGGTATTCTGTCACTCAGTGTTATGAATGTCTTCTGACACATTTTGTCTTGCAAAAATGATGAAATATTTGGAAAGAGAAACCATTCTGAGGGAATACAGTAAATGCTTAAGCCAACAAACAATTCTCCTTGATTTTGCATTCTGTTCAAAACAAAACAGTTTAAAAATGAGAGGCTGAGGAAGAATCAGCTCAAGAAAGTGAAACACATAAAGGATAAGAGATTATTCTGAAAGGTTGAAAATCCCTGTTCAAATTTCTGTAGGACAGTGGAACTAAAAGGGAGTCATGGATGAACAGCTTGTCCAGACTATAAAAGATAAAGCATGAAATGCACTGCCTCCAGCACCCCACTTCCAAAGCTGGCCCTGATTTTATCCAGAAGAAAATACTTGGTAAACTCAGGATCTGAATAGCTTTGAGACTTATGGCATTACATTTTTCAAGAAATAAAGTATTTACAGATGCAAAGATGTGTGTTCACACTTCTACATACAGTTTCCGGCTTTCATTTGACATTCAGTTGCTGAAATGTGCTACTTAGGCAGATGTTTGACATCCAAAGTTTCCCTTGAGACCTATATTTCATAGGTCTTCAGCTTTTGGCTAGGCCAAATGAGATTTCAGAGATCCAGTTCTTCTCAAGTTTAGAATTATCTTTCTAAATACAGGTAGCCAGAACAGAGTAACCTGAATTAAAGGTGTTTTTTACAACCCCATCTTAAATATATTACTGCTGTACTTAACTGTTCTGGAAGCTTCTGCCAGGCAGTGGTCTCTGGTTCCCCAAGCCAAATGATGCAGCACAGCTTGTGAAGAGGCTAATACTTTCCCTAAAGCACACTGGTGAAACTACAGTACACAGCACTTGAGGGACACTCATCTTTCTGGCTCCTTATGTTCTGTCTGTCCTCTCAATACACTTTTACTCTACTTGTGGGTTTTCCAGTAAAGAGTGTGTGAAATGATATTAGAGCTGTGTTGCTGAAAATGTGCAGGGATGGAGGCTTGCTGGGATAGTTCAAAAAGATAATCTGCCATAAAGGGAGTTGAATCAAGTGCCGTTTCATATCTATGGTTTATTGGAGCAGCCCTGGAGCATGTTCTCTTCATAATAAAACAGGAAAATTGACTGCCAGACTTACAGATTTACCTAATTTTTCATTCAGAATCATAAATTTGATGGCATTACTTTGGATTTGTCTGGTACTGTGGATCAAGTTAGTTCATTCTTAACTTTATTTAGGATAATAGATAGATGACACACAATCTTGCAGTTTTTCAAAGGGACTACATGACTTCACTTATCTTATACAAATTCACATTCTTCCCTATATTACCCCTATATGTCTTTCAAGAAGATGTCATCTGACTGTTATTTGGCATTCTTAGATGCTCTTGGTATCATTGCAGTACAGTTAGTTCCCCTTTTTAACAGTATGGTTTTGTCTGACATCAATTGTTTATAGGATTATTAACATCAGAAGGAGGTGGGCTGGATTATAGCATCAAGTACCACAGTGCAGACAACCACCAAAAGCACAGCTGTTGACACCTGTACTAAATATCTAAACTGCTGTACACACCCAAGAAAGGCATCCTGAGCAATCTAAACGACCTTGAATAAATTTGTCCATTTCAACCTATTACCAGTTAAAGATGAAATCAATGTCAAATGTAATCAAGCATAGACAATTCTTCCACTGAGTGAATAAGTGCAAATGGTCCTTTACTTCACTTACAGCTATTTTAGAGTAGCTTAATCCACTACTGCTTGAAGTTAAAATAGCAAGGAAATGAAAGTATGCAAAGAAGGCTTTCCTTCATTTCCATTTTTGCTTCCCTCCTGCCCCCACCTTGTGCAAGAGTGGAATAAAGATGTAGACGCAGATTGGAAGTAGATCCATACACACGCTGTGGAGATTTTGATCTGGCCAGACCCAACCCTTTCCCAATCTCTTGAACTACAAAGATGCAGGAGTTTGTCATTGCAGCTCATTGATAACTGCAGAGTCTGAGCAGAGCTCAGCAGGTCTGGTGCAGAGCTGTGCTAACACATCTCTCTGACAGATTGGAACTGGCTCCCATCCACCTACCCTGGAGTACAGACAAAACAAGTTCACATCTATCTGCACATGTTCATAAAAGCCAATGCACAGCTGCACAGCCCAAAAGAGGAAGGGAGTGGCTCAGGCTAGAGGCTCACCCTGCTTCCTACACATTCACTGCCTAAAAAAGGAAAGGCAGCTCAATATTCCAGAGGCAAAAAAAAAAAATCTCTGGCTTGACTTGTTTGATGACACAACATACAGAGAGTTCTGCAAGAAGTTTGCCATTCGGAGAGGTATGGAGCTGCACTTCCCTGCGCAGAGAGCCAGGGCGAAATGGCACAACTAATCCTTCAGGGTATGTATATTAGTCTTTGAGCCTCCATTAGGTCAGACAGCTGTGAAAAGAAGGAGAAAATGCTTGGTGGGAAGGGGAGAGAAAAGCAAGGCACTGTGCACATGTATTTGTCTCCATATTTCTCCCATCTGAACACTACAATTATATTTCTTTCAGGTAGGAAGGAAAATCTCTTAACAATTTGCTTTGTGTGTCTCGTCTCTGTGAATTTGATTTCATTCCCTGTAATGGTAGAATTTACAATAAACAGATTTTATATATAATTTTAATGAATTTCAGGTCACCTTCTTGGTTTCAGCTTTAACTTTTCCAGCCAATTTAAACTAAATTAAAAGAAAAATAATATTATTGATATTACTAAAAGAAAGACAAACAAAATGGCATCTGTGGAAGAAACATATACTAATTTATTCCTTCTTGGCTTGTTTAAAAGCCAAATGAGATTTAACAAGTGTAAATGGAGTGAAGTTTTTATTACCATCAGCTGCAGAAGGACAGAAAAAGACTGGAAGAGCCTAATTTTCATGACTCTACAATTCTATGAGAGACCGGATCAGTGGACAAGGGAAGAGCATATGATGCCTAGAATTTTGTAAGGCCTTTGATAAGGCCCCCCACAACATTCTTACTTCTATATTGGCAAGATATGGGCTTGATGAATGGAATACTAGATCTATAGGGAATTATTGTAGGGGCAAATTCAAAGAGCTGCAGTCAATGGCTCTATATCCAAATGGACATCAGTAACCAGTGCTGTTCCTTAGTGGTTAATACTGGGTCCAAAACTATTTAATATGTTCATCAATGATCTACAGAGGGGGATCAAGTGCACCCCCAGCAAGATTGCAGATGACACCAAGCTGAGTGATGCAGTTGTTATTCTGCCATCTGGAGCCTTGACAACCTCAAGAAGTTGGCCATGCAAACCTCATGAAATTCAACAAGGCCATGTACAAGGTGCTGCACCTGGTTCAGGGCAATCCCCACAGACAATATGGCTGGGAGATGGATTTGAGGGTCTTGATGGGTGAAAAAAGTGGACATGAGTCAGCAATGGCCACTTGCAGCTCAGAAAGCAAACCACATCCTGATCTGCATTAAAAAAAGATGGCCAGCAGGTCAAGGGAGGTGATTCTGCCCCTCTATTGTGTTCTTGTGAGAGCCCACCTGAAGCACTGAGTTCAGTTCTGGGGTCCCTAGTAAAAGAAACACATGGACCTCTTAGAACAGGTCCACATGAGAGCCACAAAAACATCAGAGGGCTGAGGCACCTCTGTTTTGAAGATAGGTTGAGAGAGTTGGGGTTGTTCAGACTGAAGTCCTGGGGAGACGTTAGAGCAGCCCTTAACATATGAGGACTTATAAGAAAGATGAAGAAAGGGTTTTTACCAGGGTGTCTAGTGGCAGAACGAGGCACAAAAGGTTTTAAAGCTAAAGAGGGTAGATTTAGGCTGGGCATAAGGAAGAAATCCCTTGCTGTAAGGGTGGTGAGAAACAGGAATAGGTTGCCCAGAGAAGTTGTTAATGCCCCATCCCTGGAGGTGTTTAAGGACAGGTTGGATGGGGCTTTGAGCAGCCTGATGTAGTGAAAGGTGTCCCTGCCCACTGCAGGGAAGTTGGAACTAGATTACGTGTAAGATCTCTTCCAACCCAAACCAGTTTATGATTCTGGTATAAATGTAGATCATTGGGGCCTTACTTTATAGGGCAGCTATTGTTCCTCAGTGAAGATTTTGCTCTCAGAAACAGGCAATTAAAGTCACTGCAATATCTCAGTACAAAAAATTTACTGCAAGAATTGGTCATTTTCATTTCTATGTCCTTGCATCAATTAAAAAGGTTGTTGTAGGTTCAAAAGTTAGTCACTTGATTTCTTCATAAGATGATAAATTTGTTTAATATAGTGACTTGATGTCAAATAACAAGGGTTATATATTCTCATCAAGTTGAAGGGGTTTGAAGTTGTAATAATTTACAAATAATCATTCTAAATTTTCTAGAAATTATATCAAGATTTATCACTTATAGTTCCAAGCAAAATGGAATTCCTTCCACTGCTGGACATAATTTATTATCCACAGAGATCCGCAAATACTGAGGAAAAATCTTAAAAATAAAAAAATGTGCTTTTACTTCTTGAGGTTTAAAACCTCAAGAATTACCAGAAGTAGGGTAAAAGCAAAAATAACCAATGGAATTTAAAATGTTTTATTGACTTACTTTATCCATCCTTTATTTGATTTTTCTCCTTCAGTTTGTGTGAATGATTATTTTTAATTTCTTTCTTTTATTTTTCCTTTAAATAAAAAAGCATTTGGACTCTGTTTTATAAGTGTGTTTTCTTACTGATCTCACTAGGTTTGCAAGAATGCATCATTGGAACTATATATAAACTACTCATTGTATAAAGGAACATTTATAAAAGAGAAATCAACACTATTTCTCTTTCGCCACTCCTGGAAGAAAAAGCTTAAATATCCACCAAAGGCACAGCACATACCTGAAAGACTTCTTTGTCAGAACACTGACTGTTTGTAAAGGCAAGTTCTTAAGAAAGAAAAATTAGAAACTCAACATTGTGTAAAAGGGTAATAAATGTTAAAAAAAAAAAAAGTAAAAAAGTCATTTTCAAAGACACAGGTTACACAAAGAGCTGCCTGTTATTTCTTGCTATGTCTGTGATCGTCGAGGCAGTTTTTGCTTCTTGTTTTTGGTGAAGATTTCAACCAGCTATTTTTTTTATTGTATATATCATACACCAATTATAATAAGCTCCAGACCTCTGACTTGGCAGTAGTTTTCTAAACAACACAACACAACAAAAGACAACACCATTGCAAGACACTCAGTAAGTCTGGAGTGATTTAGATCCAGATACTCTACTGCTGTCTGGAGAGCAACCACTATGTTTTCTACTCTAAATTCTTCATAGTCAGGAAACCTTGCCTGAACACTTCTTTAACATGTGCTTTTACATTAGCTGTTCTCTGAAATAGATTCTAACAATGATTATGCATCATGATGGTCAGAGGTTTTGACTGAGGCTTTTCTTGGAAGTTAGGCCAACAAGTTTTAATGGTATAGAAAATTATCATATCGCTGATAAATCCCTTTTATGTTGATACTGAGAACAGAAGAGTTTTGGAGAGTGTTTACACCACTGCTAAAAGGTAAAAAAACCAGCCAGGATTGAAAGGAACCATCAGGTCAAAAAGAAAAGACCTGAACTTTTGTTTTTCTATTCAGCTGTAAGGGTTCTTTCTTTCTGCCACTGTGCATTACATCTTACAGACATCTCAGTGCTGGCTTTTTTTATTCTTGTTGTAGCTCTCTCTGCTTGAGTAATAACACACAAAGGAAGACAGCTTTGACTTATGGAGTAATCTTATGAGACACTGAGCTTGCTACTGAAGATGGGAGGCGGACAGAGCTTTTCTAGTGTTTATCAATATGAGCAGAGGGAAGACTTTAGATATTAAATACCTGTGAAAAAATCAGGGTTCTGGGCACATCAGTAAAGATATGGAGAATATTCAGTATTTGATCCCAAAATCATATTATGAAAGTTCTTCTTGTAACAAAAAGTCAGTTGCAGTAGAGGGCTTGTTTTTTCTTGCCTTTTTTTTAAGTTTCCTTTTCTATAGCACATTGGTGCCACTTAGAAGCTCAAAGCAGCCTAGCAACAGTTAGTACACACTGTATGTGTGGCAGAAGAAACACATTCCAGTTGTTATGATTTCTGGGATATGGTCATGTGAAAGACAATATGCCCAGATCACTGCTGAGTGAGTATGAAGTGGCTATTCACAGCTGGGTATGTCCAAAGAGCCAGAATAACCTCTGCAGTCTTGTCAGCTGCTTTATAATAAGGTAAAAAATTCCATATCAGCACCCTTCCCTTGCCCTTAATCCCCCTACCATTATCTCCTACTAGAGAGGTAGCACAGGAATTCAGGCAAACTTTTAGACTTTAGCATATATTTGCATATGATGAATTAGAAATTGTAAAGATCAAGGATTAGCTTTGATTGAAGCTATAGTAGCACTTCCCCACTAAAGCTACAGATACTGTGAAGCACAGCATTCTTCCACAGGAGAAGAAACCCTTGGACAGACTTTGGAAGTGCAGAGATACTCTGAGTTTCTGAGCACCTCCCTAACTAGCAGAACTGTGAGGAGGAGAGGAGAAGTCCCTGCCTCTCTTACAAAGATTTTCTCTTTGGCAATCTAATAGAGGCAGATACAGCAGTGTGAAGTAGCTGGATGCAGTATGTGGGTAGAGAGGCAGGAAGACCCAATCTTTCAGTCACCTACACAGTACATGATCACCAGATGTAGCTGTGATTCCTCAGATTCCTGAGAATTTCTTCACTTATTCCTCTGAAAAATGCCCAGATGAGCTCTTCTGCCTACACCTTGATGAGGTTAAGGTGATTTAACAAATTAGCTTTTGGTCTTCCTCTGCTGGGAAAGGCCAGGGGAATCCACACCTTATTAATTATCTGGAAAGGGTGAGGCAAAAAGGCAATTAGTGAGAGAAAGAAGGTACTTTCATTGGATTTGCCCCAGACTTGTGAGTAGGATTAGTAGTCACTAACAACCCAAGTAAAGCATTTGGAAGAAGAATACAGAAATATGAAGAATAATTTAAAGAATAGTCTCCCAAGAGAGACTTGATTCAAATTCCCTGTGCAATAGTGTATAAATATAAAGAGATTAAATACCTTCAGTAGTAAGGATCAAAGGCCAAGGTTTATAACATATTTCTGGCAGAGGAATGTGAAAACAAATCAATTCCTGGTGGCCTAGAGATGCCTAGCAGGATGGTCCTACCTCCCAGTGGAAGCAGGGTAAGTCAGAAACTTCTGAAAATCCCATTAAGTGCTTTGGTAGCAGCTCTGCATGTATACATAGCACTTGAAAATCTCTCAGCTAAATCATCAATCAAAAACCACAAGATAGCAGACAACAAATGATTACAGTTCTCTCCACAGTTTCTATTTCATCCAGGAAAAAGAAAAAATCAGAAATATGAAAAATAAAACATTACCATTTTAATAGCTTCTAGTGACACAAAGAATTTCACATCTGTGTTTTGGAAAAAAAAATTATGTACTATATCCCCAAAAGCAAATAAAATCCAAAATGGAAATACCAAAACATTGAAACACTTTCAATATTTTTACAAGTCTGTTTAGTCTTTATTAAACTTATCTAACCTGACAAAGTTCAACACAGAAACAGAAACTTATTGTGACCCTAATTATTATTATAAAAAGAGCATGGACTTTTTTTTCTATTATGAGTGGAAAATATTAAAATAGATGTCACTGGTCTTTCCTGTGTGTGTCATGGCCAGCCTCCCCACACATTTACTGGATACGCAGTTTGATGCTGGGCTCAGTCATTTACCCTTCAAAATTCCCAGCCCTAAATAAAAGCACACCACTTGCATCATAAGATCAGTGACTCATGCCATAAAATCAGGCTTCCTCTTTATTTGGACACTGAACTGTCTTGACCCAAGATGTAACAACTGTTTGCAGAGGAAAAAAAGAAGCAATTTCCCTTAAGCATAAAGAGAATTGGTAATAACAGACGTCAGCTTATGTGGGTTAACAGGGTCACAGAAGCATTTTCATTTTGTTTGGTGTGTGAGCTTTTGAAGTTCTATATAGGTTTTCAACAAATGCAATTATTGTACCAAGAAAGGAGGAGACACAATCCCATCAACATTTACACAAACAATAGGTCTGTTAGCTAAGAGAGTTCAAAAACCTCATCCACATTGGAAACTGAATTCCTGACTACAAATTAAGTTTGCTGTCAAAAGCACAGGGAGCAAACAATTCAGAATATGCTGCAGATATAATGATCGGTACTCATTTTAACCTGAGCAGACACCAATGCTTCAGATATCCAAACTGATTTTTAATTACTATTTTTACTTTGAAATTCAATTTTATTTTAACTTGTGAAGGTTGTAATTGATGCCAAATCAATATCCCAGCTATTTCTCCTGCTCCTGTCCCCAGACTTAGGTAATACTCTGAATGTTTTGTCTGTGCTCTTCAGTGTATTCATAAATATTCAGCAGACAAATTTCTCTTCCTCTATTACCCTTATACTTTTCCTTTGTTTACACTGTCACAATCCCATTACCTTCATAACACATCCTCAGATACAGCTGTGCAATATTACTGAGGATAATGACCATGCCATGTCAAATTATATATAAAAAAAATCTTATTTATGAAAAGGCAGAAATGTAAATCACACTCCTTTGGAAAAAAACCAAACCAAACCAAACTGAAATGATCATCCCAGAGAGATAAGAACATAAAAATCTAATCCCAGTGAAAGATAACCATAGGACTGGACCATCACTCCTGTGAAGACAGGCTGAAAAAGTTGAGATTGTTCAGCCTGGAGAAGGCTCCAGGGAGACCTTGGAGCATCTTCCAGTATCTAAAGGGGGCTACAAGAGAGCTGGAGAGGGACTTTTTACATGGGCATGTGGTGACAGGACAAGGGGAAATGTCTTCAAACTGCAAGACAGCAGGTTCAGATTAAGAAGGAAATTCTTCACTGTTATGTTTGAAAGACACTTGAATAGGTTGCCCAGAGAAGTTGTGGATGCCACATAAGCCAGGTTGGACCGGACTTTGAGCAGACTGGTCTATTGGAAGGTGTCCCTGCTCATTGCAGAGGCTTGGAACTAGATCTTTAAGGTCTTTTCTAACCCAACCATTCTATGAATCCGTGATTTTAGGAAGGTCAAGTATTATACAGTTCATTCATATCAACCCAATCCATTAAAACTATGCTCAGAACCATAAAATGCTGCAGAAGGATAGTATAAAGAGTATAAATTTTTGTTCTCTATCGAGTAGAAATAAGCACAGGATACAGGTTTTAGCAGAGTTAATTATCTGTTTCTGGAATAGAAGGGGGACTCAGTGAAAATTAAATCCTTAGCTAAATAAAATACAGGAACTACTAATAAGCTTTAAGCTTTCACTGTGATATTTCATGGTGAGCCAAGCACAGTCACCAAGCGGAAATGGGCTTTTAGCAATTGACAGACACCTTGCAGCCAAACATTTCAAAGAATTCACATGGTCAAGCACAGCGGTATATGATAAAACACCTTGGAATCTTTTTGCATTTCTATGAGACAGATAGGAATTGAGTATGTAGAACTATAGTTTTTTTCCCCCTAAGAGCAGCCTAGTACAGAGAACTGTCATTGTTAATAGAAACAATTCCAACTTGAAAGTTCAAACCGATATCAGTGCTTGCTGCCAGCACACAGAAGTGAGAAATGCAAAGATTAGACACAGCAGTGGAGTAAGGGGGTATTGTAAAACCACACTTTTTTGTTCAACTCTGGCATTCCCAGCACTGGAGCCCAGACTGCCATGGAAACCTGTGCTGAGTCAGGCAGGGGAAAGCTGCTGGGCTGCTCTCACAGCCATGGGACAGATCCCCTTCCCCTGCACCTTCAGAAATCCACATACATCCCACTGTCTTTGATGCAACAATTAGGACTGTACATGGGCTTGCTGAGAAATTTTGTCCTGAGAGATGTTAGATCTTATTTTTATAGTCACAAGGTTCCAGAGGTGACTTCTACAAAAGGATACTTTTTTTTTAATAACTGTGGCCATCTCCTAATATTTTATTATATCATTGCAGTGTTTTATCCAGAAGAGCTTTTTTAAAATATTCAGAGTTATGTGAAATATGTCTGTGTTCACAGTCCCAACAGATCTCAAAGGCTCTAAAAATCATACTCAGACTTCATTAGGAGTAAACTGACATCATCCCACTGAACTTGCTGACTGTGCTGTCTACAGTCAAGATACTAGAGCTGCCAATATGGGAGATATAACCAATCATCTGCAAATCTTATACATCCTCTCATGAGCATGTAGAAAAAACCTTCCACTACATTGCGGGGGAAGTGATTTAATTCTTTTTCTCATACAATTATGGGAAATTTCAGTAAATGACCTTTATTTTGATGTCAGGATTCCTACTTCTTTATAATAGAACTTTGTTCTGATGTCCCCTCGCCAAAAGCTCATACAGCTTATGAGCTGTATAAAAATGGTGTTCTTATTCTTTCATGCTCAAAATACACAATGTTTATTGTCACAGCCTATGATTCTAAGCCATTCAGTGGAACCTATTTATCTGTCTATACATTAGATACATGAGAAAAAAATCACTGCATGTTTTGATCCCTTATACAAAGTCAGTGCATTACACTTAATAGTTATCTAGGAGATATCTGTAGCTGTGCTATCATTCTCAGGATTTCTGTTTTGTTGGAATACAGCCACATATAGGGCATGAAACATGAATTTTTCTACCTTAGCACACTATTTTTCTGGGAGAAGGTTTGAGAAATACTGTATCCATACCAAACCAGGGAGAAAAGGTAGGCACCACTATATACAGTACTTTCAATTAGTTGGAATTTGCCCAGGACCATAGGGCTAACTTCTCTGTTCTTGCTAATCACCAATTTGGCTAAGTGTTAAGCCCTGCAATTTTGCAAGTCTTCAGATGTTGCAGAAGTGTTTTCATTTCTCAAGATCAAACCTTAAATAAATTATAGGGTACTTAATAATGGCACATGATCAAATATGTCTCATCCAGCTTTATGGATCATCACCAAACTACCAGAAGAGAGTAAGATCAATTTAATTACTAAGTTTGAAGAAGACTTACTTATTAATCCTCATTTTCAGAGCTTCCATATGTCTGCCTGCTGTATGAGTCAATATCCCCAGGCATATCATGCTAGGCTTCTATAACTAAATTGGTCCTCTTAAGACAACAAAATGAAATGCAAGAAAATGATCCCTTTCCATATGGAAAGCTTTCTGGTCACACATGTTGAGACACAAGATATTATCCCTACTTTACACCTCCTCTTTTTCTCTAAATTCCAGACAACTAGGAAATCCATATTCTTTCATGGCAGAACCACTGCAGGGATGTACTTGTAAGACATACCTTTTGTGATAGTTTTCATCACATATAAAATCAGCCACACTGCTCTGAGAGTCCATCTAGCCCAGTAAGATCTCCAGAAATATCCACTTGTGGAAATATCAGGAAAAAGAGAATCAGACCAAGCTGCTATGATATTTCACCCATAATATTCTCTTTGCCTCCATCTACTTTCAGATTTATTTATAAGTGCTCCTTCAATCTATCTGTTAATCCATACAAATGTTTTGCAAACAAAGCATCTTTTGGCAAAGAACTATGCAGTCATAAAACCTGTTGCATGAAGAATCGCTCCTTTTTGTTTGTTTTGAAATTCTGTACTCTCAGATGGTAATAGAAGGGGACCAACCATCTGATGGAGCTTGTACTGGAAAAAACACAAATAGATCCTTATCTACCTTTTCTATGGCACTAAATATTTTGCTGATCGTTATCATACTCATAAACTTTCTCTTTTGTAGGCTGAGGAGGTCCAACCTGCTCAGCTGTTGCTTTGGTGAAAGTTGTTTTACATCTTCATTCAACCTTATTGCCCCTTGTTCCTTTTTTTGAAATACGAAGGTAAACAGATTATGAAACCAGGAATCATACATTAGCTTAATCATGTTTTTTAAATTTTTTTATTTTTTTTTCCTTAAAATTATTCATATTTTATTTACCTGCTTGACCACTGACAGACTCTGAGCTTTTGTTTCCATAAAATTTTTGTATCAGTGATGTTAAAAGAATTATAGAAATAGTCCAGTGTGTTTTAAACCTGTGAGATTACCAAAAATCACAATATGCTAAGCAGTCCTGATGATAACTATATGACTTTATAACAGATATTTCATTGTTGAAATTACCTGTTGTGTTTCGGAGATGGGAGAGAGACATTCAGGTGACAAAGTACTACAGCAGCTTGTGCTCTAGTACTCATACCTGGCTACATTCAGGTGTGGCCCTATGAAGAGGATTAGGCAGCATTAGACTTCCCTATAGATAGTGTCTGCTGAAGGACATGTTTTCTATGACACATATTTACAGTTATATGGCACCCACATTTGCAACTGCCTTGGCCATATTTTCTAAGAAAAGCACCAAGAGCTGACTTCTACCACTTTGCCTCAAGACATCTGAGGAAAACAACAGCACTCTCAGCAGTTTGAGATTCTGGAAGGTTCATTGTCTGTTGAGACAAAAGCTCAGCCAAAAACTGGGAGAGAGACTTAAGAATTCAATCTAAAAGTTTCCACATTAACGAGGCAGGGGATGTCTTGATGTGACTAATTTCATGGGTTTTGCAGGACTGTGCTGGTAGTCACTGGCTTCCTATGTGCTGCAAATCCTGTTTTCTATTTTAGTTGAAAAATGTACTTTTTCCAGAAACTCTATACCTGAATTCAGCACTTAGTTGAATGAAACTGTAACCACAGTGCCAGAATCTCCCATTTTATGTTCATATATCTTTTTCCTAGACAATGAAGGCATACATTTATGTTATTTCTCAGAGACACTGGTCTTTTCCTTTCTTATATGAATTAGAATTGAGGAGAAAGAGTAGATACTTGCTTTTGCTGAAGGGAGAATGGAGATAATTCCTGCACTATGTTAATATTTCACTATCCTACTTTGAGTTCTTATTGATATAGCTCCTCCAAAGCTCCAAAAAGAGCTTTTGGCAGGAATTACCATTCCCATGCACAGGGTGTGCAATGTTATCACTCCTCATTAGGTTCAATTGATTCACTTTGGTTTAAAAGAAAGTGAGGATGGATACTGATCACTTAAAGGGAGATCAGTGACATACTTTCTACTCTTACAGCTAATAGTGTAACTATTATAGTCCACAGTGTAAAGACTTTTATTCAGGGACTGAGAATATAGTCCTGAAAACATGAAATATGAAGATGCAAAATGTAGAATTTTTTCCAATGGAGGAAGAAGTTCAGAGTACTGTAAAAATAAAATAGCAGCATAGAACAATTTACATTGGCTTATTAAAGTCAGCATTTAAATTGAGGGTGAACACTTTTAAAGAGCTGTAAGAAAGAGCAGGGATGCCAGTTGGATAGCTAATTTTAGCTGGAAAACCAGAATACCATGTAGTTTGAAGAGAAGATCAAAGAGATGGACTTACAGAAATTGTATGGTGTACTGGCTACCAGCACAGGAACTTACCATCAAGGCAACCAAAGTCAAAGACACAGTGCAATTATTTAAAAACACAAATGGATACAGCATGTTCCTGATTGGCATTCAGAGCTGTCTCTAACCCTGTAACTCAGGCTGGAAGTGACCTCCTATTAGCAGGAGAAGTAGGGAGAGAAAAACCATAGCAAGCTTCGCAGATCTGAATGTCTTTGTCTTCATTAGTGAATCTTGTCAGCCTAGTAAATTTATTCCAGTGCAAAAATGACTAAGCAAACCTTTCAGTAAACAAAGAGAAAGTGGGAAGAGAAGCACATGATATTGCAGAAAAATCTGTTGACTGCTTAAGAGAAATTATTTTCCCCCTGTCACATAAATTGTCAGTGGAAAGGTCTCTTGCATTGTGGAGTAATTCTTTTTTCCACAATAACTTTTAGATCTATGATCACAGAACAAAAGGCCTGGAAGATTCACCCTGCCAAGCTACTCTAACCTTCTATAGGACACAGGCCTTGGGATTTTTTTTAATCAGTATGTGCAGAGCCCTAACACCAGGACTACAATTTTAATCTCACAACACATTGAAACAAAAACAGATTTTGATTCTTTATAAGCTTTATGATTGAGTTGATTGCATTTACAGATGTTACTGATAAATAAACATCAAACTAACATCAGAGAATGAGTCATATGATCTTCAAGCAGTGATACTATACTGATCAGCATATACATGATAATAAAGATACAAGCTACATCTTTACCTACTTTTTTTCTGAAGTTACAATGAGCCTTGGGATCCAGATCCATTAGTCATTCAAGCTGGCACATGTAGCACTCGGAAATTTTGTCTATGATAGTTTGTACCAAAAGACATTTGCCTTGTTAGATTGTTGTCAGCAGTATCATTCATTTGCTGTTTATCCCAGATCTGTTTGCAAACACTGCTAAAAATGTCAGCCAGGTTTAATACACTATATATTCTCGTCATGAATTAAAATATATCATCATGGTAAGTATCTTTTTCATGTTTAATTGACATGTTCTCAAGGGCTTTAAAATCTTGCCAGTGCAGTTAAATAACTAAATGTTTGGTCCTTACAACTCTTTTTCTGCTCTGGGTAGCTCTTAAATTTTGTGAGCCATCACACTGACTTCAGGAAGATTGCTGGAGTTATTAATCACAAGTCAAAATTTTGTTATGGCATCTGTCATCAGATAATGGCAGTATCTGAAGGAAGGCCCAAATTTTCTGCAATGGGTGTAAATAAATTGAACGCAGACTTGAAGAAAGTTCAGCTGGCTGTTGGGAAGCATCTATAGGATGCCAGTGCTGTAGGTGATGCAGTTACTCGTGTATTTTGGCCAAAGGGAGGCATGCAATTTGTGAAGTTTCAGGTACACATATTATCCTGCCATATTTTACTGTTTCAGGTTCCATATAGCCTCCTTTTAATTTCCTTATTTTCTCTGCCTTGGAGGAGTTCTCTTACAGTAGGACATATGGACATTTGTTATTTCCAAAGGCTCAAAAAATGCCACATTCACTTCCAAACCTATGTCTCTTCTCAGACAGCCGTGCAGAGCACTGCTGCCAAATCCAAACTTGTGGGCTAGTTGCCTTGTTTAACAAAGGTAACCTAAAACTCTGTAAATTTTGTATAAAGCTAACATCTGCATTTATTCAGCTGAAAATTACATGCACAAAGCTAGCTCCTAGCTGGTGTAAACAAGGACAGCTTCTCTGAAGTCACTGAGGATTGCATCCACTTGCACAATCTAAACATATGGTATACATTCATCAGTTCACTTCCCTTACACAAAGTTGGCCAGATTGCCAGTGAGGTATTCATTCATGGACTACTCATACATACTCTTGTGCTATGAACAGCAGCCCTCAATTATAAATTCAAACGCATATTTAAAAATTACTCTCAGAAAGTTTAACTCTCTGTTGCAGCTGCCTTTTTGTGCACAGATTGGGCAACTGTATTGTATATCTTTCTCTCCTGCTTCATGCCCACTTAGTCACAGATTCAGAAATACCCTATTGCTGTTTGTATATGAAAGAGAAAAATCTTATTTCCTCCTGCCTCACATGCTGTCCTAAGCTTTGCCTCATGGCCACTAGCCTGTGATCAGAATTGACCAAATTCTGGCTTAAAGGCAAGGAAGAGCAAACAGGACAAGAAAATAGGACAGACAAAGGGGATCAAATAACAGGCTTGACTACATAAAAGGGAGTGGCAAAAACAGAGGAAGATTTTTCTTCCTGGAGCACAGTGAAAGGACAAGGGGTGATCAAGGAAAGGATGGACTGCAATAAGAAAACTCCAGTTTAGACAGGAGGAAGAATTCTTTGATGTAAGGGTGCCTATGGGCACCTCCCCGAGCAGGCTGCTCAGGTGACTGAACATCAGTCCTTGGAGATTTTCAAGAGCTGATGGGATAAGGAGCAACATGATCTCACTTTGAGGTTGGCTTTAACTCCAGAGTTAGTCCCATGTTTAAAGGGGATTGAGTGAGATTAAATCCTTGCAAACCTAAATCATGCTGCGATTTGGCAGTTTAGTTCAATTCACTTTTCATGTGACAAAGGTGCCAATGAGATAATTCCAGTGACTGCAGCTGAGTAGCATGTGCTAATATGAATATAAATTACAAAGAAACCCATGCACTCCTTTATGACAGATTATATTATGTATGATATATTTTAATATGGTATGATATGATGATATAATATATAGTATAATTTTTTAATTTAAGCAGCCCCCAAAAGATAGCCAAATTTTTATGTGATGCTCTGATAAAACCTACAATTTAGGCAGATATGAAGAAAGAAAAAACACTTTCAGTTGTTTCCTATAAAGTACAAGTTTACTAATGTAGAGCAACAGCTTTGATAGCTTTGAAGATTTTGATTCACCCTCAGAGAGAAATTTCTAAAGAAAATGTTGACTTTAAAGAAAATGGGTATGACACAGAATTGAAAGAATTGAACATTTTAGTGTCTAGGATTCTATGTATATTTTAAATATGAAAGGATGTGAAATTCTTTTGATTAGAGATTAAAAAATAAACGCTTTATTGGTCATTTGATCTTGATGTTCTTTTTAGATCTGCAAATGCTAATAAAACATACTTTAATTCTAATTCTCTGGTGGTTATGTAGATAAGCTTATGTAGATAAGTAGATATTATGTTTTTGATTTTTTTCAGAAAGTGAACTTTTACTCTGAATTCCCTTTGATGCTGTTATTTGCAGTTTATTTTTTTACTTGTAACAGCTAAGGTGATATAACCTCTAAAGGGAATCTAAGTGATAAAAAAACCCAAAACCCAAATTTTTTTTATTCCCTTATACTACAACATCCCATATAATAATCACTTTTGTTTTGACTGTGCAGGAGGGAGGGGTCTGCTTACTGAAAGCAGATGATCTGTATACAAATTCTCTGTTTCTGTGCCATAAAATTTACTAACTCAATTTTTGGAAATCACCTGTCTTTCATGTATTGCAATTGTGTAAAGGGAACATAAAAAACACCTTAAAAGTTAAATCACTCTCTTTTGATTGTGACTTACATCACCCTGCACCTGTGCAAACCACCAAACAAGTTGTGAAGTAGTCAGCAGAGATTTCAAAATACCTCCTCATTAGCAAAGATGCTTTAAAAGATTATTGTCCAAAATTAGTTTCTATGATAGGAAGATAAAATTAGCATCTTTAAATATTTACAAAGTGAACCCGTATTTTAAAACCTAGGAAATCAACGTTCTCCCTAAGATGCAAGTAGTCTAACAAACTATTCAGAATGAAAAATGTATTCAACAACTTGAGCATCATTTTCTTTTCAAGTACCTTTTGTGAATAGACTTGATTTTTGACAATGCCTTCATTATTCAAAAATATTTTTAATCAGTCATTACCCAAAGATGAAGATAAGCATGAATGAATCCTGTGGCTGTTTGAGATGGCTCACAAATATTCATTTGCACTTTAAAAGATTTGGGGGTTTTTGCATATCAGAATTGTTCTTTGAATGCTTACAGACAGAGTTTGAAATAGGATAGAAAATACTCCTGCTAAATATTCTTTTTTTTTCCTGCAGTGACCCCTTCCAGGTTTAGCCAGGTTGCCAACTTCATGCCTTCTCTGCGTTTGAAAGGATGTCTCACACAAATACTGCAAATGTGTGACACTATCTCTGACAAAGTAGATTTGTACGACATCAAAAACACAGGTATGCTCTGGTGTTACTGGGTATTGCTGATAGCTTCTTAAAAGCTTTTCAGTTTTGCTTGAGTCATAATGGATTGGCTTTAAAAAAACACCTAGAGGCAATATAGCATTAGGTGAAAAAGGCATTGAGAGACAGATACTTTCTGAAAAGTTTCCTATTCAATTAGAGAAGCTGGAGAAAGAATGCAGTGAGGGAGTCTCCTTTCTCCTTTTCTGTGGGATGTAAAGCCAAGGCACATAGGAAGGGAGGTGAAGTTGTGACACACAGGAATTAACTATCAAGATCACAGAAGAAACTTAAGAGTTGTACACATATATCAGGTTTTTGCTGGGGGAGTGTGTTGGGGAAAAGTTTTTTTATTTGTTTGTTTGCTTCCTTTTAGTCCAGAACCACAACAGTGAATAGAAGATACTACTTTAGAGTCTCATTTTGCTTTTTTGCCAGACCCAGACTGAATAAAACTAGTTCCATCAACCAGGTAGAAACAGAAGAATGGGACACAGGGGTACAAGTTTGAAGCCTGTAGAAGGCTGCAGCTTTCCTTTAGAGCAATTACACAGAAGAGACTGAAGGAAAGTGTATGTGTTGGCCTTTGGAAGCCAGTGACTCTTGAAGTGATAACAGATATTTTCTTCTAAGAAAGTAGTAACAGCTCTTTCATAAACAACTACCCTGCTTGTTTCCAAAAAAAAAAAAAAATCTAATAAACTGCCTAAAATAACATTTCACAAAGCAGTTGTGAGTTTAAGGGTACTGGAAAAAAACCTTGAGACCTGTAGTGGAAAAGTACTGAAACCCCCTGAAACCCGTAGCTAATGTGTGTTCCCAGGATGCACAATGTTTCTGATAGAGAACCAAAACAATGGAAGAGGTACACTGCCATTTTATTGCAATTATTACCAGTAAAAGATAATGTAAACCTGCTAGCAACATAAAGGAGGTTCCTGGGCAGAAAGCTCCCTGCTCCCAAACAGGTACAAACACTACTGGACAACTGGACACCCCTCTACAGCTGTGTTCCATTTGCCTTCTATTGCTTTTGATCTTCAAGCATGTAGGTAACAATTGGAATTACAGCAGTATCAACAAAGAGTTAAAAAAAAAAATATATAGGAAGAATTTTGGGGGAGCATCTGCCGGTATGCATGACAAATAAAAATCTTACAATTTGTTCAAGCATGTATGTAAATCCACACAAGCAGCTCCACTTGTCATTCCACAAGTGGAGCAAGGACAGCACTCCCAAAAGCAGCCAGTCATGGAGCTGTCTGATTTCAACCTGTTCCAAATAAAGACATCAGCTCAAATGTTGGAATTTATCTGGGCTGTAGTCCTTCATTCCAAGAATTTGTTATCTGATGAATTT
This sequence comes from Corvus hawaiiensis, assembly GCF_020740725.1. Lineage (NCBI taxonomy): Eukaryota > Metazoa > Chordata > Aves > Passeriformes > Corvidae > Corvus > Corvus hawaiiensis. The sequence goes on along the minus strand of NC_063216.1, from coordinate 69,589,560 downwards.
TACAAAACTCTTGTCATTTTTCCTAAAGCAGAAGGAAGAAAGAAGTTAAAAAATCCGAGGTTGTAGATGAAGAATTTAATTGATATGACTTTCATCTCTAACAACAGGAATTCCATTACAGATACTGAGGTTTTATTGCCATGGGGAATGTATTGCGATCTTAAAAAGTTATGCAGGTGTTAACATAAATTATTTGTCAGTTCATAACTCAGTGAACTTACTGACTTCACCAGAATAATATTTTTTGTGCCAACAGAAGTTCTGGCTTTTCAACTCCTAATGTAATGTCCATGCAGTGATGAAGTGGGTTGAAATTCAAAGCACATAAATCTTTCCCCCACAGGATTCTTTTGATATTAATTAATAGTTCTTCATACAATTGCACCGATGACAAAATGACCAAATTCAGTTCTACATTTCAGCTACCAGTTTCTGCAAATAACAGATTACTGCTGGATCTCTGCTCATTTCTGGTATACGCCAATGGAAAAAAAAAAGAACTGACAAGCTGGAAAATACCCAAAACATATCTGAAAGCAATTTGTCTTCTGCTTGTCAAATTGTTTTTCCTTATAGCTATCAGTGAAAGGGACTTAAAGGTAGTGATCATGTGATATAGTACATAATTCCAGGAAACAGGACAATGAAATACATCCTTTGTAGATGTTAAATAATATTAAATCAGAAAATTGTGTTCTGAGAGACTCAAAATTGAAAGAATCCATTCGTGATTGGGGTGGATGATGAAGACATAAGAAAATCCTGTTCTAGAGACATTTTCAGACAGAAGAGGCGCAGGGTGAGATGTTGACAATCCCTGCCCAAGACACCAAGTGTGTGCACTCCCAAGTCCATCTCTGTTCAAGAGCAGGAATGCAGCTTGCATGATAACAGTCTTTCAGGGCTCTTAGTGTGTATTTTTTGTTTGCTTCTTATTCCAGAATGAAGATTTTCTATTTTTCTAGGAAACAATCCAACATCCACCAACATTAGCAGAAGCCATTAAAATATGTTTTGGGATCTAACTTCTCTGAATTTTTTGGTGGGGAGCAGAGAAAAGACAATTCTTTTCCATCCCAAAGGTTTCTAAGATCCATATTTTGATACGGCACATCTCTGTATTCCTCCCATTCTCATAACTTACAACACTGATAAAAAATGTTAGAGGCTCAGGATTAAGTATTTTTCTTTCCTATTTTTTGTTTTTTATTCACAGCAGGAACTTAAGCATTCATATCCTTTGTCTTACACATGTTCTAACTCTTTAACTTCCATTTTCTGGGAGGGCACGAACAAGTGCCTAATGCTAACCCTGCCTTGGCATACTTTCTGAATTTTGTGCACAGGTCAAACCACCAACTTTGGCTTTGTTTTCTTACGTGGTAACTTCCAAACTGGAAAAGCAGTACTTTGCCTCTTCTTTTATCTTCCCTTGTATCTTCAGGCTATCTGGGAAGAGAACACAGGACAGTGAACTACTCCTGTCCCAGTAAGTCCTTTCAGGTATTCCTAATAACAGAGGTATGAATATTTTTACTCCATTGGTGCATGAGTGTAGGTAATTACCATTTCCTATAACGTATGTATGTATATTGAGACGCATTTTCTAGTCTAAGTGCATGAATAATGCCCTCTTATGGCAAAATTTAGAGATTTCCAAAAATTTATTTGGTCTAAGATAATTTACAAGGTAAATTAATGTTCAGAAAAAAAAACCCCAACACTTACCCTGGAAATAAAAATAATTATAAAGAAAAATATGCTGTGCATGATATTATAGTCATAACGTGTTACACTAACTTTTCCTTCTCTGTATTTCCTCTGCTACTCTAATATTTGAGATGAAAAACCTGACTTAAAAGCATTTTTTTTTAACAATTAGGATAAGGAACTAACTTTTAGAACATTTTAATGAGTGTTCTTTGGCAATTGCTAAATTAAGTTGAATGTACATAAATCAAAGAGCAAGTATGTATTATACATATATTTATTGATATTGGCAAAAAAAGATTTAACTGATTTCTGGAAGTGTTTGTAATATAAGTAAGCTGTAAGGAATAAACAGGCAAGAGTACATTCAAATATTACTGAAAATCTTTATCTCCAATTCCACAATAATTTGGAAACACATTAAGATAAATTTGAAGTAGTACAAGTGTTTTAAATGTTAGAAATGGCAAAATGGCAAATAATGAAACTTTTAATAAATATTTTGTATCGATACAGTGTTTGTCTTTTGACTTTTTTTACTCTTAATTGACTTTGAATAATGGGCAATAAATGAATTTAAATTAGAAAGGTGTAATTTTGGAGAAGATACTGTGTTCTGGCTGCCATTCAGACCATATATTTTAAATTTTTTAAAATCTTTTTGGCTTAAAACAAACTACTGCTAATATATCCAAATAGAGATTCAATTAACAAATGTTCTGGAGACATTAATATAAAAAAGATAAATATTTAGTGGAATGTTTATGTTGCCAAAAAAAAAAAAAAATTAAGCATAGGCTCACTTTAAATTGTAATTCTTTCAATAAGAAGCCAAGAAGCAAGTTAAAGCAACAGAAACTTTTCAGTAGGATAGCAAATTCTGAGGCTTGGTTCACAATGTGAGATGTGATGCTGTATTTTGGGTGCATCAAGTGCTTCCATGAAGCCTGTGCTAACTTTGAGTAGGCAACTAATAAAATAATAGCAATAAAGTGTATTTCCAATCCATAATAGACAATAAATACATAGGTCAGAGTCTATGACTACTTCTCAGTCCTTTTTTAACTAATAAAATTTGATTTTAAGCTGATGACTTAATATTATTTTAAATTAACCCATATCCTGGTTGTCCCGAGGCCCGAAAACTGTACAAAGAATTCAGCAGACTCCCTTAAACCCCACTGAACACACACTGCCTTCATCAGCTTCTACCATCCAGGCCAAGAGTTTGCTCAGACTTTTTATGCAACAAGTTCGAATGAATACCGTGGGGTAGCTTTCAAGAAGGGTTTTGATAACTGAAGTATGACAACTTCATATACTGCAAAAAGCATTTCTTAGAGCCTCTCAGAACATCTATTGCACTGACAGTGAAAAAAGGAAAACAGAGCTCCCATCCCCATGGAATCAGGATCATTTGGAGGCACCTGTGACAAAGGTTTCTACCTTGACAAAGGCCATACTTCCTGAGACTTCACACAGCCAAGAATACAGCACAGAACACAATCAAAAGCACAGCTTCAATTTTGTCTTCTTTAGGAGGTCAGAAGAATGCAGTAGTGTCTATGCAACAAAGGACAAAAATGATCAGTACTACACCTAAAACATCAGCAAATCCCACCTGTACCATGCTGATTCCATAGACAAACCTTGCATCGTGGCAGATAACATGACAGTCTGAGAAAAGGGGATCAGTATTCTGGAAGCAAGAATGGATTCCTTAATGTTGTGGTAAAGAATTACAACTTGAATTCTATAGCACCTCAGTGTTTTCCACCTTGGGGAAATTATAGGGTACATTGGATTTACATTAAAATAGCCAATGCTTCTTCAGTTTCCTCAAGAAAATGGAAGAATGGTCATACTGGGTTACTTGAGAGATCTAGTTTACAATCCCAACTCCACTGAGAACTAGGACATAAGGCAAAAGGATCAGGTTTGATTAGTTTGAGAGGAGATATCTCTGAGGCCGATTTCATTCCTCAGTGTTCCCTGGTCCCATATGCACAGATTTTTGACTTCTCCAGGGGACAGCAGGCATTATTCAGATTGCTTCAGTCAATGCTCTGTTTGGCGTGCATGCTTCAAATTACAAACTTTTTTTCAGTAGTTTTGCTCTTCTTTCATCTGGAAACACAAGTTCTTTTATTTCTTCTGCATGGCAAAAACTTCCTTAGGGAGAGCAAATGGGACAGTAGCCAAGAGGACACGCTAAGGGAAGAACAAGGCATATACAAAATGGTCCTTCTGCTCCTCTTCCAAAGTAACAGCCTGCAGAATGCAAACAATATGTAGTGAGAAATTAGCTGGCAAATACCATCAGTAAAGCCTAGTCTGTGCTTACAGAGAACAAAACAAATCAAAGACTGTAAGGTATGCAGTCATTATTCTTGATTTGAAGATGAAGGATGGTGGGAAATAAGACTGTGCTGGTATATTATCTGGGACCAGACTGGGGGTGACTGGTTTTATATAATCAGGCTTGTAGGAGTGTGTTTCAAACCTACAATGAATAGCAAAAAAAATCATAAGCCTTCTTTTATTTTATTTTTTTTTTTTAAACCCAGTAATTCACATAATGCTCTATAAACACTGAAGTAGGTGAATCAATGACAAAAAGACACCTTTCCAAAACTTCCTTCCAATAGAGTGAGAGGACTCCCTTGAGTGCTGTGAGCCCCATAGGTGCAGCAATGGATCAAGTACCAGGCTGGAGAGTGGCACGTACTGGAAATTGCCATGATGCTCAGGGCTATGTCACTGCCCCTCTATCCTGCAGTAATCTCCTCTCCTCCCCTCCCCTCCCCTCCTATCTCTCTTTATCTGTTTGGATAAATAGCTCCATAACTGCTGCTGCCTTACTTCCCTGTGTGTTTACAGAACTCCTTGCACCATGTGACCTTCATTCCAAGTACTTCGAATGCACAGATTACATATTGTTGCATCCTCTATGCATTTGTGCTTTCTTCTATTTGTAGATTGCTTGGCCTGAAGCCATCCTTGGTGCATCAACAACCCTTTTCTTTCTTTCACTCAAGTCTTCAATATACATATTCTTACTCATCAGCTTGCAAAATAGTGATGACTTGTTTGATTTGATAAAAACTCAAACCCAGCTTTGTGCAAGAACAGTGACTCTGTTTGTACCACTGACCTCATTTAGTCATAGTGACTAGAAAGTGGAAAATCTGACCAAAACACTGTCTTTCCCCTGCAAACAGCAATAATGTGGTTGCCTTACCGAAAAGGGGAAGCATGAAGGCCTGGTAGCATACCAGGAATATGCTTATGTCTTGTGTACAGGCACAGAAAGACTTACTTGATGACAACCTTGCGCAAATCGCAGTCTCTTCAAGGGCAGAGTTACTATGGAGTGCTGGCTCACTGACTTCCAGGGAAGCCACTCCATGAAGGGTCTATTTAGTGAGACAACTGGACTTTTATCAAGCTAAGAGCATAATGCTTTCCTCTGTTCCCATACAGGTAATAATACTTCTTTAATGTGGTTACACCAATCCTGATCCTAAGCACCTAATTTTTCTTAAGCTCTGAAAAGAAAAATTATCTCCTGAAAATGGACTTTCACAGAACCTTAGGCATTAAGAAGCAAACTGATTAATTCAGTTTGACAGCTCATTGTTAGTTACGTGCCAGCAGTTTTATAAGGCTGTGACCTTGGTGAAGAAGCTTCACTCTTCCTGACCAGTCCAACACTGACCCACCTGAACAAGGCCACTGACACACTGTGTCCAAGGACCTTACGCCATCTCTGATCACACAGTGGTATCACCAGGACCTTTATCCTTATTACCTCTTGAATATTTGAATTATTGGTTGTGAAAAAGAAAATAAATTGCTATTCATATTAGCACACCTTCAAAACAAACACACTTTCCCATAATAAAGTGCTGATATATTTCACACCTTTCCTAGTTCTTGTAACGGTAAGAAAGAAAATAGACAATGATGAATTAATTGGATTACCTAACAACCCTGCGTTTCTTTAAGGTGATTTGACACTCATAAATGAGGACAGAGAAAATAGTCATTAATATCATTTTCTCTCATCACTTGGAATCTGGACATTTACTGTATACACATTCCTTTGATTTTTAAGGAAGGAATGAATTCTATTTGATGGTCACTTTATTATGCCCTTTACTACATTTTTCTTTCTAATAGCTGGCACTTCATCTTGTCTTGATCTGTGCTTGTGTTCAAAGCAGAATCTGATTATCAAGCCTGCTGATCTTCATAAGAGCTAGTTGTAGCCAATCCAGCGAAATTATTTGTTGCTATTCCACTGTGCTGCCTTTAACCATCCAACTGCCTCTCAGAAGGTTCCTTTCTTTCTCCTCTTTATCATTCTTAGTTTCCTGCCTTCTTTTAAAGCTGTGTACCTTCCAGTCCTAATGCCTCCTATAATATGTTCACTTCCTCAGGAACTTAAAATCTAAGTGAAGGGAAACAAAACAAATCAAATCAAAACAAAACAAAACATAAAGGCCAACCCCCAAGTCCATGTGTTAAGTAAACATCCAAATCCACTCTTGTCTTTCTTATTCATGGCTATAGTTAGTGTTTAGGTCTAAAGCTAGATGTGGGTCCATTAGGATGACTTGTTTGGGTAAGAAGCAAACACCATGCATAGACAGAACAAAATCAGCTCTATTTGTTTTGGCCAGGGGGATTTGCTTGCTCAGATCACATTGCAAGAGCCAGAACTTCTCTGACTCTGAAGCTGAGTGAGGGCCTTGACTCTGTCCTCACATATGTGATGTGACCTGGAATAACTGCCCTTGGTTATAAATCACACATGCAAGAAATCAGAACCAGAAGCAAATTGTACAACACATTTTATGCTTTGTGTAATAGGGGAATGATTAAAAATCAGCTGCAAAGCACAGTCCAACATACTTGTCCTCATCCCCATGTTAGGCTGCAAAATACACAGACTGGAAAGCAAGTGTCTTGCATACTTTTCATTTAACTCACAGGGCTGATTCATGCCAGTAAATGCTGAAACCCCACCTCATAATTGGGAGAAGTAATTTCCATTCCATGAGTTTTGCTTGAAGCTAATGCATGCTCTTACAAAACACCTAAAGTAAAACTTTAACCATTTCTCTTAGCCCAGCTGTGAAGTTCAAACTGCTTTTTAAAGTTAATTATCATGCTCTGACCTGCACATATGCACATGTTAAATACAAATAAATCAATGTGGCAAGCTTGTTCTTGTTTCAATTTGCTTTTTAAAATTAGCATACTCTGACTTTGCCTATCAGATATGAGTGTGATGGTATCTCACAGATTAAAGTTTTGCATTTGTCTCTTTGTAGTTAATTTGCTATTTTATAAGCCCAAAGTCCATGAGGGAGTGTTGGAAAGCCCCATAATTTTCGTCAGTGTTCTATTTTACCTTTTTATCTCCAATGTAGCTAGCACATGTGAAGAAGAAGTGCAGATAGCCAGATGGCTCTGATGTGTCCATACATACAAAATTCCTGACAAACCCAAGTGACTTTAATGCTGATGTTGATTTATTCTTGAGCATATTCTTTTTGTTCTCTTTTTTCTATATTTTAAGAAGAATGTGTTTGTGCTCTTACCTAGAAAATCAGTATTATTTAGGGAAAAAAGTAGATTATTTTTTATTAAAGGAAAAATATTTGGGGAGGACAGAATCATCATAAGTTCTAGTGTTGGTATTTCATAGTAACATTCTTTTTTTCTCTGACCCATTAGATATCTCCCCAAAATCTCCTAAAAGAGAATTTTTTATATATTTGGTCTGTGGTTTTCTGTGCATTTTCCTTTGAATCACCCTGCATAGATCACAGCAAGAGGAAGAACACTGGATTGGCTGATTCACTTCTGTTGCTTGGTGTGGTGATCTCTAATTGCACTTAGTTGTGGGGATTTTCCAACGCAGAAAAGTGACTTCTCCTTTTGCCAGAGTGCTGCTGTCAGAGGCATTTGAACACCACCACAGTTCAAGGATGAGCAGCATCATGTTCACAGACACACTGCCTGCCCATGGAGGGAACTGAGGGCTTAGTTTAAACTGCTCTCTAGGACAGCGAGAGTTCATACATTTCTGTGCAGTTTATTTGTGTTAAGGAGGAGAACTGGAAGATCATCAATGTTTTTAAGGACTCATGATCTGGAGAGTTTGGTTCATCTGAAGGTATCAGCTAATTAATCTTCAAGACATGATCTGAAGCTGATCAAGCTTTTAAAATTTCTGGATCCATTTCTTTTCTGGCATTTGCTGCAAATCTGAATTTTCATTTCAGAGGAAGGACTATCCCATACTTTTGTGTCCCCTGGGATAGTAAGTGCCATCTAATATTGGAATTTCTTGCTTGAAGAGGGCACTAATTCTGCTAGCCTGGCACTGAAGCCTGGGAAGACACTATCTTTGAAATATGTGTGACCCTAACTCATGCAGATGAGCTTTTACACAAAGTAACTGATAGACACAGGCCATAAAGACATCCATATGTATAGACAAAATGTGTTTAGTCAGGGTGCTGTATTCAGGCTACTCCCTGCTCTCTGGCTATAATACCATCGCAATTATTGACTGCTTTGGTTAGTATGGCCAGAGTGTGTGTGTAATAGTTGGAAACAAAACTGTAACTCGAGCATGTGCACATTTATTGTGGGTACTTGTTTACTTGTTAACATATTTCTGGCTGTGGAAGATGGCTCCAAGTGCATCACAAGATGTGTTCCCTCAAAGTACTGCGGTGACAGTACGCTGCTGAGCGACTCACACCACCTTGATCGGATCAGAGACCATCTCTCCCTCCAAAAGTGAAAATCTTGATCCAAAGGAAGTTTGCAGGCAGCAGGTCAGAGCAGCACAGAATATGCTTGCAAGACATCTTAGGAAACCTAAGCCAGAACCAAAGTGATGTTGCTTGGAAAACCCTTGTGTCTTTAACGGAGCCAACACCTTGGGTAAAATGTTCAGTGCTGTCCCGCTGCTGCAAGAGCACAAATCTCACCAAACGGGGCAGATTGCTGTGTATCTTGGGGAAAACTGAGCTTGAGCAAATACAGCTTCAAATCTCCGCAAAAAAGCTTCCGAAAGCTGCGGTAAAACACCTGGATCAATCAGGAGACTGAATCTAACCTCTGTTCTAACGCTTGTCTTACTCTTCTTCGCTTTTAAAGTATTAAAAAGAGGAAATAATTCTAGGGGAGTGGGGGAAAAGAGCCCCCTCCGAAGGGTCTGGCTGTCACCCGGCTCCCCTCTCACCGCAGCCCGCTCTCATTCCCTCCTCGCAGTGACACCTACCGGCCTCCCGACCGCGCCCGCATCCCTCCGCCCGCCGCCGCGCCCGGGCCCGGCTCTGCTCCCCGCCCGGGCTGCTCCCCCCCGGTCCCGCCGCCTCCCCCCGGCTCTGCCCGGCGGCCCCTGCCCGAGCTCCGCGCTGGGAGCCTGGCACGACCCGTCTGGCGGGGCAGAAACTTTGCGGGCGAGTTTCTCCGCCGCCGCGGGCGCGCACAGTGCGCGATGGGGCGGGGGCTGCCGCGGCGGAGCCCCTCGGGGCCGGGAGCGGGGGCCGTGCCCCTCAGGAGCCTGGGGCTGCCTTACGCGCCCGCTCCAGCCCGCAGCCCCTGCGCGCTGCCAGCAGCCCCGCGGCGCTGCCTGGGGCGGGCGGACGGGCCGGGCGGCAGCCGCCGGCGCGCAGGGCGGGGTGTGGCCTCGCCATTATTTATGAGCTCCAGCCCCTATTTGCTCAGCTAATGATGCACCGGCGGCCGCCGAGCCGAGCCTCGCTAGAGCGGAGGGCAGGGCAGCGCCTGTAACTGGAAGCCGGCACCGCGCGGCCGCTCCATTCACTTCTAGGTGCGTAATTGCGGGCAGGGTTCGAGAAGCGCTCCCTGAGCCTCAGGAGTCCACTGCCAGGATTATTGTACAGAGGAGCCTGGAGTATCTTTGCAACCACCGCGAAGAGAGACTTTTCTTTTTTTTTTTTTTTTAATTTTTTTAATTTATTTTTCCCTCTGCCATGAGCCAGGTTTGGAATTAAAGTGTTCTGGTAGCAGGAGTCGAGCCTATAAACTGATAGAATCCAGATAGAAATCGGTATTACTGGTGCCTCCAATAGCCGGGTAAGAATAACTTAAAGTTCTCTTTCTTTGCTGTAATAGACGTGAAATGGCTCTGATGGTTGAATTTTGCTGCTGTTCACAGATAGTTAAACCGATGTTTTCCACATTGGCATAGTCCGTGTTTGGCAGGGATTTTTTTCTCCTTAATTTCTTTTCTTTCTTCTGCCGAATGATTTTCCCTACAGGATTTAAGGGTAGGACCCAGCCTGTAGCAGATGACACCTGCACAGCACTTCCTAGCAAAGCGATACTGTACTTTCCCAAAGCCGTGCAACATGCTGCCAGCGACCTCCGTGGCAGGGAAACTTCACTACTTCACTTTAGTAGCGGTTTGTCTGTTTGCAGTTAGACGAGAGTGTAAGAACAGAAATGCAATTAGACACTGCTTTTTGTCTGTCCCGTAAGATTCTTTAAAAGTACTTGCAAGGCTTTAGGTCTGTGTGTTGTCAGCAGAGATCATGTGCACTGGACATGCTGAATATAGTATCATGACTTACTGAGATAAATTCAGGACTGCGATATAAGCCCAAAGCAGGAGTCAAACCTGCAATGATCTGTCAGTTACCAGCTCTGTAAATCTCTGAAATTAAACCTATTTCCATTAGGTAACTCACATGTCAGACACCCTGAGGTACCTTTTTGGCACTGTATGCATTTATTATTTATGTGTCTAACAGCTGGGTAGGAACCATGCTGCTCAGCACTTCAGTCTTATATTTGCCTGTCACTTCTGTGTTAACAGTGAAGATCTGCAATTTGAGCAATGAAATGTTGTAATATTTCACTCCTCTGATTACACTAGAATTGGCAGGAGGTATGAGAGTGGGAGGGAAAGAGAGCTGAAAGAGGTTTTTTTCTATTATTGTTTCCTACAGTATTATTTAAAGGAAGAAGGAAAGCCGCACACTTGTTCCTCTTCGACTTTTTATCTTTATTGCAAAGAAAGCATAGTGCTACTACTGTAAAATACTAATCCCATTGCATCTGTTAAATCACATGTTCTGTATGATTGGCTATTTGTTTTGGCCTGACAAAGAAATTTTATCGGGATTTAATGCCATTTCTCTCTTAGAAGAGGAGAAAGTTAAAGGATATCCCATGGGCAAGTCACAAGGTTTTAAATTTAAAGCCCACAAAGCAACATTAGTACTAGAGTTCGTGCAGCCTATTTAAAAATTATTCTTGGCAAAAACTCTGCAACTATCATTTTATTAGTTAAAGGACCCTTAGAGATAATTTGGAACTGGGCCAGAATGGATATGTTTCTCCTACAGACCCGATCTGTAGCTGGCAAATTTCTGACAAGGTTGTTTTTGTCAATTAGCAGAGTTGTAGAATTACTTGATCTTCGTGCATTTCTCAGTACTCAGACCAAATAATGAAGGGGAGTTTAGAGTGTGGGCTGCAGAGATCTGCTCTTTCTTGCACGCTCTCCTTCCCACCCCCACCTTGATGTGAAGTCCCTGTGCAGGCAGAAGCCTTTCCAAGCAATTTACAGTAAGTGGATAGGGAATGACAGAGGTGGTAATGAGATACGGGGCTTTTACCGCTAAGTCAGTGGTGTGGATCCAGCCCAGACTAGGGCTGACCTAAAGTCATCCCTGCCTGACAGCTCATTCCTGCCGTGCTGGGGTGGTTACAGCCACTTCTTTGAGGACAGGTGTGAACCTCAGAGGGACCGGATGAACAAGCCTGTAGAAATATTGGCTTCCACTGGAGGGACTGTAGTGCTGGACCAGAGCTGAGGTTAAGAACTGTAAGCTAACTGCACAGGTAACAAATCTCTTCATCAAATAAATGTATAGCCTTTAATGATATTGTCTAGCTGTAGGGGTTGTGTCTTTCAAAGTGCTTCCGGTTGTGATAGAATCAAATTTATCGCCTGATTGATTAACTAGTAAGTGGTGTCTAGTAGAAGGGCTGTTTACATCAAAAAGGAAAATATGTATAGGTAAGCAGTGAAGTAGAATGGGTCTAAAATGATGTTGTTATTTATTCTCACTTTTGCAACTGAGCTGACAAAGTTGTTAGAATAGGTGAAATGAAATTTGCACTTCACAATTTCTGGAGAGGTGCAGTTTTGGAGCAGATGTGATACAGATATGCAGTATTCAGCTTCTGATGTTGGCTGGGTTTTCTGGATCTGGTCCAAAGTCCATTAGAATTATTAGGGAAGTGCCACTGACTTCAGTGATCTCAAGTCCTTCCTGAGCTAGGAAAAGATACAGAGTTTTGGAGTATTTTCTGATTCTCTGAAATGCTCGGGCTTCTCAGCAGCTAACTCCTGTAAAGTGAACATAGGTTCAGCAGATGTGCAGGAGGAGTAGCAGAGGTATCAAGTGTAGTGCACTATCTAACTCTGGGATTCTTAGAGCTCTGTAGAAGTCAGTGAGAGCAGGTGAGTATCCTGAAAGGAGCTTGCCCAAAAAGCAAACGTTGACTAACAGTTTCAAGTGTGTTGAAACACTTTTGGTTTCATGGTTTTGAAATTAATGACATACGTAGCCAGAATTTCTTAAAAGAAAAATTTAAAGGGTGATTAGAGAGCTCAGTTTACTAAAGCTTAAAGCTCATTTCCAAGCACCTTTGATTTCAAATGTTAAAAGAAAAGAAAAAAACCCAAACAACCAGTAACCCCAACCCCCCCACCCCAAACATGAGGGAGAGGTGTCTAAAAATATCAGCCAGATTTTCATCCATGAAACTTTATCTCCTGTCCTTGCTTTGCTCTGCCTTGACATTTAGTATAATTATATTTCCAGCAGGTGGAATTGTCTTAATTTTAAATAAACTGAGTCTAATGCTGTAATCTGCCCTAGCCAAAACTTGGGCTCTGTTGGGTCCTACTAGCAGGCAGAGAGTTCCTCTTGTGCCAGCACAGAAGACTGCTGAGGAAAACCACTTTCAGATTCACAAAGGAAAAACAGAAGTGCTGTACCTCCTTCACATTAGTAATTATGGATTCAGCTGGAAGAGGCTTCTAACATGATTCTTTCCACCCTATGGTTTTTGCTCCTCAAGGTTGTGTAAGAAGAGTAACATGGTATCTCTCTCTTTCAGGTTTCGTTTCTTGGATATTAAGTTGCAAATCTGAAGAGATGGCATTTCTCGCAATGAACGTGTTGATTGGGATATTTATTTACTTTAGCAGTGTAAAAGGATCTTCCCAGCCTCAAGCAAGGGTGTTCCTAACATTCAATGGTAAGAAAGAAGATAAACATTCTTAAACAAATGTTATGATTGAACATTTTCTTTTTCCCTTAAATTCAATAACTGAGTAGAAGCTGTTTTTTTGATCTCTGTCCACAATTATTATTTTTGGTTTGTGTTGCTGAGGCACCTCTCAGTCTAAATTTGATTCTTTTACCAGAATCTACCTATAGCCATAGATGCATAATTAATATATAATTAATAATTAATAGGCCTTTCTCTTTATTTTGAGTTATTATGGCTTGCTAACAACTAAAGGTTTTATTTCTTATCCTTAATTTTCTGTGGAAAAAAATATAACACATGACATGTGGTGGAGGGTATTAATGACTTGAGTTGCTTTCATTTGGTGTCCAGCTGAAACACTTCATATTCTGAAAATGAGGCTGCCTGAAGGTTTACCAAAATAGTTAGCCAGGCACAGAATGCTTTGAAAAAATATCATTCCATGTGTACTTGGTGCTCTGTGTAGGATGTACATAGCATGCAGCAATCACTGATGCTTCCATACTGTAAACCAGCAATGAAAATTATCATTTTCAAAAGAAAGTTTCTTTTATTTCTGAAGTGCTGAGCAGTACCTTAGTGCTGCAATTACCCCAGTATTACTTTTAATAGTAAAGTAACTTATTCTTCTAGCCTTAAATGCTGATTTTAGCCACCACTTCAGCTTACAATGTCTGTTAAATCTGAGCTGAAGCTTTCTGTCACTAATTACAGGGGCACTGACTTTTTCCAGACTTCTGCCTTTTCTGTGATTGTCTTTGAGGCAGGAGGGTTTGCTGTTCCCTGCACCAATCCTGTTTGCATTAGGATGGCTTCTGTGGTTCGTTAGTGCAGGGATGCCCTGCCACTGCCTTGGGCATATTCTGTGTGCTCTGAACTCTTTAAAAATAATCGGAGCTAGTAAGTATCTCAAACTTCTACTTGCCACAATGATCATTACTATGTAAATATGAAACTGAGAGACATACAGAAGGAAACCTGGCAAGTTAGACCTTCCACAAATACCAGCCAGAGTTTGAACAATTACAAAGTGCTGCATATTATAGAATATGGAGCCCTAAATTGATGAAGGCAGTACTTAATAGGTTTAAAATAGCATGGTTCCAGTAAAAGCAATAGTAAGAATTGAATTCCAAGAGGGAACTTGAATTCGAATGAAGAAGTAGAGGTAGCAATTTCTTTTCCTTCCCTAAAGTCTGCACTGACTTTGGTGTAGATGGTACTGTTTTGGCACAACTCAACACAGAAGCAAGTTTGGCTGTGGTTCTGTGTTACACTTCAGGTTTCCCACAGTTATGCATAACAGGCTGATTTGGATTTCCACATCATCTCCTTGGTCGCCTTCAAAGTAATCTAGGCTTCCCCTGATCTCTGGTATGACCATAAACTAGGAAGTGTTCTGGTTTTGCAGTATTCAAACTTGTGAGTGGGGAAGAATTGTAATAAGAGGCAAACGGTTTCAACAGAAACTCAAGAGATTTTGTTTTATCACAGGTATCCTGCAAGGCTGGAACAGTGAAGCAGCAGGGCAAAAGACCTCAAACCTATGAATTTTGAAAAAATACTGAATTGAAACCTTAGTTTCTCTGTCCTTCCCTGTAAGGAGGTTGTCCCTCCTTCCTTTAGAAGGGGCTATGACAGCTTTATGCTGCAGTCACCCCTTCTCTGGTGAGGTTCTTGGGCCCCAAGAGTTCTGCCCCCTGTGCCAGCCCTGGGGACACAGCCTTGCCTTACTAGTTCCTGCTGTAACCCTTCTTGGCTGCCTTGGTTAGAGAGCCTTGCAATACCATCTGATTTTTCTTAAAACTTTTTACTTTCCCTAATACTTAGCAGTCAACCTTTAAAAAAGACCTACATTAAAGGAACCTACATTTTTAGGTCCTAACTTTTTATTGGGCCTTTTGAAATCATAAAAGTAAGAAATGAATTATGTGTTTTATAATATGAGCTGTATGTCTGAAATAAAAAATGAAGCTTTTTGTATAATATATAAACAGAAGCTTTATTTTTAAAGCTGATTTCCAGATGGTAAGAAACAACTTTCATTATGTGAAAAGAGTTTGCAGGTTGTATCTACACAAGATAATGGCCCCACCTGTAGTATGAACTTTTGTCCTATAAATCCTTGTTTACTTACATGAGTAGAGATGTAATAGGAAAAGGTGAAATTTTGTATTGTTCTCTAGCTAAGTGTGATAACACACTCTTTCTTCATAGCTTATTGTTTTTAAATCATGTAGAATTACTGAATTATTGGCAATCTCCTTGCCCAGAGAAGCTGTCAGTTTTTATGGAGAATTGTCACTCTTTTAAAGTGCATAGTTTGAAAATAAAACCATAATTAGGACTCCTTATGTTTTAAATGACATTAGACAATAAAGACAAGTCATTCAAGCCTAGGATACTTACATGATATTTTTCAAGTTCTGAATTGGATTTGGCTTGGTGTCTACAATTACATTGCATAAGTTTTGGGGGTAGAATGCATACAGGAGGAGAAAACCAGTGATGCTTTTCAAAGCTAACCTGTTTCTTCAGGATCAAGTCAATTGAGCTTATTCACATTGCAGCATTTCTCATGGGAAAATCCAGCAAGTATCTTGACCTATTCTGTTTTTCATCAGGAAAGATAAAAATGGGAATCATTTGAATCATGGGCTGCTTTTCTCTTTGCCATCTACTTCATTAAGAATCAAATGTAATTAAAAAGTGCGCCTGGGTAATACCTCAAGAGCCTGATAATAGGGATTTTGCAATTAACTTCAATGGATGAAGGACTGCAACCCTAACTTCTATTTTTGAAATCAAAAGCCTGGCCCCTTGTCTAATTAAAATGTAGTTCATGACTTAGCTGAGGTTGTTAACTGTGCATATGACGTGAGTGTGGAACTTAGTGCTGTCTGCACCCTGAGTGTCTTGAAAATTGCAGTGCTGTACAGAACCCTGAGGCCTGATTCCTATTGCTTTGCACCTTGTATAGCCATTTACTCAGCTGAAAGGAGAGGTCAGGCTGGAGCTGAACTGCAGCTTTGCTCAGGTGAACATGGTTATTTATACTGGGCACTGGGCCTGTGGAGAGTCAGGCAAAGGGGCTCTCTCTCGGTGTGCCTGGAGCAATTTGGCATGACCTGATTTTCCTGTTCAGCAGTGGTAGCTCAAACCACTGATATTTGTACAATATCTGCACTTGAAGAGCCACTGCAGCTGAAGAAAGATGGCCCCAGCTTTTTCTGATTCTGAAATTGCAAAGATGTGAAGCCTGTGGTGCAGCAGGTGCAGCAGTGTTGGGAATCATCTGCTGTGTTCCCACTGAGCATGCAGGAGTGGGGGAACCTGGGATGGGGGAAGCAAAGGACTCTACATGTCTCCCTACACTATTAATACAGTATTCCCCCTCCTGCTGCCTCTTCTGGCTCCTTGTCCCTGGAATAGATCCTTTTTAATCTTCTTAAATCACCTATCATAATTTAAAGTGCCATAGTTTATTTTCTCTCCATAGAAAAAGACTTACCTTATCTGTTTATGAACTATCAAGTGTGGCGCCTGTGGTTTCTCAAGCTCCATGCATTCCTCCTCGTTACTGCATGTTCCTGAACAGATAATTGGGAGCTGTATCCTTCAGTCTTTACGGGGAAAAAAGCCTTTCTGAAATCAGTGGGAGTATTACCAGAATAAGGAAGGAGGTACTAGACTCCAGGTTAGTGTCAGACTTTGTTTCATTTCAACGCACATTTACTGTTTTGGTTTTATTGCAGCCCTAAAATGCTGAGCCATAGCATTTTACCATCAAATTCTGAATGGATTGAAGCAGATACAGTACTTATTTTTTAAAATACACTCAAAACGAACTTTCTTTGGGATTTAGATTTATATGGAGATACACAACCAAGTGATAATTTCACAATTTACTGGGAACATTTAATGTATTCTTACCTCAAATGTCTGGTCTAGCAGATATTTCCCATGCAGATTCTCCTATTGTCTGCAGTGAAAATTCCATACGAGAAGTGGATCAAGGCTAATTTGCAGACAGTTTTGTTCTTCTCTTTGTTATAAAATTACTAGAACACGTAAAGGACTTTTAAGAAAGTATCAGTCAGATTCATTAATGACAATTAAAGTGCATAAAATGTCACCAGAGCAACAGCAGCACTTATTCAACTGTCAACATATTTTAAAAGATTTAATGCAACCCCTGTGGTTACCCTGAAGGAAAAATAAAGGAACTGAGAACCATTTTCCTTGAGCTCTTGAGCAACAGCAGTACAACTTGTTTTTAAACAATCCCTCATTGTAATGTTAATGTTACCACAGTTAATAAAAAGTTCATTTATTATTTGGGGGACTTTGTGCTGATGACAATCTGGTAGGCAAAGGTTTACGCTCATATAGTTGATTGGATCTTTTTTGGTGTCCGTGGAATGAAAGCTACTTACAAAATAAAGTAGAAATAAAAAAAAAAGAGAGAGAGAGACAAGAGATCCATGGTTTAATTTTGTTTACATGCAGAACTCATCTTGAATGTTCATATAGTTGCTTGATTTTCAGCAAATTGTGAGTAGTATTTTCTCAAAATTAACTGATTTGTGGCTCTCACACTTCATGGGTCTTAAGTAATGTTAATTTATAAAGTGTTGAACATCAATGATGTGAAAATTTTTCCAACTTAATTGTCTCTCACTGGAGATCTAAAAACTTAATTCTGAATATATCTAACTAAAAATAAATTCATTTTTTTCTTTAGTAACAAAGATTGTTTTTTACAGTTTGTTATAGAATCATAGAATGTTAAGGGGTTGGAATGTATCTTAAAGATCATCTGATCCCAACCCCCTCTGACATGGGCAGGGACACCTCCCTCTAGACCAGGTTGCTCAAGTTCTATTCCACCTTCCTTGAACACTGCCAAGATACCCCACACTGTGGAGTATCCACAATCTCCCTGACAACTTGTGTCAGTGTCTAACCACCTTCACAGTAAAAAAAAACTATTCCTGATATCTAACCTAAATTTCCCTCTCTTTCAATTTGTGCCCATTACTCCTTGTCCTATCACTACAGTTCCTGACAAAGAGCCCCTCTGGCTTCTCTGTAGCCCCTTCAGTTACTGGGAGGTGCTGTGAGTTCTCCACACAACCATCTCTTCTCCAGGCTGAACAGCTCTCCCATCTTTCTCAGCCTGTCTTTGTACAGGAGGTTCTCCAGTCCCCTTATCAACTTCATGGCCTCCTCTGGACTGGCTCAAATGGTTTCAAGTCCTTCTTATGTTGTGCACCAGAGCTGTGCACAATATTCCAGATGGGGCCTTGAATTGATAGCTTTGGTTGTTCCTAAAGACAAATGCCTAATTTACAAATTATAATCTTTGTGGGTCATTTTTAGACTTATATCTTCTCTGTATTTTTTTCCTTGCTTTTTTGTTTGTGTTTCTTTATTTCTCTGTTAAATAAACAGAGGCTTAATGCAATAAATCTTGTATTGAAATTGAATTGCTTGAATAGGCTATGAGGTAAATGTAAAAAAAAAAAAAATCAAACATATTAAAGGAAGCATTATGTAAAAAACTGTGTATTCTTTCTAGAGATCCATGGGTAAAGGTCCCACATGCCAAATGACATTGAGTCTGCTTATTTTCACACTCTTGTTCAGAGGCAGTGTCACTGAGTTGGCTTCACTCTCATTATTGTTGACATGAGTGTACAGGAGAGGATAATTTGTTGTTTCTGTATTTAGATAAATTGTGCCATGTAATTTGACTTCAGTTATGAAAATGGTCCTGCAATAAAGATGAAGTCACAGGTGGTGTTTGGTCCAGTTCTGTGTTTGTGCTCTAAAATTACTGTAAGTAGTACCCTCATGGGAAAGCACAAATAAGTATGTCTTCAAGGTAGATTAATTATCAGGCAGCAAAGGTGCCTGACAATTAACAAAGGTAGTTAGTTACCAGGCAACAAATTATCAGCCTACAAATTTGATCCTACTCTTGGATGAAGAACTCATCCGAATTTGACAAAATTTGTGAAGACTTGTTTTTTTCTTGCACAATAATAAGTAGATCTGTTATCTAAGTGATGACTTACTTCCTTTAATCTCTTTATGTTCCTGAACTCAGTCAATTTGACCTGTGTCTGAACCAGCCCATGGTTTCATTTGTATTTTTGTGTTTTGGTATGGAAAAATCAAACTTTATCTTAGAACATTTTGACAGATTCTTCATATCTTGGCTCTCTCTACTTGTCATAGAAGAAAGCAGCTTATCTTGGCCAATTCCACAGCTCTGTCATTACAATTCCTCCTTGTGTTGCCTGTCCAAGGCAAATGCTGAAATCCCTACGTAGGCAGTTATATTGCCGTTATTCTACAACACATCTTCTTTTTATGTTTTAAAAAATGTGATGAGAGAGAAATGGCACAGACATTTTTAATACCCCATTTTTTTCAGGATTGTTTGGGTACCAGTAACAAGAACTCCTCTGTGAACCATTTCCATACTGGATGAGCTCACAGTGCACTTTGAAACATAGTGCTGCACAAGCCTCTTTGTGTATCAGATGTAATTAGTGACGTGACTCACAATAATTACTCATTTTATTGAAGTGCATTGACTGAGATCCTGCCATGAATAAATACATAGACCAAGAACTTATCCTGTTACTTGAACTGGCTGTTTTCTCAAGATGTGTATTTTGTTCTTTTCGGTGCTGACTTTTCAGTGCTGTCAGTAACACTTTTTAATAAAAGGACTAGGCACTCTTTCTCAGGGAAAGTCTTTGTCTTAGGGACAGAGTTTACTGATTCACAGTGCAGCTCCTCAGCTCATCTCGTCTCATCTTACACTCAGACAGCAACGGCTCAGCAGACACCAGGTTAAAAGAAGGCTGCAGGTTTTTGCCTGTTCAATTGATTACAGAGTTGGGGTCTAGGGATACAACTAAGGGTGGAAGCATGCTCCATTACCTGTGTGAATGAGGGTGATGCTGGATGTCTCTTACTGGGAAGTGTACAAATTAAGATAAGTGTGAGTTTCCAGGAATGAAGAGAATTATTGTGATTAACAGAGGGGTTAACACCATTCCTCCCTTCCCTTTGTATCTCCATCCTTATTCAGTGCAGACTTGGTACAATTGCATTTACATCATTACTTCATCTGCCACTGGCATGGCTTCTTCCAGGTAGCAGAAATCCTGGTAGTGATTTACTGGATCTAAGATTCAGATATAACAATGGAAAGAAGATGAGGAGTGATAGCTCTCCCTCTCCCATGAAACCACTCTGGAGCTGGTACCATCATAGCCTTTAGAGAATTTAGCTCTTCATCTTATCTTTATGTACATAAGGCTAATTTTTCCTCCTGGAGAAGTTTCTTGATTCTTTTGTGGGTAGGGTTGGTGGAGGTTTTATTTCCTGCTCCTTTGTACAGCAATATTTGGGATATTCCCAGCTACTACTCTAACCCAGCAAATCAGTTATGCAAAAGTGAGTGCTACAAATGCTCCTTGATTACCACAACTAATACCCCAGATTATACAAAGATTTTTTTCAGAAACATGGTACACATAGTTTTAACTTATAATTTTAGAATGCTTATATTCCAAGGCAGCATTTTGAAGACATGTCTTGCTGCTATCTTACATTTTATCTACAAGAAACTAGCCCATGGTGTTTCATCATTCTCAGGAAAGAAAAAGAAAAAAAAATTCTGGAACTCTCCATCAAATCACCTTGATAGAAAAAATCTCTGGAAAGCCTTTCACCAGTGCACAACTGCAGTGAGTGCTATCAGGGAGTCCCAAGAAATGCAGGACGTACTGGGAACTCTGTGAGTTAGGGGGAGAAAGTGAATTTCAGATCTGGTGTGTGAATGCCCTCAAATCACCATGAGCTTAGAGACTGGTGTGTGAATGCCCTCAAATCACCATGAGCTTAGAGACTGGTCTGTGAGCATCTTTCAGGGCCGAGGGCTTAATTTGTAATTTGGCCACCATCTCCCAAGTGCTATATGTCATTTTTAATGACATCGATAATACTGAGGAAGGAATAATGGTTTTGGTTGGGGTTTTTTAATTTTTTCATTTAGGGGCTGTAAGTAAACCCTTCATACAAAATACATCCTATTTTTATGAGAATGTTTTATTTCCAGTAAAATTTCAAATGCTAATATGATTTTGTGAAATGAAACTTTTAGTGATAGAATAGAATGAGCACCCAGACTTTTGAACTGTTCTGCTTAATCTTACTCACAGCTCTGGAATAAATGATTGCCTCACCAAAATTATCTTCTAGAATGTGGATGAGGAGACATCACAATCAGCTGGGACTGCCAAGTTTCTTAATGGAAAAAAAATGTGTATTGGCAACTGCTTCTATTTTTAAAAAAAAAATAACTCAAAATTAACCTGAATCCAATTTTTTTTTATTATAGGCACTGCTTTCAGCCATTAAGAAGGTCAGACTGGCCTTCTGAAATAAAAAAAATATTATTTTAGAATTACACGTTAAATGTGTGATGGATCAAAATTCACTTTCAAATATAATCTCAACTATTGCCTCCTTTTTGAATTTCCTTTGCAATTTCACAGTTCTGATATTGCTTTGAAATGCAGCTGAAAAACACAAGGTCTGGTAAATCCTTTCCTGAGAGTAATAGACTTTCTCAGTCACCTGTTCTCCTTACCATTTATTGTTGTTTCTTAGAATTTTTTTTTTGTTGCTTAATAGCATTTCTCTTTACCATTCTTAATGAAAAAAAAAATTTTAAAAGCTTTGAGTTATGCAGAATAAATCAATTTTATGTCAGCTCAGAATCAATTAAATTGGGCAAATATGTGTCTTCTTTTAACACCTGTGTAAATCAGGCTGGATCTCTCAGTCTCCCAGCTTAAAGGAGCTGCAGAGTTAGACTTACAGAGATGAGAGAAATATGCAAGGCAAATGTCTGATTCCTCATTTAGCTCAATTGGCTGGTAATGATGAGCCTCATTTTCTTTCCCTCTCATGACACAAAGTTTTGAACAGCAGAAGTACCATAGTAGATACGCACACCACAGCTGACAGTGCAACAGGAAAAAAAAGAGGGAAAGATAACAACAGTAGATGTATTAATAGTCCTGAAATAATTTATTTTTAATGGAAAAAGGCATATGTATTTAGAACAGTGTCATTGATACATCAATATGAAGCCTGCATTTTTTGTCTGTTGATCCCAAGCATCTAACTAGGTTTGAACCTAACACTGATACGGAAACTCCTTGAAAGCAACTACTGCTCTCAGAAGGCTGGATTTTCCTTATCCTCTGAGATATCCACTGAGCCATGGCCACCCAGGGAATGAAACACACTGTTTTCCTTGAATCACACACTGTCACACACCTCTTTGGCCTTTCTGGTGCGCTACAGCGGCACAGGATGCACATCCTGACATGTAGTTTCTACAGTCCTTAGAAACTCCTCCTTGTCTGGAGTAACCAGCCTGCATGCCTCTCATTGCAGTTTTCTGAGACAGTCTCTGTGTGAGTACATTGAGTGCTCTTACAAGGCAAATATCAAATTAGAACACAAAAATGTGAGCACTTGTATTTTCAGAATGGAACTTTCTGGGTGTTTTTAATATCAACCAATTAAGATGTTATTTTCAAGGAGAGGCTTGGCATTTTTTCAAAAATTTACTTCTTGAGGTCTGAAAAGGATTTAGTTGGCATGGAGAAGTGATCTCAGGCTTAGATTTTTTGATGGCTTCAACGTGAATACAGCTGGAATTTTTTAAGCTGATTCGACTAAAAACCCACTTCCTGCCACTGTTGAAAATAATGCACTGTAATTTTTTTTTTTTTCTAAAGCAGACAAACCTACAGCAAAGACAAAAGAGTTTAGAGCCCTCATGAGGTGTTTTATTGTGGTTTGCATTAGGGAACGAAAACAGTGCATACACAGTTATTAAATATGAAAATGAATACGTCTTTAAAGCCATTGCCTCTTATTTAATAACTTACCATCTTTCTAGCTTTGGTAGGTCCCTTTAAAATGAGAAGGGTGTTTGCCATTCATTTCTTCAGTAGGAATATTTTTTTACTTATGGATACTTGCAAATGTAAGACTTTTTCAAACAAAATTTTGAAAAGTAAAGTAGGTAAAGAATAATTTGTCAGTAATTTTTGTTCCATTGAATGTTTTTCATGCTCCCTCTCTACTATTTCCTGATCTCAGGTAAATGTGTTCTTAAGTTCACATGAACAGCTGAAAGGCTAAACTACATAAAATTGCAAAAATAATTTGAAGCTTCCAGATGCAGTCAGGTATACCACAATCTGCACTAGCAGTGCTCAGAAAGTGAAGCCAGGAGAAAACTTACAAACTTGGCCAGCATAGTTTTGCCCACCAGCCAGGTCCAACCAACCACAGACTTTTTTTAATCTGGTCCCATTCATTCCTTTGAGACATGGGAGAATCTGCTTGCACACTACATGCTTTCTTAGCTGATGAATTCATCCTCCCCAGCATCCAGATGGTGAGCAGTGGGTTCATGAAGTGAACATGAGTCTTGCTGCATTTTTGTGTGTATATGCCCCTGGACTAGTTAGAGCAGGCTCTGGGGAAGAGGGGCAAGCACAGGAATTCAGCATCTCCCCAGCAGCTGGAGAGAGCAGAACGACCACCCTGATGCAGGGGCTCTGAGGAGGCTTTTATAGAGGAAGGCTGTGCCAGCTGAATCAATACTGGGGCAGGTTTCATACCTACTGTGGTAATTTACAGAGATGTGTTGGGTGGGGGAAACAATCTCATATAATTAATTAAAAAAACCCAATTAGACAATCTTTCTTGAGTTAGATTTTTTTTTTTTTCCAGATACAGGAATCTCAAATGATGACTTACTTTCCATTAGCTATTAAAAAAATAAAAAGATATATTTTATTCCAGATTCTCAGAGTGTCATTGCCAAAGAACTTTCCTTCATAAAAACATTCCAGTTACATGCAGCACTGCAGTTCAGTGATGAGATCCCTCTCCATTACTTTTACTATTATTATTATTATTATTATTATTGTATTTGTGCTTATATCCAGTGCATTTTTGTGGGTACTGGTATTTTGGTACTGGGTATATTGATATTGTGGTCAAACACTGAATGCTGATTATGAGGCAGCCTGCCCTTCTCCTTGTATGCTCACTTCCTCTCTTATCCTGTTCTTAAAGAGGTGAAGGAATTCTGCCTGGATTTTTCCAAGAGGCAAGCAGCTGAGTTTATTCTTTTCATTCTGTGTGGTGGCTGTGACAGACCTTTGCTTCAAGGTTATTCTCTTTTACACGAAGGGACAATGACATGGGAAGGGGTTTATGGCTTGCTTATGGCTATTGAAAGCTTTCTTAGCCAGCTGGAGATCCCTTTCAGATTGGGTTGGATGTGAGACAAAACATGTAACCTCTAAGATCAACTAAACTTGAGATTGTGTGCAACATCAATAAACCACAGCACTCTGAATAAACAAGGTGGCCACTCACTGTTTACTATTCCCTTTGTTTATTTTTCCAGCACCCTGTCTGTGATAGCCCCAACCTGTTTGCTGAGCAGCTTAAAATGAGTTTTGCTCAAAATAGGTCTAATTCTTAGCTGATAGGTATGAGTCCTATGTGGAAATGTGTTAGAACTAGCAGATTGTGGGACAATTTTTCTCTAAAAGGCCCTTTAAAGAAAGCAAATATTTATCAGTGGAGAGTGAGGGGGTGACATAGAAGGCACCAGGAGGTGAAAGGGGCTTGTAGAGATTACCCACAGGTGCAAAATGCTGCACCCCAGCTCACATAATATGAGGACATTCAGCCTCAATGTGTTCTCCAGAGGTAATCTCCAGTTCCTTTGAAGCTGACTTCAAATCTGATATCAGACCTTGTGTTGAAGAAAGTACACATGTGTTATCTTTAGGCTCATTTAGGAGGCAAAATACTATTTTTTTCACATAGGAATGGAGCATAGTTCTGGCTTACTGCATCACTTATGTGTTGAAGTTTTCTGCACTGATGTCAATTTACTTGTTTTTATTTGTGGAGATGAAAGATCAGGGAAAGAGATTGTTCAGTTTTGTGCCCTCCCAGCATAAGAGGTTCTGGCAAAATAGAGGAAGCCCAGTGAGGGGCCACAGGGCTGCTGTGGGTGCTGGAGCACATGGTGGGCAGAGTTTCTTCTCGTGGCTGTCTGATGGGGAGAGTCAGACTCTTCTCAGCAGTACACAGTGACATCTGTTTAGATGGTAGAACTTTTTGGTTTGGTTTGGTTTTTTTGTTTGTTTGGTTTGGTTTTTTTGTTTCAGTTTGGTTTTTTTCTATAAGCATATTGAGACATTGGAACAGGTTATACAAGGAGACAACAGACTCTCCACTGCTCTAGGTATCTGAAGCTCAGTTAGATGAGGTCCTGTGCAAACCCACCTCACCTCAGTAGGTAGCCCTGTTTTGAGCAGGATTTTGGCTAACACAACCTTCAGATGTCTTTTCCAACCTGCACCTTTTGTGGTTCTGTGATTTTATCAGAGATCAGCAGGTGTGAGTCTTAAGACGTTGGTATCTATTTTGGCAGTTTCCACCACAGCTTATCTATTAAAGTAGCTCTGGAGAAGAAAGTTAGCTTCTCTTGAAAAGGTCAGAAATTTGACCCAAATGACCTGGCATCCTGAGTGCCTTTCTCCACAATGAAAGCTATAAACACTTGATATCAGAAATTTTTATTTCGATCCCTGCTGCAAATTATTGTGCCTGAAGTGTGTGTTTCCAAGATTGAAGCCTTGCATGTTGTGTAAATTGTTTTCTTACAGTAAGAAATAGAATAGATTTCCCTGGTGTGGAAGGGAAAATCATGGGTCTGTGTTTAGTTGAATGGTAAAATACAGCAATTCCTCTTCTAAGGAATGGCAAAAATCCTTGATATGCAGCATTAAATGGAATTATATGAGAGCAATGTCAGATGATTCTATGTGTATTTTCTGTACATAATCTCCTTTGTTCTCTCATTTAAGAAAAAGAGATTGCCTTTTTAAATGGAGCTCATTCATAATACAGTGACTAAATCAGTACATGTTATGATGGAGTGTGCAGTATGTAGCTAAATTTGCAGGTTTAAATAGATTTTATATATATTATTTTTTATTCTATTTAACTGCTTTATTACCAAGTCAGAATAAGGGTTAAATTATATAAGTAACATTTCTGACCAAATTTCTCAGTATACACTTGGTCTCAGAACAGATACTTGAACTTGTCCTGGTTCTAGTTTATTCTCAAAGAACAGATAAAGCAGACTTCTACAGTACATGCTGTGTTTGGGGAGGTTTATGTGTCTACATCCGGGCAAGTTTTATGTTATCTGATGTATTGCAGATGTATAGAAAAAAATATTTGCAAAAATATAGTAAAATAGCAGGTCCAGAGAAAAAAATTTCTAAATTACCTGGCCACATCCTGTTTTGAATGCATAGCATCCAATTTGTCCAAGCTATTGTATTTTCTTTCCTCTGAGTGGCTGAGTTTGCACACTCAAGCTCTGCTCTTTAGTGGTGTGTGCACGCACACGTGCACAACCAGCACAGAAAAACCTAGTAATGTGATACATACTTCTGTATTAAGCTTTTTCAGTCATGCAATTTATCATGTCATGTAATATCTTGAATATCATGTCATGTAATTCAGTCATGTAATATCTTGAATATTTGTCAAATTCATTAGAATTGTATGGATTTTTAGGGTGTACAGACTTAGAGAAGATTTCTTTAGCCTCTTTGCAAAGCTGCACTGGTCTCTGACTGGCATTATTTATCAAAGTCCTTCAATTGTTCCTGTCTACCATGGAATAATGGAATCTTGTGGCTTGGAAGGGACCTCCAGCCAACATCATGCTCAAAGCAGGTCTGATTAGATCAGGTTGCTTTGAGACAAGTCCACTTAAGACTTTAATAACTACAGTGGTGGAAATCCCACCCTTTAATATCAATGTTCAGTAGCATTTCAGCAGGTCATTTTGCACACAAGTAAGAAGAACATTTCCCCTTCCTGAAAATGTTCCAGGCCAGACTGGATGAGGCTTTGAACAACCTGGTTTAGTGTAAGGTGTCCCTGCCTATGGCAGGGGAGTTGAAATTAGATGATCTTCAAGGTCCCTTCCAACCCAAACCATTCTATGGTTGATTCTAAGATTTCCTCTTTTTATTTGCTTTTTAAAACTGAAGAAACTCAATTCTCTCATCCCTCCATGGAAGCCATGAAAATTATCTTTTCTTTGGCTTATTTTTAGTCTTGGAAGGTGATCCTTCCTTTATAATGGGTGAGTTGCTCACTTCAGTATTTGCTCACCATCTCTTCACCCCTCTCCAGGTTCATTTCTGCATATAAAATGAACAGAGTCTGACTCTGTGTCCATGACAATAATTCATAATTCAGCCACTTTAAATATGTAAGATCAGAATCAGAACCATATATCTCTCTGTGTATGTACTTACTGACTATTAAGTTGCTTTGGTCTTCATTTGGGGAAGAAAAAGGAGGATTTTTTTCGCCTCGGTATGCTTAAAGTCAGCTATTGAGGTTTTGGTTTTTTTTTTTTCCAGAGAATGTGAACAAATGTGTGTGTATTGAGTGCCCATGGCAGTTGTTGAGTGTTTCTTGAAGCTGAGTTTGATGATATAATGAGGAAATCACCTGCCCGCCTTTTTTAGAGGAATTTATAATTTTCTGAGGATACACTTTGATTCCTTCCCAAGACTCACTTCCTATATGCAGTTTAAAAGGAAAAGCCTGTTTACTAGTTTCCTATTGATTTACATTTTGGGCATTAATTCTTGTCGCTGGGGGAAGCCAGAACATTTTGTCATTTGGTAATACCAAAATCTCTTGTATATGAAGAATAAAATAGAGTAGATGTCAATTCACTTCTTTAGATTCTCTGCAGACAAACTCATTCTCTGCATGGCAAAGGATAGGTGGGTTTTGTCTGTAAAGGGATATTCATTTTCATTTTTTCTGCTTTAATCCTGAGGATATAGGTTCAGGTCCCAGAGCTATTGAAAATATTAACTTGATGCTTCCATCAGCCTTCAAAAGCTCTGTGATCGAAGGCTCTCAGCAGCTGTTATCTACTATAATAAATGCCAATGATAGAAAACACTAGACTGGCTGAGGATTTTTTTTTTTAAAAGCAAATAAAAGTATTTTCTTTCTAAATTAAGTTAGGAAAAAAATCTGTTGATGATTTCTTTGTTGATAGAAAGTACCAACAAGATTGTTCTTTTCCACAAATACTGCTTAGGATTTGGGGGTCACAGTTCATAGCAAAATATGCTGCCTCTGTTTGCCCAGCTGCCACACCTCCTCTGCCTTGTCTCCTTCTCTAAGTGAAAAAAGAGGCTGAAAGAAAGGTAAAGGGAATAACAGGTTTAGCGCTGCTCTTGTAGACCATAATCAATGTAAATGGTGTTAACAGGATTAAGACTTTTTGCTCCCATGTGCATATCCCACCCTAGAGGAATGGTATCCTAGTATTTAAGAACAGGCAAGATGGCATACTCTCCTGGTGTAGTTTTGGCTATGTAGTGACGTGTTTTGGTGATCCAAAATACAGGAACAAGTCTTGCAAGCTTTTTTATTACGATGGTTTTTTGGGGTTTTTTTTTGGGGAGGGGTGTGGGGGGTGGGGTTTGTGTTTGGTTCGTGTTGGGTTTTCTTTACTGTTAAATCAAGGTTGAAACAACTGGGAACTGCTCCTCCAGCATAGCCTTGGCAGTCTAGGCAGAATGGGCCCTCAGACAGAAGCAAGCCAAAATGTCAAAACCGAAGGAAACTCTTAGGGAGAAAAAGGATACGGGAAGGATGTTTCTCTAATCTTTCATTCCAGCTTCAATTTTATGGATGTTGCACACAAATTAAAGTAAGATTTTGTTACAGAACTGTGTGTTACAAAACCTTATGGCGCAAAACTTAAAGAAAAAAAATCCATATTCATGTCAGATACATTTTAATTTCAAAATGGTCCACAGAGTTTATGCCCAGCATATAGTTTGTATTGCAGCAGTCTTTTCTGTCTTACATGTTTCCATTTGGTTTTGGCAAAACAAAAGGAAACAGTTAAAAAGACATTTCTCTTTGTGGGGACAAAAAAATCTCTTATGAAGTCCTGTGATGTTACCGAACTTTGGATCATGATCATATTTTCTAGTGGTTGTAGTATTTTGATTAGAAATCTACATTTAATCACTCTCCACTGTAAAAGAGGGTGTGCAGTTATGAACACAGTGATACATGACAGTGTTCAGTGATTTCTTTCACTTTAAGAAAGTATTCAATTTTCTAATGAATGTTAGAATGAGAACAGAACAGATTAAAATCAGTTTCTATGTTTTTACATTTTTTTTAATATGCAGCATGAAGGGTTTATCCAGTTCAGAGGTTTCAGGGCCATGGATGTGGTTTAGCATTAACAAGGTGGCATTTACATATCTTGGGACAGGCCTTGCTACTCCTCTTGGCAATGATGAAAAGGACACACGTTTCCTACTGTCCCTTCTTCACTTCCCATACCACTAATTGCCACTTTGTATTATTTATAGAGGCTGAGTTGGTTTTCAGTTCTGTTTTTTCCTGCTTTCCTCTTTAGCTGCTATCCAACATGACTGCACCCAAGCTTTTTTTTTTGAGGTTTTTCTGGTGGAAGCAGAATTCAAGATTTTTGTGTACTTTGCCATCTTATGACAACTGGCAGCAACTGAAATGAGGCAGGTCAAGCAACTACCACAAAAAGAAATCAGTAATTTACAAGTTCAGACAAAGGTTGATGAAACAAACCTTCTCTGTAGTTGTTCTGTCTTGTACAGGCTGGTAATATTTTCACATTTGAGAATATTTAATTTACCTAATTGAGAGAATGCTACACTACAGTTGAGAAGAAGAGGTGAAATCAAAAGCAGAATACTCTCATTTTAAGCAGAGCAGTGCTAATGCTTATGTTAGTGAGTGAGAAAAACATAGGGGTGGATGAGAAACAATAATTCATTACTGTCTCTCCTGCAGTCAATTAAATATGTCTCATATGTAGCTGATTTTTCCATACTAATAATAATAATAAGATTCATTGGAAACAGCCTGAGCATAGGACCATTTCTCCCAGCATGTCAAACCTTTAGAGGAAGGGAAAAAGCAAAACCCAAATGCCAGCCCTGCCAGGTTGAGATGGATTATACAGTCAATATCCATAGCTTGCAATAGGTGCAAAGTTACTATAACTACTCTGATGTTGACTCCTGCTCGTAGCTGGACCTGCTGAATCGTAACCAGTTCACCACATCTGAGAAGTTTTCACACATGACAAACACATGGGTCAGAAAGCTGATGATCTGATGCCTGCACACCCAAGTCTAGCATATAGATGGCATGGGAAATCATAGACTGCCTCCTGTAACAAAGGACCCTCCCCATACCCAGTTTGTCTGCTTTTAAAATAGTATAATTATAGAAGGATTTCAGAAAACCAATCTCCATAATGTCCTCTCTTTCTATAAAATCTATTGATATTTATTTCCAAGTTCCTTAATGAGCTACATACTATTTTGCCAGGCTAAAATACGCATCACCCTTACAATTTTTCACGCTTGCTGTCTCCTCCAATTTGATTCACATTTTCTCCCTTCTATATCTAGTTCCCTGTCCAACTTATAATGTTAAATAAAATAGAAGAAATGTCTGGGCCCCTGAACACATTGCTGAAAGATTCGTTTTTCTGCACACAAGTGTTCAGAGTATTTCTCACAGAAGAAGAATAGCATAAATTATGGAGATTCCAGTCACAGAACAGTGAATGGTATTGTCAGTTTGCTTAGGAAAAACTAATGAGGTTGTAAAGAAATACTGTCTGCCTTATAAGAGTAAAATTTGACAGCTGGAAAAACAAGGGCAATAGGCTGGTTTCCACTTTCCATTGATTTTAGCCCCCAACATTCAGAAGACTTCCTTTTCTGCAAAACCACATTCACACTGCCTACACACGAACACACAATACTCTTTTGCTTCAAGCCAGAGGCAGATTAAACTTCATTAGGAGAGCAAGGCTTGAGGAAAGTTCAAACTGTAACAGATAGTAATTTGACAAATAAAGAATTAGGGTTTGTTTTACTAAGCCAAAAATAAAGGCCAGAGCTAGGTTCCCATGGCTCTTTTGTGCCTTTAACCACTGGGTAGGAGTACCATCCCTTTTCATAGTCTGGTTTACATATTGTATGAGCCTAGTAGACACATACCATGGCTTTCTTAATGCATTTAAGCACTCAGTGAAAGCACACATATCTCTCATTAAATTTAAAAAAAAAAAAAAAAAAAGCCTATAAAGTATTTCCCTTAGAGCAAGAAATAAGAACAGGAACTTGAATATGTGTCCAAAGTATTCTTAGGTATGTGCAAGACATATGTAAGGCTCAGCTTAAAATCAACAAGAATGAATGCATTTTATGTCTGAATAGACTTCATTAGCTTTCTGTAGAAACATTCTCACCCAAGCATCCTCATATTTGCACATTCCCAGGCCTTGTTGTTCTAGGATAAAGGATGGATTATTGCAGGTGAGTGGCAGATACCTGTGGTAACTGATGGGCTGTGGTTTGAGAATTTAAGTTCTCACTCAGTAGCAAACTGTATAATGGCTAATGGCACAATCCCATACAAAGGTCTCTGACATCATTAGCTGAAAACTTTTTTTTAGTTTGTACTGGATGATCTTCAGCAGACAATCTACCTGCTAAATGTCGTACACTGGAATGCACAATGGACTAGATAGTGACTGCATGCAAACAATATTACAAAGTGAGGACTAATACAGAATGATGTGCTGAAATGTCTTGGCAAGAAAATTATGAGACTGTCTCCTGGACTGGAATGCAAAGCCACTATGTCTTTGTGTCTGTGCTTGTTCTTGAGAGTTAGGCGCCTCAAACTGGGAGCTGAAGCAACCCTGTCAAATAAATTCTCCAAAAACCATCAGACTTCTTTAAAAATTACCTGGAAGTATCTAGGGGAGAATCTTTGAGGACAGGAATAGGACACAAATCTTGGTATTTAGTTGCCTTATTCAGGTCTGCAGGGAGGTACAATTATTAGCCTGGAATCTGCAGAAAGATTTGCCTGAAGAGAAAGATTTGCATAGCTTACATTCAAAGAACTGTGCAGACACTACTTTCTTTTCTACATTGTGTATGATAAAGAAAGAGAAAAAGTTTTAATTTCCATACTAATTTGGAAGCCAAGAGTTGGAAGTTCCAATTCCAGTCCATTTTTCTTAAGTAATGATGTAGGTAGGAGACATAACTTAATTGAGGTTCACTTTCCACTCCTCTCTTTAGCCCCTGCCACAATACACAAAAAATAATGAAGAATGAGCTGAATTTGACTGAGAAGCTTAAGGGGTTTAGATTAGATCTGAGTCGTAAGTGCAGTGTCTTGTTTTCATAATTGCAACTTTATTTTATAGTAACCAGTAGCTCTGTAAAACAGAGAAATTGTCCTTTAGGGACAGCCTCTGGATGGTGGAAGACTGGAGCTGTGGCCAACCACTGTTCTGTTCTTCACATCCACCAAATGATTCATGCAGCCTGCTGAAAAGGCATTAGCCACCTGCCCCCAAAATTTTCTCTTTGGTTTTCTTCTGCACAGATTAGGTCTCATCAGTTTTTCTCCATCTCCAAAGCCGAATGAAAAACATATAATTTTCAAAACCTGGTAACACTTTGTCCTGGCTTTGGACTGGCTCACAGATGACAAAACTGAGTTAATTTTGTGCATGTTTCCAGAAGGTACTCCTCTGCTTGGAGGTTTTAAGTTCTTGCTGCGTTGAGTGAACAAAATTATCAGTTTTACTGCTACTGATCCCCAAAAGCTGCATGCAGACATATAGAGATGCCTGTGTCCCGGAATGGATTTAAGCCCTGGTGAACAACTCCTTTAAAACTTTATAAGGTTAATTAAATTGTCATTTGGTACTTTTTAAGAACAATTTACTTTATGACTTGAAGGAAACTACTGCACTAAAAGCAACTATAAAATGATGAAAACTGTGAAGTAAGTTTTTAAAATTAGTTTTACAGACGTTGAAGGAAAAAAAGCAATAAAATGAGTTCAGGGTGAAAGTAGTACATTTCTTCAAAATAAGGCCTACATTGTAATCAATATATGTATCAGAACAATCCTGATGATACAAATTTAAAACCCATGAAACGCAGGGCTATATGTACTTAGAACCCAGTGCTGAAGTGTGTAATGAATAGAAATTGCCTTATGTTGCAATTAGAATTTGTGCTGACAGTGAAAAATAGAGTTTGAAACCACACATTTGGACTGACTCCCTTTTCTCTCTTCGTCATTCAAGTAGATTTCTCAGCTGTGTATGTGGGGGCAGCTGCATTTACCTCTAATGAAATTACGCCAGCAGAGAATTTGGCTCTGTTTCATTAACTTGTTTCTTGGAGCTTTTATGTTTCATTCCCTCAAGCAACAGGATAGATATTTATTCAAGACATTTGTGAATTCAGACTACTTTATATTTTCTGCCTCAGATAAGGAAGGTATCTAAATCTCTCTCTTTTCCTAATGTACACATGTACACACACTATTCTGTCCCTTTATCTGCATGTGTAAACATACATGCACAAAAGGTCACTGTGAGACCTCTGTCTTAAGAAATAGACCAAATCAATATTTAAATCCAGTCCTAATGAAAATATGTGTTATAAATGTAGGGGCTGTGAAAAACAGAAATATTAGAAATCTTAACTCCTCTAATCCACCTCATTTTAGTGAAAAAGTGTTTGCTCCAGCACATTTTTGTAGTGCTTTCTCTTATTCAGTAATGAATGCCTTAAGCACAGAAACTTTTTTCTGAGCTGTTATTTCAGGAAGAAGAATTATTTTCTAACTGTTAGCCTTTGTTTTCTGTTTTGTAACTCTTTGTAACAGTGAATTATACTTTGTGCATCATACTAATCCTATCCAGTTTGAGCAGAATACTCACATAGAAAATGTTGCTATGTTGCTTTACAATATTTTTTTTACCTTGGTGGCCATGCTTGGTTTATTTGTTTGTTTGTTCCTGATTTCTTGATGTTCCTTCATAATTCAGTATCTTTAGTCTCTTGAATACTTACAGTGTTCCAAACTAATACTGAAAAACTTGGAAACAAAGTTCATTATTCCATGGATAAACTCAGGGTGGCAAAAGGCTGTTCTGTGATGGGATTCTTCCAGGTAGGGCTAAAAGTGATGGTAAATAAAATGCAGAGGATTTAATTTTTTTTTCTTGCAGGTGCATACACTTCCATTCTTCTAATGGTAATTTAATGAATGCAAATCCAGACTGACTCCCCTGGAGTTGGTGAATATGCATCACCTTCCTAATTGTGTGTTAAGGGATTGGATTAGATTTGAAATGGTAAAAGTAGAGTGAGCCAAGTCCATAGGCTCACTCACATATCAGCAGTGACAGAGAACTGGTGAAGTAATGGAGCCGAGACTTTGGACAACTCTATTTACATGCTTATGTGGATGCTGTTTCCTGAAGCTTGTCATTTTGCTGTTGACTCACCAGCTGCACAAATGCACAGGGCTGCACTCTCAACTTTTTAATGTATTCAGGCACAAGTCTATTCTTGTCTTCTAAAGGCCACGTGCACAGCAGAACAGCAGCATGAATTAGAGAGTATGCTTTTCCAGAGGTTTTCAGACTAATTCATCCTAGATCTTTTCAGTCATCTTGACTGGAGATGGAAATCCCAAGTTTTACTTATGAGAGGAAATGATACCTGAAGGTCACTCAGATAATTTCCTTATTGGTACCTGAGACAGGATTGCCTGTCAGGTGTTGGGGGAGGCCCATGTGGAGTTGGGTTGCTGGTAAGAGCAGGTATCGATGCTTCCTTAGGCTCCTTATCTTAGGAATTTATCTCCCCACTTCATCCTGCAGCACTTAGGTGTCAGAGCAGTCTGCTGCTTACAGAGAGATCCAGACACATGTTGCAATACTGGAATAGAGGCTTCATGATGTAGGAACCAGACCAGTTAGTGTTTCTAACCATGTGACTGATACTGTCAGTATTGTTACCAGTGTTGGAATATTCCATTGTAAGCAGATTTCACCAGATTTGTTCATAACAGGGTCTGGCTGCCAATGCTAAACCCTTTATTTGTACATTCTTCATGTGAATAGGTGCATCTCTTCTGCTGCAGGCTTCATTTGAAAGCAGGATTTTGACTTGCATATAAACTTGTGCTCTGAACAGCCTCATACTTAACCAAGAAGGACATTTAGGTCTGAAGTTTTGTGTGAGCCTCAGCATTGTTTACTCAGACAATTGTCACCAGTGCCAGCAGCCCTTATTACACAACTTTGCAGCCTGCTGCCTCCTCGGCCCTCTCTCAGCATCAAGACATACTCTGCAGAAAGCAGCCTTAGTATGCCCTGAAAGGAGATGAAAATGTAGTTCAGCAGTGGAGTCTGTACTGCTGTTGTGCAATATGCATGTAAAATCATCTCCTTATGCCTGTTGTTTACTGTGTAACAGAAACTGAGGAATTTTCAGTTTAAGAAGAAAAAGTTTAGCTGATCCAGTTTCTTGGGATGGAGCACAAAAGCGGTGTAGAGAAACAAGTGCTTAGGGGGAGTGAGTGGGCTTTTGTTAAAGAATGATGGAAAGCAAGTAAGACTCACCATGATGCTCTGGAAAAGCTTGTAATTTGTAAGATACTATTTTTATAGTAATTGTGTACTTACAAAATAGGGCCCAGGTAAATATAACAAACAAAATAAGTTAGACATGGGTTGGGTGATTTGTTGTTTTGGTTTTTTTTTCAGGTGCATAAGATACCTGAAGGCAGTTTTAACTTGCATAGGCTTCAAAGGATTGTAATATATGATATATGCAAAATAAGAAGAATTTCTGGTTTGTTCTTTTGCTTTCTTTATGGATAAATGTCTGTATGCCAGGCAGCAGACAGATTTAAATTGCAGAAATGTCTAGGTATGCAAGAGGGAATGATGTTTAATTAATTTGATGCTACTGTTCCTTAAGTAGAGTAAATGAATGTGATTAATGTAGACAGTACCTTTTGAGCTCATTAGCTTTATCACTTCCTTGAAGGTATGAAAAAATGTGAAGGCAGCATCAGAAAAAAACCACAAAACCCAAAATTCTTGTATTTTCACTGGAATCATTAGAATTTCTCCTCGGATTTTAAAGCAGTTTTTCATTGCCTACTGTGAGGATGTTTTGCATAAAAGCCAAAAAACCTGGATGAGAATGTTGTGCAATATTAAACATTTCAGGAGGCTCTGTGTAAGAGAGCCACTGAGTAAACTACAGAAATGGCATCAAAATCTGTAAGTCTGGTAGGAAAATAAGACTATTCTATCACTCTTCCATGTGTATTAAGCGTGAGAACTGAAAATAAGAGAAAGCAGTCCTTCTAATCTTCAGTTAATTTTATGCCATTTTCTCTCCTGCTCATCTCTGTTATTACTTTACACAACTAAATGCAGAGTCTTGTGTAGTAATGCTATAGCAGCTCTAATGATCATTCTTGCTGAGTCTGGTTTGATCCTGTGCTTTTCCCACTTTAAGACTCACCCACATCTGAACAGGGAATTGGGTTTTCCTGGGGTGGTGAGTGTGTGGGTAAGTCTGGCCAGCCCTGTCCCATCTCCACGTCTCCATGAGAGGAGCACAGCTTCCCACGGGCTGCCACAGCCACGCAGGGTTCCCAGCTCTGCTCTGCAGGGCTGCTGTCTGTGCCAGGGTTGAGTTCTCTTGACTTTTTGCCCAGATGACAGAGCTGCCCTGCGAGCCTGTCCAGGGTCACGGCCGTCCCCCATGCACTCGGCAGGGAGCAGAGCAGCCTTCCCGGGAAGAGATGCCACTGCCAGCAGGCAGCTGTGTCTCGGCAGTGTATTTTTGGAAGTCTCTGAACTTTACAGTTAAAGATGTGCCAGAAGCATTTAGGAAAAGTTCAGGAGACATGGAGCACTCGATTGCTTGCTTACTGACCCTCTGGCCTGACAGTGTTAATAAAACTTAGTTTAACAGTCCCCAACACAATTTAAGAGGATAAAGCTTGCAGCTGCAGGTTGGTTTGTTTCAGTTTCATCATGGAAACTCTCAGCATTTTTTAAAAATTATTAAAATATATTTTCAGGTTTCTAATAAAGAAAAGCTTTTAAGAATATAATTTTTCCAGGAATTGGTCCTGGAATAATGTGGGCTGAGTGAGGTTTTAACACCACCAATGCTGGTGCTGCACTCTGATCACCAGCAGAGTGAGATGGAGGTTGGAGAAGAAGAGTGGGGAGTGATGGCAGGAGGAAAGCAGAAGTGGACTCTGCTTCAGAATGAGCAGACCCATCAAGAAAGTACTGAGTTGAATTAAAGTGGGAAAGAACTATTTTATTTTATTTTTTTCCCCTAGAAAAGAAGTAATGAAAGGCTTTGGTTAGTCTGTCATGGAGTCTAATTTAGTTAACCTTAGTAGGCCACTTACCAGCTTCCATGGAAGGAAGAACTGTTAAATCATGTTAAAGATGAATAAAAATTTCTTGTTACATCAAGTGTTCCACCTTTTCTTTCTGTAATGCTTTCTGTATTGCTCCTAAGTATTTCCCACAAGGGACTCATTGGCTTGTCAGGAGATTTAGCATTCATGTAACAGTCCAGAAACATAATTGTCTCACTATTTGGTATTACAGCAGTATTTTGAAGAGCTTTGTGGGAAGGGCAGAGTTTTGAGGAATAACACAGTGCCTGCTGTCTTCTCATGACAGGGTTTTGCCTCCCTCTGTGACCACCCACCCTCCTCCTATGCACGTTTAGCACCTGTGAAGGGCTGAGTGTGTGCTGCTCTTCCACTGTGCCTCTTCCTGCTCTGCACTTCTTTTCTGAGTGCCTCAGCTGGAATATATTTTAAATATTTAACTTTGCCATTTATAAGTCCAGACCAAAAAGTTTCAATAAATACGAATTTTTATACTGCTAAACATAGAAATTTAGTACACTAAACACTGATCTAATTCATGTGTGGAGGTATTTTGTGTGGAGAAAAGGTGGAATCTCATTTGAAAAATAATTTCCATTATATTCCACCCTTGTAGCTATTTTGGGGTAGACACAGAACAGACTTTTGGTGTGAGCTAAACCAGCTCTCTTTGTGTTCTAACATAAAGCCCATTAAGCATTTCACGGGAAGACTCTTCCAGATTGCAAGGCTGTCCAGCTGTCTGGCCAGGCTCTGTACAACAGGTGCTTAGTTATGATCTCAGTTACATATATACCAATAGTCTCTGGTGCTGCCTCTCAGTACTTTGTTTTACCTCAAAATCTAATAGTTTCTACTTGATATCATTATTGATTGTAAGTCCAATGATCATGAATTCCTGTCCATAATAAACACAGTGGAAGACCCAGTTCTGAAGCTCATTTGGTTTAAAAAAAAAAAAAAAAAGGCAGTTACTGAGAATGAATTATTATTCTTATTTTAAGAATTAAAATCAATAATTAAAAAAATCACAAAGACTAACACATACTTTTTCCATGTTCTTCCTTCTAGCCATCAACATGTTTTACCCAGCAGGTCTAACAAACAGCCATATGCTCCCTAGTCTCAAGGGAACTAGTTCCAGCTTGAAAATCAATATGTCACTACCAGGCTGTGGCAATAGATGCTTACAGCAGCAGGTTTATATAAGCTAATGGTATTCTGTGCAACAGCAGCTCATTTAGATGAAAGGGTTGCCTAGACTCATTCAAATGTTTGGGGCAGCAAAAGATGAATGGTTGTAAAAGCTGATCAAAATGGTAATTTGTTCACTGATGAGAAGCCTGTCTAAAGTTGCTGCTCTGGAGGTCCTACCAAGGAATACAGTGTACACTAGTCCATGAGGTTATTTCTGCGAGATGCTTTCATATTTGTAAAGACTGTCACTACCCTATCAGCTGGCATGAAACAATATGGTTTAAATTGCTTTGGGGTTTTTGCACGCATGAAACATCAACCATTCTGGATTTGGATAATCTGGAAGAAATCTGCAAAAAACCAAAATTGTAAATATGTTTGTGAAATTCAGATTTTTACGAAACTGCCTAGAAATCATCAAGGCCTGGATTTAATGCACTTTGAAAAGAGAAAGGCCTAAAGTTAAGGAGTTTTATAAAAGAATCCTGCCTTCATTTTTTTGGTGGTTTCTTGGGGAGAACAATAGTAACAGGTCACATGGATCAAAGTTTGTTGAAGCAACTATTTTTTTTATGTTGTGTGCCATTGCAAAGCCATTCTCAGTGCTGTTGGTGACATCCTGCTTGCTTCCACAGAAGAGGTATTAACACCACTGCTGCTAATACATCCTGCCCATTCAGAGGACTAAAAATACTCTTCCATGCAGTGTATCACTGCCTCTTTCAGAGCAATTGCAAGCAGTCTTCAATGCCAAATACAGAAGAAGCTGCAGACATGTACATTGTTAAAGATGTGTCCAAGTTGCCTTTCTTTTCATATGCTGTAAGGTAATGCTCAGACTCATTTCTTTCTCTTTCTTGGGATGACCACAGCGTGGTTTTTCACTTAAAATATGTGTTTGAATTATCAAAGACAGGAGCAGGGTTTTGGCTAGAAAATACAAGTTCATCAGGTCAGCCAAGACTGCTATCCTCTCTTTATTAATGATGACCAACAAGATATCCAGACTTCCAGATTTTATTGGGTAGTACATAGCCCACTTTATGGAAACTACTTCTCATTCCCATCAATACCTTTTCAAGATAAGTTGCTTCTCTAGATCTGCTTCCGTCTTAAACTGGAAGTCTTGAGGCAATCCTTTCCACTCCTTTTCTGTTATTTAGGATAGAATGACTTGTCTGAATAATTCACATAAACACATTAGATTTTGCTTGAATTCAGCTCTAGAACTGAGTGAAATTTTGTGCAGGGGAAAGGAAAGTAGTTCCTAATTGTTTCTGTTTAATTCTTACATGCATGGTTTGTGGGGGCTTATTTTAAAAGTGTTGAAACACATAAGCCAGTGTATATCTTAATCTCTTGTTCAGACATGATGTTCTTAACTTAAATAACTAGTTAAAAAGAGCTATTTAACAACTCTTTGTAATTTGTGGGAGCAAGAGCTTTCCCTGTTGAGCTTTTAAAATCTAACTAAGCTGTATTTTGGTGATGTAGGGTAAATCTCTCTGTTTATTTATTTCAAACTCTTCCACTCATAAATATATGTTTTACATATATTTATGAGTGAAGTTTCATCAAAAGGACATGTGGCCTCTTGTTTGCAGATTTACAGGGTGCATCAAAGGAGATTATAAATACACTGAAAATTTCCTCTAGCAAGGAACAAAACCACCAGGTTATTTGTGCACTGTGCATGTTCATAGCCAACTTCAAAGGTTTTAGTTACCTTACCTCTGAGCCGCGGAATCTCTCTTGCAATGCATGAGGAGGTCAAGAACTCCTACAGACATACAGACATCAGCCTGGCAGACTAATCCTGATGTGGCAATTCAATGTACACATTAGTGTGTTTCTTTTTGTCTGAACAATGGTCTGAAGCCCTGTAAAATACTGAGAAAACTTCACTTCTGGCATCTTTTAAAAATCAGATCCACTGTCCCTTAAATTCAGTTGAAAGATTCCCATGACCTAAACAGAGCTGTGTAGGCTCTTTCCTCAGAGGGAGCCTGTCTGCATTCTCCGATAGGATCCCAGGTTGGATAAGAAGTGAAAAACTGACAAACTGTATTATCAAATATCAGAAAGGATAAGGGCTTGTGAAATGTGAAGCCTTTCCATATATTAGGTCAGCTATTCACAGAGCTCCCTCTTCACATCAGCCTGGAAATAGAACTGATGAGTGAGCATGGGTGAGAATCAGACTCATTACAATAGTCTTCAAAAAACCCAACCGTGTGAAGAGAGCATTAGTGAAGGATCAGGTCAATCACTAAAAGACTAGAAAATAGCCAGCCTTAATTTAACTCAGCTGCTTTGTGATCGTGTATTGTGAAATTACCATTCCAGTTTTTTTGCAGGCTACCTGCATCTTTGGAATTAATAAAGGCCTGAGATAGGATTCCTGTGTGGGGATCCCTGCCATCATTTGCAGAAGGTACAAAGTGGAAGAAAAACATTTCAACTCAATGTTTTTGAGGAAACTGAGTCTTCTCCTTGCCTGTTCTACAGTTTTCATTGACAATTCTAGACCAGTCAATTAAGTAGTGTTTTCAGATGGTCACAAAAGGCCTTCAGCAGGGCTGAGATTTCTGTTTGATTGTGAAGTGCCAAACACTTAAGCTTTCTATTTTCCATCTATAAGTTACTAGACATGTTACAGTAGTAATTAAGATTTCTAAAGACACTCAGATGCTAATTTGAGCAGCATTGAAAAATGTTTAATTCCCAGGGGAATTAAGAATATTGTTTTCAGGAGAGGTCAGATGATTCCTAGAACGGAGGAATGAAGATGAAAAAAAAAAAAAAAATTGCTTCAAGGTTATTCAATGCATTGAAGGAGTTAATTGGAGTACTAAGGAAAAATGTGCTGATATAATTAAAGAAACATGTTACAATTCATAGTATTATAATTCACAATAACATAGGAGTCAAATTAGATTTTATTCAGGCAGTTTTCATCTCCTGAGTGCTTGAATTTGCAGCTTTAGTTTTCTTTCAAAATAAGCTGAATGAATTAATAAAAAGCTTAACAACAGTGTTTTGAAAGCATTCTGAGTGCTTCCTTCCTCTTCTGCTGGAATTCTACCATCATACTCATGCTCATAAAAGTCATAAACCATATATGATTTTTGAGGTCATTCAGTTCTCTCCCACTTAAGTGGCAGTGGCACTGAGATGACCCTTGTTGATGAAACCCAGAGGAGAAATCACTTTTAACCATAGTGCAGCCTCCCTTGTGGTGTTACACATTGTATTTGATGGGTGTTCCCTCCACATACTGCCTGACCTCGTGTTGGAAGGTAAGGTAAAAGGTGTAAGAAAATTTACTGTAAGCCTGATTCTGAATTGTGCAAGTACTGCAAAGATTTTTTTTTTATCCTGCAGGTCTTGAAATGAGTAAGAAATTTAAGTGAAAAGTACAATATATCTGTATATTCTGTAGCTGACTGAAATGGGAGTAAATATAAAAATATAACAATATATAAAAACCTATTGTGGTTGCAAGTTTAACAGTTCAGTGTGACAGAAGAGAGAAACACTGTTCTTAAAAGGATATTTATGCCAGCTGGATAATTTTAAATGTGAGGCTGATTATCCTAGACAAATTTAAGGGAAGTGTAAGTTCCTCAGTTCCAAGGCTATGGTTGTACTAACAAATGTAACTTTCTAGGAGCTTTCCTGGATACTAATGCCATGGACCATGAAACAGCCCAAGTCTCCACTAAAAATTACCTTTTGTAATTCTTTTGTCTCCAAAAACAGGGAGTCTGCATCCAAAGCATTTGCTGGTAATCATACATCCTGGAAATTTCCATCCTTAACCGGACCTCAGTATTTGGTTGGGAAAGTGCTACCAAGTAAAGCCAGGTTCCAGTTATAGCTGTTCAACACTACAGATTTGTGTCTTCAGTGTTATATAATAGGGACTTTCTCTTACTAGCTAAGTGCAGCATTAGTGAGTCTTTTCAAGAGCTCTTCAAGAATGATAATATCCAAGCGG
Organism: Corvus hawaiiensis; assembly: GCF_020740725.1. Classification (NCBI taxonomy): domain Eukaryota; kingdom Metazoa; phylum Chordata; class Aves; order Passeriformes; family Corvidae; genus Corvus; species Corvus hawaiiensis. Next base: position 69,546,779 of record NC_063216.1, on the reverse strand, counting down.
GTCAGAGCATGGTGGATCAGCAAAGATGAGGCTGCTCTTTGCAGAGAGGTAAAGAGATGGTTTGAAAAAGTACAGACATGTCAAAACCGTGGGAACCAAAGAGCTTCCAAATTGACTAAAATGCTGTGGAGGTCAGTTTAAATGCTTTGGAAGGATAAAGATGTGGATTGAATCAAGGAAAGTAGATTTATAAGGACTAAAGTAGATTTTAGTCTGATCCAAATTCCTTCCTTGATAGTGATTGCTTTCATGGATGTGAGGAAGAGCACCCATTACAACTTGACTTGACATTGTCCCATTTCAAATTCATTAAAGTAAACTATGGAATTAAGGTGTAGATTAATTTAATGTATGCTTAGTAGGTGGAAAATAATTTAAGAATTCTGTTTTGCTGTCAAACTGGAAAGCCTTCTCTAGTGTGATTACAGAGTGACTGTCTGGAATCTATTTCTATTACACATTTTTCAACAGTAGTTTGGGTGATGGAATAGAATTTCCACATTTGAACATGAGAGTAAGCTGGAGGAATTTCAATATTTTTGGAAGATAAGGTCAGAGCTCAAAATAATTTCACTTAATTGAAAAATGGTCTGAAATCAATAAATTTAAATTCAACAAGGAGAACTGCAAAGTCTGTGTATGCAGTTAAGGAGAGGACATTAAATGGTCAAATAAAAAAAAGGAAGAAAATTGTGCAGCAACATCACAGAACTGGAGTTAGAACTGGATTTACCCTACCTTGCAGACTAAGAAATGAACAGCATAAGTGTGTCAAATAAATTTATGGAAATGTCCATGTCAGGAACAGGAGGCAGTTACTCTACTTCACACTGATGAGTGCAGTTGTGGTCACTGCATTTAGCAAGAGGTAGACAAAGCAAAGTCTGGAGGACAGCAGCAGGGCTGATAAAAGGTATAAAAGATACGACCTGCAAGGAAAGCCTGAAATAACTGGGTTTGTTTAGTCTGGAAAGAAGAAGACTCATGGTGTGGGAGAAGGGAACTTGATAACAGTCTTCAAAACTGTTACATCCACGGGGGTTATCAGTTGCTCCCCAGATCCATGCAGGACAAGACAGGCAGCTACTGACTAAGTTTGTAGTAGGGATTCAAAAGAAAAACTTCACTGGGCAGACTTAAACAAAGGTTGTATTGGAACAATGAGAGTGATATTCTGCAGAGAATTACACACTTATCAGAACCTATCTAAATATATTAATCCTTTTTCAGCTTAGCAGGATGGTATAATAACGTTGTGATCCTTACCAACTCTGCTTCTCCATTTTGATTTGGTCCATTACATTAGCTTCCTTGTCTGTGGTAAAATAAATAAAACATGCATTTCTTGCCTTCACTGAAACACAAATTAGTCAAGTAATTGGCAGTAATCCACAACTTTTAACACATTTTAATGAAAACTTACTTCTCCAGTAGTTTCTTAGAAGAGGAAAAGATGTTGGTGTTTGGTGGTAATGAATTATATTTTCCATATATCAGCATTTAATAACTTAATATTTAATATTATTGATATATTTCACAGATTTCTGTATATTTCATATATTCTATATATTTCTGTAATAAAGTTACCTCCTTTTCATGGTCTTTCCAGCACAGTATGCTAGGATTTATAGACTGCTTATTAAAAACTGAAATGTGTAGAAGGCAGCATCCACACAAACTTCCAAATGAACCCTTTCCCCCAAAATGGTAGTAGTGGTCATAATTTTGGGGTCTAGTATGGATTTCATTTTTCAAAATGAAAATGAGCAAATCTAAATGTACTGTCTGGGATCCATAAAATAATACAATATTTTGTCACCGGCTTCAGTGGAAATAAGACAGATTTTTAATAGGCTAAAGGTGGCTTCAAAATCCACTTTTCAGTTGCTTTTGCAAAATTGCATGTTTCCTGATACTGCTCTGGGATGACTGCCATCTCTGAGTGATGCCATCATTTGGGTTGTGGTGTGTAGTGTTACAAGCCTGGCATTTCCCACATTTTTCATTCATGTTTCCTCTTTCATAATTTTCTCACCCTTTTTTTCTTTTTTTTCCATGTCATACTTTTCTGAGTTGATTTTCCTGTACCGAAGATGTCTATTAACATTTCTGCAATCCTTCTAGGGATGCCCCATGTTCTTACCCTAACTCTGACTGAGTGAGAAGTTTAAATGGAATGGCATGGTATGCTCAAAGAAAATACAAGCCAGGCTATTGGAATGAGCCATATATAAAGGAAAGGAAAGGAAAGGAAAGGAAAGGAAAGGAAAGGAAAGGAAAGGAAAGGAAAGGAAAGGAAAGGAAAGGAAAGGAAAGGAAAGGAAAGGAAAGGAAAGGAAAGGAAAGGAAAGGAAAGGAAAGGAAAGGAAAGGAAAGGAAAGGAAAGGAAAGGAAAGGAAAGGAAAGGAAAGGAAAAATGTAAATCGAAATATGTGACTCCATTGTTACTGCCAATAGGTTTTGACATAGCAATTCTCTTGGTTTTGTGATTTTGACCTTGCTTTTGTGCATTAGAGTGTGCTTTGTGATCTCGAGCGTGCGCTCACCTTTAGTTGCTGCTGGCTGCTTCTGGAGTGCCTTTGGTCATCAATATTAAATGAACTTTAGTTTTGAATTCCCGAAGATGCATTTGTAAAATTGTGCCAGTCCAACTTTAACACTGGAAGTGAGATATAGTGACCTGTGAGCTCTCTGGGCACATTCAGCAAAGGCAGCAGACACGAGCACCCTGAGGGAAAAAGAAGGAAGCAGAGGCTGGTGAGGGTGGAGCCACAGAGCTTTGAGGGTGAATAAAAATGAAGTGACAAAGGGTAGAAGAGAAACAGAGTGCAACATATGAAGGAAGAAACAGAAATTTTGCACCCTGGCTTCATCAGAAGCTCATGAATTCATGTGGATTCTGCAATTCTTCCTAAAATGAGTGACATTATCAGATTTTGGATCCTAGCTGTATGTATTAGTATTCTGCAAATGAGTAAATGAGCAGCCTCATTTTTCTACATAGTGAATATGCTATTCTGAAAAGTGTACCATAAATTAAGTGGATTGATCACATTCTTCATCTGGGAAGTGCAAAGAAAAATAGCTTAATTTTGTGTTATTCATCCCTTTCACCCTTAAATGGGGTTGTTGCAATTGCTATTTAGCTAGAACTGCAACCAGAAGATTCTTCTGTTGCTTGTATACCTTATATATGGAAAATAAATTTTTTGCTTTCATGTACTAGGTCTTCAAACAAACAAATCATGAGCAATGAAATCCAGGAAAATAATTTTTAGTCTAAAGTCTGTAGTGGCATTTTGGTAGTATTTCAAAGGATATAACTTTTACAAAAAACAGTCATCAATAGTTATAAATAGTTATATTATACAGCAGGTTGTGGAATTATACTGCACATTTGCATCAAACATATGGATGTACAACCAAAAATTAATTATTTGGTTCAGTGAAGTTGTCTTGAAAGGCCATAGAAGTGTGGCTGGTATTTACCAACTGGTTGCACATGACTTCTTTACACATGCCAATAGTGCCTAAGTGACCTTCCCTGCCAAGAGCTGAGCTAGCGTAGCCTAGATCAGCCAAGATTTGAAGAGAAATACTACAATACTACAGGAGGCATTAAGCCAACCTAACTCACATATACAGAGTATATTTGTGTGAAAGTGTTACTGCACCCATATGTTAAACTAAAAAATTACAACTTTTTAGGGCAAGATTGGTTTGAATTAGTGATACACACAGGATGCAGAGGAGTAACTAAACAACTGATGAAGCTGATTTTGAAAGAATGAGCCAAGGTGAGCCACCATTCCTTGTTGAACAGCAGTAGAAAGGAAGGACAGGAAGGATTTGAGAGCTTCTGGCTAAGGTCAGAACTTGATCTTTTGTAGTTAGGGTTTGCTTTTTGAGGTTCACCATGAATGTTTTGCTTGGACTGAGCCATCCATGCTGCCACACCTGAGGTAGGCACAGCAGAATTGGAAGCTGGATGTGTTTATCATGTTGGATTGATGTGATTCATTATGCTGATAAAGAAAAAGAAAGGCCACAGGGAACAAATAATAATTATTTGGCTTTAGCTCGTAGAAGTGTAAATGCTGCTTGTGGCTAAAACATTAGTGAGTTAAAAACAGTGCTGGATCTGCACAAAGGGGAGGAATCCCCAGTGTAAGCTCTAAATGCATTTTTTTGATCGATCATATATTTGTGAAGGTCAACCTTACCTCGCACGTATGACAAACCCACTTGCCTGTTAGCATTTCTTATCAACTATTCCCACAAGGAAAGATGAATATTTGATATGTTGAATGTATACAGTATCTGTTTTCTGGTGAGATTCCAGCTGTAAAATCAGTCAATATTTCCATGATTAAATACTAGGAACGGAGGGGGAATGCATTTCTTTGACTGTTTGAAACAAAAGCCATAGTTCTGATGAGTGTTACATACAGTTTGGTTCCAGGATGCATCCCTGGAACTGAGACTTGAATGCACCTCTAAAGAGTACTGATATGTAGGGAAGCTCTGAAGTAGCCTTGCAATTATGAATGTAGGTGCCAGACTGCAGTTACCCATAAGGAGGAAAGGCTTCTATATTGAGAATGTTCAGCTCTTTGAAGCAGCATCATTTTTTTTGACGTCTCAGTCCTCTGCTGTGCTCCAGAAAAACTCAAGGTTTTCCCATCAATAGCTAAAGATTTCTAGATTATGTCAGAAATTATTTTTGCACTGAAAAAGGCAGCAGATTACAGGCCTTGTACTTCCAGGTGGGTTGATGCTTTTAAAAACAGCATAAACATCATAATATAGTGATATGCTGCATACTATACTCTTAGGGATAGGATAAGTGATGATTTCTGTCTGCTTGACTTTTAAGTGTAGAGATATGCACAAAAGTCTATCAACATGATATTTAAGATATTGACATAATTTTTTGGGAAAGCAAAGTTACTTGGCATTAAGGCAGAATGCATAAGGAGATGGTACAGTGGGAATGTATGGACATTGAACTGAACTTCTGGTTGTGCAAGTACTTGAAAATGATTTACTGGAAGGCAGCAGTGGCCTTAAGGATTCATAATTGGTTTTGTTACAGTGGGGTTAAATCAACTATGCCTTCAACATTTGTGTGCCTAAGTGTTCTGTTCTATAGCTGTAAGGTGAAATCTTTCTGAAATGTACCTGTGACTGCAGCTGTGCTTTCTGGTCTGCCACACTGGCTCCTCTGCTGTCTAAATGCCTTGATACAGCTTTGTAACTGTTCATTTTTCATACCGTTTAAAAGAAAAATTGTTCCTTTAAATAACAGTGCCTCATTTGTCTTGCAATTGAAATTGTAGGTAACAATGAGGTTACCACCTGCTGAGACAATAAAATCTTTGATGACACAGTGTCTCAGTAGACTGGGGAGGTGGGGAGAAATGTTTGCTGCACTTCAGAGACTACGGTTTTGTTCACAGCCTGCTGGTTTGGATTAGAGTCAGAGATGAGTTTCCAAGTCAGCATGTACAGCACGCTGCCAGAAAGTTGTTCTTGGAGCTGCTGCTTCTTTGTAAAATGCAGAGGGAACCAAAAAGGAAAAAAAAAAAAAAAAAGAAAAAAGAAAAAGGAAAGGAGGAATGGCTACTGGCAGCTTTTCACTCCTACATTTAAGGATGTTGTGGAGAAACAACCGATACTGTCTGGACATTGATGCACTGAGGGCTGGGTGGGCAGTGTGTTTTCTCACTTCTGATTGATTTTGTTGTTAGTACAGCAGTGCTAGAAAAGAAAGGAGAGTTTTCATTGAGACTAGCAGCACAGCAGCATGTGTTTAATATGTGAATGAAGCAGTAGTTCTAGCTTTTATATAAAACATAGTGGAAAGTTTATTATATATTTTATTGTTTTATATTTACCCTCAAAAGGAAAACACTGGTTTAAAAATTATAAAATGTATTTTCCCACAAGTAGATGAACTTTTTTCCATTTTCTATAAAGAAGGGTTTTAGTCAGCCTACACACTAAAAGTATGTAAAGAATTTCAACACAGTGGTTGTTTGTAAGATATTTAGACCTGTTCTACTGACTCAAAAACTTGAAAGGTAGCAACAGTAATAATATTTAGCATTTTAATAATGTTTTTCAAGAAGGAAGCATCAAAAGCTTTGCAAGGCACATGATCCAGTAGGTAAACTGAAGGATAGAGAATTTGTCTCGATTCTCAAGAGAACCTACATAACTGCTTTAGACACAGGCATGAGCAGGATATAGCACCCTCACTGCTTTTCTGAAAGTGTTACATACCCTGATCAAGGTTTTAGTATTTAAGCAAGCAAAATTACATTTTTGCCAGTTTTGCCTGGATCTGTTTCGGCAGAAGGCTGACCAAGCAGCTGTGGTGCCTCCTGCAGAGGGAGGTTCACCTTCCTTCTGCCTAACAAGCTTTGAGCAAGTACCTTGTCTCCTGTCTGTGATTTCCCATCAGTGGGCCAGCACTGATGCCATGTCGCAGATACATTATGAGAATAAAGACACCTACAAATTTGACTTGTATTATGGTAACATAGGCATGTAAGACAGAACAAGAACATCATTTATTATTGTGTATGCCTGGACTTAGAGTCATTTCAACAGGGATTCAGTAATACAAAGTCTGGGTCAGTGCAGTCCACAGAGAGTTCATAATCAACACTTAATTTCCATTATTTACTTTCATCTTAAGGCTTATATAGTTACGCTTTATATAAACATCTAAAGGGAATTCCAGTTCTAAATTTCACTCTGCTGATCACTTATCAAGTGAGTTCTTGTATACTCATGCACAACTTGTTTAGAGCAACACAGCATGTATAGGAAGAGAGGGAACAGTTTACAGTTTATTTACTTACGGTTTCATATAGTCCTACCATAATTCTTAGATGAAGAATTCTCAAATACTACCAATTGTAAAGCAACCATTTTGATACTGTCCCTGTATTCTTTGTCATTTAAAAACTCTTCCCCAAGAAATGAAAAAGCATGAAAATATTATATTACTGATCCAGCTTTTTTACTATTGTACTATTCTTTAAGAGTTCTGCATCCTCAGTTTGCAACCTTAAATGGAATTACTGCATTTGCTAATTGTAAACTAAGAACATGATTAAAACAAAATTCCTTTTCTGCATTTGGCATTACTTCTTATCCTTTTTATTTTGTAAATTTTGTTAGAGACTACAGGACCATACATATTTGTGAAACACAGTATACTGTATGCCTATATTTTTAAATGACATTATCTTTTTTCTGAAAGTACGAGAAAGTGGGGCACTCAGAAGCAATTATGGTCTGACAGGACAAATCTTACTGAAAGTATGGGGTGTTGCTAAACCTTTTAGATGGAAAATTCCTCTCATACTTTTCACATTACAGCAGTGAAATCTGTGTAATTATTCCAATCAGCAGATATGCAATGTGAATCACAAAGAAAACAAGATCAGAGTAATATAAAGCTATAAATATATTGAAAGGGGAACTTTACCATCCTTTTGCTTACAGCAAACATATTTTTTTCTTGGAAGCAGCAGAAAGAAAAGCAGTGGGGCTTGTTGATGTCAGGAAGTGTGCTCTTTGAAGTCCTTGAAGGTGCAAAGCAATGAAGAAAATTAATTCCAATCCAATAGTAGGAAAGGGAAAGGTGATGTTCCAGAAAACAAAACCTTTTCCTTGCTCACCTGGGTGATGAAGCTACCTATAAAAATGTTCTCTCATGCATTTTAGGTGTGATCTGTTCTCTTATAGAATTCAGTTTGCTCCATGGGCCAGTGCTTGAGGTGCCTGCTGGCAGCTAACTGGACAGAGGAACCCACTGGTTTCCTTGCTCAGAGGTCTGTGATAAGGCTCTGCATCACAGGGAGCCTTGGAGGAGGATAAACTTAGTGCACAGCCATGGTTTGTTTATAAAAACAAGTTGTCCTGGCAGAGACCGTTAGCAGCCTTAGAACAGAGGCTGTCAGATCTTTTGCTATCTTGTTATCTTTTATCCTCTGTCTGGGGATTGCAGTGCCTTCTGCTGTGTCCTGGTGTGCACAACACTTACTTTAGGCATTGTCATAGCTAGAGAAAGGCTTTTGTTATTGTAACCTTGGATTTCTTGACTTGGTTAACTAACCTGGAAATGAAGCTTTTCATGCCATCTGCATCATGTCAGCAAAGTAATCTTCAGCTTAGACAGCAGCTGGGCATGGTTTTTCCTGACAGATGGTATGCTGTCATCTCTTTAGCAGCTGTTTGGACATGGATGTGTGTCAACGCCACCATGATATAATCATTGTATCCTGTGAAGGAAGCCCAATGTGACCCTTAAGGCACTTGGCATCATGCTGTTGGTGGCATATTTTGCAAGAATATTTTGAAGAAAGGGTACAGAAACAAGAAATCCGAGCACGTGGCACATATGTCCTTCCTTTGCACAGTTTTATGGGAAGCGACAAATGTGTTCCAGCACTTTAACAGTAAGTCTTTTGCTGGTTGCAAACCTAAATTTTGGATTTAGAAAGCTAGATAGAGTTACTATGAAACGGTGCCAGTTTTGCAGTAATGTTACATTGTCTGGCTTTATTCCACCGATACTGAAGACAGTCTTTTACATTTAACATTTAATTGAAGTTCTAGATGGTGTCAACCAGCAAATTTTAAAATCAGTGAGAGAATATTTATGCAACTTTTCGAAAGCTGTTTTAAGAACATACTTAAGTCTTTTCTCTCTCTTGCTGAATGTCGTCATGGCAATTTTGAGTCAAGGCGGGGATACCAGAGTTAACAGAATCAATACTCAGAAGAAAAATAGCAATAGAATAAATTTTCATGTTGGAATTCAAATACTTAACCTGGTGAGTATAAGGAGATCCTTTACATCTCTAGACTCCTGTATAGTAAATTACAAGCCTTAGCCATGTGTTTTACATCCAAAAGCTCAATTCTCTTTACTGTTTAATGTGCTCTTAAAGATCAAATGTCCTTTTATTTTTCCTTTTTTGTTTCCATGTATGCATCTTCCACTTAATCACATTATGTGCTTTTGCTGCATCCATGGTTGAAGTCCCGAGTGTAGCACTAACAGATGTGACACTGTTCCTCCTATGGCTTGGTTTCTCCTATGGCTTGGTGGCTGTCCCTACAGAAAGCTGGGTTGTCAGCCTCAGTGAGTCGTGTGCACCTGTGTTTATATATACACACATACAGAGAGCTGCATCCAAGCCACTTTGGCCACTATCTCAGAGTTCAAAGAATCTGCAGCATGAGTGTTAATTTTGTCCAGATGTAAGTTCTTTAGGTCAAACTGAGTCGTACGTAGGACCTCACCACAGGAATCTAATTTCTGGTGCTTCCTTCTTTGACCTTTTCTGTGCAGTTAATTAGCAACTATTGTGACTATCAGTGAAGACTAGCAGGTGACAATTAGGTTTTCTATTTCTATGCACTAATTATATTTGATTTTACTGTCAGGCAATACAGTCAGTTACATGCACATGACAGAAAAAAAACTCACATGGCCATTAAAACATTCAATGTTCCTCAGTGTTGATGAAGAATTAAAGAAGCTCAACACACAAATGTAGCACATATTTACAATGTAGTCAAGTGCACAACAATAGACTTCTTAGCTTCTTTGTGGAGTTTTCTCTTTGTTTGTCTTTTTTGCTGACACTGAAAAACAACAAAAATATTCCCAAATTATTGTGGGTTCTTTGTGCTCAGTAGCTGGGGAAGTTTAACTTGCTATTTTTGATCTAATTCTTTACAAAGTAGGAGTGAATAATAACAAATATGTCACTTCTCTGTCATCATTGTTTCCAAAAGATGGTTCAAGAAGGTTTTCAAGGACATGATGTTTTTCAGGACTGATGAGTATGCTTTGTTTTACTGAACTATGATTTTAAAAGACCAAAAAAAACCTTTTCCAAACATCCAGTTTTCTGACTTTGTGAGGATTCAACTTTTATTTTGAGCATAGCTTGACATATCACTGTACATAGGTTTTGCAGCTGCTCTGGTTTGCCCAGGGATCCTGCCAGCTGTTGAGGCTGTGAAGTTATTGGGAGCTGGACTGGTACCCAGGCACACCCAGCTGCAGTTTGGCTGATGGTTCAGTGACTGACCATCAGTACAGCCAGATTATAGCTGGATTCTTTGTGTTGTTGGAGGGGCTGTCCCTTAGGTGAAATGTGAATCAGAAATCAGATTACTAAAGTTTGAAGACTCAGACCTAAAGTGTGAGCCCATATATAGCTGTGTAAACTCTAAGGCTCTGACTCTTGCGTTTGACCTACCATCTTTGATTTCACTATCACTTATTGTTATCCTCAAGCTTGAGTGTTGTTTGCCAAGTGGCGTGAAACAGCTGTTCCCTTTAACCTGGAGCTGGTTGTTGACAGATGTGTTCTCTAAACTGTGTTCACTCTTCTCTGGGCTGTGTTTTAAGGGATAATTAAAGTGGTTTGAGAACCTTGGGGCAGTGTTACTGAACATTTAGTGTTTTACTACCTGCTGTTGGGTAGGATTTTTTAAATTATTTTGTATGCATGACCTAAATTTGTAGATCTAATACTCAAAATGGCGTGTTAGAAGGTTGAGAACACAAACCTGTTTATTTGGAGACTATGGTCCAATTTCTGACCTTCCACCAGATTTCCTCATGGAACTATACTAAAAATAAATTAATAGTATCCATATAAATAGTTCACATCCTATCCTCCTCCTAAGTGAAATCAAAAGACAGGATACAATACATACTTTCATGCCAAAGCAGCTGATCTAGTTACAGAAATATCCTTCTGTCTGGTCAAGTACATCACTCCTACTCAAGATGAAAACCTCCCAAAAGTAAGCAATTCCATTGCCTTTTCCCTGGATGTATGTAGCAGGCAGGAGTAGAGCTCTTCCTGGAAAATGGATGGGAGTCTCTGTGCTTCCCTTGAGGGAGAAGGAAATAATTTTTCGAGAAAAAAAGTTTATTTACCAAATGCAATAATACATGCATTTGTTACTTTATATACTATATTCTATCACTTTTTTTTTTTTGCACTGTGAACACTTGCTTTATTATTCTAAACATATAAACTAATTGCTATGTGTAAGTTTTCCAATTTGAATGCTTGCATTGTCTCATAGCTAGATTTGCTGTTAGGCAATTATTGGTATCCAGTCAGACTGGATGAATAGAATTGTTGTACTTAGAAAGCTGAATGGTTTATATGGCTTTAAGAAATTAATTAAAACTACTGCTAGTTAGCCCGCAGGTATAGCTTATACAACTTATTCCTAGTTGTAACAGATACAAGTATATTATGAGTCCATAAACACCTGTGTATTTCTAACTGGGATTTATTATTTCCCTGTGCAGTGTTAGGCAATAAATGAAGCTTCTGTGAAACATTTTTGCTGGGAAACTTCATCTGAAACCTATTATCATGTGACTTTTTTTTGCATTTCAGTCAGTTACAGTGATGAGAAGAGCCTCAGTAAAGTCAAGATTTAGTTTGCTGATGATAAACACAAGAAGTTTGAAGGCCAACTCATGCTGACTGTACTCAGCCCTTTCAGAATAATTTCTTCTTGCCTGGACTTAGTTTAAATAAGTGTGCATCAGTTCACTGTCTCCGTGACCTATTGAAAACAAAGTCTTCTACCGAATTTCATTTTTTTCTATGAAGTTTGTCTATTGCCACTAATACTATACCTGATAAGGCAGATGTTTTATACAGATGATTCATTCGTATGGTCACCCTCACATCAGTTCCCTCCACGTCACAGTTTTCTGGAACGATGTCTGCCAGGACCCACTGACTGGCCTGCTGCACTTGGAAAATGGGCTTTTGGGGCAGAGAGATCAGGGTATTTCAGGCTAGGAAGAGCTCAGGAGTGCATTCTGGAAAGCACACTCCATTGCAGAAGTCCTTGGCTGCAGCCCCGGCCGGCATGTCCTGCCTGCCCTCTGCGAGTGCCCTGACGTAGGGGATGCACCCGTTCACACTACCCCGTGTGTGGAGCCTGGAGTGTCCAGGAACAGAACTTGGGAGGTCTGTAACAGGCTTGGACCAAGTCCTGTGTAAGACTCAGTGTTGATAATTGACTATCTCTGTGTCTGACATCATGCTTCAGTTCATGTCAAAGAAGGAATCTGAAGAAGTCGCTCAGTAAATTACAGGACTTCAGGAAGTATCAAACCACTTCCAAACAAACTGGAGGTGCTGCCACATTGCCCATGAGACTTCAGCTCTTCTTCTAGTAGAATAATGGGAATCAACATCCAGTGAGGTTTCAAGGAAGAAATTCAAGTTTCTTGGAATCTTAGTAACTGGCCGTATTTTAGAGGAATAGAGAAAGTTTTATTGTTTTATTTCATATGGAGTCATCTTCTGTTCTCATTATAAGACAGAAACAGTTTGCTATTTTTCATGATTGCTTTATGATCTTTGCAGTACCACTGACTTTGTTTTCTTAAATCTTCAACTCCTGAGCTCTTTTAGCAGAAATTTCTTGAACCAGGTTTAGTCACACTCCTGCTGTGTAGACCAATGTTTGGCAAAAAAATTATTGTATTTGTCTCACTATTCAGATTGCTCCAAGCACTTTTCTGCCAACTGTATTTGTTTGTTTGTTAAAAAAATGATGTCTCTGAACTTTTGACTTGTGTAATATTCCTCAAGGCAGTGATATTTATAAGAGTAATGAAAATTTGCACCTTCCTTTGATGACACAAAAGAGGATGGTAGGGTTAAGTGGAGACCAGCAGATCCTGCTGCTTCCTTATGAACATGCAGCAGCAAACATACATTCCTTTTCACACTCTGAATTTGCTTTGAAGCACATCTCTGCTATTGGATGTGTCAGTGGCTGTTTCAAAAATTTCTACTTTTTGGGCCAAAGCCCTTATATTTAGGACATTGGCTCACCAAGATACTTGTACATGGCCAAAATATATATTTTTTTAGGGAACTTTAGAACTTTTTCTCTCTGGCTGTGCATCTGGGTTTTCTTTTTCTTCCTATTCTCCCTGTTGTTTTTGTTTTCAGGGTGGTGATGAGTTTATTAATTGTAATAGCATTCTAATGCAGTGATATAAATCCCTTGCTAGTAGGAAACAGAAATAATAGTTTCATATGCACTCAGTGCAAAGCACATGAAGCACAGAGTAACAAATGTCAAATAAGACAGGTTGTAAGAGCTGCCAGTGCACTTGGATGTCAGTGAAAAGGTGTGGAAGTAACAAGCCTTTGCTGTTTCCTATGCCCTACTTGGAGGCTGTTGTGTGCTGAAAATTCCATTGCTAGATTGCATGCTTATTTCTCTCTAGAATATCTCTGTTTGGGCATTTTCTTTTCCTTTAAGTTTACAAGAGAAAAGATACTTCTTTTTGCCTACATCAAACTTTCCACTGATCCTCAAAAATTATCATTAGTAGCAGTTAACTAAGTGAAATATATACCATTAAAACCCAAGGGAGGCGTGTTTAGGAGGTAGGAGAGGCAGATGGGCTGAATGATCGCTTAACTCAATCTTCTGTGATGTGGGATGCTAGGAATGAAGTTTATTAGCGTGGGCTTTATAATAAAAACTTCCTTCTGACAAGTTTTCCAGGGATGCACAACCAACTCATCCTCCCAGACCAGCAAAATGTGAACCTCATTGGACTCAATCTCATCAACTGTCTTGGTCACTGCACAGCACAATTTGAACTCATAAAGAAAAAACAAATTCAGATTGTGTTTGCAGCCACTGTTATTTTTAGTTAAGCCACAAACCATTAATGGCTGTTTAAAGTAGGGGGTTCTGCATTTTTCTCCTCAAGCATGTGCTGCTTGCCTCCTACCCATGCAAGTACACAGCCAGCACACTTGGCTCCTCCAAGGCCATTGGAAAGGCTTCAGAGGAGCCAAGTTGCACTGGGGTTCTAAGAAGGGATCCTGTCCCTGCCTCATACAACCTCCTTAGGGTGACTGTTCCCACATGATTTGCTTCTCTGCATAATGAAAGTGCAAGATGATGCCTTTGGTCTTATAGGATGTGAAAGTGGGCCTTGGCAGTAGGTGCCCTTCCCAGTTATGGTCTTGGATGGCTTTTGGCAAGTCACTTTCACTCTTTATGTTTCTGACTTCTCTTTGAGTTGTTTACAAAGGTGCAACTGTTTCTGGCAAATGTTTGTGTTCTGCCCCATGCTTCTGCTCCACAGAGCTGCAATTTTACTTTGAATCTGAAGTAAATTGATGCTGACAAATAAATTATCAGATAGATACATTAGCATCTTTGGTTTATGAGAAGTACCTTCCCACAGTCCTTCTTTGTATCCCTGACCTAGAGGGGCTCTTGAGTTTGACTGCTATTAAACATGTCCAAGGAAGTTTGCATTGAGGTATGAGGAAGAAAGTGGTGTGCAAACCAGTTTTCAGCTGTATTGACAACCTTACTTCTAGAATGGTATTTTCTTCTCACTCTCTTTCTGGTTTGGTGTTTCTTTGGATTTTTTTTTTTCCGTAAATCTTATTTCTTTTTTATTTCCTCTGCTGGGATAGCAGTGCATAATTGTGGCAGCCCAGGGTTTATGTACAACCTCCAGATAAAATTTAGCTTCCTGTTTTTCATTAAGACACTGCTGTGTATTTTAAAACATTGAAATAACTCTTGCCATTTGTAATAAATAACCCAATATTTTAATTTCCTTGCTTGCTGTCTCTTGTCCGTCATAAGTGATTGTCTTTCTTCACTTTCCTTTTTACCTGAGATTAGAAACTGGTCCAACAGAGCATTTAAAGATGCTTAGTTTGCATTCCTGAGAAGTCCTAGTGGAAATTCTTGTATGTCTTCAGTTAAACTCTTAAGTGCTTAATATTTTCCTAGAGTAGACCATATTGCAACTGTAGCAGATTAAAACCTGCCCCTATTTTGTTCTTGTACACTTTTTGAATTTTTTAGAGGTTTCTGCTTTATTTCAATCTTTTGGCCTCACCCTACTGAAAATATGGTGACCAGTCTTTCAGTGGAATCGTGTGAATTTCATTGCTTGCAAAAGATGTGAGTGCAGAGGTAAAGATCTACAGAGGAGGGATCATCTCTTAAAGTGATTGATCATTTTGTAAGGGCATAAAAGGAAGTTAGAAGTTTTATTAATTGAAGTTACAGTTTGTTACCTTTATATTGCCAATGATTCCTGTAAGAGACATGGATGACCCGGCAGCATTTTTAAATACTTGCAAGAAAACATACATAACCACTGACCTATGGGCCTGATGTTTTGAAAAATGTCCACAATGTTTTATTAAAGGAGTTACAGTTTCCACCTGTACTGAGATTTCATGGGGAATTGTCCCCATTAGGTATGACCTCATGCAGATCAAGCAAACTGACAACTATTTGTAAATTTGAGTTATCTCTGTGTTCTGTTTCACCTCAATAAATCAAGGCAGGTACCTTCAGATGGAGCTTTGGAGAATCTAAGCCACTGCCCTTCTCTCTTTAACCCTCTGATTTTTCTCTCTCAGTGAGAATATACAGAGCTTCTACAAGCTGGGCTCCTAAATTCAATACCTCAGGTACCTGCAGCAGACTGAATGACTCTGCCTAGCCTGCCCAATCAGCTAATGTACAAACTCACATCTCTTTGGGATTTGGCTTAATTAATGCAAAACAGAGACTAGTGGAAGCCATGTCCCTACTCTCAGATAACCTGGAATTCTTAACATGGAACTCCTGAACTGCTCTTAATTGCTT
The DNA here is from genome assembly GCF_020740725.1 of Corvus hawaiiensis. Classification (NCBI taxonomy): domain Eukaryota; kingdom Metazoa; phylum Chordata; class Aves; order Passeriformes; family Corvidae; genus Corvus; species Corvus hawaiiensis. Next base: position 69,531,050 of record NC_063216.1, on the reverse strand, counting down.
ATGTTCGCTGAGTCAGAAAGGCTTATGGGGCCATCTGGTTTTGGATGAATGCTGTTGGTTTTTCTCCTCCTAGAATGTTTGCAGGTCTGTTCTAATTAGTGGCAATCCTGACTTTGGGCCTGTGGTTTGTGCTGCCGTACAAAATATTTTTGACTTTCTATTGACCTGGCTCACATAATATTCAAAGCCAGTGTTACATATCACTTTCCTGTGTTTTTCTTGCCTGTTGATTTGCTCCAGAAGATGATGCTTAGATTACTTGTAATCCTAACGGCCACAGAGGATTTGGCATTGGTTTGGGTTGTTACTGTGGTTGGGTGACTCAATAGCAATGATAACATATTTACCCTGGACCTTCCATCAGAGTGAAGTAGACAGGAGGCAACCCGACAGAAAGTTTCCAATAAGAACATTGCTCAGTCAGTTCAAAATGCAAATTGGGCACATAAAATCTTTCTGCCAAAAGCACTGTTTAAGAACTAATTTTAAAAAAGCAGGCGTTTTTATGTAGCCCCTTCCAAAGTATTTAAGCCTCTGTAAAACTTTTTTTTTTTTTTTACTGCATTGATATTGCAGTAAACTGAAGTTATGTAATATGCCACCCCTGCCCTTCTGCACAGGCATTCAGAAGCTGCTGTCTGCAGCCCCACCTTGAGAAGTTTATAATCCAAATAAACAAGACAGACCAAAGCCATAAGGAGAAATAGAAAAATGAAATGATGCACCTATGGCTCTGTATCTGGCCAGTAGTAGTGTTCAAGTTAATCTAAGAGGTGCTTGTCACAAGAAATATGTTGTTTCAGTAAGAAAAACCTGGTTGATGCCAGCTACAAGCTGAGTCAATTGACTTTCAGAAACCACTCACTGTAATTTTAGAGGCAAGACATAGGGAAAATGTGTTGATTTAATGAATTCACAAACTGAGACAAAAGAAGTTAGAGCATCATCTGCCGTGTCATGAAATGGAATCAGAAATAACATGGCCCTTATCACAGTGGGACATTCTGACATACACACCCACAATAATTAAGTGCTCTTTACCTTGACTTATAGCAAAAGAGATGAGATTCTGGGAATATTTTAATATTTTATCTTTTCCAGACTGGTAATCCTCATATATAATCATCAACAGTTATTTTATGCCTTTTATATTCTTATTTTTTCTTCAGTACAGTGGCAAGCTTGTTTAACTACTTGCTCATTTCTGATTATAATTTTTTCCCAAGGCTATTGACATAATTTTCTTTCTTCAATTAATTCTAGCTAAGTACTAATATTTCCTGAGTAACAGTATCATTGCAGCAGAGAAAACAGTTCCAACAAATTGCACTCTATACTCACTTGTTAGGCAGACATCCACACACTAACATTAATAATTAATGTAATTTATAGGTCTTATTTTAATTACAGTAATACAGTAGCTATAAATAACCTTGAAAGATATTTAAAATGCCCTATGTGAACAGCTGAAGGGATTTTTGATGTCAGCTACTTGAAGCAGAATTTTTGCAGTGTATGAATAGTTTGGGGGCCGAGGCACAGAACAAAACCTGTCATTTAGCAGCAACATTTTATAATTTTGAAAAAGAAATGTTATCACTTGTACCTGGGCTGTCTACCATCTCACTTGGTATTCACAAGTTCATACTAGCTGAAAGGATAGTCCTTTACCTTATTAGAGAGCTGGAGAAAGGGAAGCAGAATGGAAGGAGAAAACCAGTATTAATTACATGATCTGGACAGTGATCATTTATCTGTGATCATTTATCTGTGACCAGCATCTAAATATTGGTAGCATGCAGCCTGACAGAACCTCCAAATATATACTTGCTTGGTTATTTTTTGCCATCTACGAAAAGTCACTTTCTGATTGCTTCTGCGAATAGTGTTTTCAGGACAAATAATGCAGGTTTGCTTTGGCTTAGTGTGCAAGGGGCAGGGGGATATTAGACAGTACATAATTTTATCAGGAAATTAATGCAAATGTATTCAAATTGCAGATATTTTATTGCCCTCCCTCCCTTCCTTTCTCTTCTCATATGTCACTTGCTTTCTAAGATGATAAATGCAATAAGTTGTCAAGCTCCTGTCTGTGTGATTTGTGTCCTGTTAGGAGGTTTTTGATACAATTACATTTGATTTCACTACATTTACAGAGAATTAGATCTTCTTTATTTCAGTGGTCCAAAGTCAGTGAAACAAACAAAACCTTTAGTTAACTGTTTTCAGATTTTTTTTTTTTTTTTTACTGTCACTGTTGCACTTGTCCCTTGTGGTACCAGGTGAGGCAAAGTTGTATTTTTATCATACTGAGGAAGTTCAAATTTATCATACTGAGGAAATTCTTGTGTCATCATATAAATATTTGATATCTAGTCTGAGTTAATCATTCAGACCTCTTTTGTAGTCATTAGAGAAAAACAAAACAAAGGAGGAACCTGCAGAAGAAGGTTGAAATCAATAACAAAGGAGAAAATTATGTTGGTTTGGATGAGTTAGGTTCTTGTGTTACTGTTCTTTCTCCCTCATTCACCAGAATGTTTCTCCCCAGCATAGTCATTGATTGTGAAGGTTTCCCTTTTCTCATGCCCTAGGCTGAAATGCACTGCCCTCATCATCTTGTCATGTTTTAAGCCTGAAGAAGTTGATGCATTTTCTGGCAGTGCAGGATTTCTGACCATTTCTTTTGGTATTAGGAACACTGAAGGATGCACTTCTCCGCTTGTACTTTATCACACAAGTTGTAAATCATTAATCATTTGCTCTACATTGTTCTATTTCTAGACAAGCATGCACTGATTTGACATGATAAAGGGGCAGGCCATTGGTAGGCAGTGACAAGTCTGGGACAGCCCACTTTGCCTCCTGTGCCTAGACTCAGGTATTAGAGTTCTGAGCATAGCAGTGTCTATGATCTGCATGATCACTTTCTTGTGGCACATGGGAAGCAGAATAAGGTACTAAAGGGACAGCATAGTTCCTTGGATTCCAGCATGTTTCCTTTGTTATTAAATGTGTTGAGAATTCTTTTGGAGGACCTATTTTGGAACATAAAGTGTCATTGCAGTACAGAATTTAACTGTAGAAGAGATGAAAGTAGTTGTGACATGACCAAAGCTAGAGTAAATGAAGTGCAGTATGGCAAAGTATAACCAGGAATTTAATGCACCAGTTATGCACCTAAACTGGCATCTAGGTGGGAATTAAGAGCCTAAATTCAGAATATTAATTCAGGAAAATCCAGCCAAGCTCAAATTCAGGTATTTTCACAGATGTAAACTGTATTATGTGATATGCCCTGCACAGTTTTCTCAGTTTCTCTTTGCATTGGGTTGGCAAAGGAGGTGGCTGCCTAAAGTGTATTGTTATGCAGAACAAAACCATTTCTCTGCCTAAGTTCTTTGGTGACCCTTATATGCATGGTCAGGCCTAACCAACCTGCACCAAATGGTCTGTAATAGCTGTAAAAAAAAAAAGACAGAAGGATAATTCCTGAAATATTCTTGCAAGTATCTGAATAATTGTGCTCTCCTCAGCGCTGCTTTAGGGTTGCTGTACCAGGAGAGACTGACTGGTATTGCCAAACTGAAGATGACGTTTCCAAAAATGATCATCTGTGCTCTAGGTTTGTTATAATACCAGGACTAGAGCCCAAGCATGTGAACTTCAAGTTCATTTCTCACCCTGAGCTCATATTTTAACAATTTTTGAAATTTTACCTGCAGCCAACTGGTAAATATGACAAATTTGGAGACTTCATTTCTGACAGTTGTTTGGAAAGATGAGAATTGATTCTTAATGCTTTAATGCTATATTTTATGCCAGTGGTTCTCTGTTGGTTTTATTGGTGTTGAGAGTTGAACATTCAGAGGAATGTAGTGAAAAATCAGGTCAACAGACCACTGGTCAGTGACAATAAAATCCAGTGCTGTGTAAAGTGTTTTAATTCTCAGGCTAATGGTAGTCACATAACGAGAGTAGATTTGATAACTTTTGTAGAACAAGTGAAAAAGATTGGTATCACTAGATTGTAATGTCTTCAGTGATAATATTTAGGCTTTATAATAGATTGCCATCAAAAATGCATAAAAATAAATCAAAATTATTTATTCTACACTAAATCTGATGTAAGAGACCCCTTCAACTAGGAACTTTCAGTGCCTGTAAACCACCCAGTAACCCAGAAAGGAATAGCAAACAGAGCCAAGCAGGAGGAGCAACTACAAGAGATCATTTAACAAAGATAAAAGTTATTAGAATAAATGTTAGTTTTTATAGCTGATAAACATTTTGTGAAAATATAAAGATGAAAGTATGCTGTGAAATTCTATGAAGGTGAAGCTATTTAAGACAACTAGTAAAAATATGTCTTACATAACAGTGAAAGCCCTATTTAGTAAACACCAGCTAAAAGACTTAAACCTGTTGAAACTATTTTTCATTCAGTGTGAGTTCAAAAGGTCACTGTTTGGCATTCCTCCTCATGGCCAAATCTACTGAAGTTAACATGCCTTTAGTAAACAAATTCTGATTAAAAGCTATTCAGAACTGTCTCTATTTGCTTTGCCACAATCACATGGCAGATATTTTCTTTCTACAGCAACCAAATCCATGATGTCTATTTAATGGAGCTAAAATGGATTGTGCATTAAGCAGCATTGCTTTATATGAAAGAGAGACACTAAAGCATGTGTACCTGTAAAATAGAGTGATTTAAATGTATTATGCAATAAGCCTAAACAGTTAGCAGGAACATGTATTAGATTACTACCTTGAACATAAAAATGCCTTTAATTTGGTTTTTTTTTAACAAACATACATTAATTGAACTTGATAGTAATTCTGAAAGACAGGTAAGTGTTGTTATAAACATATAGCAGATGGTTAAACTGACATAAATGGACAAATGGAGGGTGAGAGATTTGTTCAAGGTCAGAGAGCAAGTGCCCAGGAGTTCTGACATGTAGTTCCCTGCTCTAACCATGAAACAAATCTCCTTTGTTCTATGTATTTGCACATCACACTTTAAATGAATAGCCATATTATTTTGCTTGTGCTTCCAAAGTGTAAGTACAGGACATACAGAAGAGACACAATCTATGATTTTTGCCTTTAAATTAATGCAATTTTTGTTTAAGGATCAAGGGCACAGAGTTACATACTGAGGGCACTTGCATCTTCCTCTGCTACAATTAGTAGTTTGCTGTAGAGATAAGTGGCTGACTGTGGTTGATTTTTATCCTATTGCCACTTCCTGCCCTACACCTGCAGTGTGCCAATTTTAATCTGTCAGGAATCTAAATCCCTTCAGGTTTGGTTTGCTGATTGAGTCCTACATTCCTTGAACCTCCTATTTCTATAATGAACCTGTAGCAGGCCCACAGAGTATTTTATCGGGTATGTTACTTATCTTGACTCTTCTGCCTTTTTACCTGGAATCAAAGATTTGTCTTCTTTTTTCTCTTTGCTGATGTTCAGCATATCCAAATAGACTAATTGCTCAGGCTCTGTTAGAGCCTCCCCTTATCTAAAAGAGATAGTGTTGTAATCAAGGGGTATTTCATAACTGAACGTTGAATATAAACAAGTACGTTTTATCTAATTTTTTTTCTATCTGTGTAAATGCAAAATAGGGAATTCTTATACTTTTTTTCTTACTTTTGCCCTAGTTCTAAATGGTCATCCTGATGAATAAATATGGCAAGTCTAGTTTAAACATGGAGTGCGTGACTGCAGAAGGTTTATTTATTTTAATGGCTTCCCATTCAGATTAAATCTAAACAGAAAAGTATAAAAGTTATCTCTTAAATCCAAACCAGAGTTTTGGCTGAGCTTATTAAGTTTGAAGTGTCTGGACTTCAAACAAACAAACAAACAAAAAATATCTCTTTTTGAATGTGAAATACATTTGAAATAACTTCCTCCAGCTATTTCATTTTCATTTCAAAGGCTTTTCTGTACATTACCAAGTGCAATCCAAAAAACAACCCGGTCAATTAAATACCAAACTGTTACCTCCACTTTACATATGTAAGTCAGAGAGTTTATGTGACATCTAAAGTCAAACAGCAAAATACAAGCAAAATAAGATTTAGAGTTGAGAGGACTCTAATCCACCAGGCTATGCTCAACCCACTGAACATGTCTTTTATTGTGCACCCAAATACCAGCTGGTGATCACTCGAAGATTGATGGTAGCATGCAGCTCTGGAATGTGCTCCTAAATTCACTCTCTGTGTCAGTCTTCATGGTGTGAAAAGGAGTGAAATATGTTTGTGTTCTGTGTGTTTAAACAGCAAGCGTGCTGCCCACTGAGCACAGCTGCCCTCAGGCTTGGACCACTCCTGCTCCCAGGGAGTCAGGAGTAGGGATGGCCACATCCCATAAATGACACCTAGCACTGGCAGAGCCAAATCCATACAGAAACAAATTAAGCTTAAATAAAAAATTTTTCACTGCACACATGCTTGGAAATATTTTTAAAGTTGATGTTTAAAAAAAACCACCCTAAGTCTTAATTAATTTAATATTGAAAGTACTTATAACAGTCCTCGATGCTAGCAACACAAGCAGAAAAAACTGATGATGAAACGAATAATTTCCAGTTGTGTCCAACCACTGAAGTCCCCTGGGGGATGCGGCCAAACCCCGTATTCAATGAACATAACCCTAATGTTATGTTGTGTCATAACAATAATTAAACAAAAAAAAAAAAAAATAATGTGCAATCTGATTAAACCACATGGCTATTCCTCCAATGGGAGTGAGTGTATTTAATACACCAGAAAAATCTGTTTCAAGGTAAAAATGAACCAACTGCCCAAACATTTAAGGATAGGCTTGACCTTTGCTTTTCTCCCAAACCAAACTTTCCTTGGCTTCAGAAAGCATCCCAAACACCCACATCCAGAAAACAGCTTGCTTCCTGTCAATGGAGAAGGCTGGGTGGCCTTGCAGCTGCAAAATAAGATTTAATCCAAGAACACAAATTAGGCTACAAGGGGTAGTACAATGGGTACTATACTAAAACATACAGAACAAATATCGGAAAAGGAAATAAGAATATTGTGGAAATATTATTCTAAAATTTCTATAAACAGAAATAACAATAAAAGATTTGGATAAATGCAGCAGTGGAATCGAGCGTGGCTGTTTCTTCTGGTGAAATTCGTTATCTCCAGTATAATGACCCTTCTGGCATCATGTTGAACTAGGGGTTCATGGAAGGTTCACTGAGTGGGGGATGCCATTTGTTGACCTCCAGCTGCTTTGTTTTCTCACATAGTCGAGTGAGAATAAGTGTTTCTTTTATCCTTCCCAGATGTAAAGCAGAGCTTGCTAACTATCTTGACTTGTTATACAGAGATGATTATCTGATATATAGATGAGAGTATGTAGACACCAGGTATATGCACTCCATTGAAATAGTGATACTGGGGAAACAAGAAAACACACCAAAAAAAGGAAGCAGTGGTTTATCTATTTGTGTGTGATACCAGCCATGCCACACACTTGTTTGCTTGGTTTTGCTATGGGCAACTTGGCTATTTTTATGAGTATCCCCTGAATTCCAATTTTTTTGTGTATAAAAATACTACCCTTTAGTTCAGCAGTCAACTGAAACAAATTTTTTACTGTAATTCTTTTGAATGAGAAATATTGCCTTCCTAAGTTTCTTCAGCTCGAACTGGGTAAACTTTACATTATTTTAATGAAGAATGAATAAAAGCTAAGCACTGGGATTTAGTTTGATCTCTTTATGCCTGATGTTCACCTGAGAGCTAATCCTAATTTGATTAAATTGATAATAATAATAATAATAATAATAATGAAGCTGTAACCAAACCTGCATATACTAAGTGGCCCTATTTTATACAGAGTAGTGGTGAGAAGGGACTGGCAAAGATAGGAACAATATGTTTTAAGGAGATCTGTGGATAAAGTAGCATGGCTAAAGTTGCAGTACAGTTGGTAACATCAATAAAGGCAAGGATTACTGCAGCAAGGGCAATAATGCCAATTGTAGACATACAGAGATTGGCTGAATCTCTGGGGAGGTTGCTCTTTGAGGGATAGAAAGGAATATAATGAAGAGTTCCTCTGCCTTGCCACAGTGAAGTGGGTTCTTACTTTATTACAGAAACCATAATGAAATTTTTCAGTGGTTAAGCTGCGTTTTCTCAAAGAGTTTTTATTAGCTCTGGTAACAAGTAATTTGGCAGCTTAGTGAAAATATGCTCAGAAAGAAAAGGGCTGCATGTGAGCTGATGTTAAGAGCTTTTTCAGTCTGAAAAGAAGTTAGGAGACTACTATCATACTTTCATTATTTAAGGTGTTGATTATTCTGCAGCATTTGATAGTTCTTCACTAGAATTCAATGTCACAGTTGTTGGTACATCAATGAAGATCTGCTAACACCTCAAAACTACACACTACTACTCCCCAGTAGCTGTCAGTTTTGCAAAAGGCAAATTGTATCTTCACTGTCTACAGGCTACCTCAGTACATCTGCAAAATACACACTTAGACCAAACAGCAAGATAAATTTGAAAAAGAAAGACAATTCTACCAGTAAAACAACCTACCTTTTACCCAGCATTAATGATACTCTCCCTGTTAGTCTCTCTCCCATCCCAATATTCAAAGATATATCAGCTGACATCATCTGACCCATCAGATTGTGGGGAGTAGAGAGTCAGGTGCTTAAACCTAAGCCTTAAAAGGTTTGCTTTTATCACAAAAACAATAGCCTGAATGAGATGCAAAACTAAAGGGAAGTCCACTCAGACCTTGTTCTCCTCCCAGTGGCCAACCCATTAGTGGCAAATGGGATGGAGATGTAAGAACAGCTCCCAAATCTCATGTTGTTGCCCAGTTCTGACTTGGAGACTATAACAAGCTTCAGTCTTACTTCATTTTTCAGGCAGACAATTACAATAATTCACTTTCTTCCATTTCTCATCATCTCTGTAAATTTAGATCAAAGAGTTTTAGTGTCTGCATACAGTCAGGGGTTTAGCTGTCCTGTTAGTCTGATCTCTACTTGGAACATTTCTCTGTGTGCCTGAGCATCACAGGAAGCAGCACAGCCATCCTTCCAGTGGTGTGATTGGTGGTCCACTAGAAAAAAAGAGAAGAGAGAAAACACAAGAGGTTACAATGAAAATATATACTTCTCCCAGAAGAAGTAAAACTATGTGGAATCTGTCTGACTTCTCCCCGGGTGTGGCTTTTTTTTCTTACTCTGTCTCAAAAATAATGTCATACTTGGCAACCGAAAACTTTTCTCTCCTGCATCTGAAAAACAAAAAGGTCCCTAGTGCCAATGGCAAAGCTGCTGTGTGCACCCAGCCTGAGCTTCTGCAGCCTTCAGGCAGTGTGGCAAGGACCCTCTCTCTCCATGGCTTTTGGAAAGCAGCCAAAGGGTAAACTCTGTGTAACTGTGCAGACTTTGAAGTATGAAGCTCTTGGAGAGCAGTTTTCATGCCACAGAGCTGTTGTACACACACGGCTTGGAGAAGACTGGCTCCCATCTGACATGGATAACTCAGCTGCAGTAATCCTAAACCCAGTTGGCCTGTCTTTATGGCTCTCTACACTTGACAAAGTTGTCCCTTTTGTTTTGGGACCAAAAATGAGAACAAGGCCTGGACAGGATAATAACGAGAAGAAAAGAACAAGGTAATATTTGAAAAATAGGATATCTTCTGGAAAGTTCTATAGAATTGCTTTTGTAACATCTTCTGAAATAAAAAATACAAATTGCATTTATATAAAATTATAACTGCACACTAATTATTAAAAATAAAAGAAGCCCGCTTTTCAATGTTATTTACTGAAATACCTGCACAGACTTCAGAGGAGTAATTCAGGTTTACAGTGAGGTAAATTGAAGAATAACCTGAAAATTATGCCTAGAATTGTCTACAGCCTAGTGAGACTGGATGGCTGAAGGGTGTGGGTGGTCTTGCATAATGCTCAATGGAGGAATCTCAGTACTGGGATATTTGGCAAGACTTAAGATAGCTGTGTAACTGCAGTTTGAAAAACGTTGACACATTTTTCCTTTTTGTTTTGGAGTGGGTTTACTGTTGTGGAATGTGGCATGATTTCACATGACAATATCTGTGAAAATGAACAAAAAAAAATCTGTTCTTCATAATGTAAAGCTTCAATAAAGACGCATGGAGCTTTGTGGAGTGTCTTGTGTTGATAAGTGTGCCACAAAGCCATGTTAGTACATTTTGCCACACACGAGTAAGTGGCTTTCTCTTCTCATGTGTTTGCTTTTACTTAGAAAGCACATTCCTTCTGCACAAAACTGGCAGCTTCCCACACCTCAGAGGATCTGCCCCTCCTTTTTTATTGAAAGTACTAAATAGAAGATGAAAAATTCTGTTATAGTTTTCAGTACTTTTAATAAAAGAGCACGCCGTCATGAATTACCCTTTCAGTACAACTTTTAAAAAGCACAACGTTAAAAGCCAGTCAATAATCAATCGTGATTTTTTTAAAGTCTGTGAGTTACCAGGATTTCAGGAGTTTTGTGTGTCTTGCAAATTGTAAAAGAAAAGAAGAAAACATCTACTGACATATGTGAACGCTCTGCTTAAGGTCAACTGTTAACTGGTATGTCTTTTCCGATCAACACATGGTCCCCTTCACAAAGAGCTATTGAGTGTTTTACTGCTCCTAATGTATATGTTGAGCTGGTCAAGGTGACAAATTGTTCTTCAGACATGCTAGAGCCACCTCTGGGCCTGATTCTCCGAAGACTTCACCTTGGTGCTCTGATTTCCCTTTATAAAAGACTGCATTATCTCAGTCCAGTAATGTTTAAATTCCACTCTCAACTCATTTAGCAAATACACCCACAAGTACTCTAGGTGTATATTTAAACCAGATCATATTTAAATATCATTGACATTTACTTGTTACTTACTCTCATTCCAAATGCAGTAATTAAGTTTCCTTCTAGCAGATTATACATTTTACCTCTGGGCGAAAAGAGGGTTCTGTTTCAGCCTGTACTATCTGAACTCCCTTCTTCTCTCTTGTTCAAGTGATCTTGTTAATTAGTTAGCCTGTGATTTTATGAGCACTTGTAAATCTATTTTCTCCCCTCTAACTTGCTCTTTTTTTTTTTTTTTTTTAATAAAAATGCAATTAAACCCCTTTCAGATGGATTCAGAATCAGGCAAGTGTGCACATCTGTGATTTCTAGTTCTTATGAAGCTGTTACCTCCTATATAAAAAGCCAGATTTCATTGTAACAGCATTAAAGGAAAGAGTAAAGACTCCCATGCATGAAGAAGAAACAGAGAGATAAAGAAAAGGTCAAAGGTCTATCTGAGCTTTTTGGGCCCTGTGTGGTTAAGGCACTTAAGGGACTGACCAGTAGCACATCTGGCTACTTATGGCTCTTTGGTCAGATGACTGTGTCCCCATTCATGATGGGATTCGCCTAAGAATGGCTGAGGGATGGGTTTTAGTTTGAACACTGCATGAGCAGGGGAAAAATGCTTTAGCTACTCCCTTATCTCAACCCCTTAAGTAGAAGGAATCAATACATATATCTTCAAAGAAAAGGAATATTGACAGTGCAAATGTGACTCATTCTGAAGTTTCGAAAAGAAATATTCAGGCTTTACTTGTTCTTTTTCCATACACATTGAGGAAGTAGTCAATCGTATCCTCAGACTCGCAGTATTATAGCAGACTATTTCCACAAGCACTATGTAAACTATAAAAATGATGCACTTATTTCTTCTATATCTTTACACTATGTGCTAGTTTGAAAACAAACCAGTGGGAGGCACCAAGTCAGAATAACAATTTAATGGAAATTAAAGAAAAGGGGGAAAAAAAAAAAAAAAAAAAGGTAAAAGAAAACACTGTCAAACTGACAGAGTCAAGGTACAACCTGACACCCTGTTAGGCAGGGTGGTGGTAGCAGTCTGGTAGAATGGTGGCTGCAGTCCTCTGAAGCAGTGATCCTGTAGTAAAACAGTCTGCTCTTCCTCAGGAAGTCCGATGGTGGCTGTGTAGCTCCTGTCCTCTGGAAATCCAGTGGGAAGCCAGTGTCTCTGGTGTTCAGCCTCAGCTTATATCCACGCTGGGATGCTTGGTTCCTCCCTCTGGGTGGAGCATCTCACAATGGGGTAACGAGTCATGAGGCAAAGTGTTGATTAGGCTCATTAACAGAAGATAGTCCGGAGGGAGTTATCTCTGAGTCATGTGGCAGGACAATGATGGGCAATTAACAGAAAGATAGTCTGGGGGGAGGAGGCAAGGAAACACTGCCCCACCTGATTTCAACAGCTGATGGGGATGGTAATAGAATACACTGCAACCCAGGACATTATCCACCCCTTATTCTATTACCATCTACATTATCCCAAATCAATACCTTCTTAAACTCTAAAACACACATACATATATATATATATATATATATATATATATATATACACAGTGAAACCTACACACCGTTCTCACCTAACATTAGGTCTCCTTGTGGTACACAACGGGTTTCCCCATCTTTCTGCATTACCCACCAAGTGCAACCAGGTCCTTGAGCAAAGACAATCCCACGGATGGGTTTGTCTTTGCCTGAGGTGGGATTAATCCAAACAGTCTTTCCTAAAATACCTCTCAGGTGTACCGCAGGGACTCTATCTCCATCCACTGTGTGCAAGGCTTCAGACTCGGCAGGACCAGCTCGATTGATGGACCCTCGGGTATTGACTATCCAGGTGGCCTTTGCTAAGTTCACTTCCCAATTTTTGAAGGTCCCCCCACCAAGTGCCTTTAGGGTGGTTTTAAGTAGTCCATTGCAGCGTTCAACTTTTCCAGCAGCTGGTGCATGATAAGGAATATGATATATCCATTCGATACCGTGTTCTCTGGCCCAGGTGTTGATGAGGCTGTTCTTAAAATGAGTCCCGTTGTCTGACTCGATCCTATCAGGGGTGCCATGTCTCCACAGGACTTGCTTTTCCAGGCCCAGGATGGTGTTCCGGGCTGTAGCATGAGGCACAGGGTAGGTCTCCAGCCATCCAGTGGTTGCTTCAACCATGGTCAACACGTAGTGCTTGCCTTGGCGGGTTTGGGGAAGGGTGATGTAGTCAACTTGCCAGGCTTCACCATACCTGTACTTTGACCATCGTCCACCATACCACAGAGGCTTCACCCGCTTGGCCTGTTTGATTGCAGCACAGGTCTCACAACTGTGGATGACCTGTGAGATGCTGTCCATGGAAAGGTCCACCCCTCGGTCACGGGCCCATCGGTATGTTGCATCTCTCCCCTGATGACCAGAGGCATCATGGGCCCAACGAGCTAGGAATAATTCTCCCTTGTGCTGCCAGTCCAGATCCACCTGTGATACTTTCACCTTGGCAGCTCGGTCCACCTGCTCGTTGTTGCGATGTTCTTCATTAGCCCGACTCTTGGGTACGTGCGCATCCACGTGTCGAACCTTCACAGTCAGCTTCTCCACTCGGGCGGCGATGTCCTGCCAAATCTCAGCGGCCCAGATGGGCTTCCCTCTGCGCTGCCAGTTGGCCTTTCTCCAGCGATCCAGCCATCCCCACAGAGCATTAGCTACCATCCATGAGTCGGTGTAGAGATAGAGCCTCGGCCACTTCTCTCGTTCAGCGATATCCAAAGCCAGCTGGACGGCTTTAAGCTCTGCAACCTGACTCGATCCACCTTGTCCCTCGGTAGCTTGTGCAACTCGTCGTGTGGGGCTCCATACTGCAGCTTTCCACTTTCGATTAGCGCCTACAATTCGGCAGGAACCATCAGTGAAGAGGGCATAACGTCTTTCAGTCTCCGGTAGCTCATTATATGATGGGGCTTCCTCAGCACGGGTCACTTGCTCTTCCTCTTCTTCAGAAGATAATCCAAAAGTCTCACCTTCAGGCCAGTTTGTTATAATTTCTAGAATCCCAGGGCGATTCGGGTTTCCAATACGGGCACGCTGTGTGATGAGGGCGATCCACTTGCTCCATGTGGTGTCGGTGGCATGATGCGTGGAAGGAACCTTTCCCTTGAACATCCAACCCAGCACCGGTAGTCGGGGTGCCAGAAGCAACTGTGCTTCAGTGCCAATTACCTCTGAGGCAGCTTGGACTCCTTCATAGGCTGCCAAGATTTCCTTCTCTGTGGGAGTGTAGTTAGCTTCAGACCCTCTGTAGCTTCGGCTCCAGAATCCCAGTGGTCGGCCACGAGTCTCACCAGGCACCTTCTGCCAGAGGCTCCAGGACAGACCATTGTTCCCGGCTGCAGAGTAGAGCACATTCTTCACCTCTGGTCCTGTCCTGACTGGGCCAAGGGCTACCGCATGAGCGATTTCCTGCTTGATCTGGGCAAAGGCTTGCTGCTGTTCGGGGCCCCAGTGGAAATCATTCTTCTTGCGGGTAACCAGGTAGAGAGGGCTCACGATCTGGCTGTACTCGGGAATGTGCATCCTCCAGAAACCTATGGCGCCTAGGAAAGCTTGTGTTTCCTTCTTGCTGGTCGGTGGAGACATCGCAGTGATCTTATTGATGACCTCGGTGGGAATCTGACGTCGTCCATCTTGCCACTTTACTCCCAGGAACTGGATCTCTTGGGCAGGTCCCTTGACTTTGCTCCTTTTGATGGCAAAGCCAGCTTCCAGGAGAATCTGGATGATTTTCTCTCCTTTCTCAAACACTTCCTTTGCTGTGTTTCCCCACACGATGATGTCATCGATGTATTGCAGATGTTCTGGAGCCTCACCCTTTTCCAATGCAGTCTGGATCAGTCCGTGGCAAATGGTGGGACTGTGCTTCCACCCCTGGGGCAGTCGGTTCCAGGTGTATTGCACACCCTTCCAGGTAAAAGCAAACTGGCGCCTGCATTCTGCTGCCAAAGGAATGGAGAAGAAGGCATTGGCAATGTCAATAGTGGCGTACCACTTCGCTGCTTTGGACTCCAGCTCGTACTGAAGTTCCAACATGTCCGGCACAGCGGCGCTCAATGGTGGCGTGACCTCATTCAGGCCACGGTAGTCCACCGTCAGCCTCCATTCTCCACTGGACTTACGCACTGGCCATATAGGGCTGTTGAAAGGTGAATGGGCCTTGCTGACCACCCCTTGGCTCTCCAGTTTGCGAATCATCTCATGGATGGGAACCACAGAGTCTCTGTCGGTGCGGTATTGCCGACGGTGCACTGTTGCTGTGGCGATTGGCACCTGTTGTTCTGCAACTCTTAGCAGTCCCACGGCAGAGGGGTCATCTGAGAGGCCAGGCAATGTACTCAGTTGTCTGATATCTTCTGTCTCCACAGCAGCTATCCCAAAAGCCCAACGATGTCCTTTTGGGTCCTTGAAATATCCATTTCTGAGATAGTCTATGCCGAGAATGCACGGGGCCTCCGGGCCAGTCACGATGGGGTGTTTCTGCCACTCGTTCCCAGTTAAACTCACTTCAGCTTCCAGTACAGTCAGCTGCTGGGATCCTCCTGTCACCCCAGAAATAGAAATGGGTTCTGCTCCCACATACCTTGATGGCATCAGAGTACATTGAGCACCGGTGTCAACCAAAGCCGTGTATCTTTGTGGGTCAGATGTGCCAGGCCATCGGACCCACACAGTCCAAAAGACCCGATTCTCCCTTTCCTCTACCTGGCTAGAGGCAGGGCCCCTCTATTCCTGGTCATGTTGCATGTTGCTCCCTTCCGGTGAATACGTTCCTGAGGTCCCTTCAAGAGGATCGGTCATATTATCATTCCGGTACCGTCTGGAGTTCTGTGTGCGAGAGACCGGAGCAATATTGACTCTAGATGCGCTTCTTGTGGTAGTTGTCCCTCTTTTTAGTTCACGTACCCGAGCTGCTAAGGAGGAGGTGGGTTTTCCATCCCACTTACTCATGTCTTCTCCATGTTCCTGAAGGAAAAACCAGAGGTTACCTCGTGGGGGGTATCCTCTCTCCCTGGTTGGGGGTCGCCGGCTCCTAATGGCAGAGACTCTTGTTGGTTCTGGTGAGATCTGGTAAATCTCTTCCTTAAGTTCCTTTTTCAATTTCTGATGGCCTTCTTCAATCAAGCTCCGGACTTGCTCAGCCAAAAGACTTGTTTCCACGAATGAGACATGGGTGCGAAACGGGGCTGTGACGGTGTCCTCGTAAATCCTCAGTTTGTTCACCAAGACGCCCACCCTGTCCTCGCCTTCCCTCCATTGCAGCGTTGCCAGGTAATGGGAGTATATCTCTGGTCCAAGGCGTGCGAACCTCAACCACATCTGTGACGTGCACTGGACACCATCTGGGCTCTTAGGAAATCTCTCGTCTTCTGAGAAAATGATCTCCAGCACAGCCAATTCCCTCAGGCACCGGATACCTTGTTCCATTGTGCTCCATTTTCCTTGGTGCACCTGGAGGTCTTCTTTACAAAGGTACCTGTCCCTTACACTTGTAAGCAGTCACCGCCAGAGGCTGAGGGTTTCTTGGGTTCTCCCGATCCCCTGGTCAATGACCACATCCCGGGACAGAGATCCCAGTTGCCTGGCCTCACTTCCGTCCAGAATGGTGTCATTGGCTGCAGCGTCCCAGATGCGGAGCAGCCAGGTCAGGATAGACTCGTTCGTCTGGCGGGTGAATTCCCTCCGCAGGTCTCGCAGCTCACCCAGGGATAGCGACCGAGTGATGATCTCTGGCTCTGCCTCTTCTGCTGGGTGCGAAGGTCCTGCTGCATCCTCGTCAGTCACTATGCGGACTGATTTGCTTTTTGATTTCTTCTTCTGAACGGGGGCAACTGCAATCGGTGTAGGCTGTTCTGGTTCAGTGATGGTTTGCATGGGGACGCTGACAGTGCTTTTGGTTCCCTTCTCCTCTGTGTCAGTCTGCGTGGACATGGACGCTGTTGTCTTGCATTTGGTTTCTTTCTCTTCTGTGTCAGTCTGCGTAGACATGGACGCTGTTGTCTTGCATCTGGGTTCTTTCTCCTCGGTGACAGTCTGCGTAGACATGGACGCTGTTGCTTTGCATTTGGTTCCTTTCTCCTCTGTGTCAGTCTGCATAGGCATGGTGTTTGTTGCTCTGCTCTTTTTTCCTCCCTCATCCTGAGGATGCTGTGCCATAGCTCTGATTCTAAGCATGGTGTACATGGTGCAGGCTGTACAGAGAAGACAAAGCAGAACTGACAGCAAGTTTATGCCGTCTTTGACATCCAGAGGGAATTCAATATTTTCAAAAACTGCTGTGCCTGGCCTGAAAGGCTGGAAGAAACCACTCTCTACTCCTCCCACCAGGGGCTGGGTGCGATTGTTGAGGAGATCCCAGACACAGGAGCCCAGACTAGGACAGCCAAACAAAACTGAGTATATACTCCGAATGGTATTCATCGCCTCACAGGTTATTATGCTGTAGACATAATAAACCATTAAAGCAATTCTCATACCATTCCCTGGTTTTAACAGGAGTAATACTACAGGCAGGTAGTTCCCCATGTGAGGAAAAATATAGAGAGCAAGATACAGTACCCATGTAGACAAGCTGAGCACCATGGTGAATAGGTTTCCGTTAACACAAAATTGTAATTCTGACTTTCTCTCAGAGCTGCCCCACGTTGGGCGCCAAATTATGTGCTAGTTTGAAAACAAACCAGTGGGAGGCACCAAGTCAGAATAACAATTTAATGGAAATTAAAGAAAAGGGGGAAAAAAAAAAAAAAAAAAAAGGTAAAAGAAAACACTGTCAAACTGACAGAGTCAAGGTACAACCTGACACCCTGTTAGGCAGGGTGGTGGTAGCAGTCTGGTAGAATGGTGGCTGCAGTCCTCTGAAGCAGTGATCCTGTAGTAAAACAGTCTGCTCTTCCTCAGGAAGTCCGATGGTGGCTGTGTAGCTCCTGTCCTCTGGAAATCCAGTGGGAAGCCAGTGTCTCTGGTGTTCAGCCTCAGCTTATATCCACGCTGGGATGCTTGGTTCCTCCCTCTGGGTGGAGCATCTCACAATGGGGTAACGAGTCATGAGGCAAAGTGTTGATTAGGCTCATTAACAGAAGATAGTCCGGAGGGAGTTATCTCTGAGTCATGTGGCAGGACAATGATGGGCAATTAACAGAAAGATAGTCTGGGGGGAGGAGGCAAGGAAACACTGCCCCACCTGATTTCAACAGCTGATGGGGATGGTAATAGAATACACTGCAACCCAGGACACACTAAAAAATTAAAAATAAAGCCAAGAAAACAATAATTACAATTGTTAGATTCTTATGAAATCTGATACCATTTAACTAAATCTTTTTCTAGTCATTTCTACTAAAAAGTCATGAAACAGATTCGTAAATACAAAGTAGAAAGGAAAATATTTAAACTAAAATAAAACACATTTTCTTCTGGCTTGTTTAGTTTGTTTGTGGGGTTTTTTTGTTGTTGTTGTTGGGGTTTTTTTGTAATTATTTTTTATAACTTTGCAAATACCTCAGATTTCACTCACATTCTTAAAATACATAACCATTCCATTCAATGCTAGCAACATTATGCGTAGTGTCTATATGTCCAAACTACTTTTTCACCTGTTTAATCATGATCTGTGGGCAAAAGGGAACCATTTCCATTTGATGTTATTGTTTTACTTAGGTATTTATTTCTAGGAAAAAAAAAAGAAAAAGAAAATTGGTTTCATTCCAATTCCTAGAAGGGGAGATTTTACATTGCAGTTTCACATTTGGCATGGGCTGGCATATTTTTTGGCACAAACTCAAGGCTTAATGAGGCTTAAAGAGAGTCTTACAGCTTCCATAACCAGAGGCTGACATTGAGCTTACTGCTAGATGTACACAAGGCATGTGATTTGTGCACCCCACACCCCATGAGAGCGTAAAGTAAAACACCATAGTATTGCTGACATCCACATCACTAAGGCTACATAAAATCCATGCCAGTTTGGGCAGCAGAGGTTCCCTGGGGAGATGTAGCCCATCTTCCTGGAAAGTTGTGTTTGTGCCCTTCACTGTGGTGCTGCATGTGAATGGATTGCTGTGCTTTACTTCCTGCTTGTTTCTGAGGCAAAGACACCAAATCTCTGCTTTTGCTCTGAACTTCCCCATAAAGAGCCTTCTGAGAATGAATCCTTATGCCAGCAGGAAAGAGGAGGAAATCATATTCTTTCTTTCACTCTTCCACAGGGCATCCTAAATTAAAAGCTTGACAGAGCATCCTTAGGCTTTCTCAAAGAAGCCGTGCTAGGCTGGAAATCCAGGGATGGTAGAGTGCAGGCAGGACTCCATGAAGTCTCTCACGTGTCCTAGTTTATCCTCAGTTTAGCAGTGGACGAATTCAGTGCTTTGAACTTGGGCTAGGGATGCTTGCATACCATGGCTGTAGCTTAGCAAACCCTGCAACATAAAGATAATTCTTGATTATATTAAACATTCAGTAATAAGTGGTCTGCAAAAGGAAGTTATATTTTGGGAAAGTCCTGATAAAAATTCCATAGATTTCAGTAACAGATGCATCAAACATCTTTTTAAGATGTCAACCAAGGAAGTTGCTTAGGGTCTTACCTCTACGTATTAGGGATTATTATATTCCTTAGTCTGGGAGCGTCAGGCTGTTTTCAACATTGTGGTACCAGTGAATTTGAATTAAGGAGTGATGAAGGGTTGAGGCTGAGTGATTAACTAAGACATTTAGAGGACTGCCTGATAGATCTAGCTCTTTTATCCTTACACAGTCCTTATGTCCTTATGGACAATTTGGGTATAAGAGGCTGTGTGAGATAACTACACCTTCCTGGATTACCCATCTTGAATAGCTGTAATTGTTTTGTTCTGGCCTAAATATAATATTTGTAACAAACCTAAATATGCTCATTTAGATTTGTTACAAAGGCTTTTGTGATGCCAGTAATAGATATTGGACAAATATTTTGTTACTCCTTCTGTAAGAACAAAACTTTTTAAAAATAATACTTTTTGTTTGTAGTGGATTAGAGAGATAATTAAAGAGTAGAAGTTAGACTGTCTAATTGTCAGTAAGCTGTGCACTGTGTACAGAGAAAACTTCCAGTCATTTGGATCTCCAAAATTTGTAGTTCAATAATAAGCATAATTCTGGAATGAGAATTCACTGAAGCTTTTGTTTTTTCATTAAAGCAACCTGTCCTCTAAGATCAGATTTCTTACACTAGGGATCAAGTTGTTATTGGTTTTATCCCTAAGGAAAGGCAACATTCACCAACTGATGAAGAAAAACTATGAGCAAAGATTATTTTTGTATCATTAAGGATGAAACTTACTTGTATATTGTTTTATTGTCAAATAAAATTGTTAATATTCAGAGAGCTGTCTGCAGCATCATTCTCTATATAGGGCTTACTGCTTTCAATGTTTGGTTAAATTCTCAAAGCATGGAATAGAATTGCTCTGAATGTCAGTAAATGTCTACTTCATTTTTTGACAAAAAACTCTTGGAGATGAAAGGGAGTGAAAGGCCATACAGCATTCTTGCAGGCACCGCTTTCTCCAAGCAACAACAAACAGAGAGTAAATCTTTAAAAAATAACATTTTCTTGGGTGATTATGTGGTAAATTTTGTTGACTGAAAATAAAATTTGATTAGTTATAAATTCCCTCCCTACTTGCTTGAGTAGCCCAGAAAGTCTAATAAGCTGTAAGCTTCAGCACTAAAAGAAATAAAACTAATAAATCAGTGTGAGAGTATTTGTTCCACGGCTTTCCTTCCTCTTGTGAACGGTGTTGAGTTTCCATAGTCTAGTAACCTGGCATAAGGTGTTCTCCTCATCAGCACCTCAGTGGAGGCAGATTATCCTTCAGGAGCCTTAGTAAGAATAATACCATTTCAAAGAGGCTCAAATTCCAAGAAAATAATGGATTTTGATAAATGAAAGTTGTGGAAACCTGTTGCTGGTTTTGTCTCTTGTTTAAAAGCAATCATCATGATCATGATTATCTTTTACATCAGCCATGGTGTTTTTCATTGTCAACCACTGTCAGTCAGTGAGGCAATAAGGAGGGACATCATATTGTGCAATCACTGTGCTCACATTTACCCCGTGCTGTGTGGGAAACCCTCCCAGTTTATCTGTGCTTTCCTGGTGTATCAAATGTACAGTTGGGAGAATGTTCAGTTTCACCTTACAGCTGCCAAATGTTATGGTAAAATTAATAATGCCCCAGGAAAAGGCATGAGCACAGGCGTCTGGGGCTGGTTGTGAGAATTTCAGAGCGGCCAAAGGTACTGAGCATTGTGAGTCACTGTGCTGGTGAGTCTCCCAGGTGCCTTGGGCAATCCTAGCTAAAAGGTTCAAGGGAGGATTTTTTTTAAAGTGAAGTAAAATGGTTGATTTTTCAAGCACTAAAGAAAGACTTCTGAAAGTACTGTGAACAATTTTCATATATATTTAACAAGTTCTGTTTCAGTTTTTAGGCACAGGTTGTAAATCTTGATTGTATGTTTAGCTATTGTCGAGGGACAAGATAAATACTATTTGTGTTTTTTTTTAATATTGCCGTAAATAAATGCCTGTAGGAAACTCAGCTCCTGAAAGCTGTCACATGTCTAAATTAATCAAAACACTATTATCTTTCAGTGACTGGGGATATTTTTCATCTTCCTATGAAACTATTTAACAATGATAAAAATTAATTGGAGTTATGTATGATATTTATCAATTTAAATTATATTCTGGTAAGTGTTCTTCCAATCATTAGTTCTCTACTACACAGGTATGAATCCTAGGACTTTAACTTTTGCCTGCTATTAAAAATGGCTCTTCAAGTAATTTTCAAAATAAAAAAATTGCTCTCAGGTAAATATGTGTTTTGCAGAAGGTGCATATTTTAGGCACACTTATTTTGGCACCTTTTTTTTTTTTTAAATAGTGCACATATAAAGAATTATCTATGTTTTGAGAGTTTTGTTTTATAAAATATCAATATCTTTAGATGACTAATTTTGTATAAGGCATTTACTGTTTTCCGTAGGGAATGAATGAGCAAAAGACTTTGCCTTTAAAAAACCTTTAGCAACAGTGACAAGCCATATTGTCCCAGACAAAGTTTGCAACTGAGAACTGTGGGATCAGATCTTACATTTATGAATAAATATTATAGCAGAGCTTCATTTTCATAAGTACTGTGTATTTGCCACCCTTTTAGAGACACGGGGAACACAATTCAATACTAATATTCATGAAGAAAGAAAGCATAATTATATGTTAAATATTTCAACAAAGACAAATTGATTATTAAGGTTTTATTTTTCCACTCTCAGCTTTTGAGAAATATCCCTTCTGTTATTACTGAAAAAGTGAAACAATCTGACTGGGGGCCAAAATATATTGGCCAAACAAAGATGAGAAGGCTGAGCTTTCTTGAGGGCAGCAAGTAATACTTATATTGCAGTTGCTTATGCTATTCCTGTAACAGGCCTGATCCTGCACTGCTGAGATCAAAGGCTGTTTTCACTTCACTTTGTTGAAGAAAGTTTTATGTGGAAAAATAGAGCTCTTTCTACAGTTCTGTTAGTTTGGTCCAAACCCATAAACAAACAACTGAATGAACAGACACATTTAGGCTTGACTGAATAATTTTCTTTTTAAGTAAGCCACGCATGGTGTTGAAGAACAAAATAAAATTTGACCTTGAAAATGATAAAAACCTATTATTAGTGAAGTCCCCTGTTAGGAAAAGGAAGTAAAGCGTTCTTCTGTAGTTTTCATTGATCTTGCGGATTTTCTGCAGTCGTAAACTTCAAAATGTATTGAACATATTGATTTATTTAATAAATTATCTTCCTTAAAAGCCAAAGCTGTAAATAATAATATTCATTAAAATAAGAATTAATTAGATGAATGAATAACAGCACTGCCTGATTTCTATGAGCTACATCTATCTACTTAATGTACAAAATAATTGTATTCAAACTGGGAAAAGAAATTTTGTTTTACATCAACCATCGTATTATTATCTAGTGTCCAGTGAGGGTTTTTTGTCTCTCTGACCACATTTGTGTCCAAAGATGTCTTTATTTAGAAAAAAATGCAGTTGAGAAACAACAAACATGAGTGAACTGCTTTACTATGCTACTGTCTTTACTATTTCAGAGCTGCAAGAAACTAAGACCTCTGAGTATCACAGAATATCTCACAGCCCCCTGGATTACAGGATATTATTGATGGATGAAGATCAGGATCGGATCTATGTGGGGAGTAAAGATCATATTCTGTCTTTGAATATTAACAATATAAGCCAAGACCCCCTCAGTGTAAGTTCAAGTTTTATTTTGAGAATCTGAGGTTGCTTAGTCCATGCCTTTGCTTTTAAGACAAAAAAATAGTATTTCATTATTTTGCATCCATGCCCTCACCTGATTGAACTTTTAGTCCTTGTTTTATGTGTAATGCAGATGAGGCTGTATGTTGTTTTTCAAACACTGTTTAAAACTGACCTGTTTACTAATTTTGAAACAACATTCAGCTTGGCCTGGCATCAGAAGGAAAATTTGTATGGTTTAACACTTTCCACCTCTCTCCAAGATAAAATAGTTCAGAGATGCACTTTTAAAAGTATCCTGCAAGGAAGAATAAGATACACACTATCATTCTCGAGCCGTACAGAAAAAAACAAGGACAGAGTTGTCCTTAGCCTTCTATTATATTTTTAATGTTTTGTCCTCTGGCCCCAAATCATTGAACTATTTTCCAATCTCTTGTTATGTCTGTGTCAGCCTTTGCCCTTCAGTTGGGTAGCTGAGACACCTCATTTGGAGTTTTCCAGGCACTGTGACCCACATCTACCCCTTGACACCTCTTTTCTGGCTTCTCTCATTTACTGAGATGGTGTTTTCCAGGGACTCTGTGTTCCCTCACAAAACAGTAAGAAGCAACCTCTGTGTGAAAATAAAAACATTATCAAATGCTTAAGCTCTTTTCACAGACTCCTCTCTTGTCTCCAAAGCCAGTTGAAATTCAGCCTGTCTGCTTTTGAAGTAGGTGACCTGCAGAAGTGCTTGTGTGCCCAGAAGATTGACTGTTGAGCTTTACCTGTCTACAGACTTTGTCTTGCCTATCTTTAGACTATCACAGCTACTACCCTGCCTGAAAGTGTGCCATAAAGACCTTGTTCTACCAAATCTATCCAATCCTTTAATCTATGGGCTTTATTACTGTACCTCAGAAGGACTGAGGGGCAGCGATACCCAGCTTGCAGCAGGGAAGATAAATGCCTTCCTTAAGAGACAAGGCTTTTAATGTGTCAGGGGAGAGAGAGGGGCCCTGCCAGAGAGTGATTGAGCACAGTTGAATTAGGCTTTGCTCTGAATCACCCTCTGGACATGCCTGTCCACCTGAATTGATTGTGCAGGGAGTCAGAGGAGGCTCATTCTAACTTACACATTTAAATTAAATGCCTCTCGTTCAATGGTGTGAATGCATTCTTCCCTCCTCTAATGGTACCCAAATCTCCCTCTGAAATGGGGCTGCCTTCTCAGATCTGAAATATCTTCTGTGACCCTTTTGCTAATTTCTGTCTCCCCAGTGATCCAGCCACCCTGGTCTGGCAGGAGCTGTGCCCCAGCATGGCACGCTCCCTCCCGTCCTTAGCAGGTCGAGTTTAATCCTATGCAGTTTGGTTAGATAGGAGGACTTCTGTTACATGAAATATTTTCTGCAGTATAAAGCTGTGAGGAATTTCAACAGCTCATGTAGGCCTGGAGAAACAAGAACAAAAAAAAAAAAAAATTCAGCAGAAAGGAAAAACACACAACGGTTTCTGGCAGTGGATGTGATCAGTGGATGTGATCACCCAGTATTAAGCTCAGAGTGAATCTCTGCAATTCCACACAGTCTCCCATTTGTTTATTTATTTTAACAACAGATTCACTTTGCTGATCTTGTATGTCTATAGAAGTCCTATATACATATACATTCAAATCCACAATTCTACATATATATAACTATGTGTACATATATACACAGAGATCTTTTAATGCTGTTGTTTATGTTGTCTTGAGGCTCAATGTTATCAGGCTTTGTCACTTACTAGATTTCTAGGGATAAATTTCTAATGGATGTCTTTTCTACTTCAAAATCAAAATAAATAATGGAAGAAGCTCAAAATATTTAGAGTTTGAGATATACAGATAAATATTCAGATATTGAGGTATTTGTGGAAAAGCTGTCTGAAAGAAATCTACGTGAAATCTTGAGATTTAAAGCAGGTTTTGTCATAATCTAGCCAAACCTTTGATGATAAAATTGAAAAATTGTTACAATAACCCTTCCTTCAATATTTTAGTCTTCTGGTTTCTAGTGTGAAAAATTTCTATAAGTTCAGTAAAAGTAAAAATGTAAAGATGGGTAGTAATTTAGGCAATAGTGGTGAAAAATCTCTCTTATTTAGAAGAAAACAATCTAAATAAATTGATTAACTTGCCTGAAAAATGTGTAATAGACTTAATATATATTAGGCAAAGGCTTGGACCTTGATTTTGTTTAGTGCATGCTAAGTCAAAGATAATTTTATTTATCAACAAAAATCCTTTTTTTCTTTATAATCAAAGTGTAAATGATATCTAAATATTAATGTATTAGTGTAAGTTAGGCAGTGAAATTGGCTTTTTAAAAATTGCATAATAAATATACTACTTGAATAATACTTCTTTCCTTACAGATTTTCTGGCCAGCATCAGCGAACAAGGTTGAAGAGTGCAAAATGGCTGGCAAGGATCCTACGGTAAATTATAATCCACATGCACGTATAAACAAATTAGGTACTTGGCAATAAAGTAAGAGCACCTTGAGTGCAGCCAAAGCAAAATGAAAGAAGTGTTTGTTTTGCTTTTGAAATGCTTTGCAAGCCAATCTATAAAGTGAAATTCTGGAAAAACAGGCAATGTAAACAGAATGCACCTTCAGATTTTGACAGATAGGAAAAGATATGCAGTGTCCATTTCCTGGCCTTTTTTGGTTGTTACTAATCAAACTAGGTAATTGTACTTTTCCAAATATGTCCTGGGGTGATGCTGAACAGCCTGCTGAGCTGCTCTTCGGAGCAGGGAAGCTTTCTGGCTGCTCCCCCCAGGAACACGCTGTGAAGGTGGGTGGTACCCACTGTCTGCAGTCTGAAGACCCCAGCTGTGCACCAGTTTTCAGATGATGTTGCATGGTACTGGCTTCTGCTGAACCAAAAATATGAATGCCTTTAAAAGTAAATAAACCAGTGCAGTCTGCTAAAGGACTAACTCCACTGATTTTCATGAGGATGACTGATGGCACAGTTCCCAATCATGTGCTCATAAAACACATGCAATTCTCACTGTCTTGGGTGAGATTTGGATGATTGAATATTAAAGCGGTTCTGAGATCTTGGTAAGGAAAAATATTCAGAAAATAAATCTATTTCCAACCTAAAGTGCATTAACAGTTGATCATACTAAAAAACAAAAGAGCTAGAGAAAAAAGGGATGGAAAAACTGTAAATCAAATACTGTGAACTGTGTGGAACTTAACGTTCTGTTTTAATTTTCATGCTGATCTGAAAATGTTACTCTAGGTCTTCAGTACAAAGCAACAATTGACTGCAAATCTCAATTTAAAGTTTTGGAAAGAAGCTTTTTATACAAATAGCAAAATCTGATTTTTGGACTTGCTTTCTTTTTAATCATCTCATTTTATGTTGAGCAAATTAGGGGGGAAAAGAGGTATCCTTAAGGAAACTTCCTAAGGTTACTTCTTGTTTTCCTGTAGAGGTCTGGCTTCTTCTCATGCAAGGTAGAGAGAAATATGTGAATGAAAATTGCATTGCTGTGTGGAAGTGGGAAAGCTACATGGACTCCTCTATAACTCATCTGTGGTGCTCAATCAGAGAGAGCCCAGTTCCCAGAGCAGGCAAAATGACATGAAAAGGAGCAGCTGTCCAAATCCAGAGACTAACAAATTCAGTAGCTGTTTTCAACATGCTATTAAAATTCTATGTCATGTCTATTCCCTAGAGTTCCCAACATCTCATAACGTTTGCCACTGTGTGGAATGACTGTTCTCTGTTTCCTGCAGCACGGCTGTGGGAACTTTGTGCGTGTGATCCAGTCGTACAATCGCACCCACCTGTACGTGTGTGGCAGCGGCGCCTTCAGCCCCGTCTGCGTGTACGTCAACAGGGGACGCCGGTCTGAGGTAACTCTCTTTTCACTTTATCCACTCGTTGTGCGGGGCATCCTACTGGCGTGATGCGAAAGCTCAAAGTTTTGAAAAGGCAAAAATCATTGTTCCCAGTAGGTTCCCTCACCGATGTTGAATAGCAAAAGAACAAAGGTCCATAGTTTTCTGACCCATTACCAGCTAGAAGCAAAGCCGTGATCAAAAGCCATGCCTCAAATGTGATGGTTGTCCAAAATTCCACAATCATGCCAAATGCTGGGCAACATTTGATGCTACTATTTATTTGACATTGTCTGGTGAATTCATTCCTACCATGTGGTGGAAAACTGCCCAAGAAATACTTAAAAGGAAATAGCCAGTTAGATGAAAAATAAAATACAAAGTCCACTTTTTATAACTTCCATATGTTACTGATTCCTGGGAGAAGCCCTTAATTTGGCTGACTATGTGAAAGTTTGCTGGACTTCAGCTTAATACGCTCTAGATGCACTCCCAATACAGGAACTTTATCTACTGCACAAGTTTTGCCCCACTAGATGGTGCCTGGATGAAGCTGGTAAGTTTCTCTTCACTGTAAGGTCTTAGTTTTTCTAATCGGTCTCCAGTTTTTCTATATTCAGTTTCACTGTGTGTATTTTCACTGTAAGTACCAGATGTTTCAGAAGTATATGGTTCAAGTTTCCTGATTTGAAAGTGAAATGTTTGTTTATGTGCAAATGTAATAGGTGATAAATTAAGCAACCAGGAGGAAGAAGAAAGGCACTTAACCAGGAGGCAGCACCTCAGTAGCTTTTGGGTCAGATTCATGTCTGCAGGCACAGGGGTGTGCAGTATATTTTCCAGAACAATGTGGAAGCAGATGTGTTGGGAAGGAAGATCAGAGCATGCTACCTGGAGCTTTGCCATGTGAGGGCAGCTTTAAAAGCAGGGCTGGCTTCTGGGGAAGACACTGGGAAATTCATCACTGCTTTAATTGGGAGTGGGATGGAAATTCTGGCCAAGACCAAGATTTCTGCATAGCTTTCCAGGGAGGTGATTAGTCAATGTTTCTCCAGATCAGTTTGCATGGGATGATCTCAGTGACTTTTGGTAGATCCCTACCTGGCTCCAGCTTCCTTAATACAGCCCACAGTCAGAATCACTGCACCTTCAGTCCTAATTAATGGTCTAAAAGTAGAGATTGTAGGCCTGCATTTAAAGTGAGAAGCAAGCAGAGCTAAGTATGTAAATCCATCCTCCTGGTTAAAAAACTCTGCATTAACTTATTTTGACGTATTTTGAAACAGGGGTCACCCTTCCCCAGCATTATTCTATTTCTTGAAAAATCATTTCTTCAGTGATCTCATTTGTCTTTAATTAATGTAATACTCCTTTATCATCTTAAGTACTGGTATCGCAGCCCAGAGAA
Source organism: Corvus hawaiiensis (assembly GCF_020740725.1). Classification (NCBI taxonomy): domain Eukaryota; kingdom Metazoa; phylum Chordata; class Aves; order Passeriformes; family Corvidae; genus Corvus; species Corvus hawaiiensis. The sequence continues at coordinate 69,502,490 of NC_063216.1, read as the reverse complement.
GCTTGAATCTCATTATTTTAGACTGTTTGTAAATGAGATTGGGACAGAGGGGAGGGCAGGAAATGACATCTCCAGATGATGCAAGATGTTAAATTTCTTAAATGAAAAGTAAAAATGCATGACTTGGAAAAGCAGAACCGGCTTCACTTAGCCTGTCTGTATAGCTACATGCCTATGATCAATTGATTAAATAAACTGCTGCTTCAGACGTCTGGAGTCTGTGAGACACTTGACTGTAGGCACTTCATGCTCAAAGCCATTACTGTACAGGCCAACAATAGCATAACAGTTTAAACCCGAGCATTTCCTTCTGAACTCATTCCATATATCTGTGCTCGACTAATTGATAGAGCAGAATGAGGAACTATGTAGTGCTGATGGGACCAGTAAAAACTCATTTTGTCCTCTGCTTTTATCATTTCACCTTCAGTTTGGTACAGTTTTCAATGCACAAAAGGTTATTTTTGCATGTGCAAAATGAATATTTTTCAAAGCACATCTGTTTTTATCTAGAAGCTACAAAGCCTGGCAGAGTCATATCCAACAACCATAAGAACTGAGCCTGTTTTGCTCTCCTGTCTCTGGGATTCCACATAAGCTCACAAAAGATAGGGGTTTCATTGATGAGGCAAAATTGTGTCCTTTCCCCTGAAACAGAGGTTATAAAACAATTAATTTTCTTCCTTGGCACACTTGATACTTTGGTCTTTGGTAATTATTCCCTTAGTCACCCAAATATATTCTAATGTCAAAGTGAATGCAAACAGAAGGAAATGTAATCCGTATGTGAAATAATTATAGACTAAATAGCAGTTTAATATATATGAAAATCAAGTGTAATCCTGGAGCTAGTTTAATAGAACAGTAATGGGCATTTTGAATTGGTAAATAGTGGTTTAATATAGTAAATATGGATTAGAATCAAGTTGCATATAATCTAGAAGTAAAAAAACAACAAAGAAACCACCCAAGATCACATTAGAAAGTTCATACTTATGTTTTAACATTGTTTAGAGAGCTTATTACTGAAACAATAGATAAGATCTCTGAGATTAAATTAGGCAAACAGAAGAGGGGGAAAAGAGAGAGGATAATGATATGAAAACTTCCTGCTGCAGCTGTTCATTTGAGCTTGGTGTAATCTTCAATTTGCTGGTGCCAAATGGCTGCTCAGGGACTGGTGTGGCATCCCCACTCCCTGTGATTTACATTGGCTGTTAAAGAGAATATAAGGAGTTGCTGTACTTTCTCAAATAACTAACTGTTGGCATCTACATCACAGAAACCTTTATTTGAATTTCTGTCAGCTACTTTTTTCATTTGAATTGTTTTAAGTTTGGTTGTTTGTTGGTTTTTTTCTTGCAATTGTATCTTTTGTCTTTTTATTAAAGATTGGAAGTTTGTTTTCGGAGCCCAAGAACAAGTAGTTAGGTATACAGTGGTGTGTGAGTCGGTGTGTGTTGGATCAGTTCATCTGCCATTACTGACTGCAGTTTTTAAGGAAAGAGCTTGGGCCTGAGTCGCTTCTTGCTCAGCACACTGTGCTGGTATTGCTGGGAACCAAGAAGTGGATAGTTGCACCAAAATGGGCAGATTTTCTAAAGTTATTCAGATTGTTTGTATTTCAAACTGTAGTCCAGATTGCTTCTACTTTGAAAAATATATTTCCTGTTCCTTAATCACATAAAATATAAACAAATCCCTGTACAAACAAATCCCAAATTTCTTAAAAAAAACCCAAAACCCAGGAGATTTCAGGCTATGGTAAGAGGTATAGATAAATCATCTATCACTGTGCATTTGGAGCTCTACACATAATCCAAGAGATGTTACTGAAGAAAATATATGTGATTTAGGGGATTTTTGGAGGTCTGATAGCTCAATAAAGACCAAATGACTTATAATATCATCCAATGACAGTTGTCATAAGAGATTTTTATCATATGTGTTATTGTTCTAGTAGCTTTATTATAATGGCCTAGACAGGTATAAGTACAACCAGATATTCAAAAAATAAATTGTAAATAACTTCAAAAAAAAAAAAAGCATTCTCTACACATATTATTGCAGAGATCAGGCAACCCATCCTTAACTGAGACAGAGGGAAAATTTTTTTGATTCAGTGTCTTGAATTTATAACAAGTCTTGAAAATAACTGGATGTCAGTGTTATCTAACAAGATGATGGAATTTTGAATAGAAAATAGAAGAGTTGAATAGAAGAGTTAAACTACTGATAGTACAGTAAAAGTGCCCAATAGTGCACTGTTAATAGAGCATTGCTAATGTTGTGAACAGCCAGGCATAAAAATCAGCCTAGATCTGATGGTTTCTGACATGAGAAGTGATACACAAATCTACTTTGCAGGAACAAATCTTCAAGATCGACTCCAAGTGTGAATCAGGAAAGGGACGCTGTTCTTTCAACCCTAACGTGAACACGGTGTCTGTTATGATCAGTAAGTAAAGATACTCCAAGGTGCTGCAGTCTAAACCCATATGGTCATGTGTAGGGTGGGTTGATGGAATGCCCAGAGGAGGCTGGACACAGAATTCAGCCTCCCAGGAGCAGTACCTTTTGTCTGGCTGATGGGCACAAGGGGTGGGTCCATCCATGTTTCAAAGCTTATCTGAAGCTTAAGGTGGGTGGACAAACAAAATGCAGAAATAAGTTATTGAAAGGGGGAGAGAGACAGAAAACAAAAGGTTCTCCCTTTTCCAGCTTACACATTTTTTCCCAAGATTAGTTTGAGCTTTACATTACCCTGTTTAGCATTTATGTTTGAATGGTTTCTGACCCTGTTCATCCTAGACAGCACTTGTGTCTCATTTAATTATTTGTAAAATCTCAGAGTAGCCAGGGAAAGAAAGCCTGAAGACTTCAGATGCTTTGAATTTCATTTTTATTGTCATTGCTGCTGTAGAACCCACCCACTATTGTAAAGCTCTTCATTCTTCAATTGGCTTTATACCCAACCAATTTTGAAATTTTCTTCCGTCTGAAAGACCAGAAGTGAAACAATAAAGGATTTCTTCTGTGCTTGTTGCACACCTATGAGAAAACTCAAAGGGGGCACACACTTGGGCAACCTAAGTCATCTATAACAGATACTTTGCTTTTTTTTGACCAGGAAGAGCTGGAAATATATACTCAGTGTAACCTGACCTTTCACATTTGCAGTATGGTCACACACTTTTAGTGCCAAGGCCCTGATTTTTCGGCATGTGCCTGCTCCTTGCTGTATTTTTGGCTATGAAGGGAACAGCAGTTGCATGGATTTTTGAGACTTTCTCAGTAAATAAATCTTATTGCACACAGATACTGCGTATTTCATCCAAGATTTACAAGGGATCAATGTGCAGTGTTTCTGCCATTCAGCTTCCTCTGAAATCAATTCCATCAATTACATACTGTGCCAGATATTTACTTGAAAATCTTATGGATCTTAAAGGAAGTATAATACAATCTGTCCTACATGGCCTGTTCAAAATATAAATTGCCTTTTTTTTTTTGATTCCTTATTGCAAATATATTTAGTACAAAGGACAAGTATATTTATTCACAGATATATGAACTGAACACCTTTAGGGAACAGATAAATGCTACCTAGACATTCTCTGAACCTTGGCTGCCCTTATACCTTTATCTCAACAGTGATCTAGGGACAGTGTTTACAAACACTCACTGTGTAAAGAAAATATTTGTTCAAAGTCAGTGATAGATGAGTCCACTGCTACTCATTGCCATTTTGGTATTATTAAGTGAATCAACTGTTTCCTTTCCTTATTCTGTCTGGATTTTATAGGCAACATTAAAGAACATTGTTTCTGAATTATTGTTCATACAGTAAGCTGATTTTTTTCTATGATAGATCTATGGCAGCTTTGTTCATCTTAATAGACTTTTCATTATCTTCTTGATCTCTCAGTTATGTCACTAGAGAGACCTTCCCTAGTGTTTGACTTATCTTTCATGACATAGTTCATCTACAAAGTCTAAATTATTCCACAAAGGTCAAATTCCTTTTAAAAAGAGTCCCATAGATTGGGTTTTATACTTTCTCCTTTCTGTTGCAAAATCCGGTCACTACAAAAAAATATTAAGCTCTAATGAATTTAGCCTCAGTATCTGTGCCAGAAACATGAACATTTTGTAAGTCACAGCTTGTGTTGTAATGAGAGGACTGAGCCAATGTATTGGACTCTCCTTTGAGTTTTTTGCAGGAGGAATTCCCTCCTGTTGCTTCAGAAGATAGGAAATACCACCAGACCAACTAACTCTTCCGCAATAAAAGAAGCACTTTTAAATATAGGTGCAATTTCTTGACCATTTTGGGCATCACTGGCCTAGAATACAGCAGGAAAGATGACTCACCCTTCAGAGGAAAGTAAAAATAAATTTGAACTTTGTACAATTTGCCATTGTACAGGGATGCATTTGCATCAAAGCAATAAAAAATGTGCTTTTTGAAGCAGCTTGGCATAACTAGTGTGGAGGAGGCATAACTCTCTCCCCACTAAGACTATGAGATATTTATAAGAGCAGACATACCTCATCAATTGAGTAATTCCCCCCAGTAACAAAGCAAAGTAGTGTGAACTCATTGTGCTGTGCGTACCAAATACTGTGTGGAATTCAAGGATTTTACCAGAAGGAAGTGGAACTGACAGATCTCATCTGATACATGATTAGCAAGCAGACGGTAGGAAAGCTTAAGACATAAGTAATAGCATTTATACGTAATAGGATTAAAATTACATAGTATAGTACTGTTGCTGAAGTGTGGACATATGTGTATATGCACAGGACTGTACACAATGGTTCTCATTTAGTGAGAACCATAAGCCTGATCTCTTTCAGACAATTTGTTCCATAATAAGAATAAAGTTCTGATGGATTGAGGCAAGGAGGCAAATATATAAAACATAGATTTGTACAGATCTAACATCCTTCTGTCAATACCTGCTCAGGAAGTAAATGCTTCAGCAACATGCAGCAAATGCATTGCTTAAATCTCCTGTGTATGAATCTTGTCATCACAGGGAGAGGTGAGAGCAGAAGAGTGGCTGCTGGATGCCCTGCCAGGGTTCAGTTCAGGCTCCAGTTAGCAGCAGAAAAACAAAATCTCCAGAGTTTTAATACTCTCATGAGCTTCTCAATAGTCTTGCATGCTGATTATGAGCACACACAGACACATACACGCACACAAAACCAGCATGAAAATAGCCTCAAGTATTTCTGAGACTGTGACTCTTGCCAGCTTGACCACACTCTCTGGGTAGTCCAGGAATAGAGACAACATCAATCAAAGGACCCAGCTGTACTGGAATATATTCAGCCACCACTCCCACTCTGAGTTAGAGTTTATTTTAGCTACTGTTTTCTACTCTGGGGTTTCATTGTCATTAGTCAGTGGAAATTGCTTGGTTATTTACAGAGTAGAAAATGAGAGTACATGTAATTATAATTGTAATTGTATATACATGTTTATGCAAACACACACAAACACAAACACAGATAGACATCCTGACTGATGGACTGAGTTTTCAGCCCTGCACAGGGAGTGGAAGCTTATAGCTCTGTTAATGTAGGAGTTGCATGTCTCATTCTGCTCAAGCATAATGGCCCTATACTTAGAACCAAGTACTCAAAAAGGGACAACTGTTGCTCCATATTACTCTGGGTGAAGTTCAATAATATAATTGTCAGACCTCTGCAATACTGAAGTCAGCACAAGGCTGCCTGGGGCAGTCCTAACTGCTGCTGGTAAAAATTGGCACTGATCCACTGACTGCAATAGATGTTGTGCCAGTTTACAGCAGCAATAAACTCTACTCAGTCGCTTCATCTATTTCCGTAACAAAGAAAAAAGTTTTTTGAAGTGTGTTCTTAAGATATTGAATGTGATACTTTTTGATAGCACTAACCTGATTCTCCAATGGTCCCTAGCAGTGGAAACTGAAAAACTAAACTTACTATCAAGAAAGTTTCCCCACATATGCAGCTCTGCTGTGGCATTTAATGGTACAGTTCCATAAAATCTCTAAGAAAAATCTGATGACTCTCCCTTTATTGACTGAGTCTTTGTAAATCAGAGGAAACCTCATTCCCATGACCCACTATTTATCTGTATAGACTCGTGTAAATAAAGAGCTGAAGAATTTAAAATAAACGTTTGTTTTCCCAAAAGCCATAACAATTCTCCCTCCATTTCAATTTTTTTCAGATGAAGAGCTTTTTTCAGGAATGTATATTGATTTCATGGGGACGGATGCAGCCATTTTTCGCAGTCTGACCAGGAGGAATGCAGTGAGGACTGACCAGCACAACTCCAAGTGGCTGAGTGGTGAGACACCTTTGATTTACCAGTGCTTTTAATGGGTGTCATAGAGATTCATCTTTCCTTTGCTTAAAACAAAGACCTTATCTTTTAAAGAGCTCGTCTCTGAATTTAATTTATGAAGTTGAACGATGAAGAAATGTGTGTAAATACAAACTGTAGACAATGCACAGATGTAGAAGGATCCCTGCATGAACCAAGCTCTTCAGCCACTCCACATGAGGGCCTTTTCTGCATTAAGGCTGAACCAAACTGTTTGAGGGCAAGTGTATGAAAACCTTTCCAGTGGCAAGTGGTAAGACAGTCTAACTTCTGGGGAAGTGCCTTCACCTCTCACAAATCAGTTATTGCCTTAAATCTGTGTTTGGTTCTAAGATACCAGCTTCAGTTGATTCAAGATGATCCATCTCTGCACAGAAGACTCACCACCACTTGCATTCAAAAGATGTGTAGAAGAGTGTCTCACTATCAGAGAAGTCAATGAGGATCATTGCCTCTTATTTCAGTGGTGAGGAATCGGTTATCCAAACACAGTAGAAAAACTCATCTCTGAGTGGCAGCACTTAACTCTTTGCTTCACTGACATCACTGTGAAAATTCTCCCTGTCTTTACTGGTAAGAAGACTTCTTCCAGTGAAACCAATTTGAATTAAAATGGTGGTCAGCATTCTGAGCAGAGGTAGATGTGAAAGGCTATAGAGCAACTAACACAGCAGTTACGATTCTAAAAAAACTTCAGGTATATTGAAGTTACTGTGGTTTTGTCTTGACATTTTTTATGGTGACTTATTATTCCTGTCTGGCTGTGACTACAATGAAATCACAGGATTTCAGTCACAATAAATTCATTTCACTATGAAAGACAAACTTTGTCTGCTTCCTAAATATTTCTTCTGCTCTACATTCTTACACTTATCTGCACACCATAACATGTGCATCCTAAAGTGAATAAGAGAAAAAGAAAATTAAAAATGCTTAATTTCTGGGAAATCTACTTGTTACTTATGTTCAAAACAGGTACTTGAAACTACAATTTATTTCCATGTCTTTTTGGAGCCAGAGACATGACACTTGTTATATTAATTGAGAATAGAATTATGCAAATGGAAAAATGCTGCAGTCTAAAAAGAGTTTTCTGTCAGACATTCAACCTTTGTGTCAGATTGTTTCAAAATTGGCACTGCCCTTCAACCAAACAAGCAATCTTGTATGATCATTGAAAAGACAAAATCTTCATGCAGGGACAGGATCCCCTTCTTCCTTCAGTCAAAGGAGGTATTCTGAGGGCTGTTGCACTGTCCATTATATGCTTGATGTTAAGGTTATAAATTATTTTGCTCTCTCCCTAATTCTTCTCTGCAGTGTTTTACTTGTACATTTGATTGTGTTTATCAGCCTCTGATATGAAGTCAAATGCTGCTCAAGCATTTGCATGCCCTGCTTTCCTTTTCTGGGTTACACAGACTGTTTTCCTCTCTCATTTATGAACTTTATTTGTACATATTTCTGAGGTGTTCCAGCTTACTTTTATGTTTTGTCTCAATGAGACTTTCCATAAGTGCCCCTGATAACACACTGATTCTTCTCTCTTCTTCCTCCAAGTCTCTGAGTCTCTGCAGTAATCTCATACCACTGCTTCTGGATTGCTTCTCTAAGAATTTGCTGTGAAATAAAATGTGAGGATGCAAAAACATATGGCTGCCAGTAAGGAGCCATTGACTTGTTGATGTTTGGTATATACAGCACTTCCTTGAAGCAGTCAGTAAATGTCAAATCGTTTGTTGCTTATACTGATACATCTTTTGGTTTCATACATTTGGTAAACTTTTTCATTTCAGAGCCTATTTTTGTGGATGCTCATGTTATCCCAGATGGTACAGACCCCAATGATGCCAAAATCTACTTCTTCTTCAAAGAAAGACTCACAGACAACAGCGGCAGCACAAAGCAAATTCATTCAATGATTGCAAGAGTATGCCCAGTAAGAACCATTTTGTTTGCCAGGTTGCTGGGATAAGCTGCTAGTGTGACAAGATAATCTAAAGGACTAAATGTTTGAAAAGCTTTTGACTTATATTTGACAAAATTTCCTGTTTCTGTGTCACCATTCATAATTAAAAAGAGCTGTTACTGAACTCACAGCTGGGGTCTGAACCTGTTATATATATCTAAATATACATGTAAGGATATGGAAATGTGGAGGTTAAGGGATTTGTGTATTTCTCTGACTGAGTCAGAATACTTACCAGTGTTGAATTTTCAAACTTGCTGTCGTTGGCACAAATAAGGCACATTAGTTTCTTAATAAAAATGAACTTAAGACAAGTGAAGGCTTTCACACACACACACTCAAAATATTTGAAGCATATTAGAAATATAAAGCTTTTAAATTGTTTGATTTAACATTCAAATACTGTTTTCATTTTTATGATATCTGTTGTTCCTGAGTTCTTATATTGATGCATGTGTGAGCCTAATTTTAAAAATGTGCACAGGAAATTTTGATTCAGGAGTTATGGCTATTCCTGGGCAATAATTAATTTTTTTTCACAGCGCTCCTCATTGTCTCTATTTTGGTTTTTTTGTATCTCTACTCAACTATAGATGAAAAATGATTGAAGCAGCTATTAACATCTCTGGTGAAATCAATTTTTTTTAATGAGAAAAAAATTATAATTTCACAATTACTGCTAGCCTATTCATTCCTTCTTTTGGAAACCTTCAGGAAGTTCATTGTGAGTGTTTATGTATTCCCTGTCTTTAATTAGGGTCTTCTTTAGAATTTGATGCTTTATGATGTTGTTGTGCCCGGGTGTGAGGGCATTTGTCATATTCTGGCAATATGATGAGGCATGTGATCTCTTTTATAATCTCCATTTTCTTTCAAAAGGCCTTTTTGGGTATTTTGCAAGGAGCTGTTTTACACAATTACAGCTGTATTTGGGTTTTTTACTGTTATAATGAAGCCCAGATTATTTTTGAAAGGCCTAAGCCTGTTTAGACTTAGACTGAAGCCAGTGGCAGAATCCCAAGGCCAATGAAAATAAATCTGAGCCAGTCATATTTGTATACTTGTATACATACCATCATATTCATGTATCAACACCTTTGAGTCTCGCCAAATATATTACCCCCTGAAAAGACTCCTTATAAGTCACCCAAAAAGTTGGATTACCAACTCCAACAGCACCAGTGAAACATGCAGAGCACTTCATTGAAATCACATTTCAATAGCTTCTACATTTTGGGTTTTCTCTTTCCTTGGGTGACATCACGCTATGCAGTTTGGAAGACACTGCTCTTACCTGAGGCATTCACCAGCACAGTTAGGATCTGGCACCTCAGTGCTGCATCATCTGGTTTGGCAGTTACAGTTCCCACCTCGCACCATAGAAAATTGGAAAGATCCTTGAGCGAGCTGTGATCAAATCATCTCTGGACAAAGTTACCAGGACTTGCAACAGTGCAAAACTAGCTTGAACCACACTAGCCTTCATTTCTGAATATTGTTTGGCATATCCAGCTCATGTGCCAGCATGGCTTACTGGGTCAGGTGCAGCTCTGCTGCTGTCAGGACTAGAAGAAACATCCCTCTAGAGAACCATGTGACCTCTTAGAGATAGCATGGACTTTGTCCTGGGTGTCAATGAGTGATACAGGACTCCACAGTCACTTCCAATCCTAATAGCATACAGTGCTGATGCACAAAATCTAATGCCCAGCCCTCCAAGCCTGCTAGCCCAGCAGAGAAGGTCCACTCAGAAAACTAGATTTTCTTTTTTTCTGCATATGGAATGTTTAGATGAGGGGATTTGGTTTAGGACTATTTAATTTTAATATTAAATTCACTAGATAATTATATAGATAATTAATTAACCTGAGAAAAATGTGGGAAAGCCCAGTAAAATGTTAGCTGTGTTTTATTTCTTCTTTTCTGAAAATAATATTCCTTTCCAGAATGACACAGGTGGTCAGCGCAGTCTTGTGAACAAGTGGACAACATTCTTGAAAGCAAGACTTGTGTGCTCAGTAATGGATGAAGATGGAACAGAAACGTACTTTGATGAATTAGGTATGACAAAAAACATTCCTTAAAATTTTCATCTAAATGCTTTACTTCGTGCATATTTAATGATTGATTTTCATACAGTTCCTTGGTGAAGTTGCTAACAGCGAAATCATAGCACCAGAAGTCCATGACAAAATCCCTCTTGCAGTGTTTTGACGGGAAATGAAAAAATTCTTCATAGGTCTCTCTGTGTAATTATCATTACCTTTGAAATAAAGGTAATTAATCTTGACTATGTAAAACAATGATATATGTAAAGAATTAATATTTGGAAGGGAACATTTAAGTGACTCTCGTACGATTTTACTACTAGCTTGGATAACAATAGAGGGTTTTTAACATCTCTTTGAAACTGTTTTTTATATCGCTGCGTAACAGACAACTTTTCCACAATACATTTTTTCTAGTTTTTGATCACGGGGTAGAGTCCTCAATTTGGTAGTTCAAGGTAATACTAATAAATCCTGTTACTGGCACCAGCAATAGCACTATGAATAAATATAATTTGTCAGGAATCATTCAGTCACACAAATTTTCAACATATGAAACACTGTAAATATTCAATCCGTAATCTATACAGCAATCACAAGAGGTTTCCTTTAATGATGGAATTAATAGATGCATGTCTTGATACCTACATGCCAAACAACATTACCAGAAAGTTTCAAATTCTATATTTTCCACAGATGAGATGTGCAAAATCAGGTGTGGAAGGATTTGGTATGTGCTTTACTATAAAAATAAATAATATAAACAGCTAATGTGCCCTGCACTGGGTCTGCATCTGGTTCTGATCTTCTCTCCATTGTATCCTCTCTCTTTTCTCAATTGTTATTCCTGATTTTCACCAGAGTATATGGGGTTTGGAGTCTTTTTGAGTTTCTGTATTTGCAACTATTTGGTGTAGTTACTTTGGTTCAAGGTTTCAGTGGAACCCGATTGGGACTAGGAGCAGATCCTAACTTGCTCTAGCTCGGAATGTGTAAGGTGTTTGGAGGACAGATTTTCTGAAGTTCACAGTGCCTCAGCACTGCCTCAGTGGCTCATCTTTCAGAACTGTGATTTACCAACCCCCTCCTCTTCAACAAAGCAGTAGGATAACTGCTTTTAGTTTCTTGTATAACAAAATGTAGGACCATAGTGAATAGGAGACAATGCTCTCAGCGTGGGTTCCCAGCACAATTCCATAGCAAAGAGGAAGAATACAATCATAGCTGGAAATTTAGAGCACTGGGAGAGAGCAAACACAGGCTTCTGTGTTCATGTATAATGCAGGAGAGTATAACACTTCCAGTTCTGCATGGTGAAGTCTTTTGCTTTTGACATATTGAAAAGAATATTTAAAAAATTCAGCGGGTTAAATGAAAGAGCCACATAAATTAATGGAAAGCTAAAGAACATGTTCTGTGATAAAAAGCTCAAACAGTTCAATCTTTTTTGTGTTGTAAATTAAGTTTAAGAGGTAGCATGATTATAGTTATTAAAAACATTTGCAAGGAGAAACTGTCAGAGATTAAAGTAGTTTTCACTGAAGTGTAAAAAAAAAATCAACAGATCAGAGGTAATAGTGGGTAAATTCATTTCAGTGAGTAGGTACAGTTTTGCACAGTGCAGTCAATTAATCCCTACACAACAAGAGGAGAGAGGTTTACATCTTTCAGTGTCTTTACTGCAAAGCTTCATGACGTTCATATCATATTGAAAGTGCAGTAGTGAGGGCACTGCAGTGCATTGTGGACAGTAAAACACCTAATTTCCCTCTTTTCGATTACATCCATCTATGGGAACTCTTTCTCTTTAACCTATTGCAACTTTAATGTTTTCCTACTGCTAAACAACCTGCTGAAATGAGATACAGCTGAGAGAAATGTGTGATGTGGATCCTGAATGTGTTTGAAAATCTTTGCCTTCTGTCTCCATAAGGCTAGAGGGCATGGAGTTAATTTCCAAATTTGCTTCTGAATGTTAAATTGCTAGATGTATGCATATATGGTCTGTTCATGTGGTAAGTCTCCTTTTTCCTGTTCAAGTCTGAGATAAAACTACTGTTGGCTTCAGGAGGAATAAAGTCATCAATTAAACTGGAAAATAAAGTTTTTCTTATTATTCAAAACATTTTTCTTTCTCTTTCTTACAGAGGATGTGTTTCTCCTAGAGACAGATAACCCCAGAACAACACTTGTGTATGGAATTTTCACAACATCAAGGTAAGCATGCAGATTTGAAAAATATTCCCTGAACTGCCTGATTTTCTGTATGGAAACTGAAACTGATGTTTTGTGGATGAGACTGTGCTGTGCAATTTTGTGTGTCTGCTGCGGCTGTGGTTTGCATGAAGGAGCCTCAGTATCATTGCTCTTGGTATCCATGTCAGAGCTATGCTCCTTGGAACAAACTGCTTCCTGACATACTGTCAGCTGGCACTGGGAAAACATTTCTGTGGAGGGCCACTTGTCACTGTTCAGCAGTGGAAAGCCAAATGACTTCAATGCAGTGAACTCATGTGGCATCTGAGAGCACTTAACACCTCCTGAAGAACATTCAGCACCCTGAAGGATCAAACCAGGAATTCTTACATGAATTCATACAAATCATTTCCAGTCTCTCAGCTGGCTGATGATCACAGAGATGGCAAATAACCCATTCTGGCTTCAGTTGGCTACAAAGGGACAAGCTTACGTGGCATTTGGTCACCTCCTTGCAGCTCCCCGTTACCAGTCAGTTGTATTCACTTACTGTCAGGTTTAGAAAGCATTTACTGAGCTCCCAAGGGTGATGGAAGCAGTAGATATGGCTTACGATGCTGAAACTGTCCACAAAGTTAGAACTGACAGGTGGACCAATAGATTCTTCCACCTCTACTTTTATTTTTCTCATTTTTTCCTCTTGCCTTCACCACATCGTGTTAGTACAGAAAAAAAATAGTTACTACTCACTGATTTGTGATATGGTGCCCTTTACTATTTAGCTGTTACTTCTTACCTTCTAAGAGGTCTTCCACTTTTTTTTTTAAATTTAGTTTATTTGATCAAATTAGAAAATTATATAACTTATTAATTAATTCCTTTAATGGAAATTTTTAGTAAAAAAATCCTTTCAGGTTTTTTTTCCCCAATAGACTTCTTTCACAGAGATATAGGGATCTGCTTACTCAAATAGGTAAATAAGACAGGAGAATATGATTCTCTGATATTTAACTGGGAAAGAAAAGCATCACATGACTTGTAAACTTAGGTGCTGTCTATAATTCCTACTTCACAAAAAGAGAAAAGGATGAGCTTATGTTTAGCAGTAAAACAACACTTATCATTAGGCTGGGGGTGCAACATGGCTGAGCTGGTAACACTTCCACCTAATTCTGGTATTTCTCCAGTGGAAATGAGGTTTGAATCCCAGGACCACATAAGGTGACAAAAAAGAGGAAACTTCACTTTTTCCTGTCTCTCAAGATGTTTTCTCTCTCTGTTGAAGGTTTTACACACATATATTTCTGTTTTTGTGAACTACATGGTCTATGCTTACTTTATTTTGGTTCAACTATAGGTTGAAGGTGTTACCTAGTTAAATACAGCAACCCTAAGGAACTCCTTAATAGTTCCTGTATCTTCACCTCTGTAGACTTCCAACTCATAAAAGAAGCAAGAGAGAAACATCACAGGAAGTAATAACTACTAGTATTTTTATCTAAATCATACAGAAGAAAACCGAGTAATACTGAACTAAATTATTTTAGTGTCATAATATGCTGTAAATGTAACATAAAACATCTGGAAAGACTAAATGCATTTCTCAAAATCTATTAATACCCAGTAAAATTTCCACAAATACCATAATCAATCTAAAAGGTTCATTCTACTCATCCATATATAGCTGAGAGCAATGTGGATTTCACTTTTGTTGTTTAGACACTATGTGTAATGTTTTCAGGCTTTTTTATGGAGTGTTTTTTCTTCTTCAATTGAAAACAGTAACTTGGATTATCTCCATCCTACACTTAACACCAGGCAGATTTTAGACTGTCTGGAGTTTCCACTTTTTAAATATAAATATCACAAACCTTACACGCAGTGAGAGGAAAAATGAGGGAGTTAATTCACTGTAGTCAGCATTACCATCAATCGGGAATTTTTTCCCCTAGTGCCCTTCATCATCATGGGGCGATGGAGACCATTCAGGGCTTGTGCTAACTGGACCCGTGGCTGAATCCAGAACAGTGGGAAGAACATGCCCTGTTCTTAGGTGATTGCCTGTGTTCTCCTCACGAAGCTTCAAACGTGGGTCTTCATAAGACCAGTTTTATGGGTGTATTTCAGGACTGTATAGGAATAATTCCTTTACAGCCACAAGTCCCCATTTTTCGTAAAAAGGCTGGAAACTGATTATAATAATCCAACCAACTGTAATTGCTCTGGATGTTTTTATTAATGTTTTAGCCATGTATTTCAGGAGGCTCATGGAGGTCTTGTGGTTAATATACTGGTAGGGAGTTCTGGAAACCTGTGCTGAGCTTGGCAGTACAAAGTTTACAAAACTCATGTCTCACTGTACTCAGCAATATTTTTGCCATTGATTTAACTGGAGCCAGATTCTATTTCCTTTATATTTAGCATTAGGAAGTCTTCTTATTGCACCAGTAGGTTAGTGCCTTCCTCTCTCTTTTTGCAGTTCACTGTTCAGAAAGTTGCTAAGTCTTAAGAGGTAGTGGTGCATATTGGGCAGCTAGATCAGTCGATTTTAAATGTTTTAAATCCATATTAAATTGTATAAAATATATTATTTTAGAGGTATCTTTCATCATTGGACCAGGCCAAATTATGGAAAAGCTATAAAAAAGTTGGTAGATTGCAATGCTTTTTCTTCTGTCTTCCAGCTCCATATTTAAAGGCTCAGCCGTGTGTGTGTATCATCTGTCTGACATCCAGACTGTGTTCAATGGACCATTTGCACACAAGGAGGGCCCAAACCACCAGCTGATTCCATATCAGGGCAGAATTCCGTACCCGCGGCCTGGTACCGTAAGTACAAGGATGTTTATTCAGTCTTGCCAATTGCTTGTCTTTGTTTAATGCACAAATAAATATTATTTATTCCAGGAGAGAAGTCTGTATGTGACTGTGACAGTTACAGTTCAGAACTATTTTATTTGCTTTTCAATTGCCTACAAATCCAACTGCAAATTACATAGTGTCTGGAAATCTTCTAGAAAGAATTAAAAGTCATGTAAAATGTTAATCACTCTTTCTGCTGCAAAGGTGATAAGAATAATTTCATTATGTGACAGTCTTCTTGTTTGCATGTGCATTTTCATTTTGTGGGTACATTTGAGGAAAATGTAGCTAAATAAATAAGCATGCAAAGACAGCATTGTTAGTGTGTTTTACAGCCTGGATCCAACTGTCTGTAACTCTGTCTTCTGTCTGTATGAATTTTCTTTAGTTCTCCAGAGTCTTGCACCTCTACTCAAATGTTTAGGAGATGTAGTAGGAGACTTAGAGAACAAGGTTTCTGGGACTGGTCACTTAACTAATACCCTGTCAGGTTCTGAATCTTAGAAGAGAGACTTAGAAATAGATGGGTTTTTATGCCATTCAGTTCACAATAGTCTTCCTTCTTAAGAAAGCTTTTTGTATGCCTTGAAAATTTTTCAGGACTTTCTTTCAGTGTATCAGGGTTAGTAATAATCTTCCAATAAATTCTGTACGCAAGTAGAGCTAGCTCTGTTTCCAAGTTGTGCAGATATAGCTCATGAAGTATTTTAAACAGAACTATTACTTCTTCTTACTTTTCAGCTTCATGGTGTATAAAAATTGCTGTTAATGCACTTTTCTCTTTATCTATTTACTTACTTATTTTCACTATTCTTAATTTAGATTTAGCAGAAATGCGACACATGATATTTCAGTCTTTAATAAAAAATGTATAAGCTTTCCTAGAATCATCTCTAAATCCATATTTGATAAATGAAGTATAGTACTGTGGATGTGTGTTGACTCCTATGAGGTCTTACAATTTCTTAAGTATCAGAATGAAATAGGTATGCAGAGAATCATAAATTATCTGTCAATGATACAGTTATTTTTTTAGATTAATACTTTGTTGCTTTTCCATTTATCACAGGAAATTAAATTTTATTTTAATTTTGCCAGTCTCTGTGAGAACTTTTAACCATATCACTATTTTGTTCTGATTTGTCTTTGTGCTGCAAGATCTTGTACTTTTTCTCTCTTTCTCTATTGAACATGGAATAGCTCAGACACATGGAACAGTTCTCCCTGTTCACACAATCCTTCATGACATTTTTGTGTAGTTATTGCTGGCTATAAGAATTAGGACTTTACATTCCCAGATCTCTAGAATTAACTAATCAATACCTGACATTCCACTAAGGTCTATTGCTAGCATTAATCTTTCTTTGCAATTAATTCATACAGCTCTAATCTTGTGAGTTCACTGAGGCTTTAAAAAAAAGACCCACTTAAACAGGAAGTTTCACACTCTTGTGATTAGTAACATTTCAAAGTTTCTTGCTGTTTCAGAGTATTTTGTTTGCATGTGTTTCCTCAACCACTGCCATATTTTTCTTGGTTCGCCTCGTAGAAGCTTCTGAGGTATTCCAGATGGGCTTAAAGAAATTGGGCAGCACAGTGGAAAGGGGAAAAAAAAATCAGATTTGGATTTAACATGGTGACAGAAATTATCTACATTTTTCAGATGTGCCGATGAGCTCTGAATTTGAAGATAAATTCTTAGATCATAGCTCATAGAGATTCCTTAGTTGACCATTGCTGGTTTTCAGATTACTGGCTTTTCTGTGCTTCTTCATGATTCAGGCAAAACACAGTACCTTAGTCATATTTTCTAAGATGGAATTTCTTTGGCTTTGCTTTTATTTCACTGCCAAAAACTTCCGCTTTTAAATGTCTGCCACAAACTCTATTTTTCACTTATGTCAAAGTGAAAATCGGGACACGGGGATTTTTTGCTGCTCAGAATTAGTGCTCAAAGAGTTAACTTTGATCAGCCATGCTTGCAGACTATGGGACTTGATCCTCTTTTTTCTGAAATGTATTTTTTTGTAACTTCTGGGATGCTGGACTAGACAGGGATGTCTTTTTATATGACATGGAAAATCCTACTTTACAGTTGCCCAAAGAGATATTCATACTAAACCTCTGGACAGAAACGAAAGTTCATCATGTCGCAGTACTGGATAAACAATGGAAAGGCTTCAGTGTAGCTTCAGTAGGATTAAATGAAGCAATGCATTCTTTTGGCCATGATCAACTCAGCAGTGTCTGGCTGGCCTTCACTAAATACCAATGGTTTCTTATTTCTCCACAAGCAAAACTTACGTATGGAAAAAAAAATACATAACTGGCAGCTTGCTACTAAACTCAATGATGTTTGAGAGTAGTTTCCATTTTTCAGAGTTTACAGAAATAGTTTTTGTACCTACAGCATACTGTAAATTAAAGAATTCTGGTTTTCTCTGCAATCTTACTGCATGGTAATCAACTGTGAACGTAAGATTGTGTAGCCAAGTCCTTGAATGAGGCGTGAAGGATACACGTTCAATCCCTCCAGGAAAGGGAGAGCTTAGGTTTCTTCAGTATCATCTTTTGCTTGTCATTGGTTTAGCAAAAGAATTAATTGATTAAAGATGTTTGTTAAGGCTTTGCTCAGGACAGTGATATAATGTAAGTTTTTAGGGTCATGCTGGTGTGAATCATAGCACAGACATTTTTGCAAGAAGTCACAGACAAAAGTCACATGACTCCAAGTCAAGAATGGAAGGGTTGAAAGTATCAGAGAAAGACTTTTAATAGAGCAATGTGAGACAGGAAAGTTTAAATTGAAGTGTCTGTGAAACTGAATCCCTCTTGAAAGGAACTGGGGTCTGGCAGAGCACTACCAAGTGGAATTATCCTGCTAATGATGAATGCAGTTCTTTTTTCAGAATTTGTTGCTAATCTTAACAGATAGTTCCATACATTTTCTGGAATGTGGACGAATATGCTAGATGGGGTAGAGCAAGCAAGATAATAAGAATTGAACTTTCTGAGCAATCTTAGAGCATTAACATGTACTATCATTTCTAATGAGAGCCAAAACAAAACCCTTAGGATAAATATGAGCCCAGAAAAATAAATTGTCGAGGATGTCAGATGAGAGAAACGACCCATATCTGAGCTGAGTTCTGCTTCTTCTTCCTGGAGGTAACTGATGCCAGAGCAACTTGTTTAAAGAATTCTACTTTGTATAAATAATTTACTCCTGATTGAGCCAGAAGATGACTCCAAAGCCTGTGATTAGGCTGAAGTCCCTCTCTACTTGTTTCCTGGTATGCCCAATGAATAGTTTATTAGGTGCACAATATGGAACAGCTTTTAGCAGTGAGGGTAGAACAAGCACTCCCGCCTGTGGTTACCGGGATGCCCTGGGAGCTGAAGACCCAAATTCCAACATTGCATCTCATCAGGTAGGATGGACACATGAGTCATATATCCCCAGACAGTTTCCAAGTCTCTCAGAATATGATTCATTTTATGTAATTTTAGCCATCCAAAAGCAGGGTGTTTAGTCTGAATTACTGACTACAGAGAAAACCTAAGAATAAATGCCTCACTTTAAGAGAGTAGAAGTCAGGTGAGGTAAATCTCTCCCTAAGCTACTGGTTATTTTTTGTCCATGGTTTTGACCAGAAATTCCATCCTAGATGTAAGAATGGCCCTTGTCAAAATAAACAAATTTCCATCAAGTGGTTTTTATTGAACAAATCATTTTCCAATTGGAAAAATATTGCTTTGAAACACTTCTGAATATCTCCAATACTCTGAGGAGAGTTTCACATCTCAGAAATATGATAAGGGGAAAAAATTAAAGCTCAGGAGCAGCAATAAGAAGTGAGGTAGTGGTAGCAAAAAATAAAAATCATCTAAATTAACACAGGTACATCCAGAACACTGTACCAATTACTGGCACAGCTCTGATTTCTTCACAGTTTCCTTTTAGTTTCAATCTCAGTAAATAGTTGAGTTTTCTAAGATGGTTTTTATTTTCTTATGAGGTCCAGAATGCCTCAGGGATGATTATTTGGATAGTTCTTCATTATATTTAAAGAAGCATCCAAAGTATTCATGGACCTGTTACTTCTCAGGCATAGGGGAAAGTATACACAATCTTATAAATATATATATATATATAAAATATATATATATATATAAACAACTTATATAAATAAGTTGTTATGGGACTCCCTCATCAACTCTATATTATTGCTTTTTCAAATGAAGACAAGTCACAGGCCTTTTCATCATCTTATAATCAACAAAATGTCAAGAGGGATATTGGCCAAATTACAATTAAGTATCAGATTTTGTTTCCTACCTTTGTACTAATTCTGTAACAAACCAGATGCAAAAGTTTGGTATCTTCCCATACCAATCTCTTAGATTTTTTTAATGTTTTTTTTTTCAACAGGCAGTTTGGAAGCATGAAATATGTAGAAATAGGTTCAGAAGTACACATCTTTCCCATCAAGCTGGGTTTCAAAAATGCAAAAATACATTTTGGTTCTTTTTATAAGAACTGATGGGAGTTCAAAGTGTAGCTATTCAGCACTTCATTCCCCTTACTGGAGCCCAGTAAGTTTTGGCCCAAGTCTGAAGTGCTTTTTAGGGAATTTCCTTTGTCAACTATCTGTCAATATTTGTAAATGATGTGGAGATGAAAACTCTCTGACAGGTGATAAGTGTTGTTCAGCATCACTGTGCTGTTTCTTACAGTGTCCGGGAGGAGCCTTCACACCCAGTATGCGGACAACCAAAGAGTTTCCAGACGACGTTGTGACCTTCATTAGGAACCACCCTTTGATGTTTAATCCCATTTACCCAATACACAAGAGGCCATTAATCATCCGGATAGGAGCTGACTACAAGTATACAAAGATTGCTGTGGATCGAGTGAATGCTGCTGATGGAAGATACCACGTCTTGTTTCTTGGAACAGGTAAGACAAATTTGGCAGCATTCATTTTCCTCTGTTGCAATATAATATGCAATAAACTCTGATTATTACAATTTACAGCTTTCAGAAGTTTTTTTTTTTTTTTTTTAATGTTTGCAATCTACAGAAATGTTATAGAAATCCATGAATACGTTCTTTTTACTTTCTGTGCATTTTTCTATTTACTATAGATATCAATTACGTGCAAGAGATACAATGTATTGGTCCTAATTGTGAGACAAAAACCAACACCAGTGTGTATTTTATTGGATCTAGATTATAATACTTCTCTTGAATATGGTGTGTCTCCAGCATGATTCCACACTAGAATTTGATGATCTCAAGCATGAGAAAAAAATATCTAAGTCTAGCTTTATAATTTTGTATACTCTCATCATCATTATTTAATATCTACTGTGTAAGCTACTTCTGAAGAAAAGCATGATCTGATCAAGACGTTGCAAAGGCAGAAACAACAACTCCTTCAGAAAACAGTAGTAATATGGAAGTACTTAGAAGAGAAAAAGAAACAAATGGTTAGAGTCCTAGCAGTAGTGGACACAGAGAACTTGATCCAAGCATTCTAAAATAATTTCTGCCTAATATAACCTATATTTTGTTTTTACTTACATCAAATTTGAATCTGGTGTTATGCGTCTGAAGTCTGCAAGGAACAGGTCAAGTGATCCTTGGACTGATCAATTTTGATTTTTTTTAAATATTCAGGTATGAATCACATCTTTCAGATTGAAGCAGACAAGTAGAGTGGTACTGTGACTAGACCCTAGGAGTCACATCTGAAACTCCCACTGGTTTAACAGGGCATTAGAGGCTGACAGGCACAAAGGCTAATCTTTTTTACTGCAGATGGTTTCAAGTAGAACAAAGGAAAAGAACTCTGGGAGAACAAATATATCTCTGAACATCAGAAAGTGATTACAGAGATGGGTTGCATTGCTTTTATGGTTCACATATTATTGGGGTCCTGATTGTTTTCTGTTTGTAGAATAACCATGTCTGCCAACAAACTCGCATGGGGCTGGGAATAACCATCTCGTTATAATAGATTTAGGAAGCGGGTCCTAAAAATCTCTCAAGAATGTCAGGCTTCTATAGGGAAATGATGAAAAATAACTCTCTTCACTCTTCTTAGAAAAACCTCTCCAACTATCAAAATCAGCAGGGTGCCTATGTGCCAAAGGAGAGCAACTGCACACTCTGCTGTGTGTGCAGAAGTGTATCCAGAAAACAGGTTGATGGAAAGGACTTTTTACCTGTATTTGGCTCCTGTCAGGAGTACTGTGTCCAGCTGTGGGCTCCCCAGTACAAGGAAAACATTGACCTAACGGAGCAAGATCAGCTGAAAGACTGTAGCATGTGATGTATGAGAAAAGACTGAGAAAATGAGTTTATTCAGAGAAAGCTAAGGGGAGACCTTAATGCTGTTGACAACTATCAAATGGGTGGGTACAACCACCTAATGGGGAAAAAGCAGATGGGGACTCTTCTCAAGGTGCACAGTGCCAAGGTGAGGGACTGCACACATGTTGCAATGTGGGACACTGCTATTATATATAAAGGAAAAAGTTATCACCATCAATGTGATCAAACAGTGGAAAAAGGACCCAGAGAGGTTATGAATTCTCCATCTTCAGAGACTCAAAAGATTCAAAACCCAACTGGCACAGCATTGAGCAGCCTGCTCTAATAGGACTTGCTTGGAGCATGGGACTTCACCAGATGTCTTCTACAGACTACAGGTGTCTGCAGTTAAGTGAAAGGAAAACAAAACCACTTCATTCATGTGAGGTTATGGATGAAGAAAATGAGAAGGGCTAAAGCCCAGCAAGAACTCAAGCTGGCTACTTCTGTAAAAGACAATCAAAAATGTTTCTATAAATACATTAGCAGAAAAAAGAGAGCTAAGGAGAATTTCCATCCTTTACTGGATTCGGGAGGGAAACAGTGAAAAGGCTGAAGTACTTAATACCTTCTTTGCCTCAGACTTTAGTAGCAAGACCAGTTCTGTAGGTTCCCAGCCCCCTAAGCTGGAAGACAGGAATAAGGCAGAATGAAGCCTCCATAATCCAAGGAGAAACGGTCAGTGACCTACTACACCCCTTAGACACATACGAGTCCATGGGCTGGACAGAATCCACCCAAGGGTACTGAGGGAGCTGGCAGAGTGCTCACCAAGCCACTTTCCATCATTTAGCAGCAGTCCTAGCTAACTGGGGAGGACCCAGCTTACTGGAAGTTATCAAATGTGATCCCCATCCATAAGCAGGGCCACAAGGAGGATGTGGGGAATTTACAGACCTGTCAGCCAAACCTCAGGGCTGGAGAAGGTCACGGAGCAGATTATCTTGAGTGTTGTCACATGGCATGTGCAAGACAAAGGTCACGGAGCAGATTATCTTGAGTGTTGTCACATGGCATGTGCAGGACAACCA
The DNA here is from genome assembly GCF_020740725.1 of Corvus hawaiiensis. Lineage (NCBI taxonomy): Eukaryota > Metazoa > Chordata > Aves > Passeriformes > Corvidae > Corvus > Corvus hawaiiensis. The sequence goes on along the minus strand of NC_063216.1, from coordinate 69,479,623 downwards.
GGGGATCAGACCCAGCCAGCATGGGTTTGTGAAAGGCAGATCGTCTTGCCCAGCCTGATCTCCTTCTATGACCAAGTGACCCACACAGTGGATGAGGGAAAGGCTCTGCGTGTTGTCTACCTGGACTTTAGTAAAGCCTTTGACACCATTTCCCACAGCATTCTTCTGGAGAAACTGGCTGATCATGGCATGGATATCTTCACTGGGTATAAAACTGGCTGGATGGCTGGACCCAAAGAGTGGTGGTGAATGGAGTTACATCCAGCTGGCCCCTGGTCCCAAGTGATATTCCCACAGGTCTTTTCCAACCTAAATGATTCTATGACTCCATGTTTTTCCACCAAATGTTTACCAAATCTCCATCTGCTGTAGAGTGAATGCTTAGTATACCATAGTCAGGGTAATGAATTATATAAGGAATTTTGTCAGTTTTGCGTATTTTTGTTTCCTTGGTTGGAAGTTGATAAATGAGTTTTAAGGTATTTTTGGATATCTCCTATTTGCAGAGCTATTGGAAACTACTAAATTAACCTAATTAAGACAGGGCTTTCTTCAAGGTGGGTACCTAAAACCACATTTTCTGTTCAGTTTAATTAATGCAGATAAAATTCTTGACTTTGTGACCTGTTAGGATCATTCTTCTCCTTTCCTGTATAAGTAAAGTCTTTTTCTACTATGGAAGTATCAAAAGTGTCAACAGATAGTGTCCCTACTCTTGCTATACAACTTCACAAGAAAACTTGGTAAAAGAGAAGTTTTACATTCCTGTTAGTTTTCTTCCTTGACAAATTACTCTGTTTAGTCAAAGTAATAGATTGGTAGGCTAGTACAGATCTTTCAAATGAACATTTTAATTTTTTTTTCAATATATAGTGGTGTCATTGTTTTAAAATACTCTATATGCATCTAATATTGTTTGGAGGAAAATTCTACCTAAGCTTAGTGGAAAAGATCGAGACATAAGTTCCCAAACCATATAGGATTGTTAATATAGCAGTGATAGTTAAAGCTGGAAAAGTGTTGAAAAACTGAAATGTGCTTGAAATCAAAGTTTGCTAGTAAACATTTTAATAATTCTGCAAGAGATAAATATAGGTAATTTCATTTTAACCTTTGATGACCATCTGACTCTTTCTAGGTGATCAATGTGGCCTCATACACACACATGAGCTGCTAAAAACATAATCATACGTCAATCTTCTTCTGTGTATCAGGACAGGACCCATTATGGATCAGATACAAAAAGTGCACCTCTTGATACTTTACATTCATTGCTTTATCTTCTTCATTACACTGGAGACGAGGATCATTTTCTGCTTTCTAGTGACATGGAGGGCAGGCACTATTCTTCCTGAGCAGGGCACAGGACATTAATAGCTTCCAAGGTCTTCCTCAAAAGAAATCGGTGCAATGTAAGTTACTGCATTTCTCAGCCCTTTCAAATAAAAGTGATCAAGTTTCAGCCACTGAGAGGAGAAACTTGTTTTCTTTATTCTCTAATTTCTGTGAGAGTCAGGAGGATTTGATAGAGATATTAAGTGTCAAAAGGAATGCAGAGGGGATTTGCTTTGGTGTCAGTTCATCCCAGCAAATGCAAAAACCACATTGTATGGGAGAATTTCTTGTGATAATTTCCTTGGGAGTCTGGAGCCCCACAGCCGGAGACAATGGGACTTGACGCCTGGTGACAATTACACTCAGCTCAAATGATGAGTTACTGCTGCTGAACTGAGATGTTGCCAGCCATGTCTGTCACTGTCAGTGACCTGTCTCATGCTTGAAATCGAAGTGTTTTATGGCTTGCCAGATGCAAAGCACACAAAATGTTTAGCTTTTCCTCTCTTCCTCCTCTATAGCCTTAGTAATAAATCAGTTCCTGAATGCAAGTTAAGAATAACAGAAGTACAGAGCTCTGACAACCCCAGTGGTGTTCACCATGTAGCCGTGGCACAGGAGGGTATAGGCAGCTCTGTAATTTTTTCACCTTAGTGTGAACTAAATGTGGTGTTTCCTTTGCACCCCCAGACAGAAGTGCTGAGCTCACGGGGGCTGGTCCATACCCAGAGTTAATATACTGCTTTCCTCCCTTTCTTACCTACATAGCAGACAAAATAAATCCCAGGGACAGACATTGTTCTTGTGGCATTCCATGCTTTTCAAATGATTACAATCTCCTATTTTTCCTATGCTTTTCAACATGAAGGCTCCCAAAGCACTTAAGAAAACTTGCTAGTTTGGTTACATCTGCCCAAAGGGATCTCTTCACCCCTGTCTGACGTGAGCTGATTTGGAGTAAGGAGCAAGTCTGGACTGGTAGGGAGTAGTGCTACAAGAGAAGGGTGCTGTCTGCCTACCTTTGGGAAGCCAAACAGAAACACGAGAGATAATTTACTTGGAAAGAATGTAATCATTCATTTGCATGTTTGACTAGGGTAATGCTGATGGTATTTTTTCTCTACGCAATGAGTAATAACATATTCAGTTCAAGAATTTGGGATTAGAGTTTTGTTTCAATTATTCAGTTTCTGTGATGTGCCAGGGCTCAGTCCTGAGTTTTTTGGATTCACCCTAGAGTTGTACTGTAATTTGTTTACTCATTTCAGTTATATCTAAAGAATCTGAGCTTTCAACATTTTGTGTTCATCCTTTAGTAGATTGTTTTCCATCTGAGATTTAAGACAGCAGTAAAACACCATGAGAACATATTCATGAGATTAATATTCATTTATTAAGCATGCCACCTACTGCTTGCAGTACGAAAGCCTTTGGTCAAAGTACACACAGATTGCACAACCAAAAGGTTATTCCTGGGGGTCTTTATTGCTCTTGGTGTTATGAAAATATTTAAATGTCTGGGTCAAACTTGGGTACATTAAACAGCCATGGGCACCAATGGATTTTTTTCAGGTCCTTGCTATCAAGATATGATCCATTTTTCTAGAAAGAGATCTAAGTTACTGTTGTAAAAAGGCACTTCAGACTTCATGTGGCTTATTGAGATGATTAATGGATTAATGTCAGCCACATCCATCTGAAGTGGCGCGAGGTTGACTGATGTTTCTTATTATCTTTGCTTCTCTGATGAAACATTTGTTTTCAAAGTCTAGATGCATTAAGTGCCTCCAGAGCATAAGTTTGTAATACTCATTTTCACGGTGTCGTGTGACGGCTGTCTTTTTGGAAAACTAACCCTTGCTGACAACAGTAGCCTCCAGTAATGCAATAGCCAAATGATCTACAGATTCTAACAGAGAGAGATAATCTGGTCAAAAGAGCAAGCTTGTCTCCCATAGTTTTCCTGGCTGCAGCTTCGTGACTGTAAGCATGGGAAGATGATGTTGCACAACAGTGGCACAACAGGCGTCAGACACAATTTCCTTCTTCCTCTTGGTCATAGTGTCTGAGTCATTCATAACCTTTCATTGACCTATTCATCCAAAGCTTTTTCACAAACTTTTATGATTATATGTAAGTTAAGAGGGCATACTTCCACCTGCTTCATTTCCCCTGCTCAGTTTTTATGCACGCAAGCTCACACTGTGTCCCAAAAGATTGACTGAGCTGGGGCTATACGAAAACTCTGCCCTCAAGTGTAAGCATTTGTATCTGTCTTTTTGTTCTTTGATGCAGCTTGAATTTTATGAAGTTTCACAGAGATATTATGAGCTGGAAAAAAATTACCGCCATTTGACAGATGAGTGAACTAAGCACAGAGAGGTTAGTGGCCGTGGTGGGAGCTCTGAGGTACAGCAGACACAGAGTGTGGGAACGTGGCTGTCAGCCCTGACTGCTAACCTGCCACCATCTCAGGTGCTCTGCTGAGCCTCAACAATTTCTCAAACAGACAGATTTCAAACATTCTATAAACTTTTTGCTTTCTTTTTTCTTTGTAAGGTTATTTGTATACATCAGGTTCAACTCAGATAAGAGACCAGAAATAATTAGCTGCCATTAGGCTGACAGGTAAAACATGGAGAAAAAGGTTTTAGAGGGTCTCCAGCAGTGTCAGGCACATCAGGGGTGGGGATTACTGAGGGAATCCTCTTGAAACTCATGTCAGAGTAGAAGTTGGTGCCTATTGCAGTCATTTTTTTATGATGTGGAAAATTCGGGGGTTTTATTTGTAGTTCAATTTGTGCATGTGATGTGGCTCAGGGGTAGATGGGTCATGGCTCTCTTTGAGGCTCACATTACTGACAGCTGCAGTGTTCACTTAGGACTGGAAACAAAAACTAATCAAAATTCAGAGAATGAGTTTTAAAACTCAGACCTTCTGATTCAGCCAAAAAACTGTAGTTTCCATGTCTATTCATTAAGCTTTACCTCTTCAATTGCCCATGGTCAGGCAGACCAGGAATTAATGTAATCAGGTGCAATCTAACTGGTATTGATGAAACTTAGCTGATTAATATCAGTCCAGAATCATGCCTCACATTTCAAGGAATATTATTATAATTATGATGATTATTATATGCCTCTTCTGCTTCCAATCCATTTATTGGAATGCCTTCCTTCTTCATTTATTTCCCACTCTGAATACATTCTACACCTTTATTTTTTTGCCTGCAATTTCCTCCCTTGCTGTTCGCAGTTTCTCAGAGGGAACGTGATCTCAGTATCATTGTCTTTCACGTCAGGCTGGGACACCTGCATTTGTTAAGCAGGTTTGAAATGGAAAAACACTTGGAGTCACTCCTGTTCTCTTGCTGTCAGCTTGAGGGAGATTCCCTTTTGTTTGTCCATCTCGACTTGACTCACAGACTGCTGAGCTGATGCAAGGCTGCAAATGGCTCCCAGTGGAGAATTAGGAAAGTGGTGAGGAAAAATCTGCCTCTTCATTTCTAGTGGTGGATTGATATTCTGGAAACATAGTAGCTTTTTCATGACTATGTGAAATCATAGCAGTGGAGAACTGTTTTCAAGTGGATTTCTGGAAGGAACAAGTAAATGGCAAAGGAAACCATGCTGTTCATTTTTATGAATTTTAGAGGATTACCTTATAATTTCATACATTGACCTTAACTTGAAAAAATTTCACTTGCACTTGTTTGATGACTTCTTATGCCTGATTTACAACATAAAATATCAATTGTGAAATACACTTGGAAACAGCTCAGGCACTGCTACTTTGCATTAATGTTCTGCAGCGCACAGTGCTTCATCCTTTCCTATGACCCAGGGAATTTAATTCACTGCTTTACCATTATCAGAAATAATCAAATAAGATTTTCAACAAAACTCAAGTATACCATAAGCTTTCTATGTGAACACATGTAAGTGACTTGATTTGTCAGATACAAATTTGTGTTTATAGCGGAGTCAGCAGTGCTACTGAGAAAGAAATAAAAAGTGGGATTTGGGGACAAATATTTCCTTTTCACTTATTAAGGAAGAGGCTGAGCAACAGTAGCAAGTCTATTTTTAGAAGCAATGGGAGAACTATGGCCTATAAGCTATCTGTTATTGGGAGTGTTTATATATAGATATATATAGAGAGATGTGTAGGTACAGACTATTAGAATCCCTTGCTTTAAGCAATTTTATTTAATCAATAGCTTTCTGTTCCCTACTTGAATATTTATTTTAAATGTTGTATTAAGTCTTCTTTGAAACAATGGAACATTCCTTTATGTGAGGATCTGTCCATCATGGTTCAATACTGAGTCAAAGCAAATGGTAAAATATTGAGTCAAAGGGAATGAGTATGAAGGGAATGAGTCCTTCCCTCTGTGTACTTTTCTGGGGTGTGACAAAAAGGTAGATAGGAACCTACTTTACAAATAGGAAAGGTTATTAGGACACAAGGACCTGGCGTCAGGCATTATCAGTATTTTCTGTGCCAATACCCAGGATAAAATCTCCCCTCAGGTTCTGATTTCAGTTGGGGGCTATGTTTGAGGACTCAAGACAATTTAGGAATTTTAAATGTGTGGCATGTGCTAATGGATCATTGACATAAACCGGTTCTTCAGAGGCTCAGCAGCCTTACATTCCTTTGCAGGTAAGGTCACTGTCAACACGCTTAGTGCCCTGTATGTCAGGGTTACAGGTACTTGACACATTGCAGGCAAAAAAAACCACAAAAGGCTTCAATTCCTTTCTGCACTTCTGATTGAGAATTTTGTAAGGTAAGAGTCTAATGTTAGAGAGAGAGAATTGATAAAAGGATGCAAAGAAGCAGAGGCAGACTGGAATGAAGTTGTGTATGTGTGTGAGTGTGTTATTCCCTTAAGTAGGAGAAGAAATACACACACACCCTTCTCCTTTCCTCTGAGAAACGATCTGCAGCAGTTTAACACTTCGGTGGGTCCTGGCAGTCAGTAAATCTCTCTCAGAGTTTCATAGCTTTGCTAATACTGGCACCCAGGCTAGACCACAGCTGTGCTATCACAAGATTTAGTTCCAGTAAATTTTCTTCAGAAGGAACTGTTTTATCATGCCATTGTATAATGAGAATAAATGTCTCTGTAGAAAATTCTCATGAAAAATTCATGCCTAACATGCCCTGAGCATGTACCATTGATAGTTACACATTTTTAAGTCTTGTCAGCTTTCAGTTTCTCTTTTCCTTCTTTTTTTTAAAGACAAAATACTGCAATCTGCTCTGTGTCAGGTCCTTAAATATCAATATTCTGTCTTTAAACCCTTTTTTTGAAAATAATAATGATAATAATAAATAGTAGTAGTATCTGGCTTCCCCAAGTGAAATAAGGAAATGTAAATTACTTACAGTAATCATCTTACCCTGCAGCTCAAGCTACAGAATTTAGTCACTGAGCTTAAAGCAAAACCAAAATTGAACTTTTTCAGCTTACATTGTCTTCATTATGAATTGCCAAACAGGAAGCTGAAATTTCCTTTCCTTGGTATCAAACTAATAAAAATACATGTAGATACTTGTCTATATTGTGCTCTACTAATGTTCTACCAACTACACAACTCTACATTGCTCTTAAAACTTTTGAAGGCTGAAAAAAATCTGTACCACGTGTTCTCATTCTTCAGAATCAGTATTGAGCAAATAGATTCATTTACTCAGTCTAATTTCTAGGTCCTTCCGGTAAGAAGAATTCTATGTACTGTGCTTTTTCCAAGTTAAAATGCTTATTCTTGTCATTATCCCACACTCTGACTTTTTGTTGCCTTTCCCTGGTCTTTTGATTATGAACCAAACATGGTTTAAGGGAAAAGGGGTTTTTACCTTGGTATTTATTTAAGGATCCTTAAAGGTGCACCACTTTGTCCAGGTGGAATGCACCGAAGTGCACACCAAAATGCACACACCGACGATAGATCACGTATACAATTTATAGACCTTGCAAATTAGCAGATCTATCAAAGATTCCCCAACGAGAGGCTTGAATGAACCCCTCCATCCCGAGGAATCCCAACCTGGATGGGCCTGTCTTAGTTTACAGGATGTTCTAGGGAAGACCTTGGTTTCTCAGGATAGCATAGGGCTTTCTGGCCTCCAAATGTGAGGCCCCCAGGATGTTTGGTCTCCTGGCTTAAGGGAATATTGGGTCTAAGCTAAGTTATCAGACTTAAGGAATTACAAGTATGCATGCTAAAAGCACTGGGGATACATAAAAGCTATATGAAAGGGTATAGAAAAGGTATATATAAAAAAAGGCAAAAAATCATCATGGCATCATTTTCTGCCACATCAGAAATACTTCAGTGGCTGTCTCAGCCTTTAAGCGCCTTCGCAGATGGACTCCTGCATCTCACATATTCTTTCCACATAAGAAATTTGGAAAATGAATCACAAATTTCCCTTCAGTCTCACTCATCACATCTACTCTGCAAAGACACTGTCATTGCCACATATTCCTGCTTCTTACTCCTTTGTTCTGAGTGGATTTCTGAGGCTTGGAACTGTATTTTGAGAGGGAAGCCATGATAAAATATCTTCACCTTCCTTTTTCTTTTTACCTTACAGAGCAAAATATTAACTCCTACCAATAGGACTTGATTATTTCTTGAATTTCATAAAAAAAAGCTTTCTTCTTACTGTGTTTACATGTAGATAGAGTTATTCTTTGGAAGGTTTATCTTTCATGTCATCAGTTATCATAGCATTTTATTATTGGATATGAATGTATATTACATCCTGCAGTAGTGCCCTTTTACCTGTTTATATTGTGTTTTACCTTAAGATCATTAGGATAGATTCTTCCTCTGTGTCTGAATAGCAGCTACTACAGAATATACTGATTTTGGTTGATCTTTTGTATAGAATGGCAACAGTAATGGTAATAACTCCAATCTTACTATGACTTATGTTAATATATGAGAATAATACTACATTAGTATTCCTGTATGAGGATTCATTTCATCATTCTTACTGACCCCAAACTCTAGAAATTGCTGAACATTTCTTACCTTTCTCTGTCTCACAGTGCTTGCTTTGATGGCTTCCTTTTATAATTAATGAAGGTTAATCTGATTTTTTATTTATCTCTCTCTCTTTGTTACTTGTTCTCACCTATTCCAGATCAAGGCACTGTACAAAAAGTTGTTGTCCTACCCACCAACTTCTCTGCAAGTGGAGAACTCATTTTAGAAGAGCTGGAGGTTTTTCAGGTTTGGCTTTCCCCTTTTGTTTTTCCAGTGTGTATGTTCACACAAGCACTTTGTTCTAACAGACTTTGGCAAGGGCAACTGTGACTTGATAAAAGATCAAGTAAATGTGCATGCTGTCAGTTTGATAACCACACATAGAGGATTACAAAGTGTTAACTGTTATGAAGGCTACAGATAGCTGAAGTCCTTTTCTTCTCCTATATTTCAGTTGCCTACTTTTTTATGTTGATATATTGGCTAGAAGGATTTTGATAATCACTTTTTTAGGAGGTCATGTTATAATGGCTTCCAGAAGGAGACTTTTATCATTGGCATCACTTATAGAGACTATTGCTATGTATGGTTGGAATCTAAGATTTCTTTACTTTGATTATCAGATAATCTTCCTGGTTCTCAGTTGCAAAATGAAATCAAATTAGTGTTGTTTTTGCTTAACTCCTGTTCTTCAAACTCACATGCCTCTGGAGTCAAGAGAGCTACAAGTTTAACACAACATAAGCTGAAAAGAAACACAAAACGTACAGAGAGATAAGGGAATAGCCTCTGTCAATCATTCTGGCATGTAACAGCTTGTAATAACCTAAAGAAAATGTTCGCCCTCATGTTGAAAAACCCCTTTCAAATATTTGAATGGGCTATTCATTAGACATTAGACAGTATGCATCGATAAACTTAGTTAAGGATTTTATCATGGCCTTTTCTCTGTTTCATTGAGAGAATGCAGAAAGGAAATTTTAAGCTTCTTTATAGAGGCAGCATTACAAGTTTCTTTAAGAAAAAGAATACACTCAGTGTTAACACTCATAAAGGCATAGTTAGTCTTTCTAGGCTTTTGTTGAAGATTTCCCTTTAAAAAGGATATATGTGAGTGATATTACTTAAAACACACTCTTCACCAATGTATTGCTAATTCTATTTACTGAAACATAAATGATTACAGCATGAAGATAGGTGGGCTGAGAGGTAGCCTCACCCTAAACCTAGTTTCTGGGCCTCTATGCACAGACCCTTTTATCTTGAACCCTAAAAATCACGGTATTGTAAGCTCTGCTGTTACAATCTGTGTGGCGTCATGGTGTTTATATGAGTCTCTCCAAGAGAACAGGGATGAGGTCATGGGCTCTGTGCTAGTTAATATCAAGGGTAGCAAAGCAGAGATCCTCTTCCAGAGCATGAACAAAGAAAGGAGAATGTGGCATCAGGTCCAATGTTGCATTTGACCTTGAGTCTCCAGACAGTTCATAAAGCAGCACTAAACTTCTCCAAACCTTGGCCAATTCACATGATTCGCAGCCAGATTTTCTGGTCCTGACCTCCCTGCTGTGTTGTGGTCCACTGCAATTAATCCTAGCCCACTGTTATGGCTTTCCTTTGTGACTGAGCAAATGCTGAATCTTAAAAAAATGCTGAACATTTTTATTACCATCGATTTTATCACTTGTTTGGATGAACATAATGACTTAAGGCAAGGAATGTAACAATTCTTCTTCCAGCTTTTTAATATTTGATTTGGACACAGACATTAATAGAGTGCTATGAAGACACACAGTAGTATAGAATACTGTCTCTGGGAAAGAAATTTTCAAGAACATTCATGCCATTTTAAATATTTTTGCCATTGATAATCTGAATTTACATGTTGCATGGTAACCAAACTGTATGCACTGATAATTTGTAGGAGAAGTATGCCATATTTTTATCTGGATCATATAATAAACATTCATGAGCTATTTTATGATTTTTCCTTATCATCATCATCAAAGAAAAAACATTGTTTCTTATTACAAAGTTAAAGTAATGGCTCCCATATTGCTGAGATAGCACAGATGCAGGTTAATTACAAGTGTACTAAAACCTTTTAGAAACACACGAGTAATAATAATGTGGTTGAGTTTCAACAATATATTTTGTGAGACAATTATTCTTGATATGTCATTTATTTAGTTTTGAAACTAGCAATACTTAGTAGGAGGGAGTGGTTCCTTTCCAGGATATAAAAATATATTTTTTTCTTAGATATTACTTAGGTTTTAGTGCTTTTTGAAGGTTAATGTTGGGACAGAGTTCTTGACAATGGTTTGTCACTTTGTCTTTCAGAGTAATTCTCCTATAACAACAATGAAGATTTCATCTAAAAAGGTAAGGAAAAGTGGAATGCCTGCTTAGTGCTTACTAACTGAGAAGCAAATTGACTCAGATATTAGAATATCGATTCTTGTGGAGCACACTAAATACGGGCAAATTTTCCATAATGAATATGGAAAACTTGACTGATATTTGCAGGAGCTGTTTACATGCCCTTCGGCCACTAAGATAAAACAATTTTTATTCATTACGTATCATTTTGAATTCACTGAAAGTGTCAATTTTTTTGTTGTTTTGTTTGACAATTAAGGAATCAAAAAAATACTAAAAGAGGAAATTCATCCTCCCTGGTTTTTTTTCTCTGAGTCCTAAATAGAAACTTTTCCTTGGAAGTCTGTCTGATCAATGTAAAAAGGCCGTGTTGGGGCTGTTGGGTCCATCGTGCAATTGTGCAGGTTTGTTTATTAGTAATAAACAATTACAATAAGAATGATGAAAGCAGCTGAAAGGATTTCTGCTGAAATGTTTAACACACAAGCTAAAAATGTGTATTTTCTGATTTTGCAAGCAAGACATTGCTCAATATTTTACAAAGCTACTACTAAGTAAATATTTTTCCCTAACTTGAATTCAATATGCTTTGTCATTTTTATGACAAGAAGATCAAAGGAATTTCAAGGGATTTTGTTCAATATTAATTTATATTTTAAGAATGATTAATTGTTTTTGAGTAAAACAGTAATTTTGGCCAAGACTTTGGTAATGATCTACTCACTTTGAACTTCTCTTGCAAAAGCTCTGTTGTGTTGTGAAAGTTCTCTTGGCTTATTTTTCCAGGTATATAAGGCTATCAGAATCTGGCCCTAAGCCTCAGCATAATCTCTAGGTTTTACATCTTGGAAATGTATGCACTGGAGGATCCAACTAGGAACTCTCCATAATATTTATTAAACTGACTATGTGCAGAGAAAATACTTAGTTCAAAGGCTTGAGCCAATAATCCTTACTGAATAAGAACCAAGTTCTCAAATCTGAGCAATATTAACTCAGCCTGTCTGCCCTCAAACAGAACACTGACACTCAATGTCCAAAAAGCCATTAACCTTCCCCAGTGTTTCTAGGTGTTTTCTAGCAGGAAGGTGAAAAAAATAGAGGCCTGTTCACCTGGGAGATTTCTGTTGATCTTGGCTTTATATTTGTGGCTCCCCTCTTGGTCTTGGGTTAATTCCAAAATTAATTGAAATGTTTTTTGGGTGTGTTAGCCAGGTCTGGGGTGAAACTCCTCCACATCTGAAATAAATCTTTTCCATTCCTCCTGCAGCAACAGTTGTACGTGAGCTCAGATGAAGGGGTCACCCAGGTTTCCTTGCATCGCTGCCACATCTACGGCACTGCCTGTGCTGACTGCTGCCTAGCCCGAGATCCATACTGCGCCTGGGATGGCAACTCCTGCTCCAGGTTTTATCCTACAGGAAAAAGGTGAGCAGTATTAAGCAGTCTGGTGAAGCTTGCAAGGGAAGATCGCTTTTTTTCTGCTGTGTAGCCTGGAGTGTTGTGATGGAGAAGTGGGATGTCATTCCTTTTGTGAGCATGTACAAACAATACCTCCACAGCTATTGTGCTTGGAATTATTCATCACTTAGGACTGAATGCTGCAAGAGTGTATGGTAAAGAGCATGGCTTTTCATATTTAAAGTAATGGATGGGAGAAAAAAGAAAAGGAAAAAAATCGTTCTTAATCATAAATATTAATCCTTCTGTCTCATGCACACAAAATCAGTGAGACATTTGTTCCCTTCATTTAAATTCAATTACTTACTATGGATGTAATTATGATAGCCCTAAATAGAGCAAAAGATCTCTCAGGCTGTCTGAGGAATAAACCCATTCATACTTTTTTGTTCCTCATTTGCTCCTAAGTGAGAATTATTTTCAGGAGAATTTTAGGCAAATGTGATTTCCATGTAATGCCTGTGGATTTGGGTTTTTTGACACGAGGTTTATTAAAGCAGACAGGGAAAGCAATTTGTTTAATTTACAAGAGAACTAATAGTCCATCTCTTAATCTTATGTAAAACAGGAGTCTCTTTCCTCCTCCCAAGGGAAATATTTAATAGCAGAAGGCTGTAGTGAGCTTTTGTCTTAATAAGATTTCACTTCATATACAAACAAAGCTGCAGAATACACAATGAAGCGTTACTGCAGAGGAGACAAACCTTTCAGCTGTATGCTCTCTACAACTACCTGGAAGGAGGTTGTAGCCAGCTGGCGGTTGGACTCTTCTCCCTGGTGACAAGCAAGAGGACAAGAGGAAACAGCCTCAAATTGTGCCAGAAGAGGTTTAGACTGCATATTCTAGAGTCATAGAATCAAAAAATGTGCTGAGTCAAAAAGGACCCACCAGGATCATTGAGTCCAACTCCTGGCCCTGCACAGGACACCCCAAGAATCACACCATGTTCCTGAGAGAACTGTCCAAACACTTCTTGAAGGTTTGGTGCTGTGATCACTTCCCTGGGGAGCCTGTTCCAGTGTCCAACCACCCTCTGGGTGAAGAATATTTTCTTGATATCCTGCCTAAACCTGTGGCTGTGCTTAGTGCCTGTACCTGAGCTGCAGGTGCAGAAGGCCATATATAGTCACTGAGTTTTACTCCTGTACCCTCATAGAGGGAGACAGTTGATAGAAACAGGCAAAGCTTGGATCTGCTGGTAATAATGTCATCCCCTGGGATTAAAGACAATTGTTTTTGTTATTGCAAAATTTTCTTGACTCATTCCTTACTTGAGATTACAAGTTAAAGCCCAAACTGGGCACGTAGCAATTGGTAAAGTACATGGGGTTGTTAACTGCTTTCATTCAGAGTATTCAGCCACCAGTCTGGAAACTCACTGTTTTCTTCCATGGAACAAAGATCAGAAGACAGGGGGAGGAAAGAAAAGAAAAATCTCCAAGTCTCAGGCCACCTAACTCCTACACTAACATAGCTGCCAAAAGGAGCAGTCAGGTACACCCAGCCTGTGCAGTTTCCAGTTTGCCATCCCCATTATATACACCTACCCAGGGTTATTTCCACTGGGGCTTACTTTCATGCTGATATTTTGTTTGCAATTTGCTCTTTATGTCAAACCAAAATAAACACCTCAAGCTGTATGGAAAAAAGTCTGCTTTTCATATGTGAAGGAAATGAGTTGTCCGTTTATCTAACAAGACAGATTATGAAGAAGAAAACATTGGTAATTAGAACCAAATCCCATTGTCTAGACAACAGTTTCTGCTGTATGCATTTGCTTGTTTGCTTCTTTTGACACTTCTGTCTCCTGTGAATTACTGTAGCTCCTCATGCAACATCGATTTACTCCAAAACACCTTATAGTATTTTTATTTTCTAACCACCACTTTTTTTTTTTTTAAATAAATGTCTAACTGCTAAGTTTACATTCTCAGAACTGCTTAATGCAAGCAACATGCCATTTCTGACAGTGTGGAGCAGGTCTTGGTAGCACAAGAACTCTGACATTCACTCAGAAATCCTTCATTGTCTCCTTTGACTCATGTAAATGGTTCACAAGGGTTAAGACCCCAAGGCATAAAATGAAATATTTCTGATGGTTAACATAAAAACTATACTTGGAATTTCAAGAATTACTCCTTTGAATCATCACCTTTCAAATATTTCCTTTTCAAACGATGCAGTGAAGGATTGGGTGACAGGGGATTATGAGCACTCTTACTGGGTGTTTGTGCACTACCTAGTACAATGTGGCCATAGATGTCCCTTCACTCAGTAGTACTGGAGCTCCAGGGGCTTTTTATGGTTTCTGATCCTCAAGTCCTTAGTGCATGGTTCAGAATACAGCTCCTAAATATCCCAACAGTGTCCATTTGCAACAATATATCATCAAAATATTCTTTCTTGAACTTGATAAATACTGAACAACCTTACACAATATTTAGCAAAGAAAATAATATATCTCAATAATAAAAACATTTGTGTACCAGCTTTTCATGCACGGAATTCTGTGAGCTATGACCTCCTAGCTGAGGAGGACTGAAATGCCAGTATTCCCAGTCCCAGTAATTTCCCCAGAAAATTGCTTTAGAATCATGATTTTCCACCTGTCATCCAGATAGTATAACAAAGTCCCCATTTAGAAGTATCCTGATACTTGGTGAGTTTTATTATATTTTGCAAATAGTCACATCCCTTCGAATAGAGGACAGAATAGAATCATAGCTCTCCACCATTCTGGGTGAATACATCAGTCACTCTGCTGCCAAGGTGGCTGCAGGCACCAAAAAAAAGGTGCTCGCTAAAATGGAGGAGGGAACATGCCCTTTATCAAAATTTTTTGCTGGTGCATTAGATATGAGCACTATGAATCTTATGCATCTCATTCTTAGCTGCTTGCCTTTATGAAGAGTTCCAGCTGGGGTTTCTGGCTTTGAATGCCAGGTATTATGAGAATGAGCAGTCGTCTCCTTCATGTATCACCTCTGATCCTTCCATCCCTATACCTCCACTGCACAACTGCTTTACCTACAAAAACTGCAACCATTTTATAAGCTTCAACAAACTGATTCTTCATCTAAACAATATCTTCACTCCAGCAAGCCTGCCAAGAGTAAAGCACACACACAGTAGGTCATGAACTATCCTTAACATTTGATCTAGAAAAAATAGAAAGACACAAATCCACAAATAAAAAAGTGGTTCTTTTCAGTGTAGCTGTTTTAGAATAACATTTTGTTTTTACAAAATATTGCAGGAGGAGCCGTAGACAAGACGTGAGACATGGAAACCCTCTGACTCAGTGCCGAGGTTTCAACCTGAAAGGTACTATAATTTAGAGATCCTCATGCTATATAAAGATCACTTGGCTTTCCTTTACATGATTCATTGTAACTGATGTTATCTGTATGGTTTACTGGTAAAACATGGTTATTTTCCAAGTCTGAGTTTTGTTTTGATTTGGTTTCAGCATCTTTCTTTGCAATTACATGAAACTTGCACATATATGATAAAATGATGAGCTCTGAAATGCATAGTTCAGCATACTTGAATTGGGAAGCTGACACTGTTGACTAGAAAAAGGTACAGTTAATTTGAGGACTTCTCTACTTCTATTTCTCTTCAGTCTTTATTAATGCCTTTTCGTTCATTTAAGCTTTGGGCCTCAGAAGTTCCCATACTGAGTTTTGGAGCACACCTTTCAGCAAACAGCAGGATCTAGGACTGTCTTTTGAGTTATGATTATTCCCTTCTTCCTTTATGTAGGAAAAAAAAACGTATTCCAAATTTCTTTATGAAGTCTCTTGTTTCCAGCTGTGCAACAGTTTAGTCAGCCTGGCATGGAACGGGTGGCCAGGGGAGCCAAGACTCTGCCCTCCCAGCTACCATTTTCTCCAGAGTGATGGACACCAGTCAAATATGCCCAAAGTCATAGTAAGACTAAACAGATATATGAAGGCACCTCAATCCTCTTCAATTCTATACATGTCTGAGCTAGGCAGTGGCAATGTGTGCCATCAGACCAAGGACACACATCAGAGTATTATGCTCCTTTCACCTCTATTTACGAGCCTGAATTCTAAAGTTAATTTTCATCTGTACCGCCTGGAGACCAAATAGTAGAGCTGATCGTGAAATTTTATATTGTTTTTTTCCTAATCAAAGAATAATACTTTAAGAGTTACATTTAAAAGGTTTTGTTAATAATAATTCTACTGAAACAGTCTCCACTGGTTGTTGGAAGAATCTCCTGGATCAAAAAAGATCACAGCACGCTGGGTGTAGATCCCTCTGCTTAAATGAGCCTTTCCCCCTGAGTCAGTATTAGCTAATTTATATGAAGCTGAAGAGCTTGAACAGGTAATTCCAAGAGATGACCCCAGTGTTAGAGAATACACCTGAGCTCTGAGAAATCCATGTTGAAGCAACTTGAGCTGCATGTCTTCCCCTGCAGGCATGTGCTGAGACCTTCCACCCATTGTCTGTCCCAAGGGTGGGTGTCTCCTCCTTCCATGTGGAAAATGTGAGAATGTCAGCTGTCTGCATTCTGGCCTGAGGGGAAACAATTGTTTCAACCTTGACTGGCTTGTGAAACAGGTTTCTTGTTTTTCAACCACTTTTTTAATGTGGATGTATTTATAGGTTTATGTGTTTTAGCATCTTTGTAAAGGAAGTTTTGGTGCCAGCAGGGGGATATAGCATAGGTAGGGCAGTTGTTTCCCCAATGGAAAAAAAAGATAAAGAGCAATTTAGACCCTTGCAAAATATAATTAGAGCCATTTATAGCAAAATTACTATGTTTGGGGAAGAAATGAAATCTACCTAAAGGACAAAAGACCAGATAGTCAAGCAAAGCCAAGGAATCTTCCAAGCTCATAGAGAAACGAAATGCTGAATTGAAGTCTTTAAACATTGTAGACCTCTAAGCATGTATAAACTCAAGATTTTTGGCACATTGTTATTTTTAAGTAAATCATCAAGAATCTTGTATGACTGCTTTTCATGTCTGTTTAATACCATTATATTTGTGTTAGCCCTTATAGCCATTACAGAAATGCATTTTGAATGCAAAGTATTTCCACATTATTCTCCTAAAAGTTAGAATTTGTTTTGGTACAACTTCCTAAATGTGCTGAAGGACTAGAACCAGGCAAAGTCTCCTTCCTTCAGAAGAATGGATTTCAATTTCACATATCAGTTGATGAAAGAAGCTGAAAAGAATGGGAGTTAAAGTAGAGTCTGAGGAAAACCAGTCTTAGAACTGTGCAAAAACAGTTAGATTTTAGACACGTAGACCTCTAGGTATTTGCAATTCTCATATTATTTGGTATCCATTATTCCTTTCTCAAAAAACAAAAAAAATTATATTTCATATATGAGGCAAGTTCTTAAATCTGGAGGCGCTTTTTTTTCAGAACAAATACTATGATTTGGGCCAAGCAATAAGCATCCAGAAGTTCCTACTGGTGACTGCCAATTATTCATCTGTCGAGACTATAAAGGGACACAACAAGTCTAAGTGATGACATATGCTTAGCACTTGCCCAGGTGTTGCTGGAGTGCTATAAATCTGTCTTTCTCTCTGTTGCTGGCCTGTCTACATATTCATCACATTTCAGGTTGAGAGCCAAGTCCCTTCCTTGTGTTGGAAGAGAAGCAGAGGAGCAGGAGCCCAGCCTGCCCTCTCTCCTCCCTGGGATGCTGCAAGCAGCTGGAGTAGCTGGAGCCCTCTTTAGGGCATGATGCTTTATTTTGGTCATACAACCATGTTGCTCCAACTCATAAATGGTGAAGTGTGAAGAAATATATTAAATCCTTCATTCTCTTTTGGAGTAGTAAAGAATGAGACAATTTCACAGAAAAATATCCCTGAGCTCAGTTACCCCATCAGCAAAGTTTACCAGCCTATAGGTGTCCTAATTTCTCAGAACAGACCATGTCACTCTGAAAATTGGTATTTCAAACTGAATGGACTTCCTCACATATTATTTAATTTCTTTGAATTTTTTTCCCAAAAATTAATTATTTTTGGCAAATATCAGAATCAGGCATACTTCATTTAATGTATATTTCAAACAGTTTTGTGTTTTCTTAATCAAATCACCATTCAAAATATCCTGAACGGTTTTTTTTTTTCTGTCTTTCTAGCATACAGAAATGCTGCAGAAATAGTTCAGTATGGAGTAAAAAACAACACCACCTTTCTGGAATGCACACCTAAATCTCCTCAGGCTTCTATTAAATGGCTGCTACAGAAAGACAATGACAGGAGGAAAGAGGTGAGTCATGTGAGCAGGAGCTCTGGAGGATTCTCAGTCAGGAGAATCACATTCCCTCCCCAGACAGAGGCGAGGGACAGTTTGTGTTTTTATCAGGGTGTCTGGCTACAGTGAAGCTGGAGAGTTTGTGTGGATGCAGGACAGTGACCAGCATTTACTCATATGAGTAAGTGCAGACTTTCAGTACAGCCGGGACTTCACCCTCAGCCCCAGTGATTTCTGTCAGACCAGAACAGCTATCAGGAAATTAAAGAATCTTTGCTTCACACCTTACTAATTGCAAACTGAATGTTTGCAGCACTCAGAACTTCTTATTGATCTAAAGGAAATAGGCACACATACAATAACTTGTATAAAGTTCAGGAAGAAGTCAGCATGCAGTAGATCCTCTGTGCTATTGAAGGGATAAAGGCAAAAGTGGGAGAAATGTGAAAGGTTTCTTTAGCAAAAAACTAGTCCAGGTTAACACGTATTGACAAAAGCATTTCCTCACCATGGTGCAATCACATTTTCCATTACTGCACTCTCTAAGGCTCTCAAGTTTCAGCACTGTAACATACAGTATGATTGTTTATGGGGAATGTGCCTTCCTTAAGTAATGTAAAAGGGGAAAAAAATCCATTTCAAATCCAAGGCACTTACTATATGAATAAAAAGAAACATCTTTCAAAAGGAACTTTTAAGTAATGTGGTGTCTGTTGATAGGTTATAAATACTGAAAAAGCATTATTCTCCTATCAGGCCATTTTCCAAAAACAGAGGGGACTCACAAATGTCTCACTGAGTTTTCTCACTATTCAAAGACTCAAGCCATGTCTTGGCAATAGGTGCAGTTCTTTAATCCATTGCTTCAGCAGAACATCTCCCTTTTTTGTTCTTATGTTCAGTATCTGTATTAGAATCAATGCAGTTTCAAAGTACAATGGGCAGACTAAAGCAATCAAAGCGTTAATTAGTTTTCAAGCTCTCAGATTTCTGGAAATCTTCCACAATTTCTACAAAAGTTTACAATAGCAGAATATTGTATTAAGTAAATTAGTGCCCAAGAGAACCAAGTATAATGCAAAGTCCAGTAGCAAAATAGAAAAACCATTCAGAAAAATACCAGCAGTGGTTTCGTTTCAGGATGGATTGAACTAGCAATTTTTAATTCACACTGATAGGCAAAGGGACATCTGCATATTCATTTATAATTGGATGATAACAAGCTGTGGTAACTTGCTTCCTTCAGATGATGTGGTCATCTCCTGGGATAGTACAGAGTCCAAAGCCAGAAAGGAAATAGGAGAATACCAGTGCTCCTGGTTAACAGAAAGCCAAGTCCCACTTGAGACCACTGTGATGATAATATTTATACAAGGCTATAGACTCTGCAGAGCAGATAGAGTTCTTCAGCAGGAACCTGCTCAAAGTCAAAATATTTAACCAGAAGCCACCTTGAGTCCAATGCCAAATTAGCCTCCCTGGTCTTGCACCTTTCCCCCACTGAGTCTCAGCAGCAATTTCTGATGCTAAGAGAGATATTCTCAGGCATGCAACAGGGCAAATAAAAGTTCTTTACTTCAACTCTATTATTTGAACATTACAAAACCTCTTATTTCATGTGGTTTCCAGATTTTCATCTTTGTCTTCATCCTGATCAAATTTATTCTAACATAAGAAATAAAAATAGTTAAGTCATTTTCTTTAGCAACATTTGCCTTCCTTGAGGTAAGCTCTCTCCTAACAGTAGCAATATTGGTGGTCTCTTGAAGATAAATATATAAAAATATAATAACTTTAAGAAAGTCATGTTTGAAGTGAGACTTAGCAAAAGGTCCAATACTCTCTTGTTCCATAGCCCTCCCTAAAAAGTTCCCCTGCCTTTTTGGTCTCTAGGTCAAGCTGAACGAGAGGATCATAGCAACTGCACATGGGCTCCTCATCCGCTCTGTGCAGGACAGCGACCGGGGACTTTACCACTGCATCGCAACAGAGAACAGCTTCAAGCAGACCCTGGCAAAGATCAATTTCAAAGTGCTGGATTCAGAGATGGTGGCTGTCATGACTGATAAGTGGTCCCCTTGGACCTGGGCCAGCTCGGTACGAGCGCTGCAGTTCCACCCCAAGGACTTTGTGGGGGCTTTCAGCCACTCCGAAATGCAGATGATTAACCAGTACTGCAAAGACAGCAGGCAGGCAGGTCACCAGAGGGAAGAATCCCAGAAGATGAGAGGGGACTACAGCAAACTAAAGGCCCTTATCAATAGCAGAAAAAGTAGAAATAGAAGGAATCAATTACCTGGATCTTAATCTTATTTTATAGTAATAGATATTTTTGTCCTCAGTGTAGGGGGCTTATATTTGTCTATTGAAACAAATTTGTGCAAATCTGATAAAAAATTAAATGAAAATCCAGAAAGCCTCATAAAAGGTCTGTTTCCCAATTAAATGCAGTGTAACCTAACTAAAGAAAATAACTCAGAGCATTTTCTTTACTAGATGCTTAATGACTCTAGGCTGGGCTCTGTCCTAGAAGCAGCGCTGGTTATTCATCTTAAACCAGATTCACATTTAACACCTCAGTATTTAATTCCAGATGAATAGACATTTTTACAAAATCAGTGCATTGCCTTGCAACTCTGGAACTGTACCAACTAGACTGGTAGTGAAAGAATCCGGGTTAAGATGCGTGCTCAAAGTAGGATGGTACTAAGATTTCCTTGCACTGCATTTAAGAACATGAGTTTCTTCTTGTTTACTGCTCAATATTGGGTTTACAGCTTTCACTCATCGATCAAATCATGCGAATGCATGCAGATAGGAAGCAAGTAAAGTGTAGTAGAAATGGTTCATTCTCAGAGGTCAAATGAAGGAACAAACAGAAGAAAAACAAAGAATTTATCAGAGTAAGCACTGATTATTGTGCATAGTATGAGTTGTAATAAATTAATGAGTTTTGGAATGTAACTTAAAATATCTCTTCTCATACTGATTTTTATTAAAATAGAGTGTCCTATAACACTACATAGCTTTATAAGCGGCACAAAGGTAACATGAGAATGTTCATTATACATACAATTTTGAAAAACACCTAAGTGACTTAGGTATTTTAGCTACTTTTCAAAGGATTGCACTCCAATTTCTTTTCAAAGGACAGAATGTAGATACACTGTATAATACTTATTCAGAAATAAAAAATATAGATTATCTTTATTCTGTTCCATGATTAAATTGGAGCTGGTCTGTAATGTGGAAACAAGTCGTAAGTGTCATTGAAAATTTTAAAACATTATTTTTTCAACTGTTTTCTCAAAGTTGCAGGTATTTTAACTAGAATTTTCTAATAAAACCATTCCCATTTTCCAGTCTTTCTACCCTTTTTCTTTTCGATGTTATTTTCCAAATTTGCTCCAATTTTCAGTTCTCTGCTGAAAAGCAGATCAGGAAAAGAAAAGAAAAAAAAAAAGAATGAGGGAAAAATAAAACTGAAAAATGGGTTTGGGTCAAAAACCAAAAAGTATCACTTGAGAGACTTGTTCAAACAGAAATCTTTTGTTTAAGAAGCAGCTGTCAGGTCTAATGAAGCAAGTTTTGCTGAAAATTGGGGGAGTATGCACCAAGCCATCCTCTGAAAAGCAATCACTTTTTTTTTTTTTGAGCAGCACTAATGCCAAAAAGAGGGACAGATCATCAATCCTTTTACTGTGTAAGAGTGTTCTGGAAGCCAATGAGTCTGTTTGAAACAGTAACAGGGATTAAAAACTTATGAGCACCTTAGAAAAATCACAATTATTTATGACATTAATCAAAAATATAAACTGATGTTCAGCTCAAAAAAAGCTATGTTAAGTTAAAATTCAGCTTCTATTAGAATACTCTGGGAGTAACTCTACAGGGCATGGGGGAACACTTCTGGGTTTGTGCCTGTGTGAATTAAATCTAGAGCAATGGACGTAAGTGAATTCAATCTAGTGCAGTGGAGGTGACGCTGATATTTACCTGCCATTAGTTGGATTGTCACTTTATCACCACCTCATGAAGGATAGCTGGGAAATGAGCCCTGATCACACCATTTAAGCAGTTTCTAAATCCCTTTGATGCTGGTGGGAGCTCTTTGAATTTAATTTGTGTGTTTACTGCTTGCATGGCAGGGCCAGCCTGCTCATATATTGCCATCTAGTTAAGTGTTCTCCTTAGTCAAGGCCTAAATGCATATTTCTGCAATAGTTAGCTGTTGATAACTAAGGTCCTTCTTATGGAAACCATCAGGAAACTTTCTCTGACTTCCATGAGATTGAATTTGGCCCCAAGCGTTGGCAAAGCAAATTCTGGAGGAATCTGGCTGCTGCTTTTTTTTTTTTTTTTTTTTTTTTTTTTTTTTTTTTTTTTTTTTTTTTTCTCCCTGAGTATGACTGACTTCTGAAGTGTGTAAGTGACAAACCAAAAATTGGGTGCCATGAAATAGAACTACCTCCTGGAATGACACTAGTGGATATTCTCTGTATGCTGCCATGCTCTTCCTATCTCCCCAGCAGATTCACTGCAGTTAGTGTGATACTAACGTCTATTGTGAGGATCATAATTGCTTCCAGATGGAATACAGCGATTAATAGGTATTTCAGGGTACAATTTGCCCTTTAAGTGGTTAGGTACAGTGATATTTTAATAGGGCCCCATTAGGCCTCAGAAATTACAGTTACACTGTTTTCTAATAGAATATTGGCAATAAGGGATTCCATTAAAAAAATCTGCATAGCTCAGAGTTTCATATGATTATAAAATAATATTTTTAAAGCTGCTTCATATACCATTATTATGGTATGACTGTTTAAGGGATTATACTTAAACTAACATTTTTCCTGCTGCATGAGAACTCCAGTATATAAATATAATAAGCTTCTGTCAGTGTGTAACCGGTCCAAGCTTCCATGCTTTAGGAGCCTTCCCGCATGTATAGAGAAGTCAGGAGCCAGATGCTCAGCTGGTATAAACTAATGTAACTTCCTTGCTGTCCATGTAGCTACTGGGGTTGATACCAGCTGAGTGTTTGGCCTTAAATGTACAGAATAGACAAACTGCAATTTTTTGTTTAAAGTAGCTCCCCTACTGTAGGTAACACCAAAACTTAAGACTGTAATATTATTTGTGCTATTTAATACTTCCTATTTTGAGGATTACTAAATAATGTATATAATTTTATTCCTTAAAATAATGCAAAAGTAAAATGATTTCTAGGCATAATTTCACCAAATGTAAAGATATGTTCTCTGCCAAGAACTTCACTGTGTACTGCTATTTTTATTTTTGCTTTTTATTTTGCGTAGTTTGTAAAGTTTGCTGAAATCTTGACCTAACATTGTGTTCTTTGCAATTGTTGTTACTGTAGATATGCGTGTTTCATTAAGAAAATCTTGGTTTTAAAAGTGTAGGTATGTGTATAAGTTCCTAGCATGATGAAACTGTCATGACAGTGAATATGCATCATATAGTGTGTAAGAAAGAACAAAATGTAGTTTAATATAGTGCTATTTAATTGAATATCTAAAATGCCCGACAAAATAAAGTGTGTTGCAACATCTTAAAAATTTGTTGGTTTCCCCCTTATGGATGTGCATAAAAAAAAGGATCTTTTTTTGTTTGTTTATTTTTAAAAAGAACCTGGAAAGCAGTTCTATAGATTTTCTAAATAAGTTCAAGAAAATATTTGGAGCATCAGCTATTGTAGCTGGTCAGTTCCAAGCCCTGCTCTGGACTGAACCCCCAGTCACAGAGATATCAAGGAACTCATGAGGAGTCAGAGATTAATTCTTTCAGAAATCATCCCATATAAGCATCTTGTGAAAAAGCAGGTTAACTTTTATTCATCATAAAAAAGGAGAAGAAAAAAATTTGTTTTCTCCTAGGAGCATAAAGTAAATCAGAAATGTCTGACTAAAAAAGGGGAATGAAGTGTAAATGCTTTTTGCTTTTATTACACTGAGGCCAAAAAAAAAAACCAAAACAAAGAAAAAAAAAACACCAAAAAGAAAAGACAAAAGCACATTCTGTGAAATCCTGATTCTCTCAGCTGAGACTCCTGGCCTTCTTCAGACATCTCTGCAGGGAGGACAGGCTGCTGGGGCTGCACCACAGGGAGTCACAGATCTCTCCCAGTTTCCTGGGTTGTGCTTGGAGTGAAATAACCTGCCTGACACCTACAGTATGCTCCTTTTTCCTGCAGCTATCATCCAAACAGTGTTACTGCTGCTCTTCTTACTGGCTGTTTTTCCAGATGGGTTTTAACAAGAAAGCATAGGTCCTCCTCGGTTCTTTAGGATAATAATTGAAAATTAAATGTCACAAATACTGACCTTCACAACAAGGTTCTGAATCGTTAAACATGGATTTTGATTTCCCAGATAGATATGTTGCTGTAAGGCTTTATGAGGTGTGAGTGGATAAGATGACCTCACTCCAGGATTTCTGTGCTGGCTGGTTCCTAGATGTGCTGATGTTGGATAGTTACCTGCTCAGCACTCAGACCAATCTGGGTCAGAAGCTGAGTTTTCAAGCACTCCCACATGCTGTAGGAAATGTTTGGATAAGGTTCCAAAACAGATGGACATTTACAGAGTTTTATACTCTGAGAAAGCTTTCCCATGTCTGATCCTCTGTCCATCCTGCTCAATTGTCTGTTGCTGATCTTCTTCCCTGACTTTTTTTGCCCTCTCCTGCAGGGTTCAGCACATAGGGTTTTGATTCCTTGGCTCTGAGCAGTGGCAAAAGACATGGGACTTCTCTGGACATCAGATGTGAGAACTCTGAGGGTCTGACACTTCTCCCTTGTCTTTCAAATGTCTGTTAGATCACTTCTTTTTTCCTCCATTGGGAGCTACTGCTTTTTCTAAGGTCTCCCTTCTGGTGGCAAGACATTTCTAAGGCTTCTCTTTGAGTAAATGCAGGATGCAGAACTCAGGCACTTCTTCACAGGACTGAGCAGTGTGAAGCTCAGGTTCCTCCAGGCAGCCACAGAAGCACAGGGGCAACCAGTGAAAAATGTTGCCTGCATGGGAGGGACTGCCAACACTGGTGTGACTCCCAATGCTACCGGATTATTGTTGCCTCTGGAATTAATTGTTGCCTCTGGAATTAATTGTTGCCTCCAGAATTAAGTCAGCAGATGTAATTCTGTGGTGCAGGCTGTAAGAAAACAGGTTGTGGTATTGTGACTTTTGCCTAAAGCAATGGGCTGGGTCTCAGGAGACCAGAGCTTCTTTACCCTTTGCACTGCAAGTGGTTTGCTAAGCCCTTCTCATGGCACCCCAAGGTGCTCTGGGGAGAAGTGATTTTGTGTGCTATGAGGCCAAGTAAAACTACACACAGATACTCAGCAGCAGGTCCTAGACATATGTGCATACATACAGCTACCTGCATACAGAGGAGCTTTTCTTTCCATGCAGTACTTACCTTTCTTTAACATTAGTGTATGTCCTTTTCTTTTTCCACGTGGGCAGAATCAGTCCTCACAGTCCCAAGACATCAACAGCTTGTAGGTATTGCAGTTACCATCTGTAAGAGCATTTTAAAGACATAATCAGTAAACAAAAGCTCTTCTATTCACTCTCCTTTCTAACTTACCTTGTTCTGTACTATCTCAACAAGAATTTCCTTTTAGCATCAGGAGGACTAGCACAGTGTAAGTAATAAAAATGTGCCATCATTTAGCATGTCTAATCTAAACTAAAGACTGAGATTTAAAGATGCTTTGGCTTTCTGAACACTCCAAGAAGCAAATTCAACACAGCTGGCTCAGCAGTCAACAAATAATTACTCTACAGTGATAGACTGTCCTGTATCCCAGGACTCATTATTGGATTCCATATACGGCTTTACAAAGCAAACAGCATTTGTGTATTCTTAGCACTCTATCAGCTTCATTATTCCTGATTTGAATGCCTTATAAACGAACAGCCTCATGCGCTGGCCTTATAAATGAACCTCAATGTTTGCTGAGCTCCACGTTCAAGACAGTTTAGGCCAATGGATTTCAACATATCCAGCATTTTATAGAGACATATATTTTTTTCCAAAGGATTTTAGGGGAAAAAAAAAGTCAAATTAAAAAATGGCCATTATTGTTGTCTATGGTAAATGAGAGCTGATAAAAAAGATTGTTTTCTAGCTTGTACAGCAACATGCAGCATGGGGAAAGAATAAAAAAAAATACATTTGCTTAACCTTAGGTGCACAACCCTTTGGATAGCTGCTGTTCCTTGGCTCTTTGCAGTAGTCTTTTTTCCAGTATCTGTCCTCCCTGCCTGCATTTCAAAGGCCCCTAAGAGCAAAGCAGTTTATATTTTTTCAAGCTGACAACTTAGGATATGATGTCCAGGGCATGCTTTCAGGCTTTTTGTATAATAAGACCTCAGTAAAAGCTGTATTACATACAGTTTTGCCTATGATATCTTCCCAAGAAATTTCATTAGCTGATTCAATATTTGGAAAAAAAACTTGTCATATCTGTAAGTCTTTGCTCAAAATGACTGAGAGAGAAGAACAAGACCCCAGAAATAAACAGCAATGGAACATGCCATGGTCCTTACATGAACACTGTGAACATTTCCTCACTACTGCATGTTGTTACATGATAGAAAAATACTGTTCTTAAATTAGCCTTGAAAGCCCAATTTTCCCATGGGTCAAAGCTCACCAAGCCTAAGATCCCTTCACTGCTCACAATGAGATTCCAGTTGAGCCCTTTCAATAGCCCCCCTCTATTTTGGTTAAAAATTAAGCCATTTCCACCTTCAAAAGCTCTTCTTCTTCTACGGTTCTACTCCTCCTCCTCTGTATGGACTCTTCTTTATTCCTTTTCCTTTCCTCAGCTGAATTCACGCTAATAATCCCACTTTAATTTAACTGTTTTCATTACAACCACTTTTCACACCAATACTCTGAAATACATTGCCTATTATAATCTTCAAAAGATGCTGCACTTTATTTGCTTCATCAAGTTTCTTTGCTTTGTAGTGTCAGTTAGGAAACAAAATACAAGAAGTATAAAACACCTCTAAGGTGTTTGTAGCTTTTAAGCTTAAGAACTAGGCCTGTAACTAGACTACTAGCTACATGTATATGCTCACACTGAAGAAACATTAAAATAATATTTTATTCTGTTTTTTTCAGCACTAAATTCATGTTGCAGAGTGTTCTTTATTCCACACCTGACACTAAAAGTACCCTAGCTAAAGGACTTTGTTTTGGAGAACTTGACATAAAGCAAAGGACATAGATAAAAAATATCAATAGATTATGTTATACAGATCTATTTTTCAGATTGCCAGTCTTAAACACCTTCAGTTAAATTACCTGTAGGAGAAATTATTTTGTAACTCAGTTACAATAATAAAAATAATATTCCATGCTACCCAAAACAGTGAGAACAAAAATTGTTCCTAAGGCTGCTTTCTTTGGAGGGAAAGATTAGAAGCCTTTGCCACAAAAGAGGAAGATGACTTTTATTATTACAGCAACAAATCTAGGTGCCTCCTTCACAGATATGGGGCAAAAAGGAGCTTTTTTCCCTTTGCAAGTTTTCTAAGGATTAGAAAGATTAGTGATATTTACCTATATACGGGTTTTCCTATGCATGGATCTGTCCTGTGCTGTGCCTTCCACCTAGCGATGTCTGAGCTAACAGGAAATGGTTACAGCAGAGAATACCATGCCTGGTGAACTATCCAAGGCTCCAGAAGTAAGGAATGATGTTTGGTGTCATTTGGTAACCACCTGACCCTCTGGAGAATGCTAGTCATCTCCCTGCAGAGGGGCTTTTGTAGAGCAGCACACACTGGCCAAGGAGCCCTAAATGGACTTAGAGACGGTTCATTTTCCAGTGTTGCTGGAGACCAGCTAGAGATTAACAAAGAAAGAATTGCCTTGCCAGTTTATTCGTTCCTGTCAAGAAGGCAAGCTGTTATTTTGAAAGGAGCTAATGACACGATGGCGAAAACCATATAAGCTGAACAGAAACTTCCCCTGTATCCTCCAGCCAACTGTAAATTCAGCCAGCAGAAATCTTGGAAATGCTACAAGCCTTCCTGCATTGAGAGCACTCAGGTTGGGGTGCCAAGAATAAATCTCACTCCGAGGGAAACCTCTGAAGTAACTGCTGTTGACTGAGCTGTTCCTGGCTGTGAAGGCAGAGCTGAGTGTGGCAGACAGTGTCGTGCCATGCCAGATGCTGCATCACCCCGGCCCTGTTTACATCAGATTTTGCCCTGTCAGTGCAGGAAGAGAAGGAAACGGTGCAGTCCCCATTCCTCTGCCTCAGACTGGCAACTCTGGGCCTCCTTTGGTTTACTCAGACTACTCTGTGCTGTCCCAGAAAGCTGAGACTGTCATAAACACCATTTAACCGGTTGATTAAGTCAATTCACAGCTGCTTTTCATCATCAGAATTTTGCAAAGCAATTATTGGGTCTAGGCCATTATTTCAAGTCCCTCTATGAGGACAGAGCACTAAGTTGCACAGAGTTGGGTCATACCAGCATCCTGAAGAAGGGCACACCACTTGGAAGGTTGATGCATCAACCAGGAGCTCTGATTTGCAAATAATGCTTGGCAGTGCTCATTTTCAGCTCTAAAATGGGAGAATAGTTTCTTGAATGTTTACAGCATGCTGCACACCTTTATTTCACTAAACAAGGTGTAATATACTTTCAACTTGAAATTTAGATACTGGAAAAAAGCAGAAAATAAATAATTCATGAAAGAACCAGAATCAAAGTCAAGGCAGTTTATGCCAAAATACCCTGAGTTTCATGCAATGTCATAAACTCCTTAGCTAATGCACTCATAATCTAGCAATTCCTATCCACACATCCTAGGAAAGGTCCAAAAAGCATTTCCTTGAAAACTTTATTAAATTGCAGCCCAGTCCAGTGTAGTCCCTTTCTCAGTTCCTTAAGCCAGATTCCTAGTGAAAACTCCTACTGACGTTGCTCAGCTTGGATGAGTGAGGGCTGAATAGGACCTGTGGGATTTAGCTTTCTGAGAATCATGCTCAGTCTCCTTTTCCTGTGTCCAGGGTGTTCTGAATTGGAAATCTTTCTCACCACCTGGTCAAGGGAGACCTATAAACTCTCTTCATAAACTCATTCCAAATCACTGAGAAGAAAATTTATTTTCTGTGTTATTTATTTTAGGTTACTATGGCCATAGTTGCCATATACAAACTTAGATTATTACAAACACATAGCAATGAGAAAATATTCAGAATATATATTAAAAAAAAAAAAAAGGAGAAAAATGGTCTCAGTAATATTAAGAAAAAATCAAAACCCAAAATTAGAATTCAATTATCTCCTACACATTCTGACATTATGCAGAAATTAAAATGCACTCGGACGTTGATTTTATTTGATAAATCTCCATCATAACTGTGATAATTTTATTCCTCTCCATCATCTCCATACCCCAGAGCCCTGGATTATTTCCTCTACTCTGGGTGATTAGTAAGGTTGCTAAACAGTTTCTTCACTAGATGTTCCCCCTTGTAGGAAGAACCACATTTTTTTCAGGAATGGGTGCAGTCCTAAACGAAACGAGGAGACATGGATGAATTCGTAACCCTGGCTGTCCTGTGACCATGCTGTTTTGTCCATCAGCTACAGCAACACCATTATTGCCCCTCTGATGAATTGCAGCAGTTGGGACCTGTTTGCTGTCCTGAAGTTGCCTTTAAAGTCAGCTAGATGGTGCTAGAACATGCAGCATTACATTAACGAGCATATGGCTCACATTCTTCTTACTGTTGATCAGAGACTACTTAAAATTTGGGTTTACAGTGTGCCTCCACACTTAAAAATTGTAAAATGAGATAGTTCTACAGTTCAGTCCTGAACTAGAAACTATTAACAGTGCACTGCTAACTAAATAGTGAGTTATTTCAAGGATATTTTTTTTTAATGTAAATTTTAAAAATCCCTTCCATTGCCATAGGTTACAGCTACTTGACATGTACTAGGGCTTTGTACCTCTGAAGGTTATTTTTTCTTCCTTAATAAAGGAATTTCTACTAGTTGTGCAGTTTAATTTTTCTTGCTGCCACAAATCTTGACCCTGGATCTCTCTAACTGTCTTTACAGGGTGGTTCTGTGTTTTTCTTTGCTTGTTTGTCTGTAACTCACTTGGGTCCACTGACTCAAAGAAACATGTAATTTAATTAACATGGAAGAGCTGCAGACATAGTTGAGCACAGCCTGAATTTATATTTTCATTTGGCTGGTCAGAAAATTGGTTGCAATTCAAAATGAGTATGTCATTCCAGATCTCACACTCTGGTCTGTGGACAGCTACACATGCATAGCAACAGCTGAAATGAAAATGCAAGTCTCAAAGGACATTTAACCTCAAATATGCTCAGCTTCTCTTATCACCACTGACCCCACATTTCATACTGGCCTTCCCACAAAGATAAAAAAAGGGTTCAAGCTGCTGAAAAATGAGTTATAGCAAATAAACACAACGTATATCTATACAGTCCTCATATTCTGCTTTTAAACAAACAATAGTTTATAACTAGGCTTGGGAAGATGATTTGGACTTTGCTGTTGTGTGCTAGCTGACTGCTGTAAAGCCTGCAGGTGCATCCTACCACTGCACGGTGATTTCCGGTGAGATGAGCAAGCTGACCACAGTTCAGCCATAGCCATGGATGTAGCTGCATGTTTGTAAAATAGCAGCAGGTTCTCTTTTGCCTCCAGTTTTAAATCTGAATGTACAAACAGATTTTTTTTTGCAGCCCATGTGTTGGAAAAAAACACAGAAAAAAAAAGAAGAGAACTGATACAGAGAAAACACTTCTCTGTTAAGGTAATATTGATACAGGTGTTTATTGCCCAACACACCGAGGAACATAATACCTCAGTGAGGTCAAAGGGCTTTCAAATAAACATTAACACACTTTCTGCAGGAGTAAGTTTCAAATTATTGCAGAAGGAGGTGTCACATTAATGCAGATCTCATTGCTTCATTCATTCAGGATTTGGTGCTATCAATCCTCCCTCTTGAGCAAGAGGTGTTGAGCAACAACAGCGTGTCTCAGGCCACAACACTGGTCTGCTCTGTGTAGTATGAACTAGAAGGAAGCTCTGGGCTGGATTTTCAGTGCAATCAGTACAAGAGGAAGGTTTAAATGTTCAAAGAGAGTTGGTTTGTCTGTCAGGTGACAATCCTGAACACTGTGCAACTGAGTCTTTTGAGGTTTCTTTTCTCCTTTCTTTTTTCCTTTCTTTTTTTTCCCATGCAAAGCCAAAAAAACGTCAGCACGAGGTATTTAGATACCCCTGCTCAAGATGCAACAAGAGAGCTAATCTCAATCTGGTTGAAAGGAGCCAATAAAATCTCTTCTGGTTGGGGAGCAATTGGCATTTGAATTAGGCCATGACCTGTGACTGAAAAGGGAGGAAGAGAGGATTCTTCCTCTGGATGTGTTTAACTGGGCTTGTACATAATCTGAGAACAACTACATATTCATACTTTTTTAATCAAAATAATACCTGCTGTGGAAATCCTCAAAACTCCTAAGACCTTAGGTGACTGCTATGCTCACCTGCGGGCAGATGACACTTAGCTGATTGTGGCCAGGAAGTAGGTCAAGTGGGAGTTTTGATTTAGGCATCCAGAGGGAAATGCAACATATTGAAGAGACAGTTCTCCTGAAGGTAGATCCCATGATACACATAGCAACATGAAAGATTAATTCCAAGATAAAACCCAAAACTCTCTCTCTAGTGCTGGGCAGCCCTAAACACAGCAAGTATTGTGAGTGGAGCTGCTTCTCATATTGCACTGTGACAGCACTTAGAGGTCCCAGGCCAGTCCTCTGCTCTTGGCCCTGGTCAGATATACAAATGATGGCCTCCTTCTAGGTCAGCAAGGCAGGGAAGAGGCAAATGAAAGGACAGAGCAGGACAGATGAAAGGCTGCAGTGATAATGAAGTTGCTTGACTCTGGCAGATACACCTGAATGATCATTGACCTTGTTATGTTCCTGGGGATCTGCTCCCAGGAGCTGCTTTCTCCACCTTTTCTGGCTTCCAGACGACTGCAACAGAGGAGATACACAAACAACGTTCTTTCTGACAAGTAACTCAGACTACCCGGCACACCTCTATGACCACAGCACCTGATCAAAGTTGATTTTAAATTACCTAATTTAATTGGAGGAAATGGCCTTTGGCCTTATGCCACTGCTTTTAAAAGAATTGCTTCAGCTCCAGTCATTATATTTATGCATGAACCACCCACTTTGATATGGAAATTGTTGCAGCCCAAGGGGATTTCATTTAGTAATTAGGGAGGAAAGCATATAATGTCACTTGCTGTAACTGGATCTAGAGAGTCAATCAATAAGTGACCATATGTGCATGAGCCTGGAGCATTTAAATACTGTTAGCATCCTTGTGAAAAAGAAAAACAATGCAAGAGGGACGTCCTTTATCTGTGACACAATCTTGCAGTCTAGGGTGTATTTTCACTGCTTAAAAGAATTGCACGAGCCGCGCTGTCATTTCAAACTGCACAAAGCAGGCAGATTTGTCTGCCTGGAAAAGCTCTGCAAGCAAAGAGCTTTGTGGTTCCAAGTCCAAGGTTTGACAAGCACTGTAAGAATAAAACCTGCTTTCTATCAGAGCTTTCAGAATCAGGCTGTGTTTTGCATTTATATTCCAAGTTTGGTACTCTTAAAGGTCAATTTTGTTCTTGAGTCTGAAAGAAATTCATGTTATTAAGTGCTAATGCAGCTGTAAATACAGCTTTCCAGTTTGTTTTTTTTTTCTCCTGTTCTGTTGGCTAAAACCCTAGACAGCTGGTGTTTGCTAGATTGCATTCTTAGGGTGAAGAGTTTGTCCTACACACACAGAATGTGTTCATTCCTCAGGAATCAAGTGACCACACCAGAGCTAAACAATACATAAAGCATACAATTTATTTTGGACTATGATTTCTCCAGATGCTTAAAGCTGGTACATTTATTAACTTTTGACTACAAACCACTGATTTTCAGTAGAAAAATGCATAAAAGAAAGAAAAAAATCTTTTACTGGGAGGCATTATTTATAGCTTTGCTAAATTGTTGCTGGTTTCATACCTTACCATTTGCAGCACAATCTCTGAACACAAAAAACAAGACAAAGCAGATGAATTTTCATTTGCAAGAAACCTATCACTAAGGCCAAATGTCTTGAACTGGCCCTGACTGCAGTAATGGAAAAATTTCCATTGGATTTGTGGGAGCTGGGGTGGGCCATCTACTAGAAGGCAGAGCAGGTCACCATGTGTATTCCACATGTGGTTTGCCATCCAGACCTGTGCTGTTTAAATGGCATCCATTGTAGGTAGGTTTGGGTTATACTCCTCAGCTGCTCTTTGGATTAGGTGGGTGTCTGTAGGCATTAGGATCCATGGCCCTGGGCTCACATTTTCACAGCTCATTACAACCAAAGCAACCTGAGCCTTGGGCCGAGGTCCAGGGGTAGCTGACTAACTGTTGTGTAAGATCAACTGAAATTATTAGGAGTCACAGATGTAAGCAGTGCTGCAGCAGTTGGATCTCTGTGAACACTGGGGTGTGAATGCCCTGCCCATGGAGGTTTAAGCTGCAGAAGACAGTACTGCTGCCTGAGGGAAGTCCCTCTCTGAGTCCCACCTGCGACCACCAAGAGCAGGAACCATGGCCTGGAAAAGGTGTAAAGGGTTTTTATCTTTTGGTAGCATAGTTATAAAATGCCTTGATCCTGCCAAGAAACCTGTGACTCTTTTCCAGTCCTTTCCCTAATCCTGTAATGTTCAGAAATTTATGACACCAGGAAATGCCTGTGCCTTTTGCAGTCCGACTGCCAGGACATGAGGCTGCCCATCTCAGGCTCTACAGCTCTCTGCACCGAAGTGCCACCCTATGTTCTGACTAAACTGATGGCACACACTGAATAAATACCTAATATTCCATGTGGAAAAGCCCCAGACACACATATTTTCGCTGAAACCAAGGTTTCTTCAAGCAGAGGGGCTGGTGGGAACTTAAAGGTCTTATCAGTCTTATCAGTATGGGGCTGAATTATGAAGAGAAAACATAGACCACGTTCCAAAAATACGTTCGTGCATATTTTCCCCTATTGCCTTCACTTCTATTTTGTTTATTTATGATGGTAAAGTTGCTCAAGAGTGTGGGGCCACACCCAACTGATGGGCCATAATACATTTTATCTTCCCAAATGCGTTTCTCTTGCCTCACTGCTATCTGACTTTAAACCCCCACCATTGATTATTTGGGGATTCCAGGAAAGGTTGTGCAGGGAGCTGGAATCATTATCAAAGCAATGGGTGGTTATCAAGGCAGAAGTAATGGGTGAGGAGAGTGTGATGTAGCACAGGATGTCATGGGTGTGTTTGCAGATGGTGTAATGGAGAGTTCCAGCCTTGTACAAGGTGAAGCAATTTTAATTTTGTTCCTGTTTATGTGGGTATGCAGTAATGATGTTGTGTGCAGTGACTTCTGCTTCACAATATGTCTTTTTTTGCTGGTTGTCACTGCCTTGCTGGAGGATCCCATGGCAGCCACTGCTGAGGGCTGGAGGAAGCAGAGTAACGGGACAGAAGCAGCGAAAGACAGTATTTTGTATGTCAGCAGCTGTGTGTGCTCCCTGGGGAGTCAGCAGCTGGAGATGAATTCACACGATGGCAGCTGCCTATGAAATCTCCTTTGGCAAAGCAAATAATGGAGAAAGTTTAATGCACATTGTAAATCTGTCATTTTAAAATGCCTCCGCCACTTACTCAGACCTGGAAATGCTCTCCTTGCCCTCCAGACACTCAGCATGAAGGCTCAGTCTTCATAAGGGAGATAAACTACCATGTGCTGAGCTTCAAACAGGGAAGACTTGCTGCAAAGTTCATTTCTGGAGCTAATTTGGGTAATGTTTCTAAAGCACAACACAACAGAAAAGCCTTCACTATGGGTGGTACCAGGTCCCACAGGTTTATGACTGTGCCAAGTTCAGTTTGTAAGCATAAAGCTATTCAAAACTCAATTTCGTCAGTGAAAGGCAGGTGTGCCAACAACTAATTTCAGTTAGTAGTCAAAGGTAGAGGTTTCTTGTTCAAAATTTATGAAAAGACCAATAGGGTAATTATATATATGGAAAGGCCACAAGAGTAATTTTATACTAGATTACAATAAAATTAGTATTGCATTCTCATTCTAAAATTGTCACCAGAAACTTCCATAACATAGAGTGTTAAACACTTACATTCAGTATGCTCCTCATACCAGTTGTAGGCCAGCCAACTGAAACCATAAATTTAGGACATCCACATATGCATGTTGCAAATACAAACAGAGAGGGAAACCTGAAGAAGCCCAGCATTTGGCACCTTGTCTGTTTAGCAGCACAGAGAACTTCTCATGTAACATCTTGGTCCTTATTTCTCTGTGAAATGACTTAGACTCTAGTTCTGATTCTCTGTCCATATAATTCAAGCTGGTAGATTTTGAAAAGCAAGCTAATATCCCATCATTTCAAAGGGTCTTTTGAGTGTTACAAGTGGTTTCACCTATGTACTAGGACATCATGTCACTGGTATAAGACATCCTAGCCCATGACTTCTCTGGCAGAAACTCCAACATTTCTCTTTGTGTCAGTAATTATATGTAAAATCACAAACAGATATACATATCATCCTTCCACTCATCCACAAATAATCAGTCCTAGAAATCAAGGTGGTAAAACTCAAAAAAACCTTATTTTTCCTTCTTTGATGATATCTTCAATTCTAATGTGATTGAATTTCAGGGAGGACTCAAAATGTTTCATATTTGCCCTGCATTACATCAATACAAAAAACCATATTTGAAATAAAAATATTAAAAATTGTTACCTTGAGGGAAGCAAATTTTTGAGAAATCCTTTCAATTTTCTTGTCAAAAACTTTTTATATTTTGAATAATTTTGTTACCAAAAGAAATAAAAATTTTTAATAAGTTTGATTTTCCAAATAAAGGAGATTGATATCCTGTCTTCATAACTCCGTGAAGTACATATATGTTAGGTTTCAAAAATACACAAAGAGAAATAGATAAATACATATTTCCATAAACAATGGACATGGGTTAATAGTAGGCTAACCATAATTTCCACTAGACCTGTCCAGCTTGCTGAGGTGCTGCTTCTAACCAGGGCTTTAACAGTTGGTTTGACAATAAGGGTCAGAAATGGCTCATATCCTGCTTACTGTGAAAACCCTACAGAACATTCTGTAGACACATTTTGAAGGCAGGCTAAAAGTGAAGTTTTCAATTTACATGTTGGTTTTTCTTTTATTCCAGTCATTCATGACTGCTATCATGGGCATCTTATTAACTGGATACTGTTATCATATGTTTCCCAACC
Source organism: Corvus hawaiiensis (assembly GCF_020740725.1). Lineage (NCBI taxonomy): Eukaryota > Metazoa > Chordata > Aves > Passeriformes > Corvidae > Corvus > Corvus hawaiiensis. Next base: position 69,442,748 of record NC_063216.1, on the reverse strand, counting down.
TATAAACATCTAGCCATTTTTTTTGTAAATGTTTGCTCTTCCCATATACAAAAAATAGAAACATAACCTCCTTCCTCTGCAACCAAACATGTCCTGCAATATACCATTTAATGGTTAGAGGCTTGATTTACAGCAGACTATCTGAGAGGAATATTGTATTCATATTTAAGCAAATATCTTAAATACAAAATTACATAAATACATACAGAGCCATTTCCTGAAATGACAGCATTTCTAGTAAAACTGAGATGAAATGCTTGTGGTCACGGTCAGGTGTCCTTAGAGCCACAGGAAGCAGGGAGAATCACAGCAGGTAAGTTTTCTGGACTAAGAAAAGGAGGGAAAGTGAGAGCTGGTGCTCTGATGGTGTGGTAAGGGCTCTATAATAATTGTTTCTTGTGGAAATGTTGCAACCATCCATGCTGTGTGAGGCAGTGATGTGAGGCGTATTTTGTTATGCTCTGGATTCATGAGGTGAAGGCTCAGCATGTCCAAGTGTATCCACCCAAAACCTGGCGCAGGGCGAGCTGTTCTGGACAGGATATTTCAGGATATTCGGAGAATTTGGGGCTGTCTAGATATTGTATTGCCATCTAGTGAGCATCACTGAGACTGCATGATGAAACTGGGAAGTTGAGATTCCCAGCATTTAACAAATAGGAATGGAAGCAGAGGGTTCAGAAATGTTTGGTTGGACGATTATTGTGCAATGGAAGAAAGTCTTATTAGAACTCCACAGTCCCTTTCCTTCTTTTTCTAAAGGAACAGGAATCAATGTTGTGAGGGCACAGTAGGAGAAATTTGAAAATCTCCGTTCTTTCATTTTCCTTTCCTGGATATAGGAGAACTCAGGGAAGAGTCCTCAGTACTCTCTCCCTGTAAATACAGAAAGAACAAGCTGCAGGTGTCCCTTGCACAGTGTTTCCTCTTTCAGCTCAGTATTTGCTTGAAAATAAAATGCAAATATGGAACTCTCATTTCTCATTCAAAGTTTTTCACTGTTTGCCTTTGGGAGTGCTCCACAGCTTGCACATTACTCCTACACTGCAAACAGTGACTCAGAGAGTTAAAAAGCATTGATCTCTGCCGCTTCTGCCAGGTATGTGGCATTCCCAAGCTTTGCTGCATGGAAGCATGTGGACTATTGCGGCTGGACATCAGCTGCCTACCAAAGCCAGTCTATCCCTTCCCTCCCCAGCTGGGCAGGGGAGAGGAAATACAATGAAAGCCTCAAGGGTTGAGGTAAGGACAGGGAGAGATCAGCCACCTGTTACCATCCTGGGCAAAATAAACCTGACTTGGAGAAACAATTTTGATATATTACCAATTAAATCAGAGTAGGATCATGAAAAATAAACCCAAATCTTAGAAATCTGTCCCCCACCCCTCCCTTCTTACTGGCCATAATTTTATTTCCAACTCTCTGCCTCCATCCTGCAAGTGGCACAGGGGGCAGGGAGTGGAGGTTGTGGTCTGTTCATCACATGTTGCCTTTGCTGCCTCTTCCTCCTTGGGGGAAGGACTCCTCACAGTCTTCTCCTGCTCCAGGTCAGGCTCGATCCCATGGGAGACAGTCCTCCACATGGATTCCTTCCCACAGGCTGCAGTTCTTCATGAACTGCTCCAGCGTGCATCCCTTCCATGAGCTGAGGTCCTTCAGGAACACAATGCTACAGTGAGGCACAGGGTTGCAAGTCCTGCCAGCAAACCTGCTCCACCATGGGCTTCCCACAATGCCACAGTCTCCTTCGGGCATCCGTGTGCTCTGTTATGGGGTCTTCCACACTGCAGGTGGATCTCTGCTCTCCTGTGGGCCTCCCTGGGCTGCACGGGCACAGCTGCCTCACCGTGGGCTGCACGGGAATCTGCTCCGGCACCTGGAGAACTTCCTTCCTCTCCTTCTCCACTGACCTGGAGGTCAGTGCAGGGCTATTTCTCTCACATATTCTCACTACTGTCTCCAGCTGCAATTTTTCCTGCACAGCAACTTTTTTCCCGTCTTTACTATGTTATCCCAGAGGCACTACCACTGTCACTGATGGTCAGCTTGGCCTTGGCCAGCAGTGGGTCCATTGGCTCTGTCAGACATGAAGACAACCAGGGTGAGCTTGTCAAGACTGCAGAACAAAATGTAGCTCCTGACACAACACAGTGCATGTTTGTGGAGGGGGTGCTTTAATTGTAGCGATAACTTCTGATTTTACAAAACAGACCTGGTGTTTGATCAGTGTAAAGATAGGTACACACCTGTGGAGTGAATCCATGGAAAAGTATATGCTTCCACATTTGTGGTAAGCACACAGGAAATGTCTGCACTCAAGAGAACCTGCATCTCCAGCAGGCTTTTACTTTCTGCTGCTGGTTTCAGCTTCAATCATGAAGGAGTTAAATCAATCAAGAAATTTAACTTCAGGAGCATTCACATGGGGGCTTTCCGGTTGGAAAAATTATGAGGGCAAAGTAAGGGTGACTTTCCCAGTCCTACACATAAATATTTTAGAAGAATTTAAATTGCAAATGTGTTTAAGGAACCTCCAAAATCTAAGTCACATGAAAGAGCACACACAAATCTCTGTGAAATTCCTGATTTGCCCACACATCCTTGGTGTTACACAAGGGATGCTGGGCAAGAAATAGAGTCCCAGAAACTTTGGGTGGGCTTAGTTATATCAACCAGGTATTTTATAAAAGCACCGATTCATAGAACTTAAAGGAAACCCTGGTCTTAGCAAAACACTCCAGAATATTAATGGCCATAAAAATTTGTCTTAGAGCTGCATTCTGACAACCTGTTATCTAGCAGACACTTATGATGGACTTTTTGTTGTACTGCTTTACAGATGTTGTAATTGAATCTCGTGATGTTAACTGGCAAAGGTAGCAAAATTTAATCATAGCCAGCCTAATTTTTGACTGCTTATTCTTAAGTGAAGCAGGAGAACTTGTGAAAGCCTGGATGCCCTTTGGGTGGCGCCTGTTGCAAAGCATTTGGGTTTTTTTATCACAAAATAGAACTGAGAAAGGGCCCAGCCTGGTGTTGTCTGTAAATCCCTGCTTCCCTTGGTTATTGCTGGGAGAGGGTGAAACCAGCAGAGCATCACAGGGCCAACTGATAGGCAAAAAGGGAACAGAGAATAGAAAAATAATGGCATTTATTTATAAATGCAGATTGCATTTGGTATGTGCAAGTCATTTATCTTTCTGGTTTCTGGTTTTATATGGCTACTGAGAAAAAAAAAAAGCTGTAAGAATATTTTATTATTTTCTTTTAATATGCTGATGTGCACACCTGTCAATAAAACAAGCCCTTGCCTACTGTCACAGTTAAAAGAACATAGAAGGCATTAATTTTCTTTCTTTTTCAGGGTAGAGTAACACGTTTATATTACCTTAACAGACAGTGGTAAGCTAGCTGGGAAGAACAGGTTTTAAGACAGGCTTTGAATGCATAATTAAAATTAGAGATCAAGAGCTGGCATAGCTGCTCTGGGGTGTAAGTGTGTGGGCTGTTAGATCTTGGGTCAGATCTGACTTTCACACATAGGACCTGGGGTGGGTGGGGAACATGAGGCAGGAGCATAGCCCTTCTTGCCTCCTACCTGACCTGCTGGGCCAGCCGAGCCAGGGAAGGTTGTTGTGATGTGCAGCTGGATGTGCTAACACCATCCTGCCAACACATCCAGCTCAGAGATTTGAAAACAGGCCTCTCTCTGAGCTTGGCTTCCTGGGTCTGTTTTACAATTGCTTCAGTTTAGATGTGCTGGTGCTCACCTTTTTCCAAAAAGTCTTCTCCTTTTTGTGATCCAGAACATAAATCCCAGAATCAGAATATTCTGAGGTGGAAGGGACCCACAAGGATCATCGAATCGTACTCTTGTGAATTGCCCACACGAGGATCGAATGCACAGTGTTGGTGTTATTAGCACTGTGTTCCGACCAACAGACAAAATAAATGCTGTATGTCACTGGTATTTCTAATGTTTCATGTAGCAACATGCTCTTCTAGGAAGCTGCTGTGTGCCAGAGTTCAATGATTTAACAAGGTTAGCTGTAAGCTCAGTTATTCATCAATTTAAAAAAATCAGTTTCTAGAAAAAGAACGCATACCCCAAAATACCAAAAAAAGAGACACAAGGACTACATTATTCAACACAGAAGGCTTTATTTACAATTAAACATAAGGATATCAGAAAGAAGGTTTGAGCTTTATTTTATTTGTATTTTCATTTACATTTCTAATGAAAGTTTACCCTGCACTGTTTGAACAAATGTAAGTACTTAACATTAGCCTTAGTATCATGAAGTAACAATAACTGTAACTGATGTTTTGGATAAAATAACAACAAATAATAATTCAAGTGCAGTCTAGATGCTGGACATAGTTTAAAAGCCCAAACCTGCATTGAGATCAATGAGATTACACATATGGACAAACATATAGTTCTGTCCATATAAAATTTGGCCCTGAGACATTTAAAATCATGGCCTGACTTGCTCGATCACTGCTGCTGGAGCACCACACAGCACTAAACAACACTAGTAAAGCAAACACTAACTTACTGACAAGGTACTTGAAGTCAAATAAAATTAAGCTGAAATGTTAGCATATCAAAAACCACAGGAGCACTGCTGTTTTTCCTTTCATGTTAGATGCTGGCACAAAAGACATTTTATTATAAAAAGTTGGTGTCAGATCTTGAACCACGGCAGAGCTGTGTTTATCTCAGAGGAGATGCGGCTTAATGACTTTAGCTGCCCTCATACCAGTCCATAGGACTCTAGGGATGCCTTCAGTTGTGTCAAGTTGCCCCCAAATACGGGAACAGAGCATCATACATGACACCAGCAATAACGTGGATATGAGAGAAAGGTATTGTTTTCCATTGACTAGCCAGCACCATGAGTAATCAAATACACGGGCTGAGAGCAGCCCTTCCCTCCAGTGTCACACCAGCTGCCCTGGTAGCTGGCATTTCCAGCTCGCAGCAGGAAAGAGTGCAGCCATGTACCTCACAGACCTCACCTTCAAGAAGAACGTCTTGGGATTTCTGTGACTCATCAGCTCTGCTGATAGCTACAAAACTTTGTCCACAAGGAACAATGGAATAAAACAATAAAACACCAGCATTATAATCAGTTGGATTTTCCCTTTATTTCCAAAGGTAAGAACATCTTACTAAAGATACCCAGCCAAAGACATTGCCCTTTATTAGCTTTGTGGTTTATAATCCATTGTAGCATTGTTTCCAAACAGCAGGACATGAGAGGAAGACTATGTTTTATTTCCCTTTTTTTTGCAGTTCTTAAATAAGGGGACAAAAAAATCCAAAAAGAAATCATAGAAAATGCTTAACTTAGGCTCTTATTCTGAATTTAATGAGTCCATGGAAAAAGAAGAGACCCCACAACACTCCGTATTTGCCCCATTGACTCTCAGAATAAAATACAGCATTCAGATCAAATGAAAAAGTCAACTATTTATGCAGACAGCAGTGCTTGGTACCTGTCTACAGGCTGATACACCTCATTAAATAAATGCACAAATTTCCTAACAGCAGGTGGTTTATCAATAAGTGATTGAGGCTACCTGTTTTCATTTATGTGCTTCTACAGCAAGCGGAACCCTCTGACATTTATCAAAATCATTATCTCAGTCCTTCCTCTCTCTGAAGCAATTTGGAATATTTTCTCTTGGTCTGTCAGGTGACATATCAGATCATTCTCCAATGGACGCTTTGGGAAAAGTGGCCTTAGAGCAGTGCAGAGGCTGGTGTTCAAACAAGAGCCAGAAATAAGAGCTCACAAGAGGCAACGGGAAGAGCAGTGGAGTAGGTTGGGAGTTAGGGAGTGATTCAGATTAATAAACAGCTGTGGAGTCAAATGTTGATGATCTCCATCAACATATGGAGAACTGTGGTGTATCTATGAGCCATCTCCATAAAAACTGTATAAAACACGTATTTTAGTCTTTTATAAACTTCATGTATTACAGTTAGTAACTTTACATTATAAACTTCACATTCAATGCAATTCACATCCCTGAATAGAGGACAGAGAGCAGTTCTATTGCAGCAGCTTCCATTCCTTAAAGGAACAGAGAGAAATATTGCAATGAGAGCATGTAGAGCACAGCATGAGCTCCAAATTGTTGTCATTCCCAGCCTGTGCTCAGAGACGGAACATCAGCAAGCGGCTTTCATTTTTCTTGCAAATCCAGAAGAAAATGAGTAGCAAGTTGCATAAATGGCAGAAGGTGGACTAAAATCCAACTGCACCTCAATTTCAGTCTGCTTGAATGCAATTTAAAATGTATAACAAGTTTCAAATAAAGTTTTTTGAAAGTGTATTTTCCACAGTGGCCTCTTTAGTGATGTCAGATATGTTGACCTTCAAAAACATCAGCTTATTTGGGTTAGTAAGCTGGTCTTCTCAAAATGGAAAAGTATGTTGAATTCCATAGCATGTGGATTGACTGTGCTTTGAATCATACCTTTTGTCTCTGAATTTTAACGAGCTGCTTGGCTGAAATTTCAATTAAACATTGACTACCTCTGAAGTCTTTTGTTACCTGTAGTGAAATAAAATCAGAATTCAGCATATGGTGAGGTAAGTCTTCAGCTTAAGAATATCTCTTTAGTATAGCATACTTCTTACCACAACATTCATGTCTCTGCACTTCTTTTAAAAAATTCCAAAAATGTGTTTGTTTCCCCAGATACTAGCACATTCATCCACTACTTGGTTAGTCTACCCCTGATGGGAGTATATTTTGCCTTTTTGAACCAGGAATGTTCAGGAAGTGTTCAGACCAACATAACATTGACGCACCACTGAGAGGAAGTGAGAAACCATCACTCAATAGAAAGTGTAATTTACAGCAGGTTCTCTGAACCTCAGACAGGGGGATGTCCTGGCAGAGCACAGGAATCTGCAGCTGTGTGGCCTCTGTCTCAGAGAGGTGCTAGAGGATACTTCTGAACAGTTTAACAGTCTTGGACAAAATGTTGATTTTAAAGAAATCACAACAAACAAATGAAAATCTTCTTCTTCTGATGTAGTTCCCGATCCCCCCCCCCCCACACCGAGTTAAGAGCATCCTGAAAGATACAGGATGGGAAGAGAACTTGAAAACATTAGGCCAATTATCTGGATGATTTCTAGAAGAACAACTACTGAATTTTCTAGCACATTAAAAAAAAAAAAAGAACAGTGAAATAGGTAATGACTCTGAACTCTTGAAACCCAGAGGAGAAGTCACTGCTGAGGACTGAGCTGTTAGTGCTTACCTACTTATTTTAATTTCTTCGACCTGAAAATGAAATAGGACCCCAAGAACGCCAGGAACGCCACAGAGCCTCCGATTATTAACACCATCTGCAACGTGCTCAGCAGCTGGAGCCGACTGGAGATTTTAGCTCTGAACATTTCTGCTTTCTCATCCCCAATAACAGCAGACTGAAAATGTGCAAGAAAATCGTCAGTGAAAGGTAGATATGCAAGACCTCAGTTGGCGAATATGTTCTTGGTGTGGTGCAAATCACAGCACGATTTTAATTACCCAGTTTCAGGGCACCAAGACTGAAAAAGCTAGGTAGATTTTTGGTTGTTTGTTTTAAAACAGAGAATATTAATAGACATAAAATATACTAACCTCATTTAGCCAAAGAAGAGGGAACACATAGGGTTTTTTAACTTTTTTTAAAGGACTGAAATGAGAAAATAAGTACAGCATGTTACTTTTAGTTTGCTACATAAGCCCAGTCTCCACTTAAACGTTTTTCTTCTCTAACTGTATTTCTGACTTCAAGGTGTACCTTTTAAATACTTTTGGAGTGAAAAAAACACAAACCAAACCAAAACTACAATTAATAACTGTCATTTTACATATTGGGCAAACACCATTTTCTGCCTAATCTTCTGTATTTGGGCAGTCAGACACAGAGAGGGTTGAAGATCTGTGTGGTGTTCATATGTACAGGATGCCAAAGGTGTGTCTATCCATGTACATTTGAGCCAATGAAGAGGAAAAAAAACAGCTAGAGACCCATTGACCCTTGTGATAATAACATTTAGTGACAGGGAATACATAAATTCTCTTTCTCATTGTCTCATTTGTCTTTTGTGTTCATCCTCATGGCTCCCATTTGGGTTTTATAAGAACGCTACTTTTAAGAACATGTTGCCTTGTAAGCTTCTGTAGAGAAATCAAATGTGTGTTAAAATGCTTGGGCAGTGTCCCGCTCTGGAAGATTTGCTCTGAACAAGCTTCAGGAAAGTATTTTTATTCCTTCTTCTCCAAGACATTTCTACTGATGCTCTCATAGACCAATCAGCCCTCTTAAAAATTCATTAAAAATAAAATAATGAAGTAGCACTTACTCAATTCTTGTTGAAGGTTGCACAAGGAGGTTTACTTGCAGCCTTTTTGCAAATCGTAGTGTAAAACCAGTCACCTAAAACCAGTGAAAAAAAACCAACAAAACATTAATTTAAATTTTTTAATTAGATGCAAAAGCCTATAATATGGACTGTGTCCGAAAGCACTTTGGGATTATTTTATCCTTATGTTTGGAAGGATTAATTTTTTTATGAAATGGTCATGTTTCTAAGGGTTTCTCATTTCTCACAGAAGTTCTAATTTTGTGGCTTTACCATAGTTACTTCTGTAATTTACATTTAAATCTGAAGGCAAAGGCTAAAACTACTAAATCAGTCATTTTTATATTTCATATAAAAATATATTTCAGGGGTTTTTTGCACCAAAAAGCAGCTAAATTTTCTTTTTCAAAATGGAGGACATTTAACTTGCATAGGGCAGAAAACAAACTTTTCATATCAGTGACAATATCTATCTACATCATATATATAATATCATATCTATACAAAGGTCAAATCTTTTCTTCATATCTTTTTTCCTGTCTCTGTCTTTCACAAAAAAAAAAAAAAAAATAGGCTGTAATCCTTGAAAATTTTGTGTAATATTTAGGAAAATCTTGATTTTTCTACTCCAAATAAGGTGAAACAAAGATTTAACTTCATATCTCCTCATTGAAGTTACATAGCTTAACTGCCAAATTTTAGTGAGAAATTCTCAATTTTGCCTTTTCATTCAAAATAAAGCAAAATAGAATTTTGGAACCTTAGAATTCATCATACAATTTAGAAAACTTTGGTAAATACACTTGAAGTTAACTGAATCACTGAAACAGAAATAGAGGTGAATTTTAAGAAATCAAAATAAATTCATTCTGTTTGGGAGATCTGTTGGACAATCCAAGTCACAAAGACTTGAATTGCATCTATTTAGATCAGCCTGTTTAGAGTTCTACCAATTGGAAATAAACTCATGTATGTTTATTTAGTTTCAATTGAGAGAGTAATTATCCAAAAATGGCTAGTTATAGAAAAATTTTAAAAATTAAGTGCAGAGGAAACAGAAGTTTCATAGAATATGAATTTTCTATAACTTTCAAGTATAGAAAAGTTATAGAAAAGCTACAACATACTTCACAGTTTGAAGAATCTATTCAATCCCACATTCCCAGTAAGTCAAAATCAAAACCAATTTTCAAAACTTTGAAGGTCAGAATGAGATCAAGTTCTGTTCTAAATTTCCCCTGCTGAAACTATCCCACTTTGAGAGCAGACCTTAGAAAAGCAAGCATGAAAATAATGCATCTTTTGCTTGTCCCTCTGGCAAAAGGCCAATTCTATTACTATTAAATTTAAACACTGCAAGTTTCCCAAGGTACAAGTATTAAGTACTTGGACTTACAGGCTCAATGTCCAGATACGTCTCATGCTCCTTTTCATCTGGGCTCAGGCCTTCCACATTATGCAATACAGATTCACTTGCATGAAGAAAATGGGGAAGAGAGATATATACCGGTCTTTCTATTGAAAAAAACCAAACTCTCTTGAATCATTAAGCCTTGCTTTGGCGCTCATTTTCACAGGTCATTTTCCAAACATAGTTTTGCTATATAGATGTACAATCCTGATAAAAATGTTAATAGTCTAACCCCACCACCCAAAAAAACCCCAACCCAACCAAAAAAACAAAATTCAAGCATTTCAGTGACATTTTCAGTCATGAGAAAAATCTGCATGGTGAAATAAACTGCAGCTACAAACCCTGCTTGTCTGTGCCTACACTGTGGAGCTGGCAGTGCTCCCAGTTTCATGCTGAGGTGAGGAGATTGTCAATGTTTCCCCCCACGTTCATGATCTCGTCTTAGCCTGAAGGGACCCCTCGCAGTTCACTCTGCAACAAGTGCAGACTCAGTATATATTTATTTTACCAACACCAAACTAAGCCAGTATTGTCTCTCAGTCTCTGAATGTGTATGTAATTGTGTACATACCCACCCCCGCCGTGTGTGTGAATTCCCACAAACACAAGGACTGTGACTATCTCTGGCTTTTACACAGAGCCCCTCCTTTCCTTCCTCTACACACATTCCTGCAGTTTCAGTACACAATCTATGGTATCCCAATTTTGCATAGCACTATGCAAAATACAGAAATATTATCGTCCTCATTTTGGGCAATGAGACTGAAGAAATGTGAGGGGGTCTCACAAGCAATCTGTGCAAGAATTCACAAACAAACACAAACATCCTGGACCTCAGAGTAACACCTCAGCTACAGGACAAGTGCCTTGTCCCCAGTTAAATGGCTTGTGTGGCAGTACTGTGTCACCACCATACTTGCTTTGCAGGCACTGATGTCCAGGACTCCGGCTAATGTGCAGTTCTCTGATATGACTGGATCCGTACAGAAGCAATAATTGTCTCTGACTTCAGCTGGTGATGCAAATGCTTCACGAGGAACTATGAAACGATAGAGTGTGATTCCCTTCACAACCTGCTTGCTGTGGAAAACTCCGTAGATCGATCTGAACACAAAAGAGGAGAAATGTGTTTCACCCATTTGGATTAAAAGTCTGATTTGGTGCCAATGCTCCTGAAGGGTCCCCCAGCTGCCTCTCTCTTAAAAGAAACTCCCCGTCCCAGGGAGCCAATGTCCAGGTTCCTGCCACACTGTTCAGAGAATTGTAGGATTGCTCCTCTGTACTAAAGAATATTCCACATTTTCACAAAAGGATGTACAAGCTCAGAGATGAGCATGACAATACACAAAAAGACAGACAAAAGTTCAAATACTAATAACAAAAACTAGCAAAATAACTGAGATGTCTTTTCCCTACACATTTCTATACCCACTGCCATTATGAGGTTTTTGAAAGTTTCTGGACTACAGTAGAGATGCTTATCCATATAAATCATCTCTGATACAGTTTTTTGCTGACCTCGTGACAGTCTAAGCTTTATGATGCAGGCAACATCCTGCATATAACCTTTTCCCATTGCAAGTGAATCAGAATACTACTTCAGCTTCTTTTTGCTAATTCATTATCAGATGATACAGAGACATGGTTGCTACACAGTAATGTAACCAGGACACCAACACTTTGCATTGCAGCCAACAAAAGGGTTTTGCAACATGGACAGGACAATTTTTCCTGACCCTGCTTCTGCAGGACCTTTGGGCAATTGTTACTGTCCTTTAGTGTTCATGAATTGTGAGAATTAAATGGCTGGAGGGATCTCTCAAACTGTGTGCAATCAATCCAAAGAATTGTATCATTTCTCCCCTGCATAGAATTCCCTTTTCCACGACTTGGGAAATGTTTTCCAGTTTGGCGAAAAAATGCTTCACCAAAAAACTCCTTTAACTCCTCATAAGAACACTGATCTTTGGAAACAAACACTCTGCAAAGCAAATGGCCCACTTTAAACCTAGTAAAAAGGAAGCATCTGTTTCCAGGCAGCAAAAGAAATAAAGGGTTTCAACCTCCCAAGTTAAGACACTGTGATGCACTTTAAATCTTTAACATTTCTTTCAGAGATCCCACTGGAAAACTCGGGGACACTGGATAGCCCAGCAGAAGCAGCAGGTTTAAAAGTCATCAGCACTGGATGCATTAAGCAGGCTTGTTTGTTTGTAAACACATAAAAATAAAATACGTAAAAATATCCTGTGAGAAAACAATTTTGAGTATCTATTGAGTGACAGTGAACGCTGTTCTGTATAGATGATTTTCTCCAGAAATGCCAAAGATGGACCTAATTGGACTCTGCTGTACCTGTTACCTTCTCAGACCAAACAAGGCTAGGTCCTGATCTTAGAAGAAGCTCAGGATTTGAATCCTGCGGCCCTCAATTCCTTTTACAGATTGCTAATAGCTCACAGTGTCACATTTTCTTGAATACACATCTGTAAGTGGCTGAAATAAAGCACATTGTAAATAACTTGCTACTTGACATATATAAAAGTGGAAGAATCAGGCTCTGAATCATGACACAACTCATAACTTTACTTGTGTTTTAGATGAAAAGTTTACATTGCACTGCCTGGCTGACCTGAGCCCAAGCACAGCCACTGCAGCCACCTTCTGAAAACAAAGAGCGTGCAGTGCGACACGAACATGTGAACACACTCCAGGAAAGGACCAGCCTACCTGCAAATATCGGAGGAGAAGAAGCGTAGTACCTGATTCTTCTTAACAAATGGTGGGAAGGATGCTCCATCTGTGAACAAAATAAGAAGAGCTTGAAAGCAATTCTACTTAATAGACCTTATTTAATTGCTAGCTCAATACTCAGCTGCTACTGTCCTATATAAAGCTGTGATAAACATAAACAATATGAGTCATATGTGGGGAAAATGTTTATGTAAGTTATTGCACATTAACAGGCACTTCAAAGATAAGATGTAATTGTTCTTGAAAGTGGCTAAGATACAGTAGCTTTCCCCCTCCCCCCAGACGCGAAGCTATATGATCAAGCCCATGTAAAACTGAGGATTTAAAAAAAAAATTCTGCTTGATATGAAACCAAATACCTATTGCCATTGCTTCAAGGTTCATGCAGTCTATAGACCTAAATCTTCCTAGAGAAGCTTGGGTCACCTGCAGTTATGACACTCAGCGCTTACAAGGAACACAGCTGCAAATGTCAACACTGTCTACTTAATCATCAGTGCTAAACCTTTTTCACCAAAGATTGCTCAAGTGGGCCTCTAAGTTGAGGCCCTTCTAGAACTAATGGAGAGGAGGAAGCCACTTCTAGAGCACAGTCCACCTCAAACCATGGTAGGTAGGCAGAATAAGTCAGAGGATAGCACTTTGGTTCTGTCTTTCTCTCAACTTGTTACAAAAAAGAGTGCAGACACTCAGATTTGTATTTCTGCACTGCAAGCACTCAGTTACGTAAAATGAGCGTCTGCCATTTTCTCCATTAAGGTGTTGTAACCAGTACATTTGTTAGTTTTTGCAACAATTTCTGTTTAGTTTCTTAGGCACCAGCCATAACCAAACAATTGCAAACATCTGTGATATCTTTGAATCTAGTTGGCAAGAGCAAGAAAGCTAAATTACATATTGCCACTTGCCCACTGCTGACAGAAGCACTTTTTTTCAAAGATTCAAGATCATCCTAAACACACACTCTGTTTCTAAATCTTGGCATTCTTGTAAGGTTGGCAAACATGGATTCATGTCAAGCCCCGTACAATTATACTGTTTTATATTTTTATATATATGTATTTTCTTATACTATACATGTTGAGCTTTCATGTGAAAGCTTACAAGATAAAGAATTCTCACATTTACAAGACTTTTTAAACCTGTTGCATCTCCAAACACAGCAATGTCACACTGAATGCCCTTGCAAACTGTGCAGCAATCTTTGCTAACAAGTAAAAGCTCATTTTCACTGTACTGGAGCACTTAATTACTTGGTGGCATATGTTTATTCCATCAGCTATGGAAGAAGAATCAACAAAAAGATGACCCTGGCTAAAAAAAAAAGATGCCAGGCCCCATAAGAAAGAAAGCAAGTCCTAGAATGTAAGAAAATACTGTTGCTTATAAAATTATTTACACAATTTAAAAAGGAACTATTCCTTCATGGCTCCCAGACTTTTGGAAAATCGGATTCTTGTGATGTATTTTAAATACTTCAAATACTTGTTGCATGATCTGGGTTATAAGGAAAATTATCTATGCCAGGTAAAGCAGAATGGAAAATGGAGGGAAAAACCCAAACAGAACAACCCAACAGAAAATCCTGCTTGTTTTGATATTCATCTACTGTAGGTCTGGAGCTCTCTCCAAAAGCCTCCACCAGACACCTACCAGCCTCAGCTCCACAGATTGTGGTGTCCTCACAGCAATGCTTTCACTTACCAAAAAGAAAAATATCACCTTCAACAAATGTATCTTGAACAACTCAGCTGTTTACATATGAATTCCAGAAGCAAATTCAAAAATATTCCTCTACAGGCTACTCATCCCAGTCTAAACTACTTTTCTTCTTCATTGCTGTTCACTTTCTAGTGGTCTACAAGCCATTCGTCTGACAGCCTCCTTTGTTGCCTCAATTTCTTTTCATATATCAGGATGTCCATTCTGGTGCATTTAATTAAATTCTCTACAGTGTAAATGAATGTGCATTATTAAAATGCAAAGATAATTTTCAACTGTTATAGCAAAGAAAAAGAATCTTAATTATATTGTACAATGAAAATAATTAGTAGAAACAAGAGAACTGGATAATTTTGTTTCTCTTCCACATCTACCCTAAATGTAGAGGCTGTGTGCTTGTGTATGGAAAATAATGTACAGTAATAAATAATTCATATATTTTAATAGCCACACACATATGCATATATCATAGTAGTAGTATGTATGCATATATATAGATACTTAATATACAGAATACCGAACTGGCAAAGCCCCGGGGAGTTAATTTAAATATTGTATCTCTTTATTCCCTTGCAATATCAAGAAAAGTGTTGAAGTTCTAAAATGTTTAATAGGCTCACCTGTGCCATTAACCATATCACAGTGATCCGGCCAGTACGAAAGAGTCCTGTAGGGTAAAATAAAAGTCATGCTGCATATAATAAATTATACCAGGTAAGCAATTTAATTACCTGTATTGCCAAATATAACTGTTCCAGTATAAGCCTGACCCATGAGCAAAGGCAAAGGATTTATTCAGATAAATTATAGGATCCATTAGAATAGGATAAAAGCAATCTAGCTACTTAAGCATGCAAAACAGAAGTAACTACTTGTCTCAAAAAATCAATAACTGTTTTAAGTCCAAGCTCCTAACAGAACTATTAACAGCTGAAAGAAAGAGATGGTTTTGCTAAGACCAGGGCTTGATCCTGTTTCCTTTGAATCATTGAAGGATTTTCCATTTATCTACAGCTCCTAGTGAATCAACTCTTAAAAGCCAAACATTGAAAATATGTATTTTTTATCTACAATGTTATGTTACCTTTTATTTTTATAGCTTTCTATTATTGCTGTTTTTGAAATATCTTCTGTCCCAGTATAGACACTGTAAGGTCCATCACTTGTCCCATTATACTGTAACAGATGCAACAAGAAGGAATAACAGTTAGAAATATTGAACAAATTTATAGCTTTGTCAGATCTTTCTTCCTCAGAGCAGCTGTCTTAAGTTTTATTCATTGAACGATAACTGAAG
The DNA here is from genome assembly GCF_020740725.1 of Corvus hawaiiensis. Classification (NCBI taxonomy): domain Eukaryota; kingdom Metazoa; phylum Chordata; class Aves; order Passeriformes; family Corvidae; genus Corvus; species Corvus hawaiiensis. The sequence continues at coordinate 69,427,182 of NC_063216.1, read as the reverse complement.
GCATTGCCTCCTCATTGGTTTCACTTACCGGGTAGAAGACTCCCACAACTGGGTTCACACCAGGGAAGGGGACACTGTCTAAGAAGGGATCTGTGTACCCCCACAGTATTTCTTTCACTGTTCTGTTCTGCAGTATGGCTGACTTAGAAGATTTAATCCAAGTGTTTATTATTGATTGCATAAAAGTACTTGGGAACACGGCAGGTACAGCCTACAACAGCAATAAAATCAATGTTTAGCATAAAAGTCCGCATGTGCTTTTAATTAAAAATACAGAGACTGACTCTAAGAAATGTCTGGTAAAGCCAGTTCCCAGATTTGCAGCTCCCTCGAAGTTAAGTTTCTACATAAAATTGACACTTAACAAAACAATTATTTGCCATACTGGTTACACAAAAGCAGACAATTTTTCTTGACTGATTACATGAGTTCACTAGATCAGCCCTAATCACAGAATGACAGAACAGCTGAAGCTCACAGGCTCACAGGGAGCCCTGGAGACCCATCTGCTCTGCCTTCCAACATGGGCTCTTCTGTGATTCTGTGACTGCTGGTATGGTTCTATTTTATGTTTACACCAAGCATCTTCACACTCTGCCCCTTGCAGACACCTTCTCACAGAATCCTGAGCACTCACATGAAGACAGCAGAAAGTTGCAATACAACGAGGGCTGAATATAAATATGAAAATTGTAAAGGCAAACACTGTCAGCCTTTGATAAGACAAAAACACCTCGACTAAAAAGGCTCCAGCACTACTCTAGGTGAAGATCCCTGTGCTCTTCTTTGAATAACTAATATCTCAGTAGGACAGGAGAGCTCCAGGATTGCACCATGGGGCCCAAGCTCTGTGGTGGTGAGGCCATGCAGACACAGGATGTGGGAATTAATGCAGCCTCCCCTGCTAAGCAGGCCTAATGGTATTATGGAAACAGCATGGCAAATCCGCCCTGTACTGTTCATGCTGTATCTCACACACCAAGGGAACCCATCCGCAAACTCTTGATTTATTTCCATGCTAAAACTGACGAGGAGGACATTTTTTGAGCTTTTAACACACTGTAGTGAAAGGTGTCCCTGCCCAAGACAGGAGGGCTGGAACTAGATGATTTTAAAGGTCCCTTCCAACCCAAACTACTCTGTGATGCTATGAACTTCTCCCCTCTTTCCTCCAGTAACTCAACATTTGTCTCTGGACACTATGGCTTTCTTTCTTTACTTACTACAACAGCGAGGTTGAGGACAGTCACGTTGTCATTTTCTGTCCCAATAGACATATCAGGTTCAAAATTAGCAATGTTGGGCAACATGTAGGATATTGTGCCATTCTCATTTTCCGTGACATTTTCTTTGGGTAAATATCGCACCCTTGAAATACAAAACACAAACAGCGAATATTTTTAATGTCTGACTTTTGAGAAAACACATAACCATGCCTGACTGAAGGTTTTTGAAAAGTTGATGAACATTTTGGTAAAATGAATGTTGAACATTTTATAACCACTAAAAGGTTTATAAACTTTTCATATGAATACATGCAAAAATTCATTTTTTTGCAAAATACTGTTCTTTTGGAAATATTTCCCTATTCCCAAATGGAATAGTTTTCTTGATACTAAAATGAAAACAAACATATCTTTTTTATTTTTTTTGTCATTAATGGATCTTGCACATTTTTATATTTTGTTTTAAATGAATTATGCTTTGTCATGTTTTGTCGTAAGCTGTTTCATGGTTGCATGTAATTAGAAGGGAGTGACGCAGTCATAAACACACAGATTTTAATCTGATAGACATGTGTTGCAACAAAACAGGTTAAACCCATAAGGTTACTTTGATCATATTTGATATGCATGTAGAGATTTATAAGCAATTTTTCAGTCCCACTGAGGTTCTGCCAGTCATGCCCTGTCAGCAGATCTCTAAGGTACAAAGCTCTGCTGCAGTTCTAGCTTCAGCTCTTCTCTTCCAGTCCCATCCCCTTGCTGACCCCTCTGTGGGGACAGCAGCCAGCAGGGATCAAATGACAGTCTATGCTGTAGTTTATCCCAGCTCCAACTCAGCAGGGATCTTCAGGATACTCCATCAGATCTTCCAGCATGAGTGTGGGGGGGGTACAAAAGGTACAGAGAGCATTTTCGCGTGGTACAGATGTAGTCAGTGCAGGTGGGTCTTATCTGAAGAGCAGCTGGATCTTGGCTTCTCAGAAATGGTTTGCATACCTTTAAACTTAATTATTAGCCTAATGTGTAGAGCACCTACCTGAAAGTTGAGAAATTTTTCTTTCTAATTAATGTGTTTTCAAGCTGTTCTACACTATAATAAATTACTAAATATTTAAAGGGAGAATGAGAGCGAGAGAGACTCAATGTCACAGCTACTCAGGTAGGCCCAACATCCCAGAAAAGCATGAGTGCAGCAGCGAGAGGAGCATTCACTTCACAGTCGTCATTTCTTACTTAGTCTTATTTAGGCTTATGGCTCAGATTTGTCCCTGAGAAAACCAGCATCACCATCAGCGCCAGAGTAAAACGTTTCTGTTTGGTGGCAATTCACCTTCTGCAGTATTTCTTAACTGTCTTTTTCCTGATTCCTGTGTAACCCTTTCCTCTGTCTTCCTAGGTACTTTGTGAACTAAGACTTCTCTCTTTCCATTGAGAAATAAATAAGCTTTTAGGCATCAAGGCACTTCGGCTGTAGATGCTGAAATGGAAAACTATCTTGTGAATACAATATACACCCTCAAAGTTATGGAGAAAGAAATATCCTATCATCACAGGAAAGCAATTTCCTAACAAGGGTGCCAGTGATAGCAAATATTGGGCTTAGTTACTCAGGAAGCACCAACTAGTCCTATGCCAACATCACATTTAATATTAAACACATAATAAAACCTCCCTTAAACGTGGAAAGACTGCTGCATCTACACCCTATCTAGTACACTCAGAAAAAGGAATGATTTCCCAAGGAAAATTTGAAAAAAGAACAGCTATTGATTAAAAATGTCACAAAGGAGAAAAAACAAAAGAAGCCACTTTATTAAAGTAAGTAGTAGTGATGCATGGATGATAAGATAATCTCTTGGTTTTAGGGCATCTGTCATATTTTATCCTACTATAAAGCTGGTGAAAACTGAACAGGAAGGAATGCAACTGCCTCTGTGATATTGTGGCCAATGAATTACTGTTTTCCACAAGAGCAAGCAGCTTCACATCCAATTACCTATTTCTATTTGTGTTTTCCTTATGTTAGACACAATCCAGAAGATGTTTGGGATTGCTGTGTGTAGCTGCAATTTAGGCATTTTGGTCATGTCTAACTAAAGTATAATGCTGGAATTTCAAAAATAAATTCTATCTCAGCAGAACTTTCTCTGACTTTAGCAAAACTTCTGATATGATGTCACATATTGAAGGGTCTTTTCTTACCTGTATGTGTAAGGTCCTCTTTGTTCAAATTTTGGTTGAGCTCCTTCATCTATAACCTCTGAAGGATTTAAGACATGGAAAATCCAAAATTCCCTGTAAACTGTGCTTCCTGGCACAAGCCAATTTTGAAAAGCAGTGGTACCATTGACAATGACAGCTTCCTGAAAGTACAACAATCAAAACTAAAATTAACCACAAAAGAGACAAGTGAAAAGTTGCATTTACTTTTTAGATGATTGTTGAAGATTCCACAGCAAACCGAAAAAAAACACCATTTTAGCATCAGTACAAGATGTACAGTCCAGTTGGCCAACGTCTGGAGGCAGCTTGACATTCCTGTTCAGTGAGAGCAAAAGTGAGTTCCCCTAAAACCAATACAATTACTGATGTAGCTGGCAGCAAAGTTTTCCTATTGCTGTTGTGGGGCATTGCCTTAGTTCTCAAACACTTGCCAAAACCACTGATTATTTATAAAGAGAAAATCTTTGATGACTGAATGATACCCAGCAGGTTATAGAATCCATAAACTACTTTTCATACACTGCAAATAGCCCAAGGGAGGAAATGAGAGTAATGTCTGAAGATTTTTCAAGCTCTAGATAATTTTGCACCCAGAGAAGTCACAAAGTACTCTTGAAGGACTGTTCCTTTGACAGAAAATTTTTGTCACCAAAACTGAGACCTTCTAAGAAATCTCTCTAATTCTGATAACGTTTCATTAGGAAATTTTCCAGATTTAGGGAAGAAGGAACAAAACAATACATCAGGAACCACTCTAGAGGAATCAACAGCGTTAAGTCTGTGGCACTCAGCCATACGGCAAATGGTAATTCAGTCCTCAGGACTGTACAGTGAGAAGGAGAGTTTTAAAGTATATTCAGGGGAATGCCTGCTTTGCCTGGTCTGTATCAGGCCTCTTCTATAGGATTTTCCCAAAGCCTTGGGAAAATCTAAGTTTTCCCCTTGGTGGCAAAACTTCATAAAAATGTTTTCCAATAAGAAGAAAAATCTAGGCTGCCTGTCTCCAACATAAAAGATGCTTTTCTTTATTAGAGTGATTGAAGACGAATTAGCTCATTTGCACAACTCATAAAGCCCAGAAATTAAAAGGCTCTAATTTCTCTAGATAGCAAGGAAAGATATTTTAAATTAAAAGTTATTAGATTTTTTTCTGGTTTAAGTTTGTGCCTCTGAAGTTCACTCAGCAATCACCACCTAAACAAAATAGATACTGCCAGTTAATGACTATTGCAGTTAGAAACAAATACCATGTCTTAGAGAACTCGTAACACAGTCAAGGCTCTGTCTGTGAACAGCCTGTTTGTATGGTGGAGTTGCAAACACCTTGCTGGTGGTGTAAAGCACTGGGCTTGCTGCCTGGATATCTGCTATAATTTATGTGCATTTGTGTGAGAGGGGAAGGAAATCTTGCTGCAGCAAGCATGTTATCATCTTGAGGCTTTGCACTCGAACCTCACAAGGTCAAAGACTATCCCAGCTGTGGCCCAGCATGGGGCAGACCAGCTCCTGAATGTAGAGGAAAAAGCTTACATGATTCAGAAATCGCCTTCCCAGTTTTCACAGAGAATTGCTCCAAGAATCTGGGAGAAACAGGATAACATAAAAGGTGCAACTCAGTCTGCCCAGAGTCTGCCTGTGATCTGTACTCAGCAGGGTCCTAAGATAGGGACAGATGCCAGGATTTGACCTCCCACTGTGTAACTGGAGTAGGGAAATGGTTAAATTTCTAGCAGATATATGGTCAAGAAGACAAACTAATCTTTCTAGAAGACAATACTCAGGAACAGGGAATAAAGAAGTTTCCACATTGTGACAACAGATGAATTTAACAGATCTTAAAGTGGTATGACTTACATTTTAAAATTCTTCCCCTCCACCCATTCCCCTTCCCCTTATAGCCCTTTGCCAGAGGTTGGAGCAGTCCAGAATGATATGCCAACTCTGCCACTGCACTCTGCTGGGTTACAAAGTGTGGATTTGCAGCCCACCATTCACTGTGAGCTAATGTCACTGTGGACACACTTGGGGAATGTTTCAAGGGTACAGCTGATCCAATCTGGCAGTGCTGCAGCCAAAGGGGCAACAGGCTCTCACAGTTCACAGCTCTTGATCTATGTGATACCCTATTCCTTTGCACCAGCTCTTATTCCTCAGGGAGCTGTTTCTGCCTGCCAGACAGAAGGAATATAATTTCCCTTTTTTTTTTTTTTTTTTTTTTTTTTTTTGCTTTCTGTGTCACCTTTCTACCAGTTAGCTATTCGGCTCAGGGGTGTGTGTAGAGGGAACCAGTATTATTACATGGGAAGCAGCAGGACAAAAGAAAGAGGAGGAAGGAAGATAACAATACCATTATTTTCAGTGGCATTTAGCCATTATTGTTAATAACATTTCTCCCACAAAGGAGGCATTTATGGGGCTCTGTCACATACTTTGAGAGTGCAAATGGCGGGTTAAAGTGCAATAAAATCCATAGATCCGTCTTATTCACGTCTTCATTTAATAAACTAATACACTCACACCAGCAAGCCCCTTGTTTTTGTTGTTTGATCACCAGTAATCCATCCCTAAATATTACCGCTCTACCTGGCTGGGCAGTTATATAGTTCCCTATTAACATTGCTGTGCTTTGGGATGTTATGAAAGGAAACTAATATGCAACTGAGAGTACAAAACACTTCTCAACTCCCTAGTCCATCTGCATCAGCTCTAATATCTTGCACAATAGTTAACTACTGTCAGCAAAAGTAGCTACACAAACACAGTTGCTACACAGCTAAATTCATCCCATGACCTAACTGCACAAGATTGAGTGAAACCAGTGGGAACTCTGGCCCTTTCTGTTTCTGACAATTTTCCCCCCACTAGAGGTGGGTCAACTAGCAATAAGTAAATTCAAGAAATGCTGAGCAGTCAGCAGTAGAAGCTTGCTGTACTTCGTTGATTCAAAGCAAACTAAGCCATCGTGATTTCTGATGAAGAAACACAAAACTTAAGACAAAGTTTCTGTCTTGACAAAGAATCCAGCCAGATGGACAAAAGATGCCATTTTCTGGGAACTGAGAAGTGACACAAATACTTTGGGCTGTAACAAAATTGTATGCTGGGCTGCCTAAATAAAGTGGAGGAAACAAACAATACAATTCTGTAAAACTGAAAAAGTAAAGCTAAAGAAAAGCAAATAATGCTCCCATTTTGCAGCTGGAAGAATGGCTATTATTACTTCTTAAGTGATGATTATTAGCTTATTATTAGCCTTTCTATTCAGGCTTTGTTGGATCACAACTTTTATTCCTTTTCAATCCTTGATAATAAAATTTAAAGAAGTAAATAAAACTTAAAATTGATAATGCAGGAATACATGTGATTAGATCACTCGTGTTCTTCTGAGAGCCAGCAGTTGCTTTAGCTTCATTAGTTTGTATAAAGAAGTGGCATATGAATGTCACAAACACAATTTTAAATTAGAAGCGTTTCCAATGCCTCCAGTAGCTGAGGACATATAATCTGGCCAATCATAGATCACAGATATGTAAAGAGACAGATGAGCAAACATAATAATAGCTATAACTGAAAGCCTTATTTCTAAAAATAACTGAGACTAACCCAGTACAGCGCTGAGGCATTGTGGCAAATCATTCAACATTCTGTATTACCAATTCATCAGGACTTTAATAAATTAAGTATTATTATGTGACTTATGTTAAACTCCTGAGTTCATGCACTCAGATAGAAAGCAGAACTTAGAGAAGTGGTGATAAAGATTGTGCTAGCAAATTAATCCACTACCTATAATTTTGAGTGGTTCAACCTAGCTGGGAAAAAAAACCATAACTAAAGTGATGGGACTTTTGCCTAAAAAGATAATATTGTTTTAAGGAGGGAAAGGCTAAAAGTAGAAATCGAGCCATGTCAAAACACCTTTTTCCAACAACATCTTTCTAATTTGTTGTTTTGGATGCTTCTTTCCTTTTGCTTTTATTATTTTTTTTAATTTTAGACAAGATTATATCTAGTATTAATGACAACAGACATGATAATATTCAACTGAAATGTGTAGTCAGTTCAAAAGGTATATTTTGATAATCTCAAGCAAAATATTTTTTTGTAGAGAACTCTGAAACTTCCATATTTCACTCATAACTCTACCACGGTCAGTTTTCTAAACCTTTAAGATCTTCATGGAAACTTCTCTCCTCTTTGGACAGATTTAATGTCTGGAGAAATTAGGACTGGACTTTTGCCCTTTGGTCCTGGAATCAAGGGCACCTTTCTGTGAATAGTATCAGAGCTGAAATAGTTTAGCACTAATCTCCTTCAGTGGATCCCTGCCAAGGTGCTGCTGCTGCTGGTGTCATTTTGAGTGTGCTCTTAAAGTGACAGTTTCTTTAAAGAGCCTTGAAAATGATCAGAACATATATATATATAATATTGAATTCTTTAAAAAGTCCCATCCCCTGTGGGAGGTTGGACTTGTAACAACTTATCCAAAAATGTTCTGAGACACAGGCAAAGCCTTCTGTGGCTAGAAAACATAGCCACGTGTTCTGATTTGAAGCACAGATGTCTGATAATAAATTGGAACACACAAAGATGTGACATCTGGGTGTTTTATGTTACACGGACTTTGTTTCGGTCGTCCACTCATGGACTGCTCTTGGGTAGAGCACAGCACAGCACCCTCCAGGAGATAACACCTGATAGAGTCTCTGTCCAACTCCTAAGGGCACCTGAGATTTTCCATACACTTCCAGAAGCTGTCTCTTTGCTTCAAAAGCAGTTTGCAGCCTTCCAGCAAAATATATCCTGCAGTGTTTACTCCAGCTAATTTCTCAATGACGGCAATAAAGGAGAAATGAGGCTGGTAAAGTGTAAAGATGGGTGGTTAAGGGAAGCTTAAGAGAAGCACATTTAGGCTTCTGCTGCAAGCAGGAAAGGACAAAAAGAACTATTGATAGCATCGATTTTTGAAATTAAAGTTCCACCAATTCATTGGTAGTTGCTAAGAAGTTTATCTTGACTTGCTTGAGAGTAACAGTAATGCTATTTGACTAGACTTTGATAACAAGTTAATTTAGGACAATTTGTCTTGGTATTATATGAAATGTCCAAAAATTATTCAACATTTGTTATTCTAAACCAGCAATAACACTTGATAACAACTTTCATTTCTGTCAAAAATACAGAATTGGTCCTACTACCCTGCAAAGAACTGGAATTTATTCTGAGATAGGATAGCCAGAGGAAAAACTAGGGGCCTTTTTTCAAGCTTTGACTGTGAAGAATTTAAGACAAGATTTTGCCTTTACTGGTCGTATCAGAAACAGCTTTTACCTTTCATTAAAAATAATGGAATTTTGAGCTTTGTTTTCACCCAGGGGGTGAGGACCCAAGTTTAGATTTTGCCTCATGTAAGTAAAATTGAAATAAGATAGATTTGATAAGTTTGGAAAAGACCTCCAAGATCATCCAGTCCAACCTTTAACTGCAATGCTCACTAAACCATATCTTGAAGTGCCATATTTACTAATTTTTTGAACACTTCCAAGGCTGGTGACTACACCACTTCCCTAGGCAGGCTGTTCCATATGAATGCCTACAGGTCATATCTGAAAGAACATCGCACTCTGCTTTTTTCCTGTCCTAGGGTCACCGTTCTTGAGAAATGGCAAACCAATTTGTCATTGAAACTGATCTGTTTCTACCAAAGATTTTCTGTAGAAATTACATTTCCAAAAATGAAATATTTCAGAAAAAAAAGTATTTTGAGCACTTTCTGTTTGGAAGACCTGTTTCCTTTGCAGTCAGCTCTATATTTATCTTAAATATAAATGCAATGAATAGCAAATTTGTTTTTCTTAACAGACCTTTCATCAAGACAGTAAAATCAGAATTAGTTAAATACAAGTCCCTCTGGAGCATCTGTTTAACTAATTACATATTTCAGCTGTTGTACGTGGGCACATCTTGTCTGAAAAGGAATTGTCTCAAGAGTCTTGTGGTGTCACTGAAAAGTCAGCATGCTAAATAGAAAGACAATAGTCTGGTATGACTTGTGCTTAGGAAAAAACATACCCATTTGATTAAGTAAATAAAGCCTTTACAAATTTACTCTTTTATGTTTTATGTAATTACTGGTACAATTTTTTTTTTTTAAATAGACATCAAACAAGCTGCCTTGAAATAGGTACAAGCATCTGAAACATGATCACAATGCAGAAAATTAAAAAGTGGTTGAGGGAAAATTACTCCCTCTAAAGGATTTACCACTATAGACTCATGCAGGTATAATTGAATATGTAGACATCTGCAAACCATGCTGCATAACTGGTTCATTATTGTTAGTAAATGGATGAACACATAACACTGCCAGTATTTATAATTTGCTTTCAAAATACTTAATGGTATGACACAACACTTGGGGTTAACTTAAAGTAAGTATTCAATATAAGGAGAGATAAATTTTTAAATTTATGTGCTTTCTAGAAAGCATTTCCTCAACACGGCAAACAATTACAACTGTTTGCAAATACAGAGACTGTGACTTTTTTGTAAAACGTTGCAATGTGGTTGAGACATTATCTAGTGAGATGGTTTTTTATTCTCTATAAACCTTAAAAATTCTTGAAAAATACAATTACAATTGGAAAATTCCTCTACAGCTTGGTTTTCATTGGGTTACCTGAAAATATTATATAGAAGCCATTTTTTTCATTTTTTTAAAAAAAGTGATACTATAATCTAGGCAGGGCCTCAACATACAGTTCAGCATTTCCTGACAGTTCATGTAGCCACCTCCTCAACTGACTTCAACAGCTATTGAGCTAAGGCTACTCTTCCAGAGGAACCTTTGGATAATGTGTCTCCAAGATGTCCACAGTCTCCAGCACCACAGCAGATCAACAGCAGGACTAAGCAATAGTTAAGATTTTCAGATTTTTAACTGTCAGAGAACCAGCCTTGGCTGCAGTGACCCCAAGGAGGCTTCATGTCACCATAGTGGACACGCCAGGGCTTTGTACACCCTTTCCACCAAAGATCTAACGAAGTACTTTTTTTCTGTTTTCTTTACAGAAAAATCTGGATTTTAGGGACAGAAAATAATCTAAAATGCAGAAAAAAACCCCATGTCTGCCAGGTCTAAAACGTTCTACTTCAATTAATCTTCACACTCAAAATGAGGAGATGTGTTTTATTAGATCCTCCAATCATGTGGAGAACATTGACCTGGATCATACAATCACAGAATGTGAACTGAATACATGAGTGTAGGATTACATTCTGCAGCAGAAGATTGTTTAGATTATTTGCAGTACATAAATATAAGTGCATGGAGTGAGTACCAAAGTATGGAAAAAAAATCAAAACAAAATAAAAGGCAAATATAAAGGAATCAGAAACAATCAGAAATATAATAAAAATAAAACCCACTTACTTCTAAATTACATACTGAAAACAATATTTTAGCTTGTAATGTGAAGCACAAGAGAGAGCAAACAAGTGGCAATATAATTAATATATTTTTAAAAATTTTGCTGTTGCATATATTCCCAGGGAATTTTGGATCACATCTATTATAAAAACTATATTTAATTAAGAAAAAAAAAAAAAGACAAAAACAGAATCTGAACATAAGATTTAGAAATAATGACTATTCAATAACCACAAACCATATTCCCTGGGGGGGAAAAAAAAAAAGTACCTTTTTTACTGCTTTGCCTATAAGATTATCTCCAACTGGTATTAGAACTCCTCCGAGGACAGCCAGTACAGCACCGATTATGGCCCCAGTGAGGAGCCCACAGTTTGTGTCACAGCCCATTCCTCTTTTTTGTTAGGGTACTGGTAAACAGCTTACAAATATTCTTGCTGTAAGGCTTGATGGTTCTTCCTCACTTCTTGGTCCCAACAGGCTCACTGATCTTCCTCAGAGAAGCTGCTAATATAAGCAGAGAGTGAACAAAAATCAAATTCCAAAGTGCAAAGTACATGACATGAAGCAGGTAGGAAGACAGCAAGTCAAAAACAGCCAGCCAGAGACCTGCCACTGGCAAAAAAAAAAAAAAAAATTGCAGGTACTTTTGGCAAGGTAATTGCTTATTACGTGTGATTATCTTTCTTCATTCCACTTGCCTAAACAGACTGATCAGTTTTTTTCAGTCTTTTTTTTTTTTTTTTTTTTTTGGCTGCGTTGCATTAGGGCAAGCAGACATTGTTACTATTCATATGGCAATCTTCCTGATCATCTTTAAATTTCCCTCTGCCAAAGAAAGAGGCTATAGATAGCTCTGCTTTTATCTCAGCCTGCCACGCCCGTGGCTCCCGCTTCAGGCGAAAGCAGGAGTTGCACTCCCCTGGCATGAGCTCCCCTGGCTGTTTCTGCCTAATGCTAGTTAAAAAGTCCTCAAGGCCCATCAGCACCTCAGTGGGAAAGCCAGCCTCTAAAGGGAGGCACCCACAAGAAACCTCTTTCCAGATCTCTATCAGTCCATGGTCCTCACTGAAGGGATAAAACTTTGTTTCAGCAACTTCATGGCAAAGGCACAACTGGATTTTCCCTCTAGAGCAGCAATCTTGCCACCAGCTAATTTCATCAATCCCAGGACATCAGAGTTTTTAAAGCAAGACTAGGACTTGATTTTTGAAAGATGTAATACCTAAAATTTCAAGATTATTCAGTCTCAGAAGAAAAATGTCTGTGATTACTCAATGGAAGAGTTGCTAGTAATATGTGTTAATGTTCCTTACAAACTGGCCCCTAGTGAAAGGGGTTATAAAGAAAATCAGAATGACACCAGTGCTGAAGTGGTAAAATGCCAGCTCCCAGTAATTTTTTTTTGTGATTTTTTATTGTTTATGAATAATTGAGACAAAGAGTTGCCCAATTTGCAATTTATTCTTAGTCATGAATTAATCACATCCACAGAATTTGCAAGTTGGTTATTTGGTTTGCTCCAGTTAATAGAAAATCTGTTCTTTTCTATTTTAGATGTTCATGTTTTTTTTATTCTTACCAATTTCTGTTTGTTAACATGTTGTGAACATCTCTAAATCAATTTAAAGAGGTATTAGTTAAGATTTAATTACACATTCAAGGCCAAACACAGAGAGAAGAAAAACAGAAAAATGAAGTGGAGGAAGAACTCAACCAGTTTGCTTATGAGGACTAAAGAACTTAAAGGACTTCATGAATTTCTGAGTAGTAAAGCAGGTATAGGAATAATGTGTGCTCTGTTTTCATAATCAGTAATGTGATCCTTTTATCACAAAAAGGACATACAGCATGCCCTAACAGATTAGGTACCATGGTCAGCAGGCCAGTGAAGTGTCCTCCCTTGTCATGCCAAACTCACAATTATGTCACATCTTTACCTGGTACCAGACATCTCCCTTTAACTGCACTGGAAACCCACCTCCTGCCTGCTCTTGCACTAGCAGCAGGTTATGGCTCCCTTGCCTTGTCTATTTCTGTACGTTTGAGATTGTATGGTATGTTAAGAATTTCTCCTTGGATATTTTCAAGCTGAACGACCAAAAGACTGTGCAATCTTGTAAAAATATCCTTACTACAAAAGTCAGCCTGTCCATCCACGTGCCACCAGATCACTCCATGTGGTTCCCACTCCAAGGCCATTAAAGGCTTTTTGATGTAGTGGATGGATGCATAATGTGTTTAACCACAAATTTCAAAGCAAATTTAAGTTAGAAATTTATTAGACTTGAAGAACTTTTAAGTGAAAATCACTAGGACCAAATCTCATATCATTGTAGCTATGCTGAGATCAGGACCTTTAGTTTGGCAAAGACAGAACAGTAAAAGGCAACTAATTGGGTAGGCGGTGTGGGGATTTGAAAATCTGATTGCTGTTACACATTGTAGCAAATCTAAGGAAAAGTAGACATTGTCAAATAGGTACTTTTCAGAATTTGATTTATTTCCACTTGATTTTCCCCCCAATACCAGCAGATTTTTTTTTTCCAGTGTGGAAACACACATTTTAAAATTTAAAATTAAGATTAGTTCTTTCAGAAGTGTTTAAGGCGATCTTTTCGATATCATCAGACTTTTTTTCTTAACTTACATACTGAAGCTTTTCAAATTCAACAGTAATACACTTTCCACCAAAATACATTTCCATCTAAGTTTCTACAAGTCTTTTCAATGATTTCATTTTGTTTTAGGCAGACTAGTCATCTCTCATGAGCACTAGGGATAAACAGCTAGAAAGCAAGGGACTGCTAGCAACTTGTGTCTATTCCAAGCTTCTAAGAATTGAAAAATATTCACCCTTCTCCCACCAAACATAATGTAATAGAAGTCTAGACATCCCAATTTATGCAATTCAAATTATCCATTACACAACTGCAATGAAGAGTACTCACACCATAACACTCAATTTCACATAGAAGTCAACATGCTATTCTCATCTGTCACAACAGAATTTAAATTATGAAGATTAGGGTAGAAATTTCCAGTAAGAATGCACTTTCTGGGAATTTATATTCAAGTGAAAATTATATACCTTAAACAGAATAGAAAGTGCCATAACAACATTCGATATGGTCTATGAGGCTATAGTATCATTTAAATTTATATTTGACTGCAGGATTAATAAGATTATTCACCCCATTCTAGAGTGTTGGGTATGTACTTCTTAATTTTTTTTCAAAGGTCCTTAACAGAATATTAATTAATAACAATGAAAATGGTCCATTCAAATCTCTGAAAGACAATTATAAGCAACTGTATAGGAGGAGAGATGCAAAATGTTATTAAATTCTTTTACTACTTAACTTAGACTTCTGTCCATGTCAGCTTAAAGCAAGTCCTTATAAAATACAAATAATCTCATTATATATTTGATGTTCTTTTAAATTATAGTTTCAAGATTTTCAATTGCAATAATAAATGCCAGAAAAATGACTTTTAAAAATGCATTCCTTATAAATTCATGTGACTCCAGAACTGTATTTTCAAAAATATTAAATATCAAAAGACCGAATGCAATTGGGAAAGCCAGCAATACTGAACATAAAACACCGTTATCATAGTAACAAAGAATTTCACTAATCCACATAAAATGTCACTTTTCTCGCCAGCAGCTTTGTAAAATCCTTCCATTTCATTTTGCATTAAAAATAAATATTTTCAATATCTTCCACCCAACTGATCTTGTAAGTATTCCTGAGGAAAAACCTCTGATTTTAAATGTTGTATCATATGACTCACCTTGAATAAGGGCAACTGATTTCTCAGCTGAACATACAAGTACTTAGCACATGACTTGCATCAAGTTACCAGCAGACAAGCAGCTACATCTCCCACCAAGCACATAAACTGTGAACTGCAAGGGAGTGTTTATATATTCCACGAGACGTCAGTTCCCTCTTTATCTTTTTGCCAGAAAAAAAAGTAAAGTTCTAGTGCTGCTTGGGGAGGGGGTTATTTTTACAGACTGACTAAAAGCCACAGCCTGCATCTCGTGGTAATATACTTAGCAACTGCAATCTTTATCAAATTTTGATCCAAGTGAGTCAAAGGTCAAGGAGACAAAAGGGTAACTTACTTATTTGGTAACTGGTCACTTCTTTCATATCTGCTTATTTTCATTTTACACATCATGATAGTTTATTTTCAAGTAAAAAAAAAAAAGGAAATTTCAGAATATTTTTCAAAGGGATTCTTTTTCAGGTATCAGATTGCAATTACAGATTTCCTTGCTAAGTGCTAGGGCTCCTTCTATTTTACTGGAATTTCAATGAAGGTCATCCCAGAAGCTTCTTTTTCTGAACGTATATAAAAATCATTTATTTTTACACTGACATCTCTGTCACCCAATGTGTTACTCCATCAGAGTGTCTACTACTATACATTAAACAGTTTGGCAAGCTTTTGAAGAAATATTTTATAAATACCTCTTTATCTCAGGTGAATTCAATGAATGGATTGTTTAAAAAGATTCTTCTGGCAGCAGCAAGAGGAAGTGACTTTTATTTGGCTTAATTATGGGAGAGAAAATATTCCTAAAAATAGATTATTAGGTCCAGACTTTCGTAGTACACAACTGAATAGTTTGCAATTCACAGGTTTAGTATTTTCTATGTGTTTTGACTGTTTGCTGTTCTTTTATGTTGCTCTATTTGGAAGTTTAGCTCCTGTGGAAGAATCCTGTCTTTTTCTAATCTATTTCTGCTAAGTAAATCTAAGGTGGATGAAAATTAATGAATTTGAGTTTTTTATATTCTAGTAGTGAAGGCAAGACTGAAAGTGAGCCTGGCCTTTTGAAAACAACCTTCTGGGCAGTTTTCAGTACAAGCCTTGCTGACAGAGCAAGTTTGTGAGCCTGAACATCTCCAGCTTCTCATCCTTGAAAAGTGCAGAAACTTTGTTTTCCCCTACTTTCTAGTTAAAGTGGGATGTTTAACTGCTGAAAGTTAAGCAGTCCTCCACACTGTGCTTGCCATGGACTACTTGTATGAATATTGTCATTAATTCTTTCTATTGGACATGTCCTCCTATTACGTCTCCAAAGGATGCTCTTGTTTGGGATCCTCCTTCACTGCTGCCTCTGGAGGTGTTCCCTACCATGCTCATTTTCTCTGTCTGCAGTGTGTGGGAGTCAGTGTGCACCCTTCATGAGGAAAATTTCTTCTGGGGATTTTTGCTGGGATAGGCTAATGTCAATTAATGGTGTTCAGTTTTCAACATATACATGCTGAGTTGTACTACCTGATGTTATGACTTACAATATCCCACTATCATCCTGTATGAGCAAATATCTCTTCTAGCAGCAGTGCTTGGCAATGAAATGAGGACTGCCTGGATCAACTACAGAAACCAGCTAAAAGGACAGGAAGCTGAGAGAGAAGCTTTGGATGTCAGTTATTTCCGTTTCTTAAAAAAAACCAAAACAAACCATAAGTATTAATGGTTCTGTGTTCTTTGGCTTCATATCAGAGTTCAGAGGTTGCAGAGGAGAAAGCAGAGACACACAGCAACAGAGGAAGGACACACAAAACAAACAACTGTGTGCTTCATCGGAGTCCCCAGTGGTGCAACAACAGACAAACTGCCCCACAAGGAAAAGTTGTCAAAAAGGAGAAATAGGGTAAAGGACACTCACATGCTTCATGAAGACAGAGAAAACTGCAGGAAGCAGAAAAAGAGAAATGCTGTTGTTTTTTCCAAATGAAGTCCACATACATTTTCTGAAGTAAACATACTACTGACAAGAAAATGATGAAGAAATGAGTGTTATTTGTGGCTTGTATAGATGTCTTATAGTGAGGCCTTTTGGAAAACATTTTCTTTGTGGTGCTCTCCTGTAAGTCCTGAAATTCCTAAATAGGTTATGTCTCCCTTTCTTTTTTTTTTTTTTTTTTTTTAATATTAAGATCCATTCCATCACAGTATGACATACCTTTATGGTACATATAATTTGAACCTTCAAGATGATTACATAAACATTCCCACATTCCTGTGGAAATTCTTTGCTGTACAGTATAGCACAGCATGAGTTTATATTCCTGTGTTTCCACAGTTATTGCACTCAGAATTTTTCTTCAACTGCCTATCATGAAGCTTATAAAAACTAGTGTTAACATTAATTCTTTTCCAGGTGTGGAGGTGTTAGCATATGTTAGATGACATTAGAAAGCAAATTAGAAAGCTCCAGGAAAGTTCTGTCTGTGCTTTTGCACCCTCTGAACTTTTTAAGGACATTGGTTAAAAAAACCCCAACAAAATCTACTTTCTAGTCGTTAGGCAAAGTGCCGACCCCTGGGGCAAAAGATGAGGTTAATATTCTCAGCATCCCAAACGTGATTTTCTAGAAGCTTTTGTGTACTCTCCCTGGTTTTAAGATGAAGATGGGAGGAATTATTTTTACCTCCTTTCCATAGTAAATAAAAGCAGAAATTTATTGCTTATCCAGGTTATTCTATTAGCATCATCTTATGTGGCTTCTATTGTCCTACTGAAAGCCTATTAGCACTTAGTGACCCTCTGGCTTCTTCATAGGAAGTGGAAAAGTCTCACAGGAAGGGTTGTACCTTGCTCAGTAGTGAAAGATTAAATCATTAAACCTGCCCCCCTCAAAAAAAAAAAAAAAACAACCATACACACAGAGAAAAACAAAAAGAACCCATGGCTTCTGCCCCCAATAAGCTCTTTCTGATTCAACACACTCATATTCACCCATGTGCACTTAGATCTACTGAGGAGGAGAATGGTTCAAATGAATCATCTAGAGAAGAAAAAAAAAAAGTGCAATATGCCACCAGTTGGGTGAGACTTCTGCCTCTCTGTGTGTACTGGAGATACTATGAGGTATTACTTTACAGGGAAAGAAATTTTTTATTCATGAAAGTTAATTTGATTTCCTAAGGCTATTAAAACCTTCTGTGTATCACATCATCACATATTACCTGAGAAGCAGCATGTGAACCATCCACTCAGACCAGCTTCAACAATTTACTTCACCTTCCAATGCACAAAAGGCCCTCCTAGAGTGAACATGGCCTATCTTCAGATATTGCACATAAAGTACATGAATATACAACACACAGTATAAAATAATAATACAAACCAAATATTGCTCCTGAATTTAATGTTCACTCTTTCTATCTTGTCTATTCTCACAGCGACTGCTATGTTGTACCACCTTATTTTCCAAAAGTCACAGGACACAACAGAGTTTTATAGGTCAGGTCACCTCACAAAAAAAAGAAGGAAGCACAAAGATATTTTAGCTGTTTCAGTTTTCCTTTTACTATCTTATCTATAAGGTTCTAAAATAAAGAAAGGCATAGGTTAATTTCTTTTTCTTGTTTAAGTTAATTACAAATATTTGTTAACAGTAAAATTATCCAGCTAAAAGCAGGCATCTGGCCTAAGGGAAACAAATTGGTTTCCTTTCCTCTCCCTAGAGAGGAATGAACACAACTCATCCCAAGTACTTTAAATCTTATCTTAGGCAAGAATATATAGAATCATACAATTATTAGGGTTGGAAAAGACCTCCAAGATCATCAAGTCCAAGCACCATCAAGCACCACCATGTTTACTAAACCATATATCACAAAGTGCTACTGCTACTTATTTTTGAACAATTCCAAGGAGTGGATATCTTTTAGAGGTACTGATGTCTCCCCTTTAACTGCAAAGCATTTAAACAATGGATAGGTATCTAATGATGAGAAGGTTAACGTTAGAACAATTCCACTCAATCTCCCCAAAAACGTCTGTCATTTCCTCTCCACATCAGTGGAGGGTATTGAGGGTACCTGAACAGCTATACAGGAGGGTTCTGGTAAATGCAAACAAGTTGTGAAACAAATAGAAAATTCAAGAAGAAAACTTCAAGATATTTACCACCTGGCATTAATGGAAAGTTTGGACAAAGATTGCAGACATGGTATAGCATTTTTTTTCCCAGCTCACATCACAGATTTTACTGCAGGTGTGTTGGCCTTCAAGGCTTGCCAGTGCATGCCCTGAGTCATACTGCAACCACTCATATCAAGCATTTTTCAACCTCCTGAAAAAATACCCTCCCCAACATGCATTAATAATTTATTTCTCTTCACATGAGTTTGGAAGACTCTTTCCAAACTGCTGTGTAGCTCCTTCATTACCCACTAGAGACTGCCAGCTGTAGCTTTCCCAGCTCTGTAAAGTGTTAGGACCAAAGGTGCTGTCCCTTGTGGTTCTCAGTGTGTCCTGACGATATGAAAAAACATCCTAAAATACCAGTGGCTCATGCCAGCTTGGCAGCAGCACAGTGGAAACAGTGTGATATATTTGGCTCCTGTCACTGATGAGTTCCTCTGTCAAACTGTTACGAGGTTCTTTAAGGGGAAAATGCGTGATAGAAAACCCAGCAATTGCTTCAGGGCTTTTTCCCTGGAAATACTGCTTCTGAGCTCTTCACTGATTGTGGCATGCATAAACTGCTGCCTTTCTCAGTCCTCAAAATCACTTTTAAAATTTGTCTCCAAGTGATTTTAGCAGGGAGACTAGGTGAAGAAAGCCTAAGAGCAGCAGGGACAGAGCAGATTCTGATTCTTCCACTCCTGTGAGTTCACGTGAGAGTAACTCAGAATATAGACAGGAAGGAACTTAGTAGCCAACAGAATCCAATACAGAAACTGTAATATTGTAACATAGGCTTCAAGTGAGTCTGGAACAGTGAAGCGCTATGAAAATCTCTTACTGAAAGGGCTGGGTTGGTCTACTAATGCTAGAGACATTTCTCACTGATCTAAGTGATGTCCCAAAAATTGGGATTCATCACCCAGTATCCAGTGAGCCAAACACACACAGAGCCAATGGCTTTGTTATTTCATATTTGCACAAAGATGGGCAGTGGGTGGTGAATCCACAAAGCTATCACACCAAGTAGAAAAAGATAAGGACTCTTTTTATATGTTCTGCTTTTCTAATATATTCAGTGTTTAGTATTTGACTAGTTCTGAGTTGTACTGAGCTGGCTTCTTATCTTGGATGGCCTGGTGGTCATCAGTGTTTACAATTCTATTATTGTCAGGCTGCCTTTCTTAATTTCTTCTTATCTTGGGTGTCCTGCAGTAGCAGATTCTTCCTCACAATCTTTGCTACTCCCCTGGTGTAGCAGGAGAGTGGGGCAGGCCCTGAAATATGATGAGGCAACTCTGTTGACAAAATATTTGTCTTAGACTTCACAAGGAGAGCACAGAGAGGAGGTTCCAATGGTAGGACATGAAAACTTTAAAGCAAACATCTTCTGAAAGTCAGGAGAAATTTAATAAATCTTGTCCCTACTTGGATATATTCCACTTCTTGCAAAACTCTTCACCTTAGATCAGAAGTCACAGAATAATGGAGTAATTCTAAAATCTTTCACTAGTGCAATACCTGGTTGAGAAACAGCCACAATGAATCATCCTAGCCAGTGTCAGTGGTTTTGAAGAATGACTGGGTAGTCCTTATGTTAGTTTTTTGCCTACCAGCTACACTTTAATTTTGTCTCTGTAATAATTAAGAACAACATACACACTGGGGATTTTTCCAATTGTGAATACCTAAGTTTTAGGTCAACTTCTTGGTGACTTCTCAAGTATTGAAGACCTGCCAAATGACTGACACCTTTATCTTTCAGTTTACACGTTCCAGACCTGGAGATATGTCCTAGGTCTGAACAACGTACAGAAGATCTTCCCTGGGGCTTCAGTCCAGCCTCAAACACCAAAGCCAAACCATCAGCCTACTGCGAGGAAAAACCCTGCTCTTCATCAGGCCAGCACAAGAAGAAAGCTTTCCTGAAGCTACACCATGTCCTTTGGGCAGATGCCAACCTCACTTTGGGAATCAGAATCAGTAGCTGGAATAGAGGAAAATTATTTTGTGATGAAAAAAGATTTTTTTTCTTTTTCTCATATTTTTCTTGAGAAGATACTTAATTACAACAATAAAAGAATCAAACATAATTCACACACTGCCAAAAAAACCAAAACCCCAACACTGAAAAACAAAATTACCATTACCACAGGAGATACCTTGCCAGCAGCTGAAGATCTAAAGAGATTATGAAAAATTGTGTAATATCACTGTGTATTGAGAAATATTAACACCTATGAAGAACAGAGCAGTTGAAAAAGTACTAGCAGCGATTTCTGTGCACTAACAGTAAATGAACAAGGGAATTAATAGATACCCTGAACTTCTCAGATCATGTAATTTTTGATCCTAAGATACGGCATTATTCTTTCAGATGAAAACATGTTACAGAAATATGCATATAACTATCAGTTACAGGGGGAAAAAAAAAAAAGTAGTTCCAAATTACAGAAATTTAACCCAAACCCCCTACATTTTCCTGGTTGTGCCAATTATATAAATGCTTTTGAAGTCTCACTTGAGCACAGAAAAAAAACCCCAAAACTAGGCAGCTACAGACTACACATTTTTTATGAGTAGAATATTTTTGCCAAGTTAAAAAGAACCCCACTGAATAAATATAGCTATTGTGTCAATGGTCAAGAAAATAAATCATTAAAATAGCATACGATTATGCTATTTATTGGGTTGATTTCAGGACTTCCATATAAAAATTAATTGATGTTACATCAGCATATTTATTGCACATAAATTATAATTTTAAAACTACACAGAAATGCAATATATGCTTTTTCCTCCAATTAATAATTATACCATTCCCATAATTAATAATTAATACAGTATCTTTCATATGTTCTTTTGTATCACAGTTAGTAAATGCATACAGCCATAAAGTTGGTATATCTCCTTATATTTTGTATAACATATGCATGTATTTGCTTATGTAATAGGCTTTTATACAACGATTAACAGGCAAATTATTAATACATTCATTGCAGTTAAAGTTTCAATATGTGTGCTGGTTTGGCCAAATTTAGAAATATATCCTCTGAGAGAAGGCAGGTCACCACCATCCCTCCCCCACCAGGTTTGAGAAAAAACAAATTTTCCTCAAAGGAAAGTGAAGGAAATAAAAACTATTTATTTAACAAACACATGGGAAAAGGAAAATAATGCTATATAATAAAATCTCTCGCTGTGGAGGAAAAACTGGGAAAGTGTTAGAGTCCTCCCTTTGGTCTCCTCGGAGCTGGGGCTTGGCCCAGGGCCAGGCCCTCTGTGCCCCGTGGAAAGTCCTCCTGATGTGCTCTGATATTGGAGCGGTCCAGTAGAAAAGGGAGAGAATCAGAAATTCCAGGGAAGGAAAAAATGTTCAACTCTCAGTCTCTGGAGAAAAAGAAGCTGAACAACTGGCCAAAAGCTGACCGGGCAGCTGCAAGCTGGGTGCTTCCTCGCTCCCCTGCTGCAGCTGGGAAAAAAAAGTCGCTATCTCTGTGTGACCTTGAACAAGCTGCAAACTGCTTTGAAAAAGTTTTGCTCAGTTTTTCCTTCCCCCTCTCAGGCCCAGTTTAGAGGCAAGGAAAGGCACAAGAATTAATTTCTGGGCATAGGGCAGCGATATGGGATACACATCATAAAGTCACCTCAAGACAATATGTTTATTTTAATTGCAATTACAGTGAAATATTAGCAATATATACATTATCAAGATATGCAAGAGAAATAATTTGACTACCAGTATATTTAGTCTTTACAAATTTTAGTGAATGGACTTTTCTTGGATTTATAAACAGTCAAGAAATAAAGGCTGAATGACATCTCTCTTTGCTTTCAGTAACCAGCAATTAGGAGCATTTTGCAAGTTATAGGATGCAATAATACATTTACAAGAAATATATAAAATACCCAGCTGTAGGCTCAGAATCTGCCCCTAGCCCAGGAGCAGGATCACATACCTGTATGGAGGGAGAGCTGCTCTCACAACTCTCACCGCAAAGAACTGCAGAGGTGCAGAAGGACCTGCAAACTTACCTCTGTATTTACAGAAAATTAGAGTTGCTGTGGCAACCCTAAGCAACCCTGCAGCCCAGGGCCCAACCAGACAGCTGATCTTGTATCAGCCACAAAGAGAAGCAGAAAGTTGCACAGACCTTTTAAACTCCCTTTACCTAAACTATTTCAAGTGATAAGGAATTATGAAACCTCTGAGCCCAAGATAATACCCTCTCACACTTATGCTTTACAAGAAAGGCCAGATCTAATAAACCCCTTCAGGACCAGCCTTTGCCTCTGATCCCTGTAGCCTCTGCAACAGCCCAGCACTTGGAGGGAATGCATCAGGTCCCTGTTGCCAATACAGAACAAGTTTAATTGAGTTTGCTCTTTGTGGTGACTCTTTGCAAACACAGCCTAATCTCAATTAATCCCCACAAAGTACTGGCAGCCAGGTAGTATGTGTCATATTAGAGATAGCTCTTCAGATTTGGGCTTATATTTATTTACACAAAGCACAGAGACAGGTCAGGATGAGGGATCCCAGCTGAAAGCACAGCTGCTCAAATTCATGGGACTCTTTCTAACAATTTCCACAGGCTTTGGTTCAGAACTTGGTTGTCTAAATGAACATCTGAGCCAGTGCTATTGCCTCATCTGCCTGTCTGTTTGGATCTTTGCTAAATCCTTTTATCAGAGCAGGGATGATACTTTTCTAAAATTATTAAGTTTTAAGCAGATACTTTTCTAAAATTACTAAGTTTTAAGCACTGTATTTTTTTTATTTGAACAGCCTATAAAGGACCTCCTTCGAAAAAGTTACAGCAAATATCAACAGTTATCAGCCAGTCTGCCAAGTGCTTTCATAATTAAAATAAAAGCTATGCCAGAGGATTATCAAGACCCTGGAGGTGAGTCATTATGACAGGAGCTATAAAACTCCCACATGTATTAACCCAAGGGGCACTCCATGGCATAACCTGGCTTTCTAAGAAATTTCTGCTTCTCTAAAGTTAGGCAGAAAATCAAGTGACAAGAAAAAGGTAGGAATAAAAAAATATTTCTGAAATTTGCATTAATCTAGATATTTTCTGACCTATCCTCTTATGTAAATGCTGTTGTTCTACCTTTGGTCTTCTTGGAGTCCTGTTGATTGCTTCCTGTGTGGCTTTCGCAGCTGCAACCTCCAGCTTGTTGCCAGACTTCTGCCTTCCTTTCTACATGTGCTTCCTTTTACCCCTGATTCCTTCTCCGAGAATCTCCTCCCTCCTCCAGCTCTGTGTATGTCTCTCACCTTCCACCCTATCATCTCAGCAGTCACGCCTCTACCAAGCATCTCCCCTAGTCTGTCTCCTCCCCCTTTGGATTATCCCCTAGATTTTTCCCCCAGTCTTCCAGAATTTACTGCTTTCCATCAAATCTGTCCTTGTTCCTTGGCATTCACATTTCTTTTTCCCCAATTTCCCTTGATACCTTCTTCTTTCTTCTGTTTCTCTTCTCCCTCTGGATGAAGTTCTGGTATATAACCTTCTAACACCATCAGTTAATCAAAAAAGCTGGTTGCAAATGAAAGCCATATTTATCACTGTTTTTTGGTACACAGACAAGTCTTACCTGAAAAGGTTAATTATAAATAATAATTTAAGTTTGGTAACTTAACACTGTATTCTTGTTTGTGTTCCTCTCTAAAACCTCAGAATAGTAAAGCCCATGGTATTTCTACCCACTATGTATTTTCTGCCCAGCTGTCATTCAGCAGTCTTTTTGAAGTCCTTCCACTTCTAAGAAAATTAGTACTGAGCAGCTTCAGCCATACGAAAAGAAAAAGAAAAAAGAAAAGAAAAGAAAAGAAAAGAAAAGAAAAGAAAAGAAAAGAAAAGAAAAGAAAAGAAAAGAAAATTTTATCCCCCTCTTACCTGTACCAGAACTGGGAGGGGATCTGAGATGAGGCTGGGAACAGCTCAGAGTTTTCTGAATGCAGTGTTAGGCAGGTTCAGTGGCAAAGCAGGGATACTGGGCTACCATAACCAGTGCTGTGCCCTTCCTTCCAATCCACAACAGCTAGAAAGGAAATGGGATGTATCCTTCATCTCTTCCTTATGACTTGAGAAGTCAGGGCACTCATTAGTGTTTAGCATTTAAAAAAAAAAAGCCCTTAAAATTACATAGGATAAAGATTACAGAATTATAAACATGTCGTCACAACATGAAACACCCCAGGCATGTTTGTGGCAAAGCACACACCCTCTGTATAATTATAGTCAGGCTTCTCTGTTTTAGGCAAAAAGTAACAATAGTCACTTATCAGATTCTCAAAATGGTATTGGAGAGGATTCAGCAAG
Source organism: Corvus hawaiiensis (assembly GCF_020740725.1). Taxonomy (NCBI): domain Eukaryota; kingdom Metazoa; phylum Chordata; class Aves; order Passeriformes; family Corvidae; genus Corvus; species Corvus hawaiiensis. Next base: position 69,402,025 of record NC_063216.1, on the reverse strand, counting down.
ACACTCCCAAGACTTTCTGGGTAGTAGCCGCCATAGGATTGTAGACACATAAATGCTCAGTCCCTCCAGATTCTGGCAACCATTTCTTCCATGCTGCACTCTGCTCTGTTAGTGGTTTTCTAGTTAGTTTTTCGCCAGTCTATCTCTCACAGTTCCTTTTCTCTCTCTGCAACTCTAACTCGGACTTCTCCTCCTTTTCCCAAGTCTCACTGCCAGGCTGTCTGCCCACCTCTTCTCAGAGGATAAATCTTGACCATATGTCAGAGACTGAAATATTATATTTTATGACTTAAACATTTTCTTAAAGGACTTTTTAAAACTGTATTACAAAAGCTGAAGAGAAGACTCCCACACCCTGAATGGGGGCCCTGACTGAGGCCTGATGCTGCTTGCTAATGAAGATAAGATAAAGTAACAGCTCAGGGCTGGGGACATTCACAGAGCAGAGGCTTAACACCTCCAAGGTGGAGACCACAGCCCCAGGGCTATCAGCTGCCAGGCTCTCACAGACCCTCGAACCAAAAGGGTGGAGGGAGGAGAGACTTTGGGTATCTGGCAAAAGCCTCTGGTCAGAGGTGCAGTGACTGCCCATCCTCCACTGTGCAGAGCCCAGCTGAGGGGTCCTCACCGGTGTGAGGGAAGCTTATCCACAGCAGGAGGGGGTGACATGGCCCATCAAAGGGGCCCCCCTCAAAGGGGTCCCCAGACCCTGCACCAGAGCACCAGAGATGATGCAGCAGACCCTCAGTGTTGCAAGGGACAGTGTCAAGCCAGCCCCTGCAAGAGGAGGCACATGGGCGTTCCCACCTGGCCCAAAGTGTGTATTAATCCACGGGATTCTGCACTCTTCGGCGTGTGGTGGCGTGTGGCAGCATGGCATGGCGTGTGGCAGCATGGTGCAGCGTGGCCACAGCGGCAACGGGGGACCCTCATCACGAGCAGACCAGATGGAGGGGAGCAACGAGACGTCATTGGGACCCTCAGATGGGTGATTTGCTTCCACCCAACCCCTGTCACCTCTCCCTGTTCCCCCACCCCCCACGCACACTTCTTTTCTTTCTCTCTTTCTTTTCTCTTCCCTTATCTTTGCCTCTTTTACTATCAAATAAAATATATCCATTTTTTGGCAACAACATCTAACCTCATTTGGTTTAAATCTCATTTCTGGGGATATTTTGAACCTTCCAGGTTCTTTCCAGTTTATGCTCAGAGACTTAGCTTGCTTTGCTTTCCTGGATCTAAACCAGATTGTAACACCATATCAGAACTGTACCTCTAAAAGTCTTATGTACTTATTTCAGCATTGCATGTTCATATGATGGGGAAGATTTTTTTCTGCTGTACTTCTGCATGTAAGACTGTTTAACAGCAGTTTCACATTCTAGGTCTTACTGAATGTTGTATTTTCCAAAGTCTGTGTGCCCAAGGGAGCATTCTGGTATCTTGGTCAAACAAACACCATGGACCCTATCAGCTGGTATCTGTCAGGATGCCTACAATGCCTCCGACTATAGTTTAATGTCCTTGTGTTTCTAATGCACACGTGCCTAAATAATGTGTGCACATTCAAGTAACATGTATGGATCTCCTTAGAAGAGACAGAAACCACTGCAGTGGAAATGGTTTTTCAAAGCTTCCCAACAGCTTTCATGGCAGACAGCTTCCATCCATTGGGCTTATGAAAAACCTACTAAAAGACATTTAGACCCAGAAGATCCTGGTATTTTGATTCTTCATCTGCATGTAATGAGAAGAATTTTTGTCTTGGCATGACAGGCATATGTTGACTCATTAACTCATGAGGCTTGTGAGAAGATATTTTCTTGGATAGTAGACGTGAGGACATACTTCCCTGTGGGTATTTTACTTTCCTTTGACCAAATAAAATGTGAAGGCCTCCCTTTCTGAGGTCAATAATAATACATTTTTGAACTAAATACTTTATGCATGCTTGCATGTATACATGAGCATACATGCTGGTATCTTGTTTCAATTTCAATCTGTCCTGAAACTTAGTGGGTAGCTGAGCTTTTTTTGCTTCTTGCAATCTTGCCTATTGCCATTTTCCACCATGCAAGCACACTGCAAAGTACTACCTTTTCCTTGGAAAATTCCACGTGTGACTCGCTGAAATGCATGTGGCTGGGAGGACGTGTGCCTACCTTTGAAATTGTGTTGTGATTCCTTGCAGAGCCATACTTCTCATACCATCCAGGTTCCTCACCTGTTCATGAAGAACATGGATAGAATACAGACCTATTTCTTTGGCATGTTGCCATGCTTGGTGTACTGCTTAAAGTGAACTGCTTTTTGGGGTGCTATGGATATTTTGATGTGGCTACTGCCTTTCTATGTAATCTTCCCTTTCTTGTGATCGAGTTAATCCATGAGCAGATTCCCACTTTTATGGCTATCCCTCCTCTAAATACCACTTCAATACTTCATGTTTAATTCACATTATATGCCAGGCATGTGTCCAGTGATTCCAAAGCTTTTGAAGTAATTTCATGATTTCAGAAATATCTCCTACTCAAACTCACGAGGCCTTAGAAGGGAGAAGGAACAAAATTATGATATAAGCTTTATCTGACTTGTTCTCATCCTCATTTTGTAATTCAGACTTATTTGATTTTGGGATTTACTTGCTGTGGAAAGAGTTTAGTCCTGAAAAAGTGACTGTAGCTAGTGAGACTTGATACAATGACAAGAATTTAAGCAGCCTATGAGCATTGTCCTTGGGTTGTACTCAGGGTGAATTTCATCTCAGTTCAAAGAGCTCATATGACCCTTTATTAAACAATCACAGCATAAATTGTCATATTCTACCTAATTCATTAAGTTTTTACTCTCATTTATTTTTATATTCTTTATTCCACCATGCTGCAATTAGTAAAAATTAATTTCATATACAATTGATTAACATTTAAAATGTTTCAAACATTCTGTGCTTCCAATGCATGAAACCTAAGCTTCACAGAGTGCAGGAGGAACTCCAATCAGTGGTCTGTGTCAAGTGGTTTTAGAGGCACGCAATGGAGCCATCCCACATGAATTAAACATTCATGACTCAAAATCAATTAGTGACTAAAATATAAATTAGTTGACTGTTAAGGTTTAGCAAGGAGCATGCTAACCTAGACAGACCATGCAATGCTGAGTGTCATTAATGAAGAAATATTATAATAACAAATATTGGACATTTATGTCTGTCATAACATATCTCTAATAAAATGAAAAAATGGGATGTATTGCGATATGTCACATTCCTTTTCAGAAACTACATCACCATGATGCTATACATTACATGAGTAATTGATACTTCAGGTAAAGCAGTGGGATAGCAAGACTTTTTTCTATGGGTAAAAACAAAATAGTTCATGAAAAATTCAGTGGGTCAGTCTCTGACATGACAAATAGACTTTTGTAGAGTTCATCAAGATTAGAGTCCTTGAAAGCAGTGTTCTACCTGCTTTTTTTGTTAACAGAGACCCTAACAAAGCCATGAATAAAAACGTAAAAAGAAATTTATACACTGTTACAGCTTACTATACTTGTTTAAAAGTTAAAAGTTATTCTCAGTTTAGAAACTACAAAGTGGTCTACTTCCTTGTTTAAAGACAGCCCGTCCTTGCCAGATTTACTCGGATAATTGAGTGTTCATGGAGAGTCCCCACAGAGCCTGGGGGAAGCCGGTGCCAAGGTGGTAAGACTGGAAACTCCTGTGGCACAAACCAAATGTCAGGGGAGGACTTTTAACTCGTCCTGCTGCCTAGGCCTGCTGCCTAGGCCTGCTGCCTAAATGCCTGGAAATGGTGACAGCAGTTGTCCCTTTCTCTGACTGAGTCTGGACACATTCAGAGCCATTCAGATGTAGAAGCCAGACCAAGTGATAGGTCACAGGAATCCAAAAGTATTTACATTAATGAAGTAATGAAGTTACATAAACCTAAGGCAGTGGAAAGGCAGTGGTTTTATTTAAATTTTTAGAGATGAAGCCTGTTTATTTCCAGGCTTTTTTAGTCTCAGCATGTCTGAAAACAATGTTTCTGCTTTATTTCTGAAAACCAAACACTGCAATATGCTAATGTACATAAATCCTAAAATTGTTATTCTCTGAAGTCACAAATTGTATGGATACCTCGAAATTTATATTGCTGATTTAAGAAGATTGCTATTTGTCCTTTGAAAAATCAGATACTTTTCAACTGAAATTCCATGTTCCCCAAAACAAAGAAACTACCTTTTCCAAAAAACTTTTAAAATAAAAAATTGCTGGTTACTTAAATAATGAGAGTGTTGTGTTTGTTTATACAGTGTTTACACAGTGAAAAATAAAGTTGGTTTAGATTATTTCAATTTTGCCAAGAAGCAATTGCTTTAGTCATTAAAAAAACAAAACAAACAAAACCCCAAACCCCTCAGATCTAGATTGCTCAGGTGGGTAGTTCTCTGCCATCTCTTAAAACATAATTAGGAAGACTTTCTGTCTGTTTTTTAGCCGCATAACTCAGAATTTTGTCAACTGGACTTTGCCCAGCAGAACACTTACAGTGCTTAGCTCCTCTCCTACTGCAAAGATTCTTAATATTTGTTTTTTATCTCAGGAGACTTTAATTAACTTTCATTTCTTTGGCCTCTCACTTGTATTTTCCAAACAAAAGTATCTGTAAAACACCTTCTGATGAAAATGTAAGACAGAAGATGCCTTATGTCTCTTGAAAAAGTATTGACTTCCAGTTTAGCCCAAGTGTTCTTCAGCACAGCTTCCTTGGAACATCTGCCTGGGAGATCTTAAAAATCAGGCCAGAGGTCTATCATCAGAGGATACTGTTAACATTAATACCTTAATAGATGAATATACTATTTAAAACTCTTATGTAGTAAGCTTTTATATACAAGCTGTCAGCTTCACCAGTCTGGTTGTTACATTTCTGAAATAAAGGATCCTTTAATAAGGTGAATGAATACCTGGGTTGCTCTTGCTTCTTTGAGGCGGTGTTCCCCTGTGAATTGAGCAGTGGTATGAATTTGATCAATTTATATCTTGAATAAACATTCTTGTATTTCAAACTTTTCAAACTTAAACTGATAATTGAACTTTCCTTTTATGTGATATACTGTCTTTCTAATTAATGAGATAAGTGAATGATCCTAAGTAAAAACTTGTGTTCAAAATCAACCGATACTTGTATAATTATCAAGATCAGAATGTAGAATCCAGTGTGAAGACTGAAAAAGTATCTTGTGCTCAAGGACCTCCTGCCCTACTGAGAAGTTTTGACAAAAACTCATCTCTGTTAAGTTAGGAAGATGTTGAACAAAATGTCACAAGAATGCTTCTTGTACTTTGTGAGGACTTGGAATCACACATGCACTTTGGGTCTCTAATGGCTCTGGCAGTAATTGTGGGAAGAATAGCAGCTATGCCAGAAAGTAAGAACACAAGGAAGAAACATATTGGGACTGAGACAGATCTTGACATTGCACAAGTCGTACTTAAATGTGTGCCAAGAGTGACTACTCAGAGGCCAGTAGCCCAAAGATACTTGGCTTCTCTTTTCACTCTTAATCATTCTGTTCCAGACACGTATAAACAATACCTAACTGTAGGAAAGCTGGGAGACAATTTTTAAATCCAAGGAGTGTGTAAAAGGGCAAAGGAAACTGATGTTAATAATGTAGAACAAGACTTAAGAACTATCTGAACAGCTGCAAGGGACTTGTCAGCAAATTGACTAACTACTCTCACGCATGAGTATGCTGTGGAGTGAAAGTAGGAGAAAAGTAAAAATTCAAAAGAGATGCTAAAAAGAACTAAGAAAAAAAACTAGACAAGTGTGGTAGATTGGCTCTGGCTGGACATTGGGTGCCCACCAAGTTGCTCTATCACTCGCCTCCTTAACTGGACAGGGGAAAAAAATACATTGAAAAACCCATGGTTTGAGATAAGGACAGGGAAAGATCATTCACCAGTTACTGTCACAGGCAAAATAGACTCATTTTAAGGAAATTAATTTAATTTATTGCCAATTAAGCAGAGTAGGATAATGAGAAACAAGAACAAATCTAAAACCAACTTCCTATGCACTCCTTCCTTCCAGGCTTCACTCCAAACTCTTCTACCTCCTCCTCCTTAGTGGCACAGGGGTTGGAATGGGGGTTGTGCTCAGTTGCTCACACGCTGCCTCTCCAACTCCTTCCTCCGCAAGGAACTCGTCACACTCTTCCCCTGCTCCAGCATGGGATCCCTCCCATGGGAGACATGAACTTCTCCAGCATGAAGAAGGACAGCCTGCCTCACCATGGTCTTTGGCACGGGCTGCAGGCAAATCTCTTCTCCGGCATTTGGAGCGCCTCCTCACCCTTCTTCCACACTGACCTCGGTGTCTGCAGAGTTATTCTCTCACACATTGTCACTACCGTCCATCCCAGCTCTTGCACAGATTTTTTTTGCCCTTTCTTAAATATGATACCACCATCACCAGTGGGCTTGGCTTTGGTCAGTGATGGGTCCCTCTTGGAGCGAGCTGCAGCTGACTGTGTCACACATGGAGACAACTTCTGGCAGTTTGTCAGAGAAGCTACACTCGCAGCCTTCACCCCCCAAAGGCTACCAAAATCTTGCCATGTAATCCAAATATAGGAAGCAAAAAAAAAAAATTGTGGACGCATGAAATTATAAAACATCAGGAATACTTCAGGTAGCTTTGACTCTTAGGAAATCAGCATTACCCAAACGGCTTATCATTTCCCTGTGGAGCTTAAAATGTTATTGTAATTGTTAATTGTAGAGTCAAGCTTCAGTATGAACACCTCAGCTTTCATTTCTGAGGAAAATTTCCTCACTATAGCAAAAAACTGGAGAAAAAAAATTGCAGTGAATCCAGTCTCCTAATTCTAGTGAGGTTAATTTTTTATTCCCGAGGGCTGTGGTGGGCTTCTGTGTGTTGAAAATTTCCAACTCTTGCAAAAAATTATTGTTGTTTTGGAGGAATTCTAGTGGCTTTTAAATATTGGAATACAACATTATTACAAAATTGTTGACAACAAATATTTTTTAAAGAGATTTTCTCTTTTTTTAATTCTAGTACATTGGTAATAATTTAAGAACTATACTCAGAAAGTAATCCAATCTTTGCAGCTTTTTTGCAAAGAAATGAAATTACAAGAGTCAGTGCTGTCTTAGCATATTTTCAAATAAGGCATATATTTTTACTTAAAATACATGATTACACACTTCCAAAAAGTGCCTGGAGAGGCAGATTTCCTCCTTTGGTTTTGTTAATGATCTGTTACATTTCAGTGGGGGATTCTGTGTTTCAACTCTTTTTTTTTAACTCAGAATACATTTGGACACCACTTCTGAATGTCCTCAAAAATGAACTCCTTTTCCTTGTGTTTCTAAACACACAAATGCAGGAAATTTTTATAATAAATGTTCTATAAACAGCACTGTTTTGATGGATTAACATTTCTGTTTCTTCTAACCCTGCACTGATTTTCAGCCAATAATCTAAATGAAAAAGTAAGGAAACATTCTGGAAAATGCATCTGTATCAGCAGCATCTAAGGAACCAGTTATTCTTTTAAAAGAATCTGAATAAAAGTAAGTGAATTAAGTGCAAAAAAACCCCCATTGCTTACAAGGATAATGTTCTGTAGTGATTCCCCAGTGTCACTGGGTTTCTCTGCACAGAAATGTGAACAAAGCAAGGAAGAGAACCCTTAATCAAGAATCTGAAAAGCCTGACCTTGTACGTGTCGTTAAGATGAGATCAAGTCCAAGAGGGGATTTCTCAACATGCATTGGTATTTCTGGTGTCTCATCATCCATCTAGCAATTACAAATGCTGTCACTTACACTGCTGCCTAAATCAATAATTGCTTCATGCCATATAGGTGCTTTAACATTTGCCTATTAGAAAAGAATAATTCAACAGCAACTGAAGGCTTGATGGAAAAAACAAAACTAAAAATCCAGTAGTTTCAGTCAAACACCTTCAATGTAGTAGCATATTAGTCCTTGTAATAGCAATAAAAATGCTTTCAAGAAGTATTTAATTACACTTTAATTAAGCAAGAGTATTCATAGGTCTATTACCACACGGCAGTTCTTAATATTTTTTGTGACAATACAATGGATTGCAGCTTCTTGAAAAGGTGAGGTTGCATTCATATGTGATAGACTCATGTATGTTTTCATTGTAAATACTGCTTTTTTAAGGGACAAGGCAATGAACAGGATTTTGAGATATTAATTTTGCCATATCATGAGGAGTATCTGACATACCACAGTCATCATCACTTTTTTCAGCCTTCCTATTGTGTTTGTGTAATTAAAATGAGGCTTATCTGAACTGCTCAATGGTATTAAATATCCTACTATGCTCCAAGGTTTTCATATTGCGCAAATTATTTCTCCTCTTATCCAAATCGTGCCTTCACTTAAACAGAAAATTTGGGCTGAACTGACAGCTCTGACTGATGACTGCAGATCCTGACCCTCCTTCCTTCCCTCCCACTTCAGCACATCTGCTTTCAGGGATTGATTTCCTGATAGCTGCTGTGAAGAAACCACTGGAGTAAGTGAAGCTGAGCAGACGGGAATGAAAACTTAGTAAGATTGTTTTGCTGTTCTGTATACTTTATTAATGTTTGGAGAAAGCTGAAGGCTCAGTTATGTGACCTATGGTTAAAGAGTCTGCTCTGTGTTCAGGTGTGATTGGTAAAAGAGAAGGGGGGTGCTTTTCTACTTCAGCTAGAACTCTGGGCAATTGCTGAAATTAAATTTTTTATCTGAGGAGTTAAAGTAGCAATTTCCATGCTAAATTATACAAAGCAAAATTCAAGTAATCCCAGAAGCCCTGTTTATATAGATCAAAACTAGTACAATAAATGCAATCACCTTTTGAGAAGTATGTGTCCTTCTGTGTAGGACATGATCTTATTTTTTTAGCTGGGATAGAAGCTTCAATACAATAGTAAGTCCAACACTCAGTGCAGTGAATAGCTTGTTGGGATTTTTCTAGTTCAGTCAGCATACCAAATTAATACACTTGTACACATCCTCACTTTATTTGCATAAAAAAACCAATTGTAAGGCAAAGTCCTGAAATCCTCCCTGGTGCCAGGAATTTATCTGAGAGAGGATATGATAAAAAGTATTCAAAGTCTGTCTGAATTGAAACATAACCTGGAAAAACATAATCACAAATGATTAAATGAAAAATTCCTTATCTGAGGCAGGACATATAAATGTCATGCTACAGTATCCCATGTCATTGTAAAGAGCTATTAGCTTATTCTTCTTTACATGGAGTGTTAAAATTGCAGTGCAGAAAAGCTCTGGAACATTTTTTATTATAGCTCTAGCCTTAGAAATTAATCAAAACAGTAGAGTTTTAATCCGTTGTTTAGAATTGTGTCCAAATTATTCAGATAAAGAATTAAGATAATAATGTTCTACTTTAAAAAGTGAGATAAAATTATTATAGTAATTTTGTCAAGAACTGAAAGCAAATCATAACATTAGAGCTGCAGTTACAACTGCTGAGCAGATCTGTTCTAGCTGGTGCTGTCTGCCAGGTTACTCATTATTATTACTCATCACCTGGTGGAGATCAGTAATAATCAAGGAAATTGCATGAGCAGCACTGACAATCCAGGACATATTTCAACCATAGTTCAGTGCTGCTGGTCACCAGTCCAGGAAGGCAGGTGGGAGGAGAAAGTGATGCAGAGGAGAGGGCCAGCTACAAAGCAAGATATAACAAATTCAGTGGGAAACGACTGTACTTCAGCGCTGTTAGCATGGATCTTTACAAAACCATAATTAAACAAAAAATTAAAAAATCCTCAACCTTTGCACATAAGCCCAGTGGTTTTTCAGTGAAAGAAGATGGCTGCTATGAGCAGAGATATGGGAGGGAAGAGCTGCACAAAAAAAAATTAAGAGGGAAGGAAACACAGCAATGTGAAAGTGGAAAAAGTTTGATAAGAGAGTAAAAATAGTCAGTTATCTTCTGTTAGTAACCACATCCTCTGCAGCCAAGGTGAAGTCCTTCATAGCTATTCTGAAACCTTAAATTCTTGTCTTCAAAATATTTTGGGTTGGATATATGATGGTGAAGTCCTGTCTTCCTCTCTGCTGTTCCACTGTGTGGTGTTTTGGACAGCAAAGGAGTGAAATGAGACAGGCTGAGAGAGAATCTGAACCCTGATCACAAGCTCCTAACTCTACATTCCTAACCCCTAGACTCCTGCACAAAATGAAAGTACTTTTGCCAAGAGTGCAATACCGATCCCATTCACTAGAAGAGTATCTTCCAGCATAATGAATCCCACTCCTACAGTCTGTTCTGGAGCCCGAAACCATCAAAATTTCATTTATAATCTGGTCCTATGTCATAATATGAAGAACTGGTTCTCAGACTACTTATGTTTCTTCTTAATTTCTCACCTAAAATTTAAGTAGCTGAAGTTGAGAAAAGCTTTATTTCAATTGTTCAATAGTTTGAATTTTTTAGAAGGATGACCATGTTTTTGAATATCCAGTCTTCCAGGTCCACATGCAAGCACTAACCCCATAGTTTGAAATCAGTCTTAGTACACAGAAAATGTCTTTATTAATTTGAAGCTGGGAGGTGATAAGAACTCTGTTCTGACATAACTCAAGGAAATAGGTAAGTACCAGGAAAGAATTAATAAATGCCTCCCTTTTGACAAGGAAAGTCATGCCTCGGAGTTTTCTTTGAAGAAGCAAGCAAGAGTGGACATGGGAAACCTGCATATCAGTTACTTCAGTTTGAAACAGTTGTTTAAATCAGCCATACACCAAATATTGCTGAAGAAACTAAAGTGGCAAAGCATGAGAAGGATAATCCTTAAATGAACAAAGAACTGTACAGAAGATGGGCAACAGACCTCAAGTAGAAATCATCAGGTTTTTTTGGTTTGATGTCATTCTTTAATTTTTACATCCTTATGAAAATTAGTCATTTCATCTAATACCAAGGAATCTGACTGATTCTGGCCCCTGATGTTAAACTGAACAAAATGAGCTTTCTGTTCCTCAGTTACGTTCCTCTCCCAGCTATTTTAAGTGAAATGGCATGATTCTGGGGAGCAGAGCAGCAGTTCTAGAGGTAGAGAGGAGAAAGCTGATAGCAAGGTGACCTTTAGAAATGCTTTGTTTGTCCCTTTTGCTCACTTGTTCCACCACAGACAACTTGTTTCTTCTGCAGGTATCCTTTTTTTTGTTGTTATTTCAACTCATTACACTTTGGGACAGTCTGAAGGGTAGTTTGACTAGCCAAAATTATGAGATAGAAATATTTGGCAGGATAGGTCTTGTATGCAGTTGTTCTTATTGCTGCTAGCTGTTTGGCACTCCAATGTTGATTTGTTGTGTAGGCGTGCTTCTTTTCATGTATGCAGTGAATAAGGAATCTCTACCCCCAGAGGCTGTGACAGATATTCAAACAGTGGGTTAATTAAAGGAGTTACAAAGAGTTTCTTCATGAACACAGTTGAATGAAAGTTGAGTATCCTCCTTGACTGAATATCTATTTGAATTTGAATTACAGAAAAAGCCACGTGTATCTTAATAGTGGAGTAATTCTTTTCACTTTTACAGGTTGTTTTTTTCAAAAGGACACACAATTATAATTATTCAAGAATCTTAAAGCTCTAAGAGTGTGGCTTTTGTGATGAATTTTACATTTAATTTCCTATTTAGACTTTCTTAGGAAGGGAAGAGAAAAATCCTACAAAAATGAGTGAAGTATTCAGAAAATATTCTGGCAGCATTCCAATGACAATTAATATTTACAAACAACTCCCACCAATTTATTTTCCAATCCATTTTTCTATTTTCTGCTATTACTTTACCCTTTAAGAGTAAAAAGATCTTTAATTTAAAATAGATCCCTCTTCTATGCAGCTACTAGTTCTCTTTCTGTACCCAAATATTAGTTTTCTCTTACTAGTAGCCATTCATATTGTCTTTCCTGACAGCCCTCAGCTTTTAGATTTCTTTCTGCAAAGAAATCTGTGTTTCCCCAAATTAATTCTTATTTTCTGCTCAAAAGCATGTTTTTCTAATATTTTCCATATCCTCTTTTGTATTGTAGTACCAGTCTCCTTGTCCTCTTTGTCTCCTTGCTGGTATGATATTTTGTTACTTTTTTACACTGACCTCAGCAAATCACTGAGTTCCCACAGTCATGCTTCCTTTAGTTTTAATTCCAAAAATAAATATTGCAGGATTTCTGACCAAGGTAACTGACTGCAATATCAACCCTTGAAATGAAGGGTACAGATAGTACAGCATGGACATTAAAAATGCAATGTGATGACAGGATTGTCAGAAGCTCTTTCAGACCCTGGTTACGCAAAAATCCTCTGGATTTTTCCCACTAGAATATCTTCTCCCTCTTGCCTTTGAGCTCTCTGTTTCCCAATACTCTGATTCTTAATCTGATCCCAGAAATGTCAAATAAGCATCTGAAGGATCAAAGAGTGAAAGAAGCACTAAAGAAGGGAGTGCTAGTGTGAGGTACATAAGAAAGTACAATATTGGCTCAGTTTTAGGAGAGGCTTGCCTATGCTGTAGAAGATCTGATTAAGTTCCAGATTTTTCACTGATTTCTCAATTATCACTTTCAAGTTACTGAACTCCATACCCTAAGTGTTGCAATGCTTTGAATTCAGTGTTTAGAGAAGCCGAAGTAGCCTGCCTAGCAGTGAGTGTGAGCACTGACTGTCTGTGCGTAGCAATCACAGCTCCTTGACTGTTTTGAACCACTCCAACCAACTCTAGCACTCTGGATATAGGACAATCAGTGCCGCTCAGTATTCCTCACTTGGTTATGATACCTTTTTGTTTTGCAGTACCAACAGAGTCCTAGAATTAGGTGAATGACATTTTTTAGGATGCTCATAATGTCTAAATAGTGGCTAAAGATACCCAAAATATCTCTAGCTTAGCTAAATTTTTCTGCCTCTTTGCTCTTTGAAGAAAGTCAGGACACTGGAGAAACAATTCAGATCTTTAGAAGTTTAGTCCTCTTCTGATTTCTATATACTCCAGGGGGAAGCTGAACTGACTACCCTCCTAATCTCACTGAATCCACTAAATTTGTGTCCCAAAATCCTCTTAGGTGCAATTTTCTACCTCACGCTAGCGCTGGAGATAAATATATATATACAAGCAGAGTGACTGGGACTAGAGCAGAGAATGAGTGCTGTGTGTGTAGGTAAGGATGAGATATTGTAACTGCTGGAGGCGTGGCCAGGGCTCTTGTTCTGTCTTCACCAAGGGGAAAAGCCACTGGGATCTTCTTGCCTATGTGAGAGCCTCATCATAATATTCCTTTTTAGAGTCTTCCATTTCATTTACTTCAATGCTGAAACCATCTCTTTTCCTTCACAGAGCTGGAATATAAGGTCCTCTTTTATTTCTTAGAGCATGCATGACCTAAACGGTTCTTACAACACACAATAATAATAGTTAAAAGAAAAGAAAAAGCAGTGTAATCCCACTAATTAAGAATAAGTACTTACTATAATTATTCCTTATGAAAAAACCCTTAAATGTTCCTAGTTTGCACAAATGTTGGTTGCACCATGTTTGCACAAATTATTCTTTAATTAGTACAATGCTCCCGAATCCAGAATTGCAGGGTGTGGGCCAAATATTCCACACTGCCCAGGCTGCATATTCTGGACCTTCACCACCTTCAAAGCATCGTCTTGGCAAATGGTGCAGAATCTGCAATCCTGATTCAGTTCTTTGGAGGACAGTGGTGAAAATCCCCACTGTTTTGTTGAGGGTTTTTGGTTTTCTTTTAATTTCAGAGATTTTTCTTTTGCATGTTTCATAAACTGCACCAGCGCCTACAGCTAAAGACACAAATGGCAACCTGCAACTTGGCACTTTTTAAGGCAGTGCTTAAGCCTTGGAAGTCTTGGAAGAACACAGTAATCATCTGTGTCACAATTTCCAAAGAGGTGGCATCCCTAAGATCTCCTGTATGGAATGACTTTTTCATAAATTTTCATGAATTTTGTCATTCTGCCGGAGTTTTAAAGAGAAAGTTGCATAAATCAAGGACTACTATTTAACCACTGAGGCTGAAAATCTGCTACCTCCAGCAACAGTGCCACTGATTCTACTTTGTCTTGACTTTTGACAGTCAAAAGTACTTTTGCATAAAATTGACCGATATTTATAAACAAAACTGTCATATTTTAAGGAGGGTCCAAAAACTTCACTGGCTTTACACAGCCACTGTGTAAATTTTTCTGTTTCATAATTAGTTATCTGTTATTACCCATATACATAAACTATAATATTTGTGATCCCCCAAAATACTTCAAATCATAACCAATGTAAATTATTTTTCTCTGCCTGTTTTAAAATATATTTTGAGTGCTTGTGGATCATCCCAGAGCTTCTGCTAGATTAAACAAATAAAACAGTTTAATCCTGTGCACTGATGACATGACCATTTCACCTGTGCTGTTAACAAATATGGGGCTTAAGCTCCAAAGCTAAAAAATACTAATTCCAATATTGAGGGTACAACAAGCATACAGCATGGTTTAAGCTGCCTTCAAGTCCTGTTTTCAGGACACATGGACTTTCTCCTAAGTCACCACAATAGCCTGTGACTTTCCAAATTTGCTTGACGATATCACAAAGACTTGAAGGACAGGAGAGAAGCTGTACCAACCACATCGTGGGGACCCTCAGGACACAAATTTGAGGTTAATCCTTAGAAGCACATATTAGGAAAACTGCTCCAATTAAACAGTCTCTAGCGTAAATGAAAAAAGAACTATTTGCAAGAGGAAGTACCAGAAAAGACGCAAAAATAGCTTGTGCATTATGAGTAAGACTCATGACTGGAAAGCCACAAGTGAGAAGTCACATGAAAAATCTGCTTACATACACATGGGTCAAGGAAATCCTTCACTCAGAGTTGATAATTTAGATGTCCGGGCTTAACCACAGGAAGAATATAAGCTTAAACCAAGCAAAAATTGCTTTTAGGGATCAAGGTTTCTTGGTGTTGGCTTTCAGTCAGGTGGGCTGACTGAAAGTATCCAAATGGCCACAGTGGTGGTTAATAATTGTATATCACATTTCTAGAACCAGAGAAGAACAAACCCCCTCTGGTACTTGTGCATGACAGCTAATTAAACCAAACAAAAGTCTTCTCACTTCAGAAGTCCTTTAAGTGTTAGCAGGACCAGAAATCTTGTTCTACAGGATATTCCTGATGGCGGAGAAGGTCAGACTTTTCTAAACCCCTAAATTCACATTTGTAGATCACCTTGAAGTCAGTATCTTCTCATGAGGAACTTGTTCTCTGTATTTTGTTACAGACTCACTCAAAAATCACCTGATGGAAGAACCACCCTAAAGAGGATTATCTTTTTTGACTTTGCATAATCCTACAGCTTTGTGTGTTGCACAGTTCTACAGCTATCTGCACTCAAAAGCAAGACTGTGGCCCACAGAGAAAGACTTGCATGTATCTTTCCAAGTCCTTAGTTTTCTGAAAAGTTATGGTCAAATTATGAAGTCAGCCCCACTATGTTTATTGGACTCCCCCAACTAAATTAATTTCTATTGATATGAGCACCACATGGTTAAACTCATTTATTGTGATCGAGCTCCAGATCTGTAGTCAGCCAGAATTTGTTCCTGGATCTTAGACAAGGGATTTATTCTAAAAGCTCGATATTTTTAATCCGAAAAAGAAAAATTATACATCTTCCCTCAGTCACAGTGATGTTCTAAGGATTAATTTCTTAAAAGCTCCTGTAACCTTCTGTGAGATCTTTAGAAAGGGCATGCTTAATTAATTACTATTATCATCATATATTGTACTGAAGGCTCAGTGGAGAATTTGTGCTTTTAAAAACAACTGGTTTCTTTGAAAGGAATAAAATAAGAATGCTGACTTCTAATTATGAAGTCTGAGGGCTGATAGATATAAAGAGGCCACAGCACAAAGGATTGGTCTAAGCAGCAAGTGGTAATGCACATTACATTATTGTGTGTTACAAGCATTTAGATGGTGATGGCCACACATTTTTTAATTAAGTGGTGAGACAATTTACGTCAGATGGTCAGCTTGGACACCATTCCTGCGTGATGAGAGTTCCCCTTCAGTAGGTGTACAGCTTACTGACTGCTGCAAGTCAGAACTGAAAAATGAGCTCCTGGGAAGGAAAGGGTTTCTGCATAGGGAGGAGAACTTTGCCTCTTTTGTAACAGAAGATCTCCTAGAAAAGCAGTTCTGCACGTACATAGAAAAAGACTTGAGCAATCATTTCTTCTTTTGCTGTGTTATTTTAAGCATTCCTCATCAAACACCAGGTTGTTGATCTCAGCCCTTGATTTGTTTCTTCTTCTTGATCATTACAACCAAGCCCCTTTTTATTCCTTCATTAGTTTCCACTTTGATATGTTCCCTGATACAGCAAACCTGAAGCAGTACAAACAGGGATTAGATAGAATAGTAAAAGTGTAGGAGTTGCCTAATTATTTTAAATACATATTTATGCCAAATATCTAAACGTGGCATGTGGCAGCTAGATCGGCAAGTTAACCCCATCCTCATAGCTAAGTTTGCAACATAATCCAGACACTAGTGCTTCTTTCACACCAAACAGAATCAATAAGGAGTTCTGAGAAATTTCCTGGAAGGAAACTCATTTTCTAAATTTCATGTGTAGTGGCTTCATCGCTTGCTATTGATTAAAATGCAGTTTTTATCACAGCTCATATAAAGGGCAGCATTTTATTGCTGAGCTATGGATCAGATCTAGAAGGAGATTTGAATCCAAAGTATCTCGCCTGAGGAACAAATAAAAACAAAAAGAAAACCCCACAGCTGTATAGTTATAGATGATTGTCTGAAGAATCATTTTCACAAAGCCATACTCCTGCTCATGGTGCCATGGTTAATCTCCCAGCTCAAATTGCTCAATCCAAATATGCTGGAGTTCAGGATTCAACTGACTCAGCAATAATTTGTCAGGTGAAATGCAGATGCATAATGGAGGCAAAGTTTGATTTAGTAAAAATGAGAGTCCCCAAAACTCTTAAAACTCTTATCTAAAAGTAAGAGCATTTATAGAAAAAAAAAAAATAAAACCTAAAGTGAAATAAATAAGAATATAAAGCAAAGTAATTTGTAAAACTGCTAAAAAAAATCTGAAAGAGAGGATAAGACTGAGTTGCTGATGGTCTGTATTACAGTCTATTAAGCCTAATTATTACTGGTAATACTCCCAACCTCCTCCTTAACAACAGTTGCCTGATTCCAGATGAGAAATATTTTCTTCTCATCCATACCTTTGAAGGAATACACAGGATTATGCAGATGCAGAAGACATGTGGGCAGCTAGCACTATGTAATCACACACAATTGCATTGCTCGATCACGAAGGGTATGGCTCAATATTTGTTTGCTGGCAACAAGCAGAGTAATTCATAAGCAGATCACATTGCATCTAGCGCATCCTGCTCTTTGTTTTTCCACACAAGCATTAGGCATGTGAAACTGTCTTAGATTTAAACAGGGAGAGGTGACCACTATGAATTTGTAGTACCTTCTCACTGCTGTTGGAGCCTTACATTTGTATGTACAAAGTGTGTTCTCGGGTCACAATGCAAAGTGCATAAGACAGTGGCAAGTTGAAGTGAAATACAAGTCATAGGATGATTTCCTAATACCTGAAGTAAGTTCCTACTCCTTTTCTTTAGTACAACATCTTTAGATAAACCAAGTAAACAGACATTCACTTGAGCTGAATGAAGATCCACAAAAGAAGCTATTCACAGAAGTGTTACCTGAAAAGGTTATGTCCGGAGATCTCAGATCCAACTTCTTCCTTAAACAAAGATTTTCATCAGCTGCAGCTCTCATTAGCTATGCTTTGAAAATCTCAAAGGGAAGATTCTCCACAGTCTTCCAATGCTGCATTATTCTGCACCCACTAAATAAAGAAGCTTCTTCTATTGTTCAAGACTGCTCAGCCTCTGGCTCTCTTCTCTTCTCATAGATCTGCCACTATTGAGAAGATTTCGATTTTTACGTTACAATTTCCTCTCAAGTAGTTTTAGAAGGCAGTTACATCACCCCTTGGTCTCTAAAAACACATTTACCAACAGTTTTTTGTGGTCAAAGCTAGTACAATTTTATACTATTAAGAAAGTTCATGCAATTTCATAGTATAAAACCGGATTGCTAGTTCTATAGTTAAGGAATGAGATTTTCCTAACATAAACTTGTCTGGATTCTCTAACATTTATACTAGAACATTTTCACCAACAGAATCTAAAGATTTCTTGGATTGTTTGCACAAACTAACTTCCCCTCCTGCTAAAAACCTCCTATGGGAACATAAGTATGTGATCAGGATTTCCACACTAATTTTAATGCCATTTGCCCGTAATTCAATTCAGACTTTGAAGCTTATGGGGTTCTCACTTTAGAAGCATCTAATTCTATCAGAATTGTGTTGGAAAGGGCATAGATCATACAGACAGACTGAAAACTTTCAGTTGGTGTTGCCTCAACAGAAGCTCTTGCTGGTGAGCACCCAGCATACCAAGGCTGTCAACTGTTCTACTGCTCGTGCTGCACCAATGAGTGCAGGGGAGCCATAAAAGCCAGTCAGAGCTTTGTGGAAACAGATTTCCTGTTTCTAACTCTCTTCCTTTCTCTCAGGGTTTCGAGAAAAGTTCCTGTATCTTATAGCATGCTTGCCACTTTGTGGGAAGTGAACTGTGACTACACATTTTTTTCAGTTCACATGAGAGGCACATAGTTGCTGGCTAAATTTGACTCCATGTGTTTTCATAATGTCATCACCATTCATTCCTTTCTGTTTCATGTATCACCTCAGCCCTCTGCTGTGAATTTGTCCTATCTTAGAGTGAGCCCTCTGCCAAAAAGTGATATTCCTTCACTGGTGGCCTTACACTGGATTGCTTCAAAACCGGCATCTAGCCAAGACCGTGTCATCTCCAAATGCCACTCGACTTTCACTTCTGTGCTAGTCCAGTGGCCTACATTTGAAGACACATTTTAATGAAAATCAAATATGTTTTAGTGAAGCCCAAATTATTGTACTGTCTCCTAGAAAAGTCACATTAAATTCTGCATCTTGCAATGTGTTGGGGGCTGGGTGGTTGGTTAATCACAGTTCAGCCTCACCGGGGTGTCTCGGCTTCAACCAGGACTTCCTAGTCCAGAGCCAAAACTTCTGGTGCCAGAACTGACAACGAATCTCCACACACTGGTTGTTTGCTGTGTGACCAGTGCTATCCCACCTTTTTGAGTGGGATAACACTAAACATGAAGAAAAAGTAGGTATTATTAAATTTTATAGGGGCACAGAGAACATGCTGTCTGTGCCTTTCTTTTATCTTATGTCAGAAGAAATGAACCCAGCAAGGAGAATCTAAAATAAATATTTTTTAATATTTAACTAAGCTTATCAGGAATAGTGGATCTGGTAAGCAATAATGTGCAGTTCTACTATTGCCTGTTGTTGTTACCTAATCCCTATTATATAATCATATAGATGGCAAAGATAAATGGAAAAATATTAAGCTATATATAAATATAAAATATATTTTGATTATATAAAATAAAAATACATATACGACACCTATATATAAATGTAAAATATATTTATATTACATGAAATAAAATAAAAATAAATATAAAAATAGAAGCAAAAATAATAAAAATTGAATTTTAATTCAATGTCAATTCTCATAAGTGAGAGAACAGCTGTTATGTGGAAAAAAGCTATTTGCATTCTATTATTGAATATTTTATGACAATCTCATTATGTGTGTATTTGCCATGTAAGGGGTTTGAATTCTATTTTATGTTCATCAAGAACCAAAAAGAAAGATAATTGGCTTATTATTGTTTGTCCATAGCTAAACATGTGGTAGAGAATTCTGAGATTTGTTTGACAGAATACTACATGTGCAATATTTTTGGTCAAAACCATGTCTTTAGATATAATACATTTTTCATTATTGAAGTGAATGATTAAATATATATGGAATTCAAATTTATGTATATAATTCAAATATTTATATAGTAAACGTCTGAAAAATTTACTATGGCAGAAAAAGCATGAAGTGCTGACAGAAAAAGTCAGGCTGAGAGCAGGATACCAGCAAGATGAGCAGCCTGGAGCTGTTCACCTACTGGAGGGCTTTTCATTTTTTAGCATCAGCATTTTCCCAGTGTTCTGCTGCAGCAGAAAATTATCGGCTGCTATAACATCTCCTTTAAATTATTAATCCAGTGTACTGTTTTCTTTGCAAAGTGACACAATTAGAGTACACAGAGGTTTGATTTTAGATATCTCGTTTGCCATAGTGGAACATGGCCAGAAAGATCCCTTTGCATTAAGGAGGACAGAGCTGATTATGTGTTGCTACATACACTGAAATACTCTAAATTAAAGTTTAAGTGAATTATTTAATATCAAATGTGTGAGGCTAAAGAACTCAATTTTTCAGTTCCCCAAGCATGACAAATTTCCTTCTGCCATTAGCAAAGGCTGTTCACAGACCCAGAGATATGTCCATGAGTTTTACCCTGGCTGTGGTGGGTCACTGCAGTGAGCACTATTTGCAGGGAACTGTGGGGGATGTAACAGTTTACTGCTTAGTCAGATATTTTGAAATGTGTAATCCAGCAATTGCACAAGTAACCTTTATTCTAAAATAAGTATTTTTTTAAAGGAAGACTGACTGAAATTTTCAACAAAATAGAAATGTGGTTATTATTTTAAAGAAAACATGAAAGGTGGCTGCTGTGGCCTTTAAGGCAGCTGATTGTCTGTGAAGTGCTTGGTAGAAACATGTTTTAGTAAGTCCCTACCTGTGCCTCTGGGAGTGGCACAGAACTGCCAGCAACCGGCTGCATTTTTCGTAGTGCTGCTGAGAACGGCGTGTCAATATTTGTATAAACAGTTTGTCCTTGTTGTTTTATTGACGGGAAAAAAATTGTGTCGTTTCCAACTGTGTCTAAATTTCCTGCATCTTGAAGAGTAATCACATTTTTGAATTAAGTAAGCAGGAAGTGGCTCCTAATCACTGAGCGATCAGGGAAGGACCTGTGCTCTAGTAATGTGCCTGGGTTTGCTGAGCCATAGCTGTGGGAAA
Organism: Corvus hawaiiensis; assembly: GCF_020740725.1. Lineage (NCBI taxonomy): Eukaryota > Metazoa > Chordata > Aves > Passeriformes > Corvidae > Corvus > Corvus hawaiiensis. The sequence goes on along the minus strand of NC_063216.1, from coordinate 69,380,808 downwards.
TGAGGGGATACCAGGATAACTGCTCCTCTGAAGCACTATCTGTGAGACCATGGGATAGCAAGAATTAACTACAAAGAACTTAAACCCTCTTATATCTACCTATAGTGTAATAAATTTCTCAAATTCACTGTTGCATTTAGTTACAGAGAATGAGGGAGAAAACAGAAACAACCGACTGTTCTGTGACTGTGTTCATTACCTACATGTTAAGGATAATTAAATACCTTCTGCTACTCTTGCAGCTTCAGCATGGAAGCAACCCCACTGATATTCTTGTACCTTAGCTGTTAAGGCCACAGAAGGATATTGTTACAGTGAGGATTCTGTAACATGATGTATCAAACAAGGAGCCCATGGAAAGAAATGTGTATGGACCGATTCTTGATAGATGTTTATTTCTCTAGCCGCATGGCCGGGGCTCTGCCGAGGAACTACTACAGTCACAGGACCCGAGGGTCTTTGCCCGCACAGGGGAACACAAAACAACCAGTGGGGAACGAGGCTGACCAGGGTCAGGGAAACCCCATGCCTCTTGCCCAGGGCCCCTCTCCCAGGGCTACATGGCAGGGGGGACAAACCCCAACATTTTACCCGTTTATTTTAACAAAAGAGATGTAAAACCTAACATTGAAAACAACTAGATAAACATAACAAGAACAGTTTTAAAACAAAATAAGCCACCCTCCTGAGTCTTTAAATGTCCAAACAGATTCTCTGGAACATCTTAAGGCTGACAGAAGGGAGACAGAACTCTCTGAGCCTGCTTTGTGGGGAAACTGAGGCAGGAGAGGGTTTAATTTCTTCCCTCCCCCTTTTCATCCCCCCCTCGGCATCAGAGAGGAATTGTAGGGAAAGGGAATTGTATAGGGAAGCCATGGGGTGAAAAAAGGATTAGGAATAAACTGGGGATGGAGTAAACTTAGGAAAGGGTTTGTATTGGGTATAGGGTAAAAGGGGAAAGTAGACTGTGGGTGGGGAAGTTGCTGGGATGGATATTGTTTATAATTTTGTGCATAATGACTGCCTTTGACTGGAATACCTCCAGGCCCAGTAACATTTGCTGCTTATAAACCCTTCTTTCCTTGTACTATATCAAATTGTACAACTTCCCCATCTCCTACACTTTGCAGGTAATTTTTAGGGTTATTCCTTTTAATGGCAGTTCTATGGATGAATAAATCTTCCCCTGTATAATCTTGTGTTATAAATCCATAGTTGTTTTTGACATTGTACCATTTCACAGTTCCTGTGACTTTCATTGCTATAACTTCTCCTATCACGTGCTTGCATGTTTGTCTGACTGCTGGTCCCGCGTGGCCGCTGCCTCGCCGGCTCCGACGTCTCGGCCGGGCCCCCGCGTTGCGGCTGCTCCGCGCTCTCCGAGCGGCGCTGCTCCGGCGCGTGTCTGGGCTCTGCGCGGCCCCGCGTTGCCATCGCCGCTGGCCCCGTGCCCTGTGAGCGGTTCCACTCCGCAAACTCCATGCTGCTTTGAGTGCGGCCCCGTTCCGGCTCGGCGCTGCGCGGCTTCTCGTGTCGCTGTGGAAACCGCCGCTTCTCCCTCCGCAGGGCTCTCCAAGCCGTGTGCTCAGAGCGGGCTGCCACGCCGATGCCCGGTTCCTGGCTGCTCATGGGGGCCGCCTCTCTGCTGCTCGTGGCCCACGGCACCTGCGGCGCCTGCGGCGTCGCTCCCTCACTCGCGGTCGCGTGGCCGGGGACCCCGAGACAGGGATGGGGTCCGCGATAAGGCGCGCGCTCCCGAGGGGGCCAGGCACACCCAGCGCAGGCACCTCCGCCGGCATGGCTGCAGTCATGCGCTCCTGGGATGGCGGCCGCGTGGGCTCGGCCACGGGATTATGGCCATCCTCTGCTTTAGGGGTAATGGGACCATACAAATGCTCCTCAAGAGCTTCAGTGATCACAAGGCATCCACAGAGCAGTTCAATCACTAATGCATGTTTTGTTTGATCCCCCATCTCACACAAGATCCCGTACCAAAACCACTCGAGACTAGTTCCAGGAGGTTCAATATCAAAAAGTAAGTCTCAAGAAATATAGAAGAAATGTTTGAAAAGCCAGTTAAAAAAATGTTCTAGATCTCCCGGTTCCAATACTTTCTTGTTTTGTTGTTCAAGGATTCCTTTAACTTCTAGATACATTTCTTTCTGTGGTTCAGAGAGCCCCATTTCCCACGATTCTTCCATAGTCCAGAGAGAATATCCAAACCAAGGTGAGACGAGAGACATCTAGAGTGCTTTTTACTCACGAATTTTCTGTCCTTAGGGATCGGTGTCTTGCCAGCAATTCTTCACCATTTGTTACAGTGTGGATGCTGTAACACGATGTATCAAACAAGGAGACCCATGGGAAAGAAATACATATGGACAGATTCTTGATAGCTGTTTCAGAGATGTTTATTTCTCCAGCCGCATGGCCGGAGCTCTGCCCAGGAACTGTTCCGGTCACGGGACCAAGGGTCCTTCTGCCCGCGCAGGGGACACAAACCAACCAATGGGAACGAGGCTGAGCAGGGGCAGGGAAACCCCGTGTCTGTGCCCTCAGGGCCCCTCTCCCAGGGCTACACGGCAGGGGAGGAGACCCCAACAGGATATTCCACACTGATAGAGAGCAGATTTGGAATAAATTCCCAGAAGTGAGTAGAATAATACAGTGTAGCGGTAGTTCAAAGGTCTGGACCAGGCTCTCATTTCTTCTGTTTTAGAAAAGCACTGCTATTTTTTCCTTCTGTATCTTTTCAGACTTAGCTTTCTTGACTTGTATTTTTGTTTTTGTTACAGGTCACAGAAATACTTCTTTTCAATTTTTTTTTTTTTTTTTTTTTTTGTGTGGGACTGCTTTCAAATGTTACAAATGAAATGGCAAGGCATAAGAACCATAGCAGCCTCTGTCTCAGTCTTGAGAAAGCATCTTAAAACCTCCTAACAATAATATATCCCCTTCCCCAAGCTTTGTGTTCCCCTGGAAAAGTTCCATATTCTTCCCTTCTAAAGAGAAAAACAAATCTTTCCACATCTTTTTGATACATTTGATTTGGGTCTTTAAAAGGGAATGATGTACAAATGCCAAAAAATCAGTCAGAACCAAGCTGGTTGTGCTGGACGGAGGACTCTGGACAGCAAAATGCTGAGTGGCTGCAAGTCAGAGGGAGTGAAGGGAAGCACGATTACATGCATCTTGCCACATATACAGAGAGAAGCAGCTCCATTAAGCAGCATCCTGTAAACTGGAAGGTCGACATCCCACACAGGTAACAGCAAACCAAACCTAGAAAGTCCCTTTACAACTGGAAATGGGTTTGGGAGTTTGTTGTTTTGAAGTGGGTTTTTGGGGATTTGTTTCATTTTTCACCAAGTCTTGACATCTACATTGCTGATATAATGCAGCAGAAGAAAAATTCACGAGTCATGGTAATGAAAATTCATCATTTGATTCAACTTGGTAACTTAAAGGGGTAAAAAAGTATAACCTTACACTCTCCAATATCTGTTACTCCTAAGGAAGGTTTCAAAACTACAGTTGAGTGGAAATTAAAAGACTGAATTCAAGAATTGTTACCTGAAACATGAAAATTAAAATGTTCCTAAACGATTTATTCAAAAGAAGACATTATAACAAGCCTTCCTGTCAATAATTACAATATCATCAAAGTTAAAGAATTATTTTGAAGACAAGCGCAAATATACATTTTTCATTCAAAAAGCAGATTGATAAGAAATTAAATTCTCACAGAAAATATCTATGTTTTCCAGGAACTTCCAATTGCTTCAATGACTTCCATGGTACAAATCTACACAAAAAAATCAGAAGTGAGCTGACACTAAGTATTAGCCTCTATTAGTTTATATCCAGGCGGTATACAAGTAGAACATTAAAGCTTACTAAAAGTCATACATATACTTCATTTAAACATAGTTCATAAATTTTTTTGTCATTTTATGGTGTTTGTAGTAACAAAGTACAGCAGTTCCTCAAAATAAAAACATCAGGGCAAGTGTGCTTCTCTAAGTAAAAGCCATGTAGCCTCCCTCAAAAATACTTACAGACCTAACCACAGAGTTATATTGCTAGTAGAAGACATAGCCACTGCTCAGGTGAAGCATTAGTATGAAAAATTAAGGCAAGTAGCATTTGAATTTATGACTTTCATAAAGCATCTAAAGAAAATAAAAATATAAAAATATTCACTATGTCAACTAGAAAATACTAATGAGAAGGAACAGCCAGAGATGTTCTTTAGTCCATTAAAGGAAGTTACCCCTCTACATTCCTCTGTAGAAAGCAATCTCCAACAGTTGTGCACAATGGGCAAAAAAATTTTAGAAGCAGCATTCACTGATAAAGAGAATCACCACCAAGGCAACAAATAATCATCTGTGGGAAGCGGAAGTCCTTTACTTTGTTTACAGCCTCCAAGAATCAAGGTCAGTATGTAATGTGTAATCAACATTTAGAAAGATTTTAAGCCTTCCTGGAAGCATGGGTGGATGCCACCCATGAATGAATGGCTATGGACCCCAGCCATGTCCGTGACAGTGGCCATGACTACATTATCCAGACTTACTAAAATCCATGTAAGTTTTAAAAGAGCGGGGTAGAAGTGCATTCTGACTTTGAAAAATGTGCAGCAGTGTGTTATTTCAGTGACAGCAATGAACTAGCAACACAGGATGTAAATTTGTCTATTCCTACAGGGAAAGGGAAAGATGAACACCTTTCAGAACCACTGCAAGGGTCCCCAAATAACTCAAAGGAAGGTCACTGTACTGGAATGAAACAGGGGCCTTCTGACCATTCCTGGGTACCAACTGCTGCAGTCAGAGGCATGTGCCTGTGCTCAAAGGCAAACACCAATAAACTTTTCATCTTATCTCTGTTAATCCTTACACCCCTTTCTTATAACATAAACAAATCTCAAACTCAGGAATTGGACCTGAAGGATCAATAAGATAAAAAGAATAAAAAGATAATTTTAAAAAGATGAATGGAGAAAAAAGGGAAAAGAAAAAAGAAAAAAAGATAATTTGCACAGCCAAGAAAGAAGAAGGTGTCTTGACATTTTGGGAGCCAGTCGCTAAAAAGAGGTGTAGCAGGAACAAGTTCTAGGCAGGGCCTCCACAGTACAAAATGTTCCAAATGGAGCACAATGGTTTGCAATTTTTATAGAAATACCTGATGAATTTCCCAAAAGGAAACTCTCAACAGATTGGACCAATACCAATAAACCTTGACATAAAGAAGGCTAAATCAGCTCAAACGGAGATTTGTCTTGCCAGAAATATATTGTACTTGAGATAATCAATGATAGCTTGAGAGGCTGCCCACAGCCATTTCTGTCAATAATGGTCTCAGAAACCAGATTGCCTTGTTCTTCCCTCTTACAGGCGGATTTAGAAATCACGCTTCAGGTGTACAGAGTATTAACTCACGCCTATTGATGATTGATTTGGCTGTGGGCAATGTAGGCAACTGCTTAGAAAAGCAGACAGAGAAAAAAAATCCCCCAAATATCTGTACTTCTCCCCTGCCATAGTTTATGATACCGGAGCCTTACAAAGGTGTTTTGTCTTTCTGTGGTGAGTGGGCCGGTGCATAGCGCTGGGGAGAGGGGAAAGAGGAGCTCCTTCCAGCACCAGACATCAGACGCCATCCTTTGTTTCCCTGTCTCCTAGGAGTGAGCAGCAGCAGCAAGTCCAGCTTGACACATTTTCCCACCACCTTCCTCTTCCCTCCTTGTAGGGGGAGTTGCTCAGCCCCAGACGACTTCTACCCACCTCCCAGGTCTATTTCTTGGAGTAGCAAAATTCAGTATTTGTTCCAAGGCTTGCCCTGTTTTTGTTGCATATATTTAAATGGGGAATTGCTGTGCCAGGTAAGGCTAGAGTCTAGGAAGACATTGTGAGAAAACCTGAAGGAAAAATGTGTCTCCAGAACAAATAAAGATTAATCCTGTGGTTCAAGGTTTAATGTCAGAACTTTTCGTGTTAAATGCTTTATAGAACATATGAAAGGGAAGATACAGCACAGCATGAGATGAGGACAGTATAATCTTATTTTCTCTGAAATCTCCTCTAGAGGATTGCATTAGCCTGTCTAAGGGTAGCTTCAGACTTTTCATTTAATTTCAGGTTTCCATTAGAGGACATAGCTCTTCTCTTCTTAGGGAGACTACTAAAGCTCATTCTAAGAGAAAAGTTTGTTTATAAATGTATTTATTATAGATGTATTTTTGTGTGTCTTCTTCAGTACTTTTCCAAGTGAAAAAACTTGGCTTGGGGATTTCACTAGTTCATTCCCAGTCTGCATACAGAATTTGCTTTCCCATCTCTTTCTATCTTTTTATGAACTGTGTGATTTTACTTAACAGTATTTTTATTTTAGGGTTTCAGTCATAAGTGTTATGAAGTCCAGTAAAATTCTGATTTCAGCTTTAAAAAATACTAACACCTTTTTTTGTTTTGCTTCAAATCTCACCTCTAAGGAAAAAACCCTAAGAGGCAAAATGGGGAAATAAAAAGGGTTTGTAGGAAAGGAAGAGAGAGAGAGACTTTATGAGTTTGAGGATGGGGGGTATGGTGGTGGGCTGTGGTTTGAGGTGTGGTCATACATTCACTTCATGTTATTCAAGCATAAACCCTGGAAGTCCTTAGAAGGACCTGCGTGATGTATCCTGCCAAGAATTTAGTCATGTATAATTGTCCTCATCATTGCCCCTGACTGGGAGGGTCCCACGCTAAGTACACCTGAACAAACCACTAGGGAGGATGTGGAGAACCCATAACCAGGATGGTGATGGAATCCCAAATTCTGCTGCTGCTGCTGCTGCTGCACTGGAGCTCTCTAGTGGAATACATGCTGCAGAGCTGGCTTCTCCTAGGTTGACTGCTTAACAAACCACTCCAAAATACTGGGCTTGACTGTTATTCTGAGGTGCTGTGAAGTGGTGTACAAAAAAGAAGGTAACATGTATTCTTTTTTTCAATATCTATTATGAGTTTACTCTAAACTCCTTGAATTCCTCAACGGCATAACCTGGCAGAGGAGTAATTCTTCTGTGTTTGAAGATAAGGTTTCTAGACTGCTAGTACATCATGTAATTTGACTTACATTTTTAGAATTTTCTCTATCTGGACTTAGATAAACATCAAAACCACAGGACCAGACTGAGCTCAATTCTCTGTTAATGACGTATATTTGCTGGTTACTTAAATGTTCAAATAATTTGAATGCCCATCAGTAATGGTCCAGCAGAAGTGGGATGGGACTGCTGTGGTTTGTGTATCTGATATAAACAGGAGATGGTCAGGACTCTCTGTCATCCATTCTTGGGTATTGTAATCTAAAACTCTTATCTTTCCTTGTGCTCCTTCTTAAGAGAAACCCACATAAGTGGGGCTGATGGGGGACCCACAGCCTGCAGAGGGTGGACTGACTCATTCTCTATCTTATTTCCTTTTTATACTGCTCTTCAGCTTCATGTTAGCTGGATGCTCATAAGCAGCAGGTGCCCCATTTCAGATCCAGTATCAGTACAGGGCTTCAGGAATCATCTTGTCCAGCCTTGCTTTATCTTTGGATCTCTCCACTCCTGGTGTAATGCCGTGAAATTAAGGCACAGAAACTGAGGAAAATATATAGAAAAGGAAACAATGCATACAAAATTAGAACAAAGTGGTAAGTGCATCTTATAAGTGCACTTATAAGTGCATAATTTCTACTGCATTTAAGCGCTTGTTACATACAGCAAAAGGGAGTCATGGGAGCAGCATGAGAGGCTGTGTGGAAAAGATGTACAGCAATGTACTTTATAAACACTGCCAATGGAAATACTGAAAGCTTTTTTGGAAGCAAGGCATGCATTTATGCTTACAAATTTCTTGCTGATCAGTTAGTTGCCAGCAGTGTAAGGAGCCAGCTCCTATGTTCCCAGAGTTATTAGGGACCCTGACATATATCACTAACCATGCTTGGTGTAACCATAGCACTTAAATGCACCAAGTAGGTATCAGGCCTTTTTCCGTGTAGACCTGAGCAGAAATGCAGCACAAGCCAGTCCAGAACTGGAAAATCTAGGGCTGAACTATGAATGTAATTTCTGACTGGATAACACAAAACATAAGATTTCCCTGAAATCTTGTTTGAACAGCTCCACTATTGCAAAACTCCCTCTGCAGGCTCTTTGTAATTATCAATTAGTGAAACAATAAGAGATGGAGGGGAAGGAAGATCAGGAACAATAAAATGTTCAAAATAAATAAAATTATCAAAAACAATAAAAAACATCTCCCTAAATATGAGGTTTCAGCCCAAGACCTGTGTTTTCTATCACCACGTAAAAAATGTTCTAGTTTTTATTAAACGCTCAACAAAAGAAGGAAACAGGTAGTAGTTAAAGTAGCTTAAAGTAGTTAAACAATTTCCTTGCCTTAATAGCTGTGTTCAAGTCTCGAATACATCCTTAAAGAAACAAAACATCCTAGGATTTTCTGAAGTAAAGATCCATTCGTATCTCCTAAGGCAATAAGGCTCACATAAACTGATATGCTTCTATTGTGAAAAACACACAGGATAAGTTTCATATCACCTACTTTGGTGCCAGTGAAAAACCTGAAGAACAATTAAGAATCTTGGGATTAAATAAGAGAATCCTAATATTCACTGTCCAGCATGATGTAACCCTGAATGCAGTCAGGTTCAGAGTTATATTTTATGCCATGAGGTCCATCAAATAATCTTGATCAGAGCAGCCATGGACAATTCCACCTATCTCTCATCCTCAGTCAGACTTAAAAAGATCAGTTTAACACTCCAAAAAGAGGGGAGAGCATCCTTATTCTGGTTTTACCAGTTGGCAAGTACTAGATATAAAGAAAAATATGTACACTTGAGTGCCCATTCACTACAGAGAACTGAACCACTAGCTTACAGAGCCATCTTACTTTATGATCTTCTTAGCATTTTCTGTTGTTGACAATTTCACACTCAACACCTCTTTGGAGAGTTCAGGCGCTCTCCTGGAGGTGACAGGCTCCTACCACCGATTGCACCAGGAGCCTTGCTGCCCAGCTTGAGCACTCTGACTCACCTGACAGGTCCAGGTCAGCCCTTCTGTACATTAGGGCGGCTAATCCAGATGGTCGGAGTCGCTTTGAATGGTCATTTTGAATCTGAATGAAATCAGCAAGTGTGTTCTGAGGTAACTAGGAACTCCTCAGTTAACCTGCAGTAATTTCATGCACACTTTTTTTTGGTGGTTTTGGGGGTTTTTTGGGGGTTTTTTGTTTGCTTTCATGTTGTTGTTTTGTTGTTGTTGTTGGGTTTTTTATACTGTTTTGTTCACTCTGGACTCCCCTTTGAGTCTTGGAATCCTGTCAAAAGCAATGAATGACCACATACTTGGAGGCTCTAGAAAAAAATCCTCAGCCTCAAAAAAGTTTCTCAAATCCTTGTAATTTTCTTTAAAGTAAGTAAAGAGGTGTGTTCCAATCTGGCATACATTAAGTCATACGGTACAATATTTCAGTGTATCATTCAGGAAGGAAAGATAAACAATCATGAGAATCTTTGTAGGTAGCCAAAAAGACTATTAGAGGAAGAAGAAGTCACTGAGCAAGCTAAATTCTGTAAAGGTACGCTAGGATTCATGGGAGTGAGAAGAGAAATGAAATGTAATAGCACATAGGACTCTCTGCATTAAAGATGCTGGATTTAGTTTGCAATAACAGTGTCTGATGAGGGACGCTTATGGTTATGATTTCCATAGCCTTCATATATAACATCTTACAATGCTAAACTACCACTACATTAGAAAGTTTTCATAAGATCTAATAGAAACCTTCCCTGTCTTAAATGATGACCTTTTTTTCCCTGACCTGGGCATTTGATTTCTTGAAAATGCATATGGTATTTTCAGGCTATTATGAACACTTTCACACTTCATTTCCTCGCTAATTTATTTTCCAAACTTAAAAAAATATGATTTATTTTTATTTTTTTTAATTTGGATTATTAGCATAAGTTCATTTTTTTCTGATTCCTAATGGAACTTGTCTTTCATTTGTAACTTAAACATCATAACCCCCTTTTCATATTCTTTATCAATTAATAATGGAAAAACACATCTAAGCTGTCAAAACTACCACAAATAAAAAAATCTTATGGTCATGCTTCAGATTGCATATATTATACTAGACAAATACTTTGTGAAATTCTGTGTATTTTTTGCAAAAATTAGATCATAGCAGAGGTCAGTTGCCCATTACACTCACCTGGTGTTTATTTACAAAGTGGTAATGTGAATGTACACAACATTTTTGTCTAGAATATGCCTCATATTTTCAATCAGAAAATGTGTAACAAGGAGAAAGAAGACTTTTGCCTCCATTATGAGCTTCTGCACTTGGCTCTACGAGGCTTCTCTAACAATATGATGAAACCGAGCACCTCCTCTTGTGTTATGAAACTCCTTTTGTATTTCAGCCATGTAATGTTATTTCTGGGAAGAACTCTGCTTGGCAATGTTTACCTGGATACTATCAGTTACAATTCCTTTCAGGTATGCCTGTTATGACAGATCTGTAACTGTAATACAGGCATGTATATCCACTTTCTTTTTGCCCTTAGTATATATGGAGAAATGAGGCTTTCAACATTGTCTTCCTCCTAGAGCTTTGTCTCTTTTTTTTTCCCATATGATTTCCATGTACACCCACACAGACTCAAAGCAATTCAGAACTCGGCCTGTAGTAAAACAGAGGTTTTTCTATTGTGGATCATAATTCAGTGTAGTCAGACATACAGTAACCAATTTTGTTTGCCTGTGAAATTAATTTATATTTATTTTTCTGCTAGAGAAAACAGTTCTTTATTTCCATTGTTCTGGCTTTTTAGTTTGGGGTTTGTTTTTTTTTTTTTTTTCTTTTTCATTCTGAGAGGTGTGAGTTCTGAACAAATGTTTTATTATTCAGACTGCAAGATGAAGCAGGTAGAATTTATTCCAGAGATGGACTTCATTCCTAGTTACCAATTAGATATAACATCTGACATAAAACTGTCCTTGTAAAAGTGACATCTAGATGAATGGTTAAACTATATAATTAATCTAGTAAAGGAAAATTAAATGTGTTATCTTGCATGAAGAATAGGGAAAAAAACCCAACCACCTTACACACAAAGGATCTCTTGTCAACACAAAGATGAATGTGGCTGTCAATGCACGGACATTCCCAATCTCCTATTGCCCTTGATCACCATTTCAATTTGGGTTCATAGATCAATCAGTGGACTGTTTTAACAAAATATGTATTTTTTTCAATAAAATTGAAAGTCTTTTAGTTCTATTACAGTGTGTTGGAAATTATCAGTGACTTTGGCCATTGTACAACTTTCTGTCAATTTTCCTAAATTTTTTGGAGTACTCATGAAGTTCATACGGACCTTTTGCCCAGCAGGTCTTGGAGTTTATCAGGATGTCTCTGGTGTGGCTGCCACCAACCACTGCAGGCAGCCTCCAATAACCTCTGCAGGCAACCCAGTAACAAGTCAGACGTGCTCATGCACTGAAGTCTGGAAAAGCTCCTAACTTCAAGATCTTTACACAGTGTTTTCCTAAAATGAGAAGGTGACCTTTGTCTCTTGGAGTCCTTCTGGACATTGCTGACATTGTCAGTTGTCCAGCCACTTTGAGACAATCAGTTTATCCATAGCTTCTGCACCAGCTGCTTTCATGGGAGCAGGACACTATTAAAATTCTCCCTGGAGAACTGCTGAATTTAGAACAGTGAAAAAAACAGTAGGGTTCTGAGGCAAAGGATTTTCTTCTGATGAGAAACATGCTCAGAAGAACTTTTGTGATAAGTGAGACAAAAAGATTTTAGTATTCTCGCTGAAGATTTTTGGCAGCAAAAGATGAGACCTCTGTACTGCATACTTCAAGTGTGAGAGAAAACTGAACTCTGGAAGTGTCTATTATTTTTCATTGCCTTTAAAAATGATTGAAGGTGACTTGTCCAGATGTAGGCTTGTACACTGTAGGCATCTGCAGACAGTTGCAACTCTTGTCAAAAAATATATTTCAAGATTGTAGCAGCAGTGACAGAATAAATTTTTATTAGCAATTAATGATTATAATAAATTATAAATAAAAAGTATACAACATGAAAGTGAACAACAAATTATTACATATACAGAAAAACTGCAAAAACTCTCAGTTTTATCAGTAAATTACACACTTGGCATGGAAATTACACACTTGGCATGGTATGTTAGTCCCTGGCCTGCTGGATAAGCATACAACAGTATGGTTTGGATAAAGGGGTGGGGTGAAAGGGAAGAGAGAAAAGAAGAGATGAATTAAAGAGGGAGAGAGTGAGAATTTCCATTCTATTATTGAACAATTTATGGCAATCTCATATATGTGCATATTTGCCATGCAAGGGGTGTGAATTCTATTTTATGTTCATCAAGAACCAAAAAGATAATTCACACCAAGGGGTGTGAATTCTATTTTATGTTCATCAAGAACCAAAAAGATAATTGATTTATTATTGTTTGTCAGTAAGTACACATGTGGTGGAGAATTCTGAAATTTTTTTGACAGGATACTACATATGCAATATTTTTGGTCAAAATCATGTATTTAGAAATACTTATAATACATTTTTCATTACTGAAGTGAATGAGTAAACATAAATAGAAATCAAATTTATACGCACCTTTTCTGGCTTGAGGTGATTTACAGTTTATATGACATGCACATATAAACCTCCCACAATGCACCTTGGGGCATTTTCTCTTGTTCTGACACTTTTTACATGGGAGAAGAGACTGACCTCCACCTGGCTAGAAACACCTTTCAGGGAGTTGTAGAAAGTGATGAAGTCCCTCTTGAGCCTCCTTTTCTCCAGAACAAACACCCCCAGCTCCCTCAGCTGCTCATCAGTAGACTTGTGCCCCAGACCGTTCCCCAGCTCTGTTGCCCTTCCCTAGCAAGACAATTTTACAGTTTACTCTTACTGTGTAGGATCATATTTCCCAAGAGGGTGCTAGAGGGAGGATGCTGAGCAGGTGGCTGATCAGAGCCTTGAGCAAAAATGCTGGTTGTGGATACAGACCACAGGCAGGCCAATAATTTCACCAGAGTACCAGGGAGATCACCATTGCCTGTTCCCTTCTGAATGCAGGACTTTCCAAGAGTTAACCTTGAGAATTCTCCGCAAACCAAAGAATATAAACTGGTGGGAAAAGTAGGAAAATAGGCTACTCTGCTTTTTGCTTGATAGTACTTAGGGTTTGAGCAGGAGTGGAAAGGAGCTGCCAGATGCCCGCAGAGCATTGAAGGACCACTTTGCTGAATGTGTTTTGTGTTCCTGTGGCACACAGATGTTGTCTTCCATGCACATGGATCAGGATATTTTGTACTGTAAAATAAGTAGGATGCTGCAGCCATCTGAACAGAAGTGCCTTCTTGAATGCATGTCAGCTCCAGAACATGTGACTCACACCTATAGGAACTGAGAACAATTATCACAGTCCAGCTCAAGTCTATTAATAGACTGTCACAGTTTTCAGACCAAACAGGTTGTAGGCAATCTGCCTTTAGTTGTGCCAATTTTTTCTGGCAAGCCAAGTGTATGAATTGTTCAGGGGATGTCATAAACACACCAAATTCTTTCTTGAGACTGTCCTAAGACATGCAAGCACAGAAAATCCAGGTCCAGGAAAATTGCCAGGCATTCTTGGGTTTCCTAATACAACTGACGTCTATAAATTCAATGTATAACTGAGGGTAAGGGGCAAATACTGAGTAAGAAGACGTGTTTCTTTTTGTCACATGCCACAAGATAATCCATGAGAACAGATCATGTTGAAAAGCAATATGCATTGCTGAACCATGTCTGTAAGGAATAGTTTAACTGCAAAGTGGAAATCTGAACAGTGTACGGGATTGAATACATACATGTGAGAATTTTGATCAAAAACACAGGACTCCAGCCCTGCAGCATCTGTGCTTCAGAAAGATTTAAAAACTGAGCAGGTACAAATGAAATATAAGACCCAGGCAGAGCACCACACTGAAGCACGAGGCACGACTGCTTAGCCAGAAGGACTGTGACAGGTATGTGAGCTGGAATCACACAGGGCAGTGCTTGGCACCCAGCCAGCAACTCAACCCAGAGGTGACTTTTCATCATGGTGATTCTGGAGCAGCAGAGGACACACAGATAAATAGCCTGACAGAGTCGTGTGAAATATCAGTAACACTCAGTGTTAAAATAAGGGACAGGCACTGCTGTGGCTTCTGGAGAAAATGTTGCCCTGCATCCCATGAAAGTGCTACCACGACAGATTTAGTAATAAATACAAAAACACAGCATCAATTGCCAGAATAAACAAAACATTTGGGACATTGGACAGTACAACATGGTGTAATTCAAGTTATCCTACAGTGTCTTAAACACCTGCAGCTTTACCTTGCAAGAATCTTTAATGAGAAAATTACTCAAACAAGTAAATATGAAAGCAGCCACTGTCCAAAGAACTGGCAGATTTTGCTCTGCACTTCAGTTAGAGGAAGACTCAGATAAAACTAATTTTGAGACATGAAAGATGCTGGAAAAATAAGAACTTGAGGAGACATTTTCCCAAAACATCTGTACCTGCCAAGAAAACAAGATCTCAAAAGGCTAGAAAGTAAGCCCACTTAAATTTGTAATTTTGAGAATAAAACTGGAGGGATATTTAATTCTGGAAAAGATTGTCTGATTTTGAGAAGCAAAAAAACATCATCCCCAAAGACACAGACTAATGCTGTGTGAAAGTACCGTGTTGTTCCCCATCTCAACATGTCATTCTATAATTACTCAATTACATTTCTTTTTACCCTTTATTGGAGACCCACTCCTGTCTGTGATTTCTTAAGAAACTTAGACACTACTAGTATTCACAAAATGTCTGGCTAGTCTTGTAGGCTCTTCCATTTCCTTTGCACCTAAGTCCTCACCTCATTTCTTAGGAGACCTGATGTTTCAGAGGTTTACATTTTTCCTATCAACTTATTGAATCTGGGTGGAGTTCTTAACATATGGGCTTAGGATGTCCCTTCTCAAATACCCAGGAAACCTGATCTATGCTCAATCCATTCAGGAGAGTAGTAAAAACAAAACATTTTGTTTTTCTTTTGCCTGTCTAAGAACGGAACATTTTGGGGTGGAGGCCAGCCTGGCTCAGGAAGAAATGCTCAGCTTTTTAAATTTCTCTAAGGGGAGTGGGAGCTGAGAATAATGAGATAATTTCCCTTTCCCTTTGAATTCTTCCCAGGACAATGCACATTTATCTAGGGGAAGTCAGTTTATAAGTAGAACAGAAGAATACTAAAAACATCATTAATCCTTAAAATTCCTGGTATTACCTCCATGTGCTGCATGGGTTGGGATGAGGTATGTCATGTCACCATCTCACAGTATTGCAGAATACCATCAAGACAGAAAGCACTTTATGTATTTAGTTGAAGACACTTCAAAGTTAGGGAGATCTGACTACGGAGGAAGACAATGTATAGGACTAAATCAGACCCTAAAATGGTTACAAACCACAAAGATAATAAGAGACAACTTTCTTCTCTGAAGAAATAACTTTTCTTTCAGGAGTTACACTGAGCAAGAGAGAAGAGTTTTCCCAGAATTATCTCAATATTATAGATTACTAGGAAATCTCTCTCCTCTGCCTTACCACATTTGGCTGTCATGCTCTATCCTTTTAAATATTTAGATTTAACGTAGGATTACAATGAAATTTATCTTTAAAAAATGTAACAATACCATCCTCTCTAAAAACCTATCAAAATAAGGATCTTGTTTAGTTATTATGTCCTGGAGTATGAATGAAAGAGCAAGTATCACGCAGCAGATATCAGCCAGCTTCCATAAGTATGTAGTATAAGAATCTATGCAGAATAAAACAGATCTCTTCAGAGGAAGTGCATTAGAACAGCAGCAGAACAAGCTCTTTTACAGTCATTTCTATAGGTATTGTTGCACTGTGGCAACAGCTCTTACGGAAATTTTGTGGACACACTCCACACAGAGCAATTCAATTCAGCTGACGCCCTGGAAATCACTCCAAGCTCTGAAACTACAGACTTACATCCTTGTCAGCATTCAGAAATCAGATTTTATCCAGCTACTACATAGCTATGTCAGTACAGAGCTGCATGAATTCTGATGAGGGGACTGCAATCACATGGGTTTTTAGCTGGAAAAAGTCTGCCAAATAAAAAAGAAGGAATGCTAATCTGCTGGGAAAAGTGTCTTTAGTTTTTCCATAATTTGCATTGCATGTTTGTTTGACACTAAAAGCAAAGGTTAAAATATTTGTTATTTAAAGGGTTGTACAAGTCAAATCAGAATTGTGTTTGCTTTTACTCTTCATTAACTTCAGGCTATCAAGGCACAATGGGCCTTGATGAGTCTTAATATATGGCTCTGCTGGGAATTGGAATTGTTCAGAGTGGGATGTTGACAAAATCTTTCCCCATTGTTTTAAGCTGTTTTCTTTTTTTAACATACCATGTTGACTGTTCACCTTGTACTAGAAACTTAATCCTTTCATCAGAGATAGCAGGCGTCAGCCATTTTCCACTAAGATTCCCTTTTCCTTTTCTTCTTTTTTCTCCCCCTGCAAAAAATACCAGGTGCACCTCTCACAGGAGTCAGCAGGAGAGAGTCTCAGACAATCCAGCGGGAAACATGTGAGTTCAAAGACCTCAAACCATTTTATAATGCACTAGATCCTGACTGTTTTTTTCCATTTTCTTGTGTGAATCAGCAATAAGCCAGAAGAAAAATTAAACTTACCACAACAGACAGATCATTTGTTAATCTTTGTAGAAAGGTCAGACCCTGAAATATTTGCTGTTCATGTGTGGGAAGTCAGGGGAAATTGCCATGCTTAGTGCAGTTGTGTCAAACACATCCCAGGCATCCTGTAAGCACAGACTGGAATAAGAGTATTGGTTCGAGAGACACTGAAGGATTTGGGCTTTTACAGCTTTGCACTGGATGTTGCCTTTTTTCCACTGGTCAGACAGATATATACATCAAGTTTGAGAGTTTTGGAATGTCCAGTTCTTAATCTGAACACAGTAGCTCAGCCACACATCTACTGTCAAAAATTGGCAGAGGTTCACTGATAACACAAAGGTTCAGCTGAAGCACTGGCAAACTTGTCAGATATAAATGGGTCTTGCCTGGCCCAATACTCATCCAGTGAGCCCCGCCCAGTGCTCAATAATCTTTTCTCACACAGTGTCACATATTCCATTGAATCAGCACAAACTGCAAATACAGAGCCAAGGATGATGAGTGTACTGAAGCCAGTACAGCTCACCTATGTCATAGCAGATCTGAGATTTTCACAAAAAGGGAAAAGAATTCATGCTTATATCAACACTTGAGGAAAAAATGACAGGATTGAAAATGCAGGAACTCATCGTTTTAAAATATTTTCTTTTGACATCTGTAAGGTTGTTTCTATCCTTCCTTTTCTTTTCCCCTCTGTAAGCAGTAAAAATGAATGACTACATAATTCCTTTTACCTTTCTTACCGAACTAAATGTCTTTGCAAATATTACAGTATCATCACTGTACTATTACAGAGCTAAGGGCCAAGTTTTCCTTTTTTCTTCTGCTATTTGGTAATGTTTTCTTGAGAGAAGATGACAAATTAGGAGGTGGGGGGATGATATGACACAAAAATCATAGATTTCACTTAGATTTTCACATTTATATCCTGTGTAGAGTAGGGAAGCAGAAAGCTTAGCAAGAGGCAGAGCAGATAAAAAGAAAACAATCAAGATTTATGTTCTTATTAATATTTTGAGGGGAAAAAAAGAAGCAAAATTAAGGCCTTAGTATCTCATAGACAAACTTTATAAATTAAAGCCAAGGTAAAACTAGTTGAAATTTCTTTTACAAAACAATAGAACAATTTTTGTTTGAAGGGACCTCCCGAGGTCTCTAGTCCAGCCCTCAGCTCAAAGCAGAAATAAGTTCAAAGTTAAAGTTTCTCAGGGCTTTTCATTGCTAAACTATGAAGCTTCTTCTGGGTCCACCTTACATTCTTGTGCAAAGGTCCCAGGAGGATTAACATCCATCTGGCACTTCACCTACAGCAGTCAGGCAGTGCAAGTGCCCCTGCACTGTGCAGGGCAGGTGACAGTCCAGACTGTGCAGGTCACACAGCTCAGCACAACCCTGTGTGCAGACACTGCCTGAGCTCCACAAACATTTCGACCCTGTGACTGTGGCCCAGTGCCAGAGATAAGGCTCTTAACAGGTCTCAAAAGCTAAAATATCTGTCATTGAGCAGGTATCTCTGCACATCAGTAATTACTGAAGTCTGGATGGGTTTGTAAATATTTCAGTGGGTCTTTTTTCCACTGAAATGTTGCCAGTGTTTAATTGGGAGGTGCATTTCAAGAAATTCAGTCGCCAGATGAAAGAGCTGAACAGTTTCCTTTGATTGTAAAAGGCATTGTACTGAAGATTTTTCAAGCTTCCTTTATTTAGAAGCATACTAAAGGATTTGTATTGAGCGTTCCTAAATTTAGAAAAATCTATTCTTTCTCAAGGTTCCTCCTTTTTAATCCATGTCATTCTGCTAAAATTTATCAGGGAAAAGGGAAAACATTCATTTTAGTGAAAATGTGGAAAAGATTACCAGAGTCCAGTCTGAACAGATTGAAAATGCAAAGACTTAGACAGAAAGTAGGAGATAACACTTAAAAGGTGTGAATTTCCTAAGCTATTCCTCTTTCTTTGACTGGGACACGTTCAGCACTTTCAGATGAAACCTGTTACTTGAGAACTCTACTACCAGGGCAATCTACATTATTGGCCAAAAAGATCCCAGGCCAGTACAACTTTAATATAAAAAAAAAATTTTCAACTGGAATCCAAAATGCCCCATCCATGAATTCTGAAGAGATCACTTGAAACAGCCTTTCAGGCAGTCTGAGAGCTTGTACAGCTGCAGAATGCTTTAGTGAACATTCTGTATTATCAGCACCACCTAGAGCGAATCACCAGAAACAACGCCAGCCACAAAACTAGTATTCTTTACAAAGCATTGTAATGATGGCATTTCAAAGGAGCATTTTCCAGACTTACCTTCAAACACTCCCATACCAAATAAAGGTGATTGAAACAATAGAAGAGAAGCAAGGTGAGACCATATTTTTATTATTGCACCTAGAAGAGGTCAAGAAAAGAGATCAAAAAGCATTTTGGAATCAACTGAACCCTGTAAGGCATTGTCTATTAGTTCTGGCTTAATCATAATCAGAATTTTTTTCAATCAAAACATTTTTAGTGAGGATGAGGAGGAAGACAAGAGGAGGAGGATGTCTAAAGCAAAACAGAAACCTGTTTTCTCTCTAGAGAAATAGAAACATATTGCTGAGGGTTTTTTTTCAGTAAACTGTTTAGAGTTTGAAGGTAGAACTAAATAAATCAAATGGATAATATGTTATAGACACTGCATGTTTATGAAATAATTGGTTTTATCTTAGTTTATGCATATTCTCTTTACAGTCTGCTTGATTTAGACACTTACTTATTAAAGCCAGTTCCTGTACATAGTCACAATAACAGACAATGATAGGAAAATTTTATTATGGGATGCACATTGATTTTCCATTGTTTTCCATCTAGGAAAAATTATGTAAGTGAGGATACATTTACACCCATCCAGTAAACTGAATAGTTTACCCTTACCCTATTCTAGTTTGATACCGTAAAAATTAAATGCAAAATGAATAGAGTTACACTAAATATGTGGAACAACTCAGTAGTGAAGTGGGCCTTTAATTTGGAGATAATGTTCATCTCCATGAATTGTGACCATATCAGTTAATATTTAGTTCTGTTAGTTTTCAGAAATGCTTACTTTTCAACCCCCCCGTGAAATCCATAGGAACACTGTCTTGCCTACAGTTCTGATAAACAGACACCTGGCACTGATACCACATTTCCAAAGCTGCTATTTTCATTTTTTAAACAAATCAGTTTTACTATGGCTGTGTAAAGATCTTATGATGGCCTATTTTAAACAATAAACAAAGTAGGAATATAAGCTTAACAAAACAGAGAACTTTCTTGCATTGTAAATACATATGCAAAAATTCAGCCATTAACAAGCACTGATTGTTTATTTCTGGCATCTCAGTGCAAGGAGACTGAAAATTGGGTAGCTTCATGTGCTGCTGACTGAGAAGAATACATTGACTCACAACAGCTTTGTGTCTTTACTGCAGCTTGTGGTCTGAAAATTAAGCCTGAGAAGACACTCGGTGCTGAATGGGATGAGCACAGCAAAAGACCTGTCTCTTTTCAGAAGACAACTCTCTCCATCTCTAATGGCTCAGAATTCATGATATTTATTCTGCTCGCTCTCATCTTCCCCACCCAGTACCAGTTGCCTTCCTGTCTGAGGTCCACACACTTCTGCTGTGGGGAAGTTTCTTTTCACTAGGATGGGATGAGTTTGCCTCTGGCCTTCTTCCTCATTTATCTTCTGACCTAAAAATACTTCTAACATAAATCAAAATAACCTTCATGCTTATTTTACCATTAAACATTATTTTCATGCTGAACCTTATATATTTATATACTGTGAAGTTAGAGCATTTTTAACTAATATTAGTGAATAATTGTAGTATCATAATATAATTTCATGTTTCTGCTTTTTATATAACCAAAATACTTTATAAAGTGAATAAGTTTAAGTCTAGAATAAATCTTACACACTGGTGAGATTTATTTTATTTAAATCCTTAATCTGAAGAGAAGGGACAAAAAAGTGGGTTTTGTATCTTTTAGTTCTGACAGTAATTCTACACTTTTTCACTGCCACACTATTACAGCAGATATATTTTCTCAATATACTGCTGATAGTACATACCAAGTAATATTTCCATCATATTACATAAAACATTTCTATAATCCTACTGCACTGTGAATAAACTAAAATTAAATTATTACATCAGTGGGGAGAATCTGACCTGTGTCCTTTCTTACATAAGAAAAGGTGTGGTGCTTTCAGCCAAAACTGATAACTGCTAATAAATTAATTTTAAAAAAATGGAAAAGACTCTGACATTAGTCAAGGAATGTCTGTGCAAAATTATTCCAAAGATGTTACAAATTGTAGTAAGAGGTCCTTTACCATTCCAAGGAAATAAATGTACTTGCCATAATACAAAAATGCAGCAAATATTCTGCGTGCCAGTTAATAGATCAAAAATAATCAATCAAAATAATAAATTAAAAATGTCTTGACTATGTAAATTCAAATTCTGTCCTTCAAAAATAAAGGATACATATATTTAGAGCTATGGGCACCAAGAAAGATGAAAACCAAAACTGTACATTTTTTCTTCTTTTTTTGCTTCAGGGCATCACACTGCCTCACAAGCTGAAAATTTTACTCTGTATTATTCCCAATTCTGTTGCCTCAAGACATTTTGCGCATTTTTTTGGAGTGTGTGAAACAAAACCTCCCTGAACAAAAAGAGAGATCTATCCATACCTTGGTTTGATCTTGAATGGATAACTTTAATTCTATGACATCATAACAGTACCTTTTTGTGTGCCTATGTAAATCCTTGTCTATAGCATCTCCAGGTCATGTGACAGGTGAAAAAGGACCATTTGATTTGAAGGCTGACTGGAGAAGTCAAATGGGATTTTAAAATTTTCTTTAAGCACAGATGGTTGTCCTTCTGAATTAAAGCAACTGGTCTGATAAGAAGTAAATCAGCTGCATAAAGAGAATTTTTAACATCTCAAGATGGGCAGTGGAGCCAGTTCAGAGAGCAAAGAGTCAGCCAGGAGATCCAGAGAACTGGAGAAGAAACTCCAGGAAGATGCAGAGAGGGAAGCCAGGACAGTCAAACTGCTACTCTTGGGTAAATAGAATTAAAATTTCTCATAATGCTTTTCCATTGAGGGGTTGTTTAGCTCTGGAATTACATTTCAGTGCAGTGAATTTCTCACCTTTCACTATTTTATTTGAAGAAAATGTAATATGTGTTTAAAATGTTTTCTGGTTGTGGCCACTTATGAAGTCACAAGGAATAGGCTGGAAATGGCCATGTCACTGGATGTATTAAATTTCAAATGTTATAAATCCTTGACTTTGAAAATGTTTGAGAAATGAGAACCTGCTGTTAGAATAAATGTTATGATACAAACTTACACAGAACAGAGCAGACTTTCTTCATGGATCTATATGCATTCATTTGCTGGAAGATTAAGTAGGGTAAGTGGTTGCATAAAAAATCCACAGGTGTCACAAGGTATTGATATTGTTTATCTTGCAAAGTGTTTCACTCCATTTTTTAAAGAAGCAGAAGGTGATTTAGAATGGCCTTTTTTCATGTATAATGGAGAGTGGACTGAGAAGTACTGAGCTTAATACAGATAAATATTCTCATAAACTACTACTTCTAATCCACACTATGATCAATTTATTAGCAGCCAGGAGCTGTAGTGGCAAAAGAAAAGATATTATTTTTCTTGATACAGCTTTATTCTTGTCTATTTTTTCCCATGGCTCTGTGCAGCTTACAAGAAATATCCAAGAGCACATTGACATCACCACTGTCTTAATATTTTTCTTTTAACAACCTCTTACAAAAGTTAAAACTGGTTTCTCCCAATGAATAGAAGAACAGTCTTTGATCATTCAAATGTTTCTCTTTTTGCTTTCCTTGTAACTGCAGTTCTTGCAATTGCTTTTAAACTGACATTTATTCAGACATAACTAGATCTCTTAGATAAAGTAAATCAACTCTGTTGTTTTGTATCTTATGAAAAAGGTCTATTTATACCTGTTAAAAATCAAACAATTACTATTCAAAAATAGAGAAGAACATGCAGGTTTCTCAAATAATAATATGAAAACAGAAGTTTGATACTCTTTATTTGCCATCAGTATTTGGATTGTGGCTCACAAAACTTTTCAGTCTGGTTAAGAATTCAAAGATTTTCTGTGCGACATTAGTATAAAATATTGCCCCTAATGAGGAAAGCTTAAATTGGTCAAAAAGCCCCAGAACAATATTTTAATTTAAAATGTCATAAATTTAAAATAATTTCTATTTTTTGTTATGAAAAGGTATTGTGACATTGAGTTAGAACCAGGATCCATCTAATTCAGCATCCTGAACCTTATCCATGAGGAAGAAGTAAGAAATCCTTTAAGAGGAATGCATAGGATAAAGAAGAATTTTCCAGATAAAGAGAAATTTATAAGTTAAGCAGTTTTATCTTCAAGCTTTTATGCCCTTACAGTATTACTGAAGACTGTTTTACACCAGGATATCAAGTAAATTACCCCCCATACACACTGAACATATGTATGTATTTAGAATTAAGGACTTTAGTTTTAAATGTTTCCTAATGTATACAATCAGTCTTCTTCTGACACTATTAATATCAGCCTTGAGACACTTTTAGTAAAATACTTTGAAATTCAATGCAAGCTACATGAAAAAGACTTCTATTATGTTCATTTCAAACCTGAATATATTTCAGTTTCATTAGCTTTCCAAGCACTCTTCATGCGGCAAGATGATCATTTGGATCTGAAATACTTCTTTATAGATTTTAAAATATATTCCTTTACTTACATCACACATGATAAAAATTCAAATTTTTGAGTGGGTAATGTTTTGGAAGGCTTTTTTTCTCCTGAACAGCAGATTGGAAAGTCTGGGTAAAAAGCATATTGAAGAGATAAAAAAAATATAATATACTAAATAACTTGAATTTTCTTGTTCTTAAAAGAAATGAGAGGTGAATAAACTGTGAATCTGGAGCCTATTGCACGACCAGAGTGACAGTTTCTCTTGAGCACCTGTAACCAGAGATTCAGAAGCAATGTGCATAAGGGGCTCCATACCACCCCTTCCACAGGGGCTGAGTGAAATGGATAGATAAGAAAGGATTAAATCTACTTTATTCAGATTTGTTAACTTTCCATACCTCCAAGACGATATCAGAAATGATATAAATTTTAGACTTCATAAATCGAGGGCAGCTCTATTCAAGCCAGCCTAGTCCTAGCTTTCTGTTCAGTCAGACTTCATATTGCCTTTATACTGCATACTGGATGTCATAATTTCTTTTTGCAGTAGGCAGATTGGTAGAAAATAGAAAAAAAATGAGATGTATATCATAACTTTTTCAGTGTAATCACTTTTTTCCTTACACTTAAAATGTAAAAAACAATGTATTCTGACTATTTTCTGAGAGAATTATTTAAAATCTAGCGTGATCTCTCTACAGCCTCCAGTAGATCCCTTTCCAAAAAATAGTAATTACATTAAGAAAAAAAAAGGCACCATGTTTGTTTATATGAAGCTCAATGACCCGGGCAAACACACTATCTGGGTTGAGATGATTTACAGTTTATATGATATGCACCTATAAACTGGGGGAGGAGAGAAATCATGTCACTTTCTGATGTTCGTCACCAGTTGTCCAGGAGCCAAGAGGGTTAACTCCTCTATGTTATGTCCAACATGTCCACAAATCTGGTCTCTATATATTTGTACTTCAGAAAGATCAGGTTGTTTTATGAGTCTGGAACAAACTCCAAGAACTCCACAGTGAAAGCTTTGTTTCCTTTGTATCAGGACCATATCTGGCCTGCCACATCACATGTAGTTTATATGCTTTGCAGGATGCCAGCTTTCAATTTATAGGTGTGCAAAATACAGTGCACATTCCAAATATGGCCAAAACAGCTGACGCTCACAGTGATGTTTCACAGAAATAAGAACTTATATTCAGTTTAAATAATCATTAAAATTTTAACTTACCTATTTTCAAAGTATTACTCCATGTCTTGTCCACAGTTTTCAGTGTTGGGACAAAAGCCACCCTTAATAGAACTGGTTATCCTCATCTCACTTTACTCCCTGTGGGGGCACAACTCACACAATTTAATTTAAACATCTGCTTCAGGGGAACAGAAGTTGAAGATGTTTGGTTTAGGCTTAGTAGCAAATATTTTTTTCCACTGACTATAAGAGGTCTCTGGTAAGTAGTCTGAATGTAGAAATTTATAATATAGATATTTAAAACCAGTTAAATTAATCAGTAACTGTAGTAGTGAAGTTTAATTTCCTGTTATTAAAATCTAGCCTGGAAACATAGGCTTTGAGCACAAAGACAGACCAATAATCCCATTGATGGGAATATACCGATATTCTTTTACGGAGGGTGGGACATTTAAGGATTTTATTGTCTCAAGAGGGTTTGATCTTAGGTTTTTTCTTCAAGTTTCTTTCTCTCATAGAGTCTAGTAAGAGGATCAGGAAGATATGATTTCCTTTCTAGTTCACAATATCCAGAGTTCTGAATGGCACAGACAAGGCTCAGAAAGGGGTGTGGAACATTTTCTTATTTTAATTTTATTATTTTCTTTTCCTGCTTTTTGCTGATTTTTGTCATTGTCAGTGGGTTTTCTAACAGGTTTCAAACAAAGTATTCAGTAGGGATTTTTATTTCCTTACATTTAGTTCTGGAAAGTTTCCCAAACGAAACCTTTCCTTCCACATAGATAATAACTGTGAAGAGATAATAAGTCTTTATCTGAGTCACAAAAGCACCTTATTATATAAGAATATATATTCTTCAATGTCTCAGCTGGTGCTATCTTGAAAGCTTGTACTGTCCGCAACTGTTCAACCAAATTCTGCTTAGAAAAACAATAATGTCAAGTTACAGCTGAGGGCCTGGGTTCTGTTTCCCCTTGCATTTGAGAGATTCTCACAGGGCTTCAAGGCACTTCCATTTTTTTTTTCTATTTCTGCTCTCTATATGCCTTAGTGTCCTGTGGGAAAGAGGTCGAGCAGTCCCAGAGCAGCAGGGAGATTTGTGTCCAGCTGCTGGGGGCCAGCTCCTTTGCAGCCTTACAAGTTCAGGCCCAGGGTGCCCAGAATCATGGTAGGCTTGGGAGATGGTGGGATGCAGTTCTGGAATACCCAAATCAAGAAGAGATGCAGGTTACAGCCAGCCAGAGCTCAGCACCTCACTGAAGGTGAATGTGACATGCCCTGTGGCATGGTGGATGTGATCTCTGGGAAGAAGTGTCAATCTTACTGGTGGGGGGGGACATCTTTCAGCTGCCAGGAACAGTGTCAGAGTTTCAGGCATTGACTGAAACTTTTGTGCCAGTATTTTCTGTGCAGTTATCCATGTCAAGGAAATAGAGACAGAAATGAGAAGTAAATTTCAGCTAGACCATAAATATGTGAAATATAAAATATGGCTATGACATATTATCACTGGTACCTATCAGGTTGAGCTATAAATCTTCACAGCTGACAGAGTTCTTTCTGTGCTTCAGGACAAGATTGTTTGTCCTAAGTTCTTTGATTAAAAAATCTGGGCTTGAAGAAGATGCCTTCAGCTCCCTGCGTAGTCACACAAGGTCTTTTGTGATACACTTTTTGCCACTATTTCTGCAAGTAGAAATCTACTGCTGAAGGTGGAAATGCAGCCCTGTCCCTGATTTCCTGCAGCAGGGACTGGCCAAAGGAGGAGGCTGCATGGTAAGGGAAGTAACAAAGAAAGCAGGCACAAAGCAAATAGTTCCTAATCTACTTCCTGGGGTGAAAGTGCTGCTACAACTAAGATGATACTCCATGGTGAAGCCAAAGTCTGAAAGTCACCTGTTGTTTACATAAAAGCATTATTGGATCATAAATTAAAGATGAGCAGAGGTAGAAAAATGCATCTAAAATATATCAATTGTGTCTCACTCTATTTTAACACTGTCTTTCAGATCTGGAAGAGAAGTTAATTTCTATATTATGTTTCCTGGCATCTTTCCATAAGGTGAATGCAGGAGTTCTCAGTACAGCCTCCTCTCTTTCCCACAAAAAGTATAGCAAACACTACCTTGCTGGCAGGGATTTACCAAATTCTTCAGATGGTCACTGAAAGTATAATAAATGAACTACAACAAATTTGCATTTTTTCCAAACTGTGGCAGATGGCAGCATCAGCCCATTTTGCATGGGCTTGTTTTTCTCTCTCACTTTCTACCATTCACATCATGGGTTTCAGGAAACGCTTTGAGTATGGTTTGCTGTCTTTTGTGATTTGAGTAAATTAATCCCTGTCATTTGAATATTGTTACCTTTACAAAATGTGTTTGGAAATTCTGTAATCAGTTTTTTCCATTCACTGAGAAGTCCTAGGTTAAAAAACCTAGGCCTCAGATTTTGTTTTTGTCAGAATTATTTGACACCATACTGTGAGGGAAAAGGTAATCTACAAAGAGAAAAGCAGTGATGAATCTTTTTGTACTCAGCAGAGTTTTTGATGCTGTCTCTTGCAAGATCCTTCTGGCTAAAATGTCCAGCTCACACCTGGATAACAGGGCTACATGATGGGTGAGCAATGGGCTCACAGGTCAGGCACAAAGGTTATAGAGAATGGGGGAACATCAGGCTGGTGACCTGCCACTTGTGGGGTTCCACAGGGCTCCATCCTCAGCCCAGTTCTCTTCAGCATCTTCTTAATTGACTTGGATGCAGGACTTGAAGGAATACTAAGGAAGTTTGCCAACAAAACTAAATTGGGAGGAGCTGTCAATTCCCTCCAGGGCAGAGAGGCCCCAGCAAATTAGAGAGATGGACAATCACCCACCATATGAAATTCAACAAGGCAAAGTGCTGGATTCTGCATCTGGGACAGGGCAACCCTGGATGTATCGACAGATTGGAAATGAGAGGCTGGAGAGCACCTGTGGAAAAGGACCTGGGGATCCTGGTCAATGGCAAGTTGAACACAAGTCAGCAGTGCCCTGGCAGCCAGGAGGGCCAACTCTGTCCTGGGGAGCATCAGGCACAGCATCGCCAGCTGGACAAGGGAGCACAAATTCTTGTAATGAATAGTTCATTCAGTTTCCTAAAAATATGACAAATATTTGTCACCTTGAGTACTGTGTGCAGTTTTGGGCAGCACAATAAAAAAAGGTCATCAAGTTATTAGAGAGCATCCAGAGGAGGGCCAGGCCGAGGGTGAAGGGTCAGGAGAGGAATGGTTATGAGGAGCAGTTGAGATCTGTTCAGCTGGAGGAGACTGAGGGGAGACCTCATTGCAGTCTTCAATGCCCTCCTGAGGGGAAACAGAGGGTCAGGTACTGATCTCTTCACTCTTGTGACCAGTGGCAGGACTCAAAGAAAGAGCATGAAGTTGTGTCAGGGGAGGTTTAGGTTGGATATCAGGAAAAGGTTCTTCCCCCAGAGGGTGGTTGGGCACTGGAACAGCTCCCCAGGGAAATGGCCGCAGCACCAGCCTGACAGAGTTCAGGAAGTGTTTGCACAATGCTCTCACGCACATGGCATGATTCTTGGGGAATAACCATCCCCAGGACCAACATATTCTCAGATTCTATTAATCCTGTCCCATGCATTCACAAAATTAAATCCTCTCTTTAGATGCTTTCAAAATCCATCTCTTTTTTGGCAGCTTTTGCCAACCCCCATGATTCTCGCTGACCGAAGATGATAGTCAACTGTGTTGAATTGCAATGGAGACACTTTGCATTGTGATTACTCACTTTCCATGAGATAAGAGGGCAAATTAGTTGTACGTAATCTGGCCAAACCTATGCCCTAGTTCTTCAGCTGGCTGTGTAAGCAAATGTCTGCCCCTCCTCAGCAGCTGTGGGGTTATCCTGCAGAATCATCCCCAGCTGCTGCATTACTCTGCAGGTTTCCCACTTCCAGCCACACTACTTCATGGCAGAAGACCACATGGCAGAGGAATGACAAAAAAAACAGTGTCAAGACTTTTGATCATGTCCTGCCTTTGCATCATGAGCTAGACCACATGCAAGTCTTTACACTCTGGTTTTCTAGTCGCTCATGGAAGCTGGCTAAAGGGAATGGAGGTGGTTCATTTGGCTTACAAAAGGTCATAATACACATTAAATGAGCAGCTACAAATCAGGTAATAAATGGGACACTGTCAGAGGCTGTACTTTGTACATGTTTTCCTGCCTATCTGCCAGAGATTAAATCAAAATATTATCCATATTTTATTTACTTGCTAATTGAAAATTCTGTAATTTTCTCTTAATTGACTGAATATTCAGTTATTTTCAAGTGTCCCTTTCCTTTTCAGTATTAATACTTTTACCAAAATTTTGTTCTTTTTAAATCCAAATGGACATTAGGGAGGGTTTATACTTAGTACAGTGAGAAACTAAGACATCTGTACTTCTCTTCCTAGATAGAAAATTCTGTGTTCCAGAGAGTTATTTTTAATACTTGTTTCTTATTCATCTATCAATCATATCTTCTCAACATTCCCCTTCTGCAGGTGCTGGAGAGTCAGGAAAGAGCACTATTGTAAAGCAAATGAAGTAAGTATCTGAATATGCATAGCAGTTGTTGAATTTGGTATTTGTAGTGTATGCTGTCTAGCTAATGTCCTATTACAATGTTTATGCTTATTTGAATAACATGCAAAGAAACATCATTCAAATCAAGTTCCCATTCAGCCACACAATAAAGAAAAACACAGAGTGAGTGAGACACACAGGTGGATTGGTAGTCAAATCTGACTGACCAAATCATGCACTGGGCCCACACATGGAGACCGGGCAATCTGCTTCCCTGGCTTTGGTGGGAGTTCCTGTAGTGGGAATTGGACTGTGTGAGACAACCAGTGATGGCAGATCCACCTGGCAGACCCTGTCTCCAGCAGACACCTATGAATGATGTTTGCTGAAGATCATCAGACCAGCCATGCCAGCACACTTGTGCTGGATACCCTGGCATGGATCTAATGATCTATGGCTTGGGAACCATCCTGAAGCAGAGAGAGCACCACTTCATCTCTGTATTAGCCCTCAGTTAATTCATGTCTACCCCTGAATCTTTTGTTGAACCAATGTAAATTAACAACATCCACAGCATTCTACAGCAAGTAGCTCCACAGTTTAATTACGCTTGATGTCAATCATGTCTCTTTGTTCAATTTTATTTTGGTGTCTATTAATTTTGTTTGCTTTCACTGTATTTCAAGAGAAAATATCAAAATATTCCTACTGTATGAGAGAACAGAAAATTTTCTTCCTGGGTATTTTTTGGGGGTGGGGTTAATTTGGTGGCATTTTTTTGTTGTTTCATTGGGGATTTTTTCCCCCAAATTGGCTTCTATAGATCATTCTTAGTCTCCAGAGCTCCTGCCAAGATTAAAAAGGTCTCCTACAGGCCAGGTGAGAACATATTTAGCCACCAGCCTGCACAGTGAGCTGCTCCTACCCACGATTCCATGGGTAGGAACCGATGTAAGAACTGATTTAGCAAGAAAATTATCAACACAAAAAGTTTTTATACAATAATCACTCTGGGAAAAAAGACCCAGGCTGTGCAAGCTCAAATGCAGAAACCCCTGTTTGAATTTGGACTGACTATCTGGTTACAGAGATATTGTGTGTGCATCATAAATCTACAGCAAGAATACTTGTAGTTTGTTCAAAGGGCACAAGGTGCCTCACAGATTGAAGTCAGGAGCTTCACTTACCCTGACTTCAGAGGAAGGTCAAATCTCTCTACCTGTGTGTGTGTGCTGATTTACAATTTACCTTGACAATATTTTCGTGTATAGTAAAACAGGTCACTACTAAATTCATTTGTGTTCTTCTTTTAAGGGTAGCCAAAATGCTAATTATGTATCTGGTTTAAATTAAGAATCCACCTAAATTCAAGGGACCAATCTTACACCCATAGCAAAAGTCCTCCTTTGCTGCACAGCCTGATAAAATATTGCTGTTGTGTCTAGCCTTGTTTTCATAGAGAGGTCCAGGTCTGATTCCTAAACCTGTCCAAATAGAGAAAAAAATTACACAGGGATTGCAACTGTTTAGATTTGACCCTACTTTTTAAGCACCAATCTCTTCCTGTGTAAAAATAAAACAACCTGTTTATGAAATCAGTAATACTATTCTGAACTTAAGTTCCCCTTATTTGTTATCTTCACCAATGCATTTTAAAGAGTTGAGTAAAAAAAGTCATAAGAACAAATTTCTACTATTTAAGCAGCTCATTTGTAACAAAGCAGATTCAGAACCATCCATCAAATACTTTGCTAACCTTTTTTTTCCAGTTAAATAGTAGATAAATTTATTTCTGGTTTGAGTTCCATTCAGGAGACCTCCCTATTCAGCAAACCACTGAGGTGTATTGTGCTCAAAGGTGCCCCAAGCAGGAGCATATTAAAGATGTTCCTCTGAACTGAGCACTTTAAAAAGGCTGATAAGATTTAACTGCATGGAGGAGGGGGGAACGCTGCAAAGTTGAGAGTTATATTTAAAAACCTGTGGATTTATGAGCTGTCAAATTGATCACAAAACCAAATTATTTTACAGGAAAATGGTTCCAAAAAATTGTATTTGTTCATATAAAATGTCATCTTTCTGTCACAACCAAGAACTTCTTTTTAACAGATTTTTTTCTGTTAAAACCCCCAATATTAGTTGTTAATTTTTTTTTCAGTGAAGCATAACATTTTCTAAAGAACACTGATGATGGCTTACAAAACAAATAATTTTACTGAAAACACAGTTTCCACTAAAATCATAGTAATCTTACTCTTAATAACATAACTTTCTAATTAATAAATCTCTTTTTTTCCAGTCTTAATCAAAGTTATATCCATCCACTAAGCTTTACAAAATATCTTCTGATACTCAAAATACAGACATGCTGCAAGGCCCTAAAAAGATGAGGATGGTTATGACAGTTACTAAAAAGGAAAAATAAAAACAATTCCTGGAACTCTGTGCTTCTAACTGCATGCTTTCCAAAGTGTGATCTATCTTTTTTAAAACCAAGCTGAGTATCTTTGTGCTGTGCTCTTAGTTCGTAGTATGAAGCTTGTACAAATATTTCAGTGAATGAAAAGTAGGAAGCAAAATATTTGGTAATTCATCATGCCTGTTGAGACTGAATCAAAGCCACCTATCTGATGAGAAGCCCTTCTTTTGTGAATAAAACCCCAGAAGACTGCATCCATAAAATGGAGAGGTCTCTGCTCCATGAGCTCCTCTTTTTTCTTTCTCCCAAGTTCAATAGAATTCCTTTGAATCTTGCAGAATTCATTTGAATTCATGATGAAAACAGCATTCAAAAAAACAAAGCTTCAAAAGAGAGTTCATAGATTTGCTTGGTCTAGAACTGATTGGGAAAACATTTTAGAGAGCCTTTTTTTCTACAGATACAATTCCTACAGGCACAGGAAGGCAACTTTTGAGTTTCCTGGCATCCACAAGTCAGAGAGATGTTAAGACACATGAGTTGTCATCTAGGTTTTGTGCATGTGTGTGTATGTGAGTGAATTATTTTCTGACAGGGCTGAGTTGGCTGCTTGGGTAGCTCTGACCAGAGTGTATCTCAGGCAAGATGGGGTAAAACACCAAACCCCAAAGCCCAGAAATTCTGTATTTAATAACCTGGCCTTCATCTCTGACCAGCTGAGGTGAGGAAGAACAGAGCCTTGGTTCCAGCAGCAGCCAAAGCAGTTTGGTGTTTGTTCATTGAGAGCACACCAGGCCAAAGTGGGTGAAGATTTCATCCTTTTTCACAACTCATGGAAAAAGATATAATCTGAATACTGGTTTGGAGAACTTTAACCACATGCCATCCTCCAGTCAAAGAGGATTATGAAATTCTAATCCTTCTGTCAGAATTAGATTACTGAAATTGATTACTAAGGCTCTTTACCCTCTGGAGTAAAATGTAGGTCTCCAAAGCCTGGAGATAATAAGAGTAAGACCTTGCTATAACTAGAAACTGTAGTTGATGTACAAAAAAAAAAATTAAAGATTTTTTTCTTGTTTTGTTGATAAGTGCCTCCCAGTGTTGAAACATTTTTGCAGTAATTTTTCTATCTAGGTAAGATTCTGGATAAAAATGAGAATGACTGAACAAGCAATGTGACAGCCCATTACTAAAACAGTAGTTTCCAATAATAAAAGATTTGGGATCTAAGTATGGAAATGCATCTTGCCCTATATCTATAGGGATGGGCCTGGATCCTGTTCCAGACTCCTACCTTATCTTAAGTTAACCCAAAAGGGGGGAAAAACAGCATCTGTTCACTCAGACTGGGTACAGAGACTCAACCTCACATAGACAGAAACTTCTACTGCCCTGTTCTAGCAGAATAGGCAGATCAACCATTGATAAATGCTTTTACAGGGGCCAAACATATTCAGTTCTTTCTCACACTGACCACGAAAGCACCTGTTCCAACATTGCATTGCTTTCTTTTTTTTTTTCTTCTTTTTTGCAGATGTATTCCATAAACCTTATTTTTTTCTCTTTTTTTCACCAGGATCATCCATAAAGATGGTTTCACCTACCAGGAACGCCTGGAGTTCAGACCTATCGTTTACAGTAATGCAGTGCAGTCTATCCTTGCTATTGTGAAAGCAATGACTAAGTTAGGAATCAGTTATGAAAACCCTGCTAGAATTGTGAGTATGACACCCTTTCTCTCGAAATAGGCATTGGAACACATTTTTTTGTAATATAATTGTGGAGACTAGTACAACAAAGAGGATCCAGTAGTTTCTATATGACAGTGGAAACTGAGCACCATTTGAGTCACATGTGACAAGATGTCCTTACTTATTTTAATTTTCTCATTAACTGATGCCTGAGGTCTAACCTTTGCATAAATTCCCATTTTGATTTTTACAAAAGAAATATTCAACTTGCCAAAGACATTAAAAAAAAAAGAAAAAGTAAAAACCAGAACATTTTCTTAGCTGATAGTTACTTATTTATTGCTATTGGGAAATGTAAAAAATATTTTCCTTTTATGACCAGCCCTTGGGGTTCAGCTATGTAAGGAAAGGTCATGTAGACATGTTGGGAGCATTCCAGTCTGGCATTGCTCCTGGAGCAGAGACCTCCCTGTTGTGTGGATGCAGTGCTGGCACACTGGCACCTCTGGGAACTGGAGTCCAGCATTCCTGACACAGTCAACAATCCTCTGCACAGGCACAGGGAGGCAAAGCCACAGGAAGAAGACCTGTTTTCTTCTGTCAATCACGCTGAATTTTCAAGGACAGAAATAAAGGAATAACTTTTCTTCTCCATGCAATTATTTAGTCTGTTAGCCTGTAACTCAGATCTTGCTGAGAATTTCTCAAATGCCTGTCAGAATATCAGTTGATTCCAGTTTTGGCAAATTCTACCTAATCCCTAGAGGTTTATCTTGGAGAGAATAACATCTGCTTATCTGAAAGAGCTTTACTTGTTCCAGAAGTCTACATTTCATTATAGTGACATGTGGTACTTTGACCTAAAAAATGATAAACAAAATCTTCAGAGGTTACTAAAGCTCATACAGGCATTTGACAAAATAGAAATTAAATATTTTCCATGAATGCAAGTCATTCAAACAAATGTAACAAGGCCCAGAATCAGCAGACAGAAAATAGACCAGTGTTAACGTGCTGTACTGAGCCATCAACCAGTCTGCATGGCCCAAGCCGTGGCTACAGCTGGACCTTGCAGCACTGGCCATAGGTCAGGCCTGGCTCAGCCCATGGTATCCATTGGGTGGTGCAGACTCTGCCACCTGTAATTAAGATATGCTCTCCCTGTCCCCCAGTATTTCAGACTCTTTTCTCAGCCCTGCCAAATTTTCTGAGATATCTGTACAGGCTCCATCTATGCCAGTTTCATAGACAGTCTTTTCAAAGGACTTCACAGCCTGGAGAACTTGTAATACTTAAAATTAAATAACTTAAATAGTCCATTTCTTAGCATTACATATAACCAAATGCAGAAAATATAACTTTTGTAAGTTTATCATTTATAGCACAGTCAGCTCACTCTTGCTGTCACTGCAGAATGGGCCTCTAAGAACACAGCTGAATACAGCTGTGAAGAATATTTGCAGTGCCTGTCTTCTTTTCGCCAAGAACCACAGAAGAGCAACCTGGATGTGATTTTTAGAGAAAATAGAAATTTTGATCACATTTATTTGAATTGCCACTAAACACTGCCCTTTCTTCCAAAAAACCTCCAAAAACTTAGCTTACATGACCCTTAAAATCATAAGCCATTGATAAGCTTGGTTATTTTGATATAAGCTTTGATTTCAGCCAGACTTTGTTTTTGTTGTATGTTCTAGTCCAGATTTAGCTGCTTAAAATCATCTAGTTCAAGGATTGGGATTATCTTGGTCCCAAAAGCAATGTGCTTATCCATGTTGCAGGTCTGCCTGCAAATACATCTTACTGGTACTGAAAGGGCCTTAGCACTTATTTAAAGAACATCTGTTCTGGAGAGGGAGGTAATTTTTTTTTCTAAAGCATCACTCCAATCTGTTTTTAGTATGAAAATTATCTGAAGTCTTTGTAAATGCCAGAGAGAAACAAAACTTTGTACATGTTTGTGACAAGTTCAATCTGCTGCTATCTTCCTTTATTATGTAAGCACGAAAATCCACAATTGCCACCTTTCACATAATAATCAATAAACATTTACCCTCTACACCTAGAGACTCTGAGCTCAAGGCTTCTCATTGTAGGCCATTCAACCAGTCAAGTAGGTGGATAGCTGCAATCATTCCGTCATATATCATATCTTGGAGAAGAGAAAGTTCCAGCTCTTATCTTGCAGCTGAACTAGTGTGCACCCTGGATTCAAAAGTGGATCCTCACACACAGGAGAGAGCGTGACTCGCTTCTGCTGATCCCAGCACTGCAGGAGGGCATGGGGGTGTAAATGGAGCTGGTGTTTTTTCATGCAGAAGGGAAATTATCCTGCTGTCCTCCTCCCTCCTACCAGTGAAGGCAATTCACTAGTGGTTATTTCCCCTGGTTTTTTTTCCCTCCATGCCTACTCAATTTCCCTTTTTTCTTCCTCCATGCCTACTCAATTTCTCTTTCAGAAAAAATGCAGTGTTTCATTTTTGATCTGTCTCTGACTTTTATAGTTTCCATAAACTGCAATTCCTCTTGAGACATAAAGATACAGCACATTCCTAAAATAAATTTGTGAAAAATTTTTGTGAGGATGTTTCCTGGTTCTGAATAAAACATACTCCCTGCCAAAACAGTGTCTGTCAGAATCCATTTATGCTTTTGCAACTATTGACTGCAAGGCACCTGAATTGTCTAGTTCTACAACTAGGAAGGAATTATATTTTATAATTATCCCTTGTTGTGGCAGTGTATCAAATGACCCTTTAATCATGGTCTTTATTTACAGTAAATTCCTAAGCTGTTAACTACTGAAAAGAAATATTTTTAATGAAATAGATTATTAAAACTCTTTTTTTTATTTGACTACAAAAGGAAGAAATCACAGAATAATATATTTTGAGATTTTATGCTGTTACAGGTTTCTGCTTCCCTACATATGGGAAATGACTTCACTAGTTATATTCACTTTGTCACATTTCTCACTGTGGCCTAAAGCTAGAATTTTTTTCTTATAGATACATCCAAAAATACATTTAGATTTAGATTTCTGCATTGATATAGTTATAATAAGTTTTAACTTTAAATGTCCTTTTTAATTTAGCTCTTGATACCCTATTACTCTCTCTTAATATAAAAGCCTTGCTTTGAGGTTGGACTATTTGTAAATGCTGATGGCAAAGTGAAACGGAGCCTTTGTGTGAACCAAACAAAACAATAAAAAGATGAAAACTCCATCACAATTTAAGCCTAACCTAAAGGGAAGTGAGCTTGTAAAACGATGTTTACATGCACAGGCGAGTACAGCCACCTGGAAAAAACAGTGAAAATGAGAAGTTTTGCCCCTGCAACTCATTATAAACCAAGCACATCTTCAAGCAGGTGAAGGGGCCCAGCGCGCTTGCACAATATTTACTGAAATTTCTCCTTAGGAAGATGAAAGGAAGCTGTGTGCCATGGCAACAACTCTGGAGGATGGCAGCATGTCTCCTGAACTCGTTGAGCTCATCAAACAGCTGTGGTGTGACGGCGGGACCCAGGCCTGCTTCGCCAGGGCAGCAGAGTATCAGCTCAGCGACTCGGCTGCATAGTAGGTGACAGCAGCTGCTGAACAGCTGGCTATTGCTGCAGCAAAACTGTCCCTCCTGCAGAACAGCCTGCAACAATCATTGCTCATCAGCCTGAAAAAATGAGGGGGTTGCAAAGGTTTATAATATATCAGCAATGTTTAACTGGAGGAAACAAGTGAAAACAAGGTTTCAGAAAAAATTTGTTTCTGTGAGTTTGTTTGAACAGTTTAAAAAAAAAACCAGTATATTCTCCCTCTGGGTATTTCTGAGATTGACAAATAGAGGGAAAGGTGACTTGAAACAGCTTAGGTTTTTACCTAGAGTGAGTCTTTGTATATATTGCAAGATACTAAATATAAGTCTGGAGGAAACTATAAAAACTTTCCTCTAAACTAACCCGGCTGCATGGACAGGTGTTCCCTGGGCCATTACCATCCCAGCACCCAGCTGAGCCAGTGGTGCTGCAGCTGCTCCAGCCCCAGGTCCCTTTCTGAGTGCTGGGAAGGCACCAGACAGATAAGCAGGGGACTGACTAGGGCTGCTCAGCCCCGACCCCACAAAGGGTCACTGTCCAGCTGGGGCACATCTCTTACCTCAGATATAGTCAGTGAGTTTAGACTTTTCAGCTGCTTCTGCAGCTGTTCTTGCAGGCTCCAGTCCTGCTCAGCTGCCTTGTCTCTCAGCTCATACACGGCCATGAAGGGAGGTGTCACTAGATCAGAGTCTTTTGAGAGTGCTCAAGTCTGACTCCAGACTTGGGGCAGAGGTTCCTTCCAGCTGAGGTCCATCTTCTGAGATGGGGAGGTGGAGGTCTCCCTGCTGTTCCTGCAGTTCCTCCTACAGGCTGAGGGCACCTGCAGAGGGAAGTCTCCCAAGGTGTTGAGTGTGCCTTCTACATGGCAGGGAAAGAAAGGCATGGCTGGAGACTGGACTTCAGGGGACAACCTGAAGGCCTCCGTAGTTCACTTTTTGTAGGTAGTGGAGGGAATAGGCAGAGAAAATATTACAAATTCTTCATCTCTTTGTATCTTCCAAGCAAGATTGAAGACCTTTTGCAAGATTCCTAAACAAAGAAAATATTGCCTGTGTTGATTTGTGCCTAATTTGACAGTATTTTATAGCAGCATTGGTTTCTGTAGGAATAGTACAGAGCAATTTTTTTCTAACATACCCATTCTGACAGGTCCCACTGCCATTCCCATCACTAAAAGCCCTTAACAAACCAGTCATAATAATTAAAAGGAAAACCACCTCTTAATTAAGAAAAGGAAAAATTTTAAAAAATTGCTTGTTTGCCATCTAACACTCTGCTGTGTACACTATGCCTGGCAAATTAGGTTTTGTTGCCTAACAAAGAAGATAGAAGAATCTAAATTAATTCCATCTCAGTGTTATTTTCTTGAAAATCCTGCTAATCTTCTGTCTTCATCTTTTGGTACCTGATGCTTCTAAAATTCTAGCCTTTGGCTCTGAAGCATTAAAATCAACTTAATATTTTCCCTTACTGCTGGGCTTCTAATGATCAGTTCAAAGTCAGCTACAGTCAATCAACCATCTAATGCTGCAGTTCAATTTCTTTTAAACCCCAAACCCTGTTTCTCAGCTCCTGTGAATCAGCTCCTACAAAGAATATTGATTGATACTGTGTAAACTCTGACTTTCTGAGGTTATCTTCTCTGAGATTTTACTTTATTAATTCATACTAATGAAGTTTGATCACTGCCTTTCCTTTGTATATTTTAATTGAAAAAAAAAAAAGTTATATCTTCTGAATGATAGAAAAATCCTGTTTGTTAAATTTGGCTGGAATTTCTCCCTTAGACTCACCTGGAACTAATTCTGTTTTAAAATTTAATGATGGGTATGGAAGGGGCAAGATTGGGATTATAAACTGTGGCTTTAAATGTCATTGTACAGCTACCAGTAGTACATGGTGCATCTTGCTTTTCAGTCAATTGCCTCTCAGAGTAAGAGTCCTGTCACCTCATTCAAGCCAAGGAAAGATCAGCATTTACTGACCTACCAGTTTCCATTCCCTCCTTTGCCAGTGAAGAGATGGTCTGCAGTCTCCCCTTGGAGCTACCTACAGCTCTAAGAAGAGCCTGGAACTGCCTCTTGCTCCATTAACTAGATAATTAACTTGGTCTAATTTTTCATGCAATTACAATTGGCTGTGCTGAATTGAATTCAGGCATTTGTGTCTAAAAACTATCAGAACTTCATTTTATATTCAAGTGTTTATTTTAGTGCTTATATGCTTCATAAATAACAAAATGTCTTTTGTTCCTGCCTTCCACAAAGGTGAGCTGAGATGAGTTTGCCTCAGGCCCTACTCAGAGAAACAGAGCTATATTGCTTTTTTTTTTTTTTTCCCTTTCCCCAACAGATTGTTTCCTGGACTCAAATAATGGGAAAACATTGAATTACTCAGATCAAGTACAACACCCCTTGCATACAGTTTATTCAACTTAAAATGAGAAAATCCCATTTCCAATCATTACTTGGAAATATCTGAATGAAAGATTCTGGCTTTTTAAAATTTTATTTGGTTTCATTTTATTCTTCTATTTTTTAATCTTTTAAAATTACAGATCTATTAAATATTGCAGACAAGGATGATGAGCTGTGAGGTTTATTTTGGAAGATTCTGGTTAAACTGAACAGCAGCACTACCTGCTGGGCAGACTTGGTGTAGAGAGGAAAAAAGAAGGCAAGGAGCCTAATAGACATTAGAGACACAGTGTCTTGTTTGTCAGAGACACAGGGCTACTAATAGGAAGGTATCAACTGGGACACTGAAAATGCTTCAGCTCCTGGTGGGGTTTCTTGCTTTTGTCTTTCTTCTCTATTTGAATACCAGTAGTTAAAAGGTAGGAAGTTACCCAGGCATCACCTCTTTTCCTTTTGCCAATTCATAACCTCTCTGCACAAATTCCTAGACCATCCAATAGGATTCAGAAGCTCTGCCTAGCCATTTAAAGAAAACTGTGTGCCCCTAGAAGAGACGGGAGAAGGGTTGGCAAAAACATGTTTCAGAGATCTGGTTTGGGTTCTCATTTCACGCAGATTTTATCTCTGTATACCAGAGATATTTTATTTCTATAAAAGCAGGTAAGCCACAATTTTCCAAGGGCTCATCAGAATACCAATAAAGGGATCCTCACCTTCACAGAAGATTTTGGTTTTGACTAAAAAATACATTTTTTAAAATCATCATGTACCTTCTTGTTAATTGAGAGGTCTAGAGGGAAAATAGCCCTTAAAAGTGAATTTCTCCAAAATATTATGCCCTCCCTTTCACTTAGGAAGGAAAATACTGTTGCAACCCATCTGACAG
Source organism: Corvus hawaiiensis (assembly GCF_020740725.1). NCBI lineage: Eukaryota > Metazoa > Chordata > Aves > Passeriformes > Corvidae > Corvus > Corvus hawaiiensis. The sequence continues at coordinate 69,340,359 of NC_063216.1, read as the reverse complement.
GCTGAGGTGACTCCTGATGCATCTGCTTCTGAAGGATGCTCGTGGTTCTTCCCCTGGGGTGACAATTCCCACTTGCTGAAGAAAAGCCAAAACCTCTTTGCTGACAAGGTGGTCTTAAAGCATCCCTAAGAGAAATAAGGATTTCCCTCAGCTGAAATCCTCAGAAAAATGTTTATTATGTGCAAATAAATTACACTTCTATATGCAAGTAGGAAAAAAATAAAAGGCTCTGTATTGTAGAACTCAGATGCATAAGAACCAAGAGTATTGTGTTTAAATGTGTAATTTACATTACATATTTAAAAGTGGATCAGTGTGGAGGAATTATATAATGGACATTTCACTTTTTGGATTCATCAACCACCATTTCTTTCTTACTCTCCTAGTTACCTCAACGATTTGGACAGGTTGGCAGTGCCTGACTATGTCCCTACTGAGCAAGATGTCCTGCACTCCAGAGTGCAGACAACTGGGATTATAGAGACTCAGTTTTGTTTCAAGGATTTAAACTTCAGGTATGAAAGCCATATTTGACAATCTTCTTGGGGTTTATCTTTCTTAAGTATTTTCTTCCAAAGGTATTGACCTATTATAACACAGGTAATCCCATTGTGATTCCATTGAACCCACTCTTACTTAACTTTCTTACACAGCTGAAAAAGAAAGGTATTTTACTATCAGTACTCCAACTTTGAGCATATAATGGACTATTATAAATGGTCACAGAATACCAGGTTCTAAAAGGACATTTTTACATATGTAAATGTCTAAAAAGCATTAGTTATATACTGCCATTTGAATAATTGTGACATTTGTGAAATATGCCTACTTAAATGTCCTTAACAGCATGCAAAAACATTTGATGTCTACTAATTTGCATGCACTCTCAACCTTTCACTCTTCTTTTGAGAATGGAAATAGCTGCTCTTAGCACTGGAATGCACTGCAGTTGGCAAAAAAAAAAATTCTGTCCCATAGGAAATTTCAGCATTATCAAGCATGCTTTCATGCTCATTTAAGATGAAAACCAAAATGTCCAGAAAAAAGTTTTGAAAATAATGCCTCTGAGAAATTTGACTGAAATATTTTACACTTTCAGATACCCAAGATCTTGTTATGCTTGGTGAACCAATTAAAAACATCTAATTGCATGTGAAAATGGATTTGAATGAATTATGATTGTCTCAGTGTTCTATAATGCTTTTGTCTGTGGACTGAAATCCATTTAATTCTTAATTTAAAGGCTGGGGCGCACATTGAGGAATGCAGTCTAGACAAGACACTGCCTGTAGAGAGATTCATCAAGCATGAGGATTATAACTTACACTTTTCATTTGGCTTCTTTCTTTCTCCGCATGTGCCAATTAAACATTCCCCAAACCATCTATGCTACCACACAGATGCTTTAACACAACAGAAGTTGCACATACAAAATGAGATTCTGAAGCAGATGTCTTACAAATAAATTATTGTTATCTATCAATATTCTGGTCACTCATGAAGATTCAGGAGTTGCCCACAAATGGTACACTGCAATGTCATAGACATCATCTTCTTTTTCTCTGATTAACATATTTCCAGACAGCTTTGTACATTGGAAATTTGAATGCCTTCAGTTACAATCGTAGTTCGTGTAAGAAATAAATTCAGGGTGGAGAAAGAAACCATCAGAGTGCAAATCCTTGTTGACGTGAGTGCTGCCAGTCCTGACATGAGAATATCAGATTAGTGTTTAGGTCCAGTTGAAATGTTGCACAACTGAGAATTTAGTTACCCAAGTGTCTGCAAACAAGACAAAGGCTCTTAATGCCACCACAAACACAGACCCCACCGATTTTACCCTCTCTGCTATGCATCACGGTAGTGTTATGTGAGTAAATTCATTGGTGGTTTCAGGCAGTTGAGTAATATTAGGTAAAACCACTACAAAGTAGTCGAGGGGTTTGAGCCGCTAGAGTGGTGCAGAACAATTATAAATCCATGTTAACCAGCCAGTTACCGCTACTTTGCATTGCCATAGCAATGCAAAACAGCTGGAGGACCCTGATATCTCTGCAGCAAGTTTGATAAGTACCATAGAAACATCTATAAAGAGAGGAACATTTCCACATTCAGAGTGAGTTTTGGCTGATGTGCTGATGGGGCTTCAGGTCACAAGCCATACATGGATACAAAAAATCCGTGAACAGATGCCTCATTCACTAAACACTGATCCCTTTACTGAACTGAATGAGGCAGAAAATATTTTGTATCCATTAAGTAAAAGTCTAAACCCTGGTACTGCTCCAGGAAACTGAATTACACTTGCACAGAAAACATCGATTTTTATTTGCTCCTTGCTTAGTGGTTAATTTACTGGTTTAGTGCAATTTAGGTTCCATGTGCTCTTCAATTTATTTCACTAATGTTGACTTAGAGCTCAACACATATTTAAATGTTTTTAAAAGAAGGCCTGGTCTTCTTAGGTCCTCTTCTACTGTCCTTTCTATTGGTGTGCTAGGAAGAGTTTGACTGAAAGCAGGCAAACTTTATTTTAGGCTTCAGGCCTCTCTGTGTGTACCACTGACTGAGTATATGGCTAATGCTATATCTGCAGTTAAGTTTTTCAAGAGCAGTTCTAGGAAAATATAGAGATTTCTAGACTAAACTACTATCTTGGTAAAAGAAGATCACCTCATTTTCTACCATTCATGGAGGGACTTTGATTTTATATGTGCACATGTTAAGTTCTGGGCTGAGAAGAGAGAAGAAAACTAAGGTTAGTACAACAAAAACTGCCCAGAAGCACTGCCTCTGGCCTTGGTCTTGTCCTTTTTAACTGACTTCTCCTGAATAGTGAAAGGGCCATATTCTAAAATCTCACAGGAAGTGAATACTGATTCATATGATTATGTATTCTAAACCAAAATTTTCCTGAAGACTAAATTTTGAAGGTTTTAAAATTTTTTTTCCTGCCATAACCCTGATGTCAGAGTTATACACCACAAATCAAGAAAGGCATGTAATCCTAGGTGACTTTTGGGCACTAATCACAGACAAAATCGAGATAGTTTATTTATGACCCCACTCTTAAGTAGACCTTCTGAATTCAGTGAAGATATGCTTGGAAGAATGCCATTTTTGTTGTCAAAATCTTGCTCCACAACAGCTTCCTGATTTCCAAAATAATTCACTTTTGTAGACACCCAATAATCAAAAAGATGAAATGTACCAGAAAAAAAATGATTGCTCCTCAGCTGCAGAAGCAGTTCATTATGAGCATCGGAAAGCATTTCATTTTTTCTAAGAAGGATGAAAAATTATAAAAAATAAACCTTTTTTAACATTAACTGCACTGCTGATGGTGAAGGAAACAGAAGATTAAGATACTGCAGAAAACAATGTTTCAGCAACAAATTATTCTTTCTCTGCTTACTACTGACATGATTGTTTCTTACTGAATCCCATTATATTCATTGCTATAAGAATTGAGTTGTGTTTAATTTTCGGATTCTGCAGGATCCAGAGATCTAATGCATGTTCTTGAAGGAAAGGGTAATCCAACAGGGGATTAAGTTTTACAGTATTAAGTTCAACAACAGGCAGCACAGGGAAAAGTCATCATGCACACTAGGAACAGAAAACCTAAGGGTAGGATAAATTTGATTTTTTATGCTTTGCCTGTTTTCTAATGCACTTGAAAAATCTTCAAGTTTGGCACCTTTTGTTCCAGAAAAATAGTGAAAAGAAAGCCCTAGCCCTTATTACTGAAGAACTGCAAATGTAAGTGGGAGCTCTGGATAGGCAAAGCACAACAGTGGTAGCTTTAAGAGCTCCGGCTCAGCTGGGCCCTAACCAGGTCCCTGCTAGGTGTGCTCAGCTGGCTTTGGATCCCATATAGAGTCCATATAAAGTCCATATGACACTACCCAAAGATAGTAGCAATTCCTGGCAAAGGAATTCCTGGCGGAAGGAAATAAATGCCAAGAAGGACAGCCCTCCCATTCCCTCTGCACAAAAGAAGGGATTCCTGCTCTCCAGGAATTGCTGCTTAAAGAGCAGCTGAGATGGACAAGGAACATACCCTCCATCCTCCACAGGTGTGGTGCAGGTTGTGTAGTGGGCTCAGTGATCACACCAGGGCAGTGAGCAGATGGCAACAACTATTCATACACAAACAGGGCTCAATCCATGACTGGCCTCCAGTCGTGCGTCTTATTGATCAATATGTCAGCGTGCAAAATCGTGAAGTAGCAAATGACACTGGATTTGAGGGTCTTCTATCGATGTCTCAGAACTCTGCCCTGAATAAATCCTTGCCTGCAGGTCTTAGTCCTGCCCTGAGCCCCACTTCCTCAACACAGAGTGCCACCTGGAAGTACTGGATATTTTTCCTACATGCAGGTATTTAAGCCTTTATGTTTCATTTTATACCCACTACAAAGCCAGGAGTAACAACACACAGCCCTCCTGGACTTGTTGGGATAGAAACAGACCAATATTTGGAAAAGTTGGATATTTTTCATTCATCTCCATCTGAATGCTGTGCATTAAATCATAACTACATCCTTATTAGCGCTTTACATTGTACATATGTTATTTTTCCTGCAAAGGATGTTTGATGTGGGTGGACAACGATCAGAGAGAAAAAAGTGGATTCACTGCTTTGAAGGAGTTACTTGCATCATATTCTGTGCTGCACTCAGTGCCTATGACATGGTTCTGGTGGAAGATAAAGAAGTGGTGAGTCAGAACAGACAAGCAGCCCTTTTTTCTTCTAAGTTTAATGTACTCTCTGATGGCACATCAAAACTATTCCCATTCTCTGATAACCATTTAAAGGCTATTACGCTGTATTGGTTCTTTCCAGTAAAGAACATTGCAGTAAAAATGACATATGGGGATGAGATTTGTCAGTCTCATGTTTACCTTTTGCATCTCAACAGAACAGAATGCATGAAAGCCTTCATCTGTTCAACAGCATCTGCAACCATAAGTGCTTTGCAGCCACTTCCATTGTGCTGTTCCTAAACAAAAAAGACCTCTTTCAAGAGAAAATAACAAAAGTTCACCTGAATATCTGCTTTCCTGAGTATAATGGTAAGTTTGGAGTGTTCAGAAGAAAACACGTTTAGATAGTAAGTGTAGGCCATGCATTAAAGACTGAGACTTTGACTCATGTCACCTATATATAACCTTTTAAATACTAAGCCTCTTATCTGAGCATCTTCTCATGGAAGAATGGTATGAGACAGACACAGCCAGAATTCAACTCATCTCACCTACTCACCATGTTTATCCTTCATGTCTCTCCCTGGAGATGCTCATTTCTGTCCATTGGTGGTAGCCTAAGCTGAGCAATCTAGAAATTTCAGATGACTGAAGGGAACTGTGATGGACTCAGCCAGTATTTCAGTACACATCAGTATTTTATCACTCACACACACACACCACAACTGAATCCAAGATTTTTGTCCCTAATTTAAGAACTCATTCCATAAGGGAAGTCTGTCTCTTTTTCTGTGTGACAGTAGTGCCTACTGGAAATAAAAAAACCACCAGATGTTCCCAGCTGATGCAAGAGAATATATAAGGCTATGTCAGAAATTACCAGAGAAAAACCAGTTTAGATACAAAATTTTCATGCCTAATTCAAGGAGTTAATTTGAATAGAAAGAATAGAAAAAATAAAGGCAGGAAACATTGTTTCTTGTCTCTGCAGTTGTGAGGAAGTACCAGTGGAAATGCGTCTTCTTTTGTTTTTCTTTTCTTTCCACTAGGACAAAACACATTTGAAGATGCTGCAAATTACATCAAGAAACAATTTCTAGACTTGAACATAAGGAAACAAGATAAAGAGATATATTGTCACTTGACCTGTGCCACAGACACCCAGAATGTCAAATTTGTTTTTGATGCAGTCACAGACATAATAATCAAAGAAAATCTGAAAGACTGTGGGCTTTTCTAACCATTCATTCCCTTGCTCAGAGCCTCAGTCCACTTTCCTCTCTTCGTCTGATGTGCTGACTGAAGTAAAAAAAAAACTCCTCTAGGTAAGAAACAATATCAATTAGGCACCCATTAGCATCAGTTGAAGCCTTGGGTACAGCCTGAGCATTGCAGACCAACACAGACTTTCCATATATCATAAGAAGATTGAACAAATTGTTCCTGTTCTACAAAGATGCCAGCTGCTGATAAGTCCTACTGGAATTAAAGTCACATTCCTATTTAAATCAATATCATAGATTCATAGAATTCTTTGGTTTGGAAGTGACCTTAAAGACCATCTAGTTCCACCCCCCATGCCATAGGCAGCAACATCTTCCACTAGACCAGGCAATCAACACTTTTCAGGAAACTGGGGACACCTCAGAATTCTGTGTCTTCTAGTGATGGGATGAAAAAAGATAATATATAACAGACAATTGACTTTTATTTATAATTGAGATCTAAAGAAAACTATAGCATTTAACAGCACCAATACATAATTTACATTCTGTTTCATATTCGTGTTACGTAAACAACTAAAAATGACATGCTGTTTATTCAACAAAAACAGCCCCCTCAGAGTTAGATGGTGTATGACAAAGAGCAGTGCAAATCTGAATGTTTAATTATACTCTTTTGTTAGAAGAGATGAGGGACCGGTACATAAAAACTGCACACATACAAAATTGACAAATGCTGCTATCTGGTTTGAGAAAAATTGAACACAGTAAGATGAAGGCAAGTTTTTAAATCCCTAAGGAGAGTAAAAAAATTATAATAACTGTCAGTTCCTGCATAAGCCACAAAGGCAAGTTGAAACATTTTTTGGTTTACGATTAAATATGAGACTTTCTTAAAATGCTAATAATAATCCTGCTCCTCAACAGGAGTGGCAGCAGTAACTTCTACCCCTGCAGAGCAGATGTAAACCCACCAGTTCTCATGGCAAAAGCACATCCTTGGAACTTTGGCACAGGGCACCTTTCTCTACACAAAGATCTTTCTAATGCCGAACTGTTCTCCCTTAACTCCTGTTGGTTTATTGTGACTAACTACAGAAAATATTTGACTCTTTTAAACAGACTGGGGCTTTGTCCTGGTTTCAGCTGAGACAGAGTTAATCTGCTTCCTAGGAGCTGTCACAGTGCTGAGGGTTGCATTTAAGTGTAAGAATAATGATAGCACATTGAACTAAAAGTTGTTGCCCAGTAGTGCTGATCCTACATCAAGGACTTTTCAGTGTCTCGTGCTCTGCCAGCGAGCAGGTGCACAAGATGCATGTCCAGGACAGCTGACCTGAACTGGCCAAAGGAATATTCCATAACACAGAACATCATGTCCAGTAAAGAAATTGGGGTGATTGGCCAGGAAGGGATGATCACTGCTCAGGGACAGGCTGGGAATAGGTTAGAAGGTAGTGAGCAGCTGTATTGTGCATCCCTTGGTTTTCCTAGGTTTTATTCCTCTCTCTCTTTTTCATTTTCTTTACTATTATTATTGTTATTATTATTGCTATTATTATTATATTATACTTTTTCTCAATTATTAAACTGTTCTAATATCAACCCACAGACTTTACCTTTTCCTCATTCTCTTCCCCATTCCACTTCAGGGTTTGGTGTGTGTGAGCAAGTGGCTGTGTGGTACTTATTTGCCAGCTGAAGTTAGAGCATGACAGAGTTCTAAAAATATTCAACTGAATTTTGAAATTTGGTCTTGAAATAACACTCACTTTTTAAATAGAATCATTGATGAGGGGTTTCTTTCTGCCTTTGTCTTTTTTTTTTTTTTTTAATACATTTCAACCTAATTTTCACCATAGACTCCTTGTGTTCTGGTTAATCTGATTGAAATAGGGAACTTGGCCACTGAAAAACAGCATCCTGCAAGCTGTCTGCATGAGCAGGGTCATCAGGATGTGTAGGTCTCCCAAGAGAAGTGGGAAGCAAAGAGCTAAAATACATCTTACATTGCCTGGATTTCTGCTGCTGCCTGATTTGCAGTGCTTCGCTTGATTAATTTCTTGTTTGTATTGAAAGTAATGGATTTCCAGTGGTCAGGATTCTGGATTCATTTCCAGCAATAAATCTAACTTAAAATTAATAATTTGAATTATGGTGATATCAACATTAATTCCTGATGCCTCGATGGCATAATAAAAGACAAGGCCTTTAAGAAAGAAATCCATGAATAAACATATCTCAAACATATTCTTCAAGCAAATGCCTGAGACGTCAAACAGGTTTTACACCACAGCCTCAAAGCTGATACAGGTAAGACTCCTCAGACTGGGTTTCCAGATCATGTGGAAGAAGTTTGGGAGGCCCAAATGTGCCCCGTGACAGGAGTGAGATTTCAGCTTGTGATCCTCCAAGAGAGGGGGCTGCAGGCAGTGTCACCAGGGCCCCAGGGTGCTGAGGGGCACAGCACAGGTCAGGGTGCTCAGGACCTCCTGCAGCCCAGTTAGCAGCTCCATCTCCCAGTGACACTGCAGGGAGCTCAGCTGGGGTGGGTGCCTGTACCCAGTGCTGTGGACAGCAGCGCTGCAGGGATCAAACCTGGTGCCTACATCCCAAAAAATCCCATTCCAGGGCTGCTGCTGCCACCCACGGCCCCAGAACAGGCAGGCACAGCAGCTGAGCCATGCCCAGGGATGCAGCCTCGTGATCCCTCTAATTTCTTCCTACAGACACAGAAGGAGGCAGGGAAAGAGCCCAAGGGTGACAGTTCTTACTGCATGGGGTGAAATCCAGGTCACCTGCACCTGCTTGGGCTGGGTTACACCAGGGAGCAAGCAGGATCACTTTCTTCTCAAGCCTGGCTAATCCTTTAAGGCCATTAAGTATTTCTGAATGTACCATGTGGAGTCACTGAGTTTCTGGATTCAGACACCAACCCGGGGTGAGCAGTGCCAAACCTGCTCTAACACCCAGCACTGAAGCCTGACCCTTTATAGCCCTGCAGCAGCCCGCACTTGGCCTGAATTCCCTGGAAGGGCCATAGACTGAGAGGTGAGGAGGATTATGGTGAAGGGGCTGTAGCGGAGGACAGGAAGAAGAGTGAAGACTCCGATATCTGCCATGTGGGTTTAGTACATGGTGACTTTTTATCCTTTTCTCTCCATGTACACACATTTTTTTCTGAAAACAGGAATTTTTCACAAGGAAAAGAAATCTTCAAGACCATATGGAAACATGCAACTTGACTTCCAGAGAAAAGATAGCCAGAGGTTTCTGAAAATCTTCCAAGGAATGTGTCTGCAAATGGATCTAAATAATAGAAACCATTCCAATACTTAACCCTAATTGCAATTTTTGCCTGAACTAGAAACTAAATTGATCCCATGAGCTGAGAATTATGAAGAAAAGGTGTCTCCAACAGTCTGAAACCTGCTCTATGCACACAAGCTGTACTGGGAACAAAATGGCCAGAAAGGCCACTCTAGAAACATCCAAAGTTTATTTTTCTCACTAAAGAGAACAAAGTTTATTTTTCTCACAAGAATGTTTTCTACATTGGCCCTAAGAGCAAACTGATGTGGAAAGGTCATGCTCCTTCTCAACTCTGAGTCAGCCACTTGTCCTAATAGATTGAATTAAAATCTCTGCAGTCCATTCGTTCATCCACTGGGATGTATAAATCTGATTACTGTGAATGAAAGTAGCAAGATGCTCAAAAAAGTTAATATACCCTCTTTATAATGTGTTCCTATATGATGCATTACATGTTCTGAAACCACTTTCTGTAACATCATAGAAAACCTGCCATAAATACAGCCCTTTTCTGTAACATTTTAAAAGCATTGGAATGGCATATAAATCACAGGACAGTGAGACTCTGAGGATGAGCATTGTGAAAGCTTCTTATCCTTGCTACAATCCATTAAAAACAAATCACAAATTCTGAAGTAGTACATATGAGGATCCTCTGAGGCCTAAGATCAAAGGGCACTTACATGCTGAACATGCATTGATCAAACCTGTTAACTCTGTTTACCCTTGAGTGCAAGTCTTGTCCACACAGGAGCAGGGAGCTGTAAAATTAAATTATTCAGCTACGAGAGGCATTCACATGAGATCTTACTCAAAAGATACTAAACTAAAATTTGCTACCTAGCAGGACTGTTCAGTGGGTGGTTTTGTGAAAGCAAGATGCGTAGAGAGGAGTGAGATAGACTGATACCCCATTTAGTTTCTGAGGGGAAAGAACATAGTAGATCTGAGGGTATTTTTACACGTTGTGTGTGTTGATTGAAGCTGTGGTAAAGAGCTGCAGCTTAAGGGGACATCATGTTCATTCCAGTTAAAAATAGAGATTTGCAAAGAGGAAGACTTAATGTCTCTCTTAAGTGTATTTTTTCCCCTGTAAAATAGGCAGTTATTTGGCTTCTGAGCTACACCCACCATATAGACGTCATGACACTGAATTTTGGTCAGAGATCACCATGAATTAAATGTTAGTGGGTTGTTCTGCATAACATCAACAACACTATATACTATAGAAGATACATTTTCCTCATGATTACTTTGATTTTATAACTTTTTTTATATCTTATTGAGCTATTTTTGAAAAGCCAATATAATCCTGTTTAGGAGTTCTGCTTAAAACTGATGTTCACTGCATGTTGTATTTGTAATAGAGCAGCAATTAGTAGTTAGTTTTTACACTGTCTCTTCGAGAAGTCCCACTGTATTTTTATGTATGTATTTTTTTATGTATGCATTTATGAGAGTAAATGTCTAAGTCTATTTTCTTGTCTCTTTTCTTGTTTTTATTTTACATGGAATCAATTATGACCCTGTTGAATAATTTGTCTTGTTATTTACTCTGATGTACTTCCATCAGAAAAAAAGGAAGTCATTAGGTAAATAGAGACAGCAAGTAGAACTTTCATGAAAGTCAAATGACATCTAGATCTTTATAACATTCTTTACACCTCTTCTTTGGAATAAATGAACTATCATTTGTTTACCAGTGCTCTTTCTCAGCCAGTGTTTTTTGTACTATAAGTAATCTGAATTTCTAAATAAATATCCCTCTGAAAAGTCTCATGAGGCAGAGAAAATACTTGTACAACAGTTTTGAGGCTTCAGAGAGTAGGAACTACAGAAAGAAGGTGAAAGTGGCCAGACTCAGAGGAAAGGGAATTGAATGAAGGACAGGTATGTTTTCATACTAAATAATAGTCATTTTCTCCCTTTCAAAACAGTTTGGTTGGTTGTTTTTGGTATCTTTTTTTTTTTTTTTTAATATTATAACAGAAAAGCTTCAAAGCTCAGAAAAACAGCTTGTTTTTTGAAATAAAATATTTTGATAGATCCCAAATATTCCCCTTGTCAGGTGTGAAGATATACCAGCATCTGTTAAAACTAGAAAGAAAAAGAAAGGCTGAAAACCTCAGAACCTTCCTGATGGGGAATGCCCACTCTTTGCACAGCTCTAGGCAGCAGCATTTTTTTCTCAGAGTTGGTTTGGTTCAGCAGTGTTTTCCTAAGTCTGGCTCTGCACCAGCAGAGAGCAGTAGCAGCCCCATCATTAAGGGCTAAATCCTGCCGGGTGTGTGGGTTTTGTTTGATAAAGGGCCACAGTGGGGGCTGTGGGCACTAATTGACAAGTGGCACCCAGAAAACTCTCTCAGAATCAGGTCCACTTGTCGTGCCTCAGTTCTCCCAGCTCAGGGGCTGCACAGGTACAGGTATTTTGCTGTTCTCCTCTATGTTTTTTTTCAGATTGACAAGAACAGTGAGGAATTCTGCCCAAAGTATTTGCTTCAACTTACCATCTCTGAGCTCGCAAATAAGAAGGAGCTGCAGCTTTCCCCTTTCAATATTTAACATGCAGTTGCTTTTAACTTCTGCTTACTGAATTTAGGTTTATTGAATTTTCTTTCATAAAACAATGTTTATATAAATATACATTTGTGTTTACATCACAACAATATTTCTACTATTTATAAAGACTGTTCAAGCAAACATAGACTTTCTAGTTCCACCAGGCCCCAGTAAATGCCTGTTTACATTATTTCTGTGATCTGTAGCAACTGAGAACCCAGCTGAGCCCCTGCAGATTTACAAGCCCAATGGATCCTTGAGGTTAAGATATCAAACATCCACTTGCTAATTGTGACATTAATCTCACACTGTCTGCTGCTGAGATGTTATTGCTGTACTAGTGCCACATTGCCATTTAAAGTCATTTCATCCTGTAGTGCAAGTCATGTGGTTCTGTCTGCTGGTACAGATCCAACAGATGGATTGAGAAGGAGTAAGAAGCAGGAAGCAAAATGCAAAGAGACTCATTGATTTTAAAGTATGGCATATTCAGAGGTTGTCTTTGCTTTCAGATTTCTTGGTTCTTAACAACATAAAATAAGGTGGGGGCTCTCATATCCAGACCTGGGTGCAGGGGAATGCTGCAGTTTACACAGGCAAAGGGAATTAGACACAAATAAGCCGCTCTTGAAGCAAAATTCAGTCCCCTGAGTATAGTGGTGAAGTTCCCTACAAAGTGAGAGGAAAGACTTCAGCAAGTGAGCATGAGCCAGCATGCAGCAGCAGGAGCTCAGGGCAGTCAATAGGCAACCCTGTAGAGAAGGTTTTGGTGCAGAGAGATTGGCTTTTCTAAGCACAAGTGGGCATCCCCACACCTCTTTGAAGGAGAATCTGATACCAAAAAAGACCTTGTTACATAGGTCCTTTGTGGAAGGACTCGAGCACTTTGCTGCAAGTATTTAGCCCTTGATAGAACTGGAATCTTAAATGTTACTTGCTTCATAAATGTTTTCTGCAACAAGAATGGTATATAACAGGATTTGTGAAAATAAGCGAAATTGCCAACTCTGAATGTACCTCAAAGTTCCCATTTTCATTAACTGAATGCTAAAAGCAAATAATGTAACATCCACCTGATGACAGAGAACAGCAACATATCTTGGAGTTTATATATACAATCAAAATAAGTAAAAAAGCTGCACCCTGAGTGGTCATGAAGCCATTATTGAAAAAAGGTAACAGAGAACACATTTCTGAGGCAAAAGAGCATGTGGTATCTTAAAAGATAAGTGCAAGAATATTTTCATAACAAAAAAAAAAAATGCTTACATACACTTTTTTAGTGAAAGTTTGTATATCAAATTCTGACAGACATGAGGCCAAGAGAGGAAAGTTAGGAAACCTGCAGCCCGTTCTAGGGAAGCAGCTGCTTTCAACTGGAATTGAGTGAGAGTTGTCATGAGTGAAAAAATGTTAGCCAAGAAAAAACTTCCGCTTAGCATCTTATAGAAGGTTCAGCCTCTTCTCTCGCTCTTCCTCCCTCTCTCTGGATAGTTTATTAGCAAGTGGATCTTTCCTGCTCAGGTGTAAACTGCCACAGGTCAGATTTTTTTAGCTTATAGAGTAATTCTTCTTGTTAGTCTCCCTGTTTAGCTTCTACCTCCTCAAGGTTTCAGTTTTATGTAGCATTGTACAATACAAAAGAATAATGTTACAGTGCTGTGAAATGGGATTAATAATGACTCTTCAATCTGTCATGCTGAAAAGGAGGGTTCCTCATGAATAGGAGAGAGATTCAGTATTGCTAACATGGAGTTTACCTGGTTCATTAGCTTCACCTTCTTCCTCTGAGGAAAGTGATTTGCAGGGAAACCTTCTATACTTTGGCAATTTTGTTTGATAAGAGGAAAAAAAAATGCCATGTACTGAGGGCTGAACTTGCCTAAAGCATTTCCCAGAGAAGCATGCAGCCTTCAGTGAGACTGATTCACATCTCCAGTTCATTTTTCCAAGGATTTGTATGTACAATTTCCAAAAAGAAGTTCGAGTACAGCATTAGGATAATGTTTCCCCCCATACCTCATGATGAGCAACCCAAAGGCTTTTGGAACTTCAGGAAAGGATTTCTTTTTTCCCATTTTTCATAGGGGCAAGATGACCTGGATAATTTTGCTGACTATAATCACCTGATTATAATTGGCCATACCTAGCACTGATTATACACTCTCTGGAAATTATGTAACCCTAACTTTGACCTCTCTGCAGGCTAGCTGACTACAAGTGAGGTAAAGATGTTCAGCCAGCTCTCTCTGGGAAAGAAATGACTGAAGCAATCTTGGCCCACAAGATGAAGCTCTGTCACTGGACATAAGTCAGAACAGTGATGTGCCAAAATGTGAATGCATGCATATATGCAAGCATCTTTATATGAGCATATGAAAACTTTAAGGGTTGTTTTTGATATATTCGATTTCACATAGCTCTCCTGGGGAGAATTCCCAATCTCTCCATCTGTATGCAATATATATTCTCTCCCAAACAATTCTGAAGTGCAACATACCATTTTCTGCAGCTACAAAAAACCAGCACAGTTAGGAGGCTGCTAACCCAGCAGCATTTACAACGTGAAGCTTCAAACTCATAATCATCTGAAAGCTTTTCTTAGCTGTAGCAAAGTGTTTCTTGTGCTTCTAGTAACCTATAATAAGGATTCAAACTTTATCCCCCAAAATTGTGGAGCAGGCATTTAAAGAGATAAAGCCATCATTTGCTGTAGAACTTTCTATTTAAAAGTACAGCATAGATTCATGTTAATCTTCCAGCTCACTGAAGACTGGGATTTTGTATGAACTTGTGCTGCTGGGAGAGGTAATGTTTATGAGTTTGTCTAGCTGCCACTATAAACACAGACCTGCCTTTGTGTGCATCAGGTCTTTATGCAACCACTGTGAGGGATGTGAGGTTCGCCTTCAGAAAGCAGCACAGGCCAGGGCTTTGTCTGGGAGGGTGGGGAAGGGATATGGGTGGTCTTTTTTCCTGGAAACTGATGGGCTTTTGAGATGTCAAGATGACACTGTTCTCCCTCCTCCCTCCCTTGCAGGCTCTTCAAAAAGAAGATGAATGTCTGCCCACAGCAACATTCATCACAATACAGACTTAGTGGCTGAACAGAGCATCTGATAAATTCAGCCTCCTTTTGGCTACAAAGAGACAGCACAGGAGCACAGGGGAATGGTAAAGGTGGTGACTGAAGAAATATCTCCCTTCAAAAGGAAAAACAAAAACCTAGGAAGGACATTTCTCCTTCCTCTTCATTTCTCCTCAGTGCACACAGGTTCTGTAAGAGGCAGTGAAAGCAACTGAACTCCTTGGGAGCAGTGTTACACTCCATCTCTTGAAAACTCCGTCAGAGGAGGGAGGATGGGGCTGGGAACTGACCCTGTGGGGGCCACAGGCCACTCTCAGGAGGGTCTGGGTTGCAGAGCAGTCCTTCAGCTGATCTTTGCAGCCTGACCAGGAGAAGGTTTCCCACAGAATGGCTCCTTCACCTTGGCCTCTGGTTGCTAATTTTAAAGGACTGATTCAGTTGTGTTTATTTTGACACATGAAACAAAAGTAGCTGGCAAATATCTTCGTCAGGGCTTCCTTCAGGTCTAGCACTGGGATAAGGTTAGCCATGTTGAGAATTCCTTAGAAAAATACCTTTGACATAGAGGAGACTGCTGAAGGGAAAGAGGCATCTCCTGCTCATTCTCCCTCTGTTTCAGTGAAGCACGGTAATTTTACCATTGTTACTTTTAAGAACAGGAGACTCTCTATATGTTCACTAAGGTGTCTTTCCCTTAATGATTGCTGGAGTTAATGCCTCACACTAGTGCAGGATTTTATTTTAGACTTCAGGAATTACCTAAGAGTGATGTCTTGGGTAACCTTTGTTCAGTTGGTGAGATCCCTTATCACAGAGCACTGGTCACTGCCTGTCCTTATGTTGCAATACCCACCACTGCTGAAGCTGGTCTTTTAAATCCAAGCAGAATCAACAATTCACAAGAGGTTTTATAGTCAGTACACCACCTTTCATCTTCCCTGAGAGCTGCTTCCAAAAAAAAAGTTGGAGGTTTTTTTTTTTTGTGAGTCCAGATGAACAAGAATTACAGCAGTACATCAATAGCACCAATCTGTAGCTCCATGGAGCTGAGAAAAAAAAGTATTTTTACTGCAAAATACTGGCATATATTTGTCTAAAGGAAAGATGAAGTAATTATGCACTTTTACTATAGCCTGGGTGTTTAGGATGCAGAGGAACAGATTTTAAAAGTGCGCATCAGTCCTGCCTGCTCGTGGAATGATGGTGATCAACAGTTTCTCCCAAAAATAGTTTCCCTGAATCTACTTAGAATTCCCCTAACATCAGCCTCAGATGTTAGGAGACAGTGAAAGCCCAGGTTAGTACACACTCTAGCGCCCAGAAACCCTGGTACAAATCTCAGCAGCTCTGGGATAACAACATAAATCATAATGGTATGGAAGCTGTCTCTGAAGGATAGACAGACAGTCTGAGCTGGAAGTGCTTTTGGCTGATATAAGTAATCAGTGCTATTCCTGTCAGTGATTATACCCAGTGCTGCCATTTCCAAAGGCAGCATCTATCAAAAATATTTTTAAATTCCTAATTTAGACTATTGCAGCTGGAAACATTTTAAGCAATCAATGTTTCTCCCTCTACAGATTAAGTCTAAGAAGGGAAATTGTTTTTCAAAAGAATTTCAGGATTTCAGTGTTTGACTTGATTCTGATAGGAATCAGTGTTCCAGATTTTTCTTTTAAGATAAGTCTCAAAAGCACAGAAACAAAAAGCTGGAAGCATTCTTAATGCTTACTTTTAGAAAAACTGAAATACTTTCATATTGACTTTTTAAGATATGTTATTTGGGTAGTTAAAAGAAAAGTCTTAGGAACTAAACAGAAACCAAAATATCTTGCTCTGAATCTTTCCAAATAAAATTACATTACTGGAATGTTTTCCATTGGAGGAGCTCTGGAGAGATCAATCTGATTTTACAATGTGTTTTAGATCCAGTTGAAAGCATATTCAGATGCAAATTCAGTCCATCAAAATTGCTCTCAGCAGCTCTACTTGGGATACAAAAGTTCATCTAATTGGCATCCACCAGGATGCTTATTTGCTCATTCAAGATGAGAGACCAATTCACAAAGCAAAATTACATCCTCTGAGTAGAATAGGAACCCTGACATGACACTCAGCTTTTCAATAAGTATTTTCAATGCAAATAAGGTCTCAAAGGACTGTTCTGAGAAAAAAGAAAAAACTCACAAAGAAATGAACAAGCTCCTTCTTGTCTCATTTGTAAAGTATATAGTAAGACAGTTTGAATTACTAATATGAAGTATGAGCATAAAATATATTTTCTTAGAATTATAAGGACCTTTACACATTACTTCTCTGTCTCTCTATGCAGTGAAGATGCAAACAAAGCACTGTTGGTAGCTTCATTCATTTTGAAATGTGAATGGAGGCAAGAGGGCTTCATCCTGTTACTCTGGCCAGCAGCAGAGCAGGGGCTGACTGAGGTAAAACTTTAATCAAAGCACTCTCAAGGCAGCATAACTTATTTTGAGCATTTTTTAAATGAGTTTCACATCATATAAAATGTGACTAAAGGATCTGTTACACAATGACTTGTGATTATCTTGCCACTTCTGGTCGGTGTCTATCTTTCTGTGTATGACTGACCTAGTGCTGCAGGCAGTATTGCTAAGTATCTTACATTTAAGTGGCATTTGCAATAAAAATAAAGCAGACAATGCTTTTGTGGGAGGGGGTACTCAGCTGCCAAAGAACTTCTTGAGTTGCTACATCACACTTAACCTTGTTGCTATACTTAAAGAACCATTCCTTATATAAATACCCTATAAATACCACAGATATCAGCTCGTTCCCCGTCGTCACAGTGAGACTCAAAGCAATGCATAAACAGAGCAGAAAGCAGACTGGAGAATGAGGTGTTGCATCCATGATAAATCTCTAAGCTCTCCTTCTTGGCGCACTGACATTTTTAGAAGACTCCATGCTGGCTGAGATAAAGTCCATATTTTGTTGATGGGAGAAAAAAGAGTTGCTATTTCTTCTTGCTTAGAAGACATTTAGATGGTGTGCTGACAGACATATTAGAAATGCCCACATAGAGCAAGAGAAAGAGTGAAAGACTGCAGAGCTTGGGCTCTGAAATTAATTGTAACATAATAGGAATATTAGATCACTGCAATTTTTTTTCTCTGTTACTATTTGCTGGATTCTTTCATGGGGCAGAAATTTTTAGGATGTGGTCCTGTTTTTCCTTTTCCTCAATCTCACATTGTTATCTGAATCACTTGTCAGATAGTCACCCATCATGGGTAGTCACCCATCATCTTGGGGATCTGGTTTGTGCTGCATAAACTGCACTGCCTAAGAGGAGTATTCTGGGCATGGTGACAAATGAACAGCTATAAAGTCTGAGTTCATTGCTGATGTCACTTTATAGCCAGACTGGAGAAAGAATGTGAAGCTGACCTTGCATCAAAGTGTTTCAAGTTTATTGATGGTTTTATTTTCATGCAGTTTACCAGGGAAATTTGCTGTTGCAGTATTTTCCTTAGGCAGAGCATGCTGTGAGCACAGCCTGCTGCCTTTTCTCATCATGAGCAGCCCCCAGGGCTATGCTGGAGGCACAGAGCCATCCCAGGACCTGCCACCTTCACTCCTGTGTTTTCCCTGAGCTCTTTGCAGCCCTGCACGTGGGCTCCAGCTGCCATGTGCACTGGCAAGGTGCTGCCATTCCCTGTACACTCTGGTGTAAATCCCAGATGGTTCCAGTGGATTTGGGAGATTTGTTTTGGATTTACACTGAATTTGCTGACAGGGTGTGCTCCTTAGCCTTTAGTCTAAAAAAGGGGTAAAGGAAATAGATCTCTGAGGAAAGCTCAAAGAGGTGACAAACTTTGTATAATATTTACATATTTCCCATTGATTTTCATGGGATGGCCCACATGTACAAGCATGGATGAACATGCATTTTCAGGCATAATCTCTTATGTGCTAAAAGCATAGGTAAAATGTTTATATTTGCAAGACAGAAAGCAGCTGACACTATCATTTCAAATCAAAAAAAGCAGGGCAAATAATAAAAACGCTTTTTAAATTGAGAAAATATTTTACATAAAATTATCTGAAATCTTTAAAAATATTTTTATACAGTAAATTAAAAAAAAAGTGACATCCTCGCAACCAAATGCTTTCCAAGCTTCTGCAGATCTCAAGGTTTGACCTCTGTCTTTCCATTTCAGCTATCAGAGTTTCAGTCATTATGAAGACCCAAAGGTTTTTGTAGGCATCAGGGACTTTCTATGAATTATTTCTTGCTTTCTTCAAGAACTTTGAAAGCTCTTTTGTGAGGAAAAGGATTTTTTTGTATGTTTGTTTTGTTTAAGTCTATTTGAAGCTTGAGAAAATAACAATGGAAACAAAAAAAATGATCCAGTCTTACTTCAGTTTAGGGCACTTAAAAAAAAATAAATCCTCTGTTAGGTGATTATTTTTACCGTTAACACACAGATGTATCATAATTCTATGAAATTATTGTTTCCAAAATAACTTTTGTCTAGAGTGTGATACTGGCTACCAAAGGAACACAATGAATAAGAGAAAATACATCATGATAGAATTTTTTCACATTCGTATTTTCCATGACCTCCAAACTGCACAAGCAAACACATGCACACAGAAAAGTACAGGTCACAGACAGCAAAGTGAAAACTGATGCTCTGCCTGCTTTATAAGAAGGGGAAAATAGTGCTTGAGTCAGAAGCACTCTCAAAACCAGCAAAACTTTAATTGAAAATAAACGGTGAAACATCTAAATGAAGTAAAAAGACACACAGGGTGTTTCAGAGAACAAAAGTCATGCAGACATCCCTGTCATGTAGGAGGGGTGCAAGGGAGAAGGGGGTCATCTGTGTTCTGGACTGTCATGATGAATACCATTCATCTACTAAAATTCCCCTCTAGCTGATTAATTAGGTCACACTTTTCAGCAAATGATCTCTATTCACACGGCTTCCAGATCTGAAATTGGCTTCTGCCTGTTTTATGGATGGGGGAACACTGTCAACTGCACCTGCATTTAAGAATATACCTTACAAATTAAAATATTTCTTTGTTTTTCTGAAAAACAATATCCTTAGGTATGATTTTAAAATATAGCCTCAATCAAAGTCTGAGAGAGGATCCAGTCTGCCTTGTGATCTGCCTGATTAGGGACACCTCCAAATATGAAAAATTGGAAGAAAGCACGCCATGGGCATGTTAGTCCTGCTGTTGTCCTTTGTAGCTCTTCTTTGACCTCCTCTCAAGGTTAAAATCAGTATTGGAGTCAAGTTTCTAATTTAGGTAGAGGCTGGTCTGACCCAGAACAGCCGTTCTGTTTCCCAGCATGAAGCCTGGTCCAATCAATGGAACCAGCCTTGCTAAGTTCAGACCTTCTCAGAGCAGATATCCCACAGGAATCACTGACTCTGCTGTCCTTCCTACAGGCCAAAAATCACTGAATGAGACTTCAGCTGCTAATTTCAGGTTCTGAAAAGTTCCATGCCTGAGGCTCCTCTGCTGTGCTGGTGAAACCTCTGCTGCTCGATGTTGATGTTGATCCCTCGTGCCATTCCCCTGCTCACTGATACAAGACAAAATGTTTCTGGGCAAGGAATTGATCTAATGGTGAGTGAAGAAAGCACTAGGAGCAAAGTCTAATGCAAATTGATGCTTGCCATATCTGTCTGATGGTTATGACTATCATGTTTCCCATTAACTTGTCTGTACGTGTATAAATTTTCATTAGTATAAATGTGCATGCATCAAACACTAATGAATTTATCTGAAAAGATAGAAAGATATATAGATATATATATATAAAGATAGAAAGATATGTATACAGATAGATATGTAGACATATATTTTTATTTGAAGGTATCTACTTGTTATGGTTTTATAAGATAAACAATAGTTTTATGGACTTTGTTTTCTATTGTGGTTCATTTCCTAGAATCCAGTGCTCATGAGTGAATTGTAGAGTCCACAGAATGGGATTCCTTCATATTCCTATCACCCATTATGTCTAAACGAGAAGAGAAGAGAAGAGAAGAGAAGAGAAGAGAAGAGAAGAGAAGAGAAGAGAAGAGAAGAGAAGAGAAGAATAAAAAAGAGAAAAGAGAAAACTTGAGTTGGGCTCACATAAATATTCAACTAAGTTCTAAACTGATTTCTGTTAGAAAAAAATAAAGTGGAACAGCTTTCTCTCTTTTATGACCACTTTCATTTGGAAAGTCCTGTTTTCACTCTTCACAGAGTAATTAGTAGACTTCAGTAGAAAACAATACTACTATTGCATATTAAATTCATAATATATGATCTAAATTTGAATTTAAATTGGTTTTCTAAAGGTGAATTCACTTTTCAGTCTGATACATTTGGTTCTCAGAGTACAAGGGCTTGCACACTTCATTTCTCATTACAGAACTGGGGTTTTAGTTAGGGTTTTTTTTCCTTTGTAGATGAAAAGAAAGAAAAATGAAACAAAGCACACTTCACTGGAATAACTACAATGATGTGAATGATGCCACAGGAGACAGAGATCACAGTTCTAGTAACATTTCACTTAGGTCCTACATCTTTATTATACTCTACTATAGAAAAAAGACTTTAATGAGTGTGACTTCCTACCAGATGAGTTTTTACCCAGTGTATTTAACATTTTCTCCTAATCATTAAAGAGCTACTGCCATTAAATAGTTCCTGGCATGTTTTTGGTTCTTTGAATATCAATAGCAGGATCTCTGTGACAATTTTTATTAAAGGTTCATTTATGTGTAGTTTTCATTCACTGCCAGAATTTCAAGCTGTGGTACAGACACTATTAGGAGCAAGGTATACTAGTATGCAAAAGGCCATCTGAAGAGCTGAATTCCTCTTTCAGGGCAGGAATACAGCTGTTTTATCATTCTTCACCAGTTTCAGCTAGGGGAAAAGATGACATAAGGTACTGACTATTTCATTTTGCTCTAGTCCAGATGCAAAGTGGCTCAGTTGAGATAAGAAGAATCAGATTCTCGCTCTTTTCAATTTCTATTGGTAAGAGCAGGGTTTAAACTGTTTCTTACTTCCCATCTCCCTGTAAAAGTATGGAGACCTTTTATTCTTATCAGTAGGTTAAAATCAAAACAACACCAAGATATGATAGAGAAGAAGGTCACAGTCTAAATGTTTTCATTGACTAAGCAAAATCGTCTAGAGCAAAGCAAAATTAAGTCATCAAATATCCTGTAACATTTCTTGTGTTGGAAAGATAAGTCATTTCAGCAAAATTTCCCACTGGAAAAGGAAAGTCTCTTCAGACACAGTAGGGTTTTTCACTCTGGCAGGAGATACCAGTGTAGCAATAGTTGCAAGACAATCATCCTGAAGATCCCTAAACAAACAAGGTAATGAAGAGAGACAGTAACAGTGTACTACACATCACAGTAGTTTCATTGTTTGTGCTAGTGGGAAATATTGCTCAGTCTGCAGATGCCTCCTCATTCCATTACATTTCTCAGCAATATCATGTACTCCTTGGGCAGAGATCTTGACCTGCAGTTCTGTCTCAGATCCTAAATTCCTAAAAATTGTCTTTGGGTGAGTTACATCTTATGTCTTCTTTGGTCTCAGAAAAGAGAGAGAGAGAGAAATGCGTATTAGATTTAAGATAAGCAAGCTAATCAGTTCTCAGTCTCCATGTGGCCATCTCCTCCTGTTGACACAAGGAAAAGGTGCAGAGCCCTCAGCTTTCATCTGACAGCATTCTAGCAGTAACTCTGGAAGAGGGTCCCTGCTTAGTGCAAACCTAATGCTGTGTTTATTCGAAGGCAGCTCCAGTGCCAACATATCAGCAAACTAGATATGGCAATATCACTGAGTCTGTGTTTTCCAAAGCAGAACAGGTTAAAGAGGACAGTACTATTATCCAGGATAAAACCAGGATGTGAATGGAATATACTTCTTCTAACATTTGAGACATGGAAGTTAAGAGCTTCTCACAGAAACCAACAGTGATTTCAGCCACTTTTAATTTACTACCAAGAAGGAAGCACATCAACGGCTGGGAATGAATCTCAGCAAATCAGTCATCTTCGTGTGGCTTTACTGCCATCATATGAGGAGGACAATGGTGTAGGATTGCAGTGAGGAGTTTAGAGATCAGGGTAGGTGCAGTTAGTGTACTCTAGTGGACTCTGACACTTTCACATTCACCCATGTTAGCTAGTCAAACACTCTTGAAGCTGCTGAAAGAGTCTTGTCCACCTACTCTGAAATGCTTTTATTTTGAATTAGAGAAGATTGAGTCATAGTGTACAGATTATTCATACACATTCTAGTTGTGCCTGTAGGGGAAGCAACAGCTTTGCTGAAGGGGGTTAGTGTTATTGCATGCAGGGAGCAGGCAAGGAAATGGTTAAAGCTAACTGAGAATACAAGGAGCCTGAGGCTGATGAATTATTGCATGCAGAGAAAGTGAACACGTAGTGAATAGCTCTTCCCTTGCAGCAGCTCACTGAGGCAAAGCTGTGTTGCTTTTATTGCCTGCATTATCAAAACAGTGTATCTTCAAAGCTGTACAGAAATAGATGAAACACAGATCTTACAA
This sequence comes from Corvus hawaiiensis, assembly GCF_020740725.1. Classification (NCBI taxonomy): domain Eukaryota; kingdom Metazoa; phylum Chordata; class Aves; order Passeriformes; family Corvidae; genus Corvus; species Corvus hawaiiensis. Next base: position 69,316,880 of record NC_063216.1, on the reverse strand, counting down.
ATTTTAAAATCCCCTTTGATTTTTACTCCATTTCTTAGTTCTAGATGAGAGCTTGACAGTAGCACAGGGACAAAACAGGCTTTTAATGAACTACTTTGTTTATAGGCCTGCTAATCAGCACCACTCATCTACGAGTCCATTCCCCCTGCAATCTTACCCCTTGGTGGTTGCCATGCTTACATTTCAGACCAGCATCCCTTTTAAATGGAAAGGGGTGGTGTTTGATTGCATTTTCTGGTAATGCAATGGTAAAAATGGTAAAAACAGGCTTTCTAACCAATCTCCTTTAGCATCACCCTGGATAGCTGCTAGCAATCCTCCTCTTGGCATTGGAGGAGGAATGTGCACAACTGTAGGTCAGCACACACATGTACATTTTTAATTCACTGAGGACGGCATGTTTCACTTTACAGTGTTCCCATAATCACCTACCTTTCCTCCTCAGCCAATCAGTTATATGGAATTCTTTCTGCATCATGCTAAATGACATTACATATCTGCAGTCAGGTCTACCACAAAACTCAATTTGTTTTGGTATATCAGAAAACTGGAGAGAAGTAATATATTTTCCATCTTAAACATATCTTCAATTCTGCTGTTCATATACAGAGTTTGGAAGGAATTTCAGATTCAATCTAATGGAGTAGAAACTATCTATTTAATTCAAATTTCTAATAAGTAACACACACTACAAATAAAGCTCCTTTTCCTTTCACTGCCACATATTCAATATAGCAAATATTGTTGGAGTTTTCAGAAAGAAAAAAACATGTCATGACAAAACCCCTTTACAAGACTGGGTTACAGTACAGGTCCTAATTGTTTATAGTACAAAATTGTTAGTATATCTTAACCAATCAATACACTATAAAAAAGACTGAAAGTCTTTTACCCAAAGGAGATTACCAGCGAGCCACACGAAGATGACTTTTTCACTTCTGGGTATATAGGTTAAGCTAGGTTTTGCCACTCCCTCTTATCTCCTCTAAAGGCAGGGTCACTGTTGGGCACAAGGAGGGGCAGAAAGGAAATGTGGTTAGAAAACTGTGCACTTATCTAACCCGCAGCTCTAAATTTCCCAGTGGAGACTGTGGCCAGCAGATGCACTTACGAGCAGAGTCAAGGCTGCCCAGACCAGCTCATAAGCCAGTGCTGGGCAAAGGACCAGGAAGCCACAACTTTCTGCTTATGGCTTTTGCTGATGAAGTAGAAATTTGGCCCATTATAATAAAAGATGAACTATGTACATTTTTGGTATCATTATTGATTAGAGAAGTTACTGATCAAGCATGTTTGATTCAGTTGAAGGATCTTGAATAGCACCCTCCATTTCATTCATCTGTAGTGTTTTCCTGTGGGTTTCTTCTATGAAATATTCTCTTGACTGCTAAAAGGTTTATTTCCTCAATTAATACCAGTAACATGCATATGTGCTTATCTAAGGTACATGCCCTTTCCCACAATTCAGATAGACTACAGGAAAATATGGTAAGGTTGATTATAGGCTCTGCAGTGCACCCTAATATTTGCATACCCAAATATTGATTACTCAATTTGCACACTCCACACCTTCCCACAGACACAGAAATGATGGCAAATTGCAGTTGACTGAAAAGTCCTTCCTTCTTGTTGTCCTCCAAGGCTGGAGTTTTCAGCTGAGCTAAGGTGGCATTTTGGATTCCCTTTGAACTTTGGGCAATGTGTGCTGTGACCTGGTCCTTAAATCAGAGACAGCTGTTATACAGCTAACAGCAATGTTGTAGTCAGCTTCACAAAATGGTATTCTGAGTATCATAGAATCATAAAATGGAGCGGTTTGGGTTGGAAGGGACCTCTCGTCTCATTCCACTCCCCCTGCCACAGGCAGGAACATCTTTCCCTGACCAGGTTGCTCAAACCCCCTTCCAACCTGGCCTTGAACACTTCAAGGGATGGGGCATCCACAGTTTCTCTGGCCAACCCATGCCAGTGCTTTGGCACTCTCCCAGTAAAGAATCTCTTCCTAATATCCAATCTAAACCTTCCCTCTTTCAGTTTGAAGCCATTCCCCCTTGTCCTGTCATTACATACTCCAGCTGCCTTGTAGCCCCCTTTAGTTACAGGAGGCTTTTCTAAAGTCTCCCCAGAGCCTTCTCTTCTCCAGGCTGAACAACCCCAACTGTCTCAGCCTTTCTTCTTGAACAGGTGCTCCAGCCTTCTGATCATCTTCATGGCTTCATCTGGACTCACTCCAGAAATTTATGTCCATCTTATATTTCATAAATATAAGGTCTCAAGGTCTTGGGCTGGGCAGGATCATTCCATTAACATGTAGCATATATCTTCATACTTTTTTGAAAGCTTTTTCATTGTAACCGTGGCATCTTTAGAGACTATTTTTGGGCTTGCCAGAGATGCTAGTGGTAGTGTTTGTTTTAGATAGCTGGCTTTCTTCCAATTAATTATGGCTCTTTATGAATCATTTTGTTTGGAAATCTCTGATAGAGATTACACGAACATGACAGAAGGTCTTCAGACAGAACATAGCAATTATAAATTGCCAAATGCCATTAGAAGGAATTATCAGCATCCTTCCTACAGAGAGATACAATCTTTTAAATGCACCTCAGCACAGCAACAGTCTGGTAATAGTCCACTTAGCCTGTGATTTTAGCCTTAGTGAGAAAGTATTAGGATTTTAAATTACTGTAATATAAAATGCCATAATTGTTACCAGTATCTGATTCAGGCACCACTGAATGGATTGTTTGTGACAGATGATGCAAACAGTAGTTGCCGTAGGAACAGTTTATTTGGATTTTAGCACTGTATTACAGCACATCTACAGGTGGGTTTGGGAATCCTTTCAAATTCCTTGAGTAGAATATTCCATATTATATGGTTAGTTGAACAAGAAGAATGAAAGATACTTGATGCTTGAATGTTACTGATATGTAAAAACAGAGAGGAAATAGGTCTTTCTTATCAGGAGTGTGGTATATATGAACTGCAAAGGAATTCAAATTATGATAAATCTCACCTTCAGGCTCATGAAAATCTTTTTTTATCTTTTACATCACCTCATATGGCCAACAATGTTTACTTTCCTACCCATTTTGACATTCAGGGTCCAAAAATATTAGAAACTCAAAAATAATTATCATTACTGTCACTAAATTTGGCTTCTTTTGCTGAAAAAAATTAGACAAAAATTATAACAAAGGCTTGTTGAATATGTGGCAGGTAGGGACAGCTGTGAACAGTTTCTGCACATCAGCCTCCTCATTAGGGCACTGCTGAAAACGGGGGCAAGCGTAGGTCCAAGCCCTACATGTACAGCAGTGCAGAAATGACAGCAGGTGTTGACGCAATTATTTTTAAAGCCAACTGTCCCCACTGCACATCTGCTTCCAAAGTTTGCTTTCACAATTGTTCACTACACCCTTACTGAAATGGATAGGCTTTTAGGATAGGCTTAGGATCTGGCTAACCAGATCTCCCTCTGGACATCTGCTGAGGAACAAAATTCACCCTGTGAGAACACATGGAAATTAAATGCTTATAGCAGGACTGAAGTCACCCCTTCCTGCCTTCTGATGTGGCTGGGGCTATGAGGAAGTAAATTTAAGACTTAATGCCTTAAATTTGGTTCCTGTGCTCCACTCACTGAGTCTTTCCTGCCCCTCAACGTCTCTACTTTCCAGGCTGCCAAGTCTATACACTGAGTAAAAGCTTGCAAAGGAACACTGAAATAAAATATCCAGTGGGTTATATACTTTTGAGAGTGAGCCCCCGGGAATTGCCCAGAGGAGGGAGAGGATGCCAGTTTGTTTGGAATCACTAATTATAGAGCTTTCCAGCTCTGTTCTGCTCCACAGGTTATGCTCAGGCATAAGGGAAATGCAAGTGGGAATTTACCTGAAATTACAATATCCTTTTTAAACTTACATGTACCACTACAAAAAAAATCTTTACAGATCTTCTGATCCAATATTTTAAATCCTTTATTAGTGACTTGTATTCCCTGAGCAAAGCACTAGGATTAGCACTCTTGTGTCCTAAAACACCACATAGCCAGCAACTCTCTTCCACTGAAAGCCTAATCAAAGTACCACAGGAGCTGATCACTACATTAACATCACTTTTAGGGGTTTTATTTTCAGCCAGTGCCCTGACAAGTCCCTCACCTCACTTTGCTCTTCTGGTGTGGGAAAGCTCATCTCGACATTCCTTGAGGATTGCACTTGAATGTGGCAAGGTTTTGTTCCTCTCTGGTGCATCAGGGAAGCTTAAGAGCCAGAGCAAAACAACTTCTTTTAGTGGGGGACTACCTCTGAGATTCAGAGACTTGAGTTCCTTTCATCATGACTGGTTACCTATGGCTGGTCTATACACAGAACAGAAAATACCTGTCTTACTTCAGCTCATGTTTTCCTGTGTTCAAGAGAAGCAGACACAGTTCCAGTTAGATTTCAATTTTAGTGGTCTGGTTCATCTGATATGAGAAATTTTTTGGCTCAGATAGCTCCTCCTGCCTGTCTCCACCACTGAGCATATCTTGGGGCTGAGTGTCTGAGCTCCCTGATGGCTCCTCTTGCCTTCTTATGTTAGTGACCCCAGCCTGGAGCAAGAGTCAGAGCAGAACTCAGCATCTCTGAGTGAGCTGCAGGATTCTCCTCTTTTGTATTTACATGCTGAGGGAATCAGGAATAACAAAATATAACAACTGCTTCCTTTTTCAGTTTCTTCTTCCTGAATATTAATTCTTCCTTTGGTAGCAGGCCAGACATTCCTACATGTGAAACAGAACAATATCCCTGCTGTCACTAATTTACTGTCACAATTCCTATTAAATTAAGCCCTGTGCTTCTAGTCTTGGCACGTGGGTGCAAATCACAGACTGAGTTTTCCATGCTATCTGTTCTGCCTTATCTGCGTAACCGTACCAATGTTCAGATATGGCATCCAATTTACTGTCTGTAGGCAATTATAGCAAGTGCACAACAGAGGACACATTTAAACTAGATCATTTTAATGTGACTAGCATCTGAAGATTCATCAATCTGATTTACCTCCCAGAAACTTTCACAGTGTGAGAATTCCCTGAAGAATCTGTCTGGATGAATTAGCTTTGGAAAAAGCGTCTTCAGGCTATTATCAATCAGCCAGTCATGTATTTCTCTGTCAAGCTACGTTTTGGCTGCAGCTTTTGGAACTCTAAAGAGAAAGATCATTGCAAAAAGTCATATTTTCAAGCTTCTACTTCACCTTCTTGGTTTTGAAACCCTCATTTGAAACCCAGGGGGCATTCTCCACTGAATGAAAATTTCACTTGATCCACAATGGCCCATTAGTGAAACTGGAATGTGGGGCTGATTGAAAAATTTGGGGAATAAAAGAAGTCCAGGAAAATTGGAATTTTATTAAAACATACTGACCTCAGTATGCCAAGAGCATTCTCTTTGGCTGTGGCAACCTATAGTCAGAGCCTGCTGGGAATCGAGACCACTAATATTTAGGACTTGTCCCTGCAAACAAACTGTGAGAGTGATTCTTCCCTGACCTTCCATGAAAAATACTCCACTTAATGCAATTAGGTAATGCAGCAGTTATCTGCAGTTTCTAGGGCACTTTTTACTATGGGCAAAACAAAACCTAGAAGTACCTTTTGGCAGGTTGAGTAAATCCCAGGAAAATCCCTGCCTACAAGAAGGTGCCTGCCGGCTCTCTCCTATCTTCCTCTCCCCAAAATAACAAAGCCTTCCTCAAAAAGCTGTGGATGGGTTGTGTTCAGCCAGGATGTAATGATTCACATGCAGCTGGGGCCAGCTTGTGGGCTGCGAAACAAAAGGCTCGAGGAAACCTTTTTTTCCTGTTTCTTACACTCAGAAACAGGATTTTGTGGATGAGTAACTAGCAAATGTGAGAGAAAACTTAGTGAGAAACTGTGTAATTTGGTATTTCAGAGAACAGCATCAGATATAGAGAAGAATAGGTAACAACAGGCATCTTAATTCTGGAAACCGTGCTTCCGAGAAATTCTCATAACGGTTCCATTTCTTTTCATGCTATGTTTTAAATTTTCTACAATTTTGACTTCACTGTGTGTGTGGTTTTCTGATGAACACAGAAGGTGAGAGATGTCAGACTGATGCTGACAGAGATACAAATCCTCTCTTTATCCATTGCTGGCTGACTTTACCCCCCTCCCTACCCATCCTTACTAAGATAAAATTCCCACTGCTCTTTCCCTAGTAAGGCATGCCTTTTTGGTCCAGAAATAGCATAGAGGGTGATCACTTCCTCCCACTGCCCACTCACAGTGCTTCATGGCAGTGTGGGTGACAAACAGGTGCTGGTGTCTCTGTTCCGTCAGGAGAGTCTTCATTACGTGGCAAAAAATGTCAGAAACAAGGGAATTCATCTCTTTAAATGCAGACATCCCTAGCATAGAGCCAGTCATTTAGGCTGTTTAGCTCACAGAGTATAAGAATCTCTTTTGAAGCAACCTAATAAAGATAAAATAGGCCAGGTGACAACTATAAAGGTGCCTATTTTCCCGGTTTGGTTTTTGCAGGAGCTCCAAAGGTGACAAGCTGTGATGGAAGCAGCCATACTGAAGACAACAAGGGTAAGAGGATACCAATCACATTACTTTTTGAAGTAATTTGAGATGACTCCTTATTTTCTCCTATTCCATCAAATACCTATGACTTACCTGAGCTCAGTTTGAACAGTGTCTTAAGAAAAGATCTGTATTTAAAGTTAAGACACCTTTTTTTGTGGCAACATTTTGAGAAAAGGATATGGAAGAAAAATGTGAAAGCCCTCACCTCTGTTCATTCCTCTGTATTGAATACTTCATTCCCCCAAAAGAGAAGGAGAAGCCACTGTAGACAGCAATTGGAATAACAGAAGATATTAGCAGAGTACTGCACTGTGGGTCCCAAGTCAGTGTTCTGGGAAAGATTTTTGGCAGTCAAGTAAGATCCAGCAGGACCACATATAGTTCTGCTCTGTCCACTGGCACATGGCCCTGTGCAGACCTCAAACAGCAGCTGAAGGAGAGCAGCAGGAGGTCTGCCTGGACTTCAGTGATATCAGCAAGTTAGGGCTCCAGTTTTGATGCTCTGAAGCTGCTGCTCCTTTTCTGTCACACAGACAAAGCACATCAGAGAGAAGCTGACGTTTGAGATTTGGTTCTTTACCGATCATGGTGTATAAGAGATCAGTATCAGACCAAAAAAATGGGGAAGGAAGCATAAAAAAGAAGACCATGAAAGATCTGTGCAGGTTGTGATCTAGCTGGCACTCTGCATATTCTTTCAAAGTCCACATTGTCTTTCAGGAGCCATCAGTTTCAAGACATCAATTTGCATTTGAAGTCTTGGTCCAGAAAATTGCTAATGCAGATTTTCTCCATTCTGACAGTTAATCTTATATATGTTGAAATGTTTGGAAGTTCATTTTACTGCCGTTTTGTGAATTTGCTGCTGGAGTTAGTCTAGTTTTTACATCAAGGTATTTCAGTCCTCCATCAAACCATACCCATTAACTCCAGTTACATCTTTAAAAATTATTTAAGAATCAAAATAAGTCTGTGTAGTACTGCCAATAACTCAAAGTCTGAAAGCAGCATTTCCATAGCAAAAGTCCCCAGTTGCCCCAGTAACAAACTATGAGGTGCAAACAGTAATAACTGAATTTTGGCTATCTTTCTAAGCCACTCTGCAATATGACATAATTTGAAAATGAGATTGAAAAACCTTGTAAAGAAACAGACATTTTGTATGTAGAACATCCATATTTGTACAGGTACAGTGCAACAGGCTCAGCATCATTCACAGGCATTGGTAAGCCATGGAACTGCAGAATCATGGAAGATCCTCAGTTGGAAGGGACCCAAAAGCCTGAAAGCCTAAATCCCAAGGAAGCTGTGAAAGCCTACTCTTGGTGTCCATGACAAAGTGTTCATCCTTTACTGGTGCCTATGAGGTTTCAGCACATACACATGTGCCACGTCTAGTTTTTAAGAACACACCACAACTACCTTGCAGGTAAGCTCATAAAACGTCTTCCTCTGAAAGAGGCCAAGTGTGTATGTGAAGCTTGTGTTATCCATAAGGATTTTTTATAAATCAAGATAAGACTCAATCTTTAACCTGCATTCTGGAAAATACTAATACCTTGTTCTTTAAGAATCTGGACTCCATTAAATTTGAAAGTGGCAATAGTTGCCTTTGAAATACTGATGTGCTGTAAGTCTTGATTAACCTGGTTCCTTTCATCACATCTTTACTCCCTTTGCATCCACAAAGACTGTCCCAATACCCAGAAAATGGACTCTGGCAGGAATTTGAAGAGCCCTAGTAATTTAAATCTCTACTGTTACATGTCTGTGAGTAGAATAAACCCCTCATCCTTTTCTTTCCAGCCTCATTTCAGCTGATGCCAGCCAAAGCAGCCACAGTTTGTGATAGCGCTGGGGGCAGAGTTGATCGCTGTAATCGCACTGCATTCATAGAGTGCTGGGAAAGAAATCGTGTTTCCTTGAATTGTGGCACAGCCATTTTCATCTCTGTGTGCCTTACAGGAGAGGTCAATGTAATTGCCATAACCTGCTCCACACATCTCCTGCATCATGAGAGTTGTTTGATCATCTCCCCCAGAGCACCACTGCTGTATCATTTCAGTACTGAATTGGTCACTAGCTGCCATTTACTTAAAAAACTACCAAATTCAAGGCTGTGAGATCTTGCTGATATGCTTGCCTGTTTGGGAAGTGTCTTTTAGAAAGACAGGAGCCCACTCTCATACTGACTCATGTCCACCTTCGCATTTGTGTTTATATTCTTGAGGCAACCATCAGAAAACATGCTGAAAAATGAAGGCCGTGGAAAAGGACAAAAATCTCTCTGTAAAATTATCTGGGTTACAATTATCAGCCTCAATATTTCATGTTTTATTTGTAACCTGCAGTACCAGCTCACAGCCTGGAGACATAAATATTTTATACTTTTAATTTAATCACTTCCTGGGCACTGCATAATATTATATCTTTTTGTAGTCTATATATTAGCAACAGCAGAATCATTAATTAATACTTTCAAATAGGATTTAATTCAGACTTTTGTGCCTTTAGAATAAATAAATAATATCTCCTCATAATTCTTATTATTAACAATCTTGCCTTTTATTATAATTTACTACATAATTAACAATTTCATATCTTCTTAAAGGCACTCATCTATTAAAAAAACCAACTTTGGGTCAAAAATATAGAAAAAAAACATGAAAAAAGATATTATAGAACAAGTAAAAATTATATAATGGGCAAGAAACTTTTCAGCTCTGGAAATGCTCTTGAATTGCAATAAATTCATTATATCTCTAACAAGTTCATAATTGGCTGCCCCTGAAAGCAGAGATTTTGGGAACTGTGAGACCCACAGAATGAAACTATGATGAAATACCTGTAGCAATATGAAACATTTTGGTTCCCTTGGTGGTTATTTTTTAATCTCAAAGCAATAATGACATCCCCAGAGAGTCATGCTTTTACACATATGATCTCACTTTCTTCTTTCCTTTAACAGAAATAATATTTAGAAGAAATGCAATAAATGTAATAAAGCTGAGCTTCAATAAAAGACTAAATTGTGCAGCACTTAATGTAAAAGAATCTTGAAGACAGATCATCAATGCAGTAATAAACATATATCCACTTCTTCGTTGTTCCATTGTGGAAGAGTGGATGCTGGCTCATGGGGAGCTTTTGTTTTAGCTTGTAAAACTGGTTTATGTATAATGGGTGGGTGTTAGGAGACCGCAAGCAAAGGGTCAGACAGGGAAACCAGAAAATTCAGTTCCATGAAAGCAAGTCTTAGGTGGAAATTACTTCCATAAGTGAGCACAGAATGAGTGGCTGCAAAAGAAAATATGTAGTCAGTATTCCATGAATCACACACTGGTTTTATGAAAATAGTGAAAGACTGAATTAGATTTGAGGGCATGTGGTTTGTTCTTCTCCTCAAAACTGTGAATTAGCCTGCATTAGATTAGGGTGCAGTTGAGAAATGCCAGAGTATAGCCAGTGTTTTGTTCTCGAATGCTCATGGGGTTTGAGAATACAACACATCTAAAGAAACTCAAAGCTGACGATCGGGACACTCAGCACCTACCTTCTCATTTTACCTGGACCCAGTAATTTCTAAGAGAAGGATGTCCTGGTGTGAGAAGACACAGGGAGCAAAGAAAGGCCAACGAAGTGAGGAAGGACCTTCCAGAGACTGGCTGAGAGGAATGTGACTTTTGTGTGCTCTCCTGAGGGATCACAGCATGTATGACAAACATCTGCCTCAGATGGAGGGACAAAGGTTGAGTGACTTGTACCATCACCTTTCTCAGACAAGTTTCTTGTTCACCAATAGCCATAAAAAGCAAGTCCCAGCATTAGTTCACAGCAGCATGGATGGGTTTGGGGGCAGGAGAGGGAAACATACTCCTGACTCAGCAGTTCAAGTCAGAGAGGAAGCTATCTCGGCTGTTCTCTGTGTAGGTGGTGGCAGCCAGCAAGGCAGGTGCTGCCAGGACTTGGCAAAGTGTGTTTGTGTGCATGGAACAGGAGCACTGCCAAAGGCACACAGTTCCTGGTGGCAAACGCTTTGTGAATGCTGGGTGAGGCCAAGGCCAGGCTGTTTGCATAAGTGCCATTCTTCTAATACTGATCAAATATTCCAAAATTCCCACAAGCTGTTCTTTGGTGAAATCCATCCCTGAGGTTTTGGCAGCACGCTAAACATATACACTCATCTCTCAGTGACAGAACCTGATGTTTCCCACAAATTCTTCCTAGTCACAGAAACCTTGCTTCCAGATTACTCCCATAGCTGTCTGACAGGTCTGGAGGTGGTCAAGGTGTTATCTTTTTACAGAAGTGTGTCACCAGCTCAACTGTTGAGTTAAACTCCCTCAAAGTAAAATCAAATGATGCACAGACTGAGTAGGAGTACAAAAGCCTTGAGTCAGTGGTTCTCACAATTATTGATTACAGGCAAACAGTGCATACCCATGAGATTTAAACCACAAAAAATGTGTCTAGGTATCAGACACCAAGACCCAGAAACAGCAATAGCAATCAACTAGAATAATTAATGTGGAGGAATAGAGCAGAAGAATTAATACCTAAGGAAGTAAAGAAGTTAAGTAGAAAGTAATATGAGTAAATTCTGACTTTTCTTGTGCCCTCAAAGACCTTGTCAAAAACGTGACACACTTCAATTCCGATTCCACAACTAATGTCAACCATGTGTATAAACTGGATTCACTGGAGAGAGCCACATGCACTTTCAGCTTTGGATTTGTCCCTTAAACTGAACCAACTGTTATGCTGGTTGTTTAGTTCCTGAGACTCACATTGCAGGGTGTGTAACTTCATTTTTCTATGTAACTTCATTTTTCTTTTTTTATAATGAAATGCCCTGGTTCTCATTAATGTAGGGAAAGGCTTAGACACTCAAAAGAAATCAAAATATGTGATCAGGTGGGAAGAAAGGGGCAGAGAGGACAGAGGGGAAATAAGAAAGAAAGAAAGAAACAAACAAACAAACAATCTACATGATTTTACAAACATCTACTAAGCAGTTCCAGAAGGAGGATCACCCCTCCGTCTCAGTGTCAGTCTCTCCCTTGAGGAGTAGCACTGGTATCACAGGGAATCAGCAACATGTGTTTCCATACAAATAAGCCAGGTCTGTGGACACTACCTTTTCTCTACCTGTTTTTTAACACATATACCCACCTCTCTTGGACTGATTAAATCCTTCTGATGGAGCTAAAAGCCTTTAGCCTTCCAGCTGCTGCAGAGACTGAAGTAATATTTTGAGATATGGAATTAAGCTGTATGTCATCTGAGCTATTTTGAATCATGCCATTTTTTTTGCAGTTCACCTGCATTTTAGTGCTCCACACCTGTCTGTCTCTTTGTACAGGTCCCCTTTTGAGCAGACACACTGTTGAACACCTTGTCCATGTAACCAAACACTCTCTGACCAAATGGGTTCAACACATTTCTTCAAGGAATTTGCAAGTCCCTTAGTGGATCATCTGCATTCCAGGGGGAACAGACCTCTGCCAACACCCACCTCTATATTTAGACTCAGAGCCTTCAGGAAGCCATTGTGTCTGTGCCATTCTTGCACATCAAATCGTTTAAAACCATTTTTTTTCTTTATGAGCAATGAAATAAAAGGTTAAGAGCAGGCATGTTCATAGCTAACATATCTGTTTTCTCTTCATGTTTTTGTCAAAGGTTGCCTGCTTGCTGTTCCAGTACACTGTAATGCTTTCTTGTATTTTCTATGTACCAAACAGTAGCTTCAGGGACACAAGCCCTTTTACAGAGAGACATTTATTCAAAAGGTTTAAACATATGAAGCAAAAACAACTGCTTTAAAACTAAATATCCTTTGCTTCAGGCACTGGCTTCTTGAGAGGTAAATGAGGTCAAGAAGATGATGTGGTGTGTGCAAATTTAACAAGGCAGAACCTGGCAGAATAGCTCATAGGCCTGGATCACCGAGTGCTTCTGTATCCTTTGCCTGGATACAAACCTTACATGAACAGAAAAACCTGAATTTGTCTACTAAAAATTAGAGTATATGAAAAAACAGGTCAGCATGCCATGTGCAATTCATAATGCATATTACCTTTAGCATTCCTCAGGGCTTGACCCTTAAATGTGAAAGGAATTTAAAAAACAGTTTCAGGACAGAAAGGAGACAATACCTTCTGTATTTTCCTAGAATAAAGGCCTTCAATTCAGCTTTATTCCTGTACCACATCAGTGCATAATGCTAAAAACTTCAGGGACACATTGAAAGACAACTTCTAAGTGAAAGAACTCTTGTAAAGAAAGAGGCTGTCAAATAATTGTTTAAAAAAAATTGAGTACACTTTTATTGTGATGAACACATAAAAATATCTCTTTTCTTAGTGTTGGAAAAACAGTGGAGCTTTGCTTTCTCTGAATTAGTAGGTATTTAGACAGACATGAGACTCACAAATAAAAAGCTGTGGATAGAATGAATGAGTTTATGAAAGGTGAGGTAAAGCATGACTTCTGCATTTCATACCATTCCAGTCCCTTTCCCATGAGTACTCAGATGGCTGTGATTTTTGTACATACTGATGTTTGAGAAGCAGGTTTTGCTCATAAAAATATGAATAATGATGTTTTTAAAATCTCTTCATTCAGAGAGCATGTGCTGCCCCAATAATTTAAATATGACTCATGAATAGTAAATGACACAACCAAAGATGCCAAGTTAAACACGGAAAATTAGGAAGCAACAGAAATAGGTAAATAACCTCCTTCCAAAGTCTTTATATATGTGCAATATTAGATAATTTAATTATATAATCATATGCTTTTTTTTCCCCCTCAGATATTCCAAATATCCATGTTATAAGAGCTCAAAAATGCCTTTGTTTCCTTTATTATAAATGTAGTTTTGCTTAGAGGCACTTTTTGGTTTTGCAGGTCAGACCCCTGGTATTTCTGAAATATACAGCAAGGAGGTTACAGAAGCACAAAGCCTTCCCTCGACCACAGCACGATGGGCCACGATGGAGCTCAGCTCTCTGGGAGCCCTCAGGAGCCGGAATGTAGCACCACATCTCGCCTGTCTTCGGTAAAGACTGGCCAAGCTCTTCCTTTTGAGCTTTGCTCACAGGAAAGAGTGATTTAAATATTTATTCACCGTATGTAAACTGTGGAACAGAGGCAGTTCTTCAAGGCAGAATGCACGATTTCAGTTCAGCATGAAGCTAAATAAATTATTTCCAAAATAATACATCCACTAAGACTTTTTGAGACCAATTAGGGCAATTTTTCACTTGTGCACAGTTAGGATATAAATCCTAGGACATGTAAACGTTGAAAAGTGCTGTCAGCCCAGGGGAGGTCTAGCAAAAGTCTACTGGTAACAAGAGATATACCTTAATCTTCTCAATATTTTTATAGCTGCTGTTGAAACATGCAAGACACTGTTCTGATCCAATTTCTGCCACAGTTTCTGAAGATTCACAACAAATGAATCTTTTGCCAAAGGTAATTCTTCTAGGAAAAACTCTATCAGTTTAATGGGGGAAAAAATTGAGTAGAATGCTTATTTTTTATGCTTCAAGAGGTCAAATATCTGCTTTCATTTGAGTGAATGGCTTTGGGGAGGTGTGGGCAGTTAGTTTTCAATACAATCAATTTTATTCAGATATGAGATCTACAACACAAAAGAGGAAAAATTTAAGCACTGCATATTGTATGACCAGATCAAGAGGAACATATATTATAAATTATTTTCTTAAAAGAAATTGATTCATACTTTCATTGTCCACGTGAGATGATCTCCATGATGAAATAAGGCTTATCCCTTTCCCCTTCCTTCGACAAAGCCTGGTTTTACAGAAGAGACGTACTGAAAGGAAAGTTAAATGATTTGCCCAAGGTCACATAAAAAACTGATATCAGTGGAATCAGAAATTGAACCTACATTATCTGATTCCCCAAAACGTTTAGGTACTAGCGTGCCCATTTTTCCTATATATTTCTCTTTCTTTCACTTTTATGTTTGACATTTCAGGCAGTATATTTCTACATTCTTTGTTAATCCTCAGAAGCTTTACAGAGTCACAACAGCAGGACACACACCATATAAAATATCTGCCATGTACAAAGCAATAGCTGTCCTCACACAGAGCCCAGAGTTAGGCCAGAATAAATTAACACCATGTCCAATAATTCACTCATTTCTGCTATTTAATGTAATATATATGTCAATCAAAGGGCTGATGGCTAACTTCAAATACAAAGAAAGACAACACAAGGGCTTGGGGCTGAGATTTTTTTTCAAAATCTTTGGTATTTGTTAGGGTGGTTTTTCAGCAGATAATCGGCTAACTGGATTTGTTTGTAACAGCCAGTCTCAAACAGCTCCCAAATTCCTAAGAATAAAGGAACTGGAAAACCTCTTAGCTGCATGGCACAAGGAAAAAGAGTGTCATTTTTAATCTTCTCTTTCTAACCCAGCACAGCAGGCAGTGTGACAGTCTCACTGGCCTCTGTGTACAAAGGAACACAAAAGCTGAACTCACTTGTAGTTCAGCAGGGCAAGGAAGGATGTGCTTGGCAGCTTTGTTGAATTGGGATGGTTCAGTTCAGGTGCTTGAAGCCCTTTGAAGCTGGACTGCCCCAAATGTCCCACCAGTGAATACACTGAAATGGGAAGGATGAGATTCATGGACCTCTTGGGCTGGCAGATGGAATCCAGCAGGGGATGGTCTTAAGTGTGAGACTCTGCCCAAGGACTCGCTGCACCCAGGGCAGAGCATCCAGCCTGCCAACCTCAGTGACACATAGCAGGGATTAAGAGCCTGATCATATAAACTCAGCCAAATCAAGATTGCTGCCAACTCTTGTAGGATTCATAAACTCCATAGCTTTCCTCAGCCAAAGAGGACCTGGGCACCATAAAAGTGGTAGGTCTGGTCAAAACCTTGTGTTGGGAGGAAAGGGTTGAAAGCAGAAGGATGTCAAGGAGGATAGTAAATTCACTCAAGTGACTTTGCAGCTGAGAATGCTAAAAGTACCAGAGTGGGCAGACCCCAGTTATTATGCCTAATGTTGTTAATTAATTAAAAATTAATTTCTGGGCATAGGGCAGCGATATGGGATCATAAAGACACCCCAAGACATTCCTCTCCCTGTTTTGAGAAGTAGAATTCCTGTGTAGAGAGAACACACTCTCACAGACACACTTGGGCCTCCTGCTGGAGAGAGAGAGAGGGGGAGAGAGATTGAAACCTCAAAGATTGTAAAAGCACAGCCTTGTGATAAACTACACATGCGTGAAGCCCTTTGATACAGTGGGGCAGGCAGGGGCCCACACACACATGCTGATAGGATGAACTGAGCCCGCAGCAGCCTGTGTCCCCATGTGTCTCTGCCACCCGGTATTGTCAGCGAGGTAATGAAATAAATCTCATTGCATTTCAGCTGTGGTTTAGTGGTCACCCTGGTTACCTGCATATGTGGATTCACATACCTTGAAAACAGCATCAAAAAGTCACATAGTACTGAACAGATCCTGGAGTAATCTTCTGTGTTTTGATTTGCTCCTTAAAACTAAAAATCCCTGATATCAGCCAGAAGAACCATTATGTTTGATATTTGTAGGTGTATCACTTTCAACATGTTTAATAAAATAAAGTCTGCTGCACAGACCAAGCATTTTTTATGGTAGCTCCAGCATGTTTTATTCCACCTTGGTGTAGCAAGTTTCCCTTAAAACGGAGATTAGTTTCAGTACTTCATCTCCACAGGGCAGAGTAACTTCAACTTATTATTTATGTATAATTGCAGTTTGCCTGAATTAGACTCTAATTACAGCCCAGAACCCACAATTCTGCATCCATTTCAACTTTCAGCGATTTTTTTTTTATTGTTAAGATTTAGTTTCTATTTTTTCAGGTTCTTTTGCTCTGAGTAGAAAACCAGATGAATCTTTCTGAAGCTATGTGTGTAATTTAGGCTGTAATGGAAAAATATGTCGTCTTTATCAATTTTTCTTGGGTCTTATAACAAAACATGGCAAGCTGATTTCTTTGCCAAATTCTTTCACCCTCTTTTTAAAACATAAATTATCTTGCCTTTTTTTAATACAGACAGACAACGACCTTGTACTTTATATGGAGTGCTTCATCCTTGTAATCTCAGAGCACTTTATAAATAGATAGAAGACATCAAAGAAGGAAAAGAGTGCTCAAGGGCAGAAGCATCACACCATGGCTCTTATTAAGGTAGTAAACCATCCTTTACTTAAGGGGATCATCCCCTATATCTTTTATTTGTTAATAGAGTTACTGCCTCCTCCAATTTACCTCATGTGTCCTGGGACTAAAAGGAGAGCTGAACCAATCAGTAAATTTCACAGGAGAAAAAAAATTCCATTTGATTAATTTGCTTATTACTGTAGAATTTCACCTTGAGAGTCTTTCAGCAAAAAGAAATAGCCCAAAACTTCACCTTCTCCACCAAAAAAAAGGCCACCCTCTCTCAGTCAAAATCTACTTTGAAATACAGCTTCATGACAGAGCTTTGCAAAGCTGCAGGTCCAAACTGGATTTGGTACTTGATATTTTCTCAGTTTAGCTAACAAGTTGAATGAAATTCTTACATCTAGATTGATCACTTTATCTAAGTCCAAGAAAAAATTAATATTCTGAAATAAAGTGAAACCTCATTATTAAGTGTTTTACTGAATAACTGTTTTGCCAGAAAACAAACTCCTTTTGCTAAGAGACATGGTCTGTGCTCTTCACCAGTACACACCCATTGAAAGAAGCTGCAAAGAAATCTTCAAAGATAAGATAGCAGAGGAGTGTTGATACCTACTTTGTGATTACCAGCATTGGAGCATAATCTGGATTGCAACATCAGTAACTTCACTCCTACAAATCTTCACTGGTGGTTCAGTATCTATGGGTAACTAAGACTGTTTCCCATTAAAAATCTACCTATCAAAAGAAATATAAAATCTGCTCTTTAAATAAAATATGTTATTTCTCTTTAAAAAGTGACTGCTTTCCATAAAATTTAAAGTCAAATAATGGGCTACGTACCCCTACAGTTCAGAAATGCTGGTGTGGTGCTTTGTGGGGGTGGCAGTGCAGGCCACTCCATTTCAGGTGCAGCAGGCTCAGACCTCTTCTTGCACAGAAGAGCAGGATGCCAGGAGCTGCAGCCATGGTGGCAAGGGTTTCATCTCCTAGACAAAGCATGGTCATGAGCTGCCTCTACCTCTCAGAGTATCACGTTTTCTAGTCAAAATTTTCCACTTTTTGATCAAAATATGTTATTAGGCTGCAAGGTCAGCTGTAACATTGTGTGGAGGTTTCTTTCCTTTCAAGTCACATTTTTTTATAGTCAAAAGAAAAGAAAATGGTAGATTAAACAAACCCAG
Organism: Corvus hawaiiensis; assembly: GCF_020740725.1. Classification (NCBI taxonomy): domain Eukaryota; kingdom Metazoa; phylum Chordata; class Aves; order Passeriformes; family Corvidae; genus Corvus; species Corvus hawaiiensis. The sequence continues at coordinate 69,298,884 of NC_063216.1, read as the reverse complement.
ATGTGCTGCTGTTTATCTTCTGGACTGAATATTTTTATCAGGACCATCAAATTTCCACAAAACCTGTGTTTATGCTTGCTGTGCTGATGTTAACAAAAACACCACCCCCACGCAGAAATTGCTTAGCTCAGAGCTGGGACATTCTTACCAAGAGCTGACCTCAACATTTACCAGACATGCCATGAATGAGGACCCCTTTCGTGGCTTCTCCTGGGGTGCTCTGGAGGATAGATGCTGTGGTAGACGAGAGATTTCCACTCCCTTTTCAGGGAGATTTGTGCCCAGCATCTCCTCTCCCACACAGGGGTTCTGGAGCAGTTGTATATCTTGGGGTGGTAATCCTTACTCCACCAGATTTATTGTGCTTGCTCAACTCTGGGACATTTCAAGCCACTTTTTTTTTTTTCCTATTTCCTTGAAAATCATCTAACCACAAAAGGCAAAAAAGATGTTTTAAAGAATTTGGAACGAATTTACACTCAAGCCACTGCCCTAGCAAGAAAATAAATATTTGTGGCCATGTCTGAAAAATGCATGACAGTCCCCTGATCTGGTTGCCAAGCCTGAAGGGCAGTGTTTTGGTGCCTGGCCCCTCTGCAGCCTGTGCAAGCAGCTGACGAGGGCTGCCTCAGAGCAAATATTTGAGGCTTGGCAAGAATACACTGCTCTCCCGTGGTTTCCTGGATGGCATGTTTGCTCTGACTGAGCTCTTGGAGCATCAGGGTAGTACAAAAACATTTTGGGATAAGATCTCATCCAGAATATATGCAGGATCCAGCAACTACTTCCCTGGATGGTTAAGAAAGTGGGAGATTTTTTCTCCTGTGAGACAAGTTTATCCTGTTGATGTATCTGGTTACTAATTCTATTATGAAGATAAACAGGCTTGTTCACACTGAAGGCTAATCTTTTAAGTACTGGAGGTGAGGAACTCAAATATACAAGATAAGAGAACAAAATGAAAGAAAGACAAGGTAATAAATTATAGCAAGGACAAATATTGGGTTTTATTAACAGTGATCTCAATTTTAAAAAACCCAAACAACTAAACTGTGTGTGGTCCTGAACTCTAAACAGAGGCACTTATCAAAGGATATGCAAGGAATCTTGAGTTTATGTTAGAGCCCTTCAGTAACAGACATTGGTGAAATCTAATAAATATCTGCTTTCTGATCAATGGGGTTAATGACCTGGGCCATCCACCACCAGGGGCTCACAGAGCACTGTATGGGCACAAGGGCTGTTGTCATGTTTGGTGGAGTTTTTAAGATCCTCTGTAATCTTTTATGAATACAATTATTTACTATACTGCATCAAAAAAATTTGTCATGATTTATACTGACAAATTAAATGCAATGAGATTTGCCAATGGAAATCCTGAAGCATCTTTTCAGTAGAGTAGAATGCATAACTATATTTCCATATTTAACTTTTTATAGCCTGCTGCAGGATAGTGTATTCACATATTTTGGAAGCATTAGTGTTAAAAATCAAAAGGCAAAATCAGAAAACTAATAAGAAATTTGAAAGATGCAATTTCAAACCCAGATGGAGGCACTGTCTTGCAAATATGCCCCCTCCTTTCAAGACCTTAACAGACCCTACCTATGAATTACATAGAGCAGCTTAGACCCACTAACAGAAACAGAGCTGGATTTACAAATGGATTTATAGAAGAAAGAAGAGGTATTGTTCTTTTACTAATTAAAAAATCCTGACTAAAACCACCAACTCAAGCTTTGGAATTCCACTAGAGTTTTAAATAAGGCCACAGTTGTTCTGTTTGGGGAGCCTGGGATAGCCCACACAGCCCAGTGCTGCAGAAGCCACAGCAGCAGCTCAGTCCCCTTGGTGAGGAGGTGCTCTGCAGCTGGCAGCAGGGCCAAGGGGACCGACAAGACTGACATCTAACTCCAGAGCCAGTGGAGGCACAGGAAGTGTGGGGATGTTCTCAGAAATCATTGTATGATACAGACAGACCCTGAGTGCTAAAATTCCCACTGTTTTCAGTTGTATTGGCTAACTCCTCCTTACAAGATTATTACATGTGTTAACAACTAACAAATATTACCCAAAACAACAAAAGTGTCGTGAGGGTTGTACCATGATGATTGTCCATCTTCTTATTTCAGGATATAAATAAATACAGCACATGAGACTTAGTTGCCACAGTTCAGCACAAGAACCATCACATTGCTTAACAAGAGGCTGAAAGCACGGGACTTCAACTCCATCCTTTCAGGTAATTCAAACAATTATTCCACTCAAATCAGTGGCTCAGACCAGAAGAAGGAGAAGAAAGGAGTCAGGTCTCAAATCCTACTGTGATGGAGCAGAGTGGGGTTGCAAGCATTGGAGTTCTAGGGCCTCACTGGAGCAATTGTTTTTTAATGCTGCATTTCATCACCAGCTTCACTTGAGATTTGAGGTCTGACCAATACTGAACCCTTCTGTATTACTCAGCAGATTTAAACTTAACAGGGGGAATTCTAAGAGGCCCATTAAAAAGTTGGAAATAAAGCAGAACTTGAAATCTCATGACCTTAAACCAAATAATCTTGTGACACCCAATACACATAGAAAGAATAGCTTGCACAAACATGTGATTAGGGATAACAAAAAACAAGAGTGGAAAGCAAGAATGAAGGAGACAGCGAGCAGAGAGGCAGAAATTTATTCCTGTGTCGTGGGTAACCCAGCCATCAAGACATCTGGCCTGGGAAGTGGAGCCTGCAGCCTGTCTGCCTCATTCAGAAGCTAAAAACACCCACAAAAGCCAAACCGGAACCCGTTTCCCATCAAGCACTAATTAGAAGACATCCTCATATTTCATTTAAGTTTGGTCTTTATTTTCTACAAAATGAACTCCGTATCAGAAATCTTGAAATGGGGGAAAAAAACCCCAAGATTTATTATGTGTAAAAGTCTCATGATTTTAATCCAGCCCATTTCATGGTTTTGGCATTTGGGTTTACTGTACTAAGAGTTGAATTAACTATACTAAGATATGTCAGGGCAGCACTCACATTAAACAATCACATGTGCTACCATATGCAAAACAGCAGATTTATTCTGCTAGATTAACTAAAAAAGTTAATTTAACACTGTTAATTGAAAAGACTCACCTTCATTAGAAAAATTTAGCTCAGAACACTGCCTAACTTCTAGGTTGCAATTAAGAGCAGGACCAGCAAGCTCTGATTTCTACTTCCATTATAAATAAGTTCAGCAATTCCATTTTGAAACAGAAGACAAGTCTACAAAATATTCTTAATGTGCTGGTTTTGCTACTTAAATTTCAGTTGCTGTCATTCACAGTGGTCTGTTCAGAAAATAAACAAAATTATGCTTCTCCGTATCCATGATAATTTGTGTGTATTTCTCCATAAACACAATTATTGACACCTAGTGTCTAATTTTATATTTACTCTCTTGTGTTTACAGTAAGTTATGAAGACCCCTTTGGCTTTCATAAAGGAAGACATGTTTTAGCACATAATTCAGTAAGTTTGATGCTGATATTGGTTCTTACCTAGCGAACATCTTCCAAAAGTCGTCACCATCATTTATCTTGCCACAAGTTTTTCCATTTGTTCTTTCAGCAAGGTGAAAGATCTTCCATGTAGGGAATTTGTGCCTGCTGAGGTGGGTGCCTTGAGGGACTGGTTAAGAGAAACAAATTTCCCAAGCTCAGTGCTGACCTTTGGGCTGGCAGATGTGGAGCCTTGAATTTATATACTATCAGCAAAGAGTTTGAAAGAAAGGCTTTCATTTTTGGGATTCAGATTGTCACGAGCAGTTGAAGGACTGAGACTGTTCCTTGCAGGCTGGTAGAGCCTGACGTGCAGCAAGCCCAGCTTGAACTCCGCTCAGGGTGGGCTTGTTATTATTGCTGCGTGTTTCATACTCCACTAAGCTGCTGGTGGGTGAAGAGGATGACCCTAACCACACTGACATTACAGCCTAGTAAAATAATCTAAAGTAGATGATAAAGGTGGATAGATAAAGAAAGAGAAAAGTAGAAAGATAAACAAAACAGCAGCTTTTCATGTAGTGTGAAGGTGAGCAGATGGGAGCTCTGGCATCAGCCAAACAGACACCAAGGGTGGGTCCAATACCATCACCCTGATGGTTTAAAGAGCATGCTGTCCTAAAAGTCTCCAGGCTTAGCTATAGAAAGTGTCTGAATACAATTATTTGAAGAATACATGCTGTAAATTCAGTTTCTAGGCACACAGTATGTGAGGGTTTCCTTGAAGCGCTTATAATTTCCATGCAACTCAAGGGAAACATGGGGCCTCTGTTTCCACTGATACCCATTTAACAGTGCCTACCTTTTCCATTCATACCATTACACAGCTTTTATTCTACATCTGTATCTTTTATTCTATACCTATATTCTATATCTGTGGTAGAAATTTGTTCTCTAAAAGACCATTTTTTCTTAAAAAGAAGAAGGTGTTTGCAGTTCATTAGTCTATGATTTCGCTTGTGCTTAAAATATGACAAGCAGTTTTCCATTCTGTATTACTATTTACTTTTTAGCAGGCTGACAAGCATGCACTGACAAGCAGACATAGTTTTAAAAAGCTAAATTCTTCCTTTCTTTCCTTTTTATTTTTTTTTAAATTTTCTAGAAATCATCTGTGAGTCAGTCACTAGGAAAGAAAAGATTTTATCTGAAATAATTTTAGCCTGCAGATTTAAGAAGAAAACCAGAAACTGATGTAATGAATCAAGAATATGACTGAAGTCTACTAGAATGAATTGAATCTATGCTAAGACTCTGTCACAGTGACTTATAGGCAAGACTTGGGATTTAAGTCCTGAGTTTTGAAGACTGTCTATTCAGTTTACTCACTGAAAATGTAGTTTTAAAAATGGAGTAATTTGAGATGTGACAGAAGAAAATTCGGCCTGTGACTTCTTGTTATGTAATTAAAATGAAGAACTAGTGTCCAGGAGTAAGGGTTTTGCTGATGTACCTCTGGTGCCTCGATGTATGACTGTCAGTGCTGCAAAATCTCATTTGAAGGAAAACAGGTAACACAGTAAAAAAAAATATCACAGTGATCAGGAAAGGAGAAGACTGTGGGAGGAAGAAGGCAGAGGTACAAAGCAGGATAATCAAACATTTCAGAACATTGCTCAGTCATGAGCTCACAGCAGTGACCTTTTTCCTGTAAAGAGAAGTAAAGGTTAAGCATCAGCCGTGCCTCAGCCAGCCTGGGCTTTCAGCGTGATGCAGTTGCTAAGATCCCCACAATAGGCATCCAAACATATGCATTTCGAAAGCAATGTGAATCATCCTGGAGTAATGATAACTGAAGAGACATAAGGAATAAAACAAGCAGTCAAAACTCAGTGAGGCACTCTGAAATTTCAATTGTGAAAGAAATGGAAAAAAACAAAAGTCCACCCTCAGGTCTCTAAAAATAGCCACAGAAAATTATGAGTTCAGATACAGAGAAACACTCTGCTTCCTCAGGCCTGCACAAGAGGATGCCAGCAGACAAAGCCGACTCATGTTGTGAGAGGACAGATGTATTTGACTCTGTATGTGAAAAATTTCATGGCTGCATTTGTAAAGACAGAAATGCTCATTGCTACTGGAAGCTCTGAAGCCATACTTTCATTCAGCAGAGCTGGCTGGCATCACTTACAGTCCAGGGAAAACAGGCAGAGAAAAGTTCTCAGTTTTCATTATGTTTTTTATCCTCAAGCCCAGTCTGTGGCTTGAGCTAAACCTACCATGAATATTTTGCAGATTTTTTTCTGGTAAGACAAGTCGGTCAATGAGAGACCTTGATGATCATGAAAAAATGTGCAGTTATCTCCCAGCAAGAGTTCAATCAGTTCAGAAACTCACAGCTGGCTTAAAAGGAGAGACACAGAAGCAGGAGGTAAAGTTCAGTGCAGCAAAGAATTTAAGAGGTGAACAGGATGGGATGAAACAGAAGAGATGAGGGGATGACATTGGGTGCTGGGAGCTGTTCTGCTAATCACAGCCAGAGTAGGACACCTTGCATGAGCCAAGGACACCAGCTCAGGGCTGCATGTTTGTTATGTGGTGTAGAATTCAATCCCTGGAAACACTGAAATTCAGGACATCCTTCAGTCAAGGGGCCTTGGGATTAATTTGGTTTGGCCAGGTTTCTCCCAAATAACTACATAAAAAAGGATGCAAATGACAAGCAGCAAAAGTGATGTTTGTCTGTTTTCCTGTTCTCTCATGTACTTTTGTGCTGAACAGGAGTCACGAGAAGCTGTGGAAGTCTCACAGAAAAGCTGAAAAAAAAATTAATATCCTATGGAAGAAAGGAAGATGAATTCACAAGCCTTGCCACCTTCCCCTCCAGAGAAGCTGGGTGGAACCACAGCCTTCTAAGGTCTAAGAAAAGAGAAGCATGGAGGAAAGATTTTTTTAAAGTAATTTTAAGATGTACAATTAAAAATACTTCTATTTAAACCAATGTGAAACATCTATGGTGAATATTTTTCTGAACTTTTCCAATTGGACAATCCTAGTCAAGGTGAAACTTCTGGGACAAGAGTGTTTTGGGTACCTGAGAATATTCCCTTTTTTACTCCCATGGTAAAAGAACAATGGGGTCTCATAAAGCTCTGATAAATTTACTTTATCAGCAGCTCATCTGGAAAAGAGTAGAACAGAAAAGTGAAGAATAACAAAATAGAAGAAACCAGTTTTATGTTCCAGATCACTTAGTATTTCACTTAAGCAGGTTTCAGTACTGTGCTCAAGTAGTGACAGCCATGGAAGAGGCATTATTACTTTCTTAGCTAAAATATGCCAGTATAATAAGAATTTTGCAGATTGAGGTGGGGGGATCAGAATAAAACAATGAGTTTCAATGTCAGACATGCATTTTTATAGCTGAGCAGCAGGATGGTGACATTCAGCAGTATTCTCTGAGGACATGGACTTCAGAGAAAACTGAGTGTGGTGAAATGAATTTGAAGGATGCAAACATCAGAACTATTTGTTTGTTTACCAGAGTCTGAGGATTTCATCTAACAATTCTTGCAGGTGGTGTCTCAGTCCTGAAGGCATGAGAAAGGACATCAGAGCTGTGGCTACAAATATAAAATACCCATGCAGATTGAGCCTTCCTGCTCACTCATCTCAGAAGCACTTAACAGCTCAGTGTCTCCACTGGGAAACCCGTAACTTGAAAAAGGTAGAAATATATGGTAGTAGGAAATGCAAGATTAATGGATTTAAGTTCTAAAACAAATCTGGCCTTTTGGTCATATGCTGAGTCTCTTGAAGGATTAAAAAAATTTTAGAAGAGCGGTGCCTATCTCATCAAGTTAAGGGGATGCTTCAGCTTCATCCAGAATCTGACTCTTCTTGCCACTGCCCAGTTTGTCAGGGCCCACCAGCAATGGGACTTCAGCAGAGAGCACAGAGTCCCCTGGAACTGAGACCTGTGGGGTTGTATCCTGCCATTCAACACCTTCCCACAGTCTAAAGCCTGGCCTGTCCCTAACTAACATGAAAAGCCACAAATGTAACATTTTACAGTAGCATAAATGGCTAACAATGATCAGAGCAAAAGCAGATCAAAGTTTTAGTAGTAAGAGACATCATCAAGTGATAAATGTTGATTAATTATTGACTTATTTGGCTTGATGGCACATCCCTATTGAACTGTACTGGAGTGTTCCATGTGCAAATCCTCCAGGTTTTCAGGACATGAAATTGTAGAATCACAGAATGGTTTGGGTTGGAAGGGAGCTTAAAGGTAGTTTAGTTTCAAGCCCCCTGCCATGGGCAGGGACACCTTCAACTAGACCAGCTTGCCCAGACCCCCATCCAGGCTGGCACTGACAATAAGATGAAATTCAAATCAAAATCATACAATGGCCAAGAACTTTATCCTCTTTAGGGTTATCCCACTACACCCAAATTTTGAATGGTTAATATTTAATATTTCTTCTTTTTTAAATTTTAATTGGCTTGGTTGTTTGCTTTAAACTTGGTGGAGGGGAAGAATAGACAAACAATGGACAGAGAACTGTCAATTTTTCTGTATGACCAGACTGATATGGCTAAAAATTAACCTGATTGCAAGTAAATGGCAATATCCTGACTGCAGGAACTGTAGTACTGTGATAATGAATTGGGAGTGTACAGAATCTGGGGCCAACCTCTACGTGAAACTGAGCTGAACTTCACATGGATTAACTGAAAGTGCAGCTAGACCTCCAGGTTATCTGCTTCCATCTCCACACAGCCTGACAGGAGAAGCTTGTGCTTTCTCTTCATTAAGCTCCAGGTCTTATCCTCCACTGCCATGTCAAACAAACAGAAATAGGTTTGTTTATGTTCATTCATATGGTCTGACAGATCCTATCAGCAAAGACATGCATCTGTGCCTACTTTAAACCCCGATCCCACTCTGCGATTGACATAATTCTCCTTTAAACCAAGGCCAACTTAACCCTCTTTGCACACAACTCTTCAAATCTCATGGACCTGGAATGGCAAAAAAAAGTGTTGAAAACAGCTCAGCTTTTCAGACTTAGAAATATATACATATTTCGATAGGAATGTTCTGTCTGACAAAAATGAAAATTTAAGATTGAATGGCAGGTTCAAATAAATAAAAATCACACACTGAAAATCATTTTTGTGATCACCACCTCTCAAGTTTCAAGTGTACAAGAGAGAGGTGAGTGATGTTCAGAGCTGGTGTTAGTAACAGCTTCCTCAGCCACATTTACTCAACAGGAATCACAAAATCACAGAATCACCAGGTTGGAAGAGACTTTCAAGATCACTGAGTCCAACCCATGCCCTAACACCACCTCAACTAAACCATGGCACTGAGTGCCACATCCAATCTTTTTTTAAACATATCCAGGGATGATGATTCCACCACTGCCCCAGACAGACAATTCCAGAACTTTATAATTCCTTCAGTAAAAAACTTTTTCCTAAAGTGACCCCCTTACCCCCTGCCCCAGAAATGATGAGGTGTATAGAATAACTTCTGGGTCCTAGCCATGATCCCTCCTGGCTGCTGCAAAAACGAATCCTGTCCTGGCTGGAACCAGGACAGTACCCTGTTTTAAAATCAATATACAGCAGTTGGGTTTATGCTTTGCCATGCTTGTGATACTTCTTTTTTGTGGGTGAGTTACTAAATGCTCCTCATTCTTTCCTTGATGCCATCATGTAAATGACCCTTGACATGCAACACTAAAAATGAGACCTAAAATCATAAAAATAATGAAAGCTCGGTGACTTTTATTTCATATTAGAGGGTGGTTGGTTGTTAGGAGTCGATACCTTCCTCAAGATAAAAACATGAGTGGAGTGTAAAGGCAGCAGATCCTGCAGAGAGCATCTTGAGTTGGACTCAATGATCCTTGTGGATCCCTTCCAGCTCAGGATATTCTATGATCTGCTCTGAAGTGGAGTAGGTGAGCTCCATCTTAGCACTATGTGCTGCTGTGTACTCCACACATAAGAGGCCATACTGTCTCCAGCTTCAAAAACCCTTCTGTTCACAGAGTCTCAGCTCCCAATGCAGACACGCTGAGCCAAGCTGCAGACCCCCAGTGTCCAGTGGCACTCACAGTGTTTCTAGAGAAAGAAAACCTGAAATACCATCCCTGTTTGCTGGGCCAAAGACAACATCCCCATGGCAGTGCTGCTAGTTGCTTGTAAACATTGGAAACTGAAGAAGGTTTATGGAGCCAAACATATTTTGAGGGCATTTAGGCTCTTACTCATTTCCAATTTCAGAATAAAAGAAAGAGGATGGCTGTAGCAATTAATTAAGTTGATTATATGTAAAAAATTTTATCAGGTTATTTTGAACCAAATACAACAGCTCTTAAGAATCTGATTTATAAGTAAAAGGCTTGCTGTCTTGTCCAGAGACATTATTTTATTTTACATTTATACTAAAAGCAAAATTCAGATATTTAACACAGTAATTTCTCTTATTCCCAAGCACTTTTAAATTACCATGAAAAAAACCCATTCATTTCCATTTTACTTCCCAACAACCATCTGACACACAGGGTGAAAGGAACTTTCCAATAATTACTGAATAATTTATGACCAAATAAGTTTGTAGACAGCACTAATTTAATAACCAGCCAAGAGGTGACAGTACAAAAAGATTTGTGGAGGTAGCCTCATACCTGAGAGTAGCCAATGACATATTAAATTAAATATCTCTCTCTGGTGGAAACGAACTAAAAGCCTAAAGAAAGGATTTATTAAGTCATTTGTCACTAAATCCAGCATTTTCTCAATACACTAGAATTACTGGAAAGTTCATCCAGCCAAATATGAAAGGGCTCAAAGAACTCCTCTTTGAGGCTACAATCCTCCTCTTTTTGCAGATACAGGCCTTAAGAATTAGGTTTTCTATGATCCCTTCTGCGTCCCTGTCTTAGAAATGCTTATAAATTATAGCAAAAATACTACTGAAAGGACTGCAGAGTTTATCACCAGCACAATATCAGTATTTGTCATTACAAGAAGACAGACATATACATTCCCAAATTGTGATCAACTTGGGAATAGGAGCAGTATGACACAGCTTCCATTACAGTGACTGGCAACTACTTCAATATCTAACTGCATGGGGGAAAAAATAAGCCATCTGATGATGTAGTGTTTGACACTATTTCTACTTTTAGGTTGCAACAAAACATAACTGTCAATAAAGTCCAAGGACAAAGTGATCTTGCTATAGAAGACTATAACTCTTACTGATCTTGGCAGGAGTTGTGCCAGCTTTTACTAACTCTTAGGCTGGGGCAAACTGGGCATTTCCAGATTCTTCCCTTTATTGTATATTTCATTATCTCAGCATGTTTGTTATTGCTATAATTTTCTTTGAAAGCTATTATGCAATAATAGATCCAGTAGACGATTGATTTGAGTGAATGAGCTTGTACATGTGATGGCTTTTAGGTCTGCCACCTGGAAAAAAAAGGCACCTTCTGGAAATGCATTTGACCGAAGCCCTGGCACTTTTTTTCCAATTCCAGAAAGTGCCTGATCAGCTTGTGCACATCCCTATTTGAAACTCTTTCTCTCATGTACTTTAGGAGGGTTGGATAGCCACAGGGTCCCAGAGGCAGGAATTTGGAGTGCTGAATGCACTTGGAGTCTCCAAAGAAAGCAGAGGGTACAATTCAAGACAGGAATTGCTGCTGTGGTGCCTCTGGATGGCGCAGTTTGAGTCCGACCCCTCAACTGTACCATGACCAAAAGCCAGCTGAAAATAGAGACTTTAAAAGTGAGCCTTGTTTTGAAATGTAAGGGCATATCATACAATTTTAACCAAATATCTTTTGTTTCATATATAAACAGCAGCTGCTAAACAAACAGAGCCTTCTAAGAATGATTTGTTTCCAAGTCTCTCAATTTAGAATTAGTCTTTCTGGGACATAGTTATAATGTCACAGCCAATACATTTTTGCCCCATGATACTTATTTTGAAAAATGAAAACCAACAGTTACAGCTTTAAGAGGCAATGAGCACAGCAACTACTTAACAATTTGTTCTTGGCAGGATCTGACCATGTCCCAATACCCTACAGATTAATGTTTTTATAATGGAAAAATGCAGTATTCAGCAGGAAAAGAGATTATTGCTGGCTGGAGTGCAAAGCAGAACATTGTTTCCTCTGTTCACTTCTTGCACAGTATCTCTCCCCAAAGCTTGGCTATCCCACCACTTCCAGAAACTGCATCACAGGCACCCCTTCAAACACCAGATATCACAGTTGCTATCTTGGAAAATGCTTTGTGGGAGAGATTTTGCAGTTTTACTTGCAAATTATATTACAGGCTCCCTGTTCAGGACAAAGCAGCATGTACATCTTTGCCTTCTATCAGCTCTGCTCTCTGAGCCATTATTCCAGGACTTTGACCCTTTCCACGTGCTGAATATCAGAGCCAAAGCAAGCATGTATGAGTAAGGTTTTCACCCTCTGCCAAGTTTGATGATGTGTCTTTTCTCCAGGGGAAGAATGATAGCAATTCACAGAACAGACAAATGAAGGGACTTAATAAAGCAACCCCTGGATCTGGTCCCGCATATCAGTACAGCCGGACAGTCGGTGTCAGTGGCTTTCCAACATCCCTGCTCCCAGCTGGGCCACCACTCCAGCAGCAAGGCCTGATGCAAACCCTATTACATCCAGGAGAAAGCAGAAAGGGTGAGAGACTCTGTGTCTGCACTGAAGCACGGGGCACAAGGCAGAAGCTAATCAGGTCTGCTGTGCCCCAGTGCAGAGCAGGCTGGGGAACACTGGCAGACCTCTCACGATTTTTGCAGATTTCCTTGATCCAGGGTCATGGTGTGGGAACCATAATTCAAGATAGTAAGCAATAAAACAGTAGATTAAAATATCTCTTTCTAAATATACTGCTATACAACATCATCTTCTGTGGCAGTGCTGCCCCAGCAGATAATGTTGAGCCGATGGTTCCCTTGGGGAAATTAAATCAATTTATTCATCAATACCCAGCAGGGTTTTTGTCACAGGTTAAGAATCCGTTACAAATTTGTCATCAGTTTACATTTATACTGAGACAAAGAGGAAAATATCTTTTTCCAGCTGTACTTACAACTACATAGCATGGAAAGCAAAGACATTATAATATGTTTCTAGATCTATATACGTTTTAAACTTCATCCAGAGTGATGTTACCAGGACCCTGCTACTTCAGCCCACCCTAGACTGACACAGCACAGGCCACCAGCCTGTGCAATGGAAACTCTGCTTTTGTGGAGATGAATGAAAGCAGTGTCTGCCATTTGCTGATGAGACAATCAGAGGAATTTTGAGGCAAAATTATGGAGGTGGATAAAGTGCCAAGCAGGGAATACACAGAAAGATCTGGAAGTGTTTAAATTGGGATAGACTGACTATCTACAGGACAGGATAAAGTAATTACAGCCAAGGTTTTAAATCTGTTCACAGCAAGTAGGACATTTACTATGGACTACAGGAAAATCAAACAGGACCTTGGACACACCAGTGGTAGAGTGACAAGGGACAGGTGCCCATTACACATATAGAGACTTGCCACATCAGTATCAAAACTGACTCCTTTTTCAAACTATGGGGTTGTCTGTGCTTAACATGCTTGACATTGATAAAATGGGTATTGTAAATACACTCCAGCAGTGCATACAGGGATGATATCAGGAATAAAACCCACCAAGAGTACAGCTAATCTTAGTTAACCTGGCAGGTTATTGACTTCTCAGAGTGAGAAATAGCTGACAGTGCCTTTAAAAGTGAGGGGTTTTTTATATGAAACACAAACACAGCAGTACCAAAACTACGTTCAGTGGAAATAAGCCACACTTTAAAACCAGCAGCACTATCCCATACTTAAAAGAGATTTATGTGACCTGTGACTATGCAGTGCAATAAAGGACTGTTACAGCATGGCAAGGCTGGATTTTCACAGCCTTCAGGCTACAGTCCATGCTGCAGTTTTTGTCCACCATTCAGCAGCAAGAAATATCTAGAGGAATTAGTAATGAAGAAAAGGGTTTCCCTTTAACCCTCCAGGAAATGTGCTTGGGAGCAGCATTTTCAGTGAAGCTCTCAATATACTGCGCATGTGCTTAATGAAAGCTCTACTGGTCCACACCAGAGTGACAGCAATACCTCTTCTTATTTCATTTTGATGAAGTCATTTCCTACAAAAGCTCCCAGCAAGGCATAATTCCACATAGAAAAATGGCATCTTTTCTGGGGAGACCTACATATTCCCTGATTTCTCATGCTTTCCATTTCTAGTACTGACAGAAATCCACTAAAAGATTTAAGGGTTTTTCATTTTTCTGGTTCTACAAAGCTATTGAAAACCCCACAGCCCTTACAAAGGATAAGGGAAGATCTGTGCATATCTGTGGCAATGCCTCTTAAATCAGTGAAGTTGACCTGTGTTGGTAGACCACGTGTTCCTTTTGTTTTATAGTACTACCAGTTAAAAACCCTTGGCTAAATATAATGAGTCACTTTCTTATTTCTACAAATACAAAACTTCCCTGACTCAGGAAAAAATCACGAAGAATCCTATTTTACAGCAAAAACTTTAATGCTTATTTAATAAGCAAATTTATTGCAGTTTGTGGTTTTCATTTCCTCACAAAAACCACCAGCAGAACAGATCTTCTCAATCAAATGCATTATTGGCCCTGCTCCACCTTCCCATTAACAGTGACTCATAAGCTAGCGCTGAAAAAAAAACTGATTTACTTTAAATAGAAAGAGAACAGAAAATAAAGGCAGCTGAAATATTTCAGGTGCTGAAAAAGAAGGCTGAGGAGCTGAATTTTAATACTGAGTAAGTGATCTGGAGCACAGCTAGTGCATCTTCCTAAATACCGTGGTGCTTGCTGTGCAAAGGCTTTCTGCTCTGGGCTTAATGCATGTGACACTTTGCTGATGGGCCCTCCTAGGTCTCCAATGCTGAGCTTTGGATTTAATGCTCCAAACAGTTGGAAGAAAAATGCCTTCCCCTATGAGTGTTAGTTATGAGGCTCCTAGAAGTGAACTGATTGCAATCTCCCATTATTCATCATTTAAGGCATTACACCTGCAGCTCTAACTGATGTATTTATGGCTCTATCCAACAGAGAGTTGTCTGTGCCAAACTCCAGGCAAGGTTGCTCATACCAAAAAATTCCTACCAAAAAGTAGGAATGTAATGGACTATAAAGCTACCAGGAGCAGACAGCTGCTAACTTCTCCATGAGCTGAGGACAAACAGAGCCAGCAGGACAGCAAAGCCCAGCATCTGCAGAGGAAGGAGGAGACAAGTTCAAGGATGCTGACCGGGAAAGACTCTTGGCAGGCACACTCACTTCCCTACCAGCAGGGCTGAAACTGTGCAGAAAGCAGCCAGAGTGTAAGGAAAAGGTGAAAACAAGTTTATGTAATATGGACACTGCATGCTACACACAGAAAAACAGCCTTATGTTTAGGAATATTGAAGAAGCACAACTAAAAATCTCCTCAGAGACACTGAGTGTATCAGCTTGGCTGTGGCACAGGCAGGAAATTTGATCAACACACTTTTTACATGAAGGAGAGCAGACAATGAGCTGCTCCCATATAAAGTGTAAAAGCATTTCAGGAGATTTCCTCTCTCATTTGCTCTAAGGACACTGCTACAGACACTGAAGGTGCCAGAGTGGTCACCATACAGAAACAAGTGAGAAATTAATCTTCCTGAGCCACTTAACAAACATATGCTTGGACAGACAAGCTTTACTTAGTGCTTTGAAGTCCAAAACTGAACATCCAAATCAAAAACAGCTAGTACAGATGGAGGAGCAGAAGGTTATTGACTCAGACAACAAGTGTTTGACAAGCAGGGAGCTCAGTGCTGCAGCAGCTGCCCTTTCAAAATGGGTTTTATCAAAACATGACAAAATGGGATTCACCCCTGCGCAGGCAGTGCAGGTGTACACAAGCAGGGGACATGCTTTTGGGATTAGCTCTTAACACTAAAAGTGGCATTTTCCACTTTTGATGAGACCCAATATATGCAGAAAGCAGAAGCAATAACACTTCTTGCATCCTTAGGAGCTTTAGCAAAGCCCACTGAAGTGAACTGAAGAGAAGGGAGAAGCAAGGTACCTCTGCCCTAGCCCACAAACTTCAACTTGCATTGAAGTGCAGAGCTAGCAAAACATTCACAATTGCAACACCGCTTGAACTAATGAGAATTGCTGTGGTTTTCTGGTTCTTATTATTGTTTTATCCTAAAAGATAATGTGGAGGTTTGCCTGATTATCATTGGCTAAGATTTCATTGACTCAATAAGGGGCAAGTTCAAACATGAGACAGAAAAATGACCAAAATACGAGGGGAAAGGACATAAATGTAGCAGATAAAAGAGAGAATAATCATGTCCTAACTTTAAGTTACCACATCCACAAGTCTTTCTTCCTCCCAGTATTAGTTGAGCAATGCAACTAAATCATGAATTTATATTAATGAAAGTCCTGTCCTTATGGCAAACTGTAGAATCATAGAATGGATGGGTTAGAAGGGACCTCAAGCAACATCTAATTTAGGCAACATCCTCTGTCATGGGCAGGGACACCTTTCACTAGACCAGGTTTCTCAGGGCCCCATAAAGTCCGGCCTTGAACACTCCCAAGGCTTGTCAGCCACAGCTTCCCTGGGTAGCCTGTCCCAGTGCCTCACCACCCTCACCAGGAAGAATTTCTTCATAATAACTAATCTAAATCTACCATCTTTTAGTTTGAAGAAATTTCTCCTTGTCTTGTCACTACATGCCCTTGTAAAAGTCTCTCTCCATTTTTCTTGTAGCCTCTTCAGGTACTGGAAGGTGCTCTAAAGTCTCCCCAGAGTCTCCTCAAGGCTGAACAATCCCAGTTGTTTCAGCCTGTCTTTATAGGAGAGGGGCTCCAGCCCTCTGATCATCTTTGTGTCCTCCTCTGGACTCGATTCAAGGTACACATCCTTCTTATGTCTGTTGGATGCAGAACTGCAGAAGGGGTTTCATGAGAGTGGAGCAGAGGGGCAGAATCACCTCCCTCATCCTGCTGCCCACACTGCCCAGGACACATTTGGCTTTCCAGGCTGCAAGTGCACATTGCTGGGTCATGTTGATCTTCTAATCAACCAACACCCCCAAGTCTTTCTCCTCAGGGCTTCTCTCACTGTCACAGACTGCACAGAGTGGCAATTTATCTATGTGAATTAAAACTGAACAATTAAAGAGCTAATATTTGTAAAAGGAATGTTCATAGGGGAAAATTAACACAATTCTGAAGGAAAAAATGAGTAACTTGTGGCAGCCTGAGGGCAGGAGGAACTGACACGATGTTATTGCACACTTTATGCCCATGCAATATTAATGCAATCACCATGACAACCGTGACATCCTCTGAAATTATACACCTTTACAACTATGGAACATCTTCTGAAGGAAAAAAACCCACATCTACAGCTTGCAGGAAGGCTGCTTTAATCTAAAATCTATCCTTCTTTTTATAAGGATTCAAACATTTCTTCAACCTCCCTTTTTCCTAAAGGCTACTGTAAGTTTGTTTCTAATGTGTATCTGACCCAAGCATAGCCATGGCTGTCTGGTTCTTTTGCCATCCTGAAAAATAAATGTATGCTCTAAATTTACAAGATTATAATTTAAAGGCAGCAATTCATACAAGAAAAAAAGAAAGTCTGCACAAAGTAGCTGACCAAAGTCTTATAAAAACTGAAATGTTCAACATGTCAAAACCAATCATGGCTACACCTACTAGACACCTTGCTTAATCAGGAGCTGAGGTAGGATGCATTTTTACATTTCTATAGTGTTATCACAGTGTTTTCAGTGAACAAATAATCTGGATCACACTGAAAAAAATATGGGAAACTACATAATCTAGGAGCCTGAAGAGCAGCCATAAAGTAATTGCTCAGAAAAGTAATATAAAGGTCACCAGACACTGTGTCATGGCAATGTTATCCTTTTCATAATGTATTCAGAAAAATCAAAATGACATAAGCAGGCTTTAGTAATGATGCCTCACTTCTAGAAAAATGCCTCATGTGGATTGCATACACTGCAGTCCTCTGCTTTTTATAGCCTTGTTACATTTCCTTCCAAACTGAAACCAGGCTGGGTTTCAAATGCACATTCTTCCACTCATTTCAATGGGAAGTGAAAGCACCAAAGTACCTCAGGTTTATTAGAGAGAAAATGAGGAGTTATGAAACAAGAAATAGTAAAAAAAGAGTGGTAAGTGTCCTGCCCCCAGAAAAATCTGGGCCAGAGGTTTAAAGTAGCAGCTACTTAATTTTGTTGCCCTGTTACTGGGGATGGATGCACTGGACAGAGTCAGAGGGATATCAGCCTCACTTTGTGCAGTGGCTGAAGTCCTCATCCAAAAAAAAAACCTTAAAAGCATTTAAGAGTTTCGATATCCCTGCTTATTTTCATAAAAAGCTGAAGATAGAGAAAAAAATAAGACAAACTGACCACTCCTCGATCCATCAAAATCAAGTTCAAAAGTCCAAAATTCATCCAGCTTTGCCGTTTCCTGATTGGACACATACATGGATCTTCCACTGCTTTAGCCTTACAAGGTACTCCAGCACAAACACAGCATACTCAGAACTTATGACAGACATCAACACATTTCAGTGTCAGACAGCCACTCTAACACATTGCCAGAAGAGCCCTGCAGCGGGTTTGTCTCTCTTACACTCCAGGCAGACGGTGGGAGCACAGCTCTGGTGTCAGGGAATGCTCTGCCTCCAGAGGCATTTCCAGGCAGAGGAGGAGATGGATGCTATGGTGCCAGGTGGCTGGCTCTGACCAAAGCATTCATCCAGCTGAAAGCCTGGACACTGACCTCAGCAATGGACACAGCTACTCGTGAGAATTCTCCAGCATCTTTGCTGTTTCCCCCAACTCCAACACAGACTCCATCGTGTGCTTGTCTTGGGAACAAAGACAGAGTCACAGGAGACAGGCTCTGTGTGATTACGTGGCCCTATTCAGGGGAACAGAGCAAACACTGCCTTTTAATTAATCCCTACTCTCACCATGCTTATAGTGATGCCTGAAGATTTTAGCTTTTTATACATTTTTCATATCTTGTGGTTTTGTAGAGTGTTAATACATGGTTATATGGCTCCTTGTATTTTTCCTGCCCTTTCTCTTGGATTTTAGAATAATAAGCTAACCCTTCTAACAGATACTTGAATTCTGTTTAGTCTTATTCTTAAGAAAAGAAGCCTGACAAAGACATTTTGTTTTCCACTAGAACATGGAAGACATAACAAGAAAGCCCCTGGAACAACTCTAATGGCGCAGAACCTGGGGGGAAATTACCTAACCAACTGCTCTTCTAATTGGACAATATTTGTTAAACTTATAAAAATTGTAGAAAACTGATGCCAGGTCTGTGCATAACCATGTGGGCACCTAGAAGCTTCCATTAAAGACCTGCTTTTTATCTTACTCTTTTAACACTGTTGTGAGTTTTGTTATTTTTTTATTTTATTTTAGACAAAAATAGCAGAAGTGAAATTGTCCCAGTGACACAAATTCTTGAGCATAACTTAGTGAATATAACAGTGTCTACTTCTGGCAGAGGCTGACTAATGCAATATGGGGTAAGACTTGCAAAGGAGAGAGTGGGAGCCCTGGAGAGAGATATTTGCTGTATTGCTTAAATCTCCTATGCTTTGCCACAGTAAGAATAGCAGCATAGCATGGGTGATCAAACATGGGCTTGGCATAAAGATAGACAATAGTCTTACACTTTCAGATGAAAAGTTATATAACCAGAAAAACTAACCAAGAAATGTAGAACACATCAAATGTTTTTCCCTTCAACACTCCCTGCCAAAAAACCATATAAAAAACCAGTCAAATAAACTAAATATGAAAATTCTTGGGACACATTTTGTCTTACATTTAGTCAAAATATTTTATACATGTATATGCTAGAAAAACCTGGAAGGGTTGTATAACATCTTTTTTTTGGAAAATACTACCATCAAACATCAGACTTATGCAAAGCTCAGTTCCAGTGACACGATTTTATTCGTGACACTAATTTCTGTGATTATTGAGCCACCCACTATAAAAAATATTAGAACATTTTTTTAATACATGGGGTTTGGATATATATTTATGCACATTCACTAAAATTAAACCACTTCTGAAGCCAAAAAGAACACGCAGAAGGCACTTTAAGGTCAAATTTCAGCCAAACTGGTAGGATCAGATAAGGCAAACACTGCTAAATCTTTACCTCTGTATGGAGCAAATCAGGCTACAGCCCCTTCTAAAGGACTGAGATCACAGCAGGAAACCCCTGAACTCTCAGCTCCCCAGCTGAGCCCAAGCCCCACTCATGGAAGCCTGACAAACACCAGACTTCAATCATTACATCATGCCTCTCAAACTTATCATTTACCCTGGCACTTCTACTATTATAATTTGGGTATATATAATCATAACACCATGAAACACCATGAAGAACACTACTTTGAGAACACACAAGAGGCTCCATAACCTTGACTAAGTTCTGTAGCCTCAGCACAAAGCAAGAACCAAGAGATTGCACGCACACTGGTGTAGAAAAAGCAGTGAAACAACGTTGATCAGCACAACTAGTCAGGATCCCAGCACATCAGCAGGTTGACTATTGTAAATTAAGCCAATGGAACTGTGCTGATTTACTGAGAAAATATCCTGTCGAGTGTGTATTAACTGCTGCTTCATATTTAATTATAAAAATCTTAAAGCAACACAAAAGCCTACAGCAACACAGTAGTTGCCTGCTGTGCACCAGCTGTCTGCAGTGACAGAGCATGACAGCCAGCCCCAGCCTTGGGGATGGGTCTAAGGACTAAAGCAGTCCCTCAGCAACCAAAACCACTGGCTTCTTCATGCATTACAATCTTCGTTGCAAGAGTACTTTCCCACTGTGTCCATTTCCATCACTGGGAAATAATTAATGTTGTCTGGACAGATTCTGTTTTCGGTTCCTTCAGTGTGAGGAAAAACACCATGAGAAAGAAATTACAGGGCTGGAATTTTAATCCTAATGCATCTTTTGGGAAGACTGAAGTCCAAATTCCCCTGATCTTTCCAGTGTTGCCCATTGGATGGGCAGCGCCTGGTACTCAACCCAGGGGAAGCTCCAGGACTCTGCCAGGCCATCCAAAGCCCCACTCCCAAAGCACAGGCAGCACTCCAGGTGTTGAGGAAGTAAACACAGCAGGCATAAATCCTTCCTTTCAGGGAGGAAAAAAACCCATGATGACCACCTGATGTACAAGTAAGAGCTCATGGTTAGCTGGGGAGAGAGAACTCAGATTCAGCCCTGGATTTGTGTTTTGGGGGAACAGGAAAAAAAACCCTAGGATGGTATTTTTTCCTCCTGGACAAATTTAGTGAGTCAGTTTCAGCAAATTACTGTCATTAAACACATTCAAAAGCAGCTGTAAGTAGGGGAAAAACCAAAGATAATCATACACAGAATCATGCTGCCAGGACTACTGCAAGAGTATTTAATATTTTAGAGGAGACTGGAAGAAACTTATAATAATGCTAAATTATGAAATAACCAAGCCAGAAGAGATTTTTATTTCTGCCTTCAGCTGCTGAAGATGAATGCCTGCTAAGTCCCAAAGGATGTTCCCTCCCCTCTACACTCTCCATTCCCTCCCAAAAAAAAAAAAAAAAAAAAAAAGAGAAAACATAAAAACAGGACCCAAGTTTTCTGCACAGTCTGAATCTGAGGTCAAAAGAAATGAAGTTAATAGAAGGGGATCCAACACAGAATATCACTCACAACTTGTCCATCTTATTTTCAGTCTCCCCTTCAGGTATTAACCACTTTTCCATCTGTGTCAAGAGAGGCTCTCTATAATTTTGGAAAATCAAATGTGATAAAAATCATGCTAAAAATATTTCAGTTGCAAAATATGATGCTTCATAAAATACCAGAAGGCCAGAAATAATTCACAAGGAAGCTTTGAAAATGCTTCAAGAACACTCGTGGTAAAATTGCACTCTGAATCATAAAAACCCTAGGAGAGAGAGGGGTCCCCAAATAAATTTAAAGCTAACTGAAACTTTTTGTACATTAACATTTAGAAAGAAGAAAAAAGAAGAAAAAGATTGAAGACATTTTCAAATACACTTTACAAAGAGGACCCTGGGTAGATAGTCACACCTCCAGTTCAAAAGTTTTATATTTAAATTTTCAGATAAAATTTAGAGAAATTTAGGTGGAACTTTAAGGAACTCGTAACACATGCTACCTGAACACTGTAACAATGGGATTTTCGTGTGTCACCAGTCATCTGCAGAGCCAGGCACGATGGCTCTGTGCTGCTCTGATGCCATTGTAAAGAACATGAACTGACAACACCTTGACAGTTGACTTTGCATTTGCCCGTGACTGTGAGCACACACATGGTTAATCAGCTCAGCTGACAGCGGTAATTCATGTCAGCTACGCTGCTCCACTCACTGCATGTTCATGTGTGAAAAGCCAGTTCCTAATTTGTCTCAGGCAACTCCTTGACTCATTATTAGTTTGCAAAAATACTCAGCACTTCTGTTTCTGACTAATTCACTTAATTATAATCTCTCTATATGCTTTAACATGTCAATTCCTCTGTGCCTTTGGAGTGGGCTGCATTTTTCACATGAAAGGAAGATTGAGATCCAGAAGCAAATTTTAGCTATCTGCAGTCGATATTTTACAGCATCATTTCACAAGGCCAGGAAAAGGTTTAGTGTTGCTCATTCTGAAGCAGAGCAGTAAGGCAATATTAGAAATGATCTTGTAAACCACACTTCAGTGTGCTACATTTGAACTGCTCCAGAGATGGCTCTGAGTGAGCAAAATCAAGAAAATCATGTGCCAAGAAAGAGCAAAAGGCAGGCAAGAACTGATAACCATTAAATTCACTATCAACTGTATTATTTTTGACCATTTATTTGTGACAATACCCTCTCTGCTGTCTTTCTTCCACTCTGTGTTATTTTAAATGACAAGACAGATGAAATATTGTACCGCAAGACCCAATGCAATAACAGATTTTCAGAAAATTCTCATCTTACTGTGGCCAATAAATATGCAATCATTTAATGTAAGCAGGCCAAATTACATGGCTGAACAACTTAGCTCTCTCCATGTGTTTAAAAGAGCCACAATAATGAGCATAAAGCTTAAATTTGTAATTTTTAATCCCTTGCTACAATATACACTAGTAATTCTGCACAGTTGTGTATACCTCCCCAGGAAGCAAGCTGTCAGCATAATGACCACACTTAAATATTATTTCTGAGATCAAATTGGTCTAAACCAAAGAAAAATATAACAACTCAGTAGCCTTCACAGTCTGCCACTTGTACATTAGCATCATAGAATGAGTTTTTCTTTTCTGCCTTCCTAGGTGGGAAACTCCAAACTTTCCATTCCAAACTTTCTATGTGCACCCTGTAGCAGATATTACAATGCCAATCAAATGTGCTACTGCTGTCCATGCTGTTCTTCAGCTAGAGCAGCCATGCTAGGTTTCTGTAATTCATAGCAAGTCATAACAATGTTACTGTCTGTGAATAATCACCTGTGAGAACTGCTGACAGAGGGGAAGGAGGAAAGACTCTCCATTATGTTAAATCCAGCTTGGAAGAGCCCAAAGGGAGGGGGAAGCACAGACTCGTGGTCCTAAGGTGCTTTCAGAGTACCCTACCATGCTCCAGGTAACATCTTCCCCCAGCTTTCCAAAGCTCTGACATGTCCAAGTATGGCCACACAGCAGGGCCAAAGGCAGCCTGGTGTCTGTGCACAGCAGCTGTTTCTTGGAGACTCTACGTAATAAAATAACCAGAAAGCCAGAAAGGGTTGAATTCCACCTCCTATTCTACAAGACAGAGGATGAGGGCAGAAAATATTTCTTCTGTAACATCACCCACATTATGGAGAAGGCTTGGCTTATCACAAGAGCCTATGTTGTCCCAGGAGCATCGAGAGGAATCGGTAGTTTAGATCTACAGGAATGGTATGGTTAGACCTACAGGACAACCTTTGGAGCTTGCAACTCTCCCACTCATCTTCAGTGGCATTTACTAACGAGCAGCAAAGCAAGCACTCTGTTGGTTTGAAGAATTTTCAAAATAGATTTTGTTCTGCAGGTGTGTGGAGTAGTCAAAGCAGACAGGAAGGCTGCTGTGAAGAATTAAAGCAGATCAGAAAAAAAGAAAGAAAAAAAAGATGTTCTATTCCTTTATTAGTGCAGTTATGCTGTTCTGCTTCAGCAATATGTTTGTTGCTGCTGTGAAATAGGATATAGATCGGAGAGAAACAAGGAATCCACAAAAGCCTGAAATATCAAAATTGTTTAAATATGTCAACTTTGGGGAATGTCTGGTCTAGAATAGCCGAAAGAGCATTTGATATTTGCTTCTTTTCTTTCCCCTTTCAGTCACAGACAGCTGCAAATCTAGGTCTGAAAAAACAAGAGTCAGTTGCAAAAAGAAAAACATTCATTTTAGAAGATGCTTTATGCCTTATTTTTGATTATCACGCATGTTACATATTTACTTTACTTTACTTAGAGTATTTGCTTTTACTTTGTTAAAGCATCAGTCCAAATTCATTAACATACTGTACTTGCTTTATACTACCCCAAAGAAGAAAAGCAGCCATAAACTGCTGAAAAGCACACGATTAGACTTGCTTTGTATGGATAGAATGAAATAAACCAGGACGAATACATCAGTCATCGTGGACATAAAAATCTGGTTCTGCTGGTAATAGATAATTTCCATCCAAAAATTTTAAGCTTTAAATGGCAGATATGCATCTTTTCTTCTGACATAATTTCCATCTTTGCTATAACATTGAGATACATCTTAAAAATTACATATTATGATTGTAGTTCATGTTTTTTAAAGGTCACTTTTACCACATTTCCAAATCTGTTGATGATTGAGCTTAAACACCAGGGGAATGATTCCTGTAATGGCTTTGTCTGTTCAGTGTCTATTTCTCTCTACTTCCTGAAGGAAATCAAATCATGAGGAGTATTTAAGTCCCTGGTCACATATGTGAAAATTTCATAAAAGACTTCTGTATTTATTTTCTTAAGAGAAAAGGGATTCAACTCTGAATTACTCTGTTTAATATAAAGTATTACATCCAAAGTATACAAAAGTCAGTTCAAGCATCCTGAATGACATTAGTTGACTTAACATCAGGCCTTAAAGTCATTTGTGGCAGAACAAAGATGTCCCTGTATGCCTGGATCTTTAGACTGAAAGCCATTGAACTTGTTCATTACGAATAAGTTGATGATTTGAACATTATTTGTTGCACTTTCAACTCCAGATACAAGTCAGAGACATCTTGGAAGGCCACTTCATCATTTTCTCCTCACCTCCCTTACTGTTACACATTGGAGCCCAAAGACACTGTCAGGTCTGTATGAGGAAAACGTGGGTAGTACACACGACGTGTGTCATTCAGCTGTTTTCTTTATAGCTTGCAGTACTTTCCCTGAGCTGTTAATGAACTTGTCTGTGTACTGGCTCAGCCAGATCAAGAGCTGTTACACGTCTTCCTCTCTCTGCTAGACCATCTACATTTTCACAGGAAGTAGAAGATGAAAAGTTCGCAAAACTGTCTGTGATTTAATATACCCATCTTTAAAAACACCTCATAGATCTCAGTCATAATTAGCAATGCAATATAGAGGTTGTTTAACTAGAATCTCCCCTTCACTGAAAGTCTCACAATATTTTAAAAAGTTTGGGGGGTTTTTAATTACCCTTGAGATGAAAAAGAAAGCCAGCTTTTTTTCCTCTCTCCCAACAGATAAGTGTTTTCATGCCAATTTCAAGAGAGTGTTGTCTTTAGGAAAGACACAGTCAGCAGACCACCAGCTTCCAGTGCTCAAGCAACAGAAATACATTGTTGGGAACCCTTCCTGCTAGACTTCAGCTGTGCTGCCTCTTTAATTACATGATTTAGTCATGCAATATTCCCTCTTGGACTCATCTGAAAGCAATATAATATTTTGAGGACAGAATTATAAGCAAACCTACCTCAAAGTAGTAATGATGCCTGGCAGCAAAGTGCACATGATTTACATCACCTTTGAATGCAGCTGAAAGTATCAGACTGCAAAGACTGAAGAGAGTTTCCAACAGACCAGGTGTAATCTTCACTTTGGTGTTATTGGATCCCAAATCCCCAATACTGAATCAGTCCCAATCACCCTGAAAGCACCCTGAGCTTAACAGCATGTGCAACTCAGATCTATCAGCAGAAAGGGGCTTTCACTGGATACTTACTATTATTATTATTATTATTATTATTATTATTATTCACTCTAGTACTTGGATGCTGCAATGCTGGGAATGTCTCTTTCTTTCTTGCAGTTTCTAAAACAGCAAATCTTCATTTGCTTTTGACATTCAGAGCCAATGTAGCTTATTAAACAAGATGAATAGAGTTGGCATCAGATACGCAGAAACTCTCAGAGTCCTGGTGCTAGGCAGAACCAAGTCAGAGCTTCACCGTCTACTTCTTTTTAAGCATGAAGGAAATACTCTTACATATATTGACGCCCAACCATATCCAACGTGACAGGGCACAGATATCTCATATGAACAGCACAATTATCCAAAATATGAAATACAGACGTAAGGCCTCCTGAAGAGGGAGTCATACACATATAGGTTTTGGCTCTTTGCTCAGCAAACTTCCCATAATCTACAGGACTTTCGTCTTTTATGTAGGACAGTGATAACCCTTAATTTCTGAATGTATTATTTTTGCCTGTGGATGCTGGATTCCCCCTATGGGGTGGGTACATATACCACCTACATGGATGATATGGGATACACTGACACTGAATTCTGAAAGCAGGACAATCTTTCTGATTTTTACAGTAGGCTGACGCATTGCCCAGTGACCCTTTTAACACTCTTCTACTTCAGTTTTTCACTCATAGGAATGGAATAACTATTTATTTCTTTTAATAAAGTCCTTTGAATTAATATTAATATATTTATATAAATAAATTCTGTAGCATGAATAAACTCTGTAACACTGCACTACCAATAATTTCTGTTACATAAGTATCATAACATACATCTATTTATGAAGAACTTAAGGATTAATAAGATTCATATGAATCTTGATTAAATGTTTGCATTAAGGTAAAACACTTCACAATAGTGTTAAAAAGCACGATGCAAAAGGTAGCTGAAAATTATCAATGCAAGGAGGACAATCCTTCCTCTTAGAGCCAAGTACACATGAATACCAAACACTTCAAACATCAACAAAAATGTCCATCGCTTGGAAAAAAGGAAATAAGAAAACAAATGGAATTCCTCAGGGCTGAAATGTAATAATCTCTGAAATTAGACTTCTGTTAGGAGTCTCATGTGCAACCATTACACACTTAAGCAGACCTGACCAACCTACTCAGGGGAGCGGGAAAAAAAACCAAAAACCCCAACAAACCAGCAAAAGAAAACTCACTGGAATTTGGAATATAATTGATAATCTTTCTGCTAACAAAAAAAAAAATCATTGCTGTTAAAGAAATCTCCTTAAATAGGCTCATGGGTTACAAGTTTCATTTGAAACAAATATCTTTAGCTTGAGTCAAGGCACTTCAAAAGATAATTTTTCATCTCTTAAAATTAAAATTATCGATATTTTCTAGAAAATAGGAGATTAATTAGAGAGACTCTGAACTTCCTTTATTAGGACAATAGAGTAGTTTTTCTTCTTTTTCTTCTTTTTGTAGTTTGCTTGGTTTTGCCATTTTTTAGCAACAAATAAGAATTCTGAAAGCCCAACATTTGTCACTCACGTAATCAGGTGATTTCATTAACTGAAGAAATGATTAAGGACCTGAAAAAAAAAAAACCCTCTGTTGACACATGGAACACAACATTAAATACCTAGTGTTTACCACCAGCTTTATCACTTGAGGAAAAAGCCTATATGGGTAGATACACTTTTTGTGGTTTTTTTTAAATAACAACAGATGTCCCTGAAGAAAGCCCAAATGACCCTGCCTTCCCATTTTCACTGCATATTGGCTCAGCCTCAAAGCTAACCAGAGGTCATTCCTCTCAAACACAGGACTGTGAAACATAATTACTACTCCTGCTCTCAGGGTCTAACCCTTGTTCTAGAAGGGTGACATCATTGCCAAGCACCAGTAAACTGAAATAAGACCAAGCAGATTTCCTGTTACTTCGTGTACCTCCCTGAAAGATGCACTTTACAGTCCGAGTTCACTGCCTTGCAGGAAGAGGATGCTTATTTTTAGCAACATCCTTGAATGTTTCGACCAGTGTGCAGATATAGAAGCAAACAGGATAATTGCTAAATCTCATTGCTCTGGTTTTTTTGTTACTGAAGGACAAAGTTAAATAGAATACAATGGTGGATTTATATTGCGTAATCAAGCACCAAAGACTGGAAAGAAAAATATAATCATCTTATGATCTTTTTTATTAACTTTTTAATTTAAAAAGTAAGAAAACAAATTGAGGTCACAACTTATTTTTCCAAACAGAATGATTCACGTCTACAGTTTTGAAAACATTACAAAATACAGACTATGCAATCGACCAGCTTCAGAAGATTTGACTTTAGAAACCTCCAGCAGCAAATCTGCCCTTTTCCTTTTCTTCCCACGCCAACAGTATCTGGTCTGCCACGGCATCTGCCATAAGATTCCTGAAAGGAATTACATACTATTTCACCAGAGTTTTCTTCACCCATCAGTTCAGCATCAGTATTTCTTGAATTGAGACAAGGACAGAAGCTGCAGATCCTCAGATTTGCCATTTGGCATCTCAGAGTTCACATCCCCATGATAGGTTTCCTCTGATTTGGGAAATCCTAAGTATTCCATATGCTACAACTGCATGGACTCAGTACCTCTGAGGCCCTTGAAGGCCTTAAACACAACATCATCACCACCTTCCTGCCTCAGTCACAAACAGCCCACCCCCAGCCCCATTATGGTAAGGCAAAGAGCAGGAGCAGCCCTGCGTGGCTTGGGCTGTGTTTGTGTGAGCAGTAGGATGTGCCACCAGAAGCTGCCAGCTGGGGACACATGGTATGGGATGAAAGCCAGCGGCTGTGGGAGATGGACATCACAAAACATGAGTCACTCAGTATGGAACACCTGATTACTATCCCACTGGCATCTTCCCTGGCCTCCACACTCCACCTTCTTCCCACAAGACCGTTCCAAGCTTCCAAGACTGCTTGTCCTCTACCAGGACAGCCTGGCCACGGTGTGGATCCCAAACATTGACCTCCTTGGAAGAAGGAATAATGGTAGATATTCCTGCAGTGTCCACGCCATGTATTTTACTGCAACCAGGAAGACAAGCAGATCCCATAGTCTCAGATGTGGCCAAGAAGAGCAATTCCCAGCAGAAGGGCATGTTTCCCCAAAGGATGATGTGGCTACTGTAATTAATTATGGAGCAAATCCTTCCATCAGTGCAAAGGCAGCATCCAATCCCTTCTGAGCAAGCAACAAGGGAAAAACAGGAATGGATCAGTAGTATCAAACCCTTCCCACAACACACCCAGCCCAACACTCCCAACTCAACTGCTGTTTCCCACAAAAAAACTCATTCCAGGTTCTCATCTCTAGGTTATTATGGAAACAGGGAGATCATTCAGAGTGAACACAGGGCACTGCCATACTCTCCCTCTCCACACTGAAGGACATTTAGCAGTAGTTAGTATGTCATCTCAGTAAAGACCCTTCTCTGTCAGGGTCCCTTCCCCCCCGCCATGTAGCCCTGGGAGAGGGGCTCTGAGGGCACAGACACGGGGTTTCCCTGCCCCTGCTCAGCCTCGTTCCCAGTGGTTGGTTTGTGTTCCCTGCACGGGCAGAAGGACCCTTGGTCCCATGATTGTCACAGTTCCTCAGCAGAGCCCGGCCATGCGGCTGGAGAAATAAACATCTCTGAAACATCTATCAAGAATTGGTCCATATATATTTCTTTCCACGGGCCTCGTTGACTGATACACGTGTTGCAATTTCCCCGCTGTAACAAATGGTGGATAATGCAAGCAGAATGACCCCCGATCCCTAAGGACAGCGACTGATTTGTGAATAAACTCTGGATTTCTCTTCTTGTTTTTGTTTTGCTGTTCCATCTCTAAATTATGGAGGAACCGTGCAAAGACTCTTGGCTCTCAGAGCCACATATGGACATTTATCTTAAACTTGAAAAGATTCTTGAACAACAATTTGTAAATTTTAGCTTAATTCAAGCTCAAAAGGAACTGAAACACTTCTTGACATGGTTGTTTAAGAACTTTTTCTATGTTTCTTGGGATTTAATTCTTACCAAAGACTTTTGGAACACCATTTGGACACAGTTAATTTCTGAGTCAAAATATATGCCGATGGAAGAATATTTTCGTGAATATTATTTAATTACCGAGACTGTTGAACAATGTCAGCTGTGTCCTTGCGAAGTTAAAACTGCTTCAGGGACCGTGCGACCCAGGCCACATGCACCAAGTGCTCTCCGAGCAGCAGGGAGGCACTTCCCATGCATGGGCGGAGCCATGCGAGCGGCAGTGTCGGCAGCAGAGTGAGACCCAGCGAGAGCCCACCCGGCCCCACGCAGCACATGGTGGAGAGAGCCCCGTGAGAGGAGCGGCGCGCGGGCAGTGGCTGGCAGCGATGGTGGTAGAGCAGAGCTGCGCCGAGCCGAAACATGCTGGAGCAGGGCATGGGAGAGCTGTCACTTGGGGGCCCGGCCAAGACGTGGATGCAGCCCCAGGCAGCGGCAGCACAACTGAGAGCAGAGGCAGTGGTGCACGGGGAGCTGAGCAGCGCTGCCCGGCCCAGCCCACGTGGCCCCAAATGCAACCCCGAGAAGAGTGTGCAGGCACAAGCAGCCCCGATGGCCCCAGCAGCACTGAAAACCCTGGCAATTCCAACACAGAAGTGAGCGAAAGTGAAAGAGAAAGCAAAAACGCAGCAAGACAGAAAACAGCAACCACTCGGAAAAAGGAAAAGATCATCATAGCTAAGGTTTTAGGAATAGTAAAATGGTATAATGTTAAAGAAAATTATGGTTTTATAACAAGATGTGACAACCAAGAAGACATATTCGTTCATAGAACTGCTATTAAAAAGAATAACCCTGAAAAATACATCCCAAGTTTAGGAGATGGAGAAGTAGTAGAGTTCAAAATTGTGCAAGGTAGAAAAGGGTTACAAGCAGCAGAGGTCACTGGGCCTGATGGTGTTTCTGTAAAAGGCAGTATATATGCTAAAAATCGTAGTCATGTTAGACAATATCTCCATTATAAGCCCCCTTACAGTCTCCCTTTCCTAATCCCACCTTTCCCTTTTATCCTATATCCTATTACCCCCAGTGTATTCCCAATCCGTTTTTTCACCCATGGTTTCCCTCACAAAACCATGCCTTTGCCAATTGTTTCCCCAAAAATCCCTTTCCAATGCCGAGTGGGGGATGAAGAGGGGGAGGGAAGAAATTAACTATTGTTGTTTAGAGTTCCAACAGGTACAAATGGAAGAAACCCTCTCCTGCCTCAGTTTCCCCACAAAGCATGCTCAGAGTGTCCTGTCTCCCTTCTGTCAGCCTTAGGATGTACCAGAGAATTGTTTGGACATTTAAAGATGCAGGAGGGTGGCTTGTTTTGTTTTGAAACTGTTCTTGTTATGTTTATCCAGTTGTTTTCAATGTTAAGTTTTAAATCTCTTTTAGTTAAAAATAAACAGGTGAAATGTCAGGGTCCCTTCCCCTGCCATGGGGTCCTGGGAGAGGGGCCCTGGGGGGAGGCACGGTGTTTCCCTGCCCCTGGTCAGCCTCGTTCCCCATGGGTTGTTTTGTGTTCCCCTGTGTGGGCAAGGACCCTCGGGTCCCGTGATTGCCTCAGTTCCTCGGCAGAGCCCCGGCCATGCGGCTGGAGAAATAAACATCTCTGAAACATCTAGCAAGAATCCGTCTGTATCTATTTCTTTTCCACGGGCCTCATTGATTGATACACGTGTTGCAGTTTCCTCGCTGTAGCACTTCTCCAAGAAGGTTTTTTTGGTATTGTCATCAAGGTGAATATTCTTGCTAAAACCTTTAGTTTTGAGATCCCAGTAAGCTAAGCACAGAGAGGGGAAACAATGCATGTCTTCAGACTAAAACACTTCCTCACCACAAAAAGATCTGAGACTTTAGCCTCACCTATCCCCAGGCTTGCACATACAATTCAGTGTGGGTCACACATCAGCAGGTTGATTTTCAAAATGTTGCAAAAAAGAGAAGCGGGAGCAATAGAAAAACAGACTGTCTGACGGGCTGCATTTGAAGGAAGATCGTGGACACCAAGAAAAGAGCAGTTCCTTGGTTGTGTTTTCTAATCTGAGTCTCCTATCCCAGAAGACCCCATGACAGGACACTTTTCTGGCTCTACAAGGTGTAGCAGGTGTCCAGGCAGAGGCCAAGTAGGGTGCCATCAAGACAGCTGACAGCCTCTCCCCAGTCTCCTCCCCACACAGGCTGGCTGTATCCTTATCAAAAAAAACCTTAAAAAACAGGTTTTTTCAGTGTTTTGATGGGAACCTTTTCTGCTCCTACACCTCTCACAAACATTAAGCTTTTTATCAAGAAGTCAGCCCAAATAGATGGTTGATACAGAAATCCAGGTTCCTAAACAGAGAGTTATGATGGAGGAACACTTTATCTCCAGAGATAAAAGGCTGCCAGCAGTAAGGAGAAACACCCAGAACCTGTAGAGGTTTGGTGATAGCTAAAGAGCAGCCTTCCAGCAGCCTAAGAGCTTTCACAAAAACTTTCATAGCCCTGTAGAACAAGGATAATCTTTATGGTCAATAAAAGCAACATACTGCTTGTGTCTTGTATTATAAGAGTGTCCTTATGAAGTGCCCTTATGCGTTATGGGACATTTCGTGCACGCAGCAAGCTTTCACTGTGGAGAAAAGATCAGTGCTCTAGGGAGGGAAACAAACAATACAGATAAGTGCAATGTCTGGTTGTGCAAGAAAGGGGATAGGGAAGTTTGGAGAATGGCAGCCTTAGACAAGGCTGAACAATTCACTGGGATGGTATGGCACAGCTCACAGCTCTCTGCACAGTGGTTTCAAGCACCTTACACTGCTGGTAGAAAGGCTGCCCCAGACTGTTGGGGTCCCTTCCCTGCCATGGAGCCCTGGGAGAGGGGCCCTGAGGGCACAGACACGGGGTTTCCCTGCCCCTGCTCAGCCTCGTTCCCATTGGTTGGTTTGTGTTCCCTGCGCGGGCAGAAGGACCCTTGGTCCCGTGACTGGGACAGTTCCTGGGCAGAGCTCCGGCCATGCGGCTGGAGAAATAAACATCTCTGAAACAGCTATCAAGAATCTGTCTGTCCATATATATTTCCTTTCCACGGGACTCCTGGTTTGATATATGCGTGTTGCAGTATCCCCACTGCAACAAATGGTGGAGAATTGAGAGCAGAACGATCCCCGATCCCTAAGCGACTGATTTGTGTGAGTAAACCCTGGAAACTTTGGATTCCTCTTCTTGGTTTTGCTTTGCTATTCCGTATCTAAACTATGGAGGAACGGTGGGAAGACTCTTGGCTCTCAGAGCCGCATATGGACATTTATCTTAAACTTAAAATGATTCTTGAACAACGATTTGTAAATTTTAGCTTGATTCAAGCTCAAAAAGAACTGAAACACTTCCTGGCATGGTTGTTTAAGAACTTTTTCTATGTTTCTTGGGATTTAATTCTTACCAAGGGCTTTTGGAAAACCGTTTGGACACAGTTAATACTGGAGTCAAAATATATGCCGATGGAAGAATATTTTCGTGAATATTATTTAGTTACCGAGACTGTTGAGCAATGTCAGCTGTGTCCTGGCGAAGGGAAGCCTGGCGCAGGGACCGTGCGGCCCAGGCCACGTGCACCGAGCGCTCTGCGAGCAGCAGCGAGGCAGTTCCCGCGCGCGGGCGGAGCCACGCGAGCCGCAGTGTCGGTGGCGGAGCGGGGAGCGGCGGGACCCGGCGGTGCCCGCCCGGTCCTGTGCAGCGCGTGGTGGAGCGAGCCCCGTGAACGCCCGACTGAGAGGGGCGGCGCGCGGGCGGCGGCTGGCGGCGATGGCGGTGGAACGGAGCCGCGCCCAGCCGAGACGCGCGCTGGAGCGGGGCGCGGGGGAGTCCTCGCTCGGGGGCCCGGCCGAGACGTGTGTGCAGCGCCCGGCAGCGGCAGCGAAGCTGCGACCAGAGGAGGCGACGCACGGAGAACTGAGCGGCGCGGCCCGGCCCGGCCCGCACAGCCCCGAACGCGACCCCGGGAAGAGCGCGCAGGCACCAGCAGCCCCGACAATTCCAACACGGGAGCGACCGAAAGAGACAGCAAAGACGCAGCGAGACAGAAAACAGCAGACACTCGGAAAAAGGAAAAAATCATAGTAACTAAGATCTTAGGGATAGTAAAATGGTATAATGTTAAGCAAAATTATGGTTTTATAACAAGGTGTGACAACCAGCAAGACATATTCGTGCATAGAACTGCTATTAAAAAGAATAACCTGAAAAATGCATCCCAAGCTTGGGAGATGGAGAGGTGGTGGAATTTAATATTGTACTAGGGAGAAAAGGGTTACAAGCATCGCAGGTCACTGGGCCTGATGGTGTTCCTGTAAAAGGCAGTATATATGCAAAAAATCGTAGTCATGTTAGACAATATCTCCATTGTAAGCCCCCCCTACAGTTTCCCTTTCCTAATCCCACCTTTCCCTTTTACCCTATGTCCTATTACCCCCAGTGTATTCCCAATCCGTTTTTTCATCCATGGTTTCCCTCACAAAACCATGCTTTTGCCAATTGTTTCCCCAAAAATCCCTTTCCAATGCCGAGTGGGGGATGAAAAGGGGGAGGGAAGAAGTTAAACCCTCTCCTGCCTCAGTTTCCCCACAAAGCATGCTCAGAGAATTCTGTCTCCCTTCTGTCAGCCCTAAGATGTTCCACAGAATCTGTTTGGACATTTAAAGACTCAGGAGGGTGGCTTGTTTTGTTTTGAAACTGTTCTTGTTATGTTTATCCAGTTGTTTTCATTCTCCTTTTATTAAAATAAAACGGGTGAGGTGTTGGGGTCCCTCCCCTGCCGTGTAGCCCTGGGAGAGGGGCCCTGAGGGCACAGACACGGGGCTTCCCTGCCCCTGCTCAGCCTCGTTCCCATTGGTGGTTTGTGTTCCCTGCGCGGGCAGAAGGACCCTTGGTCCCGTGACTGGAACAGTTCCTGGGCAGAGCTCCGGCCATGCGGCTGGAGAAATAAACATCTCTGAAACAGCTATCAAGAATCTGTCTGTCCATATATATTTCCTTTCCACGGGACTCCTGGTTTGATATATGCGTGTTGCAGTATCCCCACTGCAACACCAGACCATCCTTCTCCTTAATGAGATGACAGAAAACATCCTGCATGTCAACAGAGAAGAGTTAGGAGACTCTCAAAGCAAGTGCATGTACCTCTACCTCCATTGGTAGAGCTGAATGGTAATGAAGACCATGGAGAAT
Organism: Corvus hawaiiensis; assembly: GCF_020740725.1. NCBI lineage: Eukaryota > Metazoa > Chordata > Aves > Passeriformes > Corvidae > Corvus > Corvus hawaiiensis. The sequence continues at coordinate 69,263,741 of NC_063216.1, read as the reverse complement.
GAGTTTTTCTTTGAGGAGAAGAAATACACCTTCAGTGGAAAAAGGCTGACGTGTAAAAGCCAATTTGTGATGTAAGTAGTTGTCTCTGCTGTTGTTGCAGAGACTCAGTGAGACAACTCTTCCACAACAGCAGACAGGGCCTGTAAAATGACAGAACAATAATTACTACTTCATACAATCACGATTTTATTATGGAAGCTGCATACAGGGATGTGTACTCCTTTTTAGTTGAGAAATAACTAATAACACACCAGTACTGATTAAGCTTGGGTATACAACTGTTACAGACCAAACTACACTAAAAGTGAAATATGGCATCACAAGCTTAGGCCACCAGCAGAGTCATCTTACTTTGAATTGATTCCTCACTGTCCAGTGCAACAGCAGGATTTTCAAGATCCAGAGAGCAGTGGTAAGGCTCTCTTCCAGAGGTATGAGCTCCCAGGAGACCACACCTTCACTGGAAATAAGAGCATTACGTATGGTGGCTGTAGACAGGTTGCTGCTTGTTCTATACCAGTGGTACACAGAGGCTGAGCATCTGTGTACAGTCTCCCTGAAGTGAATAACGAGGTGGGTGTGTCTACACTAGTTTTAATTTTCACCAGGAATGTGCTTCCAAAGGAAATGCATCTTCATTTTTTCCCAGGGTGAATACGTTCTGCAAATCTGGTTCTGCACCAGGAGTGCTGAGCTGCTGAGGGGCACTTGGTCCAAAAGAGCAGCTGGTTCAGAGTAACATCCCATGAAACAGAGACCTTGGGCATTGCACCCTTAGCAACAAGCATTTTACTCAAATCTGCTTCTCGTGGTCTGTGCTGCTTGCTCTCAAGTATAGCCAAGGTGAGTGTGAAACAAGTGACCCACAGGCACGGGTGGATGAGAGACACACTCCAGAAAAAAACAAGAGTTGGTGTTGCAGATGAACCACAGCACAGCCCAGGCAAGCCACTGTAGAGCACAAGCAAGAACAGTATGGTGACAAGTCAGTCTGCAATACTTGGAAGAAGGACTTAAATGCCCTCCCTGATGATCCCTATAAAAGCTTGCAGAGATGCAATTCTCCACTGATTCTTTCTATTCGCAAGGTATGTTACAAGTGTTCTGCTCTTCTCTAATGGATATAAAAAGCATGTCATGCTGGAACAGGTCTGGCAATTTTAGTTTCAGCTACCAGCTGGTTTTAGTACCAGCTTTTATGAATCCTTGAAAAGATGTTCAATTTTACTTTAACAGGATTGCTGACAGATCATATTGTAAAGCGTTAGTTCATAACATTTACTACCTTATGCCTGGATTTGAGAACACTATATCTGAAGAGAAACTACGAAATCTATTTTCTATGGAGAAGTTAATACCACTCTGAAGTCAGCTATTTTTTATCAGGGAGAAAATATGATAAAACCAACTAATTTAAGATAAGCTTCATACAAACATGTTTTCTGAAAGGACATAAGCACACATTTTCCAAGAAAAAGTTTATAGATCTAGTTTCTAAACAAGTCTTTTACTGTCTCTTTGGAAAGTTTAGACTGCTTTTCGAACCTATGCCTTTAAAGAAAGGCTCAGTACCTTTCCAGGACATGAGGCTAATTAAATACTAAAAATTGGTCTGTACTACATCACTGCAGCTCAGAGAACCAGATCTCAGAAATGGCTGAGGGATAATAGTGCCGTTTTAGAGATATCTAAAGAGTAAGGCTGAATATGATTATCTCATATTCACTTGCTCTGTCACAGACTTCATGTGCAACCTCAAGTAAGAAATTTATTATAATGAGTGAGGTATGCCAGGAAATGGTCTTTCAGAGATTCTACAGAAGTCAGTTTTGGTCTCTGTTTTCAGTAATAGAGTAATACCTCAAGCCATTTCCATCAGTGGAAAAGAAATTCCAGTTTGCTCTCACAGAAAATGCCTTTAACACATGATAGCACATTACAGCACAAAAAGGGACTGTTTTACATGTAGAAGAACCCTTCTCAGCTATATTGCACATGGTATTGTTTATATACTCATACAGAATAAATAAAAAGCAACTGAACTCAGAATAAAAGGGGGATTTTAAAATATACAGAACCACCTTGTTGCTAGTAATACACAACGTTATTCTTTATGACAGCATTTGGATCTAATTGCATCAGACTAAATAGAGAGCATCTTAAAAGCTCACTAGATACTAACTATCATGATAAAAAGTTATGCATCAGACAACATCCATTATGCAGCCAACATCCATTTTAAGTCCTGCCATGTTAAAAGGTGGTTGCTCACCTGACTTTACTGGCCAGCATGGGGCTTTGTGGTCATCACAGGTAAGGCAGAATTCAGCTGCGTGGGACAGACAATGCTGAACACAAAACTCCTGTCCATGTTGGCAGCAAAGTGATGGGCAGCACTGTCAGGTATGTTTTAGTGTTGTATTCTAGTACCAGAACCTTTTGCTTCTGTCTTGAAAGAAAATTCCTGACCTCTGATGTTGGTTTTGAGGCATGAAATATGATGTGGTCTGATGTTTGTGAGTTTTTTTGCTGAAGAGGATTTATATCCCTCTCCAGACCAGGCTAACATCTCTAGTTTATTTACTGCAGTGAAACCCTGTCCGACTGATAAATCATGATGTCCACTGCACATGCTGCAGACTCCTTCGGCTGTGATTCACTTTGCGGAATGACTTCTTACATGTCCCAAATAACTGTGGGGAATTGAAAACTACCCACGGTTCGGTCTCATTAAATGCTATTCCAGATAATTCACCTCAAACAATCATGTATGGAAACAAAGCAAAAAGGGTCTTGCATTCGTGGTCAGAGCAAGTATTTGTGTAGGAAATGAGGCAACTTCCAAACGGCAACTTCCAGTTCAGGATGAGTTTGTTCACTTTAAATGGGAAAGATCTAGATAGTCTGGTTTTGGCAGTCCTCTAACTCATCTTGGATCATCACTGCTTCATCCCTGATTTAGCATGGTTTCACACTTGGCACTCCACTGCCTTGGGTCAGACTGACCAGCTGTGTCTCCCATCATTGAAACAGCAGCCAGCCAAGGAGCTCTTGTTCCATCAGCAGGGTAAGAGTGACTGAAAACAACACTTTTAAAAGTACCAACCCCAATAAAGACACATGATTACCATTTACAGTGGGGCATAAAGCCTTTAAGAACACAACACAAGTGCTCAGAAACAGATGCCAAAACCTTATTCGATCACACATAAAGACATGTCACTCAGGAGTTGCGTGGTGGACAGCCAGAGGCTGTGTACATAACCATGTAATCATCATATGGAAACTGTTGCAAAAGAGGAAACACGTAAGGATTCTATATTGCTTTAAAAGGGCTTATTCTTTATCTTTCCACAGTGTGAAGACCTGATAGCCTCTTTCCATCTGCTTCCTCTCCAGAACACTAAATGTAGCATTCACAAGACAGATGTTAAACTGTTATTTTTCAGGTACAACAAATCCCACAGCCACTGGCCTCCCCAGCTGTTTCCTTTTCCCCAAAGACCACTCACTGCATTTCCTGTTACTTCCCTCTCCCAAAAAAAATTCCCCTAAATCAATTCATCACTTGGCAAGTGCATTTACTGTAGCTGTGGATAAATAACTGGTGGGGGGGGGGGAAGCCCTGTAAATAGAAAGGTACACTGGTCACAGCTTCATGGAAGTACTCAGCTTTTACCAAAATGTGTTTCATGAGCTAATGGCCCAAGTTAAGCTACAGAGAGATTTCAGGCAGCCTGAACTAAAAAGTAATTTTGAAAAGCGCTGAAGAGTAATTTTAAAAAGCACTCAAAGCTTCAAGTGCAGAACGAAAACAGAAAAAGAAAACATGCATGACACTTCTAAACTGCAGAGGAAAACAGTTACTGTGGTCCATAATAATTGATGTATCAGCAAGACTATAAGTACTTGTAGGGGTTTTTTTATCAGTATCTTTAGCACAGCTGCAGTACTACAGAACATCCAAAAGAGTGCAACAACAGAAAAATTAAAAAAGAAACCACAGAAGGAAAAAAGACCTCTAAATTAGACCCATCCAATATTTAAACCCATAGCAAGACAATGAGCAAGCTTATATTATTTGAGGCATTCTCCATATATTGCATATATGGAAAGCTCTTAGAAGAGTGATAGTGATGAGGGAAAACTTTCCAATAAAGACAGTACGAAATTTTTTTATAACATTGCAAACTACCGCGGCCACAAAACTACCCACCTGCCTCTTGAGCTGAAGAGCCTCCAGAGAGTAGCAGGCAGCTCAGATCTAAAGCAAAGACCCATTGAACAAAGCTATTCAAATATCCCACAGAACTATTGAGCTCTGTCACTTAGTTCTAACTCCTCCATTATCTACCGTCTTTAGCATCAGAAGCAAACTCATCCTTGTGACGCAAAATACATTTTGCTGATGCTGTTTCGTGATTCTCATTCTCTGTGGCATGACCTCCAGGCTGTTTGACAGCAATAGAAAAACAAATCAGATATTAAAGACTAGTCAATATAGGAGGATAAATGATTGTACCTTCTTGTTACAGCGGGGATTCTGTAACACAATGCACCAAACCAGGACTCCCGTGGAAAGGAAATATATATGGACGGTTTCTTGATAGATGTTTCAGAGACGTTTATTTCTCCAGCCGCATGGCCGGGGCTCTGCCGAGGAACTGTCACAGTCATAGGACCCGAGGGTCCTTGCCAGGGCAGGGAAACACAAAACAACCAGTGGGGAACGAGGCTGAGCAGGGGCAGGGAAACCCCGTGTCTCCCCCCAGGGCCCCTCTCCCAGGGCTCCATGGCAGGGGGAGGAGACCCCAACACCTCACCCGTTTTATTTTAATAAAAGGAGAATGAAAACAAGTGGATAAACATTACAAGAACAGTTTTAAAATAATAAAAGCCACCCTCTCCTGAGCCTTTAAATGTCCAAACAGATTCTCTGGAACATCTTAAGGCTGACAAAAGGGAGACAGGACTCTCCGGGCATGCTTTGTGGGGAAACTGAGGCAGGAGAGGGTTTAATTTCTTCCCTCCCCCTTTTCATCCCCCCCTCGGCATCGGAGAGGAATTGTAGGGAAAGGGAATTGTATAGGGAAGCCATGGGGGGAAAAACAGATTAGGAATAAACTGGGGATGGGGTAAATTTAGGAAAGGGTTCATATTGGGTATAGGGTAAAAGGGGGAAGTAGGCTGTGGGTAGGGAAATTGCTGGGATGGATATTGTTTATAATTTTGTGCATAATGACTGCCTTTGACTGGAATACATCCAGGCCCAGTAACATTCGCTGCTTGAAAACCCTTCTTTCCTTGTACTATATCAAATTGTACAACTTCCCCATCTCCTACACTTTGCAGGTAATTTTTAGGGTTATTCCTTTTAATGGCAGTTCTATGGATGAATAAATCTTCCCCTGTATCATCTCGTGTTATAAATCCATAGTTGTTTTTGACATTGTACCATTTCACAGTTCCTGTGACTTTCGTGGCTACAACTCCTCCTATCACGTGCTTGCATGTTTGTCTGACTGCTGGTCCCGCGTGGCCGCTGCCTCGCCGGCTCCGACGTCTCGGCCGGGCCCCCGCGTTGCGGCTGCTCCGCGCTCTCCGAGCGGCGCTGCTCCGGCGCGTGTCTGGGCTCTGCGCAGCCCCGCGTTGCCATCGCCGCTGGCCCCGTGCTCTGTGAGCGGTTCCACTCCGCAAACTCCACGCTGCTTTGAGTGCGGCCCCCTTTTCGGCTCGGCGCTGCGCTGCGCGGCTTCTCGTGTCGCTGTGGAAACTGCCGCTTCTCCCTCCGCAGGGCTCTCCGAGCCGTGTGCTCAGAGCGGGCTGCCACACCGATGCCCGGTTCCTGGCTGCTCGTGGCCCACGGCACCTGCGGCGCCTGCGGCGTCGCTCCCTCACTCGCGGTCGCGTGGCCGGGGACCCCGAGACAGGGATGGGGTCCGCGATAAGGCGCGCGCTCCCGAGGGGGCCGGGCACACCCAGCGCAGGCACCTCCGCCGGCACGGCTGCAGTCATGCGCTCCCGGGATGGCGGCCACGTGGGCTCGGCCACGGGATTAGTATGATCCTCTGCTTTAGGGGTAATGGGACCATACAAATGCTCCTCAAGAGCTTCACTGATTACAAGGGATGCACGGAGAACTTCTGTCGCTAGTCCATGTTCTGTTTGATCCCTTACCTTATCCCAGATCTTGTCCCAAAAACACCCATGACTAGTTCCAGGAGGTTCAATATCAAAAAGTAAGTCTCGAGAAATATAGAAGAAATGTTTGAAAAGCCAGTTAAAAAAATGTTCTAGATCTCCCGGTTCCAATACTTTCTTGTTTTGTTGTTCAAGGATTCCTTTAACTTCTAGATACATTTCTTTCTGTGGCTCAGAGAGCCCCATTTCCCACGATTCTTCCATAGTCCAGAGAGAATATCCAAACCAAGGTGAGACGAGAGACATCTAGAGTGGGTTTTTACTCATGAATTTTCTGTCCTTAGGGATCGGTGTCTTGCCGGCAATTCTCCCCCATTTGGTACATTGGGGATTCTGTAACACAACGCACCAAACCAGCAGTCCCGTGGAAAGGATATATATATGGACGGATTCTTGCTAGATGTTTCAGAGATGTTTATTTCTCCAGCCGCATGGCCGGGGCTCTGCCGAGGAACTGCTCAATCACGGCACCCGAGGGTCCTTGCCCGCGCAGGGGAGCACAAACCAACCAATGGGAACGAGGCTGACCAGGGGCAGGGAAACCCTGTGCCTCCCCCCAGGGCCCCTCTCCCAGGGCTCCATGGCAGGAGAAGGAGACCCCAACACCTTCTCACCATACTTCTCATGTCATTTCTCTTTCAAAGAATTCAGCACCACTGGGCTCCTAACATAGAACACAAGTGAAGAGGTGTGCTGATACAACAGCTAACAAAGTACCTTATTTGATATAATGAAATGCTATAAACATCACTTTGCTGTGTTTAAAGCACAGAAGCCTGTGTAGACATGTTAACTCTACTATCTTGCCTTCCAGAATAAGGCTCATAAGAAAGATCTGCCTTAGAAGTCCAGCTTATACCTCCTGGGCCATTGGAAAATTGATTTCCTAAGAATCTTTTTTTGAACACAGCAAAGATTAATGGCTCTAAAGCAGAATAGTGGTTGGCAACGAGGCAGAAATGCTTTCACAGCAGCCTTTAGTTAAAGTCCATTCAGGCAATGGACAAACACCTTGAAAGGAAGCTGCATGTCTTCATTCAGGAATTTGAAAGTGTTCCATTATTCAGTTAAACTCCTGCAGTCCTGTTTCATCATTCAGCCTTTCCTCAGTGTGCTACCTGAATTCTTCCAGAATGAACACAGTATTCCGATTTTCGTCTGCCTCCCCTATGTCTAATGGCATCATGAGTTAATGAAGTCATCAATTAATAATTGTCTGACCAGAAACAGGACAGAGGCAAAAAGGGGATTAAGTATAAATTTTCTTTTCAATCCGATTTTTTTTGTAAAAAAGCATATTAGTTTAGCAATGTACAAACCTCTCAAGTAATGTCTCATCTTTAGGAATGGAAAAATTTGAAGCTTACTGAGATGATTCAAACTGGTATTTTTTAGTAAAACACTCATTTTGTATTCCATCCCCATCCATCCTACCAAAAGGAAATTAAAAAAAAAGCTTTCCACTTTTAAAGCCCTTTCATTTATAAATAACTCCACAATTCAAGATAGACAAGGAGAAATGGAAACTGATGCAAGAAAAAACTGCAAGAATGAATGGCCTAAGAACACATGCATTGTACACAAAGTCTCCTCAGGCCAAATCCATCCAGCTCAAAAGAGAAACAGCTAATGTATGACCAAGCCAGTCTTAAGTGAGCTGGCAGTTCAAAAAAATGATTTCAAACAGAATTAGACATTGTGAACTATTGTAAATAAGATGGTGTCTGTGAAAAAAAAAAAGTCTGAAAGGATGATTTTGTTATCATCCAAAGGTGAAGAGGAGGGACAGAAATATTCTCACACAATAGGGTACAACTGGCTCAGGTCCTCCTTCAGGATACCGACAGAATTCAGCTTCGGTTCAGGGCGAGAAGCTGAGTAAGGGTCTCACTCTGAGACTTTCTATGGAACTTATTTTATCTTAGTAGAAGATACAGACATTTGTTGCAAAGGAATGAATGGTTAGGATGTAACTGTGACACATTCTAGTCCTTCAAGGAGAGAGGTCAGTATCATATAAATGAAATCAAATCAACATGACAAGGTAAAATAACACTTTCAGGGTATTTACTTGCCCATGTGTCAGGAAGATTTTCTCAGATATCAGCAGGCCAAATGTAATTCAAAAAATCAGACTGAAGATTCAGCATCCCAACTGCCAGCCGAACATCCTTGCAACTGGACTATAGAAAATACTACTAGTGTCATCATCCCCTCACTTACGTAGAAAGCATGGCAATGAGAAATGCTCCCTGGCATAGATCTATTTCAAAAATTGAGTTTCTGAAATGCTGACATAACATGATGTGTGTGTTATTGGAAGAATGCAAGTCTTAGTTACCTAATATGCAATTTTAATTTTGCAAATTATTTCCTTAGTGATCATGCCCTCCTCACTTCTCCAAAGTACAAATTTTGCTGTTTTAAATAATGTGAACTACATTGCACTTGCCAAAGGCTAAGAAAACATATTACCCCATGCCAGCTGACAGGCAATCACTTGAAGAACTCTTTTAACTCACTTGAAATGCTGAACATTAAAGTGAAGCAAATTATGCATTTCTAGCAGGACTACTCAATGCTTTCTGCAGTCCTTTTGAAAGTGAAGAAATAGGTAACTCCTTTCAAAGCTTTCTCTGAAAGTCAGTTTGTATAAACAACCCATTTGCAGCAGCCATCACAGTTTGGCCTCAAATGACCTGAACACTTGTGCTCTGGTAGTTTAGGGTCCTGTATCATTGATACTATTCCAGTATTTCTCTCCTCTTTTGCCAAGGATGTCAACTGTCAGCATACTGGATTAAAAACACAAGTGTTATCAGGAAGTGCTATCAGTTCTTTGCTGTAGTTCCACAGGAGACACAAATCCTTCATTCTGTTTCTCTTACAGCCTAAGGAAGCATCGTATTTCAACACTAGTCTTGGAAGACTCACACAGAGCACTTGGAGTTCTCTATTCATCTTCATTTCACAGATTTACTGGGGAAAAAATGAAGTGATATAAAATAGCTTGTTCCTGTCTCTGCACTTTAATATTTAAAACACTATAAAGCCCATTTAACCTCATGATTTATCTTTCAGATCATCTTTGAAATGCTGCAACACTAAAATATCTGGTGAAGCCAAAACTCATTCAAGACTAGCAAACTATTATTCTGCAGCTCTAGCAGCATTTCTTTCTGGTGCAGCTTTTAACTAGAGGGAGAAAGATCTTGAATGACTGAGAATCTGGATAGGACAACATGCTCCAAGATTGAGCGTACAACATACCAGCAGCTGTCTTGTCTCCTAGCAGCACCCAAATACATCACCTCTACTTGTAAAACTGCATTAAACCGTGATAGGACTCAAATACAAACTTAACAGACATTAGAAGTGCAGCTGTGTCCCTCCTCCTCCACCTCTATTCACTCTGCTGAAGAGTGCTTCCTGTCTCCTCTCCAGGAGGATCAAGGGTGCCTCCTGCCCATTTCTTTTTGCTGAGTAGCTCAGAACCCTTTCCCTCAGTATATGGAAGATCAGGCTGCCTGGGCCTTTAACACACAGACATCAACAGCTGCACCTGGGAAAGGGATAAGTAGCTGAGCAACTGCAAATACCTCACTGTTACTTCCTCATGATTAGAGCTCCACACAACAAAAGCATGCAAAAACATACCAAAAAAACAACTTCATGCCACGACACCCTCTCAAAGCTGCTTTCTTCAAATGCTGGACAGAGCTGTGAAGATCATCGCTGAATACTTTCTTTAATGTTTTCCCAGAACTAAAATCTCATGTGCCCAACTGACTACAAACATCTTGAAAATGGTTTTTTGTCTCAGCAGATCATAAAATTTATGACTTTCTTCCATTCCTTAGAGTCAGAGGGCCAAAGACTGAGAACTTTACAAAGAATTAAGTTAATAGGTAGAAAAATAAGGCAAACTAACGACATTTAAGCCAAACCAACTTAGCCATGAAAGATACTGGCAGAATCTATACGCAACAACTTCAGAATTTGATCAAATGTACTCATCTCCATGTGCAATCCCTAACAAATTTGACTTTTTTTCCAATAATCTGTCTGGAACTATGAAGGATTAAAATCACATTTTTGTTGAAGGCCAAAAATAGTAGAAAGGTCATCATTACTGGATGTAATAAAGTATTCTTTTTGACTTACAGACCTACAGGCCAAATTCACATCTTCAACACGTTTTAATGTTTACAACAGTAAAATTACAATGCCATTTTGATTTTTTCTTGGTTGTTAGTGTTCAGTTTTACATTCTAAATTATGCAGTTGACAACTACAGATATTTGTTTTTAAAAATTCACCTTTAATTCTTATTAAGAGGAATAGAAGCGTAAGTTTTGGCAATTCACACCAAATCAAAGTTAATAGTATTCTCACAAGAATATTCTGTGTTTTAGTAACAAAGCTCTTGATGAAAGTTAGACAAGGTATTGTAGGTTTGTGATTTATGGAATCAAAAGAGGAATAGCTTCATCATTGTTTTAATCTATCAAAAAAAAAAATCATGACTTACAGGACAAGCAGTAGCATTTTTTAATGGAAACAATTTAGCATTCTCAGGATGACAGTTTCATAGGGTTTTTAGAATAGATTTTGTGGCTTGCTTATTTATTCACATTTCAAGACAATCATGACACTGGAACAGAGGAAGAGTGAAAATTTGTGACCGTAACTCACCGTATTTTTTTCACAGGAAGATTATTAATTCCTGAGACAAATTATTATGAAACTATATACAAAACTGCTGTTTTATTCATCGGATTTAGTCTAGAAAACTGTTACTTTATTCTGACAAAGGACAAAACCATCTAGAAGTATGTTTCTATTTGCAATGTGTTTCCCACTCAGTCACTTGTACTGTACTCAGTGCATTCTGATTTTGTAAACAGGAGGACACTTGTTTGTAAGAGGTATTTGCGATGTGCTTGGTGTCATGTTGTAAGGACTTCTGATCAGCCTGTGGATCATTGTGGAACTTACTGTAAGCTACAGAACTGAAAAGCTTCACCTGCTCAGGGTTCCTGATTTCCTAGACTTTTCTTCATGCTCTTCAATACAAACATATGCAGTTTTAAATACACTTATTTTCTAATCAAGCTGCATATTCTTACATTACCATACTAATAATAATCTTACATCAGGCATCTGCATATTCTTGATCTGCAAAAGAAAGTACATATCAGCATATTCTGCAGGATTCAAGGTACCCATTCCTCAGATGTCGACACAAATAGCACAACCCGTGAGGGAAAGCACAGTGATACCACCTCTTCCCAAACTTCTCAGTAAGTGGGAGGACAGAAAAGGAGGGAGACTAAAGACTTAGGTATAGCTGGGAACAGCTAGTTCTGTGAAGCTGCAGTGAGTTCCAGTGACAATGTATTTGGTCTTAAATGTCTTTTGTTCCATTGCAATTAAAAACAGTCAAATTTCAGATAGCACATTCTGATCAGTACATCTTTGCATGCATAAATCTTTCTTTTGTAACAGATGCTCTGAAATTCCTTTCAGAATTGACACATTGCTAAAAAAATACAGTTCTACTACAGAAGTGTATTTCTACACTGTGGGCTCAACTTTTTCCTGTCCCAATACTCAGAAGGGAGTGTGACCAAAAATGGCATTACACTATCCCATAGATAGATCCCAACCTATTGACTGCACTTTTAAAAGTAAGTCTAACTATGCCTTAGATCAAGTAAATTACTCCTACTGCTCAATAATCCTGATCTCTGTTGTGTCAGGTACCAGTCAAAGTTTTCTCACTACCACAAAAAAGAAAACAAAAGCAGAGCAAACCAGCCAGAAACACCGTGTCTGGAATCATGACCAACTTTGAAAAGCACTGCTTCTAAATACACTAAGGACAAAAAGCTTCATAAATGCATTTTAACTCAGCCATTTTTAAGTACAGCATATTTTCATGACTTGGAAATACAACTGAGTAAAATACTGGAGCTAGGTCCCTCTATGTCAAGCCAGCTTCTTTGAAAGAACTCCAGGGACAAAAACACAAAACAGTTTTCCTGCACCTAACAAAACTGAAATTTCAATATTACTGTTCATCACAGTCCAAAAACCCAATACTTGCGCAAGAACTACAAGCACTGCTTATAGTTCCATGACTGATTAAGCTCCTCTTTTACCAGTTTCATCTTCCACATTCACAGCCCATGAATGCACTTGCATGGGCTGTGAGTTATTCAAGGTTTTTAAAGACTTCTGTTGCACCTCCTACACCTTTTAAAAAATGAAACAGAGTCAAGGCTTTGAAGCTTTTAAGCCTGGCATTACTCTTTGACCTGCAGGATCTTAGTTATTAATATGAAATAAAGCAATTTCAAGAGACATTCACACAGTAGGACAGCCAGCATCCTGGCAGGGTTTCCTTTTTGCTTGATTTGAAACAGACAATTATCTTTTAATTTTCCCCAATTCTGAAAGCACACCAGCCACCATGCTGTTCAGCCTGCTGCAGATGGATCTCTTTTGCTCTCTAAGGTTTTACGTAGATTTTAAATCATGAAGATGCTAATTGACTACATGGAACCAGAAACAGCAATCCAGCAAATACTATATTGTTCCCATGCTGTGATCCTGGACCTTGTTTTAGTTAATGGTTACTACATTTAATATCAAATTAACTCCAGATTCCATAGGTCGCGTAATGAAGCCAAATAGCAAATTTTCCAAACCACCCTTCCACTGTGTTAAGCCTCTTAAAAATAGCTACATGTTTAATGACAGCTGCATTTTACTGAGACTTCAACCAGACACGTCCACAAGACCATGGGGGCTGGAGAAGTCACCACAAAGGTCTGATTTTTTATATACACTACATTTACAATAACCTGAAGGAATTTCTAAGATAATAGAGGGAGCTTCCTTGTGTAACGCTAGAGAAAGCGGTTTGCCTGCACACTCTGTAAGAAGAAATAAGAGGAAGGGGGAACTGGAAGAGAATGGAGCTCAGGCTGCTGAGGGCCAAGACTGTCCCGCAGACAGTGGTGCACCTGCAGCATTTCCTCTGTGTTCTGCAATGCCCTGACAGAGAAGCAGGCTCCTGATGGAAGAGAGGCGCAGTGGAGCCTTATTACAGTTGCAGTGAAAAGTAAGAGTGTGGCTCCCACCACAACTGCATGCAAAATCTAGCTTTTCCTAGAGAAGTGGGCTAGGCTGACAACTTTATCTCTGGACAAAGATTGACCAACCAGTGCAGCACATCCACATGGAAACATCCCTGCTGGCTACCCATCAGGTCAGAAAAAACAAGATTATCTGTGGACTAGCAAGCAAAATCAATTCACAATTTTGTTCTGTGTTAAGATACGAATAAACCACTAGTTAAGAAATTCCAAAAATTCTCCAACTGAAGGTGCTGGGAAAAATGGTGAAGGAAAAATATTAATTAATTAATAATTAATGCTTCTAGCACAAAGTTTTTACATTTACTCTTAACTTCCTATCTTCTCACTTTTACTACCTATTTACCTCCACAGAATGGATGCAAAAAGATTTCCATCAGCACATTTAATGAAAAACATTTCTTTCAAGCAAGGCACAAAATTTCAATTTATTTAATTTGATTAATCCCAATTTTTTGTTTTACATTAAGTACAAAAAAACAGCTTGAACGTAGGTGTAAATACAATTCCACAAAGTAGTTCAGTGAGATTTAAAATCATATCCAGAACTGTAAAGCACAATTAAAAGCAGCCCAGGATATACAGATTGCTTACCATAACTGCTGAAAGAGCTCATGATGTATCAACATATTTAACGACCTCCAGCAATAAGTTATCTCCTTTCTAATCTTTCATTTAAAATGCATTTACCAATTCTGTACCTAACAAACAAAGCACTGAAGAATGAGAAGTGCAGGTAAGTTTTACTCAAGCAGAGGCCTAACTTAAACACATACACAATCAAAAATTAAACAACAGAACAATGACCTCAATATTTTGAGCATGTCTAAGAACATAAATGCTAAGATAATACAGAAAAATAGCCACAGGCTCCAAGACTTATTTACTTCTCAAAGAACGTATGGTGTACTGTAGCTGCCTGAAATATTTTAACAATTATAGAAAATTGTATCTCCGGGTTTGGTACATTTGTGTTTTCTAGATGACAACATACATTTAAGACAACCATCAGCTTATTTACAGTTAGAAGCTTATTCCTTTTAAAATCTGTATTAAAAAAATCAGTTTTGGCACTATCCCTAAGGCAATGGATGATATGTACCTAAGATAGCAAATCACATAATGAAAGCATAACCAGAAGAAAAACATCTTTAACTTAAACTGTGAGGCTATAATTAAAGAGAAAATTAAAGAATCAGGACTTCTAAGTCACTAAAACGCCCTATCCAAAATACTGAAGATTCTTGCTATATGCAACAGGAAATTGCTTCAATTTCTGAAGTCCCTGTGCCTTGTTTTGTGGGAGAACCCAATATTTCTATGGTTATTAAGTTGTCCATCTAGTTTTATTACCAGAAAATAGCAAAAAGTTAAAGGAGAACATGAACTTATGTTTTAAGTAAGCAGAAAAAACATTACTCTGAAGTCTAGCCTTTGCTAACTGTCTATTTAAAAAACCTCAAAGGTAACTTTTCCATTCACTCCACTGAGTAAAGACCACAGCATCAAATTTTTTTATTGATATGAATAGTTTTAACAACTTCCTTTTTGCACTTCCATCAGCTTCAGTGATAACTGACCCTTAAACATTTATTTCCCAGTGCTGCCACATTTCCACTGCAAAGACAGTAAGCCTAGATTTCATAAACTGTGGATTTCATTTAAATTTTAAAATAATCTTTGCATTTATCCTAAATTTATAAAAAGATTATTTTTCAAAACTTAAGGCAAAAAACAAGTTTATTGGTTATGTTTCTTTAAGTCTGAGAAGGTCTATGAGGCTGTTTAAATATCAAAAAAGCTAATGCCATATACAGTATTACCAACAAAAACAAAGAATAAGGCAGCATGCACCCTTAAGATGAAAAGAAAATTTAATTTTACAAGATGTTTAAATAATCCAAAGGCAAAAAGTGTCTGTCTCCTCTAAGAGTATCTTCATAAAACAAGGAAATTTTAGAGGAATGTTTTAGAGGACATCAAGTTACTAAAATATTCCGTTCAACGTTTATACAAATACATTACTACAATTGTAAGTTTACATACAATCAACTGACATCTCAGTGTTAACTAATTACTTAAATTTACAAGACAAACATAAATAAAGCTGTTAAAACAGGCAAGTACAGTACTGATCTATCATTCAGCACAATGCATTTTGTACTTCTTTCACCTTGAAAAGAATCAGATTAGAATTGTGCGAAGTCAATCTCCAAACCTAAAAATAAAATAAAAGAGAATTAAGTATATCTATGCAGGTTTTACACAGCATGGGTATATTCCAAATGTTTAAGTCCTGTTTTCAGGCATGTAATTTACCATTTAACAACCTTTTGTCTGTTCTCAGAAGAGGCCACAGTCTTTAAGGTTATTTTTAATAATGACATCAGTTACAGCATCAAAAACAAACTGCACATTTTTTGTGTCTGTGGCACATGTGAAGTGAGTGTAGATTTCCTTTGTGTCTTTTCTCTTGTTCAGATCTTCAAACTGACACTGAATGTAAGCAGCTGCTTCTTCATAAGTGTTTGACCCTAGAAAAAGAAAATTGCTCAGTAAGCAGGTTTCCAACAGAGGAAGAACAAGATGCACACTATCTGTGAAGGAACTGGTTCTTTGGAAACAGTTTACCTAAACCTGAAGAAGAGTAATTCCACAGCCATTGCTTTAAGATAGCACTAAAAAAACCTTCTGGATGCATTTGTAAGAATAAAACCTTAGCAACCAATTCAGTTCCAGGTGCAGGAATAGTCTTTCCATTTACTTCAGTGCCAGAGGAACAAGTCATTAATGACCCGTCACTTTGCTAGATAAGGACATTTTGTTTCCTTCATTCAAGTTATGTGCTTTCAAATTTTATGTTTTTAAAAGTTTTGGGGTTTTCCCACACTCAAAAGACACTTGGCATACACATTTTTCCTAAGCTTTTTACCTCCAACATGCTATTTTCTCTACAATGCAGTAGTCTGAAGTTACAGTGAAAATTACACATAAAAATGCTGACCTGTTACATGAATTCATTCTCCTTTGCTATGTATATCCTGAATAAGCCACATGTCAAAATGTATGTACACTCCCTGTTCAAAAAATTCTCATGTATCTCAGGAATTCCTACTTATATCAAAGTACAAAAGTAAGAGAACATCAGAAATAAAAATGGGCTAAATAAACGAGCCTCAATAGTTGCAGCAGTAACATATAAATGCTATCAGTGGACCAGCATTATTTCATCTGGATAAAAAGACTTAAGCACTATTTTATTTGTGATCCATAAAAAGAACTCCCCATCTTAAACCTTAGGTCATATAAATATTTTAGATGCCTAGAGTTATACAGCTCCTCATGATCTGTGCATCAAAAATTATGTATTTAACAAAAAACCCCCTTGATATCTGCACACCCCTCCAATACCTGCATACTCAGGGTAGCAAATAGTGAGAGGACTTCTTTTGATTTTTTCTTCAAAAAGATCTTTCTTGTTCAGGAATAGAATAATAGAAGTGTCTGTGAACCATTTATTGTTGCAGATACTGTCAAACAATTTCATGCTCTCATGCATCCGATTCTGTAATTGAAAAAAAACCCAGTCACTTTGTATTTTATCAGACTTCAGTAGTAAAATCAGGATACATATTTTTGATTAGTTACAAATGAACCAGTTACAAATCTTAGTTTTTAGCAAACAAAATCACATTTTACTGCAGGGAAATAGAGAGGCCAAGACTACCACAAAGATCACTTCTACCAGCAGGGTTTAAGCAAGTACTTTTTCTCATTTCCAGGTTTAAGTTTTTAATATTACAGAAATTTTTAGTGTTTTTTGACATTTTGCAGTACAGATATTCTACAAGAATTGCTGAGTTACCTGAATTTGTCTTAACACTGATTAGATCTTCTGGAAATTGAAAATAAATTCTGCACCTAGCTGATATTCCAGAATAAGGAAAAAAGTTCTACAAAACTAGAGAATCAAGTAAGCAGAATCAAGTAAACTCTTACCATAATATTTAACTCTGCTGAAAAATTATCCAACATGTAAGTACTTTGGCCAAGTTCCAGTCATTTAAGTAGCAGGATACTAGCTATGACCTTCTTTGACTACATTTGACTTGAAAGGTTTTCTTATTTCTCTGTCCTCCCCAAATTATATTTTATAGAATGTTGCAGGAAGAGCACAAGAGTCTGTTAATGATTCACACATAAGACGTAAGCATCACTTCAGACGACTCAAGACAGTAAAATGCCCCCTGGGCACAGTGACACAGAATGAGTAAACTCTTGAAAGAGGAGAAAGGAGCCAAGGGTGTTGGAAAGGAAAAGGAAGAGAAATATTTCTGAAACTATGACAAGAGACTGGAGAAACACAGTTAGAAAGAAACAAAAACTGAAGACTGAGGAAGGAAAGGAAAACAAAATGTAGTAAAGCAGATACAGGTAAGTAAAAAAATTTCTTTCCATGTACTTCTAGCATCCATAAAGAGACTAAAATGTGTATTACTGACAATGAATCCTCATTAATTTATGGCTCCTATAAAACATGAGAAGTGTAGCTAAAAGAATATTTGTCTTTTAATATTCCTTCTGAGAATATGAGGAAATACTTTGGAACCCAAAAGCATGACTTGCATCACCATTTCACTCATTTCACTGAGAAAAGCACAAACCCCATACATCTTATAAAGCAGTAATACTTCAAAAGACCCATTTATAGCTCTCCTTCCAAGCTTAGCTTCTATCCAACAACTATTCCCTTCTTCAACATTAGGGTACTTGCCATTTCCTCATCTTCAGCCAAGACCAAGTCATAATCACTTAGTGCCACACAAAAAATAATTGCTGTAACACCCTCAAAACAATGAATCCACTTCTTCCGCTCTGATCTCTGGCCTCCAACATCAAACATTCTGCAAAACAGAAGTACAAAGTAGGGAATGAACTTTGGAATTTCTAGCTTTCTGAACATTAACCAGTAAAATCTGGAATTATCAGCTGTGTAAGTCTGAGAACAGCATCTTAAAAAGAAAGCAAAAATCCCTGTATCCCTGTATTAATTACTATTTTTCTCAGTATAAACCTCAATTTTAATAAAGCCTTAAAAGTCTTCTTATACATTTTAGAGAACAAGAGAATGTATGATGTGAAAGATAAACAAAATTAATTATTTACAATATTATATTTCATTAACAAAGTTAATTATAACCTGTATAAAATAAAGAGTTAGCTTTACTAAAAAGTCTAAAATGATAAAAGATACCGATCAACAACATGGACTCTCAATCCTGGTGAGTTTTAGCTCCTCTCTTTTCTAAATCAAATTACAACTTAAATCTAGTCTTCAACTGGCCATGTTTAAATAGGCTATTTTTTTAAGAGATTATCTTAGAAGACAAAATAAGCATTAACATAGCAAAAATAACCATCATTTTCTCTCTAATAAATGCATTTTCTGGAAATGCAATTAGGTCTCACATATGACACACTTACTGAAGCTGACTTGTACTTTTTACTATCCCCCTTTCCTGTTTTCCTTGAGCTGTAACCTTTCAAGGGCAGCAGGTAAAAAATCCCACCGATTTAATGTTAGTGCACTACACAAACCCTGTAAATTGCACTTGAAGGGATTCAATTACAGTTGGTATTTTTAGGTATCTTAGTGTTCCAAGTTGGTAGATATTAATTTGAAAAACAAACACAGTAAAAGTAAGTAGAGAAGGAAACAAATTAGAAAAAAAAGAAAGAGCCTTTACTTACTCATGGAAAACTGTCAGAAACACTGTAACCTCTGACAAGGTCTTCTACTTGGGTGAACAACTGCCAAGTGACAATGCTCACTGTCCTTTTAATATTCTACACTGAGATAATGCCATGTTAAAAACACTTGAAAGATTATTTCTGATGAAAAAAAGGAAAGATATTCCTGCTCCTTACCTTCAGAAATATATTTGAAGGGAAGTCTTTGGATATCACCCTATACAAATGTAAGCCAGCCACCTACTACTCCTACTTAGTTCTCAAACTATCAGCAATGGCTGTACCCATAGAAGATACTTTATACTTGTATACCTTAATAATGAATCCCTTAAATTTTAATAATTACTCCTGTCAATTTTAATGCTATGCTTTATAACTTTATACTGAGACCTGAATTTCCATAAGAATTAACACTTGTACAAAAAAAGTATTATTTGAATACAAAAGTAGTAAATAATCAGACTCAACTTTTGGACTAGTCTAAAGAAACAGGATGAAGATGACTCGGTATTTGCATTTTGGTTTGAACCAATAATCAAAGCTATGCTAAGTGCTTTATAGAGAAGACTGAATTGAGGCTCAATCTGAAAGAATCTAAACACACACAGCAGAACAGGAAAGAAAAGATCATGAAAAAAAATGATCCTGTGCAGCTAGTCATACTTCTGTACCCTTGTCTTGGTATAATCGAGCCTTTCATGCCTTTGCTTCATCTTAAAAGCTCTTTTCAAGGTTATGTAAGAGTGTACTTCAAGCCCTCCCAATAACTCATTAAGCCTATTGCCTAAGGCACAGGTACAGGTGTTTGAATGTACAACATTACAGCTAAATAATTCCACAGGCCTGGCTCAGAGACACATTTTACAGAAGTGTAACCATATGGTCCTTGTAACAGTCCCAATAATCTGTACAGACTGGACCCATCTATAATAGGGAACAAGAAACATTAGAAAGTGAGAAGATAGAGAGGTCCTGAGAATACTGAAGTCCTCTCTTGAGACTTGGCTAAGGACTACTCTCCTTATGTTTGCAAGAGATTCATTACCATTTATCAGCTATTCTTTTGTGGATTAATACAATTTTGTTTTCTTAAACCCTAAAACAAGGAAACAAAACAGATTTCCACAGTACTGATGGTCCTGAAGTATCCATATTTCAGTATTTGCTGTGCATTTCCATGAGAAAAAGTATTTTCCATGAAGATACTAAGCAAATTTATAATATAGACATGCTGACAACAATTTATGCATATTTAATGTGTGTTTTACTGAGTTTTCTTCACATTCTTCCTCATCAGTAGGAAGCAGCGTACTATACTATGATGGCTAACACTATCTTGTGTTTTCACCTTGAATGCTGCACATGAGTCAGGGCAAGTGTTTTACAAGAGCACGCTGTGAGAGGACAAGGGGGAATGACTTCAAAGAGAAAGAGCATAGGTTTAGATTAGGTATTAGGAAGAAATCCTTTACTGTGAGGGTGGTGAGGCACTGGAACAGGCTGCCCAGGGAAGTTATGGATGTCCCACCCCGGTAGTGTTCAGGGCCAGGTTGGATGGGACCTTGAGCGAACTGGTCTAGTGGAAGGCATTCCTGTCCACTGTAGAGGGGTTAGAACTAGATGTTCTTTAAGGTCCCTTCCAACCCAAACCATTCTATGATTCTATGTCTTTAGACATAAAATGCTCAGAATATTAACATCACTTTATAAATCCCACACCACAGAAAACATAAGTTTTTCATCTCTAAACTACTACCTTAAAGTACAGCACATATTTGAATTCAGCTCTTCAGGAAAATGGATTTACTCTTTCATACAACACCAGCAAACTCTTATAAGCCTCCAGTTCTCCAATGGAATTTAAAACAAGAATCCAATAGAACAGTTATTTAACATGGCAAAAAATGCAATATTTCGTTTTGAGATTTAATTTATATCAAAAGTATCCTTAGAAAACATTTTCAATAAAACCAAAACATTTATCAGAGTTCCAACAACTCTCACATGCCTTTTTTTTTTCCCCATAAAAAATGGGGGCAGGGGAAATAAACTTGTGATTAGACAAATTTGTTAAATTACACCATTGAGTGCCCTATTCTATAATTTTACAGGAACTTTGATGGATAGATAACCATGCAGCATGATTTACATACTTAAAATGAAGATCTTTGAAAGTAAAGTGAGTTTCCACTATTCCTGTAGTTTTCACTCTAGTCCTGAGAACGTCCTGTTGAGTTGGAATGTAGCTGGTTTGTGCTATCCTGTCCAAGTCATTCAAGTAACTAAAGGTAAAAATGAACACTGCTTTCAGTTATTCATAAAACAGCAACAAAATAATTACAAAAAAATTACAGAAGTTCTAGGTCCATTCATTACATTGTGCTTGAATTTTATAAATTAGTTTTCTCTGAGACACAAAAGACACAGTATTCCAAATTTCCAAGTTTTTTCAAAATAAGCTTTAGACACACAATGAAATTTCATCCTAGATGAAAGAAAACTTAGGCAATTTATTCCACTACAAAGAATTTTTCCTTTGCAATTCCAAAATGCAAACATGGTTCCATATACATCAGTGTTATTTGCACTAATTAGAACATCTTCATCTTCGTAACCTACTGAACTGCAGATTACACTGAACCATAAACAAAGCCCAAAACCACTCTATTTGCTAACAGATATGAAAAGAATAACTCAGTGTTTTGCCCAGAATTAATGTATCTAAAAAAATGCCTAATACATAACAATTAAGTTTCTATCGAGAATTTCTAATTGCACATCTCTTTTACAATTAGCATGCTTTCATTGCCAAAATTCTTGCAACGTAGGCCAAGTCCAGTGTTTCCAAAAACCATACAGCTTACTCATACTTTTCCCATAGTAAACAGGGAACGCATTGTGTTCTATTTTCTGCGTAACAAGAAGTTAACAATTTTACAGATACGTTTATATGGCTAGAAGAACAGTTTTCTTATGAAACTTGAGTTAGAGGTTTCTAAAACAACAAAACAAAACACAGGAGGTTACCACAGGAGACTATGTGAATCTCCAAATGAAGTGCTCCATATGGAAGAAAGTTTACACAAGTGAGAAAAAACTTCAAGCACTACAAAATACTTCAGAATCATAAAGCTTTAAAAAATTGCACTATAAGGCAGTATCACTGCTATTGCCATGCTTTGCCATCTTATATTTCCCTCAGTAGACTCTCTTCCTTTACTGACTTACCATTACTTGCTACCACACCATCTTATTTTTGCATTCCTAGTTCCTTAATATTTTGTTTTCTTACTGAAGTGCCCTAGCATAAAAGATACATTCTAATTGTTTCTTGGCTCAACACATTTACAGTAGAGACCATTAATTAAAAATAAAAACGTAGCAATGTTGAAATAGGACTATTACGAACATGAAAGAGTATCCTTGGTAATATAGATCATGTCATCACATTTTTTGGACACGTTCAGATACTGAAAAGGTACTTAAGTCATGATTTTGTAAGAGAAATGCTATTAAAGCACCTTAGAGCAATTTTTGTCTTCTATAAGGGAGTGAAACACCTGGTCAGAGCATGACAAGTTCCTAATTACACTACACCTCTTCCTTTCCAACCTCAAAGCTTTGCTGCAGCATTTTGACCCAAGTATACACTATCTTTGTTCAGATACTTCTGTGGTTTCCATCTACATAGGAGCAGAATTTGTCAAAAGATGACACCTCATACTGCTTTAGCTACTAGTTAGAAGGCAAAGGGAATCTTGTCTGTCAGACTGTACTTACTAGGCAGCAGAGTCATTGAGCTGGTATTCTCGAGATCTGTTGAAACAGGCTTGAACCCCGCTGTCTTTCCACAGTCTCTTGATAACTCCAGCAAGCTCTGAAGTCATAAATCCTTCTTCTGCTGCTCCAGCCAACACAAAGAGCTGACGAGCATCATCCTTCAGGGTGTAAACACAAGGTGAAGAGAGAAATATTGAGAACCACAACAGAAGTATTATCACCTAAGAACTATATTCAGCAAATGCATTACTGAACTTGGTAAATGTGAATGTAACCAAACAAAAAAATGTGAATGAAAACAATTAATTTCAGTATTCTGCATTGGATATTAATTCCCACATTTTTCAACAACAAAGACTACAAAATCAAATTTCTCATTAGCTGATAAAGCTTCTCCTCGTCTGTTTATAACTTGAGCTAAGTTTTTGTAAACAGGAGTAGTAACATATTTTGTGTTCAAACCTAAAGTTAACCATATTTGCTCATAAAATACCACATACTGGATAAAATGGTTACAATACAGACTAGACCCTTCAGAAGCGCAGATGTATATTGAATACCTTAAGAAAACACATTAATTACTTAATTTTAATTAATTACACAACTTCAAAAGTGAGAAATAATCCCTTCTTCCCAAATCATGTATCAGGAATTAGAAAAACACTTCTAAAAACCTTTCCAGATAAATCAGCTACAAATATCCATTGCCTTAATTATTCTACAGAGACCAGGCTTTCCTGGTAATGGAGTATCAAGCAAACATCAAGATTTTTAACAGCAAATGCTGGATTTTAAAACTATATATAATAACTGGCTTTGACAGTGAGGCTAATGGAGTACAAGATGTAAATCCACCATTCCCCTTTTAATAGCATTTGACCAGTTGACCAGTGACATGCAATTTTGACTGAGCAAAGAAACTTAGTATTTTATTTTTTAAAGTACTTCTATTACATTTAGACCTGTAAGGCACTGGAGGAAAGACAGCAGATGGGTACAGGGAAGGTCCACATTAGTACTCTCCTGTGGGTAGCTGCTTGACCTTGGTTATTGACAGAACATGATCCAATGCCAAGGTACATCAGCCAGAAAAATCATCTTGGAACTACTACCCACAGCATGTACAGTTTGTCCAGTAATTAAAAGAAAGAGAACAATGCATCTGGAAAGGAGGAAGGAGAAAAGAGAGACTTAGACACAACAGCTGGGAACTGGAAGTATTTCAAGAAAGAGGAGGATTTAAAAAGGCAACATATAAGGTTATTACAGTAAGTGAAGACACAGATGCAAATCTGTAGAAAAATCTGTCACTTTGCTGTTCAAACACTAAGTTGTGGAAAAAAAAAAATTTTCAGGATAACCACAGAAAGCAGTGATTGTTCTAAAGATACTGTCCACTGTAGACCTAAATAATCAAAGATTGTGTGACCTAACAGGGGAATTGTTTACAGATGGATCGGGTGATACTAAATTTCAGAGGTTGAAAATGAAAGGCTTGCAGTCCAGTCAAACCAACACAAACTTGAAGAGATTTAAACACATATATATACATTTGTAGGTACACATATGAAGAACAGGTATCTGATGTATAATTGAAAGTGTCTTTTGAAAGCTAGAGTAGGTAGAAATCTAAAAGAACATTCGTCAAACAAAAATACTATACATAGACCGGACAAATTGTGGACAAATAATCTAAATTTAATGGATTGCTCTAATAATTACATACAAAACCCAGAGCTGTAAAGATCAAAGGGTTGGAAAGTCAGATCTCAGGGACTTTAACTTGAATACTATGCCTGCATAAAAAAAAACCTGAATGACAATTCTGGTCTTGAATATTGCTCGTGGATGCAAATGCAACTACAACTCAAATGCAGCAAATCTTTAAGAAGAGACAATATATTAAGACAGATGATGAAAACAGGTTAGAAACTGACAGTTTTGTCACAAAAGATGATGACATTTCATACCTAAGATGGTCTGACTTTTATGTATCTCTATATGCTCTCAGACAGGGGGGCGGGGAAAGAGAAGGTAGAACAAGAGAACTGATTTCAGCTTTTTAAAAGGCCAAACATTAAAATAAAAAATGGTCTCTGTTACCCCATTCTCCTTTTGCTAAAGATGGCATACCAAAGACACCACAAGCGAGGCAGTATGCAATGATCAAGTCCTATTTTCATTATTAATCAATGCTAGATACTTTCCTTCAGTTACACTGAAATGGGGCAGCTTCCTCTACAGGCGTCACTCTTTTTAATCCGATTGCATACATGAAGTAATGTAAAAAAACTAATTTAACTATCTCTCTAACTAGTGCAAGTCTGACATTCAGAAAGTGGTCTATAGTCCTTTGAAGCACATTTACTAAATGCCTCTCAAAACACAGTTTCTACTTAAACTGTCCTGAAGCACAGAGGAACATACACCATACTTACAACTGACCATTACTGAAGCTGCTGGTGTTATCTGTGCTCCCTTGATTCAATAACTTGAAAAAAGAGAACATTCAACTCACTGCTCTACCATTAGTCTTATGACAGAAATAAAAGTATATGGTTTTAAAAGAAACCTTACCCCATTTAGAGTAAAACCCTCAGAAAATAACCTCAGAAATTTAAGGAAAATAATCTGAATATAACAGTTTACACCAGCAGATACAATTTTGAGCTTCTTTTTCCCACCAAAAGGCAATAACATTAAAACAAAATAGAATAAAATTGAAAATAATTGACGTATAAACATACTAGTACTAACAACCAGTGCTAATGTTCCATAGCAATGTTGCTCTGGAAAAAAAAATAATTTGGACCTCCAAGATGTGACTAAGTACAAAGGGATGGACAACAATTTTAAGATCATTCCCGACAGACGTTTGCCTCATCATTTTTATAGCTCTCTGAAGTTGAGAAACTCAGATGACTTAAAACTGACATAATATATAAGATAGCCCTCAAAATCATCTTGTTAGTCATTTTATCTGCTAGCACCTAAATTTACTCCTCCTCCATTTTCTCTTACTATGCATTTAGTAACATAAGTCTACCATCTGCCTCTTTCCAACATTAACTGCCAGACTCCAGAGAGGACTGCACAAACACTGAACTAACAAGCAGTGAAATACTGTCAGTGCTCTGGAAAACTTTGGTCATAAGGGCAGACTACAGCAAACATGAGAGCAAACGTAGAGATGAATAACCAATGAAATTGAAGCTTTTACTAGTTATGCTTACAGCTGAAGAGACATCAGGTAGAACGAACATATGTACATAAAATAATGGCTGTAATTGGCTGTCAGTCAGATTTCGACTTCAGATACAACTTTATGACTCACTATACATAATCTTACAAATGTCTTCCTTATGGCAACCATACATACTGCATTTCACAAGGTTACTGAATGAATACTCTCTAACATTTACTAATTGCTTTTCAAGCAACTAATAAAATCTTGAATACAAGACTGTCAAGAATGAAGAATCCACATACTGTTTCTTATTTTTGAAGACCCTCCTCTCCTCCCAAACTGTAATTCCACCTTAAAGTGATAGAAAGAATTTATGACAAAATATGCCTCTCATTTCAATACCCGAAGAGCAAAACCCTTCCTCCATCTCTCCTGAGAGACAGCCACAATGTGGCAAGTTCCAGCTTCAAAACTGGTACTGGCAAGCATTCCACATTGTGACACTGACTTCTAAGGGGAGGAGATAAAAGCATACAACCTGAATCAAGTTTAACTGCTATTCAGACTAACAAGTTTAGGCATCAATTTCAGCACTGCAGCACAGACTGTATAGACTCTTGTAACAAGACAACAAGTAAAACCATGTAAACCGAGCATTTTACGGAGATAGACCAAGCATCTCCCTGCCTGACCACACATGGACATAACCAGGGTCACCACAGGTAAGAGCATAGGGTTAGGACTGGAGATACCAATAGGTGGAATGGCAAATAAACTCATCAGAGCTTTGCATGTGGGACATTAGATGAAATAAGATGGAAAAGGCGCAGAAAAGCTTAGGAAAAGGTCTCATTTCTTGGGAAAAATCCCAAAATTGGTATAATGAAAAAATGGAATCCCAGCAGTAGGTCCATGCCCATGTCTCTTTGAGCAAAA
The DNA here is from genome assembly GCF_020740725.1 of Corvus hawaiiensis. Taxonomy (NCBI): domain Eukaryota; kingdom Metazoa; phylum Chordata; class Aves; order Passeriformes; family Corvidae; genus Corvus; species Corvus hawaiiensis. The sequence continues at coordinate 69,236,723 of NC_063216.1, read as the reverse complement.
TAGAAGTCCTCAACACTGGAAATCAGTATGAAACAGGATCGAGCTCAGATGCTGGCAATGTTTCAGGCACTGCTGTGTCTATGACCTAATAGAGAAGTGCAGACAGTACAGTGCAGAAGTAGCTAGATGCCTCCCTATTTAAGCTATTTTTTTTAAAAGTATTTTTTAAGGAATGTGAAGATGTCTAACTTAAATGACCTACCTAATAACCCACAAGTCTATACAAATAGAGACATGACTGTGGACTCCGTAAGACCCAGATGTTTAGTTCTCCAAATTTAGACAGGATTTGGAAAATACTATCTAAACCAAATAGTTGTTGTGAATCAACCCAGGGCTGATTTCTCCACAGGTCACCTTGCCATGTAAAGACCAAAAGCATTTAGTTTTCACTGTATCTTACAAAGATTTCTGAAGGAAATAGTATGGATATGTCAGCTGTATGTCTGTGTATGTACTTCAATACTCACAGCCCTGATTGGATCACCAAAATCTATCTTCAACCTCCCCATTGCTCTAATGATAGCAATAATGGACTGAATGGTGTTACTGTAGACAACAGCTTTGTACTGTTTACATTCTTCTTCTGAATAACCAGCTTCATGGATAATCCTATGGAAGAAAAAAAAAAATAAATTCTCTAATCAAATTAAAAAATATTTCTCTATCACAGTATTTTGCCACACTTACTTCATTTGCTTGACAATTGTGCTTTTCCCCGATTCACCAGCTCCTGAAAAATAAATGCGTGAAAATTCAACATTAGACTTTTACTATTCTTTGAAAATACATTTTGATTCTACACTTCATGTATCTAACCAATATAAGTGCCTTCAATAGGTAAAAGAACACATTACAAACTGATTTTTAATATAGAAATGCATCTTCAGCAGAAAATTTCAAAATCAAGCCATTTTAAGAACAAATCTCAGTTCTAAAAAGTCTCTTCTTTTACCAGAAGTGAGCATAATCTTCACACAGTCTGCTCGTGTTTCTAATGCGAACAGATGATAAATTGCTCAACTTCAAAGGGATCTGAAGCTTAATTCTTCCAACTGCCTTTTTAATCAAAACCTAACCAAAATCCATTCTTCACACTGTATTAATGGTCTCCCATGTTGCAAATGAACGCCTTAAACTCTTCAAGGCTTTAGTCCTTGTAACCCTCTTTTGACCCTTGCACGAATAAACCAAGTCAGCTTACTTTTTGTTAAAACAGATGGCATGAGTTTGCCAGTCAACCCACTATAATTTTTAGTGTTTAACAAAAACAAAACAAAACAAAAGCTATGTCAGAAAAACAGTATCTCTGTCAACAGATAGGGAAAAAGATGCAGTTTTTGCTACCTCAACAATCTATCTTTAGTCTGCTTCTTTCTGTAAAAAATACATGGAACTCTTAGAGCTGCAGTCTAATCCCTTTAGATAGCACGCTCCCAGTTTGCCTCGACTTGTGCTGAATTCTCCTTCTCAAAGATCCCCTTTCTCAGTACAGCTCTGCACAAGTGAGCATAATCTTCATACAGTCTACAGGTATTTCTAATGCAAAGAGATCACCCATTGTCCAATTCCAATATAACCAAAGAAAACTCTGACCACAAAATAGCACTGATAAAGGCTGTACTTATTCATCGCCAAAAAAGGGCAAGAACCTGAAGCATGACAGTCAACCTCATCTTGGACAAAGTAAGGTTACTGAGAATTGCCAACATGCACTTAGTAAGTTTTCATGAGGAAACAGGTGGGTTTGGGGGTGAAGGACACTAAAAGATGTAATTTACTTTGAATCTAAAAAGGCTTCTGATGCCACCTCCCACAGCATCTCTTGTACCAAGCTAGGTAAGTACCAACTTTGGGGTGTCTGAAAATCTGCCCAGACAGCCACACTTAAAGGCTAGTGTCAGTGGCTCAAAAATCTAACTGAAATGCATTTAGACAGTCTCCAGGAGACGATTCTGGGCTAATACAGTTTAGCATCTTCACCAATGACCTGAAAGTGAAGGCAAAAGGCATTAACATCAGTTTGCAGCTGATATCAGCCCAGAAGGCCAGGAAGTAGTTACAGTGTTAGAGAACAGAGGTGCTATTCAAAAGTCCTCAACATGCTAGAGGACTGAGCTGAGGAATCTCATGACAGTGAACAGAGACAATTGTGAAGTCCTGCAAGTGGCACAGAATAACACATCCAACACTTCAGATTTGGGACTAATGGGTTAGGAAAATTGTGAGGTTCAACAAACTCAAGAGTCAGCAGTGGGGCCTTGTGGTGATGAAGGTCAACCACATTCCAGGCTGCTGCACTGTGTCTGTCTGGAACAGTTAACTCTCTTCACAGCAGCCCTTATGGCGCTGTACTTTAGATTTGTAGCTAAACCAGTGTTGGTAACATTCATTAGTAAGAGAAACCGATAGTTCTCTTGTTGCTGAAAAATGCATGAGCAGCATCAAGGCATTTTCTCTTTTCCACCACGTCTCCACCCCTAGTGAGCAGGCTGGGTGTGGACAAGATGTTGAGAAGGGACGCTGCCAGGACAGCCGAAGTCAACCAAAGGGATATTCCATACACCACGATGCCATGCTCAGCAGTAAAAACTCAGGGAAGGGAGAAGGAGGGGTAGTCATTTGTTGTTACAGTGTTTGTCTAAACCTTTTTTTGTTACAACCTTTGGAAGTGTGGTTATGGTTAAGGGTCTGGGGCACAACTCATATAAGGAGCAGCTGACGAAGCTAGGGTTTTTTAACCTGGAGAAAAGGAGGTTCAGGGGAGACCTCAACACTCTCTACAACTACCTCAAAGGAGGCTGTAGCCAGGTGTGGTCAATGTCGTCTCCCAGGTAATAAGCAACAGAACAATAGTAAATGGCCTCAGGCTGCACCAGGAGAGGTTAAGACTGGCTATTAGGAAAAATGTCTTCATCAAAAGGGTTGTCAAGTATTGAAACAGGCTGCCCAGGGAAGTGGTGGAGTCACCATCCCTGGAGGTATTTAAAAACTCTAGATACGGTACCTGGGAACATGGTTTAGTGGTGGACTTGGCAGTGCTGGGTTAATGGCTGGGCACAATAACATTATAAGCTTTTTCCAAATGAAACAATTCTTTGACTCTTTTCACACAACCATTATGCATGCCAAGGCCCTGCTTTCCATGAGGTGGCCAAACACCTGCCTCCCAGTGAGAAGGAAGGAATTAATTCTCCTTTTTGCTTTGCTAGTGTGTGCAAGCTGTGGCTTTCCCTATTAAAACATCATTATCTTGTCCATGAGTCTTCTTGCCTTCCTTCTACTCTTTCCTTATCCCAAGGGAGAGGAGAGTGATCACACAGCTGTGTGGGTGTTTGGGTTTACCCTGGCCAACAGCTTCCACTGCTGCAGTGGCAAATGTGCAGACAAGTCAAAGGACGCTGCTCTTCCCCAGCAGGCACCATTCATTAAGCTGTATCCGAGCACTGTATACAATCCTCCCCCTTGGTGCCCAGTAAATGAGATACTGATAAACTAGATAAAAAACAGTTAAAGGTCACTTAGTTGTTTAGATGACATATGACATTCAAGCAAAACCTACAAGGAACTGGCCATTTTAATCCTACAAATATTGGGATGATGGGAGAAGATGATCTGTAAGCTTCTGTCCTTTCCATAACATAAGACAGCTTAAAGCAGAAGTAAACTTGTCAGACGTACACAACAAAGAGACGTGAGGCAATCAAGAACCTCTAGCACAGGCAATTTCACAGAGATATATGGGAAGGGCATGCAGGGAACCTATTCCATGGAAGAGGTTGTACTGCACAGAGAGGAGGTAGAAACTCAGCCTTGGAGATCTTCAAGATTCAACTGGACAAGCCTCTGAGCAATCTTACCTATTTTAATGTTAGCCTGGCTTTGAGCCAAGGGCTAAACTAGATGACCTCTAAGAGGTTTCTTCCAACTTAAAGTATTGAATTTCTGTATAACAGACTACCTCTATACTTGAATACTGTACAGTGACGCTTTTAGGATATTCCTCTTATGAAATAAATATGTACATTCAGGACAAGCTTAGCCCAATTTAAGACTGCATCTTAAAAGCTGTCCCACATCCTTTCCAGCACTGCTACTGATGTGGCTACAATTCCCTTCCTCCAGCACCATAGAATGAGTGCTGGCACCAAGAGGAGCCATTGAGCTTGGAGTTAAGCTAGCTAAGGAATAGAGTAGGCCTGTCAGCATCAATCTAGATTGCCATCTTTAGCTCATGTCCAAGCAAAAGACTCAGCCTTTTATAAATCTGCAAGTTTCTTTATAGAGCAGCAATAGTTCTGAGACTCTGAGCTGCCATGGAAGTACACTAATATAAACAGAAATCAGAGACACCAGCACTAAAGTAATTTGTTATTTAGACATCTGAAGCATTTATAAATCAAGTTAAGAATCTCAAAATAGCTAATTATGCACTTAATCACAAATAGGTGACAAGAGTTAAAAGATTAGCTTTACTAATGCAATTACTATAATTTGCTTTGGATTAGTATTTTTATTCAAATAATTTAAAGATGGTATATCCCCTGCATTCAACAGCAATTCTGGAGATATTAAGAAATATACTCAGCATTTAATTTACATAACCTCATAAAATGTTCTGTTAAAAATTTATCAAATTTGACTAACCAAGAATGTCAGTGTCAGGGCTAGTTACAGTACAAAAATTTAATTATGTCATATACTTTCTACTTCATTTTTTGAGTCAGATATTCATGTTTCTCTATGGTGTTAGAATTCACATGTACCAAATACCTACAATTATCATAAAAGCATTCTCAGTAACATAACCACAAGCACCCATAATACATATAAAGAATAATTAAGTCATTTATTACAGAGTACCTAACATCAACAGTGAGTTCCTGGAAGGTGCATTCCCCTATGTTATTTAATGGAAAACAGAAATGGTTGTGTTTGGTTTGGGTTTTTCCTTTAACTCCACACTGAAATGACTGTAGCATTCCTAATAATCTTTGCAAAGTAGATGGGAAAACTTCACCTTACTCATTGTCCCATACTGAAAGGAAGTTCATTATTTTTGCAATCCTGAATGCAGAACTCTGCCAGGTTTTCTGACAGATACACTTTATAAAATTCCCTCCTTTATCTCAGCATAAATAAGTTGCCCATATAGCAATATGAGAACTAACTCTGGTTTAGAAGGTTTTAGACAGGAGCAAGCAGTATTAAATATTACATGTGACAGCTGCATATAAAATATCAGAGCTAGCTATACTGTCACAACCAAACACTACCTAAATTTAGACAGACTTGATTGTATATTCCTCAATCATCTAGTAAAGGATGCTATTTATTGCTTGCTATGTATTTATGGGAGCAAAGCACATCCAACCTAAATAGCAAAATTTCACATTTTCCCCATAGATTCTACTATAATCTGAAGGGTCTTCTGCCTCAAAGTGTAATACTTAGGCTCTACCTTCACACGTCAGTATGTCACAGCAAATACTGTGCTATCCAAAGCAGTCATTTACCTGGATCCAGCATGAATTCTGACAACACTCCAGGAATTCAGAGCCAGCACACAAACCCAGGCCTGTGACTAACCCTACCGTACCATCCACAGCATGGTGAATCTGACGCTCGGCTAAATAAGAACTAAGCTGCATTATGATTTTTCTCTTAAAGCCAGCTTTCAACTTCGGAAATAGAAAAAAAATCAAAGCATCTTCATGCTCAAAAAACCCAACCAAAAAACCATTTAACAGATCAGTCTCACTGAATCTTCCTCCTGAAGGAACCAAGTAAGGTCAGCAGAGCTCAAATAAATTTAAGAAACAGCTAAACCAATATTTGATTCTCCAAGCTGTGATTTGGTCAATTACAGGAGAAAAAATTTTAAAAAATTAAAAAGATTGGGTTGGACCCAATCTTAAGGTTCTTTTCCAACCTAAATGATTTTATCACCCTATGACTCATTACTATGAAATTGTAGCAAATACCATCTTAGATTGAATATTTTTTCCAAATGGAGCAAATCTGTGTTACAAATTAATTGAAGCATTTAATAATTCGATTAAAATTAACAGGTAAGCAAAAATGTTATTTTAAACTACTTAGAGTGTCTCACGATTTATTATCCCACACACTGCCTACATAGCAAGCATTCCAGAACTACAAATTTCTGGAACAAATGTTTTATGCACCCAAGTACTGAAACCGCTGCTTGGAAGGGCTGAAACCTTCATAGTAAGATTTCTAAGTTACGACACATTTGCTAGTTGGTTACTAAAGAAACAAATCAAATACCAAAGTAAAAAGCAAGGAAAACTTCAAGTTCACAGTATCCCTCTTTGGAGGAAACCAACTGTCAAATACAACTATTTCTAATAGAATAAATATACTCCTTGTAATATTAACACAGAAAAAAAAATACAGACTAAATTAAAGTAACTTAAGCGTTATATAAAAACTAAAGAGAAAAAATTGGGCTGCCTTTGAAATAACACCAAGTAAGTCAGACAAAGGAACAGAATCCACAAAAAAGTAGAACAGCCTTTTATGTTGCCAGAAGAGAGTTCAAGTATGGACAAGAGCAATTAATTTAAAACTTTCAATGGGTGTTTGCCAGCTTTTCAGCATGTGGAACAGGACACTTACACCATATTAATTTAAGCATAGAGACACATGTGAAATTTAAAATAAAACATATTGATTTGTAAATTTTTGGATTCAGGAACTGTAAAGTTCTCTCCCCCCAGCCTTCTTATCAATTCTATCAGACACTTGTATTTCACAGCAGAAGGCACAAGCTGTATGGTGCCACAGCTGCCACTAGTCACAGTACAAGCTAAATACCCAGTGATTTCTACTCTTTCTGCTATGGGGTCAGTAATCTCCTACAAAAACACATGGCTTTGTAGCTTGGAAGTATAATCTCTTAAATTTATCACTTCATGACACATTACCAGACATGAGATTTAAATTAGAATGCAAGCTGCTAATCAGTGTTACTATATCCAAAATACAACAATGCTAGTACAAGAAACCCACAGTGGAAACTTTGCTACAACACACTCTGGACAGGTTGAACACCAAATGAAACATTCTCTGAAAGCCACACTCTATCTGTCTGAATTTTCCTATTTTGTCCACTCCCCCTCTTTGAAGTTTATCTACCACCATCCTGTATTCTTCTAATTCTGGGGCAGTTGCTGACCCTGGTAGGTTTACAACCTTTTTCCCGTTCCTGTTTTCATACGGTCAACCAAAGGTGGATAGAACCCCTTAATTCTAATGTGGCATTAGTCTTGGAATGTCCACAGCTACTGGAATTTGAATGTGCCAGGAAACTTTCAACGAATTAAGAATCTGTATGATTAGTATCTGGCAGAAAATATTTCAGTAACTTAGCCATGTAGTAACAGAGTATGAATCCCAGATTACATCCCTGGTTGAAAGCAGAGAAGTGACAGATTCTAAAATTATGGCACTGACTCAGATAAAAGATCTGAGATAATTCTCAAGGTTTCAGTAGCTGCATGCTTAGTCCTACAGAAGCAGCATCATTTACACCCATATGCCACCGCCACTTTTGTAAATCCCTTAACAAAACAAGAATTAATTACAACTAATTATTTCTTTCCTAGGTCTCCAGTACCGCTCTTAGTAGAGGTTTGAAACCAACACTATACGATAAAATAGTCAATATATTATACGTAAAACATCATTTAAGAAAACTGTTACTATAAAATGTTACCTCAAGTATTAACTCGTGGTAGCTTCCTGTATGTTTATTAAGGTCTAGATGTCTAATAGACTGCTCTGAGTTTCTTAAATACCTAGGCTGCTACTAGAGCAAACGCAGAAGCAAGTAATAAAGACTGTTAATTAGTTTAGTATTGAAACAAGGAGAAAGTATGGGTTTACATTCAGTATAACTTCTGGAACCCAATGAATTCTAAAAATCAATCTTACAGTGAAACAAGGAGGGCACAGATTCCATTTTGCAAACCTTAAGGTACCTTCTATTCACATCTTTATCTTTAGAAGTATGAATTGAGTTTTGAGCTACTTTTAATTTTCAACCAGTGCTTCATATCTTTTTATGACAAAAGTTTTATGAAATGTTCTTTTTGCTAGAATTCAATCATGTGAAAAGCAGACACCTTAGCAGAAATTATGTGCGATTTTATGTACCACACAAAATTAAATGCATGCAGCTTTTGAATACAAATTCTATCTAGCTTTTCAATAACATTTCTATATTCCTCAGCTGTTTCAAGTTACTAGCTACATAGTAGGAACCCTTTGACCATTATGTGTATCACTTACACCATAACTGTATTGGGGACTCATTGTCTCACTCTAAAGAAGAGCACCAGTACAATGCCAAGTGTCATATTTCAGAAACTTTGTGAAACATTCAAAAGGAAATGCAGTACCTTGAAAGTGAAGCTACTTAAAAAAGACCTATGTAAAGAATGTACAGGAGCTCTCCTACACACCAGTACCATTGTCTTGGACAGGGACAGTGCCATTGCAGTTTTTCCTTCAATTAACATAGCGTCCTTTGTGTGAAGTGCCAAACCCAGCAAGACCATGACAAGCTGAGACCTAAAGGTTTGGAAATAAACCTCTTATGCCAGGAACTTATGCCAGAAATTAAATACAGGTGTTAAAGCACATTTGGAGATGAAAACCACTTGGTAATCATGCTTGGTGCCCAACAAGTACATGCCACAATACCAGCAGCTAAACATTTGTGGCTTCAGGTTTATCTAAGGGGTCAATATCAACTTGATAAGATTAGCAGTTGATTACTTAAATGTATCATAGGCCAGCATCCACACTACAATCATCTAAAATACTTGGGAAGCTCTTCAAAATTCGAAGTCCAAAAGCTTGTTAGTATTTCGAATGGAACTTCAATATAGCAAATAACTGAACTCCTCTGCAAAACTGAAATAAGATTTAAATTTGCTACTTAAAAAAATTAAAGTGGCTTTCTTCTTCCAACCAAAGTAGTATGCTCAGAAACAATTACTACATAATTTAAAATCACAATATGAAAGAACATGATTAAAGACCTTCTTGAACATGTTTCTGCGGTTATTGTATATGAGCCCAATCCAGGAGACGAATGCTGACTGCTCCAACAGAAAGAACTAATTCCTTTACTCTTAAAATGTTTATCAAGAGAGTTACCATCAATTTCTGCCAACAGAGTACAGCATGCCTCATCCAGACTTTCAAATACATATCTAATAAACCTCTAGAAATCCAGAATGCCTTGACATTGCTCTCCACAGTGTGATTGGCCTTCATGGCCTTTTACTGTGCACCATGCTATAAATATAGTGAGTAAAGATGGCAGGTTCAGAGATAACAGAGCAAGCTAACTAAGCAGGCTATCATTAATCACAATGAAAAATGCTTTATAAAAAATTTCCCACTACAACAAAGGCATACTTTATGCAGGTTGTTCTGGCAGAGAGATACAACAAAAGAACAAAAGAACTTGGAATAACAACGTATTTTCATTGCAGGCTACAATTCCAATTCAGAACAACACTACTGTTGTATTACCTACAATTTTGACAGAACCTACTGTCCCAGCTACCTCATATAACTATATAACTGTGCAAAGAGTTGGGACAACCAGAAAACTGTGTGTGCATTTCTATCAAAACAGGAAGAAGATCTCTCATGTAAATCTCAACTGATTTTATTCAAAGCTCTACTTGTCACATAACACCAAGGCATTAGTTGCAAATGTGATAAATGGGTACTGTTGAAGTTTACACCAGGGAAAATGCAATTACACTAAAAGCTGTCCCATTATTGTAGAAACAAAGCAATAAACTTCAGTTCATGTAAATTTTCAGTATTCATCCACACCTAACTTCAAAGTGTTTTTCATCCTGTAGCTCAAGGACTAAGATCTACAAAAATAAGGAGAATAAGCATATTGTTAGTTGACCCAAATTCACTTCAACGTCTCCAACTCCACCAGAATCTGGATGGACTTAAAGTGACAGAGATTAAAACGTAAAAAGATCCTAGATATCAGTGAACAATCTTTTTCAATTACAAACGTTTTCAGAACTCCTATTTGTATTTGAAGCAAGAAAGAAAATTCATGAGCATAGTCAACCATATTTTCTGTTACATGTACACGCATTTTGCACACAAAACTACCCTCAAGTAGGGTGAATAGCACTTAAAAAAAATATCTGGCTATTTTGGGTTTTTATTGTTTAAACAGAATTTGTATTTAACTGGTCTCATATTAAACTGAGACATCTTTAAAGTGTGTAAAAATTTCAACCCCCTCCAAGACACAGTTGCACCCAGTAATCCCAGAAGCAAGGAACAGGACAGACACCTACATAAACAGCAGCCTGTTAGGCCTCAAACAAGTATGTAATCAAAGACTGATCACTTCTGAACACTTCTATGTTCCAGAACAACAGATAGAGAAAATGGTGTAAATAGACCCTCATCTAGGAATTAGATGACAGCATTTGCTAGCTAACACTGCAGCCCTAAAGCATATTAGAAGGAATCCCTGTCAATGATTTAAGAGCTTTATGCTTAAGCATTTATATGCTTTACAAAGTACATAATGGTTTTGCCAAGAGTTTACCGGATTTATTAAGGATCTGCATACAGCGGGGAAATCCACTTTCAAAATGCTTCAAGAAACATTAAACGCATCAAGGATACAGACAGCACTTCAATGAGACTTAGCAACTTATTTTCAGTCCACCACTGTATAAAACATTACTGATAGACTTGAAAGCAACGAGAATTCAAAGTAACACTTCATTAAATAAACTCTAAAAATGCTCAAAACAATTGTCTGGTTTATTCCAAATTTTTTTTATTGCAAGACCCATATCTCCAGTTATAGCAAGTTTTAAAACTGCATTCCAATACTGCATTCACACTGTATTCTATTTTAATGTTACTACAACTTTACTGTTGCCTCCATTCTCTTCTCTACTGTTTGGACACTGGGCTGGCAGTTTTACTTCTTGCCCACTACCATCTTGCATTCTTCACCAAGAGCTAGGTAGAAGAGGATTCTTCCTAGTCAAGCCTACAATCTATGAAATAGAAGAGCATGAGGAAGCACAAACCTGAGACTCCCTGGATTTGAAATGAAAAGAAACTCTTACCTCTAACTTGCAATCAGCTCATTCCTTAAGGTAGACTGGCTCTATCTCCTATTGCAGCAAAGAATCCTTAAAAAAGTGGGGTTTAAATAGTTTAACATGTCTACCAAATGGACCTTGCAGGTGAACACAATTTCACATTATTCCTAATCCAATTCTACAGTGAACTGTGACACAGAAATACAGAAATTGAAAGCATCCTATTCTGCACCCATTTTCCCCTCCACCTGCTAACTCTGCATTTCCAGCACTCCATCTGCATACAGCACATATCTCTGCTCCTCATCATGGTTTTAGTCAGATTCATCAGACCATTATGAAATACCAGGTGAATTGACCACTCCAGCAGAAAACTTAAGACCAGTCAGGACAGCCAGTTTGACTACTTAACCAGCAAAAAACTGAATTAATCACTTAAAAGTGACAGGGAGAAGGGAAAGCCATTCAGCCAGATGCTGCAAGAGCACTCTCCTTTTTAGCGAGACAGAGCTTCTAGACTAGCTCTGCTGCTTATAAGACAACATCCACTACTTAGTTCCAGCATTCCAATACAGATTTAGAAAGTAGGCAAGAACCCCTTGAGTTTTACTAGGAACTATTAAAAAAGCCCACAGATTCAAAATGTCCTTAAAACTGTGGTTGATAAAAACTTGTATTATGATCCAAACAACTACAACAGCTTCATCCACATAAAAAAAACTCCGAAGTTGTATGCAAAAAATTATTTTACCAACTTTTGAGAAAGGAAGATGGGATTACAGATAGCCATTTGATTCCAATAGTAGTCTCATTTCAAGAAACAGGTCATATTAAATTCTAGACAATATTAATTATAAACCTGCTTCACCATTTCAACAGGAATTTTCATTACAGTACATTGATTACTTCTATAAAAGCAATCAGCTTAGAGCAATGATTGTAAAGACTTCCCGTCCATTCTGGTTGCCTAGATACTGTTATATTTCACTAAAGATTTAATCAGGTACCTTTACTAAGTATATTACTCACTACAAAGGCAACCCTACATGTCTAAGAAGAATATATGAAAAAGTAATGAGATACAGTCTATTTCAGAAGTTGAAGCATAGTATATTTGAATGCTGTTGATTCCTTTCAATAAGTTGCTTTACAAAAAGTATTTTCTAATTCCAGTATCAATTTTATAGGTACAGACTATATTGAAGTTTACATGTATCGGTAAATATAAATACAGAGCACCCATGTAAGCATACATCTGTAAGTCAACACAGCAACTTGATTATCAAGTTGTTACCAAAATATACCAGAAGTGGTCTTTCTTAAAGCTTCAATGACCCTTCAACTACCAAAGCCAGAAGACCAATCTACTTGCTTATCACAAGGTTAACAAGAATTTATTTGCTTATCACATGTTTAAAAAATCTTCTGTTTAAAGAATTGGTTCTTAACTGCTTTATGTCAATTAGCCCCATCAGCTGAGATCCTAAAAGAATTATATACCAAGAGTAACTTTTAAAAAATAACACAGAAGTATGTTTCAAGGGAAGGGGTAGCCAGCAATTAAACCAAAATGAAACAAAGGTCAAAATCTAACCTCAACAGGTAACACACTTTCAAATCAAGGATTGGTGTATATGGGTATCTGTGACTTGAGGTGATACTTAACGCCTATAAGCTTTAAGCTTTAGATAACTCCAGAGACCCTGAAGTTGGCTCCACAGCTTTGCAAACACTAAGGCCAAAGCCGTGATGGTGGGAAACATCTTCCAAGTCCCCAGCTCTAATACTTCATACACCTATACTGTAGAAGGACTATGAACAGTCACAAACATGGGTAGTCTACAGAATCACTCCTTTACTTCCCGTCCTCACTAAGAAATCATATTTTGTCTTGTCTGTTCCTACTTAATGGTCCAGGAGAACAAAATGTTTAGCATTAAGAAAAGAGGAGTTCAAACCTCTTACTGCAGAAGCATACCTTCCTAGTACACAAAAGTGTCTCAACAAAACCAGTTTATGTTTGTCTTACCAGTCTAATTTCAAAATCTTAATTATCCTTCCACTCAGAAATGTCACTAAGCTAAGCCACTGCAAAAACTGGATTTTTCTCAACAGTGCACTCAAAACTTTTCACTCTCAGAAATCCAAAGTTCTGATTTTTCCAACTACTCTATATACCTTACCAACTTCAATAGTTTGCGGATACAAAATCACTCAGGTAAAGCCAACCAAGTTCCATTTACAGAATAATTGTGTAATTTACACAAAGCCTGAGGTAACAGTAGGGCACTGAGCAAACAAGTGGAATAAACAGAACAGCAAACCTAGGTAAAAGCTGGACAATGACTAAGATTCAGAATAGGAAGTTTTTATTAATACATGTTCTCCTATAAATGTCTTGGGGAAAAAAACCCCAAACTTTTAATAGCTAATTATCAAGTCAGTTAAGATCTTTATTTCAGTGTTTCCAGGGCAAAAAAAAAAACACCCTCACACTTAACAGAACATCTTAAATACCTCTTTTCTATATCCAGTTTTGCTGTACCACATCTGCTACTAGATAGCATGTTACAGGAAACGCTGCATACGTCCATCAGCTAGACAGCAAAACTGACTTCAGAATTTTATGCCCTCTGAGCCAGACTCATGGCTTGGTTTCAAATTATTTAGCCAGACTTTAGGATGTGCTGGCTACTCAATTATTCCTTCCCTGAAGACCAAAACAACTAAAGGGTAAAATGTGTCAGAAAAAGAACAACCCACTTTGGCAATATGAGTATATAAATCACTACAGACTAACTATAGCACAAAGCCCCAAGTTCAAGTAGTGCCAACACAACTACGCAGGGAGCTGTACTGTAAACTCTAGTTCTGATGCGAGTTAAAAATAATTTCACCGAAGGAGGTTAGCTGAAATGCACAGTCATTCTGGTAATATCATCTACAGGACAGAATCAACTGTCGTGTATACAACAATGATGATACAATAAACTGTGCTGCCAGAAAAAAGTAGGAAGATGCTAATTACATCATAGATTATTACAGAATTTATGAGTGGTCTTGAGGCACCACTGCTGCTGGGAGTGGACAGCTTACCAAAAAGTACCTTACTAGAAGCCTCCAATTCAGAACGAGGGGGGGAAAAAAAAAAGAAGCAACTTTATATTGTTTTTGAAAGAAAAGTTGAAGAAAAACCATTTCTCAAGTTTAAAATGTTTTTTAACTCTTAAAATATTACAAAATCCCTTAATATCTGGTACCTCACAACTACTTTTTATGTATCCGTAACTAGACTTTTTAATATTTTAAAAAAGCTACTGGTATCACAACATAGCACATAATGTACAGTTTCTCTTTAACCCTTTCTAAAACAGTATGTACTGAAGTAAATTTTGTCTTTAGAATGTTAAAGAACTAAAATCATGATATAATCATAAACAGTGATTTTATAAAGAAGAATTATAATAATGCAACTCAAGACCTGAAATCACTGAAGACAATTTATATTGAAGTTTACACACACATTAAAGACCGATATTATGATGTTGTAAACTTTTACACCAACATTCAAATAGAAGGCGACAAGCATAAAAGAACCCAAACTGCAATTGTACAAACACAACCATAACTAAATGACTGTGCTTTCTGCACATCCCTGAGACTCCTTTCACAAAATCAAGGGGGATTATTACACTATCAGAATCTAGTAACTCCATACAAATAACATCCTGATTGGCAGAGTCCAACTGTGCCATATTAAAATGCAAGAGAGCTCCCAGTTCAGCACTGCTGCTAAATCTAAGCAGACAGGCAGGAATGGGAGGCGGTGGTGTTCACACTAAAAAAGACAAGACCAACAAGCACAAACCCAAACATTAAACACTTCTCTTTTAGGTATCACAAATCAGCTTTTAAATAAGAGGTGAACGTCATAAACATCTGTAGATAGTTGTCTGAAGGCAAGACAGGAAATATTTTGTTAGAAACGTTTTAGATTAGGCTGGCATAATTTATGAAGATGAGGTCAACATCTCTGAAATGTGCAATACTTGTTTGTGAGAACAAGGCTTTTCTGAGACCTCCCTTAAGTTGAGACTTCTAAAGTCTTTCTTGTCTGCAAGTGTGAAGAAAGAGAATACTCTGGAGGAAAGGCAAGAGAAGTAATGGTACAAACAGCATTGATGTATTTTTTCAGTCCAATGTGCAATGGGGTCTGGAGGAAGCCAGGTACTGCCAAGCACTGTGAGGATCATGCTGCTGAAAAGATGAGCATGCAGCAGGAGTCAGTTTGACTGAGCACACAGAAAGATGCAGGTCTGCAACAAAAGAAAAACAGACAGAAGATGCCTGAGATGTGAAGAGTTAGAAAAACAACTAAATAGAATTGTTCTAGTTACCGTCTTAAGGAACAGGAAGCTGCAATGGAAAAGATTAAATGCAGTACTGCCTTAAGTTAAATGCCACTTATCTTTTACGAGCATGACATGAACATGGTCCACTATGAATCACAAGGATCTATTCAAGAACAGAAAAGCGGCTCTGCTGGTCATGAGGATGAAGGTATCCATTGAACTTAAATCTAGAAGCGCGATTATCCAGGAAGGAGACACAGAATTACAGCTGTCAAATAAATGGCCTGTGACCTCCTAGATGGCAGGATCCACTCCTAGAGAATGTTTAAGACTTATCTATTGCTTTTTTCATTCAAGATACAAAGAACCTTAACACCAAATTTGCTATATTAGGTGAAGAATGTGATAATTCACAAGACAAAGTGCTAATCCTATAAACGCATGGTGCCAGTTTGAATGTATTCATAAAACCTGATGAGTTAACCTCATACCAAAAAGCATTCCGCTAAATGAGGTACTGGCTGTTCTCCTGCAGTTGGCATAAATTCAGTCTTATGTGCTCTAGCTATTTCAACAGAAATGTACTTGCAGATGCACACCTGACCGGGATCACATGTCCATTAATGCAGCCCACAGATCGGTCACTAAGAAGCATCACCTCCCAACATGAGTAGGATTACACACATTCTGCAATCATCACTAGAATTTTTATTTGTTGAATATTAAAAGATGAGGAACCATGGAAGAAAAAAACAACTTGGGTCTACTACTTTCTCTACCTGGAAGCCACACAAAATATAAACTGGTTTTTAAAAATCTTACATTAAGTATATGAGTTTACCTATTAAAAAAACCCAACAGAAAATACAAGAAAAGAAAATACTACTTCAATTAGGACACAGAAGTTTAAGAACTGTCAACTTGTCACAAATAAAGTGCTTAGCAAAAAATATATACTTTTGTATGTTGAACTTTTAGTGTTGGCCAATATACTATACTGCACTTATATTTTTTGCTGAATTCTCATGAAATTTAAGTATTTCTTTGTTACATATTGGCTGAAAATAGTATTAAAGTAAATAAGCTTGTTTATGTAATGATTTTAAAAGATAAAAATAATCTAATCACATGTATAAACAAGCATTTTCCATCTGGCTTACCAACTATAAGCTCAAATTCAGCTTACTTCTAAGAATGCTTCTTCTCAGAAATTTTCCAGGAAAGGCTCTCCTGTTGTTAAGACAGCACACCAAAGTGCATAGAATTACAAGGTTAAAATAACTATACATGGATAATGTTTAGAATCCAGTACTTTTATTCCTAATGACCTGCATTCAAAATTTTATGAAGTGATGAACCAATTTACACATATGATAAAAGAACTTAGACAATCCAGGTCAATAGCATTTTGCACAGATTAAATGTATCTGCTTACTCCTAGAGACAGGACAACAAAATATAAATCTAACATGGATCAGTGATATTGTTCACAGTGATGGTTCAGGTACAGCAGTGCCACATCTCTCTCAATTAAATCCCTGCAATTTCCTGTTTTAGGGGAAAAAAATTTAGAAAAGCATATAATGGAATAAATTAAATTTCCAGTCTAGAAATAGACCGATTTTATGAACACATCTTCCCTAAATTGAGCATTCTAGCTCAAGCTTCAGTAGGATTCTCTAATCACCATGCAAAAATACAATTTTTATATATGCTGCAATAAACCCAATTTATTGGGTCAATAATAATAATAAATTGGTATACAGCTACAAGACCTTTTTCTACATAAATAAGGTGCTTCAGATGCTGCTCACACACTGCATTTTACTGGCAGCAGACCACAATTTGTACTTTTCCTTTTATTTCAGTATCTTTTTAGCAGAACAAACCCATAAATAGATGTAGGAGTACAACCAAGTAGATGACAAACTGTGACATGTGGGCTGAACAAGCAATTGGGAAAGTGAGTGGTGAGAAGAAAGTAACTCTAGTGGAAGTAACTTTAAATAGTTTTGTCATCAGATAAAGCATTCATATCACATTCAAGACATCTGACAGACTTGCAAGGAACAGAAAAACTTTCATTCCAAAACATGTGAAATACATATACGCATCCATGGGTGTATGCACAAAACCTCATCCAGAATTCACTAAACATTTAGTAATCTTTGTTTAAACAATCATGCAAACACTGGTCCCAGGAGAAGCTAGGCTGCCAGCCTTCACACCTCTTTTTAGTAGGGGAGAGGGGAACGCTAACCCAACCGAGCTGCTGCTCAGAACACTGTGAGAACCCACATGTATTTGGCCATTTATTCCATAGTCTTAGATCTCACGAGAGCCCAGCAGAAAGGCCTTCCAGCATTAGAAACAGAATTTATGGAATTTAAGCTCATAATATAGGACTTGGTACATAAGAGCACTAAAATAGTGAGGAAACCCATTCTTAAGTTTAAAGCATCTTTAAACAGACTTCATCTGTATCCAAGAATTATGAAAAATATATAAACAAGTACCAAACTACAGGCACCACAAGTTCCACACAGAAGAGCAAAACACTGAAAATTAACTTCAAATGCCTTGCCAGACGACACATAAAGCATTACTTTGCCACTTTTAAAAAAGGCAATAACATTTTCTGCATAATTGCTGTTATCACATACATGAAAACCTTCCATACAACAATCTGAGGACTCAAAAGGTGTACAGGACTAGGCACAGTACCAGCCTAAAACCTAACACTTCCCGGAAAACAAACAATTAAAGCTTTTGTTTCTGGTTTATCTCACAAGTAACATTTTAAATCTATAAACACATTTTAGGACCTTTGTTTTTCCCTTACTAGGTTTCATTTCTTCATCTACAATGAAAGTTGCTCAGTCTTTTGTCCCTTTCTGGAGCCATCTTAGAATTTAGCAACAGAAAGTTATTTAAGAGGTCTACTACATTTGTAGCAAACAGAGCACTGTAGGAGAGCAAAATCAATGTCGAGAGGAGTGAGAAATAGCGCATCATTTAAAAAGTTTGCCCGAAACTTCACCTCTGAGAGGGAAGCTGCAACTCAACAGCTATTTTAACTCACTATTAGAGGGATCCAGCCTGGTTCAGATACACAGAATGTACTGTGAAACTCCCTACAACATTAATTCTATGCAAATCTTGCAGCATTCAACTGTCCCCAGCCTACGGTAGTTTTAGTCCTGAACAAATGGATTCTAATTAAAATCCTCACTTCCTTTTTTCTAGTCATTTTAAAAATAATCCTATCTTACTTATCTTTACACACAAGGATATCTTAAAATACACAAAAAGGCAAACTTCAAGTACTTGCAAGCAGAACTCGAGAACACATGATGGCACGTTATGTGTAACTATGTTACACATGTAGTAGCTCCATCAAGGTGGTATTTCCCGTTGTAAGATCTCAGTAACACAAGCAAGTTCTACAAAATTTAAAAAAAAAAAAAAAAAAGAAAGAAAAAGAAAAAACACCAACACCAAAAATCAATGCAAAAAGTTCAATGGTGCTTTGCCTTTTGTTCTTTTGACACTTTCTGTACTTCGCTCTCATAGCAACAGTTTAGGACATGTTCGGGTCTACAAGAAACATTAAGAATAAATATCCCCCCAACGTAACATTTCCTTCCTTTCAACAGAGGAACAGAGAATCCAGGTCAAAAGTTTCAGGCGTTATCCCTTTCCTGTAGAAGTCAGGGCCCGGACAGACCACGCCGTGCCGCTTCCCCGGGGCGCTGCCTCGAATCCCTCAAGCAGCCGAGGCGCCCATCTGCGCCAAGGAGCCGCTGTGCCTCCCGCCACCCCAAAACTTCCGAAGGGCCCCGAGCACGTACCCCGGGGTCCGAGGGCAGCACCGCCTCCCGCCCAGCTCGGCGAGTACCTATAAAACTATACCCCTTGGCAGGCGAGGGAGCTTCGGGAAGCGGCTTCCTCAAGAAGAGCCTCCCCTCACGGCATCCCTTACCTAAGAGGAGCAGCTTGACCTCCCTGGCCGCCTTCTCGCCGTCCTCCCGCAGGTTCCTGTCGATCATCTTGCTCCTCTCCACCGCCGCCTTGTCCTCGGCGCTCAGCGTGCAGCCCATCTTGGGAAGGGGCTGTTTGGCTCCGCCAGGGGAAGAGAATCAGGGAGCGGCGGGGTTCGGCGCCGGGAGCGGCGGGGAGGCGCTGAGGAGGGAGGGGAAGCGAGTGCGCTCCCCGCTCGCTCTCTCCTTCGCCCGCTCCCTCACCTGGGGCGCAGCGGCGTCGCGGGCAGCGCGCGCCGGGTTCGCCTCACGGCCAAGAGGGGAGGCAGCGAACGGGAGGAGAGAGGGGAGGCTCGGCCGGGGGAGCGCGGAGCAGGGACCACGGGGCTGCGGACGGGCGGACCGAGGCCTCGCACCGGGGCCACCACTCCCACCGCCGGCCCTGAGGCTGCTGCGCGCGCGGCACCGCCCCCGCCCCGCCAGAGGCGCGCGACCGCGCGCGTACCGCCCACGCCGGGAGGGGAGAAAGGAGGGGCGCGGGCAGCGCGTGCACGGCGGGATGCGCGGCGGGCGCCTGTGCGCGTGCGCATGGCGGCGGCGAGGCGTTTTGGAGCGGGGGGCGGGATGGCGGTAGCGCAGCGGGACTGGAACGGGAATGGGGTTGGAAATGAGGGCACAGCGGGAGCGGAACGTGAATGGGGCCGGAAAGGACGCGGGTCGTGACGCCCCCGGGCGCGTAGCCCCGGGCACCTGCCGGGGAGGGGCAGCCGTTGAGGGGCTCGAATTTAAACGGCTCCGCGCGCGGGAGGTTCCATTACTCGGTGGGGCGGGGAAGCGCCGGGCTGGGCTGTACCAATGGGGTACCCGCAGGGGGGGTGCAGGAGCCGAGATCCTCGTCCACTCCTGGGCTATCCCCCCTTCCCGCTGCTTCCCGCTGCTTCCCGCTGCTTCCCGCTGCTTCCCGCTGCTTCCCGCTGCTTCCCGCTGCCGGGATCCTGGGAAGCCCCTCGGGGTTCAGCCCCGCCGGCGCTGGGTGCTGCCGGTCTGCCCTCGGGAGGGGCAGCAGCAGGACCGGCTCTTTTCCGGACTGATAGTCAGCAGTACTTTACCCCACGAATACAAAGCCAAACGATCCATCCCACCTCACGGCTCAAAGCTGCTCATCCCGCTCCCTTTTCCTATGGACCCTGATTTATCCATATATAAGTATTTAAATGGGGAGGGGGTGCCAGGAGGATGGAGCCGGGCTGTTCCCGGTGGTACCAAGCAGTGGGACAAGAGGTAGCAGGCAGACACTGGTGCACACAAAGTTCTGCCTGGACATGAGAAAGAGCTGCTCTGCTGTGTAGTGACCGAGCATGGAACAGGTTGCCCAGAGAGGCCGTGGAGCCTTCCTCACTGGAGGTACTCCAGAACCATTCGGATGCAATCCTGTGCTATGTGCTCTGGGTTGACCCTGCTTGAGCAGGGAGGCTGGACCAGATGCCCCACTGTGGTCCCCTCCAGCCTGACCCACTCTGTGATTGTTGCCCTATCTCAGAGCCCAGGCATGGGGCTGTCCGCACATCTGTGATGAGTCTGAGCTTGTTTTATGACTTGTTTTGCTCTTTAATATAAAAACCCTAGGAAAACTATGCATTGTTTGCAAGTCTTTCCCCACCATGCACATGTTGCGCTGTTTGGATTGCAAAAGAAAGATCCCATTACCCGATAATAGGATCGTGGAACAAATGGGGTTGAAGGCACCTCGGGATAATCCATCCCAAGGTCAGCTGAGCTGCGGTGTGACTGAGACCCACCACCCCAGCTGGTGAACACTGATAGGGTGAAGCAGTGATTTCACCGACATTCATAGATAAAACTCTGCACAGGCAATAAAACTTTGTGAATCTCAGGAAAAACTTCAGTCAAAACATAAGGTGCAAAAGCCTACAAGGCAAATCTGTTAAATTAAGATTCATCATCCCAGTGCATCCTTAGGAATTTTGTTTCTATAGAATCTCAAGAACTTCTGCCCCCAGAATGAGCTCAAAAAGAGCAACATTTTACAGCACAGAAGGTGTTTTAGCATTATAGTGGAACGACTTTAATTCAGACTCAGCTATTACTATACTTAGCAAATTAAAAGGCTTTTTTCCTGTAATACTCAGTGGAAAAGCGTATCAAATGTTCTATTTTTACTGGATGTGTTGGTTTTTCTTCTTTGCAGGGGTCTTTGGATGCTGACAATGAATAAACCATAAGTAATGGTGTAAAAATGAAGTTGATAATACTCAAACTGTAACTTGAATATTTTTCACATTCTCTGGTTGGTAGGCATGCTCTCAGCCCTAGCAAAGGATGGTATAGAATCCTTTCTTAAAGAAACCACTAACAACATCAGTTTTCAAGACTTTATAAGACCTCTGAGACATTTTATTTGGCTGTCTTCATTGTGTTACTGCTATGGAGAATGCCAGGGCACCTGAGAGGTATCTCTTGCTTCTCTGCCCTCCTGAGTTGTTCAGGTGCATAATCCATTTTGTGTTCTCTTGGGCAGACGTCCACACTGGTATGGTGTGGGATAAAAGCTTTTACAAAACAGTTCATCTCACGTATGGAAACCTAGTCTTGTTTTAGGGTTCCTGGCCTCTCCTGCAGTAGAGGTAGCAATGTCAACTGCTGCTCAGGAAAGAACAGAGTTAGGGGAGATGAAAGTTAATAAGCTTAGGGATACTTTTCTGATTTGGAAATCAAGGATAAAGAATTATTTCTGAGATAAACAACACGTGGTTAGGATATTTGCAAGTGAAAGTACAGATTAAGGGATAAGAAAGTAGTAAACAGAGATTATGGTAGGTGGAAATAATGTGATAACGAGAGAAGCAGATGTTACAAAGATGGAGATACTACAAGTAGGACACCTCAACTTTGCATGGATTTTGTTTCATTTAATCATGTGCATAGAGCACACATTTCTATACTTTTGACCAGGAGTATTTGCTAGGGTTCTCTCTCTGTCCTTTTCCCCCTTTACCACTGTCACTACACTCCTAGGCAAAAAGGGTAAAATAGGCCCAAGTTCCATTTCTTTTTATCACCCTCTATCTGGAAAACAGGGTGATACTGTATAGTATCTGCTCTTTCACAAATATAGCTTAGTCTTAAAAATAAAGATTGAATTATCTTTTTAGTTCTATTTAACCTAAACCCACTTTATTTCATAATTAGGACTTTTCTACTGCCTTTACCTATTACAACCCTGTGGATAAATTGTACCTTGTTGTACATGGACAACATTACAAAAACCAGGGCTACTCCTGAGTATCTGACATGCATTCATTTGAAATTTGAAGCCAATTTGTATTGATTTTTAATTTTCCAGGAGTGGAAGTACTACATGGTACAGGTTACATAGGATTCACCAATATTAGTTCTTTATGCGGTGTTCTTTGAAATGATGAAAGATCTTTTCAACAGTGCTCAGCAATGTCAGTTGTTTAGTTCTACTTATGCAATAATGGCCCAGGGGATAAATTATTGTATTCTAGTTACTTCACATACATAGCTGCATCTCAGGATCATGGAATAGCAGAAATTCTTTTTACAATGCACAAGAAGGCTGAAGAATGATTGTGGTAACTCTGTTGTGGCCAGGAAACTCCCAATATTCAGAGCAAAGATTGTCAGTGAAGTGTTTTACAACAAATAATGTCTTACATGATGCTGTAGAGCAGTGTAGGCCTGAATCTCTGTCTGGAGCTATCACAGATCTGTACCTCATGTCTGAAAGTATTTTCTTACAAGATAAAATAGTCTACTAGATAGTGAAAGAAACTATAGTAAAATAGTTAAATATAGTCTGTATTTGGACAGTACACCATTGATCCCCTTTATTCCAAAATTTAGGGAATGTATAAGCTCTAACTCATTGATTAGTGTTGCTTCATAGCAATATGGTTATGTGAGACAGTGTATTTCATCCCTGCAGATAGAACTGTGCAGCTTTTACCTTCATCTGACAAGCTGGGACATTGCTCAGGAGTTATGTTTGTGTTTCATGGCCTCATTACTGAGAGGGGATTATTTCAAGAGATTTTGCTGTTTTTCTTGGTTTAACAATAAATAGCTGTTGTTTAATATGACCTCCTTTTGAGTCCCTGTCATCAGCTCTTGGGCTCATTTTTCTGTAAGATTATCTTTAGCTGCTGCTGCATGGGCTTAATAGATAAATTTATTTTGTTTGATATGGACTACACAGTGTTTTATGGGGATAATGATCAGCCTTCAGCCTTCTATTTTGCTGGTTTTCAGATTTTAATTTAAATTATATGATTTAGTCATCTTATTGATCTCATCTTTAACCAGACAGTACACAAAATCATATATGAGAAATTGAATACAGTTGTTACAAAAAAAGAGAGGAAAGTGGGCAAGAATTTGAATTTCTGCCTTTGGAAAAGTGAGTAGAGCAAGGTGAAATACTTTCTGAATGAAGTGTGTAACTATATGCACAATTATATCTCAATGCTTGAACTAAAATATTTTTATCTAATTATTTTATAATTATAAATAGTTTTACCTATTTAATTTCCTTTTGTGCTAAGAAAATAAAATGTTCCCAAAGTATGGTGCAAGGTATCTTCTTCCATACTGCTCATTCCAACCCTTCTGCCATGGGCAGGGACACCTTCCCCTAGACCAGGGTGCTCAAAGCCCCATCCAGCCTGACCTTGAACACTTCCAGGGATGGGACATCCACAACTTCCCTGTTCCAGTGCCTTACCACCCTCACAGCAAAGCATTTCTTCCTAATATCTAATTCTTCCTAATATCTAAACCTACTCTCTGTCAGTTGGAATCCATCCAAGGACCCTTGTCCCGTCACTACATGCTCTTGAGAAAAGTCGCTCTCCATCTTCCTTAGGCTCCTTTCAGGTACTGAAGGGCCACAGTGAGGTCACCCCGAAGCCTTCTCTTTTCCAGGCTGAACAAACCCAGTTCTCTCAGCCTTTCATCACAGGAGAGGTGCTCCATCCATCCAATCAACTTGGTATCTATCCGTCCTCTGAACTTGCTCCAACAGGTCCAGGTCCTTCCTGTGCTGGAGACCCCAGACCTGGATGCAGTGCTCCAGGTGGGGCAGAATCCCCTCCTGACCTGCTGCCCACAGTGCTCTGGATGCAGCCCAGGACATGGCTGGCTTTCTGAATCTAAACCAACAGCTATATTATACCATTTGAAATTTAAACAGATGAAAAAATGATTAAACAGACAGCAAATACAAACCCTCCATATGAATTGAATGTCGAAGGCCCCTCTGCCCCATTGCTGACTCTTCCAGCAAAGTGCTTTCAGTGCACCTTCAAGAACCTCTGGATTACACTGTATGCATACACAATGCTGATTCTTCTCTCACGTTACTGTGATTAATTAATGGATAGTGGATACTTTAGATATTAATTAGCTAGGATAATGTCCCTGTTCAGCAATGTCACTAATGACAGGGCAGAGCTCATGCAACACCTCTGTGAAGGACCTTTCTGAGTAAGAGATTTTGTAGGCTTAATTCAAAATGAAATTTTTCTTGGTACCACAAAACAAGTTTGGCTTTAAAAACTTCCCAACACTGTAGGTGAGCAATACTGAATTGATTAAGCTGTAGCTTGGTAGCATACTAACACCTATAGTGCTTGTTAATATGGATGCAAATAATTATTGTCAGAGCCTTGGGGTATTCCAAGGTGTATATTGTGCGAGGCAGGTGTTGTTGGCAGGGAGAGGAGGCGTGTGCCGTGTCTGCCAGTGAGTGCTATGCACATCCTAGTACTCACTGTTGCCTTGAAATAAACAGTGAGAATTCTGTTAAGTTTAATGAAGGCAGTGTAATTACAGTGATGTGGGAAGAAAATCAGCTTTGTATATGCACACTGTGTAATCCAGAGGTCCTTGGAGGTGGACTGCATGTATTTTGCTAGGAGAAGGCTGAGCAATGGGGCAGAAGGGAATTTGACACTCTGTGTCAAAAACTTGTTTTGTGTTAACCTTTCCAGGAGACCAGGTTTCCAACAAGTTGTGCAAGTACCTAAGTTGATTATTTCAATGTTCAAAACACTGTAGATGGGTCCTCTCCTAGAATATGATAGAATCAGGAGTAAAAGTTCAGCAAAGCAGATTTCTTTTTGTGTAGTCAGCATGTTTTTTTTAAATATTACCATGTTAGATTTAATTCTGTGTAGTTATAGCAGAAGAAACTACATAATCTACTGTCTGTTAAACCCCAACCTGCAAATGAACTAATCATGGTACAGACTTCATAGTATAAAGAAAGGAAAAACTAATTGAAAAACTGAGCACTTTTTGATAAAGATTGTATTAGTTTGTAAGAGAAAGAGACACACACACCCTGATAGACATTTGTTTCCATATTGCTAAGAGGCCAGCACAAAATCCTGTAGAACTTCAGGACATAATGTCTTTAGTACACCCGTAGCAGAAATGCATTACACATAAATTAAACCACAAAAAATCAGGTAATCCTGTAATATTATGGAATACATGGCTTTTTGGGATGTGATCCGGGCTGTTACATTATGTTTTGTTCCTTTGTACATATTGGTAAATTGAAATTATTTCCCAGTAAGTGTGAAATAGCACTGAAACACTAGGTGTTGTATTTGTAAATGTTACTGCATGTTAATAATAATTTCATACATAAATAGATATACTCATGTGCCGTTGTCACATCTGTAAAAATTATAAAGTGGATATCATTCAATTTGTGTAAAGCTTCAGTAACACTTTTTTATAGTGACTCTTTTAATTTTGAATTGTAGGAAGTAAACATCAGTGTATATGCAAAGATATCCAACAGTATAATATTTCCTGTTACGATGCTAAATCTTCATAAATGGGTGTCTTTTTAATGACTTTATGCTAAATGTATTTATTCAAGACTCATAAAAGTACAGTAAGTGAAACAACTGCATAAGATGTTACAATAAATGAGATTCAGGAAAATTGCTGCAGGAGCAGTCAATTTTTATCTCACATAAGCACAGCATGACTATAAGATAATACAACCACTTTTTGACTGTCATATCTAAGTGTCTTCACACATGCTCTGAAAGGCAGCTCATATGAGTAGATACCTTGATTAGTCTGTTTTCTTTTACTGCATATGAAAATATATGAACATAGTGTGATTAGTTCTATAATGTATTAATACAAGGATTTTATTCCAGTTATTAATATAGTATAAATCTAGCAATGATTTTGCTGACAAAGCATATCAACAAAACAAAGAATAGAACTGATTACTTACAGAAATTCAGAGAGTTTTTCAGTAATTGCAATTTTAAAATAAATTGCAGGTAAAGTGTATTGATTGAAAGGAGTCAACTATGACCATGTTATCTAATAAATATTATTTGTTTTGTTTCAAATGAAAGTTGCACAATATTTACATGGAAATGAAAAGTATTTTTTTAATAAGTGGTCCTTTTTATTTTTGCAACTATTTATGCGTGGGCTATGGCAGTAGTCTTTCCATTTTAGAATGCTGAACAACCATGCATGCTGATCTGGTAAATACCAGGTAAAATAACTTTGAAATATTTATCAAAGTGGGTTTGTCCTTCTCCCTAGGCATGATGACAGTGACTCTTAATACTAGACTTTGGGATTTTTGTTCTATAACTGTAAAAGATTCCCCTGATTACAAAAGATGGAGAAGAAACGAAGTGGTAAAACCGCCTGCCTCCTTCAGTGATTGTTACGGAGCAGTGGCAGGAAGCAGGTCTGACAGAAGGCCTTTGCTGTGGTTTTGTCTTTACATGTTTGCTGAATCTTCAAAATGTTCCTTTTCATTCTCAGTCATGCTAGCTCCCAGATTCAATCCAGAGTTACACTTACACCTCTCCTTTCTTTTACTCTTAGCTTGTAATTAGCTCCGAATTCTGCAGCTTCCGAAGACAGGCTTGTGTACACCAAAGCTTGTCTGTTTTTCCTGAGCTACACCAGTTAAACTAAATAAACCAACAAGCTTTAGTTTTAGGCATTTCATTAGAAGTAATGAAGTTCGTGGTTCAAATCCTGGATACACTGGGGTCAATGGAAATGTGACTATTACTATTAGTTTACCATTACTGTATGTTAGTACAGCCAGAATTTCTCTTTTGGAACTGCTCAAGTGCTTCAAGTTACACGTGTTTAAGTGCATTCCTGATCTACAGCCAGGCTCCTCAGCATCTTTCGAAATTGTTTTGTAGTTAAATTATGCTGACACTTTTGCAAAACCATTGTTTTTACTGGGTCAATGAAAAAAGTTATTATACTTTTTGTCTAAAATCAGATCCTAAATTATTTGTTAGGAAAGATACAGTTTAAGTTTAGATCTTGAAATAGTAACGTCTAAGTTTATTTCCATTCAAAATTTTGTGTTTCTGTTGACTAATTTTCTCATTTAATTCTCCTTAAATGGCGTAAAAAAGGCTGAATACTTCATGTCACCACAAAGACACGGATAAATATGCAGGTTATTCTCTAATGCAGTGACAGGACTGGTTGTATCTTGTTTATTTATATGAAAGTAATAATTTCTCAGAGCAAAGCAGGTATGAGCCTTATTGCAGGAAATTGTGGTTTTGAATGTTACTTCCTTTGTCTTGCAAACAGGAACATGTAAACCCAGCAGATATTTGGTTATATTCCAGTGCCCCTTTGTTTGTCTTGGCATTTGCTTTGCTTTTATATAAATTAGTACAAGTTGCCTGGGTAATGTTCTTCATTCTATTGTTTGTTTACATGTCCAATGTCCTTAAAGCTTGTAGAAATAATGGGCTGCTACTTTTTTTCCTCAAGTAGACTAGTTCACTTTTCTCATATCTATGCAGAATACAGAAAATCAATGGTTGCAAAGTTATTAATTTTTAATTTTCATTGTGGATTGGATACTGTTATGGTGTTCAGCTGAATAATACATTGTGTCTAATGGTGCCTGGTATTATAAATTACATTTTGAATGTAATATTTACTTTGAAAGCTAAGCAGTTTTGCCTTGGAGTACTCTTTATCTGTTTAGATCTCACTCACCCCCCCAAAAAAAAACCTACATGTGCCAGAGGAGGATTCTGACAGAAGGTTTTCTCTTCTTGAGTAAAGTTTGTAGAATCAGTTGTGTGAACAAAATAAAATCAAGCAACACAAGCAATGATTTTTGTAAAAATACAATGATGAAACAGTCATGATACCTATTTGTAAAATAACATGAAAATATGTTCAGAAATATTTTGTCTTAAAAATATTATTATTAACAACAGAAATAAAATACATGAGCTAAACACTGTCAACATTATTAATACCAAATCCCAGGTCCACTGTAAGGAAAGACAATCACTGTCATCAATATCTGTAAGACTTGGTTGTGGCTTTGCATTACACAATGTTGGAGACAGTGGTAAAAGACACTAGAAATAAAAACCCTGCGTAACAAAATAATTTCTTCTCTCCAGTATGCAAAGTAAATTTCTCCTTGTCTGTCACAAGGTCACCTGATTGAATAATCTGGCAAACTGCTCTATACAGTTTACTCCATCATGTTGAGTTCTGGCTAGTTATCTAGGCTTCGTTCCCAAGAAAATACAGGCTGTTTTCAAGCTTCTCTCATGAGGGGTTTTTGGAAGATCCAGATATTTCCATAGCTGAGCAGAACTATAAAACTGAGTTGTGAGCCTCTTCTTCAAGAATTTGGAGAACCCAGATTAAGAAAACTATGTATTGATAAAACTGTCTAAGGGAACAAAAACAGGAAATGTTTTTGGATGAGAAAGAGCTATCAGGAATTTAAACAGGAAAGGCTGAGTACTGTTTGTTACTGCAGAATGCTAATGCTGTGTGAGGAATGACCATTGCCCTGACTATGAGAGCTGTGACAGACACTCTGTGCAAGGATAGGCAGTCCAGATCAGCAGTGCAAAGTTCCCCACAAGGTGCTTCACTGGTTGAAAAAGCTGAAAATGGAATTAGAGTCAATGGAGTCAGGCATCCAGCTATCCCCTAAATTAGTAGGACCAAGCTGCAAACAAGAATTATGACCAGAGAAAAGACCTCAGACATGTTAAAAAAGCACAGTATTACAGCTGGGGTCAGAGGAGTCAGAGGCAAACTGAGGAAACCAGACAAGCAGCGAGCTCCAGCTGGAGCTGAGTGTTCGAGTATGGAGACAGTAACCCAGAGCTGGTCACAAGTGGGGATAGGAGCAGATATGGTGCTGGCACTCAGAACGGGTTGTCATCTGCAGGACAGAGAGCCTTGGAAAGAAGAAGGAGGTCTCAGTGCCATCGTGGCAGGTGCTCTGTGGTGTGAGTGCAGAGCTGCACTGACTGGGGCTGTTGCAGGTGAGCTACAGACCGGCACATTTTGGACCAGGGGCTCATAGGCCTGCCCATCCCTGGTGGGCTCTGAAACTGCCCAGCTGAGACAGCAGTGCAGGTCTCAGTGGCTCCTCTGATGATGGATGAGGATGGTTCTGTCAGTGAATAGCTGCAGTTCTCAGGTTTTAGTTCCCGAAGCTCACAGCAGTCCCTCCTGCAGTGCAGGCTGGGGCAGAGCTCTGGTTTCCCAACAGACCTGTAAGCCATGGGCAGGTTTCCCCCAGCACAGTCCTACAGTGAAAGCAGATTGGTAGTGTAGGGAGTGAGCAAGAGAGTTCAGAATCCACAAACTGCATTTTTACAAAAAGACCCAAAACAACCAAACAAAAAATCAAACCACAAACAAGCCCTAACCCCCACCTTGCAATCTGCCCCCAACCTTCATAACATCATCAGAAGTTCTAAACTGACTTATTTGGTAGGTAAGCTTTCTCACTCACTGACCTATGCATCCTTTGTATATTGAGGCAAAATCAGAGTTAGTCCCGGCCCAAGTCTTAGTTTTGCTAGGCAAAGTTGGCATGAGTTTGGGCTATATTGTACTTTTCCATTTCTGAAGTATTTTCAATTAATGTATAAATAATAGGTCTCTACAAGAATCTGTTCCTACAAAACCAGATCTGATGTTATTGTATTATATTATAAAAGCAGCAATGAGATTATACATATAGAAATGTTGTTGGTTTTTTTTTTCCATTATGGCAATAACATTGAAATTGTGCTGCTAAGATACCCCTGCTACAGTAGGCTGGTCAGTCTGACCAAAAATAACAGAAAACAGATACACAATTTTTTCTTCTTTATGAAGTAAAAGGTAGGAATAAAATCAATTCCAACCAACATTTTACTGAATTTTATTTTCCAAAAATAAATCTTTATACTTCTGTGGTGAAAATCTGTAAGGTTTTTGACTAAGTATTCCATGACATTCAGACTGAAAATGCAGCAAAATGCTTAATCCATGATTCAGACCTTAGAGGGATTTCAGAGAAGTGAGCTGGCAGATTTTTAAATGTATATAAAATTTTGTGCCTTTATATAGATATGTATTTTTGTCATTTGTGACATTTATGTAAATACTTTGTCCAGATTTTTATGGACAGATGGAATTTGTAGAAGAGTTCAGCAGAACTCATTTCTGTTGTGTTCAGCTTAGTGTGTGATAACTTTGAATTTTTTTTCATACCATATCTGATAAAACATGCATATGACACACAGGCCAACAAAACATTAAGTAATGATGAGGCTAAAGCATTTATATGCAGTGTCCTAAAATTACCATACCACAGGGCCCTGGGAAGGGAGGAAAAAGTTGTTTATGCACCTAAACAAAGAGTCAGTGTATGAAGAGGCAGTTTTATCTCTCCTTGAAGTTTTAAGGAGACCAATATTGAAATACTACATACAGAACTAATGTGAATGCACAAAAAAAAAAAAAAAAGGAAATTGAAAGTCTACAGTATAAATCATTATTAAAATGCCCAGGGAGAATTCTCTGATAAAGAGGATGAGGAACATGAGCAGCAGCAGAAGGAACTGGCTGCATCTGGCAGTGGCTTGGACAATCTCTCAGAAGGTGTCACACATTCAAGTGGTACCAGGGAACAGGAAGAGATGGATGTGAAGTGGCTGCCTCATGCCAGGCAGGGCACTGAGGAGACCACTGAAACTCTTTTTCAAAAGACAAGTACACAATTTAAGGGTTAGTGAGAGATGGAATATTAAACTAGATAATCCACTTTTTATGCTTCCTTAATGTCAGTATGCCTGTAAATAATAAGTAAAATAGTTTAGGAATAAACTGTAACAAATCTCCTCTGACTAGAGATTAGAAATTGCTCCAATATGATCTTGCAAAAGAAAGATTCTCCAAGTGAAGCTGATTCTCAAAGCAGCATGATTGTCCCTTAGTTAAAATAAAGCTGTGTGACTTGCCACAGATAGCTGTGACACAGAATTCTTTAATTTGAATAAAAGAAACCTTTTAGCTCATTCTGAAACATGGTGGAGATACCTGGCAACTTTGATGTTCCTTTGAACTCCCTTTTAGCTCATTGCTAGCCAAATGGCTGCTGGGCCTTGCAGATATAGTTCAAAGCCTGATTTATGTTACTGATTAAAAATCATGTAAAAAAGCCTCTGGAAAAGAGAAGTATAGGCACATAATAATGCAGTATCCACCAGCTTTACTGGGTCTTTTACTGGATCTGGCTGCTGAGTTTTGAGTCTTATATACTAAATTTTCAGATCTTGGTGAGTGGCAGGAAAAAGAAGTTGGTGTTGGCACTAAAAAAATCACTTAGGTAGTGATGTTATTGTGCAGAGTAGTCCAACTCCTCAGTCTGTCATCTGATATCTAAACAGGATAATGTATGTAACTGATAAATGTGATAATGGGGAGAGAAGAGATAGTGCTCCCCAGTTGTGCCATCATGGGTGAACATGTGATGTGACTGTGTGACTTGACCATGGTGATTGCAGACACAGATGACACTGTCACCAGCACTGGCAGGGAGCTGGCTTGGCACAGGAGGCTCCACACTGTGCAGTGCAGGAGCAGGGCAAGTTCTGAGCTAACAGGGCTGTGAAAGGAAAATACTTTGCATCGCTGTTCTCCAGTGAGGGCTTGTAAGGCCAGGCAGCGCTGCCATACCTGGCCTGCACTGCAGAACTGGGTCCCTGGCCTCTCTGGCCCCTCTGGTCCCCCTGGCCCCTCAGCACAGTTTGAAAGTGTCTATGTGACCTGAACACCCTCTGGTAGTGTCCACAGTACAAACAGTAATGAATGTTCATGTCTTGCTGTGCCCTATTTAATGCCATAATAAGACAGTAAACAAGCTGGATTTCAGGGACGAGGAACTCTAAAGGTGTCATAGAACCATGGTCTTTTTCTTAGGAATAGGTCTTCTTCAGTACTGCCCTGGCCACAGAAGCCTAGCGTATCCGAACATAAATGTTATTTTTCACACCAAACTTTTTAATTTTAACTTCCTCTTTATGTATGTGTATATATTGTTTATTCACAAGCATATCACAGCTTCCAGTGGGTTGAAACAGGCAGTGGGGTATCTCTATTCATATATTTCTGCTTTTTAATAGGATCTATTCAGAGCAAGACAAAAGGCTGATTGAATGCTGGGAGAAATTTTGTATCATAGAGTCATTTAAATATGAACTAGGACATTCTCTGGACAATTACATAAAAATGGCAAGTGACCCTCTGTACAATAGTTGCTTTCAACATTATCCAAGGCCAAGACAGGCTTTTGACAGTTACATAATGCAGATGGGTCATGATCAGCCAACTCAGAAATGTTCAGCATTGTGCAAAATGAGAATCACATTTGACGAAGTTGAAACCAAAAAAAGGGACAAAAACCCTTTCATTTTCAGTATGCTGATCAATTTTCTAATTAATAATACCCAAATTTAGAAATATTTAGAATCATAGAGTCATTAAGACTGAAAAGACCCCCAAGATCATGGAGTCCAACCTTTGAAGTTTTACTTGTTTGTTGTTAGAAATCTAAAAAAGAAAAACTGGAAAAGGCTCAAATAAAAAATCTGGGATGTCTTCAACCTTTGACACACCTGTTCACAAAAACATCTGCAATATATTGTAAATGGTTTGTAAAGCTACAGATGAGTGATCGTATGTGCTATTGATCTCTATTAAATACATGTATCTTGATTTAAAGATATTTTACTCTAAAATAGCCCTAGACTAATTTAGTTACAGAACTGAATTCCAGAATTCACAAATCCAAATAATTTCTCTCACTGCTAGCATCCTGCCATCTCTGCTTTTCTTCCTGCTTTTTCCACTGTAAAAAATGACGCTTAGGACTTTGTGTTCATGCTTATTTGCTCTTTCTTATGACAAAACAGTAATTTCACAGAAAAATATCAACAAAATATCTAAAAAACTCCACTTGTATCAGTAAACACCATATGGCAGCAGTGTGAGTTTTTCCCTGGTGCTAATAAGGTCTTAAACTACATGGAATTGTGGTGTTTCAGTGTACCCAATTTGTAGTGTGTAAGCCAAAGGCTTTATACACAGATATGTGTAGATACAGATATATAAATATACAGATATATAAATATATAAATAGATATATATAAATAAAAATAAACTGCAGTAGAAAGCCTTATAGGTATGTATATACATTTTCTGCAGGGGAATTTTAGCACAAGCTTCTTTAATAACTCTGCTATTATTTTTTCACTGTAGCCTGAAGAGAAATCTATTGGTACTGAAGGATAATTTATGGTCTTCCCTTGCATTGTCTCTTTCTCTTCCGGGATGAGACCAAGAATGTTAATTACTAACATGCAGCAATTGTAATATTATCTCTAATTAATTATACTTTTGTGGCATTCCTTCCTTGAGAATACCTGGCTCTTAATGTTCCCCAGTAAGTATTCCAAAATACTGTAGTGGACAATCAGGTAAGAACACATCAACAAGGCAACCTCTTTGTAGCTGAGACTACTAAATGGTTTGTTTTTATAAACTGGTTCTGCAAGGAGTAGTATCTTGATTTTGTGTGACTAAAGACAATACTTTATTATTCACTCTGGTCTTTTTTTTCCCCTCCTTAAACCTTCTTATAGTCACAAAACTACTTTATAGTAGTGAAGAAGTGAATTATAAGTTGCAGTGAAAGCAAGATTTCCATATTTCCCTTTAGGTTTCTGTTTTTAATGTGTATGAACTGAATTTATCAAGAAGTGGGTTTTTTATGTTAAATCATAAAAAAGGCCTCTACTCCTTGTCATGCAGTCTTCTGCTTCAAGGCTAGCTAGTTTGGATGGCTACTGCTTTTTGGCAAGATGTGTGCTGTCAATCTGGAACAAGTATACAAAAGACTGAACGTAAAGAAAGTGAAAATTAAATTTGATTCAAAACAACACTGAACATTGAAGAAGTTTTGTTTAATACAAAATGTTTTTGTAACTTGAAATGTCAGTCAGTGCTTCTTACCAACATGATTGTCCTGAGTTTGATAATGTCTTGAGGCTGTTTTTGTCAGAGCTTTTCTTTCTAAAGCCTAGTTAGGTGGGGAATAACCCCAAAATATTTCTATCTCTCTACACAGTAAATATGCAGAGATTTAAACTTTAATTCTTTCATGGAGCCTTCCTTGCTATTAAGTAACAGCAAAGAGCAGTAATAATTTTATCTTCTTGCTAAAATTGGCTTGTTTCCAAAACCTCTTCCTGCTCTCTGAAATTCATGTCCTCCTTGTGGGCTCCTTGGCCAGCAAGGGAAACAACGTAAGAGCTATATCTTTTTTCAGAACGCTGGTCCTGGTCCTTAACCGAAGCATTTCACTGTAGAACTGTGGAGTCAGGGCAATAACAAGCACAAATTCAGGCTGGGTGGAAAATGGATTGAGAAGTCCTGAGGAGAAGGACTTGAGAGTGTCGATGAGGTCACGACATGCCTGACATGACCCAGCAATGTGCTTTTGCAGCCCAGAAAGCCACTTGTGTCCTGGGCTGCATCCAAAGCAGCTTGGGCAGCAGGGTGAGGGAGGGGATTCTGCCCCTCTGCTCTATTCTTGTAGGACCCTACCTGGAGTTCTGCATCCATCTCTGGGGTCTCCAACATATAAAGAACATGGACTTGCTGGAGCAAGTCTGGAGGAGGCCACAAAGATGATCAGAGGGCTGGAGCACCTGTCCTATGGAGGCAGGCTGAGGGAGTTGAGTTTGTTCAGACTGGAGAAGACAAGGCTCTGGGGACACCTTGTTGCAGTCTTTCAGTAGCTAAAGGGGCTACAAGAAATCCTAAAACTGATTTTTACAAAGGGCATAGGAACAAGATTAAGGGGACTGTAGTGCTTTAAACAGAAAGGATATGAAAATCTTATTTAGACTTTTATCTTGATCCCAATTAACTTATAATTAAGAGAATTGCAGTGAACTTCTGATAATGCTCTTGCTGAACAGAGTATTTAATAGTGGCCTTTATCTACTTCCAGTGAAAGCAAAAGTACAGACTTACAAATATTTAATCCTTTTCATTCAGTTTGAGTGAATGAATCTATATAAGTATAGTGTTTAATAACATGGTACCCTTTGCTCTATTTTTCAAAAGCACGTATTACAATGCTGCCTGAACTCACTTTGGGTCATTAGCCTCCATTTAAATTTTTCCTGTGGTTCTTCACAGTTGAATTCACATCATTAACCTTTTTGGGGGCACAGCTTGCTTTTTCCATATTAAATGTAACTTCCTTTTCTATCAATTTTCTGTCAGCCCATTTTGACTTAGCTGCTCCACTCCATTATTATATGTAAAACTGTCTACCCCTAGTATAGTTACATAAAGTTTAGTCAAGGCTCATGCTAGACAGCAAACTAACCAAGGCAGAGCCTAAAGCCAACTGTGTTCCAAAGAACCATCCACACTTAATTCAGCCTATAAATAGTAATACAAAACACAAAACACCTCATGGTGATAGAGATATCATTTTTCTGTTCCAGCTGCTATCTAGCAACATTGCAATCTGTGCTAAATGTGTACATTACCCAGCTTAGTTCTTTGTACTAAACTCTAAATATAGGGTGCCATTTTTGTTAATACACGAAGAGTATTTGGATGTGGAAGCAGAACCTTGGATAAAGCAGAAACAGAATATCCAATCCCTTGGATGATGTTCTTAACATACCCATACAAAGTGTACTTTTTTCTCACAAGTATAGGATTAGCTGTAAAGGATTCAAGGAAATAGGTGTATACTAACTGTTGTCAGCTGTGGAGAGAAAGTGAACTTTCTTGATATTAACAATACTGGTTTGTTGTAAAAAACATACCAAAAAATAGAAAATATGTAGCAAAGGCTTGCGGGAGAGAGAGTCCTTATTCACCTGTTATCTTGGGAATTTAACCAAGTCATTTCCCCCTACACCATGGGAAGGAAAATTTGTAAAGGCCCCTTAAAACATTTAGTGTAAATGTAAAATTGCGTGAGGAAAGCAGCCTGGTGAGAAAAACACAGTATCATTAAATTTATACTGATTATAAAATGTGAGCAAAGCCAAAGTTAAAGTCAGTCAAGATAAATGAGAATTTGCAAATGGTTGATGAAACATGAATATGGAAAAAATAATGCACACAGGGATGATATCCAAAAGTGTCAGAAGTGCCATATTCCCTGCTGTTTGCACTGCTGAAAGCATTAAAATAACACCTTGCATCTCAAATCAAAATTACCAGACCTCTTCTTTCACTTTTGTGCTGAGGAGAAGAGAGGGATTGCTATGGAGACAATATATAGCTAATAGCTGGAGGGTAGGTGGAATAAATTCAATAAATAAACAGTCACAGCTGAAAAGCAGGAACGAGGGATGACAACCAAGTCTGAAAAAAAGCTTCTGATTTTGTATTTAAAATTTGAAAAGGATGTAGAAATCAAATGCTGTCACTAAAAGCTGATAAAGCCATTGAAACAATCTGGGAAAAACATCAGGGATTGATCTAGTGTTCAAAACAAGAAGCTAACAGAGAATCATAGGACCTTTTGCTAAACTCTACAGCTGTTTCTATGGCTTTGAACTGGTCATTTATATTATTACATTCTCTGAACATTGGATTACTATGAAATCCCTCTAGGTTTTTAGTCTGGGCATTGTGTGAACACTTGCTCTCTCTATTTAGCCAGTTCATTTCTTCCTGTGCTCTTAAAATCAACATAAAGCTGGGCTGGTATGACAGCTGACTCCAAGGGATACAATCAAACAATCTTACAAATCACCTGCTAATCTTAAAAAGCAATTATATGTCTGAGAAAGGTCAATAAATAATGCATAGTATGGCGAGTGACATAGAGTCACATTAATGGAAACACTTAACACTGTTACCATGGTTAGTGTGAAAAACATGCCCAAAAGGGGCTGGCGCTGTTGACTGCCGCTATTGATTCCAGAAAAACTCATTAGTTCTGCTTCTCAATTAGTTATGAAATACTGGAGAAATTCCTGTCATTGTTCTTCTGTCAATTAGAATTAAATATAACAAAAAGCCTAATCTGGTTTTTTGTTTCTGTATTTCTGCCCTGTGTAGAGCTCCTGCCCGCAGTATATTATTTACTGTTGATCAACAGAAATATTTTAATGGTGGGAAAGGAAAACTCTTGACTGCAGTCATTACCTTCCAGTTGGCTTTCTGGGTACCTGGTCTGGCTTCACATCTTTCATTGCACAGCCACATCATAAATAGTTTTCCTTCAGTAACTTTTCTCTCTTTCACTCAGATGTTTTTTAATCATTACCTTGCACAGTTTTATGTTGCTTTTCCTCAGATTCACAACCTGGTTCTGGTCCTTTGACAGGCCACATCTCACATCTCAGGAAAGGAGAAGGGTTTTTTTGGTAGGCAGGAGGAGAAGGATGCAAAGGTTGAAGGGTTGTTGAGGTTTTTTTCCTAGAGCCTCTAATTCTCCACATCTCTTCTATCCCAGTTATTCACCCGAACTGTAACTAACCAGCATGACAACTTTGTTAATTTTTGGTGTTATTTGCAATAAATTAGCTTTGTGCTTTTTATTAGCACAGCAACTGAGTTCTCGGAGTTCATCTGGGTTCCTCATTCCTCCTCTGTAAAATAATAAAAATCTTTCAATAATTTGCAAATGCATGTGACAGAACTATGGTTAGAAGATCGTGTTCAGCTCATTTTTCTCCCTGTCGTCACCTTCTAATCAAACGTGGCAGGCAGTGACCTGTAGCAGTTGAGAAGCTGATATACATTGACTTTTGTTCCTCCTATTGCAGATGCAATAACCTGCTGCAAAGAAAATATGTAGATCAGGGCAGTTATAGGCTGAGAT
The DNA here is from genome assembly GCF_020740725.1 of Corvus hawaiiensis. Classification (NCBI taxonomy): domain Eukaryota; kingdom Metazoa; phylum Chordata; class Aves; order Passeriformes; family Corvidae; genus Corvus; species Corvus hawaiiensis. The sequence goes on along the minus strand of NC_063216.1, from coordinate 69,197,998 downwards.
GACTAGATCAAATAAATTCTACTAACCGGGGAAACTTGTGAGCCCTTCACTTTAATTGCTGTCATAATTGGTGGAAGCAAGGAAGTGGGTGTGTGAGGTTGAAGGAGGAAATAGGAGGGAGCCTGGACTCATACTGCTAACACATGTTCATTTTAATGCAAAAGCTATCAAGAGGAGCTATATTACTCAAAATGTCTTTTAAAAGGTGGTGGTATGTAGTGGATGTGAATATGCATTGTAGAATTTTCTATATAGAGAAATAAAAAGACTCCTCAAATTCTTCCAGGCCAGTAAAAGCTAGATGTGCTCAGTTCAGTGAACACTGATGTGCAGCAGTACTCCCACTATTCTCTGACTTGTCTCAGCCTACACTTTCCATCTCTCTCACCTCTACACTTGGCTGGCACTACAGACATTGCAGCAGCATATGGCCTGTTCCTTGACCTGTGCTTGGTACCTGTAGGAGCCCAGAGAGAGCACCCTGGAGCTGGCTGCATGTTAACCTTCTTTTTGTCTCAGGTGGGTTCACCATGCACGCTGGCGTCTGTGCTGCCATAGTGCTTAAAGGTGTCTCCAAACTCTGCTCCCATTACTATTGGATAAAGACATTTTTTTCTTCTCATTTTTGCTGTCTAGAAATGAGGTATGTAATCCAAGCAGTTTCTCTAGTCAGTGTTACCTGGATATAAGCAACGTGGAAGAGACACTTCTGAAAGACAATTTGTCTCCTATTGTATTCAATCATTTGGGGATTAGATGAGTCACTCCAAAGATTTATCAGACCCTTTACAGTGAATACAAAGGAAACATATATGATTAACCTAGATTGCTACACTTTTCAGATTATAAAAGCTTGGAGACAGGAATTCCACCGAACCTGAGTGATAGAAATTGGTTGAAAAAGTATTTCAGTGAAGGAAGCTGAAATATAGGACAGCATAGAAGCTAACAAGAAAAACAATATTAGTACCAAAACAATAGATCCACATATCACTGTAGTAAAGTATTGTAAATGAGTTTGGGCTGCAATGAACTTTTTTTACAAAATGCCGTTACTACATACCCCAAAAGTAGAGACATTACCTGGTATGTTAAAATTTTCATGTTTCCACTGGAAAAAAAAAATCCTCTAAGTTAACTAATGTTAATTATTATTTATTAATAATTATAACTATTGTTAATTATCAACATTGTTAATTAATAATATTTTAATGTATTTTGGGTGTTTTTATAGGCACTGGTAATGTTCTGCAATATTTTAATGGAGTTGAGCTATGGATATGTCTAGGCACAACAGCTCTGCGAGCAAATTATCAGCTTTACAAATAAACAGAATTCCACTAAGCACAGCAAAACTGATTTATGCCAACTGTGTTTTTGAAACTATGTATTTTGATGGAAAGCTTTGAAAACAAGAATTCCATTATTTAAAAAGTGTAAAGAGAAATCTGAAAACAGGAATAATTGCTCCATTTAACTGTCCAAGATGAAACACAATTGCATCTTTTCTTCTTTTGTGCATTCCTATTTATAGCACACAGTAAACAAACAGCATATTGTGTAGCTTCAAATAGTGGCTGACACTAGTTCAAATAGATGATCTTGACAGCGTGCCCAAAGAAATGTTGCAGCTTTACAGTCTAGAAAATGTGTTTTTTTCTGTGAAGTAGGTGCTCCTATAGATTCATCATTTAAATTAGGGACAGTGTTTATTTCATTGTGGGTGCATTGTTCAAGCTTATGGTCCTAGGAGGACAAGGAGATCTGAGAGAAATGATGCAGTGCTGGTTGAACCTCACTGTTCATCTGAAATAGCATGAAAACTGTTAATACAGCTGGAGTGGCTGACTCAGTCCTGTGTTTTCATCCTTAGGAATGGCATTAGCTGCCAGGGCTGAGAGCAGTAGGCATGACCCATACCCAGACTCTGCATGAGAGGCTGTGTGAGCTCTCCTGGTCTGCACCAGAACCGTGGCAATGTACAGACTGCAGCTGCAGGGTGACCAGGGACCAGGCTCTGCGGTTTGGTATGAATGCGCGTAAACACACAGGTCTGGGACTTCAGGGATTATCAACTCCAAAAGCAAGCTATGGAAATAAAATACATTCAAGAAGCCTGATTGTATCAGGCTGTGGATATTTTAAAGTTTCTATCGTATTTGTATGTTTGTACCAAATGTGTGAGAGGCACCTAGTTTGAAATGCTACCGACAGTAGAGCAGAGTATTAAGGACTGCTGGACTTTCCTTTCTCCTGCAGTATACTTACAGGTCACTGGCTTCCTCTGCTGCCCAGGGAGGTGGTGGAGTCACCATCCCTGGAGGTGTTTAAAAAAAGGCTGGATGTGGCACTCAGGTTTAGTTGATAAGGTGGTGTTAGGTCATAGGTTGGACTTTATGATCTCAAAGGTCTTTTCCAACCTAGTTAATTCTGTGATTCTGTGAAATGTGAAATAGCTTGGACGAACAGATCGCATTTGTCAAGCTCTATTAAAAAAAACATTGGGTCAAAGCAATTCTAATTAGTACAGAAGAGTGTGAATAGACCAAATTCTTCTGATAGTTTTAATCCCAAGTTCTTCTAGTAATGTTCCCCTTCAGTCACAGGGATGAGGAATCCAAACGTCGCATTGTAACAGGCTGCAGATATATCACCTTCACAGAAACCACGTGGACAAGGTGTGGCCTAAAAGGTGTGTTGGATTTACAGTAAACTGACAGGATCAGCAACAGGTTCTGCACGTGACCTTGGTGCTCTGGACAAACCAACAGCTGCCAGAGCTTGTGTTTCCCATCAGTTTTGTAGGAAATGCTGAGCCTGTGATATGTCTAAGTATAAATCTGACTTATTTTAAATGCATAAATACTCCTGTTGGAGTGCTCAATTCAAAACAGCTATGAAATGGTGCAATATGACACAGTCTGACATTCCAATTTTTGAAAGCATTCAACTGTTTAATAAAACACTAAGGCGCAATATTTTGTCTTCACATGCAATGTTACATTAGCTATATGCATTTAGTTATTAACACGAGTATATCTATTAAAATGATTTGTTGTGATAATTCAGACTATGAGTCACTTTCAGACACATGGGAAGTCTGTACTAACTGATGTGCTGTTTGAAGAGCAACCAAGTTGTCCATTACTGTGCTGAAATGGGATGCACTGTGGTGCATACAAAATGCAGCACACCCTAAAGGGGAAGCTTTTAAGCTGCTGTTAACTAGTTATTCCTGGCTTCAGTTCCACCACATACTGGATTTGTGATTTCAGGATTCTTTCTTACTCTTTGACCAGCTCTGTTTGTTCACAAAACCTGCCTATTGTTGCTCTCATCCGGACAGCTCCAGTTTCAGCAGCAAGAGTTGGAACCTTTTCACCTCTGAGGCTCTGGTGACCACTGGCAGCTAAATTAGACCTGGGTCCTGTAGACCTGCTCTGACAGAAGGCTCAAACTCAGACAACTTCTAAAATAACCTAGTGATAATCATGATGGATTACATGAGACACTGAAGTGCCCAGAATGCACCACAGCCACTGCTTTTTGTTATTAACATAATTTCAGTATAATGCACGTATGAAAAAAAAAAAAAAATCAGGCTAAATTGTAAGGTAGTAAGTATTATTTTTAGGTAGGTCAGTATTTTATTTCATTCAAATTTTTATGTTTCAGGCATTTTTAGAAAACAGGTTTTTATTCAGTATGCCCACTCAAGGGAGAACAGACTTGCCATTAGCATGTCCTAATTAAGAATGTTTTCTAGTAGATTACAATGACTTCTTAGCTGAATTATGTACAATAACACTGACTGATTCAGCTCTGCATCTGCCAGTGCAGTTTTTACTGCACTCTTATTCCCCTGATTTTCTGTAATGTGAGTACTCTGAAAATAACACCAGTCCCTTTGTTCCTGGCAGGGAACTGACCTGCCTGGGGCTTGTTGAGTTTATCAATGTTTGGGTTGTTTTCTCAGAAACATACTGGCCTAAACACACTGGCAAGTGTGGCAGATCTGATGAAAACAATTTACCCACCCGACACAATCATGGAAACTCTCTTCATCTTCTTGGAAAGGGTTTTGGATGTATATTGATCTGTGAACCCTATAATATTGATTGCGTTTCTGAAGAAATCATGTGCATTTATCAAGCCAGAAGCTGAGTGTTACTCATCTGGGTCCTGTCCTCCGACTTTTTTTCACAAGACCAAACATGGTTCTTGTTTCTCCTCTGTACAAATGTATATTTGAGCTTTGGAGTTAAATCTGGAAATACAAGAAAAAAAGAAAAGAACAGAACAGAAAAACTTGTTGAGTGTTACTTTTGGACCCCTTAATGTTTTGTTCAGAATGTTCTGCCCAGAAAAGCTGTGGCTGCCCCATCCTTAGAAGTGTTCAAGGCCAGGTTGGATGGGGCTCTGAGAAACCTGGTATAGTGGAAAGTGTCCCTGCCCATGGCAGAGGGTTTGGAACGGGATGGTCTGTAAGGTCCATTTTAACCCAAACCATTCTGATTCCATGAAAATGGTCTCTGAATGAGGCTTTACCTCAAATTAAAATAGGCACAGTGTATCATACCTTCTAGTCAGTAAGAGAACGTATAGCCTCAGCCCAATAGACCATTCCCCCTCCCAAATAGTATCTATTTTCTATTGTAAATAGAAAGTGAATTTTCCTCTGAAGATTATAATTATAGAATCAAATATTCATTTAAAAGTTCATTGTGAGAGATTTATAGTATAAATCAAAGGCACAAAAGTCAGCCATCACATAATTATGATACCTTTGTGAGAATTTGAAAAATTATGATCTTCTAATCTCAAATTTAAATCAGTAGATATAGGGAAGTATTTAGGGGTTTGATTTTTTTCCATTTTTCTGCCAGTTCATGTTGATTTCATATTCCTGTTTTTTAGCATTTACTTTTGTCCATCCATTAATAACCTAATTTCATGATTTCATGAACTGCATGTGGGATGTGAGCCTGCTGAGTATACATAAGGGTGACCAGCAGTCCCTGTGAAGGCTGCAGTGCAGAGCAGAGGGAGTTTTTGTGGGATGCCCTTTGGAACCACACCATACTTACATCATACTCTTCATTTCATTTCCTCATTTGAGCACACTGTGTTGATTTGACAGGGTACAGCAGGATGGAAATCATTTAGACAAGACGTTGAGTTTTTACTGTCTGAGACTGAAGTTGTCTTTAAAACTGGGCTGGGTTGGTCCCAGCTGCTGCACATTGCTGACAGCCAGGAATGTCCTATACTGGAGCACACTCAAATCATGCTGTTTACTTTAAATATTAACTTCTTGGGGAATGAAAAAAGGTTCAGAGGCAAAGCAAGCTGTGCTTAGCCTCTGTTTGATTTGCAACAGTTGTAGTACAGATTTCCCTTTGCAGTTTCTCTGCAGTCTGTTAAATCCTGTGTTTCTTTGGGGAGCCAGGTCCTCTGCAGCCAAGGCAGGTTTATAAGGGCAAATTTCGTTTGTGGAACAGACAGAGTGGTTCAACACCAATACAGACTGAGAAGAAGAGAACAAACAAATGTGAAGTGGACAGGGCATGCTGTAAAGGATGAGGTGGGAACAGATTTAGTGTTGACTGGACAACCGGCTGCAGAGACAAGGTTATTCCATCACCACGGCAACTAAAAGCCAAGAGAAAAGAGTAAGAGGCAGTGATGAGTCCTGTGGCCTCACACAAGGATGTGTATTCAAGGATGTCCCACAATGCCTATTTTCATTTGCGTTTCGGATTAGATATTAACTGCCGTGTTTTTATCCCTTTCCTGCAGTGCAGTGTTTGCTCTGTGTGCACATTACAGGCCTGTTTCCGAGGACTGATGGATGCTTGGAGCCCATGGAGGTAAGGTCAGCAGCTCACAGCACTACATCCCATCCCAGCTGAGAGAGGAAATCTGTGTTATCTATCTGGTAGTACCAGAACTTTTTATATTTTATTTCACAGCACTTAAAAAATGTTACCTAGGCTTTACCTTTAAATGGAAACTGACTCTCCTCTCCATCTCACCTGTTTCATACTCACATGATTCTAATGATGTCAGACTATCCTATAGTGTGCCAGACAAGACAAAATGTAAGAAAATTTTGCAGTCTGCAAGGCTGTGCTGTGAGTGATTAGCTGTCTTATCAAACTTGGTATGTCAGATGGAAATAAAACTGGAAATCAGGCTTGCAAATGAGCAGGTACTGACTACTGACTTTTGCCAAAGAGTGGCTACACAGCAGGAGAAATCCTACCGGCAGCAGTGGAAGTCAGGCTACAAATCAATGGTTGTTTTCCAGCAAACTGAAACACACTGCGACACTACCATGCACTATTTATATCTTACCACCCCTGTTTGGGCAAAGTTCCTAAAAACAGCATCAATGAACCTGGAGCCCGATGTTATTACATTGAAAACACCATTTTGCCACCTAGTGGTGGTTTCTCCCTTCATGCTTTACCTATGTTTTTGCTTCTCCAAATTGCATCTTCTTACCATGATGAGAGCTGTATATTGTTCAGGCAGGAAATTCTTCCAAGAAGGCACACAGTAATTTTCCAGAAAAGTAGCTACATGTTCAGTAGAAACTGAAAGTCTGTTGGGATGAATTAGCCAACTTCTTTATTTTAAGTTTTACGTGGTTTGGAAAGTTTCTTAATGTTCCCAATTTGCATTACTTTGTTAAAGATTAAAATAATTATTCTATTAGCTCTGTTCAAGGCTTTAGTTAAATGGCATTTTCCAAAGTTCTTCTCTGCCTTGATTTTCAGAGTAGATTGAGGATTTCATTCTGTAATACAGCTGAGCAGCATTCCCTACCACACAGTGTTTTAACATGTTGGGCTGCAGCAACAAGGCTGTAGGTGCACTGGTATTTTGAGGGAGGCAGGTTGCTGCTCTACAGCCCAGGGAGAAACCCTTCTGAAAGAACAGGATCTCTAAAAGAAGTCTTTTCAAAACCATGCACTGTGTGATTTACTGCAAGGAGACACTCCCATCTGGGATGTATTAAGTTATAACAAAGCTGTCTTTTGTTTAGCATCTCAGAAACAGCTGTGTTTGTGTATAAGCTAGAGAACAAAAATGAGAAATAAAATGAATGTATCTTACAGTGCATTATTTTCGTTCACATGGTTTGATTTTGATGTTTTCATCTTGTGAGGTTGCATGGAACTTCCTGAGTGTTTTGTCAAACTTTTTTTTTCATTTAAGCCTCTGAATATATGCCAGAATTCCAGTGTCCTTTTCTTTTACTATAAAGGCTCTTGTCTTACTGGAGAGGGCTGTATTGCTGGTGAAATTATACCTTCATAAGAAAAGTATGGTGTTGGCTAAGAGAAAGAACCATATAGAAAGGAAAACCATCCAAAACCTAAAATCCTAATGAGATTATGTACACTTCCTCCCAAGAAAATGGCCTGTTTCTAGATTTTCTCAATCAGTGGCACCACCATATGAGCTGATGAGAAATCAGAGTTGTGTGAAGATTGTAGCACTGTGATGGTCTCAGCCTGTGCACTGTTGTGCTGCATCAGCTGGGGAGGGGCTGAGGGGACCCTCAGCAAAGGGGGACTCAGATGTGTCAGAACCATGAGGAGAGTGAGGACCATCTACTACACACAAAAATTCAGTTGTCATTTCTCATTGCCTGGTTGTTCATTCACATTGTGGCATTCTTCTGAATATTCCTTTACAGACAGACTGATGAGGGTTACCAAGTGAAAGCAAATGACAGTTTACAAATTACCATAGAAATTCATCTAAAGTGGCAAAGCTTTATTCAAAGGGTTGAGACAAAATTCAGAGGGCAAGAAGACATAGCTCAGAACTGGATGTGAATTGGCACAAGCAGAACTAAACTTTTTCTAGTTCCTCAATACATTTCAAGGTAAAATATCAAAAAAGATTCTCAGAAAATTCTTTTAACTCATGCTGGAAAATATGAATCTTAAAAGGATTTATTGCTCAACTTCTATTATCTCTCCTCTCCCCCCAAAATTAAAGAATTACATTTATAAATAAAGTCAAAGTCACACCCGGCTTTATTACTAGCAGATCGTATACGAATATATTTATTTCATTGATGTTTTAACTTTGGTAAGACTAATACAGATATTTAGTCATCCCCAGTAAGGGTGTTTATGTTTCTTCAAATGAATTACTTCATGACATCTGTAAACTGTTAAACAATGGTTTCTTCCTTGTACGTATGTCATCATGTGCCAATTGACTGATATAACTCACTGTTTTACCGTGCATTTGGCCCAGGTTGTCATGGTGTAGAAACCTGAAACTATGACCCTTATTTCTGTCAGCTTCACCTCTTTGGTAAACAGATGGTATTTGGTTTGGCTGAGTGAACTGGGATATTTGTGAACTGACTTTAAGGATCCATCTGTGCAAGTTGTTTTTCAACAAATCATAGGATCATAGGACAATTCAGGTGGGAAGAGACCTCAGGAAGTCTGTAGTTTAATCTCCTACTCCAAGCAGGTTTAGCTGTAGGGTCAGATCAGCTTGCTCAGGGTTTTGTCCAGTTAGATCTTGGAACCCTCCCAGAATGGACATGGAATCAGTCTCTCAGTGAAAGCTCTGCTGCTGCTTGATGGTCTTCCCTGAACACTTCGACCAAGAACAGATGCCTGGGAGACCTTGTCACTTCCATACACTACCTGTATTGAGAAGCTACCCCTGAGAATGCTCAGAAACCTCACTGACTGGTTGTGTTCCATAGCCACCCATCCAGCAAATGTTGGGTCGAGTTCCCCATGAGAACCAGGGGGTGTGACCAGAAACACCCTTAAGTTTAAAACAATCTCTGTCCATTTCTTCACCATAACCAGGGGGTCTGTAACAACAACCCATCACAGTGTCTGCCTTCCCAGCCTCTTCTCTGTTTCCTGACCCACAGGACCAGCTGGACATTGATCCCATAGAAGAGATCCATAAATCCAAGCTGCACGTTCACACAGTGGGCAACCCCTTCTTCTTGTCCTCCCTGCCCATGTTTTCTGAAGAGCTTGCTCCATCTTGTTGCTCCCTCCAGCTGTGCAAGCTGTTCTACCATGTCTCAGTCATTCCAATATTTTTGTGACTCCATGCAGAGCTCTGGTTTCTCCTGCTTCCTCCACAGGTTGCAGGTATTTGTATACTCTTAAAGTTGATGTCTTTTTACCATTCTAATTGATTCTGAGGTGTCTCTTGTTCCTGCCACCCTGCACCCTTTGCTTTCCACCCTGTTCAGTGCTGTCTCCCACAGGTTGTTATTTCCATCCCTCACAATTCCTAGTTTAAAGCTCACCTCACCAGGTGGGTCAGCATGTAAGCAAACACTCTCTTGCCTGTCTTTGTCAGGTGGATCCCATCTCTCCCTAGCAGTCCTATATCCTCAAAAAGGATCCTGTGTTCTTAAAAGCCAAATCCCTTTTGATGATACCAGTTGCACAACTGGGTATTGATTTGAGGACCCTCTGCTCCTTCTCCTGCATTTCCCCTTCACCAGTGAGACTGAGGAAGCACCACCCAGGCCCTGCCCTTCACCCCCAAGCCTAGAGCCAGGGAGTCACTCCTGACCATCTGTCAATAACATAAGCAATATTTTCATGGCTGAAATTAGATGCTAATACCTGAAACATAACCTGAGTCTAGATTCTCTCAAACACACAATTAATATAATTTCATTATATTAAATATTTTTGTTTGATCGAGCACTGAATGTTGGAAAATCAATTGCTTGGAAGTAACTACAATCATGGAAATCCTTTGAACTTCGACCAAGACACTAATCTTTATCACTAGTATTTCTTGATAAATTTCTTTTTTTATCTCTATATACCTATAGGCTTTTCCAGTGATTTGTTTGTAGTATTCTGTCTTCTGATTTTGGTCTTACAAAGTAGAGAAATCTCTTCACAAGAAATTACTTTCCTGCTGATGAAATATCTGTTCCTTCAAGAATCTAAGAAAAATTGTCTGCCATGGTTGAGAATACTCAAAAGGAAAATTAAATGTTTCCATCGGAGCTCACTTCTTTTTTTGGATCTTGCAAAACACTTCTCAGTGAAATCCTCAGCTCCTCCTGACATAACACTTTGTGTTTTCTGTCTTAAAATACAGTTTCCAGTGGTAATAATTTGCTAACAAATTAATTCTGTGTTCTCACAACACCTCTGCAGTCCCACTTAGCACTGCCTTGGCTTCCCATTAACTTCAGTAGTGAGTGGGGTTTTTACAACAGCATTCTTTGTCAGTATTTTACCTCTTTTCTCTAATTACTTCTGCTGTTAAAATGGTCACATTGTCAAGTCTAGCTTAAAATTCACAAACATTCATTGTCTGCACAAATGGAATGAAATCTCAGCTATAAAATGTCTGTTGATTGTACAGCCTTGAATAAAACATTATACTTCTTATTTTGCATTATTACAATTTTTTACATTGTTCCAAAACATGTAGAACAGCTTATTTTTTATTGTTGTGTTGTTGAGTATTTCTACAGAATATTTCATATGAATTCCAAGTTATGAAATGAACATTTATCTTTGTAGGTTTTAAATTTAGAAAACCATACAGTAAAAAGTTAGCAAAGCAACAAGGGTTTCTAGCAAAGAACAAACTACACATTCTTTGTAAAATATTAATTTCATATTAATGTTCTGCCATATTAATACGTGGTAGATATGAAAGAATAGCTAAGAGAAATAAAAAACGGTGGTTTTCTTCTACTACCTCATCACTTCATGCAAAAGCACATATGGATCCAGCTAACAATAACAAGTGAATAAAGTTCCAGGGGTTTTTTTGACTGGCAGATCTCAGGTGTGGGACTCCTAAGGGCAGTTGGTGATAAACTCTGGCTTTCCTCATGGATGCACTGTACTCGGGTATCAGGTCCTGGGGCTCAGTCACCTGCCCTCACTCCCTCTCCATCCCCAGCCTCTCCCAAGTTGCCCTGGATTCTGCACCCGCTAACTCCTGCATCACACTGGGATGCTCACACAGACACGGCTCCTGCTTCGACTTCCCATGTCTCAGCTCTCTCAGCTTTCTAGCTCGGGGATCTAATTAACGTGGATTTCTTAACAAGTAGTAAAATAGGAAGGTAAAAAAGACACTTAGTCTTGCTTGTCAGCTTCTTTCATTAATCAATCACCTTCTGTTTTTGCTATATGTTGTCTTAAGCTCTGATTAGCCTTCTTTTCCTCATTTTAGACCACAGTCATCAAACTCACAATTCTGGCAAGAGTAGTAGTTGGAAAGAGTTGGCTTTAATTTAAAAAGCAGTTTTGCAATAGGAATGCTTTATTTTAATGGCCATCTTTCTAACAGCCAGCAACCTTGGAAAACATTTCCTTTGCCCTCTGCTTTAAAAGGAATAATTTTTCATGAGTAGAATTGCCTATGAATGCTTAATATGCAAGCTTTATGAAAGGCAACTTAAAATGCTGAGCAGCAGAGAATACTAAGACAGGATTGTGCTACATAAGGAAAAGCAGTTGGAAGACCAAGGATTTATTTGAGCACAGGTCTCAAGCTGTGACAAAGTTAAACATTATATGGCCTGTTTGTTCATCCTCTGCACCCCTTTTTTCCAAACATCACATCTGCAGTTCCCCATTCACTCTGCAACTACTAGAGGCAGCACAGGCTTGTTATAAGCAGGCAAAGCAGAAAATGTTTGGGATCTAGCAGCTCCTTTTGAACAAAAAAGCAGTGCTCTTAAGGTGTAGATATAATCTCGGCATTCTGTTCATGTACACTAAATCCTGGCTCCCAGAGGATGAAAGAAACCCCAAATCTCTTATTTCTTGTGAAGTAGGCACCTGTAGTAGGTACGTGTCTTTAAAACCTCACACTGTCTCCTGCTTTCTCGTATCAGACAGGAGTGATCTGTGCCCTGCAGTGGGATGTTTACAGTGCCTCTGAACTCTGTCTTTCCTCAATGACAGCCATAGAGATGATGAAATAAACCAGGATTGTTATACATATGTTATATATTTTAAAACTCTCCATGATACTTAGATGTAAGTCCACCCTCTCAATAAACAAATAGTTTGATAGAAACACTATCTCAAAAATGTATATTTACTAAAGTTTAGCTTCAGTGTTTGTGTCTGCATGCAGAACTATCATCTCATGTGGCATTACTTTCCTTGCTTTTTCAGTCCCCATAGCTTTCAAATCTCACAGCAAAACAAGAATAACATTTTGAAGATGTGTTGAGTTATGGGGGAAAAATTATCTGAGCAGGCACATTGGTAATTTAAAAAATACTTTACAATCTTTGGGGGGGGGGGGGGGTCGTGTGTGTGTGGTTTATATTTGCTTTTAAAGGGACTTAGTGGGGAAAAAAAAGAACCAAACAAAAAACAAAACAAACAAAATCCAACAAACAAACAAACCAAAAACCCCCAGAACAAACCAAAACAAACAAGTCAAAAGAAGTCCCAAACCCTCTGGTTACAGGAATGAGAAGCAGCATGGGAAATTCAGTTATTCAGCTGGATTAAATTATTTTGGTGAGATAGAAAAAAAAACGAAGTCTGAAAATTCAACTGAATTTCTCCTTAATTGCAGGGTAGAAATGTTACTGTAAATGATGAACTGCTTCTATTGCCATGTATACCATGCCATGTATAGTATGTCTATTACAACTCGTTATGTGAAAGTCACAGGTATGTCTTGGAGAACAGCTGATCTCATCTGAGAGTTCACAGATGCCCTGCACTGAAGGACCCTGATCACTCGAAATACTCTCTTCCCTTTAGTACAATACATGAATAAAAATGTTTCTTTTTTCCATTTACCAAATTGAGCACAAACACACACACACCAACCCCTATCAAAATACTGATTTTATAGATTACATGGTTATTTGGAAGTCAGAGGTGTTGGGGAGGCTTTTTTAGATTGAAGAAAAGCTCTTAATGAAGAACTGTGCTTAAAAGTGCGTGCAGAAATAGTTGTAAATGCATTTTTCTATTTTATGCAAAAAGTGTATGCTATTGGAAGGGTTATCTCAAGAGAGAACCACACTAAGACAGGAAATATCCCATAAGCTTTCAACACCCTTTGTATTTTATGAGATTTACTTCACGACTGAGCCATAAAGTATCAGTCTTTTGGGACTTACCCTCTCTCATATTTTTAGTTTAGCAATAGTTCTACTTGAAAGCAGGATATTTTTCTAGTCCTTTAGTGACAGCTGTGAATGTTTACTTGGAGAAGCATATAAATATGGGTATCTGTCTGAAACTGCAGAATAAAAGGAAAACAGAAACTGGGGACCCCTCACTCAGCGGAAGGGAGGAGAGGCCAATGTACCTCAATTTCACATTGTCTGGGTCATTCCAAAATACTCTTGAAAAATTGCAAAAGGCATCTTTTTGCCTTCTGCCCTCAACTGCACACAGCTCTCACCAGCTATTGCTGATAATCTCTCTCGAACTTCTCAAACACATGTCAGAAGTGAGCATTTCCCCATATTTGCAAAAGGAGTTTATGTCCAATAAAATACCAGACATCTGCTCCAGAGCAATAAAGCAGCTTCTTCAGAGCAGTCTGAGTGAATTGAAACTTGCTGTGATGTGTTTGGAGCCCAGCTTTGCCCTGTTTCTGTCTGTTATTTGCCCTTATCCCAGATCTGGGTTTCTGAACTCTCAAGGAAATGAGCAGATTGACCAGGCCCTTGGGCTCTGCACATCTCTGTGGCACCGAAAAGCCTGGAAATGTCAAAGTCCTCAGGCTTGATGGCATCCTGGCACTGCCCTAGAGCCCTCAACACATACTGCATCTCAGGATAATTTTAAGTTTTGTGGGCCCATATTTCTACCCTGATACATGAAAACTGTCTCCTTGCTATTCACATGAGATACAGCAGTGTTGGCACAATTGTTCTGTGTACACTGCACTGGAATGCACAGATGAGATTTGGGGATTTCAAGTATCTTAGAATATTTGTTCAACAGTGCAAACACTAACAGCCCTTTTAAAGTTCTGCCCCGGGATCAATTGCAGAATGTCACAACTGACTCACAAACACAGGATTGTAATGGCATGTTGTAAACAGACAAAATCCCACCCATCAGCTTGTTTGCATATTTAGAGAATACTAATCCAAAACCCTTCTGATTGCAATTGAGATAAGAATGTTAAAAGATGTTTAAAGGAGTATTTTTTGTGAAAATACACTTCAGAATGAATTTAGCACCCAGTAAACTCTAAATGAAATCTTTAAACCCCGAAATACTAAGTTCAAGATCGATAAACACTTGAGGTTTGTAAGGTGTGTGTAATTCTTGCCTCTGAAGATCTGAAAAATGTTGTTTGATTCAGAAGGGCAGAGGTGTGCTTAGGATAAACTGCTAAAAACTTTTCTGTAAAATGAAGATGTGAATGTAGGCTGATGCTGAAAAAATCCACTGGGCATGCGTTGAAACCAAAGTGCAAAAGATACGATAGTAGTTGTTTATTTTCACTGCTGTAGACACTGTTCTAGACTCACTGCTGTGCCCTTCAGAGTGACAACCAACCCCCTCCTCATGGCACCCCAAGCAGTCAGGCTCACACATGTCGGGTGTCACTGGAGTTTCTCAGACAGGAGTCCCATTTGCGAAGAACATCCCACATGGACATAAATAAAATAGGAGGTTCTCATGTAGCCCAAAAACATGAGCTGGAGGGGAGAGAGGAATGCAAGTGAAGAGGCAGAGATAAAGGCTGGGACATCTCTTCCTGTTTGCTCATGGAACTATGAGGACAGGTATTTGTGTTGGGTTTTTGCAGGTAAAGGAGAGAGATGGGCACTTCCAGAAAGTGGTTTTAAGATTCCTTACCAAAATGTATCTGCTAATGCTGGTCATCTTTAAAGTGCCTACCCCATTTCACTGACTGAAGAAAAATCATGGGGAACAAATTTAGAATGTACTGCTGATTTATGGAGTTATGAAATAGTTGAATAAACCTCCCTACAGGACTATTTTTCTGTGTTAAGGTATTACTACATTTTGTTCTTTGAAATTTAGGTAATTTGTTTTGTGAATGGCTGTTGCAAGGACAAAAAAGAGTTAAAATACCTTTAAAATAGATCTTTGTGCTGCTTTTAAGCTATTGTAGCATATTTATGGAGATTTCTGCTTACAAAACTTTATAATAAACTGCCTCATTCCTTGGATAACATGCAGTTCCATTACACAAATGGAAGGTACATTGCATAAACGATACCCAGTGAGCTGGAGCATGACTTGCACTTTCTCATGACCAAATCAGAAGAGTGAATCACCAGAGCAGACCTGCCACCTAAACAGTATCTCTCTTGCATCACTACTTGCATTCTGCCTTTGTCTGGCCAGACTGTGGGGCTCCAGTCATACTGGATGGACATCCCACCTGCGAGGATGTCCTTGCTCAGCATCCAAGATCAGAACCATGACTGGTCAATTTGCTCAGTCCTTAGGACCTCATCAATTTTCCTTTGGGCAAACTCCTCTCTAAGCTGGCTTGCCTGGTCCCTCTATAACCAATGCAAGGAAATTGACATTTCTGGCTGTTATTCATCTCAGCCCAGAGAAGTTCTTTAAAAGGGGTCAAACAAATTTCTGCCTCTACCTTCTTTCTGGGAAGCATACATTTTTTTCTCCATTGACTATAAAGGGAAATAGGAGTTCCCATCCAGTGACCCTCCCTTAATAACTTCCCTCCAGGTACAGCTTTATTTCAGGACCACGTGTATAAAAACATATATAAATTCATTTAAACTGGCTCTCAACATAGGGCTTCTTGTCCATGGGTCACATTTATCTTTCATAATCCATATAATAAAATGAATTTTGCAAACTGCTAAAGATATTAATCAAATACCAACCATTATCAGATCCTGAGAGCTTTTTTGAGAAACATTGGGGAGGTTAGCTTCACGACACCCTCAACTGATGTCTGCAGCCATGAGCATCAGATAAGTAATATGGTTTCTCATTACAGGCAGCAGGATGAATAGGCTGGAACACAAAACCAGGGTCCATTTTGCTGTTGCTGCTGGCAAAAATTCCCTCTCATAAAGCAGAGAATGATGAATCAACACACTGGGTGCTGGAGAGCTGGAAATAAACACTGCTCCTTAGACTTCTGGGTGAATTAGGAAATGAAAAATTTCTCTAGACACTTTTGGGCCCTGAAAACAACTTAATAAATCCTTTTACAAGTAAGTCTCCTGAGTGTTCTCAAAATTTATCATTAGAAACAGTTGCAAAAGATGGGAAAATATTTAGTTGACCTATAAGCTTAGAAAATTGGGCTGAGTTGATTTGACAGGAGTTACTTTAACCAATTTTTAGAAAATATATAGTAGTGTCTTGGTTTAGACGTTTTGTTTTAGCTTGTATCAAGAATATTTGTTTCTAACTATAAAAATGTTTCTCATATTTTATAAAAACATTTCAGCATTTGAAATGCTGCACTCACTTTTCAAAGAAGAATCATAAATATAGTTAAAATGCAGACCCTACTGCCAGTTACAAACACTGGCTGCTGAGAGTTGACATCAGAAACACTGCTAGGGCACTGACCTTGCTTTTCTCTATTAAAGAAAAGGAGCAACAAATAAAAAAACCCTCTAAAACTGTGTGGTTATGGGCTGCAGTGTATGAAGACTTCCTGCTCTTGCCACTAGAGAGCAGTGTATGACTTCTGAGTTTAAAATACATATTTCTTACCCAGCTAACCTATAGGTCTCTCCTTATCTATCAGTATTCATTTAAATTTCTCCTCAAGGGTGATGCAGGATTTGTGGAAAGAGTTATAGAATAGCATATGCTAAATATATAAAGTATTGTTACCTGCTAGTTGCTAATTTTTGATGAAAATTATGAGCTTCAAAATAGAAATGATGAAAAAGGTGCAGACCTTGTGATGTTCCATTTATGCAGGCTCACAGAAAATCAATTGGTTAAAATGGAATTCCTCTGATTTATATTAGTATAGTGGGAGGAAAATGTGTGCCACAAGTCTGTGAATTCTTGAGCCTTCTTAGGAAGTGAAATGTACCTATCACAAGTTGAAGGGAGGGCAAGGCTGTTTACACTCACCTGCTGTATTTAATGCCCTATTCTTTTGAAGGAGGCACTGCTCTGATCAGCACTGAGATAGTCAAAGCATGTAAGAGCATTGTGCTTAAAAAAGTTACTGTCAGTCCATTGCAACATGTTGAATAACCTGATTTAATTGACTTCAGCAGTTCACTCTCTCTGTTCTTAGAAGTATTTTAAAGTAAGCCTTTCCTGTTCAGTGCATATGGCATTTAAAAAAGCCATCAGCTAAGAGGTGAATCAGGTCTGCTTTCCCACTGCCCATCTCTGCCCATCTCTGAAGTGCTTGTTAATGTAAAATTAAGGATCCCTGCCTTCCAGAGCTTTACTCAAACAAGTTATCACTCTAATGAGAAGTCAGCTGCAATTCAAAGATTGCACATTTCTGATGAACACCATTAAAACAAAATGCAGTAAAAAAATAATACCAGCATCATTACAAAGAGACATTGCTGCACAGATGGGCAAGCTTCTGCTAGGAGGACCTCAGAAACTAGATCAGTGACTTGGCTGCACGGAGGGAGAGAGAGGAAGAAAGAAGGATAAAGGAGAAGAAAATAAGATAACTTCATGGGAATCTTAGCCAACTCAGAACAGCAAGTAAAACTGCCTTCTCTATTACTTTGGAGAAAAAAAATACAATATGGAGTTTATTATTTGATGTCTCCTTTATTTTGGTGTACTCAGGAGTTCAAAGTAGTTGAATAAATTTAAACACTTGAATGCTTGGGGATTTTTCTTTTTGTGTTCATTGTGGTTTTATTTCGGTAGGCCAAAGTGATGTTCTCTAGGCAAGCATAAGCCTGAAGCCAGGGAATGATTGGTTCTGATCTGTAAGGATATTGTTTTAAAAACAGAGGAATCAAAAAATATATAATGGAAAACTTTTACATGTTAGAGAGAGACTGAGCAAAAGAACTCGTGCTGCCACTGATCTTGTCCTTCATAGGATAAGCTGCATCCTACAAGAGCAGATCTGCAGCATTTTCCTTCTGAGTTTTCTGAGGATTCTTATGGGGGAAGCTGTTTATTCCCCTCCAAGGATTTTCTTCAGCCCTTATTTGCCATTAACTGTATAAACGTTATATTCCCCCACCCCAAAATCATTTATGGGATCAGCTGGAGGAAGTACTTGGGTGACAGTCACCACTATGGACAGAAATTTCTCCCTTGAGTAGGGAAGCAGGGGAATCACCAGTAGCAGTTTAAATCCATATTTCAAACAGTAATGTTGGTTAAGTCACTGTGCAATACAAATGCGAGCTTGTGCTTTGACTCCAGGCCTCTTAATTTCTGGTAATTTCAGAATAAGAGTAGCCCACTGCAGTCACATTCTCATTTTTATCTGATGACACCCTAGTGCTGTTGAAATGAGGGTGATATAAGTCAAAGGAGAAGCAGAAGCACAGCTTCCACTGCTGACTGCAGTGCTTCTATACACATCTTAATCATATGCTCTCTGAAATGTTTCTCTTAATTTCCCTTGTGACCATCTCTTTTGAAGTTTTAATATGTGACCTGTTGCCATCTACCCAAATAGCTCTTTCCTCCCTATTTGCTCTTTTTCTATGCTCTTTGGAACATTATTTTTCTTAGCACTGGCCCTTTTACTCTCTTCATGTAATAATGAAAAATATTCTCAGAAACCTGTTCTTTCATCATACTTGTGTTATGCAATGAACCTATATAGTTTATCTAGGTCAGATGGTCTACTTAAATTGCATTAAAATGAACAGATAAATGTGAACTTCAGGCAGGTCATTTATTTCAGCTCAGAATGCTACACTGTGCTACACTGTACTTTAACTAGAGCTGGCCAAAATGAGTGAAAATGATGTCAATAATGACTGCTCCCATTTTTCAAGGATTTTGATTTTTCAGACAGTTTTTTTCTTCTGGTTTTTTTGGTGGTTTTGTTTGGGGGTTTTTGAAAGGGAAGCAGTATAGGTCTGCACCTATCTTCAAAGACAAAAGATTTAAGAAGAAAAAAAAAGTAAGAAATTTCACAGTAATTTGTGAGAATTCATACTTTATTGTATCAGCAGAATCAATAATTTCTAGCTGCAGAGGATCTATAGAGTAAGATTGAGCTATTTTGGTTCTGTACACCTGAAATTAGTTGAGCAGAGATTCACACAAGCCATTTAACTGGGGTCAAACAGAAAAGCGCTAAAGTCACTTCTAAAAAAGAGAGAAGGAAGGAGAGAAGTCTCTATTTATATTGCTTTGAGCTGTAGATGACGACTGACTCCACTGTCTGTCTTGTTTTCATTTAGTAGCCTTACCTAAATAAGCTTTTTTATTGACCTATAGTTCTTTAACACAATAACAACAGCCCAGAGGTACTGGCAAAAAGAAGGTCAAAGTGTGCCTTCTCATTCCAGTCTGAATATATTGATGGCATTATTTTATAAAGGCACCAAACTAAATAGGCAGCAAAGTGGCCTCTGGCTATGAAAATGGTAAAATGGAATCTATTTCCTAAGGGAAGGCTCCATACACACTTGAAAGCTGTGCAGCTTCCAGTCAGCCCAATAAATTCAGTTTGAAACTGCATTCTAGTTATAAACAATTAAACAAGTCAGTAAAAACCAGTGGCTATATATACTCTACATAACTATAATAACTATGTAGATGGTATTGCTGACAAGACACTTCTAGAGAAATGTGAGTTTGTAATTCCAGGGGAAATCTCTGCCACTGCAGTTTGGGGATTGCTTTTGTTGTCACTGGTCATAAGAAGTCAAATCATAAATAAACTCAAACCACTCCATGCAATTTGAAATATATTAATGAGATTTGGAAGACATTAGAAATATTACATATCTTATGGTTGTTTCCATCCACCTCCTTGATCGAGTTTTCCCAGAAGCCTCCATTGCCCTGTTTGTGGCACAGCTAATGAGAACTGATGTCTCTGTGTGTTTCTGCCTGAGCCCAGCTCAAATGAGTGTGCTGGGCCTCTGGGCACTGTGGTAGCAGCTTGTTTTGGGAAGGAATGAGGAGTGTTCACCTCCTGCCTGCATTTAATACCACTTTTTGCAGCACTCAGATTCACATGTTGTAAAATGTTGTGGCTGCATGGCCTCTGTTCATGGGTGATATCAAGGTCAGTGGACCAGTATTTGCTAATAGAGACATTTTTAATGTGTTCTCAGTGGTGTTTGTGTATCTCTGGGCACCAGCCAGCTCTAAAGAGGCAAAGGAAATTTTTTTCTCTGTCTGGAATTTGTATTTTCATGGGAGAGCAGCACAAGTCTGGTTCGAGTCAGAGCTTTAGGATGTTTCTGGGCTTGTAGCAAAAAGCCTCTATAAAAGACAGAGCTTGAAACACTTAGTTGGTAACAGACGGGTACTTCAGGCTGTGCTCTGTGAACCCAGGAGGGAAATGGGGCAGGGAGATTGCTTAGGAAGTTATGCTTCATATTTCCTCATGCTCTTTTCTTCCTGGTGAAGCCTCTGACTTGGTAGTGATAATAAAATTAATTTGTATCATAAGAATTTTCTCCAGTTATTTAATAGACTTCTCAACAAAAGAACAAATCTGACCATGGTATGAGATACTTAATGTGACCATCATTCACTGATATCCAAACAAGTAGGTGTTGGAAAACATCAGAATATTGAAATAAAAAATCACACACAAAAGTAGATAATTTTCACTTGTAGGCTTAAAACACATACTTTTATTTCTTCAAAGTAATTTACAGATTTTAGATTTGTGTACATTATCTTTTCCTTCCTTCCTTCTTTCCTTCCTTCCTTCCTTCCTTCCTTCCTTCCTTCCTTCCTTCCTTCCTTCCTTCCTTCCTTCCGTCTTGACCCTCTCCACTGCCTCCTTAAAGTGGTAGAAAAGGCAGGGAGGGAGAGAGAAAGGACATACAGGGGAAGAAATAATTATTATTAATTTTCTCATTTCACTAAAACAGTAATTTTTTTTTTTTAGTTTGTTATTTTTTTCACAGTTTTGTGTTATAAAGAGCCCAAACTCAGCATTTATTGAGTCTGGCTGGAATCTTCTTTTGGTAGAAGATAGTTTTTGTCCTTTTTTTTACATGTCAACTTTACAAATACAGTGTTTATGGCTTTAGCACAATATTATTGCATAGCTGTGTTTTATTGGCTGTTATGAATTTCTGTGTGAAAAGCAAATGAGGCTGGAATATTAAGTCTAATAACACTATTTATCACTGATTTTGATAAACTGTTCTGATAAAAATGCTAATCACATTAATTCATTGAGGACTAAAATAAACAGTTCATTATAATGAATTAAAAAATAAATCAAACCATATTTTTGTCTCAAAAAATACCCCAAATTTTATCTTTTCACCACCATCATTAATAGTTTCAGCTTATATCTTTAAGAAGCAGGTTACTATTGATTGGCTTCCAAGGCAAGAGTTTGTAATGGTACTTTATGCTTTTCACCAAACCTGCTGGAGAAAGCCTGAAAAAACTTCTTTTTCATAAAAGAATCACTTGGTCAAGACAGAATTTCTAAGTTCCTGCATTCCAGTTGAACACAAAAGGTTTTCTTCTCCAAAACAAAATGCCTTTCCAGAGAAGGCCAGAAGGAGGAGAAGAGTAAGGAAGAGCAATAAAGCTGAAACTGGCCAGTTCCATGTTGGAACTGAAGATGGAAGGGGGATCCAGCTGTGGATTTGGACATGTAGCAGCACCAAGTGGGTACTGGCGGCTGCAAAAATAATATGCCAAGTGTATAAAGGGGCATGGTAAGGTTCAAAGCAACAAACTGTAAAGGTGTAAAAATCAGTACTGGTAGTGGGAGGCCTAGAACCCAAGGGAGCAGTTCTGCCAACACACAGCATAAATTTATTTGGTGATTTCAGCAATCCCATCTACACCAGATGTACATCTACATTACATCTAAAAAGTCTAGCACAGAAGGAGCAACCTGTCTGTTACAGTTTTATTTATCTGACTATTAATAATATTCCCAAAAATGCTTTTTGGGGACATCCAACCGGGACAGCTTGGAATCACCGATTTGTGACAGTTCCCACCTCTCACACATACACAAGTTTTGGTGTATCTATACCAGATCTGACAATTTAATAACCAAGTTTTTAAAGTCCAAGTTGTCTACATCCCAAGGAATTTGTGAAAATTTGTACTTTAAGCCCTCTTGAAATTCTATCACCTTTTACTTTAGGAAGACATGGAAATAAGAAAGAGAAAAGGTGTTATAAAAATAATAAATATGCATACTATCGTATATTAGTCAATGCTTCAGTACACTGCCAACATATTTAGAAACAATAAAA
The DNA here is from genome assembly GCF_020740725.1 of Corvus hawaiiensis. Lineage (NCBI taxonomy): Eukaryota > Metazoa > Chordata > Aves > Passeriformes > Corvidae > Corvus > Corvus hawaiiensis. Next base: position 69,175,617 of record NC_063216.1, on the reverse strand, counting down.
CACAGATGACCTGGAGAGGAGATGAACCTTGCTCTTGTCCAACCTTGATTTCATGAAAGGAGGTAAGTGCTCTTGCCACATGGTAAAACATGTTCCGGTACTCCCTTGGCAAGATCATTCACAAAAGTAAGTCATGTCTCAATCCACTATAGAAAAGAGGTTGCAAGTGGCTTTGTTCCATTACACTGATGGAAGAAGGAGGAAGAGACAGTCTTCATATAATTAAAAATCTGCAAATAAAAAGACTCAGGTCAGCACTGGTTTAGGATTGCATCTAGAGGAAGCTGCTGAGGTCATTGATTTTATTTTTAACTATTAACACATTTGTTTCAACTACAGAAGCTGCTTCTCAAAAGAACTCTGAGAATAAACATTCTTATTCACTGCTCTCTTTTTAATAATACAACCAAAAAGCCTTGAAGATTAAGCTACTTATCACCACTTTCAGGGCTATGTTCTCCTTTTTTTCATGGCTTGTCTAGCTGGAGCCTCAAAATCAATTAACTGAAAGGTCCTCATCACCTCTGGAATTCCACTCATTCACATCAGTAATTACAGAAGGTCTCTATGAAGCAGTGGTTTCTCAAAGAGTTAATTGAAATGCAGGAACAGCTTAATACTGATTCAGCAGACTTAGCTCTAAACTTCAAAGGAATTGTGATTTACCCTTTGTTTTTTTGTCTATTTAAACTAATCATGTTGCTCAAAGGAAAGGGAAATGAAACATTGGAGGCCTCAGAGTCATTCCAGCATAAATGCTAAGATACATTAGTCCTTTGAGACACAAATTCTGAATTTTTATTTTATTTTTATTTCTTTTATGAAATATTTGTTTCACAAAGTATCTATTTCATCTATCTTTCCTGGCAAACATAGGATTTTCCCCCCAAATCTTTGAACTGTACATCACATCTAGGTTTATTAATCTTAAATACACTAACATAGGAAAACACCCCAGGGCCTGATTCAAGTTTTACAAAGGTAATACAAAGCTTATCAGATCTGTGGTATACTTACTCTTGAGATGGAGTAGGCTGCCCAGCAATCTCAGCATGATTCATGACTTCAAATAGATACCTACCACTGCTCAGATGGCCTGAGATTTGGCAGCATTTTATCTCAACACACACGAAACTAACCCATGTCACACCTGCACTGTGTCACACCTGCACTGAACTTGCATTTTGATCCCCAGACATGCAAAGATTTCAGCACATAGATTTCCCTGGCTCTGGCATGCAGTATGTTCTTGTTGCACTGCTAAGGAAGACTGGCATTATGCCCACCTGTTATCCTCTGAAATGACAGGAGAGTTGAGAGAATTTAGTAGCTCTGCGTGCCCCCTCTCCTTTCCCTCTCTAGCCTGCTCCATGCTGTAGCACATGACAGTGATTCCTTGCCTGGTTGGGTGAGCCAATGGGTTTTTCCACAAAAACCATGGACCACACTGGCAACTACAACCCAAAGATGCACTGTCCCACACAGAAACACGTGCAAACCTGCTTCCTCGGGCTGACTCTGGGGCTGGGACCCCACATGAGAAAGATTAGGAGGGTATCTCTAACATGACAGGGTAGGAGGAGGATCTACCTTGTCTTGCAGAAGTGTTAGAAGCAGCCCAAATAAACAGACTCTTTCTGTGTCTTGTTGGTGTCTTTCACAAAGTGATTCTCTGTTTCTCAGTAAAGGGTGAGCCCTGAAAGACTCACAGGGAAAGCAGAGATAGCATTTCCTCACTTTTTTATGAGGTAAATTTCACTCTTTCCTATACAAACCCTCAAGAAGGGTAGTTGCTAGTTTTGTCACTTCTTAGATGTGCAATCTCCTCATTACAGCTTTCAGGATGAGCAGATAAGTCTAATTAGATATTTATCTTGGAGTGAATGCAAAGTCTGCTTCACCTTTCACATTCTTTGAAGTGAGAAGGGTCAGTTTGTAGCACCATTTCCTTAGTCATCATTTTCATCTGTGTGTTTTCTGTAAATACAAGCTTAATTACTAGCTCTTGATTATTAATCACTGTCAGTGCAGGAAAATTCTGCTGTGAAAAAAGACTGGTAAAATGATCTTTTACTCAACAGCACAGTGCTGAGTTCTCACAGCAGTACCTCAATGACTAAGACTGTGATTTTCAAAGTAACTCCAACCTACTATTGATTTGAATCCTAACCCCCTTAGGATCTTTGAAGATCCCATCTGGAAATTATTCTTCCATGTGTTTTGATTTTTGTATCAACTACAGAACCACCATGGCTCTGACCGACTCTTCTTGCCTGTTCTCCCTGAGAGGTGCTGCTGGCAGACCTGGTTTGGACCAGTGGCAATTGTGTGGTTCTGGAAACTCAGTGGGAGCCATGGAAGTGTACAGATAGACTTCCAGGTGTGATGTGAAGAGGCAGGGCTGATCCTGTCCCTGAGCTCCCCATGTCTGCTGAGGAGCCCTATACATTGTGCAACACATGAATAGGAATTATTAACTCTCAGTCAGTTGACTCTCTGGATGTTGTTAACTGAAAAACTAACTGGAAGAGTGCCACCAACCATTTTCCCCTCCTTGGGTTTACCAGGGTGTAAAATGCAGCACAACAGAACCCAGACCCTTTGGAGAAAGTTAGTGAGGATGTGTGAGTACTCTTTGCAGAGCATTGCAGAAGTGTGTCATAACCTGGTCCTGAGAGACACGAATCTCTGAAAGGCCCACTGGCCACAGCCTTCCTCATGGTAGTGCTACAAATGAGTTGTCTCACTCCAGTCAGGAATCTCATCTCTCCTTCCCTTGGATATTTGCACTGTTTCAGCCTCAGCTCCTGATCTACAGTTTATAGATGATTATAAAGGGTTTTGCAGTCATTATCAGCTGCTTTTGTTGCAGCCTAAATGACACCTACCAAAAGCACTTTAGGACTGAAGTTTATAAATACAGTTTTTTGTGCAGCAAGTAATTAAACAAATATTTTTGAGAGGTTTAGAAAAATTCAAAGGGAATAGTTTCTTCCTTCTTTTCCCTTTTCTTCCATAGGAGAAAACTGGTCTAGTGCAGTGCTGGAGAAATGGAAAAGAGGGATGGCAAAACAGCCATCACGGTTCCAAAAACTCCAGTGCTGGAGCACCGTTACGATCCAGTTTAAACCCAGAAAGGCAAAGCAAGCTAAGTCTCTGTGCATAAACTGGAAAGAACTAAGAAGGTTCAAAATATTCCCAGAAATGAGATTAAAACCAAACGAGGTTAGATGTTGTTGCCAAAAAATTGATGTATTTTATTTAATAGTAGAGAGGCAAAGAGAAGGGAAGAGAAAAGAAAGAAAGAAATGGAAAAAAGAAGTGGGGGGGGGGGGGGGGGGGGAACAGGGAGAGGTGACAGGGGTTAGATGGAAGCAATCACCCATCTGAGGGTCCCAACGACGTCTCGGTGCTCCCCTCCATCTGGTCTGCTCGTGGTGAGGGTCCCCTGTTGCCGCCGTGGCCACGCCGCCACACGCTGCCACACGCCACACCAGAGAGTACAGAATCCCGTGGATTAATACACGCTGTGGGCCAGGTGGGAACACCCATGTGCCTCCTCTTGCAGGGGCTGGCTTGACACTGTCCCTTGCAACACTGAGGGTCTGCTGCATCATCTCTGGTGCTCTGGTGCAGGGGCTGGGGACACCTTTCAGGGGGCCCCCTGTGATGGGCCATGTCACCCCCTCCTGCTGTGGATAAGCTTCCCCTCCCCGGTGAGGACCCCTCAGCTGGGCTCTGCACAGTGGAGGATGGGCAGTCACGGCACCTCTGACCAGAGGCTTTTGCCAGATACCCAAAGTCTCTCCTCCCTCCACCCTTTTGGTTCAAGGGTCTGTGAAAGCCTGGCAGCTGATAGCCCTGGGGCTGTGGTCTCCACCTTGGAGGTGTTAAGCCTCTGCTCCGTGAATGTCCCCAGCCCTGAGCTGTTACTTTATCTTATCTTCATCAGCAATCTTCATCAGCAAGGCCTCAGTCAGGGCTCCATTCAGGGTGCGGTAGTCTTCTTTGAAGCTTTGATAATACAGTTTTAAAAGTCCTTCAAGAAAATGTTTAAGTCATAAATTATAATATTTCAGTCTCTGACAATCACACAGAGCCCCATGTGGCACTCAAACCTACCATAGGGTCATAGCTTTGCTCTAGGTACCTGCCCAAAGCCTGGATCTTCCAACACCAGTTTGGCCTTGTTCTTTTCTTTCACAGTTGAACACCACCCTGTGAGGTGGAGCAGTGGGGACATCAGAGTGGTGGTGCTCTCTGAAACATTTGCCTGCATGGTCTGGGTGGAGAGGACACCTCCCAAAAACAGCCTAGGAGCACCAGCTCTGTCCCAGGTCCTGGCATGTGGACCGTGCTGCAGTTGCCACTATTTCATGACCCAGTCCTAGAGAGCTGCTTATTTCTCTCTGAATCGTATCATCCTTCCTGCTTTCATTTTATTTTCATCCCACACAAACAATTTTTTTTTTAAAGGAAAGTACATTTTCTCCTTGTATCTGAATTATAGTGCATCTCTATTTACTTGAATTCTGACTTTGTTAACTTTATTTGGCAAAATTTTATTTTCTGGGGGGAAAGGAAAAGAAAACAGTATTTAATTAGTAATAGGTACAGTTCATCTCGTTTTATGAGCAGAGCCATTCACCTGCCTAGAGCAGAGCTAAACCTTAGCAATGCTGGACATCCAAAGTTGTTCAGGCTCTTTTGAGGGAAAGTGAAAAGAGCAACCAGTTCTAAGTGCCTGGGTATTTTCCCAGTAGTTAAATACTCTCAGAGATCTTAACCTGTGTGCTGGACTTCATAAATTATTCCAGAAGGTCAGAGATATTTTTGCTGCTTATTATCTTTTCCCTGCTTTGCTTTCCTTCTCAGTGTTTTTGGCCTCACAGAAGTAGATTAGACAATGACCAGGTCATATAGAAACAAATACTGTCTGTAGCACAGACCCTTGGAGCTCTGTATGGTTCTACACAAGTACACAACTACTGCAGAGCAGAGGCAGCCCTTGGCTTCCTAAAACTGAATGCAGCAATTGAGAAAAATTGCCAGCACCAGCTTAAGTCAAGGATTTTCATTTGCTCAAGACCTAAGGTGACAGAGAAGTGGCCATGGCATGTCTAGCCACAGTGCTGTGAATTGGTTTAAATTATTTGTACTGTAGATCTGTTAGCAAAGGTTAACATCAGCAGCATCCCTCCCTTCCTGCATGTGTGTGTGGAGGAGGACTTGACAGTTTTCGCTGTATTAACAGATAAAACAGATATCATATAATATGGCACATCTCCCTTTGCTCTAGACTGTGTTACATGTGCCTCTCTAAAGATGAGACAAAAATTATCCTTTTTAGCTGTATGTCTCGGTTTTGAAAGACAGGTGTCTGCTAAGGAAGGCAGAGGCCCCCCTTGAAGTGGCAGATATAACCCCTTTTCCCTCCAAGTTATTATATTTTGAAATCAAGGGCCTTTAGGCAAAGATGTGGGAAATAGGAATAACAGTTCTTTACTATATATATATATGTATATAACCAGTCAAACAAAACAACAACAACTCTGGCAGTAACAGCAATCACAAACCCAGTGCCAGCCTTCTCGGCTGTCGGGCCCTTTCCCCTCGGGTGCAGTTCCGCTCGCAGCCGGCAGGGGCGCTGGCGGCTCCCGGTGAGCAGGGCAGGTGCGATGGTTCCCCCGCGGCTGCAGGGGGCGCTCCGGAGCGAGCTCGGGAAACCCGCGGCTCTGGTGCCCTGGGATCCCGGGAAGGGATGGAACAAAGGCCTCACAAACCGCTGGGCAGCCGATCCCGGACTCTCAGGAACAGCAGGCTGAAACGGCAGGCTGGAATGGCAGGGACGAACGCAAATCCCGGGTGGCAGACGAGATGTATCCAGATGGGAAAAACCACGGAGGCCCAGGCAGGCAGGGCGAGCAGGGCTACAGCGTAGCGAAAGCTCGAAGCAGCAGCGGGGCAGGGCAGCCACAGCTCGGTCTCCAGCAGGGCAGGGAAAAGCGGCTTTTGGGGTCCCGGCGTTGCTTCCAGCAGGAAGAAAAGAACGGCCAAAAAGAAAGCAGCAGCAGCTCCTTTCTCTGCAGCTTCTCTCTCCGGACGCTCAGAGCGAACTGTCCCCACACCCAGGTGTAGACAAAAGAGTAGCCAGGCCCGCCCCACTCCCCTTTTTGTCTTTCTTAAGTACAGCTATTTGTCCCCTAGCAACATGCATATGGGAGAAAATTCCTTTAACAGGAAAACCTAAGACTAAACTAAAACCCCAACACTGTATATGTAGCAGCCTGAGGCGACTGAGAAGGGAGTTCTGCCATACAATTTTTAATTGCTGGAAGCATGTTTGTCTGTGGTTGATGTAATTTCGAGCATCCCATTTTATACTTCTCAAAAAGAAGCATGTACCCTGTTCCCAGCCTCTGGTATCGGAGCTGACGCCTCATTCCTTGTCCTTGCTGTGAGATCAGTCACCTGTGCTGTTTCCACTTGGGAGCAAGGCTGGTCTGAATTGGGTTTCCCAGCTATTGCTGTGAATACCATCTTTTAATTGTGGTTGTATGGGAGAGAGTGATATTTAAATTTTATGTTCAATATTCCTACTGCTGTGAGCCTGGGCAGTCCAGGGTGTCTCCCTGGCTGTGTGTGATGTTAGCAGTGATGGAAGCCAAACAGCTTGGGTGTTCTCTGGAGTGTCTGTGACCAAGAATTCCTCTGTTCAAAGGTCCAGACCAGGATGGGGTGAAGCATTTCCTAAATCATCCAGAAGTGTTTCTAACTGTTCCTATATGAAGTGGATGGTTTTCAGGCTTGACATCCTACTGGTGCCTGTTGAGTATGTGCAGCTTGGTGGCACAGGCAGGTTTCTGAAATTAACAGAATTTTTCCTGGCTGTGCTAATTCTGGACATTGGGTCTGAAGGGACCCAGAGGGAGAACACCTGCAGCTACAGAAGAGATAGGTCATGTAGAATGATACATTCGTAGGAGTCTCAAAAATCACATAATTGAAACCCCTCAGGCTGAGGAGAAAATCAAACCTGCTGATTTAGCTCCTTAATTAAGGGGCACCCCACTGTTACATCAGCTTTTTAATGCCAGGCACTTACTATTGCTTTGCCTTGTCCCAGTCGATGTCCCCTGGTACGGCAGAGCAGACTTCTCACAGGATTAGATCTAGCTCAGCTGCCTCCCAAGCCTGTCTGTCACAAGCAGAGCTTGTGAGAAGTGGATTCCTGCTGTGCAGGAGAGGACAAGGCCACCAGCCGTGTGCCCAGGCCACACTGTCACTGCCAAGGGGTGGAGCAGGGACAGCCCTGGGATGCATGGAGCCGCTCCCGAGGGGCTGCTGTGTCTCATCAGCCCTTTCTGAGTCTGTCTGAACTTCCTCTGGAAATGACAGCTTAACCACGATATGTACAGGTGCCTTCTGGCACACAGCTGTATCCAGGTGAGCCCGAGGAAGACATCGTCCCACTTCATCCTGCCTCTTCCCAGAGAGAGGAAAGCTGCTGCATCAGCTGCAGGGAGCACAGCTTTACACTGCAGCAGCTATCTGCCTACTGATTTTGACATAGCCTAAATGTGTAAATCCCTTGATCCATTAAAGCTGTTTTTCTCAGGTCAAAATATATTTATTTTCCTTTCAGAAGAAGCTTAGCTCACTTAAAGCAGCCCATAAAGCTTTTTTCCTCACTTTTTCCTGGTATTCAAAGTGTTCTTCCTTCAAGGGATGAGAGAGTGAAATAGTTTCTGGCTGCTACAGTAACTTAGAAGGAAGGGAAAAACAGTGAGAGTGAGCTATCAGCTGGGTGACCCCATCATCTCAGTACCTGTCTGTGTTATGGAGCTGAGGCACAGAGAAGTAGTTTCCTTTTGGTGCAGGGAATAGATCAGATCTGAGAAAGGGTCTGCTGTCTCTCTGCTGGCCTCTTTTGGGAATATCAGACTATGAGGAAAACTCTGTCCTTTTCTCTCTACCTGTCAACACACTTGCCCTCTGCAGTAGGATCTTTTTGGCACTGCTGTGATGAATTTCTTTTCCAAAATGATTTCAGAGGCAGGAGGAGATCTTTGTGTGTCTCCTGCAGCACATCCAAGGCTCCTGCCTACACCCCTTCCCAGTGATGACCCCTCAGGAGCTGCTCCTCTCTTGCTCTCTGCTGAGTTGCTGACATTTGAAACACACTGGACTGTCAAGGACTGAACAAAGGCATTTTACAGCTCCAATTGAGTTACAGGAAGCAGTTTTCTATCTGTACCTGTCTTGGGTTTGTGTGTGTGTCACATTTGAATATATCCTTGCATAGGGTTAATAGATGCACTTCGGAGATAGCTGCTCACAACAAATTAATGAGACATTTCAAGACAGAATTCTTACCAGCTAATTAAATTACCTGCCTAGCTTATTAGAATTAATCACTGCTCTTCCAATATATTTGTGTAAACAGAGAGATTTTCATGTAAATTAAGTGATGTTTGAGATGGCTGATGAGTCTCTGTTGTTTGCTGGTTCTAATAGTACAGGAGAAAAGATCAAATTACTAGAAATCATTCTTTATTCCTACTACCACATATTCATGCTACTTTCCAGTTTCTATAACTATATATCACACAGTGGGGTTAACCTGCTCCCTCAGAGGAAAAAATGTATGTCTTGTAAAGTCTGATTTCTGCCATTTACTAGTCAAGTATGAGAGCAACTGTAGCTGTCACAGGAATGAGTTTTGGAGAACTTAAGAGACTTAAATTATGGAAGTCTTTCGTTGGAGATCTGTATTTCTCCAGAAGATTATAACAATGACTGAAAAAAACCAATGAAAACCCCACATTTTATAAGTTCATTTTAGACTTAAATAACAGAGGGCTTAAACATTTCCCTCTAAGATTGCTCACTGCTGTCAGGGATGACCACTCCAGTAGAGAAGGGAAAGGTTTTAAGATTTTCTATCAAGAAAGATGCTAGAATAGGAATAAAGAAAACTGGGTTCTTTCTCCATCCCTCTTTCCAATTCAGCTGCATCAGCCACTTTGTCCTTCAGTGCCTCAGCTTCCTCTTGCTGTTTGTTCCCTGTATCATCAGTTGCAATGTTCATCCCCTGCAAATGCTCTTTTACTTCCTATAAGGAGTGAGAGACCAATAAGAATGGAGAACATAAGATTACCCCAGTTTTCTTCCCAGAGAGGAACCATAAAATTCAAATTGATTTAATCAAATTTAAAGTTTTTCAATTATATTCTGGAGGATGAACATACCTATGTATATACCTACATATGCCTAAGTAATTTTTCATGTATAAACAAATAAAAACAATTCCTAGGGCAGGAATTTATTATAGTTTCTGGTTTTACATTTTCACTAGACCTAAGATCCACATCTAAAAGTCTTCTCTCAGCAGCTGTATTGACATTGAGCAATTCAACACTGGATACAGATGATGAAATTACATTTGCTCCAGCAAATGTTAGAAATCCATTCCTTGAAGACTTAGGCATAAGGCTGATCGAGTTTTGTTGCTGTGTAGTACTGCCAGGTTAAGGAATGAAAATTCAGACAAGCATAACTCCCAGGATGGGGTTGCATAGTCCTTCTTCTCACAACATCTGTTCTGCTGCTGCTTGCGTGTGGTGGATCAGCATTAGAGTTATTACAGGTAGAGAGGAAATTCAGCCAAGGATGATGGAATGATTAAATTATTGATTCCCTCTTCATCTGAAATGTGCCATCAATCTCAAATATTTGTTCAATTGCAAGATTTCCTGTATTTCCATTTTCCTGAAAGCTCCAGCATAAGCAAGATCAAAGATGGTGCTTTCACATAAATGGTTTCTTTCATGGAACATTGTTTTTCACGCATTCCTATCCCAGAACATTCAGAGCCATACTTAAATTACTTTACTTTTCTTGGCGATGTTTTCCTTTTAAAGATTCATATGTACTGTCTCTCCTAGGCTCATGAATTGTAGTCCTATGTTTGAATATATTTCTGTGGCTTTCAGAGGTCAGTTTTTAACATGCAAAGTTCTGAATGCAGAATGATTAGGCACCACTGCTGTCAGAAATATTTGGGCTGTTTACCTTTTGTCAGCTAAAGGACACAATGCGGAGTAGCAGACCCCACCTGCACTGATCTTCCAAGAGGGTTGGCTTTGTTTTAGAGCTTGAATCCTTTTTCTATTTGTTTTGGAATATTCACAGAGCAAAATCATGCTGCCCTAAGACTTTTTCTTAAGAGTAACAAAGAATTGCCTTTACTGTTGCAAGGCAGATTCTGAGCTCCCTAGCAGCATTTCATTGCACCTTTCCAATTATTGGTGGTGTGGTTTTTTTTTCCTTTAGGCCAACCTGATCAAAATATCATACAGTATTCCAAATAAGGTTTTCTTACTGTCCTGGACGTTGTCATCAGTGCTTCCGTCTCTTCACTAAAATCACCTTGCTTGATCCAGCCTGGGTTTGCATTTTTCCTTACTCATCCTTCTTCTCATGTGAGAAACAGTTCCTTAATAATGCTGCCATGTGATATCTGTTCTGTTTATGTCTTATTTAATTTCCTTTTGTGTGATTTCTTCTTGACTAATTACTATGCCTTTCAAGCACTGTGCTGAAATAGACTGAGGCCTTAAGTATCACACATATTCACCACAAAAAAACCCCAAATCTTAACCAAACACAAAAAACTTCATGTGAATTCTCTTATTAATGAAAGCAAGATTATTTTTAGCCAAGTTTAACACGGGTGGGGTGAACTGTAATTAAATGGCCATAATATTCTGAGGAATTATGATGAAGTATAATGCAACATTTGTATTGTCTACTCAGGCTACTTAGGCATCATAATTAAGCTGTGATTTAAAAGACCACAGGAGTGTGATTTGAAATGCTGTGCTCTGTGAAGACAATGAAAACAAATAAGCACTTTTGAGGGGCTCAGTTCAGCATGCTGGTGCCTCGAGTAGACTAAACTCAAATCCTCCTCCTGGTGCCCACCATGGAACAGCGCTGGCTCCAAACTGGCACCAAGTTCATCCTTCGTGAAAATGAAACAAGTGTTTTCCACCCAGAGGGACACAAAGGATTATGAGTTTCAAATATAATATAAAATAATGTAGATATAAAAGTATTTTGGTTATTCCTGTACCCTGCTTCGATGAATCCTCTTGTTTCTGTGAGACATTTCTGACTCATGATATCCTGTCGACTTGGGCTGGTATTTATTCAGTGCTGACTGAAATTGGCTTAACTTTTAATATAAAAGTACAAAACATGGATCATTTTTTAATAAAGCTTTGCTGTGTGTATTCCTTAAAGACTTGTGGGATGTGATAGTGTTGAAAGACAAGACAGAACAGTTAAAATAAAATATTTAAAAAATCTCCAAAGATTTTATTTTCACTTGTCTTTGAAAGTGATCAAGTGGGAAAACACAATTATCTAATGACTGATTATTTCTCCCATTAATAAACAATTGACTGTAGAGTTCAGAAGGTCTGTCCACTTTGCTCTTTTTAGTGTGTTTTTGGCAAGTAATCTGTTGTCTTCGGCTTATTTCCTGGCAATAAAATTAACAGATCTTTTTTCCACCCTACTCTCAATAAGGTCAATCTCTCTGCTCACCTGACACAGGTTATAAGTCCTACTACAGCCCTTTTGATCATAACACCAGGATTATTGACAAGCTGTCAAAATATGGGTTATAACTAGTGCTTTTCTGGGCTTCAGTATTGACTATATGCCCTACCAATAAAGCAGCATCATCATAATACTTTCAATCCCCAAAACAACAGGTTGCAGGTGCCAAGCAGTGAATGACTTCCAGACTGTGGCAGAAATAACTGTCTAACAAAGTGCAGTAAAGTAATAATGGTTGTGAACAATTATGTTTCAGCGTGCAATTTTAGAAGAATAAAGTCCATCAGGGGTTCTGAAATATGGCACTGAGCAATTTCATTTTCCATTGCAGACCTTTTGAAACACATACTCTTAATAACTCTTGCTTCTCTTCTCCTGCTATGCAGAAAAGACAAAAATTCATCTCAGTTTTGTAACATATATAGTCTCTATATAAAACAATTTGTCACAAACCAACACAATGTTCTTGTGTTGTCGCGTCCAGCAATATCTGCTAGCATTCATCAGTAAGAAAGTTTTAAGTAGCAGTTTAATAAAAAGACAGAGCCTAGATAGATGAAGAATGTAAACAACCTGGAATGTAGAGTCTTTGGACACTGGATACATTCAAAGATTGATGGCTCAGGACTGTTTCCAGCCCTGAGTGTAGTTTCCAGGCTCTGTCTGAGAGATGTTAATATTTGAATTATTGGTCTCTTGACTACCTCCTTGCCCAGGCCACTGGGAGAAAGAGTGATGATCTATGTCATGTTTGCTTATCTTATCTTTGAAAAAAGTCTACTGAAAACGTCACACTGTGCCTATTTTCCTGGCCTTTTGAGTAAATATAAAGGAGGAAGAAATCTGTCCATTCTTGTATTGGAAAGATGCAATTGAGTTTATCAGTAGCTGAATGCTATGAAAAACCTAAGTGTGTATTTAAGCTGGTATCAAAGGACCAAGTATAGGTAATACCAGGTGCCCCATAAATAAATTACTGTGGGTGGCTATGGATTGGCTGCTTGACACAAACAGCCCATCTGGAGCTATAACCTTTATTAATTGTTCAGCTCATTTTTAATCTCTACTTTTGAAAATAAAGATTCCATTTTCTATAATGTAGAAGTTCTATTGCTGAAAATGATGTACGTGCTCTGCTAATTCAGAGAACACAGACGATTTTAGGGCCAATGCATTGCATTTCCTCTTAAAATACCAAAGTACTTTACAGACAACTAAGCTGAACAAAGCAGGCCATTGTTACCCTTGTTAAAGGTATCTCTAGGTGCAGTGCATTTTGACTGACTCTGACCATTTTGCCATACGGGATGCTAAGTTTACTCTCAGACTGTTTCAGAAGCATGTCAACTACATTATCTCAGGCAGTAAGCTATAAGAAACTCATCTTGCTCGTTCATCAAATTCCCAGCAAATTTCCTAGGGAATCAGACTCTGGCTGCCATTTGTCTGTACCTTACAGCCAACACAAAACCAGCCTGAATGATGCCTTGCACAGTGTGGGCTGATCTCTGGGTAAAGAGCCAAAGTAGTGAAGTGTCACAAAGTAGAGGAGAATTTGGACTGTGGTTGTGGCCATACAAGTCCCTTCTCACTGGGAAGAACAGGAGGGGATAAAGCAGCAGCTACATCAGAGAGATGTAGAAAAGAGACTCTTCTCTGCTCTTTTTGTGGTACTCTGTGCAGCAAGGAGTAGTTTGAGCCACAGATCCAGGAAGAGGAGTACTTGCCATGGTAAAGGTTTTCATGGACGTGCCTAAAGTAACTATTGGTGAAAAGATGTGATCAGAGCTGAAGCAACACAGCACAGCACATCACAGTTCTGCACCCCCAGAAGCAGCAGGGGAGAGAGTGCTGCCTGTTCCTCTGCCTTTATTTTTGCTCATGGTTGCACGGCTTTGGTTATCATTTAAATAACATTCGAAGAGGTATAATCCAAAGTGCAATACCTCAAACACTGTTTTTAGTTGTCTGACATACAGCATATGCATCTTTCAAATACCCAAGGCAAAAAGCCTGATAAAGGCTCCAAATTCACATACAGTCCCTGCATAGGCTTCTTGTGGGGGGCCGGTGAGCCTACGGAACAAGGGACAAAGAGACTCCACTGGTAAGACAGTCCCTAGTATCAGAGATCCTCCTCAGGTTAGGGTGAACAGAAAAAGCTTCCCCCAGGATGCTTTGCCCTGCTATGTTAATGTACCCCAGTTCTGCTTCCCTGGTTGGCTGTGTTGGCCTCTCTGCCCCTTTGTTACCTTGCATGTCCCATGCTCTAGAAAGTTCTCCACTCCATGTTCCCCCCATTGGCCCCTGCTCCATCGTCACTCCCCCAGAGTTTCCCCATTGGCTCCCTTACCCTAGTCCCACCTTTGTACCGTCCCCCGTGCCCTCAGATCATTGGTCTCTGATGCTCCCTCCTCTCCTGTACTTAAACCTGAGCTCCCCACTGTTCTTTGTTTTTGTTCCTGGAACCCTTCATGGTGTGGCAGCAATAAACCTTTGTCCGTGGAACCCCATACGAGGACCCTTCCTGCCTCTTTGCCATCAGGAGCTCTCTGTGCATGTGTGGGTGTACACCATGTGTGAGTGTGTGGTGGTCCTGCCAAGTGGCTTCACCTTGGAGACACTTTAGGAAGGTCACAGCATCTCGCGCTCTGGCACCGACAAGCTGCGCAGTCCGCGACAGCTTCTGACTTTACAAAAGCTTTAATAAAACTATAGGAGGGACCTACAGAATCATTCTGCTTCCATATGGCTGATCTGGGAGTGGCACAACTTCTAAATGCATTTTAGGATTATCAGAGGCTCATATAACTTTTACCAAAATAATAATTTTTGCGTAAATTTCATCTGTTATTCTCCCTTCACTCAAAAGAAAATATAGCGTTAGAGGGGGTCTCTTTTGAGCAATTATGGGGTTTTTTCTCAAAAAAAAAAGCAGGATGGGAAATCTTGGAGCAGTCTTGGGGCTTGACTATATCCAGTGCTACATCGCAGTACAAATTGGCATTATAAATATTTCTGAGTTCGTGCAAATGAAAGTAGACAGACACTAAGTAAAAGGAGCTAAATGAACAATATTTGAAAATTAAATCCCCTCTATAGCCACAGAAAAAATTTATCCAGTTCTCAACTCCTTCCCAATCAATTTGAACTCTAACCTGGTGGGCTGAATATTTTGGGGAAGAGGTAGATTCTTTAACCTGCATGCTGATGCTGTCCATTAGCTGTTTTCCACTGATTTTGGCCTGGCCACATATTGCAGGGACTGTTGAACGGATATTGCCAGGGAACAGCTGGATGATGGTACGAGCATCATCTGTACCCTGGGGTTGAAAATCCTCATGCTTCTTCCCTAGATCAGTTTTCTCAATTATAACTTCTGATGGCAGACAGATTTTTTAATTAAAATCACATTTTGGCAGGATTTTTTGATCCCTCATTAGATCTGATGGCCATATGTAAAATGGAAACCTGACTTGCCTAAGTGGGATCTGTTAGTTTACGCAGTAACTGCTGTAACCTGAAGGCAATAAAATTAGTTTAGCAGGTAAGAACAACTTACTCAGCATTCCTCACAGGCTGGAGAGGAGGAAAAGGCAGCTGACCCCAAATGCTTTAGAAATACCCCTCCTAGCAGCGATGTGCTAAAGTAAACACTGAGGGGAAAATGCTGTGAAACATTTTCATCAAGAGCCAGTGTAATAACAGAGCAACTTGAGTTGGGGCTAATTAAATTGTTTTAGCTACCAAAGGGATGGGGTTTTCCAGCTGTGTGCAAGCAGCAACAACAAACTTTCCTTCGGGTGCAGAGTCTTTCCTGGTTCTTTAGCTTCACACAGCTCAAATGTTATTCTTACTCATGACGGTCTCATCAGATATTTGGCTTCAGAAATGCTTGCCTGGCTGCATTAGCTATGGAAGAAAACAAGGAGGGTGAATTAAATAAAGAATCCAGTGTCCTTGACAGCAGTGGGGTTTTAGGGGTGAGGTGGGGAGGAGGGAGGATGTTCCTGGTAGCAGTTTTTCTATGGGCTACTGTGTGTTCTTAGGAATTTCTTCAGCTATATTCAGCCTGAATTTGAGATCCAGATTTTCTGCATTCCTTCTATAGTTAATTCCTATTTGTTTGTGCAATTTTTTGAACTTCAGTATTTTCAAGATTGGCTAAAAAAAAATCAGGCTCCTTTTTCAGATGGGTGGGTGGCTTTAATATAGGATGAAAATACTGCTACAGTGTTGCTGGTCTTTGGAGATCACTCACTAGAAGTGAAGAGAGAAATAAAGATTATGTATTAAGAGCTCACTATATATCGTAAGAAAGGCAAGCAATTATCATAGAGCAATAAATTGCATAAAAGATGGAGAATTTTTGACTGTAGAAGAGTTTATATATATATATATCTATAATATGCAGATAAATGTATGATTTAGCTTCTAATTTCAGTCATTAAGCAATTACACCTGATGAGTAAGGAGAGAACAGAGGGTCAGCTGTACTTTCTAAATTATACAGACAGTGACAGGGCTTCATTCATCATGGTAACTAAGATCTTCACTGTCCATGCTTTAGTTAATAAGATGTCCAGGACAGGGAGCTGTAGCTTTACTCACTTGCCAACCCAGTCAGAGAGGGGGCAATGGAACTCTGAAACACGAGTGACTGATGTTGCAATGAGTATGTGCTTGTCATTGACAGCGACCTCCTACTTTATATATACTTTATATATTTTTTAAATGAGGTTTGTTGAAGATATCAAGGGGGACAGGTGGAAGAATCAAAGCACTGTGGTACATACTACAGAGCATTAATTCCAATTTATTTGGGGTTCTTCTTGTGTTAATTGGACATTTATATGCTTATAATGTGTTACGAAAATCTGAATTTTCAGGGAAGATACACAAATAAAGATATCCTCATCTGAAAAAAAAGTAGATTCAAAATTTTAAAAAATGCTGTGGAAACATAGAATTCACTTTTAGTGCTAAGAGATACTAAAGCCTTCATAAGACCTGCAAACATGGAAAACCTGATTAAAGGATTCATGTTTCTGCAACACTTAACACATAGGAAGCTAATATGGAGTTGTTAAGACATTAAACACTGAAAGTGCTTCAGGTGCTTTTGATGAGGAGCTTCAAAAGTTGAATCATTTTCTCCCTGCCCTGCAGAAATTTTGTAATTTCTATCATTCCCCTGATGCCATGAAGATTTTTTGTCTTTTCTTTTATACCCCTGTTATACCTTTTTACAACTTCTGTATTCTTAGTGCTTTTTGCCTACATTCTTGTACTCGTTTGTTCAGCAAGGAGACTAAATATTCTAGAAGCTTCGTAGTTAGGGGATCAGTGTGCCCCAGACCCCAAGGTCCTCTCCAGAACACATTCTGTAAACCAAGATAGAACCATCCAGGGGAAGGCTCCTTGGGGAGGGGGGCTCATTCAAGCCTCTCATTGGAGAATCTTGGATAGATATGCTAATTAGTAAAACCTATAATGGTATACCAGATCTTTTGGGGGTGTGCATTGTGGTGGGCATTTCGGTGCACTTGACCTGGACATGTGCACCTAAGGATCCCTAAAATAAATACCAAGGTAAAACCCCTTTTTCCCTTCTAACCGTGTTTGACTCTTGATTTTAAGACCAGGAAAAGGCATCACCCCAAGTCATCTCAGTGTGCAGCAGCAATGTCTGCAGGACCTGGGGAACTGTTTGGTCTGCAAATCCCCATCACCCATGGCTGGATCATGACTTGGGTGTTGGGAATGACCCAGTTAAGTTCTGGAAGATGCCACCAGCAGCTCCTCCACTTGCTGCCGTTATTTTCTGACCAGTTGGTTCTTTCCAGCTGACTGGTGAGTGCTGAGGGGAGCCAGGGCAGAGCTTCCAGTGAGTCTGTGAGGCTCAGGCTGAATGGTCTTGCAGGAGGATGTTGTGTGTGCTTTCTGCTGCAGGAGAAATGAGCAGTGTGCTGTGAAAATTAATTGCACCCTTGAATGCTACAGCTCCAAATTAGATGATTTTTTAAATTCTCTTTTACCAGCAAACCCACTTAAGCGTCACATAGATGGAAAATTCTTATAAAATGAATATGCAAACATCTCCCCCTTTCCCACAGTGAGACCTTGTGAGATAATTTGGAATTAGAATGGGATAAGCCTTATAACAGGCTTAAGACATTTCATGCAGGACATCCATGACTCATTAGCTCATTGTTCTTCACTGATGTACAAAAGCTTTCCCTTCATACAAGACATTTCTTAGCTGTCTATTATGTTGACATCTAAGCACTGACTCTTCAGTGTTCATGCCTTATGTAACAGACAGCTTGGAACAGTCATGCAGATAAGTAAGGGATGACTCTACAATGCTGCTCATACTTTGCACTATGCATGCACTATTTTCTTCGCTGTAAGTAGATAAAAGACAGCAAAGGTATAAGGCCAGTGAAATCAGCCCTGCTCTAGATGGCATCCCAGCAGTACTTTGGCACAAGAGAAACAAATGTGCTTTTGTTCTCACAGAAACAACGTCACAGCTAACAAAACTCCAGCTGTTCTGCCTCTATGCTATTCTGAGTTTCTAAGAAATGCATATTTCACCTGTAAAACATATTGGGTTAATTTTCTGGTCTATGCCACATCAGCAAAGCCTCATGTGAAAAGAGATGTTGGTATGAGTCGTGGTACTTACAAAATGTTTGAGAACACATGAGAAAGCTCACATGAGCCCAGCAGCAGTTACAAGAGAAAACACTGAAGTACTTTTAGAAAGAGCTTTTAGAAGAGAAGATGGAGAAATGAAAAGATAGTACACTTCAGTTACACACAGTCATACTGCATACTGAAAGGTAGTGTTTGAATCCTTCGGCTATAAAGAAAAATGCATGGAAAGAAACATTCCTTGGAGGCTAATAAACAAACCCAACACTTCTGGTTTAGGAAGTCCCAGGCCATTCCAAGATGAAGGGATATCTTGCAGAACTACTTCTGTGCTCAACCTGTTCTTTTACACAACCCCAATTATTTCTTCTTCCTAGATGAACATTCCATCTGACCTTGAATGGTTCCTGTTCTAATTTTTGCCCTTCTCTCAAATAGTACTTTGTGATAAAAAATGTACTTAACAAACACATTGCTTCATCTGTCACTGAGGCAGTCAAGGAATCAGGCCACTGTGATGAGTGGTTTGTGTTCAAATGATCTATTTTCCTTCTGCTCTAAGACTGCACCTTTTTTTTTCCCTTTGCGGCTTGCCTGGCCTTCTCCTACATGTATCACATCAGATCTCAGAGATCTTCAGGGCTGTTTGCTGATACACAGGATGCCTAAGCTTTCTGGTACAGGCCTGTATTCTGAAATGGAGAATTTATTTTCTCAGTAGTCTGGACATTGCAGTGTGACTGCCGAGTACATTTTGATCCATTCTTTGATATTTGTCTCATGTCAGCCTTTCTAGCACACTTCAGAAGAATTGAGGTTTCTTTTTGTTCATCAGCCAGACCAAAGGAAAAATATTATGAATAGTTCTAAATGTTTGTCTTATGTGTTTCATACAATTCTCTCCAGACCTTTTCTTAAAAGGGACATGAAAATTTATTGTCCAATGGCCTCAGTGTTCTCCAGTCTTTTATATTTCTAGAAGGGTTACAGTTTTGTATTCTTATTCACTTGTCTTTCATTTAATTCTACAGTTTCTGCCTGGATAAGTTGTCAGTAATTGCAGTCCATTTCTTGCAGCACACATGTAAAATAACAGTGCTGTTCCCTCAGAGCATGGGCTGAAAGAACTCTGGAGCAGCTTGCTTTTAAGAAATACCCTCCAGTGAGTTATGGCTATGTTCTACACGAATGGCTTCCTGCTCCTGAAAGAGCTGGGTGAACTTTCCAAGCACAAACATCACTGCAAGACATTTCTTTCAATTTGTGTCTACCTTTATTCCATTCATGTTAGTGTCACTGATAAAAAGTTAAGGCTGTCCCTTTCAAAGGACAGTGCTTCAACTCTTGACCCTGTGTCACCACTTTTGTCTTTGCCTTTCCATTCACATCATAAGTGTTTTAGAATAGGTCACTGGTTCTCTGACATATGGGACAAATGCATCAAGAGGAAGAAACCATGGTTGTTTCATTCTTTGGTCAATCAGTGCCTCACAGTTTCCAAATATCTGTGATTTATGGGGGATATTTTGAGGTTTTGAGATTTGGTGCAGTGTTTCTGAATTGATTTATTATCTTCACTTAGGGTTTGTAATGATTTTGCCTTTCTAGGGTCTGTATCCCAATATTTCCACAAATAATCAACATTTCATGTTTATCCAAATCTAGATATGCTGACTAGCTGTTTGAAGGCTCTGTGGTCCCAATTGGATGCTGCTGTCTCCAACATGGCCTCTGGGTTTCTTGTAGGCTGTTCCACTGCTCCGTTCAAGGCCTGCCTTGCAGGCTGTTCATCCCTTCTTCCAGCAGACAAACACTGATGCAAATACCTCCCCATTCAAATTGTTGTCAGTGTTGTTTTCCAGATGAAACACTTGGAAAAAATACTGCCTTTCCTAAACTACCAATAGTGCTTACATTTCATTTTTCATTTTATTTACTTCTTATCTATGTATTTCTGCATTTGCTTTTGTAGCAATTTAATACATCTTTCTTACAATTTCCATATTTATTTATATTATTTGCTGCTCTAGCTCTGTGCCTGACTGATATGCTCTATATTTGGTTCTGAGCTTATTTACTAGCTCTGTGTGTTGCTCTTAGCTGATTTATTATGGGCTGTCAGAGTATTCCCATTTGAGCTCCTTCATACTTCATGGCCATGATTAATCTATCACAACATTGGTTCAAATTTTAAGATTTGATCATTAGTCAGCCATTTTGCACAGGTTGACAATATACTTATTTTGTACTTTTCCTATGGAGGGAAGTACAGTCTTTAAATAAGAATCATTTAGACTGGAAATAGTTTTGGGCCATTGCTAGAATTTTACATAGATACTCCTGGTCTGTTATCAAGATGGTCAAGGCATCCAAACTTAAGAAAGCTTTTGTTATCACTACAAGTAACTTTGTTCAATTTCTATCTTCATTGTAATTTCATCATTTGTATTTTGTGGTGTGAAAATTTCCATTTGCAATAGACTTCCCTGTCATAGCTAGACACATGGAAGCGGGGTTTTAATACATCAAGATCATTATGTTTTGACTAACACTTGTGTGCTGCTTTTACTTTTACACATTTACTTGTGGATAAATGGTTGAGGGAAGGGTTGGTTTGTCCTGTTAGTGCTTGCACTTATCTGCAGGAGCCAAGTTTAGGTACTAATTTTATTGTTAAAAATGAAGGTAACATTCAGGTTTGACTCCTGCTTTCATATACAATATTATTTTAAATTCAGGGTTTACTGGTAGTAAATATTTTAAATTCCCAACATTATCTTATTTATTAAAATAATATTATACAATATGGTGATTTTTGTAATGGAGTTATCTTTTACAATTTGGTTTAGCTAGGTTCAATTTTAACTGGTGAAAGTTCACAGATGTGATTTTTCCAAGATTACTTCTCTCCTCTGTGTTCAGTGGCCATACTTTCTTGCCTGTATATCTCGCCCTCATTCCTATATTGCTTCCTCCAAAAGTATTGGTAGTCAATTCCAGACTGACCATCATCTCCTTCACTCCTACTACCTTTCTTCCCCTCTTCTGGGGAGTTGGAGATGCTAGAGCTGATGAGAAATTATAATTGGAGAGTGCTGGAAAAGACTGATTTTAGTAGTTTGGGATAAAGAGAAGGACACCAGTATCAACTGAAGATTATATCTTGTCAGATAAACTCCAGTGATCAAAAATAAATATTTATTTTAATAACTGATTTAAATAGCAATGACTTCCACCCAACCCCAAATTGTCCTGTCATGTGTTTCAATACTATTTTTTACCATGGCATTTGCAGACTCTCAATGTCACTCTGATCTTTCATGAGTGCTTATACAAGCACAAGCCATTACCTTGAATTCCACAAAGGTGTTCTTCTCTCTTGCAGGTCAGTTTTATGGATTCTTCATGCAAGGCTGACGGCCATCAGTATTTTTTGTCTCAATCAGTCCCTTCTGAAATGCATAGTTGCCTACGGTAAACTGTAGTCCACTAATTCCATTAACTTCAGGGTGGGAGCATTGAAATGAAAAAGTTGGCTTAAAATCCTCTTTTATTACTCAAACTAATTTCTTGCATACATGACAATACTGACAAGTTAATTTTTGTTTATTTTAATTGGAGTTTTAAGTTATACAGGCACCTATGATTAATCTGTCACCCTGGACATATAAATTATACAAATTTAAAATTTAGAGCACTCACTTTAAATACAATTTCATCAAACTTCTCTAAAATTGTCCCCAGCAAAAAAGCACAGCGTATATTTTACAGCTATTTCTAATTCACACTCCCATTAAAAGGGAGCAATACAAAAATAAATTGAGGGCATGCTGAGCTATAAGACAACATTTAGATGACAGAGAATTGATTTTCTATAAAGCTGAGAGATTTTATAAAAAAAGTTAATAAAATCTTCAGGGAACAATTTGCAAATGAAACATGTGAAATTGGATGTCTCTAAGTCACACATCAGTTTGATCTTCATAAACTCATTTGCTTGTTGATGTTGTAAGTGATCATTGCTCAGTCTTCTTGAAAACATCAAATGGGGCATGATAATTATAGCAGCAACATCATTAGGGCTGGACCTCCTGGAAAGCTGGAGCTGAGAAAGTCTGCATTTCCTGTTGGAGTTCACCTTACACGTCCATAAAAAATGGACACAGTCTGTTCTCTTCAATGGGCACCAGTAGAAGGCTGATCTGCGACCCTTGTGCTGCTGAACTGTGGAGGGTGGAAGTGGGACAACCACCTTCTGTCACTTCATCACACTCTCCTGGCAGGAGGGCAAGACCCAGGTTATGGCATAGGCTGTACCAGGGGTACCCCAAGAGAAGTGCTGGGTGGGAACAATTCCTTCCCTGCTCTCTCTTTCTTCTTTACTAGGAGTAAGCCACAGCAAGAAGAAGCACATACTTTTGACATGGCCATTATGACCAATATGGAACAGTACTACAGGATAGAACAAATTTTTTCGAAGTTTAATATGAACTTAAGGCAGTCTATGAACTTTGTTGTAAGAGGTTGTTGAGATGCAGTTATCACAAAAAGAATTCTCAACCCAGTTTCTCAAAATGGATTCATTAAACAATTAAAACTAACTTGAATCTTATTTTGCAATCAGACTGTATGTATTATTTTAAGCAATATCACTTCCTTGAAAAATATGAAGCAGGAGATAGATTGATGTGGACAGACATGGATATTTATTTTTTTAGTAACAAAGTAATTTGCAGCACTCTAGTTGCTGCTAGCAGAGAATATGTAAGTCATAAAGTGCAGTTAGGTGATAAATTTATTTGTAAACTACCTTAGCCACTTCCTTCTTCTCTGCTCACTAATCATTCTCCCACAGGAGTTACTCTAATTTTAATCCATCAAGCAGATAGGTATGCAGGGTAGATAAGAATAAATCCTTGTCTCCTGCAAACATAAGATTTTCTGCCCAAATTTATTTGAAACTAAAGCACATCACAAATGTGGACCAGTCTAATCTGACATTTGAAATAAAAAATTCCCAACCACAGAGATACTGTTTTGTTGCCCTGAAAGCCTGCAAGTAGGACCTATATCTCTTCAGAAAATGGACTTTTTCAGTTTCTCACTTTGAGTCCCAGAAAGCCTTGATAAAACATCTATTAAGGCTCTGATACCTTAAAGCTTCTTTGGGTTCTTGTTAGTTGGCTTTCACTTCTTTATGCTGTTGATTTCCTGGTGAGGGAGGCATACAGCTTTATAAGAGAAGAGTTAGAAATTACCTATTTCAGGCAGCTCTTTCAGAAACCCAAACCATTATTAGAATACTCGTTCTTAAATTTCTGGTGCACCACATGATACCCAACACATGCTACCATAATACCTTCCCCTAGACGAGTGTGTTGCATGCTGACTAACAAGTCATGATATAACTTCTTTTGCTTTGTGAATAGGAAGACAAAAATTAAAAAAAAAAAAAAAAAAAAAAAGGGCAAGTTCTAGACAGAAATTCTTCTGTCTTACCATGTTCAAAAAAGAGCCATTGCATCCATTCAGAGAGTTCAGCTTTCATACCTATCCTTTAAATGGCTGAACTGTTGTATCTCAAAGGGCATTCTTATTTATGGGATTTGTAATATGAGAGAATTTATGTTTAAAATAAAAAAAGTTAGAAAATAACTCTTGCAACACCAGGCTATTGTTTTTCAGATTGGTTCAGAACATTGTCAGAAGACAGTGCTCTCCCTGTACATCCTGGTCTCAGTATAGGTTACTCAGTGCCTCTTCCATCTGCCCTATGGCTGCAAGCAAATCCAAGAGCTAAGCAGAGCAGAGGAATCACCTTGCAGTCAATCTCTATTTTGCATCAGCCATCCATAAATGTTGGTAATTGCTACTTAGCTGCTTGATCCAGACTATCAGGAACTTGAAGGGAAAAATTGAACAATGAATCAATTTGTGGTAGATATTGGAGAGCAGTTCTACATTGGCTTCTGGGAAAAAAAGCAACTCTAAAACCATGCAAAGGGAGCCGTCTCATAAATATCACCAAAACCCAGGAGTAATTCTGTTTTCCTGAAAACATTTTTTTGCCCTACTCCTTTTTTCTCACTGAAATCTGTGTCTCTAATATATAGTTAATAAAAGACATAGACATGGCTTAGGCTGTATGTAAGGCAAAGTTTTACAGAACTCAGGCAGTGACTTTTCTTTCCATAGCTCTAGCACTAAATCACTACCCACCCATGATCATTTTATAGCAAACATGCATGCTGTTTAGTTAAGGGTAATGCCAAGCAGGTGAAAAATCTTTGAAAAAAGAATTAATCCCAACTTAGTGCCTTAATGATGAGGGAAGTAACACCAGAGTGTTGCCTTTTAATGTGATGACTTTGGTGATAACATGGTAACAGCCATTCTCCAGTAAGAACAAAATGAAGAGAGGACCTTAGTCAGCTGCTTGAGCAGCTTCACAGCTGTCTGCAGTACCATTAGAAACATGGCCATGAGATTTGTCTCCCTACATGTGTGTGATGTGTGCTACCATGATGCCTCCTACAAAACAGAGAACAGTTGGGTGTTGCAAATCAGCTTCTCACAGGAGGAGGAATCGATTGTAGGATAGCTTTCACTGTAAATAGTTTATTGCCATTATATACTCCACCTGAACATAAATAGCCACTAAAGACACCCAGGCAGTCCTTTACTCCAGGAGTCCTGACATGAGTCTGGCTATCCAATGCCAAGGAATGGTTTTCTACACCAAGAACTGGCTGAAGAGCATGATGATACAGACATTTTCCTGTGTCAGGTTTCCCCAGGCAGAGGGCTGGGACTGTGTGTTTTTTCTGACATATGGTACCCTGTCCCGAAAAATCTCTTCCTCAAAATGTTGTTGGCACCAGCTGTACTAGCAGCTGAACAGGGTCAGGGGCCAGGCTGGGGAAACGGCCTTGGGACCAGAGGGTGGGCCTTGCTCTTCTAGTAGTAGTTTATTGGCACAAAGACAGAATTTTTGGTCAATACTTTCAGATTTCTGTCACTGTACTCCTGGGACAGCACAGGTACAACAAGGTGGATCCATATCTGGCCAGACAGAGAAGAGACTTGGAAAGAGGTGACAAGATGAAGGGGTATCTAAGGTGAAATGGAAAAAAGATGGAGGGAGAATTTGGAGGTTAGTAAGGAGATAAAAGATGAGAAAACAGGATCAGTCTCAGTAATAGTCTATCTCCTCTTTCCATCCTCTTCAGCCTTCTCTTTAAAGACAATCCTATAGCCACCCATCCTCCTCTACCTTCCCACCTTGTACCAAAGGAAGATCGCTCCATTTGTCTTGTGATTGCAATCAAAATGAATTTTGCACTGCTATCTATGCACTATTTTATCACTGGCACTGTTTATAACTTCACAGCAGAGTCAGCAGCCCCACTGAGAGAGAGACCTCAGAGCAGAGCCCTCAGCACCCTTCTGGCAGGGCATGGGCTGGTGACTCCCACCTCAGGGGTACGAGTGGGGCCATTCTGCTGCAAGAAGATACAGTGCAGCTGAATTTCAACAAACAGCTGAACGGTTTTGTTGCTTTTTTTCCTTCAAATTCTTCATCTTCATTCATGTGGAAATTTATTATTTTTGTGAATACAGAAGGAAAAAGCCCATTTGAAATCTTTTGCTTTCACTGCAGCAAAGTACAACATGACAGACAAAGAGATGAATTTCCATGGCTAAGCATAATGTGTATGTTCGCTGTAGACCAGCTTCAACCAGTGCAGGAACAATGTGTTTGCTCTTCAGGCAAATAGTATTTAGGTATGAAAAATAAAGATGTCACATCCATACCACTACCGCAGTAGACACCTTTATCACTTTTCTGATTATACTGTCATCTGGAGGAAAAAATATAACTTTGTATCATTAATCAGCTCATAAGTTAAATTGTAAACTAAGTATTCATTAACCTATGTTCTCATTCTGTAGCTGGATAGCCTTTGTGTTTCTGTAGCCCACTCTTTCTTGCAGTTTCTAAGAGTTCCTTCGGAGATAAATTTCTTAATGAGAAATATGTTGAGATGCAAATCTATAGCTTTGCGTTGATCAAAAGTTTCCACTGTGGATGGCCAGAAACTTCTTGAAAAAACCATCCATCTTTATATTCCATACTAGGTGCACAGTAATGGAAAATCAAATCACTAACAACAGTTTTATTAATTTTAATGTGATAAAGTCAAATTTATTACTCTAATTTGAAATCATTACAGTGATTCCCTTTGAATTCCTTTTGAATCTTCTTCTTTATAAGACTTACTAGCAAACGTGCCAAGGCCTTTCATTAGCACAAATTAGAGCAAATGCAAGGATTTGTACTTCAATAAATTTTCACGGATGCATGAAATTTCATGGCCAATAATTGCAGCCAGCTCAGTTATTTCAGCAATTATCCTGTGTGCAGAGGAAATTAAATGAAGCCAGTGCAAACTCCAATCTGGACAGTTATCCACAAACAAAGAAGAATCCTGCTATACTCAAATGAGGGCCCTCAAGAGAAAAACCTCGGTAATTTTATTTTTGTTATCTGTGACTTTGCACCTCATACACCATGCTGTAACACAAGATCACTTCTGGCAGATTTCAAGAGGCACTCCATCTCTGTTTGTAAAACCATGACTCATTGAGGGACCTTTAGAGTTCCTACAAGAGTTTTCAGGAAGCTGAGATTTCTATAGCCTCGAGTAACAGTTTTCATTCTGTTCTGGCAGATTTTTAGCAGAGCGTTGTTCTTTGCCCTGCATTGTTGCAGTTTGCATGCTGCTGATACAAACTGTTAAACAGCTGCTGTGTTCCACTAGAGAGCTTCTCTTCTACTGCAATAATATGACTGAAACACAAATCCTTACCACTAATAAACAAATCTGAATAACAAGGAACCAACAGATGAAAATGCACAAATTAGCCAGACAAATAAGTGCAAGCAGGGACTGCAAAATCTGATGCACAAGAGTAACCGAACCTGCTCACTCAGCACATGCCAGACTCAGGCTCAGAGCAGGGAAGTTCCTATGTGGAAAATGGGAAAGAGTTCAAGGCTAGATTAGATGGGCCTTTGACCAAGCAGGTCTAGTGGAAGGTGTTGTTATAACCCTCCCCTAAAGGCAAGGGTAGCACAATTTCTTGGTAATAAATCCCTTGGAGTGGATTAGAGTGAAACAACACTGAATGATCAGTGTTTATAAATATATGTATGTAGGGTTTATATTAGAATAATTTGATCGCAATGGAAAGCAGGTATGTAGTCATTTTGGTTATTATCTATTCTAACATAGATATATGAAAGCATAAAAGTATCACTTAAGCAAGTATATGAGGGAAAAGAAAGAAACAAGGAGAAAGAAAGCATAAGAGTAAAAACATATCACCACCCATGGATCTCACAACGAGAGTGACATGATTGTTGCAATTTAGATGTCCATTTGTTGAAGTGATGGTTGTTGAAGTGATGGCCACCATCTTGATGCATCAGATTGGGGAAAAAGCCTGCAAAGCACAAAGTCTGATGGATCCTCAGTAACTGAGGTTCACATGGGAACACCCGTGTACTTCTTCGGGCAGGGGGAGCTTTGAGTCCTCTAGTAGAAGGTCTCAGAAATGAGTCTGGGGGTACTTTGGGGGTTTTTGATGCTTTATGACACCTTCTAAAACAGGACAGCTGTCTCTCACATCAGTTCAGTTGAACCAGTTATGCCTCATCAGAAGGAATGAACACCCTCTGGACCTTCCACAGGGGAGAGGGGGAGTTTTACAACTGAGTGATTTGTGTAGGGGAAGGCCAATGGTATCGTAAAAAGCATCATCCCACCTTGCAGGATCTCCCTCTTATTAGCTTCAAAGCCCAGCTTGTAACCTCTGGTGATGATTGTTCACCCCTTCTGTTTTATCTAGACCAGAGTCTTGCCATTACACACCCAAAAACTCACCTCCTTCCCCTCAGGGGGTGCAAACCTGGCCTCAGCAAACCACCCTGCCCCTCCACAAATAGGCAATTGTTTTCAGTCATTAACCATTAGCATTTCAGTCTCTCACAGGTGTCCCTGCTCATGGCAGGAGGTTTGGAACTAAATGATCTTTAGGCTCCCTTCCAACCCAAACCATTCTATGATTCTATGAGAATACAGGTTCACTGGCATAGCCCAGCATATTTCTGCAGTGGCCACCTCTCTGCCCGGTGTCACAAACCAACCAGGTCCCTCACCATCAGCCTGCATGCCAACCTCTCAGCCAGGCAGAGCAGTTTGGGTGGGCAGTGAGTGATACTCACATTGATCCTGGTGTCTCTGCACTGCTGCAAGTGCTCCCCACAGCTATACACACAGATCTAAATGCATTCTGGAGCAGTCTCAAGCACTCTGTAATTATTCCTCTGGCCTGCAGCTCATGCCAGGGATACGGTGTTTAGGCACTGATAATGAATCAATATCCAAATCTCTGGTGCAAACCAGCCATGACAGTTACAGTGAAATGCAGTATCGGAGAGAAGGAAAAAGCAAACGTGAAATTAAGAGATAGCAACAAATATAGGTGTTAAGTGTCAGGGAAGCATCCCTTCAT
This sequence comes from Corvus hawaiiensis, assembly GCF_020740725.1. Taxonomy (NCBI): domain Eukaryota; kingdom Metazoa; phylum Chordata; class Aves; order Passeriformes; family Corvidae; genus Corvus; species Corvus hawaiiensis. The sequence goes on along the minus strand of NC_063216.1, from coordinate 69,146,751 downwards.
CCTAAAATACTTAAATACTTACTGAAATGGAAAGAAACAGCAGTGATTTTGCCATGGGCTTCAGTCCAGCTAATTACCTTACCCTTAATTGCTTTCTAGGATGGCAAACTTCAGAGGATGCACGTCCTCAGTGACCTCAGTGATCTTCAGATGTCCAGGGAGAGAATAAAATCAGAGGCCAGGTGCAAGGAGCACCTGTGGCTGACTCTGTCATGGGGACTGAGTCTGCAGAAAAGATTGCTATGGACATGCCTGGTGAGGCCAGCAATGAGGAGAAGGTGCCTGGGGGAGTGAAAATGGTGGTAAGTGGTGTGAGAAGAGGAGATGCCTGCTGGTCCACAGCATATACCAAGTGTGCTAGACAGCTCAATTTTCCAAAATATCCTGCCTTTCCTTTTCTGGGACTGTAACTGGACACACCGCTAGGGATAGGGAAAATTAAGTTGTTTGAGATCACTGCTGTTTATTCAGACTTCCATTCATTCAAAAATTATCCATTGCATGGGATAAGCACCGCTCCCTGGTTATTCTAACTCTAAACTCTCTATGCTATCATGGTTGCACCATTGTGCGTTACCTTCTGTATCTGGTATCATGTTCCTTGAGGAAATTACTTATTTTTCAAAAGCATAATGATATTTGCTTCAAAAATCATGAGTGAAAGTGTGTAAAAGGTAGTATCTTGAAAAGGAAACATTTTTGCAAATGTACTTTCACAAGTGTCCAAAAATCTACTTTTCATTGCAATAGCTCAGATGTGGCTTCTATACAGCATCTCTACAAGGATAAATGAGCCCTTCTACTGTCTGTAAGTGATTTATTGTCTCCACACTAATGCTATATTTTATAATGGATGACATTAGGATTAAAAGAAGGCCATGTATAATTGCCAGCAGTGCTTGGCATAAGTACCAGTTTGTCCCACCTCTGTACATCAGTCCCAGTACTTTGAAATGCAATTAATACCTGTCTCGTTATTAACTATTAATATTGATATCAAAGAAAACAAATGCAGAGTTAAGATGAAAAGATACTCTGCAGTGGTTCATTAACATATGTTTTTCTTGTCTATGGACCAAAATATAAAGGATTTTCTCAAGGATGACTTTACCAGAATGGAGAAAAAGCATCTCTATATTTGACCTTATGACTAGGACCTTCATAATTACAGGTAATTAGGAATGTAATTGAGATTTGTCTTTCAGAAAGCAACATTAGTACTTGCTGGGAGTTCTCTTTTTTAGCAACCTGTTCTCCAAATTTATTGTGAGATTGAAAGTTACATTGAGTGCTGATATCTACTCTTTTAAACATATTATGGTCGAAATCAAGAAGCATAATCAAGTCTTATCCAAAATGCTGAAACCTGCAGAGGTTGTTCCATGGACATCCTTGTAGTTTTTCTCTGCTCTGGGTTTCTTCATCTCCTGTACAATCCCTCAAATGTTTCCTGCTGCATCTCAGTATTGGAAACTTGAGTGGAAGAAGGAACTACACTATGGTTAATAGTACACTCTTTCTCTTCATACTGTTTCCATAACGATAAAAATACTCAGAGTCTGACCATGAATGGATCTGGGAACTATCAAACAAATATGCTTTCAAAAAACTCCAAACAGTAAAAAGTGCTCTGTCACCATGCATTTCAGTTTTCTTTTGTTCTGAGAGTGAATCTTTGTTCATGTTGATTTAAGGATTGGATCCTGCTCGTTTAACTTCTTAAAATTACGTATTTCAACTTACCTTATTTTACATAGTGCATATTTTTTTCCCTATGTGTTTTCAGGAGATTTGTACATAGAATGAATGATCAATGCAACAAAAGGGAGACACAGAGCATGGATTAGGGAAGATAATTTTTATTTTGCATGATTTCTAACAGAAGCTGCAGTAATTGAAAGCCTTGTAGGTAAGTTTATAGAAGTTTGAATTTCTGAGTGATGCATATCAGTCTGTCAGTGATAAATGACAGAGAAGAATGCAGCAGCCCTGGCCTTCTGCAGGAAAAAATTTAATTGGGGCCCTTTTGGTGGCAGCGGAAAGACTTCAATAACTTTAAGAATAGAAAAGATACAGAAATAAGGGCTAACATCGCCAAAAACCCCTATTTTTTTTCAAGATATAAGGCCTGTAGATGTCATAGACAGAAGATAATATAACAGGTGGGATTGATTTTTCCTAACACAAGCAGTTAGGGATTGGATTCAGTTTATGTTCATATGAAATATTCTACATAAAGTGGTACAATTCAGTTGTGTAAACATTAGGATCTTCTGCTGTTTGAGGTGCCTGCAGCTATTCCAAATGATTTCTTACTGCTCCTCCAGAAGGACACAGGTTTCCTATAAATCCCATGTCTTCCTGTAGAACATCTCAGAAAATGTTCCCATTTTAGGTGTCTGATCAAGAGATGTCTATTTCAGGGTGAACTGAACTGCTTTGTGGCTCCACTGCGTGCACTTCTGAGGACTAGCATTGGATCTGACACAGCTTGTTCACATGTAAACACCTGCACTACAGAAACCTTAATTTAGAAGTCTTGCCTGGACTCAAGTCTGACCTATATTTGGTGTTCAACACAAAAGGGTCCGTTCAGTTATGTTTGTCAGGTGAAGGGCATAGAAGGGCATATCCTGGAACCCACAGAGACATGTTCAGACTGAGTTTAAGACATGTAAGGTGAGGTAGAGTGAATCTATTTGCCTTTATTATTTGGAAAGTTAAGGTGTTAAAGCAAAATAACACTGAACAAAATTTGGAAAAATGCTCTAGGAGAACTAAACTGGTTTTCCTTCTGTTGTAGAGTTGAGGATGGCAACGTGGGTAGAGATTATCTCTGAGGGAGAAATCCACAGCTGTAGTGGCTCTATCTCTGGTCACCACTAAAGGCCTTGTTAACTGAGGGCAGAATCAGATTTATGGTCTATTTACATCTGCAGAACCATGTTCATTTATGGTGCAGCAATAAACATATTGTACTCATGTCCCAAGATTTACCACCATCTACTGGTCATTTGCAGTCGGTTTTCCCAAGGTTATTCTTACTGATTTTAAACCATATCTGCTTGTGAGCATGTGTCAGACAAAGTGATTTACAGCAGCCTTTACCCAGATAATAGCACATTGCCATAGATCCTTTGTCAAGGCTTCTTGACCTTTTTTTTATTTACAGTGTCCAGGGCTGAAGGATTACTTACATGTACATTTTGGTTATTGGAGATAAGGACCCTGACAATTTTGTTCACACACTGCTAACTTTATTGAGTTGTTCTCTGTGTCATGGTGCACATGCTATGAGAAGGACATGGATTTTTGAGGAAGAAGAGTAGTTATTCTGTTTTCTCTGGACTAAAACTTGCATGCTTCCAGAGTTCTACAGAAAACTCACTAAAATTTTGTCATCCTGTTCTAGCCTTTTGGGCGTGTTCCCAGCTAAAAGGGACAGAACTTCACTGGGCTTAAGTCTGTATGCTTCTACTGCAGAAACCTCAGGTGTGAGAGTTCATGTTCAGAGATGATCTGATTTAGGCTTTGTAATCTTTGGCACCATAATTCTGCCCTTCTCTCAGCCCCACCACCACATAGCACTCCCTGAAGAATAAAACAGGGCTTTTGCTGCCATAAAACCCAATAAGAAGAAATCTGAAGCAAGGTAGATGAAATACCTCTATAAGAACCTTCAAGAGCAATACATTCAGGATTCATTAAAAAGCATCTGTCATTGCCCCTGCCTCTGAGACACAGCCTGGGTTAACCTTTAAGAAGCATCCATGTTTTCATTTCCTCTTTCCACTTTGACTGAGCATGTACTTTTCACATCTCTATTGCTTTTAATTCAGCAACTAAGCTGGAGGATGAGGTTTATGTCTTGCTGCATAGTGCAGGCACAAAAGCATACAAAGCAATGTGCAATGAAGCACAGTCTCACTCAAAGCCAGCACAAAACTGCTCAGTCCAGAAACAAATGGGGTCAGAGCTCCTTTCCTTTGAAGCAAAGGAAAAGAATTTATGTCAGGACTTGAAATGATGCAACTTACTTCTCCCATTCTTCCCTGAAATTAGCCCTGCACATTGCAGTGGCTGGTGTTAAGCGGTATAAAGACCCATTACATTGCCTGCCATCCATCACACACTGCCTGCTCCTAAATGACCCCCAAAGGGAGGCACAGCCAAATCATAGGTACTCAAAACCTTGCCTATATTGATTTGGTGAAAAGGTATTAGATGTCAGTATTAGATATCATTTCACTGATATTTATAGACACCTAAATCAACAAATTCCATCTGGACAAATTTTAATAATGGTAAAACCACACATTTTTTTATTATTGAGCTATTTATACATTTATTTATTGAACTAAATATTCACCCTTTTACCTATAGCCAGTCCCTGTTATTTCCCATTTAAAAGTACAAGTAAATGCAAGAAGAAAATAATACTCATCTGTAAAAGTGTATAGATTTATATCATTTTTTGGACAGGAGCCATAGCCTACCCTAGCAGAATAATAATCTATCACAGTAATGTTGGCTGGAAGTAAGCGAGAGAAGAAAGACTGAACAAGGATGCTGACCTGTACTAATAAGACTTTAGCTGTTTGCCTGTGAGCACAGAAGCACATGTAAGTATATACAATAATCATCTTAACAGTATCTGTCATGCTATGCTTTGGCAGGGCAGGGTATAAAGAATGTGTTCAGCTGGTTTGGAAAAAAAAATGAAAAAGTCGATTCTTTATAGTCAGCAGAATTCTTTACAAAACTTCCCAAGGAGAAAGCAGATGCTGAGTAGCACAAAATTAATCTTGTAACATACTAGCTATAAAGTACAGTAACACAAATCAATACTGCAGCCCTAAACTATCAGCTGCTGAGCACAGGAATAGTCAGCTGAATTGTGTAGGACATACGCTCAGCTCGCTGGTTTTTCACCACGGGTTTCTTTTTAAGGTCCTGAGTTAGAGTCTGTTGGAAACAGTGACAGAAACATGGCTTGGGATCAAGCCCTGAGCTATAGATTTATACAGACCAGTACCCAAGGAATACTGCATTGAGTCAGTGCTGCAGTGAAGTGTTGCTGGTTATGTTATCCCACACTAGAACCAAATTGCTCTGTGCTAGAAGAAAGCCAATTGCTTTTGAACTGTATAATTTTAACAACAAAATCTGACCCTCTAAGTGTAAAATTGCACATGGCAATTATTCGCTTCTGCAGAAAGTGAACTCACTGTGTGTTTAATGCTTCTGTCCAACAGCAATTAGGTTACTTTTATAGCTGAGTGTGTAGCTCTTAATGCAGCAAACCCACTGCCTGTGGCAGCCACAGCTTACCAGCTCAGCTGCAGAAACACAGGCTGTTTCTGGAGACACAGGCAGTAGCTCTTCTGCAGTTGATGGCAAAGGCAGCCGTGTTCTGTGGCAGCTCAGCTTGCCAAAGATCAGGGAACAGGAATTTGCTGCATGAATTTTTCTACCTTGGACCCTGCTTTCTCATTTTGGCTCACAGCCACCCTTCCTCAGTCCCCATGTTTGGCAGGTGAAGGCATGAAACAGGCATTCAGCACTGCAAATGAAGCAGTTCCAGGAGCAACATCTTGTCCTTGAACTGCTCGTCTTTGAAGGCTGATATTTGCAATTGGAGAACATGGTGGATAAATCCAACCGCAAAATCTATCAAGTAGGATTCATTCAACAAAGTCCCTTTTAGCCCTGGCCACAAAGCCTGATACCTCAAAAGCATCTCCCATTCTACCTTCTGAATGTCTCCATCATTTTCTACATGGTGTGAGGGTCTGCTGTACCCTTCAGCTCCTGACATGTTGTGGGATGACCCAGAAAAGAGTTGTATAAAGCTGAAGTAGAGCTAAATGAAGTTTAGTTTCTTGGCTGCTGAAACCTTGGAATAGGTTGCCCAGAGGAGCTGTGGATATCCCATCCCTGGAAGTGTTCAAGTCCAGATTGGACAGGGCTTTGAGAAAACTCGAGGGGAGTTGGAACAAGATCATCTTTAAGGTCCTTTCCAATCCAAACCATTCTATGATACTATGAAAATGATCACTTCCAATGAGCCTGGTTACAGATTTTGGCTATAGTAAAAGTGTTATTTATAGCACAGTACATCAAATTAAATAAGCTTTTAAAATATTCCTCTTTCACTATTTTCTATTGAACAATGGTCAGATGTAAAGCTTTTTCAGAGTATATGTTTCCATTGGTGTCCACAATTGCCTTCTGCTACCATTTCCCATGTCATACCTTTCTCATATGAACCCTTTTCTAATAAGACAGCAAAGCTAAATTTTAAATGAAAAAATATATAAAGCTTATAAAACAATTTTCCTTAATCAGCATCTGTTGATGAGTTTTCTATTTTATGATACCTTCCCAGTTTATATTTACTTACCATATCTATAAAAAAGTAATAAATCTCATAAATGTTCAGCACAGAGAGGAGGGTTGCTGTGAATTCCAAGATGCAGCTCCTGATTATATAGCACACAGAAGGAAGAAGAATGTGTAAGTAACTCCCTGCAAAATGGGAGCCATACGTGGGCACATATTTTTTGTTCTTTGTATCAGTGCTTTGCAAAGGCAATTAAGTTTATTGGTGCTTTATCAAGCACACAGGCATTGGAGAAGACATACTTTATTTGCCTGCCAGTACCTGACTTTCAAGATGCTTCAGACACAGAGAGGACTTAAAAATTATTCTCTTTATTTTTCCCTGTGCCCCATTATAGTACTAATTCTCTGAAAAAAACCCCAGATTTTGTGGTATAGTTACTCATTCTAGGGAGAAAAGTTTAGCTTGATATCATTTTTCATATAACTTCATAGAATTCTGAGGTCATAAAACTGTAAATCCAGTATCCTAAAAAAGATTGCATCTATTTTTTAAAAGAAGGCAAAGTTTTGAAAGAAAGCAGAGGGGGGAAAAAAAAAGAAGAAAATATTCAAACTCTGAACTTCATTATTTACTTAACTTTGGTTTAAATCAGCCTTGGACTTCCTGAGTCCCTGCCAATCCAGCCAAGTGTACCTGTAGATGACAATGTTTCAGTGTGTAGGACATCAGCATTGCAGACAGAGGATGCCAGGATATACCCCTTTTTTTGTGGCCTTTCTGATGGCTACTCTCCCTGCTATCTGTCCCTCACTGTGACCACTCCACTCTACTTCCAGAGGAGCTTTAGCAGCAGTGACCAAAATCATAAGCAGGGCTCAGATGCACTTGTCTCTTCTGGGTTTCTGCCTACAGCTCTGAGCTTGAATGGAAGATGGGAAGATAACACAGAATAATAATTGTGTTCTAATGTATAATTCTAACTCTGCTTTGCAATAGCAGCTCCTTGTAGACACATTGTTAGAGGCACACAGGTGCATAACTGCAGTTTTGTTAAGCCTTCAGACTGTAATATTTGATTAACTTTTTATTTGTTTTTCTTAATTTATTCCACACGGTTCTTTATGACTTGCATGGATTTAATGTAAATTTAACGTGCCTGAAGAACACTGAGGAACAAAATTGCTAGAAAAGAGCTACCACTACTTGATTGGTATCTGTCAGATTCATTTGGTTACTGACTTTTTAATTGGAATATAGTTTTTGCAATTATTCATGACTATTCATGCAGAATTTCATCTCTATATTCCTTATTTAACTGAATAGAGAAAGTAAGAAGATTTACATTTTAAAACTTTAACTGATGAGCTGTTAATTGACATACCACAGCCAGACTCACATAATTAATTTATGTATCAATCAGCCACCTAGTCATTGTTACTCAAGTTATCATTCGGAGTTTTGCTTTTATTCTGAATTGCTTAAATATGTAGGTGCAAACACATTTCTAATTTTTGTCACAGACATAGACAAGCATCACACCATGGGGAACACTGCTCTTATTATTTTAGGAATTGACATAGCCTGTGCAAATACAGAAAAATATCTAACTGGCAAATTCAAATAGTCTCATATTAAAGAAATATATGGGCCAATGATAGATAGCAGCCAACGACATTAAAATATATAAGGTCTATTACCAAAAGACATCAGTTAATTACTATGTAAAAATTCAGTGAATGTATCATATAGTCCTGAACTCAGTTTTAACTAGTATAACCATTCTCAATTTGCACTGGATGCTGGAAATGGCAGGTCAAAAAGCAGAAACCTGTTGGATGCTTTTGCAAATATTGCAGAAATAAATATGCTGATTAACATTCCATCACAGTAGCCTGTCATCAAACCTGCTTGTAGGCATAAGTTGAGTGTGCTCCTACCATCCAAAACGGCTTATGCTTGTCCAACCTTGTCCACACTTCATCATTTCTGCATTAGCACTGAACTGCTGCAGCAGTGCTGAGCAGGACCTTGGGGTACCAGATGTAGCAAATGCAGATAACAGGAGCAGTTCTTGAGAGCTTGTGATTTACTCCTCCATCTTCTGCCAGTGAATGCCCTGCTTTGGCAGTGAAAGAGGTGCAGCCCCCCTCCTTCCCAGATCTCTTTGGACAACAAGGACTTGACTTTTCCCATTCATCACATCTGTAATTTGGTTTTCCAATACTCACAGCAGCGTACCCTTGATGACACACGGGCCTTGAGAAAGCAGATCTGTGGAGGCCCCCTTGCCCCTGGAACATTCTGTGAGTGTGAAATAGGGAGGATGGAGAGCTGGAGGCCATGTAGGGTTTCAGGACCCTTCTAAGGGGCTTCAGGGTCTCGCTGTCTGGGATGATGCCCATCTCCTGAGCAGGGCCGTGTTGTTTACAGCTCTTCATCTCTAGCCCTAGTCCAAGCCAGCTTGCTTTCAACAGTTGGCTGCATCAGTCTTAGGGTTTTGTTGGTGTGGGTTTTTTGGTTTTGTTTTCCTGTTTGTTCTAACTGTGGTCTCTGAACCTAGGATATCTATAGATGATTACTGAGGGGTTTACAAAGAGTAGTTATGAAAACCAGAACTACCATCTATATTCATTGTTTTGGGTCCCCAGCTCCACTGGAAAAGCAGCAAGGTCCTGCTGGCCAGAGGAACCCCTGTCTTAAGAGCTGGTGGCATCCTTGCCTCCAAATGCTGCTTCCACTTCCCTCTCTCGTGGCTCTCCTTGTGCAAAAGGGCTGATTAAACACCTTGAACCTGCCCTGTGCCTTATCCAGATGTGTCTTCAGCAATTATGCCTGTACTTTTTAGATGGCATATAATTAATAAACCAGACTGCTAGCTTTTTGCTAATTCCCTTACAGAACAGATTTAGACCCCAGTAACTGAAAATGACCTGTATGTTACAGCCTATCCAGAGATGTAGACAGTTATGGGGTATCTAAGATCAATATCAATTCACAGAGGATGCTTCCCAGGACCTGATGTTAGAAGTTTCATCTCTGCCTTTAATGAAAACTGCATTCTACATTTGGTCAACAAGATTTCTTGCAGCAATAAACTGCACTTTTTACAGCGTGTCTGCTGTGGGAGGAATAACATACGAAGCTCCATACCTTGTTCCTTCACAGGAGCAGTGCCAGGTTATTAAAGAAACTCTACGTACTAGCTGTACAAATAATTGCTCAAAGGTTATTTAATAACTGTTAAATATAATTAATGTAAATATTGATATAAATATTCAATTAAAAATGCTAATCTTATTAAATATCAAGCAATTTCAAGAGTGTCCTGGGAACTTAATTAGTCTCCATAAAAAATTGATTCCTTTCCTCTCTGACACAGGGCATGAACAAATGTTCAGCTGTTTTGTATTAGAGAACTCAGCTGGTTTCAGTGAACTTTAAAAATCCAGCCTGCTGCATCACACTTTACTCTCACATCTTATTGCTGACGCTCAGGTATGAGTGCAGGTGTAAAATTTGTTATGGATTATGTATTATTAGGAAAGTCTTAAGTCCTGCAACAAGCTGGCAGAGAACTTGATGTGTTATGCTGAATGTCTCTGTTACCTTTCCTTTGTGTTGGTCTTTAGTAGTGCAAATGCTCATGCAGTGGCTTGACACACAGTAACAGAAATGCTTTCAGATCACACATAAAGAGACAAAAAGTTAAAAAATGTGTTGGCAGTAATGTGTAAAATTAATTGCCTTATAAAATCACAGAGATGCTGAGTATTTGATGCACAAAACAGTAATTAGGAGTAATGGGATATAAGGAGGAAAGATGATGTGTTGGACAGTTATCAGGATGTGTGTCAAAGCCTAATTCATTAGGCTGCGAAAAACAGTAATGCTGAATATGGTGGAACATTAGAATTTTTCAAATTAAAGGTATACTACTAGGCAAAGCACAAAAAAGTAGTCTCAGGAAAAATCAGGCTGTTCTGAACATTTTGTTGTTGTTTTAAGTGCAACTTATAAATTATCATTCAGGAAAGCAACAAAGGCACACAGGAACAAATGGGAGTGATAGCACGAGCTGGTTCTACAGCTAGAAAAGGTTATGACTGCTGACAGTTCTTGTGTTCTAACAGTTAGACTTAAGCAGGAGTACTTATACAGTTGGGCTTAAAATATTGCTTCTCTGACACAGGTTATCAGCCAGTATGCAACTCCTATGTGAATTGTCCATGCTGGGCTCAGCCACAGCCCTGTCAGTGGCAGCTTAGGATGGTGCTCCACGGAAATGTCTGGAAGCAGGACAGAGTCACAGCTCTGAGGGGCAGGAGGAACTCAGGCACCTGCTCTCTGCCACCCAGTCATAACCCAAGTAAACTTGGCTGCTTCAAGCAACCTCAGATCCATGAAAGCTAAGTGGAAGAAAAACCCTCACCGTGATCTCCTTCTCTCCTCTGCCAGTGTAAGCTTTTTGACAGCAATGAATCAGAGTAGACAACAATACATTTTCTCCACCACATAATGCATTTAGCCAAATACTAATCTTCAGTATACTGAATACTTCAGTAGATAGGGTCTGTTGAAACAACAGAAAATGAAAAATGTAAAATGAATTTTCATGTAAGATTTTTTTTTACATTTATATGATTGACTTTTTTTTAAACATAATTTTTCAATTTTAAATTAACAATAATTAGTAAAAAAAGTTTATGTTAAAGGCTATATAACACATAAATGAAGCATTTCCTCCTTTATTCTGAAGTCAAGCACCACATTCTGGTTTATCCCACAATGAATCCTCTATTATTTATGCAGGTTTAATTCTGAATCATTGCCTCCAGCTAGGATGTACAGAGTTTTGCTAATAGAACTTCTCCTAGTGTGCCGGCAAGAGCTGATTTTCTGTCTAGTAGATCAATTCCTTAAGTAGCTTTACCCTTTATCACCTTGGAAAGGGATCAGTGCCAAGCACAGGCCAAGCATTTATTTTCCATAAGTAATAAACTCATGATTATGGTGATTGTACAGAACAGGCTTTGTCTTCTTAAGAGTTATCAAGGGGAAAGGCAGCACTGATTTATATTTTGTTAAACAATGCTGCTGACTTCTTTGTAAACAGAGAAGTTCAGATGATTTGAACACACCTGGGAATATATTCATCACTGGACTTGTAGTATTTTACCATTTCCAGATCTATTTTAAATTATAAGCATATGCAGAACCTGGAAGATGGTTTCAGTGGGAAAGTAAGCACAGCAGATTAATGAGGGGTTTGCAATTTTCTAGTCACTCATTCAGCATTCAGTTGAGTCTAAATTGGGCTCCTCAGGCTCCTGACTGAAAGTGCTATACAGAAATGATTTGCAGGGAACATTTACAGCAAATCTGTGGTACTTGACATTTTGTCTCAAACAATTTTTTTTTTCTCAAATTGAGTATTTTTTCTTTAGGAAGCCTAACATACAAAGCCAGGTACTATCTTACAGGCATTCAGAAAAAGCATATCTGAAGGTTCCTCAAGATACTATTACTGGTCTGTAGGTGGTTGTATACTTATGGTATAAAATAAAATCATTGAATAATACAAGCTGAGTGTAACATTAGAGAAGTTTTCATGGTGAAATTGCAGTTTGGTTGAATTTCCATGTTGAATTGTTTCAGTATTTGTGTTAAGCACAAAGCAAGCCAGCCTGTTACAGTGTGGATGATGTAACACGCGTATCAAACAAGGAGGCCCGTGGAAAAGAAATATCTATGGACAGATTCTTGGTAGATGTTTCAGAGAGATGTTTATTTCTCCAGCCGCATGGCCGGGGCTCTGCCGAGGAACTGAGGCAATCACGGGACCCAAGGGTCCTTGCCCGCGCAGGGGAACACAAACCAACCACTGGGAACAAGGCTGACCAGGGGCAGGGAAACGCCGTGCCTCCCCCCCGGGGCCCCTCTCCCAGGACCACATGGCAGGGGGAGGGACCCCGACACCAGCCATGCTTTGGCATCTGATAATAAAAATCTATGACTTAGAGTAAATAATAAAAAGTAATCTGCCTATTCACTGCAAATTAAACACAGAGCAGAAGCCTTAGGATGATGTATATAGGAATAAAATTCATCAGCGAGCAATCCACACATAATATCTTGAATTAAATCACCATTTTGAATGGACAAAATGATACACGGTGGCCAGTTCAGCACTATGGCAGGAATTTCCTTTTGTTTCTGCAATGAAGCATTAAAAGAACATTCTAAATCAGAGCAGCCATAAGGCTGAATAACCTGTGGGTTTGACCTCCTCTGTTCTCAATCCTTGATGATAATGCAGGGAGTTTAAACAAAACCTGTGGGTTTGACCCCCTCTGTTCTCAATCCGTGATGATAATGCAGGGAGTTAAAACAACAATTTAGTTAGAATGCCTCAGTCTGCACACATTGTCTCTCTGTCAACAACTCAGAGAAATGCCAGCATGTCCTTACTTTATCAGAGAGTGTGCAGGCACGTGTGTGTTAGCAAATAATCTAGTAACAACAGATGTACTGTAACTATGACTGAGCTGATTAGAGTTCCAGAAGAAATGACTACTTTTTCTGTAATGGATATTTCCATCACAATTCAAAACTTAGTACTGGATTCGGCAGGAATCCTGCAAATGAGTAACAACAGGACTGTATCCTTAAGCAGACAAAATACATTGCAGTGTAGAGGGTGCACGAGCTGCCATGGCATGAAGGCAGCCTGTGGTCCTGACACCAGGGAATCAGGTACTCCCTCACTGCTCTTCAGAAGAGGCTGTCTGCTTTGATGGCTAACAGTAGTCCTACACTTGCCAGAGTATTCCTGCTGCAGATTTCAAAGGTGTGGTTTGACACCTCCAGCTAGAGATCTCTATTCTCTCTTTGCTTCTCTGAAACTTCCCCATGAAAGCGAAATTTTCTCAGCATCGGTTCCCACCCACGCAGGTTCACAAAGAGGATCCCTGAGGGAGCAGGCTGTGCCTTTCTTGAGCCGTGCCACAACATGTCACATTTCAAAGGAGAGAGCAGAAGAGAATAAAACCATAATACTGAAGTCAAGCAAGGACTGGCCTCTTCCTGGAACTCTTTACCACATTCTCCAGTGGTACAGCAAATGAGGCAGAAATCATCCTCAGGGTTTTATTTAAAAATGAGCACAGTAGAAGAAGCTTTGTATTTATAGAAGGTCTTTCTCTACTGTGGATCTCAAAGCACAGGAGAAGCTTCACTGCCCAGCGAAGGAGTATTTCTACAGAATAAACTCACAATGAAGTGTTTTCAATTTGCCAGCCTTTTCCCAAGATATAACCAGTAGACAAAATTTACAGTCTTCTTTATAGTCCATGCACTTTTAAAACATAGCCATGGCTTGTATCTACACAGTTGTTGCTGTATTCTGCAATGAATTTTTTCCAAAACCAGAAGAAAAACCTCCTTTGCTGGTCATCTTAAAATAGATAACATAAATTGGACCACTGAGCCGCAGGAATAGAAGGAAAAGGAACTGCAGTATTTCTGTGCTACTGAATTCATGGCTGAGTTCAGTCCTAGGCTGATGCTTGGGCAGATTTTTAGATTATTCCTTTGGATTTTGTTGTGAGTGCTAGAGGGAGTTAGGAGTGATGTGCAGAATGATCTTGTGCTTACAAATATTGCTTTTCAAAAAAACAGAGCTTATGAACAGTATTTCTGAAATATATTACATACTTTGAAGGTTTATGGATCCCCAATGTGCTTTATTTTAAGATTAGTAGGATTCTTTCAGGCAGGAACAATAAGAATTGTGAAGCAAGTGCACTTTCTTTCTAGAGAATATAACTCTTTTTTTTTGCTATTTCTTAAAGTGACTAACTAGCAAGAGACACATTTTAGAAGCTTACATGTTATTTTAATCAAGATTTATGAAATTATTTTTATTTCCGAAGGCTTGCGTTAGGTAGAAAGATGAGAGAAATAATCACTATTTTCCATTTGAATATCCATTTTGTCCTCTGAAGGGATTCTAGAGCACTTTACAAGCCATCAGACTTGGTGTGCCATAGGGACCACCTGGAATGCTGCCTCCTCTGAGGTGGAGCCAACCAGACATTTTCTTACACTTAGTAACAATATTTAAAAATTTATCACAGGAACTGAGTGTAAGGACTTAAAAAATACGTCTGCCTGTCTCAAAGCAGTGTCAAGGCCACAGCAGTAACTTGCCAATTTAGAAGTAACTAAGCCACCACAGCTTAACTTGAGATTAGCGTGAAAGGGAGAAATTTGCAACAGGAAAACACTAATTCCAGCCCTGATGGTGAGATCTGGTTAGCACACCCTGGTTAACCAAAGAATCACAGAATATTCTGAGTTGGAAGGGACCCACAAGTATTATCAAGTCCAGCTCTTAAATAAATGGTCCCTTTGGGGATCAAACCCACAACCTTCATATCATGGGCACTGTGCTCTAACCAACTGAGCTAAGGCACCCAGTGAAAATTTCCACTGTGACAAACTGGGAAAGGAAGCAGCTGCTCATACACATATCACCCCAAGTTATGGGAATGGCATCTTTGCCCTGTGGAAGCCTGGAACTTGGACTGTATAAAGGTGGTACCTGCAGAAGAACGACTCCGGCCCCCAGTCCCGCACTGAGAAGCCCAGGGTGAAGAAGGACCGATAGAACACTGCTGGATTCACAAGTGGTCACTATCTTCTGCTTGATCTCGCTCTCTCTCTCTCCCTCTCTCCCTCTCTCCCCCCTCCCTGCCCCTCTTTTCTCTTTCCTTCTATCTCTCTACCTCATACTTCCTGTATTATTGATTTTGGTACATGGTCTCATTTGCACCTTAATTCAGGCAGCAGCATCTTTCACTAATGGGATAATAACACTGAGAAATATCATCTCTGCCTAAAACTCGTTAAGAGCAGCTGTAGTGCAGCGTTCCTGATGGCTCATCAGTCTCTACACACACTTAATGACTTGCACTTAGTGTCCTTGAGCCCAAGGACTGCACTCCTGCCCAGATGTGCACCTACCTGCTGCACTGAGGGTTGTCCCTGTGCCACAGTGCTTGGGGACACAGGGCTGTCTGTTCCCTTCAGCTTCTTCTGAGGTGAGTCATGACAGTTCCTATCACTGAAAGAAACCTCATACATAACCTCCCTATCCCTGTGTCTCAAACTCCCATCCCAGAAGTGCTTCTTCCTGGCTACCTTTTTTCTGTTCTATGTGGCTTATAAAACCTAAGGGACAATTTCATATGTGGTACCTCAGCACAGAGCTGAATATCCTCCAAAAACTCACTACCATTTAACTGTTCTGATTATGTTTCTAAAATGCTTCCTATCCCAATGGCTACAGGGATAGTTTCTCACTTGTAGTTTGTATATGAACTTCACCTCCCTTCAGCCTTCCCAGTCTGGATAGCTGCCAAAGAAGGTGCTGTATCCTTTAGTTACACTTTATTAAACCTTCTGGTTACAGGTCCATGGTGAGTGACAAGAATGTGCACTGGGACACTGGTATATTGCACAACCCTGACTTCAGCAAGGGAACTCAATTCTCCTCCACCTAAGGCTGAGAAGCGGTGCCCTCTGCAAGGCAATGGACTCCCACCAGTGGGTGGACAGATAGCAAACTGCTTTCTCTGCCTATTAAGATCATTGTTAACAATTTTGCTTCCAGTGAAAGTCTGACATTTTCATACTTCTCCTAAAACTCAGTAGACTACATCAATTTCTAAATTTATAAGGAAGAAGTATTCAAAAACATTTCATTTTAGAGAATTTTACAATTTGTCAGAATGTTTTATTTTGTTGGTGTCAAGATGGCTCATGTTGTTACTGTAAATGTAGCAGACAGTGATACAGTTTAAAATCAATCTTTAAAAAATTTAAATAATTGAAGTTTCATTGAAATTAAAGTATAATGTTTAAAAGAAAGCAAACTAAAAATAGGCACGGGCATCAAACTGGTAGGATGGTGTGAGGTGTCTCTCCTCCGGAAACTTTATTTTGAAGCCATCTGAACTTAATTTTTTTTTTTTTTTTTTTTACTCAGAGTGTGATGAGACACTGGAACAGTTTTTCTAGAGAACTGGTGAATGCCCCACCTCTGGAAGTGTTCAAGGCCAGGCTGTGATGGGGCTTTGAGCAACCTGGTCTAATGGGACATGTCCCTGCCCATGGGCAGGGGTATTGGAAGGAGATGAGCTTTAAAGTCCCTTCCAACTCAAACCATTCTATGATTATATTGAAACAAAATTAAAGAAAATTAAATACTATTTAATTAAAAATGCCATTGAAACTAAGTGTTTTATCCCAGTGTTTCTGAAACAGAATTTTTCAGTGAAAAAACCCTCGTTTATCAGGTTTTTATCACCATAGCTCCTCTTAGTTACAACTCCATACAGTAGGTGTTTTCTGCCGCATCCCAGTGTGAGTGAGAGACTTTGAATAGCTTCCAAAGAGAGCTTGTTTTGAGGAATTTTCTTCCTGATCATCTCCAAGACACTTCGGGAATTATCATAGACAGAGTGAAATTCAGAACTGATTAGGCATCATAATTGAAATAAGAGAAAAGGAGAATAATTTTTGCTTTTGAAAAGCAGTACGTCCTTACTATCTCCACCTAAAATTCCTGTATGTTATTGATGTACATCTGTGAGGATTTTGGTTGCCAAAATGATCATTTGGTGGAGAACGAGCACCATCACTTGTTGAATTCCTCAGCTTTTTTATGTAGTCAAACAGTAAAAGTAGCACCACCGAGCAGCAAAGTGTAAAGAATTGAGCACAGATCTGTCTGTCTGCACCTCAGGACACTGGAAATGCACTTCCAACACATTGTACACAGGGCTTAGTATCCTTAGGATGCACCCCTGCTGCTAAATGCATCCCACCCAAGGAGTAAACCATATCCCTAAGCAAACTGGTAAAGAGTGGAAAATACTTTTGGTGATCAGGGCTAGTCCCTTTCAAATTGCCTTAGTGTTGCGGTGCATGTGGCGGTGGCCGCAGCAGCAGAACATTCAGAGGACTGCTGGACAGGCCTCCACAACGCCAAGGTCTAATCCTCACCCCTTGGGTACAGTGGGTTGCCATGTTCCTAGTGGTTCTTAGTTTACATGTTTTAAGTTTATTGGTTCAGGAGTTCTCCACTCAGTTTTATGTGTAAGTTCATGTTTATGTATTTCCCCTAGTTGCTTATGTATTAGTTCTGGAAAGTTCTCCCTTCTTCGATGCCCCATTGGTCTACTCATGTAATTCCCTCCCCTAAGTTATCCCCATTGGATATTCCTGTTGTCTCCTCCTCCTCAGTCGATCCCCATTGGTTGTTTCCCTTTGTTCCACCCCCGTATAAACTACTGTGTTCTCCTTCGTCCCTGGTATTTGTCCCTAGATGCTCCACCTGCAATAAACCAGCTGGAACCTACACAGAGACCCCTCTTTTGTCTTTTGCCTACGCTGACACTTTTACATCATCTTTGTTTGGGGCTCGCTCCTTGCAAAGGAGCCAGCTTTCCCTGCTTGGTTAGCTGACACCAAGGACGTCTGCAGCTGGAAACTGTGCTGCCTCAGGCAGCCCCAACAGTGTCAGCTTAGGGGTATCCTTGTCTAGGGAGTAACCACATTGCCTTGAGACACAGTGATTTAATTTTCTTCTTTTTTTTCTGAGAGTTGTTGTGGGGTTCTTTGTAAGTGAAATTCAGTTTGAACATGGATTGAGTTGTGTTGGCAGGCACTTAAATGATTTTTTTATTGCATTGGTGCATTTCACAAGTCCTGGAGTCTGCAGGACTTTCTGTCTCTAAAGACCATTGAGGGTAAAGGTGCAGCCCTGTAGGTGTGGTGGGGTTCTTGACATGGACTGCATGTAAGATTTGTGTCACTTGCTCTGGTTGCTTTACTGCCAGAGAAATTCCAAATGCAAAATAACATCCACACAATGCAGACAGTAAGGATTCAGTGCCTGCCATGATCTCAGGGACTAAATTAATGGTAGTGTAGACAAACCCTAAAAAAGAAATAAGTTACACAGTTAAGGGTGCTTTCTTTTTACTGGATCACCAGAATGGAAAGGCATCGGGATTTTGGGCTGCTGGCAAAGCTACCACAGAGTACACTTAGTTGTCATTCATGTAGTTTTTCTAGTTTCTGTAATAAAGTTCTTGCTCTTTCACACATAGACTCAGTGCTTATGAATGGGGAAATGGTGCTTACTGAGGGTTCCTCAGAGAAATAATTTCTGATTTCAAAAACTCAGGCAATTGTGTTTCTTAGGTTCAGGGGAAATGTTTGCTATTTGACAGCAGCCCTGTGGCTGCTCTCATCTTATAGCAGGAGGATTCCTGCTCTTAAACCAGACACAGGATCTTCCATTACACTAATAACAGGGATGATGCTCATTTATATTTAGATACGTGAGATTTAGGTGCAAGTTCCTATAAAACATCTGCACACCTCACTGGAGTCAGCCTCTGTCTGTTGGCTGTGGAGGAAGATTGGAGCACTCATTTAGGCTTCATGCCTAAAGTTTATAAAGCTAAGTGAAATGAATCATGATTTGATAGTACAGCTCATGCTCCTGGGAAGTGTAACATAAACTTCTGCAAGTGTTTCTTTGAGTAAAACATTTATATGTCAATGTATAGCCATGGGGACTCAAAGAGAAAATGTAACTCTGACTATGAAAAGCATGACATTTTCCAGTGTATAAACTAGTTTGATACAGAAGATTAATTAAGTTCCTCTTACAAATGCAATACAGAAGCTTCAAATTGTCACTTTATTAATGATTTTCCCTAATGTATTTAAGATATTTTGGGAATGGAGATAGGGCAAAATCATATATTTCCCCATGGTATCACCAAGGGCACATCTACATAGCAAATAGCAAACCAGCTGGAATGATAAAGGAGAGTATCTGTGGGAGTTTTGATATCTTCTTCCATGCTTCCAGAGAATGATTTAAAAAAAGTCTATTTACTCCCTGCTTTGCTGCTTATCTTAAACTTGGGAATGTATTTTGCTGTCTTTGTATAGCACTTTATATAGTGGAACCCAAGCATTGCAAGCGGTAAATAAGAACAATATATATTCATGGTACAATGATAATTTAAAGACATTAGTCCTTGTTTTCTAAAGTCATTGGAGAGCTACCAGCTGTATTTTTTAATGGGGTGAGAAAATACTGAGGATGACAGAAACATAACCATTGCTTTCAGTGGGGGCAGGTGATATTTTTGTAACTGCATGTTAAAATGCAATTCATTAAGAAATAATAAAAACTGCCCTAGCACATTTTTAGTTTAGCTAAGAGGGGTGATTTTTCTCCTAGCTTGCTTGTAGCTTGTTTTATAACCTACCAGAATTTTACTACCAATCAAATACAGCATTACCAGGGTATTTATTTTTTACTTTATTAATATGTTCTGTAGATAATGGGGTTCAATTCAATCCCAGCTCTGTGTTGCCTGTGGTGTTACATATGTATTAATGGGAAGATTTATTCCACTGTGCTATTTCTAACCTTCACAGCATTACCTTGGGCTGGTGTTGGCCTCAAACTAGACAAAGGCCATGACCAAATTCAAGTACCTTGATTTATTTACATGGGAGGCAAGGAATGTGACTTTCCAATTAAAGCTATTCCCTACAGAGCTGCAGGATCCCATTTACTTGGAATGCAAAGCTTTTTTCTTGTGAACTAAACTCCTCCAGATTTAGGGAATGCATTTAGCAGCCTGTAATACTGTAGCTCTGGTTTTATCACATATCTATGCTTCCTCCTGAACAGTTAGATAACATATGTGGATTCTTATTAAAGTATAAGTCTATATGGTCTGATCTAAAACTGCTCAGCAAAATGCTTTGAAGCTAAAGGGGCTGATTCTAATCTCACTTAAACCTTTGGCATCATGAAGATAGTCTTAATATGTACTCATATCTGTGATTGCTCCATCTCATCTATCTGCTCCCAAGACTGCAGACTCATGCAAAAGTCCTCAATGCACCTTTGCAAGAACCTTCACTCACTCACTCGTTGAATTTCTTCAAGGTGAGTTTTTGCATAAAAGAGATATTTCTTTTCTCATGTATTTTCTAATTCACTATAATCACACCCATGACAATCTGGAGTAACTAAAAGCTATTTTTCCTTTCTGGAGGTAAATTTTTGCAATGGCATTAAAAAGACTCAAGTATGCTTTTTATGCTTTCAACTAGTTGTCTTTGTTGTAAGATTAAAATTTGGTTTAAAACCTCCATGTTTCAATTAACTCTTTCCCCCCCCACTCAAACATTCACTTCCTTCAGACCCTTTAAAAGCAAGTTAGAATATATGTGGGAGAAAAAAACAAAGGATTTTTGTTATGTTTTGTTTTTTCTTTTGGCAGCTGAAATGAAAACCAGCCATTGGAAAGGATATTGCCTCTAAGTGAGAGAAGGGTCTGGAGATAAGTCGCTGTCTGTGGGTTCAGAAAACATACTGAGTGTGTATCTTAAAATACCAGAAAGTTTACAGAAGTGCAGAGTATTGTAAAAGCATTTAGGATCAGCTGTGTAAAGATCATTTAAGCACATCACAATATTGAAGTATTATCAGATGCTTACAGAATATTGGTTTGGAACACCCCACCCAATGTTTCTGCAGTGGATGGGGGTGGCACTGGTTTGATGGGCTGTGTGACTGTGGTTGTATTACGAATTTACCAGCACTCAGTGATTGTTCAGACACTTTGGTACAGAGCTGGGGATCCAAAGGCTTTAGGGATTATTATAAAAAACAGAAGTAATATTTTTAAAGCCTTGGTTGTCTCTGTGTCAGGAGGTTAAGCAGTCTCAGCACGCAGTCAACCCTGAACTTCCAGTTTATTTTTTACACCGGGTTTGCACAATCTTCTCACAGAATCACCCAGTGTCCCAGGGAGGAAGGTCTACAGAAGTGGGTCAGCAGTGACAGAGCCAGCAGAACACACACCAGACCAGAGAGAGAGGGGGAGGATGCCACTGCCTTGGCTCTCCCTTCAAATAAATTCAGCCCTTAATCTAATCACCTGTCTGGTCCTATTCTGAATGGGACATTAATAGGAGAAACCAGAACAAGACTTTTCCTCTCCATGCCCCTTTCCCAAGAAATAAACACAGGGTGGAAGTGATTTATGTTGGTAATGTTGAAGAATCAGAGAGTTTAAGCTCCTAACTGAAAAGAAAGCATGGTTACCATCTCAGGTGATATTTCTTCCAGCAATAAGAGAAAGCTTTTTGCTTTCTGACCATGATCTTCACCTGACAGGGAAAGAGGTCCAGGTTCAGGGAGCAACTACTATTTGTTCGGTTGGGGTTTTTTTTGTTTTTTCTAGGCCTTTTTTTTTCTCCTTTTTTTTTTTTTTATTTTCTGGTGCTTAATGCAGAAGGAGCAGAAGGAGCATTCTGCTGCATGGAGTTCTATGAGTAGTCTTATAAGCAGATTAGGAAAGCACTTTTAGCAGACTAGAGCACAGCTGTAACCTCCCCCAGTGTTAACTGGACGACAACAGATGGAGCAGATGGAATAGTGTCAGAGGCTGCAGGAGCAATCAGCATGTTGAAGTTGAACAGTCCCTGAGGCAAGAAAATTCTGCCTAAGTATAGTTTATGTTTTGGGATTTCATTCAAGCTTAGCTGAACTTTTAAGACATGTGGTCCATTCTGAACTCTTACAAAAAAATATCAATAGTTTGCAACAACTACTGCACTGCTTCACTGTGCAGCCAAATCATTCCTACTGCTCTGGTGACAGACAATCCAGGCAGATGATTTATTTCCTTATTGCGATTTTTCATTGCAGATTTTAGCAGCTCATTAAAAAAAAAAGTACATTCCTCATAATGTGGAATGTATTGAAATTTGCCATCTGCTCCACTATAGGGTTTGGTTGACAACTGCAGCCCATCACTTCTGGCACTGGCTAACCCACAGCCCAATGCTTTTGACTCCCCCTTTTTCTGAATTTGGCATTCTTCTCTACAGGTGTGAAACAAATCCTCATCAACTCCTTACAATTGCTTTTAACCTTTAGGGCATCACTAGTGACAAGAATGTGCTTCTGGAGTGTGAAATTAGAATATTAACAAAAGTGTGAATCTTTTCTTCACACAAAGGAGCAGGAATGCTGGCAGATGACTCGTGTACTCCAAAAATGTTGGCAATTGAGGCAAAATACCATGAAGTGGGTAAAATATATATATATATACTGGGATGTAACTGTCTGTTGCACCCAGCCCAGCTGGAACACGTTGCACTCTGTGCACCAGCTGGCAGGAGATCAGCATCTATCGTAGAAACATTTAAAATGCCTATTAAACTTTTGGCATAGGCAATGGGGACTGTTATCATCTCTCTCCTGATCTATGGGATCTCTTTGCAGTTTCAACCCATTTCCTTGCAGAAAAACGTCCACATGATAAAACCATGGGTGCAGTAGGATCCTGAGGAAGTATTTGGATGGACTCCAAGCACTGAATGGCATCTCTAACTACTGCCACCACTTCCACTCCATTTTGGTAAGCATTCTGCTGGCTTCCAGACCTCCAGCAGCCTGCCTGCCATGCTGCCTTCCAGAGATTCCAGCCTCAGGACCCCTGTCCATGGCTCTGTACCACACTCAAGTGCCAGCTTCTCTCCCTGCCCACAGGCTGGAGAACCAATTTCTGTTTCCTCAGTGCATTCCCCAGAGCATCAGGTTCCTTCTCTGGTCTAGTGCTGGAAGACACAAAACAGCTACAGAAACCAGACACTTATTATTTTTTCATGTTGCCTTCCATGCTCATTTGACATATAATGGGACTACAGTGCAGGGAGGCATATACTCCTTGAATTATTGTTGCCAATCAAAGGCAAACCACACAGTAAATTCAACAGTGACACAAATGACAAATAATTTTAAAGAGAACCAGGACTTTGCTGCCTACTCAGTACTTTTCCAGGAGACAGACAAAGGACTTCATATTCTTGTGCTGTCAGTCTTGCACCTTTTATAAGCAGCGACTTCACTAAGGAATCTTTAAACACTAGAGAATGCTGATAAATATAGCAGCTATTTTATCTGCATTGCATTGCATATTCCCTGTAGCCTATTTAATGATATTTTATCTATACTAACAGTTTCTTCTAGGCAACAATATGTTTTTTTGTCTTTCTTCCTTTCTCTTCCTTTCTCTCACTTCTAAAGGGCTAAAATGTTTATTGAGGGAAAGTGTGGTACAAAGAGAACTACTTGATAGTCACATGATATCACCTTATTTTAAGCAACTCTTAATCCTATGCCTCATTAAAATTTCCTGAAGCTCTAACATTTCTGAAAGGAAAAAATAAATCAGATACCTTTGTAACTGGATATTAAGAGTTGTGTTGTACAAAAATTATTTTTGCTAAAAATTTCCTATTTAGCTCTTTTAAATAACAATGTAAAACCTTTCACATCTAAGGAACAAAAACATACTTGTCATGGTCTCAATGGGTTATAATCAGTGTAATCAGACAACACTAGTCAAGTGAATAATGTATAAATTTTCATAATTTCAAGTTTATGCTATTGATACAATGATATGACCTTTAATTTTGCTCACATTTGTCAATCACATTGTATTACTCAATTGATCCAATTACATGTCTAGTATCAGCTATGCAAAAAATAATTTGCTGTCTCTGTCCTAGTCTCCTACTCTCTGATTAGTAATTAACATCTTCCACATGAAATAGTTGCTTTTCCATTCTAACAAAGCCAAATCTTTCAGGTGTTCAGTTTTAAGATATGAACAGTTGCATTTCACAGAAGAGTGCACAACTCCCTTTTAAAATGTCTTCTATGGTCCTATTCAATGTGAACAAACCTTTAAAGCAACACTAATGCCTTTTACACAACTATGAAAACCCTTTCATGAAGAAATAGCTTGTAAAAATAGAGGTGTTCATTCTGGATGTTATCCAAATTAGTATTGTTCTAAAGTGATTATTACTAAACCCAGGATGGTCCTTACCTAATAACCTCAATCTGTTTTCCTTGTGAAAACCAAAAACCACCCTGTTTGTAATGGACACAGACACACCAGTGTGGGACTCTACGCATGGCAAGCCATGAAGGAAGGTCAGAGAGTCAAGGACTGGAGAGATGTGTGTTTCATGCAGGCATCTTCCTGCTGGCTTTGAGGTGCCCCACAATCATTAGTGTGGGTAATTACATTGCTTCAGGCCACGTCATGAGGTCCAGAATTTTTTTTCAAGTGAATTAATTTTAATTAAATTAATTACAGTAAGAGGAAATGGAAATTCATCTGCAGTTCTGTGACAATGCACATGGCTGTGCAGAGAAATCTATAAGGGCTTCATTGCCATGTAGCACACAACATACACACAAAAGATCACACTACCATAAAACTTGTTTGTAATAGGAAATTGTGTTGCTTTAAGAGTTATTATTGTACATGTAAGGAGAAGTCCTGTTACACCAGTATACAAGGGTTTATACAGATGTGTGTCTTCCAGTCTGTGATGTGAAATAAGATAAACCAGCTTAAGATCCAAGACATTTCCTACTGGGCCTATGGCAGTGAAAATAACATGGGTAATACATCATACATGAGCTCACATATTTTAACAGCTTTCACCCTGTATATCAGGCTTGAAATGCTGCTTGTTTCTGATAATCTTCATATCAGCAATCAAAAGGTCTTCGTTAATTTTCAAAGGATGCTGCTGAGGACTGTATATTAAATATATGTATGTCTTGAAGAAAAATAATGGTAGGAATTTTTTTGCAGAGTGTTTTGTCATAACTTTTTAGAATATCGTGTTCAGTCACTGCTTTCCTCTATGTCACACCTGCTTACGCCATTTATGACATGTTACACTCCACAAATGTAATGCAAAGTGACTTATCTGATGTTACACAAAGTGAGGCATTAGCAAATGTATAAATAGCTTTGGAAGGGAACCAGATTTAGCAAGGAAATTTTGATTGCATCAGACAGTGCAGATTTTGATAGACTTTCAGTCAGTTTGCAACAGAAGTCTGTATGTTTGCATTATTCAGTGCAATTTAATACGAATTACAAGATGAAGAATGTAAAGAGACATTCTGGTAAAATTCTGTGCCATAATATGTTAAAGAAACATGAGAGCTATATTTATGGATATTACACATCAAATTTAAAGAGAAATAAACCCCAAGTATTTAAGGACCCATGTCATTTACCAGAACCATGGCCCAATCCTGAAAATACTTAAGCCTATGCATAATTTAACATATGAAGAGTTAAGCTAATGTACATCAGTTACTCTGTTGGTGCTGAAGAGACTAAGCAGGCATGTGCCTTTAAGCACGTGTGGACAGTGCATATTTTGTGTCCCAGGCTTTTTATTGTCAAATATTTTTTCCCCTTTGCTTTAAGAAAAAGTACTGCTAGTAATTAGGAAAATAAAATTTTAATGTATGGAAATGTATGAAAATATGTTATATTATGTAACAACAATTTTACAGGAATATACTTTGGCTCAACCAAATGAGTACTTATAATTACACAGTTACTTCACTTCCATTTTTAATTTGTAACAAGTAATAATGAGAAAATTAAAGAAAATGGCTCCGATAAATAATTGGAAAAAAAAACCTCACCTAATATTTTGCTTAATATGTTTTCTTCAAAAAATAACTTTATTGGCAAAAAGAGTAAAACTTCCCATGAAAAAATAATTTAGAAAAATTGCCAAATTTAATCAGCATAAAACCCTGATGAAGAATTTCCATTACCATAACATAAATATAGAAATACTATGTTTCATTTCTTCCATGACATAATTGGAAACTATCTGGAAAACATATATATAAGGATATTAATTATATATAATTATATATTAATATAATCAACCTTTACATTGCTGCCCTGTGATTTAAGACTTTTTATTGTGCTACTCTAGTACTTCATAGTTTTGTGTGGCGAATACCTAATATTTTAGAACTCTTCCTTGATTACTCCAATATGCTTTACAGGAAAACATAAATTCTATCAGTATAGTAAGCCAGCATGTCCTATTCAGATCTGAATTCTGAAGTATTTTTATTTTATGTAACATGGCAGTGATATTTCCATCTACTGAAAACTGCACATATATTTCTACAGTGAACCACTCAAAAGTGACTCACAACAGTTAAGAAGTGGTAGAACATGTGCACTTAGCACGATTCTGGCATTGTAATTTTTAACATACATTATATTTCGAATGAGGGAACATTTCTGCACTCACCAGCAGAGCTTGCTTTTTGCAGCAGGGTTGCAGACATGTAAATTCCAACATCTACTGGAATATAATTAACACTGGAGCACAGATTTGCAGTCATAGGATAAGAAAAGAGAATAGGTTTAAATATTATTTGCACCTAGAAATGTTTCAGGTTTTGCAGTATGTTTGTGCTTTGGAAAATAGAAATTAACTTTGGAAACTCCCATATCCATCTTGAAAACAAGAGATTTAGCTTTGCCAGAGCTCAGCATTTTATCTGACATCAGCAGTTCATACACATGTGATACAATAGAGAAGGAGACTGCATAAAAGTAAGGCACATTTATTATTTTTGATAAAAATATTAATGATAAATGAAAATATAATCTAATGCTTTTTTGGGGTTTTTAGGTTCACAGGATTAGTTGACTGTTTCTGGCATAGATAACATAGCTGAGATCTATGAGACAATCACTCATTTCCAAAGAGTAAGAATAACTGAGTTAATTAGCAGATGTGAGTGTGAAATAGCTTTTCCATTAAAGAAAAAATTCAAGATATTGGAAAATAATTACTGCAAAAAAGGTATGAAAATGAAAAATTGCATACATTTGTATTAGCCAGACCCTCAAGGAGAATTGACTACAGAACAGTTAAAACACTAGATTGTTTTCTAAATATTTAAGTTTTGATAATTTGGATTTCTTTTTACACAAGATAGAAAATAAATCTATTTTTCAAATCTTAAAATGCGATTTTTTGTAATCTTCGAAGTATTGCTGAAATGATTAATTCAGTAGAATTTTGAGAGAAAAATGCACCATCACCTAAACATTCCACAAATTTGTACGGGTTTCAGTTTTGACAAATAAACACCACCAAAAAAAAAATACAAAAGAGATCTATGAACAAAACAAAACCATTGTAAAACTTCTGATCAATTCAGTTAATCCATTCCTTTCTGGTGAAGAATTCTTTTTCATACTCCACTTCCTCCCACATTCTCCTGCACTGCAGACTCTTTCTAAGTAAAGCTATTTATTCTTTGATGCAATGGGGAAAAGAAATTTTCTGAGGAAGTTCTTTAAATATATTTTTCCAGTTGTCCAGGCTGCCAAATCTTTCTCATAGGAAAAATGTTGTTATACTTTCAGGTTTTTGGGGGCAGAACTGAGAGTTTCTGCTTGCTATAGTGCAACTTTAAGCAGTACAAAGCTCATCCTGTAGCAGTTAGATGCCATTTTACCTATAGGACATGAGATACCTTCTACAATTTTTTCACACTGTAAATTTTTAATGACAGATCCCATGCATTTCAAACAAGGACTTTTAATGCACAGTTAGTGGCTCCAGGTGATCCTGTTACAGCAAGATAAACACTGATGATTAACCTGAAACTCCATTATTTCCAGAATCCATCCCCTGCAGAGCTGCATCAGAAATTAAATTTAAATGCATAACTCAGTTTTGCTTAGAAAGAACAATTTCTGTTTATTTTCTTGAAATTTAAAATTACACTGGGGGGGGGGGGGGGGGAAGTGTGATGGACCTCCAGAATCCCTGAAATAAGAGTTAAGTAAACAACATAAGTTTCTAATTGCAGGCATTTTCTTGCATTCAACTGATATCAATTTGGAGTCACTCTTCTTTATTTCAAGTAATGACTCACACTAGGAAAGAAATTGTCCAATTCTCCATGTCTTGGAAGAGGAAAAGACATTTTCTGAGAGTCATTCAGATTTTAGGTGTACTTTGAAGGGCACAGATGTCAACATAACCAGTATGTTCCCAGTTGGTCATGTAGAACAAAATCTGCTTCCTGTGAAAAGAAGGTGTTGAGGTCCACTTTCAGGCTGGTGACAACAGTAAAGAATTTTAACTTGGAAGGTGGGGCTGCCAGAAAGAGCAAAATGTTAGGAGTTGACTCATTGAAAGCCACAAGAACTGTGAAGAAAATAAAAAGACACAATTTACACAGGAATATAAAACTACTGTTCTGCTGAAAAACTTTTAGTTCAATCTGATGGCGGGGGGTAATTATGTGTCCACATAGTTAGTGGAGAGAAGGAACTGGTTAGATCATGGCTGTGTGTTTCTGTTAGAGGCAGAGGCACAAAACCAAAACACAACAAATCTGAAAAGCTATAACACTGCTGTATAGGCTCTTCTGGCACAGAGAGAATGAAGAACCACATGGAAGGGAGAGGCTTCTTGGTTTTGTTCCTGTTGTGTTGTCATAAAGAGGGTTTTTTTCTGGAATTTCTGTAAACAGACAGGGCTCCATTCAAAAGCAGCTACTTCTGATCATAATTATTTCATCCTCATGGAAATATTCCCTGAGATCCTAAATTGTGTTAGAATTGCAGGATCAAAGCAGATAAAGCATCTTCCTATTCATGTGTGTATAATTACACAGACTATCACATACTTTACATTTATTGAAACTGCTACATTTTAACTGTAATTTACTTTAATCTGTAATTTAAGAAATAACTACAAAAATGGGATTAGTGAATAATTTCCTCTCTAAAATTTACTGTTACTTTTTAGAGCTCAGTGAGGTCCAGAGCACTGTACTGTAACCTTTAGATTTCTTTAACACGTTCAAATGGGAATTGGAAATGCTTTCATAGCTATTCATCCTATTAAACACTGACCTAATATTACAGCTAAGTATACAAGTAGCAAGAGTACAGAGAATAAATTTTGATGTGCTTTTTTCACAAGCACTTGGGAGTAAGAAATAATTTGAAAATAAGAAGCCTTTGCATAAAAACCAAAGTAGGTTTGCTCAGTTATTTATTTAAATCTCCTAAGAATAAAAATAAAATGTTGCATTATTCCCAGTTTCCTATTTCTACAATTACACTATTTCACTTAGTCTTTCTTTAAAGTACTCTAAAGTAAGCAGATTCACAAACAGACACATATGCGGCAACATCTGTTTAGTTATTGCCCTTCTTTGATCTGGTACTGGTAATAAGGCAAGATTAATGTTTTTTAAGCAGTCTAGTACAATTACACAGGCAAAAGCATCAAATTCTATATTGAGAGGAGGTCCCAGGAAAGTTTATGCTAAAATTCAACCAAGGTAGTCCAGCCATCATACAAATTTGATGTCAAGCTCTGTCTTTAAAGCTTTAAAGCTTAAAAGACATATTAGTGTCTGTTACTGAAATGTACTGGAATAGTAAGACTTTTTATTTCCTCTTTCAACATGGTCCCTTGAAATTATAAAATCACCAGTGTCCAAAACATTGGACACCCATACCTTTGTTTGCCTAGAGGCTGAAAAAGAAGTGCAGGTCACAAAATAAATTCTCCATTTCCCATGAAGTCTTTGACTATCTGGGGAAAAAACAACCTCATCCTTCCCCAAATCTGCCAAAAGAGCACTTCAGATTTGAAATATTTCAAGATTTGAAATAATAAAACTGGAAAAAAGGCACAGATAAAACTTGGCTTAACTATCTCCAGCTTGCTTTGCTGCCTCCTGGGAACTCCTAAGCAAACACAGCCAGTTTCATGCCACCTGAAGCTGCCAAGTGAGAAGCCTGGCATGGCTGATTGCCACGTGCCATGGCAGAAAAATTATACACATCAGTGGCTTGGCTACACACTGATGGTGCTGTACATGAAGCATAATTAATATTACTGACTGCAGATCCAGGGATTTAGTCCAGGCAAGCCTGGAAAGTCCAAAGCTCTGTATCACTTCACCAGTATGGTTAACCAAAAGCAATCCCTAGCAAAATGTACGCTCTCCTCATGCTGGAAGTATTGTGGTGGTGCTGTTGCACTTTGCTGGAAAAGCTCTTATTTCCAGCTAAATTAGAATGCCTCACAAGGCATTTGTCATTCATGGTAACTGTAGGAGAGAAATCAATAGCACATTCACAGCTGATCCCCAGCATCTCTTGTTCTTCCTACTCTGAAAGAAAAAAAAAGTGCTGAGTTCCTCAGTCTGGATAACTTCATTATCCAACACTAGCCCCAATTAGAGAAGATTTAAAAGGTAAACAGAACCCAGTCTCCCAAGCCACAGAAATTTTGTATTCCAGTTTATGTCAGGGATGGTGAACACCTCACATTATTGCATTTTTAAGCCACATCTACCTTGAGGAAGTGGTGTACTCTTATCTTAGTACCTGTTGGTTATGCTGCTGGTCAAGGGATGTGAGAGTGGGGGAAACGGCCCCAAAGTTCAGCTGGTGGGTGGCTGTATGAAGAGACACCACAAATTGTGTCTATACTAGAATGTGAACTTCCATTAGCTAATGTATTGTCTTGGTGAGGGCAGGACTTACTCCCCCATCTTGTCTCCCAGTTTCTGTTGTTTTCCCACTATGGCAATTCTCTCTTGCAGCTCATCTTCATCTTAAGGTATTCTGAAGCACATTACCACACACCTCACCAACACTTCTGGGCATCAATACAAGAAAAATGTTACCACCTTTCTGTTCTCTAAAGAAATTGAGTTCTGCTAACTAATTATCAGTGTGTTCTCATCCGTGTGGGGTTTATTTTTCTTTTTGAAGAAAGAAAACCCAGATGCCTTTGCTCACCTTGGACAACAATTCTTAGTTTTCTCTGCTTTCAGAGCATAGATAGATGCGAACTGCTACAGCACAGAGATTGTGCTATAATTGTTCTTTTACACTATTTGATCCCAGTGTACTGTGTACTGCTATTCTTTATTGAAGCACCTAGGAATCCCAATTGATTATGAAATTTGATTCTAGAGGGTATTTTATAACCCCCTAGTAAGAGATACCCGTCTTCTGAAGCAAAAAATCTTCATGTTGAAGGGAAAGCTTTGTCCTCAATCTATAAAGTAAGGACTAAGTTGTAGAACACCTAAATGACTTCTTACTATCACCCTCAAGGACCATGACAGGCAGGAAACTCTAAACTTGGTTTCTTAATTGAGAAACATCTTCAACTTTTTAAGGAAAAGTCGTTTAAAGAAGACATGTTGCTTTAGACATATATTTATTCACATTTGTCTGTATAAATACATCTAACAAGTGTACAAATATGCACTATTGTTTATCCATAGATACACCTTATACATATATACTTATATATGTGTATCACGGCATACATGTACAAGGAAGGGGCACTAACAGGACTCTGCTGTGCCGCTGGGGCAGCCTTGGGGCTCTGCTCGGGGCTGCCCTTTGTGGGCAACACAGACCCATCAAAGTGAAAATCCAGGACAAAATGCCAACAGCAGAAGCATTGTGGATGTCAATAAGGAAATAAACTTTACATTAGCCTTGTCATATTGTTGCCTCAGGCAGCATTGTCCTTTATCTGTGTACCTGATTCATAAAATTATACTGAGGAGCCACAGTCCTGCAAAGTGGAATTTCCTTGTTGATCTGGCATTGCTGCTCTCAATTTTTTCTCCAGTCTGACAGGGTGCAAGAGGTGTAATGGGGACATGCAGCATAATATGAATCACATTTTAAGTACTTATTTATTTTATCTTCATGCTAGCTCTACTACCTGGAGCTGGATGCCAGGGCTGTTATGGAGAACACTAATCCTAACCAAAACAAAGGCCTGCATGGATCTGTCACCCTTTAGTGAGTGAAACTGTTTGAACACACTTTTATTAGCAGATTTTTACGATCATTCTAGCGACTCTGAAGCAGCTTTCCAAATTATTTAATAAGCCTGATGATAAAATATTGGAACAGTTTCTTTTGTCATATTGTGAAATGTTATTCCTCCAGCTGTTACTAGCAACTAGAGACTGAAGGTACAGACCCTGTGTAGGTGTTTAAAGTCGAATTTCAATGTTTAACATTGTATGAGACCAGCTCTGTGATGGAATCGTGCAGAAAATGTTTCCTCTTACTAATATAAAGTCTTAAAAAATATTCTTGCTCACCTCAGTTTTCCTTGACTTTCCTAAAAAGAGATTTCTGGAACTATACCTGTTCCAGAACAGATTTCATATTCCATATTGCCTGACATTGAATACTCCACTGATAATGTCAGGAGAGTCAGTTGCTGCTTCCAACTATAAATGCAGCATTTTAACCTGGATCGAAATCTACATCTGATATCAAATGACATCTCTATTATTGCCAATAAATTTCTGATTATCCAGTGGTTTAGCCCTTGATAATATATAGCAGGAAAGTTGGTGAAACAGTTTTATAACTCAGTGTTTCTTCCTCTTCTTCTCAAACAGTTTTTCTTGTATAAGAAGGAATAATGTAAGGTGAGTAATGTACAATGAAAAAGTGCAGAAGCATGGAATAAAGCTTACAAGAATCCAATAAAACAGGTATTTATGAAGACAGGATAGGATAGAATTTATAGACAAAATGATTGCATAGAAGGAAATTCATTTCAATATTAGTTTTCATTTCTGCAGGAGAAGAATTGAAAGTTTTTCATAGTATACTGCTGTATTTTGAGGGGCAACATCACAGGTCTGGTGACTTAAGAAAACTTACAGACCACTAGAAGTAGCTGTCATTTTTTGTCAGCAGATAGTAAGTACTAGGAAGTAGAAGCCTGCGGATCTTCTAGGGCTGTGGAAAGCTGTTGCAAACATTCTTATACTGACATGAGTGGAGAGACAATGTGGACACATGGATGCAGAATTCCAGCAGGGGAAGGATTGTAAAAATTATTCGTGTTGCTGAGGCCTCCAGCAGCAGGTCATCAATATCCCAGCACACACCTACCTGCAATCTCTGAACAAACAGGTATGAAGCAGAGACTGAATAAATGCTAATGACTCACAGCAGTGGGACAAAGTAGAAAAATAAATCACCAACAGCTTCCAAAGGGTCCAGTGAGACATTTCCAAAACCAGCATTCTCCTAAGAACCTGGTAGCTGCGGGGAAGGTTCAAAAATGGATGCTCTTGATCCTCCCCAGCACAGGAGGGGTTTTCAGCAGAAGCAGAACACGCTGTGGGGCAGAAAAGGACAGGCTGGGGAGGCACCCTGACCTCTGATTCCCCATTTTTCAGCATGTTTGTGTCCATCACTGCCCCGTCTGACATTTCTCCCACTGCCGAGAAGTGAGGGCTTCTCCAGAAGCCTTTGGAGCTGGGGGCCCTGCAACAGCCTTTTGATTTTGTCTAATTACTTTCTATTCACATTAAAATTTAATCAATCATTCAGTTGCTGTTATTAAAGCGGTATTTTGTTACTCACTCACACATTTAAGGATATGTATTTAGTTTAAATATGTCCAAATATAGGTGTTACATAAAAATATGTAAACATATTTTATATGCAGCTGTGTATATATAATTAAAATATTTATTTACATATATTTGTACAATTGTATATATAACTTTATATGCAATACATTATATATAAAAAAAATATATGCTTATCTATTGAAGGAGTGGTAGATATGTATTGTATATTTTTTACATACCATCACTTCCTGGACAAAAGGAAACATGGAGCCAATCAATTGGTTTCAAAAAGTGGCAACTGGCCAATCACATGAATGAGAAAACATGTTTGGTATGAGGCAGTCATGCACAGCAGCCACTGTGGGTGCTGAGGACAGGGCTCCCACAGTGCCACACGTACCTGGCACCACCTGTGGCACACTGGGCTGTACCCCTACCAGCTCCATCCCAAGCTGCACCGTGTCCAGCCCTCCCTGTTGGCTTTTCCCAGTCTGTGCCCTAGTAGCAGCCCTTGGCAGCTTTGTAGTGCAAAATAAACTCCCTTTATTCAGTCATCTCAACAAATTTTCCTAGAGCTTTAACTTGCTTATTTTTACATTGCAAATCTTGCCCCTGTCTCTATTAATTGTTACAGCAACAGACTAATTGCTGAAATTATTGCTGTCAACTGCATTTCCTTCTTCTTCAGCCACAGCATCTGTGGGCTAGCCCAGGGTGCCCCACCTCAGTTAATGGAAGCTTTTATTAATGCTCTGTGGTTGCTCTGTCATTTGCTTTCCAGCTCTTGCCCAAGACAGGAAAATTAAGAAACATATTCTAGTCCCCAGCTTGCATCCTTTATTGGACATCCCTGAACTGCAGAGCCTGCTGTAGCTGAATGTTGATGTGTTTTGTACAGACTGCAACTCTGCCAAGAACAAATATTATTTTTGTAGTCCAACAGTAATGAAACTTTCCAGTTACATGAAGGAAGTGCATTCAGATCAAACAGAAGATTATATTAAATTGTTTGGTTGAACTGTAGATGTGTATGTCCACAGCAGGGACAGAGAGTCCTGGGTGTAAACTGGGCTCTGCATTTTCTTTCTTTTTTTTCGTAGAGAAAGAATTCACATTGGATTTTCTGCTTAAGACTTAGAAAGTAGACACAGCTGCAAATCCCCAAAAGAGATACTCATGTTCACCTAGCCCAGCTTTAGCAACCAGTGTTATTCGTAAGTGCACTAATCCTACTGCTGCTCCCATTTTCTTTGTGTAATGAACATGTTCATTTTTTTTCAACTAGGATGTCCTTGGCTGTTGCAGTGGCTGCCCCCGTGGCAGGGGCAGCCTGTGGGCCCGGGGGTGCTCAGACAGCCCCAAAGCTTGACTCAAGCCCCCTGGGTGAGCCTTAAGGCAGGGGGACCGAAAGGGCCTCTCCCAAGGTGCTCTGTCACTTTATGTTCATGTACCCCAGTTCTGTTACCCCGATTGGTTCGCCAACTCTCCACCCCCTGTACCCCTTATAAGTTCATGTCCTAGAATGTTCTCCCTTCCCCGCTTCTCCATTAGCCCTTGGTCCTTGGCTCCTCCCTCCGTGTTTCCCCATTGGGTTGTGTACCCTGGCCCCGCCTATGCTCCTCCCCTTGGTTCTTTCTCCATCGGGCCCTGGCCCTCTCTCCGCCCCTTGTCACCCTCATACCCTGGCCCCTCCTGTATTCTTGGCCCTTCGCCCCGGAGCCCTTCACGCGTTCGGCAATAAACTCCCGTGGAACTCTGTGCGAAGGATCCCTCCCGCCTCTTTATTCCTGGTGAGGCACTCAGCAGCTCTCCGGTGGCGAACTGTGCGTGGCTTCTGTGGGCACAGCCCAGCTCTGTGGGGCGGGGGCTGAGTGCCGCTGTGGTGCCAGCCACAGCAGCCTCACCTGGGATGCTTTCCAGGAGGATGCAGCGGCCTCCAACCGGCAACGCCGGCAGCGTCAGTTGGCTGCTAGATATTTTCACATGCTTAGAAAATCATTAGAAAAAAGTAAAGAAATGCACAGACAACTATGAAATACAAAGGCCCCTGGAGATCCCTGAGGTACAAACTACTAGAGGCTGGGGGATTTGCCTCAACACCCCCCCCGCCCTTTCCATGACATTTATTTGCTTTGCAGTGCTGCATTCAGACCCAGCAATGCTGTTTCACTGCAACACTTTAGTTTTCATTGCCATTGCAATCTGGTGAAGATGAGCTATGACTCCTGATTTGCTTTGATTTATTGTGCTGACCCATACTTTGTTTCTACAAGACCACAGAGAAAAACTTGCTGAAGTGAAGAGGGTGCAAAGCATGTGTCAGGTACCAGGTAACCAGGGGGTCTCACTGCCTACTTGGAAAATAGCGCAATGCCATCAGTCCTTGCAACAAATACAGGACAGATTTATGTTGTCATAAAAGTCATGTGAAACTGATCAAATTCAAGTGAATTCTGTATACTGAGATGAAGGAATTGTTGGAGCTTGAAATTCAAAGCAAAATTTGACAAGATGAACATACAAGTAGGAAATGAGATAAATAATTACATTAACTACTCTGTGCCTGAGCACAAGATTTTTTAGATTGGAGTTTTGTGTCCATTCTTAAGTAAAGATTTGTATTTGCCTCATGTATTACAGGTAAGAGTCTCAAGTACATTCTCATCTGTTTGACTGCATAGCCGTCATTCCTCTCAGCGTGCAGGAAATTTTGAGTAGGTTTACTCTGCAATGTTGGTTTGGGCTTGACCTACCCATGCAATATACTTCAGGCTCAGTGTATGGCTTATGTTCTTTAATAAAAACAAATCTTTTGTATATGACCAAAATCCAAACATTATGGCCACCAGAACTTTGATTTTTCTAAAATAATTTGTATTGCTTCATCTCTCTACCAGCTCTATGATCCTAGTTCATCCTCAAGCTTACCTAACAGAAATCCTTAGCCATGACCCCCTGTTGTGGCACCATCATGTGTGTATGTGTGTTGAACTTTTCCATTACAAGCTTGAAATGAGATTCAAATAAGTGCAAGTTTCAGTAAAGCTATAGAAAAGGAGAAGCATCTTGTGATTACAGAGCTTTAAGCTCTCAGTGTACTCAAATATTTTATTCTTCTAAATCTTTAATTGCTTCATTGCTGCATAGGTGGGAAGTGATTTTGAAATGGAAAATCCTGAAAGATTTCCAAACCAAAATTTTGCTTTAAGAGTTTTAGCTCAGAGAAAGTCTGTATGCAAGGGTTGCAATATGAATGGGAATTTTCAGTGCTGTTCCAATTTGCAAGAAAACAGGGAAGTCTCTAAGGCATGAACAGAAAGAGTAGAATCTTCAGAAAAATAGACTCTGTTTTCCATACTTATTAAGTAATATAAATACTCGTTGTAAAAGTATAAAGTATTAAAGAAATGGAATATTTCCAAGAAGATGGGGAGAGGCCATTAAAGAAAATATCGAGGCAAATTGCTTCTGTGATAGCTTTATCAGGAGAATCAGTATCATACGTGTGCTTTCTCCTGCTGGGAAGATTAGTAACAAAGTGATTTTAAAATAATTCGATTTCTTTTTTGTCTCCATACCTTAAAGTTGCAGAACAGTTTGTACTGTCAGCATGCCTAAACAATTACACTGACCATGTTTATTCCAAAGTATCTCAGAGTCTTTGAAATCCAATTTATTTCCATGGAAGTTATTTACATTCAAATTATTCTAGTTCCTCCTTAAGAGAGAAGTTTTCTGCTGTATTCATTAAAAACTTACCAAATTGTCCTTTTCTTTTTCTGCAAGCTGGTTCTTACTGGATGAGAACAGTTAATAACAGCTCTGAATTCGTCAGCTTGTGGGACTTTATGGGTAAGTATGATACTACATTTTTACCTCTTTTAATTCATTGCAGTCAATCAGTCTTAAAGAGTTCAGCTATAGTGTGAACATAGGGCAAGTGTAAATCCCCAGTGAATAGTGGAGGATTTAAAATATGGGTCCAAAATTTTACATAAAATTAATATCAATTTGTAGATATTTTCTAGCAGTGATATTTTGGCCATAGCCAAATGTATAAGTGAAAAATAAAGATTTTAAGCATCATTCTGATTTATCAGATTCTGAAAATGTGAACCGATCTATGAAGAAGCAAATGCCCACATTACCTGCTATTCTCTCCCACAACAATATTGATCTGTCCAGGACAGAGACATACAACCAGAATCATCTGAGAATTCAGGTCATAAGATCAACACAGCACAGCACATAGGCACTTCTGGTTTGGTAAAATTAATAAACCTCTGCATGTATAAGTTAATAAAAATCAAATCAGGTGTTTGAAAACCTGTAAGAAAAAGGACTTGCTGAACAGCTGTACACAAATCATTCCTCCAAATCTGCAGACAATACACAAAATTACTTTCAAAATTCCTCTGACATTTTATGTGCAATTTATTTAAGCTAGTTCTGATTAATGATATGTCAGACATATGTCTTCCTTCAGCAGGCAGTGGAGGCTGATGCTCCTCTCATCAGGAGTTTTACCAGTTTGGTTCCTGTATTTCATTTGGATTTATGTTTTGCCATTTGTAAGTGTACAGAAGTTAATAGCCCCCAAGTGCATCTGCCGGCTGGCATTTAGAAAGTTCATCAGAAGCACTTAAACTTTTTTATCTCAGATGGGATGGTACAACATTCCCAAGGATTTACAAGAGCCATTTATCAAAGACGGCACCTGCTGCAACACAAATATCAGCCAAGGTCAATTTTTGATCTAGTACAGTGCCACGTCCATTGATTTTCTAACTTCTACTACCTTTCCACAGAATCCTCTGAAAACAGATTTTTGATTTTCCTTCATAATGTTCATAACCATAGCTAATGCACTTTTCCAGGAGCATAACAGCGAAGAGGATCATTCACTTTCCACCTTCTTTACAAATGAGCAGGAAGTTCTCTCACCAATGCCTGGGGAAGACAATACTTAATAACTTCCATTTGTATTAATAGAAGTTGCCGGCATGGATCCCTGTGCATTTTATTGAGAGCAGGCTTCAAATTGGACTCTAAATGTTTTCATTTATTTTTAATTGTGTAAGTGAACCAATCTAAAAATCCAGTGGTAGATTTACTTCCTTTCTAAACTGTTTCTGAATGAAATGTTATCCCCTTTCTAAGGGAATAAAAATTGAGTCAATATTGCTGTTGAGAAGCCAGGTA
The DNA here is from genome assembly GCF_020740725.1 of Corvus hawaiiensis. Taxonomy (NCBI): domain Eukaryota; kingdom Metazoa; phylum Chordata; class Aves; order Passeriformes; family Corvidae; genus Corvus; species Corvus hawaiiensis. Next base: position 69,107,782 of record NC_063216.1, on the reverse strand, counting down.
CTTTCCAGTAATAAAAACTATGAAAGCACACTTCAATAAAAAAATGAAAAAGAATAAAAAAGAAAGGGAAAATGTTGTTATGAGTATAGCAGATTTTTGCTTTTAAATTAGGAGATGAATTATTAAATGAGAGGTCCATCCTTAATTTGCACTGTTTCACACTTCAAGTATAATCTGACCTCGTGTAAAAGATATGTTTTTCTGGCAAAGATAAAAGTTTCTTGTCAACAAACATGTTGCTACGCTGATGACTGAAGTGTATCACCTCAGTTAGGCCCTGCAAACTGTATCTTCTTGATGTCATTGTCACACTCCTCAATTGTTTTGATTCATTCAGTGTCCCGTGTTGTACATCAGAAGAGGGCTGTCAACACTGTGAAATGGCTGGGGTGATACTGACAGCTTGTCAGGGATCCTCATTCTGTAGACACAAGAAGCAAGGAAATTCATTGAGTGGTGTTGTCATGGGTAGTGGAAGAAAACTGATGGGGGGGGTGGGGTTTACATACCCATTTATGCAAGGACTTTTGGAAATACCAAGTTAATTGGCAGAAGAGTAAATTACCTGAATAATTTAGGACCTGTCTCTGAAGGCCCACACTAGCTTCTGCATTTGAAAAATTTTTAGGAGAACAGAAGCAGCAACATATATAATGACATTGATGCATATTAGCAAATTACCTACAGTTAGCATCTGAGATTTAGACAATGACATGAGATAACAAACAATTTAAATCATTTACTCTCTCTTTTGGTTAGTAACATCAGCCCTCCCCACAGATCAGAGAGAAGTGTGGCTGTTTTCTGCTATGCTTTTGAACAGGTAACCAGGAGTGATGTTTGTGCTGGCAGATTGGTTGTTAAAGTCTTTGCAAGGGGCTCAGAATGAAAAAGCAAGCTGAAAATTTAATCCAGATAAGAACAAGAATCCCCATTACAGTCAACCTAAAAATGCATGAAATTAAGATGGGTTTGGCCCAATGCTCTATAATTAAAGAGTTGTGGGCTTTCAATCAGAAAAAAATGTCATCTCACTCCCTTATTAGATGCCAGAGTAACTTAGCTTCATTTCATGGTTCATGCACATAAATTGTCCTTAGATTGATCAGTGTGGGGAAGTTCCTTAGTGTTGTACATGGCAATTTATGTCACAGCAATTCCTTTGGGTTCTAAGGAGAAATAGAGCCATCCTAGCAGAAATGCAATCACTAGGTACACTGTGGCTATGCTGCACTAGTCACCTTCATTTTCAGGTGCTGTACGGTTGGGAAGGGCCAGGGAACACAGGCAGGGGAATTGTTGACAAAGTTTCTTCCCTTCTCATGGTTCAGTGGGAAGCAGAGTCCTACATTCACAGTCCCTATTGAGCTCTGGGGGGAGAGAGGAAGTGCTGTTTATTGTTAGCGTTGTTGTAGGAAGAGGGAGACAAACAGATGAGTTTTGTCGGTTTGATGTGAGGCTCATTAGATCTGATAGAATTTTTTTGACTGAAGGAAGGCATCTCTGTGGTCAAAGCCAGTGGGCCAAAAAAAGCTTTCATCAGAGTTGTCAGAGGTACACACACCTAGATCTCACACATAGAACTGGGTAGAACCCTCCTCATAGGAGGAGGTGGTTGTGTCCATTCCTTTGAAAGCAAAGTCATTTATACTGTAGTTCCTATACAGGCATTGAAGAACTTAAATTTGAACAATCAAGACTGAAAATTATGTACAAAATCACCAGTTGTCTCAAATCCTTTTGATTCTTCTTGAACATCTCCAGTGTCTCATTCTGCAGTCACTGGTTGTTACAAGGTAGGCTGCCAACAAAGGTTTTGTTATAACCACGTGTTAAAACCTAGACAATGAATCTAAAATATAATTAAAATCTGTCCTTCTAAAAGCAGGCAGAATAGCTAAGAGAAAATATGACATTTTAGTCATAGCTACAGATATCTCCTTATGTAGAGTTATGCCACTTAGGGAGGGAAGTTGATGCCAGTTCAGGCAACTATCTCAGCTGAAATCAAGAGCAGATAAAGCTGGAAGCCAAATTTTCTGTTGAGTCAATATTAAAAGAAAATTATTCCCCAAAAGACAACTGAGTCTATCCAAATCTGATTCTTAAATCTAAGCTGTGTCAATAGCTGTGTATGATCTTTAGGTATCAACAAGGTTCATGAGAGGTATTTGGAGGCCTCAGTCCCAGATATAGACGGCATTCTTTAGCTTTAACCCCCAAAATATCCCAAATCAAGAAAGAATAAAAATGTCCCAAATCTATACTGACTCCTGTGTAAGATCTCCCTAGTAATTCTGAGACATGCTTATGACATCTGACAAATCACTGGCATATTTTTTGTTAAAGTAGGCTCTGTAATACCCAATTTAAAGCCATATTCCTTTAGCTAATATTCCAATCAGAGATTTTTGTGGTTCATTATAAATCATTAATTTTATCCATATATATTTTAAATGGCCAATATATTCCCCTAGTTGCTTAAACTCTATTTTTTTTCTTTCATGTGTTGTTCTTTGGATTGAGCTACTTCTTCAAAGAGCCAAAGTACTGATTAAACAATGATTTATAATAAGATTATCATTTATTGATCCATGTTCTCCAAAAATTACACAAATTTAGTTCAAAGCCTGTCACTTCTTTTCACAGTGAGATCTCTAAACTTACTTCCGTGTCTTTTGAAGTAGCTACTTACCAGATTAAGTATCAGTATAGCAGCAAAGGTGTCACAATACAACTAATCATTTCCTGGTTGCTTTTTGTCAAATGAATACTTGATGCTATCTTTTGTGAACAATACAATTCTATCCCATAGTTTCCACTTAGCTTCTTACTAAACTCTCTTCAAATTATTTTGTGGAATCCTCTGCTTTGACAAAGTCTGTCAAAGGATTTCAAGTGATTTAGCCACTGAAAAAAAATTTAAAAAAGGTGTATTCATTTCAGAAAGTAAAATGGGAGAAATGTGAGCATTTCAGTATTAAAGTACAGTCTAATCACAGGAGTTCAGATTAAGCGTTTTTAGAGGAATCCAAACTAGTAAACTGCTCAACTGTGGGCAGGTATTCCTGCCTCTTTCATCATATAGGGATAATCCTCCAACACCTGCCATGTTGCCAGCATGCCTAAGAAAAGAAAGCTTGGGAAATCTTTATTCCATGCTCTGCTTGATCACAGTTAGAGATCCAGCTGCCAGTCTGCCTCAGGACAGCTGCAGAACAATTATCTTGCCAGAGAAGATCTAGAGTGAAGTGATGGTTGGGTGAAGTCCTGATTCCTGGATGGGACTAACAGGCACAACAGCCTCTTTCCCCTGGAAATGTTCTTTAAATAAGAGAACAAGATTTGGGGTATTTGTATGGAATTTATCAATCTGCTTTTGCACTGTGAGTTCATCATATCTAGAGCACATCTAGCTCACTGTCACACAGAAGGCAGCTGTGCAACATGTGTGTGTGCGTGTGTGTGTATTTCAGTCTAGGAAATCCCAAACAGAAACGTGACAAACAGTTCCTGGCTTCTTCCATCAATTTACAAACATTACGGAGAAATTCACAGACAAACACATTCCAAAATCAGTGGGTTAAGAAGATGTCTTCCATCTCTGTATGTTATTTCAAAATGTGGTGTGGGGTAATCTTTGTCTTGTTTTGAAATACATCAGTGTCACACACAGTGGTGGACCACTGATTTGTATCTATATCTCCTCTTCAGAGTTTCCGTGAAATACTTGGGGGATAAGCCGCTGAACTTGGTAGCTGCGAATTAGTTTTCTATGATTCAGAACAGAGTATGTCAGTACAGACCTGTACCAAAATTCCCACACCTTTCCAAAACCTGCACTTGAAGTCTTCCTAGAGCTGCACATGCAGATTTTTATTTGCCCTTTATCCCTGTGGAGAAAATGTGAGAGACATGTACAGTAGATACTTTTCACAAACAAGTTGTGTAATTTTGTCAGTTAGCTTGGTTTCCAGACCCTTCAGAAACACAACTTCAGCATAGCCACCCCGACTGCAAGTTTCTCCTTCATTTTTTCCCTGTAAACCTGCTCATAAAATGTCTCTTCACATAGACCTGAAAGAAATTACATTCCCAAGATGTAGCAGATTTTATCTAAAATAAAGAAATAAATATGGCTCTGGTGCAGCATTTAAGTTTATAAAGCAAATATTACCAGAATCACTTATGTGCTACAGGAAACAGCACAAATACTTGTAGATACCTCCAGTGAGAGTGGAGAAGGAATCAAATGTGAAATGCAAAGTTATACGGATAACTTCAACACAATTTTTGGATGGGTATTTGAGTTGTAAAGAACAGTGTTTAGTGGCAAATGGTGTCTGTGACAATATATTCAAAGGATGATACATATTAGGGGTTTAGATAACTGATCTGTATGTTCTCTACCCAGTTCCAGCCAATGCAGGCTTGGGGTACAAATAAATACAGGTGAATGGTCTCAAGACCATCTGTCTTGAGATATCACCAGTAAAAATACGGCCTTATCTTGTATTGTAGATCATAACTGTCAGTGATTACACCTTCAGTTTGCATTTGGTAAATTTATGGTGATCTGAGGTAATACTTCATTACAATAGGAAAGCATGGTCCAAAGTAGCAAACATTGTTTTGAGATCCAGGCTCTGTGATTTGGCAATGGTGTTTGAACAATCAGACATTATTTTAAGCCAATTTTCAACAGATTTGAACCATACAGCTGCACAGCCATTGCAAACATCTTCCAGACTTTAAAAAACAAATCACAAGAGAGAAAACGAACAGATTTCATTAGGTTCAAGGCAACACTGAAAAATGTATGTGAATAGAGTCATAAAGACAACAAATATTGTTAGTGGTAGTTATGAAATACTTGGAGATATAGAATGCATTGTCGTCTGTACTGGCTTCCTTCCCAGCAAGCAAATCCTTTAATAATGGTGATTTGTTTGAAGTGTCATTTGTTACAACTTGCAAGAGTCTTCCAAAAGTCTCCAGGCAGGACAGGAATAAAGCTTACATATCATTAAAATGGGAAGAAACAGTTGGAGAGAGTAGAAGATATCCTGTATAAAATATTTTACAGGTATCTGAATTTGCAATCAGTTTACTGTCTTATTTCTTTTTAGAAAATTGTAAAGAGAAAATTTCCACAATGGCAACCTTTAAAACAGTGTTCATGTGTAAACTAAATTAAATTTAAAATAGCCTTTTAGTGACTTCCACAGTAAACTGGTAAAAAACATTAGTATTATTCAGCTCATATATGATTGGGCAAATACACTACAGTATTTCACCTATTAAATTGGAGCAATTCAATCAGCCTTCTTGATTGGATTGATGGCAACATCTGGTCTGCTTGAGACTGAATAGTTTTGCTCTCAGTTCTGCATGTATCTGCCTTTTTTCTGTCTGGATGGCTTTTGCTGTTTTAATTAGACAGCTCTGGTAAGTTCTCAAGCCCCTGATTAACATATTAATCACCTTGGCACAACTAAGTCCCCTTTTAACACAGTATCAGGTAGAGAATGTTAAGCTTGTATCAAACTGTGTCATATAATTACACATTTCAGTTTCAGCTTTCGTGTACTCAGCAGCTGCACAATAGCCTCAGTACAATTTGTCTAGCCTGAGAAAGGGTGTGCAACCCAGATTACACCAGGCAGCGTATGGCCAACATCTGAGAATTTAAGTGAGTGCTTGAAGAATTTCTCCTATGCTCTGTCCAGGTCCCAGGGGACCAAGTGGTTCAAAGATGAGATTTCCAAGATTTCCAAGGGAAGAATGAAATTCGGCTGCGCAGTGATTTTTTTTTTCTGTCTTCATTTTTTTCCCTCTTTTGTGATATAAATACCTGAGATTTGCCTTGATCTGAGAGGTTGCTCTTTATCCTGACCACTACAAAATGGTAAGGAGTGGAGTCAGCTGGTGCCTGTGGTGAAATCTTAAATAGTGGAAAAAATTCCTGTGATTTGGCTATTTAAATGTGAGATAGACAATAGATTTGCCTCCCAAAAGACATCTAGGGGCCAAGTGTGTTGCTTGGAAAGAGTGGCATGAGATTGGAAGTGGAAAGGCACAGGTAAACCTAGAAATTCATTCAGAATTAGGACATTTCCAACTAGAATTAAAAGTTCATCCAAAATCACACTCTTCATATTACTACACTATTTAACTACTTTCTGCAGCAACTTATATGAATCAGTCCTGATGATGCTGAGTTCAGTTATCTGTAAGACCAGCACTTACTGTTTTTGCTTTGGAAGGTACAACCTGTCCAGTGGTAATATAATGAGATCCATTGATGAGATCCATATAATGAGATGTATTGAGGTCTTATACATTTTTATTGGACTACACTGCACTGATCATTAGTGATAAGCAAGGGGAAAAGTAAAGCCAAACTGAATTAAGTGTCCCACCAGCTTGCAGGCAAAAGATACCATAATAAGCACTTTTCATGACAGAATTACTGATGATTACTGAGTATCACAGGTAAGAATCAACTCTTCTGGTTGTTATTGAAGTGTATCATAAACCAGGAGCTGGATTCTATGAACAGAAAATATCAGTGAGAGGAGACCTACTTCTCATTTCACATTGCATATTTCATATTTCATATTTCCCATTTCATATTTCTTTTCTCCTCCTCAATCTCATGTACAGAGATGATCTAGAGTAACTCCACTGGCTTTGTGAAGATGCACAAAGCATAAAACAGCTCACAACTCTGAGATGGCAGAACTAAAAACTACTGCAAAAGGGAGAGTTCTATTTCCCAGTCTATTGGGTTGTAAATAAGTGGTGTGTAAGCTTTACCCGTCATTCATTCAGTGGCCTGCTGTGGGTAAACCCTGTGGGGACAGGTCTCAGCTTCCACCTCAGCTTCTGCCTACCAGTAAATGAAATGTAGAGTTCTGACATCACCTTTCCATCGAATCTCTGTCATAAAGCAACTGAATTTGTTACATGATGAGAATAAAACCAGAGCTGGACTAGATGGAAGTTCAGCAGCTGAACTTCATTTAGCTCCTACAAATGGTTGTCATAAGCATGTCCAACACAATCCAGCAAGAACAAGTTATTCAGTTATTCCAGTCATTTCCCTAGGAATTAGTGCTCAGGTCAGGTGCTCTTGCGAGCAGCAGGTGTCCAAAGACAGGGCATGGCCTGACATTACAAAGAGAGCAGATACTGGCTGCACTGTTGTGTACAAGTCCTCTCAGACAGCCAGTGCTCCAGTGCCTGCACGGTTCAGACTGGCAGTAATTTTTGTAGGTGATACCCACGAAGCTGCATCTCTAAGCCGTTCAGCAAACTTGTTGAATCCTCCTACCTTTTGTCTTGTGCTGTGCCTATGCTTCATTGTCTAGCACAGGCAATATACTTTGATTTGCACATAATTCCTATTTTGCTTCAATATCTAATTTCACACAACTAAAAAAAGAAATTGATTTATTTATTTATGAGGCATAAAATTGTCAATAGCCATTAAGCAAAAATCTTATTCCACGAAAACTCTAGTAGATTCATCTTTACTTTCATGGTCAGATAATGTATTTATTCAGTGTCATTGGAGCATATGGTTAAGGGTAACAATATTTTTTACTAATGTGTTATATACAGAGAAGTTCTAGAACATTTGGGGGCTTTTTTTGCATTTTTATGCATTTGTGCATTCCAAATTCATTTCATTGTCCATTAAGTTTTAATGATTTTTCAGTCTTTCCAGGCAGATTTTTAAATGTATTAAATCATGAGAAATATTTGGGGTTTTAACTTATTTATGGTTACTAAGCACTACAAAGACAAGGTAGAACTAAAACCAACTATTCAGGCATATGTTGAAAAAACAGTCATCTTGGATATAGAAAAATTTTAAATGTAAAATTTCTTTCCATTCGATGATGATTGAAATTGATTTTTCATTCCTTCTCAATCTTCTGTAACACATTTTAAGATATATTTATCCATTTTTTAAAAAAATATGTAAAGTAAAATTGTGAAAATATCTTTTTTGTTTTATTTAGAAAGAAGCTGAGAAAAAATTTGACTCAGATTAGAATTTTTATTAAGTTTGCTGCCTTTCCATTAACTATTAATTTAAAACAAGGCAAAGGATTTCTCTTCAATTTTCATACGTCTGTCAGAAACATTTAGTATAAGTAGCAGAAGGCAAACTACCCAATTGCTGTTAATTCATTTTAGAGCCAAGCAAATATTTGGGTTTTCTCTGTGAAAAACCACAGAGAATATTTGCATTCCAAGTACTTTCTCACTTTCTTTCACCAGCTTCATAAATTCGAATACTAAGATTTTGTAAAAGAGAATAACTCCATATCATGAAATGTAGTCATTAAGTTGATGAAAACAAAGAGAAAGGGATGTTTTAATTGACAACGGAAGATCACACAGATCACTCAGTGGGGCAGATGGTGGTCATGATGCATCCTGTGGCTGAGTGGTGGATGGAGTTACAGAAGAGTTCCAGGGCCAAGGACTCCTGAGGTGGAGCAGACAGCCCTTCTGGGGGGATTGAAACAGCTCCAGGGAACGCTGAGCCCAGCGCTGAAAAGACCGAGGTTCTCAACACTTTCTTCACCTCTGTCTGTCCAGCACTGTTGGGCCCCAGGCCTTGGGAACAGGAATCCCGGTTGAAGTGAACACAGACCCACTGTCAGTGAAGGAAGGATTGGGGTGTCAACTATTAGAGGAGCCTGAGACCTACAAATCAGTGGGCCCTGGCAGTATGTGCTGAGTGTTGAGAGAGCTGTCTGACACCATGGCAAGGCCACTTTCCATAATCTCTGAGAAGTTGTGGAGATTGGGTGATGTCCCAGAAGACCGGACGAAAGCTAATATTGACTCTACCTACAAGAAGGGTTTAAAGAAGGATCCAGGAAATGATAGGCCCATTGGTCTTGTTCGGTCCCTGGGGAAGTTATGGAATAGAGGCTCCTGGGAGACATCAGAAGTCAAATGAAGCACATGATTGGGAAAAGCCAGTATGGATTCACCAAGGACAAGTCATGCTTAAAAAACCTGATGACCTTCTGTGACAAAGCAATCTGCTCAGTTGGTGGGGGACCAGCAATGGGCATTGTCTACATAGATTTATCCAAGCCTTTTGATGCGGTTTCCCATGGTGTCCTCCTGTGTCAAGGTCTGTACAAGTGGTCTGTGCAGTGGATGGGGAATTGGCTGACAGGCTGCACCCAGGACGTGGTGGCAAGTAGCTTCCTTCAAGATGGCAATCTGTCACATTTGGGGTCCCCTGGGATCAATACTGAGTCCAACACTGGTTAATATCTTGACCAGAGGGGCCATGAGGCCCCTTCTAATCTGATATTCTATGATTCTGCAATAGTGACATGGGTAAGTAGTGGAGCTCAAGGACAGCACATTAATATTAACCAACAGTGTAGCAGAGGATAAACTAATTAAAGAATAAAGAAGCAAGATTCAGTCTTCCCAACTCAGAGCTGCTGTCAGCCTCTGTAAGCTGAGCAGTCATTCCTGTAGGGATGTCAGATCTCCAATGAAAAACCCTCTGCTTCTGGAAGTAACGTTAGCATTTTAGTCCTTAAGGTTACTATATGGCAACCTGGAAAATAATGTAAATTGGTAGAGCAATATAAGCAAAAGACACATTCACCTGAAAATTCACATTTCATTCACACCTGCAGGAGGAAGGATTGAATTTTAAAAGACAGCGAATCAGACAAATATTTTGATTATCAAAAAGGCATATGTTCTCAGTGTGATGTGGTAGCGAATACAGTCTTTGGATGCACAGACATGTAGGGCTGTCTACCCATTAAGGCATGCTCGAGTTATCATTCAGAGCTGGAAGCATTGTGTCTGGCTCAGGGCAGTGCTCCACGCAAGAGTAATCGGTCCTGCTGAGAGGTGACATGTTGGGGTCTCCTCCCCTGCCATGTGGCCCTGGGAGAGGGGCCCTGAGGGGACAGACATGGGGTTTCCCTGGCCCCTGGTCAGCCTCGTTCCCCATGGGTTGTTTTGTGTTCCCCTGCGCGGGCAAGGACCCTCGGGTCCCATGACTGCGGGTATCCTGAGCAGAGCCCCGGCCATGCGGCTGGAGAATTAAAGACCTCTGAAACATCTACCACGAATCTGTCCATATATCCTTCTTTTCCACGGGACTCCTGGTTTGATATATGCTTGTTACAGTAATCCCCGCTGTAACAGTGACACAGCCCTGAACTATGCCAGGAAAAACCCATAGGAAAATAAGTCTTGAAAAAAACCCCAATCCAACTCACTGCTCTTGTACACAGCATTAGAGATAGCTGGTGAAATATCATACATGTTCTGTGACCTCTGCTCAGCTTAGTGAAGTTTAAGATGAATGATTCAGTCATGGTGCACCAGCACAAACTCCCAGACAGCATCACTCACTACTGCTGGGCAGCTGTCAGACCCGATAAGATTGCTCTGCTGTTTTGACTGTAGATGGCACACTCATTAGAAGCAAATATAAACCAAGGATGGTAACTAACACCACATAATTTTTTAAGTGTCTACAGTGCAGGTGTTTACAGACCAGTCAGATTTATCAGCCCTCAGCACAGCTAAGGAAAATCTGGTCAGTGAAGTCAATGGGTAAGAACTCAGTTGACTGAATAAGGATGGTGGATGCCGTTTGAGATGACATGGAGGATGTCATCTATCTACAAAGGGCTGGGCTATATGACCCCATCCCAGAGGGAAACCAGTGCTCTGCTGCAGCAGCAGCAGCAGGAGGATGCACAGGTTAGCCCACAGCATCTAACTGGCACTAGGCACTAATGATTTGGCAGCTGAATATTGCTATTAATTTTTATTTTCTGAGAATAGGTATCTATATTGGGAATCCAAAAATCTCTTTGAATTCACTGTTTATTAAATTTCTATTATCTATAATTGCCTAAATTTATCACACACATAGGTGTTACACAACTCTGTAACGCCTAAATTTGGTGTCTAAATTGGGAGCCTCATTTCTGACAATCAAGAAGACACAGAATTAGGTACTAAACATTCCAGCCTATGCATAGCTGAGGCACAGTGTTACTACTGTTTTCCAAAGCACTACCTCATTTCCAAAAATTCATTTTTGGATTGTTTTTCTCAGACTTTCCCAAATACTGGTTTTCAGGGGATGATTCCAGGGATGAAAACTTTGTAAAATAAAGAATTTGCAGGTGTGTGAATGCAGAGTACAAACATGGCAAGCTTTGCTGCAGTCTCCCTTTGAAACTCCTGATTTTGTGGACATTTGCACTTCGACTAACACCTGCAAAACAAATCTGTCTAATCCCAGCTCCAGAGGCAAATGACCTGAGACATGTCAAGTGAAATTTATCAATCACAATCACTAAGGCCAAATCTGTTTCATGCAGTGGAGCAGTGTGCAGAAATTTAAGGTAGAATAGGCCCAAGTCAGTAAGCAGAACAGTGTGTAAAGCCAGCTTGGATCTGGAATTAATCATTCATTTATGTGTAGCCACTGGCAGGGTTTAGCTAAGGTAGGATGAGGAGTAGTTCTGAGCAAGGTTTGCTGTACAGATTAAAGCCTTCTCTGCACTAGCCAACACTTCTGAATCCAGAGCTGACATCCCCATCCTTCTTTTGGAGTTAGCCAGAAGCAGAACTGAGGAAGCCCAAGCTGAAACCTCCACATCCCTGTCCCATGGGGAGCTACAACCTCCTATTAAAATATGAGACAGATAGCAGGAAAATCTGATCACCTCTATACAGAAGGATGAAAATGTCATTGTCGTAAAATATTCGCTGTAACAGGAAATGGATTATCAGGTATTTTGAGTTCCCTTTGGCAATATGCTGATAAAAAAAGGCAAATAATTTCAATTTATCTCAAATAACTGGACTCTTCCACCTATATATTTGAGTTTGCTTTATCAGATAAGCAAGAAAAATATAATTTTAAATTTATAAAATGCTGAGCTTGTGGTTAAAAGTAATGGGTACAAGATCTTTTCAGGGGTTCATTTTTTCGGTTCAGTTTAATGCTTTTTTTTGCATTTGTTGGAAGTTATTAAAGGGAAATACACTTGCTTTATCCAATAAGAACTGTAAAATAAAGTGCAATTAAACCCTCCTACTTGCAGATACTTCAAACAGGCAAACTTGAAAAGAAAAAAAAAATAGAAAAACACTTTGAGGAATCCAAATTACATCTTCTATCAAAAATGGAGATTTGGTGTCAGGTGAAAAGACATAGTAACCAATCTAAGCTATCAAATATTAATACAGTCAATGTAGAACATGTTTATATTCGTAGTCCTCTTGGACTAATGCCAGGTAATTTTACATGTTACCCCTATTTAATTCCCTTTTAGTTTTGCTCGTCACCTAGAACATCACTGACAACCTACACTGCTTGGTTAAAATATTGTCCTTTCATTTTTCACAGACAAAAGCCCCATCCTGCAGCAGATGCCTCAAGCAAGTCTTGATAGGTTACAAGGCTGCATCAGATATTACATGGGTACCTGGTGAGCTTAGAGAAATCTGCCATGTGCTGGGTCTGCTTTAGGCTAATAGCCAGGAGATCCCTTGGCCCAGGCATCAGGCAGAGATAACAAAGAAGCTTCCCACAACAAGCCCGCAGAAATGACACGCAGGGGCTTATGTGCCTTGGCAGGCTTTGCAGTGGAATGTGAAGGGAGGAGATAACTTTTACATTTGGATACACTGAGAAACCATGATAAAAATTGTAATCAGATCATTATCACATTGCCAGAATGTCCAATTCAATTATAAATCTTGGATGTATAATAAATACATCTATGTAGCCTTGGGCCCATATTCTTTTCCCTGTACTAAAATTTCTTTTGGCTACAGTACAAATTTCAGTCAAGCAGTAAATTTCAGGGCCAGAAGAACATCATGGCTACAAGATGAAACTGTACCTGAGTAAATTTTGGCTTGACAGAGCAGAGGAGGAGGAGGAGCATCAGGGCATGTCTCCAACATAGGCTCCAGCCTCACACAGCAAATGGTTCCTGGCTCCCTTCTGCTTCATGACTGTCCCTGGTACTGAATGGCAACAGGGTGCTTAGGAAAATGGTGAGGAGCTCGTCCTTCTTGGCCTCAGGCAAGTATCATGCAAGCTCTTGACTATGAACCTCCTGCTCTGAGACTACATTTAGCTTCACTGACACAGTTTGTGATAACTGTGGCCTCAAGCTTCACATAACTCTTTATACCCTGCTGATCCAACAACCTGTTCTTAAACCCATGATTAGACTTTGAAGGCAGTGAGGTTGTACTCCAGATAAAGAAAGTTGTGGTTTGTCTACTGCTAAAGACATTTTCACCTAAAGGTCTCCTTGGTCAAGTATCACACATTAGCTGTGTTGCATTGCTTGGCCAGGTCTCCACTGGGCAGCAGTTAGAGACACAGAAGCCTTAACCTCTTTTGGGTTCATTTCAAAGGTCTCAGCACTGTGCTGGTGCTGCCAAAGTTGCCACATGGTTTTGTAGTACAAACTGAGGTTACATGTTGGGCACTAGAGAGACTGGCATGATATGAGTAATTGTTTCAGTGGGCAAGTCCTGTTGGACTAGCACGGGATAACTTCTAAGGGCAGGAATCAACCATCAGTGGTATGTATCATTGTCTGAAAAGAGCAAGAGGAGGTGCAGTGAAACCCCTATTAATTGATGCATTTTAACAAGCTAAGGTGTGTGTACACAACTCATAGCAGTGAGAGCAGGATCCTCATACGTAAACAAAGGCCCATCTACAAATCAAAGATCTGTTATTAGTTGCTGAAACAGAGCTTGCTTTGAAACCTCTGTCAGTTGCTGCAAGCACATTTATTAACTCAATAGGAGTTGTGAGTGTCCTTTGCTCCAGCAGAGAGGCAGCTGAAAAAGCCTGTATTTCTGTAATGGAAGGGGCTTTTCTGACCAGTCTGATTAGCAAGACAGAGCAATTCATCTACAAGGAGAGGATTCACAGTAATGCCATTTTTCATAGCCAGCCGCAGAGGTCAACTATATTTTCTCCAGAGTCCTCAGCGTGTTAACACTTTGAAACACATCATAGGCCCAAACTCTTAGTTTATCTATCATTGCTCTCTGAGATGAGCATTTTGTTTTGAAAGAAGCTGCTCTAGTCAATGCTTTTGGACATTTTCCCCTGTTCATTGTCATTTGGGCCTTGTGCTAACTCCCACATGGATCTAATCCAAACAGCTCAGCCACCCTAATAGTGCAGATATGGGAAAAATAATTTACTTTTTCCTTATATCTCATTAACAGAAGTATTTATCATTCCAAGGACTGTTTTTGTGAGGGGACATCTTCTCCAGCACTGCATGAATTCCCGAAGGATTATTAGCTGTATCACAGCAATTCTCTAATTTATGGATGCAAATATTAAGGTGACTTATAAAGAGAAAAAAAAAAAGTAGATTCTTCTTTGCTCTTATGTGAGAGATAAAGAAAGACTAGAAATTTTCTGCTAAAAATTCCTTTCTCTATTGAGAGTATTATGTGTACTTTCCTGTTTTGTGGGAATCTTCTGGGATCAATCAGAGAACTACTGGGTGTATAAGAAAACTCTAATTCAGATATCACTATGTAAGGTGGGAAAGGGGTTTAGTCAGATTTTTTTGTCATTAAAAATTATGAAAGTTTAGCAGTAATCTTGATAGAAATTGGCTTTTAGAATGAAATTCTCATCCCTTTTCCATGAGATAACATGAAATAAGGCAAGGACTGATGTTCCTGAAAGCACCTCTCTTTCTGTGTCTTGACATGTGTCAGTTCCTGAGAATTTTTGAACCAATTGACCAATTTCAAAAGAATGCAATTCTGGTGCCTATGGCCCAAAAGTACAACATTCACATAAACTTCATGGGAAATGGTGGTTCTACAGAGGAGAAAAATTCAAGTCAGCAGCCCTCTGGTGGAAAATAGGGATTATTTGGTAGCATTGTAGAACTCCATGGCAACCCCTTAGTCAAGAGGTAGGTTCAAGTGTGAACTGGTAAATAGAGATCACTGGAAAACACTGAGGATGCTTTATGGGACATGTTGGAAAACAGGTGTTGTAAGGGGTCTAGGGAACATGGAGCTCAATAAATGTTGCAGAATGGATCCTTTTTTTTCTTAGCAAATTGTCCTCAAGAGAAAAGGATCTGGGGAAGATGCTTCCTGGTATAAACTACCACAAACTTAATTACAGTAGTTGATTATCTGGCCACAGCTGCAGTGCTTATGAAAAGGGAGACTTAGGTCATGAAGGAGATTCTAGCCACAGTGAATTGCTTATTTTGTTTGTCCCTCTTCTTTCTGTCAGAAGGTCAAAGAAAAGTTGACTATTTAGACCACACTGGCTATTGACAAAGTTCTGGTCAAATATTAATTAATGACTTGTCACAGTACCCCTGTGAATGTTGCATACATTCCAATAAACCATGGTAATGATAATGATGTGGGGGAGGCTGAAACACTGAGACTGCTTTTCTTGCTCCAGAACATGCAATGAGTCAGGAGGACAGGAATTCAGGGTAGCTATGGACAGTCCCTAGGAGAAAACTTCATACTGAGCTGAAGACATGGACACTGAGAGTCCCCCAACCCTTATCCCAAGGTGAAGAAATGAGGCAGAGAATGATGTCAGTCGTCAGGTACACTGGCAGAAGTTTTGACTATTAATTGTCCATTCACCCTGCAATTCCCTTTCTGCAGGCCTACATAAGAGGAGCTGTTCCAGTCACACTCACACTAAACCCACTAGGTTGCTGAGTATGTGATTTGTTGGAGATTGTTCAGCAATCTTTAATGAGAGCATCTCTAACAGCTCTTAGTTCATCAATCAAAACAGCAGCATCTGCATCCTTTCTTCCCTATCAATTTTGCCATATTTTTGCTTCTTCCTTCTGGGCTCTTCATCAGCTGCATCTCCTGCCAGCCTCCCCCTCATCACCCATCAGTTGCCACTGCAGAAAAAGATGCTGATTTCCATACTGTGACAGCATCTCAAGAAACAAAACACAAATGGTTAACTGTAAATTATTTGGACAACAGCCATGACCTCCCCAGCAGTTACCTGAGTGCTGCTGTTCTGCTCTTACATTTCTTCATGCCACAGAATTGCCAGTGCAAACCACACACTGCAGGGACCACAGCAGCTAACAGAGCTGGCAACTGGCCAGCATGTGCCACGCTGGGGGAGGGTCGGGGGAAAAACACCCCATACAGGTGGGGCAGATCCATGCATATGGAACCCTTGAATCAGACAGGTATAGAAATAGATCAAAAGCAGCAAACCTTCAAGATAAGAAATCTATTACAATGATGCTGCAGGAACCAGAAGAGTGGGGGTTATTTTGGTTTTATGATTTTTTTTTTGGGTTGCTTTCTTGTGTGATTAGCTCAGGCCAAGGGAAAAAAGATGAATTCCATGATCTGGCAATAAAACTGCATATCAATACTTTGCTTCTCAGTAATAAATTTCAGGGAGTTTCTTATTAAAACTGCACTGCTGCATTGCACACATGCACAGAGCTCAGCTTAACGGCGTAGCCAACAACAAAACACTTCAATGCAACTCCCTGATACCCAGCTTGAGCATGAGGTGTAAATCATGCTTTGTTTTTATTAAGACCCTGATTCCAGAAGGCAAAAGTTATACATTTTAGCCCATCCTTGTGAGCACTACTGATATGAACAATGACTTTCCAATATCAGGCAACTATAACTCACTATAGGAACTATCTGGATAAAATTTAAATGGCAAGAACAGATTCCGAAGAGGCTGGACACATACACTAGCAAAGGCAGGCCTGGCAGTTCCTGGGAGACAGCTCTGGGAAATGTGTCTTCTGGTAGAGAAAGCTGAAAGGATTCACTGATACTCTTGGACACAGTCCAGACCATTTTCAGTATTTGTCCTGGCAAATAGGAACAGAAGGAGGGTGAATACTGGCAACAGGGGAATGGGATGCAGAAGGAAACAGAAAGTAGAGAAAGAAGTAGAGTAAGTGTAACACTAATTAAAAATAAGGAGGAAAATATAACTCTTGGTTACAGGGATCAGTACCAGCCTTGTGAAGAAAGGTAGGTTAATGTAAGTGTGACTCTTACTCATCTGCCCCTTGGTTTAAACTAGAGTTTTATACTCTATAACAGCTACCTTACAGAAATTATCCCTTTCAGGCAGGGAGAAGTAAGGAACTATGCAAGTTGCAGATACAGGATGATACTGAGATATCATTCTTTATACTGTCCTGAAATATCTATGGTCAGAATCAAATGATACTGAGAGATCAGAAAAATGCAGTCTTAGGTAAATATCTGGAAGTCAAGGTTTTTCAGGGGTTTTTAGCCTAGTTTTAAGGCATTGGGTGAATGTAGGCATGTCATTTAGTTGCAGAAGCTTCTTCAGCAACAATAGTATTTAATTACAAATTACAAACTCAAGTAGCCCTTTGTTACATACTCATCATCCTGCATTATCCCAAGGTCACTCAGCCAGCACAGTGATTGGAAGTGTCTCATCAGACTTTTCTCAATATTTCACTATGTCTGAAAAGAAAACTGCCTTGAAGTCACATCTTACATTTCTTTCTACTCCCTGTGTCTCTCATGTTGTGAGATATTACAGAAAATGATGACCAAGAAAATGAGTTTCTACTTTAAATGATGCCTACCCACTTAAATCAGCATGATGCTATTAGAATATCACATGACAGACTCACATTGAATTAACCTTTTACTGTTGCATATTCACTGCTTAATCAGATGAAGAAATGCCTTGCTAGCTCTTGAAAATGTTTTACTCTGAACATTGACTAATTATCATATATTTACATATATTCAGGAAGCTTCTGGCACACTGCTCAAGTATTTATCTGTCAGTATGGTAAATATCTTTTCCTTTCACAATTAAAAGGTCTTACAATTTTACAATTTCCTAAAAATCGTCTAGCTGGTACACTCTAAAATATCCTCTACTCTCTATAATAAGTCACAGCTTTCAAAGCATGACAAAGGGAACTTGATGAAATAGGTGGTATATCCGGGGTGATGTTTGTATGATAAATATTCTGGATGATAGCAGTCTGTTTATAATGCATACAGGGACAATGCAATCAAGTTTTACTACCTCTTTTGCTTTCTTTGAGGCTTGAACTAGAACTAGTACAAGACAGTTACTGAGTGATGCAAGTTGTTTGTCCTTTGAAAGTGGATTGCTGGTGTTATGGACCACAAAAGCAAGCTCCTAAGCACTGGGATACTCATTCCTTTTCTGAAAGGTTCTCTTTTTTTTATGGCATGACATTCATAAATTGTCTCACTCAGAAGGGGCATCTTAATCCCATACATAAAGTAAAAATATCTCTTAGCCATATCAGCAATAATTAGCAGCACAAGTTAGGAACAAATCTACCTTAGGAGAAAACTTTATGAGAGAACAGAGATGATTTTTTTAAAGTTGCCAAAAATGTGCTTAGGAATGGGTGCTGCTGCTGACATTGCAATTCTTCTAATTAGTTTATTCCCAAACTTACTACTGCCTTGGATGAAACACAGCTCTACTACGACTCACAATAGATTACTACGCTAGATAACTAGCTAGGTGTCAACAGGTTCATACTCTGAATAAACACACTAGTTTAATACATCATTAATGTTATTAACAAGAAAGATCCCAGATGTATGCAAAGGAAAGCAAAACCACTGAATTTTTCACCAGTTGCTCTTCTTTTATGTAAAAAAACTTTAAAACCTCTGCTCTTGTGCACATCAATGTGCATTTCCAAAGGCTTATTAGGATATATTTTGGGGCAGACTTGCACATTTATGTGTAAAATCTAGGAGCAAAGGCCATAGTTGAACTCTCTAATATTTCAATAGGAAGGTATATTTTCCCATGAAGAATAGTGATACTTTAGTCAAAGTCATGTTTGCATTACATCAACAGAACATCAAAAATAATTGCTTTTTTGTACAGCAGAGCACAGAGGTCTTGAAGTCTGGTACTGGAATGAAGGTTTAGAGCATAATGACAGTTATAAAGTTATAAAGCTCTGCTGTAGATTTGCACATGGCAAAGACAGAAAAGACCACTATAATCTGTAGGCCCCCATAAAACAAATAACTTAATTTTCCTGATTAACTTCTACTTACAGCAGAAACTAGAAGAGTAGCCAGTGATTTTTAAATTCCTCCAGTGATGGAAAAGTTATCTACCACAGCTCTTGTTAAACTGTACTAATGATTAATGGCCTTTGCTGTTAATAGTGTGTGTTCTACTTATTGACTAGGCTCCTCTAGGTTTAATTTCAAGCATTTGTACCTTCTTGCACATGTCTCTGTGGAACAGAGGTGCATCTGGCTTTATCAGATTTTTGTTGCACATGTAGCTATTTAAAAAGGCAATGGATCCCTGCTTGTAACTTTCTTTTTGATAAACTCCTGTGTACACAACCAAGATTTCATTAGTCCCTTGGCCAAATAATTGTATTTGAGCCAAGGTTCAGCTGATTATCACTATAGCCTCAGTATGCCTGTTTTAAAGCCATTTCTTATGTGGATAGATCTCCCCATGCTGTAATCAGGTTCTGTATCCCTCCTTCCTAAATGAGTAATTTTACAGTCAATTTTATTGAAGATCAAATTAATTGCTTGCAGCCTGATTTATCAAGTAATTATTGTGATTGGTTTCTTTCTGTAACATATCCTCACCATTACTTATCATTCTCAGTAATTGCATCTTCTGTGAACTTTGTCAGCAGCAATTTTCGATTTTCTTCCAGATCAGCAGTCCAGTGTGGAACACACGGAGTCAGGGACCAATCTCTTAACGACCCTGGTAAAAATCCAACTTACAGTGGCAGGTTGAGACATAGCAGTTGCCTTGCTCTTAGAGCAGTCTGGGTAGACTGTGGATTCTCAGTGAAAATTGTTGTCAAATCTTGGTGTAAATATGTCACAGAATTCTAAGTTTGCAAACTAACTAAGTTTGTTAATCTAGTCACATTTTTTCTCTTTTCCCAATCCTCTTTACCTGTTGAAGAACAGTAGCTGTAATGTGCTAAACCTGTGTCTGGCTCCATTCCCAGCCTAACTGGGAGGAGTTGAAAAAAATGGTTTTTTCAGTCTTTAAGGGTAAACCTACTTATTTTTTGTCTCTTTGTTTACATCAAGGGAATTGTGTTCATTGTTGGGCAATGACATTTCTAAAGCTCTATTGAACAAAACTAAAGTGTCCACTACTACTGTCCTTCAACTTTATAATCAGAAATATGCCTGTCTGTCTAGTGGTATTTTTACTGCAGGAAAAGTTCACATCATTGTTTTGACATCCCTCAACAACTGTCACTTATGCTTTTATTTGTGTCACTTATGCTTTTATTTGGGTGGTCATACATGTGCACTGCATGATGGATGACCTGAATCTCTTTTGTTGGTTTTGTAACCTGGAACTCTTAACAGAAGTAACTCGTAAAATAGTCCATTTGATCTAAATATGACACAAGCAGCATGACAAAAAAAAAAAGGCTTTCATTAAGGTGTCTCTACACAGAGTTACAAAAAGTTCTTGAAGTGTCCATTAGTTAGCTTTCTTTTTTTAAATTAATTTTTGAAAACTTTTAAAAAATATTTGTCATTGAAGAAGAAAAAAATTGTTACCACTTCCTCACTATTGCAAACACGTAAGTGCAAAAATTGTATTTCAAGAAAACAGTATTTTTTACAGAAGTACCATTGAATTGATCTTCATGTGAATATACAGGCTTTTTTTTCCTTTTGAACTTACTTATCCATGCTGTACTGATTTTTTCTTATTTTAATAAAAATAATAGAAAAAGTCCTGATGAGATGAATAACTAGGTCTTGACTAAGTCATTCAAAGGCATCTGCCTGATCTCATGGCAGTAGCCATTTTTAGGTTTCTGTGTAGTGGAACAGATTCCTCCAGTGTGTTCAAAAAATCCAAGCTGTTCATGGCTTCTGAGGGCACAAGACTTGTGACATGGTTGACAACTCCTTCTATCTTGTGAGTCAGATGACTCTGGAACTCTATGTGACAAGCCTCTGGTTTCTTTAACCCTTCAGCAACACCAATGCATTGTCTGTGTCACAGCCCAAGATACACAGAAGTCTTGTAGTTTACATTCCATATCAAGCCATAGCTCATGAGGCTTCTGTATCTTCCATGGTATAGCAGGAAGACACCTGTCTGAAGAACACTGTCTGTTATAGTCATAAATAAATTTTTCAGTCTGCTTGAAGCAGAGGATGTCAGAGATCTTGTCACATATTGTCACTTAAAGCATGTTAGGGTGGTGTTGACTAGAGGTAGCAACACAGGGTCAGTCAGATGGGTCAGATGGCAGTAT
This sequence comes from Corvus hawaiiensis, assembly GCF_020740725.1. Classification (NCBI taxonomy): domain Eukaryota; kingdom Metazoa; phylum Chordata; class Aves; order Passeriformes; family Corvidae; genus Corvus; species Corvus hawaiiensis. The sequence goes on along the minus strand of NC_063216.1, from coordinate 69,086,396 downwards.
TGGATGGATAATAAGCAGTGTGCTGGCAAAATGGAAAGCATATCAAATGACATTCCTCACAGTTCTGTTTTGGGTAGAATACTATTCCATGTTTTAATTAATTACTTGGATGATGGAACAAAGAGTGACTTTATTAGATTTTTAAACATTATCCAGTTTAGAGGGACTGAAAGTATGTTTCGATACAGTCCAAATGACTTTGAAAAATTGAAGAAATATTTTGGAAAACAAGGATGCAATTCAATAGCCAAGTTTTATACTTTGAGAAGAATAAGCTACAGCAGGAACACAGGATGTGAAATTATTAATCACGTACTGCAGTATCAGGTTGAGATACAGTAGTGACTCTCAAACTGGAGAGAAATCTAATAGTTTTGAGGCTGCAAAAGAAGTCCAACATTGTACTTGAATCCAGAACAGCACTGTCACATGAAGTGATTTTCGTACTTTGCTTATCTGGAGTCCTGACTTTCATTTTGGGCATACAGTTCAAGCATAGCCTGCTTGGATAAAGCCTGGAGGAGAATGAGGTGAATATTTATAGCTCTTGTATATATAACTCACTGACAAGCAACAGAATCACAGAAACATTTGGGCTGGAAAACACCTCTAAGATTATGGAATACAACGAAGCACTGCCAAGCCTGCCACTAAACCATGTCCCTAAGTGCCGCATCTACACATCTTTTAAATTCTGCCAGGGACAATGACTCAACCACTTCCCTGAACAGTTTATTCCAATGCTTAACAATGCTTTTAGATATGACACTTTTCCTAATATCCAATCTAAAGCTCCCTTGCTGCAACTTGAGGCCATTTCCTCTTGTCCCATTACTTTTTCCTTGTGAGAAAAGACCATCCCCCACCTATTTACACCCTCCTTTCAGGTAGTTGTAGACAGCAATAAGGTCTCTCCTGAGTTGCCTTTACTCCAGGCTGAACACCCCCACCTCCCTCAGCTGCTCCTCATATGACTCCTCATAAATAGTGGCTGAACCAGCCACACTTGATTTTTTTTCTCGAGTTCCTGCTGAGAAATACATTCAGTCTTATGGGGGAGGCCATGAACATACCATCCAAATAAAAGGATGTTGTAGGTGCTGGAACTACTCTGAATATTCATGAACACAGATTATGCATGCCTGCAGCATGTGTTAACCCTGCCTGGGGCACATTACAGTCACTCTGATTAGCACATTTTCTTTCTATGCTGCAGGTCCTGGTTCAAAACTAAGAACCTTGAAGGTGGAAAGGTCATTTGGATTAGATATATCCTTGAATCATATAATGGTTTGTGTTGGAAGGAACCTTTCAGATCATCTAGTTCCAACCCTCTGCCATAGACAGGAACACCTTCTACTGTCCCAGGCTGCTCCAAGCCCCATCCAACCTGGCCTTCAACATTTCCAGGGAATGGGGCATCCACAGCTTCTCTGGGCAACATGTTCCAGTGTCTCATCACCCTCACAGTAAACAATTTCTTCCTGATATCTAATATAACCTACTTTCTGTCAGTTTAAACCCACTGCTCCTTGTCCTATCACTACATGCCTGCATACACACATATATCAAGAGGCATTGTCTCTATTAGGGAGTGCTAAAGGCTGTTCAACAAGAACAGTTCATGTTTTATGTTTTCAAAGTTCTCTATAGCAGTGCAGTGTCTTTGTTCTCAGTATAGATGTAAGTGGTTTGCTTTGGTGGGTGACTAGTTTAAATACACTGTGATCCTCTGTAACAATCTACCTTGTTTTCTCTAGAAAGTTTATAAAAAATATTTTAGAAGAAATTGCACGTGCATATTGCATTTTTCATGGATTGGGCACTTTAGATTTGTCTTATTTTTCCATTCAAAATAAAACCTGCCTTCATTATTTTTCATGCACTTTGAAACCAGCATTGCTCTGACTTTTTGACTCAAGTAACATCAACTCATTATTATTTGAATTCTTGGCTTTTTTTTTCTTAATGATAAGGATGTTCCTTTTCAAATCAACACATTTCTGACCAGATTAGAACAAAGGAAATGCTGGCTCCAATGACACTTTAATGTATCATAGAATAAATATAGCCCTTGAAAAGAGAATTTTTTCCTTGTGTAGTAATTAGTCTTCTGATTGAAGCAAGATTATTTTATTTTTACGCTCCATTACAACATAATTTAAAATGTTACATTTATTTAATAAGTAAAGCAATACAAGTAGTTTTGGCAGGACAATATTTTTACTGTACCAAAACTAATTTTTTTTATTTCAAGCAGTAAGTTCCAGCACCAGAAATATTTTGTTCTTGCTCACCATACAGTAAATATTTAATCATTCATTGTCACTGCTAAGCACAGCTTTTCCTCTAGCTCTTTCTTTACAGTCTGACATGACTAACTACTCTTGCCATTATGTTCTCATTTTCTAATGTCATCATGAAGCAGTAGCTTGTTGTCTTCATAATGAGATCAGTGCCTGGAAAAAACAAAGCAGAGTAATCATGCATCATATTTACCATAACTGACATGTTATATATGGGGAGACCTTGTTGCAGCCTTCCAGTACTTGAAGGTGCCTATAAGAAAGATGAGGACATAATTTTTAACAGAGCCTGTTGCTATAGGGTGAGGGATAATGGCCCTAAACCTAAAGAGTGTTGAGTTAGACTAGATATAAGGAAGAAATTTTTTGCGAAGATTGTGGTGATGAATTGGAACAGGTTCCCCATAGGGATGACTAATGCTCCATCCCTGGAAATATGCACAGTGAGGTTGTATGGGGTTCTGTTGGGGTTTTAGGAGCTCTCCTGGTTTTTTTTTCTGTTAAAGGAATTTTGCCCATACATGTTGCTAGGGGAACAAATGGCTGGATAATTAAGAAAAACAAAAGAGCTGGCTGCTCTTCTGTTTCACCTGGGAGTGTGGGCAGTTCGGTCTCCGGCGTTTGGCCAGAGAGGGAGGCTGCTTTCTTCAGCCACTTTTCCTTCTGCTGGAGAAGCCCCGGGATCCCAAAGCCCGCTTTCCCTGCCCTGCTGGGAGCTGGGCTGTGGCCGCCCTGCCCCGCTGCTGCTTCGAGCCTTCGCTACGCTGTAGCCCTGCTTGCCCTGCCTGCCCAAACCTCCGGGGGGGTTCCCCGTTTGGATACACCTCATCTCCCACCCGGGATTTGTGCTCGTCCCTGCCGTTCCAGCCTGCCGTTCCAGCCTGCTGTTCCAGCCTGCTAGTCCAGAGGGTCCGGCTGAACACCGGGATCGGATGCCCAGGGGTTTGTGAAGCTTTTGTTCCATCCCTTCCCGGGATCCCAGGGCACCAGTGCCGCGTGCTCCCCGAGCTCGCTCCGGAGCGCCCCCTGCAGCCGCGGGGGAACCATCGCACCTGCCCTGCTCACCGGGAGCCGCCAGCGCCCCTGCCGGCTGCGAGCGGAACTGCACCCGAGGGGAAAGGGCCTGACAGCCGAGAAGGCTGGCACTGGGTTTGTGATTGTTTGCTGTTACTGCCAGAGTTATTGCTGTTTGTTTGCCTTGTTATACACATATAGATATATAATAGTAAAGAACTGTTATTCCTATTTTCTACATCTTTGCCTAAAAGCCCCTTGATTTCAAAATTAGAATAACTCAGAGGGAAGGGGGTTGAATCTGCCATTCCAAGGGAGGCTTCTGCTTTCCTTAGCAGACACCTGTCTTTCAAACCAAGACAGGTTCTGAGCAACCTGATCTAGTGGAAGATGTCTCTGCTCATTGCAGGTGTGTTGGACTGGATGACCTTTGAAGATCCCTTCCAAACAAACTCTTCTATGATTCTACGCCGTGCTTGGAAAAGAATAAACTATAAAGGATTAGGAGCATTCAGTAATGAACAAGAGAACTTCAGAAGCAAAGAAAAACAAGGTAGCAGTCTCATAACACAAGACAGAGGTTTTGCACCAGGTTGGTAAGTGCTGGCCTGGGTACATGCCTGTAGAGGATGTAAGTTCGTGTAGCTGAAATGAACAGAGTTTGTCTAGATGTACAGTATAGCTCATAAAACAGAAAATGAGCATTGAGGGGAAGGAAATGTGAAACAGAGCAAAAGGTTGACAGAACCATTGGGAAGTGCTTTCTGGTGATGCCCTCTCAATAAAATGGCAGAGATGTAGGGCCACTCACTGCTCTCTTCCACTGAACCTCAAAAATGTGGTGAATGGGACTGGTGAAAGAAATGTAGGAAGCAAAATAAAGTTTAATTACCAACATTATATGACTTGTAAGCTGAAAAAAATTTAATTAGGACTATTTTCAATCCTTGATTATGATTCTTCAGAAATTCCTACCCCTTGGTACCTAGCAGCATCAAGTTGTATATGCAGCTGGCATGTTACATACACAGTCTGCCATTTCTGCCTCCTGGTAGGACATGCCATTTACTCACTGCATGGCTGCTAGTATTTGCACTGCTTTCAAAAGTTACTTAAACAATTGTCTTGTTCTTCGAGAACTTTAATAATGTCAGGAGTTTCTGAGGGGTGCAATGTTGTTTTAAATTTTATACTGTCCAATCTAGCATATGATGGTCCAAAAATTTATCTTAAATGTCAATTCCAAAAATTCTGTGTCCAAATAGCTGTTAGGGTTTCTTCATGCTGATTACGTGGAATCTTCTCTGCTTGAATCTTCTTAAAAAATGCTGTAAAGCATTATTTTCTGAATATGCCAGTGTTGTTTGTATTAGTTCATAAAAAGTGCTGGTTTCACTTGAATCAAAAAAAACCCCTCCTATTCCATTATGCCTTAACATTTTCTCAATCCAAAGAAAAGGAGATCAGCAATGCAAACGTCTGCACCTGTTTTAGCTTGGGTAATAGAGCTGCCTGTACAGAAGGAAAGAGAATTCATGATTTTGTTTGTGACGTCACAAAGCAGCCACAGAGGACATTACTGAAACTTCCGTGCAATGCATCAGCTTCCCTGCATGTTTTTCATGAGAGAGAACTGGAAACAGAGAACATAACTGTCATTCAGACGTAGCAGGAAATAGCCAAAATACCCAGTTTTTCTATAAAGATGGTGTCATGGGGTTAAATGTTACAAAACAAATTCAAACTCAAAGAGGAGGGCTCAAAGTGAATCCTTGAGTCCACTCTGTGGGTTTGTTGGGTTTTTTTTATAAGCAGGAATGTACTTGAAAGAAAACGTTTCACCAGTCTAGATTTTTTTCACCTCACAGTGTCCCTATTTAAACCTCTTCTGTGTTCCACATGACACTGAATACATGAGGAAAAATCTACACAGCAGCTGCATTAGCAGTGCAGGTGCATAAACATTATTCTCTGATTCCTTCAAGTAATACCTTCTACTAGTCCTGATATCAGTTCTGGTTTATTGTGAGCTGAAGAAATCTCTTCCTGACTGAAAATCTATATGATGAACTTACGACAGTACCAACATTTTATATATTCCCAGCTGCTCAGTGGGATCCCTGAGATGAAACAGAAGAGCACACCTCACTCCCTGGTCTGACAGTACAGGGAAAACACTTCTTCTCTTTTCTAGTAGGTAATGGCCATTGTCATCATAACAGTGGCATAGGAGAGGGATGGAGCTCTCACAGTCCTGCTGTAAAATTATATATAGTTTATGAAAAGGATAAAATAACCTCCAAATGCACTGTATGAGGAAACAATGAGCTTTTACCTAACTCTTGTCTATGGTGCAAGCAGCCAGGTAACCGTTCTTTGCAGGTATAGAAGGAGGGAAAAAATATTGTTATGGCAACTGTTTGGCGGTTCTTTCTTGTCTACAAAAATGCCTCCAAATCTCTGAGGTTCCAGGCAGCTGGGAATTTTACAGGCTCTTCTGACATATAAATTGTTATTGTGCACAAATATTTGCACAGTATTGTGCATGCCTTGATTATGTGTGAATTAATTACTGGTATTATTAAACAAAAAAATTACAGTATTGTTAAAAACAGCAGCAGTAACAACATTTAAAAGTGAGATTCTTGGTTTCCTGTCCAGGAAAGAAACAGCATCAGGAGGATGTCTGCAAAAAATGGAGTGATGGAAATTAACATGAAATCAAAGCTCAGAGAAGAAATAAACCATAAAGGCAGGCTGGGTGAGATGCCTGGCCAGCTGGACAACATTTACATTCCAAGCAGCATTCCCATGATTTACTCTGAACACATGGTGAGGTCATGACTATCAAATAACTCTAATGCAGATTCACGTCTTTGTGCCTGAAGAGAAAACTGAAGGACAAAAAGATTAAAAATTGATCATTTAAAGAAGTGTTTTAGTATTTCACAGAAGTACGTGACAACTTCCATCCACAAGGATTTTCAAAATCTTACTATAGAGAAATCATTTTCTCCTTCATTGACTTCGCAAAGATATTTGATATGGTGGGATGAAACTGAAGATGAATTTCCCATAACATCCAGCTGAATTTTCACGTAAGCTTTGTTGCAATAAAAATATTTGTCAAAGCTGAAGGCAGAGTGCTGGAGTGCTTTGCCATTATAAAAGACATAAAACAAGGACATATATTACGGTGCTTGATTTTTATCTATTTTTAATTTATTTTCTTGCATTTTTTTAACAGATACGAAAAAACTATAGTTAAATAAGGAATGCTAGCAAATTCCAACACTTATAAACTCATACTTATCAATTAATATGCATATTTTACACTCTTGACTGAAGAGTGGATTCATCTCCATAGCTGCTTGTTATCAGCTTAATCCTAAATCTCAAATTCCATTGAGTCTTCTGAGCTTTTTCCATATTCTACTAAGGGTCCTCTTTTTTTTTCTCAAATATGCTTAAATTATTGACTCCTTCAGTGTCCTTCATATCTGACTACATGTACAAGACATGTTGACTTCCTTCTTTTAATTAATTCAGTACTGGCACTCACAGCAAAATAAAGTTGGTGCCTATACAATTGCCCCCAGAATTCTGATTATGAGCTGACTTTTCTACTGTTCCAGGTCCATTTGGTATATATGTTGTGTCTGCTGTCCTTAAAACAATCTTCTTCTATGAAATAACATAAATCATTAAGTCTCATCTTACATGCAAGATATTATTTTGTCTCATATTCAGACTCCTCCTGTTACTCCAGAATCATAAGGGTTTTCTGCCATTTCTTTTGGTTGCTGTTCTTATCTGAGAAATAATAACGTGAGCTCTCCCTTTGATGCATCTTATTTTTTTGTTTATACATAGCCTTTCAATCATATTCCTCAGATGATAAAATATAAAAAATCCTATGTTCTGTAAACCTCAGACTTCCAAAGAACTTGCTTCCTACCTTAGTGCACTGCTAAGATCTCCCAGAATTTTGCTTATCAATTTGTTAAAATAAAAAGATCTGATCACTGTCCATATAGAAAAACAAGTTGGATTCAGACAGTAGCTAGGAAATAACTCAGGTGAAGACAACTGAAAATTTATTGAGAAAGAAGAAAAGATCCAAGAAGCAGAAAAACACCCCATATTATTTGTTGAAATAAGTGGAGACAGAAAGAGAGAAGCCGAGCAGATGGATCTAGGCTGAAATACAAATCCAGAAGTTGAACTTTAACAGTTTTACAACCCACAAAGTAGCTTTGTCTCTTTAGTAATCATAAAGCCAATGTATACAGTTTGTGACAAATCTAAAAGGTGACAACTACCATGATACGCTATGTAAGGGTTTATTATCAGTGCCAAGGAAAAGGCAAAAATGTTGCTCTCATAATGACCAAAATGGTATATTGCAGCATCATGTCCTGTCTGGGGATATTACACACAGTATCTGGGAAAGTGTTGAAGGAGCAGAGCTAAATAAATTGTGCTGCAGTATTAAAAAGTAACAAATAAAGCTATATTTTATATAGATATATGAAGTGTTAGAACTTAAATGTTGAAGCAAGCTAGATGTGAAAAAAAAATCATAGTAATACCTTTATGATTTTCATAGTTCCATTTTTTATTCCTAGTATCTGGAGACTTGCTGCCTGAGAGGCAATGCAATTAAAGTGGACAATTAAGTCTCATTCAGTTGCTGTAGTCATTACAGATTTGGAGTAGCACTCCACCTATTAACATTCAGGTTTCATTAATCCAAATTTTTGTAATGGATGAAGTGAGGTGTTGGTATTATTATTGCAAATGACCTTAATCTTTATGTTTTCAAACTGCATATAAACTATTATAGACAGATGGAAAGTTTTTACTTTGTGCACACTGGCAAAGACAGACATCAACACTGAAGTTCACATGATCTTCAGGCTGTTCTACTCACAACCCCCCACACCACTCCTAATCACGTTCTTACCCTGAGATCCAATCCCATGTCCAGCCCAGGGGTTGATGAGAATCACCACCTATCACACTCAGGTAATATGAATTTGCATTGCTTCAGTCTTGGATTCCTGAGGGCAAAAATCAGGGGAAATCTGGTTCAGGTAGAGTCAGAGTCCCCTAATGACTTTCCTAGGAGGTTGTTTAGCAGCCCATGTCCCAGAGGTGCTGTTGAAAGCCTGGTCCTCACCCACCAGGCTGCCCCTCTGTGTTGCCACCCTGAGTACTCATTGTACACAATCACAGTGACCTACTGTCACCTCCTGGCATCCCCAGTCACATGACAAAGTCCTTAAGGCTCATTTTTTAGGGCAAAGGCAGAAGAATTTTCCATCCACCATCAGCCTGGCCTGGTCAGAATTTCTTCCTGTTCCCCTGGCTATTGATGAGCATGTTCTGGGCGCCTGTATTCAACTATTTATGATGGAATAAGTCAAAGGGGAGCACATCAGTTTTCCTGGCTGCTTGCCAATGACCGAGCTCCCAGGACAATAGAAACTAAACATAGACCCTTCCTAGTATCTGCATCACAGGAGCTGTAATGCAAAAACCTACCCCAAAGGTTCAAAATATCCTGATGGGGATACCTGGGGAATGTTTTTGTTCTCATTCCTTAGGCTGAGTCTGACCAAACTTCCACCTGTAAACCAAATGTCTGCATTCTCCCCATAATGACATTCAACAAACACCTTTTTTATACACTGTTCTAAGTAGTCTTCCATTTGCTAATTATAATTAATGAGGTGCTTCTGAAACTACTGTGATGGAACATGAACACATTAGGATTAGTTTGCTACAGCAATTGCACCATCTTCAATTTTTCTATCTTATTTTCTTTACCTTTCACATATAATAAAATACCAAAAGCCCTTTCTCAAGTAAACACCAGAATATTGAGTTTCTCTAATACTCCGCAATACACAAGTGTGCTGCATTGAAAAATAGCTGCATTAATTCTAAATGTTTATATTGAATTTTTTGTATTGAATTATTAAAATGACACATTAATTATTTATGTGCAGCATTGATGTACTTCCTAGTAAGAAAATGTATGAAATAGAGCTGTCAAATATAAAAGAAGGGAAAAAATGTTAATATTTGCAACAGAGGACTCCCTCCTCGTTTCAGAGTGAAAAGTTTGTTGTTACATTATCCATCACGGGTTGCCATAAACTGTTTTCCACTGAGATACATAGTTAGAGGGACAGCCAGGTGATTACTCCCTTTTCACATTCATGGTATTAGGGATGAAATAAATGCATCCATTCTAGATTCAAAACTGCTAATTTGTTTCTGATGGGCAAGTGACAGAATATCTTAGAGGTTTATGGATTAATTTAGATGTAAAGGGTCCTGAAGAAAAGGAGGGGAGGAATCCAGAATCATCATTCTTTAGAGAAAGGTTCATTTGACTGGGTTTTATGCTGGTTTCCTACAGAACAGAGTTACAATGTTCTGAATATGAGGTTGTTTTCTGATCTCTAGACCATGTCAAATATTTCAATAATTGTGGGGTTTTTTGCTAAATTAGAGCAAGCTAAAATTATAAGAGCAAGAAGAATTATGTGTCTGAAACCTTTTATTTAAAAAATCAGTAAAGAATTCTATCTCCTTTGAACCATAGTGTATCCTAACGTATAAGATTGATGGAAATAATAATGAGGTCTTTATACAACCAAAGGAAAAGAAACTTATTTATGAAATTAATAATTTGAATTTCTGTATCATGTGACATAAGTGTGATTTCAAAATAACTCAACTGAAAGCACATCCTAAGCTTCACTTATGGAATATATTTCTGGTTTGTCTATAAGTTTTAGACATAAAAGTTCTACCTTTCATCTAAGAAATTAAGGGGAATACCACCTACAACCCACCACGTTTATAAATTAATCTCCACAGCTATTGAAGGCAATGGAATCATGGATTCCACTTTGTACTGACCATTGGTAATACTGCATTTTATCAACAGTAAGAATCATATATCCAAGTAGTGCAAATTGAGTAAAGTTACAGACAAAAAAGTGCCTCATTATGCCTATAAAGCATTTAAAAACTGATCAACTCCCCTGAAGTCTCCAAAACTGCAATTATTTCCAGAAACTGGACATTGTAAGACCAGTCAATATAATCAGCAGCAACTCTCTTACCTCAGAGGTCAGCCCTAAAGAGAATTCTATATTTATTAGAGAGTGACGTGTAATATATGTATATGATAAACTATTTGTTGCTCCCTGAAGATTATTAAGATATCAATTATTTAAAACGTGTTAATTTTTCTCTTTCATCTGGATAAGTATCTCTGCTCTGCTGCAGTTTTTAATAAAAGATTGTATCACTTTTCCAGTTTAGTTTCTAATTTAAACAAGTTCCCCATGCACTGTGCAACTGATTAGATATTCCATCTATTATTTGAGGTTGCTATAGCTCTATTATGATTCTTTGGTAGGTCCTTCACCTACCTAAACTATTGTGAAGTAATCTATTATTATGAAAATTGATTAGAATTTAACTTCATTGTTCTCTTTACTACATGAGCAAAGTGGGGCGGAATAGCGAAAACTCATTCTTTGGATTCAATACAACTTCTAACAGAACCACCAGTCCATGAACACCAATTGTAGAGCATGCCTGTAGCACTGAGCCAGTCCTGATTTCCCAAAAAGCTTTGCAAAGCAACATTATAATTTCTATACAGCTTTCACTGGGAAGAGTTGCTGGATTTAACCCTGGAACTCTTTATCAGGCACAGGATAAACAAAAGAGCCTTAACCTACAGTACTTTGTGGTTCAAACCTTCACCTCTGCAGCAGGAAAGGGGAAAGCAGGAATCTGAAACTTGAGATATCCAAGGCAGATACAACAAGCTCTGAGCAGAAGCCCTCCATCCTGCTGTGCCAAAGTGGATGACTGCCAGACTCTTTTTGGGCTTTTAGGGTGTTTGGTTGTATTTGGCTGTGAAGCATCTTCTAAGACATTGGTTTTATCCAGATAGGGCAGAGGAAATTAAAGGAATGGTTTTTTCAACCCATCGTCTTACCCTCTGTTTTACTAAAACCTAAAAATTTTGGAGGGAAGAATTATAGCTTAAATATCTCGTAAGTAGTACTGGGTAATATATTTTAAGAATAAATTTAACCTGTGAACATAGTTATCAAAATGTCTTGTGCTATGATGGCTGAAGAATGCTATAACACTACTGACTAGATGGAAGCTTCACTCAAGAAGAGTATTTCTTTGGGCTACACAAACACATTCAAAGGTGCATCCTCTATCAAAAAAACTGTTGTGTTTTATGCATATAAAATCATAGGAGAAAAATATCCTTGCAAGTTAAATTCAGAAAACATTTCTGTAGTCTCAGATTTGTGCAGTAATGACCAGGAGATTTCCTAATCTGGAAGGAAATGTTTAAATTTGGTACATCATTACTGAACATTTTAGCAAGGCAGCTAGATTCCTATTTTAGAACGGGAAAGGTCAGTTCCCTGAGGGATTGTCCATTTTGTGATTTCATTTACAATAACTTTGCTTTCAAATTGAGCAGTATTCTCTAAAACTTCAGGCCATAAATGTATCACAGACTGTTAGAAAGAGCAGACAAAGCAGATAATGTTAGGAATCTGCTGAGGCACAGTGGTTTCTGGATTCTTTGGAATTTTTTGACAGTACTAGTTCTTATACTCCTGCAGACTTACCATTTGATCCTGCCTCATCTTTCCCAGTTTTCCTATTAGCAGTTCTTAAATGGTTATTAATTGTAAACACATAGAAATCACTTAAAATTCAATGGTCTCCATAAATATTTTGGGGACTACATCCCTGGAAACAGGGCCTTAGGAACAAGAAGGAGAGCTGCTAGACCAAGCCAGCTGTCTGCATGGTCCGTGAAAGGAGTTGGAGGTCATAAGGACAAAAAGCTGAAATATGCAATACAAGTTTTGCTTATTATCCCTGAAGAGCAAACTGAGAATGGATATTTTCCCTTTCTCTTTTCTGTGTTCGTCTGTGTTCAATTTGTTAGCTATGGAAAAGCAACAGTAGTAATGTAGCTGAAAAAACCATGCAAGTTGATTGATTTCCTTTTTTTTTTTTGCAGGAAAAATTTTATTTAAAAAATTATAATAGGGAATAATATAGAGGAGAATTTCTAGAAATCTATATTTGGTTTAGGGGTCAAAATCCCATTTCCCCATTAAGGGGAAAATTCAGTAAGTCCATCTGATTCTAAATTCTGATTCTGATTTTTATTCTGATTCTGATTCTTCCCCACTCCCCATTAATAAAAAAGAATTGATCATCTATTTATTCCTGAGAATCTTCATTTCTTGTTTTGTGGCTTTGTGACATGTTCATGTGAAATGAATGCTTGAAATTATCACCGTGGAATTTTTACTGTGGAGGAATAGGCCATCAAGTTTCAAATCAATGTGGATGATTGCAATGTGAACAATTTTCTTGAAATTAATACTGGAAGTGAAAAGCTATGGCAAAGAAGTAAAATCAAGGTTCATTTTTAGACACACTCCCACTATTTCCACAGAACTTAGATAATTAACCTATATAAGCATCTTACCACATTTCTGATTTTTCACTCAATGCCCATTTCCTAAAACCCACTAAACTCAATGAAAAGATTTCTGGGACTCTCATCCTAATTCAGGTATTTTTCTATAGGGTCACTTCGCTCAGATTTATAACACCCAAAAGTCCTAAGAAATCACTTGTAAAGAGGATGGTTTTTGATAAAGACTCTGTGTGGTCTAGACTCTGATCAAGACTACCTGTGTCAATCCCCCAGCAGCATGAACAATACCCACAGAAAATGCTGAAATCTCTTTTTCATTTCTGTAGCTGGAGCCTATTTCTACCTAGGGCAAGTAGAAATAGGGGTTCAGTCATCACAGAAGGCATATGGCTTCTCCAAAAGGAATATTATGCAGGTTCTGTAAGGCAGCTTACCAAACCAGACAGTTAGAAACCATATTTATCTCGAAGAGCTTGCAATCTAAGTTGCAAAGACTGTGAATGGGTAGATAAATGCAAGTACAAAGCAGTCAAATGGCTTTGTCAAGGTTAGTGACAGAGCTGAAATTAGAAATCAAAGAATCTTTAATCCCAACCAAGGGATTTCAGATCTACTAAAGGATGTGTGTGGCATGTGACTTTAATGAAGTTTTAAAATTTATCACAAAGGAGATACTTGTTCATGAAAAATATTTCATGTTGTAGCCAGGCTGCAACCAAATGCAGCTTTTTCATGGAAAGCTTATTTTTTTTCCTGCCTCTTGAAAAAGAAATGAAGAAAGAGGCAGAAATCAAATTGAATTTTGATGAACAACTGGAAATTCTTGTCTGCTGTTCCAGCATATTTTGCTGGTGTAGAACAAAGAAAAATAATAATAAAAAGAAATGTAGCAAATGAAATATATATAGATTAGCTAATTTGGATTTATTGAACCTTACTTTTTTGTAGCAACATAAAAAGACTGGTTTAATAGAGGAGAATGTGAGGACAGACATTCATAGAGAATAATAGAATACTTTGATACAACTTTTTTTCAATTACATATCTGGACACATACTTGCTTTCTCTGACACAGCTCTGCTCATTTTTTCTTAACCTTTACTGTCCCGAAGTATCAGTGTGTATCACATATCTGCAATACATAAAACAAACTATTCGATTTTTGGAATTACACTCTCCAAACCTTATTATTTCTTATCAATTATTTCTTTAAAAATTATTTTTGGGGGGTTTCGTGTCAATTATTTTTACAGATGCAACACAGAACTCAGGAAACGAAGCAGTAACACATTATAAGCACCCTGATCATGAAGAAGTCACAGCTTCCTGCAGCAGGAGGATATGAGACAAAAAGATCTGAGCTGTTTCAAAGTGCCGTTATTGAAAACAGCAATAAGGCAGAGAGAACCACGTCTCTGAGGTGCTGGCTCAGCATGTGCAGCACAAGGGGCAGCTGAGGCTGGTGCCAGCAGTTTCTCACACACACAATATGAGTGGGAGCAGAATATGTGCACACATATGAGAATAGGTCAGAAAGGCTGCCAAAATTCCATGTAGGAAGACACATTTGAATGCCACAAAAATATCTTTTTCTACAATTGGTAGTGCAAAAAACGAAGAGCAAATTTTTCCTCTGAAGGAACTGTGATGTAGTGTGATACAGTTCCAACAACACATGCTAACACTTAAACACTTTTCAAGTCCTTTGGTTTTTTTTAAACTCATAGCATGACATTTTTTATATTCTCTGGACAATAAGCCAAATTTAATAATCAAAATTTAGCAATAACAATAGGAAAGGAGAAGAAAACTGCTTTATTTCTGGTGTTAGCAGCTGCACTATTCTGTGAGGATCAGAGGGTTCTCACCTATTGAGAACACACAGGAAAGGGGCACAATGAGCACACTGCAGTCCTAAGTAACTCAAGATGAGCTATTTGATGTTATGTGCAAAGAAAAAGCAAAAACCCTTGAGGCATAAACACTTAGTTCTGAGGGCAAATGTCTTTTTCAGTTCACACAGTGACAATGAAGCTTCCATTTGCTTGAACAATTATCTTTTAATATTATACATCTAGCATGGATATCTTGAAAAGATATAGCAGCAGAAAGCTATTCATGTGAACTTGGAATCTCTGCAATACTTAAGTCTGAACTAGTCAGCCCCACCTCTAGTCAACGGAGAGAAATAGGCACTT
This sequence comes from Corvus hawaiiensis, assembly GCF_020740725.1. Lineage (NCBI taxonomy): Eukaryota > Metazoa > Chordata > Aves > Passeriformes > Corvidae > Corvus > Corvus hawaiiensis. Next base: position 69,071,358 of record NC_063216.1, on the reverse strand, counting down.
TGAATGTCAATTTTGGACAACTATCTTACGAAGGGATGAATCATGCCTTAGAAACATTCATTTTTCTTTGAGCCTTCTAAACTGTAAATCTCTTGAGATAAGGGTCTTTTATGTGAGTTTGTGACTCCAAATGACATAGGATATTGATATACAACACCTGGTTTCAGTCCCAAGAAAGAACAGCCCATGAACAAGTATAAAGAAGAGGTAAATGGACAACCATTTAGAGTAAATCTGAGCACCACCAGAAGGCTGGAAATTTGTGATCGATGCAAATGGCACAAAGATAGAAAGAGTTTTGTGGATCATTGACTTTTCTGACCTTGGTCCAGAAACCTATGTACTAAGAACTGGTGGAATAAATCAGCGTGGCTAAGTACAGTGTCTTTGTCACAGGATGAAATATTCCCCCACAAATCTTCATAGCATTCTGCAAACTTTAAACTTTATATCTCTGAGGTAAATTATTAGCTACCACTGTCAGTGTTTCCCAGCTAATGCAATGGAAATGAGGAACAGCTTTAGCAACACTGAAAATGACTCTACATTAGAAATAAGAAATAGCATGGGAGTCTTCTTAGCAGGTTTGATTCCAGTTCCACTATGATTACTACAGTAATTTTCCAGTTAATTAATCTAATACACTGCAATCCTGAAATTCAAATTGTTCATGCTTTCACAAAACTCTTTTCTTTGATGCATTGACCCATTGCATTAAAGTAATAAGCAAATTGTTTAAGAACATGAAGTGAAAATAATTTGAACCATTTTCTTTCTTATTCTTTCAAAAGGACCTTATATACCACATAATAGTCTGCTCCAGCCTCCAATGAACTTCACAGAAAGACTCCTATTCATTTTAATGAGGGCTGCCTTAGTCCTGTGATTCTACTAATTTAAAGCAGCTATAAATGAGTCCCCTAGTTTTTAAAATACATGGCACAATATTGCCAGGAATAAGCATGTGTTTCACAGTATTTTATTTTTCTTTTATTACTGACTTGATGTCTTTTCTTATTCCCACCAAATAGGAAGAGAGGAAGAATAAAAACTATTTCCCCAAAGAAAATACAGAATCCTATATTCGGAGTCTTGACCATATTCCCAAACTTAGGAGGTGGCTGTTTGCCAAGCTAAACTCTCCTCCAGAGCTGGTGAGTTACAGTGTTCTGCAGAGGGTGATGGTCGGCTACTGCTCCCTGCTTAGGCAGTTGGAGCAACAACAAAGGAGCCACCAGTTCTCAGTCACAGCTCAGCCCTTCCTGGAGGTGAGAGCAAACTGATGGTGCAGTGACACAGGTGAGAGCAGGAGCATGGAACATCACTTGCTGAAAAGGAGAGGGATGCAGAAAACCACTTTCTAGCTAAATCCTCAGCTGATATAAACCAGCCTAGCTCCACTGAAGTCAGCTTGTCATACATGAAATCCCTATTTGTGCTTGGTCTTTGCATATTAAGTGCTTTAATTAATTAATTTTGAGTTAATTATTTTTAAATTGAATGTTACAATTAACCCATCAGCCCAGGTACAAAAATCCAGTTCCATTATCAGTATTTTCATTTGTTTAAAGTAGTTTATTAAGAGAGTTGCACCCTTCCCAGTTAAAATTTTCCCAGTTAAAAATCACAAACTTGCCCCTTCTCAAACTTCAAACCACTTGTACACCATAAGAGTTACCTTTCCTGTGTTTACTGTATACTTTTACAAGCGTTTTGAGGTGTGTTGGACACATTTTAATACTTTTTGTAGGTGTTTCACTTGCATTTTGATTCCAAGGCCAAAACCCCACCCAGTCTTAATAGCCAGCAGCTATTTTTAGCTACAGAGCCATTACTCTGCAGGCAAGCTCCATGGCAACCTGACTACCTGAATTTTAATGAAGGCATTGTAGTCCCCTTGACTACTACCACCCCCTCTGACAACGATGAGCCATTGGTGGACGAAGATGATCCATCAAAGGGAAAGCACCAATCGCTTTGGACCAAAGGGGCAGGCTGTGGGCGGGCTGTGGGAGGAGCAAAAACTATAAAAAGGACGAAGTGGAGCAGCAGGGTCTCCTTTCCCCTCTTGCTCTCTCCAGTCCAGCTGTGGGAGATGTCGGTGCTGGGCATTAAAAGCCTTACCCCTTTTAAGGGGCTTTTAGTAATTTTTTTGAAGTCAGCCCAGCACTGCAAGTTCTTTTTCTCTACCTGAGGTCTAGTGCTGTCTCAGCCAGAAGATCTCAAATCCCTGCGCTCCTGGGGCATACCATCTACTGAGCCATAGGATCCCAAATTTTTATATTTTTCTAATTTCTGTAATTTTTCGATTTTTCTGTTTTCAATAAATTAATCATTTTAAGAGTTGTCTCATTTCTCACAAGCTGATGTCTCATCAGTGGATATGAGCTGCAGAACTGACTCATTGAGCCTGCGCATGGGATGGCCTCACCCTCAGACTCTGCCTGTTTTTAGGTTCACATAAGTACGAGTGGCCTCACTTGCCCTTGGGCTCCAACTGACATCACTGCAAGAATGCAACATAATTCTTGTTTGCTTCACTGCTTCTACCCATACTTACTCACTTAGTAACTGAAAGATATTGTGGTTTATATACATCCATTCAGATGTAAATTTACATTGACATACTTCTGGGAAGCAACAATCCATATTTACCAGCACTGAAGGCATGAAAACAGGTACATTGTGCAGTGTTTTAAACATCCACTTCAGCTCCTCTTAGCCCTTCAACAAGTTGACAAAGGACAGGGAAGCACTGTCAAACAAGCACTCCAGAGCTGGCTAAGGACACAATTGCTACCTTGTCTTGTGTGCACTGCAGATATTGTGCAGCATTTTGGAGGGCTTGGCTCTCTCTCATCCCCAGGAAGGATAAAGACAGCAGAGGTCCTGGCAGCAGTGGGTTGTCTCAGCCTCACATATATTTAATAGATTGGAAATTTAGGGCAATTTTTTATTTCACGTCGTTGTTTTTTCTTTATGGCTGTCTTGGATCTGTTGCTGAGCTCTGTTTGCTTCTGAGAATTATCACCTCCTTCCTCAGTTTCTGGATTTCAATAAATGCTTTGCTGTTGTTGCAACCATTACTTTGGTAGGCAGCTCTCCAACATCAGTGCATCTGCTTTGAAGCTCAATGAAGTCAAATGATGCAGAAGCATTTATTTGTGTCCATCTCTTCTGATATCTAGCAAAGTTCAGGGAAAGTCTTAGAGTTCTGTCAAAAGCCTTGAGTGTGGGCTAACTGAGCCAGTCAGAGAGCCATTAGGCATGTGTTACCTGACAGGTCACCCTGCAACCTTTTCAGGGAGAATATTTGGACTGTTCATAACTAAATGCCGTTGTTGGAGATACAACTACAAAAACATCACATCTTATGGCTAAAGCAATTTAATTGGCGAAATTTCTGGTCAACACTCAGTAAATGTACTGCAAATAATTAGTACTTCTTGCTATTAACATCCCCATATTTTCTTAATAATGCTGTTTTATTTTGATAATCTGTTCCCATAAGGCTGCTCATGGGACTGTGATTCATTATAGACATAAAAGAATTTGGTTTTATCTGAAGAGTGCAGAAATCAAAACACCATATGCAAATACAAGATAAAAGTTGAGGAGCACAAGAGAAATAAAAGAGAGTTACTGATCCTGTGTTAGTAAGAACCAAGCAGCACGAGGGGGAAAGTTACACATCACTCAGCGCCTCATCACCACACTGAGGTCTGAAGCACTAGTCAACATAGTTAAAAACTTCTTTGGTCATCTCTGCCCAGTCTTGTTCCTCAAGGTGAGCTGCACAGCAGACAGGGCACAGACTTCCTGTGGCAGAGATTTGTATTAAACATTTATCATCACTTGTGCAATCTGCCCCTGATGAGCCTCTGCAGAAAAACCTTGTGGCTTTTTGGTATAGTACGCAAAGCCTTTCAGAATCAAGGTGATGGCACTTACGTGTATTTACACACACATCCTAGAGGCAGGCTGGAATGGGTACATTGCATCACAGACCCTTGGGTACAGCTGCCACTCACTGACTTGCCCCTAGATGCAGTTCCCACTTCTACTTCTGCCTGCAGGTTCGTGTTTTGGACTTTTAGTCTTTGGACCTCAAAGTAGCTATGTCAGACAAGAAATTATGTGTTTAAGTTGAAATATGAGAATAAAGTCTACTTGTAATGACAACATTTAATGCCAAAACAAGTTAAACACTCACTGGTTGAGGAGCTTGTGGAAACTCCATTGCTGACTATTTCTGAAGGTGTAGATGATCCTGATTAATCCAAAAACCCAACAGGCAAGCTGCCTGTTTCTCCCCATTTGTAACAAAATCTAGGTGAGTAGTGTCCACGAACATTGATGTTGCAGATGCACACAGGAAAGGAGATGTGTTTCTTTGAGAGTAACCAGTAATGTAATAGCTTTTGTCTAAGTAGAAATACATTTGCTTGTATCTTCTGTAGAATATGTATTTCCAAGAAAATGGAGGTATTCAATGTGAACTGCCAATTCAAACAAGAGGCAAGTTTGGAATTAAATGCTGACGGAAGTTTAAAATATATATCTGCATGAAGTTTACATAGCAGTTTACGTAACTGTTTGCTGCAACAAAGCAATTCATCTGTTCCTTCTTCAACAAATGCTCTGCATCACTGTGAAGTATTATACTGTGTGACTTACATTTTTAGAATGCCAACTTCACAAATCTCAATCCTGGACTGTCTAAATGTTTGTTGCGGCAAGAGCAAAGTCAGGTGACACCTGAAAAATTTGCAACAGTCTTCCTGGTGGTATCCTGGGATGCTTCAGACCTCTAACTTCTGCATTTTCAAAGGCAAAATACAAGAACTCTAAAGAGTATCCTAGATTTTCAGGACTTTAAAGGCTATGCATTTTGAATTTTAATCTGGAAAACAGGCTGGAAATTATATTTTTCCAGGTGATTCGGTTTTTCTAATTTAAAATCTTGTCATAACACCAGCTGCAGCTTCCGCCTACTTTATTCATTAGAAGAATGGTGCTTGTTAAAACAATAAAATTTTAGCTGAAATGTGATTTCAGATCCACAACTTAAGAAAAGATCTTCATCACTGCTTGCTGCTTCTGACAAAGCTACACTGGAAATTTGTATCAAGTAACATGATAATGGGTCTGCTGTTACAAAAATAATCCTCTTGGTTATTAATAATAAATAAGGTTGAACACTGATTAATTCATTACATAATATTGAAAGTATTTGGTGAATTAGAGTAAGAAAACAAGAGATTGTTTATGATTGATGAGTTCTTTTGAACAATTTCCAAAATCAGTTATGTTTAACGCAGAGCACAATGCTCTGGCCAACAGCATCTACTGCTCTTTTAACTGGGGAGCCGCTACCCAGGGTCCCAGGCTGGCCTGGCTGGAAAATACCTGTCCTGAACCAAACCTACCACTGAACTCTGATCCTCCCTATTTCTCAAGAAAGCTGAGGCAGTGCACCAAAAGAAACATGCAGAACATGTTGCAGGATCAGAAACAAAAAGATTAAGAGGAATGAATTTGATTTTAACCTGTCCACTTGACCTTCGCATTCATTCCAGCTTTTCTTTTAGATAACAACCACGGCTGGTTGTAGCTGTAAGTTCAAAACTTGCTATCCCAGCTTCTGGTTAAAGTTGCTCCAAAGAAACAAAAATCCCATTAACTTTTATAGAAAAAGGGTCATGACCCAGGCGATCACTTAGCAGTGTTTTCTTTTTCTTCTAAAAAAGATAATATCCAGAAGGCTTGCAAAAAAAGGAAAAAAAATTCTCTAAAGAAAGAGTAAAAGAACTCACAGAACTCCCCTCAGGGCTTAATGAAGGAAAGCTGCTGGGAAGTTTGATGACTTTTTGCCTACTGAATTCCAGAGAGATCCTCAGGGGTGAATCTGTGCCCCCTCCAGCAGCAGTGACTCCAACCACCTCCCAAAGCCACATCTCCAGTGGTAAAAAGGTCTGAACCTCTGCAAGCAATGTATTGCAATTTTTACTATATTACCATGAAAAGCCTTGCCCTAACACACAACCTACATGTTACTCTTATTCATCTGGGACATGGAGGACAGCTTTTCTCTTTGCAGCAACTTTTCATGTATTTAAAGACTGTTACCAGAATCTCAACTTTTTTACTACATTTCCATTATATCTCCATTATGCTAAACAGTTCTACTTTATTCATCATCTTCTTGCAGCTCTGTGTCCAGGATCTATGATTGTTTATATTTCTATTTATTTCTCTCACACTTTTGCTACACTCTGTAGCAGAGCTTAAGAGCTAAGTATGTGCAGTGTATCCTAGACCATTACGAGTTCTTATTCAATTCAAAAGAAGCTGATAAGATATATGAATAGAAAAAGCTGGGGTTTTTTTGTGAGAAGCAGATTAATAAAAACTGATCTGTTGGGTAAAGAGGATTCAATATTTATATTTAATATAATGAGAAAATTATTTTAAAATAAAAGGCAAAGAACTTTCCAGGGATAAAGAACTGGATAGGAAACAAAAAATAGTGTAAAAATTAAAAAAAACTTAGCAAAGTCCATCATGACTGGGTACTGAGTCCACTATCTTACTTATCAGTGAACTAGAAGGACACAAAAACGGTTTGAAAAGTACCATGTTAAAAAGGGTTATCTGAAATAACTGCATCTCTAATCAGGCATTTCTTACATAACAAGAAAAATAGCAGCACGCACAACAGTAATTTGTCCAGTTTTTCTTAGGTCAGCTTTTTATGATCCCTGGTTACGTTTGTTTTTCCTTTCTACAATTCTGTACACCTTCCCTTACTATTCATTATGTTTAGTTGTATTTTGGGTAAGCCCTCCATGAATTTAACTGGTCCCATTTGGTTTCCGCAGTGCATTACATTAATATGTTCCACAGTTCAGTGATGTACTCCCTGAAAAAGGCTTTCTTTTCATTGTTTTAAACCTATTAAACATTATTTTCTTGGCTGCCCTTCTGTTGCTGGATTGTGAAAAACAGTGAATAATCAATGCCTATTCACTTTCTCCAGGAATTTATAGGCTTTTATCCAAACTGCCTAAATCATCTATTTTCCAATCTATTTGTTCTGCTCTGTTAATCGTCTTATTTTATAGAAGTTGTTCAAACTCTTGATCAGCTTTGTTCTATTAAATCCCCTCTGAGATGGAGTGACCAAGAGTCCACCGAGCAGTCATGGCTGAACATGTCATATTGGGTGCTACTTGCCTTGCTATTTTTACAGAAAATATATAGCTATTTTATGTGATCCTGTATTTTTCCATATGCTGAAGTGAAAGTTATTGTTAGACAATACTTTGGTTTTCCTTTTGCTCTGTTTGAAACGTAAGAACAAAGAATTAGTGTGAAACTTTACTGATTGTTATGCTTCCCATTTCATATCTCACAGTTGAATTTCAAATGTCTACTAAATATAAGTATTCTTTAATGTATATTTTGTGGTACACCTTGAGTTTATATTTTTTCTGTCCTAATTGCATTAGGTGTCTGACCATAGCTGACTATGTTTTCTGAAGACTACTGTTAAAAACACCACTTGTGACACCTAGATCTATTGATGTGTTTATCTTCTTCAGTCAGCAGCTGACCAGCTCTTCCATGGGTTCTTCCTATCTTTCTTTAGGTACTTACAGAATGTTTTCTTGTTCATCTTAATGACCCTTGCAAGCTGTACCTCATTTTATACTTATTTTGTGCTTTCTGCTGTTGTCCATGAATGCTTATCTCCACTTGTCTGTCCCTGGCTTAATTTGTCCATCTCCGGATTTCCTTCCTGTATTGCCAGCTCGTGACCCAGCCACAGGAATCTCTTCCTGCATTTCATCCTCTGCACTTGCATAGTTTGTAGTTGTGCCATTACTGTAATTTTCTTAAGAGAGCTCCCTACTAGCTCATTTCCCTCTATATATAGATTTGCTTTGAATAGCAATGCTCTGAGTTTAGTGACACCTTGACAGTGCGGGGATGGAGCAGACAGCCTCAGTCTCGAGGATTTCCTCCTCAACAGACTTCGGATCCTTTCAAGATCCCCAATGCCATTATAATTTGTATTGTGATTGATTTCACTTCCTACTCACAGAAAACTGCATCTACCTCATTTTCACAGAAAATTTGTCTACAGAGGATCCCTGCTATGGCAGATGCCTTTATTACTGTTTAAAGAATTCCTATAACTACATCTATGTGTTCAGCACTTAAATACAAATCTTTCAGTTATAAAGCAATTTTTTTTCTGCAAAAGGTGCATATTTTGATGCTAGTATTCTGACCATGTAATAACCTGATGCAAGATATAAAAAAATAAATGATATGATCAATGTAAAGATTTTGTAAAAAATAAAAAGCAAGAGTGGACATATATAGGGAATATTTGAAACAGAGCTGCCTTCCCTGAAAAACCTTTTCATTAAAGTAAGCATTCAATTAAAAAAGAAGGAAAATTGAACTTTGCAGCTAACACACAGGAACTCCAACTCCGAGACTTTGACAACAGAAATATTATTTGTGTGTGTGTGTAAGGTGCAGTAGGAGGGTTTCTCACTGGTTTCACTAAGGTATCACAACTTCACAGAGCTACCAAAAGGCTACTCAGAGATGTTACAGAATATAAAGTTCATTGGCCACTTCTAAACCAGCACCTTGGAAAGAACTGCATCTCAGTGTCAGGTGGAGTTCCATGGTCTTTACATTTCTACATGGAACATTTTTTTGAGCCTTACAGCAGAACTCAGCTCTTTGAGTCAAACACCTCATTAATTTTATTTTACATGAGAAATATTACTTTTCCTATGTCTGCCAGTCAGATCTGGGATAATCCTGCAAGAAGCTGAATTCAACTAATATCAGCAATACCATATATATTTAACTTCAGGCCATTTAGCCATAATTCATAAGTGCTATTACATTTAAAAGCCACTGCTCTATTCAATTATTGTCCTGGCTTTGTTGGGAATGTGTCATCATTGCCATTATTCAAGTTTATTCTCTATTCTTTGTGAGATTTCTACAACTTTTACTAAAAACCCCCTCATTTTTACAGGCGTATACCAACTGCTCTGCTTCATTGTCCTTATAGTAAGTCACAGACAACGTTGGGACTTTTTGTCTCAGTATTTTGATGAACTGTCTGTAAAAGTCAGAGGTTCCCTTCCAATTTTTTATGTACAGAAACTCCTTGATTGTTCAAAAATACATCAGGAAAAAAAACCCGCAAACCTCAAAACTTTATTAAAACGTAACCAAATTCAAAACATAAATAATATCCAATGAAAAAGGGAATCCAAAATTGATCAGCAATTAAAGGTGGTGTCTTATGAAAGAAAGAGTGAATGTTATTTTATTTATTGATTAGCTAAGTTGCATTTCTGGGTGAAATGTTTGGTGTCAGCCATTCAAGAAAACTTGATAATATAAAGAATGAGCCCAAAGTATATTATAAATAATTTTAGCTTCTAATGTGAAGGTCTTAACAATAAACTTTCTTTTTGAAAAGAAAAGTTTGGTTTCTGCTACTGTATGAGTCCAATTTCTAATAAGCCCTTCAGCATTAATAGAGAAGAGACTCATATTCCATATTAATGGATGCCAGAAGTGCTATTTGATGACAAATGTACAAGTAGTTTTATCTTTTGGGCATAGTAGCTGAATTTATTTGACTTGGCATGTAAAGCACCAAGATCTGCCGGTAGCCTGAATGTATTAAATAACACCAGTACTAAAGGCAGTAACCTGTGTGAGGAATGAGACAACTCTTAGAAAAATTAAAATAATTTATTAAAACAGAAAAATTGAAAAATTATAAAAATCAGGAAAATATCAAAATTTGGGATCCTAGTGGCTCTAGAGATATTCCCGGGAACGCAGGGATTGAAGATCTTTTGGCTTTTACAGCACTGGACCTCCGGTGGAAAACTTGCAGTGCTGGGCTGACTTTGGGCTAACCCAGAAGTCGGAGAAAAATTATTGAAGGCTCCTAAATAGGAGTAAGGCTTGACTGCCCAGCACTGGCGCCCACCACAGCTAAATCTGCAGTAGTCTGCGCCTGCTCTGAGGCTGACTCACTATTTTATAGTTCCTTTGCTCCGCCCCAGTCCGCCCACAGACTGCCCATGGCACACCCCTTTGGTCCTAAGTGATTGGTGCTTCCCTTTTGACAGATTATCTCTGTCTACCAATAGCTCGTCGTTGTCAGGGGGGTAGTAGCAGCTGGAGTAAGAGTGGTAACATGTCCTTATTAAGATTCAGGTTGCCACGGAGCTTACTTACAGACCAATGGCTAAAGGTCTAAAACTGGCTGTTGGCTGTTAGAAACTGGGGTTTGGAGCTGGTTCTGAGCAAGGTAGAAACCCCTAAAATAAATACTGAAATACATCCAACACATCTTAAAACATTTGCAAAAGTATACAGAGAACATGAGAAAAACAACTCTTTTTAAAGTTGGGAGGGGAATTTTAACTGGGACACTTTTAACTAGGGGATTTTAACTGGAACTGGTGCAGATAAACTGCTTTGAACAAGTGAAAGTACTAATAGCAGAACTTGGTATTTGTACCTGGACTGATGGGTGAACATTAACACTCAATTAAAGTTGTGTAACCCAAAATTAACTAATTAAAACACTTAACATGCAAAGACCAAGCTAATTAGGGACTTCATGTATGACAAGTCCCCCCTTTTTCTCTTATGTTTGCATCTTTGGTCTTTGCATTTAAGTGAAGGTGGGTAGCTCTTCAGGGATAGGTTCCAGTCCTTTAAAACGGTTCCATATTTGCTGGGCAATTTTTCTCTCCTTTCTGGTTTTCTTTTTATTATCATTATTAATATACATAATCTTTTGAGCGGATGGTGGATGCTGCTGTTGTCCTTGGAGATCCTGGATCAATGGCATGCCTTGGACGACAGTGGTGATTAGGCGGATAAAGCAAAGGATTAGACACGGGAGAAAAATGAGTCCTGTGAGAGAAAGTCCAACAATGATTAAAACCTTTTTCCACCATTGTCCTTGGAATATATTTCCCCACCATTCTGAAGTGGTCAGGGACTGCCATTTCTGCACTGGAACATGGGCTAGTTTCCTGATATTTTGGGTGATTTTAGTGATAGCTTCTCCGTGATCATCAATGTGGATGCAGCAGTCTGAGGTGTTAAATTTGCCGCATACTCCACCTTCTTCGGCTAACAAATAGTCCAAGGCCAGTCTGTTTTGGTACACGGCTGCTCGAGTTTGCCCTTGCTGAGTGTTAAGCAGTTCAAGGGCAAGAGAGGTCTCATTAGTGATTACCTCAACTAATGCTTGCAGTCTGATGATCCGGTTGAGCATATAAATGGGAGTTCGGTACCCCCAGCTCCCATCCTGTGCCCATGTGGCGGGTCCATAAGTCTCTAAGATCCTCTCGGCTGGCCATTCTTCCTCTCCCCATCTCTGGGTTCCACTCAGGATCAGTCAGTGGTAGTTTGTGTTCTCCAATTGGGCCTTGATTGGAATTATTTTCTCTGTCCCAGACTGTCACTGCTGCGGCTCTAATTAGTTTTCGTTCTTCAATGGTGAAAAGGGAGTGTAAGATAGATTGCACCTCTCCCCAGTTGTAAATATTAGGGCCGAGGAATTGGTCAAATTGATCAGCTAACCCAATAGGGTCAGCCATTAGACTTTTCATTTCCTTTTTAAATTCTCGTACCTCGGATGAAGCCAGAGATACAACAACATAACCAATTCCTCCTTGTGCATTTCCCATGGGTACCTCTCTAAGAGGTAAAATTTTAGGCTCATGGGGAGTGCCAAGGCAGGCGGGACAGTCAGGTGTTTTAAAAGATTTCTTTCTAGTGCAAAATGCTGGGCCATCCTGACCAGAAGAAATCTTTTGTTCAATTGTCTTTTTATGAGAACAGGAAGGAACAGGAATTTTTCACTTTCGTTTTCACTTTCTGAATCCCTTTCGGTTGGGCGACTCGCTGAAGGAAGAACCCTTTCTTTTTCAGTTTGAACTCTCCTTGCTGGAGGAGTTACTGGAGGAATATAGTCTAATGGGTCCCACTTTGGTTGATTTAATTTAGGTTTTTTTTTTCCTTTTGTTTTGGTTCTTCTGTAATGGAAAAAATTTGGTTTGGACTTTTATTACGTCCAATTGAATTAGATTTAGTCTCCTCTTCCAATCCTTTCGTTTTTTCTTGCTCCTCATTTTGTTTTTGCCAATAATTCAGCCAAATTCTAGCATAATCCAATTCATCAGAATATTTTGAAGCTCTGCAATGTATATGAGAATACAGAGCTTCGCATAGCCACTTTTCAGAAGACCCGTATTTGGGCCACTTAAGCCCATCTTTATGAATTTTTTGTTTTGGCCACTTAAAAAGACAGTATCTGATCATTTGACACTGGTCTTTTTCTTTAGTTAGAACACTTTCTTCCCAGTTTGAGAGCATTTGTCCCAACGGACTCTCTGGGAAGATTTTGTATTTCTTCACTGGGTCTCTTCTTTTGCTATTTGCTTGTCCCATTTTGTTACAGAGGAGCAAACAAGTAGCTTACACAGAAGAGGATTTTTTCTTTTTTTTCTAATTAAATTAAATAAACCAAAGTCTTACATTGTATAAAACCACCAGAATGCAGTATAATAAGATAGTATTATAAAATAACTTAAAGGCAATACACTATCGCAATATAAAACTACAACAACAATAGACTTATAAGCATAAAACACAATACAATTAATGTAGAGAAATGCAAATAGGGATAGTGAATGTATAAGGGAATTAATGATGGCGAATCCATGGGAAAAACAAATATGGCGGATCCGTGGGAAAAACAAATATGGTGGACTAAAATTAATTTTTATTATTGCAAGCACAATTAATGTATGTTTGATTAATTCAAATGGATTGTGGTTTAAATAACTCTCTATATATATAAATTAAAATTCAAGAGGCAACAGTTATCTTTTATTAGCAAAGGAGAGGTAAATTTGAAATAATATTTAAAGTAGAAAGATTATAATGAGTAACACAAACAGTAGCCCAAAATACCAAAATGGTACCTTATGATTAAAACAGATAAAGCAGATCACGGTTATAATCCAATAAATCAAACAATCATAACCAACAGAGAGTATAAAGGTGCTAGATAGCACTGACCACAGAAGTCCAGCTAAAACAAACTCGCACATGCACTAAACACAAAGGCTGTAATTCAAATTAAAGGACACAAAATGGCGGCCGTTCCCGCCGAAATTCGAGATGACAAAATGGTGGGCACTCCCGCCGAAACGCAAAATTTCAAAATGGCGGCCGTTCCCGCCGAAAGAAAAAGCAGGGGTTTAAAATGAGGTTTCTCCTCGGTTCTAGACCCGAGGAGACCGAGACACTAACGAAATATAACTGGGGCCGCGCGCACCCCTGAACCGTATGGAAACCTCTCCAGAAAGGCTGACCACCACCCTCGATCCCCTTCCGTGTCTCTAAAAGGGTGATCCCTCGTGGTGCCCCTTAAAATGAATCCCTTCAATCACACTCTCACACACACTGGGGATGGCCAACCCCACACTCACTCTCACAAAAGGGAATTCCACCCGGAGGTTTCCCGACTAGTAGCCCTTAAAAAGGGTAAACCCTAACTAAATTCCCCTTTAAGAAGGGTTCAAGCCTTACCGCAAGTTCTTTCCACTGGAGGTGCCCTTTCTCCACAGCAGTATCCTCGTGGCAGCCCAGTAAATCCAAGAAAAAATCGGAAAAAAAAAAAAATCGCAAAAATTCAAAAATTACAAATTTAACCAAAATCCCTGGATTTTAGGGCAAAAATAGGATCCCGGACGATTCCCCAAGAGAGTTGTGAGGAACGAGACAACTCTTAGAAAAATTAAAATAATTTATTAAAACAGAAAAATTGAAAAATTATAAAAATCAGGAAAATATCAAAATTTGGGATCCTAGTGGCTCTAGAGATATTCCCGGGAACGCAGGGATTGGAGATCTTTTGGCTTTTACAGCACTGGACCTCCGGTGGAAAACTTGCAGTGCTGGGCTGACTTTGGGCTAACCCAGAAGTCAGAGAAAAATTATTGAAGGCTCCTAAATAGGAGTAAGGCTTGACTGCCCAGCACTGGCGCCCACCACAGCTAAATCTGCAGTAGTCTGCGCCTGCTCTGAGGCTGACTCACTATTTTATAGTTCCTTTGCTCCGCCCCAGTCCGCCCACGGACCGCCCATGGCACACCCCTTTGGTCCTAAGTGATTGGTGCTTCCCTTTTGACAGATTATCTCTGTCTACCAATAGCTCGTCGTTGTCAGGGGGGTAGTAGCAGCTGGAGTAAGAGTGGTAACATGTCCTTTTTAAGATTCAGGTTGCCACGGAGCTTACTTACAGACCAATGGCTAAAGGTCTAAAACTGGCTGTTGGCTGTTAGAAACTGGGGTTTGGAGCTGGTTCTGAGCAAGGTAGAAACCCCTAAAATAAATACTGAAATACATCCAACACATCTTAAAACATTTGCAAAAGTATACAGAGAACATGAGAAAAACAACTCTTTTTAAAGTTGGGAGGGGAATTTTAACTGGGACACTTTTAACTAGGGGATTTTAACTGGAACTGGTGCAGATAAACTGCTTTGAACAAGTGAAAGTACTAATAGCAGAACTTGGTATTTGTACCTGGACTGATGGGTGAACATTAACACTCAATTAAAGTTGTGTAACCCAAAATTAACTAATTAAAACACTTAACATGCAAAGACCAAGCTAATTAGGGAGTTCATGTATGACACCTGGAAGCATCCAGAGAACAAAATCCAGGGTCACCAACAGAGCAGAAGAGGATAAGATTTTTACATCCACACCTTATAGCTGGGCACAGCTTCCTTATTATTATAAACATTGTTGAGGACTTACACAGCCCTATTGAAAGGCAGTAAACAGAAGACTCTGGACAGTGTCTAAGAGCGCATTTAAATAAGCAAGTAAAGATATCTCAGCCACACACCACTGGGCAGCTCTGAAGTGCACACAGAACTTTCCTGCCATGGCAAACCTTTCCATCTGCAAATATAACACTGGAAAAAAACCTGTGACTGGGTAAACCAGTCACATCGAAAAGGATCCCCAACCTCCTTTTCTCACATAAACCTTGATGTAGATTCATTAAAGTTGCTAAAGGATAAATTTGGTGCATTCCATGTTATCAGGTGTTTTCATTCATTTTTGCCATTTTAAAGAGAGAGACCTATTTAAGGAAGCAATATTATAATTTTTTTTTTCTACATGCTGCTTCAGATCAAAGGACTAATTTATAAATTGTTGCATTTATTAATCTAAGAAATGGTCTAAATTGTATTTATCTTGGCATTGTGTTGAGTTGGTTTGTGTTTTCATTTTTGTCCCCAGAGTGACATGTTCTAGCTTATCTAGGTAACTATATTTTAGGCAATTTTCTCTTTCAGATATGGTGTTTTGTCTTTAAGTGCCACTACAAAGACTATGGCTCCTGAGGTTTTATGCTCAGCCAAAAGTATGCAGTCACAGATTCTCATTTCTAGATTAAAGCATTTATACAGATTGTCATAGCTCTCTGTCCTGCAGTTCCTCACAGACCCATCTGTGTTTTAATGAAGATAGTCCCCCAGTTTACATTACTTAACTTTGGAAAGTCCCACTTTACTTTTTAGCATGTCAGATAATATATTTTAGCCATTTGTAACACTTCATTTAACAAACAGGATTAATCTCTGGAACTGGTCAGTGTGTGGCCCAGGCCAGGGAATACCAGAGCAATTAGGAGATGTCTCTTTGCTGTAGCACTGTGGTTTCAAAGGCAGCAAGTGGAATCATTGCTGAGTCCTTTTTCTCTCTGGGAGGCATGAAGGTAACAAAAAATCAGGCAAGGCTGTGAACCAAGAAGAATTTAGTTCAGATGTGTCAGAGTGTTTTTAACCAAGGTTCGGAAAGAAGTGGCCTTTCCACATCTGCACTGATGAGAGAGAAGGAACAGACTGACTCAGGCGCTGATGGTGCCACCACAGTGTTTACATTCACTGCAAAGAGCTACACAATCCAGCTCTGGTCCAAAAATGATTAAGACACACAGCTGGACACTCTTGGAGCCCAAGGCCAGCAGATCAGAGCAGTGGTCACCTGGCTCTGAGCACAGGGAACACGAACAGAGCGCTGCCTGTTCAGCCACGACACACCGGGAACGTGAAAGCAGCCAAGTGCATGGGCTGTGTTTCTCTGCTGCTTTACTCGTTATAGATAAATGCTGACAGCACTGCACATGGCCACCCTGTATCAGCCTCCAGCATGGTGACTATGTGGTGACCTGCTAGAGAGGCAAAACCCTCCCAACAATGGGGATTGCAAAAAAAGTTTCTGCTCACTTATCTTTCTTCCAAAGCCCATCACTCACGAGTCCTATTTCCAAAGTCAGGTTGCAGCTGTTCAAGTTATAGACTATTTCTGAAAGCAAGACTGTGCCTTTTTGCATGAGTAAGACCAAACCTACTCTGTGTTTGTCATTTCCCCAGCAAGGGTGAGTGGCTGCTCAGGCCCTGAAAACCTCATTTTCTGTCCAATTTTTTTTTTTTAATGAAGAAGGGAAGTGTAGGAAATTAGAAGGGTAGGAATTGATGGAAGCAGGAGTGTATTTGAGCACCTAAATTGCTGAGCTCACCAGCAAGAAAGTAAATTGACCTGAGGTTTTACTGTGCTTTGGTATTCATTTTTTGGTGGTTTTATCAATATCTTAGGTTTGGACATATGCTTTTAAAATTTTTTTCAAGACTGTGTTCATTAATAAACAAAAGAAAATTCAGGTTCATACTATTTTCAGTTATTTGATTTATGCAAGGTTTTCCAGCTGATTTACAGCATGAAGTACCTGAGTAATGGACAGTAACATTGTTCTCCCCATTCATTTTATAACACACAATTTTATGTTTTTGTTTCTTCAGATATGTTTGCATTCATGCTGCAAATAACACACTGTCCTGAGGAGGCAAAGCAGTATTCATATATATTTAGCAGGCCTCATTTAAGTTAATATAAAATCACTGTTCTTGAGATTGCATCGGAAAGAAGTTTTACTGCCAATGTGGAGGTATGAAGGCACTATTGTGTGGGCACAAAGCAGTGTAATAGCTACTTCTGGGAAAGCAAATAGCAATCCTAATGTACGATCTCATTAAAATACCAAAGCAAATTCATTGAGGCTCCTGAAAAGTAACATCATAATGCCATTAAAATGTGAGGTTACTGAAAAGCAGGACATGACTTTGACAATGATGGTTATTTCCACACATGATAGTGGGGAGCTGCCATGCCAAATGCTGTTCCTTGTGGTTTGTTGGCCTTCCTGGATTTTAGCTGTACAAATGCAGGTGTCTGCTGCCACATACTACATCTATATGTAGAGTTAAATTACATCTCCCATTTTCAATTGTATGCAATACCATTTTTGACTATCTAAAAAATGCTTTGTGCTGTGTATGCTTTTTAGCTTCGCTGTGCCTGAATGTTTTATTGGAACTCAGGTAACTTGAGAATTACTGGGTAGTAAATGCAATAGTGAGGGTATTTAGATGTGGGGTTTTATATTATTTTTCAAATAATGGCCTATGGTGCAACTATTATTGTCTAATTATTCCTTTTTGAAGGCTATTTATCCTTTGCTACAGATTAACCTTGCAGGTTTGAAGGATTTATGAAAATAAACCTGCGATTTCAGAAGGGGAGTACACAACTTTTTTTATGTATGTATTGCAGAGCAGAAATTATTTTCATACATTCCCTGTCTAGTTTCAGTTCTGATTATTGATTTGAATGGGTTTTTGCTTAAAGTTGATCTCTTGGTCATAATGAGTCATATTTGTCATTTGGTCTTGAGTCATGATGGTCTTCTATTAATATTTCATCTATATCTAGGTCATCAGTGTCTGCAGCCATCCATTGGCCACAACTTTTCTGCTTTCACAGTAGCTCTGCTCATTTGAAATGTGTTTCCTTGAGGAGAATTCCAGTCTTAAAAAATCCCTAGTTAAAACTCATGACTCAGGGTTTTTACAGTGTTCAGATCTTTAGGGATACTGAGCCACCTATTGCTGATTCAGTAGCAGATGAATTTTGTAGTGTTCAAATTACTGTCTACAGATGTACAAACAAGCATTTGGTCCAAAAGATTGAATCGTTGCATCTGCCTTAAGTACTCAGGTTTCCTATCTAAACACAGTGAGATACCTCTCAGAGTGAAATTCTCAAAATCTTTAAGATGACACCCATATAAAGCCTATAAAGCCTATATAAAGTAAATATTTCCTAACAGGGCTGTTCAGCTTCCCACACCCAGTGAGGAGCTGCCCAGAACCAGTGGGATAGGGAGCTCAAGAAGGGAATGGTCTGAACTATACCCAGGCAACTACCCTGCATAGGGCAGCCTGAAATCCAGACTTGCTATACCAGACTGTTAATTTAAGTTGTTTTTCTCCAGTCATGGAAGACAGAGGTAACACTGATTATCTGTAAAAGGCAATCTGGTTTTCAATGCCTTTTGCACTGATGAGGGCTGGGAGCAAGCAGGCTGGTGTTTATAGATGTTGACAAGTAAGTTCCCCCTTATTTCCATGAAATTAATTACCTGCAGACTTTCTAATCTCCATTTAGGTGATGTGAAAAAATAGTCTGATTGCCAGTCCCATTTATTTAAACACTTTGGAAATCACTGCCATATGTCGACATGTATGTACAAGCCCTGATTTTGAACACATAATTTTCTCTCATCCTTAATGTAGCTAAATGCTTTTGCTTTCCCAATCTCTGAGCAGACTGAGAGCTGTTTGCTGCAAAATCCAATTCTCTACTGCTTGAGACTAAGGCTAATTCAGGGACCATCTGTGTGTACTTATAACTTAAATCATTCCTTTCAATGTGCTTTATATTGTGCTTGTCAAGCTTCAGCTTCACTCTCAGTGGTGTTGCCTGTTTACCTAGTTTTGCCTTTTCCCAATAGAGCTTATCACATTCCTTCTGAGCTTGCACATAAATAATTTTGAGACAGCACCATATTTTACAAGTTTCCGCATTTTGGTGAACGGCACAAAAAGGGCAGTTTCTGCACAGCTGAATTGCAAAGGACACTGTGCTGGAATTGCTGCCCATCCTGCCATTGTTCTCTCTCACTTGCATAGCACTGCCCCATGAAACATCCAACAGCAAGGTGTTATTGCCACCCTAAACAGAGGCAGGGCAGGGGAGGAGGCTGTTCCACCTCAGCCTCCCTGATGTCCATGTATCCTTGTTCAGATCAGCGAGGAGGAGCTGGTGTCTGGTAGGACAGTGGCTGGCACCTTGAAGAGTCCACTGAAGATTCATGTGACACACCAAGCACCTCTTGATGGATGACTTCTTTCAGAGAGCATGACTAGAGCACAGAGAGAGATAATTAGCTCTAAGGTAGCTGTCTTAAGTACCAAGAGCAATGATGCCTGAGGCTTCACTGCAGCTATGTAACCATTTGCCAAAGACTGTTGCTGTGAGTATTCTGCACATCTAAGCCAGATGGACTGAAGGTACTGCTGGCAGATCAGCTGCAACCCTTATACACAGGCTCTCTAACTTGCTTTCTGTACATTCACCATCTTTTCAGAGATGTCAATATCTCTTATGTTCAACCACTTACAGGAGGTATAAAGGGTCTGTGTTTCTAACGAGGGATTAATCTCCCTGAACTCCAGTTCTCAAGTGTATGCAGCTGGAGCTGCTGTACTGGCTGACATTTCTTCAGCACCCTGCTCTGTCACCAGCTCATCAGGTTTTATCATACAGCTTGTCAGTCTCTGGGGATTTTTCTGAAAGTTCTAGTTCTCCTGTGACTTTAAATTTTCCATAGTGTGTTGTGGAAAATGTTTCATCTACAGCCACAAGCACTGGAAAGGAAAGAAAAGACTAACATCTATAATTACTAATGCCACATGGTTTTTAAAAGCCTCAATTACAATTACCAAATGTTGATCACTGCTAAATGTAGCCCCCAATCAGAACTGGAGACAACTTTGGCAAGCAGCACATGCTGTAGTTACTGTCAGCTGCCCAACTGCAGGGATGTCTATGTCTTCTCGTCCCAAATATTAGTGTCCTCTGAGGAAAGGAGCTGAAGGGCTCAGCAGCATTACAGGTGTCTGCAGGTAGAGAAAGGAGGAAACAAAAAGTAATCAAAATGAGAAACAAAAGCACTTCAGGTCAGGTGTGTAAGGTACAAAAGAGGAGGAAAGGGAAAAATGACAAACCTACAGGTCCTCTGAGAAATGGAAGATTGTAAGCAGTGGGTGAAGGTTGCAAGGAGAGGAAACAGCAAGGGAGGAGCACAGAACAGAAACGTGGGTAAGTCCCTACCTTTTAGGCAGAACCATCAATGTACCAGTTCCCATCTGAGTCTTCATCCTCTCCTGTGGGGCCTTGCTGAACAGGAATCTGCCAGATGGTGATCTGAGGTGAAGGAAAGAAACATCCCCTTAAACATCTGTCCAGGGACATTTTGCACTTGGAGAGAAGGGACAATCAGGAGAAATCCTTTGGGTGAAGGAAGGAAACGAAACATTGACAAGGGTTTACAGGGAGTAGTACTTCTCTCATGTATTTACACTGCACATACATTGCAACCAAACCTGTGCCTCTGTGTCTGCACAATGTCAAGCATATTTCAAGAGCTGCACTCAAAAAAAAAAGAAGGGAAATATAATGAGAAAAGGCACTGTGGGTTCTGTGTACCCAAGAAACTTGAGACAATCCCACTGAATAATTATTTATCTATATTTAAGGGTTTCATTCCCACAATATATTTCTGTGTATCTTCAGCTGTCTTAAAACCTGAAAGGTGATTTTATGGAACACAGATTTTTAGGTTTGGGGTTTTTTGTAGACATGTATAGAGGCATATAAATGTGTGATGAATGCCCCACCAGCACCCTTTTTCATTTAAAACTCACTGACTTTCTGTTGTGCAGATTGCCTTTGCAGTTTTCTGGGAAGAACCAGAGACAAGCCATGAAAGGCAGAGGCAAGGTGCTGGGAGCAATACTCTTTAAAAAAAGGACAGAAAAGACAATAGAAAATTAGATACAGGAAACAGAGAAGAAGGGGATAAAATGTAAAGAAATAGAAATGAAGACCAAAAAGAACTACTTATCTACACAAAGTTAAGTATATCCTAAGAAACGATAATTTTTTAAAACAAGTTCCACAATATTTCTGTACATAAAAATATATCTGCTACTGCACAATTCTGCCAGAGGGCTATATGAGCCTGCAAATGCTCATTCTCTTCTAAGCAAATCTTCTCTTAAATATTTTTTTTATCTCATCTCTGTAATGGGTGCAAAAAGTCAGCAAATTGTGAGGTGTATTACTTAATGCATCTTCCTTCAGTATTTGAAAACTGCATTTGTACAATATTGTGTGTACTGCTAGGACCTTGATACTGCATTTTGTCATTAAAAAAGAAATCTAGGAACATGAGTAGTATTTTCTGACATGTGGTATAATACATTTTTTGACATGAATATTGTTCCTAAGAGCCAAGAGTCAGCACATAAATGTGCTGGTTTTTGGTAATTCTGATTGTGAAACATGGCCCCCTGCCAGACAGAGCTTTTGTCTCAGCAATCACAGAGAACTGCAGGATTACCAAAGCTTTCCAGGCTTCCTAAAAAATTTTAAGCATCATAAGATCTTCCCAAATAAGTGTACGCTTATTAAAGAAAAGATAATCTACATATAACTAGGGGTTGTTGCAGTGTCTTGACTGGAGTTATGCAATCCTCACTAGAGGGACGTTTCTCTTAAGTTCATTTTCATGCATTTTTCAGCAATGGAAAACAATGAGGGAAATGTATTAACTATCTGTAAATTGTTAAGAGGAGCTTACAATGTTCAGTGTTAATGTGTAACAGTTCTTATTATGAGGTAAATGCTGATAACCTACAATGCACTCACAATGCCACTGTGTACTCTGCTTACGTAAGATAATTATAGCAAATGGGAGAGTTTTCCACAGGAAAGGGTTGTTTGGATCATCTCCTCTTAGTACACAGCTGTACTTTTAAAGTCTATGT
Organism: Corvus hawaiiensis; assembly: GCF_020740725.1. Taxonomy (NCBI): domain Eukaryota; kingdom Metazoa; phylum Chordata; class Aves; order Passeriformes; family Corvidae; genus Corvus; species Corvus hawaiiensis. The sequence continues at coordinate 69,049,246 of NC_063216.1, read as the reverse complement.
ATTGTGGCTTTATTTCATTAGATAAATTAGTAATAAATAAATCCATCACTTACTTGGGTTGCAACCTTAGGAAATCTCTCCTGCCTTGACTTTTCCTATCTTTTTTATATGCCTTATCAATCTCATTAGATTTCCAAGTCAGGGATTATCTCATGACATATTTTGCTCTCAGCTATGGCTCAGTAAAAAAGGACCTTGATCTCATTTAGAGTCTGCTCACTACTGTAATATAAAGTAATGTTAATAAAGAGTTCAGAATAGTAATACTTCAGTTGCTGTCCTTGAAGACTATTCCAGAGACCAACACTCAAAGGAAGTAGACTTCAATCAAAGGAAGTTTTCTTTTTTCATGTATTATCACAGCCTTTTCTTTCTCTGCATAACTTTATCTGCTCTCAGCTGTTCTGCTCAGTGCTGTCCTGAACAATCCTTATCTACCTCAAAAGCCCACTCATCAAAGATTTATAAATTAGATGAATGTTTCATCACCTCTTAAGTTAAATACACAGATTTCCCTTTCTAACCTTTCTTCAAGTCCCCCTCAGCCCCTGGATTTCATTTTGTGGTTTGCCTTTAGCCATCCAGTATTTCATGCAAAGGTACCCTTTTCCTACAGACAGCACAAACAAAATATCACCAGGAAAATTTATGGCCCTAAAAAATTGCTTCACAAGACCTGAAATAGCAAAGCATTCTTATTAATCCTGCATGTACCATACTACAGGAAAGTAACATGGTTCCCCAGTGACAGACCATAAACCACGCTCCTACCAGTTTTAGTACCTTTCTCAGAAGAACAGCTTCCATGTTTAAATTTTAAAATAAATGTTAGATATTTAAAGCAAAAGGATTCCTTTTGCCCTTCAGATGTTTAGCCAGTCATAAGGCACAACAGGAACTCCTTTGCCAGCACCAACATCCAGCTCTCGTGCTGCTGGTGCCACAACTGATTACACTTTACAGAAAATGAGAACTGCTAGCAGCAGGTCCTGGAAGGCTCAGCCTTCTCCCACCTTTTAAAGGCTTTGATTCAAAATGTGATTCACAGCTCCTATATGATTTTTTTCTCGTGTAGATATACATTTGAAACAGTATGACAAGCAAAAAATGTTTGCTTTTCTTTTGGGGGATATGAATACAGCACACATATTTCAAATAAAATAACTCAAAACACTGCATTAAGTGATGGACTTTTTTTCACACAGAGCTATTCTTTCAAGGTCAAAATCTGTTCGCTGTGAAATCCAGAGGATATTCACAATTGATTGCAGTGGCATTGGGATATTACATTAAGGTCCAGGTTCTCTCCTCAGAACTTAGCTTTCATATATGCAACAAAGTCAGTGATATGTGTGTGGCATTGTATTTTGCAAACTTTCTCATGATTCACAGTATTATTTTTGTAACTCCAAGTTAGAGCTGGAAAAACACGAACAAACTGTAAGAGAATCCATCTGCCTGAAATATTTAGTGAACAGTCACAACCTATCTAAAAAGCAAAATGACAGGCAAAGCAGGTTCATTTTCTTGTAGGGTCATTTGAGTAATTTTCAGTTACTTTTGCTTCCATTCTGTTTTCCTTTATTCCTTTCCTTCTCACACGGCATCCTCCAGTCTCTATCTTCCCTCCTCCCATTTCTCCCATCTTAATCCTTACATAAGGATATAAACACCCTTCTGCTCTTAAGATACATGGACATCTTTGTGTTTCAAAGCACATTCCTGCTGAATAGAATGTAATGTTCTGATATAATGCAATAATGGCTTTTCGTGAATATTATCTCAGATTTTTAGAGAGTCCAGCTCTGGACAGCTTCACCTGAACAATTTTTGTGCTCATGATTGCACTAGGGATGGGGAAGGTTGTAAAACTAACACAGTGACTGTCAGAAGTGTTCAGGTGCCCAAGCAAAAGTGTCTAATGTTGAGATAGCGTGGGGCATCTGAGACATCCCCTCAGTGGTAGCAGACACAATACAGGAACCCTGCAACTTCCTGCCTGTATTTGGACAACTGAACCAAGCCACTTTTCTTTGAAGATGAACTGCTGAAGGAGCTCTGTTCCCAGAATTAAGTAGATCTCTGATGGCTATAACCATTCTATAAAGGAGCTTAGATGCCATAGATGTAATATGAACACCAACATATACATTTTAGATTATATGCCTTGGTTTAGAGCCAAGTTTCATTCACATGGTTTCAACTGGCACAAGCAGAACTGTGACCATTATCATATATATCCAAAAAATTTCTCATTATTTGGTCACAATTTTGATGCCAAAGCAAGGTGGGCTTCTCAGAAGATTAAAAAACCCCAGCCCAAAACAACAAAACCCCAACAATCACTTCAAAAGGAAAGGAGTGTCTATAGTCAGTTTCTTCATACACAACCAAAATCATACCAGACCAATTAAAGTATAGGAATCATCTAATATCTTCAATCTGCCATGCTGAAATCTGTGCAGAGGATGATCCTTATCCAGAGCAGGAATAAAGTGTCTCACTGTGACACAGCACAAACTGTAATTCCAAAGACTTCTAAGTATTAGCAGATAATCTGATGCTAGAATAAAGTAATTACTATTAATCTTCTACTTGATATATAGAGGCTGCAATGTGTGAGAAATTACTGCCTTTCTGAGCTTGAGACTTCAGTGTAAATAGCCTTTTAAAAAATAAACTTCCATTATTGCAGTGCAGAAAAACTGACTGGCTTTAGTGAACTCTAATGCAAAGATTTTTGGTTCCATATACCAATTAAAGCTTGTTTGGAAACATGGTGTTTTATCAATACAAAAGTACTAGATTAAAATCAATACTGTAACTGATGTTAATTTTCAAGAGGAGAAGCATGTATTTTTTCTATTACATAATGGAGATTAACTGGCTACAGACCTTAACAACAACTAGACCAGAAATCCTTGAGAGGCAGCAACACCAGCTCATGATTCAATCTCACACTGCTGCTATGGAAGATTCAAATAACTGCAGATGACAAAAGGGTCTTGAGACAGAAAAACCTTCCATGAAGTTTTTACATGGTGGCCGTTTCTCAGTCTTCATGCCAGAGTAAGCTTTGATGCTCTGTGTTCTTGATCCTACAAAGTGCTGAGAAATCTGAAATAATGCTTAATCAAAGGCAACTGGAAGTGTTTAGGGTTTCATCTACTTCTGATTTACCTGCACAAAGTGTTGGGGAAAAGTGCATAATAAAAAATGCTGGCCGGGTTGATGCATGAACAATGTCTTCTTCAGTAAAGTAGAAATGTGGCATTTATACACAACAGACAAAGAGCCCTTCTGATGAGAAAAAACACTGACTCTAATATTTTACGAAAGCAGCTACTCTTCTTACACACACCAAGTTACCCACCACTGAGATTATAAAACAGTCTTCAATCTGGGGCACAGCAAGACAACTTAAATGTTTAGAATTTAGGGTTTGTAAACTAACAATGGGTTTCTACTCTCGCTTGTGATAGTGATTTTCAGTATCATTTATAACTTTACTTACACATTTTAGGACCACATCAATAGATAAAACTGATATGTTCATTACTTGGGATGCAATCAGGGACTGTACACTCAGGAAGAAAATACTTCTGAGATTATGTAACCTTGATTGTGTTTTAAGTGTCTGAAGCAGAGCATTTCAAGGAGGCACCAAAAGGAAATGTATAATGAATGATGTCCTGAAAATTTCATGAAATTTGTTTTCTGGTGGAGAAAAGTGGCTAACTTATGACTCTGTCTGCTCTGACACCATGTGTCTAAAGCCATTTTAATGCAATCAGTGAAGCTTTCAACTGTGTAAAGCTAACACAGTCTTAAAATTGGACCCATTTTGATTAAATAATCTTTAAAGTCAGCTTTAATTTACTGTATCTATCTCTACAGTGTCTTCTGAGTCTTAATTTTATCAAAAAATTAATACCGATCACAAGTCTATTCTGATTAAAAATAAAAACACATTCAGACACCAAGACTGTGAAATGACACCAGGTACATGTGTTATTAATAGAAGCCAGTGCTGCTGAATACTCAACTAAGACAACAATTAAAGTATAATGTGTTGTTCTTTCAGGCTTTCATGGAATGGAGGCTATTACAAGCACTCTTTCACTTCTATTTACAGGGAAAAAACTGGGTATTAGGAAACAGTTAATAATGTGGGAAATGAGATAATGAATAGAAAGCAGTAAAGCTTTTTGAAGCCAGAATTTCTGTAAAATTTACTGTTCTCAACAGGCATGTAAATACACTGAGGTTTAAACAATCTCACCAGAAAAGGAGGAGTAGAGGCAGGGTAACTCAGCTGCTCCTTTATTTGTCATGGCTATGGGGGCCATGCATCAGGCTTAGGTTGCAGCATCTGCTCTGAAGTCTGCACTCAATAAAATTTTGGTTCCATCTCATTTCATTAAAGTGGGTAAGGCCACAGCTGATGTCTGTGCAAGAAATGGGCAAGAATCAGAGAACAGGCTGAAACTCATTTGCGTACATTGGGAGGAGCAGAGAAAATGGTGATGCAATCCTAGACTCTGAATTAAAGCTTGTGTCCCTTAAACACAGAAGGAAACATGACAGGGATGGCTTTAGACACGGTCCTTTAGCACATGGTGGCTCTTGATCTGGACACATTTTGCTATTTTGGCATAGGTAGCAGTCAAGTACTCATCTTAGATGTGACCTTCCTTGTCTATCTCAGCCATGACCACCTTCAAATTAGACTTCTAAAACATGAGGCTCCATGGTGCAGGAAAAACCAGCACCAAGTCCAGCATGCCTTCCTTTGCCTGCAAAGCCAGTGCTTATCTGCCTCATGGTCTCCAAACAGTTCCCAAGGTGTGGAGCTGAGAGCCATGCCTTGGATAGCACAGAACACACCTCTCTGAAGAACACTTTGTTTTGGATGTAGCTGCAGGGGTGAGATGAGCTGAGTGACTGATTGCCTCCTATTTTAAAGGAAAGGGCATCACCAGAAGGGCATTCCCCATGAAGCGTGGAACTGATTTCACAGAGCTGCTACAAGATCTTCTCATGCATGCAGAGGTTATTGATCTGGCAGCTCTGGGGGAAATCTTACAGATTTGGTCAGAAAGAGAGCCAAAGTAGAGTTTCTTCAGTTGATTTTTCATATTGGTTGGATGTCTGAAGCCTTTACTTATACCTAGGGGCTTTTTTGTTTGTTTGAGTCTCTGTAAACAACTGTAATTACAGATCTATTAAACTGAAGTCCATAGAGGTTTTGTATTGATATTTTTATTGTTGTTTAAATCAAAAAAATGCAGGTTTGTGTCATTTTTTCAACTACACAGTTGAGTGTAAAATCCCAGTATGTTCCAATAATGACTTTTTTTACTTTCTGTAATGAAGCAGGATTACTGAGGTGAGACTTCAAGGCAGAACATTGCAGACAACAATACTGAAAGTGTGTTTTTTACTTTCAGAAAAATATAGAGATTACTTAAAATCTTTAAAGAGGGACTTGATCAGTCGTAGATTTCAGTACATACATAATAAACAGGAACATGAAAGTCTGTTTGTACAAAGATGGGCACAATTGATGCCCTTGATGACAGAAAAGCACATCAGGTTGTTTACCAAATACACTCTCAACCTTCTTGCCTGCTAAGCTATCCACCTAATTATCACTGATTTCAGGAAAATGAATGGATTTACTTGTCCTGATGTATATTCAGAAAGTTATCATTAGGACTACAAGGATAGCAGTGCAATTTTTTAGCATCCAAAATATTTTCAGTGAAGAGTGAGGGGTGTCACATGTTAATTGCATGAGTTCCTCGTCTTTCAGCATAACATCGATCAGAAGATGGTTTCTCTTGCTCAAATGTTCCTGTCTCTGTGTTTCGCAGTTTTATCTGTTGTGACAGATGAGCCTGGAGTTTCAAATGGAAGGTGATAATGTGCTAGTCACATCATCCCATTTGATTAGTTATTTCATAAAACTATTTTGATGACTAATCACTTTTACCATGTCAAAATGAATCCTACTCAGTTTGAAAGGTACTGTACAGACACAGTAGTAATGGATTAAAATTACATGTCGATAATGACTTTAAAATTTTTAAAATGCAGGAACATTAGTGCTCTACACAGTTTGTAAACCACACATATGCTTATGCATAACAATCAGGGAACAAGCCTGACTCCTGAAGTGTCGTTGTTTGATGACACATATTGTATTATTTTTTTCAGAAACCCTTGTGGCTCTCTGTCTTAGAGTCAGTTAGGTTTTATATGCTTAAGCTTCTATTTGGAAGTCTGTTCCCAATTCTTGTTTCTCTCATGGTTAAAAATCTCCTCATATCCAGCCTAATTGCATCCATAGCTAGTTTATATGCATTTATTCTTGTGTCAGCACTGTCCTTTACCATAAATAGTTTTTCCCCTTCCTGATGCTTACCCAACAAGGATCTTTATAGAGCATCATATCCTCTCTCTGAGACTTCATCTCATGGACTTAACAAGCAAAGCTTTTTAAATAACTTTTTATGAAAAGCCTCTCCATTCTACTGATCATCCCAGTAGCTGTTATACTTCTGATCCAGATTTTGGTTCAACTTCTTAAAAAATACTTTAGGTGGGTTTTTCTCCACCATCTTGAACAATCCCTAATGATTCTATGATCCACCTGTTACATCACAATATTGTATTTGACTTTTTTCTTTTTTATTGTTATTTATGGTGTTTCATGCATTGATTGGTAGGTGCCAGTCACTACTGCCCCAAGACTTTCTCTACCTACTGGTTTGTATGTGAACATTTGTGCATTTTCTAAAATCTAACTAGCACTTCTGTTGTGATTAATCACAAAAATAAAAGCAGAATATCTGTTATTCTGCAGAGTATCTCTCTCTGCACTTGATTTATGGATAATTCAACTCTATATCAATCTGAATAGTAAGAACTCAAAGAAATATTATTTCATGGTTTTGTTCAAGAGATTCTAAGCTTAAAGTTCCTGAACTTTGTTGAGACAACTTCACAGTCTGTTAGCAATGATTAATCAAGATCCAAGTTTTTGAAATAAGTCTTAAAGACATTATAACTATTAGTACTGACTTTAAAGATATGATTACAGATCCTGTAGATGAAGTCTCAGAATCTCAGATAGGTTCCATACAGTGGGAATGCAGAATTCAAACTGCAAAATCTACCTGGTGTTTTGGGGAGAGCAGATGGACTAATGATATAATGAGGCAATACCACCTTTGTCTTAGAGAAAGCAAATGAAAAATTCGTTGTGTAAAGGAAAAGCACTATAGGAATACTCTCAGGCATCAAACTTCCATTAAAACTCTGTAACATGTGAATCTGACCACCTTAGACACATGTAAAAATGCAGATTTTAAAACTTAGGCAGATGGACTGAGTATAAATAATAGGCCAGAGAGATAAAGTAATTCACCCTTTTGTTTTCTTCTTTTTTTTTTTCCTTTTTATTTCCCTTTACATTTTATGAGAACATTTCAACTGGGGAAATAATTTTGCCAGAAAACATTTTGGCTGAAAAACTGGGATAGACCTGACATACTTTTACAGTCTAAAATATAATGTGTCCTTGATTTAAGAAATCTGACTCAGAAGAGAATAAAATTATGAGCCAAGGATATTCTTACAATTAAAAGTGATTGCTTTTGCAGTGAACCTCTTCACTGCTGTGAATGCAGGCAGTTACTTCAAGAGCTTTGTCAGTTTGAATGAGTTTTCAAGCAGCTGTCACACATCTTTAGCCAATTTTTCCTTGTCACACACTAAAGAACCAGAATTACTGTCTTTAGCTGTTATGAAAACCACTTGGATTTCTTGGAATACTTTAAAGAGAAATTTCTGTAGCATTTCTTGAACTTATTCAGGATGGCAGCCTGGCTCTCTGGGACAGTCTGCTAATAGGACAGGTGCAGTACAGATGCATTTTCCCACAGAGTCTTGCAAGGGAGTGTAGCTGTGTTTCATCATAGTGTGAGAAGATCCAGAAGAAGGATGGGCTTGGGGAATACTTCTGCTGTACACCCTCTGTGTGACCATGATCAAAACCAGTCTGTCAAGGAGAGCTGAGGAGGTGATGATACTTCATCACTGTGTGTGGAAACACTTTCATGAATGATGGTGGGATGTTTGCCTGGGACTCAGAGGGAAACCTTTGCTCATGGCTACATGCAAATCAGCTCTGATAGAAAAACCATTAGCCATGGTAAAAGGGGAATGTACTTTGGGATACTGACATGTTAATGTAGCTCTTTGGCTTCAGGAACTGGAACTTGTCTTGCTCACGCAATTCGGAGCACAAGCAGTGAAGGTCATAACTGTCCAAGCCTATCAGACAAAAGCTCAAACACCTGAGACATGTTCATAGGTATTTCTGTCTTCACTTTCCTTGTGAGTCTGATTAATAGTTTATGGTGGTTTTGAATTCTTCTGATATATTTAAGATGCAAAAACTGGCTATTAGCATAGAGTTATACCAAACCAAAAGTAGAGCCTTTTCTCATTTTATGAAATGTTACTGCTAGAAAACACCTCATGGTGGTGTAAGAGTATCTACACTAACTAACTAACTAACTAACTCACTAAGCATATGAATTCCTTTACTCTTCAGACAGGATCTAACACTTGTTTTCTGGTGAGACCTGTGAAAATGTCAGTCCTAAGCATATCTGTTTACACATTACACTTTTTTGGGTTATATGTCAGATCCTCCGCATGGCTGTACTGTGGTTAACGAGTTATGAGCCAAAAAAAGTTTGAGGTCAAGGTTATGCCAGAACCATCTTTTTTCCTGTGTGCTTTTCCCAGTGAACTCCAAACACAATTTCTACTGAGGGAAAGGGCACTCAGTCACAGGCAAATGCTGAGCTCTGTCCACAATGTGTTACATGCTCAATTAATCATGAATCCAAGCCCATCCCAAGATCATCATGACGGTGCACTCCAAGGTTGACTGAGTCCAGTGTTCCTGAAGATGGTCTGTGGACAGATAAGTCACAGGCAGCCCCATCCATGAGAAGCCACCTGAAACTGGTAATTGATAAGCACGGTATAGATCTTTTGTTCATAAGCTTCCTTAACATTCTGATGGAAGTTTTCTAAGTCTCCTAAGTGGAACAGAAGTATGTGCCACACATATCAAAACAAGAAATTACCAAAATAAATCCAAGGGAAGTACCCCTCATAAGAGTATTAGGTCACAGAATGCAATTTAAGTGGTGGTCTGTCTTTTTCCAGGGCTTAGAGGGGCAGATGGGTAGTGGAATCTGGAACTGAACACGCTTTTGCTCAGACCCACAAAATGTTTCACTCTACCTCATTGCTGACCTAATCATAAATTCATGACTGCTGTAAAAAACTCAGGCTTTGAGCTTTATTGACCCAAGCATGACACCCAGCAATTCAGGAGGGAACAATCTAAACATCTCGTTTCATTTTCTTTCATGAAGCCAAGAGCCCATATCACTTTCAAGTTCATTTCAGCTTTCTTGTGTGCTTCAGCAGAAAACAACCCCCCTATGTACACTTTTGGTCCACTAAAATTATATGAAATTTATCTATGCTAAATTTCACAGAGTTTCTAAGGGCAACATTTTATATATATATAGTTAGCCATATAGAGAAATGCATCATGCTGAGGGAAAAGAGTAAAATTTTTATATAGAAGTGTGCAATGTCTGGGTTATTGTATCCCTTAAATAGGATAGTCCTTGAATTAAGAACTGCACAGAGCTTCTCAGAGGCAGGGATTCAGCAAGCACCCTGTCTGCTTGTGCAACACTATAGGAAGTGAAACAAATTAAAAATCTTAAGATATTCAAAATCAGGCTAAGACAGAATGAATCAAAGGACAGTGTTGGGAATGGGAGTTTCTAAATACATATATATATATATATATGATTTAGAATTTCCTTTCTTTTATTTGGGAAACCTCATAGATATTCTTTCACTCAAGCTTTCAGTTAGTAAATCAATTTTACTGGAAATATATTCAGTTTCCCAGAAAAAATAACTGCATATTTCTTTTATGACTGAAGCACCAAAAAATTGACTAAGAAAGACTTTTCCCACTGTATATAGTAAAATCAACTTGTATCTATAAAAAAATATTGCCTTTGTTTTGTTCATTTGAGACATGGACACTCTAAAAGTTAATGTGAGTTTGGGTTGAACATTTGGTAGTTGAACAGCACTAAACCTGGGTGATTAGTTTAATTCACTTCCAAACTGAAAATAGTTAAAAAAAAATGCAAACACTTGAATTCTGAATAAAGATGCTCAATCATGGATTCATAGCTTTCATTTTCTTTAAAATCATTTTTTAATTTGTATTAATGGCCTTGAGAGTCCTCACACAAAGAAATCCTGACTCTGTTGGACTCACTCTAAATTCAGGATTTTTCCTAAGTGTGAAGCTGTGGTAAAACGGACAGAAGTTTTTTTTTAAAAGGTCATATATAAAACCTCCAAAGAATTTGTCATATGCATACAGATGTAGATAATAGAAAAGGAATAGTATCTGAACACATCAGGATCATTTTGCGCCAAAGAATCATGAGATCAAGTCAATAAATGTTAATGCGTTTGTTAGGACAATCACTTTCCGATGAGAAGCAGGGAAAACTCAGGGAGAGCTTGATCAGGCAACAGAGGAATGATAGATTTGGGGAGCATGATTGTTTTTCAACCAGTTATTTAGGTGAGATATCATTGTATTTATTTCCCACTTGTTTTGCTCCCACCCCAGAGATGGTTTTGCTCAGAATAAGCTTCTTATTTCAGGTCATGTAAGAACTTGAGAAACTTCTTTTGCACTGCCATGGAGACCAGGATTTCCATAGAACGCGGGTAGCAGATTCTGGCCCAAAATACCTGCCACATTTTCTGTCAGTGCCCTACCGTCCCTGCCCACAGCCTAGGATCCCATTCCAGCCCCGGGACCATCAGTCCTGGCCCCAGAGAGGCTACAGGACACATCTCCAGCACCACCACAGCCCTGTCCCACCTGTCCATGGGCTGAGTCTGGTCCACCCCCAGCCCCCATCCCCAGGGCTGGGGCTGCCCAGGAGCCCTGGCCAGCTCCACTCCTGTCTGGGAGCTTCTGCCCCTCATCCCCAGCACACCGGACACAGAGGGGATGGGAATGGTCCAGGCAGCCATGAGTAATGAGCTAGCAACAGCAGAGGAGTAAATCACAGCCCTTCAGGAGATTCAGTAACTTGTCGAGCAAAAGGGTAACAGGGATTCTCTCGGATTGCTAACAGGACAAAGCAGTTACCAGCTCTTCTTTATTTGGAGAGCAGCAGCTGAAGCTGACTCATACAAAATGTTAAATCTAATACTGACCTGCTCTACCCTCTACTACAATTACTGTGTCTCTACTTGGAGACTTATGTTCTCCATACAATATGTTCAGCTCATCAAAGTGAGGTATGCAACACAAGCCTCCATAGTCATGCTGGCTTTCAGGAATATATATATATAAAAATGGATCCTTGAAATTATATAGATATAAATATACACGTAGATAGGACAAAAATCTCTATGAAATATCTGTATACGAAGTCAGATTTTCTTTTAAGCATGCAGTTCAGTCTTGGTAATAGCACACACAAATGCTGCCTGGAATATGGTAGGAGCTTTAGCAAAGATGTAGATGTCCAGAAAATTCAGATCTATGCATGTATATTATATATTTGTACTATGCAGAAGGAATAGTTCCTTTGTGAAGATTTAAAATAATCCATTGGAAAGGTCATCAATCAATCTTTAGGCAAGGAAGCCAAAAGTGAAAAGTCCTTTTTACTTAATACCCACCTCTCTCTCTGAAAAAGAACATTTAAAATAATGAGCTTAAAAATAATATCAAATTATCAATAATATTTTTCAGATCTGAATTTTTAAGTATTTCTATTTTAGGTAAAATTCTCAATGTTTTCAGATCTGTAAACACTCCTAAAAAAACCCCACTTTTGTTACATGTATATTAATTTTCAATTAATGTATGAAGTGTTTCTAAGTCCCAAAAAATAATTCATAACAGGGATTTCATTCCTAGCAGGGATTTTAATAACAGTTGCCCAACTAGGTCTGCAAAAAAGCGCTACCATGGTGTTTCACAGATCTCTCTGTGCTCCCTGCAGAACATATTACAAACATGCCCTCAGTGACCATTCATAAGAAAGTGATTAGTTTTTTTTCTTTCTTTGACCACCCTACACATCATGCTTTACCTGTCAAAGCCTGAACTGAAAAGAACTCATCATCACCTTGGCAGATTGTCATATTTCTGACTTGATTCTGCATGTTCACATTAAATTCATCTGCCTCAGCAAAAGGATTGGGACTATTGTTTTATAGACAAATGTGTCCAATTGATCAATATAATACTCTCATCAGGCCATGGAAAGTATTTACTTGCTCTCAGTAAATGCCAAAATTCCCTGTCTAATTCAATATTCTAGCAAATGTAGACACATTAAATTGCTTTCCTGTATGTATATCTCTATTGACAAGAGATTTCAGGCTAATCTCCTTTATAACACAGAACTATTTTAATGGTTGAATGCTTCAGCCTTTGTCCCTGCTGGGTAGTAGAGCTAATCATGCTTTCTCTTCCATAATTTCTCTTCCCTCTCTGCAGATGTATACAGAACATTTTCTCCATAAGCTTAACAAAAAAACTTTACATTTTGGAAGAAAATGCATGTACTAACAATAAACAGAAAGCTCTGCAAAGTTGGTGCTCAGGCCTGGAATCCTTCATTTCATCCAGCACCATCACATACTTTCTGAGATGCCAGAACATGGTTTAAACACCTTACCTGTTTGTCAGACCTAACCTAAGGTATGTTTTCTTGGTTCAAGACCTTGTTAGAGATTCCATTATTTGTATGACACAGGGTTAGAGGCTGTATTCTGACAATCTGATCTAGGCCATCAAAAGTGTCAACAGTTGTATTTATATCACATCAGGCACTGAGAACCTCACAGGAACCTGAAGTTAATCCTTCTGCCGTATATCAGGGCCTCACAGCAGGCAGGGTAAAGTTGAGTTGTGCAGTAGTTCTCTACCACCCCAGCCCAAACAGAAGCAAATTATCCAAGGCACACAAGATTTCACTGGCACAGAAGCATGTTCCAGTGTCTCCTCCACCATGCCAGTTCCAGGACAGCACTCTCATTACAGATCTGGGCGACATTTCACCAGGTTGATGTGTAAGTTAAATCAGACAAGACTATCTATGAAGGATATACCTATAATATTATCTATATGCTATATATGGCATGGATTTTACAAACATACCATATAATTTGTTTTTTTCAAATTCAGGGATGCATAAGTATATTAAAAAAAAAAGACACAAAAAAACCTGCAACATGTACACACAAATAAAACAACACCAAACAACTCATTGAAATAGTCATAGGACCGAGTCAGTCACAGGTCCATGGTCATAAAAATACCACCCTGGCATCTAATTTCATTATCCTTTTCTACAGAAAATAGAACAGTAATTCTTTGCCACCCACACATAATATTTGCTGCAGCATCTTACCAGGGTCAGATGAAATATTTTCAGTGCCTTTAACTGTTAAAAATTGATTTATATTTGCTTTCTCACATCAAGAATAATAATGTACCTTTATGATCAGAAGTATTAGAAATTTTATGTTAGCAGGTAGGTGGTAGTGGATATTATTTTAAAAGAAAAAAAAAGGCAATACCTTGTGGCTTTTGAAAGACAGCCCTGCAACTTGTTAAGTAATGCAATTCAGGCAGTAGCTCTTTGTGCTGCCATGACTCTGAGCAGGTTTCTATCTGCATCATGTGTGCTGATAAGATAGTCAAACACCACAGGTCTGTGATTTGTAAACATCTGAATCAAGGGCACTGCTACATTCCCTGATCATTCATGCAGTGGAGTGCAGCAAAATGGAACAGAAAAGCTCTTTGGAGCTCTGACTGCAATGCCCAGAGTTCAATAAATTAGCTGAATCTGGGGGAAGGTTAAAAGAAACAAGCTGGTTTTATTCAAGTTATAATTATTTTTCTTGTATCATTTTTGGCATTCTCAAAGCCTGTTTATGCCCTGGAAAGGCATGTACTTCTTCCAGCTCCATGCAAATTATTACCCTATGCATGACCTTGCCAGACAGCCACACTGAGCATTTCATTGTCTATGGGAAAACTCTGCTTTAATTCAGCCAAATAATTATCACAAAAGTAGTGCAGTGAAAAAATAAAATCTCTGGGTCTAGTGCTGCAATACTCCCATTTTTTTAGTGATTTGCAATACACATGAAGTGGAAATAAGGTAGTCATGTCAAAATAGTAGTGATTTCCATTTATGTAACAGATAAAACAAAAGCACAAGGCAACAGGGTCCATACACATTTCTATTTCAATCATGAGACTACATACTGCATGTCAAAAGGGACATCTGAATTGACACTAAACATGTGGCTGTAGTTCTTGCTGCTGCATTATGCTCACATGGAATTTGCCACTGCCTTCCCAACTCTGAAAATTTATCTGAAAGGTACAGATTTGTGTGTCTCAATAAGAGCTTTCTCTTCATTGGGCAGTTGTCCCTTCCACTGTGACATGAAGTGTTACAGAGGATTCCCAGCTTCTCTCATGTGTTTGGCATAAGCATTGCAATGATGCCCTATTTGGATTCATTACCCCCAAAGAAGGGAAATTGCTTCAGATCCTGCCTCTTTTCTCAAGTTCATTTTAGAATACCAGGCCAACTTTAATGTCAAAAGAAGTTGTTTTTTTTTTTTTTTTTACAAGTGGAGAAGCTCATCTCGTCATTATAAATTGAAAATTTTAGAGGAGGCATTGGTGCTTGGGGAGCAATTTAGTGCCTGAACATCGGTACCTGACAATGAGGGCTTTGACACGTGGTTTTCTAGGTTCATTTTTCTTTAAATAAAAGAAGCCATAAATGATGCATTAATCCAAGATATATAAGATGTGCTGTTTTTTTTGTACACAGAAACACCCTTAACTTTCAGAATCTCTGTTTTGCACACACCCAAGCTGTGTTTCATTTAGTGAAATCAGGTGAATAATTAGCTATGGAATAGGGTTCAGGGTGTCTGCCAGGTGCTGCAATCTGTGTCATTACTGACCAGCTTAGCTCTCTTTGCTGCTGGAGCTACACCACCTTTAACAACAAAGCTGACCACAGTTAAGTCCTCTAGGTCTGCAGGACCTGCTGTGACACTTTGACCTGCAGAGCAGATGTACTGGTGGAACATGAAGGCCCCATGAGAAGAGGTTCCAGTGGGACCCAATGCATTACAACCCCAAGGCCAGAATATCCAGTACTTTAAGGTGTACAAAATGGTCATTGAAGTCCTCTTCTACCCAGCTTGTGTCTTAACCCTGAAAAACCCCCACTTTGCCCTCCAAAACCATGGCTTTCATACAATTTAAAAGTAGCATAGAAGAGGCAACTTTTCCCCCTGAAATAAGAGTCCTAAGGACCCTCGCTTTAACCAGAGTGAATTAAGTGGGGCAGAAAAAACACTGTAATCAATGTTCATTTTAGGCTCATTTAATTTTAATTTTTATTTCTGGGTTTCAAAATTGGATGAATAGTCTTCTTTATGAACATTTATATTGCACTGAAAATTTGATAGCATATATCTTTGCAGAAGTGCTAAATGTTACAATATATAATTTGATTCTGCTGGTTTAGGATAAAATTTATATTCATTACATACAGATTGTCTAGCTTAGTTTTTTTACATATATTTTTTTTTTCAGCCTGGCTCTAGGAAAAATAAAAAGAGTGTCATTTCAGATTTTTCCTAAATCATTAATTTACAGAACAAAATTTTTTTTGACAATAAAATAAACTTTAAAATTACATTTCTTGCTTTCAGGTTTGAATACCTCATAAGAGATGCAAGTGATGTGTAAGGATGAACCTGTTATTTAAATATTCCTCATAAAAACTACTGTTTGTCTCTTTGAGGTCCTGGGACACTTATTGATTGAAAAGTCTCCCAAAGCCAGACATTTCAAGGAAGGAAAAATTCAAATTATATCTTTTAAGTCTTACAGCTATGTATCCCCAGTGTTTTCATGTGCTCAGATCTGTTTTTCATGTAAACCAACAAGCTCATCCTTTGTTTGGTTAAGTAAATATAAATAAAATTAACAACTGTATTATACCTGCCTGTACTCACATGAGAGATTTTGTGGCTTTTTAAACCATAAAATTAAGCCTCAAACAATTTATCACTGGCTAGAATTTCAAGTCAGAAGTGTTTTATATTACCATGTGTCTGAGATTTTCTATCATTTAACACCCCCAGTTTAAATGAACCTCTTGCAAGAGCTGCATGCAGACATTGCTGGTGGTATTACATGAGAAACACCAGGAAGGACCATTGTCCTCAGTCATGAAAAAAACCAAGTAAAATACAGCCTTTAAGTCCTACCCCTCCCCTACAAAATAAAATTTAAAAAAAAAAAAAAAATCACAGTACCATTTTGGAGGACATGCAGCAGAGCAGTGAGACTTGTGTATTGTATCACTGCTTACCAGGCAGTACAGAAAACATCTGATGCTGAAGCTCATTCCCAGGTTCAAAAGAAACCTCACATTTATTATTAGGGACGGAGAAACAAGTAATATGTGAAAAAAAGATACTCAAAACGCTTGTGGAGAGACAACCAAGAATCATGTTTGTGAGTATGATGTTTACTTATAACTAAGTCACAGACAGAGTGAGATGAAAATGGCAGTGCAGATCTCAGCAGTGCTGTGCTCTTTTGCATCTCCAGCAATGTCAGATCTAAACAAATATTTATTTGAACAGAAAACCTTCTTTCAGAAGATGGGTTTTTCCTCTCAGGTTTTCAATGCAACTGTTCTCCAAGAAGTTCTCATCTGATTTTCTGAATTACATCACATTATTTATGAAATCATAACATAATCATCACAATATCAATTCAACAGCCAGGGAAAACCAATCAGAAAAGCCCAGGCTGAGCAGATTTCCAGAGGTAAAGAATGAAAGAATTTAAGTTTTTCCACTTTAATTTATGCCTTTAAGAACCTAGATTGAAACTACTAAGTCATCTCTTGCCAGTGAAATTGCACTTTTAAAGTAAAAACAAGGTGAAAAGTTCATTTACTATGATTGTTAGATCAAGTATTGGATTCTGAAAAAGTATTTCTGCAAAGGAAAGATCAGAGTTTTTAAGCAGTAGGGAAATGCAGAAATCACATTGAATTAGTAAAGTGGCCAGAAACATGAGTAAAGAGTGCAGGGGAATTGCTTCTTTCTGTAGTTTGACTTTTTCAGCATAGTTTTGATGGTGATCACCAGGGTGTTACAGTGAGTGTTATGAGGTTGGACCATGCTTTCATTTCACAGCCTATTTGCTGCTCTGCTGTGGATATTTCCTGTACTTTATGGTCTTCCTGACTTTTTGATACTTTGAAAGCAACAACTTGTGCCACAGTTTTCAGACCAAAGTTCTTAGTCATCTAAATGTGCCATGGATTTGAGGAAAGGCTTGTAAGCAGCAGGCTGTAGGGGTGATCCTAGGGCTGTTGCCCCATGGGTTGCCACACTAAACTTTCTGGATGACCAAACATGAGGTCCTACACCTGCATGAAGACCTGAGGTCCACTGCTGTGCATCCCACAGCCATGTGCTCCTATTCCAAGCCCTTCACACCCCAGCAAGGACCCCTGAGAGTCCAAGTGCCCTGTGTGTGTGTGTTTTCTGCTCTCAAGAGGATTGAGACCAAAGCACAGAGGAATGGTGAAGGTATAAGAGTGTATCTTAACAATCTCTACAAAACCAGAGAATTTAGCTTTCTTATTCACTACTCTGCTCACAGTGTAGGCTCACATAAAAGTGACAGGTAGACAGAACCAAAGACTAAGAAAAGATCTCAGACAGGTTCATCCAAAGACAGAGCCCAGGTCGTCATCTCAGTTATGAAGGCAGAGTTAGAGACGTGGCCCCTCTGGCAGCCCCTCTGCATCCCTTGTCCCTTTCCAGCAGCAAGAGGCCACCCCTGCCATCCCCTCACAAGCAGAGTTGCACAAACTGTTGGCACTGCTGACCAGCCAACACAGCTCTAGCAGGCACCTGGCCAGTGCATTTGGAAGTCCTTGATGGTGTCAATGCATGCAGTATCAGAGGAACTCTGAGTGATCAGGGATGCACTGGTTTTAGCTGGGATACAGTTAATTTTCTTCATTGTAGCCTGCATGAGGCTGTCATGAAAACAGTGTTGGTAACACAGTAATTTTTGCTGAGCAGAGCTTACACAGAGCCAAGGCCTTTTCAGCTGCTCACCCCACATCACCAGCGAGGAGGCTGAGGGTGCACAAGGAATTGGGAGGGGACACAGCCAGGACAGCTGACCCTGACTGACCAAGGGATATTCCACACCCTACAATGTTGTGCTCAGCAATAAAGCTGGGGAAAGGAGGACAAAGCAAGGGGCATTCAAAATTACAGTGCTTGTGTTCCCAAGTAACCATCAAGCAAGATGGAGCCCTGTTTTCCTGGAGATGGCTGAACACCTGTCTGTCCTTGAGAAGTTGTGAATTAAGTCCTCATTTCACCTTGTTTGCACACACTACTTTTGCTTTACCTATCAGATGATTTCAACCCACGTGTTTTCTAACTTTTGCCCTTTGATTCTCTCCCTCTTCCTACTGTGGGGGGAGTGACCAAGTGACTATGAGCTGCCTTTTGGGCTTAAACCACAACAAGGGATTGATCTCATAATAATCCTGTATTTAATCCCATTGCTCAGCCTGAATGTATAAAGTGTTGTCACACTGAAACGGAACACGATGTTTTTTATGGGCCACATCCTTTAACACTGGATTTCAGGACAATTTTGCACCTCCTAGCTTACTAAGGGCTTGTCAAGTGGACTCAAAGGTCAGAACCCTTCGAATTTCATGATATTTGTGGAGCTCTCCAGATCAACAGAATATCAATCAAATTTCAGTGAAATTTTATTTTTTATTTTGTATGGATGAAAAGATGCACAGTTTTACTTAGCTGATGTTAGAATGTAACTCACAACATTTGGTTATTCGGCTTCTGCCTAGGTGTGTTTCATCACAGCCTAATCATTTCTGAAACTCCACAGGGATTATAGAATATAAGAGAAAAAGGGCCTGTTAAAACACCACAGTCCTTATAAATTCTTATCTTGTCAAATTTTCAGCTGGAAAGGATGACAGAAGCATGAAAAAGCATCCTAACAGGGTACAGAGTCCATTAACGCCCTTAAAAGAGACATGAGCCCAGCAGTCTTCCAGTATTGTTGTCTTTGAAGGATGGATAAGAAAGAGCTAGAGATTGCCATGTGCAATGAAGACTAAAAGCACTTTTCCTGCAGAGAGGACCTCATCTGACATCAATTTAAAGATAATGATAGCAGTCTATTAAAGGCAGGTGAAACAAAGGGACAAAAGAAAATGTGTCTAAATAAAAAATAACGGTCATGGAGTTTAAAGGACTCAAAAATAAACACACATTAGGTTACTAACTGGTAAACAATAAAATCTTAAGTACCATCTATCATAGAACTGAACAGATATAAAGAACAATGTTCTTCACCTCAGATTGTAAATCAAAAGCATGCTTTTTACCAGGAACAGCCCAACAGAGGGAAAGAAGTTCTTTTGACTCAGTCTTGACATTGCAGACATAATGGCATCACCTCTCAAGACAGAGAAGGATAAGTCTGAAGTTCCTTCTTAGGGTTTTTTCCAATTTATTTAAACCAAAATTAATTGAAGGAAGATAGGCTGCTCAGGACTTGTGTTGTATGCTGGGGGCTGAATGACAGCTCCATCCAGCTGAACTGATATGTCTTAAATGGTCTATAAAATCCTATAAAACCCAACAGTGTTTCCAACCAATCTGGTCACCATGAAATATAAGACTCGTTTCACAAGTTTTTTAATTTTCCTCATTCAGGCTGAGCTAAGAAGATATGAAGTTACAAATACAGATTTCTGCCAGACTGCAGTTCGCAGAACAGATTCGCAGCTTTTATACATGGTTGCATCTTGTTAAACTCCACAGAGACATGCAGATTCAGAGAAGATGAGTATCTTGTCCGTCAAGCAAGCAAGGCTGTTTTATGTGTGGAAAGGAACAGTTTATTTTAGGACTAGAAAAGGAAACTATTTTATGGAAGACTGCACTAGCCTTGCAGAGTCTGGTTTGAAACAAAATTTGTACAGAGAACCTGGATTGAGTTCACCTATTGAAACTTGTAAATAAGGCATTGCTCCACAGACCTGACCAAATTCCCTCAACAACTCAGAGTAGAACTTTTCTGTCTCAAATATCTTCCAGAGATTCTAAAACTGCTGGCACAGATGCCACTTAGATATGCTAGATAGATGCTTCATAACAGAAGAATTTAGAATGTCAAGCTTTTTATGCTAGAGGAAAATAATTATTTGCTTGATCTTTGATACAAATGAGTTTTGATGCCACCCAGCCACACATACAAGCATGTGTGTGTCCACATGCACCCATACATGCCAGCCAATCCATTACAGTGCTTTGCAATAACATTTTGCACATGAACTTTCTAAACTTCCACATCCTACTTTAGATGTAGCCCACGTGGAAAATTCAAACGCAAAGCAGAAAGATGAATATTTGACTTGCTGTTCTAACAGACTTGGATGACTGAAACACCCACTGCCAGTAAAACTGCTCAAGATCTCTCATGAGAACTTAATATGCAATTTCAGAAAGTTTACTTATCTGGTAATGTCTCTGGAAAGCTAGTCATAATCATCATCCTAATTAAAAGATGTCCAAATTTAAACCGACAGAACCATCAGCCTAAGTCTGTCTTCTGTCAGACTTGTAATATGTTCTGGAGATATCCTATATCCCACATACTGATTTGCTGGTGACTGTGTGGCTGTTAAGAGAAAAAATGTTTTTCTTTGCATTAGGAAGTACCAGAGAAGAATTTTCCTACATAGTAAATGCTACTTACAGATGGATATTTTTCATTCCTCAGTGTTTAAAAAAAACCCCAACCAACTTCTACACAGGTAACGTGTAAACCAGTTGATGGAACTAGTCACAGAAAGGTTTGCTTTGGTGCCAATTCCATTACTTCGATCAGTGGTGGAAAATAGCTTGGGGAGAACAGTTAAAATGCTTTATACAGTGAAACAAATACTTAGAGAATTTGTGACTTTTGTTCCACAAAAATCACAGATGTGTTTGACTGAATTTCTGAAACCAATTCAGAATTAAAAATGCAGAAGAAATGGCCAATGATCACTTTTTAAAATTTTCGTTCTGTAAAATCAGAACAAAAATCCACTGAAGCTGAAAATAACGCACTACTAAAAAAAAAAAAATGCCAATAAGATTCGAGTCAAGGCTCCCTGTGTGTTACCTCTCTGACTTCAGACTGTGATGATTTAATGTTGCTCCTATCTCCACTGCATTCACATTAAAGAGGACACAGGACAAATCATTATGGTGGTATTTAGATACCTGTTGCTTCTTTTTCCCTGTGCCCAGGACAGCCCAGAGGAATTCTAGGCAAAGCCTCTGAGCAACTGTTATGGGGGGAAAAAAAAAAAATTATTGACAGCTTTTACATTTGTTTGGAGCACATAACAATATCTAGAAATTCATTGCACAGGTGAACCTAAGCAGAAAATATTCTATTTCCCATGTGTGCCAGTTTGGCCAAATTTAGAAATATATCCTCTGAGAGAAGGCAGGTCACCACCATCCCTCCCCCACCAGTTTCGGGAAAAAATAAATTTTCCTCAAAGGAAAGTGAAAGAGATTAAAACTATTTATTTAACAAACACACAGGAAAAGGATAATAATGCTAAATAATAAAATCTCTCGCTGTGGAGAAAAACCTGGGAAAGTGTTCGAGTCCTCCCTTTGGTCTCCTCGAAGCTGGGACTTGGCCCAGGACCTCCCAATATGCTCTGATATTGAAGCAGTCCAGTAGAAAAGGGAGAAAATCCAAAATTCCAGGGAAGGAAAAAGTTGAACTCTCAGTCTCTCTCCAGAGAAAAAGAAATTGAACAACTGGCCAAAAGCTGACCGGGCAGCTGCAAGCTGGGTGCTTCCTCACTCCCCTGCTGCAGCTGGAAAGAAAAGTTCCTATCTCTGTGTGACCTTGAACAAGCTGCAAACTGCTTTGAAAAAGTTTTGCTCAGTTTTTCCTTCCCTCTCTCAGGCTCAGTTTAGAGGCATAGAAAAGCACAAAAATTAATTTCTGGGCATAGGGCAGCAATATGGGATACACATCATAAAGCCACCCCAAGACACCATGTCAGTCTAGATATACCAAAGTGGAATGCACATGCCTTGGTGGCTCAAGGATGTGCTCTCTGAGATGTCTTCAGTTCAGCAGGTTCTTAAAAGTGCAGGGGAAAGGTTTTACTGGGAAGAAAGCAGAGGATTTGGCATGAGTAAGTACTTTTTGCATGGTCCCAGCAATCTGCCACCACTATTTCTCCTTCTCTTCTCCTTCCCTCACTGAATGAGGTGCAGACTCCTACATGGGAAAGCATGGGAGGAGAAAGGGGAGCACAGGAAAGGACTTTGAAAATCAGTGTATCTTGTGTCATGCTGCTCAGAGACTAGGCCTGGCACCATAAACCTCCTGAACCATAAGTCCAATGCATTTCCTATGTGCAGAACAATTGTGTCACAGCTCCTCTTTTGTTGAGGGTTCCACGGTATTGCTTGCAAGAATAAATTACAAACAAAAATCAATTCTGTGACAATCAATTCTGTGACAACCTAAAATGTTGTTCACAGAAGCAGGTGATTTGTGGAATAAATATTAATAAAATAGTAAAATAGTAGCAAATGTTTATTCCCAAGTTCCTAATGCACTCATCCATGCTCTGTAAGGATGACTTGCGTCCTTTCAGTCAGTTCTCCCTCTGGCTATTCAGAGGTTCCAAAAACACTATGGTACTTTTAAAAAGGTTTCCCATTATGAACTGAATCAGAATTTTTCCTGAACTTTATGAGGTCCTCTGAAATGGCAGAACATTGAAATGCCTTTGATATGATCATTTTCTCTCTGAGTAATTATAATTAGCTCTTTTCTAATATCCTCTTTTGGCTTTAGTACAGCTAAGGCTATAAAACAGACCTGAAATTTTTACCAGGCACTGTTGGGAACTCTTTTGTATTTTAAGTCAATATCTAAATATAAAAAATGTTCTTAATGTGAATGAAAATTCTGTATGAAGTCAAAGGACTTTTATGATGTTCTACAAAGATATTAGACCTCTCTTCCCTTGAAGTACCCTTGACTAGATGGATAGAAACTCATGAGAGGCATTCTGTCCTGATTGTCTTCCTTCCTCCCTCATTTCATCATTTTATCCCTCTCTTACTCCTTTCCTTCTACACAGAATCTTCCTTTCCAAATGACCTGAGCCTCTTAAACATTCTTGCCTCTCCAAAAACTTACTCCCCTTTCTTCCTTTTCCTTCTCAAATACTTCATACACATCGTTTACAGGTACTGTGTTTCTTTCTGCAGTAAGAAATCATCTTCAAGGACACCTGCCCGTGGCTCTCTAATAACAAACTCATGTCAACTTGTTTGATAACTGCTTTCTAAAAAGCAAGTATTCAATCTCTGCCACTCTTTGTTGAGGACTGTCTTGTCTGCTCATATTTTTTGAATGTTTTTCGCTATCAACTTTCAGAATATGGTCTTGTGTTGGTCATTCAGGTGTCTATATGTATCCCAGAGGGTCCAGTCATCATCTGCTGCTCTTTCCCTGCCACACACTGGGCAGCAGCATTCAGAGCACCTTTATTCTGAGGAGTCTCCATTCTCCTTCTGTGGGCAGCTTTCACCTATGACAGAAATGTAAACCTCCTCTTGTGTTTCTGTCATGTTCTTATCACAGGATCATATGAAATTTTGGATGGGAGGACAGCAGGCATTGTCTAGTCCAATCTGCTGCTCAAATCAGGGTCAGCTCTGAAGTCAGATCAGGCTGCTCAGGGCTTTATCCAGCTGCATTGTAAAAACCTTCATAGAAGGAAAATGTGCAACCTCTCTGAAGCCCTCATCTTGTGCTGGGCTGTTCTTGTGAATCTCAGTCTCGACATCCTCAAGAGTGCTCTAATGGAGTGTAGCTTTTCTCTAATGCTCACCTACTATGAAAAATTCATATTCTTTCCAGTCATCAGCTTACATCACCTGCCTGCTGGTGTTGCACAGACTCTCAGAGACCAAAGTCTTTGTGTAGAAATTAAGTTTTTTGGATTGTGGCATAGGATCAGGGCACAGTTGAACTGTCTTGTGGCCCCCCCGGAGTCCCACTTTCAAGGGTTCTCACAGCAGCATCTTCAGATGGATTGAGTGAGTCTCCCTGGGATGCCTTTCTGCTCATTTCATATAATCTACCTGCCTGTGGCTGTACGTGACCGCTTCAGTTCATGTGTGATAAAATGTTATTGATTGTCTCCACTCTATCCGAAACAGCTCTGAAATACCTAACCAAAGAGCTGTCCTACGTGACCGTTTCCGCATCTGTAGGAATATATTCTATTGGCTGTTTACGCCTTTTGCCCACGTACAATTTGACTGATCCTGCAGCAAGAATCTCTGTGACACTCCACCCACAGCGTTAATCAATAGGTGTAAGCAAATAAATTGGACTTGACACAGCAGGAGCGGCCCACTGGAATCTCCAGGGCTGTCTAAAATTCCCACCTGGAGAGCTCTTGCAACAATCAATAAAATACTTATTTTTTAAGGTGGCTGGTGCTTCAAAAAATCACCTAGTTTTTTAATTCTCTGTTGGAAAGTGACAATGACAGCAAGCTCAACTCCTAACTGTCGTGAGATGGGGGAGTAATAAAGTCCTGGGAGTGTTTTGCTGTCGCTGGTATGTATCTCAGTCATTTCAAAAACCCATGCACTCCTCCAGGCACTAAGTGGAAGTCTCCAGCTGCGACTGAAATTTGCAAATTGGTTTACTGTAGCAACATCAAATTTACACAAGCATAGAAATGCATTTTTATTTGATATTTTTTGGTTTCTGCTTTTAACTATGTATAAAGAAGAAGAACATTGTATTCATTCATATAGTATGGACAGGTCTGTTTTTTTCTCAGCAACAAAATACATTTGTTATGAATGTATTTATGTTTCCTGTTCCTGATGTATTTCTTCTATTTTACTCAACTCTGCGAAGGGTTGGTGCCTGGTATTGTTGTAATTTGAAAAAAAAAGTCCACAAACAAACAAAACCATACAAAATACAAAAACCTTTTGTTTCTTACTTTATATCAGTATCTTATTCTCGGAATGAAAGACTAAATTAAAATATTCTCATGACACCCCATTAATGAGGACTCAGGGCTGATGCTTGCTTATCTAAGTCCTACTTTCAGTTACCTGTATGACACAGCAAGGCTATTCATTTGATCAAGCTCAGAAAATGCTTAAACCTCAGAATGCATGAATTTAAGAATGCAAAGGCGGGGGGGGGGGGGAGGGGGGGGGGGGTATATGGCCCAGAGAATTCATTAGAAAACTTTTGCACAAAATAAAACTTTAAATCCTTTTGTACTTGGATGTCCGAGATGAAATGACGAGGAGTAAAAAAAAATTGCAGTGAGCATAATTTTCTTTTGTGTTACTCTAATCTTTTCTGTGAAAACCACTTAGAAGTCTTGATCATGGTACTTGCTTGAAAGCTGCAGAGGAAGAGGTTCATAAAATTAAGTTTCCAAGTCATTCAATGGCTATTTAGTCAAACTGTTCAGAAAACCTTTTCATGATTCAATAAATCAGACTTTTTCTATTGTGTATATGTACATGATTTTTAATGAAGACAGCCCTTAAACATTGGAAAACTGAAATATTCATAAATACATTTGACCTGACTAGAAGATTTGCTTTTTCTTCACTCTGAAGATCACAGTCAAGTTTGAGAACGAATTACAAATGTACACAGATGCTCCAACCCATGAAGTATTTGGATTAATCATATTTTTGCAACACAAAACAACTTCAAAAATCCTGTTGTTAGCTTCCATCAACAGAAAGGTTACCAAACCACCTTGGTAAAAACATAATTTCAAGGGGATATGTCCTATACAAGGACATATGTGCTTTAAGATAACAACAGAAGTCCACCCAGCCTGGCATTCTGTGTCTGACAACAGCGAAAACAAATATCCTGGGCATATGGGAGAGAGGTAAGCACATAATGATTCTTCCAGAAAATTTTCCCAGCTTTCTGCTATTTGAACTTCAAAATATCTTGGAAGAAATGTGATACTTTTATATTTAAGTGAATGAAGGAGATAAATCACCACCTGTGCCAGTCCTCCACCACCTCCATGCCCCACTAAAAAAAAATAAAATAAAAAAAAGGATGAAAAACAATCAACAGATGAGCAGTGCTGGAGGTGCAAAATATTCTTTTGTATTTTTTCCTCCTGGTAATTGATGTGATATTGCAAGCACAAATCTGGCCTACATGGCCCTGTTGTCTAGCAGAAGATAGGGAAAAGAACAAATTTGGAGTTTGGGGATTAACATCTCTGTGCTTGGCAATAAGCATTTGGGTGTGTTTCGTGCTTCTGTGGCAACATTCACATGTGTTTGGCAGTGGACACAGGAAGATGTTCAGGACAGCAAAGGTTCACAGACCTTTCCCAACAGAACACAGCCTGCCAGGGGCAAAGTTACTCTGGTTTAAAAACCTGACTCGAAGGGGCAATACTTTCAAAATATCTTTAAATCTCCTGGAATGAAAAAAATATCATCAATCATTTCAAGATTTCCTGAGGTAGAGACAGTGCTGATACCCCTTGAGCTGTCATCCCAAACTCCCTTGCATCCCTAACAGTGTTTCTATTGCCCATGGGACTTAAGGAAATTTTCATACTCCTTACTATTACTTTTCATTAACTAATATAATTGAGCTAATCTGATCTGTTTAATCAGATTCATTAAATAAGTGAGAGCTCTTCGTGTGAACATTACTGTTTTGGATAAACTGAATTTAGTTTAAATATTCTGAACCAGTTTATACCAAATAGAAATAAAGACATTACTGGACTGCAATAATTGCTCATATACAGTTTTCAGTGTTCCACATTTAAGTGTACAACTTAAGATAGCGTAATTTTAGACTTTGGACTGTGTATGATGCCATTCCACAGTACATCAGATATTTGAGACAATGTTTTCTGGGGTTGCATTTGGTTCCTCATCTATTTCTCCTTAAAAAAGTCAGCACTGAGCAGAGGCATTTGTTAAAATTAAAGAGCCAGGAAACTACTTTCACAACTATCAACAGCAGATAGACACTTGGAGTGTACAAATGTCAAGATGCAGAAGCTGTTGAAATCAGTTGGAAAATGCTTATCAACATTACAATTTTGTATCCTGTCCAGCAGACCAAATATTTACAACCAATAGCAAATTTTGTGATAGCTAGCGATTTCCAACCAAAAGCTCCTCTCTTATTTAAAATAGTAAGAATAGCAGTTTCTTTAGGCTATCTTACAAAGCTAAACATTAAAAGGGTCTGTTAGAGCCAGATTAAAGCTGTTAAAAGCTGTAAAATAATAGGGTTTTCTGCAAGCCACTGTCTTGTAATCTATTTGGGACAGTAAAGAAGCTCCTTTGCACTCAGACTGCCAAAGAAAACTTTTTTTTTCTCACAAACATTGTGTGTTTAAGCTCAGTGAAATTCTTGTTAGATGAAATTATTGGCACAGTTTTGGATTTTTTTCACCCATGGGAATTTACTTATCCTTAATAAAATATGTGCCAAAATATTGTCCACCCATATGCCGCTTTATGAGGGACTCTTGGAAACTTTGAGGTAAAAGCACAGAGCTGGTGACTGCAGATGATATTTGTACACAAATGTCAGGGGCATCGAGGTCCTCTGAATGTAAAAGACGTCTGAAGCCTTTGAGGAGAAATGAAATGTGCACTTCTGTCATTGGTTTAATAGGAGCAGGGCTGGGTCCTGACAAAGCAAGAGCAGGATGGCAGTAGACTGCTTTTCCTCATGCAGTAGCAGTGATGGAAAAGACCAAAGAACTGCACGGGCAGCTGATCCACCCCAGGAGCGCCAGTGCCAGGGAAACAAGGCACATCACTGCTCTTGAGCTTCCTGAGGAGGTGCTGAGCTCCCCTTCCTGGTATTCAGTGAAAGGACCTGTGGGAGTGGTTCCAGGCTGCCTCAGGGAAGGTTTAGACTGGACATGAGGAAGCATTTCTTTACAGAGAGGGTGGTCAAACACTGGATCAGGCTTCCCAGAGAGATGGTCAATGCCCCCAGTCAGTGTTTAAGAGGCATTTGGACACTGCCCTTAATATTATGCTTTCATTTTTGTCATCATTGAAGTGCCCAGGCAGTTGGATTAGATGTTCACTGTAGGTCCTTTCCATTTGAAATATTCTATTCTATTCTAGTCTAGTCTGGTCTAGTCTAGTCTTTCTATCTCCTCACAGACCCTCTTTTGTTTCCAAGGTTATTTTCTCTCCTCACGGAAAGTGGAAACCACTCACGGAGTGGTTATTTTTCACTCCACCATGGCATGTGGAGTGATTCAGAATATACTAGGGAGAAAGAAAGCTTTACCAAGCTGTTTGCCTCTCACCAAAGTATTGAGTTCCATCTATTTCTCAGGGTTGGACTGGAATCCTGTTTATACCGTGATTCTCTAGAATTTGATGAAAGAGATTATGTTGTTAGATACAACCCAAATCTCCACCCTTGAGATCCTGGAAAGTAGGTAGAAAGTAGGTCTCTCAGTTTCAGTCAGGAACTCAGCAAATTCACTTTTTAAAATAAAATAAAAATGTAATTCTCATACTATTTTTTTCAGAATATGACTTATTCTTTGAGCTCTGCCAGGGAGAGGGATAACAGTAGTTCAGTAGATGAAAATAAATTATTCTCTGATTTCATCATCATTTTTTAGCTACATCAGTCCTTTGACTTCCCTGGTAGATATGTTCTGAAACCTCATTACAAACCTTTGCTAGCTCTCATCTTGTGTACATTAGACCCAGCTCCAAGTAGAACAGCAGAATAGAGAGAATATTGCATGTATTCAAATACCTCATGTCCTTGTCCCCAAAATTTTACTCATCAGGCAAGCCCATGAGAGCTCGTTAACACAAAGCCTGCTTCTTGGCTTGATCTGTCAGCTTGATGCCACTGAACCCATGGAGTTACTCCAGAGCAAGATTGATGTAACAAAGTGAAGAGAAAACCCCCTCTCATCATCCACATCTTGTCACTTTTTCTAAAAAATGTATACATTTCTTCTCTCTTGCTGTGAGAAATTTGTATTGGCTGGGAATGAGACTTAGGGTTTATAATATGACTGCAATATTATTCTTTCCCCTTTTTGTTTTCCATAACTAAAGTTAAGCTGAAATTGAATATAGAACAGTTACGTTTCAACTGTAGAAGTCACCTTTACTTTTTATCTTTTATGCTTAGCTGGGAAAGGGTGCCAGAATCACGACTGTCTCCCAGCATTAGTGGAGAAAATCCAGAGCCAATTGCAGACTGTGGTTGTGTTATCCTTTTTTGGCCACTCAGCCCACTTTATGTCAGCACCTGTAATAGTTCTGCTCCCACTAGGCTGTGGTCAAGTGATGTAAAATGAATTTAAGCAGAATCCAGTTTTGTTCCTGGCACAGGCAAGTTCTGGAAGCAGGATACCTTTCTTCTCAAGGGGATCTGAGAAGTCTTCCCTCCCATTTCCCACTAGAGTCAGCTTGGTATTATTTGTGTGAACATACCAAAGCAGTCTTGGAAAAAGTAGTAGGCTATGTCTTTTCTCAGCTATCTGGAGAATGTCCTGCAAGAAATTGTAAAACATGAAGATCCTTTGGTTTTCTTTATTGTCAATGTCTATGTTATCTCAGTTGTTGTAGCAGTTTGCAACAGCTGTGAAACCCCAACACAGAGATATTCCTGGAATAATTATCTCCTGCTGCAGTCTAATCAGAGTAGAGAATGTGACTGGGTCAAGGCTCTGGAGTTTTTTAAGATGAGATCCATGTGATGATAAATAATGTATGTGTCTAATGTGTTGCAACAAGATGTAAAGGAAAATTAATTCCAGAGGCAGTTTTTATTATTCTTGAGTCTGTAACCTGTCATCTTCACTGTGAATCAAATGCCAAATTACAGCTAAAATCCTGTTCTGCAAATGAAATCCTTTAGTCACGCTAATTTTAATTTTAAATTTAATTGTTTGCATTTTCCAACTCTTAGTATTAGCCTGCAAGCCAGTTATACCTCCTAAATTTTAAGACACACAAAAAACTCTTTTCCTATTCTAGTACTGCAGATGTAAATCATGATGCCATAGCCTTACCTCAAGTGCTTTTCAGGAAGGCTGTGGGTAATGAACCGAGGAGGAAACTGGGCCTACTGAGAAGGCCTGTAGGAAGCAGAAGAATTAAGGCAGGAAGGATCTAGAGACATATCTAGAGATATATTATGTAGGCTACAAAGCCATAGAAAACCGAGTTTCATCAGTTCTACCAGACCAGTTTGTTTCTACAGGAAGATATATCCATGCAAGCAATAAAGTTAAAGAGTTGCTCAGGTTCAGCAAGCCATCAGTGGGGTCTGGTGCCCCTTTGGACTGCGAGCATGTACAGCTGCTGTGTCTCAGACCTGGGAACAGCAACTTCCTGCCACCTTTAACACTATCTAGATGAAATGCTCCTCTTACACCTCAAGTTTTGGATCTGGTCCTCAGCTCATCTTGTTAAAGCTTCAAAATTACTTTAAGGTACTTCACCAGCCAAAAACACTAAAAGATTTACTTTCTCTTTAAAGAAATTGCTTTGGAATGAAATACAACTTTTTTTTTTTTTTTTTTTTCACAGCATGAATCAATTTTAAACAGTATTTTATTACAGGAAATGAAACATACCAGGTGAAGCTGCAACATGCTTTTTAAATTGGCAAAATTAATCAAACTCCAAATTTGACAAGTCAGTAGAGTTAATATAACTAGAGTTTCAGAAAGTGCCCACTAGTGAATACCGTTCAAGACTGTTACTTTCCAAATGGGAAACAGAACTCAAGCCATTTCGATATGATCTCCTGCATGCTGTATCCCCTTGCTCCCAAAGAGGTTACAGTCCTGCATTCCATAACAAGTGACTGGCCATGTACAAACAGCATAGGTTAATCTTTTGCTCTAAAAATTTTCTAGCTCCAGGCAGACCTCTGTCTGGAGCAACTGTGGAAGTGGATTTAGGTGACCTTGATGTGTATAACACCAGGCACAAAACTAATCATCTGAGAATATATATCTAAATCTAAACTACCACAGCTAAATGCTAGAGCTCTATGTTCAGCTGAAATTTTTTGAACATATTTGCACACCAGCTTGGCTAATACCTAATTTTAACAGCAGAAGTTCTGCTAATTAATTCACTATTCAGCAACTCAGCCTTTGGAAACCCTCTTCCCATTGCATTAGCTATAAGATGCAGAGACAGCTTATGAGAAGGCAAGTTATCTGGAGAGGGAAAAATAACTGGTATCACAGCACACAACTCAACTATTGATCTGGCAGCTGATAGTTTTAAATCTCTAACAGGACATTTCTAATAGCCTAAATAAGCAACAGCTGAAAATACGTATTAGAGAAAGGAGAATGGAGGAAGAGAAGATGACAATATTCACTGCCTCATTCAGAACATGGAATAAATGAAAAGTTAAGAGTGCACATAAAGTAAAATGAGAGAGTTGACAGGAACATTTAAGATGAATGTAAGATATTTGAATTTTTTTTCTGTACAGTATTTTTTGAGATAATCCTCAGCTTTTTAACTGACATTAGGTTGTCCTGGGATTCAGTTTCTAAACTGATAATATGAGCAGAAAAAAATATTTCTTTAAAAAATCACTCCTTCAGTGAGGGACATTTCTATCACAGAACCAGCAAAGGTGATTGTACCACATGCTCATGCAGGCCAATCTGAAAACACATATGCATTTTCACACTGTGAGTATAAAATTCATACAAGACCTTGAGCTCCTTGACAAGACAAATTACTCAAAGGTGGGCAGGGTGCACATGGCTAAATTAAACATTCTGATTGAAGGAAATTATTGGTGTTGACCACCCATTATAGGAGCACTAAAGTCAACATGTACATGGACATCTTACTCTGAAGATTCCCAGACACCTGAATTTCTGCTTTTATGCATATCAAGGGTCACATATGTGCCAAAACCTGTGCACCAACCTCCCACTCAGCTGGGAGCAGGACTGGAAGCCCAAGGGACTCTGCAAAGATTTTATTTCTCTAAAATTGTAGCTCCAGCTACATCCCTTCAAAATAGACCTGCAGAAGGCATTTGCCTCTAGACTGCTGTTTTGAGAGTGGGGTACCAGGGTCTGAAGTCAGAGGTGGGAGTGTTCCCCACTCTTTCTGATAATGCTGTTCAATAGATGATTGGGCTATACTGGGGGCAAGGGAACATAACTCAGTACCACAGCAGTTACTATGATCCCATGGGATAATAGAAATTACAGAACTGATAGAGTTACCTAGTTACTAAGCAGACTTTTCCTAGTTCCAAGTGGATTTAGAGAATCTCACATTTCCAACCACAGGTCTCCCTTATTCCTGGTAAATGTTAGGACATTTCTGAATAAATGTCACCAGGGGCTGAGGTGCTCAGGGGTCAGATATTTCATCAAGGATGGCTGTGTGTCTGGAAATCCACGCACGTCCAGGGCTCATGTGTAGCGTTACTAGCAAAACGTGATTTTTGGAAAGCATTTAGCTCACAAATCCTCTGCTACAAGTCACAATGTACAAGGGGCCTGACCTACTGTGCAGACACTCTGCATTCACTGCATAGCAGCCTCAAGGGCTAACGATTAAAAGTTTGCGCATTTGTTTAGGTGGTTGTCTTCATCTCAACAGTGTGAATACTCCTCTGTGCCTCCAACTTTGCACACAGAAAAGCTTCATAAAGCCAGAGCTATTTTTGATGTTTTGGGTAGAATAATATGGGCGATTGAGATGTTAGTTGTTGTAATCACGAAATAATAATAAATTATTATAGTCTAAGTATCTAAAGTTACGTGCAGGTGATATGCAGGCATACATTTCTCTTAAAGATTGAAATTACCTATATTTGTACTGCAGGAATTTCCAGAATTGAACATAAGATATTAAAAAGAACAATGTAGACTGCAGTCAGAAGGAAAGACAAACAAACAAACAAAAAAACCACAGAAAGCCTGTGTCTTTCTGCTCTCCATATAATGTAATTCCACATAAATTAATTCTTTAAAAAATAAATTGCAACAAAACCTCCTGCTATCCTCATTGCAGCTTGAACATGCAGTAAACTGTATACAAATCATAAAATAGTTCTTGATTTAATGGTCTAATGTTTTGGAATTTAGAGGAGGACATTTTCTCTGAGTGATGTTGCAGTACATTGCTACACTAAAATATGAACCACTTTTATGAGGCTACACTACAGATCATTTGGATCTTTTTGTGAAACCTCTCCTGGCAAATGCTCCTATCATATTGATTTTTGAAGAATGCTTCAGATTCTTATGCTCTCATCATGGCTTATTAGCATACAGTAATTCAAATATACATCTATTTTTGGACATTTTTTCTATCAATATTAATTAACTCGACTTTGCTAGAATGATTGAGACAGATGACAGTTTTATTTTGCCTTTTGCTGGATGTCTTGCTCACAAACTTTGAAGTACAGATGCATATTTTCATGAAGAGAAAAAAAAATCTATTATTGAAATTCTCCTGAGTTTTTAGGCTCAAAACAACAAAAGAAAAATGAAGTTGTAGAACTCATATATTTAAAAGCAGAACTGTGAGAGAAAGGATGGTAGAAAAATAATTTCTGTATGTAAATACTGTCATTCTTATGTGCATCAAAAAGAGGAGTACAAATAAGCAAGGTGAAAGGAAGACTGTGAAATAGAAGATTTTACTGATGGATTGTGAATAGGGAGCTCTATGCCCTTAAATAGTGTTCTCCACAATACAGTGTAGTACTTCTCATTAGAAATCTGCTGTCAGCAACAGCCTGAAGGCTTTTGGCCTTCAAGCTGTTGAAATGGAAAGTAAAACAGAAATAATACAACCAGTTCCCTCGTGTTTGACAGCTGGGAGCATACTGGGTGCATACAAATTTTAAAAGCCAACACAGAAAAGAGGAAAATTCTTAAACAATTCACTTGTGTACAGTGTACTGGCCAATCACAACTGTTACACTCACGATGAAGAACATAATCTTCTAAGGAATGATCTTGAACTGAAGGTTTAGACTGAAAATATAAAAGGAGCCACTAGAGATGATCTCATCCAGTACCTTGTGGTGCTCTTGAATGAAGCCTTTTTTGATATGGTTATAAAAGCCTGTAAAGAGATTCTGAGCTTTCTTCTCTTAAATAGATCTTATCTACCTTAAATAGATAATTTTCACAGTGATTAGAAAGTCTTTCCTAATTTCCTTCATTTAAATTCTTCAATGCCAAAAGTTAATTCACTTTCCTATTTACTTTAGGCATGTAAAAAATAGCTTGTTCTCTTCTAGTATAACCTTTGACAAGTCAGAGTACCATTACTATGATTTTCTCTTTGTATCTTTCTTAGACCAAACAGAACTAATTCCATTATGAGTTTGGTTTTGATAGTTTAATTACTGCTCTGGGTAATAACGACTATCCTTAGCAAATGCTATCATTAGTAATGGTGAGATTCTTATTTTTGTCTCAGATTCCCTTTAATAATGCTTGGAAAATGAAAGTTTATCTGATGTCTAAATATGGAAAGAAGTGGAGTGTTTACAGGTGGTCAGAATAAAACTTCAATTACCAAAAAACCTTACTATTACAATTTTAGTAGGATTGCTGCTTATTGTCATGTGTTTGTAAGATTTCTCGTGACATGTCCATTTCTGGCCCTACCATCTGAAACTGTTTTGGTGTACAGGTGACCTGCAACACAGATAACATGTTGGAGCGCCATGATTAGAAAAGATTTTGTTTATCTTCTGGCATGGAAGATAAAGGAACTGTCTATCAGTATCCTCCTCACCGATAATGTAGATTTCTCATCATTTTTGTAACTTTGCAGTATTGTAGCTTGTAATAGTTTAATAATTGCAACTTTTGTAGTATTTAATAAAGGCCCTTAAAACTGAATGTATCCGACGTCAAGACATTGTTCATTTTAGTGCCAAGATCAAGCCCTTCCAGGACACACACACTGTTTGAACTACCTCATCCTTCATCAAAACATGGCATCACTCAAAAAAACCCCTGGAAATGCCTCTTGCACACTACATCCTTCAAGGTGGAAAGAAAAAACAAAGAAAAAGACCCAAACCAAATGAAAAGCTTTGCCTATAACTGCTTACTTTGTCTTAACAAGCATGTCAACCTACCCTCTAGAACGGGGGACAGCCTTGACCATAGAAGACCACGCCTTTTGTTATTATCTCTTACAAATATGGTACTCTACATCCTGTCAGCATGAACTTGTGTTAGTGCATGATTTTCTATTGCTCCTAGTCTCATTAATGTCTTCAAAGCAATAGGAGGGATTTAAATCCAGAGTGGGTTAGAAAAACCAGCCTGTTGGTCGCCATTAAAATTTCTCATGTCTACTGAGCTTTCAAAATAAAGACAGAGATTTGATGGAGGAAAGAAGGAGATCAATTCACAAAATTGCTGTGAACAATGTCAGTCATGAGTTGGAGGTTTTGGCAACAGCTGATTTGTAGATCACTGTTCCTTTGGAATTTTCACTGTGAATGGAAACTTCTAAATCATTCTGAAGATAGTGGCTCTTTGAATTTACAGAGTTGGATCTTAAAAAAAATATGATTTATTAATAATGAAATTAAGGGTAAGAGGATGAGAGTATTTGCATTATTAGACTAAATTAGTTCTGTCCAGAATAAGCTCCTGTGACATTCCTTGTGTCAAAGGAAGAGTTTCCTTCACTTTCCAACAGAGAGGCCCAGGGAGAGATCATCCCACTATACATGGGCTTCTCAGTTTCTTAAAATAAATAAGAGACATTCAAGCTAAGAGCAGAGAAACACTGTCCTGTCACCAGTGCACAAAATTATTATAGTCAATTCAGCTTTAAAGAAATTCTGATGTGGACATAAACTGAATGCAAAGCACTCTTGGGTCAGAGACTTTTTCTTCCACAAAAGCAACATTTACAAGGCAGCCAGAGTTCGGGGGAAACAAAAGATGCTACAACAAGTACATTAATCAATGTTGGGGCTTGGACTTGTGCTCAAATATGTAAGTGGAGAAACCTACCACTCACCCCAGACAAAGAAAGCCAATTCTATTGCCCACAGAGAAGTCAGTTTATCCTGCCAGTAGAGGACATTATTCTATTTAATAATTTTAGGTGGGTTTTTTATAGTATTCTAAATTCAAAATGGGAGAAAAAAAGTAAATTAGATGGGGTTTTTTAAATTAGATTTGTGAATATCTGCTGGATTTTTGTATTTAATAGATATCATAGAAGTGAAATCCATTAGATTCTAAAGAAAGAAAGACTTCTTCCTTCAGGGTTTATACCACCATTTGTTGTATATTGACTATTTTGAGCTAGCACCATCTATCACTTTAATCAGGCAATGTAATTCCCTCTTTTCATTCTATACGACAGCATTCAAAATCCCAACAAACTTTAAGGAAAAAACAATATACAGCCTCCAAGGAAAACTTTGTATGCCTTTAATATATGCTTTTATATGCCAGCATCTTTACTATGCTGAGCCTGAAGAAATGTTACCTGTCAGCTCGTACTTTGGGAGGGTAGAAAGATATCTTTTCAAAGGCTGAGATGTGTATTGGGGTCAAATTGCCTTTAAACACTTTCTCCTCCAAAGAAAATCTATTGTACTGATCAAACCAATTGTTTGACAGATGCATGTATAGTGCCTTTCAAGCACAAGCTGCTGGGCCTCTGGTTAAAATTCCTAGGAGGAATTTTATGCCTGATGTGTTAGGGAAGAAATCAGGCTACATGGTCACTATAGTGTAATCTCTACATAAAATTTACAAATCTGTGAGTGTAGCCCGAAACATGCTAAGAGAAACTAAAATAAACATGTGGAGTAAAGAAAGGCAAAAATCCATGAAGTGGCTATCTTTTAGGTTTGGGATTTTTTTCCTGGAAAATATTACTTCCTTCTTTCTCCAGAAGCAATTATTTGTGTTGGCTTAAAATAAATAATCCTCCTAACCTTCGTTGTTAAACACCAGGATTTTCAGCATTTGCTGGAAAGTGGAAAAAATTGAAAATATATGATGGAGCAAGAGTCAAAAGGACCCTTGAAATTAAATGGCAGTATGATTACTGACAAAAATAATTATTATTAAAATGACAATGTCATAAAAGAAAAATGGGCCAAGAAGCACTGGTGTATGTTTTCACTTCAACTTGAAAAATACCAACAAAATTATGCAAAAACTGGGAAAAATTCAAATAAAATATTTTGGAAATGTATTAAATGGTAGAATTCAGTAGACAAATCTGGTAAGTTTGAAACCATGAAGGGTTTAAGTATCAGCCTGTGAATACATCTGAGTTGGAAAAGACAGAATTAATGACAGTATAGACAGGAATCAATAAATCTTAAAATCATAATTTTTTGTGTCATAAAAGAAATACTGTAGAATCTATTCTAAATATGCGTGCAAAAAATACTTCCTATTAGGTATCATGTAAAATTATAATATAGAGTTACTGCAAACTAATTCAGAACTGGTGATACGGCCAATCTTGAGTAACTGTGCAAATACTGCTGGAGTGATACAGGAGAACAGTTAATTAATACTAAACTTTTACATCACCTGAATTAACTGAAAATATGTTGCACTGTAAAAACAAATGGAAAAAATGGGGAAAAAAGTGCATTGGCCTTAATAATCAAAACAACCTTCTGTGGAGTGCAGTTGTTTACTGAACCATAGCTATAGAGCTTATTGCATCTGGTGGAATGGCTGCAAATAGAAATTCCCCGTAATATATGAAGGGACTTGATTCAGGACAGTGCTTTAGAAACAAATGCTCCTTAAAAGGCTGGGTGAAACTCAGAATGCAGATCCCCAAAAAGAGTGCAAAGGTCCAGCCAGGGACATTAGTGCAATGCCTAAACTTGGCTTGAGGTCACTTGAGACCTGGATAGTTTTGCTACAATGGTGTGCTTTAAAGTCACATGAAATTTCCCTCTAAGAAAATTGCTACACAAATGAGCCTATAGCTGAAAGGCAATCATTTAAAAAACATCAGACAAGGCAAAAGGAAGGAGGCTTTTGAGGAGAAATAGTTGACCATGGTCTTAAAAAATTGGTGGTAAAAAATATTTTCCATTCATCATGACCTTTTCTAGAAATCATCATGATACCATAAAAAAAATGCAAGAAATCAACTTTGCAGGAGCCACACTACAGCAAATAATTTTTGCAAATATAGGTTTGCACACATAAGAATAATCAATTTCCATTAATAAGTGTGTAAGGCAATGAATGGTCTATATGCTTTGCTTCTACTGTTGTGTGCTCTTGTCTTTAACCTGGTGTTTACCGTTTCTCTGGGGTTCTCCCAGGTGTGACTTTTCTCTTTATTTGAATTAATGGTTCTGGTGGTGGTGGTGTGCAAAAAATGACTCCTGGCTGATTCCACAGTGGAACATAGAGTAAAAGCATAAGTAATTGTAGTTTCATTTAAAAAAAAAAGTGTTTGATGTCAAATTCAAATAAAAAATAAACAAAACAAAAACCCAACAAGTTAGAGATAAGGAATTCTAATCATTCAGCTTGACAAGTCAAATGTGCAAAGACTACCTAAGTGAATTCTGTGGGAAAGAATTCCTACATCTAATAGAACCTACAAAAATAGAAAAATGTTTTATTGAAACAAAGATTGATAGAGTAGCTATCAAAGGTTCATTGTTAAAATGAAAGCATTTAGTGCATGGGGTTCTGAAAAAGTGTTCTGTGGATGGAAACTAATTGGTATTTTCAAGAATGACTTGAATGATGGAATTAAGCATGTTTCTCACATTTGCTAATGACATCACCCTGGATGAAACAGCAAGTACATTCACCTGGAATTCAAACAACCTTGATAATTAATGAAATCACCTGAAGAAACATAAGGTTTTCCATGAAACAGGAACCAGAGCAAGATACTGATTATAGGGCAGGAGAAATCAGCTACAAAAACCTAGGAAGGGGACAACTGATTAGGGAGTAGTTTTGCAGCAATATATCACTTAGAGAGGTTTGCAAACTGAACCTGGATCAATCAAACTTTCCTGATGCAAAAAAAAAAAAAAAAAAAAAAAAAAAAAAAGACAAATACTGTCCAAGATGTATATGCAGGAACGCAGTTACCAAAATATTTGAATCAACATCCTGGAAGACTCAGCTGATGGACATTCTTGGGCTCAAGTCTGGTAAGAATCAGTTCGACAGAGTTTGGAGAAGAGCAGTGAGACAAATCCATAGTCATGCACACAAGTTCGCTTTGGGGACAAAAGTGAGACTGGCTGGCCAGAGGAAGAGGCAGCTGAGTGGCACCTCCGTAATTACTCAAAATTGCAAAATGTTGCTGCAGAGAGAAAGGGAGCAACCTATTATTCATGTTATTGGTGAAAAAGAAAAGCAGTAATCAGCTTAAATTCAAGTAAGAAACATTAAAATTAAACAGCAGAAATAGTTTTGGTAGAAACAATAGTGAAATACTGAACTTTAGTAGATTTGGCAACCTGTGTAACTGGAGATCTCTAAGAGCACATTGGACAACCATGGTGCAGTGGTCCTGATTTGGGACAGGGAAATGAACTACATGACCTCTTGGGGCCCTTTTAGCCTTCTGATTCTGTATTTAAGGTATTAGAAATAAAGTGATACTGCAATAAAGTGAGACTTGTCAAAGGGAATGTTGAGAGGAATCTTGAAAAGGATTATGAGAAATAAGAACAAATAGAAAAAACAGAATGGTTTTTATCCCTATAAAGACACAGAAGAAAAGAGAAATAGGGTGCAATATAAGAGAAATAAAGAGTTTTTTAAAATAATATTGAACTGGGACAGGAATGTCAAATAAATGCTGGAAAAGTAATTGAAGATCCAAGTAAGTGCAGGATGGTGAATTTATCATCTGAAGTGAAAGCAAAAAGGTTTCTTTATAGTTTTAGGAGGACAGGGTAATTTCCACTGCACAATAAATAAATAAATAAAAACCAGGGCAAAATCCGTGATAAAGTATAAAATATTTTTTGAAAAAATACAAATGCCAAAAGTGCATCTTTAAAAATAAAGAAAATAGAAAACATATGGAAAAAGAGATATCAATAACTACAAAACCATTTTTGTCAAACCTTAATATTATGCAAGACTCAAGAACAATTTTTTTAAATAAAAACAATATTGCAAACATGCAAATAAATCAGAAATGGGAATTATCTCCATTATCCAAACAACAGATTGCCCAAGACTTGCATGATATCTCAGTAAGAATCTATTTTTAGAAGAAAATTTAAATATAGTAGGTATTTTTTATCTGGTCTTCAAATATGGTGCTTTATGGAAAGCAGTTTGTAAAGCCTTACTGCGTGGGAATTAGTAAATGAATTCTGATGGGAAAAGGAGATGACTTATGGAAAATGACACCTGGCCATGCTGGAGGGGAAAATACCAATCTGGATAGAGTTTACCATTCTCTACCATTGATCTTTTAAAATGTTTTTGACAGCCAAAGCACTAAGGGTAGTGGTGTGCTGCTAAATAGGGCATGGTCAGCACAGAGAGGAACTGGGATAGCATCAGGAAGGAGCGAGACAGCCATGGTTTGTGAACAGTAGAAAAAGGATGAAATAAAATGTACAGCATAATGTACTTAGGGACATTAAACATAAATTTGCAATGTAAAATAGTAAAGAATAGGACAAAGAGCACCAGCTTTGTAGGTGACAAAAACTAGTTCTCTCACCCCTCTTCCTCAGCATTCCCAGAGCTGGAAGTTAGTGATAGGGAGCTGAATAAAGCCCCCACAATCCAGGAGGAAAGGGTTAGTGACACACTATGCTAATTAGACATCCACAAGTCATGGGCCCAGATGGGATGCACCTGAGAGTAACAAGGGAGCTGATGAAAGAGATCACCAAGCCATTTTCAATCATTTACCAGCAGTCCTGGTTAACCAGAGACATCCCAGGTAAGTGGGAATTAGCGAACATAACGGCATCTACAAGAACAGTGGATACAGGGAACCACAGGCCTGTCATGCTGACCTCAGTGCCAGGCAAGGGCATGGAGCAGATCATCTTTGACACTAATTCCTACAGCGTTCTCCCAGAGAAACTGGCTGATCATGGCTTAGATGGGTGAAAAACTGGCTAGATGGCCATGTCCAGAGGGTGGTGCAGAATGGAGTTACATCCAGCTGGCAGCCAGTCACTAATGGGATACTGGTTCCTGTTGAATGCAAGAGACCTGGTATGGCACAGTATCACACAACAGCAGCTTGGCTATGTAGCTCTTCCACGCCCTTGCCATGAGCCAAGGTTTCTATGTATCTATTCTGATAACTACACATGTCGTTTTGATAAGCTCCAGCCTAAGCACACCAGTTTAATCACTGCCTAATTCCTCTGAGCATACTCAGGTATGCTAATTTTATCACTATTAATACAGCTTCCTTTTGTAGATCAACATAAATATCTGCACCACCTCCCCTCTTCATCTTTAATTATAACATTTATGTGGGTACTGAGCTCTGTATAATTAGGCCCCTTTCTGAAGAGAAAGTTCTAGCCAGTCCAACCAGTCCTGGGAATACTGTGTTTTGCAATTACTGGAATGGTCATGGGATATATATATACTGTCTCTTGGGGAAAAATAGTAAACCCCTGATGTGGTAAGGCATTAAGAGAAATTCTATATGTAGTTCTTGTTGCTCATATTCAAGAAAGATCAGGTGCAGAGATGGTTATGAAGCTGATTTGTTAATATAATGCCAGTGTGTCTGCATTAGCATTTAGTTCAGGTCAGGAGTGCCTTTAACTAATGTCATTACCCCCATTTACCACATTTAGGCTCAGGTCTGGAGGCTCTTAGAGCCCACAAATAAGAATATTTTCAAAAAAAGTGAGCAATACCCGACTAGTGGGTGTTCCGCCCATGGGACCAGAGCAGAGGTGCAGGCAGGTGCTCTCACAGGAGTGCCATGATGTGGAAGCACCCCACTCTGTTTGTGCTGTCTGGCCTCTAGAGGGTTGTGTTGGGGCTGGCGATGGTGAAAGCCACCCCACAGCCCAGCACACCCCGCACAGGGCAAAACCCTTGGGGTCAGGCGCCTGCCCCAAGGTGTGCAGCCCACGTTGGGGTTGGTACAGGAGACTTGCCTGGGCTTCGTGTCACAGAGATGGAAGGGGGGGGCATCTCAACTGTGAGCAGGGCAGTGTTAGGGTCACGGGTAGGTGACTGGGATGCTGGTTAGGTCAAGCTAACTGAACAGGGTGTGAGAATGGCTGGACAAGACATGAGAAAAATATTTGGTTTAACAAATAACAAGGTGAGGAGCTGACAAAAGTAACAGCATCATGAGGAATAGCTAGATTTTTAAAAGGAGGACGTATGTGGGAAACAAGACAGAATTCTCAGATAATTGGTGACAGAATAAAGGGGACCTTTAGGAAGCCCAAACTTACAAGATGACCAGTGCCTAAGAAAAATAGTAATGTTTT
Organism: Corvus hawaiiensis; assembly: GCF_020740725.1. Taxonomy (NCBI): domain Eukaryota; kingdom Metazoa; phylum Chordata; class Aves; order Passeriformes; family Corvidae; genus Corvus; species Corvus hawaiiensis. Next base: position 69,006,384 of record NC_063216.1, on the reverse strand, counting down.
GTAAGTTTCCAGCCTTGTTACCTGAGTAAGTATCAGAAATACTAAATATGGGTACAGAAACAGTGGCAGCAGTGAGGAAAAAGCAACTAAGGGAAGGCAAAAAAGGTACTAGAATATACCAAAAATGCTGACAGAAAATAACAAGAAAATTTAGTTTTTCTTCTTCTGACAAAACAGAAGACTTGTTGGCTGCTTTCTGACAGAAGAGGCAAAATTTTGAATTCACAAGATGTTGATGCAATCCTTCCAAAAGCCCGGGTGAAATCTCTCTGTGTAGTTCTGGTGCAATATCCTGGCATAAATATTAGAAAAGGGAAAGGCTGACCCAGTGAGAGTAAGTGACAGAAGGAACTGCAGAAATGAGAGTAAATAAAATATAATTACTTTCACTTCCCACAGGATTCCAACAGCCCTGAAGCTATGCCAATCAGTGTCTTCCTAACCTCAAGTAATCTAAAGCAATCTTGCACCTGCCCTTACTCAAACTGTAAAACCAATACAACCTTGCAGGGAAGCACTGCATGCTATAATAAGCAAAATTATTCAACTGCTGCCCCATAACTGAAGTAATTAAATACTTAGTTATTCAAAAAAGAGCTCTGTGGCAACTTAATCAAATTTGGGAGGAGAGTATGAGCCCTACCTTATTGACAACTTCTGTCTCAGACTTAGGAACAGCTAAGGCATTTTTGCTGAATATGACCAGAGCTATCACTCTGTAGTAGTGATAAAATAGAAAGAGAAAGAAATGTTATTGATACCTCTCCTTGCTTCAAAGAACCAGATAAGAACAGAACTTGTATCAGGGCAGGATCCTAATCCACATGGATCCATTCCTCACCAAACAGATTCACTCAAATCTAACAGCACAAATGGACAATAAATTAAGATACTTATTTGCATTCTCATGTCAATAACATTGATGGATTCATGTTTCAGTGTAGGAGATCTCTCAAATGATCTGCAAGTATGTTCAAATTTTTAAATGCTTAAATTGTGGCCACTGAACTATTGCCAGTTATTCTGGAGCTATCTGTTCAATCTCTAACCAAGATCAACAGTTTAGTGGAGGAAACACTTGGGGGGGGGAAAATCTTTTTTTCTCATTTCAGCATTTAATAATTAAGTAATTCATGAATTATGATGGAGGTAGAGCAGAGGAGAAAAGGGCAGAGTAGAATAGAATAGAGTAGAACAGAACAGAAAGAACACATGCCCTTGTCAAAAAATTCTGGTTGCACAAATGAAGTCAATTAGGAACTCAACTGAAAAGATCTCTTTTCCCATGCAGGGGAAATCTTTTCCAGACATATAGCTTTATGTTTTCAACAGATAGAGAAAAAAAATACACATTTCTAAAGAAAATATTAATAATGATTGTAGCTAAGCATGAAAGGTCTCTTGTGTAGTAAATCATCCATATTTTTAAGTGCTCACAATTATAAGCCGAAAAATTCCATTTTCTGGAATTGTGCCCTAATTTGTTCTCAAAAAGAGAAGTAGTTTTAGACCCTTAAGCAAAATTGGTTGAGCTTACTGTAAACATTTTGAATATGTAGGAACAGCTTGCTGATGTAATTTAGTAGAATTGTCTCCACAATTAGAACAAAAACTTAAGCATAAACTTTAAGTCTTAGCTTCTGTAGCTTTTACAGAGATATATGGGAAAAGGATAGCAACAACTTGAAATGTTGTGAATTTTTAAACACGTGAATGATGGACTTATTTTGCCCTTGTAAACCTAGGAGAGGATATATAGACATTAGGGGGTTGCCATGGCTTGTAAAGACGTCAACATTAGTAGTAACTCCCAGTTACTGTATATGAAGCACACAGATTTTTGAGCAACATTTATATATTATTTATTTTAAACCAGTTGTGACATTTGAAGCAGCACTGATATAGCTGCAATGTATAAAAGGAGAAATATGAGTCAGTTCTGGTAAAAGATTCAAAAAGAATCTAAGAGTGATTTTCTGTATTTACTGAAATCAATCATAAATCTTGCATTCAATTTAGTGGCACAGACCTATGCACTTATTTTTGCCTGAAGTTCTCTCCTCAGTCTGCCTCACCTGAAGTCATGCAGGTTTGTAAGAGAATTGTGATTCCCTGATATTCTGCAAAAAGGGAGAAGTGGTACACCTGCTGCAGGAACATATCTTAGGTGGATTTGTTTCTAAGTAGGCAAACACAAGAGGAAGAAGCATGACAGTAAATTGATTTTCCATGGCTCGGTGCAAAGATGGGAATTCTTGTGAATGTGAGAACTCCAGTTGGATATTGGGAATAGTCATGCAATGGATGTCATGCAGCAAGAACCCAAGTAATGGGGTTGCAGATACCTCTACATAAAACCCTCCGGTTTTTACCACAATGAGAATAAATGCAGCCTTGCCTAAAGGCAGCACTCTGTTCTTCAGCAGAGAGGGGTGACAGACCACCTAACCCCACACAGCCCAGGAATGAGCTGTGCAAGTGCATCGATGTATGTCTGCAGCCCGTGCAGCCAGCAAAACCCTTGTGACAGCTTTTATAAGTAGATCTTTTTTCTTGCATAGCAGGCCCCCTATTCAACATAATCTTCAGATTAATATTGCCATTGACACAAACAGGATCCCCAGAAAATTCTAGAGTGCGCACAATGCAGTGACAAACTCAAACAGAAAAATCATTCTAAAGTAGATTAGCAACAAGACCATAAAATTAAAGAACAAAGATGTCTCGCTCGTATAGTAGGCATGCCACAGGGGAATGGTCCTGTTCAAGAATTAGGGAAATGGGATTGGCCAGAAAAGATGGCTAATTGTAGTAAAAAGGGCAAAGATAGTGGAGAAATAGAACTAGGAAGTAAGCCTGCCTCTAAAATCAAGAGCTGTAATTTTTAGTAGCTTCGGGACATTTTCACTTCCTTTGAATTTGGTAAGAGTTTCAGATGGATGGCTTTACTGATAGCTATATCAGAGCTTAGAGTAATTTGCACCATATTCCTGAACTAAGTATGAAGTCCCTGTCAATGACTATAAGGCAGATGATACAGCCTCTATATCTAGTATAGCATGAGAGCAGCAAGAAGTGACTTAAATATGCTTGGGTCAGCAAGGAGAGCCTCAACAAGATGAGTGCTGTGATGGATGAGCAGAGTGGGTGTCAGGAAACAGCGCTCATGGATAATGCCATGCCATTCCTAACAGGACAACCAGCAGACTCAGGCAGGCAATAGGTTTAAACATATAGCTGACAACACAGGAATAAAATTTCCAGCAGTCCTATCCCAACAAAGAGATAGGTCTGGCTCAGGTAAGGACACCAGAGTGCAGCTGCTTTCCCAGTCACTGTAAATGCTGCTCAGAGACTCCAGACTAATACAGCGGCCTCCAGCCCCTCATTTGTCACCAAAGTTGTTCCACAAGTCTAAATGCCAAAACAGTCTCAACCAGAGTCCCTAAGCACAGGCAGTATCATTTATCAGACAAAACAGAACTTCACCAGTTGTGAGTTCCATGCAGGAAACCGAGGGTCTCCAGTCTGTGCAGCATAAAGGATATAGGTGACAAGTTTCTGGTGGCTGTACATTAAGAACTCCTCTCAAGTTTTTGCATCTCAGTACATCCTAATTAGTAATTAATAATTTAAGTGGTCAAATTGCACTCTTTTAAACATGAGGCTGTCATTTTTCTACCACTGGAATTATTTTTTCTCATAGGTAGCTCAGTGGATTTCAGCTCTGTTTTCATTTAACCACAGGACTTCAGTAGGTAGAAAAAAGATGAAATCTCACTGCAGTGCTACTTTCCCCTGCAGAATTACAGACTGAAAGATGTATCCCTGACAGAGAAAAAACAGTCTGTAATGAACATAGATTCACAAATTTGAAGGCAAAAGATTATTATGAACATTTATTCCTTCCTGCATACCTCAGGTTACAGAATTTCCCACAAGTGATTCCAGTGTTAAATCCAGTAATTTACAGTTGAATTAGAGTACATATCCTGAGAATGATTGGAATTTTCCATAATGATGATGCAGGGCAGCCTAGTATGCTCTGTAATGTTCTACGTCAGCTTCCTTACCAGAAAGGCACTGAGGAAATATAGATAACCTCACACTTTTAAAACTTTGTTTTAAAATATTTTTCAGCATTCTTCCATGTCTTATTTTGAATTAATTAGACTGAACTTGGCTAGTGAGCTCTGCTACATGATGTATTCACTGATAATTTGTGCAAATATCAACTCTGCAAATATGAGACCCAAGACATAGCAGGCACCATGGATGCACTTCTGCAGTGAAGGTTTGTATTTAATGAACAGTATACATGATTAATCTCTTTTTGGATCCTGCTCGGTATTACCCTTTTATCAGATGTAGTTACTCTGAATTTGTGGTCACTGTGCATCTGGGTACAGGAACGTTGGACTTGGAATCCACGCAAGATGGATCTAAGGTAACCTCTTCTGGGTGTTCAGTAAACCCACCTTTAGCTGTGTAAAACTCAGTGTGGCACCCAAGAAAATATTTGTTTGGTGCAAGGAGCTTGCATTCATCATTCAACTAACACTCATTAACAGATCTGCCCAAATAGAGGCTGCAAAAGCAAATTTCATCTTAACATTCTTTCAAGAAACAGGTCTCATTTCTCAGCTGATGCAGAAATAATTTAATTAACTGAAGTCAAGAAAGCTGCAAGAAAATCAATTGTTGCCAATGGGTATAAGGTCATCAAAACCTCCCAAAATGGAAGAGTTCCAAAATATTCCAGAAGATACAGGGAAAGAACTTTTTGACCAGCTTCCATGGCAAGACCATTTTTCATCTGAACTGCAGCAAGCTGCTCCTATACAATCAGCGCACCCATCAGCCCACCGCGCGCAGTCACCACAGAAAACATGCAGAAGAAGGGAACCAGTGAATTCCGTAGTGTCTCTTCTGCCCTAGAATAACCATGAAGCTATTAGAAGTCCACTCCTAGTGCAGTGCATAATTATTGTTATATTTCTTTTGGAGATGACTGACTTTTATCAGCCTTGATTGCTCCTCCCCTGGAAAAGGTCAGTGTCTCCCCAAGGAGGTCCTGCTCGCAGCCTGAGAGAGATTGCCTGGGAGTCATACCCTTTTGTCAGCTGACCTTTAAATAAAATAATGTCAGTTTGTTAACAAGAAAGTTTCATTTGTTAAAGTCTTTAGTGTTAGTCTGACATGACTTGCCATTTAAAACATTCATCTGATTTTTTTCTACCCTGTGATCTAAAGATAATGCTACAGTGTTAATCTTTGAGGTCACATACTAGGAAGGTTCTCTCTCTAGCCCTTACTTGCAAGCTTAATATATAAACTTTCCTCTGTCATTAAATTAGTTTTAAGGAAGTTCAGAAATAAGTTCAAAGAAATATCATACAATTTCTAAAATCTTATACACCAGAGGCTAAAAGCACTCTTTCTGTTTCTCTCTGTATGTGATTGGAAATCTCAGGAAACTTGGGGAAAGTTTTTGATTGATTTCATGGGTCTCATTAAAGCAGTGTTCTGTTCTGCAAAAAACAAATATTGCATTCATCCTCTCTGTACTAAAGGGGCAAATACAGAGCATTTAATTAAAGACAGTGATAGTGCAAAGCCATTTTCCAGCCAAAAGTTTAGCTAGAATATAGTTGGGTGAATATGAACAGTGCAACATTGCAGCATAAATTCAAACATGCTTTCCTGAACTCCAAGGCTTCTTCTGGTGCTGCCTGTAATTCAGAATTACAGACATGATATTACGTCTTTTTGTGAGCACATATATTACTGGCAGAATGTAAAGAAGTTTCTCTTTTGGGGACATCATTTTTCTTGTCACACTCTTACACAAACAGAAGGTTAGGCTCTTACAGATCCTCTCCTAGGAGTTACTCAAGTAGTTTACAGTCTACAGGTAGCAAGCTAAATGTAAATATTTCCTAGAAACTATCTGAATCCCTGCTGCACCACCCTTCTCCCTAGGCTGATTGTATAGGCAATCTATCAAGATGGAGAGGATGCCTTTCTGCCTTCCCAACAGGTTTCCTTCCAGAGAAAACAGGGAAGTATGTGTGCTGGTAACCACCACGTAGGGATTAAGCCTATGGGACATGATGCATAGCACACCTGCCTCCAGCACGGACACATCAATGAGGAAGAGAAGAAACAATGAAGCCACCTAGGCCTGTAAGGTCTCAGTCCCTCAATCCTGCAAGTGCGACCAAAGGGAGGGGAAATGAGAGATGTACCATCAGTCTGAGAGCTGGTTAGATTCAAGACACTGAGTAGGGGAAATATGACTGAATATCCATTATCTTACACTGAAAAAGCCAAACTTAAATATATATATATTTATAAACTCCAACCTACCATCCAAACTAATCTGTCCAAGCCAAGGAAAAATGTTCTTCTAAACTCTGATAAACACCTTGATCATGAATGTGTGATTGTTTTACACTTGCAGCACATCTAAGGACATGGATTCCCTGCAAATCACTAGAGCACTGACAGCTGTGCTGATGATCTGCCTCCAGCTGTGCCCCATAAGCAATGCTTCAGGCAAAGATGCACACACACACAAACTTCAGATTATTTTCCTACCTCTGCTTGATATAACTTCCCCTTAATGCAATTCTGAAGTTCACATTATCCTTTTAGTCACAGCACAGCAGGCATCTCATGTTAAGGTAATTATCTGTGATGACCCTAAAGTCTTTCTTGGAGTCTAATGTACCTATCATGCTCATTATCATAATATCCAAGTCTCCATAGTATCAAGGCATCCGAGTCAATTATGTCACTCTGCAGAGCACAGCCCGGAGAACAGCAGAGAAGGAAAATAGATGAAGATAAAGATTCAAGAGCAAAAGCATAGGCTTTTTAATTATTAGAAGATATTTAGGAAATCAAAAGGGTAATGTAAATTTTCAGTAATGAAATGAAGTCTGAGTGACAATGTTCCACTGCAAATAATAATGCTGAAATCACTGTGCAAAGCACAGCACAAAACTGCATTGTAGGAACTGACAGGAAATCTTTTTTACAAGGAACAAGTAGATGGAACAGAAGAAAATTACAATAAAAGAGTAATGCCACTGCCATGTACACTGACTAAACCAGGAGTAACTTCATTGCAAACCATGCAGCTACACGTGTGAAAGAGTACAGTGAGAGTAGAATAAAGCTCAAAGTAAGGGAAATTCAGCTCTATCAGTATTGATGTGTAACAGTGGACAGTCATGTAAAAATAATGCACATTGCCCAGCATGGTTCCTATCAAATTATATATTCACTCTGCTCTTACAGATCTGTCCTTGGTTACTTGTTTCTTGCTTGTTAGTCATTGAATGACCTCCTTTAACAAATAACACACTTCGCATCTAGAACTTTGCACCACTAATAGAGGAAGCATCAATCACACATTTTCTCTGTTGAATTGTGCATCTCAGATTTGTGACTGCATTGAGGGAAGAGTCATGCTGGCACAACAGTGCCTCAGGGTGGGAATCATCTCACCTGACTTTACATGTCTACACCTAAGGCAGTCAGACTCAACTCTTCCTACAGCTAATTACAGGTTTTTCTGTATTAGGGCATAAATGGCATCTACTTTAAGTGTAGATGAGTTATGATCTGAAAGTGCCTGTTTCTCTTTATTGACTGCAAAGGCAGCCATGAGTGACTAGATCAAATATAGCCTACACAGAGTCAGCTGAGTCACCCCCACAGTTTATAATTTTGATAAATCACACACATTTTAAAACCAATTTGTTCAGCAAAGCATTCTTTTAGCAGAGCCTTTGGCAACTAGCATGCACTTAGAAAATAGGTCTTTCTGTGTAAACCTTCCCTGCCAACACACATACAGGGAAGTCTGTGTCACTGTGTCAGAGTATCTCTTAGACAAGCACTTCCCCAAAGGACAGCAGACCAAAATTGTATAGCTGCCTCCTGACTGCTTGTTAGTCCTCTGTGGCCTGGCCTACAGTAAAGCATTTAATGAAAAGGGAGAGTAAAATAGTGTTCATGAATACTGTTTGAAAATCAGACACTTCATGCTACAGGTGTCAGGTTAGTCCAGAGAGCCTGCAATGGATCCATTGTCATGTATTGCCTAATTCCTGTGCGCTTAAGGGGTGTCCTCAGCTCACCTTGTGCTCTTCTCTTGCAATAGCCACTGCAAGTACCAAACCATATGTGATGAGCTGAAGGCACAGTAGTGCAGATGCCCAGAGCTGCACACCTGCTTCAATCTGTACAAGGGAGTTCTGGTCTGCAACCATCTAATCAGTGTAGGACATGAAGGCACTGACCAGGATCCCTTCTCTCTTTCATGTTCATTCCCATCGTAACAGTGACATAGAATCACAGAATCATAGAATGGTTTGGGTTGGAAGGGACCTTAATGACCATTTAGTTCTAACCCACCTCTCATGGGCAGGAACACCTTCCACTAGACCAGGTTGCTCAGAGCCCCATCTAACCTGGCCTTGAACACTTCCAGGGATGGAGCATCCACAACCTCACAGTAAAGATTTTTTTTCTAAAATCTAATCTAAACCTACTCTCTTTCACTTTGAAGTCCTTCCTCCTTGTCCTATCACTACATGCTCTTGAAAAAAGTCCTTCTCCAGTTTTCTTGTAGGCTGCCTTTAGGCACTGGAAGGCCACAAATATGTTGCCCTGAAGCCTCCTCTTTTCCAGGCTGAACAAATCCTTTCCTCATAGGAGAGGTACCCGAATTAACTTGGTGTCCCTCCTCTGGACCCATTCCAACTTGCTGTGCTGGTGACTCCAGAGCTGGGTGCAGTACTCCAGGTGGGATCTCACAAGAGCAGGGCAGAGGGGCAGAATCACCTCTCCTGATCTGCTGCCCACACTGCTTTTGTTGCAGTCCAGGACACAGGCTGACATCTCAAGGGATATGCTTTACTTGCAAACAAAAGAAATAAATTTAATCTCAGATGATCAAGAAACAACTCTAGGTAGAAAACCCCAGGTAGAATCTTCAGGTAAAACAGGTCAGCCAGAGTGGTTGTGGAGTTAAAAGACATCCGGACAAGGTCCTGGGCAGCTGGGTCTAGGTGGCCCTACTTGAGCAGGGGTTTGGACCCTTCCAACCTCATCCAGTCTGTGATTCTGTGAACACTTCCACAAAGCAGCTGCTAGGGAAGTTGGTCAGGGGAAAATGGAACTCATACATTTGTACCTGTGCCTGCAAAAGCAACTTGTGGAACAACCTTTAAATATGTAGTGAGGAAGGGTATCACTGCTGCTGCTATTTGAGGTTCTTGTTCAGGTATCCAGCTAAAACCAGAGTTGTATATTTAATCTCTGCCACAGGAAGTAATTGGAATGTCCATAAGCCTCTCTATTCATGGCTCCCTTCAGCAGCTATTTCACAGCAAGACTACAATTTCTACTGTACAGTTTCAAATAGGTCTATCCATGTTACTTCATAACAGCAGCTTTCATTTGTATTGATTTTAAGATGATTCTTACGTGGTAGATGTTGGAGTTATTCCTGCTTTACTCTGCTTATATACATTTGTAGAAAATCATATAGTTTTTGTTAAATTAACCAGTCTAGCAAAAAATCGTGCAATAACAAAATCCATACAATACCAACAAACAGAAGGGCAGTATTTTCAAGGTCTGAAACCGCACAAAAAAAAGGACTTTTTTTTCTTCACAAATAGTACACATACAAGATAACTTGACTCTCTTCACAGGAAACATTAAAAAATTATATGCCTCACCATGTTTTGTATATTTGGCCTTATTTCAGATTGGCTTAGACTTCAAAATCAAGTTCTGTCAAATTAAAACCAAGATCTGAATGCCAAGGAACATATCTTGCTGAACAACTATGGGTTTAAAATTTCAGTTATTTTGTAAATAGAAACACTGAGTCTCACTTGTGATCCTCTGCCTTACATGAAATACTGAGTTTTCAGACAGAAAACAACAGGTCTGGGGATTAGTGCTTGCCTTGGAACAAGCCTACAGTCTACAGGAGCCTCCAGTCCTAGAATCCCACAGCTGGACTGTTTATACCACCTTACACAGATTATTTTGTTTTGTACCTTCTAGAGGCGCTGCAGTTTCAGTGTTGAACAGCACCATCTTGTACATTTAGTAGTATTTTTTTAATATCCCTATGCACTGCCTTATGAATAGCAGTCTGATGATGCAGTTTTCAGGATAGTCTGATCTTCCTTTGGTATTCTGTTAGTTGTTACAAGATGAAAGAACCACTGAAGGAATTTGTGTTAAATGCCAGTCTCAGAGAATGACGTACAAAACAGCTTCATTCTATTTTCTGCATGGAGATTGACAGATTTTTTTTTTAATCTTTCTTTTTGGGGGAATACATATGGAAAACTCTTATGTGATGCTGAATTTTCTTGGAATTTTAAGAATTTATATGAGATTAGAAGTTGCCCTTATAATTTTTTTCCAGCAATTGACTTTGAGGATGTGTTTAAAAATTCAGCTAAAGCAAGATTATATTTTTTTCCATCCCTGAAAGGGCTTATATGATTCTGTGATTAAATATAAGTATGTAAAGCTAAAGAAATTATTTTCCCTCTTGCTAGTTTATAAACCTATATTTACTCATATATTTATTTCAGCATTTACTGTTGCAGTGTTTGTTTATGCTTTGTGGCTTTCTTATTAAGGACATACAATGGGAGGTGAGGTGAGTTAAGTCATGTGGATGTACAGAACTGCTTTGGAAGTCACCTTTGCATTCATGTGGAGAAGAAATGAAGGGGAAACTCAGCCAAAAGGGAAACAGTTTCTCAGTTTACCCTCTGATATGCCAAATGGTGAGTACCTGCCCTGTGGGGAAGTGGCACAAAACAATTGTATCAGCAACATGAAAGCTTCAGAGAGAGAATTCAGGCCCATGCCATGAGATTTGGAAGGCTGAATAACAGGAACTGAGATAGACAGAAAAATTAATCAGCAGCACTTTCACAAACATGTTGGAGCCATCTAATCTTGAAAGGGGCACAAGTCCTACCTGATGAGATGGAGCTGTTCATTAAGAAATCCAGAAATATCACAGAAGATGGGAAAGGTAAAAAAATTCTGAGTGACAGGTTTTCTCCATTAGGTAATATCAATGTAGCATCCAGCACTAAGGATGCTCCTTTGAAATCAGGAACTCAGACTGGAAGAGGGGAAAATATTGGTAAGAGTAGAAGACATAATCATCAGGCAAAAAGCTAAACATGTTTGCTACTTCAAAGATGATTATATAAAGACTTTTGCTCATGAAAAATGTGGTAGACATCATAAGGAATTACTCACAACCCCAACAGACAAAGCAAAGGGGAGGAAAGTGCTTGTTGAGACATTTCGTTTGCATGTCTAAAGAAGGGCAATGAAGCTGATGAAGGGCATGGAGCACAAGCTGATGAGGAGTGGCTGAAAGAGGTGGGGGTGTTCAGCCTGGAGGAAAGGAGGCTCAGGGGAGACCTTATTGCTCTCTAAAACTGCCTGAAAAGAGGCTATAGCCAGGCGGAGGTTGGGCACTTCTCACAGGTATCAAGTGGCAGGATGGGAGGAAATGGCCTCAAGCTGCAGAAGGGGAGGTTTAGATTGGATATTAGGAAATGTTTCTTCACTGAAAGGCTGACACTGGAATAGGCTGCCCCGGGAAGTGGTGGACTCACCATCCCTAGAAGCGTCCAAAAGGTGTGTGGATTTCGGCCTTAGGGACATGGTTCAGTGAGGACTTGGCAGTGCTGGGTTAACTTGAACTCAGTGATCTCAGAGGTTTTTTTCCAACTTTGATGATTTTAGGATTCTATAATGGGAAAACAAAATTACTCCAGGTTCATTGTGAATAAAGGTGATTTGAACAGGAGAGGTGAACTCTAAGGGAAAAAAATTCAGCTGGCATTTAAAATCAAGATGGTTGGAAGGAATTTTTAAAATAAATGGTGGAGGAGTGCCAGCATTTGCAGTGATATTTTTAAAAAAGGAACCTGAGGAGCCCAAAGTATAAAGGAGAACTCAGGAAAGACAAGTCCATTGAAGAAGGCAGATTAATTCTTCAAATAGGCATTAACTTTAGTAAAAAATTGGGGCATTCTTAGATTCAAATCTTTCCTTGGGAGCAAGGAGAAAAGGGTCAAGGGTTTCCAGGGAGAATCTGTTTGAAACCAAAATAACTGTGGAAAAGACTGTGGTGTAACTACACAGAAAAGATATATTAGTGGACCTATAGATAAATACTGTTTGATTAAAAATTCAACATTGCTTCTTTAAGGGCAAGTCCTGCTTTATAATTGTCATAGAGAGTTCTAAAGGAGTAAAAACTTTTGAGAATAATAATTATTAATTGGCTGGTTTAATCTAACCTGATTTCCAAAGACTTTTTAAAGGAAACTGAGAAGCGATGAGTTAAGAAAGAAGGTCCTGTCATGTAAAAAATATTTGATAAAATGTAGAAAACTTAGAAAAGGAGAAAATAAATAGTTCCTACATATCAAGGATGTCAGCAGTGGTTTCTGTAAAGATCTGTTGTGGGACTTCTGCTGGTTAATATATTCATAAATGACCTAGAAAAGACAGTAATCGATGATAAGGTTTGCTGATGGTTCCAAGTTATTAAAGATAGTAAGATGAGAGCCAACTGTGAAGTGTTGCAGAAGAACTGACAAGACTGATTGGGCAATAAAGTGTCAGATGAAATTTAGTGTAGACAAATGTAAAGTGATGCCCCTGTGGGAAGCCAATTGTACCTTCAGACAAAGTGGTTTATTCTGAGCTGACTTTTACTGCTTGGGAGAGAGAACATGAGGTATGATAGTTGGTTCTAAAAAAATACCAGCCCTAGTCTGGTCAGCATTTAAAAACAAATTAAAAAAAATTAAGCACATGACAGGAACATGTTGGACAAGCACTAGTTGACAAAGAAAGCACCTCTTTACTGCTGTATAAATTCAGAACTCACTCATGCCACACTTTTCAGTTTGAAAACATATGAGTGAGAGGTGTGACGCAGATATACAAAACTACATTGATCACAGAGGGTAAGGAGAGGGATGGACTGCTCAACAATAATTCAGTCAGTGAAAAAGAATCAGTCTTCATCCATGCTCAACATCAATAACAAAACTTAAGGCCATACAATGAAGCTAGTGGGAGCATTTTAAAAACAAGAGGAGGTGGTTCTTTGCACCACAGACAGCAGAGGCATATTAATGCTTGCCAAAGGCTGTCCTGCATGCAGGATATTTAGATGTCCAAGGGGAGATTGGATGAAATTCTGGAAGAGACATCCCATACAGTTAGTAGACAGACCAGCTTTACCAGGCTCAGTGATTCCATTGAGAGGAAAGCATTAGGACGAAGCTTGTCCTCATATAGCTGATTCTTTCCTTGTTCTTCCCTAAAGGTCTGTTTATGGCCACTATTGACATCAGGGGTCTAGAAGTACTATTTGCCAGGCCAGAAATTATAAGACCTACATTCCTCTGTGCTTATGGTTCACAAAAGACAGTACCTACTTGTCGCCAATGTGATCCAAACACTATTCCTGACAGAATAAAGCTGTGTGCTCCAATTCAATAATTTGTCTTTAAAAAATCCTATAAACTATACAAGAAATTTATACAGATCCACAAAATCCCAATTACATGTTAACAGAGTTTGCAGTCTTAGGTTGCAAAACATTACACAAAGCTCTCTGCAACATCTGGAGACAAGGATGTCTCATTTGACAGGGAGTATTATTCCAACTAAAACAAAGAAATCAGAATAAGGTGGAAAGAGAAGATATTTCTGTGCAATTAATATAATAGGATTCTAGGATCTAAAAGCAACACACCTGTGTTGTAGAAAGGGGGCAACAAATGAAAGAATGTTTTCAAACTTGTCTACCTGAAATTAAGCACCTGGGAATGCAGCAGTTACCAAAGATATCCTTCAGTACAATAACACTTGACATGTGCCACAGAGGTTTAAAAAATAATACAAGAGATTAGACAGCTTGATCCAAGAGATTTTGGAATCCATTCCTGCCCAGTTGGAAATCTTATCAACAGGGTATGAGATCCATTTAGTTTAACTTTAGATGTCTACATTGTGTCTGTACCTGAGTTAGGTGTCTAGATTTCTTTTGCGCTCAACAGATAAATATTATCAGCATGCAAAACAGATGATCATTTTAGACAATGACAAGAACAGTGGTAATCAAAACCTGTTTGCTTCCAGTGGCCATAAAAGGAGCATAGATAACTATCTCAGATGCAGAAAGCTGCACTCCAGGTATCTCAAATTTAGGTGAAACATCACAGATATCCATATGTTGAACAGGAGAACTACTTTTCTTACCCAAAAATACCTATAATTTTGCAAGACTGTCCCATACTCAACTGATTCCACAGATGAAGCCCACTGCCTACTGCAGGATCTCCTTTTATTCTTCTAACCCCCAAAATACATGTTCCATTTCTATCCCTTCCCATTGCCATTATTTTTGTCCCTTTGGCTGTGCATTTGCTTTTCCTAACTACAGTTCCATCCCCCATGACTGTCCACTCCTCCACAAATAAGTGACTGTCTGCCCCTCCCTTTACTACAAATGATCTCCTCCCTTGCTCTCCAAGTCTAGATTAGGGGCTACTCCTATACCTTCCTGTCCCATCAGACAACTTACATCTTCTTTAAAGCAAGGTCCCATATTCCCTTACCAGTGGTTTCTGTGAGATAAGGTAGGCTAAAGAAAGTTAAGATGAATATCACAGGTTTTCTTTGATCATTTGGCATTCTGGCAAAATTCCTAAAATATTGTCAGCTGATTATGCAAATCCAATGAAGAGGCTGCTTTTCAAGGAATATAGTAGCTATTGAATTGAATAAATTTTAAATTATACCATAAAAGCATAAATAGTCAGGGTTTATTTACATACACATGCACAGCATGTGCCTGTTGTCTTGTACCAGATCAAGTACAGATAAAGGGTCATTTTAGAAGACGTATATTGTCCCATGTAAATTTAATATTTTTACCTTTAAAAGAAAATACAATTTACATTCTGACTCTTTAATAGCCTCTTAACATCTTTTATATTCAATTAACGAGAGCAAGTTTTCCATCACATTTTAAAAACAATCAGAGCATGAAGAGCTAGGATTTATCAGTTAAAAAACTAGAATCGTGTTCTGTTGAGCTATTTTTTGACAATAGTTGTGTTTCATGAAGATGCACAAGAATACTTTTCATCTCCATTTATTTCACTACTTCAGCTTAATGCTGAGCTGAAGCGAAGCTGTGAGAACCAGAGCATGTTGAAAAAGGAGGAAAGCTCATTTTCCTGTTTCAGTTTGTAAACGAGTGATGAGGTGTGAAATGGTGACAGCCGTTTTAAAAATTTGAAGAACATGGCATGCAAAAAAAAAAAAATCAGTTGACTAGTGATGATCAATATTTTCTTAATTTAATACATTAATTAATTTTGCATTAAAGTTTGTTTTGAGGAGCCTTTTAATGCATTTTTTGTAGTTTTAAGTCCCAAATAAACAATATCAAAATACCGTTAATCTTTAACTGAGCATCATTTAAACGGAATTTCCATTCAAATGCAACTCACACAAATAATAATTAAAAAGACAAATTATCCACTAATAATGAATCCACCATTCATTGATTTCCAGTGTAATAAAACTATAAGTACTAAGTAGCACAATAAAAGCATGTCGTTTTATTACAACTTAGACAAATATGTAGCAGACATAAATTTTTCATTGAGCAAATAACTTTATTAAATTTATCAAATTATTTCAGCTAATTAAAACCAACTCAATTTTGCAGAATATCTTTGAGAAAAGGATAAACATTATTTAAATTAATCCTTGTTGATTTAAATGGTACTTAAAATCACTATGATATAAATCACCCATCTTGGTGCATGTTTTGCATATCCACTCTGGTTTTATATGCAGGCAGCGACATCTTGTTTGGAAAAGGCTGAAATCTATTCCTATCCCATTGTTAGCTGTTGAATATTTACATTTGCAAGTCTGTTATTATTCCTTCATCTCTATTTTTCAGATGTCTGTTCTAAATTAGCTTAAATTGCAAGCATTGCCTGCTTAGTCTGCTGGTACAAGATTTTGTTAAGAAATCTAAGTACAAATAGAATTTCCAGACTTGTCATGGATGTAGCCAAGACATCTAGGTAGGAGAGACACATGGGTGTGAGAACATGTGCATTTTTGAACATTTGCAAGTGGCAGTGTGATTTGCGAATAATGTGAAAATAGGAGTTTCATAGTACAGCCACAGGATGTAAAATGGTGTGAAATTATGAACTACTGAACTACACTTAGCAGGAGAAACTGAAAGCTTTACATGAAGCACATGCAGTGCCTCCAAACTCTTCATGATTGTCACCTAGGATAAATCAACATCTATGAAGCTGAAAGCCAAGATTAATTTCTAAAAGACATTATGCATAGAAATAAAGCCCTTGAAAATTCACAAAATAAAGAAGGAAGGCTCATGATACAAATCCCAGGGGAAAAAATGGAGTTGGCGGTGATATAAAATAATTGTATTTAGGAAACCTCTTTTGATCCGATTTACCTTAGCATTGGTAATCTTGTGGAGCTGACTACAACAGTGAAATTCAAATTTGTACAGAGTAAGCAGCCAGTTCACGCTGCATCAGAAGATGCAAGAGTGAGGGAGACCAGTGTAGCACTCAAAAATGCTGCATTACCTGCCAAGAAAATCCAGAGGAGATATGGCACTGAGCAAGAAACAAACACAAGCCAAATAATTTCTCCCTGCCTCTTCATATTTGTCACAGGGAAAAGAAATATTTCTGAAATACTTGCTACATTCAAATAAATGCAAATACCCACATATACTAGTCAGGTAGCATAACTGTCGAACAAACTGACTAATTTGAGGATACAAAAAACCATAGTCATATATAAAGTTCAATATCCAGAGGACATGATTTGTTGTAACTACTGAAACCTGAAAAGCCACAGAAGAGCATAGAAGTTGCTTTCAAAGCTAGATCATGAAGGAGATTTTATATATATACGGCAAATTACATCCAAAATCACACATCGCATTGGAATTACACATTAAATTGGAAGAATGCAGAAGATTCAAACAAGAGTAACACTTTAATGCTTGTTCTTCTCTGGCTCTTACAAAAAAAAAAAATTAAAATTTTTAATGAACATAAATACAATATCTTTTCAAGGAAATAGACTACAAGTCAGACTAAGAAAAACAGCTTGCAGAATAATTAGCTGACATAGATGTATTCAGGTAGGCATGGACAGATGTAATTCCTCCTTGGATGATTGAGGATATAGGCAAAATAAGATCTGATTACTATCTTAAAAAAACAGTGAGAGACAGATAATATCTTGAGGACTGGAAAAGGACTACTAAATTTTCTGCCTCCACTTTAATGTTGAGAAACGAGGACTCTGTGAAATACAGATCTAATCAGCCTAGTTTCAAATCTTGAAATACACTGGAAAACTTATTAAAAGTTCAGTTTGTGAATGTACAAAAGATAATTAGATGATAAACAATGACCAACATGATTTTGTCAAGAAAATTAATATGAAACCACTCTAGTTTCATTAAATAGCTTATTATTATAAGAACAAAAGAAAAATATATTATGTAGCTTTATTTTAATAAGGCTTCTGATATTATGTAGCATGATGCTCCTTAATATAATTAAATAAGAATAAGTACTAGCTTCAAGATGACTGAATAATTAGTTAAAAATTGAATTTCGAATTGGCTTTTACCTATGGTCTACTCTTAAAATGTTATGCATAGTCCTAAACATGTCTGATCTGTTTTTCATTCTCCTCAGAAATACGTATTTAAAGAGGAGGCTAGGCATGTATTAAGTTTCCTAGCTGACCTAGAAACTTCAAACATTCTGCAGGAATCTTAGCAGATGAGATGCACTATATTTTCTCTTTCTAGAAAATTAGGCACATCTTAGATGAAATATGGCAAATTAGTTTGGACTGATCTGATTTCATAAACCGATATTGCATTTAATCTCATTTTCCATTTATCTCCATGTCTTAATTATTCTTCTCTTCCAAATTTGTTCAAAAGGTTTTCATTGCACTTAGGTCAAACTGACATATATCTAGTTTTCAAGATTACATTTTTTCCTTCTCTCAAATGTCATTACCATAATGCTGTTCTCACTGCCGTACCATCTTCAGTTTGACAGATTCAATACAATGCCTTGCTGCCAACTCTAAAACTTAATGTACTAGTTCTTTCCAGTATTATGCCATGTACATTATTCTTTCCCTTCCAACTGAGCATAGGAACTTTGCTTCCACCTAAAATGGACAGGCACATTCATCACTCATTTTCTTAAAACTGCAGGGGAGATGACAGATGCTGATGCAAACCTTCCCTTCGAGGCCATGCTTCTCCTACCAGCCTGTTCTCTACCTCCTCCAGACATGAACTCAGTCCACACTGAGCAGTAGTCAGGTTTCTTTTTGTCCAGGAAAATTCAGTTTTTCAAGGCCCATCTCGATGGCTTCTTGCAGGCTGAACAACCAGTGACTTGTAGCCCTCTAGAAGGTAGAAGCGCCTGTCCTACATGGTGCCCACCTGCCATGGATAACACAACCTGTGGGCTTTTTCACTCACCTATCCCTGCTCTTTCTTTGCTCTGCATCATCTTCATTTATAATACACATTACTGCAGTCATCTCTTTTAACACTTCCAAAATATTTTGACTTCCCTCACTTAAAATATACCTTACTGAAGATTTCCTGCCAAAACATGGTTCATGTACAATACCAAGAGTATCCTCCCCTCTAAAACCTCTGTTCACATCTTGGAAGAAGCTTTCTTCAAGACAAAGCATTCTGATTATCCAGTGCTCACTGTCCTCCACTGCTTGAGTCCTACAATCCTAGTATTAACTTTTTCTATAATTCCCAGTTTCTGGGTTAATCATGCACAAATTTTATTCTACTAAAGCAAGCTGAAATTTTCCCAGACACTGCTGTGCCTGATTTACTGCTACTTCCCTCTCTGTGCGTACTAGATCATGGATTGTTCTAATACCTAATTGTAATACAGCATGTCACTAGTAATGTTTTGCTTGTAATTTTACAGCACTAATAGCACATATTATTCATTTTTTGTCAGAGCTAGAGAGATATTTAGTCTCCTTGTATATTTTTTAACAGGAAGTTATTGAAATTTTGAAATAATATTGATTTATACATACAGTTATAGTAATGAATTTATTGTTTGCTTTCAAAACAGCAGTCACAGAAAAGAACAGATCCTGGGTTTAGTGATGATATATGCTTTTAGGCATTGGGACCAAAATCCTATTTGACTCATACAAAAGATCTTGTAACTTTCTGTGAGCCTTTAACAGCCAAGATTTTGGCCCCACAAAAGATGCAGGAGCTGAAAATAGATTTAGAGTTGATTTAAGAGCACAGCTTCCAATTTATGATTTGAGAATTCTGCACTTAAAGGCTTCCTAACTCTGCAATTGCCAAAGCTCCATAATACTTCAGGTTTTAATTTGTTAAGTTCCCAAGCACATGAAGCTCTGCCACAGCTCATTTCCAGGATGATATCTTTCTTGAGTAATTTGACCTCTTTGCTGCCCAATTTATGCCAGTACACCAGATGGAGCAAAAGATTGGTCACACTTACTGGTCTCTGCTTGTGACCTCCATACTAACAGGGAGAAGATGACTTTCTCTAAGAACATACAGATAAAAAGGCCAGGTTATCACAGCACACTGCATCTCAATTAATGGGTGCACATTCTTGAATCTATAGCAGATGGCCATCTCCTAAATCAGAACTTGTAACACTGTGTATAGAAGAATCCTATGTTGGACTTCATTTTGGCAAAGAGAAGGAACTGAATTTCAAGTTAAAAAAACTGTTGAAATTGTGCATGGTTCTGTCATATTTTGCATAAACCATGGAAATCTGATCAAGTCACCCAGGTTAACATAGGCATTAAAAGTTCATTCTAGTATATGAAATAAAATTTTAACAAATTTTAGGGCTCTCTTTGCCTTACCAGGCTGCTTACACTGAGTCAGGATACACTCTGTTCCGTCAAGACCAGGACGTTGTACAATCAGGAATAAATTTCAAGTAAGCAGATTGGTGGCTGGGGCTTTCACTTGGAAAAGTGAAAAGCTATGAATCCACTCCATAGGTCTGGTCTAATTTTTATTCCAGTGAATGTACCATGTCAAGTATATGAACAGTCCAACAAGTAGACCCTTGATAGGTCTCAAATAACTCATACTGGAAACTCAAATGATTGTACTAAATAATATGCAATACAAAATGAGTGACCAAATGAAGTAGAAAAACTGTCTTTAAAATGAAAAAGTCAAGCCTTCCATAGCCTCTTCAGTCATATCTGAGTGTCACTTTTATTTCGAACCAAGGGCCAGTGGATGGCACCAGAATGAAACAGCCCATGCCTGATCCCTGTGGCTGGAGCAGGCTACTCCCAGGAGCTGGGTAGTCACAAACCACGGCATTAAAAACTGACTTGTCTCCAAAGCAGAAGGGCATACTAATCCAATCTGCCAGGATTTCAATATAACAGCATTAGGTGTAGAAAATGGAAATGCTAATGGATTTCAGATAATTACAAAATATATTACTCCTACTCTGCATTTGAGTGTTGATGTCTATTTATTCCACATTGGACTGGAAGAGTAGAAGGGAACAAAAGCAGGTAATATCTCTCCATGTGAGATATTTGAGAAGAGTATGCAAGGACAAGGATTTATGTTCATCTCTGGTTTTTCTAATAGTCGAAAGAAGTGTAGAAATGAAGCCTAGAGATAGTCATGCCCAGAATATACTAGTCAGGGTGCAGTCTGCAGAGTGTAGAGGAATAAAAGAGAAGGTACAAGGAAGTTATACACTCTCCGTGTGGGTTTATGAAGCGCCTCATAAATAAGTTTTGCTCAATTGCCTTATTTCTTTATTCTTTCCTTTTTTTTTTCTTTAAGATGTTATACTTTAAAAGAAAGCTTTGGAGATAAAAGCACTTCTACAGTGCAGGGTGACTCTTCAAGAATTATCTAGTTTGGACCTGGTTCATGGGTAGGTTAGTGTGCTCACAGAGAAAGTAGAGACCAAGTTCCATGAGCAGAAAATGGGGCATCTTCCTGGCCCTACAAGCAATAGCAATTACTAATCAAAGTTAGGCAGGAGCAATCACTGTTACCCAACTACCTGATTGCCTTCAAGAGTGCATTGGGTGAACAGATTAGTGTGGTTCTCTCACATATAAGAAGAAAATATTGAATTTGTGAAGAGACATTATATCAGTGGTTTAGCAGCAGTTAACCACTGACTAGAATATTTGATTGCTGCCACAGAGATTGAAGAAGAGCTAAAGAATGGAGAGGATTCAGGATGATTGAAGGTTTGAAAAACATTTCCTGCAACAACATTTTCGAAAGGTCTGAATCCATTATGTTTAAAAACAAAAAAAAAAGGTGGTTTGATTATGGGGTGTTTATTCTAATTTGGGTAACAATCTGATTGTAGCTGGCTCATCAACCTCATAAATAAAGATAAAAGAAGATTCAGGGACTGCAAATTGAAGCAAGGAAAGTTCAGATTCAGAAATAAAAGAAGGTGAGAACTTTAGAAGAGGTTTAAGCAACCACCAAGATAGCCTAACAATATTAATATTAGATATATTGTTAGCTTGTAGGTTTGCTTTTTTTTTTTTCCTAATGAAAAAATATTTAATTCAAGCAAATTTATTCAGGAAAGCCTTATGGCATGTATAATTCAAGAGTGTAGAATAGATGATGGTGATGATAATAATAATAATACAGAGCTAACATCTATTCTGAGTGGAAACCCAAGCTTATTTAATCCACAAGTATTTTGCCACTGGCTTGATTTCATTGTTGCTTTTGATTATATTAAAAATTCTTTCACCACACCAAATTTACTGGTAAAACAAGCACACACAAACCCCAGCTGAAGCAAAAGATGTTATTTCTGAAATAATAAAAAGATGAGGAGGAAGAACTTGCTGAATATGATTGAAATTCTGCCATTGGTTACTCCATTTTCACTGCAGTGTAGCACAGCTGTGCCAGGGCAACTGCCCCTGGCCCAAGCTCATGAAGGGGATCTGGTCAAAGACACCACTCCAGGAATAAAACATTTCTTGGGTTTTTACAGCCAAATATCTGTGCACCTGTGTACAGTACACCACTGCAAATAGTTAAACTGGCACAGCTGAAAACACAGCTGATTGTGCCAGGACAGCATGATAAATAGTCAAATCTTGCTCTGACAGAGGGGAAGAGAAACTTTCAAAGTCAGCTTTGCCAACAAAGAGTGTATCTCATGTAGCAGGATACTGGGAAGAACAGGACAGTACTGGTACATTGACCCCTCATTGCCAAGGTTCTAAGATCTTTTTAATGCAGTGGATTTGAAATGTGCTCCTTGTGTTTGTTAATGAAGAGTAAGGGCTGAAGGGCTTTTACCACAGAACGGTTTTCATGTAAACCACAAACCCACATTTCATTTGCTAATAGCTCTACTTCACATTTCCAATCTCTAAAAGAAATAATAGATAGTCTTAATGTCATTCTTTTTGAAATTCAGCCTCTTCCATAGGCTGTACATTACACCCAGCAGTCATCACAGATGGAGAGCAGGACTGGGTTTTTCTTAGTGGTGAAGACTCAGTGAGCTGCTGACTCAGAATCACCTTTCTTGGAGACATGCCTTGCTCACACATTAGTCCTTTGCTTAGACCACTAGAGCCATTTAAAGAATATTTGATTTGGCACATGGCAGCATGAATTTTGAGTAATATTCCCCTAGTACTTACACTGTGGTTCAAAATAGCATCCATATACAGTTATATCTTAAGATGATAATCTATTTTTAGAATACAGCCCAGAGCATTTTTTAATGCCCACATTTCATATCGCATTTGTCTTTGATTTGTGCTATGGAGAATCCCTAGTTAATGCAAAGTGCATCCAGCATTTTTTTTCAGCATTTTTGAACTGACATGCTATTTTTAGACAAGATTAGTTATTCCCTCATCTAGCTACTATATTTTGATCTGTTGCTAACAGGCCTCGAGCCAGCTTTAATATGTCATGTCCTGAAAAAAAGAGTAGAGAAACAGTACAAGGGAGACATAGCTGAGTATTTATATCTACAAAACACATACAGTGTAAAGAAACTCAACTGAAAATGCCCATAAGCTGTTGTGGTGAGCCACGGCTCCCGCCAGGGTGTGCTGGACCCCATGGGACAAAAGGTCCAATGGCTGAACACCCCTGTTGCAGTGGGGATCCTGCAACACGCATATATCAAACCAGGAGTCCCGTGGAAAGGAAATATATATGGACAGACAGATTCTTGATAGCTGTTTCAGAGATGTTTATTTCTCCAGCCGCATGGCCGGAGCTCTGCCGAGGAACTGTTCCAGTCACGGGACCAAGGGTCCTTCTGCCCGCACAGGGAACACAAACCAACCAATGGGAACGAGGCTGAGCAGGGACAGGGAACCCCGTGTCTGTGCCCTCAGGGCCCCTCTCCCAGGGCTACACGGCAGGGGAGGGACCCCAACACCTCACCCGTTTTATTTTAATAAAAGGAGAATGAAAACAACTGGATAAACATAACAAGAACAGTTTCAAGACAAAACAAGCCACCCTCCTGAGTCTTTAAATGTCCAAACAGATTCTCTGGAACATCTTAGGGCTGACAGAAGGGAGACAGAACTCTGAGCATGCTTTGTGGGGAAACTGAGGCAGGAGAGGGTTTAACTTCTTCCCTTCCCCTTTTCATCCTCCACTCGGCATTGGAAAGGGACTTTTGGGGAAACAATTGGCAAAAGCATGGTTTTGTGAGGGAAACCATGGGTGAAAAAACGGATTGGGAATACACTGGGGGTAATAGGACATAGGGTAAAAGGGAAAGGTGGGATTAGGAAAGGGAGACTGTAGAGGGGACTTACAATAGAGATACTGTCTAACATGACTACGATTTTTTGCATATATACTGCCTTTTACAGGAACACCATCAGGCCCAGTGACCTGCGATGCTTGTAACCCTTTTCTCCCTAGTACAATATTAAATTCCACCACCTCTCCATCTCCCAAGCTTGGGATCCATTTTTCAGGGTTATTCTTTTTATTAGCAGTTCTATGCACGAATATGTCTTGCTGGTTGTCACACCTTGTTATAAAACCATAATTTTGCTTAACATTATACCATTTTACTATCCCTAAGGTCTTAGTTACTATGATCTTTTCCTTTTTCCGAGTGGCTGCTGTTTTCTGTCTCGCTGCGTCTTTGCTCTCTCCTTCAGTCGTTCCCGTGTTGGAATTGTCGGGGCTGCTGGTGCCTGCGCGCTCTTCCCGGGGTCGCGTTCGGGGCCGCGCGGGCCGGGCCGGGCCGCGCCGCTCAGTTCTCCGTGCGTCGCCTCCTCTGGTCGCAGCTTCGCTGCCGCTGCCGGGCGCTGCACCCACATCTCGGCCGGGCCCCCGAGCGATGACTCCCCCGCGCCCGGCTCCAGCGCGCGTCTCGGCTGGGCGCGGCTCCGTTCCACCGGCACCACCGCCAGCCGCCACCCGCGCGCCGCCCCTCTCGGTCGGACGTTCACGGGGCTCGCTCCACCACGCGCTGCACGGGGCCATTCGGGCACCGCTGGGTCCCGCCGTGCCTCGCTCCGCCGCCGACACTGCGGCTCGCGTGGCTCCGCCCGCGTGTGGGAGCTGCCTCGCTGCTGCTCGCAGAGCGCTCGGTGCACGTGGCCTGGGCCGCACGGTCCCTGCGCCAGGCTTCCCTTCGCCAGGACACAGCTGACATTGCTCAACAGTCTCGGTAACTAAATAATATTCACGAAAATATTCTTCCATCGGCATATATTTTGACTCCAGTATTAACTGTGTCCAAACGGTTTTCCAAAAGCCCTTGGTAAGAATTAAATCCCAAGAAACATAGAAAAAGTTCTTAAACAACCATGCCAGGAAGTGTTTCAGTTCTTTTTGAGCTTGAATCAAGCTAAAATTTACAAATTGTTGTTCAAGAATCATTTTAAGTTTAAGATAAATGTCCATATGCGGCTCTGAGAGCCAAGAATCTTCCCACGGTTCCTCCATAGTTTAGATATGGAATAGCAAAGCAAAACCAAGAAGAGGAATCCAAAGTTTCCAGGGTTTACTCACACAAATCAGTCGCTTAGGGATCGGGGATCGTTCTGCTCTCAATTCACCACCATTTGTTGCAGTGGGGATCCTGCAACACGCATATATCAAACCAGGAGTCCCGTGGAAAGGAAATATATACGGACAGACAGATTCTTGATAGCTGTTTCAGCGATGTTTATTTCTCCAGCCGCATGGCCGGAGCTCTGCCCAGGAACTGTTCCGGTCACGGGACCAAGGGTCCTTCTGCCCGCGCAGGGAACACAAACCAACCAATGGGAACGAGGCTGAGCAGGGAGAGGGAAACCCCGTGTCTGTGCCCTCAGGGCCCCTCTCCCAGGGCTACACGGCAGGGGAGGGACCCCAACACACCCCAGGGGCTCAGGAACCATGAAATGGATGCCCGCCTTGACATGGCCACCCTCAGGCAGCCCTCAGGCAGTTTGGCGGGAAAAGCCGTTGGCCCTGGCGGGAAAGAGGTGACACCTTGCACGTCTGCAATGGCCGCCAGCCTCTCCTCTCCTGGTTATGCCATTGTTTTTCAATTGGCCCTGGTTCAGCCTCCCCGCCTATCCCCTCTCCCATTGGTCTCAGTGTATATTTCCCTGCCTCGGTTCCTCCCCTTTGCCATGTCCCTATTGGTTACTTCTGTGTGCTCGCCCCCTGTCAGGGGCTTCTCGAGGCTTTTTCAGAGTTCTCCTTCGACCGTCAATAAAACTGCTTCTGTCTCCCTGAAAAGCCTCCCTTGCCTCCTTCTTCTTCCCAGCGCCTTTGTCGACGGTGGTTGAAGCAAGCCTCACCACAGTTCCTGCCCAACCTCCCGCTGCTCCATCGACGAGTGTCCTTTGCCACAGCAGCTGGCAAAGACTTGCCCAGAGCTCGACCTCAGAGCTAGCCACTCGGCGAGTGTCTGCAGCAATAAGCTTCCAGGTAGATGGTGTGGTAGCCAAAAAGCCATCCTCTATACCTTCTTGTAAGGCTTTGGGAGGAATGCCACAGCGTTTTGGGAATCTGCCAGAACAAGCAGTCCCATCATTACCCCGAGCCTGGTGAATTACTTCAGCTACCTCACCTAATCTCCCAAGCTTTTGTAACTGAGGTGGAAGCAAGGCCAGGGTCTTGGTTCAGTTTAGTCCCTCACCTCGATGGGCTCAGCTGGATGAGGTCCCTGATTGTTGGCTGGGCAACTGCTGGTACTGTCACAAGGGAGAGTGGCAACACGCACCTCAGAGGGAGAGGGCTTTGAAAGAAGTTCTTCAACCTGACTGGCCAATGGATTCACACCATTTCCGTGTCTATTAAATGCTTTTCTACCAGGAAATTAGAACATATTTAGTCTGCATGAGCTGATGCAAAATCAGTAGCACATATATTAATACAGACTGTCTACTAGGTTTTGTAACAGATAGATTTAAAACCAAAGTGCCATGGCAATCTTCTCTTGCACAGAGCTGACTTCAACAGTCCCTAACCCAGGAGCTTCTCATTTATTGCCTCCTCACCTCTGTAAACCTGTAGCCCTGCAGCAAAACATTGCCACTGCTAAATGAGAGCCATAAGGACGGAGGATTTCCAGGGCTGCTCTGCCTGCACTTTTCTTGACTTGCCTGCAATTCTGTGGCTAATTTGTTCTACTTTTGCTTATCTTTATGTGGTACAACCACGGTTTTATGCAGATAGCTGTAACAAGCTGTTATTCTGTGTAGAATGAGATACTTACACCTCTAACACAACAATGTAACATAGAAAAATACAATAGCAAAGACCTTGGGAAGTGGAGAGGCAGGATGCAGCATATAAAAGTGCAAGTCTGGAATGATAAGAGGTGGGCCCAGGCTGGCACTGAGGTGTCTGGAGATATAAACCACCCACCAGTAGGCAAAGGAATGCAGACCAGGAGCTAGACAAAGCTGGGTTTGACAGTGACAAAGAGAAGAAAACAGCAGTATCTAACACAAAGTGAACCATAGAGAGTAAGCACAGATGTAATGTGGAGCTGCAAAACCATGAATGAAGGGAAAGGTGTGTGTTAGAAAGTGTATAAAAATGGGCAAATTAAGGAGGAAGAAACTGGCAAGACCAGCACTGGATTCTTCCCAGTGAAGGATCTGGGCCTTGATGGTTTATGGTCTTATCCTTTCTAGCAGCACAAAGCTGTGGACTGTTAGTTCAGAGGAGAAATTCAAGAGTAAGCATTCCTCAAGAAAAGCATCGAAAACCAAGAACTGAGCACTAATATTTCAATTGTATCACTATTATTGAGATCTTTTCTGTAGAGAAGCACTCTAATTGCCTAATTAGTTTCTTTTTCAGATCAGAAATAGATTCAGAGTAATAATGATACTTGAATTAGGCTGCTGAGACCTCCATTATATAATGCTTTATAAAGCATTGGATTCACATATATGTAGTGTGCTACCCTTTGCTCATAACAACATTTGAAACACCACGTCCCCTCAGTTGCACTTGTTTACTAGTTTTGAAACAGCAATTGCTGTTTGAAAAGGGCAGTGACCCTTCTGCTGGAGTGGACCCATGGTCAAAATAACTCTGAAAGAAAATCCAGCAATCCTCCAGACAAAACTACTCTTTTGCTACTGGTTATCAGCTCCACAAAAGCTATGCTGCCATAACAAAGGTTAGTACAGACACAGAACAAGCAGAGACCAGAACAGCTTAAATCAACACTGTTACCAAAGGAACCACAGCCAAAGGGGCTGCCCTGGCTTCAGAAAATAGGTGACAAGACTTACAGTTTCCAGGTGCTCCAGCAAAAGATTGAAGATAAGATGTGTCCAATTTAATTTTTGTTATTCATGAAATAATATCTTTGTATCTCTTTTCTTTTTAAATGAGAGACTAACCATAATGTAAACCAAAACATTCAATTAGATTTTGCATATGGACCACAACAACAAGCAAAAAAGATCAAACCTGGAAGCATAAATATTGGAGACATCTACAAACATCTTCCAAATCAGCACACATAGGTTAAGTAAATAAAGAGCTAACAATGACTAATTTAAAATTCCTACCCAGATTTTTTCTGCATTAAAGACAGCTCTCAAATTGACTGTGTAACCTTTGAAACACCAGGGGGGCTGTGGATAGCTGTAGGAAGGAGAGATCGCTGTGCCATGAAATAAATAATGTTGCATAGCTGAGGTAGGGACATGATGTAAAGGCATACTGGTCATTAATAGCTTTACATATCTGGAAGGGGGAAGAAGATTAAATTGCTTTGATATTGAATGACCTTTCTTTATAAGAGAAGCATTGTCCACAGGAAAACATCAATAGAAGAAATCTGTGCTTTTAAACGATGTTTATATTTACATCTTTTTGTAAAATAAAGGTTAATTAAATTATTTTTCCGTATTTTTTATTCAACCAGAATTTTTCAATTATTTAGAGAAATTTGTTTTGTAATTTTTCAATATAAAAATATGTTTTGAAATTGTGTATTGTATGTTTTTATATTTTCCCACATTAAATATTATTGATTTTTTTCAGTATCTTCTCTTTAGTAAACATGCCAGAATCAGCTTTTTCAGTAGCAAAAACCAGACCTTTATGAACTCCATGAGCTCTCTGAACAGCTTGATTAAGTCTATTGTGACAGAGATGCGTAAATCATTATTTTACAAATTGCTGTTTTATTAGTTCTGAAACACCCACTAACTTTTCCCAATTAAAAATTAACAAATTTCTTTGTCAAGTTTATGTAATTCCTTCCAAACTGTAATTTAGACCATCATCTCTTTGGACTTCAGGACTTTACATTGGCTTCTGCATCTGTTGTTCAAGATCCTCCTTGACTAGTAGAAAATACTTCTTAGGCTTCTCTTAAGCTCTTCATTATACTATTGATTGAAAAGTATTCTTGACTCCAGCTCAGCTAGGTAATTATAAAATTCTCAGGTTAAGCATGTGAAATGTTTCATTAAACAAAATTCTTCAGTGTTGATCAGTACTTAAAAGCTTGGTTGAATCTGGCCCTGGAGAATGTTTCTTTTCTCAGAGCAGCTCAAACAATACTTCTCTCTTAGTAAATTATGTCCTTGTCACTAATTACTCTGCTTCTGGTCCTCTTCAAAGAGAAGAGTGTTATCTTTTGATTTAGAACTAGGTCTCAGTACTCAGTACTTGGACTAAAAAACCTGCTCATTTGAAGAAGTAATTAATGTTTGTGTCAGGAGACAGGATATTTATTATCAGGCTTGTTTCATTAGAGGTACAGCTTGTTCCAAGGAAAAATAAAATCAAATAGACACTGTAACACTGAGCGCTGTAATGTCCTAATGTTTATGTTCTTTGGCTCCTTGTCCTCAGAGAAATTCAAAGTGGTGCCAGCAATAAGAATTGTGCCAGGAAAGAAACACCTAAGCATAATAGGACCCACAGGAGATGGGGGTATCTTCTAAATCCCATGTGACCCCAGAACACCCTAAAGTCCCTACTTGGACAGTTAACTCAGCTCCAACCAGAGCTACTCTCTACGTGGTACCAACAGACAAGTGCCAGCAGTCCTTTGTCAATATGAGTCGGTGAAATACCTGAATCAAAAACTGATAAACTTGAGTGAGGATACACTGTCCTGGTTTTGGTACGTGTCAAGGAAATTGAGAATTGTCCACTGCTGCAAATACCGCTCTGGACCATGTGGCACTTGGATCTGCACTGGCACAGCCATTCCTACCATCTCTTATTTCTGAATCACCCAGGGTGGAGCCAACTTCCATGCTTTGCCCTTCTGAACAGGGCAGTAGCACTCTTCTCCCCCACCACAGCCACATATTCCTCCTGCAGCCTTGGCCCTGGGAAGACATTCATGTGTGCACTGAGCCCTGAAACTAGTGTGAACCCAGGAAAATAAAGACTGGCTTTTGGTTATGGAGTTTCATGACTGGAGAAGAACCACTTACAAATCTACCCACATGCTGAGTGGAGCCACAGCTGCAAGCTCTGTTTCTTATGAGAAAAATAATTCAAGATTGCAAGTAGTCTGAGGTGGGGAAAAAATTCTGCTCTACCTGTTGAAATTCTAACAGACCATATCCTTTAATTTGTGAGATTTACCAACTCTAATGTGACTTTCAGACACAAGGAAAAGGAAGGTTTCTCCCAGGATCAAATGTATCACTTCAATGAATTCCATTCAGCATGAGCACATTAATGAGGCTCGATGGGGGACCCACAGGTCAGCTCAAGCATCACCTCTGTAGTACCCTTCTCTGCAGCTCCCACGTGTCTTCAACCCCATCTTTACTTTTTAGGGTAATGCTTCTTTTAGGGTCTCAGACTAGAATAAACCTTAAATCTCTGCATATATAATCTAGCGATGCCTCTGACCTAGACATATTTCCCGTCTGTTCTTCTAGAAAGAGTGGACATTAGTGCTTGGACTCAAAAGCAATATTTTCCCTACACATATCTATTTATCTACCTGAAACTGCAGCCTAGAGATACCCTTATTTCTTTCCTTGGCTCTTGACCCATCCTATCCTCAGAAAATGTTGTGACACTTGGTAGCATTCTTGTCATGTAACATGGCACATAACCATTTCTGCATTTTAAATGATCATTTTTGCACTCTTAAATCCAGCAAAAAGAGAAACAGAAACTTTAAAAATTCAAAATTGCTTTCAATCAAAATTTTATAATTTGGGGAAATAATGTTATAGTATATTTAAGGTTTCACAACCTCACAGCTGACACATGGATTAAAATGTGACAGCTTTAAGTACACAGTTATTGATTTGACATCCCCAGATCATGGAAAAGTAATACAGGTCCTAACCTGAGACAT
Organism: Corvus hawaiiensis; assembly: GCF_020740725.1. NCBI lineage: Eukaryota > Metazoa > Chordata > Aves > Passeriformes > Corvidae > Corvus > Corvus hawaiiensis. Next base: position 68,975,335 of record NC_063216.1, on the reverse strand, counting down.
TGTATTTAAATTCTGTACTAAGTCAGATGGCCTTGAGGTCTGGAAGTAGGAGGTATTAGAACTGTAAATATTTGCACATGACATATAAGGTCTCAGTACCACAGAGGTTGGAATAATGATTTTCATTTTGTGCTGAAGACTAATAAACTTAATCATTCTAAGAAAGTTACTAAACATTTTCAGTAATCACATATGATCCCTGTTATTGTAGTTTGTCTTTCAGTAAAGGATAATCTTACTTTTAAAAGTTTTAAGGACCTATTCTGAGCCACAAGTAGCTATCTATGAAATAACCTTGAAAGATCTACCTCTTTTAATATGCTCAATGTAATAAAAACATTTCTATTTCTACTGAAAACAGTATCAGCAACTTTTAAGCCAGGCTCTGATAATGTTCATTTTATATCACTACAGAAATATGGATTTAATATGATACACCTGCATTTAAGTACTTGCTTCACTCCTGTAATTGCTATGGATGGTCACTAATACTTAAGGCTCTCACTAAACCCACTGATTTTAATGATCCAGCTTATAGGCTATAAATCAGGCTCTTTTTCAAGTGTCTAATCAAATCGTGATCTAAAAGAGTAGCTGGATCTGCATTTCTTGAATTCCTTTAATATTATGATAGTAATTTGAAAGAATTATGATATCAAATATTATTTTGCCATTCTGTAACTCCTTGTATAGAAACCCTGAATTGAGCCACAGGAAAAAGAAGTTGTACTTGAAAATGACCCCTTATTGTCAATCATTAATCACTATTACTTTAGAAAATTATGTCATATAGGTAAGAAAATCATATGTGTCTGTCTAAAATCAGATACATGAAGTATAATTTTCAAATATGATTTATAGCTCCATGTAAAGATGAGGTTACCAAAGAACCTTAGCTAAAATTACACTTGTTTTTCAATTCCTCTAAAAATCAAGGTGAAAAATATTCACATTTTCACTTAAGTGGCATTGCAAAGATCACCAGGGTATATAATGATGTTGATAGTACAATTCAGAACTTCCCAATTCTGTTTTTGCCGCCAGTTCTCAGAAACTTTGACAGTTATGGTATTCAGTTTTTCAATGTTACTTTTTCAGAATATATTTTCATATTTATCAGAACATTTCTGAACTGGAAAAATAGAAGTTGCTAACTTGTTTGTGTGAATTTGGTTTTGTTTCTTATTTTAAAATAGCTATTCAGATCTTGAGACCACATCTTTCCCTAACAAATTGCAAACTTCAGTGTATGAACAAAGCCAATCTATTTCCTTTGTAACTGCCCTTTCAACATAGAAAATATAATTGATATTAACATTGAATACTCACCCCACTGCACAACTTTTAAAAACTCTGAGAGCCTTATTGGTAACCTCATGTTCTAGCATTAGCATCAATTACTGTTCAATTGACCAGAGAAAATAAAGATCTTGATATACCCTTATGCAGAAGATGAATAAAAGCCTCTCTCAACATATTATTCATAGGTGTAGTGTCTATTTCTATTGGATTTCCTGGGATGTGATGCAATCACAGGAAAAGAATGGACCATTGACTGCAAAGTAACCTTTCCTGTATCATGATACCCTTCACAAATTTGCCACCAAGGGTAAATACTCTCAACTGGGATAGGTTCCTTTACAGCTGGAACAGGTCCACTGTGCCTTAATTTTTGAGCTGCTCATAAGCAATCACATAAAAGTCACATTTTACTGGTTTTACGTAGCTCCTGGTTATGTGGAGGAATTGTTGTTATTTTTTCACCTCATCCTTTTTACAGCGCAGAACAAAAAACAAAGCACTTGGGAAAAAATTTTTTTGTATAATTTCCCATTATCAGTAGTGAACATTAACAAATCTCTTGTCTGGGTTATTAAAAGAAAGTCGGGAGCTACATAACCATGGAAACACAACTTCCAGCCCCCTCAAGCACATGACTACTCCAAGCCATGACAGGCAAAGCCCTGGCAGCAGGAGCACATGATCCAGTGGATCTGTTGACAATCTAGGCATTAAATTTTGTTTGAACTCATGTAGAGTGGAGTTTTTTATTATTACATTTGGCTTTTCAAAGGAAAATACAAACACATAAAATGATAAAGATGTTTTTCCATTAACTCAAATGAGCTTTCTGTGTGTTTACCACTACCATTAATTTATGGACTATGCTGGCACCTGGGGACCTGACCACAGACCTATTTTGTTTTGGGCATTTGAACAAACACACAGTTCTGGTCCTAAGGATCTTACATGTCTTACAAATAAAATAGTCAAAGTATGTGAACAGCAAAAAGTCCTCCTCTGATCACGTCTTTAAATACACACTATAATCACATCATCAGAAAACCAAGTTGCTTTACTGAGTCAATGCCTAAGGATCCCAAGGATGCATGGAAAGTCTGCCCTGGTTTTAAAAGTTGAATCTCCATTTCCCATGTACCATGTTGCCTCAGCAACAAAGCCTTACAGTGCTCCTCAAAGAGATGTGTGTCTCCTGCTCTGCCTAGCAGGTGCTTTCGCAAGAACACATTTCACTACAAATTCAAAAACTGTCACTATCACACTCTTTTCACTCCTCGTAAGGAAAGACTACAACTAAAGATCTTCAGTTCTAAGTGTCTTGGGAACAGCTGTTATCTCCCCAGGCCAGGTACTCAGGATGGTGACAGAAGAGGTGTTGAAACACAGTGTAATTGCAACACTTCTACTGTAGTTAAACCTGCCATTTCACCATTTTGGTTCCTGGAAATTTCAGCTTCCACAAGAAAGCTCCTGACAGACCACCCTGTGAAAGGCTGTTTCCAGAATGAGGGCATCTTCCATACCTAAAATTAGGGAGAGAATCTTGTTTGGGAATAGCGCCAAAGTTTTCTGCTCCTGTTGAAGCAATTCCTAATGTACTCAATACAGCAAAATCATCTTTGCATTCTAGGAGCTCCCTAGCACATCCCAAATTTTGGGAGGGACTGCACTGTATTGTGGGAACGCTGGATGCCACATGCATGCTCACTGCTTGGGAAGGCAGGACATCCGGAGGCAGGCTCAGACCCAGCACAACCATTCATTGGCACTGTCAGAAAACCCCACTCTTTTTTCCTTCGGAACACACCTTCAGCATTTTTACCAAGCACAGATTTCACAGTATGCATATTATTTATCAAATAATCTTCAAAGACACATGAAAAGTTTCTCCTTGGGGAAAGAAAAGATCTGCTCATGATGCTGGATGATCATGTTGCTTACAGCAGTTTCACAAGGGTTTAGTAGTGCAGTGGTGTGAGCATACACAAACCAGAGCAAAATATTGACCCTGCTGTTTTAAACAGAAACATCCCAACAGTACCCGAGGACTCCTGCAGGCTTCAGAGAAGGAGGGGATTATGAGGATTGGGAGATTTCCTGAGCTCCATCTGCTTTCTGGGATGTGAAGAGTGAAATGCCAAGATCCAAATTGGAGGCTGCAGGATTGTTTCATCCTCAGGGTCCTGTAAGGGGATGTCCTCCTTGAAATATGACTAAAGCTTTGCTTCCTGGGATGTACATACACATATGTGCTTGCTGGTCACATCCCTTCCAAGCAGAACCCTGCTCACCCACAGAAGTTCCTAACATAAGATTATCTCACCAAAAAGGTAAACACTTGGCTCTGGGGGCAGCCCATGATGCCTAAAATATCTGCCTGCGATTTCTGTGCTCTCACAGTGCTGCTGAAAACCTGCAGAGGGGAAGTCACTTGGCCTACAATCAAGTGTCCATGCAGAGTAGAAGTTGGTAGGATAGATCAAGGTCGTTCATCTGCTTGTCATCCAGATCACCCAGCCCTCTTCTGAGGATGAGAACATAATGGGCCAGGGCTGCTGAGCTGGGTATTTTACATTTTAGTTCAGTAATTAAAGCAGTGACCCAAGAAGTGAAAATCCTGAAAACACAACACTGAATATTATTCCAGGCAGTCTCTTGCATCAGCATGCTTTGCTCCCCTCCTGTCAAAGGCAAACCAGTGTAAGTCAAGAACGCAGGACCTAAATGTCTAGAAGTAGACCAGGCAACTAGGTACCTGCTCGTCCTGTTTGAATGGATTTTCTGAAGCCATGAGTTCTGTTTATACAACTAAATCTGAATTGAGCCCTCTAAGTATGAAAGTCTTGTATCATAAATGACAAGTGTGGCAGATCTAATGCAGTGTGAGCTGCTCAGCTCCCAGGTAACTGATATTCTACTGCTGCAGGCAGACCTGCTGTGCTGTCAGTGCTAGCAGAGCATGTCATGCCCATGTCAGCCAGCTGAAGAAGCACCTTGGACATACCACACTGCCAGCTGGAGTGAAAGAACACTTTCCTCATAAAGTTAGAATGTCAGATTTAAACAAATACAGTTGCAGCATTGTTAGGAATCCTGCTTAAAAGGAGCAGATTTAATTATATCCACCTGCAAGAGTACCGTGCCAGCCCAGTTCAGAGGGGTTTCTGCTGAGGACAATTACTGAGCCAGGTGAGTGTTAGGAGAGGGAGAAGAGCAGGACAAGTGTTCTACATCAGGCACTGACACATGGCTTCAGATGTGCAAGGGCAATTTCACTGAGTGCCACCACATGTGGTAACTATAACACATTGGGGTTTGTTTAACCCATCAGCTGCCTGATGCCATCTTAGTCAACACTTAATTGCTCTCCCTCATCTTAAAATGTCTGCTGGGTCCTCACATACTGCAGCTGTTCAACTATTTAGAGGCTGATGAAGGAAATTTGTCCTCCCTATTCTCCAAAGCAGCTACATTTCTTTTCTTTATCATGTTGCATAAGCCTTTTACTTCTCTTGGCTATTAAAGATAAGCCAGGTAAATACCCATTCTTTAATTAGACTCATCCCAGCAGTTACAGAAAGCTGTCAGAGTTATTACAAGAATACTGTATTTTTGCACAAAAGAAATGAAAAATAAGCTATCCACTATTGTAAGTTCAAGGCTCCATGAAGCATGGACACAGAACCCAAGTCCTTGGTGGACAACTCCTCATCGTTAAATCATTTTAAAACAATTGAGAAGGTAGTGGGAGAGCATCACTGCTGCCCGTTTTAATGTTGGCAGTGTCTCCAGGGATTTTGCCAGAGATGGGTGCCCATATCAAAGCACTCTTAGGGAAGATATGGGAGCTTATCTCCTATTATTCTGTGCAACTGAACAACTACAGCTGGGCATCCAGGGAGATTTAGGCTGAACAGAAGAGCGTGCTATGATTATAAGCACTTACAGGGGCAATACTCTTGGAGAATAGGTACGCTAGATTGTTTTTGAGATCCTTGATCTAAATTTAGGCAAGATTTAAGTAATCAAGTGTTTTCAAAACTGAGGCTTAAAGGAGAAAAACACATTATAAAGGCTATTTCCTTTATATTCTAAACACTATTGTCTGGATGGAAATAAAAAAACAAAGAACTGAAGGAAAACTTGTCTCTCAGTCATGCTCCTTTATCTCCACAGATGCATTACGTACCTTTTCATTTGTGAACTTTAACTACCTGTGTATTTTGGCTTGATCCTTAAAATACCCTATTCTGTTTCTTAGACCTTACATTTACATCACTTCAGCATTAACCACATCATTAAGGCTTCAATGCTGTCAGAGCTTGACTTGGCCAGTATCATTATAGGTTTGGCATCAGCACAGTTTGAATTCAGAAATCTTATATAATCTCAAAAGTAAATTATTTAAATATATGCATACTCATATATTTAAATAATTACTCATACACATGATGCAGTCCATCATACTAATGCATAAAGTATCAGAAGGCATCTTAGAACACCAATTGATTTCTATTTATAAAGACATTTGTGTGCCTTAATATATATATTAGGTTTTATATATATATATATATAACAAAATCTTTGTTTTTCTTGAATCAGCCTGTTGCCACCTGTTTAATTGTTTGTATCTTCATCCTGAGTGCTATTTAATCATGAAGCTGGTGCAAAAGCCATGCCAGGAGTGATATGTATTCTACTGTATAGGAGGCACTAATGTATGATAATATATCAGGTATCTGACCATCAGCAGGGAGTGATTCTAGCCCCAGAAAAGTTCCTTCTTCTTCATTTTTATTTCCTATCCATCATAGGACTACACAAGCAGTTAAGAGAAAGAGTGTCAAACCACAAGACACATTTGAGTGCCCAAATGAAAACAGAAGCACGTGTTGCCATCCTTGTCTTTTTCTGTGTAAGACAATTTATGTTCTTGCTACTCCCAAAGGTATCAGTCTGTCACTGCTGCACAGAGGGGCTCTTCAGAAGAGCCAAGCACACCTTACTGGGTTCTTGCAGGACACAGTAATGTACCCAAGCCTCCAGCAATCTCAGAAGGGGCATGCCTGTCTTTACAACACATTAAAAAAAAATCGAACTGAAAGACATTTCCAAGAAGCAGAACTTAAAGTGAATTCCTATTAATGAGCCAAAATTGGAAAGTACGAAATACATGCTTTTATTCATTTTAGTCATTGTGAGGAACAGGAAGGATTTCTGGCTTGAAACATTTCAGGTGCATGTGTGGGGAAAGGGGCCAGTCAAGTCTTCCTTTGCAAGGCAGTGCCCTGCTTAATACATCCCACCTGTGCCACATCCCTGAGCAGGAATGCTCCACAGCCCACCACTGGCATCCCTAACCCAGCTCCTGAGTGGCCACCAAACCAGAAGTCCCACCTGTGGGGAGGGCCCAGGAAAGCCAAACTGGGCTTAAACCAGAGCTCAACACAACTATATGTCTTGACCCTATGTTCTCGTGGACTTCATATCAGCTAAAACACCACCAGAAACAGGAAGCTATATTTGTTCTTTTCTATATCTCTTATCTTTTTTCCTCTAATTTCTTCCTCTCAAAGTTTGAGTAACTTAAGATTGGATGTGTTGGAGTTTGCTAAGTTAATGCTTTCTGAAATGCTTTATATTGATTGAATGTTGCTTTAAACATTTGCCAAAATTCCCTGATTTTCTGAAGTTTACCAGTGAAGCTTTTTTGTTTTGCCTTCTTAAGAATATTTTGTTGGTGTTTCACCTTGTGACCAGCTCAGGGTACATAAAAAGCCTGTAAGCCCCTCTAAGGGACTTGGTGAGGAAGTTCTGGGGCCTTATAATCATGGAGGTCTCTGTGTCACTCCCATGAGCAGCCTCAGTGTCAAAGAAGAGGAACAAAAATGCAATACTGGGTTTGAAGGAGAAAATCAAATGCTGAGTATGAAGAATTATCTCTGTACCCAGTCCAGTGCCCCTCCACTGTTGAAAGCAGCTAGGTGGTTGACTGGTAGGTGACCCACTGCAGAGATCTCATATAAATCCTGCACAGCTGAAGCGTGCTTCATCAGCCAGGAGATCATAGCTCCTGGTGCTGGGAATAGAGAGAGCTGGCAGCTCAGATCCCTCTCCTTTCCCTGTGGCTGGGACCATGGTATCAAGCTACACCAAAAGGAGAAGTGGATACTGTTGGTATCAGATGCCTTACTATGTTATCTACAGATGGGGATCAATGCCTTTAGTGTGCTTGGTATGTGATAACTGAGCAAAGATTAAAAACAAAAAGTTTCAGAATTTGATTATACTTAACAGATTTCCAGGCAGACTGACAAAGAAGTGCTTGTCCTCCCTTGAAATATTGGCTATGTGCTCATTTAATTACCATGTAATCATTTTTAATGAGAAACAGAAATTTGGGTTATTCTTATTCACTGAAAAAATTTCTGGTACTACTGATCTAAACAAAGAGAAGAAATGAAAGAACCAAACACATACTAGCAATTAATATCTGTTTTTTAGCATTTTTCCATTCAACAACTCATGGTGCTATATAGAAAAATTTTATGACAAGATAATTTTTGTTATCACTATATCAGGTTTTTAATGTGATATTCTTCATAGCATCTGGTAACAAATACTCAATTATCAGTCTCCAAAGATTTTTACAGTATGTACTGCCAATAACAATTAAATTGATAGTGACTTCTGAATAAGTGACTATCCAGATCTATTGATCCAAGAGTTAAATATTAACTGAGGAGATGCCAAGGTCAATATTCTCCTAAACCATCAATAAATCCTAATATTCTTCACAATAAAAAAGATGGACCCAATGCCTGGATCCCCAATCTCTCTACTAGTCAAACAAAGGATGTTCAAGAAAGAGAGAAATCTTTGTTATAGGTGCAAATAAAGAGGGAAAGGTGCAGTCAACCAGCCCAGGGTCCATATTCCATTGCATTCTTTAAAATAAAGTTTCCGTTGTTCTAAAATATGTCAGGAAAAGTTTCCATCTGTAATCAGCACAACATGGAGAGAATAGCTAGCTGCTTATCTCTTCCAGATCCATAATCTCTGACTATGAGTCTTCATCCAAATTTAGGTGAAACCATGGAGAGAATTAGATTTTTTTACACCCATGAGCTGGGAACCTCTCTCAGTATCATTTGAGGATCAACTGAGTTGCTGGAAATTTCCTATGAAGAACATTTATGAGAATATATGGAACTAGGTAAGACAGAAATTTCTGATGCAAGTATCTACCACTTTTTTTCAATTAAAAAAAATACCAGGAATGCTCTGAACAATAAAAATTGAATTTTTGAACATGATCCATTATTGCATTTGCTTTGCAGGTAGTCAGAAATGTTGAAGTTGACCTAAGTTAGATACTATTATTTGTATTTCAGTCATCTGAATTATCTACATATGTGGTCTTGGTAGCAGTTAATTATTGCCCAGCTGCAGCTCTTTAATACTCAATAGGATTTTCTGTGTGGCAAAACATTCAAATCAGCAACAGGAAATACAGTTTAGGGCCCCAGTGGCTCACAGAGTCACTCAACAGATCAGAAAGAAGGGAAGGAACTAAATTAGGATGATTTCCAGTGTCACAGGTAGAATATATACTCACTAAATTGTTTAATGTATAGGATAAAAAATATAAAGTTATAAGATGTCCAGTAAAAGATTTTACTATGCATTGAGGTTTACCTCATACCCAAGGTCAGAATTAGAAGGCAAAATGAAACCTTGTTTTAAATAAAAACAGCCCTAGAGCAGCTGCTTGCTTAGTTACTGTTACGAGATCAAGGAGATCAGCCTAATTGCGCTGTGAGAAGCAAAGTGATTAACGTATCTTTATTTGATTGATCAAGCATGGTAAATAGATACTTCCACAGATAAACTCTGTTACCATGTTAAGCATCAGGCTCTAAGAGAGCAGCAAAATGATCCTACTCATAATTTGTGCTTGAGGAGCAAATGACCTGAGAAAAATTGCGACCTGATTGATTTTAGTGAATAGACTTGAAAGCTGTGTTTTGCATATGGATGCAAGGATGGAAAATGTAAGACAATGTAAAATAAATAGTGCAAGTTAACATGTCAGCAGGATGGGAAATCCCACTCCAAGAAGAGGAAGATTACGTTCAAAAAGCTGTGTGTGCCTTAACTAGTAATTTTATGAGCTTTAATATAGGTCCAACAAGACTCACTGCAAATTTTTCTAATCTTTCACACATAAAGAGTGTTTCAACACATGGTAGGATTCAACTTTCCACCAACAAGCTTTCTTGGGTTTGGGGAGTTTTTGGGCAAGGGTATTTTGTTTTCCCATGTGTGTTCATTAATCCATTATTTCTCCTTACAATTTCCTTGGAAAAAGGGCTATGAGCTAAATTCAAATAAACAGATTTTTTACCAGAGTGGCGTTTATAACCTATATGTCAAAGTGCATGATCCAATAGCAGTTAAAGGAATTTTCACATACTTGTACTGCTGTATTTTCTCCTTTGTATGTACAATGTTAAGAATACATCTCATTATTTATTTTTACCCTGGTTGACACTAATCTTGGGGGGAAAAGAGTGAGAAATTTTTTATTTGCTCACTCTAGCTTCTGATATTTAAATGCAAATTACCTACTGTTAGCAAGATTGTTGTTCTTATCTCCCTGAACCTTGTCTTTCTAGTATCTCTCATTTGTTCTGCTTTACTATCTGTGAACTGTCTTTTTTTAATTCCTACAGGCAAATTCACTCAAGCCTCTTCTAAGATGTACAGTAGTAAATATTCTCTTCTCTACTGGTAGAGCTATTCATCTACATTTCAAGTGTCATGCTGCTGGAAACTGGAAAATAATCAGAAGATTTGCTTATATATCACTGTTTTTCTAAAGTTCAAACCATTGTAATAAGCAAATCCTATCCAGTATTCATAGAGGAAAAAATGTCAAACAGAAAACATGAACATATCAGGTATTCAAATGACTGAATCTCAAACAATATTGTACTAGGGGAAGAGAACAAAAGTAATTTTGAAGTTAAGTATTTCAGAAAATGTAGAATATGAACAGCAGGCAAAGGTCTTTTATTTGCGTATCTTTTTTTTTTCTTGTGTTAAAAGCCAAAATTGTAAGACTGACTTAGCAGAGAGACAAAGCCATGAAAACTGTTTGGTTCACTTTTCAATTTAGAAATGTACTGCCATAACTGAATTTCAATTTTCAGTGAGAAAATTTTATTGGAAACTGACGTTTCTGAACACTTGCAAGATGGAAAATATGCTAGCAATAACATGCACAAGGGCATGAGCCTGATGATAGATTCTTATGAGTATTCCCAGATTGCTTTATAAAATGTTTAGGAAAACTGTAGAGAAAACTGAAGAGATGATTCTTCTTTTTACAGACAACACAGATTTAGGAAATAAATACTGGCCTCAACTATTTGCTGCTGATTTTATTCTTTTAATTGAATTTAGTGTTCATGGAAAATGCTAAACTAGCAAAATTTTTCTATGTTCAGAAAAATGAAAACAGCCATAAAGCAGCTTTCCATGCATGCCCCCATAAATGCCTTTCTACATTAACAGACCTTCCTGATCAGGTTTTAGTGTGATGTGGCTTTCCATAAGATGGCCCTGCTTGAGTGGGATCGTTGGGCCAGGTGACCTCCAGAGGTCCCTTCAAAGTTCAGCCATTCTGGGGCTCTGTGAAGGGGAATAAATGTGTTGGTAACTTTCTGAGAATGGTACCTGTCTACTGCAGTCTTCTCAGAGTCTATTAGGGTTTGTTCTTGCGGATCAAAAAACTGCCAAGAGATTGTAACAAATTTCACTCCCTTACGACCGGTCAGGTTCAGACCTCAATACAGGGGAGCCATTTAAGCACATGAGTAACTTCAATATATAAGCAGTGCCACTAAATCAAGCCTACAAAGTTTTTACTTATTTCTTTAATGGGCTATCAGTATGCTTAAAATTATGCATTTGTGTTTTGACCCAGGCCTCAGCTTTGTCCTGAGTTTCCTTCAAGCTGAGCCCCAGAACAGGCACTGGCCGTTCAGGGCAGTCAATACCAGGGTTGAGTGCCCCTCATTTCTTCCAGTTATATCTTTAAAGTTGTTTCCTTTCTTTTGATATTTTTCATTGCTTAAACTGCAATACCTTTGTAAGCAGATACTCCTCTCAGTGTAATGCTGTTAAGTCGCCCCCCAGAGAGTTTCATTCTTCACTTCTATTCCAGGCTTATTGCACACGGCCTTGCAGCTAAGCAGAGTGCTGACCCCCGGACACTGGACAGGGTTGGGGTTTTTTATTATCAGCTTGTATGAGGTTATTCTTTGTTAGGTCAATATTGCTGCCTATGGCCAGGGTAAATCCTCAAATGCTGTTTAAAATCTTTCCATCAGCTTCTTTCTCCTTTAAGTTCAGGGATAAACTTTTCAGCCTGATTCTTCTAGAAAATGCATCATTTTATTTAAATGTGAAAAAGGAAATTTGAGAGTGTATTACCACTTCATGTAGGGATTGATAACTCAGCAGTAGGATTAGCTAGAGAGCTAAGGGAGATGCCACCTGTGACACACTGGAAGTTTCCTTGTAGTATAGAAACCCTGTCCTCTGGGGCCAGGTTTTTCTCCAGTCTTTGCTGTTTTAAAACCAAGAGAATCTTCCCTGACTCCTGTAAGATTGTAACTGACTTGCAAATAAAGTAACTCAGAAAAAATAATCCTTAATTTCAGTCACACTGAAAGAATTGTCACTTTTATTTTCTCTTACATAGTATAAATTCATATTTTAGACCTTGGTTTTGCTCTCCATTAAACACATGTGCTTTGAAAAAATAAATACTAAAAACCCAAAATCTAATATTTTCCATTCATTGTCCAGTTGCTAATTTACTTTGTATGTAATGAAGAGCTGTGTAGCAGACAATTATTTCATTATTTCTCTGAAGAAAAAAAACTTATGAAGTATGCTGGGGTATTCTTTAGCTAGGCAACTAGACCTTAACTGGGCTTGGATAAAACCAGAATCTGACAATCAAAAGACAATGCTTCATAAATTTTCTACAATACTTTTCCCCAGAAAATTGCTCAAAAAGGAAGTTATAACCTTTCCTTTTCTGAATTGCCCCAAATACAACTTCATTAAATTTTTCAATCATGTGGAGCAGGGAAAAAGTCAGAATCTTAATATTTCCACTGTAGGTTTTGTGGTAGTGCCAGTCTATTTTCTCAGGAATTTGTTCAGATGTTGTAGGAACTGGCAACAGTATAAAACACGTCAGTGGGCAGGTCAGAGTGCTTATCAGCCATATTCAGGCTTTAGATGACCTTTTCTCAGTGCCAATGATGTTGAATTTAATCTTATTAGAAATTTCAGCTGCAGTGGTAATAGGTCACTGGTGAATTGTATGGAGAGTTTGTGTAAGGAGAGGTTTCCCATCTGTTTTCATTATATCTATTATAGATAGATGGGCAGTGATTGTGCTCAGATCAGATTTAAACTGAATGAGTTGAAGATGAGGCTTCAAAGTTTAGACCTGAGTTATATAGGTTTGGTTTCAATGTTCAAATCCTCCAGGTTTCAAATCCTGTAAGGTGTCTGCCATCCAAAATCAGTAAAATTTTGCTCTCGTGATGTTCTTCCCATGTCTAAAGTAGAACGAGACAAATCAGGATTTTAGTCTGGACTTGTCCTAAGTGTGACTCCCTAGGAATAGATGGAGATTTTAATATATGCATTTCATGCTTTTGGAAATTAAAATATAAATTTTTGTTTTTCAGCCATCTTTAAATCCTAAACATTTGCTGTCCATTTCCAGTTTCTTCTTGGGCCACATCAATGTATTTTGGGAGCCCATTATCATTCAAGCACTTCATATTTACTTGTTTTCTTCAGTAATCTAAAATATGGATTAGATTTCAATTCATATGTTAATATTGTGCCAGTTTCTTTGAAGATCAGTTCTAATCTTTCATCCAATTTTGTCCTTATGTGAGCTTGTCGTGAGAAAATAAATGGCTGCATTTTAACATGGTGCATGTCAAAATACAGAGCTAATAAAAATGAACTATTGAACTGAAATATGCAACTTTCAGACATCGTCTTTTCATTTTTCTTCTCTGCAGCACCCTTTCCTGGTCCCACACCACGAATTTAGCTGGTAGGCTCAACACTCTTGGGGATCACTGACTGTGTTTTGCAAAGGAACCATTTCTAAGAACACAATTATACAAGTCAGTTGGGTCAAAAAGCAAGGAAGATTAGTGTCTTCCTTCTGAAAACTGGCTTAAGAGCAGAATTTCATTTAGAGAGAAAAAATACAGTATATTACTATTAAAAAATGCTTTTATAGCATTTTAATACATGACTACCATAGTAGTATTAAATCTTTTTTTAATGGAAATAATGCTTTGAGACCTCCAAAGGGGAGGATGACTTAAGTGAATATTTTGCAACATCTATTTTCTCTATGAATGAAAAGATGAAGTCTAGCAATAGCATAAATAAATATTACTCAAGATTTTATTGGGATCAATACAAAGTTACCAGTACTCCTATTATCATATCAGAGGGATGCTCTATTCCTGTAGCAGCAGAGAACACATTTCATGGTCACTGAACTTTACAGGAACACAAACACAAGAAAGAGTCATCACATTTCTACTTTGTTACGCTTTCAACTTTAACCAGAAGGCCAGACACCTGGAGATACTTTTACTGTATTCGTGTCAAGAATATTCACAAGCCAGCTATTTCAAAATGAAGGCTTCATTGTTTCAATGCCTCACTCACTTTACTTCTGGTTAACTGCTTCATAGAATCTTGGATATTTTTTCTTGACATTCATAAACTACTACACTGTAACCTTGAAATGAAATGGTCAGGTGACAAGAAAGCTAGAAATTTGTTATAAAACTGCATTTTTTAAAGTCCAAAATAAAAGCAAAATAATCCATTGGGGCAAATCAGGGTTTACTTGCTTTTGATATTTTCCATTTTTCCTTCTCATGCTTTTCCAAAAGGAAATAGAAGGCAGCAAGAAATGAAGAATGCTAAATATTGAAGTAGTAATCGTACTAAGCTTTGTCAGTCAAAGCTCATTTTTTCTTAACTTTCCATAATGCCATTCATCTGAATTAATCAACTCACAGAGTGTGGTTTGTGTTTTAAAAAGAGCTTTTTTTTCCCCCCATGAGATACAGCTCGGAAACTGGCAATTGAAAACAGATACAGAATGCATTAGTGGGATGAAGTTGGCTGCCTCAACAAACAAGTCAGATTGACACAACAATTAGGCAAGACTCTCAAGTAGTTCCTGTGTCAGATACAGTTTCTCAACTGGATTTGAAGGGGAAAGGGATAAAACCACACTTGCTAGAGGTAAGCCTGGGATCAAGGGGATGGAGTGCTTCCTCAGCCATTTTGCAGATGACACCAAGCTGGGCAGGAGGGTAGGAGGGCTCTGCAGACAGGTGTGACCAGGCCACACTGATGGGCTGAGGTCAATTGCGTGAGGTTCAACAAGGCCGAGTACCGGGTCCTGCCCTTTGGTCACAACAACCCCAGGCAGCGCCACAGGCTGGGGCAGAGCGGCTGCAAAGCTGCCTGGTGGAAAAGGACCTGGGGGTGCTGGTCAAGAGCAGCTGAACTTGATCCAGCTGTGCCCAGGGGGCCAAGAAGGCCAATGGCATCCTGGCCTGTATGAGTAACTGGTGAGGCCACATCTTGCATCCTGTGTTCAGTTTTGGGCCCCCCACTACAGGAAGGATGTTGAGGTGCTCAAATGTGTCTAGGGAAGGGAAACAAAGCTTTTGAAGGGTCTGGAGCACAAGTCTGATGAGGAGCAGCTGAGGGAGCTGGGAGTTTTTTATCTGGAGAAAAGGAGGCTCAAAGAGGACTTTATCACTCTCTAAAACTCTCTGAGAGGACTTTATAGCCAGGTAAGGGTTGGTCTCTTGCCTCAACAAGTAATAGAACAAGAGGAAATGGCCTCAAGTTTTGCAAAAGGAGACTTAGATCGGATACTAGGAAAAATTTCTTGCCCAAAAGTGTTGTCAAGCATTGGAACAGACTACACTGGTAAGTGGGAGTCACCATCCCTGGAGGTATTTAAAAGATGTGTAGATGTGGAACTTACAGACGTGATTTAGATGTGGACATGTTAGTGCTGGGTTAAGAGGTGGACTCAATGACTTTTTAATTTTCCAACCTAAACAATTCTGTGATTCTGTGATACTTCCTTGTCAACCACAATGCGACATCTGATTTACAGAATTAAATGCAATTCCTCTTGCCACCTGCATAACGTGACAAACAACTGACAGTAATTTTCAAAAAGCTTTACAATACATTACCCTGGAGTGGTGGTTCTCCAGACTTACATAGGTGAAAATCCTCTGAATTGAGGTAAAATACTGAAGAATATTTGTGATAAGCAGGGTTTATATGCATTTCTTCCAGTATTTCTTGTATCATTACAGGGATCATTCACAGTCAGTGCAATGCTTTGTTGGTAGTTTTCTATGCTTTCTTTTACAACTGTATAAAGACATATTTTTTGCCTGCTACAATACAAATCTCTGTTGAGGAATTTAGCTGCAGAACCTAATTGCTGTATTATGTTCTTCATCACTTCTATGATACTCCGGGGAAGAAAGAATGAGAAATTTATAACTGCAAAAGGAATCTTTTCACCCCTTTGGGCAGCTAGATCTTGAAATAGTTTTAAATGGAATTTAAGACATTATTACTTTAGCAGTCTTCCTCTTTCTAACCACATCTGGTACTCACCCATCACTTGCCAGTCCACCAAAAGAATAGCTCTTTTTTCACTTTAACACAATCCAAAATGAAACAGTTAAGAGTGTTACCATTAGGTCTTTGTTATCACTCAGTTAATGATTCAAAATTATATTGACCAAACTGGAAAGATTTTAATTCTGTCAGACTCATGAGGTTTTATCTCAAAATGAAACTCATACCAGGATTAATTTGGGTGAACTCAACAAGTCCATTAGCTTCAGTTCTTTTAGGAACTCAGGAACCTGGTATTATTTTTCTGAAGATAGTTCCAAACTGAACTTCATTTTTTGTGCACTTCCACTGTGCCACACAGTTCTCCCTGAGCTGGCTTTATTTGGTGCAAATGCAGAATCGCTCTTCTTCTCAAGCCTTACGATAGAGTATTTAGAACAAAAAAATATATATACTTCTGCTTCAGCACTGGTGAGATCATCAACATAGTGACTCAAAAAGAAAATGGGTAAATGCTAACTAATCAGCAGAGAAGAATTTATAGCTTTGTGATACTGTAATTCTTTTGTGCTTGTTTGGTTCAAATTTTTGCTACAGGAAATTCACCTACTCGACACAGAATATGCATCATGTTCTTGCATTCATCACATCTTACTCATATTTATTGGACTCCACAGACTGTCTGAGCACATCCACCCTCCAAGACATTTTTCAGCACTCTTCACCAAACCTTTCAAAAGATCATCTCAGGTTTCAAGGAGATACTTTTATGTATTTCTAGTAGTTCTGATTATTTTGCTACCTCTTCCTTCCAGATTATTTGCCTGAGTTGCCCATTTGACTCTTCGGCTCAGATTCATCTCATCTGTATTTAGACACCTAATATCTGTCAGAACACTTCTACGCAGTTCCTGCAAAATCAATGGAGAAAGACAAACCACTCCTATGAGCCATTTGTGGCTTGGGTGAGCTGAGTCCTCCCCAGAGGTACCCATCCTTCTCTGTCTGAAGAAAGAGGCTACAAAGACTGTACATCCCATGGAGACTCCTGAGCAAGACACACAAGGTTACAGACACGCAGTCTCACACCCTTAGCTGATTTCAGTTTGCATGGGGACAATAAAACAGGGCTTTGGTTTGAGAGGGTTTTGGTAACACTACTTGTGCTTGATCCTTTTGGCACATTTTTCTGCATGCCATTATTGTATTACCAACAACTTGTGGATTATAAGACAAGAGAACCTGACTTGTAATATTATATAATCAAAGCAGTGATGATACCCAGGAAAATAGATGGGATTCTTGATTTTGTTTTCCTTCACAAGACTTTTGCTTTAATTTTCATATCAGTATTGTCACGAAGTTTTAAGATCTGTTTTCTAATGCCTTCTTAGCAGAACAAGAATTATATTCTAATAGACAGAGCTCTTTCCCATTCAACACAAGCAATCAAAATGACCATATTAGAATTTCTAAATTGAAGTTTTCTGTGATGTGAGAAATAGTTGGAAGAAGCAAAAATCCTTCTCTCTCCTCCCTTCCAGATGCACTTGAAATGACAAGGAATGACTTGGCAGTTGGTGGTAACCAAACAATCTCCTCATACAGAACTGTACTAGTAGATATCTGAATCTAGGAAACTAGGATGAGAGAATAGGAAGAAATGCCTGCACCACAGAGCAGTGCTGCTGCAGTTTTGAAGCCTGAAGGAACAGGAAAACTTGTTCCATATACCCCAGAACTAGCCACTCTTCCATCCCTAAGCTGAGCTGAGGTGAAGAATGTAGGGCATGAATTAATACCAGAGATGGATATTATTGTAATCAAATCAAATGGAGACCAAACTCCTGGAACTAATGTCTAACTCTTGCATTCAAACCTTGAAAGTCCATCACAAGAATCACAGCACTGACCCCAGGTGAAGTCCAATTTCTTTTTCCTCACAGAGTTTTAATTTTCTGGACAGTCTCTCTGTCCCTCTTCCCATTCCTGTACTGTCTGAGTGTACTTAGCTAAATTTATCTGCTCTTTCTTCATTATCATCAGGAAAGATTCTTTTTTATTATCTTTCACTTAACATCATTTTATCCTGATGAAAAATCCCACCTACATACATTCTGTGAAGCCTTGCAATGCCTTCAGACACCAATCCTGTTTACATACCCTACATCTTTTCTCTCCTACTAATAAAGTGCTGTCACCAACCAGGTTTTGCATCCCATCTGGCATGAACATAACACATACTTAACCTGAGTCTGTAGATAACAACTATTCTTCATAATTATTTAAATATGATTTAATATTGTCATTTATACTAAAATAGAGTGGTAACACACTCCTGGCAATACTTGCTGGGGTAATAAATGTTTATGGGGTTGGGACTGAGGGTGACAACAAGAGGCCACAGGACTTTGAATATTCTCAGAGTCCTCACAATGTGTTAAAAGCGCTGCACTTAGGATGTGAGCAGGAAACGAAAGGCAAATAATAAGTGAAAAGGCTGTGCATTAAAAATGCCAAGGGTATAACCTTCCTGACAACAAAGCAAAAAGATTCTTGCTTAACATTTTACTTCCATAATAATTATTTTTAATATTAGCACATTAATTAACTTTCCACTGCACACAGTAGGTTGAAGTTTGAATATGATTTAGAACCTGTAACATATCTGTGGAGGTTTCTCACAGTGGGAACTGCTTACCCAGTTTGGCATCAACAACTTTTAATGCTATAAGGTATAATGCTATAAGGTAGTTTTGTGCCCTGCTGATATTTATAATTTCTATAGGCCATTTTCAGATAGTGCCCAGTGAAAGAAGTTATATTTTTACCATAAAGTACCATAAAGGAAGAGATGCACAAAAAGATGGATTTACAGACGTAATTGAGCACCTTGAAAGCTGAGACGTACCAACGTCTTGGGACTTACAGAGGCATGTAAGCACAGCATACTCTGGACAGTGGTCTTGGCCAGCCAAACCCAGATGTGTTCCCAAAACTTCTTTTGCCATGTCACTGAAACTAGTTGTGTCCACACTGCTTGCAAGGGCAAAGTGTTAATTTGCTCATGCCCCTAGCGTTGCTGGAATGAGCCTGCAGGTCTCACCCAGAGGAAGGCTGGGTTATGGGCAGATTCTGGCCTGAATTTCTGCTCAGCTTCATCCTAGATAAAGAGCACAGCTGTCACCTGAGGCACCTGATGTCCAGGGATTTTACTCTGGCCCAAAGAGAGAAATTACCCAAATGAACATCATAGATAAATGTGGATTACATAATGTGGATAAATGGGATTACAATTCAGAAGTTTAGGACTCTGGAAGTGTGCCAGGAAGACCATGTTTCACTACACAAAGATCTCAGATAAAAGTATGTAAATCTTCCATGGTTTGTGTTAAAAAGAATGAGGAACAATGATTTCAGAAGGAGTTCTGACAATCAGAGACAGATTCCATTGTTAAATTCTCTCTCATAGATGTGAACATACACATAAACATTAATCTAAGCATTTTATTCTCCAGTCCCAAATTTGTCTTGCTCAATTTGGCAAATAGCACGTACTCATTGCGTGCCTGTGAGGAAATAATGTTCTCCCCTGTGCCTCAGCTTGCCTTTTCTATCGGTGGAAGTTTCTAATCTAATAATTTTTAAGTTTGTACACAGAAAAATGTTTTCAGGTTTCATATATCAAGATAAATAAATTACACAGAGATGTTTGCAAAAGAACACTGCATCAATGCTGAGAGGTTCATCATAAAGAACAATTATAGCAAACACACTTCGAATATTAAGCCTAAAATGTTTATAAATGTATAAATCTTCAGAACAAATCCTTTGAGTAGAGCTGTTGCTTTCACAAGAAAGTGCTATGCAAGAAAAAGAAAGAGATTAAACGTTGTTTATGTATATAGCATACCATAATAATGTAGTTGCATTGGCTAAAAGCACTAATGACATCATATTAATTACTTTAAAGAGCTAAATTGTCTCCCACTACCTCTGCTAAAGGTCTCCTAGCTGTAGCTGAGCTAAGACAATTCCTCTTTAGTATAAAATCCATTCTTTAAAGATACACCTTTTTGCACTTAATATATATCACATTCATACGCATGTTAAATGAAAACCAAGAAGAGAAGACACAATTGCTATCTCTAAGCAGTTGAGGTGCATAAATATCAAGGAGGGAGATGTGTCACAAGGTTATAACAAGAAGATACAGACAGAATAGTTCAGGCTGAGCAGGAAGAAAACTGTCTTAATGATAAGGTCTACTGGACCACGGAATAGTCTTTAAAAGGAAATAATAGAACCCCATCTCTAGGGATAGTATAAGCACACTGGAAAAATGTATGAAATGAAATGTTGCAAGAAACAATCCTGATGTGACTTAAGATGAAGCAGTTTGTTGTAATTTTTTTTTTCTGTCTGAATTATCTGTGATTCATAGACAAACAGAAAACATACCACACAAGCACTCCAAACTTTCAGCAACAGGAACAGTTTAACAGATTGACATTTAGAAGACAGATTTGCAGACCTAGCCATCGTTCCAGGAAAGCACTTATTATTGAGAATATATATTGATAATAACTGATCATTCATATTTAAGTTTTCAAGTCTCAATTCCTTCCCCTCATTCCCTCTGGGCTTCAGTTAAAAACAAAACAACAAGGCAATGGACTTTCTGATATTTATCTCTCTAGATCTTGTCAGAGCACAATCACTACAGAAATTGTGCTGTTAATGAGCTTCAATTTTCCTTGCACTATTATTTTTATTGCCATGGATATTTTCTTCCTTATAAGCACTAACATAGAGAACTGATAAGGTGTGCTTTGTAATATTATGACTCATGGGAAAAATACTGAAACGGTAGTCTTCTAAGTTGAGGCCCTTGTGGTGAAGGAATACAGAAGTATTTTCCATTGGTAGAGGAGGACATTCATCTCTAGGACAATGAAAAAATTAGGGGTTGGCCAGAATGAGGCCAGCAACCATAAATTTAGTCTCCAGAATTGTTAAGGTCACAGGTGCTAGAAGGAGTGTAGTTTGAACAGCCTCTTCTTTTAGTTTCTTTCCCAAATCTCTTCTAGTTATAACACTGACTCTTCAGAGAGGACCCCTTGAAGACTCCTCCACCCTCCAAGTCTGCAGCTACTTCAGCAGACAGGGACTTAACAAGTGACTGACCTTGAGAAACTTGAAAGCCGTGTTCTAGACAGAAGATGGCAAAGCACCACAAAGTTTAGTATACAGGTATCTTCAGGACATCAACCCTGCCAGAAGTCCTATGGGGCCCTGAAGACCATAGTAATTCCTGACAGTTCCCATCAGTGCCTACAGATCCAGTATGAAACCCGATTAAATAATTTAGCTAAACTGGCTACTATTTGGAATAGAAACTGCGTGTACAATTGTGCATACCATTTTTGTCTGATTGCTGAACAGCTCTGCAAACTCATTCTCTCCAGAAATACAAAGTTGGGCCCATAGCTGATGCTGGGGCATGTAAGATATACAAGATATCTTGTGCTGGGGCACAAGACAGGTCTCCAAACCTGTCTTGTTATAAAACTAAAATACATGGCAGAGGCAAGCTGGTCTTGTCTACTTTCTGCAGATGAACTCTTCATTGTGCCTGCAGTGTAATCTTATCTGCTTTTATTTACACTCTGCTGCCATAGCATTTTATTTCTACACTCTGATTCCCTTCAAAATGTAAAGGCTAACAGAATAGAGACTTCTTAAATAAAAATCCTCACCTCACTTCTCTACTTAATATGATACATTGCCTTTTAGTGTGTAACACGTATTTTCACCTCTGATTCATGGTTCTCAGGTGTATGACATTATGTGCTCACATACACACTCCATCACAACTTCAAGAACATAAAACCCAACAGTTCTGTAATTCTGGCTGCTCTGATTCTCATCCCTCACCTTCACTAGCAGGAGAGAAACAACATGAGTAGCAGAGGGCTAGTCCTTGTAGTCAAGCATCTCACATGCCCCTTTTCCCCCGAACAAGTGTTCCAAGTTTCCACTCAGCATCCCTATCAACTCCTCAGAGTAGCACATGCATTGTCTGCTTCCGAGTTTGGAACATGCTGATTGACAGACATACATGCTGATCAACAAACTTGTGGATATTTTTGGCTTTCCCAAAGCAGAGGGCAGTAATTTACTCCTTGTATACTTGGCTGCAAGTTTTAATGACCAGCTGGTTCATTATGGGGGTAGAGAGAGGAAGACAGATGGAGGAAGAAAGAGGCAGAAAATTCACTGTTGCAGTTGTGATCAATTGTATGTGGAGAACGTAACTTCAGTCTCTCCGTAAATTGAAAACAGCTCACAGTGGTAATCCAAAGATTTCTGTAACTACAAAATGACAAATTGTTTGGCTTTTTACAGTAAGCTATGTTTTCTAAATATCATTGCTGTAGATACCCAGGATAATGAAGAGAAAGATTTTTAATTTGCAAATGCTTCCAATTAGAATGTAGGATTTAGGGTCATTATGACTTGTTCATACCTGGATGATAAAAGAATCTGCCAATATCTGGTAAAATCAGTTTTTCAGAGGAATTCTGGAAGGAACCTGAGAACCAGAATAAAAAGCCATGTAAATCTACTGCTTTGGATAAAGTTTTAAAGACTCCAAATAATGTTATAATTTTCAGACTTTGAGGTTTATGTCAGCATGCAGCTAAAACCCTAAGATAGAGTAAATGAATATAAGGAAAATGAGCAATTCTGAAGAAGCTTTTTTTTCTCTTAAGTTTGAGGACAAGTGACTTCAGCAATTAGAAATAGTGTGTTCAAGGGATGAAATTCCCAAATACAGGTTATATTTATGTTACATTTAGCCATCTGAGGTTAGATATCCAATCTGAGCTGGTCATCTAACTTCACTTTTTAGGTGGAGAGAGATCAGCATTCATGTCATCCTCCATTATTCGCCTGAGAGCAATGAACTAGCTCTTCAAAAAACCTACTGATTTCCACAGCTAGTTTAGAACACACGGTTAATTTTTAAGTTTCTCAAGTTGACTAGATAACGACTAACCAGGCTGAGCGGGTTGCTGTGCACAGCAGAAGATTTGCAGTCAACTAGAATGAGAAACATAAAAATCAGGTGAACTCAGGGCACTTTTGTTACGGAGGGGTCACCACGTGCTGTTGGGAGGGAAGCAGAACCAAGGTGCAGAGACAGTGAAGGGCTTGGCCACCTCAGCACAATGAAGGCAAAATAAATCCAATTCAATGTAAATTTGAAGCAACAGAAGAGCTGAAAGCAGCCCAGGAGACATCTGCACTTCAGGCTTGCCACATTATTCCACTTTACATTTCTCCAGATGCCAGTTTACTTTGGGCCCATCTGAACTGCTGAGCACCTGAGCACTTGCCTCCAGTGTGCCACACTGTGACACACAGATAGGAGCTTCTTCGTTTTATTCCCAGGAAACTTGGATATTACCATCTTCTCAGACCACTTCTATGGGTCTGAAAAAGAAAAATGCAGTAAAGTTGCCAATCTCTTTTTACCTTTCTCCTCATCCCCATTCATTTGTCTAATAGACAAATCACTTTTCTATGAAAGCAGCAAATGATTTTTCATTTTCTCCTAGCTGAGAGAAGTTTTGCATGGCAAAACATATGTCTTGCCAGTCATCTTTGCAGATACAGATTCTTATCAACAGATTTTAAATTATCTATTATTAAGCATCTATTATTTTAAAGCAGTTGTTAAACTAAATCTCTTAATAATCTTAGCTGCATCCATACAATTCTAATGAACTGTATTTTCTTCCTGGGTGTGTAACTTGGGTGTGTAATTTGTCTTTTGGTTCTATAACTGAAGTTTCACAGGTCTGATGCCCAGTTGCACTTTGATTTATCATGAAATTTTCTAAAAAGAAAACAGAATACTTGTGAAACATTGTTGAATCTGAACATTAGTGTAGCACATCTGCTGTATAAGATGACACTGATGCAAAATAAAGGACAATGCAGAATCTCAGGTCCTCAGACATCAATGTTCTTTTCATAGTCTGTGCATTAATATTCCCCCATACTTTTTAAGTTTTCAGAAGCCAGTAGTATTTTAGATCTGCAGGAGGTTGTGAATAATAATGTGCATTAATAAGGCAGCAGAAGACACAAGTTCCTGCTGATTGCATATCCAAGATTGTTGTTGATGACTACATTACTTGCTAAAAAAAGTAAACAAATTCCTACATGGAGAGATCCAAGATATGCCAGTTGCCTAGTTGCTAAAGAATATTAACATTTCAACAAGAAATGCTCAACTGTGCTATCATTTTCAAGGGATGCATTTTACAAGTAACATTTTTTGGGAAGGATATCAAAATCACTTGAAAGTATGATACATTTTCAAGAGAAGTGTAAGGATTTTATTGCTTTTAATGTCTACATTATTATGGTCTCTAGCATCAAGTCCAGCACTAAAATGCCCAAGAAATCAAGCAAACCCTTAGATATGTAATATAAATTGTTTTTATGAAAGTGAATTTCATCTTTTTGTGCTACAATTAAAAATATCCACATTTATTTAACCATCATCTTAGTTTGATAACCTTATGTGTCTGGTTAGAATGAGAATTCATCTTATATCCCCGAGTCTTTCCCATTTACTTCAGCTGAGCTTTTCCCATGAGGCTGGATTGTAAAAGGATTAGGCTGCTTTCAGTTTTTATTTCATATACTTTTATTTAGGTATATGAGCCAAGGCCAATAGTGAAGGAGTTTATTCTTGGAATATGGGAAATGTAAGTAGGCAGTTGCATTAATAGGTTTATAGAAAGTTCTTCAAAATGCAACAATACATTTCACATCTAGCATTTATTTAAATAAAATTCTATAAAATTCTGGGATCCACCTAACAGAGCCTGACTTATAATTTGGTCTAGGAAATGACTTATTAGTTGTTATACAATATCCAGCTTCCTGAGCAGCACTGAAGAGAAAGTGCAGGCTACAACTGTTAGACACATAAATACAACACAGTATTGTTTGGAGACTTCCACAGAAACAAAAGTAAGGCTATTCAAATGACAGGTTCCTCTTCCCAATAAGAAGCAACAAGTTGTGGGCTATTCCAGTAAATAATTTCACAAGGGACTGGCAGAGTGAGGTACCCAGTCAAGTTCTGGCTGGCTGCTACCACTCACCAGGGAAGTTCAGGTGGTGGTTGCTGATAAGGTGAGTCTTCTCTGACCAAGGATGTTAATGGCCATAGCTACTCCCATGAAATAAGCTGCTCTGTAACAACTATTCCACAGTAGTTTCTCTAGGCAAGCATCAATTTCCAGGCCTTTTTTGTCTGGAATAATGTTCATAATGCTAAATTGTGAATTTATTACAATTAAATTAAATTAAATAATTACAAATTAAACCATAGTTGATCTTCCAGAATAATTGTACTTGTCAGTTTACTCTTTGGTGACAAGGCTGCAGAAGACAATGGGAAAGCTCTGAAGATCTGCACCATGTCCTGGGCATGGATACAGCACCTTTTCTGAAGATTATTTTCTTTCTGGCAAATACATGTTGTTTTAGGACAAGGGCCTGCTTGGACACAGACACCACACCAAGAGGACACAGCTCATGCACACACAGGTTTGTTCTGACTAAAGTTCCAGCAGGGCTGGGACCAGGCACATGCTGCTGGATTATGTGCAATATTTCCTCATGCATCAAACATTAGGAATGCCCATTTAAAGCATAAGTATTGTGAAATAGATGGCAAAGCCCAGGCTGGGTGTAAGACATCTTCAGCAGCAGTTCAATTTCTCTGTCAGTGGTACCTGAGAAACACACAAAATACCATCATTATTTCCTTGTTACATTTAATCAAGCCTATCAGTTTGCTGAGTACTAGTGCAATGTGTAAGCAACATTATGCAGCATTTGTTTATACCATGTAGTTGAATTTTACATGGCACATGGATATTTTTACTTTGCACAATTGAAAACAATGAGGTAAAAATTGACTAATGTGTAAAAGCAGTGGGTACAATGCAAATCAGAAAAATGTTAGAAGTGTCAGTGCAGCATGTGAGCATAGTAAAGGGGATTATTCTTCAAGGTATATCACACTGCTTTTTCAGAACAGCAGTGCCCGCAGAAAGCTATTCTTGCTCTTGATGTTGCTAACACCCCTGCCTTTATCACAACCTCACAACATTTGGCACTCTTCCTAAGTCCTCAGGAAATTTCAGGAAATGTGTGGGGTCTTTTCCAATTTTCTTAATGGAAGTCTCCTACTTCTTACAATGCTAATGTAAAGTTTGGAAAAAAAAAAGTTTGGAAAAGACACTCAGAAATCCCCAAAATTATTTTTCATACCTAGATTTTTGATGTGTATCTTTATTAGGTTTGGCGTACTGGCTTTTCTTACAGTCTCTAGCAACTGATTATTTATTTAGTGGTTTTTTTCATGTTTGACTACTTATGTTATTGTATACTTTTAATTCAAATTAAGAATCCAAAAGGCCAAGTTTTCAAAAACTTCAGAGTAAATCTGGATACAAAACAAATTTCCACTTTGCAGACTTATTTTTCCACAAAAGTAATTTTGGTTTGGATCAAATGAAGCAGCAAATCTGAACGAAGTTTACACCAAAGCAGCAGCTCCCTATAGACATGGCAGCTGGCCATGGAACTGATGCCCTTGTAAGCTTTGCTGGGAAGACAAAGTATGGCAATTTTTTGCTGAGAAGTTGCTGGGGGCTCCACACCTCTGTGGCACCAGGGCAGACCTTCCACTGGACTCCCTGGGAACAGCCTCCAGGGTCTCCTAGCCTTCTCCTAGGATTTTTTTATAATTTGACAAAGCACTCAATATCACATAACACTGGTTTTTGACAATAACTGGAGCGGGTTAGATACAAAGCTCTGGGAACCAGTGAGAACAATAACTTTTAATTTTTTAATTTTTTTTTTTAATTAATGAAATTGTTGTAACTATCTTCATTAGAATAATGGTAGAAGTTAATTTATTTCTAGTATGGTGATAGCCTGTGACCACCAATTGATCCTTTGGACACAGACAAAGCAAAGCATGTTCTGGCATCTGATATCGCAAAGTTTTGAGGACATCGTCTGCACCTAGGTCTGAAAATAGAGATATCTATTTTCAATATTCTCTCACAGCAGAGGAAATAAATATTAGTGTTGGGTGAGCAGACTGAAAGTCTGAGCCTTTCCAAAACCAGCACTGGTTTAATCTTCAATACCACTATCAGACTCTCCATAAAACAGGGAACAACAATTTTAATTGGAAAGATGAGCCATGAGAAATATCTAAGTCATTTCTCCCAGTGATCGACTTACATATTTCTTTCTTCATCTGACATTTCATAATGCCTTTCCTCTAAAATACTCTCCTTCTGAGGATCTCAACAGGATTTGTTCTGGGTACAGTTTCCCAGAGCTGATTAAGTACATTGCTGTGTGTCCCTGCTGCCATACTGGGATACCTGCAGACAGAAGGATGAAGATAGGGCTGGCTGAGAGGTCTGTCTCAGCCTAGGAGAGCTGGATTTGCTTTACTGGGTAACACCTGAATGTGACTGGCATTTAGCAGATGGCATTGGAAAGGATGTAGTTGGTATGCAGGGCCACATGGGGCTGAAAACCTACTGTTTGGAAAGGGAAACAAAGCATGTGGATGCTGGAACATAGAAACAGTAATAAAAACTTGTCTGTGCTAAACATTCATTGAATAGTGATGTGATTAATAGAATAGTGGGTTTAGATGCTTAAAAAATGCAGTTTCAAGCAGTGCAGCTTCCCAAGTGAGGAAATCCACTGTGCTCCCATTCTTGAGAAGTCACTGAGTCTGACAAGCAGGGTGGGAGGGACAATGGCAGAGAAAACCCTGGCAATGCACAAAAAGATGCACAAAACTGAGAAGGCTTTTCAATCCCTTTCATCATTTTTCATCTGTTCTGACTGTTCTTATTGCATAGATATGGAACAAACAACCCTGAAATTAAGGCTAGACTTCTGCACATGAGTAGTTTTTCCACAGTGGGCACTGAAAAGAGCTAGCATGTTCTCATGGAAGGCACATACATCAAAATGAATTAATAAGTGCACTTGGATGAACAGGGAGAAGCTGTGGTCCACTGGTTCCATAAGAATTGGGGAAGGCCATCTTTAAGAAATCAGGCCAGCCCTGGTACTAGGTTGGGAAATAGTAGATGTGATTTCCATTCCCATCTCTGCCTTACTCCTCCTGCCTGAATTTGAACAAGTCTCTAAGTCTCTCTGTGCCTCAGTCTGTAATGCAGTAATAATATTTTCCTGCCTCACTGTGGGACACTGTCACCCAGATACTGTGCTGATGGGTACAATTGAGCAATCTGCCATATATTAAAAAGAAATGTTGTTCAGATGGATGGTACTTTATCACTGAAAAACGTCAAGTGAATGAGGTGTACTCGCTTTTTATAGGTTCCTTGTATGTGCTTTGTTATAATAAGAAATGCATCACCACTGTGGGGACCTGAGTCATCTTTGTCCTTATTCTGCTCTTTTTCCAGTGTTTTCCTTGAATGCAATACACATAAATCTGTATAAAAATGGAGTAACACCATGAAAAATCATAGGTTTTGTTTTTTCTCCTTGGAAGTTGCACTAGCCCTGCAGTCCAAAACAATTATTACCATGTAATTTATTTTCACTTTATTATGTTTCTCTGAAATACAAATTGGAGTTTGCTGGTTATGCAACAGCTCTCCATATTCATTTTCCTACACAATGAAACTTCAGCTGGGAATACATACAAATTAAGGATTCAAATCTTTCTAAGAAGTTTTGTAAAACTTCCTTTAGAGCCAGCTTCTATCAAATCCCATTTGATTTTATAAGCTGCTGAAAACTCTAATCAGAAACGTCTGTGCTTATGGGCTCAAAACAGAGTATCATCTATATCTTACCTTACTTCCCTGCGAAAATGCCTGAGTAATGTCAAAATGGCATGCCTTTCCTAATTCAAACATTTGGCAAAACAGTGTTCTAATAAATGATGTAACAAGGGGGATCATAATAAGAAACATCTGTACAGATTGCTGAAGGCAAGCTCAAAGTATGTCAGAGTCTGAGAATTTACCACAAGGAAAAATTACTCAGAAAAATATGTAAAAAATGTTTATGTTCAATGTTGCTTGAAAAGCAACATGAACAAAATGTGTAACTATACCCCACAAGTAGACCACAACCCTCTTCTCATATTTACAAAGTTATTGAAGGGCTGGAACAGGGAAGTAAGATCGCATCCCTGATGAGCAGAAAGAGGTGATGACCTCTCCCTTTTTGATAGGAAATCTCAAGTGCAGAGAGGCTAAATCAAAATTGTTCCTCTGATCTGAGTGTAATAAAACTCAGGCAATCAATTTCATTTACTTTTTGCTTCATCAAAAAAATGCAATGTGTCTGAATCTTCCATCACTTTCAACTAAAGAAGACAACATTTGGCCTCCTTGGACACCATGTCCAAGATTTCTCAAGTCAGACACCTCCAAAATGAGTGTGTGAAATGAAGGTCATCCATATATAAGGAATTTGCCTAAGGACACTCCTACACTGACCATCCTAATAACCTGATTCCCTGTGCTTTAACACAATACTGTTTTTCATCTTTTACAGGACTTTTTTTCATCCCTCTATACCACTAGGGAATGAGTAAGAAAAAACAAAGAAAAACATGCTGCTGAAACACACTGTGTTCTGAAAATCCATAGCAGGCCCTTGACAACAGGTAGGGAAGGCAGCCACTGAGATTGTAAGCAGGGATATAAAAAAAAGTGCTCTATGAATGTCATGCCTTTAGATTCCAGGAGGAACAAGCATGAAAGACAAAAAACAAGGAGATTGGATGCATTCTGGGGAATGAATAATAAAGTTGAACAAGCACACATCACCCTGTCAGCCTCTTGCTAAAGAAAAGTCAACTATTCCAGGAATCAGTGCCCTGTGCCTGGAGTCCAAGAGGCAAAAGTGTGAAGAACCTCCAATATTTTGTATTTTTTTTAAGCTTGGCCAGGTCTAGAAGGAAAATACTTGGCAGTATTATGTAGCATTGAGTGGGGATGTCTCTGCTGTGCCAGATACCTGATTATGAGAGCTCAAGGACTACTGACAGTGTATGTCACTGATACTCAAACTAAAACTTCTTCCATGCTTGGCTAGTAACCGCATTTTTTTTTTGGTCATTCCTCAGAGCTTTTCAAAGAGTGTATAAAAGTGGAAAGACACTGTTTGAAGGTTTTAGTTGTTGATAATTGTTTCTCCATGCATGAGGCTACACAGTTTTGAGGGGAGCTGAGAAAGGCTTTTTAATAACAAACTCCGTTACTCAGAACTATGTAAAATATTTTTGTGTTCTATAAAAATAATGCTGATTCTGTTCAAATATACTCACTGCTGGGATGCTGCAGTAAGCTTCAATATTTTTAGACCATTTGGGCCCCAGGCAATCTGAAGTAAATATATTTCTTTTAGCTTATCCCTGGTGTAAACAGAGAAAACCTGAGCATCAGGGTAAAGGTCATAATCCCATGGGCAACATCTGTTCTTTTGAATTTTGAGGAATAGTTTGGACTGTATGTGCAGTAAAAGTCAAGAGCTCTGCTCAATATTTTCACACCCCTCCAACTCTCCTAGCCCCAAAACACTGAAACCCTTGAATTTCACCTCATGTATCAGACAGAAATGGGTCGGCTACAAGTGCTGGACAAGCTTCAAACTGTGACTCAGTCTCAGAGTATCCCAACTTCAGTGAGAATCTCCAACAAGCTTTTATTACCTCTTGTCATCACTCTAAATCAGGAAGTATGAAGTCCTATAAACTCATGAACTTTAATCTTATTTTTTTCAATCTGTATTCATTCTTCTACAAAAAAGTCTATGCTCTTCATTGACTTAAAACATCGCAGACGGAACAGATAGGATCTTTATGTTACATTTTGCCACACAGATATACACATTTAAAAACTTACACAGTTTGTCTATATTTTCCTTCAATTATGCTGGAAAGTGAGGAATGGCATTCATTAATTGTTTTACACTATTTCCTGCTTTGGCAGGAATCAGAATCCATTTCAAAATACCAGGCACCTCAGTTATGCCTGATTATTATTTATGTAAAATTATTTCACGTGTTCTGGACAAAAAAACAACAACAAAAAAATCATAGAATCATAGAATATGCTGAGTAGGAAGGGACCCATCATGGTCATCGAGTCCATCTCCTGACCCTGCACAGGTCACCCCATCAATCCCACCCTGTGCCTGAGAGTGTTGTCCAAACAATTCCTGAACTCTGTCAGACTGGTGCTGTGACCACTTCCCTGGGGAGCCTGTTCCAGTGTCCAACCACCCTCTGGGTGAAAAACTTTTTCCTTATCAGGAAATCAAAACTTCCCCTGACTCAGCTTCATGTTGTTTCCTCGAGTCCTGTCGCCAGTGACAAGAGAGAAGAGATCAGTGTCTGTCCCTTCTCTCCTCCTCAAACTGAAGTTGTAACTGCAATGAGGTCTCCTCCAGGCTGAACAGAACAAGTGACTTCAGCCACTCCTCATAAGGATTCCCCTCCAGACCCTTCACCATCCTCGTGGCCTCCTTTGGACATTCTCTAATACCTGAATGTCTTTTTTTTTATATTGTGGTGCCCAGAACTGCCCCCAGCACTCAAGGTGAGGCTGCCCCAGTGCAGAGCAGAGCCGGACAATCCCCTCCCTTACCCGGCTGGTGATGCTGTGCCTGATGCCCCCCAGGACAGGGCTGGCCCTCCTGGCTGCCAGGGCACTGCTGGCTCATGTTCAGCTTTCCACTGACCAGAACTCCCAGGTGTCTTTCCACAGCTGCTCTCCAGCCTCTTGTTCCCCATTCTATGCACAGAACCAGGGTTGCCCCATCGCAGGTGCAGAATCCAGAACTTTCCCTGGTTGAACTTCATATGGTTGGTGATTGCCCATCTCTCTAATTTGTCAAGGCCACTCTGTAGGGCCCCTCTGCCCATGAAGGAATTGCCAGCTCCTTCCAGTTTAGTGTTGTCAGCAAACTTACTTAGTATCTCTTTGAGTCCTGTGTCCAGATAAATAAAGGTGCTGAAGAAACAGGGGTGAGGATGGAACCCTGCAGAGCCCCACAAGTGGCAGGTCACCAGCCTGATGTTCCCCCATTCACTATAACCTTTGTGCCTGACCCATGAGCCAGTTGCTAAGCCATCATATAGCCCTGTTATCCAGGTGTGAGCTGGACATTTTATCCAGCAGGATCCTGTGAGAGAAAGTATCAAACACTCTGCTGAAGTCCAAAAGGTGACATCTGGCTTGCCTAGATCAACTAGGGGGGTTACCCTGTCGTAGAAGAAAATCAGTTGCAACAAGAAGGACTTTGCCCTCATGAAGCTGTGCTGGCTGTCACCAATGACTGCATTGTTCTCCAGGTGCTTTTCAATTCCATCCAGAATAATCTTTTCCATTATTTTAATGGGCATTGAAATGAGATTGATAAAAAAGATTTCTTTTTTTAATATTTATTTATTTATTTATTTGTAGGTAGATCTAGATTATTTCAATTTTATATATTATATATTATTGAAATATTTATCATACTGTATCAAAATATTTATTATTGAAAAGTGTATAAAAACTGAAAAGTAGTTATTGTTTCATATGACACATCCTTCAAGATTTTACATCTAAGGGGTTCACAGTCACTCAGATCTCTGGGATATTCAGATGTAACACTGCTACAAGTCCATCTCTGCTTTTCTCAGTGTTTGCAGTGCTTACAGACACTGGAGCGCCTATCTGCTCTGTACCTGCAGCCATGATTTATAAATAACAGTTTATAACAAACTGTTCCTGTGTTGTTCTGCTCACAAGAACTGAAATACACATAAAACATGAGTTCTTCAAGGATATTATGCAGTGTGCTTGTTTCTAGTGAGGCTATTCTAAATCTAATGTAATGAAATAGCAAGGTTAAAACCCCACTATATTTATTTGTAGCAAAGCAGTTGTACTAGTTCAAGGCATTTTATTTTTCCAAGTAAGCTTTTGTATAATGGTCTGCCTGTCTTGTTCAAATGAAGAAATAAAGAAAAATTGGCAACATATGAAAGGAAGAAAGCAGACATAAGAAACACATTCCTGACATGGATCTGCAGTGACACAATGAAGACCCAAGTCTTGGAATTCACCAAAGTCTGGACATATTTGGAAGAAAATGAGGAAGCTATTGGCAGAGATCTGTCTCAAAGACAGATATTTTCAGATGAGTTCTAGATCTCCTTGAAATGTCATTCATCAAACCAACTCCTGACTGCAGACCCAAGCTCTGGTGCTTAGAGGCTGCAGCCCCTCCCCGAGCTATGATGTTTTACCATTATAACTGAGATAAATCACCTTTTGTTACCTAGATAAGCTGAGATCATGCCTTCACTCCTACAAACCAGTGAGGCACACTGAACATTGTTCTATGCCAGCATGCATAAGAAATTCTATTTTGCATTAAATAAGATATTAACTGATAGTAAGCAATTATTTATACTGCTACACTGAAAAAGTCTTTAGGAAGAACATATGCAACTGTGTGTTCAAGCTTAACTCTGTCTCCTGACTGATGATTGTTTGATTTCTGAAGCTGTGTGATGCATAAACTCTAGGCAATTATTAAGCTATTTAAGATGCAGGCAGATTTAGATCAACTATGGATGCATCTTCTATATATTTACACATCATTTATACTGATGACAAAGGGTTACATCCTGAGGATGTTGGCAATTTATGAGATCCCAGGATCTGTCCTAAAGAATCACATGGAGCTTTTGTATTTATTAGAGGTCCCTGTCAACTGGCCATGGACTTTCAGACCATCTGAAGAAAAGGACCACGTCCACAAGCACAGCTCTCTGTACCATCAAGAATTTTCTTGGCTGTGCAGTTGCAAGTGATTCCCACATCACAGCACTAAACATCACAGCATGGGAATCACTTCTCTAAATTACATTTTAGATCCTGAAATTATATGGCAACTAACACTGGAAGAGACAACATGGGTGCCTGAGTCCAGTTCTACATAATCTCAGGCAAATATGTTCTTGTCACTAAGGCCAGAGGTGCATAAGGACATCCCCTCTATTTACTGTACCACTATGCACCGAACATCACACTGTACTTGACATAAGCCCCTTCCCTTCAAGGAACAAAAAACCTAGAGAAAAAGATGACACACAAGGACAAGACGAATTAAGGGTCTCACCTATGGGGTGGGCCCTTGCAATGGACAGAAAAATGCTGACACTAAAATTCTTATGACCTATATTTACGTTATCCTAGAGAGAATGAGCTCTTTGTCATTTCTGCAAAGTAAAAACAAAATATAGGCTTTTAAATAATATCAGACTCTTGTACACAGCTTACAACCAATAAATGTTCAGTACTAGGAGAGATTTTACTGTTCCCACCACATACTAACACCTTAGCACTAATCCTGAATTACAGTTAAGAGACTGAGATAAAAAGGAAAAAGATAGGCTCAAGGCAGAAAGACTTACAGACCTTAGAAATGGATTTCTAAATCTCTAAACACAATTTTTCAGAATTGCAGAGATAACTTTTTATTGGGAACTGTCTCATGCTGCTTTTATATTTCATCGTGGTAGCACCAACACAAGTGCACCTGGGATATATGCATGGTCCTGGACTCAAGCCTGATGTGTGTTTGGCCCAGCCTTTACAAGACTGCCTGGATTTCCCCACACACTCACAACCAAGGAGAAGCTTTTCCACTTTCAGAATCCAACACTGCAGTGGTACTAGGGCATGACACCCCATGATGTTAAAAGAGTGGTGAGATTAACTTACAGAATAACACAATTTACACTGGATAATTTCCATACTGTCCCTCACAGGACATCATCCCATTGCATGCCTGGCACTGGCACCAGGACCTGCCTGCCCAGCCAGCATGTGACATGTGCTGTGTGAGTAAGGCTGGAGAGGAATGGCAGGACAGTCGGCTTCCCTGGGCAGCAGCTGGGACTGAGGCTCCCTGCCCAGGGTCCTGCACTCAAACAGGGCCTGCCAAATGCCATTTTCTACCAGGGTTTATTCCCAGCAACTCTGTCCCTCCTCCTGTGGCCTCAGAGAGGCCATTTACATCACACTGCATAAACTGTGCCCCTGCAACCTGGCCCAGGGCAGGAACCTCCCATGCCAGCCTAATCAGAAAAGCAGATGGTCTGAAGGCACCTCTGCATATTTTGCCAGGCAAATGCCTGTTCAGAGTACCCCCCGAGCAGAAAGATGAGCACGTTCAGACTCAACATCACCATTTGAGTAACAGAGAGAGTAACACCAGGCACATTTATTGCTTTAATAAATGGGTTCATGCTGAGACTTACAAAGTTGCCCAGTGAAAGTATCAGCCTTGTCAGATCTCTCCACAAATATATCCACAAAGATGAAGTGAATATGACAGTGTTCAAGGAATATTACAATAAATAAATAAGTAATTACATAAATAAGCAAAAGAGCCTCCAAAACAACAACAAAACCAAACATCCCCACCCCCGCATCCCTAATCCACCCCCTTCTCCAAGCTGTTTAAGGCATATATTGCCACCTACCACTATTTCTTCTTTAGGCATATTACCACAGCCCCAATTTGACCCTCCAGCAGTGGATTTATCAGTATCTCTTTGGTATAATTTAGCTGAAAATGTGAAATTATATATATTTCATATGCTTCAGTAGATGTTTAAATATGTTGATCTTATTTTTCCCTTTAGTTTATTCAGCACGTAAATAGTGTCTTTTTAGTGTAATGTATATTTTACCTCTTCCAAAAAAAATAGTATAAATTATAGGTCAAGAACAGATTTTTTCCATAATACTGCTCTGTTTTTAAGCTATTGTGACTGGTAAATAAAAAACTATATTTACTACCATAACATTAAAATAGCACAGAAAAGAACTGGCTCATGGGTTGATTCAATTCAGGAGAGCAAGAATCAACAAAAAACCAGAGTGTCTACTTTACCCATCAGGGAACCTTGCAAATGTGACTCAAAACTAATTTGCCCCATGGTGCCAGACACAGCAAAATACAAAATCTGCCTCATGTACACATTTTAACTCTTTTCACAGCCACAGCAAGAGGAACAGGAGTGTTCTCAAGAGGTAAATGTGTGCAGCCACGTTGGCTGCTGTTGCCAGCTCAGAAGAAGTGAGCACAAGTTCTCTGAACCGGGGAGAGCAGGACATTATGAATGTGAGCTGCAAGAAGCTTGTGGAGGTAATGGTCACTCCTGCTCTAGCTGTTACACAGCTGTGAGGGATATCTTTTTGTCCAGTTTCCAAATGACTAAATAATACACAAAATCCATCTTAGGGAAGTATTCACGTTTTTTCTAGCTTTTCCTGTGGCTTCACTTGTTAGAAACATGAAAGTTGTTATTGCAATATGACCAGACATCCCTCCATGCATCATTTATGATTTTTCCAGAGCCACAACCATCTGATATGAGGATGAAACCCATCTGATATCAGCCTCATTTCAAAATGTAATAAAGATTGCAACTCCCAAGAGAAACTACTGCACTTTTCTGAAGGAAGGCAGATAGCATTAAACTAAAGAACAGATTCTCCCACAGTCAGGGGTGGGAGAATGACCACTCCTGCTTCCATACCAGGCCAGTGCATAAGAAAGTGAACAATTATGAACACCTTACAGTTTTGAAACACATAGCATTAGGAGTTTTAACACAAATGGGAAAAAAATCTCACCAAAGCCAAATGCAATGCTGATCATGTATTCAGAAGTTTTTGGAGGAGTATCAAATTTAAATCCGTATTCCTAATGAATACAAAAAGGCTGATTCTTCACAGTTGGCAGGTCGGTGTGAGCCATATAACAGAAATTTGTGGCTGTTCTAGCTCTGGAGTTAGAACTAGGGCTATCAAAATGATGGATGGTGAGGGATGCTTCACAGTATCTGCTCCAAACCTGCTTACATTTTGCATGAAAGTCCCTTTCTCTGCAGTGTGCTGGGAGAGCAGCAGATCTGAATGCTCTCAGTTACAAATGTCAGCTTCAAGCAACTCAGGTGGGATCGACAGCACTAAACTGGATTAAAAACAGCCCACATGAGAACAGAATCAGACCCAGCAGTTACAAAACAGCTATATTAGAAGACAGTTAGCTGTTTCCATAGAAATGGAAATATAGATTCAATCCCTTCAAATCAGAGCTCAGAATGAAGCGGGAGTAACCAAACTGTTTGTAAACATGTCATGTCAAACAGAAATCTCTGGTAAAAGTGCAGACTTGTAATGCTTGTACAGCCAGCGTAACTAATGCTTATAATACAAAGTCAGGAAAAATACAGGCCCCAGTGTCTCTGGGCTGCCTTGTTCTTGCGAAGGAGGAGAACTGGAAGGCAACTGCACATCACTGATTGTCGTGATAGCTCCGTCCTTACCCTGGGGTAGAGCAGTTTACAGTCCACACTTACTGGCGCTTACCCCGCCGTCCATCTCCTGACACGGGGGCACCATTCCTCACGCCAGGATGCGGTGCCACCAGATGGCACTCCAGAATGCTCGGCATCATCCCAGCTGCGCTGCTGGGCAGCACCGGTACCTCCCTACCGGGGAGCCAGGGGTCAAGCGCGATGACTAAACTGCTAGGAACACCCCCACGCCGAAATGCCTGTGGGATGTGGGCAGGGACACCCCCTCGCCAGGCACAGATTGCTCCCAGTCGTGCCTGCGGTGTGGAAATTCCTCGCTCGGTGCCCCGCAGCGGTCGGGTGCCAGCAGCGGCACTGGTGAGCCCAGCCATGCTTCCAGAGCTGGGTTTTAAACACCGAAATAACCCTGACTGGGCGTGCAAAGCTACAGCAAGCTGCCCAAGCAGAACTGAAAGGAGCATCGAAGAGTGAGTGGGGAGATTATGCAGGAATTGTGAGTGCAGAAGACACCACAGCTGCAATCACTGCAAGGGAGTCTGAAGACCCCGGACTTGGGAGGTGATAATAATGCCCGGGCAGCCAGAGCAGTGTCTGCTCTTTCAGGAGGGAGCCACAGCTCTACCTCTAACCATTCTTACTCCACACATAATGAAAATCAATTAGCAGACACTTTTCTTTCGAACTTAATCCCAATCTCGGGCTTTTCATTAGCTTGGGAGAGTGCTGGCAACTCCCACATCAGCAAGAATTTCCCGATTGCTTTCAGAAGCACTGCTTGCTGCATTCCTCTGAGAAATGCCTTCCCATTTGCACAGCATAAACAAGCACAGGCATGGGCGAGACTTTCTGAAACCCTTTGCAGCAGCGTAAAATGGATACTCCTCCACATGCCTTTATTTCTAGGGATGAACTTTGACTTCTCTGCTTCGAGCAGTACTTTTTAAAGGGTTTTTTTGGTTTAATTTTTGCAATACAATGAGAAGAGGAAAGTGGACAAAAGCAAAAAGAGAAAAATGTTACTAAAACAGAAAATTAACACTTCCTGGGGAAGACTGAAAAGAAAAAAAGTAATTTTTTGGGAAATATTTTGCACTAATTTATTCTTAATTTCCAGTATATCCTCCTGTTCACTGTGGTTTCATATGGCCTTTTAATTGTCTTTGATCACAACGGCAGGTTCCAGATGCTTATTCCCTATTTACAGCATTTTGCCCTCCATGTCAGCCTGCACTTGCAACTGCTTAGCAGATGTTTGTGTTCTTGGTAGAAAGTCACTTATGTGCCTTTGTTCTTTGGCTGATTTGGCTAGGCTGAAACTATTGATGACAATAACAAATTTCATTATTTTAAGAATAAAAACCTGCTATCAAAAGTATTTTTATTCTAATTAAGATTTTCTAGGTTTGTGTTCTGATCCTTCAAAAATTGTCCTGTATTTTCTTTTCAGCTCAGTCACTATAACAATGGTCTAAACCATTGTTATACGTGGAGGCATCAGTAATTTTAAAACCTTTTATCTACATATTTCTCTATTGAGGTAAATAGAGATATAGAGCTAAAGCTCTTAAAATACAATGTGAAGTTTTCCAGGCAGAGAGCTCTAGGATGTAATGAAACAGTGGAACACTTTACAAACACATTTTCAACACTGTGTTGCACAGAGCAGTAACTTGGTAACTACCTCATAAATACCTTCATATCTCTACTGAATTTGACAGATAAAAACGGTGAAAATCCTATTTCTGAACCACCCATGGAAAAACATGTGGCTACATCAATGCTTAAAAAAAGAATTACTTGAAAAGCCCAAAGCATTTTTGAAAGTAAATGATTAATTCTTGAAAATTTTGCACATGTAGATACAGACATAAAAGCTGAAAAAGTACAGAACCCCCTAATCTCCCTGATTATGCTTCCTTTAAGTAACTGCTCATTAAAATAATTTCATGCATGTCCTCCTATCATGAGTGAAAATTAGACTGGCTGTTCAAAAAAGAAATAAATAAATGGGAGTTTTCTTTCTTGTTGCAAAATCAGGTTGAAAAAAGAACAAGATTTCCCCTCTTCTCTCACATCCACCCACTCGCCCAGTTTTTGTTTAGTGAAGATTTCTTTTTTCATTCCTACATCTTTAGACCTCCCTCAGGTCTTCCTTCCAACAGTGGCCTGATCTGACTGTTATGTGACATACAAAACCACCTGGAAAGTTTTTCAGCCACTACTAAACTCGATTAGATCTCAACTGGTACTCTGTGAACAAGTTTGGGCAGGGTGGGATCATTCCTCCTCGTGGCCCCTTTTCACACCATGTGCAGCCTCTGTTGAAAATCAGGTACTAGGTTTTCCATCACCTTTTTCCTACAAAGAGCTCTAATAGCAAAACATACCCCTACCTTTCAGTCCCCAAAATTAAGAGCTGGTGAAGACACCTTCCTCTTACCTAGAAACTGACACAGTGCTTGTGTGATGAACAAGAAAAAACGTCTATTTCCTGTCCAGAGCTTTCAACCTGCCACATGTTCTCCATGTTAATGCATTTAAACACAAGTTATTGGAAGTTCTCAGTCCTTTAAACTGTTCCACTGTGCATGACATACAGAAATAGCCACTTGATGACACCAAAGACAGAGATTATGTGGGATATTATATACATATTACAAACATAAGGGTAATCAATTCCTGCTGGAAAGTTACATAAATTTCAGCCCTTGCTCCAAGGACTATTTAATCAGGCAGTACAATACTCCATGTGTGCTCCTTTTGTTCTGTCATGGGGTAAAATGTCATCCCTCTGCTCCCTTGAATACATATGTACTCTTTGTAAAATACAAAAGCTGCAATATGAGAAATTAAGAAATGCAGGTGCCATATCATCAGGCTGCCAAAGGGAGTTGATCACAGGATTTTTACTTATTGAATGGAGAATAACCATTAGGTGGTGGAAAAAATAGCTATAAAACATGACTTGTGCACATAAATGTCCTTTCTTACAATTTAACATGGGGCATAAGAATGTTGTAAGAATTTTTACACTCATATTGAAAACACCAGTGGATCTCTTTCTTGGGCACCCAATCTATACATCAGATGAACATTAATTATCAATGTATAATTTATACTTAGCCAGGTTTATAGCTCCAAGTTTCCCCTGACTACTCAAAGTTGACTGCAACACCATAACTCTGCAAGACCCAAGTCCTTCTGGAGTTCTACATCTGAAACCAGTGCAGAGTATATTTGAAAGATGATTACCCAGATCCAGCACCGATCAGTCAATCGTTCTCTTCTGCAGGTTTTAGAAATCAAGGTGACTATTTATTATTGTAACTGGGGACTTTGGACTCCACCTGTTTAATCTGCATGAAAAGTGTCACCACAGCCAATATCTGCAGGTTCTGAATTTGTTACGTATTTTACAAAGTATAAAGATAGAAATATTTTTTTCCCCAATAAGTTTTCCTATTCCCATGGTTTCCAAATGATACTTTAAATGAACAGTAGCTGATTTTGGTAGCTGTTTTACAGAAATACAGCATTTGGAGTCTTGCCCACACAACAGCAAAGTTTTATGGGTATTAAGAAAAGTGGAATTTATATTTCTAAAGAATTGTGTATATGCTTCCTGCAACTACTAATGTCCATTTCTCTGAAGACAACTGTTATATACATTAATTTTAATAATTGGAGTTTCCATACAAACAAGGACACAAGAATATATCCATACTTCACCATATATATCTATCTCTGCAGGAATATAGCACAAGAATGAAGGAATGATATTCAGTAAGTTTAATTTTCAAAGCATTTTACAACTTCCAGCAAAACCATTTTCCATGCTGTTTCTGGCATCTCTTGCAGTGCTGTAGTTTTTCCCTAAATGAACACCCTTTTCCCATCACAGGAGTCCACCCTGCTCCTGCAGAGCTGAGTTTGTCTTTCTCTGCAGGTGCTCTTGAGACACCCTTGGCTCAGATGTGCAATTGTGGGTGCTGGTAGGACCCCCCTGTTTGAGACCTACTGAGCAGGGGAAGATCTCACCTCTCTGACACAACCCAAAAGTTCAGAAGACTCTTGGAACCACACAGCCAAGTGATTCCACCCACTTCTTGTCTGTTGGCAGCTCAGTTATTTCTCTGAGCCTTGTCAAAGATGCCTCAGAGGAGTCTGGATAGGGTGAATTTCACGGAGTAGACTCAGTTTTTTAGCTGGTTATCAAAGAAAGCTCCAGACACCAAAATTAAATTTAGCACTTATTCATTTGAGCAGGAAGAACGAACACCACCACCTTACAGAAATGGTTCTGAACCTTGTATGCAACACTTCAGAGAAGACAGAAGACACACAGTAAGGAAATGAAACCCACTTTTCTATAGTATTATAAAGTATCGATCTGCATCTCTTTTATTCATTGAATTATCATGTTCCATTAAAAATATCATACTATATGTCAAAGTACAGATTTGATCATGTTTGCATGAGCACATTTGTTAACAGATTCTGGATATAATCATAAATTATTGAAGTATTATAATGACTTGTATCTGGACAAAATAGTAAAAATTCATTCTAAATAATAATTATGTTATTGTTTTCTCACTTCTGTGTATATAGGTAATTCAAATGCCATCCTTGGGAAACAGGGTGATTTCTAATTCACTGCCAAAAGCTTTTTACTACAACAGGTATTTCTAAGTAAGAAAAAAGTAAAATATGACTGTCATTCAAAATCAGTTTTAAGATAATTCCCTCTCAAATCAGGGCTTGGCTAGATTTACATTAATTTTTTCCAAAAAGGGATCTCTAAAGATGCAGGAATCTTCAAGCAGTTAGATCTGATTAAATACGCCATGTACAGAGAAGGAACAGAAAAGATTAAGACAAGGAAAACAATAGAGAAGATTACATTTTCCATGACTTTCCTCTTAGCTTTCTAACTAAATCCTCTCTAATGCAGACAGTAGTGTGTTTTAACTTCCATCTACTACTACTACTCTCTGCAAATTATTTTTATGTCCTGTTACATAAGTACATCTTGAGTGCAAT
This sequence comes from Corvus hawaiiensis, assembly GCF_020740725.1. Lineage (NCBI taxonomy): Eukaryota > Metazoa > Chordata > Aves > Passeriformes > Corvidae > Corvus > Corvus hawaiiensis. The sequence goes on along the minus strand of NC_063216.1, from coordinate 68,932,731 downwards.
AATGCATTAGAGGGATAATAAATAAACAGCAACATAATAAAGAATGTTATGCTGCAAAGAGAAGTGCATGGGGACAGCATTCTGTCCAGCTGATTGTTTCCCAAATGTATAGCCCACAAATTCAGAAATATATCATTTAAGTACTTGAGCATCAGATTTTCATTACTGTTCTAATAAAATGAAATAATAGAGTGCTAGTTCACTGTACTAGTTGCAAATTCATCTGCACTTGTAAATTTTGCCAGGCAAGATGAACCTAAAGCTAGGAAATGTAAGCAGAGAATTATTTTAGAGCTCATCTGAAGAAAATATGGGAGAGCCTGAGAAAAGTTTGTGAACCCTTTAGATAAAGTAACTTTTAAATAATTTTGAATACCTCATAATTACAAATCCTCTTCTTCCCTTTGGCTTCTTCAAGGCCATAACAACATCATTTTCTGTGTCAACATAACTATGTAGGGCATTGATCTTAAAATCACCTGCAGGAATTTTGTACTTCTTTAATGAGCTGTGCCCATAAAGAAACTGCTTATTTGTTTAAAGTTCAAAGCATATTTAAAAATGTGTGCATTCAGAGTCTAAATCCATTTGCATTATAGAATAGAATCATATAGTCATTTAGGTTGGAAAAGACCTCTAGGATCATTGAGTCCCACTGTTAACACAGCACTACCAACTCCACTATTAAACCATGTCTCTAAGTGCAACATTTACACATCTTTTAAACATCTCCAGGATGGTGACTCCACCACTCCACTCAGCAGCCTGTTCAAGTGCTTGACAACTGTTTCAGAGAAGAAATTTCTCCTAAATCTAAACCTTCTCTGGCACAACTTGTTTCCTCTTGCCCTGTCATTTGCTACCTCAGAGAAGAGTCCACCCCCCAGCTTGCTACAACCTCCTATTTTAGGTAGTTATAGGGTGATGAGGTCCCTTCTGAACTTCCTTTTCTCCAGGTTAAACAACACCAGCTCCTTCAGCCACTCCTCATAGTGTTCCAGAGCCTTCATCAGCTCTGTTGACATTCTCTGAACTCACTCCAGCAATGTCCTTAGAGATTTCTTTTTGGAAAAAAAGTTAACGTAAATCTAGCCAAGCCCTGATCTGAGAGGGAATTACCTTAATAATGTACTCCTCAATGTCTTTTTGTAGTGAGGGGCCCAAAACTGAACACAGGATTTGAGATGTGGCCTCACCAGTTTGAGTAGAGGGGGACGATGAGCGCCCTGGTCCTGCTCGCCACAGTGTTGCTGATACAAGTCCAGATTCCATTTGTCTTCTTGGCCCTTTGGGCACACTCTGGCTCATGTTCAGCTGCTGTTGACCAGCACCCCCAGGTCCTTTTCCACCAGGCAGCTTTGCAGCCACTCTGCCCCAGCCTGTGGCGCTGCCTGGGGCTGTTGTGGCCAAAGTGTAGCACTCAGCCTTGTTGAACCTCACACAATTGGCCTCAGCCCATCAATCCTGCCCAGATCCCTCTGCAGAGACTTCCTGCCCTCCAGCAGATCATCACTGCCACTTGACTTTTTGTCATCTCCAAACTCACAGAGGGAGCACTGGATCCCCTTGTCCAGATTACTGATGAAGGTATTAAACAAGACTGGCCCCAGTACTGAGTTCTGGGGAACCCCACTGGGGACCAGCCACCAGCTGGATGTAACTCCATTCCTCTCCACTCTCTGGGCCCAGCTGTCCAGCCAGTTTTATCCCCAGTGAACAGTGCTCCCATCCAGGCCATGATCAGCCAGTTTCTCCAGGAGAATGCTGTGGGAAATGGTGTCAAAAGCTTTACTGAAGTCCAGGTAGACAACACCCAGAGCCTTTCCCTCATCCACTGTGCGAGTCACCCTGGTCATAGAAGGAGCTCAGGCTGGTCAAGAAGGACCTGCCTTTCACAAGCCCATGCTGGCTGGGCGTGATCCCCAGTTGGCCTGCATGTGCTGGCACTGAAGTGTGATGGCACTCAAGATGTGCTCCATAACCTTCCCCAGCACTGAGGTATTGTTTTGCATTGCCATAAATCACAGTTTTAAAACAGGCTATAGTAATCTTCCATAGAATATTCTGAATTGGAAGGGACTCACAAGGACCATCAAGTCCAACTCTTAATGAGGATTGAACCCACAACATTGGTGTTATTAGCACAATACTCTAACCAACTTTTGGGAAAAAGAAATTCCCAACCCAAATGTAAAATAAAACAAAAGTATCAATATACTTTGATTTTATCCAAATATTAGCTCATTGATTAATTTAGAAGTCTAAGATAACAAGGAATTGTTGCAGTACTCTTTATTTAATTAATAATGGTCAATTAAATTCAATTCACCACCACCAAGACACTATTATAATAAATGGCTAAATTTATTTACTAATTTAGTCTGGTGTAGTAGATACAACAATTATTTTTATTTGTTAGCCCAAATAAGGGCACTTAAGAAGGCTTATTCCTACTATGAGAAAAGTACGGTCAGGGATGGAGCCACAATGCAGTCCTACAGTTTGTTAAGTGCTGATGGTCAGGAGGCAAGACTTTAGAGTACAGTATTTGTCCTTCAGTCTTAGAAGAAGGATAATTATTGTGCTTTCTGTGTTAAGTCATCTAGAAGCATGGAATATAAAAAAAAAAAAAAAAAAAAAAAAAAAAAATTCCAAGTCCCCGAAAGAGTTTACAAATCTGGATTCCAGCCAGACACAACAGTGAGTGAAGCAAGCAGATGGGAGAATACGGGCTAGGATAAGGAGCAAGTTTCTCCTGCTAAGTAGTAGTCACAGCGTAACACCTGCCTACTGCCATCCTCATATCACTGCAGAAAGCCAAGTGTTAGTAGTAACAAACACTGTCAAGTGCCATGCTTTTGCAAAAAGGAGTGAACTCCAAAAGTGTAAGCACTCATAACAGTCAAAATCACTGCTAGGATCACAATTTCTGGAATCAAAAAATGCCTGTGATTCAGAATTAAAAAATACAAGCAGTTACATTCTTTATAAAAAAATTATGTTGCCTTTTACATCTCCAGCAATTATCCTAGAAAATCATCCACTTTTCAAATGACAAACTAGACTTATAACTACTCAACGATAACATATAAATGTCAAACTAAACTGTGGGATATATGTACATAAAGTAGAAACTGAAGTTCAAAATAAATCATTAAGAATAGAATTCAAGTTGTTTTTAACTTTTTCCTACTAGGACTAAAGTGAGTCTCTTAATATTCACACAGACTTTGTTTTGATAATTAATTATAACGTACATATATGCAAATCAATTCAATGGTGTTTAATGCGGCCATATTTACACCTAGAAGAAGTATAAATTACTTTGCTTGTTCTTTTTGGCTGGAATAGACTTGCTATTTCTAAATCACAAAATTGACTTATTTCCCTTAAATTTATAGAAAACAAACAAACCTTGAAAAGGTTCAGTTTTGACCTATTTTTTAACAGTCTGGTTATTGCTGTCTAAGAAACAAGGTGACTTCTTCCTCCCTTGCAAAGACTGAAGACATGTTCTTCAGGGAGACTTCTGTAAAAGACACTGAAAATTTTAGTCTAATTCTTTCTTTGCTGTGGATTTTTTTTTCTAAAAATAAACTGGCTAGCTTGAGAAGTTTCAAAATTAATGTCTTTTAGACTTTGCAATGGTACAATCCAAAACCAACAACTTTCAATATTTTTTTAATGTACAAAAATAATTTTTTAAAAACCTGACTAACTTTATTTCTTTTGAAGACAATGCAAAATGATGGACTTCAGTAGAAGCCAAGGTACAACAGTGTGCAAATCTGCTTTAGGAAGATCATTGCATAGACAAAATCTGCGGGTGGAAACCTGTACACTTTCTTAGAGAAGGGCATCCTGAGGTTACTGAATACCAAAACTGAAGGAGCACTATCAGGAAAACAATTAAGTACTTCAGAAAATAATATTGTTAATTGAGTAGGTCAGACATTTTCTCATACTAACAGTGCAAGGAAACAGCTGCCAGTGTAGCACTCATTTTTTAAGTGCAAGCAGCAAGGATGAAAGATTTGTTCCACTGACACTTAAAAATGCATACACGGAAATTAAATCACACAATAAATGCAGCACTACATGGGTCCCACTGAAAATTTTCACCTGAAAAGAAGTGAAAAATAATTCATTATTAGCTTATCTGTGTAGGATAATGCAATATTTTCCTCTATTTCCAGCACTTCTTTCTAAAGTGTATCCCACAAGAGATAAAATCCTGTCAAATAAACAATTTGTCATTTTCTTTCATCACTGGGAGAAATCAGTTTCAATCTGAGACCAGCTGAACTAATACCAATTGCACCACTTAGTATTGTAGGAATGCCAATATATAAACCCCGTAAATACATTATTAATTCATTTAAGGCTCCTAGGTTTGTAAATTAAGAGGGTTATTAATCTGGGTTTGGAAGAAGTGTCTTAATAGTGTCAATTAATTTTTAAATGGAATTGCATACTAAGAACTTAGCCTTCAGGTCAAGAGGTGCTCAGAAGCCAATTTAATATAAAGTCAATGGGACAATTGCTGTGAAGGAGAACTGCTCAATCTAATGGAGAACTGCTCAATCTAATAATTGCAGAACTGGTCTCCATCCACAACAATATTGTTTTTGTACAACTTTATGGCAAAGATGATGTGGTCCAATGAACAGTTGCATTATTAAACTCCAGAGAATTGGGTCTGCTTGGCACACAACCACACAGAATTACTGGATTGTTGAGATTGGACACGACCTCTGGAGATCATGTTGGCCAACCCCATTCCCAGAGCAGGGTCAGGTAGAGCAAGCTGCCCAGGGCTGAGCCCCGTTGAATCTTTATGTCTACGAGTCAACCTCTCAGCAGAGCCTATTCTAGTGTTCAATCATCCTCAACTTCTATTATATGCTCAGAAAGTGATCTTGGAACTATGTGATCTTGCCTGCTTTTACCCATATTACCCATGATATCCGTATTAAAAACTGTTCAGAGCATAAACCCTGACTTATGATGTAAATGCATAGCACAAAGATCATAGTGATGGTAGGAGTCCTATGAGAAATGCAAGTAACAGTATCTGACAAGAAGTTCATTGAATTTAAAATCTAAAGGGAAAACAAAACACATCCCAAACTAATCTATATAACAAAGTATTGAGGAAATAATTTAATTATTTTAAAAGTTATAATGACAGTAGTTCTTTCCTTCTTCCTCTCCACTCTTAACAACCTCTTTTTAAATAAATCTCAGCACTGGTGTTAGCCTCCTTATTTACCTATGGTATGTTCATTATTCCACTACTTCATTATTAACCTTGGGGTGAAAAAGAATGGAGTGAAGGGCTGCAGCAGCAGAACTGTGGATTAGAGTACCAGTGCCTACATCATTAACTGAAAGGGACAAAAGAGCAAGTGTTACTGGCTTCAGACACAACAACACAGGCACTGGCCATGACAAGAAAGAACAAGACCTACAAATAAAGAATCCTTATGAGAATAAAATACTAAAATACCATGATGACATGGAAGTTATGAGAGCTCCAGTATAATTTAGATAGAAGAAAAATAACACACCTGTCCTTGAATAAAGCCTCTCTGATTAATTAAATAATCTGCAGCAAATTGCAAAAATAATCTAATTGCCCAAGCAGTGTTTCTTCTTCATGTGTTTCTAACTACACAGTGACTGAGAACAATTTTTCCTTTGATTAGAGATAAAAAATTCAACACCTAGCAAACACAGTATTTCTTTCATTTCCAGATATCATATAACAAGACAATGATAAAGTACAGAAACTTTTCCTGTCAGCACACGAAAATACATTTCCAAAGTCAAAATAAGAATAATTTGACTTCTGAAACTTTTAAAATCTATTTTGATATGCTATGTCTTCAACACTGATGTCTCAACTGAGCGCAGTAAGGGTTAACTTGCACCTGTCTTGCTTCACAAGGGTGAGCATGCTTGCTTCTTCAAATTCAGTGGAGGTGCTTATCTGAGAGTTTTCCCCAAGATAAGCTGGATTTCTGGTCAAGCATCAAATTTTCCTGGAGACTGTGGCCTTGACCTACAATTTACAGGAGAAAAAATCTTGAATTGAAGACTTGATTGAGGGTTCTGTCTTCAAATCATTGGATTTAGGTCATTACATCAGCTGAAGCTTTTTTTTCCCCCTGAAAACGTCATCCAAGAACAGCATCAGTGACCTGACAGTACCATGCAGTCCCATCAGTGAGCTGCTATAGATGGAAGCACCTGTGCAGAAATGTTCTTAGTGAGAATAATGTGCAGCCACCAGCGTGACAGAGCATGGAGCCATATTCTGAGAATAACACCAAAACTGCACAGTAACATAATTCAGCTTCCTTGAAAGCGCTTTTGTTTATCATCCCGAAACCACAGCAAAGCCCATCTTGAGCTTCTAAGCATGCGTGGACCAATTCCAGAAATACATAAACAAAATTGAATAAAACTTGGTGAGTGCCAATGGTGCAAATGCCCTTATGTCACATCATCTGGAGCACACACACTCTGGTTGTGGGGCAGAGACAAGGGCTCTAGGTTTAACCTAGCATTCAAGTTTTTGAGTATTTATATATCACTCTGAAATTAAGCCCTGCTAATTCAAAACTGTTTTTGTCACTAACCTTTGCATGATGATACTTTTACTTAAACATGTCTCCATCACCTGATAATCTTTCAATACAACCAGCTTGTGAAAGAAATCCAGGTGTTTCTGCAGTTGTGAAAAACATCGACATCAGGGAGCCAAGACTAGCTGGATCCTGATCCTCAGCACACCCTGATCAGACAAGGAATGCCCTGTCCATTCAGCTTTCATGAGGCAGCATGAATCAGGAACTCTGTTGAATTTAAAAGTGTGGTAGAACAATGGAAATCAGACATCATCCTCACCAACTGAGTTCATTAAAGCTTCAGGCTTACTAAGGTAAAAACGTTGAGAATTTGGCCAGTTCAGTGCTTCAGCACCACTTGCACTGAAGCGCTAAATTGACTGAGGTGTCTTTCCTACTCATTTTGGCTCATGCACGGCCTCTGAGCAGTGACAAGCATTGGCTGAGTTTCTGCAGGTATTATTTTAGAGTCATTTTCTTCAAACTCCTCATTGCACCGTGCTTTAATATTTATGGAAATGTATCTACAAAACATGTAACCTCTTATAAATTTCCATGGTGATGTCTGTGTGAATCCTTCTAACTTCAGAAGTATTTGTTAATTTTCATGACAAGAAGGCTTTGCAATCACCTTAAGTGCAAGAATTTTGACATGGAAAAGTTATTCCTCTCAAAGAGATGAGAGAGATGTGCAAATAAGGTTCTGAATGGACATGCTGTCACAATTTTACACAGAACATCAACAATACATCCCTAGAATAATATGCTTTCATTTTATCTTTTATAAGTTCATAAAATATTCATATTCTTTCCCAGCCATGCTGTGAGATCAATCTCAGCAGTACTGTTAGTTCATATGAAATGTAAAATGAAACCGATTATAAACACGAAAGAGGAAAGTCTCATTTTGTCTAATCCAAGGGAAATGAAAATAAGGCAAGGAATAAAGAATTCAGAGAAAAGATCCACCATAGTTTGCTAATCGAAGATATCATCACATACCAGCAATAACCAAATGTTTATGGATATTTTAATGGTGAGGCAGATCACTGAACATGAAATATTAAAATGGGAAAATTAAGAGATTAGATACAGGATAACTTAAACTAGCAAGTGCACAAACTGGTGCCATGGTGGTAGAGAAGTCATCAATTCAAACCCAGGCTGTTACCCAGCCACTTGATCTGTTTTTTTTCAGAATACCAGCCACCACTCAACAGCAGTAATTCACAGTGAGCCTCACACTTCTCTTTCCTTTCACCGTAACAGATACTTGTAGGTTTGCTATCTTTCTACTGTCAGACCAAATTAAAGGATTGTTTTCTGATAGGGTGTTGTGTGCAGTTTTGTTTCTGTCTTATTCTGCCTTCTGCTGTGGATATTTACTGGGATGCAATTTAAACTTGCATTGCTGTAGAAAGAGGCTATCATTTGTTTATTTCAATGGCTCTTTCCAAATTTATTTTGACAGATTGTCTCCAGAACTTTGTCCCTGGGGAAATTTTTGACCTCCAACAAATTTTCTGTATCTCACCTTAATCAACTCATGAGCAGCCAGCAGGAGCAGCATGGGAAGTATACAAACCAAGGTTTGACAGGAAGTATACAACACCAAAGTTTGATAGGAAAAGAGAAAAGTCACTGGGAAAGAACACATTTAGAACAAAAGCCAATACAGAGATGGTCAGGAGACAACAACATGTTTCCTGCAATCTTATAAACCTGTTGCAAACTATAGTATTTAGATGAACTTCAGTCTTTGATTTTTCTCCCCTCCCAAAGGTTGCATTTATCTTTCAGTACAGCCATGAAGACTTTTTTCTTCACATCCAGAAATGATGAGATTTGCCCTCTGCAACAGCTATTGCCAAAACAGAAATCCTCCAATGGGTTGAGACAGCTGAGTATTACCCATTACTTTCCATTTTAGCCAGATGTATGCTTTACAAAATATTGGAGTTTAAAATTAAGTAGCAGATTGTTTTGAAGCACTGATGGCCAAAACTATGGAATGTTTTGGCCTAAGACAAATAAAAACCCAACTGAACACACACAATAGTTCTTCTTTTGCTCTGTAGTATAATAAAACATGTATTTTTTTTAATCAAAAATGAGAATTTAGAGGAGTTGGGAAAAGAGTTTTTAGATAAACAGCCTGAGGTTTTAGCTTTTCTGAAGCAAGTGTTCTCAAAATCTGAAGCCAGGAAACGGGAAAAGACTACGTTAGAAGTAATTCTAGGTTCATACTAGTAAAACTAAGCTCATAGAAGATGTGTCGCTGTAGTAAATGTGGTAACAAATTTCTAGTGGGTTTTTTGGTGAAATTTGCAGATGAGAAGGTTAGGAATTTTAAACTTGTGTCCAAAGAAATAAAGGACTTAGAATTTTCTCAGAATCCTAAGGAGAACATTTAGAACTCCAAGCAGAAGAAATCAGCTAAGACACTCTGGAGCTCCACTGATGGGAAGATTAGGTATTACAAACTTTTTGGGCAACTAAGGGCATAGAGAAAATATTTGTGAATTTGGATTTAATCATCTGAATTCCTGGTCCTAGATGAATACATGTCCTGTGGTGAATCTATATTGTAGTGTTGAGAAGCTTATTTAAGAATAACTGTTGAGTAGCTGACATGCTCAATAGAAAACTGTAGAGAATAGAGGAATTATGCCCATACTAAAATGGAAAAAATAAGAGATAACAATATCATGTAGTTATCATCCTGTCACACAGGAACCATGTGCTGAAGAAGGAAATTTAATGTCTTCTGAGTTCAAGTCCAATGTTACAATTACAAGGCAGAGAACTCCATTCCTGCATAAATAATAGAAGGTAATGGATGTATTTTCTTTTTATCCCCTTTGGCATGTGCAATACATCATTTTCTGTTTGAGGAATTCACATATCTACAAATGGGGCATACTGAAAATAAAAACAGGATTCAGTTACCTTTTTACTGAATCTGTAATGTTACAGTAGGAAGGATTCCTTTCAGCTACCAAATATAATTATTTATGAAGTCTCACATTTCAGCTTACTCATGTGCTCAACTTTACTCCCAAAAGTACAGTGACTTGCTGGTTCTTGTGTTTACAGGCTCAGATTTAAAGGAACAATAAAGGCATTCGTGTTGTTTGGTGAATGTGTTTCATTATGTACTGTTGTTACTTTTACTCACAGGAAATCCCTTGTGTTAGATACCCTTACATTCACACTCAGGACCAGTTCACATGCCCTCCTGGGATGAACCAATGGAAGGAGCTAACAGAAAGATCTTAGCAAATCACAAAGTCCTTTTCAAGCTCTTCAGGGACCAGACAGAAAATCTGCTCGCTCACTCCCTCAGCCACATGCTGGGACACTTGCTCTGTCAGAGACAAGAATAATCTTGTACAGGTATCCCTCTATCCCTGTAGAAATGAAACAAAATTATCTGAAATAGTGCAGCTGATGCAAAAGGACCTTGTATGAGGTTTCATTTCCTCAGGATATATTTTCAAATAGAACACCAAACCAAACTTTGCATTTCTGGCATTACTGCCCTATGCCCAAAGCACATAAGCCAGTGATGATATGATGGCAAAACTTTACCCATACACACTCAACTCAAAACTCTAAAATCTTATGCCTCCTGTAAGAAGATGGTGCAGAGAAACACTGTATCCTTCACCCATCCTTTAATCACACTTCACTCCTGATCTTAACAGGTATAACCTGCCACTCTACTCACCAAGTTTTCTTTGTCTCTGAACCTGAAAACTGCCATCCTTTCCTGACATGAGGCTCAACTACAACACAGATCTTTGGGAAAACTGTTAGGCCTCCTTCCATCTAATTTCCCACTTCTCTGCCAAACTGCAGATGCCTGTGCCGGGGTCTGTCTGGCTCACCTTGCTGCCCATCTCCAAGAGGCAAAGTTAGTGCCCCTGGAACACCTATTCCACCACCTCTACATGGTGTTATTTTAGATTAATACAACTGCAGTTAGAAATGAAGAGTTCACTCAGCTTGATTTGTCTATTGGACAGCTGAAATCAGAAATGCCCTACCCATTACCTACTGTTGTCATCTGTCTTAAAATGGTAATGAGCATTTAAAAAACCTCTGATCAATAAATTACTAGGGACTCCTAAGAAATAGTAAAGTAACACCCACAGGATGCCCGTCCCCCATCTAAGAATATTTCCAATATTTCTTGATATATTTATTAAAAGCTGAATTTTTGGCAGATGTCCTAGTGTTGTACATATATTGTGGTAAACATGGGAGTTACTCAGAAATTTACTTTAATTGTAACACAAATCAACAACCACAATACTATACAGGCAGAATGACTAAAAACTCTAAGTTAAGAAATGGTGATCACTTTAGTAGAGTGGACTTTAGTAGAGAGATGACTCAGCAAAGAAGTGACTGTGGTAATTTGTGAAAATGAAGGATAACAGGATGTTATGTCTTGTATTCCTCTTTTCAGCCATTTGCTTCCTACCTCACTTCTGAACTAAAAACCAAGACAAAGTGAAAAGGCAGGGCTACAGAGACACAAACCTCCTGACTCTTCTGTTCTCTTTCCACATGCCTTAGCCTTTTTTTGTCCAGACCAGACACCCTGCTCCCTAATGACAAGACACTGATTATGGTCTTTGGAAAAGGAGACCATTACGTAACCCTTGTCCCACCAGCGAAAACATCTTAGTACCTTCCAGTCAAGGTACCTTCTCAGCTCCCCTTTCATCTTCAGCTATCTGTACTTATGCATCTCATGTTTCCAGATATGTGGGGTCTTGGTTTTGTTTATCCTTTGAGCTCACTTTTGTGAAGCCACTCACACACAGAGTTTTGCACCTCTGACCAGGTGCCCCTAGTAAAACAGGTGAAATTACTTGCAGAATACAGATGTCAGTAATTCCTCAATGCTTTCTTCCCTTCTGCATGTGTCTGCTCCACCTCTGGAACACAAGTAATTCTAAAGGAAAATGAAGTGAAGAACCCTGGTTTCCCACAGACACATACTGAGGCTGATAATGAGCTGTAATGGAAACTTTTCTCATTACCAAGACATTTATATGGTCTCTCAACCATGTGAATCACTGTTTAATAAGAGGCAAGTTCATGTTACAGCCTTTGGGACATTTACAGGACCTCTCAGCCCTACCCAGCTGCCTGTTTTCATGAAATAACTTAATTATATTTGAGATAGATTTGGGTGAAACTGCCCAACAGCTTCAAAAGTTATTGGAGAAATAAAAGCAACACAGCCAAGCATGATCGCATAACGGCCTGTTTCCATAGAAACCAAGAGGAAAAACAGCCATACAATTTGTGAAAAATTTCATTGCAGAATCACTTTAATTGAAATTTTAAAAATATCTGACCATCTTTAAATTGCATGCCATAACACAAAATACATTTTTCCTGCCTTATCCCATTCAGTACCCTGTCTGCAGACCCCTGCCTTCATGTATCCTGCTCCCCTATATCCTGCAGGCACAAACACTACGCACTTTACTTAAAGTCAGGATGTTGTTCTGTCTGTATTTTGTCAACCTTCACTTCGGATGGAAACTATTTTTTTAGGCAAGGCAAGTTTCCCACAAAGACATGCCAACTGCTACAGTCCATTGCTGGCACACATGTGTGGCATATGACAGAACTAATTAAAGGGAGAGCCCACAGGAGGAGCGAGCTACAGTATCACCTGCTGAACAGTGAATCCCACTGCTGGGGCTCTAGGGAAGCTCTGCAGGTTGGAGTGTGGGTATTTGGCCACAAAGGCCAAGTAGCAGAAGGCAACCTGTGCGAGGGTGGTGAACACCTGTTGGGTGACAGTCAGTAAATTTCATGGAAAGAACTGCCACCCCTCTGTCCTACCCTCTTCAGATGTAGCACCCACCTGAGCCATCAGCTGCGGCCACAGCAACCCGGGTTAACAACAATGCCCATGTCCAACTCAATAAACTGACTGAGACCTCCGAGTGGAGTGAAACCACTCTGCAAACGCCCGACACACCGAGATCCTCGAAGCAAACAGGTGTCGCTTGGTTTTGCAGTCACATCCCGAAGCCCAGCTGCCTTTGGTCCTTCCCGGCCGCGAGCAGAGCTCCTGGACCGCAGGACCTTTGTCCGCTCCGGCTCGGGCAGCTCCCCCAGCCCCCGCGGGCCAGCGACGCGGTGCCCCCGCACGGCTCGAAGCGCTGCCGGTCCCCCCGCAGCCGCAGCTGGGGCCGGGGGCGGTGCTGGGCAGTGTCCGGCCGGGCAGGGGCGGTGCTGGGCAGTGTCCGGCGGGCCGGTGGCGGTGCTGGGCAGTGTCCGGCCGGGCCGGGGGCGGTGCTGGGCAGTGTCCGGCCGGGGCGGGGGCGGTGCTGGGCAGTGTCTGGCCGGGCAGGGGCGGTGCTGGGCAGTGTCCGGAGGGGCGGGGGCGGTGCTGGGCAGTGTCCGGCCGGGGCGGGGGCAGCGCGGGCTCGGCCGGGGCAGCGCCATCGCTCCCCCGAGCGCCCCCTCCTGGCCGGGGCCGCGCTGGGGGGGCCGGGCCGCAGCCGCCGCTCTCCCTCCCGCCCGTCGGGCGCCCTCGCCCCCCCGCCCGGGCCGTTCTCCGCCTTCTGCCGGCCGTGCCAGGCAGCCTCTCTCTCGGCCTTCACTACCGGGTCAGGCGAGGCGGGAGCGGCGAAGCAGCGCCCGCCTCGCTCCGGCACCGACACCGACACCCCTCCTCCTCCTCCCCGCGCCGCGGCCGTCCCCTCCCTCCCGCTGCCTCCCTCCCGCTTCCCTCCTCCCTCCTGCCAGTTTCTCTACAACTAGTACATCCACGCGCAGGCAGGGTCCGGCCGCCGCGGCTGCCATGGATATCAGCTAAAGCCGGGAGGAGCGGGCACACAGGCGCTCCCCGACCCAGCTCGCAGCCCGCGGGGCCGCCGGCCGGCACAGCCGCGGCCGCTCCCGCCCGCCCCGAGCCTGCCCGGAGGAGCGCGGCTGCCCCGGGGAAGGGGGCAGAGAGGGAGGGAGGGAAGAGGCACAGACTGCAGGGAGGGAGTCAGGCAGAGCATCCCCACGGCAATGTCCAAGGGCTTGAAGAAGAAAAGCCACTGGACGAGCAGAGTCCACGAGATCGTGATCGTGAGGAACCCGGAGGGACAGCTGGGCTTCGAGCTGAAGGGGGGCGCCGAGAACGGGCAGTTCCCCTACCTGGGGGAAGTGAAGCCCGGCAAGGTGGCCTACGAGGGCGGCAGCAAGTTGGTGCCGGAGGAGCTGCTGCTGGAGGTGAACGAGACCCCCGTGGCCGGGCTCACCATCAGGGATGTGCTGGCCGTGATCAAGCACTGCAAGGACCCCATCCGCCTCAAGTGCGTCAAGCAAGGTAAGGCGGGCATGGGCCCCCCTCTCTGCCCACCCCCTGGGGGCCGAGGCAGGTCTGGGGGAGCGGAGGGGGAGCAACTTTGTTGCTGCAGTTTGACTTTCCCCCTCCCCGCCGGAGCCGCCCCCTCCCCGGCGGCGGGGGGAGGATGCGAGCGGCGCTGCGCGGTACCCGCAGCCGGGCGAATTAAATGTGCGTCAGTGACAGCGCTTCGCCATGCCGGGGGGGGCCGGGCGGGCGGCGGCGGCGGCACCCCCTGCAGCCCCGGTCTCACGGGGACGGGTCCCCACCCCACCCGACCCAGCGGCCCCGGGCCCCGCCGCCCCTCCGGCTGCTGCTGCTGCTGCCGCTGCCGCTGGCGGGGGGCCGGAGCGGCGGCCGGGGCCGGCTGCGGAGCGGGGCTTGCCCTTGGCTTCGCCTCGCTCCGGGCGCTTTGGCGTGGGGACAGGGGCGGCCGCCGCGCGCCGGGCCCCTGGTGGCGCCCGGGGTGGTTTTAGCATCTCTTAAGTGTCATTAGCGGAAAAGTCATTCATTTGATCCCTGCTGAAAACGATCGCTAATCCCAGGGAACGGGAGCTCGGAGCAAGTGAGAGGACAGGCAGAAAGAAACTTTTGGGAGAGAACGGTATACTCTTGCCTCGCCTCTGTTTCTCTTATTTATTTTGAAGTACTATAATAGGTTAATGCGTTTCCAGGAAAGTCAATAGAGAAGAGACGCCACAGATGCTGTTTACATGTTTGTTTCTGTCCTCTTTAAACTATGCTGAGTTGAGCTCTCTGCAGCTGAACACTTGTGAGGAGGTTTCTGCTACCCCAGCAGCATTTCTGGAGCACGGGAGCTGCTCTGGGAACCGAGTCTGTAGGTGCTTCTTGGCTATGGGTGGTGCAGCGGCTGTAGGCGTATCGCTAAAGTACGCATTCCAGCCGGGCAGTGAGCCCAGCCATTGAAAACTTGGGAATTTCTGCGGTGGGAAGTTTTTAGATACCATGCATCAGAGGCGCTTGTGCTCTGCAACTATAGCCATCAGCCTGTGCTCAGAGGACACAGAGGAGAATCTCTCTGACATTGGGTATAATTTGGCACTTTTACTTCCTCTTTGTAATTGACGGTTTATTGTTTAAAATATAATTTGTGATACTTCTGAATGCTTGAAGAATATGCTAATTATTAGTTTATCCAAACATGACAAAAACAGTAGAAAGAATCTGATTTCCACTCAAGCCTTCAGAATGTACTTTATGATATGTTATCTCCATGAGGTCAAGCCTCTAAATACAGATATGATCTGGGATTTTTTTTATTTGTCCTTATGAGTAAGTTGTGCAATATGCTGTAGATCATATCTTGACAGTCAGACTGTAGGGAGACACAATAGTTTATGTGATAAGTGAAGATTAAAAATTAGCATAATTGATTTGGTCGTGGCAGTATAGTGTCATCTCTGGTCAACTCCTGGAAACCTGCTCTGTACTTTCTTCTTTTTATTGGAGTGGTCTTACTGTGACGAGATTCAAAAAGAAGCAGCAGTTGAAGTGTCAAGAAGATAAGGGTAGATTGTCTCTAATCCAATTTAATTTTTTTTTTCAGAAATCCTATAGATTCTTTACAGTAAAGCAAATTTAAGGTTACTTTGAGTTGCTGTGTGAAACAGTCTCTGTCCTATCTCTTCACTATTTTTCTAATATTTCTCTTTAAGTCAAAGCAACCACTAGTGATTCATTAATGTGTGCACCCTTAATAAATGACCTGTCATATATGAATTAGGGACATTAGTCAGGCTTTTAGTCTGGGAATTAACACAAATTTCTGCATGAGACATAAAGGATAAATTCTGAATTCTACCTAATTCTATGTATCTGTACCTGTATCTATACATATCTGAGGAGTTTCAGTTCCAAATGTTAACTCACTACAGTTTTAATGCAAGTTCTCAAAGCACTGGCCACATGACTGTGTGTTTGGAAATGACAGTTCAGCATAGATTCTTGGACTGAGAAAGACTTCCTGGCTGGAATGATCTTTCATGTGCTCCAGCATCCTTTACGCCAAAGAGAGAGGCCTTCTGGATCCAACTTCCTATTAGGGAAAAAAAAAAGGGTCAGTGGTTTGTGAATTTTACTACCTGACTCCTCCTTCAAGTGTAAGCTAGTGTAGTCCCTGCACCCCTCAGTGACAAAGCACAGGCAGCCCCGTTACAGCAATATTGCTGTTCCCTAACAGTGCTTTGCAGCAGTGTGTAGGAGAGAAAAGGCTGAGCAATAAAATCTTTGTATGTTTTTATAACTTTTGTACTCCTTTTAATTAGGAAGCACCTTTAGTGTGCTGGAACAAGGTTAATGACTCCATTATCATTGTTTCCGCATAATTTATCAATGATATCTCTGTCAATTAGAATAGCATGACCTTGAATGCACCATGTGACTGTAGCTGCTTCTTCAGTGCTGCCTAGGAATGAAGTCAGAGAGAGAAATGTGGAGGTAGGACACGACTATTTATAATGTGATCCTTAAGAGACTGTGAGTATTTTTCTTGTTTGAAAGTTTTGACAATTCAGCAGTGAAAATTCACTTGTAGATGAAATCAGGGAATGGCTAATTCAAGAATTAGCTGGTTTGAAGTACAGAAAATAAAGGTGCTTTCATGATTTTTCATTATGCTATGTTTGATTAAACACCCCTCTCTCCGAAATAATAAAATACTTCATCATTTATCACATTACTAAGTGAAATACTTCTTTTGAAAAGTCAGATGGAATATTGCTGCTTTGTGTTAGCTAAACATCTTGAGTTATAAAAACCCCAAACATATAATGTAGGAGTTGCTGCATAGCATGAGGAGGAGTAAACATCATGAGAAGCTGATTTGCAGTTCCATGATATGATTCAACATGAATTCTTCTAGGTATGATGCCTAATAAATAGGGTTTTAATGCAGGAAGTTATGCCTGGGTTTCCATGGGGAGAAAAGACTGTAAGACTCATTATTATTATTATTATTATTATTATTATTATTATTATTATTATGTCTTAATTGTAAGAGCTCACAAAGAAGTATTCCTTGGAGACTATTTCCTGTTTGGGGTTTTTTTGTTAGTTTTTTTTTTTTGTGAGCCACTTACTGTGCTACTGTTGGCAGAATCACAGAGAATCTCTAGAAACACATGGGATGAAATCTTGGCCCAGATGAAGTCAAGGGCAAAGCTGTCCTTGACATCAGATAAAGAAGGCAGGGTTTCCTCTGCAAAGCCCCATGCTTTTTTGAATATATACCCTTCCAATGAGAGAATTGTATACAGCAGTTACATTAGCTGGGCGTATTGCAAATGTTCATTCTGACCTTCTGCTCTCTCGGGTGAGGAGAAGAGCCTTGTGCTGTTTCTTAAAGAAATACTTCTGAATTTCAAATGTGTTTGTTTTTACATGTGGAACAGTTTGGATTAAGTGCTGTCTTCTTCCCACACACGTACAGATGCATAGTTGTAAAAGTAGCAGTGTGTTAAGGAAAGGCATCTTAATTTGGATCAAATGCCTTAAAAGTAATCACATGGGGAAGAGTCACATGGGGAGCAGGGTTGCCTCCAGGTCCATTCTCTGTTCATCACTGCTGTCTCAGATCCACAGTAATTCCCATCAGTGGGTGACACAGGTCTCTGCTGTGCACAGACTCACTCCTTGAAGGGTTGCAGGAACAGCCCACTCAGTTGTACTGCATAAACCAGGGTCTTTATTCTTTACATAAACTTCCACAGATGCTCTCAACAGAATCCCAATGAACAGTCTGAAAACATGGGTTTCAGAACTCAGGAACATTGCAACAGATTTCGTCCTGGAGCTCCTGCCTGATGCATCTCTTTCTCAAGGAAAATGGTTTGGATGTATTAAGTAGCCAGGTGATCTGACCAAGTGAGCATTTTAATTTATTTTTAGAAGTATTCAGTGGTATGGTTATATGAAATATGAATAAGACAGACACTTTATATGGACACTGTCTAATGTCTCTTATCTGACTCTAAATACTCAGACTTTAAGCGTCAACCCCTAATTCTTTGGCTCCTTATGCAAAAAAGGCATTTAGTACACATAATGTAAGGAGGAACTAAAAACCAGTTTAATTTTCTCAGTCCAATCATTTGCTTAATAGTAAGCATATGCTAGAATGTTTTGCTGACTAAAGATGGACTTGAGCATATTTTCAAGTGCTTTTCCAGGCAGGAATGGGTCCTAATGGACCCTCATTAGGATGGATACAAGAGCAGCCAAGTTTGGGCAGACTGCATCCTCCACATCCTATTCCTAGGAGCCATGACTGTGGTTTCCCAGCAAAGACTAAAAGGACAGGATAGTACTGTCCCAGCACCCACTGATTTGTGGCTAAGGGGTTTAGTAGCCTTGTAGTGTTTTTTCTTAATGGGTTCATCCATAAGCTTTGCAATTAAAACGTGGCCGAACTTTTAAAATTTCTTTAAAAGTCTGTGACAAGCCTTTTGACAGAGAAATACAGGAATGTTGTGGTTTTCCTAAGTTTCGCATGCACATGTAAATACCATGTTAGCTTGTAAAAATGTTAGTATTTTACTACAGACTTTTTCATACACATATTCCTATGTATAGTTACGTTTTCTAAAATTTTTTCTTGTTATTTAAGGTCGTAAATAATTTTCCTCTCCATTCATTAAAACGCTTTGTGCATATAAATAGTCTTTTGGTGGTTTTTTTATTCATAGATATCACTATATACTATATTCCAAGATGGGAATGTTGGATATAGCTATCCTCACAAGAACAGTATTTTGCAACAGAAGGCTGCATGATTTTCCAGAATAAAAAAAAATCATAAGGGTCTTGCAAAAACCAGACCCAAAGAACCCTGAAAACCTGTGTGGTTGTACTCTCTATGCTTTTTGCATAGATAGTATTTAAAAATAAACTGTACTTCAGACCTACTCCTTTTTCCTAATTTGTGCTCCTTAGGATTTTACTAAGTCCTAAATTTAAATTCAGAGTTCTTTTTTTACCATTATTTTATGTTATTCTTATGCCTGTCCATCTTAATTTAAAGACCATTGAAGCTGACTTCTGACTCATGTAGCTTGTGATTTATTCTTCAGCTCCTCCAGAGAGCTTGTGATGTTTCATGTCAGGGACTCTGTGTTCACTGGCAGCAGAATTATATTCATCAGTCTTTTTTCTTCCCTGAGAATTACAAATGTGCCATTAAAGGATGGGGCCATGACTTTGTTAGTGCATCATTTCCTTGAAGAAATTAAATAATTGAGAGTGCTCTGCTTAGTTCTGTTTAGTCACATAAGGTAAAGTTAATTTCACAGTAACACTTGTCCATCTGTTGATACTGTTGACATCAAAGGAAAGTACCGGTGTGAGGGGGTAGAACTGTGTCTTGACTTCCTTTATGCATCCTATAACCTCACCTGCATTAATTCAGCTTTTCATGAAAGATACAGATTTTGAGCTTTTGCTTTCAGTGTTCTTGATCTTCTCCTTGCTCCTTATAGATGAGGAGCTCCTTTCATGATATGAAAGATTCTATAAATAATTCATCTACATATTTTGTTCACAGGAAGTGGTGTATACATGGAAAAAGTACTCCTTTAGAGGGGTTTATGAGAGGAGGTGGTCACAACTGTGATTTAGAAAGGGTGATGGAGAGGAAAGTGCTGCAGTAGTTGTAGAAGCAGATGTTTCTTGTTCTTCTCTTCCTCATGGTGCTATAAACAAATAAAAAAACAAAAAAGGGTTGTTTTTTTTTACTGGGGAGCATCAAGGCAAAGTTCAAAGAACATAGTGATATTCCTTGACTGTGTTAACATTCTGGAAGTCATGTTTTTCTTACATACCTAGGTGTTTATAAATATAAGACTATACATACACATTTGTATAATTTTGGGGGTTTTTGAGACTGGTAGGAATTTTCATCTATACATTGAGATTGTGTAAGAATTCATATAGTACTGCTATACAAGTATTGCTACAGTACTACTCTAGAATATTTTTCATTCAAGATCTGGTGCAAATATATATCTGATAATTACAATGAACCTGGTCACTCTGGTGGCCAAGGAATGTACTGAATGGCACAGGATTCTGCAGTAGGAAATCCAAGAATCATAAACTTTAGAATAAGATTGACTAGATGCCTATCCAGGTAGGTGCAGTCTAGAGCACAGAGTTGGAAGGTATTGATTTCAGTAGCAAAGTGCCTGTCATTGGGTTTTGTTGCTGAATGCCGTTGCACTGCTGGCCTTAACTGAATTTTCTAAAACCAGGGGGTGTGATCACAACAGTATCTCTTCAGCACACTTAATTTGTCACAAATCAGCTTTTCTTCAACCTCATAGAAATCTATCCAGTAAGAAGGTGTCATAGTTTTCTAGCCATTTGTTTAGATTTCTAACTGTAGGCTGAAACTACCCAATGGAAAGTGGAATGGTAGGCAGAAGCAAGAGAAAAGAAAGATACTTAAGGGCTTTAACAAAAATTATTTAGCATTCCTAAACTGGACAAAAATCCTCTTTTGTAAATGATAATCTCAAAAACAGTACTTGAATGTTCTTTTAATGCTAACGTAAAATCTCTCATTTATTCAAACCTGCTATCCACAATTTGGAGTCTTCATTGCAAGCTGAGCTGAAAGAAAGCTGTTGTTTGTGTGTATCTGCCATGTATTTATCATTTTTACATTATTCTTGAACTCCTAGTCAGTACCTTCAGATTGCTAGAATCCAGAAAGCTTAATCAAAAGGTAGCTTGCTGTCAACACAGCACTACCAGGTGTCTTCTCATTCACACATACATTATGATTAGCAATATATGAATAATGCTGTTTCACTCTGCTTATCACCTTCAGATGTTTCTCCTGCATGTCTTTGATTATTTCCACAATGCATGAATTTGAGACAAAGGAAAGTAAGACAAGGAACAAAACAGAGAAAGTAAAATTGTGTGAAAGTCCCAGGAAAAAACTGTAGAGATTATTAAAGTACAACATTACTTTAGTAATGTTAATTTAGTAATTACTTTAGTAATTTAGGTTTTAGAATTTACATGTTCTGTCATATTCAAGAGAACAGCCCTGTGCCTCCAGCACAGGAAAAATCAGCATAGAGAGCATGTGTTTCCTAGGTCTGTCTTAATTTCTCAAAACATGTTGAAATCATAGAACCATTTAGTTTGGGAAAGACCTTTCAGATCATTGACGCTAACCGTTAACCCAGCACTGCCAAGTCCACCATTAAACTGTAACCCTCAGTGCCACGTCTCCAGGGTTGGGTGGCTCAACCACTTCCCTGGGCAACTTGTTCCAATGTTTGCAACGCTTTCAGAGCAGAAATTTTTCCTAATATCCAATCTAAAGCTCCCTTGTGCAACTTGAGACCATTTCTTCTTGTCCTGTTACTTGTTACTTGGGAGAAGAGGCTGACCCCCACCTGCTTACAGCCACTTTCAGGCAGTTGTAGAGAGTGATAAGGTCTCCCCTGAGCCTCCTTTTCTCCAGGCTGACCACTCCAGCTCCCTCAGTTGCTGCTCATCAGACTTGTGCTGCAGACCCTTCCCTCCACTGCCCTTCTCTGTTCACGCTCTAGCATCTCAATGTCAGTCTTGTAGTGAGGGTCCCAGAACTGAAAACACAAGATCATTGATAAAGATATTAAGAAGGCCTGGCCCCAGTACTGGGCCCTGAGGGACCCCACTGGTGACTGCCCATCAGCGGGATGTAGCTCCATTCCCCCCACTCTCTAGGCCCAGCCATCCAGTCAGTTTTATACGCAGTGAATGGTGCACCAGCGCAAGCTATGACCAACTGGTTTCTGCAGAAGAATGCTGGTCTAGAGCTGTCTGTCTAAAATATGTACAATTAACTCATTCTGAAGGAAAAAATAGCATTCCTGCTTCTTCAGCTGAAAGCATGAGTTATGCATCTGTGTTTCTGTCCCAAGTTGTCATGAAATTAGGGTGAAACAATGGTGCTGCCTGAGAAGTGGGGGAGAAACACATATTTGTGTAGGATGACACACATGATTTCATATGTGTATGTGGCATTCCGCCAAAAAAAGAGATTTACCAGGTAGTGTTTAGTTATGGACAGAACTGCATGCTGGGTTCCTTGCTGCTGAGGCAGCACCTTGGCCTCCCTGGCTCTATTTCTGTATCCTCCTTTGGTACCGAAACAGTCGTGGTGTCATGGACCTTCAGAGGTAGTGCAGGATGATAAACACTAAAGCATTACTGCACCTTTCCTTTCAGACCTTCGACCTTGGGAAGCAAGGGCAGCAGTTCAGGTACTCAAAACCTTGTGAAAATGGAATTAAAAAACCAAATGTGCATGTGTTTTATGGTTTTCGGACAAGACAAATTGGCTGGCTGCTGCCACATCCATAGATGAAATAATGCCTTTCTATATACATTCCTATATAATATTTTTGTTACTTTCCTGAACCATCCTTGGTTCAGATCAGTGTATTTCATGAAAGTCCCCCATACACCTTTTCTTCTTTGCAAACCATGGAGACCTATCTGCCACCAATGTCCTTCCTTCTTGCCCGCTCCACACCTTTTGTGCTACTGAAGCGTCTTCCTGTGTCACTGGAATTCATCTTGAACCTTTCAGGTAGGGGATCTTTCAGGTCTGGCATTAGCACCAACTAGTTTATTCTGCCAGTAAGATATTTCTACCCTCTATGCTGAAACTTGTTTTCAAAACCTGCATGTTTTGACACAGAATTCTGGCATTCCATGATTCCAGATCATGCCTGTTCTGATGGGAGAAAGCCTGGTATAACAATCTCCCATTGTCCCTGGTCTGGGAGATATGTGACACAGCCTTGACAACATATGGTAGTCTCTATAGCCAGTGATGGCAGGCATTTAAATTGAATTATCCAGAATTATTAGTTCACAGAGTTCCCAGATTACTACACTGGGGGCCAGGTTTTTTCTTTGATGGTCTGTTAGGTCAGACACTGAGGACAAAATTGAGATCGCTCACTCTCTGCAGAGTCATAGTGTGTTTGTTTTTAAAAACTCAGAAGAAATACTGTGTCCTCAGTATGCAGGGAAAAAAAAGGACAAAAACCCCTAGAAATAGATTTCATCATTATGAGTAGTGCTCATAGATTCACTATACATAGCAGAACAGTGGAAACTAGTGGTAGCATATAATGAGCAAAATTTTCTACACCGTATTAGCAAGTGCATTGTGCAGCTGTGTTAATGTAACATTAGTATTCCAGAGTGGAAATCCTTCCTGCAAACAGGTACAAGTCGTCTTTTATTACTTATTTAATGGTATCTTTGTATTTCACATTGTCCTTGCATTTGTCAAAACGAAATGTGCAATATGATTTTTTAAATTGCACATTTCAAGGTTCTTTTTTTAACACAAAATAAAAAAAAAAAGTTCCAGCTTTGTTTCCTTCATGCCAATCATGAATTTATCTGCAGGTTTTTGATAAAATATTGCCATTTCATAAAGCAAGACCTAACCTGTACTACAGAAGCTGAAAGGAAACAAACTGGGGCATCTGTCTCACTCCAGGACATCCATTTCACATGTAAGTTCTTATAACACACACCTTTTTTTTCTACTTAGACTGAAAACTGATGAACGGTTGTATTTGTACCCCGTATGAGTTATACTGAATAGTTTCTATCATGTTACATTCACACAGCTGATTCTTTAACTAGTTTGAAATGGAATGGCTATGTTAGTTTCTGTTATTCCCTTACTAACTCCTTCTTTGTGCTAAATCTGCATTAATAAATGTCACATAAGCCTCTAAGATGCTTCCAAAATGGTATGTTAGTATAAACAAATATTAATCCCATTATTTTAATTCTCTGTCCCTGGTTTTTTTATAGGAACATCATTTTATATTTAAAAGTGTTGCTGAGTCCTGTTGCAAGCTTAAAAAGCTGAAAGATCATGTAGGTGCTCCTATCATGGAAATTAAATCCTTGTGAAGTGGGAAAGGGAGCAGCTGCTGAACTCTTTTATCAGACTGATGGAGGAGCTGAACACTTCTTCAGATTAAACTATTGAGTGCTTTGATTAGGTAAAATGTAATTACCCCCAAATTCCCTGTTCAGCCACTACACTACTCATTTGGAAAACTCCTCAAAGCTCAGGCCCATTGGGTTACCTGTTCTGCACTTGATGATATTAGGTGGTTTGCTCTGACCCGTCTTCATTTTTTATATATATATATATATACACACACATATATAGTAATTGTATAGTCATTGTTTTTACTGGTGTTTCTGATTTCCCTTTCCAAGTGGGTTTGTTATGTTTGCCTGTTGTCTCATGCATGAAATCTGAAAAGTCCTGGTGAGAGAAACTGCCTTTTTGTTGTAGCAACTAGCATGACAATTTCAAGTTGGGAGTCTGTTGTTTCTATGGCAATGTAAGGAAGTATTCACATTAAATTCAGAGTCTAACATTATGAATTTCTTGGAATTATGAATTGCTGGAAATATTCTGTATAATTTTAACGTAGGATCTGTAACTCAAATTGATCATAATTCAGTCTTGGGGATAGAAGATTTAAAGTAGATAAAAGTTGAGCAATATTTTTGGATTTAAGAGACTGTAATAGTTATTCCTAATGTGGAGCTTCTGTTATTGGTAGTGCTGGTCTGTTGTCTCATGGTTTTTCTATTATAGTTACTGCTAGTGAAGCCTATTCAAAATATCTTTGTTATACTGCGTACAGAGAATACATTTCCTGAAGAACTTGGTTTTTCATTTTATCTGCTTGATTACATGTGGAAGAACATTTCTGCCCTGTAAACTTCTAGAAGAATTACTGGAATTTCTGATAAGCCAGTAAAAAGAGCTTTCTCAACATTGACTGCATTTGGTCATTTTCCAGTAAAAATAGGATAAAATATTTCAGGAAAAGAATCGATCACATTACTGGAGGCTTTGTTAAGAAAATAAAATAAAATCAAGATGTTTGGTTTGCTTAATTAAAAGTCAGTAATTGAAATATCAATTAAAAAGTCTTCTGGATTCATGTTTATGTTGAGTTTTTATGTTAAGCCTGTGATACTTATGTACTAAAATAGTCTTCAGAAGAGATGAACCCATAAAACTTAAAAATGCCACTTTTAAATATGTGTGAAATATTGTATGGGTTTGTGTACAGTTAATCTGACTTGCAGAAGTGTAACAGCTGCTTTGCCTTAGTAGGAATTCATGTCTGTGCCTGTGCTTTAAGGGTAGTGAAATTAATGCTTCTGAGTGTAAAAGTCAGAGAAGCTGAAGATTTTTTTTTTTCCTTTTTTTCTTCATATCTGAGAAAGCACCTCCTGCATGTGACTAGAGCAGTACCAGTTCTAGAAAAGTAGTAAATCCAACTGGGACCCAAGTAGTGTTCTTTTGGGTCAATATTAAGAAGATTTCTGGTAAGTAGTAAGCAACTTTCTCACCAACTGCTGTAGGAACAGGTTGCATGAGCTGCAGAATTTCTCCCTCTGTATCTGTACACTGCTGGCCAGCTAGTGAGGATGCTGCTGCTGGGAAAGAGATTTGCAGCTGGGACAGTAAACAGAAGTTCTCACTTGTATCCCTTTAGACACTAATATTGTCCTTGTTATTAGAGTATCTGAATAGCTTCCAGATTCTAAAAATCATTTACAAAAAAAAAAACCCCAAACTTATTCAGAGTCCCCAGACAGGGAGTTATTCTTGATGTCCTCAGCTACCTCGGTGAATTTCAGTGTGAGGAGAGAAGCTGGGACTGTGTAAAACTTCCTTCCCTCTTTAGTCTCCTGACCTAGGCTATAAGATAGAGTTCTTAAAAACCCTTGGGAAATTGCTGAGTTTCACAATCAATGATTTTTGTCCTCTCTGCTGTCTTTTTATGGATTTGTTTGTTTTTCTTTTTTTAAATGTTATTTAAAGCCTGTCTAGCTTTTTAGGAAGAAAGGGTCTTTCTAAATATGTATAGTTTACCCACAGAACTGGTACTGCATTTCTACAATGTAATTGCTTAGTTTGTTTCCTTTTATTCTTTAAAAAATTAGTCTCTTACAACATGAATGTTGCTATTAGCCTATCAAGCCAACTGGAATGAGATCCCATGGTGACAGGTACTATAAGCTGGCAGTGAAAAACAGTTGCTGCCCCAAAGGGTTTATAAAGGGTAATTAGACACAGAGGATAGGTAGGAAGAGACAGAACTGCACGGTGGTGAAATGATTTGCCAGAAATCTCAGATCAATCAGTAACAGAGTGGAGAACACTGCAATGTAATTTAAAAGTCTATGCAAGCAGTACTGCATCCAAGTAAAGGCACACAAACCACAAAAAACCCCTCTCCTGTTCAATGAGGGTTTCTACTGATTGCTTGAGTATAACATTTTTGTAGGTATTTATTTTATATTCCATGACAAATCCCACGTAAAGCAGAAGCTTTGTTAATAACAAAGAAGCACCAGCATGCAAAGGTATCTGCAGATGAGAGAGTGTGATGGAGTGTTTACTCCTAAAATGAAAGGTTGTTGCAGTGGGGATCCTGCAACACGCATATATCAAACCAGGAGTCCCGTGGAAAGGAAATATATACGGACAGACAGATTCTTGATAGCTGTTTCAGAGATGTTTATTTCTCCAGCCGCATGGCCGGAGCTCTGCCCAGGAACTGTTCCAGTCACGGGACCAAGGGTCCTTCTGCCCGCGCAGGGAACACAAACCAACCAATGGGAACGAGGCTGAGCAGGGGCAGGGAAACCCCGTGTCTGTGCCCTCAGGGCCCCTCTCCCAGGGCTCCATGGCAGGGGAGGAGACCCCAACACCTCACCCGTTTTATTTTAATAAAAGGAGAATGAAAACAACTGGATAAACATAACAAGAACAGTTTCAAAACAAAACAAGCCACCCTCCTGAGTCTTTAAATGTCCAAACAGATTCTCTGGAACATCTTAGGGCTGACAGAAGGGAGACAGAATTCTCTGAGCATGCTTTGTGGGGAAACTGAGGCAGGAGAGGGTTTAACTTCTTCCCTCCCCCTTTTCATCCCCCACTCGGCATTGGAAAGGGATTTTTGGGGAAACAATTGGCAAAAGCATGGTTTTGTGAGGGAAACCATGGATGAAAAAACGGATTGGGAATACACTGGGGGTAATAGGACATAGGGTAAAAGGGAAAGGTGGGATTAGGAAAGGGAAACTGTAGGGGGGGCTTACAATGGAGATATTGTCTAACATGACTACGATTTTTTGCATATATACTGCCTTTTACAGGAACACCATCAGGCCCAGTGACCTGCGATGCTTGTAACCCTTTTCTCCCTAGTACAATATTAAATTCCACCACCTCTCCATCTCCCAAGCTTGGGATCCATTTTTCAGGGTTATTCTTTTTAATAGCAGTTCTATGCACGAATATGTCTTGCTGGTTGTCACACCTTGTTATAAAACCATAATTTTGCTTAACATTATACCATTTTACTATCCTTAAGATCTTAGGTACTACGATCTTTTCCTTTTTCCGAGTGGCTGCTGTTTTCTGTCTCGCTGCGTCTTTGCTCTCTCCTTCGGTCGCTCCCGTGTTGGAATTGTCGGGGCTGCTGGTGCCTGCGCGCTCTTCCCGGGGTCGCGTTCGGGGCTGCGCGGGCCAGGCCGGGCCGTGCCGCTCAGTTCTCCGTGCGTCGCCTCCTCTGGTCGCAGCTTCGCTGCCGATGCCGGGCGCTGCACCCACGTCTCGGCCGGGCCCCCGAGCGATGACTCCCCCGCGCCCTGCTCCAGCGCGCGTCTCGGCTGGGCGCGGCTCCGCTCCACCGCCACCGCCGCCAGCCGCTGCCCGCGCGCCGCCCCTCTCGGTCGGGCGTTCACGGGGCTCGCTCCACCACGCGCTGCACGGGGCCATTCGGGCACCGCCGGGTCCCGCCGCGCCTCGCTCCGCCACTGACACTGCGGCTCGCGTGGCTCCGCCCGCGCGCGGGAACTGCCTCGCTGCTGCTCGCAGAGCGCCCGGTGCACGTGGCCTGGGCCGCACGGTCCCTGCGCCACGCTTCCCTTCACCAGGACACAGCTGACATTGCTCAACAGTCTCGGTAACTAAATAATATTCACGAAAATATTCTTCCATCGGCATATATTTTGACTCCAGTATTAACCGTGTCCAAACGGTTTTCCAAAAGCCCTTGGTAAGAATTAAATCCCAAGAAACATAGAAAAAGTTCTTAAACAACCATGCCAGGAAGTGTTTCAGTTCTTTTTGAGCTTGAATCAAGCTAAAATTCACAAATCGTTGTTCAAGAATCATTTTAAGTTTAAGATAAATGTCCATATGCGGCTCTGAGAGCCAAGAGTCTTCCCACGGTTCCTCCATAGTTTAGATATGGAATAGCAAAGCAAAACCAAGAAGAGGAATCCAAAGTTTCCAGGGTTTACTCACACAAATCAGTCGCTTAGGGATCGGGGATCGTTCTGCTCTCAATTCACCACCATTTGTTGCAGTGGGGATCCTGCAACACGCATATATCAAACCAGGAGTCCCGTGGAAAGGAAATATATACGGACAGACAGATTCTTGATAGCTGTTTCAGAGAGATGTTTATTTCTCCAGCCGCATGGCCGGAGCTCTGCCCAGGAACTGTCCCAGTCACGGGACCAAGGGTCCTTCTGCCCGCGCAGGGAACACAAACCAACCAATGGGAACGAGGCTGAGCAGGGGCAGGGAAACCCCGTGTCTGTGCCCTCAGGGCCCCCTCTCCCAGGGCTACATGGCAGGGGAGGAGACCCCAACAAAAGGTATTTCAGAAATACACTGGAAGTGGTAAAGTGTAGGAAACCAAAGTAATATACATTTATGTATTTTAATGAGATACTTATGTTTGTTTGCAGTGCTAATTGGACAAGTAGTTACATCAGTGACACTGTATGAGAAATTTATTAAAATTCTTTTGGCCTGTTAAAGCCACTGTTTGACAAGTAACAAATTGTAAGTGTGGGGTTTGTGTGGGGTTTCCTTTGGAGTGTTTATTCCTCCACTCACCTCCTTTGTCTTTTTGTTTTAAAACTTTGGAAATAGGAGAAATCCTATGAACAGGTTACCCTAGATGAAGTTTGGTTTGCTGAGCAACACATACAAAATACTAAGAACTCAGTGTGAGCCTCTGACTTTTCACAGTGGTGGGAGAATTCAGATTGGCTTCCCTGGATGGTGGCTCCTTTCAGAGCCCTGGTGTTGCCACCTTTTGATCCAGTCTGGGTGGGGTTATTGGTAGAATATTAGATTTAGTCAGACTTGACATCCCACCAAATTAAGGAGGAATTGTGGAGAAGTGAGCCTGTCCTGATGTTACGAGGACACCTGGTGATCCCAGGCAGGGTTCTGTTGTTGCTGTGTCAGCTGTGGTTACACCAAAGGTTTGCCTTGTGGCTCTGTGCTTCTGTCCCTCTGTGAAGAGCTGTTGGTGCCTCTTTGTGCTCACCTCCTCTTTGGCATCCATTTCTTGTTTCTCACTGGAAACTCTTTGCTCCCACTCCCCTTGGAGAGGCTGGTACAAAGGAATGTGTTGCCTGCTCTGCCAGAGCAGGTTTCACTATCTAGAAGGTTCTCCTCTTTAAGTGCTTGGGGCTGGTGTGGAGTTAAAGCAGTGATCAGCGAGAGGCCAGGGTAGGATTTAGCCTTGCACAAGCAAGGCTGCTTGGGTCTTATTGAATCCACCCTTTGTTTTCAGGAGAAAGGAGTTGCATAACATTAAGATGACATCTAGCTGAGGTTCTGCAATCCTTCTTTTAATCCCCTTTTATGTACCGCAGTACTTCTAGATCCTTTAAATAGAGCTGGCACAAGCCAATGCAGCACGTTCCTGTTTTATTCTGTTGAAGCACTCATGTGTCCTTTTGACAGCCATGCAGTCCTGTTTGATGTGCAGCACCCATTATTGTACAGTTAGTCTGATAGGACTTCAGTCCTGAAGTTGATCATGAGCACACTGTTGGCCTTGTTTGCGTTATTAATTCATCAGGCTTTTTACAGGTGCAGTCATTGGTAGGTCTGAGGACAAAGGAAACCGTGAAAAGCTGTTGTCTCCAACTGGTGAACGAGGGCAGCTGGTTCACAGTGCAGGATGAAACTGCTCAACAATTTGGTGCAGAAAATGTGTAATGTTCTGAGTGGCCAATATCACCAGGGAATAGGGGAGATAAAGCTAACTTTGGCTCAGGCACCAGACTTACCAGTCCATACTCCTATGAAGCAACGGTCCAAGAAGTACTTGATGGAATAGCACTGGCATCATTCCCCTCCCTGGACCAGGTGTCCTGAATTCAGCCAGTGATCAGGCTGTTCAGGCATGCCAGGTGTCCTCATAGCAGAAGGTAAAAACACCTATGTTTAAAGGGTGCTGGGTTATTCTGCACTGGTGAATACTCTTTTTTTTTTTCTTATGCCTCTGTGTCTGTCTCCCACTGTCCTCAGAAGGATGAGATAGCTGAAGCTGCATGGAGTGCTGGGCCAAACCACATTCCAAAATAGATGATGGAGTAGTGCATAGCTATCTGGGTGAGAGGGTCCCTGAGCTCACCCTCTGGGAATGTTGTGTGGGCCACCACAAAGCTGTCACTGAAGACACACTTGAAAGCAGTTGACCTGGATGGGCTCCAGTCTGACTCTCAGACTGCCCTGTGGAGCAGGTCTGTACAACAATGTCCCTGGCATAGGACTACACTTGGGTATAAATTCCTCAATTAATGTTTGAGAGATCTCCTTCTTTCTCCTCCATTTTATTTTTTTAAAAGCACAAACCAAAACCAAGTGCTTCAATTTTTTTTTTTAAAGCTGAATCCTTGTTTTCTGACCAGTCTTTCTCAGGTTAGTTTTATTTGTTTTACTCAAGAGCAAGTGCTTCCTGCTGCTTTGCCTGGCCACAAGTTACACATACTGAGAAGTGTCCTATTCACTCAATCACCAACTAGTTGCAGCTTTCCACTTGCTGTTTGGAAGCCTTTCTAGCAAGAAATGACCCCATCACATCATGTTTATCTTCTAAGATCTGATGGATCACAGAACTAGTGTGGCATTGCTCTGAATCAAAAGCTTATGCACATGTTTATTCATGTTTTGCCTGAAAACAGTATTATGTGTCACTGCTGAGAAGCGAATTCTGATCAAATCCAGGAGCAGCCAGGCCTCTGTGTGTCTATAGCCTTTTTAATTTTTTTTCCCCCTCTGGCTGGTAGCTACAGATAACTGCTGTCTCTTGAAAACATCCTGCAGTTAAGGAGGGTGAACCTGCAGAGTGTGATTTATACAGGAGTTTTTCAGAAGGGCAGCAGAATAGAGAGGGGGAAAAGCCCAGAGCAAGATGCCTCACCCAGATTGGCAAGTCAACGATCCCTCTCTGTATTTTAGATTTTTTTAGATATATATTTTTCTGTTACAAAGAGTATAGTCATTGAACTTGAAGTAATTATTTTGAAAATCAAATGGTTAAACTTTATTATGTATGTATATATATTATATTCTTTATATTAATTATGTATGTATAAATGCATAAATGACTTTACAAATACCAGATTCTTTTTTCTGACCCTTTTTTCCCTAACCAGCACTGCAAAGGCTGTGTGCTCAGCCTTTGAATTGTATGTAAAATATATCTTCAGTAGTAAATGGAACCTGTAGTAGAGAGGCTCCTTCTTTAACACCTAAAGGTATTTTACACTTATGGGGCTTTGTATAAAAAACAAAGAAATCCCTGGAGAGGAATTTTTTGCAAGAACATGTAGTGATAGGACAAGGAGTAAAAGCTTCAAACTGAGAGCAGGTAGGTTTAGATCAGAAATTAGGAAGTAATTACTTACTGTGAGGGTGGTGAGGTGCTGGAACAGGTTGCCCAGAGAAGCTGTGGGTGCTCCATTCCTGGAAGTGTTCAAGGCCAAACTGGGTGGGTCTCAGAGCAACCTGGTTTAGTGAAAGGTGTCCCTGCCCATGGCAGGGGATTGAAACAAGATGATCTTTGTTATGATTAGCAATATTATAGGTCATAAAACTTTAAAATTTGGCTTTGAGAGACTAGAAACTGCAGATTTCTCAGAGATATAAATTGCAGGTGTTCTGTAGCTTTCAGCATGAGGTGCACATTTCTTACAATCTCTGAGCCAAATGGAACTGCCTATGCTGAGCAACCCAGCAACTGGCCCAGCTGGAAGTGGCTGTCATCCCCCTGAATGCATCTCAAGCCTGCTGGAGCCTGCTCCTGGTTCCCCTAAGAGCAGCCTGTTTCTAGTGCCATCCCAGCACAAACAACAGCTTCTGACTGCTCCAGCCCAGGAATGGTCATAACTACTTCCACGTGGGTTTTTTCATTTGTCAGCTTTGAGATCTTCCTTCAGCTCATTTTCTTCTGAAAAAAGTTAATCTGTTAACAATCAGCTGGGTGTCATGTTTGCTTGCAAAACACCTGCAACAACACATAATTTCTGCTTTGTTTATGTCAAACAATAGAGCCAAGAATTGCATGCCCATGCTGATTTATACTATAATATTTCGAATTATGTTGGAAATGCATGAATTTCATGTGTCCTGCTGGGCTTTGCTTTATTTTCATGTGCCAGTATCAACTACTCAGGGAAATTTTGTATCAGTTTTATCAAGTGCACAGTACAGCATGGAATATTTTGTATTTCTCTTATAGGAGACTTGCCAATCAACTGTTACCAGGTACTACATTTCTATGTTCTGGAGCTGTGTTTTAAAGTTTTATAATTGAGTTTTGATTACTAAAGCTGTCTGTAAGCAATGCCTGTAATTTGTTTCTGTCTTAGAACTGTTTATGAAACCAGGAAATTTCCAATTGTCGTTGTTTTTCAGAGATGATTGCAAAGTATTTCTGTAATTGTTTCCTATACATCCAAAGAATAAGCTGGCCAGCAAAGAATCACACAGAATCACTAGGGTGGAAGAGACCTTCAAGATCACTGAGCCCAACCCATGCCCTAACACCACCTCAACTAAACCATGGCACTGAGTGCCACATCCAGTCTTTTTTTAAAAGTAGGGGAAGGGAGAAAAAAGGTAGGAGTGGAAGGCAGCTGAGTGATTCCATCCCATCCAGTTGCCTAAGAGGCTACAAAGATTTGTCAGTCTGTCGTGCTGATGCTACTGCCTGAGAATTTCCATCTTTGCAGATGACGTATCCTTGCATAGCACTCTTCAAGTGTTTTTTTAAGGAAGATAGCATCTAATTAAGAGCTGGGAAGTTTCACTGGGACCTGGAGCTGTCCTGCCTTTGGAGCCCTGGCTGTGATGTGCAGGAAGGACTGTCCTACAGCTTAGCCTGGGATGTGGAAGAGGCCTGGAGCTGGTGCCCTGTCTCTGACTACAAGAGTAGAGAAGGAAGAGAGGTGGTTCTCCCCAGTGAGTGATTCCAGGCCCTTGTGCTTATTGGAAACGATGGGAGACCAAGGGAGTTGTGCTTTTAGTTGGGCTTTGTGCATGGGGCAGAGGCCAGTGCCCTTGGCAGGCTCCTCCCCAGTGCCTCATAAGCCAGAATCCCCATGCAGACATCAAGTGGAAAAGTCTCAATGTAACAGATCGTTAGAGCTGTTTGTTGTCCTTCATTGTGCAATTTACATCAACAGAGGAAATGAATGTACTTGGTCTCAAAAAATTCTATGTATAAAAATTTTTATGAATGTGTGTAACAAGAACCTTTGGAAAAGCTGCATGTTTAATGCATAAGTGGTTAAGTTACAGTAGCATTAAGAATTTGATTTAAACCAACTGAATCAAGGATTTCCAATAAAACCAAAAATCTGTCTTTTCCTTCAAATTTTGTCGAGCATGTTGTGTATGTAAAATACCCTCACTATATGACTGTTTTCATGGACATGCTTTTTTCATTTTTCATTTTATTAGTGGAAGAGGTTCAGTTTTTCTGTATTACATTAAAGCAGATCCAGAGCAGCTAACTGATCCTGTCTGTTTGAGTCCTTACTGGTATGTTGGAGCATGTTCAGCATCAATCAGATAAACACTCTTCTCTATCACAGTCTTTGATACTGTTATTTGATAGGAGTTATATGTGTAATCTCACTGGGTTTCAAACATCTTGGCTCTCTTGGCTCTTTTCACACTTCTACCCTGTGTTTTAAACATGTGTTTTATTATATAGCTCTAACACTAGAACACTCAATACATAGAATCATAGAAATGGTTTGGAAAAGACTGCTGAGATTATTGAGTCCAGCCTTTAACTGATTGCCACCTTGTCAACTAGGCCTCAGCACTAAGTGCCACATCCAGTGGTTTCTTGAATACCTCCGAGGGTGATGGCTATGAAGTATTATGTTGTTGCTATCATAGAACCATAGAATGGTTTGGGTTGGAAGCAACCCAAGAAAGATCATTTTGTTCCAGCCCCCCTGCCATGGGCAGGGACACATTTCACCAGACCAGGTTGCTGAAATCCCCATTTAACCTGGTCTTGAACATTTCTAGGGATAGGGCATCCCCAACTGTTTGGAGCAACCTGTTCCAATATCTCCAGTCTCCCTTTACCCTCACTGTAAAGAATTCCTTCTTAATATCTAATCTAAACCTATTCTCTTTTCTTTTGAAACCATTGCCCCTTGTTCTGTTGCTACATGCCCTTGTAGTCCTTTTCCTGCTCTCTTGTAGCCCTTTAGGTACTGAAAGGTGCTCCAAGGTCTCCCTGGAGCCTTCTCGTCTCCAGTCTGAACAATCCCAACTCTCTCAGAGGTGTTCCAGACCATTGATCATCTTTGTGGCCCTTCTCTGGACTTGCTCCAGCAGGTCCATGTCCTTCTTATATTGGGGGCCCCAGAGCTGGACACAGCACTGCAGGTGTGGTCTCACAAGAGTGGAGTAAAAGGGCGATTACCTCCCTTGACCTGTTGGTTGTGCTCCTTTTGATGCCACCCAGGATATGGTTGGCATGTTTAATGGCCTTCAATGAGTGCAGCTCCTGAAGAACTTCATATTGATAAAGATGCTGTCTCAAGGAGTAAACCAAAACTAACTGATAGACCAAATGAACAAATAAACCCCCAAATCATCAAAACAAAAAACCCCAAACCTTAAGAAAAAGAGCAAACAGAAGGGAGATTAAAGTAAAAAAAACAGAGCATTCAGAAGATGGTTTGTAGGCTTCATAATTTAAAACCAGTGTTGATCCATTTCAAGTGATGTGATGCTTCAAAAAAGCAGCATACAGCTTGCAGCCGTTCTAGACTGAGGATATCTCTGCTGCAGTTCATCAGCCCTGTGGCCAGAGGAAGGGAACCAGGGTGCCACTGCTGGAGGTGTCAGAGAAGCTGGGCAGGGCCAGCAACTGCTGGGAGTGGGAGAGCAGCACCAGGGCCATCTGGGCCTTTGGTGGTGATGTCTGGGTAGACGGAGAAAAGATTGGAGGTAGCTACAACCACTTCTTGCCATGCCATGACAGATGAGTGCATCGCTTTTTGAGGGCTCTTGTAGTTACTTTTTGCAGCTGAGCATGTGAAGAGTCTGTATAATAAAGTCATGACAAAAGAAGAGTGGTTTATGATATCTATGTCACTTGATACAGTGCTGAGATACAATAATGTCATTATTGTGCTTGTTACCTGTTGTAAAGCAGCAAATCTATCAGTAGTTTCAGTATTGTGAAGTGTTTGACATGCAATGGTGTAGATTTTAAGATGTTTAAGTAGATCAGGCAATGGGCAAGCATTCAGAGATCTGGGCTCTGTCTGATTCTCTAGAAACCTTAAATAAATTCCTCAGTCTCTGTACCTTAGTTCTCCAATGGTAATAAAATCACATAGATTATTAAACTAATAATAGGTCTGTTCCTCAGAAAGAGTTCTGAGGGAACTCAATTAATGATTGCGATGCATTTGTCTGCAATAGCAGTCAGGGTGGCATACTAATATGACTTACAGACATGTAATTGCTAATTCTTCAATATTGACCTGATCCTTGAAAAGTAAACTCTGAAAGCTGAATCAGATCTTGTGTAAATAAGATATAAATTATAATTAATTTTTTTTTTTAAATTCAAGGGTGTGTTTTTCTTTGTTCATTTTCTCTGCATATAATGCACTGGCTCAAGATGCTTTCCATATCAGTTTTGAGACTATTCTTTGATCAAGTCAGTGATCTTTTTCTATTATGTCCTTCTACTTTTTTCTTATTTTTTAGCTGCATAGAATGGGGTTTTCCCTTTAGCTGAGAAGTGTCTTTTCTGCTGTTACTATTTTTCCAGAGGGTTATTCTCTTTGTGCTAGCTGGCATAGGTAAGGAGGATGCTCACTGAGTGCATTATGCTTCTCCTTTCACCATGGTAGCCTGTGTGCTAAAGGTTTTATTTAAGCATTTATGTAAAACTGATGGCTAAATGTTTGGACTGTGGGGCAGTTCCAGACAGTTTAATTCTTACTTTCCAAGAGAACTGTAGTAGTGGAAGTTTATATTGTTTGTGACTCTTATCTTTGCACTAGATTTTTCTCCTGAGGGTATGTGAACATTTTGGAAGATACCTGGCCCAAAATATCTCTGTGTTGGTTTGTTATTCTTCTTCTGCTTTGTTATCATACCGTGATTTGTCTATTTTATTTCTTTTTATAAGGAATCTACATTCTGCATTGCATTTCTTTGCTTTTCTAATGTTTTGCACTTCATTTTCATCCAAAATCATATTTGTGGGCATTCTCATGTTGGTTGTAGAGGCACCATTGAAAGTGAAGAGAGTTACAAAAGCATCAGAGTCAGTACTAAAGGTAATTAGACTGAACCCTTGATCTGTATTTGCTGGATTCTAATTGCCCAAATCCTACAGGCTGCTTGCAATATTTCAATAAACTTTGGGAGCACTAGGTGCATAAAAAAATAAGTCAAGGAAAAGACAAAGCCACACTTGAAAACCAAGTATTAAGCTTGATTCCAAATGAAGGTGATTTGGAAAAGAAAAAAGTATGAGTTATTCCTTTGATCTCTGTTTGATATTAAAGAAATTGAAATTCAGCTGGGTGTTTTGGGGGTTTTTTTTTGGTTTGTGTTTTTTTTGTTTTGGTTTGGTTTGGTTTGGTTTTTTTTTCCTGAACATAACGATTTTTATGCACTTCAGAACTGTTTGGGACTTTTTAGGTAGCTTGTCAGGTATCCTACATACCAGGCCTGGGACTGCTTATTGTTCTCAGATGTCAGGTAAGAGAGGGTATTGTCTTCTTTTCTTTTGCCTCAAAATGATTTTATAAAACTGTGGCTAGTTTATTTGGATAGTCTTGAAAGAGCAATTCTTTTAAAAGAAAATAATTCCTCTTCATAAACAAATATAAGATGTAAACAGGCTGAATTAGATTATTTCTATTTGAGATTTTTTGTAAAATTCGGGGACAAAATCTGCTGTCAGTTAAGGCATTGTAGACCCTGATTATATCTGCTGTGGAACTGCCCTGTGTTCATGGAAAAAATGAAAACACAATAGCTTCATTTTGTTCCTTGTATTTTAAGGTACTGGAGGCTCTCATTACTCCACATACAGGGGCAATATCTGATGTCAATGAAGAGAGATATTAGTAAAATTTATTTTTAAAATTATTATTTATCTGCCATAAGTTAGTTTATATTCATATATTGAGTAAAAAGGACCAAAATGTCTGGCATAGAAATGCATAGAAAACTATTATCCACCAGAACATTAACTTTCAGGCACTCCATACCTCTCCTTCATTTTTCAGGTTTATTGTTTATCATAATGTCCAGTATGAGAAGTTGTAGGGGAAGAATTTGTAGTTCATTTTTATGGAGAAGCTGAACTGTGGCTTGAAGTGATTTTTGATTACATCTTTCTACACAACTACAAATACCTTAACCTATCAAATATTCATGCCATTCACATGTAAAGCAAGAGCCAATATTGTAAGATTTCATCATCTGTAGTTTTGTGTAATCTGCTGCCCACAAAGCAGTTGTGATGGATGGGATAAAGTCCAGTCGCTCTTCCTCAGCTGAAGCTCTTAGCCAATGTATAAATTACAGATTTTTTTTTTAACTATATGGTAAATTAGTGTGGCAAACTTGCATTCTGAAGGGATCTCTGCTGGCACCCCAGCTGACTTAAGAACAGAAACTGCAAGTTTGGTGGCTGCATCACAGTGGCTGAAAAAGCAGTTCAGTGTAGGCAAAACATTTGCTTAAGGTTGATATCATGATCTAGGAACAAAGCAGTAATGTGGAAATACTTTTTTTGCATTCTGAGGAGAATTCAAACTCTCTTGTCAGATTCGAGTTTTAAAAACCCTTCATCAGCTGTGATGCAGATAAATAGGCAGATTTTTCCAAACAGCTATATAAGCCTTGAGAGCAGTTTTGTAATTTAATTATAAATTTTTCATATGAGAGCTTTCTTATATGTTTTAATATAAACCCTTAAGTTTAGCAGTAATAAGAAGCTACTACAGGTTAATCCATAGGGTAGTTAAAATTAGTATCAGGTTTACCTTGTGTGAAAGAGAAGAAATGTTATTAATAAATGAAAGAGTAAAGTATGTGATAATTAAGAATTTTACCTAATCAAATTTATCAAAGGCCACTGGAAACTGATTTTTTTTTTTACAAGCCTACCTGAGATTCACCTGAAAATTGGAAGAATTTTAGAATTTAAAAAAAATTGTTTTAATAATTTGTCTTTCTTGAATGTTGAGCAGTTCTAGTTTTTATTGATTCTAGATTTATGGATGCTTGACTTTCTGGATAGTAAGCTTTGGTATCAAAGATCTAAATGCATTTGTGCTGAAGCTGAGCTGGAATGGCTTTTCACAGCTTCTCTGAATCATCATTAATCTCACAAAGAAATATGGACATGTAATGATTTTTGGAAAATCATATTAAAATTTTGGGCAGCACAGACCATATAAAATTGAAAAAAAATAGGTTTTAAGGTAGAATATTCACTGTTGGGGTACTACAGTGTGCAAGCCTGGAGAAAAACATGCCAAGACTGGATTTCAAAAGGACACAAGGGAGCAGGA
This sequence comes from Corvus hawaiiensis, assembly GCF_020740725.1. Classification (NCBI taxonomy): domain Eukaryota; kingdom Metazoa; phylum Chordata; class Aves; order Passeriformes; family Corvidae; genus Corvus; species Corvus hawaiiensis. The sequence goes on along the minus strand of NC_063216.1, from coordinate 68,893,743 downwards.
AATCACTGAAATAGAATAGCCCTCGTGAAACTTCCTCTGAGAGAGTAAGGTTGCAATACAGTGTTGGTTTCCTCAAATAATTTTATGGTCTCGGGGACCCTGAGAGAGCTGTGGGACTGTTGAGTACTGATGATCACTGGGGATTGAGGCCAAAGCTCATCCTGTATTGACAGTAATTGCAACTTGACCTCAGTCAATATCACAGCTGTCTTTTGTTCTCTGGGATTCCAGAGCAGGAACTAAAACTGGTAGGGCTATTAGGGAGTCTGGCTTCTGCTGTCCTGTAGTGCATGATTTAGTTCAGTAATTTATTTAAAAGAGCCATCTGATCATTTTAGCCATTGATTGCATTTGGTGCTGTCTAATTCCACTCAGTAATGTACAGGTCTTCATTTCTGCAGAGAGCATTATTCAAGGGGAGGAAACATATCTTATTCCTTCATTGTATACATATAAACAGTAAGAGTCAGTATTTACAGAAAGGGAAAAGGAAGTAGCCATACACCTTGAAGATGGTAATTGATTATCTTTTTAGTTGATGTGATGTGTTCTTTCTATCTCCTGCAGCCATTCATGCAGAATTTCTCTATCCCCCAGTTTCCATAAGAGTTCAAAAACTTTGTGGATGTAAAAGAGGATTACTGGTATATATGATAGATTTGGAAGGTATCAGTGACAGTTGTCATGTAAATTTACTGCAATTTCCAATAAATTGCACTCCTTAGCACTGTAGGCTGCATTTCACCACCTGGTACAGAAGTCTGGGTTTTTTAAGAAATCTGTATTGTATTTCTGGAATGACTAGAAATAGTGTGTGAAAGTGAAATGTGTAAAAGTTGTCATCACAACCCAAAGAGTAGTTTAGTGTTTCAGTATCTGCATACTTTTCTAGGAGCGGGGGAAACAACAAAACAAAACATGGTTTTAAATTATCTGAATCTGGTTTTATTATGTATTAATGGGGGAAGAGCAAAATTATATTCTTCAGTAGTGTAATAAGATGCCTCAATAAATTGTTGTCTCCACGTAGTTTATCACTGTTTTATTTTATTGCTCTGATCCAGGCTATAAGAGTCTGTCTTTTGTTTGGCCATAGCTGATTCCCCATAAGCATTAGTATTTGCTGAAACAATGTAAAACTATTGGAGGAGAAAAGTAAAATTACCCTGTTAAACTACAATAAATAAGTAGCTAGGTTTTAATACATAAGGATAAATTAGGGAAGTAATGCCAAAGGTGTGTCAGAATTCAAATTATTATCTAAATTTATCACTCCATGGTGAAATTTTGCAGAAAATTCAAACTTCATCTGCAGAATTGTTGCCCAGTATTCTCTTTAACTTCGACATTCTTAAAATTATTTGAGTTTAAAAAATACAAATGAATTCTAAAGGGCACTTTCTAAAAAGTATATTTCTAGTGAGTTTCAGTAATGAGGACACAGAAGCGGAGACTGAATTTATCTCTGACTGAATTTATTAATTTTTTAACTGGATGGTAAAAATCCCTTTCTCTGAACTCCTGTCTGACCACTGAAGATAAAATTTACCTCACTGCATGTTGATTCACATGTTGGGAAAATCTTTTGTACAGAAGAAAAGCAGATTTGGTCTCTTATTTGTGATGTGCTCAGAATCATGTGACTTAATCACTTCGGCTAATAACTGGAACAGATAATCCCTTTGGAGCTTAAGGAAGTGTTCCAAAATCAGGGTGTGATCTTGCAGTCCTCAATTACTTGATTACTTGACCAAAGACCATCAGCCCTGTTTTTAAAAATTGGTGTAGAAAGGTATAAAAGCAGCTAGTGGGGTTTTCAGGTGGCTGAGGAACTTAGGAAAACTTTCCTTTCCAGCTGGATCTTCATACACTCACAGGCCTTTATGTTGTAGTATGGGATTATGAATGGGAAGCCTTATTTTATTCTAGCCTAAATATGTTCTTGATTCAATGTCAGAATGTAGATCAACCAGTTTTAATTCCAAAATGAATTAAAGAAAAGTGGAGTGGACCTCCTCTTTAGAAAGCAGAGGGGAACTCCTCTTCAGTGGTTTGACCAGGTATCCTCTCCTCTCTTTGGCTTCTTCACTGAGGATGTATGGATGCAGGAGAGAGGAAAAAGCTGTTACTCAGCCAACTTCCAGCTTTTTGGTTTGTTGGTTGGAGCAGCCTTACCCCCTAAAGATGACTGATAAAGGAGGTTTCTTTGCATTTTTGCTTCCCTACCTGGATACCTGTTGGTAAAGAGAAAATGCCAATTTTCTGTTTTGAAGAATTGTTGTAGTTTGCAGTAGCTGTGATGTTCAGGAGTTCACCAACCCCAGACATACAGTGGCCCTCCACAGTGCCTTCCTCCCTCCAAACACCTTTGAACAACAGGCCAGGGGCACAGGGAGTGGGTTTGGGCATCGTGGTTTCTCTGTCTCTGCACACATTGGTGAGACCATGAATCCACCTCAGTTCTTTAGCTCCCTACATGTTCCTCTGTCCTGTTCTTCCCAGTGCTGTGTCCCACCGTCTCAGGAAAAGCCATCTCTTTAATGCTATACAAAAGGCCTTTGTTTACACTGTAAAACTTTTGTTACATTTGCACAAATGGGGAAATTTGTGGTAGTACATTCTTAAACATGGGAACAGGTTGTGGAAAACAGCTCTTTTGAAATCAAAAGCACACAGGCTATTGAAGAGAGTGGTGCTTTATGCCTCTGTGAGGAAGAAAAGTTGATGGCGACAGATAGTTGTGGGTTTTTCTGGCAACTGTAGGAAAGTTGAATTTTAATTTTCTTTTTTTATCATTTGTGGTTGAAGTATCTGAAACCATTTGAAGGTAACTCCTAATCTAATTATTGCAGAATCTGAATACCTGAACATAAATAAAAAACCTATACAGGATTTTTCTTTGCTTAGGCTGCTTAACAGCTTATGCTTGAAGAATGATCTAAGCATCTCAGTTCTAGAATAGAATACCAATAACCAGTTCAGACTGAAGAATGGTGCTTTCACTGTCTTTTAGTGAACAGCAGCAGCCGGAAAAATCAAAGCATCTGTGCCATCTTCCCCATAGGAGCATGTGCAACCACTGTGCAGTAGTTTGCATGCTAAAATACATATTGCCCAAACTGGGTGAACAGTTTTGTAGGTTGCCTCCATACATATTTATATGAGTGAATGAATTATTAGAGTGTCTTGCTTCTCCTTGCACTTCATAGTTGAAATTTATTCCTATATGATCAGGTATCCATTACACTCTGACATTTCACTGCTAAGTCACTTTCCCAGAGGATAATTTATTTATTCTTTTTATCTGCTTGTTCATAAAACTAGTACAGAAAGGAGTTCTACATAAGGGAAAATGAGGGTTTGGCTGCAGGGAGGAAATAAGGAGCCTAAGAGGATAGCTAGAAACCCTGCAGGCAAAGAGGTGGGTCTGTTTCATGGTGCTGTTACATCCTTCAGGGGTACATCAATACTGTATTATGTCGGAAGCAACCCCTGCAGTTTCCCAGCCAGAGTGTCTTGTGAAGTCTCTGAGTCAGCAGATAATGAAGACAAATTTGGGATTTGAGAGAGTCCTTAAAAGAGACTTTATTCTTTTCTTTAAATTGACATAAAAAACAAACAAAGCTTCCTAAAACCACTTTCTTGGTCTTTCTATATTTAATTCCTTTTGTTCTTATTCAAGAGTTATTTTTGTAACACTTATTTTCAGTCTGGTCTGTTTAGGTTTTTATACCATTCTCTTCACTATTGTTTCTGAGTGCATTTGAATAGTATATAAAATGACATGACAAACATCTGTCACATGTTGCTCTTTCATCCTCTCCCCAGGGAAGAACCCTGCCTGCAGTGCTGTATTTTTGTAAGACCTTTGTTGTTGCTTGGTTTTGGATTTTTTTAAAGCTGTATACATGCTGCTGTAAGTTTATGTTAGAGCAGGATGGCTCAGAAGAGGATCCTTTGTACTTGGAGGAGGAGGAGATGAAGATCTTGAGTTATCTGAATGTCTTCCCCCATAAATATGGGAAAGGGTGGCAATACTCAGGCACTTGTCTCTACTTTCAAAACCTGCTGATATTTTTGTGGGGTTTTTGAGCCATGCTGTAAGATGATTGTGGGAAAGTTAAAACAGAGGACTTAGGTATGCCTTTGGTTAAGCATATGGTAAAGCCAGCAGCTGTCCTCGTTTGTGTTTGTGATCCCCTTCGACCTTCTATGAGGTTTCATCTCTTGGACAAGCCCTCTCCTCTGACAAGTGACAAGCAGATACAGTCTGCAGGTACAGTCAGGCATCCTGAGCACTGTGTTGTAGCACAAACCTTCACTGTGGTGGTGGTGGTACATTTGACAGGATTGTCTAGTCGATGAAGGGGAGATAATCATGACCTTCTGCTTACTGGAGTATGACACTATGTCAGCAGCAGGTTGAGACAAATACTCTTGCAGTCAGAGTTGCCTGGATGGCCCTGCTACAGTGACTGATTTGGTAGGAGCCTAAGTCTGCAAAGTCACATTAATGGGAAAAGAGAGATCACTAAAAGTGAGTTCCTGTGCTCTCAAGGCACCTGGCTGCAACCCTGCTTGTTGAGTTATAGCCAATAACTCTTTAATTGCCATGGAAGACATGAAAATGGTTGCTTGAGTCTGGGATGAAGAAGCTACTAGAAGAGGAAATTCTTCTATCCCCTTTAAAAAGTGTACAGAAAATATATGGTCCACCTTAAACAGAAACAGCTTTAATTTTTCTGACCAATTACATGATTTCAGAGGTACATTTAAATTACTTTCTCATTTCCTTCACTTTATTTCAGGACTGTATAGGATGTATAGTAACAATACTAATCTGTGTTACTTTTACTCAGTAACATGCTGGGTGACTGTGCAACATCATGCTTGGAATCACAGAGGCATCTATTCTGGACATGGATTTATCAGGGAAGGTTCAGCTGAGTCTTACATCTTCTTCTTACATCTTCTACTGTGTTTCATTTCAGGATTTGCAGTTTTTCAGTCTAGCAAGACCATTACCATCACAATGATTGACTCCACCTCATACTCATCATGTAATTTTTAATAGATGGGTTTTTTTCATGAAGGCCTTAAGTTTTGGAGGTTTTGTATGTTGTTTTTTAGCTCAAGCATATCTCAGAAATATGCACCCTCTTGATTTAAGGTCCTTAAGGATGAGAAATTCATGATAGGTGTTCTGTAGCCAATTATTCAAACTCTTAAAGAAAACTAGTATATGTTTCTAGCTTCAGCTTCCAGTTGTTCAACTTTGTCAGGTGTTTGAATGAAAATTAAAGAAATCAAAAATACCCTCATACTTAAATCTAGAGAAGAAAATGAAATTGCGTCTTAACCTTCTCCGTGTAAACTACACACCTGAAGTTTATTCAGTAATATCCATTTTCCAGCTCTCCAATTGTTTCTGTAGCTCCTTTTGAACTCTTTCTAATTTACCAACAGCTGCTTAAAATACAGACACCAAAGGGGAGCCTCATGTTCCACCAATGATTTTATGAAGCCAGAATGTGATGGTACTACCAGTTCTGAGCACTGTTTGAATGCTCACCTTGTTATCCATGCAGTGATCTTTTTCACATTAGATCACCTTTTTTAATCCACCACTTAGCGTAACTATAACGCTTCCTGTTCTGAGACACAGAGGGTGATAGGATTTATGCCCTATTAGGCAATAATCTGTGTGAACAGAGCTATGAATTGTGAAACTAGACTTTGTCTCCTTACTTGCATGCTCCAGATTATGTGTGTGTGTATCATGCAATTGCTTTAAATGTCAAAAGTGTGACATGTGAAAGCAACCATTCTGACAACTGCAATGGGAAAAAAGGCATAGGTCAAATATCTAGGTTTTTTTCCATTAAAAAAAGAATCCATATTAAGAGGCATCTATCAGAAAACAGAATTATCTCATTGCTAAATGATGCCCTTTATTAGTAACCATTAGTGGGCACTTAAGCTACTCTTAAAAACAGGCAATTCTGTGAGGTATGGTAGGAAAGGAAGAAAAAATTTTAGAAGATTAAATAATTAATAAGTCAACAAGATTAGGTAGGGCTCTTAATCACAGTTCCCCAGTTACAATTTTGAGAGGGTAGTGAAGCAGTCAGTTTGCTGTGTTACATTCAAATGCCACAGCTGGTAAAGGTAAAAAAGGAAAGACAAAGTGTGCGTTCTTCCTAAAAGGACAGAGTATATCTGGCAGTAACCACTCATCCAAGTGAAGAGAATACAGCTATCAGACCACTTGGAAAACCCATGCTGTAATTCTTGGATTAGTGATGGTGATGTCTTGACTTCAGCCTCGCAGGTCAAGCTTGGTCTTAGCTGATAAAGTAGGATGCTCTGAGCTGCCCTTTTCCCTTAGATGTGTCTGATCATTTTGGGCAGCTTTTCTCATCATACAAACATATGTCAGGTTTCAGCTGAGATAGTGTGTGATCTGAGCTGATCTCGTACCTCACATAGATGCACCTTCTGGCTGGCCAGCTCTGGGGTCAGCTGTGCAGAGAGCAGGTCTTGATCACCTTCCCATGTCTGAGCTCATCAAGATCAAATAATACAGAAGAGGACACAAGGGAGGATAGTAGTCCAGGAAACAAGTAGGTGGATCTGCCACTCATGAAGAGTAAGAATAGTTAGGACTGAAGAGATGAAGAAGACAAAATGCGGTCAAAGGAGTACTTGGAAGAATATAAGGGGAGGCAGGCGGTGATGGGGAGAGATTGAAGAACAGCGGGGATTTGCAGAGGGCAGAAAGGATATGTGGACAGATGGGTGGGAAGGGGTTTGGTCAGACACAGGGTGTAGTGGAAGAAGATGGGAGTGTGAATTTCAGTGTTGCTAAACTGCAGTCATTAAATACCAACTCCATCTGATCAGCACCCCACCTGCCTTGGGCTTCATTTGCATGGCTTATGTACCAAAAGATGTGATTTGCTGGGAAAGTTATTTAATCTATAAAAAGCAATTTAAGAAGCAGACTATTCAGAAGGTGCTTAGGGCATGAAGGATGATATGGCAGATAGGATCACAGTGACTTAGAAACATAAATAAGAGAGACTTAGCAGCATTATTTGCATTTCTAAAGGTTTTACTAGAGCACGTGTCAGTACAAGAAGTAATGTTTTTATGTCTTACCACAGTAATACTCAGCACATTTATTCTACTGAGCAAAGAGTAAACATAAACTATAAATAACTAGGGCTTCAGATAGTCCGGGTTTTTTTTTCCTCTGACTTTTCAGATAAGATATAAAATTGGCTCAGCAGGGCCCTGCTGGAACATGTCTGATTGTTCCTATTTCCCTGCTTTCTCCTTCAGTTTGAGAGTAGTCTGTTTTATTGTCTTGGGTCTACTGATCCTTAAGACTGAAGTTTACTAACCTAAAGTTTCCATCTGATTGTGAAGGGAGACTTAGGAACCCCAGTCCTTTCTAAAGATACCTAAAAAAGGTGGCATTTACATATATGTGTGTGTATTTGTATGTATATATATTAGCCTGTATCATTTATATGTAGTAGCCTAATGACTAGATCCCTTGCCAGGAAGTGGGAGGCCCAAGTTGCAAATTCTCTTCTCCCTGATGAGATCTAAAATGTCATTTGCTGTCTTCTAAGTAGATGTCTTCACCCCAGATGCCAGACACACTTACATGGTATAAAAACCACTCTGCACAATCCTTTTGAAATTATATGACTGTGAAGAACTGAATGCAGGCTGGTCTGATTTCTCATTGTGTAATTTTCTTTAATTTTGTCCTTATAGAGCGAAGTCATTGAGTCTCCTGCAGTTGTTCATCACATACAATGAGGATGTCATCCCATTTGAGATCTTCAGTTTCTGAATAATTTATTCAGGCAGTTAAACAATTTGTTTGTTATATGAACTTATCAAAAGCCTAAACTTAAACATTTAACACCATCTAACCCACTGTTCTATATGTAAATCAACATGAGAGTGTTTTACTAAATTTGGCCTGGTAGGTAATTACTCTTCTGCTATTTGGCAATAGGTCAAAATTTGCTGAACATAATTTGTCACGGACAGAAATAACACAATATCTGTGGGGAAACTTAAACTGTGGTTCTTGTCTCTAATTATAATTTTTTAGCATATCACTAAAGAAGTATCAGAAGTATATGATTAAATCTTTTTGGGTGTTAGCAAGGATTGCAAAATTTAATTCTGATTAGTGAATCAGAATTTTTGCCTTAAACAATTGGAGTTAAATCATTCAGCAGTCCTTTTTCCTCTGAGATATGTCGGAATTACAGTCAGCTCCATTCCTCTTGTTCTGTGACCTCCGTGTGAACTGAGGTCATGCCATCATTCATTGTGGTGATTTCTTTCTGACTGTAAGGTCAGATGAAGAGTTGCATGAAACCTTGGCCACTGGTGGCCAAACATATCAGTGATCTTTCACATCCCTCTGGTCTTACTTGGAGCGTCCTGACTGAATGAAGCGGTGATAAATCATCATCTGCTCCATTTGGTGTGGTCTGGCAGGAACGCTGGGGAACTGGCCAGAGTGGTGAATTAGCCTTGATCTATGGCTGCTATCTCCTGAATGTGGTAAATAATCAGCCTGGGGACAGCACATGACTCCTATTAGCATTCCATATCTGGATTAAGAGTTACAGTAAATTCACTGACCCTGCTGTACGTTTGGTACAGTTGGGGGTGTGTGTAAACAGATCTCTAGGAGTGGCACAAAAGCCACTGTCCATAGGGGGACAGCCACTGTAGAGCTTCTTGGTGAGCTTTTGGGGTGGGGAAATCACAGCCGTATTTCAACACCCAGTTGTGCAGTTTACCACGCATGCCTTGTTTATGTAAATAATAAGGTTATAGCAAGTAATTTAGTTCTTACTCCAAAGTTATGACTACTGTTTAAGCACCAAATTATCCCCAAGTAGCACAAAGAATTACATAGATATGGACAGTTCTGAATTTTCTTCATTTCTGGCAAATGTGAAATATCTTGTAACAATGCCATGTACTGCTAAGTGCTCAGGCTTATATTAGGTCAGATTTTGGAATATAGTGTCTTTCACTGTGGGAAATAAGCAGCATAGAAGGAACTTAGAATTTCAGGAAAATTGAGCCTTACTGGACAAAGCTATGTTTTATACTGCTGCTGCAAAGACAGCACATGAAGAATTGTCTGGATGTTAAGACTTAGGTTCATTTTCATGCCCACATCTTTTTTATAGGTAGGATACCTTATAAAAATATTAATAGTTTAAATGCTGTGCAGACTGAGTTCACACCATAGACGATAAGCTCCTTAAGATAAAGACATTTTCTTCACACAGCAGCAATCATTATGGGCCTTGATCTAAGGGCTGTTTTGTGCAGAGTGCTGTACAGTCCATAACGATACCTGAACAGCCGTGCCACTTAGTAGAACTCCTTTCTACAACACCATAAAATATTTTTTGCTGGAAGTCTTCTATGTATAGAACTGTGAAGTGTTTAAAAATGAGCTCAGAAACTGCCTTGTGTGGGTGTGGAGTGTCCCCATTTATTTTCTTTACAATTGGAATGCACCTGATTGGTTTAGACCTGGTCGATTCAGGCATTTTTTCCTATGACTAAATCTTTTTTTCTAACACATATTCATTTTGGAAACTTACTGTAACTGTTTAATTACATTTTGCAATTCAGTAGTTGATTCTTGACTATATACCAGAAATTACATAGATGGTAAGAGTGGTAGGATGCTAAAAGGGATGGGTAATTATCTATGCTATTTCTAAAATGCTGTTTTTTAAATGGCTAATTTATTAGCAGCACATCAAAGCATTATTCTAGAAAGAAAAAAATAAATCTGCTCATGGAGGCTGTCTGCAGCCAAAAATGTCTATCAGCTTTAAACTTGGTATGTCAGTGAATCCTAATCTGAACACCCAGCATTTTATGAAAGTTATGAGAGTTAAGGGTACATAAAATATTTGAGAACTGATCTTTAATTAGAAGTTTATATATCCAAAGTTTTGTTGTTGGATAGACTGCATTTCTGTGAAAGTTAGCTGATTTGGTTGGTTTTTAACATATGGCAATTTATTAATATATAACTTATATGTTAGTGTAAGATATCAAAAATAATTTTAAAAACAAGGATTGCAGAGTTTCTTCTAAATCTGTTGATGTTGGTTTAGATGGAAAAATAATGAGGCAGATGAAATTAATTTATTTCTACTTAAGCACCCTCTGTGGTTTCTCTTCAGTCAGTAAGTCTTACAATGTGCAATCTGTGTTTGAACAGTCACAGATGCATAGTTCAGGCCTGTATGGAGTAGGAAGTTCTGGTAATGTTCTGCTTTGCAGCAGCTATCTCACCCATGGTTCACTGGCACACTGTGTCTAGTTTTGGGCATCACATGGGAAATCCGGTAGAGTTAAGACCTTGTCCTCCAGCATCTTCCCTGTAGTGATCTTTCCGGCTCCCATGAAACTGAAGAAGGGTCACTCACTTAACCAGGCAGGGTGTGTCTGGCTGTTTGTAGCAAAAAAAAGAAGCAAAAATAAGAAGTTGGACTTTTCAGTTTCTTCTTCATCTTGTGAAATGAGAACCTCATACTCACTAAAAGGAAAACAAACCAGTGTGCAAAGAAAAATGCCCATCCCTTCCTAAGATTCACATGCCAGAGGGTCCTGAGAGTTCTCAGCTTCTCAGAGCTGTATAAGGCTCAGCAGCTTTTAGACTCCTACAGTGAAACTCATTGCAGTATGGAGTTATCCAAAAAGGCATCGTGTTTGTACTTCAAGAGAGAGGATTTTATAATCTGTAAAATATGAAGAAAATATTTAGCAATTCAAGGGAATGAAAGAGCCAATGAGTTATTGTGTAAAAGCTGACCACAAGGATAGTGTCTGGTGGGAATTCGCACTGCTCTCTCTGCACCTGCATTGCAGTAGTACCTAGATACACAGTTTTTAATTGTTTCCCTCTAAAAATCCCTTTGGTTCCTACTGGAAACAAGATTCCAGGTGGTACAGGCAATTGATATAATTTGGTATGTGTTTTACTATTAGGTAAATGTAAGTAGTGAAAAAAATATGACAAAATGAGTGATACAAATAACTAAACAAAAAAAATTCAAAAAACCAGACTAACTTAGCATGGCATGTGACCAGTCAAATCTAGACAAGAAAGAGTACAGCTGTACAAAACAGACGTGTCCCTTGTGATGAGAGATGAGCAACGCGTATCGGGTGTGCTACTGATTTTGAGAACAATCATTCTATTTTTGGACTGTTGTGGCTAACTGTGGCACAATATCTCTTAGGGAAGGCTATTACAGAACTACCCATTATTTCAGCTATACTTAAAATTCTAGCAGCATTTGCATGATAAATGTATTTCTAAAGGCTACAGCGAGGCGGTAAATGTTCATTCGGCAACAATGACAGCTGCGATTAGCCATTTAAAAAATATAGAAATAGAAGCAGAAGTTAAGAAAAACAGGTTTGGATTCTGGCACTTGTATACAGGAATTCAGAAGGTGGACACGCACTGCAGAGATGGGGCATGTCACTGGTGTGAGATTGTACAGAACACAGAGCAACAGCTCTGTGTACCCTGTTTTGCAAGAAAGCTACCATGTGGTCTTTAAGACCCAAAACCTTTGATTATCCAATTTCTCTGAAACATTAGAAGTCCCAGATGGAATGCCATGAGTGATCACTGAGGACCAAGTAGGAGGTTTGAATGACTAAAAATGCCAGGAAGAGCCTGATTTCTGTGAGGCTGAAAGACAAATGCCATCACCCTTCCCCTGTGTCTTTACACTCTCTTGTGGGTCTTTTTCAAGACTTTGCTTGGCACAGATGACCCGGTATCAACTGGTGTCAGAGGACATCTGTGTCTGTTCTTTACATGGGAAGAGTGCAGTTGGCACCACAACTTTGCCAAAGCCTCACTTGTGCAATGAACTCATTACCTGGGAATTTTCCAGCCAGTGGGTCAACAGTGCTACATCAGGGCAGAAAAACTGTAGGAGGTTACATGGTTGAGTAAAGCTGCCCTTGTTCATGGGTGATACCCGCTTCTACATTTATAAGGTTTTATGCAACTCACTAGTTTTGCCATTCAGCTCATGTTCTTATGTCAGACTGTCTGTGTGATGTCTGTGTGATGGAGAAGGACTATTCTTATCTCTCTGGAGAGGACAGAGTAGGTTCAGGTTTCACCTTTGGTAGGAGTGTCCATGTAGGTTCAGGCTTCCCCTGTGGCAGGCTTGCAGCGTGATGGTCAAGACTGTGCCAACAGTGTGAGAGATCAGCCCCTCTCCAGAAACTTTGTCAGATCTTTCTTGGCATGGTCCTCATAATGCAGCGGGCACCACTTATGCCTGAAATACTCCATTCTGTAGTCTTTGCAGTGGGACCGCCAGTCCTCCCCTTTCTCCTTTGGCTAGTAGGCTTCAGTTGATGGACAAAACTCAAGTACTTATCTTCAGGCCATCAGCACCTGATCGTTTCATGAGAGCCTTCTGACTAGACTCTACATATCTGCCAGCAGATGTGGAGGAGGGCTTGTTCTAGGCACTCAGCCCAGATCATGCAGGAGAAAGTTCTTCCTCACTCCTGCTGGACAACAGGCAGGATTAGGACATTGGTGGGTCTGGGTTTTGGTCTCACATTTGGGAGAGGGAGGATAAGTTGAGGTACCTGTAAGTAATTTTAAAGGGGGCAGCTCTTGGGCTGTAGTCACATGAAGGCGGGGACAAGCAGGCCTCTGAGAAATGGGTCTTTTGCATGAACTGGGCTTAGCACCTTACAAGTTTTTTTTATTCAGAGGAAGAGCAGGTTGCTCAGACTACCCAGAAAGAAATGTACCTGGCTCAGCTACTGCCTGTGTGAGTCTGACCCACCTTTGGTCAGGATGGTCAGTTAGGAGTGACAGCCTTGTCCCTTGCTTTCTTCACAGAGTCATCAGGCAGAGTGTCTCGGTGTGATGGGTTTTCCTGTGTCCCACTACCTCTCCAGCAGAAGTCCAGGCTGCACAGGGCACACCAACCATGTGACATCCCAGATCTTCTGGCTCCCGTAGACCTGTACGATGCCACCAGGCCATAACAAAGCTTACCAAGAGGGTAGATGAGCAAGAACAGCTGCAGCAGGATCGTGTAGGGTGGAGGTCTGGTGCAGCTGTGAGCCCCTAAGGTGGAAGAACTCAGTGGGGCTTGAGGAGTTCCTGGCACTTCTCACACCAGATACGAGAGTTTGACTGCCAATTTCCTGGAAAATACCATAATCACCTGTCAAGTGGAGACACCCAGGCATCCTACTCCAATTCTAAGCAGAGAAAGTGTTTACAGTGACTGGTCTGCTGACTCACATTTGAGCCCCTGTATCCTCAAGTCTAGGAAGTCCACTCACATAGCTGGGTTGATGAGTGATGCAGCTTTGGAGAGGGCACCTGCAAACTCATCAATACCAGTAGTGTAATGTCCATAGCCTTTGATGGGATTTATGCTCACAGTATTCTTTGTTTTTTAAACTGTTATTGTTTTTGGCTTTGACTTTGGCATTTGGAGATGCCCTGTCACAGACTAGTAACTAACTAAAATTGGATAAATTGATCTAATGAGGAAGTGGACAGAATGAGGTACCATAATAATAGGGCAGAAAATACTAGAAATCTTTATATTTTTAGTGCATTTCAACAGACATATGCTGGTACCATAAATACTTTTTTATCAGGTTGCCCTTAAGACCACAGAATATTTTAGTTCTCTTTTTCTCTGTCATCTGCCAGAGGGATAAAATCCTAATAGTGCTCCTTGGTGCATGTAATTTTTCTGAACTTAAGGCCTCACTCTCTAAGGATGGCCAGTTTCTCAGTCTTGTGTGGCAAGACCGTGCCTGATCTCATCTGGCCCTAATAAACAAGGGTGGCCTGTATGAAAATATGTATGGGACAGTTCAACTGCTGTGCTCTGAAGTGTGCTGGCTGCAACAAGAACAGCTGCCTCATTTTGAAATGTCTTCTCTATTTGCTTACTGGTGTCCCACTGTGGTAGGTAATCCACAGAGTTAAATATTGGTTGGCTTTCAGGTCTGCTCCTTGCCAGCGGCTCTTCTATATAAGGTTGATACAGTTGCCTTGCACTTGTCAAACCGGAAAACAAATGTGTTAACAATTAAAGCTTATTTTGCACTGTACAGTATGTGACTGTTCTCTGTACTCAGTGTCCTTTGGGAAGATTCTGAGCTTTGTGACTGCCTCAGCCTCCTGTGGAGTTTAATTGCCACTTGTCCCAGGGTCGGGGGGGCAGTTTTGGGATGAACTTTTAGTTCCTTACAGAGGAAAATGGGGAGTTTGGCATGGTCTGAGGGGACCTGACCCTGCAGCAAAGCTGCTGTACTGAGGAAAGAATGAATGTTGGCAAATGCATGTCTGGTATTTTCTGGGCAAACCTGTGGACTTGGCAGGCACCTGGGACATTTGCTGCTGCTTTTATGTTGAGTGCTGAGTAATCCTGTAGTTCCCCACAACCCTTGTGATGGATCAAGCTTCCCTAAATTGTGGCTACAAAGCTCAAACAATTCTTCTCCTACATTAAAAATGTGTTTTGGATGAGTTCAGGGAAGTTTGACACTAACTCTTAACAAAGCTACTGCCTATTTTCATGGCAGAGGAGGAAGAATCTGTTGTCTCCAAGCCTTTTCCAGTCAGTGATATTCTGTGTCTGTTGTATCAGAAAGACAAATGTGGAAAAAACCTCAAATGGGGAAGAACCAGAACAGGAGTCTGAAAAGACTGGATAAACAGGTGAGCCTGAAGTTGCAAAATCAAGCTGATGCAACATGCTGGCCTAGGAGAGTACTGGTGATGCACAGTGTCTTTGCATATCACCCTTGCTTGCAGTTGCTGTGTTACTAGGGCTGTGTCCAGGATTGCTGCTGGGCAAGGACTGGAGCATCTCATTCTCAGACAGCTCCAGCAGGATTTTTAAAGGCTCCCCGTTGTCTTTGCACATATTTGTATCAATAGCATCTCACTGGCAAGGCCATTCAGCAGAAGCTAGTGACTTTTTGAAACTCCTGGGCTCTGTGGTCATTGGAAGGGATCATACATGATGCTTGTGGCACTGGAGAATGTATGAATAGCTTTGCCAGTGGGAGTTTCTGTTCTTTGGCAGGAACAGGACACCAGTATATCCCAGGAAGTACATGCTGGAGTTCTGACTGTGTGTGAGAAGCACCTGGTTTTACCTGGGGAGTTTGTACATCACCATGGAGATTTCTGAAGCGTGAGCATGTGGTGGTTTTATATTCCTTGTCATCATAATGATCATGTATTTCCTCCTGTAGCGTTGAAGGGGAAAATATATCACATTTGAACCTTACATCTCTTGGCTTTGCACATCTTCAGTGGGGAATTACTATCAGTACAGCAATGGCCTTGCCAGCTTGACAGATCTGCTGACACTGTAAGAGTTAAGAAGCCCTTAAAATAAACCCAGTGCCTGCTACTGCAGTGCTGATGATTGCACTTTTCCATTTGCCTGGCCCTCCATGGAGCCTTTAGCTCCCTCCTGCTTTCACTGAACCTTGCAAGCGTTCACCTGTCATAGCAGGGTAGCGCAGGAAGATCCAAGCAAAGGCAGGAGGCCACTGACCAACTGAGCTCTTCTGAGTGGGTAATTGATTACCTGTGAAACAGGCAGAAGGTAAGAGAGCTGGGAGGAGCATGCTGGAGTATCTGGGGATTTGGAAAGTCTTCCCTCTTTGATGGAGTACTGAGGCACCAAACACGAGGTCAGTAATTTGGACATTGGTGGGCAGTGGTAACTCACAGCTCTTCCCTGAGGTCCTTGGGAGGTTGCACCTCCCAGTGCAGTGCAGGTTCAGGCAGTTCACTCCTGGTGCTTACAGGACTCTTCAATATTTCAGGTTTAGTAAGGGTGGTACAAATTTTACAGAATTAGGTAGGTAGTAGGTTTCGTTACCTTTTCTGTGTCAGATATCTTAAGGCAAAGTGAGAGTTTACAGTCATGAGTCTTTAAGTTTTGAGAATAATGAGGTGCATAGGGCCTAAAGGGAGCCTAAGAGCTTCAGCTAGGATGGGGGGAGGTGTCAGCTTAATGTTCTCAAGGTGTTCACTTAGACCCAATTCTTGCAGTTTCCAGTTGAATGACTCAAACATTACTTTATGTTAAATATTTAATACTTGCTTATAAGTTAAAGATGGGTAATGGCCAAGTCTTTTCTTCCTTTGAAAGGACGTGGCTCTCTCTTTTCAACTGGACTGAAGATGGTACTTTTGTGGCACAGTAGGTGACATTAGAGCAATCTAACAAATTAGACACCTATGGGGATGTCAGCAGTTATTGCCAGAATACATACTAGCCCAGAGGCCTCTAGATGCTTTTGTTGTTTCCCGGTGGTAAGATGCCTGTGAGATGTCAGGAAGCTGTGCAGTCAAATAGGGTTTCCATGGGTTGATTAAACTGCCTGTTTGTAGCGAGTGGGTAGTAGGACATCTGTACTTGGCAAAGGGAGTTTGAGGACAGACTGTTAATAACTGTTGAGTGTTTATATAGAATCTTCCTTATGAATGTCTTCTGAAGTGTAAGAGTGTCTCAATACTTGGGGTGTATCAATTATTATTAAAATGTTCTTACAGAAAACACTGGTAGTGGGGCAACTCTGGTATCTTCTTTTAGTGTAGCTGTCGTATTAGATCAATAGGTTTTTTTAGAAGGAAAAAAAAGACCAAATTTGTACAAGACAATTACTATGAGAACAGAATAAAAAATCTTGGGCCTAAATACAGGGATGGCAGTATTTTATTGAGCTAATGACTGTTCTTTATGGCTAATTTTTCTAATCAAAATCTGGACTCAGTCCTGGACACTGGTACATGCAAACCAAAAACTAACTTGTAGATTAAAATCCTACAGTCCCATTATGCTAAGTGATACAGTAATGTGGATTTACTGTATTTCCCTTTTAAGTGCCCTTTCAAAAGTACCTAAATAAAGATCAGATAATTTACTGCAACAGTCAATTATTTTGGGTAAATATTCTGTGTCTGGAAATTTCCATACAAGGTAGTTTAGCTGCAACCAATAGGAATTAGGTAGCAAAAAGTACGTATGTGTAGTTTGTAGAAGTCTGTGAACTATAATACAGTCTTAATCAGAATCTATAAAAGAGAACGCTTCAAAGTGAGAAATATTTCCCCTTCTTTAAGATGTCCCAACTAAACCCACCTTAGGCAGCCTCACGGCACAGCATGAAATGGGATCTGCCTCAGGTACTGAGTTATATTTGCTTTTAAAACACGTCCATAAAGAGCACTATAGAAGATCATTTGTGCTAAAAAGGAAAAGCTGTCCAAAGTAAGGCTCTGTGGGAGATCTTTCCTAGGGCGCACTCAGACACAAAACTTCCATCTCACTGCTCAGTGACCCTGATGTTATCAGGTGCTGAGTGCCTTCAGGTTCCTTTGCTGCCAGTGGGAAAAGACCTACACACCTCAAGATCAGGCCCTTGGCCTTCGGTATTTGCACACTCATGCTGGCACTGTGTGCAATGGGACGGATGTTTAATGCTGGCACCAAAGGACTGACACTGCAGGTGTCCTGGAAATACTCGTGATAGAAGCTGAAGGAGCATTTACTTTGCTTACAGGCTAAGAAAAGCTTTAAAGCTTCTCTGGTATTTCCTTTTGAGATTTCATGCTAATATTTATGGCTTTCTACTTCTTTCTGTGCTTAAAATTTTCTAGCTTGCAGCTGGGTTGCTAGTGCTAGTTAAGAGACTGGAGACACCTTCCGCCATCTCTTTCTCTCTCAAAAAAACTTCACATTCTCCAGTCACCCCCAGCACTGTGACCCCCAGGCCCCACAGGTCTCTGACGCTGCCGGCCTGTCGTGGTTGGAGGCCGCTGCATCCTCCTGGAAAGCATCCCAGGTGAGGCTGCTGTGGCTGGCACCACAGCGGCACTCAGCCCCCGCCCCACAGAGCTGGGCTGTGCCCACAGAAGCCACGCACAGTTCGCCACCGGAGAGCTGCTGAGTGCCTCACCAGGAATAAAGAGGCGGGAGGGGTCCTTCGCACAGAGTTCCACGGGAGTTTATTGCCGAACGCGTGAAGGGCTCCGGGGCGAAGGGCCAAGAATACAGGAGGGGCCAGGGTATGAGGGTGACAAGGGGCGGAGAGAGGGCCAGGGCCCGATGGAGAAAGAACCAAGGGGAGGAGCATAGGCGGGGCCAGGGTACACAACCCAATGGGGAAACACGGAGGGAGGAGCCAAGGACCAAGGGCTAATGGAGAAGCGGGGAAGGGAGAACATTCTAGGACATGAACTTATAAGGGGTACAGGGGGTGGAGAGTTGGCGAACCAATCGGGGTAACAGAACTGGGGTACATGAACATAAAGTGACAGAGCACCTTGGGAGAGGCCCTTTCGGTCCCCCTGCCTTAAGGCTCACCCAGGGGGCTTGAGTCAAGCTTTGGGGCTGTCTGAGCACCCCCGGGCCCACAGGCCGCCCCTGCCACAGGGGCAGCCACTGCAGCAGGTCTCAGGCTGGCTCCCCGGCCATCAGAGCCTGCTGGCCTCTCCCTGGGCACAGCCTCCACAGCTTGCCCAGGGTACCAGTGCCCAAAAACAGGCCTGGAGGTGTTATCGCTGTATGTAGTCAATGTACTCTGCACTGATCTGCTGGAGATTTCTAATGTATTTTCTTCTTCTGGATGATCAGTGTGGCAATTCCTATTACTAATTCAATGGCTTTAAACAAATCCTAGGCAACTACTGAGGCTTTTCTCAAGGGAAAGTGTACTGAAAAAGAGAAATGGCATAGTTTTTTTCCCCTTTGGTATTTTCTTTGCTGAGTATACCTGTGCATTTATATAATAATAGAGCCAGCGCTAAATGTATTTTTGTTAAATTTTGAGGTTGTTGGTTTTGTTTGTTTGTTTGTTTTTTACCCCATCACAAATTGTGTTACTGGAAACAAGATGTACATCGGGACTGTAACTAACATGACTGTAGTTTTATTGGCTAAGTGTGGACCTCAATGTGAAATGTTTTCATGTGTCTTGAACTCAAACAAGAATGTTACTTGCATTGGTGCATGCATTTCATGGTCTTTCAGACTTAAATGGAAAAGACAGCCTTTCAGGAAGCCTTAATGCCTTTCCATATAGAGGCAGTGCCTTGTTGTATGCATGGTCTTTGATTTCTTTTCAGTTCTGAAATTTCTTACCTTATGGTCTATGTTCCTTTATTCATTCTCTTTTTTTTTTTATAAAGAAGTGAAATTTAGCTTTATGGAATTTGATGTATTTATAATGCTGGAACTTTTCTTGTTTAGTGGGAGAAGTTGCAAATATAATTATTATATAACAGGAGAACAGGTTGCTATATGAAATTAGCCTATTTCTGTCCACAGAATAATATAGAATTATAGATTTGTATTGTATAAGAACTACAGAACATGAAACAAAGTCATACTATCAGAAATGCTTTTTTTGTGTGCTGGGTGTGATTAGCTTTTCTGGTCTAGAAACAAAATTAGAATTAATAAATAGAGTTTTCTGAACTGTAAGGTTAAACTGAAAAATTCATCTCAGGTTTACTGAATGTTAATTTCACTGAGATTACCTTTTCTCTCTGTCAGGGAATTTGATTTCCTCAACCTTGAAGAACTGTCTGGTATTCAGATGCTAGGACCCAAAGTAAAATCCAGTGCACTAAAATCCTTGGGGGCTGAAAAGCCACCAAGCCAGACAGCAATCGAGCACATTTACTTTCTGGGACTGCATAACCTAGTAAACATTTCCTTTGCTAACCTGAAAGCTTCCAGGATTCCTGTTATGAGGAGATAAGCACTTACCTCTTGCCTAGACTGTATTTGAAAGTGGATTTAAGGAGGAAATAATTTATACCTCAGCTGGGTCCCTTGAGAAGCCCCAGAAAGTCCAGAATTTAAATTACTGTTTCAGGCTGAATTCCTGTCCATCTTTCCATGCTCTCTAAGCAGCACCCACAATGCTCAGCTCCCCTGAAGTGTAAGGGTGAGGACTGTATGAAGGCTGATGCCACGATAAATTAGCTCTTGATGGAATGATATTAGCCATGAAGGGAATCCCTCACTCTCCATGCTGCTGTTCATGGAGGAGCTTTCACCAGATGTGAAATGAGGACAGACAGTGTTGTCAGAGTCTGGATGAACATTTCAGATGTGGGTGCTGATCCTTTGAGTTTGAATTGTCCTGTTGGGAGAGGGAGCAATGTGGAACAGAGACGTTTTTGACTTTTTCCTGTTACTCAGCAGTATCCCTTAGAACCTCTGAAAAATCTAAGCGTTAACAGTTAGTGGACTCAAGTTCTGTATGCCCTGTAGCTCCCAACTGATGTACCTCACCATTTGCACGTAGGAGTGATCATGTAATAAAGCTTCAAGAAGAGTGCTATGCCAAGCTTCTAATCCTTTTTCTTGTTGCTAGAATTGTCATTGATTAATCCCTGTGTACAACATACCAGAATCCCCTCAGAATTCATGTGAATTTTGTATTTTCCAAGTATTTCATCTTCTCTGCTGTGAGTGTTCAATTTTTGGCCTGATTGTGAGCATTGACCCAGTTCCTGAAGTGATGGAAATAATCTACAGTGCCTCTGTGATTTGACACTAGGAGTTCTGCTCCATCTGTAGTGCATATTAATTTGAGATATCCCATCTATAAACTGGCAACATGAAGCCTTTTAATTTGTATTTCTCTCCTACAAAAGATGGAGAAGAAGAGGTTTTTTTCCATCACTATGCTTCCAAATGTTCTTAATAAAACTGAGTAACTTCAGTTTTCAGTTTGGTGGCACATGTATGTAATGTTAACAGAACCAGCTGGGAACTAGACCCTTATTGTTATTTTAGTAGAAAATTAGAAAGGTTTGACCCAGCTGAGCAGTGTTGTCAAAGTGCTGAGTACCCTTATCTTTCAGGAACTTTAATGAAGTTGAAAGCACTGAATTAACTAGATTGACCTTGCATGAATTAATCAAGACAGCCCATCAGCCATTTAGCAGAGTAAAGCTGAGCAATGTTTGAGTGGTCAGATATCATTGTGTAAGTTAGTGCTCCAATTCTCAGCAGGAAGGTTATGTATCTGGGATAGTACACGATGATTTTGTGCTTGATGGATTAGTAACTTGCAGGATGATGAAATAACTGGTGAAAAATACTTTAATTCAACTTGCTTTTAGAAAAAATTTGGGGTGTTTTTTGATGAGCAACATGCATTATTTAGCTAATTGCTGTTTTAGTCCTTTTTATGGATACTAACTATGGTAGTTCGAAAAGTGCATTGGAAAGAAATACATATCCTGTTCATCATTGCCATGTGCATTCTAGCATAAGAAAATGGAGACAAATACACCATTTTAGATCAGAAACTACTCTGAGAATCCTGCAGCTGCTGAAGTTCTGAGAAAATTATGATCTGTACTCACCGAGTCAATGAGAGCTGACTCATGCTTGTGTAGCAAATAGCTGCTGCACTTAAAGGTACAGCCAGCCCTATAATAGAAATATGAATTGCATATGCTCACACCTTCAGTCACAGCAGTAAGAATTGGCCATTGTATCTCAAATACACTTCTACCAACGTTCTGCAGGTACTTGGAAAGAAACTGTGTTATAGTGGGGTTGAATTGGTCCAGGTGGGGTAGGAGGAGGGCTGGGACATCTGCAGTAGATCTTGGGCCTTGGAACTGCATTCCAGAAGAGGTTCCAAAGCCCATCTGAATTCAGGAACAGGATACACATTTTTAATAGAATTCTACTACTGTATGTGTTTTACAGTACATATGCATCCTAATGTACAGCACAGAGGAATTGGAAAATATTTTTTTTCTCCTGTGGAAGTCATATTGCTTTATAATTTTGTTTGTTGTTTATGTACCTGCTTCATCACTGAAAATACAGGTTGGCATTTGGATGGCACAAGCTTTTCATTTAGGTGTCTGTCAGAGCGTCTCAGATTCACACCTGTTCCCTCCATATTCCAGCAGCTCTGGTGTTGTTTGGTTTATTTGTGTCTCTGGGTTTAGCCAGGACCTCTCTCCAGCTGACCCAGCCTGCCAGGTACAGAGCATGTGGCCAGATGTGCTTGGAGCATAAAAATTGCTAATGGTCCCAAGACATCCATGAGTTAACAGACAGGAGCTGCTCTTTGTGACTGCTTCTTTGCAGCTGCGTAGGCATAGCCAGGGACTTTGAGAGGAAATGCTTGGGTTTTGGATTGGTTCCCTGAATTTTCCATCAGTTCCTAAGGAGTTAGAACTGTACCTACAAAAGGTAAAGCTATTTGTCTCCTCAGAGTATGTGCTGAACCACATAACAGAATAATCTCTGACATATTTCTGTTGAACTGTGGTTTTTACGGGCAAAAGGATTATAAATTCTTATTAAAAGAAGAATCATGTAAAAATGGAGATTACATTGGAGATAGTATGTCCAAAATTCTGCATGCTTGATAGTGATAAATTGGACCATTGAGCATATCGTAAATTCAGTGAAGCAATATTTCAAAAGAATCCCTACAACTAATAAGTTCTATAAATTAATGAAGGCACATAGAAACTGGAGTGCAAAACTCAGAAAAAAAAAAAGTATTTTTAAAGAAAAGCAAGAGGATGTAAGGTGGTTTATATATTTGGTCCATGTATTCTCTCATGAGTAAAGTATAGTCCTGAGTGAGCAGGAAAATTTTCAGGTTATGGTCACTTCCATAATTTGTTTGAATTTATTCATTATAAAATATGTCATGAGGAGATGCATGGCACCCATTTCTTCTACTGTTGGCAAGACTAGAAAGGAGGCTGCATGTTATATACTGAAGAATGCCACTTCTGAGACTAATACTGAGTCTAATGCCTTTTCACACACTGGAAAAGAGAGCAGAAACTACTCTGCTCGTGCTTTCTGGTTTTGTTGTTAGAGAGCCTCTGGCAGAAGTCATGATAGCTATAAAAAATTGGTGACAGGGACTTAGCTCTTTGCATCACAAGCAGCAGAAGTTCTTGACATTTCTTGTCATCTGCACTAGACATGCCTTCACCAGGTATTAAAAATTAACCTAATCCTGCAGCTGAGTCTTCTGGGAGTTTGTCTGCCTTTGGGAGTTCTGCAGTGGCAGAGGAAAAAGAAAAAATCAGGGAAAAACAACAAGAATAAAAAAGCAATCAGCCTTGACTCAGAAATAAGTTTCTCTTCCTCTAAGACTATTGGAAACTTCTCAGTTTGCTTTATAGAATCATAGAATTATTTGGGTTGGAAAGGACCTTTGAATCCAGCCATTAACTGCACTACCAATTCCACCACTAAAACATGTCCCTTAGTGCCACATCTACATGACTTTTAAATGCCAGGATTGGAAGTAAATTCTTTGCAATAGCAGCTCACAATTCAGGCTGTACCTCTGAATACTGTGCTTTAGTGACATCAAAGTTTGCTCAGGGAACATGAAACTTCAGTATTCTGTTGCACCCCCAGTATTCAGTGGGTTGTGGCTCCTTACTTTTTATACGCTCCCCCAGAACTCTTTGGACTGGCAGGGACTCTTTTCTAGTGTCTGGTCTGTCTGATAATCATGACTGGCTTCTGGAACTTTGTTTACAAGACAGCATTTTGCTATAAGCATTATGGGATTGTCAGTTCACAATGTACTTTACAATACAAGCCTATTATTATAAGCTCAGTAGGTAGAAAAATTCCAGAAATAGTTTAATGACATTTTTTCTGACCAGGGATTCTGTCACCCACTGTTGCCAGAGCAGTGTCTGCAGCAGTCACGGTGTCACTGCAGCAGCAGTGCTGAACAAAGGGACCACACAGACACAAAGATGCTGTGGATCTTCCCAGTGCAGTCATCTGTCACTGATGGCTTATCTCCAAAGCAGCACGTGTGGTGCCTGAACAGCGTCTTATCCCATTCCCACCATCATTTGCAGAACTCAGCTGTGGTGTTACGTGTCCTGCCTCAGCTCTGATTCTTTATTCATCAGGCCTTCTTCCTAGGCTCAACAGAGAGACACAAAGATAGCAGA
Source organism: Corvus hawaiiensis (assembly GCF_020740725.1). NCBI lineage: Eukaryota > Metazoa > Chordata > Aves > Passeriformes > Corvidae > Corvus > Corvus hawaiiensis. Next base: position 68,869,649 of record NC_063216.1, on the reverse strand, counting down.
AAATAGTACCCAAAAAGGCAGGGTTTAGTTGTGTTTTTCTTTCCTCTTGGGAAATTCATCTGGAAGATTCCAAAGGAGACAGCAGGGCCCACAGTGAACACACGTACACAGAGTACTCTCTGCATCCTCACTATCCTTATGAACTTCAGCTGTTGCCAGTAAACATCTAACCTGCTTGTGAGGTCCGAAAGCATATCACAGATCTGAGAGGTGTTAAGACAGATGAGCTAAAACTCTGTACTAGTTATTAGATACAAATAAAGGACGCTGTCTCAGAACTCTGCTCTTTTCCCCATTTTCACTTTTTTTTTTTTTAAGGCATAGTACATACCCAAGGGAATAATGGGTAAAGACAACCAGCCTGGATCAGGATAAGAAGGCACACAGAGTTAAATTCTCCTTTGAACTTGGACCTCAGTAGAGCCTTTCTGTAAATGCTAGAAGAAACTGAAGACATAAAGAAAATAGTTAAGATAAAAAAAATGGTCAAATTCCTCAAGAAAATGAGATTAGAAGAGCTTAACAGTGAAAATGACAGGAATAAAAAAAAACGAAAGGAGTTAACTTTTTCTCTTTTTTCCTACATTTACACATCGTTAAGCTCTGACAAAAGCCCTCCAGATATTAGGGCACACTCTTCTTCATACATAGCCTGTAGGAACTGTTCCCTGTGTTGTACCCTGGAACAGTTCAATGATAACAGCACTTGAGTTACTTTGCAAGTGCCTATAAAGCTCCTCCTGTTTTGGGAGTTAGGAACTGATGGTCTAGAATTGACTTTACATCACACATCAGGTTCTGTGTCAAGTCTTGGCTCGTCTTTTTAGTTTTGTTTCTTAAGGCTGAAAGGCTCTTTGGGTTTTTAGCTTTTTTCCAAGATATTCAAAATTGCTACTTGCAATATCTAATCATGTTTCAGCCTTGAGTTTTCCGGGCATGAAGTGAACATAGGCAAGTATTAATTGTCACACATCCTTATGGAAGTTTTCTGCATCTGTGTAAATAAAGCACCTCAATTTTATATGATTAGTCTAAAAAGTATTAATTTCAAGTTAAAAGCATTATTTTCATATAAGTTTTTATTATATATATTTCTGTCTTCCTTTCATGGTTTAACCCCAGCTAGCAAACAAGCCCCACTCAGCTGCTCACTCACTCCCCCACCAGTGGATCATGAAGAGAATTGGAAGGGTAAAAGCTGGAAAACTCATGGGTTAAGATAAGGACAATTTAATAGGAGAAGCAAAAGCTGTGTACACAAGCAAAGCAAAGCAAGGAGTTAATTCACTGTTTCTCATGGGCAGGCAGGAGTTCAGCCATCTCCAGGAAACCAGGGCCGCATCACACATAGTAGTGACTTGGGTGGACAAACACAAGACAAATATTCCAAACATCCCCTCTCCCTTCTTCTTCCCCCCGCTTTATATACTGAGCTTGATGTCATATGGTCTAGAATATCCCTTTAGTCACTTGGGGTCACCGGCCCTGGCTGTGTCTTCTCCCAGCTTCCCAAGCACTCCCAGCCCCCTCGCCAGCATGGCAGTACAAAAAGCAGAAAAGGCCTTGGCTCTGTATAAGCCCTGACCAGCAATAACAAAAACATCTCTGTATTATCAATCTTGTGTTCAGCACAAATCCAAAGCACAGACCCATACCAGCCACTGTTAAAAAAAGAAATTATACCCCAGCCAAAACCCAGCATACTTGTACAACACCCACCTGGTAGGATAGTTTCTCTCCTATCTTAATTTTCCTATTAGTTACTGATTGAATCTCATCCACAGTTCATAAGAACAGAACGGTTCAGAAGGTGGTTTGTAAGCCAGATCTGGACTGCAATTGGTGTCATAAATACCATCATCTTTTCTTCTCTAGCTTCAGTACACTACAGATCCTAAGATCTTTGTCCTTCTTGCCTACCTTTATTTAACAGTTACAGTGAGGGAGGCTGGTGACCAATTGCTCTGTCCCTTAGTCAGTGGCCCCAGGCCAACATTTAGAGGTTGAACCCACTCAATGTGTGGAAATTTTTCTTCTCTTACTATCATCTTCCTTGTTCTTCTAAATACTCATCTGATAGGATAGTTCAGGTTTATCTGAATGAAGGCAGAAAACAACACAAGAACAGTCTTTTAAAGAGTGGGAGACCTCCACCTGGTGTACCATGCAGTTTTCTCTTGTATTTCCATTAGTGCATTTTTAATAAAGTGGCAGTTTTAATTAAGACTTTTTTTGAGTACTTCAGGTGTTCATAATGGCTTTATCCCAAGTATTTTGGTTGTTGTCAGAGAAGGTAGATGAGCAGCCTTTCAAACTCAGCATTAATATGCATTGTTTTCTATCACAGTTATGTTTTCTATCCCATGTGGCCAATCCTTTCAAAACGAGATCTCAAAGAATGTCCCCCCCCTTTAAATTTCATTAAAATTAACTGGTGTTTATTAAAATTAAGGGTGTTTAAAAAGGCTTGTTGGACAATGAACACATTGCTTAGGCTTCATTCTTTAGTCGGGTGTGTGAGAGTCAAGAGTTCATTCCTGCAGTGCTCAGTAGAATCTACTCTAAATTTGGGATACTTCCTTTTTCAATTTTTAATGGAAATTTTGAGTAGTATGGAGTTTCTTTGTCATCCTCTTGCCTTGGACAGAACATGTCAGGAAGTGGAAGCGGATGGAGCCAGTTTTACAATGGATGGTGATGAACCAGTTCCATGACATCATCCCACCACTCCATGGAATTTGATAAAAGTGAAAGACTTAGGTCCATGGACCTGTGGTTCTCCTGCTTTTGAGACTTGGTGAAAAAGAAAGGAAACTTCATTCACCTTTACTCTTTTGTCAAGAGCACCAAACCAGGAAAGAACAGGAAGAAGTTTTCTTACTACCTCTGTCAGTATGCTGAAAGCCTGCAACCTTCCATGCTCTTCATCTCCCAAATCCAGAGGCTTGCACAGCCTCCCCAAAGGAGTGGTGAAAGAGTCCTCCCAGGTGCATGGGGACTAAAGCAAAAGGAAGAGCAGGAGTTTTGTCAATGCCCATTTTAGTTCAGTATTGCACACAGGCATCAGCTGATGCCTACTAAATGCAAAAAAATTGTTATATTTCTATCATTACTGAAGTCAATTTGGCTGTCATACTGTTTTCATTTAGACAAAAGGAAGTCCTCTGAGAATGTCCATCATTACAAGAATGATGATTGCATTACTATAATACATTTCAGCTGAAAGCATCTCACAAAGCACAGAGCTTTACAAGCATAGATATATAAGCTTTTATAGATAGAGAAAAAATAAAGGTCATATTAAAGCACAGTGCACAGAAGTGGGAAGAATACACAATGCATAGAAATTTCTTGCAATACATAAAGATATATAGATAGAAGGGATGGTTTGTGGTCTTCATGCCATTTACTATCCTGCAGTCAATTTGCTACCATAAAAATAATAATAAAAAAATAAAATTCAAAAAATGCCTCTTCCAGATTTACCTTCATTTACAGCAAAATTTATCACCTCATTGACTTCTTGTTTAATTTAGCTTTAACAGTTGTTTTCTTCAGCAGTCCAGAATTGACTGTTCTTGGTTTCAACTTATATGAGATTCTCAGTTGCTGAACTGGTCAGGGAGATCTGGTCCTGTGTACTTCAGGTATGTAAAATCCATGTCATAATTATTTTTGACACTTGATCTCTCAGACTGAAAGGCCCATAAAATGCCGTTGCAGTTTTGACACTTTCCTACTGTAACAACAAAAAACCTCAAGAGTGTTCTGAACTTGAATCTTCACTGTTCATACTTTGCTTGTCATGCTTGATGTATGCCATGGTAAACTCATGTATTGATTTTTAGGGATTTGTGCAGAGAAATATAAATTTACTCTTATTTTTTGCTGGGAAAGACTATTTGGAACACTTGGAAATTAGAGGACCTCATGCTGAATTTAATTCATACAGCCATAGGTGACTTTTTTTTTTTTTTTTGATGCTTACCTTACATTATTGGATTTAGCTTGACCTGATGTAGTATTTTGTCACATAAAAGGTGTGACAGATACCATGAAAACCAGTTTCATTTTGCATCTTGAACAACTGATAGAAGGAGCATAGATTGTGAAACATAGAAATAGTTTATCATCAAAAAACTTCAAATTATGCTTGCTTTCATAATTTATGAAACTCAAGAATTAAAACAATCTGCAGCACTAACAATTATTTTTAAAGGCTGCCTCAATAAGTACAATGTTTTCTAATTTTATAATAGATATCTCGATTTGTAATCTAAATGATCTTCACTGCCTTGAAGGAATTTTGATTGAACACCTTATGAAATTGTTGCCATTATAAATTTTACACATCATTTAAGTCTATGTGAAGAAATACAGCCTCGTTGGAATGTTGCAATGGAATCTGGCCAACTAGATTTTGTTTGTCTCATCTCTCACTCTGTGTCTCAACCATTCCAGCTTGGTGACCTCTATTCAAAATAAAGAATTTTCACACTCTTCTTAGTTTAGTATTAAAGTGAGAACAAAAAGAGAAGAAATATTAACAATGATAAACTTGTGTAAATTATTAGTGTGTCTGCTAGTGCGTAATATTCAGCCTTGAAGGATAGAAGCTTTATGGAATAAGATTTTCAATTCTTTATATTGGATTTCAATGTCTAGCACCTTGCAGTTTCCCCTAATTACCTTTTTGTAATCTGTGGGGACTCCAGAAAATCTCCAGAGTTCGCAACTTGCAACTGTCAAGTTTTGTAAAAATAATATACTACATAGATGGAAAGAATTAAATGTTCAGATGGCTGAGATACATCTTTGTAACAGGGTCTGCGTAAAGGGATGCAGAAACTGCCAGAGACCTAGGCCAGTATCCAAAAAGAAGTCAATAAATTGTTACCAAGAACTGCATCTTAGTAAGAATAACTCAATGGAAAGTAGAACTTTCTGTTTTATGAGCACATTGTGAAGACATTGTCTTTTTTTATCAAAACTCAAAAATCTTTAACCCAAGAGTTTACCCAATGACTGGGAGAAATTGTGAAACACTAGAGTTTACAGAAAGCCAGTCCAAGACCTGTTAAGACTGATTGGGTTCTGAAAGCAGAACATGGACCTCAGCTTTGGTTTGATCCTCCCAAAGAGATTACCACCTTGTGTGACTGAGGCACATAATGTACAGGTGATAAACTGACAAAGAATAATGATGTATAAAAGATGAATAATTAGGGACAACGCACCAGAAGGCATACTGCTGAGAATTTAAATAAAATAATAAAATCCTAGTTCAGCATGGCTACATTTGTGTGATTAAATAGCAGTGGTGAGACAAGCAAGATGCAAAAGAATGGAAATAGTAATGGAAAAAGGGAAGGAGAGGTTCTTGTCAGTAGGTTTTCTTTCAGTTGTTCCTAAGACGCTGGATTGCTCTTGCCTCTGCAGATTGGAAAATTAATCAAGATCTAGAGGTGTTTCACCACATATCACGCACTCCAGCTACTTGTGTCACTGGTCAACATTAGGCTTCTGTTTATTTCCATACTTATGCTACTTAAAATACAGGAGCTCTGATTCCAAGACTGCAAAAAGATTTACACATATAACTGCAGAATTTTTGTTGGGGGTTTTAGGAAGTCTTAGACAAAAAAAAAAAAATTATCTTCAAGTCCATGTTTCCATCTTCTTTCCCTTTTCTGTGAAGTTGGTGTGGTCTCTGGGTGTTGTGGGAAAGGAGCGCAAAACCAGAGACAAATGCCTTTTCTCTGTGCAGTGGCACTGTACATGGAGAATCCTTTAAATACAGATGGAAATTGTTCCTTCTCCCTTCTAAGCACACTTAGATCAGCTGTTTAGGGGGTAAAATATGCAGATCATTCATGAGCACTCTAGTAAATTTCCAGCACCAGATTTGAACTTTTATTCAATAGTGGATAATGAGAACAGATAAATACTTCCTTACCTCACTGCAGCACAGGACAAAGATAGTCATCATTACCCAAAATGAGGACAAAGAGAAGGAACTTTGCTTTTTTATGTGGCTGCTCAAATTACTAAGAAGGAAAAAAACTTTAAGAGAAAGTTATTTTTTCTAGATTAGGGTCAATAAATAAAGCCAAAAGAGCCAGTTTTCAAGTGATAAATCTCTAAAGCTTAGCATAAAACCTCAAAAAAGGCAATTTGTACTGCGGGCTTCAACCATAATTTTCTTTCTTTATGTGAAAATCAGTCTACGAAGTTTAATACATAATTCATATGTGTGAGTAAATTTATTTACTTTCATGGAATGGAATGATATTGTCTTTATAGAAAAAGATGTGAAAGCACAGCTATTTGGTAGGATCATAAGATAGGATTCATTATCTTCACATGTATTCTGTGTGTGTTGTTGATGGATGATTTAATATAATGCAGCTCCACTGCCAGTATTCTTTATGCCACACAAGCTTTAAAAGGCATTATCTGGCTAAAAGGCAGAGATGGCCTTATTTAGAGCTCTACGTATTATCTGATCTCTGAACGTGAAGGCAGAAAACTCTGAACATGAAGGCAGAAAAAGTCCACAGACTTTAAAGGTTTTTTATGTTAAAGGGAGATATTTAAACCCATTTATTTAAAGCTGAGAAATCTTCCAATGGTCATGGGATGTTGAGATGATATATAAAGGAACAACTTTGTAATTTAAATTCCTACCTACTGTTATTATTTTGCCAGCAACATTTTCAGCCTACTTCATATAAATTCCTGTCTTCCTTATTTCGCAGTAGGCTGTGCTTCAGGAATACCATCAAGTCAAAGATAGGTATCTAGATAAAAGTAATGCTATATATCCTGAGCAAAACCACTTTTTTTAAAAAAGCAGTCCAAGTAACTGTTCAGTGGATGTTACAGTAATGTCACTGTTGTACCATGAATGACACGGTCCAGGATCAGGTTCAAAGGCCAAAAGTGGTTATATTTAATTATATAAATCAGCTTATATAGCTTTGTTCACAGGAGTGGCATAACATCATTGGGTGCTTGACCATCTGCCTCCCAGAGCGATTGGCTGAATGGTATAACACCCATTTCCAAAATACTTTTCCCAGTGTGGAAAACAGAGACACAAACAGCTTGCACTTGCAATATAGTTTACAAAACCTCAAACCGTTTTCCGAGCTAGTTTGCGTAAGAAAGGAGACTTTCACAGGCGGCTGCAGAAAGCTAGAAGATCTCTCTGCTAACTATTTAGTATCTACACAGTAACACCAAAGGATCAGGGATTCAGTCTTTATCCGTTCGTAGGGCTGCAAAACCAGAAGTCATCCTGCAGACCTTGAGAGCTCAAACCTCCCAGCACACACTGGGCACTGGTGGAGAGGGTCTGAATGGACATCATGCAAAATATCTTGTGTTTGATAGGGCATCCTGTTTCTCAGAGTGTTCACAGCTTCTCATTACCCAAGTGATACACTGGTAGTCTTACCTACATTAGATAGAACTCAGCTGCTTCAGTTGTTTCAGAAAAATGTAGACAGATGGTTCAAGGGCAAGAAACTCTTTGGATTCCATGTAGAGAAAAGCACAGTTGCAGGGTGATGTTGTTTATTGAAGGCTAGGAGAGATGCAATGTTTTTTTAAGATTCTTGCAGAAGGCAAATAGGCCAGCCATATCTTACAATGACACTTGGCATGATTACATGAATTTTCATGCTTCCCTGAAATTGTTGCTAACTTCTCAGATTTGTTTGGTTGTCCTGTATGAAGCATCTCGTTTGAGTTACATTCATGGCTATTTCACACATGGTAAGAACAGAGGACAGTTCATTTAAAAGGTTTGGATTTCTGTTACAGTCTCGTAGTTTTGATGCATTTCATGCAGAATTTTGCTGGAGTGGAGTTATTTCAGGTGTTTTATTGAAGAAGTTGTTTGCTCACAAAACAATGTGGAATCCTGTAACAGGCTTATTTCTTGCTCAGTGCCAATTCATTGTATCCAGAAGCTGATGTCTGAGCTGAAAATACGGAAGTCAACATTATTTAAGGTTGTTTTGATCTCCATGACATTGTTGGCTGTAACTTCTTATCCCAGTAGTATTGTCATTGAGGGTACAGGAATGACCTGTTGGAGAATTTCCAAATAGGCTTGTGCTTGTGATTCATTATTCATTAAAGGAGACAATCTATACAAGGTTTTTAGGGTAGTCTAGTATGATGTGCTGCTTTCTTCTTCATCCCTTGTTCTCTTTTCTCCTGATTAGAAACAGAGTCCAAGTTTTCTGGGACAGAGGGACAGCTTGATTAAAATGAAAGGCAAGAATATGGCTTTAAAAAATGAAAGGCCTTTCATTTCACAAGGAGAAGTTAGTGATGTGTAGAATGAGCTTAAGTGACAGAACTCAAATCAAGAGCCGTGTCCTCAGCATGCAGATTCTTACTTGCTGGTACTCACTCCAACTCAGCACCAAGGCAGAGGTGGTCCTGGAATGGCTTTTCTCATTGCCCTTGGATGAAGGGCAGAGCCCTAGAGGGTGATATTTTATCCCCCAGGTGAAAAAAAAAAAAGGTGACTCTGAATTGACCAGGACAAAGGACACCTCTGTTGGGCAAATCTCCTGATAAAATAACTGGATTATTTATGATAATGATGAATATTGTGAAGTGAAAAGAATTATTAGTGGAAAAAATTAATAAATTATTAAAGGAAAATGAAATCATAAAGTGAAAGAGGTGAATTTTCTACAATTTCTAAAGTTATTCTGATGTCTCTGTTTTGTACTTGAATGTCCCTATAACAGCCATTTTGCGAAGAGCTAAAGAACATTCCTTCTCTCATACTTAGCATCTCTCAAACAAGTGTAATAAGTGATGTGATTCAGCACTTCATTCACTGTCCAAAATTTAAGAATATGAGCTACTCAGTTTATTTTTGATTAGTCATATACCTCAACTGAGAGTGGCAAATGCATAATTTTAATATAAATATTTAAGGTTTGTGCTCTTTAAGTAGTGAATGGGATACTGAATGTCAAATTTTGAATAATACAGATCTCATTTTGTGAAGCGCAGGGCATCTGTGACTTTTTACAAATGCCTTAATTTTTCCCACACAAAGACTGTAGTTCAACAAATTACTTACAAGTGTGCATAGTTTTATGTGTGGATACTCATTGATTGTAGCTTAAAATTTTAATCTTCAAAGCTTTAATTTGTTTAATTGCATTACTGAATTAAGGCCAGAGTTGTTTAAAAAATGTCTTGAATTGAGTTCTTTGGGATGCTATAACATTCAATTAAAATATGTAAATCACTCCTATAGCATCAGCCATTACCCCAATTCTTTGTACTTTATTTACTGACAAGCACAGGATGAAAGTCTCTTACCAGAAGTGGAGCACACTGCTTTGCAATGATTCCACTTTGTACCACCCAAGGAAGAAATGGAGTTTTGAGGCATTTTGCTGTGGCATTGTTTTCCATCGTGACTAGAACACAGGCCTGTCCCACAACCAGAATGTTGAAAGAGGGAGGTACAGGCTAAAAATGAGGGAGAAAGCATTCAGAGACTGATAGGGGGAGAAAAGACAGTTGTAGAAGTGGGATGTGACATGATTTTCCTAGGGTTTTTTTTGTGTGTGTGTTTTAGTTGGTCAGGTTTATTAGGCAAACAGCTCCCTTGACATCATTTTATATGTAACTGTAAATAAGCTGTGTATAGGACTGAAGTAACTCTTTAGGGTCAAGTCTATAACTAGTCAGAGCTTATTTAAGTCAGGGGAGTTACAACAGAGCTTTGAAACTTGAAGGTTTAGTTAGTCAGAAATGTCTCCTCTGATGGAAAGCAAAAGAAAAATAGCTTGAAAGACACTGTTCTCTTTGAGGGTCAGTATAATCCTGTCAGTATTTAAAATGGATTTCAGTATTGGTAATGTGACTGAAGTTGGTTCTGCAGCAGATTCCTGGTTCAGTGAACAAAACTTAAGAGTCTGTGTCACTTTGAAGATAAAATAATCTCTCTTAGGACATGCTGTCAAAAGTCTGATGAGATGAAGTGCTGCAGCTTTGACTGGTTCTTTAGTTGTGCTTTGACTTCAGATTCCTTTGGGTTATTCTTTATTAATCTAAAGAAATCACACCTTCTGGCTATTTCACACTGTTTGAATTGCTAAACAAGTCTGGCTCCTCGATTTCTAATTCCAAAGGAGTCCTTTAGATCATATGAATGACCTCGGGCAATATTGCTAGTACCTGAAAACAATTCTCTGGATTTAGTTACTAGCAGTGTAGTGAATATTACACAGGCTTGTTTTGGGAATTCTTTGGATGCAGAAAAGTCATAACAGCAGTACTTGACTTTGGGACCCAAATTGCAGTTCTGGGCTTCTGTTCTGGACTTAATATTCCCTTCTCCATGCTCTTGATCCTATACTAGCAACACACTGAAATTAATGACTTTTCCAAATTAACTATAGTTGTTAGGTTTCTTTGATGCTGAAGTATCATTTCAGAGTCTCCCATCTTCCCACACAGAACCTCTAACAACTTTCGTACTGTTGAAAAATCCTTCTTAGAGAGAACAAGGGAGGAGGTGACTTTTTTTACTAGTTTCTTACTCGGTGTAGCATAGAGGCCTTCACTCACTTGCTATGCCAAAACACCAAACAAATAATAATATTGGTAATTGCTAATGATTTAAGGGGTCTGGAGAATCATCATGGGATTATTGAGAGAGTTTTGAATTTACTTTGTATCGGTGTATTGGCTGTAAGCTGCCAGAGCCAAGTATGAAGACTTAGTCCTCGTCCTAGTGACTAGTTGGTTGGGCTTTTTAATTTGTATTACTTCACTTGTGCTTATTGAATGTTGAAGTTACTTAATGGCTTAGAAGACAATGTATTTTGTCTAGATCTATTCATCCCAGAAGGCAGAGGTTTCGATTTCCTTCTTTTTATGCCACTCAGTACAGAGTAAAAGCAGACTGAGGAAGAATTCAAGAGGCTGACAGTACATATTCCCTTGAGAGTAATTGTTTCTCAGGTTGGAGACATTTGGCTCAAGTTCCTTTATTCCTTTACTTTATTCAAGTTCCTTTATTACCAAGTTCTGTTCTTTTCTTTTTTGTTTTGTTTCTTTTTTTCCTTTAATATTTAAATTCTACTGAGTAATTGGACTCTGATAATAACTTCTCTGAAAAGAGATGTTATTTCTTCTGACTTTATTAGCAGGGATTCCTGATGTAAAACATTTTGGAGAATGAGAGATTTGCAACACAATAGATTATTCATTACCTGTTCCAGGAGATAAGTTTGGTGCAAAACCATTCCAATCTACTGATTATATGTTTTGAGTAAAATGAGTTTAACATTTTTGATAAAATCATAGTTGATCTGAATATTTTTTATCCTTCTATAAAGGATTTCTGTGGAACATATTTTTTAAAGGTAATATTTTTAAGATCTGGAAGAGCCTTCCATTCCCTCCATCCCTGCTCTATAGCTTTGTTTCCCTAAAGCCACTGTCCCAGCCTCGGATCTCCAGGTCCTTGACGTCACTTTCATGGACGCTCAATCCACTGAGTTGTCTTTTTGATTTTTTAATACCTGCAAAGTCTCATAGCTCAAACTTTTCCTGCTTCACTAGGGCCTGTTACCCTGTTGTCCTGCTGGTCCTGATATCTCAAGTCATCCTGATGAAGCCAGTTAAGTTTAGGGCAGCCAGCAGGACGCAGAGAAATGGGGCAGCATTTCGGGCTCTTAGAAATCTGGAGCAAATAAATCAAACTGCAAACACAAATTTTATTCGCAGTGTAGAGGCAGACCTGACCTGCACAAGTAAATCCTTAGTTACTATGTATATTTCGGGCAATGCAGACCTTGATGTGTGGAGCCATCGTGGCACACAATGCTTCACCTGGGTCTGATTGTCAGCACTGGGTCACGCAGTGCCACAGCTGTTACTGGCACCAAAGCTGACTGAAAGGTTATGTGTACATCTTTGTGGGCAAGGTAAGTAGAATCGATGTATCCTGACACTGGCAAGTTTTCTGTAAAGATCATCAGAAAATGGTGAAAAAATGCTGTCTACGAGAAATTTCTGTTTTCTATGACAAAGAGTCAATATTTTTCACTGAAAAATCTAATGAGAATGAAACCTTGTATTCTCGGAAAAGATCTGCAGGGCAAAAAAAAAAAATTCTAATAAACTTTCTGAGTTTTATTCAAACATTAATTTGCTTCTCTTACTTCTATTTCCACTAATTTCTTTCTCATTTTTCCTCATGCCAACTGTGCCCTCATAGTGTCTTATCATGTTTTTTCAGTTCATATGTTACCTCCTCTGGCAGCACTGAACACATTTTATCTCACTGTATTTTTACATGTTATCTCCTGCCACAAAATAAACTTCCCTATTTGTGAAAGATTTACACAATGTCCTATTTTCTCAGTTGCTTGTGAATCATCACTTTTTGCTTAAGCTCTTTAGACTTACACCTTTAGCAATAAACCCTATTTACTGCTTCATTTATTAGATTCTTATCATCCCCTGGGTAATCCTGTTCTTCGCCTTTCCTATGCATTGTAAATTCCTTTTGTATTGGTTCTCTAAGAATTTATAGTGCATCTGTTGCTCTGACTCTGTGCCCTTCTGGCTTTCTGTTAATGATATTGAGCTGATTTATTTAAATCTATGGCAGTGAACAACTGTATGACCTTCAGGCATGCTTTGAAATTGGGGAGTAAACATTTTGGATGTTCAACAGTTTTCACTGGAGTCATCAGAAGATTACATTATTTGTTGTGTAAGGGAAGAATGGGATTGTGGTATTGAACCACAAATTCATGAATCTTGAACGTGTATCTTGATCCAAAAAAAGTTAATTCCACTTTTATGTCACATTTATGACCATCCCTGTGATAAATCAAAGGCTGTTGGTATTGTTCTCAAGAGGAAATACTGCTTATGTAGATTCATTATTTTCTGAGTATGAAAGACTACAAATATTTCCAGAATGCTAATGACATTTAACACTGTTTAGTTGTTGTGTTGCATCATACACTGTGTTGTTGTCTTTTGTCTTCTTTCATTCTTCACTTTTTCTTTCTTCAGAGCAAAAAAAAATTAAGTTGAAAAATTTTAAAGCCAATTTTTTGTCTTGTCAGAGGCGAACCAGAGCCTAGATGGAAGAGAACAGTCTCCAGACTGAATAATATTCTGTAGCTGAGGTGTTGGGAGTAATTCTTTAAAATTGTTCTAAAACAAACACACGAATCCCCTCTAAATTTCTTTTATGGTAACAATGTTTCATGAAGCATAGAGCATGAGATGCAGAAGGAAAAAAAGAAGTAAGGAAGACATGTCTGGGGCTTGTTTCATTTGTTTGTTGGCACTTTGGTGCCCTAAAGACATGGTTTTGAGAAATCCCATTTCTTTTCTGCTGTGGAAGATCTACTGTAAGTCTACTATATATTAAAATCACGTATTTTCATTTACTAATATCAGAATTTTGTGCCTTCTGTTGCACAATCCTGATTTTTCAGAAGTTGTTTGGAAATGAAAAAAATATTTCCAGATCTCAGAAACAATTATGATAAATGCTAAAATAGTATTTTGGGGCAAATTGTCTATTTCCAGAAGTGTGCAGACTATACCTATATATTTTCATAAAAAATGCCAAATTTTTCATTTGAGCTTTTGAATTTCTCTGGGTTTAATAGTATTTGAGATCACAGGAATACTATAAACCTTAAGCACCTCACTGAGAAGGTTTCAACATTCTATTGAGTGTTTACATGAAGCTGTGGGTGCAAATGAGAGAATGGAGTCCCTGTTCGATGTGTGCAAGCTCTCTTTATGCACAGCTTAATAATCACCAGTGGGGTTCTTCAGAGGACAGTAATACACTTTGATTTTGTATTTGTACATCAGAGCTACCATTGGAAACTTACATCCAAAGGATGGGGTTTTTAACCTGACCTTACCATTTTTTTTAAAACACAAAAAATAATGAATAGTTTGTAAATTTAGTCTTTTAGACATGCCTGCCCACAAAGTCTTCTTTGAATCATTCTTCATCATTACTTGCTGTCCCTTAGTTTGTATTTCTGGTTTTCAGTGCTGAAATGAATGGAGGTAATGATGTCCCTCACAAAGGCGTGGGGAGTATTAAGTGGTTTGTGCCACTCTAGAGCAGCTCTTGCAGCTCTTAATGGTTCCTTTGTAAATAGTAAACAGGATTGTTCTCAGTAGTTTATTTAAGGATATATGATTTACTTCATCCAGATGATTTTCTTAACTGTATGAACTTCATACACTGGGAGCCATTTAGAGACCTTGGTTAAAGTGCTGTCTTCAGCTGAGTCTGATGGAGTTCTCTAAACAGTGTAGATGTCTGGAAGCCAGGTGCAAAGCTAATTTCTGTCTATACCAATGTATGGAAAAGAACTGCAGCAACACTGTAGGGGCATTGATACAACTCGGGGTTGAGTAACAGAAAAGTATTGGGTAATGAGAAAGTATCTGAAAAATACTTAAAGGGCTCAAGGAGCACAGAAGGGCACAGGTGAGGAAATCCTCCTCCCTTGACATCTCGTGGAGACACACCCAGCATGAATAAAGATTTGTATTCGTTTTGGCAGATGCAGTATGCCATGTGATCATGCTCTCTTGACTCACGAGCAGCTGAAATGAAAATACATGGCAGTTTTAATTGCTCAACACTGCAATTTAAATATTGAGGTCTACTGTAAGAGTTTTTAAGGTTGTGTTTCTCTCTGAGTGCTTTGGTTTCAGCTGTGTGCAGTGTAGTAGAGTAATTCTCTCTCTAGGAAAAAAAAAGATTATTGGACTTTGATACTTTTAAATATGGGCAACTCTCCAGTGACTGTAATTGTGATGTTTATTTACTTAACACCACAACCCTGATTTGAGATTTTAATCATTGTAATTGAAGGTTTTATTTCAACCTAAACTCACAAATAAGGGTATCATCAGAAAGTACACTGATTTCTTTGACATCACTACTGAGTTTGCCATTTATCATGTGGGAAAAAATCTGCTATTGATGGAGTTTTTCTTGTTTATGTTGTTTTTAAATCCAAGGAAGTCGTAGTTTGCCTGTGTAAGATGTTCTCTGTGAGTGTGCTGAGTGGCAACATGAGCACTTTCTTCAGTCTGCAAGGGCAAATTGTCTAGTTAAGTGATGCTACTTAGGGAGAGACTGGAGATTCCACTAACACTGTGTTCATTTGGTGAGAGACTGGAAGTTTGTAGAGCCTTTTTGTAGGTTTTCCAATTTCTTAGCCTGAGTTTCTCTCCTGGCTTTCACACAGGCTGCTACATCTGCCCTGTTAGTCATTTCATTTAATGTGCTATGTGTGAAAATAAGTTGATAGCCTGCTCTAGGAATATGGTGTTCATGTCTCTCTCATTTCAGGCTGGTGGCTACTAGTCCTTGATGGCCATGCTACTTTTTGCTTCTGCCCAACACATCTTTCATTTGTTTGAGTGGACACGCACCAATCCATCTGTGATGTTCTTTCGCATATTCCTGACTCTCCTGGGCCAGACCTGATTCTCCTGGGTCAGCTTATCTTACTCCTGATCCTTTGACCCTATCCTGTTGCACAGTCTGGTTGCCTGCCGACCCCGTTTAGTTGTTTTCTATTCCTGCTCCATAGATGTCATTAGGAGATTTAAGAAAAGATACACTGTCCAAATGAATGCTTTAAATATTAGGAAAAATAATTGAGACAAGTCAGGAATGATATTTATGCTTATAGCAACAAGAGATTTAAAGCTAATGTGGCCCATTTGATCATGCTGTATGACGTGCTGTACCTCACAAGCCAGCTCTATTTTCTATAACTTTCCCTCTCTTAATCCTAGTTTAAAAAGTAGACTTCCAAATATTGTATTATATGATATCTCTTTTTAATGCTATGTCCAGCTATTCTTATTCCCAGTAATAGAAACTGAAAAGAATATTTAAAAAATTATTCTTCATATTTAATCTTTGTACAGTTCTATGTTTTCTGAAGAGTTCAGGTGAATTTTTTCAGTGTTGCCTGGACATGCCTTCAAAAAAGATACTTGGCATTGAGCACTGAGCTGAAGAAGAATCTCTCCAACAGTTCAATAGCCTGCTCTAGCCATCTTTCTGCTAGGTATTGATAGTAACAGGAAGACTTCTAAAGTAAACAAATTAAACCAGCCAAACTCTAGGGTGCTCATAATTATTTTGATCTTTCTGCCTTGACAGCTGGGTATCTGGTAGTGTTTGAAACCCAAATTCAGACAAACTTGCTGTTGTTTGTACCTGCATCATTTGGTGTCCTCAGACTTGGAGGGGATTTTTTAACAGAAATTCCCACTGCATGTTACATCAGTTCCCAAATAAATATAAAATAAATAATACAAAATTTTCTGTTATGTCATATCTGACTCTTTTTTATTTTCATGATTAGAAGTTTAATACTTACACTTTCCTCTCCTGTCAAAACACTGTTGTCATGAAATCCCATGCATCCTCTGTACCTGGTGACTGCAGCATATTGCAAATATATTTGCTATTTGCCTATTGCTTATTTATGAAACATATGCCCAGTGTTTGTCCAATATTCTGGAACACTTCACATGAGGCAACAGACAGCACCTGTTCTTAGTTAAGGAAAATGTTGCTGAATCAGAGACTGATTAAGGATTCCTTTGCTTCACACCCAAAATTCCACTGCCTGAGGGAAGAAATAAACTGAATAACTTTGACTGAAAGCACCATTCTTTTGACAAATGTCTGCCTAGCTGCTAAGTTGTGCTCATTCAAATCCTTCCTCAGAATTTCCCAACATGCTGCCGCACCATCATGGAGTTTGGTAGGAGCCAGCATCTGCTAGCTGCTTATGAAGCTAATCATAACTTTATCCTGTTGTACTCCTTTCACAAGTATTTGTGATTTCCATTAATTGTTTCCTCTCATACAATTAATATGATTGTAAAATCATTGTTTTAATCTTTTTTTCCTATTTGAGTCCATAGTACTTAGTATGTATAGGCGCATACATAATCCAAGTAAATAATTTTTATTAAACTTCCAGCTTGCTGCAAGAGGATTTAATCTATGGAGAGCTGTTAGTTTCATTCACAGTAAATATTTATTTATCCATGCCCTCAGGCTATGCAGCAGATATACTTCAGATAAGAGAGCAGCCTCTGTGCAAACAAACTTGAGATTTTTCTCTACCTTGAGATGACACACACATCATTGTCTGCCTGAAGAATTCCTATGGACTTCTTCACTTCCCACTGAAAGTGGGACTTTCTCTCTCTCTAGTTTTATTTAGGATCTTCTGCTAGTTTTATGGCCTCATGATCCCTTCTGTCCCAGAAATAAAACAATCTGACCTTTTATTTTCAGTTAGCAGTCATTTGAAATTATTTTTATAAATGTGTATGATTTTCCTAAGATTCTTCAAAAGAATGTAAACTATTCTTAATATTGCTGTTTTCACCACTAAATTTGTGGAGAAATTGAGCTTTATTTAGAAAGAGGAATTTTTCCATGCAAAAAAAATTATTTACCAGGTAATTGTCTGTGGGACTAGCATGCTATTAGACATGAGGAACATTGAGCTCAATGCAAGTTAATTTAAGTAAAGTAGTCTAAACTCATTGAAACTTGTGTTCCTTTCTCTACTGGGTTAACCATCATTGTTGAGATGTGGTTAGGGATTTCAGAGGGTCTTTTGTTGTTACTGTGAATTCTTTTTTATATTTTAGCTTGCAATTTCTTTCTTATCTAAATCCTTTCCTAGCAATGTTTTCCTTACCACAAGCCTAAATAATCTGCTGTCTGTCTGATCCCAAAACACCCATTGACTCCATCTGAATTTTCCATTCAGACCAGTAAGATAAGGTGTTAAATATTAAATCTACAATAATATTTTTCATTATTGGCTTGAAGTGTTGTTGACTTAGATGCAATGGGCAAAGCTGAGCAGGCAGCAGAGAAAAAACTGTTCACAAAGTCAAAGAATATGATGTACAGAGATGAAGGATAGAGAATCTGCATTAATCAACTTGCCAGGAAGAGACCTTAAGTCTAAATGAGTAGCCAATTAAAGCAGCTTGTTCTCACATAGAGACTAAATGCCATATTATACCATTGATCCACACCTTAAACACTCATTGATTTTTACAAGGTGTTTCATCCATGAAAGGGTGGTAAGTAGTATATATTTTAATGAAAATTCAGTTCAAGAGAATAAATGAAGGTATGAACATACCATTTCAGATCACTTAAGATCTGCTTTTTGGGAACAAGTACGTTATATTGGCACATGCTGTGTCCAGAGCTGGGCTGCCCAGTACATAGAGGACATGGACTGACTGCAGAAAGTCCAAGGAAGGGACACACAAACACAGAAATTCGAGACTCTCCTATTTAAGGAGAGTCTGAGGGAGCTGGGAGGAGAGAAATGCCAGGGTGATCTCGGCTGTGCATGGAGGGTGTAGAGAAAACAGAGCTAGGCTCTTCCCAGTGGTGCCCAGTGACAGGACAAAAAGCAAAGAAATTCCATTTAAGCATCAGAAAAAATATTTTTACTGTTAGAGTGGACAAAAACCAGGAGAGGTTGCCAAGGGAGGTTGTGGAGTATCCATCCTTGGAGATAATACAAGGGACACAGCCCTGAGCAACCAGCTCTGACTCTTTTCTGAGCAGGGGGCTTGATGAGATGGTCTCCAGAGAGGTGTGCCAACCTCATCCGTGCTCTGATTGTGCAATTCTGTCACATTGGGCAGTTTTCTTATTGTCAGGAAAAGTTTTCTAGTTGCTCAGATTTTCTCCAGCTTCTGCAAGGCAAGATTAATTGTATAGATTTTTTGAAGGTATGTATATACTGCTAGGAGAAACCCCTTTTTCATGGTCACATCCATGGATTTTTTTGCAAAGAAAAATACTGTTGCTCTTCCCTAGACTAAGTGGGTCTGAAGGACCATAAAATATTTGCAAAGAAGAAAATACTTTTCAGAGGGTGGAAAACACCAAGAGTTCACTTTGAAAAAAGAGAGGTGTTTTTGAAAGACTGTATAACATTAGTTCACGGTAAACATCTGCAGAATGATAGCCTGTATTATTCTGGATGCTCAGAATTTCTACATGAAATAATTACTTAAATATTTATTTTGCATATGAGTAAATTGAGCTAGAGAGACTATAAAGAAACAATGCAGGAACACAGTGGCATACATAGAAATAGAAACCTATCTAGGAGGTTCTAATTTCTACACTCTGATTTAAGATTCCATTGCATTAATTGAAAATCACATTGCGTTATACAGTAAGTTTTGTAATAAGGAAATTCTGATGATTATATTAAATCCATCAGAAGTTAAAACTAACAACTTGCAGATTAAGTGACATTGTAGAAAATAACAAGTTTGTTTTTGTTCTGTGAAACAACTGGTTTTTGAGGGACCCATGAATGGGAAATCACAGCTGCAACTGAAATTTAATAAACCCCAAGATCCCAAGTCCCACAAGTGCTTTCAAAAAGTGTACCTTCTATGTCTAACAATACACATTTCTGTAATCTCACAGAAAAATAGCTGGAAAATAGTGTGAAGAAGATGTTTGCATAAATATGAAGTTGGGCACAGCTGTTCTAAGAAAGAATGAAGCTAAAATAGCATAGGAAATGGAAGCAAGGAATTCTTTTATGTTTAAAATATGAGCCTACATAAGAAGAGATTAATGAGAATAGTTGTGAAAATGAATTCATTTAAATATGAGCTATTTCCTTTTTTGGACTTGTTAAGTTACAGTTTCATGAATATTTGTCAAAGTTAATGTTGTGAAGCTGAGCTGTTGCTTTTTCTCAGAGAATAATTCTTGTTGTCTTCCTTTGTGTTACATATTCTCTTTAAGAAAATGAAGAGAATGCAATGATTAATATATATCCTGCTAAATCCTCATGCACAGCTTGATTCAGCTATGGAACAAGAACATTTTGCTTCTTGTGAAAAAGTAATGAACTGTATAAATATAGGAATCAAAGCTTAAAGTTGGCTGAAAATGATGAAGGGTTCTTCTCCTTGGGAACTTAATCTTTGTTCAGTTTCTTGACATTCAGGTAAGAAGAGCCATCAGGTGTTACCAGACCTGATCATGCAGTGTCACATCTGTTATGGTGCTGATGGTCTCATGGGAGTAACAATGCTTTGTCCAGTTGTGAGGTGATGCACTTGGAAAAATATAGCTGCTACTGCAGATGTAAAAACAAACTAACAAAACCCCTTATTGTTTACTACAGTGAAACAATAACATAAAACCTTTGTTAAAGGCAGTTTGCATATGTAGAAAAAAAATATTATTAATTTCTAAATTCTAATTGCACAAAAAGCCTCAGATATATGCTTAATCTTGATTTTTAAGAAGCCAATATAATCATGCATTATTTAAACTTGCAAGTCTGTCTTTTCTGAGGTTTGTTTTCTGCTTGGCAGGATATTATTTTAAATTAAAATTCTGCTTTTAGGCAAACTCATAGCACATTTCCAGAAAAGGATAATTCGCCTTTCCATAAAGAGTTTTCAAATATGGAACAAACTCTGTATTCAGTTTTAGATTGTTCTCAACTTTCTTTGTCATTTTTCACAGTAGAACACAAAGCACTGAAAATACAGTTCATAAAAAGAATCCACAAGACTGAGGACTTGAGAAACAAAATGCTCATAAGTTGTAACCACTTTGGCCATATTTGATTTTTACATTGTAAAGAATTTTGATGAGAAAATAGATTGCAATAGTAATTATTTATTGTAAAGTATAAATTTATTTGATTAAAGGGCTTAAAAAAACATGAATTAACAATACTTTTTTAATGATATAATAAGGTCCAATGTAAAGCACTATGAAACTTAGTGAGTACGTATCAGTGTTCTAGTTGAAACGAGTGGGTATTTGGGTACATGATAAACATATCTCTGAATACTTGAGATACACCCATATTTGGTGAAATCATGCAAGTTGTAGGAATTTTAATATCTTAAAATTATATCTGGAAAGGCAGGAAATGGTTCAGATGTGTTAGTCCAGTATTTTAAACAGTGCATAGCTCTGTTTGATTTTGTTCATGTACTAGTTCTTATCAACGTAAGAAGGAAATTTTTTTAGATGGTCACAAATGCCAAAAAGTGTCTGTAATTGTTTCAGCATAACTTCTGTGGGGTCAGTGGAGGTATTCTGCCTCCTGTAAGGGAAGGTAGGACTGGTCTGAAGCACAGCTGCTTGCCTAAGCATTGCTGAATGGTCAGTCAGAGTCATGACTGTTGGCACTAATACCCTTCAGCATTCAAACACAAGGAACTGCATTCTGTTCAGAGCAGTAGGGCTCCCAAACGATGTCTTCTGTGTAGACTTAGTCTAGTTACATAGGACATAGACCTCAATACACCATAAAAATCTTGATGTGTGCTTATAGCATGGGACTTCAAATACTTGGACAAAAAGGTTCCTAGAATTGTTAAGTCAAATAAAACTTTGCCATTGCTTTTAATGGATGCTTTTTTTTTAATGGATCCTTTTTTTTTTTTTTTTTTGGGGGGGGGGTGTTTTGTTTTTGGGTTTTTTTGGGTTTGTGGGGGTTTTTTGGGGGTTGGTTTGTTTATTTGTTTTCTTTACATTGGTTGAATGTTGAAAACTTGATTATAGTGTTGTTTATTCCTAACTCTTTTCCTGAGGCAGGTAGGTTTTGCCCTATGGAGATATTTTTGACAGTTAAAATTAAGGCTTTTGCAGTTTCTAGTCTTATTAAGGAGAAATTCTCCTCCATGTATTGAAGTTCTGTCTTGAGTACTGAAAAATTAGCATACACATATCTCTCTAGTGCCATGCCAGATGTAGTGTAGTCTGTGGTATGGAATTTCTGGGAAAGAAGGATGAAGAACATGGGATGATAGAACTCCTGCACTCTTGGGACCACAAGAAGGATGTCCAAAACATCGCAAGTATTTCTGGAAACTTTTAGGCAGTTAAACTCGGGGCCCAGGTTATGTGTAGATACCTAAATCTGGATTCTTACTCTGGATCTGACTCTCTACCTCATGCCTTTACTCACTTAGTATAAAGGAGCTGAGTAAAAGGACACTATACTGCCTTCTAACCACATCCCCTACTTGAAATATGTGCATATATATATATACACTTACATATATATATATATAAAAAAATAACTGTAAATGAAAAGTCACACCTGGTGCATTGGTCTTGGTATACATATGAGATCTCTCATCCTTGGAGATACTCAAAAGCCATCTGGACATAGTCCTGTGAACTCTACTGTAGTGACCCTGCTTGAGCAGAGGGGTCGGAGCAGGTGGCCTCCAGAGTTCCCTTCCAACCTCAACCCTTCCGTGGCTCTGTGTGATATTTGTTAATAGGAAAATTTTGAGCTAATAGGAATATGCCAGTAGATGGTGCTCATGAATATATAGCTCTGTTCTCACATAATTAGCAATTTTTTGGTATTGAATGTTACCAGGATTCCAGCATATTGTTTATGTGGCTCTTTTAACAGCTGCATAATTAAAATTCAGCACATACATAATTGTTTGCAAGGTAAGAGCTTAAATGATGTCAGAAGGTTTTAGAGGAAACTGATCCCATAATAAGCCCCTCAGTTGCCTTCCTGGTAGCATGAATCCTCCAAAACCAAATTATTTCTGCCGTGTTTGAATTTCCCACTACAGAATGACATTGTTCCTTGGCTCTGGAACTATCCAAAATCAAAGAATTTTGAGCATGGCAGGGAATGCTGAACATGAACTGCTGGCCTCAGTGCTTTATCACCGCTAAATTAGGATAATAACATCTTCTATTTGCTCAGGCTGCAGGAACTGACCTGGGAACTGTACTAGACTTGACTCTGTTGAACAGATGTTGTAACAAGATGATAAAAAATCTAATTTGTTCCACAGAGAAAAAGAACAGGGAAGTGTTTTATTTACATGAAGGGCATAACCACATTAAAACAGTTTGATGAACACATTATACATTTCAGAAAGTTGTTGCTGAATAGAATTAGGACTAGGGCTTATAAAAGACACATCTACACGCTGGCATGTCAGTGGTTGCTGTAGACATAATGACCTCCTGAAAATGCTGCAGTGGGAACTGGGTGCTTAAGCCCTAGGAAACTGAATGGGTAAAACTGGAAGCTCAGGCAACTTGAAAACCTGAGGCTGAGTGAGAAGCCACTAGAAGTTAACTGTTAATGCATAGGAATGGTATCTGAATTCCTACCCTGTGGCAAGAGCTAATCTCTGTTCTTGGATCCTGCAGAGGGATGCAGTTTGGAGTCTAGCCACTTTCAGATTTATTTTTATGGGACAAGTGAACAGAACCTACAGCTGTCACTGTAAGGAAATAGTATTAGCATGATAGTACCTGACTTTCATAGGCTACAGTAAGTGGGTGGACACTTCCCAGGAAGCAGGAGAAAGCTGCCTTCTGCAGCCTCCATTCACTTACATGTCTCCCAGGTGATTAAACCACCCCGTTGCAGGCTGATGCAGGTGGGCACTCTCTGCCCAGCCCAACAAACCTAGGGATGTGACTGAACTGAGGGGGCAAAACAGAGCCTGACCCTGCAGCTCGGTGCCCTGGCATGCACTGGTGAGCTGTGCAGAGATAGGCAGGTCACATTAGTCTCTGGTAAAAATGCAGACGCTCTCCAGAGACCAGGCACCATGGATTAAGACTCTCTGTTCTAGGTGATTTCCCCACATACTCAAGAAGAGCCTGTTCCTCCATGCCTTGGCTTCTTGTGTCCCCACAACGCCTGGTTTCCTGCCCATGCGATGCCTCTGTTTCAACAGCACAAGAGTATTCCTCCACTTGGGCTGGCCTGCAGCCTGCTCGTTCATACATTATTGGCAGTTTGGCTTTTGTTCATCTCAGGCTAAGGAGGAGCGTGGAAGGTATCTTTTCAGCTTTATACCGGCTAGCGCTTGTATTTCAATGCCTTAGAAAGCCTCGAGCAGCCTTGAGAGGTAGCAAGGGCAATCTAGCACTTTAGTAGCTCTAGAATCAGTACCTGAATCAGCTGCAGAGCAAATACCATCAGCAGAAGCAAAGAGGGAGAAATATAGCTCCCTGCCCGCTCAATTCCCTGCAGTTAGAAGCTTTCAAATGAGACAGACACAAGAGATGTTCACAGGAAAGTCGCTGAGCTAAGAGAGAGCGTTTGCCTCCCCTCGACCATCTTTATTAGGAGAAGGGGAAAGGGGCGGACTGGGGGCGGACCCGGGGTGAGCGGCCAATCAGACACTGCTGAAGAGTCTGAGTTACATTTGGCTTTGCCTGCGCTTGGAACAAAGGAGCTCGGAGCACATGTCTTTGGGAGGGGGGAGGGGAAGCTCGGAACAGGCAGCAACAGAGGAGTTCGGTCCAAAGTTATCTTTATCCCAGGAAAGGGTTCTCTTGTCTAGATCAGGGCTTTTTCTCAGCTAGTGAAATAATTTTCATGCACGTTTCCTGGCATGTGACCCATAATGGAGCTGGTGATTTGGGAAATTTCTCATATTGACTGAATCTCACACTGAAGAGATTTCTTGCTGAGGTCTTACAGAGAGCTTGAGTGTGCCCATGCAGCTCAGGTCCCAGTGCAGTGCAGGGGGAAGAGCACCTTCCTGGTCAAATGGGCAGCTCTTGGTATGGGCAGGGTGCAACCCACCAGGGACCTGGTCAAGCTGGTTTAGGATCTGACTCATACCTGAATAAAATGCTAAAATTATTTATTACCTTATGTGAGTAAATTCATGCTTTTAAATGATTGGAAAATGGGGGGTTATAAATTTTACACAGAAAAGCATGCTCTACCTTTATTTTAGTGCAGCACAAGGCAAAAGCTGGATGATTTAAGTTAATGTATTCACATATTGTTTACATTTTATTTGTATTATTTTGTTGGTCCTTAAATACAAAAACATCATTATAAATATTTTAGATGTTTTCAACTTCTAAGTTCTTTTGCCACAGCTGGTGTTCTCTTTTGCCAGTTTGGATTAAAGGAACATCACCAGCTGGAAATCTAATCCATTTTACAAACAGAGTTAAAAGGAGAGTAAATTACAACACCTGCTAATAACCCCCCAGCCACTTATCTCTATTTCTTCTTAAGATTCCCCCCCCCCTCCCCCCCCCCCCCCCACTTTTCCCTCACCATGTCAGGGTTTGATCATTCACTCATTGCTGTGAAAGGCAGCATTGCCACCGACTTTGGGTGCAGACTTTGAAGCTCTAGAGGTGGCTGCAAGGCTCAGTGTGCTGTGGAAAGCTGGAAAGCTGCAGCTGTGTTGCGTGATGGACTGCCTGGAACTGCTGTGGGGCCATCCCCCACACATCAGCACTCTCATATCAGCACTGCAGAGGCTGCTCTCATTAGAGATTTTGCTATTATCTTTAAATCAGCCAGCTCAGTCTGCTGTGGCAGAGCAAAGCTTGGGGCAGGCTGGTTTGGTGTGCATGTGCCCTTGGAGAGACAGGGAGCACCTGAAGGAACTGACTGCAGAGGGAACCCAACAATTTTGCCCAAAGGACCAAAATATGCACAAAGCCATAAATTAAGGGAAGAGGAGGAACAGAAATGCTCATGAATAAATGGATAGCTTGTGTTGTGTGCTTGTAAAATTCATTTTATAGTACGCAGACTGTCGAGTGCATCATCTTCCATGAAGTACCCAGAAAACTTGTGAATGTGAGAGCACTACCAGCAGATGGAAAGCTACTACGATGAGTTTACACAAAGTTCCCTGTCAATCTGACTCATCCACCCACCTGGCCCATGCTGCCAGTGAGGTCAGACTTCACAGGCGCATTGCTTTCTCTGCCTTGTGTGAATTCCCATACCAGCACATGGGATGCCTCTGCAGCAGACCTGCAGGGACACAGGGACACCCTTCTCTGTTCTGCTCCCTTGTCACCTGGGTCTGTCCTGGGATGCCTGAAGTAAATGAGGCTATCAGGAATGGCAAAATATCCAAACAACTGGGCAGAACCTGGGTAGCTGATAAAATAATATAATTTCTTTATCAGTAGTGTATTAGATTTCCCAGCAGTTACCTACCAGAACGCGTCCTCATCTGCCCCTCTCTCTTTCCACACGTGTACACATAACCTCTTGGTAGCCAGCCCTCCCTCCCACTCATCATTTTGGAGGCAGGATAGTGGCTGAACTGCCTGACAGTCATTCACAACTCCCAAGATCACCAACCGCTGCCACAGTGCATCAGTTCAGCCATTCATCTCCTACATCTTGCAACAACTACTTCCAAATACTTCTCAAAAATGTGTTACTCTCCCTCAGTATGCAAGTTACACAACTACAAGCCTTGGAGGAGAAATTTCTTTTTAACCTCAGGCATCATAGCATCTGACTTTCTCTGTTGACATTTTTTTTTCTCTAAGCTGGAAGGATATTTTTGTTTGTCACATGCATACCTTTTCCAGCTTCATTAATGTAAAGGTTGATAAAAATGACTTTAATTTTTTTTCCGGACCATCTCAGGCAAGAAATGTTTTCTATGTCCCCTGACATTAGTCAGTAAAACCCTGTTCCTGTGATGCATAAAAAAGCCACCTTCAGCACTAAAGTAATCTTTAATTTATGCAATGTTTGAATGATTTTCAGTTGTTAGATACAATGATTTGATTTTCCTGCATAATCATTTCATCTTAGATATCTCACTTGCCAAAAAAGCCTGACAGATCTGATGTGAACACTGTTTTTTTATTACATTAAATTACTTTGTGTTCAGATTTTTACATTTCGATAGTTGATTAACTTAAGAAATAATTCAAAATAATTATGCTTTATTTTCATTTTGTATTTTCATTCTTTTAAATGAGTCACTGATATACCTGTTAATTCCCTAATGCAATTCAGAATCCAGTCTGCTATTTTAAATAACCAGCTACTTCACAATGGGCGCAAGTGCCCAATTCCATATTTATCAGTTCAGTCTGCCAACCATAATTTTGTTTTTTCTCCTATGTATTCAACAGAGGAACTTCTGAAGATGTGCAGGATACAGTGTGCCTCATTTAAATACTCACTGCTCTCCTTTGGCTGCATGGGGTTTTTCAGCACCTTGAGAGACTTATTCAGATTTAGTGCCAAGCACCTTCACAGAAATGGAGGGAAACAGTACAAGTGTTAGAGAAATGGTTTTGACACCCACTCTGCCCAACCTTCTTCTGGCAGTGTGTAGTAGTATGCCAGCAACCACCCTATGCATTTTAATGAGGATGCTTTTCAAACCATGGGGATCTATGGGCTTATAAGGGACCAGTGAAATGTAATGAGAACAAGACAGATAAATCTGGTCGTCTTAAAATCACTGTGCAGAGCCCTGCACTTCTGTATGAATTAAGGTTATAGTCATTGCTCCCCAGAACTTTTGTTTTTTACATTATATTACTGTTGTATAAAAACCTCACACTGGTCCACGAAACAATGCTTAGATCTCCTCCTTTTCAATGATGCCATGTGCCAGACTTCAGTGTGTTATTCCTTAGGACTTCGGCACTCACCTCTGGGGTAGCTGCCCTGCTCATGGCATGCTCAGGATATTCCAGGAGTGGATGCTCAGGCAAGGTCTGGCAGCATTTTATGCCAGTGCCAGTTTGCAAACACAGAAAAACTAGTATCATCGAATCACCTCATACTTGGTTGATTGAATCAAAGCAGGCAAGGAGTTTTCAGACTGACTGGGGAATTACCTAATCAAATTTTCTGGAAAGCAGGCAGTGGACCAACATGTAGAAATTTGAGTGAGCTGTATAGGCCCACCTCCCTATTCAGATAGAAACTTCCCCTTGTGTTGCATAGATTTGTGCAAATGGCATTGCAAGGTTTAAGCTGGCCTTCTGAACCTGACACCTAGGAAGGTCAGGAGATTATCTGAAAGCTAGCACTGACACAGTTTGCACCTTATTTACCCTCATTAACACCTTAATTAAGTTGTAAAGCCCACATCCTGGCTGATGGTTGACCTTTCTGTTATACTTCCTGGGCCCGAGGCTAATCAGGATGCCAGCTCCCATTCAGAGGTGGTGTCCTTTCTCAAGTATACTCATCTCAGTCAGTAAACATGAAGACATAGGTAGTGTTAATGGGTTTGTCTAAACAGCTAAGTCCTTTATCACCTTTGTCACTGTCTGGTCCTTCTGACCTTTCATCTCTCCTAGAGCCCTGTGTTGAACCTGGTGGAGGTAAAGCACTCCTGAATCTTGCCAGGTAAGGAGGGAATGTTCTGGGGTAGATGGGGCAAGAGTTGCATGTCTGTGAAAGAGCAGAGGCTGCAGAGTGGGTTTAGTGGGATTGTTGCTGGTGAAGGTAATTTGTGAGTAGTGAAGCTCTATGAAGAACTTAGGGCTGGAGGATGTGGAATCAATTACCTTTGTGGTATTTTTGGGTGGAGGGAGAGAAGAGATGCATAACTTGTGCCAGGAGGCATGATGTTTTGGACATTTCATGCAAATTGAAAAATGTTATTTTTTGGTTAAGTCTACTGCCAGATGGAGAGGGTCCAGTGGAGAGCTGCAAAGATGTTTAGGGGACATATGAGGAAAGGCTGAGGGAGTTGAGCCTGTTTAGTCTGGAGAAGATAAAACTGAGAGGGAATCGGATCAATGCGTACAAATATCTGAAGGGGAGGTGTTAAGAGGATGGGGCCAGATTCTTTTCAGTGCTGCCCAGTGACAGAACAGTCAATGGGCACAGACTGAAACAGAGGAAGTTCCATCTGAATAGGAGGTAAAACTTCTTTACTGTGAGGGAGGCAGAGCTGTGGAACAGGCTGCCCAGAGAGGTTGTGGAGTCTCATTCTCTGGAGATACTCAAACCCACAATCCTGCTGAAACCTGCTCTAGGTGAATCTGCTTTAGCAGGAGGTTGGACAAGGTGATTTCCAGAGGCCCCTTCCAACCCCAACTGTTCTGTGAGATTGCTGGCACTTAGTGCAGTGAAATTATGTTCATGTTGCTCCTGGGGTAGCATCAAACACTGAAGAAGGTACCCAAATATATATTTGATGAAATGCATGTAAAAAATTGCCAAGAGTGCCTCAGCATTGCTGTTTAGGGAAGTATTAATTGGAATGGGTAAGGTAATAAAAGTTGCCTTTGCTGATGAGTTAATAGTAGTATAAATATTGAAACAAAAAACCCAAACAAACCAGAAACATTTTAAAGCTTAGCCAAAAAGGGAATATCCTCTTCTGTTTTGCTCTTTGTTGAAGAGAAATCTGCGTTCTTTTTTCCATGGCAGTCAGGAGACTTGTATATTGCATATGTCTCCAAAACAACATTAAGAAGCAATTAAGTCTTGAATAGTTCATAAATAAATTATTCCTAGTCAGATTATGAATACATCTAGGCTTAATTATTATAAGGACGTACTTGCAAGTATGTAAAAACTTTTGGTTGTAAAAAAGCATACAAAATTAGTACTGAGGCATAAGTGCTGTAGTAGTTACTTTTTTTTTTCTTTGCTATAGGCAAAAACTTTTCTCCCCTAGAAGAAAAAGTAATGGGAAAATTTGATCTGTAGATGTGTGTATTAATATTACAGGCTCAACTGAAGCTGATCCCTGTGTAGACAGGCAGTGTGTCAAATTCTCTGCTCAGTATCTCATTCTGGAAACTGTTTGTTTATAGAGACTAGTCAAAGAAGTAAGTAGAGGACTGATTTTGTTGAAGGATCATAACTTTGATGTATAGATTACATGTATTTTAATTAGATCTCATTCAGAAATTGTACACTTAGGCAGAAATCTGTTCTGAGGGTTTCTGTTTCTATTCCTCTTATTCCTACCTGCTATGAGCTGCTTTTTAATTATTTACCTGAGATCATAGTGCACATCCTATTGACTTCTAACTGTTTGGACTCTTCTTCACCAGATAACTCTGCAGGAGTGGTCCTGATTCCCCTCATGAGTTTCTTGATGTATCAGAGCCAGGGAAATGCCCCTCTCTGTTGCAGGACAGGAAAGAGAAAGAGACAGGTCTCTGCCACTCTTCCAGGAAGTAAATTGGATTCTTAGTCATATAGAGTGTGTGCGGCTTGGAGGTGCTCTTGGTGGCAAAAGAGCATTTCAGAGATGGCTTTGGTGTTTGATCTGGTCTGTGGTGGGGAAGCAGTAGAAGGTTTTGGTACTATACTCACTTGGAAGGCTTACCCTCAGCTTGGAGGCAAATGTGATTATTGAATCCGTAATGTTCAAACCCTGCATGTAACTCAGGTTCCTAAGAAAAAGGTTAGATAGTTGTCCTGAGTTCCATTTCCTGTCCATGTATTTAGCCTGGAAAGAACTGTAAAACAGTGAAAAGCACTTCAAGGAACTAAGCATGGTGTCTTCTTACACTTTTTTTTTTTCCTGAGCCTGCTGCTACTCATTCTTGTAATAGACTTGTCAATGTATAAAGATTGGATTGGTGAAAAGACCTTGAATCATTATTTTTGTGTTGAAGGATGGGCTAGAAAACTACAGGTAGGTAAAACTCAAGTCACATTTGAGCCACTTGGGTTGAAATGTAGTCTGTGTTATATAATGCCCATCATGAAAATCCCATGAATTCTTAAATATGTACTTTGATACTGCCTGACAGATTGATTTACTGTACACAGACTCCTTTGCAGGCATATACCCATCTCTTCATACCAAAGCTCTGAAGAGAATACCAGGGGAATCCATCTCCTGGAATGATTCTAGCTCGTAGTAACTCCCTTTTGGTTGAGACTTAGTGTCAGTGGCTCAGATCCTTCCTTCCTTCCTTCCTTCCTCCCTCCCTCCCTTTCCACTCTTTAAAGCATTGTACTTTCAATTAGATGGAATTTTTGCTTTCAGATGGGAAAGACAGTTGTGTTACATAACAGACTTGGTGAAATCCATCCCATAGCATCTTTGTGTAACATGCTAACAAATCTTTTGAGCTTAAGGAATGGAGAAGTTTTTTCTTTATTCACTTTCCTTAAATGTTCTTACCCATCTTAGTTCAGTTGGACTAAAAGTTTTTCAGAGCAGGAACCAGTTCTTAAGTTGTAAGAAAGTCTTTCACTGAAAGGCCTTGTACTTCTACTAAAGAAGTACAAGTTCTTGTACTAAAATCTTAACTTGTACTGAAAGTCTCCTGATCTTCCTGAGGCCTAAGGACATTACTATGGAACAGCAACAACGACAAGAAAATATCTTAATTGTATTGGTCTTCCTGCAAAACCTGTTCAGTAAAGTACCTGTTCACTTTTAAATGTGTTGTTGTGTAACATTTCAGAAAGAATGAAGTGTATTCTTGGGCACATCTCATAAATGATTTCTACCCTTGTTGAATGTATAATACTCCTTGGCTGAGAAACTTAAGGTAAGAAATACTGTTTATTTTCTCCCCATTATATATCAGCACGTGAAGAGCAGCATAAACTCCAACATCCCCAAATATCATGTGGCAAACTATAATATTTAAAACTTTATTTTGCCACAGTTAGAGACTTTAGTGTTTCTCAAGCCACAGTTGTATCTCTTGCTACTGCTTTGCTGCTTCTCCATCTTTTGAGAGGCAGTGCTTTGTAAGGTTTTTAAATTGGAAAGAGAGTTCCAAATCAATGATGTTAGCCACTTAAACAGACATAAAAATTATCAAACTTACTAAAATATTTTGTAAGCACATTATTTTTACCCTTGACTCTTGATTGTTAATTAATTTTCAATCGAGAGCAAAACATATATTCAAAAGGATGCAAATACTAACTAGTTCCCAATCTACTTCCTTGAACCTGTCTCCTTCCTGTGCTGCTTTTGCAGTCCTTGAATCAAAGAAACTTGTAAGTCCTCTTTCTTTGCCAGAACTATCCACTCTCAGGAACTAAATCACTCTCAGGAATTGCTGCTGTATATTACATGAAGTGGTGTATACATCTGACATACAGAAATTGAATGTTTGATCACTGAGCATTCAGCTGGGATACTTCTATTGCGAATAGTTTATAAGCCAGAAAGTACCAATTTAAAATTTTCAAGAAAGTGCAAAACTTTCAAATGTCTCAGTGCTTATGTATGCATGTGTAACATGGTCTAGCTGTTGACTCTGATATATTGATTTAAAATGAAGCTGTTTTATTCTAGAAACATACTTTTTCCCTAGAGACACAAATAAATTGGAATAATCTCATTAACTTTGTTTCATTGTGTATTTTAGGGATAACTGCAGATGCTTGTGAATCTGAATACTTTGGTTACCAAGTCAAACTCACTATTTTTAATCTACTTTTATATAGAATATGCTGGTAAAGGGTTACAATTTAAAATTAAAATTTTCATATCTCACTGTAATTCATCTTGCTGGTGTGTTTCAAGGTTTTTTTGTATTCACTGATTATGCATATATTATTGTAATTATGAAAAAGTAAATAATGGTGTTCCTTAGCAGCAATATAATTTCTTATTATTCTAAGTTGTGCCAAATGACAAACAAGACTATTGTGTACTGCTCAGAACACTACAGCAAATAAAACTTTAAGGATAAATAAAAGGCTTCTGTAGAATATGTCAAACTGAATTTTCTCCAGTCCTTTAGGAATAGCAAACTTGTTCATGATGATTTAAATAAAGAACTGGAAAAGAGAAATGCAAATAATATGTGAAATTTATGGCATGGAATTTACACTATGGAAGTAACTAGGTTATTCTGCTTACAAATCAGTTAAAATAAAGTCTTTAAACTGTTTTCCCCGCAACAAAAGGTTTATAAAAATGTTAAGGAAATAGACTGCATGTATGCGACAGAAAAGGGCTGCTAGAGACTTTTCAATCTTTGCAGGTCTTTGTACTAAAGCAATGATCTAATAACTAGGAAAGATTGAGTCTTCTGCATAAACATTGCTACATAGCTAACAAATAATTCAGCTTTTTAAAAAGTCTTCTAAATATATTTCTCTCTTTCAGTACCATTAGACTGGAACACATCTTTTGTTTATAAAGTACCATGTACATCTGCACCACTAAGACTTTTATTAATAATTAGGTCAATAAAATTCCCATTTAAAATTTCTTAATTATCTATGTAAATGACAGATTAACCCTCAGGAGAAACCAGATAGACTCATCAGACCTGTAATGCACACTTAAAGGAAATCTCTCAAATTGATCAGTAGTAGACCCTAATACAGAAAGCATGCACAGATCATGTTATCAAATAAATCTCCCTTATCTTTACTCAAAATAATCTAGACAGGATTTATACTTGTTATCTTGAGACTTAAATTGTCATGTTTCTTGGCTGGACTTGTTTCCATGTGTAGACCTGCCCTATCCCATGTAAAATGCTTCAGCTGTTCTCCACAGATCTACTTTAATAATAGAAATAATATTTAGCTCTCCGGAAGAACTTTTATGCATTTTTTTTCCAACAACAACAACAAAAAAAAAGCTCTTTTTTGAGTAGATTATTAAAACCTTTCTTGTGTGAGTTGCTTAAAAGCTCATTGAGAAGCCAGTTGGTTCTCTTATGTATGCCAGGACATTTTTATAGCTAAGGAAATACTCCTTGTGTAGTGTGGCTAGCATTGTCTGCCCCAGTGCTGTTATCACTGCTGTAGGGTGTGCTGTACTCCATGTCAGTGTCTCTCATTAATATTTCTCTTGCAAAAGCTGTCCTTTCAAATCAAGTGTTCTTCCACTTTTAATGCAGTCTCCACCGTTACTGAATGCAATTACCTTGCCAGACAAGGTGAGAATAGAAAAACAGCTTTTCTTCTCCTTAAGCTGGCCACAGATTTCCCTCTGAGGTCATGAGAGTCACAAGTGTATTGCATTTTCTGCAGTAGAAATTTGGGAGTGTGTTCCCTTGTCAGCACTTTGATGAGATCAGCTGGGATACTGCTACTACAAGGATTATCATGCTGTGTCCACTGAGAGACAATTAGGTTGTTGCTGGGTATGCTTCTTGTTTTCTGAGTGCACTTTGTATTGCTTGGGGGTCTTTCTCCCTGAAATATGCATTTATAACAATGATTTTCCTCCTGAGACATTGCTATTCCTTTTATGCATCTTAATATTTGGGTCTGGCAAAGGATTCCCACCAAACTTCTGCTTTATCATGTTTGGCAATTGGTAGAGAGAGCATTATCTGTTGTTGCTTTTATTATCTCTTTGTGTACTTTTTTTCTACCTTAATTTACTTTTCAGGTTGCCTTGGGTATTTGACAGAAGATCTGTTTTTATTTGAGAGCTCTTAAGAATGTGTTCACTGAACTTCAATTATTTGATTTACCTGGGGGGAATATTGTAAAATGGCATTTGATTCTTCTGTGAAAACACTGTAGTCCTGCAACTTTAATTTGGATGTAAATATTTCACAGATTGAAGTGATAAAGAGTGCATAAATTTATGTCCATAAACTAGCATAATAAAATATATTATTGCCCCACACTTTGTGTATGAGTTTAAGCCCTTGAGGAATTTTCACTAATGTCAGTTTATTTATGTCTTTCCCTTTCTATCCACTGGATTTTTTTCCCCTCCCTTTATAATTTTTTCTTTATTTGGAAAACTAAAATATTAAAGTAGTAAATTTGTCTTTCTTTTCATCCTGGAAACAAGCACTCAACACTGTAATTGGATGACATACCAGCTTTCACTTTGTGTTTTTGGCGAGTATAATAAATCATGATTTAAAAACTTACCTAAATATGTTAATATTTTAGGCTGAAATGGAATGGAGGGAAACCTCTTCAAGGTGATGAGGATAACATCCCCTGGGCTGTGAGGCTGAGTAGTTCTGCTGTTCAAGTCATTGTCTGAGCAGTGCAAAGGCCAGCACTTGAGACTTGAAGGACAAACTGGGAGCAGACTCAGGAGCACAGACTATGTCACTGTGATAAGAGTCACTATGATAAGAGAGCCTATGGACCATAAAGTCACTGTAGGTTCTACTGTCATAAAGCTTAATTTGGAAGTACAGGGTGCTCTGGTCCTCTTCTAATTCCGTGTACGTACCACGTATGTGCCTTAAGGAATGAACATGCTTTGAAACCATCACAGTTGCCTGATGCAGGTGGAGTAACACGACAGCTTGGACACAGCTGATGTACATATCTGTGTTTGTTAAGTGGACACAATGAATTTTTGACTTGTGTTCATTAACATGGTGTTTAAAAGAGGTCCTAACATGTTAAAAGCATGTTGTTGAGATGATACGTCCATGCTGCAACAGCTTAATTCCTGCTGCTCTACTTTGTTGTCATGACTAGATAAAATGTCTGGTGATTTTTCTTATTTTAAACAGTTTAGGAATTAGAGGGAATGAGATGCTTTTGAATGGAACAGAGAAGGTGAAATGAAGCTCATTATGACTGAAACTTTTAAATAAGTTACTACTGTGCCAGACAGACATGTAGGCAACCATCTTCTTACAGAGAAGTCTTTCTGTGATGGCCATGAGGATGGTGAAGACCTGTATGAGGAGTGGCTGAGGTTACTTAGTCTGTTCAGCCTGGAGAAGACCGAGGGGAGAACTCATTGCAGTTACAACTTCCTCGTGAGGGGAAGAGGAGGGACAGGCACCACTTTTCTATAATGATCAGTGACAGGACTCAAGGCAAGGGGCTGAAGTTGTGTCAGGGGAGGTTTAGGTTGGATATTAGAAAAAGGTTCTTCCCCCAGAGGATATCTGGGCAGTGGAACAGGCTCCCCAGGGCAGCGGTCACAGCACCAGCCTGACAGAGCTCAAGAAGTGTTTGGACAATGCTCTTAGGCACCTGTGACTCTTGGGGATGGTGCTGTGCAGGGCCAGGAGTTGTGGCTGATGATACTTGTGGGTTCCTTCCAACTTGTCAGGTTCTGTGATCTGAGGGAAGCTTTCTTTATGCCTTTTTACAGTAAAATAAAGTTATTTTGAGAAGATAGAGGCTTCAGAATATATTGAATCTATTTCTGCCTTGCTGCCTGACTCGACTACACCTTGAGACTTGCTAAAGTCTGTTTTCAACTCACCCTTGCTTGCAATATTTGCAGGGAGACTGTTGTGTTCTAGTTGTCATTTCTCTCCTCTGGCAAGTCAAAACACAGTGCCAGCAATCTGCTTTGCAACCTGTCAGCTCTCCAAGGTTGTCTCTACTCATGCTGGTTGAACAGATTTTTTGAGCCAATGTTTTTGGGTGCTGAGTTTTGGGGGTTTTTTCTCTCTTTTTATTTTGGAGTCGTATTCCCCTTCACTTCTTCTGTTGCTTTAACTTCTTGCTTTTTTAGCTACCCAATGGTAATGCACAAAACTGGAGTCTGTGAGTCGGAATTTTTTATTCTGAAATTCTGGAAAGCCTGGGAGCAGATGACAGATTTCTTGTCAGACTACTTTTCATGGAGGATGGGCATGTGTATGTTTTTCATCTTACAAGTATCATAGTATTTTTTTATTAAGATAATTTTCAAGATCAAAAGTGTGATTCTTTGGGAGACTGTGGAGAATAAAGTCTGTTTCACCAAGACAGGTGCTTCCAATGCACTTGGAAAGGAGTCTTCTCAAAGTTGCCTTTGGACCAAGTCCCAAATTGACATGGTAGTAAAGCTGGGGCTGTCACTAAGCCTTCAAAAAGCTTAAAATGCAATTGTTATGATGGTAGTAAACAGGAGAATATGGAAATGCATTAATTGAAATTTACACTTTTTAGATGAGCATTTGGATTGCTTTGATGTTTTAAAGTTAATCTTCATAATATTCCAGAGACCTGATGTTTAGCGTCATGTCCTTACGGCATTAGTCAGCTGTGGTGCAGGCCTTCTCAAGGGCTTGTGGCACACGATGCACCTGTGATATTTGTTAACTCAAAAAAATTAGCACTAACAAAATCCTGACTTTTGTTTGCTAGGAAATATTTCCTACTTGTGATTTTTTAGCTGCTGATGTGTCCAAAAGTCCTTGCAGAGACTGCAAACCCAACCTTTGCATTTTCACCCAAGTGTCTCATGCAGATGGCCGCAGGCTCAAGCTAAGTTTGCTGCCTTCTTGTGCCAGCAGTTCACAAAGTATGGCCACTCTGCAAGAGCACTTGCAACTCAGTTAGCTCCTGGGTTAGACTTTCCTATACCACAAGATTTAGTTAATGCCTGTAAAAGAGGGATTTGGGTCCCTTGAAATAAGGGAATTACCACATTTGAAATTATCTGTGGTATAAAGCTCTGAGAAACTGTTGGATAAAACTGGGGCAACTTGAAACAGCTACAACTTAGAACAGAATGATGACTCCTGAACTTCCTTGAAAGAAGACTGGCACTGATCGATGAGTATAGAACAAAATGCGTAAGACTTTCTGATTAATATTAAAGGTGCACCTCTACCTCCTCCCTGTTTGTAGTAACTGAAATAGATGCCTTCCTGTTCAACTGGTTTTATCTGTCTTTCCACCACCTCAGCCTCTGGAGATGCTAATGTAAGAAGTTAAGACAGATCTGACCTTTTAGAAGTGCCTGATTCTTTCCCCAGTGAGTAGGTGAACTCAGAGTGACCAGCTTTGATTTAGATACCTGAATTTTAGCTTCCTAGAGTTGAAAAATGTTAATCTCATCTTTTGCTGCTAAAAGGAAGCCACGTTGCTTAAATATCTCAGAGTAAGTGAATGGCCCTGTCTTTTTTACTTATCAACACAATTCATAATATTTTTACTCTTTTCAAGGTCTTGTGTGAACCTTACATAATGCCAGTTTAAGTAAAATTAGTTATACTATTAACTTTTGCTTCTCCAGGGCACAGTTGTCCAGAATTGTCAGCTGTTGTCTAATGGTACTGTTAAATACCATGATTGTGAACATACTTTGAGTCACATAATTTTTTGTAGGTGCTTTTTTGTGTTTTTCTCTTTTTTAAAACTACCTGTTTATTATTACCTGATTTGAGTAGCTATTGTACATTTTACTTTAAGTAGTTTAACTAGAGAATAGGCATAAGGAGTTGGCCAAACAGTCCCTTTTTGATGGATGATCCTGCTGATAGTGACAAGTAGTTTTCTTAGAATGGTTTGATCAATACAATTACCCTGAATTTAAGATCTCATTGTCTTTATGTCTTTAAAAAGTAGTAGTTGCTGTTTTTGTAGGCTTGGTCAAGCATTTGATTTCTCAGATGAAATTTTCTGCTTTGCCCAGTTGAAGCTGTCACTAAAAGGTTCTGCAATTTTTAAAATTATTTTATTTCTTATTTCAGATCAGACAGAGAATTTACTCAATGACAACTGAGGGAAATCTGGCTACAAAAAAACCTGCCTGTCTGTAAAGGGAGGAAAGGTGGCTTTGTAGACAGATGGAGGTTAAGGTTATCTAACAGCACAGATCTGTAAGTAGAGGTAACCAAATATATCAAGTGACATCCCTGAGGCGTTGGTACTGGCACTGATGCTGTTTAATATTTTTGTTGGCGCTTGCAGTCCTGAAAGCCAACTGTGTCCTGGGCTGTGTCACAAGCAGTGCGGCCAGAGGGATGAGGGAGGTGATTCTTCCCTTCTACTCCACTCTTGTGAAACCCCACCTGGAGTTCTGTGTCCAGTTCTGTGTCCAACATAAGGATGTGAACCTGTTGGAGTGAGTTCAGAAGAGTCCATGAAGATGATCAGAGGGCTGGAGCACATCTCCTGTGAAGACAAACTGAGAGAATTGGGGTTGTTTAGCTTGGAGAATAGAAGGCTCTGGAAAGACCTTGCAGCAGCCATACAGTTTCTAAAGCAGACCTACAAAAGAGTTGGAGAGGAACTTTTTGCAAGGGCATGTAGCCATAGGGCATGGGGTAATGGCTTTGAACTGAGAGTAGGTTTAGATTAAATGTGAAGAAGAATTTCTGTACTGTAAAGGGTGGTGAGGTGCTGTAACAGGTTGCCCAGAGAAGCTGTGGATGCCCCTGGAAGTGTTCAAGATCAGGCTGGATACGGCTTGATGCAATCTGGTGTAGTACAAGATATCCTTGGCTGTGGCAGAGGAATAGGAACTAGATGATCTTTGAGGTCACTTCCAACCCAACCAGTTCTATGATTCTACTGTATGCCAAAAGAGTTAATACCAGAAAATATACTTGCTCATCACAGTAATCTTGTAGCTCTTGACCACAGAAAAATATGCCAAGAATTCCCTTTAAATGAAATTAACGGTTATGCTAACTGGCAGAATGCTACTTTATCTAGATTTTTCTAGACAGATATAAGAACTTTATAGAATAAAGCCAATTTCTCATAAATGCTGGTCATAAACATATATAAACAATTCATGCAGAGTTATTTTGTGGGAGTTAGAGGAGTAGAGGAGTTAATATTTATTGGTACAATGTACTAGGAATGCAGCCAGATATCCTCTGATGCAGGCTGTGCTCAGTAGCAGTGAATATAAGATTAGCAGCACATGGAGTGAAAGACTGGCAAAGACAGGACTCTAATTCATAAACAGAGAAGTTGGATTTGTGCATTAAAGTTGTTATTGTGCAACACTGTACAAAAGGCAGCACTGGAGAGACCATTTGCCTTGACTTTCCCCCTACTTAACTAATTGCTCCCTCCTAACTGCTCCTGTTACGGTTACAAACCTCAGCATAAATGCCTCCAGGTTTCACTGTAAGTGATCATAACAAATCTTTTGTCAAAGCTCAACCAAACCTTTTCAGTTCAGTTTACAAACAATTATTCTCACTGGTCTCTCTCCTAAGATTGACATATCTTTAACTTAATGTTAGTCTGAAAAGGCCTGAGCTTGTCCAGAGTATTTACATAAATCTTGCATGTCTTTTTTTTCCAGAAACATTTTTAAGATCTATTGCTTTTACCTGGGCAGTACTGGAGATCAGATAAATATATTCCATAAGTTTGAAATAGCTTCTTTTTTTTAAGGAAAAAAGAAATTGCAACCCAGAGAAGCCTTTGGATATAATGACCAAGATAGAATTTATGCTCTCAATAGAATACAAAAGAAAATCAGCCAAATGGCCCGTGGGCTTGCCTAGCAGTTATAGGAACTGCATGTATGGGAAATGGAATGATTTGGATACTGGCTGTTCCTCTTACAGGAAGGAGCAGTTTCAATGAGAGGTAAGGCTAAGGAAGGATGCCTGTTGCTTGCAAACTTATAGTCTTGCTTTGCATCTGTGCAAGCAATTTTCTCACTAAAAATATCTCAAAAGTAATAGAAAAGGATAAATTATTGGGATTATCTAATTAGAAAACAAAACCAACAAGATAATTAATTTTTTTGCAGTGGGCTCATTTTTCACACAGTGTGTCTGCAATACTGTTCAAATGGCAACTCCTTTTGTTGGCATGGTTGGGCTTGTTCTTTTGATCCAAGGATTGTGCACACAGCATCATTTATACTGGAGAGATGGACTTCTTACAAGGAGATGTCCTTTATTGTAGGCACTTGTTTTATTAATGGGGCCACTAAGCAGCAACGACTTCTTTATTTCTACACCAAGTCTTGATGCTTTAAAGGATTCCATTCCTCTTCTAGAGCCCGTTTCCTCTTGAAATTATGATCTACAGTGGGATTCATTAATAAGTAGCAATAGGTTTTACAACAAGGATGACTTAGAGAAATATTAACATGGTAGTGGTTTATGGGGTTATCCAGCCAAGGAAGGCACACAGCCTTTGTGTTTTGCTCAAAAGAGAGCTCAGAGGACTTATAGAAAATCCATTTGTGCTCTCACTGTAGGACTTGTTTAAAATACTTGTAATTAAGTATGAAATGCTGAAGTTTTATGTCAGTGTGGCTCTTGCCTGTCTCATCAAATATATGTGACTTCTTTAATTTCTTCTTCTTTAGTTTTTATTAGGTACTGTACATAATGTGATAGTAATGTGCACCAACAGGTGAAAAAGAAGATAAAATCCCAGGCCTTTCTTAAAGTCAGCTATGTAATTTGCAGGGTCCCAGATGGTGTGGGGGATCTGGTGAGGTGTGTGTTTGGAGTTAAAAC
Organism: Corvus hawaiiensis; assembly: GCF_020740725.1. NCBI lineage: Eukaryota > Metazoa > Chordata > Aves > Passeriformes > Corvidae > Corvus > Corvus hawaiiensis. Next base: position 68,828,683 of record NC_063216.1, on the reverse strand, counting down.
ATATTTTAATGTTACTTCTTCAGGAGTGAGGAAAAAAAAATCAAAGTCTTTTTCAGTTCCTCAAATAGAAAAATTTCAAGTTTATGGCTGAGGATTGCAAAAGTGGGGTTGGGGCTGATTTTTGTATTAGTACTTGAAACTCTTAGGTTGTCAGTTTACTGTTTGGATGGAACTGCCAGGCTTTCAGTGAACATCTTGCAATATTAGTTTTATTTGCTGACATTAAATGTCTTGGTACATTTTCTTTCTGAACATCTAGGTTTTTCTTTGTGTAGTGGAGGGATTTGAAGTTTATAGCCTGGATATGCTTTTTTTACTATGCCTGTTAAAATCTACCCACATTTGGCAAAGTTATGAATGTTTGAAAAATTGCATTTCACACATTCCTGGTCAAGTTTTATTAGATTTTTTAGCAGCTGCATTTCCAAAAGATTACGAATGTATGGGATGTTTGCCTCCCTTAAGACGGGACTTTCCTTGAAATTGCTGCTCTGAGTTGAACAGGTCAAACCAGTACAACCAGAGGAACTGAGACCAAGGAATTTGCCTGTCATGTTTTCTAGTGAGCATCCTGTGATCCTAAGATCAGTGAGCACATCAATCTGAATTAAACATTGAGGGTTAAACTTCAGAAGGGATAGGAACTGGGCAGGTGGGTGGAAGTGATTCTTAGTTAAGTGGTAAGTAAAAAAAAAAGTTTTATTTGCAAGGCTAAGCATGAGTGGGGACAGGACTGAGGTAAGATGAGGATCACAGAAAAGAGCTCTGGCTGGCCAAGGGACAGGGGACGATCTGGTGGCTGGATTGCTGGATGGTATGAAGAGACTATGCTGCAGCTGGAGAAAAACATGAGAGGGGAGAGAGGCTGGGTGGGATGGCCTTAGGGTAAAGGAGAGAGAGACAGCCTGGATGTGCTGGATAAAATCTCCTGTGTGACTTCAATCTGAGTTCTGCCAGGAGATGAAGTACTTCAAGTGTGTAAGACGCGTGCTTGAGAACAAACCACGTGACACCAAGGATAGATGAATGAAATCTTTTATTACCAAATTCATGCATTAAAATGTTAATACGCATGAATCCAGTGTCCCCCAACAATGCTTGCATATGTCGATGCAGAGCTTCTCAATCACTCAGTTATGTTGGCTGCCCCTTATAGCCAAGATTTTTGTGATCACTCCCTCCCCCATGTTTTTGTCTAGACCATCTTTCCTTTTGTTTTGCATTGTGAAAAATCCTTCTGTTGATTGACAAAGATCCTGAAATTGTTTTTCTATAATTTCTGACTAAATTTACCACCTGCAATCAGAGAGGAGCCAGCAGGTTGTCCTTGGTGTCAGTAGAGAAGCTTTATGCAGCAGAATTTATGAGTTTCCAAGGTTTAAAAAAGCATTTGTTTGTCTCTTGATTTAGTTCTCTTAGGAGGTAGTGCATTCTGTCTACTGTAAGTGGAGACTACATGCCTGCCTTTTGTTCTTCTGCCTGAAGTCCAAAATACGGGAACCTTCAGTATCTTCAGCTTTATTTGGAACACTGCTGTAGTTACTTAGTGTTTTCTTGACCTGTTGATATCCTCTATAAGACAAGAGTTACTGTCACATAAATTTAGCATTCCTTCTGTAGTCACCCAGCAGGAACAAATTCTCACCTCCCTATTTTCTTTTATTTTTGCTCTCTGTAAGTGCACAGGTTTTATGGGCCTTTTATTTCTTCCTGTATTGCAAATAGTCTTTGCATAAAGAAAAAAACCTATCTGGCAGAAGTGAAAATCAGATGGTGTGTCAGCAGAAGCTGAACCTCCTGAAATAAATTCTTCACCCTGACCCACTGAGCTGAAGCTGATTGATACAGCTCAGCATAATTGTTTCAAGCAAAAACACAGGGAAGCAAAGTGAGCATTTAACAAATATCTCCTTTGTGACTCACTGCCTAGCTTACAAAAGAAAACCATTTTGTGACTTTGGTAAGTAACCAAAGTGACTTTTTCCGTTATGGATCAGCATAATTGTATTTTTAGCCCATGTGCAGTTGAGGAGGTCCCCAGTCAGAGGAAGCTTCTCCAAAGACAGAAGTTCTTTGCACCTACATCTACACCTTGCACAGAAGTTCATGGTCTGAAGCAAGAATGTCTGGTTTTTGGACTCAGTATCTTCCTTAGGAATGTCAATTGAATGATACCATTCTGGAAGGTAGATTAGCCAAAGTATAGCAAAGCCTGATTTCTGTATGAAGTGATGGCTTTTTGACTATGACAGAAATCTTCTAGGATGATATTGCAGCACCTTACCGAAGATGATGATACTAAATTATGGGGTACCCCCTTTTCTAATAGCATTCAATTGTTTGCTTCAAAGGAAATGGGAAAGAAACAGCCACAAACTGCTGAAATTACATAGATGTTTTAAATTACTTTATCCTGGCCAAGACAAGAAAATCAAGTAAAGATTCAAAACTTAACAACTTTCTACAGTTCCTTACTTTTTCCAGATTATAATGTGTTCTTTATGTTTTGGAAGAAAAATGGTTTATAACCATGCAGCAAAATTCTTTTGAGATGAATATAGTGTAAAATCGGTTAATGCCCAACAGAAAGGAGACTCAGGGTAGAATTACTAGTCTTCTCCCAGGGCACATGATGAAAGTTTGACCTCATGTTTAAAAAGAGTGATTTAGACCCAATTCAAATTGCATTGAATTGAGTGGAAAGTCACTGTACTTTTAATGGAAAAAGAGTTGGGGCCTTTATTAGTAACTTTAATATAGTACTGTCTCAAGAGGTTGCATTCTACTGCATTTTATGTTTGAATATGACTGCCTTGCTGCAAATGAGATGGTTATTGCAATTTCAGCAGCAGCAGACAATTTCTTGAACAGATTACCATTACAAGTAATGGCACAGAGGGAGAAAAGTTTATAGCCTGCTTGAATGTTTTTGTGGATGAAGAGCTGGAAACACAAAGGTTTAAAGAGGAGTTGCATTCCTTCGTTTTAGTGCACACTGCTGTATTACAGACAAAGGGGAGATAAGAGAGAAATATATGTGAGTATGGAAAATATGTCACAAAATAGCTGATTCTGATGCCTGAAGTGGCCATGTTCACTGACAGCTGGAGCTGAAGTGCTACAGAAGGTCCCAAGAAAATAGTTACAAAACTGACCAAGCATTGTCTGGAGGCAGTGGAACAAAATTTCTTCCATTCTAGTAGGAGAAATATGGCCTTGTCTCCTTGCTTTACTCGTGGATGAAGCGTCTAAGTGCCACTGAGCAGTGCTGCTCTGAGGGAGTAGCTCCAAAGCTGGAGACGAGGCAGTGGTGCCGATGCTGGGCTGTGGCAGAGCTGGTTTATGCTGGTGGCCCCGTCTAAGCTCTGGGCAGGACAACCAATGGGACAGCAAATATTTTGCCTACAAACTTTTGGAGGGATTAGCTTCTTATTTTGCCCCTCCAGCCATCCTGGGAAAGAAGAAGGACCTTAGTAAGCTCTGTCCAGCTTTCCTCCTGCCATGCTGGAATAAATTGGGAATAGTCCCCAAATCCAGATGTGTATTTCACATTCTACAGTATATCTACATGTGGGCTCTAGCTCTCACCTGAATGGCTTCTATCTCTTAAATTTAGAGCTGGCTTGTTGGGAAGCAAATTACATGTATCTGGATGACGCTGTACTGCCAGTTCTAAGTAATGCCTTTCTGAAGCTTGCTTGGGTTTTGGCTCCTGGATGTTTGGTATATTTCTAGATTACTTATATTTTCCTTTAAAGGCAGCATTTTTCATTTCTGTAAATCACTAAACACAATAAAAAGTTAGGTCAATCATACCCAGATGGTATTCTAACAATTTCATTGTCATATACATAGAAATGGAAGTACAGCATTGATTAGAAAATTAGACAAGATTTTTTTTTAACAGAAGAAATCTAAGATCTACATAAAATTTACTTTTTATGTCACTTCTCTCATATTTTAGAATATAAAAGCATAACATTGTGAAGTGCTAAAATAATAAAAAATAAACTTTGCATTTCTTTCCTGATTTCAGTGCTGATAGGAGGTGGCCCTGAAATGAGACAGGAGAACACAAGTTCTCCAAACTTATCTAAGTGTCATCTTCTAAACATTTAGGAAAACAGGTAATTTCACAAAGACATTATTTTTCAATATGGTCCCATAAATCTATTGGGAACCTATGTTACTATCACCAAGTATATTGCATTTTCTTCAAAGCTGACCCACCTTCCTTTATGAAAATTTCTGAAAGCAGGATAGTCTCTAAGTAAGGGTAATGGAAGTGGGCTGTGTTACAGTGCTAGCAACTTTCCTCTTATAATTTTTCCGAAATGCTTTTTCTTGTGACCATGCTCAATTCTATTTCTACTCTTCTATCTTTATCAAGGTCTTATGCTATTGGGGCTTAATCAGGTCAGTACAGATCTCAGTTGATGCCACATAAGGATCTTGTTTGATACCCCACAAAGAACTTGGATGCTGGGCATGGAAGGATAAGAGATGCAGATTGCAAAATTGCTGGGTTAGCATCGGTCCAAACCAGTGGCAGATCTGCCAGTGCACTGGTCACAGGAGGAGGCAGCTGCTGCTTTTTAGTGTTGAGCATCTACTGGTGGGTGCATCCTTTGGCTGACTGAAAGAGAGCACTGTTTGGCCCTGGCACCAAATGTTTTGTGTCCCTAATTTTCATAGCAGTTTGCATGGGCTCAAATACTTATGGATATATATTTGCTAATTAGTCATGTGATTGTTGTTTGACTCCAAATTTTACTTCAGAGATGTGCAATTCCTGACTTCATTTACTCCTGCTAACAATGTGCATTAGCTAAAACTGCCCTTCATGCTTATGCAGAGCACGAGTTTCTTTCCAGAGCAATGCCAATGAACCTCCTTATCATCAGCTATTCTAGTACTTCATTTCCAATCACTTTATTATTTCAAGCCAAAATGTACATTACTCTAGCTTCCAGATAATCACAAACCAGGGTCTAGACTGAATTTCTGCCTATGTTTCCCTTGCAAGGCTTTATATCTATTGTTTTTAGAATGGCAGACTGATGTTCAGATGCAGTGATTTTTCTGCAGTACGTAGTATAAAATGGGGCTAAAATAGTTTAGCATTGATGTTTCCATTAAGTAAAAAATATGAAAACTCTCTGTAGGAAGCATCATTAAATTAGTGCAATTATATATCACTCTAATCTCAGCAAACAGCATTATTATTAGTTGTATTTCTACTAACTGCTGTGGGCATGAAGTAATTAAAAAAAAATAGAAAATATAGAGGAAAAAAAGTAGGGACATGCATATGCCCATTTTTTTTCCTGTAATGAGCGAGTGATAGGGGAATCAGTAAGAGCAGAAAGCTTGTAAGAAAGAGACTTAGGGCTAAAAAATCTCTGGGTAAAAATCCTTTAAGTATCTGGAGACCTATTTTCTTTTACTTGGTGGTGTAAAAAAACCAGGGTTTTTTTTGTTTTGCGGGAGGTGGGGGAGGGTGGTTAGGGTTTGGTTTTCATTTTTTCTTTTTAATATAGTAATTGAATCAATATTCATTGTAATAACTCTGCCACTTCTGTGACAAAACAAGGCCACAGTAGTCTAGGGGGAGATAATCAGCCTTTTCTTTCATCATATTATTAGCTTCTTCTCTCCAGGTTGGCACTTTTTTTGGTTACGTCTGCCAAATATTCAGGATTTTTTGTTTGGCCACACAGCAACACTGCATGGATTTTTAACACTTTGTTCAGTCACCTTTAATGCCCCTCCTTTGATTTTCTTTTCTGACACCATTTTGTTGCTAACTTCTTTCAAATAAAATTAACCCTTTTCCAGTGCTGAAATATTTAACTTGTTACTCTATTCTATATAGAATTAAAATTTTTTGACTCTTTTCTACATATGACAGGTTTTTATTTGTTTCCTATTGTTTAATTTGCAGTACCCTAAATTCAAAAAATAGGCATAAACAGAATAAATTATCCAGCATATTTAAAGTAGAGAAAAGCTACATAGTAAAGGTGTGCATCTCTTGCGAGATGGTATCCAAAAGCTTGTGTGAACTGAGAAATTGGAATCTGTACTTGGAAAGAAATTCACTTAAATTTTCATCCCATCAGAAATATGATCAGAGAGAGCCATTCTTTAAAAAAAAAACAGTGATTTAAATAGTTTTATACTTACCAAAATTATTTGCATCCCTAGTTACTCAAAAATGGTTATTATTCTTTTACAGTTCATTCTAAATTTGGATTGTTGTTTTCCTTTATTATTAAACAAAACCAAAACATTTTTAAAGTGATGCATGTAAGTTGTTGAACAGGCACTTTCTAGTGAAGATTAAAGTTCTGTGTGCTGCAGGATACAAGTACAGCTTGTGGGTGTAAAGGTAATTGTATTAAATTTTGTAGACATTCCTGTAACCCTTTCTCATTTTACATTAGTGCTCACGTGTGGATTTTTTTTCCAAATTCATCACCCTTTTGCTCTTAGGTTTATATATAGGAGAGTGATCAATAATATTTTCATAAATCCTATTGAACCTTGAGAGTACACACCCTTTAGTCTTCGCCGAATTAGGGCCAATAATAATAGAGAGAAACTTCCCAAATACCAGTTTTGTAGTTCATACTACCCAAAGTCATTTATTCAGGTATTATTAGTGGGTAGAACTGAACACTGATTTACTAGGCTAGTAAAAAACTGCAGAGGAAAATCTGAGGGATTTGAATATATCTAAATTGTAATATATAAATATAAATTGTAATATATAAATAAAGTAATTGTATTTTCTGCCTATCCTTCCACCAGGAGAAGAATTGTGACATTTGCTTAGTGATGTGCTCAAACACCTTGTGGAATGTTTTTTTCTTTTGTTTTTTTTTTTTTTGTGCAACAATGCATTGGAGAATTTTATGATTCCATGATTCAGTATTTATGATTTCATTTTGACCCTTCTCAGGATTCAAAATACACACAGATTTATGCTATGTACTACTGCAGAAATGCTTTCTTGCATTCCCTTTCAGAGATACTAAATTGAGGAAAGGGACTTGATTTGATGCCTAGCTCAATCACTTGACTCTTTCTTAATCATTTTGAACTATGAATCTTAGGTAGATACATAGGCATCTTTCCATCATTGGACCAGATGGGAGTAACTTTCTCACTTAGCAGAACCCAATTTGACTTGAGCCTATCTTTCTCTTATTTATTTTAATGCGTTCCATTTCATGTCTCCAAATGTTTTCATTTTTACCCAACTCTGTGGGTCAATTCAAAAATTCACATGCTATAACAATTCCTCTCCCCACCTCTACCAGAATGAGCAATCATATTTTATTCCTTCTTCTCCCAAATGGGCTACTTCTGCCAGACTTGTGTTTGTTTTGTTCGCCTGCCAAACTCCACCAAATGTCTTGTTTTAAAGATGATGGGCCTGTCTCCACATGGATTCAGATGGTTCTGCAGATTTTTTGAGGGTTTATTTTGGTGGGGTTTTTTTTCCTGTCTTTTGTTTTGGGCCTCTTTATTGAATTTTTACTTGCAGATTTTTTAGTCTGTAAGATATTGCAGCTAAAATAATCTTCAGCTGAGAGTGAATTCTGCTCTGTTCTTCCAGAATGATACATGTTAAAATATACTTTAAAGTAATCTGGAATTCAGAGACCTGCATGCAAGATCTTTCACTCACTTATGAAAGAGCTATCACCTGTCCAGGAATCTGTGGTTTAAACACAGTATTTACAGCTAGTACACTTGAACAGCTCTTCTCTTTGTTTACATGACCTGTTAAGGGCAAAACTTATGTTCACTCATATTCTTCTACAATCAGTGTAATCCTGAAAACTGCCATGAAAGTTCGATTTCAGCAGTTCACTACTGACGTTTTTATGAAACTCCTCTGGGATGTGAATTCTTATTTCCCTGCTGTGGGTAATGCCTAGGTAAATCTGTCCGGGAAAATAAATCGAATTACATGCAAGGCTGAAATTATTATTTTATTTTTTTCCCCTGAACTATTTATCAATTCTGTTCCACTCCAGAAAATGATAATGATGTGGCCATCCAGGCTGTCATCTGAATATTAAAATGTGAGTGGGATATTTTTCACGCTGTTGAGAACTCAACCAAAAGAAATAGCAATGTTTGAAATATTTTTGTTTCGCTTTTTTAACTTTACTTTTATAACTAATGTGAATTTAAACCCTTAAGTTCCACGGTGCTGTGACATAACTGCCTGTATAGGAGAAATAGATCGATATATTCCCAGGGAGGCCGTACAAGTCCCAGGGAGATCCATAAATTACAAGTTCGGGTGGTGGAGAAGGTTCTGTGGCCCCTCTTCTAAGATGCTGCTGTCACTTGTATTGTTTTAGGGAATGGCTCTGAATGGGCTCTGAAGAGTAACAGGGAATCCTAAGAACGTGTGCTGATGTCAGTAGTGGTTTTCCTCCTTAAAACTCTTGAGCTATGTCTGGTGAGGCAAGGCAGATAGGTGGGAAGGAATTCAGTGCAGGGAATGTGTTACAATCTGTGTCTTCTTCCTCTGGTAGAGGTGTCTGTGAAGGACTGTGGAGGTGTCATGTCCAGTGTTAAGCCCAATTAGTATCTAATAGAGCGTATTTTTCCATAATTATGGCATTCTACTCTACTACTCTACGACTCTCTTTCAAATTGGATTTTTTCTACTTGCTCAATGGTAAATTCAAGGAGAAAACCACTGCTGTTAATCCCAAGCAATAAACATATAGAGGCAAGCAGAAAAATGAGTACTTTCTTTCGGTTTTCTATTCCTGTCCTGTGAAATATTACATCACAAACTAGTTATCAAAAAAGGCAAGGGAGGGAGAAAACAAGACATATAAAATAATTTCCTTATCCAGTTTTACAGCCACATAACAGTGAAATGAAAAGAGAGATTTGGCATTTGTGAATTGCCCATGGATTTAGCACTTTCAGACTGCCTGTATTTTGGAGGCATTTATCCTGATTGACTCTGCTGTCATTCAAGTAAAATAATCTGGAAGAGAAAAACCTTGTGGATCTTTTGATCCCAGAGTAAAAGTAACTGGTACTTCTGTCTATCTTGAAACCTGTGCAGTCATTTACAGCCGTGACATGAGACCAGATCATTGTGGTATTATTTTACTCTCACTTCAGAAAATGTATGAAACATCTGTAAGACAGTAGGTAGTGGAACACCTGACCCAGTCTTCTCCGGGGACTAATGTTAGTGTGTTAATTTAATGTTATCAGTATTAGAAATGGCTGTTTAGCATATATTAAGTGCATAGAATCATTCAGTTTGGAAAATATCATTAGGATAATTGAGTCTGAACTGTTGATTTGAAGTTTACATATGGTCTGCTTCAAGGAACTGATGAAGAGCTCCCCGTGCTTTCCTGGGGTGTTTAGTTAGTTGGTTGGGTTTTCCTGCTTGTTTTTTGTTTGGGTTTTTTTTTCTTATAAAAGAAGGAAGGCTTAATGAGAGAAAAGGGATATGCCACAAACATAAATCTTGAAAGGGTTGGTGAGATTTTTAGTTTCTTCTCAGCAAACCTGAGGTAGCTAGAATTAGAAAATTTTGGCCAAGTATTTAAAAGTTTTTGAAATTTGGATAAGACTTTCTGATAGACCTTTTTGGCTCTTCAAGTTTGTTTTTTTCATAGAATCATAGAATATGCTGAGTTGGCAGGGACTCATCATGATCATTGAGTCCAGCTCTTGGGCCTGCACAGGTCACCCCAAGAATCACACCAAATGTCTAAGAGCATTGTCCAAACACTTTCTGTACTCTGACAGGTTTGGTGCTGTGACCACTTCCCTGAAGAGTTTGGGTGTTCTGTTTGTTTATTTTTAAAAAACATGTATTAATCACTGCCTCTGAGGTGTCCTTTCCAGAGACTTAAATTTTGGACTATGACAGTCAGTTTTGTTTATCTCTGGGTAGCAGTGTGTAGAGGCTGCTTTGTGGAAATTTTACTCTAAGGTGGTTATTCCTTGAGCTTTTGCGCCAGGGAAAAAGCCAAAAAGCTACAAATATCCAGCATTTCTGAGACAAGAATTTTAGAGTCTGGCATTTTAAGGCCATTTAAAAAGACTGCAATGGAGAAAATGGTGATGGATCTTGTTGCCACTAGTAGATCATTAAAGCTGAAGAGGGGAAAATACAAGAGAGAAAACAAAGGGATACAAGAGAGGAAGGAGATCCTACCTCTGCATAAAATAACTGGACTAGGAGACACGGTAAGGTTAGTGAGGAGATGACAAGTCATGAAGTTTGAAGATGCAAAATACGTCTTCACTGCCTGCATTTTCTTCATGATGCAGGTAATGGGAGACTTGAAGGTATTTAACCATCCTCTGTTAGCAAAGAGTGGATTAAAATAGAAGTGCATCAGATAGATTGATCCTTTAGGGGTTTTCAGGGCTTTGTGTGTGCTGATTTCCTGTGGCAATGCTTGCCTGCTTCCAGTGAGTTGTTTGTAGAGACTTTAAACCAGGTGTAACATTAGACCAAGAGATCAAATAGCATCTTTCCCTTCCTAAGGTGCACTGGAATGTGATGAAACTCTGTGGATTTGGAGCACTCTTATAATAGCAAATGATGATAAATTAGTTTAAAGACAACCTTCAAACAGGACTAGGATTTCAGTAAACTACTGCAGAAACAGAAATAACTCATCTGCAATTTCATTTGGCTGCGTGATGCACAATGGAGAAGTTACAAATGGTGTTATTTACCACAAGGCTATTTTTAAGTGCATGGACCGAGCCTGCAATTCAAAATTTATAGCCGGGTAGAACTACTTGGTGACTGAAGCTTGCATGTGCCCAATAGGAGGCCGTAACATATTGTGGATTTTTAATCTAGAAGAAAAATTATTTTAAGAATGAGGAAAGGAAAAGTGTCTGTCTCTCACATCTCCTCTCTTGCTATTTTTACTCTTACTGAGATGGACTTTGCCAGCATGAAAATATTGAGGCTTGTCCTCAGAATAAACTTTGAGCCAACTGGCAAATAAATCATTACTTGAGGAGAAGCTATTTGTGTGTGTGTGTGTGTGTGTGTGTGTGTATAAAGAAAAAAGCCAACATGCTCGCACACAAAAATGTGACACAATATTCTTGCAGAGAACTTTCAGGACACAGAAAAACCAAGCAGAAGTCACTGAATTACATGCTTGAGGCAGACTTTTGCAGACTTGCACAGCATGGGGTCTGCATGCCAGATCTCCTATCCTCACAGCAGAGGCTGCTGCAGAACCTGGGCTGTGGCTCTCAAAGCACATAGTCCTGCTGAAGTGTCAGGAAAAGGGCCTTTTCTAGGGCATGTGATGTCATATAGATAAAGCCTTATTTTGGCACACACCTGTCTTCACACATGTGCCCATATATGCTGTATGGATGCAATTCTACTGTACTTAGTTTAAAAAGGCTTCATTTGACAAAAGAAATGCAGGGAACAGTAAGACATTAAATGCATAGCAGAAGTGAAGATTTAAAAATACCCAAACCCAACTATATGTTAATAAATAGTTTCTGGGATGGTCCTGATTACCTGAAGGTAATGGATTTGATTTTAAACTCTGTAATTCCCAAAAGTGCAGCTTTGTTCTTTGTTGTGTAATATCTGTCTGTCTTTTACCTTTTTCTGAAAGGAAATGCAAGTCCTTTTTTTGTTTTGTTTTTTTTACACTTTTACTTTCTTGCTAACTAATAAATACGTCATGGTAGAGAACATTGGAATCACTGGAACTTCTGTCCATATTGATGGTGTTTGTAAGCTGACTACCCCAATAACAATGTGAAAATGTCAGATTTGTAGGAACTTGTCATTTCAGTGCATCCTTATCTGTAAAGGCTGGATTTATTACTAGGCCTATTTCTGTACCTTTTATAACTGGGTTGGAATAGTTGTCACTGAAGCTTTAATAGACTCACACATCAGACAAGCAGAAAGAAGAGGATAGTGGCAAAAGCTTTTTAATACTTCATCAAAATTTTATTTCTTTGCTTTTAATAAAATCTAGTTAGGGAAATATATTTATAGCACTTCTAGTATATTTATGAATTCTGAAATATAAGGGGAAAAGTCCCCCACGCTTGCATAGCTCTGAACCAAAACATTGCTCTTCAGGCACTTTTTTCGTTCCTCTGTTTTGGGTAACATCTTACTGAATGAATAACAAACTGTGCTAACTCCCACAGTCTGTCACTCTGTGCCGCAGCCTCTTCTGTGCCATGCTGGATCGAGCCTGTACTTTTGACTTTTCCAAACTGCACTTTGCACTTTGGAGTAGAGTTGCTGATCCCTGCCTGGCATTTGCGTTGGCTTTGTGGGGCAGCTCGCCCCGATCCGTGCTGTCGGAACACATCGGGGCACGCGGATCAGAATACCCACAGCACTGTTTTGTCAGGTCTGTCTGCGTTGTTCTGCTTTGCCCTTGTCTCATCCTCTCTTGGCTGCCAGGAGCACAGGAGAACAGTGTGTTGACAGAGGTCTCCATCTGACATTTCCAGGTGCCCTGTCAGGCAGAGAGCTGCTCTTCCCTCTGCTTCCCATGCCTGCCTCTTGTTCCTGCCAGCATGGGCCCCAGTCTGGTGGAGGGTGCTCGGCTGCTCCCTCTGAAACACACATACAAGGTGTTGTGGGTGCCTGTGAAGCAGTGAATATCTCTGATGTTGTTATTCCATCCTTAACTCTCACCAACATGAACATTTTGCAGGCACGCTCCTCAGCTCAGCTATCTCTGATTAACCGAAGGCTGCAGTGATGCTGCTGAGCTCTTCTCTTCCCAAGAATTAAGGTCTACCAATATATAATCCTGAGGGGTCTTGAAGAACTCAGCATGTAAATGTAGAATAAATTATAAAGGCTCTTTTATAAATACTTCTTCATGGAAAATTTGCAAGCTCTCTCTTCTGAATGAGGGATTGCTTTACACTTGCCACTTCTAACAAGAAAACATGAAGAATGAAGCACCTATGTAATGATGTTGTTTATGATTAAATGGTCATGATGCTAATTAACATTTTATATTTTGGTGACTGAACAAAGCAAGAATACGCAAGCTTATGGTTTGGTTTTTCCCTTATTTTTTGCTAGCATTTTTGAAAGTTAGTGAAATAGTTCATTGTTTGACTGCCGAGGATTTCAGAAACAGGTTTTCATTCACTTTCTTTGAAATGTTGATTGTGACAATTATATGCTTGCTTATAATAAGTTTCAAAAGTCCTGAACTGCTTTCAAGAAATAAAATCTGCGCATGAGCTTTGTACTTAAATGAAAGTGTCAGTCTGAGAGTGTTACCAGGGTCTCTACAATTCTGATCTTGCCCTTTCTCAAGTAAGTTGGGTTGGGAAAGGTTAATTGTAAAATAAGGCAGTCTGGAGGAGCAAACACAGCATTTTAGCAAGAATATGTGTGCTATTTTTTAGGGGTGGTTTTTTAATTGAATTTTTTAAAAATTATTTTTTAAGTGCTTCTTAATGAAATATTCATGCTTCATTTTATTTGACTTGTAATTCAGTCACATGCTTCTGGAGGAGAAGATTGCCAGGCATGACTGAGCTGTTGGATCTTCCTCATTGTTGGTCCATTTCTGTTTTACAGATTTAATTGACTCCAGATTCCCTCCGCACACTGAATACAAATGTATTGTTTGCTTAAAATCCTGGAACGCAAATCAGACAGAGGTCCTACTGACTCAATGGGAAGTCATTCCCAAGAGCTGTAGGACTGAACCAGCTGAACCTGTTCTGCTTCAGGGGAGCAAAAGCAGTATTACTGTCTTTCAAATCAGAACTGCATAGAAAAGTATTATCAATGTCTTGGTTAAGCAGCAGCAGCTCTTCAAGTTTTCATTCCAGTTTTACTTCCTTTGCAGTTGCACAAAAATCCCCATGGGTGTGGTGGGGTAAAGCTCTGTAAAGACTGAGATTGATATCTTTTAGGTTTTTCTCCATATTTCCCAAATCCTTCACATAGACATTTTCCTTTATCATTTGGTTTTGGGTTGCCTCATCCCAGGGAAGCCAGGCTGGAGCCAGGGAAGTATATCTGGCAAGCCAGGCAGTTTATATGGTTCATGGGAAGGCGCAGCAGTAGATTGCCCTGAGTGCTGCTCCAAGCTGTCCTGGCACGGATGGCAGCGAGCTCAGAACCTGTCACACCATGGGAGCTTCTTCTGGCTGAGCTGGCAGGCACAGGTCCGTCAGAATGTGTAATACTCCTGAATGCAAAGCCACAACTGAGATACCTCATGTTGATCTGGAAATTAAAAAGGACTTACATGTAAGCAGAAAGGTCGTATCCTGGCTTGTTCCTTTCCACAAGTCTGTAGAAAGAAAATAAATTAACAAAAGGCACTTGAATTAAATGGGAATGAGAACAATCAAATGAACATTTTCACTGATGTCAAATATAGTTACAGCTTCCCACTAGGCAAATTTCCCCAAAATTTAGCAAAAATATGACAATTTAGGGTAAAAATCAGGGTTGCAGTAACTATAATCTGATAGCAAAATCACTAAAGCCTCATTAAAATTCTTATGTGAAACTTCTAAAGTGTTCATAACTACTTGCTTAAATAAGAGCACAAGCTTGTCATTTAGCTGATCACTGAAATTTCTTTTAAATGTAGTACACAGCGAGGGCCTGAAATGGATTCCTCAGTCAGAGTAGCTCCGACAAAATACACCCTTACATTGTGAGAAAAGGTATTGTAGTAAATAAAATAATTTGAGAATCTTAATTTTGGTGCTGTGGTAAGTGATAGGATGCACAATGGATGATGGTCTTTTTATTTCTCTCTGCTTTAGCAATTTCCCTGAATAATTAATTCAGTGTCAGGACTAATGCTGCATTTAATATGTGTTAGAAGAGGACAAGAAGAGCTGCTTCTGCTCTTGTTGCCCTCAGTTTCAGAGGGTTTCTGTAGGTTATTTGTATAAAGCAGAAAAAACTTCAGCCTGACTGTACTAATTCAATTGTGGCTGAGAGCAGGGAAGGGTTGGCTGGGATTAGGTAGTCACAGTAAAACCTTTGTTGGAAGAGCCAGGTCCTGGAGAACGATGCTTACAAGGTCTCATGTCTTGGAGAGGAGGAAGCTGGAAGCAGAAGTGCTTCTCCAGCTCTAGGGTAACTTGCTGCTACAGAGCTTCCATGCCAAAGTCAGTTTTTCAGAACGGTGCACTTCACAGACTTACTGCCATGTGTCATACTGAACAGAAACAACCAGGTCTCCTGAGGTAAAAGGGAAATTAAAGGGTTAACTGCTGATGGGACTTCTTCCCCTCTCTAATTAAAAAAACGGCTTTAATTGTGGAATGGAATTCTGATCGCATCTAAGCAATTCTGGTGATTGGCCAATCTATACCTGGTTTGGACAATGGAATTTGAACACATTTCAGTGAAATTAAATTTTAAAAAGTCTCCAAATTCCTCTGAAATTTGGCTCAGCTGTGGCTTGCTTTTCTCTTTTTGGAAGAGGGAAAGAGGCATAAAGATTTTATTGTTATCAGGAATGTATGGTTTGGAAAATAAAGGGTCTTTGCTCTAAAAAAAACCCCAACTGCTTGAAATCAGTGAAATGAGAGGAGGGAAAAAAAAAAAAAAAAGAAAAGGAATGTTGGGAAGAGTCCAAATCCACAAACCCCACAGACGTTCCACATCAGCAAATGCCTTTTGTTTTTGATGATCTTCTAAATTATAT
Source organism: Corvus hawaiiensis (assembly GCF_020740725.1). Classification (NCBI taxonomy): domain Eukaryota; kingdom Metazoa; phylum Chordata; class Aves; order Passeriformes; family Corvidae; genus Corvus; species Corvus hawaiiensis. The sequence continues at coordinate 68,812,961 of NC_063216.1, read as the reverse complement.
ATCGGGGGTAGACATGGCAGATTTTCCACATAAATGCATATGATGGCTGCTTGATAAAAAGTAAATGTGTTAGTAGTGATGATGTTGAGAGAGGGTGATACAGGTCTAATGCCAGGTGACCAAAGACAAATATTTTAAATGTGTAGATAATTGATGGGTCTCACTCCTTAGCCCCATACTTGTGCTATAGACACAAGTAAGAAGCTACTGACTAACTCCCACGTACTTCATAGAGGTTGTGATCCACCAGGACTCGTGTGTGTGCCTAACTTATACAAACAGTGTTCAGCCAATGGGATTTTTCACATGCTTGAACTGACTGAGACTCTGTAATGTTAAAAGCTCTATTTTGAGTCGCACTGGTGATGAGGTGAATAGCACTGGGCAGAAACCAGCAAGGTGTGTACTCCCCCTAAAATTCAGTGCAAGGACAAGTCTCAGGTACAAGACACAGTCTAAACCATGCAGTTGTATGAGTGTATGTGCACATGTATATGTTGTTTGGCAAAGAAATAGGAAAACGCATTATCTGTTTTGACAGATATTAGATCATTCAAGCTATAAAGTTCTGGTCCGTTTGATAAAATTATCTGTAAAATGAGATCTCCTTCACTAGCTTTTTTACATTAAGGAAAACTGTTACATTAACATCAAAGATCAATCCCATTTTATTTATAATCTACTTAATTTTGTCTTGTAGCTTAGTAGCTACATTCTGCAAATAGTATTTATGATTAAAATGTTAACTGACAAACGTTATTATAAAAAAACTTAATTGTAAGAATTTATTGGGTGTTTGAGGTTTTTTCTTTTGAGGGGTAGAAAAAGAAAATATGGTGTCTTTTGAGTTCTTCAGTGAGAGCATACCAGAAGTTTCTGCTAAAATAATTTAGAAACGAGTAATAGAGTTACTTTATCATTATGGTAATTACTAAAAATATAGAAATCGTATCTCTGTTACTTAGAATTAAAATAAGGAGAGGGTTGCCTGGGAACTTGAGAACTCATCCAGCTCCTCTCTTATCTGGAGGCTGGATCAACTATACCTACGTACTTCCTGACAGATGTTTATCTGGCTCTTTCTAAAGATTTGCAGTAGTGGAAATTCCATAGTGTTTGTAGCCAAGCAGTCCATTCTGGTGCGTCTCTTATACCCAAAGTGCTTTTTTCCAGCTCTCTTACCTGAATGTGTGTTACTGCAGTTCAAGGTCATTCTGTAGACGAGGAGAAGAGATTCTTTTATTTGTAGCAGCAACTTCCATATATTTATTTAAAGAGTTATTATTATCCTTCCAAGTCTTCTGTTAAGTTAAACACTATTCATTCTTCAGTTAACATTTATCCCAGGATTATACCAAAATCTAGAATCTGTGGTGTAAGGGAAATAACAGCACTTACTGTGAGATTGATTTGGAGTACTTTAATTATAGCTCTTAATTATACCTGCTTATTCCAGCAGATAGCTGTGATGCCACCAGTGATTGTCATGCCAGAATGGGAAGAACAGAAACTGTGTAGAATATCAAGAGCTTTTTACCTTTTGGTTTGTGGTTGTGATTGTAGAATTTTATTAACGTGGCATTTCTGTACTACTCTGTACTACTACTACTCTGGATATTGTATTGTTGTTACAAGTTTTTTGTATAATATTGAAACAAAGCAGATATTTTAATATCCAAATTTATATTAATTTTATTAATTATATTAATTTGGGCAATTTTGTGATAGAAACAACATGAGATATGGAAAATGATTTTTTTTGTTTATGTGTAAAATTATAAGGAATCTGTTAGGCGGTTGAAGAGGATTCAATTAAAAGATTGCAGCAAACATTAAGATTCATTTGTAATGAATTGCAAGCACTAGGCAGACTTTTCTAGCTCTTACTGGTCTTGATTTAATTTCTTTTAGTAATGCTGCAATTCTAAAAGCCAGAAAATTTCATCTTTCCTTATTTTTAAATGCAGAGGAAATTGCTGCTTGAGGTTAGATGTTTGGAATTATTTTGAATGCCTCAAATTTGCATTTGTATTTGGCTGCTTGATTGGTTTTGTTTTCTTTTTGTTTTCATCTGGGAATAAAAACAGAATCATCATAAAATAATATTTATTATTGAGTTGAGGGACCACAAATAGAGTATAAGATGGAAGCAGAAAGATCTCCAACAATGCTGTTTTGCAGAGTACCCTGGGAAGGGTTTCAACAATGAAGACTTGATCAGCCTGAAAATTCATTTATATGAAAAAAAACAAATCAAACCAAAAGAGTGGCAAAAAACCCCCTCGAGCTTGTTCCAAATGGGAAATGCGTGTGCAAACACTTTTTTTTCCCTGCCAAATGCAGGGCTAGGGATGGCCATGATTGGAGCAAAAGAGAGGGGAGAAGGGGGCTGCCCATGCCACCACCTGGTGTGCCCTGAAGGATGTGCTGAGCTGGGACCTCCAGCCCGACTGCACCACATCGCTGTTATCTACAGCCACCCCTCCTGCCCGCACACCCCTGCAACACCAGCTGGTGTACACTATACATTAATACCTCCCATTATTTTTTAGATTCTCTGCAAATCACTCAGTGTTTAAAGCAGTCTTTTTCTAGATGTGAGATGGACTTCTGTTAATTTAGTTCTAAGAGCAGGACAGCCACAAGCAGCTTCCCCATATTCTCCTGCCTTTGAGGTTAGCCTGTTGGAGTGGGCTGAAATACAATTCAGAGTTACTCATCACTAAGGGCCAATAGCTTATTACACACCCTCTCTGTGCTCTTATTCTTCATGTTTTAAGAAAAAACATCTTTTTTTTTTTCCCCTTTTTTTTTCCTTCTGCTTTCTTTCCCCTGAAGGCATAGGCCAATAGCAAACAGAAAACATCTACTTTTACTTCTGGTCTATGCAAGGTTTTGAAAACCTCATGAGTTTCACAGCTGTAGTACTCAGCTGCCTTTTATCTAATTCACTGTCATTTTGTGGTATCCAATGACCGTGACTGTTTGCAAACATATTTTTCTCTTTTCTGTGGGGGTGGCAGATTCTTCACATGAAGACCTGGATGCAAGTCATTCTGACACCAACAGGAACTTGGGGATCATTAGCTCAGGGTGGGAGTGGGGCTGAACATTGTACATATATATCTGAACTTTGTACAGATATCGGATGTTGTGGATCATAGAGAAAGGAAACCCATTGATCTGAACACTGTTAAGTGCCTGCTGGACGTGTTCTTGAGATGCAGGAAGCCAACTGATCTGTGAACTCAATAAGTCAGCAATCCATTATTGTAGGTCAGAGGGACAGCCTTCCTTTTAAATTTGTGATGCTTTTACCCAGTGCACTGGAATGTTTTTTCATGGTGAATTTTGAAATGATGATTCCAAAGAACCATCTCTTTCCAATCTTTTCTGTTTGTGGCCATTGTTCCTTGCTATTTATGTTCACAGATACATATATATATAGAGAGAGAGATATAGGTAGATAGATACAGATACATACGAACTTATGTAGTAACCCAAATTACTGTTCCATTTCCAGTAAAATGAAGGTTATGGCAAAAATTAATCATAAATTTGCTAATAATAAATTTCTTTTGAAAATTATGAAATTAAAGGTGGAATTCATCTGACAAAATGTTTTCAGCTAAAATAGATCCTAAAAGTGTTTGCATATTCCTACAGAATATGAAAGGAACTTGTTGTGAACTAAGTATATGTATCCCCAATGGAGATTTTGGGGTTGGTTTGCTTTGGGGTGTTTTGGGGGGAATAGAATGTTCTCTATATCTTGCTGTAATTGTTTTCTTGAGTAGAAGTGTGTGTTTTTTATTTTTATATGTATGTATTTTAATTTGTAAATATATCTTTATATATAGATTTAAAAAATTCTGATGCAACTGTGTTTGTGTAATTAAGCTTAGACCTGAATAGCACAACTAAGTAGGAGCCTGTAGATAAATATAAGGGTAAAACAATGTGTTGACCCAAACACCAGCAGAGCTGCTGCCTAGCTTCTGCATTTTAAATGTATAAGCTAAATAAATAAGCTAATGTGGTTGTGGAACATTTTAATTGAGTTATGTGGCAAAAATAATTTCTTCTTTGAGAAGAAGAACATTACTAGCAGAAATTCAAGTTGCCATTATTAAATTAATGTAATTTCAAGAATGTAATTAAAAATCCAAGTTTCAGTTATTGAATTAATGCAATTTTAGTGAAGTAATTAAAGTTAAAGCAGAAAATTACTGTTTTGGCATTGTATCAAGCTATAGTTTTAGGTGGTATTATCCTAAACATGTGAATAACCAGCAGATACTTAAATGAAGCACATGCCAATAAATTAAGAGACTTTCACAAGTAGAATTTTGTCATGGTGACTAATTAAAAAAACCCCATAGAATACAGTGAGGAAAATATAACCATGGAAGTTAAACCAACAACAAAACCCCTTGGTATTGTAATGAATATAGAATTTACTGGTGCCATCTACTGTTGGCAAAATAGAGACGACAGAAAGATGTTAAAAGAGTGGTGGAAATGAGCATGAGAAAAGAGGGGTCAAAGAATTCCACTCCTTAATACCAAACTGAAGAAAAACATGATAGAAAGGTCAGATTAGTTTTTCATGTTTCTGAATTCTTACCAAGGAAAAAAAGAAACAGAAATAAGTGTGACTGTACTTGAAAACTTTAGGCTTTTTTAATCCCTCAAACTCCATGATTGTTCACCAAGGAAAGCCAGAACCGGATATGTGCAATTCAGCTATTTTGGGATTGGAGTTTGTCTTGATAGCTTTATCCTGTTTTTCTTTAGCTTTTAAATCTAATGGGATCAGTGCTTCAGCTTGTACAAACAGGTGTTGTTTAATTAATGTTAGTGTTGAAATGCCATACTAAAACGTGACTGTGAGGAATGCTCTTCCCCCCCCCTCGCCCCCCTTTTCCCACATGTTGGGAACAAATTTCCTTCTTTGGTTTCTAAGAAAGTAGATAAATGTTGGAGTACTTTGAAAAGTTTCAGCAAAAATAGCACAGAGATCAAAAGGATAACTGCAACAGAAATAATTCAAGTTTTCAGAATAAAAACAACAGCAAAGGACAAGTCTCTCAACATCAGAAAACACGTTAGGAATTTAAGAAATTCAACTGCTTGTGCTTTTCAAGTGAGCTTGAAGCAGTGACAGAGGCAAGCACAAGATGTCTGCTTGTGTGCAGAGAACTTTGAGGGCTCTTCTGCTGGAGATTTAATCTCTCATTATGGGCTAGGCTGGGTGGTTTTTTCCTTTTAAAACTACACCCTGCTTTCATTGAAATCAACATCAAAGGTCTTGATTACTTTAGCCAAGGTAGAGTTTCACCCGCAAGTGACCCTGAAATAGGAAACTTGTCCATCTCCTGGACAGAACCATGCTCTGGAATGTAAGCTGTTGTTCCCTTCCAGTGTACCTTTGGAACCTGTGAGATGGCTCTTAATGTGACTAGGATTTCATTTAAAGTTCAAGGTTAAATAGGTGACTACTCTGTCAGTAGCCAGATTGACATATTAATTCAGAGGTCCAGTATTTTTCCTTCATGTTGCTAGGAGCTTGCCTGTAAAACTCAACAGGACTTCAAACACCACTGATGAAACAAATACACAGAAACACACAGCTAATGCATTGGGTCTGTTTCAGGAAAACCTTGAAGACTTCATTTTATTTCAGGCGGGGGAAAAAAAGAAAAAAACCAAAATGTAAACTTGGGCTCTTATAGTTCATACATGACTTAAATTCAGGACAGCTCCCCAGCAAAGCAGAATCCCAAGTGTGAACTGTTGCTCAAGCTCCCTTGGAGATTGTGGGTGAGAATGAAGCAGCTCTGGTTGCTTATCTGGAAGCTGTGTCTGGAGCTAAGAACCACTGGGTATTCACTGTCTCCTGGGCCTGAGCGAGGATTTGAAATGCTCTAAACTAACCCAAGGCATATGCAGTGAAAGTGGTTAGAAATGGTACAGATGAGCTGGGGGTACCAGTGTCCTTCACTGTTTATAGGAATTGAATGATAAAAACTTCTCACGTAAAGGAATTCAAGCCAGTGTTTCAGACTCCAGAGCTGTGGGGTACCTTCTCAGGGTGAGGAGCATCATCTTCCTGTTTCTCCAGCTGTCTGATGAAGTTGGCTGTGGTGCAGCTCAGGAAATGACGTCAAGGCATTTGGGTCAGGACAGAGACACCTGTCCTGACGTCCCCAGACTGCTGATGCAATTCACGTTATGCAGCCAACACTGCCACTTCCCTGGTGCAGGGAGTAAAGCCCCTGCAGTGCCACTGCCATTGGGCCATGTCCAGCTGGTCTCGTGTTGTCTCATTGCCCAGTGTCAAGGTGTTGGTGGTGACACAGCAGGCTTGTGCTTGCCTGCCAGAAGGAGCCTGGGTATGTGTAGATGTTGGTACACTTGCAATAACACCTGCACAGTTGTCTTGCTTTTTAATGTACACAGTGCAGAGTTGATCCTTTCCTTCTGCCTGAAATTCCAGAGAGAGGGGTTTGCCCACTTCCTTATGGTGGCACTAGATGCATCACTGGAGGACAGGATGCAGTTTAGGCAGAAGGGTTCCTGCATAAAGGGAGAGAAGGAAATTGGAGGCTTGAGAGCACTTACGGACAAGAAAGTCCCAAACTGCTCTTTATACATAGAAAACAGTGAGATTCATGGGTCCTGTGGTTCACCATGAATGATTTTGGCAACTTTGCTCCATTTCATGCAGAAAACAAATGGTATGGAGTGAATCAAACTGGAAGGTAGGATGAGAAGGGACTGTCTTCTGTTTGAAGTTCAGTGCAGCTGTGAAGGACTGGATTATACCAATGCCACTGAACGCCTATATTGTTTTAATCAAGTTGTTTAAATGTGAATTTTCACAGAAACTGCTGGGATTGCAGTTACAGGTATGCTGAGCACTCAGAACTGACAGAGAGGTTGAATGCTTTGGATATGTAAAGCCCAAGTAATATGAAGAGTTGTAGAAAATAACAGGTTTTATTCCTTGCTAACTGGGCACCAAATCACTAAATATGTGCCATTTTTTTCTGTCTTAAAGTTCTTCATCTGAAAATTTCAGATAATATAATTCTCGTCATCAGACTCTAATGAAAATGAACTAATATTTCTGATTTTTGAGAATATATGGAGGAATACTAGAAAAATTCCACTAGCAAATTAATAACTTCTTTTTGCAGAGCATGTTTGAGTGGGGCATGGTAAGCTAAAGCATATGGTCACACAGTGGACACTGAGGAGAAAGTCAGATTATAAGTATCTGTTCATTGAATGGACTTTGCCGTCCGTCTTTTACATTAAAATGGGCAAAGGTCTTGCAGAAGAGTTTGGATATGGTCATACAGATAAGAATGACATCATACTGCAGATACGTGGAAGGCTATCCCTTAAGTACAGATTTTTAAAGTTTTTTTAATGTTTATTAAGATATAGCTGAAGTTGCTGTAAGCAACTGTGGTTTTTTAATATGTTCTGACCTTTTGCTTCTACAGCCCCTACACATTTAGTTTGTATATGTTCTATGTTGCAGCTCCTTTGCAAGACTGTTCTCTGTTAAACTGCTGATTCAAGAGTGAATATATCAATGTATATAGACTGAAATTGCACCAAATGACTCAAGGCAAACCTAGGGAAAAAATTAAAAATCTTACACTAAATATGTTTTCCTTGCCCAGATAACTGATGATCAGAGATATTTTAAGTCTGTGCCAGAAGTACAAATCACCGCATAGATGTCTCTCTACTGTGAAATTGCTCAGCCCATCCAAGGTCGTCACTACTTAAAATATTTTCACCCGTGTGTAAAATCTGAATAACAGCACTGTACCTTCCTGCTACTTGTCAAGGTTTTTCCACAGATTGATTAACTCCCATCTAGTATTTCAGTAATGCAGATAAAACAACTGGATGAATCTGTGTGCTATGTGTGCTTTAGTTTTAGTATGTGTTGCAACAAAAGCTTTTCTGTGCTGTGTGTGTATGGTTTTTGTTTGAATGTTGCTACCATTAGCTACTGTTCAATTTTTGTTAGTGTTATTGTTTGTTCTGTTAGTGTTAGATTAATGCTGCAGCACTGCTGTAAAGCTGTGGTGGTGCAAAGGCACAGCACTGATCTGTGTGTATGGGTAGGGACAAGCTTCCTCTTCGGTTGCTTTTTTGGTGTGTGTTTATTTGTAGTTTTGGGGAGTTTTATTTGATTATGACGATTTTTTTTTTTTTTTTCTGTTCTGGGGTGGGTTTTGATTTGTTTTTGTTTTATTTTGGTTTTGTGTGTTAATGCCTTAGGATTAGTCAATCTATTGTCTGCTGCAGAAGTACTTGTTTGTCCTTGGGGAGATGAGAGGAATTTTCAGAAGCGTACTGTACAGACTCTGAATAAGTGATTTGTGCCAGTATCTTCCCTGTGAAGTAGATGGCTCCCAGCCTTGATTGAAGTGAAAAGTGATTTTGAGTATATGACTCAATGATTTGATAGCATCTCTAAACCTGGATGGGTCAGGGGGAGAAGTCTGTGTGAAGGTTAAAAGTTGGCATGAATCCAGGTTAAAGTCTTCAGCAGATACCCTTAGATGAGTGGGATAACTGCAGGTCCACTACTCTAATAGCTTTGTCCCTGGGCAAAGTTCAGGTTTACCCTTTTTTAAAAAAACATTTTGAACTGTTTAGTGGCTTAGTATTTAACCACTTTGTTGGTAAGGAAAAGTCTCAGATATAATATATTACCAGGCTTTGCTTTTAAGATGTTTCCATACAAAGTTCATAATGATGTATGAGCCAGATGGGTAGAATTGGAAACTCAAGTCATTTTTACCCTAATTATGTTAAAGGTACTTTGCCAACAGGTACACTAACCAAGCATATCACAGTAATGTATGGGTTTGCATCAGTTTGTGAATCTAAATTACAGCTTTATTTTATTATAACACAGGTAGAAATCTATTCTAGATTCAGCTCATCTTAAGTATCAATAATGTAAATTTACCTCCCTTCTCTTCCTGTCTGGAGAAGGTTCCTTAGCAGTTCTGGTGACTGCACCTTGCTACACATTTAGATAGCAATCATTTTTCTGAAGTGTGAGAAACTCTGGAAACTGTCAATTTTAAATTATTATAGTAGATATGCATATTTAAAACCCTGGAATTGAGATAGCAGCAGCCAAAGTCAGTGCATGTAGCTTTCTCAAATGATTTGTATTCTGGTCTATTCTGGTCTAACTTGACTGAAATAATTTAAAATCAAAACAGCTAGGTTTCATTTTAGTATATTCAATATGTTTTTTTAAGGCTTTGCATTTGAGTTTCAGATCCCATCATAAGATAATCTTCATAACACTTCTGGACTTCTGGTGCAGGAAGTCTTTTGTTGCAGAATGCTTCCTTGCTTTTTGTTAAGCAGTTTCTCTTTCTCAATCAATACAAATTTCTTCTGATTGGGTGGGGGAGGAAAAGATCAATGTAAGCTTTACAATATTTTGTTGCTGCTGTTTTTAGTTCAGAGCAAAGTGATTTTAGACAATGTGGTCCCCAGATCCCTGGTGAATGAGCTGTTCCTTGCAGTGACCACTTTCCGGTGACTTGGCTGTCAGTGTGTTTTCCAACAGCAAGGTGACACTGCCATGAGGAGATTTGTCAGATTTGGCAATAATTAGCATCACTGGAGGCTTAGCAGAAAGCTCAAGGTTGAACTGTTTCCTTGCACTATTTCTTTTTTCCTCTTCTAGGGATGTGATTCTTGCAAAGAGGGGTCGAGGCATTCCCGGAGTTAAATGGGGAAGGATAGATTTTTGCACTTTTCTAGATAATTAGAGGCCTTTAGTCTCTGAAGTTCTCATTCTGCAGCTTTCATGAGCATGATTTTTCACTGGAAAAAATTGGGGAAGGAAGGGGGAGAGAGAGAGAGAGAAAGCAGAGGAGGCTGCAGTACATTTAATTTATGAGAATTTAAGCTAAAATCTCAAACATATGCAAAGAGAAAATGTGCTTAGTAGACTTGATATTTTTTAAGTATTTCTTTTCCTCAGAAGACCAGCCTGCCACAGGGTTGTTTTAGCAATGTCCAGTCAGCAGAGTCCCAGCCATGAAACAGCAGTGACCTTGCCAGTGCAGGGATATTTCTTTAGCAGTGTTTGAGCACTGTTCAGATCCTTCCTTCTCTGTGATCGTGCTCAGGTTAGTGATTTTATATTATTTTTTTCTTTTGAGAGCTTAATGTTGCATTTTTAAAAGGGAAAATGTAAATGAAGAAAGTAGATTGAAAAGATATATTTTGGACCCCTCAATTTAAAAATATTACTTTAAATGCAAAGACTGAAATTAGGCATGTTAATCTTTTCTTAGAGTCAAGATTTCCTCACTCTTCACTGAAAGAATAATAGCAGAGCAGTTCCCACCACTGCTGTCTGCGTGGTGTGTAAAGGAAGCAGATGATATTGGAAGTAATTATGTTGGTTGGAAAATTGTTTATTCAAATGTAATTAAAATACCTTTAGGATAAAGAACTGAGTAAGAATTATTATTCTATTATATTAACTACCCTTTTGAAAAGCATCTGTTTCTGGAGTCATCTTGGTAAAGAGTCTTGGCAGTTTCTGCCCTGCTCATGAGTTCTCATGAGTGGTCTCTTTACTACATACAAGGTTAATTTTTTAAAAGTATAGACAAAAAATGATTAGCCACTGATTTTTTTTTTTTTTTTTCAAAGTAGAAAACTGTAATAAAACAGTAAAATACAGAAAACATGGTGGTTGCTTATTGGTGAGATGACCAAAAGAAAGGTCAAATAATCAATTAAAGCCTCTTAGGACATATAACTCTTAAATTTAGCTGTTGGTTTGGAGCCTTCTCACTTATCGGCTAGCAGAAGCATTTGGAAGCAGATCAGGCCACTTCCCTCCTGCTCTTTTTGACTGCTAGGAAGCTCTTTCCAATTCTTTTTCCAAAGAAAAGAGAAATCAGATGAGCTCACTTTTATATGCGGACCAGTAGTTCTGGGTTCCCATGTTCAAACATGATGTTGTCCAAGTGTGGATTACTTACACACTCCCAAAATTTAGTGTATAGGAAAACTGCAGGGGGTTCCTGGGGACAGCAGTCAGGGACCTGAGGGTGGGGAACAGGATCAGACCCAGAGAGCAGCAGTCAGACCCAGCCAAGAGTGGATGGGCAAGGCTGTGGGGACAGGGGTGGGCCAGGACAGGGGTGCCTGGCTTGGTGGGGTGGGATTTGCAAGCTGACATCTTAATTTCTGCCACTGATACGTGACATGTAATGTAATGGGCAGTGTTAGCCCTGGCAAACCCAGAGCCTTTAGCTGACACTTGCAAAGGGTGCACCACAAAAGCTTAAGGTGAGTTTTAGGAACTGAGGACAGCTCTGTACAGCACCATTTTGCCTTTTATGGAAATTATTGACAGTAAATGTGCCCACTGGCTTACAAGTGTGCACAGTCTTGTGTGTGTCTCTTTTCTCTGAAGCAATTACAGACTCATAACGTTGTACAGTAATGTCACAGAGAAGGGTAGGCTTTGGAGGACACCTGAATGAGCCACCTCGTGCGGATACTACGGCTGTATCCCTTCGGTAGCTCTTGCAGTGACTGTGCTGAACGTGGACTGGAGGGTTCCTTTTTGCTGCTCAAGTAACAAAGCTCACAGTTGGGTTCCAGCTGTGCTGAGTTGGATAGAAGTGGCTTATGTGCTCTTGCTCTCTCAGAAGAGCTGAGTGCTAAGTCTGTTCACTTCAATTTATATTGCAAGTTGAAGAACGTGTTACAGTGCCTTTTCAGCTTTGAATGTTTATTTCAGAAGGTTTATTACAAGCTTTTGATAATCTCTGCTAGCTCCTTAAAGTGTGTATTTGTCTAAGTAGCATCATTTTAGTCTGTATACATTGATTTCTAAATACAGAAACACTTGACTAAAACAACAGGAAGGAAAAAAACCCTTATTTAGCCATTTATAATTCGTACCTGTTCCTGTTTTGAGCTCCACAGTGTCTTCTAAAACCTAAGATATGGAATTACTGTAAGTGTTCTGTATTGTCTTACTGAGCTCTGTGATTCATGTCAGAGTCTCAAAGAGCTCAAAGAAAACCTGTGGTTAGTGTCTTCCTTGATATTGCTGTACTTGAGTAGACTTGTATCGTGTCCAGCAGTTCTTGCACAGAGCAGGCCATCAGACACAGTCTGTGCTTCTTCCTGAGCAACAGGAAAACAAACCAACAGTGTCTGAAATCCTGGGTAAGAAAAGAGTTGACTGGACTACAAGGCAGAAACTGACTGGAAGAATTTGATCTGAAATGAAAATCTGTGCTCTGAAGATCAGTGGCATCCCAGTGTGCTTGATGGAATCTGCTTTATGTCTCTCAGGTTGTCTGACAAAGCAAACAATCTGTAAGTTACATTTTTGTGCAAAATGTAAAGCAAGAGTAATGAAAATAACTTCGATATATGAAAAAAAAAAATGTAGTCTAATAGTTCTAATATAATAACATTGACAGTTGCTTTGAAAGATACAAACCTGACCTTTCTAGTTCTATTACAAATGTACTTTGTCATTAGTTTGAGTTGCAAAGAGAATAACTTTGTTATACTGTTACTGGAATCCTTGTCATCACTGGAGAGATCTTCATCTTCATGCAGTGTTCTCCAAATTATTCTAATATAACACTGCAATGTCTCCTCTTTACTTATTCCTTTGTCTCCTCTCAGTCCACTGGAAGTCGTGGCCCCAGACTGCGTGATGGTAAAGTTTGGCTGTTGATTTATTGCTCATTGCCTCCTTGCTGGCATGCTGAACTCAGGGGTATGATTCCTTTTTGAATCCTACTGGGAACAGCGTTCAAGAACTGCACTGTTTGCCTAAAATATCCTAATTACAGAGAGGTCATCAATCACAGGTTTGGCTGTGTTCAGTCCCTCCCATTGGTAGCTCTAACAGGTCTAACAGCTCCTGCTGGCTCTGAATGGATTCAGTCTTGTGCTTGTTCAGAGATCTTTCAGTTGATTTCCCTATCCTCACAGGAAACCATATCAGTTTATAAAAACCCAAGATCCTCTCCAACCCAAACAATTCTAGGATTCTTTGAAGAAATTAGGTGAAGGCATGGGGGGAAGTAATATTCACCTGCCTGCTCTGCCCAGTCTGCTTTTTGTTCAAGGACCTTTTGCCTCTGCTGAATCCCTGTCAGCCCTCAGGACAGGGATGTTTTGTCTCACAGAAACCATGATCTGCTTTATTGCTTTGAGCAGATGCATGCAAAAGCTGCATAACATGGCCAACACAGGAGCTATGAGTAGTATTTTCTCCAGAGGAGTGTATCATTTGCAGAATGATTGACAGTCTTTGGTTCTGGTGTTAGGATGAGCATTTCCAGAATGGCAGTGGATGGATCTTAGTTTCTGCACACAACTCTCTTCTGGTTTGTCATCTTGTGGTTTGTCAGCCTCATATTTGTAACACATGGTAGTTCTTGGGAAAGAAAGAAGTTATTTGTTCTAAGCTTGGGAAATGTAATCTGTTATTCTAATTTTATTTTCATGAATTGATAGATGAAATTGCATCAGTCTTCTTACCTATTTTTGTTTTGGCTCTGGAAATGTGATATGTACAAGATGTTCTTAAAAATTTAGCATATCAATATAATTGTGTTAGGTAGTAGTGTCCTGTTCCCATCTTTCACCTCACAGAGGCAGGGACCAAAATGACAAAGCATTTATGATGCTCCAAAAACCCTGATACAAGTGTTCTGTGCATTGGCTCCACATATTAGCTGGTGGGAGGCTTAGGTTTTGGTTTGGTTTTTTTTCAAGTTGCTTTTCTTAGTGCATATTTGCTAAGAGCACTCTTATCACAGGAAATTGTGCATATTAATTTAGAAGGCTGAAAAGGGATGTGAGCCGTGGGTCAGGAGTTCCCTCTGCTGCAAACTGTTTTGAAATACAGAGTATGCTAAACAAGTACAGTGTTACACTTCTTTCACATCGTTGTTTCTATACCCAGTTTTGGTGCCTGTTGGAGTCAGGATCTCAGGCGAGGTGGATCTTTGTAAGAATATCTGTACTGAGCCAGAGGCCCTTTTATCTTAGGTTCTTATGATATTCAGGGTGGAGGTATTTGATAGGCAAAATGTCAACTCTGAATATGTTAACAAAGTTTTCTATAAAATCACCTCCAAATGCAGCAGATATTCTATCCTATGGTATTTGAATTCATTAAAGATGAATAGTATAGCTTTTGTGGAAGGTTAGAGAGTGTTCAAGTAATATAAAAGCAGGGGACCTTTTGGCCTCAGAGTCATTGGAGAGGTAATTACTATAATTGAACTGCACTGTTTCTTTTCATCTCAGCTTGATGCATATGCTGTATGTTTTGCTTAATATTTATATAAAACCTATAATCTTAAATAAAACGTGCTGTTCTTTGGTGCATGAAGGTCTACAGTCTGCTTAAAAGGAAAAATTTGATGTACTTCATGGTTGGAGAGATGCAGCATGAGCAGTAACAGCAGAGAGAAAGATGGATCAGAGCTACCAATCACTCCCATTAGGGAAGCGTTGATGAAAGCTCTCTGTGCTTTGTAAAAATCTGATGGAGCAGCTTCAAAAGTTTTAACACCTTGGCTAATAATTTAGGCTAGTCATCCAAGTCTAGCTCTTCCTTTTCCCTGAGTCTTTCTGTCTGCATACTGACAGCTCTGGTTTCAAATGGAGGAGAGAGAGCCAGAAGAGAAAGCAGATACCTGCTTCAGTAGCTTTTCATAGCACACAGAGCTTTGGGTCACGAGCGAAGGGACACGATATGGTAGCTATTGGCCCAAGAGTGAAAGCTGCAGGTGTGAAAGGTTCCCTGCTTCCTTTCCCTTAAGAGATTCACTCTGCCAGTGGGCAGTGAAGAGCCACCTATGTCCTGACAGCTGTCCTGGGAGTCATTAATGTGGCTGAAACTTTCTGTACTCAAGCTTGAGCATGCAGTCATAGAGCTTAGTGCTGCCTGCCTTCTCCAGGCCATCCTTCTCAGGAGATCTGTCCTGGTATCTCAGTCCTTCAGGGGCAACACTGATCAGAGGGTTTGGATCTTGATTTTGGACCATTTCCTGATCTTCAAGTGCCTCAAGAGCTGTTTGAAGAAAAATGAATTCCTAGAAATGTCTGTGTTCAGTTTTGCTCATCTTTCCCCAAGAGAATGATAAAAACAGATTCCCCAAAGTATATAAAAAGGTGGTCTAAAAGATAATCTCTTGGCACCATTTTTTCTTACTTTTTGCAGTCCAGTAGGGAGGGCTAATCTTTTGGCCTTCAGTTCCCCTTCTGCCCTCCCAATGAATGATGGAGAAGAAAGAATGAGGCACAGATCTAAACTGATTTCCCAAGAAGTTTTTGGAGTTGGCTGGTTGGTTGGTTGGTTTTTTCCCTTCTACAGGGAAAAAAGCCACCTATCTGAACTGGGAGATTAAGTGGAAACATTTGTGTATAAGTAGTGGAATTTCAAGGAGTGTGAATGTATTCTTAAAAGGACTGTGAGTATAGCTGCCCCAGAAAAGGAATAGCCACTCCTGTGTTTAATGCTGATTGGGAAGCTGGAACTTAAGGAAGAAGACTTTCTTCCACTTGTGGAAATCCAAACCAGTATCTGGCTGTTTCCACAAAGTACCGGTACCACTGTGAGTTTCTGTGCCCTTATGCCTGCAGCTGCAGATTACAATGTTTTATTCCTCCTTCTTTCTTCCTGTGACTAAGGGGGAAAAAACCTAATACAGAGGAAGAAGTGGCCTCTTGCTAACAACTCTTTTACTAGCCTGATGTCCTGCCTGATTCAACCCCCAGAGACAAAATCTTCCCTATATTTTTTGAGGCTACAAAATTTATCATTCCTACTAATGGTCTGATATACATGACTGTCTGAAAAGGGTTTCTTCCTTGTTTTTAACTTGGACATGTTTGTCCTTTTTCTTGTTAACCCTTCCCAGACTGCAAATCAAAGATGTAACTTCAGCTTCCATACATTAAAAAAAGCTTCAAAACCAAACTTCTTTTACTTAATACCAAGGTAGGTAAAAGCCTGAAAGGTCATGTAACACTGTGCCCTCACTTTCACCTCACTGGTGCTCAGTGTATGATTTCTGCTCTTTTTTTAATTTTTAAGTTAAAAAAACCAAACCATTTTCATAGGAGTGAGATACAGCTGTGTCAGCATGTTTTGCACAGTCCTCCGTGTCCCCTCTTCCAGAGGTTCATCTGTGAAAGTGATACATAGGCACTGAAATTAGATGCCTTGGAAAATCCCAGCTCTCAGTGCCAGAGCAGAAAACTGTGCTGAAAGCTTGAGACTAACCAGAATCCATCACAGTTTTTTGTGAGCCTTTTCATTTCTTTTTCTCTTTTCTGTCAGAATCCACAGAAAGGACTAAGTGTTGAGTGGCAAGTCTGAGGCAGTCCCCAAAGCAAAACAAGAGGGAGTATCACTTCGCAAGAGGTTTCTGGAATAACTCCAGACCTAAGAGCAAGCTGTATGGCTCCTAACCCACCCTTCCTGGACTTGGTCCTTGCAATTAACAAGGAAGTTTCCATCTGGGAAATGACAGCCAACTATAGCTTCAGACAAAAGGAGGGAAAATAGGCATTGTCTAGAGGGGGAAACTAGTGGAGCGGTACAATAATCTTGCTGCAAAGTTGTCTGTGGAGTAGAAACCATGAAACATGGATGTTGGATCCTAATGATGTAGGATCTTTGAGTGTCTTTGGATAAAGACACGAGAAGCAATTTATAGATTCCCTCTATAAATACCTCCAAAGCTGTTTTTAGATCCCCACTCACAGTCCACATCTCCTGCAGTACACAGGTGATTTTACTCATTTAGCGCATTGGCTTTTCTTTGTTAAATATAAATATGTTTCATTTGATCTTAAAAGTATTTCTAAATATTGAAAAGTCCCTTGGATTACAGAAATATTAAAATCAGTGTTTAGAAAAATAGAAGATGGAACTGTGTTCTGCTGATCATCATTCCCTTCAGAGAGAGCAAAAAACCTATATTCTCTTTTATGCAGTATCATGATTTGTGATTAAAAACAGACCTAGTGTAGTAAATGCTATACTAGGAAGCTTGGATGGAATATGCAGCCTCATTTAGTAGAAACTGATTTTGGAAGGATGTTAGCTGATCTTGAAAAGATAGTCATTAAAGACATGTCTGTGTCAGAAACAAAACTATAGCTGCTAGGGAAATCATCTGGGAACCATGATTTCATTTGCAAGTGTGCTTCAGTGATTTGGTGTTCATGTTAATCCTCTCCAGTAATTTCTTCATACTGCATCATATCACCCTACTGGCAGAAGTCAAGATCCTAAATTTCGTTAACTTATAAGGGATTCACCTGTTTAGCTGGTGAATGATCCTTAACCATGTGCTATCAGGAATAGCAAAGTGAAATAGTTTGGGGACTGAATATCTAATAGAGAAGGTGTAATATACCCTGAATCTCAAAAGGCCATTGTCATCTCTCATAAGTAACTGCTTTGTTCCTGCTAGGATAGCCAGTGTGCCTGGCAGACTTTGTGTGAAGAAATTGAAAGATATAAAATAATACCTTGCAGCTGAAAAAAATCAGCATCTTTTGTGGACTAGGTAACAGTACCAAGGGGAAAATGCACCCCAAGGTTTACAGGGTCAATAGCATGGAGAAAAACTTGTCCCTAGAATATCCTTGTCCATTTTATTTTTTTTTTTCATTATCCTTTTTTTTCTCTTTTTACTTGGTACCAGTTATGAAACACCTTGTAGTCTCTTCAAGCGTCAGAACTTGTCTGAGCGGGTGATAAATGATGTCTCGCAGATTGGAAAGGTTGCTGCTGTATATCTTCACAGAGCTCTTCAGAGCCAGATAAAATATGGTAAGGAAGCAGCAGAAGCAATATTCATGCCTCTTTGCCAAGAAGGCTTGGCAATGCTGATTAGCATAAGAGGAGGATTTTAAACATACTTGTTTCTTCGTTAGGATGTTTCAATTTATCAAATTCAGCTCTCAGGTCATAGCAACTTAAATAGATACCTGAATGAAATGGTGGCCACTTTCCTGAACTTCATAGCAAAGCTAGAAAACCTGGCTAATTCTCCTGTTGAAGTCAAAGCATGACTGTGAATTTATTGTCTCTAGTATCTTAGTACTTGCATGTCTTGCTTCTATTGCTGCCTGTCATTAAAATGATCACTTTAAGTAAGTTTATGTTTAGCCTGTTAAGGGAAGAGAATCTGCCTAAAAGGTTAATACATCCCAATGGAAACCATTCTGGCAGTGTTACCTATGTGGATATACAGATGAAGCATACATTCTCTTTGGTCCTAAACTGAAGCATTGATTATTTTGGTCATTTGTTGAGTTGGAAGCCTTCTTGGACAAGACCCAGAATGATACTTGTACTTTGGAAAAGTGCTCCTAATAGCCATAACCACAGCTTTCCTCAGTAAGTGTGATAAATATTTATTTTTCCTTTCAAGCATGAACATTAAGAACATTAGAACTGTTACAAAATGAAGGTGAGGAAGTTGTATGTCCTGTAATGAGATCTGCTTGTTAAAATGCTGTGGGCTTTTCCCAAGTAATTTATAATGGTCATTTGGTGGCAGATCTGAGCAGGTGTCTTTTTCAGTGGTCAAAATTAAATAAAAATATGTAGTTCTTAATTCTGAGCTGTCCATATTTAAAGAGTAATTACATTTCATACACTGGAATTGATAATGCAGCAAAAATCCTCTTTTGATTATTCTCACAGAATCATTAAAATAAAGAATAGGCAAATTTCCCTTTCCTTCTCCCTCTGCTTTTCCCTTTCCTTTTCCTTCTCTGATCCAGCACAAAGTATTTCCTTGGTCATCACAGAGAATATTTTCCAGGTTTAAAAATGTAATTTTCTATCAGAAGTTTTCATTATATTGTGATATTATATATCACAGTGCTTGTGATCTGTGATAAGAGATGCTAAGGAAAAACACCAGGTAGGCATAACTCCTCTGTAATTGAGGAAAGCAGAGTGAGATAATGGTTATAAAAGTTGTACCAGCAGGTTAATTTCCAGAGGTGCTTATTATTAGCAGAAGAATGTGGCATTTACTGTTACGATGGAAAGCTGCCATCCATTTTAATGGATCTGCACACATTATTAAAGAGCATAGGAAGAAAAACAAGTAGTTTACAGTTGGGGTAGGGTGGATGTTTTAGTCTGTTATTTTGTGAAGTTTTGACCGCTGACAAAGACTTCCAAGCAGAAGGAATGTAGTACTGTGGATTTGCCAACACTATTTGCATGAGAAAAAAACCCCATGTTTTTACCTCAGAGAAAAAACCTTCAGAGGTTTTCTGATAATTTGGCCCTTTTTTAAAGCCAAAATGTTAATGAGCATTACTGGCTCAGTTCCATTTGTGTCCGCTGGGGAAATGGGACGTTTGCAGTCATACAATCTCTGCATGCAGGTAGTGGGATGCAGGTGATAACTTCAAAATCAATTGTCCAACTTAAGCCAGGTTTGAGAGAAAAATGACATTCCAGTAATTATGGTACTGAAGGTTTTGGAAAAGGGAGAGTCAGATATAGTCCAGTTTGAGCACAGGAATATTAGACAGTGGAGAATTCACTAGGGAAAGGCCTGGTGTAAAGCGCCCATGCTGGATTGGTGCTTTTACCAATACTTTTCTTATTTTGATGCTTGTAAATAAAAGATTGTCAAATGAAGGTCGGAACAACCTCTTCAGCTTTTGTATTGTTCCTGTGTCTGCTCTAGTTCTAGGAGGATTCACACTGGCACAGGGAGCCAGTAATAGAGCTGCAAGAAGCATCATGTTCTGTTTAGTTTCTTTCAGAACATAACTTTGTTTCTAACATTGCTTCTGATGTTTGTAAATATCACTTCTATTGTTTGTAGATTTTTTGAGGAAAAAAATAGAGGCTCATTTTTCAAAATGCTTATTTGACTTAAGACTCATGCGATAAAGTCAAGCCAAGAAACACCTTTTACCTTTATATTGTCTCTAAAAGTTTTTAAAAAAGTGTGTCCTTTTTAAAGTATCTTAGGAGTCTTGTTCCAGCCTGAGAGTAGGTTCATTCCACGGTATGCACTGCCCCACCTTCCATGCCTCTCAGTTTCTGCAGCAGGGAAGACAGGCAAATTCCAGGAAAATCCCACCTAAGGAACATTTGAGGATTTCATAGCTTTGACACAGTCTGTGAATCTGTCCCTTGAGTTGACCTTCTTCATCAGAAGAAGAAAGATGATCCCTCTACCAGTATTTGTCTCAATTCAAATGTCTTTTATAGAGGTTTACAGATGCATGAAGCCATTTCTTTTTTTATTCCAGCTACTCCCATATTCACATCTGTACCTCCCTTAATTGCACTGGATGCAGAAATCTCTCTTAATGGAATGAGCCCCATATTTTTCAGTGTCACTGCAGTCCCATCCATCAAGAACTTTATCCGTCATCTAATTGTATTAACCTTGAGTGATTTCACTAGTTCAGCAGAACACAGAAAGAAAAAAGGCTTTACCAGTTCTGTCTCTATACTTAAAATGTAGAAACTGCTCATATATATAGGCAAATAAGCACACAGCCTATCATATGGCAAATCAGTCATTAGACTGTTACCCTATTACAGTGGGCAACAAAAAAAAAATCATATTCTTCTGGGACTCCTTTTGAACTCAACCTAGAACATATTTTCAGAATCCATCTCAGTATTTGTGCTAATCATATTGAAGATACTAAACAAGGAAACTCATAAATATCCTTGATATAATCCAAGGCTGGTTAAGTCCGTGTAGAAAACAGCGGAGTCCCCACTAGCTTCTCTTTCACATTGACCTCCAGCATCATCTAAGATATTCATGAAAGTTTCTGGGCATAAGATGAATCAGTGACATTTCCTTGCGTAAAAGACAGAAATGTGTTATTTGGGGCACAGATTTGGAGGGAAAAAAAATTCATAAGGATTTTTTGGGGTCAGGGACTGGTGGTGGTGGTGCATTTCTTATGATCCCGGAAGTACATTGCCTTACGATATAGGTCATCTCAGTCTGCTTTTGACACAAAATAATCATTGAAAAGAATTCTATTCCTTTGCGAAAAATGTCCTATAGTCAGATTTTGCTGAACACTTTGTATTTTTTGAAGAGTCTGTTTTAAAAACACAGATAAACCATTAGCAGGACTTACAGAGCCTTAGAATCTCTATTTAAAGACTTTAGTTCTTAATTTGACCCAGCTTTGATATAACTATGTCTGGAAAGATGTTACATACTAAGTCCCTAGCTTCATTGAACATGAGCAACAGCTTCTACTGTTCCAATTAAAGCAAACAGGTCTAATTCAGTGCAGTCTGCAAATCCATCAAGAGTGGTGCAAGATGTGGTTATCACCCAATACTGTAACATACAGAAAGGAGCAAATGAAAAATTCCCTTCACGTACACATAGGTCACTGCTCAGGATCATTTAATCCTGGGGTTATAGCAGGAAAATGTTTTGCTGTCTGCCATGCTATAATTTCTGCTGCTTGTTAAATACAATGGACAAGGATAATGGTAAAAATGCAGGTCTGTTGTTAAGTGCTTTTAAGTAATCTGTAACAGTAATTGTCTGTGTTTATTCTAGGCATTATAAACGCTTATGGTAAGGCTTTTTGCAACATAACTCTGTATCTTCTACCTTTGCTGGAGAAGGTGAGCTTTACACAAAATGTCTTTCATTTCTTATTTGCAGTTGGTGTTAAGAAAGTAGAAACTGGTATTTGCCTTTAGAATAAAGGCATTGAAATGAATAAATAATTGAATTAAAAATGGAGAGTTATCTGGGCATAAAATTTGTTTAGTAATTTGTCTTCACAGTGCCACTGTGTATCTGTGTCTTTTCTGCATGATAGTTGATTAATCTGTTTCGACAGCAACTTAATTTTACTAGCTAAGATATAGGGCTGAGCATCTACTAGCAATCATTTCTTGTGAGGCGCTTGCCTGGGGCTAGATTCTTACTTAAATGAAGAACCTTCTAAAGCACATCAGCTAAGTAAATGTACCTGGGTGTGTTTGAGATATTATGCATGTCTCTGTTACTAATCAGAGAACAGCATAGAAATGAGACTGAAAATCAGTGTGTGAAAACCAGTGTTAAGATGGGGTTCTTCTTCTCTGTCTTCTTTTGAAGGGGAACTAATTACTATTTGCTCCTTCCTCCTTTTACTTTTATTATGTTTTTTCTTCTTCTAGGATGCTATTATTTTAGCTATCCCTGTATGCATTAAAAATCTTGAGTATTTGGAAAGTACTATGATTTTAAAAGTGGCAACATTTATGCTATTCTGGCTGATCAGAGATAGACTGTTGGGTAATCCTGGTTGAGCATTTGAAAGAAACAGGAACCAGCAGCCTCTCCTGTCCACATCTTTATCCCGAGCAGGGAAATTATGTATAAAGGCTGAAATAGAGCTTGAGTGTGCAAATGTCACAGGAGTGAAGAATGCAGCAGCCAAGGAACGGCACTGTGTCACACTCATTCCACCCTCAGCAGCCAGGGGACAGCCCCGTGTCACACTCGTTCCACCCTCAGCAGCCCAGGGACAGCACTGTGCCACCCTCACTCCACCACAGCAGCCCAGGGACAGCACTGTGCCACACTCACTCCACCACAGCAATTAAGGGACAGCCCTGTGTCACACTCATTCCACCACAGCAGCCAGGGGACAGCCCCGTGTCACACTCGTTCCACCACAGCAGCCAAGGGACAGCACTGTGCCACAATCATTCCACCCATGGCAGCCCAGGGACAGCACTGTGTCACACTCATTCCACCACAGCAGCCCAGGGACAGCACTGTGTCACACTCATTCCACCACAGCAATTAAGGGACAGCCCTGTGTCACACTCATTCCACCCATGACAGCCCAGGGACAGCACTGTGCCACACTCATTCCACCACAGCAGCCCAGGGACAGCACTGTGTCACACTCATTCCACCACAGCAATTAAGGGACAGCCCTGTGTCACACTCATTCCACCACAGCAATTAAGGGACAGCCCTGTGTCACACTCATTCCACCCATGGCAGCCCAGGGACAGCCCTGTGTCACACTCATTCCACCACAGCAATTAAGGGACAGCCCTGTGTCACACTCATTCCACCACAGCAATTAAGGGACAGCACTGTGTCACACTCATTCCACCACAGCAATTAAGGGACAGCCCTGTGTCACACTCATTCCACCCATGGCAGCCCAGGGACAGCCCTGTGTCACACTCATTCCACCACAGCAATTAAGGGACAGCCCTGTGTCACACTCATTCCACCCATGGCAGCCCAGGGACAGCCCTGTGTCACACTCATTCCACCACAGCAGCCCAGGGACAGCACTGTGTCACACTCATTCCACCACAGCAATTAAGGGACAGCCCTGTGTCACACTCATTCCACCACAGCAGCCCAGGGACAGCACTGTGTCACATTCATTGCAACCCTCGGCTGCCTCTTGCACCCAGCCAGGGCCACCCAAGCTTCTCTCCGGAGCAATCTGTGCAGATACAACTATGGCTGTTTAAATCAGAAGAGTTGCTCCCTGTGCCAGGGAGAGATTAAATTATGTTTTGTAAAGGTGGTGTTCTAATCTGCTGCTGTTGAAGGCTTTTTTTAATATTTTTTTGGTGCTCAAATGAAGCCAGAAATGTGTCGATCCTGTTCTGGAGAAAAAATACCCAAAAGCAAACCAATCAACCAACCAAAAGAAAAAAACAACAACAACAACAACAACAACAACAACAACAAAAAAAAAAAAAAAAAAAAACCAAAACAAAACAAAAACCAAAAAACCCAAAACAAAACTCAAAAATCAGACAATGATTTTTGCCTGTCTACTGTATTAAATTCTCAGGTAGATGTGATGACTGTGAGACAAGAGAAGATCTGGTGAGTTAAGGAATAATGTTGGAGAGCTGAGTAGGGGGAAAAATGTGTGATGCCTCTGCATTCCCTCTTTATGAGGGATTAATGACCAAAGGATTTAGAGGAAGAAACAGCTCTTTGAAGAAGTATGAATTGGTTTTGGGTCAAGATAAAAATAAAAAATGTGTGTGGTGGAAAGATGGAATAGGTGAGGGGAAATACCTTCTGATCATAACTTACCTGCTAGAAGTAAAAAGCTAACAATTTCTTAAAACAAAAAAAGGTCCTTGAAAGATGACTTCTAGGCCTATTTTTGACCTTTCTTTTTTATCTGTATCTCTTAACAGATAACAGTTAAAGACCCATCTTATTTCCTACAGAAATGTTTTATTTCCTTTCAATTTGCTTTCTGGTGTCTTTAAATGACTATTCCTATTCCTGACCTTGTGGCATTTAAATAAAATTGAACAAAATGTGTATATTATCTGAGCAGAAGCCACAAGAAGGGACAGCCATAAGGAGAAGCATGTTTGGGTAAAATTGTTTGAACTGTGATGTTCTTTTGCACAGCATAACCAAATGCAATGCAATAACCAATGCATAACCAATGCAAATATTGCATTGAAGGAAAAATTCTAAAGGGTGTTAAAAAGACTGGAGAATAACTGAAAAAAAAAATGAAAGGGCACATGAGGTAAAAAAAAAAATCAAAAAGTGGATTCTGGCAGGGCATATGTGACACCAATGATGCAAAAATACAGAATAGAGCAGTATGTGCAGGAGAGGACAAGAAAAGAGAAAGTAATATAGATTAAGAGAACAAGAGAAAAAGTGGAATAAAAGAGCAACAGAAAGATGAAGAAAAAAAAATATAATATTTGAAATAAGATGAAATTGAGCTTTAAATGGCTAAATGGGGAATTAAAGAAATAAGTTTATATAATCCAGAGTTGGGGTAAACTGCTGTCTTTAGCAGTTGATTCTTAATAAACTTTGAATGTTGCATGAAAATTTTCTCAAATACCATGTTAATCTGGTGGCACTAATATTATTGAACCTTGTAAAAATTGCTACTTTCAGGGAACACTTAACACAAAAGTAATTTACTGGACAACCCCAGCAATTTTGAGTTTTAATAAATAAAAAGCTACAAGCAATTAATGGAACTTCTCTGTTAAGTACTTGCTACTAAAAATCCCTCTTAAAATACTGTTTCTAGGATTATGCCCCCTGTAGTTTTTTAAATATCCCAGAAGTGGTAGAGTTCCCACAACTCCCCTCAAGCAATTATTTCACAGTTTAAGAAAGCTGTGAAGATAACTCTGAGCTCAGCTTCCGTCTTTGTCTTTTACTCAGTTAATTGCACAGACATGGGCTGATGAGAAACAACTCGTTCAATGTTAGCTTTTGTCCCTTGGAAAACTGTTTCCAAGTCCCTTCATGAGCTGTTGTTTAGCTGAATTGCAGATGTGTTTGAAACTA
Organism: Corvus hawaiiensis; assembly: GCF_020740725.1. Classification (NCBI taxonomy): domain Eukaryota; kingdom Metazoa; phylum Chordata; class Aves; order Passeriformes; family Corvidae; genus Corvus; species Corvus hawaiiensis. The sequence continues at coordinate 68,787,540 of NC_063216.1, read as the reverse complement.
CTTTCTTAGCTCTTTTTTTCATTTCCCAGGTCATCCTGTGGCTCTCCTGTGGTTCTTTTCTGGACTCTCTTCAGTTTTTCCTTCCTTCCCCTTCACTCTGCAAAATTGAGTCTAGATTTTATGTGGGTGCCATAGGGTGTTACAATTACATGTTTATCTGCATTGTCTCCAACATTTAATGTGAAGGTCAGAATTAAGTACAAGTAATCAAAGTTTGATCAGATCTGGGTTTTTTTGGTTAGTGAGGTGTTGGGTAGTTGTTTTTTTTCCTTTTTTCTTCTTTTTTTTCTCAATCTTTGGCACAATGGAAGCATTTCCCCCACCACCACCCTGAAGAAAGCCCAAACAAAGTGCAGTGCTGAAATGGAGAACACAGCCCCCAGATTTGTTCCCATAGGTCTCAGTGCTTGCAGCCAGGGAAAAAGCTGGAGGGCTCTCACAGCAAGCCCTGTGCTGCTCCAGTGCTTCCTCCAGCATGGATGTGAGCAAAGGTTGCAACCTGCCAATGGGTTCTTTAAGTGGAATACGCTTGGGAGTGGTGTAAGCAAGCCCCAAGGCTGGATGTGCCCAAGGCCTGGCAGACTGTGGAGGGAGAGGGGACCTGTGGGTCCCAGAGCCGGGATGCCCAGGATCTGGGAGCTCCTCAGCCCTCTGCTTCCAGGCTAGAGCATATGGTCAGGGAGGGCCTAAGGAGGCAGAAATGAGGTGGAATCTGTCAATCAAGAGCTTGATTATGTAAATGAGTTTAACTTTTGGTTTTTATAGACTGCAACCAATACAGTTAAAGGTCTGAGATCCCCTCCATGCCCTGAGCTGGATTTAGTTTGCTATGCTGAACTGTTACCATTTAATTATAGGCATTAGGGTTCATGCATGTTCAGCATGTGTATCTAAGATGCTGCTTTCATGGAAAAGTAGTTGGCAGGTGGTTGAAGATACTCACCACAAATAAACAGGGATTGTTAGACGGCAAACCTCATTTTTGGACAGCTGTTAAATACTCCAATAAGACAACGATGCAGTGGTAGTAAGCCTGAGTTACTGCAGGCCTACAATTAATTTGTTCACCCGGGTTTTAGAATTTTGTCGAGTCCTGCTCTGGGTAGAGCGCAGTTTCCCATGGGGATTTTGAATTTGGTTTGTATGACCAGGCAAGTCTCTAATTCCATTTCCAGATCTTCAGTATTCCAGTTGCAGAAGCACTTCTTGTTCTTTCAGTTCAAATTCTGCTCCAGTCTTGCAGTGTTCTAAACAGAGACTTAATTACCACGTGTTCAACGAGGAACACAGGTAATTTTTACCTGAGTAACCTGATTTTGGTTGTACTAAACCCAGACGTGAGATCTATCTCCACCCTCAGCAGTTCCTTCCACAGGTGTTTAACAAGGCCTTTAAGACAGGATAGTCTAGTTGTGAGACTTCTCTAGAATACTTTGATGGCTTCCAGCACATCCTAATCACAGATTTCATAAATTTTAGGAGAGGACTTGCTATTCAATACTTGTCAATGGATTTTTCTTCCATAAACTTGTCCAGCTGTTTTGTGAACTGCCATAAACATTGTAAATCCTTTGGACAGTAATATCATAACATCTTAATAGCAAGCTATATAGAGAAATATCTTTTTGTTCCAACTTGCTATGTGATACTATCTTTTGATGCCCCTTAGTCCTTGTTTAAGAAGGCAGTGAACAAGTATTACCTATTCATTTATCATTCCAGATTTCTTAGATTTCTTTCCTGTTGCACTCCAATTTGATCTTTTCCAGGTTCAGAAGTCCCATTGTATACAGTCTGTGTCCTCTGCTGTAATATTTCCTATTTTGCTTTATTTCATTTCGGGTTACTGTGCCTAATGGACTTTGCATTCATTCCATCAGTACTTTGTAACAGTCGATATGGTCATTGAGTTTCTATCTCTGAAACCCTAACCTTGAGACCTTATTCCTTTGTGGTGATAACTATTTCAGACCCAGCCATAGCATTCAGTTTCTTTCCTTATATATATCACTTTGTTTTAGTTTATATTTCATTTTGTCTTTCCACGCAATGCCTTGAAGCTCTTCTGCAGCATATCGAGTTGGCCTTTGTCTTTACTCCATGGAATAGTTTATATTATCCCTCACATTTGCTGCTGAACTGTTGATTCCCTCATCCAGACAGAACTTGCCCTTTTCCTAATTTTTTTTTTCTTTTCTTTTTTGCTGTTCTGGCTTTAAATACGCAAGAGAAAATAAAATTGAGATCTGTCTCAGTCTTGAAGAGGTTTCCTAAAGCATCATGCAAATTCGACTCAGGCCTGTGGGTAAACCTTAACAGCTCTAGAAATAACAGCTTTGCCTTCTCCTATCACCGACAGACTATTCCACCTGCCCAACTAAGATAAACTCTCTGCCTAAAGGAGGCACAGCAAAGACAAGAGCAGATACCTCAGAGGCATTTAGCAGAAGAGGTATTCACATCAGAAAGCCCAGAAGAGGCAGATACCGCAAACTTACAGGCAGAGGTAGAGAGGACTGGGGGAGAGGACCGGGAAAACTGCAGCCAGGATCACAGCAGAGCACTCAGATGTGGTTTTTCCTCCAGCCTTTGCTGAGCTGACAGTGATCTCAGTTTTTACAATGTGTCTTTGCAAGGTTTTGAGGAACTCAGAGGCTGCAGATGCCCTGGCTTTTTGCTAAACTGTGGTGGTCGTAGTTACACTCCAAGGAATAGCAAGTGTTTCTAATAAGTTACTTCATGTGAACTGATAGTGTATAGATCAGCGTCTGTAAATTCATTGCCCAGTCCTTGATTCTCTTAGAGGAAATTATTAAGAGTGTGGAAAACACTTTCAGTTTGACCATTGAAAAGCGCTTGAAAGATATGATTAATGCATTCACTTAACATTTTATGTCATGATGTTTGCTCTTTTTTCCCACTTCCAGACTCTAGGCACAGCTCATTAAGCACACCTGTAGCCATACAACTATGAAATATTTTGTCATTGACGATGCATCTCCCTGGTATTAAACTAGTGCTCATGCCCTACAGGGTTTGATTTCTCTATTAACGACATAGCAACAAATGTGCTTTTTAAAGAAATATTACAAGGAGCTCTGCTGTTTCCAGCTCGCTCACCAAATGGACCTTGTGTGCTGTGAGGAATGGAAGCAATCCAATTTTCTGGAGTTAGAAATTTTCATATGCCTGTTTCACATTCACAAAGAACAACTGAAGTACAGATATTATTTATGTAATTTCCTTTTCTAAAGGACCAGCAGAAATACCATTTCTACTGAAGGTAAAATAACCATTAAAAAGCAATGTTTGTCTTAACAGTGAATTTACTGATTAAACATTCAATTGTTCACTTTCAGGGTCAGTTCAAGAAACATCATAGAAACATCATAGAATGGTTTGGGTTGGAAGGAACCCTAAAAATCATCCAGTACCAAGCTCAGTTCCATGGGGAGTTCAAGTCCTTTTGCTTCCCAAAGCAGTCATTAATATGTAATTTGCTTTAATTACTGTTATTAATTACATAGCCTGTGCTTGTCTGTACAGTTTTGAATAACTTAGGCATTATTTGGCTAAATAAAAAAACTTATTTCTGAGTAGGTAAAGACCCCTACCCCTTTATCCCAAAGGAAGCCAAACACTGTGTGAACTTGGAATATGCACAGTGCAGTGGTTTGACTTAGCTGACAATTTTAAAAGGGTCTGTCATCAAGTACAGCAGCTGTGTTTTACATGTAATTGAAAGTATTGTTATCATGAGGAAACAATGTAGAACAATTCACTTTTCCATTGAAGGTCTGTTCTTTGTGGCTTGGTTTGTGGGTTAGTTTCTTGCTTTCTTTGTTTTGGTTTTTGTTTGTTTGTTTTCCCTAACATACTCAAAACAATTCAATCTGAAAAAGAATGTTTAGTACATTTAAGTAAAAGAAAATTACCAGGATTTAATTTTGGTGGATGCATCCCATACTCACATGTCACAAAACCTTGAAGTCCAGCAGGTCACAATCTCTTTTTGCTCAAACTATTCTGATAATCTTTCTCTGTCACATCCAGGAGGTTCAGTTTAACATCATTGCTTTCTTCTGTTAGAATCTAGACAATCCAAATTCCCCAAATGCTGGCAGTTACTTTTTTACTGTTACCAATAATCCTAGAAATATGACAAACAGAATATTGTGACAAGATTGATTACGCAAGTTAATAGTCTATGAAGACTTCAGCAAAGCTTGTAAAATAAAACCTGCTAATTAATCCTATGTGGCTGAACATACATAGGAGTATTTGAACTTCTTAACCAGGGCAGTAGTTTACCATCCACAGTGGACTATTTAATAACATTTGCTTTTTTATTGTAGATTTTCCAGTATTTAGTCCTTTTTCAAAATTAGTGGTATTTGTCTTACTCAATAATGCCTTCAAAATTAGTAAATTCAGCTGTACTAAAAATATATTTAGTTTTTAAGGATCAAAATCCTGCCCTGGTTGCATCTATCTAAAACCAGAAGAGAACAAATACCCAGTTTTCCTAACAAAGCCTCTTAGCTTGAGTCTGGCAGGGCTGCTGGCAGCAGCCCAGGGTATTCCTAGAACACACTGTTAAGACTTTGCACCAGGTGACAGGCAGTAAAGGTACCAAAGCCTACAGGTAGCATTTAGCTCCCAGCAGGCAATTCCCAGCTGTGCTGCTTTGTGTGTCAGCCGTAAAATCTGTGTTGTCTTTCTGAAGCCTGACTAAGCAGCTTTGGATATTACAAAGGCTCTGCTACATGTTTTAATTTGCATAGATTAGTCTTTCTCCTTTTTTATTACATTGACTAATCAGGAGAATATCTTAGCCCAGACATGTTTATAACCTTGTGTGACTGTGTTTGGCTACATAGATAAAATATCCTCTCATTTGCATGATTATTGCATGAAAGCAGTACTCTCAGAAGGCCAAAACACTAATTTAATAGTTCTTCCCTGCATCTCTTTTTACTTCCAGAACCCAATTGTCCAAATCCTCACCTTCTTCCACTTCCTCGCTTTGGTGAAACCTTTTCATGGCACAGGCTGAACTACTTGGCTCAATTCTCAGGCTCAAAACCAAGTGGAAATACTGGATGTGGATTTGGCAGGGATGGGGAGTGCTGTGGCTGGAAGTGTCACTGCTCAGCATTTGCCCTTCCCTGTGTCATGCTGTGCAAACAGGACAGTCCAAGTGCAGGGAAGGAGGTGAAGCCATGGTGGAAACAGAGAAAGGGAAATATGGAGCAGTAGTTTACTGTAGAGAAAGTCTTGGGAATACTGAGGACAATCTTTTGGGCATTTTTGAAGGCCCACCATTGAGTGGCTTTTGTGTCTAGCTGCAGCTTCTTTGCAGGCCAGGGGCTGCCAGGCAGGAGGAAATACCTCAATGCTGAGCTGCTTCTCCATGCTCAAAACATAAAGTGCTCTAAGTAGAAAAATAAACAATTGGTTTCACATAAAATTCAGTAAAATAATAGCTTCGTGTCTTTTTATTGCAGGAAACAAAATTGTGTCGAAGTGTTACCAAATCTGCAGAAATACAGCTATAGTAGTTGACTCACTGAACTTTACAAGTGTGGGATAAACTCTCAAAGAAACGTCTGGCCTTTCAGTTTTTCTAACAGATGGATAAGAGAATGGCACAAATTCAGGCCTGAATATTCCTTCCAAGTTTTCTTTGAGATCTGTATTAGCAGATTTAAGCTTTGGTATTTCATATCAAGTGTTCAATACCTCTGTAATGAAAACAGAAGACATTGGCTTAGATGCTGATAATAAGGAGTGAAGCTTAGAAATAATAGCAGTCAAAAGAAAAACATATTTAAGGATGTCACATCTAAACCAATCTGTCATCTTAGTTTTGTAAGATTTTCAAAAAGCATATTGGATAAACTTCCAGCAATGACTACTAACAGAGTTCTGAGAGATGAGAAAATGCCATTTGAAAATGTGGGATTCTTTTAATCTTGTTTGGAAAATGGGGATTTTTTTCTGAATTGATTCTTGTGGAAATAGAAATCATGTGTGAGTTTAATGTGACATCAACAAATAATTAAGTTAAAATACTTGAAAATGCTTTGGAAAACCTCTGAAAAAGTGATAACTTTTAAAATTAGGAAATTCTGAAATCTATGGGAATAGATACGAGAATTTTTCAAAACAGTGGTTAAATTTAAATTAATTTAACCTAAATGTTGCTTAAATTACTTAATTTCAAACTTCCTTTTTTTGTATTTCACCAGAAAATGTAAGACACTCCTCCTCCCAATGAGTGATTGTCATGGGTTAGCAAGCATAGTCCTGGAAGTGAAAACAGTAATGAGTATTTTGGACCAAACCACTACAGTGATCTAGTTATAGCAACTGCCTGAGCAACTGGGAAGAGCAGCAGTGACTCAAGATCTTAAGTGTTTTGGGGAGACACATCTGTCACAGCCTCAGTTTATCTAATCCCATTACAAACCAGCATTGGCGGCTTGCTCCCAGCGCTGTCGTAAACAATTCACTTAGTTTTCTTATACAGTCATCTAAACATTGTTCCTCGCAAAGAAAACAGAGTAAACTGTCTTCACAGATGGATGACTCTGCACTCTGATTTATTCTATTGATCCTGCAAAAACAGCTGTTTGACTCAAACCAGGGACCGTGAACTACAGGCCAAGTGGCCATCAGAGAGCAAGGGAGGGTGGCTGATGATTTCAGAGACAGGTAGAGTTGCCCTTGCCCTTATGCTATCACAATAAAAACTGTCAGGACGAGGTGGTTTTGTGCACTCATGTACATTCTTGCTTTTCACATGGGCTTTGACATTTATTTTGTTGCTCTATCAATCTATGTGTTACCAGTTCCAGTGCTGACACATTTATGCCTTCCATTACAGCATACGATCATGGAGCCCTAATTTGTTCCAAAGCTACTTGTATATTAAATAACTGCAGTGCACAGTGGAAGGGTTGACTGCAGAGCTGTGCCATCACTTGTTGTTTTCCTCTGCTTTTCCTTTTCTCTTGTTCTAATATGGGGAGCAAAATGCACATTTTACCAGCCTAACATCTTTCCCTTTGTGTACCTATTACCTTTCACAGTGGGATCTCAATTCTAAGTTGAACATCTGTGCACTGCCGAAGTACAAGTGCTTCCAGACATGTCCTAGGTGAAAGTGTATCACTGTACCATACCAGAACACCCCTTAATAGCACTCTTAATAACAGTTTCCTGAAAATGTTTCCTATTAGCTATAAAGATCCATTCTTTACCCTTAGATTCACCTACATTCAGAGCCTTTTTGCTAGAGCTTGTGTGCTAAAGTGTCTGGCATTACTATTAATACTTATTCAAAAGATGGTGTTATGAGAAGCCAAGTGTATAATTTTGTATTCATGGCTTGTAACAAATTTCTGATCTATTTTCTGATCTTACTTACTCTGTCTAGTATTGTACAAATCATCTGAGCTTGTCTGGAAAGCTAATTTTGTGTTACTTCTTGTTCAGAATACTAAGTTTTAATTTTTTTTTTTTTTTTTTTAGTATGCATGCAAGTGTAGTTTCTTGTTACCACAATTTTAGGGAGAAAAATGAGAGAGCTGGGGTAATGATTTCTGTCTGGATTTGCCATCCTTCTTGTTTTTTAATTTCCTTAGGATATGGTGAATTGTGGAGAACACTGTAATGGCTGGGACATGATAGGTTGCTTTTTTTTTTTCACCCCATTATATTTAAATTTTAGGAATGAAGACAGCTTTTCAAGAGTAAGGAACTGTCAGTCCAGGCTGGCAGTCAGTGCTACACTGAAATTCAGACTCATATTGCTATGACAGTAATAATTTAAAAGTGAATTTATTGAAACTTAGTCACATGACTATCAGTTTCTGGTAAGAATTAAGTTTGATGAACATGTGAACAATTTTGCAATTGATCAGTCTGTCTGTGTCACCATAAAATTGTGTATTTACTAAGTAAGCTTACCTAGGATTGGAAATCTTTTCCACATTCTGAGTCTTGCAGATTATTCCATTTGAAATCACATGAATATGTTGCAGGATCGAGCTCTCAGTCTTCTGTTTCACTTATTGTTATAAACTGTGTACTATTACAAGTAAATCAGAATATTTAAGGCAACACCACTTGGGGTTGTCTTAAACTGCTTATATTTTAAATCAGTTGATTTGCATAAACCTGCCTTGCTTCCTTCTTATTCAGCAAAAATAATGTTTATATTCCTAGAAAACTTAGATAGGACTGGGAGGTACTTCACAGTAGTTGAACAGTGAGTGGCTTCTCACAAGTTCCTGGTTTTAAGTTGAAGTAGTTTGAAATTTTGTTGTACATGACCCCTTTAAGCACCAGCACAAAGGTGATAGCCAAGGCTGCCATGACACAGCTGTGCTCCTCGTAGCACATGCAGCATCAAGCATCCTGTGTGATAGCTTTTGTTACATTAATACTGAAAATTGATTTACCTTTGTTGAAATAAATGATACAATCATCCAGATAAATAACACAACTAATAAATTAGAGTTTGACAATATTCCCTAGTCAGTGATTCAAGAAAGTAATTGGCTTATGATTCATTCATGTGCTTGTGTGATGGCCTGTCAAACCACCTGACTCTAAAAATGACTCATTAAAACATAGAGTTATGTCAAATTCATCTCCATGAATTGCATTCCTAAATGTTTTCATTTTGGTCTCTCAGATTCTGCAATGTGTAAGAGGTGTTTGCTACCTTCCACGTGGCTGGAAGCCGATCTGATGTCTTTGCTTCTTCAGTATCGCCTTGAATACTGTCAGATCTAAATTCTAGTTCCTTCCTGCTTTTGGCTGACTTTACACAGAGGATGTTGTGACTAAAATGTTGATGTTGATCTCTGGGTTGAATCCCTTTATTGAGTGGAATTTTGCAAATCTGTGTTGTGCAATTATTCTTTTTTCTATCACCAACTTTAATCATGACTGTGAGTAATTAGGGGCAGGATGTCAGACTAGATTTCCACTTAAAAGGTGTGCCCAGTAATCATGCTGATCTCAGATGATAAAAAAGATTAATTACTGTACTCATCCTGGCTACTGCTGGAAATTTTGCTAGAAGGAACAGCGAGAAAGAGTGCAAAGCAATTAATTAATTGCTCTGTATGCATTCCACTGCTTGTTCTCTTACTCCTTTTAATACTTTGGAGTGCTATTATCTTTTCTGAAGCTTTTATGAACTCTTGTGAATATTTAAGCACTTTTGAAAAATTACCTAAAAAATATAATCTGTGGCCCTCAAATCCACTACAGTCTTTTCTCCTTCCAGATTGAGTGAGATTAGTAAAGCACATTGTAAAGAAAATAAAATTACTATTGGCCTCTTCCTCCACATCAGACGTGGTATCTTATTTTTGGCAGCAGTTGAGTGCAATTTTACCTGGAAATATAAATCCATAAGCAAACATTAATAGAGAAAGCATTTACAGTGATTTATCTACCTTTTTATGAAGAGCAAAACAGGTGCAAAACATGCCCAGGATTTTGTACATGACTAATTTTATTTGACTAGAATTTCTCCCTTTATGTTAAACCCACAACATAATTCTATTCATGAAGGCACAGATTGCTATCATTTATTAATTGTTACATTATGGCAGATAAGCCCTAACCAACATTATGGCCCCGCTATACAAGCCAGTGATTCAGCACAAAGCCAGAATGTTGTTCTATCCAGTAGTTTCACAGTTCTTACTTCTTCTGTTTTATAGAAGGGAACTAAAGGCAGGGCATGAAGATACATCCTTTTTAATGTCACACAGCAAGAAGGTGACAGAATCTGGAATTTAAGACCTTATTAATCTTAGTCCACTGCCGTAACCAGAACAGCATTTTCTTGCCTTGCAGTAGCTGATATTATTTACTTAGGGTAGCTAAGATTTCTCGCTTGGTTGGTAAGAAACACTATTAAACTGTGGTATAAGAGTACCATAAATCTAAACCAATTAACATTATATTCAGTCAGGCAAAGATTTTTGTGGTTTTAATATTTAGAGGATGTAAAGGGTATTTATTTTTGCTTTAAAGCAAAAAATGTGTGTGCCTGTTGTGTGCAAAAACTGTATTTGCTTGTGTTTTGCTTTTTCCCTGAAGGAATGAACCAATTACTGCTCTCAAACAGAGCATGACATACTGGAGTAAATGTTAAGAAAAAAAATTAGTCAAAATTAAAATAGATGGTTGTGGTAAAAAAAAAAAAACAAAAGCCTTCATTGAATTCAAGGAATTTGAAGTGAGACTGTAGCATGTCAAGAAGAAAATTACAATAGGAATTTTCAGTATTATAAATGATGCTGCTCTGCAAGCAAGGATTATGTCGATCTTTCTACTTCATTAGGATGCATTCACCTGTGAGATTATGGGATTCCCTGCAATCCAAACAAGGATATACCCTCCCATAGGTGTCTGAAAAACAACTCTGGCAGTGCAGGGGGAGAGGAAGAAATCTAAGCAAAATAACATTGGTTTTTATTACTCGCAATTTATTTGTAGAGGAAGAGGAGATGAATGCTGTTTCTCAGGCCTGGTATTTACTATGCTCCTTGAATGTTTTGCAGAGACCCAAGCCATGTAAGTGCATTTGCTCCTAGCAATACAAACCCAACGCTCAGCTCTGTGAGGTGTTGGGGTGTTCTCGGGTCCAGCAACCCCCTACAGCCCAGCTCATGACTTGGGCTCACATTACAGGGCTTTGCTAAACTTTGCAGACTGTAACTGTGTTTTGTGAGCAGTCTTTGTAGATGGTTTGGGTTGGAAGGGACTTGTAAAGGGCCATCTCGTCCAACCCTCCTGCCATGAACAGGGACATCTTCAACTAGATTGGGTTGCTCAGAGCCCCATCCAGCCTGGCTTTGAATGTTTTCAGGAGTTTAGAGTCTCTGAATCTTGTTATACCCGAGCATTATTACCTCTGTTGAGTTTTTGTGTCAAGAAGGTCTGGTATTTAAAGAGTTTGAGAGGACACTGTACATCATAAATAAGAAGTTAAAACCTCAATAATATTTTCATAATTAATAAAATATTTAGCAAATCTAAATGCTCTGATAAAACTAGACTTTTAAATGTCATTTCCCTGCCGATAGGCTGACAAAAAATTTAGACCACACAGTGAAAGATTTTCTGGAAAAAATAAAACCAAACCAATGAACAACAAAATCCACAAAACTTTATTCTGCCGACTACCAGGGAACGTTATAAACTTTTATTTATTTTTTTTTTATTTTATTCCCCAGCATATGAAGTCACTCTCCAAATCCAAAAGAAATGAAGGGTAATATACTTGAAACTCTACAGAATAGCTGTCTAGTTCAAATTCAATGCTATAACTGAATGTAGTTATTTTAAGAACCTATTTGAATGAATATAGCCAAGATTAAATGGCTGTGGTACATACACAGGGAACCAGGAGTCCTGCTAATAAGCAAAGGATGTTTGTTTATGAAAAATTATGGATGTTTTTATGTACTGCTGAATCCTGTTGCCTATATTCAATTTAAAAATGAAAAGTTTTGTACTACAGTAGCCAAACTTGCAACTTTTGCTAAAACTACCAGTGAAGTCAGTCACTGAAGTTAGTGTAAGTTTTCCTCTGGATAAAGGCTGCCAGTTTCAGTTCATAATTATAAATGTATTCCAAATGACTGTCATTACAGCTCCATTATGGAAAGACCATACACTGTGGCTCTGACTCTGGTATTAAGATGGGGTAAATTAGGCATGAGGTGAGTGAAATCACAGGTACATAAAACGCAGGAGTAAAGCCTGTCCTGCCATCTCTGAGCTGGGCAGGATCAGCCTCAAAATGATCCTTCTCACAACTTAGTTGTGGCTTCATGGTTTATGCAAAACGGTAGGAAAACATTAATGGTCAAGGCCTAGAGTCACTTTGATCTTGATTCATTGCCCCCTGCCAGGTCTGTAATTTGCCTGAGGCCACAGCCTGCAGAGCTGTTATTTTAGTGTGTTAAATCCTTGGAGATGAGAGCAACGCTCACGCAGCATCACGATAATCTTTCCAACTGTCCTTGCCCTCTGACACTTAAAGAGAGAAATCTTTGAATTTCAAACTCCTGCAGGGCATGTGGACCAAAGATTAATGGAAGATACTCCATTAATTCCCTGGGACACTTTGGCAATGTTGCCATTGTTTCTGTGGAAGCTGGTGTTCATTCAGGAGACCGGTGGCTGTAATGCCACTGCTGAAACCTGTAGGATTTCATTATTCTAATAAGTTACATATAAGCTTATATACCAAGGAAATGCTAACAAAATTCAGTGTTTTAAAGGAATCCTGCTTTTTAAATAAATAACCCCTGCTTTATTTCTGTAACATTAGGAGGTAACGTGTGTAGTAAATTAGGAAGCAGAAAACTTTCATTCTGCAGTTGCTTCACTGGGTACTCTTATCCCTCATCAAGTTAAAATATCTGCTAACTTGTACAGGCACATGTCTAACTACCTCCTTATTAAGATTAACAAGACTTGTTCTATGATAGCAGGTGGCAAATTAGTTTTCAACAATCTTGCCCACCGAAAAAAGTAATTATTTCTGTGCCTTATTTAAAGGCTTTGTTTTAAGCTGTTGCTTTTCATGCTGCCTTTGTTATTTTCCAAGCTTAATACTCCTTTTGTTAGCTATAATCTGTGATTGCCAGACTTCAGGCAGCCACTTGTTTGGACAAATAGAATGTAGTATTTTTCAAGTAGGTATCCATTAAAAGGGATTTGTCTCTCCCAATTTTGTAGTCATAGGATATAAATGAAAATTACAGTTGAATTAAAGCAGAATTATTGTTCATAACAATCTCTGAATATTTTAAAGTGTTATTTTTCCTCAAAATTATTTAAAATTTAAAAAAAACCTCTGAACCTGTGTAGTCAGAGTTCAGGTGTGTATCCAAAATCCTTATCTGCAAGAAGCAGACACGCATGATGAAAATCAAGATGAAGAATAAAGATGATTTCAGTTTAAAAAAAATCTAATTTATGACATAATTGGAAATATAGATAAGTAAATACCAAATTTGCAAAAAAAGAGCCAAATTTCTCTGGTTGAAAAATGTTATTTTCTAAAGTAAAGGAGATGAATTCTGTGGTGTCTGAGTTAATATCTGTTTATACCAGACTAAGCCCTCTTGCAATGAAATTCTCAGATATGTAACTAAAAATTTAACCTTTGTATGGCCAACATCCAAGGAATGGCACAACTAAGAGCTTACAAAAGGAGCATGAGTCAAACTGTGAAGCTCTGCAATGTGCATTGTGAGTGAGGAAATACTCATGATTTCCAAAATAGGAAAATGCTTTTTGTTACCAAAAAAAGCTCAATTTTCTTTCAGAAAAATTTCCACCAAATACCAGTTAAGAATTTTTTATGACTGTGGCTAAGTCTAGTTGATGGACTGCTGTTAAAGACATTTGTGTTGTGTACTGCTGACCTCTATTGGCTTATTCCCACTATATGCTGATGTTGTGGCACTGCTGTTTTCCTCCCCTGGGAATTATGAGCTTATGTTTGATTAAATTTATGGAGTTTTGTAGCAGAATGACAAAAATTTGAGCATATATATTATATATATTTCTTATCATGCACAAGAACAGCCATTAAGTTACTTTTCAGTCTCAGGTAAGTCAATGGAAAAGCCATTATCTTGGAATAGGGATCTGGTAGGAGCTTCTTGTGTCCATGAATTTACAAATATGCTTAAATGGTTTTACTGAGGTGTGGCCCTAGATATAAACACTATAAAAATTAAAATAAACTCCATAGTTGCAGTTTTCCTTTGCCTCTGTTAGTCAAAAACTACTTTTGTTTTAAAAAGGGTAATTTGGAAAATCATCAGACTGTAGCATAGTCTAATTGGTTTTGAAGCCACAGCATAAAATTTAAATTGGAGAAGATATTTAGCTGTGTCAAATATTCTGTTCATTCCCTCATAGAAGTCAATGCCATAATGTATTTTTCTGTGCATTTGCTCTAATCACTTTTTAAGTCTATTTCTGGTTGATGAGAAGCTCAATATGACCTGGCAATACACACTGGCAGCCCAGAAAGCCAAAGAGGTCCTGGACTGCATCAAGTGTGGCCAGTATGTCAAGGTTTAGATTACATATTAGGGAGAAATTCTTCCTTTTGATGGTGGCAAGACACTGGCACAGGTTGTCCAGAGAAGCTGTGGCTGCCCCATCCCTGGAAGTGTTCGAGGCCAGGTTGGATGGGGCTTGGAGCAACCTGGGATAGTGGAAGGTGTCCCTGCCCATGGAAGGAGGGTGGAACAACAGGATCTTTAAGGTCCCTTCCAACCCAAGCCATTCTACAGTTCTATAATTCACATACTTTACGTCATCTTTCTGATATTTATACACAGAGGCAAATTTTTTTTTGCTTTTATAATAACAGTAATTTCTTGGATCAATTCATAGCCTAAAGCCACCTGCACTGACAAATGCAAGTATAAAGACATTCTAGCTCATTCATGCTGAGCCTCCCCATCCCAGCCTCATCCCCAAGAAAAGACTTTTATAAGGCCATTCTTTGATCTTTGAGAAGTGCAGACTGTAATGGAAGGTTTAATTTCCATTAATTATGGCTTTTATCAGAGAGTGGGCCTGTGGTTAGCTCTGTGACAATGTATATAGCCCTGTGGAACACATGCAGTAGGTAAAGTGATGCTCAATGTGTGCTTTTTAGAAGAAACCTTGGTTTGGAATTACTTTTAAAAGGAATATTTGCTTTAAAAATTAATTTTAAAAATTAATTTTTAAGCATCTCTAGGATTTTGCTGCTTAGAGTACTGTACTGGAATTTCAGATCTGAATGACTTCCCTGTGTGGAGAGGACAATTCAAGGAAACAAACGTCTAAGAAACAGGCTTCATGTCATGGCAGAGTGTGCATGGGTTATAATTGCAGCCTGTAAGAGCCTGATGATTTTCCATATAAACATTCTGTAATCACTCACACCAGTGGGAGCAGATGTAAGAAACAGGCTTCAATGGCTACATTAGGCTCAAAATTTCAGAGAATCAGGTCCAAATTAGTTTGGGATTTTCTTATTTCATTTTCTCAAGGGAAACATAGGAAACAGCACTGAGAGAATGAATATTAAGCTTAGGAAATGCCATGTCCCTTTGGGTAAATTATGCAACATGTGCCCAAATAGGAGGTATTTTTTCTTATTCTGTCTGTCAGAGAAAGACTGAGAAATTTTTAAACCCTTGGGATTCCTTCAGATCTAAAACTCTCCCATTGTCATGTAGTCCTAAAACAAGCAGGGCATTCTTTTTGAAAAGGAAATTGCTGTTCTGGCTGTTCCCTACTGAAATTTCTGTTGGGAAGAAGCATTTCAAAGGTCAGTCACACTTCTAGAGAAATGTTTCACATTTCTTGGCTTTCCTAGGCATCAAACCTTTGCCAGTGACTACTAAGTCAAAAGTATCACATTTGTATCAAGCTGAATTTAACTGTATCAAAATTCTTTATAGACATGATTATTAGTTCTCTTGCTATATACTGAAGATTTCTCCAGCCAAGTAATCTAAGCTACTGAAACTGTAATGATGCAGCTACTTACAGTGAAACCTAAGGTTTAGGCTTTGGGCATGTGGCCAGGATCATGAATAGCAGAGATCAGAAAGAGTTGCTGTGGGTGAGGCAAGGCACAAGATCTGGCACACGAAACGTGCATTCAGCAAGTGGAGTCAGACAGGAAGAGTAAGGACAGCTTTGAACCAGGCAGAGAACAATGCTGAAAGAGACCCAGGACTTAGATCCAGACTGATGTGAGGATCAGAAGCAAAAGTTGAGCAGCACTGACTCCATACTGGGCTGGCTGCCTCTGCTTTGGGAAACCTAATCTCCCAAAGAATGGTGGTACCTACCTATCCATCTCCAGCAATCACTGCAGGCACTGTTTAATGTCTGTCTTTTTGGAGCTTTATGAAATAGGTTTGGGATAAGAATGACCCAGAGCAGGGGAGATTGTAGTGTAACAGCCTCTGTGGCTGCATTACAGCCAGTGAAGAGCCACCAAAGCAGGAAATCTGGCATTATTTTTTCATGGGCTGTATCCTTGACTAACTGGTATCTGATGACTGAAATATCCAGGTATTTAAAGAGTTCTTTCAAATTTTGCATTAATAGCTAATTACCTCTATTCACCAGATCACTATGGATGCAGCTAACCATATTTTATCATCACAGTAAGGACTTTCAAAGTGTCTTGTTTAATCTTGCCTCATGAGGTATTCTGTGACAGTGCTAGGCATATGCTAATGACCTAAATACTGTCTTTTCTTATTTTGTTTCTTTTGTCTTTTTTTTTTCCCAGAAGAAGCTTTATATTAATATCATGAAAATAAAAATTATTAGAGAATTGCAGGAGAAATTTACTATTTACCCCTGAAAACATTATAAAACTAAAGCAAGAAAAGTCACTCTCCCATTTCCTTTTCTTATATGAGTAATCAGCCTTGAAAAGACATTTCAAGCATTTTCAACTCAGACTGGTTTATCTGATTCTCACAAGAATTTTACAAATTAGATTTCTCAATGTGTCTCTGTGACTGTACAGTTTTGTAATGATAAGTACCCCTGCACTGGTTTCAGAATAAGATCAAACCCAGTACTGAAAAAACATCTGATAGGCTGGTACAGCTCAGCCTGTAGGTGGAGAGAAGTCTGTTTGAAAAGGCTCTACCCATTTCTTAGTGGTTTTTTGTGGAGAGGCAATGAGGTATCATACAACAGTATGGTGCTGTTAAGATACAGTTTTATAAAGCTCTAATTGTAGTTGCCCTTACAGTCTTGTTTAGTGGTATTCCAGAAGTTTAGAAAAACTATTGTGCACTCAGTCTCTGTTAAGCCTTTGTCAGGAGTGTCTGATATTTTAATCCTGTAGAGAGCAGTGAGTGAATTGTATTAATTATTAACTGCAGTTCCCCTGTCTCAGTGGTAGCAAGAGTGTTTCTTAAGGGAAATGTCTCTTATAGATGTATCTTTTATACATCTAGTGTGTAAAATTATCCTCTTAAAATATTTATAATAGAGGGATTGTGCAACTGCTCTGAGGTAGGTTTGTAAAGAGGACAGAGCCGTGTGGTATGTGCAGTGGGTAATTGGCCACTGGTGAGAGGGGCAGAAAGCTCTTTGTGTTTCCCTGTACAGCTGCCAGAGCAATGTAGTTCACAGCAAAGGCAGTCTGAGGAAAAGTCTTCTGCCTTCTGTAGGATTCAGTCTTGTGTATAGGATTAAGCTTTAAGAGTATGTATCATAGCAATAGACTTGTATGAAGCTTAGAATTTAGAAATTCTGTCCCTCAGACATCAAAGAAAAATCGAAGTCTTAAGTATTAAAAGTCATCCTTTCCCAAGATCATCCCCATCGTTTGGCATAGCACTAAACAAGTCTAACACCTGTGTCACAAGACATGTTTTCTTCTTCAAAGACTTGCACTCAAAGAAATTTTCTGCCAGCATTTCCCCTCACAATGAGGGCACACAAGCCCTCTGAAAAGTTCCAGTGCTCCATGTGTTTGCTGCACTTTGTGGCTATAGGGGCTGTTTTCCTCACACTATGCAGAAGGCTGCAAGAGTCTGATGTTTTCTTGGAAAAGGCCTGTTTTTTCCAGAAATAGATTTAATAGCCATTTGTTCTCACACCTTCACAGGGCACATGCCCTGCATTCAGACAGTTCTTTCTTCTTTCTACTTCATCTGGTCATGGGTTATTAAGTGTTGACTGGGCAACAGTGGGTGACACATCCAGAAGGCAATTAATTAGCATTAAAAGTGCTGTTGTCAGAAATACATCCATCTGACTGGGTGTCTTGGGGTGACTTTATGTTGTATCCCGTATTACTGCCCCATGGCCAGAAATTAATTTTGTGCCTTTCTATGCCTTTAAACTGAGCCTGAGAGGGGGGAGGAAAAACTGAGCAAAACTTCTTCAAATCAGTTTTGCAGCTTTTGTTTTCATGTTTCGAGGACACAGAGATGCAGACTCCTCTCGCTTCTACAGCAGCGGCAGGAGTGGGAGGAAGCAGCTTTGCTTTCCAGCCAGCTTTTTGCCAGTTGTTCAGCTTCTTTTTCTCCAGAGAGAGACAGAGAGTTGAACTTTTGTTTTTTCCTGGAATTTCAGATTTTCTCCCTTTTCCACTGGACTGCCTTCAATATTAGAACACATCAGGAGGACTTTCCACCAAGCACAGAGGGCCTGGCCCTGGGCCAAGCCCCAGCTCCAAGGAGACCAAAGGGAGGACTCTTAACGCTTTCCCAGGTTTTTTCTCCACAGTGAGATTTTATTATTTAGCATTATTTTCCTTTTCCCGTGTGTTTGTTAAATAAATAGTTTTTAACTCTTTCACTTTCCTACGAGGAAAAAGTTTTTTTTCCCGAACCTGGTGAGGGAGGGGTGATTTGTAACCTGCCTTCTCTCAGAGGATATGTTCCTAAATTTGGCCAAACCGGCACACTGGGTAAGAAAATGTCCAGACTCAGTTTGTTTTATTTTTCAGTGCCATCAGTCTGATGGTTGTTTGCATCCAGTTTGACTTGTAGGAAAGTGGCTTTTTCCTTGGCAGTTTTCACAAAGACAAGAACAGTTCCAATGAAAGGCTGTCTATAAAGTACTTATTCCTACAGGATTTCAGACTTTTGTCTTAAGTTTTAGGATAAGAGCAGCTTTGCATATTTGTTTTAACAGGCCTTTCATCTGTAATAATAATAATAATACTTAGCACTTTTCAGCTTAAAAATGCCTTACAAATGATCATTCCACAACACCTCAGTGATACAGTAAGTATTTCATTTGCCCAAGGAAGTGAAGAGAGTCACCATCAGCACTAGGATTAAAGTGAAAAGGAGAAGAATATAAATGGAGAGAAATATTTTTAGGAAAACTCTACAACAATTCTTTATTTCCTGTGGACTCCTCTTTCTCCTTTGCCTTTTCTGTATACACATTTTAATACTGAAGTGCTGAGAGCAGTAGAACAAAACTAAAGGAGAAGATTTCAAGTTTGCATTTGTTCATGGACTTAGCACATTCCACAGTTCATTGCACACAGAGATTTGACACTTTTCTGTATGATACCAGTATCAGTCTTAAACAACCAGGCCAAGGTAAATGTGTCTTTTGGGGAGGAAAGAGGGAAATCCAGTGCTTGAGATTATTTAATGTACTGAAACCAGTGTAACACTGCATGTCCTTTAGTGAATAACCCACGGTTTAAAATTTAGAAATGAATTGCAGTTCCATTGTCATTGTCCCAGATTTCCAGTTTTTGCTTGTATCTAGAGAGGGCAGCAAAGAGCTGCAGTTTGAAACTTCTGCAAGAAGGTAATCTGCCCTGTCTGCTTTTTCTTTGATTACAGCCTTAAAATAACTCATCATAAAGATATTTTCAAATTTTTTCTCAGTTTTCTGACTCCAAGTATAATGACAAGTTTTTTGGGGGTAGCGCAAAGTTATGAGACAGAATTAACTAGTTGACCACAGGCAAAGGACGTTGGCAAATCAAGATGGTCTCATAATCACAACCTAAGCTCAGTTTCTCAGTCTCAGTGCCTCCAGGTAATTTAGGATATTAGAAACAGAAGTTTTATTAAACCTGTGGAAACCTATTCATTGTCAAATGCATTGTCCTGAAAGAGCAGGCTGGATGTGTATCCCAGACAGAGTTAGCAGACATTAAACTGAAATTCACTGGTTTCATTGCTCTTCAAAAGGAAATCCTGCTCCCTCATGCACAAACACTGCAGGAGCAGATGAACTGCTGGCAGAGGGGACACGACTTTAAAAGTGAAGGAAGGGAGGTGATCTATGGGATATTTGTAGGGCAAACCCATGAATGTCACATCATTAAAGAAAAAGGAGTAGATTTCACTGGGTTCAACCGAGATGACTCCTTTGGAGCAGAGATGTAAGAACAGATGCTACTCTGAAGTCCAGACACTTAAAACATCTGAACTTTCTCTCACGCTGTTCATTATTCCCAGCTGCCTGGCTTAGGTACAAATTTTTGTCCTAAGTGATGTTAGCGGGAATTCTGCCACTAATTTCAGGCAGACTGGCATCTGAGGTTAGCAGAAGTATCCTTAGTGAATGTCCTGTGTTCCCCTGTGCTCATCTACAGCATGGTTGGAATATATCATGTTCACAGCCACCCCTGATTACCAGCTTGTCCATTTTGTGGTGTGCAGCTCTGCCTGTCAGCCTGAACAAGCCATGGTTTTATACCAGTTGTATTTTTCTCATATTCTGGGACCTAAAAGGACTCTATTTTTACTGTCGTGTGCCACTCATGTACTGTGATACTTTAGAACAGGCTAAGTGCTGGCTCTGACCACATGCGCTGATTAGAATTGATTTCCATAACTTCCCTCTTGAAAGAAGGGATTTATATCATCTTTAAGTGGGAATTACCTGAGGGAGGGGGATCAGTGGGATGTTATTTATGTATACAAATATCAGATGAGGTGTATAGAAGGCAAAGTTAGACTGCTCAGTGACAGGACAAGAGGTAACAGGCACAAAAAAAAACCAGGAAAACCTATTCATGCAGAAAAAAATATTTTTTTGTTGTTGTTCAAACTTTTAGGATAGATGGAAACTTTACATGGATAGCTCAGAGATCTTGTGGCATCACCTCTCAGGGAGATATCCAAGAGCTGATCACGACCCAGAGCAAATGGCTGTAGGTGACCTTGCTTTGAGCAGAGCGGTTGGGTGGGAGGATATCTGGAGCTCCCTGCCAACCTCAACCGTTCTGTGATTCCCCAAGTAGATCTTATCATACCCTGCTGGAAAACAGTAAACAATTGTGCAAATACAGTTAAAGCTGCATGAAATGTTTATTTAAATATAAAAAAAATTATCACTCATTGTAAATAAGTTTGATTCTTTTCCCTAATAGTCTCAACAAATCAATGCCTTCTTTTTAAAACATGTAGTACAGTATCTGTTTAAAAGATGATCTCCTTATCCTGCTGTCTGATTTCCATGAAAGATTTTTTTTCTAATGTCTGCAATGCTGTATAAATTCCCTTTAAATATTCCATTTGATAATCTTCCTTCCATTATAAAGTTTTTGAACTTCAAATGTCATTTGAAAGTCCTGAGCAGAAATAAAATATAAATTATGATGGAAATATGTCAAAGATATAAAGAAAATGGGCATGCTTTTTCTTATTCTGTTTGTTTTATAAATGTTGTGACATTTTGACTAAGAAATAAAATCCAGCTTTTACAGAACTGTGGGAAAATAATGACTGAATTTTTGGTAGCCAGCGGAGACTGCTACAACAATTTAGAGTTGCATTTTTTACATATATGCAATTTTTTTTCAATAAAGAGCATTTCTAAGAGCTGTTCTGTATCTGACCCTTCTTAACTCCTCAAGCCTTAAAGCTGGAAAGGAGATCCTGGCCCTTGTGGTGAACATGGTTTTTTGTAGAGAGGAAAAGCTACTGTTTTGTGTTCCTAAGGAGTTAATGTACTGTTTCAGACTGATTAATGCTGATCACAGCTGTCCAGTTGTGGATTGAAAGGAGATATGGCTGATTATGTCCTCCTGGTCAGATGTTTGCCCTCACTCCAATAGCCTGAGACAGTTGACATATTTGACAAGTAGATGGTAGAACCACGGAAATACCTGTGCCCTTTTGTACTACCAATTCAGTTATTTCTTATCCTTAAGAAACTCTGGAGGAGCTCTGTTTACATTACAGATCATTTTTCTGCTTCAAATTCCCTCCTATGATCAACTTGAGTAAAAGCTATTTTTTAAAGTGTACTTCCAGTTTGTTAAGATTTAGTGATGCTCTTCAGGGTACTGGCAGTTCCTCCCAGCTTTCCTAAAAATTTACTTTCTATTCTATTACCAAGGTTCTTGCTGCTTCTGGTGATTGTTATTTTTAGGAAAGGGAAAGGAGTAATGTTGGTTGTAGAGTATACACCCATCCATAATTTTCTGTGTATAGAGAGAATATAGAGATCATCTGCTATCTGTGTAGCTGTCCTTTCTTCAGCATCCGTATTTCTATCCCAAATACACAAACAGTATAACTGTGAACATCTTATTTACATTAAAATCTATTATTGGATGTGGAAACTTCTATTTTGAAAGGTGATGGGTAAATCCACCATTATATGCTATGAAAATTTTTCCATGTGTCTGCTTGATCAATAGAGCCACAAAAGTGCCTGTATTATTGTAGCTTGCCTGGAGAAAAGGAATCGGGAGAGAGTTGCAGGTCATTGACCCTCTGGGGTCACACCCCTGAAATGGTGTGACATGTTTCTACAGGGCCAAGGTGTAAGAGAGTGTAAGAGAAGGGGCAAATATGCTGCCTCTCTGGGCAGTCAGGTCAGCATGATCTCACTAGCTCCATTCATGAGATAGAAGAGCAGAGAAGTCGGGTAGTAGCGAGAGAGAAGTAGGTGAACCTTAAACATAAACCTTATTTAAAGACCAGCCCTGGGAGCAAAATTCCAGCTATGTATTGTTATGTTCTTAATTGGCAAACAGAAGACAAGTCAAGAAATGAGTGGGTTAGGTTTGCTAATATCAGTGGGCTTGTTTGTGTTGAAAGCGATTTTTAAAATTTAGCTATTCACAGTTCTCTTGTTTGTTTCAGTTCGTTTGAAAATAGCTCAATTTTAATGAATTAGAACACCTGAAATATGCCTAAAAGAAATCATAAAAGAGTGAAACACTGTATTAAGAAAACCAACTCAAACCTTCCTGAGTGCTTATTATTGCATGCAGAATAAAAATTAATTGAAGATAATGAATGGATCCGAGCAGAAAATCAAGAGACCTTAGAAAAAGATAACTTTGTGTTTTGAACGAGTGCTGTTTTTCATGTGACATCTAAACTCTCTCAAAAAATTGTTTTGACCCTTGTTCTGGCCAAGAAACAGCTACAGAACCAGAGGGGAACAGACATTATGAAAAAAAGATTGCTTCAGTCTCAGATAATTTTTTTTTTAACTTCCTTGTTTAATGCTGCATGAAGTACCATTAAATCTCCCTCTAGGCTTTATGAGTCCTGCTTTGTAGGTGACAGATCTCAGGCATTGATAGGTAGTCAAGGATTGGTGAAACTGAATGTCATAGAAAAGTTTGCAGGAGAGAATATGCCCTAATGGCACAACAAAAACAAAAAAGCGTTCATCCCTGGCGAAGTTTAGTACCTGCAGATTTGGAGCCAGCTATGTTCTCCTGGCTTTCCAGTACATCTCTAGTACCACTGATTCGCCAGCAATGTTTTCCGGATGGTGCTGCAAGTGCTTCCCACAATGTCTTAATTGCACCTTTTCTTTCCTTCTTGATGGGATTCCACAAAGCCACAAACATACACTTTAAGATGAACTATTGAAAGAAAAGAGTCACCAAAGCTTCCTCAGTGACTAATGTTGTGTAAATACTGTCATGGTACAGCTGGATTTATTTTTAATTATTAGGCCAGCCTCGGGAAGTGCTGTCAGAGAGCAGTGATAGCCTGTCCATTGCTCGTTTGAGCAGAACAAAGGGCTTGACTTGGAGCAAGTTGCAGTACAGATAGTGTTGTCTGAGTTTGTTCTGCCTTTCTTGTTCTCAAGCAGCAGAAATGTAATCTAGAGCTGCAATGGAATTTAATGCTAGGGTAGATCCCTGTGGACTTGTCACTCAGCTGTATATTTCTTAAAATAACTATTGTCTTCCATTTTATTTTTTTGTATGATTTTGACCATAGTTAGGAAATCATAATTCTGGTCTATCAGAGGTGTTAATCTCATTGATCTGTTCCCTCTTTTACTTGACTTTTTTTTAAACTTTGACTTCTTTTTCTTCCAAGAAGTGTCTCATTTCATTCAAATCAGCATTGGACCTGATAAAATCTTAGGACTTTTTCCTGTACAGATTTGTTCACGTTTTGTTGCTTAGGTTTTCAAGGGGTCTCTACACATATGGAAACACTGTTAAAACAGAGTTGGAATGAGCTGAATGGGAATAAATAACTTGCACAATGCTTATCTTAATGTATTGTCTTGCATACAGTGTGCTGTCTTTTCTTACCCTTTGCTACAAATGTTCTGTTTTATGAACGCACTGTTGTCTGACTGAGTGTCGCTGCTCTTCAGAAGTAGATGTGCACTAAAGATGGTGGTTATTTTTTCTGTTAGAGTTGAGACACTTGCAATTTTGAAGGGACTTTATTCTATTTGTTTGAAGGAAACAATGACACATAGAAGTAGCTTATGTTGAGACAGATTGATATTTGGGGGTAGTGGAAACAACCTGAATAATCCCACAAACTCAGAGACCAGTAAATAACCAAGATGTCACATCTGGAGTAGGACTCCATTGCTTGACTATGGATGCCTAATGCAATTTTAGATGTCCTGCAATATCTGAGGTGTTTGCAGAGCATATCTTGACATGACACAAGAGCTAATGGAGACCTGTGCTGCTCTGGATGTTCAGCTTGGTGGTCAAGTGTCCAAGAACCACATAAAGTTGCCCTGGTGTCTTCTTTTTTTTGGCAGGCAATAAATAACTGGTCCTGCACTCTAAAACAGCACAACAGTCTTGCATTGAGAAGTGGATCCCAGATGTTTTGCTGTCTTTTTTTCACCTCCTTTCCCCTGCATATTGCCCCTTTATAGGTGGGTTTTGTTTGGTTGAGGTTTTTTTTTTCCCACACAGAAGTACTGACAGTCCAGAAGCCATTTGTAAGGGAATACTTTCAGACCATGTGAAACTTAGGCTAGTTTTGTGTATGTGTTTATATACAGAGATTATAGTAGGTTTTAGGAGCCTAGATACGGACTCCTTAGCCCACATGTTTGATCTCATGCCCACACCCTT
The DNA here is from genome assembly GCF_020740725.1 of Corvus hawaiiensis. Lineage (NCBI taxonomy): Eukaryota > Metazoa > Chordata > Aves > Passeriformes > Corvidae > Corvus > Corvus hawaiiensis. The sequence goes on along the minus strand of NC_063216.1, from coordinate 68,762,654 downwards.
CCTGCAGAGGTGATGTACTGCTTTATGCAGGGAAGTTCAGCGCATTGAATGTAGCAATACACTGTGGCATCTGTGGGTGCTGAGATACTGGGACAGCCAAACTCATCTCGAGCTCATTGAATTCAGAGGATTACTGTGTCATAAGCTGTATTTAGTGTCTTAAGGAGCTGTGCCATGTTGAAATCTCTGTCAAATGAAATCTTCTCTTCCACCAGGCTTAAAGTACACACATTTGAAATGTTTGGGATCAACAGCAACCAAAAAATTATTCGGAACTTATTCTTAGGGTCTTGATGAGGAATGAAGGTCATAAAACCACACTGCTTGATGTCAATTTTTGGCCTTTTGTACTCAAAAGGTGGCATGGAAATACTTGCGACCAGTCTGGTGCACACAAATAGTGCCTAACATCTGGGTAGCAGAGCCGCTTTGAATGGATGGGGAAAGATTGCAAACCCAGAAGAGACAGATATGCAGAATTATTTTAACTCTACCTTTTGAACCAATTTGGAAGGTCCTGGGGATCCAGGATGGGAACACAGCAAATATTGGCACTCACTCCTTGCAGAGCATCAGGGTATTCTCACAGTGTAAAGCTCTAAGCAGCTGTTAAAATATTAGAATTTAAAATGTTAATGTGTTTAATTGCAGGAAGTTCAACGAAGGTTGAAAATGTCATGTACAACTTACATTTCATTCTTCCTAGGCGGAACTATCCAACTCATCAGTGCAGCCATTTTAGTGAGTGTCAGCTCTAATCCCCTTGAGAGAAGTCAGTTCTCATTTTCTAAAGGAACAGAATGGCAGAAAGGCCAAAATATTATTGTTCAGAGCAATGGGCAAGAAGAATCTCTTATTTGAGACTCTGTATACATATAATAAAGGTATGTTCATAAAATGACAAATGATCAAGGTAGCTTCTCCCTCATCTGAGAACCCCTTATCTGAGAAATGGTTACTGCATGTGCTCTTCTTGTCACTTGGGAAAAAATACATGTGAGCTGATCTGCTTTCATGGGTAAAGGAAGAGAGAGGGTGTTAGTTTAAACTTGAGTGAAATCTCCTGTTCACGGCTGGCTATAAACATACATGTGGTGACTTGAGCTGACAGACAGTATCTTGGTTAATCTCAGTAACTAGATGGTGGGCTTTCAGCCCAGAGAGATAAATAGAGCTGCCATCCCCCTCATTTGTCTGGGGAGCTGAGGAAGTGTGTGAGAGCCTGAAGTTCAACCCCTGGTTCCCAGCCAAAGTCTCTATCCACCAAAGACCTTCTGTAGTCTTCACAATCTGAAAAATCCTTAAAAGCTTCAGTAAAGATTTCAGTTTTCAGCATTTGCAATGGAAATGCCAGGGTGTGCTGTTGATGAAGTCTCAAACTCAAAAGTCTTGCAGTAAACTCAGAGAAATGTAATGGAATTCAAAATGCAGTCTCTAATTAAACTGATAATCCTGTCCTACAGTCTTTTTTTATTATCCCTTAGATTTGCTTCACTTTTAGTCGTGTAAGAAAGATGATTCAATCTATTTGCATGCAATCTATTTGCAATTCAATGCTGCCCAAGTACTGAGAACTGGAAATCATACAAGGAAATATTTTCTCATCGGTGAGTTAGATTAAATTAGGCCAAATTAGGCCAAATTAGGCCATATGTTCTGGAGTTTGTTCCTGTGATGCAATTGTATTTTCTGCAAAGATATTATCACAATCTTTCTTCCCAGAAGGCATAACTGTTGAAAACCTTTTCTTTTTCCAGAGACATTTTTTGCATAACAGGTTAGAAATATAAAGGCAATGTCATGTGAAAAGCATGTGTGCATTAATACTGACAGCTTTATCCTTTCTATTCCCATTTAGGCTTCATTCACTGCTTTAGTCAAGCACCTTTTTAAAAGTCTACTGTTTCATGATTTCTGTTTGGATGAGAAAGCAGTATTAAACATTTACAGTAGGGAGGATTTTATTTTATTTTATTACTGACTGACATTGTAATGGTAGAAAATTGGCAACTATCCACAGGTTTCTATCTACAGCCATCTACAAATTTCCTTCTATTACTAAAAGTTCTGAGAAAAATGCGAAGCAAATATTCACATAAATTTGTTCAAATGAAAGTAAAGCACATAATTTGAGCTCAGCCTTTTGTCTATTGTGATAATACTAAAAAAATGTTCTAGTGCAAAAGTTAAACATAGGGTTCTGGTCTTCAAAATTATTAATTCGCATTGAAAATTACCTAGCCTGGACTTCCATTACTCATCCCATTACCTAACCTAACGCAGAAGATGTGGACCTCCCTGTGCTGAAATACGTCAGGAGCAGCCCATGATTCATCAAAATAGAATTGTGTTCCCAACATGTGTCTTAAACAGGGACCTCTACACTTACACTTGTTTGCATTTAAATTTTAAGGGAAACTGAGATCATAGACAAAATCAGTATTTGTCATAGTTTGTATAGAAGCAACAAGATGGGTAATAGGAATATTGTCTTCTCTGGCTCCTACTGAAAAATTTGTGCTTATTCCTTAGGATTTTGGAAACATGTTAAGCATGGCTGATTTGTTGTTGGCATGAGTAATATAGTATCTCTTTAAATATCAAGTAATTCAGCTGATATATTTTGTAAATTTGCTATTTTATAAACTATTAAAAAAAAGTCGTGAAAATTAATGGCATGTAAATATAATAAAAATAGTCATAATAATCACTTAACAGAAAAGCCCCACACAACTATACATAAAATACTCAGATATCAGTGCTCCTGGCTGTGGAAAAGGGCTGCAGAAAACAGCAAAATTCTTGCTTTCTTGCCCTGAAATTGCATTTTTATTACATGCAGAAATTAAGTGCCCAAAGTCTTGGTTTCTCCCTTCCTTTCTCTTTCCCTGTCATTATTTTTGTCCTTATATTGCACCTTCCCTTGCTCTGTAATCCCCTGAAACATTTCACAGTCCTGATCTTCCCATTCCAGCTCTCCATTTTTTCCGGTGCCCAGTCAGCTTTGTGTCCTTCATAATCTTTCCTGCTTTCATGCACATGTGTTTATCTCTCTGCATCCCTTTATCTATTCCCTCTCAAATCTCCTTATCCTAGATTCAGAACATACCCTAACGTTGCTCATGCTGCAATCTCCCCCTTGCTTTGATGATGCTTATGGCTTTCAGCTGCCCAGCCCTATGTACGTGTCAGATTGCTTTTCCTCTGCTGCAACTCTTTCTGCCCCACTTGGGTATAGTGTGAGCAGGGAAGCTCGAATGACTTGTGAGTATCAATGTAAAAATCCCTTTTTTATCACTTCCTACCTGGTGACAAAACTAATATGCTGTGAATCATAGCAGGACGCTGAAGAAAGATAATTTTTGCTGCAAGAAATGCCTAGCACCCCTCTTTCAAACCGTGGTCCCTAAAACCTTTGAAAAAATCCCATTGTTTTTATAGTAGGAGTATTGTTAATTCATTAACTACCTGTAGATGGTGAAAGTTCATAAGGACACTAAAAGATCATAGATCTTTTGAGTTTTATCAATTAAGCAGCCTGAAAAATCTCACTGTCAGTACTGGGAATAACACTCTGTCATGTACAACAGCTGTAGTTACAGGTTTATGTGGAGTGGCCCCAGGAAAGCTCCAACCAAGGATGGTTCAAAAAAAAGCTCCAACCTTCTTCCACAGCTTGGAAATGTGTCTTTACCTGGTACTGAAGTAATTGTTGCTTCTTACACTCCCATTAGTTCATAATTATGAGTGATTTTTTAGCACACTAATGTGTCCTAGTCTTCTGGCTGATTACTTGATTTATTGTACTAAGTATGTTGAGTCTATTCTTCTCCAGTTTTGAAGTAGAGTTATTTTGGGGAGAATGTGCTAAAACCATGTAAGTTACATGAAAGAAAGCTGGTGTTGAACCAAGATGATCAGTTGGCAGAGAGAGCATCTGCCATCGGTCAGGAAGGGTATGCTGCATTTATCAAATTTCAGTTTATTCTGAAACTAACATAGGAAACATAGAGCCACTGAGCTTTCAGGTGAGACTGGATTCCGTCCTATGTTCTGGCAGTCAGGAGCAGATAAAAGGAGAGCTGAAATGTGCCCTTGCTCCTTCTCTCTTAGCCTCCTCCACAGAGAAGTGACACCGACTGGGTGATACAGCAACAAGGAAGAGCAATTTGATTTCTTCTGATGCTTGCGAAAATGCTGTTTCTTCTTTCTTAATATGAATCCCTGTTCTCTTAGAGATGAACAATTTAATGCACATGGGCACACTTTGCACTGATGGTTAATATAATGTAGTTTAGATGCTGGGTGTCATTTCCATTGAATTCAGAGGCTCTGCTGATGCAGATGTATAAATATCCTGTGTCCTGGGATGCCTTTGCAGATTAATTTTTCTTCCTTTTTTTTTTTTTTTTTTTTTTGTCCTCTCTTCAGTGGCTGATTCGTGTTATTCAACATCTGTTGCCTTTTATCAGTGAATTTCAGCAACAGGCAGAGTGATTCCTTTCAGTTTATATATTATTTTTAGTGCAGTTATGGAAGGAGCAGGAATGAAGTGCTATACAAATACTGTTAAGAGAAAAAAGCCCACCAAAACCAGAAAAAAACCTCACACCTCAACCAACCAAGTAAACCACACTACTGCTGTGTGAAAAAAATAAGTCAAATATGTTGAGTTTCTGTTTCTTTTTTTGATTGTTTTAATCTGATGAGTGGTTATTCAGATTTATGGAATTCTAAATAATAAAAATGAGTAATTTGATTTATAAGACTTCTCACCATTTTTCACAAAGGGTTAAAACTGCATTGCATTTAATCAGCTTTTGAAAGAAAATGAGAATTTTGTAGAGAAAAGACCAAATGTGAAATGAAGATGCCATGTTGTCAAGTGGATGGTTTAAACCTCCTTCACTCTTTTATCAAAAGCTGAAGGGTGATTAGTGAAAACAACTCATGAAAAGTTATCAACAGGAATATGACTGGATTTGGGTAAGCCAAAACTGAGTTACTGTACTAAAGGACTTCCTTCTGATTTCTTCTGAGAGAAAACATCCTTTTTTAACATTCAAGAAAACTGAAATTTTTCATTAAGACTTGGAGGTCCCAAAAGGATCAAGTAGTTAATTATTTAGTACAAGTCATGTTATTTCATTGGTATCAAAAGGCTTGCGACTCACAGTACACGAGGAAGCAAAGTCTGCAGGAAAGAGCAGCAAAGGCTGTGCTTGTGTCGTGCAGAGGTGTACAGTGTTTGGAATATGCTGTAAGAATGGACTTGCAAAGTCCTCAGAGAAGATGCCAGTGGGGAAGGGGTACAGGATACATTCTAGAGCCTTATTATGTAGGAGTTAAAGCAGTATGCAAGGTTGATAAGACCAATGAGGTAATTAAGTGGTTTGTTTTGGTTTTTTTTGAATGGCCTCCTTCACAGAGACAGGCATCTGCCTCAAGTTGAGGTGACAGTAGGCAAGGTTACAGAAGAGTAAGGAAAGAATAAGATACAAGAGAATATACTTGCACTGGCTAAAAATATTCAGGAAACAGGACAGGAATATGGTTGTCATATTACAGGGTATTCAGTGGTAGAGTTTTAAAAAAAAATTGTGTGTTTTTACCTGGTCATGAATCATCTGGAAAATTACAGTAAAACTTGCTGATGACAGTAAATTATTCTGTATAGCAAAGATAAATGCCAACTTGAAAAGCTGCACTGAATAATTGAGAAATGCAATGGCAGAGGACAGGATGTTCAGTATTGAAAAAAAAAGTGATGCAAATGAGAGAGAAATATTTCCTACTTTAGGCTCAGCAGTGAGCACTGGGATAGTGCCATTCTGGTTTCTACACCTGTAAAACATCCGGGTTGCTTTCCTTTTTCTTATTTTTTTTATCTTTTACAATTTGAGAGCTGAAGTTACCACCTGGTGGTTTTCCCTAAAAATAGTTTTAGTGTGAGCACGGTATGTACATTTTCTTTCTCTGATTTTGTAAAGGTACATTACTCGTGGTAGAAAATAGCCATAATTTGCTTTTGGATACTAGAACTACACAAAAAGATGAATGGGGCATCTATCTACCATATAGACAGCTTTCATTTTTTTGCTTTGGGCAATCATATAGTTAAGTGATAATGTTCCTGGAGATTGAGTCCATGAAGCAATAAATGGCTTTTATAGTTTATTAAATGCTGAAGTGCAGCTGGAGCTACAAAAGCCATCTCAAGCAGTAAGTACTTTATTACAATTATGGAAAGATAAAAGGAGAATATCATGGGAATAGGAATTTTTAAAATTTTGAGGCAGGGGGAAGAACAGAAAGGATAATATTTTCATTAAAAGTATTTGTGGGATAGATATGAACCAATTCTATCTCTAACCTTTTCAATTTCAAACAAATCCAGGTCCATAATATGTAACTGAGCACTGTTAACATTATCTGTAAAACTCTGAAGCAATTGAGTGACAAAAGTTAAATTTGAGGTGGTTTGGATCTGAATTGGGCTTCTCTTTTCTCAGAAAAAAAGCAGTGAGAAGGAAGACCAGTGGGTTTTGCCACAAGAGTAGTTTTGCACAATTTTCCTAAATTACTGCTAGTTCCAAAGTATGCTGGTCTTGGAAGCTACCCTGTTAATTTTTCTTTATAATCTCTGGCCTCCTAAGGCATATCCCTACCCCTGGCAAACATCTATTACAGAAGGCTTGAAAAGGAAGGAACTGTGGAAAGGACAAGACTAAGTTCTGACTCTGTCTCTAGTTAAGCAAAGTCCTGCAGCAGCTGAACATATCCGTTCTCAGTTCAAACCCACGCTAGAAGTGAGGTTGCAGCTCCTTTTCTCAGGGCGTGAGTACTAAACTTGATCAGGCCAGGACTGAAGTGAACAGAGGGTTCTTGTGTGGGTGCTATAACTATGACCCCGGTGACCAAGTGGTCATTCAAGAAAAAATCTTGATGGATTATGCCAAAAATTTAATATCACTAAGCAGTTGTGCTTTACCCTAAGTATCTGAACTGATTCATTTTCTCACCCTCTCTGACCCAGTGAAAGATATAAGAATAGCTGTATGATATAAATCAATCCATCATTGTGTTGAAGATTATCAAAACTATGAAATAAATCTTCCCCAGCATTTACCTGAAAATCATATCTTCACTTTTGAACCAGCTCTTCAGGACTGGGGAAGCAAATACATCAGGACCTAAGTGCATGAACTGAGTGGTGACACATTCTCTGTCCCAGGCCATTTCAGTCATTGTCATTATTTTATCCAGAAAAGCAACTGGGTTTACACTGGAGTACTGGGAGTTTCAAACTGTAGCCATGGACTGCTGGCACCTGGAGGAGTGATTTTATGTCACATTTAGCCAATTATGTTGTGAGCTCAGACCTTGTAACCAGAGTCAAACCTACAGCAACTATGCTCCAGTGTATGGGTCCCTGAATTCAAGACCTAAATATGAGTCAACAAACAAATAGCGAGCTGAGCAGAACTGCTTCTTCATGGCATCTGCATTGCCTAAGATGCTTGATGATCTCCAGGACAACAGCTCCAGAGTCTTCCATTTTAGATTAACAGATGTGTCTCCTTTCCACATATTTTAAGATTCATGAAAAATGATTCAGTAATGAGGGCCCAATCTGTTCCCATAAAGTTAACGAAACTTTTTTCAGTGACTTATATGGAAGCAGAGCTGAATCCAATAGAAAAGCATCCTGTCATTAGAAAAGCAAACTGAAAAACCTCAATTTAAGCAGGCATACTTTGGGTATTGTATTGTTTAGATCAGGTTGTCTACAAACAAGTGTTTCTAGTCTGTACCATAGTTTTAGCTTTAGGTCTCCATGAGCTTGAAATATATTTATTATAAATAACATTGGAAAGCAGTTATTTTCTCTAGATCTTGTATATAGACCTCAAATGCATTATGTGGCAATTCCTGGCAGCTGTCTTTCTATAATGTGATCCTGATGAACAAAATCTCTCAGAGACCGAATGTCAACCTTTATTCTGAAATACAGGTGTTGCACATCTCTCTTTTCAGCCATTTATCTGAGTCTTTGCCTTGTTTCTTTAAGGAGTTTTTAAACTCCTGGGGGAAAGCAGTCTTAACATCACATTACTCTTTTTATATAAAAACTAATATACATGTTATCTTATTTTGCCCTTGCTAAAGGCACGAGAGAAAAATCATACCTGCATTTTTCTCATGTAAGTGCATTTTTCTGACCAGCCCTTGAACAGATTGCAGTTCTTAACTGAAAACTTTAACTTCATCAGGTAATTTCAGCAGCATATATTCACCCAGGTGGGAAAGGTCTCAAGAGTCCATGTGCTGAAAGCAGAAGCAACACAGAATTCAGAGCAGGTTGCTCCAGGCTTTGTCCAAATGGGTCTTGGAAACTCCAAGAACAAGAACCTGCAGCCTCTGGGAATCCTGTTCCAGTGCTTAATTATCCTCAGAGTGATTTTATTTTTTTTCTTATACCCAGTAGGATCCCTCCCTTTCAAGTCATGCCCATCACCTCTCTTCTGCACTTCAGTAGAGAGCTCTCTTCTTGGTCACTCATTTGATATTTATCGGTAGGGTGAGGTAGCTATCCCTGAAGCTTTCTTTTCTCTGGACTTAAAAAACCCCCAATTGTTGCAGTGGGGATCCTGCAACACGCATATATCAAACCAGGAGTCCCGTGGAAAGGAAATATATATGGACAGACAGATTCTTGATAGCTGTTTCAGAGAGATGTTTATTTCTCCAGCCGCATGGCCGGAGCTCTGCTGAGGAACTGTTCCAGTCACGGGACCAAGGGTCCTTCTGCCCGCGCAGGGAACACAAACCAACCAATGGGAACGAGGCTGAGCAGGGGCAGGGAAACCCCGTGTCTGTGCCCTCAGGGCCCCTCTCCCAGGGCTACACGGCGGGGGAGGGACCCCAACACCTCACCCGTTTTATTTTAATAAAAGGAGAATGAAAACAACTGGATAAACATAACAAGAACAGTTTCAAAACAAAACAAGCCACCCTCCTGAGTCTTTAAATGTCCAAACAGATTCTGTGGAACATCTTAGGGCTGACAGAAGGGAGACAGAACTCTGAGCATGCTTTGTGGGGAAACTGAGGCAGGAGAGGGTTTAACTTCTTCCCTCCCCCTTTTCATCCCCCACTCGGCATTGGAAAGGGATTTTTGGGGAAACAATTGGCAAAAGCATGGTTTTGTGAGGGAAACCATGGGTGAAAAAACGGATTGGGAATACACTGGGGGTAATAGGACATAGGGTAAAAGGGAAAGGTGGGATTAGGAAAGGGAAACTGTAGGGGGGGCTTACAATAGAGATACTGTCTAACATGACTACGGTTTTTTGCATATATACTGCCTTTTACAGGAACACCATCAGGCCCAGTGACCTGCGATGCTTGTAACCCTTTTCTCCCTAGTACAATATTAAATTCCACCACCTCTCCATCTCCCAAGCTTGGGATGCATTTTTCAGGGTTATTCTTTTTAATAGCAGTTCTATGCACGAATATGTCTTGCTGGTTGTCACACCTTGTTATAAAACCATAATTTTGCTTAACATTATACCATTTTACTATCCCTAAGGTCTTAGTTGCTATGATCTTTTCCTTTTTCCGAGTGGCTGCTGTTTTCTGTCTCGCTGCGTCTTTGTTCTCTCTTTCGGTCGCTCCCGTGTTGGAATTGTCGGGGCTGCTGGTGCCTGCGCGCTCTTCCCGGGGTCGCGTTCGGGGCTGCACGGGCCGGGTCGGGCCACGCCGCTCAGTTCTCCGTGCGTCGCCTCCTCTGGTCGCAGCTTCGCTGCCGCTGCCGGGCGCTGCACCCACGTCTCGGCCGGGCCCCCGAGCGAGGACTCCCCCGCGCCCTGCTCCAGCGCGCGTCTCGGCTGGGCGCGGCTCCGTTCCATCGCCACCGCCGCCAGCCGCCGCCCGCGCGCCGCCCCTCTCGGCCGGGCGTTCCCGGGGCTCGCTCCACCACGCGCTGCACGGGGCCATTCGGGCACCGCCGGGTCCCGCCGCGCCTCGCTCCGCCACCGACACTGCGGCTCGCGTGGCTCCGCCCGCACACGGGAACTGCCTCGCTGCTGCTCTCAGAGCGCTCGGTGCACGTGGCCTGGGCCGCACGGTCCCTGCGCCAGGCTTCCCTTCACCAGGACACAGCTGACATTGCTCAACACTCTCGGTAACTAAATAATATTCACGAAAATATTCTTCCATCGGCATATATTTTGACTCCAATATTAACTGTGTCCAAACGGTTTTCCAAAAGCCCTTGGTAAGAATTAAATCCCAAGAAACATAGAAAAAGTTCTTAAACAACCATGCCAGGAAGTGTTTCAGTTCTTTTTGAGCTTGAATCAAGCTAAAATTTACAAATCGTTGTTCAAGAATCATTTTAAGTTTAAGATAAATGTCCATATGCGGCTCTGAGAGCCAAGAGTCTTCCCACGGTTCCTCCATAGTTTAGATATGGAATAGCAAAGCAAAACCAAGAAGAGGAATCCAAAGTTTCCAGGGTTTACTCACACAAATCAGTCGCTTAGGGATCGGGGATCGTTCTGCTCTCAAATCTCCACCATTTGTTGCAGTGGGGATCCTGCAACACGCATATATCAAACCAGGAGTCCCGTGGAAAGGAAATATATACGGACAGACAGATTCTTGATAGCTGTTTCAGAGAGATGTTTATTTCTCCAGCCGCATGGCCGGAGCTCTGCCCAGGAACTGTTCCAGTCACGGGACCAAGGGTCCTTCTGCCCGCGCAGGGAACACAAACCAACCAATGGGAACGAGGCTGAGCAGGGACAGGGAAACCCCGTGTCTGTGCCCTCAGGGCCCCTCTCCCAGGGCTACACGGCGGGGGAGGGACCCCAACACCCAATCCCTTAGACCATGCTTATGGAATTATATATGTTCTGTTATACTTACAGTGTCTTTAGCTGCAAAGCACATAATTAATTGCATATTCTGCTGTGTTTTTCCTGAGGTCGGATCATTTTTAGCATTATTCATTACAAATTTGAATGTCTTTTTCAAAGCAGTAACTAAGCAAATGGCTTATAGTTATTAAAGATTAGTCATAAACAATGTCTGTCTGAAATTATTTGAACCCATAATTGCATTTTCAGTCAATAGAGTCCATTATGATTGTGTGTTTATCTCAAAAAATTCAGATGCATACTTTGATACTTCGTGTGCTTTAATCCTTAAAATATTAACTGTCTAAGGAAGTGTCAGGTTCCTTCAAGCTCCTTTCAAATAGACATATTAATGTAGGGTGCATACAAATGCATCCTTTTTGGAGCAGGACAAGAGCTGAACATCTACCTGCTGACACACACACCAGGGATCTTTATTTGTGGCAGTCCTACGGTCATCTTCAGAGGCAGCAGATCTACTGATCACATGTAAAGGTAGCCCACACAAGCCTTCGTGCTTTTATTACTTCATAATTACCTGATCTGCCCAAATGAGGCACAAAAGATCTTTCATTACTAAATTAGTAACAGAAATCTCAAGTAAAAGCCATGAAAATTTTAGTGTTCAAATAAACTGAGTGTGTAGCATGTCAGTGCTTCAACATGACAGCTCAGAGATTTCTCAGCAGGCCTTGTTCCTGTAGCATCTCTATGAGCTGTCAGGAGCTGTTGAAACAGTCAAGTTCATGCTATGGGACCCATGTTTGAGACTAAATTATGTCCCTTTTTTCTCAGTTACAAATATGTGGATGGACACTCATAGCTGGTATATGGCTTTGGTAGCTATCCATGAGATTTTCACGTTCAGTTAAAGGGAGTATAAACACAGCTGTTTACTTGTTTCCTACTCTTGCAACTGTAATTGAAGCAATGTAATGTTTTCACTTTTCAGCAAGTGACATAGGCATCCATTGCTGACATTTCAGCAAATGACATGAAATGCTCCTATTCTAACCCATGTTCCACTAGAGTTGTTACAGTTTGCAGAATTTCAAAAACACAAAAATACAGTTTGTTCTTTCTTTTTTTCTTTCCCCCATAGCTGTTTAAAATAAAAATTGACAAAAATACCCCCAAACAAATCTAATGATCATGCTTATTTTCCACAAAGACTGACATCTGACTCCTAGCAAAATAAGACTTTATATTTTGGTTTGTGCTTCACCCATGGAAGCGTTAGGTAAGTGAGGCTGCTGTTGCTGAAAGTGCAGGTGTGCAGGGTAAATGGGATTTCATAAGCCACTGCCTTTGAAGGCATAGGATCATTTGGGTTCCTCATTCATGGGAACTGTGGGGAATCAACAGGCATATGAACAAGATTTTCCTAGTTGCATGAAATATTTATAGACACCCTATTATATTTGGAATATTTAAATTATTTGAGTGATACAGACCCTGTACAGTTCTAACATGAAGTTTATATGTTTCTAGTAAAATATATAATTTACATTTCTTCAAGGAATTGTGAAGTGTAGATTTATAGCACATGATGACCTTTGGCAATGCAATATAAATACAACAAATAATTCTCTGACTTGAGGCATGCATGAATCTTTTTTCTCCTTTATTTAATCTAGTGGTTACACAGTAGGTCATTCTGTCATTAGATGGCATATTTCTGTCTGGTAAACAGAGATATGTTCAGTAGGGAGGTTACTGACCGTGAGAAATGAGATTAATTATTTTTATGGCCCACAAAAGTATGCTAAGCACTTGAAGGAACCATTTAAGCAATTTAATGCATTTTTTAGTGGTCCAATAACCAGGGATTTTCTTACACGTGTATTTCTCTTTACATAGATAATTTTACAAGATATGCTGCAAGCAATCACCTAACAGCTTCTTGTGTCACCATCGTGTGTGATGTGTAGGGCCCTGCTGATATTTTCTGCTGTCTTGTTCTTTCCATTTCACAAGGGATGCTGGGATTCTGGCTTATATTGTCACATTGCTTTATATCTTAGTGTGATAGTTGACTTGCATTAATTACAACATAATTTGCATTCTGTCCATTCTTAGTTATGCCTGTATGTGTTAAACCTGTGGCTGTACCCAGAGAAAGAAGCTGAGGCCAACAGGTGTTCTTATGAGCCCACACTTGCTTGAGTTGTACCCTGAGGGAGAGTTTGTTTCAAAGAATGAAAGTGCCTGGTTCTTTTAGCTCAAAGTTAGCTCTAGTTTTCTTACAGCCAGTGAGAGTATGTGAGAGAAACAGCCCTGCAGACACCCAGGTTGGTGCAGAAGGAGGGGCAGGAGGTGCTCCAGGTGCCGGAGCAGATTCCCCTGCAGCCCATGGTGAGGCAGCTGTGTCCCTGCAGCTCAGGGAGGTCCATGGGGGAGCAGGGACCCACCTGCAACCTCTGGAGGACCCCACAGTGGAGCAGGTGAATGTGCAAGGGACGCTGTGACCCTATAGGAGGCCTTTGCTGGAGCAGGCTCCTGGCAGGACCTGTGGTCCTATGGAGAGAAGGGCCCATGCTGGAGCAAGTTTGCTGTCAGGACTTATGGCCTCTGCATCCCATGGAAGGGACTCACACTGGAGTAGTTCATGACAGACTGCCTCTGGGAAGAACTCGCCTGGGAGAAGTTAATGGAGAAGTGTTCTGTGTGGGAGGGACCCCACAATGGAGCAGGGGAAGAGTGAGAGGAGTCCTCCCGCTGGGAAGGAAACTGTGGCAGAGACAATGTGGGATGAACTGACCACGTCCCCCATTCCCTGTCCCCCTGTGCTGCTGAAGAGATGAGGCAGAAAATTCAGAGGGAGGTTCAGGCCAGGAAGAATGGAGAGGTGGAGGCAAAGTGTTTTTAACATTGGGTTTTGTTTCTCATTACCTTATTCAGATTTGATTGGTAATAAATTAAACTAATTTCTGTGAGTCAGATTTGTTTTGCCCAGGATGGTAATTGGTGTCTGATCTCTCTCTGTCCATTTCTCAACCCATGAGCCTCTCATTATATTTCCTCTTTGTCCAGCTGACAATAGGAGAGATAGAACAGCTTTAGTGGGCACCTGGCATCCAGGCAGGGTTAAACCACCACATCTTCCTACAATTTTATGTTTGGACCAATCCCATTAACATTTTTTCTACATAATTTTTGACAAGGTTTCATCATTATGATGAGGATGCTTTGATATCAAATCTTGCATGTTGAAGTAGCCATCCAGAATGTAAAAACCAGATGGACTGTCACCATCTCTTGTCATTCCTAAGCAAACCTAAATCACATCTTGTAATTAAAATGTAACTTTTTATTTCATTTGCACTGACTTTGAATGAGCTGGAATAAAGAGCAAATGCTGCTAGGTTTAATAAGAATGAAACTTATATTGGGCATCCAAGTGGAGTGTTGGAAGCACACCTTGTTAATCAGATTGGGAGTATTATATTTGACATCGTAGAGGGGTGAAGTAGCAAAAGACCATTAAGTGCTATTTGGAATAGGAGTGCCACTTCTATTTGTATATGAGTTTTTGGAAGTGCATATATACTAGTCCAAAGAAATTTAAACTGCAATGAATATGCTTCTGTATTCAAAAGGCAGTCAAAATTCATAAGATGTGGAAACCAACCTATTAATTTGAGACAGTTCCATTATGTAAAGAAAAAAGGAAGAGGGAGAAAAAAGGAGCTCAGTGAAGCATAGCTGATTCCATTTATGTGCTGAAATAAAATCATGGTGATAGAGATTTGTTCAAACAGCAGCTCAGGGCAGATTGGAAGTTGTTCTAGAAACAAATGTGGGTTTTTTAGTACAGGTAGAGCTGCTATATTAATATTTTTCTTTTCAATTAGAGAACGACAGTGGGTGTTTATGAGTGCATGCATCCTCTTGGCATTTAGCAGCATTTCCCTGGAGGGGGGTTACAGCAGTTTGTTTAAGAGATCTGGAAAACAGAGACAGTATTTTGTGAATACCCAGAGAGTAGATGTTGAGTGTATTTTTATAATAATAAAGATATCTTGTAGTACTCTTCACCATAACACATCCCAGAGAGGTCTGTAAGGTTGTGAAACACAAATCTACCTACCTGGAGGTATTTATTGCAGCCACCTGCTAACCTGCAGGTGAAATAGAAAATGCTCATTAGTGCTTTGCAGCTGCACAAGCTTGCATCAGAGAGGGACGGGGAAATTTCTTATAAGATTACCTGCTTGTCTTAAGGCATGCTTCATTATTATTATTTTAATATCAAATTAATTCTCCTCGAGTCTGTCTGACTTGTTAGGGGGTTGTTTTGATGTCTAAACGTTCCACATGGTGTCACCTGCTCTTCCATCTTCTTGCTTAGGGGCAGTTCTGCTTGGGCCACCTGCACACACATGCAAGTTCTTTCATAGCCCCCACCAGTGCAGGCTCCTTCTTTTGAGCTTGGTTCAAAAGTGTTTGGAATTGGAAAATTAATCAGACATGACTGAATTACTGTAGTAAAATCAGAAACTTCTTCTTCCATTACCTAATTAATTGATTTGTCTGTAAAAATCTTGTTGTGGAAATGGGGAGAGCTTTGACCCCAGTGTAAGGGAGCTGTGTAAAAGTGGCAAATGCCCATGGGCAGCTCTGTGATGATCCAGCTCAGTGCTGAGCTCCAGCCCCATGCAGTGGCACAAGCATCACCATTGCCTTCGTAGTTGGGCAGGGTAGCATTTTGTAGAATTAATAATGGCTGCAGGAATGTTCTTCTGCCTTAGGAGGGCAAAGACCTTTACATAATAAAGCATTTTTAGCTGTCAAATGCCCTTTTTCTTCTATTTTGCTTCTGTCAGAAGTAGACAAAAACCCCTGTTGAAATCTGTTAAATTAAAGCCTTGTATTTAAAAGGTGTTGAGATTTATTTCATTACTGAAGCTTACAGAATATCATTATTCAGCATTTTTCATGCCCTATTCAAATTGCTGGGGCTTTGGTGTTGTTTGCACTTTCAAGTGTAAAGATTACTCGGAGAGATCTGATGCTTCAGAAATAAATTGCTACATGTTTATTGCTGTAAAGATAATCTTTCAAACATGAATTGATGCTCCTCTGACTTCCTTGGAGTTTAGAACTTCTACTGCAGAAAACCTTCCCCATCAACAAAAGAGGGAGCTGATTTGGTTTGACTATTTGGGACCTTCATGTAGTAGAAAGCACCCAGTGAGGCCCAGGATATTTATAAAGAAGTATTAGATGCAGCTCCTGTTGACATTCAGAAAAGCACATGTGGCTCTGATCTCTAAGTAACAGGCAAGCATCTTGGGAACAAAGTTGATTACAAAGTAAACCAGAATGAAAATTTAACTGAAAATTCTCACAGGGAATTGTATAAACTGCTCTTAAAGCTGCCTGCAAATATATGTAAGAAGGTGTAGATTACTGACTTGAAAATCTTCTCAAGCCCCAAAATAAGGATTAAATTTGTGAAAAACGTATCTGGTGAAGAAATTTTCCAGTGAAAAAAGTGTAAGGGATAAGATAATGAAGTTTCTTGCAGTACTACTGCCACTGTCCCTGACTGGAAAAGAAAATAGCAGTAGGGGTGTGAGCCAGACTATGCCAGCTGCTCTAGGGGCCAGAGAACAGACTGAACTTCATGCTATAATCTAGAAGTAATCTTTGAACTTCACTCTCTGAACATCTCATAGGACTTCTTCAATTTGTGATCAACTAATCAATTGGAATTATTTCTGTTCTACTGAGAAGAATATGGCCCAAGGCTATTTGGAAAGTGGCTTTACTAAAGAACTTGATTAATAGTAGAGAAGGTTTCTACAGATTTAACCCTGTATTTTATTATTGTGGACACCATCCAAATATGCCCCACAAACGAAAAAATTTATTCTCTATTTAGGGAGTATGTAGATGTCACATGCATTATATTTAATAATAGCATTTTCCTTCTTTGATCCTCACAGCTTGATAACAACAGGTAATATTTTTATAAAGCTGTACAAATATTTAAAGGATTTTATTTCAGGGCAACCAAGTCACCTAATGTTTCTAATTCTTTTACTTCAGTCTCAAGCTAGCAGTAAGTTGAGCTGCTTTTTCATCTAGATTTTGCACAGAACAAAATATGTGTACAATGCATACAAAGACATGGTAAAGAAGCATCAAAACATATCATTTAGACCCAATGACACTACCTGATCTAACAAAGAAGTTACTGTAAGATTTCTGATTTTATTAGATAATGAGGTACTTTCTAGCAACATGAAAGATGACTGATCCCAAGATCTCTGTGGAGCCTACATATCACCAGTATCACTTCCACATTTAAAATGGATTGGAGTGGATTACAGAACTCACAAAAGAAAAGAAGCTGGTGGCTTATTCACTTCTAGAAGTTATTCAGCACTGGAACAGCTTCTAAATCTTAACAAGAGAGATGAAATTGTGGTGTGTGTTTCTGTTGTGCTGAATAACTGCAGTGAAATACACTCATGATTATGAATGAGTTTTATGTGGTTCATCTTTTCTGATCCTGAAGTTTAAATTGAAATGACCAAGAAGCAAGACTATCAATTCTAGAATATCCTTTCTCACTGCCATTGGCACCCCAAAACCAATAAAATCAAATGAATTCTCACTTCTCACTTCAGTAGCAGCGGATAATATCCTTAACAGAATGGAAATAGGTATTTGCAGGATTAACAGAGACACTGACTAGACAATAGCATAATTTCAGGTCTGATGTGTATGTTGTATTTGAAAGCACTTAGATCATGTCTTCAAAAAAACCAAAATATTCCATTTTTAATATAGCTTTGGTTTTGTCACACATGTAACAAATGTGACTGTCATGTCACATGTGACTGAATACAGCATACCCATAGAAAAGACCTGTAATGGAAGGCAAAGGTTAGCTCCTAAAAGGGGAAGGAATACATTGTACATTTGTATTCAGAGAAAACATCTTGGGTTTTCTTCCGTTTCCTAAGGCAGTGATTTCAGTAATTTGAAAGCAGTACAAAAATATGTCACATACTACTCCAAACAATGGTACCTCTATCCTGAAAATTAATCCATCAGGAACAATTTTGATGAGCACAAATCTTTGCCAAGCACATCAACAATGCATTGATTTTCTCATTCAAAGATAATGTATTCATCCAATAAAAAACATTAAGGGATTTTAGTCTAGTCTAATGCTGCTACATTTTTCCACTTAGACTGAAAATAAGTTTGCAAAACAAATCTGTTTTTTTTTTTAAAGTTTGCTATTTAATGGTTTGATCCACTTTTCCCCAAATTTTCTTCCAAACATACCCGTTATATCTACCTCTGTCTTCACAAGCCCCATGCTGCAGCTCTAGAAAAGTTAAGATGAAATAAACTATCAATCTTGACCCAGGCATCCTGATCCTAGTCCTTTAACAATTCATCTTGCTGACATTTTTGACTTGTATTCAATCTCTGAATTTGTTTGTTCAGCACCTACAGTGTCTAAAATTCATAATTTCTTAACTCTTTATCCCCATAGTTGTTAAAAGAAAAATATAAAATATATATTATATATAATAGGTGCCCAAACAAATCTGCTCTCCTTGAGACTGGAATTATTTTTATGAGATTATCTTATTTTCCACTATTTGTTTCGTCCCTATGTGCAAAGTATCTCCAAGACAACAGGAGCAAAAGAAAATTGCAAGAAAGTGGAGTGGTAGATTCATAGTAAAAATTGCTTTCTCCATTAAGCAATCTTTTTTTTTTTTTTTTTTTAAATTTCGTGAAGCCAACTTGACCAAATATAAGAGTGCACCTTACATCTCAATTGAGGAATTATAGCTGTTAGACCTACCAAAGGTATACAGAAACTGGTTCAGTGAAAAACAGTCAGGCATAGTTTTACAAGTAAAAACTATTTTGTTAAATGCTCAGAAGGATTTCCTAGCCATCAACTACCCATGTGATTTTTTATTCTCTGTGAATGTTTGAGTACTTATGGTCACATCACACCATCTCTGTCCTTCAGGCTTTCAGGTATCAAATTTTATCAAAGTTATCAGCAGCCATCAGAACACCATGTTGTTGGTCATGCTCTGTTTTTTTACTTAGAAATCAGTGGCATAAGAATGCAACACTGTGAACAAATACATGAGGAGCTGTAGTGCTCAGTGAGGTCTTCAAGGTGAGAGCAGCAACCTGGAATTCATATTGTGCTAAAGAAGGTGATGGGACTTATGATTTTGGCTGCATTCCAGCAAAGTACTTAAACCCAAAGCATAGTACCATTAGATAAATCTATTTATGGAGGTAGATATATTCCCTCTTTAATAAATGCAAGCAACTCATTAGCATTAATAGAATTTATGAGTAAACAGTGAGAAGAAAAGATAACCATTAGTTTGAACAACCATTCTTTTGGGATTTTTTTTTTCTGTAATGATATCCAACCTTTGTCCAAAAAAAAAAAAAGAATCTAAATCTACACATTAAGTTCATTCACATTACATCTTTTAGATTCTGTTGGCAAACAGCATACTGTCTGTCACATTCATGATTTCAGCTGCAGCTTTTGACTTAGAGGTTTTATTTTAAAAACCCAAACAAACAGAATTGTAAATTAAATTATTGATATAATAAGAAAATTTAAGGCAGCATTCACAAGTATGCTTATTTTGCAAGAATGGAAACCCACTGATGGTCCCCCTTCCACAGTGTCTTTTAAGAAACTATTCTAAAAAACTGTAAGTCATTGATGCATCATTTGCTACAGGATCTTGCAATTATTGATGAAAGTTCAGAAGATCAATGTCTACAGGTTGAAAAAAGCATGAAAAATACTTATTCAACAGGCTCTGGAAAGAAATAGGGGATTATTTGATATAAAGGTAAAAGAGACTACAGGAGAATAAAGTTTTGACAATATATATTGTTGAGTTGCCTTAGAAAATAAGAAGCAGCAGAATATTCTGTGCTTTATATTCAAGTTCAGCCAAATACTGCCTGTTACAGAACTGCTTTTTGTTTGCTGAACCATAATAATAGTTTCAAACATGACCCACTTGGGAGTTTAGAGTGTTTGGGGAGACAGTGCTTGGGAATCGGCAGAAAGCAGTGAAGGCAGGAGGAGATGCATCAGAAGACCCAACGGGAAAGGAAAGAATTTCTGCAAGGTACAATGAAAGGAAAGGTTTAGCAGAGGTGGAGAAGAAAAGCAGGAGCCCAAACAGAGTAAGGAGGGAATTTGGAGTAAGGCTGGAAGATTCACAAACCTAGGGTAAGGGATGCAGAGGGCAAGCAAAAGCCAGGGGTGATACAGTAGAGTTGTGTGCTATGGATAGGCCAGGCTTACTGCTATCCCTGGGCCAGGAGCTGTTATTTCTCAGTGCTACTGGTAGTGAAAAATGTTCATCATCAGAACTAGCTCAATGCTGCTTGTTAATTCAGACAAAACTGAGCACTTTTTGCTCAAAGTAAAGGAGAAAATTCTCTCTCTCTGGCTGCTGCAGTGTGGGGCAAGAGTGGGAGCACCTCCCTCTGTTTACACTGTCCCAGGCACGCAGGCTGTTGCTGGTGGCAGTAATAACAGCAAGGTCATCACCTCAGGACCATGCCATTGAGGAGAGCTGACAGCAAGGACATCTCTTACTAGGACAGTCTGCCAATGTGGACATCTACTTATTTTGCCTCTGCCTGAAGCTGGCCTTATGTTCTGGGTGGTCGGTCCATATAGAAAGAATGTCCTCTTACTGCCAGCCCCTGCTCCTTCTTGAGCAAGCTATCTTAGCCTGGGCCATGTCCCTAAATAGCACCAGAAGAATTTTTTTTTTTTTTAAATACATGAAATTACTTACAGTTTCCTACCACCTTCTTTTTTCCTCAGTGCCCCTGAACCCTTGTTTTCTCCACAAAATTGTTGTCTCAGTCCGAGCAAGGGATAAGTGGTGATCACTGAACTACTCAATATTTCTTTTTATCAGCCATATGGCAAGTCAGTGATCATTGCCTAACTCAGTCAGGGGCTTAGAGACACAAAGCTTCTTATGCCTTTGTTAGGCCAGCTGTTTCAATTGGGAGGCTGAAGATCAAGCATCCGTGGTGCTGAATTTATCTAAAAAAATCTTACTATGTAGGGAAGGATTTAAAAAAACCTGATTCTAATATGTGCTGAGGATTCTTACCTAAGAATTCTTACCAACTATCCGAGGCTAGCCAGAACATGCCATTCCTTCTTTCTTATCCTTCTTGCTGGTTTTCTCTCATTCTTAATCATAATATCAACCATATATGTCTTAGTTTTAACTGATTTTAGTAACATCAGAAGGGGAAACAAGAATATTTAATTTCCAGTTTTATTTTAAGCAGAGTTCAAAAGTTTTCATAGCAGCTGGTGGTAATGCAAAAACATTTTCTTTCATACTAGTTTAAAATAAACTTTCTAGCAATATCACAAAAGCAGTAGCATTTTGATAAAATTAATTAATGACAGAGCAATTACATGACAGATGTCTAGTAACTTCTCACTTTGCTGCAAATTGTAATCAGATGTGTTTTAAATGTACCTTATCAAATAACACTCTTCTTGAAGCTCTTCAGAACATTAATAAACTCCCTGGTGCTGGGAGTGGGGAGGAATATTTTTACCTTAAAAAAATAAGAAAAAAATGGAGTATTTTTCCAATATACATAATGGCTTTACACTGAGAATGGAACTGGGTGCTGAGTTGTCCAGAGCCCACCCAGCTCTTGCCTTTGGCTTGCCCCAAAGCTGTTCCGTCAGCTGATCCCATTCCCACAGGTGTGTCTCTTGCTACTGGAGACACTAAATTGGAGCAACTGGATAGACAGAAATTATGCCCCTTGTGCTTGACAGGGAAAAAGAACTTGGGTGAAAATAACTTATCTGCCTCTCCCCCTCAGTTTAGGAATTGTGTTAGAACCAGAAGGCTTCTACGGATATGTTAACCACAAAAAGGAGGTCAACAAAGGTTGACCAACAACAGCATCCCTTCCTCCTCACCCTGACCTACCCCAGTAACCAGTGCTGGTAAACTGGTCATGGATGAGGAGAAGGCTGAGATATTCAACAACTGCTGTGTCTCAGTCTTCAATGGCAATGGGGATGCTGCTGGATGAGAGGCCGGATGTGACCCAGCAATGTGCACCCACAGCCCAGAAAGCCAAGTGTGTCCTGGGTTGCATCCAAAGCAGTGTGGGCAGCAGGACAAGGGAGGGGATTCTGCCCCTCTGCTCCGTTCTGACCCTACCTGCAGTGCTGCATCCAGCTCTGGGATCCCCAGCACAGGAAGGGCATCAATCTGTTGCAGCAAGTCCAGCGGAAGGGCACTAAGATGATTGGAGGGATGGAGCCTCTCCTTCAAGGAGAGGCTGAGAAAACTGGGATTGTGCAGCCTGGAAGAGAAGGCTTCAGGGTAACAAAATTACAGCCTTCCAGTACCTACAAGAAAAATGGAGGGAAACATTTTACAAGGGCCTGTAGTGACGGGACAAGGAAGAATGGCTTCAAACTGAAAGAGAGTAGGTTTAGATTAGATACTAGGAAGAAATCCTTTACTGTGAGCTGGTGAGGCACTGGAACAGGTTGCCCAGGAAAGTTGTGGATGCCCCATCCCTGGAAGTGTTCAAGGCCAGGTTGGGTGGGACTCTGAGCAACCTGGTCTTGTGGAAGGTGTTCCTGCCCATGGCAAGAGAGGTTGGAATTAGGTGATCTTTAAGGTCTCTTCCAACCCAAACCATTAAATGATTCTTCTGTGAATTTGTCAGAGTCCTGTTCTAGAGTCCAAATCCCCAATTAGAAGTAATCAAATGGATCCTTCAAGACCAACATTACAGAGCTGTTCTTTGAGTGTTGCAGAGTCTGCACAGAGGGTTTTGTGCCCCCTGGCACAGGAGAAAGAGGAGTTGCAATCCAATAAACAGAGCTGCAGCATCAGCTACTCCTTATTGTAACTTTCCAAAGTATCTCACAACACATGCTTCAATAACTGCTGGCAAGTATTGACTTTGGGAGCACTAATCTCCCTGCCAGCTTGTTCATGATACCAGAGCTGCTAGTAACAGTGTGTCAGCAGTTGTAGTTACTGCCTCCAGGTTAAGAGGCATTTTCCCATGCTCTGTAATTACCAGGCAAACACCAAAGAATTAACACTGTCCATTTGACATTCGGTGATACTGTGTGATTGCTCCCGCTGAAGCAATAACCATTCACTGACCGACCATTTCTTGCAGGAGACTTGTTTTACAGCTCCATTCAAACACATTTAAGAAAACAAGAATCTGAGGAGAGACTCTATGGCCTGATAAAAATAAAGCTAAGACGTTGTAGCTTACACAGTGACATTTTCAGTGTTTTGATTTCAGACACCAAATTGCACAGTCATCAAGGCAATCAATTTAGAATGACAGAAAATATTTAGCTAAAACAAAAAATCATCTGTTGCATAAATAAAGGTACAGAGGAAAAAAAAAAGATGAGTTTGCTAATGGAAGGAAACAAATAAAAAGCCTGTCTACAGAAGAAAGCTCAAATAAAAATGGAGTGATGGAGATATTCTCTCCAAATATCTGTTTATAATGTTCAATCATTGCAGTTTAGCACCATGAGGAATGAAAAGCATAAGCCAGCATCCAGGGCTTCAGGCCAAACCTAGTGTTCTGGTTGTCAGCAAATGGTGAAAATGCTGTCAATTAGCAAGAATTGTTCTCTGTCCTCTCACATCAAAGCAGTGATAATGTGCCCTTTGATCGCCTGGCAGCACTAGGATGAGGGAAGACAGCCTGCTGATGGGAAAGGGCCCACGCAAAGATGAGCACCCTGTGTGAGGGTGGAGGGGCTCCTGCACGGAGCTGCAGCCGTGGTGTGGCTGGGTGCTGACGGAGAAGGGGATGGCTGATGGGCTCAGAGGGGAACAGCGTGAACCAGGGGTCTGGAAAATAAAAACCCTGGTTTTCTGCTTGTTTATGTCACTGGGTGATGCAGCTAAGTCCTCCCCTCTGATGAAGGAGTGAGGAAAAGGAGACAGTGGATCCCAGGTAGACATGAATGACTTTTCATTAGGTGTTTAACATTTCAGGTATATGCAATCTATCTTGGTTCTGAGATGCAAAGAAGAGTCAACATTGAGAAAATCAGATCCAGTACCAAAAGATCACCAAGAATTATTTAGGAATCATAGATTCATGGGTACAAGTTTTATTTTGTTTAGGAAAATGTCTTCACAGGCACTGAAGTGAAGTCTGATCTTGATTATATTGCTATAAACTGGTAGTAAACATAGCTGAGAGCAGAAATAGATCAATAAAAGTCAGTCATAAAACTGAAAAGAGAGAGAGGTATTAGGAGTTTGTTAAAGTGGAAAAGAATATGAACAGGGCATGTGAGAGCCAAGCATTTTAGCTGGAGATTCAAATGTGGTTCTACTCATCACAAAGTTGCAATCCTGCAGAGTTTCATGCTCCACAAGGGCAAAGATAAACTGAAGACTTGAAACTGGTCACCTTTTGCTTCAAACTGTGGTAAATGGGAAGCAATTTTTCATGATCTTGTTCTTTGAAGTTTTCAGATCGTTGAGTTCAACAATAAAAATGACATCAGCAACATAAAGTTTAAAGTAGTGAATTGATTTTTAAGCTTGGACAGCCAAAGGCAAAAGTTCTCAGTAACATAAAAACGTTAAGCCATGGGGTTCTGGGTCTAAATGTTACTGTAGATCATTTCCACTTGCAATGCAATGTGTATAGGACAAATTTATATCTTGGTAAATGCCTTGCTTTGAATTTCTCCACCACAAGTACATTAAAATCATTCATAGGTACTTAGAGCATCAGCATCTGAGTAAAAAGTCTGAATGGGAAGGAATTTTCTGAATCCTGTAAGTCACTGTCAGTTAAAATTCTGTATTACTAAAAGGAAAACAGTTGGTAATGGATATTCAGTAGTGAAATGCTATTAAAAAATATGAGATAAAAATATAAGATAAAAAATATAAACTGATTAGGCAGTGCATGGTTTGTCCATGTCAGAAGTACTGTCCTGTGGTCACATCTTTGGCTGGATGCTTTTTTTAATCCCAAAAGTTCTGTGTTGCTCATTGCATCCTTTTGTTGTCCTTCTTGCAATTTTTGCAAAGGCTTTAAGCTTTCAGAGCTGAGCCTTTTTCTGCTACAGGCACCCAACACTGCACAGCACAATGCTGTGCTCTGCTCATTGCCACAGTTGCTGGTGCTGCAGTAGTAGAGAGCTGTAATGCAGGTTGCATCTGCCTGTTCAGTACACTTGGAACTTAATAGAAAAATCAAAAGGTTTTGTTATTTGGAAATTGAAAAGTCAACACCCAATTAAATTGGAGTTAACAGCAAAGCCTGAAATCACTGCTGATATTGGGAACTGTGTGGTATAAGTTTGCTTGCATTTTTCCTCCATGATTTCATTGATAATTTCAGGCTGCTGAGCAATATATAAGGTTTTGTTCTTAATATTTCTGGTTGCCAGCTTGTGTTTGTGTGTTTAGAAAAGCAATGCTTTTGCACATTTGTGAGTATTTATGTAATAGAAAATATTTCAGTAGAAGAAAATGTGTTTCTTTAACCTCAGGATGTGTTCTTCCTGCTGTTGCCAATGAACTTGAGGAGAGCTGGTGTTTTCCTAAGTGTGTTGACAATATTATTCCATGTTTGTACTGGATGAGAGTGTTTTGGACTTTCCCATTTCAAAACCCAGAAGCTGCTAACCCTTTCTGCCATCAACTTTTATTTTAAATCAATGTAAAGGGCTACAAATTGTGGGGTTTAACAGTTTACAAGATTATGGTTAGTTTTTAATTAATGTTTCTTTGATATTGGAGAGTAAAGCAGCAAAGGACATGGTCTCACCTCTGTTGAAACTTTGGTGGCAAAAGTGATAAAATTATTTCCTTCTTATATCTGATACTTCGTGAAATTTCAGTGGGAGGTTTGGGTCACTGTTTCTTTCAGCAATTGTCAGTCATGTAGTTTTTAACTTTCATAAAACTTCCTGAGCTTCTCATAAGGATGGCAGCAGTGAACATGAGATGCACCTTGCTTGGGTCCATTTCAGGCTATTCTATCCCAGGCTTGATTTTAACCTTGCAGATTATTTCACTGTGTAGGCAAACCTGCAAGGCCTCCCCAAAGATAATAAGGCATGAGAAGTCTCATATAAAAATATGGTAATAAACAAGCTAATGTTGAGCAGTTGGAGAAAAACCAGCATCAAAACTAAAACTAGTTCTAGCAGAGTATCAGTGAAATTAAGGACTTTTAAAATTTATACATTATTTCCCCATTGAGCATGTCTAAAGTGTAGGTAAATAATTACAAGGCAAAATGTCATATGGACCTTTTCTCCCTATTTTTAATTCACACAATTTAAACACAGCCCCTACACAGAAGCACAGGTAGTTCCATAAGACAGTTATTCAGCTGGAGGAAACATTAATCTTTAAATATAAGGTGGTTCAGTTTATATTCTGTTACAGATTATTTAGTGCTTTTCATATACTATAGCTCAAAGTGTTTTACTAAGCAATGAACTATGGTAGAGATGTGCCATGAATGCAGAACACACCAGAACTACAGATAAAAATGCATTAGAGTTATTTTTTGTGTCTGAATGCTGTCACTTGGATCTATACAAATGATACATTGAGATAAGTCTTCTGCAAAATAGATGTTTGCTTTTATGGACTAGCCCAAAAATGTGAATCCAGGAGTAATATTTGCAAAGAGGAAAGGTGTCTTCGACATAAAGTTTTTTTGCCACCCCATGAAAACAGAATTGAATATGTGTGAAAAATGAAGGCTGAAAAAATGTACTAGTAAATATGAAGCATTTTTCTACTTTTTGTTTTTCTTTGTTTTTTTATTTCACCAGCAGCTAGAATTCCACAAAATTACCAGACACCAAATTTTCTCAAGCATTGAAGTGTGTGGTAGGAGACAATTTTTCCCAGATCTTGCACTCTGGATAGACAGTACAGGAAAAGAGTGGTGGTGACAACTAAAAGATGAGACTTGATGTTTAAAAGCAAATGAGTTACAATTGTATAACAAATTAATACCAAGCAGCTGCTGAACAATGCATGTATTTTTAGCCTGTTTAGTCATGAGGCCATAGCAATGTGCTTCATCATCCTTCACTGGAAAGGCAGGAGAGTCCTGGCAACTGGTGATACTTCCTTGGCTGCTCTGAAGTGGCTTTGTTCCCTACTGTGACTTAACCTTGTTTGGTCATTTGCCCATACCCTCAGTCACATGGAGATTGGAGTGGCTTGCACCTTATTTGATAGTTGAATCTTGCTATTTCTATTGCTCTTTCCAGTATCTTGAACGCTTTTGTCTTCCATGGAAGTGCCCTGTCTCTTGCTGTATTTTTTGAAGCTTATGAGAAGATAAAGAATCAGGACAGAATTTAGAAAGTACAGAGAATATTATATATATATACTGTGCTTCCTTTAAATCTCATCCTTCCATTGCACAACAGTGTAAAGGCAGCAGTCTTAAGACTCTGGGAATAAAGAAGAAGAGAGGTATCTTGAAAATTAAGTATTATGATTAAAGTGAGTGTCTCCAGTCACGTGGTATGTTACAGCATTTCTTAATGAATACATTGGCAAAGTGAAGATCTTCAATACTTACTGCTCTTACTGGTTATCACAGAGAGGAAACAATCTGAAGGTTGTTTCAAATAAGAGGAACAACATTACACTGAAGCAACTACACCATCTTTTTTCTCTCTCCCCTGTTCTTCCTGTTATCTTTATTCAGAGGAGTTTGGTGGATCACTGAAGTCAAGTTATAATAATTTCCAGAACTAAAGTTTTTTCTCATTCTAGAAGAACAGAATCCCCATTTTTCTATGTATCTCATGCTCATGTGTATGATATTGTACAAAAAGCACAAATACTAATTGGCCTGATAGGACATCAGCAGCAGAAAACCACAAGAACTTTGCCTTTTGGAAGAAATGGATTATGGTCTAAGTAGCCCACTTTCGAAGTATCAGTTCTTCATGTCCTGCTACAGGTAACAGTCCAGTGCCTTATCCTTTGGACTGGATGCTCAAATGTGGGGTTTGAGTGGGGTTTTATTTTGTTTTTTTTGTATTTTTGCATCTGTGCAGAAAGGTTGTGGGGTACATCTCCTTCAGGCATTGGGCTTGAAGTTAATTTTTTCTATGATTATTAGACTGTGTCTAGTTATTTAATGTCTCTACTTTTGACTCTGGAGTTTGACACCTGTTGTAAACAGGCATTAAATTCCTCAATTAATCCTTGTGTCCTAAGGAATGGATAATTTAGTTAGGTGAGCTAGGAAACTTTGGCACAAATGCTCCAAGCAGATTAAATAGACCAGACCCATTTCTTTCAAAATCTTTCCTGTTTTATTCTGTGCCACCAAGGGAGGTCAGCTCCGATGCCCTACATGATCTTCATGGCAAGTCATTAGAAAAAACACATTTTTCTCTGTGGTTGTGTTCTTTTGCTGTGGGGGTTTAATAGTCTCTCTCTTGTGTTCTTTGTTATGAATTGGTTGGTTCTTGCTACAAGCACACCAGTATGTTATTATGTAAAAAAAAAAAATCAGTGGCCTGTTAACATGAGGTCTTGTTTTAGTGTGAAGCACTATTTTTTATGCTAGAAGATTGGCTATGGCTTAAAATACGAAGATCTGTGTTCTGACCCTCACTCTCTAACAGCTTCTTCCCAGCCCTGGGCAAGTCACTTTAACTTTCTTCCCTGGGAACTGTGGATGGTAATGAATACTTCAATATCTCACAGGGTGCTGAAAAACAAAACCTCTGCTGAATAATCTGCAAGGAGAAGGCAGTATGGCAAAGGAAAGATACATTATTAGCCATAAGTGAAAAGCAAATGCTATTAAAATAGCATTAAAATCATATGTTTTTCAGGGAAATGCACCTTCTGGGTAGTTAGTAGAAAACAGCAGCTATTATATGCTGTCAGGAGTGGAGAATTAAAGTGTCAAATGTGCTCTGCTTTGCCACAGTTCTTGATGCACCTGTTGTGTGCTCCAGCTCTCAGATTGTCATTGTGTCCCTCTCTGGACTGGGAGTGTCTGGCTCATGCTGGAGAGCCCAAGCCAGGACATACTCCGGGGCTCCAGTTGTACCCTCACCTGTGCCAGAGTGAGGTGGGAATCACTTCCCATGAGAAAATCACATGTAGAGCAGAAATAGCTACTCCCTCCCCAGTTTAAGCTCTTCCAGAGCTTAGCACAGGATTTCTCTCTTTGAAACCACTGCAGAGGTCTCAAACACTTTAGACTGGAGCTATATTAACTCAGCATTCCTTTGCCCTAAGGATCCTGGAGTGTGGGGAGGAATCCATAGTATCTTACGTGTAGAAAGCCCAGGGTAGGGTTCTTCACTGTTAACTGCTAAGCTCCAGTCTCTCTGTGGAACAATATCATTCATGTTCTTCCAGTGCATCTGATATATTAGTTGCCAGAGAAATAAAATTGTCTGACTCTTCTCATGCATAACTTTTATTGTTGTTAATATTAAAAGTTTGCTAGCAGAGACGAAACTGCTCTCAGGAGTGGCGTGGTGGGAGGGATGGTGCTCTCCAGCTACGCCTGGCAGTTGTATAGGCAAACAGCTGTGGGAGAAGTCACCTATAAAACAAATCAAATTGATTGTCAGTTCGTCAATTGCCAATGCCAATTGATTTGCATTGATAAAAGCCAAGCAGTTATGGCAGTTATGTGGAACTTAGAAGTGGTAATAAATGGGAAAATATGAAAGCTCATTTACTGAAACACATGAATATTGTAACCAAAAGAGTGAGTAAGACCCTGTTTGTCACTACTGTAACACGTCAGTTTGTGACACAAAACAGCAGGGCAGTATTCCAGTATTTGGTGTGCTGATTACAGCACAGTGAAATAAAGTCTATTGCTTTGAAACTTGTCAAACAGCCCTGTAAAATGTGGAACTAATCAAATAGGTTATTTTTTCTTACTGATAATGCGGCACAACTGATGTAAAAATATGCACATTTATATAAATAAGTCTTCAGTCACCTTAGAAGAATACCTGTACAGGTGAAATCCTTATTTCTCTGGTTATGCTCTGGTTTGGTGAAAAACTGTTTTCATGGAAGGAGCACCAATCAGATCTTAAAAGTACATAAGCAATCTCTTGTACTTGACTAACATTTAAAACTGTCTTATGGAATCTGTTTCTTGCTTTGCTCTTAGCCATTTGAACTTTCCGGTTGTCAGTAAAATCTATAAAAAATGACAAGGAGATTCTGGTTTGTACACAAGTGAACTTTGAGCTCTTCTGAGACAGTGGTCACAAGCAAAACCTAAACATCTCAGAAGTATTATTATTATTATTATTACTATTAATTCAGAAAGCACCAATGTCTGATGGTTTAGTGCACTTGACGTTCAACTCATCCAGCAAGATTCCAAAAACAAATACCAAAAACAAGTTCCTGCAGTACTGCAAAAATTATCCTCAAGCAACTGATTTCTGGTATGGGAGATGGGTGTTTCTTAAGTTTCGTGCTTATTTACCCAGCAGTGTGTTTTGGACAGCAAACTGAGTAGATCAGTTGTAGCTGCTGTTTGGTAGTGGCCTATGAGCAAACATGTCCAGTGTTTCTGTGGTCTTCAGCTGTTAAGACTGTCAAAGTATTTCTGCAGGAAAAAAACACCATAAGCAAGTCATGGCTTCACTGTTGAACCACAGCAAGTTTTCCTTAGTCAATAGAATACTGTAGTCTGAATAAAGTGTTGCTCGATTTTTGTTTATCTTCATTCATTCCTAATGCATTAGCTGTATTTCTGTATAATTTAAATTTTATGCACTTTTTGGAGAGGACTTAAAATTACTTTTTTAATATTTTCATTGCATTTATTTCCTGAGGTAAGTATCAGTCAAGGTATGGTCTGGGGAACATGGATTCTGTGAATGCTTAAATGAGCATTGCATTGCGGTTTTTGGTCAAATTCTAGCTTTTATTATATATTTGTAAGAAATTACTTTCAAATTGCGTTTGACATATGCTTCAATTCTCAGTAGTTTAGGAGGTGACATCCAGTAAG
This sequence comes from Corvus hawaiiensis, assembly GCF_020740725.1. Taxonomy (NCBI): domain Eukaryota; kingdom Metazoa; phylum Chordata; class Aves; order Passeriformes; family Corvidae; genus Corvus; species Corvus hawaiiensis. The sequence goes on along the minus strand of NC_063216.1, from coordinate 68,731,632 downwards.
AAATTCATTCAGAGGCCTCAGGTATTAGACTTATAATAAAATTGCTTTCCATGGCATGCTTTATAGAAGCTTTATGAAAATGCAGATGTGAGGTTTTCTTTTTCTTTCAGGACTGTCTTTTGGTATTTGGAATTTATTTTATCTAAGTGATTATCTGTTACAATATTAGTGACTTCCTGTTTAGAAAATATATACAGGACTCACAGAAGTACAAATAATTTATATTAAGAAGGCTGTAGCTTTCACTGTAGGTGTCAGAAGGTGCTGTTCAAATGGATAAAAATAAAAACATTTTCTTAGGCATACTGTGTTTTATCTAATAGTTTTCAATATGTCTAAGGCAGCACTACTATGTTTAAACCAAAATTTAAGACTAAAATCTCCTATTCACATATAATAATTCTATGTTGCAGAATAAATCATATGTAGTGTATGGGAAATTGTTGGGTCTGAATAGTGAAGGCACCAGTTTTGCTGTTTGATTCCTGACACCTTTAAATATGAAGATAGATGTATAATTCTGCTTGGAAAAAAGCAGCAGGGGCTGTTTAGACAGCTGCACACCTGGGAAGCATTCAGCTGGAAGAGTTGGCAGGCTTCACCAAAGGTCAGGGAGGATATCTGGGGGATTATGGATCCCTTTTGTTGGCAGATGTTACCTGATAACCCTTGTTACCAGCACCAGCTCAAGAAGCTGTGCAGGTAGTTACCAACCAATTTGCCAAAGCACTAAGAAAGGGCAAAATACAGCTGCAATTATCCTGACAGAGCAGGTCTAGTCCAGACCTCAGGCTAAAAGCCAGTTACTCTCATGGATGAAAATTTAATCATATGATATCCAGGGAGTTTGTTGTACAGCTGCTCTTTTTAGATTTTGCAGTATTCTTTAATATCAGATACAACAGCTTTGTTTTTTCTCTTCTGTGTTTCTCAGTGCATATAAAACCCCACTTTAAATATATGTGGAAACAAAAATATCAAAATAATGGATCTGAACAGAGCTACAGGGGCAGCCAAGATTCTCTGTTAAAAAAAACCCCACATTTTGAATTTGTCTTTATTTTTGTGTCACAACAGTTCAAATAAAACAACAGTTCACATCCTCCAGACTGTATTATTAAGAGTTTTTATGGCCATGCTCAGACAATTTATACCAAATAAGACTGATGAAAAAAGATTATTGAGCAAGACAGAACACTAGCTATGATAAGCAATACTTCATGTCCTTGCTAATTGCAGCAAGAAAATAATTCACTCCTTTTTCTACAGTAATTAGTTTTCATTTTTTATTGAAAACAATACTTAACTAAATTACAGAAAACCAGTCCACTTTCTTTATCACTCTAAAATATTTTGTTATTTAAAAAACCCTGTTTCTATTAAAGTGAAAGAAATTGTAAAACAAAATGATAGTTACATTGTCACGATCATAGTGTCAGAAATATGTTTAGAATAGGTAATTTGATATTAAAACAATTATTGTGCCTCTTCGCAAGGAAAATAATAATAAAAATATACAAAAGGTATGTTTAGAAAAATACAAACTGAAAGTAATAGCATTTTCTTATTTTCTTTCTTACTGTTTTTTAAGCAGAGAATGAGCTGCAGTATGTTTTACTAGGTCCACTTTTGACATATTTATGTACTTAATACACTACATAGTTTTAAGTCAGCTTCCTCAATATCCACTCCAAAATGAAATTGTTCATAGGCAAGTGAAGACCTTTGCGACACCTGCAACTGGTAGCACTAAACAAAATCAGATTAAATAAGGAAGAGAATGATTAACAGTCTGAAGAAAATTGACTCAGTGCTGATCATCTCCCTCTGAGAAAGTGTAGCCAAACAAGAGGGGTTTCACAGAAAAGCAAAGTAAATGATCAGGGACTTCTAGGAAGCAATTCTCACGGGAAAAAAAGTGTTAATAAGACTGAGATTGCTTTTCTTTTTTTTTTTTTTTTTTAGAAAGGGAAATAATAGTAAATATATGTTGGAGTTGACGTAATAATATGAAAAATAACATACTGATCTTCAGAGTTTTTGATCATAATTAATTTCAAAATTTTTTTAAAGACTGTGAAGATGTACACATCAAGGCTTGTCCTCATCTCTACTGTTAGAAATAGACATTGATCAAGTGTTACTGCACATAGGTATGATACGAGCTTCTTGCACCTGTTTCTGAAACATCTGTTACTGTTAGGAACAAGATACAGTGCCAACTAACAATTTGTGTAGTAACAGACTTGAACTTCCTTCTGATTATGATAAGCTCAAATCAGTCAGTGGCTCACTGCTGTCTCCAAATCAAGAATATCAATCTGTGAACATTTTCAGTATCTATAGTTTAGCATCCTGCATTCATAAAAATAAATCTGTTCCGTTGGATAATCTTAGTTTCAGTCTTTCTGATTCTCCAAGGAATTAATCTTGCTTTCCAAAGGATCCCTTTAGAAATGAGCTGATTTTTTGTTGTTGTTTAGTGGCTCAGTACAATGCGCTTGAAATGAAGCAGCGGCCATGAGTATTTTGAAGACTCCACTACTCTTGATGTTAAGTTCCTCAGCAGTGGGATCAGTGTATATTCAGGTTTTAACTTGCATTTTAAAATGCCTCATGGGCTTTGTATTATAGTAGGAAATAATATTACTGTATTATTGTTCCCTATGAAAGAAAAAAAGGAAAAAAATTACCAACTTTCTAAATTTTAAAGTTGCAGTTTTCCCCTTGCTCACATGCTGGGAACTACCCTGGCAAAGAAGGTAAACCCTGAAGGTTCACCTATTGCCTACTCAACAGGCCTGCACAGAAAACTGACTTCTGGGGTTCCTGCCCTTGGAGGCTTGTAGCTTGTTTGATCACACCTACACACAGTTGTTTCTGAAGTGCATCAGCTCCCCACTATGTCAGTGGAAACAGAGGAGGGCAATTCCAGATGGAAATTCGTCTTACTGATTTCCCTGAGGAAGTTGCCCATTTCTTTTGTTGTGTGTAGAGGCAGTTTATGGTAATTGTGGTGTAATTACATTCACCTAATTTTAGATCTCTGCAGGCACTTGTAGAGTTGGGTTGGTGTGGCATATATTAAAGCAGATGCTTTAAGGTGAGGTGAATCCTGTCTGAAAATGTTCATTTCTCCCCATTTACTGTAAGGGAAGTCTGTGCAACTACCTCTTAAGTAAATGTCTCAGTTTTCTTTGTAGGAGAATAATTAGGCCATCAGCATTTTCTGTGATGAAGGATTTAGTCTAAATTCTTCTCATAAGGGCTGCTCCACTTGGCCTAAACAATTAAGATCCACCAACTAAAAAAAAGAACATTAATGAACTTTAACATAAAAAACCAGAAGGAAAATTTCATTGTCACAGTGAATGAGCCATACCACCAAAGAACACGAGTTCTGGATTCAGAAAGTGCTGAGCAAAAAGGTACAACAAGGACTGGAAGTCAAGACTACCATCACAGATAAATGCCCTAAAACTAAGCCTTATGCTGAATCTGTCTCTTACCCAGCAAATAGTTTTGCAAAATGAAGATGATGAACATTTTAAAGTAGCTGCAGGGCCCCTGGCATACCTTAGACTTGTGTTTGGCAAACTGTGTTGGTTGGGCTGAACCTGGATGTGTTTGAATCACCTTCTGCAGAAGAAGGATTTGAATGCAGGTCTCCTAACACATTTCTGAGCACATTCCTTAAAAGCAGAAAGGCAGAGAAGTACCACTGGGGAAACAATCACCATTCATCTCCTTCAGCAGTGTTTTGAAGGAGAATACTCATTTCCTCCTGACTTCTGAAGGACATGGCTCATGTTCCTGCCTGCAAAGGTTGCATCAGGTGCCACCGTGCCTGGGGTGGCGTTCCTGCATGTTGTAGAGCACAGGTTGGTGTTTGAGGTAGGGGTTTCCCATTCCTTACTTTGTGGAATTTCACATGCAGCATATCTATTGCAACCGCTTCTTTTTTGTGCAATCCAACTCTTCTCAGCATTGCCATCAGCCTCTCTCAATACTGTGGATTCTGTCTGGAAAAAGGGAAAAAATGTGTGTGTTGCTTAGTTCCTTTAGTGCCCTTCCCAGCCCTGTTCCTATATGACCAGACATCTTGAACCACAAAGGACATACCTTCTGTCAGCTCAGGAAAGCATTTCAATCTCAAAAGTTTATTAAAATAAATGGAACTAGAGTATACCTGTGTGCAAATGACTTTTTCACAGAGCAAAAGACAGCTCCAAATCTGTTCCTTCCTTATATTCTTTTCATTACTTAGTGTACTCCCTGTGTGAGATCTGTTTCATCTTTCAGGCATATAGTCTACTCTCAGAGTAAATGATAGAGGACTATATTCTATGCAATAGTGCTGATGCTATAGCTAAAAAATAAGTAAATAAATAAATAAATAAATAAACCCAGACGCTTCCAATGCACCAATGTACTTGACAAAAAAACCCCACAATTTTATTCTGTTCAGTCTAGAGTGTGCTTGATACTGAGATCTTACAATTACATAGAACTTTTCATTTTGAACAATCTGTATGTGGTCTGTAAAGAGACAATGAGTTCATGTGCCACCTTCAAACAAGCAAAGAACAGTGAGAGAGTTGGAATCACCTGAACAAAACCAAACTCCTCCAGACACCAGAATTAATTCCTTACTTATTACTTCTTGCTGATTTTTGACCTTTGTTTAATCTTAATGAATGGACTAATAAAGTAGCACATCAGTTTTAAATGCTGCCACTGTGCTTTTTTGATTAGCCAGTTTGCCATGTGAATGAGGGTACTTTCATAAGCAGACATTACCACTGAATTTTTTAATGCTAAATTTTATCGTAACAAAAATGTGCATGCTGTTGTCACACAGGTGTTAAATTAGATACTTCCATTTGTTGGTGGAATGAACCAAACAGTTAGGGAACCCAGGAAGAATAAAGGATAACACTAAAGATGAAGCTAAAAATTTCAGGTACCTTAGTAATTGAATAAAGTAAATTTTAAGTTACATTTTTTTTTAAATTGACAAGCTTCTTTTTTTTAAGAATTATCCTACTAAATTTTTTATGTATTTCTGAAAGGAATTGGAATCTGTCATACTTCAATGTGTGAAGTATGCAATTACCAATTAATATGCAGCTATGAAATTTAGGCACACATAAAATCAGGTAATATCTAATACCTATGCTGTCTTTATTTCACTTGCCTTTGAAACATCTAGATTAGTGGCAGCCAGGACTAGACATTGGACTAAGTGAACTCCAAAAGCAACCCCATTTTTTGATGTCTGGAAAGAATTATTTTAATTTTTTAATTACATTTTTCTTATTAATAAGCTTTGATAATACATGCACCATAAGAAAAAAAAATCATTCTTTAGAATGCCATGTTGAAGCTTCTATATATTTTCTATATAACCTGAATGGAAAAAAAAAAGGAAAATAAAATAAATGGATTCTGTCTAGGAGCATTTGTAATTTGTGATCATTTACTGGTTTCCTCAGAAATCATTGTAATTATGGTGTTGTTTGTAACAGAACACAGAAAAATATCTCTTCATTATAAGCTGGCACTTATTTCAGGCTGCACAGACCCTTGTAAATGTAGTTTACAATGAACCACCCATGAATCATCATATTTTGCTAGAGAGTGTTATGAGGCTGTACAGGAAAATAAACCCCAAACAATCTTTCTTAGGTGTTTTGGGACCTGTCAGGGTAAACCTTTTGATATTTTTAACACAGACCATGTAACTTCCTGAGCCACACTGAAGGATACAATTGGCTGTCCAGTGGGTTAAAACTATGGTCATTTTTATTACCTTTTGGAAACGTGCTTTGCAAAGACTCATTCTTCTGCACTGAACAAAAATGGCTGGTTTTTACACTAAACATACTTCATTTGAATGGAAATTTAGAACATAAAAAGCTGATTACACTTAACTACAAATAATGTATGTATAGTTAAGACCTGAACGTTTGCTGTGTGCAAATTTTTTTTTCCTCTCTAAAGAGCAGTGATAAAATGTTGGCCTGTGACTTGGATTAGAGGACATATGAGTCACCAACATGCCATGAGAATATCCAGTTGTCAGATCAGATTTATCATTTGTATTAGCCGACTTAAGTAGAAATAATTATTTCACATTGGACTTTAGACAATTAGGTCAAAATTTTATTTTAAAATGGAAAAAAAATAAGCTGCCATTTTATTTTATTATACCATTAGTGCCCACAGTAGTGTTTTGGTCACCTGGAACTTCTGTCTTGGTGACAGATGTCACTGTTTTCTAAATGAATTTATGAGTAAAGAAGAAATTACCACATTCTAGGCAAACAAGTAGCTTAAGAATATACATTATGTGCAAAATATAAATATTCTTATTGTGAATCATTAGAGTTTATTTACTGACATAAATGCACAGACATCTCAGTTTGAGTGAACCCGTTGCAAGCTGAATTATAATTCTACTGGTGTTTGAACATTTCTAAGCATGTATATTCTTTTTTCCACAGAAAGTATGCCTCTCCAAACTGTTTCTTGCAATTTCTAAATAGCTTAGATATAATAGCTTCTTACAATTCCTGAAACAAAGGTTTAAGTAAAAACTAAAAGACAACCCCACACCACAAAGCCAAAACACCCCACAAAAACAAAGACATAAAACCAAAACCCAACAGCAAACAGAAAAGCAGTAAAATAGACTAAACACACCATTTTGCAATGGAACAACAACAACTGGTATGTGGAATAACTGCTACTTCAGCATTTAAATGTGGTTATTCCCAGTATAGATCCCAGTATAGTTTCTAGGAAGACAGCAAAGACCTGTTCCTCTGGGTCAGACCTTTTCTTGCACAAATTTTCCTTTTCTGCATTGACCTTGTGCCCACATAGGGTGCCTAGGGCAGCCAGCACCCTGCAGCAAGAGCTGTGGACCTGGCAGTGGCTGGGGAAGAAGGGCAGCAATGTTTGTCTTTGCAGCATCCAAACTGACTCCAGTTTATTAGCCCTAATAGAGAGTCTTTAGCATTGTTGCTTACAGCCACCTTGGAAGCCTTCTGACTCAGATACAGACATAAAACTGAAACCATCTCCTTAGAAGAGCTGTAAGACTGCCATCCAGAACCATGAATAAATTGCTCAGCTAATACCAGCTTTTAGCTTCTCTGAGCAGCTGCTGAGATCTTAAGGATTACATAGCTCTACAAAAGACTGCAGTTTCAATGTGTTGTGAGGGGGAGTCTGTATTCAGTTCATTTACCCTGAACAGCTATTCCAAAGCTGAGCTATGAAGCCATCCCTTGTCTTTGTGTCTCTGTTTAACATATAATTATGGTTTCTCAATTGCATTTTAATACCATCTGATTTTTAATTCTACGTATGCCCTCTAGGTACACTTTAATTCACGCACAAGATGAATGTTTGTTTCTATTTTAACATTTTTGCACACAGGTAATTTTGTTTGCTTTTTAGTTACAAAATGTATTTTAAATTATTTTAAAATGCCTAGATCAATTTTTCTTGTATGTTTCAGCATTGTAATTAAAACTGTCTAATTCCAAAGAAAAAATTAGATTCTTATGCCTACATGGCAGGTCATCTAGTGGTATAAAATCATGATTAAAAATCTCATCTTGAAAGTTATCTGCTTCTGCACAATGTACTGCTACCAAAAAAATTCACAGAAAGTTTCTTAAATCTTAAAAAATTGTGAGAGCCAATCCTTACTTGATTTCTTGTGAAGATGTCTGGGAAAAGCCTCTTCTTGCAGCCTTCATGCTCTACTGCCCAGTCACGTTACCAATTTGGGAATAGCCCACAGTACCTATATTGAGTTTTTCTTTTTGAAAGGTGCATTACCCATATTTGCCAGTTCCTGTTACCTCCTTCTGCATCACCTGTGCAGTTCAGTTGAGTTAAGTGGAATTATTTCTGATAAAGAGTGGACAGAGTGGCTGTTCTGGGTGCAAACTGTGAGAGTTCATGGCTCTTTATGCTAGAATTCAAATGACACTTTTCCAGCTCTGCACAAACTTTAGAAAATATAATATTTTCAGCAGAATGTCTCGGAGAGGAGTGAGGACTCCTATCAAGAGGACCTGTCTTCCAGGAAAAGGTCACTGGTAGAAATCTGGGCAAACAGAAAGCTTGCTGCTTCTTCTTAATGGCAGGATGATGGTGAGGAATGTCTGTTGCCTTGTATTGGGAGGCAGTTAATTGTAAATGGAGCCCTGGAATAAAATTAGCCTTTTGGTAATAGGTTGGGGATAAAAGCAAGGAAGGAAAGTCACTCATAAACAGGTGATTGAAGTAGAAGGTTTTAAAGGTACAGCATGAGAAGTTACTGAAAAGTCTCAGTAGGCCTGTCTTCCTTTTGCAAGACCAAGCTTGATTTGATTTTTGTTTTTCATATTCACCGAAGCCTTTAAGTAGGTGCAGGTTGAGAACAGTAATGTTCATATTTTAGGTCCCTGATCCCAAGAGGGGAATCTGAGGACAGAGTTGAGAGACCAAATTATGTAAGAAGGATGTGTAAGGATGAAGGAAGAACTTCTTGTGGTCATTATTTTAATCTCTAAAATGCGAAAGATGAAGGTGTGAATTAGGTACACCTGAGCACGGGGGTTTTATTCTCATCTAATTTCTATATTTAGATGTAGTTTGGTCAGAATCCCAGAGTCCTCTGCTCAGCCATAGCCACACTGATCATTAAATAAATGTATGTGCCTGAGGAATTTTCAAACCATGAAGCCAGAAATCTCATTTGGGTTTTTTTTGTACTTAAAGTGCAACACCCTGAGATATGTTACATTTTTTATTGGATTTGGCTCCAAGCTCATCAGATGTAGTTACTACGAGAACGAGGACCTGTGCATGGTTTAACATAGTCCTTTGTAGTGTGAGATACAGGGTGAGGTGTACACATTCACCTGGTAGCACCAGCTAGAAAAAGGGACAAGGAGAAGGGTCAAGTGATGTTAGCATGGATCAGTCAGAAATGAAATACCTCCATTCACAGGACTCTGTGTTTTATGCATTAATGCATGGTCTCACATACTTCTGTCTGAGTTGGAAATTCTTTGGATGTAGTCACTCATTTTTTTTGACAGTTTAAGGAAGTTACCAGTGGTTTGTGCTTGTGCTTAAAAGTTAAGATATTTTTGTAAGGCATTCGGTTAAAAATGCTTCCTATGTTAAGTACTTGCTGAAAGAAAGGATTATAATGTAATTAAAGCATTGGACAGGTCATGCTGTGGGGCCATAAATGCAGAGGATATAAATAAAAAGGCTAATATAAAAGATATAGCTGTTGTGGGTGTTTGTTCAGAAAGTAGGCAACAACAAATCAAGCAAGGATTTTAGTAAATCTTCAACAGGTTTTCTGTGTGCTGGTATGTACAGTTATCTGAATAGGTCTCCTAGTGCAGCAGACCATGAACTGAAGGTGTTCCTATTAATTTAAACTGGATCATCTAACTCAACATACTCCTGCCAGAAGCACACTGCAATAATCATAAACCATAGAATGGTTTGGGTTGGAAGAGAACATAAAGATCATCTCATTCCAATCCCCCTTCCTTGGGTAGAGGCACTTTTTACTAGACCAGGTTGCTCAAAGCCCCATCAAACCTGGCCTTGAACACTGCCCAGGGATGGGGAGTCCACAACTTCTCTGGACAACCTGTTCCAGTGCCTCACCACCCTCACAGCAAAGAATTTCTTCCTTATCTCCAGTCTACACCTGCCCTCTTCCTGGAGCCTTCTCTCCTTCAGGCTGAACAGCCCCAACTCTCCGAGCCTGTTTTCATAGCAGAGGTGCTCCAGCCCTCGGATCATCTTTATGGCCTTCCACTGGACTCATTTCAGCAGGTCCATGCCCTCCTTATGCTGGAGGTCCCTGAGCCACACACAGCTCTGAAAAGAGTTTTGCAATAAAGGAACTATGTTTGAGTCATACATGGGTCACTACAGAAACATTTTTACGAAATGTTACCAGCTACTGGTAGCAGTGCAGAACACCTTGATTTGAGAGATCTGCCAGAAACTTCTGTAGAAAAAAAGCTGGGCTTAAGCTTTGAAGAAGAGGTTAGAAGTTAAGGAACTGGAGAGATGACTTACTAGAACTCATACATATTTTATTTCTTTTAATACCTCACTTTTCACCCCACCAAAACAGCTTCTAATGGATTCTCAAGTCTCTAGAGATTATTTTTAACATTATTTTTTGATAGAATAAAGTGCAGCCATATGTCTCCTTTATTGAATGTTCCTAGTGCTCTCTGGAAAACAGCACTTCTGTTGACAGCAATACTTTTTTGCCTTATGTTCTTTTTTCAATTAAACATTTTGGAAGAGCAGTCCATAAGATTTATCCTTAAATTCTGATTCTGGATGCACTGCTATATAATGTGCAGATTTGACATTTCATTAAATGCCTGAAAAGATTGAATGAAAAGATCCTACTTTCTGTGTCACTTAATCACTGTTGTTTCCTCAGTCGGGTAAGGAATCAAAGTGATATTCTTAGTACAATACAAGAAAAACTTTATAAGCTTATTCACTTCCCACATGGTATTGTAAAACAAAGTTTAAAATAAAGTTTGATCAATACTTTAGCAAATTTTTGTTGATAGTTTGGCTAAGACGTTAACTGTCCCAGCATGAAATCTAATTAGGAATTATGCCAAAATGTTTGGGGTGGAGGGAAATCCATGGGAAGGAGTGGCGAGGCTGTTGGTGGAAAGTTTGCAAGTGGACTGCAGGCAATCTTATGAGATACTGTGTTCTAAATGCTAGTGTTGTGTTTTCCTGCATCAGTCTAGGATAATTTTTTCTTTCCCCTTTCTCCTTTATGATTCTACTTCTCTTTTACCCTCTCTAAAAGCATGTCTACATTGTTAGTCACTGTATTAATTGCTGAGGGAGACCAAATGACTAGTTCAGACTGGATATCTGACTCTTAGATAGCTAAAGATGAACCATATTTGTTCTATGGCATCATTTAATTTATCCCCAGTAAGTGAGGTATGGAAAATGAGTGGATCTGTGAGAGTCATGAATCCTTCAGCTTCAGTGGTTTGGGTGCTTTCAACTTTTATTTTCCCATTCCAGTATCTGTAGCATTAATTCCCTGACAATTCAAAACAACATCAGGGAGGCCTTTAAGAAATTAAAATCTGAAAGCAAATGAAAGCAAGCAGTGTATGATGGTGAAAATGGATGAGGAGTAAGCAAGGAAGCCATGTTTACTCTTTCCTTCTTGAGACTTTTAAATGCAACAGCTGGAAATTAAATTTGGTTCTTCCTCTCTTAGGCATACCAGCACTGGAAACAAACAAACAAAAATTCCTTGTTGAGAAACAGGCTCAAAAAGTCCTAAAACATCTGTCTCTCTTATAAGCTTTTTCTAAGGGAATCAGAGTTCATATTTCTTTGAGAAAGGATGTGTCAAAATGCCTGTCTTTAAAATGCAGACAATTATTTTCAGCAAAGAGCATTTTGTGTGGTATTTAGTTTGGAATGTAAAAATTAACATACCAGTCACAAAGGATTGAAACTTTATGAAAGTCAGGGCAAAAATTGATGCATTTCTAAAGCACGGAAAATTCTGAAGAATGGAGGAAGGCATCTTGAGACCTTGAGTGATGAAAACTTCCAGCCACAGTGCTTACAAGCAAGACAAGCTCACACAGCTATACAAAATAGGCTAGAGTATCATGAATTTTACATGTCCTGTTTTGCCATAAGAATCAGTTCAGAGAAGTGGAACTTCAGTTGGCCAGGTCATCCGTGTTTCAGATGCAGGAAGACATCAGAGCACCTGTTCATCCTAGAAGAGCTTGGTTATGGAAAAGGTCTTAGTTATGGGAAAAGGCGTGAGTGATGTACCATACCCATCTTTATAGAAATGTGCCATAGTTAGGGCATGATCTAGGAAAAGTAGAGAAAGCTTATTGTTACTGTAAGATGAGAGAATTTGAGAGAAAACTAAGAATTATCATGTTGGATAATCAATGATCTGCTCTGTGGACACTGACTGCTATACCTTCCATTTTTGAGGGACTTATAGCTGCAGAAATAAACACTGTGAAAATGAAATGATACTTTATTTGAAGAATCATTTTAAGTAGAATGGCTAATATAATCCCATCAAGCAAACTGGTGTCCTGTCTTCTGTTGTGTGCCAAAAGGGGTTTGAAAATTTCAACATGTATCTTGTGTTCATCAGAATAATTTTCTCATTATTTTGTCCTGCTCATCAGCAATACATATTCTCTTCTGTAAGTGAAGCAGCTATTTAGCCATCAACAGAGTGCTTTGAGGAGAGGGAGGGGCAAGCAACCTAGCTGCGATAACATTTTCCTTAGCTAAAGGAGTGGTGTAAATAACATCCCTAGAGTGCAAGAAGAATGTTAATGTCAGACAATTAAGCCATCAGAAGCAGTGAAATGCCAGTTAATATGACATTATTAACTATTGAATAATGTTAAATGTCCCTTGTGCACAGGTATCTCTTGATATTCCTTAATGGTATGATTGCTTACAGTTTATCACTTCATATTGTATAACGTCACGTATTTTTCTTCTGCAGCATCAGACCTGTCTCTGTTGATAAACATGGGCAATAATAGAAGAATTGTTAATAATAAAAAGGAGGTAGTTTTCTATTAGCCTTCCCACATGTGTACAATTGAAAGTGAGTAAAATATTTTTATTCTCATTTTAAATTTGTTCAAATATATGCTAGAGAAAAACAAACAAAGCAAACAAACAAATGAGGGGTGGGGAATCTCAGTGATGAGCACACCTGAAAACACCTATTTTCTCATCAAATTGCAGTTTCCTATTTTCCTAAATTTCAAAGATTTAAGAAAACAGTTTTGCAGTAATAACAATAAATGTGAATCTACCATAGCATCTTTGCGCTGTAAAATTCAGAGTTTGTTTTGCATCGTAAGCCACTTCACCATTTAGGGATATCAGTACCTATAGCCTTTAGGCAAGTAGGTGAAAATTATGAAAATATATGAGTAAATGCAAATTAAAATTTTTAGAGATATTTGTGCAGAAAAGTGCAAGTTCAATTTTCATACAAGAAATAATGTTTAAGACTTTATTGTTATTTCTTGCAAGCATTTTTATTTGTTTTAACATACTCCAACTTTTCTTCTGCAGTTTTATCTTGCAATGCCAAAGTTTTTCAGTCCCAGATCACAAAAAATATGTACGTGTCCACCTTCTATTTTAGTGGCTGACTTTGAAGTCATAGTAAATACCTTTGTCTTTCCAAATAGCCCTTAGAGCATGTTTCTTACTGGTCACCTGTGCCATTGAATGGTATGATAGATGGTGTTAATAAAATAGCTCCTATTCTTGTATTGTGATTTTCCTATTTCTCCTAAATAGTTGTGTTGAATCCTCTCTTTTTCTGTGTCCTGTGACAGCCTATTTCATTACCATTAAAAGCTTTCTTGTTCTGATACTGAAATACTCTGAGATACACAGGGTTCTATAGGTGCTGTGAAGAAATGAGAGGCTTTTCAGAAGAGCCAAGAGTTTATTTCAGTTGGTTCTTCTAAAGAGACATCAAATTTCCTTCAGTTCCTGTGGTGGTACAGTCATGGGTGCTCTGTGGCTCTTGGTGAGGCAGTGAGGGGTCTGTGTCTAGCTCTGCTCTTATCTTTATATGTGCTGTAGACAAATTAGAAATAAGTTGCAGGGAAAAACATCCAAGAGATATAAAACCAGAGAAATTCATTCCCTCAGTTTTTTTAGCTCAACATAAACAGGAAAAAAGAAAAAAGAAGAAGAAAAAGAACAAGAAAAGAAAAAGGAGGAAGGAGAAAGAAAGTGATTTAATTTGCAACATAAACTTTTTTTCATGGAGCAGTTACGGGTATTTCATTGTTGAAGGAAAAGAGGAGTACTCAAGCCAAGGACTGGAAACAGAAGTCAGAGACATTCTGATTATAATTAAGGCATACATTTTTAAGAGTAAGGCCAACAAAATCACCAAAGAAAGAGGGGAGGGTCTCCAGCTTTTCTCATCTAGAAACAGCTGTAGCAACATGAATTAGTAGGCTTAGTACAGGGGTCACTGTATTGGTTGAAATAGCATATCCTGCAACGTGTGGGAGGTGAGACTAAAGAATCTAAAAGCTTTTTCTGACCTTGAACATCAAGCATTAGTATCTGTAATCTTAAAATATAACTGCATACCTTTGCTTATGTTTGGAGTGGTTTTTGATCTTTCCAAATCTGCAGCCATCAAATGACAGATATGATGTCTCTATGTTATGCTTTTAAATTCCCCACATTTGTGATGCAGAAATTCAGAAAATGTAATTTGCCTTAAAACATAAGTAATCTTAAGACTGTTTCATGCTCAGTTCCATGTTTAGAGACATAAATATTGCTCAGTGACATTTTTCTAACCCAATCATTGTTTCAGTAGCCTTTGGCAGCCTGGCTAGTTTGAATCTGAAACTCTGAATAGATTATTTATAATATCCAGCATTTTTCTTGTTTGTGGTGTAGTAGTTGGCTGCTATCCCAAAATACATCCCTTTTCCCTTTGTAGTATTCTATTTTTGGTACAGATTAATACAGGGAATAATAATAATAATAATAATAATGATGATGATGATGATGATGGAAGTAGCAATAGTATTGAGTACTGAAAGTAGTAATAGTAATGAGTATCTTTTTGGGTACTTGTTAGGGCAACAGATAACTGTTATGCTTGCAAAACAGAAGCAAAAACAGGACACAGCAAAAGTTAGTATAGCATGAAAGGAAAGAATTTATAGCATGAGAAACATATTTGCAATGAGAAATTAATTTTATACTTGAGTTCATCCTGCAGATCAGTATCACAAGATGCAGGCTGGATTCATTTTGGTTGAAGATGAACCAGAAAGGGGCCAGCTCTGAAAGGCCCGTTGTGAGTCCATGGGATTAGACTAGTTGATACTTTTTAGGAGATGCTATAGTGCTGGCAGCATCCTCAGAAGTTAGCTTTCCTCTTGGTTTTCCTTGATGTATGGCATTCCTTTGTTGTTGAAATGTCTCCAACCAAAAAAGTTGATATCTTCATACACTGACTATTCCCTTTCTGAATAAGGGCATCTGCCAGCTCTTCTTTGACAACTGGTGAATTAGTGTATCTTTTATGTGTTCCTTAAGAGCAAAACCCAGATCCCCTTTTCATGGTGTCTTTGGTCTTTTATTGATTAAAAGATGCCTCCAGACTGTACTACAGGACAGACTGCTCTACTCAATTTTCTTTGAAATGTCTCTCCTCCATTTGTTTAATTAAAGCACCAAAAATCAGATGCCTTAGTGGAATACCTCCGAATTCACCTCAGGAATAAGATCATAGCTTCAGCTGAAGTCAGTTTCTAAACATCCAGCCATGGATGCTCTGCTCCAAGCTTCAACCAACATCACACATTCATAACTTTTTGAAACGTTATGATTTCTTTCTTTTTGCTGGGACAAACATGATTTTCACTCCCCTCACTGTCTCAGTAAGAACAAGAGAGTTCCTCAGCTCTAGATGTTCCACCTCAGGAGTTCACTATTTTGATGTAGAAACTAGTTCTGAACCTGAGTTAAACTGACATGCTGACACCATTGCAACTTGTTATTTGTGTGAAAGAAATCTCATCATTAGCAGGGGGTCTAAATTATTGTTTGTTTGTAATGTTCTTTGACTGCAAGCAAAAATACTTTTTCCCCTCCCTATTATAGAGTCTGAAAGTCCTTAGGGTGGTTGGCTTGTGCTATGCTGATACAGACATGTATAGATATTTCCCTTTTTATGAGGTATTTCTTTAGATCTGACATCTCTTGCAAGAAAGAGGTATATAGTTGCATTAGGTTCATGCAGATATATACAGACCCAATACTTGCTTGTTTGGGACACCAAGAGACTTGGTCCTGTGGAGTTCAATTCCTCTGAGAACTCAGTGTGGCTGGTGGCTGGCAGGGCCAGTAGGACCTGCTGTCGATTAATACTGATCCCCAAGCTGCATTATTTTTTCAATTGTCCATGCAGTTTCTGAAAACTTCACATAGAGTAAGTCCAATGCAATCTTTAAGTTCTTCTATCATGCAAACTAACTTACAGTTTTGGGGCATCACTTGGCAGCCCAAGGAGCCTTCAGAAGCAACCTCAACATTCAAATTGAACCTTCAGCACATTTTAGTCTGAAAGGACTCCTGAAACAAAAAACCTCATTCTTAATGTGCAGCAGATGATATGGTTTATTTATTGCATGAAATATGCATTGTAAAGTCACTCTTTCATCCTGTGCCATCATCCTCTACATGTCTTCCTAAAGCAAAAGAGACACTTGCAGAGTCTCTAAATGTAACCATCTGTTTTTTCTGCTCTGACACCTTATACCCCAAAATCTGAATGCAGACCTACTCTGGCATTAGCATCATTTGAGTTTGTTAGTATAGGATGAGTAAACAATCTGACTTGCACACTAGCATTGTTCTGCATTTGAGGCCCAAGTTACCAGTATTTGTCTCAGAGGCCTCACAGCACTGTTTCAAAATGGATAAAGGTAAAATAATTCAAGCCAAGTACTGAAGTTACTCTGGTTCCTTTCAGTCTTGAAGTGTGTAGAAGAGAATACATGAGATGAACTGAAATTGTTTTTACTATAGCTGCAAAAGCATCCAAGAATCTGGCCTTTTATTGTTTTAATTTCCTTTTTTATTGCAGTCTTAGAGAAACAGAAAATTGTTACTATTTTCCTGATTTAAAACCATGAATCTCTCCATTATCTCTGTGTGCTAGTTGAATACTGTCAAGCATGTTAAAAATAGAAAAAAGTAAATTGACTGCTGGCATTTCTTATATGGTGTAAAATTTACTTACAGTTTATTGGGCCTATAGCATTAAATTAAGGAAATGGCATTGCGAGAGTACAGATCTAATATTTTATGGGGTATGCATCAAAATCTCAACAGAGAAAGGCAGGTGAAATTACAGGGACATCCTGCTTCATAATGTTCGTCTTTGTGGCTCTTTTAATGGCTTTGTACCATATGCAGACTGATATTGACCTTAATATGCACAGATAAAGCTGGAAATGTGTAACTATTAATGCACAACCCAGTGGCTTGCCAAATTCTTTATTGTCCCATGATTTTAGCCCTCTAGTTTTCTCTTTTAATTAAGTAACAACTGTGAAAATGTAGTAAATTCTGTTCAAAACTACTAAGCATGCTCTTGAATTACAGACTGTATTGATTTCAGTCCAGTAGATTATAGCCATGGGGACAATGCGCCTGAAGGGTAACAAAGTGAACCTACAGCTCTGTCATCTCATTTTTGTCCCCTGATGTGACACCTTTCCGCTTCTGGGGATGCAGAGTGAGCAATTTTAGTCCAGCTGTAATCCTGTGTTTTGTTCTGTGGCTCAGCAAGCTGGGGTATTAGAGAAATGCAGCAGCAGCCTCTTCCCCAGAGGTTGAGGGCATCGTGTCTCTACAGGCAGAGTGCATGATCTTGCTGGAGTACCCACCATCTGCCTGCCTACAGCTCCTGGGAGCAGGAGCATTTTATTTCGCTGTTGAAACATATTATGTAAGCACACATATTTTTCACAATCTAATTTTGCACAATGCACAGTGTCTCTTTTGGTCATTTGCATTTTCCAGCAGTGCTAATTAAATCAGTACAAGGGGACTCAGCTAACCAACCGAGACTGTCCCAGAATATAACAGCCTCTTCATGCGCTGAGCAGCTGGTTCAGTGCTCCAAGACCAAGTGCTGTCTTTCATGCTGAAGTACCATTCTACACAAAAGGTACTTTTGATGGCATAAAGACATTGCTCTATTGCCTATACATACAGTAATTTTGAGGTGTTTATTGAGTGGCATTACAAGGACTTCAATTTTTTTGTTTTAAAAAATCAGTCCTATTTTTGTAGGTTTTTAAGAACAGGCTAATTTGAAGCTATGTGTTTGCATACTGGGGATCTACTATTTTTGTCTGACACAGAGACATGGGCTCATGCAGTCTGGCTGTGCCTAGAAGTGAAGAACAGTGTTGCAATGCTTACAAAACTCTGTCATCAGTAAGTACCTGGTAATTGTTTGCTTTGTCATCTACAAATCTCTACATTGTATTTTGTGGTTATTTATTTGCTTTCATTTCATCCTTCTAGCTTCTCTCTGAGACAAGTTGGAAGATGTTCCTTGCCATATGTGTAAAAAAGAGTGACTGTAGGAATTGTATCCTCAGTGGGAGTGATTCAGAGGTAGAAGCAGTGAGTCTGCCCTGCCACATTGCAGCAGCCAGAGCACCCAGACTTTGATGATTCTTTTTTGCCTTGACAACATGTTTCTCAGAGACAGATCACCAAACATAATGAGCCAGAGTGTGATCCAGAGCAATAGTTCTCCAGTGTGAAATATTCTGGTACCTGGAGCTGAGTGCTTTTATGACAAATACTGTTATATTTAATTAACACCTAAGTAGGGTGTTAATTCCCTTTCAGTGGAATTAACAGTATGGTCTTGTACAGCTCTAAATATTATGTCTACTGCTAGTCTAGTTATTTCTTGTTTGTTTGGTTTTTAAGCCTAATAATGATCTGTTCCACTAATAGAGCAGAATTCATTCCAGGCAACCTCAGGCACTCCACAGTCTTCACTGTCTTCTGTCTTGACTGAAATGCAGGTTTCTTGGTGTGTAGCACGTATCACCACTTCAGTGTTACCCTGCAAGGGCTAAACAGTGCATCCACTGGTCCAGTGGCCTCTCAACACACCGAGGCACTCACCTGCACTTGGCTTGGAGAGAGAAGTGCCACCTGCTGTTTCCAGCATGACTCGTTTTGGTTTTGTGTGCTGAGAAATTTTTTGACTGTCCTGGTTAATCTGTGTGATAACTGCAAGGTGGTACCACTGTGGGCTGAGAGCTGAGAGGAACATCCCAGACAAATGAAATAGAGAGGGCTGTGACACTTACTGGTGCTGAGTATTGTGTGGTTTATAAAACTGGAGAATACCTACTCAGCCTCAGGCTTATTTGCATGTTTTGTGTTGCCCTAATTTCCCATTGCCGAAAAATAGCTGTAAAGCATCTCCTCTTCTAATTTTTCTCAGTGTTTTACTCTTTTTTTGACTAGATATGAATGCCATGACACTTGATTCTGGAAAACAGCATTTTCAGGGAAGGAAACACATTTGATAACATATATGCAATTCAGTCTCAGACATTATCGATAATTTTGTGAACTCTGAAAAATTCAGATTATCTATTGCAAAATTGAGTTTACAATTGACAAGTTTCTTGAGTACAAAGTCTGCAAAATGCTGTTGTGCTATTTATCAGAAAGCAATTAAGTAATATATTCTGGTAGTGATTTTTCATGGTACATTATGAGGTCAGACTGAGATGCTACAAAGACTTTAAAAAACTGGGCTGCCATGATTCAGATACCAACCTAAATCATATTTTTAAGCTATTATTGGAACTCATACAATGGTAACCTCTGTGAGCTTGCTTCCCTCATAAATTGTGTATTACTGGGATTCTTTTACCCAGATTAATTTTTCTTTTTACTAAGTGTCAGCGAATAATTCACAGCCTATTAATATGGCAATATTATTTCCAGAAGTAAGGAAAATAAGTCTCTATCTCAAGCAATTAAAATTGGGCAGCTATGATTTAAGTAAAATACCTTTCAAATAATTCAAGTCTGGTAAAATTATGCCACTATTCCAATTCAGGCTTTCATATTTTATTTAAATACATGTCAGACCTCAAAGTTCCATCACAGTTGTCTTTCACAAAGAAGATAAAATGAAAAGAGTGTTAGAGAAAAAGAATATTTGTGTCCCTAGAAGATGAACAGTTGTACTGATATATTAATAGAAAAAGAGTATTAAACAGAATAATAACTTTTCCATTAAATGTGAGCAGCAATTTCTGTCTAGTTTTGCAAGGAGCTGGCTTCAGCCATTGCAAAGCAAGGACAGGAGGATGTTTGTCCACTGGAAGAGAAATTTGAACATATAAATTCTGCTTTTGCTTGAATAGTAAAACTTGTAACAGAATCTCCTTGGAGACTGACATTTAGCTCCCAGCACCAGGTTTTAGGGGCAGGTGGCCCAGAAGGGAGCTCAGAGGGGACTGCAGGGGCTCTGGATGTGGACAGCAGAGGTGGCTTTTGGTACAAGTAAGATGTGTGTGCCTGCTTCCTGAGGAATATTGTCTGAGCAGGCCCTTCTTCCAGGTGTTCTGGGCATTCACCAGCTGATCCCAAGAGAGGTTGCAGGGTTTCCGTGCTGAGTGACTCACCCTTAAAGCACTGAGAATTACTGATGCACTGAGGCATTATTTGTACCCAGCCACAATGAAGGAGGCTCCCATTATCACCATTATTGTGTATCACAGATTAATGCTGCATTTTTCAGAGAAGTCAATTTGTCTCTTTTTGTCTAATGAGCATGTCAGTAAGCAGCACATGGGTGTTTTTTTGTTTTCCAAGTATACACATGAAAAAATATTTTGCTACAGTTTGATTAAAAATAAAATTCTTGCATCTTTATTACTTTTTCTTTTCCTCATTATCTAAATTTGTCTGTTAGACATTTGTGACTAATGTAGATTTTCCCAGAATACAAAACATCTTCCTGGAAATTTATCCAACTCAAATGACAATATAAATGTTTTTCTGGAGCTAAAAACAGCCTTAGTAGTCTGTTGAAATGTTTTTAGTATGTTTCATTTAGTCTTTGGTTAAACTTACTCTGTGAGTTTTCATCTTTATGTGCCATTAGTTTTCAAAGAGGCTTTGTCTTTATAAGAATACCAAAAGATGTATTATTTCCCTTTTCCAACTGACTTCTTGAAGTCACTTTCTAGAACTTTCCTTGGGAGCTGTATCTGAGAGCTCGGTTACATAACAAACATTGGCATTAGCGAGTTTCATACTCTCTTGTGACACCCTTTGACCAAGAGATTTCTGTGAGTGGGAGCATCTGAATGCCAGGTAGTATTTGACTGCTAGTAACGACTTCTGTAAATATGGACAAATTTCAAGAGAAAACTGCCTGTGCAAATATTGCTGGCTTCTATATGGCTGCACAGGATGAGTGTGGTTTTTGACATTCTCATTTTATAAATAAATGTATAATCTCTTAAAATTTTGTGTTTGTCAAAGACATCTGTAAAGATAATTATTTGCCTTGCAGCAAGTCTTGTAGGAACTATATCAGTCTTTTAAATATCTCAGTAGCACTCATTAATGTTTGTGTGTAAGTTATCAATCCAATCATTGATAAACTGGAAGCATCTACAAACATCTGGTTTATAATTAGCTTTAGTGAATTTACTAAACTAGAGTAAAAGGCAGTTCATTTCCGGACAGGCTTTGTAGAGAACAGCCGCATCACTTTATTTATGCACCTATTGACTGGAACACCAAATAAAAGATGGGTATTCTAAAAGCAAAGTGCCCCAAACTGTCCTCTCAGTTACAGGAATGACAGCTGGACTTTTTTTTACCAGACAGTTAAATCATGGCATTTCCCAGAAACTTCAATCTAGAACTGTGCTGAGCAGTACCTTAACTGAAGAGAACAAACCAAAGTACCTCTAAATAGCAAAATGGTTTTACTGGGTAAATGTCCACTTTTTGAATTTAACTGGAGGTAACTTTGAGATTAGAAAGTCCATGTTGCATGCTGCTAGCAGGCTTTGGAAGGTGCTGCAGCTGGCTTTGCACTGGAAGACTGTTTCTGTAGCTGTCAGAGACTGAAATATTATAGTTTATGACTTAAACATTTTCATGAAGGACTTTCAAAACTGTATTACAAAAGCTGCAGAGAAGACTACCACATGCTGGATGGGGCTCTGAGAGGCCCTGGACCATCGCTGATGAAGATAAGATAAAGTGACTCAGGTCTGGGCTGGGGGAGAAGAAAACATTCCCAAAGCACAGGCTTAACACCTCAGGATTGGAGACCACAGCCCCAGGGCTATCAGCTGCCAGGCTCGAACAGACCCTCCACCAAAGGGTGGGGGGAGAGAGGCTTTGGGTGTGTGTTGGAAAGCCCGTCCCCCAATGTGCAGAGGAGCCCAGCTGAGGGGCCCCTTCACCCGAGGAGAAGCTGCATCCACACGAAGGACAGAGGGGCTGACAAGGCCCATCAAAGGCCCCCCAACAGAGGGGTCCCCAGACCCTGCACCAGAGCACCAGAGATGATGCAGCAGACCCTCAGTGTTGCAAGGGACAGTGTCAAGCCAGCCCCTGCAAGGGAGACACGTGGGCGTTCCCACCTGGCCCACAGCGTGTATTAATCCACAGGATTCTGTACTCTTGGCATGTGGCGACATGGCGTGGCCATGGCCACAGGACCACGGGGGGCCCTCACCACGAGCAGACCAGATGGAGGGGAGCACCGAGACGTCCTTGGGACCCTCGGATGGGTGATTGCTTCCATCTAACCCCTGTCACCTCTCCCTGTTCCCCCACCCCCCACACACACTTCTTTCTCTCTTTTCTTTCTTTTTCTTTCTTTTTCTTTCTTTCTTTCTTTCTTTTCTTTCTTTCTTTCTTTCTTTCTTTCTTTCTTTCTTTCTTTCTTTCTTTCTTTCTTTCTTTCTTTTTCTTTCTTTCTCTCTTTCTTTCTTTTTTTCTTTCTTTCTCTCTTTCTTTCTTTCTTTCTTTTTTTCTTTCTTTCTCTCTCTCTTTCTTTCTTTCTTTCTTTCTTTCTTTCTTTCTTTCTCTGTGCCTCTTTTACTATTAAATAAAATACATCAATTTTTTCACACCAACATCTAACCTCATTTGGTTTCAATCTCGTTTTTGGGTATATTTTGAACCTTCAGGTTCTTTCCAGCTTATACACAGACTTAATATTCTTTGCTCTTCTGGGTTTAAACCAGATCATAACAGTAGCCACGAGGAGTGGGGCTCTATATTGTAATAAAAGCCAAAGTTCAGTAACCTGAGGTAAAGTACAAAATGCAGATGTGTTTGGCTCTGTTGATTCTCCTGCTGACGCAGCCTCTCTGTATCATTACAAACCACCTTTTTGCTTC
Source organism: Corvus hawaiiensis (assembly GCF_020740725.1). Classification (NCBI taxonomy): domain Eukaryota; kingdom Metazoa; phylum Chordata; class Aves; order Passeriformes; family Corvidae; genus Corvus; species Corvus hawaiiensis. The sequence goes on along the minus strand of NC_063216.1, from coordinate 68,708,560 downwards.
CAGCACAGTGCACACTCATGTCTTCACATTTCCAACAGAGGCTTGAGGCTAGCCACAAGAACTAAGAAAATAAATCCAGGGCATTATATGCTTTCACAGTGTTCCTAGAATCAGTCTTCCCCTGTGGTGTTGGTCTCATTTGTGGCTGCTCCAGGGTATCCTGTTTATCTGGTCCTCAGACTACCACAGAAGGTACAACAAAGGCAGGTGTAACACAGTGGTGAATTTAACCTGGGGTGTCCTTAGGCAGCGAGGACTCCTCTATCCCCAGCAACAAAGTGAAAACTTTCTCCACTGTGAAGATCAGTGAGTGTGCAAACCTCAGCCTGTCTCTTGGTCTGAGGAGAGCAGGTGGAATATATCGTCTGCAGAGATTAGGGAATTACATATTTGTAAAGAGACATACATCCAAATATGGATTCCCATAATGGAGAAAATCATTAATTGGCTAGAACTTATTGCAGGTTTTTTAATACAGTCTGTGTGTAGTGCAATCCCCATGCAATTTAACCTGTAAGTTCTACAATCCTGTATTTTAAAATCTTGAATTTAAAATGCTAGGAGGAAGAAATAAGAGGATAAACCTAAGAATGCAAGTCTAAGTGTTATAAATATGATACATGTGTATGATATATAATATAAAAGATCGATAAGCAAAAAGGTTAGTAATATAATCCATACCCAAAGAGAAAGACCACAAAATAGCAGGCTATGAAAGAGAAGGCCATGTCCCATCAATAAATTAGGTCTTAAAATGTTTTTCATCGTATACAGCACATAGAAAAACACCAAGATCTAATTTTTTCCAAAGCCTTTAGTCTTGAAATTTGTTTAGATCTCCATGATCTCCATGATCATCCATCATGGAATAGAATTTATTGGAGTAGCCCCAAATATGAGAGAAATTAATTTTCTCCTTGAGGAGTCTAATTTTCTTGCATACTTCCCTCTTGGTTCTCCATCACACTTTATCATGCCACACATTCCACAGTCATGCTCATAGATCATGGTTCACCCCTAATGGTTTGAGACTTTGCAGATAAGTCAGATGGCAGACTTGGCTGAAGGTAGTGGTGAAAGGCAGGCAGAAGTGCAAAAATGATGCACAGTTTAATCTAGAGATAGAAAGGCTTTAAAAATAAAATGTGTAATCTTCAGCCGATGACTGGGAGTGTAATACATGCTTCATATAATTTGCTAAAGTTTTGTTTTACTGTTATGGTGATTACATATTTTTCATGGAAACCTGAAGGAATATCCCTTGTTGAAGATGCCCATTATACCATGACTATTGAAATGCCAACACTCATCTTTATATTACTCTGATATATAGGTTTGTTGAAAATAATTTCCCTTAAATAATAGGCTTAGCTATAGGCTGTATTTTAATAATGAATCCTTATAAAATCCAACCAAGAGTTTTCCTATTACTTGGAATTTTCATATTCTCTCTTAAAAGTGATTTTTCTGGTTAACTGTTAAAGAAACTATTAAAGTAAATCATCTTATACTGGCTCATAAGTTTTAAATGCCTGAGATTTTTATTAATCAAGTACTAAAATAAGATATATTTCATTGGTTTGAAAAGTACCATTCATACTACAAAGAGAAGGAATTCATATGAGTAGTGGTAATCATAATTTTTTCTTTAATGAAGGCTTTCTTAAGGATTTTTTTTTGACGTTTGTTACAGTAAAATATCACTGAACTTGTGGGAGGGCAAAAGGAATTGTGGTGCTCTTCTTCTGAGAGGATCATCTGAGGAAAAATCCTGGGGATACAGCAGGAAATTTTGTTTTATGCTTAAAATCTTTAGGGTGTGATATAGAGGGAGTGTTTAGGAGCCATGGCTGACATGGGCTTTCTCACAGCTGTGTGGTCTGTCCCTCACTGCTGCTCAAACTTGCATTGCTGATTTTTGTGCATCAGCCTAAAGTTGTGTGGGTCTGGAGAACAGGACAGGAAGAGGGAAATTGTAGGTCATCTCACATTAGGTTGTATATAACAGAATGAAAAATGATAGAGATGTTTAAAGTGGTCATGGTGTCACTAAAATTACTGGAATGACTAAGAGGGGTTCCGTAGGGTAATTTCAGGTATTCTGGATTCTTACTGAACCATTTAAAAAGACATTAGGAAATGAGCAATTAGACCATATACACAGCTTTTTACCTGTGATGACTATGATTTTCTTGATAGATCACCGAGAGAGTCACAAAACAAATATTGTTGCACTCGCCTTCCTGGGTAAAAGACTTTTTTATCTCATTGGTAGAGAAAAGAACTAATTCATCCAATATTCCTGATATAGCTGATTTAAAAAATTTAGGTCATGATTTAGAGTACTTACACAAAGGTCAATTAGATTATCTGTGAATGATGAAGGATAAATTAATCTAGCAGGCACCAAATTGCATGTACTCTACCGAAGAGGTGCAGAAGAGACTTGAGCTGTTGTCAGATGTCCTTGGACCCACCCCATGGTGTGGATATAAAGTTCCAAATACCACCTGAATAAATACTTTGGATAACACTCTCCAGTAGAGTAGTCCTGCTGAAGCTGGTGAAAGCCAGGTCATTCAAGGCATTTGATTTTGCCACATACATGGCTTGTGTTTACAGTCAGAAGTGGAAGCTTGCTGAAAACAAAGGGAGAGCCAACCTGGTTCAAGCAGGGCAGTAGAAGAGAGGGGGTAGTTTATACTGAAAGTTTATGATCTTGTCTGCTTTCACAGAGTAACGATACTGAGGTATTTCCTTTACTTTCCCCTGATGCAGATCATGTAGAGATGCAAATATAGATCTAAAGTCTTGCTTGCTCGTAGATATTTCTAACCAGGAGTATTTATAGAAGCCAGGGAGACTGAAGTCTTTTAAATTTTACTCCCAGAAAATAAAATATCTAAGGCAAATTATTCTCAGATAAGATGCAATTGATTTTATTTTTACTGTTAAAAAGACCCAAATAATTCACCGCACCACATTTTGGGAAGTCAATTCAATGAAAGATTATTATACAAGATGAGCAAATACTAATGGGTGAATTCTCAGAAGTGTTTGTTGAAAATTTACAGCAATAAAAATGTGTTAATGGTAAAGCAAATTATTTAGAGCTGCCATTGCAGGAACAACAAGAGGGATGTTCATGTTTACAAGTAGTTCTCCATGGAAAATATAATGCAAGTGTAGACTCCAGCTGGAGCATCGGTGTGTTACCAAATAGGAAGTTACAAAATAACTGTTACAATATTTAAGACTAGAGAACATTATAAACCTTTATCCCTGCCATTTTCTTGGAAATAGCAATTATCTTCAGGTTTGAATCTTCTAATGAGCTACAAACTATTCAATACTCTTTTATCTGCATGTTCTTTATTGTACTTCTTTTCTGATTGGACTTTGCTACTAGATTTTATAAAGACAAGCAAACATGAGAGAAATTTACTAGAACACTGTAAAAAGATACACTTTGCTCATGAAATTCATAAGTATAACATGCAAACAGAGAGTTTTTAGTTCATCCAAGTGCATCTTGTTTTATAATGTCTGGAATCAACTTCCGTCATGGTTACGAGTTTGCCATCAGGATTGATAGCTGTACCTAAGCGGCACATAAATTATGCAAGAGATCATTACTGGAAGTATTTCATTCACATCCAGTGTTTCTCAGCTAGTGAGGCAAAGGGCTTCATTGGAGTGAAATGAAACTGAAACAGGGCACAGGCCTCAAGCCAGCAAAAAAAAGACAAACCAAAACCATAAAAGCACTGCACGGCTGCAAGCCAGTGAATGCTCCATCATGCAGTTGTCAGCCTCCTCCTGTGGCAGTGGCCAAAGAACCCTTTAAATTTAAATCTCTGGGTTGGATACCTAAAGCTTGAGCTGTATAATACCTCTGACACAAACAGTGCTTCCTGCTGCTGTCACATGCAGTGAGTGGGATGTGGCCTGGGGGAGCTCCTTCCCTCTGAGCTCCAGCTCCTGAGCCACAGGGCAGCGCTGGGGGATTTGCGGAATGGCGCGATGGGTACCGGTGGTCCCTGAGCATCATCCCGAACTCCTCCACTGTGGGCAGCCTGGGAATAAGGGAAAAGAAGGGGGTTAGGTTCATGTCAGGAATTTTTCAACATCTCAGTAATTTTCAATGTTCTACGAAAAGAGACAATAAAGGGAAGTTGAATGATACAGAAACCAAGTCAGTCACTTCTCTAACTGGGCTGGATAGGACCATTAAAAAGCAGTTACTGGCTGTAAAAATGCTTTCTCCCTGTTTTTTTCTATGAACTTACTGTCAATGTTGGTTCTTCTTTCCCTTCAAAGTAAACCAAATGATAACATTTTCTGTCTCTTATTTTCAGCCTTTTGGAGGACATAATCCTATTATTATTACTCATGTTATTCTTGATTTAGATAGTCTGTAACACAAACTGTAATTCACTGCTGCTGAATCAAGGCTGGTTTACATATTTGCAATTCACTATAGTTTTCTTGCAAAAAGTCTTATGGATCCATAACTGCACATGCAAGATGTTGTTCTGATTGTACTTTAAAAGGATCAGGCTGCTCCAAAGCTCAGGTACTATAAATACCACAAAAGCATGTCTGGAGTCAATATGCTTTTAAAGAGCATCAGGTAAAACTACAGAACTTTTTACGGGAGAAAAGCAGAAGAATGGCAATTGAATGGATGAACTAAAAATACTGCATCTGTTTTTCAGGGCTCTAGAACTATTTTATTTTTTTACAATTTCCAGGAGGAAAAATTCACTGTTATGCCAGATTCAACAAAAAAAAAAAAAAAAGATAGCTTGTGCCCAAAGAATTGAAAAACATCAATTAGTTCAAAAAACAGAATGACTTTTGAAGAAGAAATTTTTTGATTGTACATATGTTGTCTGTATTTAATATGACTGCTCTTTAAAATTGACTAATCTCTACAGTATATACTCAGATATTATGCAAAAAATTATACTGTTTCCACTGTGTTTGGAAGCTGCTAAGTTTTATTTCCTCTGCACCATGGTTTTATTTCTGTTTATTTCTGTTAGAAACTTGCTTTTGAATTGTATGTAACAAATACAAGGCTGTAGGCATCTCCTCTTGTAAATACACATTTTTACATCCAGTTTGGAATATGCAATTTGCCAAAAATATCAGATGACTCTTTTTATGAAGTCCTTAGGAGGTTTTAGTGCATTCATTACACACGGTGAACTAAATGAACTAAATGGCTGTGTTTGAAGCAGCAGGCTGTAAATAAAAAATGCACTTTGAGGGTCAGAAATCTGTGTAGGTTCCTAAACTTACTTATGTTATAAGTTGAATGATTCGGGTTTGTGTCAGTGGGCAGGCTACAGCTGTTGTTCTCAAGATGGCATTTTCTCAGGCTGCCAAAAAGCATCTGCATCACTGGGCATGTTCCATATATTAGAGCAAGAAGAGCAAGAGCTGCAGGACCTTTACTCTCTGCAGCTGATCAAAAAGGACAGCAGACTCAGAGAATTTTCTTCAGCCTCCTTGGAAATCTCACAAGAAATTAGAAGTAAGGATGGTCTGGTCTGCAGACTGCACCTATTGCAAGAAACAGGGTAGTGGTACAAAGTAGTAGACAAAGTAGAACTTGGGGATCTTGGAAGAAAGAGATCCATCTGGAAGTTCTCAGCCTCAGGAAACCGGGCATACAGGTATTTTTTTGTGTCTGTTATGGGCTGGGGTGCTATTTTCCCCCTTCTTTTGATTATGAAAGTTTGCTAGGTTTTTGCCTTTAGCTAAAGAAGAGAGGAATTATTTATAAGCTTTTTATAAGCCTGGAACAAAAGGTTTTGAAGTTACTGACAAAGAGCAGCAATAATAAGATTATGGACCTGTAATAGGCAGATAAATAGGAATAGCTGTAAGGAGAAATATATTTTCATTTATAACCATTTGTGCTCTGCAGTGACTTTCAAATAATTAGGTACAAATGTTATATGCTCCTATTTACAGGAAAATCTTTATATAGTCTAAGTCAATAAGACTTTTGGCAGAAGGTTCAATAGCAAATGCCATTTGAAAAAATGTCATCAGGTTGAATGTGTGAAGCAACAAGTTAGGGATCTATCTACTTTGCAATTTTTCATCTTGGGAATATATGTCAGAACTCAATAGTAATGATTTTTTATATTTTTCCTATGTCAGAATTTCAGAGAGGGAAGAAATTGAGTTATTTATAGATTTCTCCATAATTATAAATGTGATCCATATTCAAGGTTAAAAGAAATGGGGAGGAACTATATTGGGAAATGCTTTTAATCATGTCGGATCAGATTTATAGATATAGATTTCAGAGTGGAATATGATACACCAGCCAGTGGCTAAACAGTAGTTTCAATTGTTTTGTCCTAAAGTTATAGTAAAAGTGGCAAGTACAAGGTTTTTTACTCAATGTTTTCCACATTTGCACTGCTTTGCTGAGATGTTGTAATTGATGCCTTTTCCTGCTCTTAAAATCAAGAGTCAAACATGGTTAGAAGGCGAAAAGGGATTTTACCTTGGTATTTATTTTAAGGATCCTTAGGTGCACATGTCCAGGTCATATGCATTGAAATGCACCCCGCCGAATATGCCCCCCCCCCCAAAAAAGATCTGGTCTAACATTATAGGTTTTACTAATTAGCATATCTATCAAAGATTCCCCAATGAGAGGCTCGAGTGAGACCCCCCTCCCCAAGGAGCCTTCCCCTGGATGGTTCTATCTTGGTTTACAGAATGTGTTCTGGAGAGGACCTTGGGGTCTGGGGCACACTGATCCCTAGCTACAAAGCTCCTAAAATGTTTAGTCTCTCAGCTTGACAAACAAGTCCAAGAATGTAGGCAAAAAGCACTAAGAATACAGAATTTGTAAAAAGGTATAACAGGGGTATAAAAGAAAAGGCAAAAATCTTGATGGCATCATAATGACCTTTCTTGGTGGTGGAAATAAAATATGAACCCTTGTTTGTGATAGTGTCTCTTTCAATTGTGAGTTCTATCAGAAATAAATAAAACATTATATAGCATTTATATGATCACTAAGTAGAGCCACATTTCATAATGGTTACACATGTACTAAAAGCACTGAACACTGCAGAGAGATTTTGAACCAAGATTTTTGGTTTAATATGAAGTGGGAAATTGATACAAGGTCATAGGAAACATAATACCTAATACTTTATTATTTAGATACAAATGTAGGTAGTTGTATAATAACAATATGTTCAAGTTTTGTGCATAAAAAATATTGACAGCTCTGTCTATAATCCTATATGTATTTTCTGAACTGTACAGATTTAAACAATTATTTGTCATTAACTGGTTTTAGTCTTTACTATTATCAGTAGTAAAAAATACTGTACCAACCACATGCTTTAACCAAAAAGCTCTTTGTGATTTTGTCCTCCGTTGTGACAGAAACATAAAGGAAAATGAGTCACAAAGACTTCACAAGTGATTCACTGCTTCCATCAAAGCAATATAATTTTAAATTGTACTTTTATTTGTCTTTTCTGTGACAGGAGGCATTGTTGATAAGGACCTTCGTCACTACCTCAATCTACGGTTCCAGAAAGGTTCGGTGGACCATGAGCTCCAGCAGATCATAAGAGACAATCTCTATCTCCGCACAGTGCCATGTAAGTAGGGTGGAGATGGACAAACCTGGCTTTTTAGTGGCAATAGACTGAGTGAGTGCTGCTGAGGCCCTTTGCAATGCATGAAGAGGTGGTCTGTGGATAAAGCAGACTTCCTGTAAATAGATCTGTGGCTTGGTTCAAGTCTTCCATGTTACTGCTGAGAAATTTAACTGTGTTTGAATTCACTAGTATTTTCATGGTGTTTTCAAAGTTGTAATTTCATAAAGTCTGGCTCTAGAATGATAATCTTATTTCTTCTGTAGTTTTAGAAAGCACAAATTTAAAGAGGAAAAAACCCAGTTTTCTGGGGTGGTTCAGTGGATGTCCAACAGAGAGAGTTTGATCTGCCTTGTGTTTCACATATCCATTATGTAATAATACCATTGGATTTAGAATGCAATAGGGCAACAGAAGAATGTATAGACTAGATTTTGTTTGAATGCAACAGGCATGGCAATGAAAGTTTGTACAGTCTTGAATATGTGTTTGTTGCCACATAAGTCAATATTCAAAATATTTGAAAACCTCTAAAATAATTTTTGTTGTATTGAGAGTATCCACCTATTTCTGCAGTAGACATGAAATTAAGGAGAGTCACGCAAGCCATGTCCGACTGTCGGGGCCGTGCCTTTCAGAACAGATCTACTTGGCTGACAGACAATATATCATTTAAAATGGACTGAAGTTCCATTATTCTTCATTCATAAAATAATTGCTTATCAGACATAAAATGGGTCTTCTGGTTTTGGCAAAAAAGGGGTGCACTTTTGAATTTACAGGCTTGACACTGGCATGATAGGCAGAGGAAGGTATACTGAGTAAGTGGCTGTGCTATTTGTATGGTAATGAGTGGATGCTGTTTGAAAGCTGAGTTGTTGTGAATGCTACTGTATGTTTTTTCTTTCATAGCATTAAATAATGAAGCTTTGAAAAGCTGCACCTAAAAAAAGTTGTTCAAGCAGTTGCCCCCCTTTTCTTTTTTTTTCTTGGAAGCTGAAGATAAATAAATATCAATTCTTAATTTCAGGAGTTTCATTTGCAACTTATCAGAAGGGAAGGTGGAGAAAAACATTTAAGAATTATTACCTGTATGCAGAAAACAAAAAATGTTACATTTATGTGAGATTTATGATAAATTAGTTTTGTCTGAAAATACTGAGAAATATCACAGCTGAAGTGGAAATGCAAGTACAAGAAAGTGCAGAAAAGTTTTGAGCCTAAATCCCTCTTCCAAGGATCTCTGGGAGCATCATTAGCATAAGAGTATACTTATTATAACCCCAGTCCATGCTCATTAGTGCCACAGGTCCAGGTTAAAGAAGAAGGAAAATACAATATTACAACTACTGCACACATGTAACAGATGCTGTCTGTCAGCAATATGGGCACAATGAGTAGCCTTTGAGGTTGTTTTGCTTTAATCAAAACAATAATAAAGTGTTCTCATGTGTCAAGTAAAATACAGTACTCACAGAAGCAAATTTGTCTTTCAAAATGTAACACTACAACCACAAAGACTACAGTTTGGAACCTGTTAACAATGCTACCTTTTCTTTCTGTTGTGGCTTCTCCATCTTCTGTGTCACTTTAGGTGGCTAAATTCTTAGGTCATTATTGTATTCATAGTGAGTATATTTAACTAAGTAAAAACTACATTTTGAAGTATAGTGTAGTGTTACAGATGGCAGCTGCTGAATTCCCAGGTAAGCTGTCATGTTCTTGGAGAGTGGAGGACTCTTTTCAGTAGTAGTGGTAGAAAAAAACCCAAAAAACCCTCCATAATGCCCAACTGGCATATTTTCTTCAAAATCTTCTTGAAAATTGTTTGAAAGTAATCCTTCTGAAATGTGGGTGTTTAAAAAAAAAAAAAGAAATTATGAAATGCAGACAGGATTATATGTGGTCAGCTAAAGGATTTTCCATAATCAGTCAAATAAAAAGGATACCATCACATAGGTGGCAACCCAGATTTCCCCTCAATCATAATTGTGGTGAATCTTTTTTTAGTGAAATTTTACTCTGTCTCTAGAATTCATGTCTAGGAGGGAAACTGTTTTCTTATTTTCATATAAGTTAACTAATTTTTGAATCGCAAACTTACCTTTCAAGGGCATTAGTATTCAAAATTTTCTGCTCTGGGCAGTATTTTGTTTTTAAGCTCTGTACATAGTCTAAGAGTGCTGGTTAGCTGTCCTAACACTGTATTTTACAGTCCTTAGTATACAGTGGTAATGTTTGACTGTACCAGTGCCCACAGGTTCACTTAATGAGTGCACCTAACCATGAACTTATTACAAATCTTGCAACAGATGCCAACACAGCAAAAGCAGTGCTCAGTTTGGTCAAATTCTTGTGCAGAAAAACAGAGAGGGAAAGCCAGCTGCAGGCATCATAGCTTTAATTTCCAATGACAAGGTTGCAACACAAAGAGGAAAAAAATTGAAAAATAAGTGGCAATATTTTCCTTTTAAAAATGCATCTACAATCTTTGCTCTGTTACGGAGGCATAATTGCCAGTAAAACCATTATAGAGAGTCCTTGACCTTGAGTTTTTCTGTTCTTTGCTTTCTGTTCGCACTGGCAGCACTGGCCCCAGCAGTGCAGTGGGCAGGACCATGGGTTTCTCAGCCTTCTAGGTCAGACAAAGTCATCTTTCACTTGCACTGAATGAGTGAGTATTCTCTGTGAAACCAGGAAGCAGAGAATTAATCCATACCTGTTTTAAATCAGGATAAGACAACTCAAGTTAGACAACTGAACTAAGCCAGATATGGTTAGGGCTTGTACTCAACCCTGACAGTGTTTAAAGCCAGGCTGGATATGGCCTTAAGTAACCAGTTCTAGTGGGAAGTGTCCCAGCCCATTGTGGGGGATGTTGGAACCAGATGATCTTTAAGGACCCTTCCAATCTCTTAACATTCTATGACTCTATGATTCTAGATAAGAATTTGAATTTTCTATTATACAAGTGTACATCCCTGTGTACACCAAAGAATAGATGGGCCAGAATCACATGACATGAGGATAATGGGTCAATTCTTCCCTCAGAAATTGTAGCCCCTGGGAATGAGATGAATTGGTTGGGTTTGTGATCCTTACATTTCTCTATTTTTGCTAATGCAGTGCCCCTTTCTACTAATTTAGAAAAGGCCATGTAACCCTGAGAGTCAAGTGCTGCCTTCTATAAGTGTCGCAGCTCTCAGTGCCATAAGAAATTGATTTTCCCTGCATTGCCAACAGAAATGATATGCATATATCCTGGGGCAGGATGTACAATTGTATTTGCAGCAGTCAAGATGCAGCTGTTAACAAGGTAGTGTTGGAGGAAAGAAAAGTTCCTCATTTTCCAAATTCAGAAGACCTAGCTGAAGTTTATGTCATGCATTTTCTTCCCCTTTTTCTGTTGTGTAGGTTTTTAGCACTTTTCATATCCTAAACTTACTCCTGAAGGTATTTAGGAGCACTAACCATTGTGGTTGTCCTACAACACAGAAAAGTAAGGCATGGTGAAAAGGGGTAGCTGTCAGCACTGTCTGACACTATCCATCCAAATCTAGGGATCTGGAGAAAGGCCACAAAACACGTTGGGCTCTGAATGCTATGGGCAGACAACACCTTAATCATGCTGCATCTTGTGCTTGGTAGTGTTCCCAGCAAACTGCAGTTGCCATGTGGGCAAGCAGCTTTCCAGTCTTCACTAATGTGAGAAGAGGTAGCTCTAACTTTGTGTCATCGCAGGAATAAAGCTTTGAGTAGAGTACGTCACAGGAGAACAGTCTTGATAGTGACAGTCATGGTCGGACCTGTCTCCTTTGATATGTCCTTCCAAGCAACTGCAAATTCCATTTCTTTAAGAGCTGGAAAAATAGTGTAGCTGTGGTTGAAAATAGAATCTGTGTGTGCTTCCTTTCCAGACAGGGAATGTGAAATGATAGTGGAAAACACTGTAATTAAACCGCACCATAAAAAGTCAAGGACAAGCTGATTCATAAAAGTAAAAAGTCATCCATTAATTTGAAGAGATGCTCATCCTCTGGGATATAACTTCAGGTTGACAGTAGCTCAGATGAGTTGGTCTGTCCTGCTGCACCAAAGGAGGGTGCAGCCCATAAATGCATTCTTCACAGTGAAAGTGGGGGAAAAAATAGCTTTAAAAACATGATGGGGATGAGGAAGCTTCCTTCCTAGTCTTTGAGTTTAGAAAAAAAGGAATGATGTAAGAATAGAGAGGACTGGGTATATGGATCAGCCTTACAGCAGTGGATATTGCAGTATTACCATTAGCACAGAAGTTGCAGGAAGGATGTTTTATTTAAGACATTTGTTATCAGCACAGGAAAAAAAGTTATGTTTGTAACTGAGCCATATACTATATGTGAGTGACCAAGGGCAAGAAATGGAATCATTATGAGCAGCAGTTTCCCACATGGCAAATCATGATAACAAATCCTTTTTCTCAGCTTGCCTGCTGACGCTGTGGGGACTCTGTTAGGTGAATAGAATTAACACTGCATTGCAAATATGAAACATATGAGCACTTAATAAGTCACTTATGTCACTTCTTCTGTGACTTATTTTTTTCCATCTTCTGTGAATAGATTCATGTCATTTAGATTTAGGTCATCTTGAGTCAATTTAAATAAGAGCTTCATTTTCAAATATAGTTTTGTTGTATTGTATTTTAGTATAGTCTGGTCTATATATAAATTTAACCTACATGCTGCAATATTGTCTGTGTACTGTTGAAATGTCACTTCTTACAGCATGCTTATGTTTATCGTCTAGTCCTCTTCCCAGAAGAAAAAGTACATGCAGTGATTTTTCAAGTTTTCTTTTCTTGGTGTTGGTTTTGTTTATCATATACAGTAAAAGTAGAGCCATTAGCTTATATTTCTGTGATACTAAAGTCAGTAAAATATGTTTATACCTGAAGCTGCAGGGGAATTCACACTTTCAGACCTGAAGAAATCTTCATCTGAAAAACAGTGCAAAACAAACAAGGTCTTTCCCTCTGTCAGAGAAGTGTAATATATTGGGAAATCTTAGTTACTCATAATCTAGTTCACAGGTACCAATAACAAGCAAAAAACTTCTGGAGGTGTGTAAGACTTTTCTCTACTGATGACAGGTGTTATCATAGTTCGTATTTCTTCTAATACCTTTTATTTTGGTCACAATAATTAGTAAATACTGAAATAAATCCCCATTACATACCTAGGTTTTCATACGAGGTTTCTGATTTCCAAGCTGAGGAAAGAGTTGCGGAATTCAAGTGAGCAATAACTCTGTGTTGGTTGAGGGTAGCCCAAGCTCAGAAGCTCTCTGTGCATAGTTCTGCTGCTCTGAATAAGGATGTGTGGTATACCTGACTAATCTATATTTGGACAAATATGAAGCCTTTCAAAATATTTTTTGAAAAATGAAAGAAATTATAATTTTTTTTCTTCTAAAATGTATATAGCCAAGAAAATTCAAAGGGAAAATGTGTGCAACAGCTTTGCCAATGGTTTAATATATTTTCCTTACAAGTTTGTTCAGTGTCAGAAGTATCTTACAAGAGGTATTGTCAGTTAAAGAGCTGCCAGTTTGACATCATTTGGAGCTATTGTTAGGATAAAATAACCTGTGCTTAGCACACCATATTGCCAAGAAATGTCTGCATCACTGGAAATAACACTACCTAACTTTAATGACTACTTTATTCTTCCAGAGTTAGCTGTTGCTTAGACTTTGCTGGTTCAGAATAGAGCTATGCAGAGCTTGAAAAAAGTGTTCTTGTTGTTGTGTATCTAATGGAGCACACCTCCAAAGTGTACTTAAATCAAAATCATTGGCATCTCAAGCAAAATCAGGTAATTACATGAGATGAGGGCCCTGCTGTGTTGCATGCAGCCCAGCCACATGTACCAGAGGATGAGAAAGTGGCACTGCTTCCAAAAACTGACAGCCTAAATAGAAGAGACAAAGAACAGCTGATAAAAAAACCTAGAGCACCAACAATGCCTAAGTTGTCCTGCATGAGGTAGAGTGGTGGTTAAACTGTTCCCTGTGGACCTTGCTTTCTTTTCCATTGCTACATTCAGTATTCCTAATTACCTGCTGGAAATGAATGCAGGACAGTGACCTTTTTTTCTGAGGACACTGGGAATGCCTGGTCCAAAGAGTTTGGCATATGCATCTTTGTATTGACTTTTCCAGGTTATTTTATGGGACTTTTTGTCTGTTTTAGAGCAGGATGGTAAAGGTTGCAATCAGCACTGTGCTTCCTCTCCATTAGTTTGTACAGAGCATTGCCTGTGCTCAGAGCATCTTCAGGCTGCAGGCACTTCATTGCCTTCAGCAGGAAATGGATAAAAATAAAACCAGAGAAAAAACAGTTTTTAACATTTATTTATCACAGTGAACTGCAATTTTAGTTAAGGTCTAGGGTAAACAGATGTCCCAACTATATCTACAAATTGCAACACAGATGAAAAATACTGTACTGTGTGTTAGTCATGAGAGAGAAAATGTACATCATTTCTGTCTTTTTTTCGTAGAAACTTCTCAGTTCTACATATTGGGGATATCAACTCTTGGCTATTCAGTGACTAAATACTCACCTTATAATAACTAAGGTATCCAAAGAAAATAAATACTGTTCAAGATGAAGTGGGGAAGGAATGTGTCTGATGTGGTGTAACTGTAGTAGGAAGTGAGAAGAGTTGTAACAAAATGAAGAGCAGTAATTGTGTACTGCTTCTGATACTGCAACTTGAATGTTCCATAAAGGTTGTATGAAAATATTAGGATGCTTGCATTGGTTGTAGTTCAGTGAAACAGTTCTGTTTCTCACAGATCTTTGCACCCAAATCACATCTGTAAGACACTGAGGCTGCTAATTCTGTCCCCTACTCCCATTCTTTCCACTCCTTCATTCCCTCCTTTCTGCTCCTTTAAATACCATTCTTTTCTCCCATTTTAAAACACAAATCATACAAAATCAGTAAATATTTTTTATAATTTGGTGCCGATATAAATTCTTTTTCTAACTGGTAATCTGAGGCCCTGCCAACTGGAAAGTTGATACAATACCACTAAAGTCACTAAAAGTTTTTGCAGTAAAAAAAAGATAAGAAAATGTTCTGGAATTGCAAACTTAATCTTTCTAAAGCAGTTTTCTTACAAAAGTATATCACATATCTTCCTTAAGTGATGTTATCTGGCATGTGATTTAGAGACTAATGTCAAGCAGCTTGGGTTGCTCATCATATCTGTGTGGAATTATTTATATGTGATATAGCACATGCATAATTCCAGATGAGAGTTTAGTTACAATATTTGTGCTGATTGTCCCCAGGAATTTCTACATGTTTATGTAAACTATGAGGAGACTCTCAGGTGTTGCAAAATGGGTTCTCTAATTCACATAATTCCAGAAAGGATAAAGGATAGTGGCAGTTCTAAATGAATTTTGATGATAGCACTAATTTATTGATTACTTGCAAACTAGCAGCAAACTAGAAGGGCAATAGCATGGGTCTTATGAAGTACCTTGCCTCAGCAGAACAAGAATAGCAAATAGAAGAGGCCACAAATAACTTACTTCACAAGTACAAGTCACAGTTCTTGAGTAGCCTAAAGCAGCTTGAAGTTTGTGTAGAGGCTGTATCTCCCTATGACAGTAGGCTTTTCAAGCCTGAAGGTTTTAGATACAGTACTGACCTTTCTCCTTAAATAACCAAAGTATCTTAGAAATCTTGGAATTACAAATATGATGAACAAAACTTGCAGCACTGTTGAATGTAAGTGTTCCTATGATTTCTAAAGCATTTTTTTATTTCCTACATGAACTTTCCAAATTACCTTTTGATGTTAAAATATTTTTAAATATATCCTTTAAAATGTAGCCTCCATCTGCAGTCAAATAGGTCAAAAAAATTTTTTTTTTCTTAAGGTAAGCTAAGATATTTTAAATATCTGTGTTTTCTCTCAGTCTGGAGAAGATAAACTGTCAGAGACAGTGGATAATCTTTACTTGTTTTTTTTTTATCTGAAGAGCAGCTGAACAATGAACAGTGGAACAACAACAGCTGTCCTTAGAAATTCAGATCAACAACAAAAAAAAAGAGTGCTATAAAAGAATCACTATTCTGAATTGAATGACTAGTTAAACTACTAAATCCATATTTGCATCATTGAATAAAAAGGTCCAATATCAATTTTGGCAGGATGTGCTGCTTTTGTTTTTGTTCTCTTCTGGGCCTTTCATCTACAACCACAACAAAAGCAAATCAGTGGTAGTGATAATGGATGTCCTCGTGAATTGATCCTCTGGTGCATACTGAGAAATTTATGTGAATTGGTAAGCAGTTGGCCAAGTTCACCAAATAACCAGCTTCTCACGTTTATGTCTCTGAACTGCACCTGCAGATCAGTAGCCTCCTCACACCACCTGGAGCCCAGGTCCTTCTTGATTTGTTTGGGCACTGTGCTCTGTGCCACCACTCCCTCCTTTAAAAAACGTCACTACTTACATTAATGAGAATATATAACTTTAGATCTTTTTTCACTATTTAATATTTTGTCATGTCCCCAACTGTAGAGAAGAAGGCACATCTTTTTTCATATTTTCTGTGTCTTACAAAAAAGAGACAGAATTTCAACCTTCTGTGCATAGTAAGCCCAGGTAAATGGACAAGTGTCTCTAGTGGCACCATGTTTTAGATTCAAAAGTACCCTGGCTCAAATAAATCCCTTTAAGAAAAAACATTAGAGAATGAAGATTACAGAGGTGCTGTAACACCTGAAGAGTGAAAAAGACTTTGGTTTCATCAGTAGGGGTGAGAATAATTTATAATTTAGTGGCTGAAAAACTGTTATGAGGAAACTCCTTTTCAGCAAGTCCTTATCTTTTTATTTTCCTGTATCCTGAGGATACTGCTGTCCTGGTTTTGACCCATGACAGTTTGTCAAAACTTTGTATTTATCCTTTATCTCCAGGTTTTGATTCTAACCAATGCATTTTTCTTTTTCTAATGTATTACTGTTATTAACACATCAACCTCTTGACTAGCTATCAATCTATTATGGATTATTCAAATAATTCTGTCAAATTTATTTCAATGAGTCTGAATAGAGAAACTTTCTTACTGTGGAGATGGCAGAAATATATTTTGGTTAGAAAAAAATAATTATAATAATGCAGAGGTTCCAGACTGTATTTCATATGAAAGGAGGGATCTGGATTTAAATACAGAACAGTGTTGTAATTTTAGCTTTTAAATTCTTGTCTTTGAATTTTAAAAGCTTGGCATGGACATATATCACAGGGTCTAGAAAACACTATGCTTTCCAGTTAAGATATTAGATTTTTTAGTACTAAACTTCACAATAAATTACATTTGCTATTATTTTATCAATGTGCCTTTGTTGAAACTAATCACTAATACCTATAATACATTGCTAAGTTATTTTCACATTGCTCACAAAAATAGTGGTTCATTTTATATGTAGGAAAGCATGAAATTCACTCTAGGCTGCTGAAGGTGCAGTCTCCACATGTGTTGTAGTGGCCTTTAGCTAGTGGCAAGATGCACACCAGCACTCAGTTTAACTCATCTGTAATTTCTGATTCCCCGTTTTGGTTTTGACTGGTTGTTGAGCTTTCTTTTTCAACTTGGTACTGCTATGATTTCTTCAATTCATATTGGTACTGACTTGAGTAGATGCTTGACCAATTATTTCATTTGGCATTTGTTAATACAGGGAAACACAGAAATGTCTTCTTTTTTTTCTTTTTCTTTTTTTTTTTATGGTTTAAATCAAAACCACCCAACCTCTTATTGAAAAAATTGAAGTTTTTTTTCTGCAGAAGAATCTGTGGAGCCCTTCCTGGAAAGCTTGATCGCAGGTGTGTCAGAAATCTTGCAGTAAAGCTCTGCCCTGCTATGATTCATTCATTTCACAGAACACTTCATTTAATTGGCAAATGTACATTGCATTGTACTCCTTCATTAAAAGCTCTTAGAACCCAGAGAACAGGCTGTCACTTAATTGCCTTTAATTCATTGGGAAATGTATGCTATGGTGGCACTCAAAATGGTGATTTGGCAAGATTTCCTTTCTTACGTAAAAGTAGAACTTACTTTTATGTACAATATCCTCGTAGTAGCAGCATCTATAAAAAAATTCTCTTGTTCCCTTAGAGATGTCCTGCTTTGACTTTCTCGAAAATGCTGAATGATTCTGAGCCTCTGTACGTTGTTAGCTCCATATTTCTAAACCATGGCTGACTCCCTGCTCAGAAAACTCGTGGATTGGTGTCTGACTCTGAGCCTTCAATAACTGGTCAGGGAAAGGAAGCTTTTGACTGCAGGCTGTAGGTTTTACACAGGTTGCAGAAGGTGGCTTTAACCAAATCTGGTGCTTAGGGCATGGAACTTTGTAACTTTAGTCTGTACAATAAGCAAGGCACTTTCCCAAATATACTTCAAGGTTTATGTCCTCTAGATAAGCTAGTGCAGCTACCTTCTCAAGAATAGGATAAAAATCAGGCTGGGTTCATATTTCTCTCTCTTCTGAGTCCTGTGAGGACATGGTGAAAAGTACAGCTGAGTAGTGAGTCATTCTACTATTCAGGGTTTCATTCAAGGAATACGTGAAATGTAAAGTTCCCCATCAATTACCAAAGATAAAGATTATTCCCCCTTGTGTATCATGTAGAATGAGTCTAGCTGTAATATATATTATCTAATCTTTAGTTTATCTTTGTGTGCTTCAAAAATAATGATTATTTCCTATAAAGCTTCAAAACTTGCCATGAGATCATCAGTCACTTTTATCTACAGTGCAAATGCATCTGTACTTGTATTAAGAGTTTGGCACCAACTATTTAAATTACTATTTAAATACACAGTTAAAATTGTACTGACTCAGAAACATCACACTTGGAGCCAGAAACAATTTCATAATCTAGATTGTAAACTGTCAGAGAATAGTTGTTGTTCTGTTTTTGTACTTTATAATGCAATGTCTTGGAAGAAAGTGATAAATTTTGGAGAAAATGCTTCCTCTCATCATCTGCACAAAAAGAGAGCATCTAATTACTCATTTCCTGTCATTATCTTCAATTTGCATCTCCTAACTCTGGTACGTCTGGTGGGTTTTTGCTGAGAGTTTTAATTGTCAGAATCTTCTGAGTAAGATACAAGTAGTTTCTGTCCTAAATCAGAACTGTTCGGTCTGAACTGGAGAAATCAAGTGGAAAAAAATCCAAGATATCTGGGGGATTCAGTGGTGACCTTGCTTCCACCAGCTTACACATTTAAAAACAATATTAGAAATCCACGTGGCATTGTGTTTCTAAGAGCATTTTTCCCTACACAGTTGAGCAGAGTAACCTAGCTCTAAGTTTAGAAAAATTTATTTCTGATAAGTAATTCCTACTTTATTGAAATTCTTTTAAAATTATGAAAAAGCAGTAAAGTCTAAAAGAAAAGACAAGGCATCTGCAAGATGCAATTATATTGTCTCTCTTTGTCCCTCTTTATTAAATGTGGAAGGTTTGAGCAACAATAATAAACATGAGAAAATGTTAGTTCTTGTATAATCATCCATTAGCATCATAAAGGAGAATTCTGAAGAAAGATTAAAGGTTTGTCTTTTAAAAAGAAGAAGGTTACAGATTTAAGTTCTCTCTTCTACAAAACAAGGAAGCTTGAAAGATGAACATAAAGGAAAATGAAAAAGCAAAACAGAAGGGTTTGTTCAACAAGGGAAAGTGGCAGAATCTGCACCTGGGATGGGGCATCCCTGGATGTACAGACCTAGTGGGGAATGAGAGGCTGGAAGGCAGTGCCACAGAAAGAGACCCGGGGTCCTGGATGATACAAAGTTGAATGTGAGTCAGCTCATTAGTCACTGCACCCTTCTAATGGTAATTTTCACTGAGTTTGAAAACATGGAGGGTTGCTGAGGCCATGTGTTTAACTGCATTATGGCCAGAGGTCAGATCATGCTCTCAGAGGAAGGCAGAAGCTTTCCTGACTTGGGCAAGAGCTTCTTGAGGATCATGGCATTGTTGCCATTGTTAACGACACACTATGTCATAAACTGCAATATAAAGTGCAATAACTGGGTTTTTTCTCTGCTTTGGAAATGTCTGTGCTCATAAACAGTTACCGAAGACTAGGCACAAGTTTAAAGAATTTTAAAGGATAATGATGGATTTGGAGAGACAGTAAGCTCTGAGCAAAAAATGCACCTCCTATCCTCCCATGGAGCGACACCTTACAGGTATCAGGGTACATGACACAGTATTAGACCATGAGGAAGCCATCTCTGGAGCCCTTTGGGTGGTGGAGGGAATACCAAAGATAACTGTAGAAAGTAAATTTATAAGCAGTTGGGTGATAAATTGGAAATTTTCTACAGTTTCCTGGGTTTTGTTAATACCCAATCTGAAATGAGATCATTGTTTTAGACTGAAGATCACCTTAAATCCAGTTAAAAATATACATGCAGTCAAAAGAAAAGGCTTTCTATTTCATTTCTTGACGTATTTTCTGATGTGATTACTATTTATTTACCCATTTCTGCTCTGACCAATCTTAAGGGAAGGAAGAAAACTACCATCTTAGGTTGGCTTAAGCAGTGAAAATAAACTGCAAGTCACTTGAGGGGTTCTTTTAACCCACTGGGTAAGAACTTAAGGAAAATTACATAGGAAGTGTACAGAGGAATAGTCAATAACTTCAAGCACAATTTTTACTGTTCAAGTGAAATATCATAATGAACTTTCATTGAGTTAAAGTGAGAATTAATTTCATTCTCTATGTCCCTGGTAGAATTTTGTTAAATTATTGCAGGCCTCAGCTTTCTGCAGCTTAGAAAATAATGCACCTCTTCCCCTGACAATACTGTGAGGTTTATAGCAGCTTAATTTTCTTTTCATTATGTAATTCCAAGTAGGACCTATAAAGATGTGATCTGCTCAACACTAACAATCCTTCAAAGCTAAAGCTTGAACAAATCAATGTCTTCAGGTCCATTAAGCACAAAGCACATCACGTTCCTGAACAAAAGGATTAATTGGGGTGTAAGAGTACACAGAAGTAAAACAATGAGTAATTATGGAAACTAAATTCAACTAGATTCAACCTGATTATTCCAGAAGTCATACACAGGAGGCTCTGTAGTGCTCTGGCTCTGTGTTCTTCCACTCCATTTTTATTCTGGTGCAGGTCATGGCACAAGATCTTCTCTTCCTGTTATGTGGTCCAGCAGAAGTGTTTTAAATGGGTTCACAGAAACTGCTTGTAATTTAGTGCCATATCAGTGCAGAAAGAGGAGAGAAGGGGGATTTTAGTGACAGAGAGAGGAACATTTAAAATGGTTTGATCTGGTTTTTTAGGTTCAAACCATGTATGTACCTCACTGTGCAGAGCTGCTCTGTTCCCCATGGTTGTGTGCTGTCACTGTTCAGACAGTATTGTGCAGTACTGCAGCATGTGACAGACAGTGAAATCTGTCTCCATGCAATACTCCATATGGTGCTGTAGTCTCCCTTCATATCCCAGTTCTCCTTTCACACCCCAAAGAGACATCACAGAAAATGTGGGAACACGATTTCCTTGGCCAGTATGGAGTGTCCTCATCAACAGTGCACAGTCCTAAGCATTTCAAGGTAATGGCTGTGTCTGTCCTAGAAAAAACAGATGGAAATTAATAGAAAATAGTGCCCCTCTAAGCTGGTGGAAAGGGATTTATTTCCCTTCATCTCCACTTACGAAAACATACGATGTGGTTAAATGTTCCATTAGTTTGTCTCCACTACTCCATCCATCTCTTACAGAAGTGTACTTCCAAGTTTATTTACCAATGATGTGTGTTTCCAACTTTAAGATAGGAAAACTGATTCTAAATTATATAGCCCAGCTGAAAAATACCACATCATATTGGCAAATATTATTCTGCACTATTATATCAGGGCAATATTTAATATATGTTCCTCAGCAGCATATAGATTTTTTGAAGTGGTTTTGGGGCTTTGGGTGGTTGGTTTTTTGGTTTGGGTTTTTTTTTTTTTTTTGGTCTGTTTATTCGTTTAGTTGTTAGGGCTTTTGTTGTTGTGGTTGTCTGTTTTGCTATGGCCTGGGGGTTTTTTGCTTTTGTTCTTGGTTTTTTTTCATGTTCTGTGTCGTATTATTTAAAATATTAGCAGCCAAAGTTTTTGGTTATGTTCTCTTTGTCCTTCTTAGATTCAGGATTCTCCAGCTGTTTTGTTAAATCTGGGCCATATACTACTCCTCCTTCTGTGTCACTAAAAAGCTTGAGCAGAAGAAAACAGGCACAGCCCTATAGTGTGGAAGAGACTAGCAGTAAGGAGTTCACCCTCACCTGCCCCTTACCCTCCAGCTCCATAATAAGTTCTGCAGTAGCACAGGGGACAGATGAGTATCAATAATCAGTCTGCTCTAACTTCATGGGTTCCCTCATCAAGGCCAGAAGTACATGAGCATGACTTGCCTGTTCATTCTCTGCAGGCAGCATGAGAACCAATATCACTCTGCCAAGAATTTGAGCTTGTTTGCAGTCCACAGAGGCAAGGATTTGATTGTCTGAATGTCACTGTATCCAGTAATGTGCAAAGAAAAGGGGTTGGCAATCAGATAAACCCCTTCTTAACTTCTTAATTTTCTTTTCAGTTTCATCTGTTTTATTTTTTTCTCCTAAATTGTATTATTCAAATGAAAATTCAGTGCATGACAACTAAAGCATGCATAATAATTCTTTTTCTCTTTAAAAAGGCTGAATTTTCTATTTATCCCCTGGTGCTTCAATCTATGAAAATGTTATATTAATTATGTTTTTCCCTATTGATACTGCCTGCAGTTATGCAGTTATTGTATTCATGCATGTTGAGAGAATGCAATGCCTGCATGGATTGCGGATGCCAAGGGATCCATGCGTCCTTGGTGGGCCACACACAGCGCTTTGTAAGATCAAGGTCCAAAGTGTAGTGCTCACAAGGACTTTGGTGGAACAGAGGACTTGGGAGTGTCAAAAGCTGTGCCTTACTGATGTAATAGCTGAATTAGGTCTGCAGGAGAACTCTTCTCCTCCTCTTTTGAAACTTATTCTGTACAATGAATTTTAAATTATTACTCTTTAAGAGTTTCCATTAGTCTGAATACTCACCAGCAACAATTTCTCCACTGATGTCAATCAGTGTAACTTCATTACTGCTGGGGATTTTCAGAAATTAGCACAGTTTCAGGCTTTAACCTTGTTATGATAGCCAGGAAACATCAAGTTCCTTTTCCAAATGATTACCGAATGCTAACAGCTCTCTGGATGTTACTGATGGAGATTGGCACAAATAGCTTTGTTCATTGTTCAGCTAAATACGTTTCTGAAATATCAAAATAATTAAATTGGAAGTTTTGTAGCATTTTTCTGTAGAGACTTGTAAATTGCTTTGTTCTCCTAAATTACAAAAGAAATTAGCTAAAAGTTTAATCATAGAACTGTAAAAGGTTGCAAATCTGAAAAGCAGGAGCAGCTTTATTGTTTTCTTTAAATAATGTGCTGTTATTGTCATTTGCATAGTTTAAAAACAAACAAGAAAAGCCCAAAACCCAATGCTCACCTGCAGGTTTAAATTAAGAAAGCCGTTTTCATTCATTTTTATGTTTTTGAAATAATTCACCTTTGCAGGCTAATTTTGCAGCATAGTGAAGTTTGTCGTAATTGCTGCCTAGGAAGGGATACCTTTGCCAAGGTCATTTCTGTCACTTCTCCTTATTTGTTTCTTTAACCTTTACCTCTGAGCATAAATGTCATGTTGTGGCTTAAGCACTATTATAAGCAGTAGCATGCCTGAGTGCAGCTGTAATTGATGATCTACCTATTCTACCCTTTGCAAAATTGGTGCAGGCTTCACAGCTAAACCCAGGTGCACTGATCACAGTTAGGGGCAATGTGGAAAACTGCAATTCTGTGTGGTCTCATTTTCATAAACGTTATTTTGATGGGGCTATTTTAGCCCACATGTGCTTCTGAAAACAGAAGCAGAGCAGTAAGACCCTGGGGTAGCACTGTTCCCATAGGCAAGAGTATTTATTTCCTTGAAATAAAGTGTGTGAGACAGTATTTTTTTATGACAAGAGGAGCAAGATCATGTTTTATCTTACCATCCTTTGAAGAAATCCATGATAAATCAAGACTTTTTGAGGAGCAAATGTAAGTCACAGGATTCAATTTCTTCAGTGACAATTTTTGGACTAGGAGTGACTTTTGTAGAGAAGGAATTCAGGCTTTTCCAGGTACTTTCACAAGAGAGCACAAGCAAGGTCAAACGAAAGAGGTGAGAGTGAGCCAGGTCCACAGTTTGGTAAAGAAGACTAAACTTAGAACAGAAGCAGAGAAAAAGAGAATGGAAAGAAATAAAAAGAGTTGGCAGTGATGGATGATGAGATAACAGAGATGAGATTCAACAACTGAAATCTGATTCCCTTCTGGAGTAAATAGCTGTGTAAACAGCCTTTTGGCCAGAGGAAAGGTTGAACTATATCTTTCAGACTAAATAGGACCTGAGGTAGAAAATACATTGCAGTGTGGCTTTTGCAGTCAGTAGGATGAGTGTGACAGGCTAAAGAGCACAGAAAAGAATGTGAGAGGAGCAATCCAGGAAGGTGGTGAATGGAGTTGGTGTACAGCTTGGCTGTAGATGGCACAAAGGAAGATGGCATTAAACGATCAGAAGGAGTAGGGCAGATACAGCAGAAAGACTTCAAAATAGAATCTTCAAAGTTGGAAAAGACCTTTAAGATCATCAAGTCCAGTCATCGACCCAGCACTGCCACCATTTTCACCACTAAACCATGTCTTCAAGTGCCATATCCACACGTTTTTTGAATATTTCCAGGGAAAGTGACTCCAGCACCTTCCTGTACAGCTGTTCCAATGTTTGTCCATGAAGAAGTTTTTTCTGGTATCTAATCTAAGCCTCTCTTGGCATAACTTGAGGACATTTCCTCTCATCCTGTCACTTGTTACCTGGGAGAAGAGACCGACACCCATCTTGCTACAACTTCCTTTCAGGGAATTATAGAAAGTAATAAGGTTACTCCTGAGCCTCTTTTTCTCCAGGCTGAGCAACCCCAGTCCTGTCAGCCACTCCTCATCAGACTTGTGCTCCAAACCCTTCGCCAGCTCCATTGCCCTTCTCTGAACATTCCAGCACCTCAATGTCCTTCTTGTAGTGAGGGACCCAAAACTGAAGAAGGATCTGAGGTGTGGCCTCACCAGTGCTGAGTACAAGGGGACAATCATTGCCTGGTCCTGCAGGTCACACTATTCCTGTCACAAGCCAGGATGCCATTGGCCTTCTCAGCCACCTTGGCACACTGCTGCATCCTCAAAAGGGAGCAAACATCCGCAGCCTGGCCCAACTCAGGATAGGGATTGTAGGAAAATCAGAAATCTTATTGAGGGACAGCAGCTGCCCAAATAGTGCCTGATGTGCAGCTATGTTGATAAGACATAAGTTTCCTCTCTGAAGTACTGGCTGGATGAGATCTAGTGGGTGCTCTGGGAGGCTGCAGCACTAGTGTAGGCATCAGCCAGGGCACTGCAGCCCTCCTCAGGCTGTGTATGAGCTCTGGTACCATTCCAACACCCCCCAGGTACCTCCCCAAACTGCAGGCAGGGTGAGCCTGCAGTTGCACTTGTTCTTGGTGGTTTTCTGCATAAGGACTAGGAATGTGTGAGATGAGGCTGCAGAGTGATCATGGGTTCAGAGATGGCAGCATAGAAGATGGACAAGGGGGGCATGAGGTTCTCTAAGGTAAATGAAAATAGGAGGTTATATTTTTCACAAGACTGATTGAAGTGGCAAACCTGTGGGGAAAGTAACATGTGACAGGATTATTAAAGATTTCATTATAATAGAAACAAGAAAGGACATGAATTAAAACGGCTGAACTATGACGTTTTCTAATTTTTAGCACTATGGTTTATAAATGTAGGCATTTTCTTCTGTCATAAGTTACAGTGTAGAAATAGTCATGAAACATAGTTAATTTTTTTTTTCCTTGCAGGAGAAAATAACATTTTAAGGGGGGGGTCTAAAAAGAATTTTAGGTTTTTATCTTAATTTGTTTCTGCTTATAGAACTGGCAACACTAAACGGTAGTCTGGGAAAAAGGGAAGTTTTCAAGCTCGCTTTAATGTAAGATAACTACGGCTCTCAGTAAGTGTAAAGACTGAAACAATTTCTTAATAGAGAACCCATTGCTTCAAACGTTAAAAGAAAAAATTTAGTTGCCATTCTCAAGGAGACTTTCTTCCCATAAATTTACACTTTTTTTCAAATCTTTAATTAGTTTTATGCAATCGTTCTGATGTTGTTGGAGGAAAGAAAAATAATAAAATACGGCAGTTGTAGCTTGAAACTTAAAGTGATACAGAAACAGATAAATAAAGATTCTGAAAAAGTAAAGGCTTGCATAGAGCATATCTAGCCCAATGTCTGTAAAACTGAGATTATGTTGTTTATTTACAGCAGTTGTGTAAAGCTTATGTGAGTCATTAAATAATTAATAACATGTGAGATTAACTAGTTCCTGATCTTTGTGCCAAGCAGGCATTTAGGTATGGGCTGGCAAAGTCAGTAGCATTCTTTAAAAAAATACAGTGGAGCTATGTTAAAGGAGAAGAAAAATAATTAATATTTTTTAATATCGGTTGATGTGGATTATGCTCTTTTAAACCCAAACATTTCTCCAGGGTTTCTCTTAAACTCAGAAGTGTTTGAGATGCATTGAGAGTGCTGGGATAGCTCAGAAATACATTGCAATGATATCCTTTTTAAAATGAGAGATGTTTTTGTTTAAATGATATTGTGAACTGAGCTTGCAGGGAGTTTTCTCCACACAGCAGTACTACACAGTGTTCCTTACCAAGAAATGTCCATTTCTACCAGTCAGAGGTGCTCAGACATGTCCTGGTTCCATATGGCTCTTGTGAGGAATCAGCAATGATTCCAAAGTCTGTAGGAGGGAAAGAAGTGGGAAATAGGAGATGTCCCTTATGAGAAGATGGTTTTGACCAAATTACTGCAGTAAAGAAGACTGCTGCTACAAACAAAAAGCTCTATATTTAGTTTATTGTATCTTTAGAGACTTAAAACTTTCTAGATTAGCTAAATATTTACAACAAAATCTGTCTTGAATCTTATTTATTTGTTGGCATTTACCTTTGGTTCTAATATATGTGTCTCCATTTTTCTTGACTCAATGTATGAGCATTTCAGCAAAATAAGAATGTATATGTGTATAGCTTCTTCCTTTTGGTTTTTTTTTTGTTTTTTCAGTAAGTATTTTTAATCTCACCTTCACAAGTTACAGCCAGGAGCTGGAACAGCTTCCTGTTAATGACATGTCAGTAGACCCAATAGAAGAATGTTCTTGAAAAGGTATTTTTATGTTCATTTTAGTCGCAGAATGACTCTGATGTACCAAGGGTGTGCAAATTAATAAATAGTGAAATGATTTAAACGTGTTTAATTTAATTTAATTTAATTTAATTTAAACGCAAATAAGTGATCATGAATCTGCTGGTTTCTGTTATTGGCAAGATGACAGCATCCATTTGCTGCAAGAAAGAGAGTTAAAGTAGGAGAAAACTGAAATACGCTGATTTCAAATGCCAAAAAGGAAACACCAATTTGACCAAGAATTTTATGCTAAATCTCAAGATATGTGCTGTAGGAAATTAAGGTCATCCTGTAGTTAGAAGAGGAAGTTATTTAGGGTTTAAAAGTATTTTCTTTCATTTTAGCATGTCTCTCTTTCTTCCTGTGAAACCTTAATAAAGTCACTAAACTTTTGCTGCAAAATAATTTTCTTCATGTACAAACCAAGAGAAATAACAGCCTTTGTAAGTTTCTTGTGAAGGCAGATTAATGAAGACTCATTAAATGATTTCATATCACCAAGTGTAGTGTGAAATGGAATATACTACCAACTAAAATATATTTAGTTAGTATTGTCAAAATCAAAATCTAAAAAATTACTCATATCTGAAAAAAACCCCATCTCCAGGTAGATTTCAGGTAATGACATATTACTACACCCAGTTGTTTTCTGTTTTGTTTCCACCCTCTGTAGTAATTTCTTGCTTTAATACGTGTCACAGTACATATGCACTATAATCCTTGAGCAGGGTCTTTTTGTTAAACCATATATTTGTAAGACTTCATAATATTGTGGGAAGACTGGGATTTTTTATTCTTTTTGAATTAAAAACATGATTTTTACTTTAATGGTTATGACTAATAAACATATGATTTCATATCTTTCAAGAGGGAGAACATTTATTGAGAAAAATGCTAAAATATTCCTTATATGAGTAATTTCAACTTCATGGTAATCTTACTCCATGAAGACAGTCTTGGGGGAGAAGGTATTTCAGGCCTCTATTAGGTAGCTGATTTTGATGTTTTTTCATGGAAAGATGGTGGAAAAAAAAGACAAAAAATAAATCAAAATTTTTAGACTTGCTATCAGTACAAGTCTAGATCCATTAATAATCCATAGCTCAATATTAGTTTTGGCACACAGAATTTCAGTTAAATGGAAGCTCTGTAGCATATTTGACCAAGGTCCAGTTCTTATCTCTTACCTGAGTTAAAGATTTGAAATTAAATTTGGTGATTGTAAGTTTATTATAGGCCTTAGTGGATTTCTACTTCAGCTGAGAGTATCTCTGATTATTATTCATTTAAGTTCTCCTTTATAATTTTAATGTGTAAACAGAGGTTGATGGAACTGTTAGAAGTGTTATGGATTCATTGTGCATTCATTGCCCTGAGAAATGTTTTATGAAGTATCCAGTTATTGACACTTGCCCATTCAAGCACAATTTATATGAAAAAAAAGCATTCCTGTTTCTTTTTGGTAATTTGTTTTGAAAAATAATGCTTAGTCTGCAGATAAAAATATCTTAAGTTAGGCTATGGCACAAAAAGCATTATAGCTAACTCAGTAAGTGACTGAGATGTCAAGGCCCTCAATTGCACATCTATACACTAGGAGAAAGTAACAGCTAAGGAAAACATGAATTATCATTTCAATGGTGTACCACACATATGTGAATTTTCCAGTTTTATTTTCTCCTTTGATAAGAGAAGGTAAGAGTGCATGACCCAACTGAACACAAATAAACAGATTGATGCAAACAAGAAACAAGAAAGCAAAGCATCTACAAGGAACGGCAAAGATATTTATTGGACAAGAAAATAAGCTCTGTTCTAGGTTGTAAAGTAAGAGTGGGAAAAATAAAGATGAATTAGACCTCCAGAGAACAAAACAAAAAAATGAATTATTTCACCACCTAAACAGAAATTGAATAAGGAGAGAAGAGAGGCAGTTCATTAGGAGGTGGTGATTAGGATTTGCCATACTCCAGACAAAAAAAAATTTCAGTCAGGATCAATTAGAACCTAGTCATAGAGGAAAAATGACTAATGGGGGATTTTGTTTTTATGGGTTTTTTATTGGTTGGTTGGGTTTTGTGTGTTGCTTTGTTTTTGATTTTTTTAATAAAAAACCCTTATTGCATCTGAGATATGGGAAAAAGCAAGAACTTTACTTGGTATGTCAACTGAAATATTGTAGAATTGAAATATGAAATTGCAAGTTTGACATCCAGAATGTTTAGTTAATTTATAACATCACAAGTAACACTAGTAATAGCAAATCTAGCTCATTGTAGGAGAAAAACACCTTTCAGGAAACTATTTCTTTATTTCCTCACCTCTTTAGAAAGCAAAACTTAAAATAATTTTTAAGTGTTGAGAAAGGAAAGTCAGAGAGATGAATAGAAAATGAGACAAAATACAGCAAAAAGGTTTAAAAGGTCAAGCTAATCTGATAGTTCTTTGATGGAGTTATTGATTTTATCAGCTGAGGAAGTGCACCACAGAATTAATCAGTCTGTAATTTATTTTGATGTTTGGTATGGAGAGATGAGAAGAGTAAAGCTGCTATATAGTAGTTTGTCAAGACCTCATCTGAAATTTTCTGTAATATTTTGCATGTTCAAGAGGAATGTAAAATTGGAAGAAGCACTTAGAAAACATAAAAAGCTGCTCAGCAGAGCAAAGTGCTTGTCTTACTGAAATAGCTTTGCCTAATTACTTTAGCAAAATAAAGATCAATACATAAGAGAAGTTTTATTCACCCTCTACAGAAAGACTCAGGAATGAATGCCAGAGTGATAAAAAGAAATTTTTAAGATAAAAGAAGTTAAAGAAATGGATAAAACCTGAATATGATTCTATTAAGACTGGAAATTAATGACACTTCTGAAAATCTGACGGGTTCTGGTTTTAAGGGAGCAAATTGAAACTAATTTTAAGTATATGAATGAGGCTAGTTTGTATTTTCCCTGGGATTGTAAACTGAACTTGGTAGAAGGAATATCTTTCTAGCTAATCATTCCTATCCTGTATGTGATACATTCACATTCACTGATGTGTTTGTGTGCTACAGCCCCATTGACAGGAGTGGGATTCTTCTTGATATGAGTTTATGTTTTATTCCAGATTAACAAAGCATGTCAGTATATGCTTCAGTGCCAGTGAAGTCATGAGTTATTGAATTTAATTACTAAAACATGTATCTCTGTATAAAAAATACTTGAAGAAAGAAACTGACATTTTTTTGTTTAAACCTGGGTATAGATAATTCTATTGATATTTTAAGACTATAAAGATAGAATTTTAACTGTGAAAATTCTGATGAACAGTGAAAGATTTCTCCTCTCAAAAAAAAGCTTTTTCTCAGATCTAATTCACAGTGTTGTGATTGTCATCAGTTCATGCCAGCCAACAAAACAGTGCTGATGCTAATCCATGATATAAAGCCATTATTATAGTATCAGAGGTGTAAGTATCTCTGTGAGCTGAGTGTTTATATGCTGATATGATATGTATAGAGAATTATGGTCAATTATTTTCAGTGTAGTCAATACTGTAATTTTGTGTGTGCATGTAATGTAAGTGAGGAATAGAGGAAGGAATACACAGATGTATCTACTTTTGTGTTTTAGCAGTTCCTATTAAAAACAGGGACCTCTTCAGGTCAGGATAATCAGTGAGAAATAAAAGGATAAATGTGACTTTGTTTTCTCTGAAGCTTTCATTTCAGAACATGGTGACTTTTTTATTTTGCTATCTATTAGATTTTTAGTAGTTCATTGCTCCATAAAGGATCTCCATGTACAAAGTGTCATGCAAGCTGTTATTTAAAGGCTGTTGTTGATTTAAAAACATTAAGTAGAGTAAAAGTATAACAAATCTAGACAATGGAGTGAAAGGCACGTTCCAGAATGAGGGAGAATTCATAAACACAAACACCTGTTCTTTCCCACATCAACTGTTTCTAGTGAAGAAGGGCCTTTGCAGAAGAAGACAAAAATTTGTCAGTCCAAAACTGAAGGGTAGTTTGTATAGCAGAGTTTGCTACCAAAAAAAAAAAAAAAGCTGAGATGTTAAACCTTTCCTGACACTGGAGGAGAAACTACGTTTATCCTATTCCCCTCCCACTTCCTCATGTGTGTGTGTCTAAATTAATTTAGAACATAACTGTACAAGTTAATTGTTAATAACCTTTTTTATTTATGAGAAATGAGCTCTACAAAGCAGATAAAACAACACTTCTGCTATTTAATGTCATCTCATCAGTACAGAAGTGCAGAAGGTCACCCACCCAATGCACCGAGTATCCTCGAGGAAAGAGACATTTTGCAAAACAGAAGTAGCTTCAAACACATATTCTGTGTAAAACAAACCATGTACAGGAAAAAGAATGTGACTGTAGTCATCAAATACATTGCATAAATACGCTCAAACCTCCAAAAGGTTGTTTGCACAAAGACTGTCATAACCAAAAAATAAAACAAAACTTTATCGATGTAATGATACAAGAGGTAAGTACTTTGACAGTTTAATAGCATTAAGCTATTTTGTTTTGAATAGAAACCTTTTTACCCAGAACTCCAGAGCAATAAGGAATTTTTAATTTAATTTCAATTTTTAATTTTTAATTGATATTCCTTCCACCAATTAGGTGCCTACTCCTAGAGTTTCAGATGTGAAAGTCTCAAGAGAGAATTTAAAGTAGTGATTCTCTTTAGGAGTAACTGATGGATGGGGTGACACAGTATTTTAAGGCTATTTAGGTCATCAGCATCATCCACAGGGTGTACATCACCCAACATAATTACTTTCTGTAAATAATTACATAATTACTGTCTTTATGGAAAGGTCAGTAGTAAAACATTGTTCATTTCAAGCTCTGTAACTCCATTTCTGGTTACTGAAAATTAAAAGCCTTGGGGTTTCATATTTATTTTAAAAAATAATTTCTCTATTGGTTACATTGTTACCTGCCATCAAAAACATTAGTTTCTCTTCAGCGCTTGTGGGAAGACTTTACATTGGCACAAAGTGGATGCTAACCCCTTCTCTTAAGTGCAAAAAAAACCCAGAAACATCAAGAAAGGGCCTTGGCTGCAGAATCCATTCACAGGAAATTTTACATTCTCTATTATGAGAAAGTGGCAGCATTTCTTCTGAATTCCAACTGTGCACATTCAACCTTTCTGTTAAAGTTCTATATCTTTGAATAGTAAGTTTCGGATATATTGTGGCATCATAGCGTTTTACCAAGAAAACCAATCTAGAAAGTCAGCAGTGTCACACCTATTTATTCTCATTTTAGCTTTCATACTGATTGATGCTTGAGGTGTTTTTCTGATTTGAGATTTTAGAATTGCTCAGTTGTTACAGAAAATTCTCAAAAATAATGCCTGATTTATTACAGTCTTTCAAAGGAAAGCATTTAAAATTTCTTAAAAAGCTATCCAGGGGGCCTTCTAATGGTCTTTAAACCATCTGTGTCTTTCAAATAGATTCAGACAGATACTCAATGAGTTAGGCAGGAATTTCCAAATTATCTGACTCTGTTATCACCCACCAATGGCAGTGACAGCTGCTATCATTGTGGATCTACATTCGTGCACCAAAAGAGAAGTGTAATCTCTCTTCTCACTTTCTAAACTAGAACCTACATATTATTATCTTCTCATTTCCCTTATGCACTTCTCACTCTCCCTCAGGTTTTTCCTCATGCCTGAAAGAGCCCCAAATCATCCTTTCATTGCTTTAAGGAACATCCAGTCTAAGCCACAGTATAATCATCTCAATACAAGCAGAGCTAAAATCTGTTGTATTTTCTAGCTGGTACAGGCATGTCACATTGATCTGTTTCTACACCTCACCCGAGGAACTAGTCTTTTTAGGTAATAAAAATTTTGTTCCAAATCACACAACTAAGATGATGGAAACATCTAATGAGCAGATTTCCTTACAAGAACTCCTCATCTATGTAAATGTTAATATATGTGGAATTTATTTATTACCAGCTTTGAGCTTGTCATGAATACCATGTTCAGAGCCTGCCTACTTAGTGTCATTAGCTTTACATATCAGACACTACTAGGACTTTTCTTTCTTTATATTTTGCTTACCACTATCATAATAATCCTTTCCCTCAAAACATCATTTTGGGATTACAGATCTCTCAGTGAGCACTGCTTCCGTCAGTACCAAAATAGTTCTTTGGTCACATCCCATTAAATAGTGATGGGAACCCTAATGTTGCTTTGGTCTCACTTGTGGCCAACAAGGCTGCACCACTGTAGAGCTGTGGTTTTGCTTTGATCTTTTTCTGAGTATATTCCAAGCCATGCATTTGATCTATTCTGACATCTACCCTGGGAAAAAATGTTCTTTTCTGTTCACCATTTATACACACAGGCCAAATAAGCATTTTAAATACAGATGTCTAGCTACATGAAGTTGGAGTTCCCCCCCAGAGTCACTAGTCTGTTAATTCACCTCTTGCATTCATGATGCTAATTTCACTTTTCCTTTGTAAATTTTTCTTTTCCTTCAGCTGGTATTTTAAAATATTTGACAAAGGTAGTTTGTTCAAAAGTTAAAATCTTTTATACACCAAATTATTAAGAAAACTTAGTTCACATTGAAGTATATATGAAGGAAGCTGCATTACTTGTAGTGATTTTTGCATTCAACATTTTTATATGGAACCTTTTGTATATATTATGTGAGTGATCTTCAATTGTTTCTAATTCCAAAGGGGGCTGAAAGAAACCTTTGGAAAATGAACAGAGCTGATGTTAAAAAACAGGCAGGGACTGAACTGCATTCAGCGCTACAGAATGTAGATGAGAGCAGATGGAGCTATTTTGTGGCTAATTCCTCAAGAGGTGAACAACTTGCCACCACTTCCCTGCCCCAAATGAGGTGGAAAAAAATGGAAAATATTATCATCACTAGTGCTGTTTTCCGTTGACTCTTGTTCAATGGAAAGTGAAACTGCCTGCAGTAGAAGTTAATGGAGTTTGTCTGCTCTCACACACATCCACTCAAACTCCATGGATCATACTTAACCCTTAACTTATTTTACATTTCTTCATAGCTCTCCAAATGTGATAAAGTTACAAAGCTATAAAACTCAAGGTAAACTCTCCCTTTAAGTCTGGCTTTTCTGAGATATGCTCTTTGCAGAGACATCCATTTTGGATGTCAAAAAACACCCTATAGCTAAAGAGACTGACAAAATCTATTTGTCATATTCAAGTAAAAAGAAACTGTCATCCTTTTACCGTGAGGTAGAAATGAACAGGGGAAAAAGCAGAGTTAAGTATCTTATTGTATGCTAATGAAAGCCTGAGATTGCAAATATTTCAGCTACAACTCCGAGACATTTTTTTTCTTTCCTAGTCTTGAAGACTTAAAGGATCTGTCAAGCTGCTTCTGCCCAACTGAATCTCTTTTGTTTTCATACAGTACTCATAACAAGGCACTGACATTTATTACACCTTCTGAACTCCACTGTATACAGCTGATCATAAAGATTACACCGCCAAAATTATAATTAATATAATCCTGATTTAGTTCCTGTGCATACCCTGATTTACTGCTGCCATTTTCTTTGAGTCACATTAAAAGAGAATGCTTGCCATAATTTAAATAATCTAAAGTTATGTACAGCTGGTTTTTATTAAGTGTTTGCCAGCCTGAATAAATGACATGCTTTCTTTGGCATGTCATAATAACGCTGTGGTAAAATATATACATTATGTTTACATGAGTTAGTAACCAAGGAAACTAAATTGGTATTGTGCCAGTGTCCTCCAGGACATATATAATTAAGGGCCTGTCAGGTTTTCTGAGAAAGATCTCCACTGTCTCAGGACTTAACAATGTCCTTGTGAAATTCTGATATACAGACTGAAATGTACGAGGTGAGAGAGCACGTACTGCATCAAATGTAACACACTTGTCTTTGTCTGTGAAGGTGTTCATCAGCAGACTATATACACAGTTTTTATATTTGTCAATTTGTCACTTTTTGATGTCTGCTCACTGAAAGCAAATGCCTCAAAAATAGTCTTCCATTAACATTGAAGCCAACAATTTCACTGAAATCAGAAGCTGTTGAAAACATTGGGCAACTTCCCATTGGATAAGATTGTTTAGTTTTAGAATTATTTTAGATGTTCTCTACATTAAGACCTTCATTTATTTCACCTAATCTTAGGTGAAAACCCAGTTGAGTTTTACATGCACCCTCTTTGAATTTCAGTCCTATGGGCACCTTTTGTCAAGACAGAAAGCAAAAGTATCTTAGGTAAGGGTAAATTGTATGTCTCTTTGAAGACCCTTAGAGAAAAATTGTATCCACTTGAATACCTGAACCTAAATTAGATAGGGAGTGCCTTTTTCCCCTTTCGTTTTACACTTCTTTAAAGCTGATGCCTTTTTTTTGTTTTGAAAGTCCCTTTATCTCCCCATTTCAGTTTAATCCAGCTAATGGTCATCTTCCTCTTTAAGATAATTTTTAGAAAACACGTGCTTAGATATTCTTAACAGCCCTGGTTACCCAGTCCATTTTGCCAACGGTTTTCCATAAAAGCCCTCCACAGATACTCCCTTGTGAAGGGCCTATATTGACTAGGAACAGGTATGTAACAGTGAGTGCTTCTATTTCTACCCAGGGAGTTCTAAAATTTTCTTGTCTTAGTTTTATGAACTCTTGCAATCTGATTATTTTCTGGTTTTTGTTTTTGTCATGCACTAAGGCTGTATCCTGACATACAGTTAGAATAGTGACTTAACGCTTCCCTCAAAGCAAGCAGTTGAAACTTGACAGCTTCGTAGTATTTATGATAATTTTAAAAGAGCACATACTGCAACTCAGAATTAGTTTGCTGTGAGCCACAAATAAAATATTGATGAAATATGCTCATAGTAAGAAATCTTAGAACATCATTTTTCTCTAACTGGAAAGCATGGTGATTTCCCACTAATCTGTGTGACTGGGTAAATTTGGGTACATGCAAAACTTGTCTTGCATGAAGGAGTAAATTATCTGACATTGCATCTATTTATTAAACATATGGTTGCAGAAGAAGACTTCAGAGCGCAGAAGAAGAAAACACAGCTTTGTCTCAAGGTGCTCATTTCTCTAAACAACAGCAAACTCTGCTTTATTTTCCTATATTTTCAGTGATCAGAAATGGCATCCTGGTCTGAAATGGATCATGCAATTACTGAACACACGAAATGCCCAAAGTCACTGGGTCATAGCTCCTAAATTGATGTGTGTGGAACAACCCCTTCTCTTGCATGAGTCTGAGGCAGGATGTCCAGAGTTTGCTGCCTGTAAGTCTAAGTGATTTCTCCAGTAAGTTCCTAAAGAGGTAGAGGTATAGCATAAGTATATATAATGTTTGTAATTTGAAATATCAAAAATAAATACAATGATCCAGTAGCTTCTATGTTGCCACATTCATACTTTTCACAGGTAAGAAGTTCCATAGTTTTGGGACTTTTTATCAACTTGCATTTAAATACAGCATTGTTTTTTGTAAAGAACCCATTTTTGGGTTTTGAAGTATTTAGACAATTGGGTCTGTTATGAACTTTCAACTTTTTGTTAGCTGGCCATGATGGGAGTTGCACATCTGCAATCAAACACTACAGAGCAGAATCAAGGTCTCTTCTGTCATGCAGCAGAGACCAACATGAAAAAGAAA
This sequence comes from Corvus hawaiiensis, assembly GCF_020740725.1. Classification (NCBI taxonomy): domain Eukaryota; kingdom Metazoa; phylum Chordata; class Aves; order Passeriformes; family Corvidae; genus Corvus; species Corvus hawaiiensis. Next base: position 68,671,736 of record NC_063216.1, on the reverse strand, counting down.
GGTCATTGTTATTTCCACACACTATACCATAAATATGCAGGCACTTTAATATTTTTCTGTCTGCATGCTCCACAGTTGCATGAAAATAATACGGCACAGCACAAAAATTGTATCATAAAATTGTTCTGAAACCTCCTCCAAGCTGTTGTCATGGCAAAGGAATCTATTGAGAATGCTTTTAATTCAACAATGTTTCAGTGGGTTTAAAAAATGTGAGTTAGAGCCAGACAGAAAATGTTCATGAGTGAATTTCCACCTGGCATCGTCTTGTCTCTGTCTCGTCTCTGTGTATTTTAGATCCTGTTTTTCATCATAACCCCAGTACTAGAAATATTGGAGGGTGAGGTCCTTCTGCTTTGTACATTGTCCGAGGTAATTGCTGGACAAGTTGCAGTGTAATAACAGTGAGGAAGAAATCACTCCACTGATGCCCCCAGTCCTTATATAGTGTGTGGAAAATGTTGCCACACTGGGAGCCTTATTCTTTACATCTCTGAACCTGAAAGTTGTAAAATTATCCCTGTCTGGACTCTTTTATGGCACAACTGGAGCAATTTCAGATTACTTCTGCTTATGATTTCAATTTAGGAATAATTTCAAAATAATCTCCTTGGAAAAAAGTTAAGAGCATTAATTTTCTCTGTAATTTTCACTGTTTGTAAGGAAGAAAATAAAGAGATGATTGGTCATTCCTCTCTTCAGTGTGGCAGCTGACATCTCTGTGCCAGCAAGCACAGTTAGGGAACAGATATATTATATGAGCATTTCAGAATCAGTAATAACACTAATTAGTTTTCTCTTTTCCTGGAGAGAAACCTGAGTAACCCATCTTTGTGTCTGTGCAAAAAAAAAAAAAAAATTTAAGATCCAACTGCTGGAAATAGAAATCTGAAATATTCAGACTGGAAATAAAATGCTGCTTCCCAACAATGAGGGCAATATGCCGCTGTTCTTAGAATAACTGATGAGAGAAAGTGAGAAATTCATTTTTACTCACAATCAGTAGTAGCAGAATCACGGAATGGCTGAGTTTGGAAGTGACTTCATGGACGTCATCTCCTCCAAAACCCCTGCTCAGGCAAGGCTATCCACGTTGCCCAGGACTCTGTCCAGACTCCATCACCTGGAGTCCTTCAGATCCTCCCCTGCCAAGCAGCTTTCTGGGTGGGTGTGCCCCAGAACTGGTGTGTGGGGTTGTTCCTCTGCACTTCTCCTTGTTGAATTAGCCATCCACAAAAATTGGGAACCTTTTTTAATTTCTTTAAGTACAAGATGATATTTAATTTCATAATTGGAAAGAATAATTCTTTTTACTGTACATTAAATTATTTGCTGAGGGTGCACTGTATAGGTTTGTCAATACGATGAGATTAGTTGTTCTGGCGTAACAAATGCCAAAAATGTGAGATGCCCAACATGAATCAGCAAAAGTGGTTTGAGTTTTAGAAATATAAATACATTTTAGTACTATTCTGATTTACTTTTCATTCATGTTCAAAAAATAGATGAAGTAGATATTACCAGCTGACCAAATCTGTAAATTAGTTTATCATTTCATGTCATGCATGAAGTTCAAAGCAGAACAATAATGACCTAATGGTTTGGTGTTGCCATGTTTTAAATGGTGGTTAAGCATTAATTGACTTATCACAAAGTGTTTATAGGAAAATGTATATTAAAAAATAAAGTAGGTTTCAATTTTTTATTATGTTAGTTATATCTCACAATATAAGTAAATACTCTTACTATAGTTGACTCATGTTTTTATTTTTAAAATTTCAACTTTAATTAAAATTTATCCATCAGATGGGAATTAAAGATGTGATATCCTGTCTTTTTCCTTCTAGGAGACTGGAAGGGTTGAAGGCAATACATAGCAGCTCTCAGCAAAAATATATGATTTACACCTGGTTTAGAAGTAGTGAGTCTTAGTCTCCTGTTTTTAAATATGTAAGAACATACCTGAACACAGAGGATGTCAGGTTTAGCCATTTTAATAGAAACAGAAACGGTCAGAAGCATTCTAGATCTTAATTACTGATGACCCCATTACTGACCTGGAAAGTAATTGCAAGAAAAATAGTATTCTGCTTTCTAATCTGAACCCTAGCTGAATTGCAACAAAGTGCATGGCAGAGGGAACTGGCAATTTTTTAAGTGAGGAACTGGATTGTGACAACAACTGTGGCTCTTCCAGGTCAACGAAAGATGTCTACTAGACATGTATAAAGATAATCCTGTCACCAGGAAAGTGAAAAATAAATATGAACTGAATGGGCAGCAGGACAGTTTGAAATTGAATGCGTGTAAGAGCAGTGAAAGTAATGAGAGGATAGGTAAGTGATGAAGAAAAAAAGTTGTAAAATTCAGCTATTTTACTTGAGAGAGAAAGCAACTAAGAAGTGTGGTGAGGGCGTTATCTGAGATAACTGCATGTCAAACAACTCTCCCAGTCCTTGTGGAACAGCAGTACATCCTTTTCTTGACTCTCCATTGGCATGTAACCCAGCCCTGGACCAAAGGAGGTGAGTTAAATGGATGCACTGGGAGATCATGATGAAATGAGCATTCCTGCAATGGGTGTAGTGATCAACCTCTGTGTGTGATGTAACCTTTGATTGTGAAGTGAGCTGCAGAAGCAGATTAAATTGTAAAAGTGCAGTACTAAGCTAAGAGTCTCTTTGTTGTAAAGAAATAAAATTTCTTGGTGTGGTTGCCTATGTATCTGTGCTTATGTGTATAAAAATCCCAAACCAGTAGGATATGTGTTCCCAGTACCCCAGCTGCACACTAAGTGGAGCAAGGATACTGTGGTGCAGGATAGCCGAGAGATTATCGAGTTTGTAACAAAGCAGTTCTATCATGCCTTACATGACTTAGAACACCTGATTTCTGCAATACATCAGAAGAAAAATTAGTATTGACTTAATCCTAATAAAAATGCAGGCCTTGAAAAATAGTTGAGTGTGAGGAATAGTATCCATAAAATAATTAACTTTTCTTTATGATGAATCACAAGTTAAAACTTCCTTTCTGTCGCCTCATTTTTAAAAATAGAGATGTCAAGGAAATGGGGGAAGAGTTAAAAATTATACTAGAAATGAGAACTCAACTTAGTGTTTAGTTAATCATAGTCATAGAAATGTCACAAGTGAGCAAGCTTTTAAATGGTCACGAAGGCAAGAACAGGAACACATCCTTGTGGAAAGGACAACGTTGTTTTGAGTGGGGACATTATTTGCTTTCTTCTAAGTTAAGAGAACTTCATAAACTCTAAATAGACTCATCTATACTGAGTCATTTATCATTTTTAGTTGCTTCCTTGGGAAAATGAACAAAATGTTTGATGGTTTTTAGATTTTAAAATGTCTTGTTGTCTGACATGTCTGACATCATTTTTTGCTCTTGAATTTCTGCAATGTTATAGCCTACTTGAACAAAAATGTGTGGTGAAGTCTTTTATTTATAATTTCCCATATTTCCAGTAGTCAGGCATGGCATTTTATAATTTTTTTAAGGCTTTCTGGTTCTTTTTGTCCTTCTCAATGCACAAGTATTTTCAAGATGTATACTAATTAGTAAAGTGACTTTTCCCCTTCATCAAAAGTAGCATAAAGATTCATTTAAGGGACATGGGGTCACAGAAGCAGTGATATTATCCAGGGAGATGATAAACAGGAGCAGTGGGTATGGACATTCCATAGTGTTCTGGGTAGGGATCCCTTCCAAAAATACTCAGACCCACTCTTTGGTCTGCTGGCAGTGCTACCTTGAAGGGAGGCTGCAGTATCTATGTCCTCTCCAGATGTACTCATGAAATTTTAGATGCTTTAACACATGGTTCCCCTCAGAGAGCACTTTGCTTTTTTTCTTTCCTTTTGTGCCTATGACATTTCTAGGGAACTTCTAACAGCTTGAATTCTGCTTTCAGCTGTCTCTGAGAAAGCCCTATTCAAAGGGGCAATTGCACATGTGTCTTTTCTCAGTAATTCCTAGATAGCCCACCAACAAATTCTAAAAGCAATGCATGCAAACAGCATTTGTCCCAAGATTATTTGTATGAAGATTGCATTTAAAGCTACTGTTTTCTAGAAATGTCTGGAGTACAGAATTTTAGAATGTAACGCTTTTTGTATTTTCCCATTTTAAATGTCTCTTATGGTAAAGTGTTTCAACAGTAAAAGTGCTCCCTTGATTACCCTGGTCAGGCTTTGCTAGAGAGATGTGAGATGAAGGGTACCTCCACAGGTAAAGGGAATAGCAATGCCTTCTAGATGAAATATCACAGAATACTGATGCTATCCGACAGTTTGCTTTTTGTACCCAAATAGTAAAATAAATTGTGCAAGCCGGTGCCTACCATCTTCAAGATTAGATCCAGTACTGTCGTAATCACTGTGCATAAAGTAGTGCAGAAAAAAACAAGCAGTAAAGAGAATTATAAAACTTACGAGCAATAGGAAAAACAACCAGGTTTTTACTAAAAATAATTTCATTAAAGCCAGTAGAATAACTACAGAATTTTTTGGAAAGAAAAATTAATGAAAGGTCTTAATTCCTAGGTTAAACCTTCAATAATATCACTTTTATTTGGTTTTAAACTGAACGTGCTTTTAATAGGCTCCACTAGAAGATTAAATGAAATATTTCATTAAAAATGTTCTTTTATTAAATGTTTATTTTGGGGTTAGATTGCAATCTGTTACAAAGAGCAACTCTTCCAAAACTGTCAGAGTAGATCATGCAGGAGTTTGAAAGATGCAGAATATTTACTTAAGAGGAAATGGCCTAAGGAATTATTGCTAATTTTAATTAAGTTTTTTGCATACCCAATTGGTCTGCTATATCTGGACGTCCCTAGAACTACTCATTTCCTGCAGAACACATTGCTTCATGCCTGCAGCAGTCCCTTCCGGTAATTCATTCACAAAGATTGCTTGTCATTTGATCTTTATTAATGCAAAATGGAAGGAACAATTTATTTATAGTATGGTTAACAGAAAGTATTTGGTGAAAAACTAATTATGTGTGATACTGTATATTCAGTGAACTTATTACATTCATAATTTTTTGCTCTTTGCTGCTTGTGTATCAAATGAAATATCCTGACAATTTCTCAGTGATGGCTACATGTTTTTCTTTTCCTGTAGAAAGTAATATATTGGCTGTTTGACAGGCCAGCTGAGAATATTAAACCACAGAAATTTTACTTCAAAGTGACCTGAGTAACCCAAGCTGCACTCAAAGACAGTTTGCTAACTGACCCGAGAAGTTTATGAAGGACATGAACTTGCTTCACGTGCCCTGTAATAACCACTAATGGTCTATTCAGGGTAGCTATGGCGTTCTCCTCTTGTCCATCTCTGCATCACTGACCCTTTTTAGAAAATTGCTAAGACCTAAGGATCAGTTTAGTATTCCTGCAAAAAATGTGAACAAAAGCCCCAATTCTTACCCAAAAACCCCTACAAACCAAGCCAAAAAACCCCAACAACCTCCCTCCCAAAAACCCCCAACCAAAAAAACCCAAAACTTCTCTACCCCTTTGCTAAAGCTGTATTTCTGTCAGGGTAATGATACAAAAGAACAACAGTCCAAGCCGGGCTGTTCTGTTGTGTTTTTTTCTGTACACATAGTCTGTTCAGTAAATATCCCTAATCCAAAGAGCTACGAAACCACAGGTGCAGGGAGATTATGAGAAGTCTCTGGGTAATCACCCAAAGCATTGGGTTTGAGTTTTCTTATTGTCTCCATTCAATGGCTATAATTAGACTGCTTATTTTACAAAACGCTTTTTAATGAGCCTCCCATTCCAGTTTACCTGGCAGGTACCCAGTTTATCTATCCCCATAGATTTCTGATTACCTGCAGTGAGTTGAAGGGAATTGACTTGCCGAAACTACGTCTCTTTTCTGACCAGGGAACCATTCGAACTCAATGAAGGTAAGAGATCAAGTATCTTCAAAGAGCTTAAAATGCAATAACTACAAATGATTCCTCCTGCTGGTGAGGAGCCCTTCCTGGAAGCCCAGAAGTGGCTAGACACCTTGTAGTTCCTCACAGGTTGATTGTAAGGAGTTTACTGCCATGGCAATCACCAATTCTTTTTTCCCAAGTGAGATGCTGTTTTGTTATAATCATTTGCTGCAGCACCAGACAGTGAAGGTCACTTCAGAGAACCAAGTGGGGAATAAAGTGCACGGTTCTTTGGATATAATGCCTTTAAATAATGTCTTTACTCAGGTCTTTTCCCTCTTTCTCCCCAGCTTAGGTGGGAAAATCTCATTTCTTTCAAAGAAATGGTTTTAACTTAGTGTTCAGAACTTGAACTGGATTATTTTTGTTTGGAAAGAATGTCTGATTGATAAGAGATTACAATGCACAATGGGAAGAATCAGCACAAGATTTTTTGGGGGGGTCAAAAGTGTTGATTCCATGGATATGTTTGTTGTGCAGTAAGTTCTCTGTGTCCATGACAATGAAGCTTTTTGGTTTTCTGTGTTTATAGGGATCTGCCTGAAAGACTTTGAAAAATTCTACCACCACTTGACTGAATAACTAGACCAGCAAATTCCAGTCTTTCACAGGAGGTTTTACTTTGGGTAAAACAGCTGCAGATTTTGGCAGACTCAGGCATGAGTCTACACTAAATGAATCAAAATAACCAGAGATATCAGCTTCATCAAAGCCAATACACCAACATTCCACCTCAGAAAAATTAAAATCCTATAGTAATAGCAAGTAATTAAAAATGCCCTTCCATGGAAGGATTTTGGTCACAGCTGTCCTGAATCCTGCAGTACAGTTGTCATGGGCACTTATTTGTGATCAAATAACTAAGCACCGTGAGCAAGAGTTTGGCTGTCGATGATCAGAAAGTGCCTTTGTGGATAGAGCAGCATTTTCATCAGCCTACGTGCTTCCAAGAAAACTAGACACAGCAGGGTATCACTACAGGGGAGGGTATTTTCATTTGAAGAAACAGCAGTTTCTGTAATGAACATTTTTTATCCTGATGCAAAGCTAAGTGGCATTGATAGTGACCTGATAAGATGGAAATATAACTTGCCCTTTAAATCACAAGTAAATTTAGAACCAATACAAAGAGAAAGTGGGTCTATTGTTAGGAAATTTTTTTTCTATCTGTCCCATGGATAGCATATTGCTTAAAAATATGCTAATGTATATAGTGCTTGCACAGTGCAGTGAGGGAGTGTCTTTAATGACTCCTTAACTTTAGATATACTTTACAGTTTCCAAGAGTTGAAGTGTCTGGAAGCAAGCAGTTTAAAGCAGCTCTCTCCCCGCTTCCTCTTATCCAATGCCTTCTCCGCTGCTATCCTATCTAACACATGCTGTACATCCCAGCATAATTTCAGTTGGCATGATATGCAAAACTCATTAAAAATGAATAGAACAGTGTCCACAGATCTCCTTTTTACTTAAAGTATTTGTTAGATATTTTCCCTAAGGATATAACCTGATCCATCTCAAGGTAAAGTGTTTTCAACAGTGACAGTGCTCCCTTGGTAATAAGGAATGGTAATAAGAAGTCATGAAACCAGTTAGGACATTAATGCAAACAATGTGTGTTAAAGCTGGGGACTAATTCTTCATGCCACCAAAGTGAATGTCTATGAGAAGAGTACTTTGGATAATACCTTTTGTCTGCTCTTTCTGGTTGCACACAAACACAGAGACACACCCTCACACTCATTCCAGCATCCTGGCCAGCACTGCTAGAAAGGTGAAGAATATTCCCTTCAAAAACTAAGAATAGGGTGATGGGTGGCACTCAGATTTTGTCTGAACCAGTGGACCAGTGTCAATTTTGGCATTCCTAAATCCAGGTGGGAACTTAATCTTGTCAAAATACCGCACTAGGGCAAGTCCTAGGCAGGCACATATTACTCCCCTAACTTATTTTTGGTGTGAAGGATCCCCAAGAGCATCTCTGGTTGGGATGGACAGGGCACCAGGGCTGACCATGGTGTGCATCTATATTTCAGCCTGTGTGTAGGCAATCTGTGCTACCCAGAATGTCCTTTGCTCCATGGGATGTGTTGGATGGAAAGCCTGTCTCCGATGTACCCTTGCTTCTGTGACGGCTTCTTTCACCTTTTCATTCTAAGTAATGAGGGATTAAAAGTCTTTGAGACAAAAAGGACAGCTGAAGGAGCCTTTTTATGTCTGTACTTCTCAGTTGTACAAAACCTTAAATAAAGCATCTGACTTGGCATAAGAGCTCAGTGCCACGAAAGTTAATACCTGAGAAATGTATTCATGTTACCTGAGAAGTTAAGGGTGCAGTTATAATTTCTTTCCTTTTAGATCTAGGTCAAAAATGACAGTACCTATCAAAGAAGTGAAACCTGTAAAAGAAAAAAGAAAAAAAAAGAAGAAAAAAATCACTACAGAGTGTGTGAATGCTTCCAGGGACACCACCACTGCCAGTCTTGAACAGGAGAGAGGTTCTGCCGTACCTCTTCATACCATAAAGAGTATGAGCATATGTCATGGAAAAGTGGTTTTTTGAAACAAAATCAGTAGAGAAAAAATGCAGAGGTAAATTTCACTATCTAACCAGAGTTTGAATATAATTTAATATTTCATTCTTTTTTATTTCCTGAGTGGAAACTGTTCAAGTTCTTCATTCCAGACAATGGAATAAAAACAGCTTTTAGCCTAAGGTAATTACTCATTATCATAATCTTCACAAGAACTTCCTCAGACGGACATGAGTGTACCTGGGGATCTTTAATCAAATTGAATGGATATTTTCCTTTTGCTAATTAAAGCTAGGAAGTTTGGTGTGAAATAAATTAGCAAAATCTGGTTGTTCTATGAAATGTTAATACAGTACCAGCACATCTTGGTCTAATTGAAACCCAGTATATCACACATCATAATGATTCTCTAGAAATGTGCATAGAAAAAGAATAGCTTTTTGAGGACTATAAAGTATTATATTTCATTTAGGAGGTGGAAACTCATTCTGATACTGCAGAAGGCCATATATCACCACCTGTTTTGAATAAATCTCAAAAATATTGATGTTTCATAAGACACTAAAAAAAATCCATGAAAATATATTTACTCATTGTGGTTATATACAGCACAGATTTGCCAGGAGAGAGGGAGATTTCAATGAAGTTGTTGCTCCTTCTCCCACAGCCATTGGCCTCAAAGGCAATGCATGTACTGGATAGTAAACGTTTTAGGACTGTCTCCACTGCAGGTCAGCAGCAAATTCAGTGAAGTTGGATGTCTGGTTCAGCCATTCAATTGCATTTTTTTTTTCAAATTTTCTACTATTTAAATGTTTAAACTAACATAGCTGAATCCATGTATATGGAAACTCAGCTTAGATGTGCCTCTGCTTTTTCTCTGGTGCTTTTTTTTTGCCATTTACCACATAGAGAAAACATTAGCTTTAGACAATACTTTCATTTCAGAAACCTAAACATCAAGGTTAATTAGGCATAAGGCATTTTTGTTTTAATGTTAAAATGATTGCCTCCATAGAGGACTGTGTGAATTGAAATCCACCTGAAAGGATAGGCATATCTAAGTAAAATGAGTTCAACAGATAAGATTAACATTGGGTTGTTTAATTCATGCCATAGTAATGTTAAGGTGAACCAAACCCTGACAAAATACATCAATCCTTTAAAAAAAATGGTTAAAGTCTTAATGTAGCAGAAGCAGTTCAGTGGAGATTGAGCTTAAATCTGTTGTCCTATTGATCTTAAGTGAAACTATATACAAGTACATGGAGAATATTCTTAAATAGTTTTCAAGGATAAAATCTGTAAAAAAATGTATGGTCATGTGTAAGGTATACAACCACCATGCTATCAACAAGAACTGCATTTAAGATCTTAAAAATGCAAAATTCTATGTAATATCTTCATTAATTATGCTTATAGATATGGGCTCTCACATGTGACATAACTAGTTAGGAGAGATTGACTCAGCTGCAGGTACCACCATAATGTGTTACTTTGGCAGTATTTGAACATGCAGCTCAAATGGATTTGGGAGTCTGCTAAGCATGTTTATTTTAAAAGCACATCCAGTCTGAGGAAAAATCTCTATATGTGCATCCTTTCTTCATTAAGGCCACGGGAATGACACAGCCTCATTGATGCTCTGTGACTGTTCCTTTCCAGGTGTGTAATTCCTGTGCAGTTCCTTCTCACCTCTGCTCCTCCACATAGATACTTGACTTTCAAACTCTGTGAATGTCCTCCTAGGGAGGATTTGGGCATGGAAATACATAAAGCTCTAAAATTAGGCCATGGCGTTCAAACTCCCTCCCAAAGATAAGGCAGTAGATTTCAACTAGTATATGAAATAGAAATTGAGCCTAGTTTCAATTTCATTGTCCAATTTCAGTGCTGAATGAAAAATTAGCAGCAGAATGAGATTAGAAAGGACCTTATGACTGCCTGGCATTTTACAGTTTTACAATAGTTAATATTCAAAGCAGGATACTTCTTTTGTCACAGTTTAATAAGTGGATTTTTCCTGCTGGTGTGGCAGTGGTTCTCATATGCCTTTGAAAATTATAAGCGTGTTCATGTATTTCTATGCTGTCAACATTCAGGTACCAGATGAAGTTCCAACAAGTTTAGTAATTCATCCACCATCTCAGGGCACAATGAACTGTGATTGAGGAAGTGATGCATACTGCAAAGCTTGTGAGTGTCATCAGTCTCACTCTTTATTTTGAGTTCCAGTTAAACAATTGTCACAATATGTTCTGAGAGGGGTGCACTGCTACTAAAGATCAAAGAGTTGAATAATAGCAGAGGATCTGAAACCTTAAACTGTAAAAGCAAAATACCATGGCCAAGAAATTACTCTTCATGTTATAATGCATCTGGACTAGGCCTAGGCCTAATCCAAGTTGCAGATTTCTTTGAGGAAATCAGATTTTAAATCTTCCTTCACCTCAGTGAATTCTTGTGCAGTGACTAAAACCAACATAACTTTCTACGTTGTTGACTAAGCAATAGTCTGTGCATAGGCAAGCTATATATCATTGACATTAAAGATACTATTTCCATTTCAAATCCTGACACTTTACTGAGGCTTTCAGACTATGGAATTTCTTCAAGCTTCTATTGTGAAGTACATTCCCTGGAAAATACTTTTTGTATTGAACTGTGCACTCTTAGTGAGCTGAACAATACATTCCAAGACAACTATCAGGAAAATCTGTCATTGTTTATATGTGGTTTGGTCTTCTAGTTCAATGTGTCACTGAGAGAAGACTTCAGTTTTTCTGCATCAGAACATCAGGTCAGTAAACAGAGTCAGTAAAAGTAATTTAGAAGTTTACTTTGCAAATTCTTAAGGAACAGCTTCAGTCACTCATCCAGTAGAGGGAACTCTAATACAGTACATGGCAGGTGACCTGGGATTGCAGGAGAGTAGGATCATAAATATAAGGCAAAGTGTAAAATATATTTATACTATATATCATGTCTAAAGCAAAGTACCTACCTTATATGTGCCATTAATTATTTAGTGAGCTTATTCCAGTTTGTTTATTTCCTTTCCTTCTTTTCCTTATATTCTGTGGTAACAGTTCATATATGTCTGCCACATGCAAGAGATGAATTGCCAATGACAGAGTCACAGTTCTAACAGTTCATAAATATTACAGATCATGTACCATTGACCAGCTGAAATTTGTCCAGAATAAAAACAATTTTTTTTTGTTAGTTTTTTAAGATGCCACAGTTATGTGACAAAGTGGCAAATAGTAGTCTCTCTTAGAATGACTGGCACTCATCCTTTGGAGGAAAGAGAAGCAATTTACAACCCAAAGACACAGTAGTAACAAAAAAACCCCAATGTTGTATTAAGCTGCCTTGCTAGGTAAAATCCCAAAAAGGAATTCACTCACTTTCTTTTTTCTCCTTTCTTTTTGACCTTTATCACCTGAATATGCTTTCAGCTGGTGTATCACTGTTCCATTGTTTTTAAGGCTCAATGTCTTCACTCAGTCATCATTCTGTCATTTACTGCTTTCTTTCTTTTGTTGTTTTCCTTAAAGTCAAAACGTCACCACATTGGTTGATCACTAAATAGGTTTCTTAGGGAAAATTTTTTCTTGTTTCTTCCAAACTGCTAAAAGTCAGAAATAGATGTAACATTTCTCTGTTTCAATTTGAACCTAAGATCCTTCCCAGGTCTTTCTTCTCCAAAGAGCCTTAGTTCTTCTGCTGCACTACATTGAGACAATGTTATTTCTACACATTGAGGTATTCTGTGGTCTTCTATAAAAGATAATGTTTAAAAAATGCAAAACCTGCTGACATCACTGAAGATTTTTTAAAGTTTTTTTAAAGTGTGTGCACCTAGGGTAGGGTATTCAGTATAAAGATCTCACATGAAAAAGGATTGAATCATATGGTTTTAAGGAGTATTTGTTCTTATAGAAAGGACAAACATCCCTGCATATGTGATGTGTTGGCATTTCCAGTGGCAGCATTTCAGATCCTGTGCACAGCTGTGAAACAGAGAAAAAGTCTAACCCAGCATCTGCTGTGGACTTGACAAGTGTCTCAGCCGTGGCTACTGAAGCACAGAACAGTGGCCTCTGCTCTGCTTCTGTGCATTTCCAGAATTAAAGTTGCAGAAGGACAGGCTTATAAGCTAGCTAATCCTCCTTTTCCATGAAGTGCTCTGCACTATTGTCTTTTTTCAGATGAAAATCATAATTTCAAATGAAACTTAGCTTTCCACTATATTTAAGGTGTAGCTTTTTTTGAGATGGAACTATTATGGGTCATCTAGAAGTGATTGTTAATAAAGGAAGTTTCAGGAAACTAAATTTATTTCAGTTACGTAGCTACAAAAAGAGACAAACTCAGTTGGTTAGAGCATGATGTCAGTAATGCCAAGCTTGTGGTTTCTATCTCTGTTTGGGGGCTTCACTTCAGAGTTGGACCCAATGATTTTTGTAGGTCCCTTCCAACTCAGAATATTCTGTGATTCTGTGAAAAGCCTGATCTTTAATTCTGTTAAAATCAATACAAAAGCTATTCTTTAGTTTCTGCAGAAGCAAGAGGCAAAATGTGCGGTCATTCTTACAATTTTTACCAGTAATATTTTGTAGTTGCAGGGGAGTATAAATTTTCAAAGTGGAAGAACCAAATAAAAGATAGATATGACATGTAGTCTTTCTCATTACTCAAATCTTTTGCTGCTTCCCTAGGAATAAGTCTAAAATGCTAATTCTAAGCTGTAGCACAAAACCTATGAGAAAACAAAGCCATGCATTCCAGAGATCAATTCAGAATGTCCTGAGGATGCCAAAAATTAAGGAGGAATTAACTTCATGTTTACCTTTTAATTCATGGGCACTCTTGAATATGTACTGGTATCCAGATACAGAAAAAGATGTCTCTTAAGCCTCAGGCTCTGTGTCTGCATAAATTCCCTGTGTTTAGTGTTTTGTATTAGCTTCCTGTAGAGTATCCTCCTATCCAATGTATCCTGCATTAAATATGCAAATGCATTAAATCTTTCTTTAAATGTGTCTAAACATAAGGGGGAGAAATAGGTGCCTCAGTTCATCAGAATTCTGTAGTGGTGTCAGACTCAAGAACATCACTTGAGCTCCCTGAATGATTACACTAATGCCAGCTATTTCATTATCTAAGTTATGTGCCTAAATGAGGCATAAAGTGGACTGACAGAATATGATCCTTATTCAGGATACTTGTGCCATATGTTACCCTCAGGTTGGGTTTTCCATTCTCTGGTCGTTCAGGACGGCAGAGAAGGATAGTTTGCTTTGTTTAGGAAAACAGTTAAAAAATAAGAAACTGTAAATGCATATTTATCCACCTGAACAATCTGAAAGCACCACTCTTGACAGATATCTCTAGCTGCTGAAGTACAAATTCTAAATGATAATACTTGTAGAACCTTGACACACCATGTCTTATGTGTGTTTACTTTTGGGTTTGGTTCAGAATAGTTTTTACTGATTTTTTTTCCATCTTTGTTTTCTGATCTATATCTAGAGGCAATTAACAGGTGCCAAACATTTCCGTAGCATTTTTTTGATCAAATAAGCAGGTTTGTTCTGCAGGAAATGACTACATTGAATTCAGTGCCTTCTCCAAGATGCTATGCACTGTAAATGCTAATTGGTGTTGACAGAGATAAAAGGTATGAAAACTTATTTTCATTAATTGTTTAAAAATTGATTGTTCTTTGTGCTATAATGATGCAAGATTGCTTGTGTGGCTCTTACATTTTCAGAACATTTCCCTTTTCTTGGAATTTCCACCAATTGCATAGAAAGCTTTTGCTTTTTGCTTTTTTTTTTTTGAGATAAATACATCTCTGTATATACAGTGCAAGACAAGTCTGTGCAAATAGATTGCCCGTTTACGTTCTAGTTTCCCTGATGCTGCTGGCATCTAAAATATTTCTCATTTAGCATGTTAGAAATTGATCTGGATTGTTAATACATTATTCTAAGTGATGGAATGGATAATAATTTCCTAAAGTAAATTCAGGACATACCATACAATATTAAATATAATGTGTAGAGGGAAACATGTATAAGACAGGAAGGTAATTTTATCTCTGTTAAATTATTTAGAACACATTTCCATTTGAGTAAGGAGCTAATGATAAGCAACCAGGTGGAGCTTTGCACATTGGCTTATGGATTTGTATTAAAGATTTCACATGGTTGATTACAGTTCAGCAAGTTTACAGGGTTTCCCTTGTAAACAGTTCATTTTATATTCTGTATATTGAAATGAGAGTTGGTGTTTAGCTTTCCAGTGCAGATGTGCAACAGGGCAGATGTAAAAGGACAAAAGGACAGTCACTGAAATACTGATTTCTTCTGCCATGTATGGTGCTAGCAGAACCTTGGGAATGATAGATTTCTTTAATGATATTTTTCAGGACATCAATATGCTATATTTGAAGAAAACAAAGAGATATTTTTAAAAAAATTTATATCTTGAGTTGTTTAGAATGTTATTAATTAGTAGATTGTACTGTACCTAATATGCAGTGGTTGTCAGTGATACAGACAGTAGGATGGCTGGATCTGATTTATTGGAATATATTCAGTAAGATTTTTTAAAGTGGATACTCTTAGCAGATTCAATTTGTCACTGAAGCCAAAACTAAATCCAATGTATTAATCCACATTCTCATTTTATATTAAATGTATAATTACTAACTTGAAGGGGTTTATTTTCTACTTTGTATTTGTAACACAATATTCATTGAACGTTCTGCATCAAAAGATAACTGATGCTGACCAAAGAACAGGTCTACAATTCCCTTCTTTTTGAAGTGCAAGATGAGAGAGAAACCAAATGCTTGTCTGGCCTGGCACCTTGGTGACTGTGGTACCTGAATTTGACAGAGTTAATTTCCTGATTAAGTAACAGTTTTGCCTGTGGTTTGCTGACCTCACTTGGAGAGTTTAGACTAGGTGCTCCAATCAGTAGCTCAGAAGCAGTTCTTGGTGTTTGGTATCCATTTGCAGCTATTCTTACTCTTCACTTTGAATGCTACCCTACACAACATGAGCCAGAAGGATGCACTAAAACTGCAAGATAAATTTGTAGAGCTTGTGATGCCTTAAGCAATGCAGCTGCTCAAATAGAAAATCCAGAGGACATACCTGCTCCCTTAGAGAAAGGCACCATAGCCCCAGGATCAGTGGGTCTAGAACTCCGCAAGTACAACTTATGGGGACTGCATTAGCATGATGTTCCAGAATCTCTAGCTGATTTCAAGTCTATTTCTTTAACCATTAGTGTAAAATTATTTTCTTCCATGTGCAATGGGATTACTCTTTTGAATAACAGATGAGAAAGAATTCAGTAATCCTTAATCTCTGCCAACTGGTTCAATCAAGAAGCCTAAAGAGGTGTGCAAATTTCCTATATATAAAGAAGGAAGAGGAAAATCAGCATTTGATCAATGAGTTGTTAAAGTCAAAAGGGCATTTGTAAAAATAGCTGATTATGCTCACTTTATCTGCTTGCCAGTCTGCTTGTTCCCAAATGTTTGCTTCGTGGAAGATGATAAATACACAGTGAATTTTCTAGACATGTATGTGCAGACTTATGCCTTAGCAGAAAGCAAAAATATGTATATAAAACATTTAAATTTTTCATTTTTCCATTTCTGGCCTTAAATGTTTACTATGTTCAGCCTCAGCATAATGATATAGTACAGGGGATTTATTTCATTCCATTTTGCACCTTTACAAGATCATATACAGGTAGTGCTGTATACGTCTCTCCCAGGTACTTACATGATTCCATTATTGCATTACCTGGGTATTTCACAATTTTTATTCTGTAAATTTATGGCACCTTTGCAAGCAAGAAAATGTAATTGAACCCATTATTCAATCAGGAACTTAGGCACACCATTAGGGAATGGTTAAGGAAATAATAGTGGGTCTAGCATGCTTCAAAGTGTGTTTTCCCCTTTTCTGGTAATTTTTGAAGTGACTTTTAAATTCCGATAAAATGGAAACTCTTTTATATCTAATCTGTCTAGTCTAGCCAGATCTGTAATGCAGAACAAGATTACTCTCACCTACGTTTGTACTTTTATAATGCAAATTTTCCATTTGAACTAGTTGCTAAACTCCTGTTGTAGGCCCTCAGCGGGAACTGGGTGTTGAGGGCATGAGTCATCTTGTCTTATTAACCACACAGGGAGTCTGGATAACTAGCTGAGATACCTACAGAGAAGATAACTAATTAAGCTAAATCTAACTTAAAGCAGCTAGATAACTTGGTCAAGACCACATAAGAGCAGAATAGGAAGCTGAAGTAGTATTTCACCATTCCTAGGTCTGTGTCCTAACCCCTGACACAACCTGTTCTTCCATGACCTTGATTACATTCTTATCTCCTGATCGTAGTACCTGTCACTGCACAGCCATAAATTATACAGTGGAGTTCATCCCACAAAACTTCCAATGCCTATGATGTGGCCACCAACACAAGTACTAGTCACTTCAGGCTCTGCTTATTAAAAATGTATTGTTGAGGTACTTATTCCATTGACTATCAGTGGAGATTAGAGGATTATCTCAAAAGTGAATGTTGACATGGTCTCATTGTCAAAGAGTGTGAACTGCTGTAACCATAAGGAGTTCATTTCAGACAGAATGATGAAGGCAACTGGGAAACAGATACTTTGAAAAAAAAACCCACTAATTCATTTCCAATATTCAGAAAAAATTGAGCAGGAGTCTCATACAATGATTTTGTTCAGCATTCTCTTGATGATGCCACTGTTTGGGATTTGATCCCATTCTTTCTTCCTGAGAACAGCAGTTGCTGTGAGGAAGCATTTGTGTATGGATGTTATACATATCATACATTTTCAGACTACATTCTTGTTATCCATCTCTTAGATGTCACATGCTTGGTTCTTTCTGTGTAATTGAAGCACTGGGACAAAGTAATTGACAACAGGATCTATATTCCTGCGGTAACTTGAAAGAAGTAGAACTTCGTGTACTCTTGACAAGATTATCCTAACTTATCCAGTAAGATTAGAGTCTGTAGCACACAGAATGTTTTCTACTTTCTGGAGCAGAATTGGTTTATTTCATGCTCTGTTGTTTGAAAGTAAATTCTAGGTAAACCTGATAGGTTTTATAGTTTTTGTGCTCCTGTCTAGTTAGAGAATCCAATCAAGGTGATGCCAAGTCTTTTTCTTCCTTTATTTGTAGTTCTATAAATGATATATGAAGTCTTGAGACAAGAGATTTTGTTGTATTTCATGAAGGACCTTAGGTCAACCAAGGTGATGCATTGCATGATCAGGAATATCTCTGGGAAGCCTCTGGTTTGCCGAGATTTACAATTTACTGAAGGCTGGTCTTGTACAATGACTCAAAGAACATATAAATCAACTAAGAGAGTTTGGGTTGAGCATACTTTTCATTCATTCGAGCCCTAAAAAGAGCAGAGTTCTTTTTCTGCATCCCATATCTATCTCTGAGTCTCACTGTAAATTCTGAGGCTTAGAAATGTTGAGATGTGACCTGCTTTTGTATTTCAGACTATCTTTTTTTTTTCCCCTCTGTAAAGAGCATAACAAAGATAGCTCATAAAGGTTCAGGAAATACTTTAAAAGCATGAAAGGGGACAAGGCAGAAAACAGTGATAAGTGGAGTGATTTTCTGCACCTGGGGTTTCTGTTGAGTGGTTATTAATCACCCCTACTCTCTTTGCCCTCTGAAGTCAGTGAAACCACTCAGCTGAGCAATAGTGTAAACTTCCAGAAAAACAGATGTCAACAGGACAGTCATTACAATGAACTGTAAGTTATAATATCAGTGAGTAGAAATGAAAGAGTATTAATTGCAAGGAAAACAAAAAGACTAAGGAGAGAATGATACTGAAAACAAAAGAAGAGTTAACAAGGAAAGGAATGGGACTGGGAATGGTGATGCTTTTGCTCATTTTGAGAACGAGCCTAATGCTCATTATCAAAATAGCTATTTTATGAAAATGAAAGAAAAATATGGAACTTGCAAGCTGTACTGTAATATTTATATTTAAAGCCTTAAGGATTTCCCTTTTTTTACTTTTTTTCTTGTCACTTGCTGATGAAGACACAGAGTATCTGTGTTTCTAATGAATACAACTGTCAGAATAATATAGCTGTACAAGCAATTAGGGCTGTGTTATGAAACAAGGTGTACACATGTTGAGTGCATATGGGAAAGGGCAGGAAAGAATTCAGAACTCTAGTCACGGGTAGAAGCTCCATAATAAGGAGTTGATAGTGCAAATATATGATCATTAAAAAAAGGAAAGAATTTTACTATCCTCTAAATAAGAACCTATCAGAAACTTGAATGAAGAACTTGAGTCTTGTAGTCCTTAGGAAATCCCAATGTGAAATAAGTGCGGATGGCTGAGGACTCAAAGGAGTTAAAGTGTTCAGTATTTGCTGTACTGCAATACTAATGAAGCTGCAGCAAACAAATTGGTATTTCATACGTATAGTACAGGGAGGGAAAAGCAAAAGAAAATTTAAAAAGCCCAGCTTTACCAAAATTACTATTCCTTCTATTTAGGTCATGGAAAGCTCATGGTTTTGACATTGTTTTGTGCCAAATTTTGGTATAATTGAATAATTTTATTATTTGGATAAGGAAATAATGTAAAAAGGTCCAGTTCTGAATAGCATGCAATGATATTAAAATGTTAGCTGGAACCAAAAGCTGTATTATGCTGATGGGGTAATAACAGTGTAGTTAGGAAATACCACATTTGTGGCTTACATCTCAATAAACAGAAGAATAGCAAGGTCAGTTTATGATCCAGAGTTGAGAGAATTAGACTTGATCTGGGCAAGTGTTTGTATCCCCTTCACAGAGGGCATGATGTGGGATCCTTATGCTTTTCCTAAGGAAGAAAACCAGGGCCTCACTTGTGGAAACAGAAACAGCTCCAGGTTTTTTGTTGTTTCTATGGAAACAAACTCCCACTTTGTTTATGTGAAATGCTTTTAAATGCATGAATTAAGGGGATGAAGCACTGTGCAAAACAGGTGAGCCTCCAAAAATCCTAGGAATCAGGACCAGCAAAGCCAGTCATGGCAAAAGCAGGGCTTAACAAGAGCTCATCTGAGCACTTTGCTAGTTAAATGGAGGAGAAAACTAAAGCATCAGCTGCTGCTTTAGGGAGGATGGATCACTGCTATTATACCAACGAGTGTTTCAGAGGTTCCTAAATTGTCTTCTGTCTCACACTCAAAACTGCCACATTTGAACACTGAAAAATATTGTTTCACTTCCAGCTAAATGCGCTTTAATGGCTTCTAGACAGCCGTAAAGCTGAGCAGCAGGCATAATTCTTCCAACAGGATATAAGATCCAGTGTGTTTCTTGATTATCCAACTCGGTCTGATGCTCTACAGGTTTACAGTGCTTCACACTTTTGTATAAGATATATTTCTAATAGAATGGATTCATTTACAGGTTTGGATACCTTTCTTTATGTTATATTGTGAGGATTTATCAGTCCCCATCAATTCGTATTTTATCAACCTACCTTCTAAATTTCCATAACAAGAAATGACTTTATTTCATGATCTCCATTAGGATGGAGGTCATATTTGGCTTTCTGCAACATTTTTTTCAACCCAGCAACTTCAGGAAGTTTGCCTGCAGGTCAGTAATTTGGTTTTAGTTAGAGCCAAGTAAGAGGGAACATGAGGAAAATATTGGGGTCTATAAATGCTTTGTAGAAAGTATTTTCTTTCTTGGAGTCATTAGGAAAAAAACTCACTAATCAAGCCTATGCATCCACCAGTCACAAAATCTTCACTGCTATCCTGTGAATACCTACTTTTACCTCCAGTGGTCCACAAAAAATCTGTACTAATAGAGTAGAATATCATAGAACATCTCAAGTTGGAAGGAACCCATAAGGATCATTGTTGTTCTAGGTACTGGGTATTCTACTTTACTAGTTACATCTCTGTAGTAAATTAATATTTTAGAGTATTAGTGGGATAAATGCTCTTAAACAGTACCTTCCACAAACTCACTGCACAAAATCATTTGCATAGATGTGCTTTTACTTACTAGTATTAGAGTTAGTAATTCTGAGACTACTGTGCTGTCTGCTGCCTTGTCTGCAAGGTTGTCATTGAGACTGGTTGTTTGGCTTTCATTCATACTTTTTATTCCTGCATCTTAAGTGAATTGATTAACCGCAGTGATTTTAGAGGCTTTCCTGAATAAGGTGGGACGGGTCCATTATCTGCAATAACTCTGAAGAACACATGGTTGTAATGTCTGGTGAAGCTCAAGCGTGCGACAACAGATTTAAAAGGCAGGAGATGGATAAGCATCCAAAAGAATGAGGTTAGGATTAACACTGTGGCTTTTTGTTTGATTCATTCAATCAACAACATTTGTAAGAATCTCTCATGACAGTTCTTTTTCAAAGCTACCCAGTAATCCCAAAGGCAGTGGCATTTTTGTTAGGTTCAAATACAGTTATATTGTTCTCCATTCTAGCTCTCTGACATTTTGATAGTCAAATAAA
This sequence comes from Corvus hawaiiensis, assembly GCF_020740725.1. Classification (NCBI taxonomy): domain Eukaryota; kingdom Metazoa; phylum Chordata; class Aves; order Passeriformes; family Corvidae; genus Corvus; species Corvus hawaiiensis. The sequence goes on along the minus strand of NC_063216.1, from coordinate 68,650,641 downwards.
AAAAACCTATAATCTTAGTTATCATCCTAGGGTCATGCAATTTTTAGAAAATAAGATTGGATAAAACATTAGGCAGCACTTCTACACATTTTTGTTTCTCTCAGCCTTCCAGTTCAACTGACAGGTCTTGCTGATGTCTGGTGAATGTTCAAAAAGAAAACAGGGATTCATTTACTGTGGTGACAGAGAAATGTATTAATACTGACTGTGATACAATAAAAGATGAAGAAGGAGAAGAAAGACCTGGATGACACGTACTATTGTCTGATCGCCCTGAAATTTCATCATGTTATTTGCTCCTGCATGTTATTCAGTGGCAATTAAACCTTATTAGTTTGCTTTTCTCATTATTTTTTTAAACTGCGTTTAGTGCCAGGAAAGCTGTTGAACATTGCAAGTTAGAAAAATCTATTAGCTACATTTTGCTGTCACATATAGCTAGAAGTTTACTAGTTTGATGAGGATCTTACAAGTCAAAGTAAAAACAGTTTATACATTGAGTTACTTTGTTAAATTACATGCACAAGTACCCCTGGAGTTTTCCTTCCTGATGATGCTGTCTTCATTTTGAACTGCTGTTTTGACATTTGTAGAGTTTTAGCAAATGCTTCAGGAAAAGGTCAGTTTATAGTGACATTTTCCCTTTTCAAAAACCTGTGGAGAGGACACTGAATACCGGTTTACTTGATAAGCCATTACGGATTTAAAAACACGTCTTTTTTATTGTGTTTTTGAACACTTGTTTTTTGCAATCTTTTTGTGTTTTTGAACTGTGCTCCAACCATCTACTAGAAAGGTCTTTTCATAGATCTCAGTTCTAAATGTTTTCCTTGCACGCTGTTAACTTTAAAAATATTTTCTAGCTTGGAGGTTTTTGATCCAAGAATGAAATGTTCAGAAAATGTATGGCTAGGGTATTAATGTTACTGACTTAAGTCCAAATACACTGAAAGAACTCCTGCAAAAACCTTCCTGCATGTCTGTGTGGTTGTGCAGTATTTGCTCCTGTTCAGCTGTGCTGGGGCTATATGTGCAAACATTTTTTTCCCCCCATTCATCTGGGTCATTTCCATCTGTCAGTTCTGTAATGGTTTGAAATCCACCAAGTTAATTAGATACTGTCTAATAACATGAATCAATACTTTCCAACATAGCCAGAGCTTATGTCAATGATGCCATTGAGTAATTTACTGTTTACGGAATAAAGGTCCATTTATTAATGGGAATATGTCATCAACCTTTTTTTTTCATATTTTCAGAATCAGAAAACTCCAATAATTTCTCTGACATATTTTACAACAAAAAATATGGTTCTTCAAAGAAGTTCTCTAATATAAAGAAGAAATATTGCACTTTTTCAAAAATATAGGGTTACAGCATGAGAAAATATATTAAGAAATATATTTCTGTCTGGATATAAGTATATTCCTTGCCCCTGAGAATTCTGTGCTTTTAGCTTTCCAGGAATTATGTTGATGCCCTAGTGAACCGAAAATTTGCTTCTATCAAAGCAAGACCTCTTAATTTCAAATAATAAACACTTAGAGAAAACTTGTAAAAAGGTGTTCAGTGTTTCTATTGATGAGATGGTTATTAGGAAATAAACACCACAGAAAAATGTCCATAAATATGTATTTGTAACTATGGTATTAATACCATGAATGCTGTACTTTTAATGATTGAGGGGATTGGCCTTTAGTCATTATGTACTATACACTTTTTATACAGCACTGAGACAGAATATGCAAACTGACCTTTTCTTTGAATGAATCAGAATAGAAATTCTACTGAATTCTCAGGACTGTGTGTACGGAACTCATTAGAGCTGTCAAATTACCTGTGCTCACTGAGCTGCTAGGACAGTATGATAGCAATATTTTATGTGGCCAGATGATAGAAGTCCCACAAGCAAAATTACTCAGTTCAACTTAGATGAAAAGACTAGTCAGGATATTTCAATGACATATATTTAGTCAAACATTCTATAGCCACTCTACAACCAGAAAGCAGAGAGATCTGATTTGATGTACTTGATGAATTTGAGGGATGAGGAGGATGAAAATACCCACAGCAACATTATTCCCTTTTTGAAAGTCAGCAGACATTCATGGGAATTTTCAGTCTTTCTTTTTCCTATTTTTTGACTTCCATCATTTTATAGGGGATTAATTTTCAGCATTTATGTAGCATGCCCTTATTGGCACACTCAACATTTTTTATTCCATCAAGTCAGAGCTATTTTTCCCAAATTGTTTACTTCTCTTTTGACCGACCTACCTTGTATAACAAGAGTCATTAAATAAAATCTATGTTCATGTGTAGTAAATGAGAAGCATTAAGTAGTTATTGAACAGGTGTGTTATAACTAGTCCAATGAGAGTATTCATAGCATGTACTCCTCTGACCTGCTGCTGCACTATTGTTTTGGATAGATTCACTTACAAAATGGTAATATTCATGGCAGAACAGTTCAACATTATCTTAAATAGGAATAGCATAGATGTTCCATTAATTGAAGCTTTGCTTTAAAGGAAATACATATATCTACAAGACATTAATAACTTTCACCTTTTAGCTTTCAGTTGCAAAGTCTTGGACTGAAAATTGCAGGAAAATAGAAATGCAAGTGATATGCAATATAACATTCGAGCATTAATGTTATTTGCAGCATTGAATTATGCATTTCTTTCTCTAACAAAAAAATTCATCAACTGACCCCTAAGAACTTTAAAAGATATTTTCTTGCAATATTAGCCATATTTTTAAAAAGCATGTTTTATAAGATTTCTGCTATTTTCACCTAACTTGACTCGGCATTGTTTCATGCATTTCTGGTGGTAACCTCTTCAACAATACTTATTACCTTTCATTTTTTTGTGTTCAAGCCAAATGAACAGATTGCATGGATTATTTCTTTTCCATACTAACTACATTATTCCATTACATGGCTTTATTTAACAGAGATTTTTTTTTCGTTCTTCAGCTCATAGTGAAACTTTAAAAAATTTCCAGTTTAAGCTCTATGAATGAAAATCTTTTTCTTCTTTCCCTTTCCTGTCTTGTTTCTTCATGAAAATTCAGTAGTGGAGAGAAACCTGTCAGCAGAACAACAATGTCTGGCCTAGTTCACTCAATCTGAGCCATAGTCCATCCTGGTCATAATTGACTAGTGATTATTTGGGGAAATTAAATCTTCTATGAAAGGGCCTAAGTGAATTTTTTAGCCTAAATATCCAGTGCCAGAAGGTTTCAGGTTAGACTCAATGCTCCTAAACATATATATAAGCACTTAAATGCTAAATACTGAGAATACAATTTTGTTTTTTGATTTGATTTTGAGGTGATGATTCAAAACTATATCCTTACCATAGGTCTGTGTACCTGCTGGGGTTAGGGCATGAGTGGCCCTGCTGAAACTGCTGAAATTAACTACGCACAGTGTTAAACATATATGACTTTTAGTTTTCCCAGTCCATGCCTTTAATGCAAAAATGAAAAACAGGTTAATGAAGTTTGTAAGCTACCTGAAACAAAATAGAAGAGTTAACTGTGCTTCTTTATGCCACTGCATTTTTCAAAGCCTGTAAGAATTGTCAGCTGGAGTTACTTGGAAAGCATAATTTTGAGCTTTCACTAGTATAAGAGAATAGAAGTTTCATGACAGAAGTAAGAGATACATCCTGTTCAGTAAAATCTGCATGTTTGGAAAGTGTTCAGAAAATAACAGTAAGATAAGACTGATTCTAATTCTAGAAAACTTGAGAGAATCCAAATAATCTGAACATATATAGTATAGAAAAAAGAGAAATGAAGATCTGACTTGATCCTGCAAGAAAGTATTATGCAAAAAGTAGTTTCTGAGAGCAGAAGCATTTTACTTTAAAAGACAGAGACGAATAAAATCTCTATCTGGGGACTGGATGTAGAGAGATCCAAAAAGAAATGAAGGAGTGCAGGTAGCACTGCAGCTCACTCTGGAGGTCAGTGGATTGTTCACTTGATTCTTCATACTTCTATAGTCTTTTATGGTGTTGAATTGATTTCTGTTGAACATAATGGTAGTTAAAGCACCTGGTTTAAGTGTAGACGCCTATGTTCAGGTTTCTCAAAGCAAGTCATTCCCTTCATGCTTTTCTAAGGAAAGTAATATCCTCTAGGTCAATGAGACACGATTGATACAGGATTTACCATATTAAATCCTGTGTGGGCCATGCCTTTGAAAAGGTCAGATTAATCTATCACATCACCCTGTGAAAGGCATTTTCTTACAGCCTGGAGCTTTCCTTAATTGCTTGCTGTGACTGCATCAGTAGTAGAAATAATAAAGAATTTTCTAGATGCTTTGTCCAATATATCAGCTGAGCTTTCAGGGTATTCTGTGTATTTCTGGATAATTTTGGTAACGATCATATGGTTTTGCACTTATGTTAAAGAAAGGAAATTCATGGTTTATCCTATAGCTAAGTACTGAACCTTGCAGTTGATTCAGATGTCTGCCAGTGAGCAGGGAGGGAGGTGCACTTGTGTGTATCCCACAGGGAATGCACACACATGAGAATGCACAGGGTTGCTTTAAGGACCTGCTGGAGCTCCTGAGAGCTGATGCATTGACTGAGATTGTGTAAAAGTCATATGCTGGTCTGATGTTCCACTTGCATCCCTGGATGATGGTGAGCAAGTCAAACACAACAACAAGGGTTCGTAAGCCAATTAGAAGTGGTAAATGTTGCTCTGCATTAGAGGTTAGCATCTAAAATGTGGCTGAATAAAGATAAGTGAAGAGTTTGTAAGAGATATAGGCATAAAATATATGTCCCATAATTCCTGTCTGCTCTTTCAACTTGGAAAAAAATCCTTCTTTTTAAAGGTTAAAAAAGTAAAAACATAAAAACAACTAAAGAAGCCATTGCGTTTATATATTTTTGCACTATGCAAATGCTGATTTCAATATGCCAAGTAATCAGAGAATTAGATAACTAAATATTTCTAATTACTTTAAAAATAATGCTGCATATTCTTTCATGTTAATGCCGTGCTGTGCCATTTTCACTATGTCTGTGAATAATATTTTGTTCTAGCTGATTTGCAGTAAACTTCAAAATTTGTTGCTCTAACTTGGTCATGCCAGTGTACACTTATATTCTTCATGGTATCAAAAAATTTAATTTTTTTCCCATTCAGTCACTTAAAACTTACAGTGTTCTTTAAAAATTATTGAGTATTATAAAAAAACAATTTAGGGACAAATATATATTGAATGTGTTTTCTGCGAGGCGATAAAACATTTCAGTGTTAATGAGTGCTAAATTTTACATTTAGTGAAGTAGTTCATCTCTCCTCCTTTTAAAGTTTCATATCATGAGATATGTAATCACTTCCACTGGAGCACTAAAGATTTGTAGTCTGCTGGAGCAGTGGTGGATATTTTCTGCAAACTGCTTGGTCAGTTTTTGTTTTATTACTATGTAAAGTGCTTTGAAATACCTTAGGTATTAAAGAAACTTTAAAAATAAAAAAAGTTATATTCTGTTCTGCGTAATTGTGTGCACACATTTGCTAGGATGTAAAAGTTGTTGCGAAGATTATAGAGGAGGTCAGACTGGCTGATCATAATGGTTCCCTTTGGCCATAAAAAATAATCTAAGACTAAATAAATAGTTGCAGTTTTCTGGGAAGAAGTGAAAAGATAAACACTAGTTCAGTACTTGAAAAGTATTGCATGGGTTTTTTTATTTCTAATGAAGTTAGAGAGAAATTGCAGTTCTCTTTTCACTTATGACATATCATGTATTAATCTCTTCGAAATTTGTTTATTCTGTTTTAGGAGGGTGTGTGAATCATTTCATCAGTTTTGTGTTACTTCAATATGTTTCTCCTCACTTTAAAGAAAACCATTGTAATTCTCTCTAATCATTTACATAACATATTTTTACAGCAGGAAGGAAAACATCCTCAAGCTATAACCTCTGTTGTCAACTGCGAAATTACTAGTATTTATTTAGAGTATGAAGTCTGAAAAAATATAGTCAAAATTCCTATCACAAGAGATTACCAGATGATCAAAATTTAACTGGATTAAAAATTTAGAAGTGGCTAGCCTATTACTTAGCTGAAGAAGTGTTCAACCCTTCTCTCAGATGAGATGTGAATGTTCTAGGACCTAGGCTACAAGCTTAACTTCATAAGAAGGAAGATGGACATATATATTTTATATGCTACTTCACAGTGTTGGGTTTTTTCATTCATTTTTTTATCAGGAAGCTTCTAGGTTTGTTGGTTTAAAATAGATACCCTGATTAAAATTAAAGAATCCAACACTTTCCTCCCCTACAACACTACTACATCTAGCTACATTTTAAAAAGGTTAAGGTACACAAACATTTTCAGCTATCTAAAATACAAGGAAAACCTGCTGTTTCCTTCTCATTCTTTGTATTTTATACAAAAGGCAGCACGTGAAGCTGAACTGAAAGCTAAGAGCTTATTGTGATATTGGCAGTACTACTATTGCCCTTCTGAGTAAAGGTAAAGGATATCAAAGACCTGTAAATAATTTTAGTGCAGTAAGAGCAGTGTACAGAATATTCTAATTTGTTGAGATTTATTTACGTTTTTTCTTTCCCAACAGTCCTTCAGTAAAGGTTCCTGCAAGCTTGGGACAGGTACATCTTCCCTTTCAGGGATCTTTCAGTCTAACCTGACTCCCAGAATGAGTTTGTCCTGATGAAAGAAACTTCAGTGGAGCTGGAAGACCAAGGCAACAAGTGATCACCTTCGATGCTCACAACAGCTCCTTCCAGTTCAGTTTCTTGCACAGCAATGAAGTCAGGGAACTTTCCCCCCCAGCTTGGACAGAAGGACTGTGCCAGGAAGATTAACTAAACAGATTAAGTGCAGTAACTTTTATGACTTGTCAAACAGAACCATGCAGTGACATTCACAATGCAATGTGACTACAGTGTTTCATCTTTTAACCCACAGCCAGGAATCACTTCATACACTCTCAGCATGGCATAAGGCAGTTTAATAGGGCATAGCAATACTATAAAGCCATTTGGAGCAGGAATAAAATGGCCCTAATTATGTGAAATTCTAACCAGAATTTTGCTGTGGAGTAGGAATTTAGGCAAAAAGACCACCACTGCATGATAGACAGAAAAAAAAAGGAAAGAAATAGAAGTAAAAATCTAGATCATTATGATAAGTATTTAAGAATTTTAGGTATCACCCAAAGTCATGTTGCTTAATATCATTCTCATGTTTATCATGTTTAACAGTCTGTGTTTCCTGCTTGAGACAGTCTTTCTCATAACCTGATGGGAACTAAAGAAAAAAAGATAGCAGGAACATTGTCAGCTTTCCTTAGTTAGTAAACCTATCTTTTACTGACAGAATTTTCTCACAAAAGTGAGATCTGTCCCTTTAATGCCAAGAATACACAAATTAAAGAATCCTCTTTGTGAGTTTTTGTGTATATGAAAAAACACAGTGCCAACAAAAGTGTTCTTTGTGCATGTAGCTGCTCAATTCACAAAAGTAGGTTTGTGACCTTTAACTCCTAAACTGCAGATGAGTGCAGAGAGGATCAGACCTAAGCATCATTTTTGAAAATAATTGTAACTAATTGTAAATTACCATATGCCAGATTTCATCAGTATTAAGGATTGGTTAGAAGACACATTCATGTCTACTGCATGTTTGAAAAGTCTTGTTCCAAATATAACCACTTAGATAGCAACAGGACCTAGCAAACCGTGGTAAAAGCTCATCTACAATGTGTGATTTTTCCTGTAGTCCTGGTTGGTCCTAAGGGTGGCTTTTCATAAACTCATCCTCCCTTAGCCAAACATAAGGTAGCTTGATTTGAAAAGAACTATCTTTCATGCTATTTACCTTTCTTATGCTGCACCCAGAGTATCTTGCAGGCTGGTTTTTACACTAATAAAACCCAGTGGAAGGCATGATTGGGGACCATTAACCTTTAGAACACAAAAAGCTTAAGCTCAGGGAATATTTCTGAGCTGCCTCATAGGGCTTTGAAGCCACTGCTTCCATCCTTCATCTAAATTGCCTGAATTCATTTTCTGGGCTGATAAACTGTCAAGTGAATTATGAGACATGGGCCTTGGCTTAATTTATAGAAATGCTCCTGCACCATTGCTGAGTAAATCCACCTTTCTTTGTTGACTATACCTGCTTCAGCTTCCAGAATTTATTCTACCCCTTTACAATCTCCCCATTTCAAACTCTCCTTTCTTCATTTTTAAAAAACTAATTTACTAAACAGATTATTAGGAGGGGCATTTTTCCATCTCATGTTTCACACTCCTTTAGATACAGTAGTAGCAATACAATATGTAAACAGATGGTCAAGTTGGCTTAATAATTATTTTTTTAATAAGACAAGAAAGTCTGTCTCACTATACTGCCAGCACTTCACCTGTCAAAAATGAGTTCAAAGGAATAATTCACCTTTTATCTTCCTATATTCAATGGCTAGACAGACTGCAATTAATGCTTATCTGGCTAGCTGAGTTCAGAGAGAATTACAAGGAAATTCTGTACTTGCCAGTTACCTTTCAGTGTTAGGTTCTGGCTAGTTATTTCCATATGTATTCAATGTAGGTAATATGGAACTGGATATAGCGTGGCTGTCCCTTTTTAATTAACTATTTTGCATATTTTATGGATGAGGGAGACAAGTACCTCAAGCTGAGATATTTAGATTGTATTCCCATGAAAATTGCTAACAAAAAAGAATTAATCACTGCCATGTTTTGTTTACCTTTGGGTAGCTCTCAGATTGACATTAATGTTCATATTTAAATATTTGTATGATTGGCGGTTCAAATATATCATAATAACTAGAGTATAAATTGTCTTACTGAGAGAAAAGTTATGAACATATTTCTTTGGACAAAACTCTTCACTAGAAACTAAACTATTCACACTAGTTTGAGGTTTCTTTGCATATATCATTGTAGTCTCTTAGCACTTCAGTTTGGGTAAAATCTCCTTAAACTTCAATCTTTATAGTATATGCATGATTAGTTCTCAAATCCTGTATCAACAAGATCCTTTTCATGGTAATGGTTGTAAAGACCTTGCATGTATAGCAATTATACATAATATGCCCCTAGAGAATGCTTAGATTTCTTAGTACTATGTAAGCATCTTGTCATGGTTTAACCCCAGCTGGCAACTGAGCTGCATACAGCTGCTCACTCCCTGCCCCTGGAGGGGATGGAGAGAGCATCAGAAGAGCAAGAGTGAGAAAACTCGTGGGCTGGGATAAAGACAGTTTAGTATGTAAAGCAAAATCACTGTGCACGCAAGCAAAGCAAAACAAGGAGCTCATTCACCACTTCCCATGGGCAGGCAGGTGTTCAGCCATCCCCTTGAAAGCAGGGCTCCATTGTGCACAGTGGTGACTTGGGAACAGAAATGCCACCATGCCAAAAGCCTCCTGCCTTCTCCTTCTTACCTACCCGTGCTTTGTGCTGAGCATGAGGCCATCGGATCTGTTGGGGTCAGCTGTCCCAGCTGTGTCCCCTCCCAGCTCCTTGTGCACCCCCTGCCTAATTGCTTGTGGGGTGGGGTGAGGAACTGAGAAGACCTTGACTGTGTGTGAGCTCTGCCCAGCAATAACTAAAATATCCCTGAACTATCAATACTCTTTCTCTCACAAATCCAAAAGATAGCCCATAACAGCTACTATGAAGAAAGCTGTATCCCAAGCAAAAGCAGCAGACATTTGGAAACCTAAAAGTCCTGTGAATGAACAGTTTACCAGGCAGTCCTGAACTGTAAATGAGGCTGATAGAAAGTATTTCTTGTTAAGAGTAGGGGTACTATACCTATCACCACATATCTAATAGTTACCAGCTCCATTTTGGTCACTTCTTTACCAAGAAATCTCCGTTGTGTCTGCACCCATTACAATTGGAAACAATGGGTTTCAGTAATGAAATAAGGATTAGTAAACATGTATCCCACTTCCTGCAGCATCTCTTACTAAAAAAGTACCACCTTGCTATGACATACTCCAAGAATTTAATGTTTGAAAGCAAAATGCATAGAATGGTAACAAAAACCCAACAGAGTTTTTAGCTTCAGAGGTCTTTAAACTTTGTTATATATTTGGCACAAAGAACTGTGAAGATCTGCAAGGAGAATGATTTTATTTTTTTTTTCTATTAGAACACTTTGAAGCAAGTTACTTTTCTTGCTCTGAGTTCTTCCTGACCTGAATAATTAGAATGGTAATGTGTTCATAGATCAGAAGTGTATTCTGAAACTTAATTCATTCAGCACCATAGACAATTAGTATTAGACAATATGATAAGCATTATTTTCTGAGGTCCTGATCTTACGAAGAGCACCAGGTAAAAACTTGGAAAGAGCCAAGTTACTGCATGTGGGGAAGGGGTGTGAAAGGAGATGAAGAAGGTGAAAGAGGTTGTGGTTGATTGGCACCACTTTCCTCCCTACCACGGAAATGGCTGTACTGGTGGTAGGCATTTCCCACTCCCTGCCTTCTATACATTCACAGGGGTTGTCAGCTGTCCTGAATGCCTTCACTTTTCTTCCTGTACATAATCAGAAAGACATTCTGTCCAAACACAGATGCCTTCAGACCTTATTGTAGGGCCTCAATAGCCCCATGTAGAGATGTTCTCCACAGTCATAACACAAAGTTCTTACCCACAGAATTATCCAGGTAAGATACACAGCTGCACATCCATGCAGCGTTTCCATACAGTGCACACCACTGTGGCTTTACAGAGGTCACAGCCTCAGAGGAAGGACTGTTCTATAGGTTTTATGTTGCTCTCACTGTATTGTCCAAGCTTAATAAACAGAATGTAATAAGAAAAATTACCAAATATAGGAGAACTAGGCTGATCAGACATGCTTACTGTAACAATACATTTCTTTCTACTGCTTACCTTTGGAAGGTATACTTGTGTTATAAAGACTAAATTGATTATGTTTTCTAATTAAGAAGAAAATAAGGAAAGGGGCTGAATATTTATTTCAGAATTGCATTCTACAGTATTTAAAATGCATGACGAGCTACAGCCTTGCTTCCTAATTACTTAGTCCCTGTCACTTCTCATTAACATGTAAATCATATTATAAACATAGTAAAGGTGGAGTAAAATATGTCCTGAGGGGAGGGGGCATACTGGAAAATTGCTTTGGGCAGTGTGGTGATGAGAGTGTTTCATTTGCAGCTCATCTGTATTCCACTCCTATGGGAAGCTGCATATATGAGATTTAAGCAATCATATTTTCTTTGTCCTAGGTTGGAGTGGTTGTTGCACTTAAACAAATCGATCTGAAGGCTTTGAATTATCTACAAGGAAATTAGCATACAAAATCTAAGACTATCAAGAATATTGGTAATCCATTTAAGGAGTAATTGTATTCTTCTTTAAAAAGAAATAAAATTTGTTTATGATTTTAGGTGATAGTCCTGAAAATAAGAACATTCTTAATAAGATGTTTTGATTCATAGCAATCCACCAGCAAAAGCCTCTTGGCTCCTTACCATATAAAAATGGATTATACAAAAATAAGACAACATTCAGAACATGCAGAATTACTCACTTGCCTTTTAGTGTCTAATATTTAATATTTGTAAGAATAATTGTTTCAAAACAAATTCAGACAACATCATTAACACTTCTTACTTACTCAGAGGAATCAGCTTCTGAAAAGACATCAAGGCCTATAATTTTATTGAGAAAATCAGTTTATACATGTGACTTTGCTCTTAATTTAATTACCTGTCACTGTCTGAATGATGAATAAGGTAGAAGTAGAAGGTCTCCTTCTCAAACACTACATTCAAATATGAGGAAAAATACATACTTCTAAAAAAAATATTTGGGGTGCTTTTTTTTCTCTGTGGACAATTATTTTGGAGTCCTTTCTCTGAATGAGAAAACTGAATTTGAAAATTTCACCTTCTTCATGTAGTCAAATTTTACAATGGCTTATGAATAAAAAATATTTGGACTAAATATTATAAAGGAATGAGTGGCTTGTATGTATTTAGCATGGTTAGTAATCTGATTTAGCTCAAATTTCAGTGAGCTGGTGAAACAGAAATAAAGGTCCTAGAAAGACGAAAAAGAGAAGTGAGCACATTATTGTTTCATTAAAATTAGCCTACAGCACATAATTATATATATTATGTGTATGTCATATTATACTGTACTTTTTAGCACTTTCCATATGATTATGGCAGAATATTTAAAAAAGAGATATTGGCAAGTGATTAGTGGACAGCTGGGACTTTTGGCATGAAGGATGTGTATTTCACACATCCAGAGCTTACTGAAACATTTAATATCGAGGAAAAGATGAATTTTCTGTCCCTTCTCGAGAAAGGGGAAACAATTTTCTTTATTCTGGGAAGGATTATCTCATTCCCCAGCTTCTGCAGATTTTCACGACAGCTGGTTTCCCTAGACCATGCCCTGTTATCTGCCATTACATCCACTTAAAAACCATCAGTTCTATCATTCCACTAAAATGATGTGTTACAGGGTTAGCAATAGTGTAAGTGAAAGTAGCAGCTTGGATTAGAACAATTTGCTTGTCCCTGAGTCTTCATGTTTCAGGAAGCCAGTACTTTCAATGAGACATTGTACTCACATGTTTAGTGTTTTCTTCACAGACAAAAGATATGGAGATATATATTATAGTGAATTAATTAAAATCTTAGACAGTTCTTTGCAGCCTATCTTTTTTAAGTAGATGGCAATAACACTTGCTGTGTGGTTTACCGGACATACAGGGCTCTCAAGAAAAAAGGAGATAATGGTTTCAGTGAACAGTAGGTGGACTTTGAACTTCGTGACTTAAGAAAATTGAAGAGATTTGAGAAGATGAAACTGATGAGAGAGGAGTTTTGATGAGGGGAGGAAGAATAGGGATGGTTTTCAGGATGGCTGTATGCAGGGATATGGGCTGAAATAAAACTGTCATCACATTTTTTGGTAGAAGTCAGTGTTAAAAAAAATCTGTTGATTATTACAAGAAGAAGTTAAAAGTAAGAAAGGTAATTTATCTTCACTAAAAGAGCCTCCACACAGACTTGTCTCAGCATACCAGAAGGCGAATTAAAGTGGGGTTAATTCTTGCATTGTGATGTTATTCCCTAAAAAGAGGGAATTTAGTTCATATCTGAAGCAGGATTTTGGCTAAAGTGTCAGAGTCTGTAATTCCGCAACAAACTGATAATAAAATGGATTTAGGCCGTGGTAAACTTGTGTGCCATAGTCACACAGGAGGAAATGTCTTTGCTTGCAGTGGTAAGAAGAGGGAGGAGATGGGAAGTGACAAGTTCGGGTCTCTCAGTGGTTACGTAAAGCAATGCCAGGCCAGGAGGAGCCAAGGCGGCCGGTGGTCAGTGGCCTGGCTGCTGGGCAGCTCAGCAGCACTCAGCCCCCACAGGTCAGCAAAGCCCCCGTGGGGCTGACAGGAAAGCTAGCCCTTGCTCATCCCATCTGCAAGGGCAGAAGGGTCACAAATCCTGAAGAAGTTGCAAGTCATCCACTTTCCGAGCCTCCTGGGGGCTGTGGGTCATGTAATTTATATAGAAAAAAATGCTCTTTAGCAAGGGTGGAGAAAGGAGTTCACAAAAGCCCATGGTTTGTCCTCTTGCACTGCTGTCCTTTAGTTACTCAATGGCACTCCAAAGACAGTTTCCAGATAGGTCAAGCTGAGTAACCTGAGCGTTGATCACCCATTTCCTTAAGCCAATAACTAGCTACCTACCATCACAGCAGCATTTCACCCTGCCTGCTTCATTGGCTTGTAAAAGAGCGTGACTGTAGGAACAGGCACTCAGCCTTCCCTTTGACCCATCCCCAACCCAGTTTCCTAAGGGCACTTTTGTTCCTGGAGTATTATTCCCCAGCCACCAGCCTTGCAGAGCTAGAAGTTTGCAAACTCACTCAAAGGTTTTGCACAGTGTCATGCATAGGGCCAGCAGGAATCTGTGACCTGCTGGAAAATAACAGGATGGCACTGAAAAGGTGACTGTTTCCTCCAAAATAGAAAGGAGGGTCTGGAGGAGTTAGCGCAGAAGTACAAGGTCTTAAAATGCCTCATGTACTGAGGGCGAAAATGTAGAGGGGAAAAAAAGATTAGCACCAAAATCTACCTTTGGAGGACTGCAATAAAGAAAGGGTGGGAAAAGGAATGATCAGAGGGTGTGGGTGGGCATTACAGTGAACATGTTCTCAGTGGTGTTCTACAGAAAATTATTTCTTCTTCTGTACTTGTCTTTTGCTGTCTGTGTGGTTTCTTGGTTGTTATTTTAAAAAATAATCCAAAGTTGTATAAGAAATACCAACAAAAACTGTTAGTTTCACTTAACAATGAGAGGAAGAGTTAACTAAACCAAAAAATGGACATTTAAGAATAGCTTCCTGGTAACCAAAAAATTATGTGAAGCACAAAGCAGAAAATGAAACTTGAGATAGAAGTTGGGGAGAAACCATGCACTTTGGTTAAATTTTTCCATTTGAATTCTGACCTGTTATTAAAATTTTCTGAGCCAGACAAAAAATTGAAAGCAGCCTGGGAACAGTGCTCAATGACAGTGACATTTCCTGACAGAGCAGTTCTTTGCATATCAGTTGTACTAATTGTATTCAATCTGACAGCAACAGTTTAACCCATTCACCAGGGGAATTGTCTTGCTGTGAGACCAGTGATCTATGTTTTCATTTAGATGTCAATCTAGCCTTGTGCTGTATATTTTAAAGTTAGAATTAGCCTTAACTGATTGTACTAATATGATAAACATAATCTCCCCTTGAATTGTTGCACAACAGAATCTTTAAAAAGCAACTTGTTCTCTCCTGCAGAAAAACTTAGAAAACTAAGGGGGTTTGCCTTTTTCAAAGCCAGGTTGAATGAAATCACTTATTTCCTAAGGCAGTTTTCTTTATTTGACCATAAATGAAAATAATTTTGAGCACCAGAAAGTGTTATGCCTCCAAAAATATCCAGAGTGCTTCATATAGTTGCAACAACTGAAATCCAAGTGCCTGTGACGTTTTCTTTCAGTGTGAGTGGGCTTTTATTTTTTACATGAGAGGCAGGAGACCCTATCAGGCTGAAAGACAGGAACATCAGATGAAAATCAATTAAATACATCCATTCATTGTGGAAATTGTGCTGCCCATAGAAAACTTAATCGTGGGTGGAAATGGAGAGAGATGAAAATCCTGTGTGACTGGCCAAGCTCAGAGGGTTGGAAGCTGCTTTAGATGCACATTCAGTTGTCCCCTGAAAACTGTCAAGCCGTATAAATGCTTCTCAGGCCTGTTTCTCTGCTTCTACAACACTGCTGGCTGCTGCAGAAAATATCACCAGAATAGATCTTCAGAAATTACACCCTGCCACTGGGTTGTACTGAAGATGATGGGTGCCTGAATAGACTTTTGAAATACAGCTAAAGTAGTCAAAAAATACAGTTATGGTGTGGAAAACTCACTGATACAGGATATAAGGTGTGAGCTTAATTGCAAAAAGGGAAGAGAAGAGGAGAGGGAGGGAGGGGGGTAATCTTCAGGGCCTGAAAACCTGTAGCTTTTAACATATGCCTGTTTTCTGCCTGGTGCTTCTGGCTTGCGTGGTGAATTGTTTATATACCATGTTAAGAATTTTGGGAATGACCCACTCTTCTAAAAGACTGGGCAAAGAGAACAAGCAGAAGGTTTGAAGACAGTTGCAAGAAAAACAAAAACCAAACCCAAAAAGATTAAATGCAAGAGAAAGAAGGAAATTTTTATAGAGAGATTACAGAAAGAAGGAAATATAGATGGGGAAAAATAATGAAGATATTTTGTGTTTTGCAGAAAATCAATATCTGGTAGCTTAAAAAATCTAATAAATTGTTTGACATAGCACAGAAAGCTACAGTACATGTGTCAATGGACATCTTTTGCAGAGCTATGCTATGAAGGTAATATTCACCTGGTAGCCCAAGCTCAATTAGTGTGTCGCTGTTGAGGCGGTCACAACACATACAGACACACACCAACTGCTCCAGGCAAAAAGCATCTTTAATTCTACAAAGCCTCTTTTATACACTTTCTTGGCACTCATGCTGCATGTCCACTGGCTCCTAAATTACTACATTACAAATTATTGGTCACCTACAACTAACACCCATTCTAAACCCAAAAACAGCCTGCCACAAACAGCTGTGCATTCTTCTTCTGTTTTGGTTTCTTGCTTCTGTTGGTGCTAGAATTCTCATGGGTACAAACTGAATTCTCACAGGTACAAACTGATTGTGTCCAAATCTGTGAGATGTTCAGTCCAGCTATCTGGCCCCACATTAGTGTGGTGTAGATTTTTCTTTAGATGAAGTCTGATCTCTCTTCCTGTGTACCCTTGAGAAATAAAGGCTGTAGAGCACTCCTCAAGCTTTTAGTGAAGGTACTTCAGAATTTTCCTTGCAGAGAGAGGAGGAAAAACTTAAACTAAGTAAATAACCAACATGATGGTGAATGAATGTTTAACTGAAAGTAATGGACATTGATTCAATGTTAAGTTCTTTTAATAGACCTTGTTTGCAGGCTCAGCATTAACTTGATCAGTGTATTTAACCCAGGTAAGGGATCTGTGCATTACTATATAGAATGCAATGAGACATCATGTTAATGTTCAACTACTGTCTAAAAATCCTTGCAGATATAAAAATAAATACAGTATTAAATTCATGTATTCCCATGCCAATCCATAAATGAAAGACAGATGATTTGAACAGGTTTAATTTTATGTAACTTCAGTCCTGTTAAAGTGAGTTGTCTAATTTTATGCTAGTCACACAGGCTTCCTTTCCAGTAAATGGAATAAATAGGCATAGCTGAAAGATAAATAATCTGGCCTACTTTAGAAGCTATTTTAGGATGAAACATATTATCTTTTGGAGGTGCTTGTTTCTCTTTGACAACAATGAAGAGAACCGACAGTGACTGACCTAGAGTAATAGGTTTAACTTTTAGACCCCTCAAACATGGCAAATCAGTTGCATTCTTTGTCATATGGAGGGTCAAAGTGAAACACTGGTCTGCCAACAAGAAGAGTTTTAATTTTTTTTCACAAAACATGAGTTGTTGTCTGTTAGTAATTCGGATGTGGAGTAATTCAAGAATCTCCTTTGTTCTGCCTTTGTTTTCTCACTGTTATCTACAGCTCTTGCTGGTCTATGTTTCAAAAACTAATTCACAGACATTTTTGAGGAGTCTGAATATGATGTATTATTTTCAAAAAACAAGAATATTTTGTGAAGGATTTGTATTTCCATATTTTGTATGCTCCACTGAATAGTAAACTTAAAAATATCTTCCAGTATGAATTTTTAACAAACAAAATGTCTTCAGATGTTTCTGAAAATTGTATAAAAATAGAACAGAAAAAAATCAAATGTAGAACAGCACATAGGAATGCAGCTTATTTTGATGGGTGACTATAGATTGCTTATTCTTTGCTCTCAGCTGATGACTGGTTTTGAACAGGTTAGCAGCAGTTTCCCAGAAACTGTCCTGAACTTTTGTACCCGTATTCAATTTGTGTGCTTCTCACAGTACCACACTAAAGATGACATGCTCGTCTTCTGGACATTTTCCCAGTGTTATGTGGAAGCATTCTTGTCCATGGATCAAAATATGGTATTTCCATAAAATATACACAGTCATCTATTTTCCTTTGAATGTTTGGAGCTTGCTGTTTTGAAACACTGATTGTAATGAGCCCTGTTGTTTTAAGTAAATATTTGAGGTTCTATCTGAGCAGATTTCTTCTTATGTGGCAAATGGCCTTGTTAAAAACTGCCAACAAGATGCAGTGCAGAGCATTCACAGTTGTTGTCCAACTACATGCAGCTGCATGTAATTCACTCCAGAAACTGGAAATCTGATAATGTCATTTGCATGTCATCAGTTTTAGTTATGATATTAATCTCATTTTTTGCTATTTTGAAGTTACAGATTCCTGCAAAGTAAATTGTTGGCTATTTTATTCTTTTTTGAAAGATTTTATTTTGATGTTTATTGAAAGGGTTTTAAAAACAGGAGCCACTCTTAGCAGAGCTACTGTAGTGTATCATTGTGATGTTAAAGCTGTCAAGGACACGAATAGCATCATAACATTTTGACGGAGTACAAGTGACTGTGCTGTAGTTTTGAGATTGTGGTTTGCAAGTCAAATGTCAGTAGAGGTAACTCATTAGCTACAAGGCTTTCAGTAAAAGACCGTGTAGTGGATTGGCAGTCACGTAATATTCGACAGTATCCTCACAAGTGGGGTGGGGTTTTTTTACATAAAACAGCTTTTCAAAAGGTTTGCTTCTAAGGAAGCAAATGTCTTTATTTTGGGTCCCCAGACTTCAATCTCTTCCTTATTAAAACACCACCACCAAAGGAAGACTGCTACTTTTTCCAAAGTAGGTTAAACTTTTTCAAAGTAGGCTAAGCCATGAGATGAGCCATCTTCTTGGAGAAGGGTTAAAAATGTACAACTATCCTGGGACTTGCTGGTTTCTTTTTCCAGACCCAGTGTAAGCAGAGCAATGGGTTTTAATGAGATATTTTGAGGACCAGATGGATGGGTAAAAACGCTGTTCCATATACACTGGAATGTCCAAAGGCAACTGAGGAATCATGAGAGGCTGTTGTGGAGGCAGGGAGTTCCAGTGTGTGTATGGCACAACTCAGATGACAAGTTGGTGCAGTGAAGGCAATGAACATTAAAGACTGAGAGGCTTTTTGAAAAGGGTGGTATGTGCCTCTGAATTTTTCCAAGCCAGATTCCCCATTTCTCCTTTAGATAAGGATAGAAGATGAGGAAGGGCTATTTCTCTGCCCTGACATTAAAAAAAAAGAAAAAAAGAAAAAAGAAAAAAAAAAAAAGAAAAAAAAAAGAAAAAAAGAAAAAGGGCAACAAACATTCATGCACAAACATCATCCCCAACCCCACCCCAATAAGATTTCACAGTTAGTTTTCAGAGAACAATACAACCGTATACTGACTGCTTTGCTCTGGGCAGTCCTAATTTGTGTAGAACACCTGAAATTACTGCTGGTTTGAACTGATGCTTTTCACATTTTTTGTTTTAAACGTGATTTCAGATAGTATTTTCTTCTGATGTTTAACCTGACCTGTATTTAAAATAGAAAAGGAAATATAGGATCTCATATAAGAGATGTCTTAATAAGGAGCACATGAGCAACTTCAGTTTTCTTCAGTCACTAAGAGTGATGATTAAGAGTATATTTTCTCACCTTCTCACTGGACTCGTGTCAATTGTCTGGAGAAAAGTCAGTAGTGTCAAAAAGGTGAAAGGAAGTTTCTTGAGAAGTTTTGGTGTCTAAAAAGTGGATCTTTTTCTGTAAATTGCCATCAATTACATGTAACATGTCTTCTAGGTTCTACATTCAGCAGTGAAAACAACTGTGATTTCTCTCTTTCTAAGCAGTAAGTTTCTATCAGGTTTTTCGAAGCTATTTTAGGGAAGAGAAATGAAAAGGTGGTATTTTTTTCATGAAGTGAAAGAATCTTGTTTGAATCACCATAAGCTTCCTCTAGACTTGATGGGAGTTTGAATAATCTTTGAGACAATTTTAAGTGAGAATAAAAAGGACTGTCAATAAAAAAACCTCCAGCTGAGGGTAAAGTATTTTACATATGTGATATGATATAGAAGTCTAGATAATGTGAGAGCTGTTGGAAGATGGAGGAGCTACAACAATCTTATTTCAGTCATACAGGAAGGGGAAGAGGGCTGAGGATTCTTTTTCAGAAATACATTGGTCTGTTTGAGAGGAAGATTCCAACAAGAGCATGAAAGATTTCCCATTTAGATCAGTTCAAATCAAATAACAATTTGAGACAGCATATGGACTTCTTGGGGTTTGGGGTTTTTATGTTCTTAAGAAACAAATAACATTTGGTTTTTTAAAATAAGATAACAAAGGATTATAATATTTTCCCCTGTATTTTCAGACTGTGATGTCCTAAAGACATCTAGAAAAAGTGTCCCATGATTTCTAACTTCTTTTGTTATTGAATAGACACCACTGAAGATTTTAAGTCATGCCCATGCTTTTTAAGCAAATCAAATGTGGCTCTGGTATTCAGAGATTACAATACAAAAACTATGACTCTTGGAACACCAACAGCTACACCACAGGAGCCTTACTAAATCCTGGCATGGGTATCATGTGTCTAAAATCTTAAGACAAAACATGAAACAAGTGAGCGATGGAACACACCAAACATGAAAAGATGTGTCTTTGTGAGCTACTCATTATACTGGTTTACTAAGGACATAAGACTATGGAAGGCAGAGCTCTTTCTAGCATTTTTTTAATCCATCACCCCAAACAATAGCTTTGACCATGGATGTTAAAGAAATTCTGCTTACTTGTATGAGAAAATTTGTCATTCATCGTCAGGAAGCATCTAGTCATCCTTTTGTGAGTACCCCCTCAGCAGTTTTGCCGATGATACCAAGCTGTGCGATATTGACACACTGGAGGGAAGGGATGTCATCCAGCGGGACCTTGACAGGCTTGAGAAGTGGGCCTGTGTGAACCTCATGAAGTTCAACAAGGCCAAGTGCAAGGTCCTGCATGTGAGCTGAAGCAATCCCAAGCACAAATACAGGCTGGGTGGAGAATAGATTTAGAGCAGCCCTGAGGAGAAGGACTTGAGGCTGTTGGTGGACAAGCTTGGCATGAACCAGCAATGTGCACTTGCAGCCCTGAAAACCAACTGCATTCTGGGCTGCATCAAAACCAGAGTGGCCAACAGGCCTAGGGAGGTGATTCTTCCCCCCTTATTCTGCTTTTGTGAGACCCTCCTTGGAGTTCTGCGTCCAGTTCTGGGGTCCCCAACATAAGAAGGGCATGAACCTTTTGGAATGAGTCCAGACGAGAAAGCAAAGATGATCAGAGGTCTGGAACACCTCTCCTATGAAGACAGGCTGAGAATGATGGATCTACTTATTCTGGGGAAAAGAAAGTTGCAGGGTGACCTTAGAGCATCTACCAGTACTTAAAGGGGACTTCAAGAAAGGTGGAGAAGGACATTTTACAAGGGCATGTAATGATGGGACAAGGAACAATGGCTTTAAACTGAAAGAGGGCAGGTTTAGATTAGATATTAGGGAAAAATTCTTCTTTGTGAGAGTAAAAAAGACTGGAGATACTGGAACAGGTTGCCCAGGGAAGCTGCAGTTGCCCCAGCCCTAGAAGGCCAGGTTGGATGGAGCTCTGAGCAACCTGGTCTAGTGGAAGGTGTCCCTGCTCATGGCAGGGGGTTAGAAAAAGATGATCATTAAGGTCCCTTCAAATCCAATCCATTCTATGATTTTATGATCTTTAAGGCATAGATTGTTCAGTTTATTTGGTGTGGAACTGGTCATTGACTGTAGTAAAGACATGGTTATTCACTGTCATAAAAGAATTAGCCTTCCTATTTGTTTAAGATTATAAAATGCCTTTGCAGTAGTTTACATCCTTAGTATTGCACTTATAAAAAGAATTCAATCTATTTCTCTTATCTGACTTTATACTGAGAAATTATTATTTTAAAATTTGTCTTATTTGTAGGACTTGGTATCAAAGTAGGAAACCACTGCCAAAAGTGCCAAGGGCTAGAGAGGTTAAGATGATGGCAATATACTGTTTTAATCAGTACCTCTGAATATGAATTAAAATATAATGCAAATTACAATGTAGAAAGACCAAATGGCCCAATGTAAGTTTTGGGTAATGTTTCTTATTGATGGAACATCAATGACTATATATTGTCAAAGTATTACCGTACTTTTTATAAGGAAATAGCAATAATATGTCAATAGTGTATCGAAAATAATCACAACTCCAGCAAACTGTGTTTTGACAAGTGAGGTGGGTTCATTTTGTTCTATCTTGTCTTGAATGGAAGCACTAGAAACATCTACTGCAACTGTCTGCTGGAAAAAGAGGAAAAAATATTTCCAAGATGCTTTAAAGTATGGAATATCCAAGTCAAATGAAATATTAATGGTCTAGATATCTACTGGTATACCACAGTCACACCAACAGACATCAAAGGATTTCCTAGGTTATAAAAGAGCTATCCTTGTGATTGTGGAAACAGATTACATCTGGAAGAAAGGCATTCTGAACTGATTCAAAAGAAAAGATTAAATTCTCTGAGAATGCACTAATAGGAGAGCTCTACACAAGTAACTGTGAAATCAGCAAGGATGTAAAATAGATCCTGTATTTAAAATAATTCACAAAATTACTGTGTGAGCTAATTAAAGAAGACTAGAGGGAGTTTTATTGCTTGGGGTGTTAAAAATTAGAGTGAATGAGACACTAGGGGGCCTGTTCAAAAACCTTTGAAACCTTTTGAAGTCGTCATAAGCTTGTCCCTTGAATTTCAGCAGTTTTTGAGTCAGCCACAGATAGTTGTGCTAAAAGAATTGCTCTCCATTGTTAAGCTATGCAATACATCACTGGAAAGTGTTTTCATTTTTTGACTTAGACATATGTAAGTGTGGGAGAATATAAACACTTATATTTTTATCTCTCTGAATGAATTTAGTTGTAATATGAATAGAAAAGAAGATAGATTTCACATTTATATGACATAAAGTTATATATTTCCATACTTCTCAGTATTGGTAAGGGATACAAACTCTGTTCTTTGCTAAAACTCAAGAACAGTAATGAGTATTTTGGACCAAACTACTACATTTGCTAACCAAGATACAAAGATAGGAGTAAATTTTCCAAGCAGAAAACTACTGCTGAAGAAAATTTAGTAACTGAATTGGGAGTCAATAAAAAATGTAATTTTTCGTTATCATAAATAATTAATTAGGTTGTAAAGAAGTGTGGATTCTAATATGGAAACTAACAGGAAGGAACCATCTATTCCCCATAAGTTTTTCATTAGGTATTCCAACATTCTAGAATAAAATTTTTAAAATACTTTAAAATGGATGAGTACATTCCATTAGACTTGCATATTCAAAACTCAGTTGTTTTTTTCTTAATAAAGACCAGAAAAGTCCATGTGAAGCTTAATTTCTCCTCCTGTAAGTCTTGCAGAACTGTATTATACCTAAGAATAAATGTATTCAAAATTCTGAATTTGTGTAGATATTTACATATATGTATGTTTGCACATGCGGGTGTGTTCCCGAAAAAGCCAGGTGGGTGTAATTACTCTTCCAGTCATTAATGTAACATCAGGACTAGATAAAAGTGTCAGCTATGTTTTTTGGAAATGTCTCTGTAATCAGTGGAAATGCTGACCCTTAGCTGTGACAGATTGAATAACAAACTGGAGAAGGGCAAAACCACTGGCCAAACACCAGCTCCTGTTCCTGTGCCAGTGTCCAAGGGGGCACTGCAGGAGTTCACTCTATGGAGCCATGCCCATGTGGATTAATAGCAAAACAAAAATGGCTGATACCTGTTCACTCAAAATCCCTTCTGCACTAGAACTGCTACAGAATTCCTAACTCTTCCACTTCTGTCTAAAGCGTCATTAATTTATATTTCTGTAGAACCAAATTTCATACCTTCTAGCAATCTAAGATATGAAACAAGCATTTTTAAGGTCATTAAAAGATGGTAATTTTGGATGCCTTTTCTTTAACTTAGAGATCAGAGCCAAATTTTTAGTTTGTTTTTTTTTTCTGGTCATCATTTTCTACTTTGTAGAGTTAGAGCCTCATCCAACTAGGTTTTGTTTAGCTGTAAATTCCATTGATTTAGCCCCATTCATCTGTATCTTTACCCAGAGTTATGAGGAAAAAGAGTTTTATTACCAAAGCTTGAGTACCCATTTAAAACACCTAAAAAGTTGCAGTTTAAAAAAGTTCCAAGTTGATCCATTGAAATTTACAGTTTCTATTCATCCCTGAGTGGTCAATTTGTGTTTCTAGGGCTTGAATAATCCACTCAGTAGTTTCCACTCAAGCAAAACCAGGTAAAAAAAGAAGTGGAGCTGAAATCTGAGACAATGATGTTTTAAAAATACCTATAAATACCATTTAATTGTAAGAGAGAGTTTTTACTGATTGCATTTTATTGTATCTCTATTTCTCAGAGAGAAGTAAACAATAGCTTTTTTTTTTTTCAAAGATTAATGACATTCTGCCCAGCCATTTGATCTGTTTAATCAGTGTTCCACAGACAAGGTATGCAGACAGATAATACCCCGCCCCCAAAAGCCTGTCTTATAATTTAATTATTCTATAACATCTTAATTGGCATAAGAGGCTGTTACAAATTAATAAGAAATTATGTAATTGATGCAACTTCAGTACTATAAACTTGAAGTTAGCTGGAAAAACCTCTAATTGTCTGTCTTTCTATCATGACTAAATACAGAATTAAAAATATTTGCAAGTATCATTTGAAATCCATTGAAATATGGAACAACATAAATTCAGGTTTAGTGATCCCATATCAGTGATCCCATATTAAAGTATCTGTTTATGTTTGTGATACAAAGAATAAAATTAAAATTCCAGTGCTGTGCATATTTTTTGGGAAGAACTCTTTTAGAATTATAACAGCATAAAAAAGTGATTTGAACCTAGGATAACTCTGTAAGGGAGGCCAGACACTGAGTCCTGACAAAATTGGTTGAAAGTCATTCTGATCTTTTGGCTATAAACAATCCCCAGTGAATAGGATTTGACATCAAATTTTGTCAGTGACTTGGTTTATGTAACAGAACCATTACAGACTAGACAGAAATGGCATGCTCTACTCAGGGAAAGCTTAGGGGGAAAAAAGAACTATAGGCATTGCATAATTCTCTTCAGATAAGTTACATGAAGGATGGGCTTCATACAGTAGGCAAGTCTTGCAAAAACCCCAAGACTGACAGTCCCTGGATTGGCAGCATCCAGGCAGAGCTGGCACAAGGCATAATTGAGTACTGACACCAAAGAGAGCATGGGAAATATCACCACCTCTTTGACCATCGTAGAAGAGACGCCATGAAGAACAAACTGGGTTTGATAAAAGATTCATATGTCAAAACAAGCTAGTACCGACAATTTTTGCTAAAGTTCAAGGCATCACTGCAATGTTTTTCAATAATGGGAAAGATGCATCACAGAATCCTGTTCCATGTTGTCCCTGAATACTGCTAATTAATTTTTCTTTGGCTATCTATGCATAACTAGGCTACAATGAATCTTCATTTAATACTCTCTATATATAGATATATATTTCTGAGGCCCTATTTTCTTCCAGTATGTTTCAATTACCTAAAAGCAACTGTTCTACTGAAAAAAACCCAAACAACAAACAAGCAAACAAACAAAATCAGACAACCCCCCCCCCCCCAACCTACTATGAGAACAAAAATAGCAAAACATGGTAGTCATACATAGTATCAGAAAGTTTTTACTTTTACCTGGAGTTTTTTCATCTCCAAAGATAAGGCTTAAAAGTATTTTTCAAGTACTTATAGAGTATTTTCTGCTTCAGCAATCAAAATATTGTGAAAAGATGTAAATCAGGATTTCTTTGTGAAGATGTGAACCTGAAAATGTAGTAAGTCACATAAATTTCCTGAGGTCACATGGAAAGCTAGCAGAAAAGTTAGGAATAGACCAGGCATTTTGTTCATGATTAAAGACCCCTTGCCAACCAGAAATTGATTTTAAATTCATTAGATACAGGATTTTCCTCAATTTTTGTGAAGAAAATATTTTCTGTGTAGATGGGAAAATGATTTCAATGCAATTTATGACTTCCTAGAAGTTTTTCTTATGAGACATGAAGAATTTTGTAGCACCATTGAAATTCTTGAATGCTACAAGGTCAAGGTTAAAGTAGTTTGCATATGACTACCAGCAATTTAAAGGATTCTAAATATTAGAAAAGGATTTCTATGGTTCATGGGCTGACAGATTTTAGGTTTTATTTTTGGTAGAGCAGTTAGTGGCGGCAGAGATATTAATAACCAGACATTTGAAGAGTAATAGTTATTTCAAAGTTCCAGTAAGATTTAATGATCTATTTTGTTGTTTGCTATCAATGCATAGAAAACTTCTGACCCAAAAAACTAACTTCTAATAAGGTACATAAGAAAATGAGAGTAGTATCTTAGAATATGGCATCCAAACAAATAAACGTAGAGATGAATTGTGTATCAGATTTCCTCCAGGGCTCACATCTATAAGCATGGAAACTTGCTAATGCAACCTGAATGATTAGGTTGTGTAACTCCCTAAGTTATTTCAAAATTTATTTTCTGTGAGGAAATGCTATTTATATATGAAACAAGTTGGATGGAAAAATCCTTATGAAGAAAAGTGGAAGCTTATTGACAATATGAAACTTATATTTAATTATGTTATTCTTCATCCATTCTAAAATCTAAAAAACTGCAAACATAAACATTTATTTATTGCATCAAAAGTTTTAAATCAATTTTCTCAACGACAGTAAACTTTAATTCCAATTTAACTCTGCAGAAATGTCTGTGTGATGTAGGGTAGAAAGGAAATAGAAAATAGTGGAAAATGCATTATGTCTCAGTCATCTAACATTGCTTAATGATACCACTAGTAGTTTTATAAATTCTTTTCGTATTATATTTTTGGATTGGTTACTAATAATTACAGATTATATTAGGCATTTATTTATGCAGTCCTCATTTACAGTGGGCCAATATATAATTTCCTTAAAGAAGAAATTTCTGTATTAACAGACAGATAACGGAATATTTTGTGAGATTGCAAAAATCATTGCCGCGGTGCCATCCGGCTAGCACGCTGTCCTGAGCACCAGGCAATCTTCTGCCTGCTCCGAGAGGGGAGGACGGAAACCCAATCACGGCGCGGGAGGAGAAGCTTCGGGTCAGGTTCACCTTGCCCACCGATGGCGAGGGTGTGAGAAGGAGGTAGGAAAGAAAAGCAGGAACTTCTTCATGGGGGAGAAGAGTTCATTGGAAAGCAAAATCCACGGAGAAAAGCCAAAGAAATGTGGCTTGCAGGGAGTTTTGTACTCTCACGATCTGGGCGTGGAAAACACACAGTAACCAATGGAACATCAGCCAGAGGGTGTTACCGAGGTGGGGAGAAGGAATTACAGCACATGGGAGAAGGGGTAGGCAGGGAGGAATAACAAGGACCAATTAACAACCAAAGAACATAGAACTCTCTGGAAATACAACCAAAAATGAGAAATAAGGGGAGGGGAGGGCTGTGGCCAATGGTAAGGCACGGATTTATGTATTTTTCACAGCCTTTTGAATGCTCAGGGCTTTTGGGTTGTGGAAGCATCAAACCAATGGACCTTTGGGTCCACTTGATTCGGCTGATCAAGGCTCACTGCAACAAATTATTGTTAGTTTCTCTTGATTATAGTAATAAAAAGTCTTGATAAATAAGGTGAGGGAAATTTAGAAAATGAACTCCATCAAATATGACTGTCTTGATGCACATGTAATTGGTCAGATGATTCTAACATTCTTCCTCAGCAATGTAATGTTAGTCGCACAGATATATTCTTTTAGCCTTAGACATTATCTCTCTGAAAATTAGTAGCTGATAAATTAGGTGCTGATGGGAAGCCAACAAGAGTGCAGTCAACTGTGAGTGTGAAGATAGCACTATTTGCATTCCTTATTATTCATAAAGAATTACAGGACGCCCACACATCTGACATTATTAGAACGCATGAACAGTAGATAAAAATCATTTTGTATTAAATATAGAAAATGAAGTAGAAATGAAAATACATTTTGGCCATTATAAGAAAGTGATGTTTGTTCAGTATTTCCTAACTGATCTCTGCGTTTCTGTGCCAGCTGTCTTTTCAAGCAATAGAAAGCTTTACCTTTTGCTGGAAATTCTCTGCCTTTAGATTTCAGTACAAATTATTGCCTAGGAATTACATTAGAGGCTGTAAGTCACACTGGAACTGAAAACTCAGAGGTGCTATTTCTCCCTGGCTTGTTTCTTGTGTTTTTGCAATTGTGGTATTAATTATTGTAATGTGAATTTCTAATGGAAAAGGTTATTACTGAAGTTAATGCATCAGTCTTAAAGGTAGCTGAATCCCTATATTCTGCTAATCAAATGTAAATGTACCTGTCTTTAAATAATTACAGATAGCAATGTTCAGTGCTGCAAAAAGTAGGACAAGAGAAACCTAATATGCCTGGAAAGATACTTGTCTAGACGTTGGTGTGAAAACTCACAGGAGTCAAACAAGAATGTATTTTGGGTCAGCCCCTGATAAAAAATACAAATCCTGATCAGCTCCTGAAATCACAATATATACCCAGACATGTGCTACTGCTTTCATTTAACTTGAAATTTTCACAAGTCTTGAGTTCCTGTGAGAGCTTTCAAGTCAGAAGTTCATTGGCATTTTGTGACAAAGTCTGATTGACACAAACACGTATATTTTCTTTGTGATCAAAACATCCAATATCTCTACAATCAGATGCTTAAATTCTACTAGACACATACTCTGATACTTACATTGGTATATTGTAAATCAGTAATAATTACACTAAAATTCCAGTGAGTTGGATATCTTTTCATGAGTAGACACAGTCAATCATCCGTTCACTTTGCCTGTGATCCTGATCACTGGTCAGCTGTGGCAAGGAGTTGTATGAGAGTGCTGAGCCTGAGGTTATATACCTATTTCAAAATCACACAGCTTCTGGATCAGGAGGCTGTAGAAACAGTGATTTTGTTTGATTTGGCGATGTCTGTCATACTGCTTGAGCAAAAATTTTTCAAACACTCTCCAGGAAAAGATCAAGAGCAGCAGAGGGAATTGCAAGTTAAATCACAATAGTTAAGGGTTACGCATACTTAGCCTCTGAGAGACTTAATGAACCTTCATTACATAGTTAGCATGATAGCAGAAGAAATTTGAAGATGGCAGATGCAAAGTAAAGAATACTAAAATATATATTTGAATTATCCATATACCTCACTGGACCTAAAGATACTGAAATTGCTCCTGCTGAGGAACAAGGTACCATTTCAGGGAGCTTTTTTTAATAATTCTGTTTAGTGCACAGGAGCTTTCAAATAGACAATGATGTTTAAGAGATCAAAAACTAAGTAGAAAATAATATGGAGAGTATTCAGCATCATCTTATCAGATTAAATTTCCTATGCTAAATTTTAATCACCTCATTTAAGAAAATTGAAAGAATTTTGAAGAGCAAAATAAATAGGAGCAGAAGACTTTGAAAGTAATGATGAGAGCTTGAGAAGTCTGACACTAACTTGTATACACAAGAAAGATGTAATAGTAAGATGTAATACATTGGAAGTACTGACAATGTAACCATAACCCCTACTGTATCTTTTACCTTTCTACCAAACAGAAGGAATACTCATTAAAATTGAACATAGTCACTAATATTGAAATACAACATGATTAATTATTTGCTATTGTTTTTTGCTTTGCATGACGTTGAACTTGTCTTTGAATAAATTGCATTTCAGAGTTGAAAGTATTAAAAAACACACCAAGGGATACATGTGACTGAAGAATACCCATAGTCATATCAGATAAAGCATGTCCTTCTGAGAAAGGATAGAAACTCACAGATTTCTGAGTATAGGACAGAACATTAACTAATGGCATTTTTTTGCCAATGGGCTGATTGTTTCATAATTGTCAACTGCAGAGTTCCTTTCACCTTCATTTGAAGCATGAGGTGATGGCCTCTGTCAAAGACGGGATAGTGGATTAGACGGATAACTGGTCTGATTCCTTATGACAGCTCAAATAATTCTATGTAAAGTCAAAGTAAAGGAGAAGAAAATCAGGCTCGTACATTTGTCTGAAGATGAAAGCAACTGTCTAGTGTGGTGGGGAGGCTGATTCTTGCAAGCATTGCTTCTGCACCTAAATAACTGAAGTGAGAATTCCTGGAAATTGCTCCAAAATGCAATTCCTTATAGAAGTAGGTTGTTCTAATTTAAGTTCTGGAAAACGTTTAAAGCTGTATGAGCATGGCCTTCTGTCCACAGTAATACACTTTGCTATGCCGCAAGCCTCGTTCACCCAGGCAAAATGCACCAGTAGGGGTGGTGATGTTCCTTCCGGCATCCGAGCCAGCTTGCCTTTGACCATTGAAATATATGTGTGGGATCCCATATTCTGCTGTGTGTACTTATCCTTGGGGAACAAACATCTAGCAGCAAGTGTGTCAGCCACTTAGACTGGTTATAGACATTTTAAGCCTTTTTGGTCCATTAGATTGACAAGATAAAAATAGATGTAGCTACCTTTCAGCATTTACATGATTACCAGATCTGTATAATGAAGTCCTCTTTAGAAGGACTTCTGTATAATGAAGTCCTCTCATTAGAGAAATAGCAGGAGCTATTTTATTTTATTCTGAAGGGTGCTTGAAAGAAAGAAGATTCCTTTCCTTCCTTCTTGGCTTGCTTTTGCCTTTCAAGGAGAGTGTGCACAAACAGCCCTGAGTTATATTTAATGAATGCAACAACAAACTTCTCCTCCATGCAATCTCTATTGCTTAACAAGTACATCAGGACATAGAGAACATTTTGTTTTTCATCCATGTTCTGTTGCTTTTTCTGTGTCTGTTTTTGCACTGTTTTGGGCAGCTGTGATCACTGGAAGGACAAAATGCTGATACTAAGATGAATGGAAGCTCAGAAACAGAAAAAGAGACAGTGTTTCTGGGAGGAAACAGAACATATGGGTAAAAACAGAAAATGACAAGGCTCATTATTCTCAAAACAATGTACCTCATATTTTCAATAATGACTAATATTGTGAGTTCTGCACTCCTTTAGTGTTACCTTTGGATAGAGGTTGATTATCTACTTTAGACTACTTCTAAAAATTCCAGTATAATTTGGTAAAAGCCTGCTGTGGAAAAATAACAGAAAAACAACATTTTCTGGAGAGACTGCTTGTCAAGCAGCAAAAGAAGAGGAGTGAGACTGTAGAAATATGAGGTCAAATGGTCTTGACCACCATGAATTTACAGCAGTAGCTTTTAGAGCAGCACTTAGCTCCTAATTGCTAATGCAAGACACATAGTGGGATCGTAAGCAAGTCATGAATTTCTTGTGTGCATTTCTATAGATAGCTGACTGATGGCCCTTTCAACCCTGTGCTTCTTGGGGCCATGGGGCACCTGGGGCATCTTTAAACCTCATCTAAGTTAGACAAGTCTTACAGGCTGTCAACCAGGGTCCACTGAATCAGCTCTTTGGTCAGCTGACCAGCAATAGTCCTGCTGGGGAACCAATAAAATCAGAAACACATTAGATGGATTTTCTTGTACTCATTGAAGTCTGAGAATAGTGCATGGTATGCAAGTCTGATGAAATAAATTTTATGCGTTGGGCTTCCCATCTTTTTTATGTAAAGTCAGCTGCTTTTTGTTTTTCTAGCACTTTGGTTAGTTGTTTGTTATGTCATATCTTTAGCTAGATAGTTTACCTACAAAGGTAAAAATGGTAAAGAGTCCTCTAAACAAGAAGATGGTTGTGTTTTGCTTTGCCTTTCTCAAGATAAAGCTTCTCAGGAATTATTTTCCAATACCCAAAATACGGGCAGTTCCAAGGAGAAATGTAAGTACAAAATATGCCAATAGCTCCCTACACACAGGTGTCTTGGACTCATTTAATGCACTCAAATTTATCAATGCCTTTATTTTTAGTGTTTCCTGACTTTATAGTGCTAGTGATTGAAATAAATCCTCCTGTTGATTTGTCCATATTCTTCCATGTAGTGCCTGCTTTTTTCTGGGAAACTGAGCAGCAACTGCAGTGATATGGAAGGCTGCTTAGCTCATGCAGTTGAAACTGGCAATTCAAATGTCAAGCACTGAGTGAACAACTGATTTCCACAGTTTCATAATTAAGTCCTTTCTTAGGCAGCCTTGCTCATTTTGTGGTCCCAGGTGTGAGAAGCAGCTGGTTGGCTGAGCTTGCGTGGGTGACCAGCTGCGCCTGGCATGTATGCACGCAAGAGAAAATTGGAATGAAAAGGTGCATTACCTATGAGAACATACTGTGTCCACAGGTTGGTATCACACCCTGCCCCACAGAGCAGCCAGATGAGCCTCTGGTTTTCAGATGAATGAATATATCAACTGTAACAGTTCCACAGACTCCCCTGTATGTCCTAGTGCAGGGATGGTGCATACAGCAGATAAGACCAACTGGAGAACTCAAAAAGGCATTTCATGTATAGACTGAATTAGATATCTGCTTTACATATAGGTGTATAGAGACATTTTGTGTCTGAGTCACACAACTTGACATCCATAGGTGAACATTAAAAATCTGGTATTTGCAATTAGTTGTTCGACATGTACCATGATGCCACCCCACAATTCACTGAGATTATAAAGTCTTCATGTGACAAGATTTAGATTTATCCTAAATGAATGAAGTGTATTTAATCTTGTAAATGTTAATCTGATTAGGGAAAAAAAAAAGTGTTTATGTCAATGTAGCTAAATGCCCATTTTTTCAAATGATGATAACATGTTTTTCTTGCCTTTTTAGGAAAAGATACAATTATGATAAATGACAGATTCTGTATTTTTCTTTATCCTTGGTTGCAAATGCTGGTATTAATGTTGACTGATGCACATTGCACAAATATGATGCTTTAAACTATGGACCAAAACATGAAGTAAACAGTTTCATGTGGCAGACAGGAATGAGTAATCCTGGACAAGCAAAGGCTTACCAGAAGTACAACCTTTAGGCTATACAGTTTTGTGTTCTTGCTCTATTAGACATTCTTGAAAAGAGAAAAAATCCTTCTCAATTTTTAAATGCCCCAGTCGAACAACAAATGCATAGACTGGATAAGAAGGCTGGAGGATATATTTATTTCCAATATATCTCCCCATAACCTGATTTTTGAGATTTACCTACAGTCTGTGCATGCAAATCATTCAAACATCATTTTTCAATCACTTGTAACAAGAAAGAGCTTAAAATATTATTTGGGGTTTTTTTGTCTATGATCTTGTTTCATATGATTACAAGATTTTCAACAGTGTTTTAATTTTAGAAAGGTAAGAGCTTAATTTGAATGTTGGAGAAGAGTCACAGTAGAGAATAATGGAGTGAAGGTTGTTTTGTGATAGGCAGACAGAGAAACCTGAGCTGCTAAAGGAGAAAATGTGCAAAAATGAGGTTAGAAATAGTAAATAAGTACTGGACATTGATAGATCATGGGCTTTCAAGGTACTGAGCAGAAAGAGATGGAGGAGAAGAATAAGTCTGAAGGAGGTCAAATGCATCCATCGAGACATGGAAACAGAAACAAAGCAGAAGGATGACAAGGTTGAGCAAGTGGTAAATGGATGAGATGATCCATGACTGAAACTCAGTCTGGGAGGTGGTGCTAAGGAGCTGAAGGGGATGTCATTGCAGCTGTACCAACTACCCAGTATGAAAAAAAGTCTTGAGTAGAGGAAGAGTCCAGTCAGCATTATTTTTCTTTTTATTTTCCTCAGTCTGTGTAAGCCTTGAAATATTACATGTATCCTATTTATAGGCACTGAACTTTGGCCATGTCCATAGCGCAGTAGATACAGTTGATGAATGGTTTAATTCATAACTTTTTCTTTCTTTGAGTACTTACTTAAATAGATTTAGATTTATATGTCCAGATATATATTTAAGGAGATTGAAGCCAGTAAGACCACTTGGTAAACTGCAGTTTTTTCTTCTTATATTAAACATGAACACACTGGATGCTAAAGCTGTCATCATCACACATTCAAGGTTGAGGAATCATTGTCGAGCTGTAAGTTCAGGAGCTAATCTTTCTCAGCGCTTAAAGAAATTAGATGAATAAATCTGATCATGGAAGAAAGTTTTTATGTGGATGGATGGGATTTATTCATTATAGGCAGCCTCATTCCCATATGATGAATATAGAGGCAAGGTTGGTTTGGCTTCTGATTTTAAAGAAAATGTCCTTGTCTGAAACACGGAAAAAATCATGTTAACAAGGTTTGTCCACAAGTGTCATTTGGCTGCAGGAAAAGATAAACTGAGTCGAAAGGCTCTCTTCTCTTGGGACTCTACTTCAGGGACTCCTCAGAGGCTTTGGAGGCAGCTGTAAAGGTGAATTGGCATTTTTGCAGAGTATAAATAGTCCTTACTACTCTCCTTTATAGTTGTTTCTCTTACTTTTCTCTTCTCTATATTCCTAAATTATAAAGGGCATATATAATCTGAACAATTTCATTACCACTATGCAATTAGCATACCAGTATAAGTGGCCCTATGGTTTTCCCTCAGACAGAGATGGAAAGGAGCACTTAATGTTTCTTTGCAAGTTCAATAGTTAGTGTCCTAAAAATGGGCCTGGGAAATAGCTTCCTAAAACCCACCACTCTAGGACTGCTTATGCCCCATGATCTCCTGTGCCAGTGCTATGACTGGCCTCCACAAAGTCTCGTCATGCATTTGTATGAGCTCTAACTACCTTTAATTTTGTAAAAAAGAAAGAGATTCAGTGGCGTAAGTTACTGAAGTCAGAATTTTAAAATATGCAGCAGTTTATTCTGCAATGAAAGCCAGTGTCTGACAAATAAAATTACAGCAGCTATAAAAGAAAAGTGTCCCAGTCTACAAAGTTAATGATATCTTTGGTAATTAAGATACAAAACTAATGTAAACACTGTAATTCCTTAGTTATAGCAGAGCTCACAGAGTACTTTTGTCCTATTTTCTTTTTGAGTGAACATATAATAGCTTTATTGTTTGAGAATAAACTGAATTTCAACATTAAGTCCTTAATTATTTGACCACTTGGAGTACAATTAAATATCTCTAAAAATTGGTTGGTAGTTTAGTTAGCACTTCCAAGTTTTAAATGAAAAACTGAACGATATTTTAAATCTAATTTACTTAAACAGCCAAAACAAATCTTGCTGTGAGCACTTACCAAAGTTAATCTCCACTTGTGCTTTTTATAAATTGGGAAAACCAGCTGTTTTCAACCTTTTCTTTAAATTTGGGTTTCTTTCAGTGGTAGTGAACAGGCATCTGCTTGAATAGGTATTATCTTGAAATGGAGTAATTTTTATTTTAAGGCATGCTTGCTGTCATATGATTTTTTTAAAAAAAGGGTGTCAAAAGCTACTAAACTTTGAAAGAACAGAGGATGTGGTAGTCATCTTGTATTTAGATTGTCTTTTCTGCTATGCAGACTTTTCAGCTGGATATTTGAATGATCAGTAGACATTTTCATTTAATTGACTCTCATGATTAAACAGTGAGACCACCTTTTTTCATCCAGTTTCTATTTATTGTGCATTGTCCATCTGGATGCATAAAAGGAAGAGAAACAAAATGTTCTGAAATATGTTAATGGGCACGTATTTGTGATTTGGTGTATTTTTGGCGTAATAGCCCATTTTGATGTTACCTGATTACAGGAGAGATACACATTAGCATCTAGCTGTAATTTGATTTTATCCTGACCCCATTTCCAACAGGGTTCTATTTCAAACTGTATTTCAAACTGTGTATACAGCAAAGTTGTCTGGCAACAAAGTCCATGGAGCCAAGTAGGTATTTGCCACCAGATAACTTGATTCTCTACCTTCTACACCACTTTGAACTCTTCTTAGCATATTTTGTTATCATTTACACCCCACAAGCCAACGTGAAAGTCACCCATAATTCCATGAACATTAGTAGAAAAACAGAACTTGTCTAATGATTGAGGGAGCTATATAAATACTTACTGAATTTTATTTTTACAGAGCATTGTATTGAATAACCTCTGAGAGATGAGAAGCTGTATTTTTTTCTCTGTATAATGCTGACTAGTTTCTTAGCTGATAGTTAAATTTAGTTGAATTTGTTTGAATACAGAAAAAAAAAAGACAATATGACAATATTATTTATTTCGACCACATTGACCATTTAGCATTGACCATATCTGTAATGTAACTCCACCCAACATAATAGAAATATTTCAATACAGCAATATTCTAAGAGTTTGACCATACTACTTGTGAATTTCAACATTTCTATAGTGTTTAAGTGCAGAGACCTTAGACAATTTAGTCCCATGCCAAAGCTATGTAGGATGAAAGGGAAAAAAGTGGAAATTATAATCAGAATTCATAAGCAAAATAAATTAATGCAAAAATTATATAAATCTCTTTTTCAGACTGAGAAGATTGCTTAGAGTTGCTATTTTAGACATGCACATGTAGAAGTCTGAATAGAATAGTCCTGTCTCTGAATTTTGAGTGGGCAACTGTGAATAAGGCTATTTTTCCAATATTGTCTAAGGAACCCACAGTAGGAAGAGCAGAATATATTCTCACTGTAAATGGCTATGACAGCCACAAACAGGCACCCTAATGGGGTACCCACAGTTGTAGTCAACAACTACTGCAATCTCTCCTCTACAAAACCTCTTTTTATTTTTGATTATTTCACAGCTTAAGGCACCACCAGGCAAGTTGTTTCCTTCTCAGCAGGAGCTGCTGCAGCCTGTTGTGCAAGTGCTGTGAAGTGTAGTGAGGCTCAGGGTCACTGTGAAATTGAGAGAGAGATAGGCAGAGAGGAAAAAAAAGTAGGTAGTCTGGAGAACAGAAAGGAAAATGGAGCAAAATCTCATTTGTGTTGGATAGGGTTGTGTTGGTACCCTGGTACAAATCAGAAGTCCCTGGATGTGCTTGGTTAGATGTCCAGGTGATCAGGGCTCACTAACAAGGGGTAGAGTTTCTAGATCACAACAGAGGCTACTGATCTTTACAAAAGATTACTCCAGGAATTTTTACACCTTTCTTTTTAAATGGAAAATAAAGAGGGGAAGGTGAAGAAAGGAGAGGGACTGGAATTAATTTTATTCAGCCTCATTTCTGATATCCTTCTTTCAATGCACAGTTTTCTTACGTTCTTTATTCTGGTTTGTTGGTGAAGTTCCTAACAGACCTTGGATTCCACTGTTCTTTGTGTCTGCATTTAGTTGGAGGTTTGTTGCCTTCTTGTGCCCTTGCTATCAGAATTCCGTCTTACCCATTAACATATCACTTATCAACTTGCTACAGCTGAGATAGTAATTGAGATAGATCTGGAGGACCCGGTTACAATGATAAGACACAGACACAGTGGATACTGAGAAGCATTCCCATACAGCTTGGCTACTGTCCATCACTTTCACATCAGTTTCTCTCACACAATTCTACTTAGGGGATTTTTCTGGGCAGCTGTTATTATTATTCTGTTATGCCTATTTGAAAAAGGCACAGAATGATACCCCATGGATCACCAGTGACTGGTTTTAGTGCTTGAACTGAAAAGTGCTGAGAAAAGAATTAGATTTTTTAGACCTGCTGGTAGAAGATTTGCTGTTATTTTAACTGAGCAGAGGAATAGGCTGTATGGTTACCATGCTATGTACCTCAGAGACAGCTTTAGTACCTGGAAATGTTCAGGGAAGATGAGGGAGAGACTTCTAATATTCTCAGTACCCATACAGTTCTATGAAGCCTCTTTAGAGATACTCCAAGAGCTCCTGACAGAGGATTTAGACATCCATTACATTATCCATTTCTAAATTCATTTGAACTTGCCATCACCTTTCTTCAGTTTATATGGACAAGCACAGTAATTCTGCAGCTGTAAGAGGTCACATTAGAAATTTGTCATTTAAACTGTTTTTGTTGTTGGAACAGTCTCTTTTTTTACATTGCATATGAAAAAAACTGGAAAATATTTTCCCCAGTAGAATAAATATATATATACTTTTGAGCCATGGGTAGCAGTGCAGGTAGCTGCAACTACTCTTTCTCCTGAGGAGAACTCAGACAACCAGCTGTGGTCGTCAGCAACCCAAGTTTAGCATGTAACTTTGCAGTCGTGGTGAGAACTCATGATTCCCTTGTTTTGCCTTTTGCATGTTTTCCCCTGATTGGTTAATATTTTGTCTGCTTGTTTTATGTATGAAGTTAGGTATATTCATTTTCCCTCTTTAATATGTATTAGTTCTAGAAAGTTCTTTCTTCCTCGATGCCCCATTGGATCCTTCCCTGAGTCCCTCCTATGTGTTGTTCCCATTGGTTCCCTTCCTGTCAATCCCACCTGCTTGTCTCTATCCCATTGGCTGAGATCCCTTTCCCCACCTATTCTGTACCCAGTATAAGATCCCTGGACCCTCCCACCAATTGGCCTCTTCGTCCCTGTCTTTCCATGGGAATAAACCTGCATGGAACACATACGGAGAGTCCCCTCTCTTTACTTCTTTGCCTTCACCTGTGTGCCTGCAGAACAGTGACAGGAAGATACAGCCCCTTTTGGGTGAGGAGCTCTACCCCTTTTCATTGTGTGATGGGCACTGAGTGCCGCCTTTCAGAGGGGTTTCAGCGTTGACCTCTGGGCTTCTTTGTGTCAGCACGCGAGGGGTAAAACCCCCTTCTGCCAGCTCCCAGTGGCTGGAAACCCTGCCAGCCATGTGTTTACATTTCTTTGCCTCCTGGTGAATTTCTTCTTTTGCTATTGGCTAAGTTGACATAACTGCTACAGACAGAGTAAATAATGCCATTGTTTGTAGGAGTCTCATGGAAGGCCACTTCTGCAGCTGTGGTCTCATTTTTGCTTTTGCCTTTCCATTGGGATCCCCTCACACTTGCCCGAAGCTCCACACTTTTCTGTTAGAACCTTTACCTGGAGAGTACCTAAAGAAAGGTGAAAAGTCCCGTTTTAGGTATATTTATTGAATGTTCATTGTTTTGTGATCGTGGAATCACCTCTGAAGATCATCCAGTCCAATCCCTTGCCAAGGCAGGGTCACCCAGAGCGGGTGACACAGGAACTCATGCAAGTGGGTTTGGAAAGTCTCTGAAGAGGGAGACTCCACAACCTCCATGGGCAACCTGTTCCAGTACTGTGCCACCCTCAATGTAAAGAGGTTCTTCATCATGCTGAGGTGTAATTTCTTGTGTTTACAGCCATTGTTCCTTGTCTTGTTGCTGGGCACCACTGAAAAGAGTCTGGCACAATCCCCGTGTCACTTTGAGATATTTATGTACATGAATGAGATCCTCTCTCAGTCTTCTGTTCTCCAAACAAAACAGCTCCCACATTATCTCCTCATAAGAGAGGTTCTCCAGATTCCTAATTGTCTTTGTGGCCCTCCACTGGACCTGCTCCAGTAGCTCCTTGTCTTTCTTGAACTGTGGAGAGCAGAATTGAACACAGTACTTCAGATGTGGCCTCACTAGGGGAGAGTAGAGGACCAGGATCACCACCCTCAACTGCTGACCACAGTTTTCCCTGGAGTTACTTCTCCCCAGGTGCCAGACCCTACACTTGCCCTTGTTGAAGCTCATTATCCTCTCCGCTGAACTTGCCAGCCTGTCCAGGTCTGGCCAACTGGCAGCACAGCCTTCAGGTGTATCAGTCACTCACCCCAGTTTCGTATCATCAACAAACTTGCTCAGAGTGCATTTTATCCCTTCATCCAGGTCATTGATGTTGAACAAGTTGAATAAGACTGGAAACAGGCTGAATAAGTCAGAAACAAATTGAATGAGACTGGATGATGGTCAGTTAGAGCTTTAGGTTGAATGGCTCAAAGTTTCTGCAAGAATAGAAGAGACTTTTCTTTGTAGCATTATTTGCACAGAAGGCAAGGGT
Source organism: Corvus hawaiiensis (assembly GCF_020740725.1). Lineage (NCBI taxonomy): Eukaryota > Metazoa > Chordata > Aves > Passeriformes > Corvidae > Corvus > Corvus hawaiiensis. Next base: position 68,610,929 of record NC_063216.1, on the reverse strand, counting down.
CACAAATCCCCCCTGCCTGCATGTCTATGTCTGTGTCTTTGTCTTCCCTTCAAAAACTTTTGAACTTGGTGTATTTTAACTGAATTTGACAGAAGTAGAGGAGTCTAATTAATTAAATAATTAGATTTCCACAGATTTATAAATGTTTCAGCTGGATATCAAGGTCAATCAGTCACAAGACACTTCTGTAACGAATTATGTTTTATTAGTCACAGTGACGTCAGACCTTACTGTTACCTTTCATGAATCCTTCAAATTGCTTTGGTGCTAGAGGATGTATAAACACACACAATAGATATAGGTGGCTGTGCAATCCATGACTTTTGAACAGTCCAGATTTTCAAATATATTTAAAAGCAATTTTTTGATGGTGTTTGAGCATCCAATAAATGTCAAACACCTAACAGGGTTCCATGTGTGGAAACCTTGGGTGTTAAGTAAGTAATCGATTTTAAAAGTCTCTGTGTATCTTTGCAAGCATATGAGAGAACATTTGTTGTACTTTTGTAAGTATGAGCAGGAAAGAGGCCTTTTCAGTTCACTGATGTGCTCATTTTCAGAAAACATTGAAGCTCTGAGTTCCAAATTCCTCTCTGAGTCCCTGAAGATTTGCGTATAGACAAGGAAATTAATAAAACAAACAAACTAACAAAACCCCAAACCCAAAAAACAATATGGACAAAGAATTAAAAAAAAAGCTTCAGATTTTTCAGTCAATAATCTGTAGACATCATTTTTTTCCTGAGGTGCATTAAAAATACTTCACAAATAAGATGCAGTAGTCTGCTAAGCATGTAAATCTGAGATAGTTGCCTAGGAATTCCTAACAGTCGGCAGAAGGAGATAGGTGATGCTGGAGGCTAATTCCCCCTAAGATAAGTACTAAAGGTAAGTGGAAAACATTGCCCTGTGGACATTCCTGTCTCTTTTTGTAAGGCAGACTAGATGATAATGTTAGATTTGACATCTATAATTTCTTTTTCTAAAATTAGCCAAAATGATACCCCCATCTAGTCTGTGAACTGACGTATCAATTTCTTTGAAGTAAAAATGTTCCTCAATGTGAAAGAGGTAAGATCTACCCCTTAATATTCCTTCAAACTGTCTGTTCTATTTTGTGAGGTTCATCAATACAGTTTTGTCATCATATTTAAAACTTACAAATGGGGGCCTGTATTAAAAAATGAGTATATATGAATTCTTACCTTTTCAGAGACTAAAGCAACTTCAAAACTTCTTTAACCTGATTTAGAGCCCAGAGATTGATCTTGATCATGCAGTCATTTTTCCTACTGGTTCCTGCTATTTGCAGTTAAAGTTTCATTAATTTAAAACTATTCGCCTTGACCAGTCTAAAATCATATTCGTCCCATCTCAGAGTCTGAAATATTTATCTTTGTCATTGATAGATAAACTGTGGATAATCAGCTCAACTTTCTGTGTGAAAGTTGAGCTAAAAAGTTTTTGCATGTTGTGAAGGAATACTAAAGGTGGCAATTTATCTATTTTCTCTGTAAATATATTCTGAAATTCTGCTAGGAAGAGTTCAGTCCTGTATCTAATCACTTTGATTGTTTGTGAGGAGTTCTTACTGTTCTCCTAATCCACTATAAAGCAACATGTCCTCTACTGGGAAATGTGCAGTTCATTGTCTCCGCTCATAAAGTAATGTCAAGCTTGAGAATGTGGACAAATTTTATTTTTTTTTAAATGTGTTAAATTTCCTTTTAAAATCTCTCAGTACAAAAGATCCCAGTAGCAATGAGCCTGCAAGCAACTTACATGCTGCTTCTAAATAAAGCTTTTGTTCCAGGCTCCCTTTTTTCTCACCTTACACACACAGGCACACAAGGGACTCACTCTTGGCCGTTTCTGCCACTTTGTCTCTAAAACAGACAATAGTCTGTCATCCACTTTGTAAGCTCTTGATGTCCTATTACACTGATGACAATTCAGGCAAAGAGAGCTTCCAAGCTTGGCAAAGGGTAAAGTCTCCTTTCCTGCTTCCCATCCATTCACCCGAAGTCTGTGGAAGCATGAGAAAAGAGGGATGCAGCTCACATAGAAACATGAATAGCATTCATAGTCACCACCATGCCATGTAGCAGCAGATCTGGCAATGCCATACTGTCCATACTTTAAGGAACAGAGCTATAAACCTGTCAGATGTTCCTTTTTCTCACTTGTGCCATTAATCTTTTGCTCATTATCAAGGCATTTTCAAGGATTAACACAACCAGTTTCCTTCCACAACTTACATTTCTGGATGACAGGACAGGAAGGGCCATCTTCAGATTCTGCTAAACAGGAGGTGGCTTGGCCTTGGTCTTGGAGGTCATTGCAGTATCTTGCAAAGCAGCAAAAATAGAAACGGGTCCCATATGTCCCTGGAAATACTACTTTATTTAAATATTTTATTATTTATTTTCTGGAAAAAATAAAGAAAAAAAATGTTATTTACCGAATATTTTATTTCTTTTTTGACTATAATAGGTAAGAACAGAAATAAATGTCTTCTGTTTGTGAAGTGTCAATCTATTGTGAAAGTATTTTTATACTGCTAATTCACATCGGCTGAATTTAATAAGGAGAACAGTATTCATTTTGGAGGATTTTTTCTGCTTTTATAAAAACTATTCCAAGACCCACAGAGATGTTGCAGATATGAGAAAGGGATCTGGATCCTGTTCCCTTTTTGTGCAGCAATTAGATCACAAGTCAGAATTCCTTGGTACGTCCAGCAAAGGACTGCACAAACATGGGGGGAACAGTATGGATGCAGACACCTTTCAGTGGAGTCAGTGGAAATCCTGAGCACATTTGCCCTGGAAACCATGGACAATCACAGCAGGAGTTGGTAGCCAAATCAATGCACCAGACACAGCAGAGCTGCAGTGCTCCCTGCAGAGTTACATCTCTCCTGCTGACACATGCTGTTACTTCTTATCAATCCTCAGCAATTTAATTTCTCCAAACAGTGTACATCATGTTTTAAAAGGGGCCTAAAGAGGACTGTCAGTGGTATCTAGAAATACAGCAAGCAAGGGTTTTAATACAGTTAAGTTGCAAGCACCAGTGCATACTCCACCAACTAACTGTGCTTTCCGATATGTCTTTTTTTTTCCTTTATATGGTGTAATATTGTTGGGAAGTCAGATGCAAATAAACATTACTTTGGAAAAGATGGAGAAGGAGGACATTATCACATTCATTTAAATAAAAAGAAGTGAGCACAACTGACAAGATTTTTTTTCCTTCACTGCTCGATGTGGTATAATAAATCATCCTTGATGTTTCCCCATTTTATTATCATTATCTATGAACAAGCTAGAAGTAAGTTGATTCTTTATCAGCTATGACATTCATCTGAAAAACAAGACTAAAAATTCAGTCTCCAGAGGAAAAAATTAAAATCATTAGGGAAGTGTGGAACAGAATGCCTAATCAAATGATTATATTGGATGAAGGAAGACCATGATTTAGCAGTGAAGCATTTTGCTTTGTAGTCAAAATTAACTTGGTAATTATAATGAGTTATGAATTTTGCAATTATTATTTTTTAGAAATGTATAACTGTCCAAGAGAGTGGATTTCAAAACAAAAGTGTTTTCAATATCAGGAAAAAAATTGTACTAGACTCCAAAGTGCTAAATAGAATTAAAGTTTATATACACACAAAATGTAACTGTAACTCTGCAAGTACCCTTAGTTTGTATCAAAAACATAGTATTTACTGGTGAAAGCAGGAACATGTGATGTGGGAGGAACATAGAAACTCTGTAAAAACATGCAGGAGCAGGATTAGAAATGTCAAAGCCCTCCTGGATTTGAATCCAGTAGGAGACATGACGGGCATGACGTAGCTAAAACAAAAATAGGGCAAATGTGTTCCTGCCGCTGAACTGTGCAGAGTACCTGGTGATGAAGGATGTGGAAAAGGATGAGGTGCCCAGTGTCTTCTTTGCTTTGGTCTTTACTGGCAAGACTGGCTTTCAGCAGTTCCAGGTCCCTGAAGCCAGCAGGAAAAGTCTGGAGAAAGGAAGAATTACCCTCAGTTAAGAAGGACCAGATAAGGGAACATTCAAACAGGTAGGGGAGGATAGGTCATACAGAAGTATGGGTGCATCCCTGAAGGGTTTTACCCACTAGTACTGAGGGAGCTGGCCAGTCACCACAAGGCCACTGCTGGTTGTATTTGAAAGGTTACAGCTGTCTGGAAAGGTTCATGAGGACTGGAAGAAAGCAAATATTACTCCTATATCTAAGAAGAGAGAGGAGGAGGAGGAGGAGGATGTAGGGAACTGCAGGCTTGCCTGCCTCACTTTAGTCCTTGAGAAGGGGTTGGAGCGAAAATCTTGGCAGCCATTACTAAATGTACTAAGGACAAGAAGGTGATTGGAAATAATCAGTGTGAATTTATGAAGCAGAAATCAGGCCTGATCATGTCTTTGTGCAGTAAAATAACTAGCTTGGTGAATGAGAGGAGAGCAGGAGATGATACACATCTTGACTTTAGCAAGGCTTTCAGCACTGTCTCCCATATTATACTCATAGACTAACTGATAAAGTCTGGATTAGAGAAAAGGACTGCAAGGTGAATTGAAGACTTGAACTGCTGGTGCAAAGAGTTGTGATAAGCCACCCAAAGTCCAGCATTTGAGTTAAATCTCTAATGTGCAGGATAATAATGAAGCAACAAAAGCATCCTGCTTAGCATGTGAAATTTAAACCACACTTTATGGACAGGCTGCTGCAATACAGAATAGAATTTTTTGGGGGTAGATGAAGCAACTATGCTTAAGCTCAGAGTACTCCTATCTTAAAGAGCACCTACTCTTTTGTGCTGGCGTGGGGATTGTGTGGCTTGTAAGCAAGGTTGAGAACTGGATGTGGGACAGGGTTTTCCCTGTAGAAGCACCGTGGTGAGCTTTGGGACAGATCAGCATCTTGAGCTAGCAAAATGAATGGAGGAAGAGAGAGGGGATGAAGCCATAGCAAATTTGCTCTGCACTGACAAACTGCTGTCGCCCTCTCAATGTGAAACAATAGGAATAAATCAAAGAGCAAGATTTCAGTAACTAGCCCAGTATGTGGGCACAGTTGCAAAGAAGATTTTTTCCTACTGCAAATACATCCTCAATTATCTCTCATGTATTTATAGAGTGATTATCTTTCACTGTATAAATCACTTGACACTGTACAAAAACGTTGAAAGGAATAGCAGTTTAGTCAAAGTCACACTTCTCACATGGAAACAGGACTGCTTTGAAATGTTCCCATTAGATTGACTTTTTGCATATCTGTTGTAAATTTTACTGACTAGAGAAATATTCTCTTTGAAGTAGTGTATCTAGATCTATATTTTGTTACAAACAGGGTTAGAAATATTTCATTATTGATTGTGTGATTAATTAGAATGGTAGCTAGAAGGAAAACCTATATTACTGTTCAAGTGAATTTGGTTTGTTTTTCTTTTGTTGGATAAAACAGACTATATCAAGGGAAATTGCTTTGGAATGGATCATCTGACTTAAAAGGGTTAACTGCATTTCTGGGAGGGCAAACCTATTTATTTCCTTATCTGTCTTGTACCAGGGAAAAGCAACTGGCATGTAAAATATTTTATAACTGTAGCTAAGCTGTTAATTAGAACACTTCTCAGAAACAATGGATTTTGTGAACAAAATGAAACAAATCTTTGATGGAAGAGAGCAATTCAGAGCAGTTAGGTATTACTTTTGCTTACAATTTTCTGCATGCTATAATTTAGGAGTTTCTGGTTTTTAAAATATGTATTTTTAAAATTTGTAGATGTGTATTAAAATATATATTTTTTGAAACTTGTGTCTTAGAAAAATACATAAATCTTCAAGTATAGGAATAAAACTGTAAGAGCACAAAATCTTTTTGTTTTCTTCTTTTTCACTTAAATGTACACATCTCTAACACAAGGCAGTGTTAAGGCAGTGATAGTAATAGGCTTAGCTATTGGTGCCTTTTCTTGTGAATAATAGTATGTTTCCTGAAAAATGTAGTTCAGGGATTAAACTCCATGTGATTTTTGCTTTAAGCTCTTCGATGAATTACAGAGAGGGAGGGGAAGTATCTCCTTTCAACTTTTTTGAAACTAAATATTGCAGCTTTTTTATTCCAAAGTATGACATTTACAAACCTGTGGATAAAAGTGAGATTTTTATTTGGTTAAATACACCGGAGAAAAAATACTTTGTTTTGGAAGGGACCTCTGACTTGGTGGTGATGTTGTATGACTGAAACGGAACATAAAAATATTAATTATCATCAAAAATAAGCATTATTCATGCCAGAAACTATGTCCATCGATGTCCACAATTACCTGAATTTGGCACTGTCATGCAGTACATTCTGTATGAAAGCTAAGATTGGAATGCTGTTGTTTCTACCTGAAATATTCCCCAGAATTTTAAGTAGCAGTATACTGGGTTTCAGCATTCATTTGCATTCTGGAAATTGGTCTTTCTGGGAGGTAGGTAGATGAAAATAATTCAATAAAGTGCAGATCCCCTAAAAAATAGGAAGAATAATGTGGATAGAGTCATCATATTTTAATGTACTATTATTACTGTAATGCTTTTTCTTTAAAGAAGTCAGTGTCTGTAAACCTGATAAATTTATTTTTCTAGTAAAATTTGCTTAAAGGGGAGATTTCTACATTTGTTAACAAAGAAATCAGAGCAAAAATTAAATCTTATTTCTTTATTCTCAGTTATTACTCTTAAATTAAAGTCGTGCAAGATAATCACTCACTGTCACTCGTGTGGATTGGCAATATGAAGAGATGATGAACTTCACAGACTTGGCATGGAATCGGAGGTGACCTTCCACTACACGTCAAGCAGTTCTTCTCCTATCAGATAGGAGCCAGTCTGGGGGAACTTTACAAGGAACTGTGCAAATCTTTTGGGTTTTATTCATTATGTGATGGTATGAACTGCTAGGTATATTTGAAAAAACTAAACAAAACAAGCAAACAAACAAAACAACAACAACAAAACCAAACAAAAAGGCAGTGAATGCTTAATTTTGCTTTTGTAAGTCAAAATTGAGCATCCAAAGTGTCGGCTAAGGTCAGTGAAAAGCATTATTGCTCAGCACCTCAGAAACCAGCTGAAGAGACCTTGATCAGGCAGTGGGTGAGAGAGCCTCACTCGACCTCCTGGGTTTTAAAAAACCAGCCAAACATAAGGCCAAAACACCTGCTTCCTTCCTCCAATGAACCACAAATCTGAGATGGCCTATGAAGACTGGCAATTAAATATAAGCAAGTAGGTTTTAAAGCACTTTACAAGAAAAAACTGGAAATTTTATGTAAATTCCTAAAAATAATTAATGCCAAAAAAAAAACTTACACAAAAGAGAATATAATTTTGTGGTGTGAGATATAGTAAAGGAGAACTTTCAAAACCAGTGCTTTAGTTAATCTCACAAATACCTGTATTTTTTCATTTGAATAGTTTAAACATTTTACATTTGCTAAAATCAAAAGAAAAGTTATTTTTTTACTTTTTCATATCACAAAATAAGGACTTATTGCAAATATAAACATAAATAAAACACCTGCTCCTGATGAGTTTAACCAGTAAAAATAAAAAGCGCATGTCCCCAATATACACATCTGTTTTTACACCACACTTGATGGCAATATCATTAATTAAAATAGATGCTGAGTTTTTCTTTGAATATCCCTTATGACTATAAGCTGTGGCAGTCTGAAAGGAATTTGCTTTAAACAGAGTTGATCTCAAAATCTCCAAACCACCTTACATGTGGGAACTGCCTCTGGAACCAGTATTATGGTGAATCCCAGCTGGTGTATTCTTGCTATCAAATGAGAATCAGGCTTTTTTACTGTCCTGCCAGCACAGTGACAGAAGGTGAAGAACATCTTGAGATGTACATGACCAGTAAAAGTGTGATTTTGGTACTCCCAGCTGGTGACTGAAATGCAATGTTGATTTGGGGTTTTTTATGTTCCTTAACTTTGGCATTGTCTCAAACATAAGCTGCTAAATTCAATTTTACATGATCAGTTCCTACTGATCTTAATGGATCCTGAAGGTGCCTGGTTTAAAATGGTATCTCAAGTACTTAAATAGGTAATCTTTCTCTTTTTGTTGCAGTGGGTAGGTAACAGAGCACCTCAAAGATTGGCTTTCTGTGGCATTTGCCTTCCCAGTTATGGAAGTACTTTGGAAAATCTTATTCCCAATGTTGGTGGCATTGACTTCTCCTTCTTCATGGGTGCTGCAAGTCCTCTGGTGATACATTTGGAAATGTGACACGATATTGTTTGCCTGGCTTCCTTTCTATCAGATAAATTATTAAATGAATAAATTTATAAAAACTTTAGCACCTTATTCAATCACTGAATCTTCATCAATCAGTAATATACTGATATCATACCTGAACTGCTGGTCCACCTAACCTCCCAAACTACAATCAATTGATCATTCTTATCAGTATTTGTATTTGTTAACTTACTCTGCATCACCTATCCATCTGTGTCTTTACAGAAAGAAACACAGAGATTTCTGTTTCTCATTTAGTCTCTTGCCCTGGAATGAAAATTAAATTAATCCTTTCTTACCTTTTCTCAGGCATGGCATGTTCACTTTTGCTGAATGAGCAAACTTTTTCCATATAGCCAGTTTCTTCCTTCAAATCTAAATGTTGTGTTTTGCTCTTCAGAAAACTGATGTGTTTGCATGAAATTTTACACAGTAGTTTGTCAGCACTTGAAATAAGAAATACTGTACAACAAATTGTCCATACTGGATTAATGCAGTTACAGTATAATTAATGCAGCTTTCAGGGCTCTCCTGCTTTCATTAGTGTGTAAGAATTTTTTCCATTCATAATTCTCTCCATGACAACTCATAAAATGAACAGTTTGTGCTCATTTTGTGCTAGTATTCCTTTTGTTTCTCAGTCATCCAAGACCATCTGCACACTCCTTTTACTCTAAAGATATATATTTCCATTTCAAATCAACTCACAGTTTGCTGAATATAGCAACCCAAATACTGTGATTGAAGACCTCTTTAGATAAACTCAAATACTTGAATTTTTTCTTCTAAAATTCCTGTGGACTAGGTACTTCTTCCTATAGTATGCTCTCTCTCGAGTATGTATAGACATCTAATTTTGTCTTTAATTCAGGAGGCCCACAATGATTTGCTGTTTTCCATCTTAAGTTGAGTGGTTTTTAAAGTGCAGAACCCGTGTTTCAATTTGCTTGATGTTTATTCTAAATAATTTTATCCCAAAATCCAGCAGAATTTGTGAGAAAATGAACTCAGAGCTAACTTTCTAAAAGACACACCCTTAACAAGTTGTTATTAGGATAAAACCGATTTTCTTAGAAAAACTGCCCCACTTCCTTTCATGACAGCAGAAACTGACAATAGTGAGAACACATCTGTTCCCCCCAACATATCTTTCTGTAGTTTTTATTTCTTCTTTCAAGAGTACAGTACTTCTGCACTGTCTGTCTTTAGGTAAAAAACTAATAGGATGAAGCATTTTGAGGTAGCTCTCATAAAATGTAGGATTTTTTTGCTACTTAAATGCTATTTGTTTTGCCTCTTTATTTTTAATTTTGTCCAGAACTTTCTTGTCCAGCCTCTGTCTATATTATGTCTAATGATTCTTTTCTTTTTAGCTGCAATTTAAAAGGTAAGTTCAATGATCTAGAATTGGCCAGGGGCAGGCATATAAAGTCATGCGAAAAAATCCTAAGCATTTCAGTCATGAACACAAGGCATGGGGGGAAATCAAGTAACATTTATATGTTTCACTGCTCCATAACATCCAGGTCAGGTTACAACTTAAATAATAAGCATTTCACTCTTCCATGTTCAGGGACCAGGCACATTCTTTCACAAAGAACCAGCAACCCAACACACTCCATCACTACCCAGGCTCTGTGCTGATCATTAAGAACCCCCTGCAAGGAGCCTGATGTCAGGAAATTTTGGCCCTGTACATATTCTTTCAAATCTAGGGATCTATAAAACATCTGCCTTCTTTTTTGTACTTAGAAGCAGTGTAACACACAGAGATTGATGCTATTTAGGTTTGAGAAAAATTAACAATCCATCTCTCTTAGTATCTTAGTAACTCCAGCGTTCAGTGATGGGAATTATAGGAATAATGGGAACGATGATTACTCTTCTGCTGTAGTAATGTAGTCAGGACTGGAAAAAAAAAAACAACAGTATCTCAGCTTTCAACTTCTGCAATAGCTATATCCACCTAAATCTGCTTCAAGTCTTGGATAAAAATGGGTTTGCTTTTATATTTTAGCATCCACAGATTTTCACAAAAACAAAATTAATGTTTATGGAAAGTAGTCCCACATATTAATTGAAATATATATGAGTTCCCTACACATCTATAAATTTCCCTCTGTAGCCTGATTCACAAACTAACCACCTCTGCTTTGACCTGTCAAATGTAAACTGTAGGAAATGAGGAAACATAAAATTAACCTTAGCTCTGCCTTTGCTAATCCATGGCCTGCCATATATATTTTGCATTCTGTTTTTGCAGATAATATAAAAGAATCATGGAAAAAGCACTTCACTTAATTCAGAAGGACTTTCTTTTCCCTTTAACTCACTCTGTATTTTAGTATTCTGCCCTGTCATGCACTGCTTTTGGAGACGGGATGTCATAGATGCTCCCAGTGGCTTTTGCAGAGTAAAATTGGAGTGAGTTATACTGAGCTGTCATGTACTGTAATTCTTTATTTTATACTTTTCAGAAGGTTTAATTTTTCTGAAGTGATGCTTTCTGAAGTGATACTAGGGAGAGTCTTAAATGTATGTTAGCAAATTTTTTTTTATCAGACTATGTACTTTCTTAATGTAGGAGGGTAGAGATTTATATCTGATTTCTGCCATACAGGAATATTGTCTTAAGATTGAAACCCTAACTAAAACATAGAATCCTCCTACAGCAGCAGCAACAAAACGAAGAAAAACCCAACCAAAAAACCCCCACAAAACAAACCCCACAAAGTAACACAAACTAAAAGAAAAAAAATAGAAAATAACTGAATTGGGACTGTTTGGTGATTGAAAGGCACCACGCATGCAAATTTCTCACTCTGTGAAGAGGCAAAGTCATTTAGAAAGGTGCTGAAGATGCACTTGCCTCTTCAGCATGACTATATCTAGAGAAGGATATATCTAACAATGTTTCGAAGTTTTGATGATAAATAGTGAAATAGTTTGCTGAACTGTTTTGTCCTGATAGTGATGTAAATGTCATCATTAAAGCTATCATTTGGCATAGGAACAAGGATCTAGTCATGGTTTGTGTCTGTGGCACCAGTATGAACTATGAACTTTTAGATTTTGATGCATAAACTTGACTATCTTCCAGACTAATATCAGAAAAATGTCCTAAAAGTTTATAGATTTTTACATGTGGGATGATAAGTGTTGGATTCTCAGCACAATTAATTATAAAGTTGCCACATTTTATCTTAGTTTTGCTTTTTCTAATTATGTGTAATTTACTATACAATGATGGAAAAAAGTGCCATCTTTACACCTCCAATCCTGCAGATTTCATGATTTTTATTATTCAAAGAACTGTTGATACAGATGTTATACTAATAAAAATTCACATGCATATAATGTGTCATACAATGACCCCCTGTACCTTATGAGCATAATTAAGCCCTGCAGCACAGTTAAATGCCATTCTGGTTTCATAAACAAGTAAACCGAGGCATTGCAGTCATGACTGGCTTAAAATTACACCATTTTAGTGATAACATTATTGATGCAAGCCAGGGGCTCTGACTAGCAATTGTTTGATCTGAATTGTAAGAACATATGGCGTCCGTTAATCCAGACCAACTTCAACTACAGCCACTCTTCTTTATAACTTTGTATTACAGATGTTTCACTTGCATTAAGCTATAATGGTTGTTGACATTTATATTTCATCAGCTACCTCAGTTCCAAATGCCTCTTTCAGAAGGTTCAGCTTTCTAAAGCCACATCATAAATCCCTTTTTATACACTCACATTTTTCCCTTATTTCTTTCCATTGAGTTTCCATCCTGCTCTACAAAACCTCATCCCTCTGACCCAGCAGTGTGCTAAGCACACTTTAAAATTCTCTTTCCTTTCCTGATGATTTGTTTCATTTGTGACATTCTTCAAATCAAATGTACCTAATCCGTGGTTCAGTCTACTAACAGGAAATCGGTTCAGTGAACAGGGTTTTATATAACAAAAGAAGTGCTCACTTAGAGAGTACTTTTAATACTTTGTTCATTGAAAAAAATGCTGACCTTCAGATTTTTCTGGCTTTAATGCTCTGGTGTTTCAGTTTGGATTTAACTGTAAATGAAAGCCTTCGAAGGCCATATAATCCATTGATCTCATACTTGCTGAAGCACAAGTTCCATGGTACATGAATGTTCTTTATTTCTTTTTTTTTTTTCTGTTGTAATTATGTCAGCTATGTTATTTCCAGACATGCCTAATACTGTTGTCTGTTCTGCTGTACATTTCCTAAACAAGGTCCAAATGTCTACTTCATTTTATATTGTTTAATTTTGGAATGGTAATTGCAATCCCAGCATCTGAATTCGTTTGATGGGAGGAGAGGGTGTCCTCTTTTTTATGCCACCAGTGCTTCAGTTACAGGACTGTTGAGGCTTAGGTGTTCTGCTTTGAGATTTGGGTATCTAAAGATATCGTCATCTCACTAGATAAATTGTTGTTGTTGTTGTTGTTTACACAGACTTTTAACTATTTCCTGAGACATTTCCTGAGACTATTCTGTATATTCTGACAGAAATATGTTTTTATTTTTCTATGCTTTTAGAGAGGGTAGAGATATCAGAAACTACAATAGACTGCAGATCATTAGATTATCTTATCACCTCTCAAATCAGTTTAACTATGTGCCCAATTCATTGTTCTGAGAAAAATACCAAAATCTACTGTCACCACCATCACTATTATCTTGGCTGACTTTCAAAATTATTAATCTCTTGGTAATACTCCAGAAAAGGAGAAAGATGGACATTAAGGTCAGAGAATGAAAACAAGAAAGACCAATTATGCCAAAGAAACTCTGTCTGGAAATTGTAACAGAGTCGTAAGAATTATTATGCCAATTAAATACATTTATTTATTAATTTGTTTCTTTCCTCAGAGAAGAGCAATTCCACAGTGTTATTGATTAGAATATTTAGGTCCTAGAGTAAAAAATCTTTTTTACTGAGTCATGTCATGCTTCTTTTATTCCTTCATTTTTAAATCTAGTAAAATAACCTCTAACTCACGGAACACAGATGACCTTGTGCAGCTCAGCTATCATTAAATTATTAATATAAATACATTTTATAGTAGAAGCATGCATGGTGATCAGATTTCAAGGAAAATAGGTTTCTAAAGAAAGGAAGTGAGAAGAACTCATCCAGAATGTTAGCAAGAATTATATAACATGATTTTTTACTCTTAGTAAATAGTTGAAGAGCTTATTTCTTACGATTTTTCTCATGGATTTTCCATTGCTCTTCAGTGGGATACGGGGATTCTTTGAAAATCCTAGCCACAGGATCATGAGACGTGCATATTTACTATGTGCAGATCCATAGTTTTCGAAAAGGACTTACTGTGATACTTTCTGTCACTACTCCTAGAAGTGATGGTCCAGCTCATCACTCGTCTCTGACTATTCTCTTCCTTCCCTCTGGAATACATATCTCATGAAATGAGATGCACAGATGGCAGTTTTAACCATGCCCTAAGTAGGAAGGAATTTCCTCCTATGTATCCTGCTCTACTTTTTAAAAGAGAGGACAGAAGTAATAGAGCCATTCATTATCAAATTTTCAATTCAGAATGCACTTTATCTGACTGTAGCCTGGTTTAAAAGAAATGAGTTCTCCACATTTCAGTCATCTGTTTTTTCTGTTGTGGTGAAATGCCAGTAGCACTCAATAGCCTGTGCTACTGGCAGTAAGATCACTGTATTGATTATGGAACTCTTCTGTATCTAGGACTACCTGTAAAATAGAATATTTTGCTATGACATGAAAAAGTTGAATAGCAGAAAAAGAATTCCAAAACCTCAATGTAGCATCTACAGTACATCTCAGTACTGGCGAATAACTATTCTTGTTTATTCACAGTTAAAAATGCCCTTAATATTCTATATATGAAAATGGTTGCCTGTACCATCATTGGAATCAGATGCAAGGCAAATATCCACAAGTCCTCTTATGAGTCCTCGAGGGAACATGAGACCAGCAGTAGAGATCTATAATCTAGTCAAAGTTTCAGCTTTCATTTTGGACTAGCTGTATATAAGTTGCTCCTGTTCTACTCTTCTGATGAAGTGAAAAATCCTTCTGTATCATATTTTAATGAAGTAGCAAGCTAGAGATATTTGCAATACAGTACTCTCTGTATTTTTTGCTTGCTAGTCTACAACATGATTTTGACAATACTCAAACTTATTTTATTAAATTCCAAATAAGAAATTCAAAGGATTGAATGAATATGGACTGAATTTCCATATATGTAATCTTTGCGCACAAGAATATTTTTGTCAGTGGAGAACAGTGAGGTAAACCGTGATATCAGAAATCTTGACATGTACGTCAAAAATGGATTTCTCTTCATGTGTGAAGGTGTTCCACAGAATAAAGAAAAATACAGTAGAAGAAAAACTAAGATTAGGCTCTTGGTGTTGAGTCTGACAACTGGATACAGGCCTGACACTCTGGAAAATCAGTAGTTGCAGCTACCTACCTTCTGAGGAGACTGTAAGCTGTGTGCGTGGGATGCCAACTCATAATTGTAAATCATAACATTTCCACCTAAAGTATCATTAAAGATTGGGTGTTTAGTATTTATTTTTGACTTTCACATATAGCAACTGCAATTGTTACTCTGTATCTTAACTGTTTCTAATGTTCCCATTGCATAGGATATAAGGCTTAGGAAACCTTAACTTTCTGTCGTTCTACAGAGTTAGGAATTCCTATTGATAACGGTCACTACCTATTGCCAGTCATAACTTTTACCTCACTTTTGAATTCACAGGCTTCCTTTAAAATCTTTACTTGACAACTTTCTTTTGCCAGATGTGGGGCTTCTTAACTCCAGAATCCTTATAGAAAAAACCACTTCTTTGGGAGGTTAAATAAGTTGTGATTTCTATCAGAGTCAAGTTATCAAAAATTCTTCTAGAGAAAAGATTTTTATTTGTGCTAGGAAAAAAAAAAAAGATGTAGAAGTGAGATAGTATTTATTAGGAGCATACTGTACCAGTTTCAGTTTCCATTTGACATTCATTCAGTGACCACAGAGTGAGTGGCATTATTTGGTCTGTTTTTGAATTTGAAGGCATGGGATCTCAGTAATAATAATAGCTCCTGCCTTGCAATGAGGATGGTTTGCCTTCCTCTTTCACTGCATATGGAAGTAGGACCTGTGATTTTGTGCTGAAGAAAGAGTTTCGTCAGCCCAATGTGCTTTGTAGAGTCCAAAATTCACCTCCAACCTGTGAAGTTTCTCTGCCAGATGCACTGTTCTTTATCCTCAGTTGCTAGGATATATAATGACCTATATGTTAACCAAATTGAATTCTGAGAGATCCAGAGTAAGGCTATGATTTGGTGGTGGTGTGTGAATGTGACTGCATTGTATGCACCTTTGACTTATTTTTGTTTAAAGGATATGTGTCCCTCTTCTTGCAAATATGTAGGGTTTACCCTTTCCTCCCACTTTATATTGCCTGATTTTCCTACTGTGTATTCATAAGTGCTTTGTCTGAAAGTGGGTCTTTGGTTGAAGGTGCCTTGGAGCCACTATAAGCAGTCCTTCACAGCATTTCAACATTTTGACTGTTTTCATTTGAGGATTTTTTATTCATGTGTCTGAATCTTCCAAAGCACGTTGCACGAGTGTTTTGTTTATTGTGAAGAAAGAGAGGCTACTTCTTATTCTGATGGAGGGGCCAGCACAGAGGATGCTCTCTGAATTCCATATGGCAGAGTAAACCTACAAAAGCCACATATTGAAAGAGAGATGTGAAATATATCTTCTGATCTTTCATCACTTTCAGTAGAAAGAATGTTTCCATGTTGCCAAATCCACAAAACGGATCTCTTACGAAACTTGTGGTTGATCTCCAGAAGGTGCTCTTTCCTCAGGCCTTCCTGATTCCCCCTACTTCTTTGTATCTTCACAAAAATTCTAAAAGCTTGACAGGTTGAAAATTACTGTTGCATTATAAAAATAATCTGAAATTGGCCATTGTGCTCCAGCAGAGCTGGGGAGACTGAAGGGCACACAGACAAATGCATGTTTCCGTATATGCCGTACCAACATCCTCCTTTCCTCCCTTCTTGCCTCCCTCTCATAATGCCATTACAGAAACTTGATTCTCCTTAAGAAACCAAAAGAAAAAAAGTTTCATTGAGTTACACCAGTGAGTCTGAACTGACTTTTGGGAATCACTCTTGATTTATATCTGTCTGAGAGTTAATTAAACTCTGAGGCTTAATGAGATTATTTAGGAACAGATCTGCACGTACCATGTGGCTTTGTGCAGGTGAATAGGTCCAGTGAAGGGACTGGGATTGTTCACCCTCGTAAGTTTTTGCAGAATCAGGTTTTTAGTAATAATTTCAAATTTTAGATTGTCTTTCAAGCTTTGAAGAGAATTTGAAATATTAAAATGTGTTTAATACATGCAAGAAGAATAGTAACTACAACTGAATTTTTATGGCTGTACTGAACTACTTTATATGACTACAAACACAGTCATTTCTGATTCAGAGTTTCTATAAAGTAAGTTTTCTAACACTACACATTGTAAAAGAACGCAGTGTAACCAGTTGTACATATTACAACAACAAAACTGTAATGCTTGATACAATAATTATATTGGCTGTCCCATGATGATTTAGTCAACATTGAATATAAGGCAGTCTTACCAAAAAAAACCAAAAAGAACTAAAAAAAACCCAAGCAAACAAAAACAAAAACAACAAAAAAACCCCACACACACTTTTAAGAATGAAAGGGAGAGCATTTTGTTTCAGACAAAAAGTTGCTGCAACAGTAAATGTCACTATAAAAGCAAAAGACAGTATGAGGACAAGGAAGGAAAGGTGGAGCAGTGGTAAGAGACGTAGAATAAGAAGAGAGGATGATAATGAATGGAACATGACCGCGCAGAGCTGTGCGTGTTTCTGTGGGGGCCGCGGCCAGCGGGGCTCGGGGCGCCGCTGCTCTCCAGGGTCCTGAACTCTCCGAGCCTCCAGGCTGGTCAGGGAGGAGCAGGGAGAGGAGTCGTTCAAATAGGAAATTTGAAGTGAATGAGACTAAAATTACTGGAAAAAATTAAATTTTAGATTAAATTGTTTGTGTAAGTAAGAACATGCAGCAATTTTATTTATTAATTTATTTATTTATCTATTTATTTGTTTATTTAGTTATTGCAGTAGGGATTGTGTTTTTCACATCCTGTGCATTTCCCTATGGTTCTTATAGGGAACGTGCATGTTTTTGCATATTTATGCACAATATTTAGAAAAGAGTTTGATGTGTTCTGCTGACACAAGTTTCCCATTGTTGCATTCCTTGTGCATTTGATCTAATCAAAGATATGTTTCCATTCTGCTTTTCATACTGAGTTAATTCCCTCTTCCAGTGGGCAAGCACACCACAGAGTGTTTCATTTACTTGTCATGGTGAGATCAGGAAATCTATTGTTAATTATTATGGTTTCAATTCCCAACTCAGCTGCCTGTGTCAGATGTGCCATTGTGTGAGTGTTTGACTATTAATGACTAGATGGAATATTACTATGTACACTATGAATATGAGGCTTTTTTTTAGGCAAACTCTTCTAGAAAGAAAAAAATCAAAATGGTACCAGAAAAGTCTCTTACACAACTGTCCAATGATTTATTTAAGCACAAAACTAACAGTTTTATGTGCATATAGGATTAAGTGATACAATTCTTTCTTTTAAAATGCACATAATATGCAGACATAACGTAACATAACATTTAAAACACTTCATGAGTCCAGAGATGGATACTGTTAATAATAATAGCAGATTCTTATTAATTAGAAAATATTATCACACCTATTTAAAATACTAGAAATACAAGAAAGATCAAATAAAATAATTAAAATCGTAGCTATCATACCTCATAATTGCATATAGATACAATTATTTTATTGCATATAGATACAATTCTGAGTAATTTAATTATTGTCTTTTGTTAATAGGAACTACTGAGTCAAAGAAACAAATCTAGAATCTCACTTTAAACTCCTAGCCTATACAAGTCCCAATGAGTTCCCCACATTAGAAGTTTCAGAGTTGAAGAGCAATTGTGTGAAGAAGGCTTAGCTCCTCTTCCCATATGACATGGCAGGAGAGGAGGAAAGGAAGAATGTGTAATAATTTCCAAATGTTGGGTTTCCCCAGAATGATCATATATGAAATTTAAAACCAGCCACTTCCCAGTAAAATTTTATTGACTTCAGTGGAGTATTAAAATCTTTGGTCAGTAACCATTAGGAGTTACAATAGTGAATGTGTTCCCTTTCTGTAAGTATCAAGCTGTGCAGTTGGACTATTTGTGCAAAAACTATAGAATGTCCATTTTCTTTTGCAAAGTATTATAGCAATCCCATAAAAACATTACTTATTTTAAACAAGGTATCTTAATATAGTATATACAAGCAGAATACCAAATTGTATTTTGCTTTCTTTTGTGACTGCCTTTATTTTAATATGGCATTAAATAAAGAAAGAAAGGACATTTTTATAATTACAATTAATAGGAATATAATAAATTAATAGACTTAATGTTTTAAAAATTGGTTTTCTTACTTGTTACTAGCATTATCTTAACCCAAAATTTGCAACAGAAATTTTGAGAACTGTTTTAAAAGGGGTTGTATAATATATAGGGACTAGTGAGGACTGAGCAAACATGCAGTTGAGCAAATAATATCTAGCAAGTAATAACATGGAAGCACAGTGCAATAATACTAGTTTGAGAAGGCTCAGTCAAGAGTCTTGTTATTTTGTAATATTACATCCATTCCTCCTGCAAATTTAAATTTTCTTACTCTTTCTGTCTCATTCCTACCAGTAGTAGGATCAGCATTGCACACAGGATTAAAGAATGCTTGCTAAAATGTAATTTAGCTCTTCTTAAATCACGGTAAAATAACATTTGTGAAAAAACATTGTCATGTCATATTAGTGTTGATACAACCACAGTGATTTTTCAAATTTACACTTTAACTGACATTTACAGATCAGGAAATTATTTTTCTCCATGAAAAAGTCTTACAAATCAAATCTTACTATGCCTTGCTATTTAAAAGAGGAAAAAAACAAACTTGCAAAAATATTATTTTTGTTTAAAATTATATTTCATCAAAATATCATTTACATAAAAAGAGAATTGGTAAAATCTTTGACCAATTTTTTTTTTGATTTAGGTAATTGTCTTTTCAACATACTAAGTGCTTTTAGCAAAAACATTTGGTGTCTTTATGGTTTCAGGTCTCAAATTGGATGAAAGAGAACTAAGAAGCAGTCAGAAAGATAGGTTAAGGATTTGTTTTTATTAAATTTTTCACATGACTTAAACACTGGAAATCTAGGAAGATTCTTTCCAAACTATTCTGTTTATTTTCTCAAACGAACAAATAAAATTAATTTTTTTTTCTATCAGACAAAAGATAGTTTTGCATAATTCAAAAATTGGTACCTTCCCAGTTCCAGACAGGGAAACTATCAACAGATGGCCAAAGTCATAGATGCAGGAAGACATTCCAAATCTAGTTTCAAATAAAGTCGGTCACATGCCTGCTACTCAGACCAGGTAGATATTTAATTTTTGCAGTCAGTGCCACAGGAGTTGTGTGATTATGCTGCTGTTTATAATAAAGAATGTGGCATCTTTGTACAGTACTTATTCTCTGGGAAGAGGGGAAGAGGTCCTGTAATAAGAGAAGTGTGCTGAGTCAATCAAGTGCCATTGGAAGAAGAGGTCCACACTGTGAATAAACCAGTAATTGGCATCTTGTGGTTACCCCTATTGTAATTCAATTAAACTGTATTGAATTCCAACAGAGGAAAGCGGTAGGGGCACAGATCCTTACTACCGTGCTACCATAGACTGTCCTACTGGCAGGCACTGGAAACCAATTAAAAAACTTACTTATCCAAAATAACACACTTAATGAACACACTGTCTGAAGAGGACTATAATTATCTTCTCTTTCTCATCGTGAGCCTGAACAGGCAATATTACAAGCTTAAGGAGAAACAGTTGAACTATCCCAAGAAAGTTAAGTTAATATCCTCAAAAAAAATAACCAGACATTCTTATGGGATTTTTTTCCCCATCACTACCCACTTGTTTCTGCCAAAGTTATTAAGACTACTGTGTTTAGCAGTTAGATGAAGGCACTCAGTCTTCTCTGAGACACAAGTCTCAGAACTGGTTGGCAAAGTAGTTTTGTAAAAGTTTGGCTGAAAGCTGTACATTCCATTCCCCAAACCCTCCACAAATTGAATAGTATGGGATTGAGTTGTGCCCTCTACAAATCCTTTACAAAGGAGTAAGTTTCCTCTCTACTCAGCCCCAGTGCATCTGGAGTGCTGTGTCTGGGCTCCTCAGTATAAGAGCAACCTGGTGCTCCTGGAGAGGGTCCAGTGGAGGGCTGTGAAGATGACTGGGAGACTGGAGCATCTCTCTTCTGAGGAAAGGAAAGGCTGAGGGAGCTGGGCCTGTTCAGTCTTGAGAAGAGATTAGTGAGAAGGGACCTTAACAATGTCTGTAAGCATCTGAAGGAAGGGTGTCAACAGGATGGACCAGGCTCTTTTCAGTGGTGACAAGCAGCTGGAAAAGAGCAATGGGTAGAAACTGATGCGCAAGAAGTTCCACCTGAACATGAGGAAAAGCTTCTTCACTGTGTAGGTGACCAAACACTGGAACAGATTGCCCAGAGAGGGTGTGGAGTCTCCCTCACTGGAAGTAACCAAGAAAAATCTGGATGCAATCCTGTGCAATGTGCATCATACCCACAGGGGAGAAAAAGCATGGGCATTTCAGCAGACTTGATGGTGAATTTCTTCCTCACTGTCAAAGGAATTTTGTTGCTTCTATTTTTATAATTCACCTGGTTTTTGAAGAAGGGAAAGTTTTCATCGTTTCTTCTTGTGGCTTCCCATAATTTGACAAGGAAAGGTCATGAATTCCAAAGGATATTTGTATTAAGGTAGCTAATCATCTCCCAGTTCTTTCTGTCTATTTTAAAGTCAAAGATAAAGACTAATCCATTCCATGGAAAGGCCTTCATTCGAGGCCTTCTCTTGGATGAGTCAGACCACACATCAAAAGGCTTATTTACAATGTAACTGGATTCAGACCACATCTCAGCCTTCTTTGACTTTCTTCTTTGCAGTCTTTAACCTGTGATGACAAAAGCCTTTAGGTACAGCCAAAACCCAAACCAAATCTATCTCAAACCTGTTAAATTTTCTGATTATAACTTACAGTATTTCTGAGGGTGCAAGATGCTTAAAATGCTGTAAAATCTATTTTTGTTGTGGTTTGCCCCACTGTATAAATTATGTGTGTAACTTGTATGCGCTTGGATATTTTCGCTCATCAGTAATATTGATGTAAAAGATCTGAAGTCAATAGCTGCTTTCTTCCTCTAGAACTAATTTTGAAACATAGACTTGCAAATTCTATATCTAAAGAGTAATGGAAAAAGAAGCCATTTGTGCCCGTTTGCTGCACAAATTCAAAAAGACTTCATAAATACATGACATACCTGTTTTCTTACTGATTGAATATAGTTTCATTTTTAAGGATATACCTTTTCGACTTGCCTATAAGTGAACTGTAAAAAAGATGCAACCTAGTTCTATGGCTTCTTTTATAAATAAATCCAGCCTTAAGGGTGATATTATTATAACTAAAATAGGGATTTTTATTGTTATTTTATGTAGATATATACATTTTTTTACTGTTTTGAAATTAACATTGCAAATATTGAGACCGTTTCTATCACAAAGTAGACCATTAATTTATTTTTGTCATGCCTCAATAATTTGATTATGTCTGTGTTGTTGTTTGAATTAAAGCTCTAATATTTAAAGGAGTATGATGTAAAACTAGTGATTCTTCTGGGAAACTCTCAAATTCCTCTCAAAAGATTTCAGGTGATAAAATTAATAATTAAAAAACCTGTATTTACTTCTTGAGTAAAGTATCAGTTTGTACTAATTTTTATTTTGATAAATGTTACTGCAGATAATTGTTATCTGCATGGTTGAGACATTCTTTCATCCATATTTATTACATGGTTTTAATTAATTATGTATACCTGTCTGTACACATTATTTACATACCTACTTGCATGTATACATACAGCCTTTAGATGGAAGATAATCCTCCAGTTTCTTCCAGTGGATTAGACCTGTACTTTTTACTGCGTCAACATGTATAGTCTGAATGTCTTGTTCCTGTCAGTGTGTATGGCAGCCCAGACATTATAAAAGGCTTTTTTTGGAAGCCTAAAATCATTGCTCTATTTCTTAGAAATGAAATTATTTTCTTTTGAGAGTTGCAAGCCATACTTTGCTTGGTGACCACAGCATTTGCTTTTTGAAAAGCACTACTGTATTCAGCTTTGGTAAAGTGAACATTTTGATGTCTGTAATAAGTGTACGTAACATGTGATCCTCTTGCTTGTCAAGAAACTCATCACATTCAATGGGAGTTCTGTGCAGAATGACACAACTGCATTCTTGCAGCTGACTACATTGGAAATTTTTTTGGGTAGTCCCATGATTTACACACTATTGTAACTACTCTTAAGTACCAGGCGGAATGATCTGTTTCTATTTGCTTTTTCAGCAATGAAAGTTTAGGCCTATTTTTTAACTAGAAACAAGTTTTATGTTGACTTTATAGCAATAAAAAAATGTTGACAGTATCCAAGTTAGAAAACAATATATGTGCAATTTTGAGTTCTAAAGACATGTAGCTTGGCTGGCCCTGCTAGCCTGTTCGCATGACATGTCTCTTCTCTTCTTGCACTATTGTGGCTTCAGCAGGGTGAAAGGAGAAAACTATTAATAAAGTAACTGTATGTGGCTACTCAAAGTGCCCAAAAGAACTGCAGAATTCCACTTGTAACCAGAAACATAAACAATTGAGATGAAGTTGTTTTGTTTCCATCTTCTGTTGGTTCCTATGGCCTTCACTGTTGGGAGCATCATAAACATCTTCTAGTGTTAAGTGTGAACCAGTCATTAGATATCTTTCTACAAGGATATTCTTATGAGGGCTTGACAAGAGTCCCACTTTTGACATTTTTGTTTAA
Organism: Corvus hawaiiensis; assembly: GCF_020740725.1. Classification (NCBI taxonomy): domain Eukaryota; kingdom Metazoa; phylum Chordata; class Aves; order Passeriformes; family Corvidae; genus Corvus; species Corvus hawaiiensis. The sequence goes on along the minus strand of NC_063216.1, from coordinate 68,587,470 downwards.
ATACATAATTAAATCAAATGTAGCAAAGTAAAAGTCTGGTGATTTTTTCTTTCCCATGAAGCCTGGTTTGAAATCAAGTCTCATATATATGTATATATATATATAATAGTTATGGGAGTTTTACCAGCCCCTTCAAGTCTGCCTTGGCTTCTGCCAAAAGCTCATGGACTATGGCAAAAATTTTGTCTATGATAGGAAAGATGTGAAGCACTCCTACTAGAGCATTACTGAAAAGAATGTGTCAGGGTTAAAAACCTAAGTCTCTTGAAAGTCAGAGCAAGAGAGAACTTTTAGTGTCAATCTAGTAGACATAATAGTAGCCTAATAATATGGTGAAGATAATCCATGATCTCTCATATAAGTTTTTTACCTCAGTATCCTAGAAGAAATCCAGACTGCTCCTTTGTGTACTTACCAAAAGAATTACCTTACATCATAAGAGTGATAGCATGGAAAGTAAAAGGTGGAAATCTGCATTCTGGGTGTAGTGCCAGAGGAACTGAAGTGTCTGTGGAGTTAATACAAGATGAGTAAATGGTTATTATATGTTGTTGGAAGCATTGGTAAGCATTAAAAGTGCCTGTGTTGGATGGTGGATGGGTAAGTAGGCTTTCTGGTGTTTAAAGACCTGAGTCTTTAAAAACATGGTCATAGGAAAATGGATTTAGATTTCTTCTGGAATAGATGATGCATTACATCTACACGTTTAGTTTCTCAGAAAGACTGATTAAATGTGGATGCCTACTTTACCCTTTGTGCCTAGTTTTGCAGATGTTTCCTATTTGCTACCATTCTATAATGAGTGCAAAGGAATATTTTGGGTGAAACTGTGGTCTCATTAAACATGGTAGAAATTTTTTAATGGCAGCTAGGGTTAAAAATGCAGTATTTTATCAACACTCACAGTCTCTTTCCATATGATTTTCTTGTTTGCAAGTAATTCTGACCTTTGCAACAATACTTGGGTATTTCTTATTACTTGGCAATAACTAGGATTCTCACAGAATCTGAGTTCTTTCTGTCTTTTAGAGCCTAAATTCCAAAGCCCTGAACGTATGGTAGCTTTAATCAGGGTAATCCCAGGGAACAGGGCTATTGGATAGGCTACAATTCAGAGTCACTTTTAAGTATAATGGCCCTTACATCAAAGATACTTTGAATTGCAATATAATAATGTGAATAAAGAACTAGTAATTGTTTTTAGTTGAGCAGGGTCCCTTTGCTGATGAGAAATTAAATATGGCTCCAGCATAAATATTTAAGGATTGTATTGTAAAAAAGGTACAATTGGAAAGAATCTGTAAAGGGATACAGAACCAGCATAGCATCGGGGGGAAAAAAAAAAAATTGTTTATTTAGGAATAAGCCCCTAATTTTAAATATTTAGGAGTATCATGGTATCCAAACTATGTATGATTATTGCCACTGGAAAGTTTAATTGCATATCTTTGCGCTGTGCCTGCCTGTGTGGATTGCCAGCGGAGATTTGGGAAGCAGAAGGATGCCTGATGATCTCCTCCGAGCCCTATTTCCCTCCCTGCTTTGTAATGTAAATGGCTAGTTTGAATCCCACCACGGATCCGTGCGCTCAGTCCCCGAGCATCCTCTCGGTTTTTAACCGGAAGATCACCTGACCGCCCCCCGAAGCTGCCCCTGACGGAGGAACCTCGGCGGCGGGGTCGGGCTGGGGTAGGTGGTGGCTGCGGGGGCCGGCGCGGAGCCGAGCGCTCCGGCGCTGCCGGGGGCGGAGGGAGCGGGAGCGCCGGGAGCGCCGCTGCCTCAGCCCCGGAGAGAGGCAAAACAAAAGAGCTCAGCTGCAGTTTTGTGTTGCTGTGTCTGGCTTAAGCAGAAGATTCTAGACATTCGTGCCGAAAAATCAAAGCACAGCTGAGACTACACCTACCGGGAAGATAATTTCTGTCCCCAGAATGGGCTGGATCCAGTACAGGTGGTTTGCAGATCATGCGAAGACAGACGGGATGAGAGCCATGGAAAGGTGGGATAGGCGCTGCCTTCTCTTTCTTGCCTTTTTTTCCTTCTCTTTCTCTCTGGATTTGTAAAGCAGTATAGCTGGAACCTGAGTTGGGGTCACTTAAAGAGATTAGGTGGGGTTTAATCCCACAGAACAAAACCAAGATGGGAGGCACTACTGTGTTCAGACAGATGTTGAACCCAAACTTGGGCTGAGTTGGACTTGCTGTGAGCGATCCTTGTGTAGGTTTTGATGTTTTCTTTGTTTAGAATAGTTCCTTCATGAAACACAAGGCTTTAAGACAAGCTGTGTGCTTCTGTAACAATTGTCAGATGACTGTTCCGATGCTAGTAGATTTTTGCCAGAGAAGCTGCAAATGAAGGCTTTGGAGGTGAGTTTATGGAAATAGGAAGAGCTGTTGACTTTGAATTCCTTGTGACGGGGACACGGTTCGAAGTTGAGCTGTGCTTGTTGTTGTACATTGTCTGAATTGTAACAATGGGCAGTTCGAGTAGAGCAAGTTTGAATGGTGTTTCTTCAGTAATTCCAAATACATTTCACTCGTATGATCTTTGGCTTTTCACAGAAGGCAAGGGATTTTTATTTTTTTTGAGGAAAAAGCCAACAGATTTTTTTTAAATATCAAAGAACAGGAGGAAATTAGCATTTTTATTTGAATGGTTGTTGTTAACAGCAGCATGCCTAAATATCTAAAACATATCCCAGCAATTTCTCATTTCTCTTGCTGGGCAGATGCATTTCTTTTGTTCCTGAAATTTTTTCTCTGCCTCTTTAGAACAAAAGGAATTTCCTTTTATTCTTTTTTTTTTTTTTCCATGGCAGCAAGAGAGTTATATACAAATTAGCAATTTTATACAGGTTAATGCTCTGCTTCATTCCGAAGTAAACTGCCTTAAGGTATTAGGAGGAGAGGGGGTGGGCAAACCGGGGGAGGCTTGACCGATGCCCAAGAAATACTGAATTCAGATGGATTTAGATCATACAGAGAAGCAGATCTTTATCTGTAACTGGATTTCAGCTCCATGTCATGCAAAATCTGCAGACTATAGCAGGGAGATTCTTAGCAGCCAATAAATCAGATTTGTAATGGGCCTTTAAAAATGTCTGTGAGGGGTGACTGCCTGGGTCCCCTTTGGCCAAATTAAGATACAATCTGACAGTACAGTAGCATCTGTGTGCTGACATTTTCTCATGAACCTAGTGAAAAATGGCTCCAGATCTCTTGTTCATTCCCCAAAAGACAGTTTCTGAATAGCCATGCATTTTGCCCTTGTATTGTTGTTTGTTATAATCACCATTCTCTCTGATAATGTCTGACTGGCTTGTTTTGCTTTGCTTTCTTTGACTGTTTGACTGACTGAGGGGCTATAGTGGGCAGTGGTTGTTTTACCTGAAATCAGAACCTCATGCCAGTACTACTGCTTACAAAAGAGAAATAATTTTTTAAAGTGTGTATTGCAAATGTGTTGTATAAATACTGCTAATAAAGCAGCTTATGCCAGTTCTGCTGAAATTAGGTAAGTGGGTTGAAAAACATGTGTCTTAGATAATGTGCCGCCCCCGATACAGGTGAAAAAGAAATGCCAGCCTGTGGTGAGTGCAACTGACAGGTAAAACTGAAAATCCTAAAAAAAGGCACCAGAATAAAGTCCTTAAAGGCCAGAGGTATACATATGGGTACAAGTGTTTATCTATCTAAGGGAGAAGTTCACATTCAGATACTACAAGAGCCAGGGGGGAGGAGGAGGAGGAGGGGAGGCACTCCTTTAATTGTACTACAAGTGTGCTGGGTGGAAAGAGCCCCGCGTGGAACGGCCATTCAGTCTGACTCCGCAGCTCTGCTCCAACGTTCCTGAGCAGCAGCTGCAGCCCAGAGGTGGGAGATGCCTCTGTCTGCCCATGTGTGGGGTGATTGCAGGGGAGTGAGGAAGGGGACCGTGTTTTGCCAGAGGGATCTGTGCCAGGGGATTCTTGGGCTGACTGGGAATTTCACTCCAGTGGAAACTGCTTCTTTAAATGTTCCCTGAGATGAGGTGGCTCCATAGCACAAACACAGGGCAAGTAGGAGGCAGAAGGGTAGCTGTGAGAAGTTGTCAGTGGTATGGATCCTCTCCAGAAAATGTGGCCAGTGTTTTTTGTGACTGCTTAATAGTGCCTGCTATTAGTTGCTGCTTAGAAAGCATGTTGTGTGCAGTACTTATAAAACCCCCAAATGTTACTTGCCAGACTTGTTACGGTCTTTTGAGATTAATTATCATAGACCTAAATGCTTGCAGTTATGGTATAAAATTCCACTACCACTGGAAGGGAGCAAAAAAGGAACTTTAACACTGCATGCAGATCCCATTGCTCCTTCTGTACAGGTAGATAATTTGACAGTAGTAAACACTTGCTTCATGGAAAGTGACACAATTGCACAGTGGGATTGTGAAAAAGAAAACATCTTGCAAACCGTCAGACAAGCAGAAATGTCAATGAGAGATGTTCAAATAAATAGAGTTAAAAACTTTGAGTGACAGAAAGATTCCAAATGCCTAATTCACACTGACCATAGGTATAAAGCACAGGAATGCAGCAGCAGTTTTAGAAGGTAAACCAAACCAGGCTGATTTTCAGGTGTGTATGTACATAATCAGAATAAAATGAGAGTCTAATACTAAACAGGAACAAATTAGATTTCAAAACTTTACACATTAAGAAAAGCTGTTTTGAAGATCACCACAGGCAGAAAAGTTTCTAGAAGAAATTAAATGAGCAAATTTAACCCAAAAGAAACATGCACATCCAACTAGGAGCATTGTCTATTGATTATGTGATTATTAACTATAACATCATCTAATGTGGGATTTAACAGTGAAAATCTGATTTAAGAAATTAAGCATGACTTCTGACTTTTATTGTCATTACAAAGTGAAAACTGCCCAGGGACTTTGCTTGGAAATGCACATTTTCTCATGGTGCAGCACTGAGACACTGAACTTCTGTAAAGGGGGAGGAGAAACATAGAAATAAAATGGTGGCACTAGGAAAATTTCTCACCATCACTTTCTGCAGGCTGTCTAAATACATCCTGTGGATAAACAATAAAGGTCAGGATTGTCTTCTGGTTGTGATGAAAATAAATAATAACAAGAATTAGATAGATTAGTATATACTAACAGAAAAGAGACTTGGACCCAGAGTACTGAAGTCTGAGAAAATTATATTTACATTGAAGCAGTCCAAGTAGTGATTGCCAGCTGACAGACTCATCAAACAGCCCACCTATTTCCCATTTCAGCAGCAAATGCCTATACAGAAACCATCATGCTCTCACTGCAAAATAAACTTAAGAACATTAAAGGCCATATAGTATTCCCAGTTGCCTTAATGCAACCAGTTTAAATCAAGTTTGTTGTAAATTATGTCACTATAACAGAGCTGAGTGTAGCCCACAGGGCCAAGAAATGAGTATGGTCAGCATAATACACTTTTTTTTTCTTTTCCATAAGAACATCCCAGCCATTCCTCTGTCATTGCTTCCTCATGTATATAGCATACCCCAGATCCATGTGTCTCTAGCACCAGACAAAAATTTCAGACAGATCTCTCTGATCACTGTTGCAACTGTTTTCTGACTATATTATGCTGTGGGATAAAGAGGATGGTTCATTTGATGACCTTTGGTGTTTGTGTACAAAGCATACCCATGTTTTAGTGACTGCCCACTATTTTGTAGGAAATGAAACATCAATAGTAGGGTTAGCTGAAAACTGTAAACTGAAAGTTGTCTGGGTTCATTCTTTCTCTGAGAATGGAAGGTTAGGTTGACTTTTTCAACTAAATAAAGAAAACCACTCTCACCTGGAAACACACAAGATGCTTCTAACCTGACATTACAGTCTTTTCCCTGTCACCCTTCTAATTTCTTTGTATTTCTTCTCTCATACTTTTTTCTGACCATCCACAAACTTCTTTATTTATGTAAACCTTCTTTGATTTAACCTTACCCTTTCTGCACCTGTGACTTTTTTCTTTCTGCCCCAACTCCATGTTCTGGGACAGTGAGAAGCAATTTCTGCCACCAGGCCTTTCTTTAGTCCAGGTGAAGTCAGAATTGGGTGCTGGGGAGCTAGGTTATACAGAGGTCATATCCAGATGCCTACAGAACACAATACTCTCAATCTCATCAGTCTTCCTATGACAAAAAGGAAATTACTTTTCATCCCAACATCAACCAAATATACCATAAAGAATTTAGCCAATATTCCCATGGTTCAAACTGCTGAAGGAAGCAATGAAAGCTGGTGGCTTTCTTGGGACAATTTTATAATCTGAATCTGTATCCTGAATACCTGTATGATCATATGAATGGTACTAAAGGAGAGTGAGGTTTACAGCTCAGTTCTACCTCTGCTGAAATTGGTGCCAAGTTTCACTCTAGAGATGAGACAAGAGAACATTTAGTAGAGAAAATCTGATCTTGCAGAGGGGCTCAGGTTAAATACATTTTATCACCTTCCTGGCAAAGAAAACAAGCAAATAGGATTGGCAATGAGAGATCACTGAACCTCTAAACCCCCTTAACTGTTATCCCTTATGAAAATATGAACAACAAAAAAAAAGTGCCTGGGAAAAATTCTTTAATCTGAAGGTATTAGGAGTTAAGTCTTTACAGCCATGACAATCCCCATTGACAGAATTGCTCATAACCCAGAGGTGATGGAATACAAATGGGCATGGATGTGGGAAGCATTGCAATAAAGAGCACATCACAATAAAAGCTCTCTTTCTCAGTTATCCTTTCCTTTCCAGTCAAATAAATAAATTGCAGTGAAGTACAGTGTGAAGAATTATTGCAACTAGAGTGCTTTTCTGATGACAGAGATGATGTAAACTATAAAAGTCTGTCCTAGATAACAGAAATTAAAGATTTCTGGAAGTTCGTAAAGATTTAGGAACTCTTAGAGTCTGGATTGATCCAAGCAGACTAATTGGATATGGATTGTGTAACTTCAGACTTGGTCATCTACTGAGAAACCTGCTCTGATGGGAGCACAGACCCTTGGCACTCCTGTGCTGTTCCTGCTCTCCATCTGTCTCCTCTCCCAAGGTCCTGGCTTAAATGTTCAGGATTGCTCATGACATTGGCCAAAGTTATTGGAGTGATTGTACTCATCTCTGTGACTACAGAAGCCATGGAGAGTCCAGGAGGTGATAATATTTGTAATGAAACATTGGTGAGCACAGCCTCTGCAGGGACAGGATCTTCAGGGCAGAGTTCCCTTTCATTAAAGGATTCTTCACCTTCAGAGTCAGCTTCTTGGAAGAAATTCTGAAAGGTAACTTGGCATCACCCTGTAATGCTATGCAGTCAGATACAATCCAGCATTTTGTATTTTAACAGTGCACTAACCCAAAGAGGTGTGAGGAACAGTGCCTTTGTCACTAATTAAGGTTCCCTATCGCATGGCTGGGATTAAGAACATCTAAAAGCAAAGGTTGATTATGACACCAGCCACTGGAATATTCCATAAATCTAGAACATCTGGGGAGAATTGCAGATGGCTGAATAAAGGAACTTGATCAGATCATAATTGTTCACAGTGTTCTATGACTGGGGTGATTGGAAGCATGTGCTACTGTCTTGAGCTCTGCAGCTCCTGACTCACAGAACGAGACTGTAGTTTTGGTGTTTCTTGTTCAGAAGTTGTAACAGAAAGAGTTTCTGGAAAACACAAGTGAACAGTTTGTGGAAATGTGAGTATCTTTGCACTCCAGAAATCCTTATGGGATGAGTGGTATCTATCCTTCAGACAGCACTAGGAGGAATTTGCTGCACAAAAGGAAAGGGTAACTCCAAACTTTCCTAGCTTTTGCATGACTGGATTTTAAAACCTGGAATAACTGAGAGGATAGTCTGTTCCCATTCTGTCATCACAGCTGTCAAAGGCTGTTGTCAAACCAACTGCAGAGATATAACCATCAAAAAACACCTGCCTGTATGCCTATTGGAAAGTCCTTCTGAAAAAGGAGGAGTGTGCCAGTAGGGAGCTCTTTATTGTGTTAGGTTTTTTCCTTCTGCAGATTCAGCAGATGCTATATATTATCCTTTACAACCTTCAGCCATTTGGAGCTAGGACACTGTAATTATGTTCCCTGTCCATGGAAGTTACTGACTATTACTGTGTGAAATACGAGCTCTGCTCAGAATTCAAAACTAAACTGAGGAAGCATGTTTGCTGCTGCTTTCATACCAACAGAATAATGGCAGTCTTCATTTACAGTACTGTTCATTTACACTAGTAAATGCTCTCTGCCCTTTAAATGGTGGAACCTCTATAAAAATGCCTTATTGCTGATGTGTAAAGAAGTCAAATTCCCAGTGTTGACAGTTCTCTCATACAAGGAGTAGTTTACATTTGTGTAGTTCATTTTACCAAAAAATTCATAGGGGTTCACTCCTTCATAGGTGTGAAAATTTTACATAAACTGGGAGTCTGAGACAGAGAAAGTACACAACCATTTTTAAACAGAAGTAACTTTCAGTCATCTTTGTAGAGATAGTCAGGATCTGAGGGCCCTTCCCAACAAGTTGTCTTAATTACGCATTGCTCTTGGATTTGTATGTGGGTCAGTCTGTAAGTACCTGGACCCAGCTCCCTCAATGACTCAGTAGCACAGGAGAAAACAAAGTTGGGTTTTCTAGCTCCTGCTGCTCCTACTTCTGCAACCTCATACACATGAGAATTGCCTTCTTTGAGGTTTCATCATTTTCTGACTATAAAAATGTAGCCTGTTTTTATCTTGCTCTGTTCTCTTCTGAAGTTATTCAGAGGAAGTGAGATATGGTGGGTGCCTTGCACACTATTCCATTAGGATAAATAATGTATGCTGTCTATTGTGTTTAGAAGAATGCTTCAAAGAAAACTCTCCATGGCATAGTTGTGATAACAAGCAGGAAAGAAAGAAAAGGAGAGTGAGCACAAGAAAATGTAGGTGCTTTGGTATTATCTGCTAGTTCAGCATTACAGTGCTTGATACTAGTGTGCTTCCTTTGCCACAGCTCTTGGCAATAGCTGCAGCAGTCCATGGAGAAAGATGTGTAGCCTATAGCTGCCCTAAGAACAAGGAGAAAGTTTTTGTTGCTCTGTGCCTCCAGCAGATAATGTGCAGACTGTCCTTGGTGGAGGCACGCTGCACTGTGACCAGTTCTTGAATATTTTCTTGTGTTGTTCATTTCTTCTTCCCACTTCCATTTTAATAGGAAAGTCTCACATGTCCCCACAGTCTCTCAAGGGGAGGACTATGGCTTTTAAGAAGCACTGAGGTTCTCAGTTTGAGGTTCTTCACCACATCAGGTGAATGAGGCTGCAGTAATTTCTAGAAATGTTGGTGCACCAGACCTGCCAACTCAGGCGTGGTAACTCTTGAGGTAGAGGACACACTCTTACCTCCTACCAAGCATTATTTTTTTATTGTACTCTGTGTTTGTCAATCACTTCTACATATAAAGCTTAGTATATGTTAATTATCCACTGTAATAAGAATATGTGATCAGACAGTCCAGATTCCACCTCAGCAGCAAATACAAAAATTACTGGCAAAATATCTTAAATTTTTGATGTGGAACTTGCTTCCCCAGTTGGAGTAACAGCAGGGTATTTGGCCCAGCATCCTGCTTTTCACACAGGGAAGGAGTAGCAGCACCAGGCCATGTGGGGTAATATTTTCCTTTTATGCTTCCCAGTTTCCAATATTACTTGCCAAAATACTATGATATTTTCCAAGTGATATGACATTCTTGTTCTAAAGCACAAATTGTTATTTATGTGGCCACACAATGCAGAAGAAATGTTATTTCCAGCGTTGGTCCCATGGATACATGCTCAGTGGTGTGTATGTAACCAGACCTTTACACCTCAGTACAGGGTCACCCAGTCATGGAGGAAAAATGGTTTGTTATGCCTTCACCTGAGCTTACTGCTTCCTTGATGATGAGCCTCATACCTTCAAGCACATCAGACCTTCCTGCCATCATTACAAATACTTTAAAACTTTAAAAGTCAAAAGCTTTGACTTTTGGCTAAGTCAGCATGTAAATCTGAAAATGTGTTTCATTTGTGATAAAGACATTTTTGTGCGTATGAGTCACGCCTGGCAAAGGCAAAATACAGTAATCCAAAAAGGAAAAAACAGAAAATAAAAGGAATCAGAATAAACCCCTTTTCAGAAAATTACTATCAAAAACATCTATTGAAGTGTTTGACATAGAATGTGCCTCCTCTTCTGGGATCATAGTATTCTCCATCAAATCACCTCTTCTCTGTTACTGGAATATTTTCCCCCTTTTTTTTTGCAGGCATGCCTTTGAAATACCAGTTCATCTTACCACTTTGCATATGAATTTGGTTTGCCTATTTGTTCATCCTTTTTAAGGTTCTTCCACCCTTCCCCAAAGGTGTGAGGGGAGATTGGATTGAAATAGATAGATGTTGATGAACAAATGCATTTTTGTCTTTGAGTGCAGTTGTCTGTAAGAGACAGCCTCTGTTTGCCCTTAAAATTACTGACCCTCTCTCTGAAAATGGCTATCCTTGAGTCTTGGAGTGAACATCTTACACAGACAGAGACAATTTGCCATTGTCATCAAGGGTTTGTAACCATCTCTGCACCAAGAAGTCAATGGGAGGGAGAGTGTTTAACAAGCTGAGTGCCATACAGGAAAACAGGGCATGGAGAGCAGCTGAGAGCAAAGGGCTTGGAATAAAGCTCCAAAAATAAAAGAAATCCAACAATTCATAGAGAAACAGAGAAGGAAACCAAAACCAAAATTAAGATAAATGGGAAAGAAAAATTAAAATTAATGAAGGCAGAAACAGGAATACTTATGCACATCCTCAAGCTGTCATGGTAAAGAATATAAGACCAATAGCTTTTCCTCCACTTCTCCATGGAAATAAAACAATTACCACAAAACTATTCTATTTTATTCTTCAAAGAAGTTATTTAAAAGTCATTCCCTACTATGGAAAGACTTGACATCAGGAACAGTTATTGTCTCTCACAAGCCTTCTTTATGGTTACTGTTTAACTCAAATGCCAGAAAACTGACACACCATGCTATCTAACAGAAACGGATGGGTTTGCCTTATGGAAGCTGAGGAGTGAGGAGAAAAACATCCATGAAAAGAAAAATAATTGTGAGCTGGATTGTGTCCAAGGAGAGTTAAACGAGTGATAAAGTTTCCTTCCCCAGGTGGAAAGGTTTTCAGGGCAGTGGGGCCTACACTTTCACCCCAGGCTCTTCTCCTTGCTCCTGATGCTCATGCCATTCCCCTCTTGCTCTAAAACATCCATGTCCCACCATCACAATTTCCTCCCTCTAGAAGGACCCAGCATCTGGTGTGTTGTACAGGGCTCCTCTCCACCACTGCAGTTTGGGGAGGGGTGGATGTCAGGGCTTTCGCTGGGGCAAAGTCTTATGCAGGTTTTAAGCATCCTGGTGAACCATAGGCTGTTGAGGAAGAAGAGGGTGGAAGGGTGAAGATGGAGAAGCCCAGTCATTGTGGCCTCTATGCAGCATCCCTACTCATGAGAAAAGGCAGAGAGGAAGCAGTGTGAGAGAAATGGTCCAAAATCCTGGGTGCTTTGTGATATAATATTATATAAGAGCAAGAGAAAACTGGTTTTTGATAGAAAGTCACCTTTGACACTCAAGTTCCTTGAAGCTCAGCCTTAATGAAACCTGGCTAAATAAAGCTCTAAAACATGTGCTTTATCTTAAAGTCTTTGAAGAAGCGTCTTCACTCCTGAAACACATTGAAGCTTTATTACAAGCCATACTCTGATCTGAGGCACTGTGGTGTAAATCTGCAATTACTCTCTCAGAATCAGTGGTATTTTCCTAGCAGTGGAAAAGAGGTTCATCCCTTCCTCCCAAGCAGGGGGATGAATTTGTTCTAAGTCGCTGGCACTGTAAACTTCTCCTGACATAGTGCTGGCACTTACTTTCATCTGGAAGATTAGAATAAAGCATCAGCTTTCTTTTACAGTTATACTAAATTAAGTTAAAATCATGATGTTTTAAACCTTCTTTTACACTGTAGAAAACTTACTTTAGCTAAAACTCATACTTATTATTTTACTTTAAATTCTATGCTCAGGAGTGTTTCCCAGAACATGGGAATGCATAATAGAAACATGGAGAGCTAGTTGTCTCTGAAAAGTTGCTACCAATATTTCTCAGTTTTCACAGTCAGAGATGCAGTAAATTTCAGGGTGGGCCAAGGTTTGTCAGTTTGTAATAATGACAAAAGTGCTGGGTTTATCAGAGAAGCGGTGTAGTAGGTGGTTAATGAGGAGTCAGTGTTGCAATTTATATTAAAGTGGCAAGAGGCAAAGACTGAATATGCACAAGAGAGGTGAACAATTTTATTTGCTTAGACACTGTATTCTGCATCCCAGCTGGTAGTGTCAAACTGAGAGGATATTTCAGGAAATAATCAAAAAAGTTAATTTCTAGGGCCGTTAGTCCTAATCCTCTCATAATCTTTTTTTTTTACACTAATGAGCTATTTTTAGTCCTCTTTACTAGTTCTTCACAAATAATTACTTTTTCTCCTCATTAAGATGACTGTTAACTTATTAATTATTGCCTCTGATGCAATAGGTATTACAGATCTTGATCAGTATCATTTGTACACATTTACAAACAGAAATTCAGTGTCCGCCTTAAAGGGGTTGTGAACGTGCACTTCTACATTTGACACGTTCTGTAGCTGTACAACTGTATTCTACTGTTCAAGGATTTCAAAATTCTTTACATAAAAGCACATTGTACAAAGGTTATTTGTCAGAAGCATAAACCATGCAGTATCAAAGCATTTCAAAGAACTTATCCATCCATCCATAATAGAGAGACCCTAAGAAGTTCATATACAAGATTATCATTTTCCACTGATGTTTTTCATAGGAAGGACCAAACCTGAAGCCTTTCTGCATACAAATTAAATTATTTGACAATTTCCTGCTAATGAGAAGCGAAATAGTGACCACCCATTGAAATTACTAGAGTTATAACACTGTGTCACAGATTGCATATTTTCTTTTTAATTAAAATACCTGTACCATTTTTTCAGAAGTGTAGAACTTGAAGAGACCTGAGCCATTGAATTCAGTCCCCCTATAATCATGGGCAGGTGTATCACATAATCTCGTAGATAAGCATATCAGTTTTTCTATACTCAGTATGTGGATCACCAACTACGTTCTCATCTGTTATCAATGTTTTTCATTGATTTCAGTGCTGTGCTCTATTCACCAATTAACTAGGCATATCACCTGCACTGACCAAAATACAGACATTTTGCAGAATAATCTCTCATCCAGAATCCAGATTTGCTGCTTTATACTTTTCCGCCTGTCTAGCTGCATCGTGATCATATTTTTTTTCTACTGAATTCTTTTCCTTTTTATTTGCTATTTTAAAGTCATAGTCATAATATTAAGTAACGGGTGATTTTTAGAGGTGTCAGTCAATACAGAGGAGAATAATTTCTAATTTATGCTTTAAAAATAAATTTATTTTAAAATTTTGTTCACAATAGAGATTGGTTTAACTTTTGTTGCCACAGTGCACATCCAGTTTGTGTCAAACAGATCTAATTTAGTAATGCAAACAAGCATTGTCCTTGGTGCTTGAACCAAGGTGTGTACTACGCAAAAGAGGAGATCATTAAGCTATTTTAAATGCTTGATGGTGAGACTTCCATTAAGCCAAATCTTCTTCTGAACTCCTGGTTGTATCTGTGGCAATAATGGATCAGTGAAACAACCCCCGTGTATAAACATGATTGCAGTATTTGATGCACACTCAGTTCTGGATGTCTGACATTTTGCTAGGTATAGCCCCTTTAGCTGTGATTTTTGCTGTGTTCTTCATTAAGTCTTACATGATTTTAACTTTAAAGGAGAAATGTCACACCCCTTTGATCACATAACCTGTATTTATTCTAATTTTTGTGCTTCCACATTTCAACATTAGCTTAAATCAATCTTTCTGTGACCTTGCTTGGTCCAGACTTTCAATAAAGGACTTTCTTAGAAAATTAATACAGGCCATTTCTTCTACACTGTTGTGTTGTAGGGATCTCAAAAGATCTTTAGTTGACAATTAAAATTAATATTCCATGAGACTCTTAGAATAAACTCTTGAGTATTGGAAAACAGCAATGAAGAAACAAGTTTTGTCTATAGAGCTCCCAAGTCTTTATATTAATAGTCATCCTTTGATCTCCTCCTGGAGCTGACAAGATAGGAAGCAAATTGGTAATTTTCAGGGTTTATTTCTTCTAATAAAAAAAAAAAAAAAAAGGAGAGAGATAATTGCAAAAGCATGTTTTACATCAATGTGGGACTTGCCTAGCTAAAGATCCAGCCAGGCAAAAAAAAAAAAAATCTGGATTTCTAAACAGCAGTGAAGGTACCATGCTAACACAATCCTGTGTTTACCACAATACTGTGATAAAAAAAAAATAGCATTTCCTGCTCTTAAAATTGCAGTTTGTGACATAAATCGTATTACATAAACAAACTATTCCATGTAGGTGAGGTAGCATTTGTTTCTTAAATATTTATCTGGCTTTTCAGTGTTACTTTGGCCATTCTGAGCTGCTGTGACTCTGGGCTGTTACATTTCTAGAACCTTCTGTCAAGGAGAATTCAAACCACTTGTCAGTTTACCGGCAGCATCGCCTGCAGAGAAATTAGAGACTGAGCTCAGTAGTGAAGTGGTACCTTTTAGCTATATTCACAAGTGTCTCTCAACCCTGAGATGTCACTTGAGAAAAAGCCACATTCCAGAATGCTTTGAGATTCTGCTTTTGAAGTGACAAGAGGAGACTGACAGATGGGAGAGCAGGCTAAAGTCAGGTACAACAGAAGCAAGAAATGGCCACATATGGATGACTGGGTGCTCTAGCCTTTCATGAAAGAGATGACAGACTTAGAATTTATACATAAAAGCAAGTGACAAGCTTTTATTGGCCACAGCACTGAAGACAATCAAGGTGAAAAATCATTTATTTCCTATTCGGTTGGTGAAGATATTTAGCTTCCTGAAACACTTTTTTTTTCCTGTGAGAAATATTGTATGACCTGTAAAGAGATGACTGAGGAATAGAAGAAGTACCACTGTGACCAGTGAGTTCTTAATGAGCAATACATTTTCACATAAGAATTTCAAAACAGAGCATAGCTTGATAAGCCCTGGAAAGCTGTTATTTTGGTAAAACACACACAAAACAGTACTGGGAGATTTCTGTGGCTGACATTAGAAATGGAAATTAAAAAGTTTAAAAACCCCTCACACATGTAACATGAAGTAGAAGGAGTGTGTGCCATGCTTTTTGTCCCATGGAGCTTGCTGACCAACACTGATGTCCCAGGAGTGACCTTGTTATGGGTTCTGGCAGGCCATGCAAAACCAATACAACAGGAAAGAAATGTGATGAAATGTCAAGAAACCAAAACATAACAATCCAAGGATTGTACAGCTACATTTATGAATGCTGATTCAAAACTAACAGAAATCAAAGAAGTGTAAAGTCACTCCAAGAGAATTGTTAGGACCTGTGACACAGCTTGTGGTAAATGGAGAAATAATAAAGAAAAATGTTGTGCATTTGTTTAGAAAATAACAAAGGGATTGAAATAGTAGGAAGCTGTGTAATTGCTAAAAGAAGGATATTATTATTTTTTTGCATTAACCTGATGATTGGTTAGTACAGAAACCAAATCTGAAAAGAAAATATTATTGTGAAAACAAAATCTGTAAAGGTTGTTAAGCAACTGGAGGAATGAGTAGAAATTGCTACTCCTGTTGACAGGCATTTCTTAACAGGCTGAAATCAAGGCAAAAACCCTAAAGATTAACTCAGTAATTTGGAAATTACAAGGAAGTGATTCAGTGGCCAGTGCTTTACACTGGGCTATCGTTATGTGATTGCTAAGCCCTTGCAGCATATTTGGGTATATGACTGTGTCAACTGAAACAGAGCTCAGTCCAAAACGAGAGTGGGAAGAAACAGGAGGCACTGGCATGGCTCAGCTCATTGTTATTGCTGTTTTACACCGTGATTCTGACCTCATTAAGATTCATATAGTTAATGGAAAAAAAGGCATACTTGCGAGCTTGAGAAAGACACTTATTTTAAACATAACCTACATTATATAAAGCTTTCTGTGTTTACACTGTGAAAGTGCTGACACAAACTGAGAGTCACTCATAAAGCAAGTTTATTTTTCAAATACATCAAGTACAGAATGCACAAAAAAGCTTACAAAAGATGGAAGCATATCTCAGAAAGACAGAAAAAGATTCAAAATACATTTTATTAGCCTAGAAAAGATGCTGGTTTTCATATAAATCTTTTATTTTTTTTCCTTAAAGACTTAACCATAGTCTGTGACAGAAATTTTATAACTCTAGAGACACATTGTTTTCAGATTCATTGCAAAACATCCAATATTCCTTCTTGAACCTTTCATATAACCTTAGCTAGAGGTTTTACTTAAGGCTAAAGCCTCTCATGAAGAATTAAGACTGTCCCAGCTTTTCCCATTTCATTTCTTCAACCATGCAGTTGAAGAAATGAAAGTACTAATCCTTCTCAGCATGGCTTTTAGTTCCAGGCAGAACAGGAGTTCACGGAGCAGTTGGACTCTCAGATTGCGTCATCCAGGAAGCCACATCCACATTGCCATGGCAATGACATGCAACAGTTCCTCTGAGCTGAACCACCTCCACTGAACAGCAGCTCCCAATAGGTGACAAACACGGGTTGAGCACTGCATGCGATTTTGAAGTTTTTATAAACCACTTTTGGTAGAGATGGGTTGTGGAATCTGTGTGTGTGTGTGTGTGTGTGTGTGTGTCCTGTGTAGTTATATCAGTAAAAATCTGATTTAACATGTGTTCACATAGGCTCTGTATAGCAATAAAACTCACCAGCTTTCCATAAAAATAGGTTATGTTATTCTAAGTGTACTCTCCTGAATCTGCACCAACACAAGCAGAGATATTAATGTTTGTGGCAAAGTTGGGTATTTGAGATAAGTCCTTTTATTGTGTCCTTGACAGATGTGACTTCACTGAGCTCTGTTGGGCAGAATAAGCTGTGAATTGGCTTTCTAGAAGCAAACACTGGAGACTGGGCTGGGAGTCCGACAAGTTCTGGATTTGTTTGGGTTCTTTTTAATAGTGGTCTAGTCTATATTCATACCTAAGTCCCTAGTGCCTTTGATCTTTTGACAGTGAAATATAGAGACTGATAACTATGCCAGTCCTTCTATTCAACATGCTTAGAGATGTGATTATGTGTGAGTATGTGTGATTATGCATTTTTCCTAAGTGGCTGGTTTTTATTTTCAGTAATAAGAATTATAGCTTCTTATAGGTAAGATTTGATGTCTGATAAATACTGATAAACTAATTTTTAAGGGGTTATTGCTGAATACTCTATTAATAGACATCTTATTTTTGTCTGTATCTTTCCTGAGAATGTTGGCACTTCACAGGTGCAGAGCAAGTTGCATATATATCCACCTCTGGGTGTGTAAGGGTAGGGAGTAGACAGCTTACTTACAACAAAATTGCACTCAGATTTCACATATGTTAGCTTCTTCTGCGTTGGAAGGTATTGGAAAACGTGTAAGATGGAAGAAAAGGATTACACTTCTCAAATACACTCGTCTTATGAGACTTGCTCTCCATTGATTTTTCCTCAGGATCTCTTTGACTCATGCTAACTTGATGACAGAAATCCTTGCTCTATAGGGAAGAAAACACTTCAGCTGTGTAGCTTTAAAACTGATGAAAGGTTTGTTTAAACACTGGGGGAATAATCAAGTCACCTTAAAATCATCTCTGTACTTGAGATGAGCATGGTGTTGTCTCAGTTTGGGAAAATGAATGCTGCTGATGTGTCTCGTACTTTTTTATAACTGCAGATACTGCGCATTTAAAAAGCAACACATCAAAGTGATTTAATGCATTAATTGGATAAAAGGAAAAACAAGTAAGTCTCTAAATGAAGGAAACAATAAAGCTGGCACATCTTTTGCAAATAGAGAAGTATTTTCTTTGTATATTGCAGAATTCTTCTGAAAGCGAATTTCTTCTTTGATTTAGCCTTGATTAAGTGTTTCAGGGGTAAAAAATCCAATTATGCCTAAACTCAATGTGTTGAAAATACTCAGAAGAGAACTTATAGCTAATTGATGTATCTGAATTCATATTCAAAGTGAGGAATTACCTAACATATGTCTGTAAAGCATTGTACCAAGGTGTTCATTTCCTCGCACTGCCTTTCGTCTTTCAAGACATTGCCCTCAAAAATTTAAATCAAAACAAGCAAATCCAGTATCACAAATGCACTGATTGCTTTTCAAACTGTCTGAACAGTTCAAACCACATGCTGAATTAGTGGGTGAGAATTCTCTAGCACTCTTTCCTTGACTCCAGTTAACTTGTTTTCTGACCTTGGGGAAAGTCATTGGACATTCTTTTTGTCTGTATATCAGTAGTATAAGGATAGTGATGTTTATGGAATGATGTTTACAGGTTTTTTTTACAAACCCAATTTATGCTGTAAGATGTGAAGTACTACTGTTAATACCTTTCGAATCTCTTTAAACCCAAAATCTCCAATTTGATGTTACTTTTTATGTTTGTTGTTTCATGCTCCATTACTGTGTGATTACTGGGGTGTAGGTAATGTAGCTACACCTTATCAGGGGCAAAGGTATAATGTTATGTTTCAGTG
The DNA here is from genome assembly GCF_020740725.1 of Corvus hawaiiensis. Taxonomy (NCBI): domain Eukaryota; kingdom Metazoa; phylum Chordata; class Aves; order Passeriformes; family Corvidae; genus Corvus; species Corvus hawaiiensis. The sequence continues at coordinate 68,568,672 of NC_063216.1, read as the reverse complement.
GCCTAAGAGTACAGACACCAGCAAAAGAAATCAGTGAGATAGTAGTGAGTTTCCGATTTCTCACTCTAAGGAAAGAGCATACTTTGGCCCTCCTATATAAGAAAAGTGCTATTTTTCCTTTTCCTTACAAACTGAAAAATGAACTTTTCTCAAAAGTGAGAAAGATTTAGGACTACACCAGATAAGCTGGCATATTTTGTTGGCAGCACTCATTTGCTTTCTTCATGCTGTGCAAGCTGACATGAATAGGTTATAAAAAGAGGTGATAATACAATGAGAGATAGTTACAAAGAAAATTGGGGGAAATGTAACCAGTTCATTTTCCTCAAAAATGTAATTTAGTTTTTCCAAACAGCAATAAAACATACGTATTTAGGATAGTAAGTGGAGGTATGTACATGTCCCAGAGGGACTTTTAAGTGAAGTAAGATCATAATGATATTGGTATCTGCTAAAAAAAATCAGCAAAGATCATTTATATGTCATGTTAAACAAGTTGGAAAATTATATTTCCTGCCAGTTTTTTTAATTTGTACATATGGTCAAATTTCAACAGCAAGAGAGACACTGAGGTACTTCTTTATGGAGCCAAATCGTGCCTAGCAAGATTTGCCATAGCTGCAGTGTGGAATGAGTCCAGAAAAGCTTCTTTCAGGGACGGTCCAGCACCGGACTTGGGGAACAGCACTGGCTGCTAACTGTGCTGATAGCTGGGTATTTCTGCACCACCATGGCACAGCCTGGAGCGGGCACTGGAGTGGGATCCAGAGCGGGATCCCACGGAGCTCGTTACGGCAGCACACAAGAAGGGACGAGTGGTGATGTCCATTCTCAGCAAGGTCAGGCTCAGTGCTGCACTGGAGCATGGCTGGGGTGTTCATGTGCCTAAGCTGGGAAGTGAAAGCTGTTGTGAAAGCCACTGTGGATGGTTTTGCATCTCCCTCCCAACCTCAGGGAGAACAGACATGAATCCACCAGACACAGATGGCATGTTACTCCTCAGCCCTGGCCAATGCCACCATTGTATATTTACAGTGGTCAGGTAAGTATAGGGACTTCAAAGGCATTATATGAAGGATATAGCAAAGGCTCTGGGCATCTTTCCTTTGACGGTTTTGAGTTGTGGCTGAAGCCTGCTATGCTAAAAGAATTTTTCTATGTGAGGTCTGTTTAGCTCTCAGTTTAGCCCCAAAAAACTGAAAGTATGCTATTTTTGGACTTGGTGTTGTTATCAGTTTTTACACAAAGCCGTAAAGTGGATAAGCTTAAGCATAACTTCAACAGTTATTTCTAGTGTGCTTAATTAGAACTGAGTTAAGTGAGGACAAACTCAGACTTGGGAGTGACTATTCCGCTTAACCACAGATCACTGGTCCATGAATCTTTTTCTATTAATATAATTGCTTCTCTCAGTTTTCAGGTCATATTGCAGGGATGTCTGATATGAAAGATGTACACTAATGCTTACTCTGCTTATCTTGGGGTGTATCAATGCATTTAAAAGTGCCTAAGAGGATACATGTGTATAGGCAATACATAGCAACTGACTATTTAACTCATTGCTTTGCATTCTCATGAATACATCCTCAATGTCTCAGATAAGGGTCAAATAAACAAATAATAATTAAATGTATTTTGTGGAATTAGCTTTATTTGCACTGTTATTAACTTCAGCCATTCAGCTTTTGTTCTTTGATGATGTGAGTGAACTTTTCAGCTGTTAGAAGCCCTTTTATCAGCTTTGCCAGTGACATGATTGTGCTTCTCAAAGGAAATGCACTTTCGTCCATGGCTTGCTTCAGAGAATAAAAGGGAGGTTTAGAAACTGTGAAATTATACAGAATGGCTGTTAGTTCCCTATCTGATACAGCTGGACTTTAGTCAACAGAAATGTTGTGTGGCTGATAGGAGTTTTTAAACTATGGAGGCTGTGATTAGAAGTAATTAAATATTTAAATGCTTAAAAGATATCTATGAACTCTGATTCAACAGAAGCATGTTTAAATATTGTTATTAGATGAGGTACATATTTTCTTAGTACCTGATGACTTTACTGATTTCAAGTCTTGTACCAGTATTAAAGTGACAGTTCAGTTACAGAGCAGGTTATGTCATCTTTATACATAGCAGTCTGCCTGTGTAAACTGTATGAGAATGTGTTTCAGACCAGCACTCCATGAGTTAGAGCATCCCTCCCTGAAAGTCTTTGCCAATGCCTTGTACAAGTGTGAACTAGCAAACTGTTGATGTAATTTCACTTTCCCTGTAATCTCTGGTAGTTGTTGCTTCATCTTAGCAGGAAAATGAGTTCATTCTGTACTTTGGAAAACAGTTCACAATTGAGAAAATATAATTCTGTCCCCATGGAAATCAGTAGTAAAACTTCAGATGATTTCTACAGAGTTGGGACTGACATACTCCTACACATATGAAACAGGACCAGCAGAAGCTGCAACATCAGTTAATATTAGGAATATCCAGAAGCAGTTATACTTTGCTCACACCTAACATTTGTTGTCCAGCAGGAATTACACTGGCTTTTCCCATCAGAAAACAGGCATGGTTTAGCTTTTATCAGTTACCTACATGTTAGTGTTCAGCTTTGTGCGTGGGGATAAACTGACCCATGCAAGTATCCAGAAACGCCAAGCAGGCAGGTCAGGGACACTGCTCACTGCAGTGACAGGCTTCTCTTCTCACCAGTAAACATAGACTCTTCTTTTTTAGTTTCTCTACAGCTCAAGAACTGCAACAGAAACCAGGAAGAATACTGTCTGCTCCCACTGATTTCCAGTCTGCTGCTAATTGAGACATAGCACTAACTCTGTGATGCTGGTGTATGTGACAACTCACACCCATTTACTGTCTATTAGTGTTATTCTTCTGCCTTTAGAAACTAAATCTGGCACCACATTTTACAGCTTGGGAAAAGATCCTATGAGGAACAAAGCACTAAGATGCAGCCAGAAGTGTCTAGTCATTAGTACCAGTCACCAGCTCAGCTCACAAAAGTGCCTGGATTAGTGTTTGACAGGAGCCTAATTGTTAAAAGAAGGAAAAGGTTTGTTTTAAAAGAGAATGTCATACTAGGATGCCTATTAAAATAACAATTACAGCCTAAAGAAATGGCAGTTCTGGAGGAAGCCTGGAAATGTTCTGCTTGTCTTCTATCCATCCAGTGCAAAAAACTTGTGTAGATAATGATGTTTTGAGTTCATTAAAGGAGCTTTTGCCAGGCTGACAGGCCAGGAATCTGAACTTCCCTAAAAACACACAAGCAAACGCTACAATTTTTCCCCATATAAAAATATTGCAGTCATAGCAAACATTTCAAAGACTAGGCATTTTAAAATTGCAGCAAGCAGGAGATCACTTGAAGCATTGTTCATGAACCAGAGTGTCCCTTCTTTTCTAGGGATACTGCTTCAAATTAGGTAGTAATTTAGAAAACATCTGTACTGCAGAGATAAACCATTGTATCCCTTCAGTGTTGCCACAAACAAAACATGCACAAAAATGCCCTCTTTGAGTGTGCTGGCTTGTGAAACCTGCCCTTGCCAGCTCCTTACTGCCCTGAGATGAACTCTTGCTGCACTACACAGGGTTGCAATGGAGATAAGCAGGTGGTCAGCCTTCCATTTCTTGATGCTTCCCAAACCTCCCAGGCTCACTTTGGAGGCTCTAGTTGTTTATTCTTATGTTCTGGTATGGAAATTTCCTTGAGCTTTAATAAATTGTTAATAATTTTTGGCCCAACTCTGTTCTTGCAGCATTTGTATATCACTTCTGTAAAACATTTCCATCCTTCAGCCAGCTGTCTGCAAGGCAGCTGTGATCCACTGTGCTGGTCTGGTCTCGGTGATTAGGGAACTTCTTCCCTCTCTGTAAAGTCTGCTAAGTCAGATAGTCCCAAACTCAGGGATCCACATGAGGCCCTGCCACAGTTCTCTGCTATCTGAAATTAATATTTAAGCCTGACAACATATTCAAGGACCTATGGTGTAGGATTAGGAAGATTCAGGCTTCAGAGCCAAACCCAAAACTTCCCCTGCATTTTCTCTCCAAAGTTAACTGGAAAAAAATCCCACAAAATTTCCGTATTAACCGTCAACTTTGGAAAAGAGAAAATCCGCAATTCCTAATGCAGCTCTTATCTTAGAATGTACTTGCTTTATTAGGAGGCTGAACCTTTGCCTGAAGCTCCTCTGCCTGACTCAGAAAAGCTACATCTGGAGCAGACAGTAGCACTCACTACCTCAGTGTACCTGTAAAAAGCTGCTTACGGAGAAAGAAACCATAAAGATTAGGGAAAAAAAAGAGTGGAGAAAGGGAGAGAGGCATATTTCTTAAAGGCAGGACAGTATGAGAGCATTGAAAGGTCAACACTCTTTAGGGCCAGGCTCTTAATTTAGTGCACTGAGGGATGCTTCATGCTAGAGGGGAGGCTTTTCAAGCAGTGTCAGTTTACATTTGGCCAGAGGAAGAAGGATTACCATCTCCTTTCCAGCAATGTGGAAAGGAGGCCACCATCCCACTCATCTTCAGGCATGTGGAAACAGTGGGGGAAATTAAACTCACAACAGCTCACACTGTTTCATGTGTGCAAGTCAGAGATGGTGATATCCAAAGCAAACACTGCTTCCCGTACATTGGCTGCAGGCACTCTGACAGACTGCAGTGAGACACAAATCAGCATTAACTGACAGCAGTTTTACAGGCATTCAAACATTAAAAAGGGACAAATGGCTGAGGAAATGGGTCTGTAGCCCTTGAAAAATCTTCCAACAATTTTTTTTAGTATCTTTGGGGGTTCAGTTTCTGCAGGCTGGCCAGATAAAGCTGCAAAAGCACACAGGGCCATCAGCACACTTTCTTTGGATGCCTCAAATCTAGCCTACCTGTCTAGATACTCCAAACTAATTTATGAACACAGCAAGCTTTACACAGTCCATCTGTGCTGCTTACTGGTACAGTGTGTCCACAGGACCATCCAATGAGCCTCACACCATTTTCAGCCAGTGACCCAATCCTCACACTCTGCTTCATGGCTTCACACAGAGCACTCCCACTGCTGGTGTAGGTATCTTGTGGCTGCATAAAGGACTTCACTCTCAAGATTGTCTATTGATCATCATTTGTGAGCCCTGCAATTCCCACTATTGCTCTCCTGTGAATCATTCCAAGCTACTCCAAGAAATTTGCTGTTCTGCTCTCCCGATAAGTCACCACATCCTTCTCATGAGCTGGCAGCTGATTGAAATGGATAGGAGATTTTTAAAGCGTTGAAATAATATTTAGGAGTCTAATTATATTTTTGCAGGTGCTAGTAATAATAATGTAGTATTGATTCATCAGATCTCAGGCTGGAAAACTCAGCAAGTCAGCAAGATTGGAAAATGCAAAATTATTTTTAAAGCCCCCCTGTGTTCCTAACCTGTAATGAAATACTGACTTCAAAATTTTAATTGTGTAAAAATAATGGATATTTCTGCACACTCTTCCCTAAGTGAAAACTTTAAATTGCAAGATATAGATTTGTATATAACAGAATTATACTAGAGCAATATTCCTACAAGAAAAAAAAAAAAAAAAAGAGGAGTTAATTCATACTGGGTTAGGATAAAAGGAGAGTGGAAAGAAATCACACAGAATCATAGAATGTGCTGAGTTGGAAGGGACCCATCGGAATCATCGAATCCAACTCCCAGCCCTGCACAGCACCATCCCCAGGAGTCCCACCACGTGCCCAAGAGCATTGTCCAAACGCTTCTTGAACTCTGCCAGGCTGGTGCTGTGACCGCTGCCCTGGGGAGCTGTTCCAGTGCCCAACCACCCTCTGGGGGAAGAACCTTTTCCTGATACCCAACCTAAACCCAGCCCAGCACAACTTCAGATCATTCCCTTGGGTTCTGTCACTGGTCACCAGAGTGAAGAGATCAGTGTCTGCCCCTCCTCTTCCCTCACCGGGAAGTTGCAACTGCAGTGAGATCTCCCCTAAGTCTCCGCCAGGCTGAGCAAACCAAGTGCCCTCAGCTGCTCATACAGCTTCTCCTCAAGGCTCCTCACCATCTTTGCTGCCCTCCTTTGGACACTCTCTAACAGTTTAATGTCTTTTTTATATTGTGGTGTCCAAAACTGCCCCAACACTCGAGGTGAGGCCACCCCAGTGCAGAGCAGAGCAGAGCAGGACAGTCCCTCCCTTGCCCGGCTGGTGATGCTGTGCCTGAGGCACCCCAGGGCACACTTGGCCCTCTGGGCTGCCAGGGCACTCCCTGCAGGATGGTGGGGTAAACTCAGGGGTGAGCATGCAGTGCTGTAAAACAGAAGACTGAGGTGTGAATTTCTGCCTTGTTGACTGTATTTCTTTCTTTGGAATCTTTGCTAGTGTTTAAATTAATTTATCTTTCTGTGGCTGCTCCTGTGAAATACATTAGCTATTCATAGGCATGGAGATCTATTGGGCAGGAAGGGCACCGGGCGAGAGGAAATTTCCATTAGCCAGTATGGTCGAGGTTCATGTAAGCTCTGCGGCTGAGAATATGACTCTATTTAGTAAGCAAAACATTCCTGAGGCTGCAAAACCTCAGAAATTGGCTGGTATTCTTTCCATTGTGCACACATCTACCCCTCTCTGCTGGAGGTACTGAGGCAGTTCTTCCACTGAACAGCACCTGCCAACATAAGAGGTTCTTTGGAGATCCCACGGACAGCTTAGATTTAGGTTTAAGACATAATCAAGGGGAAGAAGACCCATAGAACAAGAATGCCAGAAGGTCACAGAGAGAAGGCCATTTCATCCCTGTTTTAACAGCTGCCAGCTGCACAGGCATGATGAAGAGATGCTCAGTATCTGGAGATCCATGTGAAGCTGCACACAGAGCATGGGAGGCTCAGTTAAATGAGTGCTCCTCACCTGAGGCAGCTCTGTAATTGCCACTGCCAGTCTGTGGCTGAATAGGTCTGGCTGCCTGCGGACTTAATATTCCCCAGGCTTGCACAGATCTCTTCCTTAATGTTCTCTAATGGATAAATGCCAGCACAATGCTGTAGATAAATATGTGCTCCTAGTAATATTGACACTGCAGATCAGGCATTCCTACTTAAGGTTTATTTTCCTCATTTGTTACTTACTTAAATAAAGAAAAGGGAAAAGGTGCATGAGGCAAAGGGCTTTTTTTGGAGGAATAGCAGCAGTAATAACAAATCAGTCTAGTTATTGAACTGCTCAGAGCTGTCAGAAGGTAAGAATTTCCTGTTCATTTTTGATGGCCAATGGGGAAGGTAATCTATTTCTCCTTCTAGCCTCTTGTTCTTGAGAGAGCTAGTCCTTTCAGCAGAGAATTTGTGTGATAGAATTCATACAGACTTCAAAAAGATCAGATGCAGATGCCAATGGTGTCATAGAGATAACATCCTCAAGCTGGGGTGGTCATTGTGTCTATTTAATAGAAAATCATGCAGCCATCAGACAAGCTCTAAGCAGTTGCTTCAATTGCCTTTTCCTAAAAGAGGGGCCACAGTACATTACATCCAAAAGCTGCTCAGTGGGTTCATCAGGGATCTAACAAGCACTTTGCAGAAGCAGCATGAGCTCTGTTTTAGACAGATTTATGGTTTATTTGTTTTTTTCAAGTTCTAGTTACTGCAGGAAACTGCTTGACTCTTTTAATGACAGTAAGTGCATGCACGTAAGCAGTTTTCCTCTCTCACTGCCCTGTACTTTTGTTACTGCAGGCAGACAGCTAAGTGGGATATGCAAAAATCCTACAGTCATGTTCTGTGAAGTTCTCACAAAGACAAGAGTATTCAAACATTTCACCTCATCACCATAATAAGAAAGCAGACAAATATGGCTGGGAAGAGTATGATGTGTACATAAATCCCAGTCTAAAACATAACTGCTGGGTCAGATCTTCGGAGAGCAATGATTTCAGCTTAGTATCTCTGGTAACAGCATTCATCTCTGCACACAGCTCCTAGCCTGTAGATGAGAATGGGTTTGAACGATTAGATGTTTCTTGCTTTTATACCAGATACACCAGAACAAGTTTGAATTGAATAATCATAGAGAAAACTCTGTGGCCAATAGAACAACATGAAATAACATCACTTCAGAAACCCTGCATATTCTTAGTAAATTTCAGAATTTGTCTTCTCTCATTAGACAAAATGTCAACAAAAGTTTGGAGGCCTTCAGCTTTGGAGTTTTTTTATGGTTCATATTGAACTAAGAAACTTGCTAAAGTTGTGATCTGAGTTTAAAGGGGAGAAGGGACACAGATGGCTCTTGTAAAGTTGGTTTTTCTCCAGAAGTTTTGTTTCTACACTAACTTCACAAATGTAGCTGAGATTTTATAAATAGGCATCATATGAAATGCAACATGGCCTGTGAAATTGAAGCAGCTCTTGGCCTAACCTCCAAAAGACTGATTTGGTTTAGCTAAACTCTGCCAAGTCAGGAGTGGATTTGAAGCCAATTACAAAGCCATATGCTGTCCTTATCTTAACACAAACAAAACCCTTTTTTTATAGTCCAGCTCCTGCACTGTCACGTGTTGCTTCACAGGACACAGCTCAGTCTCACACCAGTGGTTGTTTCCCTTTTGACTGTGCCCACCTGTGCCTGCAAACCCCAGTGTGCTGGCTGGCTCCACTGCCCTCCTCTCAAACATGTTTTGGGGCTTGGCAGGCATGGCAGCCTCCATACTCATCCAGCTCCCTGGGCAAGATGCCATGTGAGCTATTGCCCATAGCACAAGAAAGGGGAAGCAGGAAGGTGTGATCATTAAAGTCAGCAAGCACTGCATGTGCCCATACAGGATGAGGTCCCAGAGTGCAGTTCACATGTGAAGAATTAAAAAATTACCATGATGGTTAGGAGGGATGCAAACTGGCCTATAGCCTGGAATAACCCAGCAGGTGAACAGGGCTTTGACTTGGCTGTGTGCTGAGCTTTAGGGATCATATACTGTTAACCTTGGCTAATGAGAGGTGTCGTGATAGTGTTATTAATATTTTATGTTCAGTAAACTGTGGACAAATCTTGGGAAACAGGGAGGGAGTGTGTGTTTTGTGGGAAGGGAAACAGGGAGGGAGTGTGTGTTTTGTGGGAAGGAAGGAAGGAATTCGGAAGGAATTCGGAAGGAAGGAAGGAAGGAAGGAAGGAAGGAAGGAAGGAAGGAAGGAAGGAATTAGGAAGGAAGGAAGGAAGGAAGGAAGGAAGGAAGGAAGGAAGGAAGGAAGGAAGGAAGGAATTCGGAAGGAAGGAATTCGGAAGGAAGGAAGGAAGGAAGGAAGGAATTCGGAAGGAAGGAAGGAAGGAAGGAAGGAAGGAAGGAAGGAAGGAAGGAACGAAGGAATTGGAAGGAATTCGGAATTCGGAAGGAATTCGGAAGGAAGGAAGGAAGGAATTCGGAAGGAAGGAAGGAAGGAAGGAAGGAAGGAAGGAAGGAAGGAAGGAAGGAAGGAAGGAAGGAAGGAAGGAAAAGAAATGTACCTTTTTCCTAGGGAATAAATGCAGTATTGTTCTTCTCCACTACTTTGTAAAGCTGAGCTTTCATTGTTCATTCATTTGCAAAGAGACATGAGTACTTTCCCATAAGACCACAAAGAATCCTTAAAATTAAATACCCCTACAAAAAAGCCCATACTACTGTGATACTGTAGGACCTCAGCAGAAACACTGTGATTTCTGAAGTCTCATCCAAAATTCAGAATTGTATTTAGCACAGAAGATTGTTCCACTACAATGTATTTCTAGATGTCAACCTGTTGAGAATAATGACACAGGTGCAGAGCTTGGAGGACTAGGCTCAGACTTCAGCATTGCCCAGATTTTCTTTCTGACTAGGAATAGGTTCCAAACTTAAGGTTTTATGTTTTTAAATTGGGATGATAGTGCTGAAAGTCCTGCATGTGCACAGCATCAGGTGACAGAAATGGTCACAAACTGGTAGTATCTCTTATCAGTTCCATTTCTGTCCTAACCTATCTGTCTTATCCAGCCCTACCCCATCCTATTTGCAAGACCATTCTTCCTTTTCAGATGACTGCCTAGATCAAGGCAGTAAACATTATGTTTTCTTTAGTACTGCAGAAGGTACAATTCTTCTAAAGTTATGGTAGAAGTCTCTTGGAAAGCCTGTGCCATGACTACCAAAATGGGATATTAACATGAAAAGAATGCCTGCTAAATAATTCATTCCAAATATTATGTTATATTCTTTTGGGTTTTTTTAAATATATTCTCTACTTTGAAAACTTCAAGCAACAATCTTCAATATACATTTTTCTACTGATTTTAAAATGAGATGCTTTCTAATATCTGTATTATTTTTCAAAGACTTTAATTTCTGTTTGAAAAGTTTTATCACCTAATCTTAAATTAGGAAAATGCATTATTTGGTCTTTATGCTCTAGGTGGATCATGAGAGATAGCTGCATAGATATTTATAGGTAGGAAGGACCATTCTGATCAAGTAGTCCAACTTTATGCATTCCTCTAAACACAGTTTCACCTGAAAATCCCTAAAGCAGAGGGAATTATTTTTCCTCAGTATATTAGCAAACCTTATCAGCCCTAAGAACCTCTGGTAGAATTTGAGCATATGTTTAGGAAAGGCTTTGCATCTTGCTTTAAAGACAATTTAAAGATGAGGATGCATCCCTGGTGCCAGCCCGTCCCAGTGCTGCAGGCAGCAGAACAGTGGACACGTAGGATAATTGGCAGAAAATACAATGGTCATTTCTCTTCTGTGCCACATCTTTAAATGGAGGAGCCTCTCTGGAAGCAGAAATATGCCCTGTTCTTTGTCTCCCTTGCCTGTTTCCTTTCTCTAAAATGTCATTAATATGAAAATGCAGTTTTTCCTTGTTTACTGCACTTGAAGTGCCAGTTGTGTCACAGCCCTCTTGTCACTCCATGCTCTTCACTAAAATCCCCCACTGTTCCTTCTTCCCACAGCTCCTGTTAGCCCAGCCCAGCAGAGGAATACATCCAGGTATTGACAGGGTCCTCTGCCACTCCCTGGCCTTGCTCCTGTGCAGGGAACTGGACGCAAAAGCATCTTTGTGCACTGCTGGTGCTGTGTTAGGTCACATCTGGAGTGCCAGTGGGAGCGTGTGGCCCCCGGGCCAGGCTGGGGGCACCTGGCGAGCAGAGGTTTGCTCAGTGGCAGATGATGAGCTAACCGAGCTTCAGCGATGCTAAATTAGACTTCGGGACATTTAAAGCAAGGAAGTAAGGTGTCACACAGTCATGCTTGAGGGAGGGGAGAAAAAAGTCTTTCAATGATCCCAGATTAGCAAAAGAAATTGCTGAATTAAAAGTGTGGCTTTAAAATGCCACTTTGTGTGTTGCAGGCAGGAAGCTACATCCTGCTCTCCCATCCATTTTATAGTACAATAATCCCATTGACTTTGCTGTGGTTTTTCCTGATTTACACTCATCTGAGATAAACACCAGGTCTAGTGTCTTTCCAAGCCATCCATCTTTGTTTGGGGAGAAGTACAAGTGAGAGAAACAGCTCAGCCATGCGTAAGAGGAAGTCATAATCTGTCTGTACGATCTGCAGTAGGACATTGTATTATTAGCTCCTGAGTACTCTGTTTTACAGCACAAATGGACTGAAACATGCCTTTTTTTCCCCAGCTTCAGAGAAACTATTTTTTTTAATGCAGATCCAACCACGTCAATAACCTAGCATACTAGTTTTTTGTTCGTATTTTCATTGCATGAAAACTTGTGCTGCCCTGGTGTATTTTCTGCAGTGAATTTGAGCTTGTTAAAATTGGAAAATACATTACAAAGATGTGAAGCTCTCTTTCCAGAGACCTTGATTTTTATTCCTTTCCCAAGATCCTGAGGTAGATTATAGCCTTCACTGCCTGCAAGACCTACTGTGTAAGTTGTGAGCTCTTTAAGACCAGCATCTGGGTTTAGTGAATCACATTTTCTTCTTTGGTGTGCTTCTTTTGCTTCCATTTGAAAACACAGGAGGAATGTAAAATCATACATGCTATGTATGTGCTACTCTAAATTGATGCTGGTTTAGGACTCGCTCAAAAATAGTGTTTTTTCTGCTTTACACAGTGAGTGTACAGAGCTGCACAGACAAAAAACCAAGATTACAATCATGTAGATTTCTTCTTTATTTTCCTAGTGTACTTTAGGTAGTGATTGCATAATGAGCTGAAAAAGATATTAAGCATTATTTTATTTTAATTCAAATTATATTCTGTACATTCACCCTCAGAAAAGGTAGAAAAATAGGAATATTCCAGTGTCCTTTGAAAAGCTTTAGATTATTTTTTTCTTTACATGGACATTTCAGGTTAAGGGGGATGATCTGCATATTGTGCACTGTAATTGCACAGCCTTTCCTAATTCCTGGAATCAGGATTTTTTTCAGATTGCTCTACTTGCTGCAGAGAGCAAATTGGAAACAGTGTAGACCACATATTTTCTCATGGAACTCTGATCTGTGTGATGTATCCTCCTACTGTGTTCCTGTTGTCCTTTCGGTAGTCACGCAGGATTCATAACTGAGAGTACTCCAAGGAAGTGACTTCCTCACTTGTCTTATCCATGCTTTGGTACAGTTCTTCTATGTTATCATCATCATATCCAAAGTGAAATATATGTAGCTGTATAAAAAGTAAACCAGAGACTAACTTTACTTTAGACAGTTAATTTATCCTTAAACACTCACTTTGCATTTCCCTCTGAAAGAAATTTCATGCCACTGCTTGTAGCAGTTTTGTTGGAAATCTGTACTAATAGCAGTGGTATCCACCTTCTGACTAATTCATCTGTGTTATGGATTTAAAGGTTGCACCACTACAATGTCAGCTCAGTTTTCATAAAGTTATTCCTTTCATCAAGAACCTTTGGGAATATCTATAACTTTTGGTATTTGTTCTGTAATTTTTTTTCTGTTACAAAATGTAAGTCAAGCTATATACCTGAGAAACTGAGCAAAATAATGCCTCAAAGTAGGTAACACTGCAGTCAAATACAGGGTGCAGCTCACCTTCCATGGTATTATTGGAGATGTTAATTTATACTGTGCACATCACAGAAATTTCTTTTCTTAAAAAAATAATCTTCAGTAAAAGATACTGACACATTCTGACTATTTAGTAATAGGTATTTCAAATTAAATATTGGTAGTCCTTCCTGAATGAACCCCTGATTTTTACATGTACTAAATTTCTTCAGATTCTGAAGTTGGAAAATGCTCAGAATTCTAGAAAAACGTGAATACAGCCTAAGATGCCTTCCTTTAAGTGCTTACTTTGGAAAAATGTGGCCACCAATTATAAATACTGGTCATTGATATGGTACAGAGAACATATCAGCATTGTTATATTTCCTTTGCTGGATTTAGATCAGGCTCTACATATCTCTTTAATGTGCCAGTGCTGGTGTGTTGTAATGGTAAGGCTAATTATAATAATAGATGCAGTAGTGACTTTTCAGCACTGGATGGATTTTTCAGTAACTTATTGCGGTTACTAATTCCTTTCATGCAGGCTCTGAATAGAAGTGATTTTCCTGCACTAACCTAGAAGAAAAATACTCTGTGATCTGTTATCAATTCATAAATCTATGTCTCCTAGCTCTCACAAAATGACAGATAGTCTATTAAAAAAAATGTAAAAAGTGATGTACTGCATACAGTATCAAAGGTGCAGGTTATATTTATACTTCGTAATAGCACATTCTGTACACTAAAAGTAGTACTAATGATTCCCCTGTTATAATTTCCAGCTGCAGAAACTGCAAAGATATGTGTTTTATTTAAAACATATTATGAACAGAAGACTCTAATCAGAGTGCATTCGCCTTTGAAAAACCAAAATTAGTGGTAGTACAGATTTCTGAAATACACAATTCTCCTGAAATCTTCTCTGATGGTTCAGTGCCAGCCTGTAGCTCATTTTGGTGCAGCTGGAGCTGTCTGTGTCTATTTGAGTAGGTGCTGCTGTGGATGTGCTAGAGGACAGGAGTATATGTGCATGCCTTTGCTGTGTGTGTGACAGCTAGTATTTGGTTTCCTGAAGGGACCAGCAGCGGTATGACACAAGGATTTCACATAAAAACAAATGCCTGTCTGTCACAGCCAGTGGGATTGTTCCTGGAAGCACAACCTCCAGATTTAGGAGAAGCAACTGGGCTACATTTTCTGTGCCTCTGCAATTTTCAATGAGAAATCTTAAGATACCTGAGAGGAGATGTATTTCATGTGCTGTGGTAGTGATGACTGACTATGCAGAGCATTCTAATCCAAAGGACAGTATGGCTGAGGAAAGGTCTTCCTTGTAAATCTAGGCAAGTGTGACCAAATGTATTTGATTTCAGAGATTTCACTGAAAGCTACCTTAGACAGAAGAGAAAAAAGTAAAGGAAATTAAAAAAAAAAAAAAAGTAAAGCATTAGGAAGCATATCTGTAATCTTTCTTCACAGGAATCTCTAGAGTCTGTTAAAGGTAAGACTTTATCTATGGGAAAGGATATTCTCCCTCCTACCTGTGCTGTCTGGTGACCACTGTTCTTCAGTCACTACTGTCTGTGACTAAAGGCAAGACTAATAAATGTTTTAGTAATATTACTACTTTTAATAGTAGTAAAGACTATATAAAGAGGGAATATGGGCTGTTAGCATGTGCCTGAATTGCCTTTTGGAGGGCATATTAAGACTGTGTTTAAAACTGGTTTTGTTGTCCATCCAGATAGCCAGGTAGATCCTTGATACAGGCACAGATTATACTCGGAGGAAAATTTGCTTGGGCATCACCAGCAGGAAAGTGTGGCAGCAGGACACTCTTTACATGGCTTAGTACATGTTGACAGAGCACAGTGCCATATGCAGGTGGAGCAATAAATGACATTGCAATCCTCTTGTCTCTCTTCATCCAAGTTCTTGAAATTTCAAGTAATAAAGTGCAATATATTCACTGAATGACACTTTAAATGCTAGTTTTAAAAGGCAACTTGTGTTTTTCAAAATAAAGAAACCAAGGTCAATTCATTTTCAATAAGAAATAAATCTAAAATTCAAGTTTAACATTTGCAATGTACATATTATTGTACTGCTTGTCTTCAGAACAAAGTTGTAATTCCTTTTTACTGAGACACTAAAAAAGCTGTGGCTGTAATATATGTCATGAGTCATAAATCAATAAGAATGTTCTTCAAGACAGTCTATTGATTTAGTGCAATTAAAGTAAAACATCTATTTTGGACTTCTTGGGTACGTGGAAAGGGTAGTGCTTTTGTCAATGGATTGTCTGTTGGATAAAAGGTTTGTTCAGTTCTAGGCTGGTATTTCAAAGGAAGGATATTTGTTATTTTTCTTGTTTGCCTATCTTAAGATATAAGGTGATTTGGTTAAGAGGAAGGCACTAAAGAGAAGTGTTTAGGCACTAAAGAGAAGTGTTAGTCAAACACATAATAACAAATTCTTTATTTAAAGTGGAACCATAACAATTTTTAAGGTGCATGGCATCAGTGATAAAAGTATTACCTGAGTAGTATTTACACAATCAATGTACAACTGCAATGTGACACCATAGATGAGTTTGGAAATGTATTAATCTAACAACTTCTTTTCCAAAAAGTGAGAGGAGCCACTGACACCATGTGGAAAACTTGGAAAGTGCCTGTTACAAAATAATTTCCAACTTGGTATCCTGTTATATCTTCCTTTCTGACTCATCCACTGTTAATAAGGCAGGGTGAAGAAGGAATGGTTTTCCATCAGTCTGCAGTCTTTTAAAGGTGAAAGTGCTGTTCCTTGTGCTTAAGGCCATGTCCATCACAAAAACACACGGAGTAGGGATGACTGAGTTGGATTTAAAGAATTCATGTCAACAAAGTCATCCTGTGTGGTTCACAAACCTGAGAGTCGGAGGAGGCTGTTAACAGCAGAATGAATACACAGTGCTTTGAGGATAAAGGTGGGCAGAGTGTGTCTGCATGCATTATGTGTCTTCTCATAATAGCTAACGTGTCTCTTTGTGGACCAGGGCCCCCACTGTAGGGCCAAAACTCTGTAAATACAGACAAAAATGTTCCTTATCTTTTGGGGAGTGGAGAGAAAACCCATTAGTATTATCTTCTCTCTCAATATATATTTTTCTGTCTAGCGATAACAGTAGACAGAATGTTATCTTCCTCCTCACCAAATTTCATAGCAATATTTAGACCATCACGTTATGTAAAACAGGATTTAGTATTACCTTCAGAAAGAGAATATTATCAGATGGGAAATGAAATAACAGGCAAGCTACAGGAGAGAAAGATACTCCTTCAGAATTAAACCTGTTTCATTCAATATTCCTAGAGATAAAAATGTCCCAAATAATGTACTAGGAGAGGCAAGAAGCATAGATACACAGGGAAAATGACTCAGACATTGTTTTGTCTAAATAGAATGAGTTTGAAAGCACAGAAACACTATCATCTTCCTAATGGTACAGTTTCTCAAGAAAAGATATTCTCCATAGCTGTCATAAATGAAACTTTTTTCCCTCTTTTTCTGAAGGATATGTTTAACGGAATTATGATGTATCATTCCTATTTGTCACAAAAATATTTGACTGGATTTCTGAAAGATTTGTTAAGACATTAAATTCAACTGTAAAAGGAAAAGCTGTATTAAAAATTCTTTGACTTCATTCAACTTTTTCTTCAGTGAAGTGCTTCTGTTTTGCTCCGGTGTGTGGGGTGTGTGCTTTAAAACTAGGTTTTCATTCATTTTCTGTGTAATTATTTAAATTATCTGCTTTCATTATTGAACTCATTCATAATTAAGTGAGACATATTAGGGTCTTCTACAGTGCCATCATTAACAAGTCTGGATTGTTGGATCCCTTTTATTCAATGAATTGCTATGTCTATGTTGTCCTATGTTTTATTTAGAATTATTATTATTATTATTATTATTAATTTCCTTGAAGAAATTGTTTAATTAATAGAATATATTATGAAGCACCAAAAATTCACACAGATGTATTGACCCATTCTCATAATTTCTGGTTTATTTTTCAATAAATTTTTGTTCTTGTAGGAAAACTATTTGTTTTATCACAGCATTATTAAATACAAATGCTAATTAATGAAGGAACCTGATAACTTTTATGAAGAAAAACTGAGAAATAAATTTGATGTTTAGGCCAACAATTCACAAGTAGGCCAGCAGAAACTAATAATGAAAAGTGCTTATACACTTAACATATGCAATCACATATTGAATAATGGCCCACAGATGTTCAGTATCCTATGTGAGATGATTCAACATCGCTGTGTAGACTTAAGGTCTAATCAGGCTCAGTGATTTTGGTGTTTACTGCTATTCAGTACATCTACTGCTTATTTAAAATGTGTTCTATCAGTCTGTTTGTGCTCAGGTGCATGCAGCATAAAATCATAGTAGTCTCAATATGCCTGTGATTGAAGGAGCTGTGTAATAAAAGTGTCTTGGTTTTTAGAGTGTATTTTTGTGTAGCAGCAATAATAGTACTGATGGAATAGTCTTACAACATTGTGACGTTCACACTATTTTCAGTGGTTGTGTTTTGTTCCCATTTGGACTCCAGTCTTCCAAGTGATGATTGTTCAGAAGGACACTTACACCTAATCAGATCCCTATTTAAGGACTTAAGAAGTCCTCACAGGTCCAGAAGCCTGTCCCGTTGTGGGCAAATGCAGAACCAGGGCCTTGTTGAACAAACCCAGGACTTAAAGGAACACCAATGATTTTTATTGTATTTACTTTAACAATTTGAGAATTTTCTAACTGCATGTATTTGTGCCACTTGGAGTTGAGGACACTAAGGAGGAGATTTCATTTTGCTGCACACAATTGTTATTTATAATTGTTTTGGCATATTATCTTCTCTACATTCCCTGATTTAGTAAGCTGTTTTTTTCAAGAATATTACCTATTGCTGACCTGATCTTCAAAACATCACCTACTTTTCATTTTTCCAATAGGTTTTAACTTCCATGTTGTGTTTACAGCTCTGTTAAAATACAACTTCACAGTAAATTGGAAAATGATACTGCAGTCACTATTGAGTCCTTGTGGCATTAGAAGCATTTACTACGTAACCTGTAAGATTTGGAAATTCTAACGACCTAGATAAGCGCTTCAGTAATACCACTACTAAAGGGCTCTAAAGATCTGAAGGTCCACTTGGAGACCTACCATTTATGTCTCCTTATTACTGCTACATAAGAAGTTATTCATTGCTCCTCGTGAGTTACTTAGGGAACTTGGGCTTTTATTATAGAAACAACTAAAATGTAATCAGGCAACCAGATTCTAGGACTACACAGAGAATTCCATGTGGTGGTATGAAAAAGTTTATGCTGAATTACCCAGGACCATAACTCCTATATCATATCATAATATTTAAGATGTTATTACTTGTGTATGAGAAAGTAATATATTCCTAACTATTAAAAGAAACCCCAAAAAACAGACCTTTCCCTATTCCTGAGTCAGTTGAAGTTGTTTTGACATACTAAGTGACTTTAAAAAGCCACAGGCAAAGGATATGAAAGAGGTTCCACATACCACCAATATTATTTCCAGCTAAAAATACCTGATTAAATGGTAGGCACATAGGGTTTGGAAAAGTCTGACAATTTTTGTGTCAGTTGCATGAGTTAGGATTTAAAAAAGATTCATGTACCTTTGTGAAGGAGACAGGGCACTACAAACCAAACAGTGACATAAATTTTCTCTTTGTCCTGTGACCAGTTACCTTTCAGCCTTTCATCAAAAACCATTTCCCACATCCCCATTGCATGCTCCAGACTCTGCTGTCCCATTCTTCAGGTGTCTATAAAGCAAAACTTTGGTATTCTCTTCCTTGTGTTAGCTGCATGTATTGGACAGAAAAGGAAGAGTAACTACTTTGTTCCTTTTTAGCCCACAGTTCCTTTTCTTCAGCAGCTGTGCTGGGTTGACCTTGCCTGGATGCCAGATGCTCACCAAAGCTGCTCCATCACTCCCCTCCTCAGCTGGGCAGCAGTGAGGAAAATAAAGTGAAAGTCTTTTGGGTCAAGACCAGGGCAGGGAGAGATCACTCATAAATTACCATGATGGGCAAAACAGACTCAGCTTGGAGAAAAAAAAAAATAAATGTATTACCTGTCAAATCAGAATAGGATAATGAG
This sequence comes from Corvus hawaiiensis, assembly GCF_020740725.1. Classification (NCBI taxonomy): domain Eukaryota; kingdom Metazoa; phylum Chordata; class Aves; order Passeriformes; family Corvidae; genus Corvus; species Corvus hawaiiensis. The sequence goes on along the minus strand of NC_063216.1, from coordinate 68,549,483 downwards.
AAATAAACCCAAATCTTTGCCCCCACCCTTCCCTTCTCCCTAGGCTTCACTCTATTCCTGAATTTTCTACCTCCTCCCACACACCAGTGCAGTGGGATGGGGAATGGGGTTGTAGTCAGTTCATCACACATTGTCTCTGCTGCTTCCTCCTCCTCAGGGGGAGGACTCCTCACACTCTTTCCTTGCTCTAGTGTGGGGTCCCTCACGTAGGAGACAGATCTCCCTGAACTTCTCCAATATGAGTCCTTCCCAATGACTGAAGTTCTATATGAACTTCTCCTGTGTGGGTCCTTTCACTGGGTGCAGTGGCACAGCAGCCTCACCATAGTCTTCATTATGGGCTGCAGGGGAATCCCTGTTCCAGTGCCTGGAGCACCTCTTTCCCCTCCTTCTGAACTGACCTGGGTGACTGCAGGGCTGCTTCTCTCACATATTTTCACTCCTCTCTTCACTGGCTGCAATTGCTTCTGTACAGCAGCTTTTTCTCCCCTTCTCACAGATATACCCCTGTGTACCCCACTACCAAAGCCTTGCCACTCAAACCAATACAGCAGCTCTAATCATGGCCGGTAGGAGCATCTTCCCCTTCATTTCTCCTTGGACTAGGCACACCAGTTTTACAGCCCACTTCCCCACGAGGTGTACTGTAAGACATACATGAAAAGAGCAGGTACTTGATTTTGCTGGAGCAGCATATATCAGTATACTGAGGAATCCAAGGTTTAGATTCCTTCCCTCTTAATCTATTACAAACTGTTATTGTTCATCAAGCAACAACCTGGTGGATGTTCAGAGAAGGCCAAGGTTTGATACTTGGAGTGGCTGTGGCTGTTGTGTCTTGGTGGCTGCAGGGCCTGTATTACAGATTTCAAGCACTCTTCCAAAGCTTTCTGCATCTGTGTTGATGTGCACAGAATTATACCCTTATCCAGGCTTTAGACACACCCTGGCTTTAGGTAGTTCTGAGTTTTAATACACTGTTCTGCATGTCAGCCCTGATAGACCACTTCCAAAGAAGAACACATAGTTTCTGCTGGCCGGATGAGTTCTGGGAAGATTGCTAATGAATGTGAAAAACATTTGAGGAAGGAGAGAGCTTCTTGTCATGCTATTATTTGACCTGGACATTGGTATCAAGTTACTTTTCTTCATACTGAATCTAAAAAAGACATTTACAAATAAAACCAGGAAATTGCATTAGAAAAATATGCTGGAAAGGTTTCTGCATGTCTGCTTTCACTGGTGACTGATTTCAGTAATTAGCAGCTAACATACAGATCCATATTTGTGCCTTCAGATATCCATGTTTAACCAAGTATTAATTAATTAAAAATTAACATAATTTATTGTTTTGATCTTCAGCAATATTCTCCTTACTGCATTGGTATCAAATGAGTAAAATCTAAAATGGGAATGGAAACTCCAATGCTTTTTTATTCTAATGAACTTCATTTTACTATTTTTAAATCACTAGTACCAAAACTTTGAGACATTGGAAAAACTCAGTCCGAGTTATGACAAACACACTGAAGTCAAGGCTCAATTTAGTTTTCCTGCATACAGGTTCAGGTGTCTGAAAACCTATGTTTATATTTAAATGTGGCCAAATCTGTTACAATCTGATAAAGTTTCAAAATCCCATTTTTTGTCAATCATGCAGAATTAGTAAGTTTTTTTGAAAATGATGGTTTAACCTAATTATTGAAAACTACTTTTTCTTTATGGGTCCTTTTAAGGCTGGCCATTGTTTATGCAGTGAGACCTCAGCCTGCTGGTACTTCATGTCAGTAGCTCAGTGGAGATGAGTGGGATGGCTCAAGTCCACAGTTCAAGCTTGTCCAAGAGGGGTTTCAAGGAAGAGTGACTTGCTTCCTGCTGTCAGATTTGTGCTTTCTCAGGACATTTGACAGCTCATATATGATGCAGAGGAGGTATACAACTGCATTTATGGTGATTTAGCAAGAGTAATCACTACTGATTTTATGCTGCTTTTAAAAGAGGTTAGACTTGCAGAAAAATACCTGGATTGCCAATGCCTAACCTAGGGGGAAAAAAAAGCCTCCCATTATAATTAAGCTACCAAAAATATTTTGATATATTTGAAATGACAATGTATGTTAGAACAGGATCAGCACTTTGTGTCTCATGGTTATGGCACCTTTGATCTGGTACTAGGAACCCTAAAGCTGGATTTACTTTATCACTGAACCTCATCTGGGAGTCAGCAGAGCCATCCACATGGGAGCTTTCTGTTTGAAAACCCAGACAAAGATACTGCCATCTGCTTTTTTTCTACTTGTAATGCCATGAACTTTTATTTTCTAATAGCTGATGTTAACACATTTACACAGTAAGTAAAGAAATTTATAGAACCTGTATTTATCATATATTAAACTGAACTCCTATAGATCCGGCAGACTAGAATTGCTGCAAGTCGTTCCAGTCCATTGGATAAGTACATAATTACTTACATTATTTAAGAGACAGAGATAAACATATAGTAGAGATATCAGTGAAGAAGGTCTTCAGCTGTTGCAATTTGTTACAAATTTCTCTGGAGAACATTTATAGTAGCTTAAGTTTTAATCAATATTATGCATGTATTTATGGTCTAGACTGTTGTACTACTTATGTTAAATGAACAATAATGCCATTAAGGCAAATACTAAAGAGAAAATTATCTTTAATTTTATTGTGTGAAGAGCAGATCTTTACCTGTGCTTAATACTATTGATTTTAGTGAGAATATATATGAATTTAGTTATTCTTTTTACTTAAATGTTTGTCAGGACTGCTTTTATTAGATGCAACCTAAAAGAGAGATTGTATAGCCTGTGTGAAAGGCAATTTTTTTTTTGTCAAGTTTTGTTGTAATTCTGACAGTTTTGAGTTTCTACACTTAGAAATCAGCATTCTTTCCTCCTGGTGCATATTTATTATACAAAAATAATGGGATTCAGCTAATCCTATTCATTCTCAATAGAGTTAAGAGGACTTAGTGAGTCAAGTTACTCATTCTTTAATATGATGCTCATTAAACGTGAAATCCAGCAAAGTTAAAATAGACATTGCTGACCATGGGTGAGATATACCCGTGAGCCATAGTCTTGCAAATTCTTTTTCTGCTTCTGGATTCTTTTTCTGGGACCTTGAGGCAGCTTGTGTTACCTACCATGACATGCAGTTGCTAGAATCTGAAATGAGATGAGTTAATGGCATTGCATTATCTCCTGATGACAAATCCATTAGCATATGTCACTGCTCTCACTTATATTTCAAGTCTCTGCTTGTTTGGTGCTCATTGCAAGGGAAAATATGCAAGTTTTTGTATTTCCATTTCTTTACAAATGTTTTGTGTAGCTTTATAAGGCTGAGCAATGCATTCAAATGAAGGGCTAATTTGTGTGTTCTAATGGCTATACATAGATTTGTTGTCTTAAATTATTTAAAATCTTCTTTGTCAACTGGAATGACCTACAGTATATAATTCATAATTGTATTAATTATGAATTGCATGGGTTATTTTACTGTAGTAAAATGAAATATTTAGATAACTATATGCAGCATACAGAGGCAAGTTTTTACTGTGTTTTACTCTGTGTTAAAAGATTTGGGATGGCAGAGAGAAGCCTTCTTGGTCCCCAATTTTACTGATGCTCCCAGGACAGGGGTCAAGACAGGGCAGCACTGCAGAGCCTGGGAAGAGCTGTGCATTCCCTAGGATCTGATGAGTTAGATTAAGTTGGCCCTTGGGGGTGGTGTCACTACTGGAAGTCACTGTTCAAACACAGGGCAGCACTCAGCTGGGAAGTAACAAAATGGTTGGCAGACACCATAACCTGTCTAGCTGTTGGGTTTTAATTCTGTTCTTTGCCTCCTGAATTCAATGCAGTAGGCATGAAAGATTTGTACTGAGAATTAGGAAAGAGATTTGTCTGACTTTGGTGAGACAAGGGCCAGCAGTGAGGGAGGGCAGGAAATGTATTCAATGCATAATAGTTGGAAAAAAGCAAAGGAAAGATAAAGTGGAAGAAATGAAGTCAGAAATGGATAGATAATTGTCCTGGGCGGAGGCAATAATGAAACATTGATCTTTTGAAGTGAAGATCAGGAATCTGTAAGAAGCCATAGGTGGGGAAGAAGTTATTATGGTCAGAGAGTCAGTTAAAGTAGGGGACATAACTGCATCAACTTAAGAGCAGGGTATAATTGCCTTGTCAGAATACCAGTCAGTGAAAGTAGCTATAAAATATTGCATTAAATTTATAAAATAAATTGGTTGAATAGCAGACTTAAATAATATCTTTAAACTAACTACATCAGTGGACAAGGGAAGAGCTGTCTATTCCATCTAGACTTCTGTAAGGCCTTTGACACATTCCTCCACATCCTTCTCTCTAAATTGGAGGGATAGGGATTTGATAATTTCAGTGGAAATGGTTGGATGGTTGTATCCAGAGGGTAGTGGTCAATGGCTCCATGTCCCAATGGACATTGGTGACAAGTTGTGTCCCTCAGGGTCCATACTGGGACCAGTACATTTAATATCTTCATCAATGACATAGACACCCTTAGCAAGTTTGGAAATGACACCAAGCTGAATGGTACAGTTGACAAGCCTGAAGGAAGAGATGCCACTCAGAGGGACCTGGACAAGCTTGAGGAGCGGCCCATGGGAACTTTGCCATGTTGAACAAAGCCAAGTCCTGATGCTGCACCTGTGTCAGGGCGGCTCCTGGTACTAATACAGGGTGAGGGATGAAGGGATTGAAAGAAGCCCTACAAATAAGGGCTTGAGGGTGGTGGTGCATTGAAAGGTGGACATGAGGCAGCAATGTGAACTCACAGCCCAGAAAGCCAACCCTGTCCTGGGCTGCATCCAAACCAGCGTGGGCAGCAGGTCAAGAGAGGGGGTTCTGCCCCTCTGCTCCTCCCTGGTGCCACTCTACCTGGAGTGCTGCACCCAGTTCTGGAGTCCTCAGCACAGGAAAGACATAGACCTTTATGAATGGGTTCAGAGGAGGGCCACAAAAATGATCAGGGGTTTGGAGCGCCTCTCCTATGAGGACAGGCTGACACAAGTTGTTGCTGTTTCCCCTGGAGAAGAGAAGGCTCCAGGGAGACCTTATTGTGCCATTTCAGCACTGGGGTCTTCATTTGGGGTGGAATAGTTAATTTTCTGCCCAGTAGCTGTCACAGTGCTGTGTTTTGCATTTAGTACCAATAATTTTGATAACACACTGGTGGTTTGTTGTTGCTCAGTACTGTTCGTTCTAAGTCAAGGACTTTTCAGTTTCCCAGGCTGTGCCAGTGAGCAGGTGCACAAGAAGGCCAGAGGGATCATGGCCAGGACAGCTGACCCCAGCTGGCCAAAGGGATATTCCATACCACAGAACTACACCATACCATACCATGCCCAGTATATAAACTGTGTGGAGTTGGCTGGAAGGGGACAATAACATCTGCATGTCATTTGTTTTTCTGAGGTTTTATTCCTCTCTCTCTCTTTTTGTTATCTCTCTTTTCATTACTATATTATTGACACTTTTATTTTTATATTTTTCTTTATTTCAGTTATTAAACTGTTCTTAGCTCATGGGTTTTACCTTTTTCTGATTTTCATCCCCATCCCACTGTGGGGATGGATGGGGGGAGTGAATTAATAGCTCTGTGGTACTTAGTTGCCAGCTGGGGTTAAACGACGACAAGGAGGCCAACTAGAAGGATGGGGATAGATGTTTCAGCAGAGCCTGTTGTGATAGGACAAGGGTTAATGATTTTAAACTAAAAGAAGGTAGATTCAGATTTGAGAAAAGGAAGAATTGTTTTACCATGAGGGTGGTGAAATGCTGGCTCAGTTTGCCCTGAGAAGTGGTAGATATCTCATTGCTGGAAACATTCCAAGCCAAGTTGGATGGGGCTCTGAGCAACCTGATCGAGTTGAAAATGTCCCTGCTTATTGTGCAGAGACTACATGACCTTTAAATGTTCCTTCTGACCCAAACTATTCTATGATTCTACAAAAATAAGTGGTCTTTTTGTAACAAGATATTTATTATTTATTTTCTAATTTAACATGCTTTGAAATCTACAAATGAAGTAATATGGCCTACATTCACCCTACCTACCTAGCTTTAAGCATTTAACCAATGCATTAGGATAGATCAAATACCAAAGTTAAATAATTAATTGGTATTTAGTAAAGCAATCATATTCCAGGAAGCGCCTAAACTCCTTAAAAGTATCCAAGAAATTAATGTCTTAGCAGAAAGAGTTTTCCCTCCTAGCATATGTACTTCATTTTTATGGTCTTCCTAGGTATTCATATTCTATAAATTTCTCTTTTCATTATATGAATTCTTACAGAGTGTTTCCTATTTTATAAGATTCATTGCTAGAGTTATGGCCCCATATATGTTAAATACCTACCAGCATAGAAGTTCAGCTCATTTAGCCAGCTTTAGCTGTCAAATTCCAATTTATACAGCTGCAAGATTTAGCACACACATTTCAAGTTCTTTCCCTCCCCAGTAAAGGCCTTCAGGCAGAGAGAATACAGCAGTGGGGACATTTCATTCATTATGATTCACCCATTGTTCCTTGCACTATTCTTTTATGCTTTTCTTTTTCTACTCTAGTTCTCTTTCTCTTACTTTACAATAGGAACTGATGAGGATTCTCCATTTTAGGGAATCACGGAATCAATTTTTTCAAGGCTGACCATGCAGTGTTTAAATTAATTGGCAAGGGTTTATGATCTACCTTTTCTCAGTTGGGTTAAAGCAATCAGCACTGCTCAGTGTTATTATATAGGGCAAACACAGCACCATAAAAAGTACAAAATTGCAGGGTGGCTTTGGACTGCAGACATAAAGAAGGGCAGATTTCTACGTGTCCATCTTAATACCTTTAAACTTTTAAATCTCTCATTGTTTTATTTTGACCTTGGGACTACAGGTTGGGTATTTTTAATTTGTTCTTTGTAAGTTAATTTTGCATTAAATTTATTATTACAGTTTTCTTCTTACAAATTCAAGATATTAACTCCTTAGGAAATAAATAGTTATTAAGTATTTTACAGATATGGAATGAGTAATTACACTTCCCCAGAAGTACTTAACAAAGAAAGAAAGCCACCATTTTAGGTACAGACTGACCAAGGCAGAAAGGTGAATAAGTTATCTGCTACCTCCATATTTCCAGGCTGGGCCCTTTTACATAGAACCCATAACATTTTACTGCCTCAAATTCTGAAAATTTTCTGAAGAAATCTGGGAATCTTCTAATTCCATATAAAACAGGTTTATCTACCCTCTGCCTTGCATAGTGGTGAGCAAACTCTTCATTCACTGACTTCGGTAGCTGAGAGCGCTCAACATTTATTAGATGAAATCCTTTCTAATTATAAATGGGGAATGAGTCAGGCTGTTCCAGTCATGATAAATGAACCTGATTAAACATTTTGTGTCAAATATAGCACAGTGGAAAGGAAAGTTAGGAGTGAGTGGATTGAAGGGCTGCATAATTACCAGGAACAGAGCTCATTCAATTCAGGGAGGCCGTGCAGTGCAGCAGCGTCAATGCTGCGAGGTTTGGGGGAGAATTAGAGGAAGTACAGGTTCTCCACTGGAAATCAGCCTGGAAGATGTGTATTTAGCTTTCTGGCCTGCAGAGACCCTCTGAGCTTTGTGTGGGTTTGCTGTACATGCCTCAGACTTTAAAGGTGAACTGAATGACTGCCAGTGACCGATTCAAGCCTTGACTGGAGGGTTCATGAAACTTCTGCTGGAATTGCCAATGAGGTGCTTATGCAGGCTTCTGAGCAAAAGCCAGCTGAAGCAGATAAATAAGAAAAGGAAATTATTAATAATGAAATCAATTTAAATTGGTTCTGTATTATGCTATATTTACGCTATATTTTAATTGATTCTGAATCTTAAATGTCTGATTTTATAATTGCTGATAGTTATTAAGGCAATTTTAAAAATCTAAAGAATTTCTACTTATATTTCTGCCTGTGAAGGGCTGTTTTATAGTATTTCTCTTGATTAAGAAAGCCAAATTGTTTGCTTTTAAGTTTTACAGGGAGTTCTGATATATACTGTCAAATAAAGGGAAGAGTAAAAGAAAGAACAAATAAGTAATAGTTTAGTGTTTATAGATTTAATAAGTAGAGGAATTTTTGTTTCCTAGACTTAAATTTATAGAGCTGCTGGACAATTTTTGCTGCACAGGACTGGAATTTTAATTCCTTGCTGGGATTGTTTGCTGTAAGGTTTTTTGCCATAGCTACATTGCAAGTTCAAATATGCAAACTAATATTAGTGTGGCCACCCTGGGAACACTGCAAAGCTGGCAATTAGGATCTCCCATGTTTCAGATGAAATATCAATAGTGCAAAAATATGCAATCCTGCAAGGATCTGTCCATGAGCTTGACTCTACATACACCATTAAAGTATTGAGGCTATTCAAGGGCTGCAGAATTAAGCATTTGCATCAGGATCAAACACGGGAGAATGCATGAGAGCCTCTGACATTTTTCCAGTCATGGGCACTGCAGGAATCAGTGGCAGACTTCTGTTTCAAGGCACAGCTGCATTTCTCAGACCAAATGCTAACTTCTCATCAAATGTGTATCATGAAAATGAGGATACGGCAAATCTCACCCTGGTTTTCATTTTCATTTTCAAAATGTCTTGTTCTGTAGTTATTTTGTTTTGCATGTGGAGTTCTTGGGGTGTCCAGTAGAAATGTCTCTCTTGTGGTTTATTAAAATCTCACAAATTCAGTAAGCTGAGAACAAATAGTACTGGAAACATCAGGCATAGTTTCTACTGCAGAAATTACTCAGTCTTAATTTTTATGAGAAGCAATGTCATACAGAATCTTTGATTACTTTTTTAAATTATTCATTTCTACCTCCTGATCACATTTCAAGGCCACATCTTTTAATGATAACTATTCCACTAAAGAATTTCGAAGACTTCATGTAGTCTTCAAATTTATCATATAATATAGAAGAATATATTCCATGTACTTTCAGAAAGATATTATACGTATAAGATAAATTAAAGAGGGATCAGTTTACTATAGAATAAAAAAAAAACCCACAAAGCAACAATTTTCTTTTTCTCTTAGAGAAGAAATTCAAGGATGATACTTTCAGAGAAATTAAATAATCCAGTTCCATATCTCTCTGGACATGCATGAACATTTTTATTTCAGAAATACAAGCAATAATGAAAAAAATAAATGTGATATTCTGCCTTCTTCAGAGCTCTATGATTTAATAATGATCTTTTTTAAGCTTTATTCATGAAACATCTTGTATGAACAGAATCTGTGTGCTGATACAGACTTTTGCACACAAGGTGTTGTCATTACACCCTATTTAACTGCTGAATGTGTTATTAAAAACTAATTATTTCTTCTTCATCATTAATGATTTTTTGTTTGATTTACTGTGGATAAAGTCACCCAGAGGCTGAAAATTTAAAGATTACGTTTCTTTGTAGAAATAACTCAATTAAGATCTTTCAGTTCCCGTTGCTCTGTAATCATTGTCTGAAACAATGAGAATTGTTTTCGATGTGTTGCAGTTCCCCATAACTCAAGACTCTGATCCCGTTTGCCATATTTCCCCCACCCTTCTTGGGCTTTGTCTCTTAATGTCTTCCTGGATTTAGTTCCTAAATCCTCAAAAAATGAGAGCTCATTAATAAAAGATGTGCAAAGCATAATCCTTAGAATTTTCTGGACCATGATGGTAAACTATGGTGCCATCTGAAAAAAAAAGAAGAAAAAAAAAAACAGTACATGTTGTTCTTAATGTCAAGTCATCATTGTTCAAAGGCAAGTCAACCTTCCAGTTTATTGACAGGAGTATATTAATAAAATCGTGCTTATAAAATTAACAGGCTGTAAAGGAGAAGACTGAGTGAATTAGGGAAGACAGGTCTTACAAGTAGCAGAAAATGAACCAGGGAGTTAAGTGCATAGTATAAAATAGTGTTTTGTGAACACCTATGGCATAGATTATCCCCCACTAATTAGTATGTCCTTAAAGCAAAGGAAATACTCCAGCTTTGCTCTCATCAAGATTTTTTCCAGGTAATTGTGTTGGAAGGCATCATGCTTCTTGAATTCTTGGCTCATCTAAGCACTGATCAGGAGTTGCTGCTGACACTTATGAAGAATGAAATTTAGTCAGAGGATTAAAAGGATTAGAAGGTAGTTTTAATTATTCAAAGAATGAGGATCTGAAATGAGCTTCCAATTTAGGGGTCAAGAACTTTCTAGCTTTCATCTGAAGGCTTGATCACTTGATGTTCAGGGTTATTTGGCAGGGTGAACTCCAGCAGGAGGCAACTGGCTTTGAGGGCCTAAGCAGTTTCTCTTTTGGTAGTAGCTGGTCTGCCTGAAAGCCCTCTTCTTTGTTCAGACTCTGGAGTCTTTGCATTAGGAAAGATCTGGTAGAAAAATGCTGTCATGATCCTTTCCGTGTGTCTGCCTGAGAGAACCTCCCTAGATGTAGTCACACTGGAAACAAAAAGCCTCAGGCTATAGGGACATTTTGGTGTAAAACTCCTGCCTCCCTCCTGGGGTTACAGGTCTGTCACCAAATCAAGAAAAGGCACTCTTAATTACTGAGGTTTATCTCTTTCTCAAGCATGTACCATGACTGGTTTTGGACACCTCCAGATCTTTCCTGGTTCTTTGTGAAGACCCTTTTTGGTAGCAATATTTTCAGTCTTTTACAGCAGAGGAAATCAGGCAAAGAGATTTTTCTGTAGGATGTAATGCTCTGCCTTTTGTCCTGGTAAGAAAGGATTCTTGCGCTGACAAATAAACCCTGTCTCCAAGAACAGCCAGAGTGGCAGAACTCTCTGCTCTGTGGTAGCTATTATCTGTGGTAGCTACAACACAGTAGCTCATATCAGAGGCAGTTTTGCAGAGCAGTGCATTTTTTCAATGGACTTACCTGGGAAAATAACCTGACTTTCTTGCCCAATTGTCATTGGCTTTCTTGAGTCCCCGAGCCACTGCCTCATTTCAGATTTGTACCTGTGTTTTGATTATATTAAGATATTTTGCAAGCATATGCCCTGAAAGCAGTGGAGAAACTGCCAGTGATTACATGGCTTCCTTAGTTAGTGAAAAAATGGTGAAAAGTAACTGAGACTCCAGTCAGCTGTGATTGTCAACACCCCCCTCAATGTTGGCAATCTACTGGCAATGCTAAAACAGTCTATAATCTAGCCATGGCTCAAAAAAATGTCACTCTAAACTAGTAGTCTTGCCAACTGTTACCCTAGTTCTACTCTTTTCTACTTCAGTAAGGTAACTTTCTTACTTTTACCTCAAAAACTCAAGAATCTTTTGAATATATTTTGATTAGACTGATGCGTAGTCTTTTAACAATTAAGGACAAATACATACACTTTTAGGTCTATAGCAGATTTCAGCCTGGTTCATCAAGAGATGTTAACAAGCTTAGAGGAGCTGGCAAACAAAGCTAAATTGAGCTGATTCTGTTATCTCTTCTTGTTGAGATGAGTGGTTGTTTCCTCTTGCCAGGTATTCTCATGTCAGTGTCCCTTGACCAGATCCTATTTTTCTGAAATTTTTGTCTATTGTAACAGAATCCTACCCTGAAATAGAAACACAGTCAGTATTACTAGGAAAAAAGTTCTTTCTTCTTAAGCAGTATTCACCTGCGAATTTGGAACCATGGTTGTTTACCATTTTTTGTATAAATATCTGCATGAATGCATGTGTGTGTCTGAATAATGTCTGTCTCTGTTTCTCTGTATCACATGTGGACATAACTTCTGATCGTTTTCCTCTTTTCTCCTTAGTTGTCATCCCTCTCCACCCTTGTATCTCAATACCTAAATAACTGTAGCTCCCTCATAAAATCCAGTTCTGTCATCATAATTAAAATATCTCGTCACTAAATGCTTTGGTTTTTTCTTCACTGATTGAAATATGATTATTTCTGCCAGGTATATTCAAAATCTCTAGCTTCCCTTCCCTCCTGGAATCCCTCAATGGAAAAGCATGGGGAAGGATGTCTTCATTATCTCTTTTTTATTTTTCATGCCGTTCTAATGTAAGTGTGGAGGCACCATGAAGATCTCTATACATTCTTGATCAAAGACAATTCAGGATCATTTTGATTTATGCACATCCAAATGTCATGAAATTTTGAGGGAAATGTCAGCGAAGTCAGGAAACTTGCTATCTGCTGAAAAATTCTGAGGAAGTGAGGAAACTGAGCTCTGAGAGGTGGCAGGGGGTTAAATTTAGCAGACATAAAATAAGATGTTTCTATCTTTGCTTTCTGCCCACAACTTTGTTAGAGGGTATAGTTCCAGCAGCAACTGAAGCAGGAGCAATATTCTTGTGCTGATTCCTCAGTCACTGCTATTCACAGTCCTATACTTTGTCCTAAAGCACCTTAAGGTTGAGATTTATGTTAATACCACCCTGTGAATGCCAGTGCCTGGGAAACTGGTATGTGTTTCTTCTGACATGACTATTTTGGGACCAGTAATTGCTTTCAGAGCAAAGTGGACTGAAAGTACTGGTATCACCTTCCCCTGCCTCAGCTGTATCCAAGACAGACTGTCAGTGTCCAGCTGCAGTCTTCAAAAGTCAAAAACAGAATTAATGGGAAATTAGGAAGTCTTCAGTTTGCCTTGAGTATTTTTAAACTAGCTTTATTAGTCCCATCAGTGGCTAATGTGTTGTTCTCCATAAATCAGCTTTCAATATATGTGGCCATGCCGGCTCCATATTGTCAGGAAGATGATGTAACATCTCCACGTTGCACAGAACAAAAGTCACTCAGATAGTTGCTGATGTTTTCTGTATTGTTATGACCACTAAGAACTTTTATACACAGAAAAAGTAGTTTAGGTGATGGGATTTTTGTTTTGTTCCTATTCAAATTGCACCAATTTGTTTTACCAGCCTGGAGTGTCACTGTGGTGTTCCCCTTAATTACCTTGCCTGGAGAAGTTGAATCACGTGCTGAAGGTCTGGTGCCTTATTGTTACATATGTGTGAACAGCTTGAAATGAATACAAATACTAAAGGATTTCACGTAGCTCCTGTTTCCAAAGAAACCAGTTTCCTGTTGTCTGGGCATGTTCAGAGTGTAGGTCAATTCTAAATGAAGCATAAACCTTGCTGTGGCTTCATGCTGAGAAAACAAACAAGCAAAAAACCCAAATTATTATAAAAAAAGCTGATTGTAATAGCAAAGCATTAAAGAAAATTCCTTTAACACTTGGGTGAATGGTTGAGAAGGTGTCTCCAGGGATAAAAGCAGAAGCTTGTGGGAATGTCCTCACTTTTCTGAGTTTTTTTCATTACTTCTCTCCCTTCTTTTTTTGTTCTTCTTTCCTCTACACAGCTATTTGAATTGGACTAAGGGAAGGGGAGCTGGGGCAGGGTCTTGGGAACTTTAATGTTTACATGTAGCTCCTTTTTTTCCCAACTTTCATTGTGGGAGACAGCATTTTAAAAACCTTTTCTGGCATGCGTCTTTTCCTCTGGGATTTAGATTTGCGTTTATCAGCATTATCATTTATCAGCATGTATCAGCATTTACCCACATACAAAAAGACCATAACCACCTAAAATCCTGGGGTTTAGATCCCTCAGTTCTGCCATTCTCCCCCCAGATCAGCTAGACATTTCAACCTCATGCTAACAAGGACAACAGTGACCAAGGCCACATTTGAGTTGCACGCTAGGACTGCTAAATGGCAGGATGTAAGCAAGGGCAAGCGTTAAGGAAATGACTGATCTCTAAAGCTTTCCCTTTACTTCAGTGGGTTCAATACAACACTCTGTACTTCAGTATTGGCTAACAGGTACTGTCATTAAGAGCTATTCTTCATCTCAAGGCACAGCCTTCAGAAAGTATTAGCTCTTTATGGGGAATTAGCATGGATCAGTACATATCTGTGCTGCCTGGGAGAAAAGAAATAAGCAAGTTGTCCAACTGAGAGACAGAGTATAAAAATCTTTTTTGATCTGGATGTTTATCCTGCTTTCCCATTCTGTCTACCCCAGATGTAGATACCCCATCTCCCTTAGTCCACATTAACTCTTTCAATACCATTAGTTTTCCCAGCCCTCTGGATTGGGTATCACACCCCAGTGTGATTCCCAGTACACTCTTTCCTTTCCTGGTGACGGGAAACCAAAATGAGCCTTTCCCCTTGTAGCATTTCCATTTGGGCTGAGTAGTGAAATCACTTTAGATCTGTCTGCAATGACAGGATAGCATTGACTGAGCAGAAAATCTGTGAGGAGACTTCACAGAATCAGAGTTTGAAAGGGACCTTTGGAGGCCATCTGATCCAACCCCCCTACTCAAGCAGGGTCAGCTTAGTTGTCCAGGACCATGGCCAGGTGCCTTTGACTTTCTCCAAGGATGGAGACTCCACAGCCTCCCTGGGCCACCTGTGCTAGTGCTCAAACATTGTCTGCAGGGAGAGCTTCAGCAGCTGGTCATCCCAGTCCAAACTCGAATTTTTAAGGTCTTGTTCTGATCACAGTTAACTGTAAATCTGCTGAAGTCAAGAAAGTGACACTTCATTTATACTGGTGTTAGTAAGATCAAAATCTGCCCTGAGGCTCTTATTCTTGCATAATTGTCTTGCAGGGAATGATGTGTTCTTTCAACAGCCAAAATACTGAATTTTTTTTTTTTTGGTTGTGCTTTGGTGGGGGAATAGGGGTAGAGAAATGTAGAAGAGGATATTTAGAATGAAATATAGCGGTAATGTACCTAGAGCACATTTCTGAGGTTTCCTTATAGCAAATATTCCTTTTCCTGATATAAAAAAATAATCTTAGCAACAGGTTTCAGTTCCCAACCTATTTTTCTTGAGAAACATGAGTCACTAAAGGAAAGACTTAAATTAATTTATCTAAATAAGAGTTCATAAGTTGTTTTCAAGTCATCATTTATTATTCTTAATTTTACAGGGAAAAAAAAAAACAACATCAAACCAACAAAAAACAGAATATCCAAAGTTGCTGTAATAACTGAGTGTAAACTTTTTTATTGAAAAATAAAATTTGGGGAGGCATACTGTTTGCTGATCTGTTTTGGTTGCCTAGATAAATGGCCTAGCAATTATGAAATTGTATTGTTAATCAATTCCTTGTCGGGACAGACTTTCCTCTTAAGAATGATCTCATGTCCTTGCTGACATTTGCAAAGTACAAAGGAATACACTGATAATGAGTAACATTCAACACTAGTATGAAGATTATAATATGCCAGGTAATACAAGTTGTATATTTTACTTGGTGTAAGTGGTATCTCAGACCTTGATGCTTCAGGCTTTCAGTAAATTCTCAGAAATTTTTTTAATGAGGTATTTGTTCTCTATCTAGATACTTTATCAACACTAATTTGCACTTTCAAGAACCTAATGATCTTAAATAAAATACAGCATTATGGTAGATGAATGAAAGTTTATCTCACCCATACCATCTTTCATACTGCATGCTTCTGCAATCCACTGCTGTGTTACTTCTGTTGCTATTTTTCATATATTTTTCTCCCTGTTTTAGCATTCAGCTCTTTATCAATATTTGATTTTATCAATATTACAAACAATTTTCCCAAGACAAAGCTGTATTCAGAAGAGGGCATCTTCTGAAAAAAACCATATGGGCATTTCCATGTGCCAATATGTCTATCAAGAATGAAATTATTCCTTGTTTTTAAGGTATATTGCATTTGTGTTCTATGTTTTTGTTTTTAACAATAGCAAGATACTTTTGAAAGATATTTTAATAGATCATCCTAACTATTTCCTATCAACTTTGTAACATAATTAAATCAGTGATCCTAATGCGGTACATTTCAGCTATTTTTGAATTTGTCTTTTGAATGTTATCCACTAAGGATTTCTAAAATCTGTTTAAACTAGATATTTTAGAAACTTGGTTTCTTGCCAAGTTCACACAGTTAATTGGTCCTGTGCCTAGTAACAAATAATATACTATTTACAGTTCACATTGTAAAGCTGAATGATGTGAACCCGTGGGTTCCTTTTTTTCCCCCTGCATTTTTGCTGTCTGAAACAATGGAAGACATTCAGAATATATTTGCTATATGACAGTCCCCCAAAATAAACCTTAGCTGCTCCAAGAAATGTTCCTGAAAACCTGCCATTGCTCACATGTTCTTATCATCCTTAAAATTTAGATTCTGTACTTAGCTTATTTAGATTTAATAATGAAACCACTGCATGGTGAACTGAGAAACCCAAGTTTCTCTGGAAAAGCTGAAGTACTAGATATTGTAAGAGGCACCAGTGAAGCCTGAAAGGCTATTTATTTTTTAAGTAGGAAAAATGGGAACAGGAAGTTCTCTCTCTGATGATTTTTGTAAGGGGTTGAGGACTGGAGTGAAAGACATGTATGGGAGTGTCGTGTCTTCCTAGAAAATTTATAAGTGTTAGAGGAAACATTGTCAGGCACATTGTTTTCCAGGACCCTTCCCTTCCTTGCAGGATCTGCTTCATTTGTCTATGAGTAAGGCCATAGGATTTCCAAGTAGATTTTGGAATAGAGTATTCTCCTTGGTTCTGGAGTGGTGGGCAGGAGGACAGGCCGTTGGGGATCTCAGCACAGAGGGAACTACACTCCTATCAGATTCCCCCAGGAGAAAGCCTGAATCTTAACTTCTTCCTGGGTGGACCTCAGAGGAGCCCAGATGGAGGGACAAGGTGCACAAGCACCTTTCTCTCTTCTGTAAACTGCTTTCTCAGGTGATTTACCTGACAAAGATTCCATAAAGTTTTAAAATTCTGTTTAATTGTAAGGTTCAGCAGCACAGTCTCATGTTTGTTTTTTGCTACGCTCTATAATGAGTCCAATTCAGGAAAGTCTGTCTTAAGAAACAACTTCTAAAGTGTCCTTGAAGAGCATCTGCAGAGAATCAGGATAGCTTTTTGTTGAAAACAAAGACATCTCGGAGTTATTTTGGCTAGATGGTTCCCTTTCAGGCTGAGGTACTGTAGGATGCAGTGTGGCAAATGAAAATTTAGGGCACAGGCTTTCTGAGCAGAACAAAAGTAGCTTATTTGCAGCTACTATCTATTTTTTCAGAAATAGGCTCGTTGAAAGCAAAATTATTTGAGACTATGGTTCAAAAGAGTAATTTAGCATGTCCAGTTGTAGCAGTCCACATTTTAATGCATTTTGTATGAGAAAAATCTAGTGAAATGATACTAAACTATCAGTAGAAATAAGATCTAAGTCCAAGTGTCACACGCTTACTTGTTCGGTTGAAATGAAGTTATCAGCAAGGATAACTTATCCTATAAAACAGCAACCTACCTTCACTGACTTCAAGGAGAGTTTAAAAAGAAAACTTTTTTTTGAGAAAAGAGAGAAAAATTCAAGTTTCCTGTGAAGCTCATGATACTTTGTAGTCACTCTGTACTGCTAATTTAGTATTGATTTCTTTACAACATTCTCTGAAAAAGATGTCTATTTCAGGAGTTGCCAATTCCCTCCTATGTCAGTATTGTTTAGAGATGCCCACATACATCAGAATATTATTATACTTGTGGTAGTTGCTCTGAAATGTACATATATTTGGAGAGAAAATTCCTGCTTTTTTTTTAAGAAACAAAATGAGCACAGTCATATAAGGACAGGGACACAGAGCAGAAGTTCTGTCATGCAATATGGGGTTGAAAACTGCAGCAGTTTTGGTCACAATGGAATATTGTCCATGTCCAGCTATAGTATGCCCTTACTAACAGCAATAAGCTTCAGTTACACCCCTTTTGTCACTGAATAGTCAACAACCCAAGAAGTGATTGTCTTTGAACTTACTTTAAGCAAAATATTACAGAAGTTCCTATAGAAAACAGACTGAATGTTCATGAGTTTATTCAGTTAACTAGAATAGAAGGATAAACAAAGTAGGTCTGCAGTTAAGCCCTCAGATTTTGAGAAGGGAAGACTGAGATATTAAGAAAGCTAATTAGTGAAGTCAACTGGAATGAGGAGCTAAGAATTGTAATATAGACCAGTCCTGGAGTGTAGAGGAGGCTGACCTAGACTGCATGCAAAAACTCTGAACAAATTTTGAAAAGAAAGAATAATTAGGGTTATAGTGGTTAAATGAGAAATACATCATGGGTTTACTCAGGTTGATCATGCTAAGGTTGCTTTTTTCTAAGAAAACTGATATTTCTGAAAAACAAAAGTAACTTACTGCAAACAAAGTTAAAATTAATTTGTCAGGATCTCAGAAAAGCATTTAATATGGTGTCACACAGGAAATTATTAGGTAAATCTTAGAAAATGAGGATTAATAAAAGAATTATGAGGTAGTGGGCCATAAAGGAATCTAGATAACAATAGCATGCTTTGCTTAAAGGGTACTATTGGTCTGAAAGGGATTTTATAAATAGAACTAACAAGGACCATTATTAGAACAAATTGTATGTAATGATTCCTTAAGTGGTGTTAGTGTAAAATACAGAATACAGATGAATTTTCAGTACAAAGGATGAAAGGAGTATCATAGAAGAGTACTAGTAAGATGAAACCTAAGAATATTTGATTAAAAAATCTCATAGCTTTGCACTAAATATTTCTGCTATAATTTGGAGACTCATCAACATGAAATGTTGATGGCGATAAAACAGTGTGGATTAAACAGCACAGACTAATTAAACTGATGTGACCATGTCTGGAATTTTATGCATAGTTGTGGAAATGAATATTTGAGAAGACAAATTGGAATTGTGTTAGGAACAGAAAAGGATATTGTTCTATCAGTCGTATTGAGAGACTGTTTCATGACGGCAAAGAGACAGAGCTTGATACAAAGAAAAAAATGTGTGTTGATAAATGATCACTTTGTTCCAAGGTGCAAACACAAATGTGGTAAAAGGTACTTTACTGAAAGTGCAATCTTTGCACAAGGATAAATGGGAATAAATTGGCCATGAACAGATGTTGGCTGAAAATTGGAAGATGTTCCTTATTACTCAAAGGTGCTAGACCAGGTTTTCTGAGGGAAGTGTAAGGGTAAAATCTTAGTTTTAAATGAAGCAGGTAGAATTATGGAAGTGAAAATAAGACCTGTCTTCCAGGAAGAGTGGTCTGGATTTGGTAACTCTTTCAGTCATTTCTCTTGTTTTACAGATGCAACCGTAAATGCAGATAGATATTATCTGTCTTGATTGTATGCCTTGCCAGTGTTTTGTTCCAAATTGCTATGAACTTGCAAAGCAGAGGCATTAAATTATTCCTAAAATTATTTATGCATAGTAGCTATACAATGCTTATGTTTTCAAAGTATTCTGTTGACATGTCTGACATTCTGACAGTTTCCCAAACACATTAGCTTGCTCAAGGTTATACTACAAGCCAGTGACAAAGATCACATTGGAGGTTGATTAGACAGAAATGACAATTTTTGGTTGTAAACCCTAAAGTACAGTGTCGCTACTTTTCCAGAACAGGGTACGAATGGTTAAGTAAAAGGTTGGCATGAACTCTTTTTTCCTAATTAGGGGTTCTTCAAAACAAGATTATTTCACTTATAGTCCTTTTGTTCATTCTGTATCAGCATTACACAAGCATTGCTCATTGTTATGCTTAGAAGGTAAGACTAAAGAGTCTGTGGATAGGTAAGCAGGCAGCGCTAATTCCAAATAGTAATAAAATTGTAGGTATGTAAACCCAAGATGATCTCATTAAAGCAATAAACTCAGAAGGATATTGAAGACCAGATGGAATTCCAAATAGGAAAATCTATAATGGGACATAAGGATGCAAATTACCCAGAGTAGAGTTTTTCCACATTTGAATGTAGTTCCTTATGTCATAAAAATATATATACATAAAATACAATCTGTTAAAGTATTTGTATTGAAATCACAATTTCTAAATAGATATATTTTGAAGGCTTCCAAATTAATGAATATGTATGGAAATGTTACCTTTCATGCAAAGATTCAGTGGAAAATGTCAAACTTTGTATGATGTGTGGAATCAAAATTTCAAATTTAACATGTCTGCAGCTTCTCAGAGGCTTTATACCTATTTATGTATTATGCAGATGAAAGTATTTTACTGAACAGTTCATCTATAAATATTATCTATAAATATTAAAGAGCTTATGGATAATTACAGATCAATTGGTGATTTCTTGTTTAGTCAGTGTCCATTATTCTCCCTTTATCTGTCTCTGTCGAGCTTTGGTTGTAGTAACCATGCCAAAAGGATATGATCTGGCCAGAATCTGGGCAGTGAAGTGCAGAAAGAGCCATCATACTGGTCTTAGAAATCCATCTGTTCTTCTTATGCTAATAATATTGCAGTACTGGCAAAACTGGCTTCTTTGAACATCCCTTTATGACTATCGTAGATCTTGCCTAATTAGTATTTTAGGATGACTATCAGAATGTTTCAGTGTTGGAAAAAGTCCTGTATATCTCTCCCCAAAGGCTGGTAGTGTCTTTGTGCCAAATTTGAGACTTGTGTCCTACCACTATGTTCACAGTCCCTCTTCAGCAGTCCATTCTGTGGGGTTCTTTTGTCTTTTCTGCGGAAAACACACTTAGAGTGGAAACAATGAAGACTGATAAAATATACTGGAGAATGGAATAAGTGGATTAGGATGTCTGTGTAGGAACAATTATTGTCTTTGAATAAGTTCCTATCATATACAGACAATATGTAAGAATAAGGCACAAGCAGGTGTTTGCTGGACTTAACCCTTGGTATCACGAGAGTCAATAAAAGGGTATGTGCAGCTCCACTCTTAACACAGAGAATCAGATGAAATAGGAAATAAACACTGTGAAGTGTTGTTGACTCACTGGGTGCTGTGTGTGGTATCATTCTGTGGAGGGCTCCAGGGGGAAAGCAGACATTGTTTATCTCATGTGTTTTTTCAATAAAAGATTATTGACTTCTAATAGCGCAGAGGTAGTGTTAAGCACTTGTTTCAGTGTGACTTAAAAATGGAGCATTCAACAATGGCCCAAGTTCTTGCAGTATAGTAACTCTTGCTCTGACTTTGTTTCCCAGACATTCTGGCTAATCCCAGCCTGGAGATCACCCTCAATAGCACATTTGCAGCAAAAACAGAATATACGATGTAGCATAGAAATGTCAGGTGCAAATCTTTTTATGTTTCCTTCCCTTCTACTTCTTCTTTCCCTCAGTTACCAGTTTTAAAGAAGGCTCCTGTGGGGGTTTGGCACAAGGCAAAACAGAGCAGCTGGTAAACCCTAAACAGCAGAACAATGCTTGTAGTCCTTTTTCATTAATTGAGCTTAAGTCATTGTTTAAACTACACTGCTTTGCACTTAGGTCAGTTTTGTTTTCAGTCGGTTTGTAAATTATGGTAGCAAATAGATGTTTTGGAATCAGCTTGTCCTGTTGCTGTAATCTGATCTTGTTCTTGCGATGGGTGGAGGTGGGGAGCTGCTTCACAGTAAAAAAATAGTGAGACCACATGAAAAGGCTTGGCAACATATTTCTTAATTGTTTGGGGACTGGAGAGCATAATAACAATTGCAATGAATATTTGTGATTATTATTCTGGGTGTCAAATGTTCAAAAGCACCTTTAAGCCTCACTTCAAATTTTAAGTCTGAAGTTACAAACCAGCTCCATCATAAAGCTTACAGTAGACAGACAGGGTGTATTTTGTACAAGACACAGCTGACCATATTACAGTAGGATTACTTTTAGAAAGTCAGCATGTGACATAGACTGCATTCAATAAGAAACTGCCAGATTCTGACCTCACCCTGGTTTCACTCCAGCAGGAAACTCCAGTGGAGTTAGAAAAAGTCAATGGGGCTATTTGAAATTTACACCAGAGGATATTAATCTGGAATTTTGCCCATGCCTGCATAGCATCTCCTGAAGCAATGTCTATTCTAGCTGCTCTCTGAAGTTGGTATTCTGGTTATGGGGGTTAGAAGATTACCCTAACTGTATTTGGACAAAAAGTGGTCATCCAGTAAAAATGTAACATTGGGTAGTAATAACACTTGATCCATTTCCAAATTTCACATACTGGACTCTTCTGTTAAGCCACAAGTGATTTTGAATCCTGTTTCAGGTTCTAAACATAGAAAAAACTAATTTCCGAATGTGGAATGATATGTAATCAGAAACAAAACAATTAAAAGCAATACAGAGTCTAGTTTTTTTGAAAGTATGGACTAGACAAAAACATTAATCCATACAACTTGTTAATTCCAAACATGCTGTAGCATTAATTTAATGAACTGCACTGAATAAGGAATTTTAGTCTGTTGTTTCACATGACTTTTTCCAGACTAAACACATGGTCAGATATATACATCCTCCAATTTTAAATTCAAAAAATATGCTAAATAGCACTTCTTTTCCCCAGAATCCCAGGTCCTGGGCTTTAGGGAAACATGACTTTATCCTATTTGTCATAACTATTCATAAATTTAGATTATGAGGAAAGATTGCTAATTCACCTCATGTAACAAAAATTAAGGTTTTTAAATTTCAAAGTCTAAAAGGCAAGCATAAGTACTGTGGATATATTTTTAAATGTCATTTTTAAAAAATACTTTTCATAGTTTGTGAACTCGAACTATTTTGTTAGTTGGGACTGATGGAGCCTGAGAAGAGGCAAGGTATATAGAAGTCTGATGGTATGAGGTCCCCAAGTAAGCAAAGTTCTCTGCTTCTCTATGCAAACACCTCACGTTACAAACTCATCAGGGTATTGATTCTCCTGGGAGAGAGAACCATGCCTGAGAGTAAGTCGTGGCAGTTAGTCACAAGTTAGTTAGAGAGTTTTCAGAACTCAAAAAAGCATTTTAAACACTTAAAGAGTGGAAAGTTTTTCTTTATACCTTTCAAGTCTTTTAGCTTGGAATCATGGGAATATTAATTCATTTGCAGTCAAGGATGTAAGTATTTTAGACCACATGTCATTTATCTGCAGAGTTAAACTTCCCTAAGAGTCACTGGTAGCACTTCAGAACAGATTAGCCTTACAATGAGGTTTTAAATTCTGTTTCAAACCTGTTTCTTTATTCTTTTTCTCCATTTACCTTCCGAATCCATTTACAGCACATGTAGAAAAAACTATTATTTTCTGTCTTTAAAAAATAAATAGAGCTCAGATAATTGAACTAATTGTTTGGGTTGTTTGTAATAGCTCTTGATAGAGAAGGCATTCATCTGAATATTGTACTAGGATTCATACTTTCTACTTTACTTCCTTGCTTAGCCACACTGTCCACTGGATACATGGAAAGAAACTTCTAAACAAAGTCAAGATATGGAAATATATGTCTAATTTCAGTCTTATGTATCCAGTCTCCCAATTTTATGTGGCTATTCTGACATCCAAAATGACCAACTCAAAGTGTACAGAATATGTCTCCTTAGTTTCTAAACACCCCAATGTGATTATCTTCTGTTTCCCCTGCCTGAATAGTAATAAAATGTTCAGGGTTTTCTCTGGCACTTGCCAGGTCTGATGTCAAACTTAAGTGTGTGACTGGATGCAGCAGAGGTGTAAGGTCCTAATTTCCCAAAGTTTACATTGAATCATTTTTTCTGAAAATATGGGATTTGTGGGGCGAGGGCAAGCTTTCCTGAAGTAGTTCAGAAAACCTGTATCTTCTTTTAATAATACTGTTGATATTTCTTCCCTGTGTAAGGTCTTTTTTTAATGTCTAAGGTCAGACTGAAGGTGTGAATAAGAATGAGGATTCTTAGAATGTATTGATTCAGTTTTACTTTCTCAAATGACATCACATCTGGATCAGTAATTCTGTCCCTTTCTCCCTTCTCCAAACCATAGTGAAGTCTAATAATTGCACATATTTTAGACTGCTTAGAATGGTTGACCTTTAAGCAAAAAATTATTTTCGGTCCTAGTTAGAGAGGGGATTGTACCTTACTGTGATAATTAAGGAAACTAGGGTATTAAAGTTAGTTTAAAGTATATTCATGGGAATGAAGTGCATTAATATTAGAATTTAATCATGATGCAAGAGTGTGATTGAGAATTTTCACATGTGGGGAAGAAATAAATGTCGCTCATCAGTACCAATGGTTTAAGTTAACTGTTCTTCCTTGCACTGCAACAGGCTGGGTACACCCAGCTATTCAGCTATTGCATGTCATCCAAGCACCGGCAGTTTTCATCTGAAAGCTGTTTATTTCTTAAGATGAACTAACTGTTGCTTGAAGCCATGAAAGCATAACCTGTTGGATAAATTGCACACAATTATATGTTTTACCCTTGTTACTCAAGGAGAAGCAATGGCATTTTGGAAATAAGAAACAGAAGTGAGCATGTAACATCAGCTCAAAGTTAAAATTAAGTAACTCAATTAGTTCCTGGAACTTTTAATTGATCTATCTCCTGCATTTCCCTCAACACTGGCAGAAATAACTAAAGTGCTTAACAATGCCATTGAAAAGGACAAAGATACTTTGAAAGTATAGAAAAATGGTGAGGGTGGGTTTGGTTTGGTTTGGTTTGGTTTGGTTTGGTTTTAATAGTCTGAAATATTTGACAGATCTGATACTTAAGATATTTCAGACAGGCAGTGGCAGTCCTTGTCATGCATGCTTGTTGGATCCTCTGTTGGATCTTAAGTCCATTCTGCTACGAATGTTCATAGACCCACTATTCACTGATCTGCAAACTAGAAGTGGTCATTTTAATCATCTGTCATGTCTGACTATGACACAAACCCCAGACTTCTAAAAATCTTTCTCTCCTGAACCTCTCATCTTCTCATAGGTATTGCACCCTACTTTCATTTTAAAGGCTTCATATCAGGGAAAGCCTCCAACATGAAACTTGGTCTCTCTGCCCTGGATTTTTGCTGTACCCTTGTAAATGTACCCTTGAAGTACATTTAAACTAATGCTACACATTTACTGATTTTTTTTCCCATTTCAGTTATAACAAATATACTAAGAAAATTTGTCACCAAAAAATGCCGTTAGTGGAGCAATATTGAAGTGAGTTGTTTCTTGAAGAAAAAAGTCTGTTAGAGCCTACTGAAGACAGAAATTAGTTATGTGATGCCATCTGACTCTTTTCCTGTAATACCAGGCTATTTAAATTTTCATCCAAGTCTACTGAAATTGATGTAAAGGTGATAAATCATTGAATGAATCTCTCAGTTATTAGTTGAAGCCCTAAAGCAAGACCTCATAAGCCTGCAGATTGTGAGGTACATGTACCCTGGTTCTATGCAAGCTGAACTGGTCCTGCCTATGCAGTTATATTCTGTCAGCACGTGGCTGATCTTTCAAGCTTTGCTTTTGGGCCTTTTTTTTTTGCAGAATAAGTGCATCCTCACCTGATTGACTGTCCTCTAAGTTGCTCAATGACCACAGAAGAGATTGCTGGAGTCACACTGTTTCAGATGGCAGGAACACCCAACGACATATGTGTTTAGATCTGCAAGCTTCTGCAAAAGATTTTCCCCCCAAATTTGGCTACTTCCCTCCTTCAGTCCTTCTCTCCTCCAATCTCACCCAGCACAAACAAATGAAAGAACCAACAACCCACAAAATAAAGCCAAACCAGAGACTGTAAGAAGGGAACAGGTCCAGCAGAGGTTCTCCAAGACTTCTATAATTTTCCTTTTGCAAACAGTTTTGCTGTTTTCAGTCTATGATTCTTGTGTTTTGAAGATTTTAGTAGATGATCCTTATGATTTTCAGCCTGGCTGAGTCAGGCTGAGATAGTGCTACAGCTAAGATAGACTTCTCAGCTAACTCAATTAGTCTCAGTAATAATAGATGATTTATGCATTGGTTTGTTGATTCTGAAATGATTCATCCCTGAAGTGCACACAGGAGGTATATAACTTTTGATCCACTTGTATTCAAAACTTCTTTCACATGGGACTTTGTAAACCATAAAATTGCTTTTTACTTTAGTACTTAGAAAAAATACTGCAAAAAAAGGGAAAAAATTATTTTAAATGTGCTAAGAAAATTATGTAACTTTTAAAAAAAGAGAATGCTCTCCTTGGAAATGCTGTTAACACATTCAAAGAAATTTAGAAAGCCACACAATAATTATATTTAAAATCTGTGACTCTTAATCAAATTTGCTCAGACAATTCTCCATAGAAAGGAAAACAAAACACATTCGCTAGTAGTGCTTCTGAAGCTGCCTTGGATGTTGAAGGTCTCTCTTTGGCAGTTCTCACACATGCTAGCAAGCACAGAGAATAAAGGTGCAGCAAACTCTGAAAAAGAGGTTGGAATGGATTTTTCTTTTTCTCCTTTCTTCTTGTCTTGCTCCTTCCTGACATCCTTTCTTTCCTCTCCTTTCCCCTTTTTCTTCTTTTTCTTTCATCCCTGCTTTTTCTTTCCATCTCTCTTGCTTTCATTATCTCTTTTGCTTTCTCTTTCTCTGTGTGGGTTGGTTGGTTGGTTGGTTGGTTTTAGCTGTCCTATCACTTAGTTCTAGATAGAAAGATTCATTTTACTTTGAACTTAGCCATTTATGAAATGACATGGAAAGCTTTTAGCCTAAAAGGGGAAAAAATCAACAATTTTAACTGAAATATTTGAAGGATTTTATTTCAAAATTATGCTTATACTGAAAGGAAAACAGAAGTTAATCACAGTGATATTTTAAAAATCTATTACAAGCTTAGAAGGCAAAATTACTTATTTCATTTTGATGAACAATAAATACTTGATCCACACAATGGAAAAATTGATTATTTTACATTTATTTTTCGAATTCACCCATGAAAAGTCAATTTATTTTCATAGCTCTAATCAGAATTCTAACTATCTGTGCTTCCTTTCTCAACTTCTCATCCTTCCTTTCCTTCCTCCCAGAGAACTGTGCTATACTTTTGTTAACCATCAATTGATCTTTAAACAGTTTTTTGTTGCTGGCTCTGTGTGCTCTGTTATGTTTCCAATTACAAAAAAATACAATTTTTAATCCAAAATCTGAAGGTCACTAATTAGCTCATTTCTATTCCATAACAGGAGAAACAATGTTAACTTCCTTAGCATCTAAGCTGAATATAAATGCCTCATTAATCTTAGACATATGAAGGCAAGTATCCGAGGACAGATGACAGTGTAGGAAACTTGCCCTGGAGAGGAAGACACAGAAAGATCAGACCGTGTTTATCACCATAAAGACTTTCTTATGTGCTCCATAGGCTAAGTGATACCAGGGCACAGTGCAAGGTTCTGAAGAGATAAAGATGTTCTATAGAGCAAAGTATTGTTTGTAAATAGTGAAGTTGATTCTAAGCCATGCCAGAAGCTCTCCCAGCGCAATACTCAGCACCTTACTAGTTTTTAAAGAAAGTCGTGGCACTTAATATCCTCAGTCAACAGAAAGCTTCTTTTTGGGACAGGGCACGTCCACTCTGTTGCCATTTATTTTATTGCTCTATTGTCACAGGCTCCCTGGGAATGCATTAGGAAGCCTGCTGAAAGTCCTGCTGCACTCAGAGTCCTTCTGGACTCAAAGTGGGGCCTTGAATCAGAATTCGTGCAAACACGAAGGCTCATCCCATCTGGTGGGAGCTATCTGCAGGTGTTGCAGTGTTCACTTAAATTAAACTAATCAGTGGATCATTTGGATTTTGCATAATCATGTATAAGTTGGAGATGAAAACATATTCATTAAAATTGCGAGCTAATTATTTGTTAGTGCTAGTACACAAAAAGTCATGGAAGTTTTCATATGTAAAACTGAAGATACTGATATTTTCATTCATTCCAGTTGGACTGCAAAGTCAAAGTTGATGCATTTGTGGGTTGTATTTGGTAATGTTTCAGTAGCAAATATACAATATTAAGTACATAAAATAATATTATAATGCATAAGCCAAAATGAATAAGGATGAAGTAGTAAAATCCTAGTCCATCATTTTCACACATTTGTTACAACTTCTTAGATTGACATGTTTTGACAACGCATTTTGATTATAATGAAGCTGTCTTTCCAGTTGAAGAATCTTCCACTGCAGTAATTAAGATACTCTGTTACTATTACTTAGTTTTCCTGTTAAAGTACTCTAGAGAATTGTTTATTCTTTCAAAGTGTTTCTTCTCAAAGCAAAAAAAAAAAAAACAAACACCAAACCAAACAAAAAGCCCACTAAAATTTCTTTTAAAGAAAGGTTTGTCACTGTTAAATCTAACTTGATAAATAATTCTTTCATTAAATCAGGATGACTTCCTAATGTCTTTTAGTAAAAAACCAAAACAAAGCAAGGAAAACCCCAAATCACCAAACACCCAAACAAACAAAACCTCAACATAACGAACTACTCCTACCTTATCAACATCCTTCCATAAATATTATGGAAGCATGTGAGAAAGTTGAGGCTGGAGAGATTTGTGGTTGAGATTTTTTATAGAAAACTTTAAACATAATCTTAGAACCTTTATGTACTTTATTCAGTCATCTGGCTATATAACAGCTTGCCATTCACATGCTAGTTGCTGTAGTTGTGAAAATTTGCAAACTATGATATTCTGACTTAAACTTATCTGTGTTTCTTTTCTAATAAGATTTTTTTTCATAACTGAGAAATAGAAATATTGAAAATAGATGAAACTCAGTACCATCACTTAAACTGAAAAAAACAAATCTTATTTCTCCACCGGTTTAACTCATTTTTCACTCTGTTCCCTGAATGGAACTTCAAGAGCCAATACTAACATTTTCTTTTCCCTTATTTGTATTACTGAGAAAATCTCACAAAGGAGATTAAAATATGACTTCTGCAATATTAACAGGCAGTGCTGTGTCCCAGTGCTAGCTTTGTCCTTTGTGGGAAAGTTTTATTTGATCATTGAAAGTTTAATTTGAAGGACCGTCATTTGGCTTTAAAGGAACTAACCTGTTTTTAGGAGATTATACTAGAAAGATGCATGAGAGAGCTTACAAATTAAAATATTATTTCTTTCCAGTTAAGTTTTTGCTTCCACAAAAAGAAATACAGGGTGTGAGAAGAGATGGCAGTTCTCAGATTCTGTTTTATTAACAAAGCTCTAAAGTGACAGTTGGCTAAATGAAATTGAGGAAATCTAAAAAAAGAGAGAAAAAATAAAGAAGAAAGGGAGAGACTCTGGCCTCCTATATAAACAATAGCCTTTGTCTGTTACATCATCACATTGTAATTAGATTTATTATGGCTGTATGCTCACGGTTTGAGTAAGTGGAATATGTGATGTGAGTTTAATTGGCTTATTTGTCATGCAGAGTTCACTATTGCATTAGAGCCTGCCTTGTCCTGCTGCTATTAGAAACATCTCTTGTAAAAAAATCAGCCATTCCACCACAATCTTTCAGAAATATTCCACTACAACAAATGCCAACATTTTTTAAATTAGACTTAACCCATCGACAAAGTAGCTGTTGCCTCCTGCTTTTGCCCTCCTTCTCATCACATTTGAGAAATCTCTGTCCTTCCACTTCCGGTGCAAAACCCGCTCATCAAAAGCACAAATTCTCTTTTTCTTTCTGCCACAGGCTTCAGACTATTTCTAGCTGCTCAGAGAATGAATAACACTGGGCAGCTCGTTTCATCTGTCTGTGTCTTTATATAGCAGTTCTGTGAATAGAAGGAATAGATCTTTAACCCATCTTGGAGACTGCTGAATGAGGTATAGAGTAAGAGCATAATTTTTATGGATGTTATGGATGTTATGGATACTCAGAAATAATCATATGGAGTAATGGAATAACATAATTGCCCATATTTTACATCTTCTGGCCTGTTTATTATTCCAACCATATCAAGGTGAATGATTTCTAGGGAATTAGAATCTACAATTGAATGGACTGAATTTGTTTCTTTTCCATCTACTTATAAAAAATGAGTGTGAGGTCTGTTTTAATGTTGCTAACAATATGGATCAAACCAAAATGGGATTTAAATGAAAACAGGTAAAAATAGGAGGAAATTAATTTAAACCTGATCCAAAGAAAATGTTCATATCCGGTGCAAGATCTTATGGATGCTGAAACCAGCTCATAAATTGTATGATTTTCTTTGAGGGATCTGTTACTATTAATACTAGGTGTTCACTGCATTTCTTTGCAGACTTTTTACAAACTTATTTATATTACATCATCTGTGCATTTTTTTTCCAGAGATAGGGAAGAGTAAAGCATCAAAGTAAAAGTTTACATTCATATATTTAATCTCTAAATTATTAACGAAAAACAAGTTTTTGGTAAAAACAGCCTTGCTCTTTAGAGAGAGAATTGATGGCGATTTTCTGTTGATGGCAGCCTCAATTGATATGGTATATGGGTTTTACTGTCTTGTTATGTTAGGAGTGGAGGGTGACCCTGCATTTCAATCATTCAATAATTAACAAATAAATAAATAAATGACATTCAAATATTTGTCAGAATCTGTGAGTAATCTAGACTGAGCCATGGTCTGGTCTGACATCCTGTCTGGTCAGATGAGATCATTTGAGTTGTCTTTGTGCATCCTGAGTTCAAATTTCCCTTTTGTTTGGAGTCAGTAGGCTTGCCTGGGTAGTAAAGTCCTGTCTGCTCCCTTAGGACATCCATTATATTGAGGACTTTAAAAACAAACAGAAGTTAAGTCTTTGGTTTTGCCAGGTTACTTTATGATTGTGCAACAGTTCTCTTTGTTTCTTCTTCCTTTTTTTAGGAAGAGAATTCAGTTGTGGTGTTAATGAGCTCTAGACATAGTTTAGCTAGGCTTTTTGTTGGAGGATTTATAAAAATATATACGTGTGTGGAGCAGATAAGTTTGAAAATGCCATCCTAATCAATTATTTAAACAAGCCCACAAAATAACATGCAGAGGTCTTTATTTATTAGACTCTATAAAATGCACATAAATCAAGCCCTGAAATAAAATGCAGTAATGAGTATAACCTGTTTAAAAGAATATTCTTTGCATACATCTCTTTTTATTACTATTTTGACTAAGATTATTTGTTGGATTTTTAAAAAAATATACTTCAAATGATTTTAAATACACTTTAAATGTACTTCAAAAATGTAGTTCCAATGAAAGTCTTTGGTGCATGATGGTTTGTAGTTTTCCCTTGTCTGCTCTGCAGGTGGTATGGTATGATATTGTTTACTTCAAAAATACAAAATTTAGTAATAGAAATGCTCTACTCTTTGCTTTAGAAAGAGAGTCAATTATGAAACTTGAATTGCTGTTACATGGTTTTGGGCAAAAGGTGAATTCTGCTTTAAATTAAAGAGAAATCTTTGCGCAAACTGTGCACATTTGTTTTGCTGAGCTCTGTGATTTTAAGGACATATTAGAAATTAAAAACAAGTTATCTATGGTGCAATCAGCAATGGCAAATTTTGTTTTAAAGTATTCTTTTAAGTACTGCACACCATGTCTTGATCCTGAACTGCTGAAATCATGGGAACTTTATCATTGTCTTCAGTCCTTATGGGATAAAGGACAAAAAAGAGGATGAAGGAGAATAAATTAGAAAAGCATTACATAAAAGAATGGATTTGAAAAGTAGGAACTACCAAGGATGGTTATAGATCTGGCCATGTTTACTGGAGGAAAATACAGAGGACAAGCATAAAAATTATCTACCAATGTATAAGAATACCCTAAAGAGAAGAGTGACTGATGATTTTGCTTAATTAATGAACACATGACTAGGAGTAATGGTCTAAGTCTTTATACAAACTTATGCTTAAATGGTAGAAATAAACTTTATAGAATACAATTATACAATTAAATATTCTGCCAATGGAAATTGTGTAATTATTGGTACAGAATGTATTTAGAGCTGAGCCTTGTAATACATGTGCAGAGGAAGCTACATCATGACAAGAGATATCCAGCTTTGAAAATTCCAAGCATAGGCACACAAATCTAGCCATAGGTAAAAGAGCTATAATCTTTTTACACAGCTGTAAAAGACTCCCATAAACTCTAGCAGTGGCTCAGCCAACAGTTCCAGAGCCCAGAGTCCTCCTTCACCATGCAGTCTCACTGAGCTGCTGGGTGATCTCCTTTTGCACAAGAAGGATTATGGTATTTTCTTCCTGCCTGCATTCCGCTGTTAGACCTAGACATTGTGAGGTATCTTAAGTGTGTAGGGTAAAAAGAAAAAATATATATAACAACAGAGAAGAAAGGTGTGTCTATATGCAGGGTGTGTGTTTGCACCTGCATTAATTTCCTGAACTGCTGTAGTCTTAACTTTTCCTTCATGGAGGCAAATGTAAGCCTGTCCCATCATTTGGGGCATAACTACATGTGCTGAGGTCCAAGTGGGTTCAGTGCTGGAAGGGAGTCATCCTTCCTGCTTTCTGTTTCCTGTGCTCTCTGCTCTGCACTCCAGGGATCTGACCCACAGTGACCAATATCAACATACATTTCTCATGAAGGAAGTGGAGAAGGTGAAAGTATCCAGTTAAGAAATTCACAGGGGGCCAACCTTGACTGTCACCTCACAGCTCAAACAGCTTACTCTTTAAGATACCTTTTCAGGGATACTTTCCCAAACCTACACAGGCACAAGTTGCACAGACAAGTGCTAGTGGACATAAGTGCTCCAAACCTTTTCAGACCATATAATCACAGAGCCCAGACATGGGACTCTGTATGGGAGACAGAGGAGAAGTCAGGCCTGCCCCAAAGGATTTCTGCCTTTCTTTAACACCCAGCTTGCACCCTGCACCTGAATCTGTGGTACTGGTTTCATCCACTTCTGCAGTGGTTTATTCACAATGTTTTCTGAGCAGAGGAACACTGCGCTTCCTTGAGAATAAAATCTAAAGATGTCCATGCACTTGTTTGGGAAAAAGTGGGTTTGAAGGTTTTTGTTGTCTTGTCTCCTGGTGAGGTCTGCAGATGCAGTCTGTAATTAATGTAAAATATTGTCAGGTGTTTGCAACCATACATTTCTATCTGTGAAAATCTGGCCTGCCCTGAATCTCAGTGAAAGGAATATGTTTTTGAAAGCACTGAGCTGAATCCACAGGAGGACTTGCTGCAGTTGTTTGAAATGTGAAATGCAATTTATATTTAAGGAAAGCAGGATTCATGGGCTAAATAGTTTTTGTTCTTTTGAACCTAGTGGATTTACATTAGGAGTGGATTTGGCCTTTATACATTATCATTAAAAGCTGTCACAGTTCTCAGATTCTTCTTACAGAGCAATAGGTTCCCACAAACCATGTAATCTCTTCCATACTAGACTGTGAGTTTGATTTCCTGCCTCTCCAGGAAATAAAGAACTGATGTCTGCTGTATAGGATAAGGCCAACATATGAAGGCATGAATCAGCACTTCAGTAAGTCTAGGAAAATATCTTTGGTTCTGGGGAGGGGAATGGCATTATTGTTACTTTCTTCGTTTTAGCAAGTAGATCGAAGAGATTTGTGAATTCCTCAGTCAGTAGTAAATAAATGTAAATAACATCACAAGATAGGAAACCAGCTAAAGAGCTGAGCTTCTGCAAGTCTCTGAAATGGCTCTGAGACTGCCAATGTAAAGGATGCTTACCAAGAAATCTGAGCCACTGTGAGTGATATTTGTATGTCTCAGAGACTCTATTAAGGGATAAGAGACAACGATAGAAATGATGCAGCTGAATATGTGCCTGCTAATTTTGATGTAAATGTTCTAGGTACTCTTCTTAGCAGTATCATATTAGCCTTTACTGAGTTGTTCTTCAGTAACCCATCAATGTTTTGCAATTATTCATCCCGTGAAGACTGTTTATGAAATGTTTGTATGCTTTTAGAATCACAGAATGGGTGTTTCAAAATGAGTGTGCAAATTTTGTAAGAACTGTGCTCATGTAGGTGTAAAATAAAACAAAGTTGTTGATGGTCTTTATTGCACACTATTTCCCCAGATGCTTTACAAATTAAAATAACAAGGCCATAGAATTAAGTGAGAAAGAAGAGGGAGGAGGGTGGATTTTGAAGAAATGGTGTAAGTAGTGATGAAAGGTATTTTCAGTTGGGATTGTGATATGTAAAAGAAAGTTGCTGAAACAGAGACTTAACAGGAATCTAATCCAGACAACATGATCTGCAGGGACTTAATTGTCCATCACTATTTAGAGAGGAATTTTGTGTATTGCCATTTATTTTGTGATGTTTGCCCAACTCTATTAGAACAGGTAGCACAAATATTTAGAACCAAGGTGGTTGTAATAGCCTGTGGATACCTGAAGACATCTCAAACTCTAAAATGTTACTTTATGCAAAGCAGGATGATAGTTTTAGTGAGAGTTCTGCCCAAGCTGCACCTTTGGAGCAGTTTCCTGGCTAGTCTGTCAATGATCCGAGTGATAATAGAGAATGTGAACCCTGTAAATGAATGCAGTCTGTCTTGTTACTGTTATTTTTACTGTTCCATGATTGTCTGCTATATCTAGCTTGAAATGTTTCTGATTTTGGACTCAGCACATTTACTGCAGAAGAAGGTAACCTCACTGTTCTAAATTTCTCATTTCTACCATCTGGAGAATGTACAAGCACATAGATACTTAATTCCTTCAGAAGAAGGAGGTCACAGACAGGAGGTGAAGCAGCGTTCCCTTAAAAATTACAGCAATGACAGTAAATGTCTGCAGAACTGCTCTGCAGGAGAGAGAACTCTTCCCTCCTTATAGCATGCTCAAGACCCCCATCCTCAGGAGTGTGGTCTCTGTGCCTATAAATTAGTGTATTTATTACTACTCTAACTGGCCACTGACATGGAATCTGAAATTAGTCCTCCTCTTTCTGAGTAGGTGGAATTATTTTCAGAGCAGTCAAAGTCTTTTAAAGTCTCTGGAGAAATATTTTTACATGGACAGTGCAGAGTCCCTAAACGGAATTGCCTTCAGGGCATGTTTCAATTGATTAAATATTTAAAAGCCAACCTGATGAAAGCAGACAATCTTGTACACAGTGGAAAAAGGTCAGGAAAGATCAGCAGAATTTATGTTTTAAACCCAATCAAGAGTAAGGAAAGGTTGTTGTATGTTACAGGCATATTTTTGTAATGTACATACATAGTGTATATTCATATGTGTGTGCACATTTGCATATATATATCACAGAAAAATGTCATGTGAAATCAGCAATAATATGCAGCATGCAAACATAGCTATTTCACCAGACCCTGAATGTTAAGGTTGATGATAAGGAATGAAAAAAATCTGTGTACATCTTTGCATAAGGTTATAGAAGTACAAATATTCTTCCAGACTGTCTCTTTAAATTACCCTTAATGAATTAATATGCTACTATGCAGTGAGCAGACAATGCTGAGGTATCTTGGGGATGAGATGTTTAGTCCAGCTGTTGAGGTTTACTAAAAATGACTTGAAGCTTTCTTCTGGTTGTTCTGCAAAAGTCTGCCCAAAAAGAATTGTTGCACCCTTTCTACCTCTTGGCACTTTATTTAGAAAATTGTTAGCCTGTCTTGTGGACATTGCATTTGTCCTCAATATGAGTCTTTTACTCTGCTGTCAGACCCCGTGGTTGTTCTGAGCTCATTTTTTCTCCCATATTCTCAAGGAAAGTAATGTAAACAAAAGTTAGCCAGCCCCAAATTATTTAGACAGTAGGTGGTACTTGATCAGTCACATTAACAGAAGTGGAGTCACTGTAGACAATTAAAAAGATGCATTTCCTAAATGTTGGATGCAGGCTGGACACCACAATGCATATAATCATATGAGAATGCTTCTGGAGCTGAAAGAGTGGGTTTTGTGATCTTACTCATGATGAAACCCCAGCTCCTGCATTTGCTACCTCTCACCCATTATTTCTCTAACACTGCATGATAGCATGATGATATCAAGAATGCATTATTGTTAATTTTTAGCTTGAATAATTTTTCCATCTATCCTAGCACTTTCATGCTGTGAAAATAAGTACTGAGTTATTAATTTTGCCACTGTTACTGACATAGTGTAATGATGAACAGAACTAGAATAGAATAGAATAGAATAGAACAGAACAGAACAGAACAGAGTTTCAGAGGATTTTTCAGATGTGAAGGTGGTTATATCCTAAAGATTAACTGAAAGCGTAACTCAGGTTTGTGCATTCAAAGTGTTGGGCAATATCCCAGTAAAGTTTGAAGTTTTGCTGTATTTGTGCTATGTTCATGTGTTAGGTTCCTGGATGTTAGACTGTTATGGACAGTATTTTCAAACTAAAATTTTGAAATACAAAAAACAGGATTTCTGAGTACTTTGTTTCAGACTTTATGCTGTTTCTCAGACTCAGCTGAAATCTGCAGTGGTGGCTCTAGGTGGCACATTCTAACTGTTTCACTAATCTAAAATGAGGATGCCACTTCTGGGTCTGCCCTTCACTAATGAGAGAGAGACACAGTGAATGTACATTGGATATACATGGGTGAGTTCATTCCAGTGCCTGTTGGATGGACACAGAGAATCATATTTAGAGCAACAAATCAAGAAGCTAACGAGAAGAGACTGAATTCTCTTCCTATGTGAAGAGTTGGTCCTTTCAAGGACGTGAGCAGAAAGCCACAAGACATTTTTTCTTTGCAACTTTAGTTTTCATGTTTTCTTATGTGTAGAAGAGCATTTGTAGTTTTCAGAACAGGTATTAAATAAGAGATTTTTATGAGAAAACAGAGTGAAAATAGACAGTAATTTCATGACAGTTGCAGTATGCGCATCATTTCATACCTTGCATTTATTTCAGACCAAGGTTTGTATGTCAAACTGCACTGTAGGATGACTTTTTATGAACACTTTGAACTCTTAATTGAAGGCATTTGTACCCAGTATTTTTATATTGTAGCAAAGTATTGTAAAAACAATAATAAAAAGAAATGAAGTTTCAGAAGTGAAATTTTATTTTTTATTTTACCATTAATGATCTTAAAATAAACTAGATTAAAAGCCAGGTTTAATTTTACCTCTTTTTGTATATTGCTAAGCAATCTGAAGTCTAGAGTATTCTTGATTACATGACATTAATTGGTGTAATAGTACATTTTATTGCATGAAGGTGCAGTGATTTCTCTTCATGCTGTGAACCAAGTACAGAAGATCATATTGCAGCTGGTGTAGGAAATTTATACAACGAATAGTCATTATGTTTCTGAAGAAATGAATGTCAAGGGAAAAAAGTACTCATGATATGAAAAAGCCCAGTATATCAAGGAAGGACACTGGCTACCTCTAATCACAATAGAGGAAAAGTGTGTATTTCAGGCAAAAGGTGATATTTTATTGTTCACCTTTCAAGGCTAAAAAACTTCTAATACTTGAACTACACTCCTCTGAACTCTGGAGTTTAAATGTTTTAGGTATCACTTTTAAAATAACTTCTTGCCTTCGATATTGCATTGCTAAGAACACAGTTACATTAGTTGTATTGTCCATCCATATTTTATATGAACTTTCATCTGCGCTGGGACTTTGATTGTCAACTTCATGCCACTTTCTGCTTTGTGGTATTTTTACAGTATGTTTTGCTGGCAGTTTTATTCTGTGTGCTTTGCATGGTTTCTATTCTCTCATTATTGCTTTTATTTAACTTTAAAGGTTGCAAGCAGGGCCTATAAAAAAAAATTAAGAATCTTAGCCTCAGGTTTGGTATAACATCAACTTATGATTAATTGCATTTTTGCCTGCTGTTCATGTTTGTGTGACAACACAATGTGAAGTACAATCATTCTATAGCACTTTGTGGAATGCAGCTAAAAACCCTAGAATGTGAAAAGGAAAGAAGGATGGAATTAAGATTCTCCTTTCATCTAAGTAGAATGTAGCTCCCAATAAGAGACATAGTACACTTGATAGTAGCCAGTCTGAAGAAGTTAATTAATTAATTAATATTATATTAATTTTTATAGGATTAGCTATACTATATTTATTTTACTTCAGTACAAAATGTCAGCAAAAATATTATAATTTCCAAAGATAAAATAGTCATGTATAAGCATTTCAAAAAAAAGCAAAGTTGTGCACTTGAAAAGTACCTCTTCATGTATGGGATATGTTTTATGCCAAAGCAGCTTTTTAGAAGTTTGTTACAACTAAGATAATAATGGGTATCTCATTGAAAACCTTTAAAGAGAAATGTAGAATTCTCAATAATGATCTTGTTAAATAAGCTGCAGAATCAAAAGGTCCATAGAGAATGAAAAGTTAATTTCAAATCTGTTAATTAAAGCAAAGTAAAAAAGTGTGTTGCCATTGGGAAAATCTGTCTCCTTCACACCTGTACTATCATGCACATTAAGGAAAATGGAGAAATTATATATTCCCTCTAAGGTCTTTTCATGCCAGTGTGCTGTAGTGCCATATGAGGTAAACACGAATCCAGTCATTAGTTTTCTTTGACAGCATAAAATAATTTTACTAAAAAGAAAAAAAATCACAGTATTCCAATAAAGCTGCTTATGTTAGTTCTGTATTCCCTGATCAACAAAATGGAATCATTATGACACAGCACAAGGGAGATGGCTTCACAGGGTGAGATTTCAGGTTCATCTGTGTCCTCTTCCTTGTTTTGAGTATCATGTAACATCACCATGCCTTGGAAAACATAGAGCTATACAATTGTGTACAGCCTGTTGTGTTGGTAACATCCCTTCTGTTAGTACCAATTAACAAGGATGAGTTCCTTCAGGGCTCCTGTGAGGCTTTAGAAAAGCAGACTGCTGAATATCTTCTGTTTCTTTTTCAATAAACATTACTACCATTACTTTTATGTAACATTTCACTTTTTATTACAGCACTGCATCTCTTAGCAGAAGGCAAATAGACATTGTTTTTCATAAAGAAGTGGATCATTCTTTAAAATATAAAAAACTTAATTTCCCAGTTTTGATTCCAAGTGACTGGCTTACTGTAACCAAAATATAATGTATTTCTTGGCTCCATTTTTACATCAGGTAGCACTTTCTTAAATACTTCTATTTGCAGGCCAGCTGAGGACAAAAAAGCAGAGGTGTAATTGAACATTCAGGATGGACTTCAGGGCACATGGTGTAGTTAGTTAGTAGTGACAACTGCTACATGTTTTGGGACTTGTGTTAGACACCCTCAAGTTTCCAACTGAAGGGAATAGGAGTGTTCCCTCCTAAATGCGAGTTTTATTCTAGGTACAAAAGCACAAAACAAATCTCAAGCAAAGCCTGGTGGTGCTTGTGCATTTAAACTTCACTTTCAGAAAGGCAGCACTCTCTTAAGCATTTCTAGTTGAGTAGCAGTGGCCACTTCTTTTATTGATAAACTCCATTATCACAGGATCATCTAATAATTAGCCTGAAAAGGCTCTCTGGAGATCATTTGGTCCAACATTCCATCACAGCTGGAACAACTGCAAAGTTATAACCATCTTGGAGGGTAGATCATGTTGCTCAAGATTTTCTTAAGCTAACTTTGAGAATCTACGATATGTAGTCTTTCTGGGATACCTGTTCCAGCACTTGATTACTTCTGATGTAATTTTTTCCCCTCTTAATATTATAATTGACAGTGTCTGCGACTTTTTCTTTCTGTGTATTGGGCATAATTAGGAGAGACTTTAGGCTGAGAAACTTAATTCCCCACTCATTCTTGGATGTTTCTTAATAAAACCACTGTATTGGTAGATTCAGTTTCAGTTGGCAGTGGATAGTTTTTTTAAGTGAAGGAAGAGTGACCAGAGAGTGACAGTTAGAAGTCTGCTTCTGTAAAATATTTGAGATTGGTCACCAATTGTTGATCAGCCCTGAGAAGGTTTTAAACTCTGGAACTGGAAATCCCTGAGATAAAAGTATGCAAAATAAGTGTCATACATCTTCCAGAGACCATCATGTATCCCTGGATGGATGGAGGTATGCTATCTG
Organism: Corvus hawaiiensis; assembly: GCF_020740725.1. NCBI lineage: Eukaryota > Metazoa > Chordata > Aves > Passeriformes > Corvidae > Corvus > Corvus hawaiiensis. The sequence goes on along the minus strand of NC_063216.1, from coordinate 68,509,594 downwards.
TATTGTTGGAAGCTGGTGCTTCTGTGTCTGTCTCATCCAGTTACCTGCCTTTGATGAGAGGCAGCTTGAGGAAGAGGAGTACACTACCCAAAAATGAATGTGCTAATACTTCTGTAGCTAAAATCATCACTAACTTCATGCTGAATTCATAGAGTCATAAGTCCTACAGCCAGAGGTGATCATTATGTTCACCTTGTCTGACCTCCTGTGTTACATAAAGGATAAAGTTCTTCAATCATTTTTAACAGCTAAGACAACTCCTATGAAAATAACCTTAAAGATACACAGAATCTACTACATGATAATAATTCAAATTGTTAATTAGCCTCGATATTAAAAACATACACCTTCTTCTAGTCTCAGTTCATGAATGCTCACCTTCTAGCTACTAGATAGATAATGGTACTAAACATTTTATGAAGCACATAATTATTCATTAAACTGAATTCCTGCTTAAAAATATTGTGTAATTGGAGATATCAATCACTCTTCCATAATGTAAAATTTGTAATATTAATTAGGTCCTTCCATTGTGAGATTCTAGAACATACGTGCCTTGGACCTGCATCTGATTTCACTCATATTTCTATTATCTATTTATTCCCAAGTTGCTGTAACAGAGTCAACATGAGTTCATTTGCTTTATGTGTGTTTAAATGTGTTCCTATAATAGCACAAAATCTTCAGGGACTCTGGGATCATTTGGATAAAGAATGTGTATGTAATTCTTGTATTTTTCTTTCTGTTCACTAATGGCTAGTACATTTTTTTCTAGTACATAACTATGCATTGGGTTTTCTTGTACCTGTGCTGTTATTACCGAAATGCAATTAGTGAATTTAAGTATGACTGACATATGTTTCAGCTTTGTAACATTGTGACTCTCAATGTTTTCAAGAAAGAAAAACAATGAGAGAACATTTATGTCACTCAGTTTTACTTTGTTAGAAGGACAGTCATAATTACTATTAAAATGTCCAACAGTATAAATTCAAGACTGTTATCAACACATCTACATAGCAACATCCAAGGTTAGGGAACCAAAGAATGAAGATATATCCACACTGCTATAAAACAAGGTTTTCTGGGATAGTGAAGCATGGGGGGATAGCAGAGAACTTGGTGCTGTACATTTGTTCTCCATTCTTGTGTCTTCCTACTGAGTATACTTTTAAAAGAGCTTAGGATGCATTACATTTCACCTTAGGAGATTTTCTTTTAGCTTGTTCTTCATAGGGAGAAATTAGTGTCATTGCATTCTGTAAAAAGCATTTCTTCTTGGGATGGCCACCATACAAAACCAATTTCTTCTGCAATACTAATTGCTTTGTCTTCTTGCCATGTTCTCTGTGAAGTCTGCTGCTTCTGCCAAACACTTATTTTTGTCTGCATTTTAGTTAGAGGGCACATTTGTGGATCTCTCACAGTTTACCTATTCTTTTTTAAATAATAACAGCCCACAAAAACCTCCACACAAGAATCCATGAAGGTTTAACAGGTGATACAGTGGTGCTTTTTGTTATTAGAGAATTAATTCACCTGCAGTGAATTCCTTGACTTTATTGGATTCTAAGATAGAAAAAGCAGCAGTAAGAGAGATTGTTATTTATTGCAAAATTTTAGATTTAAATTAATATCAAAGTATGAGGAAATTGTACTGTGTGATTTATAAGCTTGATTTCAATTACATAAACTTTTTAAAGCCGCGGATTGACTTCTTGGCTGGTATAAATCAATGAAATTGCTGTTACTTATGCTAGTTGCAGGTATGATTATATATTGTTAGTTTCTTCATAACTCTATTCTTTCCTTCAGGGATCTCAGAAGAAAAACCCCACAACCATACTTCAGAATGTCAGGAACTGTAGAATTGATTCTCATGGGTGATTTGCATCAGCTGAGCCCACTTAACTTGATTGTTCTTTATTTGTAGCTGATCAAAAATTCAACAGCCTGTATTGTGCCCTTACCTTCTTATCTAGTGGCAGTTTGGGACTGCTCTGAAAAGACAAGAGACGGGTGTATATTTATTTAAAACTTGTTTTACATTACAGGAAAAACCTGTGAAAGTGATACAGACTTTAGATAGCTAATAGGTAATTTCAGATAGGACTATAACATACTCCCTCTAGTGATGAGTAGATCATTTCCAAAATCTCCATAAGTTTATAAGATGACTTATCCTAAATGTTGTTGACTAGTAAAACTTGTAAGCAATCTTTTATGTTCTGGTGGTACATGGTATGAATATGCTTCACTGCATACATATTTTGAATAATATCTCAACAAGGAGTTGAAATGTTTCATTAGATGTACTTGAATGCAAGATTTCTGGACATGTATCATCATCATTAGTTCCATTTTTTTTTAAGCTCCTGTGAATCACAGAACATATCAGTGGTGAATTAATTTTCTCTATGCAGATAAAAATAAAGAACTATGAGTTAAATAATAAATAGGCAAAATTGTACTCATAATTCCTACATCTTAAATCTTCATAAAATATCATTAAAATTCAATGTTCCTTATAGAGATTGATGTGCAAGCAATACATATTGCAAAAATTAAATTCAATGGATATGCAAGGGGTGGATTTATGCAGTAATTACAGCATTACTTCATTTATAATTGTTATCTTTATAAATGTAATTTAGCCAACCAGTATAATTTAGATACACATATGCATCTACTACTTTAATAAAAATATGCTTGCTGCCCTTGACAGCTCCATGCCTTAAGCAAACACAGTGTATTGAAAACTCTCTTCTTTTAAGTTTTCTTCCTGTGGAGTTCAGCAAACATAAAATTCTGCCATTGTTTCATTCTACTTACAGGAAGCTGTTTACTATAGCTAAAAGAAAAAATGCCTTTTTCTTCCTCAAGGTCAACTTACGTAGCCACTAGTTCTCGACTAGGTTTTCAAAACCTAATAAAAGTGTTATTAGATTTATTATTTTTTAATTCAGGGAGCCTTTTATACTGAAATTCAAATTAAATTCTTTGAAACACATTCTTTTAAAACAAAAATAAAACCAAAACTACACAAACATTTTAAAAGCAAGAAAAGCAGCTAATAAATCAATGAACTTAGTGTTAAACTCTGGGGTTAGACATTAAAGTCACAGCTTTATGTGAGTTGTATTTACTTGGTCATTGAAGATACTTTTTTTTGTCAAAAGGTTGACAAAGATGCTCCACCAGTGCTACATCTATGTTTTGTGTGGGCTGATAGTTTTGTCTGCATAATTTCTTGAGTTCCATACCTGTTTGTGGTAAACTAGTCCTGCAAAGTGGGAGTTAAAGTTTAAATTCAATCTGGTAACCCATCATAGAAAATTCATGATTTGAATGTTACTCCCTGTGAGCTGGTTCAACAGCTGCATGGATGAAGTCCTACTGAGTGGCAAACCTGAGGCTTGTTGGTAAATGAGGAGAAAGATCACTTCCCATGGTGTAAATGACTCCCTCCTTCTGCTGAGCATGGTGGCACAAGAGTTGATGGTAGTGTTAATGTGTTTATGTGTTGTTGTTCCCATAAAAACTGCAGCAATGGCTTGTCCTTCCAGAGCTCATTGTCGTTCTTTCCTGTAGAAATAATTGTAGCAGCAGAATTAGCTGAGGTTTGGCAAGTCTGAATACAGCAGTATATCCTGACTAGTACCAAGTGAGCACAGCAGCACTCATGTTTGAACAGCTTAGTGACAAATTTCATGTGCTGCAAAAACACAAGGAAGGAGCCTGAGCCAAAATAAACTCCCTGTCTTCATGTTCTCCACCACAATACCCTTGGTGGCAAGGCAGCCCTGCAGTGTAAGTGTGGCAACATCACCTTTTCCTAGAAAGGATCACAATGCTGAAAGGTGTGCCAAAGGACAAAACTCTCCCCAACACATTATTTGAGATAAAAAATTGCTCAGCTAGAGAGATTGACTGCTGCTGAAATAAGGAGCAGCTCGGCTGGAATGATGATTCCTAGACCTGAAGTGTCTGAACTTGAGCCATACTTCATGACAAATTTGTGCATTTGACAAGCAGAGTGAGCTATGTAGCAAGCACTGTATGTATGCCATGTACATCCCTTGAAGTAAATTGACAGGTTATAGATTCATCTCAAATTTTGAATGCAGCTATTGAATGCAGGGGCATTTTTACATATTGGGACTAAGGGACCACTGTATTAATGGCATGTGGTGCCAGAAAAAAACCCCATCCAAATAAACAAAAACCAACCCACAGTACATCAGGATTTGCATCAGAGAGATGGTTAATTGAAAAAGCAATAATGATACTCTAAGTAGGTATACAGAGCTCTTGAACTGAACTTTGAAGAAGCAGAACTCCTGAAATGCTTAAAAGGAAAGAAAGAGTATCACTAAAAATACAGAATGTTCATGTTCTCTGATAGCTGGGGAGCTAGAATCATTGACCCACACTTTTGAGGGAATTCGGTTTTCTAATACTAATTATTAGAATACAAATTCTTAAGTATTAATTAATTGCATATATAAAAGTAAGAAGAGGGTAATTAGTTCTGCATCAATTTGATACAGGTACTTTTAATTTGCTCAGTTATCATCAGTAGGAACAGATGCTAGTTCTTGCTAACTGTTTGGAGATAAAATAACTGCTCTAGTGACTACTGAATTGAATGTTGCAAGGTTGATTATTACAAATCATCATATCAGAAAAGGAAGCCTCACTGTATATGAAAAGCATCAATTTTTGTTATCCAACCAGAGTAACCTTACTACTCACCAATAACTTTTCTTTCAGCTTTGTCAAATACAAGAAAAACATCAAGGTCACACCTGGAACTGAAATCTTTCAGGTTGTTGCACGCCCTTCTTTATTCAGATACAACATTTATGTTTACCTGGAATAAGGGATTTGTCCATTTTTTGGATCATGTAGTCCTCATGAAACAACCTTCACCAGTGCTTTAGTTCCACCTCAGAAAAAATTCCTGTTGGAGATAAGAATAGCAGTGGGCTTCCAACATTCAGAATTACGTGACTTTTTTTTCCTCAATTCCACTGTATTTGACTCCTTTGAAGTTAAATCTAAGCTTATTTTTTTTTATCTATCTTCAAAAGAAGAATGAACAAGGTTTTAAAATTTCTTTTAAAAAAATTAAGATAGTCATAATATCTAAGTTTGCATCATGCACTTTGAAGTTTGTGAGTATGCTATAAAATAATGACTGTATAAATCATTTAATCAACTTGTCAAAGAATGGTTTTGTGATTTGTTTTTTTTTTTAGTGTGAGTTAAACTGGAAATAGTTTTTTTCTAAAAACAGATGGGAAAAAATCTGTTTAAAATACTTGCTTTTTATGAGAAGTAACATTTTTAGGGAGAATAATTTAATATAAGAACTAAGATGGTTTCAAAATAATAGATTTCTGAATACCATGGTAGAAGTGCTCCATGATGCATTCACTGAGCTGAAAGAATAGATATTCTCTTCTACTCTTTTAAACTGGACTTTGTGAAACAGAAAAATAAAACACTGTGTTTCCTTGGAATTTACTTCATAAGGTCATAGTTCAATGAAAACTTTATTCTCTATGAGAAACAGTGGAAGAAAAAGAGGAAAAAAAAGTGATTTCTTAGGGGTTGGTACCCAGATGACGTGGCTAACCAATGTTCTTCCTAATAGATCCCTGGGGGTGGATTAAAATTATCTGTGTTTGTAAATATATATATATATATATATAGTAATATTGTAATATATATATATTTCTAAATATATATATATATATATATGTAGGGTTTATTTTAGAACCATTTGGTTGTGTTTGGTTGCAGAGGAAAGCACGTATGTAGCCATTTTGGCTATCGTTGTCTATAGTAATAAAGCAATAAGAAAGCATAAAAATATCACCTATGAAAATCTGTAAGGGAAAAGAAAGAAAGAGAAAGACAACCACCCACAGAGCTCACAACCAGACTTGTTTGTTACAACACAGTTAACCATTGATCAAAGTGATGGTCTTGATCCATAGGGGGTGGGGGAAGAAGCCCCCAAAGCACAAAGTCCCGTGGGTTAAAATAGGCTCGGGCTGGGTGGGGACGCCCAGGTACCTTCCCTGTGTGGAGGGGAAGTTTTACACTGTCTCTTGCAACAGCCTCCAGGTCTGTTGAAGTCCTTTTAGATCCCGTGCAGTCATCTGGTGGAAGACCTCAGAAATGGGTCTGGGGACACTTTGGGGGTCTTTGATAGTTTATAGCACTTTCTAAGACACGTCTCAGCGCAGTCAAGCCAGTAATGCCCCATCAGACCTGCCTGGGGGAGCAGGGGCACTTTTACCCCTGAGCAGAGGACAATGACCATTATATCTTTATATAAGATATATATGCACCATCCCCGACTGCAGGGTTTGAGCCTCCCTCTCAGGGGTGCAAACCTGGCCTCAGCAAATGAGTCTGTGGGCTTTGGCCTCCCCCTGCTGAACCCAGCCAGAGCTGTTTTTCAACATAGCTGCTGAGAAAGGCTTCCCTTGTGGGTACACTCTTCTCCCTCCAGGCTTGTTTACTTCTCCTCAGACTTGAGATAACTGGACAATAATACCAGATTTATCTTATCTCAAGTTCCTGTCAGGTGACTTAACTCACAGTCCATTTCCAGTCAGGAGATGGAAAGGGTTTGGCTTTGGTGGTCACAGATGAGCGGTTCCTTCTTTGCACAATTTGCTACAGTGGACAGAAGTCACTTGGGGATTTTAACAATGTTTAAGCTGTTAACCATAACATTTCAGTCTCTCACAGGGGTTCACACCATTAGTGTGTATATCCTACTTTTACTGTTTGTACTGGAAAGCAAGAGGAGGAAAGGGGGAACAAGACGTTTTGTCTTATTCTAGAAGCAGACGAGAAAACATGGGCTTGCTCTGCCAGGGTGCCCGAGAGGTGCAGCCTTCAGCAGTCTGTAGCCTTCAGATGAGAAATGTGCTTCCACAGGAACAGAGCAGTGCTGCCGTGGGAAGCAGTCCCACAGCATGACTTCTGCTTCTGCTCAAAGCCCTCCACGGCATGTGGTGGCATCCCACAGTAAGAAATCCTGTCTAGCGCTGATGAGATCCCTACTGAGGGAATAGCATTCTCTGTATCTCAGCTGAGCATTTGCTCTGCTGTCTGGATAGCAGTTGGCCATGAGGGATTTCAGCTGGGCATCTACTGGAAGTGTTGCACACAGTATTGCACAGCCACTCATTCATTTCTTCGAACTTGGTCAGTAAAAATGACTGCAACAGTATCTGCTGTTTCGTATGAGCATCTTTTGGTCACCAAACCAAGGTCTAGTCCAGTGTCTGGTGAATGGTGCAGAGTTTTGGCTGTATATATTGTATATATTGTTTCATACTATTGATTCATTATTAATTGTTCTGTATTATTGACACAAATTTAAACACCTGAATTGAGTTTGGTTAAGGATACATGTGTGGATGGTTTCTATGGTATCCTATTTCATAGTCCCTCTTTTAATGCCTCTCAAAGTAAGACTGTAGATTTAGAAAATCCATTTTTAAATATTTCCAGAGTTTTAGTAGCTAACAACTTCACAAATCCTTTTAAAATGTTCTATTAAATAGACATTATACAGAGTGGCTGGCTTCGTAGTTTTGAATAAAATATACAAAGCAAACAAGAATATTAGTGTTTTTTCCGTTGAAAAGTTATTATTGCAGGCATTGCAGAACCTTTCAAGATACACTATGGCGTGAGTATGATTTAATAGAGTTCTTCAGCTCTGTGTGGTAATAAGTACAAGCTGCATAACAGAAGTCATCCATAAGAGTTTATTTATAATGTTAATAAAATCAAATGGTATAAAAGCAGGTTCTGTTGTTGATAGCAGAAATGTTGTCCTTTAGTCTAGAAGTGATGCATTTCCAGGATTTCTGGAAGTGTATTTGAATGATGTGCAGTTTAAGTAGATGTTTTTGCATCACAGTTGAACAAACCATCCCAAATCTCACTTTATTATATTTCCACTGATGATCCAATCTGTTGAACCATCAGCAGGAATAACAAATTTGCTAAGACTAGACAAAAATTTAGCTGTAATATCTCACTGTTTAGCAGAGATACACATGCCAACAGACTACTATGCAAGTAGTTCTCTAACTATATCATCTATCCTCTTGAAGAGCTGCAAAATTCAGACATTTCTCAGAAAAGACTATGTTCTTCTAAAGACCGTAAGAAACCGTTTTCTAATTAAGCTTTTCTAGTAGTAGAAAGCATTTTGCATGTGATTAGGTGAACCTCTATTTTATTAGTAAGATCAAAAGGATCTCATTAGCAGGTGATTTTTATAAATCTGTGTGGAAACATAAATGTTCATGCATACATGATTCTCTCATCATGATGCCCTAATGTATGTCTTCATTATTCACATAGTTCTCTTTTGCACATATATATTCATTTTCATGTAAAACCTATTCTTTATAGTTGTAATAAAGATTTATGGGGCTGTAAACAGCTATGTACCATAGTAATCAAAGTCTAAATGTACAAAAGAGGTAAAAGTTTATCATAGTGTTTTAGTTTATATCTTTACCTGAAAGTGAAAATCCATGAAAGAAGAACAATAACTATCTAAAGCATGTACAAAAAAAAAAAAAATCTTGGAGTCTATTAATTATTTATTAGCTCAACATGTTCCTAATTAACCAAAATAAAAACCCCAGACTTCCTACACCACAATTTACCACTCATTAATCATCAGATTTTCAAATTTTTGTTCTTAAATGTTTTTTATAGCAGTTCACTGCTTTCTTTCATATATGTTTGGAAAGCTGATATGGAATTTTAGTTTTCTAATAAGCATGAAAGATATTGGGACATATTTCTGGGTATTTTCTAAGGCATTAACATGTTTTATGAATAAAATCCTAGTGTATTCTGGAGCTTCCTGGCTTGTACTAATTCTTGCCTTAAAAAAAACAATCTAACAACCAATCAAACAAAACACAAAATCCTCTTTGGGCAATAGTGTAGAAACCAAAATTATTCATAACTGATTTTCCTTCTTTTTATCTTTTCCACTTTTTGAGCATTGAAAATCAGATTGCTTTAGGGACTTGGCTAACCCCTGTAAGGTCTATATTTCCAAATGCCTGAACAGCCAATTTCACAATTTGGCATTTTCCAGGAATTACATAGAATATCATTTAAGGGTCTACGATACCTGCATTAGCAACAACTTTTCTTATTTTTTTTTTCACAAGTATTTTCTGCAGTCATCCATGCCTAACTTTACACAAAGTATTCACATTTCTCTGTTATTAGGTTTTATCTTCGAAGTTTGTTGTTAATGTTTTGAAAACTACTCTTGGCAAATAATATTCATTCAATAATGAAAAAGAAGATATTTTATTTGCTAAAATGCTGTATTGGCAATGAAACTTGGATATCTGGCTTAATACTGGGTCAGAGTTCTTCTTAAAGAAAGTACCCTGCAGACTTAATGAGAATTCACCAACTGCAGGAAAGTGTCCCAACTCATGCCACAATAACCAGCAATGTCACATACCCTTGAAGAGGGAACACCCAGGGTGTCAGTGCCTGCCACAGGACAAGAGCACAAAGTGCAATATTCAAGTCCTTGCACTGTGTAATGGGTAACTGGATATGCCACAATTTATTCCAAAGAAAAGTCTCCAAGTATCTGTCTCAGTGCACAGCTGTTGTGCTGCATTTCTTATCTGGGTTCTTCTTGCCAGTTAGTTCCAGTGGTCCTCTCATAATTAACCAAATAAATAAACAAATATATAATGTTCCTACCTGCAGTCCTTAGCTAGAACTACTGTCATTCCCATCTCTCAGTTTTACTTTTCTGTTCCGCTCCAATATGACTTAATTTTACAGTGCATAAATTATCTTAGGGCTGTTCACTGTCTGTCACATTGCACGAAACCAAAAGAACAAATAGAAAACCCAGGCTGTGTTAAATCAGAAGCAGATGCATATTGAATCTAGAAATCATTTTAAGAAAGGTATTTGAAAGGATATATGCATCTGGAATCTAATAATGGTCCTAACCACCAGGCAGGAGCTTATCTAGCTTTCCTAATGCATATGTCTCAAATTTAGATATGATGAAGATCTAAAGAATCATTCAAAGAATGCATATTCCATAAAGGTCATGCTTTATATCTGTTCCTACAGGCATTGTAAATCTCAAATTCAGAATTTTGTTGTTTCTGTTTTACACTATAAAATATAAAATATATTGTCCTAAGCATTCTGTGGTTTTGTAGAATGTCTGCACTACAACCTAGAGCACAGTCCCTTAAGACTGCTTTTCAGTCTTATGTTTTGCTTCTTCAGCAAAAGTCAAAATGTATCCAATGTCATGAATCCCAAATTATAACAGAAACTGTTAAAACCATGGGTCAGGCTTTTATTTTCTTTCTAAAGGTTTCTTTTGATATGAATCAAATTCTCCACCTAATTTCATTGGACAACAGATTGAGCCATGTAGTTAATCTATTACTTCTGCTACTCTCTGGATGCTAATTATACACAGGGATTGCAAAACCTCCTTTTTAGCTCATATGAATTAAGCACGTAAAAATGAAGCTTCTAGTTCTGTGATGAAGTATGGCTAAGTGCTTTTCACTTTCTACCAAAACTTGATCAGAAAATCCAGGAGATAGAAAAAACACACTGCTTCTTCAAAATAACATCTGATTTTTCCCTCTGCGTACAGGTAACTTCGCAAATAATGCTGCAGTCTCACAGCTCAGCAGTTGCTAAATGCCTGGCTTTCACAGAATGGTTGAGGTTGGGAGGGACCTCTGGGGATCATCTTGGCCAGCCTCCTGCTAAAGCATGTTCACCTACACCAGGTTGCACATAATTGTGCCCAGGCAGGTTTTGAATATCTTCAGAGAAGACTCCACAGGTTTCTGGGCAGCCTGTTCCACTGCTCTGTCTCTCTCACAGTAAAGTTTTATGTCGTATTCAGATGGAACTTCCTGTTTCAGTCTGTGCCCATTGACCCTTGTCCTGTCACTGAGCAGTGCTGAAAAGAATCTGGCCCCATCCTCTTAACACCTGCCCTTAAGATATTTGTATGCATTGATCAGATCCCCTCTCAGATGTGTTCTTGCCTCACTGTAGAGCATTGAGCATCTTTACTAAATTTGTATTGATTAACGTCCAGATCTTCATCAGGATTACATTTGCCAACAACCTGTTTATTAATGTGGTTTGAAACTACTACGCCTGAAAAACATTTTCGGGAATCTGGAATTCATTTCTTTGCTTCTGCAGCTTTTTTTTTATAGCAATACATCAGAGAAATTGCTGGTATTGCACACTGAGAAAAGGGAAACACTTTTATTCTTCATGACCATTGGCAAGAAGGGACTTACGCCATTGTGGTTTATGTTGTTGTTATGAGAATTGTCATAAACACTTGAAGCTTCAGGCTTTGTAGTACATCTAAAATCACTTTACTTGAAAATTATGTTTATTATTCTCTTCAGCTGGAAATTCAGTAGATCAAGACAAATGTGGTGCTTCTCTGCTTAATGCAGTTAGTAATTTGACAAGATAGGTATAATTTCCCATACGTTTCAGTTCCCCACTGTAATAGTGTTCCAGAGTAATTTGGCAAACAAATAAAGGAGCTAATTAAGTATTGTTGAATTTTTCTAAGGCAAAGTGTATAGAAGGTCATACCAAGGGCTCAGCTGAAGTTTATTAAAGATTAGCAGTCTGTTTCTGCAGGAGGGATCCCTCCAGCTACTGTAATGTGTGACAGCCTGACGTACCATGTTCCACAACAAGCTGTTGTGCAGACCAGAGTTACAGAACAAATTTTCAGTAGATTGTCTAATAAAAGGGCTTCATATGTTAAAGGCATTTTTCTCTTTGCATTTTATTACATTTGGAGCAGATAAGCAAATTAAGACATGATTGACTTCCATACATTTGGAAAATTACTTTAGAAGTAGGTCATTATGCAAAAAGGACTAGGTTATTTCTGTGCTCTTCATTTACTCTAAATCCTTGTGGCAAAGACACACCTTTGCTTTTGAATTTACCTCATCTGGTAGGAACCAATCTGTGAATCCAAATACAAATCAGCTAAATACATATGACAATGTTTGAATAGTGGTGTGCCATGTTTGCCCTTAACTTACCAAAAAAAAGTAGTAATTTAAATATTTATAACATGCCTGTAAGCTTGGAGCATTGAAACCTGTGAATACAGTCTGTGAGTCGGTATTGGACCATGCAGGGAGTAAGGCCTTTACTTCTACTTTCCTGACCATCATATAGACTGTACAGGGACCCAACCAGTGCAGTATTATCCTTGTAATGCTGCTAAAGACTGTAAAATACAGATTATTCACTGAAAGGATGAAGTGTTCCTTAAAATGTGTCCATGGTACTGAGCAAAGAGCACCTTTCTGAGTCTTTCCTGTCATAGTTCTGGGAGTTTTAACTAATATTCTTATGTTAACACATAAATAAATTAGCCTCTTTTCCATAACTACTTGGAGTTAGCAAAAAAAGAAATATTGAGGGAGCACCTTTCCTGCTTTTGAAAGTAGCAGAGTTGGACAGAGACTGTGACGACTCAGTGCCTCTAAGAAGTAGAAATATGTTCCAAGTTAGGTTGTGCGCCTTGCTCCCAAATAAGCACCAAAATTTTATAATTATGTGATCAAATTCTGAGATGAAAAAGAGACATAGAAACTCCTAGTTGTTCTCCTACCTCTACAAACTGGTGTGGGGCTTTCCAGCCCTGGAACTCTTCTAGAATCAATAATTCTATACTTTTTTACCAGTAAAGGTAATCTGGACTGAATACTACATGAACTGACCATTTTTCCAATCCAGAAGTCAACATAAAAGTTCCATTTAATTTATTGTTCCCCAAGCTCATAAAAGCATTGCTTTATTGCTATTAAATTAAAACACTTCTTTTTTTTTATACAGGTAAAGATTTCTTACATGTCTAAATGCCTGCCCTCAGGTGCCTTAAACTCAGTTAAAAGAAAAATACTCTTTCAGAGGCTATTTATGTAAACAGCACTGAATTCCTCTCCTGGAATATAGCACCATCCTACAACACCACACTGAAGCCTGCACTGAAGTATGGCAAATCATAATTCCCCTGTAGAAGAGAAGAAACCAGCTGCAAAGGCAAAGGGTCTTTTTAAAACATAATAATAATAAAAAGATATAACACATACCTTAAATATCTCTGAATTGTACCAACTATCCATCTTGAAGCTATAAATCCAAACAAAGTAGTTGCTCACTGAATGAACTTAATACTGGTTTTGAGAGCAGATTGATGAATGATGCTAGTAGTGGTCGTGAATTCAAGGAAGATCAATATCAGTCCAGATTTTGTAGACCAAGATCCTGCAATTTCTAAGGTACCTACAGGTTGTGTGACAGCACTTGCATGCCTGGACTGGTCGTGGTTACTTGAGAGCTTCTCATTTTGTGTCTTCAATAGCACCAATAAATTGTACTCATCAGAAATATGCATAGTGCAAATACCCCTTGTTGGTTTTGGTCCTGAAAGATCTAAAAGGATCATATTCTTTCATTATGGAATTCAAAGATTATTTTTTCATAGGCTACCATGGTAACAAAATGGTAACTGAGTTCTTTTCTCCCTTTTGCATTAATAAAGGGCTAAATATTATAAGTAGTAAAAACTGTGTCCTATTAAGCCTTGATGCTGCATAACAAAAGATGTGTCTGTAGAAATGAAAGGCTTGGAATTAGTCCTTTGTTTTAAGTCTTGATTCAACAGCGGGTTTTGGCCTGCTTATCCGTCTATATGAATGTAGTTAAAATCTATTAAGAAGTGTAGCTCTAGGTTAAAGGAAAGAATTTGCCTGTGGTCTGTAAGATTCCAATATATAGGTCTCAATGTTTGGACCTTGATGGGTGTTTAAGATGCTCCAGTAACTGTGTCCAACTCTGTAAACATGCACATTACAAAGTCCATGGTGCTTACAGAAAACTATAAAGGAGGACAGAAGTATTATTAGCAACAACTCAGTTCCTCCAGGGTGAAAGAGTAAAAGAGGCAAAAAGCATTGGTTATTCCATTAGCCAGGGAGTTGCTTTAACCATTTCCAAGATCTCAGGTCCTCCAGCCTGAGGGAATGAGAGCAGATGCGGGAAGGAAATGGGACTCAGCAAGATTTCATCAAGAGCAATAAATTTCTGCTGGGGATGGAAACTGCTGTACCTAGGATGAGAGTCACCCTGAGCTCACACAACTATTGATCATGGTTTGGTCCTTTCTCCATTTTGTTGCAGGAAGTGACTGCTTTATCTTTTATAGGCTGCAGCCCTCAGTACACAATGCAGTGCAGGGCTCTTGGAGCAGGCTCCCTGAGGACTGTGAGAGGGTGGAACCATCCAAGTGACAGTGTTGTCTCCTGGTGTTGTCTAAGCAGATTAGACAGAATATTTAATTAATAGTTAAGTAATGCAAGGCATATGCAAAATGTATCATATCTGTACTGTATCTGAAAAAAGCTTGACTAAGTAATATAAGGGCAGAAAGATTAAGTCTGTAGCTTCCAGCTTGAGAGAGGGATTCAGAACTGAATTACATTACACTTTTCTAGGCAAGTTGACCCAAGACTGTGACCAAAGTGGAGAAACATAGGGATGACCAAGTCTGTTGTTTGACTTCCTGTGAGACTTTGTCATCATCCCTCATGAATGACTGCTGAATATCCATGAGTTTAAAACAAACTAGAGTGTATTAACACTTAATAGCATAAAATCATTAAAAATTTCACTTGTGAGGGAGCTCTTTATATCATCTTTCCAACTTTCCACTCAAAGCAGGCCTTAGGTTTTATGTAACTTGTATTTTTGTTTGATTAGTAAACTGGTAATCCTAGCTTGGCTACATAACACAAATATTGTAGAAAGAGTAAGTTAGAGATACTCATCTAATATGCCAGCTTCCTCCCTGTGCCATGTCTGGGAATAGCCTTGATTTGCCAGAGTGTTTTTGAGGAAGATACAGTTCCTGTCAATATTCTTTGATAGTAAAAAATTTCTCGAGGGAGAGCACACAGATCAAACATCTGATGTCTGTGCTGTTAGCAGAGCTCCTGGGAGCTCAGTGGCACACCAGAATCCCTGTGCTTCAACATAGTTCTCACAAAGGGTTGGAGATCTTTGGGGATGCTGCTGCATGAGAAATAAATTCAGCATTCTTATGAACAATCCAGGTCTCTGAGTACTTTAACCATATCATCTCAAAAACACAAGAGTAATCACAGAATCACAGAGTGGGTCAGGTTGGAAGGGACCACAGTGGGTCATCTGTTCCAACCTCCCTGCTCAAGCAGGGTCATCCCAGAGCACTTAGCACAGGGTTGCATCCAAATGGTTCTGGAATATCTGCCAGGAGGAAGATTCTACACCCTGTCTGGGCAACCCGTTCCGGTACTCGGTCACTGCTCAGTGAAGAAGCTCTTCTAAATATTCAGATGGAACTTCCTGTGCATCAGACACTGCCTCATGTCCTAGTGGTTGGCACCACTTAGCAGAGCCTGGCTTTATCCTCTAGGCATCCTCTTGGCATCCTCTTTAGATATTTATACACATTAATGAGGTCCCCTCTCAGCCATCTCCTCTCAAGGCTGAACAGGCCCAACTCTCTCAGCTTTTACTCATCAGAGAGATTCTCGAGTCCCCCCAGTCATCCTTGTTGCCCTCCATTGTATCCAGTTCAGGAGCTCCACATCTCTCTTGTACTGAGGAGCCCAGAATTGCATACAGTACTCCAGATGGACAGAGTACTCTAGATAATAGTATGAAAATTCCCAGAAATTAACAGCCAGTTTTAGTTGTAAATGTTGAGATGAGAAGGGAATTGGAATCTGAGAAAATGAGGGAAGGGTCTTATAGATTTATCAAAATATATTCCCCATGTTAGGTACTGAAATATTAGCTTGACAGGCTCATTCAGTCTTTGCCATGGACTTCAGGCTGTCTCTGAGGAGAAAAAGGTCTCTATGACAGGCAATTGGGTTAACCTAACAGTTCTATGTCTCTGTGTCTTCAAATAACAGAAAGGAGATTGGACAGGTTTCTAGCCACTTCCCAATGTCAATAGTCTTTAAACCAAACCCTGCATGTGTGATGTAATCAGTACAGTATTGATAAAGAATTTATTAAGATATTTCGAACACTCTGAGACTGAAGAGAACCTAAAACACTCCCATTTCCAAACAGAATTTTGAGACTTATTTAGTGGTTTCAATCAAGGCAGGGGTAGTCTGACCACAATAAACTGGATCATTAGGAAATCAGGTCAATTCCAGACTCTTCCTTGCTAACATCCCAACTTCTGCTAGCTAAGCCAAGTCACTTCTCAGGCTGTGTGTAATATTGTCTGTCAGCTTTTATGGAGTTCTGTCTTCCAGAGATGACAATAGAGGCAATAACTAAATATAAACACCTTTGCAGTGTGACAGCACGGTTAGCAGGTGATTTGAATCCCACAGGCCCTGAAGCCTAACCATTTGTCAAGTCCACTTATGGCACTGAAACAAGCAATGTGAATATAACCCTTACAGATTTACTTACAGAACTATTATTTTGTGTTCTAAATAAATGTTTAGAATATCATGAAACAGATTAATTGTAGACAAGACTGTTTTGTGTTACCTCTGAATGCCTGATATCACTAAGGGTCTCTCTAGTAACATAAAAAGAACAACTGTATGATAGTGAGAATAAACAATATGGATACAAATAATATCTGGCATGATCTTAAACATACATTTCATATACCTCTGTCAGTTTCAGCAAATATAGCTATATTGCTTTGAAAAGCATCCTCACAAGGAAGATGTGCTATGTAAGATGTTGTATAAATGGTTTACTTTGTGAATTTTCCAAAGCTTTCAAAAAGATCATTCTACATTTAGGCCACATGCTTGACAGTGTGTCTTTCATATTATTAATAGGCACCACAAGGCCACATAAGGAGGGGGAAGTCCCTGGTGTGGACTATATTTTCATCACTGTTGAAGATTTTATGGAATTGGAGAAAAGTGGTGCTCTCCTAGAAAGTGGAACATATGAAGGTAAGCATGCTTTTACTGCTAAATTTGTATAATGTTTCCATTGTACTGTTTTCTAATTAGATGGAACTGCACTGGGATATTCTGTTACAAGTGTGTCATTGCTACTGTTATCAGAAATTTGTGAAAAGCCATATGGCCACTATGAAAATATTTTCATATGTAAAAGCTAAATGCATATGGGTTCATTATAATTTTAGTATATTGTAGTGGTTAAGAGAATCTACATTGCATTTACAGGACACAAACAGTAGTCCTTTACACGAAATACTCGAGAACATTTCCACAAAATTTCAGCAAACAGCTGCTTTCCTAACATTCCACAACAGAACTCGGGTGTAAGACTAACACTTTTCCTTTGCACGTGTGATCCTGCAAATATCCATCTATATCAGAAGTTGAAACCTCACTACTTAAGTAACAGAGGAAGAATTTGCTCTGTCTTACGGGCTTTGTAAAGTTATTGAAAAGAACTCATTAATTGTGTAATATGGCAGAGGGACAGGAGCTGTCCTAATGGCTGTTTTAGAGATGCCCGTCTATGGGGCAAAGAGCCAGCAGCTTACTGCATGACACTGCTTCCCAGGAGAACCTATGATTCATCTGATTTTAAACCTTTTCCAAAACACAGCTATACTGAAAGTGAAACTGTTGTAAAGAGGTGGTCAGTTACATAGCAGGGTATTTTAATAAGAATAATGGTACACTATTTTAAACCAGATGTTTCTTGGAAATACAGTAGTATTTAAAATAACTGGGTAATGGATAGTGGGTTTTTACTGCAATATGCAGAATTAGAGGAAACGCCCTCTATAGGAAAAATATGACCCATATACATGGGAATACCTGGGTGAGTAGAGCCACTTTACAGAAATCAGCCCCGTATTTTCACCTTGTAGCAAAAGAAGCAATGAAGACCCTTTTGTCCTGACTTTATCCCTGTTGAGGAAAGCATCTGAAGATAAATAAGGAGCTATTCACCAAAAAAAAATCATTAGCTGTGTTATAAATAGCAGCAAAGATAATTCTTTCCCACCTAATCAGCACAAAGTACCCATTGTGAAGTAAATGAATTTTCATTAAGACTTACATCAATACAGAACTTGTAACAAAGATTTCCATTAAAGAAGATCAAATAAAGGAAAGTATGTAATTTTTCAGGTTTCTACATTTTTCACTACTGTCTGACATCTGACGATACAAGTTACCTAAACATTAATACACCACCACAATTTTACTTTTATCACAGGTTAATTAAATAACAAGCCTTTCTTGAAGTGTCTTTTTGTTACCTTAGGTGTTTGAAAGTAACATTACAGGAGCTTAAGTGTAGCACAAGTCTGTCATTGCTTGCCCATGTAATTTCATTAGTTTGCAGCAAGTTTGTGGAGATTGAACTGCTATGTTAAATTAATTCACAGTGCTCTTCTGTCCCTCGAGGGATACTAAGATGTGTCTTTTAATACCAGCTACCAGAGCTGAGTGGACAGCAAGGTGAAATACTGGTTGAGGAAGTCTGCATAACTCCTCAAACCAGCTGAGGACTCAGCTGAAGAGAGGTCCAAAGTCATGACTTTGAACATTATTTTCAAAAATAATGACTCTATGTGCAATGTCTGTCACGTTATTTGCTTATCACAGGTGACAAGTTCACTGAAGCCAAGAAATCAGAAACTAAACATGCAACTAACTAAACTCAACAGACCATTTCTGCCTAAATCCTGTCTTTGATTCCCAGGTTTCCTGATCACCAGATGCACATTCTGACAAAAACCAGATAATATATTATCTGCCTGTGCCTTATGGCAAATAATAGGTAACACATGAGAAAATATAACTATTTTACAGATGCTATTTCTCCTGTTCCCATGCAAAGATGTTTGGACATGACCATACAAAGTTACGTCCCCAGTTTCCTGGTTAATTCTTGACTGTAACGCCTTCTTTGGGGAAGAATTTTTCTAATCATCCTGTCACAAGTTTTCCTGAGCACATTAGGACTGCAGTGATTAAATTTACTGGTGACAATTAAAACAACCAGAGCAAAGAAAATTTTGATTGCCCTCATGAAGAGAAGATAACTTTTGAATTCTTGCATATATGAAGCAACTTCTGTGAGCATACATACTCTGGGAGATTAATTTTCCTCTTCTTATCAACACTGGTTATTGGATTTCTGAAACAAATCAGCCTTCCTTTCAAAGGTTCTCAGTGTTAATAGATTGGTTTGAAGATTTCTTTATTATTTTTTTGTTTTAAGAAAATCATCCTGTATTTAGCTGTTTCCATATATTGTAGCTGTGTCAGTCTGTGCTGATTCTCTAACCACAACCACTATGAACCAGTTCATCTCTACCAGAAAAATGTTTTAAAGAATGAGGGATTTCTCATTTAGTTGAGATAAAAAGATAGACTGTGTACGTGCACTGTTTTTCATCACTTTTTGACTAGAAGGTTTGTTTTCAGTCAATTTGCCTTCTACAGTGTGAATTCCAAAGAGAATCAGTAACATTCAGGTAAGATAGAGGAGAAGGAGATCAAGTGGACACTTACCTGATACTGTTTGTATTGTTCATTGCAGTACTTGGTATTGTTGGGAGGGGGATATTTTCTCATAGTAATGATAAAACCAGTAAAAACAATCAGAAACATTTTGTTCTATTGCAGCAAATAAGAGTTGTGATTCCAGCCTAGACAGGATATAATCTAAAAGTGAAAGCAACATACATTCTTAGATAGAGTTGTATAGTTCTTTTTTTTTTTCTTTGAAGCACACGTTGTTTTTTTAGTTTTAAAATAGATTTTTAAGTTACAAATTCTTTAGAATTAAAAATAGGATACTCTGTGACCTTCTTACTACTTTAGGCTTTGAATACTCCTTTCTTTGTCTACCGCTTCTGTGACGACTGTGAATGACTGTAATATTCCAAAGTGCTGTAGAAAAGCCATAGTATGTTCATGATAAAAACTCTACAAATCTCTTTGTTTAGCAGTTTTGCAAATATGAAAATATTTCATTTAAGTAGGACTAAATCCATTATTATTTTGACTTTTCTACTTATGCCTTTTTGAGCAACTGCTGAGAAGAAAGTTTTCTTTATAGATATGAATTATTTTAAGCATAATAATGTTACATAAACAGTTGCTATGTTTTGCAGCTTACCTGTGGCTAAGTTCCCTGTCAATCTAGGTAACATTATTCAGTGCAGAACAAGAGAAAGAATACAAGAGTCAGTTCTACTCTCAGTCAGATTAACAGTCGAAGTCGTTAACTTCAGTGACATTGTCATTGAGTTCTGAATTTGTAATAAAATTACAAATTTTATTATGCACATTTATATAAAATTAAAAATTTATTATACACCAGCACCTTGCTTTTTGAGGCAGGGGCTGTTTGCCTGAAGCACACCAAACATTTACTTCAAGGTCTTTGTATAGCAGCACAACCAAATCCTAAAGGTTTCACTTTGTTTGCTTTTTAGTAGAATTTCAATTTACTGTACTGATTAAAGGAATTCTGAGTTGGCTCAAAATGATAACTTCGTTATCCAACACACTTATTTGGATAACATAACCATGGTTGTATAACCAGAGGAGGAGGGGTTCCTGTGCAGAATGAAAGCCACTCGTGCCATGTGGACTCATGTAACACAGGAAGACATGCCCCAGCAAAATAACCCACATTCCTTTCCTAGTTTCTGAAATGAAGATCAAAGATGGTCCTTGAATTGACACAATGTGTCAATATGCAGAATAGAAAAAGCTGTGATGAGCAGACAAAGTGTGTGTCTATGTGTGTGTACAGTCTTTTACAACTTCTCTGGTAGGAGGTTTGGTTCAGCATAGTCATCTCTCCGATGCGTCAAAACTTGCATGGAGACTTCATGGATCACTGATATCAAATGTTGTTCCCATCTCCTTATTAGATCAGCAAAATTCTTAGCCAGTGCAGCGCATCAGTAGAATGAAAATGAATTGTGTATTGCTTAAGAATGTCAGTGCTCATTAACAGGAATGTAACAGCTTCAATATTTCCGAAACCCAGATATGTTAAGGCACAAGATTGAAGGTTATAGTAAGACATCATTATGAAGAGTTAATTATGTAAGAGTTGAAGTGCAATGCATGCTATGGGTAAAATTGCCACATGCAATGGTAGTACCAGAAATAACAAGAGATGTTCAGTATAAATACTGTAAGAAAAAGAAACATGGTTGTTGGCAATCCATAAGGATAGAAATGTATTTCAAATACGTTAAAGCAAGGGGGATTTTAGCAATGATGACCTCTATAACAAATGAAAACATGAAAAAGCCTGTTCATAACTGTTAAAGATGTGACAAAAATAAGAACATAAATTAATTCAGCCAGTACACTTATCAATAATGCACTAAGTAGAACTCTTTTTTTCTATCAAATTTTTGTTTGGCTCAGAAAATCTCCAGAACAGTTGTCTTGTAAAAGACATCTTATTTGCTGTTAATGTAATAGTCCTTAATTTATTCCATGAAAAGCAATGATTTTAGTTATTGTGACATCAATTTTCTCAAAAATGTGCTTTTTATGATTTGTTTGATTGTTTGGAATTGTCTCAAATTCATTCACTGGTGAAAACTCCACGATCACTGAAGCTATTTAACCACTTATATGATTATGGACTTTCCTTGGCCCCACTGAATTCCATGGTAAATTTCCAGCTGGCTTAAATGAAAACAGAATTTCACCCATGCTTTTTTCTCTGATGGAGTATTGTTTGGCAGAAGGGTGAGTCTTAGCTGGGGTTTCCTTAGCATTCCAGAAATCTGTAATCATTAAATCTTTAAAAAACAGGTTGAATACATCCCATGGATGAAACCTTGGTGTTTTGTATTACTTGCTTATTTGAAGACACAACTTCCAGTTGTTTTAGGCAGAGTTTTAAGGGGTCAGCATTATAATGAGCTCTGTTGGGGAAGAGAATGTGGGTCACAGCCAATGCCTTGCCTGTGACTCTGGCAACAACTGGCACATAAGCAACACTGGGAGGTGCTCAGATTCCATTCACCTGGAGACAGTCCCCATTCTGTCTCCTTAAGAAGATATTAAGTTTTACATAGGCTATCATTTCTTCTCTCAAGCCAAATTTAGCCTAAACGATCTAAACCCTTCTGTTCAGCTAATGCGTTTTCAATTAACATTTCATTTTAATATCTGTAAATTTTAAAAATGAGTTAAGGACTGCTCCATGTAGGCAATGGAGATTTTAATTACTGCTTTGTGGTGAAAATGGTTTTATAAAGAGCTGGTGTTTGATTCCAGTAGTTTTGATTCCATTCTTCCTTGTAAAAATTGTAAGGTATTCAAAATTCCACCCACTCACTGTATGCAGTGTTCCCTTGTGTGCAGGACATCCTGAGCACTCCACAGCAGATGGATACAAAGGAAATTAATCAACATAAAGATAATGAAATGCTACCCTCCTAAGACCTAAACACAGTAGTTAATGAAATATTCTGATTTAAAATGGAAAACAAAGGATTCATGAGGATAGATGCATAGAGATAAAAATAGAAGTAGTCCTCCAAAAGCCATGTCTTTTAACAGCAGAAAGTGTTTTCAAGGGCATAGAAGAATGAAAAGAGATACTTGGTAGTAAAAATCATATTCCTGTTGGAAGTGCCTCTTGAAGAGGTAGATCTCATAGTAATATGGTCTCAACATTTCACCCCCATATTCAGAGAACATATAACTAGACAGACAACACTATTCTTTGCTCAGGTGTATTCCCAGGATGTAGAGCAGGACCAGGTGCAACAGAGCACAAATTATAGGGGTCTGAGTGCTCCAGAAACCCTGTCTGCTTGAACAGGCTCACCAAAACAAGTGTTAACATACTTTATTTTGTATCAAAGCTAGATCAGCACCAAGAGGATCTCAACTGCAGGGAAATAAAGAAAGAAATTTTGCCCTCATGTCTTTTCCCAAGCTGGGTTGACCACGTGTCAGCTCAGCTAAGACCTCTACCCTAATCTTTAGAATTCTGTGCTGTTACTACCAGAAAAGTATTAACAAACTGAGGTGTCCAGGCAAAAGTAATGCAAATTACTAGGAGAGCTGTAGGGAATAAATTTAGAGAACTCATCAGATAGAGCTTTGTTGAGTAATGATTGAGAAGCTCAGAGAATTTAAAATATGCCCAATGGGTGAATAAAAATAAAACACAGTTGGGCAAATAAGTAACCAGGGCTAATGTGATGAAGCTGGAAAAGATGAATATTTCAATTTAATACTGGGAGAAAAATTTTTCGTACTCATGTGATTTAAAAGCTAAAATAACCTCCAGAGGTGGAGATCCAAGTTTCATCTCTTAGAAATTTTAAAAGTAGTTATTAGTAGAAATATTCCTGCACTAGTAGAGGGATTAATTAAAGGCTGTAGTGTAGTATTGTATGCTTCAGTATAGTATATATTAATGCTGTCTGTGTGACACACTAGGTTTTGATTGTGGGCTTTTTTATAAAACAGGTCACAACCAGTTCATGTTTGCATTTCAGTTACATTTCTAAGTGAACTTTGCCTGCAGTACATATTGTGTAGCTTTAGTTTAAATGCAAACTGTGTTAGAAGAAAACCATCAAACTGTACCGCCTGAGTTTTCGGGCTATCACACTGATAAGGCACATGTACCTGTAGAGATTACAAAAGATGTAAAAGAATTAACCATTCAAATTGCAACTCATTATGATGTGCTCTGCAGAAATGTTTAGCTACATTGCTCAGTTACAGAGATCTCCATTTTTCAATACATTACTGGAAAGACACAATATTTGTTATATCCAGTTGACATGTATTTATCATGTTATGTCTTTGTGAAGCTCCTCTAGATTTTATATCCTTTTGGATACTACACATTTATATTTGTGATATTCATCAATATTAAGCGTCAGATCACCTTCCTGTATCAAACAGTATTCTGCTAAATACCATAAACTGCAGTCTAAAAAGTGTTTGGGAGGTTCTTTTGAAAACAAATGGAGAAAATCCCCTTTCTGTTTCTCTCAATCTCAGAATTTTCCAAAAATATTGAAGCTTTTGTATTTTCTAAGCACAAGGTATACTGAAGCTTCCACAATACCTTTCTATTAACGTCTTCCTATGAATCAAAAGATTATGGGTTTTTTCTGAGTGTGTTCCCTAAATCTTTCTTGCCTTTTTTGAAGACTAACAAGTGCCTTCTCTAGTCTTTGCTTTCTTAATCACAACTTTTCAAACGTGATAGAGAATGGTCCCGAAACAACATCAAGCCAGTTTCCTGGCATTTTCATATGCATCCTATCCAGTCCTATGGACTTGCACATGTCCAGCTGACCTAATTAGTACCTAATTTGATCCTTCTGTACCATGGGTAGTTTCTGCCATTTTTGGTCCTAAGCAAAGACCTGAATGGCCTGTGAGTGAGCAGCAGACTTTGCCAATAAAGTCTGAGGGAATGAAGTCTGAGTCCTTCACCCTTTCCTACCATAGATTATCCTTTCCTACACTCTCCATCACTTGGTCTCCTGTCACACTGGCCCACGTTCTCCCCAGTCTTCCTTTACTTGCTGCTGTGGCTGTAAAATCTCTCCTGTTGCCCTTGATGTCCTTCAGCAATCCTGACTCCAGATTTTCTTTGGCCTTCCTAATTCTGCCCTGTGTATCCAGGAAATTATTCTCTATTTCTCCTTGTTTGCCTGTCCCTGCTTCTGCCTTCCAGACACACATGTAGTTTCCTGGGAGCAAAACTGACCCTTAAAGTCTCCCCTTGTTTGCACAATGTTCTATAAAATCAGGATAAGGCCTCTGTATACTAGCAAGGATTGCAGTTTCCATATTTCTATTCTTTCAGCAGAAATTGCTTTGCAGCAAGACACAAAAAAATCCCTTTTATGGCCTTGGAAGAAATTGTGGGGGATTTTTTAAATCTCACTTTGATTACGCTGTTTCAATAGCAAGGTATTACAAGACTTTGCAGTCCTGGATTCAACCCTGGTCATGGTTGCTATGGTGGACTCCAGACAGGTGAACAAAAGTGTTCATCTTTCTGCCTGCTGGCACAAAATAAGACAGGAAGCATCCTGTCAGAATGACCTTAAAATAATGAAGGACTTTGAGAGAAGTAGGTTGTGCCAAGTGTGAAATAATGCAGTATGAGTGTGGGAAGAAGGCCTGGATTTGTATGGTTAATTGAAAAGAAGGATTCAGCTACTGATACAGCTTTTTCTGCAATACAGTTACATTACTTCCCAAGTGAGCTAATTAAAGCAAGATAAAAGACCAAAAAACCACAAGCACTAAAAGAAGTGTTTGTGTTTCAAAGCAAGGAGTTTCTGATTAAAAACAAAACAAAAAACCCTGAAGATATTAAAAAAAAATGAACAAAACCTTTCAAGTGTAGGGAAATCTGTATATTTGGTTTACACTGTTTTCAAAAATAATGACTCTATGTTTTACCTTGTGTAAATGAAAGCATAAATAGAACTACAGGGAATTTTGTCCAATGGAAGGTTCTTGTATTTCCAAAGAAAAGAGGGGAGAAGCAATCAGAAATCAAGGTCAGATATGCTGCTAGAGAATTAAATAAAAAGCACAGGTGATGACCTACATTTACAGTTATTTTATTTTGTGCATACAGAAAAAAATAGCCAAAAATACAGAATAAGTTTTAAAAGATACTACTGGTGCAGCAGAAAGCTACACCTGCATGAGCAAAGTGCACCAGCACTGAAAGTGGTGCAGGAGAGGTGCCACAGTCTGCAAAATGAGTGGCTCTTCAGAATTTAGATGTGTTTCCAGACTCAGTTAAGGGTAAGTCTGATCTCCTTCAGTCATCACCAGGAAGAGATAGGATGCAAGATGTCCATGAACATGGCAGGTTGATATCTGATGTAGTTTAGAGCATCCTCAAGGCTGCTGAAGATCAGAGGAATGCAAAGACAAAAATCTTGCTTTGATCTAAGTTCACCACCAAATTATATTACATACTCCACCAATGAATTCAGACTACGGGAGAAAAAAATCTACAAGTAAGAAAAAAAATCTTTAAGGCCTTCTGAATTGCACAGTGATGTGCAATGATAAGAATACTGAACTTTCAAATTGGTGATGGGGAATCAAATACTTTTACTGTCCATGAGCAGACACATTTGCAGTGTCTTCCAGAGACATTGAGGTCGATTGTAGGGAAATAATACAGTTGTTCTTCCTTTGTGTTTTGTGCATATGAATGCTCTTCCCTACTAAGGTCTTAGGAGTTTTAGATAAGAGAATTGTTTCTATTTGTATTTACATGTTGTCAGAGAACCCCAGGCATAGATTGGAAACCACTGACTAGGTGCTGCAGAAGCAGAGAAAAAATCGAGAAAGCCCTTTCTTTTGCAAATTTATATCGTAAGATGAAGGACAACAGATGAAAGCAGTTAGTAGGGAAACGAGCTGGATGCCAAGTAGTGGGTGTCCATGGACCAGCACTTAGCTCTCACAGCTGTACATTGGAACACTTAGAGATGAAAGAGGTGAGAAAGAGATAAAAAGAGGTATCGAAGAGGCAGTGGGCACAAACAGAAACACGTGTCCCGTCTGAATATCATAAAACACTTTTTGCTGTGAAAGTGACCAAGTGCTGGCACAGGTTGCCCAAGGAGGTTGTGGAGTCTCCATCTTTGGAGATATTCAAAAGACGTCTGGCCATGGGCAGCCTGCTCTGAGTGACCCTCCTTAAGCAGGGGGGTTGGACAAAATGATCTCTGCAAATCCTTTCCAACTTCATCTGCCTGAAGTTGGTGACATCATAGTGTGGCTATAAATAATTCTTCCTGAGGGCACATCAGGAACAGCAGGAGATACAAAGAGATTTTGTAAGAGCGGGTGCTAACAAGAACAGAAAAGGTAAAGCAAGTGCTGAGTTCAGTGAAGAGTTATGCAAGTGGGAAGATAATGTCAGTATGGAAAATAAGTGAGGAAGGGAAAGAGATGGGTGCTATGATGAATAAAAGGCTGCTGGTAAATTAGTCAAAAGTGGCAAAGTGTTTAAAAGGTAGGTAAATATAGGTAGGATTGAATGGGTTTTGCAGCTGGGAGTGCAGTGTTCTCTCACTCTCATGAGCTGGAAGATCCCATCACTGGGAAGATCTGGAAATGGTGTAGCTCACAGCTGCTTTCTTGCCCAATTTAATAAGAAATATGTTTTATTAGTTTAACCACATGTTAAAATGAGACAAGCTGAATGATTTCATCACTTAAAGTTTTACTAGTAGAGTTAATTCACAACTAAAAAACCTTCAAGCACATGAAGGCATGGAACAATGTTATTGTCAGCATTTTAAAACATTCTGTTAAAGAGAATTATATTCAGTGTGGTTCATAATAACTCCAAACGATTTATCCAAAGCATGTTGGTTTCCTATTTTCTACTACAGTAGGCAGCATAGGCTGCCTGTTATCACAAAATATCCCATTAACAGTCTTCTATGATAAGGCTTAGAAAGGCTTTTACAGAGAGACAAGGAGGAAGGTGCAAGTCTTTCCTCCTCCCTTTCCCAGTGTGTGCCAGGCCTGTTAGAAACTCCACAGCAGAGAGTATAGGCTGTGGAGCAGATCCTGCACTCACTATCACTCTTTCGAGGAGCACTTCATTTGCTATGGATACACTGAGTGTGGCAAGGGAAGGACCATCCTCCTCAGCAAGCTGGCACTTGGGATATGTCAGACGTAAGTTTTTCTTTACACGTTAGACTTAACCAAAAGCCACTGGCTGTTGTTAACTTCGTAATTGAGAGTCCTTTGAGAAAAATTCTGTTTCACTTCCCTGTGGAGATTTTGGTTGCAGGTACTTGTGTTGGTAATCTCTAGCACACATTTTGTTGTCATATTTTTCCCAGCTGTATTTGGATACTAGTCTGCTGAGCATAAAAACTCTGCAGCTAAAAGAAATAGAAATAAAATCTTCTGCAGGCTACTGAAACTGTTATTATCTTTGGAAAACCTCTACCTCTCTCTCTGAGACAGGATAAAAATCTCTTGATCGATGAAAATTGAAATTAAAATTCTCACTGACTCAGCTGTAAAAAATATGAAAGAAGACAGATGGTATGAAGATGTGCATGATTATATGCTCAGTGGCAAAATTTAGCTGGAAAGAGAAAGGAAGGAAATCAAAGTGATAGAAATGAAGGAGCTGCCCCTGTAACACTATTTAAAAATTTCCCTTCATAATCTTACCTGGCAGTGCCTTTACAGTATCAGCTCCCAGCCTTTGGTGCCTCATTGCAACCCACATTAAGGGGTTACCATCAATGCCAGAGTGGGTTGTTCTACCTAAAGGAATAACCTAGAGACAAAGACAATATGCTTGGTTGATTAGGGTAAAGCAAAAGTTTGGGTTGCCACCCCTAGGAGGCGTGGTGCTTTTGCCTTTTCCTTACTGGGATTATACTGGAGGGTCAGGTAGAAACCGCTAACAGGACCACAGTCAACAGAAGGTGCTTTGTGAAGAGGCTGAGCTGACCATGGCACAATAACCCTCTTGCCTCTTGCGAGCTCAGAGAGAGATATTTTTAGGGACGGAGAGGTGAAAATTTGGTATTATCTTCTATGTTGAGGATTAGGTTGAATCAGCTGGAGCAGAGCCTGCATCTGTGACCTTCTGGGCTTTAAGCAGTGTCTACCTAAATTCTGTATGCTTTTTTAGTTTTATCAGTTATGAGTAATTTCCTGCATCCTAAACTATTTCTGACCTTTGGTACTACTGATTTTGTCAGTGAAAATCACATGGGGGGGAAAAAAGGAAATCACTCCAAGCACAAGATTAAAAGATGATGTCTTTTCCTAAGGAAAATCATTCTGATTTTTGAAAATGTCATCATTTCTCCTCATTGTACATATATAGTGTGTTTGGAGTGTTTATCTTAATGGTACATGGCTTGTACAGAGCCTAATTTTTACATGTGCCTTCATATGGTGAAACAGCCAATATGAACTCAAGAGACCCTTTTTTGGAGTGTGGCAATCCAATTAGATAAGCAAGATTTGGGAAGAAACATGAATACATTGCGGTGTCTAGCTCCTGACATCACATAGACAACAAGTTTTTTGAGATAGGCTTTTTCCCTGTAGAAGTGCATTGTTTTGTCAAATTGCTGTTAATGTATAGAAAAACGAGGTGTTTGAATTACAGGTTGCAGTTTCCACTGTTTTCAGCACTGCAATAATTTTTAAACTTATAAGTATAATCTTTATTTGTAAAAAAAGGGTTAGGCAAAGCATAGTGGTATATTTTATAGGAGGCTTCATGCAGCTGACCTGCAATTTAAAAATTAATTACTTTCCTTTGCTGGAAATTGTTCTTTCCACTCCTCATTCCAAAGATGCTCAGAAATACACTGGCTTGTGAGATAGTATTTACTTTTAGAAGTGACATTCCAAATAAGTCATCAAGGCAAAGGAAGGTAAAACAAACCAGCTACTTCCAATGCCTTCTTTGTACTTTTTTATTAGGCATTGAAAAAATTCTTCACAGCACATCTACTTTATCAACCGCAGAAGTTTACATGATACGTTATGAAGACACACAGCATTCAGATAAAAATAAATATTGAATATTCTTCTTTCATTTAATTCTGTACATTTTCATTGTATGAATGAGTCAGTAATTCACCAGGAAAATTTGTGTGTAACTGAGAGGTTATTTACACTATGTAACATTAAGTGTTTAACTTAATGCTCCTAATCATCCCCTAGAGACATTCAGTTCTCTCCATTCTCTATATTGAGAATTTCAGTTCTTAACTTTGGATGCACTAAATTACAGGGCGCATGCTGAAGGAGTTAAGTAGATGAGGTGAACACTCCTATACAGCTGAAGACCTGTTTAAGATCCCAGAAGAGGCCCTTAGCAGAACAGAGACTGTATTCCAGGGCTGATGATCAGAGGACAAGGAAATGCATCAGTGTTTTAATCTACTGGGTACAGATACAGAGATGAGCTACCGTTTTCATCAATAGCCCTGATGACCATAAATTCAGAGGAAGTCAGTTCTAACATTCCCCAGGATTGCAAAAGAGGCCTGACAGGTACGGAGTCAGGTTCCAGGTTTACTCATATCAGTAAACCTGATATTACTCAGTGCCAGCCACTTTGGTGCTACAGTGGCTATCAGCGATCTGACACACAGATTGCCACAGTCTGTCTGCTCTTCTTGTCTGGCACACACAAATGGTCATCCTCAAGATCACAGGCTCACAGAATTGATTAGGCTGGAAGGTGCCTCACTGATCTAGTGATCAACTTTGTGAATGAAGAGGGGGCAGCAAATGTTTCCTACCTGGACTTTGACAAGACTTTTGACACTGTTTCTGACAACACTCTCATGGACAAGCTGGCAAAATATGGACAAGAGAGCAGTATGATGGATTGAAAACTGGCTGAACAGCCAGGTCCAGAGGGTTGAGATCAGTGGTTCAAAGTCAGGGTGGAGGTAAGACACTGGTGGTGTTATGCCAGGGTTTGATACTGGGGCCAATACTGTTCCTCAAACATCTTCAGTAATGATCCAGAAAATGGGACAGTGTACCCTCTGCAAATTTGTAGATGATACAAAACTGGGAGTGACTGATACAGAGACAGTCGTGCTGCCATTCAAATAGACCTGAACGGGCTGGAGAATTAAGCTGAGAGTAAACTCATGAAGTTCAGCAAAAGGAAATGCACCTGGGGAAGAATAACCAGTGCATTATCCTTGGGCAGAGCTCCAGGCATTTCATCTGCAGTCTCACAAAAATGTCACCTCCCCTTCCCAGCCTGTCTTTCCAAAAGAGTCTGTACCCAGCCACTGCAGAAATTTAGTTGCTATTGCCTCATGTCTCCATTAGCTCAATGAATGTAACTGCATGTGGATTTCTGATTCCTCCCGTTGATTCCCCATGCCATATCCATTATTGCCAAGCATTTCAGAGAGGCACCCAGGTGTGTTCGTTCACCACAACAGTCTCAAGATTGCTTCTCAGGAACCTCCGTCTTTATGGACCTATGCTTAAAGTGATTCCACTTCATCATTGGGTTTGTTGATTTCTATGTCACTTCTCTTCCCATCTCCCCTGGCTCTTGCCTTATCTATTCCATCCTCAGTTTGCTCACTTGCTTTTTGAGGAATCTCCACCTTTCCTGTAATTACCAGTTTAAAGCTCTCAGTTTGGCCATCCTTGACACACACTGTGTGCTTCTGGTGGCATGCTTTGGATGCAAGAACCTCCCTCCCTCATTCTGCATCATTCTGATCTTTCTAAGAAAAGGATTCCAGACTTCTGCTGTTGTAAACTTATCAAGCTCTATCTCATAGACTATCTTGTTCTTATTTCATATGAAAATATTGCTCTAGAACATCACTTCTCATCTACATAGAAAATTATCTCTAATTTCTGGATTTTGTTCCTTATAAGCCAACATCATTCACTTTTATGTCAGTACTAGATTTCATTTACATGACTCTCCTTTGGGAGCTAATCAAGGGTCTAAACTTAACTGGCCCTTGCATTTTTGATGTATCTTTGAATATGACTGATATCCAACATAGTTCCCCATATGGGACTGGAAGATATTATATATCACCTGTAAATATTGCACTTTCCTGTAGTAGTTTCTAGAGGTTACACAGGACAGACTACACTGTATGAAATTGCATTAAAAATTATGTTTTTATAGCTAATTTTTCATTGCATCACCCCTCACACATGTAGAATCTGCATTTCACCTCATTCTCATTCTGCTAAGCTGAATGAATCATGTTGGTTTAGTCACTTCCTATGCAAGGGTTCACATAAAACTCACCCTGAAGAGAGATCAGGTTCCCGTTTTTTGTCTTCAAAGTGTGTTTTAAAGCCCTGTGTAGTTTTGAGGTCAGAATAATAGGTCACTGTGTACTTGGATATTTTCCCCTCTTTCCCCTCTTGCCTAAATATTGATACTTTATTTGCTCTTCTTCAACCATAAAATTTGATAAATACATTTAATATCCTCACTGCCAGTCCAGGAGGTCAGGTACTGGGTTTCTGCAGTGGAAGTTACCTTTTATTCCTGTTTTGAGAACACTGAACTTTTCTTTGCCATTCTACTTTCTCCCCCACATCCTGCAGTGTATAATTACAGATATGTTAATTCCTTTTCAATCATGGAAAATAACTATAAATAATAATAAAGAGGAGAGTGAAGTGAATTTTAATATCAGAAATGGATTAAGAATGAATTAATAATTTTTTTCCCTGTGTTCTTTTCCTGTGAACTCCCCCAAAACTTAAGGCTAAATCTTCTCCTTTCTCCTTTTAGCCCATGGTGGCTGAAATTGGAAAAAAAAAAAAATCAAATGAGGTATTCAGTCCTCTGAAATACATGCTGAAAAACTCAGGGGAGCAAATTTGGAATGTCTTGCTGCTCAGACATAAATGTTTTCTTATCAGCACTGTCTTCTTTTCTGCTGCTACCGTTTTTGCTTTGGCATTCTTTAGGAGTGCCTGAAAAGGTAGATATTTCAAGCAGTAGGAGTCCAAAAATAAATGCTCTAACCATAATCATCCCAGGTATAACTAAATCTTGTTTATGTATTTGATTACCCCTGGCTGGCTCACCTTCTGGCGAGGCAAATTTGTCATTTCGGTAGGGGGGAGAGGGGGAATGTTTTAAAATAACTTCCTAAATAATAACACAAACCAGAGGTAGTCATTAGATTTACCTATCAGATGTCTGAATATTTATCACAATTTATGTATTTTTCATTTGTAATCAGTCACTTGAGGAAACGAATGTGTGAGTGCTACACAGAATGCTATTTTTTCTCATTTTACTTAATGTGAAAAGACTAAAATTAAATGGAATGATAGAAAGGAGAGCTGCTTAAGTCTTGTCAGGTCATTGAGGTTGTCTGCCTGCCAACGGAGCTATGTTGCCTGAGGTATATGCAGGTGCTTTGTTTCAGTCTAATTTTAAATGACTCATACAGTGAAGCTCCTTGCACCACCTCCCTTGGGAGACAGCTCTGTGATCTGACATCCTAATGGGGAGAAAATGCTTCCTGATACTTGGCTAGAGATTTTACTGTGCACAGATTTAATCCACTGTCCCTATTTGTATCCACCGAGGACATTCAACATCATTTTTCTTCTTACTCTGGGTTTGACCTGCCTAAGAGAGGTAATGATCATCTTTCTCCCTGATTTTTCCCACACTGCATTCTGACTTCTAATTTGTTCAGTCTAACTAAACTATTCCTAAATACTGTCTAAACATTCCTAGAATTAGAGAATATTCCATTGCATATACTGTTTTACTATTCTTTCATGGGTTTCTTTTTTCCCCACTTGCTTTTTGGCACTGAAATGCTTCAAATTCTGGATCCAAAGTGTAAGTTATCAACATGTCACTTCACTGCAGCTCCTCCAGTCAGTGCTCACTGTTGTTTCTCCACCAGCTTCACTGCTTTAACACTCTCCTCAATAGCACTTGGATGGGTTTGGCATGTGTAACCTGGGACATCATCACAGAGCATCGCAGGAAGGGAGAAGAGCAATCAAGCTGAAAGTGGGAAGTCTGAAAGAATTGAGTATTTCCAGATTAAATTAGAGGGAGTAAGGTGGTGTTAAAATTAAATATCCTTTGGTAGCGATGGGAAATTACAGGATGTTAGTCTGGAAGAAACTAAAATTTGAGGTACCATGAATTTATGCAGGATGACTGGAAGCTAAGAATGTAATATAAAGGGCAAAAAAAGTGAAATCTGGACAATTTTTTATTACAGCAAAAAGTAATTTTTTTTTCAGAGAAAAAAGTGCACAGAAAGCATCTATGCTTTAGTTCACTAGAACTGGTTTAGAGAAGACTCATGTTCTGTGGCACAGAGGAAAGTCAAGTTAATGGTGTTCTGGTCCCTGTGGCCTCTTCACCCACATCTGCTGCTCAGAGGAATGGGGTCTTGAAGCAAGACCTCCAGTCCTTCACTTCAAAAAGGCTGGGGAAAGAACTCCCTGCCCTTAGAGGAAGCCTGGAAGCTTGACACTCCCCACTAGGACCTCCTTGTCCCCCTAGTGGGGCTTGGGTACCAGCTATCATTACTTATTAATAATTTTGCTTTGTGCCAGAATTTTCCCCTGATACATTGTATTTGCAAGTCAGATCAAGCACAGCATATGTCCTTTCTGTCTTAGTTAGAATTAGTTCATTTTGTCCTTCACTGATGCGTTCTTTTTCTTGAACACCTTCACTGACTTGTATCTCCTTCCTAGACACATTATTGTTCTTCTTTCCAAGGCAGCAAATATAAGCTGCTCCTGAAAAAAGACAAGCTTTCTTGTCTTTTTTTTTTTGGTCCCTCTGGGATGATGCTTACTGGTGCCCAGTACCCATTTGCAACTTTTAAGCTTCTCCAGCATTATTTGGGGTAAAGGGTTTCAATGGTGCCTTGTGAAAAGCTGTAAGCATAAATAACTTAAATCCCCAAAGAATTTATTTCTCAACAGTTAAGGTTTTTGCTTTCATGGAAACCATTTCTTAATAAATGCAATCAAATGCTCATCATCATCTTCACTGAATATTCCAGTGTTCATCAGGTCATTGATTATTTCATAGTTTCTAATAAGACAGATACTTATTTCTTGCATTTATTATTTGTAATTTCTAGACTCTGCATTTTCTATCTGTTCTGGTACTTGTGTGCTATTGTGCAATGATACCTTTTCCTCTAGAAAACTTATGAGTGTTTTTGAAGATCTGTGTTTAAGATATATTTTTACACAACAGATACATTCCTGAATGGTCCCACATGAACTCTGAGTAAATAACTGAAACTGAGTATCTTTCACCTCTAATTGGAAAGCAAGAATTGCAATTGCAATGAACTAAGTTAGCAATGAGATCAGAAAAATAGACATCCATGAGGCTGAGATAATATTGCTTCTGAAACACAGCAATAAAATGAGATTTCAAACATATGTGTGAAGAGGGAACTATATCTGATCACTTTGTCTCCTGGTATCCACTTAGGCACCAGGCAAATCAAACTTACCTTAGTAGGAAAACATACTTCTGTTTTCCCCCCAAGCAATACAATTTTTTTAAGCTAAAATGACATCAGTAGGATGAAAGACAAATAAGGCAGTAAAAAAAGACAAAAAGGAAGACGTATAGACATAACCTAGAAGGTTTCTAAAAGGTCTAGTGAAGACTTTTAATATCAGAAAAATCATCTTCTGAAAAAAAGATAAAAAATAGTGAATCTGAAGGACACAAGACAATTCTGAAATACATACAATACCTTTGGAATTGTATGATTGTCAGGAATGTGATTAAAACTTTGTTTGAATATGAGGTAAAATTTTCCTATCGTTAATCATAATTATTATATAAGTTAATATTAATTAATTTATCCAGTAAAAGTATTAAGGCTTGAAAAGTATTAATTGCTAATTGAATTAAAGGCTTCTTACACTAAGACATATTTGCTGATATATTCACATCGGTAAAACATGCTTGAGAAAATGTGCCTTATGTTAGCAAGAGAGGTTTTATGAGGACAGAACTCCCACTGGTTCCATGAATAAGATAAACTACCCCAACAAGAGGCGTTCTTTGCTAGTATAAATATGTCCACTCTGGGGCTTTTGCCTATGCAGTCATGTTAGTTGACGAGGATGTGAGGGATATATTTTCACACTCCCGATCATATTACTGTGACAAAAATCCTGATTAGTCCTCAGTTATTTCAGAATTAAGGAAAAAAATTCAGAAATCTAGGTGATCTTCCCCTGTCTTTCTAAGGAGATCATAGAGGCATCTCTGATGTTCTGGATAATTAGGAAGAATAGAGTACAACATCTAAAGCTAGAAAAATTGTGTATTGCCTTTCATAATTTCATTGTCACCAGTTTCAATAAACTGGTTAAAGTCCAGGTTAATTAAAAGGTCTTTTTATTAAATAATTTTTTTTTTATAAATCAGCAAAGAAAATTAATTTGTGAGAGTGGGCAAGTGGGATTTGGTCCTCAGGAGATTGCCAGTCTCACAGGTGATTCATGCTCATGGTTTCGTGTTTGAGTTGTAAGGTATAGTTGCATCACCAGTATAATGTTTCCCAGCTGTGTCTCTTACTGTCTTATTACTGGGGCAAAGTTGTCACCCATCATTTAGCCAACACATTATATAAAAAAATAAAGTGAAAATCATCTTGAGGTAATTCTAATTTTTTTGCCTATATGTGTAAAATATTAATTTCAAACCCAATACTTATATTTTTTTGTGTTGCCCTATGCTTAAGATGCACATTCCGACAAGGAATGGATTGAGAGTTTAGAAATCAGTTCAGGTGGTATGTATTTGGTGAACATACCATGACACTACAAAAGTAAAATTTGTAACCATGAGATAACTTACCATTTTGAGAAATATACCTGAATGCAGTCTACATGAAATAATGTGAAAAATGTAGGACCAGAAGCATCTTATTGCCAGTAGTTGCCTACCATAAGGTTAAGAAGGTAGTTAAACATGAAAATTACTTATGAGATATATTTAGAAGTTTGGGGGTTGGGTATTACAGGCCTTCATTTTCTCATCTTAAAGTCACTTATAAATCACCATACTATCCAAATGTAAAGTTAGAATGTAATCCTCCAGGTCAGTTAATGAACCTGGAAAAGCCAAAATCTAAAGATCGTGATTTATGTTCCATTATCAGTTAAAATTATGTTTTCACTGTTAGTTATCAAAAATTATCTTAATGCATGCTATTTAGTCTGTGGGTTTGAAATGAGTGGTGTTAAGAAATGAAACTGTAGTAAATAATATGACATCTCTTTCAGTGTTTATTACTTTGGTAATTGAAATAACCCTTCACTCTAGTACACTACTTGTTTTTACTCTAATTTTGCAGATTCTATTACAACTTATTTGAATCTCAGCAGATACATCAACCACTGTGAATATTTATTGCAGGGTTACCATAAGCATGCTGTTTCATGATTGTTCTCCATTTAGGATTTTTATATTATTATTCTTGTGATAACCAAAAACATGTGACTTTTCTTATCCAATCAAATCACTAATCATAGCCCAGAATTTTAATAATCCTTGAAATGAACTATCCACAAACTAGTTACCCACAGACAGAGCTCAAGCAGTAAGAATGAGTAAATTTGAGAAACTGTAAAATTAAAAGAAAGACACATCTTTTTAATCACATTCTCTAGTTTCTTTTACATAACATGAGTATGGACTATTAGTATAATGAGTAAAAAATCCCTTTCCACAGGTGCTTAGGAGAAAGTTTTTATTGTCTACGGAAAATAATTAGTGGGGCTCATAGATTTTTTAATATAATTTCGTCTCTTCAAAGTTCTTCATTATTACAGGAGCCTGTAAAAACAGGGTCCTGTATTGGGAGTCATGTGTCTGGTGTTAAGCAGTTTTATTATTAATTAGCTCAGCATTAGCTAAAATAATGATATAATTACTGAAGATTATCAAACTTTTGAATCCAGTTACTTTAGGGAGAAAATTATCTAAGATGACTGAAAATACTTGTGCCAAAAATCTTAGAAGTGCCAAGGTGAGTTAGATGTTTAAAGTGAGTTGAATGCTGTTTAAAGTTTGCATTCAAGGTAAGGTTTATAGTATTATTTGGGAAACGAGATCTCTATAGACACAGGAGTAAGCTGTAAGTAGTGTGGATAAAGTAGATTTAGAGTTTTACCTGATTACTCAGTGTATTTATGTATTTATTCAATTTAATTTTTTATCGAGCACAGAGAGACCACCATAATGAAAAGATTAAATGATTTGTATAACTACGGTGAAAAAGTGATGGCACAACATGCTCTCAAATATTTGAAATGTGTAAATGTCAGCAGGGAAGAGAGGTTATTTAGGGTGTTGTGAGCAGTATAAGTAAAATATCCAGATTAAATTTAAAAAGAAAGGATTTCATCTAGCTCTCAGGGTTAATTTCTGACAGCAAAATCCTTTGGGTTATAAAATGTTTTTGAAAGGAAGCAGCAGAAAAGTTCTCATTTAGGAAATCAAAAGTAAACCAAAGCACAGACTGAGAAAATGATTTGGGGAAATTATTAACTTAAATGTCCCTGGAATCCAGCTTTAAGAACAAAATAAGTCTTTCCCATCTGTACTTTTGATCAAAAATGCTAATTTTTATGTATTTATTTTACAAGACTCATCTTAGTATTCACATGGTGAATAAGTGTTATTTATTTACATTTTTTAAAAGATTGGAGCAACTTTTGATTAGTGCTATTAATTAAAATTCCTATTTTGAGCTAAAAGGAAAATTCACATCAGAAACTAACATCTGGCTACATATAAGAGAAATTTGGTTTTCATAGGCAGTAAACTGCCCCCATGCCTCTTGCTTATATACTAATTGCAATTTATTCTATTAACTAAAGATGTTAGATTTTCTTTTGATGTTTAGTGTAGAGGTTTTGAAGGATGTTGGATGGGGACAAGAGCATCAAAGGGCTCTGCTTACCTACCAGATACCCAAGATCACCCACACTCTTCCAGCCGTTGCCAACAGAGGATGTGTCTGTAGGGAGGCTGTAGTTTCTAGGTAACAAAACTATTGTCCCTAAAAGATTTTGTGATGCAGACAGAAATGGTGGGAGTCAGTTCCACGCAAAGACACTTGTGTTGAGGATTCTGATTTCCCACTGCTATCAGTTTATGAGATCCAGTTAATTAGCCAAGGGGAGTTGGAGAGGGATTTAGCTATCAGCCACTATATGTCAGCTTCAGGCTGGACCAAACCATTCCCTCTGCTCCACAGTGTCAGGCCAGGGGATTTCAGCTGCTTAAACAAAGTCCTTCAGTATTGTTTGGGAAAATGTAGCCTGCCTTTGCAGTGGGAGGGAGTACAGGAATATGGGAGCAGCTCTGCAAGGAGAACCACTCATGTGCTGTGGTCCCAGTTGTGCGCTGTGAACATCCCGCAGGTTAGGAGGCTCTATCCTAGTCTTGCAGACTGAACACACTTTGGGGGCAGAGGATGTCTTCTGTGTCAGATCTATCAGAAAAAGGTACAGCTTGTGGGCTCTGAGATGGCTCCCCATGCACAGTGATGCATGGGAAATAGGAACAACGTGGGGTTGCATCACATGTGCACTTCTGATCCAAACTCTAATGCTCAAATGTATATACAGACCTGGTGTATCTCACTAGACCTTCAGCTGCTGTTCCAGAAGGATGCAAGTCTTTAATGAGTCCTGTTTCACGTCTTCCAGTCCTGTGTGAATGCCCCAGGCATCTTACTGACTCCAAAGCTGCA
Organism: Corvus hawaiiensis; assembly: GCF_020740725.1. Classification (NCBI taxonomy): domain Eukaryota; kingdom Metazoa; phylum Chordata; class Aves; order Passeriformes; family Corvidae; genus Corvus; species Corvus hawaiiensis. The sequence goes on along the minus strand of NC_063216.1, from coordinate 68,470,161 downwards.
GAGTGCACTTGCACTTAGTCAGCCGGCCTGTAATCCCGATCTCTACTGCATATCATGTAGATTTCTACACTAAAGGTAGACATGTAAGTTCAGGATTTGTTATCAATTTCCCAGTTCCATAAAGTGAAATAGACTGAAGTTATAAAATTCAGTCTCAGTCTCTGCTCATGTTAACAATGAACTTTCAATTGCAGCAGCTGAATCTTTTTTTCCGATGTTTCTGGCATTGCTGATTGTTTCTAGGTTCACTTCATGCTCTAGTTTCACATACTTCATTTTTCATTTATATTCATGTTTGAGTAATGTAATATTTATACATTTGGTCTTGGCATCCAGTGAATACTAACGATAGTTAGATGTTCTCTCAGTCCCAGAAGAACCAGCAAAGAATTTTGTAAATTACACATTGCTTATCACATAAAATCTCAGACAAGTATTTGGCTGTGTGTCAAATGCCTCTAGCTCACAATCGTAAAATTAAACCATGGAAGGTTTGGAAGTGCTGTTTTCTGCTTTATTGTAGACCAATATTTCCAGTTTTCTTTGCTGGTAACCTCATGGTCTTTGTTTTATCCAGCATCTAGTAGCCACAGTCTGGAGTGAACTTTGGTAGTTAGTCTTGGCTGGCGTTTGGGAGGGCTTCCTTTACAGAGACTATAGTATTATTTTGTTCTTTAGGTGGATGTTCTCAGAAAGAATGATGAAAAACAGGTTGGTGTAAAAGTAGCTGTGCAGACAAGACCACATCCACTGTTAGCATCCCCAGTCTGGTACATATCCTCACAGTAATATGGGGAAGAAAAGATCCTCACCTATACTTAAATCAAAGACATATATATATATATATATATATATAAAACTGTATAGGATGAGCCATCTTATAAATAGAGACACTAATCTGTAAATGTAAATGCTGAATAGATGGTGTGAATGCTAATTGACAAAAGCAGACTGATAACAGCTCCTTCCAAACAATTACAGTTTGGATTTCTCGTTTTGTTGCCCTTTCATTTTCCTGTACCAGTTTGGCCAAATTTGGAAATATATCCTCTGAGAGAAGGCAGGTCACCACCCCTCCCTCACCAGGTTTGGTAAAAAATAATTTCTCCTCAAAGGAAAGTGAAAGAGATAAAAACTATTTATTTAACAAACACACAGGAAAAGGATAATAATGCTAAATAATAAAATCTCGCTGTGGAGAAAAATCCTGGGAAAGCGTTAAGAGTCCTCCCTTTGGTCTCCTCGGAGCTGGGGCTTGGCCCAGGGCCAGGCCCTCTGTGCTCGGTGGAAAGTCCTCCTGATGTGCTCTGATATTGGAGTGGTCCAGCAGAAAAGGGAGAAAATCTGAAATTCCAGGGAAGGAAAAACAAAGTTGAACTCTCAGTCTCTCTCTGGAGAAAAAGAAGCTGAACAACTGGCCAAAAGCTGACTGGGCAGCTGCAAGCCGGGCGCTTCCTCGCTCCCCTGCTGCAGCTGGGAAAAAAAAGTCGCTATCTCTGTGTGACCTTGAACAAGCTGCAAACTGCTTTGAAAAAGTTTTGCTCAGTTTTTCCTTCCCCCTCTCAGCCTCAGTTTAAAGGCATAGAAAGGCATAAAAAATAAATCCTGGGCATAGGGCAGTGATACGGGATACACATCATAGTCACCCCAAGACAACGTTCATTGCCATGGGAAAAATCCATCTGCTGACAAATGACTGTTGTAGGGTGAGCTGAAGTGATAAGAGAAACTCAGAATGGTTGAAACTGTGCCGTGGTCTGGTTGACATGGAGGTGTTCAGTCATAGGTTGGACTCAATTATGTCAGAGGTCTTTTCCACCTGATTGATTCTACAATTCTGTGATGGATAACAAGTCGGGGGGATTTAGCTGAGGGTTAAGCAGTCACAAACTGATTCAAGCCTTCTTCAGAGCATTGGATCCAAATGGCCACTCCATTCTGTGGCCTGTTAACTAACTGCTGGTTTTTTCCCATCTCTTGATTGTAGAAGGTATAACCCATGCTTCTCTTAATCTCCTATATATTATAGCTATCAGATCAAACTGCTGGTAAAAATGAAGTGTAAGAATATTTTGCACACAGCCTGACACGCTAAAGTATCTCATTAAATAACTCACTGAATATAATATGAATTACTCCAAATGCTGGTGAAGCTGAGTCAGCTGATCCAGTAGTTTATAAATAGCACAAATACCTTTGCTTGCTTTCATGCTGTCTCTAGCTATTACAGTGCATTAAGATCAGATGCATGTTGCTTTTCTCTGCTATTTGGATTATTCAGTCCATTAAGACACAGGAGTGAGAGAGAACATCATGAGAAGTTTTGTGTCGATACTGCTGCCAGGGAAACACTTTTTATTTCAGTGCATGGGACACTGGTGTCACTTTGAGCCTGAGTTGCAGAAAGACAATTTCAGAAGAAGATATCAGGGATGTAAAACAGAGTTAAGGAAATCCTAAACTTTCATTTTAAAGAGAAAATGAGTTATAACAGTTGTTTCAGAAGCATCCTGAATGGCCTGAAAGTTTGGGGTTTTTTTAATAAATCTGACTAGAATTTTGAAGGGAATGTTACAGATGAAAGATAGGAGAGACTTCTGTGTCTCTCCAGACATGTCTTAGATAATAACCCATATGTTTTTCTGTACATGCATCATTGTGGTGCAGCACCTTTTAAGCAGAATGGTGAATAACTATCTGGAATGACAAGGAGTATTTCCATCCCTCCAGAGCTGTCCTCTGCTCACAGGTATCTGTACAAACTCATTTGTATCCCCATATGCCTGGAAGGGTTACCTGACTTAAACTAAACAGACTTTAACCATTCTATCATTTAAACAGCTTTTTAGGCCACATTTCTTTTAAGACAATCTTTATATGTAGTTTGTGAAGCACAATAATTATGAATTTAGAAATGAAAACTAGAAAAAATGCAAATAAAGTCTATAGCTATAAAGTCTATATAACATGAGAAATTTCATCACTGGATTGCCTTATGTCATTTAAAACTCATTTGATATTCTCATTTTGATCAGATCTTCCTGAGAATTAAACTATACATAAAAGGAAATTGAAGCAGCGCCAGTAAAATGATTCTAAAAGTAATATTTGTTCTCCATTCTTTAAGGGGAGGAAGCATTGACAGCAAAGAACCACTGCAACAATAAAGTTGCAACATCCTCCCACCTCCTATGAGGAATTGGATTATTCAGCTGGTGGCTGGATAAGTAATGTGTAAAGTGCTCTTTTCAAATTACAATATTTGTGAGATTATGATTTGTCTCAAAAGAATTTAACTATATGCATTTCTTATTTAGAGGGGATTGGATTTTAAAAGAAGGATTCATCAAGGTTGATTTTATACCTTAATTATATTTAAAATAGACACAGGAAAGCAATATAACTGCAGGGCAAGAAAAAATCTGTGCTGGTAGGGGCTGAACTAGATAATACTATGTGTTTTTTCTGCCACTCATTTGTGATGTTCTAGTCATTTAAGCACCTGGGAGATGAATGGTACTAAATACATAAAAAGTTTTGAGTGATCCTTTGGAACACTAAAAAGCACAAAACTTTTTAGAGAGAGTTGGAAGTGCAATGAATCCTAAATAAAACTAAACAGGTTCCCAACATCAAAGTTTGCTGTCTTCACATTGGTTTTATCTCCTTCTTAAATTTCTTCTTTCTGTTGCCCACTCACGAGAAGTAGAAGCCAGTTTTTCATGGATGAGTATTAGAATCAGGTTACAGTCTGAGAGAATTTTATATGTTCAGGTTTTTTTCAGTTATTTTGAGAAAACTGTCATTTGTCTGTTACATTTATTGATGTGTGATTGACACAGACTGTTTTAATCATAATCTAGAACGGTGTCTTCCTTAACAAGTCACATTAAATAGACACGAACAGTACATCAGTGTAGCTTTCAGCAGGTCAAGAGGATTAAAAGTCCAATTTCAATCTTTCTTCCACCACAGCACATATTATAGCTGTAACCAAATGTCTGAGTATGTTATGACCTGGATGAGTGTGCAACTAGATGAGTGGAAACTGGATATAATTTATTATATTATTTATGGATATATGCATATTTTTGGTATTTTATTAAAGATTTATTTAAATAAATCATGTATGATGAACAGCTAATTGTTTTGGTAGCCTAACTAGGGGTCAAAATATCTAGGGAGCTTCTGTAATGTGGAATATTAATAAAAGTCTTGATAAGAACATTCCTCTTGCTTGAACACTTGAAAAAAGATTGTTAAAGTGAGTGTGAGGAATCATATTTACATTAGTTAAAATTCAGATTAGTTGAAATTTGACTTTGTGCTTCCTTGGTCAAGGTTACAGTGTTTCAGTGGTCTGTGATGCATTCACTATATTGTATATCATTTATTCTCCAGTTCTAAAACTGTAGAGGTAACTAATATCATCTCATGTATCATTTTTGCTCCAGCAGTTTGTCATGCAGTTTCTGTCAATAACAGGGTGGAAACCATACCTTTATACATACAGAGATTTGTTTGTTTCCTAAGCTTGTGATACAGGTCCTCCTGTTATGTAAACTTGTGTATCTCCAGCTGTCTTGAAGGTTTCTCAGTCATAATGACTTATTAGGAAGCAAAATATTTCAATAAAGTATTTTTCTGTCTGTGTTAGCTTGTTAAGCTTAATTAATTTTGTTCTCACAGCTCCTTCTGTGAAACAGCCCCACAGACATCTTTCTTGTGCTTCAGTAGGTATAAAATTGTGTATAAAAATTGTTTTTCTGATAAGCAGACACCATAGCTTTCAGGGTGGTTGTATACTACACAGTCTTAGAAACCAAAATCCAAATGTGGGAAGAGAAGTTTTACTGAGTGGGGGGCTGGTTGCTAAAAGGCAGATGACCAGTTTTGGATTAGAAGAGCTAGTAAATGATGGTAGGTTGTAAACATGAAGTTTTTTTTATGAAGGAATGATTAGTCTGGGACACATTTATGCAAGTCATGATTTTTTTTTTTTTTCATAATTGGTGGTACCTAAAGAGCATAGCAAACCACATTAAATGGGTGTGAGCTCCTGCTCTGGTGTTAGGGCAAAGAGATAAGGTGTCTGTAGACTAGTAGGACCTGAGAGGTTACATCATCTTTGTGTATGAAGCTGCTTGAAGCTCTCCTGGCTGTCTCTGTCCAGTTGTAGTGCATGCAGTGCAAGCAGGAAGATGAAAAGTTGGAGAGGAATTCATAAGAAATGTTAAAAGTCAGACTTGAATCTGTTTGGTTTAGCACAATAAAGGGGAAGGGGTGACTTTGTCACATTTTTCAAGTATTTCTGCAGTGTTTGTAGAAACAGATACCAGGTAATAGATAGTTCTTCAGTCTCGCAGCCAAAGTATAATACAATCCCCTGGCTGTAACTTGAACCTGTTCAGATTAGACATGAAGCACACATTTTTAGCATTGGAGGCAAATAATGAGATACCCAGGGCTACCATTTATTAAATTTTTTAAACTAAGGTTATTTTTTCTGGTCAACAATTCAAATGCCAGTTAATTCAGGGATGGATGTGTTCACACAGGTACAATGTTATGTTACAGTCTGAGAACCTGGATATTATCCCCTCTTTCCAATTAATAAGACTCCTACAAGGAAGAAGAGAGGTGGCTTGTTTTGAATCACACTAGCTTGTGCGGAATGCTGCTACAGGATTCCAAATGTCAACAGGCTGGAGAGGTCAGAGTTGCAGTCACCCTGAGGCAGTAGTCCTTTTTTGTCTGTGCTCAGGCCACAGGTTGAGCCTTGCCTGGTGCAATGCTGTTGCAGAGCATGGCAGATGAATCTATTTCTGGCACCTTCCTCATTCACAACAGATGGGGCCATCTAATAGTTTTGGTATTCCCAGATTCCACCGCCGCCAGCGGGACACTGTGGGAGAGGCAGTTCTGTGCACGAAGAGATACCCTGGCTGTGCTTAGGGATTGTGGGGTTAGTGGCATTGCCAGAAGGCACTGTGTGGGGTGCAGGCGTGGCCCCTGCACCCCAGCCATCTTTTGGGAGCACTGCTGTGTGCCTGGAGCTGTGCAGGTGCCTTTACACCCAGGTCTGATCCAGCTGCTCTGCTTGGGCATTGCATGGCACATGGACCGTGTGCACGTGAGGTTCTGGCTGCTTGGCAACTGCATAATAGGGCTGCCCCAGAAGAACACACCGTCTGTTTAGTCTGTAAGTGTAAAATATCCATTTTAAATCTGCACAGAACATTGGAGCACTCTCTGTTTTTATAACACCAGAGGTATTTGGCACTGTCAGAGCAGCACCTCCCCAACACAGTAGCAGTGCCAGAGGTGTCTGTCAGACTGTGGCTGCACAATGCATTGACCCCTTCACCCAGTGAAAGCTCCCTCAGATTTTCCTCCTGTCCTTCCTGTCCTGTTCCACTCTGTAGAGAGCATCATCAGCCAGGAAATTGTTTCATTTTCAGTCAGTTTAAATAAGTACAAATGGTTTGGAAACTAAAAATTCACAGTGTGTATAGGAAACAAGTGTAAGTTTCAGAGCATGTACAGGCAACACAGTTCTTTAAAAATATGGTTCTTAATCTCAAATGTCTTCTTTTATAATGCATTTGCTAAGAAGCTGTAATCCAAATTAGACAGACAAATATCAGAATGCAAGTATGAAATTGTATGGATAGATTTGCTAAAACAATTCATATTTGACTGTTTTTCTATTCCTTCAAAAAATTTCAGTTCAACAATTTTTACTTGAATTAAAATGTAATCAGCTGAATGACAAACACCTTCTAGCTTCTCTCAGAGTAAATAGTTCAGCATGTTAGCTTTTCAGTTTGATCTAATGAAATGGTATGTCAGGAGTAGTAAGAAAAAGGAAATTAACATGTGGCTATGTCTGCTTTTCAGTTGGTGACTGATGTCTACATTGGTAGTAGATAGCTTAAATTTAGCTAAAAAGCTTCCATGAAGAACATTCTTATGCAAGAGGAAAAAAAAAAGGTAAATGCAAGAAAAAAAATTTTTTTTTTTTAAGTAATTAGTTATCTTAATTTTTCCTGAAAAATAGAGTGAAGTGATTAATCAGCATGGCAATTTATAAAACATGTCACTTGGGTAAAAGAAAGCATCCATATTCATGGCAATCCATACATAACGTTCTTCAAATGAAGTCTGTAAATGGATTTTGTCCAAGGGTTTCTAGCCACCAGGTAATTATCTTTTAAAACTGTCTCTCCCATAAACAGTCCTGCTGTTTTGTGAACAGATAGACTGACATATGAGCAGTCAAGGCCAAAACCTCTTTCCAAGTTGCAGAGGTACTGGCAGAATGAAGCAGTCCTGATTGTTTTGCTTTCACATCTACCCAATGCAACTTTGCATACACTTGCTACCATTCAGGTTTCTGGATTTCCAGATAGGCATTTCTCCACTGCACTCAGTGTACAACAGTCTTTTTTTTACAGTCATCTGAAGGACATTGAGTTCTGCATCTGGAAAGCTTTTTTGACTAATAACCTAAAATATCTGTATTTAATCCAGGCTTGCATGAAACTAAAGGAGATTTAGAGATAGAACACAATAGAGTTGGATATTAAGCTAATGCTAGGGTCAAAAAAAAGATTTTTAATGTGTTAAAAGATCCTTACATCCTTTATTGTGCAATATTAGAGTTGGATTCATTATGTCAGTATGACAGCTGGATTTCACTCCTTTGTTGGGGCACTGACAGACGTCTCTCCCAGCACCAGCTGGTGGAGAACTGGCCACCTTGGCTGTTCACTGTTGCTTTCTCCCACCCCTCTCTTTCCTGTAGTTCCCATTTACCTGCCAGAAGAGCAGGTTGTACTCAACAGCCCTCTGGTCTGCTTCAGACAAAATCAGCTAGGAGCACTAGTGTGAGCTATCAGTAAGGATGATGGTCCATAAAAGGGCAATGATGAGGAATGGGGGTCAGGTACAAGTTCCACCAGCCTTGGATTTATTCCAGCTTCCAACACTGCTGCAGTCTAAAAGCTATTTTGAGAACTTCACACAAAATAGGTCTTGCTCAGCAAGATTGGTGAATATAGTGACAATGACATCATTAGTTCTTCTGGACAGAAAATGTGCACAGAAATTCAGCATTTCCAAAGAAAACACTAAAACTTTGTACTAGGGAGGCACTGATGTTAACGCAGCACTGATATGTTAATGCAGCACTTTAACTAATGGCACACAGCAGCAAGTTTTAGAATCATTCTGAATGACATTTTTAATGTGGAACATCCAGCTTAAAAATCAGAACTGACAGTAGCTCTGTAAGTTTTTCCTTGCAGCCTGCTCAGTAATCATCTAATCTTGCCTTCTGTCTAAGGATCTCATTCTTGTGCATTCTCCATGCCTGGGTCACCTTTGATCTTCTGACACTGTGAACCATTAATAGCATGGCTTACACTGTTGATTTCTTTTGTAGTGGTGACTATATATTCCTTTGATTTAATATAAATTTTGGTTATAATATATGTATTACCCTAACAGGGAAAATGTCTGCATCACCTTGTCATTGCACTGATGCAGCTTCAACCTGGCAAATCGGCAGTTCTTGAAACTTTGCTCTTTAGATCTACTGAGACAAGTTCAGCAGTATCAGCTGGCCACAATACCATCAAAACTCTTTAGAACTAAGGAGAGTTTGACAAAATTATTAATTTTTCAATTTTAGCCTGCTATAGTGGTGTTTAGTACGAACAAGCTGGACCAAATGTTAACTATGTACAAGGAGTATACTATTTTTAGACATATGGAATTATTATTATTATTATTATTATTATTTATTAATCTTTGGTCAGCTTGGCTTTCATTTATAGGATTAAAGACACTGATTTTAGCAATGCTGTTTTGGGCCTACATCAGAGTAAGACAGTTCCTTGCTGTGTTTAATCTTAGGAAGGTATTGTTGGCATTGCCCAAATAAATTGTTCTTCGAGGGCCTCTGCATATTCCCACTGGTAGCTCCTAGTGACCTAGGTAGGGTCAAGCTAAGATATGACTCTCACATGTCAGTGCATGAGAAATCTTGCCGGAGCATGATATTACTACTGTGTGCATGTCAATCTCTGGCTGCACAAGTTGCCATCTTTACAGAGTCTAAGAGGCAATACAGGTTGCTCCACAGAGTATCATTATCTTATCTGCCTGTTATTACTTTCTGTAGAGGAACGTACTCATGATTCTACACACATAATTTGCCCACAAGCTCTTAGACTGGCACTAGAGTCCAGAAGGAACTTGTACCTATCAAAACTGGCTGAAGACTGACGTCTTCATGTCTAGTCCCAGTTATGTCTATTCCTTCTTATTCTTTGCTCTTTTGAGAACAGGAATGTGAAATATGGGTCTCAGAACCTGCAGAAACATGGTACTTCAGAGCCTCTGAGAACATGTAAGTTCATCCTTTACACTCTGCTACATGTGAAGTAACTGTGTAACTGCAGCCCCTTCTTGACTCAAGACCATCCTTGGCCGTAGCTGTAAGGGCATATGCCCAGTGCATGCAGATACCCAGCAGTTACAAGGCCAAATTTAAGAAATATTTCCAGGAATTAATTCGTAAGAATCCAACCTATTCTGTAATAATGTATCCCAACTTTTAAGAAGGAAAGGTGACCGCATCCTTGTGAAAGTCCATAAGGCTTTGCCAGTCTAGGCAAGGATGATGAGGAAAAATGTTTCCTGCCCTGCAAGTGCAGTTGTGTGTTCCTCACTCTCTCTCCTCAGCCTACACTTTTTTGCTCTTTGTCTGTTCCTGCTGCGATTTCTGCAGGTTCAAATCAGAAGCCTTTGCTGTGGAGCTCAGGTCAGCACCAGGCAGAGCACCGGGCACTGCTGTTGCTAAGAGCAGCCTGTCCTCTCCCAGTTGCATGTGTGTGCCTTGGCAGGGTCAGAGCGTGATTGAAGAGTGAGAGATGCACAAAAGCGAAGGCTTGAAATTAAATAGTCTTTGAAGCTTTTTCTTAACTAGTCTCACTCTGGCACAGACCCTTGCCTTAGGGGGGTGATCCAGTGGAATAACAATGACCTAAAGCTACTGATCTACCTACTGAAACATGCAGGGAGGAAAATTTATCTCAAAAATGAGCATATGAGAATATCTGGGCTACAAATAAATGTTTTTAAAGGATCTACATTAACATTAAAAGAATGAGGACTTTATTTTTTTTTTCTGACTAAAACTGGAGCTTTTTTCTGAAGTACTGAATGCTACACTGAAACAAAAAAAATGGAAAAATCCTGGGGGGTGAGACCTTCATCTCTCCTCTCATTTATTACTAGTGCCAGTGGAGTAGCTGTCCTAATTAAAAAGAACTTGTCCTTTCAACCAGAGGAGCTGAATTCTGATCCAAATGGCCTTGTAGAAAAGAAACTGGTGAATGAAGTCATTACTCTAATTAACATTTATGCTCCTGATGTTAACAACGTACTTGTGAAAGGAACCAGTAGCATAGATATTACTCTTAAAACCATGTAAGGGTCTGGCGTGGGTACTGATTTTAATTGCCCTTTGGTTATCAGTTTAGACAGATCGGCTGGGGGTAATTGCATTGTAAATCAGATATCTCAAGAAATTCACTAATGAGCTAATGAACGATAGTTATTTGTGAGATGAAGCTGATAATGCTTATTTAGATAAGTGGTGTACTTAAGTGTTCTGTGTTCCATATGGAGAGACGTGACCATTCAACAGTTACTAGGTTACAATGTCTTAGCTGTTACTCAGTCTATTCCATAGTTTTATCTTCCATTTTCCAGGATTAGCCCAGTCCCTGTGCTTTACACCCCTAAGATGTTTCTGTGATTTGTAATTCACAGAACTGTAGTTTGGAGCCCTGCATTTCTATTTGACTTTGTTTATATATTTCTTGTCTCCCTTAGCATAAATCATAATGACAGCCTAATTGGTTTATATTTCTGAAGCAGTTTGAAATGTGAAGTGTTGCATAAATGTTCAAGGTTGTTATTACTTTGTGACTCTTCCCAAACATTTTCTGTCCAGAATGAAAATTAAAGAGAAATTATTTGCCATTTACAAGAGTAAATATAGTGAGTCTTCTTGTAAGTAATCACTCAAAGATCACCAAAAAAACCCCTTTGTTTCACAGAATTGCACTTTTTAAGTGCTTGAACTTTGCATTTCCTTCATAACACAGTAAGTCCATTAGCTTCAGTGGTAGTATTTGATTTACACTTGTGCAAAAGGAGAATCAGGTCCTTGATATCTGTGAGAGGGTAGTTTCATGGTGGAATTAAGGTTGTGGAAAACACAGGTCTTCTCTGAAGATTTAGCTATAATTAAAACATTGGGACATTTTATAAATGTAGAATTTGGGATTATGACATGTTTATTTCACAGGAGGGAAATGCATAGTTGTACCAGTCTTTTACAGATTGGAAGATTCCTTCATTCACAGATGCTTAGTTTACCTAAATAATTTACATATACCAAACTGATTTTTCTTTTTCCATAGAGCACTAAGCCTTCAGCTTCTTCATAGGACCAGGTCAGTGCTTAGCATTACCAGAGAATTTTTATCAGGTGCAGTTTTCAAAAAATAAAGTGAAAACAAGAGAGGTGCATTTAATTTCCTATGTTGCTTCCGCTGGCTCACAGGGCAGAGACAAGAGGTATCCATGACAAAGTAGAAAAGTCTTTTGCCCCAGAATGGATTTTAGGATCAGAAAAGAAGCAGGCAGGCAGGCAAAACAAGGACAGCCAACAAAAGGTAGCCTGGGGCAACACAGTGTGTCAACGAGAAAGAGAGAGATAAGAAACACTTGGACAGTTGTGCATGTTGGCTTCAATCTGTAATGACTGTGCAGACCACACATCAAAAGCATTTGGCTGTCCTTGACAGAGAATGAAAAGAGCACAGATTCTTCAGCTACCTCTTTTTTTTTTTTTTCTCCCCCACAGTCAACCTGGTGAATAGAAATTCATTTACTTTACCTCTGTTTTTAATTATTTGTCTGATGGCTTCAGGCAGTTATTAGATACATCTTTGAGAGACAGTGAAAACTCTTCATCTTTTTCATCTTCAGCTGCTCTTTCTGCTGTTGGTCAGATGGATCTACAACTCCCACTGTTTTAAACAACATTTCTATTGTATCTTTCTTGTGTAAATTAGGGGAACGCTGCCACCATCCACTCCAATAACACTAAATTCAGTCCCCACTGGCAGCTGCTGCATTTCTGCAGTTCTGGGCATGCAGAGACCTCTATGACCTTGGGACCAAAGTGTCTCTTGGTGCCTAAATTCTGTCAGAGTCGATAAATGAGTGGAAAGCACAATTTACCCCACTTCCCCAGCAGTCCTATCCATGCTCAAAAATTGTGTAATACGAGCTGGCCAAATGGCAAAATGCCCAGGCGCTCATGGTAGTGATGACACTTTCTTTATGATCTCTGGCCACTTTCTTGGTTGCCTCATGTCTGAAGAAAAGAATCAGTGGAAGGTCAGAGTTTATTTAATGTCTCACCTCGCCGTCCCAGTGAGTGCCCTAGCTCCTGAATGACAATGACCCTCCATTCCTTCTTTTGGGAGAATGACATTGTGAAGCTTGTAATTTGTGGGGCCTGAAGAAGAGCAAGCCAGAAGTTGCCTCATTATACAGCTTAGGAGCAAGAATTAGGAGAAAAGGCTCATCAAGAATGATCAAGCTTTCTTATTACAAACTTCAGAACTCTTTCTTTCCCTATTTTTTTTTTCTACTAATATGTAATAAACTCACCTCAGGCAATATCAATTATTTCATTCCTCATTATCTATTAGTTTGTTTTTAATCTGAGATTTTCTGAATGATTCAAAAATAATTAGTTTTTAAACCTTCTTTTTTCTTCCTGGCTGAAAGTTATGTTATAACAGTGGTAGGTTGTGTGGTTTTAGAACAGGTTCTTGGGACTGTGGATTGCCTCATCATTGATCTTTATGTAGTAGCTGAGCTCTGGAGGAGCTAAAATGTCTTGTTATAGCATAGGACCTCATTGGCAGTAAAGTTATTGATTAAAACTCACATAAGAAAAGTAAAGCTCTAGAGCTCAGCCATCTCAGGAGCAAAGTGGTTGACAGAAAATTGAGGTAAAAAATACCACGTCAGAAAGAGTTATCCCACTGGCTTTAAGGAAAACAGAGAACACAGAATCTCCATTAAGTGTTAGTTATGGCTTAGTATTTTGGATTTATAAAGCCAAATTACCTTAAAAAAACCCCTGAGGATTTGCACTAATATGGCAAAATAACAATCTGTTGATGAAAGCAGAATTTATGTATATTTTTTTATCTGGGTTTTTTTTGGTTTTGTTTTTTTTTTTTGGAAGTTTGTTTGTTTATTTTTTTGTACCTGGAATCACTGTGAGTCTCTGAGAAGTATTTTTATTTATTCTGACAACTCCTTAAGGGAAGATCAATGGGGAACATCTGATTTATTCATGTTGTGTGAGATGAATATCCAGGACAATCTGTGGATGCCTTTTTAGGCACAAAAAGAAAGGATTCCCTACATACCTCTCCAGTTGGCAAGATAACTTTCTCTGGTAGCAGCTTGAATAAATGAATACAAAAACTGATTGATTACAGGGATCTCTTTTCTTCCTCAGGTTTGAAGAAAATGTCAGATGAAATTAACAGTCTAGAGTGGCTCCACGAGGTTGTCAAGGTAGTTGGAGACATATTTCCAACTATTACACAGAGAAAGTGCCACTGAAAAAGTATAAGGTGTCTATAAACACAGCTTTTAAAAAACGCCTGAAGTCCTATGAAAAAAAAGAAAAAGGAAACACAGTACTGATCAAACCAGGGGTGGGGACATTAATCCAGCTTCTTATGTCAGGCAAAAGACAGATTAGACAATTCTCAGGATTGTAAGACCTCTGCAGTATCATTTTTTGAATAAACTTCACCTGCTTCCCTACACATGGCATTTTCAGATAGATCTGTGGCAACTATGGATTGACTTAACATATGGGTAATCTCTCAAAAACTTCTGGTATAGTGACTCTATGTTCTTGAAATTCATTCCCATTTTTAAACCAAAACTTCATCAGAAAAACTTAGCATATCCTTTCCTTCATACCACCTTGTTACAGAAGTATAGTTAATTTGTACAATGAAATGTATTTTATTTTTATCATGGGAAGCTTATAATTTTACTTGCTTTTGTGTAGCGGGTTGAGTTTGAAACCGGGCGGAAAACACCAATTAAATGTAGTGGTTTTGATTCAAAATATTCATTACTTACTTATTTTCCTTCTGTGAGATAAGAATTAGGAGAAAAGCAAAGCAGGCCACAAACCTTAAACAGTTGCAGTACAATGAAAGAGCTTTATTACTAACAGAATTAAGAGTAAAGAGAAAACAACAAAACAAAATTAAAGTAAATTTCCCCCCCCCCCCCCCCCCTTCTTTCCAGCACTTCTCTCCTTTTATCCAGCTCACACAAGGGATAACAGAACATGGGATGTTAGTCAGTGTTGCAGTTCTTGAAAAGTCTCTCTCTTATGCTTAAGGAAAAAAGGGTTTTCCTTCAGTTGCACGTGGTTCCCAAACTGCCACCAATAGCAGACCCGCCCGGGAACAAACAGTCTGCTATGTGTAGAACATCTCTCCCATGAAGAATTTCACAGTTCTTTCACACTACAGAACATGGGCCATCACATGGGGTTATTTATCTTTTTAAGGATAAGTTATTTTGGCCTGCACACAGAGGCTTTTCTTTGCCACAAGTCTCTAACAGCCTCTTACTACTTCTATATAGCCTGGCATAGGCACTCTTCACAAACTTCATAGGCACACGTTGATTCTCCACCCCCCCCCCCCCCCCATGTTCTTCAAATGGATTAAAGAGACAAACAGTTTGTGGTATTACAGTTTCTTACCACGGCATGCAAGAAGGTTTCTTTTAAGCTGCGCGCCAGAATCGCGGCACCGCCCTCTTTTCTCCTGTCGCCATGCTCAGCTCCGTCCCACGTGACTCACTTCTCTTTCTCTCTGACTCTGAAGCCGCCATGTTGAAGAGTGTTCTTGTTCGGGCTTTACGGTGGGGAAAGCCTCGCTCCCTCTGTGCTGCTGGCTGCGTGGTGTCCTCTTCAGTTCAGCACGGAGTGTGCTGGCTGCAGACAGGAGGCTCTGCCGGCTCCCGCTGGCTCCGCCGGCTCCGCATGGAGGGGAGAGGGACCCGCCTGTCCCCAGAAGCCGCGCTGGATGGGTTTAGCTGTGAGCAGTCCATGGCTGGTTTTAGCTGCCTGCGGCTCTGGGACAGTCCCCCCCAGCGACCCAGGGTCCGTGCCGCAGCGATGGGAAAGGGGGAAAGGGGCAGTGGCCCCGGCCCGGCCCAGCGGGGCCGGGAGGCTCGGAGCCCCCCCACCTTCCAGCAGGCGAGCTCCGACCAAAAGGGGAAGTCCCGCCTTTCCGTGCGGTTTAAATATGTAAATTGTGAGAAGCGTAATTGGTCTTAAAGACTGTCCATCAACTCAGGGTCAACCCAACACATTCCACCCCTCCCTTCTTAAAATTTACATATCCAAAAGTTACTTAAAATAGCAAAACCAGAGCTAAAAGAAAACAAATTACATAAACCTCCACCCCTAGAATTTTTACCACTACTACAAAGCAAATTTCTTCTATTATTCTACTTAATTTTATAACTTTCTACTTGCTTTGCTTATTATTTTCTCCTAATTAATCTTCATCTCACAGCGCTCATTAATTGCCCGCATTCTCCACCATAAATGTAGCGGGTTGAGTTTGAAACCGGGCGGAAAACACCAATTAAATGTAGTGGTTTTGATTCAAAATATTCATTACTTACTTATTTTCCTTCTGTGAGATAAGAATTAGGAGAAAAGCAAAGCAGGCCACAAACCTTAAACAGTTGCAGTACAATGAAAGAGCTTTATTACTAACAGAATTAAAAGTAAAGAGAAAACAACAAAGCAAAATTAAAGTAAATCCCCCCCCCCCCCCCCCCCCCCCCCCCTCTTTCCAGCACTTCTCTCCTTTTATCCAGCTCACACAAGGGATAACAGAACATGGGATGTTAGTCAGTGTTGCAGTTCTTGAAAAGTCTCTCTCTTATGCTTAAGGAAAAAAGGGTTTTCCTTCAGTTGCACGTGGTTCCCAAACTGCCACCAATAGCAGACCCGCCCGGGAACAAACAGTCTGCTATGTGTAGAACATCTCTCCCATGAAGAATTTCACAGTTCTT
Organism: Corvus hawaiiensis; assembly: GCF_020740725.1. Taxonomy (NCBI): domain Eukaryota; kingdom Metazoa; phylum Chordata; class Aves; order Passeriformes; family Corvidae; genus Corvus; species Corvus hawaiiensis. The sequence continues at coordinate 68,453,931 of NC_063216.1, read as the reverse complement.
TCACACTACAGAACATGGGCCATCACATGGGGTTATTTATCTTTTTAAGGATAAGTTATTTTGGCCTGCACACAGAGGCTTTTCTTCGCCACAAGTCTCTAACAGCCTCTCACTGCTTCTATATAGCCTGGCATAGGCACTCTTCACAAACTTCATAGGCACACGTTGATTCTCCACCCCCCCCCCCCCCCCCCCATGTTCTTCAAATGGATTAAAGAGACAAACAGTTTGTGGTATTACAGTTTCTTACCACGGCATGCAAGAAGGTTTCTTTTAAGCTGCGCGCCAGAATCGCGGCACCGCCCTCTTTTCTCCTGTCGCCATGCTCAGCTCCGTCCCACGTGACTCACTTCTCTTTCTCTCTGACTCTGAAGCCGCCATGTTGAAGAGTGTTCTTGTTCGGGCTTTACGGTGGGGAAAGCCTCGCTCCCTCTGTGCTGCTGGCTGCGTGGTGTCCTCTTCAGTTCAGCACGAAGTGTGCTGGCTGCAGACAGGAGGCTCTGCCGGCTCCCGCTGGCTCCGCCGGCTCCGCATGGAGAGGAGAGGGACCCGCCTGTCCCCAGAAGCCGCGCTGGATGGGTTTAGCTGTGAGCAGTCCATGGCTGGTTTTAGCTGCCTGCGGCTCTGGGACAGTCCCCCTCAGTGACCCAGGGTCCGTGCCGCAGCGATGGGAAAGGGGGAAAGGGGCAGTGGCCCCGGCCCGGCCCAGCGGGGCCGGGAGGCTCGGAGCCCCCCCACCTTCCAGCAGGCGAGCTCCGACCAAAAGGGGAAGTCCCGCCTTTCCGTGCGGTTTAAATATGTAAATTGTGAGAAGCGTAATTGGTCTTAAAGACTGTCCATCAACTCAGGGTCAACCCAACACATTTTGTTAGGGCATCTTTGAGTTCTGTAATTTTTTTTTCCTAAAAAAGTCTGGGCCAGCACAGTATGCAATAAAGTTCTTAACCACATAATTGAAGATGAGCGCTGCATGCTGTTCTACTCCTTCAGTTCAGTTAATGATTCTTGCTTTGCTTTTTAGCAGAAGGAAGCTGCTACTATACAGTGAAATGTCTACAGTAATGCCAGTATCTCTCTAGAAAAGATATTAATTTGCAAAAAAATGGCTCCCTGATTTGCATTAATCAATAATAAATTTCATTTAACATTATAGATTCCCCTAGACTTACAGTTTTTATTTTTTCAATCCTTCCGAAGCTTCAGAAACATTCATTTCTGTGGGCCAGACTGAACTAGATAAAATTTTGTCTAGAAATGTTCTTAGACTTTTCTCATCTTTCCAGATAATTTCTAAGGTGTAAAACCATGTAGGCACTACTGTCAAAAGGGAGGGACTCTGCTGCAAGCTGTTCTCTAATACGACAAAGGATTTTTACTTCTACAAGAATCTTAGCCATAATATATAAAATATACAAGGGGAAGCAGAAAATCTTATCATTTGCTAAGCCTAAATCTTTAAATGAAGGCAGAAAGTAATAGCATGATTTAGTGTGTTGGGACCTTGGTCATTAAAGGTCTGAATCATGTCCTCTATCATTAGTAAGCTTAAAGGTGTCTGGACCTTCTTGTAAAGTCAACAATCAAAACCCAAGTATGCTTCCAGAAGTCAATTAATCCCATCTAAGATCACTACCAGGGCAGATGTGGGGAGAAAGCTCATTATTTTAGACACCAAACTTCTGAGCAGGAGAAGTGAAATTATCTAAAACCCCACTCTCTATAGCACTTCGGGATCATACACATTTAGGGACAAGTGATTACTCAAGGGTCCCATCCAGACAACAGCCAGCTCACCACAAAAGAGATAAGTGTGGTGGGGAAAAGTGTCTTGGTATCTGTGCTGAGCTGCATCAAAGAACACACTGTTTAGGAATTGAACCATGTCTATTTCCTGGGAAAGCAGGGGTTTCAGATTATACTACTGCTTTTTAGAAGATAAGGTCAGATGACAGAATTGCTTTAAAGTGTGCAGAACACTATAAAACAGTTACTAATGTATTTATCAAGCTGTATTGTTGTGTAGTCTTGTTCCAATAGCCTGCATTCATACCTCTGTGATTCCTTCTTGTAAAGTCCAAATTCCATTTTTTATTAACTATTCGATCCTGTCCCTTTGTCCATGATTTTCCTTAAGTCTGTAATAGCCTTTTCAAGAGTTATGTCTAGATTTTTCACTTCTGGTACACTGTGCTCAGCAGAAGATCAAATTATGAAAGTTAAAGGTCATTTCATATTTGCAGGTGGTTGTGATGCCTTTTTCTGATCTTAAAATCAAGAGTCAAACATGGTTAGAAGGGGAAAAGGGATTTTACCTCGGTATTTTTTTTAAGGATCCTTAGGTGCATACATCCAGGTCAAGTGCACCGAAATGCAGACCACAATGCACACCCCCAAAAGATCTGGAATACCATTATAGGTTTTACTAATTAACATATCTATCCAAGATTCCCCAATGAGAGGCTCAAGTGAGCCCCCGTCCCCAAGGAGCCTTCCCCTGGATGGTTCTATCTTGATTTACAGAATATGTTCTGGAGAGGACCTTGGGGTCTGGGGCACACTGATCCCTAGCTACAAAGCTTCTAAAATGTTTAGTCTCTCAGCTTGACAAACAAGTCCAAGAATGTAGGCAAAAAGCACTAAGAATACAGAAGTAAAAAGGTATAACAGGGGTATAAAAAAAAAGGCAAAAAATCTTCATGGCATCAGCTGGGAGATGTGTGATGATGTGCAGTGTGTGCAGCACACTGCTGCATCTGATAAGCAGCGCTCTCTGTTCTAGGCCATTATCTAAAACTGATCTGTTCTGCTCTTCAGAAAGAAGTACAAACTTGAAGAATATTTGGGAGAAATAAGGTCAGGACCTTAATCTTAGTGGAATCTTAAAGCAAGATAGTTCCCTCTCTGTAGTCATCTCCACCTGGACTTAACACGGGATGGTTTATAGTTACTTTATCTGAAAGGTATTTACACCTTCAACCCATGGGATTCCCACATCTGACAGGAGAACTGTTATTTCCCAGCTGTGAGAGATTTAGTGCTCAAGAGGATTGTATCTGTTCACATGGTTTGGTCTTGGTAGAAATTGAAGGGATGATGAAAACAGTTCAGGCAGTACCTGATTTTGTAAAGGTGAAATTGTTCTTTCTACTTGCTTCTTGTACTCTTACACAGAGCTTTAGGGATTAGTCTTGCATAGGTGCCTAAACTTGTAGATGGGAAAGCAGCTAAAACATTAATTAGCAAAATCTAAGGAACACAGAGTATTTATAGGATAAAGCCACCCTAGTACTTAAAAAGGTGGGAGAAAGAAAAAGAATAATTAAGAGGAAAAGCAGCTATGTAAAATGGAACTATGGAAACAGTGATGAAAAAAACTTAGAAGTCTGAACTCTCTTAAATACACTAAAGTGTAAAGTGATATCTCTGAGGAAAATATGTTTTTAAAAATGAGAACTAACTTATGTATGCCTTAATTTGGGGGTCTTCAAAATTTCTGAAAATCAGAATTGTTTTAAACCATGCCCTATGCATATCTGGTGTACTCTATCACCACCTTAATTTTGCAAAAGTTCATTTGCTACTGATATTTATCTTGAAAAATACCAATTAATAAATATTAATAAATACCAATTAATAAATAAAAACCAAACGCATTTATTCTTGCTTATACAGTCTTCCCCAGTCTGTATGCAAAAGTGATGTCCTTATTGGGGGCAGTTGGCATCCAATAGTAAGAGAACAGCAGTTTTGTCATGTTGGAAGGTTTGACAGCCCGTCTTGTCTCCATTGCTGTATTTGTGAATTTAGAAACTTCCTCTGCTGTTGCATTCACTGGGGGCCAGAACACTCTTGGGCAAAAATCCACAGCTATAATTAGTGATTTAATTTTAATGTAGATGAATAGACAATCCTGAAGCCAGTAATTAAAATGTCATTACTTGACACAGAAGTTAGCATATTTGCCTAATGTCTGTTAGCAGAAGCTGCAGAGACCAGCCCAAATGAGAATTTTGCCTGGGGAAGAGGCACAGCAACTCAAGGCATCAAAACTCCCCCTGCCCCTGGGAAACAGCTGGACAGCCCCTGCCAGAAAACGGTGAAGTGTTTTTTGGGAATGCACAGGCAATAACTCTGACCCCTCTGTTCTAGCAGAATCCTGGGGTGTCCAGAAAGTATTTCTTTCGAGTAACTTGATTTATAGCCTAAGCCAAATGCAGTTAGGAAATAGCAAGGGGAGAAAAAACAGACTTTGTAACAAGTAGCCTTGGGGATGTCTGTATCCAACAAGTATGGAATTAGTTCTGTGTATCATGTGTAACTCATTCAGACAGCGTTCCCAGAGTAAATAAATTTTAATCTGTATTTTTAATTCAGACTTTAATTTAACAGCAAGTCTCAGAGAACTAAGAAATCTGGATTCAGAGGCTTAGTTTAGTGAAAGAAGAGCAAAGACATCTCTGGGATCTTCAGTCTTCTGTCAAAAATAAACTAAAAGTAGCCACAAAGAGAAATGAAAAGTAGCCGCAAACATCATAGTAAAGTATAACTTTGCATGTGAATATTTCAGAGAAAACAATAGAAGTTAAAAGCTGTTGTTGAAAAACATAATTGCGAATCTATGTTTAATAACTTTTTTAATCCAAATTCTGGGAGATCTGAACTATGACCTTTCCTATTTCTTTGCCATTTTAATGACACAAGCTCGTGAGTAAAAATATTATCAATGTAAATCTAAAATCTAAAGGCTTCAGAAGGTTTCATTTTTTAATTCCACTTTCTTTGGAGTCACAGTAAGAGTTCTGCAACTTTAATCCATCAAGCAGCTTTGCAAAACCATCATCAAAATGTATGAACCCAAGAACAAAATCTACTCACCCAACCTTACAGCAATGATTAAAAAAAGCCCTAATTATAGTATAGTCACCCATCAAAATAAATTACTCAGGGTGAGTGGGTAAAAAGAAGTTTGCTAGACTTCCTTAAGGAGGTGGTAATTGTCTTGGATTTTGTTAAAATACATCACTAATTATATTTTAACAAAGTCTATGCACTCTTTTCCTCTTTAGTAATTTTATAAGATGGTTGTAAGAATACTGAGAAAGGGATTTTTCAGTTTTAGAATATTCTATACTTGTGTGTTTTTACTGCAGAACAAAACAGACATACAAAAAATGCTCTTAATTACATATACAGACGATCAGAAATGTTAGAATAAAGTGATTTCGTAAGAAGATGGCAATCAACTGGACATACTTCTATGGCAAAGTGATGTGTGAGCACAGTGAAGTGAGAGCATGGTGGTTCTGCATGGTTCATGGAAGTCCACAGAATCTGCATTTAAGAATTCCTTTCTGTCTTTGACATCCATTATATGCAAATGATGCTCAGGAATGTGGTTGAATCACCATTCCAGAAAGCGTTCAATAAATTTGTAGTTGTGGCACTCAGGGACATGGTTTAGAGGTGAACATGGCAGTGCTGTGTTAACAGTTATATTGATGATCTTAGAGGTCTTTTCCAGTCTTTAAAATTCAGTGATTCTAATGCTAAATCCTTCAGAGAAGATGTCTGCAGCCCATATTCCTGGGATGTGTTGACCAGGAAAACTTCAGACAAAATTTGAAAGACTACCACCCACATATGATCTTACCCTGCTGGTTATACTGCCATTGTGTTGGGCCTGTCCTAAACAATACCAAAACCATGGGTTTGTTTTCTTGCTGTCTTCTAGAGGTTAGCAGAAGCCTATGCTGAAACTTACATCCAAAGAATGCACAGGGTGTGGACTCCATATGGCAGCAGCCTTGAGCCTGATGTCCCAGGGTTTGCAGGCTTGGGATCGCCATAGATGGAGATTTTTTTTTTTAGCCACTTCGTGGATGATTGCTTTACTTAATACCAATTAAATACTCCATCAGTTAAACACTTAAAGCTAGGCAGGGTGAATATAGGCCATAATAATTCATTTGTAGACTCCAAAGCCGGTTAAGTCAAAAAATAAATATCTTGTTATTAAAAGACCATTGATTTTCATAGAATCATAGAATAGTTTGAGTTGAAAAGGATTTTTAATGGTCATCTAGTCCAATCCCCTTTAATGAGCAGGGATATCTTCAGCTAGATCAGGTTCCTCAGAGCCTTGTCCAAGTTGACCTTGAATGTTTCCAGGGGTGGAACATCCATTACCTCTCTGGAAAACTTCTTCCAGTGTTTCACCATCCTTCCAATAAAAAAATGCCTATTATCGAGTTTGAATCTATCCTCTTTTACTTTAAAAAAACCCTCGTGCTATTGCAACAGGTCTTTCTAAAAAGTCATCCTTATAAGCCCCCTTTAGGTACTGAATGGCCACAATAAGGTCTCCCTGGAGTCCTCTCTTCTCCAAGATGAACAACCCCAACTCTCAGCCTGTCCTCATAGGAGTGGTGCATCATTTTAGTGTCTCTCCTTTGGACTTGCTCCAACAAGTCCATGTCTTGTGCTGAAAATCCTAGAGGTGGATGCAGCACTGCAAGTGCTGCATGAGAGCAAAGCAGAGGGGCAGAATCCCCTCCCTTGCCCTGCTGGCCATGCTGGTTTGGATGCAGCCCAAGACACAACTGGTTTTCTGGGCTGCGGGTGCACATGGCCAAGTCATGTCCAGATTTTCTCCTACCAGCACCTCCAAGTCCTTCTCAGCAGGGCTGCTCTCAGTCTGTTCATCCCCAGCCTGTGTTGACACTTGGGCTGCCCCACCCCCGGGGCAGCGCCTGCAGTTGGTCTCACTAAACCTCATGAGATTCCCATGAGCCCACTTCTGGACCTTGTCCAGGTCCCTTTGGATGGCATCCTGTTGTTCAGGTGAATCAACCAAACCACTCAGCTTGGTGTCATCTGCAAACTTGCTGAGAGTGCACACAGTCCCACTGGTGATGTCACTGATGAAGATATTAAATACTAGTTCTTCCCAGTATGGACCCCTGAGGGACACCACTTGTCACCAGTCTTCCTCTGGATACTGATTATAAACAGACATAAATTATGAACAGATGCTTCTTGTTGCATGCAGTAGGCTTCTAGTCTTAAATAAATGCAGCCATCTTCTTTTAATCAAATAATAAAATATTCATATTTGTTCACATTATTATTTTATTGAAAATTAAGCTAATTTCTGCCTACCTGAAACTCCCTATACCGTTTTAGTCCATTACATTTCCATATGTACTTGTTTGTGAACTGTTAAAATATCAAATGTAACTCAAATCTAGGCCACAATTAGACTTCAGAGTACTTCCCCCTAATTTATTATCAATAGTGAGTGATCACAAAAGCAAATATGTAGATGTTTAACGTTCATCATAACATTTGCAGTTATTGTTCTCAAAACTGGAAAATAAGGTTTGTCTTTCATTTCCTAGAGTTGTGGCTGACTCACACAATTTTGACTGATACTTCAGCAATTCAAAGCTGTATAAACAAAAAAGATCAATCTAAATGAAGGTGCTGAATAAGCAGAGGCAGGTGTGTATTTGTAGCTGGGTATTGTTTCATCCCACTCTAAAAATAAGTGTGAAAAGGAATGTGTCTGCTCTGGGCTCAGAATGTGAGTCACACCATAGCTGGAAGTATTCATGCTAAAAGCTTCTGGCTCTGGCACACCTTTTATTTCTGTGTGGTTGTTCATTTTTACTATAATTTCCTAATTCCTCAGTACTACTTTTAACTTTCCATAACACATTTTTAAACAAAGAGTTTTTAGTTTCTTAGATGAGATCAGTGGAGCTTCAGGAGCAAAGGATGCTCTCAGCAATGACCCCCTTCCTTCACAGCCTGATGGCTCAGGCTGGCCTGGCCCAGGAGCTAAAGGAGCACGTGCTCCTCCACAGCCTGGAGTGCAGACCTGGCACAAAGCCTTTCCTCTCCCTTCTCTGTTCAGAAGGATGGCAAGTGGAGATGTCCACTCTATGCTGCATTTTGGCTCTTTCCTCACAGAAAGGGAGAGGACCTGGGAAGGCCAGGCAGAGGAAAATGTATGTAGGTCACTCCCTGCAATGGAGCACGAAGTAGAGCACAACATGGGAGACAAATTTATAACTGTGCCCAGTAACTGGGATCACTGGGTGTCGAGCACATCAGTGTAGGCATTGTCAGGACATCTTGTTATCATTTCAGCATGGTGGTTTTCCTGCTCCTTTACTACCACCCAAATGCTCTGTCTTTTTTCTTCCACAAGGGCTTACCTTTTCTCAGGGAGCAACTTAGGGTATTGCTTCATCATCAAACACTTTATCGATAAAAGTCTTACTTCTTCCCAACATAGGTGAGCTAAGGTTAAGGAAAAAAATAGTAAACTGTTTTGTCCTCCTTATTTCCCCTTTTTTCTGCTTCTTGTGACTTTCTGGCTTCCTGATCTGGTCTCTGTCATCAGAGAAAGCCTACCCAGTAATTTGTCTGACTCTTCCTTGCAGAATCAGGGTGCTGATGAGGGTTCATACAGCTCAGGAGCGGCAAGGGATACTTGGTAATTGTCACTGTGCCATGGCAGCCAAGCCACTTCGGCAGCCAAATCAAATAGGTTAGGCCAGACCATCTTCAGTGTTCAGCTGCACTCAGAACCAGCTGGGAGCACTGAAGCAATCAGGAGCAGCAGCCAGATGGATTAAGCAGTGGTGCTTTTTCTGCACTGCCTGTCTGCTTTGATTCAAGCCCAGCACAAAGACCTTCACTTAGACTTAAACTGATCTCTTGACTGTGCAGCAGTGGCAGGTAAGTATACACACATTTTTTTGAGTACAACAAGGAGGGACCTGAGTAATAGAGCAGCTGCACTTATTCAAATCGAGGGAAAATGTCTCTACCAGTGCCCCTTGGCAGATGTTAAGGCATAAAATGCAAGAACAGAGAAGGTATGCAGAGTTCCATTCTGCACTCCATCAATCTGATTGTATGGGACTCTTGATTCAGAATTTGTACCTTGACATTTAACAGGCTTTCATGGTCTTTTTCATCTATGACTTTGTATAAGTGCTTTTTGACTGCATTTATGGTAATGGCAGCATCTGACAGTGAATGCCACTATTCTCTTACGCTGTGTGAAAAAAAAAAAAAAAACCACTTCTTTTGCTTGTTTAAACCTGCTAATTTCATTGGGCATCCTCTTATTCTTATGCAGTGGGAAGCCAAGCAGCCATTCATTGATTTTCTAGGCACTTTCCCAGGGTTCTCCTGTTTTTATACATATCTGCCATATCCCCCTTCAGCTGTCCCATTTCCAAGCTGAAAACTCAAAATCAATTTAAGCAGTTCCAAGCTTTAATTGCCCTTCTTTAGTTCCCCCATGTAATTTTTGAGAGGCAAGTACCAGAACAGCAGGCAGTATACAAAAGAGAGGGTACTATGTAGTTTTGTATAGTGCTATAAAGGTGTTGTCTGTTTTGTGCTCCATTCATTTTTTAAAAAAACTCCTAACTGCTGTTTTTTCTGACTGCCAATGAGCATGGGATTTATGTTTTCTTCTAGTAAGCTTTCCTTTTTTTCTTTTTTTTCTTTTTTTTCTTTTTTTTCTTTTTTTTTCTTTTTTTTTCTTTTTTTTTCTTTTTTTTCTTTTTTTTTCTTTTTTTTAATAATTCCTTTTTAAAAATTAAGTACAGTTGAAATTATTTGTTTGGTGTTCCTTTTGTACCTACAGGAAAATAAATTTCAGTACCTTATGATTTGTGTTTCAACAATAACCTGTTGAACCAGCCCTGGCCTTGCTCAGGGAAGATGAAAAACATCAGAGATTTTCCAAACTTCATGGCAACAAAAGTTATTGTTTTTAAATATTTAGTCTCTATATTTTGCCTAGATATGACATTTGCCAAGGTTTTATGAGAGTCTCCCATTAGCTCTAATGTCCTAACTCTTAAATAAGGAATTTTAAGACACTGAGAACCTGTTCTTGATAAAAGATACAGTTTACATTGATTCTAATTTTTCTGTAATGGAGCATAGCTCCTTCATTGAAATTACTGGATCTCTCATCCTATATATTTTTTCCATTGGAGTTTAACTAATTATTTTGTGAACACTGATTGTATATATGTGTATAGTTTCTTATTTTTATTTGCAGTGTTTTTGCGTATTTTTGAATTAAAGGTATAAATCAAAAGGTAGGTAGTAATTAATAATGTAAAACTCACTTTTAAATTAATGGTTATTGGATCATAAAGCACATAAAGTGTTACATTAGAGGACAGAAGTTGGAAATTATACAGCATTTCTAGTTTTAAATTAAATTAGTTAAATCCTCTTTGGCTCCTGATCTTACATGTGCATTTTTTCTTATATTTTTATATATGTGATATTCACTGATTTTTTTTTTTTAGTGCATTTTATCTGTCTCTCACTAATGCATACAGTCAGTCAAAGTGAAAAAGTGTCCAATATTTTAAAATAACATGAGAGTATCCTTCAGTTAAAACACCTCATCTACTATTCAGGATATTAGCATTACTGCTAATTACTACTGCACTCAATTTTGTATGACAATGACAAAACTAGAAACAAAGCAAAAAAGTCAGGGTACTGCACTTTTAGTTTCACAGTTTGTGTCACACTGGTACTATATGCCTGGGATATATCTGCTGATATTTATGGAATCAATGGAAATCAGTGCATATTTGACAAGTTTTGTGAAGCTTGAGGCCTCTGAGGCACTGATTGAGACTGGTAAAATGGCTTAGGCTGGGGAGTTTTTTTAATTGAGTGATCCTTTTTTCAAAATATGTGTAATTTCAGACATGCAATCTCACCAATAAAGGTAACATGATCTTAGAGCAATACACAAGTAGATTTCCAAGTGAGCACTATTGGTTTTCAGATACTCTCAAAATAGCCCCTACTGTCAGATCTTAGAAATTTGACTGTGACCAGATCTGATTTTGACATTTTTTGGAGGTACAGTTTTGTGAGTGGATCAATGTAGATTTCCTTTTTCCCCCTTAGACTCCAAATCCTGCTCCCCTGCTCTAACTCCAGCAGTCAGAGAGAGGTCCCACAGTCACCCCTATAGAGCCACAGCTCACTGCCCTACTGGGGCTCTGGGTTAAACCTGCTGCCATTTCACAAAATCCAAAGAAAATCTGTAGTGAGTCAAAGTTTCATTCAAACATCCCTAAGCTCAGAGCAACTATGAGTGTCATTTAACGCAGTACATTTTTACTGTGTATTGCAATTACAGAAACATCTGTTATTAATATTTTTTTGCTACACTGCTGTGAAAATTTCATTGAGTATTCAGTAGTTGCAAGGCTTTTCAGTTACTTACCTGTATTGAGGTGGTCGTGTGGCTGAACATTGTAAATCCTTGGAAATAGACAGGAGTACAACTGCCAGTAGTAATTTTTGCTCTGCCTGCAATATGTATTTTATGATAGTTTACTGTGCATGTATAACATATGCATTTATTTTTGTCATGCCTGTATATGGTTATGAAAATTTTGTCAGTTGCTACTGCTGTTTGATCATACAGAAGTCATAAATGTGGGACAAGAAATTAAAAAATGGTCATAAGGTCTACAAATATTTTCATCAGCTTGATATCCTTACACAGGTGCACCTTTTGGGGGGGCGGGGAGGGGGAGAGGTGGGAGGGGGGAGGTTTCTTAGACCTGGACAGTATTTTTAGTTTCCCATAATGACTGCTGTAAATCTACTTGTAAAATATCGTGTTCATTGCACTTCAGTGCAGCTTACAGATGAAAAAAGGATAACTGCATAAATAGCATGTTTTCATCTTTATGTCTTATATTACTATGTTTCTTTCTAGAAAGCACATGATTTTAAAAATATTATTTAATTATATTACTGTTCCTATTTTTAGCTATGTTTTTATGACAAATTTGCTGTATCAGACACCAATTTTGAGATCAGATGTGCTGGAAATTCAAACATACAGATATTGATAGATAAGATGGAGCCATGGTCCATCTAATCTAATAATCCTTTTGACAGAAAGTAGATGACTCAGAGGAAGTTGCCAGAAATTTCATGAGAAACAACTAGAGGGTAATCTGCCAGCCACCTTGAGTCTTCTCAGAATTCCTTAGTACTTGGAGATAATCTTAAGACCTAAAGCATAAGGTTTCAACTTTCTTTGAAAATATATTAACATTAACTATTCAAGTTTTGATTTTGTGAATAGCAAAAATTTGACAACTATGAAAAACAAGATAGTGAGTGTTGCTGAAAACTGCAAATCTCTGAATCATTGGATGATTATTTACTTTCTAAGCAGGTGAGATAATTTGAGGGAGTGAAAATTACATAACATAATAAATAATCAATATTCTTATAATGATTTTGATCCTTAAGAAACTCTTGTTTTGTGGCATAAATGTTGCAAAACTAATTTGTCCTAACTAATGGTTTGAAATAAGAGAACAGCTCTGGTATGCTGCCTATTTGTCAGGTTTTTGGATGAGAGAAATGTAAACTTAACCTGTTATAGTTTCAAAAATTGTTGATAAAATACATGTTTGTGAGCATAATTGGATCACTTGTGATACCACTAAGAAAATTAATTGCCATTTCATGAAAGGTAAATATTCAATTTCACAGAAAACATTTTGAACTATTCTTTATATTAGCTGGTGAGCCAGATCCTACCTCACACATCCATTAATCTAAGACAAAAGAAGCAGCAGCAGCCTATGTATTTCTGCAATCTTATGTGTTATTCCTTTTCTTTTCTTTGCAGACAACTATTACGGCACTCCGAAGCCTCCAGCAGAACCGGCTCCGTTGCTGTTAAATGTGACAGACCAGATCCTCCCAGGTGCCACTCCCGGTGCTGAAGGCAAACGTAAAAGGAATAAGTCTGTGAGCAATATGGAGAAGACAGGCATTGAACCACCAGAGGAAGAAGAGGAAGAAAGACCTGTGGTCAATGGAAATGATGTGACAGTAACACCAGGTCTGTTCTTCCTTCTTACTTTGCAGTGAGTTTCTGTTATTCAGAGTTCTCAGTTACCTCCTTCTGCAGTGAGAATATGCATGTTCAGGTAAGGATGTTCTTGCAAGAGTGAAAGGCAGGAATCCTGAATATTAGGATTTCTCTGAAGCCTAAAAAAAATTACTTAATCTGCATTTTGGGGAGTCATCTCACTTACCTCAGCTACTGTAAAGATTTCTGTCTCTGAACTAGTCCCTTTGAACCATATGTATAGACCAAGGAGAAAAACACCTTCTTTCTGAGTATGGATTGTGACCTGGTTTAGATTTCTAGGTTAGGAAATCAATCACAAGTGCCTGTTCCTCTCCGTGGACTATAGAGGGAGTCTAGAGAACTGCAATTTGGTCAGATGAGTAGTTTCTGTGTTTCAAGCCTTCTTGTTCTCAAATGGTGACACTCACAAGATTGTTCAGCATTTATGAAATGAACTTTTGTAAATTGTTATAAAGAGTTAGCAATATTGTGGGAGTCTAAAGTCACCACATTAATAAAGTTGTGGCAGTGCCACTGAAACTTAGCTGGCAGTACTATCTGGAGGACCTGTTTTCAGGAATGTTTCAGAGCCTGCATAAAGCTGATAAGGGTTTCAGATGTCTAGTCCTAAAAGACAATTGTTGTTTTATTCCTTGGATCACAGTGCTTCAGAAAAAAAGGGAGTCCATGTAGACTGGTATCTTTAGTGAGAGCACTCCAGCCTTTTCTGAAGCAGGTAATCAGCTTCCCCCTCAACCTTTCAGCAAGACAATACTTTACAGATCTTAATACTTCTTATCCTGAAATAGAATTTAAGAAATGATTCTGTTGTTGTTCGTATAGAAAATTTAAGAATTCAGCTTTTTATGTCTTTCTGAGAAATAATGCTGTGAATCCTTTTGGTAAACTTAGAAATTCAGAAACAGATCACTGAAGTAGAAGTCTATAGTGACAATTATATGGATGAGAAGATAAAATGAAATATTGCAAGTTCTCTAAATGTATACATTACTGTGAAACAAAGTATATCTATTACCTAATCCTCTATGCTCTGTAGAAGGATTTTCATACTGCAGAGTCTATATATACCTTTCTAATTCCTGCTTCATTACAAAGCATATCGAATTTGATATCTTCCCATCCAGTATGATTTTGCTCATATTTTTCTTTAGCTGTTGCCTAACATTACATATAAGGGAAAATTCCTGTGCAGAATCCATCCTTTTCTGCGAGAGGTGTACAGGAGCAGTGGGGTGAGAGTGGGTGTGGTTCTTCCCCTTGGCTCTCCAAAGGGCTGCAGTATTGGTCCCTGGCCACTGCCATCACATGCTGGACGAGCCTTGCTCATCCCTTCCACACAGATTGCATCTGTTGGCGTTGCTCTGGCACTTCGTGCCTTTCCTACACAGCTAAGCAGGAAAGGATGAAGCCCAGAGATCCTTACATAAAACATCAGCACTGCCGCTGTTGCCAGGATACTTCCACAGTGAAAGAGGCAAAGGCAGGATTTGGTCTCTGATGTGTATTGTAGAAATCATTAGAAATACCATTCTTTGTAGTTATTCAAAATGTGCCACATAACAGACCATTGCTGAGGAGCAATTTCCAGGACAATATATGTTTCAGCTCCAAGTGGATCAAGAGCCAATATTTACCTGTCTTTTTCCTTGAATTCTACACCTATAATTTGCTTCTCCCAGGCAAATTCCATGTGAACAATGACTAGGCAGCACCCAAGAAGCAGGCACTGGCATGTGCTGTGTAACAAAATGAAATACATGAGCATGGGTGTAAGACAGCCCCCCCATCTTCCCCCTCCTCTTCCCCCCAGAGTAATTCCTGTCAGTGTGGCCAGCAGAACAAGCAGTGCCTGTGTTGGCTCTCATGGTTTCATAAGCAGGGTTTTGTTGTTCAGTTACACTGATTGAGGACTTTGGGGATTGTAGCAAAGCAGCTCTGTACATACATGCTGTGTTGCCTTTGTTGGGCAGTGTGGCTCCCACAGACCCTGTTACTGCAGTCATTTTCTCTGCAAGCTGACAGAGGCTTAGTCACTTCTAAAATGTCAGTGCATTTGTAGTTTGTGTCTTTAAACAATCAGGAAAACCAGAATATGTTAATTAATTTATTTATTTTTAAACTCTTGGTGGTGAGAGCATTTTAGTTTTTATAAAGAATCAGCAAAGGTAGGACATTTGTTATTGCCAATTCTTTTAGAAAGTGTGTTCTATTTTAAATACTTCACTTCCAGGAGGAGGCTTTTATTAATTATAAGACTCTTGGGACATCTGAAACATTGATTCATTTTTTATAGATGCTCAGCAATTTAATGGCTTATTAACTGCATATCCAAGCCTGTCAACTCAAAGGACTGCTCTAACACATAGGACTACTAGTTTGAAATAACAACAGATCTAAGATGAATCTGAAGAAAAGAACCCATCCTTATCAGACCGATTAAGTGATATCTGTGGTTACAGAGATCTTTGTGCTTTTGGTCTGAATTTTCAGGCAACTTTTCAGTGTCTGTTGGCATAATCTGTGCAAGTGTTGAGCTTCAGCAATTTTTCATTAATACCTTCCGTATGCCTTTCTTCGTGTCCATCAGATTTCTCTGAGACAGTTGTATATGGACAAAGTGATCATAATTGTCTGCTCAATGTGTTTATTCTTTCTGATTTTTGTCACCTGTCCTCAGCCCAGAAGCCACCAGGAATCCTTCTCAGTGCTTTGGGATGGGGCTTTTGGCCATTTTAGGATGGAGCATTCTCAGTCGTTCATCCTGGATCAAGTTCTCTCAGGACAAAATAGTATGATTTGGGAGATGGGATTTGTCTCATCCAGTTTTAGTAAGTTATATGCCTAAATGCCTTACTTTTTTGTTTGAGCTATTTGTCTCTGCTCTCTTACTATAAAATAAGAAGAAGAAATTCCAAAGAGTAAGAGAACATAGATACACATTTTAGGGATCACGTCTACAATTTAGAATTATTAATTCAGCCTACAGATACAGAAGAGCTTAAATGGCTAAATTTAAATGAAGAATCTTGCTATTTTCCAAGAAACATATGAGAGACATAATCTATAGATTAACTGTTAAAATGGGTAAGATTAGACTTAGTATTCGGTTTCTTACACTTAGTGCAATTGTCTGCATTACTGGGCGAGACATATGGCCCCTGAGAAAACTTACCTAATGGACACTGTGTTGAAATTAAGGATTTCTGCAAAACTGATGCATTGACTAAATAGGTAAAAAGAGACTTGATCAAATTGTAACCCAAAACTTGTCAGACATTCAGTTTTTACTGCTGTCACTGTTTATGTCTGCAAAGAATTGAGTCGGTCTCCTTCACAACCAGCATCAGTACTTGACACTGTTGGTCAAGTCACATTTGCTTCCCACTGCTGACTGATGAAGTGTTCATCATCCAAACTCCTGAAGAATCGCTTTAACATTGAAGGCATGCTTATGTATGTGCATTATTCTGACAGTACTTGAGCAATGATAAGTTGCACCCAGAGAATAAAGTTCTGTCAGGCTCAAATTAATTGAGGGGTAAGATATGACATCAAGTTTCAAAATTATCATTCCAGACCTTAAGAGTGAACAGAAGACCAGAGTCCCAATGCTGTCAATCACCATGCAAGGTGCACTAGTCCCAGGCAACATGCTGAGTTTATTGTTTTATTATTGCACAGCAAAGACAGCCAGAGGCATGAAAACAACATACATAGCTTCTGAGAGCCATGAGATTTTAAAACATACAAAAGTTGATATCCATTGATTTTTCTTGGTGTGTTCTTTATACTCAATTTACCACAGCTAGGTCACATCCTGTGACCCACAGAATGCCCTGTGCTCACCCAGTCTCCATGACTCCTGCTTTCCTTGCCCAGGTTCAGCTCCTGGTTTTCACTGTGTCAGGAGTCAGAGGGAGCAGTGCCTCCATACAAAAGCACCAAGCCCTGAATATGGCTCCAGCTCTGTGGGAAAGGGAACAGCTCCAAGGCTGCAAAGTGGTGTCTTCACAAGAAAGTACATACACGTATACAGGCAAACATGAGTTAAACTACTATTGTATCCAACAGTTGTTTAAAAAGGATGGACTCTTTCCTGTACAGAATTTAAGAAATCAGCCATTTGATACAACAAGGGTATAAAGATGTGAAATATTATTCAGAACTGTTAAAACCACCCCATAAATTACTATTTAATTTTTTTTTTCTGCTGATATTCCTAAGGTTATATGAGTTGGTACTTTCAAATGAAGAGAATAAGTTTTTGAACTTCTCTACATGAGTAATCTGCAGCATTAAAATAAATGAATAAAGTGACAAGGTCCTTTTACATATTTAGATGGCCAATTTCAAGAATTAGACTGTAAATAATAGAAAAATTTAAAGTGCAAGCAACAGCATTGATGAAAAATGCTGAGACTATGACAGCATAACTACTAGTTTGCCGGGGTTTTTTTAAATGGTCACCATATCGACTACAAAATTATAAAGAATGTGTCATATCAACATATATCAGTAATATTTTAACTGCTGGTATTTGAAGCTGGGTATGACAGAGTTGGGGTATTTAAAGATAGTTATTTTAACATACACATTATCTTGTTCTCAAAGAACTTTGTATTCCACATATGCAATAGTTTGCTGGTGCTTTACTGGTGTCTATTCTGTCACTTCTCAGGACACTCTTGAGAAACTGTGTTAATCTGATTTTGAAGACTGAACCATCTAATCTGTTTTGTAGTGAGACAGAAGCTCTAGTAGGCTATTTCAATTTCAATTGATTGGGGTTTTTAGTGATAAAAATACTTACGGGCTAATGTTGTGGTACA
This sequence comes from Corvus hawaiiensis, assembly GCF_020740725.1. Taxonomy (NCBI): domain Eukaryota; kingdom Metazoa; phylum Chordata; class Aves; order Passeriformes; family Corvidae; genus Corvus; species Corvus hawaiiensis. The sequence goes on along the minus strand of NC_063216.1, from coordinate 68,436,135 downwards.
ATTTTAGGCTCTTTTTTACATCACATATTCCAAAGGAAAATAGTTGTACTCACCATGCAATACTGTCACGTTGCAAATTTTGTTTGTACATTCAAGATGCTGCTAGTTTTTAACCAGAAGTCAATTTTTTGTTGTTTGGGGGTTTTTTATCAAATCAAAAATTATAGATGGATATCTATTAGCAGAAAGAAAACCAGTGAGGTGAATATCTACCTTACATGGGGTATAGGAATGATAGCTGCATATAACAGAAGGTGAGATGACACCATAGAGCTTTCAGATAAGTGTGACTAGGATGTCCACTGTGTAAAGATTACAGTTATTAAATGGCATTAGGCAATTCCATCTTAATTGCTTGGGTTTTAGTCATCATAATGTCTTCTCCATTATGAAAGTAACCTATTAAAAGGTAATGATCCAATAATTAATTATTCATGAGATTGGCTTTAAAATAATTATATTTTAAGTTGCTAAATATAAACATCAGGTTCTTTTTTTCCCTGCTGTATTTTGATAGCAATCTCTGTCTTAGATAAGCTCAATATTTCTTCTAATCCTCAGGGCTAAATTTTCACTTTTTTTTTCTGTCATCATGATGGCTGGGATTTGTTAATATTGTTATTGAAAATCACGAATCTGACCTCTTCAGACCTGTTGAAAATAAGATCTTGAGGGAGAACACATATTAGAGATATCCTGGTAAAATCCCAGGACACAGTAGTGTCACCCCATCTGCACTCTGTCAGACCAACTGGCTGATAAATAGTCATTGTGTGTGATGCACCTGTGCCCCAAATGAATCTGCCATGTGACCTTATGCCTTATATTCAGTTTAATCTGTATGTCTTCCTTCCTGTGGTAGAAATGTGGTCAAGGCTGCAGGCAGCCCCAGGAATACAACTCACAGACCTGTTAATAATGCTTGAAACAGATGAGGACTTTTGCTTTGCAGAGATAAGAACAAAACACCCCAAAAATTTATCAGCAATTATTACATTGTCCTGTTCTCAGGGGAAGTGGAGACCATATATCTTCTCTGCTTTGCAGGAATATTTACATATTTGAAAATGCTACAGACAGATAGATTCATGTTTCCAAACAGCATAAAATGATTGTAATTCCACATAGTTCAAGCATGAGTTAAGATGTAGCAACACGAGCTTCACGTGGATGTAGAGCTGTAGATCATAACTGTGTTCAAGGTTGAATTTGTGATTTTTTTCATGGTATTCTGAAGGGTTGTACATGTCAGTGTCAAAAGTATTTTTTAAGATCACGAAAGCTGTATCTACCATTTATCCCCAAGAAGCAGCACCTTTTACTATGTCATGTAAAGAAACAAAAGATTAGTTTGACACAATTTCTTCATGAAAAAATTCTTGACAAATATTTGTGACCTCTTAAGAGTTTACAGGTAGGTGGTTTGATTGTTACTTCCAGTCCTTCCAGGAATTAAAAAGAGAAAGATGGTGCAGTTAGAGTTTCACGGGTCTTCCTCCTCTTTTTCTACAAAAAGGACAAAAAGGCCTAATTGAGCAAATCATTTCAAAGGGAACATAGGTACTCAGAAATTAAGAATATAAAATTATCTAAAAACCTAAATCATAGATACTTTGCTGAAACCAAGATTGTGTTTGTCCTTTCCAAGTTTCTTTTCCCCATGAAGTCTAGAAGGTTTTTCCATTACTAGCCGTGTGTCTGCTTACGTGGTGCTCTCTGTACCCTAGGTTCCATTTCATCCAGCTCTGCCAGTTGAGAACATCTGGTTCATCTGAGTTTCACCTGACCTGTTCTCTGCTCACTCCACCTTCTTTAGCCCTATTGCTGATGTTAATTATGTTAGTCATTTAATCACAGGTGATTTTTTTTGTAGTAGTGGCTGAGGCAAAAAGAGCACTAATTGCCTTGGGGTTCTTATGCATCATAAACTATTAGCTTTCTTTCCTTCCCAAATAGTAGAGTGAGTCTGCTTTTGGTATTATTATTATTGCACTTACAGAAGGTTTTCTTTTTACCCCTAATGTCCTGGCTGTTTCCCACTTTCTAGACTGACTGTTCTGTTTTGCTTTTAGATGCCCATGTTGTTTTTCTGTGTTCGTCCTTAATGATTTAATCTAGTTTTCACATTTTGTACAATTCTGTCTCAAGTAACAGATCATTACAGTCATGACTTAATTAAAATTATCTTTGATTATGCTTACTATTTTTCTTTTCAATTAGAAAAATTTGTACTTGCATTCTTAGTATTGTTTATTTAATCTTTACTTGTCCTCCTAAACTTTTTCTCTCTTACCATTGCTTGCCATAATATCAAATTTATTGATTCTGTAAGTTTATTAAAATCTGGACCTTTATAGACAGTTTTTGTTACTTTTTTGTTGCCCTTCTTTCTTGCTGTTGTAAGCATCACTAATTAGAATGTTTCACCCAAGTTGTCTTCCACCTTCCTACACGTTTCACAAAGGTGTCTGCATAGTTACGTGCTCTGGGTGCACTGTTAGATCATTTAATAAATTGTCATCTTCTTGAACTTTTCTGTAGACTACATTGTTGACATGTTGAAGCATTTGGCATTGGCTGTGGGAAACTAAGCTTCCTATAGGTTGTATCAGCAATGAAAACCACTTTCTATATGGTTAATATATTGCTATGAGTTCATGGATGTCATTGGTTTCTTTGATAGATGGATACAGATAAAGCAATTGGCGCATATACTTTTTTTTACTTGAAAAGGATCTGTAGTCTGTGGTAAAACAGCAGGATAGTTGTTTTATGTGTGTATAGTTTGAAAAGTTAAGACATTAGACAGTAGAGCTGCTGGATATGAAGCTGCCTTCTGCTCAGTGTTTACTGCTAGTCTGGAAGGACTCCTGAGACAGAATGAGCCAGAACTCTTTATTAGTTTCTTGTTTCAGTTTGGTTTTATTGCTTTATTTTCTTTCATTGTGTTTCAAATAAAATGCATCATCAGAGGGACCCTTATGGAAACCAAACAGAATTTTTCTCTTTCTCAGAGAGAATCTTTTCTCTCTGACTTGCCTTTCACAGAGACTTGCACCCAGTAAATTCTTCACCATTACTTGGATATCCAAAACTTGTAGTTTTTCTTCTCTTGTAGAATCAAGTGAACATGAAGAGAAGAGTACAGCTGCCACGGGTGAGGTATCTGCCACCCAGCCTTGTCCTGCACCAGGATATGGTCAGCCTGAAGAAACAAAGGAGGATATGGATGTAACAAAACAGACTAAACCTGAAGAGAATGATGACTTGGGCCCACTGCCTGATAACTGGGAAATGGCTTATACAGAAAAGGGGGAAGTCTACTTTATTGAGTAAGTCTTGTTTCCTCTATTTTTAATAGCAGTATTGTATTTAACTGGGCGGGGAAATGGTTTGTACAGTGAAGTGCAGCTTTGCACTCCTCATTAAAACAGCAGGAATGTTCTGGCTGTCAGGGCTCCTGAGGGCTGGTGGCAACTCCTGCATTAGGGATTTAGATGGAAGCCTGCTGGGTTTTAAGATAGGTAACTGGCCTGCTGACTTTGATGGCAGGAATTAAAGCTTTTGTTTCTTCTGTTGAAAGCAAGGCCTTTCTGCTCTTCTGGTGCTTTCTGCTGGGAAAGAAACACAATTGCTGGCTTTTTCCTTCCTTATGTGAACAGAGGTGGAGAGCATGGCGCTTTTTGCCAGTTAAAGGAAAGAAAAATGAATGGACTAAAAACTAGCTAGTGAACAGTAGAGGGAGACCATGCTATATATAGAAATAGTAAAATAAATGAGTGGACTATAAGGAGAATTAGTTATGTGTAGAAACTTTTCCATGCTGGTAGATTATACATACCTGTTACTAATTAGTAAACTCATTGAAGTAATGGATATGAAAGTTCTTTATGCTCTGTGTATTCTCATTAAGCTATTAGAGAGCATCCAAAGGAGGGCCACAAGGATGGTGAGGGGTCTGGAGGGGAAGCCTTATGAAGTGGAGCTGAGGTCACTTGGTTTGTTCAGCCTGAGGAAGAGGAGACAGGAGGGAGAATTCAGTGCAGTCTGCAGCTTCCTCATAAGGGGAAGAGGAGGGGTAGACACTGATTTCTTCACTCTTGTGACCAGGGACAGGACTCAAGGAAATGGCCTGAAGCTGAGTCAAGGGAACGTTTAGATTGGATATTAGGAAAAAGTGTTTCACCCAGAGCGTGGTTGGGAACTGAAACAGGCTCCCCAGGAAAGTGGTCACAGCACCAGGCCTGACAAAGTTAAGAGGGTTTGGACAATGCTCTCAGGCACAGGGTGTGATTGGAGTGTCCTGCATAGGGGCAGGAGTTGGGCTTGATGATCTTGATGGATCCCTTCCAACTCAGCACATTCTATGATTCTGTGATTATTATACATTACCAGAAAAAAAAAAACACAGCAAATGTCTGAGTTGGCATAACATTGTGTTCCACAAAAGAAAAAAGAGAATGGAAAAACCAACATTTTCATCAGGAGAGCTCTACTACAGAGGTAGAAGTAGCATTTATGTTTGCTTTGTGGAATTGCCTCAGTTTGGAGCATTATCTGTTATTCTGATTATTAGTAGGTAAAAATAACATTTCGTGGTGTCAATTCTGCTTTAAGTCCTGTATTTAATGTAAAATGTTGTGACTATCACATGAAGTGTAAACAAATGTTAAGAATAAAGTTTGTGCATGGGGCTTTTTAATGAACACTGGCATGACCAGCTATAGCTTCTGGCATATACAAGGCTGAAAATAGCAGTAACTATTAAAATATAAGTGTCTTTGCTGAAAAGGGCAAAAATATGCTTATTCTAGAAAAAGAATAATTAATATAACTTTGCCCAAGCAAGCAGAGTAGAACTAGGGTGACCTCAGGGCTAGCTGAAACCCTTTTTTCCTTCTTACCTTACTCCCAGATTTAATTTTTCTGCACATATTGAATGCTCTGAAAGAAAGCAGACTGAATTATATGGCACTTTTATTTTACTTGTAACAAAAACCTGTGATACCTTTGGGGGCTGGGGGAAGGGATGATGGGTAGATCACTAATACACCAAACTGTGAGAGTAGTAAATACTGCAGGAGGTAATTTAATAGAAAGTAAATATATATTTTGTAACGAATACAGTGAATGCAAATAGCCCTGATGCTCTACAGAGCAGCCATTGCACTCCTCAAATTCCTTTGATGTTACAGCTTACTTCCTTTCCTGGAAATGCTCTGGTTTACACTGCAGTTCTGACAATGCTCATCATTCACTTCCACTAAATGAATGTTATGCAAAGCAAAGCAATCAATCAGAGGTGCAGACTGGATAGAAGGGCTGTTGTAAGGACTTCTTGCTTTTGGGATTGTATTGTTGAACAATGTATTCGCAAAAAAAGTGCAATTACACATTTGTAAAAACACTAGATTATTTACTAGAATCCTAGCAAAGGAGCAACTCACTGATCATTTGAGTTTTCACATTGCACAGCCTTTGCAGGGTTAAGTAGGAATGTAATGCTGTGGGGATGCTGTTAAATTGCCTCTTTGTTTACAAGTCACTTTGGTTAATGGCATGAAGAGACTCTATTTGCTTTCACAAAAAAACGGAAAGATAAAAAGACAACAAAAACCTATTTGTCTAACAACATCTCCCTGAACAGTAGTAAAGATTGTACTAGATTATTAAATAATAGATGAAAAACAAACATTTTTAAAGTGTACATCACAATGAGTGGGAAAAAAAAGACAGACTAGGCAGCATCTTTTATTGCTTTATTTGAGGATCTTGTGAATTGTGCCTTTAAACACTAAAGCCTTCTAGCAGCACATGATCTCAAGTTCCGGGTTGTCGCAGGTACACCCAAAGGTCTTAGATTTCATGACAGCATTTTCATTCATTCACGTCAAACTAACCTCTAAAATTCGTGTGTGATCTCACTTATCAAAACTGCCATCAGAATAATGTGGCAGATTTACAGTGAGAGAGGAAGTGACTTCATCAGGGGAGAGATAATTGTCTATAGACAGGACTATTTATTTGTTAATCATTAATGGTTCAGTTAGCATTTTGTAAAGCACAGTAGAAGGAATTTCTTCTCCCTCAAGGACTACAAAGATGAAAAAAATTATCATCTACCAGACACTGAATGATTCAAAAGATGGTTGTATTTTAGAGCATGCCTTGATCTGTTTCTTCCTTTCTTTCCCTTTTCAACGTAGGGGCATGACCTTATGTTTACCTGTTTTAGCATTCACAGACCGAACAAGAGCATCTCTTCTTGCAACATAATACTTACCACTGTTTTTCAGGAAGATCTACATTTCTTGGGCTGTTTCCAGCCTTACATATGAATCTGAATTTTCAAATAAAGGCACACACTACACAAATAGGACTCCATCTCTTACATTTGGTTTCACTGAGAACATATGCTAATGAGAATATGCAATAATTAACAGACTGTATATAAATTGGAATACCATCAAAAAACCTTCCAGTTTTGCTCCTTCTTTCCTGCTTTAAATGTGGCTGGTAAGAGTGGCATATTTTGGCATGCTTAAATAAATTATAGTCACCACTCACTTTTTTAGCTTTTCCCTTTCCCAGGGATAAGGAAAGGCTGTGGTTCTCCATAGCCTTCAGACCTTGCCTTGCCAACAGCTCTCAAACCACATACTAGAGACCCAAACTTGTGTTGTGCTCCTCAAGTCAGCAGATGCTGGTTGTGTTGGATCCAAGCATCAGTGTTTGCTGTGTTGGTCCAGTGCAATGCTGAAGGGAATAAAAAAGGACCGAGATTCTTGGGGTGTGTGCTATCATGTGCAGTCAGGCTGAAACGTGGCCCTCACCCAACTATCCAGCTCCATCCCATTGCATTATATATGCAACTGTCCTGTACAGTTGGCTACACATTTTAATACTTTTTTATAAAAGGCAGAATTGGATTTCTCTTTCTGTCCAGCCTTCTCTCCACATATAGGCAGCAGAACTCTGTAAGGGGTGCAGGGACAGTAGGACATGAAACCTAAAGTCAACCTATTGGACTCCATACTGTTCAAAAGCATATATGGTTTCCTTTGCTTGTATTATATTAATTGTTTTCTTAGGGGATAAAAGTCTAGAATAAGTGCAAACTGCTGTAAAACATCTTTAAAGGATCATCTTTTTTGACTTGTGCTGATGATTTTTAGGAGAATGTGGCCACATGACGTTTGACAAACCACTTTCCAGTACATCTCGCAGACATTCAGTCTCTTACTACTTCAACACCTACTTCTCCAAACAGCATAGTCAGCATTGCTTTTTGGACCTGTTGCCATATCTCTTCTAGTTGTTAAAGATTTTTTTTTTTATGAAAGCACCATAAAAGACTAAAAAACAGCTATAAAATAGTCCTTTGCCAAGGACTCTCCTTTTCACTGTAAAAAACAGCCATTAAGTTTTTTAATACAGCTGGTACAATTTCAAGTGATATCTGAAGAGTACAGCTTCAAGAATATTGCTATTGACTTCAGTGGGATCAGATTTTCTTTGTAGCAGTTTTTAAGGCAGGAAATTTTTTTGACTGCAGGAATAACATTTATCCCAACATCTTGTTTACCTGAAGAACCATGATATATTTAGTTGCTCCTGATTGCTCCATCAGTTCACAATTGGAATGCAGGATACTTTAGTTAAGCCTGGATACACCATTACTATTTTTTGTATTAGAAGATACACCCTCCTACCTGCACTTTTATAAGTTACTTGGAAACTTTTGTGAGTTATATCATCAGAGTATCAGTCCATAATAATGAAATGTTTTGGTTGTCTGGATATTTCTGTTACTTGAATTAAGTAGCAATTAGGATGAAGTTTTTTTGGTTTTTTTCTTTTCCACATACTGTTATAATATTCACTTCTGATAGGATTTTTCTTTGGGAAAAAAGCCATCTTGAATTAGTCTGACTTCATTGTGTAGACAATTCTGATTCATCAGGGGTCTTGAGCATATCACCATAAATGTCTGTAATTCATTTTCTTTGTTTATGTGTTGGATTGGGTCTGTCAGTTTTGGTCAGCATAACAAATCAGATTTCTAATGCATTTTGGACTTCAATATGACATACAGCAGGACAGGCTGCTGAAAGAAACTGAGAGGGATCTTTTCTCCTGAGACCATTTTCTTGCCTCATGAGAAATTAATTAGGAATATGAAGATGGTAGAACTGGAAAGAATTTCTAGAACGCTGAATTCCTTTTTTTTTCTCTTGTCTATTGATGTTATAAAGACATTATCACTCTGTACTAGTTGTGTGCTGTCCCTTGCTCTCACTTGCTGTTTTTATCTGTGCTGACATCCAGGTCAAACTGCCAGCTTAACTCCTCTTGTCTTTCCTCACTTTCTTATTCTAGTCTTTCCCCCAAAGGTCTCTGCGGCTCTGTTCTGCAGAATTCATCTTCCAGGACCTTTCCTCTGATGTTTGTCATGTTTTTATAACTTTTCTGCTTTGTATTTATTGAACTAGAAGAACCAGTTCACCTTTCTTGCCCTATAGCATTAGGTACCTAATGTAAACCAGTTGCCAAGCCTTCTTCGGAGGTCAATGGAGAGAGAGAATTCATCCTGTCAATGGAGAGAGAGGCTGATTCATCCTGTCCATATATAAGGGCAGAATTAATCTGCCAAAATACAGCTGCTTCTACCAGTAAAGATGTCTCCAGATATCCAAAACTCTGTCTGCTGTAGTATGTAATTTGTGTCAGGAGTACACTTCTGAAGGAAATCTTCTGGTTGTCTTCACACACTGTGATTTGGCTCACATTTCAGAGTATGCACATTGGATTCCTTTCAGATGAAACTGAAAAGAAAGTTGATCTCTGGGAGTGCACTTCATTTTCTACAACCTCTGGACCCTGAACTCAGTCCATGAGACCAGATTTGCGTTAAAACTAGTCTGTGTTCCTTCTGATCTAAACCATTTCCCTATCTAAATTAGCAATATCAGCAGACTGCAGAGCGAAACTCTTGGTGCTGATGACCCAGCAGCCACAGCTTCTACGTCTTTTCAGGTGCCATGGGCTGCATGCCTGTGAATGTAGTGCAATAAGTGAGCTCCTGCTGTGCATCTTTTAGTTTAAATTCAAGTGAAAAGCTTACAAGCTTGGAGAACGCTTAGTGTGAAAAAGAAGATAACTGGGAGACAGATTCACTGGAAAAGTGACCTCCTGATCTAAGCCAAAGCACCACTGTAGAGGCACAGTAACAGCCCAAGACATCTCCATGATCCTAGCAGATATGACACAGACCTTGTCAAAACCAGGACCTTCTGGAGTGACAGCCAGATGCCATTTAGGAGGTGACATACCAGCATTATGTCACTTAAGAGCATATGATTAGGTGGTTCTGCTGGAAGAGAGGTAAGATAAATTATTCTGTATAGGTGTCTCTCCCTTGAAGAGAGATGAATCCTACACAATTAGCTATGTAATTTTTGTAGTCACATGAGATGAAGCCCATTCTTTGTCAGAAATTAAACTGCCTGAGTCAAAGAGAATTACTTCAACAGCAGAAATTACCACAGGAGACTCTAAGCATTTATATATTCCCCTAAAAATCTTGCATAAGCCTCTGCTGCTGCTGCAAGTGCCTGGAGGCAGCACCACCGTCTCTGGGCTGGGTACAGAAGTGCTCCTCTACTGCCCAAGGCCATCTAAGATTCACAGGATAGAGCTCCCAGACCTGGGTCTCTTAAGGACTGTGAACTCTGAGCACACCATGAAATGCAAGGCAAACTGGCAATCACAGCTGCTGCCATGCAAACCACTGCCAGAGGACGACTTCCTTTTGTATCTGTTCCTACATGTGTGCAAGAAGTTTAGGTAGCATCCCACAATGGATGGATTGTAAAATTGCTGGTTTGATGTTCTGTTTTTCCTACCCATGTCCCTCCACATACAAATTACCTGAAGATCATTATTATGCTACTTGAAAATCTCTGCAGATATGCAATGCTTCAGCATAAAAAAACGGAGGGAGGAGTTAGCATTGTTGAAGTCCAGGGGCCCACAGAACACTGTGGTTTTCTTCTCCTATGTTCCCCTTTGCTCAAGTTGTTAGATCAAGGACCAGCCGAAATTTAATATGTTCACAATAAAAAACCAAACAAACCCATATGTGCTGCCCCCAAACACACTGAAGTAGCACACTGGTAAATGCCCTTTTTGAAATGCTTTTCACAATAACATGCAAGTTACATACCTTGCAAGACTCACTATTTAGAATAGGTTTGCAGTGCTTTTAAAAGACATTAAAGCTATTCCTGTCAGTAAGTACTTTCTATATTTCCTTCCAAAAGGTTTCAAGAGATTGCCTGAAGGCTTTTTAGTACAAGAAACTTCATCTGTCAAAGTGTTTTAAACTGACAGATTGATAACACAAATCCATTATATTCAAAGCTTGAGTAAAATAATATACTGTCTAACAAATAATTATAATAAAAAGATAACACTTTGTTAGATAAGAAAAGCCACACTCCTAGTGTTTTTTTACTTCCTAAAGATATTGAGTGGTATCCAGTGAGATTCCCAGAGAGCCTCTAGTCCTAGTACCCAGCTCCAGTGCTATTAACAGGGAACAGAGGCAAATAAACAGACTCTGTGAAAAAAGTGGAGCTATAAAGAAAATCTGGAGAAAAACAGGAGGTTGAGTCAAGGTTTCTGGGAAGTATTCTGTGCTTTCTTTCACTCTGTTTAAACCAGTTGAAGAACTTTTTTTCCACGTATATTCAAAATTGTGTGCAACTAATACCAGAGGACTCTGATTATAATAAACTGTCTCTGCTAGGTGCAAATACTTGGCAAAGAGAGAGGATTTAAGTTAGCTTAGCAATAATTATTTTATTGACTTTGGCTAATTATTATTTGGCTAAAGTATTAAGCTCTGCTTTACTGAATGACCTTTAAAAAAAAAAAAAACAACTTCAACACAGTTCAGGCCTACCTGCAGTTTCTATTTTGTGCATAGCAGGTAACAAATTAGGATGAATTTTAAAAAGTTATGTTCTTCCCATGTTCCATGTGCTTGAAGCAAGACCAAAGGGATCCTTTGTTAACTGCTTTCAAAGTTTGAAAAATTAGGAATTTACTGTTAATTTCAAGAGAGAGTTTAAGACAAGCATTGTTGGTTTGCCAGCACTTATCTCAGGAGTCCTAACTAGTAATCAAAATCATTGAAATTATGTAAAGATGGGCTTTCTAGACGTGTTTTTAATTATAAGGTATAGTTATTGCCAAATAATGAAGCATTGGTCAGTGGAAATTGCTGGTGGAGCCACAGATGTATTTCTCACAGGATGCTTTTGTTGCATCACTTCACTCTCATTCTGTCACTGACAACAGCTCCAAATTCCTGTTGGAGCATTTATTCCACAACTGCTGCTGCTATTCATCCGCAACTCATTCATAACTAATCTGTAAATCCCCAGCCCCTTTTCCTTCTGGTCTGTCTATAAGACTTCCCAAATGGACACACATGATTAGACCAGTGGTAAGGTACACAGGTTATGCCCTCTGCCAGGTTTTTAGTGCTTAAAAAGCATTCAGTGTGCACAGCCTATGCAGCAGATATGTGTTACTTTTGCCATTGGTGTTAATTTGGCCAATTTACTGCTCCTTCTGTCTCCTCTCCCATAGTTAAAGCTTTCCTATCAAGGCTTCCTTTATAATAAAAACAGTTTAGGAGATAAATGTTGTCTTCCTTTAGCTTTTAGAGATTCTAGTCCTTAACAGAACTGAAGAGGGAATAGCTGACACAAGGGAGACTGGAAGAATTCCCTGCCAAGTAAACCTCCTGTGCAGAACAGAAGTAGACATGCATAAAAAACACTATGCTGTACTCCAGGGCTACTCGTTTGCCTCTTTTATTGAGAGCAGTGTGACAGTAGTCATGTCTGTCCTCCTTGAAAGAATGCTTGTGTGTTGTGTACCTGGTTGCTAAAATGATCCAAGCAAACAGCACTATGGAGAGCATAAGAGGACATTGATGGTACTGTAGAGGTGTTAGAAGACAGGTGGGATTGATTCTGCCTTCTTTCAAGTCCTGTCTTCAGAGCAGGAAAGGATTTTTTACCCACTGAAGCACTTGCCCAGAAGCATTTAAGGTCCCATTGCAAGAGTTGTTTAGTCCCACTGCATTGTATGTCTAGTATAGATTATAAAGTGGAGAGGCAGGGCAAGAGAAAAAGCATGGATACAAGTAAGGAAAAGAGGGATGAGTTTCGAAAGGTACTTTTCTCCTGCAGTTATTTGTTATAGATAAAAGTTCTTGCGGATGAGTTTTGCTTTTATTAAGTAGCTGAACAGGTTTGACAGATAGCACCTAGAAGAGGAGATTGAGTGCTGTAAGAGCTGATCTAAATGAAATACCATCTCCATTCTGTGAAATTCCACTGCAGACTGAAGGATCACTCTTCTGTTGTAAGAGCTGTTGATTTTTTTCATTTGTTTATGGTTTTGTTTAATATGGCCATCTTGCACATAACTGAGACTTCAGTCCTGCTGGGTTTGCAGAAGCCACATTTATGCTAAAGGGTAACATAACTGCTTGCTGTTCTCAGTTTCACCAAAAACCTTGAAGGTTGTAATCCAACTAATTCACATTTTTAAATATTGATGCTGAATTGGGCTTGTTTTCAGCTTGGCACCTGTCTTCGCAGATACTTGAAAACTCTTTCTAAAAATATTATGGGGGTGTTTTCAGGGCTGGTGAATTGGCCGGGTGTGAGGGGTGGACATTGGCCAGTTGACTTGCAACAGAGTTGGCTTTTAGTACTGCTGCTGTCCCTGGCTTGTTTGGTGGATGTGAACAGTAATTTCATGACTCTGTGACTACATTTTCTCACCTTTAAAACAGGGGTAATTATTTTTACTTCCTTTGTAAAATTTAAGATTTGCTCTATACCACAGCAAACATTGGTAGTAGTGGTCATATATATTGCTCTTTTAAAGCCATCGGAGACAATCTGTGATTCTGGTTTAGTCCTTGCAGTCAGTGGAGGTCCTTAAAACAATTCAGAATTAAGAGCTGGGAGAGAGTGGCTGTTGTCCAGACATGCCCACACTCCAGAGATGCAACTGCAGCTTCCACAGGTATGTCCAAGCTCACTCTGAACCCTGGCACTGCTGATGGGTTAGCCTTGGTGGTGTGGAGTTCAGCATGTGCTGCTGGATGCACCCAAGTAGCTCAGTGGATGGATGCTGGGGCGATGAGCCCACGCTGAGCTCCACCCTGCTGCACTGACACTATTGGAGCATCTCCTCCAGTTAATTTAAAGCTAGCTCAAGTGTGTCTGCACAAGCTGTGGTTGGGCTGTGGCTGCAGTATAAAAATGCACCCTACAGGAGACCACAGGCAGCCAGAGCTTCTGAGAAAGTCTTAGTTACACTTGCAGTCAAGCACAGGCTGCTGGCATCATTTCAAGTTCACCTTACCTTTGGCTCATCATTCTTCATACTCTGCAAATATAGCTCAGCTCTCAAAGGAAAGGGTTTCTTTATCCTCTTCACCTGTCACAAATGGTGTTCTAGACTAGATAATGCATTAAAGAAAAAAGAATTTAAATGCCTCAATTTTCATTTAGTTACTATTTTATCCATACATAACTCTCATCTACCTTCGTCCCCATCCAAAACATGGAGGAAGCTTTAACATAGTGACAATTTGCTGAGAAGTAGGCGCTGTCACTGTTTTGAGAAAGAGAGAGAAATTGAGGCAGAGGAAAATTTATCTGCCATGGAAGACAAGGTGGGAGAAGGAATTGGTTCTATTTATTTATTTTTCCCTAAGGGAACCAGTGGTGTTGGGATCACATAGACTCTATCAGTAACTCACAAACAGTTGCATCCTAATCCATTTTTTTTGCCAGGTCTCCTGTTTTTGTACACCTTATACCAATGTTTATAAGAGAAGTTGTAAGCACACTTTAAAATGACACAGCAAATTAATAATAAACTAAATAATTCAATACTGTATGGAATGAGCTTCCTCCTAGGATGTGTCAGATAAATAAAACATGGGTTAGAAGTGTCTCTGAATGATGGTATTGTAGGAAAGGCATCTCAAAAAATCAAAGAGTAATGATCACATCATTTTCTGGTTTATAGTCTTCCTTAATATATTTACAATATTTGGCTCCAAATTTAATTGCTTATGGGTAAGGTATACATTGAAAGGATCTGGCTTTAAGTCTCATTAGCTGTGCTAAGTATCAATTCACTTGGCAAAATAATCTCCCAGAAAACAATTTGTGCCAGTTCAATGCTATTTGATGGCTGATTTCTCAAAGATCTATTCTGAGTATAGAAAGGAGCCACATGATTCATTCAGCTTGTGCATATCTATTTTATCTCTATGGAAGGATTATATATGGAGAGATAAAGGTTTGTTAAACAAAGTATCATTAATCACCCTGTCCGTAAATGTAGACTTTGCAGGAGCATGCTGTAATTTGCATCACTTTTGCTATGCCTTGTCAGTGCTGCTGGTGAGAAATAACAAACCTGTATTTATGAAAAGGACAGGTTTAAGACGAAAATAATTCTATCCGAAAACTGTGAGAATGGTACAGAATCCTGTCGCCTGCACTCGTTCAACGGGAGAACACTGTATTTGTAATAAATTCCTTTTGCTCTGGATGAGTTCTGCATTTTCAATGAGGTTAACTTGGCAACATTCTAGTTGATTTTAATAAAAATAGCTGCTTTGAGGACAGGGAGCTGAGGTTGCCAAATTTACAGCTGCCTTGCACAATTACTCTTACACCTCCTTCAGGGCTACTTAGAACCAGTAAGCAAATTAAGTGTATCGATTGCAATTTTGTTGGACTAACCCTTTTTTCTTAAGGAATAAACTTGATTCCTTTCAGTATGTGTCTGCTCAGAGTGATCTCTTTTCTTTTCAGCCATAACACAAAGACAACATCATGGCTGGATCCACGACTTGCGAAAAAGGCTAAACCTCCAGAAGAGTGCAAAGAAAATGGTAGGTGATTAAGTTTTCCTTGCTGCTCAGAGGGGATTTTCCTTTGTGTGTGTCTCTCTTTCAGTTCTTACAAAAATCAGGCATTTGGGGGAATGGTGAAAGGTGTTTAATTGCTGCTTTGGTTAGAAGCCATAAGTGATACCAGTTCTCAGTGTGCCATGTGTTTCTGCTTTTTATTCCCCTTTCTGATGCTATCCAAAGCTGAGGATCACAAGTGTGTTTTCTGCCTGTTGTGTGTGTGACTCCGGGACTGACCCTCTCCCTCATCTCCTACAGAGAACTTTGGTCTGCAGAACAGAATCCCTTTTCAGATTCTGAGCTTTTAATCTACAGGCGATTCAATGCATAAGGGAAACTAGCAGCACCGTGGGAATATGAATATTGTTTGATTTGTATTTAAAGGTACAGTGCTATGCTATTTAGTAGCCAATTTAAACAAAATAGTGTCTGATAAAACAGGGTGTGGGAGGGAGACAAGAGATCAGTGTCTGTCAGAGTTCAAGGCTGGATTTGGGGGGTACTACATTGCTAATGCTTTAAAATTTAAAAGCATATATACTGCTGAGGATGCTTAAAGGAGCTGTAACTGTTGAGCAAGAGAGATTATTATATTGACAGATTCAGAGATTTGAAATAATACAAATCATATCAAACTATCTTTGCATTGAGTATAATTTCTAATTTTTCTCTGGTAAAGTTTATCAGTAATCAAAATCATTTAATAAAGCCAAGGAAAGAATGTGTTGTAGTCGATCTGTTTCTGATAAGGGGTTTTTTTCATTGTTCTATACTTCCATGTCAGTTCGATTAGTCAGTTAAGATGTTATGATTTCTAAAGGCTGCTACTTATTTTATTGTTGTGAGATACAGAGCATTAAATGCATGCATGCTATGTGCTTTAATTCAAAGCATTTTAAAATATTTTTAATGTATTAGTAAGTTTTCAGGTACTGCATCTGATTTATTTTAAATTGTCCAAAATATATACATTTTGTTAATGTAAATACTATTAATGGAAAGGAAAGTCAGAGCTGATTAAGAGGTCACTGAGGAGTCGCTGGCTGTAAGAATTGCAGGGTCAGTGGTTTAGTAAAAAATGTTTCTGGGTTGGTTTTTTTTTGTAAATGCCTTTCTTTTGAAAGATTGATATATTCCAAAAATTGCTTCCTTATTTCAGCAGCAATTCTGACGTTCTCTTCTGACATCAGAAATTACATGTCTGAATGATTTTGTGATGCTTATTCTAGCACAGACAACACGAGCTCCCAGACTAAATTCTACAGTGATTACAAAAAGGTCTGATACTGAAACAAAACAAGGGCACAGGAGCTTTGCTTTCTGAATTTCTCACATTACTTATATGAAGCTATATCTTAGCCTGCTCCTAAGAAAATACTAATGGAAAAAGCAGGGGAAAAAATCCACCAATATCTGTGGAGTAACATTGCACAGAGTTACTTGGAGTAAATGTGTTGCTTTTTTTTTTTCCTTTTTTTGTTAGCTGTTGTATACTGAGATCAGAACAGCACTTAAAAAAAATA
Organism: Corvus hawaiiensis; assembly: GCF_020740725.1. Taxonomy (NCBI): domain Eukaryota; kingdom Metazoa; phylum Chordata; class Aves; order Passeriformes; family Corvidae; genus Corvus; species Corvus hawaiiensis. Next base: position 68,419,590 of record NC_063216.1, on the reverse strand, counting down.
TCAAAGTATCTGAAACAATTTAAGATGAAGATCAGTGCATTAAAGAAAAAGCATTATTTTATAGTTATTTGACCACTGGATTACTGAATCACTATAGTATGCTGGGTCATGTTGTTCTTTTAAGATTGCTCAGCTCATTAATGCAAAGTACTTGGAGTGATGCATAAAAGACTTTAGGGAGAGATTTTCTATTCTTACAGTGATTGTTCTTGCAACATCCTCTCTTTTCTAAGGTTCTCCTGTTTTTCAAAAGTATCATTTGTCTTTTTTTTAATCCAATACCTGCAGAGGAAAAAGTTCTTCAAAATTGCTTATATGCCTTAAAATGACTGTACCTTGCCAAGGAGGTCCAACACGAGGGACTTTGCTATAGCACACAGGGATTTGGAATTTTTGTTTAAATTTAATCTAACTCCAAGAATTAATTTCAGCTGTGGCTTGGTAGGTGTTTTTTTTATGCCAAACATCTTTTCTGTTGCACTTTATGATTTATTCTGGCATACTTTACTCAGAGATACAAAATTTTACAAAGACATAAGTGTTTAGATAGGAAATGATACTTACCTTGATGCTTTATCGCTACCTGCATAACCTGTGCTTTTCATTGACATTCATTTTGTCACATCTGAAACTTGTATTGATTCTCTGAGATACATTAGGACGTCTTAATCATCTACCAGATTCTCCTATCAGGTTTTCATTGTGAATAACCCAACTTTTGTGTTCTCCTTTCAGTGCAAATCCTGCCAAGTCCTCCTTCTTCATTCTGCCACCAGCATGCAGTTTCCACACCAGACAATGTCCAAGCAGAGTATGATATCAGAGTCCTGATGTTCCGGGCTGGTGGTATTGAGGGCCCCCTCTGCTCCACGCATTTCCTCTCTTCCACTTTCTGCTCTTCAATACTCCTTTGCCAAATATGATTTCTTCATTATCTCTGGCTTCTGTATCTGCAAATCCCACTGCTTGCTCATTTCCTTTCACAAAATCTGAATCAACCTTCCAGCACATCCCTCCTCTTGAAAAATTTTCATATGCTTTTGCCAAGAGATTGACAAGCTCTACCAAGTCAAGCTTTCTTTATCTGCGTGCTGTGGACTCTCTGTTTTTCTTTAATGACACCTACTGCTCTAAATCCTTTTGTAGGTCAGGAGGTTTTAAGTGCTGATCTTTATTTCTGTCTCTCTCTCATGGAACTTCTGTGTGCACTTCAGCAAATTACTTTGACTTTTGCTCTGTCAGATCTACTTAGATGGCAGGTCTTTGAAGCAAGAACTGCCTCTTACTCTCTGTTTTTATGGTGCCAATCTGAGTTTCATAATAGCAATAAGTAGAAATAGCTGGCAGTTCTACAATAACAGCTGCAATTTTTACACGTTTCTGATTTCCTCCAGAAAATATTGACCTTAATAGAAATAATTGTGTTTTCTCTGCTGGAAATACAAATTAAAAATTTGGGGGTTTTGAATTTAAATACTACTTTTAAATGATTTTTTTTTTACATCAAAATTGGTTAAACAATTTTTATGTGTAGAGTACTAGAGAAGGTATAGTTCTGCCCCTTTTGCATCTGTGAGGTAGATTCCCTGGTTGCTAAATTTCCTGTAAAGTCATATAACATAGTAGATTCATGGGCTTTGCATGATTACAGGTATATTATGTGAGTGGTCTTCTAACTGAGTCTGTTCTTCAGGAGAGAATATGGAAAAGAATGACAAGTCCCATAAGGCAGTAAGAAATGTAGTTTTATATTGAAAGGCAGTTCAGCTGTAATGACATGAAATATCACAGGTTTAAGGAAGTTCATTTTTCATTAAGAAATGTAGCAATTTTTTCAAATTTTTTAATTCATTTTAGGGAACTTTTATTCTGGAGAAAAATCAAGGATTTCTTCTATATCCAATTTGGCTATTAAACAGCTGTTGAAATTTCCTGGGATCAGATATGTAAAGTTTCACTCATTTCTTTTACAAATTTCACTAATTTCATTACTAATCTGTCCCAAGCAGTGGTCTCTATCACTCTTAACCCTCTCTTTCTTTTTATGTCAACCTCCTTTCTCCTAGTTTTGAAATACAAATAGGCCTACAACTATAAATAAAACTTTGATTTCACCTAGCATTCATCCGTCATCTGTCTTTCCATCTCCTCTACACCCACCAACTTGACTGCAGAATATAGATGTTTATGTAGGGTGAGCTGAGTTGCCTTTATACTTCATTGACTGTGAATATCAGCTCTGCTTTGGCACTTAGAGGACACAGACACCTGATCCACCTGTGTGAACACCTGTATGCAGACAGACTGCTGCATTTCGGTGTCTTCATGCTGAACAGAACCCCACCCTCCTATCCCATTTTGTTGGGTTATATATTCCCCACTCCTGTAGTCACAGGCGGTACCTTTGATGCTCCCACTGCCCCACGCAGCTCTTCTTCAGAATTTGTCATTGCTTACCTGATTCCTTACTATGCTGCAGTAAGATGTACCAACCTTTCATAATTTTGTTTTATAGATGCACTTGGGCATAGGCATGCTGGTTTTATGAGTAAAGCATTACTCTTGATTCCCTTACACATATTTTTCACTGGAAGCCATGTAGTGAGCTTTTGTCTTAAACGGATACCGTTTGTGTTTTCCGATGCCCGCTAATGGCAACTTGTAGAGGATAAATACTCTCCTACAAATAGTTTTTTTATTTGATTGTAGTAGCCTTGGGTTTGAAAACAAATCTTTCAGCAGTCTAGGATACAAGGGGTTGTGGGATTTTTTGAGATATTGGGATATATCCGTATCAGAGCACTACATGTGAAACTTGGGCAGACCAGTGCTGTAGGAGAGGAGGAGGTGGAATGAGGAGGAAGTGCTCTACACTGTTGACTGAAAAAAGTGCTAGCAGGACATCTTACAACTCCAGACCAATCCCCTGTCTCTGTTGAAGGAAGTATCCCAATATGAACTAGGAGAGAAGGCTAGCTTTTGGGTTTTGTATAGTGCTGTGTGACCCTGACCACTGTGTTTCTCTACATGGTATTCTGCTCATTGCTTCCAATATTTTCTTTTTCTCTCGATGGCTTGTAAAACCTTTTCTTCTTTTCTGTCTCTGCAAACCAGATTGGACTGTGCAAACGAGAAAGTACCTGCTGAGCATAGAGTATCTCTTGGAAGGGCAGTATATTTGTCTTTGAGATACCTGAGTCTCTGCTAAATTTAGGTGAAAACTAACAATAGACTCAGACTTTTACAGGGGAAATAGTACGATCCTATAAAGTTCATTTCCCCATGAAACCGAAGTAGAAAGTGATATTATCTTCAGAAAAGTAGTTTTCTATTCCTGATGAAAACAAGAATAAAAATCATAAAAGTCATGATTGATATCTAATGCTATGTGCTAGTTACACTGTGTGTTAAATGGCACCATTTGTTCTACTACAGTCAAGGGTTTACCAGCATTACTATTTTAAACCTTGTATCCAGGGAATTATATTTGCTGTTGGAAATATGTTGAGAAGAGTCTCTTTTTTAGACTTTGTACCCGCACAGCCTAATTCTTTTATTCAAATGCTGGAATGTTGTTGAGTATTAAATAGGTCACCATATGAAATTATGCCTTTATATAGAATGAGACATGACTATGTACAAAGAGGCCTTCGCTTATTTTGTTATCCATTCACATGTGCATTTTTTCAAGAAATCTGTCTTGCAGAATTTTAGCTTAGTGTTAATTTAAAACATGACTAAGCCAGAAATAAGTAAGGGCCACATAAGTGTCTGTCTCTAATACAATGGAAGCAATGCAATTCATAAAAATTTACTTGGTCTATGTTATCTTTCATTATTCCTGTTGTTATCAGTTAATAAAAAACGGCTTCTAACCACACTGAAAAAACCTCTCTGTCTATCCACCTATCCATGTTACATGAAATTTCAGAAATACTTCCAGTGGGTTTAACAGTTAAAGCCATTTGGAGGCTGGAGTCTAAGCCTTAGTAAAATATTTGCCATGAAAAATACAGAATTTTTATATTTCAATACAGACATATTAAGTGATTTCAGGTGAGAGGGGAAGCATTGTGCACAACCACAATGGACAGGAGGTGGCTGAGGGAGTGCTCCCTCTGTGAAGGGGCAGGCAAAGAATTCCCCGTCATAACTGATATGGGCACCTAAGCAGATACTTGCTGCAACATCTGATATTTGGATGCCCAGTGCCTGAAAAGAAATCCAGATCCCTGTTTTGGGAGTTTATTTGTGGGTAGGAAATTGAGTACAAAATGTCAAGCCAAAAAGGCTGCACAGTCAAGAGGGACATGGCTGAAGACAGAAAAGAGGAAAGGCTAATCACAAGCTTGCATCCCAAATTTTGATCTCTTCCAGAGCTTAGCAAATTTTGAGTATCACATCTCTTTAAGAGCTTGAATCTGGCCTCCTCTGCATCCTCTCTTGAGGACCAGTCCTCATTATATATGTTTCTCAAAAAAATGTGGGAGGGTCTCCTTGTTTTATTTTAAAGCAGAAGTTCCTGCATTGCAGGCTGGAACAAACACTATCCTGTAAGCAAGAAAGACATGTTGAGTAAGATCCTCTGCGAGGTGGGATGCAGAATGTAATTTCAGATTAAACAATCCAGAGATATAATAGAGAGCAGCTCCAGAGAGGAGCATAGAGTATGACACTGTCCCTCGACATTTTAAACCATCTCCTCTGGGATGGTTTGAGTTCCTGTGCCAAGAACTGTTGTTTTGTTTTCTTCCCAAGGGCAAGAAAGCAATGCTTACGGAGTTCAGCTGAGAGTGCCAGGCACAGATGAGTAATTTTGCTGCAAACTTTTGATGCTGCTCTGCAAGCGCTTTTCAATTCAGACATCAAACCCTTTCCTGTTCCAGGCCTGAGTCACTTCTGAGCAGGGACTGCCCATCACGCACTCCTGCCTGGTGGCTTTGTGATAGGAACAAATGACTGGGAATTAGGAAACAGATTGACAGAATACCACATTTATTTCCAGTTTTGACTTAAATCCAGGTGTTTCCAGATGATAAGAATACGGCACCTTTAAATCACAGAGTTTTTACTTAGAAATCCCTTTTGCAGATTATTAACCCCATTTTAAGTATTATTTAATCACTTTTGTAATGGAGCTGGCATTACTTGTAATAATATTGATCACAATGAAATTTTTTTCTGTCATTTTAGGACATATTGAACATGGTTTTCGCAGCTTGCATTTTCAATTTTGGGTTAATTAAACCATAACAAAATATCTTGAACTGTTATGACATTTGGAAGGGCATTTCATGCTGGCAACACCATCTGGGCATTCACTGACCAAAACACCCTTCCATGCCAAACTCACAATAATGATAATAAAAATAAGAAAGGGGTTACCTCATTAGAGTTTCTTCCTAGGAGTTCAGAAGACGCTTCTCTGGATGACCTGGTTCAGTGACACAGCTTGTAAGAGTAATTCTTCATCCTTAGATAAGTTTTAAGACAAAATAGCTGTCCACATGTACATACCTTGGCTGTCTGTGCCCTGGGCAGCATTCTGGTATCTCCCTGGGGGAGCTCTTGCAGACAGGGAGGCTTCCTTGGAGCACACTTACCAGTGTAAGAGATAAGTCCTTTCAGCTGTAATGAACTACTAAGTATTACTCTGCCTTTACAACCATTACAGTTTCTCACAGTCTCAGCCATACAAATCCCTGTAGAGTACTAACACTAATCTTAAATAGAGTTGGTAATTGCAAGGACAAGAAGGAGTAAAAGTAGAGAAAAAAATTTATCATTGATTATTCAGCGAGCACTTGGCTCTCTTGCACTCACTACTCCCACTGCTCCCTCAGATTGTGCATTTAAATGGGGAGATGCCCAGGACCCAGAGGCATCCCACAGCTGCCTGCTGTCAAAGCACACAGCCTGCAAGGATCCCTGTCTTTGGAGGTATTGGCAACCCATAGTAACTCTTCCAGCAACCTGAGGATTTTAAAGGTTGCTAAATGCAGGTTGAGGAACCTACTAACTTGTCCCGTGGTCCTTCATGAGGAAAACCACAGACTTTCATTCTAATTGCTTCATGATGATTTGAAACAAATCACTTCAAATTTCTGAGTTTTTTGAACGAGGGTCATGTAAACACACCTTTCATGTGTCTGTGAAGATTATTTGCTTGTAAACTGCACTGAGATTCGCAGCTGAAAAAGTTCATAGATCTATGAAATAATATTTTTGCTAATGGCCCTTAATGCGTAAAGTATTGTAACATGTATAACAAATGTCCCCTGTAAGGAACACAGCATGTTCATCAGTGGTGTGAGATACTGTGAATAATGCATTTTCTAACAGCAGTAAAGGTTTACTGTTATTTTGTAAGACTTTCCAAATTATAATTTAATTTCAGAATAAAATAGACACATTCACCAGTGACATACCCCAAAACAGAGCCAGCAAACTGGAGCTAAAATGATATTACACTTTAAACTACACTGCAACTGAAGGGCAGTCCAAGGCTAGAATGACTATGGTAGCTTGAGTTCCTGCTGGAGCTGCTGAAGCTACTCGCATCCAGTTTCCAAAAGCATCTCTTTTTCATTTTGCTGCCAAGTTAAATGGCTAAGCTTAAGTAGTTTTCAGCTGGAATGTGTAATGTAATTTAGAAAGGGAGGGAGAGAGATTTTGTAAACTCATTGGGAGAAACAGGGCCAGAGTTTTAACAATTCACATCTTTAATGAGCTATAAATTGGATTCCACTCACCACTGAAGCAAGTAGCAGAACTGTCATTGGCAGCACAAGGGGTTTTTTCCCACTGTAATGCAAACAACGTGTGGCATGAGAATAGAGGTGGCCTGAAATATTCCTACAAGGACGATTGAAAGGAGTGATCCTGTCTTGTCACACAGAAAAGAATTCACCCCACCACATTTTGCAAAGATCAAGGCCTTGATGCCAGTAAAGAACAAAAGGTTGACATTCCTTATGAAATATTGTTTAATCGTAGGTAGAAATCAGCGTATATGATTTTTAATCCTATAATCTTTATAGCTTTAATCCTTCAGTCCCTGACTTCTGTTGCAGTGGGGATCCTGCAACACGCATATATCAAACCAGGAGTCCCGTGGAAAGGAAATATATATGGACAGACAGATTCTTGATAGCTGTTTCAGAGAGATGTTTATTTCTCCAGCCACATGGCCGGAGCTCTGCCCAGGAACTGTTCCGGTCACGGGACCAAGGGTCCTTCTGCCCGCGCAGGGAACACAAACCAACCAATGGGAACGAGGCTGAGCAGGGACAGGGAAGCCCCGTGTCTGTGCCCTCAGGGCCCCTCTCCCAGGGCTACACGGCAGGGGAGGGACCCCGACACCTCACCCGTTTTATTTTAATAAAAGGAGAATGAAAACAACTGGATAAACATAACAAGAACAGTTTCAAAACAAAACAAGCCACCCTCCTGAGTCTTTAAATGTCCAAACAGATTCTGTGGAACATCTTAGGGCTGACAGAAGGGAGACAGGACTCTCTGAGCATGCTTTGTGGGGAAACTGAGGCAGGAGAGGGTTTAACTTCTTCCCTCCCCCTTTTCATCCCCCACTCGGCATTGGAAAGGGATTTTTGGGGAAACAATTGGCAAAAGCATGGTTTTGTGAGGGAAACCATGGATGAAAAAACGGATTGGGAATACACTGGGGGTAATAGGACATAGGGTAAAAGGGAAAGGTGGGATTAGGAAAGGGAAACTGTAGGGGGGGCTTACAATAGAGATACTGTCTAACGTGACTACGATTTTTTGCATATATACTGCCTTTTACAGAAACACCATCAGGCCCAGTGACCTGCGATGCTTGTAACCCTTTTCTCCCTAGTACAATATTAAATTCCACCACCTCTCCATCTCCCAAGCTTGGGATGCATTTTTCAGGGTTATTCTTTTTAATAGCAGTTCTATGCACGAATATGTCTTGCTGGTTGTCACACCTTGTTATAAAACCATAATTTTGCTTAACATTATACCATTTTACTATCCCTAAGATCTTAGTTACTATGATTTTTTCCTTTTTTCAAGTGGCTGCTGTTTTCTGTCTCGCTGCGTCTTTGTTCTCTCTTTCGGTCGCTCCCGTGTTGGAATTCTCGGGGCTGCTGGTGCCTGCGCGCTCTTCCCGGGGTCGCGTTCGGGGCTGCGCGGGCCGGGCCGGGCCACGCCGCTCAGTTCTCCGTGCGTCGCCTCCTCTGGTCGCAGCTTCGCTGCCGATGCCGGGCGCTGCACCCACGTCTCGGCCGGGCCCCCGAGCGATGACCCCCCCGCGCCCGGCTCCAGCGCGCGTCTCGGCTGGGCGCGGCTCCGCTCCACCGCCACCGCCAGCCGCTGCCTGCGCGCCGCCCCTCTCGGCCGGGCGTTCCCGGGGCTCGCTCCACCACGCGCTGCACGGGGCCATTCGGGCACTGCCGGGTCCCGCCGCTCCCCGCTCCGCCACCGACACTGCGGCTCGCGTGGCTCCGCCCGCGCGCGGGAACTGCCTCGCTGCTGCTCGCAGAGCGCTCGGTGCACGTGGCCTGGGCCGCACGGTCCCTGCGCCACGCTTCCCTTCACCAGGACACAGCTGACATTGCTCAACAGTCTCAGTAACTAAATAATATTCACGAAAATATTCTTCCATCGGCATATATTTTGACTCCAGTATTAACTGTGTCCAAACGGTTTTCCAAAAGCCCTTGGTAAGAATTAAATCCCAAGAAACATAGAAAAAGTTCTTAAACAACCATGCCGGGAAGTGTTTCAGTTCTTTTTGAGCTTGAATCAAGCTAAAATTTACAAATCGTTGTTCAAGAATCATTTTAAGCTTAAGATAAATGTCCATATGCGGCTCTGAGAGCCAAGAATCTTCCCACGGTTCCTCCATAGTTTAGATATGGAATAGCAAAGCAAAACCAAGAAGAGGAATCCAAAGTTTCCAGGGTTTACTCACACAAATCAGTCGCTTAGGGATCGGGGATCGTTCTGCTCTCAATTCACCACCATTTGTTGCAGTGGGGATCCTGCAACACGCATATACCAAACCAGGAGTCCCGTGGAAAGGAAATATATAGGACAGACAGATTCTTGATAGCTGTTTCAGAGATGTTTATTTCTCCAGCCGCATGGCCGGAGCTCTGCCCAGGAACTGTCCCAGTCACGGGACCAAGGGTCCTTCTGCCCGCGCAGGGAACACAAACCAACCAATGGGAACGAGGCTGAGCAGGGGCAGGGAAACCCCGTGTCTGTGCCCTCAGGGCCCCTCTCCCAGGGCTACACGGCAGGGGAGGGACCCCAACAGACTTCTAAATGGCAATGAAGCGTGATAGATTTAACAATGAGGGGCTTGTGGGATTATATTCATTACAACATGTCCAGCTACCTTTGGTTTTATTGTTTCTCCTCCCTCTGATTTTTTATGAAAGATTTTCTTTTTAACAGAGATCATTAATGAAAAAGGAATGTTAATCTTCTCCTTTTAAAAAATTATTCTTCATAATCATCTCATTTTAAATTTCGTCTAGAAGGTCAGCAATTTCATCAAATTTAGGAGCCAAAAGCCAATTTGGTGTTCTTTGATGGAAATTTTGACTTGTTGCAAGGAGTGGTTGGCTGTTTTTATGGTAATTTCAAAGTCCATTGCTGCCAAATAAGAACTCTGATGACTTGCTAAAATCTCTAGTAACACTTGTTATTTTTCAGATAGCTTTAAAGGTAGAGTGTTTGTCATTTTTTTGAAACATTCCTTGATTGCTCTTTGCTTACAATGTACTACAATTAAAGAGAAGATGTATCTAAACCTTTCTGTTCCAGTAGCAGTTGAGTTTCACAAACACAGTTACCTCAGGTTTTGTCTTAGTATTAAGTGAATTCCTTGTATTTATGATTTCCATTTCTTTTTATTTTTCCAAGATGCTTTAAAAAAGGTTTCAGTTATTTTCCTTTTGTGACACCTGGTCTTTGATTCCAGCCTAAAATCCTCAAAGTGAGTGTTGGAGTCCCTGTTAAATAGAACTGGGAAATCCTGTCTGAGCACAGATATCCTGTATTTAAGATTTGACAGATAATGCAGCTCTTTAAAAAGCCTCTGTCTTTCATGACTAATACCCTCGAAGACCCAGTGGCAGATAATCACTGTTTGTGGGACAGAAAAAAAAGTGGTAACATTTCAAGCTTTTTGAGAACTCAGTATCTGCCTGAGTGGGAGGAAGGCACAGGCACTTAGTATGCGGATGGCAGATACTGCAGAACTGTTGGGAAGGAAGGAACTATATTTTCAGAATTCATAGTAGAAGGCTTTGGAATAGAATAAGTGGCTATAAAAGGTGGAAAATATAAAAAGCAGAGATGTGGAGAATGTGTTGCTGTCTATATAAAAATATATTTGGATTTGTGATGTCTTTAAACGTTAGAATTGTTTCAGCATAGAAACATGAAGAGGGAAAAGTATCTCTGGATATGAGGAAATTCTGAGACCTGGTAAGAGGACTGATAAGGCAAACAGGCAGGATTTTGGAATCCTGACAAGAAATGTTAAAATTTGTTTCTGTTAAACATCAAACCTTTTTATGTAATTACATTGTACAGAATACAGTCTAATGTTTCATCAAAATAATAATTTCTGATTACATGTTCTGGTGAAGCATTGGATCTTTTTGTCTATGCAACTGTAAAAATTAAAAGGCCATCGAAATGCAGAATGATTCCAGATGAATGCAGTCACTTGCTATAAACACAAATGAGCCTTACTTACATATCAATATGTGCATATTTCTGTAGCCATGCAGGCCAGACTCTGGTAACTCCTGAGACTGGGATGCTGCCCAGAGATCTTCCCTGTACAAAGATGAAGCACCCAGATCTTATGTTGGATCCCCTTCCTTCTGGTGCATGAAGGAGGGGAAAAGAGTGATATGAGGGAAAAAAAGTCGTATCTTACTATCAAAACTATTCACAATAGCCCAAACTAGCAATTTCATCTGAGAAATTATCTAGTCTAGATACTATCTCACTACTGATAACCTACACCCTTCCTGTACTGACACTGCAGTGATGACATTGCTCTGCTTCACTCTGAAGTTGACTGAGAAGCTACAGCTTCTTTTGTCTGCACACTTAAATGTACTCACCATTGGACTTTGTTTCAATGTCCTTTTGCTCAAATAGACTGCAAAATCTGAGAAATGTTTTAATTATAGAAATTTTTATTTCATCTTTCAGCTCTGACACCACCATGAAAGACATGAGTTGCTCTGTCCAAAAGTTTTGTTGTTTTGGAAGGAGGGAGCAAAGGTTAAAGGAGAGTTGGATTTATGTTTTTAAAATACTTTTTTCCTCTTTTAATCCCAGCTGGATTTCTCTTATCTATTTTCTCTTCAGTAGTCTGTGAGTTTTCCTTTTTACAAGAAAATCTTTGCTTAGAGAATTTAAAGTTATAGTTTACCTTCTCAATAATAGAATATTTACTTGAGGAAGCAAGAGTTTTCCTTACAGGGGAACACAATTCTCACAATTTTCACTCCTTTAACAAAATTTCAGTCATTCCAGTTTTCCAATGACAGAAATAGAAACATTTGATCAGCATCTGAAATTTCTTTTCCTTCTGTTCAAAAAAATGTCTACAATAAGTGTATATCACTTTCATATTAAACAAATACTACAGCATTCATTGTGGTCATGTGCAACTATTGAATCTGAAAGTGTCTGCCACTGCTCTTGCAGGATGGACCTCGTGCTTTTTATACTGTGGCTTTGGCTTTACCATCAATTTATCTTCAACTTATGTCATTTTTTTAGAAATTTTCACGCTTGGACAAAGGGTGGACAAAGTCAGCTTTAGCTATTTTGGGACTGTTATATTTTGTATACTCAGACATTCATATTTTAAAGGTTTCTGTCTTGAATTGATCCTCTACTTTCCTCCACTGGACTAGAGGAATCATTCAGTATTTCAGCTGTGGACTTGGGAAAGGACTGCCATCATTGGTGGTTTGGGGGCAGATGTTTTTGTACACTTTTCAGTCTCATCATTGTTTATTCAGTGGGTTTATTGGGGACCATTAGGCTGTTGCCAATTGTAGCTCCATTAATATTCATTAAACTTACTGGTTTTTTCTGGTGGTCCACTTTGTTCAAAGATACAGATATTTTCATATTTTCTACCCTTCAATTTTCTGTGGTCACTTTCTGTGCCATGATATTTCTGCTTGGGCATTCTGTCCCCACCATTATTTGATGTACTTTGTCTCTTCATAACTGAAGAATACACCTGTACTTTCAAGTTCTGCATTAATATACATGATCATAAAATGTTGCTCTGATGAGTAGTGAAAAATGGTATGGAAAGACCTTAGAGTGTCTGTCTTCTGAACTATTAAAGACATGACATATAATACCTGTTCACAACAGAGAGGACTTCCAAAATTGTTTGAACTTTCTGTGGTTTGTTCCCTTCTTGTCTCTTTTTTTCAAATTCTTGAAGTATTTTATCACCTTTAGTTTTGTCTCACCATCCTTTTGTTCTCATGCTTCCCTACGATGTCTGGTCTCACACTGTGACATTTAACATCTCCTGAGTAGTTTAGATTATTCATTAAACATGGGTGTTAATTTTTGAAAAGTTAAATTGTAGTTTTGGACTTCTGTTGGTCTAGTGAAAAGATCATTGCAAGTAGAACAGTATTGCCTACTTGCTGCTTGCTATACTGGTTGCTGGAATTTGCACAAAAATTTTTGTTTGCTGATTGTAGCTAAAGGATATTTATTAGCATGTAAATTTCTATAAATAAACTGAACAGATAATGCTGGATAGAAAAATATAGTCCTAGATCTATTTCAGTAAATGGTATTCCGTTAAAATTCCATTATGCCCAGCTTAAATTCTGTATTGTTTCAATAACTGAATCTAACACATGGTTTAAGAAGTAGAATTTGGTCTAGCAAGGAGTAAAAGCAAATAATCTTTCCCCTCTAATATTAATCCTGTAAGAAATACAGTTCTGAGGTTAAGGAGCATTTGCCTTAGTAAAGGACTGAAGAATTTTTTCTACCTGCACTATGACTAGGTAGGCAAAAGCAGAATTAGAATAAATTGTTATGGATAAAGAACATTAATAAACAAACTTTAATCTCTTACTTAAGCATCAGTAAGATTATAAGTGACAGTACTACAAGAGAAGAAGGCAGAAAATCCTGTTGTTGCTAATATTTTAGATTAATTTTGAAAGAGCCCCACAGATTTATTTTTTGTTTAAAGAAGCTCAAACAAACTCTTAGTTAGTGAAAGGTGATAGGGGACTTCTTCAAAACCCACTGGATGTCTTCTGTTGAAATCCCCTGAAGAGCGTTGGATTAGGCAGAAAGATAATACATCTATTAGACGAAGGATTTTCCTTTTTCTCCATGTAAGCTTCCATCATTGATTGACTTGAAGGGTTCACTATTCAGATGAGGAGTGTGCTTTTTGGGATTTTGTTTATGCAACACCAAATATTGTAATTATGTCCTCATGAATATTCTTTCCAGAGAGAACAATGTGCATTTTTGTGGCAGTGAAATCCCCATTTAACATGTGTGTGCCAGCAGTGGTTTTTCTGGATTGTTTATGCCTTTTTGATACACTTTCCTTCTCTCACTTCTAATTGTTTTTGAATGACTGTGGCAGTGGTCACTGACAATTAATGACTGATGGGCAAATTTCATGAGTGCTGGCTTTGTTCCCATAATTACTGGGACACTCACAAAACTAAAATTAATGCCACCCTCACCCCCCACATATTTCTCTGCCAACCATCATCTCTGAGTTACTGATCTGCTCATGTTTCCTTCACTTGTTCTTGAGGTTCAAAATATGTAATTTTCTCTCCTTGGGATAATTTTTAGTAATGGCCAGATTGATAGAGAGCCCAGCTACGATATTTAGTGTGTCTGGGTATTTTTTGTTGCATAGTTCTTAATCCAAGAAAGAGACATAATGGCAGATTCTTTTTCCTTTTCTGGGATAGTAAATGTGTCCCATTATTGCCGCAGTAATTAAGTTAGGCATTGTTGTTATAAATACAGAAGGCTTTGAAAAATCAATAAGAAAACCTTTTAAATGTTTTTCTGGTGGAAAGGTGGAGGTGATATTTGTATAATGTCCTTCTCTGTAAAACAAAACCTGTGTTCCCAGGAAGGTTAATTGTGCTTTATGTTCCTGTTGCATGAACAGTGTTATACAGAGGTAGTGAGTTTGCACAAACTTCAAAATGCATTCACTGTTGTTAGCGTGGTTAATTTAATACTTTGGGAAATAGTGAGGGTCTGCTCATCTCGTCCTATTGACCCAATCTAGCTGTTTCTACTGTTTTAATCACCAGAACTTCTGAGCTGCAGGTTCTATGTATTGCTGCCCTGCCCTCGTTATGTATGCAGATCTCCCACTGATGTTGCTGTAGGGAACTATGTAAAATAAGGGGAATATTGATATTCACATGATATCATGTGCAACTGAGAGGAGATGTTTGAACTGGGAATACTGCCCTTCAGCTTCTGCTGTTGTACATTGCCTTTCACATGACTGAGTGCCCAACAACTGAGATTTCATACAGACTTGAATTTGAGGTTGAAATAATGCCACCATGGATTTGATCCTTCTGAGAACTGAGTCCCAGCTTTTATTTTTCAACATTATATGTAGCCAAATTCTAGTTCAGCTTTGCATATATTCTTACACACAGACTTTGCAACACCAAGGAAAGCAAGATAAGCTTTAAATTGGTTGAAAGAATTTTGGATTTCTGCTTGGAATTTCTCCTTCTGTGTAATGTATTTCCAACACAAGTCTTTGAGTTTAATGCCAGAGATATATTTTCTCCACTAACTTTAAACATTGCCTATGGGAATTGCTCATCAAAGGAGTTAAACTAAAAGGATAACTGTGATCAGGCGTTCCTAGGCTGCTTAGTTTCTACAATGGGGATTTTTGTCATGCTGTGATGAGAGTCCCTGATGAGAAATGAGAAATACCTTGCTATCGTTAAAATTAAAATCATGTATGGCTGCCTCAGCTTGAATTTTACAGAATGTTGGTTTTGTATTGAGCTTTAACATAGTTTTAAATTGTATTTTTTCTCTCTAAAGTGTTTCAATATATTTTTTTTTCTTGTAGGATACAGGAAGTCAACTCCTTCAAACCTTCAGTACCAGAATAATGCACTAGGGTTGTCTAAAAGCAACTCTATACATTGCAGTTCTTTCAAGCATATTCAGTGTTGGTATTTTTCATGAATTGAGGTCAGAACTGGGAAAGTATAGTCCTACAAAAATTTTTATTAAATTTCTGGATTATGATCTGTAGAAGTCTTTTTGGTCTAAATTTATGTGTGATATTTGACCAGAAAAACTAGACACACCCATTGTCTGAGAGCAGTTTTTATTTCTGGATAAATTAAACATAGTTTTCTTTCCATTTTAGCAACTATTCAAGTTGTTTTAAAAAAATAATACATTATTAAGTGAATTATGGCTATTTGTTTATATTAGCATGTTAGAATTAAAAACAGAATTCTGGATTCTTTTCCTGTGATTCTGTAGCTGAAGGAAAGTTGAATCTTATGCTGAATAAAGATAAATTCTTACTTTACACATAGTGAGGACTACATAGTAAGAGCACAAAATCTGTTTTACTGGCTCAGAATAGCTTTCTGTCTAACATGTATCCTGTCTCTAAGTACTGCTTGAAGCAAATGGTATAGAAAAGGCTACAAGAAACAAAGCAGGCATAATCTTCTCCCTCTTGCACCTTCCTACTTTTTATGTCTCAGTGTGTTACAGAATCTCTGAGCTGGTGGTGGTCTCAGGATCACTGTGCTCTAACTGTCCTTTATAAATGTGTCTAATTCCTTTTTTAGAGCCATTTAAACTTTTCCACCCTCTGGGAAAGGTTTCATATACCATTATCATAACCCTTTATGTGATATTTCTCCAGCAGGAGAACCCTAGCCCGCAAAAGCTCACATTGGTCTTCCAAATCTCTGGCAACATCCCCCCCTGCACCTCTGCAGGTTCTGCTACTTGCTTTTTTGGTTGAATGACCAGAACTGCACACAGTACTTAGGGTGTAATTGCACTGTTGGCTGTTGGAATAATGGTGTTTCCTGTTTTAGCTTCAGTTCCTTTCCTGACATTGCTGAAATTCTGTTTGTTTTTTGACTACCCATGGGCTTAAGCTGGTGTCTTGAAAATCTTTTCTCTGAGTGGTAATACCTGCTTTAGAGCCCATCATTACTTATGTGTGTATGCACAGTTAGCATTATTTTTTCACTTTCTGCATTTCTTTGCATTTATGGAGATTAAAATTAATCATCCATTTTAACACTCAGTATTATGAGATTGTTCTTCAGGTTCTCACAAGCAGTTTTAATTTGATTATCTGGAATAAGCTTTCAGAGTCTTTCATCAATATCTCAGAATCAGGAAATTGACTTCAGAATCAAAAGATCTTGAGAAGGAATATGTGGCAATTTTTGTTTACCTTCTTTTTGCTTGATCCCTTAAGATGATTATTTGCATAATTTTATCCACCAGTAAAATGGACTAAAACTGTGCTAAAAGAGCCAGAAAGAGAGTTAATACAATCATCTTGTTTCTGAAACGAAGGCCTTAGGAATTCATGGTAACAATGGTAACAGCAGCTCTGTTTAATTAGCTGCATTTAATTACTCCACAGAAATGAAAGCAGCTGGCCCAACTTAGCAATGGAAAAGAGGGATATTGAAATCCAGAGCTGGACACCATGGACTCTTTGTATCTGTAGACATCTCCAAAGAGTGTTTCACCCCACCCTTAACTTTTGTGCTAAATCAGATGGATTTCCCTTCTGACAGCCCTGTCTACCCAGGTGGATCTGAAGGGAATCAGAGGGGATTGACCCTGGGTGAGAGTGACATGTAGGTCTTTGAAGTACATGAGATGCTTCTCACTTCAGTCTTGGCACACTCCAGGAAAGGCCTTCCCCTTTACAGGTCATGAAGCAGCTAGGTTGGGGGATGGACAGAGAAATTTATTTAGTGTGGGATCTCCAGCAAAACTGGTCTGACAAAGCAGCAACAGCAGCCATTACCTTCCTTTTGTTTCACAAGACACATCAAGCTTTTTACACTTTTCCTTGATTCCCGTGCAGCTCCTTTTGATGCTGTGCTACTGAAGAGCTCTGTAAGAGGTGGACAACAGCCAGATTTGCTAGGGAATAGGCTTCTTGCTTCACTTTGTTGCTTTGAGAATCTACTTTGTGTTTTGTTCTTAAAGGAAATACAGTTATGCTCAGATAGAGCCTGGAGTCAGGACTGTGTTTGATTAAAAACTGCAGTAAAGGGGAAATTTTGTAATATATGTACACACAATTTTTAGTTTTAAAAATAATTTTCCCAGGTATTATCTATCCATCTAACAGCTTTGAAGAACTTGAATGAAAGAATAAAAAATTGGGGCTAAATTTAACCTGATTTCATCCAAATTTTGAAATATGAAGCATGAATACTGTAGTAACATTAAAAAAGTTCTTCAAGAATAAGAATTTTAAGAATTTTAGGAAATAAAACTTGTAGCTTTGGAAGATTTTGCTACTGTGTTATATCTCCTAAGTAACCTTAAACAGCACCAAGAAAAGGAAAAAGAGAACTTTGCGTTAAGGGAACCTTTTGAGAAATAATGATAATGTTTAATTGCAACTTGGTCACCCAGTACGTGATTTTTTTGGCTTATTAGGAGTATATAATACTCAGAAATTCATATTCATTTGTGATATACCAGCATCACAGTTTAGTGAAACTCTCCTATAGCTTGGTAAACTGCAGGACACTGCATCTGGGAGTTTCTGAATAATTTATCTGAAGTAATGAGCATCATCATGTGATGCTGTATCAAAGCAACTGCTCAAGTGAAAGCCAGCTGGGTACAGCCGCTGTATATCAAATAGCTGCTTGAGTTGTCTCTCTGGAAAAATTAGAGAACATAATGAGCAAAATTAGAAAACCTGGGGAGCAGCCTCCATGGATACCTATTAGCAAGAAGTAATTTGATTAGTGTGAAATCTGTGAAAGTTCATTATTTACAAAGTTTCGTAGTGGTATAAGAGAAATGCATGTCTACATAAACACATCCATTTACACAACATGGACATAAAAATATATAAAGTATTAGGTGAGTACTAGATGTACTTATTTTTCTGTATCATCTTTATGAAACACTAATAGGGTATTGGCTCAAAATCTAAAAGGGACTCATTTTGTGCCAAACAGAAACTTTTGGGTTGTTTCCCAAAAGGCTTTATACAGTCTCACTAAAAGTAAATGCTTCAAACACAAGATCCAGGAGAGGCTGACAAAACAGATTTGCTAAGGAAATATGCACAGCTCTGTTAAGTATTAGACTGATGCTTTTATGAGGCAGGTCTATTGAAAGTGCCATTTGTGCCCACTCTGCCTGATGCTGACCAGGAATACGGAGACGTGACATGCAGAACTGAGAGAGGGACAGACCTGCAGAATTTTCAGCAGAGTCAATGGATGCTGCAGGTGGTCTGCATCTCTCAGGATCAAGCCCTGCTCTAAACATTATAACTGCTTTTACTAGCCTGTCTCCTGGTATCCTAGTAAATCTAGCATCAGAGTGGTTTAACAGTAAGGTCATTTATGACACCTTTTGGATCCACAGTTGTAGATCACAAAACCAATTTGAAGATCTATTTGTGTCAATGGCTTTTGTAGCTGTGGCTAATTGTTTTTTTTTCTGAGAGACATGAGAGAAATACTGCTTCATAAGGTTGTCATTAGTCTGGGAAAAAAGAGGCCATTGATTAGAGGCTTGAAAAGAATGGCTTGTAAGCCAAATTACCAGTTGGGGATTCCTGAATGGCCAAGGGCACAGCCTGTCTGATCTTAGCAAAACTCTGCATTGCAGTGGGGAGCTCTCTAAAGGATGCATTATCTTGTGATGTTGACCTTAAATCAAGTCTTGTTTGGAGGAAATAAACCAAAAGGCTTTCATTTTCAATAACAGATTTGTAATGTGCTAATTCAAATATTATCCAAAACCAGAAACAGTCTCTACCAGTTCACAATGACAGGCATATTTTTTATATGTATTTAGGTACATGTCTGCAGTATATGAAAGCAAGAAAATATCCTTCTATAGTACATGAAATGTGAATATTGCATCATTATTACATGGGAATTTGAAAGTAGAGGACTGCATAACAATTCTCTTATATATACTAGCATAGGGCAATGACACTCTTAAATTTTAAAAATAACCAGGAAAAAAAAATGTACATTGAGACAATGCTTTTGTTTCTTGTCATTGAAAGATATTTTATAAAAATTTTCTTTTCAAATGATAGGGCCACTTGATAGACATTAATAATGACAAAGGGGAATCTTTAGCTATCCAAAGACCTACTGATATTCTGCTTAAATTCAGTTTGCTAAAAACATAATGTAAACATTAAATGTGCATTGGAACATTGTTATAATTTATTGAATTTTGCTAGCTAACATCTTTCTAAAGGAATAAATATTAGTAAATCCCCTGACCTTTATGTGAAGTGGTCCATTCCACATATATGTACAGAAGTGTGCATCATCAATACATCAACTTGTTTACAATTTAATGAGGAAAGGTAAAATTAAAAGAAAATCAATTCACAAAAGTAATTTAGGATATTTACAGGCTGAATGAAGCATTTTATTATTTTCTGTCTTTTTGCTTTTTATGTCATAAAGGGTAGCTGAGTCAAAATGAAAAGGACAAAACTGGTCTCTTTAACAAAATCTAATTTGACCTAAGGGTTTTGGACTATTACAGGAACACAGATACTTGTAGTGAAGTCCACATTATTGTGATTTCTAGAAATGTCATGTTTTTAATGATTCTAGTTAAATAGCTAAATCTGTGATGACAAAACAGAGTTTTCATTTAGCCTTGTGAATCTCATCCATTAACCTTTTAAGAGAGCTTACATCAGCTAGCCATGAGTAGCACATAGTGGCACCAAAACCTTCACTGGAATCTTAAAAATAATTTGTCAAATTACCCATTAGCATAGATGGGCAAAGCTCAATAACACATTTTGAAAAAATACTTTTATGGGAGCTTTAAGCACACTGTGGCAAGAACCACAAAGTATTCTTCCAACTTCCCTTTTGTGGAAGATGAGGTTGGTAAGTGGTTTTGCAACACCTCTGTTAGAGCACACTGTCTATTCTGCAGAGAACTGCTGTAGTGGTTGCTGTTTGAGGAGCTTTTACCTATTTTTTTTTTCCTCCTGGATCCCACATTGTTACTGTTCTGTACTACCCCTTTGCCAGTAACTGAATTCTGCGTATTCTCTGATTTCTACTCCTTTCCCTGGCAAGGCAAGGCAAAACAAAGATACAACATAGTCTGCTGGCTACTGGAATTATTTGTGTTAAATGCTCTATCACCACTGGGCTGAAAATTGCGTTATTTATTATCAATTTGAATGCCATTCTGGAGTTCCACTACAGTTAGCGCTGCACTACTTTCATTATAAAATCAATTTCCTGGAGATGCCTATCTCCACTGGTTTAATATATACCACATTGAAAGTTGGCATAGAGGTCCTGGTGCCCTTCCAAGGTAAAAGTACTGACTGCTGAAGAGGAGGTGTAGTTAAAATAGGAAAAAGCAATAGATTTCCCATGTTTCAGACTGACTGGTGCTCTCCAAGTCTAAAGAACACATCTCAGTGATTTTTTACTTAAAATCCCCATTCCCTCTTTGGCTGTGTAGGGAACAGCTCCCATTCTAACCTGTCTTTCAAGAAGTAACTCCTGATCAATCCCAGCTGCCCTTTCTCTCACCTCTCAGTTGTCCTTCAATGAGTATTTTCCCAAGGATGTACTCTAGAGTCCAGCTTCAGTAACTCCTACTCCCACACTGAGGGCACGGAGGACCAGAGCTGCTTCTGGGATCACAGATGTGGGCTGCCTGGCTCAGAGGGACCCATGTTTTCCTGGTGTATCATTGTGGGCACTCCATGCCCTGCAGAAGGGAGCTGCTGTGCCCAGCTCTGAGCAGCCAGGTTTGTGTGCTGCCAGCAGAGCACAGCAAGCTCAGCCACCCTGAGCTCAAAACTGGGTCACCTGTATCCTGCAGATTTCAGACTGGGAAATCCCCACAGCAACAGAGAATGTAAAATGTATTCAACAAGGAGAAGTTTAGAGCTGCTTTTCCTTATGCTCTAGCAATGTCACTGTAACCACAAGGTTACAGGAACAACAAGGACACTGCATCACTCTATTAATACGTCGGGTTTGGGGCTTTTTTAAGAGGATTTTTCAGCTTTAACAGTTTTATGTGTCTACAGATACTCTTAGTCATGGATTTATTAGGGTATTTTTTCTCTTTAGGTATTATTAGATATATCTTCAGAAACAGGGTTTAAACCTGTCTCTTTTGAGGTAATTTAATGTGTATGAAAAGACCAACTTTTCTTTCTTTTGACTAGAGGGCTACTTCAACTCTTAAACTGCTTATCATCCTCATAACCTTCCTTTACCTCATTTCTATTCAACCTATTTCCTTTTCCATCTCTCTTCCCCTCCTCACCCTTTAAGTGATCTCAGCAGATGCTAAAGATGTCAGGCTGATAGCTCTGCAGATACTGACTCTTTATCAGACTTTAAAGATGTTGTTAATTCAGGAGTAAGCAGTGTCAGTCCTATATCACAGATTATCTGTCATGGACTTTACCCAGGCCCCTGTTTAGAGAAGGAAAATCTATACACCATGTTCTTTATCTTCCTCAGTGGTGACTGCTGAAATATTTGCAGATTGACCACTGATGATGAATTAGTATGTAACAGGTGTATGCTAATCTGCATCATGTCATTGTGTCAGAAGCTCCATGTTTGATGGCGTTTGGGCTATTAACCAATTACAATCATGGTTATTTAGTATTTGCACCACATAATGCCCCAGATAAATCCATTATAAATGAATCACTAAAAGCACAAAACTGAAAACCACAAATGCGGAGCTAATTAGAAAAATATTAGACAGAATGGAAAAGAAAGAAACTGATCTTTTTAAAATATAATTTATTAAATTCTCCCCTAATTCCCTCTTGTTATAACAGCTTAACCTTTACCTATTTTACTTTTTCTGTGTATCATAAACCAGGCCTATTTTCTCCTGCATTTTTTCTTTTTAATAACTTCTGCCTCTGTTTTCTTGATTTTTTTTTTATTTTTTAAATTCCCCATTTCTTCCTGTGTGTCTTTTAATTAGGCATTTGCCCATTGTCCCTCTTTCCTTGGAGTTTATCAAAACTCTCAGCCCCTGATTCTGTAGCCTGCCCTTGGATTTCTGCAGGCAGGTGCCTCTGCCCAGGCACAGACCAGTGAGGTACAAGGAATTGCAGATGTCATTATTTTGCAATTATTTTGTGTGTATGTAAATTGTTTTGTTCTCTCTGTAATTTTCTTTCCCCTAGATCCTGGTTGGGTTTTTTTCCTTATCAGGTTTTCCAGACAGAGGATGTCCTCATAGACAGACAGCCATAAAATCCTTCTGAAGGGAAGGAGGCTGCATATTTACAGTGTTGGGCAGGTAGAATAGATTTCCACTCAGTGGACTAAATTAAAACTCAAAGGACGATTTTAGCTCTGCTTGCTTCCCATTCTTCCATCATTTAAGGAAATGTTTTGGATTTAGGGTGTATAAAGCTAACAAAACCTGTACCACTGTTTATCAAGCTACACGCTCTATTTTCAGAATTATCACCTTCCAAGAAAAGAAAACGTACAGTCTTGTTCTAACATGAGATAGATGAGTGCATTAGGGCATGTAGATAATCCTTACCAGTTCTTTTTATTTGTTCAAAATGCCTGTCGAAAATCATCCTTATGAAAAAGGCACATATCAGCCTAGAAATTTGAAATGTCAGTTCAGAAATCCACCATCTTCTTAGAATCTACTTTTCAGGGACTTAAGGTATTAATATACAAAATTAACAATGTAAATTTAAATTTAATGCTTGTCAATTGGCAAAAGAGAATCACCTGCTTGGCTGTTATATAATGACACGTCCAAAGTTACTGAGCTGTAAAATTAATCCTTTCCTGTTATAATGCTGATAATCAATACACTAGTGTTTGTGTAAATTTGCTGTGTAATCTGAGGTGGTGGGAAGTTATGCCTGTATTATACTTTTTTGCTTTTAAATTTGTTTTTTTGCATCAATTTAATTCTGCAAGCTCTATCATCTTTTACTGGGGAGAATTACTTTGCTGTCTAGTCCTAAACTCTAGCTAGTCCTAACCATCTTGTCCTACCTTAAGCTCATGTGTATCAGCAGTTTGAAGTCTCTTACATGAACTTCCTTGCAGCTCACAGAGCAGTCTGAACCTACACATGCTTTTGTCTTTGCAATTCCAAAATGCATCTCTTGGCTATTGTCAGACTTTGATGGGACTTAGCAGTAGAAAGCTACTCCAAAATCTTTCTGGTACTACAAATACCACCATTCAGTAATTTCAATCTTTTAGTTGTCTCTTAAACTTGGGCTAGTCATTAAATGATCAGCTTTTAGTCACCTAGAAGTGCAATCAGTCCTGTTCCCTGCTAAAGATGGTGATCGTTAACTTGTTAAAATTTGCGCCTGTATGAGGGAAACTATTATCTGGCAGAATCATGTCTGCAGCTGGTGCACAAGCAAAGATTTGACTGTACCTTGAGTTTCATCTCAGATCTCCAGGAGTGCCCAGTCCTTTATTCTCTACAGAGTATCTAAAAATACAGTTGGGTAGGCTTTTACCTTCCTGAGAGAAAGGACTTAATCGGATGATTGATAAAGGCATCCTGGCGTAAGGAAACAGCTTTATTAAGTGGACAGACAGGACATGTTTTGTCGGCTCTCATGCAGACTTGCAGCACAGACCCGTCCTTAAAACTTCTGACAGGGAAGTACAGAGACTTTTGAAAACTGGGACTTTTGTACCAGGTTCTTTATCACAACGAACTCTAATTCAGTAACTTAGTGTTCATCTGAATGCATATTACAATGAATAGTCAATCATTTTTCATTTAATAATTTAACATGTCATTTTTCCAGTTTGTCACTTGCAGCTGGCATTTTTGCAACACATTTTATTTTTTAGACATCTTCTAGTGAATCACCAGATAGAGCAGCTGTGACAGCTATCCATTAATTATATCTCTGTATTAAAGTCTAATGAAAATATGACTTTCAAGGGAAAGTCCCCAAGTAGTGCCCAAGTTGCAGCAGTTAAACCAGCACTATCTGGTAGTTGAATTGGTGGTTGATTAAATATTTGTATAGAGATTCACATAGCTCTATTAACCTCAAGTATTATTTATGAACAATTTGCCTTTGGGATTAGAATGAAGAGAAGCAATAGAGTTTTTATGTCTCAGTAGTAATTAGTATTGCCTTGATGCACATTTGCGCAATGCCAATCACAGGCAATCTGAAATCACCCACGTGTGTGCCGTGGCCTTTCCCTTGTCTTAGACTAAGCAGGGCTTCTGTATTTCAGATACAGGAAAGGAGATAAACTGCCTTATTCTATCTACTCCAGTTTATAAAAAGTGAAGATAAAATAATCAGCAAGGGTCTAGAGGTCTTTTAAAATTTTTGAAATTGAGTGATGTGCAAGATGGAAGAAGAAACTGAAATCAGAAGGCAATACATAAATGCATTCAGAATTTTGTATCACAGCTTTCCGTGGTCTTGTGACTCCCCAGTCAGTATCTGACTTGTGACTGTAAGGCAGATAGGATCAAGCTGGGGACGCATTATTAACACATTATTAAGGGCAGACTCTCCTTGTGGGCTGGGGCTGCAGCCATTTGAGGGGGACAGAAATGAGGGGAGTTTAATTATGCAGACACCTACACAAGGGATGACCCCGTCTTGGAGGGATTCCCAGGAAGATACATAAAAGCCCAAGTCAGTAGGTTTCTATTACAATCTCATTCAAGGGTCGATAGACTGAAGCTTATGCTGGGGAGAAAGACCTGTTTCATTGATTACTAGAACTTTCTCATCATCTGTTTTGTATGATTCTGACCTTTTCCTAAATGAAATGGAAACTTTTCAATTTTCTCATTGAAAATAGACACAAATGCTGTCAGCAGGAACCATAGACATACCATTTCTGTCAACTTTGTGATTTTCCTGTCAGATTTTCTTTTTGTTACTGCTATGCCATAATGCTGACAGCTTTTATTCTTCAAACAAAGCCTAGCAAGGAAGTATCTGTTGAAATGTGATTATTCCTTTCACTGACATAGATGGGGACTGTTCCCACTTACTTCTGATTCTGTAACCGTGCTCCTGAAACTGTCACCCTTCACCTTGTTGGCTTTTTTCAGATGCCAAATATTTTCAAGGGGCTGGCAGAATTCCAGAGAAAGAGCTGCTGTGTTCCTGCTGAAATCATCATCAGACATCCTGTGTATTTCAACTGCAGTGCATTCAGGCATAGATTTTTGTTTACCACAAATAGAGAATATTGCATCACCTTGCAGCAATTTTTTCTCCATAAGCCACAAAAATGAGCTTCATTATGGCTACATTTAGAACCCATTACTCTAAATGCAAGCCTTTTCCTATTCCTCCTAGTGGGAAAAGGTGAAATTAGTATCACAGATTTATTGCCACCAAATTTAATACTCCACAAGAAATAATATATCTATCAGTTCTTCTCTTGGAAGGTTTCAGTATGCCCCAAAGTCTAAACCACTTAACATTCATCTCATCCATTATATGGGACCTGC
Organism: Corvus hawaiiensis; assembly: GCF_020740725.1. NCBI lineage: Eukaryota > Metazoa > Chordata > Aves > Passeriformes > Corvidae > Corvus > Corvus hawaiiensis. The sequence continues at coordinate 68,393,778 of NC_063216.1, read as the reverse complement.
TGGATCTCTGATACAGCAGTTTTAAGCCTTCAACAGAGAGAGCAGGTATGAACCTCACTTTTCACCCTGGCCTGACTGGATGTGCATGAGCCTATCTCTCTCCTCTCTTCTGTGAATTTAAATATGTCATGGGCTGAATGGTTGCATTTACATGGGAAAAAAATAAAAGTATCTGTAGACTTTCTGGCAATCTCAATGGATCCTGCCTGCTTTCTGTACGTGGACTGCAAAGAAAATCCCAAGGTCAGGAGTATGATGCATTTCTCTCCCTGTCACTTACCTTAGTAAATATCAAGGAATCCTGATGGTAATACATCTGAAATAATTGATAATTAATAAATATAAATTAAGATATATTTACTTGTACGCTTGACACATAATTTCACCATTCTTTTAAGGAAAATGGGATGGAGGAAAACTAGATGGAGGAAAATGAGATGGAGAGGTTGCTAAACAAACTTATAGGGGCCTGTCCAAGGGAAGGAAGGGAATCCAGATAAGCAGAGCATAATAGTGGGACCTAAGGCCTTGGTTTAGGAAATAGCCACATCTGTAAGAAAGGAGGCATGAAACTTTCCCTTAAAGAGCAGGCAACAAGGAAAGTTTTGTTGCTGTTGTTGTTATGATGACTTGTAAAATGCTGGCTGTTTAGTGGCAGATGAATGCTAAGAAATTTAATGACAAAAAATAAGCTTTTAATTCAGCTGAAGTACTTCTCACCCCAAATCTCCAAACAACTGGGAAAAGGAACATGTATTTTAAGTCCCTCATCTTTGTTTAATGCTCCAATAAACCCAAATGTTTGCCTTGTGTATGGAACATATCATGAGGCTGTCTGATAGCTTATGCAGTCTACTCTACAAAAATGTCATTGCTGTTGAATTTACTACACCTGTTTGCTCCTAACCCTGCTGCTAGCACGCCACAGGGAGTTAGCCTCCACCTTCTGCTGCTGAAATCCAGCTTTTCAATGGAGATGTGTACCTTTTCCCTCTGACCCTTCAGAATAATCGAAGACACTTGATCCAGCAAGATCATGTCAATATATGCCAACTTGTTCTAAATGACCTCTGGACCAGTTGATACTTTATACTACACGGTCACCCAATATTTGGAATGGCTCTAAATTTTTTCCACTAGGTTTTGACATTCTAGGAAACAAACTTCATTGAAACAATTGATTTCATATAAAAACATGGCTATTAGAAGGATATGATTTGTATCTCATTCACCCCTAATAGACAGCCACTAATTCATACTAAAATTGTAACAAATAATGATCAAGACAATCACCATAGTGATTACATGTGGCAAATACAATTTCTTGCTACTAGATTTCAGAAAAAAAATATACATAGTGTATTCATAGTCTTTCCAGTTGATTTCATAGAGTTTATAAGTAATCCCTAGGCTTCTTTGAATATTTTTAGTATTTGGAATCTTAACTTCTTACACTCGTCCTTTAGATTTGATCTGCATCAAAGAAACATTGATGAGTGTAAGGTACCCCTTCCCAATTCCTTCCGTGTTCTTTAACTTACGTGAGACAAAATGAATTCTGTAATAAAAGATAATAGAGAAAAATTACAAAGTCTTTCTAAATCCTAGTACTGTCAGTGGTTTTAAAATAAGGAAAGCAGCATTATTCTTAAAATTTGTTTTCTTGTTTACCACTCTTTCTGCTTCCTCTGTCTAAAGAATTAATCCATTCTTCTGCATAGCTGCCGTTGAGCTATGGATAGCATTTCCACAGTCAGCTTTGTTAACATTAAAATACATGTTACATAGGCTGTCTGGAGGTGATGTCCTTTTCCTCTGCAGTCTCAGAACCCCAAATCTAATCAACTCATAGAAGTCCTAGGGAAAAGGCCAGGATCCAGTTGTGCTAGGGAAGATGATGGACAGCAACAGTGTAAAGGACAGTTTGTTAGTTAAAAAGACCTCTTCTCTTCTTTGTTAATAGTTTCTAGAAGAGAGTGTAGAGCAAAAACATTGAAGGACTTACTCCAGTTCAGAAAAATTAAAGCAGACTTTCCACTGTGTTTCTTCTAGTGCTCATTTTAGATTTTGAAATTTGAAATCTGCAGAGTCTGCAAGGTAGAAAAAAACACTTTATAACTTTTCTGTAGACCAGTTCAAGAATGTAGTGATTCAGACTATTGAAGGAAAAAAAATACTTACAAAATAATACATAAATAGATACAGAACATTTATGTTTATGTATACCAAACAAAAGATAAACCTATTTGTCCAATTATGCAGGAAAAGCTTTCGGTTGGATAAAAAAAAGCAGAAAAAAATTTTTTTTTTTCTTTCTGTAAAAGTTAAAAAATAGTTATTTTTGGTTTCTAAAACCAAGGCAATACACTGACTAGCTTAATTTTTATTCCTGTTCTTATTATTGAAAATGCTGATTTTATACAAAATATATTATAATTTACCTTTTGCTGTGGGATTGAGAATTAGTGTGTTTAAAGTTTTTATGTTTAATTGAAAATGGCATAATACTTTTTTTTTTAATGAGCTGGTTTAATTCTCTATGCAAATTCAGTTTTCCAGATACTGTTATAGTTCTACTGGCCTGAGCTGTACAAAGAAGGCAGACAGCTGGTAGTTCCTGCTGTTTGGATTTTCTCTCTGGGGCAGAGCACCTTGGAATGCTCAGTGAACACTGAGTACAGAGATATTGACAATGTCAGGTGTTTAAACCACACTGTGCATTCTGCTCTAAGTACTGTATGCACAATATTAGACTGTAGCCCTGAACTACATGTTTTTTCAAATCCTGCTTTATGGACCTAGCTCTCCATGCCTAGGCATATGGGATAGTTCATAACCAATGCTTCTAGGTTAGTTACACATCACAACAAAAAATAATTCTTCTGGCATTATCAACAGCTCCGGTTTAGGCAGACATCAAAACCAGAAAGTTTTCCATCAGAACTTTTGCTTTGGATAGGTCTGACTTAATAGATTTAAAAGCACAGACAGCGGACTTCTCAGTGAAGAATTCGGTGTATTTTAAAAAACTGTGTATTTGTTAAAAACACTGGAGGTAGAGTCTTCCTTGAGAAATAAATAACTGAAAATAACTGCAAATGGAAAACAAATCCTGTCTAGTTCCTCAGTGTGATTGTTAGCACTAGGTGGTATGCCATGTTGTCAATAATAGAGAAAAAAAACATTTAAGTAAATGCATTACAAACATCACAGTTGTGCTTTGGTAGACTTGCTGTATCGTGTCCTGCAGTCTTTTTTAATACACTTCACAAAGGATAATGGTAATATGTCATCTGAACTTGTCACTTAGGACACTAAAACCACAGTTACGAGAACAGATAAGAATTACAATTTTCCCTGAGTGATACATGCCAAAGTTTCTGCATTATTAGCTAACCTACTGTGCAATAGAAGCCATCTTTCCTCACAAAATATCTTGTCTTTGAGGAAATACTACTGATTTACTATTCCAAACAGCAAAAATTAAATAAAAAACATGCTTGGTCGAATTTTTGGCTAAATTTGATTTTAAAAGGGCATGAAGAAAAATAAGTATATTATGAAGTAACTGCACCTTGATTAGAGGTGGTGTAGAGCTCTTTGGCAAATCTGCAGGTCTGGGGTCTCCACTCTTGCCATATAAAACAGGTCAGTAAGGGATTTTTTATTTCCATGCAAAAGATGGTCCTGATGATTTGTTTGAGGACACATAGCTTTTTCAGACTCTCCTGACCCAGTGATAATTTCTGCTGAGATTATCAAAGAGACATTAGACTCATCTTGAGTCCCATAGCATTTATGGCACAGGTAAAGGCAGACGAGTTACTCAAATATCACCCATTCCAGCACACAGGCTGAAGCGATAAGAGTGAAAGAGGTCTCCATCCATCACAACATCTTCCATAGTCCAGTTCCTCCCTAAAAGTCTGTATTTATTCAGGACTGGCTGCAAAGAGAGCGGAATGACTGAGGGACGTCACTAGCTCCTTGTCTGTGTTGGGCCCTCATTCCTTCAGACTCCAAGGAGTGAATTTAAAAGACTTGAGGAAAGCAGTGCTCTGCTGTAAGAATCCACATTTGCCTTTCTGGACTTCTTCCCATCATCTCCTTCCTATATGTCTTTCTCACCCCAGACTGAAATATTGATGGCTCAACTATATGGCAGTGACAGAGCCACTTCTGTGTCAGGAGACAACCAAATTCACTCAGCAGACTAGATAAGGTTTATGGTGATGTTGTTCAGTGTTTTAACAGTGTGTGCAACTTAGCCACAGCAGGAGACTCTGTCGCTGTACAGTAAACAAGAGCTGATTGATTTTGTAATCTCACGAGGGACACCTGCCTTCCCATTTGACTAAAGCTCTCATTTCTTTTGCTCTAGTAAATCTTACAAGCTAGAGAACAAACAGCACTCTAGTACTTCATGCATTTAAAAAAAGAAAATCCATTTCCATCTTCCAGAAGACAGAATTGCAGGTGCAGAAGGTCAGCAATACAAGTTCTCAGGCACTCTGTAGCACCATGCTCTCGAAAAAGAGCTTTTTCTTTTTGATACAGCTGAGACAATTTTAGCATCTGTGTGGTATGAACTGCATCTTCCTCACTGCATGCATGTTCCTTTTGTACAATTCTATTTATATGAACAATAAGAAATAATTTTTGTAAAACCAAATAAAAAAGGAGAAAACCAGTCTATAGGTGTTAGAGAGTAATGTAAAATTTATGCATTTAAAAGAAAGCCAAGTTTTCCATAAATTATTCTACATGTGTTTAGAACCTTCTCATATCGCTTTCTTCTCTTCTTTTTGTAATTTTTTTTTTTTTTTTGACATAATAATTTTGAGAGGTATCCCTGAAGTTATTTTAAATATGTATAGATGTGGCACTTAGGGACACAGTTTAGTGGTAGACTTGGCAGTGCAGGGGTAATGCTTGGACTTGATGATTTTAAAGTTCTTTTCCAACTTATTGGAAAGTTGGAAGTTGTATGATTCTGTGGTTCCATATGCCTTTTGAGGCAAATAAAACTGTCTCTTATGGCATATGCTCAAATTTTAGAAAGGACACTCCTGTTTCATCACTGTGCACCTTTTTAATGCTTTGTAATTACCAGATGTTTGGGGTCTCTTTGCACTGCTGTGTTATCCTATAATCTAGAAATGCATTCTTTCCATTATTTACTGTGAATTTAAAGAAAATTAGAAGTCTTTAGAAGGACTAGTAAGAATAACTTTTCAGTAATTCTAATGCTAGGGAAAAAGTATCTGTTTCATTTGCATACCGAGGGAACACCTTGTTTATTTCTGAGGCGCTCAGAGCTGTCCCAGGAGTCGCGGTGTCAGATGGGAGCTCCCAGCACAGTCCTGAGTCCACAGGCACCAAGGCAGCTGGATGCCAGCTGCAACCCCACACACTCCTTGGCAAACTGCACTGTGGGGGAGAAGCCAGTTTTCTTTCAATTCAATGGATTCTACCCTTTTGCAAAATTCAAAATTGCCCCTAAGCCTCGTTCTGTTCTCCAGGCTGCACCCTGGGCCCTGTGCTGTCTATTTGCAGTAAAATCCCACTGCAGGTTCTGCACACCACCAATACCAATATTAATTTCAAGTTCCATGTAGGATTCAAGCAGAAGACGTGTCTCTGAAAGCTCTTAGTAAACTTATACAGCTCTTAAATTTATAATTGTGCCCAAGATAAATGCATTCAAATAATATACAGAGGTTTTTTTCAACATTAAACACCCAGGGATGAGGAAACACCAAAATTTAGGCAGCATTACCCACTCTAGTCCAATTCTTTTTGTGTGAATCACTATATGTGTCAATTGCATGGGTTTATTAAAAAGAATTCCTGGTCTCATTTAATATGGCAAACACCCAGCACATAAGTTTTATGTTAAATGGTTAAAGATTTACAAAATCTTTAAGCAATTAAAGTTTATATTAAAATGGGATGTATCAGCTGTCTTAAGTCGTCAGTAACTGTGCTTTGTGTTATCACCTGCTCAGCCCACTTAACCATAGTCTTCCTTCAAATTTAAGTTCTACTAGCTTCAAGTGACCACTGAAATTGGGACTTAACATGTTAAATAACACTATTAACAAATATTTATGTGTGTGTTTTAACATGTCCAAGTTCTTTGAAAGAAAATTAATTTTCTAACAGCATTTCCTCTAAGGTAGGAACAAGTTTTATTCATTTTAAAGACAAGGAAAAATTCTCATTGTGAAAAGCAATGATATATATTGCAAGGTAATTTGAAAGGAAGATCATAGACTTTGAGTTAATTTACAGCTGATTTATGGTCACAGGAAAGTAGTTTTTCTTCAGCATCTAACAAAATTTCCACAGCAGCAACTGTGTTGAAAGATAATATTAAATTCTTTAAACTTCTAGTCAGCCTGTGAGAGATTCAAAGCACTACCAAAATAGTGTTCTAGCAATTGAGGAGCACCTTCTCAGGTGCTGGGTTCATCTTTCTGGCACCACTGGGAGGCACGATATTTTTCAAAACACTTAATTGCAGTTTGTCATAGAACTGAGGTACCTGCACTAATATTTTGTCTTCATATGCCAATTGCTTCCATTTTCAGTCTTGCATAGAAAAAAATAGTCGTAATATAAGGTAGCAAATGAAATATCCTAGGTGAGAATGTATTTTGCAAGTGTGTAAAACAAAAACTTAGTATGTAAATATGTAATTACACAATAAAATCAATTCTGGTTGGGTTTGTTTGGGAGGGGTTATAATGCCTTTTGAAGTCAATGTCAGTTTCAAAACTGTAAGAGAAGAAAAGAAAAATCATAAAGCAGTGCTAGGTACTTAATCTTCAGGTTTTACTCCTCCAGGCTGTCATTAATCATCGATGGTCTGACTGATGTAAGCTGGACAACTTTGATGTTATTCTGAAGTACCGATTTTGACAAGGCAAAATTAGAAACATTTGCAGAGTTCTTAGCAAATCTCAGTTATATTGGCAGGCAGCATTTATTTCTTCAGCCTGGAAGCCCTAGAATTGAGGATGCAGGATCCCAAGGGAGAATAATTCCCTTCAGAGATAAGTTCATGTCAGCTTTCCCTTCAGAGAGGTGGGTGAATTTTAATTAGGTGCATCTGGGACTTCTCCCATTTCCCAAGTCTCCCTACTTCCTTCCAGTTCTAGCAGGGTCATGTCTCCCCAGCTCCTGAGTTGCATTTGATCCTTTAAGAGAGTCTCAGTTGAGATTTAATAAATATAGCTCGAGAAAGTGTGCCTCCATCTCCATATTTACGGCTTTAACAAAGCCACATCAGAAGCACCAATATAAAACACACCAGCTACTGAAATGGAGAAAGGGAGCAAGTTATGCAACCCTTTATCTATTGAGGTTAGATAGCCAAAAATAAAATCACCATTATGAAACTTCCAAAATTACAGAGAGACTTATTTGACCCACTTTTTTGTGCTATACATATCCAGAAAGGGTTGCAAAAAAATTTATGAGAATTAGATCCTTTGGACATCCCTACCCCATGCTATCCTCCTATTCCAATCCATGGTAACCTCTATCCCATGTTCTCCAAACTCACCAATTTGATACTTTGTGGTTAAAGATACTTACACCTGTCAGTGAATCCAACTTCACTGGAAGCTGTTTCTCTATCACATATTTTGTATTCCAGATTTGGAAACCTGTACTGATTAGCTAGAGTCCATAGTCCTTTCCGTGGAGCTGTTAGATTTCAGGAAAGATTACATTAATTCCCTAAAAACTGTAGAATTGCTTTAGTTTTTAACAAAAGCAAGGCACTGGTTTTCTCTGAAAAGAAAGAAAACTAGCTGGTAATGCTAGTTATTGTATGGTTCTGGTTACCCCTGAAAAGGAAAAATTCTTCCAAAGCCTGTGATTTTTTATAGCAGTAAAATTTGATCACATCTCTTTGCCCTTCAGACAGCCTCGCATCACTCCCGTAATCCATTAGTAACCTTCCCCACCCAGATCTCAGTGAAACGTCAATAATTATCTGTCATCTAGAAACCCAGTACCCCGCAGGAGGCTCGTGTCACCTCTGAGAGTGTGTCTGAGCGAGGAAGGGAAGCAGAATCATGTCTGACTGTTTGCCAAGAATGCAGAGGAAAGTGATACCACCACCAAGAGCTCAGTTTAGTGAGGCTGGAGGGTGTGAAATGACCAGAGAGTTTGGGTACCTTGCACTGAAGTCAAGGTCAAGCTGAAGGCAAGATCAGAATTAGTTCCTTTGCCATGATGGGGTTTTGCCATTCTTTCAGTTCATAATATTTTTTAAGAGAAATATGTCAGCAGATGGAAATGCTGAGCCACAGAGCAAAGTCAGCTGCTACAATAAAATATGTACCTTGGAATATATAATCCTCATTCTGTGTCTCTTATCTGATGTCTTCTTTACTGACTAGCTGGAAAGACATTTGGGAAAAATCACCACGCCTGAAAGTTAGGGATATCATCAAAAGAGTGCAAGTGAAAAAGATGATGTGAGAAATGCAGATTGGTATGTACAGTATTGAAGGTTCAACCTGTATAAGGCTGCAAAATGCTGAAATTCAATAATGGACATCTAATTAATATTTGTTGTTCTTGATGTTCATAAGGTCTGTCTTGGCACTGGGTACTCATATTTCTCTGTCTAGCTTCATCAGATCTCTGTCTCTGATCAGATCTCTAGTGAGACAGACTTTGATAGAAACCCACTGAAGTTATTCCACCACATGAAAGTCTGTGTCTTGGTAATATACATTTTTAATTGGTCACAGCTGTTTTTTATGCTGTACCAGACAGTTCCTTTACAATCTCATGTTTATCATTTAATAGGCTATCAGGAAGTAATTATCAGGTTTGTTTCACTTTGTCAGACTGGTTGCAGTATAATTCTACTAAGTATTCAAATAAGTGTTGAATTGTGTGTACTACCTGGTTTTCAACTGGTGAAAAGTACAAACTAATAGAAGATCCAGAAGAGAAGTATCTGTTTGCTGAGGGTACTGAGTAGCTTAATTCTTAGATGAGTCCTTATTTCTTTTCTTTATATACATGAGCATAAAATAATTCATTTACTTAAGCATTGTGGTATGTCATTAATTCTACGTAGAGTCTGTAACTACCGTGCTGTTCGAATCTATAATTTAAATGAGGCTTTGCACTCAATCGAACTGAACAGAGGAGACAGGTGCCATAATAGCTTGCAATAATTGACCTGGCAGAGCCATTTTGGAATCATTTGAGAGTAATATACTTGATCCTACAACCCTTCCTCCCACAGACTGTCTGATTTCAATCTTGCAGTTCCAACAGAGGCTATTAGCATGGTATCATCTCTGTTTCATGGGGATGAGAAAAATGAATGCAGAAAAAAACATTTTGATCTCTTGGCCATAGTAGGATGTTGGAATTGAGAGGGATCAAAACATGCTGTTTGAATCTTGTAGCTGAGATGATGGTGATCAACACAGGCACATAGAGGGGATGAATGCCAATAGGTTTCCCTGTTACAAAATTTAAGTGGAAAATTCAAGTGTCTTGCCATTGAGTTGGACTGTCTGAACACAAACCTTTTCTGGAAGGGGGAATTCCACTCTGACTGATGATTGTAGTCCTTTCCTCTCCTTTATTCACTTGGGAGGTGCAGTTTCAGGTGAGACCACTGTTCTCAGAAGAAGCCAATAGTGTGACTTGTTGCATTCTCTGTCCTCTTCAGCAGGAATTTTAGGAGCAGAAGAAGAAGCAAAGCTGGGGTCAGAGATGTGAAAAGCCATAGGATGGTTTTGGTGGGGTACCTAAAGAATAGAGTATATTTGGTGACAGAATAAATGGCTTGGGCAGGAAAAAGGGAAGTAATGATTTGTGACAGCCCTGCCACCCCACTCAGAGCTCCTGACTCCCCTTGCTGTTCTCAGCAGTGGTGAAGGGACTTGGAGTGTTCCTGCTTGTGTGTGCACAGGCATTTGCTGAGTTTAAATGTGAGAAACAAGATACAGACTTCCATATGAAATTGCATAGTATGGACAAAACAAGCAGAGCTTATGAATGAAAGGGTGAGATTTACCTCGCTGCAACTGAAATAGCACAAAGTAAAATCAGACTGGCCAGTCTTTCCCCACAGGCACTCCCCACACCTGGCCTTGCTGTGTCCACTGTGTGCATTGCAGGTGGCTGGGTATGCCTGTGACTTGAAGAGCTCCCAAGAAAGAAATCACTTAGGGTAGACCACCCTCTGGCCTTGGGATTCCTCATACTGAGGGCTAAATGAGTTGGAAAGGCATAACAGCATCCCTCTTAATAATTGTGTGGGCCTTTTGTGATCAGGGCCCACAGTTCCCAGGAAGGGCAGCAGATAGGTACAGCAGCTGAAGGCTGTATGGAACAAAAAATATATAGACTGAGGATTGCTGAGGCAGTCTGTGAGTCAGGCAGGGAAAGACAAGCTGGGCATGAGGAGCAGCATTGCCATTGAAGCTCCAGACACTGCAGGTTGTCAGAAGGGGTGTCAGGCCAGCCCCACAGATCGCACAGCTGGGGTGGTGGAGCTTCTTGGAGGTTTGGTAGGGAAAATAAGACTCACTCCCTGTGAATGCCAGGGTGCCAAAGGTTTTCTTGACTGAACTTAGTGACATCATGATTCTGCTCTTTGCCGAAAAAATAACAGAGTCTAGAGGAGTAACTGGAAAGGTGAGGGGAGTGGGCAGGGAGGCTTTGGGACTCAGCCTCTGCTCTGATTAAGTGATGCTTCCTTAACATCATTTGAGTGGGAGGAATTAGCCCGCACAAATAATATCTGAGGCTTCACACTCCTCTTGTCAGAGTAAAAAAAATCCCTAACCCTGCAGGAAAGGTATTAGTGTTTCAGGCCTATGGGGCATGGCACAGCAGGTACTTCTCTGAGGACTCTTGCACTTTTAAGTGGCTCCAGTTATTTTTGAACAACGAAGTAGAATACTCATTAAGCATTTCCCTTAAATGAAAATAATGACCTACAAGGTCATGTTAATTAAGAAGCATAGTAAGTCAGTGAGAAGAGGTTCTGTTAGTACAAACAGTGGGCCCAATGCTGCATAACACCATGCTCACAATCAGTCTGGGTTTGTGTTCATCCTTGTAATATTAAGAATTTGTAGGACAGGATCATTGCACAAATAAAAATTGCAGCAGATGAGTTCAATCTGACAGCAGCCACTGGCTCATTATGTGGCCATGAGCTGTATCTGCTTTTATATCATACTGACCAGAGCACTCTAGCTTACTGTGACTAGGAGCAGTGCCAATTTACCCTGTTGAGAAGAAAAGTTGACATATTCCAAGACTTTTACTTGCTTTCCAGAGTTTGTCATTTGGACTGGTATGGTGCAGGATCATACTCAGTGATGAAATTTCACAGTTGAATTATCATATTTCAGCTACCAGTCCCATTAGCTGCAGGAGGCTCTGGCTGTCAGACACCCTGCAACTCCAATTAGAACAGCACAGCCCAGGCTGGGCATGGATTTCTCCTCTGTGAACCACTTTAGATGTGCTGAGTCTCACATATTCTTGCCACACATTTACTAACCCTCACCTCCCATTGGCCCACAGCTCCTCTCTCAGACTGCCTCAGCACAGCCCCACCATGTTCAGTGGGAAACCCACCCAAATGCTGGATCTGGGATACACAAGACCCCAGCACAGGGAAAGGCTGTAGAGATGCTCTGCAGCCAGGGGCACACGGCCCTGTGCTGCCATGAGTCCTCCTGGGCAATATCTTGGTGACCAGCTACAGCTGCATCCCTTTACACAATATACCCCTCACAAGACCAGTATTCTGTGTCCATGTGCCCCCTTAACTAATATCAGGAGCCTGGGAAATTCATAGGATATGGCACTTGACATCCCAAATATTTAGACTGTGGGAAGATGAAGCATGCATGCTTTTACCAGGATGACAAAAACTTAAAATCAAGAGCCCTCTCAGAGGGTATATAGGATTGTTATAGCTGACAGACCCCTATAAAAATGGAGGGAAATACGTATTTGTCCCTAAAACTGCATAAAATTAGCTTTTAAATTTAGGTCTTACTTTTGTAAAGGAGTTAAAAGGCTCATTTTGTAACTGCCTGCACACAACCATACACTCCACTAAAAAGGTACCAGAGCTTGGAGAATTCTTGCACATCCATGTCTAGAAAACACCAGTTTTTTTCTGATTATTAATAAAACTTTGGATGGAAAAAGTCTTTACTTTTTCCATCCAAACAAGGAGTTATTAATTAAAATCTACACATTAAAAAAAAAATTGAAAAGCAGAAATTTAAAAGTCTGGCATTTGAGTTGGCAAATTGAGTTACCTCATGAAATATTAAGATGTTGTGGTAGAATTTTGTGCCTCATAGCATTGTGCCTCTTGCCATTGCTTTTAAGTCACATACATGGATGGGTATCTGCTTTTATTGTGTTCAGTAGTCAAGGGCATATCTCTTCTCATGTGAACTGTAACAGCTCTGTTGAAGCCAGCAGAGCTCAGGCAATACACACCAGCTAAGATCTGCCCCTTACTATTCACCTCCATCTGCTGTGTGACTCAGTCATACCAGAACTGCAGAGCACCTGCCTGCCTGATATTTTTTTAATGAGTTGAACTCTTCATGTTGGGTTTGTGTCTCTGCCAGGTTCCAGTTTAATCACATATAATTTTTAGTGTGAAGTTTCACCTTGGGCTTTGAACTGGTAGGCACAGAACAAAAAGCCCTGTTTCTAGTGGAACTTCCATAAGTCGTAATAATAATAAAAGCTAGGATATAAGGCAAGTATTTTACTTCATAAGTTACGACATTCAGCTTTTATGAGCAGGAAGAGGAATTATCCTCAGTAGACAGGAAATAATGAGGTTGACCCATATTCCATAATAGTGTATGAAAATTAACTAAAGATTTGTGTAGCTAAGATAATGAGCACTTATATTTAAAGTTATAGCCTGGCCTAATTGTGTAAAAGTTTGTGGGAGAAGATGTGTGTGTACACTAATAGATTAGTGACAGTCTCTGGAGTTTCTACTCAGCTCCTGTAAAACAGTTCAGTATGTAATAAATCAAACTCAAATGGCTTGCTTGTAAAATGTTTGGCTAAAATTATCCTAAGATGCATGAGCCCTGCTTTCCCAAGAATGAGATGTTCTTTTTTAACTTTCAGATTAGAGTCAATGTGTGATGTGTGTTTTGCAGTTATTTAAGTAATAGAATTGCTAGCTCTGACATCCTGGAACCATGAACATCAGCTACTAGTGAGCTGTTTCAAAAATATAAATACTAACATATATTGGGATTTGCTAATTTCTTGTTTTTTCCTTAGGGGAAATTATTTTAATCTTTAAAATTCTGGTTTTGGAAAAGCATTGTAAAGGAGAAAATAAACAGGCACAAACAAACTTCTTAGTGTAAGTGGTTTGTGAATTTGTTAGTTGTCATAACTATAAAGTGGCTTTGGAAGCATTTGATTGGTACGAATAATATTGGTTTTTTAGTTTTGTTACATCATTTATCTGGGAATCTGAGTGGTTTAGGTATTTTACCAGTGATTAACAAAACAATAGATTTTCAGTCTGGTTGAATTTTGAAAGGCAAAGTTCCCCTAGTGATACATTATATCATAGTAAAATGAAATGTCAATAAAGAAACATTTTATAATAGGAAGTGAAAAGAATAATGCTAATCTACTGAAATGGTAGGAGAAATTTGGGGTAACAGTGAGTCTTCCCTTTGCCAAGGTGGGAATTCCACTGAATAATGTGCATTCACATTGTCCTAAGAATACAAGTAGCCAGTCAAGTGATTGAAATATTGTATATAAATTTTGTTTGAAGAAAAAGATTCTGGAATATAATTTCTGTCACTCGCGAAGGACAGCCATCAGGGAGTGACTTCAATGTGACTACTTAAAAATTGAGTACACAACAAATATTCAGCTATAGAACCCTTTAAACTGCATGTCCTGGTTTGTCTGTAATTTATTCTGAAAATGAAAGGATGCTTTCCATTGCACTGTTGCTGTTAAAGACAATCATTTGGGACAATCTGACAACATCTTATGAAAGAAACTCAGGCCCACAATTCTGTCTTTTGTTTTATTTGCAGGGATGCATCCTGCCTCCCTGTATGCTGCCTTTCTGTTTTTCACATTTTGCTGTGACTGCTAGGGCGATACTGGTGAATATTCTTTTTGCAGCCTGGAAGGGAGAGTCCATCAGCAAAAGAATTATGCAGACAATCCACAACGTGCTGCCGAATTACAGAGTTAACACGCACACACAGCTCTCTTAGTGGCTATTTCTTGCAGTAGAAATCACAGCACTTACACAGAAACCTGTGGAGGCTTTTGGTCAGTGGTCTGGCTTTGCAGAATGTCATGCTATGAGCATAGACACTCCTGTTGCTGATCAACACTAACAATGTCAGGTGCTTCAGAGAGAAGCACAGGAAGCCCAGGAGTGGCAATTAAAGTTAATTTGAATTAGAGGAAGTTTCCTCTTAACCTTCGTGAGCGTGTGATAGGACCTCAATCTGAAGGACATTTTTCCCTTAGTTGTTATCAGAAGTATTCATTATACTTCTAAATTACTAAATTTGTTTTAAATCCTGTTAAGTCTTGGTGATACTCCATGGTGCTGAGTTAATCAGGTCTTACAGAAAAAAATATTTGTTACTTAAATTCACTGGCTTTAGATTTCCTATTTAAATGGGCAGAAGATAATATTTCAATTTATTTTCTGTATATAGATCTGTAAAATAACTCCCATTTAAAACAGTTCTGATCTTTTCAACCTCCCTTTGTGCAGAATTAATTTGCCTCTACCTTTTTATTTAATAATAATTAAATTTCCTAACTTGAGAATCAATGGCCCTGTCTACATCTGGCCTGCGTTACTGCCCTGGACTACAGGCAGTCTTTCAAGTTATTTGTACACCCATTGCATTGTGTAGGAAGAAGTGTTTGCCCATTTAATCTCCTTCAGCACACAGAACTTGCACTTGCAAGGAGCAACTATGAGAGCTCTTTCTCTCCTCTACCTGCCAGCTGGGTTTGCAGTGGTTCATTGATGGGCTTGGGTGTTTCAGGAGCAGGAGCCCTAGAGTAGCTCCCAGTCCAGCTTCTCAGGATATTTCTAGAAATATTTCCAATGCTTATAGGAGGCAATGGTGCTGATGGGAGAAAGGTTGGAAGCAGGCACCTGCAGCAGTGGTGTTTCCTCAGGCTAAGTGCCCTTGCCAGAGCTGATGAGCTGCACAGCAGTGCAGTGCAGTCAGTGGTTCCCAGGAGAGTTTTTTCCCAGATGAAATGTAATAGTGGATGCCATGGTGCTGGGCTCCTATTTTCATGTATACACAGCAGAGAGGCAGGAGTAATGGAATAGAAGGAGGATTATCTTATCTTCCAAGGATAGACAGTGTGCAGTGTAGCCTACCCAGACCAGCTTGGACTGCCAGGCATAGCTGGAGGCTCCTGAACCTGTTCTTAAGTCTTGTTCCTAAGGGTTACAACATCAACAATACTCAAAAGCACAAGATGTATCTAAAGCTCCCACTTAGAGCAGTAACACCTGAGCTGCCTCAGAGCAGTCATTTAGAGCATTTCTGAAGGCAAGAAAATGACTGGCTGGTGAATTCAGTCTCAGACCTTGCCTGAAGCGTGCTCTTACACTACATTGTAAGTACAACTGGTGTGGGTTTGAGACTATTACATTTTGCCTAAGACAGATTTCCTAGTAATTTTTGTTACAGAAAAGTCCTATAAAGCTTTCACTGAAGTTCTGATCAATCTGCTGCACTTGAGGTACCTCTTTTCCATGTGCCTAGATAAGATGGCAAGAAAAAACCTTTTGTTGTCCAAAGAATTTGGTATTTTGATTTTCTTCATGGTGATTTTCCTAACCTCTGCAAAAATAAGAACTAAAACTCTTTCTATAAAAAGTTCTAAAGCCACAAATATTACTGCGGGAGCTCAAGGGAAGCTGTCTCATTAATGCTGTGGAAACTGTTGTAACAACCGTATACTTTTACACCTATCCAGCTGAGCAGTAAGTACGATATCAAGAAGACAATTTTATTAGCTAACTGTACTGTGAAGTCACTATTTCAGCCTATACATTTCTTCAGTATCAGAAAAGAAACCAGAATAGTATTAAGCATTGAAATAATTGATGGGTGGAGCTACTTACATACTAAATTTGCTAACTATACTTATATTGCTGGAATCTTGCTGCTGCATAACTGCTAAGCATATGGCTGAATGAGATTAATAGTATTTCTACTCAGAGATCAGATCACCTTTTGTGGATGTCAGGTAATAGAATCAGTAAAACCTTATTATTTAGCTGTCGGGTTTATCATCAGATGGAATCCCTAGTTATAATCCACTATCTGCTTTTTAATTTTATTTGCCTGTTTTAACTACTCTGTAGTAGTGTGGTACTTTAGATTGGTTTAAGTCTGTTTAAATCTGAATTTCCAATTTTAATATACAAGTGATTAAGTTGTCCAGTTTCCTTTTCTGTCACTGTGCATAGGAATATACAGCTGTTTTGTTTTTGTGAATCCATATTCTTGTCTCTTCAGAGACACTTCAGGTCTTCTAGGTACCTTGAAAACTTGTGTCTTTGCTCAAACCAATGGTATTTCCGTCTTTCTGTATATATATATATATTAATTTACAGTACTATTGTTATGCCACCAAGTAATCAAAACCAGAAACTAAAATGTTAATCTCACTCCTCATTCCATTTGAACTTAGAGGAAAACTAGGTATTTTATAAGTAGGTTGTTTTTTCTGTGATCATATCAGTGTGAAATGTATATTGAAATAAACCTCAGGTATGAAACAATCGCCATGTGGTAATTGTCTTCCTGAATCTTATTATACATGCGGAGACAGAACTTTGGCCTGGATAATATATTTCAACACATGAACACACAAAAAGAAAAAGGGACAGATAAATAATGCTGTTAAGATGATAGAAACATACTCCTGAAAATCCAAACACATTAAAATTCAGGCTCCCTGTGTGATTTCAGATTGGCTCTTTTGTTCATGCAGACTGTGGTATTGTCTTTTTGTTATATGGGTATGAGTATCTTCCATTTAGGCTCGCTCTTCCTTGAGTACAGAGGACAGACCTTTGTGTACTCTGGCATGGGCCAGAGCTCTGTAGAAGAGACTTGTGGCTGTGGGATGGTTTTGCTTCTTTTGCAAACTGCTTGATGAAAGAATTTGCAGGCCAAGTGGGGGAGTTTGAACCTTGGTTTAACTTGCTCTTGCTGAATGTAGCTCTGAAGACCTGCATTCTTACACTGCAGTTTGGTGTGTTCATTGTTCGGGTGGTGAGTTTAAGACTCTGGAACCCATCTTAAATTTTCAGCTTTAATTATAAAATTTTAGTATTAATTTCCGTATATTTTATTGAGAATTTTTAAAAAAAGTGGGGGGAAAGACACTGAAATATTTCTGTTCACGTGGTTCATCTGCAATTTTGCAAAGAGCAGCTTCAATAACAGACTTTCCTTCATGTGAGAAGAGAGCAGAGTGGATGGGTTGTGGCTGTAGACTGCTCTGTAAAGTCTATAGGGTCTGCTTCTAGCAGGGGGCTGGGTAGGCTATAGCACATATGTGCTCCCAGCAGACAAGCAGTGGTGAAATTCGAGTATCTTGGATTACATGATCTTGGAAAGAACAAGTACTTGCAAAGTCTGATATTGTCACTTGTCCCTCTGTTATCTCACGCGGATATGTGTGCAGTACAGTTGTGATAAGAAGGTGCACATTTCTATCTCATCAGCTGACACATTTGTGCGTGCTCAGAAAGGACAGGATCTGAAGAAATTTTATCTCACCAGGTTTTGAAACATTTAGTGATTTTTTTGAGTTTACAGAAGGCCCTGCTTGACATAAAAACATTCTCTTTAAGTTCTGTTCCTAAGCAGAAACTTTCCTACAGCATTTCAGAGTCAAGATCTATTGATTTTTTTATCATTGTCCCAAATATATTTTTCTGAGCCTTTTCTAGGAAGTGGCTGGATCACTTTGGTTTCAATTTTCTATCAGAGGTTCAAAGCAAGTAGAAGGAGGTTTATGATGGGAGTTTTCCAGCAGTTGAGTGACAGTCATTGTAGCCAGCAGTGCCTGCAACATGAGGGTCCTTCTCTGAAGCCACTAGAAAGCTCCATGGCCAGCTTGTCTTCCAGGCTGATGTCCTACCCAGGAATGTTCTCCTGTTTGTCTGCAGCATAGCCAGGAGAATCACCTGGGTTCTGGGCACACATTTTAATAATCACAATTGCCACAGAATCACAGGCTAGTTGCTTTAAAATACAGTTGTCACCTGTGTGAGTGTGAATATGGCCTTCATAAAATGGATATATTTCTTCATATGACAAGTTTCCTGGACAGGTTCTCTTTTCCTTTGCTTGATGCAAGAGAGTGATGCGACAGTAATTGGTTAGATCTGAGTCTCACCAGACCTGGCTGTAAGCAAGAGGTACCATCCCTGCTTTCATTCATCTGATCATTCATACTTATCTGACCTCCCCTCCAGAATATCAGGGGCTGAAACTCCCACTTTATAACTGCTGATTTTCTGCATTGCAGTTTCTCTTTTTTTATTTTTCTCCAAGACCAATTATTTCTCCTTTCTCTCTAGATCCTAAATTGAAGTGAGTCACACTTAAGGCTTTAAGTGTACTTGAGGAAATCCTGCTGAATTTAGTTTAAAGAGAAAAATCAGGTAGATTTCTGTCTTCTGAGAAACTGAATTATGGAGATGTTAGCATCCGATACCCTGGCAGGATTTTATTTCTTTTGTTGGTTTTTTCTATGTTCTTTTATCAAAGGAGTTCAAAAGTATTGAGTTTAAAGTCTTTAAGTCAGGTTGTTTTCCAGCATGGTTTCTCATAAAAAAAAAAGTCTGAAAAAAGTGAAGTGCTATTTCTAGCTGAGGTTATTTAAGGTTTTGAAGATGGTAATGCAATGTTGCACCTTTAATACATTCTGCAGTAAGATAGTACAGACTCGGTTACTGTCTTACTAAGATTTTTTTTTTCTTTTGGTTTGGTTTTCCATTTGTTTTAGAGCCATTCTCTGCTAGCTTGTTATTTCTGCAAGAGGAAAAAACGATGTCAATGTTAAAAAGATAATACTGTGAAGACATCCACTGAATTATGAAATCGTGCTTCATATGTCTAAATGTTCCAGAGTGAGACCTACAAAGCAGTGCGTGCCTGTAGATGCACAAAATTGGATGTGTGTATATTTGGGTGTCTGCTCGGTTCAGACTCCAGTCTGGCTGCTCATCAGTCTGCTCCTAGAGCTGTGTAGCAGCATTAGTGGGGCAGTGAGCCCACCTTAATACACCATCATTTTGGTCTGAAAATATGGGGGTTTTTTCCATATTTTACATGCTAAACTAACAATCCAAGTGCCTATGCAGTTTCCGAAGCCCTTCAAGAGATGAATTTATTATAATACTGTTGTCATAGTTTCCTTGGTCACCTGCCATTCTCCAAAATCTCTGCTGTTTTTTGACTGGTGCTTTCTTACATCAGTCTGATACTGAAAAGAAGTGAAATACCACATTTGTACTATGCTTTCAAAGCATCCACCAGGATTGCTGGTTTGAAACATTCTGTGGTGCTGTGTACTTACGATGCCTCTGAGCCAGGAATGAAACATTTCAATAGTTAAGGATTCCAGATGAGCTAAAAAATTGCCACAAAGGCATTGCTGTCTGTTGCATCATTCACTGTTTTCTGATGTTGCTGTGCAAGAGGTTATTAAACATGCTGGTCGCCCTTGCTCAAATTTACAATTTTTATATCCAGCACACATGCAATGTTTTTTATTTCCACCAAGCACTCTAGTGTAGTGTCAGTACATATGTAATAGCATCATTAAAAGATTTATGAAAGTCAGTATTTCACTGCAAATTATAAAAAGTGAATCACATTATATTTTACAGGGATTTTAGAAAGTAACATAATTGTCATAATAGTCTGGGGAAAGGGTGAAGAAAGAAATTTGAACAAGTATAAATCTTGGTTGAAACATGTCCACAATAATGATGTTGCCTACCATTTTCTTCAAATTAGGAGAAATAACTTAAAGATCAGAATTTGTCTTTTTGAAGTGTCGATTTTAAATATTGAAATTTCATCTATTAGCATCAGAATCAACACAGTATATCACTTACTCTTTGGACAGTCTATTATAAAGAATGTCATTTTTGTCCCTTCTGTCTTCATCATTTGCTTTTAATGTTCATTTGGACAAACAGATTCCAGTGTAATACATTCATTCAATAAATAGTAACTAGGGCTGAGGAATTATTACCATGTCGTAACCAAATATCTGATGGTATTAGAGAAAACAACTGAACACCTAATTTAGAAGTTACATTTTTCTGCTCGCATAATAAGTAGTTTATAATTTTTCATGCAATTAGTTATGCAAAATAATACTTTTCAAAATACTGTGATGCAGCGCTTAGAAACTCAGCCTTTTTGTGAGAATGTTTATTTCAGAGGTCAATTTTAAAATTTTGACATAGCACAAAAATTTGCCCAATTTTCAAATTTTACTGATACAATTTCTACTCTGTGATAAGAAGGAACAGTTTTCAGGAACAGTGCAGTGAATCACTAAATTTTCATAATTACTTTTCTTCATATATTCTAACTCATCCTTATCATTCATAAAGATGTTCATGACTGCTAGTTCCTACAGTGAGAAAAGTAACAAAAAAGCTGATGTGAGCATAGAAAGGGCACATATTTATGTATCTACCTGTTCCAGTAAATCCCGAATGCTGTAGTGTAAGACACTAAACATAAAATGGATGTTTTGTTAATCATGTCCATCATAATCATTATAGTCTTGGTGTGGGCAGAGGTTTACCCATTTACAGGTTTATACACCAAACCTTCACACATCATTGCTTTCTTAATCCCTCCTGTGCTTAATCCCTGCCATTTTGTGCACAGCCAACCAGTAAAAAATACAGAATATGGGTAATTTTTTAGTGAGAAGGATGCTCCTTTATAGGAAAATATGTGAACTCCAGGTTCTAGTCTGTTAAGCAAATAATCATAAGAATTGAAAAAGCAAAAGCCAATGAAAACAGTTGCTTTTAGACTGAGAACACCAGTAAGGCTATGCTTCTGGGAAATGGTGAATTTCCTTCAAATCTTCTATAAACATGAAGGCCATATTGATTGGAAGTAATTGCACACTATGTTTAAATTAAACAAGTGTTATTCTTATGAATCTCATCCAGAAAAAATAGCAGCAGCCAAATCTCTCCCCAATCTTATTTCCAGTTTCTGAATAGTTATGGGTCTTTAGGTAAATTTATTTATCATCCAACTCCATTCAGAATAAATATTTTAAAGATTAGTCTTTATCATATTTTGGTCTCTAGTTATGGATTTTGTGTTCTTGTAGCATCATTCCAACTTTCAAAATTAATTCCGTGGTAATTTCTCAATTTACAATATTATTGCCCACATTATTAATTGTAATTAGCGTTATCTGATCCATAATCCATGTTTGGCTGAAACTCAAGGCTCTCAGGAGCTAATCCCAAAACATATTGTGAAGTCAAAAACCTGGGAAATAGGATGAGTGGAAAAAATTGGACTTGCAACTACTGCATGTGAAACCCAGCCGAGAATCTTTTGTAAAATTATATTTTACAAAGCTGTCTTCTGAGACTGAAGGTGGCTCTTCAAATCATGCTGAGAGTGGTGTAGTCTAGTGGTCTGCAGAGAATCAGCAGTCCTGGACTCTGTCCCATGCACTGCCAGGGATTTAATATGTGACTATGAGAAATTGCATCTATTTTTGTGTTCCGACATCCCCAACTGCAAAAATGAGCATAATAGTATTTGCTTAATTTATTTGCCATTTTAAAACATTGGTATATTCTGAAGAAAAGGCATTATAAAGCTAATGCTTTTCCTGTGAAATAAAATTTTCCATCTCTTCCATTGAGCATTGCAACCCCCCTATGTGAGCAAAACATGTTATTAAAGGGAGTATTTAAAGATAATTTCAATAGGAGCAAAGGACATGACCTTGTGCCTTTGAAAGTATCCCTATTTCTGCATTCCAGAAGTTCTTATGACAGCCATTGCTGCTGTAGGTAAAACAACCATGCATCTAGGAAAGAAAGTAGACAATACATATAATTTTGCTAGCTCTAAATGTCGTGAGTTTATTTCTGATTAATTTCAGTGCAAGCAAATCTCCTTTTTATTGACTTTAATGTGCACTGGCCCAGGTCCAAGGGTTTCAGTACAAGCTGTAGCTGCCAATCTCAAAGCAACTTTAACTATGCCACCAGCAATAACAGCTCCACATTCAGAAGCAGGTGCCGTTATTTTGTCAGATTTAATCAGCTAATCTCTTGGTTTAAATATCATAAATCAAAAGCACAGTTTAAGCTATCATATCTAAATGCTTCTTAACATAATATTACTGTATTTTGTGGATATTTTGGAGTAGTCTGCAAGCACGTATCAGTAGTGTTGTGAAAAAAGAAGGCTGAGCACAGAAACCAGATTTGGCATTTCATATGGAAAAGATTCTGCTAAGATGTTGGAGAATTAGTTATTCAACTACACTTTTGGAAAAGAAGTATTGCTTTGAGCAAGTAATTTAAAGAACAAACAAAATACCTCAGTAGTGAGGATGATGCTGCAGAGAACCATGATTTACCTGAAGTCAGCACATAAACTCTTGAATATAAGGATCCTTGCAATTCAATAAATGCTGAGTTGTAACTAGAGGTAAATTCAGGATTAATTGAATAGAAACATATCCACGTACCCTGGAAATCTCAGAAAAGCAAAAACATTCAACAGTATGGCTCAGAAGCTGAAATGCCGTCTATCCCATTTTATCAATTTCTCCATCTGCTTCCATTTCAGCCTGCTGATAAGAATATAGAATTCTTTTCTGATTTGCTGTTTATCATAGATAAAACTCTTTTCATTTCATATATATCTCAGATAAAAACTTTTTCATCGGTCCTGTGTGTCTTTAGTGTATTTGCTTAGAAGTTTTACAGAATAAATAATTTTCACTTATTCTGATAACACTGTTTTGCTACTGCTTGACCTGTTGCTACTATAACTTTTTTAATATATACTGTCATACAGCAGAAAAGAACCCATTTTTGAGGTTACCAAACCAATGAGTATTAGCTTATCTCAGCCCAGAAAAACTTAGAATCTAAGAAAACTCTTGACAATTCTAGTGCAGCGAACAAGAATCAGCTTTCAAAATATGTTGAGGGGATGCCTGACTACCTCTTAAAGGGCTCGTTCTGCATGAGATGTAGCAAGATAAATTTAGTTTGCTTGCAGCTCTGTGCTGCCAGGTCTGTTGCTAGACTGTTCCTGGGACCTAAGTTGTGTAAATGTGGCTGCAGTGAGGGCTTACACACTACAGGCTGAGGGCAACATTTCATCCCTTTTGTTCAGTGGAAATTCTGCACATACACCTCAGTTCATAGTGAGAAAAAACTGAGGGCTTGGTTGGACCTGAGAAGAGAATTCAGATGAGAGAATTTAAATCAGCCATTTTGCTTTTCTGAATTTTGCACTTTTACATTTATTTGGGAGGGGGGGGTGGGGGGTGGTGTTTACATTCTGCTCTTTTCTTAAGCATCAGAACAGCTGTGTTTAATGAGCTGGAACTGAAATAGGTCAATAAAATATTACCTGTGTGATTAGAGAGAACCTACTGGATATGTAAATACGATTAAACCTTCTACAGCTTAGATTAGGATGTGATAGCATGTACAATTAAGGATTAAGGGAATACTTTTGTGAAACAGGAAAGCAAATTTCTCTTTAATATTCAATTAATTTCAATGAAAAGGATTTCGATTCAAGAGATCGAGCCAGTAAAAGCAAACGTTCAACAACACCCAAGCATTTTCAGAAAGCATTTTCATTTCAGCCTCCTGAGCAGACTCTGTATTGAAACACATCTTGAAATCAAAATCAATCAAAGGCTGAAGCTGAAATGCACAAAAGAAGGAATAAATACAGAGGCTAAGTTTATTTCACCCATTATATACCATTGTACATTTCACTTTTTTTGTACACTTGCATTATCTTTCTTGTTCCTGTTTCTGTGCACTTCTTTAAGCATTTTTTAATAGTTTTGGCAAATAATTATCCAATTATCTAGGCTACCTCAGATCTTGTAGATACTGCTAGTATCTTCTGCCCTAACAGAATCACAGAATGCTTGATGTTGGGAGAGACCTCTGAACTCTGCTATCTCATGGTCACTGCAGCCAAGGCTGCCTTTGACTTTCCCATCCCCAACAAGTCCCTCCTTGTTGGTGAGTATGACATCCAGCAGATCACTTCTCCTCTTTGTCTTCACTTGGATGAGAAAGTTCCTGATGCACTCCAGGAACCTCTGCTGTGTTGTCCTTCCAGCAGATATTGGGCTGGTTGAAGTAACCCATGATGACCAGGGCCTCCAAATGTGGGGCTGCTTCTATCTTTCTGTAGAAGATTTAATCTGGTTCTTCTGTCGAGGGTCTAATCCACTCGTGCTTCCTGGTCAGGCAGCCTATAGAAAACACAGACCAACCCTTACCTCTCTTCTCTTTAATCCTCATCCATGAACTGTCAGTTGGCTCCTCATCCATCCCCAGGCAGAGATCCATGCATTCCAGTTGTTCCATCACATAAAGGGCAACGCTACCTCCTTGTCTTCCCAGCCTGTCCTTCCTAAGGAGCCTGTAAGAAGTCCCCCTTCCCGAACTAGAATACTGGTTTTTGTCAGGCCAGTCAGGTTTTACACACTGCACTGGATCAGTTCACAGACCTTTAGATGCTCTAACATCATTACTTTGGGGGAAGAATGCCATATAAGTGACTAATGTATTATTAGACTTGTGTCTGCTTCAAAAAAGTAGTAGCGATGACACCTTGCTGGGCTGAGAAACCCACCCACACCATCATCAAGAACCAGCAGTCCTGAGAAAAGCCACTTTTTGACAAATTTTGTATAAGTCACAGCACTTCTTAAGATTTCTGATTCATTTCAGATGCTAATTCAGGGTGAATCAACAGAAATTATTAGGGGCAACATGTAAAAAAATTTTATTAAGAAAAAAGGGAACACATTTGTGAGAGGACATATGAGAATGGAACTGAGGATCTGCAAAAAGTATCTCTGAACAGTGACTGATTGGAAACGGTAGAGAGAAAAGAGGGAGTGAAAGGAGCAACAAAAGAAGTAGCTTGTCTGTAGAGAAACTATCATTCCTGAAGACATGTTGTCCACATTCCATGTTACCAATTATCTTTGGTATCACAGAATGGTTTGTGTTGGAAGGGGCTTTCAAGGATCATCTGGTCCAACTCTCCTGCCATGCACAGGGACATCTTTCACCAGACCAGGTTGCTCAAAGCCCTCCTCATTTCTCCTGAAGATTGCAATTCCCTTGGAGTTTTTAATGAGATTATTAGCCCATAGGTTTTATCTTCTGAAGATAAAAGGGAAACTGAAGAATCCAGTAAATCCATATACTTTAGCAGCAGAACCTTGAATACAGGGATTTTCTATCCTTGTCATATTTCTAGCTCCATCCTTATGTGTTCATGAAGTGTTCAGAACTCAGCTGAAGGTTAACCTAGTAAAAGATACGCTCAGTCCAGAATGATACCCACACATAGCGATAACTATAGAAAAGTGAAGCACAGCCTACCTGAATCCTGAACTTCTTTCAAGGCAAAATAAATTTTGATGGGAAAAAGAAACAGGGTTGAAATGAGAAAATCTAGATTTGTGTTAAAACACTAAACTACACAAGTCACATGTTTTAAATTTAAAAAAAAAAAAATTTTGACAGAGCAGCATATATAACACTACGATTTGATGCTATGAGGACTACTAATGTGTGGGCTGAGATTTTTTGATATAATAGACATAAGAAGTTTATATGTTCTTAAGCTATTCAAGCTATAGTTCCTGGAAGATTAAATTGTAAGAAAATAAATATGAAGCTACCGGTCAAATATTGCATTAAGATCTCTAATGATAGTAAGAGGAAGTACTGAAAGAACTTGTAACATTAATAACAGGAAGAAAAAGTGAAAAAATATAATCGGAGTGTTGAAGGAAAAAAGGGGGCTAAAATGATTTATTTAATTTAAAACTGTTATCTTACCCATCTTTTAATTCTTTAGTAGATTTTTTTAGGGTACATTTATCTTTGCTGCCTTTTTATATGGTAGTGATGGGGTGTTAATGTACTATAATTTGCTTCTATACTGGAACATATGGCAACACTGTCTGGTTTTGTTATTTTGATCTTTTTTGTCTTACATCAACTGCATACAAATGGAGTTACAAGGTATTTTCTTTGGCAAATGTGAAAAATAATCTGTGGATGTTGTCAGTCTACTATATGGTTTGGAATGGACATCAAAAAAGAGACTATCCTAACTGAAAATTGCACTTTGATGTTTTCAAAGTCTGCTTATGCATATTTGTTTTATTTCTGTTCATTTAATTAGCTTATATCACTTTGAAAGGGAATGTGAAATGCTAGAAGTAAAACCATTAGCAGAGATTCCCATTTTCTGGCCTCTAGATAACACAAAGGTTATCAAAAATATCCATTAAGATTAAAAAAAAATAGGTAAAAACTGGTCTAGCGAAAACATTAAGGGCCTTTGTGTGCTATCCTGAAGAGATCAAGGTATTATTTTGGGATAGAAGGAGAAAAGTTATGCAGTTGATTTTGCTCTCTTTTCTTCCTTTCAAACATTTTCATCTATTTAATAAGATTTGCATTAGACGTGAGTTTAAATCAAAGACTGCAGACATACACTTTTAGATAGATTAAAAATTTAATTTTGTATTCATATTTGGCATCTCAAGACCAGCCATATTGCAGTAATTGAATGAATTTTCCCTTTCTTTAATCCAATATTTGGTTCTCACAAGATCGAATGCTGATGTCCTTGGTTTGGGTTTTTATTATATTTTTTTCCTTTTACTGTCACAGTCTTTAATTGTCCTTAATATCAGAAATGTTTAGCAATTTATCAAAATTAAAAACATAA
The DNA here is from genome assembly GCF_020740725.1 of Corvus hawaiiensis. Classification (NCBI taxonomy): domain Eukaryota; kingdom Metazoa; phylum Chordata; class Aves; order Passeriformes; family Corvidae; genus Corvus; species Corvus hawaiiensis. The sequence continues at coordinate 68,366,656 of NC_063216.1, read as the reverse complement.
GTGGCCTACTTATGAGGCAATAGCAGTAGTTTCCCTTGAGGAATGATCTCCTTCTGACCATTACATTAGCTAATAAAACAGAAAAAACCCTCCATCAGTAGTTCCTGATAATGGATAATGGATAATGGAAAATGGGAAGTTACTAGGGGTTAAACTCTTCTGCTTCCCATCAAGTAGTGACACTGGTGCAGGATCTTTGGGAGGGGAGGGCACTGTGCTGCAGGGGACAGTCTGGAGCCCACCAGGGCTGGGCAGCAGGTGGGTGCAAGGACCACCCAGGGGGGGAAGCTACTGCCAGGGGGAGATGTAAATTCATGTGTTCATGCACAGAAATGTTCCTACTACAGCAACTTCCGCATTTTGTGTCTCTGTTTCCTCAGTCCTTCCGCCCTGCTAAATATCCCTTCTTTCTCACTGCTATAGAATTACACAGATTATCTCAGCTTTGCACAGTGTCATGGAAGAAAGGTTTTGGTTTATTTGTGTAACCTTGAATTGTAGAAGACTTAAAAGTATCTGTAGCACAGTTGTGTGCTCTGCATCACAATTTGAGTCCTTCATTGAGAGCTCCTCCTCATGAGAGACAAATGTGATTACACAAAATAACATAGTCATCAATAGACCCATAGGAAAATTTCCAGTCCTTTAAAGATTTTTTTAATGTTTATTCTTGGAATAAAAATAAAGAAACCTATTGCTATTAACAGTTAAGAGAAAGATCCCAAAAGGCTGTGGAAAAGCTTTCATAAGAAAGAGAACAATGCAGAATCATGAGCAGGGCTGAATATAATCTCCCATCATTCAAGGATAATTGGATCCGTGAAATTGATTAATTGTTAGTCTGGTTGCAGTGAATTACTTTTGCTACAGCAAAGAAGGTGCTGTTGCCCACCATATTTAGGTCAAACAGCCTCCAGATTTCAGATTTTGCTGTGTGAACACACTGAATTGAGAATTGATGATTTCTGGGACCTTGATACTAATGCAGTATTTTTCATTACTTTCATTGGCTATTTCAGTATGTTGTCACCAAGTGTGGAGGGTAATGCCTGTGACTGAGTGCTATGAATAGCTGGTGTCTCAGTTCACTTCATTAAATTATTTCAGAACCTTGATAATGTCCAGACGGCAGAAGTCTGACCTGCAAATCGAGCAGTGGGCAGAGTTTAGCCCAGAGGGCAGAGTTTAGCTCAGAGAAACTGACACCAACTGTTTTTAACTGCCCTGTTCTGAAGGGACATGAGAATGACCTTGATGCTTGTAGTATTGCAGTGCTCATGAGGCCTCCAGTTTTTCAGGTAATTAGATATCATCATACCTAACACAAGAATGCAGGATACTGGAAATCTGGGAAAACAATGTGTATTGGGCTTGCATGGCAAAGTTTTGGTGGCAGGTGGCTTCTGGGAGAAGCTGCCAGAAGCTTCCCCCATGTCCAATGGAGCCAATGCTAGTTGGCTCCAAAATGACCCACTGCTGGCCAAGGCCAAGACAATCAGCGACAGTGGCATCACCTCTGGGATAACATAATTAAGTAGGGAGGGAGGAAAGGAAAAAAACAGCTACAGCAGCCAGAGAGAGGGGTGAGAATTTGTGAGAGAAACAGCCCTACAGACACCCAAGTCCGTGCAGAGGGAGGGGCAGGAGGTGCTCCAAGTGCCAGGGCAAATTCCCCTGCAGCCCCTGGTGCATCCCATGGTGAGCCCTGCCCGTGCAGCCCAGAGAGGGCCATGGGGGAGCAGAGATCCATCTGCAACCCGTGGAGGACCCCATGCTGGAACAGGGGAAGACCTTTATTATATTTTTTTCTGCCCTGTCCAGCTGAGAAGGAGAGTGAGAGAGTGGCTTTGGTGGGCACCTAACATCCAGTCAGGGTCATCCCACTACATAACAGTTAAGTGTTATGAACATCAGGCTCTTTGGAACAACATAAAATTAACAGGCCTGATACAGCCCATATTTATCCTGTTTATAGTTGTGGTCCTAAAAAAACTGTGTGGCATTAATTACCTTTATTACAGGAAGACAAGGAAATGCAAATATTCTCAGGAGGACCCTAGACTGACATGTAAATGAGTTTTAATTTTGTAAAATCCTTGGGATGTTAAGCACTCATTGCTGAGTTATATATTCATATCACTGGGGGCTTTGTGTTTAAACAAACAGCCAGCACACGATTTTAAAATTATTTTATACACCCCCCCCCTTTTCTTTTAGACTTTGTACGGATATACAGACTCAGTTTCTGCAAACTCAGAAGTGGCAGACATAAACAGTCTCTCTTCTTTAGACTACATGGTACAAACTGTATGAACATTGTTCTTATTTTAACATGCAGGAGACACCATTGTCTTCCATCACGTTTAGTAGACCAAAGGGTATCCTATTTATTACGGACTCTAACAGTTTCAAAAAATAAAAGGGGAAAAGAAGCTAAAAATTTAAAAAAACAAAAAAAAGAAAGGGAAAAATGGAGGAAATAGTACTGGGAAATGAGAAGACATTGACAAATCAATGAGAGACGTAATATATGGCGGGAAATGAGCAATTCCTGGCCAGTCCAAGCAAGACTTGCCTAGCTATCATGGCATGTCTTCCTCCCCTCACTAGCACACCGATACTTTCTCTCAGTATTTCCACCAGTCTTTTTGTCCCTTAGTCCTCTCTCATCATCTAGTCATTTTAAAATGCTGGAAGGAAAAAAGAGATTAAAGACAAAAATGAGACAGTTGTGAAGCAACGCCATGTTCCCTCCTTCCACTTAAATTCCTTTACTGTTAAACAGTACAGATTTTCCTGCAGCACCAGCTGCCTCATATAATTAGCACTGCAACTGAAAAGTGGAAAGCTAATACATTTTTATCATTTCACTGGGTACTAAAAGGCTGGCAGAGCTTGCCACTGCCACAGGTGTTAGAAGTGTTCAGACCCAACCAGTTTACAAACATGGCACATGCACAACTGTTTTTGTCAGTGGAGCAGAGACAAATATGCACCCAAAATGCATGTAGAATTTAGTTCTCTGCATTTTTAAGGCTTCTGATAAAAGATTGGAGGCTTATTTTTTTCCCATGGTACAGAAATCTTTTTCTGCAAGCACGGACCAGTGAACCGGACGTTAACCAAGCCTTTGGAATGCAAGCACCTAATTACAGAATGAGGAAGAAAGTAGACACTGGTTTAAATCCACAAGTCCTGACTGCAGCTCAGCCCAAAAGGCAAACTTAGGAATTGAGCACACATATTCAGTAGGCATATAACATTGTGCTCAAAATAATTAAAGTTCACCAAGGAAAAACATAACTATCTCTTGGTAAGTGCACACAGTGGATATATCATAAATTATAAAGAGACTTCATTTTTCCCATTCTGCTGCATTTGAAAGCTATGGATGATAATTCCACCATTACTTTTTATATCAGTAGGCTGCCTATCAAGAGAGGTGTAAAATCAAGTCCCTTCCAGCTCTGCTTGGCTTTAAGATAATAGTCTCTACACCTGTCCAATATAGAAGTCTCAATAAATTTTCATCCTCTGAGTTCTGTCTGAAAATGGCCAGTACAGTTTATTAAGTTTTATGGAGACTAAAAATTATTGAAAATAAACATAACCAGCCACTAAAAGTTGTTCTTTTCTGTACTTATTTGCTCTTCCCTGGTTACAATACAATTATGTATAGTTACACACAATGACAACAAAATCAATCTTATCATTTCTTCTGCTTGCAATTTCTGCATTTATTTGTCTGATGTACTCAGACTCTTTTCTACTGATTTAGGGGCAGCCTTGGTTGAACAGCAGTTTTTATATTATCTTTTGGGCCCTCATACATGTATTTTTGTAAATAACTGAGGTTGTAGTCAGTAAGGTCATGCTGCTGCCCTTCTTACTGAGCTTTCTGAACAGGATCTGTTGACATTGAGGGGACCCAGCCTAATCACTCTGAATTGTTCTCATGGGCCATAGGGAGAAATCCTCAAAAAGTTTCAATAAAGTGTCACTAGGTCAGTCTGTAAAAGATGTCTTTGTATGTCTCTATCTGATTACTTCTAAGATGGTTTACAGAGGAATCAGAAAGGCATAAAATAGAGTCAGGCAAAACTAGGCTGAAATGAGGTATTGCAGTGAGAGATCTGTTCAATTTTTGTGTTTCATGTTCCTATATTCTGTAGTAACTTCATGGTAGACCATACATCTTTTGGGATAGGTTGTAGGAGAAGCAGTTTGGAGGTCTCTTTTTTTTTAAAGAACTTGTTTAAACCTTGATATTTAAGAAGCTGAAGGGACTGGGGTACAGCAAAGAGCAGACATTAAAAGACTGTTGGAAAAAGACACATTCAAATTGAAATTTATTTATGATGCCACTGAGTTGGTACAGCTTCAATTTGGAGACTTACCTTCAACCATTAAGAACAAATGCAATTAAAATTAATTAATTCAATTTAAATAATCAATTTATATAATACCCATGCAAGGGCATACACCTAGGAAAAGGTTACTTTTTGTTGGAATTAAGTAGATCAGTTGCTGATTCCAAAATTGCATGTATCAGTATCATGAAAGTCAGATGCCTCATCTCTCTGGGCTGATGCTTATGATAAAGGCAGCCATGACTGAGTAACCCGAAAGTCTCCTGACATGCAAATAGTCTATTGCTGCACATGCATGAAAAAAGTGAGCAGACACTCTCTTCTTCCAATAACTGTTTTTTCCATCTCTCTGTCCCATTTCCATCTCCATGCCGCTAACACAGTATCCTCTCAGTCCTCTTTCTAGTGTTTGGGTTGCTACTCTATTTACTCTTATGAAGGTTTTACACTGAGAAGGAAGAAAGGAGGGCAAACAGAGTGCAAAATATATGTGTTGTCACTTTTTGTAACATTTCATCACATAAAAATAAAAAATCGTTACTATGAAGATGTAAGATCTACTTTGCTTTCCTTTTATTTTTCTTTCTTCCTACAGCCCTTCTTCCGTGTTAGTACATGTCAACGTTAGTGAACATTGAAACATGAAGAAAATCTGGGTAGATCTTTATTGTCTTATTATCCCACACAGTTAAAACTGTTGAAGGAAAAGTGACTTAGAAACCTGATTAGCTTGTCATTGACACAAATCGATGCATTAATTGGACACTACAATTGCAAAGTGCCCTTATGAATGCGAGCACATTGTGTCTGGTAGATTAAAAAAAGGGCCACACAACTGTTTCTCATGCAAAGTTCCTTTCTGATGCTGTCACAGAACCATACTGAGAGTGAGTTTTGGCAGATGGCATTACAATTCAAATAAAGAAAAATAAGCTTATGAATTCATACATATTTCCTTGTCACTCAAATGCCACGGGATTTTTTAACATAATGTTTAAAGTATGGAGTGACTGTCCCCATAAATATCACTAATACATAATGATGAATAAGTTATAACAAGAAGTTTCAGAAAGCAGTTCCATGCCACCAAAGCAGCTTTTTATTGATTGTGGAACAAAGCAAAAAGTAATAAAAAATGGGACTTTTAAAGTTCTCACCCTCTAGAAGGCAATGAAGCCACTGAGAAGACAAAACCAGACTCTAATCTTATTTCACTAGCATAAATGAAGAATCTCTGCTTCAGCAGGTGTAGTGTTAACACAAATTTTCCCCAGTGCAATGTAATCTCTGTCATCAATTGTATTGATTTATCTATTTCATCAAATAGTATTTAAACAACTACTGTGTCTGCATTACATATATCCAGCCAAGTTCAGAACTGTGAAAACATTATTAAAAGCGTGGTAGTCATGGAAACAGATCATATAGAAAGTAGCTTGAGGAGGATTCTTCTATCTGATTGTATAGAGCTTCACTGGCCACTTGGAAATAAAACATAGAAATGTAAGATGCCTTGTACTAGATCAGAGCACTAGTTTATTTAATCTGCTCTCAGATTTCCATCCAGGGTTAGTATCTGGTGATTCTGAGGCAGTTGCAACTCATCACAAATAAGTAATGTACCTTTGAAATTTTACAGTCTGGGTAGGATAGCTTTTTATTTGTAGACCACCCACAGATAATCAGTTCACTGTAAGCATACAAAGTAGTACTTGGCAATTTTTTTTTCACATTATCACTACAGATGCTACATTTTTCTATCTCTTTTTATACTACATCTATCCATTTGCCTCACTGGCCTGTCAAATAAAATCAAGTAATTGCCATTTGTTGTAGTAACAAGGCAGAAAAAAGCCACCAAGAAACCAAAAAGCATTATTGTATGTACTTTATTTTGAAACATTGACTTGAGACTCTCAAGGCCCAGTGAGAAAAAGGCCATCGTGAAACAAATGTTTTCTAATGTTGATTGAAATTTTTAAATAATTGAAATAATTAAAGTTCAGTGTTGTTATTTTTAAAATCATTCAGAAACAAGGCAAAATAACTTGTTTGAGCAGGAAAGATGGTTAGAGGAGATGAGGAAAAAGCAGCTTCCTCCATGCAGAGGAACAGCATGTCTGTATGGAGCTCTCCTGAGCAGCTGGCTGATGGAGAGTGTGTGGGGCAGGATCAGAGGAGAGGACAGTAAAGGAGACCGTGCTAGGTTGTCGTTACTGATCCCCTGAACAGGGTGAGGAAACATACTTGAAACAACTCAAGAAAGTCTCAGATGACAGATTCTGGCTTCCATGGGGGACTTTAAGCTCCCTGACAGCTGCTGTAGGGGCAACAAGGAAGAAGACAAGCAGGAAACAAGATTTCTGACAGTTTTGGGGAATAAGCTCTTGCTACAGGTATCAGATGAGCCAATGAGAGGTGATGCACACCTGGACCTGTTATGAACTAACAGCAAGAACTAGCAGGAGATGTGATAATCAACAGCTGCTTTAGCTACAGTGACCATGAAACAGTGAAGTTCAAGATGTTGTAGCAGAGGAACTCAAAACACTGGCAGATGTCAGACCCTGACAATGATATGTGGAGTCCTCTGAGAACATTTCTGGACACCTGAATAAGAGGGTGCTCTCTTCTTTCCATAACAAGTGATGTCCAGCTAATTCCCAGGACTCAGGGCTTCAAAGCACACATAGCCATTGCTTTGGAAGACAGATGTCATGAAAAAAGATTTTTCTTCTTCCTCCTCCTTTCTCTTAGCTTTTATTTCTGAGCAGACATCATATGATACATATAATCCCTTTTGTCGGTTTGGGTCAGCTGTCCAGATTATGTCACTTCCCAAGATCTTGCCCAAACCCAGCCAGCTGGTGAGGGGGGGATGCTGGGGAGACCCCTGTGATGCTGTGCCAGCACTGCTCAGCAGTAGCCAAAACACTGGTGTGTTATCAGCACCTTTCTAGCAACCGGTGCAAAGCATAGCACTATAGCTGTGGGGAAAGGTAACTCCATCCCATCCACATCTAATGCACTGGGAACAGCTAGTGTGTATTTTACCCACTACAAATCATGCAGTTTGCTGTGCTAAAATTACTGGATCTGTGGATCCAGTTAAAGCAGTGGATGTCATTTATCTTGACTTATTCAAGATTGGTTTTTTGTTGACTGTCACAAAATCTTGTGTATTATATTTAAGACATTAAAAATCTGGGTGGATGGAGAACTGTGCACGTAAGTAACTTGCTGGGTGTTGAGGCTTAGAGGGTAGCAGTTAATGGGCCGCACTGTACCTGAATGCCTGTGGAAGAGGAGTATTGCAGCAGCTTATAGATAAATCTGCCCTGTTTGACTCTCAATGTACAGTCTGAAGGAGGCAACAAAGTCAGCTTTGCAGGTGACCCCATAGGGACAAGTCAAGGGCATGGCTGCCCTGGGCTCTAGCCAGGCTGGAGGACTGGGCCAGCAGAAACCCTGTGAAATTCAACAAGGACAAATGCAGAGCTCTACACCTGGGCAGGAAGAAAATCTTGAAGCAGTACAGGCTGGGAACTGACTTTTTAGACTGCATCTGTAATACTGAATCCAGTTTTTGAACCCCATGATACACAGGAGTTCAGCAGAGGGCAACCAAGACAGGCAAGGGCAGGGGTACTTACCCTGTGAGCAAAGGCTGAGGGTATTCCAGTTTCCCCCTTAGTAAAGTGTGGCACTGAAAACAGCACTGAAATGTGTCATTTGGGTTTCTTACAGAATAATAAACTTTTTAAATTTGTTATACTAGAGGTTAAGAGGTGAACAGATAACTAAAGTCGTTGAATTTGAGTGACAAAATATCTGGCAGCTTCACATAAAATTTGGTCTGTACTATTAGTAGCTACATACTTTTATATGGATCTTTTTAGGTCAGTAGCCAAATTCGAGGGTTTAGGTTTTATAATAACCGTAAATTCACTAACTCCATAAATTCACAGGGTATGCTGTTAAACATTTAACAGCAAAGGAAAGAATATAAATAAAATAAGAGACTGAAAAGCAAATACAAGAAAAGCCTAACTTCATGACATCATGCATTTATTAGATAGAAAACACTGGTTTCTAACAAGGCTTAATTGATACAGTCAGTAATGAAATACAGGCACTGAAAGATTTGAACATCCAAAAGATCAAAAAGAGTGTTTCTTTTCAGTCTGGTTTTTCAAAGTTGAAAGAATATAGCATAAAACAGCTGTGTTAATAAAATTGGTTTCAAAGGCAGGATCTTCCACGTTGGAGCTGTACGTGGCATGAAGCAAATCTGCTGAACTTCAGGAATACAAATTGATAATGCAGCATGCAGTTGATGCACTCAGGGCTCCTGTTCTGCAGGCAAAATGAGTGTGCCAGTGCCAGTCCCTTTTATGTGCCTGGCTGAACCTTGAACCGGCCAGCAGTGCCACCTCAGTTCCTCGGCCCGTGGGCGTGCGTCCACCAGGGCATGGGTCGGGCTCCTCCAGCGAGTTGGCATTCTGCAGAAATGCCCCTCATCCTGAAGGGACTTCATTCCTAGCAATGCCCCCTTGGGCTGGTTTAAAGCTATGACCTGTGAGGATAAGAGTTGCAGTGACTCGGTTTATATGTACCCTTTATTATATTAAAAACAAGCGAGTAATTTAACACAGAATTCAGATATTTTACCAAGTGCTTCTTGGAAGCTAAGGCACACTGCTGTTTAATTATTCTGAGAAAATCTGGCTGCATTCCTGTCCAGAATTCAATTCTTCCTGTCCAAGAACTTGTAGCTAAAATGTAAGATATCTCTATTTTGCCAGCAAAATGCTGGTCACTTTAGTGGGAACTTTGAGATCAACAAGGAGCTGGTTTAAGCTTCTCTCCCCCCAGAAGTCCTGTAATATGAACCAGGCACCTGGCAGAAATAATGCAAGAGTAAGGACAGACAACAAGATAAAAGGATAACAAAATTGATGAAAAAATTATAAAGTTTTAATAATTTTTTTTCAGTGTTTCTGCTTTCCTTAAATCTGTTCTTTATAAATACACAGAGAACAGGATTTTGTAACTTGTTTGAAATCTTTTAACAGAAACGCTTAGCTTTCTCTTGAAAAGGTCCATGGAGAGTACTTTTGACCAGCTTCAGCTATTGCCCACTGACCTTTTGAGCACTGAGTTCCTTATTAAATCTTTATTAAGGAAATCATCTCAGGCACTGCCTACAGTAATCTAGCTAAGTTTTCAACATATAAGTTATTTTGCCCCTTATTTATTTCTAATTGATTGGGGGTTTTAATTTTTATTTGAATGAAAAACTAACAAGCCCTTTATAGATTCTTTTTGATTGAAAAAAAAATCAAAACCAGTAAAACCCCAGTAATTCAGTTAACACTTTTTCACTGTATTAATGCAAATCTTGATTAGCAGTTGCATAGTTCTGAGTGTCAGAGGGATCAAGTACACCTAATGTTAAAAAATATCCCTACTGCTGCCAGTATTTGACTTTGTAACAATGCTGGGAAAAAATATTATTGAATTTATAATAATATTAAATAATCTACGTTCTACATAATTAATGGTGTAGCATGTCCCAATAAGCTGCACAGAAGGAAGAAGATGGATTTATCAGATGTGAGTGTTACTTAGACATTTATTTCCATTGTGCAAGGAGAAGTTTTGCATAATGACATTTTATTCGTGAGAATAAATTGCGCATGAATGCTTTTTGATTGCAGACAGAACATAAACAGTCATGACTCTGTGAAATTTGCTGATATGGGAATGGCTGTTGGAGAACACAAGCTTCATTGAAATTGAACTTACGTGGCTTGACTCGGAGGTGGTACATTCCCTAGGTTTTCCAGATCTTCCACAAAAGAAATAGTCAGTTTGGGTTTTTTTGTGGAGGTGGAATTGTCAGTCCTACCTTTGTTGTTATTTTTACTGAGAGAGTGAATAATTCAACTTCCAACTTTTTAATCTATTTTTTTTCTCTCCCCACCCACTCAGTGTTGCCATAGCATATACCTGTTGATTTGGTTCATTTTTTGAGCTCCAGATGGAATGCAGATGGGTGACCTAGCAGAATTCACATAGGTATGGGGGTAGTAGGTTAAGTCATGATATTTACTGGGCATTGTTATCCTCTCTTTCCTTATGGCAACCTGTATCAGAGGTTTCAGGAGCAGCAGTACAACCACAATATGTTTCATGTATCAGCTGGACAGTGTGGACTTACACTAACAAAAGCATCCAAACCAAATATCTCCCACCCTGAGCTCCTGAGGGAGCAGTACAGCATGCCAGGAGCAGCATCCACTCCCTGAGAATCTGTGCTGTGCCTTAGGGTATTACAAGCAATGTTTTCTTGTGTAAGCTATGCAGTGAAGAACACTGGTTTAGACTTAGAGATAAGTATTTGCAAAGACTGTATCTCTTAGAGAAACTGGAAGACTGTGACGCTGCATGGGACTGTGGAGCTGCACTGTTTTGTAACTTTTAACCCAACTCTTTTGATATCCTTTGTAGTAGGTAACTGACTTGAAACGGCAAAATTGAATTTGAAACAGGGAGAAAGAAAAGATAAGAAAGAAAGCAAGAAACAAGCACAGGCTGTTGAGTGGGAAGATCCAGTATTTTTCTGAAAAATCTCCTATATAGGTTAGAAAAGGATTCCTGGCGCATGCCAGGGTGTTAACAAGGCAGGTGAACCAAACTCATGTTGACTTCCACAGCTTCCACATACTTACTGACAGTATTTTCAATAACAGCAGGTATTATATTCTCTTTTTGTCTCTCATGCTATACTCCTTTGAACGATACAAATATTTTGATTGCAGCTGAATCAGGAAGTATGCTTTCATCTTTCTTTCCAGCCTGTCATTGGGGTAGTGACACAATGCTGTCTGTTGTTCTGAAACCTTGAGAAGTTTTTATGACTCTCTTTAACTCAGTTAGCAAATTATAAACTTCAGAAAAATTAATCTCTGGGCCTGATAATATGCTTTTTCATCTTGGCACATTGCGATCCAAAATGTATTCCTTTTTCCATCCCTAGAGAATGTTAAGTGGCACCATTAAAAATCATTCTGAAATGCAACAGCTTTCACAAGGCAGAGTAAGAGCATCTGCACCATTAGCATAAGCAGTCTGTGATGAGAAGGCACTACAATTGATTATTAAAGTGACCTGCTTAAATTCACATTCATCTTTCCTTTTTTTCCTTCTTTCTCTTTTTTTCTTTCTTTCTTTCTTTCTTTCTTGACTTTCATTACCACTGGGCATTTAACTATTAGAAATGCAGTTTCTTCTGAATTAAAAGCTCACCCAGACGGTTACTGAGCAAAGGTTGTTTTGGATGGCTGGTATGGCTAGATGCTGCTTCTTTTGTAAGGAATAAAGCATGCATTGTGAAAACTGGAGGATACAAACATACCATACAGATTATCTAGCTCCTTTTCATCCACTCATAGTGTCAGAATTGCCAACCACTGCAGAAGCTATTACTAATTTTTAAATGGTGATTTTATTAATGTTCCTGAACAGGCCCTGCACTGGATGATAGGAGGATGTTAGATATTTAAGATTTTTTTAAAAAGGTAGATTTTAAATTTTTTTCCTTCTATACAGAGAAAGCCTTCAGGAGTCAATAGACATGGAGGCCATGAGAGATAGAAGTGTTGAGCTCATGAAGATGAAGATGTCTGTCATATCCATTATGCACCATATCCATTAACTAGTGCTTGCAAAAATTGTACACAAATGAGCATGCTGATGGTAAAAAATGAATATGAGCTGTAAGATATAGCTCTTTTCCCTATTCACATCATGGTGGCCATCAGCAGTCTCCTTCACTAGTGTTTTACAACAATTCTCTTTTACAAATATTTACTGTTCACTTTCATCCCTAATGATCATCCCTGGGCACAGTGAAATCAAAAGGAGAAACCATAGTGCCCTCACCCCTAATCTGGCAAATGCTTAGCTTCCTGTTTTATGAAGCACTAAAGTATTTCTGTCCTGTAATCTTTCATTTCAATAGTGAAAAATGGAATAGATGCCATTATTTAATGTAATGAAAAATAATCATGGTGCTCCTGAAAGCTAATGTAGCAGAAGATTCTTCTTATAGAACCTCTGTAGTAAACTACACTCCACTAACCTTATGTGCCATACTCGACAGGCAGGGGCCTGGGGTTTGTGCTCTAGCAATTCTGTTTTACTGGTCAACACAGAATTTTAATTAAACATAGCTTATGGGCTGAATCTTAAGTGGAATAATAAAATTAGAGCATAACCTTACAGGGAGTTTATTATGGTACACAAAGGTAGTCTTGTTTTTCTTTCTTCTGAACGTGTGGCTATCTTATGATGTTAGATAATCAGTGGTTCAATCCATGCATTTAAAAGTGGTTTCTCCTTAGTATGTCCAATTCATTAAATTTTAACAGACTTTTACACTAGTAAATGGAATTTTTCTTTTTCCTTCTCAGTAGTTGTGCCAGTTCATAAATACAATTATTTATTACTTTAGGAAAAAATAGGCCAATAGGTTAATAGTGAGTCCTCAATTATTTCAGATTTTCACAAAAATTTAAAATAAAATAAGTCATCTGCATTCATATACTTTAAGTGTATATACCTACATAAAAATACCTACTTTTAAATTTGGACAAAATATCTACTTTCTTATTTACTTATTTCATAATTGGAAAAAAAAAATGCCTCTACTAATGCAGTTTGGGAGAGGAACCTATGCACACCTGTGTGTGTATGTATATGGGGATGTGTGTTTGTTTGTGTGTATTTTTATGTACAGGTTTTACTGGTACCCATCCGACTTTTTCTCTAAGGAGATGTAATTTTAGATGGACAGATATGAAAGCAATATTAAGTTAAATCGGGGAAGAAAACTTTGCAAGGTTACATAAAAACAAAATGTACTAATAGTACTTAAGCTAATACTTTATATTCATTCTGTGTCATATTGTTTAGTAAGAGCATCATTTTTCATAGCAGATTTTTGCCTTGTTTATCATGCATGAGTTGGCAATGAAACTTACTGTAGGGGCAGTACAGGATTTGTGCATCAGCTGATTTCTTTTGTGTATATTTATGGATACATTACACAGTCTTGTTCCAAGATAGACAGGACTTTGCAAGAGCCAGTGTAGGGTGACTCACCTCATTTTGCTCAAGTTCTGTGAAGGTCTGGAAAGAGCATCACCAGGGCTTTCTAATGCTTAGAGCCTTGACACACCAGTGACGTGCCCCTGCAACAAAGCAGGTCAGCAGCCTCCTGGGCTGCCTTGCAGAGCATCACCAGCAAATCAATGAAATGATCCTGCCCCTCTAGTCAGCACAGGTGAGACACAGCTGGAGTATTGGATCCAGGGCTCCCAGTACAGAAGAGACATGGACATAGAGGAGAGAGTCCAGTGAATGGCCGCTAAGGTGATGAAGGGACTGGAGCATCCCTCCTATGAAGAAAGGCTTAGAGACCTGGGAGTGTTTGGCCTGAAGAAGTGAAGGTTCAAGGGAGATTTTATCAATCTAAATAAACACATGAAGGGAGGTGCAAGGACAGAACCAGGCTCTTTGCAGGGGTGTGGCAACAGGACAGGAGGCAAAAGGCACAGAGTTACCCAGAAAGGTTGTGGAGTCTCCATCCTTGGAGATATTCAAGCATTGATTGAAGGTGGTCCTGAGCAATCTGATCTGGATGACTCTGCTTTGAGCAGAGGGCGTGGGCTAGACGGCATCCAAAGCTCCCTTCCAACATCAACCATTCTGTAATTCTGTGACCTGCTTATGCTGCATTTATTCCTCTGAAGTGACAATAACAAAATAGCCCTGACAAAAGCAGTTCAGAGTGTGGACTTAGGAAGGTTTCAAAGCTAACAATATTCTAAGAATAATAGGAAAAATTGAATATCAACATTAAGCCTTCTGCTAAAAACGTGGCGTTTCTCATCTGCCTCTCTCTGGCAGAGGGTTGTATCCTTCAATGCAGTGTTGGAATATGCTGAGCAGAAACATCCCCTGGGCGCAATGTGACATGAAGACCACAGTAGTCTAAACAGGTTCACTCAAGAAAGGATCAGCTATTACAGATGCATTTAAAGGAGAAGTAACAAGCAGAGATTAACATTGCCATTTAACCCTTTAGCCTCCCTTTTGCCACTCAGGCTTTACATTCCTACTTGCCTCTTTGAGCATGTCAATAATTGTCTATTCATATTGTCAGTGAAAAAAAAAAGCTCAAGTCATCCAGGAGTGCTTCTTTATGTCCAGTTTAATGGCTGTTCAATATGACCTACATCAGTTCTGTTCTGTCTAGTTCAGTACTTACTGTCTCCAAAAAGTTACTTTAAAATAGCGCAACCGAGTTTAAAAACAAAAAAAAAATCTGAGATAAGGAATTCCAGAATCAAATGTCCTTATAGAATCTCATTACCACTCCCCATACATCGTGTCATACTCTTTAACTGCACAGAAATCAACAGCTGTGCATGATGGGAATGCCCATCCTTTTGTGAGTCTCTTCCATCAAAGTCGCCACATCTGGCGCTGAGGTTTTTTACTCTGTTCATGTCAGCCGAGATACTTGTTGCCTCTGTCTGGTGCCTTTTAAACACAAGATGAAATTCTGTTGGCAGTATAATAATTTTTTAAGCATTCAGTGTGAGTGATAATAAAATAAGTATGGATGTACATGAATATATATGTGGCAGTTTGGTTATAAATGAAGGCAGATTGATTTTCAAGATTATTGAATTAATATTTATAACATTTTGATTGTTAAGACCAGAATGTTTTAGGGATCTCTGTTCTGCAAAATGTAGTTAGCTTTATGTCCAGAGGATGCTACAGTATCTTATTTTGGTTTGTACTTTCATGTACTGCTCTGCACTCCAATGTTCCTGATATATAACTAAACTTTGGAACAGGATGCCTTTGGAGACTCTGGAATTGCCATCAGTAAGACGAATGGTGCAAACATTTCAGTATACTTACTGTACTTATATAGCAGGAGAAAAACTCTTTTTGTTCCTTCTACACCAACTTTTCCAGGATTCCTAAGAAAAAAAGCTCAAAAAGCAAAATAATTTTTTTTGTGTGTACCTATTTGTGAAAATAGAATGCCCTCACTTCCTCTGGCAGTGATGTCACACAAGATGTGCTACAGTTGTTGGCTGGTACAACTGTTGGAACAATAAAGTTCAACCAAAATGTGTTGCTTTAGAGACTGAGAGCTGGTTTTGCATGCAAATTTCCAAGTTACTGCTACTTTGGGCTGCCATGGGGTGTGTTCAAGATTTGGCATTTGCTTTGGTCACTGTATCTAATTTCACTCTTATTTCCCTCAACACCCAGCAAAGATCCACAATTTTTTTATTAGAAATCTAGCATTCTGTAATGCATTTACTGAGAGAGATAACTCTTTGTTTTTCAGAGCTTCCATATGGCTGGGAGAAAATTGATGATCCCATTTATGGCACTTATTATGTTGAGTAAGTTCCCAAGTTCAATATTAAGTTCCTATTAATATGTCATAAACTAATACTAGCACCTTCTGCAATGCTCAGCCTGGCAAGGAATGGGTACAATTACTTGACATGTTAAACTAGGGGTATACCAGGAATTCTCAGTCATGAATGCAGCTAATGTATCCAGATACATTCAAAGTGTCCCAATCAGTGACTCAGGCATTCAGTCACTCTCTTTATGCAGGGTCTGGTTTCACGGTACCGTTCCAGCTGATACTTGTACAAAGAACATATTCATTAAATAGATGTTGCATTTTCTATGTAAGCTTTGAATATCCAGCAAGATATAAATCTTGTTAATCAATGAATAGAGCAAAGCATACTCATTTTAGCTCAGTTAAGATCCTTTTCTGGAGAGTCCTCAGTTGCTGCAAATCAGGTGTTTATACTGTTTGTACAAGAAGTCAAGTTGTTTGTAGGCTGCATATAAAATTTTAGGGATGTTGTGTTTTATCTTGTATTTAAAAATGCAGCTGAAAAGAATATAAATTCTATTTTCAAAGGACAATCCTTGCTTTCATTTTCTTCAGATTATATTTTAGTCATGAAACAAGAAAAAAAAAAAAGACACCTTATTCCTCTGTGCAAAGGCCAACAAAATGCTTTTGTTTGAAGTAATGGTAGAGCCTGGTCACTTTGTACATAAAATAAGTAAATCTGAGAGATGAGTTCCTCTGCTTTTTAATTTAGCACAGTGAATGAGACTTATGCAAAGTAAATCTAAATTCAGATTGTGGTACTTGTTCAGGAGTCAGTTCTCACTCTGCTCTCTACAGACAGTATGCAGGAGAGAAGAGAGAAAACCACTCCTGTCACTGTGCAGACAGCATTTGAAAGGTTGAAAAACAACTATCCATTTGTGCCTTTTATTAAACAAGAGAGATCTTTAGAGAATATGGCCCCTGACCTAAAATGTCAGTTTCAAACCCTGACACTCAAGCAGTATGTTCATCTAGTTGTTTCATAGAAAACAGAAAATTTCCTTTGTGTGTAATATTATTAATTTGGTCTCTTGAATCCATACCAACACACTGACTGCAGGATTGCCCTGGACAGGCATTGGGGATGCAGCTTTTCCAGATTTCAGGATATGCTGCTGTTAGCATGCCAGGGTTCAGGTGGGCAGGGAGATCAAAAAATCATCTGATTTCTGGAGGTCTAGAAGACATAAGATGCCCCTTTCTTACCTGCTGCCACAGCAGCAGCTTGTGGATGCCCATGCATGTTCCTCAGCCTTCTACAAAGCAAACAAACAACTGAAAGTGGTGTTTGGTCACTGCTCTGCTGACTCCTTCTGTCCCATTCTCCAAATGCCAGAGCACCTGCTCTTCTTCCTTGTCACCAGCTTGCTTCCTGCCCTCAGGTGAAAGAGCCAGCAGCCCCATCTACTTTGCTGCTCAGCTCAAGTCACCTTAGTCAGTCCAGATTCAACCAAAAAGATAAGTTTTGAAGTCCCTACTGATACCATTAAATTACTCCCCCTTGTAATGCCTGAGTTCTTTTATGATGTCCCCAGGTAGATAGAGGCTGCAGTTCTCATATCATTTTGTACTTGCACATGCAATTATGCAGCTGCTGGGTGTAAGTGAGGCTTCTCTCCCAGTGGTTTTTAGTGTATTTTGGGGTGTAACAGGTGCTGTGCAATTTCTGTGCATTAATCTCTTACTGAGACTCCGCTTGGTTGTTAGTGCAGCCCAAGGCATTCTGGCACCAGCAAGGTTCACACTACACTGCAGAGTCAGAAAAGGAACAAGTATTTACCTGCATTTTGTGTCCAACCACAGGTAAACAGACACAAGGCGCCAGGCCCAGATGTTATTGTGCAATTACATATTTTGAGGCTGTTAGTGTGAAATTTATTAATCCTACCACAGATAAGATTCATGGACAGATACATCAAACCTACTGCAGTCTCAGAGGTTTTTAGAAGTGGAATGGATGCTCATGGTATGGCATTGAAACTGCAGCCCTGCTAAATTCACATGGAATTTTATAGCCAGTAAAATGCAGCTGTAGTTTAATTTGCTGTCTGAGCTCAATAAGTTTGAAAAAAAGATTGCTTTCCATTTTTGCCTGCTAAAATATATAACAGTCACAGCTTTTTTATTACCAGTATTCAACAGATGAGTTCATTTTTAACTAGATATAATCAGATTACAATAAACTCTCTTAATTATGTCATAAAAGTAGGTAAATTATGAAAAGCAAGATTACAAACCAAACTTCCACACATTCAGGTCCAGTCCAAGTTTACAGGCAGGCCTACAAAATCCTCATGAAAGAAGAGCTTGTGCTCTGCTCACTGAGATACTTCTATGCCATGGGAAGTATGTAAGGATGAGCAATGACACAGACAGGCTCCATTTCACCTTACAAGGAGCAGCCATGTTCAGCTCAAATATTCTGAGACCAGAGAAAAAGCTAAAAAAGAAAACAAACCAAAACAAAGAAACTTAAACCTCTTGCTAGTTGAGTTGATAAAGACTAATCACAATGTATTTGCAAATTCTGTTAAAAAAAAAAGGTCTCCAGTATAACTACCTCTCTTAATCATGCATTAATGTAGGTGTGAGATATTATTATAATTTTCATTTGCTTTGTTATGCAGGTCCAGACTTCATTTGTAATGTGTAGATGTTTGACATAAATGAGAAGTGTTTGCTAATATGTTTGTTAACTTTCATGCAATCTGGTCTTAATCTGTAAACTAAGAACTAACAGCACTGAGCTGTGCAGGGCTATGGAGAGAAAATAGTCATTAGAGTGCACTGGGTCTTTCGGGATTCTAATTGCCAAAAAATTGTTTCCCTCTTTAGGGATGATTAAGTACAACACAGAGCTCAATTTCCAGGCATGGGCTCTTTAATAGAACAGCTAAATTAGCCATACAGGCATTTACTCTGGAAAAATGTACCTCCTTGACTTACAACTTCTGAGAACAATCTGTTACTACTCAAATAGAAAAAGTTATCTCAGGTCTTTTTGTCATTATAAAGTGTTATCAACTGAAAACTGTG
The DNA here is from genome assembly GCF_020740725.1 of Corvus hawaiiensis. Lineage (NCBI taxonomy): Eukaryota > Metazoa > Chordata > Aves > Passeriformes > Corvidae > Corvus > Corvus hawaiiensis. The sequence goes on along the minus strand of NC_063216.1, from coordinate 68,347,735 downwards.
AATAGAAACAGTAGATAGGCACTAACATGTTATGCATTAGAATATCCATTTTATAGGCATCCTGATCCCCAGAATTACTTTGTTGGGTAATAGGCAACAATTTCAAAAGCTATAGGAAAAACTGAAAAAAAAACCCACCCCATATATTAAAGTAGCTAAGAAAAGCAGATAGATTAAACTCCTTCTACTGTGCACATGCTCTGACCTGCTACCATTGTGTCAGAGCTCAGTACCTTGACCATCAAGTAAAATCTACAAATTAGGCACTACTGCCCACACATCTCCTAAGGATGTGCTTCAGTTGTCTTAAGTGCATCGAACCTGAAGCTTATCATAAAAACAACTTAGCCTGGCCCTACTGACTGATGAGAGGGTGGAAGTGTGTCTGTGTCTTATAGGCTGGCTGGTGGTGATGGTACCTCCTCATCACACAGAGACAGTAGTTTGACTTCACAGGTAAATGCAGCCCAAAAGCACATCCTGCCTCTGAGGGTTTGTCTCCGGTTAAGACACAGTGAGCTAACAGGGGCCAGCAGCACCAGCCACTCCTTCTGTGCACAGCCACAATGGCACTAGAAGAAAGTTGTTGGATTAGTCTTTGGATTAGGCTTTTAGATTTAATATATCGTATAAAATAAAGGAAGAAAATTTAAGTTAGAATTGTTCACTGAATTAGAGCCTATGGGAAATGAGCAATACATTTTGGTTACCATCCAAAATCTGTTTTAACCACAAAAGCACTTATTTGTAACCATCTCTAAAACTCTCATTTGGCTTGTCTTATGAAGGCCGAGTCTAGTAATATATATTTTGTATGCTGTTGAAGTAGCTAGATGAAAAGCTAGAATGTCCTTTAAAGAGAATTACTTAGCTTAATAACTTCTTTCTCAAGTAAACTCATCAGGAGCACATTTTCTGATTTAGCCATGAAGCTGTAGAGCACTTAAAATTGCATAAAAGAGATGTGTTTCAGTATCATCAGTCTAGGGGCATAGTATAGTATTACTGACTGATAAAAATGACTGATTACCAGTATAATTTTCTTTTCTTTGACTCATCTTGGACACAATATTTAATGCAGTTTTTTTTAAATTAGTTGGAAATTTCACATTGTGTTTTTGAGACTGCACACTACCATAAAACAGTCAAAAGATGGATATAAGTTGGAGCTTAGAATTATTAAAGTTGCACCAACAACATGAGGTGCTTCAAGTACCTCTTTCAGTCTTCCTATCTGATCTGATAGGACAAAATGTCATTTTCAAGATACTTGTTATCAAAGACATTTCTGTGTAAATGGACCAAACCACAACTTAAACTCTGCCTAGAAACTGTAGGTAGGCAGTAGAAAACAGATTGTAGCTGTGATGTGTACCACAGTAATTAATCTTTCTTGAGCCATGAGCACATCTGATATTAGCTAAAATCCCAACTTCTTTTATATCACAGAACTACATATAAGTTGAAACCTAGGCCTGCAAGGGCCCTCCTGCAGCTCCGAGATGTGCCCTGCAACTATAACATGGCACTAAGCATAGTGAAAGGTCCTAAATAAAGAGCTGGAGTGTAATCTTGGATATCCATTACATCTGCATGATATGGCAAAAAGAGCCATGAGAAACCTAAGCTCTTGTGGAGGGCAGCTGGAGAACAGGGCAGGATACTTTAGAGCCCCTAAAGTAAGAGATGATCCCTCTGTTGAAGCAATTAACCTACTGTGTAACAACCCTGGTTTTGACCTTATGAAATGCTAACATAAAACAAGCTAGATATTGTACTCCATATCTCCTACTGGGAGCTGTTTTCTAACTTCAGGCTTCTCCTGTGAGAAGCCTACAGAACTGAAGTCTGAAATCCTGGCATCTTTAATACATTCTAGTATTTACTTCCAAATATATTCATAGAAGCAATTATATATCAGAATTAATTCTGCTTGAATAAAAAGCTAAAACTCCTTTGATCTTCTATAACAGAAGATTCTATTTCACAGGTCTTCCTGTAAAACCTTTCACATAGATTCATTTCATTTGATCATGGGTGCTCAGAACTTCATGTATTTTTTCAGTTTCATCACTGTCTTGTTTAAAGGCAAAAGCAGTATTTCCTGTACAATATGGAAATACATCATATGATAAGCACATCACATAATTACTTTTTTCATGCTTATGTTAGTAGTTCATTATTACCTTATTTAATGCACGTAAGTCTTGCTTTCTCCATTTTTAACTTGTAAAGCTTTTCTTCCTTTCATCATAAGTTTCTAGGTTTGCAGTAGAATAAGGTGCTGAAGACCCTGACAATTACTAGAAATAACAGAAAGCAAAAGTCTAGGAAAGGAATGCCTACAATCTTAAACAGCCTGTCTGAAGAAGAAAAGAAATGAGAGGAACTTGGCTGCAACATAGACCAAAATTTACTGAAAACTATTAATCAAAATTTTAGAGTATGAGAGTAAGTTAGCAGCCACTTGAATGAGTTATAGTCATGTGAACAAAGTATCACCTTCAGGATTTATCACATTTACTTCATCTCATTAAATCAAATATTCTTTTACATGACTGAAAGTCTTTTCATTTCATTAACACTAGCCACTAAATCCTATTTTGCAAGTGTATTGCACTCCCACAGGACTTGCTGCATTTCCTCTACCTCCCTTCCCAATGGCAATTACACTTAATTTGTTTGAAGCGGTGGTAGGATCAGAATCTCAAAGGACCTGAAAGGTGCTTAATGTGGCATAAAAGGTCATTTCAGTGTAAAAAAAGAGAGACCCTTTTAGGATCTTGGAGTTTTGAAAGTTCCCAGGTCACCTGTCCAAGTGCTTAAAGCCCATGATTGGGATTGGATTTTGAGAAGACCTCAGTAGATAGTAGCCCAGTGACAACAAATAAGGAGTGACATAAGCCTTCCCTTCTGCACATATGTATTTGTTTCCCCAGAACAGTGTTTGAAGCACAAGCCCCTTCTCTTTGTTGTGATTCTATTGTGATCATCTTGCAGATTTGTTCCGTGCAGCCTACTTTTGCCTCCTTCAGAAAACATGCAAAACTTATCCCAGGACAAGACTGTAAGATTGCTCAGTGACTGATAAGATGTGTGCTTTAAAGAATTAAAATCAAGGATATGGTGACAGTATGTACTAAACATCACAGTTCTAAACACAATGCAGAAAAATAGTGGTGTAATGACAGAGATGTACTTAATGAGCTGTAGTAGGAAATGTAAATCATCAAGAAAAAATGTGTATACTATCTTTTCTTGTGTTTCATATATGACCTATGTAGTTCTAATCTACCATCTAACTTAGTTTCTGCATCTGATTTTTCTGTGCAGCTGAGCAGATACGCACCACAGTATTAAAAAGGAATAATCTTCAATTTATTACCTATGTTAGATTTATTTCTAAATTACCATCATAAAAGTACTCTGTGTTCTAGGCTTTTCTTTTTCTGTAAGTGTGTCAAGTGATTGAATAATTTTGCTTACAACCAATTGATAATAATGCACAAAACTGGTTGAGATCCTTTGAATCATACACGGAACAGTTGTCATGCTGAAGACATGAAAAGCTGTTGCTGTAGCATGTTTCAGCAGTGCTGCTGTTGAATTTGCAGTCCCATGGATCAAAAGCATTTGTCTGTAGCAGAGTGTATTGAAGTGATAGGATGATGCTCACTGCTGTTCATTACGCAGGGCACTGGTTGTATATTCTCATCTCCAATGAAATTCTGTGAAATGTAAGGGACACACTCAGGCCCGTTGGGGGTCCATCATGGTTTCGCTCTCTAACCACACATGCATTAGCCACATACAGCACCCTACTGTGAAAATTATCATTTTACCCAACTGAACCCGGTTTTTAATCAAAACCAAATTTTTTCCAGCCACATAAATAGAAGAACTCAATTTGAAAACCCTGTCCTAGAAGCAAAAAGGAAGCTACAGCAGCATAACATGCCCAACGCAGAACTTGGAACAAAGCCTATGCAGGCCCAAGGTTTCCGAGGTACAGTACTATGTCAGCTATCTTAGTTAAGATGAAAGATCCTGCTCTTCTGTTTATGTGACAATGATTTTGTCATAGGCTGATTAAAAGACTAGTGTTGCCAATTCTCGAAAGGTTATCACCTGTATCTTAGCAATTTTCTCCCTTAAGATGTCCAGATTCCATTAGTTGCAGGACTGATGAGCCAACTAAAACATTAAGAGGTGCAGAGAAAAAACAGAAAAGTTGAATCTAGTGTTTCCTAAAGGCTGAGAAACTGAAAGCACAATGAGACTCCCAAAGTAATTTTCTCAATAAAATCATAAATTCTGTTCCTGAGAATGTACGACTCTCTCTTGAGCATCCGAGGTTGGCAACACTGAAATACTTAATTGTACTTTCTCTAAATTACTCTTAATTGATGTTTGGTATGTTTCTAAGCTAGCTCATCTAGCAAGTATCAATTAAGTTAAAAGCCTCAAGCACAGTGTTACAGGAGTTTACAAGAATGCAGCCACTTGGTAACATAAAAACTAAAGCGCTCAAAATGAGCTGTATAAGAGCAAACAGTACTGGTATAGACAAATTAATTTTAATGTAAGGTTACAGTCAGAGAATGAGGCTTGTTCTCCTTTGTAACAGTAGAAAGCTCCTCATCAACCTTACCTAGACCCAAATTTGTCCGCCTGCGCCCTGCTCCCAAGAGGTGCCATAGCGTGAATGACCTGTCGCAGTGCCGGCGCGACCCCGCCGGGGCACGCGCACTCTATGGTATGTCCCCACTGCCGCCAGCCCTACCGCCCTGGGACCGGCTGGGGTCACAAACTCCGCACCTTCCCCAGCCCTCCCTCACCGAATGCGGCACAGGAGAGAAGCATGGGGAGCCACCAGCACCCACACTGCACCCCAAGGCACGCGAGGAGGGGACACAAAGCTTGCACAGCAGTCCATGTGTGTCACTTGTTGGATGCCTAAAGCCCGTGTGTTTGGAGAGGAAAGCTCACCTAATATTTAGCCCTTCTTGGTAACAAATGCAATGAGATACTCAGAGGGGATATTTTCCTCGTTGTGGTTGGGAGGGAAATTATGAAGGACGTATTACTTAGTAGACAAAGCTGAATTTATAGGTTAGGAAAGAGGTTTTTAAATTACCTCACAGATCAGTTTTATTGTTGTAATTATTTTAGCCACACAATATCCACTTCTACATGGATTTCTAATATCAAAGGATATTTATATCTCTTCATTTATGGCTGATCTGCCATAGATAAGAAATATGTTTTAAGCTTTGTATTAGTACAAGAACTCACAAATATTTTTTCCTGGAATGCCTGCACTCTTTATTTTCTTGTCTTTGATACACTGTCACTTGGTTGCAGCCAGTATTGTTATCTGATGTCTCTGCTGTGTTGTGACTAGATCAGAACTTTTGTCTTTCTTGTTTGTGTTGACTGATGTAGAAAAACCACTCTTCACTCGTGATGCATCACAGCTGAAGGGGACTTTCCTCAGCACAACTCTTAAGAAAAGCAACATGGGTTTTGGATTTACCATCATTGGTGGGGACGAACCGGATGAGTTTCTCCAGGTGAAGAGTGTAATTCCTGATGGGCCTGCAGCACAAGATGGGAAAATGGAAACAGGTAATTATGAAGGTTCCTCTGTTCTTTTATATAAGAAATAGAATGAGAAATAGATTTCTGAGTCTCACTCTCTCCATGAATGCATACATTTTCCATATGACTTTCTGTGTTAATATGTAGAAAAGGTAAGTTTCTTGGTAAAACTTTCTTGTAACTTTTCTTTCTAATAAATGCCAAGTAGCTTATTTTTCCCATTTCCCAATATTTTGAGGGAGGAAAGATCTCTGCATTTTCCTAGATAAAAATGGGATACGGTTTATAAGCTGTTTTTACTTGAGGGAAGTCTGCGTGGAAAGAAAAGAGAGAGAGAGAACACAGACTACTAAGTGCAAATTTATTTCTTTAGAAAGGATGGTTTTGCAAAATAATCAGTTGAGTCTGATCCAATACTGTTCTCATTAGAACCATCACAAGAGTTTTCAGTGTGGCATATGGACACATAGGCATTTTTGTCCTATTAATAAAGAATCTGTGAAAATTCATGAAATAAAAGAAACTTCTCTGAAGAGCTTTAAAGCTGCTCTGAAGATCTGGACCACCACTGCAAACATTTTCATGTTCACAGATTGATAAAGATTGCAAACCACTGTCTGAAAGGTCACATCAGGTCTCTGTATGGATGAAACTCTTTTGAAGGAAGATGAATTCAGTTTCCAAGCAGCTGTCACCTTCCTTAGGAAAAGAAAATCAGAAAATAATAGAACTATTGCAGTTGGCAGGGACCTTCAATCACTAACTCCCTGCTTAAAACAGCACTAACTTTGTGATTGGATCAGGTTTCTCAAGGTCTTGAGAAAATTTCATGAGACAGATTCCACAGCCTCCACATGGACTCCTGTCCCAGCGTTTCACCACTCTCATGGTGAAGACTTCTGCCGAGAAGTTGTGGATGCCCCATCCCTGGAAATGTTGAAGGCCAGGCTGGACAGGGCCCTGAGCAACCTGGTCTAGTGGGTGGCAAGGGTAGTAGATGACCTTGAAAGTCCCTTTCAACACAAACCATTCTATTGTTGTGTGATTTTTGTTCTTTAGGTCTGGTTGGGCTTTCCACAGGTGCAGCTGGTTAGTAGGGACTGAAGTACTGTGTTCCTGTGTTTGAGCAGCCCTGTCACTCTGTACCATCTCTTCCCCTCAGTCCTTGTTCCTCAGATAATAAATCATGCTGCACATTGGTAATGAGGCGTGCATAGTTTATCCTTCCATTTCTCACCAAGACATTGAAAGAAAGACATGGTAGTTTGAGATTTTTGTTGCCTTTGCAGAAAACCAAGTTCATAGTGGCCAGAGTCACTGTGAAGATATTCTAAACTTTGATAACTAATCATTGTGGATGGATAACAGCAGCAGAGAAGGATCCTTTTAGTGTGTTACAGTACAGGGAACAGACACAAACTCACACAGGCACAAATGATGCAAGTGGAATAGTCTGAAGTGATTTTTCTGGAAATTTCATTTCATCTTTCTTTTATTGTTGTCAACTTTTTTATCCTAGTCATATCCATATGTCAGAATAAATCACCCTGAATTCTAGTTTATTTTGTAGGACTCTCCAGAACTCTGCAAGTAGGAAGTGTGAAGGTTGTGAAAAGTATTATTTAAAAAAAAAACCAAAAAAAACCAAAACAAACAGAATTTGCTTGAAATTTAATGTTATACCCGGCATGATGTTTCTAATGCCAAATAGATAAACAGAAAATTTATATGAAGAAGTAAAACGTAAGAAAGAAGTAGAATATAGATTTTTGGCACTGATTTTATAAAATACATTCGTCTAATAGCTTTTTAATTCTCGGTTCTTGTTGCCATTTTAACTTAATGCAATTTAGTTACCAAAGGCAAAATTTATTAAATTAGGTGATTAAGTGAACAAAGGATACAACGGACTTCCTGAAGTTCAGAAGATTTCAGTGACATAAACTTCATTTTTCCCTAAGATTTTCATACTATCTAATACATGGCATGAGAGCTTTTCCTTATTTGTCATGGTTTAGCATTCTCAGATTAAGCACTCAAATATAGTTACTTGATAAGCCCTCTGGAGTGTGGGCTGGTTATTAGTGAACTTGGTCATATGGAATTCTTTCCTCTGGAAAACAGGGTATCCTCGACACTTACTTGAATTTTTATGCTGAAATTGAACATGGGTTTCATAGTACTGTTTATGGTCATTATTGTAGTCATGGATTGTGATGAGAACATGTAAGAAAAATGTGCTTTAAAATGCACAGAAATAGCATTGGTTTTATCCTCAGGTAATTAATTCAACTACATTAGGAATGCAAAGCAGAAATGTACATTCAAATATATAATCACTCTATACTTATGTGACCCCAAACATACAAAATTAGATCTCAGAACAAATTTTGGCCTCAAATGTCTTCATTTTTAAGAAGAGTGACAGATTCTGATGTAAAGTAATTGGAGAATCTCAGACTAAGGATTGTGGCATCTAACATGGTTTCTATGATAAAGTAATTTCTAAATATGGTAATGGTAAACTGAAAAAATATATTTAAGGTCAGCATGTTTGTAAAAGCACTGTTCAACAAAGTGCTTGTATTTTCTGATATCAAATCTTTTTCACATTTCCTGAATTAGAATTTCTCTTGCTATTCAGCTATTTTACAATATAATCAGCAGAAGGTATGAAAGTCTCCCAGGTTCTATCAATAGCTTTTTGTTCATAAAGCTGTTAAAATCTTACATTTGAAAACTACTTGAAATTACATAAGTTTCTTTTTGTTTGTTAAGTAGGCATCATTGAATAATGAATAGAGCTTTTAAATTTGATTTTATTTATTCTTTTGATACAAACTGTGTGTTGTTCAATTTATGTGCACTCCAGATATGATCAGAGTCATGGGAAGCTTTGATTAGTGATCGAAACATCATATTGTGGCAATAGGGCATCATAGTAGAAATTCTGAGGGTAGTGACAATGATCTGTGAACAACCTGAGTGTAAGGGATAACCACAGGCAGTGGTGCTCCCAGCTCTAATATAATTCTGGACCCTGTCCCTTGCAAGGCTGCAAGGTGGTTTTGGCCTAGTGGTTATCGAAATCTTCATGCTTCAGATCTGCATTAGATTTGGGGGGAAAAGGAAGAAAAGGCACCATCTCTTTTATCTTACCTAATCTTTGGCCGCAAGCTGAAGACACCAAAGCTGTACTTCAAGCTAATTGTTAAAGAAATAAGCTCACAGAAAACTACCATTGTAGCTTTGGTTTATTTCTCCACCCAAAATCTAATGTAGGGGTCAGGTACAAATGCTGTTCAAAGAGTGAGTCTGTGTAAGACATTGTCACTCTACTACACAAAGTAGTTTGACCTGAAGGTTTCAAAATGGAGCAATTTTGGATTTCATCCTTTGGAACATAGAGCCATAGAATGGTTTGGGTTGGAAAGGGCCTTCAAGATCATCCAGTCCCACCTCCCATACCAGAAACAGGTCCACCTTCCACTAAACCAGGTGGAACTCCAGCATGTGACCACACAGCTTGGTGTCATTGGCAAGCTTCTTGAGGGTACACTCAATCCCTGTGTCCAAATCACCAACAAAGATGTTTAATGGTGCCTGTCCCAGTACTGACCCCTGAGGAACACTGCTGAAAGCCTGGAAGCCACTGGGAACACAGAAGCAGCTGCCTGACAGTGACCTGGCATTGCTGTGAAACAAAGCAGTGAGGCAAACCAAGAGCACTGAGAGGCAACAAGAGATATCTGAGGTCCTGACAATCTATCAGCACCACTTGGTGCTCAGTGATGGGCACTAAGAGGTATTTATATTTGTCCTAGACCCACAATAAACCTCACAAGCAGACTCAGAGGAACTACATCTCAGTGGATGAGTCAAAAACAACCAAAATTACATTCCTGATCCTATTTGCCAGATGTTTTGGAATTTGTAGGGCTATTATGCCCTCATGTAAATCTAGCATCTGTGCTCTAATGGCTGTTAATAATCCTGAAAATGCCTTTCTAGGACATGTTTTAGCATTTGGAGCTCAATCAAGCTTCTGTATATGAACATTACACTCCACAGCATCTCTGTCTACCTCAGGACAGCCTAGGAGCTGATACCACATTCTTTTCTGGGAGGTTACATTGCTTTGTCTTGTCTGAAGCCTCATGCAGCTGATAGAATACTGTCTATATTTAAGAGGCCCGTGCATTCCATTAAAATGCTGAGTGAACATCACTGGTAAAAGACTGCATCTACATGAAAAGATTTTTGTACAGTGACTGATTTTGACTGACTGCTGTTCTAAGGCAAACAAAGATTTAGGCCTGTGGCTGAGTTAGATAAAAGGTCAAGCTGCAAAGACAAAAACTCTCCTACGATTCTCAAGGTTATTCAATGGACTGCATAAACTGAAACACTCCCACATAATCATGCTCAGGGAAAGATTCTCACTCTCCACATTTCAGCAAGCTTCATTTCCTTTGCTGAAAGTTTCCAGGGAACAGTTCAAAGACATGGTGCTCAAGTGGTTCTTGGAGTCTGGTGATGACCCTTCTGGATGATGAGTATCTTTGGTCATTGCAGGTTGAACTTTCCAGAAACATAAATGTGTGGTGAAATGTCATAGCTCAACAGTGTGAATCAAGAAAGGGGAAACATATTTTTTCATTTCATCTGCCAAGCATATACTTGGCCAGCTTTAAGATGCTAAATCATCTGTAAACAATGCAGAATTGGGCTTTTTTAGATGTTGTTCTCTCGGGAATGGTAGTTTTTCTATATTGATTGATCTATTTTAGAGATGGAAATTCATAAAGATAAGTTTCAGCTAACAAATATACTTGTCTACAATACAGATGTCTACACCTACCATATAAACAGACATCTATTACTTTTGTATGACTGTGATAGGATGAAGCCTAGAGACAAAAGCTAGGGATTGGTCCCACATCTACCACTCAGAATTTCTACTGCACCTTAGAGATCTCCAAAGGGAATGAGCTGATAGAAATGCTGGAAGGAGTGACCCATGGCCTTGCTGCTGTCTGTGGATGTACTGTCAAGACCATAACAATCTTCTGCATATGATGAATTTTTCAAGAAGTTGAGGTTACTTTAAACGTAAGCAAATTGGAGAAACCACACTTGTTGATCTACAAAGACTTAAATGTTATTATTTAAGTGAGTAAGAGCAAACCCAAAGCCGATATCAGGTGGTTGACCCTACAATGTCACTAGGCTTAGGCAATAATTATCTAGTTTCATTAATGCATACTTTTTTCACAGTAAGGCTAATATCTTACAACCTTTATAAAAAGTGGAGTACTCGAGACAGAAGGAATTGGGGATATCTGCAAAGGATGTATTTTTACAAGTTCAAAGAGATCCTTAATTCTGTTCCGTTTATCCATTGTCAGATCATGTGAACAAACCATCATCTCATCTAATGTGAGATCAGCTGAGATACAAGCTGTCTAGTTTGAGCAACAGAAGAGATGAACTATGTATGCACAAAGAATGCCTTCAGTCCAAAGAAGCAAATATGTTAAAATTAAAATCTATGTTTTGGCAGTCATCTGGAAATATTAATACTTTCAGAACATTACTCCAAGTATCAAGACCACACACCACATGCTCTTTTTCAAACCTGTCGTGTCCTTCTGATGTACTGTCAGTCAAAACCCAACTGATAATCTCTTTTACAACATTCTCTGCCCTTGGTAGCCAACTGTTTGCCACAGTTGCCATCTCAAGAGGCACACTGACCAGGAGCCTGTCACATACGTGTAGGGCCTGATTTCCACAGTACCACAAGCTGGCTGAAATTTAGTTATCTCACCTGCCTGATACCTCCTTATCCAGTGGCTCTAGGAAAACTGGCCTCCCAAAGTTAAGGCATGGTGTTAGGAGCATGAGAAGCTGGGCTACTAGTTGGGCTGCTGAGGAAGCACTATCTTTTCATTGCTGTTATGCCTCCCCAGGCTAAAACACTCCATTAATATGCACCAAGGCCTCATGAAACGTCAGTCTTGCAGCTGCAAGCTGGTTCCAGGTGAGACAGGACTGTGAGAGGAGAGCAGCACATACAAAACCAGCTTGTATTATCAGCTTCCCTTACTACCCCTGCTTTATTTGGAAGCTAGGATGTTTTATCTGATGTTTTAGTCTAGCTGAGACTGCACATCTCTCTCTGTCTCCATATGTTGCTAATCATCCCATGGAGTTCAGAGAACGAAAATTAACTGTTTGGAAAGTAACTAACAGCAATAACACAAATTACTTCAGGCATCAGAGAGAGTGATTTCTCCCACCCACGTTAGGCCAGTCAGTGTGAATTTGTGTTATATTTACTGCTTGTATTCCAGCATCCTCCAGGCAGATGATGAAATGGTGCAAAGCACAGCAGAAGTACTATATTTGCATCAGATAACAACCAAAATCTACAGTTCCTTCCACCAGTGGTGCTGGTTACATTTTCTTGTTTGTGAGACATACGAAGAGTAACTATTTGTTAAAACCTCAGCCTGGTTTTTCAGTACCAGTCTTCTTTCATTTCACAATTTAATTTGGTTTTTTAAGTCAAGGAGATTGAGAGGAACCACAGAGGAGATTTTCTGGAACCACAATGTGAGTGCTTTGGTTTTTACACCAGACATGAGGACGGAGTTAATAGATGCCCAGCTAATTCATAGCTAAAACAAACAGATATAACCTTTTTTTCCCCCTTTTTGTAGCACACAGCATCCCATTTAACTTTATATTTTATTTCTCACCATAAAAAATTGCACATCATATAACTAATGCCAAAACCATTCAAGAGGCGTAGTTAAAATTAACCCTGTTTTAACAATCTATCAGTATTGCTGGTCCTCACAATTTTAACCTGAGTCTCTATGTAACCAGAAATCTTTAAAGCAAAACTGTTAATTAATTGTTTGTTCTTTAAAGGGGACTAAATGTGAATCTTAAATTTTACAGGATAAGTCTTCTATTCCCCTGTCACAGAGGAAAGTGCTGAAGCATGACCACATTATATTTAAGGGGTTTCAAACATGAAGAAAAGAAAAAAAATGCCAGTCTTATTATTTATTTGATATCATATATTAAGACTCACTTTCACTGTGGAAATGGATATGACTTGTGGTTTTAAATGTGTGATGGTGACAGTAAACCTAATACCTGCCTCTTAGGAATATTAATAGCAATTAAGAGATTCTTTTTCAATTCCCCTTTTTTTCATATTTTAAGGCAGGCAATTCATTGAGTTCTGCATGTAATTAGAAAGATCAGGAGGTAGTACTTAGGTTGCTAGAAATTTTTTGTGTTTGTGCTACTTTTTTCTAAGATTGATTTTCCATTATATTTTTTATGTTTCTATGGCTTTCACATAACTTGGTACAGCAGTCACAGTAATATCTGTAAATTTCTCCTTATGTTAACCAAAGGACTAGGAAAGGTGCCTACTTTTGTCACAAAGTTACTGAATTTTAGTCTCCATGAGGTTCTTATTTTAATGTTTCCTTCATATTTTCCTTCTTTTGATACTCACTATATTGTGAGGTATTCATTGAATGCTAGCCAGGACAGAGATGAGCCTAGACTAAAAACAGTATCCATATTTTGTATACCACACACTATTACTGTCTATACCTGGGGTCTTTGTGTGTACCTTGTCAGATTTTTTAGCTGGCTGGTGTGAAATCCATACCCTTGTGTTCTCTCTGAGTTGCAAAAAATCCACATGTCGGTATCTGTTCTGCCCGATAGAGTTTGAGTCTGCGCTGCCTCTCCGAGCTACTGAGCATTGTTAAGTACTGCCTACAAACAGACATTCCTCGAGATATGAAGAGAGCTTTTGATTCTTTTTAGCCCTGTCATTTGTCTATTCCCTTGAAGTCTTCAATTAAAATTATTTATGCAAACTGAAAGAGCAATTGTAGCAGAGCATCTAAGCTGGACTTCAAAATGCTTCTGAAAATGGACAGTGTGTTGTTTAAGTCACAGGAACAATTTTTTTAAAAATTCTTGGGAAATTCTTCTCTCCACATCACACACTGTCTCACTTCATGAGATGATTCTGGGCTTGCATTGTTAGCAAAAATGAAGCTCTGTGGTCTCTGACTCCATATCTTGAGGTTTAGTCCTAAAGTCTGCCATAATGTAGAAATTTTGGGAATCTTCTATCTCAAGTTTTAGGCTTAGTACCTTAACTCAAGGTGGTTCAAAGCAAGACAGTAAGGAAGATATATCCACAAGAAGGGTGGCAATAGGGAGGAAAATGTTTCCTCCAGGAGGTTTCTGAGACTACCAATATGCGGGGGCAGTTCAGCTGCATAAACATAGGTGTCCAGTGCCATTAAAGGTTCCAGGGATCCCACTTGGCCTCCTCCTGCCTTTCCAGGTAGCACTCTCTTGTAAGTCCTGTGTGGTACCTGCAGGTCACATATATCTCAAATGCCAAAGGCTCTTTCAAATGACATTAGACACCTCCTTCAACAACCTCATTCCTCCTTCAACAAGGAGTGTGTTAATAGACCCCATTGGTTTTCCTTATCATCTATTAGAGATTGATTAATTACTGTAATAATAATCCTTTTCTGACATTTTAAGAGTATTTGTTTCCCCTGGCCTAATTCAAAACTAATATTTGTGGTTTTATGAATACTTAAAAGAAGCAACAGAAACCCTTTTAAAATTAATAGGCTTAATTCTTTCTCATGTAACTATTCAGACAACAACATTATAAGAAGTCTGATGATTGAGTTCAACCAAATACTGGGGATTATAAATTCATTTTCATCTCTAGCGCTTACAATATTTTGCTTCATATATTATTGGTACCATAAAGAATATGCCAATATTAGGATTGAATATTATACATGTAATTTGTTTTCTTTCCTGTGGTGAATTTTCTTCAAAAGTCATTTTGAAGTGAGTCGCTCATTTTTTTCAAGTCCACATATTACACAGAAATGCAGGAGAATCTGAAAAGAACACCAATCTTTCATTTTGCTTTGATAAAATCCATATTTATACACAGGAGACAACTCGTAATACACTTGGTTTATGGCACTTATTTCATTTTGAAAGAAGTTCACATTTGACACTATGTTTTGATCTATGTTTATCAGTCCCAAGAGTGACAACGTGTGCTTGCTACTTGAAACAGTAAAATACTGGACATGTAAATAGGTGAAATTCTGGATTATGTAACCATAAGCCACATAATCCTCTGCAGGAGAGAGTATGTGAACAGGTCTGCTTATATGTGATAAGTTTTTTCTAGTATTTAAGCCATTAGAGCAACTCTTCCAGCACCAGCTATAGAAAGCTGAAGATACTTGGTTAGAGATGGCTGAGCTCTGTCCAGCCATGCTAGATTCCACATGTACAGCACTTACTGTCTTTTATCCAGCTGTTTCAGCTTTGACCAGATTCTCCCTGCAGTTATGTTTTTGTTTAACCCAGGAACCAACGGTGAAGTAATTTAATGGGAAGGGAGGGCATAATGGAAATACGATCTATGATAATACAAAAATCCTGTCTCTTATGGACAAATGCAACACAAACCATAAACACAAGACGTACACAACCTGTTTAACCTAAGGCATGAGCCTCAGTCTCTTTTATAAAAAGAGTCAGTGGAGACCTTCTGGTGCTCAAAGGTGCTATATGTTTAGCAGAAAATGAGATCATACAGAAATCAAGAAATATGGTAAAGTAAAATGTGAAAGAGTAAAGGTGAAAAAGCAAAGAGGCTATTTGGACACAAATTACTCAAGTATTTGCAGTCTTGCATTCTTTTTAGTTCAAGATCTGACTCCATGGAAAAAATGGCCACAAAGATCAAAAGCATAGGGAAGGATACTAAAACTATGTCATACTTATTTCAGTATGCAAAATACAAAGGCAAAAAAAGTTAAATTATTTATTCTGTCCACTATCACCTCCTAATACACCTTTATGCAATTTTAGTGTTCATATTGTCATAAACACTTGTGTATGACTGGTTCTAGGAAGCCCATAAATTCATTCTTCAGTATGAACTTCATCATGCAAAATCTGCAGATTCTGCCACTAGGACATTTTCCATAGACCAGGAGATGATAAATATATTACCATAAGCCTGGTATTTATTAGGACAGTTTTTGTAAGTTTTGCAAGTTGCACCTTGAGTAAGCAGTGTGTGCTGAACTCAGTCGCTGCCAAAAATGCTGCAGTTGCAGAAATTACTTTTCTTCTATCGGATTAATCTGTCTCACATGATTTGGCTATTTGTATAAACAGACAAAAATATACATTGAAAGTAATAGTCATCCTCTTCTCATGTACTATTTCATTCAATAAATAATGACATCTTGTTTCTTAAGAAGAATGATGTATGAAGTCAGAAGGAGGTCTCACTATATAAAGAGATGACAGGGAAAGTGAGAATTTAATACTGCATGATGAAAATAATCTAGAACTGTACTTTTCAATATCATCAACCATGCCACATTTAATTTTCTTTTGGTTTGGCATATAGGGCCTTATTATACAATTTAATTATCAAAACAAAAAGTATTTATCTGAGTTTTAGATTTTCATTTTCATTTTGTATTAAAAAATTAATAGATTTGTGCAACCAGATACAATCTGTATCTATATTAAAATCTGAGAGTTCAGAAATTCCCCTCATTTTTTGGCTTTAACCATTGAGAACAAATTTTAAACTCTTCAGGACTTTAAGAATAAATTAAGTAATTAATTTTAAGATAAAATTTCTTCTGTATATTTAGAATGGGAAATATCTTTGTTGAAAGTTAGCAGACATTTTGCTTGAACAAATTTGTTTACATCTATGTACCTGAATTTCCCCATCCAAAAGGAGAAATAGTCATTTTAGAACTTAGTGAAGTCCAATAATTATTGAAGTTAGCAACTCCCATCATAACTGCTAAAAATGTTAGTGAAGAGAAGCCTAATGGAGTGCAGCTTGAGGTATTAAGGCCAAATACAGTCAAAGTCCAACTGAGCAATGTATATTAAAAGAAAAAGCTGTTCTCAATCGCACGTGGATCAGTATTTTTGTCAGTGTTGAGTTTTATAATTTGATGTGTGGCAAGAAGTAAAACTATCCAGAGTTAAATTAGAGATGACAAAACATTTCCAGGCATATAAATCATATTTGAGGAGCTTTGCAAACCTTTAACTAATGGGGAGTTACAGAGACATTTGAGGCAATTTTATTAGAAGTTCACTTCTAAAACCATCTTTTACTGTCTGTTGCCAGAATCAGGATATTAGCACAGATGCACCTCTCATCTGACCCTGTTTAGCTGCTCACGTAGCCTTTGTAAGAAGAGCAAAGTTTGTTCCAGCACTTATGCAACTGCCTCTTTGTAATTGATGATTCTGACATTTAAAAAATGGCTTGTTTGTTTAAAGACCTGTAATGAAAATTTCTGAATGACATAAGGAGCACTTTTCTGACTAGGAGGCGGGCATGAAGTGAATCCTGATGGAAAGTGAGAAGCCCCTGGAAAAATTCTTCCAGCTTTTT
The DNA here is from genome assembly GCF_020740725.1 of Corvus hawaiiensis. Lineage (NCBI taxonomy): Eukaryota > Metazoa > Chordata > Aves > Passeriformes > Corvidae > Corvus > Corvus hawaiiensis. The sequence continues at coordinate 68,330,601 of NC_063216.1, read as the reverse complement.
CCCTCTCTGCCCCACAAAGGTATTCTCCCGTCCGGCAGTCACATAAGAGTGATGTTGTCTCTGAGTCGGTGCATGGCGGTGGAGCTTGAGGTGCCCTGCTGCTCCCGAATGCTCTGTGTTTGCAGCAGTGGGAGCTGCCTGGGCACTGCTTGCCCCTCCTCAGCTCCTCCTTCAGCAGGTACCAGAGGGAATCGGGGCCACGGTGGTGGAGCCAGGGTCCCCTAAAAAACTGCTCTGCTGCCATGCCCAGATAAGTGAGGGCTGTGTACAGGAGCTTAGACAAATTCTTGGTGTCTGGAGCTTCAGTGTTTTGCCAGGTCTCAGCTATCAGCCTCAGGGGGTGACTGGCTTGTGGAGAGGGGAGAAGTGGGTCCAATCTCCAGAGGCTGGGTGCAGAACAGGGAGAAAACTGACTGGACTAGGATATGCTGAAGCTGAAGATGAGATAGTTTGTTTTTGTTCTGTGGGGAGGCAGGGAGAAAAGGCAGTAATTTTATGCTAGAAATGGCTGGAGAGTGGGTGTTTCTATGCATGTGTGAGCATGTAGGAGGCAGGAGGGGGAGGGCAAGGTACTAAGGAAAAGAAGAAAGGAGCTCTGCAAGAAAGGTCTGAGAGCAGTGATGTGAGTACAGATCTTTTAAACACTGTCAGTTTCACTCCTTTTGGTGCATTGCCTTCTTTTTCAGCTCCAAATTGAAGTAAATTACAATTCTTTGTATTAAACTAATCTCTTCTGCATTAAAATCAGCATCATTGTATGTAGTATTTACTGAGACTTTCTTTGCCGTACTGAGCTATTACAGCTGGTGTGGGGTCAGCGGCTCTGACCCAGGAAGAGGTGACCGGTCCGGAGAGATGGTCCCGAAAGGAATCGCCTTCCCGAGGGCCGGTGTCTTCCCTCAGCAGCTGGCAGGAGGGCCCTTGCAGAGGCTGTCAGCTCTTTAGTGATTGTCAGCTCGTGATTCCAGCTCAGCTCTGCAAGGCAGCCTCCAGGCCAAGCCAGACCAGAGAGAGAGACGAGAGGCCCGTGTGGCTGGTTCTGCACGAAGGTAGCTTTATTATTGGTCCCCTCCGGCGAAGGGGAAAGCCAGGGACGAGAACCCTCTCTGAGAGCCACAGGGGCCAGAGGGCTTGCTTTTATAGGGATACAGGGGATGGGTGAAGACCAATGGGTTACAGAGGATCTGGGATGGGTAAGGACCAATGGGTTACAAAGGATCTGCATAGGGTTTCCTAAAGGATTGTGGGTCTGTCTTTTCTTGCCGTGACCAAAGAAGTGGTTGCCTTTCCAGGGAGTCCTGCTGGGCGATTGTGAAATCTCTTATCTCAGCAGAGATCCCTCCAGGGCAGGGGCTGGGCATACCCCACACTGAGCATCACCTGTAGTACTGCTGGGGAAAAGTCAGATAATATTGGACACCCTTTCTTGATAGCTGTTCCTTGAGAATTTATTCATAGGCTAAAAGTCAGTCATGCAGCATCTTAGATTATGCTGCTGTTCTTTGTGATCTCTTCTATTCCACTTTTACATAAGCAAAATAACGTCTCAATTAGCAAAGGCTATCATCAGTTCATGATTGTTGGCCTGAAATCATGCCTTTGAATCCTGAAAACCCATCAGTTCTGAAGAAGCTGTCAGAGCTAAGCCTGTAACATTATGAAGGGCTGAAAGAGCACAGAAAAAAATTGGTTGTTTTGTACTGGGGTGATTCAAAAAAGGCATCAGAAAGAGGTGGGAAACTGGAAAATTAGGAAATTGAGGTAATGATGAGAATCTGTCAGTGCTTTCTTGTAAGGGGGAAGTGGAGAAACATCGTTCGTGAGTGAAAGACACACTAGATATGGTGGGCAGCATTAATCATACCCCTATCACTATCATGTTACCAGGATTATTTTCCTGGTATGTGGCAGAGCCTCAGCCAGCACTCTTGGTAGTCATCTTGTTTGTGGATTCTGGTTGACTTTCTTCCACTGAAATCTCCACAAAAGTCTGTGTGCCACACAGCAGCCTGGTGTGCTCAGGCAGGCTTTCCTCAGGCAATTTAAGAGGAAGACACCCAGCCACAGCAAAGACACTGCCTCCTGTCAGACCTTGTCACTGGCACTAGAAACCACACGTGTACTTAACCTTGTTTATTTAACAGGTGGAATTGAGGGTAGATTGCCAAATTCCACAGGAAATTTATGCAACACTGCAGTGCTACACGTGGTATGAAAATATTGATCACGTTTTATGTATAAACACATTTTGTGTTTATACTTTTAATATCACTTAAGAAGGTTGTATTATTTTAGTGGGACGGAGTTGTTCTAACACAGATAGGAGAAGTCGAAAACACTCATATCATCTCTGGTCATTTTCCAGGCAGGTCACAATGGCAGCATCATTACTCAGAGTTCAAAAAAGCTTCCTTTTTTTGGTAGATTTTTTTTTTTTAATCTCTTTATTCTGTCCTGTTCCAATTATTTTCTGCATATCAGACAAGAGTGTGTTTTTTTAGGCCAAACTTGGTTGCATCAAAAGATGCCATTGACTATTATATAAGAGATTCTAGTGTTTCTAGCACAGTTGAAAAATAGTTCTGAATTGTTTGGAGAAATAGGGATAATAAGAATTGTACTTGAGAAATTGTTTGTGTCAAAAACTCTACTCCAACCAAGGTGCTGAGCAGATGGATTTTTATTTCATACTGTGCAGTGTTGTAAATACTATGTTTCAATAGTCCATTCAGTTCTGAAAGCAGGATTGTGATACTTTAATCATTTTGTTTGCTACAAGAATAATGAATTCATCTTTGCTAGGTCATAATACTTATCATTTCAAGTCAACTGGAAGTAATATTTTTCCAAAATGTTGGAGGGATGTTAAAAAAAATTCAAATTGAAAATATTATGAGCTTAAGAGCATTCTATGAAGAAACAAAATCACAATGTTTCTAATTTTTAGAGGGTTTTTTAATTTAACTATTCCAGAAAAATTGCCACAGACTGAGAAAGTCTTCTACCTAACCCCAAGCTAGGTGTGATCAGCCTGGTCCCAGGGATATAGGATTTCATCTTTTCCACATAAAAATATATCCACACTTAGATTGTAGTCTCACTTTGCATGTGTGTGTCAGAATCGGGAGCTAATTTTTTCTCCAGTATGAATTCTGTGTTGAACATGGTTTACCACAGGCTGACAGGAAACCCAGGCTTTCCCTGATTTGGGTCTCCAGTTGGTTGTGCAGAAGTGGCAGTGGCCATGGCAAGCCACATCAGGCTGGCTCATGCTCTGTCTCTCTCCCCCTCTCCTTCTCTCTCTCTCCCTCTCTATCTCACATAACTGAAAACCCAGCTGTGGGGGAAACAGCCAGGCCAAGTACAGTAAAAAGGAGGGACTAGAACAAAGACCCTGTAGCAAAGAATAAAATATAAAGTGTCATCTCAATAAAGACTGTATCAGAATCTGTTTGCACAATGCAAACACAATCAAGACAGTGTAGACAACCATTAATCTATCATTTTCCAAAAGATTACCCCAAATTTGAAGTATATAATAAAAATCGTAAAAGGTACTTGAAACAATCTCTCTCAGAGTCAAGACTGGAAGGAGAAAGTCAGTGTGTTTAGTCAGTTTCTGACAGCCTTCCCATGGCAATGCAAGCAGCCCTGTCCAGTGGACAAGCAGAGCCATGCATAATACCTGTACAGTATAATTGCATCCACTTCAACAGACTGCAGCAAGATTTATACTCTTTCTTGCAGTGACAGCAAGTTCTTCTCCCAGCTATTAGAAATTACAGGAGATACAACTTTTTTGTGACCTCTGTTTGTATACTGCAAGAGCAGGGTTTAGGGACAGGCTGAATATAGAACCTACTCCTTCAGAGTAATTTAAATTTCTCATGCACCATAGCCTTACTATTTTATTACTATTATTTATCTAAACAGATATTACTTTATATCCTGTTTTATCTGTAAAAGAGAAAAATCACATTAAGCTCATATAATTTTCACTCCTTTTTCTTTCATTTCTTTGCATTTCAGTCAATTTGATGCAACAGTATTATTCTTCCATTAGATGAAGGCACACCTCGTATTTTTGTGTTTGAATTAGGCAGTGCATCTGTCTTTTAATGTGGGATAGCAAGATATTTGAGGAAATTGCAGAATGCTCATGTAACTAATTTCTCTTTTAATGGCAACAGTTTTTAATCTCTTTCACATCTTGTTGGTATCTAAGCACATCTGGATTTTACTTAGGTATTCAAAATCGTCGTTATGCCTCAAGAGCATTCTTCCCAAATGGATTCTGTTTGTGCCAGTGAAAAAGAAGAATATATTATCATTCATCTTAAACAGTCTCGCTTTTGCAGATTCCCGTTAACTACAAAATAACTACTACAAAAATAACCATACAGACAAGTACTCATTCTACTTTTCGTGTTGGGGGAAGGGCAAGACTCCTTTTACAGAAGAAATGTAGAGGGTGGGGAGGAGAGAGTTGAGAAAATAGTTCTAATCCAAAGTAGAACCTTCCAGTGGAACAGAAGCACATCTGTTATGTGCAAACAGAAGCATGGGCATGCAGAAGGCTTGCAACTGGACCTGAACCTCATCTTTGATATTACAAATTTTAATGATGATATTTTTTTGAATGACAGGATAAAGTCATTAGTAGGTTTGGGGACCATGCTGTTTGTAAGATTATCTATGGACAGGCAAGGACTGTGCAAATACAGAAATGCCTTTCAGCTTCCTTGGCCAGCATGGGGGACAGTAGGCACTGATATCAGAGGCATTTGTCTCACAATTTCTTCACATCATTTTATTTCTCCTTCCATTGCTGCTAGTATTTGGTTTTTCTCTATTTCCATGTCACTTAATTGACATTATCTGTTCCACTATTCCCTTGTACTAGGCTGGCTTTGAGGGATCTCTGGTGCTATGGGGCTCTTTCTGATAGCAGCAGCCTAAAACTGGACACAGGGACAGATGCGCTCCGCTCTGTCAGGGTGAAGGCTGTCCTGTGCCTTCAAGCCCAAGTGAACATAACTGGAAGAAAATGTGCCACCTCTGCTTATCAGAAGCTCTGCACCAGAGAAATAGCTATGCTTGCTGTTCTATAAATTCCAGATTGCCTCAGAATCCAAAACATGCTCTCCATTTTTTAGACTGGAGGGACCACTTATTCTCCTTCTAAATCAGTACTGTTTTTGAAGCTAGCTGAAGATATATGAATAAGTGTGAAAATATGCATACTTCTGTTTTCCAAAAGTACCTTTTAGATGAGTTCTACTAGGTGGAGTTGTGGTATTCAGCATTTAGTTTGCAGCTCATTGCAATAAATCTGGGAGGACAGTGAAGTCAGAGAACGAAAATATGGTCACTGTTAATATCAAAGTTACTGTCCTCTCTTTTTATGGTGTCTGTCACATAAGAAATAAGCACACTGAGAAGAAGCACTCACACTAGTTATCCCTAGCATCTTGAATAATTCATAGAAGTAGTGTTAGAAATTGTGCTATAGGGACATTAACAACATGGAATCACTTTAGTTTTTTTTTCATAAACCCCTTCTACTGTCTCAGTTAATCAGAATACTCCTTGCCATGGGAATGCTAGCAGTGCTGTTACAATAGTTTTGGCATAAGAGATACAAATACACATCTTTTTGGAAGGATTGTGAAAAGACTGGATAGTTTCATTCTCAATAAAAATAAAATTATAGAACTCTTCAGAATTTTTTTCTTCACTGTGTTTAATTGTAATTCCACTTATTCATTAGCCCTGAAAGCCTTGACAATGTTTCAATAGCAGTTTACAGTATTACAGGCTCACTAGACATTTAATGCATTGATTGATTGGTTCATCTTTATGTATGTAAAATTTGTCAAGGCCAAACAATTTTTGGATTCCTTGGTGAAAATGGCTAAAGGACTGTCAGTTTCAAAATTATGCAATTCTTTCTTCTAAATACTAATTGAAAACATAATGTATCAGCTATTAATGGTATAAAATTAGGGAAAAATTATATTTTGTAATTATAATATTTAGTACATTTTTATCAATTATTGTAAAATCTTGTTCTATTTTGGGTATTGGTTTATTGTTCTTTATTGTTTATTGTATTGAACAGGTATTAAGTGTCCCTGATACATCATCATAAAATCCATGAAATCAAAATGCACTAGGTCAAAGAAACACTGCATTCATTCACCCAGCAATGCTTCACTTTACTATGAGGACAACATTATTTATGGTGATGTCTCTCTTGTTAGTGTCAGCAGCCCCATCTCTGGTTTGAGTGATTTACAAAGACAGTTTTGGGTTTCTTTTCTGAACTTGTAGTTTGTAATAAATGCAGAGAGAGCTAAAATAGACAAGAAGCTGTACTTTCATTTTTATACCCCGGGCTGTTTGGGTTTTTTTTAGTTTGATCTTAGGTACCTGAGTTTCTCTGATTATAATCCCCATTGAAAATAATAACTGTGTAATTTCACTGTATTTCTAAAATTTGCAGTTGACATATAAGCATCTGACACCTGACTGTATTTTTTGTCTGGAAACCATTTTCTGGTAGTGCCTGTATGTGAGCATTGCTTGCATACAAGTCTGAAAAATTAATAATTTTATCCTTAAAATGCCATAAGAAACAGAAATAACAAAAGGAGTTTTAATGTGAATTGCCATCCATTTTAAAAACATTAACTTTTCGAGCAGGATTCACTAGTGTACTCCAGTCTGTTTGTGCCTTCCTGAAGCAGGACAGGGATTTTAGACAGGCAGCCAGTTAGGGTTTTTTTAAAGACAGGGAAGAACAGAGCACCCGGTGCACAGCTTCTGCTTTCTCTATCACTCTGCTGCTGGCATTCTTGTCCCACATTCCTCCTGCTCCTTCTATTCCTGTAACCCACAGCACACACTCTCATCCATTGCTCACCCTTAGTTATCCCCTGTCTCCAGCATGCTGCATCCATTAACACATGGCACTCTTGCCCTTCTTTGTGCACTTCTCATGCAGCATTTCTAAGAAGGAAGTTTATGGAGTGGCTGTCCCAGTTCCCTCCATTTTTACAGGCTTTCCAAAGAAGAGGAAGTTGTGCATATAATATGCTTGAGAGAACTTTTCCATGAATCACCTTCTACCACTATGGCTACCATCTCCAATGGGATGGGCGGCTACAGCTTGATCTCGGTTTTTGATGGACATAAAAGCAATAGACTCTCAGGACGGATGGTGCCACCTACTTTGTCAGGAGCAGGATAGAAATACTGCATGGTAGCAAATGACATTAAGTGGTAGCCTTTTGAGGAAAAATTAGATACAATGACAATTTTGGGAAGGTCTTTTTAATTACAGGCCACCCTTGAAATGATTCACAGGGACCATTGGGAGATGGCAGGCATAGTGTGAGACTGCTTTTTTCATGGTCTGAACAAATAGTTTGATATGGCATCACAGTCATTCATAATAACACATTTTAATTTACTTTTATTCATTAGCTAATTAACAAATTGATACATTTAGACATCCAGAAAATTAATTCTTTTCTAAAGAGGAAGATACGGTGTGTTCTCATACATAACAGGCTTAATGCCCCTTTATATATAAGATCTCAGATTTGACTTCTGGACGGCAATTGATGTATCCATATTGCAGCACAGTTTGTGGCAAGTGTTGTGATCCAAACATTCAACTGAACCCCTACATTGCACTCAAAAATGATGGAGTATTTGCCCTGCAATGGTATTGTTATTGGTCATATATTTACTGCAGTGGAAGTGAAGTCCCAACAATATTGTGACTCCTCAGTGCTATAAACCATACAAGAGCACCACAAATTCTCCTCTCTCTCAGAAACCACAACAGAAAATAGAGAAGGTGGACAAGACATGCAAGGAGGAAGAACAGCTAGTGGGAGATTGGATAATCCTCATAAAAGGAGAATGTGATTCTTAGCCGGAGAGCTAAAAGGGTAGAAAGTGACCTTTTCCTAACTATTATAAGGCTGGAGTTTTCTGTGTGTTATAAAACAGTTTTAAAGAAGGAGCTTGGTGGGACTTTTGTTAATGATTTTGCCTCCTTCTTCCTACCAAAAAAAATATTATGCAAGCTGAATTTTGTAGTTTATACTCAGTGTAGTATTCAAAGATCAGCTGAAAGTGAAAGAGTAGTTATTCAGTGGTGAAGGTGTTAAATTGTTTTGCAAAGAGTAAAAATATATTGTCCTTGAAAACGAGTGCTTGGCAGTGAAAGAGGCTCTAGAGATATTAAGGCAACCAACATTTGCTTGGAAGGAAGGTCAGTTTGATAATACATTACCCTCTATTAACCTGGAAAAGTACTGTAAAGCCTTAGAGAACCTGAAGGGACACCACTATTTATCTTTACTATGCAATTTTAAAGCAAGTAATATATTTATACATACCTGAAAAACTATTGAGTGGATCTTTTAGTATAGAAATTATGTGAGAAACTCTCTGAAGTTAAGGTAATATTTTCTTGTTGATTTTACGATCAAAAAAAAGATGATATAGAGGTAATGCATAAAATAAGCACATACAAACTAAAATTTGAATGGCCTTTATAAAACTTATGAGTAGAAAATTACTTATATACTAGCCATAGATTTGTATAAGCATTTGTTAATTAATTGGTAATCAAATATAGCTCCATTTCAAATGCACTGAGGTATTTATATGTAGTAGACTATTAAAAAAAATTCATTTATTTAGCTAGTAATTACTTCAGTGTTTTGATACATTTAATTTCTGCTGCATAAAATGTTCCCTGTCTTTAATTTTGCACAAAAGCATTATTCTGTAGTGATCCAGACATGTTTTGATGTCTGGGTCTCCTGAAAGGTGCTGTCCTTGTAAACCCAGTTGACTACTTTCAAGGTACAGAAAGATTTGAGGATCTATATATATGTACAACTAGGAGTGCACATACAGATATTCTGGATTTCTGGTTTGGCATGACAGGAGAAGCTCCAATACCTAGGATGAAGCAGTGAATGGGCACACATTTCATTACAACTGGCAGGATCAAGGACACAAGATGTTTAATCAGAGTCAGATTCTTCGGCATAAAGTTTGGTAGTGAATTTATAGCGTAAGAAGTAGCACCTGGGACAACAGTAAATATTTCTTTTGGGAAGAATGTTGGATGCATATTACTGTTATTGTAGACTGACCTTGCTAATCAATACTTCAGAACAACGCCTTCAGATTTGGTGCCTGGCGTTTGGCTCCACATCCATGGTTTGGATCTGAAATAAGCACACTGATTGCTGGCAGCTCACATTGATCTCAGTTAGCAGAATGTGGACCTGAACAACGAATACACAAAACATCCACAAATCAAAGCTTTAAGTCTTAGCTTTAAATTAAGTTAATAACCTGACTGATAGTCAAATCGGATTTGTACTGGTCTCAGAGAGTCAGCTGGTGAATTAGGTGCCTGGATGGGCACTGTGTGAGTGTAGCAGGAAAAACAAAGTATTGATCAAACAATGATGAAAATCCTAGTTTTACCAAATAGATAACAGAGTTATAAAAATGACCCTCTTCTGGCAGTAATGCCCACTTCAGTTATAAGGAATCTCCTTGGAAACCATAATATCTCTAAAATAGAAATTAATTTTCAAGTTGTACCTCTATAGATTTTAAATGGAAACTAATCCTACTCATCTATCTTTGCTCGTTTTTTAAGTGTCCAACAAACTGCTGTTACTTTCACAAATCACTATTTTAGTATGTGACTAGTTATTCTTGTCCTCATGGTGCTAGCATCACTCAAAGAAATAAAATAGCTCTATTAACCATTTCAGTTCACAACATGACTGCCTATTACTAAAAATTCCCAGTAACATATATATATATATATATATATTTATTTCAACATATGAAGGCATTTGTCACTGCACTGCAGCATCTTTATAAATGCTCCATCTAATTCCTCACCTCATCCGTCTCCCTTTTTCCTTCCTGGCAGTTTATGTCAGGAATCAGCAGTGGCAATGGTGTGCAGTTGACAGTGCTGCTGAAAATGTCTTCCACCAGGGACAGGTGGCACATTGCCAGAATTCCCAGTTGGCCACAAGGCCTGCGTGGTATTTACATCATGCTTTTCCATACCCTTATGCCTTTAGGCTGCCAGGAGGCTGGCTGGGCTGCTTTCCTCCTCCTGGGAGCCATTACCTAGATAAATGTGATGTGCTGCCTACAGAAATAAAATGTGCGTACAAAAGCAAATGTGTTGTAAATTTTGACCTCCTTTTTCTAAAGAAAAAGAAGGGTTTCATTTCTGCATTAGCCTCTGCACACAGTGACACCTTTCAAAGTGATCCCAAATAGCTATGCAAACGTGGCATACATTTTTTATCTCGCTCTTCAGATCCACTGACGTTCTGTCACGCAGTTCATTCACACCAGGCATTTCAGGATGCACAAGTAGTTCCCGCAAGCAAAGCTTAGACAGAACAAGCTTACATAATTTGTAAATAAAAGGCTGCCTTGAAAATTGGACCTTTTTCTTTTTTTGTGGTCTTGCCTCCAATATACTTACCATCTTTTAAGTAATTACTTTTTTTGTAAAGTAGCAGTTTTAACATCTATGCTATGCTTTCAGATGCTTGAAGTGAAAAACTGTTTCTAGGAAGAAAATTTGCCTACTCTTTACTAGTTTATGACCAGCATAACTAAGTATGCTTTCGCTATTGCATTATTTACATTTTTTAATCTACAGTGTTTCATGTTTACTGGATCAGCAAATAATCAAGGTCTTTAGATTTTTCTGGAATGTATTTTATTTCTCTCCCAAATAAATGCTTCTATTTAAATAGCTTTTACCACTATATGCAAAATACAAATAAAATGGAAATAGTTTCTTTTGCTAATCCACATCTGCCTGAGTGTAATTATATGATATATGCTGGTTAAGCACAAAAATTTTGAATAGACAGCTTTTTAATTAGGCATATGCATTGGGTCACAGTAGAATTAAAATGAGTTCTAAAAAATTGATTGTATAAAAATGGCACCTGCTTACTCAACAGATCTGAGTCTTGGCTAAAGTTGCAGACAAGTGTCCATGTCACATCTTTGTGTTGGCCCCTGAAGCAAAGTTCAGAGCCAGTGTGCACAGTCCTTCCGATGATGGGAACAGATTTTAGCCTGAGTTAATCACTCCTACAATGCTGTTTTGTACATTACTGACTCAAATGTGACAAACAGATGATTTATATCTCTTTCTCAGGTTTCAGTAAGAGGAAAATCTAGGGCTGTCTTATGCCAGTTTGAGGCCTGAATGCCTAGGAATACATGTTGGCTTGACCTTTTGTCTGATTTAAATAAATAATAAAAATAAAAATAATTAATGATCAAATAATTAATAATTTTTATTACCCTGATTTTTTCCCCCTGAACCTCAGTTCCCAGAGTTCGCTGAGTGAAAGCAGGATCTGTGGTAAATGGTTACCTGTCAGCTTTGCTGAGTTTGTCACACATGGGTAAAACTTTCTGTATGTGGTGAAGACTGGGAAATGGTTCTTCCATGCCAGTATGAGCAGTGATATTTTAATGGACTATTCAGTGTTCTTGCATACCAGAAAGTGGTCCTGAAACTATTTCTGAGTGCAGAGGCAGCTGACCACTACGTGTCCCAGCAGTTCTTTTGATTTCACTGTGGCTGCTGCAGTACCATCTATGAGAAATTTGGTTTAAAGCTGATAATAAAGTGGTCAGTTTTAAATTTAGTTCTTTCAATCAGTAGCTGTAGTTATTGTATGCATGTACTTCTCCCCAGGTTACCTTCTTGATACATTGTAGCAGTTAATCTAATGTTCCTCTTTAGAAGAAACAAGTAAGGATTTTCTTGGCAGGTATTTTAAGTATTTCAGTACTAATATGCAATAGTTACCTTACACTGCAATCCCCTTTAAGAAGTTGTTATAATTCCAAAATTTTTATTTAAAAATAAGGGTAGTTTTGTATTAACAAAATTAAGGGCCCCCTCCCCCCCTTTTTTTTTAAGACAAATCAGGCTACCATGAACTACAGGACCCTAGGCTTTCTCTTTGGTTTGTAAAAGTCAGGCCATCAGATCTTAGCAGCTAGAGCCAAATAGATTTTACAAGGTACTGTGGCAAGTCAGAGTACAAGAAATCAGAGAATTTCTGTTTATGCAGAACTTTCTGAAACCTCTTACGTCCAAAACATTGCTTGTAGCCATTTGTAATGGAAGTTATTTATTCACACACTGGATTAACACCTATGGCAAGTGGAAGGAAGTTGAATTCAAAGTTGCAGGATGTAGTTTGTCTGCTAGTGTTTAACTAAAGGATCCCTCACACACTAGATGTCTGTACTGCTACTTGTAATTGTATGTGTGAACGTAAAAATGGTTCATTTCTAACAAATCTTTGCTTCTTTCATGACCATCAATCACATGCCGTTGTTATTAAAATTACCCCCATGTTTCATATCTCGGTACTGGAAACGTGCTCTGAATTCATTATTAACAGGCTCCAGTGCCAGCAATCTTGCAGCACTCTGCAGAAAGAGAAGACAAGGTCACTGCTGAGAAGTGACAGAAATATCTGGTAATGACAGTAGAGAGTGTGGGTGGGCAGGTGAAGGGAAAGCTTCAACGATGAAGTAATCATGTATTGCTAGTTCTGAAACTGATGCAAAGTATGCATATGCAGGGTTTAGATTATATGGGTGAGAAATGCAAGTGGGAATAAGCAATGATGGAGAAGTTAACAGAGTTTATGTGGGCTATAAATGCAGCAAAAAATTATGCAGCCCAAGTCCTGCAGAGCTGGTGTGTCCTGTGCTGACTTGCCAGCTGAGTTTTAGCTCCATTGCTATTGGCTTGTGCTGGCTGCAGGGGGGTAGTAGCAGAGCTGTTCTCCACCCCAAATCACAGAGTTCTGTCATATTTTAAGCACATAAACCTAGCACTAAGAGCATGATCAAAAACCTGTCAGAAAGAATGGAGACATTTCTACTAAATTTCGAATGAAGATCTAATCTGCACTTCTTTCTCTGCATTCAGACTTCAAAGTTTAGTGAATCCTAATTGATCATAAGAATGGCAGTCTAGTAGGTAATTCAGTTCTCTGAAGTACAGCTAGAAACCTAAGTGCACAAGAAACAATAAGTAGAAATAAGCAAAATGTTTGTATACAAATAGTGGGAACATAGGTAAGAAAATGGACAAACTTTACCTACTAGTGCAAGATGTTTGCACAGAGAATCTAGGGGTAATAAAAACCTAGCAGAAACAATAACTGGAGTCAACTGAGTAGTACAGGTTATTCAAAAGAGAGGTAAGTAGAGCTGGTAACATTGCCTGAAACGATAGGATAATTTGTGGTGAAACTAGTTATGTCAATAAAACAGATTCTGTTTGGATCAAGTACTTCAAGCATGAAAAAGTTGGGGGTTTTTTTCAGAATTAATGCTTGTGGAAAATCCCCTGGGTGTCAGATTTCATTCTGCAACATTATTGTAGAGAGGAATGTAAAACAGAATCTGTCATTAAAAGATGTTGAAGCTCACAAATTTCTTCACCAGTTACTAATCCAACTAAAGATAATGACAGTATAGATCTGGTTTTTGCTTTGAAATATGTAGATAACAAAATGTAACCTCTAATCAAACATTCAGGCACTGAGTCAATTAACATTACATGACAAAATAAGTAATGGTCAGCAGACTAATAAGCAAAACAAGCTAGTTAAATAAATGAAATATTATGGGGCTTCATGGTTGTTTCTGTGAAGAAGACATCAAATTCCATCAAGTGTAACATATTGTATTGTATCTGATAACAGGGAACTAGGTTCAGCTATCCAGGAAGTCCCCTCCAGACCCATGTTCCTAAATTTGTCAGTTAAATGCAGGAGCCTTAACTAAAGCAGAGGTAACTATAAGACAGTTTGACAAATTTGCTTGCTGTCAGTATTCTTTAACATTCTTCAACTCAATGCTGAATTTAGACATTGAAGAATCTGTTTTTGTGACAGTGTAAATGTTTGAGATGTAGGCCAGGGTATCTGTTGTCTACTGGGTGTCTATCAAACCTGCCAGTTCATCTAGAGAGTCTGATTCAGATGCCTTCTCCATAGATCAGCCCTTCTGGGCTCCCTCATCCCTGAACAGTCTTGAGTAAGATAAGGTTGGTATGGCACGTGTACAGTTTGTACAGGCTAGTGAGGAAGATGAAATTGGAGAGCTATTCTCTGGTAGAGAGGATGTTCACCCTAGAGAAGAGAAGGCTCAGGGGGATTTTACCAATCTACGTAAATACCTGTGCAAAGAAGATGGAGCCAAGCTCTTTCCAGTGGCAAGAAAAGAGGCAATGGGCAAACACTCAAACAAAGGAAGTTTCCTTTGAACATCAGAAAACACTTTCCTACTGGCAGGGTGACTGAGCACTGGCACAGGTTGCCCAGAGAAGATGTGGAGTCTACCTCCTTGGAGGTTTTCAAAAGCCACCTGGACATGATCCTGGGCAACTGGTTCTAAGGGCTACTGATTGAGCAGGGTTTGGACAATATGACCTCTAGAGATCCCTGCCAACCTCAATCATTCTGTGAGCAAGCTCCAGTCATTTTAGTAAATTTAATTCTAAAAGTCAGGCAAAGTTTGATGCTTAATATAAATGTTCTGCATAACTCCAGAGATACCCACTCACTGTGAAACTGTGATTTCTGGAGGCAGACTATGGCTTGCTCAGAAAATCAGACAGGAATTATAAAGTGGATTGCTATCATGCTTGTCCATATGCACCCATTATTATTAGAAGTAGCAGAAGAGAACAGGCAGAAAAGATGCTACAGGGACCTTTAAGGGAGTTTTCCTAAAGAAGAGAGGTTTTGAACTTTGTGTTAGCATTGCACTGGCTCTGTAATGCTCTTAACTTATCTCTCTCTTCCTACCAAATACTGGGTACTTCTCTCTGTGTCAGCAATGAGGAACTCTCAGCCTGGAAAAATGAGTTAGGTTTGGAGAAAGTACAGCCGAGAGATTAATTCAAAGGATTTCTGAAATTAACCCCTTTTTTCCTCTGTCCTCTCTCATGATCTGAAACTCTATCTCCCCAGTGCAACACCATTGTAGCTCCTTTCTTTGAGCTGAACTTACTAACTCATGTCCTTGTGCTCATCACACTTCATTTGTGGCTGTTCATTCTCCGTGTGACAGTACAGCAGGTGGGTCCCAAACAGTCCCACTGTGACTTACAGCTTCAGTGTGTGCCCAGGCGTGCTATTCATGTTATACCTCAGAAACAACAAAGAGCTTTAAAAATATTGATTCAGGAAATCCTGGAGGGTTTTCTGCTGTCCTGTGAGGGATAATGCATGGTTGTTATTTGAAGAAGTTCTTACCCCAGATCTTCTGGTGCTCAGTTTTGCCTGTTTAGTGATTGGGGAAAGGGACTACTTGGCCTGTATGTTTCCTGACTGCACTCCTTTTGCAAAAGCTTTTCACTACAGACCCATATAATGTCAACTAGTTTATGTAATTTTCTGATATGTAGGAATCATATTGATTTAAGTTTTATATCATACCTAATCCTGTCCAAATACTTAAAGTGAAGGGCTGAAAACAGACAACAATTTACTTGCCCAACGCAAAAAATCGCATTTTTCCTTTTGCACCCTGCTAATGTATTGTAAGAGAGGATGAACAAACAGATTGGTCTCCTCCCACCACATAGCTGCATTGCCAGCACTCAGGAAAATAAAGACTGCATGGATTAAAAAGTCGCAAGGTTACTATTAAGGCATAGCTACTGAAACAGGAGCATGCACTGGAGAGCTCTCAGTTCAACAGAAGCAGTCCTGTTGTGAGCAATGTCAGCCTCACTGCTAACGTGGGAGCCAGGGATGAGAATGCAGGTAAGATCTTTCTATACTAGGGCATGAGCAAATCAAGATGAATTGCAGCCATTGCCACAGTAATTTGTATGGTGCATTTTTTCTTTTAAATCTTGACTTTTGAAAACTGCTTTATTTTCAGCTGCTTGAGACAAAAGCATTGGAGTTCTTTCAGCACTGCCTATGAAGTGACATTACTGTTTGTGCTTGTTTTGAAATCTATTTATGCTGCATATTTAAGAAAGCATTTGCAGCTCCTAAGGTTTATGTGTGTATACAATCATTTAAACAAACTTCCTTAGCATTTTTTCCCTAGGCACCCTCTGGAGAAATCTTCCTCTGAATCACAGTTTGTGCATATGCAATTAATTACTGTCAGGCTGTTACACAGACTGATCATGTGGGAATTGACCATTTCATTTTCACATAGAAACAGCCTTTGCCTTTTGCTGTCACTTAGAAACAGCCCTTGCATTGGCATCTTGATGACGCTCTTATCCTCAGTTTGCTTGATTAGATATTTTGATTGAAGTACTTGAAAGACATAATTTCATAAATACGCTTAAAGCAATTCCACCCAAACCACCTCATTCTCCCTAAATCATTCACATTTTATTGCTGAGTTTTTAAATACCTTTAAAAAGCTTTGTGTTGTTATGTGTCAATTTTTGAACTGTGTACCTTGTAGACATCTCACAGTATCCTGGTGATTAATGGTAGGATAATAAAAAAATCTTCACTTAGAAAAATACTTTAACTTCTAGAGTTCTCTAACCAAATATCCTTTTTTTTTCTATAAATATGCAAACTGTTTTATGAAAGTGAAAACTGATTATGGGCCATTAAACTATTCTGAATATTGTTTGTACTGATCACTCATATTTATTTTAATATGCACCTAAGAGTACATAAAAAAATTATTTATGGCTATAAATATATAGATCTATTTTAACACCAAGAAGAATCTTGAAGTTATTTCTGAGCCTTTCAGTAACAGTAGATGGTTGGTGCATGGGCAATATGGAGACCCATAAATAGCCTGTTGACTTAAAGTATTCTGCTTCCATATGCTCAGACTGGTAGCTCTGCTACACGAGACAAGATTTGGAGGTAAAGGTAGTATCTTTGGTTTTATTTGACCAGCTGGTTAGGTGAAAATATTAAACTGATTTTTGTATTTTTGCTTATATTTTTCTAATAAAAAACTATTGAACCTACCTAAAAAAAATTTGTTGTGTCATTGTCCTGAGCCTTTTGGCTACAACAAGATGCCATGAAACATCTCTACGTTATGCCAGATAGATAGGAAATGACAGTAGTAGTTCTGAATGGTTGATGGCAAGTAATCACACTTAACAGAAATGTGTCAATATCATGATCAATGCAAAAAGTGTTTCCTTATGCACATGCATACACAGTCTTGCATTGCTATTCATTGATTCTTAAGTCCTGGAGTACTTACTTTTTTTTCTTTTACTCTTCACCAAACAATGGTATATCTTGACCACACACTCTCCAAATAATCTTTCATTGTACCTTATAAAAAAAGTAATCTATGGAGACTACACTGAAAGGAGTTGGAAAAATAGGGAGGAAATATTAAGAGAAGGTGAATGTCTGGATACATCTAAATTTTCCATCTGTGAGCTTACACAGAAAATAACTGGTATTGTCATTGTGTCTTTGTATTACATTTGCTGCCAGACAAACT
Source organism: Corvus hawaiiensis (assembly GCF_020740725.1). Classification (NCBI taxonomy): domain Eukaryota; kingdom Metazoa; phylum Chordata; class Aves; order Passeriformes; family Corvidae; genus Corvus; species Corvus hawaiiensis. Next base: position 68,313,012 of record NC_063216.1, on the reverse strand, counting down.
TTACTTTTTTGTCTCTCCTATTTGAGTCAGTATGTTGATTGAATTTATCGTATTTTTTTTAGTAGACTTCTATCTCATTTGAAAAAAAATGCACTGCATATACAGCAATTGAAGTTGTCTCATGTTGTCACTGTTTGTTCTTCTCGTTCTAGGTGATGTGATTGTCTATATTAATGAAGTTTGTGTCCTTGGACATACTCACGCAGATGTAGTCAAACTCTTCCAGTCTGTTCCTATTGGTCAGAGTGTCAACTTGGTGCTATGTCGTGGATACCCTTTGCCCTTTGATCCTGAAGATCCTGCCAACAGCATGGTGCCACCCCTTGCAGTAATGGAGAGGCCTCCGGTAGTGGTAAATGGAAGACATAACTATGAAACTTATTTGGAATACATTTCTAGGACTTCTCAGTCTGTTCCAGACGTAACAGATCGACCACCACACTCCTTGCACTCCATTCCAGCAGATAGTCAGCTTGATAGCACATTCCCACCACCTGCCCATGATGATAATGTATCAATGGCTTCTTCTGGGGCCACCCAAGCTGAACTCATGACCTTAACCATTGTGAAAGGGGCCCAGGGCTTTGGCTTCACTATAGCAGACAGTCCTACAGGACAGAGGGTGAAGCAAATTCTAGACATTCAGGGATGTCCTGGTTTGTGTGAAGGTGACCTCATTGTTGAGATCAACCAGCAGAATGTACAGAACCTGAGCCATGCAGAAGTAGTGGATATACTTAAAGAATGTCCTGTTGGAAGTGAAACTTCTTTGATTATCCATAGAGGAGGTAAGTTTGGAAAGTCTGTACAATTACAAAAATGTGTGTAAAAGGTTCTAAACCATAAGACATACATATACTCACTAGATCCTTGTTTGCTAGATTGGAAATTAATTTCCATGTTGTGGGAGGTAACACCATTGGTTCTGGAAAAGCGTGTCTGCAATTGAGTATCCTAGGCAAAATCTTACAGTTTGTTGTACATTCCTTTATGTGTTTTGAGTGTCAATGGTCCCATCTCTGTATAAAGAGTAAAACTAGGGCAGTTCCAGACCTTTCAACCCATAATAGTTTGTGTGGTGTCTGCAGCAAACTCATGTAGTCCCAAAGCAGTGCTGCAAGTTTTAGATATAATTGTATATATTGACTCATTAATGTAGATCAAAATCAGAGCAATCTATTTGCCCTTTACAAGTTACTGGTTTTCCTAAGCCATTTTTCCTCCTTTTCATTCATTGTGAAAACAGTTGTTGGGGTTATTTTCTTTCCTGATAACAGAGATCCATGGTATATATTTCTCTGATTTTAAAAAAGATAGCTTCTAGCAACTTGGTTTTCCTCACCAGCCCAACACAGTAAGTTGGAATGTTCACCATTGGAAGGGGAGAGTCAAGACTTATCTGTAAAGAAGCAATAAGAACAGAAAAAGTGTTAAAAACTTGACAGTGATAAGTTATTTCATAGCTTTTATTACTTTAGCCAAAAAAAATTTCTTTGGTGGTTTGAGGTGGGCAGCCATCATAATTTATTACTACCTGAAGTAAATAATGATTGGATTTTTAAAATTAAAGCTCTTTGTTTCTCTAAAGCATTCATATGTCACTTAATGTACGTTAACTCTGTGCATCAAAAGAAAAAAAAGACAGGATTCTATGCAAAAAGATTCAAAAATACTAACTACTTTCCTTCTGAAGAGTAGAAATTGAGAAGTGAAGCTTTAGTGTTTTCATATGCCAAATGTTTATCCTTACAATACCTAAAAATCCTTAGAATAAGGAATATGGTAACATTATCTCAAATTGCAGAAGTAACAAACATAAGGTGATTCTGGGTGATCTATAGTCACATAATCAATAAAGTATTTTTCATGTATATATATATATAAAAGAATGCTTTACAAGAGACAGAATCTGACATTTCTTTGGAATGAAACCAAATTAGGATGATAATTAAACTGGTATTACTATAGTATACGGACTTGGAGAAAGTTAATGGTTGCAGAGAAGCTATATTCATTGGTATTACATCTGGTTCTCCTTAGTGTCCATTAAGAATCTTGAACAGTGGAGTAAGCAATATTCTTTTTTATTAAGAAGTTGACAAATTAGGGAAAATTTCATAGCCAAAAAAGAGCATAAAGAGGATTAGAAGGGTTAGTGTAACCCCAAAAGGTAGAATTTTATTTTGAAAAAGGCAAGGTAATCACTCTCTAGAGGAAAACAATTTACAACACCAGTCTTCAGAGAGAAGTGGAGTGTGAAATCCAGTATGCTGAACAAGCCTGAGTAATAATAGACATCGAAACAGGTATTTCAGCAATCACTGCAGGACAGTAGCAAAAAAAACCTGAAGCAGCAACATACGCAAGCCCTTGAGGATAATTGCTCTCTCTGAAGAGAATTTCTTCTTAGAGCATTGATTCATGATCAAAACATGATAGTTTAACATTGATCAACATGATAGTTTAACAAGTTCTAGTACATTAACTGAGCTGTGGTTATTTTCTACACATCACTGTGGCAGGTAGGAGATACTACACTGAGCTCAATGCTCAATAAAAGCAGTGTAAATTTACACCCTCTGCTCTTGTCTGAGGCCAAACACTGAGGTACAGGTTGTTCCCCTGGCTCAGCTGACACAACATACTAGGTCCAAATGCAGTAACATTTAACCCTCTGTTGCTGGGGCAGGAGTTGGTTGGTTGCTTTAGAGAATGCAAGGAAGAGAAAGAGAGCATGTTTTGTTCATGGTAGAGCAATGACCAAGACTAAAGCAAATGTTTAGAAGTACTACAGTGTCATTAAACTTAATGGGATGGTACAGAAAAAATGCAAGTTGACTATCATAAATTTTTGTGCATCAGAAATAATGATACCTTAACTCAAGGCTGCAAAACTATGAATTTTTTTTTTTTAAAAAAGGCTCTCTGGTTTGAGTGATTCAAAAGAACTGAAAAAATAGTGTATGAATCAGACCTACTCTACCTAAGAGATGGCTAAATCACAGCTTAACACAAATGTGAGAACTGTTTTAAGATGACAACCAGGATCTCATTTCTTTTTTATTCATATATTCTTAGGAAAAGGGAATCTATGTGACCAAATATACACCTATAATGCAGGTTATTATGTCTATGTTAGTCTTCATGTTTCCTTTTATAGTCTCTGGGCAGAAATACATTTTTCTATGATGTAATTCATGTAATTCCACTGTATATGTTTCGAGTAAGTCAGGTATATCTAGGTATACCTTAGAACTATATTTGCTGCTTGACTCATTATAAAGGGAGTAGAGGATGACTGATTCAGGTGCATGTGTTGATCCAACATGTTATAAATAATAAACAGGTGATAAGATTTGGTCATGTAAGATAATCTGAATACACAACCAAATATTTAGAGAAACCTACTTTGACTCTAAAATATTTAGTCAATGACACCCGTAAAACAAGGCATAATTTCTCATTACTCATGGATCCAATTTTTATTTTATTATCTCTGATTTGTAATGACACTTGAATTATGCCATCCTTTTCCATCATTATCCTGTGCATCCTGTCTTTAATGTCTCATTTTTAAGATTAAGACCAAAGGGCTGTTCCTGCCTGTGGAGGAAGGCTGTGTTTTGCATAAGGTTGTGTGTTGCCTTGTAATGTATTCTGTCTCTGATATGAATATGGCCTGACTGCCCACCTAACTGTGGCAAATCCATTTCTGTAAGTGACTTAATTTCTCTCTCATCCAGCAATCTTATCTACATTGCAGACAAGAAACAGATCAACACTGACTGATTTATTCTCACTATAGGAAAAGGTATCTCATACTGGAAAAAAATACTCCCTTGGATGCACATAGTATGCATGCTATAACATTTTAAAAACATTGTCCCTCAGGCTTAAAAAGGCCAACAGCCAGAGTATGCAGGAGAAGGAAAGGTCTGGATGTTTCAAAAGGATGGAGGGAATAGCAGTACTCAAATTTAAAGAGGCCACTAAGACCTCTCTAACCATCACCAAATAGAGACTCGTCATGGGATACAATCCAGCTGGAGGAAGTCCCACAACTCGTAGTCTACTTGTTTTAAGATTCCAAAAGCAGAAGTAGCAATTTATCTGCATGTTAAAAAAAAATAATAATAGAAACAATATAACTTGTCTATCAAAGAAAATACAAAGCATCTCTTTAGTAGTGGCTAGACATCTTACTGTCTTTCTTTTGTTTATTGGACAAGTTCTTTGCTAAGTAGACGCACCATAATAGTTCAGTTTCTTTACATCTGTTTTTGCTGAACAGCTGTATTGTTTCCATTGATTACTATAAGCTGACAGATATGTTTGTACTGAAAAAAAACCCTAAAATTATTGGAAAAGGTAGTGGAAAATTGTTACCTAAAAAAATAAAAGGAAAAAATTAATATTAAAAAAAAAAAGAAAATAACACCCAAAGAGATTTACTCCTTTCCAGTTTTGGTTCAGGCTTTATGCTTTATCCTCAGCTTCTGCAGTAGATTTCATTGAGTGTAGGCTGCTGAAATAGTGTGGAAGAGCTCTCAAAAATCAGTCTTTCTACTGTAGATAGAGCATAAATTCTGAATTAGTCCACTACTACTGAAAACCAGCACTTAGTGGTTGAAGTGGTATGTAGCAAAATTATGTAGAGCAAAATATTCAATAATGAGGACTTCAAAAACTTGGTTTGGCATGTTCTACTAAATGAGCTATCCAAGTATTTGACATACGCCATCTTTTTTGGAAAATACCTTTGAAATATATGAACCTATAGACAGCAGCCCAGCTCCAGAAGTGTTCCTGTCTAAAAAAGAACTGACAGATTCCAAAGTAAACTCATCAAAACTATGTCTGAAATAGTGTTGTAAAGGAAACCTGCAGACAACCCAGGACTGAGTCATGAAGTTATGGCAACTCATAACAGGTGTTGAGAGTGAAACATTAAATGCAAAAAGTGGGAGACTGACAAAATTCCTACATCAGATGGCTATTTTGTAATCATTGAATCAGAGAATGGTAGAATCCAAATTGGCTCTGAGAAACTGAGGCTGTTGGTACGAAATTGAGCCAGAGAACTGGCACACTGTCCACACTGTTTAATTGTTAGCCCAGTCCTGGTGTGGGACTGGACTGTCAGCAGCCGGTGTCACTGTGACACAGCATGGGAAATAGTGAGGGCCACATGCAATGCACAAACAGACAAGAGGAGGAGGGAGAATTTAACTGTATAGTTGTAAATTGTGTGAATAAAAGGAAGGTAAATTATCTTTCTCAGATATTGTATAAATCTCAGTAGAAGTGTGTAACTCCTTAAAATCACTAACAGGTACCAGTACATCACACAGCATCAGCAATTTCAAAAACAGGCAGAAATTTCACCAAAAAAATCTCTGAATATTCTAGTGAAAAAAACTAACCCCTCAAAATAAGCAGACTTCAGTGGAAGAAACCCTCCGTTCTCAGTACCCTTTCCATGGACTTATTTCAGATTTGCCAGCTTTGCCTTTCTACCATAGAGATGAGATGGTTTTTAAAATTTTTTTCCAGGATTGCTATGTGTTTCAGTTCCTCTGGTCAGGAGAGCTTTTGGTTCTTTATCTCCAGGTTGTTCTCTCTTTGGAAAGCTTCACAAGATAAAGCTGAGGCAGCACTCTCACCCTGCTGGCACTAGTCTGGCACAGGAAATTCTGGTCTCTTGGTTCCATGAGCTGAGACCACCACTGAGGTCTCTGTAGCTTTTACTCTCATTCTGCAGTTCTTCATTCAAAATATTACCAGCGTACCTGTTGCAAACTGGAGACCCTGTATCTCATGGCTTGCTCATCCCCAGTTCAGGACTTTCTAGTCAAAAGTCCTGAGGGTTTAAAGAAATTAAATTCTTGGAAGTATGTTGTAGGCTTTTGATTTGGGACTTAGGAAGGTTTTCCATCATCCTGCTGTCTCTACTGTTTTACATCCCTGAGTCATTGGCAAATTTTTCCTTTCCAGTCACTTCCTAAAGGAACCCAAACGTAAATAAATTGCTTTGTATGGATACTGCAAATTAACAGCGGTCTGTTCATACTTGCCTTGTTCATGAAGTTATACTTCTTTTGTTGTTTCTGAGAGGAGATTTTGGGACATACAAGGTCTCATATCTCTCCTGCTTCCCGATATACTTTCTCCTCTCCAGATGTTCACTTCAACTGTACATTTGCTCCTGATCCATTTTCTCCTATTTCCTGAAAGTAGTCCAATGTTGAAAGGAATACTTGGCAATATCTGCATTTTTAGCCCTCCTGTATTATTAAATGGCACATATATCTCTTGTTTGTGAGCTTAAGGGACATTTGATCACACAAAGGGAATGTGCATATGAATCTAATAGTGAACCACTGACCCATTTGAAGTGAACCATGTGATCCATGGATACCTAGAAGTTAGAGACACGAATGCCCTCTGTTGAACATGCTGCTGACATCACCCTCTTACAATTTTCTCTTTCCAATTTCCCACACCATTTTGCCTTGCCATCCCTCTAAGCACTCTGTTGTTCCTGGGTCCATCTGCTTTAAAAATGATGGAAAACAAAGGTTCATAGCTGACCTTTCTCCTTTCCATCTCAAAATTATGAGCGTTTTTTATGACATCATAAATTCAACAGTTTCCTCAGCATGATTTCTCTGTAAACATATTCTTCTCATGCTGGCTTTTGAGTTGTTTCCTCTTTTTTTGTGCTCATTTTTGTTGCTACTTTTAGCTAGTAAGGCCAAAAACATTTAATGTTCAAAAATATTGTGAGTCATGCTATATTGTCCACTTCACTGACTTTTCTGTTAGATGTTATGTTGCCATTTTCCCCACTCCCAGACATGGACACTTGTCCCTTCCTACCTTCCCTACACAGAAATTGTATTTTGCGCAAAATAGTTTCCTAACAGCCTTGTGAGAAGGGCAGTTCTCTTTCCTTTGTTAATTCCAGAAATAAAATCTCTGAAAGATTTTTAGAAAATACTGTTAACATGCAAAAAAAGTTGCCGTTACATTAACAAAAATCCTGAAGCACTGCTTTCCTGACTCATTTTTACAAGGAATGTCTCACCTTGCAGAGTATCATATTTTTAGCTGTGCGATACGTACTCTCCTAGTAACCTTCCAATTATTTACATCCTTTTTGCCCTACATATTGAGACTGTTTTATACTTTGGGTTAACTTGTGATATTTTTAAGCATCTTGTGGCAATTATCTGGCATAAAATCTATTTCAATAAATATTACACATGTTATAGCAGGTAAACTAAAAATTAAGTTACATATATAGCCTTGTTTGTGAAGGGATTCAATCTAAACCGTTTTAGTGAGAGAAATTGTAACCTTTCAGTAACACAGGGAATGACAAATTTGAACAGGAGGAGTTAGGGCAGGAGACCAGTTATCCTAAAATTTGCACTAATGAAACTTTCATATCTTTTCTTGTATAGCTCTGATTAGCAGTGAAACAGTGTGCAATTGCTTCCATATTTCTGAATAAAAGACAAAGAAACCATAGACCTCCTTAATGAATATGGATTCCTGAAAAAATAGACATCAATAATAGTTAGTAGCTGTTACACTGTATTACTGGAAGTAGTATTAATTGCATTGTGTTTCAAAGTGGTAGTGCTATCGTTTTGCTGCCTCTTCCTTATTAATGTTTGTGCACTGTGTGGTACATTTGTGGATAATTTTGCGAAGCATTAGTTAAACCCTTTTTACATATATTACACAGAAGGTTTTTAATGACTATTGGAAAGCATTTTGTTTCAAAAGTGCTTTTATCACTGGTGAAACTGTTTTCTGATGTAGGCTTATATGGTCTGTGTGAAATTCGAACAGTGCTTCTAGTAAAACTTGGGGACACTTCTCCTAGGGATGTATGTGCCTAACTCTTGCTGACATTAGGAGGAGTTAGTTTGCACGCTGGAGAAATAGGTCCCTGCAGAAAACCTTTTAGCAAAAAGAAACACAAGTGTATAATATGTATAGACACATATTGTCATCATTGCATGCCATAAGGAGGTAACTACCATTTACTACTCCAGTGGCAATTCTGCCATTACATTCTTATACCCAGGAGGCTACAAACAGTGAACAGTCAGACATTATAGTTACTATAGGACTACAAAGAGACTTACTGTGCATGTAGGATTTGTGCAGAGCTGCAGGAACTCTGCCTTCAGGACAGGCTTGTCTCTCTTGAGGAGTATGGGGCACATTATTGTCTGATAGCTACAGCCCACATCACTGCTAGAACCCAAGAGCTCCATTGGCAGTACTGCAGACTGGTTTCAGTCTTACTAATATTAGTGAATGAATTCATGCAAATTGAAGAATAGTTTGTTTGAGAAAACAGACTATTTTGCTTGTCTGGCTTGGAATCTGGCCAGGCCAGAGAAGTTTCTCCTCTGTACTTGCAAGCCGTATTATGAGCAAACTTAATGGTATTATCTTGGACTGTACATCTCAGTGAAAGATGACATCTTTTGAAGCCAAATACTTCCCAAGCATGGTATGTGGGAAAACCTGCTGCAATACTGAGAGATGAAGAAACGGGGCTTTTTCCCAGTCACCCATAGTCTAGTTTCTGAGTGAATCTCACCTTCCTCAGAGGAGATTTGGGAGATCTCAGCCTAAGGATGGAGAACTACAGAGCTGGACTCTAAAAAAGTACCTCACTACCTGTGCTTGTGTACTGAGGCGTGTCTAAAGTTTAGTCTAAATGTGTTGAACAATGTTTTTGTTGGTTCAGTATAATGTAATGTCCTATTAAACAGCATTTGTTGGGCTTCCAAATCTGTTGTCAAAGTACGTTGTGTAGACGTTGTGATGTGGTGATTTGTAAAATAGTGCAATATTTTATAGTAATAAAGTAAGCTAATACACTATGAAACAAGTGACTACATTATCTATTGTGCTACAGACTTGAGACACAGCACTGGGGAGATGGGAAGGTGTGCTTTTCAGGCACTTCCTAAGCCACAAAACTCTCATTGCCCTTATGGTTTGCATATCCAGTAAAAATACAGAAACTAAATTAGTTTTCTAAATGAGGTATTAATCCCTGTACAATTCTTTGAGCAATTTTCATTTAAATTCTTAAAAAGAGAAGGAGGGCTTTAACAATTGCTATGCTTGCCCTCTGATTCATGCTCAATGGGGGTTTTTTTTATTTTTTTATAAACCAAGATTACAATATTTATTAAATACAACACTGTCCTTCTCAGGAAGCCTTTGGGTGACTCATAATTCAAACACAATCAAAACCAGCACCAGGATACATACCCCTTTGTTGTGTCACCTTCAGTTTACAGTGAAAAAAAAAGGATATGGAAGCTAAAGCTGCCAGGCACAAATTCTGGAAGTTGACTCCGAAGTATGTCCAAGCAGATTTCTAAAGGAAGTAAATTGCTTTCCAAAGCCAGATTTTTCATAACTGGGAACAGTATTTCAGCATAGAAGAAACATACTGTGCAGTGTTCCTGTTTGGTAAATGAGAGAAATCTTGACTTCTATTTGTTTGGTACCTTTTATTCCCATAAGCTAAAAGAAGGCAAGCTTTCTTTACACACATTACATAAGGGTCACCTTATTTTTAGTGTATATTTCAGTTGGGTGCAAATTATACTCAATGGACTTTTTAGAATATTTTTTCTATAATGTAAGCATTTTTAATTGCATTTCACATGTTCTAGATAGAGCACTTCTAAAAATTCTCAGATCATTAGAAGAATCCTCCATATGCATGAATACAAGCACAGGTGCAAAATCTTTGAATGAGAAAATGTTTTAATGATCTTTACATTCATTTTATCAATTAATCTCCATTTCTATAATTAGGGTTTTTCATAGCAGAAAATTTACTAATATTTTAAATTGATAAACAATGATGACGATAGTAATAGTAGTAGTAATAATGTTGATAGTAATACTATTTTTCTTAAAGAATTTTTAAAAAATCAGTAAGTAGTACTCCAGGGGTTCGTTGACATCATAGAAAAGATTTGCTGATTATGGGAATACCACAGTATTCTCTATATTTTAATAGTTAAACTAAATTCACTTATCAATACGAAGTCAACATCTCTTTCTTACTACCCATGCATAACTTCTGTATTTTAACTTGTTCTCAATAAATATGATTATTTTTGGCATCTAGGGCCAAGCAGTGCCTCTCTACTGCAGTATAAACCCTATCATATCTCTGAAGTACAGCAAAAGACACCTTAATATGCTCCTTAAGGGTAAAAAAGAATGACCAGTTGAGAAACTGCAAATATGATCCTAGTGGGATAGTGTATCAGAAGATACGGCTTCTCTTTTGCATCAATCTTAAGCCTTGCACTATTTAACATCTCATGTTCTCTGGAATAAGTATCAGGAAGTACTTAGTGAAAGTGGAAAGATTATAGCAGATCATCCAGCTGTATAACCAAAATGCAGCATGATTACATCAATGGAAGTTCCTAGAGCCGCCCAGAGAGAATTCTGGATAAAATTCCATCAGGCTTTCATCTGTGGCCAGTGAGAGCCAACAAATGTGGTAAAGTCAAAGATGGTCAGCTCCATCCAATTTCTGCCCTTCTTCATTAGCTTGTTCCATGTTTTACCCAGTCTTTTCTCAGTCTGAATGTTTATTGCTTGTCATTCTGGCTCCATTTTCCTTCATTTGGCAATTCAGAGAAGATGCCATTCTTGAATGTCAGCCCAGTCTTTGAACTTAGCCTTGCTTTGAGCAAGAGCTTGGCCTAGCTGAAATCCAACTGTCCCTTCCAAGCTAAAGACTTAGAATATTCTATGGTTCTCCATATTTCTCACATTTGGGGTCCCAGGGTGCTAAAAGAGAGAGTCTCTCATTGAACTAATCACCATCTGGATAATTTTAAACTCCTTCCACAGTACTTCTGAGAGAGAAAGAGAAGCTTTTTAATCTTGTCTCCTTATTACACCATATTGAATATATATTTCTTTATATAGGAAAGTTATTTAGAAGTCAATGCAAACAGGAAGAATGGTGGCATGCTTTTTGATTTCAGCTTGCCAGATGTGTTCCTTGAGATTACATACACAACAAATTATTCTCACACTGTAATTGAAAGCTAATGCAGTCTTTATTTACTTATTATGTAGCATTTCTGAGAGATCTCAGTGGCTTGTGGGGTTGGCTCTAAATCAGAAACATCTGGAGAGTCTGATCCAGCTAACATTCACTGCATAAGCACCAACTAGAATGATTATTTCTACTGAAGTTAATCTTAAATAAGCAAGAGGTTTATCTCATAACTTGTTTATTGCATATCAGACTTTTAACTTTATAAAGGTCTTTATCCTAATAGCATCACATTAGGATGCACTGTACTGAAAAAGAACCATCTATATACAGCTTCAGTCAAAATGGTCTTTTTTAAGCATTCATTTCACAGTGATTAATTGATTCTACATTTTTTTACATGTCACTAAACGGAAATAAGCTGAAAATCTTTTACATGCAACATCCCTCAACCTTTCTTCCCAGTCTTGCCTTGCAACACATATAGCCTCGTTCTCCTCAGCACTTGTTGTCAGGGATCCTGAGCAGGCAGCAACAGTGAATCTTTCCTCATCTGTACTGGGCAGCAAGCGGGGATCCTTTTTGATGAGGAAAACAGGCATCTCTATGGTGCCAGTCAGCTACTGTAAACATCTAAAGTGACTGAAATCAATAGTCTTCTAAAAGAACCTGTTCTCTCCTGTTGAGTATTAAAGTTTTTAAAAATTCACCTAACATTTCACATTTAAATTTCTACTCACTTTTGGTCAGATGAATCCCAACTTAACCATAAAATATTTAGATTTCTAGTCTACATGGCTCAAAATATTTACCCCTACAGCCAGTGGTGGAAAATAAGCACCTGAAGAGGATTACTTAAATCATTTTATTCAGTCATTGCCTGGGCAGCTTGTTCTCTCAGTTTTCCCATTACGCTCCATGGACTAGAGAGAAGTCTGGATGAGAACTTTAGGTTAACTGACCAGCCAGATAAACAAGGGTGCATGAGATGAGTCCTGCCCACACACCAGAGGCAAGCATAGTTAATAATCAAAGTTATTAGAAAAACTCTGCATGATCACAAAAGCTGAAATCTATCTCATGCACTCAGGCTAAATATGGAATCCCATTTATGCTACTACAGAAAACTGCCTGAATTTCTTTATAAAAGTGAAGTTAGAAATGTAGACTACAGAAAATAATTTGTATTAAATATATATTAATATCTTTATTAATACTTCAAGTTTTATTATAAAATTTAATTGCTTTTATATAATGGACTTCTGTAAGTCTTTACATGCAACAACTCACTCCTTACCTAAAAATGGAAACAAGTAAAATTAGTATGGCTTACATTGGATTGAAAAGTTGCTTCACCTATCAATCTTTTAACATAATTGTAAGAAGGAAATCAGTGAGGGAATTTATTTTTAATGAACTATCTCTAGGAAAAGTTCTTGGCTTCTGACTAAATGCACTTTCTTTGGAAATCCTGTAGAAAACATAAAATCAATACTGATAAACTTTGCAGCTGGCAGAGAGTTTGGTCCACGTCATTGAACAGAAAAGCCATTACTGATAAAGAGCAATGTGGAATGCTTAATAAATTAAGCATCAGCAAACAGGAAATGTTTTTATCCAGTCATTGCAAATTAATTCCTGAAAGAGAGTAAGGAATGCAACCCAAACTTGTAAAAGTGCTTTTGAATCATTATGTATAATCACCTAAGCATAGCAACAAAATGAAGAAGGCAGATTCAGAACAACTTCTTAAAACTAAAGGTTTTGTTTATATTTTTCTTAGTAAGATGCCATTGGTAAACTATTTTATTGCACTTATTATTAATGTTAAGAAAACCAATGAGCTCCTGTTCCAGATAGTCTTTCCCTGCTTCTTCCATCTTATTTTTTCAATTTTTCCCATTTGCTTCAAAGTTACTTCGTGTCACTTCCATATACTATGCAATGATCAAGCATCTTGTAGAAGTCTTATCTTTAACTAAAGTTTCTCTTTTATTCAGACCTGAAATATGGGATTTCTATAGGATTTTCCATACAGTTCTTCATTAGCTAAAGTAATGGCTTATTCAGTTGTCCATGTGCAAGGTAGATGGAAAGATGTTTCCTTACTACCCAGCTCCTATAGTACGACTCATTTCCTGTGCAGATAACTAGGCATATAATTTCAGAATTTATTTCCTGTAGTACTCTTGCAATTAGTTGTTCATTAAAAGCTTGTAGAAATGAAAGAAAATGACTTTGCTTGGGAAAAGTACTCCAAAACAGAGCTGAAAGTATAGAAACCAGCTAGTGAAGAATTAGACATTTAAGAGAAGATGTTTTGGGTCACATAAAGAGTACTGGTAGGAGTCGTGTTGTTGGATGATCCTTTTTTCAGCAGATAGGAGGCACAGTCCCTGACTTACAGCTCTCTGGGTATCAGTCTACTAGCTATAAAACTGCTTCAAAGACATTTGTGGTTGCCATGAGTAAATATTTACCTGAAACAGCTGCAGCCATCCTGTGTGTCAAGCAGGTAACAGCAGTCTGATGGAGAGATCTCTTTGGTTTTGTCCAGGTGTGTAGGCTGCCTTTGTTCCTCTGAAAGTGCCTGAGTTAGTCAGGTCCTTCTGCAGTGAAGACACCCCTCCTTCCTGAGGTCCTGATGGAGAGAGATTTCCAATGGTTGTGGGTTCTGAGCAAGTGGAAGAAGGGTCAGGGCAGAGAGCTGGAGATCTGCAGCCTAATCCAGCAACCTGCTGAGAGGAGCAAAGAGCAGACACATGGGCTGCAGAGGGAATGGGGTGAAAATCTTCTGGGGACAAGCAGGGAGTACACAGAGCTTTTTATAACTCAGGGAGTCATCAATTCCACTGGGAACAAGGACCTCTAATGTAGGGACACCGTGAGCAGGGCAAGCTGTTCAGAAGTTTCTTTGATTTCTATATACTCCATTTAATGACTTTACATCTTCCCTATTTGAAAACATATGTATCTTAGTGCTATTATGATAAAGCTCAGTGGTTTGGGTTTTTTTTTTTGGTTATATATATGACCAAGCCTTTGGAACTGTTATGAGTCTAGGCAGATCAAAGATAAAATCTTTGGCCAGCCTGGGATCCAGCTCATGTGGGAAGAAAACACCAAATCAAAACCTCCTATATTGCCACAAAATAGAAAGTAATTTCTTCACCAGTTTGATATATCCTTCACCTTGCAGCTTAAAGGCTTGAATTCTGGGACTAAGAACTGAAGTTGCTTCTCCTTATGAACTGATAATCATTTCTGTGGCTATGTAATTGTGAGTTAGTAATGAAGAAACAAAACTCACACAGAAATTCTAGGGATTTCAGAGATTTTTATAGAAAATTGCAGCAGTTTTACAATTTGGGGTGATAAAGACAGAAATAATATGCATTATTATAATTATGAAGTCAGAAAAAAAGAGACCCAAATTGAAATATACTGCTATCACTTTCTCCTTTGCTACTTAAAGCTATGAAATTTATATTTGGTAAAAAAACAAAGATGTCAAAGAAATAAAAAATAAGTAATAGTGGTTTAGAATGCAATATAATAAATAAGAAAATAATCATTTTGTGTATTGAAAATAATATTGCTAATTAAAACAAGCAAATTTAGGAAAGAAAAATAATGCCTCTGAAATTTTGCAGATAGGGGATCAGGCTTAGTCTGTAGAGAGTGAGTATTAATGCTGAAGTACTCAAAAGCTTTCTATTTTTTGCTCCTCTCTGTTGTCTGAAAGATAAAGAACTGCAGTATAACAACATACATACTTTTGTCACTAAATTTAAATGCATCTATTGCAGAGTACTGGTGTAGAATTGCAGTTCAGTTACATTTCTAACTTGTTCCTACTAGGAAAGAGATGAATAAAAATTCATGACTTGTGTTTCTACAGAGGTACCCATTTTTATTCATTAATATGTGATAGCTACTTGCACACTGGTTTGGTTTTTTTCAGTTTGCCTCAACAGTAAGTAAAATTTAACAGATTAAGGAGAATTATTGGTATTTGCCGTGTCTCCCATTTAAGGTCTCTTTGTATGGCAGAACACAAAATTTTCAGAACATTCCTCAGGGAAAAAATTGTTCAGTGGAGGATCTGAAAATAATTTTGTTTGTCTTCTCTTGCATATTGATTTTATTTTCGAATGGCAGCAAAAAATTTCTGAATTACTAACTTCTGAGTAGATGGAAATATAATTTTTTTTTAAATTAGAATGGGTTTGTAATTTGTTTCCTCTATCCTATCAGTCCTAAACAATTTTTTAAAATTCACCAAAGAGAACGTCCACTGAGAAATAGAGCAACTTAATCTAGAACTGTCAGTTGCCTGATGAATCAAAAACTTTTTGATGGTATAAGAAGCAAAGGCCTGTTTATAATAGGGTAAATTACTTCATTCTCCATGTTATCAGGGACATCTAATATTTAGTGCTTGCTAAATATTAGATGATCCTGCTAAAGGCTAGATGGTCAGCAGGTATTTTTTCTAGAACTGGAATAGAAATTTCATCTGAGATCCAATTTATTATGTTTTTTTACCCGTTAAATGTTCAATACATTCTGGAAATGCAGATGCTTTTCACAAAAATGGCTTTAGACAATTACCATTAACCAATGAAAACTCCCTTTGCTAAAAGTCTCTAATTAGAATTAACCTTCTCCTTCCTCTTCCCCTGAAGTAGACCCTTTGTTGTTGATCCCTATGACATGAATTATACTCAAGGGGAAATTTCCTCTACGAACTATTTGCTATCCTATCTGATTGGGATTATACACCAGTAATCCTGTATGATGACTGGGTAAAGAGCATACAGATCTACACTTAGTGTCTTTTTATTTATCTATTCTTTGGGGAAACCCAAGGAGAAAGTATGATGACCACTGCAGATTAATTGTGCTGTTCATCCAGATTCCTTCAGCCAGCTATGTTCTTCAGGCATAAATTCAGTGGTTTTGTCTTGTGATCAAATGGGGATACTGAGGTATAAGGGTAAACTGAGGAAGAAGATATTTTACAGATCCAAAGGCTACATCCAAGTTTGTTTTCTTACGCAGTAAGTTCTGATTTTAAATAAGGAGGGACATACATGCTATGTACCCTAGCATGTCTTTCTAAAAATGCTAATTTTTAAGGTCCACAAGGTGCTTCACGGTTGTCAGCACCATAATCTCCTCTGTTTAACTTGTCATGTTTATGTACTGTTCCAATTTTCTCAGTATTGAGGGGTTTATTTCCATTATGTTGGACAGATCATCTAACTCTCAAGTCTGAAACCAATTTATGTTCCTCTGAGAGACGGAGCACTGTCACAGGGAAAGAAACTATTCACAGTTTTCTTCCTTTTCCTTGTAATATATTCATTTAATACTTATCACTTCCCAACTATCTTGTCAGGATCCTTTTTCAGCATCATTTTTTAGTGTTCTGTTCATTAACTTTTTAAAGTACTGCACAGGACTACATGTGACCAGCACATAATCTAAACATCATAAAATTCACATCAATACTGTTCTTCTCTCATTAGACTTCAGGACACAGCTGTTCTTTATGTTAATTGCTCAACTCCAAACTTTCAGGAATTCATAAAAAACTGACGTTTCTTAATGGTTTTTTGCAATCCAGGTCATCTTGATCAATTTATCATGCTTTATACTCTTCAGTGTTCTGTACTGCAATAATATCATGCCCATCGATCATTATTACTCTCTCATTTTTTTCTTTCAGGCTCCTGTGGTCTTATGCTAAACCTTCTGAACTTCATGTCATCTTAACCAGTATAATTTAGATCACTAAAATTATCAGCAAAGCTTTTACTAATTCAGTTTTGTTCTTCTTGATAAGTAAGTTGTATACTGAGAGTTACGTCCTGAGTGGGAATGGGAAAGCAAAGACATTTATCTCTACTGAGTACGTGTCAGTGTGGACAGTATCAAATCTTCAGCAGCTCAAAGCAAAGTGACTACCTGGAGGTTCAACCAGGGAACTGCAAATTTAGATTCTTCTTTTCACAGTTTTGTTAACCTTTCTACATGGGCATTACACTAACATTCCTTGCCAAGTATTCTTCTTTTCAACACTAAATATTGTATTTTTACATCCAAGGCTTAATCATGTAAACCCTGGCTCTTGTGGTAAACCTTGTGGCTCTTGTTTCTCCAGTTAGTCTTCTCTTTCACAGTCTCCAACTGTTTGTCAATCTTTTTGTTCTACCTGAATCCGTATAGCCATCAATAAACTCATCTGTCAAGTTGGTGTGAAGGAGCAGGAAATTGGAAATTAATTATTACTTTGAATAACATCTGGATCCAAAGCATGAAATAAGCATGCTATTGCTTATCCCAGCTTTCACCACTGTGGCAAAGTGGCATGATTACCTTTTTATTATGTTGCCATTGAGTGTTTGTCATTCCGCCATGTGGTATGAAAATGAGCCAGTTATGGTCAACACACCTGAGCTCCTAACGCTTCCCATTGCATCCCACAGAACAGATTTCAAAGGCAACTCAATAAAATTTAAAACCATGCGGACAGCTTGATTCATATGAAACACAAAATACTGAAGTTACTACGATGTAATTTAATAATGACAAGCAGTCAGAGGAAGCCAGGAGGTTCTCTAAGTCTCTCTAAGTAACTAAACTTATTTGTTGCTTTATGATGAACTTTTGTCCAGTGCTCCCAAATCGCAGAGAAATCAGGAGGAGTGAGACTCTAAGCTCATTAGCAACATCCAGGGCCATCTGAGATACACTGGCATACCAAAAAAATCTTCAGTGGAATGGCAGAGTCAAGATGACAGCTGAAGCTCTGAAGTCTTCCATAGATTCTGTGTCATATCTGCCAATCTAGGACAGATTTATGAATAACATTAGGTATGGCACCCTGCATACTAGACCTGTGTTTCTGCATCTGTGTTAAGTTCCTATTTCACAGACTATGACATGAAAATGTACTTGTCTGAGTATCAATATCTAAATTTGGCATAGGTGTCTGTGTGTCTATTATAACTGATGGGGAATTTAATAAACTGCTGGCATGTAGGCATCCTATTCTAGTGAGATGCCCTTGGATATTCCACATCTCTTCCCACCAAAGGTCCTTTGTCACAGTTGGCCAGACCAGGAGGATACACATGAAAGCAAAAGAATGGATTTTTTATTAAATGCTTTTCCCCCACACTTGCTGAAGACATTTTGTGAATGTATTTTCATGAAGAGGACTTTAGGGCACTGTATTAAAACAACTTATGAGCCATCTACATTTTAACAGAAAATATTTGGAACGTGCCTTGATATTCATCAACGTGACATACCATAATGTAATGTGAGATTTCTTTATTGGGCTTAGAAAGTGTTAAAGCTTAAATGGGACCAGAATCTAAACATATGAAACAGCAGAGAGAGTGATATAGTTAGGCAGAGTTTCTGACTGTCAGAGAGCTCCGAACATACGATGCAGTATCCCTGAAAAGTTTTGAAGCTTAAATTAGCTTTCAGTAAAGCCAGGCTGAGTTGTCAGACATGTTCGTAGCAAGCATACAAAGTCTTTGTGGGTATGGCAGCACTTGCAGGCCCTTCTAGAAGCAACAGCCACAAGCTGTCAGGGTTCTGAAGTCTCAATTTATATTCCAAATTATGTTGCTGGTTCTGCGTGTATGACACATAGCAGGCTTATCACCTTGCTGTGTCTGGTCTGCTCTGCTCAGGGGGAGTTGCATTCAACAATATGTTTTTGCCCAAGACAAGGCATCACTTTCATTACCAGCTCTTGCAGCATTAGAGCAGTACAGTCAAGAGTGTAATTGCGAGTCTGAAGAAGTGAACCAGTGACCTTGTTTTTAGCAGCAGTCATTGGACAACACACATGAGCAAAACTGGAAATTCTTCAGGGAAAATTTCTCTTCAGCCAAAAAAAAGGTTCTTTTTCATGTCTGTACAAAAATATGCCCTTGACCTTTTCAAAATGTTGATAGAATACACAACCTGTGAGCAAATTTCTGAGATTTCTTGCTCATAATATATGAGTGCCCATGCATGCAGACTTTTGCTAATTGGGTTAGTATTTAAATAAAAATACAAATTTTTAGACTTCAGTGAGGAAAATAACAGTTAATCCAATACTGCCTGCAGCTGCAAATCAAAAACTAGGATATGAACCTAAGGATTTGAAATTTTAGTAGAAAGTTCTGTCATAAAAAGCAAGAGGCAAGGCTCTTCCTCAATTCCATAAGATACCTTTTTCTACTCCAGGTCAAGTTGTCCCAGTAAAATCTGTTCTCCAGCAGCATTTTCTCTATTTCAAGACATGACTGTGCTTCAGATAATATGGTTTGCTATCAGCAAGGAAATAAATCTGGAACAGAGTAACACTGTTCTGGTAATAGGTGTCTGAAAAGAGAAGACAGTTTGTGAAAAATGAGACATTCTATAGGTGCTTAGTATTGAAGTTTGTCCTTGGAAAATAATTTATTCTTGTTGACCACATACAAAGCTTGTTCCAAAAATGTGGTTTTCTGCAAGTTTAGATTTTTATTATTTTTTTCAACCTCTAATATATTTAAGCTGACATTTCAAAACTTGTCACTAACTGTTGCATTTGCCTCTGCACTATTTTAGCTATGATTCAGAAATTCTCTGCCTCACATCCATAATAATTAGAAGGACATGGTACTTGTTGGTTTTTTCCTGGTTTCATAAATTATTTTAAATCTCTGACTGATAAGCAATTCACAGAGCTGTAGCAGCCAAAGAAAATAAATACTTGTATGTCCATCAGAATGTAAATTAACTCATTACTATGCCAGCTTCTGACCTTTTCTGATGGCTGTATTCTTGCTAACAAAGGCTCTTTGCTATTCATGAAATTGAAATTTAATGCTAGCTTGAGATTCTCTGGTGTATTTTAGATTACATTCTGATAGATTCAGGTGACCAGTGAGGGTTCCAGCTTGAACAGCAAATACTTCTAGCATTCATGACTTTGAATAGCCATCCTTTTTCTAATTATCTGTGAATATTGTTGAAAATGTGTTGCTTAAGCAGGCTAGGTCAGTGAAACTTCATGAACTGTGCAAAAAGTGCTCCTATGTTTAAAAAGCTGTATATTGCTACTACCTGATCCCACAGTCATTCAGGCTTTTGTATCAGTTCTATAAACATAGAAAATTAGAATCATTGAATCATAAAAAGGTTTAGGTTGGAAAATACCTTAAGATCACCAAGTCCAATCATTAACCCAGCACTGCAAACCATGCCCTAAAGTACCACATCTACACATCTTTTAAAAACCTCCAGGGATAGTGGCTCAACCAGCTCCCTGGGCAGTATGTTCTTGTGCTTGGCAATCCTTTAGGTGGACAATTTTTCTCCAAATATACAGTCTAAACCTCCCCTGTGCAACTTTAGGCCGTTTTCTCTTGTCCTATCTTTTGTTACTTTGGAAAAGAGACCAGCCCCCACTTCACTACAACCTCCTACCTGAAATGTGTAGAGCAGTAATGCCCTCCCTGTGCCACCCTTTCTCCAGGTTTAACACCCCCAGCTCTCTCAGCTGCTCCTCATCAGACTTGTATTCCAGATACTTCACTGGCCCTTTGCAGGCCCGTCTCTGGACCCATTCCAGCGCGTCAGTGTCTTTCTTGTCCTGAGAGGCCCAAAATTGATTCAAGGTGTGGCCTCACCATTGCTAAGCACAGGGGAATGATCACTGCCCTGGTCCTGCTGGCCACACTATTGCTGATACAAGCACAGATATTAGCTATAGTGAGACTTCTCCCAGCTGCTTATAGAATATTTCACCTGCCTCTTCATCCTGTTTCAGTGGTCTACAAAAGACTCCCACCCTGTTATCTGTCTTGTTGGCCTTTCCCCGATTGTTACCATAAACACTCAACCCTGTCATCACATCACTAAGTTCCAGACAGTCAAGACAGCCCCTGACATACAGAGCTGCCCCACCACCTCTCCTTCCTTGCCTGTCTCTTCTGAAGAGTTCATAGTCATCCATTGCAGCATTCCAGTCATGTGAGTCAGCCCACCACGTTTCTGTGATAGCAATTGTATCATAGCTTTCCTGCAGTACCATGGCTTCCAGTTCTTCCTGTTTGTTGCCTGTGCTGTGTGCAGTGGTGTAGACACACTTCAGCTGGGCTATTGATCCTGCCACCTTGTTGCAGGGAGAAGGCCTAATTCATGTGTGACCATTGTCAGCTGCTTTTGTGGTTTCTAGCACATCAGTAACCCTCACGTCTCTGCTGCTGCATGGATGTCTATCCCCTACCTCCACTGAGACAGCAGACCAGAGGACCTCACTAGCCCACTGTCCCACAAACAGTGACATGCAGCCCCCAGGCTTACCTCTAGCAAGCCTGGTTTTATCCCTTACTCCTTTCAAATGCAGTTTAAGTCTCTTTCAATGAGTCCTGCTAACTCCTGTGCATAGATTCGCCACTATGAGACAGCTGTACCCTGTCTGTTCCCTGAAGTCTAAACCATCCCATGATCAAAAAAATAAAACCCACACTTGTGCTGGTGGCACCAGGGTCAGAGCCAAGGATTGATCTTCTGGGTCTTCCTGTTGCTTCCTTCACCATTTCCTGCAACTGTAAAACTAGAGGAGAACACTGCCTGTGCTTCTGATTCTTAACCAGTCATCCCAAGGCCCTGAAGTCTCTCTTGATTCCCCTCTAACCTCTTGTTGCAACTTCATCGCTGCCTACTCAAGAAATGAATAATAAATAATAATCTGAGGGACGTGTCAGAGTAGGAAGTTTCCATATCTTTAACCAAGGCCTCAGGGAGGCAACAGGCTTCCATAGGAAGTGGGTCTGGGCTGCATTTTGGGCCTTCTGTTCTCTTCAGAAGGGAGTTTCCTGTGACAGTGACCCATTTTTTCTATATTTAGAAAGCAGCTTTGGCACAGGGAGTAGGCCAACTTGACCTCAGCATCACACCCATGCTGGATGAACCGCCATCCTTGTTATGTTTGGTTCCACTTGCAGAGCCTCACACCTGCTATGCCTGGACACCCAGGAAGGTGAGGCAGTCCCAAAGCAGACGTGCATTGGACAGGCACATGTCACCACTGCCACCAATCCCTTAAGTCACTGTGTTCAGCCAGGGGGAAAGGATAATAAATTCTCTCTATCATGTGTCTTGTCTATCTGGGGAGCCTGTCCCAGGCAAGACAGTGTATGAAGGTTAGAGCACAGTGCTAATAATACCAAGGTCATGGGCTCAATCCCTGGATGGGCCATGCACTTAAGAGCTGGTCTCAATGATCCCTGTGGGTCTGTTCCAACTCAGAATATTCTGTGATTCCAGTAGTCTGATGCTCTTACACTCCCCCTGATACTCCTCAGCCTACTCACCTCCTCCCAGAGCTGTCACTGAGCACAGGAGCTCCTCACTGTGCCAGCAGTCCTGGCACAAGGGCAGTGCACGGCCTGGCACTGGTGGCAGCATGTTCCCACTGGAGCTCCATCTGGGCAGCTGTGTCCCTCATGGTGGGTACAGAGGTAGAGGCTGTGTCTTCCTGCCTGTAGCTGGCAGGGTGTCAGCACCATACCTGTGTGCCCTTCTGTGCCAGCTGCCACCAGAATGTCACATCATGCCCTGTGTGCCCACCATGCTGTTGGTGCACATTAGAGATCCCTGGCCATTAGAGATCCCTAAGGGCTTCTTTTATCCTTTGGAGGAAGGCTTGGCCCGTTGCTCCTGGTCCTGTCAGCCACTGTGGCATGAGCTGCAGGCTGCTGTTGGCCCTCCTCTGAGCTTCCCAAGTTCAGGAAGCTCCCCCATGCACCTCACTGGAGCACTCCACAGCCAGTCATGTCAGCACCAGAGCCAGTCGCCTCAGCAACTTCAGTAGGATGAGATCAGGTACTGTTTCCCACGGTGCTCCTCTACCTCTGCATCATTTCTGATAAACTTCTCTGTCTCACACTTAGTGCTACATGTCAAGAAGTCTGAAAATCTGAAGAGCTGAAATATAGACTTGGACTCAAGATGCCCCCCAAGTCATCTGGAGTGGAGATAAGCCAGACAGGGTGGCATGCCAATGGGGTCTAAAGATCTAGCTGACCTTCCTTTGAACTGTCCCTGCTTTTTGCCTAGTACCTTCATAGAGTGATTGTCTGTTGGCAGGAATGTATTCATTCTTTGGGATTACTTTTCATAGGTGTAGTAGGTCAAAGAGTGAAAAACAGTGATGATTTAAACTGGAGCACTACTTCTGTTGCAATTTCACTTGGGTTGAAATCCAGGGCAATTGAGTAGTGGACCATAAAGCAAAATGCCAGCACAAGCAACTACTGAGAATCAGTTTGTACCACTGGGAGTCTTTTTTTCAGGAAAAACTGGGTTTAGTAACATCTGAGCATATATATAGTCATAAAGAAAACAGACATATTTCAGAGTTTTATTAATGTGAACCTGCATTTGATACAACAACTGATGACTGTAATTAGCCTTATCTCAGTGCAACACAGTGCTGTATCATTTACTTGCCGTGCTGCTTGTGTGTAGCCTACTGCATGGAAAAGGCACTGGCTCTAAACATATGGAATGTTGTGGCCTGATCAAAGGTAGTGGGTCATTCATCTCACTCTGATGTGGGATGTGTTGATTTTTGACCCATTGCATCAGGTGCCATCCCAGCTAAAGACCAAAGGGATCCTCCACAGCATGGCACCATCACTCTGAAGGACAGCTGACAGCAGGACTAGCTAACTATGCTTGAAGAGCTAGAGCTCCCAGTCTTCTTACACCTATTCTTTATTTCAAGGTAAATCAACTTTTTGTTGTTGCTAGAGTAAGAGCTCAATATTTAGACCTGTTTCAAAAAGATGGACCTTTGAAAAAATATTATGTAATAATGATTGATTTTGTTAGAAATGGAGCTAATGGCCATTCCCTATACATTATCTGATACTTTAAATATTACATGATCAACTGAAACTTTTTATCACCTGCTTGTTTTCATAAGTATTATTTCCATTTATTTTCATTCATTGTCTCCTTTTAGATTTTGTTTACTACAGTATATAAATTAATTGAACGTACTACTTCTCATTGATCATGTTTCTTTTCCTTTAAAGGAGAAAATATTTGAAGAGTAATTGAATTAATGTTATATATTTGTTCTATGTATACACAAAAAATTACCTCTCCCACAGGTATTTTTGGAGGGTATTTTAAATCTTAATCAGTCAACTCAGTCCTAGCATTAGTTCTGTCCACCTAATCTGACCACACCTAACATAGCTCAACAAAAGGTGAACATACAGAGGGAGATACCAGGTGTAAAGTGAATGGTAAGAAACAGTTCCCTGCACCCTGCTAATGCTGAACACCTGAGTCTGATATCAGTGTTCTCCCCTGTCACATCCATTTGAAGTTAATGAGTATTTGATACCTTTGGAAATCAGGCCCACATAGACAACTGATAGACATTTCAGGGATTCGAGTAAGAGAAAGAAAACACAGAAAAAAAATCTACTGCTACAGTAAATTTATACAGTAGCTTTTCTAGAAAGGAAAACTTTTGCTGAAGTGTTGTCACATGGATGTTGATAAGATGCCCATGGAGTCAGTTAATGCTCTGGGAGTGCTCATCAGCCATCTGTTCAGTGACTTCTGAGCATCTAGGAAGGAGAAAGGTCTGTTCAGTGCTTGAGATAGCTTTGCTCAGGAAGCCATATGCAACAAGGATATTAAAGCACAAAAAAAAACCCCCAAGAAGCCCAGTGAAAGCCAGTGGGCTTTCACCCATTAAAAGTGAAAGTGTGACAAGTGATGTGCAGGGATGTTGACTTGCCCTGAACATTGCTTTAGATTAAAAGGCTTTGTGTTTGATGCTGTTGAGTTCCTCCCTGCAGCACACGCCGTCACTGCAGAAATCAAACTGTTTCCAGGCTTCAGTTTAATTATCCATACACATCTGCCACAGAGGTGAACATCATTAAAAGTCCTGTGACTTAGCAATAGCTATGTTAGTTACTTATGATCCTACCAGGTGTGAAAAACTTTTCCAGGAAAAAATGCAAAATAGTGAGAATAATGAAGATGAAAATGTAGTGAAAATCATCCCCATGGGAGCAGAATAATAACCAAGGGCTGCTTTTGTATTACTGACATTATGGAATTTGCCAAATTTATTATTTTCACTGAAAAAAAAAAAAAAAAAAGGAAACAAATCAGAATTGTGTCTTGCAAATGCTCTAAGTTCTGCCTGATAAGCTTCTTTTAGAAAACTAAGCTTTTCAACAATAAATCCTTGCTGAAGTGTAAGGCATATGATATCTGTAAGAATATTTTACAACAAAAGCATACTTAAATTTGGATAGAAGAAGGAGTAGATACAATGAGTGTGATGTGATTTGTCTTTTGTTACAGGATATCTTCATCAAAAAGGAGAAGTACAGTAAACTGAAGCTGGAATTTGCCTTGATCAGAAAAAAAAAAAAAAGGAAAAAAAAAGTTTTTTCTCCCTAATATATTTGAATCCAAAATCTGTTTTCAGTTCACAGTGTTTTTTTAGTAAAGTTACTACATAGAAACCATCACAGCTCTGATTTCCAGGGAAGCTCATTTTGGAAGGTGGTAAATACAACTTAAAAAGCAATGTCAATATAGATTTTTGTAACACTGCTTTAATAGAAAATGTCAGTCTGATTTTTAGAAAACATATGTTTATTACTGTACCTCAGCTTATTTATTTGAAATTAAACAATTAAAAGGTCCATATGTGTTGGTCACCAGTTGCTGTACCTTATTACAGTTTAAATAGCCAACCTTGAATAAGAAATCATTATATTCTCAAAACTAATTTTGCAGAATCATATGAGGTTATGTATTTTTATTGTTGCATGCATACATGTTACCACAGTATTTTCCTGCTAGCACCTGGCTGAATGGTGGTGGTTGCTCTTTAAGACAAGCCAGTAACCCTGCTCTCCTTTCCAAAACTGATGCAGACCTGTACTGGCTGTCTTTACAAGGAATGTTAATTAAAAAAGCACAGGAGTCTTCAAAAAATGGCTACAGCTTACATGGTGAGATTACTGTGAGAAGGGGTGGCTGTCACACACATGGGTGAGCCAAAAGCCACTCATGGTAAGAACAGGCTCCATGAACTATTTTTAGCTGAATCTAAGTTGACTTTTATTATTTCAAATGTGTATGTGGATATGGAGGTGAGGGGTGTTTATATGTAGACATATATAATATTTTCAGCTACTTAAGTTTTTATGAAGACATCACAAGTTGGACAGCAGGGGGTTGGGAGTTTGGGGCAGGTGAAGCAGAAATCTGGAAGTGGAATGAGGTTGTAAGAGCTTATCCAGTATATGTGTCTAGTTAGACGTGAGTTGATCAGAAGGTTAAGCAGTACTAATACTGTATTAGTACTTGAAAGATGTTGAAAGCTCCATTCTTTGGAGAACAAATTTCAGCCCTGTTGATAAGTCAGTATCTGTATATGAGCTGATGCCAATCTGCTGGAAGCTGTCATTCAGGTGGGATCCCGCTGTCCCTGGTGGGGAATGCTCACCTGGCATGTCGTGAGCACCAGAAAGTCAAGGGAAAATGTGGTGTGAAGTGAGGTCAAACTAAATGAAAGTCCTCTTCTTCTCACTGCCTGCTGTAGATGTGGCTGCAGACGGCCAACACTGTTGAGTGGGCACTGAATGCACATTATTCAGGTATATTCTTCAGGTGGGATTTTAAACCTCAGTTTTCTATGTAGAAGATTTGTTCCTGTACTCATGCAGAGTACTATTTAAAAGGGAAAGTTAGAAGGGAGGGTGCAGCATACCTAAGAAAGTGCATTTTGCTTTTATGCCTCTTAATGTGAAGTTTCTTTTAAATTTGCAGTGTGCTACATATGCAATATTCTCTTGTATTCTTGAATTTGCAGAATTTGCTGCATGTGTTTAAATAGCAGTGATAATTCTCAATGTTTGGTACACAACAATTATCCATATCAGTCTCATATTGAATAACTGATAATGCCATATATTCTGTAAAAGTCAGTTTTGTTTAGATTGGGAAAAGGATGTTTAGTTCAGATGGGAGTACAGATCTTATGTGAGACAACATTAAAATTATCAAGTGATACATGAAAGATGTAATGTAAATTTTGCTTTATGGAACTAGGCCTTCACCCCTGTAGCCTAGCCTGGTTTTTGGCAGAGGTGAGAGATTATCTCATCTTACATGAGATCAAGGTGTAAAAGATGAAATAAAATCAGAAGAATGGATTTTACTATTAGTCCCAAGGTTTGTTACCCTTAGAAATTTTTGCTTATATAGCATCCTTTTGTGCACATATGGGTCTCCAATTTTTTTTTTTGATTTTCCTTTGGATCTTTTGCTTCTATGGCATCCTATATCTGTTCATTTTCTTAACATAATTTCATGCTGTGTGAATAAATATTGCCTTTTATTTGTTTTGAGTGTAGATGTTGTCATTTGTATGTTGCAGTCTGTGCCCATAACCTCCAAGTTAAATATAAGTTTATATTCTCCTTGTTTGAGCAAATAATTGAATTTTTTTTAATTGAGGGATTTTTTTAAAAAATCATGACTCGATGTATATGTCATTGTTTATTTGATTTATAAATACTTACTATCTTTTTAATGGATAGTAAAATTTTTATTATAACTCCAGCATAACTTATTTTTAGGTGGATACAGTAGATAAATAGGAAACAAAAAAGATCTTTCAGTTTAATCAGGAGTCATTTTTGATGACAATAAGTTGTGGGAGGTGCACCAGTATCAATGGATAAGTAGAGTTAACCTCTACAAATACTTTATGAACAACAATCAGGGTAGTAAGTTGATTTGAGCAAGTTTCAAGTCCTATCTTTAGCTCTGAGAGGAAAAGTACTGTTTAGCTTTCACTCTTATTAGCAGTAGAGAAACATAGGAGGTAGTAAAAAGGTAGCCATCTGCCATCCAATAAGTTATTTAATAAGTTTCTGCTACAGAATCTTTAATACTGAAAGTGATGTACAAGCCAGATCTATCAAGGATGCCTGTTATCTCAGCTTGAGTTTGCAGATGGAAAGAAATCTATCTACTTGTTACTAAAGCAGTTTTTGTCCAGGCACTGTAGAGTCAGTAAACATAAACCTTTCCAGGATTACTTTTTCAATATACTTTTTTTTTTTTTAAAAAAAGCACTATCAGGTTACACATCAGCATTACTGAACAGCCAGTGTTTTGCTACAAATGGTTCAAGTGCTTTTACACTGCAAGATATTTCAGTCAAAATTAATTAGGTATTAGGGCAGAAAAGATTTTCTCATTATCACAGAATTCTACAAACCTTAAATGTATGTGCAAATATAATTCCTGTTGTGATTTGTCTGTAGAAAGATACTATCCTAATGCTCTCATAATTTTAATTTTCTTTTTAGACTCACTTTAGAAAAAGAAATAATGAAGTCAGTTCTACTCTTTCAGCTGAATTAATTTTTTTGAATGAAAGAGGAGCCTTCCTATTAGATATCTCAGTTTAAGTCCCATTTCTGTTTCTGACAAAACAAATGAACTCTTTGGTTTTAGCTTTTAATCTTAACTAGGAAGGTCCACAGACTTTTTTTTTACCTGCTATTAAACAGAGAATGAGTTTTTTAATGAAAGCCGTGTTGAAAGCTGGTATTTTAAAAAACGTGACCCAATACCCTTTGTAATGCTTCTTTTTATTTAATACTTTGTAAAGGTTTTTAACATTGTACTGCATAAGATAGGAACAGTGTTTACAATGAGTGTTTCAAATTATTTCCTTTTATGAAAAAGACATATCTGGAGTTTTAAACATTTGTAAGCTACAATAGTTGAAATTTAAGAAAGTCACTGAAGTAAGTTATCAGTCAGTCAATAACTGAGGAAAAGGAGATAACTACTTGTGTAAAAGAGGTAGTCATGTATGACTTCTTGCTAACTATGACGAAAAACCAGGACAGTATCAATATAAGCAATCCTCTCAAGACTTGACCACCTTATCTAGACTGATGAAACAGTTATTTTTCTTCAGGCTTTTCTTCTAAAAAAATCTCTTGTATTATTAGGTTTTGTTGATGGGATGTTCTGAATGCTTCTTCCTAAAGGTGCGACTGCGTTTGACACATCAATACCAGGTCATTTGGTGTCTTATCCAATGTCCACGAAGACATTTGGAAGTCCTTTTGATTAGTTCTTTTAATTTCAACCTAATCCCATGCTGTTTGTAAAGTATGGCAATGATCTCAATAGCTCCACTTGCAAATATATATATATATGTATATATATACACATATATATATATTTCTATTTTTTCTTAGAAATTATCCCTTATGTTTTGTGTTTTCACCCCTTGTGTGTAGAGAATTTTCATATCTATCAATATTACCTGCAGACCTGAATGAGAATGGGAGCATAGACACTACTTAGCCTCCACTCTTTATGCATCAGAAAAAGCTGCTAACATTATTTTTTGTTTATTTCAGGTTTCTTTTCTCCATGGAAAACTCCAAAGCCTGTAAGTTCCCTTTCAAAATTGTACATATTGAGTTCATAAGATGCCTATCATGCAAAGCAAGTTCCTGTAGTCTTTCATCTACCCATCCTGTTCCCAACTCATGAGACACCTCTCAGTAGTGCCCCAGCACCAGGGGTGGCCTCCCTGCTAAGTTCTGAAGGTCTGTTGACTTGGAGTCTGCCAGAAGTGGTCTGGAAAAAGGAAAACCATAATGTTAAGATGGGTTGCAAGAACCAGAAATGTGGTGGCTTAAAATGAAGAGGTCTGGAGGAGAAGGCAGCAGAAATGAGGCCAGTCTAGTCTTCTAGTTGGCAAATTCTTTGAAATTAACAACATTCACTTTTCCTGGGTTACAAGTGGCTTGAGTTTAGCATCCTCAAAGGGATTGTTATTCTTTCTTGCATTAGGAGATCTAGAGCTGCAAATAGTCACACTCCAAATAAGAGCTTGGGCTAGATAACTGACTGAGGTGCCTTCTAATCAACTTTTCTGTGTTTCTGTGATTTTGACAGTAAAACCCAAGGTGTAAAGGCTTTTCCTACTGTAAGACTGTAAGCAATGACTTTATTTATTCTGTTGACACCACATATAATTTTTTGAATTTGCGACAGCATTCACAGTATAAAAAGAAATCATAGGCTACTATTTTTGGTTGTCTGGTTTGTTTTATTGTTGGGGGGGGGGGGGGGGGTTGTTTTGGTTTGTTACTTGTTTTTTTTTTTAATTTGGCTTTTTTATTGAGATTTGACAGACCTTAGAGCAATTCCTAATTCTCAACAAGGGTGTGTAGAGGAAAATAGATCCTGACGACTCCTAAGAGCAATAGGAATAACAATAGCAGTATCTTTTAAAGAGCTTAGAGCCTTCTTATTGGGGAGCAGGCAGAGGAAGTACATTGAATCTGAACAACTTTGCATGCTCTCATATTGGATCTCATGCTTAAAGTATACCAAAACAATTTTTGTATCGTGTCAAGTACAAATAGCACTTAATTAATCAGCTGATGCAACTTCATCAGACTGCTTCAGCTTGTGGTGGTTTTGGTGTAAAAGGACAGAATCTATATACAATACATTGGAATAAGTCTTGCATAAGTTGCTTTATTCATCTATGGAGCAGGACATTCATGAAAATAAATCAGGCTATTAAGGGCTGACTTGCTCTCACCAGTCTAAGGCTGCTGAATGGCTGGGGTGTTCAACCTTTAATCTCAGATAAAAAATGATGACATAGATAGCTTGGAGCTCACTTGTTAAAGATACTCATTTGAAGACCTCCTCCTGTCCATACTTAGCCTCTTCATGTACACATCAAATATATAAATATCAGTTCCTGTGGTTCATATGTATATAAGTGCATATATTATATATGTATATCATATATAATATCAGTGCAAAATATATGTATATCATATATAATATCAGTGCAAAATGACCATGAGCAATGTCACCAAACCATTGCCCCAGTTTGGATTTGGTACCCTGCACTCACTACTGTGCTTACTTTCAAGAATGCCTTCTTTTCTGAAGCAGCATCAGGATAACTCACATTACTGAACACTAGGTGACTGTTTAATTAGTTGATATGGGTTTGGGAGATATAATTCTCCTTCTGTTTATCTACTTATTTAGCTGGTTGAACTTCACACTTGAAGATTTAGAGCTAACCAGGAAGCAAGAATTAGATATATGGGACCCGGTAGGGTTTTGCCAATTGTTCTCCAGTTTCCTTTCCTTTCACTAGGGTAAAGTTTGCTCATCAAAGATAATTATATTTTCCTTTCTTTTTTTAAATCTTTCTTTAAGTATTTTAATTTTGTCCAGTTTCGCATTTTGAAAGAGGTAAGTGGTCTATTTCGCCAGCACTTTCCAAGAAATTAAGAATCTTTCACTTCTAGGCAGACATGGCCCTTCATGTCTTTCATCTTCATAATGACACAATAGACAGCTTGGTTTCACTGGCTTGTGTTCTTTTTTTAGATTCCTAAGGGAAGGTAAAGCCTAAACATATTTCTCCTGTAATTTCCTTGATCATAAGGAGCTTGAATTGAGCTCAGTTCTCCTTTCGTATGTAGACGTAGGGGTCATAATCAGGTGTGTTTCTAGAGACCTTTGAATTTACACTTCCATAATGCAAATATGTACTGTATATGTGTTTATACCTACTTGAGGTAATTTCTTTAGGGCTGTCAGAAGTAGTACTGTGATATTCATGTGGCTTACCACACAAGCTAATTTACCCAAAGGGTAATTATTTGCAGAGGATAAATTTGCCTTGTACATTCCTGTACCTAAGGTATTTCAATGGCAACTCAGGTATTTCCATATGCCACCGTATTGCACAGAATGTACATACCTATAGTTTTGAATGAACCAGCCCTACTTACTGCTGAAATTCTGACAGAAGCACAGCTTGAATTATGCTACTATTTTATAAAAGAATGAGGTCCTCGACAACTAAAAAAGGCCAATATCCATAATCTGTTTATTCTTAAGTATGAGTCTGGGATATTCAGCAGGACAGTTATTCAGCATATTCACCAAGGAGGACACTAAAACATCTGTAGTTCACACATACTTGGTGTGAAAAAAGCCTGATGCAGTTAATCATCAGAACAGAGTAAAGCCTACCTGCTGACCCAAACACATTCTGAAACCAAGGAACTAAAGACAAATGATAATCGCAGAATTTGTAGAGCAAGTTCTCTGTAAACCTGCAATCATCTTTGATAAAGCTCTGCTGATACAACGATAGAAGTCAGTGGAATTTAATTACAGATCAGTTTGTTTCCAAGAGGCATTTTTTGTGTAATTACCATTGTTGGGTTACATGTGAGAACACGCTGTTCTGGAGGCTTTACCACCCTTGTCCTCAGGAGGGGTCCTTCCTTGGATAGGAATATCCAAGTACTCATTTCCTGGGATAAACATTTGTGTTTTGTTTAATTTAACCTCTTCAAATAAATTTGCTAATGCAATTTGATTAGTAGCCAACTTCTTAAAAAAAAAAAAAGCAGATCTTCAAGCCTTCTTTTGCACAGCCTATCATATCTTCAAGCTTGATGTACATGTAAGGCTGCTAAAGACAGTCTTGAAAAAAGCTTGAACTTAGGTGTCTCATGCATAGACAACAGGCTGCTGTGTACTTCTTTCCTGTAAATGATCTGGAAGATTTGAAAGCCTTATCCTGTGCTTGGAAACTTGGTTGTATAACGCAAATTTAGTGGGGTTTTTTTGAACAGGAGATACTTGAATATATGCTGTAATAATTTTCTCTTTGGTTTTGATTTTCTTTTGGTTTTGGTTTTTTAAATCTTCAATTGAAGCTGTAAATTGTGCTCCCAGTTACAGTTATCTACTTCCCCCTGGGCAGCTAGTTATTTTCATGCATTCTCAGAAGATACAGCATTAAGGTCATTCACTTGCTACACAGTCTGTCCCTTCTTTGTTAAGCACTACCTTGTATTTTGATGATCTCATAACTGTGTCTTCACAAACCCACAGATTCCACCTTTAGCAAATAGTTTCCAGTAGCTCAGCACATTCTGTGAGAGGCACTCCACATGCTTCAGAGGCAATGCTGGGCCTAATCTAACCTGCAATAAATAACATCTTGCCATGTGCAACAAATTAATATGTAAATTTAGCCAAATCATTTTATAAACAGCACAACACACACCTTTCATTTCAAAAGATAGCAAATGGATTTACTATTTTTACAAAACACATCTTCAATAGAAATCACTGTCTTTGGTTTCATTGTGGAAGCTACAGTTTTTGCAAAATTTCATTTTTATTCTCTGTATGTTTTCATTCCAGATGATGGAACGATGGGAGAATCAAGGCAGCCCTCAAACAAGTGTGTCTGCTCCAGCGATGCCACAGAATATTCCCTACCCACCCACTCTTCACAGGAGTTCATTTCCTGATTCAACAGAGGCCTTTGATCCACGAAAACCTGACCCATATGAGCTGTATGAGAAATCAAGAGCTATTTATGAAAGTAGGCGTAAGTGAAAGCTCTCTTGACCCTGCTGACCATTTAGTATTTAAAATTTTGCCTATAGTTTCCTGTAATTATCTTTTGTAATTTAAAGAAAGAAACTACATTTCTTTCCAGTAAATAGAGACCATTGTAAATTATTCAAAAACTTTACACTTATGTATTTTCCTAGATCTTGCCTAGATTCTTATGTTTGACTTTCATAGGTGTTCTTTTTCTTATATTTTTGATCTCAGAGTGTTGACTATTAAATCCTTGATGAAGCACGGTGTACGTGCCACCACATTTTACTGCGCTTTTTTTTTTCATAGTCAACCAATAGGAAGATGTGAATTTATCAATGAAAAAAGTTTCACCTACTTTCACTTCAAAGTGATGTTTAGTAAAGAAATTTCAAATCTATTTGCTTTTATAAAAATGTCTTTGACAAGCTTTCACATTGTCCTTGGTAGTTAGAAAGTAATCCATAGCACAAAGTACTATTTGAAGACCTATACAAAATAGTACTGAGCAACGAGATGCTCATCTTGATTTAATTTCTCTTGTTTTTGGAAATATATCACATATTTTTCACAAGAGTAGAAGGACCTAGACTTATTTACTCCATTTGTAAAGAACATTTTAGCTAAAAATATTGTTCTAAATTGTCTGCAGCCTTTGCACTTACTAAGATCAATTATTTAAAATAATTGACTTTTTTACTGAAAGCTTCTTCACCACTGCCATTACTTGCACATGCCACCTTTCAACTAATTTTATAAATTACTTGAGCCTATAGACAAAAATATGTTATCAATTATGCATAAAATATTGGAGCTGATCCAGACCAGCCCATTAATATTAGTTAGGCCCAGAGACCGGGAATGTTCAAATTTCTTCAGCATGCAAAGGGATAGTCTGAAGAAAATACATTATTGCCCCAAACACTGGGTTGATACCATTCTTACTTGCCTTGGCCCTCATATATTAGTAACAGCATCAGCATCTCCTCTTTGGCTTTGGTATTCCCAGTCCCCACAAGAATGGATATGCTGGAGGAACAGCAGAGTTCATTTTACATCAACTCCAAGTAAACCCTAATCTAGTCTCAAAGTTGCATTTCATATTCCTCAGTTCTTTGCCACTGTGGCCAGTGCCACCATCTTCTGCCACACTGATCCTATTAGTGGAACACTTTTCAGTATAGATTGTCACCCTTAAAGTCACTTTGCGTAAACCAGACCTTTCTTTTTTTTTTTTTTTTTGAGGGGGACAGTTGTTGAGGTTTTCTGTTTATTTAATAAGTGCCTGAAATTAAGATCCCAAATTTAAATCTATGTACTTAAATAAATTGCTGGCTTTTTTGAGGAATACCAGGTATCTTAGTCACCCTAAATACGGATGTGAGAACTTATTTAGACCCCTGTAAAAAGTATTTAATCTTCAATTATAAACTGTTAGGCATAGAAACTAAACTTTCCAGTATATTTACAAACACCATGTAGCCCATGCTGGCTGGTACTCTCAAGGCAATGTACAAAAAGAGACTATCATTTTTGAAATTTTAAAACTCTTTGAAGTATGGATCAGGATACTGTGTGGAGTAGGCCAAATAGGTTTGAAAGAAGTAGGACTAGTTTTGAGCGAAGATCGGAAGTAGTTTTCAGACATCTCCCTCTTTCACTTTCTCTTGTGCATTAAGGGCTAGACTAATAAATAAATAAAAAGACTTGCTTGAGCTGACGTGTTATTCCCCGAAGTGATAGAATTTGGTATACGATAAATTAGAAGGAAAATAATCCATTCCATAGTTAGCAAGGATTTTATCTAGTTCAGTACCTCTATTGAAAAAACTCTTAGCTTCGTATAGAGCTCTAACGAACAGAGAACCCTTTGCAAATAATCATTTCTCATATCAGTAGCTTTTAGAAGTGAAGTAGTTTAACAAAAATCTGTACTTTCCACTCAACAGTCAGAACCATCTTCTGTGGTTAAATTCATCAAGCCAAGAGTGCAGACTTCCTGCATTTAAATAAATATCTCAGTAAGACAATTAAGAAAACTTTATAAATACCATCTATACGTATGAGATACATATTAATATAGTATCTTCTTTCATCCTGATCCCCAATATAGGCTGGATCCATGTGTTCCCTTCATAAAAATGTGGGAATATAGATCTCATGTCAACAACAAAGATTCACTTACACCCCAGAAGATTATATATTGCATTACAAGATATATTACACCATTCAATGAAATAATTAAGTGCTTCATTATTATTCATGAATGCTTTCTTAAGTTTTCTGAGCACTTCTTTGACCGACATGAACTCTTATCTTTTACTTATATAATCTACTGTGTTAAGGAGTATATGCTTCACCACAGGAAGAGCTTCTAACACGTAGGTTGGAGTTATGCTAAAGCCTGTGTTTAAATGGTATAATTGCATTTGAGTTCTGTCCAAGAGGCAACTGGAAACTGTATGCAAGACTTTTTCATCCAGCTGCCTAGAAAAACTAAGAATTAAAAATCATGAAGCTGCTAGGTCCAAAACAAGAAAGTGAGAGATGGAAAGCAAGACTGCAGTAACCTCGTCCTAGATTTCCTGCAGTGTCCCATCTTCCAGCTAATCCTGGAAGTTTAAATTCCTTATCTTCTTACACCGCTATGCCTTCAACATTTTCTCTAAGATTTGATTCCACAGTTCCCAACCAGATCTTGTCTGCATTCATTCATATCCCTTATTTATAAATAGCTGCCTCCAAAGATCTCTATTCTCCCTGACATTTTTGTTTCATGAATTCCATAAGCACACATTTTAGCAAATTCAATTTGTCAAGCCTTTGAATGCTTTTATTCTCCACATAGTGCTACTGTTTCCTGAAGAGGGAAACAACAGGAAGGAAATCCATTACTGAGTCAAGTAATTGTCATCTAATTTGAGTATAGAGGAGGGAGAGTTTCAAGACAACACAGTTTCCTACCATATGGCAGTGTCAGGTTGGTTATTTTTGGGAAGGGCATACCCTAAAAGTGCACAGGAAAAGTTCAGCTACATGGGTTTTTTAAGTACTTCTTATCTCAAAGCAACTTTGTCTTATATCCTGGCAAGACCTTTTCATCTTCATCTTCTGAAAATAGGGCAGAGAAGTGAACAATCATGACCTGGAAAATTCAAAAAGGAAAAAATAGTGCAAGATTTTTGTTTCCCTCACAGTAAAACTCTGGTACTAAATAGTTCATTTTTTTACTTCTATAGCTCTGAATTTCTACAGAGCTTTTTATCATAGGGTTTCCCCACAGTCAGCACTCACCAGGACTTCATAAAAGCCTCCTGCTTCCCAATAAGGGAGGGAGTGAAGCAAGTTATGCATCACAGTGTAGCTCTGTGAGGAGCACAAGCAACATGACTCAAAGCAGAGCAAGAACTAGATGGACATGTTGCCTCTAGCTCATCCCAACCTAATGATAGCAAGAAAGGGGCTTCAAGCAGGAAGTCTCAATGAAAAGTATGATTTTCATTCTACAGGAATGTTTTTCCACCTAAGGAACATGAAGAACCTGCAAGACCCTGTGTGATGGGAGGATTTCGGTTTGTAATGATCACATATGAATCACAAAGCACTACTGCTTCTGCATGGGAAAGAGTTTCATAGAGACAAGCAAATAATGCATTAGTACAAAACCAGAGTGCTACTCTATTTTTTAAGTTATAGCACCTTCGAAAATTGTTTGTCATGACTTAGCTGTGATCTGTCAGCTCTTCCTTCTTAGATGTCACCAGCCTCTGCTGTCACCTATCACCTGTGCTCAAAGCTCCAAGTAGCCAAAAAAGGAGCGTGAGGGCTTTCCAAAGACTGAGGAGGATTACCACATCATCTAAAACAACTGCTTAAAAGCAAAAAAAGGGAAATTGGTTTATGCTTTCTTTCCTTCTTTCCTGTGTCTCTCTGCTTTTTTTTTCTTTTTTGTTTTGAGTTTTGGGGGGTTTTTTTAACTCTCTTCCCTCCTCTCTGCTTTTTTCTTCTCCACAATGAAGAGAACCTACCTAAATTTCTGCTGTGACATTATTTTCTCAACTGGACACTTTTTCCTTTTTTCTGTCCTACTATTAATTCTAAGCAAAACCTTTAACTCCTTTCTCCTCAAGAAAACTGTTAGATTGTAAGCAACAGTGTGACTCTTCTGATAACCAGGTTTGGGTACAGAAGCTAGAAAATGGAACATCAAACCAGGAACTTCCTATTAATGACAAAATTATGACTTCATATGCAGCAGATTGTTGCAGCTGTAACTGGAGCCCTGGAGTTATCATTAGGAACATTCAGCTGAATTTTAAATTTTTGCTTTTATAAACTCTCCTTATCCTATCTTCTATTTTATATTGAACTCTTTTTATTGTAGATTCACAATTTATAAAAACCTTTGTTCAGACACCCCTGCAGGCAGACATGAGTCAATGAGGAGTCACAAAGCTGTTGGGAATCATAGTGCCATGATATTTCTCTAGTTATAATAGAAACTTGAGGTTGTATTCCTCTAAGGAAAGCAGTAAAATAAAACATTTTTTACATTGATTGGGTTACATTTGTACCCACACTTCAGTTAGTGTGGTAGACAAGGCTGGTGATGTGACACAGAAATGCCAGTAGGACGAATGAGATAAGCCAGTGATAAGCTCTCATTGAAAGTGAAATCTGAACAATTACAGTTCCACCTTTAACTGGAAGGACAAAGGTTACTTTCTTCAAAATCTCCCGTGTTATTTTCTCCTCTGACCACAGTATTTTGAATTTCCCACGTCCCTTTCAAATCTATCTGCTGTTTTATGCTGGTTTATGTTGGGGTTTTTTTACTGCCAGAGTTTTAAACAAATTGGAAAAGAACCAAAAAACAAAGTTCACCAACAGCTGTGAAATATGTAAATAGGAAATGTATTTGCATAATTAGCCACCATGAAATAAGGGTCACAGACAAGCACTTCAATTCATATTCACGGGCTACCTTTCCTCTGGAGTATCACTGCAGGTTTTCAGCACAGATATGCATTAAAGTAGAAAAGATTTGTCGGACAGCATTATACTGACCCATAATGTGTAACTCTGAAAATATCAGTCTTGCAGAAAAATACTAAGGCAATCAGGGTTTCCTAAATTTGATACTCACGGAACATAAAAAAAAAATTAGGTGTCTAGAACT
Source organism: Corvus hawaiiensis (assembly GCF_020740725.1). Classification (NCBI taxonomy): domain Eukaryota; kingdom Metazoa; phylum Chordata; class Aves; order Passeriformes; family Corvidae; genus Corvus; species Corvus hawaiiensis. The sequence continues at coordinate 68,274,223 of NC_063216.1, read as the reverse complement.
GAATGCATTATCACCTGAGGGGTTTTATGGCATAGTCTACAGCTAAGCAGAATTTTCTTGCCAGTGCTTGTTGGCTGAAAAGCTACAGTTAAAAATTAAACTTAAAATTGAAAATATTAAAAATTGAAGGAATTTTTTCACATAATTGGTACTACAACTTTTTTCAGACAGATTTTCCTGACAAAAAAAAAATTGTCTCCAACATTTTTTCCCATTTTTGCTCATTTTTATGGTTATGGTGCTTTAAAATACATGTATACACATATGTGTACAGATATATATATATGCTGAACTATGATAGCATTAAATACATAATATTCTGAAGTATTGTGTAAAGGGGGGTTTGTATGGTTAAAGGGTTTGGTAAGCAAGAAAATCAGGTTCTAGTTTCAAACCTTCCTTGTATGCAGTTTACCATACCTTTCAATATTTCTATTCACCAGTTAGTGCCTTTTATGTCAGTAAGTCATGCCTGCCTTCACTTAGTAAAGAAAAGTATTGGGAAATTGCTAATTAAGGTGTTTTATCATCAAACTATTCCTTGACCTAGAGTATGAACAGCTGAGGAATAGGAAGGGAATTTCTCAAAGCAATTTCCAAACAGTGAGTGTTGGTGTTTTCCTTGCATCTATTGCTACCCCAAGCAACAGCATGTAGATGGTCTAAGAACTTATATTACTAAATGAATATAACCGTTTCTTTTTAATAAGAGATGGTATCTAATAAAAGGAGAGGAAATTTAGCAGACTAATGTCAAATGATTTTGTACTGTTCGTCACTGTAGAAAGAATTACTCACCATGACAAAATGGATTTGTTGCTTATATGAACTGACAGTGAAACCAAAACCATTTTCAAATGGAATTATGAGTATATCATCATCACAGTACCATGGATGTAAAATGATTTTGATTGCTGGATTGCAAAGTAGGTCCCTAACGACCTCTGCTAATATGAAGTGTCAGTTTTACAGCTGATGGTAGTGTTAAGGATGCAGTATTTCTGTCTCTTTAACAATTTACACTTTACTAAAAGGTAGAAAAATGGGTTTTGATCTGTAAAGTGGAAGCGTGAACTTAAGAAGTCAAAGTAATAATTTAAGAGAACTGCCTTGTAGGCATAGGGGAGTTGGGCACGTGCATGAGACAAGTGGGTGCTGCATTGCCTATGAACTGTGTCAAACTGCTGCTTGCACAGCTTTGGAAAGGACATTGAAGCATAATCACACTCATTCTTCTCATTTGCGAAACTTCTATTAGCCTAAAGCATGGCTAGTACTGAGATGCTGAAATATAAATGTTCCCTCGTGCTAGTTTTGTTCCACGTATTTAGCATTCAGCAAAGTCCGATCCAGAAAACAACAGAATATGGAAAATAAATATTACCATCCCTACCTTTCTTCAACATAATTCTTCCTCCAGAGAATACCAGTGGCTCCAGTGGTGCAAATAGAAATACCCTTGTGTCACATTGTGGGTGAATTGTTCTCCTATGGCTGTATCTTGACAGAAAACAAACCCACTACTTTCACCATTGGTTTCATTTAAATCAGGATTATGTACCAGGTCTTGTTTATTGCTTGTCTTTTTTCACAAATATTTTACAGTTTTCAGTTTAAAAACTATGAGTGTAATTTAATTTAGACTAAACATGAAGGCAGGTATGCAAACTTTTTACTGTTCTGCCTTCTAATATCAAAATTAATCTTGGCTTTGCATTCATCTGATATGCAAAGAATCATAAAATGATTGCCATAGAATGGTTTGGGTTGGAAGGGATCTACTTCCAACCCCAAATCTTGATGTATGGCAAGACTTCTCAAAATGCACAGCTGCATCCTCATTCTCAGGAGCACAGGGAGTCATCACCATGGTGGAGATTTGTTCTGATTACAGTTATATACAAATATATACAAATAACAGTTCAGAAGATTTCTTAGATTTACTTTCCTGATTCTTGGTTCTAGGACAGGTTAGCTGATCTAAAAAAAATTAAATAAGTGAATTTAACAAGTATTTTATTATACTTCCAAGCTCTACTTTGTAAGTACTTCATTCCTGTTTCACGTGAAAGACTACAACTACTCATGGCAATGCAGCTGCAGAGGTTCAGCCAAAGGCATCATAGGGAGAATACAGAAATCTTATGTAATCATTTTAAAACTTTCAGCACTTTGAATGCCTCTTCATGGTGGCAGTGTTGGGTAGACTTGTCTCTTTGTCCTGATGTCTCCAAAATTGCCTTCTTCTGCCTCATTTCCAATAAGGTAGAGGCAGGACATTTAACGTATTTTTAAAAATCCTATTAAAAGTTTAGAAAATTTCAAAATTAATTTAATAATAAATAAATTGAAAGTTTCAAATTGCTTTGTGTAAAGGTTAGTTTCCTATAAACCTAATTGACAGATTTTTATAAAACAAAGCTTGCTAGAGTCTCTCAATATTCTGGTAAAATTACCAGTTCAATTTATCCATAGCAGATAGAAGGCACCAGGATGTGCACAAATGGCATGCATTCTGCTCAGCTGAGGACAAGGCTCAGCAGTCCTTCCTCCTCTGTTGGAAATTGCTTTTCTGTAGGGTCTTTGAGCACAGAACTAGGTGAGTTTTGAAAAAACTATCTCTGCATTTGACAGGTGAAGACAGTGCTAATTCAGTCCCTTCCTCTGTGTTAAACATTCTTCAAAGATCCGTCTTCTTTTGAAGTTTTCTACTATTTGCTAACAGTTTGCTTGTCATATGAGCACAGCTATTTAGAGGATGTATTTTGTTTTCCAAAGTGTCAGTGACATTATCACAATTATCCTGTGCTGCACAGAGACCCATACTGCTGACAGCAGATTCTTCCTAAAATGAACATTGCTTTCCTATGGTTACCAAAAACACAAATCTGCACTTAGGTTTATCTTTCTGGTGATTAGACATTTAAAAACTATAAGGCTTGATTCATCATCTTCAGCGTAGCACAGCTCCAAGTTTTGTGTGTGTGAATACCTAAACTACAGTGAAAACACATGCTAGGTGCTGAATGGTTGATTACAAGATGATAATTAACTCTGTGAGAACCCACATGAAGTTCTGCAAGGCAAAGGAACAAAAGCCATATCAGACTTCATGGGATTACCTTGAAGGAAACCACCTCACTGACAGGCACTTTTGCTAGACCACAAATAACAGTTCCCAAAAAAGGACACTGCTAACTTACCTAAAATCTATGTCTGGCTGTCTTAACAGAGCAAGTTGTTCCCTAACTGATTACAGTTTGAGAATGGTGATGATTCTTTCACTTTGCTGCTTGAGGCCAATTCTGGGTGATATTAGAGTGACTGCAAGCAGAAATGGAAACACAGAATGAACTAATCTTACAGCAGTACTGAAGAGCAATTCTAGCTGAGTGACCAAGAGAAAAAGCTTGTGTGCTTTCAAACCTAAAAGCTTATTGAGACTATCAAGATGAAATTGCTTTCTCTATATTAAAATCATTTTGTCTCTTTTAAGAATTCCATTAAAATCTTGAAGGGCTGTGATTGAAAAAAATCATTTCTCCAAGTTTGCAGTGGAGCAGCATCAGTTTCAAAGGCTTTGGTTTTCAGGAGCTGTGCTGGTGGAATATTTTACATTTAGATAGCATGTCTCACCTGAAGGATCCCAAATCACTGTACAAAATCCGAAGTGTGTGAAGGAATTGCCTCCTTTAACCATCAAAGTAAAGACATGCAGCCACCTATAACGTCAAACAGCATAGCCCACATAACACAACTCAATGCAGACAGTAAACACAAATACTACAAGAACACCAAATCCGAACAGATCTCCCCAGCCAGTGGACCTACATTTGGACAGGTCATGGCTATTATCTAAATATCCTTACCAAAAAAATTTTAAGACATCTCCAATTCTGGGAGACGTCTTTTGGGAAATATCTTTGCCCTGCTACAACCAGTTCAGTACTATCTCAAGTGAACTCTGAATTACTCAGCTGCTGCCATTGTAGCCCATGCTGCCTTTAGGAAGCAGTCCACCAGAAGGCAAGTGGCTTTAGTCCAAACTCTTTCAAAGCGATGCACAGTTTCCCACAGAGGAAATCCTGTATTATGTCTCTCACCACACCCTTTTGTCTTAGGAAGATAGCGTATACTCATAGGTTGCATCACTGTCCTACAAATGTTGTTGCAAAAGACCTTACCCCCTTTATAGCATGAAATGTGCATGGTATGGTATTCTTGCTTAGAATCACATAAATGGGATACTTTATTTGCCCTTTTGTTGTGTGTAGGCCAATAGAAATCACCTCTGGTTTGGCATGTTTTGCAGTTCACTCTGGATGCTACCAAGATAATAAAACAGAAATTTTTGTTCAGAACATTTCAAAATTAGCAAAGGAAGCATGACTGAATTCAGCTATGAACTCATCCAGATTCCTCTAATGCAAGCAAAGTAGTTTTATATGAAAACAAGACAGTTATTTGCTGCACTTCATCTACTGAATTACAAATACTTTGAAGCTACCTGCATAAAAAGTATGTTAAAGGGATTTACGTGCATTTACCTTCATGTACAGTCAGTTGTTGTTATTGGCAACATACCTCCCTCTAGCAAAATCTTCCTCTTCTTGATGATAAAAGACATTTTGCAATTGAGTTGTATAAAAGCAGGGGTCAAGTCATCCATGGTCAAGTCATCCAAACACACCCATTAAACTTCCCCTTTTATTGCTGTACTTGAATAAGCACAAATATTGTCACTATTTTTCACAGTTTTAACCAAACTAAAAATTTTATCTTCATCAGAACCTACACTGTGTTAAAGAGACATTACCACCTCACCATCTTTTTCACTTTGTACAGAAATGGACAGGGAGGTCTTAATCTAGCAGGACTATGTACATGTACCACATGGAAAGTCTGGAAGGAGAGGAGGAGAAAGCAAAATTACAAGAAAAAATAGAAAATGCATTTTAGCTATTCAAAACACAGCAGAGAAATTGATGCTGCATCTTTAAATAACTTGAGAAATGTATTTCACCTTTAATTCCCCATTTTCCTATTCAGAACAAGTGCTGCCCAGGACTGGTTTTCGAGCGGATTCCTCTGGCAAGTATTCTTCAGCCTTTGTTTTCTGTAAACTAGTCATCCTTCATTTTATGTTTTAGCTATTCTTTTTTTAATCATTTCTCCAGATGATGGCCAGTCATGACGACCCAGTCACCATTTTATTTTGTATGATCTTTGTGGGGTTGTAGAATGCTTATTCCAAAACTTTTTCTAATAGATTTGCATTTTGACAAAGGAAAGGTATTTCTTTTTCCTCAGCCAGTTTTTGTTTATGTTTTACTGTGTTTTATGTGTACTTTCCTATTAGTGTTCACTCTTTAGCATAAAAGTGTATCTCTATAGCTCATGCTATTTAAGATTAAGCAATATTTTTTTTAAATCTGAATTTAATTCTCTCTTAACTCTATCACCAGTTCCTTGCTCCCTTGCTCAACATATATCTTGTGCTGTAAATATGTAAAAGCAAAAACTTCAAAAATCAGGAGATTTTTGGGGTGTTTGAGTCAACAGTGATCTTGTAAAATGGCAATGGACTTTTTTAAAAAACAGCAATATTTGATTTCCCAGTGTGATCATGCTGAGTGAACAGTTAAAACAGGCATCCCATACAAAAAAAGGCTGTTTTGACAATCCTATCAAAGTTTTTCTAGTCCTACACAAGTTGGACAGAGATCCTAAATTAAATATAGCATTGGACTGGTTTTGCATAACCCAGTAGGGTTTATACATTGAATAACTCTGTTAGCACACCAGTTCTTTTTTCTTTTCTTTGATGATTTTCAAACTGAAGTTTTTATTTGCCAGCTTTTCCTCTCTATAAATATCAAGAGGGAATATGTATGTTTTTTTAAAAGGCTACTCACATTACAGACCAGCAGATCCATGACTGTTTTCAAGCTTTTCACATCTTTCAAGAGCATCTGAAACTCAGATGAAGTTACTGTACTTCTGTGTCAATCACAATTCACAATTATTTGTATGAAACAAAAATCTTCACCATCTTCAGCAAAGGAGCCCAAATTAGTTTTTTCTTTTCGGTAGGTAGCTGAATACACTCAGAAAGACTGTAAAATTATTACAGCAAAGCACTTCAACTTTGCTTTAATTGCAATATAGAAGAGATTTAATAAAAAAATTTATATCAACATTTACAGGATCATCTTGAATAGCAGGTTTATCACTATAAAATCACATAGCACTTGTTCAACTTGTCACACAGAAAATTAATTAATCATTTTCAGGTATATATTTTCTCAACATTTAAGAAACAACTGCATGTATACTTATCAGTGTGTAGTTCACCCAGCTATTCAGATGAATACAGTGCAGAAAGGTAGCTCGGAGTTGATAATCACATCTTCACCTGTGAGAGCTCACTATTGTTCAGTAACTATCTATTCTGGTACCATTACATTTAAAGCAAATCCCCCATCGTTCATGAACCAGAAAGAATTTCCCAATGCTCTTTACTGTCCTCACTGTGCAGCAATGATCAGATCACAGCTTGTCCAATACCATTCTCAAATTCATGGGGGAGCCAGCTGGTTTTATAGCCTAGCAAAATGAATTGGTGTGAGCGTTTTTCTTCCAGGCCAAATGAACTGTTAAAAAAGTTTTCCTTCACACAAAAAGAAGAAACAAAGTGGTATAACTATGAAAAAAAAAGAGAGAATGAAGTTACTACCCAGCCAAGTTAAAGTTCTTTTTCTAATATAAATCTATAGAGAGGCAAGGAAGGACAGGGAGCATTGTCATTCTGTCAGAGAATACCCATATTACATGATCAAAAATATTGACTTTAAGGTGAAACTCTCAGTAAAACTGGTAGGAGACAGGACATTAAGATACATTAAGTTGACTGGAAAGATAAGCAAATTGGAAAAGACAGTGTTAATTCAGTACTGGCTTGTCTGCAAGCCTATTCATCTCTTCTTCTTTGGCATGAACCACAAGGTGCTGATCTAGGTTAGCAAGAGAAAACAAAAAAACACATTTTCCATAATGAAGTTATATTAACCAACACTTTGTAGTATTTTGCAAGGCACAGGAGTGTCATTTTCTGTAAGTACAGGCAATTTTATCTGTATGATCAACTGAAAATCTGCTCCAGCAAGAAAACACAAAATTTAGTCTATCTAGCAATCCTTTGTAAGAAAAAAAGTACCAGAATCCTGGAGAAGCAGGCACTAGAGGAATATTGGATGAAATGTAATCATTTACATGGGTAAGAATACTTAATCAATGTATATTCAGGAATATTGAAACTGCTGCCACATGATCATTAGGGCTTTTAGTAAATCTACCAAACATGAGCTCCTGTAGGAAAAGCACAAAATAGTGAACAACTTACCTGTCTTCCAGAAATAAGAAAAAGGTTCTCAGCCACAGCAAGGCTTTAGAACATATTGTTGATCAAGACTAACTGCCAATATGGAGATAAACTGAGAACTATGCAAAGGGAGTTTAGCAAAAGTTTGTTGGTTGGACTAACCTGGTAACTGATTTTTTACACCAAACAAGTGGTACATGCTTAATTAATCTATACTTTGCATTTTACAAAGTGCCAGTTATAATTGAAACATTTCCATATTAGCCTGCAAAAGACAGTGCTTAGCATGAAATGTAAAGACAAATGAATAGAAAGCAGCTAAGCAATTTTACTAAAAGAACAGTTTCTGAGCTGAAAGAGTAATATTATTGAAGAGCCTTGCATTAAGTCTTCTGTCTTATTTTCAAGAATCACTTAAGCACAAAAACCAAGAGTAGAAGTCAGCTCTACTTTCAGAGATGTAAACTCAGTAATCTGGCGTAGCTGTCTCCAGAGCAATGGAAAGGTGATCAGTGCAGCCAATGGAGTCATATCATACCCAACATGAAAGCTGAAATACCCAGCAAACGCGTTTGTGTACCAGTCAGTCACCGGAGATACTGTGATATTATGATATTACTGCAAGGCAGGTGACCTAGTGACAAAGGCCACAAACAAGCTCAGTTACCAGTGTCTTCTTTGCCAATGTCTTTACTGGTAAGGTCTGTGTGCTGTTGGCTTGCAGAGGTTTGCAGTAACCGGAAGCTGGACTCGATGACCCAGGGATCCTTTCCAGTCCTGTGTTTTGCTTCCTTAGTGGGACAGAAAATAACATTATTTTTTAAAAGCAGTTTTCAGTGGCCTGGTGAGAGTTGGCAGGCAATGGACTCCACAGAATTCCAACTCTTTAGGAAGGAGGGCTCTTCTGAATGAGCATTGTGGCACAGTCAATTAATCCACAGGCTTCCAAACTGTGTTAGGGCTCATAGAAAAGTATGCCCCTATACAGTATTTTTTAGCCTAAACTTTTTCATGGTCAACATGGCTTACCTATTCCATTCTAAATGGGTAGAAAAACAGCCTCTTTTAAAAAAGAAATAGTACCCCTTATTTTGGAGTCTAGTGCCAACACTGGTTTGAATCAGCTTTGTCAATTTATTTGAGGGACGTTTTCATCTCAGTTTGCCAGAGCAAGCGTTCTTCACAACCTGACATTCTTATACTTTTGTATTGTATTCCCGACTGTGCATATTCATTCACTTGTGCACAACAAAGGTAGTGCTCATTTTGTGACAGAGTGCTGGAGACAGTGCCTTTGAGTGTTAAACCTGGGGTACAAATGATGATTACACTGTGTCTATCTACAAAGCTGTTTCCCTAGTGCTAAGCCCCATCCTTGTGTGTAGATGCTAAAAAGCAGGAGCAGAGGAATTTTCCAGCTGCCTTTGCGTTTTATCACCACACTTGCAGGCACAGCAAACCAGGTAAAGTATTTCTTTCATCTGAAATTCCTTTGCCTCTCAAACTTTTAAATTATTTGCATTAAGCTAACATACTGTACACACAGAGACTTCATTTGTTCCTTTATTTAGTGTTGAGACCCATCAAATAAATTGAAAAAGTCAGTATAATAAACTGGTTCTGTTTGGGTTTGCCTTCTCAATTATATGAGAAACAAGTTGGTAGGGAAAGGTAATACTTTTATTTTACCAATTGAAATATTTGTGATTCAGTCTCACTTTCCCCAATATAGATTGTTGAAATAATGCACTATGCTGCTGTTTACAGAGGATTTTTATTGCACGGTCATAATATAGAGCCAGTGCATGTCATTCTGTATCTGTCTTTGCAATACCTGACTGAAACAAATTAGGCTTTAATCCCAGACTACACCTGGGATGTGCCCAATTCCGCAGTTTATGAGGTGTCCACTGATGGCTCTGAGGGGAGATCTGTAAGTGAGAGCTGCTGAAGTACCATGTTTCAGCCATCTGTAATCCCTCCCATACTGAGGGAACAAGGCACAACTGGAGAGACTTATGAGCAGTTTGCTGAAATCTTCCTTATCATCCCTTTTTTCTCTTGGGGTCAGCAACAAGCTGACACTGACCAGAAGCTTTTGTGTCACAATGTATACACCAGAGTGCAATTCATAGAAAAGACCATTCCTGTCAATCACTGCTTTAGGTGATGAGCCTAAAGGATCTCTGAGCATGATGACAAAGTGACACAACAGACAACTTCTTAGTCCTCTGAATGCTTACGGTTTTACTTTATAATATTTGAAATATTTTCAGTTTAAACACTGAGACTGAGAGGTTTCTAATGATAATTTTCATCAAAACTCCTTATTGAGGGTATTACCTGAAAGTGGAATATTCAAAAGCTACATTACATAAAAAGACATATATATATACATATACATATCTGTGTTTGGAACTTAAATGGCCTGTAATGATTTTCATATTTTGTGAGTTGGACTGATGTATCTCTCTCTCCCATTTCAGTTTATTCTTTATAGGATTTAATGAACTGCAAGGAAAAGACAAATTAAGCACCAGAGGTGGATGAACAGCAGTCCATTATACAGTCAGTTTTAGGAAGACATATTTATAACCTGTATTTTGGACAGACTTTTCCATACTGTTCCTCCGTGAATGTATTCTAGTTTGGTTTAGTTTATTCTACTAAACATAATCATCCTCCAAGAGACACCTACATTTTCAATTCTCCTCCTTGTCTGTGGCCCATTTGTTTCCACCAGCTCCAACCAGGATGCCATTAGTCACATGCAATGAACACAAGGTGGGAGGGAAATTGGTGCAAACTCTCAAGATAAGACCAAAATACTTTGCTCAGTGGGATTTCCCTTTAAACCAGGTCCCGATTACAAGGAGCTGGATGTTCACCTTCGGAGAATGGAGTCTGGGTTTGGCTTCAGGATCCTGGGAGGAGATGAGCCTGGACAGCCTGTGAGTTATTTCTTCCTGATTTTCCTTTTCCTTCCACATTCTATAATCTGTGTAAAGGTCGGAAAAATATTACTACATAACTGAACCCAAATGAACACCATGTTAAGGCTATAAGTAAAATTACTTTTATTCATCCATAGAAAAAGACAGAACTCTCAGGTTGTTCACATCTAAAAGATGTCACAGTAAATTAAGTTAGAATAAGAAGGCATTAAGGTAGAAACAGAGCATCACTCATCTCATTACTGCAGAGTGTGATCTGGCATCTCTTAATCTTGACTTTCCAAAATCAAGTTTAAGCAGAAGATTCTAAAAATCCAATTATGTAAGACTATCTATAACCATGTTCACAGTAGGCAACTTGCATGCAAAATGTATGCATAAGGTTAAAACACACAGTCAACAATGCAGTTTATTTCTAGAAACAGAAAACCTCACCAGGGAGTGATAGTCAATGTTCCAGGTTAGATGACAACATCATGGGAGGCACCAGGCATAAAACTGATAGCTTTATACCATTAGGAGGGAGACACTTCTGTAACCAAATAACAGGTAACAAAATGAACATAGATGTTTTGCTAAAAAAATATAATATAAAATAAACCATACACACAATATTTTAAAGAAACATTGTAGAAGCTCAGAAAATAAGGGTCAAATGTGCATGAGACACCACAAATGTGTACACATTTTGATAAATTACTGGTCTATCTAAATGCTGTAATTTTGAGAGCAGGCATAATTAGTACTCCTTCAGAAAAAACTCGATGGTGTAACTATAGTTTGACAGCTGGGACTAATCTCAAGTCAGTAATGATAGTGTTTTATTATCACAATTTTAAGCACAGTCTGAGTCCTGCTTCCTTACCACATTTCTGAGATAATGTATAATTAATTATTAGATTTGTATATTCCCTAGTTGATAATTTATATATTCCATATTCAAATTAATACAGAATAGTATATTTTTCACTCAGGCCTTAAGGTTAACCAGCACATGGCTTTGAGAAACAAAGAAGCTCTTATATTTTAAAATTGTCAACATCTGTCAAAGTACTGATAAATCTTAATAGTTTACTGATGTCTCCCATAAAAAGAAAAGAATGCAGTGTATTCTGAAAAAAGATGCTTCAAATGCTGTTTGAAATGCAGTCTAGTTTAGAATAAGCATTTTGAATGATTTTGCAAATATAAAGTACAGCTGCCGAGAAGGACTCCAAAACAACACTGCTTCATCCTCTACACTTGCAGTGTGCCTGTCCCAGTGCACATAAAAGAAGGCCACTGAGCCATCATCTGCACATTCTCCAACTAAGCATTTTTCCTGTCCCTTCTGGATGGCTCAGCCAGTATAAGTTCTCAAAGCACACCTACTGGGTGAAGCCAAAAAGGAAATCTGTTAGGTGTTAGCGGAAATGTTCCATTTTATCTTTTTATACTGTGAGCAAACGGCACTAGAAAGGCACTACCTTCAAGTCCAAGTTGGATGGAGCTTTGAGCAACATGGTGTAGTGGAAGGTGTCCCTGCCCATGGCAGGGAGATTGGAACTAGAGGATTTTTCCTTTCCAACCCAAACCCATTCTGTTATTCTATGAAGGTTTGGAAGTCTCCTTCTACCTGCTCTGGACAGTAATGTCTAATGTCATTTCCTATCTCCCAGGAACATATCCCTGGCTACAAGGCTGCTCAGTATTTTGTGAGAGTGTCTCTTAGTGTCTCCTTTAGTGCGTTTTTCATTACAAATGGATAATTAAGCAGTCACAGACTAAGCATCTGACTGGCTCTGCTTGTTGGAGTTTTATGACAATCTCATGGGGAAAAGTGCAGCTCAAATGCTTTATCTAAAAGATGATTATTTATATAAAACTGAATTATTTCAACCTAAAGGACTAAGGAAAAAACTCATGTAGAATATCTGAGTTTCTGATAGTTCATATTCATAATACATGCTGGAGTTGTGAGAGACTTGAGTCTCTGCTCAGCAATCCAATAGAAAGGAAATCTGAAACAAGCCTTTTGCCCTGCAGCTACATGCATTATGCACTGAAGTGTTACAGAGGATAAGCTCCTTCTAGTGTCTCTTCAGCAAAGGACTGACCTGACTTTACTGTCCAAAGTCAAAGAGCCATAGCTGGATACCAAGTGCAGAGACAAGCACCTTGCTATTTTTGGAGAGCAGGACCAAAAACACTGCCCTCTGTGAACCACCCTCTAACACATTTCACTGGCTTGTTGAACAATTGCTCCCAGCGTGCCCTTAGCCTCAAGGCTGCTATCTCTATTTCATGGTTTGCACATACAAAAGCATTTTTCCCTGGGACTTATCAATCCAATGGGCTTTATGTCTCTTCGCAAACGTTTCTCAAAGTCCTCAGGAGTTAATAAGACCCTGACTTGAAGCTGAGGATTGTACAAGGCAAAAAGGCACCTTCTCAGAACTAAGTGTTGCAGTGCTGAAGTTTTCAATTCCCACTCCCTCGTTGTTGTCCATCTTCTTGTTTTCACTGCTCAAATTCAACACCAATAAACACAACAGATGTACTCTTTTTAGTGTCCCTCTATTTTGTATTCAAAGTACAAGACTTCTTAACTCTGCTCTCTCTCCTCCACTGCTTCTCTGCTCCCCCATGGACAGCCCACCTGCAGCCTCCCATTCCTTTCACCTCCAGAACAGGAGAAGCAGTTTTTGCCTGTTCTCCAAACCCCTGCCTTTCCTATGAAATAAGAACTGAGACACTTTGAAATTTTTATTTCAGCTCTCCTGCTGTGCAGTCAGGTAACACAGAACAAAAGGAAGCTTTTGTCTTTGTGGTTTGATTTCTAAAAAGGAATATGGATTCTTCACCATAAGGCAATAACTTTTTCAAAGAAGTAGAATCCAAATAAAGTTATTTTAGAAGGATAATACTGACACTATAGAGGGACTGTAGCTTAGTTTCCTTCTAGTTATATCAGCTACCTGGCACCTTAGAAGAGGAAAGTGCTGCTGTACTACTCCACTTTCCATATTTGTAAGCATAAAAATGCTTTTGAAAGGAAGTCCTTAAATTTATTCAGAAGTTTCAAGACTGTGGGTTGTTCCAGTTCCAATCACCTCTCAAATCTTATAATACTGCACTACAACAGCTATTTATCACATCTCCCAGTAATTTGAGGATTTAGGGATAATCTGTCTCTGTTATGGAATTATAATACTACTGAAAGGTTGCAAAAACACATAAATTGGAATTTTACTGAAGTTGCAAATTGCTGTCCCAAAGGGGAGAGCTATTTTGCACCTCAGACTCAGAATCACAGGAACATACACATAATTTCTCTAAGAGTTTTACCTTTTCAACACAGATGGACTGGGATTTTTCTCAAAAATGTCTGTAAGATGTATTCTGTATTCTTTTTATTATCAAAGCCAAGACACATTCTAAGTATCTTTCTGCATTTCTAAGACTTAGATATCCATAGAGCAAAATGTTAGGCTAAGACCATGCCTTGGGAAGTCCTATTATAGCACCATTAAACAGAGTTCAGATGACTAGCTTGGATTTAGACATCCCTGACACTCAAAATTAGGTGAATCACCTCTTATGTGTATATACTTAAATTTTGCTATGTGCCTGTGAACCTACTGTGTTGTATTCAGAGAAACTAAAATACAAATTCTAATAATTACCAAGAATCAAAAAGTCAGTATCAAAGCAGATTAACCTGGACAAATTAATACACACAGGCTTTAATTTCAGATTATGCTCTGCCACCGTCACCCTAACCCAGAATTTCTCATGTTTAATCTCAAACAATATGAGAAACTTTTCTTTTTCTCTACAACACAGTCTTAATTGCTTACATTCCTTTTCCTCACACATTCAAAGCAATCTCATGCCAGTATAAAACTGCATTTCAGAGGTAATATAATCCTGATATATACTTTTCCAATTTGTGTTTTACATGTAGAATTGATAACTATTATGGCACCTACTCAGCCATGAAATAAGAGCAGATACTGGATAAGAAATTCAGACACAGAAAATGAATAAGTAGGAAAATTAAGTTATTCTTGCTATTAAATATACCAAATAACAGGTATGGTGGCCATCATCTCAACAAACACACCTATCTGAAGTGCTTAAAATATGACTCTGCTGCTTATGTTAGGAGTCCAACACTGAGATGAGTAGCACAGTCACGTTCCATGGTGGACATGTGAGATATCAGCAATAATTACTTAATTAGTCAGAACTAGAAAGATTATTTCCAGTTTGTTATGTATACTGATGACCTACCATGCTGTGATCTGCATTTGTGTTTTTCCAAAGGTTAAAGATGCACAAATTGTTCAATATTTTGTTAGACAATTATGGAGAAACTGCAAATGCTCAATAAAACCAAAGGAGGAAGCCAGTCCCTACAATCTACCAAGATGCAGAGGATTATCACCCATCTCTTCCCAAAATAACTAGGAAGAAATTCTTACTCATGTGAGACACCTAATTCTCAAACGTTTTGAGAATACTTTGTGGAGATCTAGCTAAACCCAGCCTTGGAGAGCTTTTCTTCTGTCCAGTAAAGGAGCATAAATACATATTTCAGAGTTGAATTTTGCACAAAGTATTTTCCAAAACTTTGAGGTATATTCTTTCACCGTTTGAAGAACAGAATGGAGAACCTGAAACAGCCTCTCTAGCCACTCAGCCTGGCACTGCTTAACAGAATCCCAGGAATACCAGAAAGCAGGAAGAAGCCATATCATGTTCTCTCTTTGCTAAGTTTTGAAAGCAAAAGTAAGCCAAAGAGAGGATAAAAACTGGAGGAAGTTCTCCAGGCTCCATGCAGGGTTTCATTTAAACACTCTGCAGAGATACTTGCAACTCTGCAGCTAAGACCACAAAAAAACCCCAAGCCCGCCTGTGTGACTACCACATCTATCCTTTGCAATTCATTATGAAAAGCAATGTTTCAAAGCTTTTGTCTTTTATTATTTAAAGCAGATTGTCATGGCATGTCATATCCATCATTTTGTGCTCACTCTCACACTGAAAATGGGAACAAAAATTTGGAACATGCTTTGTGAATGCTTTAATATTCTTTCAAAGAAAGCAGGTTTTGTTTGAATCAATCTCAACGCTTCTACCAGTTACTCCACAGGGAGAATATATACCTCTTCTTCTAATAAATTATGTGAAGTTATCTGCATAGAAAGTGGAGAAAGTCATTAAAAGGTTTTGGACAGATTTTTTACTAGTTTATATGTCCCATACAAACTACATTTAAGTGTTGATTTGGGAAAACAACATCTGCTCAGAGCAAGCTGACATTTTTTCCTCTTTTTTCCATTTTAATCAAGCACAACCTAAGCAATCATTCATTACGAGTAACAACATTTAATACGGTACTTCTTTTCCCCTAAAGAGTCCCAAAGCACACTCTGTGTAGTGGGGTCACTTCCACTGCTGACCTCAGGTATATTACTCCACGTGTTTAAATCACACAGCAGTGAAGAACCTTCGACAAGAAGTATGCAGACTCGCTAATTTTAAGTCAAAAAATCCTTACATGGAATTAATCTGTTTAGGTCTTCTGCATAACATAGTCTATGGAAACTCGCACTCCTTAGAGACAAATTATCTTTATTTGAACATATCAAGTAGAACTCAGATTAGGATTGTCTGGTGTATCTCTCCTATGCAGGTAGGAAACACCTTGCCTTCTTACCAAAGGCGAGGAAACACCTTCAGTCATACCCACAAGAGGACAAGCACAGCTTTCAGACACACGAAGATCTCTTCATCTGTACTAAATGACTAGATTAATTTCAGAAGAAAGGGAAAATCACTGCAATATTCATGTCACTAAATTGGAGGCTCAGTGCAATATATGACAGGATTTTGTTTCTTTGCTGCCTAGATTCTCATCGGAGCAGTAATTGCCATGGGCTCGGCAGACCGAGATGGTCGTCTCCATCCTGGTGATGAGCTGGTGTATGTAGATGGGATTCTAGTGGCCGGCAAAACCCACCGATATGTGATTGATCTTATGCATAACGCTGCCCGAAATGGGCAAGTGAATCTTACTGTGAGGAGAAAGGTGCTACCCACGGGTGAGTGAAGACTGGGAAAGGTGAAAGGAAAAACAGATCCCAATGCTGGCAGCACAAACAGGTGCTGTTTAAAAAACAACAGAGGAAATCAAAGTGAATGTTTGTGTCGTTTTGAGGAAAGAAAAATTGTAAATGTGTGTCCCTTGTTTCTCTGAAAAAAGTACTACAGCTGAGTGTTGTTCCCTTCAGAAGTGGAAACATATTGGCAACCCTGGTGTGGTGATCAAAAGTGCTCTGGATTTGTTCCATGCTGTCTTGGTCTGTGCTGTCTCCTCTTGTCCACTTTTCGGACTAAACATTCACCTAAGTTAAAGCCATTTGAGCTGCCTATGTCAATAAGAGAAAGGCTCAAAGACTGTTAACTGTTCAGGGCAGGAATTCATTTCACTCTTGTATGTATTAAAAGCCCATTTCTGGTCTCACTGATGTCATCTGGAATTTCCCATCAAACTGCAATGCAAGCTGGCTGAAAATCTTCTCTGGAGCACAAGTGGCTCCTAGGAACAGGGCCAGATTCTTCTGTCAAGCAGAAACATTCAGAAAATTACCCTAAACCAATATGAAGTATTTGTAGTAAATTAGACATTTAGACTAGCTCAGTCTCAATTGCTAAAACATCAGAACCTTGAAAAATGTGTGATAGCATCTATTAAAGCTTTAATGGGAGAATTTGATGCCCTTCCATTACAACCTTTGATTGCTAGAGGAAAGAAGTTTCTTTAAGAACTTTTAAAACACTTTTGGTGAGTACACTTCACTGAGGTACCAGAAATGAGCAAAACCACATTCCCAGCCTGTCCTGTCTTCTGCCTGCCCGTGCCCTAGATGCACTGTCGCTGCCTGCGCCGTTCCCCTTCGCTCCTGTGCCAAAAAGCCGCCCTCCCACTCGCATTCATCTTCGCAGTCCCCCTCCCACTGCGGCAGTGCAGCTCCCTGCCAGCCGTGCTCCCGCAGGACTGACTTTCTTCTGTTACTGACTCCAGAGTCCTCCAGCCAGAAAGGTGCCCCTGCGCCTGGTGCGACGCCCCCTCGCAGCTCCCCCAGCGCGAGGAAAATGGCCAATAACCAAGGTAATGCCGAGTCCTCGCCGCCAGCACCTCTGCCGGGTCAGCCGCTGTACACACTGCAAGCAAAATCCACAGAGTGGATGCCAGCCTTTGCTGCTGCTCGTTCAATATTAGAGGGTCTGATAGCCAGCCTGGGCTCCTGGTGCAGACAATGAAGCAGGCTGGTAAAACACCTGAAGTTATTCTTGGGCCTCGAGAATGCCACACCAGGGAATGTAGCATGTAGCTCATCAATGTTTAAGCATTTCAGGAGCTGAACAGGATTTTAATGTGGTGTGTTACAACATAAGCTTTGTGGAAAAATTTGAAACTGCTGATGTTGGGCGTGACTGAAAAATGCCATACTAATACATCAGGCCAATTAATTTCATGGGAATTTCTCACTAGCGTGAACGTATACAACAGAGGGATCTGGCGTTTTCCTTACCTGTCTATAGCTGATATACATATCTTAGCCCTCACCTGGAATTACCATTTTATACATATACTTACCCAGATCTGGTACAGAAAGTCACAATTCACAAGCTCTGGAAAACAATTTGATTAGGAAAATCTGATATTTGGAACAACATGGATTAAAATGCCATTTTTTCACAGGCAGAAGCAAAATGTAATCTTTCTGATTAATATCTATTGCACAGTTGACAGTCAACTGGCCATTTAAGCTTTTCCTCCTTTTGTTTCTTTTCCTATATTGAATGGCATTCAGTTGCATTCTCTTATGGCCAAGCCATCTCTTGGTCATTCTACAGGGTAAGATAATTTCCTTTCTGTTGCAGCCATACTGACATAAACAATATTCAGCTTTCTGAAACATGACAGCCAGAAAATGAGAACTCTCTTGCCACTGACTATGGCATTTAGTTGCAGATTTGGTTCAATAACTCTTACAGATTTTCAGTTTTAAAGCAAGAATATAATAATTGTTTGTTTTTCTTCCTCCTTATACTCTCTAATTACTTTATTTCATAGTTGCAGAAGGACTGCTAAAGGACACACCTGACTGAGAAAACAACAGCTTGTCCTTGGATGTTATTTATTTTATTAATATATACACACACTGAAGGTCTAATTTGCAAACTCTCTACCTAGGATGTATGTGTGTATGTGGGAGCGCCTCACATGTTCAGTAAAATGACTCTGCCATTCTTGTTGCTCCAAACAGAAAACATATTACTTACATTTATCTGAAAGTTCTGTATTAAAACTGTCAATAAATGCTGATTTGTGTAAACAACTTAGATCTTCAAGGAATATAAATCTTTTTTTCCCATCTGGAGGTGTAACTTTACTGTTTTCAATTGCCAAAATGCTCACACTAAAAAATGTGCAATCCCACAAGTTTTAACTTGCTTCCTGTTCTTGTTACTGTAAAGCAATACTAGAGTGTGCATGGACTCCATTTTCACTTCTGTTCTTTTGAACTTGCCAAACAAGAACATCTCCAAACCTTTAAATGACTGCTGCTGCTGCCATGACACCCACAGAAAAACTACTTGTGATCAGTTTTCATTGTATAACAGCTCTGTTTGGTGAACATCTTTTGAACATGCTAATCAACATGTAAGAAGAACATTATGCAGCTAATCCTAATTATTCTGTTAGCTCCCTGCTTAAATTCTTGTAATCCAAACACAAATAATTTTTTATTGGATTAGACAGTCACATTTTCCTCTTGATGACAGATCCACCAGCAGACAAGGGAATAGCGCTTGCTAATGTTTTTGCAATCCAGATAGACACTGTTTCTTACTTTCCTTTGCTCTCTTGTAGCTAGCTTAGAAGCCAGTGTTCATGCTTGCTTTATCTGATTGCCCTTGAACGTTCTGCATAATTGTGTAGATTCCTGTCTCTCTGCATCTACTACAGCTCCTAGCTTAATACTCAGGGTAGTCTGGTCTGTAGACAGTCAACTCTATTCATGTTGTGTTAGCAAATGTACTGTAAGTCACAGAGCCACTGAGCAAGTCAGACTTGACACTGGTGTGATTTGTGTTGTAGGAGAGCCCTGCCCAGAGAATGGCAGAAGCCCAGGCTCGGTGTCTACGCACCACAGTTCTCCAAGAAGTGACTACACGACTTACGCCAACAGTAATCACGCTGTCTCCAGCAGCAATGCTACTCCCCCTGAGGGCTTCGCATCTCACAGCCTGCAAACCAGTGACGTGGTGATCCATCGCAAGGAGAATGAAGGCTTTGGCTTCGTTATCATCAGCTCGCTGAACAGGCCCGAATCCGGGTCCACAATAAGTAAGTAAATCATGTTTTTCAGTTCTTTCTCCTCCAAGTTTGCCCCAAATAAAAAACCCCAATAATTAATTTAAACCTATCTGCTAATAATTTATCACTGCAGAGATTTAAACTGAAGATACTCTCAATGTTGATTCAGGGGCACTGTTTGTCTGTTGTGTCTTGAACAAAACCAAAGGTTATTCTGTCCTCTCAAGCTCTGTGCTTCCCACACTTCCTTGACTATCAGAGTAATAGAGGATTCACCCATAAAGTAGACTTGCTCTGTTACTATGTCTCAAAGAGACTCTGTAAGTAATGAGTAGGGTTATGTGAATAAATTATTCTCCCACATGCAACTGAATGAGACTTTTTTTTAATAAATCAAGGTGAAGTTCAGCAAGTTGAAAACAATCTTAGATCACAGCAAACCCTGTGACAACAGCTGTCCAGCTACAGGACTGCAGAAACAACTGGAAATTGGGAAAACATGTTAGATGCAGGTGCAGAGAGGCTGATTAAACTTGCTGGAGTATAGACAGCATAAAAATTAAAGCTGAGTACAGGGGGATAGGTATATCTCTCTGTACTCAGTAGTACTCAGGTGGCAAGATCTGCCCTTAATAATTACAGCTCACTTTCTGTTCAGAAAACTAATTTGTTCTGTGGGTCAATTTTATTGCTTTAATATAAACATCTGGTGCCACTTGAGCTGTCCTGGGTACATCCAGGGAGAGATCAGGCAGATGTGACATAGGACCTACAGAAGACTCAAACCCTGGTAGTGACAGCTGGAGGCACAGGGGCACCCTTGGGTCTTTCCAATGACATTTAACCAAATGAGAGCTGAGCCCTCTGGAAGAAGGAAGTAAAAAGGCTTTATATTGAGAGACATCCACATGCCCCACCAAATAATGCTAACCACAGCTGAAAAACCAAGAGAAGTGAGAACATTTATCATTTTGCAAGTTGCAGCCTAATCTGATGCTTTCCCTACATTAAAACATGTTTTGAAGGAACTGTTCTTTTGCCTGAAACTGGTTCCTGACAAAATAAAATCACAATTTCAACTTTTAGGATCAAACATCACTCTTCTAAATTCATACCTGAAAAGCGGCTGAGAGAGTACTGGGAAAACCTTATCTCACAATAGCAAGTTATCTCAGAAAATGTTTTTGCAGTATTTCATGATCATGTAGTTATTAAAAGAGTTGCTTTTCACGTTACCTGAGCTGAATTTTAAAACTCCATGATTGCCAGAATTAATATTGTAACAAAACCATAGCTAATTAGCCTCTTGGGACTCTGTTTTCACATTACTGAATATAACAGCCAAAGAACTGGAAGTTCTTTGCAGAAGATCAGAAAAGAAAAATAATAATCCACTGAGATACATACATGTTAATCAGTTAAGCCAGTCATGATTTTTTCAAGAAAATTATTTAATAGAGAGAGTTTGTGGTTGGGGCAGATGGAGAGGGAAAGGGGAGAGGAAGAAAATGAGAAAATGCTCAAGCAACCAAATATTCTGTGACTGGAATATTCTCTTGAAGACTACAGACCCAGGTCCAAGATCCTGCTTTGCCTCCTACCCTCCAACATGTTCTTTCAGTACTTTTCTTTCTCCACAAGCAACTACATAACCAGTTGTTTTTGATGCTCAGTTGAACATCTCCAATAGTAAAGGAAAATGACAGTCTGCTGTGGAAGTGACAGGAGAATTTATTCAAATAATAACTGCATTGAATTTCAGTGATCCCAAAAAGCACCAAATTCTAAGTTTACAAGAACAGCAGTGAACAAAATATTACATTTGCTTTAGATAGTGACAGAAAAGAGAAGAAAATACCCTGTCTATATGAATTCTGTTACAAAACTAGTAGAAAAAAT
The DNA here is from genome assembly GCF_020740725.1 of Corvus hawaiiensis. Taxonomy (NCBI): domain Eukaryota; kingdom Metazoa; phylum Chordata; class Aves; order Passeriformes; family Corvidae; genus Corvus; species Corvus hawaiiensis. The sequence continues at coordinate 68,252,613 of NC_063216.1, read as the reverse complement.
ATGCTGAAAATTACATGATGTCATCAGTAATGAAAACAATCTAAAAATTTTTTACTCTTTCTAGAGTAAGAGAGGTTATTTTCTTTACTTAATATTTATTCGGGTGAAGTAATTTGAGCTTTATTAACAGGAGCATAGCCAATAGATTAAGGGAAATTATTATCCCCTTTTACTCAGCACTCGCTGGCATCCATTCAGAATACAGCATTTAGGTTTAGGGCCTTTTGGTAGAAAACAGAACAGGGAAACTGTCCTGAGGTACCTTCTAACTTGACATAACACAAAATCCTTTTATTGAAATGCACAATCAGGGGTAGAAAGCATGCTAACAGCAGGAAAATATCGAATGGATATAGGAAGTGCAGTGTGCAAAATATGTCATGTGCAAAATAAACGATACATCACTATCAAAGTGTGAACCTGCATGGGACCATGTTAACACCTTGGTAGTTACCCACTTCTCATAGCAGTAATATGTTAATTGGGTGAAATACTCTGGTTCCAGTGTCCCTTGTTTCAGAGCCAGTGCACTTGCTGCCAGTTCCTGCATCCCCATGTGGAAGAGAATGATATTAAGCAGACATGCATGCACAGTTAAACATAAATATTGTAATTGCTAAGCAATTCTGAAAAAATCAAAATGGGCAAAATAGGTCAAAAAAAGGGAGTATCATGTAGTAACAGACTCTGTAAGGAAGAGCATCGCCCAGGAAGTTGTCTCACTAGGAGCATCCTCAGGGAAAAGTGGAGAAGGGTTCCTTTTATTTAAGAATGTTTATTTCAATAATTCTATTTCCTCCTCTACTTTCTTGCAAAAGCAAAAGACTTGAGGTCTTGGAATATAAGTATCATCACCACTTTTACTCAGGAAGGCAATTAATTATGCACTGAAAGTATTTTCTTTGTTCTTGAAATCACACTTACAAACTATGTTCTACAGTCCAAAAGATTACAACAACTCTTGCTGAGTACAGGAGCAAGCACTTTATGTCTCTAGGTGCCTGTGCTTCAAGCACTGTCAAAATTGAAGCAATCATTCCAGCAAAGTTGCTACTGGCTACAGAGCTGCAAGTTCATCAGTTTGCTCCTTTGCAGTTGGCCTGAAGCTGAAGGGGTTGCACAAAAGTTCACTCTCTGTTTGCCAGGAGAGTTTGCTCTGTGTGAAGCCATAGGGGCTGCACTGCTCCCACACAGCATCTTAGGAGTGCTTCATGCTCCTTCTGACCTGAGAATGAGCCATGAAACACTCAGGAGCTCCGAGAATTAGAGATGTCACTCTTTTTCCAAGAGGTTTAGGGTCTTGGTCAGCTTTTCTCTTGACATGGTTTGCAAGGGGTTTGTTGTAACCTTTGATTTCTGCCTTTTCCTTGCAGAAATTTTCAAAATAATGAATGCATTTTTTTCACTATGGATGTAGACACAGAGTGAGGACAGACTACAGCCATAATTAGGGAACCAACTATTTTTTCACATTTTGTGATGGGCAGCACTGTAATAGCTGTCATTTCAATAAATTAACGTTAAGTAGTTTGGAGTCAGTCTTTAGATCTGAATGTCATTTTTCCTTACTGGTACTTGCTTAAACATCCAGTTCCTGTGGCACATTTATTTTCCTACATCTATAATGGTAGAAATTTTGTTTCCCCTTTGTCAAAGCATTGCTTGGGATGTTCTCTAATCCAGCGCAGGGGATTATCTTGCACTGAACTACGGTTCCGATGTGGGGAGATCAGGAGTGGAAAACGAATGACAAGGATTGAATGAAGAGATTTTACAGGGCAAAGCAGGGGCATAGAAAAGGTCAGCCATGCTTCGAAATTGTATCAGTAAAAGGAGCTAAAGTGGATAAATAAAGAGCTGTTCTTGAGTGGTATATACAGGAGCAAATCATTTTGCCTAGTGCAGCACGCAGAGGATCTTAGAGTGCTAAGAGATTAAGAAAAGAAAATACACCTGTCCAGGCTCCTGACCTATTTCTAACAAAAGGATTAACTTCCATTGCCTCTAAAGTATATTATTGTGCCTTCCCCCAGATCCTGTTCCATCGTTAAAGGGCTCCCATCCCTTCTCCACACATGAGAAATTGCAGCTAAAATACTTAAATTTAAGTAATTCATCTATACTTAGCATTACATTTAGGGAAATATTTTTAGGGTATCAAGATAAATTCACTATCTGCAGCCTATGGAAAAGCACTTGCAGCTTTCTGAAATTGGCCAGAATGAGATTTCTGGATTAATGTGTCCCAGAGTTTTATGGGGTAAAATTGTCCCTGCCTGCTTCATATCTTCCTGCTGCTTTTATTTTATGTTTGGGATGCAGCTTCATCCAGAAGAAGTATTTGTGATGCCCTGTAAATCTCTTTACATCCTGATTTTTGTAGAGAGAAACCATGCGTTGTAAACAGACCTTGTTAAGTTGCAACTCCCAGTGAAATTGGAAAATTGGCAATATTTCCAGGAATTGTACTGTAGCAGGTACTGTCAATTAGCAGTTATAAAGTGTAAACAAACTAAAAATACAGGCATAATCAATAAACAATTTTCAAAAAATTAAGAGCAGATGACTCCGCATACTTGTTATGATCTTCCTCCTGCTTCACAAAAGAGGAGCTGTAGATTAATTTACCCCTACACTGCATATGCCAGTGCCTGCTGGATTTTCAAAACATGATAAAACAGAGTCTAATGAAAGAAGTTTCCTTCATTTCTCAAAACATGCAGTCTTAACTAAAAAACATAAATCCAAGATAAGCCTGTGCTGACTGCAGGAAACAGCATTCTGAGTAAGTCCCATTCAGCCCAGAGTTTCTTTGAACTCCTTACAGTTTAGAGATAAAAACCAGTTTATCGATCAATGATAACTGTGTGGTCCGAGTTGTTTGTGCAGAAATTTCACCCATGCTTTTCCTGGGTATGATGGTGCCTAGGGACATAATTTTCTGTGACCAATCTGCAAATTCTAAAGAAAACAGAGCTTTGGAAATTAGGATGTCTGTCTACCCCACCTAGGACATTTTTGGAGCATAGCAGTGAAAATCCACCTACAGTGTGAGTCCCCCATGGAAGATATTTGCAACTTGTGGGCAAGGAATCTGGATTCTCATTTCTATGTAGCTTTGATATTCAGGTTTGAGCTGTTCTGCCTCTTCAGCTATAAAATCACACTTTCTAAGTATGTTTAAGTGATAGTAAAACCTGCAGCTGAAAGAAATTTCTATACAATTTAGTTTTGCAAATCAACAGAAGCAATTAATCATAGTGAAATAACCTTAAGAGGTCAAAGAAGTTTTTAATATCACCAAAATACATTGCTGCAGTTTGCAGGCATGAAATACTCAATTTTATATTTGACATTTTTTGGAGATAAAGAACAGAGGATCTTAACTGCATTACTCCCCTCTGTAGATGGTTTCTGTCCTTACGTTCTAGCATGTTTCTGAATACATCATTTGGACCTACAGGTGCTGCTCGTGTGTTTTCGAGGAACAAACACTGTGAGTTTTCTTAGCACAAACCCCTCAAGGGAATCAAGGTTTTTCTAATAATTTCACAGGGCCCATTTTGCTTCATTAGAAGCTTGAATTAAAGTATATAAGTTCCATTATTTTTTCTTAGATCTTTCAGCTTTCTAAGGTATGTGCACTCCTTCCCATCTAGCTTCTTATGCCTGTGCTATGCAAGCAAATATGGTCCATGTTAGCACACAATGGAATGTTTCCATTCATAGATTCATTAATCTTATAAATAAAACTGATTATTTTCACCTACAAGTATGCAGCATGCCACAGATTTCTATTTTCCAAATAAGAGTCACATAAAATACCCTATCAATATCAGGAAAATATTTTTTAGCTCTGATGGAAAGTCCACCATACTCAAGTTTTCCAAATTTTAGATTTTTCCATAGCAATGAAATTACAGATGTTTATCTTTAATATATTCTTCCAATTAAAATCTGTTATGCTGGAGCCTGCGGTTGAATGAAAACTTTTGCATGTTTAGAGAATTGAAAATATAATAAATATTCATTTGATCACTGTATAACATTGAAGGACAGCTGGCTTAGGAAGGCTCATTTGCTTGGTTTACTGTCTATATCTGTTAACATTAGAAAATATTGCAAAAATTTATCTGCCAGAGGTTTTTAATAGATAAAGCAGAGGTTTGATTTTTTTTTCCCCCTTAACTGATACTTTTTGACATTTAATTACTATATTCAGGGGGAAAACTGAAAAGTTGCTGTCTAAAAAACATAGTCTCAACAGTTAAGTCTTGAAGTACTGAATGGATGTAAAAAAAATACTGATGTAAATCAGAAAAGCCTTATTTGTGGCAATATTTTCTTAGAATCCACTCTTTTTAGTTTGTGGGTCTTTCAAAAGGGGAGAAATTATTTTCATATCCAAAAAGTAAGAGGCTGATAGATGTATCAGTCTTGTTTAACTTATTCATCAATGGTCTGGGTGAAAGGACAGAGTGTGCCCTCAGCAAGTTTGCTGATACAAAACTGGGAGGAGAGGCTGATACACCTGAAAGCTCTGCTGGCCAGACCTGGGCAGTTTGGAGAGTTGGGGGGAGAGGGACTTAATGAAGTTTGAACAGGCAGGTGCAAGGTCCTGCAGCGAGGGAGGAAGAACCCCAAGCACCAGCACAGGCTGGGGCTTGTTGTAGCCGCTGAGCCAGCGATTGTGATGGCTGAGGGGCCAAGGAGCCCTGAAATAGCAGGGGTCTGCTGGTGGACTGGTTCTGAGGTTTAAGAACATGCCCTGAACTCATGGTGAGAAAAGAGAAGCCTCTCCTGCCAGTCTCTGTGGCGCTCTGCAGACTTGGTTTGTCTGAATGGCTTGTACCCCTGGATGCCTCCAGACCTTCCCCATTGGCTCCCTTACCCTAGTCCCACCTTTGTACTGCCCCCGTGCCCTCAGATCATTGGTCCTGATGCTCGCCCCGCTCCTGTACATAAACCCCTGACCCTGGATGGTCCGCTCTCTTTGGTCTCTGGATTCCCTTTGGGGTGGGGTGCAATAAACCATCCTCTGTGGAATGCCTTGCGGGAGAGCCCTCCTAACTCTTTGCTTCTGGTAACGCTGAGCAATCCAGCTTGAGTGTGTGGTGAGAGTCCGTGCCCACGGCCGCGCGGGTGAGAGGAGCAAGCTTGCTGGAGCGCTGTACTGCACCCACCGGAACGATCCCATTGCCAGGGACGTTTCAGGGAAACGCAGCTACCCTTCACGAACCCACATACAGTGCGTTAGGGGCTGACTTGTGGAAAGCAGCTCTGTGGAGAAGGACCTGGGGGTCCTGCTAGACAACAAGCTGTCCATGAGCTGGCACGGTGTCCTTGTTGCCAAGAAGGACAGTGGTGTCCTGGGGAGCATTAGGAAAAGCATTGCTAGCAGGTCGAGGGAGGTGGTCCTGTCCCTCTACTCAGCCCTAGTGAGGCCACATCTGGAGTGCTGTGCCCAGTTCTTGGCTCCTCCATAGAAGAAAGACCTGAAACTACTGGGGAGGGCCCAGTGAAGCACTAAGAGGATGGTTAGGGAACAGGAACATCTGTTTGAGAGGAAAGGTTGAGGGAGATGGGCCTGTTCTGCCTGGAGAAGAGGTGGCTGAGAGGAGCTCTTACCATTGCATAAAAATATCTTAAGAGTGGGTGTCAAGAGAGTAGAGCCAGAAATGGGCATTTGGTACAAACTAAAACACAAAAAGTTCATTCTGAAAAGCTTCTTTCCTTTGAAGGTGACTGTGCACTGGACCAGGCCCCCTGAAAGGTGGTGAAGTGTCCTTCTCTAGAGATACTCAAAACCCACCTGACTCAATCATGTACAATTTGCTCTGGATGAGCCTGCTTTACCAGGAGGTTGAACTATGTGACCTCCAGAGGTCCCTTCAAACACCAGCCTTTCTGTGTTTCTGTGATATGTGGTGTTAGAAGGAGTATCTCTATTCAGCAACTGCTCTGGGTTTGTGTACAGCTGACCCAAGCATATGGACACTCAGGTGTAATGACATAAAATTTGTTCTCTGTTCTGTGACATGAAGGTGTGGTAAGGATATTAATTTGAATCATGGGGAGCAAAAGTGGGTGATTTTTATCAATTAAAAATACTGATATAGAGGAAAATGTAAATTTGTAGTTATCAGTAAGTTTCTGAAAGCAGACCTTATCCACTTTCTAAATGCAAAGATTTCTTCTAAATCATTTTTTCTTTTAATTTTTCAATTTAATTTCTCTTTAATGAGCTAAGAGCTGATCATTGCACAATTAACTACCTTCTGGGAAAGCATCAGCTGCTACATGCCAATTCTGGGTCAGTTTGTGCTGTAAGGCTGTAAATATCTGAGCGAGATTTAGGAGGAGAGATTAATGACTTCGAATAGCATAGAAGCTTTGGTGCTCTCAGGATTCACATCTTCCCCAAGTCGTGAGATTTTGAAAAATACACCACAGAAAAGTTGCATCCCATTGTAAGATCTTCTGTTAGGTAAGGTTTCTGCAGCATTGCTGCTCTCTGCTAGATTATTTTGAGTCTAGGATTATGTCTTCTGCCTTGGAAGGATTTATTTTATCTTAAGGTAGACATCCAACTATATCACTCCTGAGTATCACATTTTGCATGACTTGATAGTATTGGAGAAAAAGACCCTATATGTCTATTTTGAAGGGCTGTGTGGTTTGTATAAATATAAATTCATACTTACTAATTTCCCATATTTTCAACAGTTAAAAAATATGTATTAATCCCTGTTTACAATATTTTTTTCCCTTGCAGTCTCATTCATTGTGTAGTCTGAGAGAACCAAGAAATGAATTGTTCTGCAAAGGGGCAGCTTGTTTTCTATGCTCTCTTCTAGCAAGAACAATGGGTTTCTTGGGAAAAAAAGCCACTAACCCAAGTCTTCCATATAGCCTGCTAATATTAAATGCTGCTCAGGTAACTCAGCGTTTTGAAATAAGTGGATCAAATTCTCTGCAAAGTCTCATCCAGGCACATGCTGCCACTCTTCAATATGTACATATGTTTGGAGAACAGCTCGTGGCGAATTCTTAAAAGAAGAATGAATAGATTAGTAAAAATTTTTAAGGGTGATAGAAACATTTACCACCAGTCAGGTGATCTGGGACTTCCTTTAAAAGGTTACATTATTAAATGCTCTGCTTAGATAAAAATAAAACAGCAAAGATGCAATTTAAGGAAAAAAACCACTATATGTTAACAAAATCCTACTGAAATTCCAGACAGGGGAGGTTTCTTCCCAAGAAGAGACCTGCCATGCTGGGAGAGAGCAAGTAGCCACACAGCTCCATGCTGTCCCTTGGCCATGACCAGTGACAGAGAGGACAGCACCTACAGTAGACAGGACTTTTCCCAGGCGTCACCTCAGCTTTCACAGCCAAGACTTTCTGATTTAATCAGCAATGGGTCCACTCCTGTAAATTGGTCTAATACCTTTTTGAATGCTTTTATTCTTCTACCTCTCCAGAAGGTTGCCCCAGCCTCTCTTTCCCAAGCTGTAGACAGTGAGTTCTTCGACAACTCCATTGAGCAGAGGCTATTTTCTGCTTCTGACTTCCATGCTTCCCTTCTCTGAATCTTTGTGAGTTCATTGCTATGATTTTTGAGATGAGGATACTGAAACTATCAGCAATACTCAGAATTCAGGTGCACAGCAGTAACTAGCAATAGTTTGTTTCATTTGCTATTTTTTTTTCTAACTCTTAGTGTCATATTGACTGTTTCAATGAGTTTGTTTTTAGAGAAGTAGGTGCGCATTTCAAGGTCTCTTGAGTGATAATAATTAATTTAGGGCTCAGCTCTGCTTAATCTTACGCAGGGTTATTTTTTCCTTACGGGCATCATCCTGCATTTCTTTTCATGAGATCTTGTCTGCCACTTCAGTCAACCCACTCCCTACTGACAATTTACAGCTCTTCCACACTTGTTTTAGATGTGACCATTCTGAATGATAAAAAATTCTCCATTATGGAAATGCACAGTTCATTTCTACCTTTGTTCCTGAGCTTTTACGTAATTAATCCCCTATGAGAGTAGCTCCTTCTTATCCCTTCAAAGTAAATATTTCACCACCAAAGGCTCTCTCTAAAAATTGAAAGTTTTCTAACATATTTTAACATGGTTGTTTTTTTATGAACAACCTGCACATCAGATAATCTGCATCCCTTAGAAGCACTCATGCTTGTAAATAAAGCCTTAAATAAATCCTCCCTTCCCAAGAAAGCAGTTGGGACCATGGCAGCCAGGATATTGTGGCTTAGGAGGGCTCTCAGGCAGAGTTCTACTGGGAAGAGAAGCAAAGAACAGAAACTCCTCAGGATGATATTACTGGGAGGGAAGGAGCCAGGAGATAATCCTCTCCTCATATTATCCAGAAATGTGCATAAACTGGTTTCTGCTGAGTGGCCATGAGCTCCATTAGTAAATCACTAGATTTGCTCATAAAACCCTATAGAGCGTAACAGTGTAACCTTGAATCCAACAGAGATTCAGATTCCTTCTGCAAAATCTTCCCACACCCTGCTTTGCAGCAAGATCAAGTGGTAACACATGGCACCAATACAGCCTGAGAAGAGGAGCGTTAAATCCTCAAATACCAAAGTGGAGTAGAAAAGGTACCTTGACAGACACAAGCTTTGTTGTGATGGTCACCTACCATCTGATGATTGATCCTTTCATAACACAACAGAATGAAGGGAGTTCAGGGATACCCAAACAATTAGAATAGATACCTTTATCAGGAAGGTGAAGGCCATTGCGCTTAAAGGGAAGAAGAACACCAGGATCCTCCTCTTTCCCCCTCCTTTCCCTTTTCTCAGGATTTGGATCCAAATTAGACTCTCGTGGCTCTCCCACCTCCAGCTTTGATTTCAGCAGACATCTCAAACATGCAGACATCTGCTCTATTCACTTGTCAGGTACAAGAAGTCCAACCAAAAATTTTTTCTGGCAAATTAATAGGACTTCCCACACCCCCCCCACCCACCCTCCCACACCCCTTACTATTGAAACGATGTCTATACTTAAATATTTAGGCTAGCAAAAACATCTTTAGGGTTAGAAATGGCAAGCATGGAAATTTTAGCTGTGGCATCTCTGCCATATTTCCCCTTCTTTCTTACTACCAAATTTCTTGATTTTTACATAAGACAGTCTCATTTTCAGATCTCCACTAATATATAGTAAAGACATGACAATTTCAGACAGATCTTTTATTACATATGCCAGAAACAGGCACGTTTTCGTATTAGTTTAAATGATTCCTGGTGATGCTTTAAGACTGATTTGATGGAAAAGGCTCTGTGTGAACATAAACTGTTTAAGAGTCAAGTTACTCTTTTATTGGTTTGCTCACAGATATGTATATATGGCAGTTACACATCTGCAATAAGGGCAAAATAAACACAATTTTTGTAGAAAGTGTGGCTATACATATTTAGTATATTTTAAAACATAGAAATGTTTAGACATTGTGACATAAATTAGGTGCTTATTTCCTAAGCAATGAGACATTTCTGAAGTACACTAGTTGTGTCTATATTACTAAAGCCATGTTTTAATTTATATTCTTGTGTGAACTGTAGTGGTAAAGAAGCATGCAGTTTGATTATGCCTTGCACTTCAGAGTACTCACTTATATTTTCAGTTTTCAGCAAATTAATTTTTAACACTGTAAACAACATCCACAATAGAAACAAAAGTCACTTCAAGGTATGTGTGTTGTGACTTTATATCAGATGTGCAGTCTGTGTTAGTCACCAAAACCTTCAGTAAATGTTAATCAGGCTGCTGAGAAATTTGTTCTGCAGCAATGTATTCTGAACACATCTCCTGTTAGAGCTTTGGTTTCTATAAGCATTGATGGCCTACATATTTCCCAAAAAGTGTTTGAACAATCTTTCATGTTTCCAAGTTCTTTGTAGATAATAAAATGTTAAGGTCATATTATTTTTGAAAAAAGAAACACATTGTTTTTAAACACCAGTTTAAAGGTGGATAGTGGGGCTGAGCTGCTTTGTGCTAAGTTTTCCAAGACTGAAGTGTGGGACTGCAGAGGAATACTCTAACACCATTAGGATATTAATAGACTATATAGTCAAATTTAATTGTGATAAGCATATTTATGAGTAGTTGGGAGAAAGGAAAGCAGCGTGCTCTTTAGGGAGCCTAGAGAAAACAGTCAGCTATAGCATATGCATTTAGTTAAAAACCAGAGGATAATAGAGTAGAAACACTGGGAAAAACATCAAGAATAATATTTAGAAAATTCAGTCAAAGATGAGGGAAAAGACAGAACAAGAGCATGGATGGAGTAAACAGAAAGGTGAAGAACAAGAGGAGAAGGTTTGTTCTGTAATGTTTTGAGAAGGGGGCTGAGATGTTTTGATGTAGTACATGTCTATGTACTCATAGTTAACTGTCAATTCACTTCTATTCATTTATTATTCATATCTAATTAGAGAGCTGCACATCTCAATAAATCCTCAGTATTATTTCTACTTATCAATAAACACATTTGAGTGGAGGAGAAAAATTTCATGTACCCTGGGCATTTTCAGTAACATTTTTTTGTATATAAAATAAATAATGTTTTTAGTGCCTCTATTGCAACATACAAATCAAGAAATTCTGTAAACCAGGAGGTGGGAGACAATTTATGACTGCTACTTATTGTGCAAATTTATCCCCTTTCCCTGTTTTAATGCCTTATTGTTTTCCTGATCTTCTTATTAGGTGGTTTCATGCCAGGTTTGAAAAACAGCTGAATTATAAACTTATTTTGGACTTCATATGTATATGCCATGTGTAGATATGCATCTGGATTCTGAATTTCTAGTGAGAAAACACAGTACTGTGTTAATGCAAATGATATTGCATAAGAATTTATATTCTTATATGCTTTTACACAAGCTGTTTTTAATTCATATAGAACTTTCTTCCAAAATGAACTCATTTTCTTTCACTTGTGAACATCACCACTTGTTTCAGCATATGTTTACTGTGTCTGTTGTTTCTTGTCTAGCTGTACCCCATAAAATAGGGCGGATAATTGATGGAAGTCCTGCGGATCGCTGTGCAAAACTTAAAGTTGGAGACCGGATCTTAGCTGTGAATGGCCAGTCTATTATTAACATGCCTCATGCAGATATTGTGAAGCTAATTAAAGATGCAGGTCTCAGTGTAACTCTTCGCATCATTCCTCAGGAGGGTAAGTTAATGGCCCTTAAAAACAGGAAGAAAATTTTAAGTAGCCTCCAATTAGCTTAAATTATGTCACCACTTGAAAGAGCATCTTTTGTTCTCCTTCCTCAGCTGTAACGCGCAGCACACCAGAATTACGAGCTCAGAACTAGCTTGGATAGGGTCTGAATTCTTGAAAAGGTTTCAAGTTATGAAAAGGATATTTAAAGCAAACCTGGAGAAACCTGAAAGAGAGAGAGAAAGAGGATGTTAATGTCTTTTGTAAGAATTGTCTTCTACATGGAAAAGCACTCTACAAGAGAGCCAAGTTTTGAGTCCGTTCCCTTATATCTTGCTATAAGCCAAGCCAAAGTTTGACAAAGTGATTCACAAAAGACTGCAATGGCTGTCACCAGGCATGTTCAGCTACCAGCTACGTGTGACAAAAAGTGATGTGAAAGAAGAGTTCAGATTAGGCAGTTTTCTCCATCACTATCATATAGTGATCCATCACTGTAAATGCACAAGGCAGGAAGAACTGAACCCTGAATTATCTCATTTGTAGGGTGAGGATAAGGGGATAGACTCATTATTCTGGTCATTACTCCACATCTAATCAGTGAAGATCTTTTGATGTTGGTTCCATGGGGTTTGGGTTTGATTTCAGGGTTTTTTTTAGTTTAACAATGTGCTGCACTGGTGCATGAATTGTACCACATTAATGAGACTATGTCTTTATATCTCAGCAACAAATACCAGTAGAGCTGGGAATGACACACAGAAAGTAATGGAATTACTTAATTATCCTTGGTCCAATTAGATGACCTTCACCTTCTGCCGCTGCATCCAGCAATGGACAGGGAAATAGTCTGACACTGGTCATGGACTTCAACTGAAGGAACTCATCTACTCTGTTAAATGAATTCAGTGAATGGAAAAGCACAAACACACACATTTAGAATTCACATCAATTAGCATCTGTGTAATTACTGGAGGTCAGCTTTGCAAGCATCTAAAATAAGCGTGATACTTCATATAGTCCATGAAGTATGTTTAAGCCTCTCTGGTATCCAGGTTAAATAACATCATTAATAGTTCAGTGTTAGAGATGGATACATTAAACTAGAAGGAAAGCAGAGGTGCAGCTGAGTTACAGTGCTACAAGATGTTCTCAGGTGCTAGTGGTGAGAAATGATCAGTGCCCAAGGCACAGCTTCCCTGTGTGACTGTGTGACACTGGACACCTCATTTGCCTTCTGGTATTAGCTTCCCAGCTTATAAAAACTGGGAAAAAATCTAATACATCTGTAATATACTTTCAGGTAAAAAATACCATAAAAATGTGAAGCAGTTTTAGAAGCAGCTCATGATTTGACCAGTTCATCCCTAGTTATGAGAGTAATGTAGAAATGAGGGACAACATTTCCAATCTTCCTCTCTAAAACTTGCAAGACAAAAGAGACTCACAGATGCAAAATGGGCAATTGCAGCCTTAAGCATAGTTATTAGACAGACAAGTATTGCTTGTGCCTGCATGAGGAGTGTTTTAAGTGCAAATATACAAGCTTTTTTTGACAATTAATTCTAAATTGAAAATATTTTTAATAAAGTAGCCAAAATTTTTATAATAATTGTGAGCCTAAATTAGATAATTAGAGAGCCATTAGGAATGTGCAGCCATATGGAAAAACTCACATGTTAAAAATTTAAAAATAAAACAATTAAAAATTAAAACTAGATTTAGATTCAAGTGTAAAACTAGGCAAGATCTGTATCGTGTAGCTATTGCTGTTAGGGATGTTCAGCCATATGTGTGTCTATTTAGGTTGTTTCGCACCATGCCACACTGGCCTCCCTCCTTCTGTTGCAAGCAGGAATAAAAAAAACATAGTGTTTGCCTTTGCTGTTCATAATGCAGGAACTTCTACAGTGCTTTGTGCTCCTGTGGGCAGAGTCTCTCTTATTTATGCTTCCTAATAGGTAAATGGTGAACAACAGGACTGTGCCAGTATGTTGGAAGAAATATATTTTATATGAGTTCAGTGCCAAATGTGTCTTCCCCCAAGTCCAGCAGGAAGGCTGAATGAAGATTGGCATCCTTTATTTGTAACAAAGCAATGAAACCATATTTCCTATGCCAATCTCCGTCTTTTTGTATTTTGTGTTGTTTGGAAAGAAGGAATCTGGTTTTCTGCACTGTTCCTGTGTGAAACCCTGGTCATTTGACACAATACACTGAAATAAAACATTGATTTAAATAGTTAGTCAGAATTTATTGAGATTGGGTTTACTGTTTTACTGTTCACGGTCCCCAAAAATTTAAAAAGACAGGACACTCTTGATGAGCTCAAAGAAAGCAGGAGCTAACATAAGGACACCAGTGTTTTAACTTTTGTGACAGGTCTATCATCCCAAACAGTGGAGAAAGCAGTAAAATGCTTTCATTCTCTCAAAATTTTTTTTTTTTTCTAAGTGGAAAGCATTTCAAATATCTAGTAGCTGTGCTAAGGCACATGGAGGACAGGGAGGTGATTCAGGAAAGCCAGCACAGCTTCACCAAGGGTAAGTCCTGCCTGACCAACCTAGTGGCCTTCTACAGTGGAGTAACTACATCAATGGACAACAATGGGCAAGGGAGGAGCTGTGGATCTCACCTATCTAGACTTCTGTGAGGCCTTTAACATGGTACCCCACAATATCCTTCTCTCTAAATTGGAGAGAGATTCATTTGATGGGGGTGACTGTTTGATGGATGATCAGGTTGAGGGAGGTGATTCTGCCCTTCTACTCTGCTCTCATGAGACCCTACCTGGAGCTCTGAATCCAGCTGTGGGGTCCTCTGGTTCTGTTTGAACCAGTCCAAAAGAGGATCATTAAGATAATCAGAGGGCTGGATCATCTCTCATATGAGGAGAGGCTGAGAGAGTTGGTGTTATTCAGCCTGGAGAAGAGAAGGCTCCAAGGAGATCTTATTGTGGCCTTGCAGTACTTAAAGGGGGCTTATAAGAAATATGGGGGCAGACTTTTTGCAGAGCTTGTTGTGACAGAACAAGAGGTCTTATAGCTTTGAACTAAAGAAGAGTAGATCCAGACAGATATAAAAAAGAGATTTTTTTTTTTCTGATGAGGGTAATGAAATGCTGGAACAGGTTGCCTAGAGAGGTGGTAGATGCCCCATCCTGGCATTCCTGTCAAAATTTAAGGCCAGGTTGGACAGGGCTCTGAGCAGCTTGGCCTTCTTGAAGATGTCCCATTAATTTCAGGGGGGGTTGGACTAGATGATCTTAAAGTGTTCTTTCCAGGCCAAACTATTCTATGATTCTCTCATTCTGTCATTCTATGATCAGTATTTCTATGTTTTAAAAGAATATGTGGAACATGGAAGCAATTTCCCTTGTTCAGTTGTGTTTTAAATAATGACGGTGTCAACCAGAATTATAGAAGTGACCAAGATTTCAGATCCCACAGACTATCAAAAGGAGACCATTATTTTCAAATGTCTTAAAATCTAATTATAACCTGAGAGAGCAAAAGCAACAAAGCATAAATTTGCAGAGGTAGCATGTGACCAAAAATTATTATTGTGTACCTTTGCCCTTTATTAAATGCTGCACTGTGACAGGTCTTTAATCTCCATCTCCCCATTATGCAGAGCTGAACAGCCCAGCCTCAGCGCCCAGCTCGGAGAAGCAGAGCCCCATGGCCCAGCAGCACAGCCCCATGGCCCAGCAGAGTCCCCTGGCGCAGCAGAGCCCCGTGGCCCAGCACAGCCCCGTGGCCCAGCCTCCACCTCCACAGCCCCTCCAGCCACAGGGACACGAGAACAGGTTTTTCATTTTCTTAATGGTCTTTTTTTTTGCCTTGTATATTAGTCTGGAGTCAGGAAGATATTTTTATGGTGGGTTTTATCTCTGGTGTATCACTTACCAGCCAATTCCTCATGTGCAATTTATGCATATACATTAGCAAATGTATCTGTAATGGAAATTAAATGGTAGAGGGACAGAAATTTTGTGACCAGCTGTATTAAAAGCTCTTTATATAAAAAGCACACTCAGGCTGTGAGATGATACAACTTTCTGTGACCTCCAATCAGCACTATTTAGTCTTTGGATTATTTTTTAGCATGTTAAACAAGGCTGATTACACTGACTGTCTTTATGCTAATCTTCAGTGACCAACACATATCATCAAGATCCTCTTCCCCAAATGATGCTGGTTACAGGATTGTATCTTTTCTCTTCTGAAAATACTTGAGTTCAGTTGTGATTTAGATGCTATACCCTCTAATTCTCCTTGCTTAACAGATGTAGTACTTTTGCTTACTCAGAATTATTTTCTTTAAATGAGTAATTAGGAAAATTACTTTGCCTTATAATTCACTGAGTACTTTTTCCAAAAGTGATCACCTCCTAGAAGACATATGTTACTGACAAAATTCAATACAAAGTTTTCACAAAATTCATTCTGTGCTGTTGGAAGTCAGTATTAAATATCTTTTAAATTGAGATTTTTCAGATGGGACCAGCAAATTATATTAATTAAAGTTCCAGAAAGAAATTCTGTAATAATTTTACTGAAAAGTGTAATCTATAATTGCTCATGTCACTATTTACATATTCGGCAAAAATTACAGTGCCTCCATCTGTGAATAAAAACATCATCTCCTGATACGCAGCTGTGGCCATTAATTGGGAACCTGCCTAAAGATGACTCTTATTTCAGAAAAAGGTCAACTACCGCTAGTTCATATAGTATTATTTTTCATTAAATTTTATAAACTAGATTACAGATTGTTTGCATAGCCACATACATGGTTTCTTTACCAAAATAAGATTTTAAAACTCTTAGGAATATTAACTTTTTTTTTTTACTTCCAGTATTAATAAGGCTCAGTATCACAGTAAGCCTGTTTTTACAGGATCATGATACTGAGTAAAGAAAGTAAGAGGATTGCATGTATGCATGCAGGACTTATTACAGATGCCATGTACAGGTTTTAAAAGAACACGTGGCAGCAGTCTATTTTAATTGTCTCAGAAAACTCAAAGGGAAGTAGTTCTGATATTTTTGTGTCTGGTTAGACATTCAGATTATTAAAATTATTGTATAGGAAGATTTGCCATAACGTCACTGTAACTATACTAATAAAATAATGAAGTTTTGAAACATATCAGACATTTTGAAACATTTCGATTCAGATCACTTTTTTATATGTAAATCAACATTATCAAAAACAATGCTGTCATTTTTTCAGAGTGTAATTTTTGTAATCATTAAGTAAATTTCAAAATCCCTTTCACAGGATATATGTGTCTCTATATCTGTATGTGTCCATGTACAGACATGCTCACTAGCTGGACTAAAAACTTCCAGTCCATTATTAAAGCAAAGTTTGAAATGTCTATTTCCTGTACAAGAAAGAAGTCTTTCCTTTGACACCTAGGGAATAGTGTAAGAACATCCACTATGTGAACATTTTTGTTAAAATCCAACCCAAACCACTATCACAGAATTACCTTGCTAAAAGAGTTTAGGACTTTCTTTGTGCCTCTTTAGTACACCAGACGGCTGAGGTATGGATGTTTGCAATAAGAAATGTTCTTTACTTCACCCTGAACTGTGAAATGCCATTATGTGCTGATTTCCATGTGCTAAGGGATTCCCATCTGCATAAAGTAAATAACTAGTCACTGTACCTCAGAAAGCCATATTTTCTTTCAAATTTTAGTTTCCATCTTCCTGTAACCAGCTAAAATAATATTTTACTTGTTATTAATGCCTCATAACCAAATTTTTTTCCTTTCACCTTGTGTTATTTCTGTGCATAACTACTGACATGACTTTACTGCCATAGCTCTTAGCCAGATAGCATCATAGGGAGTGTATAATAAAAATAATACACACTGTATCAACAGATTTTATATCAAAGAATAGCTTTCATTAAAAGATAACAGCCAAGACAAAGAATTTATCCTTATTTAACCTTAATAAGCTCACATGTCAATGAAAGGGGATATAAACTGCACTCATATTCCACTTATTCTATAGAAATTTTAATTCTGGAAAAAAGCACTTTATAAACTCAGTGAATTATTTTGTAGTGAGTATAGCGGGTGTTTCCACACACAGTTTCATCTTCCAAATAGGCAAGGTAAGTGGGAATCAAGATGCTTTTTCTGTTCCTGTCCCTTTGAGTTTAGTTCTGATCTCGCTGATACAAGCTGGAAAATTGCGTAGTATGACCTGAGGGAAAATTGCTTATGCCCATGTTTTAAAAGTGCTCACTGTTTTTGGACGGCTCAACTCTTTACCCTTGAGACTTTTGCTTCTCTGTGAAAATTTGTTTCATGCAATTTTCCACCCAGGCAGCTCATTTTCACTCCTCTGTATTGCATGCAATGCATATTCTTAATGGTTTGCTGCTCTCTGAAACTAAGCCACTGTGCCTTCCTCAGTTATAGGTCAGAAGTAAAAGCCAGGCAGGATGTGAAGCCTGACATCCGGCAGCCCCCGTTTACAGACTACAGGCAGTCCTCCACGGACTACCGGCAGCCCCCGCTGGACTACCGGCATCCCCCGGTGATGGATTACCAGCAGCCACCGCCGCTTGACTACAGGCAGCCACCCCTGATGGACTACAGGCAGCACTCACCCGACACCAGGCAGTACCCTCTGTCCGAGTACAGGCAGCCCCAGGTACAAACAGGCACACTCAGAGCACTCCCACACAGAAGGCGTCAGGGTCTGTAGGGACAGGTCTTGGATATTGGTAAGGAAGATGATATTATGGAAGGAAAAGACACATTAATGGGTTTTACTCTGAGTTACTATTTCTCTGTAGAGGAAATTACTTCCAAACCATTAAGATTAATGTATAACTGTGATCGGTAAATTAACATTACATTTATAATTGTGTAACCATAATTTTAAATAAATGCCATTTTTAAGGTACTGGAGAGTTGAAATAAAAAATCTAACGTAAAAAGCCTTTTCATCAGGAGAGGAATATTTTCATTCTTGGGACATAGTCATCAAACGGCGGGTATACTGAGGTCAGAGTGCATTTCTACAGCATTCTTGAAAATTAAGATTTTATCTAATCAGCATCAATAAATAAATGATTGAAAATCCTGACTGATAAAATTACATTTCTGTTGGCAGTAGTCTGGATGAGTAGAAACTAGCCCATGCAACTACTTTCTTTGACATCAAGCATGATCTGACAAATGATGATGAGATGATGAGTTAGATGAAGAGTTATGGTACCTTGGACAAGACTCCTCCTGATGACAGATATTTACTAATAGTTTTGAAGGTTGAGGATTTAGCTCAAAGTTCAGACTTTGAAAAAAACCTTCCTTTCTCCTTACATACAGGCAGGAAAAACAGAGGTCAAAAAGTATTAAATAAGAGAATGTAAACTTCTGGACACTATATGCTGGAACCATGTATAGGTGGTTTGTACGTCCATATTTTCACAACCAGACACATAAACTATATCAAGAAAAATACTGAAATTCCTAAATGGATCCAGAGAACCCCATGAAAATATGGTGCATTTCAGTATCTAAGTAGCAAATCCCTGTCCCCATGTGCATACCTTACAAGATGCTTCTTAGCATCTAGAGAGATACTTGGACTGGGTGTTTCTCAGCATCTCCAGTTTAATTCTCTAAACTGCACAACCCAAGCTTGCTCTTGATTTTCTCCTGCTCCCATGGATCTTGCACTCTTGGCTGACAATGGATCAGAAGCTACACAGACCCTGCTATGGAGCTTTGCTTATATCAAGTGGATCAATACATATTTGAAGAGATTTATTTTAAAGTTTCCTTGAATGCATACCACAATGTTCATACAGTTAATTGTCTTTCATTTTGTATTTGTCTGTACAGGACTTTGATTATTTCACCGTTGATTTGGAGAAAGGAGCCAAAGGGTTTGGTTTTAGTATTCGAGGAGGAAGAGAGTACAAAATGGATTTGTATGTGTTGAGGTTAGCAGAAGATGGACCAGCAATAAGAAATGGAAGGATGAGGGTGAGTAAAATGCATTGTGACATTTTTTTTCGACATTTACAGATATGTCTAGTGATGGGGTCAAAGAGAAAGCTTTTTTTTCACTTCTGATCAGGTTTTAAAGAAAAAGTGCCAAATACCTCTTAAAAAATAAACTCATTCTGGAGGAGTTCAAGAAATTAGTTGATATATATAGCAGATCTGTGTAGTTTCTTTGCAAATAAGTTTATTACTTCTTGTTGATAATAACTTTGCCTTATTAGAAATACTTGTCATTATTATTTTCACTCTTATCTAAGCAACTTAAAAATCTCAGCCAAAGTTTGATGTTTCTTAGATAATAATAGCATAATTAACATTTGGGTCTCTAATCACGAAAGCAAAGTGATAACTATATGACATGTATTAGACAACTATGAAACCTAAGACCTCATCTGTATTATTTTATTAATTTAAGCAAGTTGCCTTTGTAGTGTTTGCTAAATTTCTTTATTGGTCTTATTCAATCTTGTCTGTAGGGATCGTGATTAAAAAAAAAAGCAAACACACACTCTATGTAGGAAAAATAACCTAATCAGAGGCATTTAATCTGTCCAGTTGTGATAAAGACAAGGTATAAACACAATCGGGCTTGCTGATACTTTGTAGAATTATGAGTACACAAAAAGGAGGAGGAAAGAACATAGGCAAGACTACCAAGAATCAACATAAAAAGTTTTATATCTAATTAGAGCAGTCGTGTTAAATCTATATTTAACTTTAAAGATGGGCAATGAAAATTGTGGGCTGTACAGTGATAAGAGCAGATTCTAAAAATGTTGTGGTTCTTACACATATTCTGTTTCACAGTCTTAACAATCTGATCAAATTTGATGTCTTACTGAAAGAGCACTGTCTTTCTGTGTATAACTCAGGAATTTTGCTGTGCTTCAAATGACTCTTCACTTGGCCACTTTGTGGAATTACAAAATTCAGTCAGTCCTCAGTTGTATCATGAAGTGCAAGCCCCTGGCACTGGCAGCAGTGGCAGAAGTAGTCGCTGTGTCAGGAAAGCCAGTGGGGCAGTCAGGCAGGCAACTGATAACTGAGAAATACTCCCACTGCATTTTTTGTGTGAAATATAGGTGATTTTGTGCTGCAGACAGACTTTAGGTTAAGAATATCTTCTCTGGTCTTTATTCTTTCCTTTACTGTAGCATTATCATTGTCAGTTGCTCTTAATGAGAAGCCATATGCAAGATGTACATTAGTAGCTATAATGTGATTAAAGATGGAGAAAAAGTTGTGCTTTTAATAAGCTCTGGAGTCACGTATTTGGAGACATATGGCTAAGAATACAGAAAAAAATAAAAGAAGAACACCTTTGAAGAGGATTAATTTCAAGTAAAAACCTGTATTAGGTAGAAAATGAACACTAAAATCTGTGCATCATTTAAACAAACTGGTACTAAGGAATGAAGTTAGACTATCCACTCTGTATTTAGCCAAAATATAGAAAGTATTTAACATGAATATGAGGGGATTTTTTCAGTTGCATTAGGAAAAGTTCTGTTTTAATGAATACTGCTAGTACAGTTTCTAAAATAACTTGGTTTAAAGCTTTTTCACTGTAGTGGCCACAATATGTTATTATTCTGGCCAGATAGTTGTAATTGGGTTTTTTTCTCCCTTTTAAAAGCATCATTCTTTGGAACCAGTTCTACCATGAATCCTTGTCACTGAGTCTTCTCTTTTATTCTCCTGCTTAACAGACATTTTAACCTGACAAATGGGTTTGGAACATGAAAGATTCTTATATTCAGTGACCTGTGACTGATGTACAGCAGAAGCTCAAGAAACAGCTTCAAAACAAAAATAGAAAAAAACACATTGAAAGAAGTATATTACATAGGAAGATGGGCAAAGGAAGCAGAGTTCTGTATCCACATCTCCTTTCCTAAGCTTACATCAGCTGTTAACAATACAGGTTCATTCACACTTCTTGGCTGGGAACACCAAGCTGCTTGTGGCATGTCTCCATCTCTCTGTTTCACAGGTGCATCTCTACAGCAAAACATGAAAAAATCAGGGCAGTGCTTCTTGCTTTAGCTACCATCATCATTAAAGACACGATTCTCTGATCGTAGGCTTTCAGCACTGGGGATAGCAAACCACGCTTTTGTGGTAGGATGTTATCTGAACACTTTCCAGCTAAGAGTCCTTCTCATGACCTACTTGTCTCCATTATTGTTTTGCTTCCTTTTCCTCCTCCATGAACAGCCTTCTTTAATTTAACTGAAGCTTTACAGAGAAACATTGAAGCAGATAACACAAGGTGCAGATCATGCTTATAAAAAGAAATACTGCACATAGCTCCATTGCTATTCTAACTCACGAAACCAAGAAAAGAAAAATAAAACCAGCTAAGTTGTTGCAAAAAATAGATCATATAACGAAACATGTTACCTGTAGAGCACTTAGGTGTAATAAGCAAACATATTCCACAAATAACATTTTGTGTTCAATCTATGCACAGCTAGCAAAAGACCTGATAGAGACTCATTCATATTGATATAAAGCTTTATTGATATAAATTTATTTTACAGAAATAAAATAATTACCTTAAACTAATAGAACTGAAGCTATATTAGTGGGTTTATAAAATTGTATAATTGAAGAAATGAAATCTCAAATTAAAAACAGCTCCAGGTAGGGAAGCCAAAGTCTGTATGTTTACTCTGTTAGTGGGCATTGAAAAACCACAGTGATGGGATGAGTCCCAACAGCTGTATTCCACCCGGACATGTGTTAAAAAATCTGGGAGTCTACCACCACAAATTCAAAAGATTCTAAGGTCTAAATACATGTAAAAGTGTTAGGCATTACAGATGCAGAGTTTATTAAAGTAAAAGCTGTGATTATAGGAAAACAGATGTAAATAAAGAACTGGAATAGAGCTATCTCTTGTAAAAGAGAAAAGAATAGATCCATAACTGAAGAAGGTAGGTACAGAAGGAGTACAATATGCCAATAATAGGAGCAAAGAGAAATTGAACAAGAAAGCAATGATGAAACAAGATGAAGAAAGTGACATCAAAATCAGGACATCCTCATGAAAATTTCAGATCGATCTTCAGGCTTTTATGAACTTCAGTGAGACTTGTGAGCAGACACAGAACAGACTCATAGAAAAAAACCAAGAATGATGATCTTCCACTGGTCCTGCCAAAACTGTCTGAATTTGTAGATATTGATGTAAGAGGGAAAAAAGTTTAATGAAGTTCATTACCACATCACCATTTCCAATCATAAGTTCTGGTCTCCCTTCCCACTGGGGATGGCATGCTAGGCATGTTGTGGTTTTTTTGGAAACAAATTCACCAAGGAGCAACCCAATTTAGGATTACAAGATCTAAAATAGTCTTTAATTGCACTTCATGACAGATGAAGCTTTCTACTTTGATTTTCTGCAGAATTCTTCTGGGAACTGGAAAGGTGGAAGAGCAGTGAGTTGATGTCATGCAGAGTTCATCAGTTTTCCCAGCATATTGCTCTTGTACTTGGGGATCCCTTTCTGCCAGCCTAGATAGACACTGCATTAAGTCTTGAGGTTCAACAAATTATTCCCTTAAAAGCAGTTTTAAAACATTCATGGTCTTGTTACACTCAGTCATGGCACCTTCACATGCACTGAGACTTTGATTTGAGCCCATAGACTCTGCAGAAAGCCCAGGCATAGATCTTAGTTTAACTTGGATTCATCTATCACTAGACATGGGAAGGAAATGCCCATCAAAGGACCCAGAGGTTTACAGGAAACTGATTCTTCACATGCATCCTCTGCCCACATAGTTGTTAAACTATTCTCAACCAGTGTTGGAGACCCACAGCCATAAGTGCAGCTTCACATGAAATCATATGTCAGGTCATACACCACAATTAACTGTGGCAAGATTTTACTGCAATTTATGGATAAGATATATGGTAGCTCCTCATAGGAGACTGCTGTAAGGGAGAACCTCATCACTACGCTGGAATTACATACTGATAGTGTATTTTATATAGATATATAAAATGTATCTAATATATGTAAACACTGACTTCATTCTGACAGCTGAGCAGAGAGCAAGCTCCAACGGTGAATTCTGAAAAACCTATCTATGTCTGTGCTCCATGAGACAAGGACATATTAAAATAACCATGAAAAAAGTTAAGAGAATTATTAGTGCCTTTGATACTTTTTCCCAGACTGGCAGAGGTCTGAGCATATCATGATTCCATTTCTTAAGCAGTCCTAACATCAGGGAAAAACATTGAAACTAGTTGGTGATGGCAATATTAAGAATAAAGCTGCAAGGCTCAGTCTCAGAGTAGGGTGAGAACATGGCTCACACACTGTCAGTGACAGTCATATTGAGTTGAATCTGTCACCAGAGACAAGGGACACAACACACACAATGCGGAGCACAGTCCCCACAGCCTTTGAAGATTCAGACATTGCTGGAAACAATTTTACAGGCCTATTTAGATAAGGCTCATGCTAACTTATATTTTATTTTTGCCTCATGTCGAGGACAATGATCAGCAGAGCTCTGCTTGCAGATCTCTATCCCTTCCTATCTTAGAAGGAAGGGGTAAGTTCCTTACTGTTCTCAGGAGAATTGGTAAGCATGGTCGTAGTGTTTGCTAGACATGAGATATGATCAACAGATGTCTTATTGCCTTGAATGGTATCTCCAGCAGCCAACATGTTTATTGAAACCAGTGTCAAACAAAGAGCCTGTGGCTGAGGGCTGCAAAGGTACAGAATAACATGAAATTCTTGAAGAATGAGGGTGAAATGTGCTTTTTTATAGGCAATGTACATCTATGTCATTTTGTCGCTCTGTGAGTTACATCCTTTTTTTCACATCTTCCACAAAAGCCATACATCTCATCTCTGACATCTCTCGTTTCATTGTCTTGTCAACTCATTTTTCTCAGCCCTCATGCACCATTTAGCCCTATCTCCAGCTTCCTCATATCTCCTTATACTACATTATTTTTCTCATTTTATTATAGATTTTTCTTATATTTTTGCAGGACAGACATCTGAAATCCAGGCACAGCAGAATTCCATATCTTTCATGCTCTGCAGTCCTGCTTTGACTCTTCAGTCTTTTTTCCTGTTTGTTGCTTTTCTCTGGCTTTCATCCCTCTTTTTGTTTGAGTTGTACACAGCGGGAGATAAAACCAGGCACAATGGACAGGAGGCTCCTACAGTGTCAATTATGAGCTTCTGTGTTGTTGCATAAGAGTCTGCGTGGCCTTGCTTGGTTGTTCCAGCTTGCCGAGTGACCAGCACAGTGATGCTCTCACCAGTAAGCAATCTATGCTGTGGTCAGGTTCATGGCATTCTGCAAACCAGCACAGTTTGTGTATTTAATAATTTCCCATAATAATAAAGCTCACACTAATCTTATGAAGGTTGTTCAGAAACCTTCATCCACCCACACCAAGAATTATTCCTAGCAGAAGGGGAGAGTTGGCTGTTCAAGAACCAGGGGCCAAAAAAGGCAGGCAGAAAGAGAGAGTCTGTCTCTTATTTGGAAGGAAACAGAACTAAAGTTTCAAATCAGGGAGGACGTAAGTACTGCATTTAAAACTACTGTCAAAACCCATGTATGAGGATTCAACAACATTCAAAATTGACATTTTCCCCTTTGTATGTGTCCTAAATCATATGTGCAAAAGAGTGACAGAGTGCCTATGAGACTTGTAATCTGGTATTAAATCCCTCTCTTGAGCCATAAGAGACATTATTTTAATTCCCCTTGGAAAAGTCTGGAGTCCAGGCTTCTGAACGGTAGAGTGGCATGTGATAGTTGGCTATTGCTAACTATGTCTCACAGAATAAATTCATTACCATTAAGATGCTTCAGGCTTCTCAAAGGAGCAGGTAGTATGTAGACATCTGGGCTCTGTAAATGCTGTATAACTGTGGAATTTAACAAGGTAACATGAACCTGTCTCCCTGAAGTATGACATTTCCAAACATCTCAAGTCAGGGCACCCCGAAATCAATTACGTTGTTCTGGGTTCAGTGGACTTCTGCAAAACAGAAATCTCTCTCTTGTTTTCATCGTTATTTTTTTCCATTTCACTTTTCATTATTGCTAATGTATTGCACACATTTAGCTTGGTGTTCATCTAGTCACTTAATCACTGTATCTCTTTTTTGCAGCCCTTGATTTCTAGGTTCTTAATAGATCAGTTGTCTGTTTCCACCAAATAAGGAATCATTCCCTTTCTGGGGCTTGGACGTAATACAGCTTCCATAGACGCTTATTTTAAGTCCATATAAACATGCAAAATATCCTTATTCTTTTTAAAAATTATTTTTTAGTTGCTGTTGTCTTGCATCCCAGAGATAACAAAATCCAACAGAAATGGCTGGGATGCCATGTAATGTCTTGTGAGATTCCCACTGCCCAAGCAAATTTTGTACCAGAAACCACATGCAGTTCCTGCAATCTCACACAGAGGAACCTTCTAATCTTTGTGATTCTGGTCTCCATGCATTATTGTTGTGTTTCTTCTGTCCCTCCAGGACAAAGTCTTTACAGGGTTATCTCAGCTGTTTGTAGCCCTGTTGCTAAAGGAATATGGAAAATGGGTAAATATGAAAAAGCACTGATCAACAGGACTGATTGTTTTCTGTCAGTGACCATCAAATCAAAGCTCAAAAGGAAGAATGTACAATTTCTTACTCTACAGTAAATGGAAACCCTTGAGAGCACTTGGCCATGCAGACCCCACAATCTGCACTGACTCTGCACTAGCATAGAGCCTCTCCAAGATTTCTTGTTAATGAAGAACAGAGCATCTATTTGGGATGCTCCATCAGTGATTAGCCCCACATTAAAGGATGATTTCCTACAGTCTGCAGTGGAAAACACCTAAGGTTGCAATCAGTAAGTACAGTTAGCAAGAAGTAGCTCAGCTCAGCTTGAGGGTGATTAGAGCAAAATGCGTTAAAAATAAGAGAGAAAGGGTTGTCACACAGTAAAGAGTAGGTGACAGATACAGACATTTCTTTATCCAATCAAGAAAGCTGCAGCAAGGGAATGCTTGATCTTTAATTTCTGCTATAGCAAACTTTGGAATCCTATTTTGGATTGAAAAGAAAGCACAAGACTGACATACTGCTCAATGACTCATTAAAATCCCCAGGTTCTCCAGGTCCTAAAAAACAGTGAAGTCTTATGTTCAGAATATTGGAGGAAAGTGGATATTACTGTTGGAAAGCCTCTTGCAAGTTTCCTCTAGTCACAGCAAACACAAAGGTAGAAGGAGCAGTTATAGGTCCTAAGAGCCAAAAAAGGTCTTCTCCACATGGTGTGCTAGGCACAGTAAGGATTCAGCTGCTGAACCCTTGATGTGAGTGAGGGCTTGAGAAGGCTGTCAGAAACCACACTGAAAAGTCACTAATATTTGGAATAATCCCACACATCAGGGGCAGAAGTACATTCCAGGAGCATACAGTGCTCCACCAGCAGCAGCTTGACTTAGGTCTTGTGCGCCCATCTGGAAGACAAATGCCCACGGAGTGATTCATGCCAGTCAAGTAGCCCATCTTTTCTACTAAGCATCACTTACTCTTAAAACCTGCAGCATACCTGGCTTTCTTTATGCAGTAATATAAATCTTACCTTCATGATAAGCATTCAGTGAATGTCAACATTGTCATTACAATGGAACAAAAAGACAAAGATATTCTTAGTCCCATCCATTTATTCTGTGATTTGTGATCCATCTGAACAGCACAGGAAGATGTTAGCTATACTTTCCCACCGAATTGCATGTCCCTTTGGGGTAATCTAATTCACACTCCAATTCCCTACTACATACATCACTGTCCAACCTCACTTGTAGTAAGACTAGGTGTGATTGATCTGAACTCAGAGAATTCAACTGGGATACTCAAGAGTATGAGCTGGATGCCAGCCTGTGGCAAGAGGAGCTCAGTGCTGGGTTAGTGTAATTGGCAGAACTCATGGAAGAATATATTGACATGCAGGCATAAAGCTGATCAACATTCTACTGTCTGCACAACAAAGAAATGCAAACTAAGGCCCTCGGGGATCCTGAATATATTTTGACAGTAAAAAAGCTTAATAAATCAAGAGCGAATTAACTGTAGGTGAACTATTATTCAGCATATCTCCAAAAATTTGTGTGTGTTTTTTAGAATTTGTTTGCAGAAAGGTAAGGAGAGGTATTCCTCTCACACACTTAATTAACAAAGTATTGCAAAATGTATTCAGGTTGGCACATTCAAAGCATCCTTTATGCCTAGTAGCAAAATCTTTCAAGCCAGCTGTGAAAAAAAAACAAGTTAATAATCTTGATAAAAATAGTTTAGTATTAAATTTTAAGACTAAAATACTTAGTTGGCAGGCAAGCATGGTATTTAAATCTGGGGTTTATAGCATATTTATGAAGGTTTTCAAGTCTAAAAAATTAATTAACCCTAACTTAAAAATTAAGAGTGTTAGAAAAAAAATGAGCACACCACATGATGCTGCTCTGTTAACTAAAACATGTTGTCCAGCAACAGGAGTGACACAGGCATCAACTTCTCTTCTGTGTTTTCCCAAACCACGTCAAGTTGAAATTGGGAGAGGTCATCTCTGACAGTAAAAGGATAAAGATATGAGGCCCATTCCTATGGCCCACCAGCCTAGTATCCTCACTCCAAGGACAAGTAAAAGATGCTTAGAAAAGGAATGTAGGACAAGAATGAAATGATTCTTCACTGCGTATAACATCCAACACCCTGGCAGCCAGAAGTTTATAGATTTTTCTATGTTAGAACTCAGTATTGGGACTATTTTTTAGCCATTTATTTGAATGCACTCATGCTTTTGACATTCCAGATACCCTATGCCAGTGGATTCCAAGTTTAAATGCTTGCATTGTTTGAAAAAAAAAACCTTTTTTTTGTTTGTAGTTACAATATAATAACCTTACTTCATCATTCTCCATATCATTCTTTATTCTACTGACCTATATCATATCCATCTTTTTCCCACGGAACCTTACCAGTCTATTTCATCTTGCATCAAAAGGGAGCTGTTCTTTACCCCTGACCAGCCTCATTGGCCTCTTCCAAACCATTTCTTAATGTATCACATTCATTTGGATGTGGAAGCACCAGAACAATCCACAGTTTTCAGGATATTGGTGTTCCTAAATGACACAGCCGTGGCTTCTCCTCTGCTCTTCACTCTGCCTCTAACAGTTGGTATTCTGTTTGGCTTTTTGGCTGTGCTGACATTTTCAGCTTAGTGAGCTAAGCACAAGGACTGTGGGATCTGTCTCTTCAGGGATGATGGCTGACTTAGAGTGATGGTGTAGGCAGTTTTCCACATGTACTATACTTGGTGCTTAGCACTCAGCACCACTGGACTTCAAACGCTGCTTCAGCGCACAGAATTGTGCCATCTCTTTTTAGAGCTTTTAACTTTAGATTTGATTATACTGCATGGTAATGTGTTGTCTGCAAATCCTATCACCTCTTCCCCACACCATTTACAAGTATGCTGAACAGAATAATCACTGTGGTAAAGTCTTTTGATTGTGAAAATTGACCACTTATTTAAAGCATTTTTTTCCTAGAATTTAATCTCCTGCCTAGAAGACCCTATTCTTTTTCATCCCACACCAGAGCCTCTATTGAAGACTTTACTATTAAAAGCTTTCTGAAAATGTCAGTATACTAACCAGATCTCATTTATATATATAGTCATTGAGAGCTGCAGTGACCTGCAATAGATATGTGAGGAATGGCTTCCCTCTACAATAGCCACACTGACCCTTTCCCACTATATCATCATTATCCATGTGCCAGCTAAGCCTCACCATCCTTATTGCTTCCTTCCATCTGCTCAATTGAACATGAGACTCGCTTGGTTACTTTCCAAGACCATTCTTAAAGACTGGTGTCACACTTGCCACTTCCCATTCCTTTGAAATTCAGCAATTTACTGATTTAAGCAGTAGATTATATCCTACAGCTACTAGTTGAAGCAGCTTCATATCCAAATTCCTTTAGAACTGAGGATAAAAGTAATCTACTTCTGGTGGTTTCTCACTATCCATTTCATCAGTCTGTTATAAAATCTTTGCCACTGACCCTGCTGTTGGAGTCAGTTCCTCACTCAACCCTGCAGTGACCAGACCCTCTGCAGGAGTTTTGCTGCCCTCCTCTTCAGTGAACATTGATGCAAAGAATTAATCTGTTTTCTGCAGTCTTTTCTACCTTGTGCCCAAATTATCTTTTGAGATCTGACAGACTCTGTTCCTCTGGTATGCTTGAAAATACCTTCCTAGATCTGACATTTCAGCATTTTTCCTCCTCAAAATTTTTTTGTGGTTTTATCTTTATCTTGTCAGGGTTTATGTTCTTTTCTCTTTTGCTGCATGGATGCAACTTTGGATGACACAATCTCCATGCCCAGGTTTCTATGTAGGATCTATAAAAGCAGCTTGTCAGAACTTGAATTTGCTTTTGCCTGATGGGAACTGCCTGATCAAGAAGACACCAGAAAATTTTCTTCTTCCTTTTTCATAGTCTCTATTGGTTCCCATCCCTGATTGTAAAGGTGAAGTACATGTTATTAATATTACATTATGCCACACTGAGTTATCCCACCTCTGTTTTAAAAAAGTAATAATATATCAAATCCAGGAGGACAATGCTTTTTCATTTTATCTTTGACAGATTTATTTCACATATACATGGATTATTTTGCAGCAATGTTGTGAAAGGCATCAAGTGTACTGTAGTACCAGAAGTCCACTTTGCTGTCTTGTCACAACTGCACGACCCATAACTGCAAACTCCATTTTTCCCTCTTGCACTCCCCATTCTCTGCAGACAATCAGGCATGCACATTTTCCTCTTTCCAAGCTCTCTTTCTCAAAAAGCACTACTCTTTCTCTCAGGAAAGGGTAAAAAAGTGAACAGAAACAAGCTAGAGCTCCTGCTGAGGAGTGGTGTGAAGGCCTTTTCTTGCTCTGCACCATGTCCCATGGCCACTCTTTTCCCCTTCTTTTGGGCAGGAGTCAAGACTGTGTCTCTGTGGGAACAAAGGGCCTGGCATTTCCAGGGGTAAGAAGCCACAGCTGCTTAAATAGCTGGCTGACCACAGAAAAAGAGACTTTTTCACTCTGAACCTTTATGGGCAGTTGGTTCAAAAGCAGCATGGGACATGTAATTGTAATTTCCCCAAAGACAAATACCTTGTCTCCTGCTGAGACATCTGAGCGCACATACCTAAAATGCACTGGAGGGAGTCCAAGATGACCACAACCCCACAGCTTTGCTCAGGCTACATATTACCCCTGGGATTTCCAGGCAGTACAGATTCTCTGCTGTGAGGAAATTTGCACAGCAGATACCCAGCCTGTGCCTAACTCCAGGCAATGATACTAGGGCTTGACAGTACTTGGAAATTCACCAAAATAGATACTCTGGAATTGCCATTTGGTCTCCAAGTACAGACAATTTTTCAGCTATTTGGACCAATTGACACTAACAACAGCAACAAATAACATGTAAAAAGTGTTTCAGTTATAAAAATAGAATGCCCATATAAAAATAATTAAGTGTGATTAGTCTCTTTCCTGAGGCTTAATTATAAAATGCATTAATAAAATGACAGATAGAAATGCCCTCCACACAAATCATTTGAGGCTGCTTTTATCATTAGATTTAACATAGAATGAAAATGTGCTTACACAATTAATTTAATTTCATGCAACTGGGAACCATACACCTGCTTAGAGACTGTTCCTTACGTGCCAATGGAGGCAAACATACACAAGGCTCACATCAGTAGTTTAAAAGCACACTCAAGCAAGGAAAAGTCTCTTTACTACATTAAAGCTGTACATGTTTCCCTTCTGGTTCACCCTGTTTCTGAAACTCTGTTTGCATGTATGGTCAGCTTTTTTTAACAAGACCAGTAATAATTGCTATAAAATATGGCCAGAACAAAGGCTCTGCAGATGAACCCACATGTACTAGAGGCACTTTATTCTAATGATTTGGAGAAGCTTTACAATTTTCTTTCTAATTAACCTATCAATAGTGATGTCACTTAAACATTCCTTAGGAATATTATCTTCTCATTATAGCTAGAAACATGTTGCCCAATTTTATAGCTCGGTTGTTCTTACACATGGATGGAGCATTTGAATTAACTTGAACTGAAACAGATTTTTTAAAGAAACATTTTCCATACACACAAACTACTTTCATAATTACATTCAAATCATTAATATTCAAATTTCAAAACATTAAGGGGGTGAAGCATTCAGTGTTTACTTTGTGCTTGCCCATTGTAAGAATATAATAGAGGAGCGTTCTGCTTACCAAGTGGCATTGGGTCAGGAGAAGAACCAGTGGGTTTGGGTAGGCATATATCCCAAGCAGCATGGAAATTCAGCAATGGTCATATTCTTTAGGAAGAAAGAAACACAACACAAAATCAGCATGTATAAAATTTCCAGATTCATAGCTGCAAAGAGCATGTTTCTTCACAATAAATACAGCTCAGGCAGCAGCCAGGCAAGCTTCCCAGGCCAACACGCATAAGCTGCTGAGAACATCTGGAGGACATAGCAGTAGATCACTCCTGCTTTGTAGTCTTTGCTGAAGAGTGCCAGGAATGTTACACCAGAGTAACATGCCAGTCTGGGGAGTGTCCCAAATTGCAGGGCTTCCCTGTTGGGGCTGGGAAAGGGTCCATCCATCTGGTTCACATGACTGGCCACCCAACAGCCGCCAGCCTTGCCAAGGGCTCATCGCAGCTCTGTGCATGGATCCCATGCTGTGACACCTTCGAATTAAAGTTTATTATTTACATTTATTAAAGAATGTGAATGTAGTCCGTGTCTTTGTGAGGTTGAAGTATTACATCTAAATGGCTGTGCTCTCAAATGCTTTCCCTGCTGCTTGAGGGTTTAAATCATGGTATTTAGCATGCATGTGTCCTTTCAGGGTGTCATGCAAACACTTCACATGAATGGCATGGGAGCTGAAGGTATTATCATAGGGAAGGCCCACTCTCCAGATTTAGGGAATTGTTTTTTCTGTTAATTTCTTAACAGAAGTGAAATCAAAAGTTGTAACATGACCAAGGACCTAAATTCCACGCAAAACAATAATGTTGCTACACTGAAGTTTATCTTTTAAAGTATTCTGATGTTTCATCTGAAAAGCTACATATGTTCACAGAAGGCATCTTGCTGAAATGCCTATTAAAAATAGCTGTCTGATATTGAAATGTGTGACTTTCCACAAAAGAAAATAATGCCACAGGGTTATACCCACTAAAATATTTAGACACTCAAAGCTTGATGCTGCAACACCAGCTTGGTGGTTGGTGACCCACTAGATGAAGAGGGAAGATTAAAAGTGACAGAATTATATCCAAACAGTCTGCAAAGAAATTTAAAAAGGAACAAGGAAAGGTAACAAATATATTTAAAGAAACATGAAGAACTGGGAAAAAAGAGGTCCACTGCCTGATGAGAATGTGGAGATGGCTGAAATATTCAGTGGGGGCTTTTTGTATCAGTCTCCATTGAAATGTTCAGAAAAAACATAAACAAAGAAAAATTAGTATAAATCAGAATAAGGAGAGAACTGCTTAAAGCATACTTAGATTCAAGTTTGCAGAACTTGCTGACGTTCATGTATGCTCAATGACTAAGGGAAATAAATTTATAGACTATTAGTAATTATGTCCAAGAATTCATGGAGGACAAGAAAGTAAAAGTAGACTAGAGAAAGCAAAACATATCCCCTATTTTTGAAGTCAAATAAAGAAAATTTCCTTTAACTTTTGTACTCAGAAATAATCTGTGACAAGTTATCAAAAAGTTGAGAAAGTTCACTGACATACGAATTGTGGAAAGCAAATCTTGTCACACCAGTCTAATTTTCCTTTCTTATGTCTGATATTCATTCTTATTTCTAAGTGGAAAAAGGGGGAGGAGAATGCACAATCTTCTTTTCACCTTTCAACACTACCATCTGTGAAATTCACATAAAAAGGATGAGGAAAAAGGCTCTAGGTGGAATCTCTTTTAAAGTGGTTACTGACAATAATTCCTCTCAAAGGCTGCTCTGAACGGTTTGCTCCTTGATAGTAATTACAAGCGTGGTTCTGAGGGGTCTGGGATGAAACCAACTCAGTTCAATATTCCATTAATAATTGGAGACCTACTGATAAATAGTAAAACAAAATTTACTGATGCCAGTGTGTCACTATTCATAGGGAGTTTAAGAAGACTTTGAGAAACAGGCTATTTCAAAATAAAAATTTCATGCTAAAGCGGTCAATCTGATAAAATTCGCCAAGGTGCGTTGTGCTCAGTTTAGGGCAGAGAAATCAGATGCATAATGTAAAATAGGAGATAACTGCTGGGGAGTATCTGAGAATCCAAACTGACTATGAGTTGCAAATCTGGTGTGTTAAAAAAAGGCAAAGGATTTGTTCTGGGAACATTATTAGTAAGTGTGGAAAGAATGTTACCATTTTGATCAGTTCTATCTACCCCCCATCTTCAAAAGATCTCCAGTTTGGAGACTGTAAACAGGCATGGAAGGATCCAGAACAGAAGTACAGAGCAATTCTGTGTTGTATAAACTGCAGGAGTCAACTTTTGATCCTAAAAAGAGAAATGAGGATCCCATGTACCAGACACTGATTTTATGCTTGCAGTTACCTCTGACCTCATCTTGGTGCATCTTCAATATGTGGGTATATCTGAGATCCTCTTAAAAAATCACTGGATTTAGAAAAGACAGAAATAGCTCCACAAATCTAAAAATTTATTCCACAATAGCAAAGTTGAGGGAGAAAGCACATATGAATGTCTGGACAAAGAGGAAATATACAGCAGGGTTTCCTCCCATATCAGCCATAAGAAAATCTACAACATGAAGGAAAAGGAAGGGGAGGTTAACAAGGTTTAACTGCAAAAAAAAACCCAAGAATTGTACATTGTTGACACATGGGGAACCACTCCTCAGCCTTTTCTCTTTTGTATGAATTTTCAGATATGAGTGTAAAGTCTAATTGAAGCTTTTCTCGAGGTTAAGAGTGTTGACAACTCTTCCTTGTCTTCTCCTGTAATCAGAGCTGGGCTTGTGCTGCAAAGGCAGTATAATTCAGCTGTACATCAGTCAGCCACAAGACACAAAAGCAAGGAACACAATTAACCCACTGCTCCTGCAACTATTCATTATACCTCTGGTCTCACCCTTTCTGATGTAGATTTCAGAGCACCTAATTTTTGCAAACATGTTTCTCTCCCCTCCAGTCACATAACCAAGGTGCTGGCCCTTTTTTTGCAGCTTTCCCAAGTTATTTGCACATAATATTTTATAAGAAAAGGAAATATCAAATCAACTACAATATTTTATATTGAAAGGAAATATCAAATCAGCTACATGCTGCCTACAGAGAAAAACAATTTCAAATTCATAGAAACAGAGAAAAGGTTACATTAATACAAGATTGTTCCTGCATAGTGACCAATTGAAACAGAAGAAAGGCAAGCAGCAAGGGAAAAATGTGACATTAACTTAACCTTTTTACATATTAAACTGTATTAAAATCTTTCTGTCTTTTTGCTCTGCAGTGCAGAGAATTTTATTTGAAGGACTGTACATTCTCTACACAGCTTTCAGTATTCATTTTAAAAGCTACTCATTAAGGAGTGTTAAAAACACCTCTTTCATTTGATCTAATCTGGCACTTCTCTCAAAACATGCTAACAAGAACATTTTAAATACCTTCTCCAAAATATGGTCTACCCAGGCAATGTAGCACAAAAAAAAGAGCTGTCCTCAAGCCTTCTGAAAATCTGACTTTACTTTTACAGGATTTTTACGGGGTTTAATTGTTTCATGACATTTAGAAACAGGTTTTCCCAAACTCATTGAATTTTCGCTGTGTTTGGCCTGACTAATATCCGTGTGGGGTTGCTACAAATCTGTCTTCTGTGTGTGTTACAGGAGTGGTAACACAGATTTTCTCTTTTTGCTCCAAGTGTGTGCACCAACTGCATTCTCCAAAAGTCAGGGGGTTGCAGAGAGCCCTGTATGGCCAGTCCTGGGGGAGATCTCACCATGATCCAGAGAACACCTGGCTTGTGTGCCAGTCTGGCCTGAAGGTCATCAGAAATATTTTAAATTGTTTACTGCATGGTACAACCAAATGCATTCTTTTAAAGAGAGAAAATCTGCTGAGGAAGCAATTTGTGCTACAAAAATAATCCTGCACAAAATAATTCTAATTTTTTTCCCCCCACTGTTCATTCTGCAGCATTTACAAAGTGTAATATCAAGGCTAATAGGTTTTATTTGTATCAATGGCTTTTTAGCTATGCAAAGTACCAGCAGAGGTTGCATACAGGATCCTGGGAGGATGCTATTGACAAAGTATGAATTCCTATTGAAAAACACTTCCATAGTACTTCTACTAGCATTCTTTGTGTCTCTGAGCAAAAGTGAGGACTAGATAACTTGACATCCTTTTCAATTTCTTTGATTCTAGGAGTTGTGTTGACATTTCATATTGTGCACATTTATTTGGTAAATACTATATTTCAGACTCAGGAAAGAAGTAAAACCTCTGAAGGATTACACTTTACACTTTTAGCTGACAGAAGTACAATTGTAGCAAAGAAAACATACAAAATAGAAGACATTTCAATGTCGAAGGCCAGCTAAGAGCTGGTTTTGTTACGACAGTCTTGTAAGGGGAAAAGGAAGTGCCCATCACTTTTAAGTCTGTATAATCTCCTCTCTAGGATGTTTTAGTTGTTTTAGTGTAGTGAAAACACAATGTGAGGAAGGCATAGGTGCACACTGAGGTAGATGTGATCCCGCTGAACAGATGTGTTCCTCTGGCACTGATAAATGAGCATGCTGACCCACTCAGCTGGGCCCTCATGCCCCACTCTTGGCTGCCCTTCACCTGGACCTGCACCTCTACCAGGACCAGGAGAGCATCCCTCCTTCTGGGTTCACTGGGGTCACCCTTCCAGTGGGGCTGGGAGGCTTCTGCAAAACACCAACTCCAAAGGCTGTGGTGCTATGGACACAAGGCTCACATGTCACCTCTCTGTGTTGCTTGTTTCAGGCTCTCACCAAAGGGTATCACAACAGGCTGTACAGTGCTGCTCCCAACATGTGCTCTCTGCTGCGCTGACGAGGCACAGTGGAAAGCAACTGCTCCCCTACTGAAGGAGAAGGTTTCCAGCATGGAAAGCCAGCCAAAACCAAAACATGCAGGCTGGAGGCAAAGCCAGGGAAATTGAGGTGGATGAGAGATGCAGACATCAGTGCCACGTTTTACTGCTATAGAAATAGCAGCAGAAAAATAATAATTTTTCTTTTCCAACACTGACTGGAAATCTGGCCAGGAGATGAGTGGCAGAATCCATAATCAGAATCCTGGAGTCAGCTGCTCTAACTAGACAGTTCAGCCACAAGCTGTGCTGACTCCCAGCAAAAGGCTCCTGTGCTTAAATAGTTCAAAGCATACTCTTTGAACTCCAGCAAACCTGCCTGTCCTGTGTCAAAGCACTAACCTTTCTTTGTTTAATAGCGTGGTTCATAACTACTCTTAATTTCGTGTGAAACTTTACTGCCAAGATTCGGAAATTCAAATTATGGAAGTTTATATTTGTGCTTTAAACCTCTCTTTTCTCTATGAGAACAGCAAGTGCAACAAAGTTCTTCTTAGGCTCACACAGCACCGCATGTTACAGAGTAGCACAGATAATGTTCCAGTGATTCCACCTTATCAAGCAATTCACCAAAGCCTCTTACACATAGATGTGAGGCAAGTTACAAAGGCATTACACTGATTTCAGCAGAAGACAAGCAGCATTTGATATACCATATTCAGAATCCACTTTGGAGGTTATTTGATCTGCCAGCAATATTCCTGAGATAGACAGGAACAAATTTACCTTGATGTGTCTGTCTGTCATTCAAGTAACCTGTGATCCATTGAATATGTCTCCTTCTGAAACGCTCATTTTACTGCAATTCTGTCTGACTCAATATTCTTCTTACCTGACAGGTGGGAGATCAAATAATTGAAATCAATGGAGAAAGCACAAGGGACATGACACATGCCAGAGCAATAGAGCTAATCAAGTCTGGTGGCAGGAGAGTGCGACTGTTGTTGAAACGTGGAACAGGCCAGGTCCCAGAATATGGTGGGTTTTCATCTTTACATTTTTGTATGTGCATGACTCCACATAAATTAATTCTATTGCTTTTGAATTAAGTAGCAGTTGCAGATATTTATATATTGTAATTTCCTGGAGCACATTAACTATTGGCTTAAGTGCTTACCTGAACAGAGGTGGACTTACTCTTAAGTGTTTCCTTAGCCAAGCCCGTAGGTGTGTGTACATCGCAGTCTGCTGACCTCCCAACATAGGCAGTGGCTTTTAAGGTGTGCATTGGAGGAAGCACTACAAACCTCTTAGGGGACATCTTTGAGTGTGCTGGGAGTTGCTGATTTGCCCATAAACTCTCCTTTTCTTCCTTTATTGGTACTTCTCTGCACATTTTGAGTCACAGCAGATGATCTTGTTGCCATGCAATTGAGCGCCTCAGGTTGAACCTCAAAGCATTATCAAGAATGTACTCCTTTCTTTGACAGCTTCACCCATTGTATTCTCTCTGACAAAATACATGGATGATCAATTAGAACCCAGTTCTGAATTTAAAACATGAGATTTTGCTCATTTTGGTGAGAAAACAGGATTCGTTCTTCTTATGTTTTGTTTCAGAGGGACTTCTGGGAGTTTTTTAAGTATTTCAAAACGTGTGAGTCATTTAGGCAATATAGAAACCTTATTTCATAATAGAAATGACAAGAAGTAAAAGTAAATTATCCAAAGGTAATTTCAAAGATGAAGTGTTCTTTTTTAAAACTGGAATCAGGGCTTACTCTATAGTATGGTGCAACAATTTCATATATTTACATAACGTCTATGATGTGCACCTCTGGGCCTTAAATCTCTCAGGAAAAGGGCTATTTTTTTAATGAAAAGTCCTTGACTTCTTTATGCTAGGAGGTCAAAAACTCTATTAAACTTCTTTACTGTTACTTTTGAAGTTCCAGAATGCTTTCCCATTAGAGTCAGAAATTAGAGTCACGTAAAAATTCAAATACTTAGGCGTAACTGTAGGTTCAGGTGAGCCTTTGTTGCCAACATAAATTCATTACCTCTGTTAAAGCCAGCTCCACTGAAAGTCAGTTCTTTCCCAGCTGTCAATACACATGGTAATTGCACTATTTTCTTCTCTAAACTAGAGCTAATTCTATGGCTAAGCCAATACTCAGGACAGTGTATGCTACATTTTTTACTGCTTTCAAGAGCTTCTGAATAAGGGCAGAAAAGATGGGCCATAGTCCACTCATTTGGTAATAAAGTTAGTGATCTATAATTTTGGTGAGTAGAAACAAAGCCAAAATGGTTTTCAGGGGTTCTGATAAAATGGTACTAAGATATTTAATACCAATTTTAACTAGTGTGCAATCCTTTCACCTTCAAAACTGTTTTATAGGGAGAGGTGCATCATTTCTAATGAAAGAACAAACAAGCGTCCAGGACTGATAGAGTGGTAGTAATCCTTCTCAAATAGCAGAACTATATACCAGCAGTTCTCTGGTTCCTCAAAAAACAATTTAATCTAAGGTAGGTCCAGGAAGCTACTATGAGTAAAAAATCAGTTGCAGTTCAGACCCATTCCAAATCTGAATTTCTTAAGATCCCAGCTCCAAATGGCATTTAAATCCAAAATGAATGTCCATTATTTATATAATCTTATAAATCTGTACTTTATTCCAGGGGGGGAAAAAACCACACACACACACAAAAAAAAAAAAAAAAAAAAAAAAAAAAAAAAAAAAAAAACCACCTAAAACCCCTAAAAACTTCAGTGTAATCATCATTGATTTAGGAAAACAAATCTTCCAAAATGTGCACAAGTCTTCCCTTCCACAGAAGATGACCACTAGAATTCCAGACACAGCTTTTAGTTAACAGAAAGCAACAAGGAGACTTCACGGCATTGTTTAAACCCAAGCTCACCATTTGGAAAGGCATTTGGAATACTTGGCATTAGTTGTTTAAAAATGCAGATTACTAAGAAATAAAAGTTGCTACTAAGAAGTGCTGTTTCATCAGACCATTTTCCAAGCTACATCTCCAGCTTACAGCTCCATACAGGAGGACAACTAAGTAGCTGTGCTTGAAAATCCCTTTCTCCTACTGCACTGAAAAAGGAGTAAAAGTGTTCAGGAGTTACTTCATAATGTACACACAACCTGCAGAAAGCATGACAGCAAAGGATAACATCTGCACATCTGCAGTTCTTAATCTGTGCTTTATGCAGGCAGAGAAGTGTTAGAGCTCTATCCAGTCCGGAGGCAGAATGGAAGCAAAATAAGAAGATGCCTGTTGAAATTAACTGAGATAATTAAAGTCCTCCCTAGGTCATTTCCCAAAGGTGTAAGAAATAGTCTAAGAACAAACAGAAGGTACACGTAAATTCCAACAGCAGCCTGCCTAGGAAGTTAAAAACAGAAATTAACAAACAGAACCAATTAAAATGGGAGACCGCATCTCGAGCAGGCCAGATCTCAAGGTTAAGTCATCATGCTGCGAAGAATGTCTGTCAGAGACCCCCAGAACATCTTTTCAAAATAATGTAAAACTGAATGCAGAGAAGGTTATAACAGTAAGCTTGAGGACAAAGTGGTCCTGAGGACAGCAGATAAACTACTCAATATTTAGTAGCTCACTCTTCCTTCAACCAGAATTTTACAGTTGAGATGTAACAAGACTAATTGGAGCTCTTTTTACTGAATTAATCAGCTTTTTGTTTTAGCAAGTACATGTCATAAATATTTCTTATACAGGGTCCAGCTATGGAGAGCATCAGTGGGAAATAAGACTTAGTTGTGTATATAAATGCAAGTCTGGAGGACAGAGCTGGTATTGGGACTGCAGTGGTGGTGTGCAGCAGAAGCCTAGGGAGAAATATGAAAACAGCACAAGTGTACCAGGGTCCTCTCCTGGATATTCTCTCAGTCCCTGATAGGTGAAATGGTCAGGGACTTCCCAAATCAGTTTTAGTAATGCTGTGATTAAAGACCTTTCCAACAGCAGCAACATTCAGATTCACAGCACTAATTACCTAGAGCTACCTAAACCAGCCAGCCAAGACCATCACATTATTGTCTTCAGTCTTCAGCTTCTTGATTTTCCTTGAGTTTTAAACCCCAGTGCAGTGTTTCTGTTAGTACAAAATATGGAGGTATGTACTTAAGTGCAAGAAATATCAGTGTTTGAATGATGATGTGATTGACATCAGTAACAGCAGTGTTGAGGAAAATTCATCAATGATAAGAAAGTGATTTGTGAAAGAAAAGAGTGTGTATTGAAAAGAAGAAAGCACTCAGGGAAGAAACAAAAAACAAGCTCCTGCGAGGGTGTAAATCTCCTGAATGAGTTATGTCAGTTTATACTGCCTGGAAATCTGTGCATTTCCGAACTTGGAAAATTCTGGCTGAGCTGAAGCACTACTCAAACCTAGGATAAGAAATAAGGTGTGCTGCAAATGCATCATTTACGTCCATTCCAGCTGCTGGTTTTGGTTGAAAACAAATGCCAAAGATCCCAGAGTACTTAAGAGGCAGAAATCCCCTTGTAGCAGGCCCGGTACCATCAGAATGTAAGCAAAGGAGCTCGGGTATGACTAATGCTCCAAAGCTATAGCTGATTTCACAGCAGGGTGCAACAAAGGAAGCTTAGAAAACAGGTGTTTTATCAGCCAGCATCTCAGAACGTTTGCTGAGGATAAGGATAGCCAGAGGAACTGTGCTTCTACTGGAGGTAAATTATCACAGCTTGTCCAAAGCCGAAGAACATCAGCATCATGTTTCATAGGAAATAATCTGCCAGCTGTGTTCTCCAGAGAACCAAGTCATAGTAAGAAATCATATTAATGTGCAAGAAAGACTAGAAGTACTGCTGGGAATCCTGATCCCAAAATGCACTTAATGACTGGGAAGTCTGGCTGGAGAGAGTGTGAGGTTTCCTACATATCACAGGACACAAAACTCAGAATCATCACTGTAGAACTGAGCACTTCTCACCCCAGCATTAAAAACAATTTGAATAGTGACAGATCAAGACTTTCCCTGCAGTGGCTGCCTAATTTCCTGTGTATGCACCTACCTCAGTGGTTACTGACTTCAGCAGGAGCTACTGGGTGTGCAGCAGTTCTGAAAAAAAATCTGTCTCTTCACACTGTGGGAGCCTCATTACAGATGCTCATGTATTTCAGGCCTTAGCCATAGCTACATAAACACCATGAGAAGGACATGTACTTTGCATAGCCAAACACTGGGATGAAGTGTCATTCTTAAAGGCAAAATGTGGGAAAACTGTTCACAAAATCTCAAAATGATAAAATTAATGAGGAAGTAAAACTAACAGATCAGTCTCTCTATCCAGCTGTGAGTTCTGCAAGAAGCAAGTTACCTCTAATGACTGATCAGCTCCAGAAAACTAGTTTTCTGTGGGAATAGCTACTGTTTTCTCTAAATATCTTCGGAGGAAGTTCCCTAGGAAAGCCTGTGATGTTTCAGTCCCAGCATGTTGTAACCACTGCACTCTGGCTAGCAGGCTGCTGCTCCCTGAGAGCTCAGTGAGGGTTTCCCAGGGCCATGCCATCAGTCGCATCCCGGAGTCCATTTGGGACAGCCCCGCGATCTGGCTCTGGCAGCAGCAGCGTCACAACGCAGTGAGGGGGTAAAGGAGGCAGAGAAGGGTCTCTCATGAGGGTGTGAGATGGCTTTAATC
Organism: Corvus hawaiiensis; assembly: GCF_020740725.1. NCBI lineage: Eukaryota > Metazoa > Chordata > Aves > Passeriformes > Corvidae > Corvus > Corvus hawaiiensis. The sequence goes on along the minus strand of NC_063216.1, from coordinate 68,210,454 downwards.
ACATCTTGTCCCAGCAATGCTCAGAGGCAGAGAGACAGCGTGGTCTGGGTGCGGGGTGGTTTTGTCAGGGCCCAGGGGCGGTCCCTGGGCGGGGCTGGGGTACAGAACAAATAGGGAGAAACCGAGGGAGTGGCCAAGGCTAGGGAGGGAACAGGGGGAACATGTGAAATAGGAGAAGGAATGGATTAACAGGTTCCCACATCAGCAGTCCTGGCAGATTGTTTCTTCCGGCTTACTGCTCCTGGCCTTTCCTGACTGGAGATTTTATTACTCATAGTACATTAAAATATATAAGTTCCTAGAAGTTTCTGAAAGCAATGAGTCATATAATCAAATGACCACAAATGGGGTGTAAAGGGGGCTGAGGAAGGAAGGCGTAACAGGGTGTAAAGGTGGCTGTAAAGGAAGGCTGAGGCAGGTTAGCACCTGTAGGTGGACTCCATCCCTCCAGCAAGGCATAACCCCCTGCCCCAGTTGCTTTCTGTCTGGTAGTGCAGAGGGAGCAAAAACACTGATTTTCACCTGTGAGGAACATCTGGAAGAAATGAATTTGTTTCCCTTCCTGCTTTCAGGACTACAAAATCATCTGTCAGGTTTGATATCAGGTTTCTATCAAGTTTCACTTAGTTTTAAGTTGCTTAAGAACTCCTGAAGGAAGTTACAAGTTTTAGAGACTCCAGCCCAGAGAGATTTTGGAAAACTTTTCCGTTGCCCTATCTTGGATATCTGGATCTGGCCCTGAGCATTCTAGGTCACACTGTGATACTAGCAGATACACAGAGCTGTGGGAACTGGAATCATTGAGGTTTGGAGGACAAGAAATCTGCGTCGCGTGGTGATGGTTGGTGCTTTATGGATCTATACAATGATGGTCCCTTTCCCTGTCCTCCCCTGCTTTGTTTTGCTGTATTAAAAGACATATCCTGGGGTTGCAGTGTGTATTTTTGGAATCTCTGTTTCTTTGCACAATGCTAAATTGCATACACAGCTCACACCATGGGTTCATTACACTCAGGTGGTTTTACAGAACTAGAGTTTAGATTCAGTTTGGGCTGTTTAAGGGAGGAAGAGTAAAGTTTCAGTATATACAAATTGATGGTTAAGAGATAAAAGCTACAAGTTATTTAGCAGTAAGTCATTTCTAAGGGGCCTTGAAGAAACTCTCATCTCCTGCTTCAGCACTACCCCAGCAAAAAAAAACCAAAAATGTCAGAGTTGATACCAATACAAGGATTTTTCATACAAGTAAATTGGCACAGTTCTTAAATGCATTAAGCCCTTTGCTTTTGCTTTGTTATGACTCCTTCAGGAAGCACCTCAAGATGTACTCCATATCCATAGACCAGGGGAATCTATATCCTGAATATATATGTACTGTAGTTTCAATAATCCACTAATATTTAGACTTACAGCATGCTTATTTGTCTTAGCTTTACAGAAATACTTCTTTCCTGTTACATATAAGCTTTTTACTCAGTTGTTCTAAACTTACTAAGAATTCTGTGCTCTAACAATAGTAAAATGTCTGTATGTCACTGGTTCTGTTAATTCTAATGATTGGTCCTAGGCTGTTCCTCCCCTTCCTTTAGGAATGGTACCTTCCAGTCTCTCCATGTGCATGAAAAGTGACAAGCATGGGTCCCCATATTTCTACTTATTGGGCCACCCTAAAGACACGGTTTGTAAACTCTGCATGTATATTATCTTTCTAATACATTTTGTTTCTCACAACTGTTAATAGAGTATTTTTCAACTTTTTCTTACATGCTAGCTCACTTGTTTCTACAGTATTCGACTTTTCTTTCATAACTGATTATCTAAGACATCAAAGCAGCTATGCATTCTACAAATGTCTTTTAATATCCTAAATAATGAGTTTTGCATGTTACACTGCTGCTAGTGCATTGGTCTGCTATATATTCACTTTTTCTCATGACAAAAATTTATCTTCTGAATATGACTTTTCAGGTAGAAGATCTTAAACTTTTGCATTCAAGCCATAATTTTCCTCTTCTTTGTGGCACCTGGCTTGCAAAAATATTAGCAATATGAAGGTGGAAGTTAGGTGCTGTTCTCAAACAATATTTATGTGCAGCCCCTTGAAGAAATAACAGATGTAAAATTGAACACATTTTGAAACGTGCTGTAAGGCAGTACTCATTTATCAAACCCTGTGGTTATGCTGAATTTAAGCAAAGCACTTTGCTCTTGATTTCAGGCTATTTTCTTCATAGAATCAGATCCAACTGCACAGGTTGTTCAGATACATCTAATTTGTAATACAGAGTCAGGGCCCAGATATGATACCTGGAAAGCAAAGGAAAAGCAAGACTCATTTTTTCTATTTTCCTATTGATTGCTGTCATCACAGAAAACACAGCAGTGTCCAGATGCGTTCAGCTCTGTCTGCTGCTGACTTTGCACAACATAGTACATTTACTGCAATTATACAGTCTCACACATTGAAGTAGACAGATTGGAAATAGAAAGGGAGTTACACCCAGAGTGTTCTTCCAGCATTTGAGCTTCAAGCAGTTCCTCCAGTGTGATGCTCAGAGAATTCCTGCCCCCAGCACCCAGGCACTAAACTGGCCTTAAGTTATCAGTCTTGTGCATGCAAATCCAGGTAATGTAACCAATGTGTTTCCAGTTAGAGCTCATTTCCGATCTGTGTCTAGAAATAAGATTTTTTTTGAACACAGACATATCCATATGCTTTGCTGCTGCAAAGCTGGACACATCTAGAGGCTGTTTGGAATTGTTCCCATGTAGTTCAAGTGTGTATGTCACCATCAGAGACCTCCCAGCCACGAAGTTCCTGCATCATATAGAAATGTTACTTCCACCATTCCTTGTATTCTCACCTTACCTCTGTTTTGTTCTTCACTAAACATAGCTCAGAGAGGTTAAAATCCAGGCTGGAATTAGGGCCATTTTACAAGTCCCAGTTGTCCCAGGAGTCCCAGCTCCATGAACTACAGTTCCAACAGAAGTTCTACATATTTATAACCGCAACTTTCTGGGCATCATCTTTATTTTTCTTCCTCTAGAAAAACATACACAGGAAATAAGTCTTTTTCCTGAAATAAGTAGAAATGTAAATACTCTATAAATATAGCTAAAGTTAGTTTTGCAGAGTCATCCAGCTGTGAATGGTTCTCATTTATTTGGCAGGAAGTGTTGAAACAGAATTTTTTTTCTCAGTATAATGTATCCAGAAAATCAAAAGCATTTTAGTTCCAGTCAACACCAAAACTGAGATACTTGCTTGATAAAAAAGCAGTGTCATGTCAAATTTTTATTAAATGTTTCCATTTCAGGTGTTTTTAATGAAAGAGTTCGGAGGGGATTTTCCTAAAGAGCCCATTTTGATGGGGCTTATCCCAACCAAAAATGTGGCTGTTATACCATTCATTAGAGCACTGAGGAAGGAGTCAAATTTCCTGATGCAGAACCATTCCAGTATGCCTTAGGAGAGGCCTTACCATAACATCACAGTGCAGTCTGTTATAAGACCACATTTCACCCAAAGGAATTGTTCCCTTTTGTATAAATAATCACTTCTGCAAGATGATCAGCAGGCTTACTTGAACTTGGATGTAGCACAAGAGAGAGGCAGGTAGTTTGGAAGGTACATCCAGACCAAGTGATACATGCCTGTGCTTCCTTGCATCATAGGTCTGGTAGCCCTTACTAGTGACCACTGCATTTATATTTGCAAAAATATATTAAAAATTGGGAGCTTAAACTGTGGGTTTATTGTTTGAATATAGTTATATCCTTCAGAAAGCTCCATTTTGCAGTCTGCTACAAACTGATTTTTCTAGTTCTATTAGAATGTGTGAAGCTTTTGCATTTGTCTAATAAATGGCTAAATCATCTTGGCCTATACTTTGAAGGCAGATACTCTTATCTGTTCAGAGTACTGATCAAATAATCCAGTTCATCCTATTTTTAATGCTCATTTTATAAATCTCCAGAGCTGAGGTTGGGTGTTATTTGAAACTTGAACTACCCCATATATCATTCACCTGATGTGAGTGCAAAAATCAATAGTCATTTTGGAAAAGTGCCCTTTCTGCCTGTGACCACCTTGGTGGAACTGCAAACATTCATTCATATTCCTGCTGCATTTCCAATACCACCTTCTTATTTCTAGCAATACCAACTTAATTTCAAGAACCCGTGGTGTGTAAAAAGAAAAAAAAAGTACTAACTAAATGAACCAATATACTGGTTAATAAAATTGGTCTAAAACCATCAGGCAATTTGAATATGGGCTCCCAAAGGTTCTAGAATATTTTATTGCTATGGGTAAAAACTATTCAAGGGCAAAATTGAATATTGAAACCTGCTTTACAAACATGTCTTTAGTATTTAATAAATATGTAGCAGCTGGCAGAAAAGTAGAACATCCTTCTATTAAATAACAGTGGGTGTATATGTATGTGTGGGTGCATATAGTTATTTCTGTCACAGCAAATTTCTATTTTAGAAGATACGTAGACCTTTCATCGCTTGATATAGAAATGGAAGAAATCAGTATTGAAAGAAAGAGTGGCACATGGGATGACACTTTCAGTTTTTTGGCAGTGACTTCGAGCTTCCAGGAAGGAAATACCTTTTCCTCACTTTTTAAATGCAAAAATACTGAGTCCTAAACATTGCTTTGGCAATTACACTCCCAGTGGCTCTGGCCAGTCTAGTCGAATAGCCTAATCCAGGCTTCCCCCATCTGTATAATGGGGATAGTAATATTTACTTACCTATCTCATGGGAGCGTTATGGGGATTAATTATTTAATGCTTGAGAAGCACTTAAAAGATTAAAATTCCTAGTTGACTACTCAATATTATTACTAAAGAAAACTTTGCTAATCCACACCAAAATTGGCAGTGTCCCCCCACATCTGAACAAAGATTTATTAATAAGGTTGTTGAGCAAGTTCTCTTATTATTAAAGCTTAATTATTCTAATATAATATTCTGGAGTAGATTTACTAATATGGTGTAAAGTATAGGTAATTACATCTAAACTACAATTAATAAAACAGATGAACAAATACTATCCCTCGTTCAGTTCACATAAACTAGCAAGCAGACTTCCTGAGGAAGGGGAAAGTCCCACCCACAAATCTTTTTCTAACATTTATTTTCATGGCTTCCTGTATTTCCATCCAGTTGACAATACCAGAAGGTAAGCGCCTGAAATACAGAACCTGATAGAATGCAGCCATCCCTCTGTCCCACAGCATCAGTTTTTCCTTTCTTTGTGTAATCCAGATAAATAGGTAAAATAGGAATTCAGTAACACTTACCATGTCTTTGCAGTGTGCCATAGGACCAAGTCCAGTCTTCTGGACAGCGTAATACCCCAGAAAATTGCAGCATAGTACCCCAGAAAATACCTCTCCTGATGCTTATCTCAGTCCCTCTCATTTGCCACAGGTCCCCAGTTCATAGCAAGACTGCATCACTGCAACTTGTTCTTGCTCAGAGTTAGCTTCCCCACGTATCTGTGATGGTATCCTTGCCTCAGGGAGCTGTGTAACCAAAGTGAACAGCGTGAAGCACACAGGAATATTCCTGTATCACTCAAACTCTGTCAAAGAGCCTCACCAGTGGCCTGACTCTATGATGACCAAGACTAAATTAATCTAACAAGGCTTCTCATAACCTCTTCTCACTGACATTGGAAATATGATGAGTCTAAATGATCACACAGAGAGTGACACAAAAAACTGTTGTTCAAACCATTGGGAAGGTGAAGGCAAGCTTTGTCCACAGAAGGACTTGCAGTTGGTCCTGCCTCTGTTCTCACTCCACCATCCCATCGTGCAACTCCTGGCTGATGCTTTGTGGCCCAGCCACATGGAAAGGTTAGCAGAGGTCATGGCTTCTGTCAGATTTCTTAGAGCCTGTTATTCCTAGCTTGGGGGGAGGGGGGAGAAACAACCAGAAAATGAAATGTGGGGTTTTTTTACTTAGACAATATGAGGTAACTGTGACTCTCCAGCTGATGCTTAATGAACATGACCATAAAGAGTGTTGAATTGTGGTTGAGCAACCCAGAATTTTGAACATCTGAGTTTTCTAACAACATGTAGTTTGTGTTTACTTATTAGGAGCTGAATGTTACAGTGTATTCGTGCACTTCCATCTCATCATAGAGTTTTCAGGGAAATTTGTCTCAGCATTCCAAAGATATCAGATACTACAACAGTCCCAACAGCAGGTGTGGTCCCAGAGTCAGCTCTGCACCTTCATTGCCTAAAGGCCCCCAGTCTGAAAACAGTTTGCTGAAGAGACACTAAACTGCTTCTGCAGCTTCTACCCTAAGCCGAACAGGACTACTTATTCATGAGCTTTGTGACTGAGTTCAAACCAAGTTATGTATTTTGCTTAAGATCCTGCCCTCACTCATAAAGTGAGAACCTCAGTGCCTACCAGAAACATCTTTCTAGGGGCATTTCATACAGAGTCAGAATGCTCTGAATCCCTCCCATATTAAGTAAGTTTTATTTATTATCTACACACTTTTATTAATGACAGCTATTTATTGACCTGACAGAATGTGGTGCCTACTGTTAACACCCATTTTAGCTGTGGTAATTAATAATTTTAATATTTAACTTTAATTAAGTGTGTAATATCCAACTCTTAAATTATTCACTCTTTGCAGAACGTTTTTCATTAATACCACACATTTTATTAACACCTTTTATGATTTAATGTGGCTTAATTCTATTAATAAAAACTAATTTGAAAGTAATTATCTTTTTTAATTATACAGTAACTTCCAATGTAGTTTTTCCAGCTCCAGCATGGCTCTGGAGGAGAACTGCTGAGGTTTCTCCAGTTCTACTCTGCTGCCTGACCACACAGGAAAAAATAAAACCTTCTTTATTGACAGGATGAATATTGCCTGAGTAGCTCTGATCTGATAAATATGTGAGATGCTCAGCACGTCAAAAATAGCACCAAACCACCTGAAGGACCAAGTGAATGATAATGTGTGGTTAGAGCAGCATCACTCCAGACTGGTACTTAAGCTGTCCACAGACTTAACATTGACATAGCAGTGAGGAGCTTCCTGTGGAGGATAAAAGCCCCATGCAAGCTGCAACTCTTCAGCTCTTCCAGTATCAGTAATCCTGCAACATTTATGCAGATGGATTAAGCTGATTCAAGGAAAAGTCTAATTTACCAAGGGTTACAACCTGTCCCTGAAGGCAAGGGTAACTGCAGTTCTTGTTAATAGAGCCCTTGGGGGGGAATTGGAGTGAAGCAACACTGAATGATTGATGTTTATAAATATATATACAGGGTTTATTTTAGAACAGTTTGGTTGAAATGGAAAGCAAGTATGTAGCGATTTTGGTTATTATTACCTATAGTAATATAACAACATAAAAGCATAAAAATATTACATAAAAATATGTTAAGAAAACATGGAAGGAAGGAAGGAAGGAAGGAAGGAAGGAAGGAAGGAAGGAAGGAAGGAAGGAAGGAAGGTTGAATGACACCTTCTAAGACATGACAGCTGCCTCTCACGTCATTGTAGTTGAGCCAGTTATGCCCCATCAGAAGGGATGAATAACATGAATGTCCTGATATGTTCCCCAAAGGGGTTTTACCTGAGCCAGTTGTGTAAGGGAGGACATTGGCATGATAAGAAGTATTATCCCACCTCACAGGATCTGCTTCTTATCAGCCTCTTCTCTTATCTGGCTCAAAACCCAGCTTGTCCCTAAACAAAGGTTCATGTACACCTGCTCTGCTTCTGGGCTGTGATCTTGCACATCCTCAGCAAAGCACCTGCTGCTTTTGCAAATGAACAATTGTTTGAGTCATTAACTGTTAACATTTCAGTCTCTCACACCAAGTTCACTCAGATGAGCGATCACAATGATTTCAATATTTAGTTGATAGGACTGTTTACTAGAGTCATATCTATGGAATAAACTAAACTGGGTCTTGGAAAGAGAGGTAAACTCTGTACTCATAATCATCTGGCCTTAAGATTCACAGCCTGAAGACTATTACAGTAAATTAGTAAACTGATTTACTATATTAATTTACCTGTTTCTGAAATAAAACCTGCTTATAGGTGGGGCTCCTTATTTTTTCCCCTCTCCTATCCTGTGCTTTGGATAGCTTTCTTCTGCATAGAAAAATTACCCCTTTTTATTCTTGCTATTGTAAGGGCACTGCTAAAGTCTCAACCCTGTTTTAAGGTGTGTCAAATATTGGAGAGAACCAAATTATGCAGAGCTTAGGCAATGTTACAGTGAATTGCTTATGGATGTGATTTATATTTAAGGAGTGGTCAATGGCAGAGGAAACAGGACAGGGCTAAAGCAGCCCCCCAAGATCATCCATGACAATCCAATCCACCTGCTCTCCACGGCAGGAAGTCTGAGTGCTTCTGAATTCATTAGTTATCTCCTGTCAGCCTGAAAGGTCTCAGGCCACTTACTTGCAGTGGCCTGTGTTTTCCAAAAAGGACCTGATGTGGAGTGATGGGTGTAGATTTCTGTGTTCATCCACTCAGCTTTGACCCATAGCCTCCAAGGGGTTTCCCATAAGGAACTCCCCAACATTAGTATCACTTTTCAACAGAAGAGCAGACATCTATTTCCAGAGGTCTTTTGAGACACCTCTCTCTCTGACTCTGTGAGGCAATTAAATTATTATCTCAAGTGGTAAGGACACTAAAATACTGGTGAAGCACTGCCATAATTAAAGAACTAACTCAGGGAAAGGGATTTACTGATGATGCCCTGGGTATTATAATGTAGGATCAAAACCAGTGCAGAATAATAATAGAAGCCCTCTAAGTCAGATCAGTTGCTTCCTATGTTTCTTTGTTAACCATATTTAAAGACTACATCACATAAAAAATTGAAAAGTGCTTTCATCCATAGTGCTTGCTACAGATTAAAGCAAACACAAATCAATGTGTGTGGCTTTCTTGTTTCAAGAAAACATACAGCATTTTTCTAAAGGATTTTTAAACTTTTTTCCTTGCAATATACAGTTTTGTCCTCTCTGCCCCAAGTTTGAATTTTCCCTTTCTCTCTGTTCCCTTAGCTCCAAAACCAAATAATATCATCTCCTGAGCTTCTGTAGATTTTCATACAGAAAATCTTCCAAGCATAACTAACAATCTGCTCTTTCTGAAGTGCTGCAATAATTCTAAAATTAGATCTCTGAACATGAAAGCACTTCTCTAAGAAACCTCTAAGCAGAGCACAGAAAAGATGATGAAAGTGAATTTTACCTGAGATGAGATCATTCAAAGTCTCATTAGATGGCCCTTGCAAGAACCTTATGAACACCATATCTGCTGCAAAAATATTTAGGGCATCTTCCATTTAATACCTAGGTAAAGTATACAATGGAAGATGGATATAATGAACCCAAAGGAACTAAATTGTTGCTCTTCATTAATGACCAGGAACATGAAAGAAGTAGGGCATCTGGGTATCAGTGGCACTAGGAACTGAGCCAAGCAGGATGTGCAGCTGTGCTTTCCAGTATTGGAATAGGTCAGTGGCTGAATTTTCTGGATGTAAAATTAAACATTTCAAGTTTACAGAGGAGATACCACTTACACTACACTTATATTCATATCTTTTCAGTTCTTGTGAACATCTGCAGAAGCCATGCCACCAATAGTTTCATGTAATAGTAATGGTGGCCACCTTTTTCAGTATTAGACCAGTGACAAAAACAAAAACGCAGAATGATTTTGGGGACAGAAAGCCTAGGTCTGGCAGTCTGGCATTGTTTCATACCCCAAGTATCAGTCTTTCTTAATGAATCATTCTGCTCTTTTGAAAATGCCGAGCACAAAATTTATAAATGAAAGATATCAGGACACAGATGCATATTTGTTTTCCTGTAATCTTTCGTGACTTGTAATCTCTGATTACCCTGAGCAACCGTCCTCCAACTTTGGAAAAACAAATGCATGAAGCCAAAAAACCAAATTACTGTAAAGTAGGATTCCACTCTTGAGCAAAGCTACATTTTAAGTTATATTTAAAAGGTACTCTAAACATTCAGTCACCATGACATTGTTAAGTACAAACAGGCAAGTGGTGTAACAAATGTGGCTAATTAATATAGCAAAGAATGAGATTAGGTTTTCTTGAAACAAGGCTTCAAAATACTAAGCTGATCACTCAACTGCATGTGTGAGCAAGGAGAAGTAGTTCATGTACTAAAATAACCAAGTATAAGCTGGATTTATTTTTATTAATGTCTATGGCAGGTATCTAATTTCTATACATAGAATGAACATTTTGCACCCATAGCACACTGCCATCATACCTTTGTAAAGCATAAGAGCAGTACTAATGATGGAAAGGCTATCCCACCTGGATGTGCCCACAGTGATTGACCAAAGAAAGTACCATATCACAGCAGAAGGCACCTAAATCTGTTGGTGTTTGCTTCCAGGGCTACTGGTGTTCAGGGATCTGAATGTGGGTACATTCAGTGGAAGGGGAGACAAACAGAGTGTAATTTTAAGCCAAGAAAAGTGTAATTTGTGAGAAAACATTTGCATAGCATATTGAATAATTAACAAGAATTGCAGTTTATAGCTAAAAGAACAGGCAGGCTGTAAGCTGGGGGCAGAGCCCATTCCCATTCACTTTCTGGGAGAGGCTGGAGGAAAGGGTGGCATTTCATGTCACATTTCCATAAGGCTGAAAGCTGAACAGAAAGAGCTTTTCTAACCATGAAATCTTCAGAGAATCATTTCAGGAGACAAAGGTGCTGTATGTTTGTGGAAGTTTCAGGATAAAAGATTAAAGATTCTTTCTATATTCTGAAATATTCCCCCTTAGAGAGCGTTAAAGAAAAGCTGCAGGAGACCAATGCAATCAGGAACATCAAAGACATGTCAAGCTATAATGAGAAAGACCCAAATGCATTCCTGGTGTAGCACTGCCAGCATTAGTGGATACTCACCAGGGGACAATTTGTCCCATTTTTGTTATTAGCAGCATCTGTAAGAACTGCTTGCCACCTCCTGGCAATACATAATTTCAGACAAAAAATGGGGGGAAAAAATAAAGCACCATATTTTTATTCAGTCAAAACCTCTTTGATTCCCTAGGAAAAGAATTCTGGGAAGATATGAGAACAGCTGCTTAGACATTTCAGAAAACACTTCATTCAGACTAATGAAAGTGTTCAAAGCTTTAATATCTTGTACATTATTCATATAATTTGAAAATTAAAAAGGCTTTGAGATTTTATTGTATGTAAGTAATAAAATGTGACGTAATTTCTACTCTTACTACTAAATATTCAATAGATTAATATTAGTAGTTTATGGATAATTATATCTGATGAAAAATCACATGTCCTTGACAAATTACTAAACAATTATCTAAAATATTGTGATGCTAAGGTAGAACCTAGCCACAAATCAGAGGTCCATGGACAGAGCTCTCCTTGCTATTAGGAGTAAAGCCAGGGTTCTTTTTCTCGTGGTTCAGTCATCAGCAAGCAGTGGGTCCAGGCAGAACAGTTAAAGACAGTAGCAAATGGACACATGAAAGTAGTACCCTCATTTCCACTCCATTGAATGTGTGAGAGCTGACAGAGCAAAACAATTCATATATGTGGCAGCTCTACCTCAAACAAAAAAACCTTCAGACAGAAAACTTCTGCCCCTGATGTTCTCCTCGTGTCACTCTTCCCCCAAAATGGCTGTGTTCATCTCCTACTTGTCCTCCCACACCCTCAAGATCTTGTGTCTGTGGTGGCTCTTAGTTAGAAATTTACTCCTTTGCCTGAGAGTTATACGAAGTGGGTCGTAGGTGAGTCATTCTTACACATCCCATGGAGAAGTGCCACCAACTTGTGTTACAGTAGCTTGTGGAAACTAAAAGCCACCCAGTAAACACCTACTAAATTACACCAAATTAAATGCCATCACAGTGACAGATTACAGTGCTGCTCCCAGCTCATTTATCTTGTCTAAATTAGTAGGTCAAGGGAGATTTTCTCCCTTCAAAGAAGGGAGGAAGGCATCTATTAGCCTTCAGTGAGAGGTATACTTTTGAAAAACAATTTCTCTCACAGTAAGGATGTTGTCAATGGTGACGAAGTCAGAAGCAAATTTAAAACTGTGTTGTCCCTAAATCTCTCCAGCAGTTGCAACTGAATGCAATATTGTTTTCATCTGCTTGCAAGTTGTTTGGGCATTAGTAGTTCATGCTCTGTTAAACAGGTACTGTTTTCAGCTCCTCCCAGAGGTGAAGGAAGAAAAAAGTGAAATCAGTGCTCTGTCTCTGGTTTAGTAGCTTTACAAAATGCTTTGAGATACAATGGAATAACAGACAGTAGAAGTAGGTTATGTTCCCAATTAACACAAAGGTTTTATAAAAAGCCTTAGACCAACAGAATAAAAAATACTCAGAAATAATAATAACTCTCTCCAAAATGCAGCTAGAAACTAAGTATGAAAATAAATTACTAGTTTAACTGCTCTGCAGGATAAAATTTTACATTTTTCTCCTGTTTATATTTGTTATGGAGAAGCAATCACTTTAGTGGTGGTTGAACAAGTCCAAATGAACCCTTATGGTTTGAACATGGCTTTTTTAAGGGTTTTTCTTTTGAGCAACAAATTATTTATATTCCTGCACTTTGCTCTACTCTAGTAATTCTTATATTTTTCCATAGTATTCAAACTTCAGAGGGAAGTTGGCTACAATGCCCTCACATGAGTATTCTCCTCACTAGCCAGTGAAATATTGCAACAATGGCTTGTTGACATTAACATCTACGAAGACTGAGGCTGACTTTCTGTATAATGTCATTTCATTTGAAAGAAAAGCAGGTTAGGCTGGGATTGGCTGTCTCAGACTGATGGTACTTCAACCTTAAAGAAAGTAATTTTATTCTTACTTGCAAGTGATATATTGCCACAGAATATAAATGATAGTTTTATTCCATGGCAACATTGTTCCACAACCACTGGAAATACAACCTATATATAGGCGTCTTCCCAGCAAGTATTTTGAACATAGTGCAGCCAGTGACCCACCTGGGGTTGTCCCACAGCCAAACTTCCTTTAAGCTGTGGCTATAACTTTTCTTGCTTAGTTGGCCATGTTGTCTTTTACTTAGCGTTTTCTGGGGGAGAGATAAAATCCAGTAATGCATATAATATGGCATGTCCCAGTTTATAGACACCTATACTTACATATCACTCTATGTAAAAGATATGCTGATTCACTGTTGTTGAAGTACGTTCTAACCCACTATGATTTCTCACTACAGCATTTGGTTGTTTTTTCATCCCCTTTACAAAAGAAAGTAGAAGAAATTCTGTCATCTCCAGGGAATAAAGCAGCAGGCCACTAACCCCTAGGTCTCCTCTCCTGAGCATCCCACAAATAACTGGTACCATATTGTCCTTCATGTCTCAGAGGAGCCACAAGAGATGTTTTCCACCCTGGCCTTGAATGGTGGCCCCCTTGTTTGTCCTCCTGGAGGAGAAACAGCTGATTTGAGCATAGTGGTACATTTTCCACAGAGGCAGTCTTGTTACCTGAAAGCATCTTGCTGCTCCAGGCCATTTGGTGTTTTTACTGGTGTGCAGCTGATGCTACCCAAAGTCACAGACTATTTCTGTAATCAGTAGCTCTCAGAGCCTAACATGAGATCGAATAATGGCCCACTGCTCTTTACTGAGGCTCAGTGAAAAACAACATGTCATGGACAACTAGGAAAGAAGACTGTAGTTCAGACAAATATGGTGGTCCAGCCCTTGGCACCACCTCTACCCTGGGGAGGAGTGACAATGCCATGAAAAGTATAAACTTAATTTTCCAAAGCTCAAGTTGGCTCCTTCAGAGTTGGCTCAGGTACCTCGCTGGTGCACATAGGCAGCTTTATGCCAAGTTCTGGGATAGTTTTACTGATTTGGACCTCATGCATGGTCCCTGGCTCAAGTGTTAAATAAAATGAGATACCCTGGATTTCAGACTGAAGCAGAGCCAGGATGGTGTCTGTGCCTCCCTCATCAGGCACAGGCTGTGGTCCTGTACCAGGGTGGTGGTGCAGAAGAACAGATGAACAAGCCCATCAAAGTCAATGCTTTTTGTAGGCAAACTCCTAGGAGCTGATCACTCTACCATGCACAAGTCTTCCTCTTATTTTTTCTTGCTTGAGTGCCAAGCTGGGAGCAGATGGTACATTACTCACCCTTAACTGGAGGGTAAGAAAGTGTGATTTCTTTTTTTTTTAAATTCAGTTGAGACCCTTAGCCCATTTAGATTCCCAGCTCAATGTTTATTTGTCTTACACAGAACTTGTACTTTCTACCCCCTCTCAAATGCTAATCCTCTCCACACATATGCTCATTATGCAAAAGCATATGACAAACACCATCTGGGAAAATAAATAGCTCCTCAGCTAACTGTGCTGCTCCCTCCCTTTACGTCACCCACCTCACTATTGTCTCTCCTATTTTTATCTGCAAGACAGCAATCACTCAATCCAGCTATTAACTTAAAAGTGCTGTTTTAGTCAAGCAAGCTGCAGATCCCAGGCTGGGCAGTAGAATCTATTCAATTTTTCGAGAGGATGTGCATCTCCATGATAATTTGAAAGCAGCCATAGCACTGAGAAAAATGCATGTTACTTTTTTAAAGGGCAGTTGATATCACTGAGAGATACTCATCCTGACCTGAGGAATCCACGCTTATTGTTTAGCTAGAAGGTTACATTTTCTCCCCCATAAAATATACAGCTCTTACCACAAGTTCTACCTCGTTTCCATGGATTCCTGAGATAGTCCTTCATCTCTGACAGATTATTTCTCATACCAGTCAAAGCCAGGCAATGGTGCTAAATAGGGAATGACATTAGCCAAGTTCAGTAATTTCTCTAACCTCTAAGTAGACGGGAAAGAATAGGAGCCATGCTGTCATTAATCATGATGGATTTGTTGTCTGCCACAAGGTTAATCAAAAGAAATGAGGATGTATATGCAAGAGAAAGGCTTCTCAGAATATTCTGGTTTGGATTAGGAAAATCATCATGATTCAGCAAAGGAGATGCCTATTTAGCTAAATTAAACAGGATCTGCACAATCCAACCATATTGTGTTGAGGCTAAGTAAACAGGAGAAATTCAAAATGCACAGCCAGGAGACTCAGCAGCTGACACTGTGATATAAAGGCAGAGCTTTGTAAGTACCCTGTAAGAATTGTGGTGCCATAAACACTGCAATACTATACCTGTTTAGAAAAAAAATGAGACAGAATTCAATGATGACCTTATCTGAGCTACAGATTCTTGTCAATTATTATATGCTTGTAGGGACATGTTTAAAAAATGGCAGAAAGTCCTTCTCATTTGTCCTCAGAGACAGCAGTGATATTGCCCAGCTAAGAAATCCATTATACAGCTACAAAAGAGGCTATTTGATTTCATGAGCACGTGCCTTTATTATTTTAAGAATAATTTAACATAAGCAGAGGAATGCAGAATCTGTATGAAGAAAAGACCAGGGTTTCCAGCATTTGCACTTACCAGCTTTGTGGTTCCTGCTTCTCCTGTAGGTTGGTTTTTTGTTTGGGGGGTTTTTTGTGGAGTGATTATTTTTGTTTTTCTCCCTCTTGGCTCCACAATTGAGGGAGTTTCACCTCACCTGGAACAGAGGGGTTTAAGGCTGGTGCATGGTTTGGGTGTCAGTGTTGCTCAGAACACGTGCCTATGCAGTACACACCTGTGCTGCTGAATACGCCCTTAACTCTCTTCTCTTTGTTGTTACAACAGACGAACCAAACTCCTGGAGTGCTCCCTCTGCCACCTCCCCAGGTCTGCCGGAAGTAGCTCTTTCCCTCGACGACATAATCTCACCATTATCTTCATCACACATAGCCCCACCCTCTGACCCTTCTCACCAGATAAGCCCAGAGCCAACATGGGATATCAAGAGGGAACACGATGTAAGGAAACCAAAGGAGCTTTCGGTGAACGGTCACAAAAAGAAAAGGTTAGGAGAACAAAGAGAAAGGTCAGCAAGTCCTAAAAAGGTAGACAGGTCAAAGCATGAAGAGGCTTCTTGGAAAGGATATTCAGAAGGCAAAAATAAGACCACTGATGGTGGCAGGCCCACCTCAGAAAGCAAAGTGGTGGGACACAGCGTTATGATCGAGGCTGGCACAAGAGAGCACGTGTGTGCTGGAACCAGTGATGAACAGTTTGGGAGGCTGAGGAAGCCAGAAAGCAAGAGAGGAGGATCTCTTAGCAAAAAAGAAGATCACAGATCCACAAACACCAGTGAGAAGAAGGCAGCTGCAGCACCTGACCGTGTCAAGATCGATACAGGAGCTACCAAGACATACAGTAGCAACCGCTGCAGCTCGCCTGGAAGTGATATGGACCACAGCCAGAGGGACCCTGATGGGAAACCCAGCGAGTTCCCCAGGAAGGGACATCTCCACTCCATTAGCACTCGCAGCACCAACACCACAGTTCGAAAGGCAACGGTCTCTCCAGGGCCGTGGAAAATCCCTGGCTCAGATAAGCTACCTAGCGTCCTGAAGTCTGGTACTTCTGCCATGAGCAGATAAGCAAGGGACTGTTGCCCTCTAACTGTCTCAAACTGATGCAGAACATTCTTCTCAGTTTTTGTCTCACATTGGTTTGTTTTAATTTATTTTAACTATCACACATATACACAAAGCATTGAGGAATGAAAACATTAGTGTGTAATTCCATGACAATGTGCACAGTATCTAATAAGTTCAAAAGCATATAGTCAACACAGAGATTTAAAATCGACCCTAAAGTCCCAGTTCCATTTTCGGGACTTTGGCAGCTATGGAAGAAACCAAAACAATATGAAGGACAGTACATCAGAGAAGGATAGTGCAGTGTAGCTTTAGCATTTTTTTCCCACTGCATGAAGGACTTGGATTTCATTCAGACTTTATATCAAGAAACTGGAACAAGTTAGAGCAATCACAAACTGGAACATCGCCTTAAATAAAACTGCACGGAGCAAGCTGAAACCGAGAGAGGATCTTTTCATGGAGCTAAAATGTTGTAAATAAGTTGTTCTCGACATATCTAGACAGGGGTTAAAGGGTTTCTTTAAAGCATCGTTCAGAACTGTACACCCATGACACGTCTCCACTGTTAATGCTTTGGGATAGTCCACGTGGTACCCTGTAGCATAGTTCGCTGGGCGCTACGGGAGGAGTGGGGAATCCAGTGGATTAGTTTCTGTGATACCATTTCTACTGCCATTTTTGTGAACAAACCATGTTTCTGTACATTGGAAAGGAGTTAGGGTGGAGTTGTATTTGCAAATTATTCTCAAAAGTGATTTATTACAGGTTCCCCAAGTCCTGCGAGGTAGCACACAAACCAATTGGTCAGGCTCAAACCCCAGACATCTGCAAGGCCCTTGCAATGAAGGGAAGAGTGCTACAGAGAAAAAGCTGCAGTTTCCTTAAGGAAAGGCCTTTCCTTCCTGCAGAAGATGATAGCGTCACTTATCAACAGTGCTATGTTTCATACCCATCTGCATTTACTTAGGACACTCTCACCTCTCATCCCCTCAGTTTGGCAGAGCAGGTGCCTTTCAGGCACATGTCAACAATAATTAGACTGGTTTCTGAAATACAGTTGTCAGTGTCCTCATTCAGTAAATTCAACATCTTTCAATTTTTAAAATTATTTCCATTTTACCATTTTTTCCCTATCTCCATTTTTTTTTCTTTTTGTTTTTATCTTTCTTGCTTGTCTGTTTTGAATTTCAAGCCTTAAGTGCCAGGTAAACATTCCAGTCTGCCTTCACAGGAAATAACTCCGAGTTCAGTCAATCAGTCATTATCTTGTTTCAAAAAGATGTGTGTGTGTCTGTGTTAGTGTGCATATGCTTATTCGTCTGTCAAAATTAAAACAAAATCCTGGGCAATAATACATTGGTAATTTAAAAAAAAATCCATAAAGCTAAGTACTGTCAAAAATTCGTATTTAAAAATTACTGTTCACTAGCAATCTTAGTTCCTCATATGCTCTGCTGAAAAATTAGATTGAGATTGGCTTTGTTCCAAGAAATTAGCACATTACTGTATGTCTCAAACATTGCACTGGACTGCAAAATTTATAGACATGTTTCTTCCTGTCCAATTATTTGAAAAGCCTCAAGTCAAGGATTTTGCAGCTTTCAAACATTTTTTTTTTTAGAAAGAAAAATCCATTTATAATTTCTAAAAAAGCACAAGTCCATGTAGCTGTTTATAAAACTCTTATTTAATGGAAAAAAAAATCTTTATCCCCTGAACTAGAATCCAATATAATTTGCCATTAATTTATTGAATCTGATTTTGGACAATGCTTCTGTAGTGTAGATGCACGTCCCAGTATCTTATTTTTATGTATAAAGAAAGCAAACAATGAAACCTGAAAAACAGTTGAGATTATGCTTGCATAAACTCTAATTTGCACAGTTCACAGCTACTCCTTGTGCAGTAATTGCTTTATGCGGCTGTAATCGATAACCTGTGAAGACAGCACATCATCTAAACCCCATTCCAAATAATATTTCTGTGTAGTGTTAGCTGTGAATTTACCTTGTACAGCTCTATCTCTATAAATATAATTCCATGTATTAATAGTCACAGAAAGGCTGTAAGTGAGCAACTATTTTTATGAAACGCACCACTATGGATAAATTAACTTTTACAGAAATCTTGTTTACTGTATGATATTCTAAACCACTGTCAAATAAAATATATATCCAAAAATCTTTCATTTTTTCAATTGTATATAGTTGGTGTTAATTTTGAGTAATAGGCTTCAGTTACCCTGAGAAACAATCATTTTCTTGCATATGAGCAGAATTAATTAGATGCTGCCTTATAAAAAAGGGAATAGACCATTTTAATTTCTTACTCCAATTTATGAATAAACATGTAGGTGACCAAACAAATTCCATAACGGCATGTTAAGGCTTATGAGACAACACAGACACAGAAAAATCTCTTCCTTGGTGGAGAAGCCTAAACCCTTATTCTCCTTCCAGTCCCAGCAGACACAGGGCCAGGGTGGCCAGACTCCCAGCAGTGAGAGATAACTTCTGAGAGTACACCATATATACGGAATTAATCTGAGCATAAACCATATTTACCTCAGAAATCAGGCAGTTCTAACTAGCCCTAAAAAGGTTTTGTTGGCAAGCTGTGTGAAGGGGGCATAATTGCATTTTCAATTTATTTTACAGAAATAATGTCTCAAAAAACATAAGGTGTGTAAGGGTGTAAAAATATTAATAACCAGCCAGCCTCTTTTGGGACCAAATCCACCCCTCATTAAATGCTCCTTATCTCCAGTTAGACAAAATAAATCATCAGTTTATAGACTGTAGACACTGTAAGATGTCTGCCTGGAAAACTAGTAATATTTTTCACACAAATATGACATTTCTAAAAATAAATATTTCCTGTTTCCTTAAAATATAATTTTCTTCAAAAAATAATAATTTGTCTTCATACAGCCTGAGTCAACTTCTTCAGAGCCTTGTTTTTCAGATTAATGTTCCACATAGAAAATTTCTACCAGCTAAACTAATAACATCATTTTGCATTACAATAAACACATAGAAAATATGAAGCATCTTTAATTCTCAAGAATAATTTGCTGCTGTTTAAATAGCCACTATTTTCTTGGCTGGAAATCTGGATGTGTGCCTGGTTCAGATGCAGAGGTATCGCAGGGCAGTGTACTAAAGCCATATAGCTTCATCCAGTCTAACTTTTTCTGTTAATAACATGTCCTTTCTCTTTTAAACATAGTAGTAGAGCATTTCCATTGCAATGCTGTTATTATGACACCTTTTAATATCTCTTTTCATACCTATGCAACATACAAGGAAATAGATGCCTTCTTTGATGCAGATATCTGCTCCAAACTGCAGTCCAACAGTGTAAGTAAGCCTGCCAGCCTGTGATCACCAATGCACATTTGGGCAGGAGTTTTGACAAAAACACCACAGACAGATGTCAGTGCAGCCCTTTTCCTAACCAGTGGCAAATGTGGGCTCTGGAGCTTGCTCCATCTCCAGGTACTTCTCTGCCTTAGGCCATTCACACAACCTG
Source organism: Corvus hawaiiensis (assembly GCF_020740725.1). NCBI lineage: Eukaryota > Metazoa > Chordata > Aves > Passeriformes > Corvidae > Corvus > Corvus hawaiiensis. The sequence continues at coordinate 68,190,308 of NC_063216.1, read as the reverse complement.
CAGAGCCTGGAAGAGCACGCCTTCAAACAGATTTAACAAAAAAGACAGGAAATTTAATAACTCCCACAAGATCTCACCAAAGATGTTATCTTTTCTTCCAGAAAGCTGCTGGACAGACAGCATTCTTTGTTTAGTTACTACAGAGCATAGGTTGCACTGGTTTCACTACACTGTGCTCCCCTAAACAGGAGGGACATTTGTAACCCATCTATCCACCTATTCCATGGCCTCTGTGACTAGACTGCCAACAGTTTAGCCCAGAGTGGATAGCTGCCTGCTAGGAATTGGTGAAGAAGTTCAAACATGGACACATTTCTTACCTGACACTTTTCGTCTGAATGTGCTGACAGCCACTCTTAGTTGTCTCGGTGTCAAAAGCTTCCCATCCCCATCAAAGATGAGACTCCATCTGATTTGTGCCATGTCTTCTACACACAAACATGCTTAGCCCCCTCTACATCCCATGTGCTCTCAGTAGCACCAGATTCATTGTGAATCTCTTCTCTTCCTCCTCAGCTCCCACTGCTCTTGTTCTTAATCCTACCTCTGAGGTAAGTGCTGCTGCCATTCAGTAAATCAAATCCTCCATTCTCCATTTTCTCCTTCTGTCCCTCAGAACTTTTCTTCCTCTTTTACCCTCATTCTTTTGGTCCTCTCTCACTGTCTGGCATCTCTCAACCTCTACCTGATGTGTATCAGCAGCTCAACATGAGATACCTCTCCTAAGAGGTGTCATGACCAGTTACACATCAAGTCATTAACCCTCTCCTGGTGTCATATAAACATAAAGACATATCCAGCACCTTGCACTGAAGCCCAAATCAACTGCCTTGTCCTCCACAAACCACCAGTGGTTACTTATTAGACATACTAACTCTACATGCAGCCAGTAACTACTTTTGCAAGTACAAATAATGTTTTATCTTCATTGCTAAATGTCTGTACTGATAATGATTCAAGCATTCAGGCCAGGTTTTGTGGATGCAACATACTCTACTGGAAGTCTCCAAATTCATTTTGCAAAGGCAAGGACAGGCAAAGCTTCAGGCACATTTCTGTCTTAGCCACTATGCTCTTTTTGTATGTCACTGCTGCCACGGAAACCTGGGGCCAGAACTGCAGAGGCAAAAGTGGAAGAGCACACCTCAGTGAATGAGGATGTCACCCTCCATGTTTCTCCTTGCTTGGAAGGGAGCTTCGCTGTGAAGTGGAAAAGTTTCTTGTTACACTGCCATGGATCTCAAAGCTACAGAAGGTTTTGGACTTGCCCAGGGATGTCTGATCCCATTAGAGATTGACTTCACATAAGTCTCCAAAAGAGTCCTTTCCCTCTTTTGTCCTCTAGAAGCCTGGGATATTTTCTCTAACTGCTGCTTAAAAGGCCACACAAGCATGGCAGGCAGCCTACTCTCCTGACTAATTAGGGGCTGGGAGAGAATTTCCATGGCTGTGTCCCGCAGGGCTCCCACCCTCCACAGCTATCAGACTCCAGGACTCCCAAGGCTCTTTCACCGTCTGTCAGTGGAGAGGCCCAGAGAAGTGGACTCTCAGAACCAAACACCTTTACCTTCACAGCTGTCATCCAAACAGTGAGTGACTTTGATTAGCCATCACTCCCAAAGGGAAATCCAGTGCATGATCTGGACAGAAACAGCTGTGCTTCGGCCAGGACTCACCAGTGCCCCAAGCCCCTCACTGGTCCCTTGCTCAGCACTAAGGGCTGTCCTCTCCCTTGGAGTAACAGCCCCTCCCCACCACCCAAATAAATACCTGTAGGCTCTGCATAGCCACCACCCTCCTGGAGCCAGGGCACACATACTCAGTCCAGCCTTGAGGGTTTGGAATATTTTTCTCAGTATTTCTAACAGTAATTATATGATCACACATTTATCTCCATAGCTGGCACCTCAACTTAGAGCAATTTTTTTTTTTTTAATATCTTGTCAAGACATAGTAGCATAAGCAATATCTCTGAATTATAGCCAATCTAAAAATTATGTTCTACCCTTCCTGTCCTTAGTGCCTCTATGGCAATAAGTCACACTGCCAGTTCAATTAATCAATAAGGAGAGTTTTGCTTACAAGGTACAAATATATCTCTTTTAAACAGTTGGGGGCACACCAGTGCACAAAGACCCACTCCCACTCTCACACACAGGGGCCTGGAGCACCATCTTTCATTCCCACTCAGGAGCTGCTCAAATACCCATGTCTGAGTTGGATGGCTGCCCCTCTCAGGAAAAAAAACAAAACACATAGGAATACAGACTAAAACAGAAAGCTATTGTTCATCCACAGATCAACTGCTCTAATTGTAAAGACATTTAAACTGAAAAAAATAATAAATAAGCAAGAAATGGTGAGGGAGAAAGAGGAGTGATGAGACTTTATGTGATGTGGCCACCTGCTGACCTGCTCTATTTTCAACTTCTTCAAGCTTAAAAAACTGAAAACCTATCAAACATGACAAATGCTGCAACAAAGCACTGCAAGTCTTGGGGACAGCAACAAAGATTATTTAGTGATTACACTTCTGAAGAGAATTAATTTATTTAAGTAAAATGCCTTGGCTGCTGCTAAGGAGAGGAGAGCACATTGTCCCCTGCCCTCCAGAGGCAACTCCAGGGTGTCCATGGGCTCCTCTGACAGAGTTTCTCCAGAAACTCTGTCAGAGTAATCCCCAGTTTCTCCAGAGGCTGCAGCCATACAGAGCAGCCTCAGCAGTGGGCTGGCACTGCCATGGTGGGCTGGCAGCAGCAATTACTTCACTGTGACATAGGAAGGTTGAGAATTCAACCCCTGGGACACTTCCCTTTATCTCTGTGCCCCAGTAGTGCTGCATAGCACCAGTGGACCTGTTGTCCACCCAAAGATGTTGTAGATGTGAAAGCAGTGGAAGAAGCAACTAAAATATAAAAGCCAAACAGAAACCTATGGTGAGAGCCCCAGTACAGCTGTAAGCAGGAAGAAAGGTTCTGAGGAACCACAAATGCTCAGCTACAGCAGGAGTGAGACCAGGACACTGGCATCCTTCTATCCTTCCCCTCCCAGTAAATTGGGGCCATTGTTGTCACTGAAGCCACCTGTATATTTACACTTCTTCACTAACAGTCTAAAAGAAATGTAGACTTTCTTCCTGGAATGCCCTTTGCTCAAAAGTAGTGAACAACAACAGGCATCCCAACCCGTCCAAAACTCTCCTGCCACCACCAAGCAGCAGGGCTGCCCACAGCTCTGAAGTTTCTATTCATGCATATATATGGAATTAAAGAATTTTGGTGTTAGTACTTTCCCAAAGGGATTCAAAACTATGCCAAGAGCTTTAACTAAAGTACTTAAAATAGTTGCAGTTCATAAACCAGAAGATTTTTCATCCTGTCTCTAAACCAGCAAGTACAAAAAGCTATATTTAAGTACCTATTTAAGTCAGGATGAAAATCAGACCTTTCCCAGCATAGTCCAGAAAGCTCACCATGTATGAAACTCCTATTCCAATTAGCACTTCATTCACGCCAGAAGTTTTTAAAAAATAAGCCCAGCAGGCAACACGGAGCCCTGCAATGTGTTAGTACAGAATATTTCAGAGTACCTCTCAACCCTGGAACATCACAAACAATACTAATTGATTACTCTTTTATACCACTCCAGGGAAGATGAATGCCAGCATGTGCCTCCTCCTGAATGACTCCTGTCTCCTATATCCCTGGTACCACCCAGCTTTTCAGGTTGGTTCCTGGCAGAAATGCACCCCAGTGTCACAGTGCCACGGCAGCTGCAGGAGGTCACAAAGCCTTTTGGAGGCACCTTCCCATCTGACTTGCACACCAGCACCACAGCATTCCCCCTGCCCCCAGAAACATAGAGAGCCATCCTGTGTGACATCCAGCTGAGAAGGGCTCACAGCTCTGGCTGTGGAGCTGCACAAACAGCTCTGCATCCTTGGGCATGTGGCATTAAGCCCTGCGTTGTGACACCTCCCAACAACTAACACTTGTGTCAAGAGAAAAAGCCCTTTCCCTAACCATGGCAGTTTATTCTGAAACTCTGTTTTGGGGTGCACCAGCCCCTTAACCTTGCTGCTTATTCCTTTTCCATAGTAATTTATAGTGAGGCACTCTTCCTGAAAGAGGGCAGCTCCAGCAATGTTTCTGCCCTGACTTCACATCCCAATGCAAGATAAGCCTACGTCTTATCTGAAGTCTGACAAAACTGAAAGACCACAGCCCCAGGCTCTGGTCATGAAGCAGCTCTGGAGGATCAGCAGCCTCAGTCCCTGTGGGAACACACCTCAAGCAGCCTCTGCCCAATTCCCTGCTCTCATCTCTCATCCTGCTCTCTTTATACTGAACATTTTTCATACTGGCATACAAATTTCAAGTGCAGCCCAAATTGATCCCCTCCATACCTTCAGTCCCCTGAGGTTAACAACTAGGTCTCTACCTCATAGTTTTATAGGTCCATTATGTTCTTTGATTAGCAGCTCTGTCCCAAATTCAATGGCTCTGGAATAAATTCAGAAGGTTTGATAGCTAGTGTTTTTAAAACCGGTTGTTAAAGTGTTTTGCAAATTACATGGAAATTATTCATATTTCAGCCCCACTTATCAGCCCCAGCATCCCCAGGCTTCATTAGCAGCAGCGAGCACCCCAGCAATGGGAGTGGAGGTGACAAGGTGACTGGAGGCGATACCACCAGAGCTCTCTACTTGTTGTCAGACCTTCCCACTCACGTATCCTTGCTCTGATGTGCAGGGCCTGGCAATCCCCATTGCTTATGCAGCTGATGAAGTCCAAATGGAATAAAAGATGGACCAACATAATGACAAATTCCCCCTAATTTCCCCATTCATTTCAGGCATTTCCCTCACAGCAGGAGGACACAGTAAACAATGTGCACAGCAGTTCTGTTTCTGCCAGCCCAAGGCTGGCCTGGGGCAAACTTCCCTGCAGAATCAGATGCTGATTTTCTCCATCCTGGTCTGGGTTGTTTCCTGGTGACCTGGCCATCACAGAAAAGTGATTGGGGACCACTGATCCAGGACTGGCCTTGTAAAAATTGCAGGCTCAGGTGGAACAAATGGGCCCCACGAGTCAAAGCAGGGTAGTATGAGCTGTTGCTATACAACAGCAACAATTACTCTCACATCAAGCTACTAAGCACAGGAAACCTCAGCCAGCATAGCCTGAGGGACAGTAAGGAACTATTACATGTTTCTTTATAAAAGACTGCATTGAAGTAATAGATTAAAAAGCAGAAAGGCAGTTGTAGCATGTGAAATACAAAGCATGAAATGACCCATTCATTTAATAGCATCTCTTACTCCCTTTTCTTGCCTTTGTATGTCAAAAAGCTGTCCAGGGACAGCTTTTATAGGATACAGGAGTGGTGGGAGCTGCCCTGGGGTGAAGGGGGATAAAGTCAGCCCGAGTGGGCTGCTGCTGCCTTTGCTCAGTGCCCTGGAACACAGGGCACGCCTGCACAGACACGTGGCCAGAGCAGAGAGAATCCGGCAGCTCTGCCACTGGGCTGACTCCTCCGTGCAGCCTCACTGCTGGGAAAGGGCAGCTCGGACCTGTGATCTTCATGGCCTCTCCAGCCCACAGCAGGTTTGCTGCCCATGGGACCATGCTCCTTGGCATGTAGGGTATGCCAGCCATGCAGGCATGGCCCTGCTAACACTCTACTACTCTGTATACAGAGTTATTTTTAGGCAAGAGAAAATAGACTCTGCAACCCAGTGCTGATCTTCTGAACTTTAGCAAAAAGCATTAGGAAAAAATGCAAGCAGCATATTTTTTAATAAGGTCTTCCAGTAGAAAGGTCATTCACCAGCATAATAAAAACCAAAATACTTCAAAAGAAAAAAATTTATCCTCTAAGTCATAAATAATATACATAGTCACAGAATTGTTAGCATTGGCTAATATTGCACCATTTAAAGAAATATTTCAAATTACCATGTATGTGACCTTAGGGAACTACCAGATATTTTACGATGTCTAATGGAATCAGGGCATGAAAACACAGAACAAAATGGACACAGGAGAAACTACCAAGTCATAAGAACTCAAATCACCGCAACACAGTTACATGGACTGACCTACAGCTTAAGTAACACCATCAATATAATCCAAAAAAAGTAAAGAAAACTAGAACTACATAAACTTATAAAAGTAGGATGAGAATATCAATTAATTAAAAAAACAGTCAAACTTCAAGTCTTTGGCAGAGAGGAAATATCCTCCCCAGGCTGGTATCCACAAGATGTCTGGTCAGCTTAACACCAGCTGGAGACATCTTCTCAAGAATAAACCTTCTCTGTGAGTTCATTATGCAATGTCTTTTAAATTAGTTTTCCCCTTTGAAACAAACTTTTTTGGGGTTTCTTATTACTTCTAGCATGACAAATGTTGTGTCACTGTCAAAAACTCTAAGGACATGTAGCCTTAATCAATACTGGGAATTGGTAATCAATGGATAAGACTATATTGTATAGCAAGGAGCTCTGAAAGCACAAATATCCCAAATGATGTGTTAAGGAACAGGATGACACCAGGATCCCAAGGTGACAAACACAAAGCACAAATTACCAATTAGTGGTCCCAAGAGCTGGGAAGAACCTGTTTTAAGGCACAGCTAAAAACATAACGTGAATACCCTGCGTAGGGTGACAGTGCAAAAACAGGCAGCAAGGGGGTACAAAAGGCAGTTGTGGACCCTTCCAGACCAGGATCAAGGGACAAAGAGAGAAAACAATTGCTCCAACACCATCTTCCTTCCTGTCTTAACATGAGCAGCATTGCTGCACGTCTGCAGCGGTTCCTCCATCGCCTCCAGGAGAGAACGAGCTCTGCCCTGGGGTTTCCCATTGTCGCATTCTGCCACTGCAGCTCAAGCAGCCACCTCTAGGAGGTTACCTTTTACTGTGTCACTGGGTAGACAAAATCAGGCTTTTAAGAGCAATATGTGTGTGTGTGCACGTGCTCTCTGCTCCAGCTTTCTTCCTCCATGATTCGATGCTGCTGCAGTGCTCAGAGGCACAACTGGTCATTATGGATTAAAGGCAAGTCATCAGTCCCTGTAAACATTTGTACAATATAGAGCAAATGAGACAGAGAGTACCCAGTAGCCCAATGGTTAGAAAGCTGCATTTTAGTGTCCCAAGTTCAGTTCCTGTTCCAGAGACTAATGGGATACAGAGCAGGATACATCTCATCCAAGTTTAGATATCTACATTACCGTTCCTCATTCCAGGCTTTTTGCAAAGGACACCAATGGGCACTTTCAGAAAAATACTTGTCTGACACCTTTAAGAATGAATTAATTATTCTGCAGAAGCATCTAAATATTTCCACTGACTGGAAAAAGTGTGCAGGGTCACTAGCTCCAAGTCATGTCCAGCACCTCCATTTCTGAAGTCAGGATAGTTAAACGCCTACTAAAATACTCCCAGATGCCTTTAATTTGAGGCATGTCCATAGTATATCTATAGGATCACTCTGCATGAAGGATTTAAGCAGGTAAACCCTGAGGGTTCAGCTGGAGTTATTTGTTATCTGTGTGGAACATCTCCACTCAAGCACCCACAGCTGGGGCAGAGGCTCAGCCCCACGGGCAGTCAGGAGAGGGCTGAGCTGCAGCTCTGCCAGTCTGGGACAACCTAGAGAATTGCTACCAGCACTAACAAGGTAGGTGAGCAGGCCCTTCTGAGAACTGGAGCCTTTCTACCCAGGGAGTCCTGCTGAGACCAAAAATCCCAGTGCCTGTTATTGCCCTGCCTGCACTGCTTGCACAGCCACTGCCTGCTGCGGCCCCAGAACAAACATGCAGTGCTCAGAAAGTAACACAAAAGTGAGTAACTGTGGGTGTCACAGGTTTATAAGAATGAATTTTTCACAGTGCATCTAACTAGCAGGTAATTACTAATGTGTTTGCAAAGGTGTCATGTTGGTAACTTACAGTCTCTCTTTCCAAAGTTCACATTTGCATGGCAGATCCTGTGTCCCCTTCCGAAGAGATGATACTGCTTTTCACTGTGAAGTGCATTCAATGTCTGGAGAGCACAGCTCAGGGTTTGGTGTAGAGCTGTAAGAGAGAGATGTGTGTATCTAACAGACCATGCACACAGTTTCCCTCAGAGTGCAATTCCTGGGGGGCTCATCACAGGTCCCTTCTTTCAGGTGCTTCTGCCTGGAACCTGTCAGTGCATCTGTCCCTGACCCACAGCCCACCACCCCAGCTCTAATTCCTCAGACTTGTTTACCTTTCCTTCTTGCAGACCTCCAAAATTATTTCATTTTTGAGTCTGGTGGTTTTTTCCCCATAAATTGTCCCTGTGGGGTTTTTTTTCTGTTTTAAAAGAATACCAGATATTTTCAAAATCTAAGCCTGAAATGAGACCAGGTCCTCACAGAATATGGGGGAAATCAATAGCTGGGTACTAACTTCTTCCTTTGGGGGCACAGTAGCAGAATTATTTTCTACTTATTTGCATATGTGATAGAATTGCTGAAGAACAGAAAATGAAATGGAACTTCCCTGCCTGAAAAGGGCACAGCAAAGAGAAGCTACACATGCATGGAAGGACCCACATGCTCACAAAACCACATCCCAGCAGTGGCACAAGCAACCCCTGCTCAGAGTTTCACCAGTAAAGCCTGTGTAGTTACATTCAGGCCTGACCTTCTCTTTTACTGGGATTGTTTTGGCTTTCTATCATGATACCTGAATTTTGTGGTATTTTTCTTAGGGTAATCGTGACCGTGCATTTATGTATATCAAATGATTATTCTAGTCTCAAGGAGATAAGAGGTGACTCATATGAAAACAATGAAGTTAGTGTGCGTAGTGAGCACTGTCTGTACCATGCCTGAATCCCAAAATACTCTTTAACTTCCTTGGCTTTCAGAAAAATGGTTAGGGACTGGTATAAAAGCCCAGAAGATAAGGGACTAATGTGTATGTCTCAAATACCAATAGCTGGATGGTTTTGGAGCAACCAAGGATTGTTGGTAATAACATGCTGTGGAAAAGAACAAGTTGTGTCTGGAGAAGGGGAACATACTGAAGTAGGGCAGTACTTTTCTGTGACAAACATCCTTTTTCTGGCTGCTGGAGATAAGCACAACACAGTCCAGTGCAAGCATGGAATGAAGATGAGAAGCGGGCATGGAGTGTAGGGGGGGATTAAGACCACCCAAGACCCCTGAAGCCCTCTGACTCATATCCAGAAAGGCCTGAAAGAATGGACTGTGCATGATCGCTAATTCACATAGAAAGAGAGAAACTGGCCTTCAGGGCAGGGAAAATTATCTAGAAAAAGGTGCCCCCACCAAGCCTGGGCATCCTTTCTTTTATTCTTTCTTTGTCTTTCTCTCTTTCTTTCTCTCTTTCTTTCATCTCTTTCTTTCTCTCTTCCTTCTCATCTTACCTCTTTATCCAAAACCCACTGTCATGTGCTTATATAGTAGGTCAGGGACTAACATACCAATTTCCATGCCCAGTGTGTAATTTACCAATAAAACTTCATGGGTTTTGTGGACCCTCTGAGTTTCGTCATTCCTTTCAACCACGAGCATTTAAAAATCTTGAGTGCTCCTTTTCCCTTAAGGGTAGGACGACACAGCTGTTTAACGAAGTCATTAGAACAAACTCATTAGTTATCCCCCTGTACCACACAGTGACATTGGTAGAAGAGTAGGATATTATGGTCATGATATGCATAGCTGAACTATGTTTGTCTATTCCAGACTTAGCCCATCCAGGATTTTTCATATCATAAGAACAAAGAGATTGTAGCACTACCAAGCGATGACTGTAGTTACAATCTAGTTGCACCATTCACAGCTCACTCTGACACTTCCTTGCTGCCAAGTAAGTGACATAAAAGGTACAGTACAAGAAGGGGCATTGGTGGCAATTTTTTATTTCTTGCCTAGGTGGTACATTAATCAGTTGTGTTGGTAACATAAGGATTCTGAGAGCAGGAATTCAAAAGCACTTTTTTCCTAATCCCTTTTAATAACTACAGCATTTTTGTTTCCTTCTAGTATTTCCTCCAAGGAAGCAAAGAGCCTTTGAATTAAACTAATGTTAGTTGTCTATTACTGGATAGCACAAAGAGAGACCAAAATTAAGGACTAACAATATTCTGAAACTAGCATGACCTTAAATTACAGCAGGTTAATAAATCACTTCAAATGTAAATCTCCCTCTGCTCTCACCTTGAATTCTGAATACCTTTAATCAAGCTGCATAATAGAAATTTTGATGATCAAAGCCTGCAACTGCTGGTAGAGTGAGACTACAAGTTGGAGAGACAGCTGGGACTTAAAGTTTGTGTTGTTCAACAAAAAATGCTTTGGAAATTCAGTCTCTCAGGAACCTGTAAAACATAACAAAGTGTTGCAAATGGTTTCAATATTTAACAAAAGCCATTGTAAATCTTTTAAAGCCCAGCATGGGAACTCAGCATGGGAACCAAGGAGATAGGAAGGGATCAAAGAGACTTTGGGGTGAGTCACAAGATCGATGTTGATAAGCACAACTGTGGGATGAGTTCTGGCAGCCTGCGTCCCAGCAGGGCTCTCCTGTAACGCCCTTCCCCTGGGACAAGAACAGCTGACACCACCAGAGCTCAAGGACCTGCACCTTGCAGCACAAGCACATGGGATTCACTGTCAAGCCAAGACTCACAAACCTGAGAGAACCAAGGATAGATGTGGGGGTTCTGTCCTGCTAAGGAACTGGAGGGCAGCTGCAGCACCAGCGTCTTAACACTGCTGTCTTGCAGCAGCTCTTTGTGGGAGTTGAGGCAAAGGTCCAGAGTCACTCGTTCTGTGGTCTTCTTTAACATCAATACAAAATAGACCTGCATAGATCTGAATTTTATTTTTTTTTAATTACCTACATACCAAAATTCTGCAAGTATAAACAGGCAGTGTTCATAAGCCTTCATTCTGAATATCTGGGAGGAGGAAGACAAAAGGTCAAATTCAAGACAGAAGAAAACCCAAAGTGGCATTAACCTCCTTGACATACTTTCCTCTCCACATTGTACGGGGCTGCTAAATTTAAGATGTTTGTTATTTTCTGAGCATGTTCTTGTTCACGCATTTGCTCTCTAGGGTCTTCCTAGTGGTGTGCAAGGCAGCATAAGGCTGTCATGGTTTTCTCCCTGTTTATCAATATTACTGCTCACAGTCACAGAAACACCCTCATCTTAGAGACCTTATTTTTTGGGGGTGTGTGTGCCTCCACACTTAAGAAGCATCTAAAAGGAGAAAAAAGTATCCCTACAAGAACAGCAGGTTTTATAAAACTCTTAATCATATAAATCAGACCAAAATCCCTGTGAAATAAAAATGAGAGCTTGGCTCCACTGGAATCGAACATAAACCTCTGATTTCAAGGTGGACAGAATTTCACATAAACCTGGAAGAGAAATGGACGACAACACCCGGTTTGTTTCATTGTAGGGGAAACATCCCCAGCAGAGTACCAGGCTACTTGAGCTCTTCAAGTCTTTTATGAAGAACATAAAAGCCAGAGGTCTGGTGCCAAGTCCCCTGATTGGCTCTCTCCAAAATGAGGAGCAATTCTTACGTATCATAGAGGATTTCAGCACGTGCTCAAATGCAAGTACCTAGATTTGCTTCATCCAAAGCGAAACAGTGCCTGCAGGTGTGCAGAGTGCTGCAGTGCCCTTCTGCCCCTACGTACTCTTCAAAGCTGAGCTGGCCTGGGAACATGGACAGCCACAGTCCCCGGGCACACCACCTCAGCTCAGAAGTGTGATGCACAGCAGCCATCTCTGATTATCAGTGTAACAATGGCAAGCTGGAACATCTGTTGTTAGGGACAGAGTCCAGAGAGCTGGCCGGATAAACGACACATACACCAACTTGATTAAGCATCATTCTCCCCTTATTGTTCAACTCTGCAAGCTGATATCTACTTTTGCAAAGATTCACGCCCAGTCCCTCTAGACAGCCTCTAATCAGCAGGGGAGCTGACCAGTGTATAACTTTGCCAAGGACTCTCAGGGCTGCCTGCAGCCAGGTGCTTTCCAGGCCTGCCTGCAGCCAGGGGCCTGTTCAGGGGCTTTTCCTCAGCAACCCTGGGTTATCCAATCTTTCCAGGGGTATCATATGCCCCTGTTCCATAAGGAATCCCTCTACAATCTACAGCCCAAATTACCCCTTCACAGAGAATCAAAAACAAGCTTGCCAAGCTACCCATCCCTGCTGCCTTGTGCCCTAGAATAGCCAACATTAAAGACATTTTGGCCATGGTTTTGTTTATCCAGCACCTTCTGTTTGATATGTAAACCAAAGAATATTAAATGCATGTATATGTGTACATATTTGTATGCAGTCCACATATTTCAGCCCATTTCTTACAGCAGTCTGCACTAATAAATTGCATCCATCACTGGTCACCAGGTTCCTTCTGTTTCTCTGCAGAGGACCTGGAAAGGCAGCTCAGGGGGAAGGGCTGCTGCTCTTTAAACACTGCATTCTCCCTTCATGAAATGCTGGTCTCAGGAGGAGTCAGAGCCCAGCTTGCAGCAGAAGAGTAATTGCCTTCTGGAAGTGAGCTGCAGCACTCAGAGCATCTGTGCCTTCAAAATGCAGTTTTCAGTCCCCATCTGCAGGCAGGATGGAGCAGGAAAGCTCAGCACCCCAGCTGGGCTGGGGGACACTGAGCTGAGTTGTGGTAAAGCCATGGCACTGCAGGGGAGGATGAAGAACAGCCATTTTGTCCAAATCATGGCAGGGATCTGAAGATAAAATCTTGTCTACTCTTCATCACTTAATCACCAGCCAGAGCTTTAAGGGTCTTGTCCGTACAAGTGGTTGTAAAGGGACAGCTGTTGTGCAGTTCTGCCAGGGTCAGGCTGGGGGTAGGTACAGGTGTGCAATATCTACACATACCTATTTTGGTGAAATGACAGAAATGTGGGAAAAAGCTACACACAGACACAGCTATGTGTGCAGCTGTGGCAGAGCAGGTACATGCGTGGCAGTGCCTCATGCTTTGGGACAGCACCAGGGATGCAGAGAAGAGCAGCACAAAGCCCTGCAGAAACACAGGGGGTCCATCCAGTGCTCAGGCTGGTGCCTTGATCTGGTGACCCAAAGCAGCTCCCAAACCACAGCAGCTTCCCAAGCCTCACACCAGACTAGGATTTCATGACAGCTGAAAGAAGACAACTACTCACTCAGACAGCAACACATAGATCAATTACGTCAGCAAAACCAGATCAACTCCCAGATCTCCAGCTCAAGGAAATGGCTATTTACATGACAAATCTGGGGAGAGGGGCGTGTGCAGCTGAACTGTGAGCTCCATAGCACCTATACAGTGGCTCACTACTTCCTCAAACACCAACAACCACCAAGCTCCTGCCTATACCAAAGATTTTGTCTGCTTGATAAATTGATGCCCAAACCCTAAGGCAGCAAAACCCTAAAGGCAAATTTTCCTTGCTCTGTACACTGGAAAACGAAGATTAGGAGAAATGTTTTGAGCTTCAGCCCAAGGCAAAAGAAAACAACTTAATCAATGCTTTCAGGTAAGATACTCTTCCCTTTAGCTGAGGAATCATGAGGAATCCAGAGGTTTAGATTAAAGTCCACCTTCCAGCCCTTTCCCATTCTAGGAGGTTTCACCATTAACTAAGCACTCTCCTTCACCTGCTCATAGACAGCTTGCTAATATAGGCAATGTTACCCAAATTTGTCAAAAGTAATTCAAAATCCCATCAACATCAGAAAACTGGAAAGGGTAATACTAACCCCTAAGTCCAGCAAGTCAAGAACTGCACTTTCACTAGTTTCTAATGAAAATTACTCTGTAGTAAGTTTGTCTTCATTTCTTGTTGTGACACAGTCATCTAATTAATACATTTTTACAACCAAAGTAATGAATTTTCTGTATTATATGTGTCTAATAATATATCTCCTAAGAAAAATGAGATCAATCATTATTTTAAAACATTGGCTTTATGGGGTTTTTATTTCATTTATGAGATCTGCACAGATAAATCAAAAAAAACCACCAGTTTCTATCACCCTCCCAGAATAGGATTAATTTACCATAACGAAAATGGATGGGAGCATCACAAGTGCTCACTCCAAATGTGCTCACAGTGACTAATACCATGAATATGAAAAGCTATCTTAACCAGTTCTAGGTTGCAGATAGATCTTGGCAGAAAGGAAGACAGAGGAAATGAATGTAATCACTGCAAAATATGTAAAAATGACAGAGAGAGGAAAGTCTAGACAATGTGAGATGATTGCCATGCTCTCCAGCTTGGAATGCAAAGCCTGTCTTCTGATTGTTCTGAGGTTTAAACTGCCGAACACACACTGCTCTTCAAACCCATATGGGCAAGCAATTTGCCATATGTTTTAGAACATGGCACAAGTACCCAGAGATGCACTACTGCTAATGCTGCAAATAGAAAAAAGCGAGCTATGCCACCCCGTCTCTCTGATACATTAACGAGGGAGTGGAGTGCTCCAGGCTTGTTTTCAAAAAAATACCAGCCCTCTATATGGTAACTTTTCCTTCCCCATGCTCGTAGCCACATGAGCTTGCCCTGGCTCCCAGAGTCCTGGCACCAAAGAAATGATCTGCGGCTTTGGGTTGACGGCAAATTGTCAGCAGTGTGTCCAGGCAGCCAAAAGGGCCAACAGTGTTCTGGAGTGCATCAATCACAGCATCACTGGCCAGTCAAGGGAGGTGATTGTCCTGCTCCACATCACCCTGATATGCCCTGTGTGCAGTTTTGGGCACCTCAGTGTGAGAAGGATATAGAGCTATTAGAGTGTGTTCCGAGGAAAGTGACCAAGGTGGTGAAATTTCTTGAGGACAAAATTTACAAGGAATGGCTGAAGTCACTTGGCTTGTTCAGTCTAGAGAAGGGAAGGCTGATGGGTGATACCATGGCAGTCTAAAACTTCTTCAAGGTGGGAGGAGAGTGGTGCTGATCTCTTCTCTGGTAATCAGTGACAGGACAATGGAACAAAGCTGCATTAGGAGAAGTTTGGATCAGACATTAAAAAAAGGTTTTTCACTGAGAGGTTGGTCATCACTAGAACAGGCTCCTGGAGCAAGCAGTGATGCCACCAACCCTACTGGAGTTCAAAGAGCATCTGAATGATGCTCTTAGTCATATGGTTCAGTTTTAGGTTGTCTTGCAAGGAGCAGGGAATTGGACTTGGTGATCCTTATGGGGTCCCTTCCAACTTGAGATATTCTATGATTCCAAACCATCCAGGTCCAGGAGTGCACTGTAGCTCCTTAATCTTGTATAGAGAAAAGATCCAGGGACAATCTCCATCTCCTCCCACCTCCTCTGAAGCACAGAAAGAAATCCTGGGCACCAGGACTTGAAGGAAACCACATGTGCTCCATTCATCTTGACATCTTCTCTCTCCGACCCCTTGGCCTCCTGACACCATGAAGAGGTTACATGGGCAAAACCGTGCTTTTGTGAAACCTTACTTCCAATTTCTATCATTATCCTAAACATCAACATTCCACGCACTCAGCCTTGAACTAATGAACTTTTCTGTAGAGAAAATGTGTTCTCCTCAAGATCCCAGCTGGTGATTCTTTGTCTTGTCCTAAGTCTTTCTTCTACCCCCATGCACACACTGCTCTCCTTCTCCATGTCTCAGCCATCATTTGTCTGCTCCTCTCAACCACATCACACATGAACAGGACACCACTCCATCACAGAACCAACATCTCCTGCAACTATTAAAGAAACTCTAAGCTAATGATGGCTAATTCAGAGGAGAGTGTGCAAAATTTCTAAACATATTGAAAAAATCTCTTATTATTGAATGGAGCATCTAAACAGCCTGTACAACCTCATGTACTTACCAGTGTTACGTGTTGCTGATCCACCACTCACCTGAATGGTGGTTAAACCTCAGGTTTCAGTCAGGTTGTGGACACTTGCACATAGGATATCTCTGGTCTTTTGAGTTCAATTATATTGATGTTGGTTATAACTATTTGCAGATCATAGTTTTTGGACACTAACAGTGTTTGCTTGTAGTCAAACAGTCAATTTAAACAGTCAAACAGTAATTTACTTCTGCTTAAATCTGACATCTTAAGCCGAAAAGGCAGGACTTCAATTTACCTTCAAATAAAAATTTGCAACCTAATTTCCATACTAAGATTCCTTCCTTCTGCCACATCAATTAAAAACCAGCTAATCCTGCTGCTGGTATTAAACAAAGTGCATTAGTAAGCACAGAAATAATAAAAATAGGAGTATTCTTAGAAGAATTATAAGAAGAAACGGTGCTCACAGCTGATAATTCTGTGCCTGCCCCAGTCAGAGGAGCACGCTGTCAGGGCTGATCTTCACAACTCTATCGCAAAGGCTCTGGAAATGTTTTCTTAAATAATAACTGCATTTAAGAAGGAGCATTGCAGGGAATTAACAGTCTTGCTGTCTTGCTTGTTGGGTTTTGTCTTTTGGTTTTG
Organism: Corvus hawaiiensis; assembly: GCF_020740725.1. Classification (NCBI taxonomy): domain Eukaryota; kingdom Metazoa; phylum Chordata; class Aves; order Passeriformes; family Corvidae; genus Corvus; species Corvus hawaiiensis. The sequence continues at coordinate 68,173,793 of NC_063216.1, read as the reverse complement.
TGTTCTCATACAAAGAAAGCCTTTGCATTTTTAGAACATAGATCTGCATATGCAAGGAAATCTGTGGCTGAAATAGGCAATTTGTACCCATTGCCCCTTGTGAAGAGAGAGCCTCCATTCTCTTTGCAGTTGCCCCTTAAGCACTGTTATACTATGATGAGGCACTGCTGAGCCTTCTCTGCTCCAGGGAGGAGACCTGACTGCGTTAGTCTTTCCTCACAGGGCAGATGTAGATGCTGGCTTGATCGTCTCCAGCCTGTCTGCATCTCCAACCAAGGTCAGCAGATGTTCTTCAATGTTTGATACCACAACCACTACCCAAGCTATCTAATATACATCATTTTCTTGTACTGCAATTACAACTATAAGTTTTATAGAGCTGGGCTGGTATCTTGATGACTTGAAGTCGCAGCTGCTGTTAGAAGGAGCTGATTCAAAGGTTGAAATCTGGAGGAAAGAGCATTGGTGTTCTCAATATATTCTCCTGTGAGCTCCAGATGCTATATCTGCATTACCAGTGGTAACTTCAACAAAGCACCAACCTAATCTTCAGTGAGATCCCTCCTTATCTTCATGGGTGGATTTAAATGTTATTTTCAAACATTAATAAATCTATTTTGCCTTTTATTTCAAGTGGCCCAGTTGAGAGAATTGGAAAGAAACAAAATATAAAGGTAGTGGCAAAAGCTGCTACACTAGTCCCAGTGGTGCATTGCTTGGCTGTGCATTACTAAGCCAACACAAAGAACATTTCCAGGAATACCATTATGCTGCTGCATAGAGAAAAATGCTTCTGATTAGCATGTACTCGATATGCTTGGATAATTACTTCTCCTTCCGAGAATTCCAGCAACAAGTGAAACATCTGTTGTTTCCTCCAAGTTATAACAATTCTTTTACAATTACTCTTTTGCATACTTTGAATTTCTAATTTTTTATTTTTATCTAGAAAGCCAGGATTTGTGGTGCAACTGGAATTCACAATGTGCACATGTGTGTGGGAAAGAAGAATAAGAAATAATGGCAGTCCCTAACTGCAGCATTATGTCACCCCAAGGCTAAAATTGTTGGCCATCTACATTATTTGCATTCACTGTATTAATTCCCCTCTATACACAATGAGAATTAATTCCATTTCAATAAATTCAATGGCTCCTATTTATTCCAAGGTTGATGCCAGTGATCTCTATTGTTTGTAGCCATACAATATACTTTCTGCAGCCAAAAATCCAGCTTCCACCCCCTTCCTGCAGCACATTGCTTGTGCAGCTGTGGCAGTACCAATGTTTAGGATAGAAACAACACTGAAATAAATGGTGTTAAAAGAAAACCCTAAGTGAGTTGGAGTAGCAAACAGCATGGCAGCAGAAATGTGCAGAGGCACTTGGGAGAGGCAGGAATTTCTTCAACCAGTTTCACAAGCGGTAAGAAAACAAGTCATAGCACAGGCAAAAATTGCTGTGAAGAGTCAGACCCCTGGACAGTCAAAAGACTGACCAGAGCCCTTGTCCCATGGTAATATTCACATTCATAACACTAGAGATAGACTCACCTCATTATATTCAGAGCAAGTTATCTGCTATCAAGAGCTATTGCTTCAGAAGGTGATGCACAAAGGAGAGATGATAAATGCAGGTTAAATACGGTGCTTTGCTCTTCCTGCTGTGTTTGCCTGCACAATGACAGCACAAGTGCCTCGGGCAGTGGCCTGTTACCGAAACAGGGCTCCAGCATCATCCTCCGACGGTCATTGTAAGTTATTTCTGTCATCCACATAGGCTGGATGAATAAATAACTCACCAAATACACTTAGAAGCAGTCTAACTTAGCACAGGTTTACAAAAGACTGGAACCAGAACACCTTGCTGAAGGACAGGGGTAAAATAACAGCGGTTTCCCCTCTGCAAGCTGGAGACTTTTTGCGCTGTTTTTATCTGCCCTGCAAATACTTCCAGGCCAGCCAGCAAAGGCCTTTGAGGAGTATCTTTGACTCAGCTGCAAATCTACAGCCTGAAGATAACATAGGAGACATATGGCAAGCCTTGTCTCTGTCAGCCCTACTCACTTTGAACAGACAGTACCCTTGATTCCAGCTGCTGGGAGCACACACATCACAGAGACTGCTCTGCACAGAGATCTTGGCCAAGCAGGGAGGGTTCTCTGCTTCGGATGGGTTTTACAGCTCAGTGGTATCACACCTTTACACCTGGCAGCAGCATTGCCACAAGGGATTTCTAATGTAACAGGCAAGGAACAAAAAAAGCATGACCCCTGCAGCTCTGCCAAAACAGGAACAGCGTTTGCTCATGAGTGGGGTCAAGGATCTTACCCATCCTTCAAATTACTCAGTAACAAAGACACAGATCTCTCCAGGTACCCCTGAGTGTCACCCTGCTACAGGCTGTGCCTGTTTTGGGTGCTGCTGCTGTTTGCACAGTGCTGCCTGCAGGCTGTGGAGCTGCAGCTATACAGATGTGGGCAGCTCACCAGCTCCCGTACCACAGCGCAGGGAGAGATCTGAGTGCTGGTGAAAGACTACAGAATTCAAATTTGGAAATCTTTTCTAAGAGGAAACTAATAAAATTAAAAAAGAAAAGAAGAAAACAAATGTCTTCCTTTCCAATGGCAGCCGAACAAATTACAGAGCTGCAAACACTGTTAAAAGTTTCACTGCAGAACAGAACAATGTTATCTCCCCTAATTTAAGTGGCTGAAAGTTTTGCATCTGACTCTAAATTACCCACACACTTTTCCTTTTACACTCAAGGGAGAAATAACCCAGAGGATCACTAAAATGAGGGTCAAAGATCAACTGAATGAATTCCCCTCTAAAGGTAAATGGGACTTTTTAATGACTGCCAAGGAAACCCTGGGTCAATTTGGCATCTAAAATTCAGACATCTCAGGCCAAAGAACCCAACACAAAGCGGAAGATCACAGCCCTAGGTACAACAAGCAGTGCATGCAGAGCTGTTGGAGACTTTTCATCAAGGTCAAACCTTTATCCCTAGGCTGGTTGTCTTTGACCCCAATCAGCAATTGTAGAAATGGTTTAATGAAATAATTGAGCGCTCCAAACAACTGTTTCACCAAAACTCACTGGTTTAGTGCCAACTTCCACTCAGGTTCCATTTGTTTAACCACAGTTCTCAATTAGTCAAGTAATTCACGTCCCATTTATTTACATGCATGAGACAGAGCAAAAGCAAAAGATTTCAATTGATTCATAATCACGAGCCCAGAGACTTGGGATTGGATTGTGATATGGGCAGAAGGCAGCCAGCTAATTCCTGACAAATTTCATTACCAGTAAGATATGGTCAAGAAGCAGGCACTGCTTATGAGGGTTAGAAGTGAAAAGTTAGTGGGTGTTTAAGAATGTAAGCATGCCTAAAGTATTGTCATTCTTAAACATAAAGACTTAAGTAATAAATTAAATTAGTAAGACATTGAATATTTTTGCAAACTTGTCCCTAAAGTGTATGTGCTTTCCTTTCCTTGAAATGATTAATCAAATGTAGGAAGAAAAAAGAAATAAAATAGACAAATCTTTCTGCAGCATGACCTTATTTCCTACCCCAGACCATGAACTTATACAAGCTTGTACTGGAAAAATTGAATATGACCAGCCATCAGTGCTGTTTATTTTATCAGAGGTGCTTCTGTCCATACTGAATGTTGTAGCTTCATCTCTGAACAGCCAGAAAGGAAATCTCTCTTCATTTCTCTCTCCAGAGAATTCCATCACTGATAGCAGGAGACATGGGATTGCTTACAGCCCAGAGAACTGACTTTTTATCACAAAACCAAATCTGCAGCAACTTCAGATTTCAGAAAGTTTGTCTAAAGATGGCAAAGTGTCACCTCAAGTGTAAAATGACTAAAGAGTGGGAAGAAATAGGGAAGAAATGGGTAAAAATAAAAGCTTCTAAAAAAGATTTTATCTTCTTTAGTAACACTTTGGGAAATTTATTTGTAACATATTGAGGTCCATATTGACTCTCCAATGCTTAATCTAAACTAATGAATCTGAAGTAATTCTCTACACATATTTTACACTTGCATAATATAGACATTCCATAAGGACCTACATGGACCACAGGTGGCTGGGGGAAGCTCTCAAATGGCATCCTGACAGACAATGCAGATGTCATCAATCAAATGGGTTTCTTTGCTCTTTCCCATTTATTCCTATTGCCACACTGCAAACTTTCCCTGATGAAACCAAGATGGGACTTACAATCTGATCTGAGCTTTTACATTAACATCCAATTAAAATCCAAGGTTTACATACCTGCTTATAGATAAAATTCCAGTATGTCTTTGGCATGACAGCACTAGAACAAGATCTGCTGACGCCTTGTTGCCAGCAAGCCCAACCTGCCTTAAACCTGACATAACACCAGCTGAAGTGCTGCCCTGCTGCCCAAGAGTCCTTCCTGGCTGCTGTGGCAGTAGCCATGTGCTCCAACACCAGCCCCAAGCAGAGCCTGCTGCAAGGCACTGCTCTCAGGCTGGAGAAGCACATCCAACTCCTGGTACAGCAGGCTGGCAAATTCTCCTTCACATGAACCTCCCCTGTACCAAACACCCGATACTGAGCAAAACTCCACAGCACCCTCAAGGCTTCTGTAGTTGCCCACGCAAATTAAACTACAAAAATGGGGTGTAGCATTTGAGGAGCAAAATGACCAAAGAAGACAGACACCTGGCGGCAGTAGCTGATCAGCTTTGAGACTGGTTGCAGGACATGGGGATTTTCTACATTTAGAACAAATTTCTCCACATGCTTTAGCCTTCCCAAGATGATTTGGGCAAGCTGCAGTGATCTACAGCCATGGGTTGACAAAGCCTTTGGCCTGCACTATGACCATCCACAGCAAGACTAAGTCACAAGGGAGAAGACTCGCAGCTGCAGCCTCCTCTGATTTCTGTAGTTTTCTGTTATTGTCCCTAAACTGTCCATTACAAGCTCTGTCCTGTCCAGTCCTAATCAGAAGTAGCAGCACACTATGGGGAAGATCTTGGTGTCCCTTTCCTATTGAAAAGGCTTCACATGAAAGCCGTTCTCAAGGCTGCCTGTGCGTCAGAGAACGAACATGACATGCCAGACTCGAGCAGTGACTAACTGCTTGAGACAGCAAGAAGGAAATCTTATCTCCACCAACCCCCAAGGCAACGCTGGGCTCAGGGGTAATATTTATTAATGCTGATATCCAATGACAGTAGAACTGTCACCCGAAGCAGGTCATCAGTTCCAGTTATCAGAGGTATCACATTCCCTTTCTTTCCTGAGTTATCCCTTTCACAAACTGTCCATGGCAACCTTGGACATTTCCCCTTTCCCAAGACAGCTGTTTGGTTGCTGCCACCAGCAGGGTCTATCTGCTCAGCCAGGAAGGCAACAGGCAAAAGGAGCAGATAAAATGAGCAGAGCTGACAGGCATGACCACAAACACCTCTATCAACCCAGTCAGGAACATTGGCAACGCAGGTATCTCCAGGTGTTTTGCAGCCAGACACTCTCCAAGGCACAGCACAATTGCCAAGATCACCTCCTGTCTGAACACCCTCCATAAAGGGACTTCAAAGGACATGTGCAGGCTCTATCCATCACCAATGACAAGATGATGGTGACTTTCAGGAAATGGCAGTGTCAGCAAAGCAGGATCTGAACAACCCAGCAGAGACTTACTACTTTCCCCAAGACTGACAAGGTACAAAGGCAGTATTCAAGAGAAAAGCCACAGTATGAGTGAAGACTCTTGTGGGGTTTTTTTAACAAAACAAACAACATGGGCACCTTCTCAAAATTATTTCCTCTTCTGTCTTGCAAGAACTAAATTGGAAGAGATGACAGCTTTCCCCACTGGAAACGATGACTTTGTCAGCTGCTATTTATTACTAAAAGATTTTCTTCCCCACCTCCTGCACCAATACAGATATATTTTGTGCAGTCATGCAGTAAAAATGAGATTGCTTTATGGACTGAGAACAAAGAATCATGCATTCCTCCTTCAAAACCTTCTCTTACATTCCTACTGAGGGAAATTCACTACTGAGAATCGCATAACAAAAGCCTACCTAAGGAGGCAGCAGTGGGTAGACCTGCAACACCAACAACCTTTTTCCTCCTTTTCCCTCCAACAGACAAGTTGGATGCCTTGGGGTTTGAAGTATCCAGTAAAGACAATAGCAGCAGCCCACTACCACCATCTGTAAAAAAGATAATTCTCTCTACTGTTTGTTGCTGGATGCCAAAGATGGACCTGTGAAATCTGAACCAGTAATATCCTTAAACATTACCTGGAATGAAACACGCTTGCAATACAGAGAAGTTTTTGGGAGTTACTAAACTTGGTAGCTACCCAAGGTGTTTTAAATGTCCCATTCCTAGAAGATGACATGAAGAACTAATCAAATTATTAAAGTATCTTTCTGCGTTTCACCTGTACTTCAACTTAGGTTGTTCTACATGATATTCTATATCATTTGCATTCCGTGCGCAGGTTTCTTTCCCAAACGTGCTTTAATTTAAATAATATGGATTTAAATCAAAACAGGCAGACACAGAAATATGCTGGACATACTAAAAGATACAGCTCACTGCATTTTTTTTTCTTTTTTACCATCAACCATAGAAAGCTTTATTCCAAGCCTGATCACACTTTCAGTTACAAAACACGGGGCAAAAAATAACAGTTAACACGCAAGAACTGCCATATTTCTACTTGCCTCTATTCTTATACTGGACTTTCCACATTGAGGGATGGAGAATAAACCTCTCTCATTTTTAACATAATGAATGTACCTAAGGGTAGCAAATAAAGGTTTTTATTATTTTTAATTTCATTTCACAAATGTTTTACTTTCCCCAAGCCGCCGTTTGTTAGTGCAACAATCCAGCACAGTGCTAGTTGCTGAGGTATACATGGTTAAACTAATTTTACACCTTCAACCCAAACTGCAGTGTTTTCTCTCTCCTTTTTTTTTAAAAGTAATGAAAGCCATATATTCACTATTTCACATTTCTAAAAATAATTCCACTCTAGAGTAAAGAATGGTTTTGTAATAATGACAGGCTGTAAAATCAACAGCCTTATCTTTTATCACCCATAGAACTCCTGCTGTTCTTTTTTTTTTTTTTTTTTTTAAGTATATTTTGTGCAAAATTAAGTTCTGTGTAGGTCTGTACCGTAATTTGGAAAAAACTGTGTATAAAATGTATTTAATTTTTAAAAACAATCCCAACGTCAAACAACAGAGAAAGGAGAAACAGATCAGAGGCAGCTGAAGTTTTCACATGAGAAACTAAATATAGTATGTTCTTAAAGCTCCAGTAATACATTCTTCCAAAAACCAGAATGCACTTTGGTCATTATTAAACATTAGTACAGAGGCAAATAAAATACAAAATGCTTGTTTGTGTTGCTTTATATATAAAAATATTTTTATACCACATAAGTTTAAGATTCAATACTTCCAATCTTTCAAGATTCTGAAGATTAGCAAACATAGTGCAATGTCCAGACTCTTGCAATTTTTCAGTATGAAGCCAGTATTTTAGAAACAAAATGTAAGAATACTTGTGCCTGGTGGTAATAATCCTCCCAAAATAATTTGTAGAAGGGAAGTTTGTTCCAAGCTGCTTAATTCCACAGGGATGGACACATTATTTTTGTCACACTGAAGAACCACGAGTCAATATGACTGGTCCCTGTGGGAGGCAGAGATAGCAGGCAGAGGGAGAGGTGTTGGAAACCCCAGCAGAAAGCACAAGGGAATGACACCTGCTGGGGAGGAATGGGAGTTATTTCAAGACACAAACCTGCCAAATACCAGGCTTTGTGAGCTCTGCTGCTCACCAGAGCAACTTGTTCTCTGTGTTTAATTGTTCTTAAACTTCAGTGTGGTACGAATGGCATATACTATAGCGTACAAGAGGAGAGTATCTATCATTTGCTCACTCATTCAAAGCATTCTTTTCACCAGTAAATAACTTGCTTGTTTAAATATTCAACTTCAACGTATAATACATACTCCTCCATAGTTCACCATAATATATCCCAATTAATATACATTTATATGTATAAAGTTTTTCATTAAAAGTAACAATAAAAAGTGCACATGCACAGTCAGAGCTGCACAGAACAGCCTAGTATTTCAAATAAATACAATATTTAATTTTTATCAAAATATCATACAGCATAGTAATAAATTTACAATTATTGCTCTAATAAGTGTGTTATCAAAGAACACTTGTTGACTTCTTATATAATACCTTTTAAATATCCCAGGATATTTAAACTGCAGCCTATATGAGTTTAGATCCTGGAATTACTCAAAATACTAGAAATACCCACTTGTTTCTAATAGCAATATAAAACATTTTTGCTACCTGTCATACTGTATAGTCAGTACTTTATTTTTTGAACATGTCTCACTTTTCTATTGCAACCAAACATCTATTGACATTGTCCTCATAAATGACTGGTGCAAATGAAATATTCTAAGCAATTTTACCACACTATCAAAAATCAAATGAATTCCATATAGTGTTACTGGTAACTAAAAATGTTCAGCATTGGCTTCAGCTTTAACAGAAAGCGCAATTTAGTGTAACCAATTTTCAGGATTTCAAACTCTCAGACACACAGTTTTTGACCCTTCCTAAATCTGACCCTTTCCAAAACTAAGCAAGTAATTTGAAAATAAAACATAAATGTCAACTAGAACGAACATTAAACCAGTGAGAAGATGAAATAAATATAAAGATTGCACAAGACAGATGTAAACACTTCGGTTTTCCAAATGACTTCCTTGAAGAGGTTGTAGCGTCTGAGATACAGATTCGGTGGCTGCTGTGAGGCAGTTTTGTCCATCAATGAGCTTTTCTATAACACTGTGTTCTGTTATCTCATCATCTTTCTATACTGTCAAGATTTGATCTTCCAGAGCTGGAAAAATTAGAGCAGTACATCAATTTATTTCTCGAACTGTTTCTGTTTACCAGAACTGCAATACCACCACATCTTTTTTTCTTACTGCACTTGCTGCGTATTCTAATGACACACAAAATACATTTTACATTCATTTACTTCTAAACAAGAAAAAGACAGTAGATGTAAGCAAACTTGATGGCCAGTAAAGGGCTTTGTGACAACTACAAGCTTGTGCAAGATGCTTGTGCAAGACGGATAGCCTGCTGTGTCTGCCTCCCTTTAAGAGCTACAAAGTCAACAGTGAGGAATTAGAGAGAGAAATCAAATCTGGGATATGAAGAAAAGTTAAGGAAGGTTTTGTATTCATAAGTGTCTCTGTATTTGTGTCAAGAATTCTTGTAATTAAGTGTCCTAAATGAAGTTACCAAGCCACAAAATGAAAAAAAAAAAAGTTTAAAGGGCTGGTCTGACAAATACATTATTCTTCTGATATAGCTTTAATTTAATAATTTAGTAAGTTTTCAAACAATAGATCTTCTAGTTAGCCTGGTTCAGAATTAACTATGCTACAATATGTGTTCCATCTACAAGAACATAGTGAAAAAAAGGATGCTTCTCAAATATTTACCTTCAGATTAAATCCAAGCAAGTCACTGATGACACCAGAAACAGCTGACAGGATGACAACTTGGGTGATGTTATAAAGCAGTGGATTCATTGTAAGCCCATATAACCTAAAGGGACTGTCCAGTTCCTAATAATGCAAAACAACGGCATTGTTAAAAAACAAAAATTACACAAAGGGGGTTTTGTTCACATATGTATTGTGCAATATTAGACACTTTATGAAGTCTTCAAGACCCAGTGAAGTAAAACACTCTCCTATTATTCTGCATATAAAACACAACATGCAGGAAAATATCCATCACATTAACTGACTTGACTGCTGTTGTCTTAATAACCCTTCAAAAAATTGGAGGCTACCCATGTACAGCATCTACCAATCTGCTCATGAAGCCAAGAAAATAAAGAGCTAGGTGCCACCATCTTAGAATTCCTTATAATTTTCCAGAAATCACTTTCAGTGTTAAAAGAACTGACAAGCAGCAGAACCACAAAAAATAAGAAAAGGAAGATTTTTCATAATGACAGAAGACTACCTCACAACTATGAAAATTAACAAAAATGTCTTTCCTATTGCAATTTTCTTCCTTTTCCATTAATTTTGAGACTAACTACTGATCAATACAGCCAGAAAAGGATGATAAAGGAAAAAAAAATCCTAATAATCATTGGACTGCCAATACTTTACATTTTTTTTATTGGAAGGAACAAAAAATTAGCCCAAATTAATCTGTAATAAAACTTCAACAAAGATGCTATTTCACCAATTTTCAATTAATTGTGTGTAGATATAGTCACCCAAACTTTTCTGGCCGAGAAATACATCAAATAAAGGAAGGAAAAATGTTTTAAAATATAAGAGTGGATTATATAAAGTCTACCAACTATGACTGCTTTGGTCATTCATATTTTCTAGCTTTAAATTCATCTTCATCCCTCTCCTGTATTACATCCTGGGCCTTGAAAAAGGCCTTATAAACTCTTTCTTAAAAAAGAAGAATTTCAAAGCTATGACTCTTCTTTCAAAAAGGTGAAATAAGAACGAACAACCTTTTCATTTAGATGTAATGTGGTATAAAACTCAGCTGCAAATACAAAAGATACAAAAGACATGAGTCTAAGAAGGACAGCAGAGAAATTCTTTAAGGAAAAAGTTTTTAGATTTTGGATTCATCTTACCAATTTTGTGAATAAGAAAACAATAAGAATATTCAACAGAATCTAGTCTTTATAAAAGTTTAAAGATCAAAATCAAATTTTAAAAACCCTGAGCCCATTTAGCTACTGGACATGAAGTATGTAATTGTGCTGATCACTAACTACCAAGAATTTATTTTAAGCTCATAGTAGGTGGCTTGGAAATCTCACTTTTCACTACATTTTTACAGTAACTAAGTGATGGCCTGAGTCTTGTGCCACAAAAGGGATTTGTGCCACAAAAGCCAAGTTCCCTACTGGAAAAGGCTGTGAGTTGATACAGTTCTGGCAAGAGTAAAACACAAACACTTTTTTTGAAACACTGAAAAGAGCACGAAAAAATGGAAGCAACTTCGACCAAGAGTTGATCACCATCCAACCCACCCACATTCTCACGGCACACAAACACTTCAGCTCATGAGATGATAGCATGAACCTGTTGGCCTTTGTCTGTTCTACTCATCCAGTTTCTCCTTGAATCCAGAGAACCTTTCTGCATCCACAGTATCCTTTGACCACCTGATGCACTGAGCATACTTCCTTTCGTTTGCTCCACAACCAGATCCTAAAAGCCCTGCAGTCCCTTACTCCTACACCAGGAGATAGTCCCTGACTTTGGCTCTCCTTATTGCTGCAACACAACTCTCAAGTTGTTGCTTTGTCAGCACTGAGTCCTCGCTGACTCCATCAGTCCTCTCACGGAAAGTGCTGTGTATCGTTTTAGAGGAGGGGACCAGCACACACCTTGCTCAAGGTGTGCTGGTGGGGGGAATTACTCATCTAACTAGAAGAAATCCTCTGATTTCAGCTTCTGGCTGGCCATATTAAACCAAGGTTTAGCTTCATTTTAAGGGTTGCTCCCTGGCACATGGGAATCAACAGGCTAAGGGACCAGAGTTCAGTGTGTGGTAGAGTGAGGCCACAAGGTCTTAAATCACCACTATATTGACACTCAAAATAGACAATAAAATTGCATCATTTATTTCTCAAGCATTCATCATCCTGTCCACCCTGAAGTACTTTCTCTCACACTGCTAATATACAGCTAAAGAATAAAAACTTATTGGATGTAATAGTAATTTGCAATCCACAATCTGCAACATAACAGACTGCAGTGTATGAACAAGCAGCATCACTGTGAAAGCGGCACGGGGCAAATTTAAACCAAAAAAACACCCTACTGCCTGCAGAAGTCACACAAGTGACTCTTTAACCAACCTATTCTACTTTTTTTATAATATGGGAATACTATTTTAATTCTTACCTTCAATAACTTAGTAGCAAGCTTTAAAACATTGTTCACTAGTGTCAGTTCCTCCTTCTTATTAGGCTTTTTCTCCATTTTCAAGTACAAGTTTATCTGATTGAAAACAAAAACACAAGTATCACCACCAACTCAGAATTTAAAGGAATTAATTTGGAAATATTCAATATTTCAACAAAGTGATTACTCAGCAGCCAAATGACAAAACTGCAATGACATTTCTGCAAGCAAGCAAATTTTTTGTTTCCTTTTTAATATTTAAGAACAAGTACTGGCTCAGCACCATAGGAAAACACAATCCTTATGATATAACAAATTACATTTGACATTATTATAGCACTGACTTTAAAGTTTAGTCTGATCTATAAATTAGGCAAGAAAAACCACCAACATAGGTAAGGTTTATATAATTTCTTTTCCTCATTCAAGAGTTGCCTGAGGTTTGACAATTCATCTCCAGAAGGGTTTTATACAAGTGGGCAGACCTTACAAGACTTAACATCCTCAAAAGTTATTGAACAGAATGAAATGCTAAAACATAATTCTGCTAAAGTGTAATTTCTTTTAAAAGATTCTAGTATAATTTAGTACTTCATGAGCACCTTGAATGCAGAAAAATCAATCTTTCCAGTGCCTTGAAGTATTTGAAAAATTATTAAACTCTTCATTGCTGTAGGAGAACAGTACATTGAACATTTCAATATTTCTGTGAAGCAGACTTTTTCAGGTCATTATTTCTGAGAAAGTTAAGAGTTCAAATTAGCTCTCTTTCGGCCTTTTAGTAATTTTGAAACATCAACTTTCATTCTCAAACAGCCTATCTTTGATACCCAAGATCAGACAAAGGCTAGGTTTTTTTATTTTCTATTGCATAACAAAAGCAAATCAAAGGAAAAAGTGTCTTGAAAAGCCACTGAATTTTATTTTAGGATGAAAACCTTCAAAATAAAACATGAACAATTTAGCAACGTGCTGAAGTAGTCCTTCAGATGACACCTGACTACAGAAAGGAAGAGATGCTATATGATGCTATGATATACTTAACCACATTGTTGTATGGTGGTTATTGAAATACAGTCCACAGACATCTAAAACAAGTAACTGAATATTATCAGATCTCCCTAAAAAGACCACTTTCTTACACAAGTTAAGAATCAAAACCTATGCCTAATATATTCCAAGGCATATTAAGGTCGTGAACTATCTATTACTATTGCATTTTAAACTAAAATTATGCTTCCACAGGCAAAGAGATTCCAATCTTTAAATATAAAACTACTGATTTCAACGATTCAATATTTATAAGCAGGACTAAACAAAGAATAAAGGCTTTAATTAGCAACCCTGAAAACCCTAGGAAGATTCAAACCTCTTTTAAGAGCTATTATGATTTCCTTAATTTCAATAACAAACATGGCATCAGGAGAGGAGTGTGTATGCACAGCCATCTACCACACATATTTTGAGACCCAAAACTGGCAAAATAACAACTATGGTCAGACCATACACTTGATTTTGCTCACAGATTTACAAGACCAATTAAAAACACTTTCAGAAGGACCTGAAAAATTACAACCAAACAGCATACAGTCAAAAAGATCCCTTTTAGTTTCCCATCATGACTCCCAATCATGAAATTCATAGACTGAATATAAAGAACACAGAAGTGCCTAGAACTTTGCTTGCAAAAGTAGAATTTGCAGTTTCGTCTTATCCTTGGAGCATTTAAATTGAATCTGGGAATTGAGACTCATTTGTCTTTTTTTGTTAATGTTGTTGTATTTTCCTATTTGTTTTCAGCTTTGTTCTCTTCTCAGTGAGCCTAATAACTCTACTGTGTTGTTTTCCAAGACACTGGATCAGATGTGCTTTTTTAGATAAAGTGAGTGTCAGTCAATTTATTCAGCTTCACCCCTCTTGAAAAGCCAAAATGTCAGACTTTCATGAGTCTGTCTCAAGAACACTGTAAATGTGCTGTAGTACCCAGCTCTAGCAAATGAAAGTGAGTTCTACCCAGGGTGAAGTGTATCCTTTTAATTTTCTGAGAAACAATTGTGAATTCTACTTTGGTTTTCATTTCATAAAGCTGTCAGGTATTTTTGAGGGAAAAGACTTATAAGCTGGATTCAATGCAAAGATAAGTGTTTGATGACATAGCACTTCTTTAAGTTCTGAGGACATACAGAAAGTGTTTCTTTCAATGTCCATACTAGACTAAAATGTTCAAACACTGAATCCCAGGAAGAGCAGAGTATAGGAACCTATGAAAGCAAAATAAAGGCTTGGCAATCTCTCTCCCCTTGTTCTCTGCATTTTTTTCCAATCTTTATCCCAAACACTTCCCTCCATTTTCATTCCAGGAACAGCAGACAAACTTCACTGGGACATTCGGCTATTTGTACTCTGAGAATCAACAGAACCATGCAAAGCTCTCCAGGCTCAGGAACTCTGAAAGGTTTCAGAATGGTGCAAAATATCTCACTCAGGACAAGGCAGACGGGCAGTCTGGCTTCTCCATGTCCAGCCTCATCATCTTCAGTAAAGGCAGAATAAATCATTTATATCATCTGTCACAGGCCTCACATCCCAACTTTGGGACACACAGTTTGGAAGACTTTATTCTCCTACTTCAACACATTTTCTGTAGGAAACCTGTGAAGGTTTCTGAAACTGCCTATTTACCTTGCCCTAAAGAGATTGTTTTGGACCACTGTGAAACTTAACAAGAAAGAGATTTCTTCTTCCCTAATTGAACATGCTTAGCTCGGAAAACTATCAGCAGTGCCAGGCAGAGCAGAGAGGGAAGTTTGAAGTACAAACACCAACCAGAACATTCCTGAGAAGAAACACACATAGACCCAAAGCCAAGCTTGAAAGATGAATGAAAAAAAAAAATTTCCAAGGAGTCTAGAGGAGGCTATATGTAATCCATGCAACCTAGCCATCCTAAGCTATCAGGCTGGAAACAGCAACTCACTTCACAGAGGGTAAGTTTGTTTTCAAATCTTTTACTCACCCACCCAATACTGAGATTCCAGGGGTTTTTTTCCTATCTAAAAACTATTTTTTATGTTTGTGTTCTGTAAGATGTTAAATTATATCAAAGGAGATGGTACCTCTAAGCCCACTCACTTAAACAGAAGTTGGGATAAAGTCAAACATTTATCTCAGAAACTGAACTTTGGGTTGCAGAGTGTTGCTTCACTTCCCTATAATTAACTCCCTAATCCAAACTATTTTAATAAATCTACAAGGCCTGAGACCTACCAGATGAATGAGTTGTTTAGATATAAAAATATAGGTATATGCAAATTCTCACCTGCTCAGTTAGTAATATTGAGGTATTGCTGTATTTTTTGCTTGTTTCAGATCCAAGAGTAACAAATCTTAAGAGAAAAAGAGTTAGTGAAATGCACCAAATTACGAGTTCCCAATTGTAGTGACAATCAAGGAAGATCTCATGCATGTGAAGTAGCTGAAAAATAAAGAGAAAAGAAATCAAAATTTAATTTGAAATAATAATTACACTATGATACAAGAAGATGGTTACATATCTCCACACCTTCAAGAAACATTTCCCAGTAATAAATATATGGAAGGTTTTGAGGCCTACAAAATTTGACTCAATTTTAAATCAACACTGTATTAAAGATATGAGGTCTGAGAAAAGATAAATAAAAAACCACACTCTAAGACAATTTTAAACTCCTGTTCAAATTTGCAAAGGCACTACATGGGATAAAAAACAAAATACAGCCTCACATGTACTAAATTTTATATAAATTACATTCTTAATAAAATATCGTTAGCTACCAGGCAAACACAATAGAGTTAATTAGAAATTGGAAAGAAAATACAACCAGAAGCCATTCAGAAGATCCCCTATATTTTGAAACAGTAGCTCAAAGACAAATCTTAAGCAGTAGAAATCTTTAAACATAGATTTGCTTACTAAAAGACTTTCCACTAGAGGGCAGGCAAATATAGCCAACAAGCCTGTTTCCCACAAAAAAGCATCAACCAAATTCAGTTATCAACTGCCTTTACAGAAGAAAATGTGTATTGATGCAAAATGTTACAAAGAAAAAAAAAAAAGTGTTCCAAAAACCACAATGAAAAATGAAGGAGGACACAGATTTAACATACAACAGTGATATCACAGAATCATAGAACATCCTGAGCTGGCAGGGACCCACAAGGATCATACAGCCAATCCCTGGTCCTGCACAGGACACTCCCAAGAATCACATTGTCCCAGGTGCAGAATCCACCACTTGCCCTCGTCAGACTCCACACTGTGGGTGATTTCCCAGTCCTCTAATTTGTTGCTATAAATAAGTTTATTTCGCTATTACAGAAAAACATGCTAAAGTAGATGAAATGAACAATACAAAATGGAGCTCCATTCTGAAAAGCTGTAACAGCTATTACTGGATTTTCCCTGGGGTCTTCTAACTTACTAGAAATCACTGTGCAAAAGGCACTCAAAACTGTTTTGAAAGCTATTTAAGTCATGGTTTTTTCTCTACAAGTAGAATTTCCTCACCTGTGCACAACAGATGAACACAACTGAGATAGTCAGTAGGAAGGCAGATGAAACTATGACATCTACTGAGCGCTGAGGACCTCGACGCTGAAAATACAGGATATGCACATGTGAGTGAAACCCCACCCCATCAGCACTGGTATTTAGCATAAGTAGTAAGAATCCCACTGTTCTTCACTGTTTATTTCTCAGTTGGGTCAGTTCCCTCTGCACCTGCTTCTGACCACTTTTTTGCTAGCCACATTATTATACAAATGTTCCTGGTGGCACAACAAAAGGTGGAATACATAGGTGTGGCTGCGAGGAAAGAAGGAAAGACATTCTCTCCACAACCCTCTGCAGAAATTTAAAACACCAAAACTACATTCTATCATCCAAGTGATGTTATCCTCCTCACCCCACCAGCACCATACTAAACTTTGTTTGCTTATAGTTCCTGCTTTCCATGCTCTCCAGCCTCCACACCGTAATTCCTTAATGTTTTCATAAACCTTTTCCTGCTTGTAAAAACTACTGATAGGAGATTTCAGGGATCAGAATGTCTTACATAGACACCATTTCTAGCTTCACCTGGCACACATACACTTACAGCACAAATACACATGAACTGTCTTGCTTTATAAATTCCTTGTGTTAATGATACCAACTGATACGACTCTTACAATAAGATACTGTCAGCATATACTACAAGTGGTCAGTTTTTACCCAACATTTTCACAAAACTTTTCAGCTGGCATTACTAAGACAAGACTCCAGCTCTGAGCACACTCATGCTTTAATCCAAGGTGAAAACCAAACTTCAACTTTCTCAAAATCTGTCTGCCTGCAGGCACTGCTGGCCGAGAGTCACAAAACTGAAGCAACTATGGGACATATGCACCAATAGTGAGTGTACAGGAGGAAATAGACTACAACACCAACCTTCCACCAGCAGCATAGGAGATATTTTATGTTAGAACATAATCATATGGTATTTTTAAATGTTTAAAATTTATTAAATGTGTTAAATTCTTATTAAAGCAAAAATATACATTATTTTACCTTTAGATAGGACCTGAGAGAAAGCCACATTTTTATATTCTGCACTTTCTTCAAGCGGAAGTGAGGAACCTCCGATTTTCTTGCCCTTCTGGCAGATGTTAGATGACCAAAAAGTTTGGCAAAAAGTAGCCTCTGCAGAGAAGAAAATAAAATTACCTTAACTGTTAACTGATTTTCAGAGGCACTAAAAAAATAAGAGAAAAGGCCTCAATAAATATGTCAAAGTAATGTACAACATACCAGCAAAAATGAAAATAAGTTAATATAAACCAGAAATAAGTGCAGCAGTATATTATTAAAAAGAGGAAATGCACTACAACATTTTAAAAGTCTCCATATTCCAATGATTAACAAAATTTAGCTACACTTTGAGTTCTTTTACTCAAACTTTAGACAACAGATCTGCTATGCTCTTAAAACTTGGGGAAAAAAACCCAAACCTGCCTTTTCTAGTTTCATTAGAAAGCACCTATACCACAGGAGATCCTTTCAACAAAAATCATTATTAGAAGCAGGTTAATTCTATTCTACTATATTACATCACATATTTTGACTATAATTTGAGAACAGAAAGTATAAAAATGTTTCCTTTGCAGACCAGTAAGTATTTATATGCTGCAGCTAGTAAGGTTGTTCTCCGAAGTTTCAATTGCAGTAACAAGCCAGGGTGTATTACTTCAGAGAGCAGCTCTCACCATCTCCAGCCACAGAACTGATCTAACAATGAAGCAGGCAGGGCCTTGGCCACGGATGGACAGAACTGTTCTGAATGTCCCATCCCTGAAAGTGTTCAAGGCCAAGCTGGATGGGGCTCTGAGCAACCTGGTCTAGTGGAAGGTGTCCCTGTCCATGACAGGGGGGTTGGAACAGGATGATCATTAAGGTTCCTTCCAACCCAAACCATTCTATGATTTTATGAATTAAATTGAAGGTTTTGAATGAAACATACTGGAAATTTATAGAGCTCTTTTCCTGAAACTACATCTCTTTGTGGAAACGTGAGACAACCTGGGACATGACTAAGCATTGGGTTAATGCATTGAGCCAGTTTTCCCTTAGGAATTCTCTCCAGGGGAAAAAAAAAAAACAAACCAAAACACCGTTAAAAACAACTTTTTAGCTACAGAGACTTCAGTCCACTGGAGTCATCTCCCAAACTGCAAGCCCACTGAAGTGTTTATCATCACTGATCTATCACTCATAGTGTGCTGAAGAAAACAAGTTTAAAATATCCACAAAGTCAAAAAATACAAACATTAAACCTTGGTTTGCTTCAGATGAAGTCTCCTGGCTTGTTTTCATACCTGTTTATATGTTCTCTCTGCTACACAGAGCAGAAAAAAGAAAATCCACACTAGAGACACCCGGACCACAAAACTTATAATAACCATTGAGAGAACCAAAACATCTCCATCTGATCCAAATGCAGTCATGCAAAGCTCAGTGGCAGAATGTGCAGCTAGTTGTTCTAAATCTTTAGCTTGGGAAAGTCGAAAGACAAAGGGCATTAAACCCAAGATTAAAGATATGACATTTCCAAAAATTTGATAACCAATTCCTGGTATATAGCTGTTCACCTAAAAACAAAAGAAAAGGTATATATTTAACTTCGGAATGATTTTGTCATTAAGTCAATAAACAAAAAGTTAATGTCTTTATTTTATCACAACACTTTATAATCTGGCAAATTACATGAAAACTTCAACCAATCATCTTCCCATTTTACTACTGATAAATGAGGAAGTCCTCAAAGAGCACTTAATGCACAGGAGCCAAGTAATCTAAAAACCCAACAGCAAAACACCGCAGTTAAACTCCAGTGCATATTCCTGCATTAGAAATTCACTGAATGCTGAATTAACCAAGTGGGCCAATCAGACTGTGCTGCTTGGACACTTTACCTTGCTCCTATATCTGGTTAAGGCTGTACCCTTTTTAGTGGAATCAAAGTGTTTACAGTGCAGACAAGACTGGAGCTCTGTTGTGCTGGCTATGGCTTGGTGAGTTTATCTCTGCTGTGCATCGCATCCACACCTGTAAAGTCTCTGAGTCAAGCAGAGATCAGAACTAGGTTTGTGAATACATTGCTTTTTAACAAGTTGGAGAGAGTAAGTATCAACTTGTCAGAACTAGTGAGAGTTTTCTTCAGCTGTGCTTGGATTTTGTGACCAACTCTACAAAATACCCACGCTGTCTATATTGAAAAAGAGCACAATATCAACTAAATGCATTTCCAACTGTTTCCTGAAGAGGAGTACTAGGAGAAAGGAGGGAGGACTAGTGAGAACATCCCACTCATCCTCTTAGAGGTTTGCTTCCTAAAGAGGAAAGCTTTCTTTTCCAATCCTAACTTTAGCATCCAGATAGGCAGATCTTTATTCATAACTCAATAAATTACTTGTTCATCGAAATCAAGGCAATAAACACGAATATTCACAGCATG
Source organism: Corvus hawaiiensis (assembly GCF_020740725.1). Classification (NCBI taxonomy): domain Eukaryota; kingdom Metazoa; phylum Chordata; class Aves; order Passeriformes; family Corvidae; genus Corvus; species Corvus hawaiiensis. The sequence goes on along the minus strand of NC_063216.1, from coordinate 68,153,736 downwards.
TATCAATAAAACTGAGGCTGGCTATGTGTGCAAGCACCTAACAATGCAAACACCTTTTTTTGTCCAGACACTGAAGATTTGGTAGCTCTTTAATCTGGTATTAACAAGTAAATCAGTGTGATGTAAGCCATATAACAATAATGTGAATAACAGATACTTAAACAATAACACAAACAACAAAACACACAACTTAAAAAACCCACAACCAACCAACCACACCCCCCAACCATAAACCAAGCTTGGTAGTGATAGTGGTAGTGCTTACAATTCTAAATACAATATTTGCATAAAGCAAAACAAATACTCACTCTGTTCATTATCATACCACTGATTTCAAGCACAGACATATCTGCTTTCTTGCAGTCATTACCCTCCCATACAATTGCACTTATTTTTTCTAATCCTGGATTCAAACTGTGGATCCAAGGCAAATGACTCTGGGAAAGACAAGGAGTATCTTCCATCAGAATTAATCTTTTTTCATGTCAGTATGCCTTTGTCAGCAATATACTAACAACAAAAAAATGCCCAAACCAAAACACTTTAGACTGACACAAATATTGCTATAAAATGCTATATTGCTATATAGCATTTACTTCTACTATATGTTAACCTCATTCCTCAAAATCATCCCCTTCTTTTCCAAGAAATAGTTGTGAGAACAGAGATCTCTCCTTCTCCATACTCCATTTTGTAATAGGGATTAGTTAATGTGACTAAGGATTTATTGGCTTCTTTTTCACTCAAACATATCAAAGAAGAAAGAAATATGAAAACAAAGTTCCATTTATAAGTAATTTTATAATTCTGACACATTTAATGAATTTTTTTTTTATTATTTATTTCCCTCTAACATTCTGAAAAGCACTCTTCTCAGGTTAAGCCTAAGGGAAACAATTGTTTAATGCACTCTTGATAGTTGTATACTTCCCAATCCTTGTTATGGATAAAGACCCCCTGTGCACACTGTATCTGGCCAGACTCAGAGAGCAATAGGTGTCTAATCAGTACAGGCAGCTCCTAGAGCCAAGCAATCCCACACTCATCTACTGATTGCACTTAGGGCTCAGGGACCTTCTTCTCAAACCAAAGCCAAGTGAGAACTAATGGATATGGGAAAATGTTAAGGTGACAAGTTATGCTGTGGCCATTTCTTGACTTTCCTCAGTTCTGTCTCCCTCCTCCTCTCCCACTCAGGAGATTAAAACTGCTTTCAAGTTTAGTCACCTGGCACTATGTGCATCACACTGCTGGAGGTGGTGGTGCTGGCAGGGGCAACAGCATGCTATTATTTTTAGATTTTAATTATCATTGATCAAAAGTAAAGCTTTATTTTCATTTTATCACTTGCTTTGTAAGTATTGATCTGAAATCTTTTTAATCTCTTCAGTACTCAATTATATCCCTTATTTCAAATGAATGAAGAAAAAATGATTTATATTATTAGAACATCATAAATATTTGTTGCAGGTTTTTCTTAACCACGGTTTTCCAAGCTCTCCCTCTAGAGGGAGTATCAGCACCAGGAGCTGAAACTCAAAAACTTACAATCTGCAATCAAATAGAAAAATTCTCAACTCATCAACTCAATAAATACACTGCAATTCAACTCACTACTCCAAGGCTTAGTGTTTAATGGAATGCAAGCAGGAAGAACTAAAAATATAAAAAAGGCTGCATGAAATTCAAATTGCTATTATTAACTTTAAAGTTAAAAAAAATTTTAACTGAATAGAATTTAGACATGTATAATACACACATGATATCATATACATACACATATACATGAAGCATGTGTTATCCTTCTGTTTGCTTTTCCTATATATACCTTTTAAAATAAGCAAACAGAAAGCTGTCTGATATGTGCTTATAAAAAGCAATGCCACTAGAGAAAAAAAAAGGGGGGGAACCCACCAAAACCCAAACAACAAAAAATTAAACAAAACAAACAAACAAACCCCCAGAAAAATAAACAACTAAACAGAACCACTTATCAAAGAGGAAACGTAATCAGTACTTTCCCTAAACTAGAATTAAGATTCAAACACTCAAATAGTCTACAGGCTATTTTGATATATTGTCATACTCTCTTCATTCGACAAATTAATGACTGAGTAGCAGAAATCAAGTTTTCCTTCTTTTAATTCTATCAAATCACTTTGGCTTTGATACTTCCATTTAATATAGGTCTTTGTCCCAGGCCTTCTGTGACATATGATAAAACAGGCAACACTGAGTTTATGTGTAGAGTAAAAGACCAAAATTGGTGGACACCAACCTGATGAAATGGGTCATCTCTGTACTCTTTCTTCACACACGGATTCACTTGAGGGCTTTCCACATCTGTCTCACTGGTACAGGACGAGTGGCACTCAGCACAGTGTAAGAGGTCCTCCCACAGCACATCTTCTGTTTCTGACTCTGGCCTTGCACTCTCAGAGTCTTGTCTGGAGCTTGAGCACCGAGAACTGCAGCTAGTACCTGATTTAGGTGTATCCTGAAACCCAAATATCCACTGGAATTAATGTAGCTGTTTTATTCCACATCATTTCCTAGCAGAGAAGTTCAAATCAGTGAACCTGTGTCTATCTGGATTTTTAGGTTCTAATCCATTATCTTTCTCATTGGAAAGATTTGGATGTTTATTGTGTCTAAGAAGTTGCACATTTTAAGATACTGTACCAAAAAAGCAACAGTCCATGGCCCCTGCTTTTTTGGGGAGGGGGTCACATAAGGAAGAATCAAATCATATTCATTATTAAAAGGAAATAAGTACTTCACAGATTTTTTGGAGCTCAGTAGTTTAGAATTTGACAGCAATTATCAAGCCACAAGCTCCAGCTATAGCTCAAACTTCTGAGGAACTGACGCTCAGAGTCCCTAAAACCACATTATTACTACTAACAGACCTTCTCAAAGATGGAGTGAGCTTGTTTGAAGACAGTAATGCATCAGGTATAGAGGGGAAAAATAAGCAAGGGTACACATAGCTAATGCCAGGTAATGCCATGTGTAATCTGCAGAGTTATACATAAAATTTTAATTATTTTAAACAAACTGCAGTTGACAAACAAGTATGCCTTTGTAAACTCAAATTTTACCTAGATCGTAGATAAAGAAAGAAAAATCTTGAGTTTGGGACATTCAAATCTCCCAATACATACACATGAAACAATCTACTGTTGTCTTCAGAACAACAATGCACAGTTTAAACTACTTTCTAGAACAAACAGAATCCACTTCCAGCAAGACGGGGTGTAATACTAAAAGCAGTACCACCTACTCATTGCCATCCTCTGGCAATTTCCATTCCCTCTTAACACAAAGTTTACTTCTTTCTACTAATTTCTCTTGAGAACACACACACAATGTTTTACACTGAAACAAAAACCTAAGCAATGTTTCAGCAGACATACTAACTTAATATGATTCATAATGCATTACTATCTGAAGAAATGTTCTTTGTTCTTTCTGAAAACCACGCTTAATGTATTTTATGTAAACCATTTTGTAAAGAAATGTTCAGAAAAAATTTGATCTGAACTTTCTCCATCTTTTACAAAGTGAGGGATAACACCAATGCAGAAAGAGTCTGAAGTATTTTTTTCTTAAAATGCAAAAAAGAAGATATTTATAGAAGGCAGTCACTTCTGGGTACCACTGAGGCCTGAAGTTAATAAAGTAAGAACATTTAAAAAAGCTTGCTCAAACAACAGTTAAGTAGACACGTAAACACAAAGATAAAAGAAAATGTAGGACAGAATTTGAGAGTATATCCATTGACTTCACTAATTTATTTTTTTAAAATACAAAGAAAGCTTTCACTGATTCGAAAACTATTGTTTCATTTCCTTTGTAATGGTGTGGGGGAGGCAAATTGGTAGCAAGAAAGAAAAGCTTCCTCTTTCATTGCATCAGTCAGATCAGTGAACGAGGAATAAATGTAAAACAGTACTGCCATAGCTAAACATGGATTACATTTTGTCTCTTTAATTTCTGAAGGTATCTACAAAGTCTTCCCTAGCTTTGAAGCACTTTATGCAAGAGAAAATATATTTAAGCTGAAAAAAAAAAAAAAATCAACTGTAATAGCATATTTCTGCTTCCTCTTGTGAAGCACTACGGCTGCACAAGCACACAGTGAAGGGACATCTTCTGTAACATGAAACAAACAGCGCCATTATCACAAACCACACATGCAAAAGGCATTAAACACTTAAATCAATTAACACTCTGGATCTTCTTAACCAAAGTCTATGAGAAATAAGAACAGCTTATCTAATAACGTTCTTTATGTAAAGCATCAACTTCAAGGCTTTGCAGCTGTGATCAGAGCAAGCAATATCTGAACACTTCCAAGAGACTTTTCTTATATCAAGTAGAGAGTTTACTCATGGGACTCTGCCTATCAAACCCATCTGTCAGTGGACTTTTGTCAGTGCTGACTTTATTCTTTACTCTCTTTGCTCAGCCTTAGTGACAAAACAGCAATACAGCCTTTAAAAAGTGTTCCACATCTGTGAAGTTGCATACCATTAGCAAAATAGCATAATTTTAAAAAATAATAAATAAATAAACAAAACTACAATAAAATATCACATTCTCTTTCAATGCCCGAGTCCTTACAATTAAGGATTCTGCTAATATGAAATCTGTGAAATCCCCTATTATAAGATGTAATGTCATCAAGTCTCTTAAAATTTCAGTATTTTTATGCATTAACAATTTTGTTAAGATTTCATGACAAGATTTTATATTACTGTTTCAACAAACATGAGGAAATTATAACTCAGAGTCAATCAGACTTCTCCACAAAAAAGCAAGTGAATCCAAAATACTAAATAGAGAGAAACAGGAACAGTACCATGTTGAAAATTTGCATATTGCCAATTACTACTGTTTCTGTAACAAAGCAAATTTCCAGAGGAAATTACTGTTGTCACGAGACAGCAACAGAGTTACCATAACCTGATGCAAGATCTACAGAACATATTTAGGTTCCTTGTAACATACTGAAAAATAGGATGACGCTCAAAGAAACTAGATTACAACCTCTTAATTTCAAAGCACTGTCATTAAACAAAAGCAAAAAACAAACAAACAAAACAAAAACAAAACAAAAAAACCAAAACAACTCTGTTCCTCACTAGCATGACTTCCAATTTACAGACTCCTAAAATCCAATATAGGAAAAAAAAAGTCTGAGGAAATGTCATAGTCTATCTCCAGCCAGCAACCAAGTATATGCAAGCTGCTTGCTCAATATACCTACTCAATAAGAAGTCAAGAGGTTCCAAGGATTTATAGGCAAGAAGCAATAGAAATGAACATACCTCCAGAGGGTAGTGTTTCTTATAATGGTGAGATTTCCTGTTTCGAAGTGTACAATCACTAGAAGTGCGTTCTACATTGCGACGTAAAGAATAGCCAGTTTCAGGCCCTTCCTCACTAGAAACTTCATCTGATAAATTTGTCACAGCCCTGTGAGTATCCTAGTGCAAGAAATACAGCATTAGTAAGACACAGAGTCATATTTACTAAGTCTTACTCAAATGACTAATCAAATCATCAGTAATAAATCAAATTTCTTTCTACAACTTTGGTATCTATGCTCAGCTAAACCAGACATTAATGCATTTTCAAGACTCAAAAGTAATTGGCAGTGCAGGAATTATGGAATAGAAATTGTAACATCAAAATAAACACTTTTTCAAAGGAGGGCCTAGTCCACATTAGCCTCAAGATTATGACATTCTTATTTTAAATGTGATTTTTTGTAAACTGAACATGCCAAAATAGGCTTAGAGAAAATGTATCCATATGAAAAAAAGAACACACCAAACAAAAAAACCCAAACCAACAACCAATCAAAAGCAACAGTATAACATTGCCATATATAACAGTATAACAAAGTTAACATTTACCACTTCTTACAAGAATAAAGTTCTTAGCGATTGCATGTTGAATACTGAGGTCATTTATGTGAGTTAGTTTGAATACAGGATATCCAGGAGATAATAAGACTCAGACAAATTAAAATTTCTTCTTTCTTCCATGCTCACTTCCTATGACTCTGTAAGGATTCTATTATTCCCTCTCATTCCTACTCCTCACTGTAGAGAGTCCTGTCTATTTCACTTGGAGGGAAACCCTGCTTTCCTCATCTTTCACACAGATCAATCAAAAAAAAAAAAGGAAAAGGAAAATGATTCACAGGCAAATGCTCAGAATCACCTTAAAATTACTCACTGTCAGTATCCAAACTTTGTTCCATTTTAGCACAGAGACAGACCAGAGATGCCCAGACTATCAGAGAAGGTACAGAATGTTTACCTGGTCAGGAAATACCCACAGATAAAGCACAGCACACAAACTTGTGCACTGAAATACAGAATACCAAAGAACGTTTAAACACCATTAATGTTCCTCCTACAACAAAAAGGAAAGGCCAGGAACATGACGAAATAAGACAACTCACTGTAATTTTTGGCCACAGGACCCTAAGCCTAATTCCATTTTTAAAATATTTTTAAGAATAAAGTAGATAAAAATGCATCAAAAGCATCATAAAAAGCAACAAACACACTTACTTTGTGGTGACTGTGATTGCTCAAGGCATCTCTCACTGTGGAAGGGCTCCACCCTGTCTCTTCTGGCCTAATCACTTCACACCGACGTTCATGGCCCTGCACACATTCTTCACTGCCTTTGCCTGGTTTTTTCCCATCAAGAGACACGTAGCCATTATCAGTTTCAGTGGATTTATCTATTGAGTTTTTTGCTTTCTTAGATCTATATTTAAAACAAATATATGTATTAAATTAATTATTCTCTGGATTATTTCCCAGTCTAAATCCTGCTTATTGCTCTCAACCCATGTTTTAGCTCTACTAAGATGTCCACAAACTAACAATAATAACATTTGATTTTGATGCCATATTTGTAACTATTTAGTCTTCTAAATAATACCCATTATCCTCTCCTAAAATTGTTACAAAATAAACTGTCAGTGTGTGAAAGAAATTTATATCACTAGCTACTTAAAGAAGAGAAAAGGAAACCTGTTTTAAAACTAAAACGTCACAGCAACTTTGGCAATAGAAGAACCACAAGCCTCAAAAGTGAATGAGAAACCCCTCTATTCTATCTTAACAAATAAAAAAGGTATGCTAGAAGTTGCTTTAATAATTATTAATTCAAAGCAAGCATGCAATTTCCTGAAGCTGCAAACAAACATGCTGTTTAGTACTCCATACAATGATATTTGGTGTTGTTTTGAATATACTCTGCTTATTGACAACCCCACTAAACAGAAGGGGATCTACTCTTTTTTGTATGGTCCATTAACATCCTGGCAATGTTTTTCAATATCTCTTACTAACACACCAATTAAGCTGTTTTTAATAGGACAATATCTTAAGACTGGTGAATAGTTTCCCGTTACATCCTCTAGAATCAGGGCCCTTTCCTAGACAACTGATGTACCAGCAAGACTACCTAATGCAAGAAGACTCTCTCAAAGCAAACATTTGGATGATTACACTCCCAAACTAGGATGAGCAGTGGATGAAGGAACGAAGAGGAATAGCAACTTGCTACCTTACTGACAGGGACTTTTAGTCTTATCTTACGATTCTGTATTGTCAAAGTAAATTATTTTGGTTTTTAGATTCTCAGAACACTTGGTGGGGAATAACAGGGGGAGAGAACAAGAGGAGAGTGTTATAAATAAGGTTTTCTGAAATTTTTTATTTTTATTACAAGTAGAACACAGGGCATAGGTCAGAGAACTATCAAGAATCTGGTTCAATTGCTCCTGTGCTCCTGTGAGGGAATATGCACTGCATTCCTCTTTAAGGACTGAGGCATTCTGTGAGGGCTTTGATTACACAGCAGAAGATTAAATTCCTCTTTAATATGTACATCAAACAAACTGGGAGAATTTGGAGTGTCGCCTCACATTCTTTCCAAGATAAGGTATCCCACATGTAAAGGACAATCCTGAACACAAAAAACGGCTAGGGACAGCTGGACAGAATAGGAAAAAAAAAATCCAAAAAGGATCCATTCAGCTCACAAAATAATAGCATGCAGACAAAATGGAATAATGGAATAAAGGAATGAAGACAAAATAATCAAGAGAAGAGACAATGTTACTAAGGTGTTTCATCCTCCTTTCCATCTTTAATCTTATTTTGTCACCCTAACTAGGAAAAAAATTAACATCGATATTTCTTTTAAAGCAAAAGAGCTGCCTTTCAGTGGCAACTCATTGCAAAATAGTTTCAGTAAGGTCAGTTGTGAGTACTGAGCAAGTAGCACTAATATTAAATTATCTGCAATAAGGAGGAATCCTGATAGGCTAATATGTAATTCATTAAATATTCTTCCAGCATTTTTTAAAAATTTCTTTCTAACAGTGCAGAAGTAAATGCAGTTCTCATCATACACACATCCAATCAGAGCCACTTCCTCCACAGGTTACTAAACTGTATGAGCAGATTAACAGGACAACAATTCCAAGTTTGAATTGAGAAGTTTTCATACATTTTGTACGAAACTTCAAAGGTAGGAGGAAGAAATAGCTTCAAACAGGTGAACAGGGACAGAGAAGAAAATGAAAGAACATATGCATATATGCACAACTTTTGCAGATGGGATTTCACTACTCAAGCAATGTTTGAGTGCTAAAATCACAAGACCAAAGCTACCTGTCTGGTATCAACTAAGGCTCATTCTGAATATCAGAGAGCTTGACTGAAGTCTTTACTTGCTTCTAACAAAGAAACCAAAGTTACCTTTCTAAAAGACTCCCTAAGTTTAACTGTAAGCCTCAAGCCAGAAAAAACGTAAATTTGGGCTTAAACTTATGCTTTTGTGCACGTTTAAAAAAAAACAAAACAAAACAAAAAAACCCACAGTAACAAACACAAACAATATATCCCCAGCTGACAAAAATGTATGGTTTTCTAGAATTACTATATATACACATACATCCGTAATCAACTTTTACAATTTTATGCTATAACTAAAAGTATTTAGAGCAAGACAAACAACACCAGGAGTAAATATAATGTCTTAAAAGGCTTGAATATGTGCAAAAGCTAAATCAAGAATGACTTTCGGTCTTATTCATGCATTAGCCAGAGAAAATACTAAGGAAAAGTTAAATAAAGTTTCTGGAAGACTGTGGATTTTCACTCCCAAGTATTCTTTCAGTGTATTTTCATTGGGGTTGATCACAAAAGCTCTCCTCTGTTCCCACTGCAAAACATTTAAAGAAGTTACAAGATTTCCACTGGAGTAAGGAGCACAGTCCCAAAGCACGGAGCAAAGTCCCGAATCAGTACTACATTCTGAACAAATCACCTTTTTGGATACTGCCCTCTTTTCCAGTAAAACTTACCAGTAGTATTTTCTAAATTGCCCCTGTGCTGACTTAAAGTTTAGAATTATAATTTACAAGTCAGACTGAGTTCTGCCACTCGAAAGGATATTTACTGAATACACAGTTCCAGATTACCAATGATCTGAGCATAGGAAAATGGTCTAGGTATACAGGGTCCTGCCCTAACACAAAGAACCTAATTTCTGAGGTTAATTTGAAATCATGCATTTATTACCTACACTTAAAGTTCCAGGAAACAGTATGTCAAAGCTTAATGTAAGTGAAAAACTGCTGAAAATAAACATGCATGTGACATTCTATATAAGACATTCTAATGTGCTTATCTAAAGAGCTTCCAACTATGTCTTAAGAAATACAAGAGGTGTAGCTGTGAAGCTTCCTTGCACTGAGATTTCGTAAGATTTTCTTTAGGCAACATCATCCAAGTAGTCAATGTACTCTACACTGGGCTCTTGCTTCCTCATTCCCAGCCCCACTCCCATTGTGCTGACAAAACTGTTTGCATTACCATGAAAAAATTTACATGAAGAAACTGAACTGTTTGTTCTCTGGGGAAAAAAAAAAAGGTTATTTTTCATCTGGAGAAGTTTGTATGGCTCTAGACCTACAAGCAACTGTGCCTCTGCAACTGAAGGGTAACAAAGGACTAAGGGCTGTTTACAGCGTTCTCAGCCACTCTGTGCTCTTTTTCCTTTGAAGATACTGCATATACTAAGCAGTCATCATGAAGGCTTAACATCTATATATATACACACAGACTACCTCTCATTAAATGGTTTAAACAAATCTTTAGGATAAGTTCCACATAGCCCTTTTCAACAGAAAATGTTCTGAGCCCAACAGCAAGAAAGGAGGGAAAAAAAAAAAAATCAACCTTCCAACACTCTTCTCACAGATCAGTATCTTCAATGAAGGGAAAACAAAACATTCAAAAATTTACAAGATTACACTTGAAACATAGCAGACAGTAATGCCTGCAGACCAAAGAACAGCCCTGGTGCCTATCACTATGACCCACAGTTTATCAACAAGAGCTTAACCCACACAAGAAAAAGTCAAATGAACCCTCCTCTTACAATATTTTTAAACATTTTTTAAAACTTGTCCAAGGTTTCAAGTAGATAATCCCAGAATATAACATAAGTTTTACCAGTGGTTAAGAGCACGAATCACAGGTATGACAGACATGTTGGTGTTGCTGTATTTACAATGCAGCATGCACAACAAAACATCAGTAATTTGCATTATCCCTTTTCTCAATTTAATTTATACTTTATGAGTATATTTTCACTTATTAATGAATGCTGATGCATAGCATATCTTGCACACACAGCTGTAGAATGGGGTTTATAAAAACTTTTTTTAATAGCCCAATCAGCAGATTGATCATTTCCAAACCAGATCTCGAATGTAACAGGTTTAGATGTTTCTTCCAACCTTTACAAAATGTATCTTCGGTGGTTTTTATAAACTAAATGCTGTGTTTACTTGAATCTTGAAGGCTTTTCCTTCAGAAAAAGCGTGTGACTTGATCACAGTGACAGAGTTCAATAAGCATTCTCTTGGAGTAATAAGAAGGTAGCGTAATAAAGTAAAATAAAGAGCTGAATTTTTCTCTTTGGATTAAAACTGAGAAATGAAGTTGTTTTTTTTCCTGATAGCTTACATAGTGTACTCCTACAACAAAATACAATTTAATTAAAAGTTAATTCTGTACCCTTCTCTAGTGAGATCCCACTTGGAGCACCATGCTCCATGGGGCCCCCAACATGAGACTGTTAGAACAAGTCCAGAGGAGGGACAAGATGATCAGAGGGCTGGAGCACATCTCTTGTGAAGACAGCTGAGAGAGCTGGGGTTATTCAGCCTGGAGAAAAGGCTCCAGGGAAACCCACTGAGCACCTTCCAGAGCTGAAGAGGGACTTTTTACAAGAGCATGTAGTGCCAGGATAAGGGGCAATGGTCCTTTCTAACCCAAATTATTCTACAATAATATTTTTTCAATCTTTTTCAATATTTTTTCAAAATGATTGTATCAGCATTTGCAAAAGTCAAGAAACAACACTGTTGGGGTTCCTCCCCGCTGCAACACAACACATTAGTCCACTTTCAAATACTCATGAGTTTGCTATTAAGAGCAAAAACTAGATCAACAGAAGTTTAATCATTACATCAATATTTACTTAATTAGAAAAGGGATAGTGCATCTCTAACACATACATAGCCTTGAATAAATACAAACCCTGATAAAAAGAAAGCAGCATGCCAGATATCTCTGAAGACAGCGCCAATACTGCAAGAGGTGCTTGTACCGTAGCTCTGCACTGTTCCCTCCTGTGTGTTATCTGTGGTACTAGAGCCATCTCCTTCCCTATGTACTTCCAAATGTGCTGCTTTCCTTAATTTCCTTCATCAGAAAAGATTAAAATGGGAAGGTAGCTTTGTAAGTGCAATCTGCTAGTTCTATAATGTGTTCAGCAGTTTAAGCATGCAAAAACAAGCAAGATTTCAAAGTATTTTGCTAAAGTTTTGTCGTATCAATTTAATAAACTCCATTTAATAAAAAAAAGCATGACATTCATTATTATAATACTTAAACACAAAATGCATTTCATTATCAGAGGCTTAGACCTACAGAATTCACTACTGCAGTGTTTCCCATTTTAAAGGGACAATTCACTGTGGCAAACCACAATCAGTGGAGTGCTTGGAAGACTTAAATTCTACATTTCCAAGAGCATCTCTTTTAACATATACTTCCCACAGATCATTAGCCAGAGTTATAAAACTAAATCTGCAGTAGTATAAACACTGTCACTCCACCACTATTCAGACAATAACTGTTTTGAGGCAAAATGTCAGATTCAATGCATTAAAATTCAAATAAAATTATCCATAAATTAGTCAAGGCATAAAAGTTAAAGAGCACCAATTAAGCACCCATTTTGAAGTTCCAAATAAAAACAGCATCAATTTCTCATCTCCAGCAAAGCACAGACTGTAAACCCCTACATTTTTTTTTCATGCACACTCTCTATAGTAGTCTAACAATCCTAAATGATAAAGTACTTCAACACAGACTATACCTTCTTCTTTTACCCCCTGTGCTGGGAGGTGGCTTAGGAGTTCGTGTTGAAACAATCTGACAGTGCACAGTCCCAAGCAGCAACATGAGCCATACTGGCCCAATGACTTCAGTCAGAGGTATATTATGTGGGCTTTGGGCTGTATAGAATAGCACTACAGCAGCAACTGGAAAAGAAGGGAAATGAAGTTGAGTTTAATGTCTGAAATGGCCAACTCATTATATGGCTTTTGTCAAAAACAAACCAGTCAGATGCAGACCTTTACCTGCATTTTAAGACTCACGTAATTCTGAGAGAACTAAATTATAATTGCTGAAAAACAGCATCAATAAAGGTTTAAACAGCTGACTACACTCTTAATACCCATCTTTTCTTTCATACTTGTGATATTATAGGTATTGCTCAAAAAGAGGTGGCTGAATAAGGGGGGGGGGGGGGGGGGGGAAACATTTAGAAGTCTGTATCTGTCATGAAACCACTTTAACTATGGTGAAATGTCAGTAGGAGACAAAACCAAAAAGTAAGTATCATCCTTAAAGCAGCCCAAATAAATTAAATTCTGTATCATGTGTATTGACACAGCACAATCCAGTGAGTTTGATGAGACTTGAGACTAGAAACTCCTTACACAGCAGAATGCATTTTAAACTCCATGTTCTAGCCAAGGGATAAAGTTGCTCAAAAAGGACAAGCAGCCATGCGTAAGTACAACCCTGGATATGGTTCTATACACACTTGTGTGCATATTTTTAGTAGTGAGGAAAGATCAAAAGACAAACCATGTAAACTATGGTGTAGTCCAGCTGAAGTGGCCAGGCCTTCAACTAGCACTTGTGGTTGGAAAAGGGGCAGCTCCCAATTCCACAGCTAACTGTTACTTTTGCAACCCTACAACCACTTTTCATATAGCGCCAACACCCAGGCAGCTATTCTTGCTCCTGTACCCAAAGCCCAACCACTCAGAAACATCTTTACAGGCTCCAGGTCAACCTGAACGCATCCACCAAGCGCAAGGCAGAAGAGGCAACCCCTTCTCCTCTCAGCTTATTCTATCTCCTTGTTGCTCTGGTTCGAAGGACTGTGTTGTGTAACTCAGCTGAGAGAAGCTATCAAGAAAAACAAAAAAAAACCCCAAAACACCCACAGAAACTCCAAGAAACAATTCAGAAGCAGAACTGGGAAATAATTCTCTCTGCCTAACATCCGCAGATCCCATGAGAACTTGGTTTTGCTTGTGTGCTACTGAGAAGTGAAAATCCCATAATTTAGACCTATTTCTAGCACGAGAAATACAAGTTCAACAGCTTTCACCGGTTCTCTACTGAAATTGACTGAAAAAAATGAAGCCACATACAAAGCTATGTGCCACATTCAAACATCTAAAATAAATCCAATGAAAAAACACCTAACACAGCAGATACCTGGATGTGATGCTCTCCACTAAAAAGAGGTTCAATGTGTTTTTCATGAACTAATCTTTAGCAAGGTAACCAGTACTAGAAACATGATGAACATACAAAACAGTGCAATTATTTTTGATTGTGGAAAAACTATTTCTAATTTCTCCTCTGTCTTTTTCCTAAATTAAAGCACAAAAGTTTTGCATGGAGTATCCTTTATTACTATATGTGAACTACATTTTTTTCTGTATAATGTTTCTCAAAGATGACATGCATCAATGAGAAATCCAACTTACTAAAATCCAATAAGAATAGGTACAGATAGGAAAAGATAATGTTATCTCTTTCTAAATGAGCTTATCTGAGTTCCTCACACATAGAATCAGCTTCATGAGGTACAAAATCTAAAGGAGCTGATTTTAGCTCCTACCATACAACTTGGATAAACATACACTTCTGAGAACACAGAGCTCCACAGATCCATGTGAAATGATTTCCAGGAGTAGGCCTACGCAAAATAATTTTTAAATTCACTACCGCTACTTAAAAAACATTAAGCAAAGCAGAGCTGTCTAGAAGAAATCATCTTCCAGAAGACAAAAATCTGCAGATTGCCAATTCCTACCACAACATTTCACACAGATTTAGAAAAATATTATCAATCTCCTGATCTTTTTTTAAGTAAGATGGGAGGGAAATCCAAGAATTTATTTCCTACCAACAGCTAGGTAGGATTGGTTGGAACAGGATTTCTTACAGCACTTCTAATTGTTTCCTTATGTATTTATAGTATTTTGACCTCCGCTTTTCTAAAACACAGTAGTCTATTTTGTAAAACAGACACAAGTGAAATTACATCACATTGAACAAAAAGCTGCCTCAGACAAAGCAACCTTACATTTCAAAGACCAACAAGCATTTATTTTTAGAGCATTTAAAGTTTGGAAATATTTTTAATACCAAATTTAGAAATGCATACATACATATTTATATATCTCACCACCACAAAAAACAACCATTACATCACTATTAAAGTTTCTTGCTTCAAACTTAAGAAATACACAATAAACACTGTAAGTTTGCACTTTATTTTCCCATTAGAATATAAAAAACATTTTAAATTAAAAATGAGGTATTACCATATACTAGATAGATAAGGAAGCAGAAGAAAAAGGTTTTACTTCTACCTTAAGTCACTGGCCTGTTCCACGACCTTGAGCATAAAACATCTCTCTGTAGTTCTCTTATCACACATTGTGCTAATCACTTTACACTAAAGGAAACCAATGCAAATAAAACCTGGAGTTTAAAATCTACAGCCAAGGAAAAAATTTTTGCTGTAGATTTACATAAATGCTAGCAAGTACCTTGGTAAAGCTAATCAATTTTAAAGCATTAATTCCAAGTAATGCAATTCATAAATATATGGAAAAGCCTTTAGTTAAATTGTTTTATTTGATTATGAACACATATAAATGAAATATAGTCAGACCATTTTACAACAACGTCAATGAGAATCTGTCACGATGACAGAAAGTCCAAGCTTCACTACAAAATCCAGATTCAGGGCAGAAACATGGTCACTGGAATTTGAAGTGTTTTATTTTTAAGCTTCCATCACATATTCTTGACATTTTGGTGATGCCTTACCAACCCTGTACAAAATTAATAACTTTCTGAGTAAAATAAAAGCAAAGCTTCTATGTAAGTGCTTGCGGGGGTTGTTTCGAATAGTCCCCAATATGTAAATATGTCCATTTAATTTCACTTACATGTTTAAGTCTTTTAATTTATTTCAAAAACTACCAAAAATCAGCAGCTAATTCTGCACAGTTTAACTATCAAGTATTTCAAATACTTAGATTATAGTGTAATATGGCATACTATTAATTATTTCCTGGTATTAACTTACAACCACAGAAATACTTTGTCACATTACAGACAATATGGATTAGGGAAATTATGCATTCCAGCCATAACTTAGTAAATCAGAGACCCTAAGAAATCTGAGAGGAAAAAGGTTAGTTATAAGAAAGCTCTGTAATTAATGTCCTAAAAACTTGCTTGCACTCAGAATCTGCACTGTCTCACTATTTTTCTGCTTTTAGGGTCTTATGAAGGCGCCACAAATTAAGTGTGAGTGTATTTTTTTAAATAAATTTACAAACAGGAACATAAAAAAATTACTGCAATGGTGTTTCTCAGAAAAAGACACCCATGAACATCGTAACAAACCAACCACAACTTAACTTTTTTACTACCTATATTACTATAAACAAGATTAAAATTATTAACACTATGGGATCTCTTACCATAGCACAGACAAATTAAGAATCTATCTCAGAAATGGGGATAAGAAGAACTTTTGATAGAAGGCCACATGAATATTTGTTAGTACTGCATGTCTTAGGGCACTGGCATGGTGAGATTAATTTCATACCTGCTAATAACATCACCATACAAGGGATACTGTCCTTTCTTTGAAACACCATATATTGTTCTAATTAGAATTTCCAAATGATACAATGATTCACAACTGAGAGGACAGATGGTGAATTTGAAAAAGTAATATTGCATGTTAATTGGATTTCAGTGGAAAATTCATTAGTCATTTAGCTTCTCAGGGTACTTTTATTGTTCCCAACTTTCATTAACCTTCTGTTCCATATCTGTTGTACAGACTTCTGAAACACTTATTCTTTTGGTGACTTTCACACTGATAGATACCAACTCACCCCATTATGTTCTTCCCTTTCTAATTTTCCTCTTATACTTCACATGTAACTAAGAGAATCACCAAGTCAGATTGCTAGAACTCCATACTGAATATCCCAAAAGCTGTGTACTGACTTCTGTTTGTTAACAGTTGCCCTGATCTAAATTAGATAGTCCGGAAAACCTAAATTATATTCAGATGTGACAAACTAACGTGTGCCAAATGCTGAAGAAAGCCTGTGAGGAGATTGTTAAATTTTTCATTATGCATCCTTTATATATGTAAAAGAAATGTTAACCAAGAGACATATGCTTGGGACCACGTCATTCCAATATTTTCTGAAAATACTGGAATAGACCTTAACAGCATGAAGTGAACCAAGTAACACACTGCAGCTTCCATATGGTTAAAATAAGGCATTCAGTCGAAGGTCATGCTGTAATCCAACTCTACCTTGGAGAAGGTAAAGAACAAGCAGCCAGAAAAAAATGACCCTTGATGTCACTTGCAGCCACCACCTGTAGAAGAATGGAAAGAAAACAACTCTCACGATTCCTTTGCGGGTCAAAGATGTCCAAGGACTTTCAGGTTTTGCTTTAGCAAAAGCAGATCCTTTAAAAAAACAGAAAAGAAATTTAGATTTATTCCATCATTATGGCTAATAGAAACCTCAGTTGTTCAATAGCGGAGTAGTTAAGATAGTGAAATGGTGGAAGTACAAGATTTATTCAAGTAATTGTGTTTAATAATTGCTCCTTTAAATAATTATCTCCACAATCTAAATATGGCATAAATTGTTGGTGCCCTCTTGACTTCCATTATCAGGAACTTCTACAAATACCTGTATTTCAGAATGTTCGAATAACAAAACATTGCCACATCAAAATTATTCTAAAATAAATTATTAAAAATTGTTCTGATTCACAGAGGTATCAGAAACATGACATGAAGCAACAAGAAGTCATATGAAAATTCTACATGCCCATGGAGGCATGAGAGTCCTTTCCCAGCACAGCAGAGGGATCTAAAATACCAACATCTGTAAATTGCACCAGCCACATCATTCAGGAAAATGGAATGAGGTTGGGAAGCATTGAAGTGAATCTGTCCAACTGAGGACTATGCCCAGGAGCAGGGAAACCACCCAAAGAATAATTTATCTTTGTCTCTCCTTCTATACCATTTTTTATCTCTCTCATTCAAATGTCTTTTCTCTCCCATATCTCTCCATTTCTTTTTCTTCTGCAAATTCCCAGCAAGAAAACTGTAAAATGTACTTAATGGGGATGTGACTTAAATTATGCCAAGTTATTGACTGAAAGAGTAACTACTGCATGCTGCTACACCATCCCCATCTCACAAGCAGCACTGGCATTAGTGAGCTCTGTGCTGCACAGGTAAAACACTGCCAGCTCTGAAACTACTTTAGTGCCAACGTCGACATCCATGCAATCATTTAAATGCTGTTCATGTACATCACTGCACTGAAGAGGTCTACCACTGTTTCTCAGTTTCTTGTAAGTTCAAATTTGATTTTGTTTCTTTCTTTCACATTCCTATTTTTAAAAAATTATATTATTAGGTGATGTGACAAAAGCTTATCTGCACAACCACAGAGAAGTTCAAAGAGATAATTGGAGAGGGGAGCCCAAGTAATACTTTCAAGGGTCCTTCCAGGCTTCTCCTCATAGATCCATCACTGGAACCATCAGCCCATCAGGCTCATCTCCAGAGCAGAGGCAGAAAAGCAGGTGGGAATCCAAATCACAGAATGAACACGATGACCAGGCCCCTCCCAGGGCTGTCCCAGAAGAGCCATCGACCCCACTGTCCAGGTGTGAACCCTCACCATGCACAGCTGGGAGCAGCTCTCCAAGTCATCTTTCAGAGGAAAAGGGATGCTGCCTGAGGGGTGGGACTCATTAAGGGATGCCAGGGAGAAGGAGCTCAGATGGCACAGGACTCATCAGACATTTCAGGAAGAAGCCAGGGGTGGGAGAAAGAAGGGGTTTAGGCAATTTAGGGAAGAACAAGTGCAGGGAAATTGAGTGGCAAGGGGATAAAAAGGACTGGTCACACAAACAGCCACTGCCCGGGGTGCCAGGTCTCTGAAGGCCAGCGCTGGCTGTGAGGGTGCCCAGAGAGCACTACTGGCTTCCTGAAACAGATGCAAGAGACTGTGCTGGCTGTTGGGCTCATGGATAAAAACACTAAATAATCTTTTCCCTAGCCTTTACAAGGCATGAGGGAAATTACATACAGAGAAGAATAAATTAAGACTAAATAAAGACTTTTAGAAAAGTCTTATATCATCTGGCCTTCTGTTGTTGTTTTGTTATTTAAAACAGGCAAGAAACAATCAAGGCCTATACACTTTTTTACTCTTCAGAAACTTCAACATAACTTTTCCTCTAGACGTCAGGAGATTTGAAAGAAGTCTAAACACATGGCAGTAGGAGATTCCTAAACTAGTAACTCAAAAATGATAAATGGCAACACAAAAGGTTTTTTTTTCTTTCCCAAAATCTAAATCTATATAACAAAATTAAAACTAAATTCTTAAGCTTTCAATTTAATCTTGATGTCATCATTTAACAATATTTTCTATCCACCTGCTTTAGGGAAGAGTTATGTAGAGGGTTGGCTGTGTTTTGTTTCACCTGGGGTTAGTTTAAACCTACTAATACACTGTCATTATAATAGACAGAATGGCTGTTATTTTTATACTGAGAAATTCAGCTTTTTCTGGCTCAGGACCTACCTCTTACAAGATCAACATCTATGAGGTCTGGTTTCACATGTCCTGTTTTCTTTGGTTTGTTTCTCAAACCCTGCAGTAGACAAATACTATCAAAATACTTTCATGTAGATGACAGACATTACAAAAGACAAAAATATCTCTGTGGTCAGTAGTTGTATTTAACCTATACTCCTACTGAAAATTCAGAAAAACATGTCAACTTCATAGATTTAAAGTACTATAAACTAAACATTCCAACGAACAATGCACAATAGATGCCTTTTACACACTTTACAATCTAAATAAAACCCAACCAATTACTGACCCACCAGGCTATTTTTCAAACAGGCACTGAGCACTCATGGCTTTGCATTATGCACACAATGTAGGCACACACTTGCAAGAATTAGTAATACATGTCTATTAGATTTCCAGAACTTTTGCAACAAATTACATTCCTGAATCTCTTTTCTCCTTAGGTGTCTTAACTCAACTTCACAAAATGCTTACATTGCAACTCCTTAATTCCAAACCTAGATAGCAAATCATGTTGCAATGCAGGAGCCACTAATCAGCAAGATCTCAGAAATCCATATTCTAGAAAAGTATTGAATTTTTTCACTGTAATGAATATAGATTAGCCAATTAAAAGGAGGGGGAAAATCCCACACAACAGGAAAGCAGCAGGAAGAAAAGCAAGATTATTTTGTCTTTTACAAGCAACATCTTCCATCACTGAAGAACCAAACTCTCTGGCAAAGCTTTCAAGTTTGGTTTTAATGCTAAAATGTGATGCTGTACGCTCAAGTCTCAGAGACAGCTCTGAGTTTATTCTGCTCCCCTTAGCTTAGACTCTTGGTCACATTGGACAGTAAGAAAATCACAGAGTACGATTCATACAGAGTAAAATAAAGTATTCAAAAAAATATTTAGGATACAAATGTAATTATTATGAAAGTCAGTTAACTGTTTTCATTCAAAAAGCAGTTAAATTCACTGGGGAACTGTACATTTCTATCACTACCAAAGTTTATGCATGTGTAAAAACACTACTTAAATATGAACATAAATATAAATAAAAGCATAAAAATGAAATTATTATCAATGAGAGACTGATCAGTGAAATCTGGTAGTGTTAATCTATTTAAGAACAATACTAAGCAAAACGTTCAATTGAATGCAGCTCAAAATATTTCTCACATCTAAATTCAACTGGATTTATTTTTCATGCAGAAATAAAGCTAAGATAAAAAAAATCAAACTGCAACAAGCTAGATATGTAGTCATTACCCAATGTGTCTATTAGCAAAATGAGCTTGCCTGAAACAAAACAAAATCAATACACACAACTGAAACACGAATAGGACAAAACGTGCTCTGAGGATGACAAATACAGAAAACCAGTTGTATTTTAAACTCAAGCACTACAAAGACCTTATAATGCAAGATTTTTCCAGAACTGCAGTCCTAAAACTGCTGTAATTTTATGTGGAATGAGAAAAGAAGCCCATAATTAGAATTGGAAATTATCATAATTCTAGAATCAGCTACAGATTCTTGTGAATCTTGCATAAGTGAGCCACTCCATTTCATAAAGAAAACTGAAGCTTGAAAAGAAAATTCTGAATGATATAATCATTTTCAAATGTATTAGTGCTTATGGGCCACAAGATCTCTCTTGAAAGTCTAAATAAAGATGTGCCTTTTGGAAGAAATAATGCCCTAGAAACACATGCTCAATCCTAGGAAAAATTTACCACTGTGGCTCAAATTATGTTTTCATTTTAAAGAAAGAACTCTGAAAAAACTAAGTCAAGAGTACAACTTGATGCAGCCTTCATAGGAAAAGAAATGGTGACTCATTCTTTAAAAATTCCACTGGTGAAACAGTACTTTCAGTGTCCATGGACTACACTGAGTTGGCTCCTGAACTGTTTGCCACACACAGAAAAAGCATTCCATTTATTCAGATGCAATTTCTCCACATTCTTAATGCATCACAAATCTCTGTAACATACATGGAAAACAGCAGTGTTTCAGACTAACGTTATTCTAAAAAAATATTCAGTGTTTCATAATGCTCAGACCCATCCAGTTAGTTCATATAATTTCTATTCAGCATCAAACACATTTAGCTAAGCATTAGCAAAAGACGGTTCAAATAAAAATGCTTAAAAGTAGTTGTTATTATTGTAAAAACTTTTACACACATTTTAAAATTAATCCTAATAGATTCTATTACAGTTATAACTAAATTATAAATTCATAGTAAGAGAAACTGACTTTCTACTGAAAAATAAGATTTTTTCAGATTTTTAGTGAAGTTAATTTGTAAATTACTACATAATTATTTTTATATATATATCAATAATGTCAAAGCACTGTAGGAGCTTTGAGACTAAAGCACTAATGTGTAATACCTGAACTTAGTCATGTGCCTTGGTGTTACCTGAATTGCACTTCATTCAGTCAACCCAAACTCAGACACCACCAGTAATTTGTTAGTTATTGGACTCCTAAGCCAACAAGATGCATTTCAAATCAGCACAGGGCACTGTTTGCAGTAACTATTTGAATAACATGCTATTACACAGCAGTTAATGAACTCCTCCTAGCTGTGATGGGTTTTCATGGCCATGGGAAGGACCCTCCAGGCGCCCCCAGGCTCAGCACTGCTGCTGAAATACCTTGGGTTCCACTTCATGTGTGTGTTTCTGTACAGAAACTCTGTAGCTCAGGCCAGTAACAGTTCCCACAGAAGGCAAGCAAGTCCCCACACACGTTTTGTTCAAGTACTGGGGAGTGAAAAAACCAATCACCAGGGAAACTGAAGCAATGTACATTTTACTGATGTTAAGTATTAGCAACACCTTGAAACTCATGCAGAAATACCACAATACTCCCGTGCAGTGTTGGAGGAAAAGAAAAGGTTAATTGCAAGAAAATGTTAACTAAATTAACATTGTGGGTATGACATCATATACAGCCTATAGAACTAGCATCTATAGGATTGACTCCTTTATGTCCAAAGCAATTTAGCAATGTGTCAGATGCTGATGGTACTGTTAGTTAAACCAAAACGCACAGAACGCTGTTAAACTGCTTGTTCAGAGAAACAAAGCCTGAGGTACTTACCAGTCTAATAAACTGTACAAAACAATGACAGCATCATAAAGGAGGAAAAGTAAACTGCAGGTATAAAGTAACTAACTGAAAGCAAAGAGAGCTCAGATAACTGACATTAGAATTCATCACAAAGAAAAGTGAAAGACAGGTATTAACACAACTAAGCCCTGTCTTAAGATAAGTGAAAAGAAAAAAAAGTACTGACATACAGAAAGATGCATCACACTAAACGCTGCAGAGTTATTAATTACATAAAATAAATAGAGCATAGTATGCTAGTTACGTTTGGTTACACTCCAGAAGTCTCATTTTACTTTACCATTATTAAACACCACCGCATACAATGTAGATTACATCTGCATACATGACCACAAAAAAAACCTTTTTAAATGCTGTATTATTACCTTTATTTCTCTTTGCTCTACTGATTTTTCCCATATTTGTTGATCATACGCTCCAATCTAAAAAGAATACAGAAAAAAAAAAATCTACATTAGGATTTAAAAGACATCGATCAAACAAAATCAAACCAACCTTCAACAAGAGAAGCATGAAGCCACCAGGTTATTTCCTTGGGGAGACTTGTTTACAAAGAAGTTTTTATCTTCTGCATTCTTTCTTGGCTGGACAGGATCAAGCTGATCTGTAAATGAACTGTGATAGAGGGGAGAGCTGAGTCTCACAAGCCCAAGCACTGGGAAGACCACGTTCCCTCCCACCCCAGGTCAGGATTCCAGCCTCCACATGACAGAGAGCAGAACTATGGCAGCTACACTGACACGGTCTTTCATATAACTTCAAAAGAAATATGCACATCTAGTTGAATTCATACCCTCAATTTATTTGTTTTTAAACCCTCTATAATTCCCATTCCATTCCACCCACTTTTAAAGCCTCATGGTCTTTAGCTTTATCTCTTAACAGTGCACAGCAACCAGATATATGGTCAGGCTGGTAATCAACCAGCTTATAGCCCAGGGGGAACTCAAAGAATATCAAGAAATAGCACTTTTCTCGCTGATTGTCAGATATTTAGAGGAAGAGCAACCTTAAACTCCAGGATGTAAGAGAGTGACAAGAACAAGTTGATAAATCAAGACAACATATCCAAGTTTTGTAAGAAATTATCAAAGATCATCAGATTGCTTTGAACTCCACCTATTTCTAGGTAATAACCAGTAATAACAATCTCTTTTACTATAGCAATTTTAAAACCTTGCCATCTCAGCTGCTCTACCTAGACACAAAAATCGTGTGTATCTGAGGTTCAATTCATGTCACAAACTCAGAGCAGTTAAGCGTAAGATCACTTTCAGGTTGCGAGGGAGAGACAGATGCAGTTCCTCAGATTCAAAGATCCTTTTCCAGCCTGCAGAGGTGACATGAGCAGCTCAGTCAGACACCTGACAGAAATGCAAGAGGAAAAACTCCCACCATCTGAGCAAACCTGCATAAATTCAATCTTACTGAGTGTGATTCCTCCTTCCAGTTCACAACTGCAACAGACGTAAGTGACCCAAGCACAAGTGCACACACTTTATACCAGAAAACATCGTTCTCATTCCTCTTTTAGTATTTTACCCTTCAGCATTAATTTAGATGTTAGAAAGAAACAAAAAGAAAAAGTCATCCTTAGTTAAAAAGGATCTTTGAACCAAGGATCCAACATAAATGCAAAAAAATAATCAGGGAAGCCAATGCACAAACATACACACAAACAAAGAAATCTAAAGGCATCTTCTATGCCTCTAAACCTGACCAATTAGTGGAAAAAAAATTTTAAAAATTCTAATTTAGAGTAATAAATTCCAAAGCATATCTAAGATTGAAAGTGAGAACTGCAAATTGAATTACTGAATAACTTTCTCAAATTTAAATAATATTTCCCATTCATAGAGCTAAACAATTTCCACAGTTTGCTATGTTAAAACTTTACAAAAGAAACAATCTACTGGCTTTTTGGTAATAATAAACACTTTACACCTCTCATTTGTTAAAAAAAAAAAAAAAATAGACTGTGGAAAATAACTCAGGAGTCAGGCACAGTAGTGGGCAGAATTAAGCACTTGCTACAATTAAAATAATTAAACCAAAGGAAGTTTAACAGCTAACTCCACCCGGATAACAGCCAGCAATTAAAAAGTCAATATATTGAATAACCACTCCACCCAGGCATTTATAGCTAATTGTTCTGGCTTTTCCTCTAAATACATATCAAATGAAATTTCAGACCTTCCTGGTTTTCATTAAATTTGCTAAGAGCCACAAGTGAAATTTTTGTGCTGCATAATATTGTGTCCTCCCCTCCCCATACCCCAAAAAAATTCTTTCTACTAGGACAGAAAAGGGAATACAAATCTGTGTCACTCTCTGTTATGCATGAACCAAACGCAGAAGGAAGCCTTTGTGCCAATAAAGCTGCAAAGCAAACTCCATTCGTAATTCCATTCATAGCTGAAACTGGTATAGAGTTGAAAGTCTTTAAAACAGTGTTCTTCTTTTAGACAAACAACAGACCATTAGTTAAAGGAATTCTGGGAAACACAGATCCCAGAAGACATCTGAGGCAAGGAGGTTGACTGATTTAAAATCTTAATTATATTTTCCTACAAATACTTCTTTTTCCTCTTTTTGTGGAGATGGAAGCTGCTGCCTAAAGACAAGAAGCAGGGATTTCACCATTCACATTTCTCTTTTAACGTTGCTCCATAAAGCAACTCTTCCAGCAGGAGGTAAAATAAGAGAACTACTTTAAGGACAGGGTCCTTTACAACTGTTTTATGGGAGCAGTGGATCTGTCCAACCATCTCTGATCAACTTTAGTTATTGAAATCTTAGCACAGGACTATTCAACAAAGCATGCTGGTGTGAACTGAAAGGAGTGGAAGAGATAATTACAGACAGCCAGTACATTACAATGTCTCACATTTTTTTCGTTGTTGTTTGGGGTTTCTTTTTTAGTCTACCTGGTATCACCTCTTTGTGTTTTAACAAAGTTTAAGGAGCACTTCAGGGAGCAGGTGTCCATGCCACTAAGCACATCAAATTCCAACCTGATACTCAACTTCCCTTCTCGACATCTGCATAAGCATCCCTCCACACTTCTCTTCCAAATGTAGCAGAAGAAAGTACGCGAAAACAAAGGCATCATTATAAAGTAGCATGCTTTTTCCAGGATACTGGAACACTTCATTTCCCACATTAAACAAAAATAGGAAGAACTAGTGTTACTGAAAGAAGGCAAGTAAAAAACACAGGCATTAATTTTTTTTTTCTCTCCTTTATGTCAGGAAATTTAGAGTTTGTGAAGTGTGTCTTGCAGAATTCATTGAAAGGTACATTTTCATTTACAACAAACTAAACTATAACATATAATGATTACCAGAGATGCTAGGCATGTGTATGAATTAAAATCAAGAACATAATTTGTGAATGAATTGAAGAATGTAAGTTAATACTAGCAAACCTTCCTAGTTTTAAATTATTGAGAGCACCAGCCAATTCCAGCTTCAAAGAGTTTGGATTTACAAGTATTTGCATTTGAATTAAGTTTTATGTTAAATCTAATGTAAATCTAAAACAAATGTAGGCTCTTGGCTATTCATGTATTTCCTTACAATTCCACATACCTGAAGGACATGGAAAGAAGTCTAGCACCAAAGAAATTAGGCTCTAAAGGCAAGTAAAAGGAAGGAATAACCTTCCAGAGATAAGATCAGGTTGGAACCTGAATAATTTAAATATACACAGCTTCATCAAAACAAGGTCTCCCTCAATATGCAACTGTCCCAGGGCTCCTCAAGCAGGCATTCAAGCTCCCTTGGCTGGAGCTATTCTGCCAACAGGAATGCCCTGACCAACTCCAGTACCCATTTACTACTCCTGAACCCACCAGCTGCTCCTGGAGTCTCATCCCTCACAGCTGCAAGTTCTGCATTATCCTTCAGAGAAAATTTAAAGTACAAAACATAGAAGTCAAAAAAATTGTCTCATTTTTAAGTACACAACTGTAAGAAATGTTCTTAAAATCTCTTCAAGACTTAGTGCAAGGCTGCTTGCGTAACAGCTCATCACCGATATTTTCAATCCATCAGTCCAGCCTACAACTGGCAATAAACTTTTTTTAAAGCAAACTATAAAACACAACATCCCAATTTTGAATTGATTTCACACAGAAATTTATTCTATACTTAATTTATGAAATATCTAATCCAAAATTGTATTCTACAGCATTTTTTTATTTGTTATGACTTGGAAGAAAATAAATTAACAAAAAGTTAGATAACAAGCCTAACACCTCATTTTGAAATGTAACTTTTATCACCAAGTATCAACACAGCCCTGCTGTAGGAAACTTGTCAGTAACATGCTACAGATATTAAAAATGGTGGTATAACCTATCTGTAATAGAAGTAGATAAACTAGTAGATGTTATTTTACACACACTTAGTTTAAATCATGCATCCCAGGCCTCCTCAATGCCAAGATTTTATCCAGTCTATCCAACTCAGTTACCTTTAGAACACTCAGTTCACAAGAGCCCACACCTCAATAAATACCAAGTAAAGAAGATGACTGGGATTCTGTTCATTTATGCATTTGCAAAATTAGCAACCACTCTTCAAGCAACTATAAAAATTTTCAGTATATAAGGGATTAAATGACTGAAAACTGCAGCCACTCTTTCACAATGGAGAAGCAGGTGCTTAACATCCTAAATTAACAAGGTGTAATAAACTTTCGAATAGATTTTCTTGAAAAAAAGTTTCCTCATAAGTAATTAATTAAAAAAAAAAAACTAACTTGTATGTGACTTGGCATGGGAAATTATGCTATACAATTACACATTTGGTAAACTCAATAAAGCTAGCTCTTTACTGAAAGATTAAATAATTTTGAGATCTTTTTTAAGTGCAGACTCCTCATAAAGTTTTCTGGGTTTAAGTGCAACTCTTGCAATTATCTAAAATAGATGGACTTATTCTTTCCCAATCAAATATGTCAGGAAGCATTTGATCAAATTTCTTTGTACATCTAAAATTTGGCATCTCTACAGTTTGGTTGTATAACAGCAACAGCAATTAGCCTAAGTAAATGCTTAAGCTATTGAAACCACAGCAATTTTTACTTCAAAGCACAGTGGAAAGAGCTTTAGCACTGCTTAGTGCTTCTTCCCAGTGCCTTTCTCATAACAAGCCATGCGTACATCAAGACTGAATTTGAGCTTTGTGAATGACACTGATAGTCACTTTAAGCTAATGTAGTGATGGTATCCTCCTGTAGCCCAATACCTGCAAGGCCCTTCTGATTCTAATGGAATTGATCAATATTTCAAGAGGCATTTATAATTTATGACCATGCAGACTAGCAAAGATTACAATCCTAGGAATACATAGGATTTCCTGTTGGATCTTAAAACTTTAATGTTTATCAATAATGAAATTTGTGTGCTAAACTTTGCTCTTTAAAACCTCTAAACACTTTTAAAAGCCATATCACAATAGTATTACAAATCCAAAAGATGTAAGATCTAGAGCCTGGTAAATAAATAACCAAGTTGCTTCCTCAGACAGTCTGACACTTTATTGAAATATTTAGTGCTAAAATATTAGCCAATATGCTTTATTAACTTTTACAGTCCAACATTTTAAAAATATCTACATGATTTTCTGTATCAATTTTAGTATTAAAATACCAATATATAGATAATTTCTTACAGGCAATATCATTAATTTTCACAAAATGTCTCATTTTCTCAAAACTTAGAACAGGATTACTAAAAATTATTTTAAACTCCAGTTTATTTCTTGCATGAACTAATCCCCATTGCAGCAAAGGTAGTAGCTCATCAGTATAATTATCTCTGTTGGAGTAGATTTCTGGTCTTAGGACAGGGGTTTTTTTTCAGGATGTTTTTCATTTTCAAAGGTGGTAGGTTTTTTTCAATTTTGTTTATGGTGGATACATGGACTGGACAAGCTAAACTAAGACAAACTTAGCCAATAAACCATAGAAATCACTATATGGTAGTTGTACACTGTTAACAGCAAAGAGTTAACTTTTAGTCAAACAGAGAACAACAGTGAAGGGATTAAGGTTCTATATCCTAAGGTACAGAGCTTTGAATTTGTAACTGCTGAATTTGTTACTTCTGATTTAAAAAAATCCATGATTCCCCTCCCTTCTCCCTGTTTGGTGCCAGAGTGAGGCTGAAACCAGCTATTTAGAGTAAAATTAAGCAAGGAATTCAAAACTTTAGTAAGACTTATTTAGTCTAAACTGTTTGAATTGCCAACTAACGACCTAGTTAAATTCTGCCAATAACTGCAACAGCACTGTATTTACAGCCATGTCACTGAACAATAATTTTACCAAGGCTTACTTCAGAGATACCATCCCTTTCAGAGTCCAATAATAGCTAGTTAAACATTTATCAACTACATACTAATAGTTTTTCTGAATTATTCTTTACAGATTAACTCTTCTTAACATCCATCAGCCGTACTTATCTATTGCCTTGAGTAATGGTTTACAAATTTTAGCATATCTACAAAAAACACAAATCATCTTTTTTCATCACACAATTAAACATGAAGAAAAACTATATACAGAAGAACAGCTAGAAACAGTTTGCAGGTTAAACTAAATGAGACTACAGGAATAACCAAAGCTGGACAGAGCACCCAAGATGCTGAGATGAGGCCGATCAGAGCAATTCCCTTCCTAGGTCCACTGGCTACGCTACTGCAAACAATGCCCAGCTATTCTACAAGTGTTAACAATTTAGACCTGTGCAACACTTTCTTTCTTCTTCTTAATGATAATGTACTTGCACAAAATGAAACAGTCTCAAGATGTAACTGCAAAAAGAAAACCACTCTGACAGTCTCATTACTCAGTATAATTCCCTGAAGACCTCTAAAAATCCAGTAACTTTAGCAGTGCTGCAACTAGGATTTTGGAACAGCATTGTCCTTATGTCCCTGATCATTTCCACTTCCCATAGCACACTTTCCTTGCTGCCCCTGCATTTGTCTGGGTGGCTGAAAGATCAATCAGATCACTCAGTAAGAGAAAAGAAAATGTTAGGCTGTAATTCCACAAGGCCTAATTAAACAATTTAAGAACCAAAGAACTCTTCTCAAGACAGAGGGATTTCATCTCATTGCTCCCCTGCCATTAGATGGTTCATCTCCTTGTAGACTCATAGCCTCAGTTTTAGCTGGATGAGTTTCCTAACCAAATTGACTAAATAAATGCATGAAAGTCTGTGGGAAGGTCAAGCAGGCATGGGAGCCTACAGGCAGGCAAAATGCAAGCCTGCTTCAGCCACAGCCCCAGTTGAGGGATCTTTTGCACAAG
This sequence comes from Corvus hawaiiensis, assembly GCF_020740725.1. NCBI lineage: Eukaryota > Metazoa > Chordata > Aves > Passeriformes > Corvidae > Corvus > Corvus hawaiiensis. The sequence continues at coordinate 68,123,897 of NC_063216.1, read as the reverse complement.
ATTCAGAAACCAGTTTTGCCTCACCAAACAAGACACCGAAGGCAAACCCCCATTAGGTCAGGCAACTACTTGAGTACCAAATGTGGAAGGAAACTATCTGAACACACATTTTCTTCCTCAGTGCTCTGACAAATGACACCTCCAACAAAACTTGTCAAGTTTTGGCACTTGAAGGCAGGCATTTTTAAACCAATGCAGTTTCAGCACCCAAAGTTTTAGGTGAGATAGCAATACAGCCTGTCCATTTGGCAAAAAGTGCCTTTGGTGCCAGGATCAGTAATGCATCATGTGAATTCAGTGCAAAAAAGGAAGTCAGGTGGTTTCAAGGTAAGATATAATTTTCATTTTATTTTGTCCTTTATTAACTTAATACAGGGACCAGGCTAGGAAAGTTAAAGCACTGACAGAGTTAAACTTGGGAGGGACCTCAAGGGCAACACAAGCTTCTACAGGTTTGTTGATGACAGAAGGAATGCTAGGAAAAATGTGGGCCCTCTGTGGAAGGAGAGCTGGTTACCAGAGACGTGGAAGGTTGAGGTAGTACTCAGATGTTTTTGCCTCGGCCTTCACAAGCAAGTGCTCCAGGTTGCAACACGCTCTAGTGGGAGGTGTCCCCGCCCATGGTGGGGTGGTTGGAACATGAGTTTTCAGGTCCCTTCCAACCCGGGCCACCCTATGAATCTAAACAGACAGGAATAATCTTGGACTAATGAGCTGCAAAACACGGAATATTAAGATCTTAAAGCAATGCCATTAGAACTCTAATTTTGCCCTTTAAAACCATGAGAGAGAAAACATCTCTTTTGTTTTATTGTGCCCTTTAACAGCTGTACCCAAGGGATACCCAAAACAGCAGAAAGCTGCATTGGCAAAGTTAACTGATACACAATCAGGTGCAGGATTCAGCTTCAATTCATTAAGTTCCATTCTGCTTTCCCCTACAACCATCCCAAAGAGAAGGAACAACATAATTGTACAAAACTGTTGGTAATATTGCAGGAGAGAGTTTCCCATTTTAGCAGCAAGGCTTCCCTAAGGACTGAAAATCAGAAAGTCATTAAGGTAAATTTACATGTATTCTCCAAACTGGAAACCAGACCAAAAATTCCATCTATTATTACCTGTAAAACTTGAAAGTATGATAAGAAATTAATGCAAGAAGTTACAAGCAATAGAAGAAGTGCTTTAAATTATTCATAACTTTATTATTTTTAACATCAGTTGCTGTTACTGAGGCAATACTTCAAGTACACATATACTATCAGTATCATACAAAAGTTATGCCACCAGACACTGAAATTGTTTACAATATATGTGGGGTGTCAGATTTTTTCACAGGAAATAAACACTATGATGCCTTTCTCCATAAAATTAATCAATTACCAAGCTGAAGCAAATTCAGTATTGTGGTACGTACACATAATCCTAAGGACGTTAACCAACATGGTACATCTATGTGAGCAGTAGCTCGGTAGCTGTCTGGAACCCTTCCAGAGATCAGTGCAGACACTCCTGCCACTCCCTTTCATTGCAAGAACCAGGGCAGCTTCAAGGGCTGAAAACAAGCCAGACCAACCCTGTGTCACGCAGGAGTATCTCAGCACTGTACTCCCTAGTGCATCAAGAAACACAGCAGAGGTTTCATTTATTTTACTTTCTACAGAGCCAACCTGTATCTAGCAGATTTCATGCCTTGAAAAAGTATTTGTCCTGGCTGGGAAATGCAAGCAATCACTGGATGCACTAAAACTCTGTGCAGTCTTGTATCTCAAATAACAAGCTGCTGTAATACCACTCTGAAATCTTACAATCCAGCTTACAATAATTCAGAATTGATTACTGTATTTTTACAAGACAGTAATAGGAGCTCCAAAAGCAGAGCAAATCTATTGTCAAAACAGAAAAACATGTTTACATAATAAAAGGTCTGACCTTTTAAACAATTAAGGGTATTACTAAATCATCCTGGTGTAAGGAGCTCAATTTCAGACAATAGTATGAGTCATGAGCAAACTTGCTGTTTGCAAAACTTGCCTAAAGTAGGGTTGGAAGAGCTCAATTGCTTAACTCTTTCCATTGAAGAGATATAAAAATGTCTCGTTTGAGAAACCAACAGACCTTTGAAACTCAGTAGAGAGACACAAAAATATATAAAAAAATACACTAAAATTGAAAACTAAGACAAGGAGCAAGTTACCTGCTCAGTATTTCTTACACAGCTTCAACCTACTCAAATATTTCTTAGTCATATATGACCAGAAATACCAGAAGTTCTAAACGTTCTTTTCAAGGCATTCATACACCATTTTATTACTCTGAAAACAACTCCCCAAAACAACAGCTTATTTTTCTCATTTTATCAGAGAGGCAAGTCATATCAATTTGATCAACACTGACTGCAACCCTGGTTCTCTCTTGCCTCAGAAACAAACTTCTACTGCCAGAATGTGCTAAGTTTTGATCCCTCCACACTTTCAGTTCCAGTTATAGCTGTGATCTAGTCAGTGGGACAACTCTGACAACTACAATAAAAACCGAAACTAAAATTTAAAACTGCAAGCAACCAAGAGGTCACAGAGTCCAGTATCTTGCCATCATAAGCAAGCATATAAAAAAATGTATCAGAAAGGATAAAAGAAAAAAAGTCTGGTATCAACTAAACACCAGCACAACAGTTTCTGTTCCCTAAATTGAAATCTTTGGTCTAAACAACAAATCCATGGGGAAAAAATAAGTGTGCTGTGTAATAGATTTAAGCAAATAAATAAATAAGCAAAATCAAGGACATAGGTGAAAGAGTCTAGATACTCCCAGGAGCAGATCACAGCACACTACAAAGTCAGAAAGCTCTTTTGGGGTTATCAGCCGGATCCAGGAGAACTCATGTGGTACCTAAGCAATTACAGGCTAATTGACATGAACATCTGCAGGAGATGCAACTTTTCTGCAATACAGCCATTTGTCTCAAAACATTACACTTTCTCATACTAAAGCAGCATAACTTGCTCATTTGGCAGACTCCAGTTCACATGTGGATTGCAGCTAAATTTTGTTCACACCAGGGAGAAGACCAGCATCTGGTTTATACATGATCTTATCCCTCCTGAAGACAGCTCAGTCTTTCCAGAAATAACAGAAGTCACCTCACCATAACTCCTTGCCACAAAGGTACTGTGCAATTCCTGGCTGAGCAGACCTCTGTAAAAGCCTACAGAGATTCACAACAGAAATGTTGATTTTACTATGAATGAAAAAAATGCAAACACGTGAAATCACTGGAAAAAATGACAGAACAGGGGTTAAAAGAATGACCTGTACTGATAACAAGTAATCCTGTTAGGAGCAGTCTCCTGGGAAAAGTAAAATTGAGGAATGGGTTGTTTATATCAAGACCAGAAGGCCTGTCCTCTGTAAGATCACACTACAGTGACTCATCAGCAGGAGATCCTGCCTTCCTAACTTCCTGCCTTTCCCTCCTCCTAATCCATCAGGAGGATGGAAAGATGGAGCACATCAGATGTGGCATTCCTTTTACTGTATGACCAACAGGAAAACAGACATGTATTTGAAAAAAAAACAAAAACAAAAACAACCAGACAACCAAACATGAACTTCATTTAAGATTTACAGAGACTGCAGGCTCTTTCTTGCATTAAAGGACCATCTATATATAAAGCTAAGTATCATGAAAGATCTGTCCAAAGAACAGTGCATCACCACCAACAAAAACAACCTCAGAGACATGATGAGGATCTGACATCCAGCATCTCTTGCACTGAACAAAGGGGATCCTGGCCAGACCAAATACAGCTTGGTGTTTGGATATCAGTATTCTGATATCACTACACAGTGAGTGACTTAAGTGTATGGGAGAATGAGTGGAAGCAGGTAAAAATCAGCATCATTTCCCCCTTCCATGAGATCCTGCACTGAATTTCATTACATTAAATCTTTTACAAGTCATCTTCCAAACCTTTAAAAAAGGACCTGAAAGCAAGAAACTGTTCAAAACCCACAGTGTACTTCCACTGTATTTTTGCAAAAGTACTCTTTATAAAGCTTGAATAAGAGAAGGGAGAGAGTACACAGTAAAAAAAAACCAAACAAAAAATTCATCATTAAACTGTGAATTATTTTCAAATTTTTTAAACATAACTTAATGATTGGTATAAATTAAGTCAGCAAAATCAATTTGCCTGCTCTTTCAACTGTGCATTTAATTCACTGTTGTAAAGACCTCAACAAAGCAGACCAGTATTGTCTTATTTCTAGAAAATAACTATTGCTTTGCTAGAAGCTAACCAGAATTTCTGTTTTGAAGACCACTGTCATTATTTGCTCAAGGACAAGATGTACCCTCTCCAAAAGACAGCTATAGGCCCAAGGAAAGCAGTAATTCACAGAAACTTATTAAACCATGGAGAACCAAGACTCTCTCTTTTGGGTACAGATTATACAGATTTTTTTGTTACTGATAGAATATTTGTTACAATTCTTACTTTGTATCTAAATACAAGGACTCTTTTCGGTGCTATAGAAACAACATTCTCCTGTACATTAATTAACACTCTACTTGAATGCAAGAATGCAAAATTTCTTTTTTTGCAGAGCACAGATAACCAAGGGAGTAAGGAGTTTTCAGCATAGACCAAAAGCTATTTCATTTCACTAGATACAGTCACTAAATATTTATTTACTTACAGAAGAAGAGTTTCAAGCTACTCACTCACATACAATGCTAACATGTAATGCATAAGTATTTTCTATTTGTTATATTAACACAAACACATTAAGCCACCATAAAAACAAACAGAAATCTTACCTTTTTCTGGTACCAAACTATAGCATCAGTTACTTTGGACGCCATTTATTCCACTGAATTCACAGAGTCATTTTAGGCTGTCAACAGAAAGAGACAGAACTTTACTTCCACTTCCCTACAAAGGCCACATAGGGAATGTAAAAACACTCCCGTTACCTGCAAATCACAGAACAGCTGTATTTACTTTACACATTACCTCATTTCTATTTTAGTAAGAGTTTGGGCTTTCTCCTCTAGGCAAACAAAAAAACTACAAATCTGCTGCTACAGGACATCAAAAGTCTCAGTTTTGTCCATCCTGCCCAGTAAAACACAGGCTGCACAGAGATCATCTGTCATTGCCTCACAGGAACCTCACAAGTGGTATATTACATGCAGCTTTTTCTTTTTTTTTTTTTTTCTGATAAATCAAGCAACCTATAGCTATTAGCTCAGCACAGTATTCTGAAGTCCAGGAATAATTGTTATAAAATGCAAGAAGAATTCATACAGACTATTAGATATACTTGGAGAAGAAAACAGTATCAGTGCTAGAACTTCACTAATCATAAAATTAATACCCTCATGAAAACAGTAGAGCAAAACTAAGTCAAAAAGAGAAAACCAAGGAAGAATGGTATGGTTTTAATGGTAACAAATAGCAATAGCATTAGTTAATCTTTGATGCCACTGTAATTAGTTTTCAGTATGGAAAAAAAAAACCAAAAGCCAAACTTTTAGCCTACATAAAACATTTGTATCTTGAAACTAATTTTTACAGTCTTCTTCTGTGTAATCAGTCAGCCAGAATTCATTACCAAAAAAAAGAAAGAAAAACATAAAAAGCCTCTACATATATATATCTGTGTCTCTCTCATACTGGGAAGCCCAGAACTGCACCCAGCACCCCAGTGTGGCCTCACTGATGGCAAGGACATGGTTAAGGATGTCATAAGGATGGCAGTGGCTTAGTCCCCAAACATTAAACTACTCATCAAGCATTTTCCAAGATCCATCTCGCGTAAAAATATTACACTTACTATGAGATTGTCAGTATCAACAATAGTATTACACCTTTTATCTCTTCATTTAAAGAAAGCAAGAATTATTAACCAGTAGGCAGTTTTTACAGTGAAAGGTTATTTGTGATCTACCTCTTGATTTAAGGACATTTGTTTACAGCTTTTGCACAGATAAGAAAGGCAAAGAAAAATGCAACATTCAACAAATGGAATGGAAAGCAAAACTCTACAATAGATTAAAATGAGTGTTTATATCAAAGACCTAAGCATTAGAGTAACTCATTACACTTTATTAAACAATATTAATCACCAAAAATTTCAGGCTTTGGTTTTTTTAAAACAGGTATTAACCACATGAAGTTCAACCAGGGGAAGTGCCAGATTCTGCACCTGGGACAGGGCAACCCTGACTGCATGTAAGGAGTGGTGAACAAGAGGCTGGAGAGCACCTGCATTAATGGACCTGGGGTCCTGGTCAGTGGAAAGCTGAACATGAGCCAGCAGTGCCCTGGCAGCCAGGAGGGCCAGCCCTGTCCTGGGGGGCATCAGGCACAGCATCACCAGCCGGGTAAGGGAGGGGATTGTCCGGCTCTGCTCTGCTCTGGGGCAGCCTCACCTCGAGTGCTGGGGCAGTTCTGGGCACCACAATATAAAAAAACCACTCAGCTATTAGAATGCATCCAGTGGAGGGCCACATAGATGGGGTTGTCCTGTGCAGGGCCAAGAGATGGACTTGATGATCCTTATGGGTCTCTTCCAACTCAGTATGATTCTATTTATTTTAAAAATGACCCTTCAAAAGACTCAGTTCTGCAACTGACATTTGTTTATTCATTCTTCTTTGATTTGTGCATGGACATACTCCTATTTTATATAGTGCATTACTTAAAAGATGTAAATAATACTGCCTTTAGTTTGGACATGTGCCATATACACTGTAGTCCAAATCTTTAACAAACGGATTGATACTATATCAGCACCTGAGAATTTCTACAAAACAATGCCATACATGTTCATGTTTCCCAAACGAACCTATTTTTGAGATTTCTAAGAGGGCAACTCCAGTATCTTTTATACAACTTCAGATAAAACTACAACCCAAGAGAAAGAAATGTCTCAGAGAGATTACTCAGTCATTGCAAATTCCAGAAATATCAGAACACTGACAATTGGTGCAACTGAGCAAGCAAACACCTCAATTTTTCCACTGTAGAAAATATCATGTAAGTCACATCGAGTCAGTTAAAGCTAGCAGCCATGGCTGTGTCAACATCTGTAACTGTTTCTGACCTATTTGCTTCTGATAATAGAGTCTGTTTTGAGGAACTACCAACTATTAAGAATTCACTGGCACAATAAATAGAAAAATACTAATATCACACAAAGCAAGGAGTCTAACAGACACTTTGATATAACTTGGCATATCACATAGGCTGGTCACCCTCCATTCTCACCCATATAAAGCTTACAATAGGACTTACTTTCTTACTTGAAAACCTCTTCAATTAAACTTAACTTTAAAAACCCTTTGCAACATTGGACTCAAAGTGACATAAAACCCTTCCCCACACACACATGGCCTCCACACACACCACCTACATCACACAGTCACAGTGAAAGCAGTTCACTGCTCACAGAGGTGCCAGTGCAGGAAGGGATCATAAAGATACTGATCACACTTGGGGTGCAGTGCAGGAAGGGGCCACGTAGATATTGATCACACACCCTCGCCTTCCCTGCCTTTATGACCTCATCTTGGAGGACCTTTAACTCCTCATTTCTCTTAAATAACCTCCCTCTCACATACGATACACTACTTCCTACCACCATAATCACAGGATGAGAAAAAGGTTGGAATAACTCATTATCAGCACTAAAAAACTCCTGAACCCAGACAGAAACCTTTCCCTCAACCGCTACATTAACTTGATGTCTTTCTCCAAGGTCAATGACTTTTCAGGAAACCAAATATTAACTCATGAATCCCAGACTTCGAACTGTGTCAAATATGGCCAAAATTGGATCAGCCATTTTAAAGGCAGTAACATTTGTTTGCAAATGTTTGCTTTTCAATTCACTCAAAAATCCTTTGCCTCAAGAAAGAATTACCTCACAAAACTATAAACCAAATATAAAGAAGTAGTTTTATCTGATTTCTATCAACAAACCTGTTATTTAGATTATCCATGGTTTTCATATTTTTAAGAAACTATCTGCATTAAATCCTCCATAGAATCTATTTTGGTGGCATTTTTGCATACACAAATATAAAGATGATGCTTACAAAAGTAAATATGACAAAATCACGGGATGGATGTCTCAAAACACAGTTCAGTGTGCTAAGTAAAAATATCTCTACTAGGAAATATCACATGCTTTCTTCAAGAGCTATACAACCATTTCTGAGACAGCACAGTAATGAAAGGCAAAAAAGGTTTACTTAATTATTTCTGTACACTGTTTCTGCTTGCAGGGGCTGGGATTTGTCTGTGGTTTGGTTTTTAGTTTTTCTTTTGGTTTTGGAGGGTTTAAGGGGGTGAGATGAAACATTATGAGTTTAATAGACTCAGCCTGAAGCTAGCTTATCTGGGTGAGGGAGGGATGGAAACATTCAAGGCACTTCAGCTGCAGCCCTGGTTCTATCTGCCCACAGCTCACTGAACACCTTAGACTGGAGACTAAATATTTTAGCAATTTCAGAACTCTGCATATTCATTACAAGTTACCCTGTCGTTTGTGTCTGTCATTCATTGTTCCAACTGATCCTGAAGTCGGACTGTACAAGCCAGGCTCTAAAAGCACATCAGCATCAACTGGGTGAAAGTGAACAAGTAAAAACAGCTCACAGACAAACACAAGCACGACAGAGCAGCGCCTGTTCTTCTGCCTGGTTCTCCCCTCATCCCTTCTGGACCCAACCTTCTGTTCCATGTTCTGTGTCAAATACCTGCATCTAGGACAGGGACCAGCTTTAGCACTTTGCTGTACAATGTCCTGTGCACAGTAACTACAGCAAGATTAAGTTAGTCTTAACTAGTTGAAGACCTAAGAGCAACATAGAAAAAACCTCCCAACTTCAGAGATTAGACAGAGCATTCAAATATAAAAGCTGGATCACAGCACCTCTGTAACATTCAATGGAGCTTTTGTTACATTTCCATCAAACAGTTAATGCTATGAATAATAAGCAATATTTTTTTAAACAAAATTCATTACTTCCTTAAAGCTAAATAGAGAGGACTATCTAGTTTTGGTGATCCCTGTCCAGAGGTGAGGTTTCTTAGCTATTTCCCAGTTCAGGGCATAATCATATTATACAGTACACCTTGCAATCAAATTAACATTTTCTCAAAAGCCACAGAAATCTATATTTAGATGTCTTCAGGTAGCTAAGTACTCATTCCAGCCCCGCAGTACTGCAGTGCTTATTGAGTAAGATCGGATTTAAATAAATTCAAAGATATTTAGAAATCTTACTCATATCCACAAGGCTTTGGTGACCCTACTCAGACATAATTGTATATATTTCTAAATGACAGTCTAAAGTAATCTGAACTCTGACAGAAGTTCAGAATAAAATTGTGCTCCTCCATAGTGACAAAGAAAAAAAAATGAAAAAAAAAATTTTTTTTGAGGACTATACAATTCTAAGCAGCGTCAACTAGCAAAAGGACATAATTAAAAGTATGACACAAGCAAGGACACACAGGTAAATAGTGGTTTTCCTTGCCTGTAAACACTGTGAATCACTAAATATTTCATATGGCAATCCCAGCCTGAGTGGTCAGGATACCACCCAGCTGTTGAGTTAAGACTTGAGTGTCCTTCTCAACTCATCATGACCATAGACTGATGAAGCAATGAAGTTGCATGTTCACCATACATCACCAGAAGTAAAACTGCAAAATTTAGGTTGCATTTGTCTCAAAAGCTTTTTAAAAAGTCGTTGATTTTCAGCACCTCCAGGAAATTAAAAGCTGTTTTTAAAAAGGTTATTATATAAAGCCATGAGAATACTACAACCTGGTTTCAGCCACTTTCCAAGATAGAACTGTTTTACCATTATGTTAGATCCTCCATATTGCAGTTTCACAACCACAGGCATAATTTCACTAAGACTCCCTGGCATGTAGAGTAAGAAAAGACAATGAACCAGAATAATAATGGCCTAAACTACTAATTTTATAGCAACATTTGTATCACACAAACTCTCTTAAAACATTACACTTGTTCACGCACAGCTAGAAAACAACTTTAATGAGGGGGAAAAAACCCACACTTTCCAGGTTCAACATCAAAATACAAGTTAACATTATCCTCAAATTGCTGACATTATTTGATACTTTAAGTTAATTTTAAATGAGCCCAATAAACAGCTTAGTCACATTAGGCATCCGCTGTTGACTGAAAAGCTGCTTCTGCCATAACAAAACCAAGGCAGGTATCCCTGTAATGCAGATACAACACTAAACTTACCAGCAGTCATCCTTCCTCCACTCAAATCCAGAGGAGTTCTGCCATTGCCACAAAGAACAGGATGAAAGCCTTAAAGCAGTGCTCCAAAAGAATCATTACTTTCCATGTGCATTACAAGTAAACCATTAAACCTACATCTCCTTTTGAAATGGAACATCAAAAACTATGCAATGCACTCACAGTTCTTTTTAAGTACTTTATCTATGCATCACTGTTCTCAAAACAGCATTTCAGAATTGCAAATTGTACACAAGCAAATGAGAAACTTGTCACTCCCAGGTTCACACCTTTCAGTGGAAGTTTTACCATGTTTTCCAGCTAGCCTTAAGAAAATCTGCAGCAGCCAAACACAATGAAAAATGTAAAGTTAAATTAAGAAAACCCCAGACACTCCTAACCTAAGGACTGTATCCAGCAACCAGCATGAAAAGTACTCTTCCTGCCATGCCTGCTGAGCCCCTCCCCAAGTTGTCTTGCAATCCAAGGTCATAATAGTTTGTAAATAAAAAGAAATTAACATACTTGCTTTCCCCAAGAAGAGCAACAACTCTGCTAAAACTGGATACCAGCATTCCTAGGACGCTGCTCATGAGAGTTAATTTTCAAACTTTGCCCTTCACTTCATCTCAGAAAAACCCCAAAATGCCAAAAAAAACCTGAAAACCAAAAATACAATCACCCCAAACAAACAATTTTTTAAAAATTTAATATCCCTAGATGCCTATTTGGGGAGGTTTTTGTTTGTTTGGGAAGTTCTTCAGGGCAACAGCAGCAACAATAAAATACGAATCACATGCTGTGCTGGCTGCTGTGTATCAAAACCTGTTCTTTATGAACAGAGATGTACCAAACATGTTATGTACGATGACACACACAGACATCTGGCAGCATGTCCACGCCTGCCTGTGCCTCCAGTAAGATGTCAGAGGCTGAAAAGCTGATACTTTCCCAGGCCTCGGTATTCTGCCCACAAACCACTGCAACTGATCCTATTTCTACTGCTGCATATTTCCTTATAAGCTCATGCCCTTTATCATGCACCAGCCAAAGCAGGAAGATCTCACAGACACAGCACAGAGCACGTAGTGAGAACCAGCTTTACAAAATCTGATTGGAAGTAGACTCAACTTAGCCATCTTCACTTCCACAGCAAACTCACCAATATCTGAAGCAAAGAAAAGCCACAGAAAATAACTGTCACCCAAGGAATACTTGTTTTGCCGGTGAATTACACAACAGTCTGAAATAGCAACAAAATGTTGACTATCAGGATTTCTGAGATTTATTTCAGGTTCTGGTAAAAGAACACTGCGTGCAGTTGTTGCAACTGATGCAGCCATTTCTGGAATCTCTGCGCTCAGCCTCAAAGCCTGTGCAAGTTTCCTAATTTTGTTACATAATTGGTTCATGGCTCCATTTGAAGTAACATGACACAATCTCATAAATACCTTACTCATAAAAATAGGGGGGAAGGACTCTGAAGTGAGAAGTCCAAGATTCTGCACCTCCCATAATTTACTTTTGAGCCTGCTGCGGTATTAATTAATTAGCAAAAAGCTTCTAATATTTAAACATTCTACTGTTCAATAAAGTAGAAAAATCCAAGCCCTTAAAGGGAACTATACTCAAGTTAATTTTGCTTCTTGTCTTCTATAAGAGATGTCAGTTTCAAAATTCTCACCAAATACAGTAATTGCTGTTAGCACACTGGATCTACAAGCCACTTCTGAAAATGCTGTATCTTTAAAAAAAAAATAAATAAAACACAGCACATGGTCAATCTCAAGTTCTGTTCTTTCTAATTCCTGATTTTTGCACTGAATACTACATGCACACACATACATATGCCTTTAAACATTTGCAATCTTATACTGAGAAATCCCTGAAACATTGCATGTATACATCTGCTCTTACAACTGTAAGAACTTTATTAAGGCATAGAATTCCTATAAACACCAAGTTTTTAATTTATATATATAGCTGCCTTAACAAATACTTGGGAGAAAAAAAATCCTCCAAACACAGTCACCACCTTGAAATAAGATGCCATGCTCCTTTCTTCTTTCTTGAGATTCTTAATGCAATAATAAATCTTGCTCACTGGAAATACTGACTTGTGTTTAGGAAGACATGTTTATCTGTCACCAGGCACTGCACAGCAGAGTTGTGGCTTCTTGATGACTACAGTCAGGAAGGTGAAAACCACCCCTAAATCACCAAGTTTGCATCATGTTCTACAAATAGTTATCCAGCAAGTTTTTGAAGCAGCTGAGGCATGAAGTGGCTGAGTTGTCAGAAAAAGCTGCTGTCTCTTATAACAGCCACTGTTCTGTAGGAACACAGTTGAAAATGCTGAGCTTCTATTCTTAAAAAAAAAAAAGTCTCTGGAGTGATCCACGGAAGGAATTGCAGTGTAACAAGCCTTACATGTGTATCTGGCAAGGTCCTCAAAACAATCATTAAAAATGGAACACCATTATACCCGAAAGACTATCTGATAGGGTCTAATCAGCAGTTTCTGCACAGGAAGATCATGTCTCAGTCTATCAGTATTTCTGCACATGTCAAACTAGCTGATAAACAAGAGCAAGTGATAGAATATATGTGGACTTTCAAAGAACCTTTGGAAAGATGTCAAAGATTTCCAAATAGTCTGTTGTCTATGGGAAGCAAACATTGCCACAGATCAAAACTAGCCACAACACCGAACAAAATTTGGAATCAACATTCTTCACTGCAGTCAGCTAACTGTATAATGAAGATTAACAGCAGCATCCAGACTGCATAGAGCAGCCTATTGATCACCTGATACCAGTGTCCAGAAGCTCCTTGGATCACACACCACTGGCCTGTAGCTCTTCCATTCAGTGCCAGTCCAAGGCAAAGTGCACACAAATCCCCGTTCTTCTTCACACAGAAGCACCCTGATCCTGAAACCAAACAGACTAAATTTTCCTAGTCTGGTGTCTTTATGTTCCACTAGCTTTCACATATCTTAGCACCCTGTAGTGACAGAGGCAGACGTTCAGGGCCTCATCCAGCATACAGTCCTGGTGACTACCTTTTTAAAGGATAAGAGTATCCAGAAATTGCAAATTCCAGGTAAGTATGCCAACCATCAGACTTTGACTAGAAAGATGAACACAGAAACTCACCATGCCATTGCTCATCAGGCCCTGACAGGATAGCTGTAAGGGTAAGGGTATTTATTTGTAAGGTAGCTTACAAATAAATACAGATGCCCCACATTGCTGCTGGCTCCTGGGGCTCTAAACACAGAACTTCAAGCAGAAGCAATCACCCCCTAAAGACACGTCCACACAACTGATGGCAAAGGTCAGGATGGCCCAGTAAGACTCCACAAGGGTTTTAACCACTCTAAACCAGTATCACCACAGTACACCATCCTTAGTCACCAGCTTCCAGCTCGGGAGCCCATGGCACAGGAGACAGCTCCCAGGAACTGACTGCTGAGTCCCCAAGCAGCTCTAACATGATTTACCTCCACAGAGCTTCAGGCCATGCAAGTGCAATACAGTGAGCACTAATAGCACTGAGGCAGCTCTGACCACGGCCAGCTTGAACACTCTGGATCTCTCCTCTAAGCCTTCTCAAGCACCATTAACACAGTTAATCTGGACTAATCAGGGCTATTTCCCCTCTCCTCCTCCTATTCGGACCAGTAGACTAGAGCTTTTATGAAGTGCTGCCTAAATTAAGTTCTGAAATGGAGTGAACTGAGCCCTGTCCTATTATTCCAAAATTTAAGCTTTTGTAAAAAGGTCCAGCAGTGCTCACTATATTTATCTTTTATACTTCAAAGAAGAAAGGAACACCTGAAGTAGTAACATTTCTAGACGCCAGTCTTAAACTAGCAAATCTTAAGAATATGTATGAACTATGAATGAAGAGGCAAAATAAACAGAATTCACTATCTACCATGTCAATGTTATCTGTAAGGGAAGGCAGGGGGAGTGAACTATAAACACCACTCAAAGACTTAAGAACCAGTATCTCAAATCCAGAAGGGAACTCTGGCAGCTCAGGAACCTCTTCCATCCAATATAATACAGCTGGAATAGCAGGGAGACCTGAATAAAAGGGGAATGACGAGGAAAACACTGCAGTACAGCTCTGCTGATCAGCTATGCAACCTGACTTGAAACACAGCTGCTTTACTGGGAGAAGAATATTAAAATACTGGGGGAGGTGTTCTGAGAAGGGCTATGAATTACCAACCACTTGAAAGATTCTCCTACTGAAACAGGCAACCATGAATAGAAAAATAAGGCATTATAATAAATTGAGACTTTAAGAGATAAACAGAAAATATAGTCAAGAAAACAACAGCTTCCCAATAATACAGGCAACTTCATTCATTAACTGAGCTGAGAGGACAGCAAAGCCAAAGTTTTAACAGAGAAATATTATATTACAACACATAAGTAGACTGTTAAATTCACTGCCACAGGAAGTAACTGAAGCCAAGATTTTACTCCCATTCGAAAAGAAAGCAGCTATTTAAACATACAATAACAATAACAACAAGGGGGGAAAAAAACCACACAGCTGAGGGAATCTCAAGCTTCATAACCCAGGATGCAAGAAAACATCCAGAGAGATCACTGGGCTGTGTTCGGCCATCCAAACACCCCCCTGAACCTGACCCCACAACGGCCAGAAGCCAATACCAAGGAGAGTATGAGCCACACACAGAACAAACTGTCCCTCAGACAGATCAACACGAAGAGTGTTTAGCTGCCAAGCCAGCATCTGCCAACCACCTAAACCCCAAAAGCATCTGGTGCTGGCCAACTTCCAAAATGCAAGGCTTGCACGATTTCACGTTTGATGTGATATTGCTTTAATTTCTTCTCCCACTTTGCAGTTGTGTTTTATTTTTTAAGAACAGAACCACAAATTATTTGCCAATAGGAGTCCAATGCTTGGACTCATTCCAGAAAGCTATCTAGCCTCTTTGGAGTACATCTACCAAGACCACCTCAAATGAGCAAAGAATTAAATACTGAACATTACACGTATTCCCAGCAGAAACAAATTTGGAAAAAATCCCCTTTACATGCATAAATTAAGAAATAAGAGAATAGTTCTAGGAACTCCCTAATAGCCTTCCCTCCAACTGAAAACAAACAAACAAACCCACCACAAACACAACCTGTATTTCCAAATTTCCGGACAACACAATGGCTATCTCTCCATATGTATACGTGTTTGCTCTAACTTTGAAGCTGCTCTGAGATGGGGTTGGACCAGACTGATGACTTCCAATGACCCTTTCCTAAATTATTCTATGATTACATGTAGAGCATATCCAAACATTACACAGCAATACACTATAGTTCTAATTAGTATAAATCTTTTTTCCCCTATGGCAATTTATTAAGCTCTTTGGGTTCTCTTTAAAAATTTGATTATAATTTCTTCAAATAGTTAACCATTCCCTCTGGACCCATCAAGAAGGATCTTTATGATTAACAGCACAGGAAACTCAAGGGAGAAAACATGACATTTAAAGCTTCCCAACTCTGTTATTTCTCACACCACCACCACATGTCTGCATAAATGGTGGTCAATTGTCCTCGAAGAGTCAGATGGAGCAGTACCTCTGACAGGTACCCCAAGAGTTTTGTTTTGTTTCCTTCACAAAACAAAAAAATATTAGAGAAAAAACAGGCCTACCTTGCTGTGTGGGCAGAAGCAACTAAGTCTGCCTGCTTTTACCATTGTCCCACAGCTCCCTATTGTCCTGTTCCACCCCACCCATCATATTTTTCCTGCCCCCCACCCATCTTAACAACCATCCCAACTGTTTGGCTGGGCTAGTAGCAGTAGGCTACTGCTGATGGCTCAGAGCGTAGCACATAGACTGCCCAACAGGTGCTCACTTGTGTAGAAGGGAGGGACTCAATTGTGACTGCCTTTTTTGGGTAGGAATATTAATTTGGGTCACTACCTGTCAAAAGTTTTATAAAAATTTGTCACAGTGTAGGTATTTTAAGTCTTTTAGTTGCCTCTAACTTCAGTTTCATCATCTGAGTAAGAAGTGACTCAAATGGGAGTAGACAGACAAAGAAAGCAATTGTACAAGCTTTGTGCCCTTAATAAGCCTTGCTGAAAATCCACATAAACTGTCCGATGATGAATCCATAAACAACACTGTTTATTATTAAAAGAACTTCCTCACAGACAAAGGAAAACCCAAACCCCAATCTTTGACTGTCATCACTCTCACTCACAGGGGTCCTACAAAAATAAAAAAATTTCTTCAATAAAATTTCTACTAGAAGTAAGTAGAAGATAGATACACAGAAAAAGCCAGGGAAGACAGTATATGTAACTTTGAAGAATTAAGAAAGAAATAACGTCCACTGCTTTCCAGTGACCCCTGCCAGCTGTGACAGGAACAGCATTGTTCAACTCCAAGAGCCGCTCCCCTGCTCACTGCCTGGTCAACTGCCTCAAACGAGGTTGACTGGAATTCTTTAACGCACCTGTGTCCCCCTTCCAACACACACCAACACTCTGTTTCCTGTTTCAAAACCTACAGGACTCTGATTTCTCACAGAATTCACACCAATGCCTGGCAGCTATGGATACAGCTGGGATCAACTTTTTGAGACAAGCTGAGCTAACTCTGCTTTGGGAGAAATCCAGTACTACCAGAATACTTGAAATGCTCCATGGAGTTCCCAACAATTACTGACAACTTATTCATATGTCACATTCCACACAACACAAGAGGAAAAAAATAGAGTACAAACATTGAATTAAACCAACTAGGTTTCCGAATTCTTTTTCTGGTGACTCAGGCTCATGTTTTATCCTTGGTAATATTTATACCCAGCATAAAAACACACATTGGCATTAAAACATAGCAACAGAACGTTTAACTGCACAAACATTCCACTTCAAACATGGATTGGGATCTTAAACACACAAGTTCCATGCACTGTTCTCAACCTTCACCTTCAGAAATGAAAGTTGCTTGCAAGTACTGTACAGTGAAGTCCGCTGAGGTGATGTGCGTACCTACATTCATAAACACCTTACTGGAACAGAAATAAGACTTCTGAGAAAAGGATTATCCTTTCCAGGGAGTCACAAGTAAAGAGGCAAATCGAAGAAGATCACCAAAATCTTCAGAGCTACAAAAATAGCCAAATACATACAGCTATTTATAACCCAGAGATTTATTCACAGAACAATTTTAGCCTCTTAACCCCAGGGAAACAGAAACTATGATGCCAAGCACTAATGTATGTAACAGAAATACATCCTTCTACCACTTACTGACCACTCAAAGTGCAGCTGAAGATATTAGGATTCACTTACTAGGATTAACAGGTTATTTCAAGTTTTCTCCCTGATAAAACAGATACCACCATCTGTTTAACATCATCAACAGGAAGATGTAAGCAGACAAATGACTGATGACACACTATATGTAGTCTCATTCCTATTAGAGAACTCGTGTGTCCAAACTGTAAGACCAGCTGTATTTTCCGTAGGAACACTTCATCACAAAGAATTTCAGAACATTAATTAAAGTACTTTCAACAAGTCAGGTTTTCCAATTAATTACTTTTTCCAGTTAATTACATGACAGATGGATAAGACACTGGCAAATTTGGAACAAAATGCTAGACTCGGCAGCATTACTTTTCAAGTGACCAATAACATGTAAAAGCACTAAAAGGCAAAACGTCAAGCACAGAGCTTGACACTATGGACTCAAAGTTTCACTGAATCTGATACACCTGAGCAACACAAACTCAGAGGCTAGGAATGAAAAACAAAAGTAAAAGTAACAAACACCCATACACCTAGACAGTTCTAGTACTGGGGAGTAATTTTTCCCCAGTTCCTTTGTTTCTCATAGAAAAGACAACAAATTAAACACCAAGAAAATTAATGCAACAGCAGAAACTTTAAGTGATGCGAAGTTACCTAACATTTTGATTCCCAAGCTGAAATAAGCTGTAGTCAGGTTGCCACTGTTTTAGGGTGGAAAAGGGGAAAAAAAAAAAAGTTAAAAAAAAAAAGGAAACATGAAAAGAAAAAGAAAACATGAACGACCGTAAAACACAAGAATACAAGAGACGAGGTCAGAAATAAACATGAAGATGCTGACATTTAGGACCTTGAAAGGGAAGGAGAGAAGACATCCTATCACCTGACACAGGCACTGAGGCAGCTCACGGTACGTTCAAGCAGCTCAGCGGGGAGAAGGTGCCTCACAGCAAAGCCGGAGCGGGTAGGCAGAGCCCCAAACACGCGAAGGGCCCCGGACCGTACCTGCACCTCTGCCGCCCGCACCGACGCCAGCGGCGAACGGCACGGCAGCCCGGGCACCGACGGCTCCGGGACGGCGCGGCCGCTGCCCGGCCGAACCCGATGCGAGTCGGCGGCGCTGCGGGCAGGGGCCGCTCGGAGCCGCGCTCGGACCCCCGCCCCGGCGGCGCCGGCACCGCGCCGGCTCCCGCTGGAGGGAACCGCGGCGCCGCGGAGGCCGCGGGCCGCCCGCCCTTACCCCGGCCGGGATTCCCCCGGGAGGGGGTGGAGGGCGGCAGCCGCCCCCCTCCCGCCGCCCGGCCAGGGGAGCCGCGGCAGCCCCACCGGTGATGCACGACCCGCACCGCCGCTATGCTGTCCCCCAGCACCAAGCGGGCACCGCCGCCTCGCCCCGGCCGCCCCCCCCCCCCGCGCCCCGGTCGGCCCCTTCCCCAGCCGCGCGGTGAACTCGGCGCCCCGGTTCTCCCCCCGCCGCTGCCCCGGCGGGGCGGGGATGCCCCCGGGTGCCGAAGCCCCCCCACCGCCATCTCACCGTTCGCCGGTGCCGCGGGGCAGCGCGCGCCGCATGCAGCGGCGCCGGGAGCGCGAGGCGGCGGCGGGAAGGCGCGCGCGAGGCAACAGCTGGCGGGGGAAGCGGCTGGCGGGGGGAGCGGCGCGCGCGCCCAGGCAGGCAGCGGCGGCAGCAACAGCGCGCCACCCGCGCGCGCCGCCGGGCGGGGGCGGGGCCAGCGCGGACCGGCAGCCAACGGCGCCCCCTCCCGCCTCCGGGGGCGGGGCCTAAGGGTGACAGGCGGCGTCACTGTCCAACGAGAGCGCGAGGGAGGCGGGGCTGCGCTTGATGGACAGGTGGCGGTTTGGAGGCGGGGCCGCTCTGACAGACAGCTCCCATCACCAATTGGCGACCGGGGCGGGGCTCCGGCTGAGCCGCCGCCGGCCGGGAGGGGCGGCCCGAGCTCGGGGGGCGTCACCGACGGCTGAGAGGGGGAAGGCGGGATTAACTTGAGCGACGTCGCTGCCACCCAATGAAAACGAAGCACGGCAGGACGCGCCTCCCCGCTGACCAATAGCAGGCGCGGGACCCGTGAGGGAGGCGGGTGGTTCCTTGAGGCGGAGCGGGTGGGGAGGGCCCCGCGCCCCCTCAGCTGAGCGCGGGCCCCGCGGGCCGGGGGAGGCGCCGGGATCTGCGGTAGGTGACAGGGAGCGAGGGGGGCTTCGGCCTCGGGGGCCTCCGGCACGGCCGGGGAAGTGGGGCCTGGCGGGACAAGGCCGTGAGGCCGAGGGAGGGGTCGAGTTTGTGAATACAAAGCTGTGTTTAAGTGGGCTTTTAAACCGGGCCTACCGCAGTATTTCTTTATAAGTAGTAAATTACTCATACGTTCGGAATAGGCTCTAAAACGGTATTCCATCGAACTGGGGTTGTGTTTAATATGGTTTCAGCATAATAATGCATTTCAGGACTTTTTTAGGCGAGGTTCAAGGTTTAAATGTATAGGTTTATGTTATCATTACTACTGAGCTGAGTGTCATGTGTAAGTTGCTCTCCTCTTTATTTTTTTTCTTCTAAACAGGACAGAATTAGCTATCATAATATCCTCGTTATGCAGGTCATCCCACCAAGGTCAGTGATGTTCCTTGGATAGTTTCTCATCACTGAAAATTGTCACTCCCTAATTATGTAGCTCCTATAATAGGAATCAATAGCTTTTTTATTTTCACACTCTGACATCCCTTCAGTGTTCTCACTGAAGAGCCAGTTCAAACCTGTAGCACAGCTGCATCCTTTTCCCAGTGTCACCCATCTTGTTGGGATAGCTGGGCTCTAGCAAAGAATCTCCCCATCATCTTTCTTTCATCATGAGATAATCAAATGCTCCATGTAATCAAACCCTTCACTGTTACGTCAGCTTTATGCCCAGCTGTCAGCCTTTAAAATCTGGTAGCTTTCTTTACTTGGACTCTAAGATCTCAAAAGTACACTTGGATTTTCTTCAGTTTTCATCTAAAAATGTCCCTAAAACTGACTGGAGCCTTGCAGTCTTGCCCAGTCCGGCAGTAACATCTGTTAGGTCAGAGAAAGGCAGCATAACTTCTTCCCGTGCTGAATTTTATGCCTGCTTTTCAGAGTTGTTACAGAGTGGTTCTTAGGAAACAAAGTATTTTCAAGTGAGCAACCTTCAAATTGGGTAGCCCCGTGTAATACATTTTCAGTAGCTTTGTGTTTCCTCCAGAGACAGGTGATAGCACCTTCTTTGAGTATCTGATAACCTGATACTTCTAAGAGTGTTGAATTTCTTTTTTCCTTTCAGACCCAAGTTTCCGGTCTGTTTCTTTGGTTTCTCCTTTCTCCAGTTTGCTAATAAGAGAGTCTCCTTCTTATAGTGTTTGGAGCATTGATTTCTAGAACTGGTTTTGAAAAACATTCTCATTAAAAGAATGTTGAAACTTCATTTCAGATCATGACTCTTCACTTTAGCCACAGACTTGCACTTGAGATTATTGGAAGTGTTTTCAAAATACTCGAAATACTTTAGGCTGGACGTAGTAATTGCTCTGTAATCCTCTGCCCCTGCCAGCTGGTTTAGGTTTACTTCTGTAACAAGAGCAAAACAATACTATCTAAACCTCCTCCATTTTTTTTGTCCCCTTAATTCTCGAGCGCTGCTTCTGACCTCCACCTCTTCCCTAAGGAAGAGAACAGTGGGGGTCTTGGTTCAACCCTGTCAGGAACTGGCTTTCACCAGATCCTTTGGTGAACTGAGCAGAACTGAAATTGTGAAAAGTAAGATTACAAAATCCTATTTTAAACTTTTTTTTTTCCTAGGTCAGCTCAGGGAACTGGCCTGGTTTGGGTCACACAAGTGTCAGCCTCAACACAAAGAGGGGATGCACTGACAGCAACTCCAGTTTAGATTATTTCAAGCAAAACTGCATCTTTTTCTTACAAGAAATCCTACTGCTATCCACTAAATCAAATCCATTCAAACTTCAAATACAGATTGGACAAAATAGTAGATCTGTTGAACTGTGTTGAATCTGAGACACAGATTTCAACTGTAGGATGATTTTAGTGATGCACAAAATTGTTATCCCCTCACTGTAAGGTAGCAGATCATCTCATAACCAGTTGAGACAGCAACTTTTACTTGCCTCCTTCCAGTTGCAAAGCTTACCTGAGCACAGGATTTGTTCAATTTCCTAATCTGGCAAAAAACTACCCCAGTTAAAAAGAAAAAGGTGGCAGTCGATTTCTGCTTGTTGGGTGAGTTTAGCAGCCATGATCAGGTGATGTTGTGAGCATTGGTAATAACGCAGAGGAAGCAGCAGCGGCTTCTGGGCAGGGGCACTGAGGGCACAGACGGGAAGCAGCTCTTGTCCTTCCCTCAGCGTGTGGTGCTGAGGATTAGCTGCTTCAGAACACGACATCTCACTTTCAGTAATACAAATATGTTTGTAATCTGGAACAAATCAAAGCTCATTTTCTTATTTCAGATTAAAGACTACTGGTGTTCTAAAGGGAATTATTAAATTTTTAAACTCAATTTTTAAAAATAACTAAAATACCTATTTCAGCACCATTTCACTGGTAAAAATTACTCATTTTTGTAGCATGAAATCTAGACGAAGATCATAGTCCTTCGCACTTCTGTTTTTTACACTTGTAGTGAAAGGCTTTTGGCAGATACAGTGGTAAAAACTTTCCAGTTGGAAATATAAAAACTTAACTTTCATGACTGTAGTGGAAGATGCATTTGTCTTGTTTTTCTTTCGTCATGACTACAGAGCAATTTAAATATCCTGCCCAGCCAATAAACCTGTCAGCCAGTGTCTGAACACTTGAGATACCTGCCAGAAAGCAAACGTTATCTGTAGCTTCTAGTAATTTCAAGATTGCTGGCTGACAGAAAGCTGGGCAGTGCTCGCTGGCTCAGTTTGAGCCCAGGTCACTTCAGCTGCAGCTCTGCAGACTGCAGGATCTCTCCGAGGGTTCTTTGTGCTTGTTCACATTTTACTGTGGTTATTTTGTTACAGAGAGAGCATTGTTACATTTTGTTTTCAAGTGTTAACTATGAGTGCCTCAGTACTGGTGGAAAATGGATCTAAACCATATTCTTAGCATTCAAAAAATCCCTAAATGAGTCTGACAGCTTGTTTAGGATTAAAGTACAGTTTGTTTCACGGAACAAATTTAGATTAAGGCAGTTACACAGCTGACTTAAGGCGCTCCATGGCAATGGTGGACTGGAACAAACACTGTTCAGCTGAGCATGGTAGTTAGGAAAGAAATGCTAGGAAGCAGTATGTGGGTGAGGTTAGGAGTGGGAAAGCAAGAGCAAGGAATTTGTCTCCTTTGTGGAATATGCCTAATGGTGGTGTAGTGCCATCTTTTGATGCCTTCCCTCCCCCTTTTGTTAGGTTGTTGCTGACAGCGAAGGACTTCCTCTCAAAGCTGTTTAAATGAGAATGTCCCTGGCGCAAAGAGTGCTGCTGACATGGCTTTTTACATTACTCTTCCTGATCATGCTGGTGCTAAAGTTGGATGAGAAAGCACCCTGGAACTGGTTCCTCATTTTTATTCCAGTGTGGATATTTGATACAATTCTTCTAGTTATGTTAATTGTAAAAATGGCTGGACGGTGCAAATCTGGCTTTGACCCTCGCAATGGCTCCCAGAACATGAAGAAGAAAGTCTGGTACCTCATCGCAATGCTGCTGAAATTGGCCTTCTGCCTCACCCTGTGTGCAAAGTTGCAGCGATTCACCACCATGAAACTGGCCTATGTGTTCATCCCGCTCTGGGCCCTGCTGATTGGGGGCATGGTTGAACTTGGGTATAATATCTTCTATGTACGAAGAGACTAAGCTATGCCAGGGTTTTCAGTGCCAAGATTAGCACCAAATAACTAGATTATTGCCATTTTGCCACAAATTTGATCTTCAAACTAGAAAGCAAAATGAGTCAAGGTGGAGACTTAAGCTAAAGCAGGCTGAAGACTGAAAGTAGACTTGTTCCATTTTTTAAAACTCACATATGCTCTTGTAAATAAAAGTATTTGTTCAACATAACCTGCAAATCAGGTTGTAGTCCCAGCTCTAATTCTTTGAGAGCTAGCTCTAAGAGAACATGAAAGCACACATTTCGGGGTTGAAAATCTTCTGAAATGTCTGAAAAAGGTAGTAATAGGAAAGGGAATGGCAGATATTGTACAATCAGTAGTGAGCAAGTGTGAAATCTGCTGCAAAAACAATCCTGATACAAGGAAAAGAGTTGTGTTGGGAGTAACAAAGGTAGGGGATCGTCCTGGAGATTACTGGCAAATAGACTTTTCTGAGTTACCACGCAGCGAAGGATACAGGTACATACTGGTGTCGGTTCATACCTTCAGTGGATGGCCTGAAGCTTACCCCTGTCGCACTAGCACAGCCAAAGAGGTGGTGAAAGTTTTGCTTAATCATATAATACCAAGGTTTGGGGTTCCTTTGGGTATGTCCTTGGACAGGGGACCACATTTTGTTGCAAATATGATTCAAGAAGTTAGCCAGATTTTGGGAATTGCTTGGGATCTGCACACACCTTACAGACCCCAGGCAAGCGGTAAAGTGGAACGCATGAATGGGACCCTTAAGGCACAAATTAGCAAAATTTGTCAAGAGATATCCATGACATGGGTTCAGGCCTTGCCTATAGCTTTACTGAGGATCTACATACAACTGAGGCCCTATGAAATACTGTATGGCAGGCCATATCAAATTCCACATGTTCCAGGTGAAATTCACATGAGGGGAAAACTTGATTTGCAGAGATATCTAATGCCTTTAGGTTCTACTTTGCAGAAGCTCCAGAATTACATCATGTTATCCAGACCCATAGGACTGGACACACCTGCACATCCCTTCCAGCCTGGAGACTATGTCAAGTGGTGGGACAGTGATCCTCTACAGGCCAAGGGGAGAGGACCAGTCCTGCTCCTGAAACAACTGAGAAAACAGAGACTGATACAAACAAAGATGATGTAGTTTAAATGATTTTTCCTGTGCTTATTATTTACACAGTTGGTAACCCTGACTCAGGTTTGGAACCAAATTTTGCATATGATTCTAGTCCAAAGTGTATCCAAAGACATTCATTTGGATACAAAACTAATAATTGACATGTAAACTGAAGTGGAAGGATCAACAAAATTTGTTTATTAAGAATTTATTATTGAGAACTAACGTAGATCTTACATTGAACAACATTCAAATCTGATTGTATCTTCCACACCCTGGTTTCATGGTTACCAAACAGACTCTGGATTAAAGATTGTTTATAATGATTGTAACTATAATTCTTGTTTATAGATGTATACTGCTGTTAGACACACATTACTAGTAGATATTTAGAATATTTAGAATAGAGTCTCGACAAGGTAGAGGCCTTGTCAAGCCTCTAAAGGGGGGAAATGATGCCTTAGGTTTTAACTTTTATATTTTTCAAATTCTGTACTGATTAGTGTGTAACTCTGAAGTTTCTTGTAGCCTGTTAATTTCTGGTCTCTCGTGCTAGGTAGACATAACAAAGCCTCTCCGGGCCTGTTCTTCAAGGACACCCAGACCGTCCTAGGCCCAAAAAGTATAAACTAAAAGCCTTTGAGAAGGCGGCAAGCGGAGGGGAATTACATCATTAAACTGAAGCTTTAATTGGAGAATTAACCCTGATATGCAAATCAACCAAACCTATAAAACTGTGAAGAACTCGTGACCTGTCGTCCATCTTGGGGTCCATCTTGGCAATAGGCTGTGGCTCCCCAGGGGGTACCTTTGAAGGCCTTTCAAATAAATACCTACCTTTATTCCCTTATTCCTGTCTAGTCTCTGTTACTAGGAGGTCTCTCAAGGCATCACTAATATGATTACTATTATTTGTTACATGGAATAAGATACAGGTTCTTCACGTGCAGGTAGAAGACAACCTCAAAGAAACCACAAATGTTCTACCCAGAGTATTCAGCACATTGAGTAATCCTAGGAAACAGGACTAATGTTTTCTGCTACTTACGCTGTAAGCCAAGAAATAACCAGTTAACAGTAATTTCTGTAAGGAGCTAAATTTGCTTTAAAAATCTGTAACAACTGACAGCAGCCAAATAAGAGCAAGAAAAGGAATAAAGTAATACACCTTTTTTTTCTTTTTGGACAGTGAGATTCCATTACCAGTCTAAAACTAAGCACTGTTTTCTAAGCTGCTGAAACAGCCTATGACCAGTAGGTTAACCTTAGGGAACACAGTAGCTGAGCTGTGCCAGCAGTCCTGAGATCCAGAGAAGAGGGAGACAATGGTGATTCCTTTCCAAGTGAGAAATCACCAGTGCTGCAAGAGACTGAAACCACAGGGTGAGTTCAGGACTGCATTTGTACCGGCCCAAGTGGTACTTGAACAAGACAGTTTTTAATGCCTGAGGATATGAAATTTTTGGGGGTGAAGCCTTGGCTTCATGGAGCACTGGAGCAAATGGCACATGGAGCACATGGCAAACTCAGATGTGAGTAAATGACCTTTTCCAGGTAACAAGTGAATAGGACTTCAGGAAAGAACTGGAACTACGAGTGTATTTTGTGGACTAAAGCGCTCTTCCAGGAGATACAGTAACCCCAAATTCAAATGTAGCAGTTATCTGGGACATTATTAACATGCATGCTCAAAGTACTGATCCATTTACAGTTCCTAGAGACTGAAGAACATGAAGTGAATGAAAAACAGTCTAGGGTAACAGGACATGCCTAGGCCAAAGTGTCTCACTAACAAAATTTTAATTGTGTACATTCAACTGTACTTGTATGTGGAAAAAAATTCTTCCTGAAGTGTTTGGATTTACTCTTGCTGTTCAGTCACACAGATGTGGGTAAAAATACAGAGGAACCATATTGTGGGAGACTGCTGAAAGGGCTTTATCTAAGAAAACAACATGTTTCATTCTACGGCAATGAATCTCAATTCAGAATATCAAGTAACAAATGATCTTTAAAATAAATTTCAGTCATATTACTTCAGAGTGGTTGACTGCCCTACCTTGCTAAAGGAGAAACCAAGAAAAGATGAAAGAATTCTAAACCGTAACTGTTGTTAAATAATGCAAAATATTTATAACCCCTTTATTTTTATTATAACAACACATCAGCTTTTACTAAGCAAACCCGTGTACCCAGCCCCAAGTTATGCGTGTCAGGTAATTTATGGGGAGTGCCTAGCAGGAACAGTTGTTTTTAGGAGGTGTATCGATGAATTGTGTAGTTCTGAAAAATACTCAATGGAAGGACCTTGCTCTGTGTTTGAGACTTTTTGCCCACTCGTGAGGTTCCTGTGGAGAACTGACTTCCTTCAGTCTTGAGTGATTTTTCAAGAAAACCTGTGATTAGGATGAGCTGTGGGGAGAGGGGAAGAGTACATTCATCTCAGGACATGCTCTTAGAGCTGCTGGCTACAGGAGCTGCAAGAGCGAGCACACACGCGCATGCGCCATGGCTACCTGTGTGTGGGATGGAGAGAACAGGCGTCATCTGCACGTCCCACTTGGTTCCCTTCTGCATATGGGAACCAGGGCCACGGAGCCCCTGCCTGGAATGGAATGCCACTCCAAGGCAGGCCATCTAGACCTTGTGAACTTGTTATGGCTGCTTTTAAAATTTATGGAGAAGAGTGTTTAAAGCCCTACCTCCAATTCAGGTAAACTTTGATGACCCACTTAACAAGCAGTGATACAAGTGTGTAACAAGCATTTAAGCACCTCAGACAGGAAGATTTTATCTGCACACACACTCTCTTACCTGTGATAGGTAAGAGGGACCAAGCATAAAACAATACCCATAGGCCTTCCCCATCCGATGATTCTTGCAGAATAAGTCTAGACCCCCTTGTTCAGAGGACGCCAAAGCAGCCCTGTGTTGCTCAGAAGAGCAGAGCAGCTTTCCCCAGCCAGGCTGATGATGGTAATTGATCATTATAATATAAAACAAAAGATGGAAGAGTAAGAACTAGCTTCATTGGAACTTGGTGTATTATTAGCAAGATAGGCCGTGAATGGTGACTCTGCCCCCGTAATAAACCCCTTCTCTTCCACAGATGTAACAATTATCTGAAAGTTTGGCATCTCTAATTAACTAGAATCACACACGGTCCTTACAAATCTCTTTTTAATTGCTGCCTCTAATTCAATAGAGAAAGATCAGCAGTTTACCAGTTTCAGTTTTGGCTGTGGGTTTGGCTTTTTTTTTTTTTTTTTTTAAAGGTTTACAAACCTTGAAATGAATGATTAGGAAAGCTGAAGCAGATGTTTCTTGCTAGCATCACACAGAAGTCACACACAACCAGCTGGAAGTGCTCGACTTTCCAAGTTCCTTGTCCTTACAGGGAAACTTGGACAAGAGCATTTCTCTTTTGAGTTCTTTGTATCATACTTAACTGACCTGAACTGTGCTGAGATCTTTGTACACAGAGTGTTGCTTCTCTGCCATATCAGAACTTAATTCAGAAGGATTTATGATACAAAGTACACTATAGCCTACTGTGACCTTTCCAGAAACTGCTGCAGGAATTAATTACAGCTGTTTGTAATTATGCTGTTCTCAAAGGCACTGGTCACAGCTTGGAAGGAGAACCAGTGGTCTTCACACATTTTCCTAAATTTACCAACTGACCTTCAGTAACAGGATAAAACGAGTGAAAAGCAGGTATGCTGAAGGTGGCAGGGAAAAGGAGAGCTCCATGCTGAGTGATGGTTCACACTGATTTGTGATAAACAGGCACAAGGATGTTGTCTCAGCTCCCTGTGGCAGCTGATGGGGGGCAAAAGAGAGAACTTGGCCTTCAGAAGCTTTGTTTTAAAGTGCAATTCAAAAGCTTGCTGAAATGAACTGGAAGTATTTCTCTGTACTGATGATATATACTGGACATGGAGAGATATGTTGCACATAATTTCTCTCTTCCCATCATTTATAGAAGTTTGAACACTTCAGCATGCATTGCAGGCGAATATCTGCTTCTGTCTGACAGAAAATACTCAATGCACGTGTGAAAGGTCATGAAAGTAAAATTTTCAATTGCCAATTCATACTGCTCTTCTTGATTTGTCACCATTTTAGAACGGTATCCAGTTTTGTGTTCTTTTCATACTTGAAAAAATGCAGTTATGTGACATGTACATCCCCACCTATAACAAAGTTTGACCTGAATGCTCTAAGAACGTGTGCAGACACACAAAATGCACCGCCAGGCACAGAGGGCAGTATCAAAGACTGAACTAGCACAGGACACAGGTACACAACCCTGTGAGAGATGTATTATCAGTATTATTTCCTGACATATCTGCATCATAGTACAGAAGCAAAATGCTTGCCTAACCTCATGAAACTTTTCACATTTCCACAGTTTAAAAGTTGGGTGACACAAAATGGAATTGGAAGTGAGGATTATGACACTCCCAGAAACTCAGAATTTTAACATCAGGTGTTCCCTGTTTTAAAATCAATATAATTTTGGGAATAAATAACATGGCTTTTCAGTAATAAAGCTCCTGAATAACTGCATCCTATAAGTTGTTTGAATTTACTAGCATGGAAAACATAGCACTATCATGTAACACATCACACTTTTTAATTAGGATTGCAGTAAAAACAACTATGCTGAGTTGGGAAAAGAATGTTTGCACCTTTTCACTGTACGTTTACTGGTTTCTGAAGTTTTGATGGAGTTCATCTCCCATATGAGCCTTGTAGACCTGCACGGACCTGGGTATCAACGTGCTGCTGAAAAGCATCAGGCTTTGAGAACTAAGGCAACTTAAGGAATCTCTGCAGCTGGACCACGAGAGTACTGTTCAGCATAAGTTCTGCATTTCTCCTTGGACTTGTGCCGAAGTGGGATAAAGAATAGGAAAATCTGCAATTCATTGACACCATTCCCTTTGGTCTGCCTTTCCTAACAAAACCAACATCCCAAGCAGACAAATACAAGAAACATCTCCCTACAGTGCAGAACAACAGCATAAGAGCAAGAAACAGGGAAGCAATGAGAATGTGAGCTTAGTTCACCTGCATCAATTTTTCTCTCCGTGTTCCTTCTGAAGTTCATAAAGAAATCACTGCTGAAGGATGTTTTTTAGTCTAAAAATGTCATTTCTGTGATTAACTAAAACTCTCAGTTGCTTCAGTTCACATTGGCAAGTACCTGAGTGTTATTACTGCATGCTTAGGATACAGATTTAGCAGTCTTGACTTACATTACAGTCTCCCACACACAGGTCTAATTCTCAAGATTTTCATCTCCAGCCACCAGGAACAGCTTTCTCTGCTAACTGCCCACTTTGTCTCAACAACACCAGATAAAAAAGCTCCCATAAAAAGTACAGTCCTTAGAACACAGGCCTGAGCTGCACCTAACATGGCACTGTCATTCCAGTGGATGGCAAATAAAATGATAAAACATAGTACCAAAATTGCTATTGAAAAATCAAACTTGATAAAAATAGAAGTTTAAACTGCTGTTTTAATCAATGTTTGTATCAGATAACTGTACACCAAATATTAAAGGACTATTTAGGACTAACACCCTCATCAGTAGGCTCATCTATCAGCATGACCAGAACAAGAGAAGATCAATGTTTAGCTGGCACTCAAGTACAGCACGGCTTCAAAGCAGAGATAATATCAGCATCAAAGCACAGAGAAAAACAGTGGTTAGAATATAATACACTAAATTTGCAATGTCAGTATCCCTGATGATTCTAACAGAAACAGCAACCTAAATATTGTGAAGTTAATCACTGCTTCTGAACAGAACACAAAATAACTTGCATTTATAAGAAAAATGAAATGAGTGACTGATGGGAATCAGTTCCCCAAATATTCCCACATACGCTGCAAATTCAGTGGGATCTGCACAAAATATCAGTATCTTCTATACAATTTTAAAGTGCATTTCATCTGTTTAAGAAAGTAATAAAATATCAGCTGAACACAGTGACTCATAATCAAATAAAACATTCTCGACAGTCATTCACAGCAAAGCACAAAGCAGTGAGAATTTGTCCTTTCCATTTCCAGCTTGGATACATCCGGGGTAAGGTACAGGTGCTGCACTGTCTAAACACAAGGCTCTCTACGTACCTGACCACTAGAAGAAAATAAATAAAATGACACTTGAGAAGCTTGAAGAGTTCTTTGATCTCTTGATCAGAATCAGTACAGCTTTCAGCCTAGCAGGGTCACGTGGCAGTGTACTATCTCACAACGGTTCATTTTGCCAATGAACGAGGAAAAGTCACGGATTTATTTCGGACAATTCAGCATCTTATTCACATGCAGATATTAAAAAACAGCCATTTTAATAAAGGAATACCAGTCTTGTGTTTCTTGGAAGACTTACTCAATTTTCCAAATCTGTAATGTTCAGATCTCTTTCAAAGCATTTTACTCTGATTTCCATTTCCTACATCTTTTGCAATTCCAACTTATTTACTATGCACGTGTATATCCACTTAAAAATCAACTTTATTTATCGCCAAGGAATTCTTTCACAGATGAAGAATTAAATCATCACCCTCTAAAGTAATACTTTATTTCTAATACTAGATAGAATTAATATTTCAGTTAAAGTAGTATTGAAATATTTGCTATAGTAACAAGGAAGGGAAAATCTGCATGCCAGCAGTACCTGCAATGAAAATGTTCTTTCAGAGTCAATTTTCAGGCATTTGGAGGGCTGGGGGTGACACAACACTGAGTAACACTTGTATGTAACACATGAAGTCAGTTGCCAGTGAAATGCAAAAGATCCAGTAATATCAAAAGAAAAAAAAGCAGCTACGCCCTTAAAAGCCCTTGTAGCAACTGTAACAATGTGATTCTTTGCTATGCACAAATATATACCAGGATCTAGGAAAACATCTACATTTCTGCACATCATGTCATTAACTGGAACACCACTGCACGTGCAGGGAGATACAAACAGCACCAGTGGCCTTGGGCAGATCTCTCCAATCTGCACAAGAACTAGGGCCAAGAGAGACAACTAAACCACTGGAGATTTCAGCCAAAGTAACAAAGATTTATATATCATCAAAATCCAGAGAAGGGAGAAAAGCAATAAGCAAGGACTAATTTCATTACAGCAGAACACAGGAAAGATTTATTGCTGAAGCAAAAGTCTGAAGATTAAGTTGTACGCCGCAGGAATAAAGGTTATAACACAGGACTGAAGCAAGACCTTTGTCAGACTAATGAACAATTTGGGAGGTCAAATTCTCAGAAAAAGTACTCCCCTTTCAAAGGACAACCTCATTAAAATGAACATACCACAGGGAGAGGACAACAGTTCTTTTAAATCTTGTCTTTAAAAAGCAAGTAAAAAGTAAACAGTAATGCAGCCAGCCAGCCCAGACTGCAGACACCTGTAAATGCAAAGGGAGGTCTGGTAGCCATTGATAATCCCAATATGGTTCAAATTCTGTCTGCAAGGAATTCTGCCTAGAGTGAGAATCTAGTCGGTCTCAAAAAAACAGAACACATAAAAACTGCAAAACAATCTGCCAAATTTTAAAGTCTCTTAAAATTCTGAAAGTGGTAAGAGAAAAATGGGTTGAAGCTGTGGGCACTTTAGAAGCAAAATCTCAGAACTAAGAGATACCTGAGCAGAATTCAAGACCACATCAGCCAAGACCACTGAGCAGGTCTCCAAAAGGAAAAAAAGTTCTACTCATAAGTGTAAAGTTGTATTTGCTAATCATTTTCAAAGATTTATTATTTCAGTCTGGACAGGGCCTATGCTGCAGAAAGTCGTCAGCTGTCCCAGGGGATGTATGTCCACACTTCACTAAAATCTGACAGGTTACAAAAAATTACTTGAACCAGAATGAATGGTGGGTGTATGCATGACCAGCACACTGGCAAGGTTTTTATTCTGAGTCAACTAAACAGTTTGGGGAGTTTGTGTGGTTTTTATTTTAAATAGCAGCATCTGGCAAAGCTGGTTTTGCTAAAGCTGAAGCCCTCATCTATCCCACCTAGAGAGCTGCGTGCTTGGTGCAAACTACAACCTGCAGCTCTGCTCTGCTGCTGTTCTCCCACGGTCAGCACAGACAACAGCAATGGAAGGCCATGTAACTGTAAATGGATGTTCATAAAGCCAGAGATTACAGGTGGAAGCATTATTTCCAGATAATCCAGAAAACAAAGGGAGCTGAGACCACATTCCTACTATAAGAAAGGCTCAAATTCTAACATGGACAAATTAATTTTTTCAAATCAGAATCTGCTAGAGCAATAACTTACCACATCACACATGAATCATTTGCTCATGGCAAAAGGGAAAGGAAGATCCCTGAGGCTGAAAAACTGGTAGTAATCTCTTAATTAATCAGCATTAAAGAAAACAGTAGTAAGACTTAAGGACATATTAGCCACATCCAAGAGACTCACATTTCTATTGCTTCTCTAATACATAATTATGGCTATGTAGGAGTAATGTTTAGCAATTCAAATATTGATTTAATGAGTAATTCCTTGACAGATCTATTTTAGATTAAACCAATCAGGGCACTCATCTAATAAATAGCTAATTTTAGTGCCACCTCTGAGTGTGCAGTAACATTTTAAATTTTAACAACCTATAAGCAAAAAAACATTTACAACAGAAGGACCTCAGGTAGTTTAATTGGACATCGCCTGAAAATCACATTGTTCTATTGCTACAAATGAAGCCAAAGTGACCACTAAGTGCATCAGAGTTTATAAACTGGGTACTTAAGGATGTACAACTTTCAAAAATGTTATACAGAAAAATCCTAACAAAAATCAGAGATACAGAGAGCTTTGGAAATAATAGGCCTTGGAGCTGAAATTTTACTTAGCTGAAGGACAGGCTGCAGGGCAGTTTACTGCTGTGTGCAGCTACCCAAGGGAGACGTATCATTCAGCTGTGTTTGAACTACACAGGAATACACTACACAGAGAATAAATAAGTTAAATGATAGATTTACCAGATCAGATGCTAGCTAGCCTTGAAATCCTCTTCCCTCAGAACACAACTTACAAGAATCCAAGTGTTCCATAGGTGGGGAAAGAGAACAATTAACTTGGACACTGCTGTTATTTTCTCAATGAAACACCTCTTGCTCCCAAACTGTGACTCATGAGGAACCTTCCTACTACACACATTGGCAAGCCTCTTCATTGCCTGGCACTATCAGCACAGGGAGCAATTTAAATCCAGGTATGTCTCTGTGAGTTACAGGTCACTGACAAAACTGAGGCCTTTTCAGCTTGGTAAGTAACCATTTAAATAGTCTTGGTTTTAATTGTAGTCAGATAACAATTTTTTAATTTGAAGGGGTGGTTGTTTTTTTGGCTTGTTTTGTGGGTTTGTTGGTTTTTTGGTTGGGTTTTTTTTTTTACATGAAATGCACCTGTCTGAACTGTGCCCTGAGCAGGGCCAAGAGGCAAAGCCCAGGAGGGAGTCTGCTCCCCTGCACCAGCTTATCTAGAGAGATGCAGGTGGGTAGTGGTAGCACTCCTGGAGCCCACTGTGCATCCAACTGCCCTCCACAACAAGGAGAACAGCCTGTCTCCCTGTTCCCCATGAATATCCGACAGCAGGAGTTTGGGGAGTGCCTGGAACAAGCACCCATAAGGAATCGTGCAAAGGGAGGACTGATTCTGCCTTCTGACTATTCTGCATTTCAGAGATGCCTCAGCTCTATCTCAGTTTGCTATAGCTCCTCACCCCCAAGGCATAAGGGCATCCTATGCATTAGTGCAGGTAGAAACATAACCACTTAGAGAGGCAGTTGAACTGAATCATTTTTTGCAGACCCAAAAATAAAACCAATCTGTTATTATGAACCTTTATTAAGTGGCTCACATTTCAGTATAAATCACACTAAAAAGATTTTTAAAAAAGATATTTACACTACAGTGCTGACATATTTAAAATGAAACAATTGGTATAAATAAGCTCTATGGAAAAGCCTGGAATTGTCAAAAAGAATTCTGGCTCATCTTACAAAAAATATATATGTTAAATGTCAGCTCTACTCTAAAACCTACAACTCAAATTTTTTAAAGACTTCTTTATGTTAAACCTGCAGTGTTTACAGTGCATCTGGCCCTAAGTGCTTTGATACTTCACAGTTATGGACAGGCACTGAGGAATGTTACAAAGCTACATAACTATTTTCTGTAACAGATGCGAAGACAAGTCACAAACTTGTCTCACAATTTATGATCTTTACATTATTACATCATTAAGTTTAAAAAGGAATTTAAAACCATATATACAAATTTAGCACAAAAAATCATCCTCTCTTTGTCCATGCAATTTTGGATATGATGAACTGTGTTGTCTTGTATCATCTGGATGTACGTGACCTCCAGAGCACAACTTGCCTTGTAAGTCCTTGTTACCAGGTTCAAATTTAGAATCCACTTCCAACTTTAGTGACGTCAACTCAACATGACCCAGCCTAGCCTGAACATTCTGTCCCCCGATGTCATTAGGTGTCACTGTCTTTTCAGCGAGATCAACATTCATGGGCTCTTCTTTTACTTGGAGAGATGCAAGAGGTTCATGTTTTATCGGCAAAAATTCCTGCTGCAGGTACTTGGTCTGCAGAGTATCTGGAAATTTGGTGTCTTCAGAAGTATCTTTGCTCATGGTACAAACTCTGTCAGTCTGAAGTCCAACAACCGAAGACTTGGGGTCTGCAGAGGTCCCTGCTTCAACAGTACTTGTGTTTTGAGAGAGTTCTTCCTCTGAATGATAGAGCTTGAGCCGGATGTGCCAAGCCAAACTACACACGGCTGAAACTGTTTTGAACTGGTGCACAACATTCCTCGGTATGAAATAAATGTCATTATCGAATAACTGGATTCTGGCATATCGAATGCCTTCCCTTCGCAGCTGATTAAGTTTTGCATCATCAACCCACTGGACACACTGTAGGGAAAAGGTGAGGGAAAGGTAAAAACTCTGACTTAGTACTCAGAGGACAATGACCATTAGTTCTTAGCATGCTTACCTGTGAGAGTGGAGGCTCATGCAAGTCTAACTGCATTCGCTGAACTACCTCCAAGAAGTCCTCAGCATGAAAACAAATTACATCTTTGGTTATACGAGGCTGCTCAGACCTACAGAAGAGTAAGAAATGCACAGTCAGAGGCTGAAACTAACATGCTACAGAAGATAACAAAAAGTCTGCAAGCAAACATAGAGCAAATTATTTAACTTAAACTCAACTCTAGCACAACCTACATTTTTAAAGAAAAACATTGACCAAAATGGTTAATTCTAAAACACAACCTCATTAAACTGGTTAAACAAATTAACTACAATTTCTTTATAAGCGGACATAAAGGCAGCATTAAAAGGCCAACAAAATACACTATTTTTCATTCCTATTTTTAGCTGACCTCTAGTCTGCCTTGATGCTGAAAGACAGCTGCCCCAAATACACTGGGTTTACTCTGTCAGCACTCCAACATGATGCACCCATCAGGTACCTGAGCACACAGCAGTCTGACTGGGAGCACTTGGGCAACAACTGCTCAGCATCTCAGCCTCAAACACCTTGTTCAGAGTTAGGAATAAAAGCTGAACCTACATTAAGCTGCCACAATGCCAGTAAACAGCCAATACTGGCATCCTCCACAAAATATCCCTTAAAAATACATCCCTATTTATGCTCACTAGAGAGAGCTACACAAGAGCAAAGTCTGAATTAGGCTTTGTCTCCAAATTGTTAGGAGAAGCATCTCTAGCTCCAAAGCATCTCTCCCAAAGAAATGTACACCATTTATAAGTTCCTCTGGAGACATTATCTAGAATCAGCTAACAAAAGGTAAAAGCAGATACAATCCTTATCACTTTCTGATCTAAAGGCCAAACTCTGTTCCCCACTGAAAACACATACAAAAAAAAACCTCCACATATTTGCTTTTCAGGGATGTTTGCATTTTAAAAGGATTTTTTTAAATTTAAATGTGATGATACAAAGATTTCATTTATAAAGGATAAAGCTCACATTGGAGCACTTTTGCAAGGACAGTTGCTCAGCCAGAAAGAACCTATTTGATGATTTCCTTCCCTCCTCCTCTGGAGTCCCCCGGGGCTGACACAGTGCAGCACCTCCCTGGCCTGCATAGGGCACAGGCTGTGCATCCAGGCACTGCCCATCCATCCAGGGATTGAAACCAGGGATCAGAACCACGATCCACTGCTGTCCTCCTGCCTCTCCCACCTGCAGGGCTGGGCTGGCTCCTGCCACCCCTCCAGTACATCCCTCACCCACTGTTGCCCCTCCAAAACCAGGGTACAAGTCAGACCTAGGGGGCCTGGGGAGCAGCTGATGCAGCAGAGCTGATACATTTCAGAAGCTAATAGATGTTCAAGTGCTCTTTTTTAAAAACAAGATGATCACCTTTATATATACAGATATATATGTCCTGTTATTACTGTTCGAGAAAGTGATGTACAGTTCATTCAGGCTTTTTAAACACAGGAGACATGTTTATTTCATTTAGGTCATGACCTCAATAAAGCAAAAAAAGAACCAGTCTGAGGCTATTTTCAGGAGAAAAAAAAAATCCCAGATCAACTACTGAAAGTATGCTAGGAAGAATTTTCAGACCACATATTTTACTTTCAATTTTACAAAGATTAAAATGTATCTCTATATTTTTATCTATATACTCCCAAAGAGAATTTAAACACTGAAAGCAAAAAGCTTCAGAAATACTTCTAATCAGTCTTAAAAAACATTAACTACATTAATCTACCTTTTATAATGCAGGTATTTATTTTTAAAATATGAATTTGCATTTGGAGTCACCACTATTTGTAAATGAAGTTAAGACTTAAAATCAATTGAAAGAGTATTTCGCACACTAAGAGAACATCAATCCAAATCACTGTGTTTTCCCAGCAGTGTCTATTGCGGTTTATGCATTGTCATTCCTAGTCTCAGTCCATATATATCTGTCCTAGAGGATGCATCACCAACTCTGTGCTGCAATTCTATCACAAAACACAACATTCCTTTTGCAAACAAATGAGAAAAAATACTGTCAGATAATTTAAAATTCTGCATTTGCAGACTATCTTTAGCACAACTTTGAGGTAATTATTTTGCAAAACCTTTAATTTAGAGGATATCATGTACCCACCCCCAAGCAAAACTGTAGCACAGAAGTTCAGTTAATGTCCAAAAAGATACTAAATGAAAACAGAATGTAAGATAACTTCAGAAAAACCCATTTAAGCCTCTACTAGAGAACTGCTAGAACTGGTTTTGGCAGTATTTCTTCCCCTTAACCTCCTTCTCCAAAAGGACTGGATTCTTTTTGCTGTAACTTTTCAAAACAGATTCAAGACTAGACGTTTTACCATTAATATTTCTGGCCTAATGCATAAACTCTGGCAATATATAACAAATTCCTATGATCATACAGAGAAGCACAACTTCAGTCTCTACAACACAAGCTTGAAAGCTGCTTGCTGAAGCACAGGTTTCATTTTGCCAACAACAATGCTACAAAGTGCCTTTTGCTGTCCCTGTAAAAACCCACCCAAATTTCCCACGTAAAAATCTTCTAAACTTCCATAATTTAAAGTTTCACAGGCATTTTGGAAGTTCTAAAGCTCACTTGTTATCACCTATGAAAATGGCATTAAGTAATCAGCATGATCACACCTGCATTTATCAGATTTCAGTGCCATCCTTAAGATGTTTGCTAGCAATAGTCAGAGTTCTTCTGTAAATTGTAAATACTCAAAATGATAAAAAGAATATCATAATACAGTAATTTTACAAAATACCTCAAATCAAGATCCTGTCACACTTGGGAAAGGGAAAAAATTTTTTCTTCTTCTTCAAAATACTACATTTAGTTTCCATTTCTGTCCTCTAGCACCATAAACTGCCTTTTGCCTTTCAACAGTTCTGTTCCTGTCTGTTCTGAAAGACACCATTTATCTCACCTAGCATTAATATTCATCCCTACCAAGTAGGAAATAAATCCCACTTTCTTTAAATCTACAGCAACTTATAAAACTTTTTTTGCACACTCAATCCATTTTTATGGATTTAGTTCATCAGCCCAGGAATTCCTTTATTTTCTCCTCACAGAAAGCATTATTTTTATATACATTATCTCATCACTAGAACATGTTCATTTTTACTGCCATAGTGCCTTAATCACCCCAGAGTATCTCCAGCTTTTCAGGTTTGTTCAACTACTCTAACAGATTTAAAAAAAAAACCAAAACTGAACAAAAATCAGAACTAGATTTTTCAAAACTTCCATTCATGTTGTTTCCTTTAAAATAAATCCACTCACAGATTGCCTATTACAGCAAAACTAATACCTGAAATTATTTTAATGTGCTACATTAATCAATAATGCTTCATTATCATAAGCCCTGATTAGTTCTCATCATGTAAGTACACTGAAGTAGCTTTTCAAAATTACACAAAAGTGGAAAGGGAAAGCAGGAATTATCATTTAGGCTAAATCAAGCCTGAAATACATAACTTCTATTGTGTTGCTTGTGTTGTACATTTTACTACTCTCCATATATCAGTCACAAATTTTTTATACTGAATTAAAAGAACATTTTCCATCTTTATGCTGAAGTGAAATGCTGGTATTTCTGTTTTATTCTCCAAACTGAAGTACTTTCAAATATGCTATAAAGCTATAGGATGAGAATGGGAAGCTCCCACACACTTAAATTACTATCAATTTAAATTCTTAATCTCCACAGACATCCAAGTT
This sequence comes from Corvus hawaiiensis, assembly GCF_020740725.1. NCBI lineage: Eukaryota > Metazoa > Chordata > Aves > Passeriformes > Corvidae > Corvus > Corvus hawaiiensis. The sequence goes on along the minus strand of NC_063216.1, from coordinate 68,084,486 downwards.
CAGGGAGTGGGGTTTTGTTTGGTTTCTTTACTTCCTTTGCTAGTCCCTCTCTCAAATGTGCGAAGTGTAATCTAAAATACTCAGATCTACACAGTTATCTCAGTTCTTGTCCTGCTACCCCTGCTCAGTCTTAATTCACCCCAGCATCTCAGTCAAAGCAAGCAGGAAGTTGAAGGCTCCCACTGTCATCGACCTGAAGAGGAAGGAAACTGAAAACCTCAGAGCCCAAGAGACAAACACATTATCATCTGAACAGTCCAGTTCTTCCCCAACAACGATTCTACTTTCTGTGTCAATGAACTCATGCACTGTAACACAAATTCACACAATTTCATCCAAAGGGAATTCACTCTTCTAATAGCTAGACAGACACAACGAACAAAAGGTATTTATAGTGTTTACATATGCAAAGGTAACCTCCTCCAAACCTAAGGTCATTCTCCAAGATCTGAAGATCCTGAAAAATGCCTCTTAGATCTGGACCAGGAAGCCCATCTGTTTATGGGCTTTTTATTTGGTTAACATGTAAACAAGCTTCAAATGAGGCACATTTCATTTCCAGAGTCTCATATGGGAATTCCAAAGACAGACACCAAAAAATATCACACAACTTCTAACAGGAATCTTCCTAGGTGAGCTCCCATAGATAAAGCAGGGTTGTAACAGCCATGACTTGGGAAGCAGAAGCATAAGAATTCTGCTCATGTCCAGACAACACAAAGAACTGCCAGAAGGTCTCCATGTGCACCTGTGCAGCATTAACAGCTCAGTCTCTATGCACCACTTTAACCAAAACAAAGTGTGAAGTGTTTTTACATCTAACATGACCTCAGTTACAGCAACTCAATTATAGCTATTGAACTGTCACTGCAAGGTACCTTTTGGTTTCAACCACACAGCAAAACCATATGTGAGCTAGCAGAGGGCAGACAAACATCTAATGCTCAGCCAGACTATGAAGTCTTCATTAAATCTTTAATCCTAGATTAACCTATTCTGCACTCCCTCCCAATTATAAATAGCAATTCAGGCAAACATTTTTCAGACATCTAGGTGAAGCCAATCAACACCTACCACTCGCCACAGTGCACAGCCTTCAACACTCCCACAGCAGCTGTGGTCTGTCGCTCAAAACCTTGTCCTATGTGATCTGCGTGGGCTCGGGTCCGGTCTTCAAATAGCATTTCACGGGGTTCACTGGTTCGAGGTAGGTACTGCAAGTTTTTTATTTCATTGGTAGTTCTGCATAAGAAAAACAGTAACAGTGATATAGAAATTTCTCTGAATTATCTAATTTCCACCATAGCCAATAGGACTGTGATGAACAATCCCTTCAATGAGAGCAGGAGTCAAACAGTCAAGCAGGAAGACAGTGAAATTTAGGTAAAATAAAAATGTAATGAGCTATGCAAAAAAATCCCCAGAGGTCATAACATCCACTCACATGTAACAACAGGGATATCAATTCCAGTCTCATGGCACTCATGCAATCAGTAATTGCATGTGTGTACACATTTTCCTGAAGCTTTCACCTTAAATTTCTACTAAAGCTCCAAAAAGGACCAGCACCTTACTTGGCTACACAGTAAAAATTAAAACAAAAAAATTCTGGATTCTTACATAACAAAACAACAAAAAAGTGTATTTGGAGATGAAGATTTACAGAAATTTATATTAACATACAGTACCAAACAGTAAAAGATTTGGGATAAAATGAATTTGTAAAGAAAAAAATACTAGCCAGACATTTACCAATTAAAACAATTCAACTTACCTCTTCCTTTTGAAAGGTGACTTTGGCATGTCAGCCACAGGGATCATCTGTTCTCCTGGACGTACCCACATAATGGGACCATCATCACTGTCTTTACGACTCTCTAATTTTAAACTAGAAAGTGTTCCCCATGGCAGTGTACACTAATGGGAAATACAAGCCACAATTTTGAAGTGAGTTACTTTAATAAACTTGTTAAAAGCAGCCTTTATCTCTCATGATGAAAATATTTATTAGAACACTCAATTATCTAAACAAGTATCACATACTCTCACTTTATTATAACAGCACTACACAGCATGTTGTCCCCCTTCTCCCAGCCCATTCCCTTCTGTCCTTACTTTTAAGAAGGGTGATTCTTCCAACATATCAAGGAATTCAGGGAAGTAATCCCCCACTTCCTCATCAACTGCTCCAACCAGGCTGATCTGTCTCATTGGGCCAGCTCTATACGTACCATGAGAGTATGTTCTTTTTACCTACAAGTAGAATATGACAACAAAAATTATACCAAGTCCTCTACTGTGCAAAATCTACATTCAATTAACACCTTTAATCTCTATGCTTATGCTTTCTGACATTAGTCCTTTTGTCTTCAGTGTACTTAAGTGTACTTATGAAGTCAATTACTACAAACTCAAAGACAGAAGATCTTATTAAACATCCATGACAATTTATATTTTAACACCTGAAGGTAAACTGGAGTAACTATTTATTGCCTTTCAAGAAAATAACATTCCAAACCAGCAATTGTAAAAAAATATCAACACATGTTCTGCTCAGTAACTAGTCAGTAAGGATTCTTACCTGGATTACTCAAGTCTAGATGAATTTCTACCTTTTCCCTGCAACAGGCAGAACTCTGAGTTACAAGTAATTTAACTCTTAACACTTCCTCTGCTAATCATCCTCTCCAGTACGGCCTCTCTGTGAGCACATTAATTGGAGCAAATTACAACAGTGAACACAAGGCTCATAAAGAGCTTGTACAAAAAGCAAGACAATGGTAGTCACTCCTTCATTTTTGCTGTGCTGTATTAGCACATCTTGTGCTCCTCCCTTCAGACTTTAAGGGCTGTAACATTCACCTCTCATGAGAAATCTTTTACTGTAAAATTTGAACAGAAACACATATTAAGGTTTTTTTCAACAATCTGATCTGTTGTGATAGATCACCAAAATACTCAGGCATGAGATTGATGAGGATCATGTCCACTTAAGCTTTGATTTCCTATTTAACAGGCTGAAAGACACAGTGGCATTATGAGATGAATGGTGAAGAAATCAGAACAGACGAAAGAGGAAATGGATTACTGAACGCACCAAGTAAGGCTCCTGTATGGCACCTCTAGACATTCTGCATCCAAAGCAAGAAAGAAAGTGCAAGGAAAACAGTTAATGAAATACTGCTTAGCTACGGTCCTCACCCAGACCATCAACATTCCTAGTAGTTATGGCAGTGCAGAGGACAATTAACAGCAGTTCCTGAAAAGAAAACATGGAACAACACTGTGCCCTTCTGAGAAACTCAACTGATGTAACCAGATCTTTCCAGAAATGCAGAACCAAACACTGTTCAGATCATCACTCATTCCTCCCAGCAAACAGCAGAATGGCTAAAAGTAGGATTTACAAAGTGTCTTAGCTAATGCTACAGCAAGCCATCACAGACACACTGAAAAGAACAGTCCAGTAATATTCTGCTATTCCTCAAATCCTTAGTCATACATTCCTGCAGGGCTTTTTGCAGAGACAGCTGGTGATTTTGTGATAAAATATCAGAAAACATTCGTTTTTGCTGAATCTGCATCAGCTCAGTGCTCAGCTATATCTGCACTGGCACAAAGCATCAGGAGCTTGTACAACTACAGCAATGAGCAAGGAAGAACCCTAAAACCCCTTTCTGAAGCTACGGACACCCACAAATCTGTGACACTTTATTAAAAGCCTAACCTGCAAAAGGATGTTTCTTCCACTGACATAAGTAGCATAGTATTCCACTACTTCAGCCCAGGATATTAAGATGCTGTTTTCATCTACATCCCTGATTAAAGAGAACCATTTTTCTGCCTTCTTCCATGCTTCCTTCTCCTACCTACTACCACTCTCCCAAGTAACAAGTGGGAAGACAAGAGAAAATGGCCTGAAGTTGTGCCAAGCGAGGTTTAGATTAGATATTAAAAAAATTTCTTCACCAAAAACATTCTCAAGCACTGGAACAAGCTACCCAGGGAAATGACTGAGTCACCATTCCTGGGGGCAATTAAAAGACCAGTAGATATGGAATTTAAGGACAAGGTTTAGTGATGGATTTGGCAAGACTGGGTTAACAGTTGGACTCTTAGACAGGTCTTGAAGATCTTTTTCATCCTAAATCATTTTATGATTCATACAGCATATGATAAACTGGTTGTGAAACTACTCCAAGTAAAAACTCTAAAAATTCTCCTAAAAATACTAACTTAAAGCTTGGAAAAGCTGTGAAGCTTCCAGCTGGATCAACCCACCCATTTGGCTTATATACCACTAGGTGTTGGTAATGAAGCATAAAGTCAGCAAAGTATTTAGCCGCAGAATAATACTTGCATTAAGAAGGATCAATTAAGAAATTTTTCATCTGTTCCCAAAAAAAGACCATGCCACTGAAAGTTAAAACTGAAAAATGAACACAACTTTTTCAAGCACTGTTTGTCCAACCCCTTTCAGCCCCAGCTCTCCTGGTCAACCAACCTCCCCTTGATCACGAGGCAGTACAATTGTTTCTCAAGATCCAGCTTAGGAGAAGAAATACCAACATGAATGCTAAAATAATGCCAAAGTTACAAATGATGAGTGGTTTCTTCTGGGACCATATTCAGAATCACATAATTGCAAATACAGAATGAAATGTTTTGAGTGATTAAGAACTCTGTGGCGGCTTAACCCCAGGCAGCAGATACTGATCTTAAAGCGCCTGCTCACTCACCACCCACAATGGTGAGACACGGGAGAGAACAGGAAAGGCAAGGAAATGTATGGGTCCAGATGAACACAGTTTATTTAGAGGACACTGAAGAAGAAAAACCACCAAGTAGTGTTTTCCACCACTCACCAACCCCCACAAGCAGACTGAGGCCCCAGCAGTCCTCAAGCAATAGGCAACTTCCAGCCAACCTCAGGATTTTTTGCTGAGCATGATGTTACATGGCACAGAATATCCCTGCAGTCAATTGGGACCAGCTGTCCCAACCATGTCCCCTCACTGCTTCTTGCCCACCTCAGCCTACTCATCAGGGGGGTCCTGGAAGCCTTGACACTCTGCCATTGATGCTCAGCAATAGCCAAAACACCAGAGTGTTACCAACAGTTTTAGTCACAAATCCAAAACACAGTCCACAAAGAAAATTAACTTGTCCAGACCCAGTATAAACAGGAAGTAAATCCATGCTGGTGATCAAAGGGGAAGATTCGCTCTCTCTTTTCCCTTCCTTCCTGATAGCATTAGGTCCTCTGAAGATGGACAGGGAGCAAGCCTAGGGAACTGATCTGAATTTAATCCAGGAATCACCTAAAAAATTTCTCTATTTTAGAAAATAATAAAAATTAAATAAAGACATAGGCCATAAATACTAATGCCTGGCCAGAAAGAACAAGAGAGAGGTTGAAAGATGAAGCAGCTGTGGGCAGTGAAAAGCAATTCCCATCACATCTCTTCTCTGAACTGGGTTGTAGCATCCTAAGCTCTAGTCTTAGAGCAGAGGTTGATGCTTAAACTACACTACCTTAGATCAGGTTAAAGACTTAGACAAGCACTCACAAAAAGGTGAGATCATTCTTAGTGGGGAGAACTAGCTAATTTTCACTTACTTCAACTTAGAGTGCTACTAAGTAACAGTGTGAAAACACCAAAACATCCCACTGATGTTTGACTGTTGACAAACATAAAACTAATCCCAATAAAGACAACAACCAAATAAATATAACCTATGGCATGTTAGACAAAAGCAACATTTTCCCTTCCTTTTACTGTCAGTATCCTTTGGCTGGTTTGTTCATAGGAAGAGAAATAGATTCCTCTATGTATTTCTAAACTCACAAAAACAATATTGATGTACTAAAACCAGTACTTACTCATCAAATTCTAGATTAAATAATGCACTGACCTCTAATGAAGTATTAAATATATGAAGTGTTTTATATATATACCTTCTATAAAGTGATCTTCATGGATGTAATTTCACAGGTTACAGTGTGACTAGGTTTTTAGAATTTTACAGACTTGCTCAAAACTGGAACAATTTAAATCCCTAATAAAAGGAGGAGTCAAGGACACGCTGCTCTTCTAGCACATGGTCAGGAATGAATATACACACAAATCACCAAGTACATGCAGTATAATACTACAGACAAGTAAAAGAGAAACATAAAATAATAAACAACATCCTAGCTTCTTTCTTCTCATGTAGCTTACATTTGAAGTATGTCACCTAAAAACTCACAAAAGGAGACTGCTACTCTCTTGCATCACAGTAATGGAAAAATGTAACAGTAAAACCACCACTGAATCCACAATTAGTAAAACTTGAGAATTATCTGCTTCTGTGACTCACATGGCCTCAACTGATTTTTTTAATGCAATAGCAAATATTTTGACAGAAATGTCTTGGTGTCTAACAAGAATCTGAAGACTAAATGTGAAAATACATACATACATATATAAAAATAACCAAAAATATATTTGAGCATTATCATCCTACAAATGGAAACATTTTAGACACTATATGTTAAAGACGTTTCCATTTTGTGTTTGAATAACTCACAAAGTGGAAGGAACAATCCAGAGAGACTATGCCTTTCAAGAGAGGAATTTAAAAAATGTAAACTGGGGCAAGTAACAACTGAATTCCTATTTTTGATACAGTAGGGTGTGGGCTGTTGTGGGGTTTGGGTGGAGGGTTTTGGGGTTTTTTTCAGTTGAGACTCTGTAATTAATTTAAAGGTTTAAATTTATTTCAATTTTTCACCTTTAAAACCAAGGAGGTTTTGAAGAGAAAAAAAATAGCCAACAACAAACAAAAATATTATCCACCAACTGAACCCAAAATAATTTCAAGAAACCCATAAAGTCCAACAAAGACCAACAAAAAAACCCAAAGACATTACGTCATGGGTTAGCAAAGCATAGTCGCAGAAGTGATGTTCTTGCAAAGGGGTGCTTTACAGCTTCCTCTGTGACCTGACAGAACCTATCAGCTGGCCAGTTTGAATATGGACAATTCTTTGAGCCACTTAAAATTGTGACTGCCTCTGTGATCCACACTTAAGAGTAGACAAACTCCCCCCCCAAGTTCTCTCTCGTTTCCAGTGCTGGGACAGGTGGCTGCGGGCCCCGTGTGGGGGACAGAGGGCCCAGCCCAGGCCCTGCTTGGGCCAGGCCGGGCCAGGCCACGGCCATCCTGGAGCCGATGGACCTGTTCCACCCGCGGAACCCCCCCCCAGCCCTGCTGCGGGCAGCCGGAGAGGCTCAGCTCCCACCCCCCACCAGTGTGGCCAAGATTCAGCTGAAGCTGCACTGCTGTCCGGCAGAGATCATGGGACCGACAGCGATACGCTTCATTCCAGCTGCAAGGCCTGGGTGAGATCAACCCTTTTAGTGCTGTGAAGAGCTGAAAACCTGAGGGAGGAGAAAGAGGAGATGCTTAAAGCTGAAATTCTGCTGTAAAGCTATGATGTATCAGAGTACCTGTTGTAATTTCATGAAGGCATGGAGGGTGGAGTGTTCAACGTGTACTTGTGAGCAAAAGCACCTGCGCTGAGATAGGCAGATGCTGAAGCAGCTGTAATTTCATGAGAAGTTTGAACAGGGAGAGATGGAAGTGATGAAGATTCTTACTCCACAAGGAAAGGGGAAGACCTCTGTTCCTAGAGATGCTCCCAGAGATAGTCCTAAAGATGAAGATGAGGAGGACCCTTTGCTCCCAGGGAAGGAGAAGGGCCTCTGTTCTTAGAGATGAAATGCTCCCAGAGATGGGCAAAGAGAACTTTTGTTTCTGAATGGCTCAACCTTAAAATTGTACCCCTGTAATTCAAGAGTGGACCCTCAAAAGCAGTTGGGAAAAGCTGCAAGTCGTGGGAAGGGACTCCCACATGATGCGAGCAGAGAACCAACCTGGGCAGCTGTCTCGTGATAATGTTTTCATAGCATGGGCAAGAGAGACTCCTCTTCCTAAATGGACTGAACAAGGTTATTATGGAAGTGGTAAACAGACTGAACATCTCAAGGGTTGTCTTTTTACATTGTCACTGGGAGAAGGGAGAAAGGTGGGGGGGGAGGAGAAGTGTTCTGAAGGTGTGGTATGATTTTTTTTTTTCCCCCTCTTTCTTCTTTCAGGTCTGTTAATAAACTTCTTTATATTCTTTCAAGGTTGGTGCCTGCTTTGCGTTTCTCCTAATTCTTATCTCACAGAAGGTAAACAGTAATGAGTATTTTGGACCAAACCACTACACTAAATTGGTGTTTCTGCCCGGTTACAAACCGAACCCGCTACACATTACATCACCTAAGAATAAGCAAGGACATTGAGGGAATAGAGGGTTTTGCTACACAAGTGCACAAGGAATGCACTTACACACTGGTATCTCAGAATGGAACACATCTAATTTCACAGTCAGTGTTATCTCAAATGCTACAGCCATGAATAGGCCATCACCATTCCTGCTAATTTGGTACATTTCAATAAAGTGCCCAAATGGTTTTCTGTTCCTTGCCAACTTTTTTCAAATCCTTAAATGCTTCCTTGTACTTCCAATTTCAAATGGGAACTAACATTGAACAAATACTCATCAAAACTGCTCTGATTTTACAAATACTCATTAATCTGCTTGGCCACTTTTTACTATTAAACCACATGTACTTCATACTCCCTCCTTCACAATTTTTTCCTTTTTTAGGTCAGGATTCTGGTATCAGAATGGGATGTCTTGAGAGTTCTGTCATTACACAATTGTCATTAAAATCCTAATTTCAACAAATAGTATTTCCCGATTGGGAGTTTCTGAAAATGCAATCCCAAGATTTTTACAGCATTATTAGCTTCACCAGTGTCCTTTGACCACTGTAGTTCATTTATCACCTGACATGTTTCACCCTGCAGCTGAAATCCTCAAATAATACCATGGATGGACAGAGGTTTTTAAAAGCAAAAGTTACTTCACTTTTATTCTGAATTCCATCAACACAAAAACAGTGAAGCAGTTGACAAAGAATTTTTTTAAATGAATAAAAAATTAAGGATAGCATCAATTGGATACCTTCATGGAAAATGACGTGGTAAAAGCAAAGTAACTACTACTGCTCTTGTAGCTCAAGCAGATCCATGACAGGGTCAGTCTCAGATCCTGTCTGAGCTGCCAGCACAAACCTCCAGGGTTTTATTTAGGTTTGGGTTTTGTCAATACAGAGTATGTGACTAAAAAGGGTAGAACAAGATTGTTATCTCATATTGGATGAAGCTATCAAGAAGAAATCTAAATTTCTTAAAGAAATTTCTAAGTGGAGAACAAATGAGCATGTGTTGCAGATTTCTAATGTCATTCCCTGTGAACTCATTCTTTGTTCAATGGTATTCAGTAAGTGAAAACTTCTTGTGCTTTAAGACAATATGTTGCCATCATCTATCAAGAAGACTCTTAAATGTAGTCTTACAGATTAGTTTTTAAGACATGATTTTTTAAAAAAAAAATTTAGATAAAGAATCCTTTTTATGATTTTTTTAAGAAGAATTTTTAGAAGAATCAATCTTTTTTAGATTAAAAAAAAGAGAATGCGGCAATATATTTGCTTTAACAGAGGTAAAATTTAATTTTTCACCATCCAAAAGGAGAAAACAAAAGTAAGCTTTATTTTGGGGGACTTGTAACAGCAAGCAGTTGCTAAAAAATGTTGCATCTTTTTAATAACTAACCAAACATTTGACCAGCTTAAAAGGAAGAAGCAAATTCTATTGAAAACAAAGATTCTGCCCCTCTGCTCTGGTGGGATCCCACCTGCAGTGCTGCATCCAGCTCTGGGGTCCCAGCACAGGAAGGGCATCAGCCTGTTGGAGCAAGTCCAGAGGAAGGCCATGAAGATGATGAGAGGGCTGAAGCATGTCTCCTATGAAAACAGACTCTTCATAGACAGATTGGAGTTGTTCAGCCTGTGGAAGAGGCTCCAGGGAGACCTTAGAGCAACCTTCAAGTACCTAAAGGGAGCTACAAGACAGGTGGAAAGGGACAGTGTACAAGGGCATGAAGTCACAGGACAAGGGGTTCAAACTGAAAGAAGTTTAGATATTATAAAGAATTTCTTTGTTTTAAGGGTGGTGAGGCACTGGAACAGGTTGCCCAGAAAAGTTACAGATGGCCCATCCCTGGAGGTGTTCAAGGCCAGGCTGGATGGGGCTCCGACCAACCTGGTGTAGTGGGAGGTGTCCTGTCCCTGCCCATGGCAGGTGGTTGGAACTAGATGGTCTTTAGGGTCCCTTCCAACACAAACCACTCCATGATTCTAACTCAAAACCACAAAATGAGTTCTTCAAATCTGGAAGTCAATAACACGCCATCTTAAAGAAATAGGTGTCAAGAGAAGACAGAGGAGTTAGAGACTATTTAGCCTAATTCCAATTTCCAGAAAAAAAAAAAAAACCACTTAGCTGGATACAACTATCGTCTACCTAGAAAATAAGATAGTAAGAACTAATAAACATGGTCATGAGAAAAAAAAAATCAAGTCAAACTAACCTTTGTTTCTGTGACTGGAGAGACTTTTTCAGAGGACCAGTAGACATCTTGACAGTTGACATTTGCATTATGTTCTAAAAACTGCTACAGAAACACGGTCTACAAAGAGCAAACTGTGGGCAGTTTTGTCTGTGCTCATGTAACTATCCAATTTTTAGGCAGGCAGCAAGGGTCCTTCTTTTGAACACAGTGTATCCTCACGAAACCCACAGGTTTCACAACACAGCAAGTCCATTACAGGAAAGGATCAAAATTAACAAGATCTTGAAACTGGAGAGTGGGTCTGAATGCAAAGGATATAATTCAGTTTAAACAAAAGCAAGAACTACACTCACATATATATTTAATGAACGGCATAAACATGAAAACAGGAGTGACTCAAGTAGCAGGAGCTGCTGCTACAGCAGATCACAAACTGCTCTGAAAAAGGAAGAAATAGATAACCAAGAGCAATAATGCACAAAACACTTGCGGCAATCTTCTCACAGTCCTTGACATCAATACACCAGGCAGACACTGTCGATTTTTAGCACTGTATTTTAAGCAAAAATAAGGATGACTGAAGTGAGCATAAGGAGAGAACACTAAGACTAATAAGGGTAAAACATGTAATTGTAGACTGAAATAACTCAAATTACTTAATCTAGGGAGAGGGGAAAAAATGAGCTGTTAAGCAATCTTCAAATATAGAGAAAACTGAAAGAAAATGATAAATTGTTTGCCTCATCCACTAAAGATCAGAATAAAAGGATAAAAGGACAAACAAGAAAAAAAAATATTTTAAAACAGATTTCTTTGGAAGGAGTGGAATCACCTTGAGATCTCTCACAAACACATCAGACAAAGTACTTGTCAGATATGGCTTTAAAATAGTCCAATCTTGTCTTGCAGCAGAGGAACTGGGGGGTACTGTACAGCATTTTACTTCTCCTATACTAAGAAGTTGCCTCTGGGACAAGACAGTAAAATCAATGCACTAAGCACTGTTCCAGTTAAACATCAACTGTGAGCTTTGGGGTTTCAGCACAGCAATAAAAATTTACTCTTGCCCAGCACAAGGAAAAGGTAATGAGCTCAAAATATTAAGATTTGTCTCAACAGCACTATATAGCTTAAGAGAAGTGATGTAAGCTGCAAGTAGGTGGCAAAAGCTGATTATTTATGTTCTTTAAAATCCTCATAAGAACCTGACAAGATTCATGGCTATCAGGTAACTGATGCAGCTGTTGCCATCTACACAAATGAGAGAGCCCAGGGAAGATGGAGCTACAAGACAGTTTTTCACCACCTGAAGGACTAACTTACTGGCTACAAGGACATCCAGACTAATTTCATTTTGCCCAGAAACATTTCATTTTTTACAGAAACTGTCTGACTAGGCCTTACAGTCAGTTCACAAAGAACTGTTCCACTAACACAAAAAAAATTTAAGGAGTACTTAGGCATAGGCCCAAGCTAGATGATGAAAAACTCCCCAATTCCTCTCCCTGCAAAATTTAAAAGCTAATTCTCATTAGAAATAACCAGTTCCACATTTCTCTCTCCTGCACCTGCTGTAAATATCCTAACAAATTTCTGACCCTTAAAATCTTTTAACAAGTAAAATTACCTTACTCCTGTCTGACACAGGTGTATTGAGAAGGAAGCTGAAAGGAGTTCGTTTTCAACTCTACAACCATGTAAACTAAATAAATTACTTGAGAGATGAAGACCTTCCAGGCAAGCTTAGGAGGACTCCAATTTTGACCTCAGCAACAGAATTTACTGCAAAATCAGCCTCTTGTCACAGAACTTGATGACTTAAAAATATGCATTACTTAAAACCAAAAAATTCCAAACCCACATCTGTTACAAAACAGGAGGTGGAAGATTAAATAGTACCAAAAGGATCAACTTGAAAAACAGAAACTGATAAAACACTCTATAATACTTTCCATTTCAGGCTTAGCTCAACCTTCTTTCTCCTTTTTATAATACTTGCTTAGATTTTTTTAAGTACTTACATTTGTCAGACTGATTGCATGTGCTACATGAGCTCTGAGGAACCACCAAAGAACCTCTTGTACCAAAGTGAGCTTCATTTTAGTGTTTTAGTTAAAATTAGCAAAGGAACACCCAAGTTTCTTAAAGCTGATGAAGTACATACTCAAAGCAGATTTGATAAAATCAGCTTCCTACTTAGACCTCAGAAAACAACTCGTTGCTCAACTGATGCTATACAACAACTGCTAGACATTGCTCAGGCTGCTCAGGACAAGGAACACCACAGCACAAAGCTTGGGCAATGTAGGAACAGAAAACTAAATACATTTAAAGTTTCATCAAAATATACTGCAATAGGACATAAGAATCCCTTTAAAAGATTCACAAAGAACTCAGAGAGACAGAAGAATGTTCTCAATTTGCACAAAACGTAACAAGTCAGAAAGGAGAACACAAAGCTAACAAAACATTTCAACTGGAGCAGCAGACCACGTGAAAAAAAAACAACCAACCAAAGTAAGACAGAAATAAGAAAATCATAAGGAAAAATAGAACCAATAACTAGGTAACCAAGATACTGACTTAAATATTCCAGGAAACAGGAGTGCTGCACAGAAGATTATTTAAGTCTGGTGTTTGCCTGTACAAGTTATTACTACACCACATATCCCTTAGTTAGCAAAAATACAGGAGCCAAGCATTTTCTGTCAAGCAACCAAATTGAGAAGTGATAAAATGCCATGAAAACTAAGGAAAAAAAATGAGGGAACACAAAGGAAAAGAAGATACCAGAACTAAACCTCCAGCCAAGCAAAACACAGCTTTGAAGACAGACCATGGAGCTGATCAGTTGAATGCTGTAATAATACAGTTTGGCTTCTTTCATCTACCACAGCCTCTCTCTGTTCCTCCTTCACTTACACAAAAACAGGGAACTATGATTTCAACCCCAACACACACAGGACTGGTTTAACTACACATACTGATGTTACTATTGTAATAGCAATTTAATCTATCCTTCTAATAAAATAATTCTATTATAACTCACACCAATAAAATTTGGGCCTTTCTTAACTATTTCTTTAGGGCAGGTTATAGCACACAGCTATGCTTGTGGTAATGCTACCCAAGAAAACCAGTTGGATTTCAGGAACATACTTAAAAGGACAGACCCAGCTTTTCTTACATAAAATGGCCAAAGACGGAGCAGCTCTGCAGAGGTGCCCATAATACATTCTGTGATTTTTATTATTAATGATTCAGTTTATATACTCAAGAAAAACATGGAATGTTTTTCTACTGTCATGGAATATGAATATTCTGTGACTGTAGTTCACAGAATATTCATATTCCATGGCAGTAGATATTTTCTCAGCCAGAACTGCAAAGGTTCTCTTGCAGCAACATTTTAGTTCTGTGTATCTTTGTGGATAACACACACCTGAAATTTGTCAATACATGCAAGTGTTCTATGCAAATGTTTATGCAGCCAAAGAAAAAAAAAAAGCATGTTTTTCATGAAAAAGATGACAGTGTAACTTACACTTAACTCTTTGCAAGTCAAAAGTGAAGACTCAAACAGTTTAAAGCTAATCCATACAACATCTAAATTCATAAATAAGGGAGTTAAAAGGGTAATTGTGAGATAAAGTTGATGTAATTAAAAACAGGATTGAGTTTCTTCATAAGTTGTTTCATACTCACTGTAGGGGCTTTTTGCAATAACCACAACATCAAGGTAAAAAATCAGACAGATTTTTTCTTCCTGAAAACCAGTGCTATAAATAATTTCCGTGCAACAGAAATGTATTTTCTACAGCAAGTTAATGAACAGCAGAAGTGATGTTTAATCAGTAGCTGTTGTTAAGAGAGTATGCAGTCATTTCTCTCCAAAAAATTTAAAATAAAAAAAATATTCAAAAGCTGCCAGTCAGTCTGCCATTTAACTTAAGAGCTTTCCAGAGAACCCAATCAAGTGAGTAGAAATGCAAAGGGCTAAGGACCAAATAGCCACATTAACCTCCAAGTTCTCCTTTAAGGATGGATTTAGAAAACCCAAACTACAAACACAGCTAATTTAACTGAGCCCTACACAAGTTTTTATGTATAACATTGTATTAAAGCATTTCAGTTTTATGACAAAATTCAAACAGATAAACTACAGTTCAGACACCCAGAAAATCACAGCTAAACCATTTTAACCCTCCAAAACTCATGGTTAAACTTCAGCTACAGACACAAATCCAAAGAAACCTACACACACAAGCATGCAAACACTTCCCCTCCCCCCAAAAACCTGGTTTTATGTCTCAGTTAACAATTTTATGTCTCTTCTCATCTTTAATACCACAGAACTGACTTAAAGAAAACTCTCGTTTCTGTGTCATCCACATAGCACAGCTAGTAGCAACTACTCTTAAAAAAACCCATTCACAGTTGTTTGAAACCATTATATGACTTTAGAAAGTAAAATGCATAACCTCTTACCTGAGCATGAAAATTTGACATAGTCGTTGTCTCTATATCTTTCTTTCCCAAAATCTCCATTTTCACTGGTGAATTGGGAAAATTAAATGAAAAGTAGTCTAAAAAGTCAGGTAAATAAGTAGCTGCCCCATGAACAATACCCATTACATAGTAAGCTGCACAGTTTTCATTTTCACTAAAAACCAGACCCACAAACTCTTCTGCAAATCTCTCCATCTCCACAGGAGACAAGTGGGAGAGTTCATTACTGTAGGCATGGATAACTGATGCACCTCCGTTAGGCTGGTGCTCAATATGAATCAGCTGTTTGAACTCCAATGTGTCCAACCTTTTGAGTTTATTTTGAACCCGTGGCTCCTTTAACGAGACAAATGGAAACTCACTGTTCTCTGGTATCTTGGACTCACAGTCCTTCTTGGTATCCATATTTTTCCCATTGAAATCCTTAAGATGATCATCTATGATGCCTTTGGCTTCCTGATCCTCAATATCAGAAACCAATCCTGAGCAGATGGTCTGAATGGATTTGCTGTACATTTTTGGACGCTTCCTCTTCTCGTTCTCTTTATGTTTCTTTTTCTTTTTCTTCTTAACTTTTTTAATCTGTAGCTCTTCTGCATTGGTTTTTGGTTTCTCCTTCCCACCTGTTGAGAGTTAAGAAAAAAATAAGAATGTTTTTATACAAAATATGTATTTAAAGATTGGGATTCAAAGTCACCAAAACCCTCACCATGGCACACAAAGACCAGAGACCAAAAGCAAGGGTCAAAATGTGTATCTTACCAGACGTGAGGAGGGTAAGAGACACCTGCCATGGTCTTATTACAACTGATAAATAAGCTGAGACAGCCAGGGAAAGACATCACAATAACCCAAGTCTCCCAAGGCTGCTTTCATGATGAGTCACAGTCCATCACTCCTTTTAACTGGTCATTAGCAGTTACTGTCCCAGAAAGTCCAGAGACATCACAGGACAGCTGTCCAACACTGCCAAACAAGGGAATTACAAACCATCCTGGGATATAAACCCACAGCAGCAAGCTGCTGTCCACGAGATGCCATTGCCAGAACCGACCTTGTCTGATGGGCTTTGCATGGTTATTCTTTCACAACTAGATAAACTTTGTTGAAGCAGTACATGTGAGAATGTCTAAAAACTGACCCCATACATATTAAAAAATAAATAAAATTAAAACAAAAGACACACTACAGAAAATGCTCACAAAACAGAAACTAGCTTCAAGTTCACATAATATGCAAGCTGAAGTGAAAACAAACTGTAATGTCCTAAAGGCAGAAATTACTCATTTGGGGATAACATATTCAAGTGATTCCCAAGGTAAATGTTCTCACTTGTTTTAAACAAATGAGGGCATACTTTTTTTTGCAAGTAATAGAAGTGGTAGCCAAAAAAACTTCTAGCACTACACTGCCCTAAGATCAAGCAGTCAAAATGATTTAGCACATAGTAAAATGAAGTTTATGGGTATGTTTCAGCACAAAATTATATTCACACCTAGCGATTCAAGACCAGCAAGTTCAAACACAGAAGCTTAGAAGGTTAAAAACCGTATTTCATTGCAAGACTAAGTAACCTGAAATCCACAAAAGTTAGCCAGTCTCTACTACTATGCTGCAGTAGATTATTTTCAGCTTGCCATCATCAGCCCAAGTAACTCACAAGAGCCCTTTAAAAACAACAACCAAAAAAAAAAAAAAACCAAAAAACCCCAAGCCCAAAAAACCCAGAAAAAAAACAAAACCAAAAAACAAACAAACAAACAAACAAAAAAAAGGGACCACAACTGTTGGTGCACGGAATCACAAATTCTTGCTGATGATTAAGAGGTTGGACATGGAAGATGCAGATACTGGAAAGGAGAAAAAGCAATTAAGACATTTGTCTCTGAGCCTCTTGAGGTTTGTAACAGCAGCTAAGTACCTCTGGGATTCCTGAAGTTGAGGCAGAGTTAGTTATCTCCCTGGACTCTATTTTCTCACAGAGGGGAAGAAGTGCCCTGAGTGCTCATTTTTTATTTAGCCCAAACAAGGAAACAGGCTCTAGGATTTCTTAACCTAATCCACACAGTCAGTAACTACAAAAACTCCCTTCACTCAGAATCAGATTTAACACGGCACACTCTCTGAACACAATTTCACTTTTAGCTAAGTTAGTTCAACTGCCAAAAGGCAGAGTATCTTCATGGAAGTGTGTACTTTCTTAGGCTAAATTTAATGTAAATCCAGCATCAAACCTCTGCAACAGGACTGCTTCATCTGGTAGATGCAATATTCACCACTTCTTTGTTAATATCTTCTGTCTGAAAGACCAGAGTCTTTAAGTCTAGCATGCATGAAAAGACCAGGAAGAGCAGCAACACGTGTACAACAACTAAGTACCTCAACCTTAGAGGAATCCTGAAAATAGTTCATTCAGGGTGGCAGGATACTTGAGTGAAATGTCATCACCTCACAAAAATCACCTACTGCTCACGTTCTGGGGTATTGTAATGGTGTCATTATGGCACCAGCTCCAGTCAGGGGGAAATAAAAACAAAGAAATGGTTTGTGACAGTGGGAAGTTACATACTGCAGGCTTTGAAATCTCAATACAAATCTCAAAATACAGACTCAGACATTTTTCCCCTCCTCCTGACTGCAGGAATACATAACTGGAAAGCATCCACGAGTATACAGACACTGCAAACTCTTAAAAACGCTTTAACTTAGCATTTTAAAATTGTTTCACCCTAAATATGAAAATTTTTTGCTATACCGATGGATAGCACAAAGAAGTCAAGCATTCTGCAGATACTATATTAGTTTGAATATACAAACTATGGAATTATAGCACCAAATGCTGGAGCAAGGTGATGCAGGGGGAAGCAGGAGTTACCTGGCAACCCACTTTTACATGTTTTTAAATGGAGCTCAGATTTTTGTTGAAACTAGTCACTCAGATCTAAGGCTTCACCTATGGCAGAGAAAGGTTTCTTCAAAGCAAGAAACTATCTGCTGTGGTAAGAACCAAATTGCTATCTCCTGCTTGAGTATGTCTGTAATCACCAAAGAAAATCCTAAGACAATTCAAGATCGGCATCTATATCTTCTTGCTGAACATCCAGCTGTTAAATTACATTCCATCATTACTAGCTGAAATGTAAAGTACTTATATAAAAGATGGGTATGAATCTGTATCTGTGCAAAACAACAAAAACTGACTTCCATTCCTACAGTACAAGAAAGAAGACAATTTGATTTCCCCTTTCAATCTGTCCCATTCCCTTTGATTTGATCTTCTGAAAAGTTTTACTAACAATCAATTTCATAGTTTCATTCAACTGCTCCTGTAATATGTGGTGGCTGTTTCTTTAATCCATCACTTAATGTATTTCAAGATGCAGCTATGCAATAAAATTTAAAAACCAACTAAATAAACAAAAAAATTCCACTATTAAACAACAGAACAGGCTTCCTTATAGAGGTGGTCAATACTCCAAGGCAGTCAGTGTTTAAGAGGGATTTGGACAATGCCCTTAACAACATGGTTTAACTCTTGAAGTTAGCCCTGAAGTGGTCATGCAGTTGAACTGGATGATCGTTGTAGGTGATGCCTTTAAGGCAGAAACAATGTAGATGGGATGTGAATCAGTCTCAAATTACGCAAAGTTCACGTGAACATATCCAAAAAGGTTTGTCTTCAAAACCACTTGTAAAAGTACATTTTATTTAATTTGGTATACATCTATGGAAGCACTCAAAACCCTAGAAGGAATTACAGTAAGACATTTTTTAAGTGAAGAATATTTATCTTTCCTTCTGTTTGTTTTTATGCCATCTCTACAAAACCTTCAGAGGAGATAAAATTTTTTAACCAGAAGATTAAAGTAATTCTTGATTCTTGAATTCTTCTTGATTACAAAGAAAAAATATTTTTAAATTAAATTGTATATTGGAAGACTGAAAAAATGTGACATTCTTAATTATTAATTCAGCCTTCAAATGGATATGATATAGCTGAGCAATGTACGAGTTCACTGTCAGATGATTCAAGCCGCCACTCTCCTCTGTCACTGCTCCTGGGGCACAGTCCTGCACCACTGCTGCTACTGACTGATGCTCATCTATTGCACAGTAACTTAATGGCTCAGCAGAAAACCATTCACTCTGCTGCTGGATTAGTGAACTGGTTCACAGCACTGTCAGACAGGAATTAAAGCATACAGACCACCGGGAGCAGGACACAAAGGGTACCAGAACCCACCCCTCCTCAGGGCAGCAAACCACCCTGGTCTGCTTGGCTACCCTGTCACTCACACCTTCTCTGTCCACCCCAGCACTGAAAAAAGCTGAATTTTTAACAATGGTTATAAAAAAAAAAAAAAAGTCCCATCACCTCACCCAACAGTACATTTATGAGATAGGATCAATTTCCTAGCAAACCTAAAGAGAAATTTTTATAACTCAAACACTTGAACTTTTAAATTTATCAAAGTTATAAAATTTACCTTTTAAAGGTAAAATTTTAGTTCATTTAACTGTAATACGGATCAGTCTACAATTTCCTCCATCTGTCCTCTTACAATGGGTGTGAGTGGTACTTGCTATCCATATTGCTTAGACAACTGCATATGCCCAATTTTAGAGTATGTTCAATTATTTCGGCATACAGACAGTTCTCCTGGAGAATACAAACACAAAATGAAAAAACAATTTCTTTTCTCAGTAAAGCTTGAATAGAATGTGACAGAGAAGGAAGCACATTTCTAGCCTAAGGCTTCTGCTCTGATGAATTTCAAAGATCCACTCTGAAGTAGATGTTTAAAGCTGCTCAGAAGCTGCAAATACTTCAAGAGCAAAAGGAGTTACCTTGCTGGAATACTGAAATTGCTATCAGCAATGCCCAATAAATACTTTCTTCTTTTTCTTCTTCTACATTAGCTGTAGAGAGGAGCAGAAACACACTTATTCAGTCACTCCTCTGCTGCATATATCAAAATACTTTGAAGTAAAATGCACTGCTTCTTCCAAAACCAGTAACGCTGCTTTGACACCTGGCTAACGGACACCAGAAAAGAACAGCAGCTTTCCACATCTCTCTAGGGCAGTAATCGAATTGCCCCAGAGCAGACATACAGAATTTGGTGAAAACATAAATAAGCGATCCAAAAGATCCCAACACAAGGCTGAGATATCCCAAACTATTTCATTTTAAGCCATATTTGGGAACTGCAATGCAGTACTTGATGCAAGTTAACTGGATTCACCTCTTGCGGCTGAGGCACACACTCGCAACCCAAAACTTCTCAGACAGGTGTTTCAGAGAGTCTTCACCAGTACACACAATACAGGTGTGTACATACATACATATGACTCTTGGAATCTAATTTCACCCATTTTTAAGCGCAGGGCATCTTTGTCTCTAAGTGTCTGTCCTGAGATCAATTTAGACACAACAGGTACTGAACCACCTACAAACAAAAAGCTTTTTCCACCACGTGGTTCGGAAACATGAGACAGAAGTTAACAACTTTCAATTGTATTGAAAACATTTTATTTAATGTGACTCAGAGAGCTGCTCTAGGACCCCAAGAATGAAAACTAACAGGGACAGGGGTAGGTAGAAAAATCCTCAGCATTCACATTTACAGGAACTTTTCCCTTGATCTGTTGTTAAAAAGCAGACAGAGCTCACACTTTACTGGACTATAAAAAAATCTAAGAACAGCTTCTGCTCTTACTTGGTTTAGCAGCATCTGCACAAGGATGGAGTTACAAAATTTGCACCATATCAATCAAGAAATCAAAAGAATGGAAGTTATTCCATTCCCCAGTCATTCTGTTCATGCATGCACATACTCAGCAGTATCAGAACTACTGCTAAACAACTTTTAACCATCTTCTAGGCACCAGGCCTTACGTACTATAAATAGAAAAATAATTCTTGCATGCACACATGTATAGGAATGGTAGATCTTTCAAGGTAACTCAGCATGCTTTATTTTTTGTGGTGCCCCAATTTCCCTGTCACTGTGAATGACACAGGACTTACTAATAAGGACTGATACTCAAAACTGTTCAAATTTTTAGCAAATAAGCCAGTGCTCTGTTACTACAAGACGACACATACATGCAATTGAAAGTGATGCTAGATAGTCTAAACTCTGGTTAATTACAGACACCTTCCAAATGTAAGTTTTTGCAAGAAGTCAGACATTACTTGAAGTTTATTTTATGTTGTGTTTTGTCTATTTGTTGCGCTTGATCATTTGATCTGAAATTTTAAATAACAAGAGGCCATGAAGTCAAATACTTTATTCAGTTGTTTCAACCAAAGCAGTTGTTTCTCAACTTTGAGGTCAGCCAAAATTTTTAGGGGGGGACTTTAGACACTTCAAAACAAAAGCCAAAATTTAATAACATTAAATTGTTTGTTTCCCACAGTTTTCTAGCTGACAGCTGGTAGCAGGAAGGCACAAACATTTTTAACAGCAGCCAGTAATTAAAATCCATTTTCACTTCCTTACTTTAGGAGGGCCCAGTCACCAAAAACTAACATTTTCACTTCTCATTGATGTACCAGAAGTCTCTGCTTCAAGCTCAAGATCCCCAGCTCCAGCAGAAAGCACTTCAAAGCTTTACAGCACAGCTCTCCCTCCAGTTGCCACTTACTCCATCCCATTTGACATATCTGTTTTACCCTCTACTTATATATTTTATTGGTAAAAGTTGGTAACTTGGTGCATAAGGCCTGTGGAGAAAACTCAGTATCACAGACAAATCAGTGTGGTGGATTGTGTGCCCTGCACTCTTATCTCAGTCTTACTCCCTCAACTGAAGAGCATTGCATACAAATACTTGAACATTTTCCTCAAAGATACACAAAGACTCAAGTCTCATGTTCAATATACTGATTTTATAATTACGCATGTGCAAAACCCATCTATAAAAAATTTTAAAGGTTCATAAGAATGTACAATTAAATGTCATTTCTTCCAGAAGAATAATTTTTAAAAAGTTTTAGAAAGCAATTTGTATTTACGTATGTTCATACCAGCAAATAAAATGTTCATGTTCAGTTCTTTCCTGGATTTTGGCGTTCAATAAAGCAACGCATTTAATCTTGCAGAAACACACACTAAGAATTTCTCCTACTGCATTTTTAGCAGTTGCTGTGCTTGGATATAAATAATCAGAAACACAAGACTGACTGTTTTTTTCTAAAATGAAAAACAGAAATGGGACAGTTTACAAATAAGCCTATTAATCATTTTCCTTTTTGCAGGACCTCCAGTAACTTTGTCACATCACATTGGTGCAATTTTTTTGCATGAAATGCTCAATTTCTAGAAGGTAACTATTTATGATGCAGATTTTTCTTAAAAACAAGTTTAAATCACTTAGAGTTTCTGAATTTTTAACAATATGCATGTGCCAAGCAGCTTTTGTCTGAAAACTGAGCTCTTCCTTCCACATAGCAGACAGAGAGATATAGAGGCAATTCTATAGCCTTATCTACAGAGAATACATCCTTAAGTGCAAAAGGACAATAAAAAAAATCTTCATTCTAGGTTCATAAGAAAAGCTATCACACTCTCTGAAAGAGCCTCATTTCCTTTAGCAGCCTCAAGCACAGCAGAAAAACCCTTTTTAAGAATCACCCTTCTCAACATGGCCAAGTTTTATCACTGCTTTCAACAGAACGCCAACCCAAGTTTAGGCAGATGAACAGCTCACAACCCAGAGCCTCCTAGTATAAATAAACTCTTCCACATTCAGCTTAGAGCACCAAAATTAGGCTTATGCACCAGCACTCCCTCAAAAAGCATCAGTCCCTCAGTACTGACCTCTTCTATAACTAGGCACCTTTGACCTTGGACAGCCAGTTTAGCTGTCTGAAGTCATGTAGGCTGTTACCTCCATCCCTCAACCAAAGTCAGTCACAAACAGATGGCCAGAGCAACATTTTACAACATTTAGATCTAATACCTAGAAGAAAGAAATCAGCTGTTTTTTAGGCACAGTACTGTTGGTGTCTAAACACATACACACTAAAAATAGAAAAAACAACCACAAAAGCAAAAACCCAAAGAACAGGAAAGCAGACTCATTCCAAAACTTTGTTCCAAAGCCCACACAGTAAATCCTGAGCTGAAGACAATAGGGCTTGAAGCTTAACTTTTGTTACGCAGGAAGATGCCACCCTTAGATAAAGAGTTAATATTTGAAAAGGTCAGAGACACTGACCTTGACATACAAGCTGCATCATAAAGCACTTCTGCCTCTGCTCTCTCTTGCCCAGGATGTAAAGTCAGATCAGCAGGACAGCTCAGGAAATGTTATACAAACCTCAAAGCACATACAAGCACATCCAGTCAGATTTCGGAGGCCCACAGAAGACACCAAAAGCTGCCACTCTGAACAGGATACAAACCCTGTGGAGACGATCTGTCTGCTCTAAATAACTGTCTGCTCTCCTGACTCACTCCCTTCTTTCCCTGAAATAGGAGTCAGTTTTGCAGAATACTGGCAAACCAAACACAGCCTCTACAAAACAGTTAACAGCCAACACCTTAAAAGAAAACCTAAAATATACTTGAGTGGTAACAAGTCAAATGAAATAGGGGTAAAGCATCTAATGCACTTGCAGCACTGTTCACTGTGAAAATAACCTATCCTGCTTCTCAGTGGAGGTGTTCTAGCAGAGTCCCAGGGCATATGCACTTTTACATTAACCTGAAAATAAAGCACCATTTTAGGCTCAATAGCCCCATTAAGTATCAGTTATTAGATTGGTGTAAGACAACCTGCTGTCTTTGCAGATTGCACCTCATCTGCTGAATGGCAACAGAAACAGGAGCCAGTATAAAAAAGGGCTGTTACTCAAAGCCTAAAGAACCCACTGTTGTGGCAGTTAAGTGCTGCCCAATATCTAAACCACCAACTTCCTTCCACGCTCAGCAACGACAAGTCACACCTGTCCTTTTCACGGGAAGTCACCAGCTTACACAATCCTCATGTTCAAGGCAATATCCCGAGATCTGATCAACACAGGTTTTAAGCTGTCACTGTTGTTAATAGAGTTACTTGTGTGTAGAGTGTAATATGTGATGTAGTAATTAGAGGTTCTATGCCTCTGACCTCATACGAGCATTCTGAAGTTCAAGTTTTGATTTGAGGGTTTCAGCTTCTGGTTTGTAAATGAAATCCTACAGTAGACAAGGTAACAGAAAAACATATCAGGAATTTGTTCCTAACTTCAAAAGCAGAGTCTGAAAATAACCGATTAAAAAAGTATTTGGTCTACTCAAATAAGCAACACCCTCACAGAAAATCTGATGCAGCATGACCTAAGTGAAGAGTAAGGTGGTTCAAGTACTGGCTTAGATGCTGTGCTCAAAGGGTTGTGAGCAGCAGCACAAAGTCCAGCTGGAAAGAGTCGTGTGTAATCCCGACCTTGATATCTTGTGTCGGTATTGTTCAGCATCTCCATGAATGGCATTGTGGGACAGAGCACACCCTCAGCAAGGTGCAGCTGATACAAAACTGGAGGGAGGAGCTGATGCACCACAGAGTTGCACTGCCAGTGACAGGGACCTTGAGAGGCTGTAGAAACAGGCCAACTTAGGGGACTTGTGAAGGTAACAGAGGGGTGGGCAAAACCCTGCACCTGGAAGGAATAAACCTGTGAAGCACAGGTTGCAACCTTCTTCATTCCCTTTCATCAGGTTTTTACACACACTGATGAGATTTCCCCTTGAGCCTCCTCTTCTCCAGGCCTATCAGCCCCAGCAGTCTCTGCCTTTCTTCACAGACCATACAACAGACACATAGGTTGTGCTGGAATGGACCTTTAAAGACCACCCAGTCTAAACTGCTGCAATAAGCAGGAACATCTTTAATTAGATCTGGTTGCTCAGAGCCCAATCCTTGACCTGACCTTTAATGCTGCCAGGAATGGGATATCTGTCACCTCTCTGAGCAACCTGTTCCAGTCTCTTACCATCACCACTATAAAAAAAAAAATCTTCCTTATATCTAATCTGAACATCATTGTCCAAAGAGACTGTTACCTCCACCCTTGGCAACAGAGAGTCTGATAGTCCTGGGCAACCTACTCTAGTTGATCATACTTGCAGCAGTTGGACTAGATCCCTTCCAGTATCACCTACTGTACAGCTCTAAGATTCAGTGGACGTACAAGCCACATGAGAACATAACCTTAACTACCTTTCATTACAGAAAACAAAGATGAAGAAATTAGCCAAAATTAAGACTGTATGTTGCATACAACTGCTTAGTATTTGACAAAGTTCCTGAATTATAACTCCTTAATTACTCAGTCTTGTACCATTAGTATTAGACACGAAATATAGCATGCATTCATTTTTCTTCTCCACAATATATAAAATTATAACCTACATCTTGTCAGCAGTTACTGAAGAATCATTAATATTGTTCCTGGAAGTACTGGTCTTTCTTATTACTACTATTGTATATGCAACACTGTGATGATGGTTTTATTTTTAATTTCCAGTACCTATCACAGTTGACAAAAAAATTACCATATACAATTAGGATTTAATTTGCAACTCTTGGACCAATTAACTAGGAAATATGGCATAAGTTAAATGAAAAACATAGTATTAAAACACAGTATCCAAACACAAATACTTTTAGCACTAGAATGAAAAACCACTATACAGTTTGAACCTACCTTTCTGCAGTAATTTGATCTCTCCGTTTTCTTTCTTGATTTCATTCATTATTTTGTGCTTCTTCTTTTCTTTTTGCTTCTTTTCCCTTTCTTTAACTTTGTCTTTGATTTGAGCTGAAATGCAAATATTTCACAATTAAGCAAGAACAGAAAACTAATTGTCACATACATGTTTCCGATTACTCTTATGCAAGCCCTATTAAGAGGATATAGAGGAGGAGTTACAAAGAAATCCAGTACTTACAATATGAAAAGCTAATATTTATCTGTTGCATAATCCAACATAAGCTTCTTTAACTCAGAAAAGTTTTGTTTCTCTTATGTTGTAGCAGTATGCAACAACCCAGCAAGTTAATAGTATAGTAATTTTTGCTTACTTCTATATCTTCTGCTCTTACTTTGCATCTGCAGCCAGCTCATTTCTTGAAATTGGAATTGCATGCATTACATAAGAATTGAGGGAAAAAAGAGCACATTTTGCATTTTCTTGGGTGCACATCTACACTGAAAACCTCGTTACTATCCATACATACTCTGAACTTAAAGACTTTTGCAAATACCTGGGAAAGATGGCTTAATCTGTCACCTGAAAAATCTTTTCTATTACATTCACAGGCTAATGCATTAATAGCACTCAGATACAATTAATAAAAACATGAAATGTGCTGTATTCACACAGCAGATGTAATTCACTATCACTTCCCCTGCTTACCTACAATCAGCAACAGCTCACCTGAGCAGTCTCACTATTCATTTACTTTCCTGTCAAGTCACTCCAGGTTTTTAAATCCCTAGAAAAGCAGAACCTTTAGGCACGCTTTCTGCATGTAAAATACTAGACCTAGAGGAATTCATAATTTCAAGCAGTCATCTTTGCAAGCCAAGTTGAGATTCACTTATGAGGCTAGGCTTTTAGAGAAGTCAGATTTTACTAGGCTTACATGCACTGCAGCCAGCATTTCATGCCTAGTTTCCTGGCCTGAAGCCAATACCTGCTCCAAGAGTTTACTGGGCTTTTTAACCTCCGCAGGGAAAGAGGAAATCTGATTTCAAGCTTCTACATAATGTTATGCTTCAGTAATACAGCCGAGAGACAGCCCTTATGTTTTATTCATGGTACTTGCATTATAAACCCCAAGTGAAAGCAAAGAAATCCAATTACTCTTCCTTAAGCATTCACATAAAATAGAAGCAGCAAGTATGCTCACTACTAACAAATCAGAAGTATTTCAGAACCAAACCAAAGAAAGCCCTCAATTCTTGAAGGCAATGTAGAGTGACCCCTAACCAAACTACGCAGGAAGCATGTTTATAAAGGTGCAAAGAGCTGTCAATAATCCACATATATGATGTTCTAACAATGATTCCACAGCATTCATATCTTTCCTCTTAGGAGCATTCTAGCATGGAAACAGAACTTAAACCCTCGCTATTGTTAGGGTGAAGAGAAGAATGTATTTTAGGGACAGTCTTGAGAAAACAAGTCAAATAAAAACCAAAAGAGATGGCAATTGAGATACATCTGTTGCCTCTCCACAGATCATGATAAGCAGTGGGGAGAGAACAGAAATTATACTGGAACAAATATAGTAAGGTAGCTGCACTTACAGGATCTCTTAGTTCCAAGTGACTGAAACAGTCACGTCCAAGAACAGCCTCCCTAACACCTCTGTGGAAAGGGATGGATGACAAAGCAGATTTATTTGTATAGCAGACCATGGAAACCAATCTACAAACAAGCCTTCCTAAGCAACACAAACCTTTCTAGGAATAGGTTACACAGACAAATCTTCCTCTCCAACCTGCTTCTCCCCAAAAAGGAATCTCTAATTTGTAAATCCCCTGCAACTTGAGTATGAAATTGGGTAAACTGTACAACAGGAGTTAATGTAACACTCTGAAAGACACTCAGTTAGTAGGCAGTAACACCAGGCTTGATTTATAACCTGTGCTGAATGTTCAACTCAGCCAGAACTACAATTATCATGGGAAGACCTAGATTTTATCTCAGCATTTTTGTATGGTTAAGAGGCACACTTGACTTCTGCTTTCACTTACAAATCAAAGCAAGATTGAAGAGCATATACAAATGGTGAGTCTTGCTGAAAGAGGACAAAAGAAAGACTGAAAGAATCCTTTACTGCCAGCTCATAAAAAGCATCACAGGCCAATGAATCTTCCAGTTTTGTCAGAAGCAACACAAGGACAGAGAACCTTTTAAAGAGCCTCCAGTTTATTTTCACATCTACAAAGCAATTAGAGTCAATGGCGAAACCTTCCTGACAAAATGTGTTCTGTAACATCCCCCAGCAACAGCCACAAGCAAATCGTACCTTAAGTGACTGCAAATACAATGTAAATGCAGCTGAGAGAAGTTTGGAGTAAACTTTCCTTTTTGGAAATCACAGTATTGTAACAAAACCAGTGTAGAGCCTGAGGCAAGTAAAAAACAGTTGAGAAGCTCAATTTGAATGTACAGATTTTCTGGTTTCCTCCCTCAAAGTTCACAGAATAGATAAACAATTAAAAAAAAAAATCTTTGCACATTAAAAAAAACAACCCTATATTGAAACGAGAGTTATTCGCTGAATTAACACTTGAGCTTGATTCTCAGTTCAAATGTCTTCAGTTTATGCGTATTAATAAGTATTTTCTACTCTGGCTTGCAGAATTCAAACACAACGCTCAAACGAAATTCTGCAGATTATTCTCCTCAGGGACATCCAGAAACATGAACATTCCTCACAAAAATCCTGCTTTAAAATGAATACCTCCAACACTAAGCAATTTACAACCTACATGTCAGACTAAACAAGCTGTGAGCGACACTGGCAAGGGAAAACAAGAAAAACTTGTTCTGTTGAAGTTATGAAAACCTGGAATGCTCTTGTACATCTTTTTTGACCTTTACCAGTAGAAGCTACTACTAGTCTCCATTTCATTTGTAGGGCAACAGGATCACAAAGTAGTAAAAGGTAGAAACATGTTTATGATAAGCTTTCCATGTCCACAGAATATTCTGCAGTTAGCTTCCACCAAGACTACTCCTAACAAATAAAAAAGAAAAATAAAAAAATCTTGACCTGCTGAAGGAACAGGATGAAATGAACCCCCATGGAAACAATGTAGCCCAAATACACAGACTTCCTAGGCCTTTACATACCTCTAAAGATACTAAAACGAAGAGGCAACCGTTTGAAATAATTTGTATCCCAAGGCAAAAAAGAAAGAAATCTATCTTTTCATGAAGCTTGTCCCACCTACCAAAACACACACTTTTACTTTATATGATTTTGACAAAGAAATACACTGCTCAGGAAATAACTGGTCACAGACTAAACAGAGTTTGCAAATACTCCCTACCGGCATTAAAAAAAAAAAAAATAAATCCAAGGACAGTAGGAATCAGCTATGGAAGTTCAGTAAGAGCTATGTTCAAGTCCTTAGTTTTCAAGCTCTACTGCCAGAGGGGAAAATAATAAGTCTCTATTACTATAAAGTTATTTCTTACTCTTGTAGCAAGTTGACTGTGGCTGGACATTAGGTGCCCACCAAAGCCACTCTAGGACTCCTTTCCTCAGTTGGACAGGGGAGAGAAAATACAACAAATGGCTCATGGGTTGAGGTAAGGACAAAGAGAGATCATATGTAGTATCAGTTACTGTCATGGGCAAAACAGACTCAATTTTGGGAAAAGTATTGATTTATTACCCATCAAAAGTAGAGTAAGGTAATGAGAAACAAAAACTAAATGTTAAAAACCATCTTCCCCCTGTCCCTCCCTTCTTCCCAGGCTTAACTTCACTCCTATTTTTCTCTACTTCCTCCCCCTGAGTGACACAGGGGGATGGGGATTGTAGTCAGTTCATCAAATGTCACCTCTGTCACACCTTCCTCCTTAGGGGGGCAGGGGGCAACTCCTCTCATTCTTCCTCTGCTCCAGTGTGAGGTCCCTCCCACAGGAGACAGTACTCCACAAATTTCTCCAATGTGAGTCCTGCCAAGGGGCTGCAGTTCTTCACCCCCAATGTGCATCCTTTTCCATGCAGTGCAGACCCTCAGGCACAGCCTGCTCCAGCATGGTGCCCCATGGGGTCATAAGTCCTGCCAGCAAACCTGCTCCAGCATGGGGTCCTCTTTCCATGGAGCCACAGGTCCTGCCAGGAGCCTGCTCCAGCAAAGGCCTCCTATAGGGTCACAGCGTCCCTTGCACATTCACCTGCTCCACTGTGAGGTCCTCCAGAGGTTGCAGGTGGGTCCCTGCTCCCCCATGGACCTCCCTGAGCTGCAGGGACACAGCTGCCTCACCATGGGCTGCAGGGGAATCTGCTCCGGCACCTGGAGCACCTCCTGCCCCTCCTTCTGCACTGACATGGGTGTCTGCAGGGCTGCGCCGCTCAGATATTCTCACTCATCTCTCCAGCTGCAACTGCTCCTCTGCAGTAACTTTTTCCCCCCTCTTAAAATATATAATCCCAGACATGCTACCACTATCACTGGTAGCTTCTCACAGAAGCCACCCCTGTATTTCCCCTGCTACCAAAACCTTGCCATGCAAACCCAATCCAACTCTAGTAAATAAACAAGTATCCTTTTTAAAATACAGAGCTTTGTAGGAATAAGTATCCCTGTTTTAAGAAAATATAACACCCAAGGAATTAAGAGATTTCTACATGTTTCATTCAAGTTCACAGTAAAGAGTGTCACCACAAAGTCCACATTCTTTGCTTTGCATGTCACAGAAACAGTACACCCACACACAAAAGAAATGCTGCAACAGCAGTATATTAAAGAAATGCTACATACAGACAAGGAAGAATTTTATTATGATGTGTTCCATCTCACCTTTCTAAAGGGTATCTGAAAAATATTTTCACTTTACAACGATTCTACACAATGAACTGAATTGATTAAGAATGATATGAATACTTCCTCCTTTAATTCCAAAGCTACTTTTTCTGGATGGTAGGTTAAGTACATAAACAAAAGAAATGGATACACACATTTAACCAGATCTTTGCCTCTGCTGCAAGCTTTCTACAGACAAAAGGGTAAACCAAGAGCATAGAGAATGAGTCAAGTAGGAAGTGCTCTTTAGTGGATGGACTATATGCAACTTGGTAGCTGTCACTTGGGAAATTTGCACCTTGAAGCCCATGCAGGAGCTCAAACAAGCAAGTCCATTTCAGCACTGAGAGAGGAGAGCTGAACAACCCTGTCAGATGCCAAAAGCTGCAGCTGCTTTGCATCAGTTTTCCAGATGGTAACTCACATTAGTAGTCAGTCATAGACTATGTTCAAAGTATTCTGCCTCTCTCCTTCGTTTGATTTAAGGGCTGTCACTGCACATGAGGCAAAATATTTACAGACTACTGCTAAGGGACACCATCAATATGGATGACACCACCAGCAGTGTAACTGAAAGGAAGCAGGGATAAGGAAGAGCATACAAGACCAGTCACCATCCCTTCCATTGGCACTCTCCTCACTTTAAACAAGCACCCATAAAAATAAAACCTCAAGAAGCCATGTTTAACTGGTTATGCAGGTATCATGAAGTATATTTAATATCACCATGTAAAGAGCTTTGACACCTGCACTTATTAAATCCTACAATGTACACTGGAGAGCAGGTTTTCCAACTTAACGAACATGGACAAACCCATATAGTATTTCCATGACACAAAAAAATCATCAAAAAAGGGATCGTTTTCACATCCCAACAACCAGGAATATCTGGCTGGCACTCCTTTCAGTAATTTACGTTTAGAATACAAGTTATGACTAAAGAAATCCCTTTATCAGGCAAGAACATTTCCCCAAGCTCTTCAGTGAATGGAAAGGGAGACAGATCCCTTTCAGAATTAAAACACTTCCAAAAAACTTAAATATAATCTTTACAGTTCCCAGTTCCTTTAAGCTTCGCACTTCTAAGGAGATCTCCTACATGCAGAACTGAATGAGCCAAGTTTGAGCACACGCACTAGGGAGTTGCATCAGAAATCAGTAACAGAGAATGTGACAGCTGCAAACAAGGCCTCTACAAGAGGTTTCAGATCAAATGCTTCAGCCTCCTGATCTTGTGTCAACTAAGAAAAATTATTTGGTATTCTAAAATCAGAGTAAATTTCTGCTGCATAAATTACACACAAAGCTGGATTCTGGGGTACAGGAAGGGCATGGTTTTCCAGCTTAGGAAGATTTTGTTCTGCCTAGCAAGCATCAGCTTATCAAAAAGGGGCCAGGGTCCCTCAAGAAAAAGATGCACTGCTCCAAATTATCCCAACGTTGCATATTTACATTAATGTCACTACTGTCTCTGAAAACTGAGCTGCATGTAAATCTCAAAGCATCAAAAGAAACTTGAGAAGTCATTCTTCCTCCTGAACACAACACTTAAAACCCTAAACACTTACTAGATAGACATTGCTGCTTACAGTAGGGTATCTAAATAGAAATATATTGAAGAATTCAGACAAGAGTGACCAAGAGACCTCATAAGCATGAAAATGACTGCTGAATTTAAAGAGTTCAGCAGAGAGGAGGGGGAAATGAGTCAAGCCACATAGTACAAGAAAAATAAAAAAAAAGAAAGTAAATAGAAGTTAACAGAAGGAGGAAATGTTTAGCAGAAGAAAAAGAAAAAAAAACGACAACCTAACAAGGAAGATGCATGGCCTCAGTTCTAAGGAAGGGAAAAAGAAGATCCAAAACTTTCTACAACCTACTTTGGTAACAGAGACTACAAAATTAGCATCCCACTGGATGCAAACCAAAATTATTAAGACTGAAAAGTCTAACTTCTTGAAAGCTAAAATCCCAGAAAGGTCATACAATACAAGGTAACAGTTACCAGAAGAATCACTGCTAAAAGCTCATCTGAAATCTAATCTTATCTATCCTTCAAAGACAGCAGCAGAAAGAAAGGGGGGGGGGGAGGAAGGAGAGTTAAAAAAGAATAGACTAATATTAAAAGCAAGAGCTACAGCACCATTTTCAGCTTTCCTGCTCATATGGGGAATCCCCAGTTGCAAGTCAAAAGATGTCAATCTCATTTTGCAACTGCTTGCACATTGAGGCGATCTTATCAGCAAACGGATCATTGGGGAAAAAAAAAGGGGAGGAGGAAAAGGGAAATTGTACACAGAAACGACAAGAAAAACAGAAAAGATTGATCGTGCAACTGGATTACACCTTACCACAAGTATAGGGACCACAACCAAAAGCTTTTGGACAGGCATTGTCTAATTAAGAGGGGAGTGGCTGAGCTGAGCTTTGCACTGTTATGAAAACAATTTCAACTATGAACTGCTAGAGCAGAGTATCAGCTAAATGACTAACTGAATCAGCAGAGTCATAGCACGAACAGCAACCACTTCTGTCAGACTGACACCGTGTCTTAAAAACAAAAACATTGCACAACTTTAGTTCCACTATCAGAATGTACGTGACAAGTGAAATTTGAGCTTATTTTAAACAGCCTAAACCTCGTTATCTGCAGAACAAATCATTCATCCGGCAAAAGGTTCTTTCAAGTTCTCTGCATGGTAGATCATCTCTGAAGGGTTCACTGAACTCCATTCATTTAATGGAATCACAAGCTGTAAGGCCTGGTTATGACTCTGCAACTTAAAACTCTTTGCAATTAGTTAAAAGACCAGAGAAGTCTTTAAACAAAGACTTGAAAAAAACATAAAAATTTTTGAAAAGCTTAAACACATCATCCATCTTGGCTATTACCAAGCTTAACATCTTCCTATCACTTAGGAAAGGAAGGTGCCTCAGAACTAGGCTCTCTTACATCGTAATTACTACTGCAAGTGAAGGACACACATGAGCTCCTATTATCAGCTTTTCTGAATGCAAGGTGAAAAATCTCAGTTTCCTCCTCAGTGTCAATATCCCTTATCATTACAGTAATTAAACTAAAATTAGGAAAATGCAATTGGTACTACTCTCAAGGCCAGATCTCACATTCACTCACTCCATATCATTGCATAACCTGATTCCCTGTATTATCTTGTCTATACCACAGTCCCAGCAATCTCATGAGACAAATTTTGCCATTCTTCTTCTGATTGCCCTAGCTTTGCTCCTCGTTTTTTCCAGTACTGAGATCTGTGCAGGCCATCAGTCTCTCTCACAAAGGTAAAACTTTTTCTCCTCACACCCTTAGAGCTCTGTGTAGCAGAGCACACAGCTCACTGACCAGAAACAAGACCCCTCCTCATTCACAGGCACTGGCGTAACTGGGAATTCCACTCCATCCTACGTACCCCCCTGCAATGAATCTACATTTTGGCTGCAAAGAGGAGGATGGACTTCTTCCATTTTCAGAGCCTCAAAACAATCAAGGAACTCTCACCTATTCCACCTGCTTATCTCTTGGTATTTCTGCCTCTACACCTCTAGTCTCTCCACTGGCACAATTTTTCTTCTGGCAGGTGCAACACTGTTATGTGTATCAGTTCTGAATGCTAGGAGAGAAAAACGATCAATACCATCAACTCCACATTGTTGCTCCTTTCCCACTGCACCAAAAGCAAAAAGGTTGTCTAACTGCAGACTCCAGGAACAAGAGGCTGCACTTGCCTGCACGAGGTTGATTTTTAGAATGCACTAATGACAGCTTCCACAAACTCACCTCATTACACCTAAAGGAGCATATTTTATTCCTACTTCCCCACCCCTCATATATTCTGTGTGTGCAAGCTTTTCAGATTTTTATAATTACCCAAAATCCTCCAAATTCACCAATGTCCTATCTGCAGGCTGCCTAAAATTTTCATTCTCCTCCTATTCTACTGTCCTCTAACCTTCCTGGCCTTTTCTACAGCACCTAAGTATAATATATTTTGCCCCAAAACAAGACCAGAATCACCTCCATACTGCTTTTGCCTGCTATTTTCTTTTCATGTCAGTATTTCAAATTCCTTCCACATTCACTCATTATATGCTGCAACCACAGTCCCTCTGGTATCTTTTTCCAGTCTGTGCCATAGCTTCAGCACTCCTAATGCACAAGTCCTGACTATTCCACCCACCCACCTTAATGTCATTCTTAGCTCTCCTCTGTACGTAGGATTCTACGTGCCTGCCCCCAGCCATTCTTTTCTCTCTGCATCATAACTGCGTTTTTCCCTTTCCTCTCTGCAAAGAAAATTATTCACAGGATTAACAGCACAAACCTGTTCTTTAATCTACAGTCAAATACTGAACTTTTGAAAAGCTGGCAGCTCTCAGCAGAAGACTCACTTTCTCACAGCCTTCTTTGTAAAAACATACAGTTTAATTAAAATAAAGTTCTTCTTTTATATAGGAAATTATGCCACGAAATTTTAGCTTTAGAAATTACTTCCTCTAAACAGAAATCTGTAGACTCGGGGGCCACACAGGCATCACTTGCCTTTGAAAATTTATTTGTTGCATCTACGTAAGTTTTTAAGGAATAAATGTGAGGTAAAAGAATCTGTTCTGAGCACCCAGCAACCAAAAAAATAAAGAATTTGTGCCTGTCAGTATATAAGCTCTGAGAAAAGTATCTTCTCCACATACAAGGTGCAGAATCCCCTCTTTAGAGACAAATCACATCAATTATTCAGTTAACACTATCAACGTCAATTTCTTTTACCAATGTGAAATAATATTTCATCTTGTTATTGTAATATTGTTCCAAGATTTACTAACATGACTCTTCAACACTAGTAGGACACTATGGCAATCTGAGCAAGTATGATTATTAATTACATAGCTTTGCTAGAAGGCTATTGGGTGAGTTTCTTAGCAGCTATCCTTGAAGACAAGATGATTTCACCAACATTAAATGGGTACTGAGCATCATTCTAAAGACTTTTTCCAAGTCACCTTTTGGACAGGAGAAAGGGGGGAAAATGGAACCCTTGAAAGCTCTGAAATTACATACTTAAAACCCACTTGTACAAAATTTAAAAACAAAAAAAACCCTCAACGGGAAGTGAATCATACACTAAGATACTCATGGAAATTAGTGGAAAATGCAGTAAGGTAGCCAGACAACATAATCAATAGACAAAAAGGCATATTGATATTTCTCTACAAGCTTGGCTGATCCTGTAATTACAGGTACAGGCCACAATCAAAGTAACCTAAATTTACACAACAGCTGTAATTTATCTTTCCATTAAAAGAAAGGAAACTTGATTAAACTAGGTAATGGAGTGCACGTTTCAAATTCCTCATATTTCAATGTAAATCTAAAAGCATCAACATCTGGTTTAAGGTCACTGGAGACTAGGAAAGGACATGCAAGAAATAAAAGCATGTATTCTTGTACTGTCTTCATATAGTCATGTATTGTCTTTTAGTTCCCAAGATTTACTGTTGATCACAGCAGGAATCCAAGCAAGACTCTTGCCTGACATCTTGTCCTACCTCGTATGGCCATTTTTGTCCAGCCCCACTAATGAACTAACCCAGCACTCCACCCCTTATCCTGAAGGCTTTGAGCATTCCTTGGCAGATGTGATCTTCAAGAAATAAAAAGATTGAAGCAGCAACTACATGAGATTCCAAAAGTCTAAGTATCTAAATTTTAACTGCATGCTCTCTAGTACTCAGTGACTTAGCCTGTAAAAAATAATAACCTAAGAAACGAGATCATTCACGGTTTAATTTTTAAATTAGGGTGATTTTTTGAAACGTGTTTTCCGTTGTTCCCCAATTCAGTTTTGTTCGTACATTTCTAATAAATTACTGGGCATCCTCATTTCCCTAATAGGTAACAAAACCTAGGACCTCTGGCAGCTTCTGGCTGACGCCATCGCTAATTCCACACCCCCTTTTTTGACAGGATTGACGGCGGACTGAGCCGCCGCTGCCTTCCCCACGAGCTTACACAACGCCGACGGTGTGTGACCGGCTGCAGCACTGCCCGCAGCCCCCGGCCCGGGTCACAGCCACCTCCCGCTGCCGCCGGGCAGCTCCACCGAGCCCCCTGCGCTCGCTGCCCCTTCCAGCCCCCCGCTGCCGGCGCTGCCCCGCCGCTCACCTTTCGGGAACAGCAGCTTCACCTCCCCGTTCTCCTCCCGGCTCAAGGCCCCGCCGCCATCTCCCGCCGCCGCCACCACGGGCAGCGCCCCGTGCTTCCTCCTCTCCTTGTCCCGCTTTTCCTTGGGTCTCTTGGGCTTGGCGCTGCCGCCGCTGCCTCCGCCTCCCGCCTCGGCCGCCAGCGCCAGGCGGTGCCGGTGGTGGCGGTGCTGGTGCTGCGGGCGGGACGAGGAGGGGGAGGCGGACGGCGGCAGCAGCACCGCGGGCGGCAGCAGCTTCCGGGACAGCGGGGAAGGGAAGGCGAAGCCCCCCGTGCCCGCCGAGGGGCCCGAGGGCAGCGTGGCGAAGCCCCACGGCGCAGGGCCGCTGTAGCTCGGCACGACCGCGGGCAGCGGCTGCTTGGCGCTCCCGCCACCGCCGCCCCCTTCACCGTTGACGCGCTTAGCGCCCTTCAGGCTCCGCTCCTCGGCTCCCTTCACCTTCTTGGCGGCCGGCTGGGATCCGCGGGAACCTTTGGCGTCCGGGGCCGCCCTGGCGCCGAGCGGCTCCTGCTCGGGAGGCGCCGCGCCACGACCGGGACTGGGCGGCTCCGCCATCTTGGGCTCCGGAGTCTATTTACTCTCGGCTCGCCCCAACCGACAGCGCCGAGGGGCGGGGCAGCGCCCTCACCTCGCCCAATGGGCAGAGGGGGCTCCGGACTGACAGCGAGAGTAGCCAGTCGCAGGGCGGGGAGAGGGGGCGGGCTCTCAGGGGATTGGGGGCGGTGGCTCGGCTGAGTGCGCACGGCGCGAGTGGGCGGGGGCGCTGTCGGGGCGGGCGCGGGAGCCGGGACGTGATGGGAGCGGAGCGGGGAGCGGAGCGGGGGAGAGGTGGCGCTCCTGAGAAAGGCGTTTGTTTGGGAATGAAGAAGGTTTGGATCCCGGTGCATCCCGGGGGTTTCGGTAATGCCTCAGGGTTTGGGCTTCTCCTCTCTGGGACCGGCTGACGGGATTCCGGCAGCCCCGCGGGCTGTTCCTGGGAAGGGCGTTTGTTTGGGAATAAGGGAAGTCTGGACTAGCGCCGTTCCCGGTGGATGTACCCCGGGAGGCGATACACCGGTCCCTCGGGATGTCCCGGGGACGAGGGCGTTGTTCGATGGGCGCGCTCTGTAACGGCCTGAGCCCGAGTTTTCCACACTCTCCCGCATCCTCGGAGGGACTCACATAAAGCCTGGAAGCGGAGGGCCTGCTGGGAGGAAGGCAGAGGCTGCGGGGGTCAGCGGCTGTGCGAGGGGCCGATGCCATCGCGCCGGGACAGTCGGGTGTCTGTCACCAGCGGGATCACTGACCGCCCTGCCTCAGGGAAGGGATTTGAGCTCAGTGTGCCAAGTAGGAGCCCCCAGCCGTGCCTTTGGCGTCTAAAGTTGCCATAGCCGCAGTTCAGGAGCAGACTGAAATTCCCCCAAGTCCTGGTGTCAGCAGGAAGCGTCGCGGAAATGAACAGAAGTTTCCTGGAGTGTTCGCATTGCCGGGCTCCCGCTCTGGTCAGTCACACCTGAGGTCTCCTGGTTGCAGCGGGAGGAAGAGAGTCGCTGCCACATTAAACCGAACCTGGCAGATGGCAGCCAGATCAAGTTGCTCTGAGAAGTTCTGTACGCGATGTATCAGCAGGCAAACAAGGTTTTAAGTTTAGATTTTTTTGCTCCACAGACCATTTTCATTTGAGGTGCCACTGATCAGCCTCAGAATAAGCTCCTAGCCCTTGGGTTATCTCCTCCTTTGTTTCATTTTCTTTTGAAATTACAAACCAGGCTGAATGCAGTTCAGTGTTGATCTCAACAGCAGCAAAGAATAAATTTTCTGTATCCAGACAACTCTGCTTTTTCCTCAGATGTTTCAAGTTCCGCTACTGTGAGAGTGTGAGAGAGAATCCTCAAACTGTATTTCTGGGCCTGATGGGGAAAATGGCATCTACATCAAAGGAAGAACATTTCACAGCAGGTATTTGAGCAAACTCAACTCACATTCAATCCCAGACTGAAATCCAGGTACAAATCTACCCGTATGTACATAAGCTGGTAAACTAGAGTGGGCTTATGAGTATGAAGGTCATTTTCTGCTCCCTCAGAAATGTTTTATTTGTATCAGTGGATGAGAAAAACCTGTGTATTTTAATAGACATGTCTCTTTTCCAGGTTAAGTAAAGGTGACCCATCCACCTTAGTCAAAATCAATGATTTTGTCTCAGTTGATGTTACAGGTGCCATGAAATGCGCACAAGGCCATTGGTATCCCTATATACCAGTCCCTAATGGAAACTGGATTGTGGTGACTAGAGTGAGAATTTGAGGCACCTCATGGCACTGTCTCAACTTCACAGGCTTTACAACCAAGTTCATCTTCCTTTTATGCTGGTATTGATACCAAGTCAACAGTATATTAAGTTCATTCAAACTTCAGGTAAGTCACAACCATATTTTCACCTCTCGCTTTTGGGGGCTTTGAGAAACAGAAGAGCAGTGTTTCTTTGTTCTTTAACTGGAGTGAATCCTAGGGCTTGGTTTTGGTTCAAGGAACTTCACTATAACCTCTGTGAAATGCCAGTCACCTAGGAGTACATTACTTTTCTCCATGCAGCAGGCTCAGCAAGACTTATTAGGCTAATAAGGCTGGATAGCTGTATAAATAGCTGAATATCTTGATATGTGCACTTATATCAATGTTAATAATTAAGACAATTTATATTTCTGAACTTTGTATTGGATATGCTTGGATGTCTAAAAAATGCATTGAATCGTAATGCAACCCAGAAATACAAAAATAGGTACAGAGATAAAACTGTGAAAGGAGAACTCATAGCCCAACACTAGATTTAAAAACTGATAAATAAACTTAAAAATGTGCAGCAAACTTTAGCAGCTGACAATACGCTACTAAACTCAGGTCAAGCTGAAGTTGTTTCCTATGCTTTCTGAAGTAGCATATTGTGCTTGTAAGCATAAGCCAAGTTTTTATTAGTGAATTCTTTATAGAATTCAGCTGGAGCAAGATGACAGAGTACCTATTACATGTAATTGTTGCTTGTTGGAAAGCAGTGTGACTAATGTTTGGAGGTTTGCTGCTGCTATCTCATACCCATTTGTCAGCAGAGAAAATTGCAGGGTGCATGAAATTCAGAAGCCAGCTCTGCTTCAGCTCCCAGTCATGCTGCTGTACGAGCATTAGAGGGAGGGGTGTTGTCCCTGTCACTTGCTTTGTCACCAATCACACAGATACATTAAAGTGTTCCACCATACCTATGGTGAGCATGCATTCCAGAATATTAAAACTAAATTTCAGGGTGTCTTCCTTACTACCTGTTTTTACTTTAATTAAACCTCTTGCTGCTGGCACACACACCCCAGGCAGACACTCCTGAATGAGACAGACAAGATAAGAAACACAAAAACCACTTCAGAATAAAGAGCATCTTTAACAAAGAGGGTGTAAATACAAGCAGTATACCTTGTGTAAAGTACAGGTTAGAATCACAAATTTGTTCTGATGTTAACTGAAATGAGTGAAATACATATGCTTATAATGAAATGATACCATCTCGAGAAACATTGTCAAAACCCTTCCCCCAAACCAAACTACTACAGAGAAATACAGTAGAGTCTCATGTCACAACTCCAGTCCGCTGCAGAGAGATAGCTGTGTGAACTGGGAATCTTAGTGGGGGTCAGTCCTTGAGGGGTGTTGGCAGCACCCCACACACAGAGACCAGAGAGCTCATCTTTCAGCAGAAGCCTTTAAACTGATTATGGAAATTATATCAATGTGCTTTTGTCTATAATTTTATATGCAGTTAGGGAAATCCACAAAGGCTTTCTAGACCATGGAAACTGAAATGAGGCAAAACCATAACAGTAAAGATGTCAGGCACAAAGCAGTCCAGTATCCAACATGCATTAAAAATAAGCTTCCCATGTTATTAGCTTGCTTATTACAAATGCATTGCCATTTTAATTAGGATAATTATGAAATACTGATCTAAATGGTTATTAATCAAAACACTTACTTAAACAAGTTAGTGTATACATTCACCTAAACTTAGAATCATTTCAGACAGCCCTTATAAAATAAAAAGCTGAATGTAAATGTTGTACACAGGTATTTTGGCTTTATGCTCTTAGCTGCCTACCAAAGTGATGCTTTGTAGCCCTACTCAGGTCTTTAAATAGAAAAACAGCTTCCAGAAATGTTATTTAATCTCTTTATAATTCCAACGGTTTGTTCTCCATGTGCTTACTTCCTTGGTTTGGCATCTGCTCAGTTCTTAAGTCAAGCATGGAAATAATTGTGCCAAGTGTAAATTGAAAACATTCGATAACACTTAGACATCTTTATGCTGGTTTTTGTCTGCAAAATTAGCTAACTGTAATTTTTAATGCTATTCATTTTTTCTTCAAACTCACTGAAAGTTAGTTAATTCATCTTTGGAAGTGGAGGTGAAAACTAGCCTTGTGTGCACAGAAATGTACTGACAAAGGTGTTCTCATCATGTGATTTATTTTAGAAGAGCCTCATTTTCCATAGTCAGGGTTTTCAGACCAACCAGTGACATATCCAAATACTTCTGCAATTACCACCCAAACAATTGAACTAAATGAGACACTGGGGACTAACTTGGCTCAGAACTGGGAGCTGCTGACAGCATGACAAGCCTTGCTGCAGGGTGATAAGAACTGTCCCCTTCTGCCGTTGTCCTCTGCAAGGGACAGTGTCCCCACGGCTGAGCAATGGAGTGTGCATCTTTGATCAAATCTGTGACCAAGGCGGTGGTTATCCTAAGAAGCCTTTTTTCCCCTCAGAAGCAGCAGATGTCTCTGCTGACTGCTCAGGGTTGGTGGGTTAGACATTTGGCAGAGTGGCAGAGCAGACAACTGGGGACACTCATGGTTTTTATTACCCTGTTAATCTGCCAACATTTTATAGAATCCATAAAAACCACAAAAAGGAGTTTACACTTCAGGGAGGACCTACAGTACTTGTTTCTTGTTTAATGTTTTTTCAAACAGCTACAGATTACTGCTATAACAGCTCTTTAGTCTTTACAACTGGTTTCCTCACTTGTGTTTAACATGTGAAACACCCCAGCTCCAATATTTCTTTTTTGAAGTGTAATAACAATCACAACAATGGAGCAAACTTGGAAAGTCTTGATATGCACAGTTTTGAATGATACCTGCTTGCAGTTGAAAAGGCAATTTGCTTAGCTGTTGTCCTCATAGCACCCAAAACCAATTTGACTATTTGAAAGATCTTTAGAATTTTTCAATACCAAAGATACATAATGACTAAAATCACTATGAAAGCAAGAGG
Source organism: Corvus hawaiiensis (assembly GCF_020740725.1). NCBI lineage: Eukaryota > Metazoa > Chordata > Aves > Passeriformes > Corvidae > Corvus > Corvus hawaiiensis. Next base: position 68,042,398 of record NC_063216.1, on the reverse strand, counting down.
ATGCAAGCTGAGCAAAACTGTCTTCCCTTACATATGGAGGAGATGGATAAAAGTCTTATCCATTTTCTTATTTCAGTAACAATTAAGATACTAATTTTCTTCAAATGAAGCTGCTGGTTTGCAGCTCTGGATTTTTTACAGGTTAACAGCCTCCTCACTGCAATTTGAGATACCTGAATTCCCTGCTGCTTTGCACAGATCTGTGCAGATACTTAAACAAGTAGTCATTTTTTCATTTCCCTTAGAATCCACTACCATTAGATCCACCTTCACTTAAATCCCTCCAGAGTTTGTCCACTATATCCTGGCTGCATTTTAAAAAATACAATACAGAGTCTAAACCTTCTATCCCAGCAGATCTACTGCAGCTGCTACAGCAAGGCTGTGGCTGCTCCCGTCCTTGAGGAAAGGAACACCGTGGGAGAAGGGCCCTTTCTGTGGGCTGTGCCTGGAAATCACCATCTTTTCTGCTTGTTGATGCTCCAGCTGCAAGCCACTCCAAACATCTTGGAGAGAAGGACCTGCAAGTCTTTGCTTCAGCAGGCACAGGAATCAATATCTATTTGCTATGACAAGGACTTAGAGCAGCCACATTTCCCGTTGAGCTGTGCCTGCCTGGGCTCTAAATAGCCCCATACCCCATCCTGTCATTAGTATCAGCTTGAAAATTCTACGGTCTTCCAACAGGAGATTCCAATGGTTTCACAGGTGATTCTGGAACTAGTTTGGTTTTGAGTAAGGGCTTTTTTGGTATAAGTTTTGACATAGCCTCTGTTATGTATCTTTAAGATCCTTTCCCACCCAAACCATTCTGTGATTCTGTGAAAGAAAATGCACAGATTCTCCCAAACTAAACTTTAAGAGAATATTTATTCCTTAACAAGCAATTCTACGAGGTATGCATACCTCTTATTGTTACCAAAGAGTTCAAGTCAATGAACTGAAATCCATATGGATTTCCTGATGGCTTTTTTTTCCTATCCCTAAAGGCTTATGGAATGATAAACAGATCAAAGAATGGTTGTAGAATGGTTGGGTTGGAAAGATCATCTCATTCCAACCTCTCTGCTGTGAGCAGGGACACTTTCCACTAGACCAGGTTGCTCGGAGTCCCATCCAACCTGGTCTTGATTTGGAGTACATTCAGTTCTAGGAAATTCAGGTTTTTGTGTCTTAGGTACAGGCACTTATTTGCAAAGTAGCAGTATATATTTGTAAGTGTAGATATAAAAAGAAAATAAACAGCTACTTATATGTAGCAGCTAATCTTTCACTGCTCACCTGAACTTCTTGGTCACATAAACAACATCTTCATGGAAAAATCCACAATAAAGAGCTTTCTGTCTGTTCACAAATTTTATTCCACAGTAGAGGCAGCAGCTTATCAGATCAGTGCCCACGGTGATTCTGGGAAACAGTTAGTTTAAGACATACTGTTTAAAGTAAAAAAAAAAAAAAAAAAAAAAAGCATTTGCCATAAGGTCTTCAGACTTTCTCTGATGTAACTGGAAGATAATTGCACCTGAAATTTCTACACCGTGGCACTAGGAAAGCATCTCACAGTATAAAGTCACCCAAAAATGTTTAAGTATGTGTACTGGATGGCAGTTAGGGGCTTTGGGATTTACTCAGGATGGAAGGAACAACTTCGGTGTAAATCTAACACATCACTATCAACCTCAGATCAGTCTTGAAATGGGAGCTCAGTGGGCTCCTCCTAGCCTGTTCATGTGAAATCACAATTGTACCTTGTTACTTGTACGGTCTTGCCCTGGCTTAGAGGCAGGAATGCTGAGCCTACATGATGGATAGCCCCACTTCCAGCAAATGTGCAGGACAGATTTATCATCTCGCCACAGATTCCGGCCCAGAGGCTGCTCCAAGTGAGCTCCCTTGTGCTGGTTGCTTCTGATGCTCAGAGTTAATGGGGAGGTAGACGAAGAAGCAGATGGAAAAATTCTTCACACATTCTTAATCACGGAAAGAAGAGACACTAAAAAGTGCTTGCTTGATATATCTACATAACATCATTAAGATAAAATTTCTAATAAAAACTCCAGCCAGCCTTCTGAGTTGTGTAACTGAAGTGTGCAGCATTTTACAAGCAGTGACATACCCTGGTGCCCTTTCTGTGGACCTTACTGTTGCACACATTTTTGTCTCTGGAGACCAAAGGGAGGATTTGTCTCATGGTTTCAAATATAAATTAGATAGGCACATGATGTGGTCTGTTGTTGCAGTGGGGATCCTGCAACACGCATATATCAAACCAGGAGTCCCGTGGAAAGGAAATATATATGGACAGACAGATTCTTGATAGCTGTTTCAGAGAGATGTTTATTTCTCCAGCCGCATGGCCGGAGCTCTGCCCAGGAACTGTCCCAGTCACGGGACCAAGGGTCCTTCTGCCCGCCCAGGGAACACAAACCAACCAATGGGAACGAGGCTGAGCAGGGGCAGGGAAACCCCGTGTCTGTGCCCTCAGGGCCCCTCTCCCAGGGCTACACGGCAGGGGAGGGACCCCAACACCTCACCCGTTTTATTTTAATAAAAGGAGAATGAAAACAACTGGATAAACATAACAAGAACAGTTTCAAAACAAAACAAGCCACCCTCCTGAGTCTTTAAATGTCCAAACAGATTCTGTGGAACATCTTAGGGCTGACAGAAGGGAGACAGAACTCTGAGCATGCTTTGTGGGGAAACTGAGGCAGGAGAGGGTTTAACTTCTTCCCTCCCCCTTTTCATCCCCCACTCGGCATTGGAAAGAGATTTTTGGGGAAACAATTGGCAAAAGCATGGTTTTGTGAGGGAAACCATGGATGAAAAAACGGATTGGGAATACACTGGGGGTAATAGGACATAGGGTAAAAGGGAAAGGTGGGATTAGGAAAGGGAAACTGTAGGGGGGGCTTACAATGGAGATATTGTCTAACATGACTATGATTTTTTGCATATATACTGCCTTTTACAGAAACACCATCAGGCCCAGTGACCTGCGATGCTTGTAACCCTTTTCTCCCTAGTACAATATTAAATTCCACCACCTCTCCATCTCCCAAGCTTGGGATGCATTTTTCAGGGTTATTCTTTTTAATAGCAGTTCTATGCACGAATATGTCTTGCTGGTTGTCACACCTTGTTATAAAACCATAATTTTGCTTAACATTATACCATTTTACTATCCCTAAGATCTTAGTTACTATGATTTTTTCCTTTTTTCAAGTGGCTGCTGTTTTCTGTCTCGCTGCGTCTTTGCTCTCTCCTTTGGTCGCTCCCGTGTTGGAATTGTCGGGGCTGCTGGTGCCTGCGTGCTCTTCCCGGGGTCGCGTTCGGGGCTGTGCGGGCCGGGCCGGGCCGTGCCGCTCAGTTCTCCGTGCGTCGCCTCCTCTGGTCGCAGCTTCGCTGCCGCTGTCGGGCGCTGCACCCACGTCTCGGCCGGGCCCCCGAGCGACGACTCCCCCGCGCCCGGCTCCAGCGCGCGTCTCGGCTGGGTGCAGCTCCGCTCCACCGCCATCGCCGCCAGCCGCCGCCCGCGCGCCGCCCCTCTCGGTCGGGCGTTCCCGGGGCTCGCTCCACCACGCGCTGCACGGGGCCATTCGGGCACCGCCGGGTCCCGCCGCTCCCCGCTCCGCCACCAACACTGCTGCTCGCGTGGCTCCGCCCGCGCGCGGGAACTGCCTCGCTGCTGCTCGCAGAGCGCTCGGTGCACGTGGCCTGGGCCGCACGGTCCCTGCGCCACGCTTCCCTTCGCCAGGACACAGCTGACATTGCTCAACAGTCTCGGTAACTAAATAATATTCACGAAAATATTCTTCCATCGGCATATATTTTGACTCCAGTATTAACTGTGTCCAAACGGTTTTCCAAAAGCCCTTGGTAAGAATTAAATCCCAAGAAACATAGAAAAAGTTCTTAAACAACCATGCCAGGAAGTGTTTCAGTTCTTTTTGAGCTTGAATCAAGCTAAAATTTACAAATCGTTGTTCAAGAATCATTTTAAGTTTAAGATAAATGTCCATATGCGGCTCTGAGAGCCAAGAGTCTTCCCACGGTTCCTCCATAGTTTAGATACGGAATAGCAAAGCAAAACCAAGAAGAGGAATCCAAAGTTTCCAGGGTTTACTCACACAAATCAGTCGCTTAGGGATCGGGGATCGTTCTGCTCACAATTCTCCACCATTTGTTGCAGTGGGGATCCTGCAACACGCATATATCAAACCAGGAGTCCCGTGGAAAGGAAATATATACGGACAGACAGATTCTTGCTAGCTGTTTCAGAGAGATGTTTATTTCTCCAGCCGCATGGCCGGAGCTCTGCCCAGGAACTGTCCCAGTCACGGGACCAAGGGTCCTTCTGCCCGCGCAGGGAACACAAACCAACCCATGGGAACGAGGCTGAGCAGGGACAGGGTAGCCCCGTGTCTGTGCCCTCAGGGCCCCTCTCCCAGGGCTACACGGCGGGGGAGGGACCCCAACAGTCTGTAGGAGCACCTATACATTTTATGCGTTATGGGGACTCCCTAGAGCACATCACATGTTCCAGAAGTGGTGAGGAGAGGAGCCCTGAATGGCTGAAACACAAAGCAGCATTTCGTTTAGTGATAAACGCTGTTTCGTTCCAAAATACCTCCCTGTGATCTGGGGACTGCAGACAGGCCCAAGAGTGGAGCTGCCTCTCTTGGAGCCAAACCCCTCCTTGAGGCAGGGTTGAGCTCAGTCTTTCAGACTAACGTGGAAGATCTCTAAGAAAGACCTTTTGGCTCATGTAGCCATTCCAACTTAACACCCAGAGGAGGTTGGCAGGTGCCTGAGGTCCAAGAGGCCTGATGTTTTTCATTTCTTTTAATTGTAAGACTAGACACCCCCTTTCATATGAATCAGGGACTCTGAGACCACCCTCCCTGTTGTGGAATAGCTGCTCAAATGAAGGTTCAGTTTTTTCTAAACAGAACATGTGAAAGGCAGAAGTACCAGAGAATTAAATTCAGGACAACTTTGACCACCACCCACCATCCAAACAGTAAAGAACTAATTTACCTGTAGAAATATTTTTTGTAGGGTCTGAAACCTTATTTCCAAAAAGGGCAGATTTAGGGGAAAAAATACACTTGAGTGTTCTTTCCAGCATCAGTGAACTTGATCAGCTTGCTGTCTGATGACACAGAAGGGGAAAGAGCTGCTCAGCAACTCAGAGCTGTTAGGCGTCTCACTGGTCCTAACGTATAATAAAGGTTGATTTACATTATAAAAAGAATCACTTGCATTGCTTCCTTCTTACCAGTGATTTACATGTCAACAGGCAGACAAAGATGTATTCATTGCATGGCAATGGTATCATAAAGCGCCCTTGTTCAGGTATCACTTTGAAGTCTCAAAATTCCTGACAAGAGATTGCTTTCTGAACTTAACTTTCTTCATATCTCTACTTCTCCCACCCACTCCAGGATGGTTCAAAGGTCAGTTTATCCTTATTAGGGTTATTATCCTTATTTTTCTACCACCTTAGGGAGTAATCTTTGTCTGGGCCGCAAAACCCAAGAGGCTGGTACTCAATTGCAGATTTGAGCAGAAAATCCAACCCAACAATTTATTTGAAGCGTCTTCCTTGAGCTGCATTCCTGTTACCCAACCACACCTCTCTGCCCTTCTGAGGAGCTTACAAAACTGGGAACCTGCTTAACAAGTTCACTTCAGCCTTTTATTACCCACAGGCAGAGACGTTTTACCCCTTGTACTTGCTACAGTTCAGCTCTTCCCACCTCTCTCCTCTGGCATTAAGTGCTCCTTGTTCTTCCCAACCCCGCCAGACTCACTTTTTACCACACACCAAGCAGAGACCATTCTTTGGATCACTTTATCCAGGCAATTTGCTTGATTTCTGAAGTGCTCACAAATTACTCCCCACAGATCTCATGACATGAGTTATGAATAATTTTTTAATTAACTTTTATAAAAACCAGTGTACAAGTGCTTTTTCAGAAAAGCCTGATGGTACGGGCCGTTCACATCAATGGGAAAAGTAACCCTAGATTCTCTACTGGAGTCCACAGGGATGGCTGCTTTGGCTTTCAATTGTCTCTAATGAAACAGATCAGATGCTACATTACTGCTTTTTAACAAAACTGCTAGCCTTTCACTGGTGGGTTCAGTTGTGTCCAGATACCACAGTAACATGTGGCATTAGTGTACCAGGCCCAACCTTCCTTCACTTTCAGCCAAATAGTGTTCAGTGCAGGCAAGACTGAAACCCTAAGATGAGAAGTGCACTGGGCAGGGCTGATAAAATGTGTAAGTGATATTACAAAGTTAAATATTCACCATAAAGTATATACATTTTGGAGATGCAGCAAATAAAAGAACAGCTACAGCCAATGTACACCAGAGCTGGCATGTTTCCTCACAAGGTTTGTGTCTTCTTCCTGCCAGTTTCTCCAGGCTCACTTGAACAATGAATACACCATTTAATGTGAAAACAGCAAGAAAGCAAATAAAAATTTGAACAAATGTAGCAAAAGACTTGAAAACACTCAGCTTATAAACCTGATGGGGTTTTTTTTGCCCTTTTAACATTAGGCCAGAGATGTAGCAGGTGGAATATATACTGGGATGGAACCACACACCAGGTGTCTTCTCATGAAGAGTGGAGTCAAGTAAGCAGAAAAACTCGGCAGTCTTTGATACTCCATGTTTGAACAATGGGATCATCTTTGATCCAAGTCCAGCTCTTCATTTGACTTGACAGTCAAGCTCTCCATGAGATTGTGGCACTACCTACCCAAAGAGAAATTTTTTTGCCTGCTTGTGATCTTTTATACTAAGGACTGTAACTGTGGATCAAAGTAGGAATTGTAGATGTGAAAGACAACTTCCACCTCACTGCCTGAAATCCATGAAGCTCAGTCACGGTGCCTGAGGCAGAGCTAACCACTGTCCTTATGAGCACCCCAGAATGGCAAACATGGACACAGAACACTCAACCCCATGGATGAATACCTGCATTGAGCTCACCACAGCTGTTTACATGCACAGGGTATGTAACTTTGCAGGATTTAAGCCAAAATGCAAAACTGATTTCTTACCTTGGCTTCACTACAGTAAGTTCTTCATGCAGACACAATATAATTTCAGAGGCAAGAGTTAAGTTGTTAAAGAAATCAACTGTTACAGCAACTACGACTGAATAGATCAAAACAGCAAACAACATTTTATTTGCTCACTGCTTTAAGACTGCAAATACTAAGCTTTTGCCATGTAGTCTTAGAAACAATGAAGTGAAACATTTAGTACAGGTCTTAAGGATACCACGGCATTGCAGCCAAGAAAAGTTATTTTCTTGTTCTGTTTGACCCAATGCTTGATAAACCTGTGTTTTGATTAAGTACATGCGTTGAAATGGTTAGAAAAAGTCACATCAGAGAGCCTGGCTCTCTGATTAACTGGATGTTAACTAAGCCTGCTACTAACCAGTTCACAGCCTTGCTGTCTGAACAGGCTTTAGATGCTCAGAGGGCTCCAGAGTAGTCAGTGTGTTGTGCTGGCTGGCCCTAGCTATGCTCTGTCCTTGGTTCATGTGTTCCATGCATTTAACCCTGTGGTTTAGCCCACACAGGATAACCTCCCTTAGACACTGTTTCAGCTTATCAAGAACTGGAGAGCATTTTGAGATTGTGAGAAAGACCCTTCTTTGGCAATGGGCTGCAGGAATTGCAACTTGTTTGTTTATACTGCAGAGATGTTACTCTTCCCTCAAAGTCTTGAGAAAATTCTCAAAGCCTCAGTTGTGTGCAATTTTATCCGGTTGCTCAGTTCCATTGTCCCAAGTCCTTAACTCCTTTTTCCTCCTCAAAATCCCCTTTTCAAAGCGATATGCATTGCTATTCTTTCCCTAGCCCAACCCTCTCTTGCTGAGTTCCCTCTCTCTGTCTGCAGCATGCCAGGGTTATGCTGCAGGCAAGAGCTTTGTATTTGGGTGCTTCCCAACAGTCTGACCTGCAGCTAAAAGCAACTGCTCCAGCAGCACGGGGTTATCACGCTGCCCAGTCATTGATCACACTTGATCTCATTCATTCTTTTAGAGATTTATCTCCAAAGAAACCCAATCCAAGATTCCAATACACAAAAACCCAGAGGTAATTCTTTGAGATTTTCATTGTTCTGCCCAGTTCCCAAGTTAGAAACTTCTTTAAGGAAAATTATGTGTAAATGCAGCAGGTTTTCCTAGCAGATAAGAAATAAAAATGCTGGCATAATGCTCTAATTACTACCAAAATAGAAAGTTACCTGCCACATCAATACACAGCCTTACAGATGCTGAGTAATAAACAGTGGTATAGGCAGAGGTCAGCTTTCTTGAGACTTGAGAAATCACGTTTCTAAAGCATAGAGAACTCATTCTGCTTTTGATGAGATAATTCACTGCATGATTTGTTCAATATTAATACCTTTAGAAAAAATTAATCAATGGTGTATTAGAAAAATACAGAATGACAAACAAGCCAATGCAGCAGTTAGTCATAGAAATAGTTGGGGTGAGTGGCATTATGTCTTCTTTGCTACAGTAATCACGTCAATGCCTGAAAAGCTGCACTTCAGAGATGAAAGCTGAAGACTGCTTTCAGAAAAAATAACATGAAAGACTGGAACTAAACAGGATTGATTTCAATATATATACAAAATGGCTTCAGTGATAATTCACAAGCCAGTGTAATACTCTAAACCCTTTAGATTCCATTTCAAATCAGCCACAAGGTTGATTGGGTTTTTTTGATGAAGCTGTTAAGATGATAACATTTCAAAGTTACGACATGAAAGTCCCCAGCGTAAAGCATCCAGACCTGCAGTTATCTCTGCACCACCCACAAGAGCAGATACAGAAAGTAATGACATTGGGCAGGTTTCACCTTGCTCTTGAAAGTGTCAGCTTATCTGAAATACAGTAGGTAAAAATATAAAACTCAAAGCAGGGAACAGCGTGCTGTGAATCAGCTCTGTCAAAGGAAACAGAAATCTATATAGGATAATTGCAGTTTTGTATCACTAAAGCAAAGAAAGACTGCAATCTTTCTTTGAGTTTTTTCTGTGAAACTCAGCCTGGAATAGGATCCAAATCTGTGCAAAGCTAAGGGGAAAAAAAGATGAACCTGGATGTACTTTAATTAAACATAACCAGATGCCCTGTATGTAGTGCACAGATTTGGGTCAGCCTTTGCTGTAAGTGAAATTCCTGTGTGAAAAACAGAAATCTACTACCTGCACAGTTTTGTATTTTATTGGTAGACAAATATGGAAGGGATGCTTGAAAAGTACATCCAAAACATATTTGGAAATTCTCTTAACTTTTTTTCCCAAAAGTTCCAGTGATTTGGACTGCCATGGGGTGCTGACAGCCCATCTCACATTACAAATCCACAGGAGCTCCATAAGAGTGAAAGTCTGAGCTAATCATCTGCAATGTGAAGGAAGGGAAACAAAGTTCAGGCCAGCCTTATTCTGCCAACTGCAGAACATTCCAGCTGTCTGAACTGTTTACAAATCAGGAATATAGTTGATATAGGTTATCCAAGATGGCATATATCATTGAATTATTTATTTTTAAATGAATAATTGCAAAACTACATCCACGGGAAGTATTTATAGTGCACACAGTTCTTTGAAAGAGCTCCCCAGCTTGGCAATCTGTCACATGTACCAAGCACATAGTGATTAAATCCACAGTCAGAGACTTTCTGTAGCTGCAAGATGGGTACCTTCAGGAAGTTACAACAGAGCTGCTATCTGGGCATTAGCTCTTTTAGCAGAGACACTAAAAGTACAAGTAGTAGATCAGACAATGTTTCCATGGCTAAAGTTTAGATTAATATAGTTTCTCTACCTAAAATGAACATTTTCTTCTACACATTCTTCTTTGCTTCTCTGACATTATTGCTAGCCAGAACTTTAAAAGTAGTTACTAAAAATAAGGTCCTGAGTGTCAGTGTTCTGTTCAAGTATGAGATCTGTAAGCTAGCCCAGACTGCCATCCATCACTCTGTTACACTTTGCTTCTGGACACAAGTTTTCTTTCCTAAGAGTAAAAACACCCATAGTGAGATTTTTGCTTTCTTTAATTTAAAGATTGTATTACAGAAAAGTTTAAGTAAGGAATCCTTATAAGGATTAACTCTTGACATAATATATTGCCAAGATACAGTGTAGCTGCAAGGGCTCCAGGTGAACCTTCATATAAGTTGCTTTCTTACATACACAGTTGCTGAACAACAAAAATTGTATTCCCCATCTGTAAGAGAAGACAGTGGTATTGAAACAGTCCTTTTACCAGTGTGTTCTGGTTTTCCCAAATTAGAAACACGTCATATTAAAACCGCAAAATCCTACTATACAGAAAGGTGATAGAGATGAATTTTCTAAAGATTGTAACTGATGAAACATTAAAATGAAAACTAAGGAGTGTTGATTATGTAAAATGGTTTCTCTTTTACTGGCAGGTCAAATATACTAAGAAATGTACAAATACTTTTGATAATCTAATTCCAGATGAACTCAAAACACTGAAGTAACATACACAGGCTAAGAGAATTCAATACTGTTCCAAGGCACTTACTGAATCTCCATGACTAGATGAAAACCAGAACAAATCAGGTCTGACAATTAAACAGTATATAATATAAAAATAACCTTTTGCTTACAATTTACAAAATGCATTACAATCTTTTATCTCTGCTAACCTGCAATTCTGGCTGTATGTGTCCAGCAATTTTTGTAAAAAACCCCAGAAACTATTTTCTAAAACTTCAGGGCAAATAATTTACAAATAAGGTACACAAAAATTTAGATCATGCAGAGATTTCTTACATCTTCTGTTAATATTTTATGATTGCAACTTTATCAAATTATATACTTACTTGCCCTGTACATATACAAAATAATGCATACATGGTAATCAAATGTTAGCAAAAAGTAGTCCATAAACACAATCTGTCAAAAGTATTACTATATTAACATATGTCTACAAGCAGCGTGTAACAGGGTTAAAAGACATTAAGGCAATAATACTTGAAGTTACAAAATAAATCATATGTAATACTTTCTCCTAAGTGTAGTAAGGCAGGTAGATGGCCCCAGCAAAAAAGTTAGGTTGTAATACTGGAATCCACTGTTGTGAACCATGTGTCAGGTTTTGCGTGGGATACACTGCAAGAATGTACCATTGATAGTTAGATCTACACTGCTCTGTGTTAGTTGCCCCCCAGGAAAGTGGAACACTATTTCTCTAGTTCTCAGTGGCACTTGAGTTTTCCAGTATAATTTATTGATAGTATGTCCATTGGATCTTGGATCATGTCCATTCTGAGGGTGGCTCTCTTGGTCCTCTGGGCTTTGCACAGCGGTTACCAAAACCTAAGGAAAGAAATGCATTTAATACTTTTGTCTGCTGGTACAACACAGGCTCACAAAGGCTGGCAGAAGATCACTAAGTCAGAAGATCACTAAGACATGCTCCAGCTCTTACAGAACAGATTTACTCTCAGGGCTAGAAAACAATTTTGTATTATGAGGAATTTTGAAGGCACTCTGGCCATAGGAAATACAAATATGAAGAATTTGTATATCATTATAGTTCAGTACTTAAAACTCACTGGAAAGTACTTTTCAGTAAATACAGTATTACAACCTTTGTTATCTTTTTTTTTCCTCCTTCTCTGCATACCTAAGCAGTTATCAGGTATTATTTCTGGAAGTTTTTGGTGCTTTACAAAAATTATAACCCATTTGACAAATTCTATATTTTATACACTTTGTGTTTTTTTCAAAGTGAAGAATTATTTAATCATTTATTCTGGGGAAAACTCCTTCAGGACTCCTAAAAAGACTAGGCAGGCTTATTTGTCTGGGTTCTGCATCTCAGTGAGTTGGAGGGTGCCAGTAGCAGCAGCTATCCAAACCAGTACTGATACTGAATCCCCTGTTTAAGTCATCTAGTGATCATATTTTGAAAGATTTGTAATTACCAATATCTGTTACTTCTGCAGGAAATTCTGAAATTTGACCTCTTGTATCAGTGGAACCAGAAAAAGAAATCTGAGGTAAAATGTCAGTTGGTGTTTTGTTGCTTCGTTCAGGACGATCTGGAAAATACACAGAGCCCTCACTGTAACAACATTCATTTAGTCACCACTGTGGCAATGCCACTTGTCATTACAGTCCAGAAAACAGCTGGCAGCAAATATTATTTACAAAAATAAAGCTTTCAAAGCCAATTTCTCATTTCCTAAAAGCAATACTTGAAAATTGTTTATGAAGTAGATGTTCAGTGAGAGCAACATATTCCTGCTTGCCAAATCTGGATTATTATTTTGTGTTAGTTTGTATGGAAATCCCACATAGCACCTATTTATGGCAAAAACTCACAGTGCTATTTAATACATCAACATGAAGGCATCTGTTCATGTTCTTTCTGAACTAAAGGTGTTTAGACATCATATGTAACAATATATTCAGTATAATATATTTGACAATATATTGACAATATCTTCACAGCAAACATGAAGTTCAGGCAAATTTTTGTTCAGTAGGAAAAATGTATTTTGAAAAAAAAAAATTAAAAAAACTTTTCCGCCACTTACCAGGTAGTATAGGTGAAGTTGTTTTCAAACCCTGTTAATGAGAGATATATAAAATAATTACACAAACCACTTCCAAAAAACTAAAAAGTGAGAAATTTAAGATTATGAAAACTTTGCGAAAAACATGTAACATTCATGGAAATACCTACTTGCTTCTACATTTTTTACTTGACTCAACATTGACAAAAAATGCTACCGTAGTTAATAAAACAGTTTACTATTAGAACCTTAGCATTTAATGAAAATTTGAAAACATGACACTGCAATTTATTTGCAAATTTAGGTAGGTTAGTTCTCACACTACATTTACAGTCCCTGAAAACTCACATCTTTTTTTTTTTTGTCGTATTTTTAAGCGAGGTATGGGGGGCGGCACATGAAAAAAAGTGAAAAATGTCAAAAGGATTTATATGCTTTTAAAATTTTGCCTAGATCATGCTGGATGACTTTGAGCTGTATGAGTGAAAAGTGAAATTTGATGGGCAAAACATGGTTTGTTTAAAATAAATATGGACATAAGAAAAAACCATTTTCAGGCAGTGGAACAGGTTGCCCATAGATGATAAAAAGTGTCCATCTCTGAGGTTTTCAGGACCCAGCTAGAAAAAGCTCTGGTTACCCTGGACTGAGGCTCTGCTCCATACAGCAGCTTGGATAAGAGACTGCAATTCTCTTCCAGTTTGAACTGGCCTAGGATCCATTAAGGGCAGGCAGCAAGCTCCCTAAAAGCAGCATATTTACACTCTTAAGGCCATAATTTAAGATATATTAAGGATGACTCCTTTTAAAAGTATTGCTGACCTTAGAAAACCAGATAATTTTCTTGGAAAGAAAACATGCTCTTCACATCAATTCAGCAGCTCAGGCGGAGGTAAAACTGGCCAGTTGTAGATGACCAACAGCTGCAACTTCTCACAAGTATGTATTTTGCTTTTTGTTGTAGCTCCCAACCAAACCAGAACTGACTGATTAGTACAGACTTGTCTCCTGGGCTTACCGTGGAGGCTGTTTGCTCAGGCAGATGCTGATCACGCAACACGCTCCACTCCGACTGTGCAACCAGAACTGGCTTCGGCAAGGGCGTGCCTAGGAAGAATTAAATCAACTCAACATACTTCAGTTCTCCTCATGATGAGGCATTAGTACACAGCATTAGAAATGTGCTCTAAACCATTTTTTGAAAAATTAAATGCTTGTAAAAACATGAAAATCTCTTTACGTGAGAAGTGCTCCAGATAAAGCAAAATGCCACAATATAACTCAAAACACAAGACTGCAGTGTTTGCATTGTGGCTGTTCATTTTGTTCCTTTCGAGGTTCCTAATCAACAGGGAATTGGCTTCTTTTTCAAGGATGTTTTAGAACTTCTGTTACATCAGCTGTGCAGTAATAATAGGTGTTTTTCAGAACTCCTAAGTAAACATACAAGTCAGGACAGCCACACCTGTCCTTTACTGACATCATGCAACAAGACAAACAAAATGGAAGTGTTTTAGTGATTCCAGTCCTGGAGAGAGATTTTTTTTTTTTAAGAAATCAACTTTGTTCCTTGTGTGGTCACAGAAAAGCAGCAGGTCCACAATATCCAAAGAAAGGATCACTCTGACTCAACTACCTATGCTCGTGATGCTCAAAGAACACATTTACAGAACTTCAATGTTTTTATGCTGCAAATACCTAGATTAACTATTGGGCCAAAATTTTTTGAGTTTCAAAATGACACTAAACAAAAGTCTCAGTAAATAACTACATTGATATTAGGTTTTCTGGGAGGTACCAAGCATCAACCTAATTTATCACTTAATTTCAATTAATCTGTTTTGTATTCTGCCATTAATTAGCTTGACAAATGGACAAAATAATAGGAGCACATCATTTGTAAGTGTTAGCTTTCTCTTGCAGTTACCCTTTTGACACAGGCAAAGAGTGAACCACAAACTGGGCTTGTTCACTACATGCAGTGCAGAATGAGGTGTCATCATCTTTCCTTTGCCCAAGAAAGGGGAATCAGATAAACACTGTTCATGTGAGTACCCATTCCCTACCTGGGAGCAGTAGGAAACTAAAACAGCTGGGAAATTCCCTCACTGTACTGCATCTTCCCATTGTATCATCTCATTTCCATACCCTTCAGATTGAAAACCAGCTCCCCTAATACTGAAGTCTCAAGTTACTTAAATATCATATAACAGCATATTTAGTCAGAAAATGAAAAATAATTTCTCTGTGTTCAAGGGTGTGTAGAGGTTAAACCTCAAAATAAGCCGCTACATGTGCTAGCTTTCATTCCATTTTACAATTTGCTCCAACACACTAACCAAACCTCGGGGTATTCAAATACAATACAATACTGACATGCTCTTCACATTTTATCTCCAATTATCACCAAACATCAAGAACTCACTCTGTTCACTTGCTAATACAAATGATTCTGGTGTTCTTTCTGGGAGCGGGGGAGAGGAATCTTCACTAGCATCAGCATCTAAATCAAATATGACATTTAGATAAGTTAAAAAACACAGATTTTCTCCTAGACTTTTAGAAGTTGATCTTTTCATATATGAGATAATTCTAAACTTGGTATAAAATCTAAAGCAAAAGAAAAACTTGTTCTAAGTATTATTAAACATTTTGGTTTACCACAGTAACGCCGTGGAGCAACTTCATCTAACAACATTAACTTCACATTAAGGGCGTAGGATCAGTTTGAGTGTTATGCAAGAAAACAAAGCATTTTCAGTCTAAATGATTTGGAGGAAAAAACTCCTCAGTAACTCAGTAACTCCAAAGAATACTTTTTCTTCCTTCTTTCAGGTCTCAGTTTTGCTCCCCAAGTCCATGTTGAGGCTCACTGGCTCCCACACCACTGATACAAACTAGTTAAACAGCCTAGTGCAAGGTTTACTAGGCAGAAGGGTAAATAGGAGCCTGAGGAGATGGCTACTGTTGATGCCAATACCACATCCTGTCCCCAGTCTGTTCCCTCTCACCTCCCAAGGGTGTACGAGCACAAGCTATTCTGGCAGCAAAAGCCCCTCTCTGACCTGCTAAGAAATTTGGAGTCATAATTAAAGGTTTAAAACAATTTAAAATAGCTGCTGCCATAAGAAATCTCATCTGACCACTGTACTCTGCACAGGATTCAAAAATACGAAGACACACTTCAACTAGTAAAGCCATGAAGCTTGAGCTGCCAGCATGCCCAGCTGCTGCAGGGACAGAATTCCATCAATTTCTACAAGCCAGCATGTTCCAAGTGACTTCTGAGACCTCCTCCATCTCAAATTTACTATACAGCACAAGAAAACCATTAACAGAAAGGGCCTCTATCAAACCAGGAAGTAAAGTCACCATGGATATGCACTAACTGAAAATGAGTTTTTAGGGTTTTGTTTTGGATGTTGTTGATGTTTTATTGTTCTCTTTGTTTGTTTTTTTTTTCCTTTTACCTCAGGATACAACTACTTTTCACTGCATTTGAATGAAAAAGAGGATTTAACTGTGTGGTAAGATCATGTACACCAGCAGCTATGGTTAGGCAATTAGGGGGCTGGTAAGTTCACAGACAAGTTTCACTGGTGATTGCAGCCACATTCCCAGCTTCAGATAGAAGAGTCCTAAGCCAGAATGAAAATGAGAAAGCCACTGTAAACAGGGTTTAGGATCACTGGTGCAAATCGATCTAACCCTATATTCTTGAGTCCCAGAGGGATTACAAGACCTGCAACCAGAACAGAAAATGGGAAGCGTTCACTATCATACAAAGTGGGAAGAGATGCACCCTTAATAACAAGAGATAAATGATAAAAAAATTAATGCTAGAATTTTAATCAATTCCTGTGAAATCATCAACATACCAGCAGCACAAAGGCTGTAACTGTTACTTCAAGACGTTTCTGATACACAGTTACATGAATCAAATTCTATAGTGACATTTCTCCAATTCTTTATCATATTTATGACATATCACTTATTTTATTTGCACGTTCTTATAGCATCTACATAATGAGATGCACAGAGAGGTGATAATTTTCAAACAGTGTGATAAACAATAATTGCTCTGGGAAAGAAGAAAAAAATTCTGGCTAAAAGGAAAAATACAATAGCCTGCAAATCTATAAAACAAATACAAGGAGGACTGCTTGCAAAGTTGAAATAGCTATGACAAAAGGACATTGTCAGCTCTGCAGAGCATCTTTTAAGTCCCAGCATTAAAAATACACACGTATGTGCAAGTATTGTCCTGTGTTTACATATAATGTCACAATCTACAGATACAATTCACAATATGTATAGATCTATATCAAGATCTATAGAAACAGATTGTTTTTAAGGCTGCAAAACAGTTCACATCTCTGGATATATGACTTTTGGTGAACATTTAGTTCACAAAGCTGGTATTTTCAATTCAGCTGGTTCTGCATCTTGCATCATACACTGAGCCCCATTTCACTTCAGAAATTCATGAAGTCTGCACAGGCTCCTGAGGTGAGGCCATCACTGTAAGCAGCTCCAAGCACAAGAGTCTGAGCTGAATCCAGAAGTTCATGCTCTTCCTTCAGCTCCACAGCCTTACTTCTTGTTTTGTTGGGCTTTGCTCAAGCAGTTACTGAGACCTAATCTACTCTTCCCAGCTCTGTGCTCCATCTGCTCTTAAGTGTGCCAGCCTGACTGAAATCTGTACCCGGGTGTTTTGGGACCCTTTTGCCTTCAATAAACAACGTTCTAACTTGAAAATGTTAGAACTTGAAACTTTCACCAAAAAAAATTCAAAAAAAGTAGTAAAAGATAAAAAGCCACTAAATAATTTTCGAAGTGCTAATAAAGCGTAACATGGATGTTTAGATGAACAGCCGTATTAGCTTGTCACCCCCAGCCATGTACAGAAAAAGAGGAAAGCACAGCTAAATATTTACAACACTGTTAAAATGCAGGAGCCAAATCATGAGCAACTTCAAAGACCAACACAGTGAATTAGGTTACATCTACATTTTTAGGAACAGCACATCAACCAATAAGCATGAAATTGTTATGTATTTGCACAAGCCTGTTGAAAATGCTTTGACTAGTCAATCCCCAATTATTATAGACACTTCCATGAAACTGGGTGTAGAGAAAAAATATGCACCAAATAATAACATAGAAACCTACAATTACATACAAACCTACAGGAAGGCATTATAAATAAAGCATTAAACAAATGTTCACAATAAAGCTCACAGTACAGCTTTTGAAGCAGCTAATCATGGTCTGTAGTACCTTACACCAAAAACAGCTCACATGCAATTTGAAAGCTGTTAGGAAAAGAGTTGTGCCCTCTCTGAAGCTGCCATACTGCATTGATTAAATTTACATTTAGAAAATTGCGTTGCAAAGAAATTTGTGTTGTCCAATTCCACAGATGCAGCTAGATAAAGAGCAGCACTTCTGAACCTCAATGAAACCTACCTTTGCCATCTTCAGAACATGTTACAGCTGTTAAGTCTTGCCTAGCAATAGACATTGGCAATACTTTTCTGGCAGAAATGTTTTCAGTATTAGTGGCAGCAGAGACTGTGGCACTTGCGGTTGACACATTGGACGCACTTTTGCTCATGGCTCCGTCAAAGTTCATCTCATCCGTGTCAGAATCATCTGAATGGAGAGGATTAGTAAAACAGAGGGGTGCTCGAACAGAAAGAGGAGTATGATCAACAGTATCACTGGAAGGATGTTCAACTGGGGTGTTTGATACTAGAGAGAGAGTTTTAACACCGTGACACAAGGTGTCTGAAGACAACTCTTCAGACACGGACGTACGCAGTGCATTTTCAGGCCCATGTAGTGACCATGTGGCGTGTCCCTTTTCTGCCAGAGGCAGACGATCTGGTCTGGGTGGGTTATCAGACACCTGCTGACTCTGCAGACTTTCTGGTGAAGGTATTAAGGCTGTATTAGACTGTGGCACGCTGTATTCCATACATGAGTTTTGAGGAGCATCTACAAATGAATCCCCTGAAATCTGTTCCTGTGGCTTAAAGTTCTTATCAATTACACAGGATGACACAGGCTTAATTTTAATTGCATGTCCCCTGTTCAACAGGGAGTTCCCATCAAAGCTTCGTGGTCCCTCCTGAAGAGGTACCTTCTTGATCTCAAAACTTAAGTTGCGCTCCAGCCTCTTCTCTGCGTATTCGCTGGGTTCATTCTTCCCTGAATGTTCTGTGGACTTATTATAATTCTCGTTGAGGTCTGTTGAATGCTCTGATGAAACCATGTGCAAAACTGGCTTTGGATGGTATCTGTCATTGTCCTGCCACACCGTAGTGACTGTTGGATAAGCTGATGGGGGAGATGGTGTTAGGATTGGTGGTACTGGCTGAGGCTCTGGAGGCTGCAAGATTTCTTCTTTAGCATCTCCTTCTACAAGGCAACTGCAAAACAACCAAAACACAATTGTCTGAATTTTCTGGATTTTGACAAGATTTTAGATACCTATCCATCTCCTTCTGCAGTAGTTAATGCTGTCATACCAATATCAAACTCCACACGGAGGTTCCACTGCACACAGACAATGGTTATAGAATATGACTAGTGGGGCAGGCAAGAATTAAGTCAACACACTCAAAATGTCTTTCAGAATATCACAAAGACATTCATTCAGGCCACAACTAATCCTCACTAATAGTTCAAAGATTGCTCACATCCTTTCCCAGAAGTGTTTTTTCAACAGCGCTGCAAGACAGGCCCTCTTGTGGCAGCATTTCACTACATTTTTCCTTAAGTGGCTCAGAGAAACTTGACATATGGAATTCAAATTTCAATAAAGCCAAGAAAGATTTCTTAAAAAAAAAAATCCTTCAGCCCACTTAACACTGAATATCTTCCTTCAATTTTACTTTTCTGCACATGCCCGAGAGGATTTTATTTTTACATTTGTGTATTTAATAGTCTCTGCATAGTCGCAAACCAAATTTAGCCGACATGAGGTACATCCAACATAAAAAATATTCACAGTAGAATATATGATCCAAATCACAGTGCATATTAGTGAGACCACATCACTTATAACTGCAGTTCATGTCAAGCTACTTACAAGAAGTTCTTCAAGCATATGGTAGATTAGATGCAGAGTAGTTGACTACAAACATTTAGCATACCTGATGAAGGCATTTTTATCATTTCCATTCCTTTAAAAATCCAGGAGGACCTGGACAAGCTTGAGAGGTGGGCCCATTAGAACATCATCAGGTTCAACAAAGCCAAGTGCAAGGTGCTGCACCTGGGTTGGGGCAGCCCCCAATGTCCACGTAGGCTGGGGATTGAACAGACCGAGAGCAGTCCTGTGGCAAAGGACTTGGGGGTGCTGGTGGAGGAGAAGCTGGACATGACCCAGCAGTGTGCACTCACAGTCCAGAAACCAACCGTGTCCTGGGCTGCATCCAAAGCAGAATGGCTAGCAGGTGGAAGGAGGGAATTCTACCCTGCCTCTATACTCTGCTCTCATGAGACCCTCCAGCATAAGAAAGACCATAAAATTGCACAAGAACTCTGTCTACAAGAGAAAGGCATCAGACAGGCTCTCATTATTTGTCTGCATGCCACAAGACAAGCAAAATCAAAGTAATACTATTGGCTCCCATACTTCCAAACCATGCCTAAGAAGGACTCAGCCAGTACAAATTCTTGAGACTATCATGACATATAGGAAAAAAACCTAAAACAAAAAAAGCCCAGGGTCTGTCTCACAATTGAGTCTTGTAGAGAACTAAAAGCACACCTGACTTGGGACAGGCTACAGCATGTGTTTCACCCTTGTGACTTTGTTAGTACCAAGCGATAAGCAGTATGGGTTGAAGAATCAAAATCTTTATACAAGGGATTCCCGTACTAAAGAGAACCATTTGGATTCTCAGTTTGTGAAAATCCTAACCCCCTGAAGTACTGCAAGTTTCCCAGCTTCCAAATTATCTTCTAAAAGTTTCTGTATCTTTGTATCTGGAAAACCCCAGATTCCCTTGCAGTTCTGGGTGACCTCTTCCATTTTCTGCCTGACTCCTGTCACAAAGAGTTGGGCCTCAAATTCCTTCTCTTCCTCTCCTCCCTCCACTTGTATATTGCTGTTTTTCTTTACGTTAGAACAGGAGGAATACAAAGCACATCAATGCAATTTAACAGAAGTAATTTAGGAACTCTCACCTGTAGATGTTGTTGAAAAATGAATAAGCTTGAGAGTAAGCTGTTTGCCTGAAGTAGTAAAGATAAGACAGGAAAGGGGGGGATGTAAGTCTTGCTCCAATTTAATACACACTAAGGACAGGAGAATTCCCTCCTCTTGGATTTCTCTCCTCAGTTCCGAATGGGGGAGGGGAACACGGGGAGGGAGACAGTGAGTGCACTTGCACAAATGTTTACATGCCCTCTTTTACCAGCAGTGATGCTCATCAGTAATCTCCACTAAATCCTCCTACTGAAAATCATGGTTTTCCCTTATTGACCTGATTTTCCTGACCCAGAGTTGTTTGCAATCAGCAAAACTAATTTCTTATCTGGTACAGACCTAACATTAACCATTACAATTAGCTAAAGGAGCAAATTAGCATTAAACTAGATATAACAAGGTTATAGTCACCCCAAGACAGTCCACGATACCAGTCAAAATTCATTAAGTTCTTTACCAATTACAATGAAATCATTCTACCCTTTGATCCACTGGAAAACAGAGCCCCAGGTGTATTCAAACACTTCCCTTAGATGTATCCATAGAACTGATGATACAGGAAATGCTGCACAAATCAGCAACCCAAAAGCTGATTAAACAACTTCCTCCTATACAGAACTACTACAACATTCCCCATTACGTTTGAAGTTAAATGCCATTCCTTCACTCTTAAATGAGAGCTTACAGTGAAGAAGTTAGAAGTTACTTCCGAAAATCATTCTTCGCATTATTAATATTGAAGGATACCTGTCCTCAGCAACTGAGATGCCCAAATAGCATTCTAATGTATTTTTTCTCTTTAAATTAGGAAACATGCCACTAGGTAACATTTTTTCCATTTTACTGACATTTTTAATATTACTATTTCACATGTTCTGCATTGCAAATAATGTTTTTGTCTGTTTCTACACAGCAGAAATATTAGGATACGTACACATTCAGAAGATCTCTGTTTGGCAGTAGTTTTTTCTAAAACTCTTGTGAATCTTGGGTATTTTGGGCTGCTGCATAATGCTGTCTTTGGGCATGTCCCTCAACAGCTGTGCTCCAGAGACATTTCTGCCCCCAGAGGCAGAAAACTATCTGAACATGAACTACTAATACTATTGGAAACAACAGGAGGCAGTAAAACCAGCTTAATTTAAAATACCAGGAAACTAACAGAAAGCTCATGAAAGAGGAATTTGAGACAGAAAAGAGTCAGTGAACCAAAGAAAGCCAGGCCATTCAAGTAAGAGAAGTAAGCTTTCCTGTATTAGACCTTTAAATAAACACATACGTTTGCAAAATCTCACTGTGTGATAAAAAAAATAGAAAGCTTTGTCATGACTCAGCCTTGAAGTGCCTCTTCAGATACAACTGCTCCTGATTATCTTGGAATGCCACTACCTCGGCACTTCCTCATTTACAGCTGGATATGGAATGTCCCTGGGTGATCGAGGCAGCTTTTTCATACACTTTTACTGCCACACAGCCTGAGCAACTGAGGCAGTGCCCTAGTGCCAGTGGCTTCTCAGGTGTCAGGTAAACCATGAATTAGGCAATAACAACTTTTTAAAATTATTTGTCATAGTAACAATTGCACACAATTTGTCAATTTGTACTATGATTTGTCAAAAGAAAAAAGCCTTACCACAGCTTTCCACCAAAAATGTATACATGAAAAAAGCCATTTATTGCTTTCTCTGCAATACATTACAAATTTTTAGAATGTTTTAAAATCTAAGCCATTCTACTCCTAATGGAAAAGAGCTATATTATTAAAACTGTGCACAATAGGTTCAGATTTAAATGAAACTTGGCCAGTGTTCAAAAGAAAAAAGCCTTAAGTAATCCATGGTTATTCTATGCAGCATACTGTAGGGTGTTTCAAATAAAAGAGAGTGATGCCAAGGTCATGGAATGCAGCTGCTATGAGCAACCATAAATAGATAGCAAGCTCTACATCCTCCCTAATAATTAAAATAGGAAAATTAAACTCAACATAAGCAGGCTGAAGCTAGACAACCACATTATTCTACTTTAGCATTAAATCACTGCCATCCACGTGAAAGAAAAGCTGCAGTCCAGTGAGTGAAGTTGTTGCAAATGTACTACAAATAATTTATATAAAAGTACAATGAATTCATAAAAATAACCAACTGGTGAATTTATCTTTTAAAATTTACTTAGCAAGGCTTTTTGGCTTTTTTTGATTGTGGCATACAAATTAGAGACAGCTCACTAAGAAGGAACACCCATCAATGAGTTTTATCTTAGCTTTGCAGGAGATGCAAAGAGATGGTTTGCAGGGCTTGAAGTGAAACAGAATAACACATAACCCTGGAAATGTATCATTAGACTTAAGTTCAAAGAGAATCTGATGAGAAGTTAAACTGCTGCAGTATTTCACCTTTTCTCCTTCAGACAGCAGCACGTAGCTCTTCATTACACTGCATACGAAGAAGCTGTTACATCATCTTTGCTTTTTGTGATTTTGTCTAAGTTTATGCTTTGATTTCAAACTGCATTTGAACTTGAAAATAAAAAACTTTTTGCAACCAAACCTGACTAAAATAAACCACCTCTTTTTCCAAATACTTTAGAAGCAACTACTAAGCACACAAATATTTCAAGGACTAATACTTAAAAGGTATTAAGGTGCTCCCTCTGAATTCTGATGCATCAGTCATGCAAAATCAAGTACAGTCCTAAACTGTAAATTTAAAACTTAGGGGTTTTGCAGTCTTCTATCTAACAAAGTTAAACCTTACTTATGTCCTCTTCCTACCTTAACCTGAAAATAATTAAAACATGTCTAACAAAGGCTTTCCATCCCCTCAAGTCCTCTAAAGAAAGGTGACTTTTACAAGAATTGATCATCAACTGCCAAGCCAAGCAATTTATGGAATAAAGTGCTGATGTATGCACTAATGAATTGTTCTTGTTTACCTCTGTAATAATCAAGGAGTAATATTAGAATTTTTTTAATGTTGACATCAAATGGAGAGAGACATTAAGCTAAATTACTACACTCACATATTGTACAGCAAGTTTAATTACATTAAAGCATCACAAGGTGATAAAAGACTGGAAGGCAATACAATTCCAAAACCTCTGCAAAAAAAGTAGAGCTAGATGCTTCATGGTGAGCTAAGTAAATAAAATACAAATTTAATATCAATTTAATATCTATAGCCTAAAGATACTTGTAACTTCCAAGAAGAAAAAGACATAAAAGCAGCCTAGAAAGTATTACTCCTTCCCCAGTACATGCCCAGGCCAAAGCAAGTACTAAAAGGATTAATTATACCTCTCTGAGTAAGCTCCCTATCTTGCATGGTAAAAGTCTTTAATGACATCTCATCCTTAGCACAGACATGAGAGTTTACATGATATTAGCTGCACTTTCAGAGGAAGAGATCTTCAAGTTTAAAGAAGATACTGAGATGATTTCATGACAATATCACAAACAGAACAAGAGAGTGAGAAAGCCACCTTCACAGAAAAATTCTGCCATGTCCTGAGCGGTTAGCCAGAGGAAAGGGCTGCAGAGGAGATGTCACCATCATCCAGCAGACTAGAGGCCATCAGAAAAAAATTAACAGGCATCATAAACTTTACTGTCTAAGCAAACATGGCTCAGTCTGGTAACAATATGGAAAACAAGCACCCTGAGGCCAAGGAATAAAAACCAACTTTTCTCCTGCTCAGTCAGGATCATCTCAGGCAAGTTCATCTGAAACCAAGCTGGCCTACAGTATTCTGCTCTATCAGTCCCTATAGCCCTTTTTGCTTTAGAAAACAAAGCAAATGTTCAACCTTCCCATAAAAAAAATGCAGCATACTTTACTAAGTACACATTCTGAAGCCATCTACAACACAGAATATAAAGAATTTAAAAGCCTGCTTTCTTTTCAAAAATAGTAGCTTTAGCAACTTGCTTGTAACTTCTTCAGAGACAGTGCATGTAAAACTCAAGTACACATTTGGCTGGCAACATAAAAATGTTGCCTTCTGCATATGGGGATTAAATTAGAATGTTTCACTGATTCTGCTTTCCCATCCTCCCCAGCAAAAGGATGTCAACCTATGCCAAAACATCCACAGTACACAAAACCTGGCTCTATGTCCTGACTGAATCAGGCTGTAGATTTGTAAAATTATCCCCCACATCAAGAAAAAAACATGCTCATTAGTGGGTATTTTGAGCAGATGTGACTAATAGCAAATAAAGTCTTTCCTC
Organism: Corvus hawaiiensis; assembly: GCF_020740725.1. Lineage (NCBI taxonomy): Eukaryota > Metazoa > Chordata > Aves > Passeriformes > Corvidae > Corvus > Corvus hawaiiensis. The sequence goes on along the minus strand of NC_063216.1, from coordinate 68,017,347 downwards.
AGAAGCATCTTCCAGGAGGGGTTTAATTAATTGTTTTTCAAAAATAATCTCCATTTTAGAAAGACAACAGCTTTGCTAAAAGCTTCCATTTACTCACCTCTAAGAAACCAATCTGCCTGCCAGTGCTGGCAGATGGGAAAGTATGAGTTTATGGAAACAGGCCCAGAAAAACCCCAGGCTTTAAGGGGAGATTAAAAGATTTTAACTAAATGCAGCAAGTAAAGAACAATGCAGTGCAGATAAGACAGATGTGTGCTTAAACATGAATTATGTGAATTATACACATGTTAATATTACATGAATATATAAAAATGATAAAACCTAAGGTACACCTATGATTATTTCAAGGAACATTAGTAAGGAAATTACCTGTTAGACAGAAATCATATTTCTAAGCTCAGTGATGAAGTTTCAAGGACTTGGAACTCATCATGAACACAGGTTAACTAACTCCTCTGTCATCATCTTAATCTACATAATTGAATACAATCACATTACCATCAATCCAAATAAGGTAAAAAATGTGTTGCCTACATAGCACCAACCATGTAATTTGTTTGTAAAAAGCCCCAACTCACTTCCATCTCTTTCTTTCTTTATTTTAAAGGAATTATACTTATAACTAAATGTTATGCAAGAATATCAGCTGGCTGGTGGTTTGTTGTGTCATTCTATAACTTTAGGAAGTCCAAGCACTCACCTTATGTCTATTTAACTACAGGCAATGTAACACCTGCCAATGTAACACTATAGGCAAGATCACCTGCCAAAGGCCCCTATAAGCCCTTCACAAGCCAGCTGGGGGGCTTGGACACCTAGCTCAGGAGAGTTGCTTCTTTAGCTGTCTTAACACTTGGGTTGGGTACCCATTTTAGGCTGATGAATCTGTTGGTTCAGATTTAGTTTTGGCTTCTGTAAAGCTATGTCTATGCATTTTAAGAGCTGGAGAAGATTTTCTTTTTCCTCTGCTGAATTAAAGGACTGGTGAGACCAATTCTTCTCAATAATATCAGCATTTGGTTGCTATACTTTAGTCAAAAGCAGTACTTGTCTGAGATTTTTCTGGAATACATGGGTATGTTCCACTATGGTTTTGTCTCCAAAAATGAGGGTTCAGTCATTATTTGAGTCCGTTTTAAGTTTGTTTTGCTATATCACCTAGCAGAATTAAAACACAAGTAGATCTAACGTATCTGACTAGTAAAAGTGTATGCTTGTGTACTCACAGATAATCATTGCAAGGTTGGTCTATTTAAACACAGACTTCACAAAGATATTGTAGCTTATATTTAGAGTCAATCACAAGACTCCTATTTACATTATGTAGATTTCTATTTATAAACACAACATATTCATCTTAAGTCTTTAAGGTATCAGTAGCTTTATTTTACTTTTTATTAATCTTTCAGCTTAGAATAGCGTATGAACACAGTTAACTACCTGCGGGTCCTTGGAGGCTTTGGTGGAGGAGAATCCTGTTTCTCAGCATCTGAAGAACTGACAGCATTTTCTGTATTATTTTCATCCTGATTAAAAGAAAAAAGGGTATTTTTACTCATGGCTGTAAAGCTGATACATACTATATTTGAACTGTAAGGCCCAAAGATCTGTAATGACACTTTGCAATAATATATAACAATATGACCTATTTTTGGCTATCATCTAGAGATCACTTTCAAAACTCTTCTAAAATGCACAAATTTTTTTTTTTATCTTGTGTATCCAACTTCAAATTTTTCTGACTGAAGATTTCTGTCTGCTTTCCATTGAACAATCCATTACAGAAAATACTCAAAAACTGATCTTTCTTTAGCAGAGCAAGCTCTCATACACCTTCCCAATTAGTCATGTTGAATAATTAAATTAATAATTGGATAATAAAGCATTTATTTTCCAGTCAGTCTGATTATTTTTACTTGTACAATCACTCCAACGAAGGTAAGACTAATCTACAGCATAGTAAGAAAATGAAAAGGATCTTACCCACTTGTCACCTAATGCATCAATCTAAAATACTTTCAAATAATCTCCCATTTGTGTACAAGAAAGTTTAATTTACTCAGCAAAGCATATAGATTTTAATTTCACTTTGGGACCATAAATATAAAAGATACATTTTATATATGCATGTATTTATAAATCCATACAGACTTACATGTATATACATGTAAAATATTGTTGTGGGTTAACCCTGGCAGGCAGCTAAGCCCCACAAAGCCACTCTCACTCTCATTTCTCCACCCCAACCCTGGAAGGGAAAGAGGAACTGCAGGAAAACTCGTGGGTCAAGACAAAATTGTTTAGCAGGCAAAGGAAAAGTGGGAGGAGATAAAAAGAAATCAAGCAGGCAATGCTAAAGCAATCACTCATAACCTTTCACAGGTGGGCCTTTGCCAGTTCCTGAAACATGGTTCAGCAATAGCTGCAGCATTAGTTACAAACAACCATCAGCACTTTTTTCACCACAAATCTAAAACACAGTACCCCGAGAGCGGCTATGAACAGTATTTAACTACATCCCAGCCACTCAGCAAAAATAAGGAAAAATCAAACCAGAACATGCACCAGTCTAGACATACCATTTCCAAACGTGTGCCACAGCCAAAGACCCAACAAAATCAAGGAGGAGCTTAGTGTTATCTTAACTTTAATGTTTATTTTACCTAAAGGCTTTTCTTGCAGGAGTTCTCTTTTGAAAAGCAATGTTAAAAAGAACAGCAAACATCCCAAATCGGTGTAATACATTTCAAAGCACAGTATTACGCTCAGGAATAGGGTCTGCTATCTGCCAGCCTACCTGCCGAGACTGGTGACAGAGACTGACCTTCAGTCTTACAGAACAAAAGGGAATTCCCTGTTAAATTTCTGCTTCAGGCAGACAGCTGCATTTGAAAGCAGTGAACAATTTTTGCTTTGGCAGATAAACTATAAGTTGCCTCAACAGTTAACTAACCTCACTTAAATTTAGATTAATTAGTTATATGTTTTAAATTTCCATTACTTGTCTTAAAAGTTACCATACCACTGTTGGCTACTGTGAAGACTCTATTATCAAATCCTATTCCTCAGTGTACTAAGTGGAGCTTTACCTGTGAAGAAAAAAATTAAATCTTTTTGATCTTTCTTACTGTTTTTCCCTAGCTGCCCCCATTGACTTGCTGTCAAATATAATATTGCACAAGTACTCCAGCAGAAATACCCTATTGTTCCTTAATGAACAGATTGTGTTAGCCCTTTGAGGGAAATTGCACAGGGAGGTCATTGTCCTGCTGACCACTAGCTGTAACTATCAGGGGTTTTTTGGTGTAAGATTCAATCAGCAGATAAAAGCCACTCTCATTTAAATGAACACAACTGAAGCTCCCACTTCAGTCAATCAAGGTTGGTTGGTTTTCATAGAATCATAGAATGGTTTTTGTTGGAAGGGACCTTCAAAGGCCATTTAGTCCACACCTCCCTGCAATAAGCAGGGACATCTTTAAAAAGATCAAGTTACTCATAGCCCTGTCCAAGCTGGCCTTGAATGTTGTCAGGAATGCCAGGATGGGGGCATCTACAGCCTCTCTGGGCAACCTGTTCCAGTGTTTCATAACCCTCATCATAAAACATTTCTTCTTTCCATCTAGTCTGCCTGTACCCTCTTTTAATTTAGAACCATAACCCTCTGTCTTACTGCAACAGGCCCTGCTAAACAGTCTGTCCCCATCTTTCTTATAAGCCCCCTTTAAGTACTGCAAGGTCACAGTAAGGTCCCCGTGGAGCCTTCTTTTCTCCAGGCTGAACAATCACAACTCTCTCAGTCTGTCTTCATAGGAGACCTGTTCGTGCTCTGCTCACTCTGTGTCCCTCCTCTGGTCTTGCTCCAACAGGTCCATGTCCTTCCTGTGCTGGGGGCCCCAAAGCTAGATACGGTACCCAAGGTGGGGTCTCACAGGCATGGAGTAGAGGGGCAGAATCACCTCCCTTCACCTGCTGCCCACGCTGCTTTGGATACAGCTACTGACTGGGGAAAAACATGAATGTGGGTTGTTTTTTTTAAAAAAATTAGTATGTCTGCAATGGTTTGCATCCAGCTTTGAGGTTCCCAGCACAGGAAACATTACCATGGGGCATGAACTTCCAACCCAGTCTCCTCTCAAATACGTGAAAAAAGCAATTTTCTACTTTTTGACATCAGGTAATGGGTGACAATATGGATCATTTTGCCCTTAACAAACATGGACATTAGGCAGAGGACCATTTTGAAGGCTGGTGCCAAAGATGCTGAGGCTCCCAGTATTCAACAATAAACTCTGTTTCATGCTCAATGGCTGTGTTGTGTTCCTTCCCACTTCCCCAAGTTGTGCAATGCAAACTGAATTTCTCCCATATGTATTCTTTACTATGGATAGCACTAAATGCATTGGTATTGTACTAAAAAGGCTCCCCTTATTCATAAGTACTAACAACCAAAGCTAGAAATGAATGCATCCTAAAGAACTGCACCTTGAGAACAGAGCGAGCTGCTGGCCTTACTTCAGCAACACAGCACATCCCAGTTTCATAAAGCAGAAAGACACCAGAAAGAGGGAGACTCCACAGGAGTTCCTCCCCCTCACCACCTTCTCCATCCTACAACAGATCAGAAAAGTCTCCCAAGTTCAGTTCTACCAGCACAGAAGTTTTCAGGAACACATTTCTTATTTATGCACTCAGTTTTCTAAAGGGTATTGGCAAGGGAAAGGGTGTGCCTGTTGGCTCTAGACTAACTTGTCCAGAAAACAAACCAGCAGCTGCATCTCTGTCCTTCTATGTTTGTAATGTGAAGTGTTTGTGAACAGAATGTTTCCTGAGATATGCTTTTCTCACAGGCAGAAGAAAAAGCTTATTAAAGAAGCTAACATATGTCAAAGCTTTTTAAAACTCCATGTATACAGTAAGAAGCTGTTTCTAGTTGAGACAGGCAGAAGTAGCTGAAAACGCGCTGCCATTTTTACTACTGGTAATAAAACATATGTATAATCCTTTCAAAAATTTATATAAACTTAAATGTCCAAGGCATATACAATCACAGAGTTTACAATTCCTTGGGGGAAAAAAAAAAGTTAAACCCCCAAACAAACAAAACCCAACAAGAAAACCCGCACACACAAAATGGTACTTTTAAATTTAACACCAGAAAAGCCAGTGGTTACCCCAACTTTGTACAACAGGGAAGGCTTCAGGCAGAGAGGTATTCAAAAGTTTTCACTTGTGCATCAGGTTAAACTCCAGATCCATTCACTTAGTTACACTGAATGAAGAGCAAGAATGATTACAGGAATTATTGTCACCAAAAAAAAAGAAAAAGTAGTATTTTGCTACTTTCCTTAATTAGCTCAATGGATTGATGTTTCTGTGAAGGCTTTGTTTACTTTTAGAGAAGTCATTCCCTGTTACTTGTTCTCAGTTCTGTGTTACAAGAAATAGGGAATAACCAGTATTTTGAGTATTTATCACCCCTTGAGTGACACCAACTCACAGATTTCCCTGTCATATATCAAAATAAGTGAATAGGCAAACACGCAGAAAAGCTAGCATGGAGCAGAAATGAGGAAGCTCAGCTCTGAAAGCGAATATAGGGTATCTCACTGGGATGACTGCATCTGTTGAGAAGAGCAGATGGCGGTATTAAGAAAAAGCCTTCCACAGCCTTCCTAAGCACAGCTTATCAACATCAGTCAACACTCCCTTGCTTCTCTAGACAGATGTTGCATTCTCAGGCAGAGCACAATTTTTAAAAGTATCAGCTTAGACAAACCAGGACAACATACGTAGTTCTCAGGGGTCATCATACAGAATAATGTTTTAAAAATGGATTCACACGTGTGCAGTTCACAAAGTGTTCCATGTAGCACCCTGCTTTCTCCCAGAAGACAACTATCCTACTGTGGCAGGCTTCTCACTGCAATGTGGGTAAACAAAAGAATAGGATCTTTCCCCAACCTTTGTGTCTCTACACGTCAAATGCTCAACAGTTCAACTTCCTTGGAGCTACTCCCCTGAGGGAGTAGCAACTGAGATCAAGTGAAAATCCTCATAGTTCGGAATTTCTAGGTATTCTGTTAAATTGCACATACGTAGACACGTGTGCATATCTACCTATGAAAGACTACATTAACAAATGACAAGACCATAAACTCAAATACCTTGAACTGTAGATCACCCCATGTCTACTAAAATGCAGAGCAATTTACGTTCATGTAGCAATGCAGAGAAACAAGGAATTCTCATGGCAGATGCAGTGTCTGAATCCAGCTTGCTAAGGTAACCCAAACTGTGCTATCAGGTCCCAAGGGTGGGTCTTCCCCCACCTGCTTCCTCCACTGGCTCAATCACCAAACAGAGTTGTCACTAACTTCAAGCAAATAGAGGATCATAGTCTTAGACTGAGATTTCACAGACACTGCCTACCATTCAAAACCTTTTGCCCAGGAACTGCAATTATCATTTTCTTTTGGAACTCACAGTAGAAATATTTAATGTCATTCAGAAGTTTTCTGTACTGGTAAAATATTGGCAAATTTACTGCAAAGACTCCTGCAGAAGTAATCTCATGTTTTCCCTTAAAAGGAATTGAGGCATCTTTTTTGCCCTTATCATAAAGCTGCATGGGAATCACTGAGCATCAGTGGATAAAAAAAGAAATACTTCAGATTGAAATGATGCACTCAAGTGACTCAGATTAAATAAAACATTCCAACAGAGGAAACAAGATAAATATCTCAGAAGAAATATAGGATTTTTTAGAATGCTGTGATGACAAAAAATATCCTTCCAAACTGCCAAACAGCAAAGAGAATATGAACAGCAAAGTCTTTTCAATTACAGTTTCTAAACCATTAATGTTTCAAATAACAATATTCTTCTTACAGCAGCTGATTCCTCCATGACTTCTAAAAGTGCAGTCAACCACAGCAACAGAACTCTGTCACTTTTACAGCACGAAATGGAAGAGGTACTGGAGAGTACTAGCAGTTCCAGATTTTGGAGAAAGTGTTTATTAACACAAGCTCCTACTCATGGATAAGGGCAAAACAAGGACTTGCAGTCCTGTAACATGCTTGGTACTGTCAAGAGACAAAATTCAACAAGAAATATTTTTGAAGAGATAGTGAACTTGGTCGTTTGTCTTTTAAACAATTTTCTTTTTCTGACTCCCAAACAGAACATCCAACTTGATGAAATTCCATATGATTCAGACTTTCCAAGACAGCTACAGTTCACTTCAGCTCATGAAGAACCTTCTCAAATAACTCATGAAATATTTTACTGATACAAATCTGACTGATATCAGATGACCAAGACTAATGATCTCACATATATTTCAAAGCTTCCAAACACAACACCAAGTGTAATATTTTCATAGCAGTACTAACAAAGCCAATGATGGTGAGAAGCACAGCTACTGACTTGAAATACATGACAATATGGTCAAGAATTTCAGTGGGAAGGGCTTCAATCCAAGACTCTGTTCCAATTTCTTTGGTAACTTGAAAGTACTTAAGTGGGGGAGGGGAATAGTTCTGATTATCAAATTTAGCATCTGAATTCTTTTCTTATCACAAAAAAATGGCTTTTGAGCAGCAATTCTTCACCCTGAATTTAGCTGCTGTGGGGTACTGTAGAAAAGTATTGGTATGTGAGCAGAGCTTTTCTTATTTCATTTCATTTAAATACTTAGTATTATTTGAAACATTTGTAGTTCTACACATTCACAATATGTGTAACTATATGGTAAGAATATACATTTACTACATTAAAGCACATCATGTATGCATTTTTTACATGGTTTCAAAACTATCAAATCCTAGTGGAAATTCTAACCCTGTCATAAGTCTGTTTTCAAACACTGCATGCCTTGCTGTTGACTTTTTACAGTATTGTTCCAGTCAAGGCAAAGCTGGCAAGTTCACAGGAACACACGTTCAGGATTGTGTCTGAGCTACTTCCCCATGAATACTGCCACTTGCTGCCAATCAGATTAACCTTTTACTGGGATCTTACTGGCAAGCCCTGGAACCCAAGAGCCTCTGGAACTCAACCCATTTCAAACACTGCTTGAAATGAGAACAGCAATTGGGAAACAAAACCATGAAACCAACCTACAGAGCACTCCAGCTCTTCACAATATTATCAAAACAAAATAAATGACACATTTCCTCTTCAGCCCAGTAGCATCTTCTACTTAACAAATAGTAATATATCCAACATAGGCACATGAATTTTATTTGGAATTGTTTTCACTGGACATAATTAAACCATTCACATTATGATGATTTCATAGTTGCTGTAGCATCTGCAGGCAGAATAACACCTGTGAAGGAGCCTTAGAATATTACATTGTATTTAATAAAGTTTTTTTGAAAACTTCCTGCCTCAGAATTAGTTTTTTAACCAAGATGAATCCCAGAATGTTTGTCTGTTTTTTTAAAAGAAAACAAACTAGAACATTTCTGGAGAAATTCAGACATATACGACAGGTGCTACATAACACCCCTGGAGGCAAAAAGGGAGATTTGTCAGAATAACAAAAACACTGTCTCAAGTGAGCTTCAAAGTTTTGAGAATCAGGTTAAAACTACGAGAAAATATTTAACTGGACATGTGAGGTTTCCCTTATATATTTGAAACAGAAGCTAAGCCTATACCAGTTAACTCCTTGCAGGCAAATTTTCTAACAAATGGAGAGTAGCAAATTTAAGTACCACATTTTTAGATACAGAAACTCTTCACCTATGAGACTTTCTTCCCTCAACCTTCCTGCAGAATTATTCAAGCAACAATAGGAAGAAGCATCATTTCCCAACACAAAATGGGCTGTGCCTAGTCAGACAAAGATTTACTTTGCTCTGCTTCCAGCAGTGACCAAAAGGGAACTTCCAGGGAAGAATAAGATCAGAGCAGGCATACAAGGATCCTTCCCCAGAATGTTTTCCAACAGATTGCAACTCTGGAATTTCATAGGTCAGAGGTTAGTGAAATTCATGGAAGAAGATTCCAAGGTGGTGAGATATTCATCTCAAAGATACAGGCTTTCAAGCTGCAAGAAGCTCTGCAGTTTCATGTTGCATTTTTTATACAAATGTCACTTTTTTATTAAGTCTTTCAGGTGTCCCTGGTATCCCTTAGAAAACATTAATAGGAATCAGTTTTCCATTGTTACTCAGCCTCTGCTCTATCTAACTTCAGCCATTTTTTCTCAGTCTGGCTGTTCTTTAGATGGAGCCTTCCAACACCTTTGATCCTTGTCCAGCTGCTTAATGTTCAAATTCTGTAACATGCTTTTGAGATAAGCAGAGTTGACATGCAGTCAGTAGCCAAGCTGCAAGGTACCCACACAAGGACATTACATTCTCTGCACTTACCAGTTTCCAAGTAACTGCTAAAATGCAACTTCCTTTACAACTTGTTGATCATAAACCAAGATCATCTCCAAGTAAAACTCAAAACTCACACTCCATCAGTGCCTTTTCAGAGCTGGGATTTATCCCTCTCTCACCCCCATGTACATTACCTATCCATTTTCTTTTTGGTCTTGTTTTATTAGTCAGCAAATCTCTCAAGCTGTGCTAAAGACAGCATTGCCCTTGCTACAGACATAGTATCAGGATATGATGCCACAGCCTTACTCATGTTCTGGAATAGGTAAGTAATTTAGTATGTATAGTAATAGGAATAAATAAATAGGAGATTTTTTTGATTCTATATAAGAGCACAGACACAGGTCAGATTTAAGTCAAATAACCAGAAGATCCAGTAGACTGATCTACCTATTATTTTATGATCAAAACTAAAGTAATTAGAAATTACTTCTGTACAAAGCTGATCAATCTGCATATTCCAAACCCTTTCATGCTCATTTCTCAGGAAAAAAAAAAAAATCACAGATCAGCTTAATCAAACTTGTAACAAATAAAAGCAGCCTGCCCTTTCCATATTGCATTTAGTCAACAGGCTTCTTGTCATGACTAAAGACCTCATAAGTACTTCATGAACTGATATAAATTCTTAGGAGTTAGCAGAAGGGTGGATGCCTTTAATCCAAGAATTGAATACATTCTAGACTTCCTAGAAAGCACAGTACAGGACAGCTAAATCCCTGAAATAAATGGGATGCTTATTAATAAAAGCACATTTAAAATTGCTTCCAGATATTTCAAAGAGTCCTGAAGATACCACTCATACTCCCTCTAGAGAGCTATAGAATCTACACCAATTAGGTACTGAAGGGACTGAAAATCACTGAACAAACAAAACACAACCCAGGGACAAAGGGTGGTACAGAGTTCTGGACTGTGGAAGAGAAAGAATATATTAATCCAAAAAGCCATTTTTCACACAGCAGCCAGCAACAGCCAAGAAAATATATCTAAACATAAAAAAAGAGAAAAAACCTATAGGGGATATGAAATTTAAAGAAGGACAAAAAGACAGAAAAGTCCTCAAATACTGCGAACACCAATGAAGAATATTTTTTCCATTTTCTTCTCCTTTGTTAAAAGGGTAGAGCATGAAGCTTCCTGACAAAGGCATTTTAAACTTATTTTTCTCTCTCCTAATCTATTTCAATGCAAGCAGTACTTTAAAAAACATGACAACTTAATAAGATCACACCAGTGAACACTTTAAAAACAACTTCATAGGAGAATTTTCATCAGAAGCTAACAGCTACATATGGAAAAGACACCTACCACTCCATCTGCAATCTTCCAGTCTGCACAACTTTCGTATTTTTGCAGTTGCTTTTCAAACAGTTGTGCTATGGCTCGATGGACAAGTTCATACTGCTCCTATAATAAGGTACCAGATAAAAATTAATGCACCAGATCTTTACAAAGAATAATGATATATTATCACATTCATTTTAAAACAAACTATACCTTTGTCTGCACTGCAGAATGCCTCTGTGTCCTCATTTCCTGTATTAAATTAAATACATTGAATTCTTCAGGTATTTTCTGAAATACAGAAGCAAATTAATTACAATGACATAACTGTCAGAACAACAATACAAAAGCTGTTAAGCTTCAAAAAATAAGTCTAACTTTCATAGGTAAAGCTAATCTGCAACTATTTAATTTTTTTTTAAAGCAACTCAAATTGACATTTGATTTAGACTAGATGAGAGCATTTCAAGTATTTTTAAAATGAGACATCCAATGTCATTAATATGACACTGCAACATTAACGATGCTTCATAACCTAAAAATCCCAGATTAAGTTATCCCTTTAAATCTGAACTGCACGATAAATCAGAGAGACTGAGAAAGTTGGATTCAAAAATCAATTTATATTGAAATATATTTTTTAAAAATTAGAATTTTATAGCAACCTTTTTAGGTAAAAACTTGCTGTCAAAGGAAAGTAAATTCATACTAAAGCATGAATGCAATGAAACGAAACATCCAACCTGTCAAGAGAGTTCCAGAATGTCTTAAACATTTCATATTTTAGAACACTCGGAAGTTCAATCAATCATTGTTATGAAATTACAGATTGTCATAAAACTTCTTTTAGTATTCCTTACCCCAGCTTTAAGCAAATTCCATGTATAATCTATGGCACAGATGGCTCCCGTTCTTCCACACCCTGCACTATGAACATAAACAGCTAGGTGTTAGATATTATTTAAACTTGTTAAAAAACACTATAAGCCTTAAATTTCAAGAGTCCACATTAAAAAAATTATCCAAATCCCTCAAATATCATTTTAATTTAACTCGGCCTGACACTAGTGTCTTAAAAATAAAAAACCAGCAGTGCAAAATGCAGCATCAAATTTTTTAATGCAAGTTTTCATAGCCATTTGGAACTGCAGTCATGAAAGATGCTTCGATGCTGACAATTTTATTGCCTCTTTCTTTTGTCCCACTATTCCCAGTTATTACTGCTTCATCAGGTGTGGTCTTCTCCAAGTTTAATGGTAAATGATGTAAAACGGCAGAACAGAATCCATTTAAAGACTTGCCACATTTTTCTGATTTAGTATCACATCTGTATTTTCTGCTTTTTAGCTAAAAAACATACATCTGAAAGTTTAACAGTGACAGCAAACTATCTTACTTTCCCTAATTGTATGAATTCTTCTATTTTACACATGCAGAGTTATAATTCATGCATATTTATTAGATTACAATTACACTGTTGCAAAGAATCAACACTTACAATTATATTGACATTCAAAAAGAACAGGACAAAGTGAAATAGATTTCAGTGCTAAATCAGTTTTGGTTTCAGACCTCATTTAAAAGTGACAACTCTAAAAAAGAATGCAGCCCTTGAAGAGAATAACTAAGCTCTAAAGAGTTAATGAGCCCCATGAATTTAACATGCCCTGACTTACAAATCTGAATTCAATTTTTCCTGACATAATACATGAACTTTTGCTGCTTTAAAAAGCATTAAAAGCAATAGGCAAGATTTCCAGATAAATTGTCAGAAACTGTCAATTCACCAAAATGTTTTCATGGTAGTTCAGTTTCAACAGTTCTGTTAGCCAAATTTCAGGTCAAGGATGAAACTGTTGTTCAGAAGTGAAGACTTCCCAACTGGAAACTACAGCCTGCTCATTAAAGATCTTTTTTGTCATATTAGAAGATAGAGTTCTTAGTGATGCATGTGTTACATAGTCTCTCCTATTGAGAATGGAGCCTTTACTCCCAAGATGATTTGCAATAATCTTCAAAGTCTGTTTTGTCCTCACAAGGATTTACATCTTAACCACAAAATGGGTTCCCTTTCAAAGGCTCATTCTTTTCTGATTGATACTCTGTCTTAAACTGAAGTAGAAGCAAAATTTCACTGTGGCATCAGTTTTAAGAAAATGAATCCTGTACAATTTTGAATTAAGTTTTGACATGAGAATTTTTTTTACTAAAGTAAGTAAATTCTGATTTAGAATCAAAACTAGTGCACCTCATAACAAAAGTCTAGACTTCAAAAAATGAAAATGTTTAAAAATTAAAAGATAAATATATTTTATACCTGCAGTGTATGCAAATAGGAACATCTTCATGTTCCTGGTATTCTCTCATCAAGCTGATCATATCCAGAATAGAATCAAAAGATGAAGGGACATCGTGGTCAGGCCAGTTAACATAATGAAATTGATAGACACTACGAGTCTCCTAAGGGAGAAGCAAGGAGAAAGGTGTTAATGATAACACATATTTGAATTTGTACCAAAGAAGTAGTGCTATGAACCTTCACTTTGACAAGCAAAGTCATTTACTGGAATAAAAAACCTTACAGCTTATACCACATCAAAAAATAGAAGAGAAATTCTGAAGTCGTATTTGAAGTGCTGCTAATGCATAAGAAGATGCCCTATGGGACAGTTCAGAAGCCCCTCATTACTATATGGGTTAAAGGACCCACAAGGCTGCACCATATGAAAAGATTCCATGCCCTTACAGCTACAACTTAGAAAGGGAGAAAGAATCTTTCATGTGATCTTTCTTTTTCTATTTGTACTTCAGTAACTTAAATTGAGGGGAAAAAAATGGGGGCGAAGGTGTTGTCACATTACAAAATAAAGTATGGGCACAGGCTCACAGAGGGAACTAAGAAAACAACAGAAATAATCGAGACCTTATCTAAATACAGATCACACTTGCAACAAAAGGTACACTTTTATTCTAGTAACAGGAGCTACAATAGGACTAAAGGCAAGGTAAGAAGCAAGCTTTAGAACAGCTTAGTTACTCAGCTACCTGAATCCCTGAAAATCCTCTCTTTCGTCATTATCCAAAGCATCTGCAGCTACCAGCAGAACCAGGAGCTAGCTCTACTGCACCTTTCCATGCTGGTGTCACACCCCTGGGTTCCAGTATACCCCTCCAAGTAATGTACTGGAGAGCATGAAGTTTTCGATCCACATTACAGTCTATGGGTTTCAAGACCTACACTACCTTCTGTTTAGTTACGTGAGAAGCAACATAGCAGGCCTCTTGAGCATGGAAAGTGATCTATTTTTGATGCTTGACTTTTCCCCGCTCTGTGGAAACACCATAGCTAGCTAAAACAAGAGAAAACACAGCCTAAGAAAGCACAAATTTTAAAATCTAGATGATTATGTAAAACCAAGGTCATCAGTAAAAAGGAAGAGTTACAGCTGGCTATTAAGGTCCACCAAGAAATTTCACTTAACAACTTTTAAAAAGACCAGTGATTTTTCACATTAGCAGAATAGTCAGGGGAAAAAAAGGATTTGCTTTCTTACATGAAAATCAAAAATTTAAAAGAGCCTTTATAGTTCTTTTTTCTACTGTCAATTATAAAGCTAAAAAACCAAAGCTCTTTCTTGAAAATAATCAAGTTTCAGTCAAACTTGTTTTCCTTCTACAAACTAAAATAACTTTGTAGATTTACGGAAATTTTTAATTCTTTTGCATAGTTCTTTTTTGTATGATAATCCACTGCAAATGCTACAGAAGTGACAAAACATAATTATTCTGGAAAGCCTGAAAGCAAACTTTAAAAGATATTACTTTATACCACAAATACACTTTTTTCTCCCCAGTGCAAGGCTACACTTAGAATTCTTCAAAGTAAGCTGAAAGTCTGTAATTAATTTTACAGGAATCCTCAAGCAAATCTGCTGCTTAAATCTGAAGAAAAGCCACTTTATCAGATGCACATTTTAAATATCAACACATCTTGTTAACCCTTTCAGTTAAATTGTTTATCATAGGAACAAACTTCTGTTTCCTTGCTAAGATCAGAAGTTCAGCACAAACCGTAGGTTTTTGTTGCTGCTCAGTTTTTAAGCAGTACAGAGGCATCTAATCGGGACAGAACCCCCCAAAGTCAATAGCCAAATGGCATTTTCATCTATAGGATAGGCAAGCACAATATACATCAGTTAGCTTCTGGTGTATCTAGTTCATACAACACTGAGGTATAAAAGGAAGGCAGCTTCTGGTTTGGGGTTTTTGGTATCCTGTTCTGTTTTGAAGTACACCATGTCAAAAAAACGTCACAAACCCTGGTTACTACACAGAATTTCTGTTATCTGAACAGTCTCCCAGCCCAGTCAGTTATGAGCATTCAGGACACACTAACAGAAACAAACTGATTAAGTTCATGCATTCCTAGCAAAATACTGCAGACAAAAATTATTCCCCAAGGTTACTCCCCTCATGATTAAGCAGTTTTCATAACTGTTGTGATATCTGTTGTTGAACTGGAACAAAGCTTTGCTAAAGAAAACATAACCACAAATGAGACTAACCTGTAATAAATCATTTATTAATGCAGGTTGCCAATTAAAATGACAGGTATTCTGTAAAATAGACTGTCGTGCTTCATGTTTTTGCAGGAGGGCTCTCCAGTTTGTATTTAGTGGTAGCTGCTCTTCATTCAAATGAGGTCTGACATTTGACATCTGGCATTTCAGTGTAAGTTTATAAGAAAAGCTTAAGGCATTTGGGTAAACAAGAACATAGATAAAAGGCAAAGGGTTTTGCTATTCCTCCTTTATATACTAAGATTTTAACACAACTTTCTCATTTGTCATATTTTATCATTTACATACATAATCAGCACCTAAAAAAGTGAAGATATTTTCTTGAGTTTCTGACACTGTATCATTTTAAAGACCTTTGAGCAGCCATTGAAGATGAGACCAGAAGTGACTGTGTACTTACATTTTGAAATTCAAGTAATAATGTTCTAATGAAGTAATCTGTTCTTGCTTGCTCAGCTTCCTAAGCATGAGAAAACAGTAATACATTGGGAAAAAAAAATCAATATGCAACACACAGGATATAACTAAAACTTTAAGCTTTAAACTTTAAGCTCAGGTGTCTTTTTTTAATTCACTGGTTTTGTATTTATGATTTCCTCAAGAGAGAGGCAATCAAAACACTGATCACCACACCAGCAAATTAGCTTGCTTCACAAGATGTGCAAAACGTCTTAATTCTACTTTAAAATGTGAGTTTTGAAATTAATGTCTTATGTGCTCCAAAGTCATCCATAAACCATGTAAGAATATTTCTAAATAAGTACCTATTTTGCTTTATTTCTCCTTAATTTTAATTTACAGATTGCCTTTCACAGCCATCCCTCTATAACACTTTTGCTGTATAAACTTCAACCTCTTACCACTCTGTCCTGTGATCTCTCCTTTATTTTCCTTTTCCTTTTTTTTCAATTAAGGGTGCATCTGAAAGAACCACTGATTATCTTGGTTGTGGCCAAAAAACCTAGCTTCTAGCTCACAGAATTTTCAAGTCTTCCTTTGGAATACCAAGGAAAATTTATACTGCAGACATCAAACAATATTATTGTACTTTAAATATCATTAATATCAGAATTTGAAGAAAAGCTTGGCATTACAGTTTCCCACAGAGAATTTAGGAGACTGCATATACGCTTTAATGTGTTTCTATCTCCTACTGGGAATTTACCATTTCCCATCAACAATTGCAACACTTTGCAGGTTTTAAAGCAATGCAGCCCACATACACCAGGGTACCTAAAGGGAATACATTCTCAGCTGTAGCTAAGAAGTCAATTACAACAAACACACAAAACCCTTTCACCAATATCACAAGGAGGAGGTATTTTCAACTTACAGTATGAAAAGGTTACTCAGAATCTTTATAGATGAAAATTTGCTAGTATATCTTTTCCTGACAAGATGAAGTGTACTTAATTCTTGTTAGAGTATTTCAAAGTAGTATTAAAGCTGAATAAGCAGGCATGTTAGCTCTTTCTGAACACCTAAAAATACTTCATGCTAATTAATAAAAATAACCTATTCCAGTGTTACTTTCATTGCATTCAGAACGCACAAGACATAACAGAAAAAACAACTGCACAAGACTTTAATTTCTTGAGTATAGTACAGACATTCAAGACTACGTCATATAAAGCTCAAGAAATAATACATAAAAAGATACAAGACCAAGGGACACAGGTTCCCTTCTTTAAAAAAACAAAACTATCGTGGAGGATTCAAAAAACCACACTGGTTAGATATGCACATTCCTTTGAGAGTCCTTGTGTAAAATTTAGTACTGAACAATTAAAAAGCCCACTACAAACAGTTCGTTGAACATTTAAGTTACAAACCCACTAAATACTTGAAAATTAATTTATAAAGCTTTATACTTACACAAGAAACACGAAATGGTCCAAAAGTTACAGCTGCTTCTCCATACAGAGGCCAGTAACGCTCACATTTTTTCTGTTAAAGTAAAGATTCCTAATTTAATTCATGCATGGTACTGAAAGATGATTAATAGAAGGAGAGCAGACAAAACCACAACCCTGAATGCCTTATTCTGGACTTCTTTTAAGAGAGTAAAATAATTTTTCTCTTGGATAACAAAAGAAAAACAAAACCAAGACTGCAAACAACCAACATACATACAGGCAAAAGACACTTTGTAAATTAGGATGTGGACTTCATGTCTGCCTGTACATATGCATAATCATCATACAGAGGGGAGCAAAGAAAGCTTAGTTTTTGTGAAAGCTGGAAATTCACAGTTCTGGATTTCCTTCTAAGGTCATAAGAATAAAGAAGAGAGATTTTTTAAAAAATTGTTTTTGCAGCTGTATCAATTGACAGGAAATTCTGAAGGACTCAGGATTTTCATAGTTGGCATACATCCCACGAAGAGCAAGACACTCTTTTTCCACAGTGACATGGTTAGAAACAAACCTTTGGTACAGTTCTGTACACAAACACATATTCCACTAAGATGACACCTAAATAATCATGTAACCCTACAAAAGGGGCAAAAAAATGCAGTCTCATGCACTATTTCCTATGTACAGAAATGTAACGATATGCATTCCCACTTCATCGGGCATATTATTATTACAGTTATGGATTTGGCATAGGAAGCTTCACAGCTATTGCCCCATATGGACAAAGCTCATTTATTCTTGTATTTAGAACACATACCCTTCCCATTTCAAATTCTCGACAGGCCATTACAATTATCTGAAAAGAAAAAAATGATGCTCCAAGTTAGATGTTTTTAGATATGTAACTTACACCTACACTTCACCACATGCTTTATCAGGCAGATAATGATATACTTTAAGTGGTTACTATGGAAGAGACTAATTATTAATAATATTTTCTTTCCTGCATACACACGCTCTTTTAATTCTAAAACTGTAAACGAGTTTTATCCTTCACAAAATCTACATCACTAGTACAACACTTTAAGGCTGCTTAATTCAAATTCACTGTAATCCTGTATAAATACCTTATTTATTCAGTCTGACTGTAAATTCTTAACTCATAAAAATAGAGAACCATTTGCCAGCTGAAAGAAACATAGCTATATTTGCTTAAAGTGACATAGAGTGCATAAAATATTAACAACCCCCCTCCCCCAAAACCCAACCATCAATCAAATTTCTTAGGTGCAACTATTTCAGAAAGCATGAGTAGCACAATAAAAATGCACCAATGGGTGAGATATTTGTTACTGTAAGTAACCATGATTCAAGTGTCAAACCGCCCCTCCAAAAAAATTTCACTAATAATTTGTCAAACATGTCCAATTTCCACAAGTATTTAAGCGCTACTTCCTGACAAAAGCTGTTTAAACAGATGCAGAATATTAAAACCAATAAGTAACCCAAAATCTGCATAAAAAAGGTAGGTGGTTTGAGGTTTTTTCTTGTTTCACATGCTGCTTCTGTATTTGATTAGGTCAGTCCACATTAAGTCAGAATTGTAAGGTCTCCTACAGGAGAAATGTAACCAAGCAAGAACCTATTCATAAATATGAAGGACTTAACATTCATTCAATAAAATTATTACTTTGAATTAACATTATTAAAATGAATAAATAATATTAATGCTATTTAACTACAAAAAGCAAGACCTAGGAAGAAAATAATCTAAATCACTATCAATATTTTGATAATAATAGCCAGCTCAGGCAAAAAATACACAGTCATAGTGCCATGAAATAAGGTAACACTGAATTTTTCTATAGGTACTTACAGCAACGTTATATTCCCATATCATCCTCCAGAAGTCTATGACTGTATTGGCCAGCGGTCCCTGGGTAGCAACATATGCTTTTGGCCCATGTACTCCCTGGCATTGCAGAAAGGAACCATTAATGTTTATAAAGAACATTTATCTGCACTGAATAAAAAAAGGTTTGGGGTTATAACCGTGTAAAATTAGAATTTCTTTTTTTTTATATACAACAGGAGGGGTGAATACGAAACGAGTCCTAATTACATTAGTGGGAATTCTGCTGGTGATCTCAGGGGAGCCCAAGATTACAACAGCTACAGCACTGCCAGAAACTGTCACAGGAAATAAGTTTCTGTATGTTCAGATTCTGAAGATTCTCTTTAAGTCTGCATTTTCTTTGTTACTCTAACATTCAGTGATGAAAAATTAAAAATCTTTCTGCAAAAGGGCATTCTCTTGAACAAATTTTAAGTTCCTCCCTCCCTGTAATACATTTCAAAAACACAGACTTTAAAAAATTGTTTTATATAAATGTTCAGTACTTCAATATTCAGCTTTTCAAGCTAAATGTTCACGCAGGAAGATTTACAGGAACACCTGTTTCTGAAAAATAAATACTGTGTAGAAGCAGCATCAGAGTAAAGCTACAAAGACAGCTCAAGACCTAAATACTTTGAAACAAAACTGTAACAGGCTTTTAGTCAAATTCTGGCTTCTCTTTAAGAATGTTAGATATAATTCCATTGCCATGCTTCTTCCATGAACAGAGCAAAATGTGTAGTAACATACACAATTTGTCAAACACCTCATTTATGGTCCCTAAAAACATCACCTGTTAAAACAACTGCATCTGAATTTTCCTATGGTATAAAGCTCCGATTTGCTCACCTGCCACTTTAAAATGAAGTATTTTACATTATATTTCCACTTATAAGTAAAATCAAAGCTTTAAAGATTGTGTTATAAATGGCATCATGTTTGCAAATTTATTCAAGTCATAATAAAAGCATATCTTCCCTCACAGCTTTCAAGTCTTATGTTAGACTGTAATATTAAAACTGCCCTGACATGAAATAAAAGCTTAAAAAGAACTGAAGAACTGTTTTAAACTTGTACGACATACCTTAATAAAGTTTGCATTGATGTAGTCTGAATCTTGTGGGGGAGTTTTTAAGGTCAGTTTAACTCGGCTGTGATCAACTAAAAAAAAAATAATAATTTATTTGAAAAAGGATTACAACACATGTAAATCAGTTTATAACAGTAAATATAATATATATAGTACATTAAAGAACATTTCCCAAAGATAGGTCACACAAGCAAGTCAGTACATTTGATTTGTGGGTAAACCAAGTCAGGTAGAGAAAAGCAGAGTAGCTCCTACTGCTATGTGCTTCGGATGCTCAAGTTCACAGGATACCACCTCCTGGAGTTCCAAGAGCAATTCATTACAAAGACGCAAAATGCAATTAACCAGAAGCCATCAAAACTGCAGTTATACAACATTAACACAGATCATGGTGGTCAAAATTAAGGCACACTTAGGGAAAGCAGAAAGCATAAAACACCAGTGCACAGTTAAAGCAGCTGGGAGCTCTCAAAGTCTCTGCCAAGGAGCACTCCATCAGATATTGCATCAGGAAACAGGTACCAGGGTTTATTGCTCAGGCACAGACTGACCCCTATCCCCTAAACACTGGGCTAGGCTCATTGCTGCAGCACTTCTGAACTAGGAAGCAGCAGATTCCTTCATTTAGGGGGTTTTGGACATGTCAAGTTTCTGCCTCAAACATTACTGACTGTCTCAGAGAAAGCTTCTAATAAAAACAGCAGATCTTTGGAGACTAAAATCCTCAGTAATATAAAAATAGCTTTATTACTTGTTGACAGAATAAACTAAACATTTTGGTATTCTTTTTAGCATTAAAAAAAAACCTGCTTCTTTAATACAACAACAACTTGACTGTTACTAAAATGGTGTAGGCGGTTGGCAGGTTTGCCAGTCCTTCCAGCTCTTGTTGATAAGAAAACTTATTAGCTATCATATAAAAATTGTTAAAGCTATTCTGCAATAGAGGCTCTTCTAGTTGAAAATCCATATCAGAAAAGAAATTATCTTTAAATGGGGCAACAGAATTATCTGTAGAAACAGCAGCTTCTCGAGCAATTTGTTACTTTATGCTCCCAGGGTCAATTCCTCAACCACAGAACAGCTGCTAAGCCTTTGATTAGACCTAAATTCAAGAAAATGACAAAGAACAAATATATTTCAAAAGAACAAATATGGTTAGTTGCGTTTTTTGTTTTGTCAAAACATCATCGATAATAAAACAGGGAACCACGCCCACAAGAAGTAAATGCTAAGTTATTTCTATTCAGAAAGTTCTTCCAAAAAGTTTGCAAATTGGTGAAATTTTTCTGCCAGTCCTCATAACATGCAAAAAAAAATTTGTGTTACCACATAATGCTTCTTAAAAAAGCACAAGTGTAAATTACGATACTTTTAGATCACAAATCTAAAGACAGCACACTCATATACAGGCCTAGAAAAAGCCTTAAAACACATTGCACTGTGTTACACTCTGATACATAGATTGTAAAAGCAAGAACACTCTCTAAGCATGCAATGGTGTCATAAGACTTTATACTAAAAACTGCTTTTAAGTGGCAGAACAGACTAATTAAACGAGCAGGCTAATGAGGGATCTTATATTCCCAGCACATTAGATCCAAAATTCTAGAGCAGCTTCCAAATGTCAACATTGCCATCCTGTCTCTGTGTTCCACAGCTCATCTGCTACAGAGTTCAAGGTCTGGAGTAGAATTCCCCCAAAAATATCCACTGCTGTTCCCAGCTTCTAAGTGCTTGGATATTATTATATAACTTAAAGGCTCAGTTCACAATAACTGATCAGTTCTTCAGGTGACCAGTTAACACCATGTTGCATTTAACTACCATTTAGGATGGCTTAGTAAACTGCAATGGGAACATGCATCTTCTACTCTGAAGCCAGTGTTGAGTTAGTGCTGAGGTACTGATCTCTCTGGAAGCAGCAACAATTTCTGATAAATACAGCACTAATCTCTGATTAAGTTACAAATGTACATTCTTTCCTGGATTTACAAGAGATAGGCAATGATACTTTGCCTTTCTCCTGCTTCTTTTCATTTCAAGCTGGTCTCCCATCACTTCATTGCCAGAGCCTTTGGATGTTTGAGACATTCACTTGAACTGAAAATATACCTTCAATTTTCCTCCATCTCGGCTTTGAAGTTCGCTCATTTCCCCACTGTGAGCTTCGTTCCCTTCCAGATCCGAGTGACTCAGCTCTTATTTCCATGCAGATGACAGATATGCTCATCTACTGCAATAGTTGCAGCCATTCACTGCTGCAGTGCTACTGTCTCACCAACTCAGCCCGCGTGCTACCAAGATTTTGCTATTTTGTTCATGATCTACCAAAATGCCAGGACACTGTTAATCAGATGACAATAACAACTTCCTCTCTCTTTTTCACTCTCTTTCACTATCAAACATTTCCTCCCAACTAATAAGCAGAGTAAAATGTACCTGTTGCTGACCTTCTGGGATAAGAGAAGTGGCATTTGTCAGAAGACTACCCTTTAATCTCACTGTCAGCTCTTCAGATCAAGAAGCGCAGTGAGAGCTTCTGAAATAAGTGGCCTCAGGAGCTACACAAAGTGAGTGTGTAACAGACAGTCTTGTAATTTCAGATCACTGATCTGTTGTATCCACATGTTGGTGGGTTTAAAATCTAAATTGTGCTCTGAGTCTTACTTTCTGTGTCCACACATTAAAAAGAATTTCATTTGGACTCTAGCAAAATAGAAACCAAAGCTAATCCAGCACTGAAAGTTCTCCAAAACGATTTTCAAGATACAAATAGGCAAAAAATATCTATTTTACTTTAAACCAGGTTCCCTAAGCCTCCTTAAAATTTCACCTAGAGTTTATGCTGACATTTGACATCTTGCATACCAAGAATAACATGCTCCTAAGGAAAACATACATTTAAGCATATAGTAGAGTTCTCAACTATTCTGAGCTAAAATGAAAGTGTTGGCTTGATTCTGCTTCATAACCACAACATATTTACCTTCAGGTGATACCTCTCCTGATAAAATGTAAGAATATTCAGTCACCTTGCCTTCCAAGTTAAAAATAAAAATTTTAAGAACGTCATCTTTCAGCAAATTATCTCCAATTTTGCCTTTCAGTAATAACTAAAAAGTAAAATTCAAAATACATGGAAAATAACAGGCCCTTTCCTTTGTCTTCTATTAACATGTAAATCAGACTTACATGGCAATATATCCTTGTATCTATTCTTTTTAACATTTTCTTCTTTTTCTCCAGTGGCTGTTGGGTAGATCTTCTCTGTTCTGTATTTTGTTGATAATCTTCTTAACCTCTGAAATAAAAGATTTATGTTATATTTTCAAGCCTCAAGATAAACATCACAAGGTATTCGTTTCATTGATGAAGATGATTACTAGGAAAAAAATTTCTTCTCTTTTACGATACTCACTACAATGAAGTTTAAACATCTAATTATCCAGTACTTTTAGCACAGTTTATACCCAAGTTGATGCCAGCTCTATGCATCATGAAACATGGAACTTTGGAAAAGACTACAGCACCAGCATGGACTATGGCCATATTTTACTTAGATCACACATTGCCCTGTTGTGGAGTAAGAACTGCATAACAATACCTGTGAGAAATAGAAACACCTCGGGATACCTGGAGGAAGAGCACAGCATGGGCTGGCTCACAAACAGCTGGCACTTGGCTCTGAGGCACAAGGCTTCCAGCACTGACAACTGAACAGAAACCAAAATCTTACATGTAACTGGTGCCAACTCCTAACACCCAACTCCTGCTGAGTTTCAAGCTCAAAGAAAGAATGTCCCCATCTCTCAGGCACAAGCTATTCACAGTTAAGATGAGTGACAGGAGGTCTGCTGTATTCACAACAATATGTCATTTTTCCCCCCTCCATCTTTTTCAAATCTTAGAAATGTGAGCAAGTCAAAACCTCTAATAATAAAAACCAGCCCCTGCCTTCCAGTGACCTAGGAAATAAAAAGAGGAATACAGCTTTTATCATCCCAAATAAGTTAGGCATTTGCAACCTTAAAACTGAGGAGGAAAAGTTCTCATTGAAAAAAATAAATACAAGAGGAGCCAGCAGTTCTTGTTATTTTAGACTGTGTAGACATCCAGATTTAAAAAGGAACATTAAAGAACTCAGAAATTTAACTCTGGTGGTTGCAAACCCAGCCGTTCTATCAACACTGACATGGTGGTGGTGCATAAGACTATCAAGACGAAGATTGAAAGTAGCTTCAAGCAAGTTTAGCATCTCCAGTGAGGGGTGTTCTGCTCAGATAGAAAGATAAGACATTCTTCATGTTTCCCTCCCTCTATATCCAATGCATCATTATACATGTGAAGACTCAAAACATTCACGATTTGTGCTCTTTTGGGGAAGGGAGACAATGGGAGAGGTTTTTTGTCAGTTAAAAATGTAAATCTTGTTTGTCACTGACTATGCAACAATGTACAGGCAGAAGGGTATCATAAAAATGATCATCTGTTTGAAAAGCCAGTTTTAGTATCTTTAGAAGAATTCAAGAAGAAAACACTTGGGACACTCACTGCACACTTCAATTAAAAACATGTTTTGGCAACTCAAGCCCTCCAATAATTCCTCCTAATTTACTATGCAAATGAGGTGACTAAATATGCATATTAGGTCCAAAATTGTCCTAGTCCCACTCTCAACCCCAAGAAGAAAATCATATAAAACTTAGCATCTCTCTTACATAGCAAAAAACATTTTCATGAAATTTATATGGCTATCGTAAAAAAAAAAAATCAAATTACCTATGCAAAAGTGGATAAAACATGTCATTAATTTAATTGAATAATACACATCTAATAAACCAGAAAAGTGACATTTGCAGGGCAAAAACAAATGGCAGGTTTGAAAAAAAAAAAACCAACACCAAAACCAAAGCAAATCAAGTAGTACCAGTTTTCAATTTTTTTGTCTTCTGCAAGGACTTCATCACAGATTAAATCACTGAACACTAAAAAGAGCAACAGAACTGGCCTGCAACTTTTTTTTTCTTAAAATGAATTTTTGAGAAGCTTGCAGTATTAGTCAATGAAGAAAAACAGTAAATATCTGGAGGTGTGATAGTAAGTCTCCGACCACACAGTGATGAAACTATAAATATTTAATCTGAAAGCATTGCTACAGTGAGGAACAGGAAGATTCAATTCCTAAAAAGACACAAACAGTTCCTGGAAGCCCCCATTGCAGATTACACTCATCTTTGCAACACTAAAGACAAATTCACAGCACAACTTCTATGCACAGCAGGCAGAGAAACCTGGTTCGTCACACAGCACAGACAAAGAATACCACTGCACATAGGAGACATTGTCCTACGTAACACTGACCTTTCCTAAGCCAAAAAATATCACTTGTGCTAAAATTGAACACAGTCAGGAGTCTAGAAAAAGCCAGATGAATGCACATAATTTGGCTAAATTAGCTATGAACTGCAAGGCTGAGAAACAGTTAGATATAGGCTAGAAACCTCCAATTAAGGTATGAAAAAAAAGCAAAGACCAATGATGATACTTTCTAAGCACAGTCACTAGTGTGATTTTGTGTAGTGTTCCAACATGGCTGTGAGTTTTAAAGGGTTTTTCCTCTATCTTACTCATTTTTATGGGACAAATGTTATGACTCTGCTTAAAAGAAGTTTAGTGAAAAACTACATCTACAAACCATGACTAGAAGCAAAAGTTATTTTACCTGAGAAAGAACACACTCAAGGAAGTCAGGTTAGGTATGAAAAAGCATCCTAAGAAGGTGATCCTTTTTGCTTTAGCCCATTTTAAAGGCATGCAAGAAAAAACTTCCACCAATACAATTTGGACGAATTGTAAGCCAAAAAGACTCGAGTGACTAGCACCAACTTTCATTTTCTGGAAAGCAATGTTATGAGAATCCATCATAGCCTTCCTCCCTACATGATTCATTCTCCCCTGCTCTACAGTCCGCTAAACAGACCAGAAAGTACAATTAGCTTAGCCCAGCTCCAAGGCAAAGCCTGGAAATTAAATACAGGTTGATTCTAGCACACATCTGTTCCAAAATACTTCAGGATCCATGCTTTTAATGTGTGTTTACCAGCTGTTCTGTGACATGGGTAACAGAAGATACCTAAGTACGGTCCTGAGAGCAATCAAAACAAGTAAGGATCATTCTTTGTGATTTATAGTATCAGCTACATTGAATAACATGTATTTCATGCTTTGGAAGAGGAAGAATTGACTAAAGAGTAAGGAAAGAATTTTAAAAACTGAGCTTTGAACAGACTACCACAGGAATGGAAAAGTGCCAGACTCAGCAGAGGATTCCGCCCTACACGCAATAGAAAATTCCTGCAGAAGGCTATTGCAGTGTGCTCACAGCCTGCTGTGGGATGTAAGGGATCCAGTGCTTCCTAGGTTACAGCCCAGAGTGACCAAGAGGAGGAGAATGTACTCAATAGCAGAACAGGGGTAATGACAGGGCAGAAGAGAAAGGAATTCTGTTCAGACTACACTAAGCTGACAAGACAGCCAGCAAGATCTGTCTCAGCCGGGTTTCATGCTAATTCTTAATAAACAACTGTCTACAGTACAAAGCAGCACTCACTTTTGGGTTAAGTGAGTAAACTGCCAAAATGCTTCCCTGAAGATACTGGGACACCAACAGCAGGGTCATGGGAGGTCCAGCCTGGTGCCTCTGCAGATAACACTGGGCGCTTCCGTGACACTCGCCTATTCAGTGGGAATGCTATTCCAGTACCACAAAAATCTTCACTGGTATGTTCTCTTAAGAACAAAATGGTCAAAGAGTAAGTATGATGACCCATAAATATATACTTTAAGAACTACATTCACAAGGCCTTTAGTTCCACTCATTAGAAAAGCTCAATTTTAATTCTGCTTATTCATTGTGTGACAGAAGTGGTTTGTGGGGTGGTGACAAACACCACATGTGACAGTGGGGAGATGAGTCTTTGAAACAATTTAAGTTTCAGAAACATACTTCCAACTTCCACAGTGGTTTTACAATCTGTACTACAAATCTACTTCAGAGTGTTTATGAAAAGACAAACCAGCTTTTCAAACCGAACTTGTGTAATCCCACCATATTAAGAAGAACTTTGTTCAATCATTTCAGGAAATACAGATCTTTGACTTTCATTGTCAGTTTATTTATTTATTTGACCATTTCCAAAGCCTGTAAAGACACGATGCCTAGTATCATAGAAGTGCTGTTTGTGGATTAAAGAAAGCATTTATATAGCTTATTGAAATTTAAAGAACTCACTTCAAAAGAATAAACTTTATTTAAGATACAAAAGTTCCTTTGACTCCTTTCCAGGCTTTTTTTCAAGGAGAACATGACAAATAGTTCACCAGAGTTTCTGTTATCTCCAGTCCCCAAACTGCCTCCTAAGTCTTGTCTGACATTTCTAATTGGCAAAACAAGAGATAATAAAACAGGGATGTTCTCTTGACTCTCCTTTTTGACCATTCCTGAGGAGCAGGACATACCAGAGTGTCAGATGCCAGTTGCTACAGTATTCCATGACACCCACTTGCCATGTGACAACAGGCCAAAGAACCGGGCTCAGGAAGTTCTACACAGCTCTGCCAGTGGTCTCCCGACATTGTGCCAATCACACAGAACATATTTTGGTTTGCAAAATTTGCCTAAGTGCATTAAGAAATATTCAAAGAAACAAACAATTAAAGAAAAGCTTCCATAAAAGTTACTTTAAAAATCAGAGCATAAAAGAAGATGCTAGGAAACACTTAAAAAATGTTGTATTAATGCACTCATTTCATTAAATACGACAGCTATTTCTATTTTAAAGCGCACATTGCATTTTTCTTACTAACAGGAGGGGAAGAAAACCACAAGAATTATGTGCAACTCTGGTCTCATTCAAATAATTTAGATAAACATTAATAGGGCAGAATACATTCCCTAGTACTTATACTGTGAGAAAAAAGTACCTGTATGGAGCAGTATGAACCAAATTACCACAAAAATGTCAAAATTACTATCTTCTGCTCATCTATACTCAGATTACACAAGTTTCAGATTCTGTACCTATGAATGAAGAAATGCCAGAGATGCCTTTGGCAACAGACAGTTCAATGCAGACTTTGGTATCAGTGTTCAAATGGGGCTCTGACTTCCTAAAACTGCTTTGGTTTCAGAAGTATTTTAACTTCAAGGCCTTGCAAATCCAACTGGAATTTTCCGATACCATTTTCTCACCAGTGAGGTCTCTGGGAAACACCAAGACTAGCTGATGGTAGTAAACTCAGGTGGAGAACAGACTATTCAGGAGTGCCTGTGTAGCTCCTGGTTGCAATAGCAAGGAATAAATGAACACAGTGAACAGCACTTTGTCTTAGGAGTACTTGTAAAACAGCATACACTTGTGACCCATGCCAATATTTCCCTTTTGATTCCTTTCAAACAGCAATTGTTTCCAAGAATTCCTAGCCCTCATGAAGGAGGGAAAAAACCTTCCCAAACACTAGTGAAACATAAACAATGAAAGGAGAATGATTGGGATCTGTAAAACTTCACTGTATCTCAACATTCACAGATGGCTTTGGCTGCAAAATAACAGGCTAGCAGCCTGCACTGGACCTATCTCTCTGAACAAAGCCCTGAAAGGAGATTGCAGGCTGAACTGATAGAACGAGGAGTTTTCATTGCCTTGGCATTCTCTTCTGGCAACACCTACTAACCCTCAAGCTCTAGGTGCTCCAAGGGAATCTCTGCTGAAGTGATTAATATACAAGCCTGCTAACTACACTCCCTTGGGAGCTCTGTCTTCAGCATTTCATAGCAGGACAGTGATGAGTCAAAAAACCCCCAGTGTTCCAGGAAGCTTGTGGGAACCGTGTAAAAGAAAAGCCCTCCAAAATTACCCAGACAACTGAAAACAGCATCGTTTCAGTACTAGATTGTATAGTGTGTTCTGTACAGGAGTTAGACTTCAACGATCCCTGTGGGTCCCTTCCAACTCAAGACATTTTATGATTTTACATCATCTTAACTCTCTGATATTTTCTCAGTAAAGAGGTGAATGTTACTGCATTAATTAGAGATTTCTATCCCATCAAGAAGTATCAGCCAATGAAGACAATGCTGGTATATCCTCATGCAGAGAAGGCAAAATGATAATACTGCAAGCAGCCTGTTAAGGCTGCTTTCTTCAGTATCACACTAAAACCAGAAACAGGTAAAAAACCCAAACCAGCAGCTTATTCTCCAGAATTAGGTATTGTCAGAGTAAGACCAACATTTCCCATCTTTCCAAACCTGTATTTTCCCTAAGAAAAACATAAGAATCAGACACATCTCGCACGCTGCTAATAACTAAAGATAGATTTACACAGACACTATCAAAATGTGGGCTGAGTGCTTCAAAAGTCTCCTTTCCTCTCCCTCTTTTCTGAAACTATTTTTATACTATCTGCATGTCAATCCTAGTCTAAACTAACAGTACTATCAATTACAGTTACAGTTAATTTATGTTCCACATAATAGTTAAGCCACATACCTACTGCCAGTTTTACAAGGTTGGAGAAGAATAAGTAGATCCGTGGTTTGGCGACAAGCAAGGAAATAATCCAGCAAAGCAGAACATTAAATTACTAAAGCATAATCTAGTTTTAACTAGTAGGTTACTAACATATGTTCTGAGATATTTTAGAAAGTCCTGGAGCATACTCTTTAAGAATTGGGATTATAACTTCCCATCTCTGAACTATACTGTTTCCTCAGCACACTCACATTATTGCAGTGACTACTGTGAACACATTACAAGAAGTGAAAACATGCTGGACAATGAAGTTGTAAGAGTTCTTTATAGACTATGAGTGAAGAACATGAAAATTTCTATTAGTATGAAAGCACACAATTAGAAAGTTGACTGCTTTGGACTCAAGTCTAGGAAGCACCTTGATGCAAAACCAGAAAAGGTTAACATTAACATTAGCTCACACTACAAATAACAGGCTTCTTAGCAGCGTTAGAGCAATTCCAGAACAATTGTTGATAATTCAAAACAGAAATAAGCCTCAGATTTTTTGCAACAAGATGATTTTCTGTCCTCACAATATAAACCCAAACAGCATATGGAAGCAAAGCACTTGGAGAAATAAAGAAATAAAACGCAAACCAGGGAACCCCTTGTTTAAAATCATGATTTCCAAATTACTGGATTCATCATTTTCCTCTTATTCCTTCAGTAAAAGGTTTTTTATGCATGCTGACAGCACAAGTGTATTAAAAGCATCACATTTAATCTTGATTTAAAACAAAAAATGGCTGTAGGTTTAGGTAAACATCTCTTCAAGAGCCACTCTGTCTTATCCAGAAAAGGTGACCACACTTCAGTCCACTATCTAGACAGTCTATCTCAAACTCTGTCTCTGAAGTCAATCAAATTTTGACATCCGGGATGTGACACTGACACTGCCAGTGCAACATTTGAGTGAAGACTTCTACAGACCATGTCCTCCACCCAAAATAGAGATGAAGTAGATACTTGTCCTTGTCTCCTTCACGCACACCAGGTTTGCTTCAAAACCCAACAGCTCTGATGTTAACAGGAATGGATACCAAAGTAACAATGTCCCCAGGACCAACCCTAGGAAACCTAGAAGAGATTATCTGAAGGCAAGTTGAGACTTTTTCCACAAAGAACACCCCAAAGGCAAGAGATTTTATTCCAGGTCAATCAGGCAGCTAAATGGAACACAAGCCATACTTTTTCATGGCCACAGGAGGAGCTGGACCAGTCACTGTTTGTGACAGCTTTGTGGCTCTTCAGCTTCAGTGCTTGTGTCTCAACCAACATAACATCCTGAAACACTCAAAAGCACCCTGTGACAAGCATTCATATCAATAAACAGCATGAGGATCTAAATAAGTACTAGCCTCTGTCCTTGAAGAATACTGATGGTTTTTAACCATATAAATTCTCCCTGAAATATTTTATCATCTATCACCACCTATTACTCCTCACCAGTCTTTACCATTCCCCTGCCTGTGACTTCACAGTATGTGGCATGAAGCATTAAGATCCATGGACAATGTATTTTGCTTTTGTTTCTGCTCAGCGCAAAAGAAAAGGGGGGGAAACCAACCCAAATTCTCCTCCCTCTTCCTTCACAAGATGCAAAACCCTTCCTCTTTTCCCACGCCTTGGAACACATTTCCTTGAGGTCAGTGTTTGTTTTCCAAGCAATTCAAGGTGGGGGAAAAAAAAAAAAGCACCACAACTGAAACAGGAAACACTGAGCTTTCACTCCAACAGAAGTAAACTAGAATTTCCTACCTGCTAGTCCCCCACTACCAAAGCTGCCATAAATGAAGGCACAGGAGAATAGTCTTAGAGCTTTATTAAAACCTTACTTAAGCCTTTTAATAAGTCTGCACACACACACACACACACACACACACCCTCCCTCAAAAAAAGGTCTGCCATGGCTGTTACGTCCTGCCTTCCCAAAAGGGTTTTAACAGCCATGTCTTGCCAATTTATATGAAACACAGATCCTGCCCTGTAAGACTTTCACTGAGAACGAGTTTAAGCTGAAAAGCTGGAGTCTAACAACTGTTCTGGGTCAAAAGCAGAGTTGTTTGTGCAGTCAAGAAACACTGCAATTCCAATCTGGTTTTGAGTCCAAATTACCTTACTGAAACATCTGTAGAGCTCAAAGGTGCTGTTCCTTTCAGTGACATCCTTTGGCATACAGCTGAATTGCTACTCAGTGGCATGAGTTTAGTGTTAAATATACAATTCCAATAACAATATGCCAATTTTGTCTTTCCCCAGAAGTC
Organism: Corvus hawaiiensis; assembly: GCF_020740725.1. Taxonomy (NCBI): domain Eukaryota; kingdom Metazoa; phylum Chordata; class Aves; order Passeriformes; family Corvidae; genus Corvus; species Corvus hawaiiensis. The sequence goes on along the minus strand of NC_063216.1, from coordinate 67,985,394 downwards.
TAACTTTTTTTTTTTAAGCAATCTTGAACCTTGTATAAAAACACTGTATCTTTAGAGACTTTCAGCAGTTCAGAACCCCCACTATTCAGCAGGTAAAGCTAGGATACTGCTAATAGTTATGTTAGTTCATGATTGGCAAGTAAAACCCCCACTATCTAATAAATAAAAATAAGAAACTTTTGCTAAGCGCTGAATCAGTACTTCCATGCAGCAACACATACACAGGGAACATATAAGGGATTGTAAAAAAAAGATAAGATAGCAAATAGAAAATACATTTCTACTATCTGGAGAAAACACACAACTATTTTCACCCTTTCTTTGAGGCTGTGTTTGGAAGCCAAGGAATGTGCTAGTTATAAAGAGGCCATTTATGATAGAGTTCAATAGCATTTTAAGAGCCTCATTAAAGTCACAAACTTGTACTAAGATTTCAACTGTAATAACCCTAGCTAATAACCAGCACAATATTTATGGAGAGACAAAGGAATTTTGTGTTGTAATCATTTATATTTGCGGTATCTGTCAATTTTTGCCTAACAAATTTGTCCCCAACAATTCAGAAGAACACACCTTCCAAGCATCATTCTGGTTTCAAAAAGAGATGGGACAGTCCAATGGCCAATAAAATTCTCATAATTCTGGCAGAAAGAGGTATAAAGCAACTATTGAAATGAAACCAAAGCAGTAATGGCTAGTACAGAAACAATAAATTCAGACAACCAGTTATTTCCATGCATGACTTCAGATTATTTCTCTCCATTAAAGTTCTTGCTTTAATGGCTGAACATTCAAATAGCGCTGCTAAATGTTCAAATGCTTGAACAATATGAACTCTACCATTTAATTTGTTTCTGCTGAATTAAAGAAAAGGTCCTTAAATCTTCTCCATACATGCTATATTATATGCAGTTGTCTCCTACAAAAGTAACACAGGCATCTACACAGTGTTACCACTCAGAGTACACATTATAGCACTAATATAGTATTGCCACTCAAGAAGAATGTTTCTTACTTTCCTCGTATTTTGTTCAATAAGCACTGCAAGACAAGGAAAAGGCTGTGGTGCTTCTCCCACATAACCATTTATTGTCTGACATACCATTAACACTTTGAAGTCCACGGTAACCTCAATCCCAGGTATTCTCAGGCCATGCCAATCCAAAAGTAGCTACAAAAGAAACAGTTGTCTCTTTGGCAGGCCTGTATCTTGACAAGATACAAATAAAAGAATATTACAGGGAAGTTACCAGAAAGTAAATGAAAAAACTATTTTAATCAAACAGTTTGAAGTTTAATCTTCTTAAAATCATGAACATTTTTGAGGAAATTTTTAATTCTGAAAATTCACAAAAGCTTGTACCTAAAGGGCCAAGTAAAAGACATTCACTGTACATCCTCTTAAAGCCCGTGTTGAAAATCTGTACAACTATACTCCTCATACTTCTACAATAAGGCCTTTATATAAATTTTATTCTGTACATCAAAACCGCAGCTCAAATTTTAAATTATTTTCCAAATAGTTGGAGGATGCCTTTTTTACATTTATAATGCAATTATTTCTGCAATTTTTAGATTTTGAAGAGCAAAGAAAAAATTACCTCATATGAAGTATGTGCTCAATCACCTAAGGGTTTTTAAGTGCCCCACAACTTAAATTTGTTACACAGCTAATGTGCAAAATACAGTCCTTCTACAGTGCCAAATTTCAACAAATAGAATGGTCCTCAAGTCAACTGGTAGAATGAATCTGGTTCAGACAAGAGCTTTGTCAATCAAGCTGCTGATAAATTTAAAATAAACCTCAGCTGCCATGGCTTCAAAAAGATTAATATTTACAATCCAGAATGTACAAGTCGATAGTTTGTTTGGTAAACAATAGCACAGGGTTTTTATCTGATACACAAACAATTTTATTCAACACCTCCGGGTTCTGGATGACAGATTTACTTCCAGGTATTTCAGAAACGCACGGGAACACCTTCAGAACCCACCTCAAGATCTTTATCTATAATTCTCATCTATGTGGAATATGTGACTCCACTTCCTTTCTTGGAAAAGGAAACTGTTCCAATCTGAGCTTCAAATAAGTATTTGATACGGTGCCAATTCAAAAGAAGAGTATGTGAATTTCTACAGGAATTCAGTTGAGACTAGTCTCTTTAGTTTGTTTTTACAAGGAAAAATAAAAAAAATAAAAAAAATCTTCTGACTGAAGCGATCTCACAAGCAGAGTTTCTCAAAAACTTCCCAGAACAAGCAGGCATTTTCCTTCATGACCTCTCCAGCAAAGCAGTGCACTAACAAACATTTGATGACAAACCAGAAGACAGTAAGAGATGAAGATGGGAATTTAACATTAATCAAGAGAACCAACTTTCAGGGCACAAGAGGAAAAAATAAACCTCAAAAATGCCAAACAAAGTTGTACACTAGAAGTTATAATGAAGGAAACACAAATGCATATCACAAATAACTAAGTGACAACTCAAGTGTTATAGAAGTCACCAAGGAAAAAAAGACACAGAATAGTTCCTGATAACCTGTATTCAGTAGTAAGTCCAGCATGCTGGGAAGCTACAGATGAGACAATATAAATTCTCAACACATGAGAGAATGTAGAAAAAAAAATAGCTTCTCTTCTTAATTAGCATAACAGGTTAGTTAAAGCTGTGATTTTTCTGTTTTGATGGACTATTTTTTAATTTTCTTTGTGGTCTGAAATTAAGAAAACTAATTCAACTTGAAATTAATGAAATTTTCTTCTTAGGACAGAAACATTCATATTCTACTATTGCTTGCATTGCCTAAGCACACACAGAAAGTGTTAGTAGCTTTTACATTTGTTTGCTAGTACTTCACATAAAACACAAATTCTTTTTTATGGCAATGGTTGTAATGGTCTGGTTTTATTTGGAAATACTTTCAAAGTAACCAAAGAATGCTAGCAAATATTAGCATCTCTCAGGGGAAAAAAAAAAAAATCAATGCTTACTCTGGACAAGGAAACAATATCTTCCTTTTAAAAACAGTCCCTGAACATTTAAGTCTAACACCCTTGTCCTAAGCAATGTCAGTCTATACTTTCTATGACTTGTACCATTAAAGGGGCCTGAAAAGCTTTTTGTTTAAGTCCAAATTTAAGTTCCTTGAAACTGTCTCATTCTAACCACATTTACAAAGTTACCAGATGGTCAACAAATCCAAACCCACTACATTATTGTTTAATGAGTACTAGTGCAGAATAGTTTAAACACTTGAGAGATCAAACAATAATGTGCAGCAATACTTAAGCATGCCATCTCCTGCTGTCAAGCGGCAGTGTTTTCTAGGCAGTGTTTATCTTCTCTGATAAAGAAATGTGGATTTTATTACTTTGCAAACAAAATGTCTATTTTTGTCTTTAAAGCAATATTAACATTTTGATGAGTATTTTCAGAAAGTTTGATTTCTAAGCACTGTTCTCTGCTTAGGAACATTCCTGGAAAACCTGCGGTTTTGTTAAAATTTCTCCTGCTACTTGGTTCCCAGTTAAACTAACAGATGTTCAGGATGAGCTGCAAGGCAGCTATGAGGCAATTATTAGGCTTCAAGTTTCACAGAACCAACAGGCACAGAATTGAAGGCAACTTAGAGGCACCGTCTGTCTTGGAGGTAGAGGCTGGAACACCTGCTGAGAATTGTGGTTGTTCAGCCTGCAGAAGAGAAAGCTCCAAGGAGACCTTAGAGCAGCCAATAAGAGAGATGGAGAGGGACTTTTTCCAAGGACACGTAGCCACAGGACATGGGGAATGGCTTCAAACTGAAAGAGGGCAGGTTTAGCTTAGATATTAGGAAGAAATGCTTTACCGTGATGGTGGTGAGACACTGAAACAGGTTGCCTATAAAAGCTGTGAGTTCCCCATCCTTGTAAGTGTTCAGTGCCAGGCTGGGTAGGGTTTTGAGCAAGATGTCCCTGCCTATGGCAGGGCCATTGGAAGTAGATGATCTTTAAGGCCCCTTTCAATCCAAACCACTCTATGATTCTGTGATCTGCCCCCTGCTGTCCTCCACAGGTAACTTACGTTCTTCACAGGCTGGGAGGACAATGGGCCAATGCCACAACTTGAATCATTTTATTACAAACAACCAAGGAGCACATGCAGGTGACTTGAAGGAACAAAAAAATCCCCAAAACCCAACAACGACAAAACACAACTACTTCGACTGCACGAATGTTACTCCTTAAACTCCAGAAGTTACATAAAAATTGCTTGGGCTTTTTCTGTTTTTCCTTTTTCCTAACAACTCCAAGAATCTAAATGAAAGAAAAACTAGGTAAAAGTTTAGAAAAAAGATGGCCACTAAGCAGCAGCTCTCTTGCCCTGTGTCAGTGGAACCCATCCACTAGATGTCAGTGTCCTCTTGGGCAGAGGAAATCCTTGATTCCCAACGCAAATAGGGCAGCTGGCAGTCCTTGGTTATCAGGCCAACTGTCCAAGAGGAAATTCTTATAAAGCATCCCTGGGCCACAACAGAAGCAGCCAGTAATAGAAGCACTTGTGGGTAAGAGACACAGAACAAACACAGCCCTAGATAAAGCTTAGCCAGTAGGGTTAAGAAGCTCATGTCTAAGAACTCTTTTGTGCAACATTACTGATTAAAAGAACACATTTTTTGATAGGATGCTGAATGTGGGTGTTAAAAAAACTGAAAGACAAAGGTCTTTCTTTTTCCTACTTTCTGAAATACCCAAAACACTAACCAACATTTTTGCAGGAAAAAAAAAAAAAAAAACAGAAGAATGGGTTCTACCTCTACTAAAATATAAATCAGGCTTAAAGAGGCTTAGACTCAGAAGCAATAATGTAAATTATTACAGCACAGTGTAAAATCCTCTGCGATAGGCATGAAACACCACACCCTAAATAAAAGGCAGAGCCAAAGTCAAAGTTCAGGTACATTAAGTGCCTGCTGTCGGAAGAAATGGGTAGGTCTTTTTATTCACCTGCACTACATCTAGGTATTAAGGCACACTATAAGTTTTGAACAGAATATTTCAGTTGGAAGAGACCTAAAATTATCATCTAGTCCAGCTGCCTGACCTCTTCAAGGGTGTCTAAATTTGAGTCTAAAAGGAAAACACTGATATTAAAGGACTCAAACTTGACTGCAAGGCCACATACTTGTAAACTAATGGCACCCCTAAAAATTACGATGGGCAAGGGCATGCCAGAGGGGAAGCAGCATCATGCGCTACAAAAGAAGACAGACAAACAAGGAAGGTGAGAAAAAGCAAGCCAAGTTTTTATAATACATTTTAATGCACCCAGGATCGTATGAAACCTATACAATCAAGGAACTGATCACTGCAGTGGTAGCACACACAAGAAATCTCTTGGTTCTTGTGGAGGACACTGGGAAGGCTTTGAAGTTGAAAAATAAGAAATTAAGTATTTCAGAGAGGTAGGAAGTACAGATTTCTTTCTTTTTGAAGATATTGGATCAACTTGCCAGAGAATGTTTCATTCAATCCCCCAGCAAGAAAAACACCTTGAAGCCAATTTGAACAAGCACAGGACCTGGCTAAAGACACATCCTGAAGAACCACTTACAGTTACTGCACACTTACATCTGTTACTCTTGCCAGACAGGAAAAGGCTAAAAAAAAATTCACCACAACTTTTTCCCTTAGAAATAGGAACTTTAAAAAAAAAAAAAAAAGAAAGAAAAAAAAAGAAAATGAGGAAGTTGAATGGAAGGAAATTATACAGAACTAAAAAAGTAAAACTTTTGCAAGCAGTCCAGGGTCCTGTTGAACAATGCCAGGTAGCAGTACCTGCCACTGTCCTGACCAGGGACGGGCTCTGGTGTCCTGTGTTCATTGACCTATTGATACTACAGACACAATCTCAGCTTCTACTCAGAATCTGCCATTGAGAAGGACTGGGAGCATGGCTGTATTTAATTGTCACAGTATCCTCCAGTCACAATAAAGTACTAGACTAGGCGTACACTTGATTTGACACATTACATCATTTTAATACCCTGAAGAAACTGAAAAGCATCATATGATCCTAAAGTTTATCTCCTTATCTTCCTCCCCCATTACTAATATACCTATTGCACCATGCACAGAACATTGCATTGTCCCTGGAAAGGACAAAAAAATAATCTCATTCATGTTATTGTTTTCTCCCAACCACAACTGCAGTTATGATCACCTGAACTGCTCATTTTTTTACAACCAAATTATTTTTAAGGGACTGTCTTTTACTCAGATCCTATTTGCCCATGCAAGTCTAAGACAATTTTACCCTTTTGCTCTTACACTGCAAATCCAAAGATATCTTAAGAAAATTGCCCTCAATACAGAAATAACTCCAGGTTTTATTTCCCATGTGCATATATGCCCTACAATAACACTGTGCTTGCTGGTCCATCTCTTTCCAAGATAATTGTTTTGATAATTTTAATGAACAAGTAGATCTTGAGAATAGCAAAAAAGGCAACAAGGGGAACATCCTGGCCAAATTCCAACTCTTCAGCATTTCCTGTAAGCCTTATTTACATCACATCTTCATCCACCTTGCTAACACCATTGGTTGGTCACATACAGTTGTACTCAGCACAAACATAACTGATCTGTAGATTCATTACTCATCTTCTTTCCCAATTATGAAAACCCACACATCCCACACCTCCTCCCAAAAAATCCTAAAAATGTTTATAACATTTTGAGATCCTTTCCAGGCAGCATAAGACAATCACAGTCATATTATTCTATTGTACCAAACACCACAGCTATTAATATTCAACTAATTTACTGTGTTCAAGTAACAAACCCATCACCTCAGCACACAAGCAGCCTTTTCAAAACACTACTTCTTTCGTGGTTTATTGATTCTGATTTCATTATTATTAATTATGTACCTAAATATTTAGATACCATCCAAACCCTGCAAATTACAAATGCTAAAGATCGAACGGAAATTACAGGTTTCTTATTTTAAGAAATCATCAGAAAAAGGAAAAAGCAGCCAAAGTAGATTCTAGGCTTTTCTACGTTGTAGAAAATGGCAAGTTACCACCTTGGATACAATTCTAAGGCATACTTCAGACTTTAAAGAAGTTTCCGTCTAGATAAAACCATAAATTTACAAACCGTTATTTATCTGCTTCCATCATATACTGCAGAAGCTAACATATGGAATACAGGAAAGACAGGTTTTGATGATCTACATGATTATAAGATAAGGATAGAGGGGTTTCCTTCTTTACAACTTTGGGATTCTTTAATTTTGGCATGAGCCATGCTTCTTATTTCAAGTCTGTTCAGCTTCTGGTACAATGAAGTAACACAAGGACAGAGCTTCATTCCCACCCTACAGACAAGGTGTACCAGAGGCAATAGTTAACATCAATTACAACAGCTAATTATATATTGGGATTTTCTCTAACTGTTGCATCAAGTTTTAACAATTTTTCACCTCTTAGCTTTTTACTCCAATTCTGCTGCTTTAATCTTATTTCCCAAGCCACTAATCTCCTTTATTGTCTTTCCTTCCTCATCTCAGAGCAAATGCTGTCTGTACAGTAACCTGCTAGAGACACTTGCTACAGCCCACACTTGCCCATCTAGGAACAGGAAAGCTGCTCAGCACTCAGTCATGTATTCCTCTTTTCTCTGCTTACATGCACATTAAAAAAAATTCTGAGCTGTGGTCAAATTCACATTCTAATTCTGGAAAACCAGAACCCATTTCAGCAAAGCCACAGAACTAACAATGTGACTCGGTGAGACACTGTCAGTGGACGCCCTGGAAGAGCGGCAGCCGCTGGATTGGCATCTCAAACGCCACTGCCTGCAGAGACCAGAGTCAGGCCTTGTTCGAGCGTAAAATACTGGTGACAGCTCCTGGCACAAGCAGAACTTCTTCCACATTTTTACTGTCTCTTTCAACTCAGTACATTCCTCAACATACATTACTCATGGAGAGAGCAGCAGGCTGCCAACCTGCACACAAATAAGCCATGAACACCTTTCCTGCTTTAGCTTGCTAAAATGCAATGCAATCTCCACAAACTCCTCTTTTTGAACAGCTTCCTCCTAACATTTACTCTTCTCTGCTGCCTTCTCCATCAAAATGTTGTTTTATCTCCCTCAAGAAACATACACATTATAGCATTTTCCTGAGTATTGAACTCACATTTCCATTATCTAAAAGCATAATTAGGTGTCATTTCTCCAATTTTAAATCTTCAGGTTTGTGAAACTGCTCGTCACAGCTCCTCAGAATGACAAAATAAGCAGATAAAATACAGGAAATGAGGAAAGTTGCATTACCAAAGTTACTTCCTCTGATCTATCGAAGCCACTCTTGGGAAAAGTTAGATAAGGAAGAATGGAATTTAAATTTCACAAAGATAGCAAAGACTAAACCAAATTGTGAGGTTTTTTAACACCAAAAAAAAAAAAAAAAAAAAAAAAAAAGAGAGAGCAACTGGGAAAAATGAGGCTACGTGTTACTACACAGCTTAAAAGGACCAAGTTGCATTGCTGCTTACAGCCATGAAAATTATGTGACTTGCTTTTCAGTGTGGAAACAGATGTGCCTTTAGTCAGAAAAAAACCCCAAACTTCTAATTCCTATAGATGCTGAGGACTGCCTATTGCAGTGTTTCTAGCTAGAAAATAGGCTATAGACATTGCATGAAATTTGGACTGGGGAGAAACAACAACCCTTTCCAAATATCAGAACTCCCTATACTTGCTACTAGGAGAACTATTTAAGCACAGTTAAGTAGGACTCAAAGTTTCCCAATCTTATTTTCCCTTAATGGAAGTGGCAGCATTCCAAACAAAAGCCATACCTTTAAAATACCTCAATTAATTTTCAACATGTCAGTTAAGTTCAATCTCAACTCCTGTATCTGCTGCTGCAGTTTGACTTCAAGGAACAGGAGCACTTTTCTAAAGCAATGCCCTCTTTAATCCTTGCATTGTGACTTCCTTTAAAAGCTACCTTCTTCTCATTCTCAGTTTCTAGCATTGTGCATCAGTATTCCACTGGGCAACCAGAACAGCTATTAATGCTAATAAGCCCAGACAGGAATACACATTTGTTCTAAAGAGACAGTAACTGCATGACAAGTAATAGGATGAGACATACAGGATTGCTAAGTCCTGGCTTTAAAATGCAAAATACAGAAACACATACTCTACAGCCAAAGCGAATTAATTCACAGGAGCAGTGAAGTATCAAAATGTCTTATCAGGATGCAAGTGCTTCTTATAGATGCATCATGGTGAATAGCACAGGATGTGAGCATGCTCAAGTACACCATTTACTAGAAGGTTGCATCCTGGCCCCAGTGCAAGCTGCACTGCTATTCCCCTTGAATACTGACTGCACTCCTTGTAGGTATCAGGACTCAATATTTATTTTTAAATACTCAAATTAGGCTTTGGTCTCAGTGAATCTCTGTAATAACCAAGCTTAGACAACAGCTTAACACTACAGTGGCTCTTTTGAGGAAAGGGACCTGTAAGCAGTTTTACCTGGTCCAATACAAACCCTGAAATACTATTCCTAGTGAAATGAACAAATCATAGCCGGAAAATTCATAAGGGACACTGCTTGAAGATTCTTACAAAGATCATTTAAACCAGTCTGGTTAAATCTTATTGTCCATAGTCATTAAAAAGCTAGTGACTATCAGAGCCAGGTAACACTTATAAATTTATAACTTCTTCTTTAAGAGGATAACAAGGTCAATAAAATGTGTGGCTAAGCTCTGTACTGAATTTGAAACCAAGACCCAAATAGACCAGCCAGTTCTACTTTGACCATTGAATTAAAAAAAAAGACAAAACCCACACACATATTCTTATAATCCAACAACTGATCATGCAATACTCACACAGCTTAAAAGGATACCAAACTATACTATAGACAATCATTTACCTTCAGTTCATTAAATCCATGACAACTTATATAAAGCTAATGCTTGTTCTGTAGAGCTTCTAGTCTAGGAGTGAGGTGAAGTTGAAGAAACATATGAAATTTATTCACATGGTTTTCCACTCATGATGCAATGGCTTCTGTCATCCAAAACCAGTAAAAAACAAAGATTTAAAAATATAAGGAAATCATTTTAGCAGCCCAGGGATAAGGTAGCAGAAACAGAGGAGTAAAGGTGAGGGTAGAAATGAAAAAATAATTAGTAAAATCCAACCACAGCATAAAGAGAGAGCAAAATTAAAACATTCAAGACAGATCAGAGTTGATATGGATCAAAAATACATGTTGCAATTTGCATAAGATCTAACAGAAGTACTATGCCCAGTGGAAAACTACACACTTCGTAGGATGATTCAACAACTAGCTGACATAAGTACAGAATTCCTGAAGGATATCTTGTTTATATAATGTCCAGAAGCTAGATCAAATAAGCTAAAGACAAATCAAAGACAGTAGTATGAATACAAGAGGAAGGTCACATGAGCAAGTATTTCTCTCTTTTCTTCCACAAAAATCCTTCCTCCCTGGCCTTTGATATAATCTCCAGAAGCAAGTCAGGTAACTTTGGTTATGCAAGGTGTGTTGTGAATTTTAAGGGTTTCTCAAGTCCAGCTTGCAAATTAAAGGATTTTATGGACTTAACTTTCCACACAATATGACAATCATATACCCACTAGTCTACCAACCACAGGAAGGAGAGCAGGTTGGGATCTCCATCCAAACAGATCTGGAGTTCAGGAATATGAAGTTGGTAAGCTGCTGTGGTGGGTTGACCCTGGCTGGTGCCAGGTGCCCACCAAAGCCACTCTAGGCCTCCCCTCCACAACTGGACAGGGGAGAGAAAAATATAACAAAAGGCTCATGAGTTAAGGACAGGGAGAGATCACTCACTGATGGCCAACATGGGCAAAACAGATTCAACTTTGGGATATTAACTCAATTTATTACCAACAAATAATGAGAAGTAAAACAAATATTAAAAACAAAAACCACCTTTCCTCCACCCATCCCTCCTTCCCAGGCTCTAGGTTCTCCTCCCAAGCAGTGCAGGGAGATGGGGAATGGGAGTGACAGTCAGTTCATCACATGTTTTTCTTCTGCCACTGCTCAGGGAGAGGAGTCCTTCCCCTGCTCCAGCATGAGATCCCTCCCACAGGAGACAGTTCTCCACAATCTTCTCCAGAGTGAGCCCTTCCCACAAGCTACAGTTCATGAACTGTTCCAATGTGGGTCACTTTTCCATGCAGTGCAGTCCTTCAGGAACAGACTGCTCTAACGTGACCCCCACAGGGTCACAAGTCCTACTAGGAAACCTGGTCCAGCATGGGCTCTGTTGGACATGGAGGAAGTGTGTTTTAGGTGGTTTCTCAGAGAAACCACTCCTGTAGCCCCCAACCACAACTAAAATCTGTCCATGCAAAACCAATACAGCTACATTCCCCTAAGGAGAACATTCCACCTTTTCTGTTGTCACCAATAAACACCAGATTCCAGTACCACACTAACAAGAATCTGTTAGCAGGGAAAGGAAGGAAAAAAACCCAAAATAAAAAGTAAATATTGTCTGCTTTGTTATCACTTGTCTTATTCAGGTGTTCCATGCAAACTATTCCATCTACACCACCAGTACATAACTTGGGAAACTCCTGACTTCAGCATCAAGTTCTGGAGGCATTAAAGTGGTAAGTAATACAACAGCCCAATAAAACATAAACCACATGGCACACAAAGAATAGAAGAAACTAATTTTTGCATTTATTTACAAAAGCCAATTCCAACGCCTCCCTGACGTGCCCTAGAAGATCCTTTACCTGGCAGAAAACATGGCCATTTTTAGTTCAAAAGGTACTGTCTGTAGAAATAAATCAGCTCTTTACCTACTTATATTCCTTCACTGAATTCCCTTGTTACTTCACTGCTGCTTTTCTCACTTCTAAACAAATCCTGATCTCATATACACTTAATATATCTGGAAGTTACCTTTCTCCATAAGAGCTAAAAACATCATCATTGAGGTTTTTATATCCACATCCTTTGGATGACCATAGCATCTTAATGTACCAGACAGGGGATATTTTTTTCTATGAATACAGGAAGGGAAGCCCATTATGTATGCTGTAAGGCTGGAGAAACAGGATGCTGGCTTCATTTTCACACGATCACCAATTTAAACAGTGCTAATGCTTTTTAAAGTGCCGTGCCAGAAAGACATGTTGCTACAGCCTTGCACCAAAAATACTATAGTGTTTAATCATGTATAAGGCACCAAATGCAAGCTCGTATTCAGGCTGTTCCATATTAAAATTAGTAGTGGAATTAGCTAGCATCTTAAAAGGAAATATTCTTTCCCTTTAGGAAATCACATTGATTTATGGCAACAGCTTGCTGACTTGGGGATACACACATTTTTTCTGTGTTATTGGTCTCCCATGTTAAATAGTTTATCAACAGGCTATAGATTTCTGTAATTTGTACAAAATACAACTAGGCTTCTCTGCCACAGTTTCACCTGCTCTTTTCAGAACAACAAAAATAGGAAGCTTACATCCCAAATAATTTGCAAGCTGCATTTTCGCCACAAAAGGCAAAAGAAATTAAAGCTCACATTTCATCATCTTAATCAAAATATTAAGAAAATACATGGCACCAGTTGAAGAAGCAACTGTAGCAGTGTTACTACAGAATGCCAAGGCAATTCCCACAGCAGTTCTGTGGAATAGCCTCTGGAAAAGTACTCCTGTTTATAAGGAAAATACAAAAGGTTGTGATAGGGCTTAACCTGCAGCTTAATAACTTATTTCAGAGCATTCAGTTTGAAAAGCTGACTCACGTCCAAAGCCTTAAGTGCCTGTGTAGCACTTAGAGAATTTCTGTAGCAAAGGGCTGTTAAAGGAAACAACGTATATTTCTCCTTTCTGGGCATAGTCTTCATGAAGTAGAAATAACAGAAAAATACAGCATCTATAAAACACCACATTTCTTTACTAAAGTAAATTCCAGTGAGTGCCTGTAGTACTTTCCAAGTCCCTTCTACCTGCCTAAAATCAGTCATTTTCTCCATTAACATTTACATATAGTTCCCTATATGTCCATTAACGTCACAGTTCTGTTTATGCAACCTCAAAGAAAATGAGTTAAAATTAATTTTACAGTATAATTTGGTCACAATAAAAATCCACACAGTTTTGTGTAACCACCTAAACTACCAAAATTGAAATCTTACAAGTAACTGTTGAATACATAGAGCTTATCTGGGGACATTTACAGTATCTAAGAGATGATTTCCTTCCTTTCGCAGTTTGTGCAATAGGGGTGCTGCCCTATAGGCAATTTATAATTAATTCAGCTCTGCAGGAATTCTCTGTTTCTTGAAGCAGTTCAACTAACCTACATATGCCCTTCCCTCCAGAACAGTGTTTCGTTTTCCAGCTTTATTTTGAGCTAAATGCTTCCCTTGAGTACTCCTACTGGACAACTGTATTCATTTCAATTAACAATTACCTATTTGCTAAAATTATCAGAATATACATGAGGGAGTAAGTAATAACGAAAGCATAGCTTCCAGTTGTAATCCTGCTTCTCATGCATGAAGGTGAAGATTCAAGTAGACAATAAAAGAAGAATTAAGACTTAGTTTCTACATGTGTAAAAACAGTAAAAAAAGAGCTATGCACTACAAATATGCAGGATATGATATATTTACCACTGAGACATCTCCATGATCAATTTTACTCAGAGCAGCCAGTTATCAACTTCTGACCCAATCTATCCACAGTCTAAATGCAGTGCACTATTCCTATCACTTGCCCTTCTCTGTCTGTTCTGCTTTTTATATTAATTGATCTCTCAGTTTTGTGCAGTGAGACAACTGGACAACTAAGCCAATAAGAACATTTGTTTAAGTAGGAAGGTATACCCAAGTACCACACGTGCTACCCACACACTTGAGGAAAGAAAGACACTGTTCCATCCCAGGGTTATGCATTACAAACACAGTGAAATAAGAAGTGAAACATTTAGGACAGAGTAGAACACTATTCAGGCTTCTCAAGAGCAGTGCAGTTCCCACAGCAACTAGTCATTTAAACGTGATGCATAATCCACACTGACAATTCCTCTGAACACTTGGACAGGAAACCCATGAAACATCCTTTCAGTTTGGAACCCTGTTGTTCAAAGATAGCTGCGTCCTCCAAGAACTATCAGAAGAATAAAAATAATGCCATATTATCATAATGGAAGACAAAATGTATTTAAAAATATAATCAACAATGGAAAACAATATGAAAATTCTGGAACAGGCCCCTGAAACTCTCAAATGTGAGAAGTAGCTGGAAATCATGCCAGTAAGTCCAGAAAAACATGCATGAACCAGAACCTAGAACTAGTTCAGCTCAGCACAAGAAATTAATTTCTCATCCACGATATTGACCCTAAAGCAAATATGAAAGATAGCAAGGATAGCAACAATAGCAGAGGTGCTGACTGCCCAACCTCAATAAAAGCAGGAACATAAGACATCACTCATGTACCACATCCCTTTCAGCCTCCCTTTGATTGTTTGTATTTGCTGCCCAGAGGAACAAGCCTTGGCCCCTTGTTCCCACTGCAGCCCAGTTGCACAGCTGAAAGATGGTTATTTACCTCTCTGGACCCCCAAAAACCCCACTCTCTCACTGATCCACATAGAAGCTGTTCTTCCCATGATTACAAAGAGTATCTGAAAAATATGAAAAGTATGTGAAAATACACATCTGTGTATTTTCAGAAGAAAAACAAAAAGCAGATGTCATCCACATGAGGCAGCAAGAATGACAAGACAGCAGGACAAATACAGCAAGATGTAAAATTATTCAAGAGGACACCACTGTACTCTGACCTTAGAAAAACAAACCCAGCTACACCTTACAAGACTATATAAAAAGGAAGTTAATGTTAAAAAGTTTGTTTTAAAATGGCAAGTTCAGTGTCATAACTAAATGAAAGAGACTAAAGTAGTACATACATTCTTTAAAGCAATATGGTTTTAACCAAGTTAACTTCCCCTTAGAGACTGATGCTTTCCAACCCATGACTTTAGACACCAAAAATCATAGCAAAGATCAGGCAATTAAAACTAATAAATTTCAACAATGTTTAGGAATCAAGGCCTGCTCTCCAACATGTAAAAATGAAGCATATAGCCCTTCTGACAAAAAGGAAGGAACACAAGTTATATGGATACCCTTAACAACTTAACAACGGTGTTAAGATTTCTCCAAATCATAGCAAATTAAAAATTGAACAATCCAACCAATCCATACAGCATTTAAAACTTTCAGTCTACTCATGTAGTTGCCCTTGGCACATTCCTAACACTAGGCAATGCCATTCTTTCTGCAGAACTAAGGGAACTCAGAAGTAAAACTAATATAGAAAATTAACTGTCAGAAGCATTATGGTAGGATTTCCTTCAAAATTATTGATGCCTCCTTCCAGAAATATGAATGAATGAATGAATGAAACATGTTTCTTTGCTTTTGTTCCTAATGACATGTGTAGCCCATGAGGCAACATCATTCACAGCTTCAGTCCTCATAATAGCCAGATATTTTTCTCCATTGAAGTAACTGCCTTGCTACTTTTTGGAGCTGATAATTCAATTCTTCTAGGTTTTACTTTCACAAGACACTTCCATTAGGACAATATTGGCTTTAAGTCTTCCCATAAATTAACACCAATAAAATTACCTTTTAAAGAAATTAAAAGTATTGGCTTGTAGGAGGACAGATAGGAGCAAAAATTAGGTCAACTAAACTAGGTCATCCATTTATACCTCCATTTATCTGGTACCTTTTGGGAAACATTTTTCTCTAGTTGAACTTTTTAGCTGTGTAAGAATTTTTGCATTCTAAAGCTGATGACAAAAGGGTAGCTAGAACAAGGCCCTCAGGGATGCAAGCAGCAACTTTCCTATGCAAACCTCAGGGACTGAAACATCCTGACACCAGTATTCAGAGATACTTTAAAACAACAGTTTCCAACCCAGAATGATGGTCCTAAGGCCTGACAGACTTGACTGTGCTCTTCTGCTCTTACAACTCCTTCCTTGCTTTGCTGCACTCTCAGCTTCCCTAGTAAAGCTACTGGCTTTGCACTTGTATTGTCTCAGCAGTATTGGGTCTGAATACAATTTGGTTTCTTGAAGATGCAGAGGGACTCCAGACAGAAATCCAACAATACAGCCACTCTCTGGGGCTCTAGGTTCTGGATCCAAAACTCCACAGCCATACCAGAGTGCTCTCCTTTCATAAACGCATTCTGACTGCTGAAATTTAAACAAATAATTCACGAGTTAAGTTTATATTAGCAAGTTTTTTTGTCAGATGAAGCAGGAAAACAAAGAGCTTAATCTCTCTGCAACATTCACGTGCTAGTTAATAGAAATAGAAATGCAAGTCCATGCTTCATTTAGGGCAAACACACACAGCTGAGTTATCCAAGCCTGTGCTGGCATAATCTTAGCAATTGTGGAGTACAAGAGTTTGAGAAAAACACCAGGATGCAAACACTGCACTTCCTAATGGCACAAAGAGCTCCTGCTCTACCTAATTAACTTGTGCTTTACTTACTTCCTCATCTGACCTTTAACACTGATGCCTCTCCCTAAATGAAGGCTGTTTTATAAGACTAAGAAAAAAACATCCTCTACCTTCTGATTTCAGTTCTAGAAATGCATATCCAAGGTACTCCTATTCTTTCAGCTTTTCCCAACATTAAGAAATGCATTACTATTTTCTCTGTGCCAAAATATCCTTTGTACTAAGCATACTACAGTAATAGCAGTACACAATGCAAAATCCACCAATCTTAAATAGTAACAGTGAAGAAGATAAAGTATCATTTCTGTTTATTACAAACCAATGCCTTTAAGAGATTAATACAGAAGCCTCAGAGTTTTGTTGCCCTTATGACCAACAAATGTACACACATTAGATAATCTGAATATCTGCTTAACCTTCCCCTGCTTGCAGAGCTGATAACTTATATTTAGCTATAACAGCATCAAGGAAAAACACCCTGAACCTATTGCAATTTTAAAGTAAATTACATGCACTCCAAATCAAGAAATTCGTACTACAGATCAGTGACATATGCAGAACAGTACATAGGCATACAGCCATACAGATAGAAATATATAAGCATGTACATGGAGCTACATAACGATAGGTTAGGGTCTATGGTTCATGAACTACGGTCACAAGAGACATATCCATATATAGGTATCTATTGATCCCTATCTATCTATACACATATGTAACTAAATACACCAAAAGGTGCTGTAGAATTGAGGTAAGAATAAAACCAAAGTATGTATTTGACAGGCTATTTAAATTATTTGGTGTGCATGTAGCATGCCATGAGGTGCAAGGTCAACATTACCATTTGCTCCTCCTGAATGATTCTTTAACTTTCTGCAAAGCCCGTAAACAACCCTTTTTTCTATGAAAACAGTAGACTTACACACTGCTGTCTTTGGAAAACGAGCAAACAGAACTTATTACCACACAAGTTATTTGACACAACCCAGAGCATTGCCTAACTGACTTGATTTAGTTTCATGTGCCTGAAAGAATTGCAATTTTAGGCAGAGTTTGCAAGTTCTTATACCCCAGGGTCACTGCAGCAGCTTTGTGGCTGTATTCAATGGCCTCTACGAAAATTCAGAATGGCATCTTTGAAGCAACAGAAACAGCACTCATTTCCTCAGAAGGGGACAAAAAAGCTGAATATTTAAACTGGATGATTCTTCATGTAAAATTGTATTTTCATATAACATTTAATGAACAGTATTTCACAAAATTTCAGAAGCCTCTGAAGTTTGGGTTTACTGAAATGACTGTCCAGTCACATTGCTCCAGCCAGGTTTGGTCCATGTAAAAGAAGCTTTATGAATAGGCCCAATGACTATAACCACACACAATGATGTCACGTATTGGAGTGTGGCCCTCACATACAAATTAACAGCATACAGATGAAATACAGTCAACGGAAACAAAACTTTAGCAATACATTTGCACGCAAATTTAAGCATAATATGAAAGGTGACTACTAACAGATCCATTATTTAACCCTGAAATGATAAAAATGCACAAGGCATATCTAAAATGACAGTTGTCTATGACCTAATAACACATTGCTAAGAGCAGGGTTTCTTCTAACTGATCAGCTGTACAACACACTTACGGGTCATTTTCTCCAAGGCAATTACTCTTTCTGTCATGCTTTAGGGAAAATAAGTGCTCCAAACAGCTGTTTTTTCAAAAGAACCCAATTTACAAGAATTCCATGCAAACCTGTGCTTACACCAATTAAATCTTGGTTTTGAAGTTTCAAGAAACAGTTTACCATCTAGTTGATTGTACCAAAGCATTTTTTCCCAGTTTAACCTTTACAGATACAAATAATTTCTCTTGGAAAGACAGCACACATTTTATAACATATATGACAAAGCATTAGTATTTCTACATATTACAAGCATGAAACTCATTAAACAGATACTAGTAAACATCACTTCCAAAAGTATCTATATAGTGGGATCTTAAAAAAATAATGCAGAGATGGTAAAAAAAGATAAAAGTTTTATAAGTTTGCAGATTATATGCCTGCCTTATAAATTTGAAAGATATCTTCACAGATACTCAAAAGGTGCACTAATAGTATTTGAATCAGAAAGGCTTATGCAAATGCACATTAATACACAGACAAGCTTTTAAGAGGGGCATTTCTGAAGTGCTACAGTTGAATAAGTATTTCTGGTATCCGTAATGCTGTCCCAGAACCAGAACAAAAGGTATGTCATGACTGGTATCAGTATGTGGGCTTTCACTATGAATCTTAGTAGTTTTAATTGGTGATTTAGTATAGTGAAGATTGTTAGTTCATTTTAAGCAGACTTTAGGCATTTTAGAAATTTAGAGGCATTTAGAAATGCCTTTTCCTGAAAAAAACCACCAAAAAGCAAAACAAAGACAAAACCCTCAAAAAACACAGAAAGTTTTATAACATCTGGTGTAGCACTTCCTATGATCAGCTACATTTTATCTTTACAAGTCAAGCACATTCCATCTCCCATTTTTTTAAATAGCATTTTCACAAAATAATCAGAAGTGCTTAAACATAAAAATTTCAAAAATAAAACCAACTAGAGATAAAAAGCATAGAAACTACTATTTTCCTGTTTCAAATCAGACCCATACAAATTCCCTTTCATACTTCAGAAAACAGCACCTTGAGTACTTTACTGTCTCCAAACCTAAAAGTTTCAGCTTAGACAGACTGAAGAGAACACACACACACAATATTCAGTTGTTAGTTACCTGTGCCCTCGTTAATGAAAGGTATAAAGAGATCTGTGACTAGGTGTAACGAAGTTGTCAAAAAAAATCATTATTATTTAGACTGATGATTTAAGACAGGATCATTTTGACACCACTACCTCCAAACAGCATCTGAGGATTCCTTACACAGTATCCATCACAAAAAAACCCACTCTCATCCATCCACTGTGTTCCATGACAACAGATTAGCCAGATATATAACTCAAAAAATGAAGCAAGACTGTCATGTACCACAAAACAATTGAAACATAACATCTGATCTTTGAAGGTAAAGCTTCACACTACTCATATTTCAGTTCTCCTATAACAATGGCAACCTACATCAAGTGAGAAATGAGAGTGTCAGAATGCTTTTGTCATGACTATCACATACGAAAACAAAAATTAATTGTTAATTGTGGGTAAATTAAAATAAAAAAATAAATCAGCAAGTAATATTTATCAAGGTCTTTATAAATTCTAGAATCTAGAAAAGCTGTTTTCTTTTCCTCCATATGGAACTTTGACTTCCAATCCTTGTTTGACATAAGACACATGTTCATTATAAAAAAATCAGAACCTAGACCATGCTGGTTGTATTCATACAGCATGAAACACCAAGAGGAAGCAATCTATACTTATTTCCTTCTGCCCAAATAGCAATGTCAGCAAAAACCCAGGAAAAAGTATACTCCTGGATGTACTGCAACCATAGAACAAAATCCTAACCTACATTATTTTAGGAAAAAGCTCACTTACCCTATATCCACATATATATGATTACTGGCAAGGCATCCAGATATGTCTACCCTGTGTTCAAACTATCCACTTCATTTAATCCTAATTGTGTACACCCAGAGTACTGAAGTGATCTAGTAGTAAGTCCTGCTTACTTCCTAGTGAAAACTAATTAAATACATTTGATTTCCAGTAACAAACTTGCTACTAGTGCCCAGACTATAGAATTTATCTTGTTATTGGGGGGGGAGGTGGGAAGACAGTGGTGGAGTGGATAATAATCAACTTACCACCTTCCCAGCAGAAGTTGTTTCCAGGTATGTCAATGCCATTATTAAATTGCAGTCTTAGTCATCTACACTCTGGACTTTCAATAGCAATCAGCCAGGCTTATCAGCCTACCTGTGCACACCTCTAGCTTCTCTACCTCTCCTCCAGCACTCCCTGGAACCCATCACGTACTTTTAATTCATTCACTGAGGCCTACACACAACTCTCTAAGCCTATTACTCAACACATTCAAAGGGAATAAAGACCTAAAGGTAAAGAATCATTTTCATTTGCATTCACTCACTATCCCATTCATATTTTAGATTCCATTTTGACTTGGAAATGAAGCGATGAGTAACAGCAATTCCTATTCCACAAACCTGCCACTGTTTAACAGCCACAGAACGTCCTGCACCTAAATGAGAAAACACAACTTCCTCCCTTCTCACCCCTCAAAAAATATCTACTAATTCTTTAAGTAAACAGAATACTGAAATTTATATCCCCTTTACCTTTTTCTTCTTCTCCCTCTTCAATCATTTCAAAGGGGACCTAAGCATGGCTCTGTTAAGACAGCCAAATACACTCAAAAACACATACCCCAAAAAAACCCAAAATAGCCCAACATATTCATAGTGAAAAAAAAATCAGCAATTATGATTCTTGTCACTACATTAATCTATGTCTGCTTTACTATATAAAGGCGAATATTAGAGCTGAAGATCAGCATCCTAATTTCCTGCTTTTCCTTTAATTTCTGATACAAAAATCAAATAGGAAAGTTTGAAATACAAAGTGTTAAGAGGATAAAAGAAATTTTCAAAACAATTCTCCCAAAAATATTTAACACTCTTTCAGGTAACACACCTTTTTCCTGAAATGTCTTGCCCATTAGTTCCTATAATCCTGTTTTGCCATTTTTACCAGTATTCTTACTGGTACAGGAGAACAGTGGGAAAATTCACTGCCTATACAGTTGAAAGCTACAGAAACAGCATGCTGTCAAACAGAGAAATTTAAACAAAAGCTATTTTTCTGTACACAGGTGCCACTGCTTCAAAGAAAGGATGATAAAAAATGTATTGCATACCATTTGACTACAACAAAGCTAAAACATCAGGATATTTATCAGATATGAAATGGTAGAAGCAAGTTAGGAGATCTAGAACAAGTACTTAACACAGAGATTATTAAAAACGTTCTGCATTTTGCACTAGTCTAGGCCAGCCTTTCCGTACAGTACATATAATCTACATGAACAAGACGGACTCATCAGTACAAGGCAAGATGTCAATTCGTGTTAAATACCAATTATATTACTAAAACTATGACTTAATGAAAAGCTTCTGTCAATTCTGTAACCTTTAAGCTCTCATGTAAAGATTCAGAAGGGTCCTATTGCTCCAACGCCGTTCTTCATTTCACACGTTTCTCTCTTCCTTTCCCACACACTCAGATGTTTCAGCAGCATACTTTTAGTATTTGCAAAATCCTGCCCAAAGAGCATGGCCGATTTCCCACGGGCTCCCTCCCCACCCTGGATGAACTCGTTACTTCCCAAAGTCCACTTCCTCTTCCACCCCTAGACCTGCCAGCGCTCCCAGCGCCCCTCCGCCTTGCGCAACATCCGCGGCCTCCTCCCCACATTTCGGACAATCTCCGATGCGACACTTACATTGAGATTTTTTTTGTTGTTCCCAGACCACTAGCACAGACTGACAGCTTAAAGGGCTAACGATGTGCTTTCAATCCCAAAGAGCGACGCATAATAAAGCGAGCTACGGAACAGATACGGAGGGCACTAACCCGCTCTCCTTCAGCTCTTCCGTGCGTCAAACTGCATTTTGATATTAAGTATTTAAATGATACTGAAAAGTGCCAGCAACATCTACCCAGTCAAAATCATTGTTCACCGCTCAGACCACCAGTTCAAAAAATAAAGCTCCCGAGATATTGTAACAGCTCAATCAAACAGCTAAAATAAACCAGGAAAAGCACTAATTCTCCAACACAATTTTTCCCAGAGCGCACACATTAACCAAAGACTGACGGTGAACTGATCTGGAAGGAAGAAAGGACGAGGGATACAGGCAGGGCTGCGATGGGGGATGGGAGATGTTAGGGAAAGGAAGATGAATATTCCTCCAAGGACTATCAATACATTTAACACATCTCCTCGGAAAAAAGAGAAATCTCAAGCAGGCAGCTCTAGGGGCAGATAAAAGTGGAAGGAGCGAAGGAGTGCCCGATTATCCCCAGCTGACATCATAGACGGCAATCCTGCAGAAAAGGGGCTGCAAGGGCGAGGAAGCGCTCGCAGCCCCCCCGCGCCGCCTCTGTCCCCTTTATGTGCTCAGGGAAGCAGCGGGGCGGGAGGACGAGGAACCTCCCGGTTAATTTTGCAAGAGCCCACGACCACCACCTCCCCAGGAGCGGGGAAGGGCCGGGGCCGCGGCGACAAACCTCCCAGGGGTGGGGGGCAGGAAGGAGGCTGAAGCCAGGCGGACACGCTCCCTTCCCCCGCCGAGCTCCGAAGTGGTGGTGGGCACAGGGAGCCGGCCGAGCCCCGGGGCACACAATAGCAGGTCGCCCCCAGCGATGCGACGCTCGCCCGCCCCGACACCCCCTCGCTCGCGGGGGAATGGGGAAGGGGCTGGGGGTCACCCCCCCGCCCCAGGGGGCGGCAGGAGCCCCGCCCGCCCCGCCCGCGCCGCCGCCCCTCACCATGAAGTCGCTGGCGAAGTTGTCCTCCCCATTGTGGTCCGTGTCCTTCATGGCCTGGACTCGCTTAATGAATTTCCTCAGGATCTCCTCCTGGTTCATCCTGCCCCGCCGGCCGCCCTGCGGAGCGGGAGCCCCGGCCGCCCGCCCGCTCTCCGCCCGATGCCCCCTCCGCCGCACGACCCGTCACCCGGCTGCCTTCCTTCCCTTCCCTGCCTCGCCTCTCCCCCGCCCGGGCCTGCCCGCGGCCTGCTGGCTCCGCTCCCGCCCTGCTCACGGCCGCCCGGCCGCCCGCTCCATCCTCCCCTCCCTCCGCCCGACCCTCCCTGGAGCAGCCGACACGGACACGACACGATCCCTCCTCCTCCCCCTCCGCGCACGCGCGGCGCCCGCCCCGCCCCGCCCCGCCCTCTCCCTGTGCCCCGCCCCTCCCCGATCATGCTCCGCTCCCATTGGCTCGCCCGACGGCCGCCTCGCCCTATTGGCGGCCGCGCACGCCAATCACCGGCCGGCCGGGCCTCCAGGGAGGGCTCTCTGGGCCCTGCGTTTCGCCCCGCTCCTCCGACCCCCCTGTTTCCCGTGGATGGGACCGCCCGAAGGGCGCCTCATGGAACGCTGGAAGGGACCACTTGGCGCGCGGGGGGGAGGCCGAGGGAGCGGAGCTGCTCCCGCTGGAACACAATGGGCGGCGGTGGGTGCCGGCGGCGCCGCGCCGGGAGGCAGCGGCATGTCGGGACATGTAGTCGCGACAGCGCCGCGTCCTGGGGCTGGGGGCTCACGCAGCGTCCCACTGAAACGCCCGGAGCAGAAGGATCCCGCCCCGGGTGGGAAGCCCGCAGCCGTGGGAAGTGCCGGGGGGTCCCTGCGGCGGCGGTGCTGAGGTGCGGCGGCGGTGAACACCGGACAGCGGGAAGATGGCGGGGCGGGACGGGGCAGGGGACGGGGACGGGCGCGGACACCTGGCTGGGAACCGCTCCTCGCGTATTTGTATGTATGTATATTAAGTATATATATATATGTTTGTGTGTTTGTATATTAATTATATCTGTATATATGTAAGTGTATATTCTTTATGAAGTATATATATGTATGCGTGTGCATATATACATAGATATAGATATAGATATAGGTATCTGCTTAACAAAAATGTCCGCAGGCGAAGCTGAATCACGCACATGCCGCCGGCAGGTGTCCACGAGCTCCGGGCTGGTGCCAGGCGGGGAGAGGGTCCCGTACCCCTCGGCACCGCAGCGGGAGGGCTCAGGAACCCCGCGCATTCCTATTTTAAACATAGTCTAAAATCTCTGCCTTGCGTGGTGTTGGACGATTTGGCAATGTGCTGTTTCATTCTTTACATTATATGGAAAAGTTAAACTTCTTCATGTTTGGTGTCCTGATGACATTTATATCTTCTGCTTCAGGAAAGCAAAGCAGTTATAGAGGTGTGCATATGTATAGTCTTAAAGCTCAATAAATATTCCAAGTGAAGTCTTTTAAAATGTAGTTTTATAGGTGAAGAACTTCACAGCCTTGAGTGATGCTGTTGATCCAGTAAAACTTTGCCACACAGGCAGATGATAAAGGCCCATGCTGAGAAGCATAACCTGGTTAAGTCACTCCTGCCCAATCGCCTATTCTCTACTGCTCGTTCCCTGCCCCGGGAGTGTGTGGCACTTGCAGTCACACCAACACAGCCCCTTGCCGGACAGGACATTGAACCAGCTCAGGGAACCCAGTCAGCTGCAATATAAGTCCATAGAAAATCAGTGTGTTTTCTTCTCGGATCGTTACATTAATCTGGCTTTGTTACCAAAAGAAACCTACAAAAAGCTTGGTCTTCCTTGTGTTGGTTTAAGATATTACTGTTTTAGAAGGCTGCCAAAGAATACTGTTTCCACACCAGAATTAGTGCAATGGCAAACTACCACCCTCAGCCCCTTCAGTGCCTACCAACTCAGCATCTTCCTAGTGGAGGCAAGCTTTGAGATATGGCGTAGGACCCTGAACTGTAGCTGCTGCTGCGTAGACACACATTTCCTTCTCCTGCATCTGCTACAGACGCAGAAGCCATCTCTGGCAGAGGGGTAGGTTGGAAAATTGAGCTTAGCATTTTCACAACTTGCTGCAGAATTCAGCACCTTATAAAGGGGTTCGGTTTTTTAGCTGTTGATGTTCATCAACTAATATATAGCAGACATAAGGACACATGAAGGAGCTGGGAAAGGGCATCAGTTCTGTGCTGAGGTTTAGTGAAGCCTGAGCACTCCACACAAGCACATCAGCTGTCAAAGCTCAGTCTCCTCTCCATGTCCTTTGCACCAGCTTCCATAATAAGCTAATCAATTGACCCCAAAGAGCCACAAGGATACCTGCTTTTCTTGTTTTAATCCCTTTCTTCCTTCTCTTTTTCCTTCTCCAAACCTCCTTTTCTACAATACCAAAAAGCAGCTTTAAAGGGAAATAGAGAAACTAGAGAGAGACCAGAGACCACAAGGATAGTTGGGGCTTGGATCGCCAAATAGTTTTTCCATGTCACCTTGCTGGAGTTCCATCTGCTTAGGAAGGTTGCTGTTTGCTCAGCAGTTTTCCTGGCAAACCTGCTCCCAGTGCCAGATGGCAGGTAACTTCAGAAAAGTGATACCTGAGACTAAGCAACCAAGTAATGAAGTCTTGAATGTTATATGGTTTTCTTCGTTTATTCACACAACCGAGTTATAGAGGAGGAAAAGAAAGATCGCGATGAATCTGATATCATTATTGCCTGACATGGAAAGAACCCAGTTTTCAGTCTGGCCTCATTCATAATCTGTAACTGAACTGTAATAAACTTGTAAACCAGTGAGTATAACAGTGGCCTTTCATTTGGGTTAACTGATAAGAAGGTTATACAGTCCCAGAAGACAAAAAAGCCCCCAAACTAGGCATGTGTCACTAGCCAAAACAAAGGTATATATGAAACAAAGAAATTAGGAATAGCATGGAGAACTGTGCCTGGCATTGTCTGCATGTGCATGTGTACCTGTACCTGTGAGAATTGCCAGACAGTCCTGAGCACAAACCCGATAGCACCAGTTTTATCTCCCACAGCCCTGCAAATGCTGCAGGAGGCTGTCTCATGTCTGTGCTAGGAACAGACACCTAAAGCTTCAGCAGCAAAAATAGCATTTTAACTGAGACTTTTGGTCTGAGGCTCATACATCTGGGTTAACCCCAGACATCTGACCAATGCAGCATGTGTGCATGAGTGCATATTTGTGTAGCTGTAGGAGAGGGGCGGAAAAACAGACACACAGTGTGAATTACTCACCCTATAGATAGAACAGGAAGTTTCAACCCAAATCTGTAGAAGAAAATTCTAGTTGTATCTTAACAATCCATACAAGTATGGTCCTTGAAGGAAAGCAAGTAAATCACCTACAGTTTCTCTGCTATAGTCTCATTTTGCCTTGCCGTGCACTACTTCAGCTGCTGCAGGGAAGGAAGATAGTTTTTTCTGTTCCAGGTGGCGTCTCATATTCCCACAAGGTAAACATGGTGTAAATTGGTAAATGTGCTTCCTGGCCTGCATACCATGGTGCTGCCCAGTCAGTGGGTGGAACTACCACACATCCCAGTTTACCAAGCTTCAGAGGTTTCCCTCAAACTGAGATGGAGCACAGGCTCACGTCAAAGCTGTTTGGCTTCAATGCCTCTGTGGCTTGGAGATGTGTTCAAAACCCAGCACATATCTACCCAAAAGGGTGCTTCAGCAAGAAATCAAAGAACTGGAGTGGGAGGGAAGGATGAAAGAACCCCACAGCTCTGAGTAAGGGCATCACCTCCTATAGTTTTAATTCCTCCTTTGTCCAGCAAAACAAGATCTTGTATATTCCTTGTAATTTTGTGTGACTACATTACAACAATCGCTCACTTTGCCACCAGTTTCTTCTCCCCTTTGCAATAATCTGCAGACTCTTAGACTTTCACTAACTATTTGGAGTAATGCAAAAGAACCATAATGCACCATAACACTTTATGGTGTTGTATAATTAATAATGTAATACTGAAATTATAATTAAATTATGATCAATGTATCCTATACATGAAAGCTCAATTAATTTTATCTATAATGTGTGTGTGAAAAGTTTTTGTAATCAAAATTATTTAGGATAAAAAAAGATGTTAGCATTCAAAGATTTCAAAATAAGACTCCTGAAACATATTTTAAGTGGAAGTTTTCTAAAAATGTGGTGTTTCAATGGAAAATGCTGCTTCTGTAAAACTTACATTTTCCACAGGAAACAATTTTGCCGATGTTTTTCTGCTTTCTGACAAAAACAATGCACTGATATACTTACAGATGTAGAAATGTCTTTACCATTGAAGTCAGCACAACTTGGGTTAGGGACTCAGCACATGAAAGAACTGGAGCATGGAGTATAAATGCCAGGAAGCTGTTGAACAGCTCAAGGGTACACATAAAAACTAAGTCCAAGTGAAACATTTGTCTTTGATCTGACAAACTGAAATGCAATGTGTCTTTCCACAAACGTCAAAATGTTTCATGCTGGTTGAAAATAGTTAAATTAAACATTCAAGAATATCAGTATCACATACTTTTTGTATACTCTTATCCTTGAAACATTTCAGTATTAGGAACTTTTGTTTCCGAAGAGGATAAAAATAATGTATCAAGTTTTCTGGCTGATCTTCAGCTACAATTTAACCACTTAGATTATAAGTAACAAACTAAAAGACAGCAATCCCCATGGAGTCTCAAAATCCTGATTTTGAAAACAAAAGGTATTGTAGACAACAGATCTGAGGAAGATACAGAGTATCCTTTGTATACTACAAATAAATTGCATCTCTGATTTAAACCTGCACCTAATCTCATTTTAAATGAGTCATAAAGACTTGATCAGTGTCTGTATAATATGTTCCATTCATATTCATTAAGTGCCATGTGACTGCTGGATTTCTTGACATTTGCCTCTATTACTCTCAGTTCAGCAATGACAGACTCCTGTAATTACCACTGAAAATACTCCTACTACAATTTAATTTTACCTGCCTTGCTTAGTTTTTATTTACTTATTTACCATCTTCTGGGATTCATTGTGTGATATTGCTAAAGCCCTTTAAATGTGACATTTCTTATGCAGGTAATAAATATTTTAGACCAGAACTACTGATTTTCATGATCAGTGCATATTTTGGAATCCTGTCTAACTGTAACATACACCCCCACCCCATACACACACAGTTTCAGTACATAGAAGAAACTTTGTTCTTGCTGCAGCACTTACTGAAGCAGCATTGAGGTTTAAAGTGGTTTCTAGGTATTGCTAGCAAGCAACTGAAACAAAAATAAGTGTG
This sequence comes from Corvus hawaiiensis, assembly GCF_020740725.1. Classification (NCBI taxonomy): domain Eukaryota; kingdom Metazoa; phylum Chordata; class Aves; order Passeriformes; family Corvidae; genus Corvus; species Corvus hawaiiensis. The sequence goes on along the minus strand of NC_063216.1, from coordinate 67,956,944 downwards.
TGCATTATGATCATCAGCATAATCTTCTACCATGACCAGCTCTAAAAAGAAAACAGCTGTGGAATACTGTCCAGACTTAAAATGTTTCTGCTTTTTTTTTCTTTAAGTTTCATTTAATTAAAGATTGTTGATTGAGGTACTTCCTTTGATTTTTGTGAGTTAAAAAAAAGTATTTCAAAATACAATCAAGATTTTCTGCAAGTTTTTAACAGTATTAAAATAAATAACATATGGGTTTCCAATTAATTGCTGTGTCCCCTTTTGATAGTTGCTGTTTGATAGGCTCACTGTAAATCCATCCCTGAGACGCCTGATGACTGTTATTTATACATGTCACTATTAATGCAGTAGGAGACCTGCTTTGTGCTATTGGATCAGGAAAAGCAGGAGCCATTTTCCATCCATATCTTTTGACCTTATTAAAATTGGACACATAATTTCTGAACCCTATCTTGTGCCTAGGCAGCGCCTCTGACCCAAGGTGACGGGGCGTGGGTTGCTGCGGGCCAGCTGCAGCACTGCGCTGGGCTGCTCCGGGGAACCTCATTTGCCTCCCTGTGACAAAGCTTTCCTTGAGGGTATTCCCCAGGCACAGCCGCAGCACATCTGAAATGGAAATAGCAGCAGCAGAAGGTAAGCCTGTGCACAGGGCATGCTAGGTATCTGTGCTCTCGAATCTTTGCCTGTAAGTATCAGAAAAAAGCATTATTTAAAAAACTGGTGTGTTTCAAAGACACCAGGGAAAAATCTGGATGTTCTAATGGGAGGCACTCATTCAAAATGTGATTTTGAAACAGGCAATTAAATAAAAATGAAGTTTGCTGTATCCCTTGGAAAAAAAATAATCTTAGTATGAATTTTTGCACCAGTGAATCTGAAAGATTAGTAAAAACTGAACGAGCTTTGCTTCATCTATCTTGTTTAGTTATTGTGAATCAGCCTCAAGAACAAAAGAATTAACCAGTTCTGTTTCAGGGTTCTTATCCATTAGCATAGCAATATTTGTATCATCCTTAAATAAACCTTAGACTTGTTTGTCTCTACTTTTATATTCATCAGTACACATTAAAGTATTCCCTCTTCTCTAAAATGCATCTTTACTGAAAATAAAACAAAAAATTGCTAGACAGAATCTGAGCCACAATGATTAAACACTGCTCTTTTACCTGGCATGAGCATTCTCTGAATGCACATACTCTTCCATTTTATTCTGAAAATCCTATTAAAATAATAATAACAAGGACAGAGACTGCTAATGCATTAGATGGACTGGTGAAACTGAGCTCTCTAAGAGTCCCTCCTGTGAAATGCCTGCTGTTATGACCATTAGTAGTCATAATGGCCAGTTCAGATTCTCAACTATTCTGTAGATTTTAAAAAAATATTTTTAATAGTCTCTTAAGGGAAATAGTGAGCTTTATAGATTGGGAAACAGAACCAGATGGGAAAGGGGAAAAAAAAGTAAAAACAAAGACATCACTCCCCCTCAAGCCCACAAAAAAATTATACTATGGGGAGCCACCCTATATATGACCAGATCTGGTTTTATATTAACTTCAAACAAATATGGATACAGTTTCAACTGTATTCTCTAACATGAGTTTTCTCCCCACATTTCAGTGAAAGGTTTGCACTATAGCAAAGTGACATAAGCTCAGCATATACTGAGTCCAACAATATTCATATTTCATTATCAGAGAGCACAACAATAGTTCCATTGTGTACAGCAGCTCTCCTCGGAGGTGGAAGGAAGGCTGCACACAAGCTCCCAGAGTGGTCCAGAAATACGATGGTCACACCAGACTGGCTCATGTAAACAGGAAATCAAACCAGGATGTAAACTGGACTGCTTCCATATTCAGTAATACTCAGCTAAAAATAAACAGTTTGAATAGAGGTAGGAAAGCCAATTCTCTCTGTAAACTCCTTTTTCAACTTGAATTTTTCAAGACCTGATAGAAAAATTAAAATAAAATGAATGTTAGTGTTGCTCTATCAATATGTTGGTAATGAGATTGCAGTCACATCCAGAGGGCCTACTAGTGTGAAAAGGACAATGGAAAGTCTCTTTCCAGAGAATAATAAAGACTTGAAGATTGAAAAAGGATAAAACTTATCTGTAAGTATATCAAGAGATTAAAAAAATGAAGGAGAAAGAAGTTCTACTCAAGCTAAAAGACAATGTAATCATAAGAATAAATAAATACAGACTGTGAAATCTAGAACTGATGAGCCATTTCATTCTAAGAAGAATAAGGGGTTCTCAATCAGCTTGCACAGAGTGAGGAGAAGCTGGGGGGGTTTTTTGTAAGAGTACTATCTAATGCTATTGTTGACTTCAAGACCATCATGTGGAGTTCACCTGGGAGTTCCTTTGCAGTCTGAAGTTCCTTATGAATTCTCTGACTGTTGAAATTAGGCCAAACTGCTCTTCAGCTTTAGGAATAGGTGAATATAGGGTAAGAACTGGAAAAGAATAGCAAAAGTCACCAAGTCCAAGCTGCCATCACATGTAAACCTGAATATAATCCAATTAATAACACTGTCAAGATTCATCTCCAAATAAATCATATTATTTGCCTCCTCTGGCCACACAAGAAGATTATTTCAAAACCCCGGTGCTATAACTCTGGGAGGTTTTTCTTATTTTCAACCTCAGTTTTTCAAGGATATTTTTTCCAGCACAAAATATCTCTTCATCACAATCATCTTTGGTTTACTATATTAGAAAAGTTTTGCTTTTGCTCTACTCCTATGCCATAAACTGCTCATCATTTCTAACAGGCTCTTCTTCATAGCTGGAGGGTCAAATTAATTCTTTAAGGTGAACCAATCTTTCTTGGATGGGGAAGATTAGGTATGTGCCAAGTTCTAGATTAGTGAAAAACTTCCTTAACCTCTGTGTCTGCTTGCTGGGGATGAAGGCTAAAAGACACAATGAGTAGATGTAATTCTGAAGGAAAATAAGGAAACACAGGAGGAAGTTTTTTGATTAGAGTTTCACTGCTGGTAAGCAAGAACAGCATGTCACTTCCCACAGCTATGCTTGCTGCCTGAGAACAGCAGCAAGGAATGGCCAAAGGTTCTCCAATGGGTGGCGGTCATTATTCCCACCTGGAGTACTACATCCAGCTCTGGGGTCCTCAGCACAAGAAAGACATGGACCTGTTGGAGCAAGTCCAGAGGAGGACCACCAAGATGGGTAGAGGGATGGAGCACCTCTCATACAAGAAAAGGCTGAGAGAATTAGGTTTGTTCAACCTGGAAAAGAGAAGGCTTTGGGGTGATCCAATTGTGGTCTTTCAGTACCTGAGGGGAGCCTACAAGAAAGATGGAGAAGGACTTTTTACAAGTGCATGTAGCGACGGGATATGGGGGAATGGATTCAAACTGAAAGACAGTAGGGTTAGATTAGATATTAGAAGGAAGCTCTTTGCTGTGAGGATGGTGAGACACTGGAAAATGTTGCCCAGATAAGTTGTGGATGCCCCATCCCTGGGGCAGGCCAACATGGATGGAGCTCTGAACAACCCAATCTACTGAAAAGTGTCCCTGTCCATGGCGGGGGGGCTGGAACAGGATGATCTTTAAGTTCCCTTCCAACCCAAACCATTCATAGCACATTCCATTAACAGCTAATCAAGGCTTCGGCATTGCCACAGACTATAGGACACTGGAATAGGACCCAGAAACCAAGTAAGCCAACTGACCTAGCCTTCAGGGAGGGCTCTTTCTTGAGAAAACAGTCCATATGATCCACTCTTATCACCTCAGGCCCACTGGAAATGTTGGATAAGTAAATAAATAAGGTGCCTGGTTTTTTCTCCCCCTGAATGTAGAACTTCCCTAGAAACTTGAAGGAAGGAGAAAAGCCCAGACAGACTTGGGCATAATGCCATGAGCCAAACATCTTGGTTCAGGAGTCACAGTTCTGTCCTGGAGACACACAAAGGATATCTTGGATGGCGGAGGTAGAATTTAAGTGACTGCCATGAGAAAGAAAATCACAATATAGTAGAGGTGGTACATGTTTTCATTCATGTGCAAACTCTGAAGGGAAAGGATTTTTACACCATCTAGAAGCTGATGAGATGGTGTAAATGCAAGCTCTGTGACAAGGCCTAAAATGGAACTGAACTCCAGTGCAATGATTTTACTCTAACTTCCACCCTATAGTCCTCAGGTCCCTAAGGATTGCCTTTCTTCCTTCTTTAGCCTTCTGCCACTAAAAAGTTCACTAGCATACTCTTATTTTTCATCATTAATGAAGGTGATGAATATTACCATTGAATAATCCTGTGCTCATGAGAGAATTCTGAGAAATTCCACTTACAAAATAAACAAATCCAGAAAACCAAAAATACTAGCATGCAAATTCCACTAGTTAACACTATTCCATTTTCACAGTACAGACTCTGGGCTTCTTAGTTTCATAGCAAACTAAAGTGGATGATAAAATCTGTAAATATGAACTAAAATAGAAAGAGGAAGACGAGAATGATTCAGTTGTGATAAAAGGAAATCTGCACAAAGAATGAGGGTAAAATATAATGCAGCTGTTACATCTCAGCATCACTTACTGAAGAAAATTAATATCAAGTTCTTTTAAAATTATCCTTTTTCCTCCTTTTATTTAGCTCTTATGTACAAAAATGCAGTAATTGCTTGAATAAATGAGTCATAAAACTATTTTGCACTTGTATTTAACTACAATTTTCAAGCATGCACTCTTGAAACTGCTAAGACCTCAGCATTAACATAACTTGCTTGCAGTATTGATTGTACGTATGTTTGCTGGTTAATTATTTAACATTGAAACAGCTCACTGCTTTTTTGTTACTGGTTGTTCTACCAATTTATACTTCTGGCAAGCCTCAATTTCCACTCATCACAGAAGAAACTACTTGATTAGAGTCAGAAACCGTCATATTTGGTTATGTTTTCCAAGTGCAACATGTTCTCTGTACATGGAATAAATGATATACCTGCTACATTGCCAGATGCAGTCAGTAGGCAATCTTCTGCAAACATGGGGGGATTTTGTTGTTTTCACATCAGTACTAACCATCTCAATCAAAATGCAAAATTCACACTCACTGCCATCTGGATGGTTGTAAACACAAAGACAATACTGTCCGGGGACTTTATGTTTGCAAGTGGAGAATGGCTTTCCCTCCTTCACTGATACAATTTCAGAAACAAAATTAGCAAGATAAAAATAACCATGAGGTGATATAGCATATACTAAGCATTTTCAAAGCATTTGTGTTGAGGAATTTAACAGGATGTAAATTATTAATATCAAGGAAACAACTGCATAAGCATGTGGGCAGAGCAACAAAGATAAAAGTTGTGCCTTTCATAACAGACAGGATCAAGCAGATTGAAAGTGTGCATGATGGAGAGCACACTTGAGTATTTCTAAATTATGATAGCAATAATCACAGGCAATGTACAAAAATAATAAGAGGCAAATCTGTTCCAGTAATATCTTTTGAAATTACAGCCCTGTGAAAGACACACTGCCTGGACTACTAGCATTTTTACAAATCAGTATGGTCTCAGTGTGTTGGAAAGATATTTCTGCTGAGTAAGTGGCCAGGAAGTCCCCCAAAACAAGATATATAATTGACAAACATTTAATAGATCAAAACTGCTATATATATGTACAGGCTGTCTTATTGGAAATACCTGCAGAATCCACTAGCAACTGTGGAGGCACCGTGGAGGGGCTTCTCCCATCAGGTCGTGAAAATGTCTCCACCAATGGACGGCAAAGAAAGGTTGGACCGGGCCAGTGGTTCCCTGTTAGTGGGAAGACTTTGGGTGGGGCCAGGTGGGTATAAAACCCGAACGCGTTGCTGCTCGCTGGGGTTTGCTATTGTTCGCTGCGCCTGCTCCCTCCCCAGCCCCAGCCCCAGCCCCAGCCCCAGCCCCAGCCCCAGCCCCAGCCCCAGCCCCAGCCCCAGCCCGCCTTCCGGCTCTCCTGCCCTCGCTGGCTCGCCCTCGCACCTGCCCTGCCCTCCTGTGCCCCTGACCTCCGCCTTGCCCCTTCGCCCTGCGTTCCTGCCTGGGCTGCCTGCATCCTTCTCTGCTGCCAGATCCAGCCGTCACTGCCCACCCTGCCGCCCCGATCCAGCCCCTCGCCGCGACCCTGTCCCGGCTCCTGCTCCTCCCGTCCCAGCCCCCTCCCACCGCGTGCCCGGGGCCGTCGCCGCGGGAGCCGCGCCCGCCGGGAGCTGCGCAGGCTCGGTCCGAGCCGGCCCGGCCGCGGGCAGGCAGCGAGCACAGCCCCGTCACCCGGACACCGACAGCACTGCCCTGTCACCCGGACACCGACAGCACTGCCCTGTCACCCGGACACCGACAGCACTGCCCTGTCATCTGGACACCGACAGCACTGCCCTGCCTGGACACCGACAGCACTGCCCTGCCTCGCTGCTGGTAACGCCCTCTATTTCTCTCTGTCCTCTCTCTCTCTCCTCTCCCCCATTCCTTTTCCATTTTCATTTCTTTTTTTCCGTCCCTTCTAGTTCTCTTTCATTTGGGCAACTCCTTTTCCTTCTCCTTTTTGTTATCAATAAACGATATTTCAGATACAATGTTTGCCTCGTTTGGCTTAATTTACTTCCCGACCATCCATTTTTAAAATAACTCTCTGCGGTTCCCCACAGTGGAAGGCGACAGCAACTTTTTGGATTACATTATTTTCCTCCCAAACAACCAAACATCCAAGAGCCTTTAACATAGTAAAGCATTTACTATTTTATCCATAATCTATCTGGCAGTCAATGAGTAGGTAATAGCATGTCTGAATGCTTTGAATACTAAACACAAAAATAGAGAAAGCCAAACTACTCTCAGGTCCATACGCAACTACTAAAGTGGAATGCTCACTCATGGTTTAAATCTGCTTTTAATTTTAGCCTTTACTTGCATTGTACAAATCCAGTCAAGTCTACAGTCACAAACTGTAAAACTGGTATAACCAAACAAACAGCCTTTTAATATGCTCAGCAAAATTCACCATTCCTGAAAAGCCTGATCTCTGGTTAAATGCAAATCTACATGTTGCCTGAGTTGTTTTTTGGTTTTGCTTTGATTTGTTCTAAATGAAACATGAATAGTTGTCTTTTATATTGCTCACAGAAAGGGAGATCCACAGGAGAGTAAACACAGCAGAATTTTTGTTAAGAGGCTTCTCAAATGCAGTGATCCCGGCAGCACACGCTCAGCCCATGGGCACAGCATCTTGGAGTTGTCCCCTGCATGTGCTTCAAAGGTAGGGATCCAGCTGCTTAACTGTGTATCCATTTAATATACTGTCATTAAAGACAGCCCAGGGAAGCCATTGCTAAACTTAGTGCTCACTACCCCAACACCAGTTTTTAAGCAGTACTGCAGGGCAGACGTTCAGTATTGGTTCAAACTGAAGAAAAATAATAAACAACAGACTTCATAGACATCAGGATAAATACAGTAAAATGAGGAAGAGTCAACATGGTTTTTGTAAAGAGAAGTTGTGCTTATCTACCAAAGTCCTCTGACATGTCAATAAAATGTTGGCAGCACAGATCTGTTTGATACCATCTGCCTGGATTTCCAGAAGGCACTTAAAGAGTTGCCTCCCTTGAGGAAGCTAATCGGACATGAAGAAATGTTCAGAAGACAGGAAGAAAGGAGGTAACGTATTAGTTGCCTCTCACAGTAGGAAGAGATCACACATGGAGTCCTACGTGTCTTTGTGCCGAAGTCCACATTGCTCAACACAGATCACAAGGGATCAGAAAAGAGTGTCAAAAAAGGATGAAAATATTTGCTGATGGCACTGAATTAGTGATACAGACTATGGCTGATTGCAGACTTGCATAAAAACTTCCTACCATGTAATGACTGGGCAACAAAAATTCACTGTAGACGAATGTAAAATTAGGACAAACATTGCTAGAAATCACTACAAAAGGAATCAAGAATATAAAATATTATTTCTTGTGTTGCATAAATACATGACGTATCCACATATTCAGCAGTGTTTATAGTTATGTGTCCATTTGAAGACAGATATAGTAGTCCTGTAAAAGATACAGATAAGTGCAACAAGTATGAATAAAGATATGAAGTGATTACGGGATGAAGAACAATAAAATAGACTAAAGATTTTGTTGTGAAAAAAACCCATATACTAGAGAACAATAAAATCAGGAGTGGCCTGAACAAGGTGAGTAGGAAATAACTGTTTTTTTCAGCCCAAAATCTGGAAGATATCAAATGAAGCCAGAAGATGCCAGCCTCCAGACAAACAAAAGGACCTATGTCTTCATTCATCACATTATTAATCAATAGAACTTGTGTCAGGACATTGTGGATGCTAAAAATGTACCTGAATTCAAAATATGAATTTGATAAACTCATGGAAGAAAAGGACACCAAGGACTATTCAATACAAACCCACATCAAATATTTTAGGAAGTCACAGAATTATTTATCAGTAGATACCCAAAATGTATTTTGGAAAGGGCTTCTAGAGGGCCCTTGTAACCTTCTCAGGAAACTTACTTAGTAGTCACTATTGGAAACAAGGTGCAGAGCTAGATGAAACTCTGCTCTTACCTTTATTCAATTATTCAGGTTTGAATAGGAGTTATGCACTGTCAGTGTCGAGTCACTTAGCACAGGAAAAGTTCTCTGTTCTTCATCTGCAGAATGAAACTGGAACTTCTGGGCTGTGCCATCAAACTGTGCACACACAGCTGCACTTCTTGGAGAAACATCAAGCCTACTCTACACACAGAGACACAGTCTCCAATGCGTTAGGAATGTCCAGGGTTTCTAACATAGGTCAAGCCTCTCTTCACAACTGCGCATGCTTACTGTCACTGCACAACTGTCAGATTTCCCAGGAAAAGGGCTGCTGCATACCTCCAAATCTTAGATGAATACACAGTTTCTCTATATTGTGCCAGACAAGATTTCTAAGTGAGAAATAATCTGTATTCATGAGAAAACAGAAGGATGGTAGTCCTACTTGGAATATCTTCTTTTATCTGGAGTGAATGTGGCTTCTCTGACTTGTACCACAGTTTTTATATCATTTGGTGGTTTTTACTTTCATTGTCTGCAAATGAGCAGCCTCTTTGTCTCTGCTTGGTGGTGGGACCCAAAGGTTTGCTAGACAGCTACATTTCTTTACCCTCACCATTTTTGTTGTCACAATTCACAGTCCTATAATGAGAGGTGATTGAATTCATGAGAACACCCTCAAATTTCAGTCTTTTTGTGAAAGTGATCTTCCTGGTCCATATTGCACACGTGACTGAGGCTCTCAAGTGCAGAGGTGTGGTTTTGTAGTGAAGTAAAGCAAGATAGGGTCTTAATCATCTTCATTTGCCTTAGTGTTTGCTTTGCTGTTTCAACGTAGTTTTCAAAGTCCATTGACCTCCGAGTAACACAGGCTGCAAGCGTGTCTGTGAACGTCCAAACCTTTCAAATATCTGAAATTCCTGGGATATTTAATGTGTTGTATGAAACAGCTTTATCATAAATATTGTTTTTTAGTGCTATCCTGTTGTTATTCATTGCCTTGCTGACTAATGAATTATTTAGCTGAATTTCACTGATAAAACTAGTGCAATAGTCACTGCAAGCAGGTTCTGGTCACCTCTGTGTTTGAATAATTCCATTGCCAAATGCTTCCAGGCTCTGCCTCAGAAATTAGCTCAAGCTTACTGTAAGTTTATCCTTAATATTCTCTGTACAGTTAAAAAATTCTTTTTTCTTCTGTTTCTGCCTTGTATTGAATTTTAAATTTTTTAAAAAATTATTCTTGCATGTTTTTTGGTCAGCACAATACCAGCATGAGTTCTGTGGGATTTTTCTCAAATCTCCACATTTTGCCCAAAAGAACTCTTTCCTTTTCTTGCAGGACTAGTTCACTTCCTGCAGACAATTCTCTGTTTTTATTTTAAATGTCTGTAAGAATTGATAAAGTTTTCTACCAGCTATCCAGAGGATTTTTTCTTTAAAATATTATATAGTTTCCCTCTGTATCTGAGGATTATTTGTAGATTATGCTAAGTGTATTTTGCTGTTGTTTCTCTTTGGTCCTACATCTTATACTCTCAAACAGAGTAAGTGAGACCTGTTTGACAAAATGTAATGTAAGCCTCCAGTTTTACATTCAATTACAAGCTATATTTTCCCATCTTTTTTCTCACAGAAAAAGGTTTTGTCACAGAAAAGTTGGCAGCAGATACCAAACCTTCCTTAAGAGTATCTTCTAGGAATTGTTTATACAATTCACGGCTCCAGAGCTTGTCCAGATGGTTTTCTTTTCTGTCTTATCATTGTGTTTCACTTCAAAGCTCTAGTAGACATGTTATGATTTTCATGTGTCTCACAATATGGAATGTTTTCTTACTGCTACTAACGTGACTTTCACCTGGGGGGTGGGCAGAGCTGATGCTTTTGACTGTTTCTGAAAGACCACAGATAAACTTTCTGACATCTAGGGAAAATGTGAAATAATTCCTTCTCTGCTTCAGCATAATTGTGCTCCCTCAGTTGTGTTCTCCACTTGCTCCATTCCTGCCACAAGGCTACTCCAAGGGCTGCTGGTGAAGGAGCTTAGAAACCTTTTTCACACATGTTAAGGAATTATCAGACTTTCCAGCTCACACTCTGCTTGTAGTAGTCAGCTCAGCAGAAGCAGTGAATCACCAAAAAGCTAGAGCCTCCATTGATTTTGACTGCTTGGCTTTTCTAAAGGGAAATATATACAGATGTAGATATTTATTATAGATTCCTCTCACTTTATCTCCTAAAAGATTAAGCAATTCATCAGTCATGAACAGCCCACTTTATATTTTACAGAGTCACATTTCGAGTTGAAAAATGGCCTGAATGACAGCACATGTTGATTGCAAGCACCCCCAGCAGCAGCTGCAATCCAGCTTCCATGGGAGATTCTTCTGCAGCCAACACCAGGACAGGGGACAGTGTGGGAGCAGATGTTTGTGGCCCTGTGTCCTGTACAGGGTTTCTGCCAGAGGAGATCAGCCCTTGTTGTCCCACCAGCTCTGTGAGGAGGAATGGGGGTAGCCAGCATGAACACTCATTTGGATCCACCATAGGAAAAGGGGTACAGGGAATTACTGATAGTGTTGCTGGAGTGTAGCTGGCCCTGGCTTTGGCTGTTGTTTATTTAGAGCATACTGAGAGCTGCTGAATTCTGAATCTCCTCTTTGTGGCACAGCCACAAGAAGTGTAGGCTTAAGACTTAAGCTTAAGAACATTAATATTAGGGGATTCTGATGTGCATTTTTATTCTGTCATTACAAATAATTTGCAAAGGCAGGAATAAAATCAATCTCATAAATATCATAATCCATCTTGGCAGAAAATGCACAGAGAGACATTAATATTTTAAAATACTTCCAGCTTCTGCATGAAAAACTGTGAAGCATCTGTCTCAAAAAAAAAAGGGGGGGGTTTTAAATAGTTTTCTGAAGGTCAGGTAATTTTTTACATATTATTACCTCATAATTCAGTTGGATGCAGATTATGGCCTATGAACATCATATACTTGATCTTCTCCCTCCTTTATTGACATTTTTGTGCACATTGCTCATCACACACTTCTCTAATGCAAACTTCTTAATTTTGACCTAACAGTGTTCTCAATTGCTTTTCTCAGAAGAACCTATCTTTCAGCAACATTTATGTCAAAATATTTTCAACTATTATTTTATTGCCACCTTTTGATTTTATCATTCACAATGGCTTATGGTAGGTGATTACTAAATGTAGATTTCTACTCACTAATGCTTTAATTTCTACTGAACTTGAATAAAAATTTTCATGATTCAAGCCTTAAAAAGCCAGATGTTTAAAAAAAATCTTTCTGCATTTTAAAACAACTGTTTATTGATGGAGAGAGCATTTTTAAGTTAATTTTGCTATCAGGACAAAGAGTTCAAAACTGGAATTCTTCCAACAATACCAGTTGAAATAGGAAAAAATCATAAGGGTTAGAAATTGAGTGTAAAAGGTATAGGTCTGATGAATGAACCCGAGATATTAATGAGCATCCAACTACTAGCAACATACATTAAAACCCTTCCCCATTTCCTTGTCCCTTCAAATGCAGCAGGTGGGCAGTTTATAGGTAATGGTCTCTCACCATGATGGTAGGTTAATGATTACTCAGTAAAAGTCACTAAAAGGCTTAACATTAAAAATTTGTCTGGTTTTACACCACTTTTTTTTTTCCTTTTTTTTTTCCTGGTAATTTGTGTACACAGAGGTCAAAGAGTGAATTTCAATAAACTTGTGTTTCTTTCCAAAATTTCAACAAAAAAAGTATTGCAACATTTTCTGATCACAGCAGGTCAGGTCACAGTCCATCTGGGTCCACAACCCCCTGTAATCTGTCTCTACAGTGGCCAGTAGTGGATGTTAAGGGAATGAATGCAAGAAGACAAGACAGATCCATAGCCAGGTCATGCACAGGCACTGGCACTCTGCAGCTAAGGAGATCCCTAACAGGAGTTGACATCCTGTGCTACAGTTACCAAACAGTATCTGTGCATGTATCAGCTCCTTGACACGATACATTTCAAGTTCAAAACATTCTGTGGTATCAAGTTCTGTAACATAAATATATGTTACCTGGAAAAGTACATCCCTTTGTTCATTTCAAATCTGTTGCTCAACAGGATTTCGTTTGAATCTTCCTAAATCCTTGTATCACAGAAAATGATGGCTAACACCCATTGTATTCACAAGTTCAGTGTTCTCTCTCAAATCCCTCCTTAAATTTTCTTCTGCTAGCCAGTCAGTTCAAAACTATTTTGGGTTTCTTCATACAGGAGCTATTACAGCTGCTCAACGTTTGAACTTTTCAGCTGTCATCTTTAAAGCAGACCATCCTGAATAATTCTTTACCATTCCCAAACGAAGCTCTATATATCCAAGATTGTTTATGTCCGGTTAATTGAGTAGTGTCCATGTCAGCAGAGACACTTTCAGAAACTGCTTGTAGCATCCTTCATTGTGAAGACAAGGACTCTGAAGAGAACTTTTTCTTTCATTATATGATACCTCAAATTCTTTCAAATACTTTGGTAAGGGACTTAAGCTTTAAAAAATCTGAAAACATCACTATACTTACTATAAACACTGGGTGACCCTTGCCCATTGACCTCTAATGTCTCCAGTGACTTTGTGGAACTCCACATCGGATATAGAGGTTTTGTTGATTTTTCTCCAACATATCAATCTGAATGTAGTGTTTAGTTTTTTTGTATTATTTGGTATAGTTTCCACCACTATATTCATATGTACCTTCTGCTCATATGGCCTTTCTGTTTTAGCACCTGTAAGGATTCATTTCCCTAGTCTCTATCAACTGCAAAAGCAAACAAAGAGATTATTAATAATTGATTATCATTCAGATGTCTGTAGCTATATCATTAAAACAGCTTTTAATTTTTTGTACTCTATGCACAAGTCAGAGGAACTTTAATAAAAAATTAATACAATGCATTTGCAGAGCTCCAAGTTTAACTGTAGAGAGAGGCTTGAAGCCCTTTCAGAAGCAACTGAAAGCCCATTGAGTACTTTTGCAGCTCCAAAGATTTCCAATGCATTTAGATGACTTGGTGATTGTGTGTTTGATGCAAAAAATTTGCAGCCAAGGCTCTGGTGTAGAAAAGGCTTCTGACTGGTTATAAGGTTCCCATGAGGTTGATGCTGCTCTGTAGACTTCCAAGACTTCCTACTGACTTCGATGAGCACAGACTAAAGCTACACCATCCCACTGCAGCTCTGGGAAGCAAAGCCCATTTCAAGCAGAAGGAATTCTTCCATGAAGAAGAGTCCTATGCCATGTTTTGGGGGAGCCAAATCTCAAAGTCATTCCTCTGGAAAACTTTCATTGGAAGTAACAGCTTAAAGCAATTCTGCACTAGATAGTAAGTGTCTAACCCTAATTATTAAAAATGCTGCAAAAACAAAAAAAGAAAAAAAGAAGAAAGAAGAAAGAAAAAGCTGGTCTGTCATTTTCTTGAACTTTATTTCATTTGCAAAAAATGTAAATGAGCAGTGACAAAAATGTCAGTCCTGACATTTTATCTACCCTTCCTCCTTTTCTCACATATTTTACATTTTCCCAATAGCTCCTTATCAGTTCATTTTTGAAAAAATGCAATTTATGTCTATTTTCCCAATGTTTTGATGCAAAACGTTCATGGATGCACCATAATTTGCACATTAAAAGCCAATTTACAATGCAAAATTTCATGTTAATTTTTATATGCAATTCAGATTTCTAGAACAATGGCACATACATTAAAAAATACTGCATTTTGAAAATATAATGTTATGTATGCAATAGATTGCTATTGCACCTACAAAAGAATATCATAAAACAGTGAAACATGTCTCACAAGTCACAGCAAAAAACACATTAGCACTCTAAGCAGTAGTTTGTTTACATTAAAATTAGCTCTGAGAAGTTTTACTGGGAAACTTAGTGCTTGGATTTTCCATTAGAGTACTGAGTACAAGATGTAGAGCTGCTACCATTTTTGTGTGGCTTCTGTTCTTCTAAGCCATGTGGAAATATCCATTTACTTTGAATTTTCTGTAAAAATCCTACTGAATTTCAAACTGAAGACTTAGGGTTGTATGAAACCCATAAATAAGACTGTGTTGGCTGCATGCCTTTGGGGAAGCAATCACTAGTTCACACTCAGGAATATGTTGCTGGATCTCACCAGGGGTGTTTGGAGCTACAGAAAGGCTAAGGAAATGCAGAATTTCCAAGCCTGTATTTCACACCTGGCCCAGTCACTTCTCATTTAATACCAGAGGATGATTTGTACAATGATCAAGGGTAGAATGTGGCCAGCATTTAACTAGCTGAATGAGAAGGAAGTGTTATAAAGGTGTTATTGTCATCTAAAGAAGACCTAAAGAAAAGCAAAACTATTCACACTTTGGAGTTCTCTGGTATCTCTGCAATTTAGATAAGATAGTACAACATCAGTTCTGCAGCCCAGACATCACACTGAAGATTTTTCTCTAACCATGAGCTAAAAAAAAATCCCTTTTTGTTAATGATTCCGAAAATTTTGGACAGTTGGTAGGCAAAATTCTGAATTTTTTGCTAGGCCCCATAAATGCTTCTTTAAATGCCACAGATCCACTCTACAGTCTGCGTATGTGATAATCCTGTTTCAAAGCATGAAGGGGGACAGAAGTAAAGGGACCTGCTGAAACCTACTTGTTATTTCTTAGGGTTAATTTTGTTCTGCTGAGTTGCTCTTGAGTTTTTACTATCCCAGACTTTTTACTACCCTTGTCTACCATGTTTGCACTAAGATCCCTCTACACAGCATTTTCAACTAGGGAAACTAGTATTTATCATTCGTACAACATTCCATGTTTCTGAAATACTGAAAACATTTTAAATTGATTAATCCTGTCTGTCACAAACATTGAGGTCAAACTCTCTTCTACAGGCAGAGGTATTACTCAGGATTAACTCAGCAGAACTCAGCTTCTTCAGCATTACATGATAATATAATTTGGCTTTTGTAATTACAAATATTTTAAAGAGGTTAAAACCTTGAATGAAATGTTGTCCTGATCTGCAGAGATATTGCTGTGGTCTACAGGATTCCACAGTTTTAGGCAATGGTAGGATCTGCTCATTTTGAGGTTACACTTGTGTAAGGAGTAAAATTTATGCCTGAGACAAATTCACTGGACACAGGTTTTTAACAACACCCCAGGTCCTTGCCACATCTGCACTGCAAGTCCAAAATTCAGATCAGGGCAAGATGTTACTGAATCTCCACCTGTCTGTACCAGTGCAAATACAGGCCAAAGGGAGGGTTTGTCTTACTGCCAAGGAAAAGTGGTAGGTTGGCACACAGAAAGCACAGTGAGCCTACACACCACTAATTAGGTCCAATACAGCAAATCCTCACCCTTCCAGTATTACTGCCTTTTATCATATTGGATATATATTTAAATAATTGTAGATTTTAAAATACTGAACAGTCTCTCCTTAAATGAAGAGCAGATGGTTAATTCCTACTCATGGCCACAAGAGGAAAACCAAGAAATACCTAGGTGACTTTATAGCATGGGAGATTTAGCATAGACATTAGGAATATGCTGTCCAACCTAAAGGATTGTTAAACACCACAATAAGTTAGCCTGGAAGGTCATAGACTAGAAAGGCTTTAGGAAATGGGAAGTTTTAAGAGCAGTTAAGCATACTTGTATTGAGGATGGTCTAGGATACAGATGATCAGCTCAGTGCAGGGGATGGACCACCAGTTTCCTGAACTCCCACACAGCTTCTCAGTAATAGGATTCCGTAGGGGTATGGCTGCCCTTAGTCTGGTACAATACAAACAGTCCTGAAAGCAAATGACCAACCTGAAACAATTGTACAACAGACTAAATTAAAGAGAAAGGAAATGTCCTCACCGTTTTCTTACTACCCTTTATCTCAAAGTTATGTATTATATTGGGTCAGACAAGAAAACAAACACCATATTCTGATGCAATCCAGTCCTGTCTGTTTTGCCCACATCACTGTTTCTTTTTCCCTATCTTGGTTACAGATCAGAGTAGTCCAGGCTTAAAATTGTAGTTGTCAGAACAAGAGGTCACTTGAGTCACTGCAATTTCCAGAAATGTGGCTTATGCCCTCAGAATTTTCTCTGGCAATGTTTTATTGTAAATGAAACATTCCATATCATCCTGTCTTTGCAAAACTTTAGAAGAGTTCACAAAGCGGAATAGAATGGCTGAAGGGTTTCTGCTTGGGTTTTTTTAACTGCATAAATGTTAGAACAATACATTCCTGGTTTGGCCACTTTTATGGCTGACTGCCTGCACTTCTGGTAAAGAAATAGTTTAAATGAACCAAACTGTAACCTGATGTCCTATTGTGGTCATGATGTCTGCATCACCCCATTAGAGAGGGAAAATAATTTTGAGTGGCCAGATCTTGGCTTTGGAACCAAACTCTTCGCTGCTGTAACTCCCTTGACCTGTATAAACCTGACTTTTGCTTTCTTTAGTTTTTGCAAATTGCAACTTGAGTTTTCACATGTATTCTTTTTATTGCAGAAATTACATTTTTCTGTAAAAATCCAAATCCTGATCTGAATGCAGTCTTGGTCATCTAATACTGTAAAATTAGAAACTGAAAGTTGAAATCACAGATTCAAAAATATATAGTAATTCTAATTAATATTAGAGAAAACAAAAAAAAATCATGACATACAATTTGCTAATTTTCCCCTTAAATCCCAATTTTATTCCCACAGTAAGATTACTAGCTAGTCTAGCTAATGTCTAGAAAGCTATTTTCAAATGTGCACCAATACTTTGCCCACAAGTATAATCTGTAAAGATGCACGTGGGACACAAATGTTATAAACATTACATCAAATTCTGGTCCAAACCAAACCCAAATTATGTTCCAATTTTGTACCAATAAATCCGCAGCACAGGTCAAAAGGCACAAACAGCACCCAACAGAATGAAAGACTCTAGCTGATCACTGAGAAAAAGCTTTACTGTATCAACCACACTGAAGCAGGAATAAAAAATACTAGCATAAGAAACCAGTAGAAAGTGAGCTACATTTATTCTCTAAATAGCAGGGAAAAAAAGTGGATAGTATTTGTGGTTCTCAAATGCTTCAGAAAATTGCAGAGTATTTAGTGGAAATCTTTCAAAATTGCCAACTAAACTGATGGACATCTTGTTTGTACATGTTACATTACCAAAATTGGGCATTACTATATTTAAATGAGGTTTTATGGAAGCTTTTCACGTCTTACCAGTTTCAGAATAAACCAAACAGTGGTTTATTGAAATTGAAACATTCTCCAGTCAGTCTGGCCTAAAGACAAGCCTAAAGTGACTTTAATTCTGGAATTGTTTCAGTTTAAAAAAAAAGAAAGTTTAAAGATGCTATGCTACTTATGTTAATTTGGTTTTGCTGCACAGAATTTTTTCCCAGCTTTTATATTTATTAATTATATTTCCAAGATTTTAATATCTGCCTCTAATTCTTTTTTCATTTATTTTGTATTCTAGATGGGTTGTGAGAGGTATAATCCAGGTGGGAAACACTGAATTGCAGTGTTTGGTAAGTATGCTATCAAATGTAACTCCTAGTAGTGTCAGCTATATTTTCATGGGGTAACAGCAGCTGATATATGAATCTAGTATCTGAGACAGTCTGACACCAAGTCAGTAAGCCTGGTAATTTACAGCAAGATTCTCTTCTCTGTTTTAAAAAGTGTATTAAAAAAAAAGAAAAAAAAGATACTTACTGTGGTCCTCACACACACGTCCTACTTCTTACTGTTCAAAGGTAGATCATTTTAAGCAAAAATTGATACATACCTTACATGAACACAGCTGTCCTAAAATTTAAGGTCCAGCAGTAATTCCTGTGTTTTCCTGCTTCTGCAACATTTACACATCCATGTAGGCCAATCCCAACAAACTTGTAAGAAAAACCCACAGGTTTCCCCACTTGATGAACGCAATTCACCCTCATAGACTATTACGTCTGATCTAGTTCACCAGCAGGCCCAGCTCGTGGCAGTAATCATTTTGCTCTTTGAGTTCATTATTTTTACACATTCCTTACTTTGTATTTGTAGTTACAAAGCACCTTGGGGTGGTGGGGTAGGGGGAAGACAGACCACTCTTTACCATCTTCTTCCACTCATTAAATTGTGACACAAGTTTGGGTTCTTAGGTAACTATCTAAAAGACTTGGATGTTTTCATTAGTCTTGTTTTGAAACTCTGTAGCCCCCACTGGAGAAGACCAAGCCTTCCACCTCACACTCATCCTCTTCAGTCATGGGGATGACTCTTACTTCACTGTTTGAAGGAGTAACACAGTTAATTCAAATTTTGTGCATCCAGGACTCCTAAGTGACTTCATGGCATTTCAACTGAAGGGACCAGTCTGCTCTGATCAAACTGGTTGTCCAGGAATAACACCATATTTCAAAACACTCAGCTTCTCTTGGTAGTGACAGCTCCTATGGAAAGGACGGTGAGAGGGCAGTCATTACAGCAAGGCAGCAGGCCTGAGCAGATTGAAAGCTGGTAGACATGAGCTACTCTTAGGGCATTTGCAGTCCCCTGAAACAGATGTACTTGCACTGGCCATTTGAAAGTGAAAATTGTACTGTACATGCCTGGTGAGCCCATCAGATGTGCTGGAGAAGTGGCGGCTTTACAGACTGGCCTGGCTGAAAATGAAGCACTGAGAGAAGGTTACAAATTAGTGCTCTGTGCACTCCACAGTTTGGGGATGGTGACATCTTGGGGATCCCATCTTTAGAGAAAAAGACATAGGATAAAAGGCTGAAATAAATTACGTATGATCATTAGCTTCTTAGTCATGGGAGAACTACAAAAGGCACCTACAACCGGTTAGATTTGCATGTTGTGCATTCATCCAGTGTCCTCAGCGTGTTTCTCAGTGGAAAGAACAGAGCCTGATCAGCAAGCTGGAAATGCAGCTCTGCAGGATGCTGTCTGCCCTCCTCAGTGACTCTGATGATTAGCTCATCAGGTTGTTTTATGAGCAAATTTTCTGCCTCCACCTAGATTTTAAGTAAGATTGCTCTTTTTCAAACTTTCTCTACATGTACCAACTTCAAACCTTTCCAGAAATGGCAAAAAGCAGAGCAGGAGTAGGCTGTATTACTTTCAGCAGACTTCACTGCCTCTAGTTCAGGCAATCTGAGATGTTCTGATATTTAAAATTACCTATGAAGCTGACCTTTGCATTCAGAATCAAAAATACTATTTCAGGATTTTGAGAAAAAGAGACTAATATTGATACAGGTTATGTACCAGTAATTAAAATGTAGAATAAAAAATAAGATTCTGGTAATAAAAAATAAAAAAGTGAGGGTTTTTACAGTAAAATATTAAGGTGTCCTTAAGGTACCTAAATAACCGTAATCTCACTTCAGAGAGAAGCCACATAACAATCAGACAATTAGAATTAAGGTATTTGGTGCACTTAGATTTTAAGTAATTAAAACTGGCTTTAGAGATGTATTTACATTTTTATGTAATTTTTTTCCCAGCCTGAGAATACCACTCAAGGCTATTATTCATGGAGTTCTTAAAATGAAACTGTGTAGAAACATTCATTCTGCACAATATGAGACATACAACTCATTAGATAACCTCATTAGGCTCTCACTCCACAAAGCAGTATAGAGTATCTAATTTGAGGTCCTTAAGCAATTTAGAGCATGAAAACTAAGCAAGCTTCCTGTTCCCATAACCAAGAGCCACAACCCCACTGTTTGTGTGCCCAGCACCACCTTGAAGGTTTCCCTACCCACAGTCCCCAACAGGAATGTGTGAACATGTAAAACCTACTGCACTGCAAGGCACTGCTGTTTTGTGTGGCCACTCTCTTCCTACTGGGCAAGGAGCAGGTAAGAAAATGGGTTTGGCAAGTAGTGAACACAGAATCAATCCTAGCATGGTCTGTGTCGGAAGGGACCTTAAAGATCATCTAGTCCAACCCTCTGCCATGGTCAGGGATATTTTTTCCTGCCATAGCAGGGAGGTTGTGCAAAGTCCCATCCAAACCTGAACACTTCCAGGAATGGGGTATCCACAACTTCACCTGGGCAACCTGTTCTGGTGTCTCATCCACCCTCATGATAAGACATTTTTCCTTATAACTAATCTAATCTACTCCCTTACAGTTTAAAGCCATTGGCCTTTCTATCATCACCACAGGCCTCAGTAAAAAATCATTCTCCATCTTTCATGGAAGCTGCCTTTAAGTAAAGAAAGGCCACAATAAGGTCTTCCTGGAGTCCTCTTTTCTCCAAGCTGGGCAACTCCAACTCTCTCAGCCTATCCTCACAGCAGAGGTGCTCCAGCCCTCTGATCATTTTTGTGACTCTCTTCTGACACAGCTCCAATAGATCGGTGTCTTTCCTGTGCAGAAGACTCCAGATGTGGACACAGGTGGGGTCTCATGAGAACCAAGTAAGAGGGGCAGAATCCCCTCCCTCTCCCTGCTGCCCACACTGCTTTGGATGCAGCCCAGGACACAACTGGCTTTCTGGGCAGAGAGCACACATTGCCAGGCCACGTCCAGCTCTCATCCACCAGCACTCCCAAGTCCTTCTCATCAGGGCTGCTCTCAATGCCTTCATCCACCAGCCTGTACTGACACTGGGGATTGTCCCAATCCAGGTGGAGGACCTTGCTCTTGGCCCTGTTGAACCTCATGAGTTCATCTTGATCTCCTGAAGTCTTCTGAAGGATGGTGCCAAGTACAGACTGTTTCTACAGCAATTTAACTGTCCCCACCAGTCTGCTGTCCTGGACAGCTGCTTCCTGTCCTAGGGCCGAAGCTAAAAGCAATGTGTGAGCTGCAACTGATAATTAACATTAGATGGCTTTTGTGCCTGTGCAAAGCAAACCACTCATTTACATGCCTTCAAAAAGATGCTTTTGGAAAATAAAGTATAAAATGGAAATTAGAAGGCCTAGGTGAGAATTTGACAAGCAAATAGTCATTGACATAAGGAAAATAAAAGGGAATTTATTACAGTATTAAAGATGCAAATTATGGACCAATAACACTCCCAAGAAAATAAAAACAACTTTTACAAAGAATATACCTCTGCATGCCTTTTCAAACATAAGTCTCAGAAAAACACAAAGTATAATCAGGATGATAAGAGGTAGGGCATAGATTTTATATGAAAGGATATTAAATACACTCCTCACCTTGGAATAAGGAAAATGTGATAGATGTATATAAAATCCTGAGTGGAGAATGATTATGCACTATTTTTCTTAACTTAAAAACTAGAGTACACCACACAAAATTATTGGGCAGGAGAATTGAATAGATAGATGTACTTTTTCTCATTTATTAAATCATCAAACTAATTAACATAGGATTTTCTGGATGCCAAAAAAAAAAAATCAGTATATTCCAGATTGTCTTGATTCCTTAATTCTATAATTTGGGAGAGCTGAAAGAGAAGGGAACAAAACTTTTATGTTTTTATATATGCTTTCTCTTAGCATCTATTACTGGCTACTGTCAGAGGCAAGATGTTACTTAGATGGACCTTTGATCTGACTGGCTTGGTTTGTCTGAAGCTTTATGCAAAACGAATAATCACCCCTGTTTAGCTTTTTTTTTTCCAGCAAAGAACATCGATTACAATCATATTTTTCTTGTTAAAAAAAAATACAGAAACAGCAGAAGGATTACAGAGGAAGTAACACTGATGTTATAAACTGATAAATTTAAAATAAAACACAGGCAGGATACATCCAACACTGCAAGAATGAGAAAATTCATGGGCTGACATACCAACCTTCTCATTTAAATCATCTTTCTAATAGTACTTTAAGTCAGTAACATGTATTTATCCACAAAAGTATGGCTAAAAAAGATTTCTAGGAATGATAAGATAAGAATCTTTATCACCAGGTCAGGTGGTTGACAGTCTCTAATGACAGACTTATGAAAGGCCTAACCACAACCATGATAAGCCAAACATATCTGCCCATGTAAAGGAAAATCATAATCCTGACTGTCCTGACAAAACAGAAAAACAAGTGCATATACCTTACTTCTGGGTTTTAAAGAAGGTTTCTCAAAGGCCCTCCTCAGAAGACATTCAGGAATAGCTACAAGAGTGATCCAGAGCATGGAGAGCAGCTTTTCTGAAGAAAAATTTAAAAGATTAATTGTGATTGACTTAGGAAAGAGCACAGAAGATTAAAAAGTGCTATACGAAAGATGGAGCAGGAGTTTGAAATGAATTCAAAGCAATTAAATGATGGCAGTTTCTTAAATAATTCTCTTACTTCTCTCTAACTTCTCATGTACCCTGTAATTAGACTGTGGATAAAAAAGGTCATTGAGGCTAAAAGTTAAAAAAGAATTAAACATTTCTATAGATTTTGAGAATACGTATAGTTCTGACTAATCTGAACACCCTGGAATATTAAATGTTAGACTTTGAGGATAAATCAGTCTCTGACTCTCAGAGATCAGAATGAAACCTAACATCCAAGACAGGTGCACAGTATTGTTATTTGACAAAGGTGCACCTTTCTCAGAAGCATTTGGAACTGACCATTTTTGAAGGTACAACAATGCATCCATATGCAATTTAAAGTAAATTTTTGGTTTCTGTACTCCTGCTGTAACAAGAACGATTGATAGTGCTGTGGAAAGAGGTAGAATCAAGCCCAGTTAAGCATTCCTCAGTTTTGGACTCATGTAATTTGTAGTGGAATGAGGAGTCAGTGGCCCAAAATGAGAGAAAGAAGAACAGGAAAGCAAAATGTGCCTTTTGGTTAGAGCCCAGGGCAGACAGGCAGCTGTAAACAAGTCAGATACAATGATTTCAATGCTTGTGTTTGCTAGTTGGGGTTAAAGGAGAGGAGTGTGCAGAGGAAAAGACAGAAGAGGGGGCTGGCCAGTATGTGCTTGCAGGGAACTTGGCACAGATCGCTACAGCAGCCTGTTGTGCAGGGAACAGAGGGAGGCTGGAGACCTTAGGAAAAAAGAAATGACTAAGCAAGAAGACTGCTGCTTGTAGGACATTAGGGTCAATGGGCATTAAACATGAGGGCTACAGGAAGGAGCTGTAATGGATAAAAGTGCTGAACCCAGGTCTAAAAGTAATGTTTATACACATGGAGACTTCATACAAATGATAAACAAGTAAATCCTCTTGTAGATATTGTTTCTAAATAACGACCAAGGTGATAAGAAATGTCTTGGGGTCCAGTAACAGAACTGTCTCCTGATGCCAGTGATGGAATAGTCAGGGCAGACATGGTCTGTTTTCCACCATGTCTTGGCCTGACCTTGGGAGAGAATAAAAGCTGAGTCTCAGCTCCCAACATGGTCAATAAAGGACAATTCCTTTCTGCCTGTATCCCTGCTGTTTGTGCGTCTTCAGAAGCAAGGAAAGATGTACATATCTCCAGAACTGGGCTGGTGGAATGAGGTTAACTGGCAATACAGGCAGATAAAGTCAAATGCTGATAAATCTGCGACAGTGCTGACTGGAAGGAATTCCTTCAAATACTCCTAAGGATAATAGATACCATCTTTACTGTACCCACTCAAGAAAAAGGCCAAGGCATCATAGGAGACAGCTGACTGGAGACAGCTGTTCATTGCATGCTTGTATTCCAATGAACTAACAAAATACAGGATCTACAGAAGACCACCAAATAATATACTGATGATTCACTATTTAATAAGTAGTGTCTCACCATGCACAACAAAACATAGGAAAACAAAAAGAAGTGATTAAAATGTGAATGAAAAAAACACTGGGGACTTATAAAAGCATCTAAAAAATTTGACTCTTCCACTTTAAATTGAGAAAATACAAAAGTAAAAAGGAAGAGATGTGTAACATAAAAAAGACACAACATGTGTTGTAAAGAAGACACAACAAAGATACATAACTAAAATCTTTATAACTGGAAGAGTCATTAGATTGGATATTAGGGAAGAGTCAGTTAAATCTGATATTAGGAGAAATTTCTTCACTAAAAGGGTGGTCAGGCATTGGAACAAGCTGCTCAGGAAAGGGGTGGAAACACCATCCCCAGGAGTGTCCAGAAAATGGTGCGGATATAGGACTCAAGGATATGGTTTAGTAGTGAACACGGTGCCGGATTAATGGTTAGACTCAATGATTTTAGGGGTCTTTTTCAATGTTAATGATTCTCTGATTCTTGGATTCTAAACAAACGGAAACATAATAGACTGCTAAGAGTAATTTTTTTTTATGTAGACAACACATCTTGTTAGCCAGACCCACTAATGACAATATGTTAGCTTCTAAAATGTATCATCCTGCATCATAATGAAAAACAGAAAACTATTATGAGCATCAACACTAGTTAGAAGGGTTCTTAGAAAAAGATACAAAAAAATACAGAAAAGAGATTGCCATTATCATACTGTGCTAGTGTAATCACCTAACACTGCAATAATATTCTCCTTAAACAGTTATAAGTTCCTGAGAAAAAACCAATTACTTTTAGTAATAATTTTTATTATTGAGGAATCTAGTGACTGCTTTCTTCTAAAAATACATGCACTCTCTTCCAAAATGAGAATTTAATGCTTTCATTTGCAGCTGTACACATCTAATGTAATTACACTCAGTTTATCTTTGTAGTACTGAAAGCAGAACTTAGCTGTGTATTCCCCCCTTATTTTTACACTTATGACATTGTAAAAATAGCATATGCATCTCAGGAATTGATTCTGTGACATTTACCAAGTCCCACTGAGCTGGGAACCAAGCCTGCAAAATCATACTTATGAGAATACACTCCCCGAGTCAGGTCAGCGAATAAAAGCTCCTCACATGAGTAAGGCTACAAGAATAGACTACAGGAGATCAAGGTCAGTGGTGAGTTTTGGCTGAGTCAGGGTTGGAGGATAAGGCCCTTATGAATCCTATAAATAGTTCATTGTTAAAAGAGGTCAGACCTAATTCTGGAAGTATTTTGGAAGAAGAAACCACTGCGTGACTGATGACGTACACCTACCCAAGCCTCGCTGCTTATTAATGTGACATTTGTTTGGAACCAACATATAATAAATAAAAGATATTTTTAGGATGTGCCAGGGAAATGCATTCAGATTTTCAGAGAATAATTTGAGTGTATTAAGTGCTGCACAGTATCAAAGGAATGGTTTTTAGAGTATACAAATAAGGTATTAAAAACTAGTAGTTTCTATAGATCCTGATGGAAACAGAAAAGCAGGCCAAGGAGGCTAAAAGGTAGGATTTACTCACCTGACTTCGATCAGCTAAAAGCTCATACCTAGACTCCTTTTACTGTAAGTCAAGGGAAGTAGGTGCCCCTACTACCATTAACCACATCCTAAGGCTGTAGTTTGCCTGAAGCTTAACTGACCTAAGTGAGCAGCAACATCAGGAAAGGCGATTTCCCCAAGGTCTTTTGCCCAGAATGAGTGGTTTATTCCCAGTTCTGTAGAGTAACTTTGTTTTTGTTGACATAAGGGTTCAGTGACCTTGATAGATAGCTGACATTACTGAAACCATCCTCTTCCACATCCTTCTTTCTCTCCTCAAGGTTACTTTTCAGTTGGATCAGTTCTCTGGTCTGGAAACTATGCCAGCAGTAGCTGGGAAAAGGATCAGAGCAATGCTGGGCAAAAATGACTGCTTCTTTCAACTTGAATGTCAGACGAAGGCATTTGGCAAAGGGTCTGAATGAGCCATGTGGGTCTAACACTTCACTGCTACCAGTACAGGGTGGTCTTCTATTCTGTTCCCCTCCCTGCTGCCAGCTGCACACAACGGCCACTTCCCTTTGCAATGGCTGTGGACTTGTAAAAACCTTCTGGAGACACCTTCAAAACCTGGTAGAAAACTAAACCATTAAAAAAAAGTAAATAGATTTTAGTGTGTTAGCCAGTACAGGTGGATCACAGAGGTGTTAGACAGACAGGAGAACTGGCAAAAAAAGAAAGAGATTGAGTGATCTGGGGATGAGAAAAGGAGAAGAAAACAAGAAGGGAATGAAATCTGGGTCCATCCTTTCAACAGTCATTTGCTGTTAGATCAGCTGCTCATCAAACTGTACCCTCAGGGCTCCCTTCCATATTACATTGGATGGGATCTAATTGGAGGCAGACACGGGAAGGGACAGTCCCGCTTTCCTCCAGGCCTTCAGCTGCACATTCCCAATAGGCATGATAGCAGAATCGAGGGGACAGGAGAACCAGCATCCACACTCATGTAAAATGCACCTTAAATTAACTGCTAAAACCAGGTGGTATCAATTACCCTCTGGAGTTCTTACATTTCCTCATTAACTAGAAGGAGCCTAGACAAAAAACCTCACACTAGAACCCTATTTTCAAAGCAGCTGAAGCTCAGTGAGACAAAATTCAGACTGATGTGTTCATCCTGTGCTGTCCCTGTCTACAGTCTCTGCTCTACAGTGCTGCTACCTTACATTTTGAAGGAATGCTTTTGTGCTAAATATTTCTTTCATTTTACAATAAAAATGATAATGGAAAGGCAACTAAAAAGTGAAAGAAATTTAACTGATCTGTTGATTTATGCATTATTATACCAATTCTCAAGAGAGTTGCAACTGTTGCAAAGTATTGACACAGTCCTCTTGCAATTCAAATGAAGTCAAAACTGAAAGATCACAAAGGAAAAAAGGGCAAGTTTCTAAACCCTACTGTTGAATCCCAATCAGGCTGGAGCTGGAAGAATAAACATACAGCCGAGAGCTCCTCCAACAGCTGTTGAGACAGAGTGTGCTCACAGGGCTTTCATCAGCGCTAGCAGGGGTTAGTCTGTGGAAAGAACAAAGGAGCCTCAGAGCCTGGGCCATGGAGGGAGAAGCAGCGGAAACAAAAAGGCCACTTGGACGACAGTCAGAGACTTCTCTAAGTCCCATTCTCTTCCCCTCCCTTACTTTGAGGACTACCTTAACTGTTTCAGGAGCCTTGTTCACTCAGGTTACTGGCTTGAGCATGGTACTGACTTCAATGAAGCTATTTAAAAGAAGGTGCTGTTCAACATGAGCGTGAATAGCAAGATGATTTTTTTTTTAGTAGTAGTTGAGAGACTCTTTCCTATGATGAATTATTAAACAAAGCATACAAAAGCACCTCCATGAAGGACTGGCTTCCATAGCGGATGCTGACTGATTTCAGTGAAATAACTCCAATCCATGCTGATATTCAGCGATTAAAGAGAATAAAAAAAGGTATTCTCACACACTAAAATAAAGGTATTTTATTCTACCAACTCTGAATCGCACACTTTGGTACTACAATATTGATTTCAAATTGCATCTTATTTGTGTTGCCAAGAGGATTTAGTAAACATATTAAGCACCAACTTGAGGAAGAAAACTTATGTATATTTTTTGTGTTTGACTGGAGGAAAACATTCTTCAAGGAAACAGCTGTCTAGACATGATGACAATAAACCCTCTATTACTGGAATGGCGGGAAAAGAGGTTGCCCTCAGTAAGCAGTACTTCCCAAAAATTCATGAACTGTTTGCCAGGCTGTCATGTGCTTAAATAATTATTTCAGATATTCATTCTTCATAAGAAGCCTTATGTATTATTTCCCAGTGTGGAACACACTGATGGTTTACGGGTTTTTTTCCATGAACAGAGCTTTGTTCTGTTGAGAGAGCTGAAAGGTACATTACACCCTTCACTGCCGTGTCAGGGGGCAATGCTTCATCAGCCCCACACTTGTGTCATGGTATAATTTTGTAATTCTTGCCATATGAACTGTGTGAAAAGGGATTATAGGCACACAGGAAATTAGCACAAAATTTGTTGTTAGCAGTAAAATAATGCTGATAATGGTTACAATGCAATCAGTAGGGCCATTACTGCTCTCTAATGATTTCCCTGTGGTCAAGACTCAATCCAGATAAAAATTCGAGGGAGATCCTCCCGTTACTAAGGCAGGAACAGATTTCTGATTAAAAAGAAAACAAAAACATTTAATTTGTCCCTTTTTAATGAGAGCTTTAGTTTCACATCCCACTTCTGGGAGTTGCTCCATCGGGATCACCTCCTGTGCCTGCACAGCTTCAGATTGGAACTAAAAAACCAAAACTAACCCAGTCAGATAATCAGAAAAGGAAACTGAATATAAATTGAGAGCAAAATTCACAATTTCATTTCATGATGCAAGCAAAAGTGACAAATGGGTTACAACATTAATTCCACCTGACAGAGATAAGAAATTGGGTTGTTTCTTTAAACCAAGAGCTTCTTTCTACATCTAAGAAAGTTGGGAGATGTTATCAAGAATACATCATGTTCCATCTTAATGCAAAGACTGCTGAAGAAAGACTAAGGGTTTTTTTTGATGCTTACAGCTTTTGCACCAACTTTTTAATTTTATGTATCAGTTTTAAGGTGGCCTGATACACCATACTGAGTTATTATTTGAGGATCTCTGAATGAGTCAGCTTTGTGGTTTCTGAGGAATGTGTTGTGCTTCTAGGAATTCAACCAGGAGCTCCTGGTCTGTAGATAAGGCCTCTGATGCGCATAGCCAGACTGATGGCTCAAGGAATATGGATAATAATATTTACATAATAAGGTCTAAATCTGTGAATTAGTATTTATGGTTGTGAAAGAATTAGGTATTAATTAATGGTAGAAGTGAAAAAACCCCCAAAAAACAACAGATAAAAATGGAAACACAGGAAGAGAAAGAAGAAATACCATTTCACTTCAAAGCCTTAGGTGCTACTCAGATGACAGTAGCAGTAGCAAACACTTAGTAGTATCTTGAGGTTAAAAGAACAGCAACGGATTAAGTTTCCTTCATGGTATTACAAATTCTTATGCAAGACCATTCACTTTTCCTTAAAAGTAGGACTGTAAAGACCCAAACCTGTGATTGTCTCTTTTTACTCAAAGATTGGCTTTGATAAGTAGGCACTTTGTTGAAGGCAAAGTTTAATGCTCACATCAACTGTGCGTGTTTTATCATGTTTCCTGTGATAATTTAAAATTAATCAAGTAAAATTAACCAATTTTGAGAAAGTACAGATAATTACACCATGGAATCATAATGACCTTCCCAGGGTTATCAGCAGTTTTGGACCTTTAGGAGTCACAAGGAAACCTTTACATTTGAACCAAAGAAATTTGCAGAAGTAATAACTGTCTGTTTATTGGATAAGCCACCTGAAACTAGTGGATTTCAAATCAACTACTGGACTACAAGAAAAATTAGGAATCCTTACTACAATTCTGGGAAGATTGACTTCAGTTCTATGTTGGTTATAAACCTTCGTCTCGTCTTTCCAGATTCTCTCGTCCTCATTCCCTTCTATTCTGGCTCTTTGCTCCCATCTATTCCTTCAGTTTCTGCTGGTATGCTGGTCTTTCCCAGATCTACATAGTTGTTCCTGTCATGTTTCTGTATCTCTACACCCTGATAGTAATCATTAATCACCTCATCCCTTTCTGTTTCTCAGATCTCTTCACCTGTCAAGCTACTACTTCCTTTTTCTCACTGAAAAGATGGGGAAACTTCTGTGAGAATTTCTCCTGCCTTAGTTTCAGGGACTAACATCAGAGAAGCTTCCAAGTTTCCAGGATGATGCACTGGAGATGAGGTGCCACTCTATGGCTTGAGTGAGGAGTGCCTAGGAGTGCCCAAGAGTCTTGAGAACCTTATGTGAAATAATGGAAACATATTTGGCTTACAAAAATAATGAAGAGTCCTTTTTAGTGAAAGCACAGTCTGAGAGAAATTTTGTTAACTACTTTCACAACAAGAAAAGCTTTTCCTACTACACACCTGACTGTGATGTCTTGCACAAACTCCTCCACCAACCTGTACAAATCCTTCCAGTTCTTTCCCAAACAACGACTGTAGGATGGATTTTATGCACAGGCCACAAGTGAATGGCTGTCCTCCACACCCACTTGTCCGCACAGCTGCTCACCAGCTCACATCATGGCAGACCCAGCAGTCTGCTGGGTAAACTACATGTTAACAACATGCAGCTCCTATTGTCCCAAAAGCCTTTAACATCCTGTGTAAGATTCTCTAAGGGACTGTCATATGGTTCTTGATCTGTAAATATTAGAGAATAGTTCATCCATCAGTTCTGTTGGCTCTCTTTCAAGAACTATAACAAGTGGCATGGTCAACATTGAAACAAAAGAACAGTGACAGTTGCTTTGTTTGGGGATTTTTGTTGTAATCCAGTACCATTGTACTAGTCAAACATACCTAATTTTCTTTCTCCTCCTTCTGCACTTGGAGTCCTGTTGTTAGAGGCAGACTATTATTATTCATTTCCATATTTCTTTCTGTTTTGTTTTACAGCAGAAGAAAACTTCTGTCAGTTGACCTCATCTGGCCTTAAATGAACTCCAGATCTGGGTGCAGGAGACTTTCTCCAAGTCAAAATCTCCCCTTTTTCATATACTTACAGAATCAGTCATTTCATCGGCTGTTTTTCACTCCTTTGCTTGCCTCTCCAGTTGTGTCATTCCCAAATACTCATGAATTAGCCCCATCTCATCTCTCTAAAATTGCATCCATTTGGGAGCTCTTGTCTGTTTTCTACTTTTGCATCCAAAATAAATATTCCAGTCACATTTTCAAGCTTTATTTCACAACGGTGAAAATATAAGCTGAAATTCTTGCCCAACCACTTGATCTAAGGAGCTTTAAGAAAAATGCTGATTACGAAACTTGTGGTAAAATTGTAAAAGTTGGCAATATGGAAATTGAGAAGAAAAGCATGTCTGCTTTGCATTTTGATTATCAACCTGCTTTTCATCCACTCTTTGCAGACATACCTGATTCTGATCTGGCCTTTTTATAGCTCCAGAACTTAGCAGTGATGGGGAAAAACTTGGTACAGGATTAGCTCTTAGAACAGGCTCAAGCTGTTCTGTATTTGGGTACATCAAGCTTGGTGTGTGTGCCCTCACAGCCTCTCCATTCATATGCCACCTTTAGCTGGCCAATATCAGCCAGCACATTTCAGAAGGGAAATGGTAATTACAGGCAGGCTATAGATAACCATGGAGTAGTACCATATCAGTGCTACAAATACTTTCAACAGCTAAAATAACCCCAAGCAAACAAACCACGACCCCCCTAAGATTACACGAAGTTTTACCTCCTTTGCAGATGAAAAGCAGGATCAGGCCAGGCCTAGTCTGAGAGGACGCCCCAAGTTCTGCCAGCAGTTTACAGACAGAGACTCCATCTATTCAACAAGCAACTTCAGAGTGCACAGCCTCAGAAAACAGGGATGCTACTTGAAGTTCTGGAAAACAGCTAATGCTGCCTGGGGGATCACAACCAGGGCAACCCATCAGGGGGCCTCCTGATCCTGGTGAACACCAGGTGACTACAACTCCAGGCCTCACTGACAGGCAGCTGTCTGAGGCACTTGGATTCACTCCGTGATGAAGCTTCCAAAAGGATTGCCCCATCTTCTCTCTGGTGACCAGTGACAGTAAGGAATTACCTGGAGTCGTGTAAGGGAAGGTGTAGGTTGGATATTAGAAAGAGGTTTTTCGTTCAGAGGCTGGATGGGCACTGGAACAGGCTCCCCAGGGAAGCGGTCACAGCACCAAGAAGCGTTTGGACAACGCTCTCAGGCACATGGTGTGATTCTTGAGGCTGACCCGCGCAGGGCCAGGAGCTGGACTTCGATGATGTTTGTGGATCCCTTCCAACTCAAAATATTTTGTGATTCCGTGATTCTTCCAGTGCGCCCGAGGGGGAGCCTGGGCGCCCGCTCCATGGGGAAAACGAGAGCCTTCGAGTCCCGCGGGTCACCTGCACGGCGGCCGGCCGCCGCGGGAGGCTCGGAGGCGCTGTCCCGCCGCTGCCGTGCCCGGTAGGAAGCGGAAGGGCCGGCGACGCCGGGAGCGGGCCGGGAACCGCCGGAACACCCGATGGGCGCCCCCCCCACCGCGGGGCGGGCTGAGGGCGGCGGAGTCGGAGCGGCGCCGGGCCGGGCCGGGCCGGGCCGGGGCGATGCTGGTGCGCCTGGCGCCCGAGTTCGAGCTGCGAAGGGACGTGGTGCCCTGGCTGGCAGAGCGGGGCTGCGCCGCGGCTCTAGGTAACGCTCCGGGAGGCCGAGGAGAGCCCCATCCCTCAGGCCGGCCGTCCCTTCCTCTCTCCGGCCGCCTCCGTGCCCGCCCGCCCGCGGAGGAGCCGGGCTGCGCGAGGCCCCGGGTGCGGGTCCCCAGCGGGACCTCCGGCCGCGGGGGCCGGGGGATGGCGGCGGGGGAGCGGCCGGGGCTTGAGGGAGCGACCCTCGGGTGCCGGGGGACTCGAGGCAGGCAAGTTTGGTGTCCTCAAGGAACTTCTCACATGCCGAAAACACTTTTACACATCTGCTACACTCCACAACTTGTTTCTTCTTCCTGCTTCTTCACACGTTTGGGGCTTTCTCTTTTTTTCCTCCCCTCCTCCCCCTTCAAAAAAAAAGTTTTACCATTGCTCCCTCTCCCACGCTACTCCCCTTTCTGGGAGGAAAAACCCCACAGCCTGAACACTTTCGTGTGTCTGGTAAATGAGTGCTAGTTTAAAATTAGATGCAGCGTCAGCTGTCACAGCACCGTGCGATCGCCAGCATAGCGAGCGCTCGGGGTAGTGGTTGGAAAAAAGTGACCTCCCGTATTCTTGGCACTGTGGCTTTTTGCTTGTTATGAATCTGCAGAGCAGCTGGCTCAGTTCTGCTTTTCAGAAACCGATGAAAACCTTATTCTAATAAAATAATAATACTGTAATTGTTAGTGCTTCAGTAGAAATATCATCATGCACAGTGTGATGAGCTTGAAATGCCTTCAGTTGCTTTTACTTTACTCAAAATACTTAACTTGTTTCCCACATTGAGGGTCTGTTATGAAATAGACTCCTAAGATTTTGTTTGGTGACAAATCAGAAAGTATCATCTTGGAAAATAAGAGTATTATTTACCAAGCCACCATTTACAAAATCTGTTAAAAAGTACTTTGCATTTTCTACATTTACTGAACAATTGTTGAAATGTGTACTGGAGGGATCTGAGGTACAATTCTGAAATTCTCCACGCATAACTGATTAATCTATGAATTTACTAGTTCATCAGTGATTAATTCAAAGATAAATCAACCTATATGTTAATGGCATAAAGGTCTCAAAATGGCACTGACTTCTTTTTGGGAAGGGGAAAATTGTATTGAGTCTTTTAAAATGTAATAGACTCTTCATTCAATAATGTTCCTGGTGATACAGAATCATAAAAATCTAGTTTGGAAGGTGCATCTGATCAAATACCAGCACTGCTGTATTTCATTTTAACTCATCTCTGTGTAGTGACTTCTTCCCCCTCATGCAATGCTGTCATATTAGGAATGTGAAGGTGGGAGGTAGGGATTTGAAAAGATTAATTTAAACATCAAAGAAATATCTAATCACAGAAAGCAAGTAATTTTCAGGAGTCATGGTACTTTTGTGTCAGTTTTCAGATGTTAGGTATTCATATTTATTATTTTCTTTCCTAAGGACTTGAAAGCACTTGATAGCATGTGAGAACTGCAAATTGCATGAGAGCTGGGAGTAGCTGTGATGAGAGGAAGGGAGTGGCAAGTGAAGGGAACCAGCCTTGTTCTCTTTATTCCACTTACTTTCATATGAGCTGCATATAATGGCCTTCAGGAAATCAAGCTCTGCATTCTCCTGATTATGTTGATAAAAGCTGGGTGCTGGGCTGGCAGGCTGGGTTGGTTCTTTTGCAGCCCTTCATCTGCCGGTCTCGGCTGTGGGCATGAGGAAGGAGTTGTAATTCTATGTGCAGGGTTTTACTGCAGGACTTTCCAAGGGCAGAGGCTATTGCCACTTCTTTGCCTCCATATTCCCACTGACTGTTCAGTGATGTGAAACTTTCTTCTGATTCAGAACTTTTTCAGCACCTTTAGAATGTCTATGTCAGATGATAGGGAAATTCATTGACACAGAGATTGCTCATGGAGCTTCTTCTCTACCAAAATTC
The DNA here is from genome assembly GCF_020740725.1 of Corvus hawaiiensis. Lineage (NCBI taxonomy): Eukaryota > Metazoa > Chordata > Aves > Passeriformes > Corvidae > Corvus > Corvus hawaiiensis. The sequence goes on along the minus strand of NC_063216.1, from coordinate 67,922,302 downwards.
TGTTCTGAAGTTTTTCATGAGGGAATATGGAGACTGTAGTACTCATCTTGAAAGTTTGAGGTGGTGGTTAAGTTCCAGGAAGCTTCTGATAACAAAAAAAAAGAGTATATTGTTATCTTAGACTCTCCCAGCTGTCACCATCTAGCCCTAATGTAGTGGTATTGTAGTGTACTTCAAGTGATCTGAAACCAATAGAAAGTGATGTGTTGCTCAATGTACAGGAAGGATTTTCATTGTCATCCCACAACAAAATAGAAAATTTACTTCCTTCTGATAATACTTGAAAACAGTTTTTTCAAGTTTTATCACTGCAAACTGTACAAGCCAGTTTATAGTATCAGGCTTGTTAAAATAAGTTTCACTAAGTGTCTTCCTTCTAGCAACACTTTGTGATAACCGCCAGGTAAATAGTGTCAGACTTGACTAAATGCTTACAGAGGGTTGTGGAGAGTTCTCTATATTGATGCTTACTGACCTCCAGGCCACCTTTATTATAAAATTAAGACCAGTCATGCAGCTTCAACCTTACTAAGGGCAAAATCTCAGCTTTTAGTAAAAATTCCATCAGAGATGCATACATTTTTGATGGCTGAAGTGATTACAAAACATAAAAGCAGTATCAGGAAAAGCATGCATTTTTGTCACCTTGAGTACAATATTTTATCCTTTTTTCTGGTGGTTTTCTTTTTATTTTGTACTGCTTTGTCTAAATAAGCTCTTTTCTTTCTGTGTCCATCTTAGCTTCCGACTCATTTGTTTCCATTTTAACTGTACTCTTTCATTCACATCCCATATGTCCTTCATTGTTTAGTTCCCTGTACTTGTAGGTAGGTTGCCTATCTCTCTGTATGGTATTTAATCTTGTGGTTCTTTGGGTTTTGGTTGTTTTTTTCTTTACTTATTTCTGTTTGGAGGAGGAGGAGAGGCTAAGAATGGCACAGAAAAGTTGGTGTTGTAGAACTAATGTCTAAAGATGTAGTTTATTTTCAGGTTTTTCTTTGAGATGCTGAAGGAGCAGGTGTGAGCAAATGATATATTCCTCAGGCTAGCTCTGTCTTCCTGTAGTGTGTGGAGAACTGGAGTATGACTGGACTGTTTGAACCCCATGTTGTGTATAATGAATAAATGCGAGGGGGTCTTTTGGTTTGGTTTTTTTTATTCTTTGAAAAAGCACATTCCATTTTCATAACAAAAGGTACTGGCCATTAGAATCACAATTATAATGAAGAGGTAGGAGTTTACAGAAATAATTTTTTTCTTGCATGTTTTAAAATCCCGTGACTATTTGTGTTGAAGTTTATCAGGTTTAAATAATGATGTAAGAAATACTCTCTCTTTTTCCAGAAGGGAGTAATTTTGGGAGTAATAAAATGCAAATAAGTATTTACATGTAAAAATATATTTAGCATATTTGCTTAAAATGTGCATAAATTATATTATGAACCATCTGAAATGAAAATCCTGCGCCTTTTTGTACTTCTTATTTCAGACACTTCTGAGAATTCATCAGCACTTTACATAGTAAATGTTGAAAGAAATGGAAAAATTATTTATACCTGGAAGGTAAGTCCATCTTGGAACTTTATAAAAATATAGTTGAGAATAATACTGTATGTGAATTGAATTCAGTTCTTGTAGTTTAATTGGTTTTGCAGTGAGTGTTAGAACATGGAAACACGACTGATTACAACCTGGGGGGTTGGGCAATGGGAAAATACCTGTCTCCACTTCAGACAAAGGTTAAGAATGATGAAATGGAGAGTAAAGTACTTACCTGATTAAATCCATAGGGTTTTTGCCCTTGAGTTTTTGTTGGGCCAGAATCTCCCCATGAATGAGATGCAATTTTTTAAAATCACTTCACAAGCAGCACATAATTTCATCCTCAATTTCTCGGCAAAGCCTAGCTATTAAACTGTGAGCAGTGTTTTAGTTAAATATTTTCTCCTACTAAGATGTCTTAGGATACCATTTATCTAACCCTATTTCTGCGCATACCTTTCTTTAAGATTCATCCATAACACTTTATTGAAGTAGTCTGAGGTAACCACTGTTTATTTGATGTCCTGAAGTATCTAGAGCTGACTTCTTAACATAGGATTTTGCTCTCCATATATTTGTAGTTTTACATCCAAGTGGGTTTTCTAATGGTTTCAGAAGGTGAAACTTCATCTCATTCCCATCATTTCCTTGATGAGACAAGCTGTGCTCCTTGACTGTGCAGCTCAGAGGAGTCTGTAGATCCAGCTGGAATCTGGAGGATCTTGTTTCTTGAGGAGTACAGATATGAGGTGAACTCCAGTAGAGTAGGGCTGCTTTCATTCCCCTCTGGCTCAACAATGCTAAAACTCTCCAGCTTCCCTAGGGTTAAGGGAAGAGGTGAGGCCTTCATCAAGGTGTAATACACGTTAACTGTGGGTGGATGTTTCCTTTGGTACAAGCACAGGGAGGGGAGTCTGTACAAGACAATAGTAACCATAAAACCAATTCTAAAGTGTGTGTCAAATTTTGGGATTTTTTCATTGCTCAAAACTCTAGAAGACTTAATGCAACTAATCATCTAGCTCAGCAGAAGATCTGGTACTCTGTGTGTGTGGTGTTGCTGCTTTCTGGTACCTGTGGAATCTCACACTAAGCTTTTCTGGGCCTCTGACAGTCTAACTGCCTTGTGTGCTCTTCAGGCTCTTGCAACTGGCACAAGGGATGAGTTGTAGCTCAAGGTTCACACATCTAAATGTAGGTGTCTGCCTGCATGCTGGGTGTCTAAGCTCCCACTGTAGTCTGTAGGGATCTGGTCAAAACAGTTGGTGGAGCTTAGGGAACTGGCCACTTGTTGCCTGTTCTTTGGGAAGAATTGTATGGCACTTACACAGGATGTAAACTAGACTGAGCTGGCCTGGCTTGTTCCCCAATAGATACAAATAGAAAACAACCTTTGTCTTCTAAGTGAGAGACAGTTAAGTGTATTCTGTGTGAAACTAGGAGAAGGTGGAGAATGAGTTTTATTTTCAAGCTCATTTTAGAGTATTATGTTGTACAGGGGCTTTGACGGTGTCTGTATTTTGTGACATTAGTAGTGTAAAGGAAGATATTTTTAACAGAAGTGAATTCTATTTGCATTATAATGCAAGAATCTTCAGAGTGCACATGAAAACAAGTATCCTAGTTTATGCATGGCCATGGGCATTGATGTAGTTCTGTTACCAGTTTGTAAAGTGTATTTTTCAGTATCTAAGTACAGAAGGTGTTAACGTTTCAGACACACTTGAAAAAAAAAGTTATTTGTGAAAGCACTTGCCTAATCTTAAATTAGGAAGCCTGGAGCCTGTGTCTTAATATAAAGACATTTTGTTTTCCTTGTTTAAATCAGAAGTCAAAGACTTTTGTCATTGCCACAACAATAATGAGACACTCAGAAATAGACCCCTTAGGAAGCGAATACTCAGGCTTTTGTTTCAAATTCACAAAGACACCATAAATTTGTAAATAACCACAGATCTCTCCCCTCTCCCCCTAAGCAGTTGTTAAAAACAATGATGCTCACTGTGTAAGTAGAAGCCTGTGTGGCTGGATTTAATTTCAGCAGTTTAGCAATTTAGTGCCTATACCCAGAGTACATTAATAGACATCAGTTTAATTTGCTATCCAGTGTATGCTGCAAAGCAGAATTTTCTTTTTTAATATTTTGAAAATTTAAGGCATGGTAAAAATTAAGAAGTAGTGAAGTTGTGATTTGTAATCCCAAACATTTTTAAGTGCTCCAAACAAAATCATCATATATTAATTATCAATAAGCTAGAAAGGGTATGTATTATGTTATTCTTCAAAGGCAGAAGGCTAATGGTGAACTTGTAAAATACTTAGCCTTCAAGAAATCACTTCCTAAGACAGACCTGAAATCCTTTTTCCAGGCTACAGCCAGATCACTGAGAGATGATTTTTGGTGATGTTTGATGTTTCTGTGCTCCCTTTTGGAGCAATGACCCACCAAGTTGGTGAGGTTTGGAATACCAGCCTTAAGTCTCCAGGGGCCACAGCATCCCTCTTGATTCTTGTACAGACATCTCTTTTCCTGGTCTTACTGCCTATAACTAAAACCAGTTTAGAAGCAAAGTGAGAGAGAGGCACTTGGTTTATGCAATGGCTTGTGGGCTGTGGATTGGCCACATTTCAGCTTTATCCCATGGGTTAGTTCTAAAAGGAAAAAATAAATCTTTGTTCTCTTGGAATTAGAATTTGCTTTCTTGGAATTAGATAATTGACTGCCTGTTTATATGTAGGACAGGGAAGTGTGTGAGGATGTGTGTCAAGGGGCAGGGAGAACAGGGGAAAAAAAAAGAGCAATGTTTAACTTTGTGTATATTTATATTGCTAGTGCTAATTTGTTCTCATCCATAGGGAAATCAGAGAAATACTCACATTGGATTGTACGATCTTCAAACTAAACAAAATGAGGTGAGAGCAATGCCAGGTTTCTCTCTGGTGAAAGTGCTGTAGTGTTTCAGATTTTGATGCTTTGCAACACAGTATGTTATGTCCTTAAGGAGTGCATCCTTGTTTGAAATAGAAAAGATACTGGAGAAGGTATTGGTACAATTCTCAGTAGTATTAAAATGCACCACACTGCAGAACATCTGAAAGGCTTGAGAGTAAAGCATCATGTCTGCAATCTTTTTTTCTAGACAACCTTCTAAACAGCAAGTCCTTTCCACTCCTTTTCACATTGTACACATGTGCCAAGAAGTAAATGCTTGGGTTTTTCTTTATATGTGCATTCTTGGTCTGTTTGATGCTACCATTTGTAAGAGATTATTTTATTCTAAAAATAAATATACTACAATTCAATAACTAGAACCATGATAACAGGCCTTTGCAAGTGTCCCCATAATAGTATGAAATGAGTGAAATTTTGTATTTACATAAAAGTCTGCTGTGCTGCTCAAGTGGCAACATAGAGCTTAAAAGAACTCATAAAAAACAAACATGAGAGAGAGCTGTTACAACTGAGCCTTGAAATATGGTTCTTCTGGCCATGAAAAGATTTGGTTTAAAGACAGAAGCTGTGTACTGGACAGCAGCATTTTCCTAAGAAGTAATTAGATTATTTCCTTTATGGAGTTTAAAAAAGCACAGTTATTAACATCACCATGTTTCTCTGTAGCACCTCTATGTGTTTGAGAAGGATCTGCACATAATCAGCTGCTCAGTCAACAATGAAAGGACGTTATTGGGTAAATACATGTTTTATCATTAAATTTTTTTGATAAAGATTTAGTTTAGTAGGATGATTCATTTGGGTTTAGAATTACTTATATCTATTTTGACCTATGTGTTGCCTGCAGCAGTTTATGAATTTCAGTGGATCCATCATCAGATAATGTAGGTAACAACATAAAGACACAGCTGTGACAATATTGCTGTTTTATTAAAACATCTAAGACACACTGACCCTTTGTTCGCTTCCTCCTCCTGCATTCACGCATGCCTCCTACATCTAGAAGGGCTTCTGTTGTTCCTTTAACATGTATGGTTTTGGTAAAAGAATTGTGATGCTCATTTTTCAAGGATGTTTAGTAATATTACTATCAAATATGAACACTCACTGTGGTTGTGTTGGATTTTTCTCCCCCCACAGCAGTCAGCTTCTGTCAATATACAGAGGAAGAAAGAGCAAGTCAGGCCTTACAGTCAGGTACTGCAAGTGGATTGTATTATACTATTTGAAATATTCAACCCTTTTGCTCTCTTTCTCATGTAATTTCTGTTTGGAAAACAAACTTGTGTACATAAGAGACTGTTATCTAAAACATATTATTTTTGCAGTATCCAAGTATTTAACCTTGCTAATCGAAGTTCATCCCATTAATAATGTGAGAGTCCTAAAGGCTGTGGATAGCTCTGTTCGAGTACAGGTAAATTATTCACCTAATCTAAAGATAAGCCTTTTTTGATATGCTGTGCTAGGGAGAAAACATGGTTTAGTGCAGAAATACCTCATTTTATCTTGCATCTGTTACAGAGATAATGTCACCCTGTTTCTTCACAGAAATAAAAAAATGAAACTTCTTAAAATGTTTGGTGTACAATATTTCTCCAACATGAAGGCTCCTTTTTTTTTCTCTTCAGTCTTCCACAGTTTGCAGTTATAGTGACTGATGACTATTAATATGTAATAATAGCTATTTTTATTAATTGAATATCATTAGTGTGTCTGATTTAATTTAAAAATACATAAATATCCAGAAAAAAAACCCCAAAACATTTTAGATAAGTGTTCTAAACGACTTTGTTTTTTTACTTACTTTTGTGAAACTTTCTGTGTAGTTTCTTTATCCAGTTGAAGGCAGAAATTCTTCTACAGAAAGTCGTCTCTTGCTAGTTTCAGAAGATAAATGTGAGTTAATATTTTCAAAGTACATTGTTATTCTTTTCTTGAAGATGATTGTTATAGATTATGGTTTTGGTATACTTTAATTGGGGAAAAAAAAACGGGAAAAAGAAGGGTGTGAGTTATTCTAGGTATTCCAAAGGTCTTTCAAAAACTGTATCATTTACTGTAATTTTTTCAATGTTAACAGAATGGCCATCTTTGTCTACAATTAGTTGCTTAGCTCATGCATTCATCAGTTATCTTTATTTCTAAAAAAGCTAAAATAGATTTGTTATAGCTGCCTATGTAAATACAGAGCAAATCAATTGACTGAAAGATGGACTGTCACTTAACATGTGAAGTGGGATTGCAATGGGACAATAGTTCCTTGGATTCAGCTAACATTGCATGTTGAGCCTAATCTAATGGCAGGGAATGGATAAAGATGGGCACTTGGAAAAGGCTGGGTTTTTCCTTCTTGTTATAGAGTGAGATTGCTTTCCCATCCCCTTGGAGAGGCCCATCTTCCCTGAGCTAGACACCAAACCTGGGTAGACTGAAGTGGACAGAGCTAAACAGAAACACAAGATCTGCTGGGTGTATCTTGCACTTCTCATGCAGGCCAGCTGCGGATAACTTTAAGGAATTTTGTGTTGGAAAGGACTGTGAGGGGTATTCGTGATAGGAAGTGAAACAGGTCAGGGATAGTCTCAGACATGGGCATGCAGCTCTGCAGACTCTTTCTTTCCACGTGTGCTCCTTGGCTTGGTTGGGCACATTCCAGTCATTGCTCTTCGTGCCTGTGCTGTACTGATTTGGGCAGGGAACTGTGTCCACAAGGTGTTATGGCTGAGGCCACTCTCAGCTGAGGAAAGGAAGAGAATCCAGATCTCTGTCTAGGCACCTGTGCTCATGTATCCCAGATTTCCTCTTACACTGAGTTGAACTTTCCTGGCCCTAAAGTGTTCTTACAGAATTCTCAGAGGTGGGCTTGTGTAATTAGCTGCATAAAAGCATTTGAAAATGTTTGTTTGTAATTATTTTTTTAATATTTTAAAGATATTGAACAATTTGACATTCGTGTTGTTGCAGAAGAAGAACACAAAGTGGTAAGATTGAAAAATCATTGGGTATGAGGTTTTCTACTTTAATTAATTTAGCTGAAAGCTTTTGTAGTTTTATACTTGGGCAACACATAGTTTATAAAGAAAACATTGATTAGTATGGCAACTTATGCAGGTAACCACAAAGCTGATTGAAAAACTTTACACCTTGTAATCTATGAGGAAAGTTACTTATTTTATTGGGTTTTTTATGTGTTGCTGAATTCTTCTGTATGTTGGAAGTTGGGAGTAAACATAGTGTTTATTCATTTTTAAACCATTTAAAGTATTTGCAACCATTTAAAATATTTTCAGAGTCACCTTCCTAACCTTGTCTTTTGTGAGTCTGTGTGAACCCAGTAAAGGATTCACTTAAAAAAACAAATGAACAAAATATGTAAAACTTCGATACAGTCCAAGTACAGTGAATTTTCCAATCTCTTTTCCCCTCATCTCTTTTTCTGTTTTTAACATGAATTTGTCATCAACTAATTGTGGATGCTCTGCTTGAAAGACTTACTATTAATAAACATTCATCTAATATAGTAAATAATTGTGTCCTCAAAGCCTATGTTTTGCATTATGGAGGTGAATGTAGGCTTTGAAGGAAAAGTTAAGGACCTGACTTTGGTCACTTTACAATCTTTCATGGTTTTCTCAGTTTATCATGACCTTTAAAGCAGATGGGTTTTATATGCTAGACTACAGTAGTGGAGTAAAGACTTAAGTATAACCAGAAAACAGATTGATCTGATGTCCTTCAGACAAACAGATTTGTTTTGGTTGAAATTAAACCTCCCTATATCATTCAAGTGTGCATGTATACAATCCCAACAGTTTTCCATAGTTCTAGTCTTTTCCTTACTTCCAGTCCTCTCTCTCAAATGGCTGAGACTTTGGATAGAAATCTCTTTTAGAGCTGATACATCTTCCTTCAGTAGTTAATGTAGCTGAATCTGAACTAACTGTGGTATTTCTCTCCTCTCTGAGGAAGGGTGCCGCTGCTATTCTTCATTCACTTTGAGTAGTTTAAGTGGTGGATTTCTTGCAAGCAAGGAAGCCTTAAAGAAAAGATTTGTTAGTAGGTGTACCCTGAAAACTGTGCTTCCGATCTCTTTAAACTGAGCACCTTGCACACAACAAAGGTGGACTTCGTGCTGCTGAGATGGAGTCTGTTCCTTCCAAGCTCCTTACTGTTTGTGCCTCTTCTCTGACTGCCTTTCTCTTTAAAGCACAGACTGTGCATAATTTTTACAAAACCTTATTTGATGGTTTCTAATATTTTTATTCTTTCCCTCTAGGTGATTCAAAAGTCAGGTCAGCTACCAAGAGCCAAAGTTGTAGATGACCTCGTTTGGGCACAGTGGGATATGATGGAACAAAGACTCTTCTACATTGTTCCAAAGGTGAGATGAAAGTCATTCTTGCAGTTTTGTTCCTGCCTGTCTAGAGACAGTGAAGTTTTGAGTGTGTGGGGTAGGAAGTAGGAGTTTGTTTTCATTAGGATGGTCTGTCTTGTTCCTGCCTCAAATAACCCAAAGCAGAAGCCAAACTTGCCTTAGCTGCTATTGTGCTTAGTAAATTGCAAGAAGACTTCTGGTCTTAGTGCTTTCTATAAAAAAGGTGGGCTTGTAAATTTTTTTTTTTTTGCTTTAGAAAAGTCTATTATTGAAAACTATCTAAATCTATCCAAAACTGTTGAGCGTAATACCTCTGTTCTAGAGAATTCACATCTAGAAAGTATTTTGTATGCAGACTTATTGAGTGACCAAATGAGGACAGGTTCTTGGCAAGAAACTCTGAAACTCTTAGAGTTTGGATTTTTTATTTTGTCTGAGGGGCTATTTGCACCTGATGCATTCTCTGTAAATAAAAAAGGGTTTTTATTTACTCTTCTTAGCCATGAAAAAAGTGAATGTTAGGAAATAACAGGAAGTGAACTGTGATGGAGAAACGTATTCATGTTTTTGTTTCAGAGATACCCTTTTTGAGCTGGCCAAAGTAAGATACAGTTCTTTTTGCCATATAGGTAGATATGGAAAATATTTTTTAAACTTTCTAAAATGTGTGAGACATGTATTGCTGTGCTTCAAGTGAGAGCCCACGCAATTATATATGATTGGCAGATAATGATCTGGGACAGGAAGGAAGCATGTCATTGTGCTATTGTGAGGGATTATATGTGGTTTTAAATTCTTTTGTCCCCTAGCTTCTGCATATCTGTTAGCAAAGCAGTTTGAGTGTGAAGAATGGTTCTGAGTATCCAACCACTTTTCAGTCTATACAATATACTTTCTTACTTTAAAAACATGTCCTTTTTAATTCCAGGAATCAAAGAGTACTTTAAGGTGTGTCCAGTTTTATCCTGATGAAAATTTTAACTCAATAGTAAGTTATGAGTATTTTATTATATAATGGTTTTTAGTGGGATGTAATTATGTTTTCCAGGTACTGGTACAGAGATCTGTTTGCCTTTTTTATCATTGAAACTTTTTCATAGGAAAACCGGGGTTTGTATTTCTGTTTGTTTTTGGGGATTTTTTGCATTAGTTTCTTATCAAGAATACATTCAGTCAGATTCAGATTTTGCCACAGTATGGTAACTTTAGTGGAATTACACTTTTATTGACCTAGAAGGCAGTAAGTGACACTCATGACGCTATTCTGATCTAATACTCAGCTTTTGAAAAAGCAGACTTATCAAGTGCACTAGACAAAGAAACTGTGTACTGATTTTTTGTCAGTTTTAAGTGACAAGAACGTTTGTTGCAGTTAAAATACAAAGAACAGAACATAAAAATTACAACATGTCATTGTTACTAGACCTTTGACCCAGTGGCTGAAAATTCCTGCAATGCAGTGATTTTTTTTCTCTTTTTAAAAGAGAATCTGTTTTATGGGGGTTTTTGAAGTGGCTGTAAGGATTTAGAGGAGGATAAATAAACTTGTTAAAATGTTGAACCTGGTGAAATGTGACTATGACACATTTTACTGGTCTGAAATACTAAACAGAGTATATTGACCTCTGTAAAGAACAAGTTTATTTTCTTTTTTGTTTAACAGCTGGAATCACACCTGGATATTGCTGTAAATGACACACAATTGAAGTAAGTTGTTTGGTTTTTTAATGTTTTGTTTTGCTTTCTTTTTAATATACATGGTAACATTTTACAAACCCATGTAAAATTTGTCCAAGCCACAATATCTTTGTTTGCAGTTGCTTGCATGGTACTGGAACATAAGAATAGCACGAAAACTGTGTCCAGACCTCCAGTTCTTATTTTCATCAGGGTCAACTGTAAAAAGTAATTTAATCCTTGACTGCTTCTTAGTGCCATTTAAAAAATTATTTGTCTGAAGAGCAATTTGTCTCTAGCTATAGGTTAAACCTTCTGAGTATGCTACACCTATTTAAATTAATTTGTTTTAACCTTGGGCATGTTGTAATGGTGATGTCGAAATTTCTGTCAAGGGAAGCTCTGCATTTTTAATTGCTATTGCAAGTTTTATTGGGCAGTTAACCAAACCAGTAGCTCCTTTTTATAGCCTGTGAAGACACTGCCTATATTCTGTTCTCCTCCAGCATGCTCTTTCCATCAGCCTGCACTTTTAAAGACGAAGATTTGTCTGATTCTGTGTCTGCCATGCACATGACTGCATCTGAGCTTGTCTCCTGAGGGCTCCCTTTTAATTGAGGGAAAAATCTAGTCAGGATGGTTTAACTCTGTCATAATCCTCATTGATCTTTACATTCCAAAAGGGCCTGTGTATTTTTGTGAATAAAAAGGGAGGCCAGAGCTGTTAGGTCAGGTATCAGTAGCTGAAGGTAGTTGAGTTTTACCCTGCCCAAGCTGTGGCTCTCAGAATGCCTCAATGCTGTGCATGAGGCCCAGTGTGGTGCTCCTGCATGTGCAGGCTGCCCTATAAAAGGGCAGTGTATCCCCTTGCAGTTGGTGCTGAAAGAACACAGCTCTTGTAAGAGCTTCAGTGCTGTATTTTACTTTATTTTATTTTTTTCAAAATTACTGCAGAAGACCTAGGGGAAAATCCCTACAGGGTCAAAATACTTTCTGGAAAAAAATACAACCAAACAAAAAACCCACCCAGCAACACAAAAACTAGAGCAGACTGACTACAATCTTCTGCTGGGTGTTCTGCAGGGTGAAAATAGGCTTTGTAAATTTAAAGATACATAAGACCATTAAAGCACAGGCAGCATGAGACTGAAAATGTAATGGTATAACAAATTCTGTGTGAGTGTGATTTTGTGCTTTTCTTTTCAAGCATTTCCACTGAAAGTAGTGTCCGTATCGCAGATTAAAATGTAGCTTTACAGACATGGGCTGTACAGTTAGTCTGCAAAACCTTTGAGTTATCAGTGTCACAAGTATTTGGATTTACAGTATGTCATGAGAATTTGCTTTCACTTCAAAGTATGGGAATGGCTGGACAATGCAGTAAGTGAATATGAAGTTGTCAGGTATGTTATAAATTGATGGATAACAGTGTGCAGTTTTGAGATTCTTGTTTCTAACAGCGTTGAGCAAATTGGTTAAAGCCTAATTTAACTTTCATTACAGAACATTTGATTATAATTTAATTAGTATATTTTGATTACATAGTGACTATTCTGGTGATATTTTTGTTGTGATAAATCTCTGTGGATGAAGTGATTTACTTAGTCATCTTTATTTGCTCATAGACTTGTGAATTTTGGATATGATTACTGTCAAGATCAAGATGTTGCATCTAAGTCTTTGAACCTTCAAGTTTTTACAAGTAAAGCAGGTAATGAACAAATACAAATATGGTCAAAATTACCTCCACTAGTAATTATCATGCAGTATAGTCCTAATTGATTACTGATTTTCTTCATACAATATTGAAAACCACACAAAAATACAAACATTTATAATGTGAGTGTGAGATTTGTATTCCTTTAGAGCATACTTGACAGGTAACTGTGAGGAGAGGGAGAAGGCAACTGTGCTTTATTTGCCTTAATAAATTTTACCTTCTGAAAGCTGCAGTGAAGTTGAGCTGAAGTACCCAGGGTTTTACATATCAACACCAACAACAAAACAGTCACCCAGAAACTTTTTAGTAGCCCAGCTTCAAAGAGCTGGTACCATGCCCTCCTCTAGTGAAATATCTCAGCCTAAGAACACCGTAGCATTTTCCAGTCAGTTTCAGAACACCAAAGTATGGTGTTGTGTGTTACATTAAAGCAATCTAATGTTAAAGCTGACCAGAATTGTGTTAGAAAGTAAATTCAAGGAAGGTTTTGTCTGGGTTTCTGATCTAGTATATATTTGTGTTACAGAGTGGACATATGTACACAGAGCATGTGCAATGCAGGCTTTAAGAGTTTCGTATTGCTGTTAGTATGTGGTGTTTAGAGGGCCCAAGTATGTGATACTAAACTTGGTATGTGCTACTCAAGGATTTAGTATATATATATGATTCTTTAAACTAAAACCTAACATGTTTGTTAAACCTTTAGGATTTTGGAGTTTCCCTCCATCCTAATGTATGCCATGAACTTTTTTGCATTAAAAACTGGTCTCAAGAGGTACCTGTTCATCACAGCTTTTTCCAGCTTCTGAATTAGACCACACAGGCAGGCAGAGATGGTATCTGTTTAACCTTTGAATAGTCAGGAGAGTTGTACCGGGAAGTGTTGCAGGAGAGGCTTTACATGTCACTCCCCAAAGCCTGCTGTGCACATCAGTGAACTGCTGAGCTGTCTGCCACTTGCACTGAAATTTCCATTAATGCAAATCAAGTGAAATACAACTTCCTTACATGGGTTTTTCTCCTACCAAGGCAAACTGCACACTTATAAAGAGTAGAGGGAAGGAATCAGAAGTAAGAGAAAGACAAGTTTCTATCTTTCAAATGTAGATTATGCTTTTTCTCTCTTAGCAAGGCAATTTCTTATATAAACAGCCAGTCCAATAATGGAAAATATTACTGATTTGTGTATATGTTTCCTTTTAAACCTAAAGTCCTCTGGAGTTTATTCAGATTGAAACACCTCCTTGAGTTTAGGATGAAATTCAGTCATCCTCCAACAAGACTCTTATTTGGTTACTCTGAAATAAAATGTTTTTTTCTGTCTGGTGACACAATGTTTAAAGTCTGTGTGGAACCTTTCACAGGTGCTTTTCACTGCACTTACTGTAAAACGCATAATTTGAAAATTGCAGTGACTAAATGAGTTTACTCTATGTGGCTTTTCCTTGAATGTTGCCTGAAACTGAGGATTACCTTGCACATGTCATTTTGGGTAACTAACAGTTTGGAGCAAGTTATTTTGGTGCTAAAACCATACCTAGTTGCTGAAGAACACTGTGGGTAATCACACTAAAGTTCCCTTTTGTGCCTCAGTGGTGATTTGCAAGACTGGACTGCAAGTTCTTTGTGGTGCAGACTGTACCTTCTGCGGGACTGCTAGCACACCTCTGATATTAATGCCAGAATCCCTCCTTGTACCATTCGGCCATCCCTGGCAAAGCATAATTGGCAAAACTTCAGACTGGAATATTCCATGCAATTTCCCATTTTTATGAAACTGTTATTGGCTCCTGTCAATCTGAACTCTGAATGAAATCACTTTTCCTTTCTCACTTCTCAGTTCCACAGCAGAAAAATAGCTCTGTTCCTTACACTCAGCACAGATGAAATCTCTCCAGATAAATACTCCCATGTACTTCTTGAGTAGCTGAGATCAAGCAGTTCCAGTCTCAGAATTAACTTCGCATGTCCAGAATTCAGTGGTTATTAAGGAAACACTGTGCTGTTATGTTTTCTCTTAGTGCTTTAAAAATATTTTTCTATTAAATTTGCTCAGTATTAAAAAAAATGCAGGCAGTAAGAGGTCTGGATTAGCACTGGAATAGGCACTGGATTACCATCACCTAACTATCTGCCTGAAAGTTAGGCATCTGGACTATGTTTCTAGAGAGAAATAGGCATCTCCAGAGGGTGATTGTTTCAATCCTTCTTTCTTTGTTAGCTGTATAGGAGTCTAAATGAGAGATGTTTGGATAGCTGAAGTAAGGCAAGTCACTTCTAAGTCAGTACAACTAGACAAAATGCCCTGGAGCAATGTTGTATTTGAGTTGTGGCATTTGGATGCCCTGTTGAGATGCTGTTACAGCCTCATGTCTTGAGTTTTTGCTTGAACAGAAATGAAGAATTTAAAATTAAAGTTTCCTAGGGGAAACTTAATGTCTGCATATCATAGGTGACTCTTAGAGTCTCAGTGGGGTGACTTTGTTGAGTGCCAGAGCTGTAACTGCCGTTTCCTGAATAGGAGTAGAACTTAATTTTAAAATTCTTCCTTCTTTTCTCTTTTCTTTTTTTTTTTTTTTTTTTTTTTTTTTTTGACCTTTGTGGTCAAGATCTTTTTTCCCTTTTATTTCTGGAAAGATAAATGTCCATCTAAGTATATTTTCACGTGTCTTCTCACCTCGAGACATTCAGCTACAGCTTTTACTGTTTGCAAGTGATTTTGAAATGGGTAGTGTGGAAGATCTGGCTTTTCACACTAAACACTTACCATACAGGTGCGACAGGCTAACAAGCTTTCCCTGCAGCAGCACAACCCAGCTCTAATTTGCAGAGAGCACTGCTAAGGGTAGGAAATGAGTCTGTGGTGTATTCTCAGTCTCTGGCTGCTCTACTGGGATTGCCAGAACTGTGTCAGGTGTAACAGCGCTTGGACACTTGCTGGTCTGAGGCTGCCATGTTTCTGCCTGTATTAATGAAGCACCATTTGTTATTTCTGGTTGTTTGTAGTTCAGCTTGTTGACACATGGACCAAAACTGTTGAGTTGAAAGATGCACATCCTGTTACTAATCCCCCATAGCTGCTGTTTCTGTGGTCAGCTTGCACATTGCCCACTGACACTTCAGTCTGAACATGCTCGCTTGCATGTTGTGCCATTTTATAGAGCAGTGTACACAGTAGCCTCCAGCATACAAGAAAGAAATGTACAGTGCTGGAAGGGAGCTGTTGATAATAAAACAGCCTTGTGGGTTGCTGGAGCTTTTCCAGTCTTCCTCATGAGTCCTGATGCTGCTACTTTAAAAATTATGCATGTTCTGAAAGAAGCCAAGTGCTCTGGCAAAATGCCCTGTCTGTTGTCTGAATGAATCAAATATCCAAGCAAAACTGTATCAAACAACATTCAGTCAGCTAAGAATAAGCAGAAAGAAAAATTGGGTCTCAAGAAAGTAGTTACGTTCCCCAGAAGGCAGAAGTGTGAAGTGTCTCAGCCATATCTGTATCACAGCTATGGAACAGCCTTGTGGTGTGAAATACTGAGGCATTTAATCAAATGATGTAAATTGGTAGCTGTGCTTTTTTTGTACTTGTGCTTTTTCTGTACTGTGGCATTTTCTGTATAGCTTCTATACACATCCTTATTTTTTTTACACCACAGTACCTGTATTTATATTACTTTCTTTTCTTCTTTTAAATGATAAACTTTCAATAAAGGTAAAAGGTGAGTGGTCATATTTGTGGATGAGCTTTTCCAACTGTATTCAGATAATGTGGTTTGGAAGCTGCTTCTAACATGAATGCCAAAGCATCAGAGTAAGGGGATTAAAGTTTTTATAAGAGAAGAAGGCAGGTTTACCATCCAGTGGGGTCAAAACAGGATCAGTCTAATGTATAATTAGGCTGGGAGTGAGAAACATTCCTGTATGCAGTACCCTGGCTGAAATAAACTTGTCCCAACGACTGACTTCTCTCCTGAAAAAGGAATTAACAGTTCTTTGGGCTGGAAAGGGGAGAAGTGACTATCACTTCTGGTGTGAGAAAGCTCTAGTAGTGTATTCATGCTGCTGCCAATATGAGATTACTTGAAAAGCAAAGAAACTGTGCTTCACTATGTTGTTGAGCATATCTGACAGCTCGTGAACAGAAGATATCTGGATTGAGGCAGTCTGTGGAGAAAAAGGCTTGATCAGTTTTCTGGCTGCAAGCATTTCTCCTGGGAAGGGCTAAAATGTACTTCCCCTAAAGGGAAGAACTGGCCATGTCAGGACCCAGGTTTCCAGCATGCCAGACTGACTTCTCTGTTCTTTCTTGATTTTGCTTCATTAGCTAAATGATGTTTAGAGTCCATAACAGATATTCCTGTAATCTTTACCTTTTTTGAGAAATTATTTTTAGTTTCTAATTTGAAACAGTCTTGCTTTAGTTTTGTACAGTATAAAGATGTCTAGATATTCAGCTGGACAAGTGAATTTTCTTTCCTTATTTTGTCTTTTTAGGAGGCCTGTGTGTGTGTTGTAGTCTAGCCTCTGATATTCCTCATGAGATCATGTACTCCATATATTTTTTACATAAAGGTAAGACTAACTTGTTAATTTAGTGTGCTTTATTTTGGAGACTGTCAGTGTTCTGAAAGAGTCACAGAATGCCTTTCAAAACAAATAACTACCAAAGTCTGCAGACAATAAACTACTGTGGCTGGTGTTTAAAGACAGCAGCTGCCTTTAGCTGCAGAGTTGACTTTCCTGCTGTAGACTTCCTGCCTGATGCTGAGTGAGTAGCTTCAAACCAGTGGCCTTGTAAGTTATTAATTTGGTCCCTTATTTCTAGCCAGACTTTCCGGCGTGCTGAGCACAGACATCAATGAAATCTGTGGGAGCTTGCAGGTGTATTGTACTCATGCCATAAGGCATTTGTATGGGAAATAGAGCAAACAGCTCTTAGCTTGAATGTCTGTTTAGAATTCCAGTTCAGCATGTCATTTTCACAGCAAGAGGTGCAACACCCAACTCTAAGAATAGTTGCTGTGTAAGTGGTGCTCTAGCTCTTAAAGTTAAGACCTTTGTTTTTGTTTTAAAATAATAAAGGACATTGTTTTATTCCAATCAGAATAACAATTCTCATTATCAAGATTTTCTTATTTGATACATGGACAAGAGAGGCAAATTATTCTCAGCTGAGAAGCTGCATAGTACAGAATAACTGTGTTCAAGTGCACAATGTGTCTCTCTTCTACCTTAACTGTTTGCTTTCGTGTGCCAGGATGTTTCTTGTGTGTAAGAGCTGCACCAACATGTTGCTTTGCTGATGGAACGTTGTGGGATTGAGTGAACTACCTTGTTGTGTTCTTGAAGGCATTAACAAATTGGAGAAGTCTTTTTTGGGTGTGACACACAGTGCATTGCACTGCTGTGAAGGGCTGATTTCCCCAGACGCACCTGATGTGTAGCCAAAGGGTTGTTGGATTGCTTGGAGCCAGCCATGGCTCTTGTACTTCCTGATCTGTACTAGAAGGAAGCTAGGATAAATATGGTGACATTGACTAGCTAAATCTGAAATGACCTCTGTGGAATGGAGTTGTTCGGTGCAGAGCTGTTTGTGGTTTCATGTAAGATTCATCAGTTGTACAAGAGAATTTTAGTAATTGTCCTGCAGTGACCCACAGAAACAGGGGTGTATTGGGTCCATAAGCCATATTTTGGAGACATGTAAGGAATTCAGTTTGTTCTGCAACCTCTGTAATCTCGACTGGAGGCTTCCCACCTGTGTTAAAACAGTCACTGCAGCATAAACAGAGAAGTCACGATGTTGCAGTTGAATTTTGCAGTGCTGGTTTTAGCTCGCATGTGCTCATGCTGGCAAGTAACAAAGTGATGATGGAGAGTATACTGACTCATTGCAAGCTAACTTCAGTCAGTATTTTGTATGAAAAGCTTTATCTTTTGACACCTCTTCATCTGTAGTGTTGCTGTTGGTGACTTTTTCCCTTGATGGTCCTGTAAACTGTGGATCTTATACTGAATTTCCACACATGATTAAGTAGCATCCTGATCATGACATCATTAGTTACTTAAATCTCCAGCTTTTCTCAGAGCCAGAGGAAGTTTGATGGCATTGTGTCATTCTTACTGAGTGCCAGAAGTGTGGTACAAGTCTAGATTAAAACAACAACTGTGCTGATGCAAAGCCCATGCAAACACAGCAGGTCTGAAATTGGCCGTTGTATAAACGGAGCTGAACTAAATTAGAGCAATAGGGCATGCAGATAAACGAAGTGGAAATTCTTTAAAGCAGTTGAAAGACCAAAATGTGAAACACAGCTATGTAAAGGATTTGTGTTTGGTTTTTTTTTTGCGGGGGGAAAGGTATTTTTACACAAGCTTGCTCTGGGATGGAATGCTTCTTTAAACACAAACATAGGCTGTGCAGTGCATGGCTGGTTTTCACACACTAAAGAATGGCACTGTGTAGGTGCCAGTCTACTAAGTGTGCAGGAACTCTGTTTAGGATGGATTAAATCTGTCCATGCAGACAACCCCATAAAACAGTGTAAAACATCCCCGTTGAGTCTACGGGCACTGCCGAAGTTTCTAGCTATAAAGTCATAGGTGGATTGTAACAAACGGTGTTTATTGTTTGAGGTTTTTAAAGTATTTTTGTTTTTCCCCAGGTTACAACAAAACTTTTACAGTTTCTCTAGAAAGAACAGAATCTCATCAATTGAAGGAAGTGGCTTTTATGAATCTTGGTGGGTTACTTGTGTTACTTCCCTGTGTGATTGCCGTTCTGTTTGCAGTAGGGAGACAAATGGCGAACTCTTCTCTGAAAAGAAAGGATTTTTTTTTCTTAACTTTAGGTAGCAGTGTTATTTTGCTGCTTTTCTTCTGCATGACTTCTGTAATTGGCATTTGATATTGCAACACCTCACTATTAGTAGGCAGCTTCCTCTGAAATTGCCTCAGAATCTGTGCTGGACACCAGCTGCTGAGTTCTTGAGTCTCTCAAGTCTCTTGAATCGTCCCCTAGAACTCCAAATGTACTGCTAGTGTTTCCTGTGTTAGTACAAGAGCAGCTTTTAATTAACTCCTTTTATATTTCCTAGATATAATCAATTCCTCACAGAGAAGTGGGCCAGGATGAGAATCATGTGAAAGAGCCTCTTAAAGCAAATAAGTGATCAAGTGCTAAATTGACCACTGTTGTTTCTTTAAATAGACTATTATGTGGCTGCTTATTTGCCTGGCCAGTTCCTGCACCTCCTGAACATTCAACATCCTGACCTGCTGTGCTATAGTTTATTTCTGACAGGTATAGTAAAACTGCTTTAAGTAATTTCATTGTTGTGGAAACTTGTTCATATCTCTTTACATGAAAGTTGTATTTCTCAATGTTTCGTTATTGCACAGTGTTCTGACGAAGGAAGGATACTGAAAAAATAAGAATGACATTTTTGCTACTTTTCATTTTAGACAGAATCTGAACTGGCATTTTATACTTTATATATTTCATACTTCATATATTTCATACTTCTTGCTTGTTATGAAATGGAAGAAGACCTTTCACTGAATTTGAAATTCTCTGCCCTGGTTTCATAGTTTCCCTTCCCCCAGCTTTGCACATGGTTCTTGGTCCTCCACTGTTTTCAAATTTCACATGGACATGTAAATTTGATTTTACATTTCCTTCCTCCAATTGAGTTGCTCAAAATGTGTGTGTTTGGAGGGTGTGGGGAAAGGAAATCTGTGTTTCCTTCACCTGATCACGCTGATGCAATTTAATTTAGAGTCTCATCTGAGATGTGTGTTACTTCATTTCCAACAAACACATCTTCGTGGGAAGTGGTTTATTTTTGAGAGTGGGGTGCCTTTGTTTGAAAACAGAAATCTGTTGTCCTGATTGGGTGAAGGAGACATAAATTGTGGAAACTGGTGCAGGGGCAGCATCACAGGAAGCTAATACCTATTTTGTATGCATAATGAAATAGTGTCCTGCTAAAAATGAGTGGAAAGCATCACTGATGTATGGTGGGCCTGATTTCTGATGCAAACGGTCTGAAATACAGTATCTGTATTGTACCATGGTGGTGAACAATAGTACTAGCATAAATAAAGTGGTTTTGGTCAGATGCTTCAGTGAGTAATCATAGAGCAGAACATTCCTGTTCTGGCCATTGGGATTGATGGCAAGAGATCCACCAATAGAAGTTTGTATCATGATTCTACAAATGTACATGTACATTCTACATGTACAGACCTGTACAAGCCGTCCCAGTAGGTGCTAATTCTAGTGTTGAACTTGTGCTACTGTCCTTGTGCTCTGCTCTATTCCATCACATGTACACTGATTTGCCTTGGGGCAGCATTGTGAGCCTCAAATCTCTACACCTTCTCTGTGTCAGCAATAGGGAAGGAGAGCACTGAGTATGGACTGTGCTTGTCTGCTTTCCTTGTCAACACCATTCCTACTCCTCTTCTGCATAATACCAGGGCAGCTAATGCAAGAGGCAGAATCTTTCTTACTGCTGGGGGCCTAGGAGTCTTAAGAGTAATACTGGTAGCGGGCAAATTTTATGTTCTTACTCCTTTTTGTTCTCAAACCAATGTTCTTCAGGTGAGGATGCAAGAATTGACACATTACAAAACTGTTCCATCCGATCCCCATGGGTGTCAACAGCCCTGGATTGTGAAGCAGGAAGTCTGTATGATGTGAGCATCAGTGACAGTGCCTTGCTGCAGTTCCTACAAAAGAGCAAACGAGACTATGAGAGATTGGCAGCTCTTCACTGTGCCCTGCTCTACTTCCAACACACAGAAGACTTGGAAATGCAGGTGGGAAAAGAATCTCCTCTAAATTATTTTCCAGTGACTGATGTCATATACAAAGCAGGGGCAGGGCATGAATGATATCAGCCAAAGAGAAGTCCTAATTCACCTGGCAGTGCCAAAAGTCTCATAAGCTGGGCTGCCCTAAACCCTGTTATTGGTCCAGACTGTCCTGAAAACATTTGTGTCTCTATCACTACTCCATGCAAAGTGTTACTACTAAAACCAAAGTTTCTATACTCTCTTACAACGCTTACTTAAACAGAGAGAAATGACAAGCTCCCTGTTCTCATTCTGACAGATTATTCGGTGGATTTCTGAGAACATGTCAACATGCCATTCTTTTGACCCCATTCAGGAGTTTATCATAGGTAGGTATTTCTTTTCCTGCATACTGAGTTTTCCTGCTTACTCCAGTTGACACTGAGGGGAGGCCATGGCAGTACAAACTGACTCTTACTTCTGAACTTTTTGGTTATGATTTATGATAACTAATCTGCATTTTGTGGCATTGAGAGACAGTATCAGTAGTTTAGGAGATACATAGACATCTCAAAATCAGACTGGCAGTAAAACTTTTCAAATGCATTCTTCTGTCTAATGGAACAAATGGATTTATCATTATTTTAGGTCTCCGGAGACTGGTTCCTCAGCTCCATTCTCCCCTAGCTATAGCCCAAACCATTTTTTCAAAAGGATTTGGCTTATCATGATACTCTCTTCTAATAGCTGATTCCTCAGTCTAGCCAGTGCACAGTCTTTGCACAAAGGACCCCTGCAGTGCTGAGCTGTAGCCAAGCAGCTGACCTGGCCCTGCAGCCATCTGGACTTCTCTTCCTCCTTTTGTGCACAGAATGGGACCAGTTCCACCATGGAGGAAGCTGTTTCAGAGACAGCAGCAGGATTTGTCCCTTAAAAAGTGTCAGATAAGGAACTGTGAAGCCTACTCTTGTTAACTGATAGTTTATACAATCTTGCCCTTATAAATCTTTTTACATTACATTCAGCCTCCCTGTACTGCAGAATGTGTCCAGAAACACAGAACCTGGATAAACTCCTGCCCTACACATCACTGCATGACTGGATTGGGGTAAGATAACAGCTGGTACTGTAATTAATAGCTAGAGGGGCTGTTTTTTATCCCTCAGTACAGTCTATAGCTTGTGTGTCTTACCTTTTCATAGATATGCTCCAAATTGATACCTGTGCTTTATGCCTATTTTAGTTTGCCAAGTCTTACCCTTTGTGATGTTTTCCATGAGTCAAATTTTTTGTCAACAAATAAAAGCATTTACAAAACCAAGAACAGTTATTATAATTGAATGGATGGTTAAATATCTCAGTTTTCATAATGAAGTATTAATTTATTCCTTATCATATGAGGTTTATAATGAAGACAGAATACATTTAACCAACAAAATCATGCAGTTATTTCCAGGACAGACAGAACCAGTAGAGTTACGATTTACAAGTAAGTTTGCAGAAGTAAAATAACTTCAAGCAAGACTTTACAATTAGAGCAAATAGTGTCTTTTAATTTCTCTGCTGTGACACCGTTCTAATAAATTGGGGTTTTTTTTTAAATGAGGGCACCGTTTTGGCTAGGTAGAGAGTTTCACAAAGGAAATGGGTGATGGGGATTCATTTAGTTGCCCCATGTTCTCTGCTAAATTATAAGACTATAAATAATTTTTCTGTATTTATAGGTGGTCCCTGGAGTAATATGTGCCACAGACATTATTTCTCTACCTGTGTTAGAGGTAAGTTCCAGTATAAAACCACATTTGTATTTGGAGATTAGTAGCTGCTTTTTTTGTGGGTTGGGAATGTGCTAAATATTAATGATGCAGCCCTATTCAAGAATAGTTGTGAACAGAAAATTACCCTGTTGGAAATACTTATGCATTTACTAAAATATCAGTTAATCAGACTCAAAGATGGTGGGGTTTTTTTTCCCTTTCTGAAGACGCCTCTATTCAACAGGGAGGATTATTCACTAATTAATTATCGTTAATCAGATTGGTACCACTTCACTTTATGGCTTTGGTTGCTGAAGGCAGAGGTGGCATAACAGACAAGTAGGATTTCTACATATGTCTACATGTGCCCACTTTGAGGGCTATTTCATTGTGCTGCCATTAGTGTGGATGGTTCGTGACCCTCTCATTTTTTTTTTTTTGTCCAGAGCATCCTGTGATTGCACTTATGTCAGGGCTTTGGCTACTAAATCTAGACAAATTCCTGCACAGCCTGGAAAGGGCAGTGGGCTGTGTGGGGAGAGCACATGCTGTTTGGGTAGGAAATTGCACTTTCCGTTGAAAACAACATGAATGATTCTTCCCGTCTTCCCATTCCACTCCCTCAGCTCCAGTTTAGAGAAATACTTGAAATTTTCCTAAGTCTCCCCTACAAAATCTGAAAGCGGATTTTAATAAGCAGTTTGTTGTGGAGAGCTAATGGGAAGAGTGAGGAGTTTAAACACACCAGCAACACACAGGATTAGACTCTGGATACATGACAATGTTGTTCCATATAGGTCTTTAAAGACGTGCTTATAATTAGTCATAAAAATTGACTGTTCACAGAATCTTTTAAAAATCAGTGGAATTGCCCACTGCTCTTTCACTCTGCAGCAGTGCTGCACACATTCATAGGGTTTCTGTCAAGGAATGGGGCTTTGCATTCTTTGCTTGGAAAGGCTGCCCTGGGACCTGGGACACCTGGGAAAATCAGACCTTGAGAAAATTTGTTGCTAGATAATCCTTGTAATTCACTAAGGTCAAAGTTAGCAGGCCTTTAATTTGTCTGAGATTGAACCTCAAGCCCCTGGGGGCACATGCCTTTAGCAGCTATACTTCCTGATTGTGGAACTCATTTCCTATTTCTGTCTGAAACCTAAACAGATTGAAAAAGTCAGAGTTGAGCTAAAGACAAATATTTCCTGCTACTTTTGATGGCAAATTGCTCTGACTCCTGCATGAGGACAAAGATGCTAATGCACAGGGTAAGGTTTAATGCTCTGGCTGTTTTGTACCACACCAGTGTCACCAAACCCACCATGGCTTGAGTTTAAGTAGTCAGTTGGTGTTTCAGTTGGTGCATGTTATTGGAGTCAGACCCTGGTGACAGATCTGGTCCTACAAGTAGTATTTCTTTTGCAAAGATTTTATGACATTTCACAATGCTATAAACAATGCTGAATTGTTACTTTGAGACACTTTTTGGAGTTCTCAAGCCCATGAGTTTTTGAGAGCCTTTGGAAGGCCCATGTCTATATTCACAAAAAAAATTTGTGCTATTTGGGTATCAGGTGTTTTTATCACTAAATTCCTGGTCATCAAGATATACTGAGAAAGGAGGAACAGTTAGTCCAATTGTCAAAAAGCTCTACATAAGGATTGCAATAATACGTCTAATTTTTTCCCCCTTTTTAAGCACAAACCAAACTTGCAGGGGTGCAAGTAAGTTCAGTCAGAAAGGGAGAAAGCAGGAGGAAGAAGGGAAATAAAGAAAATAGGAGGAGGTCCAGGGGAAGAGTGAAAATATATAGTGCAAGAAGTTGTCAGAGAACAGGAAAAGAGCTTCTCCCTCATGCTGTGCTGAACCCCTGAGGTGCAGAGTGATGTTTTAAGGAGTAGCTGCCTGTGCAGCTGCCAGGTTGGTTACAGAGCTCTCTGAATGCCATCACTGCTGGGGAGACACAGCACTACAGTCCAGAGAGACATGGGCCTCTTGAAGGCAATTGTCACCCTACATCTTTTCAAAGGGTATAGTAGAGAGCTCTCTATCTTCAGTCAATAACTCACTACTTATGAAAGGCTTCATGGGAGCTTTTCATGGATTGCAAACTGATAAGGCCTGGCTTTGACTTCTGGTAGTGCAATGTCTTTTAGGTGTTCATGCTTAGGTGTTAATTCCTGACTCTCTAGAAATGTCTCCCGAATAAACACCTAAGGTAAAGAAGCCTTCTCTTTCTAGTCCTTGTCCTGATGATCCTCAAGAAACAATATATGTAATTTTAAAAATCCTTTACTTCAAGCTTTTGACTTTTTAAATGAGATCTAGTACAACTCAGCTTTTTGGGATTAAAAGCAGACAACTCTGAAGTCTACCACTTCCTGTTAGACATTTCATATATGAAAGAAAATTTCTGTCTTGCTTCCCTCTGCCACATATCCAGGTCTGGTGTGGCCTGAACACAGTTTTGCAGTGGTGGTGCTGTTGCATGGATTGGTCACTAGATGATACCCTCATGCTGTATTTAATATTTCTCTGGTTTCATATTGGTAACATTTAGGCAACGTTCTGCAGTAGTAGGTTGTAGATCTCATGAGTTAGGTCGAACAGAGTGAACATATGGTGCCATATGTGCTCCTAGTTTGCAGCTGCTAAATATAACTAACATGAAGCAAAACCCAAGCTGCAGCTACAATAATAAAGTGACAATAGGCACTGGCAGCAAGAGGAAAGTGGCTGGCAGGATTGAATCTTGGAGATTTATTTTCCTTGACAAATTATAGTTTATAGTAGGAAGTGGGTTCCCCCTTTTGAGGTTTTCTTTTAAAGTTATTGTTCTTGTAGAATAGTTGAGAAGAGAGAGCAAAATTCAATATGTTAGTGCAAGGTGGAGGAATATTGTGAACTCAAACTTCTCTTTATTCAAATGTCATTACTGTAGTGTCTGTGTTGGGAGATATAGTATATTAAGAGGTGCGAGAACAGCTTGTACCATCTCTTCTTTTTTAAAACTGTCAAAATGAATTGCCTTAATTTCATCTCTTCCTCAGCAATGATCACATCTTACCCACCTTATAAACAGCAGCTTCAAATTTTATACCCAGTCCAAGAACTAGCTCGGGAAACCAGTGTGGTTTTGTTCGGATTTTGTTCCTCTTGCCTGTGCACAGCTGAGTTTAAATTAATTTTAGCTTTAGAGTCAAATGCTTTAGAATTGCTATGGAAGTGTTTGGATTTTGTTTTTTTTCTGGGAGGAAGCAGTGTTACTTGAGGTTGGTAAATGGATGTTTGCAATCTAAGTATTAATGCAGCTTGAAAATGGTGGCAGCCTGCAGCTGTCATGGCCATGGTGGTATTCCTCTTTTTGGAGCTACTAGAA
The DNA here is from genome assembly GCF_020740725.1 of Corvus hawaiiensis. Classification (NCBI taxonomy): domain Eukaryota; kingdom Metazoa; phylum Chordata; class Aves; order Passeriformes; family Corvidae; genus Corvus; species Corvus hawaiiensis. The sequence continues at coordinate 67,896,102 of NC_063216.1, read as the reverse complement.
ACCTGAAATGGGATTTATTTGACCAAATGTAAAAACATTTATATCTAAGTTAGTAGCCTAAGGCTCTTTTTACGGTCAGAGGAAGTCTAGACAATATGGCCAGTGTAGTCTGTGGTGCAGTTCTTCCCATCTCAAACGTGTAAATAGGTCAGATGAATTGTGACCCAGAAATACTCATTTCTTTCCAGGCACCAAATCTTGATCTCAAGTTTGAGTAAGTGCTACCACTGCCATGCCATCAAGAGAAATTAGTTGAAGCGCTTTGGTTTAACTTTTTTCACTTAGATTGTTTTGAAGCTACATTAATCACATATCTTTGCAGTCACTTAGTGGGCGGGTGATGAGGTATTTCTTTAAGAGATCAGGTTATATTCATGCTTCTTCTGCAACACACTTTGCAGTTCCAAAACTCCAAAGGCTTCTGGGAGAAACTCAGCTCAAACTTGGAGAGTGTGAAGTATGCAGAGCCACACTTGCACTACCAGAGTAATGTGCTCAGGAGGGAATGGCGTAACCTTTCAGAAGAGGTGGGTGAGAGGCACTGGAACTGAAACACTGGAACTCTCCAAAGCTGCCTCTGAAATGGGTGTTTTAAAGTCAAGCATGGATGAGTTGGCTTTTTTATTTTGAAGATAAATAAATGGGAATCTGATTATGAGAAGTGCAAAGATTTGCAGTCATTTCACCTAAGGTGATTGCCTGTAAATTTTGTTCTCTTAAAATAATGGAAGAAATTAAACAAAAGCAGGGCTTGCGCTGTATTATCACGTGGTTTACACGTGTGTGAATGCCTATGAGCATGGGCACTTGGAAGATGGTTTGAGGCCCCACTGTGTATTATTTCCATTCAAAGGGAAAACCAACTTTATTTCTCATCTTCATTCTGTCAGGGAGTATTTTATTTGGTCTTCTGTTCAGTTCATTTTGTGATTTTTGTTTGTTTACAAACCAGAGAGAGGAGAGAAGAACCACAGTGTATTTGAGGAATATTTTTGAAAATGCCAAAAAGTATGTACTGGTTTCTATTATATTTACCCTATCTTATTTTGCACAAGTATGTTGAAGGATTTAATGTGACATTTAATTAGTTGATTAGGTATCTGATTGGATATCTTTAAAGAAGATTATCCTGGTGAAAACTGGTTATTGGAATCCTTGTCATCACTACAGCATGATCTGAAACACACACAGGGCTCTAGAGCTAGGGAATTCATGGTAGATGTGAAGTTATTCTCATGCAGTCTAGACAGATAGAATTTTTTTAATGCTATCTAGTATTTTTACTAAATTTAGTCATATGTACTGTTCTCAGATTTCTTTAGCTGTCTTTGAAACATCAAAGGCTCATTTGAATTTTTAATGATCTTATGAAAGCCTTCAGAGTATTGCATATGAAACACACTGATTTTTGTTTCAAACCCCAGGGTGCTTTCTCATCTGGACACTTGGGACTCTGGTAAGTAAAACTTTTCTTGATGTAGGCCTTAGCTGTAAGACTTTGGTTTATTAGGATATTTCCATCCAGCTGTTTGCTAAAAATAAATTGCTATGTGTGTTTTCAGCACAGAAGAGTTTGAGGATTTAAGATGAGAAGAAAACTTTCACATAGTGACTAGGAAATGCTTGAAAATAAAGCCCCTAGTTCATACTAGATGTAACAACATAAGCAGTAAAACTTAGTCTGCTAAAGAATATCTTCTTCAGGATTTTTCTTGTGGAGCAGAGTATCAATGACACCATGTTACTGTTGAGTCTTGTCCACTTACAGCTGCCTTTGCAACATCAGATCTTGTGCAGGAGATTAGGGCTGGTGAAAAAACATGGTGTAGAGAGAGCAGGTGTGATGAATTTCCTTAGGCCAGAAACACTTGAGATTTTGTGATGTTCAGTTCCTCTGTCACAAATAAGTAAAACTGAATTTAGTAGTGTATTATATTCCTGCTGTTCACACATCAGTGCCTTCTGTGTGCCTTGCCACTGTGTGCTGTGAAATGATGCTGATCTAAGTGCTGCTCGGTCCTTTATTACCAAGCATTTTCAGTGTACTCATTTGCAGCCCGTGTCGCTGCTAGTTGTTGCAATGGGCTCTGACTTCGAGAGACTTTGTATCAACTTTGTGAACCTCAGCTTCATGTTTTCAAAGGTGCTTATTGATAAAGAAGTCAGATGTTTAACTGTTACTAGAGAATTTCTAAATAGCTGCCAGTCAGTAACAAGCATCAATGTAGTGTTTCCCTGTAGATTGATCCTTGAGTCCTTAAAATCAAGCAGTACAGGTCTCTGTGCTGCTAAGTGGTGGTGTAAATATATTTCAAGGTGAGCAAAACCAGGTGGAAATATTGTAAGAATTCAGCACTTGGTTCCATAAAGTGTTGAGTTGGTTTTATCTATATCATGAAATAGAAGATTGTTTTTCTTCCTTTGTTTTAGTAGACAGGAAGCACTGATTAGGAAATACAGGTTATTAATTCCAGTAGACACTACAATTTCCTTCCACTTAGTTAGAAAAGTTGTGTTCTTTTCATAGTGGTCTGCAAATCTGAGTAACAGAAGCAGCCAGACCATGGGAGAGAATCAGTGGGAGGTGATTCCCTGGACTATTTACTTTCTGTCTAGCCATTTCCTTGGAAAACTCATGCAGCTGCTATAGTTCGTTTGTTTGTAAATGACAAGATCTAAGCAGCACATGCATTAGCACTGGTGTTACCAGAAGGTTCTCTGTGCCTCTTTACTCTCTTGAGTCACCACACTGTGATAACTCTTACTTAAATATCAAAGAAAAGAAGTAGTGGATGGCAGATAAATGGTTATTTTCCATTTCTCAGTTCTCTCATGCAGGCCATGGTTCTTCACTATCTTAGTTTTGTAGCTGAGTAGATCAAACCACAACTTCTGTTTGCTTGTCTGTTCCTAAGTACTTTTGAAGCTGGTTGAATTCTGGTGATATTTCTGTAGTGCCATGTCCTTGAATGATTGTTGCTATGTTTATTTCAGAGGCGAGGCTGGTACCTCTCTTTGAAGAGGAGGATTATCAGCAGCAGTTGCTCATGGGACTGGTATGTGCTTTTGTCAGTATGCACTAGAGGACGCACACGCTCCACGGATGTGTGAAGAGTCACCGTCTAAGTTCCAGTGCTGAGTGGAAGCTCACTCAGAGTAGCTATGGGGCAAACATGGCATTTCCTAAGTTTTAGATTTCATAGTCATTATATCATCTTAGCAGGTCATCATAAGGCATAGGGCAAAAACAGGAATAGAAAGTTGATTTGTCAAAATGCTTTTTCCCAGTATAACTTTGGCTAGAGACTGGGAGGTCATCTTAATCTGTCAGCTATTTTTGGACTACTTTATGCCTTTAAAACATATAAAAGTGAATTCCTCCCCCACACAGCTTTTCTCAATTTGATGAGCAGATATCTTCTTGCTCCCTGATTTAACACCTTTTTTACTGTTTCTTTTTCCTTCTGCCTCACTTCTGAGACTACTGTGGCCATTCTGATGTCCCTTCCTCTTTTGCACTGTTTTCACCAGTGATCTCCCTAAAGGATCTATCATCTATTTGCTTCTGGGCAATAAATCCTGTCTCAAATCTGTACCTGTCCTCCCTCTGTCAGAATACACATCTTGGCTTATCCCTTGTTCTCTTACTTTTAAAACCATCTAACTCTTCAGCATGCACTAGAAGATCTCAGCAGCGAAGAGCAGATCAACACTGTCCTGTCTGTTCACATCTGAGGCAAACTTTCCTTCTTTGCAATCTTGTTTCCCTGTTTCCAAGTTTTGCCTCTCATTCTCTGAAGCTTCTCTACGTTCCTTCCCCTCTGTTTATTGACAGATCCAAAAAGCAGGTCACTGCTGTCCTTTGTCTATGCCTTCCTCATACCTGTATTGCTGTCTTGACACACTGAGATTACGTGTAAGTTCCTTCAGACAGAGATTTTTATTTGCTCCAGTTTCACTCTGAGCTTCTTAGTAATTCTCAGCAAAGAGCCAGCGTGGACTTGAGTTGCAATCTGAAGCTGCATGAGGTCAGCGAATGTTTCAGAAAGGAATAGGGAGCGGCATGGACTACATGATAACAAACACCCAATTTTAATGACTTCACAATTAATGTTTAACCTGAAATTGCCATTAATCACTCTGATTCTCAGGTTCTTGGCAACTACAACAAATTGTACTTGTGCTAGTTTTCTCTATCATAAAATCTCAGGTTTATTTGTTTGTAACAAGTATTCCTGTTCTCAGGATTCAATATTTATATTTAAATCCTTCTTTCACCCTGTTCCCTTGGCTTTACACAGAGGGGTGTGAGAGCTGTAAGCTTTTTCTCTTCAGTATCATTGAAAGCTCAACTTTGCGTTCATTTTGCTGAATTTGCACCAAGTAACCATTTTGAATATTCACATCTGCTGCTGAGTTTAGCAAGATTGTACAGTAGCTTGGGATCTCACTCCAGAGTTTTGTAATGGGGAAATGTTTTGTTGAGCCAATGCCTATTGATCAGGCCCTGCACCTGCTGCAGCTTTTGTGTCTCTTTGAAGATGCCCAGGGATACTGAATTGTTGGCTTTTTTTTTAGATGGTTGCTCAGCTGAAGGATCATCTTATGAGACATCTACAATATGTTGGAAAAAAGAAGATTGACCAAATAGTTTTGGATTATGTTGCAAACCTGGTTAGTTTGATTTCATAGTCACTATTCTGAGCAAGTGTGTATTTGTTGGATTGTAGATCCTTGGTTGTGCAGCAGTTGTATATAGCATATATTTGGTGGGAAAAAATTGTTTTTAAGATGTTTAAACATATTTTTCAGCCTAATATTGTATATATTGATAAAGGAAATTAATATTATTTAAATATTATTAAAAGAGTTGTACCAGTCACTCAGAATACAGAAGAAACTGTTCCCATTACAGCTTCTACAAATATGTTCTACTCCCAGAAATACAATGGGAGCTCATCCTGAAGGTTTAAAGCTGTTAGATCCATTTGGTTTCCTGTAGAACACATTGCTGCAGGTCTTGAATAATGAAAGTGCCACCAGGGGAAGTAACCAATGAACAAAAAAAGATGTCACTACAGTCTGACTTGTGGGTAAATCAGCACCACTCCTACACAGTGCCTTTGGTGGGCTGTGCACGTGACAGGAGACAGTTTTGTGTGAAGAAATCTTTGTAAACTACTGTGAAAATTTGCTTTCCAAATTCTTATTTTTCTGTCTTTTATCCTCTTCAGAGACCTTAAAAAGAAAAAAGCTACAAAACCCATAACTGTTGTGTACAGAAGTTATGTACTTGGTTTTGTCTGTCTCAATATCATGTCCTTTAAGTGCAGAATGCAGAGTTCCCAAAAGCTTGCACGACAACTGTAAATCCTGTTCTTTGTGCCATCCTTGCCCCAGTATTCAGTAGAAATTCCCCACAGTGCTGTTTTCTAGGGATGAAAACCTTGTGAAACTTCCTTGAGGCTACTGATACCTGCATCACTTCCAAAGTCCTGTATGAGTCAGTTGCACTGTCAATGTCACAGCGTTCTCTGAACCACTGCAGTTCCTGACTTTTTAAGCCTCACTCTAACAACTTCACAAGTTGTTTCACTGGTAATTGGCAGACTTTTATGTATCTGTGTAGGAAAGAAACTAAAACTGGTGGCTGATTAAAATAGGAACAGTATGTGAACCAAAGCTGAAAATGGTGCTGAAAAGAACACAAGTGGAACATTTATTCTCCTTTCATTTGATTTCTAATAACAGTTTGTTCATTTTTAGTAAAAACTAAGATAAAAAATCTGAAAACATCTATTCAACCTTGATCTGCAAGGCTTAATTATTGTAGACTAAGTCTTGCAAAACAAATCTTAGTCCTCCCCACAAGCAAACTCTCAGGACTAATTCTCTCAACTCAACTGACAGGCTTATTCTTAGAAAAGCTACTGTAAACAAAGATAATGGGCCTCTCGAAATTGCTTTTGCTTTTGCTGGTGCACCTTAGATACTGTTTGGAAATATTTAGAAATTATTTAATTTTTAAATTTGTGTTACCCCTCATCCTAATTAGAAACTCTTACATCTCAAACATTTCTATATCCTAAATGTTTCAGAGTTCTTCAGGGTAATTAACTGGTTTGAGTCTTCCCACAGATCTCTGTACCATCAGTAGTGAGTAGCAGAGCTATTGAAACTAGTGAAACAGAAAGAGATTTGAAATTTGTCAGCTTTCATAAAATATTTTGCATTGCATTCAGGAGCCCAGGAGTGGCTGAGATTAGGCTCCGTGGTGTGTAGTCACTGTGTAAATCAATTGCAGCAGAAGTCAGAGAAGCCAAGACTTGGGAACACTGAGTGTTTCTTATGAAACAACAGGCAAGGGCTGGTTGCTTTCCCAGAACTGTTCTTGTATACAGAGAAATAATGTGGGGAAGTGTGAATGACACATCTCGGTGGGACTTCCCTGTTTGCTGAGGAGCTCTGCAGAGCTGGAGCGTGTCTGGTTCCCAGTCCATGTGCCACCTCTCCTGCAGTGGTTGTTGTATGTCCACAGGCTCTCTCTCCTCTCCAATCACTTTATCTTAGCTTTACTCCATATCTGTTTCTCTCACTCTTTTGATTTCATTGAGGCAGGAAAGGGGAGCAGTAACTTACCGAAGCAGTGTGACATTTGCTGCCCTGGCAGCAAGTGGAAGGGGAGGCATGGTGAGCAGGCAGCCTGTGGCACGGGAAGGAGGCAGACCTGAATAAATTGCTGAAATGTCTCTGCAAGTCACTTCAGGAGCTGTACATTTTCCCCTGGTGTCTGTGGCCAGCTGTCCTCTGATGTGGGCTCAGCTGCAGACAGCTGCTGTCTGTCTCAGACAGACACCATTTGGATTTGAGTTTCCTCAGGAGGAAGAGGACTGTGTCATATTGCTGCACAGGAGGGGATCTGAAAGACAGCAAAGACCTTGTCTCACTCTCTTTTCTCCTTTGCTCCTGGTTCTTTTCTTTGACCACTTCAAAGTCTTTCCTGTAGAAACAGCTATAGGAGCTGAGCACACAATTCCTTTAGTGGAACTTCAGTTTCCTTGGCACCATTGCCTGGAATTGCAGATGTTTGAAGACAAGGTGACAGCAGCATCAGCCAAGGCCCTCCTGCATGTGCTGTCTTGCTATTGGTCATGTGTTTTCTTATTAGTTTAGAGCACTCCAAGGGAAATGGCTTCACGTACAAGCCCCAAAAAACTTCATATTGTGTATCTGTTACTCAGTGAAAATGGCCTTGCCCGGTACGGGTGTAGCTCTTAACTTGGTTCCCCCAGACACCCACTGCTAACCTTGGACAGGATGCTGCCTGTGCCCTTCCATCAGACAGATAATGTTGCCTTTCTCTCATGCACATTTTCTTGTGTGTTACTTTCTGAAAAAAAAGTTTGAGACACGGCTTATCTTTCTGTATGTATTTTCTACAATGGCAAGGATAGATGTTGACCTCCAAAGCGAGATGTGCTGTTAGTGAGCATGTCACATCACAAACATTCATGTATTTATGATTCAAGTATGTTGTGATAGCTTGGATGACTATGACTTAAGAAGTTGTTAGCTTTCTGTGCCCTGTGAAAGCTGTACTCTTTGCTGTGTTGTTAAGCAAAAAATATTCATTCTGGAGTAGCATACTCTTGAAAAATGTTTGTGTTGCACGAAGAATAATTGGTGCTTTTTGGAACTTGTAAGAACCTTCAGTTCAACACTGATCCTTCAAATCCAGCTGAAGCTCCTGATGCACAGGCCTTAGCTGCACCCTCTGTGCTGGCCAGAGGTGAAATTCATTCCAGCAGCAGGTGTGGTTCTTGTGACCCTTCTCTGGAAACTGGAAATCACTAATTTCCTAGGAAAGTTGCCATATTCCAGAGAGATTAAATTGGATCTTTCCACTGCATCTAGGAAGTGTGGAGATGGCAAATATTAGGTAGTTATTTTGCATCAGGCAGCTGTGCAAGCCTGGCTCAAGTGCTGGTGGAGGGGAAAGGTGCTACCTTGTAGAGCTTTCTGGCCAAGGAACATTACTGAAGATGAATATTCCAGTTCTGGCCTTTGCATGTGGACCTCTCCTGCGTGTCCTGTTTCTCTCTTGCTCAGAGCCTGGGACAAGTCAGACACTGGACAGGGCAAAGCCTATGAGGGGAAAAGAAAGTGGGGAAAAAACACTCCTGGATTCTGACCATCTGGAGGGAGAAAAAGGGTTTCTAACTTCTTGTGACACCTCTTTGCAGAACAGGGGTCAGACTCGTTTCCTGAGTTTCCTGGGATTGATTGATTGCTGTGCTTTGAGGGCCAGAGATAAAAGGTGCAGAGGAAGTGTCTCAGTGGTGTTACTGAGATGTGGAAGTGGTCACACATGACAACGATGAGGAAGTTATTTCAGCTCTTTCATGTGTGGTTTCTCTTTCAGCTGCAGAAGCTGAGATGGCCTAAGTGAGAACAGGGCTTGTGGCTTTGGTATATGCTGACTGTGTGTGGTGACCGACAGTTTGGGAGCACGAAGAACAACCACATGGGCCAAGGGATTGTTTCACTTCACTGGGGACAAAAAGGAAACTCAATAGATGAGGAGAGGCATTTGCTTGTCTCAACTTTCCTCCTTGCCAGGACTAGATCTGTGATTCCTCCTGCCGACTTTTCTTGGCAAACTAAGCATTCTACTGTCTCCAACGTTAGCCACTTTTGCTGAGCCTTTGGGACTGTTCCTTGCCAAATGCTCAGCCACTTGGACATGCTGGTTTTGCTTTGATGGCAAAAAGGTCTTTGAGAATTTGATGCAAGAGCATGAGACCAGTTATCTCCAAGAAGCAGAATGTGTTCAGTTGCTGTATGTCTTGCATGATGCTTTGATGAGCTGGAAGAACTTTAAACTTCTGGAATAGGGCAATTCCATTACAATTCGAATTTTAATAATTTTACATTTTAAGGCACTAGGGGAAAAAAAGTGAAGACTTAGTAGGAGTCCCATGAGAAGTTTTTAACAAACTGGTGTGTGGAATGAATGAAGGGCAAGGGCCTGCTGTACGCAGGCTTCTGGACACTGTCTTCTCTTTTTTGTTTTAGCTGAATCTGGTGCATCGAATAATGAAAGAAGTTTGGAGGAGATACCAGCTTCACTCCTGTGTCTTCTGCTTGTGAGCAAGTGATTTGTTAAAGTTTTCAGCCTGCCTTTTAAAATATGGGCATAATGATTTTGGTCATCAACAGTAGTACGCCTTTGAACAATCAGTGCCTGTGCTGCTGTCAGTGTCAATGTGACTGTCACTTGCTCTTCCTAAGGATCCTGCTGGCCCTCCCTAGGCCAGTGTGAATATTAACCATGCAGGCAGTGTTATGGCCGGAGTTCAAAGTTGCTGAGTTTGGAGTGGTACTAAGCTGGGTAGTGGGTGTTAAACACCTATAAAAGCCAGGTCACTTACACCAGCACCCTTTCACCTGTTGCTGCTGATTTGAGGTACTGCTGAGAGCCTTGTAAATGTGCAGCAACAGGGGGAGGACACAGAGGCTTTGTGTGTCTGCAGCACTGGGCAGCTGGTGCTGGGTGAGACACCACAGTAAACAAGTCAGCATCCCATGGCACTTCATCCCAAAGGCAGGCATTCAGTGCACAGCCAGTATGGCAAATTGACGCTCTCTCCAGGACAATGTGGGCACCTTAGGTTCTTAATGTGTTGCTACTTTGTTAACTACAGTGATGAGAAAGGAAGTGCAGGAGAATTTGCGGTGTTCCACATCATGAGTCGGATTCTGGAAGCAGCAAATGGCATGTGCATGCCTTTACCTCCTGGTAAGTTCTGCGGTTTACTGTTTTAATCATAAGTGAGGAGAGCAGTACTATAAATTCTTCCCAGCAGAGCACTGGTTGCAGCAGATGTGTCAAGCTGGCTTTGGCAGTATTGACATCTTTTCAAGTCAGTTATAGAGGGGAAGGCCCTTGATAAACCTGTACAAGTGAAATGAAGCAAAACTAAATAGTTATTAGAAACAGAGAAAACTAAACAGAGGTTTCCAGTGGAATGCTTGGGTGCAGTCTTATCTTAGAACTAAGATTTAGACTCCTTTCACATATATGTATTTTTAGACAACTGGACTTCAGTGTCAAGGGCTACAAGGGAAAATTCTATCCTGTAGCAAATAGAGTGTTTTTTCTCATGCTGTTGCCCTGCTAATAATTTTCAGTTTCATCCTGAAGGGATTACTTCCAGCCTTGATGGAAGAGCTGGTCTGGATAGTAGACTCACTTCCTAGAGCTCCTCATAATTGTTTACAGCATTTTCAAAGCACTTGCTTATTTTCATTAGGGCAAGACATCTTGACATCTGAACATCTTAATGCTTTCCAATTCTGTTTGAATCTTTCTGGATTTTATTAACTGATCTGTCTTCGGTCTTAGAAACTGCTTTTGGTATGAGTTTGTCCCTCAGTCTGTGTGGGCACAAATGCTGCCACACAGTAGTGTTACCTGATAACAAGACCATCATCAGGCTGGTGTTAAAGGAGAAGCTGAAGTGTTAACACTGCCCGTGGGAGTGCCTGGGTGGCAGCGACATCCTGAGGGTGGTGAGGCCTCAGGTTTTCATTAATTAGGAGGAGAGAGGGAGATAAAAACCAAATTAATAGAACAATTCAGATATAAAACTTGGAGACATTTAGTGACAGTGTACAACTTTAATGACTGTTTTCAGTCCCCTTAGCATTCTTCTTTCTGACAAGCTTGTGCTTGAGAGGACTTAGAAGATGTCTAAATAAAACTACATGACTCAATAAATTGATTTCCTCACCAACTAGAAACAATCAGAAAGTTAAGGGAAGTGATGGCTTTAGCTAGAGTAATGCCAGTCTCCAATAGAGAATTAGAAAAAAATACGTATTGTACTAAACAAGTTTGTCTCTTTCATAGGTTTTCACACTCTGCATCTGGGTCTTGGTGTTCGATGTCTCCCTCTGCACACCCTCCTGCACTATATTGACAGTGGGGTCTTGCAATTGACAGAAACGTGTGTCAGAAAATTGCTGAAAGGTACAGTGAACATCGTGTTTCATTTGTTACCAGCAGCTAATTGGGAGTGTTGTCCTTGGAACCGCTCCCCTTGGACACAGGCTTTACTGCCCAGGACACTCAGCTCTTCTTAGAGTGTTGTTTCAGTGAGGGCTGTAGCTGATGGTGTTGCCTACCTGAAAGGAGAAAGTCAGGGCTCAGGCTATGTGATTTGCCTTACCATAGCACACAAAGAAATGTCTCTGTGGAGAGAATTTGAGTTTGTAGTTTTTCCACTTGAGAGTTCTTAGAAAAGCAAATACTAAAGATCATCATAGGATTTGTTGGGGAATTTCTGTGACTCTATGAAATTTCACACCTGTGTGTGGGGAAGTGTCTTGATTTGAAAGACAGGTGTCTGCTAAGGAAGGCAGGAGTCTCCCTTGGAATGGCAGATGCAACCCCCCTTCCTTCCGAGTTATTCTAATTTTGAAATCAAGGGGCTTTTAGGCAAAGATGTAGAAAATAGGAATAACAGTTCTTTACTATTATATATCTGTATGTGTATAACCAGTCAAACAAACAGCAGTAACTATGGCAGTAACAGCAAACAATCACAAACCAGTGCCAGCCTTCTCGGCTGTCAGGCCCTTTCCCCTCGGGTGCAGTTCCGCTCGCAGCCGGCAGGGGCGCTGGCGGCTCCCGGTGAGCAGGGCAGGTGCGATGGTTCCCCCGCGGCTGCAGGGGGCGCTCCGGAGCGAGCTCGGGGAGCACGCGGCACTGGTGCCCTGGGATCCCGGGAGGGGATGGAACAAAGGCTTCACAAACCCCTGGGCATCCGATCCCGGTGTCCGGCCGGACCCTCGGGAACAGCAGGCTGGAACAGCAGGCTGGAACGGCAGGCTGGAACAGCAGGGACGAGCACAAATCCCGGGTGGGAAATGAGGTGTATCCAAACGGGGAACCCCCCGGAGGTCTGGGCAGGCAGGGTGTGCGGGGCTACAGCGTAGCGAAGGCTCAAAGCAACGGCAGGGGCAGGGCGGCCACAGCCCAGCTCCCAGCAGGGCAGGGAAGGCGGGCTTGGGATCCCAGGGTTTCTCTGGCAGAAGGAAATAAAGCAGCCCAAGAAGCAGCCTCCCTCTCTGTCCAAACGCCGGAACCAACTGTCCACACACCCAGGTGAAACAAAAGAGTAGCCAGATGCACCCCACCTCAGTAGCCAGGTCTTTTGTTTTTCTTAATTACCCAGCAATTTGTCCCCCTAGCAACACATATGGGGAAAATTCCTTTAACAGAAAAAAAACCCAGGAGAACTCCTAAAACTCCAACCAGAAGTTGGTCTGCTATCCAGCCCTCAGCTTTTGCTTTATGTTTGGGACAAGAGGAACAGGCCTGTCATGCTGACCTCATGGCTGGGGAAGATTATGGAACAGATCACTTGAGTGCCATCACATGGCATGTGCAGGACAACCAGGGGATCAGACCCAGCCAGCATGGGTTTGTGAAAGGCAGATCATCTTGTCCAACCTGATCTCCTTCTATGACCATGTGACCCACACAGTGGATGAGGGAAAGGCTTTGTTTGTTGTCTACCTGGACTTTACACCATTTGACACCATTTCCCACAGCATTCTCCTGGAGAAACTGGCTGATCATGGCCTGGATGGGAGCACTGTTCACTGGGGATAAAACTGGCTGGACAGCTGGGCCCAGAGAGTGGAGAGGAATGGAGTTACATCCAGCTGGTGGCTGGTCCCCAGTGGGGTTCCCCAGAACTCAGTACTGGGGCCAGTCTTGTTTAATACCTTCATCAGTAATCTGGACAAGGGGATGGAATGCTTCCTCAGCCATTTTGCAGATGACACCAAGCTGGGCAGGAGGGTAGGAGGGCTCTGCAGACAGGTGTGACCAGGCCACACTGATGGGCTGAGGTCAATTGCGTGAGGTTCAACAAGGCCGAGTACCGGGTCCTGCCCTTTGGTCACAACAACCCCAGGCAGCGCCACAGGCTGGGGCAGAGCGGCTGCAAAGCTGCCCAGGGGAAAAGGACCTGGGGGTGCTGGTCAGTGGTGGCTGAACATCAGCCAGCTGTGCCCAGTGATGTGCTATTTCTCCAGTGTCCAAGAAAAGGGACAACAAAATATGCTGTATCAATCTGTGCCTGGTCTTTATAAATGAAATATTATAAACTTGGGGAGTTGTACTTAGTCGAAGTACTTTTGAATTACTGTATAAATTTTTATATAAAATGGTGAAGTTATGTACAAATATACAGAAATACATTTGTATAAATTATATAAATGTAAATAACAGCCCTTATTTATGTAGTATAATGTAAATAATAGTCCTTACTTTAAATTGAAGTTTTCATTTCATTACAGAGGTGATGTTTATTCAGAATGTCTTCAGTGAAAGTTGAAAGTTATGTGATTACTACTTGTTTGATATGGTTTTTTTGCCTCTTGCTTATAGATCTGGATGACACTGAACAGAATGAAAAGCTGAAGTTTAGTATTGTCATGAGGCTTCCTGAGGTAACTAATGGCTTTGGATATAATTTCTTGGATTTTGGAATTGATAGGAAATGCCTCCTTATACATAGGGTCCAACCAATGAAAGATTCAGCTGTAATTCAAATAGAACCTGATTCAAATATAACTAGAACATCCATAGTTTCTTCATCTGCTGCTCCTGGGCTGTAGGATACCCTGATAACTTAAATTATAAATTTGTCCATAGTGTTTTACCAAGCCTTCAGTACCCTACAGGAGTCAACAAGACTGACACTGTTCTGCTGAGTACTCATCTCCATAAAGCAATGAGGGTTTAAAGAGGGTTTATGGGAGTTTTGTGGGGGGTTTTTAGCATCCACAGGGCCTTCCACACTTGTGACCTCTGTGTTTGGTTCCATACACTTAAAAAAATATGTTCAAAAGCTGGTAGAGTAAAAGCTGTAAAATCCTACTGTACCACAGCTTTGTGGCAGGGATGAATTACAAGATCTCCCCTCAGCTAAACCTCACAGTCTCATCTATTCACAAGGTGACTTGTGTAGCCACAGGCTAGAGCTGATTACTGGTGCTTCATAAAATGTTCTAGCAGAATGGGAGATGCACTCCTCCTTCTCCCCTTTTGCTCTTAGTGCACAGCACAGGACTGCAGGGGAAACACAAGATGTCAGGGAGCAGAGGAACACCAGGGATCCCCCTCGGGGAATGCCTCGCTGCAGAACAGGCTTTTCTCCACATAAGTTGCCCATTGTTTGCTCGTTATTAAGCTCGTAAGCTTTCACTTAGAGTTCAAATGGCCAGAAGTGCCGCTGGCGTTTTCCTCCAACAAAGGCTTCTTTATTTGGCAGCCGTTTTGAGAAAGGGTAGAGAAGGAGATCTCCACAGGATGTTCTTTGTCCTCTGTGTCTTGTTTTGGGCCAGGGCTGGTGAGCTGGGGTCAGCACAGGGCCTCTGAGCTGCCAGCCCCAGGCCTGGTGGGTGGGGAACTCCATTCCAACCACGCTCTGACGTGAAGGGCTGAGCTGGGAGAGATTTAGGGAACAACTACTGCTAGCTATGCACAGTAGACCAGTGCTTTGTTGTATCTATTTACAGCGTTGGGAAAAAATGCTGGGAATAGTCTGTTTGCCAGAAAGGTCACTTTGGGGTGACTCAGACTATTTTGAGCAGGTTACATGCAGTGGATGACTTCAATTTCATCAGAAGCAAGGATTTAAGCACCATTAAACTGTACAGCATTTACTAAAATGAACAGCTGTCTGCATTGCGGTGCAGCTGAAGGGGAGGGACAGGGGAAGATCTACACAAAGAAAACAGCAGAAGGTGGAGCTCATTTCAGTGTGTTCCTATTCTTTTGCTTATTGGTTGGGATTGGAAGCTTTGGGAAACCTGGTTTTGAATCTCTTTTGGCTCTGGGAATGTAAGTCAATGTTATCAGTTTCCAGGATAACAGGATCGAAACTTCTGTTCCCAGTATCTTTCCTTGTCAGCGTTTGGCTTGTCTAAGCTTCCTTAGACTGAGCCTGAGAAGCCCTGTCCTGAATGAGCCTTGAGGAATGGGGCATCTACATTATTCTCTGGGGGAAGAATAGGTTCAAATCAGTCACAGTAAAGGATAAAGATTCAATTAATACTTAAGTACACGGAACAGTGGCACTGGGACAGACCAATTGAGGTGAAGACCAAGCGACAAGGTTTTGATTTCCCACATTTTGGGAGCATATTGTGATCTCTTAGTTACTGGCTACAAAAGGAAGGCTCCACGGTTTCCTTCCATCAGAACATGATAACCTCTTTGTCATCAGGGTCTGAAAGGAAAGCACATCTGCATTACAGGGTGGATTTTGTGTCAGGTTTTTTCTCCATTTTCTTAAGTTTCCATTGTCTCGTGTTTATGTTCTCAGGTTTTTGGGGTTTCTTTTTGCTTACTAGGCTCTTGGTCAAAAGGTCCGCCAGTACTGGAATCATCCAATAAATGCAAATTTAATTGCACGGAAATATGTGAAACTTTTGCTTGAGAAGCTGGGAAACAGGCAGGTAAGGGCACAGAGGCCGTGTTTTTAAATCTTATGCTTTGACAGTGTTGAGATTCCTGAGCTTTCTGTGGACTATAACACACTAAAGAAACACTGAACCTTGGTACTGTGTGACTTTGTGAACTAACCTGAAATGGTCTCCCTTGTAGTGCAGCAGGCCTATCCCTGAGAGACTCTCAGTCCCTGTGGAGTTTTTGCCACTGAACTACCTGGCTAATATGTTGACAGAGATAGAGAATCAAGGTAATGTTAATTCTGTACTTCGGAAGACCAGTGATCGTTACCCTCTGATGCTCACTCAGATGTATTCTGCCTATAGTGACATAATTGAGTTATTAGAACTCCAGTGATGTCTGAACACATAGGTTTGGTTGTCTTTCTGCTGAAGGAAAGTGTCAGGGGCCAAGATTCTCCCTGTATGGGGAGAATACGTTCTCCATGTATTCCTCCCCCTGCTATCTGGGGAGGAAAGAGAGTTAAACCATGTAGCATTATATGAGCATGTGTCCTGGGGCATTTAATGCACTACCACCAACACAGCCACTGTGCTTCAGTCTGGGTTTGGATCTCCAGTGTCGAATTGGTTTGGAAGTCCAGCCTCCAGAGAGTCTTCCCTCTGTGTGGGATACAATTGACTTACATCCCACTGATAGGACAGTTTTTGCCATGGATGAGCATCCAAAAGGCACCACTGAAAGCTGTAGGTATTTTGGGTACATGAAAACACAGTCCTATTAGCCCTTATCTTTTGGTATTGTAGATGAAGCTGTTTAATAGATTGCAGGACTGTAAGTGTACAGAAGCATGTACAATTTTGTAAATACTTCCTCACCATGTTTCTCTAGGTGTGCATCCATGTGAAAAACAAGACCATGTAAATGTAAGATTTGTAGAGGAAACAGCACTCAAGCACACTATGACACTTCTGGGCCTCAAATATTCCTGAAATACCGTGCTGTTGAAGAAGGCTGTCAAACTGTGGTGCCTCTGTAAAAGTATTCATTTAAATGCAATGTTGTTTCCCAAATAACCTGCAGTTTTGGGTAGTTGCCAGTACTGACATGAGCTACTCAAAATGGTGTTTGGTCCAACATACTGAGGTTGAAATTACTGACTTCTAGATAAATCCTAGAGAAGTGCATTTGACATAACCTCAGGTTTGAAATTTATCTGTGGTTTCATTTTGAAGTGGTCAAAGAAGTGGAACAACAGCGGGTATCAAAACACGCTGTGAAAATTGGTATAAATGTCACTTCTTTTAACAAGACAATGCTAGAAAAGGCAGTCCAGTTGTACAGTAACAAGAACCAGTAACTGTTTACTTGGATTAATAAAAGGATTTCTTGGTGTGTTTGTGTAAAGCAGGTAAGAATAACAAATGACTTTTTATGTCAGGCATGAGTAAGGAGGTATTCATTCCTTGTGGTGGTGTCTGTTACCTTACGGTACTTCTGCTTCTGGAGCTGCATTCTAATATTTTCACTTGTGTAATTAGCACAAAATATAATCTCCTTAAAGTGCATGTGACAGATTTTGTTGGGAGTTTGTTTGTTTGTTTGTGGGGTTTTTTGTTGTTTTTTAAAGATATGTATAATATATTGTAAGCAATATAGGATAAGGAAAAAGCTTTAGAAATTTATTTTAACAGTGGCTTGGACAGAGTTTTACATAATTCTTTTTTACAACTTCTAGTGTTACAGTTCAAACCTCAGCTTCAGAAAGAAATTAGGCAGGCTGTTTTTGCTTTGTTTTCAACTTCTGTTCATATGTAACTGAGCCAGTGTTGTTTGTTCTTTTGTTTTAAATTCTGAACTGTGACATTAATTTAAAATGGTAATAGCAATTTGCTACACAGAGAAAATTGCCAAGTTGTGCCATGCAGGATTTCTGCAGCCTTTATTGGATTTTATGAAAACTACAAAATTCCAGGCTATTAAACTAGAGAAACTCATCAAATTGGATATATTTGGGAGGTTTTCAAAACAACCTCTGATATTCTCTTTGAGTAGTTTCCATTGACGCTCCCTGCTCCTTACCAGTGAAATAAAAAGATCCAGTTCCTGGGAGTGACCCAGCAAGCTCATGGTCACTCCCTTGTCATTGCCATCTGTGAAGGTTTAGCTGTCTCAGTGACTGCAGAGTGGGGAGGAATATTTTTTTCAATATAATTAGAATTTCTCTGGGAATTGTAAATTCCAGTCCCAGACTGCAGAAAGCCATGTTGGTTGGTGTATGTGTATAAGTGGTGGTTACTTTGTATTATATTAATAACAAGAGAAGATTTTCTAGCCTGTTCTTTTTAATGAATGTATTATAACATATCTTCAAATGCAATAAAACTTCACCTGGAAAAAAAAAAAACAAGCATAGCATGAGGATCACTCACTTTTCTTAACACTTGGAAATACTGCACTGCATTTGGGATACCTGGAGAATGGACCCTGGATCGCCGACTAGTTAGCTATGCTTTTGGCATGAACAAATACTTTGTTTTCAGTATGGAATTTGGCTGAACACCTACAGATCTTCCTTCAGTGCAGTGTAAATGCTGCTGACTCTTGTGATCCAGCAGCTGGTGCTGGTCTCTCCTGCTTCAGGCGCTGTCTGTTCAGATTTCAGGTAGCTTTGCAGGAGGCTTTTTGAAATGTCTGGGACTCGAGCTGGGCTCACTTGGTCTGAGGGGAGCCACGTGGGGCTGCAGCAGCGGGAGCCTCCCCTCCTCCGGGATAGCGGGGGCATGGCAGGGTACTGCACCTTGTTCCTCCTCTGCAGGGTGCTGTCAGAGAAACACAGCTTGGTCACACAGGGGTTGTGTGCTTTAAAACTCCAGTGCTCTCCCGAGCCAGTGTACAAAATCCATGACAAAGGAAACACCATTAGTCTAATCCCTGGCAAGGCAGGAAAGTTGAAATGGTATTAAAAGGAAAGCATGAGGTTTTGACCTTGCAGATGCGAGTTTGTCCTTTTAAATAGTAGACAGTGTGAGCCTGTCATGCTTTTGTTATTTGTCAAGGAAACAGATGAGACGAGCTATTAAAAGCTGTAATAATTGTGCACAGAACATCTGAGGAACAATTCTGTTCTTGAACATAGTTACTGCAGTGAGCCTTTATCCACAGCACTGAAAGGAAACTTGAGTCACAGCATGAGAAGATGTTTCATGACAGAAGTTTCTCATTCTAAACCATTATTATTCTGTAGGAGCTCTCTGCTCTGGGATCACTGACCATCTCAAGGACAGAGGCAGTGTCCAGCAGGGTAGGGTTTGAAGCACTGTTTGCCATGCTACCCTGCCTACCTCAGTGTCTTACCCAGCAATCCAATTTCTTGCTGCTTCCGATCTGATGCTCATTGCATCTTATATGTGGGAGACGCTAAACTTACTTCTCCTGAACCCTACACTCCACATTTTGCAGCTTTTCCTTGAAATCCTATGAAAAGTAGTATTCCACTGATGGCTGTCCTGCCCTTCAGCCACAAGATAGTTACACAAACTACTTTTATAATCAAAGGTGAGGCTTCTAGTATATGATCTCCTCAAGATTCAATGACCAGCTCTAAGCAGTGTTGCCAGACTAGTGTTAAAATTCCACAAACCCACTGTAGTAGTTTTCTCTGTCTGTACTGTCATCTGCACTGGCTCTTGGAGCTCTTGCAATGTATGACAAAAACTTACTTTAGCTCTGGCTTCAGCTGCTACTTTTTGCATCTTCTCACTGTGTACTATCTTCCACCGTTTCTTTTCTGCTTCTATAGGAGCGGGAAGGCCTTGACTTATTGTCAATGAAGCAGTCATCACAAATTGCTCTTTGTCTCTGATTTCCTGCTGGAGTTTAATGGCAAGCGCTTGCTGCATGGATAACTCTGCAAAAAGAGCCCTTATCTCCAGGGTTTTGTCATTTATCTTCTTCTGCAGTTCGTTGGTCTGCAATGCAAAACATCTGC
Source organism: Corvus hawaiiensis (assembly GCF_020740725.1). Lineage (NCBI taxonomy): Eukaryota > Metazoa > Chordata > Aves > Passeriformes > Corvidae > Corvus > Corvus hawaiiensis. The sequence continues at coordinate 67,876,621 of NC_063216.1, read as the reverse complement.
ACTGTAGTTAGGGCTTCCCTTTAGGCACTCACTGGGCATGACACTTGGGGCAGCATTAGGCACGTGAAAATAAGTCCAACTTGACAAGGTTTTAAATAGTGGTTGAATACTTGAAAATGACTTAATTTTTGTGATCACTTAGAACCAAAGAAATTGGCTGCTCAAGAAGTCACAGTTACTCCAATACAAGAAAAGCACATTTGTCTTTGCTTCTTGTCCTTTTCAGCTGGACAGTAAAACTCCCCCAGCCCCCAAAGGCTTGGGATCCCAATTCTCTTTGAGTTTATGCATAATTAACTTTGTAATAAAGCTGGAATAAGCCAAATTACTACAAGATAATTGAGTAATAACGCTGATGCAGGGGCTATGGGTTGTGACATTATCCTTGGAAGGGGGACAAACAGAAAAGGAATGTGACAAGAATCCTTGAGTCTCACTGAAGATGATTTTAAAAAACCAACAAAACTTAAATACTCTTTAAGTGACTAATAGGGAATTGGGAGAGTCAAAGCACTTGTGAATGCAACTTTTGGCACACTGCCATTCTTACAGTAATTTATTAGCCCATGGCCATCATTTCACAAACACAGTTAACAACCATGATATTTCTGTGTGTATTTAAAATTAATTATAAAAAAACTGTTTTGAGCTTTCATGTGTGCCAAACCTAACATCTAAGGAAAAAAATTCTGCTCTGGCCTTGTTTTACATTAATTACTTAGCATTTTTTTTCTGACTTTCCCTCAGCTCTGCTCAATTTGCAGCTTTTTCATTAGGAATATGGGGGCTGGGAGCATTTTTGGTCTTTCCCAAACAATATTACTGGCAGTTAAAAGCAAATAGCTATAATTATATTTTTAAAACTGTATTGGAAACCATGTTTCCTGTGTGATTCTCCCTGACTGAACAACAAAAGTACTTTGAGCCAGATACCAAGTTCAACTTTTTGTATGTTGGAGTAGAATTTCCCTGGCCTTCCTTTATTTTTTTTCCCTTTATTTTCTTTTAGCCTTTGACATGTTTGTTGTAGAAAAGCTGTTAAGTATATTTGCAAAAGGAGGATCCTACAAAGTTTCTAAGCATCTACTTCAGAAAGTCCTAATCTTATATTTGGTGAAAGGTGCAACTTTCTTTTTAAAAGTGAGGACATTCACTATTCATGTCTGTAATTTCTGAAGACTAATTTATGATTTGCCTATCAACATTGCCAGCCACTTTTTTAATTTGCAAGCGAATCACCTCTGCCCAGATACTGTTTCATTCTGTACAGGCTGGCAAGCAGAGCATGCAGTGCCCTTCTTACCCTCCTGGTGAACAGCAGCATGTCCTGCTTGCCGTTCTCCACCATGGCACGGATTCTGTCCGTCAGATCGGAAATGTTCTCGCAGAGAAAATCTATCTTCAGCAGTCTCTGCTCCTTCTGCAGCAGCTCTGCCTCGATCTGCAGTAAGAACGAAGACACAGTGTAAGGAAAGGACAGGGGAAGGGGCAGCACAAAGTGTTCTGCGATTGCCTTGAGCTGCTGAAATAATACCAGTGAACAGCCATAAAAAAACAGCTTCACCATTAGTTTTCTCAAAACTTATGCCCTCTCTGCCAAATCTCTGCAGGCCCAGATTGGTTCAGTTGGTTACTGTCAGTCATACAATTCTTCCGTATCAGACCGTGCCCTTTTGGGGGCAGGGGTTTATACCATTGTCACTGCCTTACTGTGCTTTTCTTGAAAGCAATGGAGCTTTTTTCTAGTCATCATTTTTTTTTTAATCTTCTGGTTCCTTGAGTCACACCATAGTGGAAGGTTTCAGCTCTTGCTTTAAATACTTTTTCCCTCCTCATGCTAAAAAAAATATGGGCTCCATAAACAAATTACAACTACAATGACTTTAAATCCCAAGGAGATTGAAATAGACATTTAAAGTTATCATAACTCCAAGAAATGTTTCTTTTTAATGTGCAGGTTGGTGATAGCAGGCTGTGTTGTGGCCTGTTTGGCTATGCAGAGCTCCCTCCTGTCAAGGAATATGGGACAGTAAAGCAAAAAGCTCAGGTAATTCAAGCAGTTATGCTCAGGGTCTGTCTTTACAAATTGGATTTCAAAAGAAGACTCTGAGGTGTGCTCAGGGCTTGCTGCTACTGCCCTCACACCTTCAGAACCTTTTGCGAATCCCCTCCAAACACTGAACGCAGCGGGAGGAGTTTTGTGCTTCTATAAATGGGACAGACAAAACTATATAAGAAAATGTTCCTTTACCTTCTTCCCCTCCATACCGAGGGCTCTGAAACTGGCTTTCCACTGGACCTAATGCTTCCCTTTGAAGTCTCCCAGGGCAGTCACCAGCAGTGCTGCAGTCAGGTGTTAGCTGCTGGGCTGGCCTGGCTGCTGCTTCCACTAAGCTCTGTTCAGTGGTTCCTTCTTCATCAGGGAAGCAAAGCAGTAGAGCCCAGCCCTGACAAGGGGGCAGTGTTTGATTCTGTGCCGCACAAGCAGACTTTGTTAAGAGGCTGGCAGGTCTGCCTCTTGCTCACAGCCCATGGATAGTGCTAGAACAGCTCACTGCCAATTACCAAAGACTGTTAGCAGTTTATTATTCTGCATTTATCTCCCTCTTCTGCCTTTTCTGTGCCTTCCCCTAGTGAGGTGGGTCTGCACTGAAGTGCCAATGATGTGAATGGAATCAGCAGAGGATGCTGCAGAGTCAGGGGTACCTGGCAGACCCCTGCCCTCCCCAGCCTCTCCTGGAAGAAGTCAAAATGTCCCATGTCCAGTTGACCTGGAAAGCAGACACTGGGATGGAGTTCCAAATAGCCAATCATGACTTTAATTCCTCTCACAGAAAATTTATTTTGAAAATAAAAGACACTATTTGTGTTTTGTAAGAGGCCAAGCACAGCAGGATAGCTCAGGATGTGGGAAGTGACATTACCTGTTCGATCCTTTTGAGCAGCTCAGGTGGAGATGGGTCCTTCCCTCCCATTTCTTGCTTTCTGCTCTCATTTGTGGCATCACCATGGTTTTCCTCCAGCTGTTTAATCTTGTCCTTGCACTGGGAATACTAGCAAACAAAGAGCCTCAACAGTTATTTATTCCCACCAAACTTATCATCAGACCTTGGTTTGGAGACTTCAACAGACAAGGTTTTCTTGTACTGGGAAGGAGGGCAGGTAACACAGAAAATTATGAATCATTTTTACATTTTCTTTTAAAAGGGAACTACAGTGTGACAGTTGCAGGACAGAGGAAACCCTGCTGTTTGACAGAAATTGAGTTCCACCTGTTTCTTGGTCCTCGGTCTACTTTTTGGTTTTTATCCTCAGGAATACAATAGAAGGCCCTGCTTCCCTGCTGGTTAGCACTGAAAGTCTCATCCCTACAGGCATCCAAGTTTTGTACACTAACATTCCCAGGCATGCGTCCTGAAGTGACTCAGTGGCGACACTGAGCAGTGTGGTACCCTCGGGACTCACAGAGGCAGGTGTTGCCTGACCTTTCTCGTGTGAGACCTTCCCATGGAATAACACTTCCCAGAACATGCTAGAGGGACATCCAGGGTCAGCATAAATACTCGCTGAAGGAGGCACTGGGGCCATTTTTTCATGTTTGGACTTGCAAGACTGACAGTGGCAGGGCTGTGTGCTCTGATGTGCACCTGGCTGTCTGTCAGTGAGCTGACATTACACTACCCAAGTGTAAATGTTAACCATCCACTGCAGGTGATGATTGATTATGGAAATATGCAGTCATAGGCTCTCAAAGTTATGAAGAGTCACCAAAATATAAAGTAAATGTTTAGATGTTGCCAGGATGAGGTTTGTCACTGGAAGCTAACAAGTCATATTTAATCACAAAAGAGAAAACTGACAGATATTCTCAGGTGGCAGGGCAACATTACCAGAACTCTTAAATATTTCTTTTCCTAGTAAAAAAGCACCACACAACTCACCCCTGTACACTTTGTCTAAAAGCAGCTAAAGTAAAAACCTTAGATGAGTGTAATGAACAATTTCCTCAGCAAACCATGATTCTGAACATAGCTAGGTACTGAAAGTTATATTTTGCTAACAAATAGCTAAAACTCAAGCCCAAAAATACACAGAGTAGAAGAATGTAAAAGCAAGGCCAGTACAAACAGCAGGATGCAGTTATGCTTCCAGTGATCTTTTCTATCTGGGTCCAAATTTCTCAACCACTAACTCAGGGGAAAATGCCTTGTTGGAGGCAGTGGTATCTTAATGAGATTAGGGGCAGCTCACCAAGGAAAATTTTTCAGGACTGAATAGTTAATTTGGAGAAGGACTATTGCAGCAAAGCCACTGTCCAAAAAGCCATAAAAAATTTCATGTTAAATGTAAGTACTAACCTTACTTTAAAATGCAGTATGAATTGGAAGTGATCAGATGAAAGCCAATCCAAAAGTATCGAAGTGGATTTAGAGATAACCATGTAATTCTGTGTCTGCTTAAGTAACATGACTACAGGCATCTTTCTTTATATTTTTCCTAATTTGTAGTGTTTTCCTTGGACAAGACTTCATCTAAGTTATAAGAGATTCTAAGTCTTAAATTTTTAAAAAATCCTTTCTTTCTTTCTTTCTTTTTCTTTCTTTCTTTCTTTCTTTCTTTCTTTCTTAGAGTGGATTTGATACAGGGAATAGGAAAAGGCTCTAGAAGAGAGGCTACTTGGATTTTAGTCAGGAGGAATTGTTGAAGGATGAGCACACAGGAGAGAACACTTGTTTAGATAAAGAAACTGGTCTGAAAAAGTGGACATTGAGTCCTTTTTTTTAAAATCTCAGAGAAAGTAGGTGAGGTATGTACAGCACTAGAAAAGGGCAAATACAAGACCTATTTTAAAAAAGGGCAGGGATGGAGCTATGGAACCATAGATCACTTTCTGAAGAATAAGTCTGGAACACATTATTAAGTTTTCTTTGTAGATATCGAGAAGAGAAAAAAGGTAGGGATAACAGCCAACATGGATGTGTTGAGTCATGCCAAACCAGACCAATGTCTACTATGATAATTTCACAGGTGTGCGAATGACAAATAGTCGTTCTGATTTTTATACAGCTTCAATATTTCATATTATATTCTCATAAAGAAGAAAATAAATGGATTCTTGATGAAAATATGCAGTAAATACCTCATCAGTAGAATGAGGTTAAGCTCAGAGAGGTTGCAAGTATTTTTTGGAAAAGATTCAAATTCAAAATTACCTTGGTCTGAAAAAAGGTCCGAACCAAAAAGATAATAGTAAATAAAAAATTTAAGTTGCTACATGTAGGCAGGAAAAATTGCCTGTACAAACACAGAATCAAAGTCAACTGGTTGGATGCCCTTTCTTTAAAAAAGGGTCTGGTTGTTACATACATTTACGTGAAGATGAATCACTGTGTCATGTCAAGAAAGGTGCCACCATACCTGGATGCATAAGCAGGAAGGTAACCTGCAAGATGCCTGCATGAATCCTTTCACTGTCAGCCACAGGTACCAGGTACTGCACCTCTAGACAAATAAAGACCATATTGCCAAAAATAAAAGAAATGCAGGACAAGAATGAGCTAAGAAAAATCTCTGAGAGCTGATTGAAAGAAACAAGGTTGTGTAGCCTAGCAAAAGGATGGGAGAGGAACATGATTAACATCCTTCCGGAAAATGAAATGTTGCAGAAAGGAAAAGAATGGCCCGTTTGTCATGTCCCTGGAGAACAGAATACAAACCAATATTCTTCCACCATAGCAAGAAAGATCCAGGCTAAAGGTCAAGAAAATCTTTCCACTGTTAAGGAAAGACTGGGATAGCTTGCTGGGAAAACTGGTTTGCCAGTGGTGGCTTGAAAGGAGAGCTTAGCCCTCTCAGGAATGACAGGCAATCCAATGCTGGTGTCAGTGCAGATTGCCTAGACAAACTCTTTATCTCTCTACTAGTCCCATTATTCTATGATGATGATGATGTAGTCTGGAGATTTTCATGAGATTGTGTTAAAACCTGGACAAATGTTGTTGCCAAATGCCTCAAATAAACTGACAGTCCTTGTACATTGCCTGAACTCTAAGGCATGAAAGTCCCATCTATGTCACCGTGACAGCTCAGCAGGTCTATGTGTTGGACTAATTAATGACTAATGCTAAGTATTGCCCATTGATGGATGAAGGCAGATTAGTTTTTATGGGTCACTTCAGTCAGCAGGACCAGTTCCTTGATTTGCAGTCCCAATTAAAAGTTACATACTTTTATGCCCAGTCAAAACCACCTTACAGTCTCACCAGGTACTTTTTGTGTAAAGAAGTGCCTGTAAATATTTCTATTTTTAAATCTTTACATTGATGGTAACAAACCTACCTAGTCCATGTTACTAGCTCTTGCTTAGAAGAGGTCTGGTCCTACTTCAGACGATGGTATATTTTTAGCTACACTATTCACCAATGTTTTGTGGAAATAGCCAGCTTCTGATGAAAACATACATACATGCAAGTGGAACATACATCACTTTGATGATTAAGCAGCTCATGTGGAATATAGGAGACCCAGGTGAAGTGTTTGTTTTTGCTGAATTGGCACACAGCCCTGATCTGGGCTTTTCCCCTTCTCAGTGGGCACTACAGCTGCTAAGATTATGGGTCAGTTTTTGCAGTCTGTAAATATTTCTGATTTCAATTTTTTCATTGATATTTATGAAAATACCTAGTCCATGTTACTAGCACTTGCTTCAAAGAGGTCTGGTATTGCTGAAGATTGAAGGAGGCAGGAAGGGTAGGAAAAGGGGAGGAAAAAAGAGGCACAGGTACAGGATTCAGCCTGCCTAATCCAGACGGTCTGTGGCCATGATAACTGAACAGAAGCTGAGTCAGATTTCAACATGGGGTCAAATCTGTAATCAGTACAGGAACTAGCAATTTGAATTTGGTAACCAACACCAGAATTCAGATTCAGCTCATGGTTTATTTAAATCATGGAGATAAAGCCAAACAATCTGAAACTTCTCATTGGACTTAATTCCTGTTGGCAGTGGGAGTATTAATGCTGGAATGGTTGAGCATAAGGACATGAATGAGTTAACAGCCAGTTTGAACCATGTAATATTTAGTAATCACAGCATCTAGTTAAATTTTAAAGGTTGATAACCGATTATTTGCCACTGTTCACTGGAAAATCCCTGACTTGGGAACATTTATTAAGACTACTGCATGTATAATATCACACCACTCTGTATTTTCCTACTTTGTACTTCTATGTCAACATTGCAAATAGATTTAAAGCACCTGCAACACTAGTGTCCCTTTAACAGTGATTTTAGGTTTCACATGAACTATCGTCATGAAGGAGAAAGTTGCAGGAATTTAGAACAGAAAAAGCAAAGTTTCATGATTGACCCTGTCAGTTCACAAAAATCATCTGCATTTTGCTACTACTGTATTTGACTCAGTGACCCTCATTCTCGTTTTAAACCTTACCTGAAAACTTTGGGGTCTTTTTGGATTTTTTTTTTCCTTTAGTCTTCCTCTTCTTTTTTTTTTTTAATACTGCCTTGATTCATTGTTTAAATCTGTGATGGCCCTGTAAAGTCCTTTGGGGCATGAATTGCATGAGGTATTAGACTATGTTTTATTCTTGTAACGGAGCATAAAATTTCTTCAAAAGGCCAGAAGTAAGAGAATAGTGCAAGCACTATTAAACAGTGAGTCACAGCTCCCATCGATGTGAGTTTGAAAGGCAATGGTACACCCTAATTTATGATTTTGTGCAGGCACTAACAGAGTATGTATGGGAAAAATTACCATCTGGAGATAAGGTCAAAAGTAAATGAGCCATTTCAGAAAGCAAGGAAAGAATGTCCCAAGCACTGCAGTTTGTTAGCTGTTTAATGCTATTTTGTAACTAGAACTAAAACTTACACTGTTTTTGTGCAGAAGAAAATATATGTGGATTATATCATTGTAGGCAGCAGAGTTTCCAGAGTAGGCTCAGGGTCAAGTGTGAATTGAGTTATTATTTTAGAAATTTGATGGTCTAAGTGTATCTCCCACCCCTCCACCTACTCCATCAATACAGTATTAACAAATTTTATCTACAGTCCCATTTATCCCCCATGACTCCCATTCTCCAGCTTAGTCATACTGACATTTCAGACTATGGGGTGGGTTAGCTGGGATTCCATACCCAAGAAACATTTGGCATGTGTGAAACAAAGAGCATGAGCCTCTTTAAGTGTAGAAACTCACATATGTGAAGTTAAAAACATGTATCAGTGTTCTCCTAGACAGGTGTATTACTAAACTTGCTGTTTTAATAAACCTTGTACATCCAGATACATATTCTTCTATGAAATCACCTTAAATTTTAAAATACAGAATGATAGTAAAAAAAGGCTTCTTTTAACACCAACCTGTATCTGAAGTCTCACCAGATGTGCATCCAGGGCATTCCTCACTGGGAGCTCTTTAAAAAACAATTTAATCTCTCTTTTTTTCTCAGCTACCTTCAGCTTCAGAAAACTGATCTTTTCATCCATAACTTGCATCTTAATATCTCCATTTCTACACAACATCTCTTGCCTCTTTATTTTTTCATATAAAAGGCCTAGTTCTTCTTCTCGTTCTCTGAGCAAAAGAGCACTGAAATAAGGCCAAAATTAAAAGATAATTTAAAAAACTTACTCATATTCAGTGTATTCCATTCAAAAGCACAAAAAGTGACCTTAGAAGATAGTAATAATCTGTGAAATTATATGAAGCTTTCACAAATATTGTTTTAATCTAATGGCAGCATTTTAAATAAGTAACAAAATAATTGCAATGCTAAAATCAGGAAACAAACTCTTGGAAAGGTTACTCTTTTCTCTCACATAATTTTTAAGGTCTTCTGGCCTTCCACAGCATTTAAAAATGGATTAAGATCAGACAGTTTTAGATAATCTGCATTTTTGCAGATACCTTTTCTGTGCATAATGCACAAACAGAGCAGGAGGCTACAAGTTCTCAAGGCATTCAGTAGCCAAGCTACAGTATTTTTTGAATAATAGTTATAAAGAATGAGCATGATCACCAGTGGAGAAACATCCACGTAATGCAAAGCAGCACCAGCAGTGCAGTGAGGGGGACTGGTCGGCAAAACATTGCAGTGCCACAGACATTTAGCATTCCTAATGAGGAGTGCTCATAAGCTGAAAAATATTGTTGCTTCATGGATGTCAAAATTAAATACTACCTTAGATCAAATTTACAAACGTACCTCTCATTTTGTTGCTGAATAGCCCTTTCACATTTTTTGCGTAGTTGCAAAATTTCCTCTTCCATGTGTGTGGCTATAGTGGTAAGTCTGTCAACATTCAAATACTTTTCCTTTTCTTTATTCTCTAGCATCTCTTGTTCAGCTTTGCAATAATCCTTTTTGATCAACTCTGTCATTCTCTCATTCTTTTTAATCTTCGCATACTCTTCCTGCAATTTTCTTTAACATAACAGAAATGTGGGAATGTTTTTAGTCCTTTCAATTTGAAACCAATTTCAGCAATTAATAGCAGAGCTTAAATTTATTTCTCAAGCACACAAGTGCTCCTCTATATCTCTGTTTCACAGAAGCTTTACAACAAGAAGAAAGACTCTCTGAGAGCAATTTTTCTTTGCAAGTTTTTCCATCTTGAAAAGAGCTGGATTCTAGCTCAAGAAAAAAAATGCTATATAGGGAGCACTGCACTACAGCTCTTTTCTTCTCTACTAGGTAGCCCAAGTAGTCATAAAAAATAAAGTTCAAGAGCATAGGCATAAACTGTGATGAAAAGTCTTAATGTGTAGAAATCCTGCCCTTCTATTTAAAGAACAATGTTTAAATTATTTTGTGGTTGCAATTCAAAGTTCTCCAAATCTACTGTTTATAAAACATGTCACAGCATTAACACAAGAAAGAAAATTATCAGATTGCCCATTTGATAGATGAAAAAAATCATAGTGGAAGATAAGTGACAAAATCACATAAAAATAAAGAACAGATCTCATTATTTCCAGCATCCTTGTTGATCACTGGATGATGGTCCTTCACTTAAAAGACAGATTTTTGTCACCAAATAGACTATTCATTATCTCACAACACAGAATTTAGAGTTATTGCATTTGATCTGTGGTATCACTTCTGGGTCGAGACACAACATTTTCTAAACCAGGAAGATATTCGTGTCAACATACAAAAGAGGTAGTGAAAGGAGAAGCACAATCTCCTGATAAAAAACAGACCTGCAGATGAAATATCCTTCCCTCATGAGCTCCATCATTAAATTGCTGAATCGCTCTATACAGGGCAGGGAGCTGCTTCCTTTCAGTTCCCCCACATGTATAACACTTTGAGTACCACAGCATATTACTGAATTGAATTAAACTTCTGTAAGTCAAGTTTCAGACTGAAAGTATGACAGTATTTCAGAAAGGCAATATGTTTTAAATATTTTCTGAAAAATACTTGTCTTACTTGGACTGATACTCTGTCCTCCAGATTGTATAGGTTGCAGTGAAGTCAGTGGTAGTGATACTAAAATCTACTACTGGGATTAAAAATATTTTTCATAGGAAAGAGAGTTACTGAAAATTCAATACCTCTGACTAGTTTTAAATCTAGGTTTGCAGAGCCCAAAATATTTGTTGGATCTGTACCGAGTAGGGACATCAATAATAATTGTATATTTCTGATATCTATACAATATTTATGTCTTATTAGCCTTTTTTTTCCCTTCTTTCATCACCTGGGAAGGCCTCAAAAATTTTGCCACAAAATGTCAGCTTGTACATCCTGACAAAATCACTTCAATCACTGAAGTTCCACTTCTTTTTTAGGTATCTCTAGCATGACTTTGAATCAAACTACTAGGAGATTCACAATAAACACTTAGTGTATTCTTTCTCTGAGCAATTTTTTGGCACCAAATAATGAAGTTTGGGGAAAATCAAGTTATTTTTATCTACTCAGTTTTGGTTTTCCTGTTCTGCTTACACAGTTGGCTATTCACTGTCTCCATATTTGCCCAAGTATGGATTTCCAAGACATTGTAATTCTGTCTATATTGCAGAAATTCATCACTAAGATGACAAAAATATGGCAAAATAATACACCACTAAATAATGGTGTAGAAAAAGAGAGCCACACACACCAGGTATTCTGCCTCATTATCCTTGTTGTGAATGTAACCTTTCATTTTGTCTATGATTGCTTGGAAATTGAAACCACATTTTATCTCAAATAAATGTCATCTAATAAACTTCAATGTGAGTTTGAACCAAAATCTGTTCTAATTTGTTCTAATTTCATGATTAGACAGCCACATTCCTAGCTGGTGACTCCTTTAATAGTCCCATGCACACTTCATTGGGGAATCAAATATGCCAGACCTCTTCTTCTCTAAGGACAGCAAATATGAGTGCAACGGTGTTGCTCGAATGAAACAGCATGATAATGCTAAACCTGAGAGGTGCAAGAACTGTCATATAAAGGATGGGAAAGTGAGAGAGTAGCCAGACAAACTTCAAAATTACTTTCTGCCAAGTAGTGATGCCCAAGCTAGTTGTGGAGTGTTAGTGGGATAAGAAATTGGAACAGGTTATGGAGGGATGTTTCTAAGTGCCTTTGTTTTAATCAGATTTAAAAAATCAGGATAATAACTATCAAGGATGATATGGACATAATTGAAGATGGAATAGATTCTATCCTAAGATTTTTTCCAATCTTACATTGCTATAATTGTGAACTACAGTGTACTGTAAACTCACCTTTCCTTGTTTGCAACAGCATTCCTTAAATTTTCTATTCTATTTTCTAGCAATTTTACCCGGTTTTCAGCTTCCCTTGCTTTCCACTGAGCAGTACGCATCAATTGTATACAGTTTTCCTTTTCAGTTTGCATAAGGTCAAACATTGTAGCAAATCCTTGGAGTCTGAAGAAATGAGATGTGTGAAAGAAATAATTGTTAGCATTTTATGCATACATTACCTGGATAAAAGTTGCTTTAGAAGACTTTTTTTAGATCATGTATTGTTATTATTTTCTTACTCTTTTTGGTTTTCTTTTTTCATCTTTTTACAGGTGATTAGTTCACGATCCTTTCTTTTTAGTTCCTTAACAACACTTTGGAGTTGAATCTGAAATTTAAAAAATATTTAGTGAGCACTTTAGATATAGTAAAGAAATGTCTTTGAAGAAATTACCCAGGACAACTCTTAGATAAGAAAAAGACCGTGAGGGGACTTCATAAGAACTTTTTCTTATTATAATGAAATGTTTTTATTACATAAAAAACAACATTAAAAAGCACAGTTTTTCCATTTATATTAAGCTTACAATTATTATTAGCAATGTAGATAATCTGATGCTGCATCTTAAATGCTTAGTTCCCTGTATCTGGAGTTCCACTGTTTCTACTGATCAGCCTGTCAATTCCATCACAATATAATTATTTGGCGTATGAACCATTGAAACTGCACCTTTACAAATAAAATTTCTTTTTTACTCAATTCTGACTTTTAAGCAATCACTGATGTTTGAGCAGAATTGGGTTCTGTTAAGTCTCTGGACTTTTGATTCCAGTTGTGTTCAGTCCTCATAGCATAGGCCATCAATCTTAGATGGACAGGCCTTTTCTTCCCTCCCAGTGGTATCAGGAGGAGGAGAGTGGTATTAGGGAAAGCTGGCGGATGATGGGTTGCAACTTTGGGCTTGCCTGTGTGTTCCTGAATTTGTATTATTTTAGTTGTTTTATTTGTTTATGGACTGATTTTTATTGACGGTACAAAGCCTGACGTTTATTTTTATAGACAGTCAGAGTTTCCCAAGATGGTAGAACAGTCGCTTATCTAATTTATCTGAATACAGACATACATTTTGGAAACATAAATACCTTGTTCCCATATAGAAATTTGGTATTTAGTAAATTCTATGTGACATCACAGCACATGTCATGCCAGCAAAATGCAGGTAGCAAATACAATGACTAGTCATAGGAAAAGTTTTCTTTCCCTCTTTCTCTAAATCAATGTAATTATTTATGCCTTGAAATGTAACAGGAAAATAGAAATTTCTGCCTCTCCTGGGAATGAGTAGTAGTTCAGTTTATCTTCTAAGGTTCATATATTTGTAAAATAAACCACACAGTTTTACTTCTGAGAATCTCAGGTGAGGTTATCTGCTTTTCTGCCTCTTTCTTTCAAATTGTTCATTTTATTCTACAAGCTTGAAAGAAAATCACAGAATCTCAGAATCACAGAATGTGCTGATTTGGAAGGGACCCACAAGGACCACCAAGCCCAACTCCCAGCCCTGCACAGCACCATCCCCAAGAGTCATGCCATGTGCCCAAGAGCATTGTCCAAACGCTTCTTGAACTCTGTCAGGCTGGTGCTGTGACCGCTGCCCTGGGGAGCTGTTCCAGTGCCCAACCACCCTCTGGGGGAAGAACCTTTTGCTCATATCCAACCTAAACCTCCCCCAACACAGCTTCAGGCCATTCCCTTGGGTCCTGTCACTGGTCACCACAGAGAAGAGATCAGTGTCTGCCCCTCTGCTGCTCCTCACAAGGAAGTTGTAGCTGCAATGAGGTCTCCCCTCAGTCTCCTCCAGGCTGAACAGACCAAGTACCCTCAGCTGCTCCTCACCCAGCTTCCCCTCAAGGCCCTTTACCATCTTTGTTGCCCTCCTTTGGACACTCTCTAAATGTCCTTTCAATACCTTGTTTCAATTATGGAGTGATATTTTAACATACTGCACTGCACCACAAATTGCCGATAAAACACCCCAGTATTGTGAGCTTCCAGTGTTCTGATGGAACTTCAAAGCTAGGGTGGGAAATGAGACCACAGGGCTCCCCTCACTGGTAGTTTAATTTCTCCCTATACCAGCTTATACTTTTGAACAGCCTTCCAAATATGCAATTTTTTACCTTGGCTTTCTGAACATTCCTGCATTTCAGTTGCTTCTCATCAGCTCTGAGCCAAGTCAGATGTGTAAGTGTGGATAACTCATTTCTGCATTTTTCCTGCTCTTTAAAAAGCAAGCGTTCTTCAGCAATGCATTCTTCCAACACACGGGCATCCATATCTGATATCATTTCCTAAAGAACATGAAATTTAAATCCTAATGCAACAATGCATCAGTGTTGGCAAACCCAAAGCTGGAAATACTTTGGGTTTATCTGCAATGTAAACAGACTACATAGCTTTAAAAACATAATAAATTATTGCTTTAAAACACCATGCACAATCCCTATAATAACATTTCAAAATACATTATCACCTAGGAGCATTTCTGTTCTTCAGTCTAACATCTTTCAGCTGTGGTCCATTGACACAATGGATCTTTATAGCTATATAATCTTTAAGTAAGTTCAGTGTCAGATCCTCAGGAGGAGGTGAATGGAAGCTTCCTAGGCTCCACTGACTATGGCACACAACTTACGTATCCCAAAGAGTGACATGTAGGTACTGGAATGCATATGTATCCAAATAGAAGCTGATTCCCACCTGATAATGTTAATGAACTCAAACAAAACACATAAAGAAAATGGATATAAGGGTAAGAAGACAAGGAGGCTTGATCTTCAGAATGTATGCCTGAGATAGATTGCTTCTTATAAAGTCATTTATGTAGTGGCAAGTACTAATGCTCTCGTAATGCAGATATCTGCATTTCCACAGTCCATATGGCTGTCCTGAGTACAGACAGACATCCACAAATGACAGAACTGTGAAGATGAAAAATCATAATGTACAAATGCTGAATTTTTGTTGTTGCAACAAGACACGGTTCCATATCCAAAAGAAATATGTAACAACATATTTCTAGCTGCAGTGTCATTAACAACATTCATAAAGACTTAAACTAGAAAGTAGATTTGCTTTCTACCTTCTAGTATATGGCCAGTAACACCAAAAAATATTTTTTAAAATGAAAGACGACTGTTCTTTAAAATTGAGCAAATACTACCGCATTTTCTCACCAGAAAGCTGCAGCTAGAAACACCCTTTCCTTTTTTCCTTTATTCTCATGATAGAAAACCAACTGTTAAAATGAAAAAATATGAAAAAGCAGGACTCAGCACCTGTTCAGCTAAACCTCTCTTGATCGTTTCAATTTCCTTCTGCAGTTCTTGTCGTCTTTCTAATAATACTGCATTTTTTTTTGAGTTAATTTCTGCCTACAAAAATAAACCAAGCACAGAGTGATGCAAACAAAAAATGAGGAAAATGTAAACTGCAGATACTCTATTAGAAGTAGCTACTCAAATTAAGAAATTAATTTCCTTTCCTATTGTAATAGCTAGCACAAGAATGCTTCATTGAGTAGAGTTCCTCTGCCACTTATTGGAGTTTCTAAAATTTTTCTTTCAAGAACTAGGAACACTAAACTTCACAAATTTAGAAGGGTTATGGTTTTCAGCAACTAAACTGTCATTAAAAAACCAATAATCACAAAGAGAGTATATGAAACTGTCACCTTCTAAATTCACAGAGGATTTTCAGAGTGAAATTTTGATCTTACTAAAGGAAAAAAAATAGTTCGCATCTACGTAGAATGGATATCACATTTTTTTCTTTTTGCCACTACAGTAGGATTTTCATTAGGCTCTAGAAAGCCAAATCTAACAACACAAACATTTATGTATTATTTTTCATTATGGGAAAATTCATTTATTCAATCAGATTTTAACATTAATTATGTGAAGAAATACATATTAAAACATATCTGATCAATCTCACTACAACTACTTACATGATATAATTTCTAAGACAAAAAGTTGTTTTGGTCTCACTGTGACTAACTTCACAAAAATTCTTTATGGCTATAAGCAAATAAGAAATAAATGCATTAGGCTAATTATGCAGGCGTATGTTGCCTCTCTGTAATTGATGGGGACAAACATTTTAGCAGGATCTGCTGTGATAGGACAAGGGGAATTAATTTTTTACAAAAAGAGGGACGATTAGATATAAGGAAGAATTTTCTTCAACAAGGGTAGTGAAACACTGGCACAAGTTGCCCAGAGAGGTGGTTGATGCCCCATCGCTGCAAACATTTAAGGCCAGGTTGGACAGAGGTGTGACTAACCTGATCTAGATTAAGGTGTCCCTGCCTATAGCAGGGGTTTGGATAAAATGACCTTTAAAAGTCCCTTCCAATCCAAATGATTCTAGTTCTAATCTGTAATTCATATGGGTGGGGAAAAATTACATTTAACAACACCTGGAAGATATTCAAAGATAATACACCCAACCCTGTGATATCTTGCTCAGATCTCAATCAGATGTTAGAGTTCAAAACACTATAAATCAATACTGAGAAATAAATGTTTTGCAGTTGTGATTTTCACTTCTGTGATAATATTGTAAAATTAAATGCTGTTCATTTGCATGAAGGGAAAGGGGAACAAGAGACACAGTAAATGTCAAAGTGTGGAGTTACTTTGGTTGCAGCTCCCAGCTCTGAGATTTGATTTGACTTAGGTTTACTAAAAGATCAGTAAAGCTTGTCCTAAGAAAGTGACTTCTGCTCTTGTGGTGGGAGCAAAAATAGCTTTTATGTGGAGCATATATTAGTTACCACTTTTCCAGTGTAAAAGCAAAAAGCTCATATAAACATCTTTAATCCATTAAGGACTTTTGTTCATGTAAGACAGGGCTCAACTTAGGCACTTTTGGCTGTCTCTGTGTTGGCCTGCCCACGGAGAAGGCCCACATGGAGAGGAGCAGCAGTTCTCTTTCACACACAATATCGGCATTTAGCAATAGCTGACCTTTCACAACTTACTAACTGGAAAAACACATTTGAAGGAAGTGTTCCTGTAATTTCCTTATTCTACAAGTCAGTCATTCTGCACTTAGCATATGATTCAAAAGAAGAAATTTGGGGAACCACACTGATGTACTGCTGCTTCTGCAATCACATATTTATACAAACAATTAATTCTTGTGATTTTTCCACTTTGAATCACAATGAATAAATGTAAATCTGGGGGTTTAAGTAGTTAAAGAAATTTTATCTACTTAAAATACTGTTTTTTAACTTTTGCTAGGTGTGCTCCCAAGTCTTACAAATTAAAATTGTCCCAATATAGCAAAAGCCAAGCAGAATCAAGTTTGCCACTTGACTCTGCCTTACTGCAGTGCTGCACTTGAATTCACCACGCTGCATAGGAGCAGTGATTTCACATCTGCTCTTCTAACAGAGCCCAGAAAGGAATCAGAGAAAACACTGAGCATGGGAGGATGGGCTAAAACAACTCTGTTGCTGTGGCCTGTTTGCATTAGAGCAGTATCCTGCAGCTGCTGGAGTAAAATCCTGATTAGAATGCCACTTCTGTATCCTGTGGCATTCCCTTTCCCCTACTCCTCATGATGATACTATTTGTAAGACACATACAGGGTCTTGTCCTTCCACAGGGTGAAGGAATTGGGCTGAGAAGGGTTTGGATCTCACCCCAGACTGTGGACTCTAACCACAGCTGTTGGTGAGTTACGGCATTTGATTTTAGCTTTACATGTTTTTGAACAATTGTGGTTCTTCATCCAGAAACATCTCCTCAATGGGAGCACAAGAAAAAATACCATCTCCCAGATTCTCTTAGCTCATACTGAACAGAAACTCTTTAAGCTTTAAGATCAAAGTCTGGAATATGAGTCAGCTCTTTAATCATTATTTCAGGAAATTCAATCCAAATCTCTGTTGTGTAGTTAGAGAGCTTTCCTCCCACCTCCCAGGTGAGCTTATATTACTAGGTAATACGCACATGAATTGAGAAGGAATTTCAAGGGAGACAAAAAAAATTGTTTAATAATATTAAATATTACCAAGTAATATTTGGAGTTGTTTAAATAGCAAAGCTAAGTATATATGAATTTTGGTACATATAGTTATTTTTTAAAACTTTGAAATTATGTAAGACTCTTTTCTGCCCTGAATTGCTCAGAAGGACCAAGAAAAATTTCAAGGACAGTGTCAAGGTAGGAAACAACAAGTTCTGTGAAAAAATATTCACTTGACTAAACAAGATTAATTTTATATGACTCAGAATCTAGACTAAACACGGAGCAAGTACAGGAGAAAATATATATAAGAAAGAGAGAATGGAAGAACTAGTGGTGAGAGGAAGAAAATATAAAACATTTATAGACAAAGTAAATTTTTAAGAAAGAATTGGAAGCAGAAAAGAAAGAAGATGCTTTGAATACACAAGCAGAATGATACTTCCCTTTAAACTACTATAGTCAAAAGACTAAGTAAAACAGAAAAGAGTAAAGCATTATTGAAAGAGGAATGGGTAAAATACTAAAGCAAGAGGAAAATGAGGAAGGTGAAACAGCAGTCTTCCCCCCTTTCCCCTATTAGGACTGTCAAGAGATTTCATAGAAGTATTTCTTACAAGAACATTTACAATCTTTATGATCAATGCATTCATACAGACCTCTGATTTGAGTCTTTTATGCTTTGCCTTATCTCGTTCCAAGGAATCACAAATCCCTTTCAGTTGTAACTCCAACTTTTTTAAATGTTTCAATTCTCTATCTTTCTGTGTTTGATGGTGACTGAGAATATCTTGTTGCTTTTTGTTCTCCAAGATACATTTATTTAAATTATTTTCCAGAATTTGTCTATATAGATAGATACAGAATTTTAGAAACAGGTAACCTAATCAAGACATATATGTAAACAGGCACTACTATTTTAATGGGTTTTGCATACCTCATCACTATGGCTCAGCAGCGAGACAAACTCGTAAACTACTGACAAAAATCACACTAAAAAGTTGCATTTTTATAACTATAATCAATTATAAGACCCTAATTATGTCGGTGAGGTCTCACAGTCTGTTCTAAATGTGTTAAAAATTCCAGGGAAACTAATACATATAGGAAGAAGAAAACATATTTTTTAGTCTGATGGAACATTTCCAAATAAGATGCCATGGGCCTTTAATACAAAGCTTGAAAGGCAAAAGCATTGTTGCTGAGCATATGGCCAGAATTACAACTATACATCCCCCTCTGCAAAGGAGGAATTATTTGATGCTTGCCTTCAAACTAACAGTTTATTTTACTTTACCAAGTAAATATAAAATCATAATTGAAGGGACTGTTAAAGAGATGATTAACCAATCCCCACTGAAATTCAGGAGTACGTGAGCACAGATATCTATGATCCTCATTTGAAAATGAAAATACTGACATATTTTTTCTTCTTCAATTTGCTTTCAGTGGGTTACGCAGGAAAGAAACTATGTGCACTAAAGAGAGAAACCCTCTAAAATATTTCACTTTAAGAGCAAAATCTCACAGCATTTAATCAAATGCTTATGTTTTTTCATGTTCTTCTTCAAGCCAGATTCTAGATTCCAGATTCCAAATTTTTATGTAAACATTTCTGAAGTCAGTACCAAGCCTGATCATTTCTGATTTTCACTGGTTGCAGCATAAAGCTTGAAAATAGAAGCAATAAAACAGAAAAAAGAAATGGACTTTTGAGAACAGAGAATCATTCACTCTTTCCATGTGGCTCATGTCTTTTACTCTAACCTGTCTGATAGGACAGCTAATTCCTTCTCTGTGCTCATTTCTAGTAATTTTGTCAAAGTCATGCATTCTCGTTCATTGTTTGCTATCAAAGTTTGTCTCTCATCCAATTCCTTCATTACATCTTCTCTTTCTTGCAAAATCTCTTCAATCCTTCTTTCAGTGGCTTTCAGGGTTCTATTCAATTCTTCTATTTGGTCATTTAGGGCTTCATTCTTCTTCTCTGCATCGCTGTGGATATATTTTAACAAAGCAGTAAGGGTAAACTTTTCCACATGCATATTTAAAAGACAAAATGTAAGTTGCCAGTTTCTGTGGACACACAAAATAATTTCACAACAATATATGTTTAAAAGCAGACAGTGAAAACCTTCAAATTCCAGTATAGTCCAAAAATAAAATTGCAGCTAGCCATAGGGTTAACTGACAGCTTAGCACCATGAAAGTATTAAAAAGAGTTCTAGTAAGCTGATTTCTGTCAACATTACTAGGCACATGGGTGTGACACCTCTAAATATTCTTCCTGAGACTGGGAAATCTGGTTAGTCTATTCTGCAATGTGACACAAATATAAAGACTCATTTAAATATTTCATTAATAGCCACCTGCACAATGTAGGTTTTAGAAATTGCTTCTCTGTAACACAATAGGGCAAACTTAGATTTATGATGGCAGAGTTGCATTAAGCAGAGTAGTGAGGAAAATGTAGAAGAAAACCATCACACAAGTTTTAAACCTGAGAAATTTAATGCAGTTGAACAGTTTCTGTATTACAAATAGGGATTGGAAGCAGGAGATACAAAAACTTCAGTGTAACCCTGTGTGCAAATGGTACAAACCCCATCATTCATCTGGATGGCAACTGGATTGCTGGGATCTGTGAGTGATGCGGCTGAAACTGCACAGCGCTAATTTGATTTTACACTTACAGAAAAACAGCACATGCCATGCTTCAGAGGAGAAGAACCCCAGCTTCACAGGAGAGAGAAAGAAAAGGCTGTCTGCTGGCTTACATTTCCCCTGATCAAGTGTTAGAGACTGCAATTCATGTCAGGACCTTACAGCAAAGCACCTGTGACTCAACAGCAGGTACAGAAGGACCAAGGGAGAAGGGGTTTGTAGCTCAGGCCACACTGGCAGCTGTGGAAGTGTTAGTTTAAATGTTGATCCTAACTTTAATCAACAACTATCCTCAATCTTTTTTATAACCAAGGGATGAGAAGAAGTCATACATATACATATTAATGTATATAGAATTATTTATTAAAAACATACATTTTTTTCTGATTCAACTTCTCAGTTTCTTTTGCAAGTTGCTTTGGAACACCAAGGATTCTAACTAGCTCAGCCTAGTGATAAAACAGAAAGGTTTGATTAATAGCCTCAAAATCTGATGAGTTATCATAGCAGTAATATTCACTTAGAACTGCTGTGAAAATCGGTAGGAAATATGTTTTTGAATTACTTGAGTTTGTCCCAGAGAAGTGTAGCTGCTACTTTTGAAAGTAAACATCGATATTTACAGTTTTAGTGTGTCTTCAAGATAGAAATTATGCTTGAATATTATTAATACATCTTACAATGCTATTAATATAATGGAAAGAAGTAGACCCAAGTATGTTTTTAATTCCCAGCATAAATCTGTACAAACTGTAATCTGAGCAGCCTACAATAACACAACATAGCTAAGATGTCTTTATAGAAACCACTTTTTAATCAAAACCATGACTATTATTATTTCCTAAAGGAGTAATAAGGATATGGCACAGCAGCATGTTTCATGCCTATTGAAAAATGGTCTGATATTTAATGTAATGACATAATGAATTTGGAATGACAAACAACATCAAGAAGATTCACTGCTCTTTTGGACAAAACATGTACCCCTATACACACACATGCACTCACAGATATATAGGCACAATTAATTTTGTGTTACTTTTAAATAAGTCTGCGTCTCCTGAAGCTTTTCCATTTCTTCCTCATCTGTTAATATCAGCTTTTCCTTGGATGAAACAGCTTCTTTTATCGAATCAATTTCTGCTTTCCTCTGGATTACTTCTTTGCTGAGCTCATCACAATTTTCTTTCAACTGTTTAATTCTATCGTCTTTCTTTAAAAATCAAGTAAAAGTCCAGATTAATTGTATTTTCCCTTTTACATTTTGCAGGCTTCTGACAACACAGACTCACTAACATTGAGTGATGATAACATTTTTAGTGACAAGATATGAAATGTATTTTTTTTACCAGATGTGTGTTTCTTCTATCAATACTATCAGAATGTTATTTCCAACAAAGCCACATATATTCCTCAAGATTTATGACTGCAAAGGTATTTTTCATGTTCACATTTTAGAACCAAAAACCTGCAGCTATCTTTACATGGAGTATCCATTTGCTGAATATAGTAAATATTTTCTTGAGTAAACAAAAAAATCCAGATCTTTTCTGAATCAGTTATTTATTGCTTGCCCTAGAGTTATCAAAACAGAATGATATAATATAGCCTATAAAATCTGCTTCTTTTAAAATCTATTTTTCTATGTATCCTATTTTAAATAAACTCTAAAAATACATCCTGTGAAAACATTTTCAGTGATGTTTTTATATGTTAGATGACATAACATAAAACATTGCTTTTCTCATGTTTTGTACTTACCTTTTCTTTTAACATTCTTTCATATTCATTTTCCAGAAGCTTTTTTTCTTCTCGCAAACTACAGTAAAAATCAAAGCAGAACTAAATGTATTAGTAATATAATAACCATTACTGTAATATAGTAAATGGTAAGAAAGTATGAAAGCCTATCCTGTGTTAGACTAAAACACACAGTGAATTATCATGAAAGGTGCTCAGATTTAAAGGAAGTTTGCTGACTGGTAGCTGAAGGGGTCCTGAAGGACTGAGTGCATGTGTGGAGGTGCACACATCTTTTTCTACAGTGCACACATCTAAACATTTAAACCTGATTTTTCTTAGTCTGACCACCTGCAGGGGTGCATTCATTCCTCACTCAACCTTGCCTTTTACTAGTGGCACCCTATACCCACAGTTCCTCCCAACCTCAAAACACAATGTTGACATAGAAATGTGGCAAAAGGAAAGAGGAGTTGGGTAATAAATAGCCACAAAAACATCACATATCAAAGAAAGTGCAGTTGCTATGAGAAACCTTCTTCCTATGAATGTTTTCACATACACATTTACTCTTCAGACAACCATAAGTGAAGCTCCTCACATCTGGACTGGATCCTGTGAAAAAAAATTCCTGAAAAGTGGCAGCGGTTATAGGCTAAGTCAAAGGAGTATGGTAGAAAACTAAATTGAATAGCCACAGTGATCTTAACCTATATCCAAAACTAAATTGCAATTTAATTTCAGGCAACAATAGGGACAGATGCTAAAGAAATGAAGAAGGAGGAAAGGAAAAAATAGGAAAGCTCTTAGATCTTGTGGATGTTTAGTAACACTGCCCTGAGAAGGATGAAGGAATGATTAAAAAAAGGGAGTTATACCAACAAGCTTGTTGGATTTACGGTAGGGAGCTTCTTGGTAGCAGGTAGGTAAATACTGCCAAATACAAAAGATTATCCCTACTGAAGGTACATCTGTACATCCCCAGTGCATGCACAGGACAGGTCTACACCTATAGTAGGTAAATGGGCTACAGCAGTCTGTATGCCATCACAACCAAACTGAACTGAACTGAGTCACTCTGCTATTCACTGGGAACAAGGAGGCAGGTTCCTGCAATGTAATTGGTACCTACAATGACATTTCAGAGTCTCAGTCTATAAAGAAGTAAAGATTGCTGCTAAGAAATAGGTGGAACAGAGAAATCCTCTGTCCCAGGTATAGCAAAGAACTAACTTCAGTGCTTAAATTTGTTTTTATAACTCCAGTGGGAGTATGTGCTGGTCAAGTTTTGTTGAGATCCAAGGCAGTCTGGTAGAATAAATAACCCTTTAAATTAGGGAAACATTAAGAGAAGGGGACAAACTTCCACAAAACAGTTGTGTCACTTGGAGCTGTAAACAGTGGCAAGGGACTCCTGGGCAGCCCCACCCACCCAAAGCAGCTAATACAGTTACCTCATAATGTGGCTGATACAGAAAAGAGGCAGCTGATTGTTATTTCTTTTTTTTCTTCTGAAACCTTCCAGCAGCAGTGTAAGATTTTGCACGGTGATGGTGGTTCAGGTTTCAGAAAGTGTGTGGTCATGGAAAGAGAGATCAGTCTCCCAGCAGCCGACCTCATGGAGGACCATCCCTAGGACCTTATGCTCAACCCTTTAGCAGTGCTGATTTAAGGTTCTCTCCCCTACTCCATCACCCCCACCCTCTCAATAAACTCCTTCTTACATTTGAATCCTCCAACAAAAGGAGTGAAGCTTATACCTGGAAGTCTTAGGCAACATATTTCCAGTTAAGGAAAGGAAATAATTTTAAAAAAAGAGAACTGGGTTGGTGGCATTGCAATATAAACAAAACAAAACAAATCAAAACAAAATCTATCCCATGAATAAGAAGCTCTGGCTCAGATGAAGAGCAAAGAGAAAATAGATGCAGAGTAGATGCTGTTGATATACAGCATGCATGATATTTGTATGGGCAGAGTACAAGTATGCCTCTACAGGGACTGGTAAAATCTAAAAACTAATTTGAATGCCAGTGTTTGAACACTCACAGAGTGAACGAGTTTGCAAAACAAAATCTTTTAAAGAAAAAAGTTGAATTTACATCAAACGTCCACCAAAATTGATAATTTTTGATAATTTTTTAAATCAATTTTATCAATTGATAAAATTGATTAAAAAAAAAATTCCAAAATCATATTCCAAACCCATTTGGCAGTACTCTAAGCTGAATTCCTTGGGACTGGCATAATCACACTAAGGATAATGGACATCTACTTTGCACAAATACCTGTAACTGTTTGACTGCTACAAAATATTATTAAATCAGTCCTGTGCAAAATGATTAAAGAGGTACTACATGGCTTGTGGTTAGTCCATGCTGTGCCCT
Source organism: Corvus hawaiiensis (assembly GCF_020740725.1). Taxonomy (NCBI): domain Eukaryota; kingdom Metazoa; phylum Chordata; class Aves; order Passeriformes; family Corvidae; genus Corvus; species Corvus hawaiiensis. The sequence continues at coordinate 67,852,058 of NC_063216.1, read as the reverse complement.
CTTTCATCTCACGCTGGATGATCAAAAGAGCAATACCAAAGATGAGGAAGGAGAGCAAAGTTGACACTGTTTTCATTTTGTCACATTCCTCACTCATGAGGACAGATTCCTGTGGAACCATTCCAGTTTCACAACAAAGACTTCTCCATCCAGCAAAAGCAAAATGATTTGAACACCTCATTTTCCGTGACATAAACAAAGGCAACAGTGAACTGCAAGGACCAAGCTACCTAAATAGCCAGCTGACTAACTGCTTCCACACAAAAAACAGTGGAAGTGTGAAAAGAAAAAATGGGTGAAAAGAAAGAAGTTAAATCTCTCTCTTTTGAGCAATGAGTTTGATCCAGTTGCGCATACCCAGAAGTCAGACAGGCAGCCCTAAGCTAACACCCTGGGCTTCCTTACTGTCAGGGATAAAAACTGGGACCCCAAAGGGCAGGTCATCTGACATCCCAGGTGACTGTTTTAGGATGATATAAATTACCAGTCAAAGATAACCTACATCTCTCTGTGGACTCTAAAGGGGAGGCAGGATTATTAACACACATTTTGAAATCAAATTAGATTCTTCAAAGAATTTAAGTTTAGTCTCTGATTTAATAGATGAACACAGAAGCATAATGTAAGATAAGCAGAGAAATTTTGGTCTTTCAATTTAGCATTTGAATCTTTTAATCTGTGTTATATGGATAACGACCCCATGACTGTTTTACTTAGACATGAATCACAACAACAAACGAAACAGCTGCAACTGGCATTAGGCATTTAAATTTCCCATTATTTTAAAGCTCTTCCCTGATGGATGTATTTTTCAACATCGTGGATTTTATTATTATCATTATTATAACTCTAAGAACACACACAATGGAAAGAAGATGAACCTCTTAAGTTTAAGCATTAATGTGTGCAGATGTTTCTAACATTGCACTTCTTGTTTTCATGAAGCCTAATAACAGCATTGTACATGAAAAGTTGTCATAGATGCAGATGTAATGAGTTAAAAAAAGGCAGTTGGAAAACTGGGCCATTAATAAAAAATACATTCCAGATTTTTCCCTGAGAGACATTTACAGCTGCAAGCTGACACAGAAATAAAAAAATTAAGAGAGATTAAGAAATGCAGTGGCAGCGGTCAACAGAGGTCCACTTCACTTCCTCAGCTCACGAAATAACCACAACGCTATTATCATTCAAAGTCCCATCAGACAAGAAAGTGAACTCCTTCAGCTACTCTGTCTCACAGCTGGGATTGCTTGGAAAACCATAGAAGGTGTTTGGCACCTCACAACTAAAAACTAGTGACCACAGGTAGAAGTTATCACAGCTGACAAGCTGCCAGCATGAGCTTCCTGTAAAACTCTGAGCTGTAATTAGTTTGTAGGTACCAGAGAATGCAGTCACAAGACCAGCTGATAACAATTTCAGCTGTGACTCTATTTATTTTACTTATGGCGTGTAATTCTTTATGAGAGAAGCTATGGACAAAAGCTTAAATTTTCACTTTTTAATTTTTGAGTGACTAATACAGAAATAATTACAAGTATTGAAATAGTTTTCCTTATTTGCAATGCTCCTACAAGGACAAAGTCAGTTTTGCAGTCCTGACTTCCATGCAGTTGCACAGAGTACTTCAGTGATGAGCCATTTTGTTACCTGCACAAATCATCGTGAGAGCTGGAGATTGGACCTAGGCTTTCAAACAAAATTGTTTTCAAGCATCAGGGACCTTTAATCTCACAAACTCTTGTTATAGATAAATTTAGTACAAATTAATTGCTTTATTTTAAATTAATTGTTTAGATGATAGATTTAGATTTAATATTTATTATTTCTCAACAATAAACTACTGTTGATATCATTGTGTAATAAAGAAAAGCAGCTCTTCTTTCTATTGCCTCCTAAACCAGAACTCCAAGCCTCACATGAACATTAAAATGAAATGTCTTCTCAAGCCAGAACAAATCCTTGCTGATCACTGATTCTTTCCTTCTTGTTCTGCTAATTTGCTTTTTTGCTCTATATTCTTACTTACTGGGGCTTCTTATCAATTATATGAAGACATTTCATGGCTCTGAATGCAATTTTAGCAGAACTGAGTGGAGATGACTGTTTTTCCTTTTACTTTATTACCCTTGCCAAGTAGTTATTGACAGGAAGAATACTCCCAGAGTCAGCTCTGACTTTGGGATAGTGGCCCAAGCTTGATAAGCTCAGTAAAATCCTTCCGACCCTTGTTCTCCCTGTGTGCTGAGCTCTCAGGCAGACACACCAGCAGTGAGCCCAGTACATCCATATGGCAGAACAGGGCACAAACTGGATGAGGAGGCACATATCTACAGTGGGAACACACCCCATCCATGCAGTCACCCTCAGGGTGACTTCCCTGACAGCTGAAGTGTGTCAGAGAGGCTTCTGAATACCTCATGTACCTATTCAAACTACGAAAAAAGTCACAACATTCCTGAAACCCTGATGATACTACAATGCTGAAAGCAATTTAAATTTATTCTGGGAATGTTGACTATTCACTGGAACAATAAAGAATTAAAACAGAAGGTGAAATATCGCCTTCAGCTGTTAAAAAAGGTCTGGTAAAAATTGTTTACAGAGGCAAGCAAATAAGAAATTAAATAGGGATAGAAGAGTATGGAATAGTAAGGGACCTTGACACGTTTGCTAAAGTTACGGCATATCTGTATGACTCCACAAGAGAGAAATGTCATTGTTGTCAGATTTGAATCTGAGTGCAAAAAAGGTGCTAAGTACTCTTAGCTATCAGAGAAAGTGAATTAAAGCAGGAAACAAAGGTATCAGAGATAAGAGGGATGCTTCAGAGAAAGAAAGGTTTACAGAAACAGGGGAACAGAGATCTGCAGAACCAGGGAAAGAAGATTAGATTTCTCACTTACAGCTGAGCAGTAGGTCTGAGTAGACATTCTAAAAAAAGGATAAAGCCGTAGATAAGAGACACAGATAATCCCTTCAAAACCTTTCCCCCTCCGTGTTCCCTGCCTGCTATACATGCAAAGGTAAATAAACAACATGTTTGTTTTCAGACTGAACAGCCATTAGTCATAATTCCCAAGGCAAAATTCACTTGTAAGTGCCAAGTACAGCTGGGACTGTATTAACACAGTTGGACAACAAGGAAAACTCTGTTCCAGAGAGATCAAGGGCCAAGAGAGGTTGGACCATGACTTTTTATCCTGAGAAATGAAGGAAACCAAGCAGCGACCTAACAGCAAACTGCTAATATCCTTCCATGCAGCTTCCCTCCCCTCTGTCTGTGACATTGTCCATGCACACAGATACTTCAGAAAATGTTGCTTTATTCTTTGGATAAAACCACAAGCATATAAATCTTCATTTTATATCAGTGTGACTATTAGATCACCTGCTACTCACCTATTCTGGACATTAATTTTCACTGTCTTTCACAGGCACCAAACTCATCCCTTCATTACAAACATGTATTCATACCCATTATCTGGTTTTCTTCACAGTCCATTTCTCATTTCTCCACTACATTCACTCAACCATTCCTCAGACATATTGTGCTAATCCTGTTCATTCTACACTAGCCCAACTCAAAATCAGTATAGTTTCTTGAATATTGCTGGAATTTCTCTCCCAGTAAGCAAATCCTCACATAACCAAGGTACATCCTTCTCACTTCACACCCGCAACATGCATAAGACCCAATACTACCATCAGGCATGAAACAGATTCCAAACAAGGAACAATTAAATAATCTGTAGCTCCCAAGTTTGAAAAATCAACAAATTAAAGGGGAAGGGGTTGTACAAAAGAGATCTATCAAACAATTCTGCAACAGTGAAAATGAGGACAGGATCAGATGTTCATTGTCTCATCCAATACAAGAACTACAGGGCACTAAATGAAACTGTAGGAGTCGGGTTAAGAAAAGCAAGGAGGTGGCAGTTCTTACACAGTTAATCTGTGGAACTCATCGCCCAGCATGTTGCAATGTCAGAAGTTTGTTCTGGAGGAGATGGGAGAAGTTCAAAGGAACAGGGGTCAACTGAGGATTCCTAAACACAGAGGACTGTATTTGGCTCATGAAATCCCCACATCACGAGTGGTTGGGGCTGCACTTTTGGTGTCCATTAGATAATGCACCTCCTGCACCTCTGGTCAGACTGTACAGCTGGGTTTGATCCCAGGCAATACATAAGACATAAGTTTCTTACTACAGTGAAGGAACATTTTTTACAGCATGACTGACCCAAAAAGTGGATTTTTAATCTTCAAGACATTCAGTTTGTATATAAAGATTAATCCAGTAAATGTTCAAGGGTAATTGAAATAATACCTACACTGCACTTTGTATAGAATAGAATTCTACTTTTGACTAGAGGTAGAAAATAGAGAATGGGAAAATATTCCCTAAACATATAATTTTTTTGAAAATTGATGCAAAACCAGTAAAAAATGCTCATAAGATATGAGGGCAAACAGTTAAAAAGCATAATACTTTTGAAGACCTCATTTCTGGACTTCTTGGAAATTGCAATAAATTCTGTATTTAATAATTATTTCAGGAAATTTCATGTTTCTTAGTTATCTCATAGCAAATAATTTTTTCCAGATGCTTTCCATGTTTCTTTCCCACTCCCAATTTGCTTCATTCTCAAGTTTCTTTTTCTCTTAGAGCAAACACTTGGCTCTAAAAAAACAGAAAAAAATCAAGAAAGAATTGCCAGAAAAATCTGTTCCATGCAATGTGTACAGTGTTCCTGATTTCCTTCCAGAATAATAATCTTAACTGCTGAGATGCTGACATTGCGTGTTTGTATCATACACACACCAATGACACTACAGCTGGATTGAAGATGGGTAAAAATAGAAAGCCCCCCACAAAATAAAAATCTGATTTCATCTGCCTAGGTACATATTTTTTTACAAATGCAATACTTCTGCTTGTAATTTTGCTATAAAATATGAAGATAATTGAAATGTATACAATACCAAGCTAATTCTGGACTGTTGTCCTTACAAAGAAATGTTAAGATTTCACTCCTCTCACAGCAAATTTATAATTTTTCTGACATTAGAAGATACAAGTATTTCTTCCCCTTTGAATACCTGAACAGAAAAACTTGAATGTACTGTGCTACTGATGTTAAAAATAGCACTGGGTCTATTTATGATATTGTTCCATAAAATCCAAGCCAACAGGTCTCTGAGACACTTTAAACACTGGTATTGAAGGTGTCCTAGACTAGAATTGTTCATGTTAATTTTGCCTCCCTAAATATTATTCATGCAATGTAGTAAACTTTAAACAGCATTTTAAAGGACACCATACCATGTTCTAAATTTAAAACTATCTACAAATCTCTCACCATGGTAAATTTATTCATCGCTGCCATGTTGCTGTTACTGGGGAAAGTTTGTGGCAATTCATTTAACAACAGCCATCAAGAAATGCGGCCGTGTAAAATGTAAAGGAGATTGAATTTTATTCCATGTTATCATCTTTCTAGATTAGCTATGATGAAATTAGCAGCATTTGACCACTTTCACCTACCATTCCACCTTCAACCGATTTTCATACACTCTTCCTTTAACAACATTGTATTCACTTCGGCAGCTAAGAAGTTGTTGCCTTATTTGGGAAGCTTCGCTGGAAGCTTCATCGGGGAACTGTTCTGCTTTTTCCAGTTCACATTGTTCCAGTTCTGCACTCAGGAGTTTGGCTTCCTGCAACAGCTGGGTCTCAGACTCCTGTAAACTACATTAAATAGACAAACTTAGAACTAGTCAATGAGAAGCACAAGTTTTATATTTATACTTCTTTACATACCTACAATATTTAATTCAAGATTTTCAAGATGAGATAGAATTAAGATCTGAATAATCTTGTCTGACCTCCTAGGTGACCCTGCCTTGGAGAGGAGGTTGAACCTCCTAAGTTCTGCTCGAACCTGAATCATCCTATGGTGACATGAGAGCAGTGGAATCTGGTCTCAGGGATTTTTTTCTGCATACCTAGAGCTGGAGTGAGATTCATCTCATCTAATTTTAACCAGATGACAGATGGTTACTTAGTTAAATTTATCTTTCTAGCACTTCCTAGACACAAATTAAGAGACAGGGAATCCATTTTATCCTAAGAAGTGCCAAAAGCTAGATCTGATTCAGTGTGGAGACCTATAATGGTGAAGTATTCACCAGGACAAAGCCCAGTCTGGCCTATATGACAACTTTCTTAATAAACACTGAGACATCTACCCAGTGATGAATTACATCTTACTACTGCTGTAGTGCTACCAAGGTCTGAAATAACTCACGTAATGATACACAAGCCAAAAATACATTTGTGGGCATCTGTGGAAGCCTGTAGATCAATGATCAGTGATCTGATCTGACTTGTATTACCAAAGTGTAGCTCCACAGAAACAACAAACTAGCTCCAGTCAGTGTCAGGAGACTGGTATTCATAATATACTTATGAACTTGTGTGGTGACAGCTGAAAAATATCCTAAAGGCTGTTAGCAAAATATATAGATTATTATGGAAAACTCTTAAAGGGAACTACAGTATGAAAATTCATATACAATGCACCACACATAAGCCTATGCTTTGTGCTATAGAAATCATTGTGCATGCCTCCTCAGTATTACTACATTATGATTTTTATATAATGGCATGCTAAAATTAGTCACAATTATGTAGAAGAAGAAAGAACTCTATCACTTACCTTTTACTAATTAAAAATATAGTGCGATTTAATTTCTTTTTAAAAACAAAGGAACTTAGAATTTCCCATATTGAGAAACTCTAGACATAAATTTTGGCTCAAATTTGACATTTATGGCTTAGACAGAAAAACAAAATTACATATCATATAAAGAATAGAGTTGAGATGGTAAAATGGTGATAAAAATACAAAATATAAAACTGACTATACTGCAAAAACATAGTCGAAATAATGTAGCCAAAAAGGTTTTGATTCATGCAACATTTCTCCCCAGATAACCACTTCCTTTTTCTAAACTAGAAAATAAGAAAACCACAGACTTCAACAGAAAACAGTGTGCCTTTATAATGAACAAATAATTTCATGTGTGATGTTTTTACACACATACACTAAGGGAAAAATAAACTGAGTTATTAACACTGCATTCTGTATGATATTTAAATCTTCTTTAAATCTAACAGAATTTATGCAGTTGTAGGAGAAAATACAATTGGTTGTAGTAATACACAATTTCAAACAGTTCTTTCTTAACACATACATTTTACATGCAGTTACATAAACACATAAGTGAATTAATAAAAAGAAAATTCTTAGTATTGATTTTCTTCAAGATAATTAAAAAAAAAGAAAAACAGAAACAAGAATTGAGTGTTGAATCTAGATTTTTCTCTCTACAGATGCCAATGGTATTTTTTCATGTGTTGATTTAAATTTAATTGATAACAATGAAGAAATAACTGCACATCTACACAATGTACACATATAGAATGACATGACTGCAAAAGTAGGTTTGTGCAGTCTGATGTGGCAGCTTTTGAATTTGTGAAATAATTATTAATTTAGCAGAGGCTTAAGAAAATAAGATTCCCAATCTGCCAATGATTCTTCATTATTACCTGAGTATATTCTAGTTTGGGTTATCAGAAATTCATACTAGGTTCCTAAATTGAGATAATATAAATAAAATCTACAACAAGGCCACATAATTGAGTGACTAAAAGGGTCTGCAGGGGCCAAATACAAGCTCAGATACTTCAACTTTAGATGCAGCCTTACTGCAAAGCGGATGGTTGAGACAGCACCACAGTGGGATGACAGCCTGTTCTCAGCAAACGTAAATTCAAAAGCACTTAAGACTTTGAAGAAAAGTATCAAAGATGTTATCTGCCAAGTGACATCTTTCAGCATTTCAGAATGCCAGATTATGCCAAACTGAAAGCAAGAAAAAAAGGACTATTTGCCACTAAACAGAGGACTGCACTATACACTTACAGCTCTGTGTACACTGGCAACAGCCTTGGAAACTACCTGCACAGAGACTAATTGCATTCATCATATTAGACAAATTTGTATTGTGTATCAGAAAGATCAGTTGCAATAGTTTGGCACAGATGTCACAGGGAACTGTGCTGCTTAAGATGTATAAGGCTTTCTCCTTGAGATTTTTATATGCTAACAAAGGAAAGAAGAAAACACACACAGCTTGAAGACCTCCTCCTGTGTCATTTGTCTTAACATGGAATTGCAACAACACTAGGACAGAGGGGCATTAATTAGGAAAGGAATTGAATTAGGAAGGGTGAAAAAAATAAGTTCTTGATGCACAGAACTGTACTGCACATGTTAGGGTGAAGAACTAACAGTTAAAACCAGTATTGATTCTGTGAAGGGTTCTTTGCAGAAGGAGAACATACACACATATTGCACTTCCCACCAGGACAGTGCTTACAGCTGATGGGGAAAACCAGCCCCTTGCGGATGTCTGTATAAGGAGGAAGTGTTTGGTCCCTATTTCTTTCTATTGACTGTTAAGGGACCCTTGGTACCTCGTTCAGATGAGCATGTCCACTGATGTTAACATATGGACAAGTGAATCTCACTTTTGATGTCTGAACCCCACTTTTGATGTCCTTAAAATATACTAGAAATCATGATAGATTTTGGGTAATTGATTTCACTTGCTTTCTTTTAGCAGTAGGAGAAATATATCCATGGGAATTAGTGCGTGTTCACACATTGGTGTTTTGCTTTGACACATGACTACATCTAATAAAGAATGCGACACGATTCTCTCTGATCCACTCTCTTACAGAAGGCCATTTCATACTCCTGTGAGAATGATGGAAAGAATGAGAGATGTAATCTACCACCTAACATTTTCATGCTTTTGGTGCATGCTGTTAAGGGTAGTTTTAAGTGTGACAGAAAAGACAGCTGAGTCCTGCTTACACTGAGGCCATATTCCACTTGCTATACACACAAAGAGATTGCCTTTACAAAAATGAATGTCCCATATAAAAGAATATTGTATAAATACATAAAACATGTAGCAATATGTTTGCATTTTTCCAATGAAAGACAGTTTTCAAACTAACACTGGCTAAAAATCCACTAATTAGCAGCTACTGGATTTCTGCTTCAGCTCAGTGAACACCGGTATGGTAGAAACCTTAGCAATCCATTAATCCAAACCTCACATAATATGTTTGATCTGAGCAGTTAGAAAAGTATTTTTGTATTTTCTAGGAACCCGAACTGATTTAGTAATGCTGTTTTTAATTTGTCTTCTCAGAAAGATTTGCTATCTCAGTAATCTAAAATAAAGTCAGATGACATTTCTCAGAGTCAGAGCCATATTCCAATTCCCCATTTTATTAAGACAAAATTAGAAAACTCAGATATCCTCAAGAAATATTATTATTTCAGTATTTTGGGAACCCTTTTTAAATTACTTTACATTACTTAGAACTTGTTGCTATTCAGATTGCCAGGATGCACAGCAAATCCCAAATAAGCAGGTATAACCTGAATTAGGTTTAGAATACTTAAATTAGGCTTTAGCTTCAATGACAGAATTGCCATAAAGGTTTTGATGTGGAGTGTCAGTGAAAGTGGGATAAAATATTGTTAATACAGTGGAAATTATGGTATGTATCACAAAAATGTGACAGGATTATCATGATGCTGATTTTAATGATTACAGGTATGCTGTAATATAAAAATTATTATTCATAAATACTACAGTAGTATTGCCATATTTTCAGTAGGACTGCTCTGTTCTGGGACACCCTGGGACACCTGCTACAGTGTAGTATTGTGTCCCACTTTGTCCCTCTCTATTTCTCTCTTTCCACCCACATATGCCCTGCCCAAGCCTGGCATCAGGCCATGAGCATGATCTCTTTTCTCTTTCCAGGATGTACTGGTGCAGGGCAGGCTCACAACTGCTACACCTAATTTCCAAATTTCACTTAGACTTCGAAGCTTAAGCTTCTAATCAAAATCTATTATCTGTCTAATGTGACTGTCAATATTCTCAGAGGGTAAATTCACACCTATTTAGGAATGACAGTTTAATTTTCCTTCTTAGAAATGAACCTTTAGCTTCTTCAGTTGCTCTCTATGATGTCAGCTCAGCAAGTCAGTCTTTTCATATATTAAAATTCTGGCTACATGATCTTCAAATACATATTTATTTTAAACTTGCAAATTGTCTGTTGCAGTCTGTATGTCCATTCCCAATATTATTATGTTTGTATTAGAAACAAAGATGTTGTTAAAACAAGTATTTAAGTATCCCAAATTACCTTGAAATTTCCTATTAAATAATACTGGTTTTCAGCCTTGTGTTCTGGATTCCTGTTTATGAACTCCAACTGTAAGAAAGCCTTAAATGATAATTTAAGGCTTCAGCATGAGCAGAAAATTACTTTAAAAACGTAATGCTTTGGCTACTGAATGTTTAAAAAGGAATATTATACCTTATCACAGCCTTATGCAGCCGGGTGTACTGTTCCTTCAGCTCGGCTACTCTGGTGTCTGTAATTTTTCCAGCAGAAAATAGCTATGGAAGGCAAACAGACAGTTATGAAATCTCCTAAGCACTAACACTTTCATTCTGCTGCAACTTTTATAACTGTAATTGGCAGGCTTTCAGTTTATACAGACTTTGGTAACATAAAAAATTAAATACACAACCAAATCAAATGCACAGAAAAAACCCGCTTATTTACATAAAAATTCAAAGCATAAATACAAGAACATAAAGAATGTGACGGTCACAACTACAGTGCCACCTGTGCTGTACCATTTCTTCTCTGACTTTTTGTCTGTATTAATATTTCATGATAATTCTGTCTTGACTTTGAACTCAGGCTCTAAGCAACCTCTTTTCCACATTGCTTAACTGGATCAGTTTTGGCCTGCTCAGGCAAAACTGAAGCTTGAAGTGTCTCCGCAGGCAGTAGGGTTGTAAAAAAAAGGAGCTGGGCTAAAGCTGGATTATCCTCAGGCAACAGAACACATTACCTTACATGCCTGTGCAGGTCTTCAGCAAGCACCAAGATCAAACAGGTCTTTTAAATACCTCCAGGGAGAGTGACTCAAACACTTCTTTAAACAGTCTGTCCCAACGCTTGACCACGCTTTCAGTGAAGAAATTTTTCCTGCTATCCAATCTAAACCACCTCTGGTGCAACTTGAGGTCATTTCTTTCTGCCCTATCCCTTGGTACCTGGGAGAAGACACTGACTTCCACCTGGCTACAGCTCCTTTCAGGCAGCTGTAGAGAACAGTAAGTTCTATCCTGAGCCTCCTTTTCTCCAGGCTGAACATCCCCAGCTCCCTCAGCTGCTGCTCATCAGACTTGTGCTCCACACCCTTCCCCAGCTCCATTGCCCTTCTCTGGACATGCTCCAGCACCTCAATGTCTTTCTTGTAGTGAGAGGCTCAAAACTGAATGTGGGATTTGAAGTGTGGCTTCACCATTGCTGAGTGCAGGGGGACATCCTGCTGGCCACACTATTCCTCTGTGATATTTCTTTAGAAAACCTTTCTTCTCCTCCTTCAGTCACAAGTAAGGAAAACCAGGTTAAATCCAATTAAAAAGTGTAAGGTGATCCAAGGCTGCTAGCCTTGTGCAGCAGCAAGTCAAATCTGCAACTTCTATGGGACCCTGCCAAGAAATGTGATTATGCAGCTCTCCTGGAATAAGAAGTGAAATTATCACAGCACCAAGAAAATCCCAGAAGTTATAATTCAACCTTTAGAATATTCACAAGAAACCATCTAGAACTAATCCTATGGTCAAGATGCAGAATACAAGTTAATATCTCAAAGGAAGTATGTATTTTCTTTATAACTGTTTAAGTATTTTTGAAGATCTGTTTCAAAATATTTCATGGTAGCAAAGAGAATCTTTGTTCCCTGAGATGCCGAGAAAAGAACAGAAGGTCTGCCTTTCATTTGCTTGCATGAGATTAAAGATAAGCAGCTCTCAAATATTTATTTTGGCATTCTCTATGAACAAAGATATTGTCCACTTAAGTTCAAAATACTATCTAGGTCTTCTGGGAGAAAGAAAATATTTCCCTTTCTCAACCCATTTATTTCTTAGCCTCATATGTAGATATAGTTGTCCTATTTGTGTGGTACCTTAGTAAAGTGCTTTCTCCATACTCCTCTGATCTGTATCTGTGAGTTACAATTTTTTTTTAACTGCTTAGGTTCTCACTACAGATCTAAGCCATGTTTTACAAAGCTTCCACAGAAACAAACTCTTGTCCTGGAGGCTGTGTCTTCTTCTTTACATCCATAAACTTTTTACAGATTTGACACCTAATTTCTCAGTTCAGTTCTGCGATAAGAGCTCTATTTCAGGAAGGCTGGTCCTACACAATGTGAAGACTTGCAGCATTGAGGACTACACAAGACAGACTGCATGGATAGCACACCAGCATGTCAAAGGCAGTGAGACCTCCTGGAAACTTTCATCACCAGATAGTTCCCATTACCACAGCATTATCAGGAGAGCTGTCAGAGAGACAGCACTGGGCTACTCTGGCCCCAGGATTTGCTATTAAAGCCTGTTTTCTCCAAGATTCTTGGGAGGGCAGAAGGGAAAGATGCAACTGTTTGAGAGGAAGAAATAGTTTGTGGAAGAAGGGAGGAAACATGTGATCCTACTCTAGAAAAATTGTATTAATTGTAATGATAAATTACAGACAAGAGATGATGCCCCTGATATACAGATGTGTAATTCTTTCAAGGTGGCCTGTCCCACATTAATGATAAAGTAACCAACAGTATTTATGCACTCATAGTTTGCTTTATTGCTCAGAAGGTCTTGCATTGCTGGGTTAAGTGAAATGTAGATCTCCTCAGTGTAACTAATAACACTGCTACACTGAAAAGTAAAAGAGTGAGTGAAAAGATGGAGTAGTGAGGAAAAAAAAGGGCTTGTAAATGGCAATTGAGGATGACTTTTTTTTCAGTCCTGTGTTAACCATACTGCCCCGGAAAGAACTGAGGTAATTATAATGTACTGGTGATCTCAGATCTAGAGTCTGGAATATAGCCAGATAAATATTCTTGTTGAGTCTTCCAGTCCCATTCCATGTCAGTTGTACTTAGCTGTATATTGCTTTTCTCAGATTTTCTTTCTCATTATATAATGAACTGGGACCCCATACATGTTCAAACACACTCAACATTGATAGATCATCTGGATAAACCAGAATAATTTTTTGTTATCTAAATGCAGAATTACTGGAAAGTTGGATGAAGATTTGTCCTTTAACAGATGGTTGCCTGGCAACTTTCTGCTTTCTGTTACCTCATACTCCCATAAATGCAATTACATTGAAAATAGGGAAGTCTGTGTCTTATTATTGCATTTACTTGCATCTTTTCCTTTTAATTTAAAATTTCTGTTATGTTTATTTTACCCTATTAAGTTACACTTAAGTCACCCTATTAAGTTACCCTTGTGATTTTCTAACTTTGTTACAATTTTTTATATTGCTTTGCGATTTGAAGTCTGGCTTTTCTACCAGAAAAACAAAACAAAACCAAATCCAAACCCAAGTTCCGAAGCAAATTTGTTTCCTTCAATCAGCGAAAAGTCCCATGAAGTAAAGTGCTGGGTAATTCTGTCCTATTGCAAAAAATGTGGAGGAAAACTTAGCTGAAAAGGTGAAAGGGAAGGACATATCCTTGATATTTTTCTAGCAGGAAAAGGTAGATTTTCTGGTTCTGAGCAGGAATCCTTTAAATATAGGAGTCCATGAGAAAAAGAGAACATACTTATGCTCAAATAGCTGTACTGTACACCTGAATAACTTTTCTCTCTACCCATACAAGTAATAAGTTCATATTCACTTGCTACCAACAGTTTCCCCACCAGACCTGTCCTCAAAATCTCCTCATGAAACTTCCAAGAAAAAGTGAGAACTATGTGAGGTTACACACTATCTGAGGGACCTCTTTTATATCCTTCCAGCTTGACTTCAGGCACACTAGCCCCTGGATCTAAGACCACAGTGTTTTCTCCAAGGTTGGAAGATGGATATAGATAGATATTTGTAAGAAAGAGAACATGTCAGAATATGAATGGGAATTAAAACCACAGAAGGGAGAGGACCCACCTGATAAATGAGGTACTCATCCATGTGAGCAAAACTAGTGAAATCTGGCCCTAACTATCAATGCCTCCTCACTCTGCATTAAGTACAGTGGGCATTCTCCCTTTTACCAGATTATATTAAATTCTTTCTGACAGTCAGCTCAAAACAATGCAGCAAGGAACTCATCTAAAATTCCAAAACAAGTTTTCTGTAACTCAAATGTGATATAAAGAAGAACTCTAGGAACATTTCCCATTTCAAAGCTCCTAAAGTTCTTTTGGAACTCTCCAGAAAGGAATAAAATTCAGCCAAATCTTAAACATAAAGAGATGATGGAATCTTAATATTAGTCTGACTCTTCATAGTCTTTTGATAAAAAACACACAAAATAAGCACAGAAAATAAATAAAGTCACCACCAAGTAATTACCAATTAACATCAATTACTTACAATCATTATTAAAGTGAACCACTTGAGGCTTCTTAGGAAAATCTCAATTTCATCAGTGCCCAGGATCTCTGCATTTTGGAGAAACGATGTAGCCAACACGTGTTTCTAATTATGTTTGCAGTTACTGCAAAACAACTAAAATGTATTCTAAGCTCAAATTGAATAATAACACTTTCCCCTTCTTCATGCTAAGTTGTAGGTTTTGTAACTGCAACAAGACATTATGACTACACTTAATGTTATTTTAACAGATAGAATGTCTAACATTTTATATTCATTGGCTATTTCAAACATCTGAAAGGTCTTGTCAAACAACACTTTTACCTCCTAATAGTCGACTAGAGAAAAATATCAAGGGATTAATATATTTTACAGTTTGTATACACTCAGGATTTCAGTATAGTATTAGCCCCTTGGCATATGGCTCTTCTGGCCAGTCTGCTATGACAGCTTTGGAATTTTCTTTCTGTGCTGTTTATTTGAAGAGCTTTTCTTACCTCTTTCATATAATATTTAAAAGTTTTAAGCATTCAGAGAAGAGATAGGGTAAGTGCTCCTCTTTGAAAAGAGAGCTCTGCATCCTCTGTCAAAATCCTCATGAAGCCACATAGTTTGGACACTTAGCACAGAGCTCAGGTGTTCCTTATTCCAGGGAGAAGGCAACGCTGCCTTCTCAGGGGTTGTTTCAACACCGTAGTGGGGCACCAGGTACAAGCACACTGAACCCATGCTGTGGCTCCTGCATTTCTATCCATATTGCTGGATACCAGTCTCCACAGAATCATAGTGCTAGGGATATCTCCTGGTGTTCGGCTTGCCTGTGCCTCGTATCTCCAAATTATCTAGGCAAAATCTTGGACCCATGATAATGGAATAAGGGAACTGGAGATTCCTCCTTAAGCTCAGCCCATGGCTCAGAACAAGTTCATAACTATAACTTCTCACTAATTCTGAAGATCATGTCCTGGTTGCTTCAAGATGGAGCATCCAAAAATGAAGGAAAAACAATGAAAAGGTTGTGCTTCTAACCTCTCTGTCAATCTTAAAAAAAGCCAAAACACAATACAAGAAAACTGCTCAAAAAATTACCAGTCCTGATGCCAGGGAATTTAACAGGATTTCTGTGGCAATTTCAATACATAGGACAATTTTTACCATCTTCACAATTTTCTTAGAGGGCTTAAGGCATGCACTTCATTTTCCAGAATGCTATATTTACACAATTGTTATTACAACAAAATGTAAAGCAAAATATAAACTCCATGTCATACAAGAGAGGAATAAAGTCAGAAAAATTAAGGCAGAAAGGAACCTCTAGAAACCATTTAGTCCAGCCTCCTGCTCAAAGCAGGGATAGCTTCAAACTTAGACCAGGTCAGGTGAGGGGCCTGTCCTGTCAAATTTTGAAAAAGCAGTGACTGAATAAGGATACAGTGGCTGAATATTTATTGCACCCATTATAAGATAGTCCCTGTATTCTGCTGATGTACTATCAGCTCTCTCTAATTTTTACCCAAAAGAAGATACTGACTTGTCCTGAAGTATATTGAATCTAAACATTGACTACCTTACTTTGTCTCACTTGCGTATTTTTCCCAAACTGTGCAGTTGGAGACTGAAATACATTGCCTTTAGACTTTAGGAAGTATAAGGAAGGCAAAAAACCCCAAAAAAACCCACATTCAAAACCAGAATAGAGACTAATATTTAAGCTTTTAATTATTTTTAATAATAGAATTTAACTAATTAAATTATTTCAGACTGCTTTGCAGCATTTTTAAGTAGTAAGAAACATTCTCAGTGAGGCTCTTAGTTGCTTTTGACTACAGCAAGACCCAAAGATGACTACCTAGCTCAGCCCAAACACCAGGCTTTTAGATCACCTAAACTCTGATTTTAATGTAAAGTGTTACATCACAATTTATATATGTCCAGAAAAAATACAATCTTTACACTTTTTATTCAGTCACCATGCATTTTTCAATATGTCTCAAATATTCATACAGAGTTATGGAAGAATAACACAAAATTATCTATAATTTCTCTACTCAACAATATTTCAGGCTTCAGCACATATTTCAAAGTACTTTAAACCAAGAAGATAAAAATCACTAATTTAAGACTGTAAACATTTAGTTACACAATAAATTATAGCTATTGGTATGCAATTCTGCATTCCATTTTGGAGATTGGGAAACATCGAAAGTGCACACAGAAATAGCTATATTGCAGATATTTAGGGAATGATACATCTTGCTCAAGTCATTATTCTAGAGAAAGGTTATGATGGTAGAAAGCAAAGAAAAATGCAGTGAGGTTTTTAAATTGATACTGTAATTAGAGTTTAAAAATAAGGTGTAATCCCTCTCACCTGGTACTACATACATTTATTACAGGAAGTAGACTTTAGAATAAGTAGCTTTTCAAGTAGAAAAATATTTGTCACTGAGTTTCCTAAACATTTAATTTAGGTGATAAACAACAATACTTGAAGCTATGAGGTTATTGGTTGCACAAACGCAGTCAGGTGGGGGTAAAGGCATACACAAAAATCATAAATACACTTACAGTAGATACACTGTACTGCCTTACACTGAACTTCTACAATTTTACTCTTTTAATTACAGAGGGATGAACCAGGCATCCTTCAATGAAAAATAAACTGCTGAAGAGCCTTCTAAAACTAACAAATAATGACTAGGAAAAACGATATCCTAAATTCTTTCCCAAGGCATGGTTCATAACAGTTGTTTTGTCCCCCAGTTCATGGGAAAAAGCAATCCCTACATGGAAAATATAAACATCAGCTACAATCAAGGTGGTGCAGTGGGTGAGAAAATACTGGTGACCAACTGAGTCTTGCATGGCTCAGTAAAGAAGGGCATAGGAGATGGGTAAGACAGGCATTTCGGGAAAGGACATGGCTTTCCTGCTGTCACCTGTTTGGCTACGAAGCCTGAAACCAGGATACTAAATAACCAGCACAGTCTTGGAGCAGGTTTGCAGGAATCAGAAAGGAATTTTTCTGTAAAGACACAGGAAGGAGAGGCTTTTGTATTTGGTATATCATCACTCTGAAAGTGCATTTGGGTTTATTCTCTTCATATATTGAACCAACTACAGCATCTTCTATGGCTACAGATAAAGGAAATAGTCAGCAGTAAACTGTAGATTTAGAGCAGGCAGATCAGATGTCATGAGAGAAAAAGAATTAATAAGAACATAGTTTTGTGGATCTCCTTCTTTACAAATAGGGTCCTCAACAGAAGCAGTGATTTTCTTTGACCACATGATTTTTTTAACATGTATTATATTTACAGTTGCTGATATAAATATATCTACTACTTACATGCTCTATGTCAGTGCTGCCTTTCTTCCTGCTGCCAGAATTTATAGATAAAGCAATGAACAATTTAAGCAGGTAGGAAGGCATGCAGCCACTAGTTCTATGTAATCTGTATCTGAATAAGAATATTAACAATTAATATCAAATGGAATAGGACTGCCTTTCCTTTCGTCTTCTGATGTGTTCTCATAGACACATAAGGAAGCTGAATAGGTAGTCCCACAATCCAGCAGACAACAAAAGGACTGTTTGCATGAAGAATGGCTACTGAGTTAAAGAAGAAAACAATTCAGTTAATCAGAAAGAATTCTAAATCAGAATTTGTTTCTAGTATGGAATTTTGGTATATTTGCCACATTTTCGAAAAACCTGAAAATTAATCTAATTGCTTGTCATCCTCTTTCTCAGCCAAAATGTATCACAGAACCACTGAAGTCTACCAAAAACATCAGAAATATTCCTGCAGCAGTTGAATCTTAACACATTCCACCTCTGCCACCAAAATGCTTCATTATGAATGAGCCCCAAAGTACTTCAGGTTTGTTCATACCAATCACGTGAACTGCTTAGACAAACCTGGATATTTTGCAGCAATTCTTCTGCAGGAGATGTTGACTCCCAGAACAAAGCCAGAAATCAAACAGATGCCAGGCTGTTGTGTTTTAAATTGCCATAGTCACAGTCATAACTTTGTTGTTTTCTATTTGACCTACATTCCATTATCTGCCAGAAAAAGAAAAAAAACCTTACTCTAAAAATTCATGGGAAACGGTTCACGCTGGTTTTGATAAACTTTGGATAAACAATCCTCAGACAAGTCTGATAAAATATATTGCTTCTTTAACCTTGTAATCACCGCATAGCTCTGTGAACAGAATTAAAATCTTCAGTAGAATTTAAGAGTATCTTGAGCTGTCAGTTATTTTCTTTACCTTTAGGAAGATGTCTATATGATAAAGATATCTCTTCAGTCCACAGTCCTAAAAAGTAGACTAGAAGAGATTAAAAGCTACAAGAAAGTGAGCTTTAAGTAAAAAGCAAAGACCTTAGCAGAAAAGTCTCAGTTACAGCCATCAGCTGTTATTTAGATCCTTTCACAGTTGAAAAAGATTGGCTTTTGGGTTTTGTGACTGCTTAACTAATTTCAAGTTTTAAGTACTGTAGGAACGCAGCGTGCCAAGAATATTTCTCTGCCTGTTTTTAAGGGTTCTTACCCCCCTGAACAGCACTGTTTTAACCACCAACCTTGGAAAAAATTACCAACGATCAGACAAGAACTAGAAAATACAGTGGTGTGAATTAGGTGATAGACTACTATGTAAGATTGTCACAGGGTGAAAAATTTAGAGGTTTGGGGCTTCTCTTTGTACTAAATAGATAAGAGTAAAAAATATCAAAATGGAGCATTGTTGTTGTTCTCTAAACCTTCTTCTCCTTCTTCTACTACTCCATGTTCTGCAGTAAAAGTAGTTTGGAATGATTGGATAGAGAATTCTGCAGTTCCTACCCCTGTTACTGAATAATTGGTAGGAAAGTGAAAATAAGATATGTTTTTAGTAACTAGTGGTTAAATTATCTTTAAAAGGCTGTGTAAATCTTGATAGAGAGCCTCCACTCCTGCTTCCTGTGCTCTATGCTGTACCTGGGTCATGCTAGTGGCTCTGTTCCTCTGATAAGACTTAATAAACAACTATCCAGGAGCATTGAAATTCAAGGAAAAGTCTCGGTTTATCTTTGAAACTCCTTGCAAGGACTTGTAGAAAATTCTCTCTCATCAGGAGGGATTTGATTTATGGCAGGGTTCAGTGTCATTGTATTATGCAGAACACTCTAGATCTAGAGAAGTCCTATCTGGGAAGAAACTTTGTTTATCAACAAACTGCAGGTCTCAGTTTAAATCTGGTCCAATATTTCTGCCATTAGTTAAACTGCATCAGCATCTCACAGCTTAAGACTACTCAGTGTCCTTTCTAAGGGCAAAGAATGCTGAAAATCTCAGATTTGACAGTTTGCTTCATTTATTCCCAGAAGGATAAGAGACATGAAACGTGAAAAAGGCTGTGTCATACTATTTTGGGTTCCTGAAGAAAGAAGAGAGGTGTGACAAGTTGCTGGGAATGGACATTCCCTGACAGAACAGGAAGAAAGACCAGTACTCAATTACAAGAGTGCACAGGTAGGGGAAGCATACAGACTGGTGGAGAAATGTATCTTTTGGACTCCAAGCAGACTGGTGACAGCTTAGCAGCAGATCATCAGACCAGTAATGAAATCAGGAGGATAATAGAGCAACTCAATATTACGGATGTCTCATCCAAGGGAGGAAGCAAATATCCCAAAAGGAAGATATATATAGGACTAAAGAATGGATGTCTCAAGACATGATGTCTGTTTTCAAACAGAGATGTTTGAAAAGTTCAGATACCTCACCTCACTATCTGAACTTCCTTTTTTTTACATTCAGCATTAGCAGAAATTTCTGCCCTTCTAGATGTTACAATATTCTAAAGATAGTTTAGGTTTTCAATGCAGCACAGCAATCACAAATTACAACAATATTTGTTATCCATTCAAATACTTCAAGGCAAATCATAGAATGTCATCTATCAAGGATAATTATTATTCGTTTTACAGATACAGAACAGTTTGTCCAGTTCAAAGTCAAAAAGCAGATAGCAGAGTTAATTGTAAACTGAACAAACAACAGTGTGGGGGGATTGTGGCTTCCCAAATAACAAGGATTTAAGAATTCTATTCTATTTCTAAACCCTCTCAAAAGAGGCTGGTATGGCTTTCCTCCATTTGACAGTAGCAGCCACACACAAGAAGAAGGCTCTGAAAATACCTGATTTTAGACTAATACAATGAAAAATTAGCATCCTGTTAATCAAATAAAAAAATTTAAAATTTTACTTGCAAATTAAAATCATACACTTTATCTTTTACAAACATTTCAGTTTTTATGCATTTTTAACAAAACCAGAGTGATGTCAGTATCTTACACCTGAATGGTGAGGGGTTCCTTTCACCTCACTGCTGGGGAGCTATCATGATCTGAAAGGGGGAGACACAGTTTTACCACATAACTAAAAGCACCACAGCTTTAAAGATGTTCCTTTAGAAAATGGGGAAGGTAAAAAAAAACCCATTCAAAACCTATCTCCCAAGAAAGTGCCCAAACTTTTGTGCTATGCAGGAATCTGAAGGAATTCTTGCAGCGGGTTAGACAAGTAAGTTTTTTTACCAAGCCTCCTCCCCGTACTATCAATATAAGCATGTGGTGTGTATAATGTTAGTAACATTAGAGAGAACATAAACTTGTGGATTGTATGTGTGACTAATGTCTGCTTAATGTTTAATCTGTGTTATGAGTAATTTCAAATAGGGTTTAAGGAAATAAATGGTTCAGATTGGACTAATTTAACAAGAAGTGGTGTAAATACCATTTACTCATGCAAATTATTTGACTCTTGACTGACCTGTGAATGCATAAAGACATATCCACGTAGCCTTTTTCTGAGGCACAGGAAAAATGACACAGATCATGAAAACTGCACAGGCACACATGGCAAAGGTGTCTGTGGAATGAGAATGAGGGAGTACATGGCAATTATCACCTCTAGAAGTATTTCATTTGGTACGATCAGCAGTAAAATACACAACTAACTCTAAAAGTTGATATAAGGCACAATAAAAAGAAGAGCAATACCTCAAACTGATGAGAGCTCTTTCCCTAGGCCTCTGCCTCACTTTAGATTTAGAATTTGGGACATTAACCAGAAGATCAGGATTTTCTTTGGTTTCCCATACAATTAGTCTAACAGGTAGGATCTCATACATCAAAGGGGAAACCTTCACTTAAAAAGGCTCAATAAGAAATACCCCATATCAGATAATAGTGAATTTTAACTGTGATGTGCCATACAAATTATGAATATTCAAGATAACTATTTTAAGGTGGACTAGGCGAAATAGTAAGAAGAAAGTGCTTTTCATCCTCCTGAATTTGTGACTCTGTACTGAAAAATGTTTGTAACCAAAACTCCATGTGTGTTTCAACATGTTTTCAGTTTTAAGTAATTTATATGAATATATGCATTAAATTTGAAAAAGTTTTACGGAGAAGGGGACTGACTGTCAGTAAAGCTATTGTTGTGATAAACTTCAAACTGAGAAAAGGGCTGGTTTTCATTTTCTCCACCTGCTGTGCTAAAATCATGGTCTGCTTTAGAAAATAAGTTTTAGACCATTCAAGTGTTAAGAAATAGATGTTAGAAGACTGCTATAATAAAGAGCTAGGTGATTTTTTTCCAAAAAAAGAAAATCCATGTACAACAAGGAATGAAATTAAACTGCATAACATGCATTTCATCATCTTGCTTACAGAAACTAGCTCTGAGTCAGGAATACTCACTGAAATGTGGTACTCTTGCAAGCACTACCTAACTTTGCTCTGCTATTAATCACTCGTGATGCAAGCACTCCCACCCATTTCTGAGAACAGTGTAGGCTGTCTGATAAGTCACAGGCTTCAAGCTGCCCTTATAAAGTTGTTCCACTTCTGCATACTTCCTCATACTGCTAGTTTCTCGGTGAAGATGAAGCTCCTCATTTACATAGTCCTGCTGAAGTTAACTCTCCTTGCTTTAACAAATGTCTTTGCAGTTGTTTTAGAAGAGGAAGAGAATGCTAAAGAAGCAAAAGTTACTGAGACTTGTCCTATAAAGCTCAAAACTAATCGGAAATGTGATGAAGGAGAGGATTGCCCTTATCAGATAAATCTGCCTCCGATGACCATCCAGATACCCAAAGAATTCAAACTGCTTGAGAAGACTCTCAAAGAAGTACAGACCCTTAAAGAATCAGTAAACAAGCTAAAGAAATGCTGCCAAGATTGCAAGCTGCAAGCAGATGACAACCAAGAAAGAGAAAGAAGTAATGAATTCCTGCTACCTAACACTGCAGAAAACACCGAAAGCCAAGATAACAGAGTAAAGGAACTGCAGAGCAAAGTTAACAGAATGGCAACCAGCTTAAAAAATGCAAAGAGCCAGATTCAGACACTGCAGGGTCGTTTAGAGAAGCTGAGCCTCATAAATATGAACAATGTGGAACACTATGTTGACAGCAAAGTTGCAAATTTGACATTTGCTGTGAACAACCTGGATAACAAATGTTCTTCTAAGTGTCCAGCAATGCAAGCAAAACCTGGTATGTAATCTGTTAATTCTTACTGCTTGTATAAACTTTCTGTGCATTTTACTAGTATTAGGTAAACAATTAAAACATATATTTTACCCAAATAGCTGTGTTATTACCTTCACAAGTATCTGCTCTTGTAGTGTTTATTTATACTCCTGTAAAACATTTCAGCAGCCACTAGAGGGTTACTGAGAGCTGCAGGTGTTCAGTCCCTCCTAGAATTGGACTTCATTAGAGGGATTCAAAACATTAAGTTTTAAAGGACAATTTTTTTGCAATTTAATAAGTAAACATGAAACATTATTTTACACCATAATACCCTTCATTAGAGACATTAAACATCAGTGACGTAAACATATTTTCTCCTTGGATGAAAAGGGGTAAATTTTCTCTAGGTGTGCCTTAGAAAACAGCATTTTTATTTTTTCCCACTGCAAAACTGCAGATACTCTGAAAAGGGGTGCAAGACATCATCAATCATTAAGTGAACCTAGAAAAATGCTTCGTTTTTAACAGATGGATAATAAAATAATTTTCCTATAATCCCAGCAAACATCTGAAAGGCTCAGCTAAAAAAAGCTTACTAACAGCACTTCTTGACTGGGTAACACATGTACCAGCATTTTAACACTAAACCCTTTGCATTTATTTAATATAAGAGCAGTATAAAACAGAAAACAGGTGTTATCACTGACAAACAATTTTTCTTTTACCATTTAATTCTCCTAATTAAAATAAAGGAATAGAACTAATACTCTCTTTCTAATGTTTGCTGTTACTAAGGCAAGATCGAGGGGTTTTCTAAAATTCATAAAGTTTTTATCTTACATATAAGAATCCTTGAAAACAAGAAATGTTCCCTAGATTGTCAATGTATTCTATCACATCAAACATAGGAAGATTAAGCCTTCAAGAGACAAAACAGAGAAAGATCAGGCTGCATTACAATCTTTAAGTCTCTAGCTTAGCATCCAAGATTAAAATAAAACTGTTCTTCTGTCTACACATATCGAAAACAGAAGGATCTGCAAGTGTACAGTGTATGTACAACTGAAATTCTTGAAAGTGTGAAAAGAGCAAATAAGTAATAATAAAGGTAGTGCTTTTACTATATCAGCAATCAGCTAAATCAGATAAAAATCACTACAGATCAATTATGTTCATTCAGATACAAAACATTCACAAAAAGAATGAGTAATTTTTTGTTATATTAATAATGGGCAGTGAATCACATTCAAGTACTGTACTTCATAACAGACTAAATTAATTTTAGATATTCCTTACACTTATTGAAACAATGAGTAGCATTCATAGCACATGATCATGTAGATATTCCTTTTCTTTTACAGCAACATGCCAAAAGCACTTGTAGCAGCAATATATCCATTATGAAAGCCAGCAAGGAAAACAGCTACAACTTTTTCCTATCCAGGAGCTATTCCTGCACCCACTGAAAGTAATAGTAAAACTTTATTTAAATAGGAGTTGAATTAGATTATAGAAGCATTTTATCGTCAATGTATATTCTTTGACAATATCTGCTCTGAAATTTAATCCACCAAAGATCTTACACAAAGTTCAGTGAAATAAATGAGAATGTATTGTGAATTTAGACTTGGCTTTAAAGCCTTTGACTCATATACTTTGTGGTTGCATAAATGTCCAGTTTTCTGGCAAACAAGAAGTCCTGAATCTTATTCCCTGCTGTAGCCTGAGATCAATCCTCACTTTCAAGAAGTAGTTAATTTAAATTTTCTAGGAAAAATTACAATTTTTCCTAGACACCTACAAATGAACATGCCCATACATTCAAATCTGCAATGGGAATGAACATTATGGTTTTGACTCTTAACACAGAACTTCTGAGAGCTCTCCATATCACTTAAGAATGGATTTTCCCTCTGAAGAAAAAAATGGGGGGTATTTTTCTTCTGAGTAAAACACATCACCCATTGGTGGAAAAAAGGTACTGTTAGTAGTAGATGCTAACATTCGTCCTTTCTCTAAAGCCAGAGATGCCACATACACAGGAAAGCACCATCACTTTTCCACCTTCATCTTTCTAGGAATCACACAACAGATGTGACAATTTTATTACTTTTTTCCTGCCTCCTAAAGTACAGTCCACATTAACACAAAAAGCATTCCTAATGATGTTACGTTCTCTATCAAATAACATTAGCTTAACAATAGCCAGGTTAACATCATTCCCACACAGACAAAGTTCTTCCTCTAATATATTGCCAGATGGAGCTATAAATTATAGACAGGGTGTGAAGCTAAACATTTAAATACAAAAAGCAGCAAGTGTGCAAACACAAAGCATTAGAAATATTGACTGAAGAAATCAGTCTATATTTGTAATATGGAAAATTCTAATATGGAAAATATTATTTCAGAAATCAGAATTTACATGAGATAATGAAAGGATAGAGTAGAGAAAATGAGAAAATGGAAAGCAAACAATCAAAATGCCCTTATATTAGGCATTTTGATGAAAAAACATAGTTTAGATGGGGTTTTTTGGACAGCTATCTGATGCAGAGATCCTACGTGGCATCTGTTATAAAGTAAATTTGATGGAAAACGTGTTTGCCTTGGAACTGAAATTGCTGCAACACTATCTCCAAAGTAAAAGTCTCTCCAATGCAAGTTCTGTATGCCACATCAGTGTGGGTAAATTTTTTCTATATTTCTAAATTGAAATTATGTTTATTCTAACACTACCTGTTCTTTCACCAGTTATACAAATAATGCAGAGAGACTGTGCTGACCATTACACAGCAGGGAGAAGGAGTAATGGAATCTACAGGATTAGCCCTGACCCCAGAAACGAGAGCTTTGAAGTTTACTGTGACATGCAAACACAAGGAGGCGGCTGGACAGTGTTGCAACGACGTCAGGATGGCAGCACTAACTTCAACAGAACCTGGAATGACTACAAACATGGCTTTGGAAACCTCAGCAGGGAGTTTTGGCTAGGCAATGACAAAATTCATCTCCTGACAAGGAGCCAGGAAATGCAACTGAGAATTGATCTTGAAGATTTCAATGGAATCAGAGAGTATGCAAAATATGACCACTTTTACGTGGCCAACGAGTACCTCAAGTACCGTCTAAGTGTCCACGGCTACAGCGGCACTGCAGGAGATGCCCTCCACTACAGCAGGCACTACAACCACGACCAAAAGTTCTTTACGACCCCAGACAAGGACAATGACAGGTATCCCTCGGGGAACTGTGGGGCGTACTACAGCTCTGGCTGGTGGTTTGATGCCTGCTTGTCAGCCAATCTCAATGGCAAGTACTACCACAAGAAATACAAAGGTGTTCGCAATGGCATTTTCTGGGGTACATGGCATGGTATTTCTGATGATATTCCCACTGGATATAGGCAACCCTTTAAATCAGTAAAGATCATGATCAGACCCAAAAGTTTTGTGCAGTAATTCTACACATTTGTCTTAACTAGTTTGCATTGGATTGCACTCAAAATCATACCTACTCAGTATTATACTCAGAAATCAAGTATTCAGTAATGTTTGGCAAAACATTGTTCTAGACAAAACAACATACTTCCACATAATTTTTTAGAGACCATTTGACCCATATAATGTATTAAAACCAGCATTAAAGTACATGAATAGTTATCACTAAGACTTAACACCAGTCAAGTCTCGGTTTCATTATGTAAATATTCTAAACATTGCTTTTGGTGCTTCTACTGACTGTGATATACCACATTTCATGATCTAAAACATTTATATGGTCTTCCACAAATTGTGTCTGAATGACTCCTACATTTTAACCTGGAAATAATTCAGAGGTGTAACTAATATAAATTTGTCAACACTTTAAAAAAAAACAACTAGTCTCTCTAAAACAGCCTTTTTCTATCATCTATCCTTCACAACTTCCAAGTTATACCATAGCAATATCAATATAACTTAGGAAAATTAATAAAAATTATTCTTTTTAAAGAACTAGAAAACAGAGGGCCACATGGTTTGCCCAAAGACACCAAACAAGGCCTTGAAGAAAACAGAAAATGAAGATGATTCCTCAAATTTCTTCCCTTTATCAAAGATTTTTCAAACAAGTTGGTGGAAGAATTGAATAAAAGCAGAGGAACTAATTATAAAATCATAGAATCATTTAGTTTGGAAAAGACCTTTAAGATCACTGAGTACAAGTTTTAACACGGAACTGCCAAGTCCACACTAAGCCATGTCCTGAAGTGTCACATCTACACATGGAGAGAGCATGTAATGAACAACATTCTTGCTCTTTTTGGTTCCTCCATTCAAGCTCAAGGTCCTATTTGTCATTTGTAGGAGAAAGGAGCCATTATGTAGATTATTGCACATTTATAGAGGCAGGTAGACAGGTAGGAGGAAGACATCAATAAGAATGCATATTCTTTGCTTTAATGCCTCTAAATACATACAAAGAGTTTCCAGTGCCATTTTGCTTTCTCCTGAATCCTTTAGGTAAGTCGAATGTTACAAGATGCTCTTGTAGAGAGTCAAGCTCTCATTTAAATATTTCTCAATCTAGGTATCATTGGACCCTAAAATTAAAAAAAAATTACAAATGTTTTGTGACATAAGAAAAGACTGTTCTCCCCATTTTTAGACTACATGTTTCATAGTCACAGAAACATAAAAATCTACTGTCAATTCGAAGCAAAAAAAAGAGAATATATGATGAAAGATTTTTTTCTAAATATAACAAATAAAAAAATCTAATTTTCAAATAGTTCAGGAAGCTCAAATTAGAGATACTGTTATTAACTCTGACTTTGTAGATAGTGAGCACAAGTTTGACTGCAGATATCCGTGCCATGTCTCTACAGACAGTGACCAACACTGAGTGGAGACACAATTTATCTTAGCAAGAGACTATTCTACTGTCTTGCTTATACCAATCCTGAGATGCAGAAAAACTACACTAAGACTCTATTTCTTTATCAAGTAAAGTGTGGTCATTGCTGGCATAGCCTTTTTGATTAAAAGAGACATAAAAAAAGAATATAAGTATACATCTGACCTAATACTTTATAAATATGATCTCTACTGTTTTTTTAAGATTATAAAAAACTATTAGAGTTATAAGTTATGCAAACAAAAAACACTGGCAATTGCTAAATTGTAAAATACTAATATATATTTTAAAGAAGTAAATACTTTGAAGGATAATTCAAGTGTAATTTGGTTTATTATATTTCAATTTTAAAGAGCAATGAAAACTTTTAATTGCAAGATGTATCATCTTTCCTTGAGAGTATGTTTTGAAGCAATAGAATATTTATTTTGGGATAAAAAATAGTTGTCTAAACAAAACAAAAAAAACAACTTATCAAGTATTGGTTAGAAGAGCAAATATCTAATTGCATATGATTATAATTAATCATTTTGCATGAAATGCACAATTTGCTCCTATTCATTATATGATAACTAGCTAAGTATGATTTACAGTATCTACAAGCTTCTACTTGAAAATGTCTTTTTACTGCTAAGTTGTTAGAAAAGAAACCATCCTTTTAAAATCTTGCTTAAAGGAAACTTGGTAAAACACAGGAATTTTAACAGAATAGGAAAATCACCTACAGAAGCTTTGTCTCATGTCTTTAAAAACAGAAAGTGAAAAAAAAAAGAAAAAGAAAGTGTAATGCTGTTACAGAAATCTGATTATTACCTGTCTGGAACTGTTGTAGCTGAATCTCTGTCAATGTGTACTAGTTTTACAAAGTGTAACTTCATCTACTTGTTGCAAACATTATTTTTGTTTTTTCTTGGTGTAATAAAACTATGTCACACTGTTAAAGCTGTACTACTGTAATAGATGTATATGAGGACTATAAAAAAATTCTCATAAATAATTTTATTGAAGCAGTAAGAAAACACCAATAACCAACACAGATGACTATGTGACATATGTATTGACAGTTCCTTAGAGATCTGTTTTGTGACCCTTTAATTGCCAGATAATACCAAGGGCTGAAATCTCAGACATTTTTTTGAAACTATTCATATTTTGGAAGAGAAAAAAGTAATTGCCCAATCAAGAGTCTACACAACCTTTATCTTTAACATGAAAGAGGAGAAGCAAACCGATGTTTTGACCTTTCAGATCACATAGAAGAGTCATCAAAGCACATGAATACAAATACCACCCCAAATTAAATTATACAATTTTTTTATACAGAGAAAAAGCCCTTGATTTCTGCCTAAGGCTTAATAATTCAAAACATGTCTTTCAATCTATGGAAAACATCTATGTAACACTAATTATCATATGAAAACACTTGTGGTTTTAATCTTGCTAATATTTAAATTGTGAATTTTAGTGGAAAAAATTACTAACAGTGGGTTTCCTAGCAAAATTCCTATAGCTTGTTTCCAAAATATAAAGACACAAGCCCATCTGTTCAATGTGATCAGCCAAGCAGACTGTCATGTCTTGGCTTTCTATGCATTGCTTAAACAAAACCAAACTAAAACCAGAAAAAAACCCCAAACAAACCAGAGAAGAAAGGAAAAGAAGGTTTGAAAGCACTGGTGCTTTTTCCTTCCCTTTTTAATGCAAATACCTGTTTCCTTAATGGTGTTTATTGGGAAAGACTGCAGTCAAACTTAAAGTGAGTTGAGAACAACAGGTAGCTTGATAAATTGGTGAGAAAACCCCTTACTTTTACGTGTTTATTTGAAAAATAACTTAAGATGGTTGCCAATCCCTACCCAGACCCCTGTTGACAAATTAAACCAAAATCAAACAAAAGTGCCAAGTTTACTTAGCTTCTATGATTTACATGTCATGGAAAAACCAAAGCAGGAAGTATGCGACTTTGAATTTTCATAGAGAAAAAAAAAAAAAAAAAAAAAAGAGAGAAAATAATTAAATAATGGCCTACAAAGAAAGAAGATTTAAATACATTCAATATAGTTTTAGATTTTTTGTGTGTGTGGTCATTTTCTTTCAGGAAAGAAAGAGAAAATAGTACATATAGGCCTGAAGACATTGACATAAGTTTTAAAGAAAAATGGCTAGGTCCTGCTAAATGCAAACATTCCACATACTAAATCGATCTCTTTCATTCACTGCTTTAATTAAACTTTTATGGAGCTATAGCTCTTCTGCCAGAAGTTAATTTGGCTGTCACCCTCAATGGTAACCAGAAACAGAAAACAATGTTTTAAGATGGTATGTTAAATCTAACCCTCACACAAGTCATGAGAACATGGAAAGTATGAAAGCAATATTTTTAAGTCCTCATTCATCAGTTTTTTCCGATCTCAGTGAAAGAGTAATCCATTTGTGTTGGGGAAGATGAAACAGGAAAGCCTTGGAAATATGATTGCCTGACAAAAGATTTTGGGAATATGAAAACTACAGGCAACATCGAAATGAAAGCCACTTTTGAAATACCAGGTCTTAGTTACTGAACAACTAGAAAACAATGATATGGCCGACTGAAGTAATCCCCTCTTGATGGAACAATACCCTCTGCTTGCAAACAGGTCCAAGGGTCAGAGCAGACCCTACTAGCTCAGCAGAAGGGGTCCAAAGAGTAGTTTTTAGAAGTTAAGATGTAACACTCTATGGTAATATAAGAACTCTTATAGGCTGTATGTAAATGCTATAGGATTTGTATCTTGTATTAGACTGGTTAGTGACAATTAGAATATTCAGTGCAGAAGATGATTTATTGTATTGTAACCAGGACTTCAGACATTCTCATTCTCATTCTCATTCTCCTTCTCATTCTCATTCTCACTTCTATTCATTCCTCTCTTCCACTTCTACTCTTGCTCCTACTCTCTCTCTCTCTCTCTCTCACCCGTTCACTCTCTTGCTCTCTTGGGCCTGCTCAGAGCTGAGTCTACCAGCTCTGAGCAGTGCCCCAATACCCACGCCCTTTACAATAAACTGGCTGTGTCCCAAGACCTGCCTATAGAGATCTCTCATCTCCATCCGTCACCGTCTACGTCCGGCCGTCCCGACAGGACCCCAGAACCCCGTAACCTACAGTCTGGCGCCCACCGTGATTGCCGAACCCACACCCGTAACCTACAATTTGGAAAATAATAATGGGAAAAATAACCAAAATTAACTGATTATGTTCATATAATCAAGATGAACTGTAAGTTTAATTAAGATTGCATTTCAGCGGGAATAGTATGCCCTCATTTAAAATTACACAGTACAAAACAATAGTAGGCTTTACACACTTTTAAGCAATTACATGGAGTGAATAATTTTTATGGAGAAGCAGGATCCACTTTGAGAAACAGAAATTCTCATGCCTTTCTTCAGACAGAGTACAAAAGCCTCTCCGCTTCCCTCCAAAGTTTAACCTCCATATGCTAAATTGAAATACAAGGATTCTTTCTCATCCAGATCTCTAAGGCTCTGTTTATTCAGGAGTGTTTGGACCCAGGAGCTTTGAATACCAGGAATCCCCTTTTTAACATTTAAAGTAACCTCGTGTGTAACAGATGATTCTCCACCTCTAATGTTTTTATTGAATGTAAGATTGGTTAACATTTCTCTGGCTTCCTCATCACATGGCTGGTAGACCCAATTTTAGTACAGATTTGCCTTGTCTCAAATACATATTTTAGGTGAGAAAACAGGAAGAGGGAGATAGCTTTGGAAAACAATACAGCAATATACTTGTCTTGTCAAGTCTCATGAGTTTCAGAAAGGGCTCAGAAAAGGCCAAAATGCAAGATGTTACAGTTAAAGGTTATTCCTTTCACTAGTCTCACAGCCTTATAGAGCTCTAGCTCCTCTGTATGGTATGAAATCTGCACACTTGACTTTATAACAGCGCAGAAAAACAAGACATCATAAATACTTTCAAACAGCCTTTTCAGAAATGAACAGAAATACCACCTGCTTTGTGATAGTTCAAACACACCCAACCACTTCCTGGCCTTGTTTCCTCACAATGTCACCTGCTAGTGGTAAAAAGAACCTCTCCGTAGAACGAGCATGTTACACCAGCTCTGTTCCCATTCCTGCTGTTTGAAGGCACCTGTACATTTGCCCAACTCCTCTACAGCTTTTTTAAGAACAATCAACTTTCCTTTGGCAACAACCACTTGCTTTAACATTCACAATACAAACTATTTCCTACTTGCTGAAAGCTGGTGCAAAAAACCATACTCTAGCTTACAAACACATTTTCATTCCTAGCTGACTTTCCAAGTGACCACACTAACACAATCAAAAAAGATTTATTTAATTAGCAGTCAGATTCCTGTGCGTGGAGGTGGAGACAGTATCTTAGCTGTCTGTGTCAACATATTTATATGCTTTTTTGTTGGGCCAGGAGCCTTTGAAGCTTGTAGTGTGGAGTGTGCCAGGATCAGCTTAAAACTGTTGTTCGCATTCAACATTCAAAGCTGTGTCAAGATTTTTATATCTTTGATAGAGGACACACATATTTGGTGAGTACTAAAACAAATTATGCACTGTTATAGTCACCATGCAAAAATACAGTGATGATCATACTTTGTAATAGCAGAAAGCACATTACAGTATGTGTAGGGAGACAGAAATGAAAATGGTGATTAAAAAAAAAAAAAAAAAAAAATCCTAATCTACCAAGGCAGTTTTTCTAGGAAACTTTTCATTTAAGGATAAATAAAAAAAATTTTAAAGGAAAGTTGTTTAGAAACACCATGTAACCTAAGTTAGGAGAGAATTAAAAACCAGTTTGTTAGCAAAAGAAATTGGAAACAACTGTAATTGCTAGAATGGTGTTTAGATGTCATTACAACACTGAAGAACTATATGAAATATTGATTCCTAGTATTTATATTTGAAAGCTGTAGCCAACCTTTATGTGACTTCCTCTTCTTCCCTGCAGCACAGATGAGAAAAAAGAGAAAAATGGGAAGTACCTTTCTCTCCTTAAACAACATTCAAACACTGAACATATACACTGTTCTATGACTTTAAAGCTCTTCCAGATAGCAGATAGACATGAATCAGGATCAGATAATCAGAAACAAATTTTGCTTGAGAAGTCTTTGTTGATTTTTGGTAAACATGGAGATTTTTCTCTGTGTTTCCACTAGAATCAAGATTTTGGTTAGCATTTTTATTAGCAGTTCAACCACTTTTGGCAGCCAGGAGTATAAATTCACTAATCTCAGAAAGACTCTGAGTTTCAAAATAGTAATGAAAAATATTCATGAAAGGTTCTTTCTGCTTCCTGATGGCAATAGGACACCTGGACTTCAGTGATGAAGAAATGTGGCATGATAGTGACAATTTCCATCAAAAAAAGCAGCACAAATGAAAGATTTGGTGCTGGTATCACATAGGGGGCACTGACCATTTTACAGGATACAGAATGTAACAATTTGCAATAGACCAGTCAGGAAAGTCTTGCAAAGGAGTTTATTCTTTTGCAGGTTTAGATTTAGCAAATAAATGGATGATGTTTGTTAGCAGAAAGGGATTATTGTGGTACCTTCCAAACAAGGTATCCGCTCACTGGATCTGGTAAATAGTAAAGCACTTTTCATTCACAAGTACACTGCTCTGCAGACTTAATAGCTGCCTCAGAGCATCCACTGCAAAGACATGCAAGATAAATGTTGCAGAATCATTTTTCTGGTAGATGTATACATTTGACTGAACTATCTTTCTAGCCTAAGAACATGTCAACAAAAGGAAGAGAAAGAAAAAGCACAAGACATTGTCTTAAGTAAAAAGACCTCAAACTGGGAGAAGATACTCACCATTGGATTTCTCTTCAGGGTTTTTTTGTTTGATTCACTATCAGACTGGGAAGATGCATAGAGTAGGGGTCTTTTTTTACATCTGGGATTGGGATTTGGGCAACAAAACAAAAATTAAGCAACAGAAGAGGATTTGAAAACTGTAATAGATTACAAACTAAACATCAACAACACCATTATGACAAATGATGCTTTATTTATTTATGTTCCCATTAAAACTGGATCAGGTGGAGGAAAGTAAAACACAGCTTGAGTGGCCAGTGGGGAAAAAATGTTGCTGTGCAATCTGGTGAAGAGCAAAAATTATGGGAACAAAAATGAATAGAAGGGGCAGGAGGCAATTCATAAATTGGTCTTTTTCAATTTTCATTCTGCATAATCTTGTCATTTTGAGCATTTAATCCAGTTTCATGTCATGTTTTGTTGCTTTTTCTATTCAAATGACAATTTCAGTTTGTTCTCTGCTGCTTTTGCAGTAATAGTATTGTTGTAGCAAGAATGATGTAAGGATAAAGGGAGAGGTTAAGTGTATTATATTACCATCTGCTGCAAAAAAAATTATAAATTTGCAGCAAAGGGTGAATACAAATTTAGATAATTTTGTTGAAGCTAACTACTACAAAATATCCATTTAATAAAATTATGGCTCTTTAAATTTAGACAATGTACACGTATGACAAAATTCAATACATTTTTTGCTGCCTTTTAAGAATAAGATTACATATACATGGCCTGTAATATACTAAAATCAAAATAAAACCAGCATGATTTATTGCATCTTAATGTAGCATTTATTCAAGTAATATATTTATTTCATCTCACAGGTACTAGACTATGTAGTTTTCCACGAAAGTCATTAACATAATGCAGATTGATTTATTTCCAACACTAGAAGAAAACAGGGTATGAGGAAAGATTCACAAGTCAAGAAACTAAATTAGAAGTGTTAGAGCAAAGATCTTTATTTCAAGGACACAACAACAAAGGCTAAAAGAAGTGGAAAGTTCATTTTGTGAATGTATGGCAGTACTCAACAGAGCAGGACAATGTCAACTTGGAAATAAATAAAAACACTTGGTGAAAAGAAGTCATGACGTAGTGGGTGGCTTTTGTTCAAACTCTGTCAAGTTTTTAGTATTTCTACCTAACCCACAAAGCTAAATAATGTTACTATGTTTTATTAAAAATAAAGGAGAGAGAGTTTGCATGTTTGACTTCTTGCTCTTTGTGTTTGAGTACCTGCTGCTTGCTTACATGAGAAAAATGAGACTGGCTTGACTGGAAGAGGGCATATATCTGTTTTTAAAGAAATCCTATAATAACAAAAGATGTCCCTTCTGATAAGTACATGCTGTGCAGGCATAAATGACCGGTCAGTGAAACTGAGATAATATGATACAATTCTACTTCTGTGGAAAAATCCTGAAAGCGATTCCAAGAAGTTGAAGTCAGCATCAATGCAACAACCTCTATGGTGACTGAAGTCATATATTTATCCCTGAATTATGTATAAAGTTCAACAAAAGAAAACAAATACGTCAGTGGAAGAGAAGAAACGTAAATAAGTGATGAAAAGCCAAACTCACCCATAAAGTAAAAGTGCAAACTGTTAAAAATTATGGTAAAATAAACGAGCCATAGTGCCCTTCTAGAAAATAACAAAATGACAGGAAGACCTCATTTATGAAATATTATGCAAATTGCTTACTTTGGTTTTCCACAGCATGTTTTCTCCTGAGTTGGGAACAGCTCTAAATACTAAGGTTACCCTGTATTTGCCATTAATGGTTTACAGTGTCATCAGTATTAAACAATTTAGCCTTAAATTTGATATGCAGAATAACCACTTTGGAAAGACTTTTTTTTGAGAAAAAAAATCAGGCAAATGATCTAATAATTTTCTACAATAAATCTAGAAAAATAAGTTTTCACCATGGTTAAAAATAAGGAAAACAAAGTTGAAATGCAGAATACATTTTAGAAGGGGTGTGGGGGCACTTTCGCCGCTGCCTTGGACTGAGAAAGGGGGTTTGCGCTGCAACAATACTGGAAGCTGCGGGCTCCCCATACACTGGCATTGGACTGAAAGCAGCAGCTTCATGCTATGTTCAGTATGATCTAATAGCAGGAGAGGAAAGGGCCAGTCCTATTTTCCCCTTCACTCCAAATTCTTGCCCTGTCCTTTTTCCTGACTTTAGGTTGTAGGCAGAGAGTAAGAGCTGGGCTAGCAAACTGATCTGACAGATTCAAGATGGAAACAGGCCAAGGTAAAGCAACTTTAGGTAAGAACTTTGAGAAAAACATGAAATATGAACAAATCCTGGTAAGGATACAAGAGAGATGTATATTTTTATTATAAAGAGGGCAGAAATTGGCTGGTCTCCATTTAAAATGTGGGAAGTGCATTACTCACTACAAAGGAAACTTAAACTGGGATATAGGGAAAACTTTTTATAAAACTCTGGCAATGACGACATTCTGGAAAAGCATACCCAAAGAGCTATCTCCATTAGCTAAAGATTTAAAGAACAAATTAAATAAATATCTGTAGAGAATCCACTTCAGTGCAAACTTTGGATTGGATTATCTCTTAATGGCTCTTCTGGCTTACATTTTTAAGGATTCCATTTGATCTGTATTTGATAGCTTAAATTTTAAAATGTTTCTAGTAATCTGAAAGATTTAACACAAAAAAATCTGCAAAAGAAACTGAGTTCCCAAAGGTTCCTTCTATCACCATCATCTGTTAATAGTGCCTCAGGAGCCACTTACCTGCAATTTTTCCTGCAGCCATGTAGCCTTTTTAAAAATCATGATGCAACTACCTCTACAGATAGAATACTACAAGACCAAACCCAAGACCTCTCTATTCTCATTCCCCTTAAGGTCATGATCACTGAAAAAAATAACATGGTTATGTATCAAGCACAGCATTCCCAGCAAGAACATGATATTGCTTCACAAAATTTTCTTATCACTTAGAAAAAAATCAAAGAAATAGGGAAGATATAGATAGTCTATGGTAACGACCTCCAATTATTAACAACAAAAGATATATTTCAGAACAACTACTTTGCACTGCTACAGACAGAGAAAGCTGGGGCACATAGTACCTCATCTAAAAACTGAAATGCAGGACTTGCTGTTACGTCAGTGGGTGCCTCGTCCTGGCTATGAGCTATTGAAGTCGGTGCACGGGTAGGTGACTCATTCTCAGTTGCCAATTCTGTGTCAGTGGGACTTCCTTCACCAGCCTGACTCATTGTTTAAAGCTCTAGAAAGTAACAAAAATACCAATACAGTTCATTAGATCCAGGATATATATGATTGTGAAAGATAAATGTGGAGTGTAAAAACCACTCCATCAAGATTTCAGACCCACATTCAAATCACAGAAGTCACCATATGAGCAAACTAGGTAAGTCTACAGTTACAACTTCATGAAAGACTTCATGCAAGGGGCTGCACTATCACTCTACCATCCTTTTGAGTATTTTTAAAATATCCTAAAGAAAGCTCTTATTCCAGTTAGGTAACACAGTCTTTTAATAAATGCACAGAGAGATAATATAAAGAAAGCTGGAACAAGTAGGGGTATTGGAAAAGATAATTTTGCTACACTTGTATTTGAGAAAATCTCCTATTCATGGCTGTTATTTAGGAACAGAAATCTCTAAGATACTTGCATTAGAAAAAGTTAGACTAAGGACATTTAGTAATTACTTCTCATCAAGATGAGACTTAATGCCATAAAGTTTCTATAATTTCATGTAACTTTGTGTTTACTACCTTGGTCCAGCACTTGAGAATTTTGTTCCCAAGTTCATCAGAACTCTCAGAGGTGTATGAAAATGCCAATGTGGATGAGGGAAATGGGAGGTGGAATACAAGGGGGAACAATGCTCCTGATACCATGGTAAGACAGCAGTGTCCATCAGGTTGGTCCTCATCATTGTATCAAATGTGAATTAACATCTGACAAATCCATCTTCTGGCATAATAGCATCTTAAGAGTTTTGCATATCCAAAGAGTTTTAAAATACCAACCTTTTGCATGAAGAAGCATGAAAGATGACAAAAACATTTCAGGAAAAAGATATAAGAGACATGGGATGATCAAACAGAGGCAATAAGCATAGTATAGAGGTAAGAGAAGGGAAGAGGGACTTGTGAGGCACACAGAAACCTTGCCATGACACGGTGAGATAAGGGAAGGCATAGAGCATTTATAGAGCAAAGCACAGTGCAAAGCGGAGATGGAGCTCGGATGGAGGAATTCAAGAACTCCTTCACAAGTTCACTGAAGTTGTCTGTAGATGACAGGAATGGACAGATCAGTATCACAGCATTTTTGTGCAAAATTTTGGGAGAGAGATCATCAACTTCTGCAAATGTTCACCTGACACCAGAATTAGCTATTATGCAGAAGACATGTTCTGCTATGGAACCATATCATTATAAAACCCATATCAGCTGCCAAAGATGCAGAATCCTCTTCAAATTAGGCAGTCTTGACATCATTCAGCCTTTCACATAACATATGGGAGACCTTTCCCTTTTTTTAAAAGAGAACATCTTATTATAAATCAAGGACAACCAAAACTGAAACTGTAATAAAATTAAGAAGAAATTTTGAGAGTATTTCAAGAATATATACCAGATCTCTCCAATGAAACAGCCAGAGAAATTTGGCATTCCACAGCCAGAAAGCTGACAGTTAAGAAAAATATAATCTCTTTTTATAATTGTGGTAGAAAAATGGATACAAAAATGCTGCCTTGTTTGTATTCACCTTTTGAAAAGTCACTTGTCTATAAAGGTATTGAAAGTTAAACTGGCAAGTTTATTACTTTCTTCAGCGCTGCTTGGAATTCCTTCAGGAACATTTTGACTTTTAGAGAGATTTCAGTGTCTGTATTTGCTTATGGAAAGAAAAAGCAATTTCATGATCCCTCCTGGAGGAGTCAAAACATTGTGAAATAACTGTAAATATCATAGAGGCCAAGAAATAAGCTCTGAATTACTGTACATAAACATGTA
This sequence comes from Corvus hawaiiensis, assembly GCF_020740725.1. NCBI lineage: Eukaryota > Metazoa > Chordata > Aves > Passeriformes > Corvidae > Corvus > Corvus hawaiiensis. The sequence goes on along the minus strand of NC_063216.1, from coordinate 67,813,135 downwards.
TACACATTTATAAATAGCAAGCAATTTTTCATCTGTAAAGAACTGCTGAATATTTTAGCATATGCATTTTATGCTTATGGCTACTGTAGTTTTATTTGTTCCTCTCAACTTACTGAAACAATTTAGACAGAGGAAAAAGCACTGTGGCAGAACCTCTAAGTAGAACAATGCCAAAATGCGAGAGTTTCATGGGTGTAGGCATATTTGTTGATACTTGTATGTGAAACACACAGTTGACATCAGCCAAAAATATACTTCCTCCCCGTAGAATAGTACAAAAGAGTCCTTAACATGACTCCAGTTTGCTGGGCAGGGAGAGACCAAAAAAAAAATCTGAATCTGAAAAGTTTATATTATGTTAAGACACAACTATAGAAATCTGAGACAGAGAAAAACCATTAGGCAGCCTCAGCTGGTGTGACAAGCCCTTGTCTCCATGCGATTTTAAGAGAGGGCAGACTGTAACAAAACATATGTATGTTTATGGAACATTGAAATAGGTTTAGCATTCTTCCATTACCTACTATGTTACTAAATATATAATTCAGCTTATATAAAATTCTATCTATAAACCTCAACAAAGCGGCAATTTTGTGTCTGCAGTATCTGGTAAATAAACTCTCTAATTGAAATAGTACTGAAAGGTGGCATGATTTCTAACTTCACGGAATAGCCCAACAAGTATGGATGTTTTCAAACTGTAAAACTGCAAATAATATCACAGCCTTGATCCAAGACACAGAATTGCAGAGAACAGGAATTACAAGGCTGTTTTGGAACCCGGGTGAAATCAGGCTGAGAATTCTCTTGTGAACAGTTTCAGGGCAGCAACAATAATAAAAGTATGAACTCAGATTCCCCAAACTAATTTCAGCATCTCTACTTCTGTCTGTCTCTAGCAAACAGCAATGTTGATACACAAATCAGTGCAGAATCCAGGTAGGTGACACTTAGCTGCACTGACTCTTTTCAGAGTGACAGATGCAAAAAGTAGTAAAATTTTATTCTTAGCATAAAGAGATGCAGCTCCATGTATAAAGATGCATCAACTATCTCTGCACACTTCCAGCCTACACTGGATGCCTGGGGAGGGACAGAAGTACCCACCAGTCATGGTGCGGTGATGCTTCCCTGAACCCATCCCCTTTCTCCTTGAACTCATACAAAACTTTCAGTATTGATAAAATCCAGGGGAATGGAGATTTTCATTTTACCTGTGCATGACATGAGTAACCAGTGCTTCTTGCTGCTTTTGAATCTGGCTCCTTGATATCACCTACTTCTTTTACTGGATAATCACAACTTTTCTATGCCACTAGGTTTATTCCTAATGTTGAATCTTCATTTGACAATCCTTTCTCTAGGCTGAAGCAGCCAATCTACCTGCTGTCACTGGCATGAAAGCCCTTCTCTGCCTTCCACTGTCCTTATCATCCTTTTCCAAAACTTTTTCAGTTCTACCATATCCTCTTCAAAGAGAGAGGATGAGACCTACAGACAATATTAATAGCAGGAGCTCCATAGATTTATTTGATCACACAGTGATCCTCTTTCCACCCCCTAAAGTTTTATTTTCTTAGGCTTTTTCCCTTATGTTAAAGAAGCAGACCTTGTGTTTTAACTGGGCAGAGCCTGTGCTTCAGCATGAAGGGATGTGTCTTTAAACAACAAGATCATGCCAACATTAAATGATAATTAAATTTAAAACTACATCATGTACAATAGGACATTATAATACACATGTGAATCAGAATAAATTGTTTGATTAGACTGTACAATCTCACTGCTTTGGGGAAATGAGAGCACACCACACACCTGAACTGCTCAACAATCTCTGTCATAATTTCCACTGTTTTCCCTTGTTTTCAAGTCTCTGCTATTTGGGATAGAATCACCCTGAGCCACACACAGGCTTTTTCTGCTGGATTTCTAATTAGATATGGCTGAGATAAGGAGAATTTGAATGGTAAGATTTGCCACTTCCTATTTCACATGGTTTCCATGAGGAACTTAATTTCCTCAGAAAATTTCTGGTAGCATGACAAACAAAAAATCCCTGAAATCCAAACCATTGTGTGCTTTGCAACGCTAAAGTACAGAGGAGAAAACAAACAAAACATAATTTGCCTACCCACTGAACCCTTGATACACCTTGAGAATTAAGAAGATTCAAGGAAGCATTTCAGAAATACACCACTAAAATAACCAAAATACAAATAAAGGTGGCCCTATTTTCCTAAGAAGTGAAGTCACATTATTTCTTCACTACAATTATAGCAAATGGGTAAAATTAACCCTACCCAGGCAGACTAAGTTTATAACCTGTGGGTACCTGCAGCAGTTTGTGATTGTTTGTGATAAATTCCAAATACAAAAGTTAGAAAAATGTATTCCTTTTACAGCCTCTTCTGTAAATATTTTTTATTTAATTCCTCTTTCCTTGAAATCTCTCTCTCACCTTAGCCTAAAAGTATTTCTGATAATACTTTGGCTTAAAATCTATTTTATATCACTTTGTAAGTTCTAGGGTTTTTTTACCTTTTGCATTAAATACTGAATATTCTTTGGCATACAACACCACCAATATCTGGTAAAATGGCAAATAAGCATTGTAGTTCACTAAGAAATCATGCAGCTATCAAAAGTGGAGCTCTAATTAAATTTTCACTTATAAATTTGATATACCTTTCTATTCCTGCAAATGACAAGCCAGAAAGCAAAAGAAGAAAACAAACAAACAAACAAATCAATATTCTTTCACTGTTGGAGTCTGCTACATGCTATACCAGCTGATCCAAACAAGAGCATGAAAGTTAAACAGAATCAATATAGCAAAAATATAGACAATGTAAGTAAAACATTAAACACATGAGGTTTCATATGTATGGAGAAAGAACTTCTTCCTAGCAATTACTTTTTATCTGTTTTGTACGGTATCTTTAACAATGTGAGTATGCTTAGAGTGTATCTAATGAGAAAACGCAACAGCAACAATGAAATATAAACAAAACTGAGGCTTAAGCATCTTGGAATGGTTTCTGGAACTAACTTCTCGACTATGCAAAACCCGACAATATTAAAGGTGATGCAGAGCACAGTTTACTGTGGATTGTGGGCACTGATAAACTTCTGCCTACATGAGGAGCATCGGGTACCAAGATCCTGAAGGAAAAGGGGGCTGTGGGAAAGCAGTACTGTCGTTTTAAAGGAGGTGGTAGTCAAGGATAAGAAACAGCAGCACTGACTCAGGGAGAAAGGTGGGCAGCAGTGAGCCCCACCTTACCAGAGACCGGATTCCCTTGGAACAGTGGGATCACGGAGTTATTTGCTGAACTGGCTGTCATCTAGTGGAGTCATAGCACATTGCAACACACTCGTTATACATCTGTAACTTTCCCTGACAAACAATCTGACATCCAAACTGGGTATTGGTCTCAAGGGTGAGAATTTTGTAGGTTTTTTTCCCCAAATCAACTATTTCTGAAGACTTGAAAAAAATAACTTGCAGCCTCCATAATGTTCCAAGATATTTCTTGATACTTTTTTGACTTTCTAGAATTCTATTTTTCTATACTAGATTATCACAAAGCAGGCTGGCCTTTTTTGTGTTTCACCTAAGGATTTTTTGAGACTGAGTAATGTAAACCAATGAAATAATTTAACTTAAAGGGCTTTATTGGTGTATATTAAACTTCCCACAGTGAAAATTACCAAAGGACCAAAAAACTAGTACAATCTTTTTTCCTCTTGGACACTGAGATGTCATTTCGGATTCATAAATAGTCAAAGTCAGACAGAAATGGAAACAGGGCTAATGAGATGAAAAATGTTTGATGACTAAGTATCATGCTTGCATGGTTATTTATAAAAAAGAAACACATGGAGTGCAAAAGTGAGACAGTAATTAAGTAACAGGCCCAGATTTCATTATTTCTTGTGTTGCAATGTCGCTAAGACAATGTGGCTTTCTGTGCATGTTTCTCTCTCAGTACTGACAGTAAACTACAACTATGACAAGAACTCAGCCCCTGACTGAACATCATCTATTGCCCACACGCCCCACCCCCTTTTTTAAAATTGTTATACAATGATAATGTGGGCTATGAAGTCCAGAAAAGTCTTTTAAACCGAATTAAGTGGTTCCCCGCTTGTTTGTAAACCCTGTAAGGACAATTGTCTCATGGTGTACTTGTGCAGAGCTCAGAAAAATATTTATTTGGTTGGCTTTAGAACTGCTAAAAAGGAGTACAACACATAGCATATTGACCAAAACTTACTGACAGAGAGCAATTCGGGTGCTTTGCACTATCATTTAAAAAACCCAACAACAAAAAACTGGTTTTCCAACACGTCTACCAAACTGCTTCTACACCAGCTGACCGAGTTCATTGCAACACACGCAGACTCGCCATAGGCTTAAGTGCAACGCAGGCTGCCCCGGGTACCTCGTCTCCTCACGCGCGACACGGCACCGCCCTGGGCCCCGGCGGGGTTGCACTCCCGGCCCTCAGGGACTCTTCAAACAGGGCTGTGGCGGCGCCGCTGGACTCGCTTCCTGCCTGTACGTCGGAGCCGCGGCTTTGCCTCTGTCGGCCCCGGCCCCGGCCCCGGCCCCGGCCCCGGCCCCGGCCCCGGCCCCGGCCCCCTCGAGTCCCTCCCGGCCGCCGCAGGGCCCGGCCCGCAAGAGCGGCGTCTCCGTCGCTATGGCAACCCGCGCACCGCCTCCGCCCGCCTCAGCTGCCCTCCACTCCTGATTGGTTCCGGTGTCCCGCCCCGCCGCCCAATAGGAGCACACTCTCGGCAATGCCCCGCGGCCCCCTCTCTCCGATAGGCCCGCGGGCACGGCTGTAGTTCCTTCCGCGCGCCACAGGACTACGGCTCCCAGGAGCCTCCGCGGCGGAGCCACCGCCTGTTTACCGGCCGTGCCGGTGTCTCTCGCCGCGTGCAGCCGCACCACGTGACTGGCCGGGGGTTACGGCCACCCGCCAGGAGCGGCCTCGTCCCGTCCGTCCCGGGCGCTCCTGACGCGGCTCCCGGGCGCTCCCGCCCCGCCGGTGGCAATGAGGGCTCTGCTCCCGCGCTGGGCGGCCCTGGCTGTGCAGGCGGCGGGCGGGCGGTGGATGCCGCCTGTCCCCCCGCCGCGGTCGCAGCGGCCCCGGTCCGCCCCCGCCGCGGGAGTGGGCGCTCTCGGTGAGTCCGCGGGGGCGGCTGCGGGTGCGGCTGCCGTGCCAGGTGAGCGTCCGCCCGCTGGACCCGCAGCGCTGCCCGGGCGCCGACCGGGTCCTGGTGGCCGTGAGCGGCGGTAGCCCCGGGCGGGAGCGGGACCCAGTGCGGGTGGAGCACGACGAGGCTCTGGGGCAGGTGGCGATCGTGGCGGACGGCGTGGACAGCAAGGCCGCCGTGGACGTCCGGACGCCGGTGAAGTTCGGTGGGTGCGGGGCAGGTGCACGGGCCGGGGGGAGCTCACCGGGGGCTGGGCTGGCGCTGGTGCTTCGGCTGGAAGCCGGTGTTGTGGAACGGCATTGTGCCCTCGCTAATTCAAAACATCCCGTTTTGTTTCTTTGTTTCTTGACTTCTTGGGTGTTTGGATACGTGATTTGTTGCTGACCTTTTTGCCAGCAGTAGTTAGTGCTGAAACCTCAGCTGGTGAGTGGCGCTCAGAACGCGCCCTGTCATTTGTGCTCTGGCAGCTGCTGCTCCAGAAAAGACCCGGCTCCAGACGGCATCCTTAGCATGAGCTGTGCACGCCTGCTCTCCAAGGGCTGTTCCCTGTAGGGTTGTTGGATCCACCAGCTCCATCAGTGTTTGTTATGCTAAGTGGCTACCCACAGGATCAAAAAAGCCTGGAAGGTAACGATACAGATGAAATATCAGGAAGGGCTCCCTTGTCCGCTACAAACGTTGCATTATCTTTTTGGGCACAAGGCTAAAATCTGTGCAGGGTTTCTTGTATGGAACACAATTTGGGAGAGCATATGTAGTGGCTGAAAACAATAAACATCTCTGCTGAATTGAAATTCTGACAGTGGCCCTAAGTTTAGGAAGTACAAACTCAGGGATTTGTGTTCAGTCATTAATGTGTTTTTGAATTTTCCTGTGGATTTAGGCAATTTCCTATACAGTGCAGAATGTTTCACCATGCTGAAAAACTTTTTGATGTACAATGCACCTGGTCTCTTGTTTTGCTTAAAATTATTCAAGACTGATGCTGTATTTCATTTGATGCCCTGGTGCAGCTGTGATACGAGAAATGATGGATGATCCCACCCTACTTACTCTTCATACATGTAATCTATGACTTTTGTAGAATATGGTGTTACATACAGCAAAGGTATTCTGCACCTTTTATCTTACCTTGCTTTTTCCCGCACCCTTTAACTTAGGATAAATTCTGCAACATGCTTTTTATTTTCTTGTTTTCTTTTAGAAGGACCTGAACTGTATGCAATTCAAAATGGAGAAGTCCTATAGGTTTGACATAACATCATTCTCACATTTTCCAGTCTTACTCATCCCTATAATTTGCTTCTTTTAAAAACACTGCTTATAACTGAAAGGGTATTTCTTAATATGTTTATCAAAACTTAGGGTCTGTTTTGTTTCCTAACAACTAATATATGCACAAATATTCTGTAACTAAAGTTAGGGGTCTCTCTGATTTGCTCTGTCAGAATGGCCATACTGATTCCTACTTTGAGTCCAGCTGCCCACTGCCCTGTCTCTGGTCATAAACAGATGCTCAGGGAAGAGTAAGAACAGAACAAATGTAAATGATATTTCATCTAAGCACTCTCTTAGCTGTCAACTGTTTTCATCATAGGATTTTCAGAGCCTCATACAGCTCAGCCCCTCAGTGAATCTCTTCTGCATGTCCCTTTACACATGGAAACAGTTTCAGAGTGAAAACTTCCTGGTAAACTCTTGGCAGAGTCCCATAGTTTAATTTCCTGCTATTTTATCATTTGAGTATGTGGCATTCCAAGGTCTTCCTGCAATTTGTCAGTGAGTTTTTAACTAGTCTGAATAATTTGGTGTTGTTGATAAAAGTTTTCAACCTTGCTATTTGTGCTGACTTCCAGCTTCTTGTACTGTTGAAAGTGGTGCCTAGCTTTTAGTTGAAAGACAATACGGAACTAAGGATATTGTTAAAGACATTTGAAAATCTAAGTTAGGTCTCTTAAACAGGTCAACTGTTATCTCTATATTCTTTGTCACTGAACTGTAGCAAGACTTGTCTTCTCCAGGAGTCTTGTAGTCTTGACTCTTACCTGAGAAGTTTCAGTTACAATCTTACAGCTTTGCTTTTTATTTCTTTTCCTCTCTTGCTTGGCAAGCAGCAAGATTACCTTGGCTTGTCTGTAGCACATTCACAGAGTCCATGCCATAATTACTGGGAATCAAACAAACCCAGTGTCCCATTTATTACCCTTCAATTCTCTGGTACCAGGTGTGTCTGGATACTGTAGTCATTTAATATTTCAGTTTCTCCAGGATCTCTGAGTGACTATTACAAGTCACTCCAGACTTGGTTATTCTCAAGGGGCAGAATTCATTGTATTAAGATGTGGAGAATCTCAGTCTTCATAAAGGATTTCAATGTGGGGAGCCTTCTTGAAAGTCTCAATAACTAATCCTGATTGGTGGAAAAAAATAATTTAGCTTTTGTCCTGTCTTTGAGATTCTTCCTATATTCTGAATGTCAGCCAAAACTGCAGACAGTCTTAGGGGCTTTCTTCTTGAAACAGATTTTCTTTTTTTGCAGGTTTCTAAGCTGTTCCACTTGGGTTTGCGGTAAGTTCATGCAATTCAGGTTCCCTGGACAATCTGTGGATTACAATGTACACAAGTTGCTCTTTGTCACCCCGTAACTAGCATGATGTTAGTATTGTCTGTTCATGCTGTTATCACGGGGTATCTAGAGATATATTTACAAAAATGTAAAGTTGTGTAGTTTTTTCTGGGTTTTTTTAAAGTTTTTACTTGGTGAAGTAGAATTTTTGCTTGCCACTGAGGTTCTACTTTTAAGTGTCCTTTCAGCTCTGGTTTGTTTTTTTGATCTTCTGAGGATTAGTTTGTGCTTGAGTTGCTGTGTTTGTTTATTTAGAAAAAAATTATCCATTAAATATCATTGGATAAGCAAAAGATCTTATCCTTTGTAAAAACACATCTCAAACCAGAAAGGAGCTGTTGTTGCTCTGCAAACACTTTGGCTTCTCTCCGGCTTTCATTGAATGTGTGAGGAGGATGTTAACTCTGCTCTGCTTAGACCGTTTTGCCTGAGCTCTACCAGTCACTTAGCTGCAAGAAGTTGAGAGGCTGATGTGAATGTCTTTTCAGTGTTCTTGTTTTCTTCACTTTGGAAGTTAAGGCATTTCATAACAGCTTTCGCAATTTAGGTTGGAGCTCATCCAGGAAGCTGCAAGTTATCTAAAACTCCTTAGTGCCTGAAGAGCATGTGTGGAAGATGCTGAGCTTAAGTATGCATTTTAAACCAAAGGCAACCTGTAAGCAGCTTGGTATGGCAAGTACCAAAAGGTCCTCTGTTTGTCTTAGTGTCTAGTTTTGAGCTCTGTATAGTATTTCAATATCATACATGATCTGATAATCCTCTCTGATATATTTAACCTTCATCAATGGCAGATTTCAAGGAATTTCTGTCTAATCAAGCTTGTTTATTTTCGCATGTGTTAATTAAACCTGAAACCTGCTCTTTGATTTCTGGTTACTGTACATTGACTGCATGAGTACTCAGAAGTAAAGTGAACTGAGGTCTTGCATAACAGTAATTTGAGATAATTCTAGTAGTCTAGGGCTGCTGAGTCATCTGAAAATAAATAATTATCCAGTCTATTTCAAGTCTTATAGCTTAAGGTAACTTATGCTGAAATACCCTGGGGTACCTCTGTCTGCATTCTGATACCAAAGTGTTTCTTTTTTACTATATACCTTTATTTCTGATGTGAGTCTTTTACACCACAAAGATCTTCATGCATTCTTTGTGGTTTTTGTGGCTAAAGTTGGCTTCAGTCCTCGTCTCTGCTAGGGAGGAATCAAACTGGCTATTTTTGGAATTTTGGCACCAAAACAGATTGTATCTTGTTCCTCCTTGTTAAAATTCCATTGGCAGTATTATCCAGCTTTCTGCCTGCTTCTTTATGGAGATGTTTATCCTTGGTTTGGGAACTCAAAGGGAAAGAGACAGAGGGGCTCCATTCCTTGTCCACTAATTTTTGCTATGTCAAGGCTAGCAAAGTGCTGTGACTCCGCAGAAGATCAATGCATAAAGTGTATTTCCAGAAGTCCCTGGTGTTTCTTTGGTGATGGGTCCTCTTTTAGCACCCATCTTTGATAGCTAGGATTACACTACTAACCCACCTTTCAAATGATGGCCATAATATGTTCTAAAGGATCAGAAATTTTTTTATTAACCTTATTCTTGTAGAAGTCTTAGTGAGTTTGTATCACGGCTAAAGTGAATACTCTCAAGCCTTTTCCTCATCCCTTTTGACAGAAGTAACAAGAGCAGGAGGGTTTCAGGCTGATTGAATTAAAAGATTTGCACAAGCAAATAGTCTTTTGGGACTCTGTTCTCAGAAAGCAAAATAGTCTTGGTTGTAGATCCTCCCAAGCACTGTGCAGTTGTCCAGTGGGTGAATTGAGCAGTCTGGGGCAAGACAGCTTGTTCAAAACCAACATTGCTTTCCAGTCTACCTCTTGTAGCCTTTTTTTCTTAAGGAATTGTTACCTGTGAGCACAGTCTACATCCTTCACTAAATTTAACCTCTTGGCTTACTATAGCCATGAGGTAGCACCCTTGCTACAAAGATGTTGTGTTTTAGTTCCGTCTCTTGGATTCTCCTATTTGTCAGGTGAAAAAACTTCCATTTGTTGTTAATTGGAGCTCTCAGTGTCTCATCTTCATGGTCTGCAAGCTTACTGTTGTCATGGTTCCAGGAAGCACCTGTCCTGGGCAGCAGTGTGACAGTATTGATCTTCAGGCTCTGCTGGGTCACTGGTCTGACTTGGGAATCTCCTTGTGGCAAAACTTGTTTTGCACATAATGGTGATTATTTTCGTCTTTCTGGTAACTTTGGCAGGAAGTGCAGGTGAAGGGAAGACTTTCACGTGTGCTTAAATGAAGGTTTCTTTCCCAGATAATCTGCTTTCCTTTAGGGAATAATGGGGCTCACTATCGCTTAGTCCTTCAGTTGTGTCTTGCAGCAAACACTTCTGATTGCTGTTCAGTTTTTCTTCTTTCTGCCTTTTATCCTTAGAACAAAATCACTTTTTTCCTCTCCTGCCTTTACATTTTGCCAGTCACTATGGTGGTCATTAATATACATGATTACTATAAATGATTATTAATTGTCTCGGTTTCGAAAGACAGGTGTCTGCTAAGGAAGGCAGAGGCCCCCCTTGAAGTGGCAGATATAACCCCTTTTCCCTCCAAGTTATTATATTTTGAAATCAAGAGCCTTTAGGCGAAGATGTGGGAAATAGGAATAACAGTTCTTTACTATATATATATATGTATATAACCAGTCAAACAAAACAACAACAACTGTGGCAGTAACAGCAATCACAAACCCAGTCCCAGCCTTCTCGGCTGTCGGGCCCTTTCCCCTCGGGTGCAGTTCCGCTCGCAGCCGGCAGGGGCGCTGGCGGCTCCCGGTGAGCAGGGCAGGTGCGATGGTTCCCCCGCGGCTGCAGGGGGCGCTCCGGAGCGAGCTCGGGAAACCCGCGGCTCTGGTGCCCTGGGATCCCGGGAAGGGATGGAACAAAGGCTTCACAAACCCCTGGGCAGCCGATCCCGGGCTCTCAGGACCAGCAGGCTGAAACGGCAGGCTGGAACGGCAGGGACGGACGCAAATCCCGGGTGGCAGGCGAGATGTATCCAGATGGGAGAACTCCACGGAGGCCCAGGCAGGCAGGGCGAGCAGGGCTACAGCGTAGCGAAAGCTCGAAGCAGCAGCGGGGCAGGGCAGCCACAGCCGGGTCTCCAGCAGGGCAGGGAAAGCGGCTTTTGGGGTCCCGGCGTTGTTTCCAGCAGGAAGAAAGAACGGCCAAAAAGAAAGAAGCAGCAGCTCCTTTCTCTGCAGCTTCTCTCTCTGGACGCTCAGAGCGAACTGACCCCACACCCAGGTGTAGACAAAGGAGTAGCCAGGCCCGCCCCACTCCTCTTTTTGTCTTTCTTAAGTACAGCTATTTGTCCCCTAGCAACATGCATATGGGAGAAAATTCCTTTAACAGGGAAAAAAAAACTAAGACTAAACTAAAACCCCAACATTAATATAGACAGAATCCCCAGACTGTACATTCTCAAACTTCATCCCATTCCTTAAACCCAAGGGTGAGACAACTGGCAGAAAAATACTTCTGCTGCTCCTGCATGTTATCTACAAGACCTAGTGATTTTTTCTTTGTAGGAGTCTATGAACAGTAGCAAGGTGAGGTGGCTCAGACTAGAGGCAAACATGCTTCTTCATGCCAGGGGAATGCCAGGCTTTCCAGAAGTCTGGGGAGAATGACGCACACCAACGCTTCTATGTCTGTTTTGGGGTTGTGATGGTAGTGCTGCAGCAAGGCAATGTATTTGTGCTGTTGAACCTTATTACTCTACATGTGACCTCAGACACCTGCTGACCTTCTACCCCAAAATGTGTGTCAGGGTGCCCAAGTGTCAAAGTAGAATTTTTAATGGAGTTGTTGGCTAGGGTGATAGATACGGCTAGGAGATGAAGTTAAAAAAGCAAGAAGATGAGACTTCACTAAAGGATCACACCCTCCTGATTTTTTGCCAGAGGTTACAGTCATTCTTCTGCCTCTTAATGTTCTTTCCTGGAGCTGGATGGCTCATACACAGGCTTGCTTACTAAACTTTCAGTGTCCGTGGTTGATAGTGACTATTCAAGCAGGTCAAAGTGTGTGGCCAGACTTAGCAAGCAGGTTCTTAAATAACAAAGAAGCTGCTCTTTTTCCTTACTACATATGGTTGCTGTATAATGTGATCAAATACTATGTTAAAGATATCTGACTTTTCTCATTCTGTTGCTAATAAAACTCTTTTAATTCTAGATTTGGATATCAAAACATCAGGGACTGGCTGCGTGAAGATTCAGAAAATAGAATGTGATAACTGCAAAATAGAAACAGAGAAGGGGACTAGTGTCTTGCAGTCAATAAAGGTACAAAGAACCCTCCCCCACTGTTTGAAAGGGGATTGTGTGGTGGGATATAGTGTCAAAACTTAAATACCAGTTCTGGAGCTGAGAAGTACTCTGGTATTTCTCATTGCAACACTCATAGTATTACGATGTGTATAGCACCTCACCTTTAATTATTGCATACAATTATGGCACAAAGTCAATAACAGTAAATAACGTGGAGTCAGAAGTCCATGTATCTGTGATAGCCAAAGCCAGCAGGAACACTGACAGCAGTAAGCCTGATCCCTGTCTTCCCTGCCTCTCAAAGAAAAAAAAAAATAGACTGGGTTTTCCTGTCTAGTAGGTTAACTGTTATGCCTGCTCAATCGAGACTTTGCAGCATGCTGCTGGTTTTTTTTGGGGGGGGAGGGTTGGAGGTTTTTTTATAATTGATATAGCAGAGCTATTGACAAACCCTTTAAGTTAATTTTCAATCAGAAGTTACACATTACATGTCCAAAATACCTGACTGAAATGTATCTGATATATACTGTATATATCATAGGCATGACCTTGTTTTTTCAGTCTTAAGGCTCCAAGTTTGCTGACATAAGCTGTTGTAAAATTATTTACAGTTTATCTGACTTAGGTGCTATTTGATATCCAATTCACTTGATGTTTGGGATTGCACCTCTGGGAATTGGTATAAATTCAAAAGAAGGGCTCTTCAAAATTTTTGAGATATGAAAAAAAATTTCAACATTTTTCTCTATTGTGGTAAGAGATGATTTTATAATGGACATAGGGAAAACTGAGCTTAGGGAGGAATTTAATATACAATAGAGCTAGGTTTTCTCTACATCTAGGGAACTACAGACAACTTGAACCTTGCAGATTCTGTGTAATTCACCGTATTACTGTTATAAAGGTACCTAAAATCTAACAAAAAGCTAACAGTACTGTGTGTTGCCTGTCTAAAGTTTTGTTTAAAAGTTATGCTGTTATATAATAATGAAAACAATAGTACATGAGAAACTGCATAATATGAGAAAAGAAGGTGGTTTTGGCCAGCAATAATGACAGTAGTCATGGCATGCCATCGCATCAAGAATTTTTTGTGGTGTTGTGGAAAAAGATGATTTTGAGGAAAGACCGCTAACTTATCTTCTGGGAATCTTGACTCAAATACAATCCAAGATGTGAAAAATCTTGAATTTTAAAGATTAAGATCTGGGTTTCAGTTTAATCTTGTTTTTAATTACTGTAGTTCTAGTGAGGTGACTGAACTAATTTTTTTCTAATATAGCTTCAGGAATTCTAATATAGCTTCTCTGATATCAGAGAAGCAGAATTATTAGTGAGAAGCAGTAGTATTAGCCTTCAGGGTTTTCCCAAAATTATAAAATTCTTATAGACCAGATGCTGTAGTGAAGCATAAGAGCTGATTCCCCTTTAGAGAATGTACTTTACTGAGCAAATTGAAGTGATAGTGCCCTCCCCTGGATGGATTAAAGATGTTTCAATGTTCCTTCAGTGGCATTAACAAACCTCATTAACCACCAAAGCAGGAGACCCTTTCTTTATAGGAGAGAGAAAAAGATCATTGATCAATGAGTGACTTTAAATGAAAAAAATCTGGTCACGTGGGGATTATTCAAGAGCACCAGCAAACAGCTTCACAACTGCGAATTTTCTTATCTCACAAGAAGTTGTTTGTATAATTTGTAATTCAAAAAACAGCTGGTTTTGTTTTTTTTTTTTTAGTATAGTCTTCAGTGTCTTTTCAAAAGACTTAGAGATTTGACATCTACTTTCCTTAATCATGCATGCTAGTAATTGAGCAGAAAGAATGAGTCCCTATGAGGCTTGTTAATGGATTTTGTCTGGCAGTTTTGCTGTAGTAGACATTACCCAGGCAGTGAGATTTGTTGAGGATTGGTTTATTGAGGTTTTAGGGGGTTTTTTTGGGTGGTGGTTGTTTTTGAATTGGCTAAAGTCCGGTTCACCCTATCTGTTATAAGCCTCCAGGTCAAATGATAGCAGCAGTAATTCCAAACCACAGTTATGGCATCTAGGTCTTCTTCAGAGTATGAATAATTCACAAATTCTTTATTGAGAAAGCAGTGCTTATTTTTTAAAATTTTTTCTTACTGCTTCTTATTACAGTTTGTCAGTGATAATGGGACTGGGGAGACCCTTTAATTATGTTTCCATATTCCTCAATTACTTTTCACTCTGACTGTGTTGGTGATAACAAGAATTTCCAGGCATCTCGCTCACACAGGCAGCAGACCTGCTATGCTTCCTCACCACACACCACATCTGAGCCTGATTTGTCCTGCACTAGTGTCCTTCTCTACTTCTGAACAATTTTTTCTGGTTTTCCTTTGACATCTGTTAAGGCCTTGACAGCCTTTTTGCCTCTTCTTTACTCAAACCTTTTTCCCTTGCTCAGAGAAGCCCTGTGACAAATTAGTGCTTTTTTCTTTCAGCTGGTGGAATATTCCCTCTTAGTGAAAAAGCTACTTGACCACTATAAGTGGGTTTCTTCTCTCAGCAAATACTTCTGTCTGTTAGGTGTCTCTAGAGATACCTATCTCTGAAAGCCTTGTTGGTTTTTTTTAAGAAGATACTCTAATAATTTGGGATGGGGGGAATTAGTGTGTATGTTGTGGTTTTATTTTACTGAACTATCAGTGGCCATATTGTTGAGCCCTTGCTGTACACTAGTTCTTCCAATCTTGCAAGTTCCTATATTCTTCTCAAGTTATATATTTGGAGGATTTGCTGTTTAACCATTTTTCTGATAACAAGCCTGGTATAGCTTCCTCAATGGAGCTGTGATGCCAGATTGAAACATTTAGTTCATATTATTACTGTATAAGGAGAGAACAATCTATTCCATTTGTTTAGAAGTGTAACTGAACAGCTGAGTTATTTCCAGCCTTTAAAAAGTCTGAAGCAGTACTGTAGTGTCAAGGGGTGTTGCATTTTACTGTGAGAACACCTTTAAAAGAAGAGGGGGAAGCAAGACTTGAACATAAAGGTAAAGAAACCGTGCTCTAGAATTCTTCCTGTCTTTATGAAACCCCATGAAACTTCTGGTTCTCGGTGTTTCATCAGGAATGTGCTGGAGATGTCCATGTTTTCCATACTGGAAACTTGATGTAATTTTTTTTTTTAAGTCTTTAACCTTCTTGCCATCTGATTAGACCTAGATAATGCAATTTGTTCCTTATCCAGAAAGGTGTTTATAATCTAAGTTTCTTGACTATTTCTGATATTTTTGATGGATGGTATCCTAAATTAAATACAATCCATGGGAATAATATCCTTTTCAATAGAAACTAATATATCTGAAAATGGAGATGGTGGTGTGGGAAACTGAAGGGAAGGGGGGGGTGTGTGTATAAGCTTATTCAGCATTAAGTATAAAAATTGCTGAATACTTAAAAAAATTCTGTTATTCCCATGTTTATGCTAGTGACTTTAAGCAAAATAACTTTGCTGTGGAGATCTGTAGACTTCTTGAAGTCAGATTTGTGAAGTTGCAGTTTATGAATACAATTAGATTATTTAAATCTGATTTTTTTCAAGATTTTTTTTTCCCTTTTACAAATGATTGCATTTTATTCTTAATACCTGGTGTTATTTTTTTTGCTTTTTGAGATTGGTTTATGTGTATTTCTGTATTTTTTTCTCTTGCTGGTTGTATGCAGCAACACCTGAAAGGTATAAGGGCTATAGAGCAGCTTTTAATTGAAACCTGGCTTATTTGTTAAAAACTTGAGATTTGCTTTATGCGAAATGATTTTAATTAGAATTTGTGTGCAGTGAAGCTCTGTAGAACCTGGTTCTGCTTGCAGGACTAAGGTTTGCAGTGGTTAATGTGGTACAACTTGCAGAACAAGATAACTATAACTAGAAAACAAGTTATCCTAACGGTATGATTTTTAAACTTTTTTCAGAGCCATAAAATTGATATACGGACAAATGGTGGCAAAGTAATTGGTCTTGGAACACTTCATGGAAATACAGATATTTGTGCAACAGAAAAAGGGGTATGTAGGAAGTAAAACTTTCTTTTCAGTGGCTTATTCTGCTTGTTTGCTGTAAAACGACTAAATTTGAAGAATGTGCTAAAGAATATGTAAGTAACCCTCATTGATTGTTTGTCATTTCACTGTTTCTTAGGTTTGTCTGTTAAATTATATTATCCTATGCTTGATTTGGATTAAAAAACAGGCTCCACAGAAAGCAGGAATAAGCATGTGATCATTCCATCAGCACAGAGGTTGTTCTACTGATATAACCCATCAGCTCTAATTATATAGACCCCTCACAACATTCTTAAACTTTCTCCTTGGCTGATACCTAGGCACTTGGATTCTGCACAAGGCCCAGGAGTTTAATTTAGTGTCCCGTGGATAGTGGCTTGATATTTGTACATGCTGTACACTTCTAGTGTTACACAGTTGTAAGAATGGAAGAGTAGAAGGTTTTGCCAATTTCCTTGCAGCTGAAGAAATATAATCACATATAATCTTGCTATGAGATGCAGTGGGAAGAATCATGAACAGGAAAGCAATTTTGTAGAGAACTAGCTTGCTTTTTTTCAGTAGATGGCAGTATGAGACTAACCACAAACAGCTGCGCTCAGGTTTTGTTTCTTGGCATAAGTAGGCAATTCTCTTTTATTTAAAATAATGTAGAGCTAAAATCCCTGCAGTTGTCACACCCAGTCTTGTTTTTAGGCTCAACTTGAGTGTTTAGGTATCATAATGTCCATGCAACTGGTTGCTTTAGGATTCTTTAGATCTGAGGCATTGCTGTATGAACGTGTGGAGCCAAGCCAAGCCTGGAAGTAGCTTGGATGTGTGCTCTGTCAGAATCCATAGATACCCTTTAAACCAACAGCACTGGGAAGAATCAGGAGGAGAGTGGGGGTAACTCTCCATTGCCAAGGATAGATTTGAGACAAAACTGTTGCGTTCCAGGCATCCAGAATCACCTCTGTGAAGTGTTGTTTGGCACTGTTGCATACCTTGTAGCTTGGGTTCCCATATCATATATTCACTTACCTAGAGCCAGCTGTGAGCTGTTCTTAATGTCCTGCTGTAAAATAAGCAAGTTACCATTGGATTTTCCAAAAACTGTCAGCATTAATTTATCTGTGTTTCTTTGTAGTGGGTGTTAGACTGCCTTTTATGTAATAAGTATAATAATTGTATCTGTATGGGAAAATATAGCTCAGAAAATTGTTTTGCTTTGAGCCTTTAAATGCTTTTTAGAAAATTAACTCTTTTCAGAAACATCATCCTTTTGAAACAATAAAACAATCTTCATACAGATTAAGTTGAAGTGATTCTTTGTGATCATAAATATTTGTATATAGTGTGTAATATTGCAAGAAGTCAATCTTAGAGTTGTAAAGCTGTAGTAACTTGAGGGAAGTGAGTCATTTTAGCACAAATTCACAGCTACAGAAGAATATTTTAGCTTATTTTATTGAACTTCTCACTAACAAACTTTGCAGTGTATTTAGGAAGGACAGATTTCTTTTCTCAGTTGACCACTTCTGTTAATAATCAGTCAGCCTTATGTCTCCTCTGTGTGTTTGTATGTGTTTCTTCCATCAGTTGCAGCCATCATTATGTAATTATGGCTCCGTCAGCGTTTCCAGCCCCCTCCTGGAGGTGGGGAGGGAGAGGATGTGGTAAAAAGCACTAAGCACTTGAGAAATGAAGAATATTTTTTAAGGGAGGTAATGGGAGAAGACACTAGTAAAACATTTGAACAATGATAGCGCAAAAAGGAAGGCCAAGAGCAGGAATATGTGGGGAAGGATCTGTGTATGTCTTATTTAAACATAGCAAGATGTTAGTTGTTAGCTTGAAAATGTGTTCAGGTGCAAAAGCATTCTCAGATTTATGCAGATGAAACCAATGGAACTTGAGCATGTGGTCAGTTTCAGTAACTGCAACCCTCAAGGCTCTATGCCCAAGGGAAGGAATTTTTTTCCAGAAGATCTGGTGGTTCAATGGACAAAAATAATGAAATTTGTTTGGCTGGGGAGTTATTAGCTAATCTGTGCCATGGGGGCTTTTCTATAACACTTGCTTAGTAGAGCCAGACATCTATGTTCTGCCAAAAATCCACAAGAGTTAAAGAACTTGGGATTGAAAACATATTTATTCTAATTGAAAAGCAATCCTATTTTTTCCATGCGTTCTGCATCTAAAATACTTTTTTATTCTTATATTTGAGCAGTCTGACTCCCCACTCCTCCATGCCCCTACCCTGATTTGGGTTGTTCTGAAACAAGTGTTCTTTGTATTGCTAGTTTTTCTTCTATTGTTTATAGTAACTTCTTTTTATCTGGAGCTGAGACAACCCTTTTTATTGCTTTGTAATTTTAAGAAAGGTAGTTAAGGCTGGTAAATGTGTTGGTGTGTGAGACTGTTTACAATAAAGCATTTAATTTTTACATAAAATAATGTATCTAAATAGAGTTAAAACTTGCATTTTATAGTAAGAGGGGTAGCTTTATGAACTTTCCTTTTCCTAGTTAGGAATGTCACAAGACAGCCAGTTTTACCCAAACTATGCAGATATTTTTATTGTATTCCTCCTCTTTGAAGTGTGCTTTACTCTATTTTCATTGTGCTGATATCAGTGATGGCCCTGCTCAAATGGGAAATGCTCTTTGCAAGTTATTTAACTCTTTAGAACAGGTTAGATCATAGAGCCTAAAATGAGTGGCTTTCCCTTTACTAGTTGCTGTGGCCATGTGTCACAGCAGGTTTGCATTTTGCCATGCAGGGTGAGGGAGTGGGGGAGTACTTTGTGGAAAGCATTTAGGACAGATGCAATGTAAATTTATGTTTAAGATCCCTGGTTATTAGGGTTTTGTTGCAAGCATTAGAAGAGAAAAAGCTCAATTGCTGTCCCTTTCAGTAGTGACAAATTGGGCCTTAATACTGTTGGGTTTTGTTTTTATCTGTAGCATAGTTCTACAACCTGCAGTGATTGTAGATATTGATTGTTGTGTATCTCTAATTCTAGCATAACATTTTGATTTTCTTGAAGTTTAATGTAACTTGTTAAATTATTGGAGACCTAATCTGTATTGTAGCATCATGGGAAGAATCTTAAGCCAGTAGTCCATTCTGTAATCTTAAAATTTAGTAGTTCAGTATGAATGGGTGGGTAAGGCCACAGTATAATTTGGCTGTCATATAGTCCATACCAAACCAGTCTCTTCAGCTTAATTTTTGGGACACAATGCAGCATTGAGTTTGTGTAACACTGGTGGCTATTTGTCAGAATACCCCTTGCTTCATCCAGCTTATTCTTTATATAATATTAGACTGGGAGGGTAGACAGATTTATTTTTTTATATCAACTCTTTTTGCACAAGATAGCAATGCTAAAATGACAAGGAGGATTAGAGATAGTTCGAGTAAGGCACAGTTTGATCTAGAAAGCCATGTATCATTTCCTGTAATGAGTAAGGATTTTGTGCAATTCACTGAAAGTCTGCATAAGCAAAATAAAACCAAATTGAGCAGGGGTTTGAGTATGAACTATTGCATGTTTCTACCATAAATCAAATTTAACTGAGAAAGAATAGAGTTCAGTTTCATATGGTTGTTGCACAAGCACGTGAATTGTTGTTTTTTCAAATAGATTGAAGTTATATCACGTGGCTCATCACTTTTACGTAGATAATCTCATCTGTCACCTTTGATTTCCCAAATTCATAGTGCAACTTTTCATATTCTATCCTTTCTCTCTGTTTCTATTGAAAAGAAGTAGAAATGGAGATCTTATCCCTGTTTTTTCAAGGCTTTGTATGTCTTGAGGCTGAAGTCCAAGAATAGAAGCCTGAGTAACCAAGGTAATAGGAAAATTATGCTGAGAAAAAGGGCAGCTGGGTGGGGCTTTTTTGCAAACCTTCACCAAAGATATGTCTGCAAAGTTAGCCAGTTAAAAATTTTCATAAATAGCTTTATGTAACAAAGTGGATGTTTCAGTTTGTGGTGGCAGAAAACTGATCACCAATGCTCTAAGTGCCATAATGCTGTCTGAAGATTCAGTCTTCATTATTAAAGTTAATAATTTTTTTTACTTTTCAAAATGGAGTGTTTAGTTTTTGAATATTAAATCAAGGGTTTTTTTATCTGTTTGTGACTACTTGGGTTCTTCACTTGAACAATGGATGTAATAACTCATAGGAATGTTGTGAAGAATCATTAGTTCTTAGGTCAGAGCTCTTGGATGAAGAGGTTTTTTGGTTTGTCCTGTGTAGCTTTTAACTAAGAATCTGATTCCATTTGTCCTGCACCAACAAGAGCTTTCCATTTGTTTTGTGTTTTAATAGTGTTGCTTCCCTCTGCTTTTTCAAGCTGTGATGACAAATTTTCCATTATGTTTATTTCTCCTAGAGTGTAAATATAGAGAAGCTGCAGGGGACAACCATCAACATATCTACTGAGGATGGGCTGCTGAAAACTAAATATCTCTATGCAGAATCAGCATCTCTCTCTTCAGAATCTGGTGATATTATGTTGGGAAGTGTTCATGGTAAGAAGGAAAATCTGTCACAAATTTAGCTGCTTTGAAGGTGTTCAGTAATGTTCGCAGTAACAAATGGACTAATGCAGTAGACTATCACTAAATCAGCTGCGCACAGAATATGAGTAGAACAGTTCTATCTCTGTTAGACACTTAGTTGTTTTTTTGCCACCTAGCAGACTGTATTTTGAAAACAATTTCATAAGCAGAGTTATTAATAGCAAAAAGTGTATATTACAGGAAAGAAATGTTACACATACTAAGAACATCAAAATATTTTAAAATTCAGCAATGAAAATGATACTAAGAGTCGTCAGGAGGCTTATCTTCCCCTCTCCCCATCCTTTATTTTCTTCATAGGAGAAGCAGCTCATATAATCTATTAAGAACTATTGTAGGAGACAGTTGTAATTAGAAGTTTTTATTAGAAATAGCCAGTGTGTTTGCTGGCACCTTATATTAAGAGTGATGACAGTTCCTGTTGTTAAAAGAAGTTCTTAGAACTTCTTAGCAGTCTCTAATCCATCCACCCTTTAGTGTCCTTCCCCTAGAACTAAAACTAATGAACTACAGAGTCTTTTATTTAAACAGCAGTTGAGGTTCAGGTCTGGTGTGGTTTTCTGACTTAACAAAACTCCCACTGAGTTCAAACTGTGCTGTAATACATTTGTGGTGATTTAACATTGAGTAAAACAAACTGGGGGATGTACAAAGAAGATTACTCATCTCAGTCAGAGTTCCAGATTTTCAGCTATATCCCTTAGAAAAAATTTGGTGCAATTTCTTAGCAATTTTATGTTGTCCTGTTGCTAGAGAATGCCTTTTTTCTTCCTTGAAGGAGCAATTTCTCTGTCCATTTATGTTAAGTGTGAGAATGGTTTCTAAACCTGTTAGTTAATTTTAGCATCCAAAGACAGAAATAAGCTGCTTTTCCTCTTGTTCTTGTATTTTTCTAACATGTAGACTTGTATTATGTCTGGTACTTCCATCTGATAAGATGTGCTGTTTCATTTTTTCTAATGTTATACAATATAATGATATTGTGGAGTGATCAATTTGTGAGCAGGTTCATGTCTCTGTGCACATCCAAGAGTTTATTTTTATTTTCTTGGTACAAAAATGAAATCATAACTGCTGTAGTTAATGACTTACTTCCTTCAGTAATGCCTGTTGTCATTAAGTTGAAGAACAATGTGAAAACAAATAGATTGTATCCAAATTATGCAGACATTTCTTACATTTCTTCAGGATTATTTTTATGACCTCTCTGCTAAATGGGTTTGGAACACCTAATGTTATTTTAGCTGTTTGTTTTAAAAAAATTTGCACATTAACATTTGCTTGGTAATTCTAGTCTATTTTTTGATAAAAAAACCCCATTTTCTGTAAAATACCATGTTCCTCAATCATGTTTTAATAGTAAGAGCACAGGCTTTTAAAGTACACTTACAAACACATATTAGCAGACAAGATAACTCCTACTGTAAATTTCTGTTTGAAAAAAAAGGTTACTTTCACTTCTGGTTTTTACTCATGAGGTAGTTCAATTTTGATAGTTTTGTCTGTAAACACCTGGACAGATTGTTCTTGGGCAGCTAAAGTCATCATTTCCCTACAGCTGATGCTATAGCTGGCATCAAATCAGCACATCATGCACAAAACTAAGCTAGATTTCATTGCTTTTCCCCTGGGAAAATTGAAGCTAGTGCAGCACAGACTTCACAAACCTGTCTGAGACACATTGTGTGGTTGAAACGCAGGCTGTACACTCATGACACTGGTAGTGCTCAAACTTTCACAGTTGCTCATTTGCATGCTTCATGCTCCTGTGGCAAATGAGTAATGCATTGTTTTGAAGGAGTTGATTTTGGGTAATTTTCATCAGCATCTCTAACAGGCATTAGAGATGTCAGGTGCTCTTAAGCTTTTGAGTTGACACTTGAAAAAGAAATCTGATCCTGAGAAATTTCTTACAGTGAACCTTCTCTACAAAGGGGTACATGGGAGGAACAGGAAACCCCTCTTTGCAGCTGTCCCAAAGTCTTGGGCGGAGTTGCATTAATTATCAATTTCTTTTATAACTTTAGTTCAAATTTAGACTAGATATCAAATTCTTTCCCAACTAATGTTTAAAGTGGGCTCAGAGCAAGCTTGCTCATGGCCTTGTCTGGTTGAGCTTTGAATATTTTCAAGTCCAGAGATTGCATGACCTTTCTTGACATCGTGATCCAGTCCTGAATTATTCTTCTGGTGGGGAAAAAACCATTTTTTTAAAAGAAATCATAATTTCCATTATTACTTGTATCCATTATTGTTACTTCTTCCTTCTTGCTGCATCGCCATGAGAAGAATGTCTTTTTTTTCTATGCCCTTCCATTAGGTAGTTGAAGACCACAAGAAGACTCCTTCTCAGCCTTCTCCTTTTAAAGCAAAACAAAGATGCTCTCAGAGTGCCTGGAACTTGTTCTGGGCCCCTAATCTTCTCAATACCCTTCTCTGTCCTTAAAGTATGCCAGTGTCTTTCTTGACTTGAAAGCACAAAATTGGACACAATATTCTAAATGCAATCTCACAGGAGGGCTTTACATGCTGTCTATGCTCCTAATCATACAGCTCAGTGTGCAGTTGACTTTCTTTACTGACTCCCACTGGAGATGGTGTCCATCAAGATGCCCAGGTCCTTGCCTGCAAAGCTTCTTTGCAAGCAGCACTCAGCTTTTACTGCTTTACATCAGTAAAGCCTGTGCAGGACTTTATATTTGCACTTGACCTTTTATTATTCTGTCATAGTCTAGTAACAATTTAATTATCTGAGAGAATCATGCTGGAAAACATGGTTATTGAGGTTACTTTATGTATTTACTAATACATATGTCACTAATGTGTATACAGGAAAGGGCAAACATACAACTGCCTTGTCAATGACTTGAATAACACAAAGAGTATCTGCCATCTTCCAAAGATAGTACAGTCCAATGCTTGAGCTTGGCATTCTATAATCCCTCCAGAAAGTATACCCCATGATATACCAGAGTGTGTTCCATACATTTCAGCTACATTTCTGGATTTCACTCACGTAGAGTGGAATTGTAACTTCGCATTTTAAATTCTCATCAGACTAAAGTACAGACATGTCTACAAAGAAATGAAAATAAAATTAATTTCTTAAGTGGTAAAAAGCTGCATAATGGTTTATTTTCCTTTTTGTGTATCAAAAGAATCCTGCCCTGTTAAGAGCCTCCAAAAAAAAAAAAAAAACAAAAAAAACAATATAAATAACACAGCATAAATTGTTGCCTTTATATCCCAAAAGCCATCTTTTGCCCTGGTCCTATACTACTGATCCTGATTACAAAATTTTAATTTGAAATTTTGCAATGTTCATGTAGAGGCAAAGCTTGTAGATGATAGAAAAGAAGACTCTTTCTTCAGAAGCAACAAAACCCCAAAACACTAAGGCGTTGTTATCAATATTCTGTTAAAATTATTATATTTTGGATATCATAGTATTGCATTACAATGCTGGAGTCAGTTGGTTGTAATAATCAAACTGGTAATTACCTCTAGTCAGATCTTTCTCTCTTTGCCCTTGATGTGCCCAAGAAATACTTGCCTGACTTAAAAATCCTAAATGAAGTGTTGGCCTTCAGAGAACAGTTACATGACCAAAAATTCAGTTCTGTTTAGTCTGTAGCCAGTGCAGGACACAACACAGCAGGACAGTCCTGTCTGCTTCAAAAGCAGCTTTTATTCTAGCTAGATGTTTGAAGTGAGCTTTCCACACCAATATATTGTCTTGATGTTGCACAGCATTGGTGGTTCTGCCATATAAGTATGTGGTTAAAAGGAATTTGATTTCTATATGTTGAATATTTTTCAAGGATCTACTTATCAAAACAGAAAAGACAGAGCAGGCCCAGGGGCTATATGCTGACAGAATATAATTACCTTTGGCTCCCTGGGAGCTGCCTGCTGACAAAACCCTAGGTCTTCTTGTAGGTTGTACCAAACTAAGTGTTAGCCATGATAAAATGGGGAAAAGGGTGGGATAATTGTAACATGCCTTTTAAAAACAGCAAGGAGTGAAGCCAAACATCTTTCATCAAGGTCATTGAAATATGCTTTTGTTTCTGCTCTGATTTTCAGAACCCCTAAGTATTTTGTTCAGTATGTGCTTGAAAAGATGAATTCAAGCTGTTGATGATAGGCTGCTTTTCTAGCTTTCAGCCCATGAACCACTAAGAAAAATACAGGTCATATACAGTGGAATGCATTCTGCCCTAATGGTTGTTTACTACTGTGTAGTTACACAAGATAGGGTAGAGCTTGATCCATTTGCAATTTTTAAAACCTCTTCTGAAAGACTTGAAAGTTATGACTACTGTGTATTACTAAACTGACTCAGTTACTGTGATCAGCCTTATTCTTCATTTGTCTTTCTCTTGGGAGGATGAGAGAATGGCAGGGATGATATATTGTGGTTTACTTTCTAATTTAAAGCATTTTTTATGAGACATTTACACATGGAACTGTAGAAGTTTCTACAGTTTAGTTAGAGACTGTTAGTAGTATAGATGGCTTTTCTGTTATGAGGTACATCTCCCCTCCTTCCAGATTCTCTTGATGTTATACGTGAAAGGGAAGAATAAATATTTTGAAATTTTAAGGCTGGAACACCAGTGCCTGCTTAAAGTGATGCAAGTTCAGTAGAAGACCATTCTACATTTTGTGCCTTACACACTTTTGTTTGATGTTCTCTAGTTTGCCCAACGTACTCAGATTGAAGTCAATGGAAATGTTGACAAGAGGTTGTCATGCACATAAGTTTGGAGGGACTAGGAAATGTTCAGTGGGTCCAGGAAGTAGCCCATGAAGATAACACACACGATTCCCTCCAGCAGAGATGGGGTATAGGTGTATAAAAGAGGAAAATAGAAACTGTTTATGTCATACATCCAATTGAACTTAAATCATCCATAGTGCTGTTGCAGCATCAGAGCAATTTAAAAAAATGCCCCAATAAAATAAGACAATGTTGTGCATTAGCCTTCCACATGCCTCTCTGCATTTTTTTCTCCCTCAAATCCAGGTGGTGTCTTTGACTTTACTCAGTGTTTTTTTTGTCTGGAGTCACTTCATTATTACCCTCAAGTGTTAAGACTTTTGTTTGTAAAGCAACGCTATTAAAAATAAATAATTCGTTTCAATAACATGGTTTTTAACATTTTTCCCCTTTTCATTATAGGTAACACCAACCTTCAGACCAAAACAGGAAGTATCACAGTAGGTAGGTTCTGCCTTCTCCCTCTCTCTCGTTCTTCCCTTTTCCTTTCTAAGAGCTAAATATTCACAGGGGAAGTAAAAAGGAGGTGATTTCACACAGATGTTTTTGCCTCCTTTTCAGGAGTAGCACTGATAACTGTGGCTGAACAAGACCCCTTCCAAACTCAGCCTTTTGTGGTTGGGCAAGGCATGTGCTCTCACTTGATACCCAATAGCCTCTGGGCCTTGCACAAGTTAGGCTGAGTCTAGGTGTCACCTTTCAGATAAAGATGGGATAAAAGGACATGACAAAACACTAAGTGTACATCAAATGCCGTTGTGCCTTTAATGTAGTTCTCTATCTTATATTTATTGCTATCAATGATTAGCTATGCTTAATTTTTATATCAGGAAGCTAATAATTGATGTATTACTTATTTGGGGGGATGATGGGAAGGCTTGTGATAATTTCAGTTTTTTCAAACTATTATGCTTATAATTTTTCCTTCAGAAATGAAAATGGCTCATAAACCTTTTTTTTTGGGAACCTGGGCATTTATACAACAGGATAACTCAGAGCTATCAATTATGGTATAACTTATATCAGTGCATTTTACAGCACACAAACACCAAAGGGAGAAATTCAAATTCTAATTATTGCTATGGCAAAAAATTGAAGTAACAGAATCATAGACAAGGCTCAGTGGTCTTTTGAATGTAGAAAGATTTCCTCAGGCCCAAATCTTGAAGACTTCTGCTAATGGTGTTAACTGTAGTCTCTCACTAAGCATCTTTCAGGGACAATCTCTAAGAATTGTTCAGGGACTGTTAACAACTCTTCTTATGTTTCTAAGAGCTCTGTGTTAACATTCCTGGAAAATGAATGCTAGACACATTCTTATGAGTTACTCATTAAACCACAGAATTAAATTTTTCTTGCTAGGCTGTTTTTCCTTCTCTTAAATAAACTTATAGGGTATGAAGAGTGGTTAAATAAAGGTTTCTTAATATAGGAGGTAGCTTTTTCCATCAACAGATGATGATTATTTTCCTTAATGAACCAGGTTCAGCTTAAACATTAAGACACAGTTGAAGAAACATTATTTTTCAGATTTCAATTCTGACAGCACTAGTTAGACTTCATCTTTTCCTAAAGAGCATTAAATATCCCTGGTATTTTTATGGATTTTTCTAAAGGTAAAAGACTTTTAAGATCCAGATGTTCAGCTCTAAAAGTGTGAGAACACCTCCTGTTTGACCAGTTTGCTCAATGCCTTATCCCTTATTTCACCTGGAAGGGACCACCTACAGTGATCATCCAGTCCAACTGCTTGACCAAGAGGTGAAGTGTCTTGTTTAGGGGCTTTTATACGCTAACAGGCTTGGGGCATGACCACCTCTTTGGGAAGCCTGGTCCGGTGTTTGACCACTCTCTCGGTAAGAAAATGCTTCCTTAAAAAAACCATTCCCATGCATCCTTTCACTGGACACCAGGGAGAAAAGCTCACCACCTCGTTGTGCCCTTCCCTTCCTCAGGAAGCTGCAGAGAGCTATGGGGTCACCCCCCAGCTTCCTTTTCTGCAGACTAGACAAGCCAGGTGGTTTGGTTGTTTGGGTTTTTTTTGCAACAGAATAATTTATCAAAAAGAAACTATGGCCTTTACAACCAATGAATATAACTTAAAATTGGGGTAGGAAATAGATCATTAAGAGGTAAAAGGATAGTCTGGGTAACTTGGTTAGGAAAGGAATTGTTTTCATGAGAGATGTCTTTGCTTTGTGTGTTGCATCATTTATTTTGCTAGGTCCCCCTGATGAGTATGGTCAGGACTGCTAAGGATTTTTCAGTAGTATGTGCAATTTAGTGAACTCTAAACAATAAATAATAGTGAAGTCTATTTAGTGAATGTATTTCAGTTTCTTATGTTTTGGAACAATGAACTAAAACAAGAATATTTGCCTGTTTTCTATTAATAAGCAATACTAGATAGCTAGTTTAGCAGGAATTAAATCTTCATCACACTTTGAGTATGTTGTAATTTTATGCTTTCTCCAGTCTAATCAAATCATGGTAAATATTTTGTGTTCCTCTTGAGATTGATTTTGTTACTGATTTTACCATGAACAAGGTCAGTCTTTAGGTGCTATTAGGAAAAGTATGGTTTTGCTTAGATTTAAGGAAAGATCACTTGTGTTTAATCCTTTCTTTAGTGCTTGGCTGATAAAGTGAAGGGAGAAGTGATACTAACTGTTACCTTTGTAGGCCTTTCACTGATCTTTAATTATGCAGTCTTTCAAGTTATGTGTCTTAGGTCTTATTCTTCAAGCTCTGTTAATTTTTTATAAAACTTAACAAAGACTTTGCCAAGGACATCTTGCTTCACTGTGCCCTTTTTTTTCATCTTTTTTCTCTAGTACCAGTAAATTCTTAAATAGCTGAAGCTGCTCAAGAGTGACCATCTGTTCCATTTCCAGTAAAAGGCTTTGTCCTTGTTTTTCCCCTTGAAAAACCTGCAGAAAACTTTTCCCCTGTCAGTCCTTAGCAAACTCTGAATTCAAACTGTACTTTTTTTTCCTTATTTTTACCTTCAGTTATTTGCATTCATATCAGCTAACTGGGTATATATTTGAAAATAAATTGCCTTAAGTTTGTTCTGTCATAACCATAAAATATGTGTTGTCTCCATTATTATTTGTTATGTATTTTGTCCTGTCAGCCTGTGCTTCTTAGTATAGGATAATCTTTCATTGTTGAAATATTTATTTATTTATTTATTTAGATTTGGGCACTTTTTTGTTCTATCACCTCAACTTTGGGCATGTTTTTAATCTGTTTTCATTTTTTTCCCCTTTATTTGCTAAGAGCTAGAGACACAAACTTAAAACAGCATCTTTATGGACTTTGCAGAAGTGATGAACAATTCCATGTTTCTTGGTATTCTTAATTGTATCTACAGACTTGTATTTAATATCGTATCTGTAACATTCATGACACAAATCATATTCAGTTGTTTCCATAAAATATATTTCATGTTACTTCCATAGGTCAAAGCATAACAGTTGTTTATTGTACAGTACTGTAGTGCCAGGTTTGGTGTTTGATTAGTGCTGCCAAGCTTCTTGGTGGTTTTGAAACTCTGCTGTAGTTTCTTCAGCCATGGGAAATTTTGTATTAGTGAGGTACTCTGGGAGTCAGAATCTGGCAAGCTGTCCTCCCAAAACAGTGTTCTTCAGTGGAAAAGTGTTCTATTCCCCTTGAGGTTATTTTTGTCTTCCCTGGTAAATTTGTGCCCTGGTGAGTCTGTCCTTCTGCCTTCCTCCTGCATCCTTCATTCATATTGATGCCTTCTGCAAAGAGAATCCAGTCTCTCACAAAATGAGAATTCTTTTTATTTTAATATATATTAATTGAAGATCTAGGAAGGAACACTGTTCAGTCTTGCAGATTCACAAAAGTTATCTTCCCACTGGGAAGAATCTCACAGGAGCTACTTTGGCGTTTGAGGAGTGGGAAGAGAAAGGCTTCACTGGATAAAGGTTGTCCCTCTAAAGCACCATCAGCTGGTGGTTTGTGGACTGTTTGTAGTTGTACTCCCTGGAGAGAGCTGCTGTTCTGTCACTGGAGACTCTTCTTTCTTCCTGCAACAGATAAAGGAACTTATTATATGTTCTGTTTAAAGCAGAAGAGTCAAAGGCTGGATGTTTCCTGTATCTGTTGCCAACAAAATCTCTGTCAGGATTATGTGAAGATTTGGTAATTGGCCATTACTAAATTTGATGAGGAATATCTGCAAAAACAGCTTTTGCATGAAAACCTCAAGTGATCACTATTTAAAATGTTCATAAAAAAGGTTGATGTATGTCAAATTTTCTAGTTCTAATGAGTTTAATTTTTTTACTATTATGAACAACCTTTTAAAAAGTCATCAGTTAAAACTGAGGTTTCATTTTCACTTACACAAGCAAAACTCTTCATTATTAATGAAGAGTTAATTTTTTTTTTCAGATTTTGAACAGACCTTCTTTAATTCAAAGTCTTGAGATGGCAGAAGCATTCACATCCAGTTCTAGTTATTAATGTTTTCTTTTTAGTCAAAGCCCTTCTCAGTTTCTCAAGTGACTAAGTATGGATTAGCTGCTTTTTTTTTAAATTACTTTCCCCTCCAAAGAAATCAGCTTTAGCTATAGAATAATGATCCTTTTCCATGTTTCTGCTGTTGTAAGCAATGCACTGATCTTTGGCATCTGTGCTTGAGATCTGTGATCAGAAAACCTCCGGATGAGTTTACTTAGAGCTAAAACTGTATGGCAAGCATAAAACATTAATATGAGACATCCTTGTTATGATTAATCTAGTTCATTCTCTCATTATGCATTTACTTCTTAAAATGGGAAGTTTCATTAAGGTTTGATTTTATTGTTTTAGCTACTTATGACAGTTTGACTGTTGGGTTTTTTCTATGCATACACAGAAACCAGTCTCTACCTCAGGATTTCTTGCCAATACTTTAATTTCTAGCATTGTCTCTAAAAATACCTTTCAGTAACTGCCTTTTGCTCGTGTACAAATGTAATTTTTTTATGCTCCTCTAGAGTTTCTTCATAATTTCTTTGCAATTTTTATTAGGTATAAGTCTGTTCAGTAGCTTGAAAGTAAACTATTTGGGATATTTTGAAAGTCTTAT
This sequence comes from Corvus hawaiiensis, assembly GCF_020740725.1. Classification (NCBI taxonomy): domain Eukaryota; kingdom Metazoa; phylum Chordata; class Aves; order Passeriformes; family Corvidae; genus Corvus; species Corvus hawaiiensis. The sequence goes on along the minus strand of NC_063216.1, from coordinate 67,782,465 downwards.
GTATTTTAAAATGGAATACATTGCAAATAATTAAAGACTACTCAAGTGTACAATTAAAGCTTCTTCAAGACTTTCTATTTGTAAAAGCACTTCTTCACAAAGTTTTATGATCATAAATTTCAGCTAATAAGGTATAAAAGAAAATTTAGGCCTCCCTTTTTCAGGGCACAGAACAAATGCTGTTTTCCTGCTATATTAAACATTTGTTGATAATTCAGATGTAGTAAATCAGCGTTTACAAAGCCTGTACTCAGTTATTTGTGTAACAAGATGTTTCAGTGAACAACTGCTTGGTTTTTGTATGGGGCAGCTTTCCAGGGTAAAGTTCTCCCTGCACAGAGTCTGAGGAAATGAACTCTTTTGGAAATAAAAATAGATCTTAGTGTTCAAGTTTGGTGCTTGATCTTCACACAAAGATAAAGACATTCCTGTAGAAAGATGTGCAGTGCAGTTGAGGCCTTGTAGATGTAGAACAACTGCAGAGCTCCAGCCGTAGGATTGTGTGCCCCAATTCTGGACTGGGGAGATACGTTTTTTTCAGAAACTTGTTTTTTTAAGTAAAATCTGACATTCAGTAAATTATTATACTTCTGAAACACAGAAGAATTGACAAAAATGAGTTTGAGGTATAAAGAAAGTTCATGGCAAATGTTTCTTTTAAAAGAGTGAATGATAAACAAGTTCTTTTATTTCCTTTTGTGTTTTAGATTCATCAGATGGAAGTCTAAAAGCTTCTACATATCATGGGACGATAGATGTTTATGTCAGTCAATTAAGAAAAGTGGATCTGAAATCCCAGAAAGGTTAGCAAACTAAATCAAATATTTTTTGTGGCAGATTTTGATGTAAAAGAAAAGGGGATAAGGGTTTGTTTTGGGTTTTTTATCTGTCTGTAAAAAATAGTTTGTGATTGTTGGTTATTTACATTTTCATTTTGCCTCATTATTGGAAGATGTCTGTAAATACTTAAAATACAATAAGCTCTGTAAGGGACAAGGATACTTAAGATGGATTACAAATGTTTGTGTTTATGAATGTTTTTCTTTTTTTCTTCCTGGCAATATACCCAGCAGAATTCTGCAGAGTTGACTAGGGTTACAGTGTTCCTTTGCTTTGAGCACAGTTTTCTCCATGATGCTGTATGTGCAGTGATAACTGACACACATTTATTTTTCCTGTCTTCTGACTGAAATGTCCTACTATGAAAATTTGAAGGCAGAAAAGCAAAGATGGGAGAGCCTTACCCTACCACATTTCCTTCATTTTCTCACCTGCTTACTCACTAAAATCTTACTTCTTAGTTAAAAGCTCACACCTAAAGTTGAATTCATAGTTTTGCCATTCAGAAGATATGATACTGCACATTGCATAGCCCTGAGTACATCTTGTTAGTCCTAGTTTTGAAAAAAACAACCCTGAAAAAACAAAATGCAGACAAACAAAATCCAAAACAAGCCAAAACACACTACAGCATTTTTATACTTGACTTTAATGTCATGTCAGGCACTTCAGGTGGTTTAAATGAACATGGTATTTGGTACACTTGTGTCTCCTGTGAGACAATGCCTGTACCCTGTTAAAATCTAACAGTTACTCAAAATGTGACTGATGGCGTCAGTGCACTAAAATCATTTGTTCATCTTTCTGTACAATCTATTTTGGTTTCATTAGTGCAAAGAAATTTATTTTTTTATTATTTCTTGGTTATCTTTCGTATCACTTATTGCTAAGTTAATGTCTCTGAGATAGTAGCAAAGAGGAATGTATTTAATAAAAGCTAATTAATGTTATTTTCAAAATATTTTCTGACATCTCTTCTGGCAGCACAGCTTAGTACAGACAAAGTTGAAGTTCTGTTTCTGTTTACCCTGTAAATTCAGAATAACTGCTGACAGCTGCAGTGTAGAAAATGTCCCATTTGTGATAAATGAGCTGCATGTGTGTTGGTTTTTATGAGTCATCACTGAGCAACTCTCCGAAGAGGACCCAAAGATGAAGACCTTTTCCCTTTCTTATTCTAAGGCTTTTATGTATCCAGCAAAATGCAGGCCTAAATTATGCTGGAAGTTACTTGTTCATCAAAACTGTCACAGGCAAGTGATTCTGCTGAGTCTAAGTTGCTTAGCTAGGGTTGCTTTCTGGTGCTGCTTAGCTGTTATTCTTACTATGTTCTTCTTCAGCTTTTGGGATGTATGTCAAGAAATTGTTTTATGTTTTTCTAATGTGAGTGTTGAAATTGAGCAAAAACTGAGAAGCACATATAAGACTATTCTGAATTTTTCAGGTTTTTGATCTAATGTGTAGGACAGAGCTTCCAAACTGTGACTGAGTTATTACAAAGATGACTAATGTAGGCAGGTTGGAGGCCCAGTGTCTGCCTTTGGTCTAATGCAGAGAAGCACAGATTTAGGAAAAGCAGAAGTCAGAATTTCTGGGTTTAATGTCAAAGCAGAATTATTCAGGCCACCAATGCTGCAATTTTGCTACTAGTTTACATTTTTAGTGATGCATAGTCTAAACTGGTTTGTCAGTTTTGAGACTGCATCTGTTGGAGGATGTGAACAGCTTACCCTGAGCAGTAAAGCAAAGATAGTTGCCAGCATTCACAGTATGTGAGTGGTGTCTTATCCTTCCAGAGGAGCAATCCTTTCATTGTGTGCCACACAGTGACTGGATTATTTGTCAACTATGATGCCCTGTCCTTGCTCAGGAATGTCAATATGTAACTAGAAGATAAATCTAAAGTCATAATAGTTGTGAGTTCTATTATGTTTGCTTCCTTGATCATTCCTGTAATAAGATCCTCTACCAAAATACATTGCTGGAAGTGTATGTCATTATTTATTTTCATGTCTGCAAAGGAAGTGCTGTGATACCATTTTCTACATGAGACATGCAGTGCCCTGTTTATGATAAATGAAGATACCTTCATTTATCCTTTCAGTAACCAAAAAAAAAGAGGTTACTGTGTCTGAAGACTTTTAAAAAATCCCAACCAAGCACAACCAAATGATTATTTGATTCAAGTTAGTGAAATAATGGCCTGTTTCATGCTTTGATCTCAGCGTTAAACTAACTAGCTTTCACTTAAATTTATACCAGGTTCAATCACAGTCAAGGTACCTGCATCTCTCAAAGCCTATTTAGAGCTGTCTGGAAGAAAAGTGGATGTGAGCTCAGAGATCCAGTTAAAAGAAACACAGAGTGCCTCCAAAGACGATCACGTAACTCTAAGTGGTAAGGCTTACTAATCTTGGCTTCCAATAAATGTCTGTCTGGCCTAAGTCAAAGGCATCTACATTTCTTTATTAGTTTATTGCCCTTGGCATCTGCTTGTTTAATCTGCTTCATGTTCAGATGTTTGCTTGTGCTGTTGTACTCCCCGTGTTACTGGATGACTTTAAAATTTTATTTGGTCAATGACTTGTGAATGTAATCACTTCTTCTAACAAAAGTCTTAGAGCCAAATTCCTCCTTAGCATTAGTCCAGTGAATCTGTGGGAGATAATCCAGAGCAGAATTTGACTCATTGCTTTGTTGGCTTAGAAAGTCACACAGACTTTCCTAGGCAATCTATTATATTAAAAATATAATTAAAAAATTCTGTCTGTTTCTGAGTCAAAGGGGGAAGTAAAAGGGATATATGGCATATTTATAAATGTACAGTAGTGCAGAATAGGCTGAGAAATGATGGGTGGGAGATGAGAAGAGCAGAAGCTGGAGCTGGAGGAATAGAGTACATGGAAAGGTACCTGCAATTACTGGAAGCATTTTTGTAAGGGATTTAAAATTGAACTTACAATCCCAGGTCTTGCTGTTTCCTGCTTTAGAAAACAGTTATACAGTTCACTGTGTAGGGTGTGTATTTCTCTCCCCCACTCCAGATGTGGCTATCTAGAAGTTAAGGCTGTTGCTTTTACCAATTACACAGTTTGCTCTAGAGAAAACATAACTGAAAGCTGGAGCCCTCAGACACATTATGTTTGAACGTGTTATGTCAGTGTGACCTGATGTGACAGCAGATTGGTTAAGGCTTTGAGTTTTGCTCTGGTTTTAAACCTAAGAAAATATGCACAAAAACTCTTTTCCTCCCCCATGTAAGATGGTAATCTCAAAGTCAGGGAACATTAGAAGTGTAATTACATAATTTTAGTACATAGCCTGCTTATATATCTCTTCCTGCCTAGGAACAGTAACTAGCGCTTAAATTTACTAATGGTTATTAAATACAGTTTCTTTAAAAACCATAATTAGAAGTTCTCAGGCTAGACATCTGTGCAAGGACCCCAGATTCTAGCAAGACTCTGTGGAATGAATCACCTCAGCAGTAAAACAAGACTTCTTCTCAGTGAATGAGCACCACTGGCCAGTCAATCATCTTGCTGCTTTGGCAACATTAAAGATAAGGGTGTTTAAAATATACACAGCTGAATGACTTCTCTGGTTTCACAACCCAGTCAGTGTTTATGTAGGACAGTCATCACTGAAGCAGATACAATTTTTCAACCCACTGTTCTGTATGGAAATGATCTTGGCACTTGAGGCCAAAAGCAACCCTGATTAGTTAACTCTGAAATATACACGTCCCAAAGGCACAGAAATGAACAAGAATTATGCAAAGGCAACAGCATTAGGCCAATGATTATCAGTTGTTTAAAGAAGTTAAGGTATTACCAAAAAGGGAAATGCTTCCTGCTTCTATTTCTCTTTACCTTATGGTGTATTCTTTCTGCAGGCAAAGCACTTGCCCCCCCACTCTCAACAATCGCTTCCTCTTAAAGTTATATTTGGTAATTTTCATGTACAAGTAGATTCTGGAATAATTGAAAATAATTTAATACAATTTCTGTTTCCTGAGAACATTATTTACTGTTGAAGTTTCAGGTACAACGTCCATAGCTGTCTTCCTGCTGCAAATGAAGAAATGTAAAATAGATGGTGAAGAGGGGCTTTGCCAAGTGGATAAAAGCTGTATCAGAAGAGCATGGCAGTTTGGGGTTTTTATGCTTTTGAGTTCAAAGATTAGTTTAAAAATAGATGATTTTTCAGAAAATCCAGTTCTCCTGTGGATAACACAGGGAACTGTCTGCTTTTAGGAAGTTTTGCTTGCCTCTGGGAATATTTGAAGGTTTTAGAGAGAAGGCTGTCCAGTGGGAAGACAGGGCAGAGTTCTGTGACTTGGGTAAACATGCACTTAGTCTGTCACCTGCTCTAGGAAAGCCTTCTCTACTGCTTTAGAGCAGTTATCATGTATATCATCACCTGGCTGCATGGCCCCCACTTCCACACTGAGAGGGGAGTCAGTACACTGCAAGCCCACAAGCACTCACATCCAGGGTTTTGCCAGATAGCCAAGGAATAGAGTGGGATTTAGTGAAAGCAAGAAGATGGAAATCTGGGCTGAGTGCTCTACAGACAGAGGGATGAGAGTGTGAAAATTTGTTTTGCTCTTTTAGAAAAAGAAGGGACTTCCCTGCAAAACTGGGATACTTGCTGACAAAGGGAGGGAACTAGAGAGCAGTGACAGGGAGTTTGTTCTTTGAAGTAATTTGCAAGGGCAAGGCATCTGTTTCCATTGGCATCAGTAGGTACTCTTAGAAGTAGTATGTATGGTATAATGAAATGCTACAAAAACAGAGTTCCTGCTAAGCACTGGTCCAGCTTCCATCATTGGAAGTGTTTGGCTGTCTGCTGTTAGTAAATTGAGTAATTCCGGTAATTTCTGATTGTAATCTTGTCAAGGTGTTCTTTCTTTTCCCTGGCAAGTAGGGAAGCCCTTACTGCTCAATATCTGCCTTTTTCTTTTCTCCAGGTCTGTCTGTGTTCTTAAATTAGCTGGTTTAAGATGCCTGTGGAGGTAATTAGCTATAGGTACTCTATGTGGTAAGAAGAAGAGTAGCAAGCTAAAAAGTGTTAAATATTTAAGCAGAAAAGAAACTTAGGAGACTGTTATGTCAAAGGGGTTACAAACATGTTGAAGGCCAAGGTTAAAGGTCATATAATTTTGATTTAGGTGCTTTTTAGGCCACTTTCCAATAAATTAGGTTCGAAGTATGAAGGTAGGCACAATGACCTGTGTAGTCCAAAGAGGAACAATATTTAAATAATATCAGGAAACAGTAGTGTTACACCATTGAAAACAAACAGCGTATTAACATGATCCATAAAACTCAAAATAATCCTTTGGCTTTACATGGCATTAGTAATACTTTGCTGGAATGTTTTGAGTACTGTACTTCAAAACTGTAGAATCTATAAAGGAGAACATATGATTAGAGTCCTAAAATCATGATTAACGAGAGAAGACTGAAAAGTTCTGGTTTTGTCTCAAAAGAGAAGACAAAGGGAAGAGAAGATACATTTTTCTAGTACATAAGTTGCTACAGAGAAAAAAGGAAATAAATTGTTCTGTCCCCTGGCAATAGGACTAGAAACTATGATTTGATACTATGGTAAAGAAAACTTAGCTAAATATCAAGGTAAATTTCCTTGTAGCCCTGGTCTGGGGAGGCAGTAGGAGTGTTGGTACTGCAGATTGTGAAGACCAGGTGATGTGAGCGTGTCAGACCAAATTCAGTGCTTCCTTCAGGAGGTTGTTTCAGCTCTGTTTTCTCTTGTCTCCAGTTGATGTGACCATCTGCTCCCACCCACTCCAAAGTAACAAAGGGAGGTTATCAGCCATGTGGGTGGATGGGGACTAAATGAAATGCAGCCATTGGACACGCTTCAGCCACTTTGGCTGCCAACTTGTGTGTTGACAACTGTAAACTTGCTGGAAAAACTCTTGCAGTCATTCAGAGACTTTATTTGAATCCTTGTAGCTAATGGTATCAACTTCCAAACCTAATTGTCTGGAAAATAAACCATGTAAATCTCATCTGTGAGTGGTGCCAGGGACTTGCCTGATTTTGGATGTTTCTCCATTCCTGCCCCAGTTCTAGTGCCATGTGAACATGTGTCAACCTTTCATGTGATGCCATCTGCTTGGTGCTGAGTGAACTTTTAACTTTGCAGTCACTTCATCTGGTTTGCAGCAGGTGTGTGAGTTTCCATGGTAAAAGTCCCACCGTGTCTCAGGTGCTCCTCAGAGGCTGTGGATGTTTGGCACTGTTATTGTGTCTCCCTCTTCTTACCTTCTCAACTGGCAAACCTCTTCGTATTTTTCCGTCCTCATACAAAGAGCAAATGCTTTGGGAGTTATTGTCTTCTCCTAGGTCGAGACATACTTGCTCCCAATTGTCGTTAGCATGACAGCAATTGCAGCAGTTAACAGGTCTTTTAGGTTTTGGTACTAATCCCATCCTGTCTACAGCACAGGAGCTTTGCTAAGCCACCTGAGAGCAGTGTTCCTCTGAGCCATGCCTCTGGTGACCATGCAGGGAATAGGACTCTCCCATGTTAATTTATGCCTTCCCTCAGATGTCTGTACTTGGACATGGAGAGGAAATCCCCATTGTCTTGTCTAACTCCTTTTCTCCTGTGAAAATTTTCAAGTACACATTGTCTCTACCTTATGGGTTGATCCAGTATCCAATTATTCTTCTAATACTTCAGAACTTCTTAGATAGCCTTCCTCTTCCTGTGCCTCTGGAGAGTCAGCCTGTCCATAATTACCAGATTCCTTTGAAAAGATGGACATTGACACTACCGTCCTAGCTCTGACTTCTCAGGTTTCTCTTACTAACATGCTTCAAGTCTTCTCATCCTGCCTGGTTCTCCCAGTAGATTGTGGTAAGAAGCACCTTTCTCCTTGCAACAATCATTCACTCAGGCATGCACTGAAATATTATAACTTTCACATCTGCCTGATGTTCCCTGCTGGACCAAGGGGGATCTAGACAGATGTTTCCTACTATCAGGAATAACTTACTTCTCAGTGGTCCCTCATAGTAGTACTGGGAGAGCAGCCTATGGAACGCTGTAGCCTTCCCTTTAGGATTGCTTTAAATGCAGTGTGCAGGAGGGGGCTGACTGCATGTGTCTCCTATACCATGCTCAAAGCTTTATGGATGGATGTGTTTAAGAGTCTTCATTATGAGAAACTATTTTGTTTACTCCAAGGTAGTGTCTGTGTTTTTAGCTGCCTGGAGTTCAAGGGTTGAATACAAACACAGCTGAAGGGGCAGTGAATAACATGAGGCAAGCAACTTGCCTTTAAAAGGGAAATAACTGAAAGAGCTTGTATTATGTCAGTCTGCTGAAACTTCAGGTTTTATCTGAAGCTTACCAGCTGCGCAAGTGTAGAGCTTCTCCCACTGTGCAGCTGTCTTGGGTTTGTTGCAGTCAGCATTGCAGTTCTGATCCCAGGAGTAACACTATCTGCTGTCATGCCCCCTCCCCCCCCCCCCCCCCCCTCCGTTTTGTCTGTTCTCAAGGCACTTCAGAACTTTCCTTTTTTCTTAGAAGCAGTTTTTATTGACTTTCGGCCACTAGAATTGAGTGGGAAGAGCTTTGTTTTACAATGTCCTTCTACACACTGCCCTCTGTGAAGCCTTGATCCTTAAGCAATATCTTAAAAAAAAAATAAACAAAGACCCAGGTTGTATCTGGAAAAGATTACATTCCTTTGAGTCAAATAGAAAGTTCATCCAACTTTTATTAAACACATTAGAGGAGATGCTATCCTAGAGATTTTTATTGGTTTCAGCTTGCATTCAACTCAAGCTGTTCACAGCCTTTTGATATATACCACAGTCCTAACACTACCAATGAACAACACTTAAAATATGATCTTCTTCTTGTGTTTTATGGTATGAAAATCAGGCTCTCAAGCTCTCCAGTCTCTAGGAAGACAAGTAAATGAACAGTCAGTACTTGACTGTGTAAAGTTTTACGAAGGTGTTACCTTCCTTTAGATACCACACGCTGGGGAGGGGAAAAAGACTCCAACCTTTTTCCTGGGCATTAAATTGAAAAGGTGGCCACACAACGTAATGGTGTGTCTGTCTTGTCCTGAACTCATGCTGCTGTCTTGACTGGTAGGTTTTGAAATTCATTTTTCCCCGCTTCATTCTCAATCCAGGAGGCTGTTTGCTTCTGTGATTTAATCAAGCTAGCAAAGTCTTCCTCAAAATCTGCTTGTGTTCTCACAGTATTCAAAGTACAAGCAGTGAGTACAGTTAAAACCCAAGCAGTCATCAAAAGGTCTCCATCTAAACCTTGTTGCTTGATTAGTGCCTCATACACAAAGCTATTTAAATGTCTTAAATATCTTTGAACCTGGTACTACTGACGGGCTTAATAACCTTAATATTTGTGTCACGGACGAATTTCCAGAAGAAGTATAAGGAACAAAACATTTCTGTACATTCTCTTAGAGCCGAGGTGAGATTAACCCTTTTATTGCTGTGAAGAGCTGAAAACCTGAGGGAAGAGAGAGGAGGAGATGCTTAAAGCTGAAATTCTGTTGTGAAGCTACGATATATCAGAGTATCCCGTTGTAATTTCATGAAGATATGGGGGGTGGAGTGTTCAGCTCGTAAGCAAAAGCACCTGCGCTGAGATAGGCAGATGCTGACGCAGCTGTAATTTCATGAGAAGTTTGGACAGGGAGAGATGGACCAGATGAGGACTTTTGCTCCAAATGGGAAAGGAGAAAACCTCAGTTCCTAGAGATGCTCCCAGAGATAGTCCTAACGATGAAGATGAGGAAGACCCTTTGCTCCCAGGGAAGGAGAAGGACCTCTGTTTTTGTTTTTGAATGGCTCAACCTTAAAATTGTACCCCAAAAAACTTCAAGAGTGGACCCTCGAAAGCAGTTGGGGGAAAAGCTGCAAGTCGGGGGAAGGGACTCACACGCAGGCAGAGAGACTCCTCTTCCTAAATGGACTGAACAATATTTGGAAGTGGGCGGCTGTCTCGTTGTGATAATGTTTTCATAGCACGAGCAAGAAGAGACTTCTCTTTCTACATGGACTGAACAAGGTTATTATGGAAGTGGTAAACAGACTGAACATCTTAAGGGTTGTCTTTTTACATTGTCAGTGGGAGAAGGGAGGAAGGTGGGGGGAGGAGGAGAGCTCTGAAGGTGGTATAATTTTTTTTTTTTCTCTCTTTTAGGTCTGTTAATAAACTTCTTTATATTCTTTCAAGTTTGGTGCCTGCTTTGCATTTCTCCTAATTCTTATCTCACAGCAGATAAACAGTAATGAGTATTTTAGACCAAACCACTACAGCCATCCCCATGGAGACACCTGAAGGCATGTTGTAGTCTGGTAGCAGGGGACACTGGAGTGACTCTGACACTGTTGGACTCCTGTGTATTTCTAAACCATACTTCAGCCTATTGTGAATTGCTGTGGGTTTGGCCCATAAACTTAAATAAATCCCTCTTAGAACTGCTAGAGCACTGAAAGGCTATTGAAAAGTTCTGGCACATAGGCCTGAGTTGTGGAAACCAGTGCAGTGATGTCAGTTGGAGTTTTGCCACTGTTTTTGCTGTGGCCAGAATTTAACTTCAGCTGTGTTGCAGAGCATGTTTGCAAATTTGGTTCACAATCTGCTTCCCTGCCATCCCTCTTGCTATTCCAGGCTCAAATTAGTTCTAAACTTAGAATTCACACAGTTAAATGAACACTAAAGTAATAATAAAGGATATTTTGTAAAGATAAACAAAAGTGAAGGTTGATCTTGTGATAAAGGCACTGATTTGGGACTTAAAAGATCCCAGTTTAATTCCCAATATGGACACAAAGCTTTTGTATAAAATTGGAAGGTCACTTATTCTCTCTTGGCCTCCGTTTCTTAGTCTCATTTTAAAATTAAGTTGAACTCTCTTCTTTGTTATACAGTGAGCTTTTCAGAGCATGACTGTGAATACTGAGTTTATGTGAAACATGTAAGAAGACAGATACCTCAGGGTTGTGGGGTTTTTTTTTAGGCTACTATCATAAGGAAACAGTAATAGTAGCAACATGTGTGTCATCTGGAAAATCAGGTCTTACCATGTCTCTTTTCAGTGTTTACAATAACAATTAAAATATTTTAAATTACTTAGCCTGGTCAGTATCTCATGTAGAGGCATGGTTTAAGCAGAACTGGCAAATGAGCATCAGGCAGCCACTCACTCCCCACCACTGGGATGGGGGAGAGAAGCAGAATAGTAAAAGTGAGAAAATTCATGGGTTGGGATGAAGAGACTTTGAGATAAAGACAGCTTGATGGATAAAGCAAAAGCTGTGCACACAAGCAAAGCAAAACAAGGGATCCTTTCACTACTTCCCAGGGCAGGCAGGTGTTCAGCTGTCCCCAGGAAAGCAGGGCTGTATCTCATGTAACAGGTATTGGATCAGAGAAACGCCATCACTCTGAAAGTCCCCTGCTCCTCCTTCTTCCGGCTCCAATGCTGAACATGGTGCCATACAGTTCAGAATATCCCTTTGGTCACTCGGGGTCAGCTGTCCCACCTGTGTCCCCTCACACCTTATTCTGTGCCCCCAGCCTCCTTGCTGGCAGGGCAGTGTTAGAAGCATAAAAGGCTTTGATGCTGTAAAAGGGCCACTCACAAATAACAGATTTTATATATTGCCAACACCATTTTTAGCACAAACCTAAAACATGGTCCATACTAGCTACTATAAAAAAATTAGCCCTACCCCACAGAAAACCAGTACATGTAGGGTTTGTGTGGCCAGGTTTTGGTAGTGGGGGTGCTCTAGGGGTGGCTTCTGTGAGAAGCTGCCAGAAGCTTCCCTTATGTCCTACAGAGCCAGCGCCAACCTGCTCCAAGATGGACCCACCACTGTCCAGTGCTGAGCCCATCAGTGACGGTGAATAACACAGTTAATGGGGAAAAATTCTGCTGCACACCAGCAGCTGGAGAGAGGAGTGAGAGTATGTGAGAGAAACAGCCCTGCCAATACTCAGGTCAGGGCAGGAGGTGCTCCAGATGCCAGAGTAGAGATTGCCCTGCAGCCCCTGGTGCAGCCCCTGGAGATCTGCAGGGGTGCAGAGATCCAGCTGCAGCTTGTGGAGGACCCCATGTGAGAGCAGGTGAAGAGCATGAGGAGTTCTCCTTCTGCAGAGGAAGGAGTGGCAGAGATAATGTGTGAACTGACCACAACCCCTGTTCTTTGTCCCCCTGTGCCTCTGGTAGGGAGAAAGTAGAGAAATCAACAGTGAAATTAAGCCTGGAATGAAGGGAGGGGTGAGGGGGATATGTTTTTAAGATTTGGCTTTATTTCTTTTTACCCTTCTCTGATTTGATTGGGAATAAATTAATTTTTTCCCCAAGTCAAGTCTGTTTTGCCTGTGATGGTAACTGATGCCTGATCTCTTCCTGTCCTTATCCTGACCCGTGAATTTCTTGTTACATTTTCTCTACCCTTTTCATCTGAGGAGGAGAGTGGTAGAGTGGCTTTGGTGGATACCTGACATCCAGACAGGATCAACCCACCATAACATATTTCTTCACTTAGAATAAAAAGTACAGTACTATATAATAAAAACACTATTGTAAGGATTTATTATGGGAAATTAGATTAATGCAAAAAAACTGTATCAAGAAGGTAATGTCAGAAGTTTCTGCTAAAAGTACACAAATTCTACCAAATAAAAATGCTGTAAGTGCTTCCAGGGAGCTTGGGAAAAAAAGACAATGTGAAGGTGATATGTTTACTGTGTGTCAAATTAAACTAACAGAACTCTCTTTTCCAGGTCACATGAATCAAAGGAATGAAACAGACAAATGGATTAAGGCTGACACACAAAATGGTAAAGTGTGTCTTAAAAGCCAAAGCTGGATCCAGTCTGTCAAGCTGAAGAGTTCTTAAAGGTGAAATAGGCCAAAGAAGTTAAATCAAGAAACTACAAAGGAATATTTCTGTAAAATTATGAAACTTTTTTGATGTATATTCTTAATATAAAAGAGAAACAATATTAAAAATAAGAGCATTTTAACCTAAGATTTGCCTGTGATGGTGCTGGTGCTAAACAGTCTGGTTTACTTTTAGTGCCTTTTAGGAACAAGATGATCTTACATATATCAGAATTTATATAACTTTACCCACTTACCATATCAGTTTAAAAGCTGGTAGCTTTCAAACAAAAGTTTGGAGTTGTCATTTAGAAATAAAAAAAAGCATTTGCAACACTTCCAAGATGACATGCTTTGCAAGCTCTGTTATACTTTCAAATTAAATGTCTCAATACTGGGGGAATTCTGCTGGTTTATGCAAAATACAGAGAGTTTTCTTCAACCAAATTGTATCATGGATAGCATAAAATCACTTTCAGAACTGTAGTTCTTATGTGGTCTTCTCATTTGGTGTTTGAACCCTGAGCAGTTTCTGCCTGGGCAATAGGTACTCTATGTGTAAAAATACTTCTGTGAAATGGCAGAACTTGCTCCATGTCATCCTGAACTGCTGGTTTGTGAATAGAAATAAGAATTCCAGCTACGTCTGCCACTGCTCATCTGCAAAGAAAAGCTTTTAAAATAAGTAAAAGTGCAATGGATCTGAGTAATTTCATTACTGAGTGTTCACTGGAACACTCCTCCAATTGGACTTCAGGGCCAAGTCCACATGAACATTCCCCTGAAGGAAAAGCTGCCATAGAATGGAAGTATTGGCCTGGTAACTGAGAACTGGAATCTCTTTGTTTGCTATGTTTGCAGTGACTTAGAGCCCTGTCCTGCAAAGCTGCCAGGCAGCTCTTGGAGGCAGGAAGGCAGAGGAAGGAGGTGAGGGGAGCAGGTAGGCCCTGCACAAGGGCAGGACTGATTTTTGTGGAGAATTCCATGTTACTGTAATGCAAACAGACAGTAAAGTCAATGGAGCTTTTAAAAGCCTTTCCATACCTCTATATGGCACCTTATAAAAGAAGTAGTGAAATTTGTGTTTTAAGCTGAAATGTAAGAATCCCTGCCAACTGAGTGGATGGCAAGGAGCAGGAGAAAATTCAGACTGTCAGCTCAGGCTTTAAGTTTTGTATATATGTGTTTGTACTTTAGGTCATAATGGTACATTATGAAATGAACTTCTCCTTTGCCACAGGATTCCCCGGGAGGTATAATTGCCCCTGGCTAATGGACTTCAAGAGTCAAGGGCAGCATTTCTACTGTAATTCAGGGTGGTTAAAAACTCCACATTCTGTTTACTGTTGTGTGTACTATTTGTTGGGATGAGGTGGGCACTGATGCATATGACAAATTAATATATTTTTAATATAAACACTAATATATAAAACATTTCTAATAGTATTACCAACGTTATTACAATATTGCTAAATATGAGTTATTATACTTTTAAAAGTTACAAAATTAATAAATTATAATGGTTTTGGATATCCAGAAAAATATTTGAAACAAATGATTTCTCTGCCCTGCTGCAGCCAAAGTGAAAAAAGCACCTCAAAATTCACACCACATGAAAACATAAAAACAGTCTAGTAGATCCTTCACAAGATCAAATCCATTTAATGGTCCCATTATTCACCTGGAATACAAAGCCTGTCAGCCTGAGATTAAGGCTGTGTTTTTTGGGACTGCTGCATCAGCAATTTAAGGGGGAACATACTAAGAAAACATGTTATTTGTTCCATATTCAAAAGAAAGCAAACTCTGGCTTCGAATTCATTGATTTTCTAAATCTAGCAGGAATTAAACATCAGGATTTTTAGTTACTCGCTTAAAGTAGTTTAAATAAGCCAGCAGAAAAATTGTGCTACCGCTAAAGCTACTGATTATATTCATTCCAAGCTAATACAATTCCGAGCTAATACCAACTAGAATATTAATATAAAGGTCAAGAATGAGCTGAAGGAGGACAAATCCTTGGGAGTTTCCCCAAAGGCATTGAAGAATGTCTTGTTCTGCTATAATGAGGTGAAACTGTTTTTCTCGAGACAAGGGAAGATTAGTAGGTTATCAGCAATTAGAATCTGAATGGTAAATCCCTTGTGTGCTCATATATCTCTTTTGTCCATTTGGTGAGAAGACTTATTCTTGTAACTGGAGCAAATTTATACTTTTAACACTTTTTTCATCTGTGCTCCCTTTAATTTGCTTCTCCTGGTCTCTCAGCTGCCAGCCAGCCCACAGTTCAGATCTGCAAACACTAACATCAGCTCCTTTAGAGAGTTGGACTCAGCCCAGGAGGCTTTTATGAGAATGAGGGCTCTGGGTGCACAAGTGACTGTTGAGAAGTGGAGAACTGTGCTTAAATGTATGGGTGTAGTTATGTATTAAAGAATCTGTAGTCTGTACCTACTCACTGCTCTCAGTTACTCAAGAAGGCTGTACTTGCTGAGTACCAGCCACATCAAGTGTGAAGTTCTCTGGGGAGTCAGAGGGTTTATGTCCTGGAGAGGACCTTCATGGTAAACAAGAACCTGAAACACATGCAGATTTATTCATTGCTTACTCTGCACAGGACTACAAAAACTTACATTATTGAAAGATGAAGACAGCTTGAATCAACATCTGAGAGTTAGCAGTGCTGTCTGAGTGCAGCTGTCTTGCTTGAAGGCATTCATACTCCTGTGAGAAAGATTTGCAATGCTTCCTTACTAATGCAACAAATGGCCTTTTATTAAAGTGTGATTAGTTTTAAGAAAAAATAACACAGTGGTCTTTTCGTGCTCTAGAGAAAAACCCTTGAAATGTAGAGATGTTGCACAATTTCTTCATTTTTTATTTTGAAGAATTTGTTTTTTCAGGCTCTGATCTGTGTTTTTTGGTGAAGGTGCTTACCATCCCAGTCATATCCAAGCCAGGAAGGAGGATCAACATCATTATGTTCCTGTTTCTCCAGTTCAGCTGTGTATTTCAAGACAGCTTGTCTGCAACACGAGTTCAAAAATAATAATGACAAAATAAAAATTTTCGGAGGCTGTTTCTACAAAAAACACTAGAAGCAGTTTAATGAGGAAAAGTTCCTTGTTTTAACTAAAGCTATCAATATTATAAGGGTGTTGTGGAAAGTAAACCAGAAGATAATTGTTTAGGTCGTAGAGTCACAGAATAAATTAGGTTGGAAAAGGCCTCTGGAGAGCATTTCATCCTGGTGTTACTTTAAATGTATCCAGCTAGACCAGGTGAGTCATGGCTTTGCCAGATGAGTTCTGAACATCTTTAGGGATGAAGGTTGCACAGTCTCTGTGAGCCTCTTCAAGAGTTTGACCAGCTTCCTGGTTAAAAAAATTAAAGTTTCCTTTTAATCAGAATGTAATCAGAATTTTACGTATGCCGCTTGTCCTATCAGTGCACCTTTGGGAATGGTTTGGCCGTGCCTTCTCTTTTGTGTGCTCTGATAGGGGTTAGAGACAGCAATAAGGTCTCCTCCATCTCGAGCTTTCTCCTGTGACTTACCAAAGCAATGCTCTGAAGATTCTTCGCACGGCACATGCTCCAGCCCTTTAATGGTCTTGGTGGGCTTCATCCACACTTGCTCTAGTATGTCAGCATCTGCCTGAACACAGATCTGAGTGGGTGATGCCACTGGAGTAATAATACTGTCTTTGGAAGAAAACATAACACCAAACAAGATAAACAAACCATCTACCTCCAAAGGTATCACAGCATCTCCAGAGTTTTTTTCATAGTTCTACAGGAAGGCTATAGTAACTGTGCAGGTCCATCTCTGTTCTTCTATTTGAACCAGTGTCTGTGGCACCTCCAAGTATTTTTACCCTTTCCTCCTTCACCCTCTGCTTGCTTTTTGGCCATCCTATCTCCTGTAGTTATCTTCTTTTAATGTGTTTTGTTTCAGAAATAGAATTGAGTACACAGTGGGCAGAGCTACAAGAGCCTTACCGTTACCTCCACTTACCTGCACTGGCCCTGGACCTGCCCCAGGGCCGTG
The DNA here is from genome assembly GCF_020740725.1 of Corvus hawaiiensis. NCBI lineage: Eukaryota > Metazoa > Chordata > Aves > Passeriformes > Corvidae > Corvus > Corvus hawaiiensis. The sequence continues at coordinate 67,765,663 of NC_063216.1, read as the reverse complement.
TTTTGCAGCTTCTGTGACAGCTGAACCAGAAGAGAGTTGTCTATGATGCTCAAACCCACCCATGACACTTAGATCTCTCTCAACATTTTGTAGCCACTGCCTTTTTGCAGCATTAGAACACAAACCCAAAAAACTAGATCAAAATTTAAGAAAATCCGGCCTCCTGAGTGAGACACTAAAAAGAAGAGCAAATCTCTCCCTTCTTTCCTGGCAGTGTCAGTCCAACAACTTTCATTACCTTCCCAAACTGAAGAAGCTCAACCCACCACTTTCAGTCTTGTGAATGTCTCTTTCTTTCCATGCCTTGTGTGACCTGGCTGCCAGCCTGGTTCTGTTGAGCAGAGCGCCCTTCTGCCCAGCCTCCCCCAGCGCTGGCTCTGCGCTCCAGAACCCCCTCTGTGCTGAGCATACTCCAGTGCTCCTTGGGGAAAAGCCAACTCTCTGCATCTCCCGTCCTCTCCAGGATTTTCAACCTGATCTGGTGTGTAACAGCCACAGCAAGGCAGTCTTTCTCCCTGCTGGCCAATTCCTAAGCTCTGGAAAAATACAATCTGTAGCATCCAGACAATACTAGAAAAAAATCCAAATTGAAGTGCTTTGTTATCTGCCAGTAATGCTGCTACAGTGTTTTTTGTGGTTTTTTCCCAAAGTGGGAGCGCTGGAGATGGTTACAAGAGGCAGATGTGCTTGCACCACTAGAGCAGGAAAAAGGAAGTGGGCAGGAGTGGAAAAGGGACAGAATTAGTGAAGCTAAGAGGGCTTGTTTTCAACCATTGCAGGAAATTTTTTTTATAAAATGTCCAACACCGACATACTCTATGAAGCACAGGAACACAAGGCTGCATCTGTTTTTGCATTAGGGGGGCCTGTGCCATTGAGGAATGTGTGCACAATTTATATGAGCTATAAGCTCTGACCTATAAAAAATCAACTCATCCAAGTCCAAATTCCTGTTTTTCATGGAAACTGCGATGTATAGCGGCTGTCTGAAGCATGTATAAGGGGAGCTGTTACTATTTTTTTGGAAACTTATGATGTCCCATGCCTGGAGCTACAGTTGAGTGGTTTGCCAGAAACAGCCATTCATTAATCATCAACACATGGTAAAAAGATTGTTTATTTAAGATATACTGCATTATGACAGAACCTGTTAATTTTATTTATTTATTTATTTATTTACTGTCTTAAATGAGCACATTGATGAATAAAAGTATTTCAGCCAATAATTACAGTCATCTTTGGCAAAACAACTATCTCTTGGTATAAGTCAGACAAAAGTACTGGCCCAAACACACAGCTTGAGCAGCACTGGAATACATAATTGAATCCTTACCCAAAATTTGAATCCATTTTACTGAGAGGAGGTAACTGGGAAATACAGTTCTGCAACATGGTCTGAATCCTGAGCCATTCCAAAATTCAACAGTTTTTCAGAATCACAGAATATGCTGAGTTGGAAGGGACCCACCAAGATCATCAAGTCTGACTCCCAGCCCTGCACAGCACCATCCCCAGGCGTCACACCATGTGCCTGACAGCATTGTCTAAACGCTTCTTGACCTCTGTCAGGCTGGTGCTGGGACGACTTCCCTGGGGAGCCTGTTCCTGTTAGACTGGGTCCATCATAATAAAAAGCAGAGGTTATGAAAAAAGCTTCTTGACATGAGGTTACAGAAACCAATCAACAGTAAAAAGTAATGGAAACCAAAAACTTAAAAATGGGAGAACTGTTTATAGTGCAAGTACAGGAGAAATTAAGCAAGTGGAGGGAGGCAGCTAATGCGAAAAGCAGGAAGCATCCTGCAGGCATGCTCCAGGTTACAAAAGGTGGTTAGACTACGTAAGATCTGAACTATTCTGAGGTCTGTGTCAGCTGCAGTAGTTTTATCATTTTATGGTATCCAGTTCATGTGCAGTCAGTGGCTGAAACATGGCACTCCAGGAGCCTCTGCATCACTTCCAAAAAGAGATTTACAGTCAGCAAGAAGACAGTACTATATGTTTTGTTGCTTATTAAACAGAAAACTTAGGAGTAATTATTGTTGGTCTTTTATCAATTCAGGTGTAGGAGATCTTCATTTCCAATTCCCTGTTTGTTGGATCTTTCCTGCCTTGAGACCTGAATATTTGGATAATACCCAAGAAATTCCGCTTTTTCAGGAAAAAAAGAGTTCTTGCAATCTCCTTTCTAACCAACAGCAGCCATCAGAAGACACAACAAAACCAAACAAAAATCAAAAAGTGTTCTCCAAATGTCAAATGTATTGTAGCTATTAAGACCTAATATAATTTTTGTTTAAAAGGCAAAAATTGTAATAGGAATTGTTGATGAGTTACTCGTTATGACCGTAGTCATGAGTTTAGGAGAAATGTAACCAGTTTTATATTAGTGCAGACAAGAAAGAAGGAAGTACTTAATTTGGCTCTCAAAGAATATCTTTTGGGGGAACCAAACTGTTACAGATAAGAAATATTACAGTTTGGGGAAAGCACAAGACTAGCCGGCTTCTCTGTCAATGACACATTTCCTTTCTCATTTTGCATCTAGAAATGTTAACACAGAATGCTTTGTAGGGAACAGAAGTGTTTCTCTAAAGATGCCGGTGTGTTATTTCCTGTAGGATCAGTCTTAAATGAATCAAACTGACACAACATTTCTAAAATTATATTTTAGCAAGCAGTGAGTTAGCTTTCTTTTCCTCTAGCAGAAGAAGTCAGTTGTACCAGTACTATGGACTTGCACATTAGATTATCCATGATTCTTTCTGCCATTTAGAAACTGGATTAACTGAAAGGTCATTAGCCTCTGGATACAGAAATATGCAGCAGGATACCAGGCCACAGACCTTTTTTTCCTTCTAACATTTATTAAACCTGCAAGCAGGGCAGTACGTTGGCAAACACAAACTCAACGTCTACCTGATACTGGAAAGAATGAACAATTTATATGCCCATAGCTGTTTCCTATGAAGCCTCATTGGACTGAGATTTGAAGAACTTTGTGGCTCCACATGTTTTCTATTTTAATCTATCAAAACAGTAAAAATAAAAAACCCCTGAAAAATAATGTGGCATGATACAAGAGATATGACTCAATAGTTGCAAAGTTTAGTCTATTGAGAATTAAAAGTCTATTACTAACCAGTCTGCTAGGACTGGTTAGTGTTTAACAATAAATAATGGGGAATTCCTTTGGAACAATGAAGTATACATGATTTATAGATATTTTAGGGCAACTTTGAACTAAAAAGTTTAAATTTTTATGGTTTATTTAGACGCTAAGCCACTAGCATATTTCATTCTCCAGATGGATGTGATTTTTACATAGATTACTTTTCCATCTCCTTAAACAGGGAATGAAACATCTCTGCAATGTAGATTTCACACCTGCAGAACGTAAATTACACTTGAAGCCAGCCTTTACCTTCAGTGAAAATCTAAGAATCTGAATATGGTTTTAAGAGTTAGTCTGAAAACAGAAAATGAGGGCCCATTGTTTTTTTTTCTGGCAATCTGTTGCTTATCATTCATTACTAAAAACATACAGGTTGTGAATGAAACACATAGTTTTATAGAAATATGTGACAGTGACAATACTGTCATTGCTTTTGATGTTCTTGAAAAGCTACTGTAAGATAACTAACTCTAGAACCATGCCATATTTTATTGTGCTTTTGATGTAGTTACTGGTAGAAGATAAAATTTTTATCATCTTTGCTGTATTGGCCTTGAACTGCAACTTTAAAAAAAAGATTTTCCTAAATTGGGGAACGTGCAGGATGTGGAACATATCTGAATCTAGCTGTGAACTCACTTTTATCTTATGAATATCATTCCATCTGGATGCAGCCAGTCTATTCTGTGGCCTGGCAAGGTCTAGCGTGAGGTGTCTTTGGACCTGTTGGAAGGAACAAGCAAAAAATTTTCACGGCTGAATTATTCTGCATAATCAATCCACCTAATAGGTGTTGTCCCAGACTCAGCACAGGGTAGGAGTTTCCTGTCACTGAACATATGGTGTAAAGGGCTAGAGACTGAGGCTGGCAAGGAAAAGAACCATCCACTGTCCAGTAAATGAGACTCAAGAAAATAAAATTGGCAAAGTTTACTTAGTTCTAAACATCACAAAAAGGGCAAAGATAAGTCTGGGTGGAGATGTGTGTCTCATTGTTGCTTTTTTGTTTTGCAAAGATGTATAACTCTCCAGGGTTTCCTTTAAAGTAAAAATAACTGGTTGGGAAATTCCTTGGCTGAGTCAGAAGAGTTTAATCAAGACCTTTGGAGAGCCCATTGCACGTGGGACTCTGAGGCAGAGGCATAATCCTGGGTCATCCCAGGCTACAATAATGCAAATGGGTTTCTGAGGTCATGTCAGCACCTTGATCATGGCTCACCCAACACAAACTGGAATTGGCACAAATTTCTGTTCCCATTACATCTCACCTCTACAGGAAGATGGATCAGTAACCAGAGCCAGAAAGGGCCAACACACTGTTGCTGCTCTAAACAGACATGTGAAGTCACAGAATAAACAAGTCAACCACAGCAATCTGAGGATAAAAGAAAATCTCTTGAGGCTTAATATGAGAAAAACCATAAATCAGAAAATTTTGAAGAGATTAAATGAATCTGAATTAATTTAATTTTTTTTCCAGTTACTACTGTTGCATACCAATCCTTCAAAGCACTTTCTGTATCTTACAAGTGTTGAATTAGAAGTAGGGATTTTAAGGAGGAAGTTCTGAGATGACATTGAGAAAACTACATCTGAGAGAAGTGAAGAAAATAAGACCAATGACACCAGAATTGTTTGTAGTAAAAAAGGGAAATAGTAGAGGAGGGTTTGCAAAGTGTGAAGCACACTGGAAATACCTTTCGAGTTATTAAGCATATGCATTAGTCTCGTGGTCTCTAAAGTGACTATTAAACCCTGGATTGGTTTGGCAGGAAGTACAGTACTTACAGTGGTTCTGTTAGAGTAAGGTTAGCCTAGTATAGGCTATCTATATAGGACAGTATTATATATTTCTTACTCTCGTAAAGTTTTATTAAATTATATACTCAGATCTATCAACCATGTCTAAACTTCAGTTCCTTTCCAGTTTCAGGCCCTGTGGCATGTCTGTCCACTGTGCTGTTCTAGCTGTACAGGGCCTGGTCTGTGATGCTCTTAAGCCCCATGGAAGGGTGGTGGATATTGAATCCACATCTTTTGAGACTCACAGGTGAAAACTCAATGCTCAACTCAGCTTTCCCAATTTTTAAGAAAGGTGAGAGGGAAGGCTCTGGCAATTATTGGCCCTCCAGTCTCACTTCAGTGCCTGGTAAAATTATAGAGGAGGTTATTCTGAGAGTAACTGAAAAACATTAGAGAGACAATGCAGTCACTGGGCACAGCCAGCATGGGTTCACAAGGGGGGAGTCCTGCTTAACCAACTTTATTTCCTTTTATGACAAGGTCATCCACCTACCTGACCAGGAAGCCAGTAGATATGGTGGGTTTGGATTTTAGCAGAGCTTTTGATACTGTCTCCAATAGTGTCCTGGATAAACTGTCCAGCACTCATCTTACACAGTCCATAATACACTGGGTGAGCAGCTGGCTCACAGGTTGGGCTCAAAGGGTTACAGTAAATGAGGTTATATCAGGTTAGTGGCCAGACACCAGTGCTCAATTTGTAATGTTTTTATAAATGATCTGGATGCAGGAATTGAATGTAAAGTGTGCCAATGATACTAAATGAGACTCCCTGCGGGGTAGAAAGGAGCTACAGAGATCGGGATAGACTGAAAAGCTGGGCAGTCACCAGCTGTATGAAACTGAACAAGAGCAAATACTCGATTCTCCACCTGGTATAGGGTAGTCCTGGTTATACATACACCCTCAGGGATGAAAGGCTGGAGAACAGCCCTGAAGAAAGGGATCTGGGCGTTTGGGTCGATGGAAAGTTGAACCTGAGTCAGCAGTGGCAGCCAGGAGGGCCAACCATGTCCTGGGGGGCATCAGGCACAACATCACCAGCCAGGCAAGGGAGGGGATTGTCCGGCTCTGCTCTGCTCTGGGACGGCCTCACCTCGAGTGCTGGGGGCAGTTCTGGGCACTACAATATAAAAAAGAGATTAAGCTGTTAGAGAGCATCCAAATGGTGACCAAGATGATGAAATATCTTGAGAACAAAACTTAAAATGAGTGGTTTAGGTCACTTGACTTGTTCAGCTTGGAGAAGGGAGGGCTGAGGAGGAGGTGCTTGCCGGTGATAAGGCATAAGCTATGTCAGGGGAATTTCAGATTGAACTTTAACAAAAGGTTCTTTACTGAGAGGCTGGTCAGTCACTGCAACAGGTTCCCTGGGAAAGTGGTCACAGCACCATAGCTTGAGTCACTCGCTGTAACCGTGCTGTGTTTTGAGCACAGGCTCACATCTACTTCTTCCATATACGGACACTCAGTCATTGGGAACCAGGCCCCCACAAACCCTTGGAGTGAGTTCAAGTACACAGTGCGATGGCCCAGCCTGGTTTTCTCATTCGTGTTCCCATGTGTCCTTGAGGTAGTGTCCTATGTCTCTAGAAACTGCCGTAAGAGGACATTGTCTGCCATAAAGTGACGTGAAGTCTGTATTTCTCCTCACTTCTGACTGACACTAGAATATGTAGATAACCCCACCAGACCACAAGGATCCTAAGGCACCAATGTGGACACCCCCTAGATAAAGAAGCTAGATGGCTCAAGCCAGATACCTAGCATGGCACCGTGATGCCAGTGAAGAAAAAAGTTTTAGGGTTTACAACCACCTTGGAATTAAAATTAGGAAAACCCTCCTTGTAATTTTTCTACAGTACAAAATGTCATGAGAATTTGGAGTTGCTTACAGTCTTTCCAAAGTTATTTCAGGTATAGTCAGTAAGATGAGTATAACCTGAGATGTCCAAGAGGAAGAGACAATGGCACGCTGCAGCCAAGTGTTGGATACACGTATCAATCATCTGTAAATGAAGCAACAAGACATGCAGACGTTAGAAGATTATTGAATAGATGAAAAAAAAAAAAAACCACAGAGCACAACTTTAGTGTCTGATTTGTAGGAAAACTATGTTTTAAAATTGAAGTAAGGGTTCTGGCACTGCAGAATTCTGAATCTCTACAAGAGCCTCCACAGAAACTGTCACTTTCTAATATTAGATATTAATTAACTGTGTATCCAGTCTAGTCTTAAGTATTGTGGGTTTTTTTCACCTACTGAGAATGGTTTAACTTTCCCAGCCTTATATGTCCATGTAGCAGATATAAGCCTTCAGCATTCATGCTATTGCATTGCTCTCACTAAATTATTAGGATCCACTTGTATCAGTTTTTTAACTCAGTTCTCTGTTACAAATGAGTGTCTCACAAGACTTTTTGAATGTGTGGTTGGTTTTTTTTAGCTCTGCAGCGCAGCTGCTTAGTTTCACCTCACAAGTTCATTTTTCAGGAACTCATTGCCATTAATGCTGGAAGTTGTATTTGAGAGAAACATAACACTCAGAGTCTTCAAGATACATAAGCAACCAGGCAAGGTACTAATTGCTCCACTGACCTCAGTGGAAATAGTCAAGAACACATTATGCACATACTTTAATTACCTTGTTCATTCAGGACCAAACAAAAGGAGGGAACATAGTAAAAACCTTGTAAAGATATTTGATTAAAATCACTGGAGTGGCAGGGTGGAAAGAGAGATGAGAGTTTCACATGTTCTGAACAGCCAGTCTCATGAGAACCTAAAAGGGACAAGGAGGCAAGATAAAGCTGGAACCTGGGGTTGTGGAACAAAAAGTTAGCGCACTATCTCATGATAGTCCTCCTGGTATGCAGAGGAATGTAGACGTGCTTTGCTTATTCCAGTTCTATTTATATGCTCAATATTAAGGTCTGCAATAGATTAATAAATAGATTAAAATAATATCAAGTAGATTAATATTCTTATTAAAAAAAAAAGAAATTGCTGACTCTGAAGTCAGTAATGGGTATCAGATGCATTTAGAAAAATCTACATTTGTCATCCTCTTGATCCTATTCCCTTTAGAGGACTGAATGACCGAATTCATTGTTCATTCTATTGTGTCTTTGGAACTTAGCTATTTAAAAAGCCAGTTCATTTAACCAGAGATTTATTTTCAGTTATTGCTGTATTTTTTCATGTGTAGAATATTTCCCACAGCAACTTCATTTTTTTCCTATGAAATAAGAATACCCTTGAATCAGGCTCATTCCCTGAATAAGGCTCAGAACTGTAGGTTAAGGGGGTTCTGGGGGTCCAGTCGGGACGGCCGGACGTAGACGGTGACGGATGGAGACGAGAGATCTCTATAGGCAGGTCTTGGGACACAGCCGGTTTATTGTAAAAGGCTTGGGTATTGGGGCACTGCTCAGAGCTGGTAGACTCAGCTCTGAGCAGGCCCAAGAGAGCAAGAGAGTAAACGGGTGAGAGAGAGAGAGTGTAAGAGCAAGAGTAAGAGCAAGAATAGAAGTGGAAGTGAGGAATGTCCGAAGTCCTGGTTACAATACAATAAATCATCTTCTGTACTGAATATTCTAATTGTCACTAACCAATCTAATACAAGATACAAATCCTATAGCATTTACATACAGCCTATAAGAGTTCTTATATTACCATAGAGTGTTACATCTTAACTTCTAAAAACTACTCTTTGGACCCCTTCTGCTGAGCTAGTAGGGTCTGCTCTGACCCTTGGACCTGTTTGCAAGCAGAGGGTATTGTTCCATCAAGAGGGGATTACTTCAGTTGGCCATACCATTGTTTTCTAGTTGTTCAGTAACTAAGACCTGATATTTCAAAAGTGGCTTTCATTTCGATGTTGCCTGTAGTTTTCATATTCCCAAAATCTTTTGTCAGGCAATCACATTTCCAAGGCTTTCCTGTTTCATCTTCCCCAACATCTCCCCCTTTTCGACGGACAATTAAGATATTAGACATAGTCTTACTCATTATTTTTTGCACACACTGAAGTATACAAGGTACTGCTACTAAAACTATAATTATTACTACTAGAATAATCAAGCCTATTTTACAGAGTTCCCTTAGCCAGGGTGCAAAGCTCCAACCATCAAACAAACTGTCTAGCCAAGACGAGTTATCTGTTGTAATTTGGTTAGCTAGGTCCCTTAGGTTTTGTCTTTGGTTGATTTACAGGTAAAGCTTCATTATAAAAACAAAAACAAAAGGTTAAAAGCAACATGCATCTACACAAATAATGCTAAAACTCCATTCTTTTCTCAAGCTGTTTCTGGCAGACAATCTTCTCTCAGTGGTTCTGCCGAGTTCACATTTCAGTGCCGGCTTCTCGGCTCCTACTCGCGGGGTCACTGGCTGGTGTGGAACAGACAGTGGGCTTTGATGCGTGGTACAGCTTCACGTTCTTTGCTGGAATCCACTTGGTTCCTTCACCTGTGGAGAGACATGCAAATCCCTTTCCCCACATTATAAGATCATAAGGTCTTTCTATTTTTCCTGATGCTAAATTCTTAATTAAAACTGGAGGGTGCTCTTTCAGTTTTGCTTTTTTGTTGTTTAGGAAATGTCTATAGATGGGGGGATCAGGCTCTTCTGCAGAGCTGTTCAAGAAATTAAAAACATACAAGGCTTTATTCAACCTTCTTTGAGGTGTAGCCTGGGCTTTTCCCCTTTTCTGTTGATTTAAAATGCGTTTTAAAGTTTGATGTGTTCCTTTTAGGGTACTTTTTGGCAGTTGTTTAAGATACGGTGAGCAAATGCCACTGTATCTTACAGCACTTTTTAGTTCTTTAATTTGGAGAGTGGAGATGGGAGCCCACATTTTAGGACTGTCAGGCTGTTGGCTAGCTATCACAGGCTTAGTTAATAGACTAAGACTTTCATCTTTATAGATTTGGGGTCTTATTTCATGGCAATCTGTTAATTTAGAATAATCTGAGCACTTTGGAGGATTTTTTGATTCAGAAGGTAGTGCTGACAAACTTTCAGAACTCGTTTTCTCTTTCTGGGTTGCAAGATCCCCGCCGCTTGCCGGCGGGACTCTGGGGCTTATTGCAAACAAATCTGGCTGCTTTTCAGAGTTTACTTGTGTTAGATTTAAAGCATCAGCTCCGGCAGAGGGGCTCTCCGTCTCCCCTGCCACTGGAGCTGCATTATTGCTCTCGGTTCCCCCCCTGCTCGCGGCTTCTGAGGCAAGGCTGCGCTGCGCGGAGGGATACGGCTGTACGGTGTCGGGGGACCCCGGCGGGGGCGGCTGCGGCGCGGGGATGGGACCCGGCAGGGGCAGCGATGGAACGGCAGAGTTCGGGAGTGGTGCAGCCGATCTCGGTGGCGGCGGGCGAGGAGGCGGGGTGGAGCTGCGCGGCGGAGTCGCGGGAGGATGCGCGGCTGGTCCCGGGAGCGGTGCTGAGGTTGGAGAAGTCTGAGCGGACTGATACCACTGGTCCGGGAGTTGCAGCAATGGCGCATGCGCGTGTTGCGTCATCAGGTCCGCGCGGTAGGCTGTAAGGGCAGCAGTCCGTGTGGCGGGCGGTTCGGGCGGAGCGAAAGATGGCAGGACTGCAGAACCAGGGGCTGGGGCTGCGGTCGCGGGAGGCAGGAGGGCTGGTGGCTGGATGGCGGCGTGCTGCTGCTGGAAGCTTGTAGGCTGGGCTGGGGTGGGTGGTGGTGCCGCGGGAGACGGGGCTGCAGTGCCGGGAGACGTAGCTGGAGCAGGGGCAGGTACGGGGGAGACTGCAGACATCCGTGCAGGCAGCGCGGCACCGGCATCAAGTGGCTCGCGGAGCTGGGGCGCTCCCAGCGCAAGCGATGGTGTGCCGGGATTGGGGAACCGCACAGAAACGGCAGGAGGAGCGGGAGTAGACACAGGCGGCTGCTGTGCCGCCACGGGGCCGGGGGACCGCTCGGGGCGTGCTGTGCGCGCTTGAACGGCAGGGTGGGGGGGTAGGGTTCCTGCGGTAACGTGCACAGGGGGTGCCGGAGACAGCAGGACAGCCGTGGCCGGCGCTGTAGGCACTAGTGTTTCGGGAGCGGCAGGGGACTGTGAAGACGCAGCAGCGGCGGACGCGGATGGAACAATGGCTATCATCGGCGCCGTGTGGGGGGGGGGGACCTGGGGGGCTGGAAGAAGGGTCGCCGCTTGGTTTTGGGGGGGGCCGGCTATAATGGTAGCCATGGCCATAACCGGCGCGGCTGGGGGAGGGGTAACACCCGTAGGTAGCAGGGGGGTAGGCGCTGGCCCCGCCGGGGTACCGCCGGGGGGCGGGGCCACCATGATGTCAGCAGCGGGGGGTGGGGTAGCAATGACGGCAGCAGGGGGGGGTGGAGCCGCGGTGACGGAACCGGGGGGGGGGCACAGAGGGGCAGGGGCAAGGGGCGGGGCCGCGGAGACGCTGGCACTGAAGGCGGGGGCCGCGGGGGATGGGGCAGCGGGGAGGAACGGGATGGCGGGAGGGGCGGGAGGGGCCGTAGGGTCCGGTGGGGTGGCTGGGGCCGGGGTAACGGGCGCGGGGGCCGCGAGCGCAGGGGGCGGGGCGGCGCGCGTCAGGCGGACCGCGGGTATCGGAGCCACGGGGTCCGGCGGAGGGGCGGGGGCCGTGCTCCGCTGCGGGCTCGCGACGGCAAGGGGCGGACTCGCAGCTGGAACCAGGCTCGGCGGGGTGACTGCTGCGGGCGGCGCCACCGCAGCAAACAGCTCTACCAGCGCTCTGCAAGCTGGGAGCAGCTGTGCAGCTGCCATATCCCGGTAGGAGATATTATTAAAGAGCTTAACTCCAACTGTGTCCCAAAAGTCTCTTGTAAAGACGGCTGAACGGTCAGCATTTGGGAAATTAAGTCGGGTCCATTCTAAAAGATTTTTTAGCTCGTGTTTAGGCAACTGACTAGGACCAGAGCTTATAAGTAAATGCTTAAGTTGCTTATAGAGATCTCTGTCATGGGCAGAGTGGGTTTGTCCCATTTTTTAGACCAGTATGATACTCACTTAGGTGATGTCGCAGGAGCAGCGTCCTTACTCAGATGTCTGTCGTGGGGGGCTGGCCAGGCACTCCACTCAGCACTCAGGACGCCGCTTTTCGGTCCTTTCCCAGAGCTCCGGTTTCAGGCGTCGCTTGGCAACGGCTTTCCGTGCTCAGGACCTCACGGGTAGGTCCGCACTGAGCTCCAGTGCGGGCGGTGCTCAGCACTACTCGCCTGTGCTCGGGGCGTGCGGCAGATTTCCCTCCGCAGAGCTCCGGTCAGTACTGCTTAGCAGCGTGTCCGTGCTCGAGGGGTGATACGGCAGACCTCCTCAAAGAGCTCCAGGGGGCCGCTGCGCAGCAGTGGCGGCCTGTGCTCGAGGACTGCCAGGCAATTCCCTCCAAGAGCTCCAGGTAAACCCCGTGCTCGAAGGCTGCCTCAGCAGAATTACAGAGCTCCAGCTATTACGATGCGCAGCATCGGTATGCCGTGCTCACGACACGTTCTAGGTGGCTATAACTGGTCTTTTAGTTACCGTCCATGGAGAAAAGTCCTACAGATGGAGAAGGCTGAACCGGGCGTTCAATCACGTTGTGTGCCAGGCTGCAGGTGCTGGGTGTGGGTTCGGCAATCACGGTGGGCGCCAGACTGTAGGTTAAGGGGGTTCTGGGGGTCCAGTCGGGACGGCCGGACGTAGACGGTGACGGATGGAGACGAGAGATCTCTATAGGCAGGTCTTGGGACACAGCCGGTTTATTGTAAAAGGCTTGGGTATTGGGGCACTGCTCAGAGCTGGTAGACTCAGCTCTGAGCAGGCCCAAGAGAGCAAGAGAGTAAACGGGTGAGAGAGAGAGAGTGTAAGAGCAAGAGTAAGAGCAAGAATAGAAGTGGAAGTGAGGAATGTCCGAAGTCCTGGTTACAATACAATAAATCATCTTCTGTACTGAATATTCTAATTGTCACTAACCAATCTAATACAAGATACAAATCCTATAGCATTTACATACAGCCTATAAGAGTTCTTATATTACCATAGAGTGTTACATCTTAACTTCTAAAAACTACTCTTTGGACCCCTTCTGCTGAGCTAGTAGGGTCTGCTCTGACCCTTGGACCTGTTTGCAAGCAGAGGGTATTGTTCCATCAAGAGGGGATTACTTCAGTTGGCCATACCATTGTTTTCTAGTTGTTCAGTAACTAAGACCTGATATTTCAAAAGTGGCTTTCATTTCGATGTTGCCTGTAGTTTTCATATTCCCAAAATCTTTTGTCAGGCAATCACATTTCCAAGGCTTTCCTGTTTCATCTTCCCCAACACAGAACAGTACTGCTGAATATTTTATAGAATCAGCATTTGCAAAATGACTTTTACCTGCCCTAGGTATACAGAACCATGACATGGAGACTCACAGCACTTCCACTGAAGTCACTGGAGTTTCTTGAAAGACATTTGATTTGCCCCAGTATATAGGATTAAAGTGATAAACTTCTAATTTTAGAGTAACCTGCATAGCACATTCAAAATATTCTAAATGTACTTGTATTTCTATATTATTTGTTTCCCATGTTATCTTCCTATGGTTTTTAAAATTCTTTTTCTTGAATGTAATATATCAAATGTTGCAGGACACTTTAACATATATCCTTTGGAACAGGTTCATTTTGACTTTAATCTCCTGACCATTTTTAAACAGTTTCTGAGTGGAAAATATTTCTTTACTTAGCAGCTGGATACCCTCAATTTACACTACAGATTGCCAAAGGATTTGTAAGACCCATTAGCTTTAACATCCACAGGTGTACTCATCTCATTTTATGGAGCTGCAAGCTGGATCCAAGTCAAAAAAAGACTTGTAAACTTATGGGTAGGTTTATGTGGAAGATGTTCTTTTCTGAAAATAGTAGGGTATTAGCATTTAACAGATTGGCTTTATAACTGTTTAAGGAAAAGATACCATCTAGGAACAAAGTGTTGGAAAGGGATTATTAGGTCACTGAGTTGACTCATTGTTCCCATTTGCAGGAACTGCAAAATATGACCCAGTCCATTCCCTCACCAAGAGCCGTACTAACATTCCTTAATAGTTTTTCCCATGTCCCTTCCCAGAAAGCTTCACAATTCACTGCTGTGATAAGAATTTTTTCACAATTCACTGCTGTGATAACCCAAAAATCTCCCAACTGCCAGCCTAAATGTATTTACTGACATTTTATGGTGTTTGTTTTGTTTTCCTGTGTTGGTATATAACGTGTTGTGGGGAGCATGGCACACGGGACTGGTTACACCACTACCTAACTTCAAATACTTTGGGAAGATCTTCATGCACAACTTCTATTACCACTGTCATTGTGGAAAAAATAGCTTAATATCTATCTAAAACCAAAGGATGCAGGAGATTAAGGCTCATGTGTATTATAATTAATCATGTTCTGTAGGTATCTGTAAGATGTAAACCAAGTGCTAGTGGTAAGATGGAGAGTGGCCTGTCAGATCTGAAACACAGCCAGTGAGTTTTGGCATAGAGGCTGAGAAACTTACGTACATTTGGAAGGCAAACAACTCGACCAGAGAATATCTAAATTTAGGGCTGGCTAATTAGTCAGCAAAATAATCTCAAATTAGTTGTGCAGGGGCTATGTTCAGCCACTGCAGGGAATGAGGGGATGTATGGAGGACTGAAAGAATAGTCAAGGGTTATGGAGATGAGTGTTGGTGAGGAGGAAGGCAGGGACAAGTGATGGCTGCAGACTTATTGTGGAAGGAAACAGGACATGAGCACTTCAGTGGGGAAAAAAGGGGGTAACTGTTTCAATGAGTGGCAAAATTTTAAAGGATACTTCAAGATTAACATTTCCAGAAGTAGTAATAAACTTGTTCATTGCCATGTGATAGTGATGGAAGCTGCATTACAATTTCTCCCATGAAATTTAAACAAAAAATGAAATCAGCATTTTAAGAATTACATTTGCAAGCTTATTTTCAAAATGAAGCAAGTATTTGGTTTTGCTGTTAAAAAAATAATTAAAGCCACATAAATAATTAAGTGCATGAAAGTCAGAGCTATTAAGTCAGAAGGTGCAGGGAAGGGATATAGGCTTTCATAAGAGCAATAATTTCAAAAGGGAACACACATTCAGATACAACAAAAGCATAATTAAGATGCAAGGCTTTAGTCAAAAAGAAGTGATACAGAAAATACAAGAAGCAAAAATGCTGTAATAGAAGCTCATGGTAAAGAGGAACTAAGTTTCACTACAGATGAACATTAATCTAAATAATTTCATTTCAACACTGAGTGCTCCAGCTTTTAGGCCTCTCTGCTATTTCAAAGTAGCCACTGCCCTGCCATGTAAAGACACAGGTATTAAGTTCTAATGCCTCAGCTTATGCTTTACCTGGGTTCAGAAAAAGCACTGGAAAAAAACAAGCATGAAAAAAATATCAAGAATAATTTAATCAAGAGTAATTTAAACAAAGCCACAATCCTTTGGAAGCACCCAAAACACCAGAACCTGAGAGAGTATTTGCAGGAAGTATCACTAAAAGCTCTTCTCTCTTCACCCTTCTTTAGACATCAACCCTTGGAGAGACAAACTTTTACCTGATACAGCATGGACACTGTTGTACTGTAACTGCAGTCATTAGAAAAATGCCAAATACTCTCAAGAGCCAAGTCTCAAAACTCACAGAAAAGCAGCTGAATCAAATTTCTGGATGAAATAGTAAGTAATACTTTGCAATACCAATCCCAGAACTATCACCCTATTTCTTATACCTACCTTTGGGCAACTCACTTTGTTGACAGATTTTACTCTGTGGCAGTGCAATGCCATCGTTTTCACAGCTTCATCTGTCAGCTGAGGGCAGCAGGAGACATGGCAGTGTTCCAGGTATTCTGTGTCCTTGCAGAACTCAATTACAATACGTGTACATCAGTCCTTTGATCCACTGCAGACACTTCAGTTCTCTAGGTACCCTTCATTAGTAGTGAAGACATTCAGCTGTTGACCGGGAATGTTGCTAGAAAAAGAAGAGATGCATTAAGGGGCTATTTTCCATTGCTAATATATTATACTGTGGATTCATTAAACTAACATTTATGTAAGTTCTACTATATTATTAAAACATGTTGAATTTGGGTTGTTTAAATTGAGCACAACCCAGAAACTAAACTTTTTTTGCTTAGAGAACCAGGCCCAAATACATTCATTCTACTACTGGCTGCAAATGCCCTTTTTTTGTGCATAAAACCTTTTTCTTTTTTTTTCTTTTTCTTTCTCTTTTCTTTTTCTTTCTCTTTTTCTTTCTCTTTCTCTTTTTCTTTCTCTTTTTCTTTCTCTTTTTTTCTTTCTCTTTTTCTTTTTCTTTCTCTTTCTCTTTCTTTTTTTCTTTCTCTTTCTCTTTTTCTTTTTCTTTCTCTTTCTCTTTTTCTTTCTCTTTTTTCTTTTTCTTTCTCTTTTTTCTTTTTCATTTTCTTTTTCTTCTGAACAGAAAACTGTGTCTGTATAAATCACATTATTTTCTTGGATGGGAATGGGTAAGCACTTCAGGACTGTCACTTGAGAGTTCTGGGTTCTGATTTGCTCTGTGGAGTTCAGGCCAGTTAACTGTGATACTGGTAGACTACAGTTACTATCCCAGTTTTTAGAGTGAATAAACATCTACAGATCCTACTGACTTCAATTTCAGCACCTTTATAACTCAGATATTAGCTTTTTCATAAGCCCTGTAATCAGATAGTCTTGGAAAATAACAATGGAATTCCTGTGAAAGGTCACATAGATTTTTAAAATACACTTCTCTCCTTTGCACTCTGAAACTTTTTTTTACCTTTCAGCCTGAATCTTTTGCAAGCCTGAAAACCATCACTTCTAGGCCTACAAAAAGAAGGGGAAGTTAGGCCTTCTATTGAAGCCTTCTCTGGAAACATCTTGAAAAGAGATGCCTAAAATTGTGTTTCTTCACCTGACAGCCCCACGACATGAGGATCACAGGACAGTCTGCTCTACCAGAGCTTTAATGTCAGTCAGAATCTCTCCTATTCTGTCGTGTCCAGCCTCAAAACATGGGGAGATGCCTTAAATTTGTCACGGAGCTAGCTTCCAGGCCTGCTAATTTCAGCCTAAGGCCAGAGTAATTTGTCATTTACTGGAATACCAATTCTACCTCTACAGGGAAAAGAAGGAAATTCACATAGTAGATTGAATAAAAACCACTGATTACATGAAGCTTTTCAAAGAATTAGTCCTGAGGTAAACATATTAAGGACCACGTGGATAAATAAAATGTGTACACACACAGAGACACTAAAATGCATGTATTTATTATGCACAAATTTTATATATTTATCATTCTGAGAAAATCACCTCTGCGGAAACTATTGCCACTAACACACAGCTAATTTTTCCTTATGTAAAACAGGAACTTGCACAATAACATAGGGCTGATCACTGGAAAATATTCTTTTTGTTATGACAAAAGATTATGTGTTTCTGTGCAATTTTCACAAGTCTTACCTAAACAGACTGAAAGAAACTTATCAAATCTGAAATTTGTTTCATAGATTGTACTTCTAAATTTTTAATCTGTATCCTCACTCTGGTTTCCTTTTTCTTTTCGTCTCATGTACAGCTATATCAAGGCAGTGCTTCTTGGGCTTTGGGTCCTTGTTTTATTTTAAAAATATTAGAGTGTCAATGTTTGAACCTAGGATTGGTTAGAGTGGAAAATTCAGAATTTATATTAATTGGCTTCTCTACCCTTCCTATTCCAATCTTAGATTTATGGGCTGTTTTTCACCTATAATACAGAAACATTCTACACCCAGCAACTAAATGTTTTTTATCCATGTGCAAGAGAAACTCCACTCCTTCCAGAATTAGGCCTCAGATGTGATGGCTTAATCACTACATTCTCAGCTAGGGTATGTTACACAAGCCGAAGCCAAGATTTCAATGCCTGTTAGATATGTTTATCTTGTTTTTACTAGCATAGCTTGTCTACATATATATTTAAAATATCCTTCAAAGTTAGGTTCTGAATTTACTCTTAAGTCAACCCCTACATAGTTTTGCGAATAGCACTCAAATTATATTTGCAATCAAAAGAGTTGGAGCTGTTTGCTCTCTTCATCTCTGTATCCCTGGTTCCATGTCTATAGAGAAAATAACAGAAGAGGTTCTGAAGGTAAATGATGTTTGCAAAACATTTAGACACTATAAAAAATCAAATGCCATATGAAGAAAATGTAATTTTCTAACTTAACTGCACATCTTTCATTCTGTATAAATAGGCCTGAGGACACACAAAAACATCAATGAAAAGATCAAATACTAAATTGCTGCTCAATAAGTGAGCATTGTCTGAGTTATGAATGAACAAGGATCCTATTTTCAACATGTGGGGTCTCATAAGTGTTTACATACTGTTATAATGCCTGGGAACAGGCAACAGTATTACAATGGGATTACTCTGCAATTTTTCCATAAAATCATACCTTTAGATTCAGTTTACGAAAAAGGACTTGTCATTTTGTTTCGAATTACTCCATATCTCTTCTTCTTTCTCCTGCCTTCCCCAGATCCATGAAAACAGGGCTTCTGCAACTCCTACATGTGCTCCCTGCTGCTGCTTTCTTCCTCAAAAAGTTCAAATTCATTTGGCACACAAGGAAAGCAGAAACACTTCTTTTTGACAGTCTTTTTTTTAACTTCCTCTGTGCAATGAGACGCCTGAAATAGCTTCTTAGCCATAAGCATGGCACAATGCAGAAATGAATATTCTCCTCTGAGAGCAGCAACACTGGCACCACACAATGTTCCATGAGGTGCACAAGATGTACATACTTGGTCATTATTAAAAACATGGAACTTTACACAGAACATTCATGAAAGACAAGTCAGAATTATTCCTAAAGAAGCAAGTTGCCTGGCGTGTATATTGGACAACAAGATTCAATCCAGATGCAGCCCTTGTGGTACAACAACTGACTCATTTTTACAATATATGGCTATAAAATGATGGATGTTGAAGATTTATAGTGGAAAAAATGTAGAAGCTGAAGACTGGGATTATGTGATGGCATTGGCTGTACCTGCAGCCTTATGATCTGCAACTGTTTATGGGCACGAAACTGATACCATTAAAAATACATGATTTAATCATTTCTGTTATATATAGTTAGGAACGATTCTCAGTTACAAAAAAATAAGTGCTCTCATTTGGATATAAATTCCTAACAAGACGGATGGTTCTTTCTACTACTGTAAAGTTACCTACTAGTGTTTATTTCCCATACTGTTTGCTAAGACCAAATATCTGAAAAGTGCTGCCTTACCATTAAGGGCTTTATGGCTACAGCTATGGCACAAGACAACATTTGAAATGGTGCAGTCACACTCAAAACTGTATGAACAACACCCATATTCAAGACAATAAGGAGGTGAAAACTTTGAAAAATTTCCATTTCAGGAGTTCAAAAGGATCTAAAGATACTTTGTGATTTTACTGCTTGTACACCAGGAAACTGAACAATGTTCTGATACTAAATGCTCTAGTCTAAAGGAGAATTAATTGTTGATCTTGTAAAATTCTTTCTGATAATCACAGCAGAATATCTCTGTACTTCATATCAATAAAGTAAACTTTACTGGAAAACAAAGTTACCACTTTATTCCATATGGTTAATAAATTATTTAAAATTATGCAGTGAACAGCACTGCCTAATTGTAGGCAGAGAGAAAGTATCATCCTAAAAAAATAAGCACACGTAGATAGTGTCTGGAATCCAGATGTGGACACTGTAATGATAATGCTGGAAGAGTGTGGCTGGAGTTCAAATTTTGCAGATTCCTGAAATGTCACAAGCTGAATAGAAACAAAAAATGGAACAACAAAAGAGATTTCCAATCCTGGCTACTTATGAAAACATGGAGAGTTTGCATTTTTCTCAGCAGACGCAGTTATGTAGTGAGAGTTACTTTCAACAGCTTAGTGAAAATCTACAGATTTCAAATTTTTGTTGACCAGAGCACTCCTGTTAAAGACAATAAAATAGCTATGTGCATAAACCTAAAATGGGTTTATGCCAGAACTTGAATTCCTTACATCAAAGACTGATGGTCTGATAGGTATGATCTCAAGGAAATAATTTCTTCTTGTGTTTTTCTTTACTTAAAAGTGGCACCACTTTAGTGCACTTGCTAATGAAATAGTAAAGAATATAATAAAGACTTTTTTGCTACACAACAACTAATGCTGCTATGACTTCAAAATTAATTTATAATCATTTTATATGACTAAAGTGACATTGAATCACAGAACAACTATTTTTTATCAATGAAAATCAATTTTTCACCTACATTGAGGCATTTCATTTAAAATTACAGATTTAAGAAGGGAAAGAGTGAAGACTTGGAAGATAAGAAATATAATTTGGAATTGTGTATTACATAGAAAAACTATGAAACTTTCATGTTTCCAAAAAGAAACCTCTTGAAACAAGCTCTATACAGGAAGTTTAATCCATATGAAATTTTTAACTATTATTTTTGTATCTAACATAGATAAAAAGGAGTCAATTATCACTAATTTTATTAGACTTCCTGATATATAAGGTCAGGGATCCCCATCCAGGGTATTGACCTATTTCTAGAAAATTCCATCTTCTATACTAAACCTCCTGACATTTATGGAAGATATGGTTGGAGCTATCATATTGGAACTCCTGGAAACAGATGCTGGCAAAACAAATACCATGCAACACACAGACTAGGATGACCCACTCTCAGATCAACCACTCTCCAAAAACATATTTCCCCTTCAGTGTAAATAAATCATTCCTGTATCTTGGATGAATCTTCCATTGCTATGGAGAAAGGGAAGACTTTGGCCAGCATCTCTTCTATAACATATATATTATCATTTCCATTTTGAAAACAACTTAAAAAGAAACTTCTTAATCATCTGTAACAGCTGGTTTTTTCAAGTAACTTTTACATTTTTGTTCTTTTTCAGTTACTTATAAGGCAAACAGACATTTGCAGAACATCATTTATTATTTCACCATAGTTTCTGTAGGTGAGAAAATGAGTATTGACTGTACCAGTTGGTGAGAGTCTTCATTTGCTAGAGACAAAAGCCACCTGAGGCTATGACATACTAAAGAACAACTCTTCATTATTTATAGTCTCATGCTGAAAATCTCTGCCTTTCTACTGCAGATTGCAATGAGTGTACTGTCTCTCACTAACAATAACCATGTGCTAGGGTATTTCCAACTTCTTCTGAGATTTCTGTTCACATATCTCTTTGCAACCTTCAAGGTCAGCATCTGTAATGTATCTTTGTGTTCCAGAGATATACAGATATTGCTTCCTGTTCATACTCCAAACCAAACAGATTGACCCCAAAGTGACTCCAGTCCTGGAAGACAGCTCTTGAGAGGTGTCTTCCACCATCTATGTCTGAACCATTTACTATTAAATGACTCAGTTTATCCTCTAAAATGCACAGATTTCTGCACAGATTAGCCACAGTCAGGCACCAGTGTCATGGATTGAACACTAGAAGAGAAGAATGCAATTCCTCCCATGCAGATTCATTTTGTCATTAACAACACCTATGTGGCAGAACAAAGTTCAGATTCACATAGTAAAAACCTCCTGGAAAATGGGTAAGTTCTTACGCAAACATAGCTGTACTGTTTCTAATATCTGAGCTAATATAAAGGTGGGTCAGATCTGTTTTCAGGAGCTGTAGGGACTTTTTTCTCTTGCAGTGCAGAAATCCCCCTGTATAACGCATGCCATAACATTTAATTTCTATACCTAACACCATTTGTGCTTAGACCAGATCATAGTTTACAAACTACGATTGCCAATGTTTCTTGAGACAGTCCAGATGACAGGGATTACATTGCAACAAAGTATCCTGTAAAAATATCAAGCCCGATTTTCAGCATTGCTAAGCACTTTTAATTCCAGTTGATTTGCATTGGGACTCCAGGTGCTGGCACATCTGGCATTGATCACAATTACTCTGGTTTAGTATTTCCTATTTTTATGCAGCATTAAGTTTCTAAGTCTCCAGATTAAATTCTCTCTTTCTTCATTCTCCTAAGCAAACTGGAATTTGGAGCCCACTTTAATATACTTTAACTTTTTATTTTCTCTGTCTTGGGAATGTGTGGGATTTGTCATATCCTTTCCTTTGGAAATCAAAAGCAACTAATTCCTTTGCAGTCTGTAGCTGGTTGTATCGGTTAGACACAATGATATATTTTTCTTAACCTTTACAAGGCTATTCCTCAGTCCTACTGGCCTAATTTTCTAACAGACCAAAAAGCAAAGCCACGCTATGGATTCGATTCACTGCAGATTCAGAATCCCACTAAGAGTGCTAAAAAATTCCTCTAGATAATTATGGAAAGTCAAAATGCCCCTTTTGTTTGGGTGGGGTTTTTTCCCCCTATTTAGAAACTCATTATTGAAGTATTAGTAACCATTTATGTTGCAGCCTGGTCTTCAGGACCAGTCAGGATGTGAAGATCATTAACACATAAAAATGAAAATGGAGCTAAGTGTTTACATATTCATATAACCTCTACTGTGGAGTGCCCAGTGATTACAAAGCATCCTCAACTTTAAATAGTAACTACACACACAGCAGCAATTCAGCCCGAAGAGAGAATGGGGCCTTAGATTATTACAAGAGAAAATTTTGTGCATGACAGTCATTGCAGAAGAAAGTGCAGAAGCAGACAATATTTCTCTGAGTACTTTGTACATCCTTTTTATCATGGATTTCAAAAGTGTTTCAGGGTTCTTCCCATTTTTAAAGTATTTTACCTATTTTTTATGTTTCAGGCTATTTTTTTTTTCTTCCTCATTATTACACTGCATGTAACTCACTGCTGATATTAAGCTTTCCTGAGCCTTTGTCAGGGCATCTACTGGTTTTGTTGCTGGATGCTTTATGTAACTCAGGAGTCAACTAAGTTTCTTTTATTATTCTTTGCTATGTTTTTCTGTCTAAATCCTGCTTGATTGAAGACATTTTCTTCAAATATCCTGACACTTTTATACTTAATTACTTTTCTAATGTCCCAGGAATATGGGTGGTCCAGGCCATATGCATCAGCAGCTTGTGTTGGAATGAGGGAAGCTGGGCAGCTGCAGGCTCTCACACTCACTCGGAGCAAAGCTGCCAGAGCTTTTTCATGTAGACATTGAGGAAAATTCAAGACATTTTAACAAAAATATGGAGAGTGTGAGAATAAAACTTCTGACTAAAACTGCTTCTCTAACTCATGGAAGCAGTTCCAGTGACTGTGCTTTCATGAGACAGACAGATTTTGGTCGTAAGTGCTCATGTTACCATCTTGGTAATAGAAGCTCAGACCCCTTGCATATATTGTAAATAATTTTACAATATCTAAAATTTTTTGTAACATTATATCTGCATTCATGGGCACATGCACCATACTCAATTTAAAACCCTATAGTCCTTATTGCAAGGAATTTAGAGGAGTAAAATGTGAGGCAAAACAATGTGGGATGGAAGGGTAGCTAGGAAAAAAGGGAACTTTCTCAAAGATGTTAAACTTTTTTCAAAGAACTCAACATCTTTGTCATTGCATTGTTGCTTTTTTTTTAAAGAAATGTTGTCTTCAAGTTGCAAATCTTCTGATTTCTAAGATTCTTTTAAGTTTTTTATAATTTTAAGAAACTAATTTCTAGTACTTCAAGAATGACAAAACCAGATGTTCTTCCCACTATCAAAAAATGTTACTGAGACTTAAAAAGCGTGAGTTGTTTAAAAAAAATTTTTTTTGAATAAAGAAGGACATATTTTCTGGAATGCAAAAGGATGAATGCTAAAATAACAGAGTGAAAAAATTAATGTTTAAAATGTACTTGTGTGGGTTTTTAATTTAATGTTGTGTATTTTCTGAGAGTAAGAGCAATATAGTCAAAGGCCTAATGAGAAAAGTACAGAAACTTCATTATGTCACCAGTTTCTCATATGCTTGAAGTTCACTTCCTTTTCATTGCATATTTGATTTTGTTAATGAATGGTCTTATTTAGCAAGACACTTATCACACACACAACTTAAACATGACATGAATTATTTACCTTATTCCCTTATTCTAGCTAGTGTTCACAATTTTCCCTAGGCATGTTTTATTCATGCAAAATGCACAATGTTCTATGCAATATCAAAATATCTATGCAAAATCTGAACATATGCAATAATTACT
Source organism: Corvus hawaiiensis (assembly GCF_020740725.1). Taxonomy (NCBI): domain Eukaryota; kingdom Metazoa; phylum Chordata; class Aves; order Passeriformes; family Corvidae; genus Corvus; species Corvus hawaiiensis. The sequence continues at coordinate 67,741,430 of NC_063216.1, read as the reverse complement.
GTTATTCAATTTACAATTTTCAGTTGAGTAGTAGACTCAGGATAAATATATAAACTTCTCCAAACATTAGACTTTTAATGAATTTTTTATTAGCACTATATTTTAATTACTGTTTGGGGGGGGGTGTCGATTTAGGATTTTTAAAATTAATTTCTTTAATATTTGTTCAATATATTTCACCCAAATGCAACAAATTCCCTGAATGAAAAACAGATTGCAAAAGGAACATTCACTTTTTGGGCATTGTTAGGAAGAGTACGAAGCAATAGAAGAGAAAGGCACCAACACTGGGGAAGAACTTCCATTTTGATTGTCAGTCATACCTGAGACACAAGTATATAAGAAAATATCACTCTACTGTATCTTTTCTCCCCTATCCTTCCTATAAGTATATATCATCCTTATTGCAATAAATTCTGCTCTGCTTTGATGGGCAGAATGATTCTGCTGTCATTTGAAAAAACAGAGAGGAAAATTCTCTTGTGTATTGCAAATTTAAGTTACACCTTCTGAGTTTTAAACACTAAACAGCAAGACAGGAAAAGCAAGAGAGATCCACTGCACAGACTGCTGGAAAGCACATGAGCCTTACAATATTTCTTTAATCAATACAGCATATGGGTGTTGATTACTGCACATGAAACATGGTGTTCTCTGTTGCATTTTTAAACCAATACTTAGAAAGTCTAAGTTGAAAGAGATCCTAGTATGACTTCCTCTATATGCTAATAAAATGTAAAATATGAAGTCAAAGCATACAAACAGTAGCTTGTTACAGAGCAGACTGATAGATTTTCTTTCATCAAGTAATGTTTTAAGACTAGGAAATGTATTTAATACATTTATTTTATATGTGCATGAATTTACATACTTAAATACAGCAAACAGCAAAACCCACAAGTTTTTTCCTAGTACCAGGAGTCAGAAATTGCAAAAATTAAAGTGGTCAATTTCTGAGCTAATTTATCTGTCTTGTGGGAGAGAGAAAACTGAAAGCCTTAGCAACACAGTATAAGCAAAAAAAGCTTGGCTTGTTGCCGAGGTCATGGGTTGTGCTATGTGAAAACTAGAGTAAGAAGCAGCACAGCATTTTAAAAGACTAGCTGTGGCAGGCAAAGAGAAAGAAAACATTTTTGTTGTAACATTGTGGGACTAAATTCAAGGCAGCATACATTTCATTCAGATGCAATTTTGTGATATTTTAAAGGAGCACATTAAGTGAAGTCTTCTTGGATTCCCCAACCCTGTTTATTTAGCTTAATTTTTTAATACACACTGGCCTACAAAAAAGATAAAGGCATTCTAATTTTTTTTCAATTTTTTTTTTTTTTTTTTTTTTTTACAAACTCTGTGTTAAAGCCAAATAATGAGGTTCTTGGTCAGAATTGTGTTTGGACAGTGACCGAGTGAATATTCTCTATGGAAAGTTTTCTCGACAAGGATTCTCTTAGATTTCTGTGTTCAGTGCAAAGAGTTTGTCCCAAAAGTAAAAGAAACAGCGTTCACAAGGCAGGATCTGCCAATTTTTAACTTGACTCCCCTCCATGTTTTTTTTTTTTGCTTTCCAGTTTCAGCAGTTTGACATATTGAAGATACCTTATTAGTAGTTCTTTCACAAGCAATTGTTTTCTAGACCACAGTGGAGAGCAGTGCCTCTGTTGGAGCTAACACTCAGCTCTCGTAGCTTAGCTCCTGAAAAACCTTGTACAAATGGCCTTACACATCCATCACTGACCCTAAAAGAGAAATATAGGCAATATTTATACTCACTACTTTTCCTACTCCATACAAGTCAATACACAATTTGTGTTCAGCAGCAAATGTTATAGCTAAGCAAAAATTAATGATGGTATTTTTAAAATAGACCTTTAAACCCCTAGAAGAGTCAGAATAATTAATAGCTCAATTAGAAAGATGCTGCTCCTTGGAATGGCTGAAAAACTGAAATTTCTGGAAAAAAGTCTGTTGGAGATTATGAGAACTTCCATTAGTTCCAGCACTCAGAAATGATCACCTTTCCAACAGTCAGAGGCTGGAAAACAAATCTAGAAAGAACCAGAACACGTTTAAACATTTCAGAGTAATAGTTGTACTAATATATCTTTTAATTTAAGGGACTGAAATAATTTTAAGAAAAAATGGTCTTCTAGCACAGCAGCAGCAAAAGTCATTGGTAGCATTTGTGTGCAGTAGCTGCTCTGTACCCTGCATGAAGAGTTAACGTGAGTCCTTCCTCAGTGAGTCTCACTCAATCAATTGCATGTCTTGCACATGGCTAACTTATACACAGAGGCTGTAAAAAATGAAGTAGATAGAAAAGCTTTCAGCCAAGTTGAGAGATTTGGAGACCTGACTACAGCTTGGGTGTTTCAATACAGTTCATATCTCTGGTATGTTTAACATTACTGTAAAACCAGCTTTTCAATGCATTCCCAGTATTTCTTTTGTGTTCCCTGATGAATAAAAAATTAATCCCAGAATTCTGTAGGACAGAATCATATTTTGGCTTGTACAGTTTGTTTCAGCACAGAGAATCACTGCAAATCCCAAAGTCCCAGCACTACTAATAAACTGATAACCTGAACAGGGCCTCATTGTCTGACCACAAGCTACAGAAGAAGCTAGAATTCATAAAGTCACCCTACAATAATTCAACCACTGTGGCAGTTTTGGTGTTATTTCACAGTGCAGTTGTTTTCCATTCAAGAGGACAGATACATTTAAGAAATGTAACTTCAGAATAACTAACTTCCATAAAGTCCATAAGGAATGCTGAGCCTGGCAATAAAGTAAACTGAATTTAAAAAGTATTTATTCTGTAACCACACTGAGCTTGAGGGCTGAAATGACCACATTATAACTTTTTAAATAATCAAGCCATAAATATACAGCTGATCAACTGTGTGAGAACACAGGCCATATGCTGCTTTATCAAACATGGGGTAACATTCTTCAACTAGAATAATATGCCAGGGGGGTGAGCCACTACATTGCCTGTATCCATTTTCAGACACGTTTTTACTCACATCTCCTAATTCTAATAATCATGATCTGATAATTTTCTTTCCTCAGTTTTCATATGTAGTCACTTCCTATAATCTAAGATTTCTGAATTGGTAGATTTGCAATCCCCATTCCCCCATCCCCCTGTACCACTGAGGGGAGGAGGCAGAGAATTCAGGGATGAAGCTGAGCCCAGGAAGAAAGGTGGGGTGAAGGTGTTTTAAGGTTGGTTTTATTTCTTATTACCCTAATCTGATCTGACTGGAAATAAATTAATTTCTTCCTCCAAGTCAGGTCTGGTTTGCCTGTGATGGTAACTGGGGACTGATCTCTCCCTGTCCTTATTTTGACTCACAAACCCTTGGCTGTGTTTTCTCTGTCTGTCCAGCTGAGGTGGTAGAGCAGCTTTGGTGGGTGCCTGGAGCCCAGGGTCAACCCACCACATGAGTCTAGATGTGTTAAAATCTGTAACTTTGCTAATGCTGAAACATTTGAAAGTGTCTGGAAAAGCAATAAAATAAGTGCAGAGCTCTACAATACCTATACTAGTGCTTAAAAAGCTTTGTTAGGATAATTCAGCCATTCTTTAGCAGTAGAAGCAGTAGACACGTGCAAACACATTCACAGCCCATGATTTGGCTGACAGACTGGAAAACCCAGCCTGATAAATGTTAAACCAGAAAATGCAGGCAGCTGTCCCACCTACTCAGCTAAACTACCAACATGGTATTGCTCCAGCACTTTTCAGTGCTCCTTCAGGCAGTATTACCAGATTTTTATACATCAACAGGCACAAAAAGTGTTTTTGTTACACTTTAAAGCAGAATCCCTAAAACTTCTCATGGTGTCAGAAACTTTAGGATCAACAGCAAATCCAGCTTCTTTGTATTATTTAATAGGTCTGCTAATCCTGAAATGTTTGTAGGCTTTGCCTTCTCTGTTCTCTCTCATCCTTGATTCCATCACTGTGCCACAAAACAGGGATCAAATGTGCAGCTTTGAAACTACTTTCATTTGTCTTTGTTTCTACTTATACATAACACACCTTAAGTGGAAAACAAGGTTTTACATAAAATATATTCTTCCTCATAACATACATTACAATGTTTTCTTGGTAATTGTAAAATTTGGCAGTTTTATTTATATCTTAGTATTAGACATTTATAAAGTATTACTTCAATATTTACAAAATTAAATAATATCCAAGTTTCAAGAGAATTGTGACAATGGAATTGTCTTCAGTTATCATATTCTTCTTCTTCATAGTCACATTCCAGCACTATAATATGCCATGGCTATTAAGTGATACTACATCTACAGCTAATTTTTTTGCTTGGAGTAATAATGAACAGATTTTTAAAAACATGATACAGGAACAAAAAACTGTATGTATAAAATATTTTTCAAAATATTAAGATAGCTACACTTACATTATAAGAATTTCCTTTTTAAAAATGAAAGATGTGTTAACAGAACTTACTAAAAGTATAATTAACTTTACTACAATCCCTTGGCAATGGTTACAGAAATCTGATGTGATCTAGTACCTTGTGCAGTCTGCCATATTCAGTACAAGGATATGCTTCAATGATGAAGTCATCTTAAGACCAGGTTCTCTAATCTTCTGGCAATCAGCTACATGAATGTGCCTGATGTATGGGCAGCAGTTACTCATCAACTTGAAACTTAGATCAGTAATTTGGTTATTCTCTGTTGAAATATTTAAGGTTCAAGTTGCACATCTGACATACATTAAGGGCATGATCCAAATACCCACTGAAATCAGCTGAAAGATTTATTCCAAATTATCTGAATGAATTTAAAAAATACATTATACTAACAATTATTTGATCATTATAGTAACCTTCAATGCTGACCTTCAAAAGTTTACATTCAGCAAGGGTTTTCAAAGATGTGCCTGAAAATTTTGGAGAGTCAAGCAAGACAACAGACATTATCTGTTGGCATTTCTCAACCTGAGCCTTTGAAGAGAAAAGGTGAAATAAAACATTCATATCCTTATGCTGTCAAGTAAAATATAATCACCATATGTTCTCCATATAAGACCAAAATATGGTCAAATTTCAAACAAATAGTTATAATCCATTTAACAGTAATTTCCAGCGAGCAAGCGGCACATAAACCACTGAAATTCTCCATATAATTATTATGCTTGGGAGCAAAAGGAAAAGGAAGAAGTACCTGGAGACATGAATTATGGCAGACACCTGAGACAGTGATCTAGTTAACAATCTCTTTTGCAGAAGCCTGGAAGGGTTTTTTTGATGGGCAAAATCAGTAGCAGAATGCTGTTCCCATATATTACATTTGTTCTAAAACTGAAAAAAATGAAATGCTCTCATTTATAAACTGGAAGATCATAATTCAGATATACCAATGAAAAAGGAAGACAAGACAACCAAAATTTTATGAAAGTGACCGCAAGTGAGAAAGACTTACAAGCATAATTAGATAATAGTTGAAAAAAAATTGCTTTGGGGAGAACTTTTCCTCTTAAATTGATTCTTACTTCTTTAAAGTAATTTGAGAGGATAGCTCAGTTCCAACACCAGAAAGTCTCTCAAAAAATACAGGTTTATTTTCAGTTTCTAACTTAAATACATCTGTCTGTAAGAGTTAACATTCTGCTGATTAGCAAATCTTGAATCAAATTGCAGCCATTGGCAGTATTTCTGAAGACATCAGCTCAAATTTACACAAGAAATTAAATATTTATGTCTTAGTAAGCCTAACAAAAACAATACAGGGAAAGTTTGACATCTTTTCAATACTATAACATCTTGTCATGCCTAGATGCTCACTAAAACAAGAAATGCATTAATCTCGCTAAAAGAAGAACAGATCCATGAGGTATACATATTATTCTGAAATTTGAACAGCATAATCCAAAGGATCTGTTAAAAAAATGTGTCCTCTAGCCAAGCAAGAGTCAGGTTCAACATTTTCTACAGCTGACACCATTTATGGAAGTAGCAATGAATATTACTGTCTTATTATTCTACCTTTGTTTTCCCAGCCTTATGATTTATTCACCTATGGTAGATGCTGAAATTCAGTTTGAAGCAAGCTCTGAATGTAATAAACTATCTTCATTGTTTCTTTCCAGGTCCACAGTAAAATATGTGTTAAATTCAGAGGGGGTACAAGGAAAGGTCCTCTGCAATCACAATAATATCAAACTCTTCTACAGAATCCTGCATGCAGGACCACAACAACTATGCATACTCTAACAGTGCAACATTCAGTGAAATTACAAATGGACAGATGGATCTGTCAATTCAGTTTATTGCTTTTATCATTCCTCTGAGACAATTCTTTAACTGCTTAAATTCAAAAGATGTCAGTTAGGCATACAAAGTGTTTCTTTTGACATATAAATGCTTTGTAAATGACAGTTTCTTTTTAGCTTCTACAGAAAACATAGATGTGAACCATTCCTCCCCATGAAGTAGTCCCCCCAATATTTGCATGTAGAGAGCTCACTGTTTTCTAGGGTTTTGAAATTGTGTAATAAAACAGTTGATGGTTGAACTTGGTGATCTTAGAGGTCTTTTCCAACCATAATGATTACATGATTCCACACCAGCCGTGCAGCTCAGACCACAGCCCCAGGAATTCATTTGCAAAACATCCACAGAAAGTAGTCTGGCATGTCCTCCTGGGTACCAAATAAGGCCTATGGAGAGAAGAATCCAAAGAAGGAAACTTGTATTATAAATATAGTGGTAGGGATTCTTGCTGTGCCCCACCTCTCCAGCTGCTGCAGAAGCCGGATGTGCTTAGCTACCTTTCCTGAGGGGAGCAGCTGTGTAAGGCACAGGCTTTGTTGTCTGACAGTGGACACCACTAGCAGATAGGAGATCATCCCAGAAAAACTAGCCAGAAACTGAGCAGCAGCTAATCGCCCATCACACCTCAGTATGGTAACAATGAACCAGGAAAGGCTCCCAGTTCTTGCACTTCCAGCATTTGTAGCATACCTGAGTGGTCCCCACTACTACTTATCAGTGGAAACTAGAATCAAGCCTGCTTTACTTCCATCTTACACTGAGTGAGGAGATTCACACCTTGGGTTTCCGGCTCTTCTTTCTGCAAATTTAACGTTTGGATTCCTTCTGCACATGAAGTTTTTTTAATGGAGTAACTGACTTTAAGTTATAATCAAGGCAGACTGTCTATTCTTTTCTGGCATAATGCCTCATCTTTTAACTTATGCCCAGGTTGGCTTGCTCTTTATTTTCAGGCTGAAGTGGCCTTTTAAACAGATTCTTGGTCAATTGTTTTAAATATTTTTATGTTAAATGTCTTTTCTCTCATTCTCAGGAGACTGTGGCCCTCTTTGCACATTTTCCCTCGTGCAGAGGGATGCCAGCACTAGAAGGGAACTGGCTTCGTGTCTGTCAAATGTGTTCTTAAAGTGTTTGTGCAGATCTCACAGACAGACAGACAGAATATGGTGTGGCTGATGACACCCACTGGCACTTTTAGCACTATGGATGCAAATAATCTGGTGTGTTTTGAGTTCAGGACAAGTGTAGCATATTTGTTTTTTCTACGGTGCATCTGTAACAGCCTGCAAAATGAATGAAAACCCTACCATCAAAATAAATGGAGGAAATATTTTACTGGTAATGCATGGTGATATAAATCCCATCAAGTCCCATCCCTCTGACAGCTAGCTGTGTTCAAGGTGGGGTCTGATATAGTGCAGCTGTGTTACCCTGGATCAGGCTCCTCCAGGAACAGCTATACTCTAAGAAACAGATGAAGAAAAAAGAGCAGAATCTTGTGAGGTTGCAGGGGAGGCTGCAGAGAGGGATTGCACAGAAAGAACCATCTCGTAATCACAAGATGGTCAGAGCATGTAGAGCCTATTGGTGCATTCTAGGCTGTCACACCACCTCCAACTGAGACGTGTCTGTTGGACAAAAGGACACTGTGACTTTGGGAATGTGATTGATGTGGATAACACATCAGTGAGGATCTGCAGATAGTACTGCAGACCTCATCATCAGCATGGATAGGTTGAATTTGTCCACCCCAAATGATTGCAAAACAAGCAGGTGCAGCGTAGGGCTACTATGGCAAAGGCAATCAATCATCTTTTCTACTGGTAGTGATCACCAGAAGATAAAATGTCAGTGGGGAAAGATGTGTGCTAGTTCTCAGGACAGAACATGAAATTCAGTTGTCCAGATTGTAGTTTTGTACTCCATACCATATTGGTATATGCAATGTGGGATAAAATACTCCTGTCGTTGTTTCCTCAGCCCAAAATCTTCAGTACATATGAAAGGGAGCAGCTTAATGGTGAATATCACATAAGCAGCTGCCCAAGGGAGGTATTGGGAAATCTATACTTTCTGCTGGTCAAGAAGCACCAATTGTTTTAGCACGGCATGACCAAGTCATTCAAGCAAGAGTTTACCTAACCCTGCAACAGGCCTCTTGCTTGTCGGCTCTCAAGCAGCACAGCAACAGAAAAATTATGAATCCTGGGATCTCTGTATAGCAAAGAGCAACAAAGATCCCAAGGTGTGTCTGAATCACCTCTGGAGACCTCTCCCACTCTCTAATTGCTATATAGATATATTAAGTTAATTTTCTAGGCACTATCTTATCTTAGATGCCTAAAATAAAGTGAAATTCTCATTCTCCAAAGGAGAGATTGTAGGTAGCAGGTAATCAGATCAAACTCAGCAATCCTGACAGAAATAGCATCCCCTTTGCTGGAATTCAGTATGGAGTGTATAATGTTAAGTGCAGTCTAAAAGACTTTTAATCTCTATCTGGAAAAACACTGTTTGCTTAACACAGACATTTGATACCACAAATAGCAGAAATCTAGTGTTTTCCTCCATGCAAGCCAAACCAAATTATACTGAAGCAGTTAATACCCCTGCACAGATTGTTTCTAATTTCTTTTTCACTTGTACTGGTTTTTGACTTAAAACTGGATAATAGATCTCAGGCATGAGGATGAGAAAGTTCCAGTGTGAAATATGCATTCAGACACAATTAAATAAAATTAATCAACATTTAGATCTTACTGCAATCATATGTATTTCCCTTATTTTCCTTCATCTAGAACAGTAAAATCTTAAATTTCTTTTCTAAGGCCCCTATAGATTCTCTATGAAACTTCAGGCACTCTTGAAGATAAGGTATAGAAATATGAAATTTAATGTACACTTTAGTAAAACAATTGCTTTCTCAACTCAGTTGGAATTTCAGTGTTTAATAGAATGCCTGAAGAGTGAACAGCTTGGCCTGAGAATCAATGTTAGGATACATATGGAGTTTAATACTGTATTCTTGGCCCCAGAGAAGTAAAATCCCACTTAAACCTCATCTTTCAAACCAGTTGTGAGGGAGAATATTTTGAAGGTTATTGCATCTTAGGTCCTACAAAATTCTGCAAAACAGACTTTTCCTGCATGATGCAGTAAAATCATTCTATAAATGTCTTACTTTTCTTGCATATATAGATCACAAGTGAATGCAAAAATAAATTATAAATGTAAATAAAATAAGGTAAACAGTTAAATAAAATTCCTTGTCTGCGGGATTTTTCAGTCTAATATATAAATGACTGACATGGGTTTTTTTCTTGATTGCATAACAGTATACTATGATCTGAAATGAAAGTACAACAAAACAAACATGGAGCAAACCACAGATAAAGATTTGTCCCCATAGATTTAGAAAATAATTGCAGCGAAATTATGAAATGCTTATAAGAATATCAAAGTTCATTTAGTTTAATCTTTCTATAGTTTCTTATTTCCAAAGAATATGAATTTTTATTCAGGGTTTTTTTGCTACACATACACTACTTTACAATTCTGTCTTTCTCCCAGAACCGACTGGATTTGTGGAATCCACCCTGCAAGGGAGAACACCGTCTGCAGCACAGAAGGGATTTTGAAGAAACACTTTTGTGATTCCAGTATTGGGAATACACTTTGAGGGTAAAAATTTGAAAATCAACATTCAGAATTGAGGAAGTACTCTCTGGGGCACATGGTGATGCCTTGAAATGGCTACCTGACAACAGAGGCTACATATGATTAAGAGAATAAAGAGGGTATTTATTTGAAGGGCCTTCAAAGGTGCACCTTGGGAGTCAAAGGCCTCTGAGGGGCTCCACTCAAGATGGACCCTGGGTCATGGGTTTTTCACACTTTTATAAATTTGGTTCATTTGCATATCAGGGTTAATTCTCCAATTATAATTTCAAGTAATGATGTAATTACCCCAAATTTGCTCCCTCTGTCCAGAGGCTCAGTTTACAATGGGACTATCTTTTTTGTATCCTGTCTTGGTCATGAATCATAAAATGAATTGTGACATCCTTTCAGATGTTTGGCACATTACACTGATGGCTTGTCTCCACATGTTATTTTTCTTTTAATTTTCCATTGTCCAAAAAAAGAGCTTATATTAACATATTCCTGAATTAGCATTTTTCTAAAAATAAATAGCAGAGCATGTGTAACTTATACTATTCTTCAGTTACACAAGTTTGTACTCAGTAAATATAAACAATCATCCTCTTCTTCAATAAAAATAAAGAACATAGCTCAGATTCAATCCCCAAGTGATGGCCCCTTTTTTGTTGCTTGATATGTCCGAAGAAGCCAGAATTTGTCCAAAATGAGAATTCTCCCAATTAAGCTGGAGCGGGGGGAACACCCCGCAGATGTCAAGAAATGAAAGGGATAAATTTATTTTTCCCAGTGGCTTGTGTTCTCTTATCCAGCTGTTGTTACCCACAGCAAGTGACAGACTGCTGTAACACATTTTGGGCATGATATGCAATTGCTTTATACCCTTAGGTCTTACCAGTTTTGTGTCTAAAAGCAGAAAATTTTCCACCTATACTTGTTCGGCATCAGAAGCAGAACAAAGATATCTTATGCTTTCTAGGTGGGGCTCTGAGAATGTCAGTGGTGTAATAGGGTACCTTTTGAGCAAGAATCAACAGGATCTCTAGATTTTTATAGAAATACATTGAAATTCATTAATAAAAATATTTACTATCTGTACCATACAGATAAAATCTTAATTACCATGAGTTTGTGCAAAAACTCCCATGCCTACAATTTATCTAGTATTATTACCACATAAGAACATAAAATTCAAAGAAAAGATGGCCTTGTTTTATAACAATGGACTCGAAAATGTCTGCTTAATTCTCAGTTTTCTGCCTCTGTTTTAACAAGCTAATTAAATGCCTTGGTCCTTAAGTTGCCAATCACACAACCCTTAACATAATCACCCATTTTTCAGAAGGGCTTTCTAAATAAATATTCAAATCCTGCAGAAGTAGTGGCAATAGAAGAACTCATATAAAAAGAACTGTAATATTAAAACAAAAGAAAAAACCAAGAAACACGAATAAAACATGAAAAACACACATCCTATATAATATTTTAAGCACAATTTCAATGTTTATAGTATAACTTCTCTACAGTTTTCCAACTAATTCTGAAATGTTAACCTTACAAAAGTTCCCTCTGGTTTAGTTCATCCAGTGAGGGGAAAAAAACCTTTTTAAAATCCTTTATCCAACTGTGATGCAATTCGATGTTTTTTTTGGTTTTAAATGTTCACTTAAGTACTTGGTCATAATCATTAAGCACTGTTCCAGTATCCTAAAATGGAGAAAGTTGTGGAATTCCTTTCTGAGCTCTCAAATACACTGGCAAGCAAACCCACGGTCCTCTGGAAAGGGAGGATTGTGGTTTTCCCAGTTTGATGATGATCACTTCTCCCTGACTACTACTGGATCACGCTTTCTAGAGGCAGATCCCTACGGCTCATGATGACACTTCCAAACAAGCAGAAATGATGCTTTCGGGAAACAGAACCAATTACTGGCATTTTGAAAAAGTTACTCAGAGGTAGGTAGTTCTTAACTTTCCTCTAACCTCAGCCCTCATTTCAAATTTCACACTGTCACTGCACAACAATCTCAGCATGATTCTCATAAACAAGAAAACAGACGCTCAGTAGAGAGCAATCAGAACAAGACTGTTGTCCCATCTGCCTCATCCTTTGTTCTGAAAAGGTTTTGTTAGATGGAAAGTTAAACTGTTATATTCCTCAGACTCCATCGCTATCATTTCACATGCATTTTGTTATATGGAGAATCTTCTCAGTATATGAAGAAATTTATGTCTGAGTCTTTACTTAAACATTAGGAGACTTCCATTGTCTTACAATTTGGCATTTCATACTGCTTTTGGAGTATGTTTCAAGGTACAGTATATACTTGAAAGTTTCTAAAACAGTACTGCATTCTAAAACCCTGGTTTTCTGTAGAAGTTTAGTAGGATACTACAATAATCCAAAACATAACTATTTTTAGATTGCAGTTATAAATACCACTTCAATTTATATATTAAACCAATGTAAAACTGTAACAAAAGTTCACTTTTTAATTAACTTCCTTCTCAGGAAATCAACTGTAAATTTGTATTTTTTTCCAGCACAGAGTGGCTTTTATTTTTTTGATATCTTAGTAAATACTGCATTTTTAAAGCTCCAGATATAAACCCTCAACTAATCATAACATACAATTAGTCTATTTATGGCTACAAAAAGCAAGGCTTGTTCTCATTATGCAGTAAGTACTAGCTGTTTATAGATCTGACAGTTTGCTGGAAGTGATCCAAACCTATAGTGCTATTATTCCTTAGTAAAACTTAAACAGCTGTAGTCATGTAATTCAAAACCCTGGAAGGCTGCTGCAGTGCTTGCTCAACTTCAGTATACCATGAATGCAGGATGCTGCCAGTCATATAAAGGATCCTCTGCTTCACATTATGAAAGAAAGACGTGAACTACAAACCTGAACGCAACCTGGAATTTCCAAACAGATGACCTTGTGACAGGCTTTTCCAGAGTCCAGGTATGGTAAAACTTTGTGAATTTTCTACAGTGAGCTAAACTCACTTACTGTTGTTAACTGGGGAAGCTTTGCAAAAAACCCACAAAAAAACAGAGAGAATTTTTTTACAAGGGCATGATACAGAATCAAAAGAACATAAAATGCCATAGTTAAAGTTTTCTGAAAATTACTGTAAAGAAAAGATGTTCAATATGAAATAGAATTATCTACTTGCTGGAGTTTGAAAGTCCATTCCTTCTGCTGCACTTTTCTCCCTTCTCATTGTGTTGTAAATTACTGGGGAATAGCACTATTGTGCAAGATATTTCACCATATGAAATCAGTAACATTGTAAAGTTATCTCAAGTAAAACTGCAAAAGCATACTTTTTTAACTATTTGGAACTCCTTTGTGCATGCTTTGGAAATATGACTTTTCAGTGTAAGTTTGTTGGACTGCTTTTGCTATTGATTTTAGAAGCACTGCCTGCTGGAAATGAAAACCAGATCAAAAGACATTAAAAGCAGAAATGTGTAGTTAAAACTTCTCAAATAATGTAATTATTTTAGAAGAGTACTATTAAAAGAAACTGAAAAAATTGAAAGAGTTACAAAAGGGAATTATCCAAAAGTGAGTCATGCAATTTTAGGTTTTGATCAGTTCTTTTGGAAAACATTTCTTTATACTAAACGTTAGTTAAGAGAAAGCAAATTGTGTAAGTGGAAAATGTTAATCAACAGCACTCCGTAAAATCAAGAATCTATACTCTGAATTTATTTAAATTTCCATCTGCAGGCTTATACCACACTGAAAACTATTCATTTGACTGAACTGCATTTCTAACTGGGATAAATAACAATTACCACAAGCACCACAAATGAAAGCATAGAGAAAATCAAAACCTAGAATTAGGACCTTCTGCTCTGGTAGACATTTAGTTGTAGTCATGCAGCTCTGCAAGTCAGCAAAATTAGTCATTTTGAAGAAGATGGGAACTCCCACTGAGGAGCTGACTGCTTAAGGAGTGGCATACTGACTTTTGGAACTGACTTTGTGCTTTCAATATAGAGTGGGGAAACCTGCTAACTTGAACTGAACACAAATGCAAAGAGATAGGAAGAGTAAAAGAATGCTGTTTTAAAAAAATAATACAAAAATATTAAGAAATTAAGTATAAGACTACATTTCACAAAAAAACCTCCAACAATGCGCATTAGAACCAGGTATTAGAATATAAAGGCATGTTTTATTTGTGGAGCCTTTTTTTTGAAATGGAAATATTTAATTCATATTAAGTACAGAAGTAAAAGTATCCTTCCTCATAGAAGCCCAAACCTTTTTGCCTTTTAGTGTGATATTCCACAGAAATGAGTGGGGAAAAATAAAACTTGGAGAAGTATATTTCCAAACATATCTGATAAAACAGATACTAAATTAAGAGACTGGGGTAAATACTCTGGTAGGTCTGAGTCTTTTTAATGTATATGTTGCTGCAAGGCTGCATAATTTAAGACACAGGTAAGCATTTCTTACTGCGTTTTGAAGACTGTGATCAAAACCTTATAATAGTTTTGAAGAGAAGCTGATTTCCTTTATTGGCCATATGACCAATTTTTATGATCTGGGAATTTTAACACATGCCTTCTTCTTCCATTTTTAAAGTAACATCTTCTTTAAAACTCAGCAATCACACAGACTACCAAAAATCCTTGTTTGTGTTACAGCTAAATTGTGCAGGAATCCTGTCATACTGGTTTTTCAATTAATTTTGGCATTTGAAATCTCAGGATAGTTTTAAAGAAATCTGACAAACTCACCTTCTGACATTTACTCCTGATGGACAGTATTCATGTCTACCATATGTAACAGAAGTTTTCAGAGGGAAATTTTAGCTGATTATCTCTGTTGTACAATATGGAGGCTAAAATGCTTGTATGGAATAGTATGAGAGAATAAAAATGACCCCTACACTTCACTAGCTCCTTGCTCCAATAAAGGTTGTCTGATACACCACAGCAAACTTCATGTGCAGCATTATGAAATGCAATACTGCCACCTCTAAGCACTTTGTGTTAGTTACCATAGTACACAGGACCTGTGCTGAGCTAATGCTTTTGGGATTGCCATGTGAAATGTTCATGAAATCTGTCTGCTATCAGATTCTTCACGGGACAGCAACTTTTTTGTACATCCCCATAATCTCAGAAACAATGAGCTTTGCTTTTTGTCTAAAAATCATCAATACAAAGAGTGTAATCTTACGGTTTTAAATCAGAAGCATCACATGTGACTGGGAAAATGTCATATTAACAAGGTACAAAGTAACTGCAAAAGGTATTTTGTCAGTGGAAAATTTTTCTTTGCTATTTACACATCAAAAAAATGATGTTTCAAGCTTCAGCATAAATATATGGAAATCTAAAAAGAACAAAATATCAGCCAACATCGAGAAAACACAGATTATAATAAAAGTAATACAGATGAGGAGATGAGTGGTAGGACTGGAGACACTAATGCAAAACTTTGCCAAAACAAATGTTAGTTATATGAGGATATGGCATTTCAGACTAAGAAAAGCCAAAGTTAAAATGTATTATGCAAACACGTTTCTGAACTTTGTGGGGATGTTGTTGAAAGACATACATCTGTTTTCCTCATAGGAAAGAGAAACAATGTACAGCTATTCTTCAAATCCTTATAGATCTTTGTGATGGCTGCTATTGTGAACAGCATGCCTCTTTTCCTCCATGGCAGCTTTTAATCCAGCAATTCTACCTCCCAGGCAGACTCTGAGTCTCTAGGGATACCTCTGAAACAGGAATGGCAGACTTTTGTAAGTTTGCAAATTCTCTGCTTTCAGCTCACTGATCTTCCAAATAGCAGTTTGGGGTATCTCTTTCTTTTACAGTTGTCACACAAGGCCTTGGCTCACACAATGCACCTATCTACAATCCTCTCTTTCAAAAACAAACTTTTAAGAACATATCTAACTTGCAAACTTCTTGCATCATCATGAGGAACTGGACATGCAGAAGAAGTTTTTGGATAGCATTTTCTTTTAAAAGTTTCTGTAAAACTCTGTGCAACACATAAGGGAATCTAGCATATATTTTTAAATAAATTAAAAAGATAAAAGAACTGCTATCTAAGTGAAATGTATGGGGCATTTATTTCATTTTGTATAGCAGACAGAATCCTGCAAATCAGTCAAAAAAGTATTTCTATTACACATGCCTCTAAATTTCCTTCAGGATTAAAAAACCACACTTTCATTTTCTTTTTAATTTTACCTTGTCAATAGTCATAGAGTTCCATTAGTACTATCTCTACACAACAGATTTAAATAGATTTACATAGGCTGAATGATAAAAAAAAAATCCAGAAGTATATTAAAATTATATTTGTATGTAACAAGGTAAAAAACATTAGTAAATATCTTTAAATCATCCCAATATTCATCATCTCAGCCATTTTCTTTGGAAGCCTCAAAGTAGAATACTGAGAGGCATGATGCTACTGTTACTCACTCGAAGTATGGTCATTTAATCATTTTAAAGGATACATACACTATACAGTCCGACAGAACACAAGGGACTTTTCACATGATTGAAGGTTAGTACATGTTTACACATTTTGCTAGACCAAGATTACAGTCAGCCAATCTTGGTATCTAAACCACTGGTGAATTTTCTCCATGAACTCTGGTACATTTCTCTAACCAGTAATATAATATATAATTTACACAATGCTTCCTGTTTAGTTCTACCTTCTAGGTGGAACATTAAACTTGAGTAATTATAAGGCTTCCATGTTTTATTGACCTGCAGAACATGTATTACTGATATTGTTCCATTCTTATATAATGCGAGCAAATCTCCTAGTATGATGAACGTTTTACAGTAAATGTCAATATAATACAAAGGCAAAAAGTAAGTGCTTGTACATGAAAATGTAATAGTTGAGTCTGTGTCTTTTTCCATGTGGTGGTCACCTTTGCCCTACTTCAGTTATCAGGCAAAAGGACAATCCAGATAACTGGAAATCCAGTACCAACCAAACAACCCTAAAAAGGAAAGTTTGTGCTTTTGAAATATATTCCTGCAACAAAGGATTTGAGAGAGGAGTTATCAGTAAAAATAGGTATGTAGATGGAGGATAACCATAACCTGGAAGGGAGTGAAGGCACAGGGAGTGTGAGAAAGCTGGGGGGATAGGGATGAGGAAAATCTCTGAAACCTTCCATGCAAAAGCAGTATAAAGGGTTCTATCTCAAGTGTCTGAACACAAATACTTGTAACTTGGGAATCAACCAGCAGGCACCAAAGTCCATGCACAGGTACAGAGCTGTGATTTCACTGTGACTCCAGAGATGCAAAGGGTAGCATACACAACTGAAGGGGTACAATAAAAGGTTCCAGAACATTTAGGAACAACTGCACAAAAAGATGAGGATGGGCTGTACTCTATGCAAAGTATTGCTTGAATGAATGGAGCTTTGCATTGGAATAGGTGACAAGTCAATCAAGAGCTTATTTGTAATGATTATAAGCTAGACCTATGAGTATTACATTGTGGTAGGTATCTGCTGCAGACTGCTTGATCTGCTCAGTCAAGAAGAAATGGTGGGTGAAACCTTTGGGCAGCTGAAGGAAGCCTTACTCTTGCCTATCTTGGTTACTCATGAGAGACTTTAGTCACTCATATCTGCTGCCAGAAAATATGGCTGGGCATGAACAATCCTGGAGACTTCTAGAGAATGTTGAAGACAATTTCTTGATCCAGCTGACTGACAGGTGGTCTCGGGAATGTGTTCTTCAACATGTCAAGGAATGTGAACTTGAGTGAATGTGAACTTGAGTGAATGTGAACTTGAATGAACTTGAGTGGCTTTGGTTACTGCAGCCATGAAAATGAGAAGTTCAAAATCCATACAGAAGAAAATTGGACAAACGGTAGAAGAAAAAGCCCTGAACTTGCTAGCAGATTTTGACTACTTAAGAGATCTGTTTAATAGGATCTCGTGGTAGGCAGCCCTGGAGGGCAAAGGGGCCCAGGAAAAGTGGTTAATCTTCAAGGACAAGCTACTCAATTACTTTTTTCCATCAGTTTTTACAGCTGAGGCTTGTCTAAAGGCTTCTCAGGTGCCTGGCTGGAGCCTGTGAACAGAGTCTGTGAGAGTGAAGCAATACCCCCATCGCAGAAGAAGTTAATGTCAGGGAGCACCTGAGGAAATGGGATGAGACAGGGTGCATCCAAGAAGAAGAAAGCTGTCTCTTGTCATTGGGCAAAGCATTCCTCACTAATTTGATAGTTTGCTATGATAAAATTACTAGATCTATTGATAAAGGGAAAAACCAGCCCTTGCACCACTGGTTTGGCTATCCCAAATCATTTTTGTTTGAAGTTCTTAAGCTGCATTTTACCTATGGTAATTTTTAAAAGCTTGTGTGTAAATATTGGTGTGTTTCTGGGCTAGAACATTGGATTAACACTTCACTACAAAGTGACTACAAATGACACCAAATTTTTTTTTTATATGCTTAACATTAGAAATAGCCCATAAATGGATGAATCTATTAAGAAACATAATTTCTGAACAAAATATTAATGTTATTCTTTGATTTATTGTAAGAAAAATTTGCATATAACATTGCCTTTTCTAAGAAATTATTAATTAAAGCAAATTCAAACACTGTTTTTCCATCAAGGAAGAGCGATGAAAAAGCATTAATTAATGGAAGCGAGATAAAACTAAAAATGTTAAACTGAGAAAAAATGGACAAATATATAATGGTGACTGCATTCTTTGACACCTTTCAAATTAAAGCTCTTAAAAACACCAAGAAATTTAGTGAGACACTTTTAGAGCCCAAGTGGGCTACTGAAGGAATAAATGAAGTTGTAAACAATACAGGATTAAAATGTATTGTTGTTGACAACTCCAAGCTCACAATAACAACAAAACCCTCCTCCCAGACTGGTGAAGTTTTGAAGCCTGTTTATCAAATTTAATTGAGACTGAATATATCATTTTGCTCTGGTACTGGAGAAAACCAATGACAACTTCATGGTTCCTTCATTGAATCCTACTAAACTCCATTTTCAAAGTACTTAAGAACACAAGTCTCTACTTTTTTATCAGAAAGATTTGCTGCCCAAATAACCACAGCATTTGAAAAAATTTTTCTTCCTGGTATAAATTAGAATTAATACAAAAAGTTTGTAGTTCATATATTTAATCCCTGGCATTCACAGATAAAATTAAGTCTTGCAAGTTTTTTAATTCACCTAAAAAAAACCAAAACCAAACAACAAACTCCACACCCAAAACAAAACGAAATACCCCAACCAAATTCAAAAACCTATCACATTAAAGGTGAACAGTTGAAATTCTCAGTGTATGACATAAATGTAAGAATTCCTCATACAGGTTCAGTCCGCCTGGGCCAATATCCTGAACCCATGGTCACAGCAGATTACTGAGATGAAAGCACAAAATCCCAAAAATTGGGGTGAACAGTCCTGAGAAAATGACTTGAAAACAAGCCCACCCTTGAGGGCAAATTAAAACTGGGAGTTTGATGGACACTGGATGGCTTTCCCCAGTCTGACTCTGTATGTGTTCCTGTTGTTCAGCACTCAAGAAGTAGGAAAAGACCAGCTTCAAACTCCTCATCTGAGCTCAGCTTCCAAGATCAACTTAAATACTAAAAGGTCCAGCCTGATGCTGTTTTCCTGAACACATGAGAATTTCCTAACAAATATTAGTGAGAAATTGTCCATATAGTTTCCCATGTTTAATCAAAACAAAAAACAGTAGACCAGAGTCAATAAAAACTAACAAACAAACAAATAAAAAGAGATAGGACCTTAAATCTTCAAAGTATTTGTGAAGTTCCAAGTAGTGTGATGACTGAGTACTTGACTGCATATTATATACAAGCCTCCATGAAAATTCCCATTTCATCTGTTCTAATCTTTTACTTTTCTTCCAACACAGGGATCCCACACACTGCAGCTGTGCCTCCTCAGACCTGTACAGCACTGATTTTGACTATCGAAAAATTTCAACTGTTCCAGCTGTCACAGAAAATAACTGGGGCCAGCTGAATGTCAGGATGCAAGTAGTTACTATTATATTACTACTTCTTCTTTGTAATACATCTGACTGTAGGAGGACAAGGAATAGGAGTTTGAGAAACAATGAAAGGGAAAACATCTTAAAGAGAGCATCTAGCACTGTTAAGCGCAATGCCCAAGGCCTAACATGTGATATTTACACTTACCTTCATGAGAAATACCTAGATTGTCAGGAAAGAAAATTGGTTTTTGTGGCACCTGATTGGCCAGAGGATACAAAACATATGCTGCTAGCAAGAAACAGGATTCGTAAGTTGAAGAATAATATGTTCTCCAAGTACAAAGTATTGAAAACGCTGGATTTACAACAGAATGACATATCAAAAATTGAGAGCGAGGCTTTTTATGGTTTGGATAAACTTACCACACTCTTACTTCAGCATAACCAAATTAAGATTTTATCTGAGGAGATTTTTATTTATACGCCCAGTTTAAACTACCTACGTCTTTATGATAATCCCTGGCATTGCAGCTGTGAACTAGAAACCCTTGTTACAATGCTACAGGTTCCAACAAACAGGAATTTGGGAAATTATGCCAAATGTGTGCACCCAATAGAACTGAAAAATCAAAAGCTAAAGCAGATAAAAGCTGATCAGCTATGTAGTGAAGAGGACAGGCAGGACCCCAAAAACATAAAACGGGAGAAGCCTGAACCTGTCAAACCAGAATTTGATTCCTCTTTGTGCCACATGTATGTGTTTCCCATGCCAACTCTGAACTGCAAAAGAAAAGGTTTGTATCTGTCATTATAACTGAATTAATGATTTTAATATTCTATTTATTTAATCCTTACTACATTTATTCACACATTATTTACTGCAAATGAATGTAGTACTAGTACTTGCTTTACTTAAACTGATACTGTTAATTGGTTTTCTCTTGTAACTACCAGCAATAAGTAGGAATACTTTCTGCATTTTCTCTCTGCTCTGCAGCCCAAATTCCACAGATAATCCTTAGTGCTCTAATGTAAGTATCTAACAGAAATCAACAGGAATAAAAACTAAGCATATTACTTAAGTTACTAGTCTGATTGTACAACTGTAAACATACGAATCAGTCAAATTACAGCTGTGCTGAAACTGTTGAACTGATAAAGAAAAGCACAGAGTGTCTTTTCTTTCTTCCATTGTACAAACACAAAGATAGCAATAACTTTGTCAGAAGCGAGTTGTGAAGCAGAACTGGAGCAGCCAGCTCTGTTTTCAATGCCCAAAGGAACCCGACTGCAAAGGAAAGCCTCTGCATTTTCACATTTGCTGTGCAAGATTTCTTCTAATAAGGAAAGAAATTGTATGTTTGTGTTCATGAAGAAATACCTCCTCTGTGTTCTTCCTCCCAGCACCCAGCAAACAATTCAAAGTTGAAGGGACTTCAAGAAATGTTTTTCAGACACTTGGATCCATTCCATCCCTAAATCTTTCTCAGGCCCCTAAGAGCCACAGTTAAGCCTTAAGGGTAAACCAGATGGGGCATATATCAACACAAAAGTGCACATTTATTTGTGCTTTATATTTCCCATATTTTATCCCACGATGAAACAAAGCAAACAACAAAACAATTCAGAAGAGAATCATTCTTTAACATAACAATTCTGAAACAAGAAGCATTGCTTGAAGCAGCCAACATTTTGAGACCTTTTCCCAATTTTAGTGGAGTTTAGCCTGCAATACCAGATCACAGCAGTATGTTTTTTCAGCTGAACTTTTATTTAAGAGTAACTTGATTTTGAATAAAAACCTCACTATGCCCCTACTCTTGCACTTTTATGCCAGAGACAAGCTCAAAATTCAGTATAAGGAGATAATATCTAAATATCAAGGATTCATGATTTCAGTATTTGATTACATAGTTTATCTATGTATGTCATAAAAATGGTCTATGTTCTTTACTTTTTCCCACCATGTTAAATTCCTTTCCTGTCCCTCTGGCTCAATTTTCTCTTTCTTTTACCATGCAACTACTACATCTTTTTTATTAATTATTTATGCTGCTTTACCTGCTAACATTTACTATTTTTTAAATATTGACCTATCTTACCTTTCCTTGTACATAGGATCTTAATTATTAGATTATATGTTATGATCTTAATTATCCTTCATCGGGTCTTAATTATATCACTATTACTTTATGTCTCCAGTAAACTGTTATTGAACAAAACCCAGCCATAAATTATAATCCTTATATAAGCAAAGACTGACTTTACAGCTCTCCCCACTCAGTGGTATCAAATAGATGAGCTGAATACAGAAACACACTCATATATTTTTCTGGCAAGAAAAATGTTACTTTTTTCTCTAAGTTCATAGAAACATTCAGTGTCGTCTGATCTTCATGGGAGTTTCAAAGGAGTTTATGGTATTTAAAAATATGGTTTATTGTCTTTAATACTAATAATGGAGGAATAAAGTTATTTCAATCTCTACACGAGCACACTAGAGAGTACAGGGACTCCCTCCTTCAGGTCAAGAACTAAGTATTATCAAACCAGAACTTCCTGCATGCCTAGCATGGACACTTGAGTATGCTTCAATACTTTTTTGGAAGTACCAGATCTACTGTGCATATGCTTGACAGCTGGATGCAGCTATCCCATTGATATTTGGTATTTCTGAACATATGGTAATCTTTGATGAAAGCATCGTACTTACTGTCTTTGTATATGAATATTGTACAGCGGATGCACAATTTCACTGGAATTTTCATCAGAAATAGGAATGTAATGCACACAAAATCCAGGGAAAACACAAACATTGCTCTAAATCTGTGTGGACAAGAAATCAGAGTAGAAAAAAAAGTGCATCAGTTGCTAAACCAGTAAGATGACATGAAAAGCTGCAATCCATTATTCCTTTACAATGGAGGGAACAGAATGACAAGCACTCTACCACTACTAAGTATGTCTAAAGAGGTATGACAACAGGTCAGGAGCCTTCAGTTTATGTCAGAAAGGTCAGGAAAGAAACATCTTAAAAATACATTTATCCATGTGTATGTTCTCTTTTTTTTGAATAATTTACTTACTTCTCATCAGACCAGCCAGACCTTGTAGTACTCCAGAATGAAATACTCTATGCCCTTGATTCTGTTTTACAAAAAAAAAAAAGGCAAAAAAAAAATGGAAACAAAAGGAGTTTGTTTGCTTTTCTGCAAAGAACTTGTATTTGCAAGGACAGTTGAAAAAAAATCTGCTTTCTAGTACTGCCAAACATCTCTAAATTCAAGCATTATTTGCATTCATTTGGTAATAAATAGGCCCTGAAACTTTGACATCTGCAGAAGCAGGAAGCAATCCAACCACAGCAGGCTGGAGTAGTTACAATATTGATGTTTTTGTAATATCAAAGCTGTGCTCATAATCAGATATAAGGCAGGAAGACTCTTATATGTTGCTTTAGTCTCAAAAATCCCTGATTCACTAGACATCTTCAGAACTTCAGAAGTACAATGACCACAGAGATTCCAGCTCAGATCCAGAAACTACTTGCTTTCATTCAAAGACAGTCAAACAAGAGATACTGCTCATTTTCTTGGAATGACAGTGCAGGATTAGAACACTCATTCTACAAATATAATAACCCTGGAGATTACGTTTATTAACATTACTCTGACAGGGTTCAAACCACAGTCTGCACTTCTCAAGCATGGGCCCTTGCTACTGTTCTTTCTGAAGCTCTTTTGCAGGGAACACTGTAAGGATACGAACACTGATGACTGAGAGGTCCTTGGCTACTTTGGAAATCCCAGTGATACATGTAGGAGAGAGAAGCAGACAGAATGCCACTCTGCTGCCTGGATGGTTTTTTATATAGTTACTCTGGTTTCTTTTCTTTACACAATCAGGCCCTTCACACACATTCTTTATTAGTATAGTATCTTCACTACTTACCCTATCCCTGTGAGAACAAATGGTCTAGTTCTACTAAAATAAAAACATAAAACACTGAAAGAAGCTTTACTATAAGCACTAATGAAGAGAAAATTTCCACATGAACTGTAAAGGTACAAGTAAAGAAACAATGAAATTCAGAAATTAAAAAAACATGGTGGCACTAGTAGAGGGGATAAAAGGGAAAGAAAACAAGAAACATTGTTAGACTGACAATACTCTGTCTGGCATGTAACTGTGATACCTAAACAGTAAGAATAATCTAAAGCTGATACAAGTTATGTCTTTTTCATTTTCTAAGATTTAAAGAAGGTTCCAGGTAACATACCTCCAGATATAGCTAAACTTGATTTGTCCAACAACAAAATTAGACAGCTACGAGCCAAGGAGTTTGAAGATGTCAGTGAACTGAAGATATTAAATCTAAACAGTAATGGAATAGCATACATTGATCCTGGTAAGATTAATTTTAAATATCCATTAAAAATTCTCTTTTATTAATTATAAACTTTGATACTGTCTCTATCAGATATAAATGGGGGGGGGGGGGGGGGCACGATTTAAAAATCTAGAAGTTGGTCCAAATTTTACCTTTCATGCCATACAATTAATTCATAGAGGTTTGCACTGAAATATATTCATCATGAAAATCAGTAGAGAAAGACACATTTCAGCTGCCCTTTCTTAACACTAAACTAACCAAGTACAAAAGCTAATTCTGGAACCTGAAGGCTAACAGTTTTCCAAAATGCTAAGTAGTTAAATGATTTTTTAAGTATCTTTGATACATCTAAGAAAATATGTCACATGATGAGGCTACTTTTCAATTGTATTGGACAATAAAATAACAGATAAACCAAAAGGATTTAAACTCTTTTTGGTTAAAAATCGCTACATATAATTGCTTTGAAGTTATATTTTATTAGAACTCAAGTATCCTTATTGGCAATTTGCTTATAGCCTATATGTATTTGGGTTTTAATTATAAAAGCAGACATAAGCTGGGGGAAGAGAGAGAGAGGGAAAGTGTATCAAGCATAAGAAGCCTTATCTAGTACCGTCTTGGCAATTAAACAGCATCAGAAAGTGGTAATATTAGTAAAATGGTACTTAAGAGGTTTAACATTACGGAGTTGAATATTTAAATTAAGACTTCTGCCATTAAATGAAATAGTATCCTTGCAAAAAGTAGGAACTGCCCTCTGAAATGAAACTCACAAGCATTATTATGCATCTCCATGTGTACTGTGTTCCAAATCTTAAAATATTAATTTAAATTTAAAGGTTCTATACATGCACATAAACACATATATGCATAAAAAAACAACTGGCCCTGCACATTGTCTAATATTAAGTTTCCATATTCCTACTTCTGTACCATGACAATAACAGTAGGATTCAATAAGCAAATCAGGCATTCATCCACCTCCATTGTCTCTGTTCTACACTCAGGCAGACCCATGAAGTGTTTTACAGCTTTACCAGCACTACCACTCCCCTAATATTTCTCACTTCTGAAGGAACATGCCATATTTCAAAGTTCGGTGTTTGAGAAGTCCTTTTGTAGCCTTTAGACAAAAAAAAAAAAAAAAAAAAAGCAGCAATAGCTGTATAATTATAAAGATGTTTTTCCTGTTGTAGATATGCATATTTTTCCTGTCACAGATATGAATGTTTTTTTTCCAAGTTATCTTTATAAGGTACCAGTAACTATTTTTCTATTGACCAGCTGCTTTTTCAGGCCTCAATAACTTAGAGGAGCTGGATCTATCAAACAACAGCTTGCAGAATTTTGAATATGGAGTACTGGAAGATCTTTACTTTCTGAAAATACTGTGGCTGAGAGAGAATCCTTGGAGATGTGATTACAACATTCATTATCTTTTCTACTGGCTGAAGCATCACTACAACGTTCACTACAATGGCCTAGAATGCAAAATGCCTGAGGAATACAAAGGATGGTCTGTTGGAAAATATGTTCGAAGCTATTATGAGGAATGCCCAAAAGACAAGCTTCCCATTTATCCAGAAACTTTTGATCTGGACAAAGATGATGAGGAATGGGAAAGACACAAAGAGCAAACGGTTCAAACAGTAAAGAAGCATGGTGTAATTGTCACTGTGATAGGCTAATAAGGGAACTCTTTTCCTTAGTACATTTAAATATTTGATACTTTGAAAAAGAAAAACATGCTGTTTACATTTTTTCTAATTATACTGTTGGTTTGTAGGACTATCTGCCTACAAAGATGTCTGTTTATTGCAGATAATAACTACAGAATGACATTAGTTCTACAGCATCCTTCATCAAGCAATTGTTTTTGACAATTTGTTCTGGATGCTCTTGTGAAATATTTTGGCAAATATTTGAAACTATACAGTAGAAATCGATAGACACAAATGTACATAATATGGTGGGGAGGAGCCGTCTTATGTATGAACACAGTTTATGTGTTCACACAGAAATAGCTGCAGGATTGTGACCAAGACACATTTTTCTTGAATGTATTGACAGTTCTTTGTATCTATCAGTTTCTTGAAATATTCCCAGAAAACATTTCTAAGATTTTTGTATTGACTTCCTGTTGTTTTATTGTAGACCAAAAAAAAACCACCTTAAGACTAACCTTAAATACAATTCTAGAAAAAGAGGAATGGCAGTTGTTATACTAACTAGGATTCAAACACAGAAGGTGGGTTCTACTTGTTGATTTACCAGTGTTCCTGCTATGTCTTGAATGAATAACTCAGCCTCTGCCTCTTCCTTACCTGATCTGCCTTAAAATGATAAGTAGCCAAGACGTGGTTGGTTCCAGATCTAGCTCCACATGTTTATAATTGCCTTGTTTGGTTTCTGAGGCAGGCAGAGCTGAAATCTTTCTAGGAAGAATTTTATGTTGTATCAGTTTGACACAGATTACATGCCATCACTTCTAGATGACAAGGATCATGTGAAGGATGCTGTAGTCTGCATCCAGCACATCAGTGCCCACCCAAACTGAAGTAAGTATGCTTCTGAGAGCTCAGAAGCATGGGACATTCTCTAAGTTCACTCTTCTCTCAGCTCGTTTGTGAAATGCACGTTACAGCACCTCCTTATCAAACAACTATGTGTTTGATATGTGAATATGCATTGATTAAAACCTGTGATCATACTAATATTACAGAAACAGAGCAATACAAATGCCTCAGCTAAGTAGATGATATCTCTAAAGATAAAATTCCTTGCTACATAATATACTTAGATCACTATGAAATCCCTAAGTGTGGGGTAGAAATTCAGGGCCAAATCTTTAAAATTCTCTTGGCTATCATGGAATAAGTTCTGGAAAACTCCAGGGAGAAAGTTTGATCCTTTAAAGATCTGGAGACAATTATGGTGTTTGTGCATTCCTCTGGTGCTTTAACCACCCGTCCCAAAGATCATGCTTTTTGTTTTACAAGACAAAGCACTCAGTGCTTTAGTGCTAACATGAAATAAAAGAACAACATAAAGGAAAAAATCAGGAGATATTAAGGGTGGTAGGAATGCCAAAGAATCTCAAAGCAAACACAACCTTTTATTAATTGCCTTCCTTCATGTCCTCCATTATTCATGTGCTTTCCTGACAAACTGGATAATTTAGCCATTTCTTCCACAATATCCTTCAAAAACTTTATAGCAAAAATATAATGGTATCTGACTCATCCCTGTTCCTGGAAATATCTTAAGCATTATCTTAACTATTAAAGGTTAATCCTGATAAGATGGAACAGAGAGGAAAATCCCATTTGCCAGTAGCATTCACTAAATAGGGCACATCTGGAAACTTAAAAGTGCTGAAAGTAAAAAAAAAAAAGCCTGTCACAAATAGTATCCAGTATAAAGTGAAGTTGTCCTCCTTCTCTCAAATTGTGGAGGATTATTTCAATACAGAACCACTGGGTATGATTGAAAAGGACAGACAACAAAACCGCAGCAGAACATCTGTTATTGGCAGCACAGACAATGGTGAAAATCTGAGTAGGAAAAAATGCATTTATAAACCATGTTATAATAATTTCTGCAAAGAGTCAGTGTTATGAAAAAAAATACTATCTTAAGTCAGGCTAAATCTGGGTAGAAAAGATAATCCAGAAGAATATAAGACAAAATCTGTGTGAGAGGTCTCTGATCTCTCTGGTCAGCAAAAAGTACCAGCTGGAAAAGCAGTGGGATAAGATTGAGGACCACAAGCAGTGGCTTAATTGCTCTCATTCAAAGGCCCCGGGGATTCCCAAACAGATCATGAACATACTTCTTAGGACCAAGGCTAAAACCTGTGGTACACAGTGATAAATAGGATGATTGTTCAGCAGCAGCAAGAGTTAAGGGAGGGGTGCGATCATTCAGGGTTTCAAACAGTGGCACCAGAACGTGCTACACCTGCTGAAGGTCCAAGAGGGATAATGAGCTAAATATCCTACCTTGTGTTTAACAGCACAAGATGTTTGGCCACAGTTATTAAGTGAAATCTGTATGTGAGGGAGGGACATATTAACAAGAAACATGGTTTAACAACTGTCCTCCAAATAAAGGCTTCTATGAGACCCTGTAAAATCAGTGTCAGCACAGAAGCTCCATGAAAGAAACACTTGTGCAATAAAATAAAATTAAATTCAGTACTTAAGAGCAGGACTGATTAGACACCTGGAATCAACAAATGAAAAGACTTCTAGCAATGAAGAATGGTCTGAAGTTTTGAATGCTGGAATTGTCCTTGATACTATTTTCCTTGGATGGCCTTTGGAGCTTTCAGAGAGTAGCTGGAAATTCTATTATTTTAACTACAATGCACTATAATTTTATTCCTTACTGCTTAAAGTTATCACACATTTCATTTTTTATAATAATACTAGAGAATTGTGTCAAAATAGACACAAATATTCAAGTGGTGGTTTAGTTTTCTATAATTAAAATAAAAGTGGATCTGTGCCTGGGGGAAACTCTCATTGAAAATGTAGCTGAAATACATTAGGGTTTTCTGTATGTTGGCATTTGCAGACACCCCCCCACTGAGGATGTGGTAGAATGGACAGTAATTGCAACTACAAATAATGTAAGAACACAACACTAGAAATAGGAGGTTGGTGCAAGGATAATACAGGTTAGCATGATCTGACAGTGATTAGTAGCAAATGCATTGAGAAAAGACTGCATGAACAGAAAAAGCATACAGGAGTTATGAAGGTAGTGCACAAGGAGGCAGCACAAGGAAAAAGACAATACTATATCTGAAAAACATACATATGGGGGAAATGACTAACAATTGATAAAAACTTCAGCATTACAGGGTTAATTGCTATTTCTCTGAGCTTCTCAAAAATGTACTGTAAAGTACACCCTCCATCAAACACCACAGCCACAAAACACAATTTAATGTTTACATCTCTATGTTTCTGTACTATTTAATCAAAAAGGCCCCAGAAGAACTTCCATGTCTAAAAGAAAATCATAAGCCTTCCTCTTCCTTTATAAGCTCTTTAAGTCTCTTTTTTTCACTAACTTCTCCCTTGATTCCCCTTCTTTCTCTGTCCAGAGCCAGGAAATAATTAAGTGTTACAATTGCATGAAGACAATTGCCCTGCCTTCCTGACATGCAGCGCATGTCCTAGGAGTGCTGCCTTAAGGAATGAACTACAGTGCTCTACAGAGGCAGTGCCCCTCTCTCTACAGAGCCACATGAAACACAGAAAAGATTATTTTGTGCCATGTTTTCCATGACAGAATACAGGAAAAATGGATATGTCTGTCAATACTATGACCACAACTGGAAATAAAACACTTCAAAAGCTTCTAGGGAAATTCTAGCTCCTGCACTATGAATATGAATCGCAGCATTTAAAGGCAGTTCCCAGTCACACATGGAAGACAAATGATTCTCCAAGATCACTGAGTAGGTAGAGGAATACCACAAACAGCTGAGCCATAACCCATGCATCTCATACACTCATTTTCTCCAGCACAATAACACACTGATTTGCCAAAGACAGTCTGAGCTGGAATCATATTAATATTCACATGCAGATATTAGTCAAAGACTACTATTTAATGAACGCATCACAGTCCAAAGTTAGAGTACACAAATGCAATTTTTTTAAAATTGCAGATAATTAATTCATCAAAAAAACCCGGCAAACATTTAGCCAGCTGAACAGACCTAACCCACAGTTAATATAATTGCTGTTTTAACACTAACAATAAAAGCATGTTGCCAAAATCTATGTAATCTTGGATTTACTTGGAAAGATGAGGTCAGAACTGTAGCTCGGGTAAGTTCGAATGGAAAGGTTCATCACATCTGTACCCTATAATTGAACAGACAGTTCAACTCAGTTTGCCAGCTGAAAAAATGTCAAAGGAAAAGAATCTCAGAATTATTTTCAATCTCTAAAAGAAGATAGAAAAATAGTTTTGCAGCAACATTAAACCATCCACAAGAGCTTCAAAAGAATGGCACAAGTAGGCTATATGATACATATCAACATAAAAACGCATGTAGCTAATCTAAATATCAATAGCACACTGATAATGTTTCATGCTTAAAAAGAACTACTGTGTATCTTCAGAGCTAGAAGAAACAGCTTAATAAATCAATGTTTTCTAAAAGCCCTTGTAGACTGTCATACATGATTCATCACAACTAGTTTAAAATAGCACTGAGTAGATGTAATTAGACATAATGTTTGATTTCGAGCCTACAGAAAACATTAATCATCAACAAAAATGGAAAGTAAAAAGTTTATAGAGACACAAATTGTATTTAGTGTCTTTGATATGTAAGATAAAGGCAAATGGATGGCAATCAACATACTGATATCCCAGCCGATATAATCAACACTAGATAGGAATCAGTTAAATAACATGACAGGAAAGGCAGTTTGTATACAAGACGTAATTCTATCACAACTGTTCTTTACATATTTTTAGCTCTAAACACAAGAAACATTATGATGATTTTAGTTTTATACTCAAATACATAAGGAAAACAAAATCATAGAAGGATTTAACATATCTAAGTACAACACCCATAAAGGAGGTGACGTGACTGTGTATGATTTATTTTGGCTTGCTTTCTTTATTAGCTGCCAAAGTTCATTATGATACTGGACTAAATTCTGTCACTAAACAATTTGCATGCTGGTATCATTGAGAATGTTATTTTATCCTGTGATATAAAAGCCAAAACCATGACCAAAATACTTTTTATTCTTGGCCAGTTGTTCTTTTCCATCACCAATCTAGAAAGTAAATTGTTCTCACTCATAATTACACAGTCATTTTCTAAACCAAAAGAAATCACTCTGAAATTGTTATAGGCTGCATCAACAATTTCAATCATGTATTATCCTATTAAATAATAAATGCATTGTAGTCTCAAAACATCAAAATACAACTTTTTTTTTGAAAATAAAAACATTTTCCTTTTCTTATTATGCATTTGAATTCGATTAAAGTGTAGGCTAGAAAAGAGTCAATCAGTAACATTCTCCTGCTTCAGAAATACTGTGCCAGGAATCAAAAACATTTCTTGGGATCTTGCCTAGTTGTAGCAGAGGAGTTTTTTTCTCATGAGAACACTTCCGAGCTGTTTTCAGACTCTTCATGACAAAACAGACGAGTAATAGTTGGGATGCAGGTGATTCCTAATGAATCAAGTACACTTTCACACTAGCACTAAACCTCTCACATGGATCATAAAAGCTTTTAGTTTTCCTGCCCCACTTCTCTGCTTAGAGGAGCACAGAGTCATATTGAGAAATATATTACTGACCTGAAACTATTGCAAAATGCTGCCACAAAGGGAATTAACCTCCAAACGCTCAGTCACATGTACTTCCATGCGTAGAATCGGGAAGAACTAAGATGCTTTTTTTACATCCAGAAGGACTCTGATTTGGCAGTAGAATCAAGTACCAATTACTTGTGAACACCACATTAGTATCTTGGACCACACTTAGTTTTTGGGGGCTTTTTGATTGGTTTGTTGCTGTTGTTTGGTTTTCTGGGTTGTTTTTTTTTTTTTGTCAGTGAGCCTCTTGTTGGAGGCCAGTAACTAGCAGTTTAGTCTAGGGGTCAGTACTGGGTTGAGTCATGTTTAACATCTTCACTAATGACCTGGACAATGAGACAGAGTGTACTCTCAGCAAGTGTGCAGATGACACTGAATTGGGAGCACAGTGTCTGATACACCAGAGGGTCATGCTGCCATCCAGAGGGACCTTGACAGGCTGGAGAAAGGGGGTCCATGAATTTCAACAAGCAAAATCCTACATCTGGGGAGGGACAACTCAAGGCACCAGCACATGTTGGGGGCACCCATCTTGAAAACAGGCTGTCAGAAAATGACCTGGAGGTCCTGGTAAACACCAGGTTGAACCTGAGCCTGTGATGTGCGCTTGTCACAAAGAAGATGGGTGGTATCCTGGGCTGCATTAGGAGGAGTGTTGCCAAGAGATCCAGAGAGGTGA
Source organism: Corvus hawaiiensis (assembly GCF_020740725.1). NCBI lineage: Eukaryota > Metazoa > Chordata > Aves > Passeriformes > Corvidae > Corvus > Corvus hawaiiensis. The sequence continues at coordinate 67,708,989 of NC_063216.1, read as the reverse complement.
TCTTTCCCCTCAGCACTAGTGAAGCCACACCTGGAGGACTGTGTCCAGTTCTGGGCTTCCCAGTACATGAGAGACATGGACATATTGGAGAGAATCCAACAATGAGCAAAAAGATGGCTAAAGATTGGAGCGTATTCCTTATAAGTGAAGGCTGAGAGCTGTGACTGTTCATTTGGAGAAGGCTCAGGGGGCTCCTAGCAAGGTATACAAATACATGATGGGTGCAGGGGCAAAGATGGAGCCGAGTTCTTTCAGTGGTGCCCAGTGACAGAGAAGACAAAAGGCAACAGGCACACCCTGAAACACAGGAGGTGCCATCTGAACACCAGAGAACCCTTTTATACCATGGGGGTGACTGAGCACAGGTGGCCCAGGGAGATTGTGGAGTCTCTGTCCTTGGGAGATATTTATTCAAAAGCCATCTGGCCACTGTTCTGGGCAAACAGCTCTAAGTGGCCCTACTTGAGCTGGAGGTCAGACCAGGTAACTCCAGGGATCCCTGCCAATCTCAACCAGCCTGTGACTCTGTGATAATTATCTCAGTGGAGTTGGATTCTGTCATTCTATATATCTAACCACATTTGAATTCCAAACTCATTGGCTATATTATGGCATTTCACACACAATATAAACCATTCTATGGCATTATAGCAATGCTCAGTCATATGGATATCGCTGGGCCTGGAGAGCGGAATGAAGGAAGGAAGGCTGCATTTGCAGTAATTTCACAGATCTCATATTCACATTTCTACATTATAGCTGAACATACAGAGGAGAACATAGGTGACAAAATGGGACAACAGCAAAGCATAGAATGAAGATCAGTTTGAAGAGAGAATTACAATTAAGAAAAAGAAGTAGTACTTACTGATACTTTAACGCTAGGCCAGTGAAAAGAACAGCAGCCTCAAAGATTCGAACATAACACACATGGATGTCACTTCTGCATAATAGTTACCACATGCTTACATTCTAAACTGTCCCATATCCATAACCATTTTCAGTACTGGATTACTACATCATATGCTGAAGTATCTGATAAGCAACACTTAAAATGTGCAATTCTAAGTATGAAGAAGAAACCAGAAAGGAACACAGTTAATAACATCCCTCGTCACTTTTCCTAAAGCAAATTTTATATAAGAAAACATTTATGCTTGTAATGTAATTTCTGTTATAACTTTACAGTAATACACTAAAGCAATAGTTTAAACTTGATACGGTAATTGGCTGATAGCAAAAATACAAAAACACTTTCTAATTTTATCCCGTGTCCTGTCATTGAAGAGAATTTTTTCTTACACATTTGCAAAGAACTTTGCACTTAAGATATGTACGTTAATAGTAAGATGTCAGCGTGAAAACACAGCAAAGATGCCACTGGGGTTTACAGAAGAGTATGTCCCCATTAGCTACACAACTTTCCATACGCTGTAATTTCATTAGCTACAGAGGGAAAAATCAGGTAGGAAAATTGCTAATAATGTCTCTGCTGAGATGCTGTGCCAGCTAGCACGCTGTCCCGAGCACCAGGCAATCTTCTGCCTGCTCCGAATGGGGGTGGATGGAGCCAACCCCAGTGCAGGAGGGCAGGCGAAGCTTCGGGTCAGGTTCACCTTGCCCAACGATGGCAAGGGTGCGAGAAGGAGGTAGGAAAGAAGAGCAGGAACTTCTTTGTGAGGGGCAAGGATTCATTGGAAAGCAAAATCCACGGAGAAAAGCCGAAGAAACATGGCTTGCAGGGAGTTTTGTACTCTCACGATCAGGGCGTGGAAAACACACAGTAACCAATGGAACATCAGCCAGAGGGTGTTACCGAGGTGGGGAGAAGGAATTACAGCACATGGGAGAAGGGGTAGGCAGGGAGGAAACAAGGACCAATTAACAACCAAAGAACATAGAACTCTCTGGAAATACAACCAAAAATGAGAAATAAGGGGAGGGGAGGGCTGTGGCCAATGGTAAGGCACGGATTTATGTATTTTTCACAGCCTTTTGAATGCTCAGGGCTTTTGGGCTGGGGCAGCATCAAACCAATGGACCTTTGGGTCCACTTGATCCAGCTGTTCCTGGCTTTGGCCATCGTTCACCGCAACATGTGTCTCTTCCCACTGGCGTTATTTGCATAGCTAATACCTTCAGGGAATTTTCCTGCTCCTCAAAGTATGCTGCTGTTCAACAAGCTATCTCTGTTCACTGCATATAAACTTCTTAAAACAGCTTTAAAAAGTCAGGTTTTCTGGATTTATGTTCTTACCATAGAATTTTTGAAACTTGCTACAGCCATGATAATTTTAAAGATATTTAGGTGGTTCAGAATGCAATTGGAGTTTACAAAGATTTTTTAAGGTACAGAAATGTGTAGGCCCTTTTCAATACCAAGTTCTTCTTGTACATCTCTTCAAAGACCTGCATCCATGACAAATATAGTTGGCTCCACCATGGGCTTCTCTAACCAAAAATCTGTTTAATTTGGACATGTGGATCATTTCCTTAACTTCAAACTCCACCTAATTTAAAACTCTGTGTCAAGACCACAGCAGCCACCTTTAAAACACAGCAATCATTTTCTGTCGATGACTCAACATCAGGGTACTGTGGTACCACTGACCTTTTTTACGAAACTGTAATTTACAAAGCAAATGGTTTCCATCTGGCCCTGAGGACAGATCTTGTCCAGCCATAAGTATAAGCTGACTTTTTTTTTTGCACAGGAGCAGAACAGAAAGATGCAATAAATGATAGTGTGCTAATAATGATATTTACTAAATACCCAGTAATTTTGAAATGATCCACCAGCAAACATCATCTACAGTGCCAGAGACAATCAAGTTTGCTAACCATAAGTTCTAGAACTTGGAAAAGTCCAGGCATGCTTTATTTTCCAAGTCTGTGAATGCTCAGAGCAAACACAGATTTGGCCTGGAGGAGACAACAGCCAGTAACAACCCCCTGTTGAAGGAGACGGTATCTACATACTGGATCCACCAAAAAGAGAACATGAGGATTCAGAGGGAGAGAAAGGAAAAGAGAAAAGAGCTCTGCCTTTCTGCAGCAAATGGTTAGGCACTCAGCTAGAGAAAACCTCTGCTCTGTCTTCTAAACAGAAGAGCTCGTTCTGCATTTCCCATACTGAATAAAATAGTGACAGCTCAAGAAAAAAAATCAGGTGACAGCCACACTGTCTTGGGGTGACTTTATGATACGTATCCCATATTGCTGCCCTATGCCCAGAAATTAATTTTTGTGCCTTTCTATGCCTTTAAACTGGGCCTGAGAGGGGGAAGGAAAAACTGAGCAAAACCTTTTCAAAGCAGTTTGCAGCTTGTTCAAGGTCACACCGAGATAGCGACTTTTTTTTTCCCAGCTGCGGCAGGGGAGCGAGGAAGCGCCCGGCTTGCGGCTGCCCAGTCAGCTTTTGGCCAGTTGTTCAGCTTCTTTTTCTCCAGAGAGAGACTGAGAGTTCAACTTTTTCCTTCCCTGGAATTTCAGATTTTCTCCCTTTTCTACTGGACCGCTCCAATATCAGAGCACATCAGGAGGACTTTCCACGGGGCACAGAGGGCCTGGCCCTGGGCCAAGCCCCAGCTCCGAGGAGACCAAAGGGAGGACTCTAACGCTTTCCCAGGATTTTTCTCCACAGTGAGATTTTATTATTTAGCATTATTATAATATATATAATATATATAATATATATATATAATATATATATATATATATATAATATATATATAATAGATATATATATAATATAATATATATAATATATATCCTTTTCCTGTGTGTTTGTTAAATAAATAGTTTTTATCTCTTTCACTTTCCTTTGAGGAAAATTTATTTTCCCCAAACCTGGTGGGGGAGGGGTGGTGGTGACCTGCCTTCTCTCAGAGGATATATTCCTACATTTGGCCAAACCAGAACACACACAGATTTTCAATTCTCTCTGGATCAAGGGAGATGCAATTTTTAAAATACAAAATGGATGCATTTCAGCAGGCTTCCTGCTTTTCTGTAATAATTTTTGTTCCCTCTGCACTTTACACATAAATAAAGCCATTATTTTGAACCTTGTCCCAAAGTTCCACAGTCCTAGCTGCCAGCACACATCCCAGGGCATGGCAAATTACACCAGAAATGTATGTTTAGGTGACTTATTTGCGCCCAAAATGTCTACAAAAGTATATACAATATAAAAGTACAATTTAAAAATGACTCAGTTATATGCATTCTAATCAAATTATGGAAGTCAAACCAATCAGTGCAACTGCTATTAAGAATGTACAGAATTTGAGACTGTGAGACTATTATTCCCTGAGAATGCCCTGGTAAGTTCCAGAAGCAAGACATCTTTAGCCAGCCCAGTCTAGTCAGACTAAAATTTTAAGTATTTTAAGATACCAGTTTTTCTTCTTTCTTAGTTTGATTTTCACTCTATCCTCACCTCTCATCATGCATTCCATCTAATTGAAGCCAACAAGTCTGTGATCCCTCCTGTTTTATCCCTATCACTGCACTCTTCACCTCCCAGAAAAGCATCCCAACTCTTTCCACCCCGTTCTTCTGACATACACTCCATTGCCCTAACACCTCCCAACCAGCATCACTGTTCAGTGTTGAGAGAAGAGTACCAGCACCATCTGTCCTAGCAAAGAATACAGGGACCTGTCTCTCTGGGCACTCATGGCATCAAGCTGTCACAGCTCAACAAGTGGATGGAATCCTGCAAAAAGACAGCTGGATAAATGGTTGGACCAAGAACATTTAATTTATACAGCATAGCTTTCTATTATATACTCTGCATTTTTTGTGTCATACAGAGCAGCTACCTAGACTTACATGGTTTTTTTCCTTGTCAGTCTACACCCACATGTTCCACTTCTGTATTGTAGAAACCCAGAGTGCCGAGAATATTTATCTGCCTGTTTTAAAGGGTTCTTAGCCCCCTGAACACCACTGTTTTAGCCTCCAACCTTGGAAAAAATTACCAGTGATCAGACAAGAACTAGAAAATACAGTGGTGTGAATTAGGTGATAGACTACTATGTAAGATTGTCACAGGGTGAAAAATTTAGAGGTTTTGGGCTTCTCTTTGTACTAAATAGATAAGAGTAAAAAATATCAAAATGGAGGATTGTTGTTGTTCTCTAAACCTTCTTCTCCTTCTTCTACTACTCCATGTTCTGCAGTAAAAGTAGTTTGGAATGATTGGATAGAGAATTCTGCAGTTCCTGCCCATGTTACTGAATAATTGGTAGGAAAGTGAAAATAATATACGTTTTTAGTAACTATTGGTTAAATTATCTTTAAAAGGCTGTGTAAATCTTGATAATTAGAGACTTCTCTCCTGCTTTCTGTGCTCTATGCTGTATCTGGGTCATGCTAGTGGCTCTGTTCCTCTGATAAGACTTAATAAACAACTATCCGGCAGCATTGAAACTCAAGGAAAAGTCTTGGTTTATCTTTGAAAACTCCTTGCAAGGACTTGTAGAAAATTCTCTCTCATCAGGAGGGATTTGATTTATGGCATGGTTCAGTGTCATGTATAATAACTCTTAATATTTGTACATTTAATGGATTTATCCTATAGCCATTTTCTGTTACAGTGGGGATTCTGTAACACACGTGTACCAAACCAGGAGTCCTGTGGAAAGGAAATACATATGGACAGTTTCTTGGTAGATGTTTCAGAGATGTTTATTTCTCCAGCCGCATGGCCGGGGCTCTGCCGAGGAACTGAGGCAATCACGGGACCCGAGGGTCCTTGCCCGCGCAGGGAACACAAAACAACCCATGGGGAACAAGGCTGACCAGGGGCAGGGAAACCCCGTGTCTGTGCCCTCAGGGCCTCTCTCCCAGGGCTACATGGCAGGGGGAGGAGACCCCGACAATCTTCCACTGGCTTTTTTCTCATCCCTTTTCAGCAAATTATATTTTATCCATCCTCTGACCTGTAAAACAGAATGAGTACTTTAATACAGTTTCTGACCTGAAGTAAAATCCACAAAATTCTGCAATTTGCTGTAACATACAAAGCAGTCAAGCTCAACAATATAAACTTCTGAATACAACTGATGTTTATTATGTATAATTTAAATAAAGTACACATTGATAGTATTTTTCAGTAGCAATTCATTCACACATTTTAATAAAATTTCTACCTGGTTGTAATTTTCTGAAGTATCAAGCAATAAAAATTTTCTTGCTTCCACCGCCATAGAGTCCTGCTGATGTCATCTGTACTTTATTACAGTACAGACCTGCACTTACGGGAGGACGTTTGAGTGTTTGTAGAAAATAATTTAAAAGTGCTAGATACATTCATTTACTTAAGTGGTATTCATATTTCCTTGGCAATACAAAACCCCCCAATGTAACAGAATGCAAATTCAATTTGTATCTTACCAATTTTAACCTTTGGTAAAAGTCCCATTTTCCTTCCAGGCTAAGCAATAAGAAATAATTAGATTCAGAGCAAAAATGTATTTCAAATGAGTCATATATTGCTGATATATTAAAATACACTGTCTCTCTGTATCTGACTTGCTGAATGAATTAGACTTTCCATGGCTACTTTCATTTGCCAAAATCTCCCGCGTTTCATATAAAAAAAAAATCATATACTCAGGAGAAATTATAAATGGAACATGCCATTGTTTCAGTCCAACTTCTGTGATAATTAAACAAAACTCTTAGCTGAGACAATCTTAGAAAGGCTGCACTGAAGAAAAAATGAATAATCTTCCATGTCCCTGTTGTATAAGACAATAAGATTAAAAAAAAGGTGGTGGGTTTGCATTTTTTTTGCAGGAAGGGCTACTGTATTAGGAAAGTATTTGTCGTAGAAAGGATTAAGAAGTACTGGAATAAACTGCCTACTGAGATTCATGTGTGTCCAGCACCTGTGATTTTTAAAATGACTAAAAACACCCTGGACAAATGTGCACCAAGGTTAACCACAGCACAGCTTGAAAATATTCACCTCCTTTCCAGTTCTGTGATTCATAGTAAGGATTTACACCAGTGTTCCTAACAGAGTTGTACCTCCTATGTAATAAGCACGGTATGCTTTTCAAAACAAAATAGCCCAGCTTACCTAATTCTAAATGGACGGTCATCAAATTTTATACACATCACAAAGAAATCAGTGGACGTGTTTATTTATTGTGATTATCCTATTTTAAAACATATTTATGTATAATACCCATTTTTCAAAGGAAAATTTGGATTACATAAAGTATGATCTTCCTAATTCCAAGCACAGAAGACCAAAGAAAGAGCATAAGAGAACACAGATTGTTTACTTTCAGACCTAAATGAAAATTGTCCTTTTATTTCTGGGTATACCACCATATTCCTCACAAACAGAGCTGATTAAAGTACAGAAATGCCAGGTCTGGAACAGGCAGAAACTCAGAACTGGCTGGTTTTAGTATATAATAACATTAGAGAAAATTAATACCAAATCTAAGTTTCTCTCTTTATGTTGTTGTGTTAAAAACAACCTTTTCCTCCCACAAAGAACAATAAATATTGCTTTGGTAAAAGATTTTTCCTGAGGTATGTGTAAAATACATATCATTACCCCAAATAAGGCTTAATTAAGTTTCTGCTGTAAAAGTCCCATTCTTTGGCACATAATTCTTTAGTCATCTAAAAAGATAATTTATGGCAGTACACAAAGTAGTGCTGTTTTATAAATGTTTTTAGTCACACAAAAAAATTAAATCTTGTCTTTTCCATGTTGACTGTTGCAAATTAGAGGATCTAATTTAAAGTGATGAACATTCAAGCATAACTTTCTTTGTATAGTTAGAAGTACTTCACTACCAAATGGCACTTCTGTTTTTACACAGAGAAGTTAAAGCAAAAGTTAAATTAGCATACAAACCAGAACTAGTTTGTGTGCTTGAAGGAAAGCTCAAAACTGAAATTCAAGCTTTCATCCCTCATATCCATTCTTTTATTGATCAGTTGTATTCAGCTATTTAACATAAATACTTTAGTTACTCTTTGCAAAAATTGTTTCAAGACTCATTGTTATGTCAGCCATTTACCATATGATTCTAACTGGTATTTTAATAAACCTATCTGAACTTCTACAGAACCAAAACTGTGTAACACTATGGGCTAAGAATATCACTGTGAAAGAAAATATGATCCTTTGAAAGCACAAATAGCAATTGGCCTCAGAAAATACTGGGGATTATCTCACATATTGCTCTCATATTTCCTGAGAAAATCTATGAGAGGATTTGACTGCAACAAGTTTGTATATGTATACATGTACTGTGTAAATCAACCATTCCACTCTTGGACTGATCTGAATACTAATTGAATAGTTTGCAAAAGAGGAAACAGCTGAAATGCAACTGCTGTGAACTCAGGACAGCTGTACTAGCAGAAGATAAAATTGAGTACAGTTACAAAGAGGTAATTAAGAGAAAAATCCAGTCACTTTGCATGCCAACTTACTGACTCAATTGTTTAGTGAGTGGATCCAAAGATTAAGGATTTATTATTCACATCCTATTGAAAATTTCAACCACAAAATTGCACAGAATATTAAAGCAAGAAATACTACATTATTTTCTAAAATTCCAGTGTAAACAAAACTAAATCCTTGGTTTTTTTTAAATCTCATGTTATGCTGTCTTCATTTACAAGGGTGAAAGAACACACAGAGAACAGAAAGCATGAGAAATATCTCACTTAATGATGCAGTGCTTGAGGGCCATATCCCTGGTTCATATAGGTAAATATACTGTGGACAACAATGAAGTTGAAACAATTAACATCACCTCAATTTTGATTACCACAAAAGTAAGCATTTAATATATCAACTAAACAAAAAGGAGCACTAAGTGGAGGTTATATTCATTAAATATTCTGTAGATAGAAAAACCCACAAACAAACAAACAAAAACCCAACCCCCTCCAAACCCAAAGATATAAAAATAAAATACTTTCTATGTTTTTAGAGCTACTGTCTTACAGTATTTGCAATATCATATGCCATTAATATTTGCAAAAAAACCAGTATCATCATTTAAGTTGCAGTGTACATAGTAGATGCTGTACCATTAGCATGTTTTAAAAGTCCAAGTGCAATATTATAAACCACATAGCACACACACTGGGAATAATTTAGTATGTATCATAAGGAAGCATCTAATCCCTTTGCCATTATTTCTCTGAGCTTTTCCTCTAAAAATGTGAGTGGATCTTCTGGATGAGCAATAAATACGCCACAAAGCAGCACCCGCGAAAAGAAACTGCAAATTAACTCCTTGTATTAACAGCAAAGTAGCACCTAGTTATGAAGCTGCTAAAATAAACAACAGTTTACCAGAATCTTTTAAAGTACTGAAAAACAGAGGCATTTCTTTTTATCATTTCCCTTTCATTCAATTTTTAAAGGTAATATTGCATGTCTCAGCATGTTTCCATTGCTAGACTTCTAATTACTGGGTATAGCATAGTAAAATATGTGGCATTTCCTTAGCAATTCCTACTAAGAATGGCATTGCTTTTAGTGTGCATTTAAAAAAGAATATATATAAGATTGGATAATTTTATTTACTTAATGAGAAACAGAATTTAAAACAAGTTTAATATTGTGAGGTAAAGAATATGTTGAATGGTACGTTGGGCAAAAATTGATCTTGTAACCAATACTGAAAACAAAATGCAGCTTAAAAAATATTTGCTTTTCAAGATTGTTTTATCATACAATTTTACATTATCTTTTAGTAACAATGCACAATAACCAATGAACCATTTTTCTCATTTGTCCTTTAGCTATCGTCAGCCAAAGGATGCGGATCATTTACTTTTGGAGTTTGAGCTTGCATACAGCAAGAACATTCCAAGTATATTAAAGTATATGGGCAAATTGCAGTTATTTAAGTGAATATTTAATGGAAACTATAAACAAAAAGTTCTTGTGCCTGGTAAAAATGTCAAAATGTGGCATGCAATACTACTTTCCTTTCAAGACATGGCCTCTTGCTGTTATTAAATAATTGTGGAGCTTGTGCTTGAATCCTTTTCAGGAAGTATGGTGGAATGACAAAGTAAAAGACGAAGGCTCTAAATCAAACCCATGTTGTGGGTAAAGAGCAAAATTCACGCACAACATAGGGGCAAGAAAAGGCACCCTGTCAAGTGGGCCCTTGCCCCGCAGAGGCAGGGAGCAGGGCAGATAGGTAGAGGGAACAGCTCTAGAGGCCCTCCACACTTTAATCAGAATACTGTGTAGAAAGAGAATCAGACAATAATGAAAATGGGAGGGATCTCCGAAGGGTGTTGAACAGAAGTTGCTGGGATGCCCCATTACTGGAAGTGTTCAGAGTCAGGCTAGACAGGATTTTGAGCAGGCTCATCAAGTGAAAGAAAGGTGTCCCTGCCCATGGCAGGGTGGTTACACTAAATGTTCTTTGAAGGTTCCTTCCAACCCAAACTGTTCTGTATTTCCATGAATCTAAGTCAAGACCAATATGAAAAGGTGAAGACAAAATGAAAGTCCATTGTCTTCACTTTAGACATCAGAATATTTACAACACTAAAATCAATTCCAATTCCAACCTTAGCATATTTTTATTCTTCTTAACAGAAATGTAATTTGCAAGGTGTGGCTGACGGTTGACTATGTTAAAAAAATATAAATGCATCACTTATCATTGTAATTCATGACATGCAATATTTTAAATAATAAACAGCTACATTGTTTTCCTCACAAATTTTCCTATGGGCAGATTCCCAAAGCCATTCCCAACGTTGGCCAGCTACTCCCTCTGCTGGATTAACCCAGTACGTGACTGCCATATTTTATTTCCAGTATTGTTTGCCTTTCTCCCCTCCTTTTTCAAACAAACAGGGAACTTCTTCTGCTTTGGGTGTTATAAAAGTTCTCCAACACAAGAAATCCAGAATATCCAGTGATATACTGGAACGCAATGCCTCGGTTTAACATTTGAGAATGTTACTTACTTAAATAAGGAAGGAATTGTAACACCCGGTCTTGCAATCCTCATTCAAGTACTCTTCAGTGATGCTTGGACTAGGTGTAAAACTGGAAACAATCATGTCAACTATGCCAAGCAATTAGATCTGTACAAGTCTGGATATTTCTATTAGACTTCTACAAGTCTCTCAGCAATCTGTAAACATCCATCAACAATGTTGTCACCCATTCCTCTTAAAACCACTTTAGCCATTTACCCTTCATGGCAAAATTAATTTGGGTCACAGGGCAGAAAAAGGCCAACTCTTCATCCATATTTAATTCTAACATTGTAAGAATACACCTACTAACTACAGTGAAGTTGTCACACATGAGTGTTTGCAGGATTACAGTTTACCTGACTTTTGATGAATATTGTTTAAAAGTAAATCTGGATCAGAACAGATAGAAATTAGACAGGAAGGAAATTCTCAGATGCAGCAGGGAATCTGAAATTATTTGGACAAGATTCCTTGGACTCCAACTGGTTTGGACCATGTCCATAAAAAGACTTAAGCAAATGGCCATTTTAGAACTCTATATCCTTAATTTTGAGACTATGTGTTTAAGTGTTCAAAGGTCTCATCTTAGCTTTGATGTTCCTTAATAAAAGGACCAGTATCATCTCATTTATCTTCACACCAAGCACACTGTAACTTCATAAAGAAATTAAAATATAAGAACATTAAATAAGAAATATGGCTAGATATCAGCAAGCAACAACCTCTAAGAAACAAGAAAAAAAAAGGATAAGATCTTACAGAGGATAATTTTTAACTGGTTCTTTTAAAAAGAATCTTCCTTTAATCTTATCCTTAATTCTTTATTTTTTAGTTCATTAACTTAATGGCATTGCTGCTATAATGCTGTTATAGCTATAATGCTATAACTTTTGCTTGGAAATGTAGATATGAGCTGTTTTTTAAGTGCTGAATCAAGGAATACACCTCATTCAGACACATATTTTGGTTTTCTGTGCTCAGAAAGCAAAGAATGATCTAGAGACAGACTCCCAGGAGAAGTACTCAGTCAACATGGCAGCAACGCTCTGTAATTATTCTAACTGGCTCAAGATTTCTTTATTAGTATTTCCATGGAAATCCTGGCTGTAATAGCTGATTGCAAATGGGATCTATTTTGGTAGCTTAAATATATCAGGATATCTCTTAAACTTGCATTTATGCATTGTGCCTTTTTTTGTTTGAAGGAAACTGAAAAACAGCTGCTGCAGATTTGGTAACAAGCAGAGGTGAACGTGACAAACAAGGAGGAAACGACAGAAACACAGAGAATCACCTTACAAATTCTAAGGGCAAACCTACCAACCGTATTTCCCCCACAGTCCTTCATGCTGTGCCAGTTCTACTCTCTGATATTTTATGGAAGTGTACTCCTGTGCCAACAAGAATACCTAATCCACCAGTATCTGAAGCATGATCCGGTGTCATCTTTACGACAGGCCATTAGAAAACATGGATTGCACCCACTGCACTCATGTGGAAGGAATTACCCGTCTGGAATACAGAGGTGCTTCTGTAATTAACACTGAATAACTTAAACGTACCAGGGAAAGAGCCAGTGCAGTTCCCTGGGTTCACCTTCATTTCAATCTTCATTTTGACACAGATTATAAAGCAGAATTGCTTTGTTCTGTCTTGTTTCTGTACTTAAAGTTTTCATAAATCATTTGAAGCATGCTAGTGACAAAACGAGCAAAACAAAATCATGTCCCAGGCGAGCAGAGAGCAGTGTGAGGGGTGTGAGATGCCGCGGCCAGCGCTGAGGGGCACAACGAGCCGGGACCAGGGCTCTGCTGAGGGGCGAGGGGGGGACCCTTCGTGGGGAAGGGTGGCGCATGGCTCCCTGCCACAGATGTTACCGGGGCAGTTTGTGGTCCCACCGGCTGCAGTGGGACCAGGCGGCCGAGCACCTGGACACGCAGCGGGCGGCGGAGGGCCAGGGGCGGCGGAGACGACTGTCCCCCAATCTCGGGATGCTCCCCACTGCCCGCCAGGGGCTGCCATGGCGCAGGACCGCCCTTCCCGTCAGCGGGCCGCCTCCCCGAGCGGGAAGCCTGTTTCGGTACGCGCTGCGGGGTCGGCCCGGCCCGGGAGCACGGGTGATCCTTCATGTAAAACAGAAACCGCATCGCATCGTCGAAACGCAGCGGCGGGGCCTCTCCCGCGCCCCGCACACGGAGCTGTGGGCTCAGCATCCCTGCGGCACCTACGGAGGGAAGGGCAGAGCCGCGGCCGAGCCGCGCCGGATGGGGCGGTGGCTTCTGCGGGCGACGCAGCCGCGGCCGGGGCGATGTGGGAGCCGCGGGGCGCGGCAGTGAGGGTGGCGGCGGCGGCCCTGGTGCTCGGGGCTGGCGCCTGCTACTGCCTGTGGCGGTTGTCGGCGAGCGGGCGGCGGGGGCGGCGGGCAGCGGCTGCCCGGGGCCCGCCGGCAGGTGAGGGGCAGGGCAGGGCAGGGCAGGGCCCCTCCGGTGTGCGGCGGGGCCGGGGGAGGCTCCGCGGGACCCGGGGAGTTCCCAGCCCGCGGCCCTGCAGCGCGGCTCGGGGCCCGCTGGCGGCTTTGCGCCCTGCGAGAGGCGGTGCCACAGTCCTGCGCACCGGCCCTCCACAGCCATGCGGAGGTTTGGAGCACTCTGGAGCGTGGTTTATTTTTAGGAGAGCCTAATTTTCTTTTTTTTTTTTTTTTTAAGTGCCCCAAAGCGTACGTCAGATCAGTGTGTTTACTTACGTTATTGCAGCTGTGTTCCCCCTATAATCCAAAGCTAAACCAAGTGTTTAGACGAGGATGAAAAACAATTTTGTTTTTGAAGTGAGCTCTTGGATTATCATAATTAACTTTGACCTCTTTTTTTTCTTTACCTCCAAAGAACACTGTTGTTTGCCTGGTGTGATGTTGGCAGTAAAGCTGGGTAACTTAAAGCACTGGTTAGCTTCTCAGAAGTCATCTTCAGTCAGCTATGACTAGTCCAGCAGTCATAGATCGGGTCTCATGGCTCTTCAGCTGGCTAAATAGTTCTGCCTCCAACCTAGCCGAAATGGCCTTTGATGGCATTTGTTGCCCTTTTATAAAGGCCAGGTATTCCATCACATCATCCTGACTCAGAAGCAGCCCTCCTCTGTTGTTTGAGTGATGCCATGATCAGCAGTGTTCCCCTAACATTGTGGTTGTTACTTTGTCAAAGGACCTCAGGGTACTAGCACAGTGTCATTCTGGAAGTAGTAGTCTGTAAACTGGAAGTTTTATTTCCTACAGTGCCCAGACAGATTTCCACATTTCATTTCAGGGACACAGAACCACACCCGCCCCCCCCCCCCCCCCCCCCAACCATGTTTGGTGAATATTCCTAATAATTTTGAATAGCAAATTTGCTATTGGTTAAGCAGGAGGTAACACACCTCAATCTCTAATTGTGTGTTCCTTTTATTCTCCACTTTGAGAAGAGGTAATTAGAGGACTCTGGAAAAGAATGAGAATCTTAGTATTGTAAAACAGTCTTTTTACCATGACATGATGGTTGGGCACAAACTTAGAACAGTATGTCCTACAACTGAGAGCTAAATTTCAGCTTTGTAAAAAACATTAAGTAGCAACTAAGTGAAAGGTTTCAAACTTGGTATCAAGTATTTAATTTCTAAACATTGACAGACAGTAGTCCTCCAGTGTCAACCCATACCATGGATGTGGATGCTCTACAGAAACTTATTCATTTGCTCCAGGCCACAGATGATCCATTAATTCAAGAGCAAGCTTTAATCACTCTCAGCAACAGTGCTGCCTTCTCTGTAAATCAAGTGAGTATTGTTCTGTAGAAAACAACGTCCAATGCCAGCCAGTCTGACAGAGGAGAGCTGCTGTTTTGCTAAAGAGTGACACAGGACTGAACACTAGGATAGCTTGTGCTCTAAAATCCATTTAATGTCTTGCCTTAATTTCTGCTGGCCCAAATAATATAATTCACCAGCTTCACAGAATTTGTAGGGAGCTTTGGTGGGTTCAGTCTGGACCGGGCATAGACGGAGACGAGAGATCTCTGAAGTCAGATCTTGGAACATGCGGTTTATTGCAAAGGGCGTGGGTATAGGGGCACTGCTTAGAGCTGCCAGCCGCAGCTCGGAGCAGGCCCAAGAGAGCAAGATAGTAAGTAAAGAGAGAGAGAGAGAGCGAGAGAGGAATGAGAGTGAAGAAGTGAGAGAGAGTGTAGTAAGAGTGTGTAAGAGAGAGAGTGTAGTAAGAGTGTCTGAAGTCCTGGTTACAATACAATAAATCATCTTCTGTACTGAATATTCTAATTGTCACTAACCAATCTAATACAAGATACAAATCCTATAGCATTTACATACAGCCTATAAGAGTTCTTATATTACCATAGAGTGTTACATCTTAACTTCTAAAAACTACTCTTTGGACCCCTTCTGCTGAGCTAGTAGGGTCTGCTCTGACCCTTGGACCTGCCTGCAAGCAGAGGGTATTGTTCAATCAAGAGGGGATTACCTTCAGTCGGCCATACCATTGTTTTCCAGTTGTTCAGTAACTAAGACTTGGTAATTCAAAGGTGGCTTTCATTTCGATGTCGCTTATAGTTTTCATATTCCCAAAATCTTTTGTCAGGCAATCATATTTATAAGGCTTTCCTGTTTCATCTTCCCCAACAGAATTTATTGAATCATAATATTTGGACCACTTAAAGTCCATACAGAGCCCTGTACTTTCAAAAGTGCTGTAAATATATCTTTTGTTGCTTATAATTAATGAAAGGGTTGAACTGGAGGTTAAATACTACCTGGTCCAGATCTAAAATTTAGTGAGATAAACTGTTTTTTTAATCCCTCACGAAGTTATGTGCTGTTTGCACATTAGCAATTTTACAACTATCCAGGCATCATATCTCCAAATCATTTGGACATAGAATGCAGAAAAACTTTTGAGCTGGATGCAGATTTTCATGCCTTTTTAACAGTTTAACCTCCAAGGTCCTACCCTTTTTATTTTGTCCTTTCTGTTACTTATGACAGCCGTCTATTCTGGCTTCTCAAAACTGCTTTCTTAATATAAATCTCATAGAACAGAATGGAACTGGAGCCCAAAGTCCATTGGTCCATTTTTAATTGTTTTGAAAACAGTATTTTTTTTTTCAAAGACAGTTACAGTCTGAGTGAGAAAGATTAAAACACTAATAAAACCAAGTGTAATGGAAAAAGTTTCAGAACCTCTACTATAATAATATGAAGCTGAATCTTGAAGTTCTGTCCTGTTCAGTCAGGGCTTTTAGTTACTGTGATCTGGCTCGGCTATTCTATAAACTCATTATGCAGTAATTTCCTTTTATTCTTTATAATCCAAAGTGCTTTTAAGCATGCTTTGCAGATGAGATTTTAAAAGCAAAGGTGGTGGGCTGTTGTCAAATAACAGCAACTAATACTTTGTTTCTAAGCAGGACCCTTCTTAGTTTCAGTGGAAGCAATAAAGTAATATCTGCTAATACTCTCTTTAAACAGAGCAGTCAATTCTTGAATTCTTCATTCATATATTTCATTTTTGTTAAAATTGAGACTTTGAGGGAATGCTTCAGCATTTAAATTGAATTTTTAAAAATTTTATTAAATATCTTCTATATTTCAGGATATAATCCGGAATCTGGATGGTGTCTCTGTTATTGGAGGGATGCTCTCCAACTGCATTCCCAAAATTAAAGAAAAAGCACTAAATGCACTTAATAATTTGAGTATGAATATGAAAAATCAGGAGGAGATACAGGTAAGTTTCTTAATGGGAAAAATCAAAGTAACCAAGGCAAAGAGATAGTACAGGACCTTCAGCATATTTGTTAAATACAAGCCACTATGCCAAAATGCTTTGATGATAGACATACAAGTCAGCAGATCTGGATGATTGAAAGGATAACTTAGAAATACATTGCTTCACTGGCACTTACTTTTAAAATAAAAGACAGGAACCTATGCAGTTTGTGTTCAGATTCAGAGAATACTATTAAACAGAGACTGTGCTGCTAAAATTATAGCAAAATTATGTGAGGTAAGATGATTTCCAAATGTGCCTAGAACATCAACCGTGGCTGTTTAATAGAATGGATTGCACACTGAACTTGCCAGGACTCCTTAGGTGAGGGAAAAGAAAAGAGGAATTGAGCCCTTGGGTTTGTATGAGACCAATATTGCAGGTGATGCTTCCATCTTAAAAGAATAGTGTGTATAAATTATAACAAGTTCCACTGGTAAATACAGTACCTGCTATGGGTATGAAAGGATTAAGCATCAAGAAAAAAACCCAACCTATCTGATTAATCAATAGACCAAAAAATGTCCAAGCGGTGAGCTGAGGCAGATTTGAAGACTCTTACTAGTTTGTTTCAGTAGCTTGATAAAAAGGTAGTGTGACTGTATGTGGTGGTTTGTAGCATCTTTAGCAATGGGCAATTTTTATTAAGTAGTGCTTGCCAATATTTGTATAGGTGTACATAAGTAGAAAATAACTCCTTTGGTAAGGGCAAAATAATTTTCTCATTTAGGACTCTAAGATTCATTATAGACTGTCATCCAGAAGAAAAATTGGTAAAAATAGTTGTTAATGTCAGTTGTCATTGCTGTTCCTACAGAGTGTTCTAGTAAATGGGCCACATAGTTGGGAGAAAGGATTTCATTTCAAGGCTTGTCCTTAGATTGTTTTCAATATTTAAGATGTTAGTTATTTGTAAGTGATTTTTAAAATAACTCCTTAAAGCAGTTGTGTCACTTCTGAAATGGAGTCAAAGCACTTTAAGTTTTCAGACCAAGTTATACTTCAGGAAGGTCAGTGAGCATAATGCTGTGTGGTCTGCTTCTGTCATGCCAATAGAATGTTTGAAATATTCAAAACAAAAAAGTACTTGTTTCCAAGAACCTTCGCCATTCAGCCAGCAATGTTCAGGAAGTATTTATGTTACTGTAGCTAGGCCATTGATACTATTTGTTACAGAAAATATTCTTTTATCAAAAATTGTTCTCTCTTTATTTCCTTCCCCATTTCCCCAGGTATTTATTATACAAGTTTGTAGGACTGTTGAGTCAGCTCCCCTGAACTCTGATGTGCAGCTAGCTGGACTCAGGCTGTTGACAAATATGTCTGTTACCAGTGACTACCACCAAAAGATGATAAACTCAATTCCATGCTTTCTTCATTTGCTTTCAGAAGGAACTGAAAGGACACAGGTACTGGGTAGTGTTATTTTTACAAGCCATTTATGAAGCTACTTTACTTGTCTTGTTTCTTACTGGTTTTGTAAAATGGTTAAGACTGTGCTAAGAAAAACTAAATATTCATTAATGATACAGATTTTATGCACTAAAATATGGATCTGTATTAGCTTCACAATATAAATTCAAAAAGGGGGGAGGGAAGGAAACCGTGGTAGTGGAACCATTGGGCTGCAGCTCTACCAAAGCAGTGCAGGGTGCACTGTGATTGCCCTGTGCCTTTGCTGTAGCAACTCCAGAATTCTCTTCTGCTCTCAGCATTGCTACTGTATCACAGAGCAAGAACCTGAATGGGAATGGCTTCACTGATGCATGAATCTCTGTAGGGAAAGATGCTGAGCAGGGATCCTAAGTTATGGACTTTTGTTCGCTTATGACACCTCTTGCAACCTTAGTGATTGCAACTGGAAATTGTGCTTATTTGTGAATTATTGTGATATTGAAACAAGCTTCAGTTAGGGACCAAACTCAGCTTTTATTCAAGATGTTGTGGTACTGTCAGTATATGTGGTTGCTCTATCAGATCAAAACCAGTTTTCCAAAACACACATTTCCATTAAACAAAACACACCTATTGTACTTCAGTACAGTCAGTAATATGACCTCTTCCTAGTGTTTAAAGACTAGCACCACAAGGTCCAAGAAAGCAAAAAGGTGTATTTGTATATGATTTAGATAATTTTAAATGTAGTACTTAACCATCCTCTTTGTATTTAAAAAAATACTCTGCATTTGGCCTACTGGGATTTGTTTATAGATCTTGCCTTATTTTGATGTTTAAGTCACTCTGAACTTGCTCCTAACATGTCTATACCTTAGTTTTCCCTATGCCAAAATACTCAAGGTGTTAGTTAACCCATTCTACCTTTTCCTTCCCAAGTCAACATTGGCATTATTGATGCCCATTACAGCTGTACTTACTGTTTTGGAGCTTTTAATGAACTTGTACATTCCTCACTTCAGATTCAAGTTTTGAAAGTACTTGTGAACTTATCTGCAAACCCAGCCATGACAAGACATCTTCTCGGACCTCAAGTAAGATTCTTGCTGCTTCATTTTATTTTTAGCATATATATATATGTGTACCTGTTCAGATATTGCATGCACTAGAAGAATTGTAATATATTAGAAATATATATGCAATTCCAGAGCAAATTCTAGACACTACCTGGTTAAAATCAGTAGCTAAGTGCACATTCTTTCGTGGGCTGGCTTTATTTCACAGGGTAGTGTAATATGGATCCTGTACTTGTAGAGGAAGAAGCACAGGGCCTGTGCACTTGAAGAGGGTTGTATGTCCTGTGTACCATTCCAAATAATCAATGACAACTTGCAGAAGCCTGTTCTAACCTTCCCTTTCCACCAAAGGGGTAATGAACTTCAGTTTGTAGTATGTATAGGGAACCCAAAACTTCATTTCCAGACACACAGTCAGTATATAGATTGAAAATTATCAAATAGAAGCAGTAAGTGATCCTTCTCAATAGCTGTTTCTATAGCCAACATACTGTACCAAACCCAACCAAATTCCACTGAAATTCCCACTCCTTTACTCAAATAAAGACATAAAACTGTTGTCTCTAAGTGAACTTTCCCTGTGCATTTACTTATTTCTTCATGGAGAACTTTGTGTGACATTTGCTGTGCTGGCCTTGGCACACAGGTTTTTTTCAGTTTCATGTCCTCACACCAAAACAGTCAGGGGCTGGAATGGTGCTGCATCCTTGTCCCCCTCCCCAAAGTAACTTTCTTAAAACATGCAGTGGCTTTTATTTGTGAGCTATCTGCCATGAGCAAAGCTGGTCCTAGATAATGCTGTCTTTTCATTATTAAAACAAGGTTAGGGTAGCTAAATATTCAGTTCATTTTTTCATTTATCAGATACGCTAACGTAAAAACATTCAGGGCAAAATAAACATCACTGAGAAGGAAAGCAGACCTTCTCTTCCAAATGGGAATTTTCCAGACAGACACATTTTGGAGATTGAAAATACAAAGCATTTATTAGCCTGTTGATGCACAGGCCAGTCTTTTCTAAAGAGAACACATGCATACTGTGCAACTTTCTGACAGGAGTTCACAGCATACAAAGTTCTGGGATTTCATACATCTCTGGTTTAGGTGCACATTTTTTTCCATTTTCTAAAGTTAGATTTAGTTACACGTACTTACTGCTGGTGATTAAGTATGAATATATCCTTCAATATCCTAGGTGCCAGCATTGGTGTTACTTTTTGACAACTGTATAAACAGAGATATTCTGGCTCGAGCCCTGGCATTTGCAGCAAACCTGAAAAAGAACATGAATGATGAAGAAGGCACCATGATTGAGGAGTACAGCGAAGCCTCAGTTTTCTTCACGCTCTGCAGGGACTCTGCCCCGTTCGCTCAGAGACTGGCGTCTTTGCTGCATCACCCTGACGCGGAAGTGAAAGAACAAGTTGTGAGAATATTAACACAATAGTGTTGTTTTCTTAAAACAGACTGACCTGATGAAAATATCTAATCTTGGCAATGCTATGCTAAAAAAGCCTGCAACAAGCAAACAATACAACAATGATGGAAAAAACCCTCTCTAAATACTAGCATTTTACTAGGCATGAATTAATTACTACAGAAGAGAATGCAGTGTTTTTAATAGAGAGAGCATAACAGATAATTTTTTTACAAGCAAGAGAAAAGCAAAAGCTTAATTATTACTGATAAACCACTGCACAGTTGCTACATTTATGCAATGGGGACAAATAGTTTAAATTTAAAACATGAAAACATTCATATGTAAAATTAACATTTTAAATGGATGAGTGAAATGAATTAAAATATTCTTCACAATGTCAAAGACTTTTTTTTTACTTTTAAGTATTTCCAGCTGTTGAATAAATACCTCTTTAGAACTGTGCATTAAAGATTTAGCAGTTGGAGATTAGGCATTTGTATTTATCTATTAAATGGGTAAAGGCAAATCTTACAAAATATTAAATAAAAACAACACCAAACTATCATTGCCTTCCTACAGAATTAGTGTTTTCAATGAAAACTGCATACTAAAGTCACCCAGACTAGGTTTTTTATCTTACCTGCATGGAATTTATTCTAAAACTCCATTCTTGTATGCTTAGTATATCCATTCAATTTAGCCAAACTGCAGTGCAATTAACCACAACTGTGAAAGATTTCTACACTTGAACAAAAATTAAAAGGATTTTATATTGCTTTAAAATTGCTACTTTAAGGAAAGCAGACATATTTTAAAAAACATTTTATTAGGAGTCAAGGATTATCTGCAACTGCTATTCAGTATTTTCATTCTTATAAAAAAATGTCTACAACAGCAGTATCACACATTTTTACAAAAGCTTCCTATTCTGTAGCAGCCCTTGATCTTCCTTTCCTTGGACATCCTTACTCCTTTTTTTTCCTGCAACTGGAGCATCACCCCCCTAAAGTTTTAGTCATCAATCCAGCATTTATTCAAAATGAAGTGGAATCCATACAAACATCACTGTAAAAGAACCTGAACAGTTTTATTGATTAACAGAAAACATACTGGAAAATACTTCCAAAACCAAATTACTAAAAACTTCCACTACAGAGAAACTAAAACAGGTGTCAGATGTAAAGGCTAGGAAGTTTTCTATTTTGTACCATTTTTAAGAGAACTGTATCACCTAAACTGTTACCAAGTGCTTCATCTTTCTAATTTAGTATACTCACTCTGCTCTTAAGAAAACATTACTTTCTTCTCTTTCTGTAATGCAATAGATGCTTATTTTCAGAAGGTCACTTTGCATATAGCTAAAACTGCAAGAAAAGTATGACCTTGAAACTGTGACGCACCCATGCCCTGATCAATACACGGGTAAAGAAAGCTACATGTATCTAATTTATCCACATAGGTAGTTTTAGCTCACCAGGAATACAGTTAAGGCAGAAATAGAAGTTGGCACCATTCCCAGTCAAAACCTTGAGAATTGCTGCATTGACAGTGAACTTCCCTTTCTCCTTTCCACTGCTCCTAAAACACTGTACAGTTTGTAATAAGCAAGTTACATTACAATCCCTTTATGTTTTTCAACTTTTTGTAGATTTAATGTTTTTTTGCTACTGAATTTGACTAAAAAAAATAAAGACTAGGCAAGACACTAAGAATTTACCCCCTCTCCTCTCCTGACAAGACATTAGGACCAGTCTGTTCTAGGTATAGCTCATGCATGGTTTCTTAAGATCAGCAGCAGAGATGTCTAAATGTCCCTTTCCATGTTCTCCAACCTAAAAGTAAGTTTTTCAAATACCATCTTTTTGATAGAGCTGATCTCTTATCCTTTGCTTTGACAGCTGACAGAAAAAAGTGACTTTTTCTAAAAATACATGAGAATATGTTACAGTGTTGTCTCAGTTTTCTTTTTCTGGTATAGAAAGACCTATTTTTAAATGCTTTCTTCACAGAACAATGCTGTTGGGATGTTCTGGAATCATGCAAGGCTTTAAAATTCGTCTTTATGCAAAGATGTCTCATTTTTTTATCACCTACCCCACAACCTTGGTGGAAATCTTATCAGCACCAAGCAAAACATAACAGTCACCATTCTAGGTACAAATGTGAATTAATAGATCCAAACCAAAACGTCATTACTGACATTTAGTTTCTGATCCATGTAACTCCGTACTTCTCTGCTCTGTGGCTGCTTATCTAGCTATTCTGTATTTTAGTTTCACTCTAAAGTACATAATTTTACAGAATAATCTATTGATGATTATAAAAACAGGAAAAGAAAACAACCCACAACAAAACCAACCTTAATTTTAAACTTGACCTTCAAGGTACTCAAAACTTCTTGCAGCTTGGTGTTCTCCACAGAATTACACGTGTAAAATACATTGTATCACCCAAGTCTGTGGTTGAAGCTGTTGTGTAAATACAAGAGACTTCATCTGAAATACCCTCAACACTGAATAACAGGGTAGTTTTAACCCAGTTTTGAACAAACTCTGGTGAACACATCTAGATGATACTAGAATTAAGTTTTCAGACGAAAAAATCTTGATGTTTGTCAAACATGAACCCCACCAAAGGAAAGTAAGTAGCTTTTTCTTACGTATAATCTCTGTTCCAGAACCCTTTCTCAGAAGGAATTTTGACTAACTTTGCCTCTTTGTGTTGTTCTTTGTTGATATGAAGATCTTTAACATTTAAAATATTTATATTCAGAAGGCTTAAAAGTGATAACTGTCTACAGTTAAAAGATTACGTAGTTGTTCCTACCATGAAATCTCATTAACTGGCTTTAATTAGTTGCCAGAAGTTCAGGTCTTTAAATAATATATTTTTAAAAATATATTTATCTTTGTGGGATATGAAAATAAAATGTAGAGCAAGAGCAAAAAACACCCCCAAACCAACCCACATATCCCACAGACCAAAAGAAATCATAAACAAAACATGATTTGCCAATGAATTATGAAGGAGAATAACAACCCTTTTTATTGGCAACAATAGGCTTTAATTCTGTAAATTAGCAAGACAATTTGATACAGATACATTTGGCTAAGTTTTATAACACTGAACAATGTTGTAATCTCTCATTCAACTTTAAAATTATAAGGAAGCTATAACAAAAAATACCAAAGCTCTTGCTTAAGACTTTCCACTTTAAAAAAAACAAACAAAACCAAACAAAAAACAAACTTAGAAAACGGCTGAGTTAATGCAAGGACAAGCAACATGAAGGGATTTTTCCTTCCTGTGCTGCAATTGACACATTCAGACCTAACTTAAAAACATAGACAAAACAATGAAAGTGTGCAGATGCTCTGGCCAGCAGTTAGTTTTACACATCCATGATGCAATATTAAATTCTCTCTCTTTAAAAGGCACATTTCTTTGATCATTGCAAAATTCAGCTTTTGTGGTTCATTAATACATGAAAATGAAGAGTAAACCAATTTTACCACACTTGTGCTTTAACAACACAGCTGTATTGGATGACTTCACCCCCCAAAACATACATAGTGAAGCTATCAAGGTACAAGGCATAACCTGAAGACTAACAAGTGGGAGATGACAGTCTAACAATGAATAATTCAAGTTAGCCATTAATCCTAAGAATATGTTCTGTGCTGAAGTTATTATTGCTGATGCAGGTAAGATGAAAGTTTAAAAATATTTTTTTTAATTGGTGGTGTACATCAGAGTTGAAACCACAAGTTATTCCCAGACAACACTTAGTATATAAACCACTTTTAGATTACCTCTCTAAATTCATAAACAATATAACTAGCAAAATTTGTCATGACATTGGTATGCAAGCTTTAGTTCTGAAACTGACAAACCTGGCATCTACAAATCAATTCAATCTAAAAAATCCATAGTGTAAGTACATCATGTTAGTATTGTAGCATTCATTGCTAGTTCAAATCAAACAGGGCTTACAAGGAACTGACACTGTTTCAGTTTTCAAACCGGTCATTTGTGTTCAAGTTCCGTGATTCTCCGTGGCGTAAGAGAAAGAAGTCATCTTTTTTCAAGCCATATCTTTCAAGAGCTTCATTCAATTTAACCGGAGGATCCAAGTAATACTGGAAAAAATGAGAATAATATGAGGGAAAAGATACCACTGCAACATTTTTTGAGGGGGGGAAAAAAAAATTCACTGCTCTAAAAAACGGGGGGAGGAAAAGGTTATTTGTCAAACTAAAATGTTTGGGTTCATTTTAAGTTTTTAAACGATACGGACGCTGATATACAGCTGCAGAGTAACAACTAGCAAGGCTCAACTTGTCAGCCTGAACTCGGTCGTCTTCAATGCAGTAATAGATCCCTTCGGAGGAAGCGCTGCCCGCCAGCAGCCGGCGCTTTCCCTCGCTCTGTAAACCCAAGCTGTCAGCGGTCCTGTCTGAACACTCGGCTCTGTCAGGGCGGCCCCCCTCAAGTTACCGCGGTGTATTTGTTACATTTCAGAAAAGGCATCATCAGCGAGTAATCTCTTTTTTTTGTGCTGCTAAATACACAGTAACATTTGTACCGCGGGCACTAGTAACACAGTTTATTGGAAACACTGGGGACAGGAAACGTTCTATTCAAGCGTCCTATGTTCCCTCCATACTCTGCCAAGGAGGTGCACGATGAGCTGGGAGGGAGGACAGCCGGGACAGAACATTTGACAGATCAGGTGATTACACTATCAGGTGTGAATTAGGAGATAAAGTGGTGCAACTGAGGCAAAGACAAAGTTGAAAAACAGCTACCAGACAGTATCAAAGCAAATGTAGACACTTCCTATTTCACTACATTTTTAGTTGCTGTGAAGGTGTCTGGGTAACCTTCTTATTAGATTTGTGGACTTGAGGGGGTAGAGGGGAATAAAAACATTTTAAAAGATCAAAACCTCAGACTAAATCAATTTTTTTCATATCCTTTCTGGTTTTAACTTTGAATCAACTATTAAAAATAGTGCTCATATATTTACTAGATAGACGTAATTAATAAATACTGTATTGACCTACAGGCATGCAGTGCTTACTATCTCCAAGTGATGCACCACTGAGTTTGTTTTTATTACTGCATAATGTAATGCATAATACTGCATGTGTCCTCATCTGTTATGCTCCTCAGCATCTGCGTATCAGAAATCCCCCACATTTGTTTCAATAACTCTGTATTTTCTTAACCATGGAAATATTTGATGTAATTGGTTATGAAAAGCTAATCATTGTTTTGAACAGCAGTACATAGAGCAGTAACTTTTCACTCTATACAAAGTCCACATTTTAAGTTTACATTTACAGATATGTAGGTTAAACTGCACAAGCAAAGCTTCACTAATGACTGTCTAGTCCTTGGAAATCTGAACTCATGTTTAGCATTGCAATTTACCTCATTTGCTAAAGCAAAGGTCCCCCAATGAATTGCTACAGACTTCTTTGCTTGAACATCAATATGGATTCTTACTGCTTCTTCAGGGTCCACGTGCTGGTATTTCATAAACCACCTACCAAAACAAAGCATGACATTTTTGTGTCACCTAATTCAGTGCAAGATTTCTCCTTTACTTCCATTGCAAAGAACAAAAAGAAACATATGCTCACCTAATCAAAAAAATCGTAAGCATGTACACCTGGACAACATACAGAACACTGAAAATCAGGAAACTAACATACACCAACATATCCATGAAACAGCAGTTCATGTAGTGTACTCTCTTTTTGAAAGATTTTTTCTTATCTCTGTTTTCAATAGTATAAAGACATATTACTGGGGCCTTAAGGCATTAAGGCTGAAACTTTAAATCTGTCCCTGAAAAAATTTCATGCTAGCAGGACACACCAAAAAGTGTGTGCTTCGGAGATAGCCCAAGGAAACAGGGAAAACAGAAGAGAACTTGACAATTCTTGAAAGATACTGTATTTTTACCATGCTGTTTGGATTCCTATCTTCCTTTCCCAGTCCATACATGCTTTCCTTCCAGCATTACATGAGTGCTATTGTCTAAGTGTTTTCTCCAAAAGGAGCAAAGTTTGCTCTCCTGAGCAAACAGATCTTTCATACTTGATAACCAAGTCATCTTTGTCTCCAGATGAGTTGCAAAACCAGGGTAAAGACTGAAGCAAGAGAAAAATGCAGCAAATGACATACACTGGAATGGGCTGGATTAAATGATGCTGTTTCAGAAAAAAAGGCAGAATAATTCCAGATTTTTACTCAACATTTTTAAGGGAAGAAGGACTGCTGATTCATCCTTGCTGTCCTTAAGTCTGAAGAAAAAACTCTCCAAAAACATCACACATACACATACTTTTTAATAAAGTACACCTTTTGAATACAGTATAGTTTTAACTTCTGGGTGTATTTTTTGTCATCAGTATATAATTTCATTTACGTATTTTGCTCAAACTCTGGTTTTCCTACCTTGGCTCATAAGCTCCAATGGGGATGGCTGCAAGATCAAAAGGTCCAAACCTTTTACCTATTTGCTCAAAAGCAAAACAATATCCAGTATCTCCTGCAAAGAAAAACCTATTCCAAGGTCCCAAGACAGACCAGCTGCCCCAGAGAACCTTGTTATCATCTGTCACAGTCCTTTTGCACCAGTGTTGGGAAGGGGTGAAGACAAAAGTTACCGCATCATGACCAGGGACACAGTTCTCTTCCCACCAATCCAGTTCAATCACATTCTCACACCCACATCTCTGCATCCACTGCAGGAGCCCCAGAGGCACAAACCAGCGCAGCTCGCTGCCGAAGCGTTCGTTCAGACTTGCCACAGTGTTGTAGTCCAGATGATCGTAGTGGGTGTGGCTGATCAACACCGCATCTATCTTGGGGAGCTGCGCTACTGTGCACGGAGGCCCTCGGAAGCGCTTGGGACCCAACAGCTGAATAGGGGAAGCTCTCTGGCTGAAGACAGGGTCAGTAAGAAATACAAGTTCATCCATTTCCACCATAACTGTGGCATGTCCCAGCCATGTGACTCTCATACCAGCTCCTGTCTTCCCAGCCTCTTCTGGCATTTGAACAAAGTAAGGTTGTAACACTGGAAGTTCTTTATCGAGCTCCTGGCAAAAAAGAACACAGTATGCATGAGAGATTTCAGAATGTACTTGGCCATGGAACAAAAACTGCATACAAGGCACAAATCAATACAGTCAAGATTTGTACTTTGTTTATATTTTTACGCAGAGAACTGCAGCACGCACCAGATGCCTTTTTAATGTCCATTTTCCCAGCTACTTCCTCCTAATTTCATTTTAGGTTTTTGCAACATTTACACTTCTCTGTCAAGAAAGAGAAGAGAGTATCCCATCAGGCAAGGAGACCTGATAGAGTCTGGGGGCATTGCAATGAGAGCACTGCAAGGCATTAACAGCATCCCAGGAAGGGATACCTCCACCTGAAAAAGAATATGCATACACATGCACACACAGAGTGTTACTTAACAAATACTCAAGTTTAGCTTATGCAACTAAATGAGGCATCCTCTTAAGTCCTAACAGGAGTAAGTCACAGCTGAAAGAAAATGCCATGTTCCCCAGTCACACTCCACAAAAGCCCCTTAAGCCTTTATCAGGCCCTCTCTCTCTCCTCATTACATCTAGAAGCAGCACACAGAGGTTAACCTTACCTGGCTAATGTTAGCTATTACAATTCTGCCTTCCCATCCTGCCAATAATTTAATGAACATTCATAAAACAAAAGATCATTTTTAATATAAACCTTAAGGTACTTAGATATGCTTCTTCTGGTGTTTTATTGAAGCCTTTAGGGTAATTAAAGTTTAATTTTTACTGAATAAATCACTGTACTGCTCTCCATGTATGTGCAGGATGCAGTCCCATGAATGACTGGAAATCAACCTAAATCCATTCTTCTGTGTAACAAAGTTATGAAAAGGTTCTCCCATCTCCTCTCTTATTCCAGCTTGACTAGTTATGCAGTCCCTACTCGAGCATGACAGGTCAGAGAACTGATCTGGCTGAACATCAATTCAGAGGTGAAAAATATACAGATCTCATTTTGACTGGCTCAAATTTGACTCTATGTGTATCCTCAAGCTGGCACAAAGGAGGCCATGGCTGTACATTACCTACTGAAGCTCACCGCCCAACCACCATTCATTCTCTCATTTTGAACCAGAGTTATGCTCTTCACTGCAGTTTGGTGGAGGTGCTTACGCAGAAATTTTATGTTTAATAAATAAGGAACTTTCCTATTGAAAAAACCAACCAACCAAAGAGTCTTCTCAGAATTCCTGATCATGTCCAGCTTGGCCACAACACAGCTAATGCTCTCCTCCCAAACAATTCTGGTCTGAACTCCTCATGTTGCTTTAGAAGAATTTTCATGTGCTAGGGCAAATTCTAACTCCTGACATTCCTCTCCCTGGTTATCACAAATGTCCCAGCATTTCTGGTTCAAGTCAAGTTCTCCCTGCCATGGTTGCTGCTCTCATTCTCTCAGCCTAGCACAGATTAGCACTATCAGTGAATTTATACAGAGCTGACCATGTGCTCCTTTAAAAGTCCAGCTGATGCTGTGACAGTTTAGGACTAGAGAAGTTGCCTTGCTAAATAAGTCCTGACAGCTTCAGGGAAGTTACTTTCTCCACAATATTTTATTGATTTGGAAAGCATATGTTGGGAAAAACAAAGCACGCACATCTCCATCCCCCTGCAATTCTACTGTAAATAATAAAATATTCATGAAATTGCTTTTTCTGAGAGCTAATGGATAAGACACATCCACTGAAAAAGTTTCATTACTGTCTCCAGCAACAAGAAATAGATAACCTTCTATAAAGCTGAATATAAGCTTAGTACAATACAACCCCTTAGTTCATACAAGAAAAGTAGCAGTCTTAGACTGAGATAAATGGCTGCTTCTCTAAGAAAGAAGCATCATTTTCTTATCTCTATTTCATTCCAAGTACATGGGAACAACAGAAATCTGAACTACAGAAGTGTTATATTGTGACACTTCAATTAAAAAAAAAAGGTGCATAAAACTAACATAATACTCAAAAACAGAAATTAGGACATACTGACAAATTACACATTGTTAAGTCAAAAAATCAGATAATATCAAAGAAATACAACTCAGATGTGGAATTCAATAACTAACTGTCATAATGCAATTCAGGTCAGTTAGTACATTTTTTATGGAAAATATTCTTTTTGAGTAGATAGTTTTAGAGTTAGACTACAAATTTTCTCAGAACTAAATTTATTAACTAAACTTATTTTTGCTGACATTTGGGACAAGTTAGTTTTTAAAATCAGTATCATGCAATATTAATAAACAATACTAAATGGATGAGGAACTGGCCAATTGGCAGATGTGAACAATTAGTTAAGTGGGACTCAGATATATTCTACCAAGTGCTGACAGCAGACTGATGTTTCAGCTTTGCTGAACAGTGCTTAAATCGCATCACAGCCAGTTGACTGGGGGCACACAAGAAGCTGGGAGGGACACAGTTGGGAGACGTGACCTCAACTCATCAGAGAGATATCTCATACCTTACAACATTGCACTCAGCAGTAAAATCTGGGGTGAGAAGGAGGAGGTGGGGGACATTCAGAAAGAATGGCGTTTATCTTCCCAAGTAGCTGTTACATGGAATGCAGCCCTGCTTTCCTGGGGATGGCTGAACACCTGCCTGCCCATGTGAAAATAAATTTCTTAGCTGGCTTGTGCATGCAGTTTTTGCTTTACCTATTCAACTGTCTTTAGCTCAACCCAGAAGTTATCTGATTTTTGCCCTTTCAATTCCACTGGGATGCAAGCATTGGGGGGTGGAAGTGAGCAGCTGACTGGGACTTGGCTGGCTAAAGCCACAACACATCTGCACTACTAATAAAGGCTTTACAGGGATGTCATTGGGATTGTCACTATTAAGTATTTCAAGCAGTTGATTTAAAGGTAGAACTAATCACTATAAAAGGCATTTGTAAAAGTTACATAGACAGGAAGATTGATAAATAGAGAGGAGCACAGTTCGAACAACTGCCATCCTGACCTATTTAAACAAAATTCCGTGACCAACAGTTCAAGACAAACCAAGAGCACAAAGGCAATGTAACTTGTAGATCTCATACAGAGCTTGTGCTTTCCAGGTTTGTGATACACAGGCCTCTGATCCAAATCAATGATTGCTCAGAAGATGAGATCAGAAATCAGGCATGTTGAACTAATCACAGTACATCACACCAAAATATTATTTCTCAGTGCATGGGATTTGTGTTTGGGTTTTTTTTTTAGTATTTTACAAAAGCACACCAAAATCACCTGTTAAAGCAATGAGCAACACTCAGCTCATAAGATTTCAAACTAAAACACAAGTTCTAGTAGCAGTTTACTTCACAAGAAATACTTAAAACTCACGTAACAGGATAAAGCAACATAATGAATAAAATACATATCATATGGAATTTTTATCCTGCTATATTTTGCTCTGTCAGACTAACCAGAGACACATTAAAACCAGAAGAATTATAATAGATTTTTGAAATATGGCAATTATGTCAAATCAGCTACCAAGAGAAGCAAAATGCACTTAATACTGTCTTGTCTTCATTACTGAAGTAATACAAAAATTTCTCCTGCTGTGTCCCTTCCCCCCGCCCTGTTCTTCTTTCCCTCCTAATGCAAAGCAAGAAGAAACACATGACAAGCTTTGGTAAGACCAGCTGATTAGCTTAGGATTTTTGGCGCTTAGTGCATACTAGAATACCACAGGATTTTACAGAAATGAGAACAATCTAAACTGCTGATCCAACAACTAATAATTAAAGATCCTTCAACAGCCCCAAACAAAGTTATTAATAAAGCCTGTAATGAAAATACAAGAAGTCCATGCATTCTGGATAATGATATAGGCTCATTATGAAGGCATGATTATAATACATATAGCTTTTCCACAGTGAAGCACAAGCACTTATCCTGGATAATATGCTTGTTTTTACATATGCAAAGCACTTGGTACAGATAAAGTGAACCTGACCAGGATAGCAGGGCATCACCAGCCACACTCAGTGCAGAAACTGAAGTAGGAGTCTGTTCAAAGGACATGCCATCTAGCAGTGATAAATAAAGTATAGAGCCCTGAGTTTGAATTTTAAACAAGCTCAGATGCACTTCACAGGCTGATTTAAGGGTGGAACAAAACTGGGTGGAACAAGCATCAAAATGGCTGAGGACTCCACAAGTACATTTCATTGATCCCTATCTAGGTTTTTCTGTTTCTGATTTACTTCACTGAACTCCTGAATTAAGGCACTTAATTAAAAGATTTATCATGCAAACAGTAAGATTAGCCCAAAATGAATCCCAGCTGGGTCAGAGAGACAGCTTTTCAACTGCTGCCTTGTAGATTTCTTTGTGATCATCCTTTATTGTAGAGACAAACTGTAAATTAAAGGGGAATGCTGCAGTTCTGCACTCCATCAGTGCTGTATGTTCTGCACTCCATAGTACACCTCAGCATTGCCTTCGAGGGACTTCAGTCACTACCTGGGTTTCTGATTGGCACTGGGAAGATACAAAGACTGTTCCACACATACCAAGAAGGGCAGAAGTCAAAAGCAACTGAAAACGTCCAGGTGTGAATTTCATGAAAATGTGGCCAGCACGCTGTCTAGAAAGCTGTACACACTGAGGCAACGGTTGTCACCACAAGGAAGACACCAAAATTTTAAAACAGAAGTGATCCCAAGACCAACAAAAGTTTGCTGTGCTTCTAAGTCAGATTTTATTATTATTATTATTCAATACAGCCAAGATTATTTGTCCCTTAAATATCCCCAAACCTCTGACCATCATGCGTTAATGTGTAACATGGCTTTCCTGTCCATAAAACTGATAGAATTCCTTCCTTCAAAGGTAATTCAGGTAAGACAAAATTGAAAGCTCTTTACTAAATACTGGCTGTGAGATCTGTAAGCTGTGCATACCCTCCTGAATGCTTAAAAGCATTATTAACGCCTGCTTGTTAACAAATGCTGTCCTTGGTTGTGCACCCTTCAGCACAGCTTTTCTGAAGTACAGTCAACACATCAGAAGTACACTGAGAAGTAATTCTGTCAAAACTTAGTCATCTTCATTCTTCCTGTGACCATAAACATAACCCATGACTTTCCAGTATCCATTACTCTTCATGGAAAAGAAGCTTCACCTGTCTCCTTCTTTACACATAATACCTGACGATAGCATTTCACCAAGAACAAATAACAGTGTTACCCCGTAAACTGGCACTGTACTTTAAGTGTTTCAGTACAAATGTAACTAGATCAGGTTAGTTTTAACATATGCATTTTTTTCTCCTGGTGTACTGAAACAGAAAAAACAGATTTGTAAATATTTTCATAAGTAGGTGACAGAAACCTTCATGAAAAAGATGCAACATATGCATTAAATTGCAGTCTGGAAAAAAAGGGAAAATTTTAAAAATTAGATATGTCATGAAATCAGCTATTTCATGCGAGACAAATTAAGTTAATAGCATGCTTCATAAAACAACAACTGTTAAAAAGGAATGGCTGTAACTGGTTTATGACTGAGCTAGGGGGCCATTTTTGTTGTTTTTATAAATATAAACTTAGCTGTATAAATCAAAAGGTGTGGACCTAACAGAGTCAAAAATTAAAGAGGTAGAAAGTATTAATCCACCTTTTGAAAAGAATAAAATGATACTAAAATCAGAAAATGTAAGTAAGTAAGTAAGACTTAGAAAAGTAAGACTTAGAAAAGTCTCCAGAAGATGCCTAATGAGTATTAGTTAGAAACTGTCCTATTTTATTGATTAGAGCAGATGTAAAAGCAGTCTAAATCACAAAAGGAAAACATGGAAGTATTTACCTGCTTTGAGCGTGGCACGTTGCTGTTGTCTTTCTCCATGAGGGACCATTTCAAAATGTTTGATAAGGTTGGTGATTTCCACGTTGGCCATGGGTTGACAAATCTTCCGTCTTTGCCTCTCTTTGATTTAGTTACATCCTCTTCTAATCTGTAGTCCAGCCTGAAGCTTTTTCTGAAGGTCCTGGAAGAATCATTCCTCCCGGAACCTCGATCTGAATTCTGACGTTTCTTCACTGCTTCTTTAGGGTACTGGTTACATGCAGTTGAAGGCTGCTCTTCATCTGTGTTCTTATCCATAACTTTTTCAGGGGAACTAAATCAAATTTTAAATTAATCAATATTTTCTTGGACTAGCATCAACATTCATAAGACTAAATGTTCTCACGCACATTAGAAACAAGCCTGCCTTTCTTGTTTTATGATCTACTGTATTTTTTTTATCAACAAAATATGCTTTTAAAGCAGTCACTATTACACAAAAGGCTTCAAAAACATGCTGTGACTAGCAGACATGAGGGCTCTTTGTAGTTCAGGCTGAATTTTACTCCCTGGAATGCACAGCTTCAGATACTAACACTATTATCTACCAACTGCAAAAGTGAGGGGGAAGGGTTCCTTAATTTACATTTTGGAAGAATACTCATTTCTCCTGAAACTTATGACATTTAGTGCCTCATGTAATACGATCCTGCAAGTCCGTCCAAGAGACACTGGAAATATACCATACCTTAGGATTTACCTATATAGTGACTTAGTTTTGTAGTAAAAGCAGCAGTCTTGTGTAGCATTACTAACACTTTACTTATACCAACACACATGCAGGAAACTCAGAACACAAAAGATATTTGGCACTGTTTCCTATTTTGTCTAAAACATAAGTTTATTACAATCAAGGTAAATGTAACTGTTCCAAATATAATTTTGATACACATTTAACTGAACCAACTGGTGAAAGGCCACAGGAAATTGAAATATTTCAAATTAGAGCTGCAATGTTTGCTCTTAATTCCATCATGAAACATAAAAAAAGTGAGAAAATAACTGAGAAAAACTTATTTCTATGAAGTCATGATTCTGGTATATTTCTTAGAAAACTATGAACTCAGTACTCAGAGTCTCTTATTCCAAACTGCACCTAAGTGTTGCAGAGTTTACGAATATAATCTTATTATATCCAAGGTAGAAAAACCAAATACCCTGCCAAAGCAATTCAATTGAAGCTCAATGCTTCCATTTCTGTATTTACTTTTGACTGAAATGTTGAAAATAAATACACTGTTCTGTCAGCTTTAAAAAAAGTTACTGTTTTAGTGAGTGCACAACTTTCTGGCATTTACAGACTCTATCTGATAATAACTAGAAGACAACTAGTAATGAACAGACAGCACTATTTACAGCTTAGGTGCAGGAATAATTTTTAATAACAAATTTTGAAGTTTTCCCTGTGGAAAACTCTCCACCACATGTTTTGGTCTAGCTACTGTTTCACTAATTCAAATACTCAGACTTTGGCTGTACACTCAGAAGCACTGGGCCAATGTAGCCAAGCCAGTCCATGCAAACAACAGTGTCAGAGAACAGAATTAAAGCTCACAATTTTCTTAGAAATCACATAACTCACTGTGCCTCCCATAAGCTCATAATTACAGGGAAAATTAAATATATTGTTCACTGCAACATTTCAGCTAAGATATTACATACATGTAAGTGTCAGCAAACTGAACCCAAATGCATTTGCTGATGATGCTCCAATTTCAAATGCAGAGTCCATTTCTGCTACTTCAGCAGCAACTGATGACTAAACACTAAGTATGGTATCAGTTGCAAAGAATACGACAATTGATAAATATTGTGAAATTTTCTTAACAAAATAACCATTATTGTGCCATACAGGAGAGATAAAATACTAACACATCAAAATTCATTTCTAATAAAAAAGCACGAACGGCACTCAGAAGACACAGCTGACAGAACTTTTTTATACCCCGGTCACAATCTTATTTTATGTAATTCCTTTGTACTCCAGTTTCACTGCAGTTTACTGAAACCACTCCACTTACGTATTTCCTATCTAGCACTAGGATACCATATCTGCATCATAATTTAAATTTACCTGTTGATATTTCTAGGCTTTTTTTCTCTATTCCACTAAACATTTACTGGAATCAGCCTTCAATGAAACACTCAACTTGCTCTGTAGCATTTTAAGCAGATGTAAATGGTAACACAAAGAATCAGTGCCACAAAAAGACAGACAGAATACCCAAAAAATGGTATTGGATATTTTAACTGTTACTTTAACTTAATGATTGGGTTTGGGTTTTTTTTTTTTTTGCATTCCTCAAAGAGCATTTTCAATGCCAAGTCAGCTTATTAATTTAGCAAAGCACACAGACACAGCATAAAATAGCTACTCTTTCAGAAAGCATCATGAAAACAAATCACAAAAGTTTAATCAGATAGGTACTTAATTCCAGGAAATTCTTCTCTTAACATCTCAGATGTCTGATTTCTTAAATATATATAACTACTGTAATTATTGCTCCTACAAGACATTTTATATTAGAGACTGGGGTGCCTGAAGTTTTATTTTTAAGCTTCTGTTTATCTATTCATTCATCTCTAAAATAGGTGAATTCTACTTTTGCTTAAACCTTCATATAAACCTTTGATCTTATCCTGGAAGTATAAACCTCTAGGGGAAGCAGGGATCAACTATGCCGATTAAACAAAGACAATGCCAAAGCATTTAAGGCACTGCAGGTATCTATCTGTCTGCCAACATATTTTCCACATGATGCACATACATTACTTTCATTAGTATTCCATAAGCAACTGAAAGGATAAAAGAGCTCAGTGCTCACAGAATACTTTAAACCTTTTACATGCATAAGGAAGGGACACATTTACAAACAACTTAAAGTATTCCTGATGAACTGTAGATTCCTTTGAAGTATCAATCTTGCCAGATCATTTCTGTTTCATTTAAACTGATTAAACATATCCTACAATATTAATGACATAGTTGTCTTATATAGAAGAGGAAGATGATAATTTCTTGAAAGCCAGGAATCATTAGCTTAAAATAAAACTCAACCAATTACTAGTCCAAAGAGATTCTTACACTTTTGCAAAAGAAAGCATCTACAGATAAGGAGATTGGGCAGGTGTATTTTAAATAACAGAAAATACCCAATCACAAATCAGTTGATTTTTCTGCCAGCTTTCCTAAATTCTTCCCACGCAAAAATGATAGTTTGGCACTTGAAAAACTAATTTAAGCACTCAAGTGGCAGAAAAATTATGAGCTATAAAGATATGAAAATCCAACTGGAGTAGAATTGTGTTCACTTAGGAGGGGGCAGAGGGAAAGGATCACATCCCTGGTGAAAATTCATTGTTATGAAAAGTTATACAAGGAATCTTTTTCTACTTTTAAACATAAAGAAAAACTACAATTTTACTTAAAACATTAAACTGCTTTCCTGGCAAATGGAACCATCCTTCAGGATGAGATGAGTTACCTCCAGCAGAGGGCAAGTGGATTGACACTATTTGTAAGAGGGGCTCAGGAGAGAAACAAGGCAACCACCCTCTCTCTCTGTCCTTAGAGGTTCTTTGCTCTTCCAGCTGAATTCAGAAGAGGAAATGGACCAAGACATACAAACTCCTAAAGAAGACCATTGGTCATGAGAAATCCACAAGGCCAGAAAGTGTTCTGGACAGAGGGGAAGAACACCACTGGCTGATGAATAAGACAAAGTCTAATATGAATCAAAATGCAGAGCTCACATAACTGGTTTTCCAACATCAAATACTAAGGCAACCCTAGTAATCCACAAAGGAAGAGAGAAGTTGTAGGTCTGGCAAGACACGGCATGGAAAATGCATGGGATGTCTTACATCCCACTAAACTGGCTTACACCTGTAAACAGGATATAGCCCTTAGGACAACAGGTTTCGGGGAAATGGTTTATTTTAGCATTGCTTACATAACTGAAAACTTGGATATAAATATTTTGGCTGTGAGCCTTCTGTTTATTTAGGAAAATAACAAAAATTTAACTAAACATTTTAATACTCTCTGTTCCAAAAGAAGGTTGGAAAAGTATACAATACCATTACAAGAAACACTCTGTCATTATAATTTTTCTTTTTAAATGGTCTTTTAAACATAGCAGAGCTTCAAGCCAAATTACTTTAACATAGGCTTAAAATCTATTGTCTTCACCCTTTCCACCCAGTCTCCTCTAACATCTGCTGCTCCATAAATGAAATGGATGTAGTTCCCCCTACTAATCACAGAGCCATGGTACTAAGCATCAAGTCTGCCAAAACAGACTTATCCTTCTTTGCTACACAGAAATGTGGTCCTTATTTAACAAATCCATAGGCCTGAAAGTTTAAGCGTTATTATGAAGCTATGGTTTACTAGAACAGAACAACTTTTCCAAAACTTTACAATTGCCTGTTAAACATTTCATAGTTTCCCAAATACCTTTAATTTCTCTGCTTTTTTTGAAGTAAAGGGTTTGGTTCATTTTTAATCACTGTCTCTATATGTAAACTACATCCAGAGCTAGGCTGCGCTAATGATCATCTAGGAGGGACAGCACACAATTCCCAGCAAACTCACACCACTGTGGCCTGACCAAAACAAGACTCTGAAGTTTCTCCATATACAGCTACACAACTCTGAAGTTTTCTTTCATTATAGATATTTTTAATGACTGCAAAAACCATGCATTTTGGCTTGAAATAGAACAAAAAATTGTTTCAGTTAGAAGGAAAGGTATTTGCAAACGCTAGGGAGCATGTAAGTAATTGGCTCCCACAAGCTTTACTATCAAATGACTGCCAGCTAAGTTTTGGCTCTGCTTTTATTTTTCCTTCAGGTCTGAAATTGGCTGCTTTAATTAATGAACAGTTTGAGACTGGAAAATTCTGAATACATTTAAATTTTTATTGTGCAGTACTTCAAGCTGTTCCATCTTACCATTGTAGACTTACCAGAGCAAGAACCTGAGCCTTCTGTGAACTGTATACTGCTACACATCTTGAAGTTTTCTTTCACTATACATTTTTTTTTATCACTGCACAGCAGTTGCACCAGCAATTATTCCAGATGCTCTTGGTATTAGGATTTCACACAAAGATCTCTCAAGCTTGCATTAGCTGATCCATGAATACTTCTATTATTTGAATCACATTAAAAATCCCTAGCAACAACAAATGTTGCCAAAATTTTCATTCAACAGATCTGTAAGTATCCTGATTCTACACTGCCCTTGTGTACTAGTCAAGAAAGATTAATAATAGAGTTGATAACAGAAAAAGGAACAGGTCTCTTCATAAACAGCCTCATAAAATCAGAATAAATCCCTTATCATTCTTACCTAGCTTTGAGGATCAATAGTAAAACAAAGCAAAGTTTTATTTAGACATCATGGAGAAAAACAAAATTAATTACAAATAAAAAAAGAGGTGAAGCATCTACCCACGGTCATCTGTTGTTAGGCTTATTCTTAAGCATCTGTATTACTTAAGCAGCCACTACCATGAGCCAATCCATTTCTGCCCTCACTACTCCCCCAGGCTTGCCAAAACAGACACTTTTGTCCACATGGTGAATTTGTTTAAGAAACTAATCTGGCTGATAGTCATTTCTTACCTTACCATCCCTAGAGCAGCACTTAATTATCACCTGCATCACTGTGCAAACATGCAATTGTTTATACCAACAAACTGGTTAGGACAGGGAAGGGTGAGAAGAGGAATATAGTGTTGTAAACAAAAACTACTTATGCCAGCAATGGCTTAAAAAAATAACGAATTAAATACCCTCAATTTAGAATTCACTGTGTAGCTCAGTTACACATACCGCCAAGTTAGGTCCAACAATTCCTCCTACCTTTTCATTTTCAATCTACTCCCTTCCAAGGTTTCATTCACACTTAGTACTGATGATGCTGAAACTCTCCATTTACATCCTCAGACAGTAATGTTTCATATTATAACGAAGCACATTCAATAGCTACCTACCACCCACAAGGCAGCCCACTCCCGTTACTACACATTCCACCTCTATTTTGCTGGTATTTATCAGGGGAACCAAACCAACAGAAAGTTATTCATGCCTATCAGCTACACCTTTGCATGCCTCTGGATACAAATGCAAATAGGCTTTAGAGTCAGGCCCATCAGTAGTCCCTGGAGCCAATTATTTCTCAGCGCTGGGTTAAATCTTACCAGCTATGGGCACTGTATCAACTGAATAAAGACGCCTCTTCTTGGATCTGGGATAATACATAACTATTTTTCATTTGTTTCCAGGTGCTCCAGATGATTCTCCCTGTCCAATATGAGCATTCTCTAGTCCCCAAACATGTCTATGATCTGTAGATAATATGATAGAAATTTTTTGTTACATGCATATTCTGTTTAGGTTGTGATCCCTAATACAACAGTAGCTGTCCATAGGGGACACGCAGTAGGAACAGAGATGACAGACCCAGGAGCCAATTTCTTTAGCAATACATGCCTTTAAAATAAATTATTTTCCTCTCTACCCTCATCTTTTATTGCAGTCTTGAATAAAAGAACACAAAAGTTGGCATATGGCCATCACATTTAAAAGAGCAGCCTAGACTATTACTATGATTAAGAACAAGAGCAGTGTAATTCTGTGCTATTGCTGAAGCAGTCACCAAAGGGAAGCTGGAGTCAAATTTCCCTATACCAGAAAGGAAACTGCCTTCCTTTGCTCTCCCTAAACAACTAATTTCATATAACTACTTAATTTATAGGGAAGAATGCTGAAAGAACAAGAGCTGGAATCAAAGTTTTCTTACCTGCTCTGCAGGACTGAGGCTGACACACACAGAAGCAAGGCTTGTGCATTACAGCTGTGTTATGGTACACAAGACAATACCCGGGTCACAAATCAAATGCAGACAATTTTTAAATCAACAGAAAAATAAGTGCAGATAGCATATACACACAGCTGCACAGGTAAGTCATGGATTCCAACATGGATCGTCCTTCACACTTAGAATTTCAATAAAGCTTTTCCAAAAGAGCAAACATGAAACTTGTACCAACGCAGCTACAGGATTCAGAGCCCAGCTCTGGCGTTCTGGCACGAGCGGCACTTGTGTAACTATTTATGCAAACGAGTAGTTAATTAGTTTCAGTTGGTTACTGATGTGACTCCAGTTAATGACAGAGGCACACCTTGCCAGGACGGGGTTTACTGTTGGAAAAAACTGCCAAACTTTGAAGTTGAACATTTAAAAACACACTTTAACCACTCCTGTGTGCTAACACACTCTACATCTTGGAGTTTGTATTTTAAGTTACTATGCCATTGAAGCTCTTAGCACACGTTTTTCTTAACTAAAGTAAAGTTTTAAAATATTACAAGCTCACACTCCATCCTAAGGGTAAAGGTTTTCCATCTAACATCTTAATGTCAATTAGATATGACTAAACCCAAATACTATTACACGTAATGAAATTAAGGCTCCACTTGAACATGCTGTGGGACAAAACTGATTTCCTTTGTAGCATGTGGTTAGAGAGGCAATGTAAGAACTGTTTCCATAAAAATGCACAGAAATAATGTTAAAACTTTGATGTATAGGATCCACACGGCAAAGTACGATCTAAAGCTCATTTAACATCAACTCTGGCACTTTTATGTGTGCAATTGCTATCTCCACCTCATTTACTAAGCCTTTTAATTTTCTTTTTCCTCGTCTCCCCATGCCAGAAAGGAACAAACACCTATGCAAACTTCCTCTAGACTCACACCAAGAATAATCCTTTAAAACCCTATAAAACCTCAGTTGTCCAGGAAGTGCAGCAACACCCACAAACTCAATTTTATTTTTAAGTTAATAGATAGTCATAAAATTTTGTTTATATTCATATTTAAAGGCTTGTCTATTTTGATTCCCTCTTTTCAGTTCAAAGTCCAAGCACATAGGGTCCAATGTAATTTCTCTGCAACATGAAAATACTTCTCTAAATTCTTTCTAGTTCTACTTAATTTTCAGTATAAAATCAACTTCTGCTTGTCCTAA
This sequence comes from Corvus hawaiiensis, assembly GCF_020740725.1. Taxonomy (NCBI): domain Eukaryota; kingdom Metazoa; phylum Chordata; class Aves; order Passeriformes; family Corvidae; genus Corvus; species Corvus hawaiiensis. The sequence goes on along the minus strand of NC_063216.1, from coordinate 67,667,286 downwards.
CAACATTCTCTCTCTCCCTCTGTTTATGTATGTACATGCAACCTATACATATGTGGATTTTACAGAACTATTTATAACATTTGAATTCAAATTTACTGAAATCCAAGCAAATAATTTCAAGGTCAGCTAAGATAAGGAAGTGACAAGTTTTTCGTCGTTGAACTATATGTTTTTCTTGAATGCACCTGTTCAAAAGCCATCTTTCACATGAGTTAAGCCAAAAGGTCACCAGCCTTTCCAAATAATAAAAGTTTAGAATATCCAAACTTCATACTGGAAAGCCAGAAAACACATCCAATACAGCACCCTTAAAGTTCTTTAACTGAAACACACCCATTTAAGAAGAAATTCCATGGGACAGTACACCAGACACAGCAAAACATCAATACTCAAGGAAACTGGAAACATCATGATATGTAAATGTTTTTCATTACACCCTTTTTTCCTATATATAAAAGGCCTTTGATTCCATCCCCACAACTCTAGATTACGAAGTCTTCATGTACTCTAAATGAAATGCAAGGTGCTTTGGTTGTTAGTCAACAACAGAAGTGTTAATACTAGAAGTTGTGTGGTTTGGGTTTTTCTTCTTATGGAAGAGTCAAGGCATACTTCCAACACAAACATGAGCCATCTACTAATTTTCAAGGCACCATCCTAAACACATAGGTGTTTTAAGGAGACAAAATATTTAATGTAAACACACAAACACCTTGCTATTGCCACACTCTTATTATCAGAAACAGTTGAACCTCACTGAAACCTTCCCTCAAAAACCAGTCCACAGCATGAGAAAACTATTTCCAAATATTTTAAGCAATAAAACCTGTTTTCCTATCATAAGCCTTACTCACCAGGCAGTAGCACTAGCAGCTCTTACCACAGTAACAGGTCTTAGAGAAGAAGTAACTCTCGACATAAATTCTTTAACACCCAATTTTTCACTCACAAATCTTATCAAACTTTGTTTTTCACAGTTGGGGCACGATGGCAGCAGTGTTTTCACAGTGTCACTTGGCAATGCTCAGTTCTCTTTCCTGAACAGCTTTGTCAAGATTATCTGCTTGGGCACAGTTGTAGGCTATCCAAACTTGAATGATCCCTTCCTTGTACAGTTGCTAAACACCAAAATGTTACGTGCAAAGAGTATATATATAATACATAACTTTTTTCCTAGACTTTTTAAGAATATTGAAACTAAGTGCAGCATCTAGTTTATAGAAAAATCCTTTTTACTCAAATCTGCATTTAGACACGAGGCAATCAAGTGATTTTCCATGGTTCTGGCTCTGAATGTATCAGAAATAGGACTCACACTGCAACCTATAAAGTTAAAGCAATAGACTGAAAAAAATTAAAGTAAGATTTAAAGTGAGGAAAGGAGTCAGATGTGACAAAAAGCAAAACTAATTTCACTGCAGGTGTTAAGTATAAAGACACTAATTAATATGGCAGCATTTCTGTTTTTCTCATCACAGACAAAATAATTGCCTTCCTTTTTGCTAAAAAGGACTTAAAAGCCATTTCTGAATGAAGAATTAACAGTTTTGGTTCAATCTTGAGCTTATAAAGGCTGAGAAAATAGTATATTTCTCCTGGTTATTCCTCAAATCTACTTAGTTAATGCAAGTGAATAAAAAGATAATAATGGATTGTTTCCTCTTAAAAAGGCTGCATATCTCTTTTGATTTGAGACCAATCTGAAGCTGAATAACTGTTATTTATATTTGAACAGTTTGACTGTCATCCCTTACTTCCTCCTCTCCATCATAACTGAATCAAACTGGGCTTTCCAACCTCCACATATTAAAAATTCCCATTACTTCTTATAATAAGACATTTCAATTTCAGATAATTTGGGGTATTTTGAAAGCAACTGTTGCAATAATTCTTGAATTAATAAGAAAAAAAAAATCTTATTCTTGTCTTCCTCAAAATCTTACCTACAAAACAAATCAAGCTTCCTACTTTCTTAACTGATACAGCTGCTACTATGAATAAAAAAACCCTTTTCAAGGGTTTTTTGCCCGAAAACTGAAGTGATTTTCCTGTCACTATCTTTCATTTTGATGCCACTTTAGCCGGTGCAGTTTAAAAAAAAAAAAAATTAAAGAAAAAATACTTACGTACAAATAGTACTTTCCTTTACAACTAAAAACTTGCTTCATAATCGCCATTTAGTAAATGGAAAAAATCATAATCGTCACTAGAAAAAACATTTCTGCACAAGTTAATAAATTTAACTGCATGCAGTCAACACCTTCCCCAAATCCTTGCTAGAGATAATTGACGATCATTGAGATTATTTGACTGCACTAATTACATTAAATGACTTCCTTAATATCTTCCACGTCTCACTATACAATGCGAACACCCCCCCCCCCCAACTGCAATAAACATCTGTTCATGCCTCCTCTTCAAAGGAAAACATTCTCTAAGCCGCCGATACTATCAAGCGGATTTTTTTTAAGCGATTATATAACTTGTTTCTTCCCGAGCGCTGCTGCAGCATGTTTTACTGTCAATTGGTGGGAACTAAAGCCTTGCGCTGGGAGGGCGGGGGGCGAACGCAGGACTTTTTCTTCCAGGGTTTCTTTTCAGCGGTGCGAAAGGATCCCCCCGGTCCCGTCCCCGCTGGTTTTGGAGCTGCCGCCCGTCGGGGTCTGTCCTCAGCCGGGGCGGCGGGCAGGAAGCGGGGCAGGGGCACACACTGAGCGCCGTGGGCAGCCGGGCTGCGCCGGTCCTGCCCGGCCGGGAGCAGGGCTCGCCAGCCCCAAACACCTCGCCCGCCCACCCGCGAACTTTTCCGGGCGGGTGCCTGCTCCCGCTCCACCCCGCTCCCACCGCCTCCCGCAGCGGCTGCACCCGGTCTCCCCCACACTCACCGGTGGGGCCCCGGTCCCGTGTGTGTGTCTGGCGAGCCCCGCTGCCGCTCTCGGAGCAGGTGCTCCGCTAGCCCGGCCGCCAGCCGGGCTCTGACGGCGGCAGCTCGGGCAGCGCCTCCCCTCCGGACGGGCACGGGGTGGGAGCTCGGTCCGGTTCCCCTCTGCCCTCAGGAAGGCGCGGGGGCAGAGACCCCCAGCCCCGGAGTGCTGCTACCGCTGGAGCGCCGCTCACCTCCCGGGCTGCTGCTGCTGCCGCCCCTGAAGAGTCTCGTCCCCCTTCTCCTCCTCCTCCTCCTCCATGGTGCCGCTCCACCCCTTCCACGGCGGCGGCTCTGCAGGTCTCCGGTAGGAGCTGTTGAACGGCTGCGGATTTCCACCTGACCAGCTCGCCGCCGAGGGCAGCACGGCGAGCTGCAGGGAGCAGCTCCACAGTGCCCGGCGCCCCACCATAGCGAGCAGGGCTTCCGCGGCGCCCGGCCCTTCACCGTGGCGGGCACGGGCTCCCCACAGCCCGGCCCCTCACCATGGCGAGCAGAGAGCACCACAAAGTCCGGCCCCTCACCGTAGAGGGCAAGGGCTCCGCGGCGCCCGGCGCTTCACCGTGGAGCGGCGCCGTTAACAAGATGGCGGCGGGGGTCCGGGACTGAGGGATCCGGGATGTCCCGGAGCCACCGCGGGACAGTGTCGGGGTTGCCGGCACGTTCTGCCCCTGGAGGCCGGGCTGCTCGTCCGCTCTGAGGAAAGGGAAGCACTCGGTTGTGCTCCTGACCGCCTCCGATGGGAAGTAAACGCTCCCCGCAGTCCCCTTTGGGAGCACGAGCATGCTCCGACCGCCAGGTGCTGCGGTGAAAAGTTTCCTGGGCTCGGTTTTCTCAGCAGCCCGGGGTAGTGTCGCCATCCCCGGGGGTACCGGCACTCACGGGAGATGCGGTGTCCGGGCGAGGCCACCCTCTCTCAGTACAGCCCGCCTCGCAGGCACCTGTATCCCCACGGCCTTGGGAAGGTAAAACTCGCGTCCAAGTCGCTTCACGTGGTGGGTTACAACCATCCCCTCACTCCCCGCTCACGTCTGTCAGAAGTTTGTAGGCAGTTCAAAACGATGGGCTGAGAAGTGAGGCATTTTGAGGCACCCAACCCAGAGGAATTGGGTTCTCAGAAATGTGTATTTTAAAAATACTTCTTTACCTCCTTAGGGACAATGGATGGCAAAGAACAAAGCTATGTGTGATACGAAAAACGCCCCATATTATATAGCAGCCATATGAAATCTAAGACTATCTGGAGCTCTGATAACATGTTTATGTACATTTTATCTTGAAGCTTGGGACTGGATGTATCATTGGTGAAGAAATCATACCTATTTCAAGGCCAAAATTCTCAAGGCACGCCTTGGGAGACTAGAAATATGGGCCTTACTCTTTTGTTATCTGTCATTCTCTTAGTTTCCTTAAGGTAAGGGAATGATAAAACTATCAAGCTGCCTTGTTCTGTATGAGTTATCTGTTTTCTATGTTCTGTACATACCGATACAGATATGTATTGGTTGCTTATGGTCAGGCAGATTTGCTGACCTTTGCCAGTGGAAATTCCTAATTTATTTCTTACTTCTGGCCTTTCTCACCTGATATTTCCTGATCATTTCATCTACCACTATGTCTGATGCTAAGCCAGCCTTGTAGCAGCAATGACTTTTACTCATAATTATTAAACACAAATCTATATTGCCTGAAGTTATTTCTACTACTATTTTATAGAGTCTAAGACCTACTAAATGACTTAGATAATAAAGCTATTCTGATCAATGACCATTAACAGTAATAATTAGTGCTTATGTATAGAAACCTGTGTAAGCCACTAGTAAGTGCCTGCAGGCTAGTAGTAGCTGATTGCCAGCAGTTGCAAATTTGGGGTGCTCATCCTACACTTCAATTGAGTATCTCCTAGTAGGCAGCCCTAGCTCCACATGTGGTGTGAAAATAGTTTGTATATCACCAGTGCTGCAAAAGCCAAAGCTTGGGAGGCTCTGCTTTAGTAAATGCATTTTGTCTGTACTACAAATAGAGATGTCAACGGTTGGAGGCTGGAAGTAATGACACCTGGTATCTGTGGTGCATGCGGCTTTCAATTTGAAAGGAAACATGCCTGGTGAAGAATGATATGGTTGTTCAATTTCTGACACTGCTAGAAGTCTGTATCAGTGTATTACCAACTGTGCCACGCCAGCATGCACAGCATGAGAAAATTCTATTCCAGAGGTGCTGTTCAACAGAACCAGGATTTTAAACTAGTTTCCTATTTTCAGTATTCCCAGGAGCCAACTGAGATGTCACACTACTCCTGCTTCTTTGGTGAGTTTTGATTTTTCAATGTCTTGTGCACACAAACACATCTAAACTGAGGAAAAGTCCCAAGGGAATATCTGTGCTCAACTAGTTGTGTAAACCCAGAATAGTGATCTTTCTGACTCTTAATACTCCCCAGACATGCTAAGAGGACTGATGTTAGGATCCTGCAGGAGTTGGAAGTCAGAAGTTATTAACAGATGGGAAGGTTCCAGCCATCTGTGCATGAGGTAAGAGTTTTTGCTTGGCACCTAGTCTTAAGAAGAGAAGATGTAATAATTTTATTTCCATCAGTGGCATGCAGTCCTGATTAGTCAGGCACCTTTACTACTCAGACTGACCCTATATGTTATCCTCTATATATGCAAGTAAAAAAGTTATGGGAGCTTCTTTTTACTCCATAGAGGCACAAATACTGAGGGATAGCAAAGTGGGATTATTTAGGAGTCAGTGTAATTTTTTTTCCTCACAGTGAAATTTAACAGCTGAAACAGAACAATTTTTTATTGAAATTTTTGGGGTATACCATTTCATTAACTACTTGGAAGGATAATTTCCTTAAACTAGCTTAATTTGCTTCATGCAACAACCTGTATCTTAATTAGAAGCACATGGTTAGTGTTTCATGAATTGTATCTGCAGTGCTGTCTTTCTTTTGGAGATAGTGCATTAATCATGGGCAGGACAGCTTGACTAACTTGATTATAAAATTTCTCTTGATGAAAGGTTTAACCTTCTCCACAACTGAAGTTTATCAGTATTTTGTTTAGATCTCTCAAGTGTAGTGTTAATGTCTTTTTCACGAAGTCTAATTTAGTTGGTTGACATAAGCTGTGTCAAAGCAAGATACTCATTGTCTTGGCAAGTAACTGAAGCACAATGTAAAGCAAGAAAAAAATAGAAATTCTCATAGTTAAAATTTTATAGCTTTATAACTGAACTGTCTGAACTTGATTGAAAATCCTCCTAGATGACAAAGTAAAAATGTTGTACCATATCTCACTCCATACTAGAATAGCGAGTCATAGTCTGAAGTCCCTTTTGGCTGAGGTTGGCTATATACTAGGCAATGTTTATTGTTATAGTGCAGTTTATTGCAGAAAAAACCTACACTTGCTGGAACAGTTTGTGCTGGATAGCTGAGTGAAATAAACTATCCTGGAAAAAAAATTTCATCACTCTAATACTGGCAATACTGGAATTTTTACTGGCATAGAAATTTAGCACCAAAAGAAATTCTACTAGGCTAGTAAAAGCTTCTCTGGCAAAGCTGGCCCAGATTGGACATAACCAGAAAGCCTAACCTTGCCCTTCTAATTACAGTGTGCTGCAGTAACCACCCTTATGGTATCCACCCTCTTTAGGAGAGAACTTGAGGGAGAAAAGTTACTTGGCACCTGTTGCAGGCAGAGGCAAGCAGTTTCAAATCATGTAGGATGTTAAGTTAGCCAGTGAAAGAGGGTTACACAACCAGCTCATATATATATACGTACATACATACACATATAGGTACAAAATGCTTCACAATAATGTTCAATCAAAACATTAAATTGATATATGTACAAAATTTATATATAATAGATATATAATAATTAAATTACTGTAAATACTATGTTTACCATTACAAATCCAAATCTCTTACATGATAAAGAATTTGACAATTTTGGGGACTATAGAGAAGGAACTTATGAGGTATAGTTAATGCTCAAAAGCACATTTTGCTTTGTTTTATGTGAAATACTCTCTGATGCCTTGCTAGCATATTTTAACTTCTACTTAGGGAACAAAACTAGGAAAGATAACAAACTGGAACTATAACAGAGACATTTACTCTGTGTTAAACCAGTAACGGGCCAAGAACATTCTCCAGCCCTGACACTAAATTCTCCAATGCCTGTATTTTCCTACAGATAAACCTTCCTAGGCCTGAAGAGCATGTGGTTGTATCAGAATTACTGTTGAAAGTCTTACCAGGTCTATGCTAATCCCTAAAGATGCTTGGGCACTATGTGGGAGAATGCTATTCAGCAAAACTCGGGTAGAAACCTTGCTAGTGATTTAATGCTTATTAAAGTGCAGTAATGTCCACCATATGTTGTAGTTTACTGGAATGCATCTAGCCTTAGACAACATCTGATTTTGAGATTTAACCTTGTATCTCAGAGGAAATTAAAGTTTTTAGGTTTGTTTCCAAAATTGGTAAAGCTTGGCAGTGTTATTGTGAACAAGCACTACCGTGAGATGATGCTGTTATAGCCAGTAGCTGATAATGTATTGTTATTGCATAGCATTTTGCAAAATTGCTATCATTAAAATTGACTTAGGAAGTTCAATCATAGTGTTTAAAAGGCTGCATCAGATCCAGATTCCTTTGTGAGTGGCACTGTTTAGAAAGAAAAATCCTTGCTTTTTTGCAATTGAATTTGTAATTGAGCACAAGGTAGGGTAACATGTTTAGTAAACAGGAAAAAATTCTGGATTTACAAAGGAGAAAAAAATAAGAATATGCGGGATAGCTCCTAACACAGGTTGATATGACTGTCTTGATTTTCAGTTGGGAATTAGAAATTATAGAACATTGTGCTGTTTTCATTGCAGGCAAGATAATGACAAACTGTTTCTTTGTGTCTAAATGCGTTCTGGAAAAGTGTACCTCTGTAATTTCAGACTGATACTAAAATGGATTGAGTTTGTGAACTATCCTTTGTTTAAGGGAGTGTTTCTCATGCATAGTGCCATGGCTTGAATGTTGGCAATTGTGAAGGTCTTAACTGTACCCTGTAGTTTTAATTTTTTATATGACCAGGTCATTGTCTGAATATGTAATGATCCTTATTCTCATGCCATTTATATGTGTGGCTTCATTTTTTTTGTGGCTCTAAGAAGTATTTGGCTCTACCTCTGTGCTTTTATTCGCCACAGAGCAAATAGGTTACTCTGAGACAGAAACACATCATCTGGCAACCCTGGCACTGGGTCTTAATGGGTCTTAAAGATGGTCTGGCTGCCTTCATGGCTGTGAACAGTGCCTTTCGACAGAGTCTCCTGCAATAGGGGGGTTGGGGGGAGGGTGGGAAATTCATCCTGTCAAGACAGCGCTTCCTTGTATATTTGGAGTACAGTTGGGATGAAAAGTGAGAGGGCTACTGGCACTGGCAGCACTACAAAGTCCTCTGAGACAGACAAGATGCAAATGTGTAGCAAGGGAAGGAGGCATGGTATGAGAGTATGGAAGAATGTACTCTTAGGGACTTCATGGTGGACATACTGGAGCTGTCCCAGGCTCTGTACATCTGCAGGTGTATCTAGACTGCCTCAAGGGGATGCTCATAGGGTGCACAGGCCTGAATTCTCACCAGCAGTGTCCCAAATAGGTTGATCTCCAGATGATTTTGAAGGTGCATCAATACAGTGATGAACTGATCATGGAAGTGACAGGTCAGTTCAACCATTTATTCTATATGCTTACTCATATACTTTCAGAGCACATGTGGAAAGGCAAAGCCACATAGAAATCTAAAATCATATAGAAAGAATGAAATTAACCAAGCTTGGTGTCCTCTTCATTTCTATTTACTGCTCTCTAGTCTCACCCTCTCAGTGCAATAATCCAAGCCCACTTCTTCCCATGCCTTCCATCTGTTTTGGCAAGAGACAGCGAGTGCTGTGGTTAGTCCAGTTAGTCATATGTGCAAGCAGACTGGCCAGCCAGTGCACCTGCCCACTGCCAATTGGCTTGTGCTCAGATAATACATGCTGCTGTGTTCTGCCTACTTTTCCCATACTCATGGAACTAATTTGAGTCTCCTTCCTATATCCAGATACTGGTGTTAAAGAAATTTATAGGAACTTAATTACTTTGGGCTGTATTAGGCTTACTTCAGGTGTATACTATTACCCCTGCTCTTTCTATTATGAGTAAGTAAGGATTTACAATATTTAAGCAATAATAAGGAACTAGTACTATTTACATGCTCCATGGTCTTGGTCCCTTGACTGACCAGAACAGATGCCTTTGGAGCACCATTATATTCCACCAAATACAGATTTCTGATGTTTACTGTCTATGAAAACCAGGCCGCAGGAAAAAAGACAAATGCACATCCAGGTTTCTTCACAGCATGAACTGGGATGCAGGTGGGTTGTCCACCTTTACTAAGAAAACTGGGAATTCTCTAAGATTTCATAATCCACCTAATCCATCCATCCATCCATCCATCCATCCATCCATCCTTATCTTTCTTTCCTTCTTTCATGTATTATTGAAATTGGCCAATAAGTTTGAGAGAAAGGCACAGAGCATGATTTCACAAGAAAAAGGGCTAAAATCAGATGGTGATGGTATTGTAACTGAGACATTATGGATAATTTAAAATGAATTAGGGTTTATATTACAATGAAAAATACATTGTGAAAGGGAAAAACAAGAAAAAATAATTATTTTTTAAGTCATATAAAGTTAAGGGAAATAATCATAAATAAGGAAGAAATTGTGTAACAATGAGGTAAGTCAGCTTCCTTGTGATTGCTTGTAGATATTCAGAAATGATGACCATCCTTTTCCTTGTTTCCATAAAACATTTTTTTATCTTTATTGTACAAGCATCATACAAATACAGGACTAGAAGGGGCTTTAATAAATCCCATTGTCCAAACCATGACATTCAGTTGAGGGCCTTTCTTAACTGGAGTATTATTGTAACTGTCAGCATCCCATGCAGGCATGCTCTGTGCCACATGGAGCTGCTTTCAGCTGCCAAGCTGCTGTTCTGGCACTAATGAAACTGCTGGGTTCCCAGGCTGAACTCAGTACCCTGTTACTGCCCTCCTGAAATATGTCTGAAACCTCTTCTTCATCCACAGCACCCAGGAGGGAGAGAGAAAGGAAATCCACTTTGGTTTTAACAGCTGGCACTGAATAGAGGAGAGAGTTATAAATAAATGGAAATAAAGAATGAGGGCATGTGACTGAAACCATGACAGTCCCTTTTTGGTATGACAACAGATAAGCAGTGCTCTGAGTGACAAAATGTCAGTCTGAATGTGTAGACACTATGATGATGTCAAAAGAGTCTCATTTGAACTGGGATTCAGGAGGATCCTCTATTTCAATCCTGTCTGAACTACTGACAAGCTGCATGACCTTTAACAATATACAGAGCTCCATGGGTCAAATTGGTCTTTGCTGCAACTAAAATGACTACAATGGAATTATTCTGTGACTGAACTTGATTTCTCAGACATCAATCAACACAGCTGGTTCACTGAATAAATGAAAGAAAGCAATCATAGATGTCCCTGGAAAACAGATGCATCTGAACTGAGTCTTTTAGTTTTGGCAAAACTAAAGCAGAAGTGCAAAACCATTACTTAAAATGCGTAAGTAATTGCTGATAGTGGGTTATTGACAATGTAAACTCCCTGAAGGTAACAAAGGCGTGAAAGTGCTATTGTCTTTTTTAAAGGGAACGTAAATGTCGTGTATCTTATTTAAAATTTGGAAAATGATGGATGCTTCTTTAAGTATTCTGGTATAGATTGCTTTATCTTTAAAAAATTAATAATGACAAATGACTCAGGTATTTATGCTGAGTCATTTACATTACAATGCTGCACACTGGTAAGCTTCTTCCCTAGAAAATGCTTTTAGAGTCAGATTGTTATTTAATAAAAGATAAGTGTCATGGGCAGAATGGGAGCTTCAGACAAAGTTTATTGGGGAGGACCCCCCCTGCCTCAACTTGTTGAGTCACAAGGTGCAGAAAGGATCCTTTTGCTTTCTAAATTCCTTCTCAGAAAGGAGTCTGGGTGGAGCTGGATCCAGTCCTAGTCCCAGACTTTCAATGGTTTATGTCTAAAGTATTATATAGGTGTAATTGAGCCTTTATACAACTCTGTCCCACAGGATTAAGGATGGCAAACCAAATATATTTATATGAATAAAGTAGATAAGAATTTAAATTGATTATGAGGATGAAAAGACTAAAAGGCCTTAATCAGAATTATTTACTACACAGTATAGGTAGCTGTAACTACTAGTATAGTGCACTATGTATTGAAGCAATATTGAAACAATGATATTAAAGCTAGCACAGTAATTATGGAAATTGATGTTACTCACTCATACAATGCCTGTGGGCAAATCTCTTGCTCAGCCTCGAGGATTAACCTTGAGGGGTGTCCCCACCCACGGGAGGAATCGCCACACACACTCCAAGAAGGGGTATGTTAGAAAACTCTGCCATTAAAAAGTGGGACTGAGCTTTTATAGTACTAAGTGGTTGACGATCAGTCAAATGTCTCCAGGCTCAACAGCTTTAGATACATTATCAGTACTATCACTTGTTGGCTCCTTTATCAGGAACTTTGCCACATCCTCACAGGTGCCAGTTTCTGCTGGGATACATTATTCTTCCTCTGAATGTTAAATTTTGGGATTGATAAATCAGGCTGGTCTCAGCATTCTTCATTACTAGTGTGACTTGCATGAGGTGTGCACCTCATGAAATTCAGTGAGGCCAAGTGCAGGGTCCTGCATATGAGTCAGGGAAATCCCAAGCAAAGTACAGGCTGGGCAGGGAATGGATCAAGAGCAGCCCAGGGGGGAAAGGACTTGGAGGTGTTCATAAATTACAAGCACAACACGATCTGGCAATGTGTGCTTGCAGCCCAGAAAGGCAAGTGCTGCATCCAAAGCAACATGGCCAGCAGGTCAAAGGAGGTGATTCTGCCTCCCCACTCCAGTTTGGTGAGACTGCATCTAAGTCCAGCATCCCCAGCATAAGAGGATGTGGACCTGTTGGAGTCAGTCCAGAGAAGGTGAACGGAGGGTTGGAGCACCTCTCCTGTGAAGACAGACTGAGGGAGTTGGAGCTGTTCAGCCTGGAAAAGAGAAGACTTCAGGGCACCTTCCAGTACCTAGAGGGGACCTACAGGAAAGCTGGAGAGAGATTTTTTACAAGGGTGTGTAGTGGCAGGACAAGGGGGAACGGCTTCAAACTGAAAGGCAATAGGTTTAAATTAGATATTTGGGAGAAATTCATTACTTCAGGGATGCTGAGGCATTGGAACAGTTTGCCCAGGGAAGTTGTGGATGCCCATCCCTGGAAGTGTGCCAGATTGGATAGACTTTTGAGCAACCTGGACTAGTGGAAGATGTCCCTGCCTATGGAAGTGGGGTTTGAACTAAATGATCTTTAAGGTCCCTTCCAACTCAGGCTATTCTATGATGCTGTGAAATGAATCAGATCAGGAACATGTTTTCAAGCCTAGCTGAAAGGCTCCTGTGTCTGTGTACCTGTGTCACTAGGTGTGCTGGTTTTGGCTGGAATAGGGTAATTTTCTTCATAGTAGTTGGTCTGGGCTAAATGTTGGAATTGTGCTGGAAATGTTGCTAATTCAGGGATATTTTTGATTTTGCTAAGCAGTGCTTACACAAAGTCAAGGCCTTTTCCGCTTCTCACCCCATCCCACCAGCAAATGGGCTGGGGGTGCACAAGAAATTAGAAAGGGGACACAACCAGGACAGGCGACCCGAACTGACCAAAGGGATATTCCATACTATATGGCATCATGCTCAGTACATGAAACTGGGGAGAAAGAAGGAAGGAAGGGTTTAACAAGTGGAAAAAGAGTACTTAATTTAAGAAAACTTGGAGAGGTGACACTGGTACACTTTTTCATTTTTTCATGCCAATTTAGTAATGAGGACAATGGAGGTGCTTCTTTAGACATGATTAAAAAAGAGATCTGAAAGGGTTTTCCAGTTCATTCTCTTGCTTCAGAGCAGAATCCACTCTATCTAATCAGCTCCTGACAGATATTTGTTCAATCTGACCTTGAAAATTTGCAGTTATGCTGATTCTTCAGACCTCTCCACAGTCAGCTACTGCATAACATTCTTTACAGTTCAAAAGCTTTTTGTAAAATATAACTGAAATCTTCAAGTTGCAATTTAAGGCTATTATTTCTTGCCATATCAATGGACATGAAGAACACTTTGTATCTCTGCAATACTTTTTACATATTTGAGGACTGATACCCTATCTTCCCTCAATCCTCACATTGCTGGACTAAAGAAATGAATTCTTCCAATCTTAACCTCATGTGTCACATTTTCAATACCTCTGAAAATTACATGGTTCTACTGTGGTTTCTTTATTGGAGAGAAATCACAAGGTTTCTTTATTGTTTGTTGAGGTTTTTTTTCCAGAATGTTGCTTTTAATAGGTTGTTTTCTGGTAAAACCACATTACCTCTTATTTATCACTACAGGATTATGAGATAATTTAATTTGAAGGGGATCATAGGAGGTCCCTAGTCCATTCCTCTGCTGAAACCAGGGTCAGCTATGAGTTCAGATCAGACTTGATCCTGTTGGATTTTGAAAACCTGCAAGAGCAGAAACTTCACAAGCTCTATGGACAACCAATTCCATGGCTTGACTGACACATGAAAATATTTTCCCTTAAATCTAGCTTGTACCTCTCACATTTCAATTTATGCCTATTATCTGTCACTCTCTCACCATACAGCAATCTTGAGAAGTCTGGCTCCATTTTCTTGATAACCTCCTCTTGGCTATTGTGTAGATGTTTAGGAGTACTTATTATTACTGTTGTTGTTGTTATTATTATTATTACTTGCAAAAAGGCAAATAACTACATGTCCTGAATTCCTGAGTTTTGGATTCTTCCTTTTTTCCATTTGTAAGCTTGACCATTCCTATTTGACTTACATGTTCCTTATTTAGAGAGCAAATGAAGCATTCCTTAGTGGAGTACTAGTAGAGAATAGTTACAGGTTTTAACAGGCTGACACAATTTAGATAATTTAATTTATTTAAGTTGTATTTATCTGTTTTTTTCCCTTTTCTATCTGGAAGCCTTATTCTAGTCTCTAACTTACAAATCAAAGCAAGCCATCCCACCCAAGCATTTGCAGAAGCCAAGGCAAGGAGGAAAAAAAAGAGACATCAGGAAACACTTTTTTTACCAAGAGAGAGGGCAAATGCTGGAACAGGCTTCCTAGAGAGGTGGTCAGTCCCCAAGTATAACAGTGTTTAAGGGGCATTTGGACAATGCCCTTAATAACACACTTTAACTTTCATTCAGCCCTGAATGCGTCAGGCATTGTCGGCCCCTTCCAACTGAAATACTCCATTCCATTCCATTCCATTCCATTCCATTCCATTCCATTCCATTCCATTCCATGTTCTGATTGTGAATGTCAGCCACCATTACATGGAAGTCAAGTCACCTCTTTAAAGGCAAGTAATTTGAATTAAATTGGAAGTCTCACTGACTGTGCTGAAGTTTGATTTGGGACTTTAGAGTCTATGCCTGTAAAGATCAGATAGCAAATCTCAACTATGCACATAGTTCCTGGAACTTCACTGTAGACTGTCTAGATGTGTTGTTTATTCAAATATACATGATTGGGGATAGAATCATAGAACGGTTTGGGTTGGAAGGGACCCTAAAGGTCATCTGGTTCCAACCCTCCTGCCAGGAGTGGGCACACACTAGATCAGGTTGCTTAGAGCCCCATCCAGCCTGGTCTCGAACACATACAGGGATGGGGAGTCCACAAGCTCTCTGGGGTAGATTTTATGTAGACACAGAAAGTCAATCCATACATTTCTGAGAAATGCATGAGGACTTTATATGGATGAAATAAAAATTGAAATGTAAATGCCACATATTTTTTCATTTATTTATCCACAGGCTACTGCAAATTTTGGAAAACAGTAGAGCAGAATAGTTCCAAGCTTTGGGGTGTTTAGAGTTTCTCAGTAAATCTTTTATGACCAAATTATATGTATAATTATACTAAAAATTACTCCTAGTGCTTAACTTATAATTCTAAAAGAAAAGATTGAGAAGTAGATCCTTTCACTGGTAGAAAGCCAAGGCTAGAAAATACAGGTTATCATAGTGGCAAAAAAAAAGGTGGAAAAGACAAGAGGAATGGCTGTGAAATTTGTGCACTATGCAGCTGGCAGTAAGCTCTGAAGCTTTCTGGGTTTACTTTTTATTGGGAAAAATGTTTCAGGATAAAATAAATACATTACATAATACAAAAGTAGATCTGCCAGCATTAATAGACCAGCAGGATGACTGATAGGCACAGTCAGAAACACATGAGATTATGGCTAATGCTCGAATTAGTGCAACCCCTATGCATTACTATCAATGCAGTAACTGCAAGCAGCTAGAGAGTAACTGCCCATCCCCTAATTCTGTTGGATCTACTTAGCAGTAATGACTTGGATTCCTATTCCAGACCTTATTTTGTTTGACATGCTATAGCTCATCTGCTATGAAGACCATGTCGTATTTGAAAATGCCTCTTAGGGGGATCTCGTAAGCCTCTCATATTAACCCAGTTCTCACATACTTAGTTAAATGCGATTTTCAAATTAAAAAAAAAAAATCTATTTCAGAGGCACACAGGTACTCTCAAGCCTCACAGTCAGCATCTGAAGTTCCAAAGGCAAACGTGGAAGCAAATGTATTTAAGGTATACTGGATCTCTGTGCCAATTCGTTTGTCTTCTAAAGCAACTCATTAACACACGTGCAGTGAAATTCTCGCATTGCAATCCTAGTGATTTTCTGAGCATAAGAAGCTGGAGTTGCATGGCTTTCGTGAGGGAGAGCATCACAATGCACATCAGCTACAAAGAAAACCTGTGCATGCACAGTGTCTGGATTCAGTAGATGTTTGGAAGCTTTCTTGGAATTACTGCACTGCACTAGCTGCCAAACATCTGGAAGTCAGTAAAAAAATGTAGAAAAGTGGTAGGGAAGAAAAAGACCAGCAAAAGCAGCTGTCTCTCACAAAAAAAATGGTAGTCTGCCATTCTGGGCTGTAATAGGATTTGAGAAAGGCATTAAAACATAGAGCACAGTGGGTTTAAGAAGCTTCAGAAACTGTTTTTCTTCAGAGGACTGTAAAAAAGGCCAGTAAATCAGAAATCAGTCTGAAAAAATGATATTTAGTGAAATACGTGACTAAGCAATGCAATCAGATCATTAACTTGAAATTTGAAAGTTTGACTATCAACTCTAACAAGTTAGCTGCTTACCTGAGCAGAAATATCCGACCAATGATAGTCCACATTTCCAAACTTCTGACAGTTTCTCAGGTTATAAAATCCCCAACTTTCTCTTTCCCAACCATCTGTCAACACTCCTAGCTTCTCCCTTGATAACTTCTACAGTGTGGTTGTTCATCACATTAAAATCAGCACAAAATCCAGTTGCTACACAGTCTTGAACCTTGAATATGTGCACGCATAAAAAAATAAACTTCTTGTAATACAAAATAAATAACTCAAGGAGTACTCATGTGATTACTGTATTTATATTTAATTAATGGCAAGCACTCAGTATTTAAAATTATGTGAAGATGCTGCAAAATTTCCAGCCTCCTACATTAAGATGCTGTAGGCCCTTACAGAATATAAGTTCAACTTGTTGTGCCCTTGAGAAAATGCATTTATAGTCTGTATAATATCCTCTAATAATATATTAAAATGTATGAATCTGATATTTAGATAAGGGATATTTAGATACATGCCATGAGCTCATAGCCTGAAGCTCAGGATAAGGTTTGTTTTGCCTGAAGGTACCTGCCTTCAGTTGGGTGTTTGTCTGCTGAACTAGTAATTCATTCCTTTACAATCAGTGGGAGAGGGAAGTACCATGAGGACACGTTTCTAAATAACTATCCTAAGAGAGGTGTCCAGAGTGCAAAGGATAACCCATAAGTCGAGGTGCCTGTATCCCTCCACTGACTATTGAAAGAGTGCAGAGAAGTAGTTTTATACAGCTGAGGGGTGATGAGTGATACAAATTTTGTACATGAGCACAAAGGAGGCCCTATAGCACAGAGATGGGTCAGGACACAAATTTGGCCAGTCTGTAGTAGTGTGATGAACCCTGAGAGTCTACAACATGATGGCAATCAATGCAGGCTAGGAAATCAACCAGGAGGCTGGACAGAGCTGTAGAGCAAAAAGCTCATATACGTTGTTTCCACAGTTAGAGTGCAACAGGGAAGCCTGGCAGCTAAACAAAACCTGCCCTGGATCAATGACAATTTTGGGGAAGTCTGGAATCACACTGTATTAATATCAGTATAAAACTACATGGTCTGTAGTTTGTGTTGGCTAACTTAAGCATTAGTAAGATAATAGGGATTAAAGAGTGAGAAAACAGGGTTTAAGAGAGGAAATAAAAGAGAAAACTCAGTTATCTGGATGTTACAATAGCACGTAACTGTACATTTGCTGTATTATAAACTGCGATGAGTAGCATTAGCAGCATTTTTGGCTAATGGAAAATCTACTTTCCTTCCACAGATTGTTGAAAAATGCTCACAGCATTGCTACCTGAACAATGTGGAACAGAGGAGGAATGAATCAGAGAATCCAGGAATGGTGGCTGTCTTGGCTGCCTGAACAGGTGCCTAATTCTAATCTTTTCAGTAACTGCATTGGTTTCAGTTTTCAGTGTGTTAATTTCGATTTGATTATACCAGAGATTCAGGTGACTTCTTAATTATTTTCTGGAGAAAATATTCACTGAAGTGACCTTTTCTTAAAATGAGAAAAAGATTGAAATAAATGTCGGAGTTTCCAGAACTCATCTACTATTGAATCAGAATAATGCCCTAAACCAAGAAACCTGTGTGTGGTTATAGTCACAGGGAAGGATGCAAATGACACTTGAGTACAATGCCAACAAAAACAACAAAAAAGGACTGATCCTTATTCTGCAGTGAGTCTGCTAAAGGGCATAGACAAACCTATCTGTTTAGCTAAATCAGATGAATTTACCCACAGGAATTTCTTGTTGGGTTACTGCATCAGGCAGAATCATTTGTGTGGCATGTTATTCTTGAAAAATTGTTATGAGATATCCAAACTTCTTCCATTTACCTTTCTGATAAAAGCCCTCAGCTGTCAGATAGTGGGCTGTCTGGTACTTACTGACTTAGTGCATAAATACTTATGAGGAAAAAAAAGAGCTGCATGCAGACAGAATACTGTAATATTCCCTGAAGAAAGCTTTTAATCAACAGCTTCAAAAGAGTGCTCTGTTAATGAGCAACTGAAATGTTATAAATTCAGCCAGCTATGTTTAATTTAGACAGTCTTCCTTGCAGCTTGAGAGTACAAAAGACCAGTGTCAGTGGCCTGTAGGCCTTTGCAGTTACTGCCCAGTGGTTAACCATGGGAAAGAAAAGCTATTGCAATTTAATTAGCTGAAGGATAACTTCTAGGTAATACTGACAAAAATAATCAGCTAGATGCCAGTGAACTGCTAGCATGAAAATCAGGCAACATAATGTCTGTAAAGTTTGATTTGTATTCTCAAAACAGCTTTATTCACAAAAAAACCCCTCCACCCCACTCCTCTACAAAATAATGTATTGTTTCTCAAGCCCATGTTTTTAGGCTCGTTTGAATTCTGCTTGCTCGGCTGAAATCAAGCCAATTCCTGGCAGCTGGATTTCAGCATATTCATTAAAGGCAATACTGTATCATTGCTTTAAAAAGATAGTAGATTGTAAATAAACAGTGAACACGAGCACTCTACAAAAAGCTAACACAGCATTAAGCAGTAGTTTAGCCAAAGGCAATTTCAATTGTTAATGTTTACTGTGTGCTGGTTTCAGCAATTCTGAAGGTCTTTTTCCTGAGCAGTGCTGTTCTAATGCTTAGTTCCTGTGCCCTCTTGTTCTAGGGTTGGATCAGCTTGTAACTGAGGATAGTTCTTCCCAACTACTTCTGTAGTAAGCTGATCATGATAGTGTGTCTTGCTGATATGAACTTTATCCTTATTTCAGAAGAAATACTTTATATATACAATTGAAAGAATACCCTTTCAAGATCATGCTTTCTTTGCTCATATCAAGATTGTCATCCTAGTTCAGAGTTACAGAAGTGTTGGTTTCACAGTGTTGTGTTCAAGCCCCTGTGCTGACATATCGCTAAACAAGCATCAGGTATGCATAAACAGATTTCTCATTCTCTCTGCTACCACATGGAATTATTTTATAAAGTAGAAATATTACTCTAGAAGCATCAAGCTAGGTCTATGAGTGCTGGCACCAGCACCAGCTGGATCTTTTTTCATATAGGGTAGTGTAGAGTCTTTCCCATGTGTAAGCTGAAAATGCAGCACCTCCTCAGCTGGTGGATCCTGGAATGGCCTTTTCTTTGAGATGCCTGTGTCATTTGGTTGATGTCGTACAGCAATGAACATGGACACTTTATTTCCTCAGAAAACCAACTGGAATTGTATAATTCAGACTGTGCATTATTACCGGTTTCAGTGGAGTTCCTGACAAGTTTTAAGCTTAAAAACTGAAAGTGCCATTTGGTTGTTTCCCAGGCACCTCTTTAGGAGGGATGCTAATCTAAAATAGCTACTTAGTGTGAAATACAAAGCTTCCCATACTTAAGGTGAAATCTGGAATCTGGATTTGAAGGAACCAGATTTTCATCCTGAGACTCTCACCTATATCATCCACTCATTTCACAAGGCTCTGTGGCATCTTGAAATTGGCAGGCAACTACTTATCTATCATGCTGATGGCAAGGACATAATTTATATAGAATTTCCTTCTTTTAGTCTTGGCCCTTCTGTTCCATTGTTGCTTGAGACTGGACACATAAGAACTATGAACAAAGGTCTAATTTTCTCCATCTGGAAGCCACAGATTATACTGTTTACCTAAACCCAAGGGATACTGTGAGCATTCCTTGTTATAATAGCCCATTTCAAAATAGTCACACTGTAGGAAAAAAAAAAAAAAAGTTAAAACCATTTGCAAAGTAGTGTTTTGTAAAAGTTTAGTGGTGAATATTTACCTATTCAGCTTCTACTGTTAGAACATCAGTATTTGTTTTATTTTATTGCATTTTTAGCTGGTTAATAAGATTTCTTAATTTAAAGTTGCATCTCTCTAATGACCTTTGCTGGATGCTAAATTTTAGATTGCATTTACATATGAGACACTCCTATTTTGTTAAGTAGGAGACATCATGGGGATAATCAGTTTATCTTAAGCTGTAATTCTATGTCTAGCGAGGATTCAAATTTCTAGGATGGCTAATGGTTTAGTGAAGTCTGCTAAAACATCTTTGAGATAAATCCCAGCATAATGAGATCAGTTAGATCTAGCTGTAAAATGGAACAGAAGCTTAATTTTAATTTTCAGTTGCACAGTTTGGTGCTTTGCTTTTTTTCCTTTACAACTTGACAGAGCTCTATCTGAAATTTTAAAAATGCTGGAACTGGATGGATCTTTTGAATGTGCATGAAATAAATGGGAGAAACTAAACAAAACAAAAAAAGAAGTAGCTAGTTTCATGTAAGGTTAGATTTTCCATTCCATGGAAACTAATTTGACTCCAATGTAAATTCTCTAGTGCAAGGATGTGCATGCTTTGCAGCTACAAGATCCTTCTTACATAGGGTGTATGTGGGCACTAATATAGTACAGGCAGCAAAGTAACAGTAACAATTTCAATAAGAGATCTACAGTTCCATTTGTGGTCAGGGCATCATTGTCAAATTAGGAAGCATCTGGTTTCTTGGCATTTAGGTTTATATTTTAACCTGTGTGTTCACAACAGTATCACTTTCATTTTTAATTGTATGCAGTATGTCATGCTTTGGGGTTTTACTATTTTTATGCAATTACAGTCCTTGTGACAGAAACTGGGCAAGCCCAGCTGCAGCACTAAAGCTGCTGTTAAAGCACAGAGCTTATGAATTGGCAGTGCAACTGTTTTAGGGCAGTTGGTGCAATTTCATTCTGAACTGCCAAGGAAGTAAGAATTTGCCTACACCCACAAAATACTCCCCAAAAGCTATACATTTAAAATAAAGTGGATTTTTCTGAAACTGGTCCATGTTTTGGAGTCTGACAAGCTAAATCACAGAGCCTTCTCACACTTCAGCATCTGAGCCAGCTTGGGAACTACCAATAAACCCCAGTGTCCTTTAAGAGTCACAGTAGTGACTGTAATCTGCATGTGACAGATGACATTTCAGGGGGAAGGAAGCAACATTTCTGACAGTTCTTGTGAATCATCTCTGACTAACAGGACCTTGGCAGTTACAGGATACAGTTCACCCTGAGCAGAAGCATCCTCTGTTCCCACCATTTTCAACCTCTTCCTTCCGATCTTGTGCTAAGTGCCCAGTTTTCTCCTTCTTTATAGAGCAGGGCAAGAGGGGTTTGTAGCATCTGTACAGAGACAGAGGGTGTCAGAAGTACTGTGCTCAGTCTGAGGTAGAGGGGCATTCAGGGTTAGGAAAATGGTACCTAAAACAGTGCTTCCCCCAGCATAAGTAGTACAGATTTCTTTTTTAAAGTAGTATTTTGGTTTTTTGCGTTGTGTCACTTGTGTCCCACACTGTGGGACAAATAATAGAATTTTACCCTGGTTTTTGTTCATTCTTGAGATAATGCTTGATTAGCCAAATGAAAAGTTCCTAAAAAATGTAAAAATTTTAACCAGGAAGTCAAAACTGAGCACTGCTTCTTGCATGTCTGTACCTACTTCTCTATAGCCATACATTCCAAACGTGCTCAGCAACAGTCTTTGGCACTGAAATGAAGTTGCTTCCACTGGTACACTCCAGAACTTTTCCCAGCCCAAATTTGGCTCTTGTCAAGTAGCATTCCCACAGGCCCTTCCCAGCCCCTGGCAGCTGGAAGGGACCATTCCCAGCAGTTTGGAGCCGTATGTATGGAGCTGAGGTAGTTCACCAGTGCTGGCACAGGCTCGGCGGAGCGCTGAACTTACTGCTGTGGATGAAGCCGTCCTATCCATAACAAGTGTTTCAGCTCCGTTGCATACACTTCTCAGAAGACTCCAGGTTATCCCAGCCTCGGGATTTCCCCCGTCAGAGCGGGTCTGTCCTGCACGAAGCGCAGCGCCCGCACCCAGCCCGGCCGAAAGAGCAGCTGGAGAAGCCGCAGCGAGCAGTGGTGTACCCACAGCACCTCCCGGAGCAGCCGAAAGGCAGCGCGTTGTGTGTACTGCGCCGGGCCATAATGGATATCGCAAGGAAAATGGCTTTCCTGAACTGTGCTGCTCTGGGCCAGTGAGGAGAGCGGACCATCAAACCAAGCCCCAAGCCTGCCAGAGCTCAAGGAGCGTTTGGACAACGCCCTCAGATATACGGCGGGCTTGTCCTGTGCAGGGCAGAAGTTGGACTCGATGATCCCTGTGGGTCCCTTCCAACCCAGGGCATTCCCCGATTCTCACCCCCCCCCGCCCCGGGCCGTTGCAACGGCGTTTGCGCTGCCCCACGCGCCCCCCGGCGGGGGCGGATGGAACTGACCCGCGCCTGCGCGGCCCCCGAGGACGCCCGCCCCGCCCCGCCCCGCCCACCACAGCGTCGAGATGGCGGCGTCTGCAGCGCGCTCAGCGGCCCGGCGGTTTCTCCTGCCCTGGTCTGCCCGCCTGGTGCGAGCGCCCGGCGCGGCGGAGCGGGTGAGGCGGCGGGGCCGGGAGCGGAGTGGAGGGAGGCGCGGGGGGCGCAGTAGCTCCGAGCGCCGGTGCTTGGGCTGCCGCTGAGGGGACGCGAGGAGTTGGAGGCCGTGGGGCATGGTGCACGCTGGGAGTTGTAGTCGCGGCGGCGGCGCGGTGCATGGCGGGAGGTGTAGTAAGTGATTAGTTTGCACTGGTCCGGGGCTCCTCAGTGTGAGGAGGATGTTGGTGAACTGGAGATGTTCAGCAGAGATGAACTGGGCTGGGACATGTGCCGTGTGAGGAGAGGCTGAGAGTCCGGACCTCGTTCAGGCTGGAGAAGACATGGCTTCTGCTGGACCTGTGGAGGAGCTGTGAGAAGTACCTGAGCCAGCACCTAGGAGAAGGTTGTCAGGAAGATAAAACTAGGCCTGTCACAGAGGGGCACGGTGGCACAATGAGAGATAATGGGCGTAAGTTGAAACAAGAGAGGAAAAACTGAATATGTGGCAGTCAAGCAGTGGAGCAGGCTGCTCACAGAGCTGTGAAGTTCCAGCTACTTTGGGAGATTGTCAGTACCCAAATGCAAAAAGTCGTGAGCAGAATGGTCTGACCAAGCTGATCCTGCTTGGAGCAGGAAGTTGGACCAGAGACCTCCAGAGATCCCTTCAAACTTGAATTGTGCTGTGATTCTGAAATGAGTGAGTTTTGAGAGATCTAACTTATTTTAGGAGGAGAGTGGGTGAGAGCTGGATTTTGTACTTTCGTGTTTAGGGTATTTATATGGGGAGAGAAATCTTTTGTTTATTTGAAACATTTGAAATAACAGTTTTGGAGATAGCTGTTTGCTTGAAGTATGCATTTGGGATACATATTTGCATTTCTTGTTATTGAAAAACTGCAGTAAGCTTCCCTTCTTTTCTACCCCGCTCTCATTTAACATGCTTTAGCTGCCACATGATTGTTTAAAACCGGCAATTTCTGCTGCTCTGATCAATGGGTGATGGATTTGCAGTCCTGACACCGGCCCTTGGGCTATATCTCACTTCACCTTAGAAAGCAGCTACCCAGGAGAATTCCAGATGGTAAAGGTCCTGCAGGCTCTTGCTGGCAGAAGTGGGAAACAAGTGTGTCTGGCTGATGAGAGTAACAGCTTCTATGTCAGATTGGAGGGCAGCAGATGCATCTCCTCACTTGTAGTTATCTTCAGGGTTTGTTTCAGATTCAGGGTACTGCTTCCTTGATGTGAAGTAGTGGTGAATAGTAGTCCTGAATTCTTCTCCTTATAAATGCATGCTTCAAGAAAGACCCACAAACTTAATGCTGAAGTTCAGCAATACATTTTTCAGTAAAGCATCTATGGATATAACTAAACAATCTGAGGGTGACTGATGATTTTCCTTTCCAGTGTGTGCGTGTTGGAACAAGGAAGCTCAGAGTTTCCAAAGCAGCAACAGAAGTAATCTTAAATGTCCCTGAAACTAGGGTGAGTCCTTTGGAAAATGGCTTGCAAGTAGCTTCTGAAGACTCTGGACTCTCAACATGCACAGTAAGTAGCTTACAAAAGGAACGTTTTTTTGTATCTATTCCCATGTGTTCATTTCCTCGTGGAACTAAATTGCATTTGCATTTCAATATTTATTAACAACTGTTTGTAGAACTTAAGCTAGGACATAGAAGTCTTAATGCTTTTGTAGATTTGTAATTAAATTTTCTGTGAAGATCAAAATTTCCTTTTCCTTGAAAACCTGCTCTGTTTAAGGAAAAAGCCATAGCAAAGCTGTTAGCTGGTAAAATGACTTTTTTTTTTTTTTTCCTTCATTGAGGTTGGTCTTTGGATTGATGCTGGAAGCAGGTATGAAAATGAGAAAAACAATGGAACTGCTCACTTTCTTGAGCATATGGCTTTCAAGGTGAGTATGAATATTGATGTAGAAGTTTACAATGGATTTTTAAGTTATTTGTCTTTAAAGATCAATGATAAAAACTTTGTCAGAATTGTATAAATAAATTTAAATGAGAAAAATAATATGGACAACTAAGACTTTGGTTTCCATTAGAAAATGAAGCTAAAGTCCTAGTTCTGTGTAACTGTTACACAGCTATGGATTACACAGATTCAGTTTTTAACTCACTTTTACCTTCTTAAAATAGTCTTAGAAGACACACAGTCACCCTTTTGCCAGGTTTTTATTTTCATTTGGGAGCATAGTAGGATTTATATCTGACTTTCAAGCTTGGAGAGATTAGTATGCCAGTTTTATTTCCAGAGCACATTTTCTTTCTCTTGATGGTGACTTTTCCAGACAAGTAGTAATGATGAGTAAATGAATTGAAGGGTGTAATGTGATTTTCTTATTGTTCTATTTCAGGGAACGAAAAAGAGATCTCAGTTAGACCTTGAACTAGAGATTGAGAACATGGGGGCTCATCTGAACGCATACACGTCCAGGGAACAAACTGTGTATTATGCAAAAGCTTTTTCGAAAGATTTACCAAGAGGTAATTGCTCTCATTCATCAGAAAAGCTGCAAAGAACAATGTGCTTGTCCAGCTTCCAGTGAGATGACACAGAATGATGCTTTTGCAGTGTTACAGTCCCTTCTTTGCTGGGTGAAAAGTCCGTTCTTGAACTTCACAAGAATGCGTGAATGCAGATTTGGAAAGGAGCCGCCAGGGAAGCTGATATTTGAAACATTTTTCTCTTCAGAGTCCCAAAATAAGATACCTTTTGGACTTCTCCCTTCCTGCAGAGCAAATGTTTTGTCCCCTTGCTGGTCTTATTAGCACTTGTTCTTTGGGGTGGGTTTCACTTTTGGAACCAGATTTGTTTGGTAGTCTGAAAATACTCTTTTCATTTCCATCTCTGTTTGCAATTAGCTGTGGAAATTCTTGCTGACATAATTCAGAACAGTACCCTGGGAGAGGCAGAGATTGAGCGTGAGCGAGGAGTTATACTTCGAGAGATGCAAGAGGTTGAAACCAATTTGCAAGAAGTTGTCTTTGATTACCTTCATGCCACAGCCTACCAGAATACAGCCCTAGGACGGACAATTTTAGGACCCACTGAAAATATCAAGTATGTCCAAAAATATGTGTGTCTTTAATTGTGTGGTAACTTATATATTGAAAAAGACTTACCTGAAAATGTAGGGAACAGTGTCAGATTTCATTTTTATGCTGAAAGGCAGCTGAAATTGCACTGCATATCACTGTAAGAAGAACCCCTGTATTGCTTTACTTCCCCTGTATGCAGACATCAAAGGGTATTTGAACTTCAGATGTCCTCTGCATGACTTCGGGGTTTTTTTGCCATATTTTTCTCCTGTTTCTTAAAAGTGCATCTGACACAAAATTGGAAATACTTCTTTTTCCTATAGGTCACATGTTAGGCTTTATTGTAAGCACACGGTGTTTGCATTGCTCTTTCAGCATTTGTTTAGACCAGTACAGGGGACTGCTAAATGTGCTGTTTTCAAAGAAAAGGAGATCATAAGTGCATCCTGTCTTTACCTGACTGAGTTGGAAATCTCACTCCTTCTCAGGAAGCTGGAAGAGCTTTGAAAGGCAAAATGTATCCAGTTCCTATTTCCTTTTTCGGAAGTCACTTGTATTTTAGCTTTCTGCCTCTGTTCTGCACATTGCAGAACTTTTAATTATTTTGATATTGTATTGTTATATACATTTATCTCTCTTTACTGTAGTAAACTTTACTGACACAGTAGTGCTGTCTCCTTTCCTGTTTCTAGATCCATAAATCGTAATGACTTGGTGGAGTACATAACAACACATTACAAAGGACCCAGAATGGTCTTGGCTGCTGCTGGAGGTTAGTATGGGATACTCGCCTGGATCATGTGAAATGATGCTTGAAACCATGGCCTGGGGCTGTGGGAACAACATGATGAATTACCCATTGTTCAGTAGGTCCTGTTCATTGTTAGTGTTTTGTGCTTTCATACCCTTTGAGCTTTTGCTCCCTTTTCCTCTCAGTAATATTCCAGAACCTTTAAATCTGGAACAAGAAGTGAATTGGAGGCCAAAGTCATTTTTCCATGTGGGCAGGAAAAAAGGATCCTATAAGGTGTTCAGTGTGAAGAGGGGAATAGCAAGGATGTGGAGAGAAAGAAGTAACATTGAGGCTTGAAAGAGAGCAAAGAGCTTGATTTGATGTAGTTTTAATGGAAGGCTGTTAAAGAGAACTAAGAAGGGGGAATCATTATGATCTTGCTCCCTATAAAGGGAATGTGTGAAGAATCCAAAAATGGGGTATTAAAGCAGGGGCACAATAAATTACTGCTTGTTTGAGTCCTTAAACTGTGCAGCAATTTAAATTAACTGTTTACCGAGTAACATCACAAAGCATGTGAAATACCTTTGTTCAGGGGTCTCTCATGATGAACTACTTGACCTGGCGAAGTGCCATTTTGGTAACTTGCCATCTGCTCCAGAAGGAGGACTGCCACCTCTGCCGCCTTGTAGCTTCACAGGTAGTGAGGTAAGCTGCTGGGTGGCTTTTTGAGCTGGCCCTTACATCCCCTGACACGTGCACTCTGGTGAGGAGAGAGGGCTGCTCTGCCACAGACTCAGCACATGAGAAGGTTTCTTGCCCCCAGTGAGGGCAATGGAGTAGCTGCTTTCCAAAGCAATACCTCCCATCCTTTCTTGGACAAGCCTCACTGCCACCACTTTTTATGCTTCACTTCCTGGAAGAATACATTCCTTATCCGTGCTCCTACTTCCCTTTTATCCACTTGGCTACGGTGTTGGAGCATTTCCACTTGTAGAGGATCACTTATATAAAGGATGTGGCAGAGAACTGAGGTATCCATGTTCTATTCCGGTCGCTATTCAGATTTTACAAAGTCATCGGGTTTCCTTGCTGGTGGTAAATGACTTGTAATGCCCTCTCTGTGTTTGTTGGCAAAGTAATCTGAAAATGCCCCAGGGGAAACTAGTTAAGGCTGATGTTAAATTAAGCTTTGTATGCTTTAATTATAGTGCATGCTTTGTAATCCAGCTGTAATGGAAAAGTCTGTTTTCTGTTATTTAACTTCCCCTATGCCTGAGCATGTACAGGTTGTACTAGAGCTGTTCTCCTGTGTTCCAGATTCGGATAAGGGATGACAAGATGCCCCTGGCACACCTGGCCATAGCTGTCGAAGCAGCTGGCTGGTCAGACCCTGATACAATCCCACTCATGGTAGCCAATACTCTGATAGGTAACTGGGATCGGTCCTTTGGAGGAGGAGTGGTGAGTGAACCTACAAGCACCATCCTGCTCTTGATGAAGTTGGTGGGATCTCCCTGACTGGGGTACTGCCAGGACAGAAAAGGGGATCCAGTTGTGAGTCTGAGAGTATTTGTTACACCCAGGATCTAGGAGAATCTTAGGAAGTGGTTCTAAACCACTGAAACAGAGGTGACTGGAGGTTTGCCAGCCCTCATGGAAAGTAGGATGTTTTATACCTGTACGTCATCAGAACCTGGGGGTATCAGTAATTAACTGTCCCTTTCTTGAACTCAAGTATCTTTATAGTTTTGGCTCAAATCTGGGCTGTTATTTTGAAATGTGGTATTACATACAAAGAAAGAAACCGTTGAAATGAACAGCTGATAATTTATGTTCTAGCTGTTACTGCATGTTCTGTCATCATTGAAATGAAAATGGGAAATCATGGAGGTGACTGGTAAGCTTTCAAAAAAACTTCATAAAGCAATGTCTTTATCTTTTGCCTCAGCAGAATTTGTCCAGTAAACTTGCCCAGATTGCCTGCCATGGTAACCTGTGTCACAGTTTCCAGTCCTTCAACACCTGCTACACTGACACAGGGCTGTGGGGACTCTATGTGGTCTGTGAGCCATCCACTATTCAGGACATGGTGCACTTTGTTCAGAGAGAATGGTAAGCTACCAACTGTTTCTCTGAAAATACTGTTTTTAGTGGAGGAATACAATTTAAAAAGAAAGTATTTAAAGAGAGTATTTTTCTCTGCTTGGGCTTGCCTGGGAGCAAAAAATGCATCAAATTCTAAACTTTGGCACCCAATGCCAAGTCCCAGCACCCAGTTTTTGGCACCCTTACTTGGAATGAACAGCTTAAAAAGTAGGTTTCATTCCTTGTACAAGGAAACACAGCAGGGATTTTTTTTGACTGGCAAATGACAGGAGTTACGAAGTCAGACCTTTTAGAATGCTACTCACTCAGTGTACAGTGCCTGTGAGCTGCAAGTGCCACCACTGAAAGAGTAAATATTTGTGCATGAGAATAATGAACCAGACAGTATTAGTAGTTACCCAGTCTGCAGTTGCTGCAGTTGATGTACCAGGTGCTGGTGTTGGACAGCTGTAGTGAGTACATAGGGAAATGAAGGGTGAGCAGTTACATATGGAATTTTGAAACCTATAATTCTAGACAATATTCATTCATCTAAGGCTTAAATCTGTATTGAAGGATGTCCATAGGTGCAACTGTAAAGCTTGAACTGCAGATGCTATTAGAAACAAATATATGTTACTTAAGAGCACTGATTTAAAGTGGGTAGAGTTGAAACAAGTCTTGAAAATGAGGAGTTTCTTTAATCACATAAATCACTTCTCATATACCATTATTCTGTGAGATTTCTGTTAAGTCAAGGAGAAAATGTCATCACT
The DNA here is from genome assembly GCF_020740725.1 of Corvus hawaiiensis. Taxonomy (NCBI): domain Eukaryota; kingdom Metazoa; phylum Chordata; class Aves; order Passeriformes; family Corvidae; genus Corvus; species Corvus hawaiiensis. The sequence continues at coordinate 67,637,906 of NC_063216.1, read as the reverse complement.
TTGACTGTGTGTTTGCTGCAGTTTAGCACCAGGGAAGATACAAACGATTCCTGGGACAAGAATTTAGTGTTAAGATATTTAATGCATCGTCGTCCTCACAAAATGTTCCGTAGGCAGTGTGGCAAATCATAATCTCACCAGGAGAGGAGCCAGGAAGTAATGGATTGCCTTCTGGCTAATTACCTCTTATCTAGTTGCTTGGCTCCTACTTTTTTAGCAACATCCATTCTCAAGATAACAAGTACACACTACACTTGTCTCAAAATATTCATTTAATAAAATGAAATACAGCTCTTCTAAGAGGAAAATCTTGCTCTTGGGTATATTGCTATGCTTCCAAAACCCCTACTCTTAGGCTGCTGCTTTTATCTGTGGCTTGTTTTCCAAGCTGTCTTACCAGCTTTGTCTACAGAAAAGAAGTGCCTGGTAGGTGCAGTAATGGCTATGCACCTCTTTACCACAGACAATCTTGTGTGCTGCAGACTACCATTACTTAATGCCTCTGGATTTAAACTATTTTTCAGGATAAGACTTTGCACAAGTGTTACAGAAAATGAAGTAGCTCGAGCAAAAAATCTTCTTAAGACTAATATGCTGCTACAACTTGATGGTGAGACTTATGCAAACTTTTTCTTCTTTGTGGAGCTGTAAGCTGATAACTGAAGGATTTTTTCCCCGTTTTAGGGTCCACACCAATCTGTGAAGACATTGGAAGACAAATGCTGTGTTACAAGCGCCGAATCCCAATTCCAGAACTGGAGGCAAGAATTGAAGTAAGTGGCACCCATGTTGCAACTTTTAAAAGGCCATCAAGAAAATTACTTGCTACAGAAAGTAACAATATAGAAGCTGTTCAGCCAAGAAAACATTTCCAGCTGAGAAAACTTTCAAGTGTTTTGTTGCCTACTCCCCTGTATTACATAAAATTAAGATCAGAAAGGGTTTTAAGATGGGATTGTTACAAAGATGCCTCTTCTACCCCTTTTAGGCTATTGATGCCCAGACTATTAGAGAAATCTGCACGAAGTACATCTATGATAAGCATCCTGCAGTTGCTGCCGTGGGTATGTGGTATCCCTATCCTCCCATAACCCCTCCAGACCACTTGCTGTGAGTTGAGCATGTGTCATGGCCAACTTTCTTTAACTTCCAGGTCCAATTGAACAACTTCCAGAGTATAGCAAAATCTGCAGTGGCATGTATTGGCTTCGTGAGTAGTAAATAACAAGAACTTCCAGCATAGTTTAGCTTTAAAAAAAGCAAAAAAACAACCAAGACCACCCAACAAACCAACTATACCCCTGTTTAAATCTTTGGAGGTGCTTTTGAGAAGATCAAAACTGAGAACCAGCCCCTCCTGTGTGTGTGTGTGTGTATAATGAAGAAAGGAATGGAAACATGTACAGTATTTGCATTTTTATTATAAAACAAGGATTGTCAGTAAGCGTCATTTCTTGACTTTAGTAGCATTCATCACTTGTTCTTGAGCAGCTTTCTTTGCCTTGACCATTTCAACGAGTTCCTGAAGAGAAGGTGGGGAAAAAGAAAACTAAACATTTAACTTGTGAACAATGCTGTGGTTTTGAACACTACATATATTTACTGTGAAACATTCTAGTTCTCAACATAATGAGAAATCTACAAAGTTTAATATTGTAGAGCAATTTCTCATAGAAACCAATCAGTTGATGAAAGGTCAATGCTCGTGTACCAGGAACTTTACCTACAGGCGGCTAGGGACAGGACTTCACCATCTGCAAGAGCCTGCTGTCAAATTATAACACAAATTTCCTGAGACAGACTTTCCTTCCCAGCTTCCAGAGCCAGTACTTTCACTGAGGAACATTTAGTCCTTACTGCTCTTTTGGGGTTGAGTTACAAAAAATAAAAAGTTTTCCACAAGGGTCCATAATTTTGCTGGTGTCAGATACTGTCTCTGATAGGCAATGGAAAAGTAAAAGCAAAGGATTCTCTCAAGACCTGGGTAGTGACAGTCCCAGGAGCAGGTGAGGGACCTTACCTTATATCGCTTCATGCAGTCTTTTTTTGACCGGCCTGGAACAGCTGCTGCTATTTTCTCCCATCTTTCAGGAGTATTTACTGGATAAGTCTTCAATGCTTGTTCTAAAAGTTTTTGTTCTTCTGTAGTCCAAGGGGCTGAATCTAGAGGTGATCCTGTTTTTAAATGCAAAAATGACAGCAAGAAAAGATATTTAAAAAAAAAGAGTCTAGAAAATATTGTAAAACCTGTTATAGTTGATTTAAAATCCATGCAGTTTTGAGGTGTATTTGTGTACCAGAAACCCTCAAATCTGGCAACAGAGCCTGGATCACTTAATAGCTATGTAAGTTTGTAAGCAAATGTTGAGTAAGTTGTGGGTTACTTTCTTCCTAAGAGACACAGGGGAGACAAGCACACAAAAAGGGCTCCCTTTTCACCTTTACCTTCAAATCGCTCTGAGGGGGCAGCACTGTCCATCTGAGGCACCACACCATGTTCTTTTTTAAATTTGTCAAATGCTTTCTTGTTTATGTCATCTTTTTGATGAGGGTCTATGAGCAACACACATTAAAGAGAATAATTATTGCAAGAATATTAAAGCCATATATAATAACAACAACATTGTGTAGCAGATTAGTTTACAATAATCACAAAATCAAAAACCCCAATTCCTACTTCCTTTAAAAAGATGGTGAAGAGGTTGGTAGATTTAAAAAAAAAAAATCATTCAGGATCCAATAGATTTTTCTCAGTGTCAGATTCTCCAACCCTTATCCTGTTTTATAGTGCTCAGAGGAATACTTGTTCCATATAATCTTAAACCTGAATCTGCAGCTTCAACAAAATCAAGAGGGATTATTTTCTCAAGTAAGGGCTGTGGCACAAAACTCATGTATTGCCCAGGGTATGACGGTGTCAGAGAGGAAGGAACACTGGGAAAATCCAGGTGCTCCCTGTGCCACTATGGGGTTAGTAACGCAGAAATCTCTTGAAAACTTAGTGGTTTTTTTTTTTTTCCCCTTCTGTTGTGAAATGTATGATTTCCTTGCGACTTTAATCCAGAGCTCTTGAGGCTTCATTTTTTATTTTATTATTAATTTTTGAAGATGAGATGAGCCACATTAATTTAGGTGTCTTATTCTGGTGTTGGATTCCATTAATTCCTTTAAAGTATCTCTAGAGCTTCATCAGTTCCATTTATTTTAGATACCTTTCTTTGTAGGGAGCTTTCCAAAAGGCCCATTTATCTCTCTCTGAGCCCTGCCATTTCATGTGTCCCAGACATCAGAGCATCAGGCTACAGTAAGAGAGTTCCTGAGTTGCTCGTGAGGTGGTGACTTACAAAAGAGCCATAAGGATGAAAACACTGAATCACATAAATGCTCCTCTAAATCTTCCATCTGAACTACCTAGCTTTTGGGGATATACAGAGGATTTTCTTAAGAAACACAGCTCCATTCACAGAAAAGTCAGCTGTACAGAGGCAGGCAGACCATTACAAAAATAAGGTAATATAGATACCAAGCTTTTGGAGACTCTTTGCTTTATTGATGACATCTTTTGCTGTTCGTTTTATTCCAGTAGTAGAGTGCAAGTTCATGTAATTGGCAATAACTTCCCACCTAAAGCAAGAACAGAAAGAACAAACCAGCATATTATGTAATACCTTATCTTCATATAAGCTATGGTCAAGCTCCTGTACACATTTTTATCAACTCTGAGCAAGTTCAAACATACTTAAATATGTATAAAATCTCGGAGTAGCTATTCTGGAAAGCTTTCAGTCAGTAAATGAAGAATTCAATCAGCTTGGGTGAACTTCTCAGCTCCCAATACAGAAAAAGGATGGGGTAAACTGTAGGTAAGTGCAAACCTGTAATGCTCAAAATTCTCCTTAGCCACTGCTTTGCTGAATTCCCTAAAGACCTCTGACATTAAATACTGCAGGCTGCACTCAAGGGCTGAGAAGTTACTAACCCTATGTCCACTGCTCCCAAGAAGAATGCCTAAACATCAAGTAAAGGGGTTTAAACAGGAGAGCTGGAACAGCCCTAGCCCCAAGATAATTCCTAGTGGATTGTTAGAAAATGGAAGGCAGTATGTACCCCTGGTCAGACAAGAGGATTGTGTGCCTTGAGCACTGACTGCTGACCTGCAGAAACGGGTACTGGTAACATCTCCATGGAGTATGGCAGCTTTTTTTTTTTTTTTTTTTTAAGTAAGCATCCAAATCTTGTAATGGAGGCTTGAAATCTGTGAATCCTAACTGGAAGAAGGCATTTCATTCCTGGGAAAGAAAAGATTTCAGGTGTGCTCCTGTTTTTGATGCTTATCAGTAAGCTGAGTGCCAGTGCTGCTTTCTGTAAATCCCCTTTTCCCCTGCCTCTTCCCTAAAGAAAGCTGGTGCACTTAAATCCTATCTCTGGATATTTTCCTCCTACCATGTAGAGGAGACACCAGCCTCACATTCATTGTGGAGCTCCTGGAAGCAGCTTACACACTTGTGTTCCTACCCAGCTGCACCCCAGTCCCTGGTGTGGTTTTGGTCTCTGCTGAAGGACTGGAGCCTACCCTGGAGTAAGCCCTGTGCAAACAGGCACCTCAGCACCATCCTGGTAATGGACTGAGGCCCAAATCTGGGAGGAGATAAGAAACAGGGCCAGAACTAACTCCAGTGACACACAGAGCATGGTACCAAGGAAATACAAACCACTGGCTACTTGAGAGTCAAGGAAAAGGAGAATGTTTAGGAAGTCCTTATACTGACAAAGTACTTAAGATGATCTGAAAATATGTTTTATTATGCTTGTTATTTAATGAAAAATTGTTAGTAGGGCTTTTAGCACCAAACCTGAGAAGTACCTTGAGTTAGTCCCTGCTGGAAAGAGGTTCACAGCTTTAATTAACAACTGTAAATCATCCTCTGGCCAATTTTTGCTTCCCCCTCCACCGCCAGTGGTTGACTTTTCTGAACTCTTTGTTGCTTGGCGCATACGAGCTTCTGCCTCTTCTTTCTCTCTCCTTATTTGTTCATTTATTTCTTCTATCTAAAGATTGTAAATAAGCATTATTTATTTGCTTGCTGAATTACTGTTACATTTTACAGTGACACAACCCCCTCTCTCTGGAACTGCTTTGAACCTTGGATTTTGCTTAGTTTCTGTTCTGTATATGTAAAGAAACAGCGGAGCTTATTTGTTCCATTATTATTTCCCTTCATTTTATTTGTACATTTGGGCATCCCAGATTAAGAGTTAATGGCAGAAATCCATCACAGGTTCACTAGGAAATTAAATGAACACCCCCAGAATTAAAGAAAAACTTTTCAACCTTGCGTGAATGTCTAGGCTAACAGTTGACTTAGAGGGGCAGATCCACAAAAGTATTAAGAGCCTCAAGTGCCCAGTGAGGGCAGCTAAACATCCATGTTGGATACACTGATTCTCAAGTCCTCCAGCCTAACTGCTATCTAAGCCTGATTATGTCGGTACAGTCGTAGTAATGGAGAACTTTTAAGTTAGAATTAACTCCAGATTTTAGTTGCTAAGTGTGTATTCAGGGTTAGATGGCCATGTGTAGTTTTTAGCAAGCTAAAAACTACTTAAGTTAACCCACTGCACATCTTTGTGACCTGTAATCACATCTCAAGACTGTGGTGTGGCACACCTTTAATCATCTGCTTCTGAGTGGGCCCAGTCCAATCTTGGCAATATTAGAAGAGCTGTGTGCTTATGCCTGTTGGCAGGATGCCCAAAAGAAAGAGCAAGAAACCTATTTCATAGAGTCTTCCTGGCAAAAGGAAAGTTACCAGATAGGTAATTTTTAGTGGAATAGTTTTAACAGATAGAAAGGGGACTGCCCTGCATTTGGAACACCCTCCTGGAGAATGGAATATTGAATTCAGTCCCTTGTAGAACAAGAGGCATTTCAGTCTTAAATTGTCTGATGAGTAAACCTGGGATGAGGGCAGATCATATTCCCCACCATGGAAAAAAGTTCACAGCTATGAATCCACAGTGGATGACAGAAAGCACCTTATTCTTTCTGCAGGATGTAGGTTCAGCTTTATTAGTTCAAATGGCTTTTCCCCAATGGCAAACATAGGCAGATCCTTGCTGAGTTTTGGTAAATTTTGATTCCACGTGTCTTGCATTTCCCATTCCTTGGTATCCAACCTACCAGCCCTTCCAGTGTCTACAGCCTGCAGCACTTAAGTCCTTTTGTGGATCTATCCCCAAGTCACAGATACTAGACTAGGATTTTTCTTGCATAACAGAATAGGTTAAGACTGCCCTCCCTCCCCTCAAGGTCACTGCCACACATTGTTGGGCAAAATGAAATTCCTGTACTGTTTCTGTATACTGTACAAGAGGTAGGTTTTGTGTTCTTTACAGATAAAAATGTGTATTTTTTTTCTTGGCTGGCCCTCTTAATTTGACCAACCATGATCTGCGCAATGTAAAATGGAGCAGAGATCACACTGCCTGTGGACTCTGAAAATCAAGTCTTTGTATTTAACAAGCAGGATTCCACAGCAGCTATGTTTTATCTTACTTAATTCAGTCAGCTTGATTTCACAAATTATTCTGTTATTTTGATTTGACACTCAGCATAATTACCTGTTTTACTACAGCCGCCTTTCCTCCTTCCCTTGTTGTGGATGTAAGTGCTTCATTCAAGCATTGCAGACTAAAAATAAATTATTAAGTTACAACGGAGAGCTAGTAGAAAGATGGGTATCAAAACGCGCAGAAAGCAGCAGCAGGAGGACTTACCTCGCTAGCTCAAGACGATCACAAAGCTTTTCCACCTCCTCCATCATTTTAACACAATCTGCCTCATTATCAGAAAAGTAATTCCAGTTCTGGAAGCAGAAATACACGTTCTACAAAGTTCTTGAACTTTATTGTCCTATTCCTTCAGACGAAGGCTTAACACACACCATTCTTCAGCCACTGCTGTGTTTGGACCTATCTGGTCAACTTTACTCCTAACTCAAACCCATTAAGTATGTGTTTTGGTATTTTTAGTAAACCCGCTTTCCATACCCATCTCCAACTCTAAGAACAAGCAGTCTGATCTAAGAAAACACAGTAATTTCTCTGACGTAACCTGTATTTCATTGTAATAATAGTTAAATACCTTGCATGTTGTTCTGAGTTTTTGCCTTTCTTTCTTGATTGCTTTCTTCTGTATCTCTTTTTCCTTTTTTGCTACTAATGCTTGCTGCCTAACTTCTTCTTCCTCCTTTTCTTTTGCTAACCGTGCTGCTTCTAATTCTGCTTGTCTTTGCTGCAATCAAAAGGAAAAAATAATCCAAGTAAAAAAATGCTAAAAGTCACATTGTTACAGGGTCATTCAGTCATCCAATATCAAAATGTGTTGTTTCTGGTTTGGGTGGAATTTTTTTTTGTATGTTTGGGGGTTTTAAAATATATCAATACTTTAATGTTTGGTTTTCCAGGAATTTTGGGGGAGATGATTAAACATATACCATTTGGCATTAAGTCAAGTATTCACTGTGAGGACCCTCAGCTTATAAATCTTGACTTCCTCTACAACGAAGGTATAAAACCATATGTAATTTCGTATGGCTGCTTCAAGACTATAAGCTTGGAAAAATGCAGTGGTCCAATATTTTTCCTGCATCATTATTGACATAATATTTTGCAGTATTTCAACGTCATCTCTTACGTTACTTCTTTGCACCTTACAGTTCCCTTTCATTCCTGTACTTTCAGAGCCATCTTTTCCAAACTGTTCATATTAATCACGTATGTTGTGTTACCTCAAAGCGTTTCATGCCAACCAGCCATTTGCAAACTACACACACAAGGCAAGCAGCCACATCCATTTTATGCACTTAATGCTAGCCTTGAAACAAGAGGAAGTGTATGCAACAAAGAACTCTGTTTTCGAAGGGGATTTATTTCAGATCTGCATTCCTTGTTTCCATCTCATTCTCAGAAAGCTGCCAGCCTTGCACTGCCTACTGCACAACCATCAAAGAAAACACATCTTTGAACCCCAGTGTAATTCTATCAGTAGTCTTCTGACACATCTAGAACCTGAAGCAGTGCATCAGGTGTGAATGAAGCAGAGTTTTTCAACCCAAATAAAATACTTTACTTACTTTTTCTTTTGCCTCCTGTTCTTTTCGTTTTGCTTCTACCTTTGCTTTCTTCTCTGCTTCCTTCTTCGCCTTTTCTTCCTCCTTAAATTTCTTTATCCTGGGATCACAGCTGTATGCATTGTCTGGCAGAAGAAAGGAAGCATCATGTATAGAAGAAAACCAGAAGATTTTCAGTTGGTTAACTAATCTCTTTAAAGAACAGCCATTTGTGTGCTCACCAACAAGAGTCCTAATTCTGTTCATTTCTTCTTTTTTCCTCAACGCTCTGGCAGCTCTGTTCTGCTTTTCAATCCACCTCCTTTCATCTCGACTAAAAGGGAAAGCATAGTTCAGTGCTAATGCTTTACAATGTCACTGTTAGAAATTCATCAACAAGCTTCTTAAATAGTTTCCCCCACACAGATGTTCTGTGAATACTTCAAAAATAGACTTCAAAAAATGAAGTTCCAGGCCCAGAGCTCATCTAAAAAATGCTAAGTGTTTACATGGTTACATAAACCTGACAAACCAAGCTGCTTATTTGTCATTGTAGGGAATGAGATCATGGACTTTATTTCCAAAATGCAATCCACTTGCTTACCTAACATTAGGTAAGTTCATTAAACTCAATCAAAACAACAGAAATGCTGGCATATGGTTTAATTAAAGGACAGCAGTATAAGCAATGCCAATTATATCATTTTGCAGAATATAGTCATGTCAAGTAAACCCATCTGCACAGAAACAACACTCTATGAGGTACCATGATACTCTGGGTACAGTCATCCCAGATTCACTCCAGTAAAATACAGCTCAGGTTGTATATGGGCCGACTAAATAAACTGAAAATATTTGTCAGTACTGTCAAGAAAGAGGCAAATTTTTAGTAGGGGTCTACAGCCTCATCCACACAACCACATAGAGAACAATAGAGAGGGGGCAGGGAGGTTGGAACTATGTGACCTTTCAAGTTCCTTGCAACCCAAACCACTCTTATACCTCAGAACAAAGAAAACAATCCCCATAACTGAGAAGGAGACTAATACAAGTAGATTGAAGCTTTAAAACACGAGCAACATCACCTTTGGCAAGAAGGGGTAGCAAGAATCATGACCATCTGAACAGCAGCTGTAATGTAGTTCTCTCTCCTAAGTACAGCAGACTAGGTACCATTTGTCTAAACATCTTTGGAAAAGGACACTAATGACAGGAATGAGCAGAAAAAAAGCTATGCAAATAATTCAAGATCCTTCCAGTGAGAAGCGTAGAGATACATCTGTGTGATTTACAAGTACAAGTGACAGGGAATTGATTACAGTGCCTTCTCAGAATCTTCACAGGAGAGAGAACAGTGGGACTGGTGAGGCTCAAGAAATTCAACAGCAGGAAGAGGCACAAGAGAAGAGAAATGCCTAGCTACAGCCTAAATATGGCAGTTTCTAGCACAAAGAAAGCCAACCACTGAATCTAAATACAAAACTGATTTCTAGCCAAACTTGGAAGGAGAGATTCACACAATGCAAGTTATGGTCTTACAAAGATTACTAAGTGAAAGGTTGTGTCCTGTGAAATGTGTGTTAGACTAAATGATTTGGTGCTCCAACTTGAACATTCTGTGTTTGTAACTATAGGAAGGATAAAACCAGAATGTATTTGTATTTTCCAATGGCAACGTGATCTGAGTAATTTAGCAACTGTCACTACATCAACAAATATACAATTTTTATTAACATCAAGCCATCAGAACTCATCTCTCCAAATTCTAGGAAGTATCACTTGCTCAGTACAAGTTTAAGAGAGAAACAATACCTGCTTGCTCATCCACTCTGTCCTGGCTCCAGGTTCAACCTATGCTTGGGACTGGCAGGAACTGCAAGTCTGAACTTAAATGAACACACATTTCAAAGCACCTCAGATATACCTCTGTCAGGCAAGCAGAACTACTTCAATTACATAAAGAAGCCCACAGTAAGTCCAGTTCAAGTCCATGACTGACTCCTAAGCTGGGAGAGTGAAATTCAGACTTGGCTCAGCTACTTTTCTTCCTATGACTTACAGTCTAAGAGAAAGTTGGAAAATCTTGCTGTATCAATCTCTCAGTCTCCTGTCAAATTTATTTTTACTTACATACCATTCTGCTTTTTCTTTTTCCTCTTCATCTAAATAGGAAAACTCTCTCCAGGAATCAAAATTATACCTAAAGTAAATTTAAGAAAAAAACAGTGAATGAAAAAAACAGCAAATCTGTTAAAAATCAGCTATCTTTTTTACTGTTATGTGTTTGTAGGCAACTATACTGCTGTTTACAATTATACTGCACCTACAGTGATTCCACTGTGTTAAGTCAAAATGCAGGATGTAATTTACACCTCTCTGTACTGTGGGGCATAGTCTACTTCAGGATGGCATCAGTCTTGCCCACTCTAAATGTCTACACCTGTCTAAGCTCCCATCATAGTCAGTGGAAATGCAGTGCAATCTGTGGAGTTCAGAGAGAAATTAATCTTTATGTAAGCCCCCATATTTAGCAGGTAAGGCAAGCCATAAACATTACTGACTTTTTTGGACTAGACAAACCTTTCTTTACTAGGGGAGCTTAAACACCTAGGACGTCTCCACTGAAAACACAGGTTAGGTGAGATAAACCTGACTTCCAGTCTGTGGGTCAGCTCAGTTCTCAGCCACTGTGGTCAGAAGTTCCTGCTGTAGCCAGGAGAAACCTGGCTCAGTTTGTGGAAGGCACAAACAGCTGTGGGGTAATTTTGTGACATTATGAGGTTGGGACAGCCCACAGCAAACAACCCACACACCAAAGGGTCTGCGAGCCCTTTATATTACATGTCTTGAATACTGTGAATAGAAACAGAGGCATCAGTTAACTTACCAAAAGGAATAGAATGCATCTACCTCCTCAAATGAGGAATTCATGTCCCCAAGTTTAGGTACATTTTTCTTATTTGACCACCTGAAAATACATGGATATATTCAAGAAATAATATATACAATGTTCATTAGTTAAGTACAGAATCAAAATACAGAATCAAAATCTGAGGCTCCCTCCCACCAACACAGAGGGGCAGCAGGAAAGAGGAAGAGAACAGGAGAGTTCCTCCTAAGTATCCTCCAGACTGGGCATTTTTTTGGGGAGTTTCCCCAGAAAAGCAGCCTCCTCCTGCCTGAGTGCCTCCTGCCTTGTGCCTCCAAGAAGACCTGATGGAGCACGAGCTATCTTTGTAGATACTTAATTCTCCATGCACATTCTTCTGCTAGAGGAGCCTACAGAAAGTGGACAGAAAGTGCTCTGTGAATAACTCAGCTCTGTGGTAGGGTACAGGAACTCTCCCACACATTCTAATGGAGCACAAAGGAATAATGCATACTCTGCCTCCACTGCATTTTTTCTAGGGAAATCTTCCACTGGCTCTAGAATTTGTTGTTCTGTGATATAGCATCCATTTCCACTGCAGAGAAGGGAAAACCTCATCTGATAACCACAGATCCAGGTCTGAATCTATGGAATACTTGATAAAAGATTCAGTAAGACTACTTTAAATAATAATTGTTCAGAATGTTGTAAAGTGCCTCATGCAATTAAGCACTTTTATATAGGGAAAACTTGACAGGTTTCTAGTTGAAAAGTTGCAAAGTTTCCGGTTGTGAAAACCTTAATACCAAGTTAATTGTCAAGCACAAATCAAATGCAGAAAAAGTCATGCACTGTAAGAGAACCACCAAATATTGATAGTTAAAATTATCTTCTCTTTTAACCAGCTAAATCATGAACATAACTACTGTCTTCTGTTAATGTCTCACTCTCAGAAGAAAATCATAAAAAAAGGGAATTTTTAGTCAGCAACATATAAACATTTGGTATTTTAAGTAATTTAAGATGAAACAATGAGTTGTACAAAAAGGGCGGTAAGCAATAGGAAGCTGAGAACTTTTTTTAAAATCACATGGGTCAAACTCAATGACATCAGTGTGACAGTTCAGATTATTTTAAAATGAAATAAAAAATAATTGCACAATTTCAGTTGTATTACATTTCTAGAAAATTAATACATCTCTTGTTACAAACACAATGTCAAATGAGTTTGCAAATGCTGATTCTCCAGCAACAGCAGAGGCAGTCAGCTTACCTGGCATTTCTTTCAAAAACTGGTGAGAAAACTTCGAAGAAGTTTTCTTTTGCTTCACTTTTGGAAGGTACAGAGTTATCAAAAGTAGGATCTATGCTGTTAAATGCTCGTCGTTTCACAGGATCAGATAATATTTCATAAGCTGAAAGAAAGTTACCAGACATAAGGTTGTAAATATTTAAAAAGATGCTCTCAGATCTGGGTTTGATCTATCGTTCTGTACAGCTTGATATTTAATTATTTTACTGACATTAAATAGCATTGCTGTCTATGTCAATTCCTGTTAGACTAAGTAGGAAGAAAACACTTATGAAAAAGAACACATTTAACCATTAGGATGTAACAAAACAGGTAACACTTAATTTTATAGCAGCAAATTTAGTTCAGACACTGGGAGTTTGGGCATGACATCTTCAGGCTTTTATCTTGCACCAGATCCTTGCAGATAAATTTACAAAATGGTCTACTAAGGCACAGAGTAAAGGCAGTCCCTGGGTTAGTATGTTGTCAGAACTGGCAAGAACAGGAGCCATTCATAAGAATTTTTGCAGGTCATGATGAAGTTGTACTGAGTCTTGGATAAAATATAAAACTCCACACAAACACTCCAAAACATGCAAACAGTCCCTGTTTTCCTGTTCTTACAGCCCTGCAGTTGGGGAGCATCACATTACTAATCTTATATTCTGGAAATCACACAAGGTATAGCTTCAGTAAACTCTTAATTTTTTCTCAAGGAAGTGTGGAGTTTCTCAGTTTTACAATGACCACTGTTTTCCAGTAAGAATGAAAAGTCAAAGCAATCAAATTTGTATTGCGAACATTCATGGACTTCTGTGCCTGCAGCCCTGCCCAAGGACACTGCACCATGGAGGTTGGATCCAGGAGGTGATAACCTGGAGGAGACCTTGGTGCTCTGCAGCTCTGTAAACTGATCTCACTGGACGTGTCAGCGGAGAGATGAAGGAATGACAGTGGCCACCAATGAGCTGTTGTCTGCCAGTCTGTTCTTCCCCTCTGGGAAAGGACTTCACCAAAACTCTAAATGACCCCAATTATCCTCTGCCTCAGTAATGGTCATACAATTTTCCTGATGCAGGAAATTCTGTGCACATCCATTAGTTCCTCTTCCATTTAAGAGATGTCCCTTCCACTTGCAGATCCCCAGTTCTACTCCCACACACTCAGTTCCCCCAGCTCTGTATCTCCCACTCATTCCTTTGTCAGACCAAGTTCTGAATCCAACCTATGTATTCCCACCTTTCTATGTTTCTTCTCCCTGTTTCGTTACCATTTTCTTCTACTCCAGGTAGAAGACATTCAGAGAAGGAAGTTTAGAAACACAAATTCCAGGATTTCCTCCTGCTTCAACCTTATTGAGTGAAAATAATTTGTTTAAAATAAGCAAAAAAGCCAAGCTCTAAGGCATTTCTGGCGATGTAAGTCATACACCTGGAACAGGCCATACAGTTTTGGAGTTAGCCAGCAGTGGTGTTTGGGTCATAGGATCATTAAAGTTGGAAAACACCTCTAAAATCAGAGTCCAGCCATTAATCCTGCACTGCCAAGTCCACCAGTACAGGCAAGAGGAAAATGTTATTCAATTGACTTCACTTGCTCATCTGTGGGCAAAAATGAGCAGCTGAAGAAACTGATGACCTGGATCAAATCAAAATGTTCTGTTGTGAGAGCAAGCACATTAGAATTCAGATTTTCCAACTGCTGTTGGTGCCTGTGTGGAACTGTTCCATGGCTCACTAGTTTATCCCAGGTATGGGGCCACCTCCAGCCACATAGGTTCATCTGTGTGTGCACTGCTACAAGTGTCACATTTTGTCACCAGCTGGCACAGCAGCCAAACATCTGTCAGCTGCATTCCCATCCTGCTTCTGCCCACTGGGAAGTTATACCTAATGTGATCTATTGATGCAGTTTTCTAAAATGGAAAAAGAACTTCCCCGACTGTTTAGGCATTGACAATTAAAATCCTAATAAAGCACAGCAAGTACATTTCTGATGATCAAGTAGATTGAGGGAGTATCTAACAAAAGAGATCAATTGCTTACCTTTAGTTATGCAAGTAAAATAATCATTATCACCTTCACCTATCTGTTCCCCTGCAGCTTTTCGTTTGTCTGGATGATGTTTCAAAACCATGGATTTATCTAACAAATAAATGCATTACAGTTAGAAATGCTTCATCAGCAACAGTTTCAAACTACAAAGTAATACAGTAATTCCAGCTGGCCTTTCTCTAATTCAAAACTTAAATAAAAAGCAAACAGTCATATCTGGAAGGAAACAGGAGTTAATGAATTTTCTTTAACACTATAATTAGAATTAGTATTATTTCATCTTTGCTGGGATATAAAATAACCACAACTCAGAAACTCTATTCTCTATTCCACCTCAAATCTGAAGAAGTCTCTAAGACTTATTCTAGTATTATGCCTAGCAAAGTGCTTCAGCATCTGTAAGTGTATAGTTAGCTTCACAACTGAAAAACCAGAAATAATTCATGTGATTTTGGTTGTTATTTCTAATGAAAAACAAAATAATTCAGATAAAATAAAAATTGTATTCTGTCCCTTTAGTTCTGAACATGATCCAAAGTGAAATTTAGCATGAAAACTACAGCCTGTGAATGCTGCTGCACTTCCCCATGGCTCATGTTGAGCAGATACACAAGACTTTGGGTTAAATTCTCCCTCTACTCAGGCCTTGAATCCTAAGGCATGACTGGCACATACAGAGTATCTATTGAAGGTGCTACCAAGGTTGTCTTCGTGTTTAAAAGGTAAAACCAGATTTTAGACCGACTTCTTTGTCAAAAGATCTTGCCATACTGCCATACAACACACACTGTACCTTCCTGGCTCTCTCTAAAATACCAGGGAGAAGATACCATGCAAGCAGTTACAGCAACCTGTCTCCTGAGAAACGAATCAGAATCCTTCTTAGAAACAGGAAAGCACAGTGTACACTGGCGGGAAAGAGTCACATCTCTACAGCACCAGGGAACAATTGTGTGCTGCCAGGGTCCTAAAGAGAGAGGCTCTCGTTCTTGCTCAGAAGATCAGTGAGACCACTCACCACCACCAGAACAGGTGCTGCTCTATTCCATGGTAGCACATGCTCCACAGTGCTGTGGAGCACTTGCCTGAGGCAACATGACTTCCCATGTAAGTTGGTAATTCACTGATTTCCACCCATTTTCATTTGAAGTATCTGAGATCAGTGATTCTACTTGCACCAGCACAGTAGTACAGGCAATTGTTCACAAGATCCATTCACAAAGCCATCAGCTTATCCCAGAGAGGCTACTGAACAATCTCCAGAGTCTTTTAAAATCTTCCTCCACTAAATATTTGCATCCTTCTTGCAAAGTCAAGCACACTGCTTTCCAAAAATAAAGTTCTGAAGCCCAGCAGGCTCCATTCCCATGCCACACTCAGTCTGACTGTTAACAGCAGCAGGAACATGGCAGCTCAACACTGTCAGGGGGGTTGCAAGGGAACCTCTGGGAACACACAGGGCAGGGACAGCTCTATTCCTCTGCCTTTCACTGAGCCTGACTGCAGACTCAAATATATAGAAATGTATAGTTACAGTCTCAAGGCTGTTTACAAAAAACACAGGCCAGGAAGCAGAAATATGAAATTTTTTAATTCCCTAGATTTAGGCCTCTGGATTTCAGAGCTGTGATATGAATTTAAGGGGCTGGTAAGCAACATGAACTTTTAGGGCTGGGAAACAGTAAAAAGCTTGTTCACAACATGCAGGTATTTTCACTAGAAACCAGTTGTGTGCATCTGAAAAAAAAGTTATGCTTCTGAGGGAAAGGTACTTACGAGCTGCTTTGATTTGTTTCTGAGTAGCTCTGTATCGTATATTTCCCAGTCCAAGAACAGCATAATGGTCTTGATTCTGAGAGAAAAGAACCACAAACCCTAATAAACACTGATAAATACAACCTAAAACACCACAAGACATGCAGAAAACCAGTTCTCCTCTCCATCTCTTACAGGCAAGAGGGAGAATTCTTCCCTCTCTCAGCAAACATTGGGAAAAGACTATAAAAACAACTGTCAAAAATTATTGAACAACTACTGAGTAACTGAATATCAATAAATTAAGCCACTGTTATAGAAATTCAAGTGGCTTAATCTAAATTGGATTGAAGCACTAGAAAATTCAGTTATTGGAAAATTGAATTGCTGTCTTTAATATCAACAGTGCCAATGCAACTCCAGGATAAAGGAGACGGTGACAGGGAGAAGAGACACTTAATACTTTCAGGCAGTAAAATAAAAAGCCGCAGCTCAAAACTAAGATCTCATCCTGATGTGTTTGCCTTCACACACCAGATATAATGGTAAAGGATACAAACCGATTCAGATGGGTGTAGGAGGGGAAGAGGAAGGGGATCTTTAGCACCTGGGAATGGCAAATAACCTTGATGGGCAAAAATAGTTAACAGTAATCCATATTGACTGAATACCTTCCAGTCCTTTGGGTCAAGGGTTTTTAACATAGGATATTCCTCAAGCTGCAGTTCTTCATCCCCCGATTCTTCAGAAAGTTCCTTCTCATCTTCTAGCTCCTGGAAAGAGGCAGAAACATTTATGTTTCTCCTCTTAATAAATGCTTCAAACCATCTTCCCACAGGCTCCACTTGACAGAGTACTGATGCTATAAGCAAAAACATAAAAGCAACTTCACCTTCTGCGGTTGACTTTTTTTTTTTTTTAATTAAACCCCATCAAAGCCCACAAAAGTACAGCATCACCCAAGGTTACAGATCGCTAAATCTTCTCTTTGGCTCCATAAACACCAGAGTGCTAAAACCAGCACACGTGCCCGTCAGACGGGACCTCCCAACGCTTCGCCGTGCTCTTACATCTTGAAAGGTGCTTTCAAGTTAAAGGAACGCACGTGTCAAATGATATTAAATACAGTCCTATTGGCAACGGAGGAGACAACCGCGGCTGCGATATTAAATTTGGATTGATCTTCCCTACGTTCCCGCTCCCTCTTCCCAGGCCACTCCCTCCGGCAGCGAACCCAGACTTGTTGCTGCACACGGGCTGAAACGATGCCGGGGGAAGGCACAGCACGCGAAACGGAGACAATTAAAGTCAAATAAACAGGAAAGTTCTTCGAAACCGGCCGATTTCCCAACTCCAGCGGCCGGCCGGGCGCTCGAGGGCGGCCTTTCCCCGGCGCAGGCCCTGCGGGCCCGCGGTACCTACCGGCCGAGAGCGGCCTGCTGACGGCCGAGCGCTGCCCGTCCCGCGCGGGGCCGCGCAGCAGCGCCATGGCCGCGGCCTGGGCCTGCCGCGGGACCGGCGCGTGGGGCGCCCACAGCGCTTCCGGGGCGGCGGCGGCGTGCGGCGCCATAAGCGGCCCGGCCGGCCCTCTCTGGGCCCCGCGGGCCCCGCCGCACCCCCGCCGCCCCCGCGCCGCTCCCGCGGCCGGAGCGGCTCCCGCGGTGCGGGACCGGCGGCGCTGCCCGGAGCAGCGGGATGAACCGGCGGCGCTGCGCGGAACTCCCGGTGCCAGCCGCGGCGCCGGGGGGGAAGGAGTTGCCTGCGCGCGGGCCGCGGTGCACCCTGGTTTGTGTTCCGGGCGGAAGCGGCGCGGTGCTGCGTAAGGCGGGTGGGCGCGATGCCGGATTACCTGGGAGCCGACCAGAGGAAAACCAAGGAGGAGGAGAAGGAGGACAAACCCATCCGCGGTGAGGGGCGATGGCGAGGACACTCTCCGAGCAGCACCCGGGGCGGGGGCGGGGCGGTGCGGCCGGCGGCCATGTCGGTGCTGGGAGCGGCGGGGCTGGAGGAGCAGCGGGGGAAAAAAGGACTAAGAAGGCTTTAAAATGTCTCTAATGTGCGTTTTGGCCCTGCGGCCGCCGCCCCGCGAGTGTCCCCCATCCCGGCCCGGAGCCCGGGCTCGGGCGGTGCCGCCGCTGACGGGATGGGAAGCGGGGCCGGCGTCGCCTCGCGTAAACATCGCTGTGAGGGGCTGGGTCTGGGAATGCCGAGGGACAGCGGGACAGGGCTGCCTGCGCCACAAGGGACCGATCGGGGCTGCGGAACCAGCACCGTGTGGGGCTGGCCGGGGAAGCGCCGAGATCCTCAAGGGAGGAAGGGACGATCCGCCTTTTAAGTCTCGTTCTCTTAAAAAAGGTTTCTAAAATGCCCGATTTTTTCATCGTGAGAGAAAAGAATGCCTTTTGTGGTTTAATACTTAGTTTTATACTTAAAATGTACAACAAAACGTGATACAGTAATACTGAATCTCCCTGAAAGGAGGCTGTGGTGAGCTGGGGGCTGGTCTCTTCTGCCGTGCCTGCAGTGAGAGAACTCGAGGAAATGGCCTAAAGGTGAGGAGGGGAGATTCAGATTAGATATTAGAAAAAAAATTTCACAGTTCGGGTGGTCAGCCAGTGGAACAGGTTCCCCAGGGAGGTGGAGTCACCGTCCCTGAAGGTGTTAAAGAAGGCGTCTGGATCTGTTGTTGGGTGGCGTGGCTTAGGGGTTACCGGGGCAGTGCTGGGTTGAGGGTTGGACTTCATGATCTTGAAGGTCTCTTCCAACCTTGATGATTCCATGATAATTTCTTTCTCTTGCCTGGGGGAGCGCCGCAGAGCTGCCCGGGTGCTGCCTCTGTCATTAGGAATTGCGGGGAAGCAGGAGAGGGAAGGCAGCAGAGTTTTCCAAGGATACCGGCATAGTGTGAAAGCTGCCGCTTGCTCCTCATGTTTTAACTTATTGTGGCTTTTTATTTCGTGTTAGTAAATATTTATTAATGCATCTGGAAGCACAAGCACTGCAAAATGTAATCAGTGATGGACTTTGAACTGTTCCCATTCAAGAAAGATTTCTAAATTATAGCAACAGAGTGCTTAGTAGCTATAAAAAAACCCCAATGGGGTAGTACAAATAGTCAGGAAAGAAGTAAGGATCAACATAAAAGGTCTTCAGAATCCTGTATAACACATACTGCACCCAGATCACCCGTACTGTGTGATTTGGGCTCCATCTGTCTTAAAAAGAGTGGAATTAGACAAGACAGGAAACTGGGATGGGAAGGGAGAGAGGGTGTTGAAAGCCTGTTAAATGCCAGGTGATGTGAGAGTGCTGTGGCAGAGTGACACTAACAGAGTTATATTTTTCTTAGTTGATGGAGTCACTAGAGCCACCTCTGTGCAGAACTGAACACATGAAACAGCTGACTGTGCTTGTTCTTTGGTGGGAGTTCTCAGGCTGAAATGAAAGTTTTAGATGCCAGGTTCAAGTCAAGTAAAAGGCAGCACAATGCAGATTTAAATCAGGAGACTCTTTCCTGTGTATTCTGCTGAAAGTTTACAGGGATTAAAACCCCCAACATAAATATTTATGTAAGGAAATTGTTTTAAGGGCTGTTAATAACAATGTGTGACACAGGAGTGGGGTTTCACCATGTATTTGCCACCTTTTGTAGACCTTCCTGTTTGAAAGGGGAAATTTGGACCAGACTTTGTCTCATTTAGTACGACCCTTACCATATTTCCTGTTTTACAGTATTAAAACTAGGAGTTGACAGTGATGTTTTGTTACTGAGACCAGCTTAGATTTGGCTGCTGTTCCCTGCTCACACTGGGCTGTTTGGAAGAGACATCACTGGTGGAAAGTGGTAACAGTTTTTCACTGATGCTTTCTTGAACATCTAGAAGCAAAAAGTTAAAAAGATGAAGTTTTGATATCTTCCATCCCTTTTTTGAACAGTCATAGGCTGGGAAACTACTCTGAGTGAGGCAGAATTGAAGTAGCTTGTTTGTTATGAGCTCTGAGTGGTGCAGGTTTTTGGACTGAAGGGAGCAGCTGGAGACCCTGTTTTCCTTGGATAGCTGATGCTTTTTTGTAGCACTGTGGTTCAATGAAAAGAATCTCTTTAAAATACATGTTTTCATCTTTTAGAAGCAGAATTAATACTGCTGGCTTTGTTTTTAAAACTGGAAGCTAAGTCTCTCCTGTCTTGTTTCAGCTCTCGATGAAGGAGATATTGCCTTGCTGAAAACATATGTAAGTAGCACACACACATGGGAGTGTTAAAGAGAAAAAGCAGTTCCTGTGGGGAATACCCTGCAGGAGTGGAGGGGTGTGCACTGAGCAGGTAGAGCATAACTCTGCTTCTCTTCATGCTTTTCTCTCCTGCCAAAATCTTTTCTCCCTTTTCACCTTCCAACGAGAAGGCCCCAGCCTGCAACACTAAAAATAATCCAGTGGCTTTGTTAACTTGAAAGTAGTTAAGAGTTTGTTTCTCTATTATTGTTTCATATCTCATTGCTGATTGTTGTAGGGGTCTAACAGACAGGGCTTTTCTAGGGCTTTTTCACTGGCCAGTTTTCTTGGATTACACAAAAAATAATTTTAAGACCCCTCTTGCCACAAAATTGACTTGCTTTTAGCCCTGATGTTAAAAGAACATAATGTTGGGAGGCATTTTCCAGAGACAGTAAGGCTTAAAATGCCAGTCTACCCTTTTCACTGGGAAGTACAGTTGGTCTGTGAAAGAACTCTTGAGAGATGAAACTTGCATCTTAGGTACGTTTGGTGAAGTCTGAATTTTGCTGACACCAAGACTTCTTTACAAAGTTCTGAAATACAGCCTGTTCCCACTGCATCTTCTTTTTTTGTTGCCAGTGGTGTACAAAGGAGATCTTACAGAGCAAATCCAGGTCTGAATCCACCTGTGTTAGGCAGATCCGGATCAAAAAATGCATTTTATCACAAGCAAGAATTGCCCCTTGATCTTTCTGCTGTCCTGTGTGGATGATGAAAAGGTTGGGTAAGGTAGTTAAAGCACTTGTACAGATGGTTTCCAGAAAGTGTATTCAGAATTCTCTCTATATATGATTTTACTGAGTCTTTTTTATTCTTTAGGAGAAATAGTTTAAAAATGTAAGGCTGAACAGGTTTAAAAGAAAAACAAATCCTTAAAGTTTACAAATGTGGAAAATTTCCACCTTCACAGTTGGTCAGTTGTGTTGTGAAGCTGCACTTCACTTTTGCAAACAGAAGTATTGTTGCTGGAAGTTAATTCTGTCTGTTTTGGCTGTCATCAATGGTTGGCTAATGTACCAAGACAGTCTGTTGGACATCTTGATGCTCAGCAGCTCTTGTCATTTTTTCCTAAATATGAGAGAATTTCAGTTACGAAATCTATGTGATACTCCTTTTCCAGGGCCAGAGCACATACTCAAGGCAGATCAAGCAAGTAGAAGATGATATTCAACAACTGCTTAAGAAAATCAATGAGCTCACTGGTATGTTGCTGTCTTAGATAACTTTCTGTAGAAGAGCCACAGATACCAAAACAAGTGTTGTAAAAAGTTGATTTTAAACAACTTCTGCATTGTGTTTTTGTTGTTGCTTTTCTCAAAAGAACACAGTTCTTTATTTGGTAATGTGAGATTTTTTGCTTAGTAAGTGATGTTTATTTTGATTGGGCAGGAGTAATCTGTATATCTGATTTTGTAATTTTGTAGTTTAACACATTTTTAATCAAAACTGTGGTTTCTGTATATAATGGTGGCATGAAACAAATGCCCCTTTCTGACACCAGATAAGGAAGTAGTAATAACAATAATAATTAATTAGTTTCCTAATTTTTCTTTCACTGATGTATGTTTTTTGCCCTGTTGCTAATCCTGCAGTGGCTCTCGGTTCTGCCAGGAAGACCACAGTTTCTCTTGTAAAATAATCTTGATTCTTTTAAATGTATCATGGAGATGGTACTTGTTATATCCATGTTTTGGAAGATTTGTGGGGTTTTTCATCTGTGTGAATCCCTTCCTTTCTGATACCTTGCACTGGAGCTTTCCCTCAGTGAAAGCACTTGTGAGTTTCACTCCTTTAGTGAAATGTAGATATCCACTGTCAGTGATGTGTGTTCTGCTGTAACCTACAAAATTGTCTGGGAAGGTGGCCAGGCTGGGATTTGAATGTCCAGCTGGCATGTAGGCTCTTCCTTTAGGAAACTGTTTTTTAGCAAGTCCATGAAAGATGTGTGTGTGTTGTTTTGGAGGTCTCTCAAAAAGCTTCCTGCAGGGTTATTTCTAAGAGTTTGGTGTGGGAAGGATGGCTGACACCCCAGTTAGCTGCTTCCTCTTCAGCTTGTTTGTGCTGCACACAGGAATCAAGGAATCTGACACTGGCCTGGCTCCTCCTGCCCTTTGGGATCTGGCTGCAGATAAACAAACTCTCCAAAGTGAGCAACCATTGCAAGTTGCAAGGTGGGAGCACTCTTCTCCTTCCAGTAGAGCTCCATAGTGCTAACAGTCTGATTTATAGCTTATGTGTGGACTTCTTTTAAAAAATAAAGTTCACGTGTTGTGCATCTTGAAAGTGTTTTTTACCACTGAATCATAAAGGAACTGTGATTATGTGTAGTGTACATTATACTTGTACTTACTCCTGCAGTTATTGTATGATGCTATAATGATTGCATAATAATGTATATAATGATGTCATCACAAGTACAACAGCTATTCTGTTGTATTTGGAAAGGAAAATGTGACTCTCTTGATGCTTATGCAGGTAGCAAACCAGTTTGCCTGCCTGGAGCTGTAACTGTGTTTCTGTGTTAGGTGCACAAAGATCATCAATGCAGACTCTGAGGATCCCAAGTACATTATCAATGTCAAGCAATTTGCCAAGTTTGTGGTGGATCTCAGTGACCAAGTGGCACCTACTGACATAGAAGAAGGCATGAGAGTTGGGTATGCAAAGTCTTTGTGCTCTTGTGAGTCTTCCTGCAGACTGAAGCTTTCTCTGAGTTGTCTCATGTCATAGTTTGACAGGTCAACAGCCCTCATTTCCAATTTTTGCAGTGGTTGAAATTACGCCACTACTGTCTTTCTCTTGGAAGACAGTAAACTCACCTGTATGCTCTGCTGGAATCTTTTGTTTTGTTTTACTTTGACAAAAATTGACAAAATCCATGTGTCATTGGACAGAAACCTTTCCATTTGGGCCCCAGTGGTCCCAGCTTTCAGGGAGCCTATGTAGGGTCCTTCTTTGGCACTCTCTGGTTACGCACAGGGCAGCAATGAAATGTTCACTGAGGAGGTAAAACCTGTTACTTCAGAGTCAGTGTTTTGCCAGTTTGCTCTGTTGGATATTTTGAAATTTAGTTTTCAAAATACTTTGGAATTAATCGTTTTGGAAACCTTAAAATTTTCTGCAGAAAGAATTCCAGTACCTAGCCTACCTGCTATTAGCTTTTAGGGCTGGGTTCTCTTGATGCCAGAGAAAACAACAGTTCAAGAATTCAGCTTGTCATTTACAGAGTTGCTTCTACATAACACTTTACTTAACCAGTGTTAAAATAATAGTCTTCATGCTTCCTCACCAGGGTGGACAGAAACAAGTACCAAATCCATATCCCGTTGCCTCCAAAGATTGATCCCACAGTCACCATGATGCAAGTGAGCATTGCTTTTACTTACTTTGGCACGGCTTTGTCTTGTAATTGTGATTCCTTTAGCTGTATTTTGTTGTGGGCTGTTAAAAGCCTGGAGATATTTGCAGCACTAGGCTGGTAACTGCTCACTCACCTCTTTGTTGTGCAGGTAGAAGAAAAACCTGATGTCACTTACAGCGATGTTGGTGGCTGTAAAGAGCAGATTGAAAAGCTGAGAGAGGTGGTCGAAACCCCTCTGCTTCACGTAAGTTACCTCCAGATTGAAGCTTCTATTATTTTGGAAGTATTCTGGTCATCTGTTAGCATGTGAAAAAGCAAAAGACAATGTCACGGAGTGTAAACACCTGAGTGAAAGGAAGCTGGGTTTTAACAAGTGAAATCCAGATCAGCCTCCTTTACATTGGTCCCCATTAGTGATTTCCTCAATTTGCACATATTCTATGATGCACACAATCTTTAATCTGCACATAACCTTGCCTTCTGTCTCCCTCCACAGCCTGAAAGATTTGTGAACCTTGGAATTGAGCCTCCCAAAGGAGTGCTTTTGTTTGGGCCACCTGGCACAGGCAAAACCCTCTGTGCCCGTGCTGTGGCTAACAGGACTGATGCCTGCTTCATCAGAGTGATTGGATCTGAGCTGGTGCAGAAATACGTGGGAGAGGTAAGAGCAGGTGCTTGATGGAGTGTGGAGGAGTTTGTAGATTCCCCTTGTAGGTACCCGACACCACAGTGGGGGTGAGGGATGGATGTACTTGGAAGCTGCAGGTGCAGGGGGGCAGGAGCTGTCAGACAAATCACTGCAGCTCAGGCATTGGTGACAAGACCTGAGGTCTGCTGTCACTGATGAAAGGGATTTTGCAGTGCAGAGTTCAGTCTGTGGTTCAGGAGGACTCTGGAATTAGGATTCTGCTCCCAGTTCTGCCACTTTCCAGTTGGCCCTGATGTAAATTACTTCATCTGTACTTCTGAGTTTAAGAGCAGTAATTTTTCTCTCCTTTATAAATTGCTTTAAGCTTTATAATTGTCCCATTACATATGTGAAGAAATTTAAAAAGAGTTTTTTCATTGGAAACTTAGAAGTGTTTGGAAGCATGGAGAGTTTGATTTTGATAGTTTTCCTTTAATGTACCTCAAATCTCTAATAAAATCTTTATTTTTTGCTTTCAGGGAGCTCGAATGGTTCGTGAACTCTTTGAAATGGCGAGAACTAAAAAAGCTTGCCTTATATTCTTTGATGAGATTGATGCTATTGGAGGTATGTTTGTAGTAGCTACAGTTCTAACCTCCTGTGAGAGCTTCCAGGTTTTCTTATCCAGTTCTTTATCTGGATTGCTGCATTTCAAGGAAAGTGCTTGTAAATACTGAGTTAGCAAAACGACTCCCAGCACACCCCATGTCCACAAAGCTGCCAAGAAGTGGTTTATATAGCCCAGATGGGAAGCCATTTTTGCACATTTGGAACACCCAGATTATTCAAACTTCCGTGAAGAAAGCCTGTATTTTGTTTGCAAAAAAGTACTATTAACTTAAATCCCATTCATCTTCTAGACTACACTCCAAGTCTTTATTACTTCCTGAACATTATGCTTTTTTCTCAAAGAAAGTGCTTAGGTCCTTTGAAAGTAGAACAATTTTTTACATAGACAAGGGAGAAGGATGATTTTGGGAAGGGCAAAATAAACAAGCTACATGGGTAAATTCCAGCAGCTTGGTCAGTTATTAGGCAGGGAGATAGAGGCCCTTTCTTACTAAGGAGGAAGATCCAGCACTCACTCTTGGTTTGAAATGTGTCATCCAAATAACCCCCTCACACCTTTTCAGTTCATCACAAATACTTGTATGCACTTTAAAATCATTTTCCCAGGTGTCCTGTGTTGCAGCCACTGTGACACCTCTGTGTCCATGGCCTGGAGGTGCCTCTCCCTCTGTGTAACTTGCGTGTCTCCTCTCCAGGTGCTCGTTTTGACGATGGGGCCGGGGGTGACAACGAGGTGCAGCGCACGATGCTGGAGCTCATCAACCAGCTGGATGGCTTTGATCCACGGGGCAACATCAAAGTGCTGATGGCCACAAACAGGCCCGACACTCTGGACCCAGCGCTGATGAGGCCTGGCAGGCTGGACAGGAAGATAGAGTTCAGCCTGCCTGATCTTGAGGTGAGAACTCTTTATTCCCCAGCCAAGTGTGTTCTGATACCAGAGTGTCTCTTCAGTTAGGGCATCATTGTCTGGAAGTTTATGAGAAATAGAAAAAGCAGCACTCTTAAATTATGTGAAACTGCATGGAAATATGGGTGATTAAAGGTGTGCCCAAGGTTTTCCCACGCTGCACAGACTCCATCCCAGCCGAGAAGCCATACTAAGCAGCTATAATCGCTGTATATTCCTGCCTCAACAGAGAAAAATTCCTTTAACCAGATCCGTGATTTAGTTCAGAATTTGGAATGTGTTTTGTTTGGCTCTTTTGAGAGAGATTTGTTGAGGTACTTCTATGATGAAAGCCCTTTTTAAAGTTATTTTCTTAATTTAGTGTGATGGGCACTTACACATTCCAGTCCAGACATGGGAAACCATAGCTGGGCAGCAGATACAAGGTGTATTTTCCATTTGCCTGTGCTGTGGACACAGACAGCTGCAGGCTGGAGTCATCACCTCTGTCATGCCTTGAACACCCCTGTCCTCTTCCCTTCCCTTCAGGGACGAACTCACATCTTCAAGATCCACGCTCGTTCGATGAGTGTGGAGAGGGACATCCGATTTGAGCTGTTGGCTCGGCTGTGTCCTAACAGCACAGGTAAGCTGAATGTGTTCATTTCTTTGAACAGTTCTGTGTATGGGCCATGTCCCCTGGCAGTCAGTGCTGAGTTATCCCTGTCTTTCCCAGGCGCCGAGATCCGCAGTGTCTGCACGGAGGCAGGAATGTTCGCTATCCGAGCGCGCCGGAAAATCGCCACCGAGAAGGATTTCCTGGAGGCAGTGAACAAAGTCATCAAATCGTACGCGAAATTCAGCGCTACCCCCCGCTACATGACCTACAACTAATACCTGGGAGGGGTCTTCCTGTTCCTCCTAAACTTCCTGTGGAACAAAATCCAAGTGTAGAGATTCATGTTGTGTTCTTGGAATCTAGAATTAAACGGGAGTGTTCCAAAGAGTAAGTGTGTGTTCATTGTGAGTGTTCTACACCAGCAGAGTGTTGCTCCTGTAGGGAAGAGATCTCAGTGAGGTTACAGTAGCACAGCCTAAACCACAGGTAATTTTAAATCAGATACCTGGGCAATGTTAGACATCCCAAGTTTAGATCTCTGGTCACCATCTACACTCCAGAACTTGAAATCCAAGCCATAGAGGTGTGGGAAGACCCCTTAGTGACTCCAGTGTTTCTGAGGGTACTAAGAAAGGCTTGTGTGATGCTTGGCACCGAGGTGTAGGTGTATCCCAAGAAAATGGGAGCTGCCACTGAAGGCATGTGTGGTGGTCTGAGTCATTGCCCATCTCAGGGAAGACACGAAAGGACATTTTTTCCCTCCCTTGGTGAACACTCTGGTACCATCACAAGTGGTTTATTTTATCTTTGGTGGTTTTTTTATCCCTTTTGCTGAGATTCTTTGTTGTGTTTTAAAAAATAGTAAATGGTCAAGGAGGAGGGAGGTGTACTTTCTTAGTGCTAAGGGAAGGAAGATTCCTTTTCTCTGATCCTGCTATGAAGAGTTTGACACCAGTCTAGCAGTGAGCACTTTGATATATTGTATGACTTGTCTGAGATGCTGCCACACACACAGGATGACCCTGACAGGGTCCTGGTGCTCCTGGTGCTCCTGGTGCTGGGCAGTGGCTGGGAGTTGTTGGCCACAAGCAGCATTGAAAGGTTAATCCTCGTTCATCTGACATGTTCCTGTAGAGCTGGGTGTGGTCAACAAAAAGCAACAGCCTTTCATTTTCCTTTTTTCAAGTGTTTCTTTAAAGTGGCTTGAGGGGAAGAGGTGGAAGAAATACCTAAGGGGAAAAATTACTTTTGGGAAATGCTTTGTCTTGGAAGTGAGAGAAGTTTTATTGTCAGTTGTATCAAAATGAGACCCATCAATTTATCAAGCTCAAATTATGAAGCCACTTTACTTTTTTTTTAAAGAGGAAGTGCATGCAATATGGAGAGAGAGTACCCAGCCC
Source organism: Corvus hawaiiensis (assembly GCF_020740725.1). Classification (NCBI taxonomy): domain Eukaryota; kingdom Metazoa; phylum Chordata; class Aves; order Passeriformes; family Corvidae; genus Corvus; species Corvus hawaiiensis. The sequence goes on along the minus strand of NC_063216.1, from coordinate 67,610,021 downwards.
ATGGACTGAGTTAGGGTTCTGGTTGGAGTCAGTATCTTGATATGGAAACTTGGGCAATCTCAACACTTGTGTGTCATTTCAGGAAGAACATTTTAGGGAGGGATGCCACTTTATTGGTGGGACAGAATGTTCTCATTTTCAGAAAGCAGCACTGACAGCATCTCTTTATCAGGAGCAGCACTTCAAATCAAGTGTAGCTTCTCCTTGAGAAGGATTAAGTGAAGTATGTAGGAAGAGTTTGGATCTTACCCGGTATCCTGAATTATCATCAGTACTCTTGCAAAAAAAGGAGGGGAGAGGAGCGTGACCCTGATTATTCCGAGGTACTGACCCAGACTTAGGCCATTCACTGCCAGCTGCTGTGGCGGGGCTTCAGCAGTGAGGGGGGAGGCCCTCCCCTGTCCCTGCAGACAAACTGGAGCCCTGTTACAAGGTTAAAGGACCCAGGGTGGTTTATTCTCACACCAACAAGCCTAAGGTGGGATTTAACACTAAGAAGTCTGTTAGTCAGTGCAGGGAAGAGGAAGTGGGTTCCCTTTTCAGGGGCTGCCAGGAGGAAGCAGTGCTTCAGCTGGTGGCAGCAAAGCAGAGGAACAGATGAGCAAAAGCTGCCAGATTTTGTTCTACAGGATGAGTTACCAGCACTGCTGGGGGTTGCAGGAGCACTTGGTCTGCATGGTCTGGGATGTGGGACTTTGTTGGGCAAAGGTTCTCAGTCCAGGTTCAGCAACTCCCCAGAAGTGCAGCTGTTATTACCAGGATGGGAGATCCAGCTTTAGTTCTATCCCTGTGAGGCCTGGCATGGAGAGGGCTTTGTGGGGGTGCCAGGAGTGAGGAGCAGGAACCAGCACAGAGGCAAGACCCGCCTGGAGCTGGAAACCGTTCCTGGCCCATCCCTTGGCATCAGACACTTCTATCTGGGGCCCTCAGCTTGTCCCTCATACAGAGTCTCACCAAGACAAAGCGGAAAATTTTCACAAGTGACATCACTTTATTTTGGAAGTTGACAGGATTTCAACGTGAACTGAAGAGACTACAGAGTTAAAAACTGAAGCTGCGACAAGCTGAAAGTAGAAAAATATACTGTATGTAGATACAAAGGCTTGTTGAACTAGTTAACATTATAAAATGTACCAAAAGTTGTTTAAATAAGCACACACAATGTCTTGACATGCATGCACTTCATCCTTTGAAAGCCAGCTAAGCAGCAATTTCTGATGCAGAAAGCTTCCCATCCCTATGGGCAGGGGAGTCTGAGAAATTAAAGCATCTTTCCTGACTTCCCTGGTTCTTGGGAAACAGTTTACCTGAAGCAAGCCCTAATTGCAACACAGCCTGAAATAAAGTAAGAGTATTACATTCTGTGATCAGAGGTGAGGAAGGTGTCTGAATTCCTTAGGCACAGGACCTGTGATTTGAGGGTGCTGAATGAAATGTCACTGATGTCCTGTGCTGTCAAAATAACCTGCAGAGAAAGACTTTTAGGTTCCTGCTTCTGCTGAGCTTCACAGTGATTATTGTGAGGGAAACAGGGGCACTGAAGATTTCTTTTGCATGACTTCCATTTCCATGGTTTTCATCTCACACCTGAAGTGAGGCAGTACCACAGTGGCCAGGCTGACAATAGAAAAAGAAACCCCATGCTACTGTTTCTTTTAAAAAACCCAAACATGAACCATTTTTGAGTTCTATTGAACCCTGTTTCTCAAAGCACTTAAAAGCTGAGGCAGAAGCAGCACTACTGGGAGGAAGATGGGCAACAGAAAAGTACCTTTTTTTTTTTTTTTTGACCACTGAGACTTTAGACCTTGCTTAAATTTTCATTCCAACTTAAGAGACTGCATATAGGGCATCAGTTCTTAATATAAATAGGCTTCACTCCTGTCTTAAACCAGTTTTGTCTGCAACTTTAAAGCTAAATTAAGTTTAGCTTAAAATCATCTGAGTTCTTTTCTAGAAAGCCTAACTGGGTTTTGGCAGTGCAAGTACCATACTGATAATGTAATAATTAAACAATGAGTTTCTGACTTGAAGTTCACTTAGAGCAAAAATGAAGAAGTGAGTACAGCTGAGACAGGTTAGATATTTTTTAAAAGATAACTGTACCATCCAGGTTTAAAAACAGCAGCAGCTAAATGCCACCAGTGTGAATTCATTAATCCAGCTATCAGATTATTATAAATGTTGACATCAGGCTTTAAAAGTCATCTAAGAAAGTTCTTTAAAGACACTGGTACAGTGTATTGCACTTGCAGAACAGTTACCTCCTGCAAGATCCCACTCGTAGTGAGTTAAAGTGCCCATTTTCTCAACATGAACAGGAATGTCACCTTGTCCACCAGATTCTGATTGCAGCAGAATACACTGAACTTTCTTTTCCTGCATAATTTTGTGCTTGTGTATTATTGGAAGGCTATACCCTGATCAAAGGAAAAAATTCAAGAGCATGAAGGCTTACATTTCCTTATCTACTCTTCCTACAAAAAATAAGCACCACCCTATACCCATAGATACAAACAGCCTCAGGCTCTCTTCAAACTGTGCAAATTAAATATTCAGAAAGAGTCTCCATCAGCACAAATCTGGCTCCCATTCTGCTCGATGCCACTCCTCAAAGGTTGGAGTCAGCCTGTGCAGCACACCCATCTTTCACTTGGCAAGCAAGGACAGCATCGTGAATACTATGAAACAGCAACTCTCTTGTTACACTTTTATCAAAAAAATTCAGTCTTGTCAGCTCATTCATAACAGGGCCTATAAAACAAAACCCAAACATGGCATCAGTGAATACACTTAATTACAAAGATGGAAGACAATGGCATGCCAGGAAAAAGATGACAGCTTGTTCTCTTGTTGTTACTAAAAAATTTGAAATAGCCAGGTGGATCACATGCTACTTCTAGTCCAAACAGGTAATTCTCTTATGCAGACATAGACAGAGGCCTGTTCTTGGCAGAAGATGCTACAATCCCAAATACCGGATATTGGAACATTTCAGGCTTTTCTCCTTACTACATTACCTCAACAATTTCAAGATACAAAGTTCAGTGTGGCATTCACAACTTGCCAGCTGGAGGAAATGGGAGCAGGATCCAGTCCTCACAAAGATCATTACATCAGTGCTCTACTTCCACTAAAGTTAAAGCTCTAATGCATATGGGCTTGCTTTTCCTCAAATCCAATTTTACGTGAAGTGCTGATATTCCTGAGGCACTACTGGCAGCAGGAAATTTGGGAGCAGAGAGAAAGAGATAAAACACAATCTCTCCCGTAAAGAACACAAAAAAAGAAAAAAAAATCTCAACTCACCACTACAGCTGGCAATGCAGACACAGACACCGACTTCTTTGTATTCTTTTATAATCTACAACAGAGTTAAGCTGAAGTTAAATGCAGATAATACATCATCATGCACACTGCAGTTCTGGAAGCCATATACTGTGAAAGCTGCAGAGTCCACATTCCCCAGCATTCAGCTAAAACTTACAGAATTAAACCAGTGATGAGGTGACATATTGGATTGTATTTGAGCAGGCAGTTATGTCTCATGCTGACAGCTTCCTTATTAGGTATCTGAAAAGCTTTCAATGGGTTTTTCTGGGGAAAAAATCCCTACTTACCGATTTTAGTGTTTTTGCTCCAACTGAATCCACAAAGTTCACTGGGGTGAAATCCAGAATTAAAGAGTGAATATTTGTTTTGGGCTCCACAAAATATTCATGCTCATCAGGAGGTATGTCTTGTACACTAGAATCTGCAAGTTTTCCATTCACAGGTAAGTCATCACTTGCTATCTCATGTTTTACACTTGCTTCTACGTCGTTAGTCTGGGAGAGAAGATAAATACAGCTTAGAGACAGTCAGTGCTTTTTCAACATAAATCCCTTTCCTCCCCTCACTCATGTGTTCTTTAAGCCTTTAAAAGGTGTACAGCTTGTGGTTACTACAGAAACTGGCTTGACAAGCACACATACTTCCATATCTTGTGTATATCAAGGTTTGTTCTCTTATGCCCAGCCTTTCTACAGTCACACACAAGCAGCTTAAAGCTGGTATCTCAGGACTGAATTACCCATTTCCTGCAAACAATGACACCTGTTCATTTTTACTGACACATTTTTACTCCGTTTCCTTGCCTTATCCCTGCTAATCCCATCAAGGCCTATGATTCAAAATAAGCAACAGCAATCAGGCTCTCAAGTTAGGCTTTTTTTAGGTTTCCCATGGTAAAATCACACACCAGCTCCCAACACAGGGGTGAGTTTAAACATGCATAAAAGCACAAGCGTGTCCTAAATAACCCTTCTCAGTGTATCTGCCCGACTTGGCCATGCCAGAATTAGCAGAGGGGATGCCACCTTCTTATCACAAGGGCTGCTAATTCGAATTATTTTATTATATCTTATTTCTACATGATTATTCCAAGTGTGTGGAGAGGGGCAGAGTCTCTTTGATTTCTGCCAACACCAATGCTGAGATAACATGACAGGGTGGAGAGTTTCTGTGCCACTCTGTGCTACCTGAATGCAATCAAGGTATAACAGAATTATCCAATCCAGCAGTGAGCCTCTGATCCTTACACTGTTCCTTCAGTCACCTGTCCCCACTGCACAGCACTTGCTGCCTAAGCCCTGCTCCCCAAGCAGCACTCTGCACCTTGTATAAAACACAAGAATGGTAACACCTGAAAGCAGCCTGATAAAGCAGAGGTAAATATTTACCGAAGAGTTCACGAGTTTCAGCACAGCTTTCTTTCTGTGTTCATTTGCTGCCTTTATCTCCCTGGCATGGCGCTTCTGGGCTTTTCTCCTCGCTGCTAATAAGGCACCAGGGTCCACTCCAGTCTATCAGGAGAAGAAAGCATGATCAGAGCAGATTCAGCTTGTTAGGATGGCACTGGAGTATCAATTTGCACTGAATTAATCACTGCCATAAATTTAAACAAGGAGCCTGCATTTTCCAGCTTCCCTTGGTGGGAGTGAGAACAGTATAAAGAAGGAATCATCTTGGCAAGCACTGTATTAATAAGATGAGGGAGAGATGCATCTCATTGTTTTCTTAAAATCAGAGTGTTGTGTTTCAACCAAATGCTGATTGGAGTGCAGAGAGCAAAGGGGAAAGAAGTGCATTTGGGCAATAATCACTAATATCTCTCACTTTGTGAGGGCAAGTACCACCCACCTGTTCTGTATAAGACTCGTCATGGGAGCTACAGAAAAATTTTTCAGAAGTTAGTACAGGTGCAATTGTCACCATTTAGGCGGTTCTGCTGCTGCCACTGCCACCCAGTGAAACAGGCAGTGAGGCACACCCTGTGTGCAGGTGATCTGCTGCCTTGAGAGGCACTAAATGCCCACAATATTCCACAGTCTTACACTCCAGTAAAGTTAGCTACCCAACAAGGAAACTTTCATTCCCATTTTGTTTTCACTTCAGCAAATAGTTTCCTGCTGAAAAAAAAAGTTCAACCGGTTTGTGCTCTGCAGCCACCACTTTCCATTAACGAGCAGGCAGAATGAAGCTACACTTGCCTGTTTATTCCCTCCCACCATGTTGTTGCTTTCTAAGATAATCTGTAGCTGGCTGGAGGGTCACCTTCTCATATTTTACAGATCACCAGGGGTCACAGGCTAAGAAACACTGTGCTAGGGGCTACACTAAAGGAGCTGAAAGATGAGCATGTTTCAGAAACCAGTTTGAATTTTCAGGACACAGACATAGAATTTACTCACCTTTTTCTTCAGTGCACTTGTATACGACTCACTATTAGCAAAATAAAGTGATGTATTAGCTTGAAATATTTTGATTCCAGGATATTCTTTAACCTAAGGAAAATATTGGATGTGCACCATTAAACAGAGTAAAAGCCCCTGTGTGATCACAAGACACACAAACATGCAGCAGTGCAACAGCCAAGCTTGGATGGCTCTCAGCACATGACAAATAAAGAAGGTTGGCACTGTTGTGAGCAAATGCAACCAGGAGATCAGAACCTCCCCCTTTCCCAGTGTAATACTGCACACTATCAATGCCTGGTAACATTTCTCCTTCTTTATTACAACAGAATGTACAGCCATGAAAAGAGCTAAATATTTGCAGTTCTCTGATGTCGCTATTTGCAGCTGGTATTACCATGAGGAGATCATGCAGACCTAGAATTGCTTCCTTTTAGCCTCCCTTTCTACAGGCATGACTTACTTCCTTCCTTCTCTCTTTTTCTTTCTTGACTTCCCAGGTACCAAAAAAACCAACCTTTCAAATTGTTGGTTTTATCCAGACCTTCAGACAGGTCTTGATATTCACTTCTCTCCCGCACCTTACATGCAGTCATCTCTAAACAGGCTGAACTGTGACATTTTCCATGCAAATGAGCTGGCCAGAAGCAGAGACCCAACCTGCCATATGCTGCCAATCCCATCTTTACCCAGGAGGAAATGCTGACTGCATTCAGTGTAACAAAGTGGAGTCTCCTCTCCTTTGCATACAGATATAAATGTGTGTACCTATACTCCTGCTTTGCATCATATTTAAAGCAGAACTGCAGCATCTTTTTCCATAGGTTTTTACAGACTGGTTCCTCAGTAAAGGGGGATGTAGCTTTCATAGCAGCATCTCTGAGAACATGGCAGAGAGTGCAGAAAATTGTAGCTGCTGTTTGACAATAAATACAGCATGTTTATATCCACTGCACTGACAAAATATAATACTTTCATCACCTTTTGGTTGAAAAAAATGGCATTTATGAGAAGCTAAGTGCATGGTGAGCAATTGTGCCATTAATAATGTATATTTCACGAGCAGGGGATGGGTAGGATGCTGTTTTGAATAGTTTATGCAATTCTGAAGAACAAAGTTTGGATCCTGGGTTCCATGGATTCCATGCAATACTGCCACACAAGTAAAAAAGGTGGCCTGTGGCCTAAAGACTTTACCATTTTGTACAAACTAGGACAACGGAACCAAGATAAAAGCTACTTTTGATCAGCTCCTGGTGAAATGTACGTGCAGTACAAAGAGCTTGCATTTTGAACAAAGTAACTTCTACTACTAAACCCAAACTTATTTCTTTCTTTTCAACACAGGTGAATGCACAGCAGACAGCACTGCATGTAGACTGTGGTAGGGCAAAGCAGCAAATTGCCACAGCTGTCTTTGCTCCACTGTATGAAACTCCTCAATGCAGAAGAACACATTCCTACCTCTTCGTACTCTTCCACATCACAGTAGATGTCAGTGTTAGGAATCTGACCGAGGATTCTGTATTGAGGGCTAGAGAGAAAGGAAACAAATATTTCTGTATTATCACTTATAAAGTGGAAAAGTGAGTGTTCAACACAGACTGAAACTTATTTTAAACAGTCATTCAGCAGGGCCTGTCTGGTACAGGATTATCTAAACTCTGGTACAGGATTATCTAAACATGGTTAAATGAAGCGAGCAGTTTATGGCAGAACACAATAAAAAGAAAGTTTGTTTCTGTCAGTGAAAAAACAATTCATAAGCTTAGCACTGAAATGTCTTTCTGAAAAACATGAGTCAAAGCATGCAAAAGTACAGGGCAAATTCTCTGCAGCACCAACTGGTGCAACTCCATTGACTGTCTAGCAAATATGCAAACTCATCCTGGCAGAAAACATGCTGCGATTTCAAAGAGCCACTCTGCTCCCAGGACAGTGCCTAAGCAGATGAATATTCCCAACTCACAAGAACTGTGACAGCGAAGTACAAAACTGTTCTGTTTGCAAGAATAAAACTGTATAGAGATGGCAGAAAAATACTCTTATTTGTGCAGAGTGGAAATCTCACAATTTGCTTTCATTCCAATGCAATGAAACCAAGACTTTTACACAGTTTCCACCTGCATGTCTCAGACCTTGAGCCCAGAAGCCTCACATGGCAGTCCTATCCACACATGCAAGAAATCATTTCACTGTAGACATGGAAAGCTTCACAATAAGAACTCTGTCACTTTGAATGGGGAGAAGTTACTTGAAAACTGGAAGAGCAGCTACAGTATTTTACAAATTAGAACTTTCTTTTAAAATGCCTAAGCATTCACCTCGTGATAACCCGACACAGCTTCAGCTTGTCTGTGACAATTAGTGCACACAAAATGTAATCATGTACTGAAACTGGCAACAAGAAGATTTAAAGTTCTAAACTCTAAGCATTAAAACAAATAAACAAGATTAACCACTATGAGAAATGAAAAAACTTCTGTTTATTACTGACAGCGCAAGTTCATGCCCTCTAAAATTTTTCTCAGAAAAAAAACCCATTAACTCTGAGTCAGAGCTAAAGGGCATGACCTATCTTAGGAAACAAATTCTATACAGCATGCAGTTGAAAAGGGTGGAATGGACTTCTGTTTATTTGCACCCCTTAAACAAACAAAACCACATAGATCACCAAACACTAATTTTGATAAAGAAGAAATCTGACCTTTGTGTTCTGTAAATAATGGTTATCATTGCAAATGTTACTGCAGTAAGCAAACCATAGTCTAGTCCCAGGAAAAGAGAAGCCACAAAAGCTACCACCCAGATGGCCTAAAACAAAGAAAAGGTCTGAATTATTATGCATCTTTTCCTGTTAACAACAAAAACAGCAGCATAACCCAACTTCAAAACCTGTGTATCACTTCTGATCATGAATAGGCTCTAATGTAATCCATCATAATGGCAGATGGGAATTGCCTTAACCTTTCAGAAGGGCATAAAAGCTCATGGCACTCTTAACATCTGACAAACTCTCACATATTAATTCATGCCTTAAGTCGTGTTCTACCATCATCACACTCCAAATAGCTTAGGATAAAAAAAAAAATATTCAAGACCTGCAAGTAGCTCTAACTCAGTTCCATCAGCCAGTTCATCCAGGAAAGAAATACCACCAAAATGTTCCTGCCAATAAACTCTTAGTTCTGACCCACTCCAGCCAGGTTTTTGGTTTGTCTAAAAAGATGGCAAATACCTTCAAGTGGTTTTCTTTGTTACTCTGTTTTCAAATTCTTCAGACATTCCCACAGCCTTCAGTGCAGTTCTACAGAAACACTGCCAGAGCTTCGCTTTTACTACAACCAAACTACTACTGACCTGAGTTACAAGATTGTTGAACAACAACAAAAATATTCTTGTCTCCAACAGATCACTCTCCCAGGGTGCTTACAGCTCCCTGTCTTATGTTCATCTGCAGTACAACGCTAATTTGTAATTCCTTGATAAGTTTCTACACTGTTCTGGGGATAGCAACAAATTTAATATAGTAAATTATATGCACTGAGCTGTGCAATACTCACCAGCTCGATCTTACTGGTTCTCCAGAAGTGCATGATATCTCCAAACTGTTTAAACATTCCCTTCAGGTTCACCATGACAATTGCAGCTAGCACTGTCTAAGAACATGACACAAATGCAATTTTCAGAAGCGAAATAAACCCAATGCCAAGTAAGAACTTCAAAGTATCACAAATAACTATTTGTGTGCTTTATAACTGATATAAGTCCACTGAACAGATGTTCTATTTAAAAACTCACAGCTTTTCAGGTAGTTCAGTGGACATGTGCTTTTACTGCAGCTGCAGAAATGGCAAACCAGTTCAGTACAGTTTGATTTTACTCTTTCTTAGCAAGAGGAACCACATGCTCCTACACTTCATGCTGCTACACTTACACTGCCTGAAGCAGTAGACATTGGACTCTTTTCCCAAGTAAAAAGTGACAGAATGAGAGGAAATCACTTCGCTGTGCCAGGGGAGGTTTAGATTGGATATGAGGAAAAGTTTCTTCATGGAACTGTTTGTCAAGAATTGACACAGGTTACCCAGGAAGTGGTTGAGTCACCATCCCTGGAGATATTTAAAGCGAGTAGATGCGGCACTTAGGGACATGATTCAGTGGTGGGCTTGGCAGTGCTGGGCTAACAGCTGAATGCAATTCTCTTAAAGGTCTTTTGCAACCTAAACAATTCTAAAGGGGAATTGCTTGAAGGTATTCTTATGTTCTAAAGACAGAGTCCAGGATATCTAATACTAAAAACAACAACAAAAAGCACGATGGGTCGTTCAAAACACTATTTATTTCTAGGCTAATTTACAGCAAAAAAGCATACAAAATTTAAAAGCTTCTGGATCAAAGCTTAACTGTTGTTAACCCTCCCACATTCTCAAGTTCAAGCAATACTCATGGGCCTCTGTTCACTGTCAATGCAATGTCTAACTTGCTAAGCTCCCTTACCTGTGGAAGTGGTTCAAAAAGGTATCCAATAGCCACAATTACCAACAGAACCATAATTGCAGAGAGTGTACCTGCAATCTGAACACAAAAAAGGCAGAGATTATTTAGAAGTGTCCCCAAGGGGAAATATTACAGATCAACTAACCCCTTGTGCTTTCAATAAGGTTGGTTGTACAAATGACTTTTGATTCCTTCCATTTAGTTCACCCATTTTGCCTGTCATGCTGCTTTCTATCCTGGCCCAGTCTGGATTTGAAACATGGGAAACTTCAGTTATTTCTTCTGGCCCAGGCAGAGAAATACAGCTTCTAGATAAGCTTCAGACCCGAGTGGTGGAGATCCAAAGAGTATAAACTTTGTTTGGCTCAAGATTTAGGTATTTAACATACCTGAGTTCTTCCACCGGTGCTTTCCTGGACAAGACTCCGAGACATTGAGCAAGTGATTGAAAAGGTTTGGAAAAATGACCCCACAGAGTTGCATATTCCCAAGGCAGTAAGTTCCTGTGTTAAACAATAGAGCAAAAAAAAGCCAAAGACAGTTATACTTAGCAGGTATACCAAGTTGGAGCTATCCATAGATATTAACAACCACATCTTATTTACAGTGCTTTCTAGCAACTTCATTGTAGAGAATAAGCAACCTAATTGTAGCTTATATTTGCAGTCCTCACACATGCACAAGCTGATGCATGCTGAATCATCTGTTAAACAAAGTCTCTGATGAAATGCTGGAGACATTTCCCATTCCTAAATGTTACAAGAATTAATCAGACTGAAAACTAAAATAAATGACAGCACTGCTTGTTTTAAGCATTTCTTCATCTTGGGGATAATTTGAGTTTTAACCCTGAATATACATGAAAAATGTTTCCTCATGCAAACACGATTCTTTGCTTCTCACCCTAAACTACATGTTTAAGACCATGAGCAGCCTTGCCTGTGTTTCCATGAGTGGTAATCCATTGCTGTACATGGAAAAACCAGTGAGTATCCACTGCTTCATCAGGTAGAGCCCACATGAGAACTGCTCCCGTGAGTGAGATAAGAGCTCCATCTACCTCAGTACAGTGTTTCTGATGACTAAGAAATGATTTGTTTCTAATGAAGCCTCCCCAGATTACTCTGCATCTTGCTGTTTGTAACTGAGTGATCTGAGTCATACATTTCCAATAGTTCTCAATGAGTTTTTCTCTTTTGCATTTGTACAATCTGGTTTTGGACTCATTTAAACACTTGGCATGCACTGCTACTATGACAAGGAGTTCTACAGTTTAACATCCAGGTGAAGTAGAATCTGGCACCTCCTGAGGAAAAGATCTAGATGCTGAACTCAGGTCAGTGATGATTATGTTTAATGTAAATAGAACTGATTGCATTCATGCAGCTACAGATTTGTCCTCTTTTCTCCTTGGGAAACAGAGCACAATGACATGAAGGATGAGATTAATCTAATCAGATGTAAAACTCTGTAGGTAAACTCCATTTACTCTCAGAGGAAGACAGTAATTTTCAGAAGGGAGAACAGCTGATCTGTGCTGTGTCAGATGTGTGCTCTAGGAGATGTGTTACAGCACAGGAACTCTTATCTCCCTTGACACCACAATGATATCGACCAATAATCCAATTGCAATATTGATTCTAAATTGCACAAGAAGGCCAGAGTAGGTGAGGAGGACATATAATTTTCATTTTAGGGAGTCCCTAAACACAGTCCTTATCACTCAAATCATGCTCAGAATGCCAAGTACAGACAGGGCCAATTGCAGAAAATGACAAGTTGCCCATTTGCAATGGGTGGGAATAAGAAGAAATTATAAAACATAATTGGAATTTTTAATCTCTAGACGAGTTCTTTGACACATAAGGTACTGTATTTATCCCATGGGAACTCTATGCTTTGCTCTATTACAGAAAGCAAAGAAAATGTAGCTGCTCATCAGGACAGTATGGCCGAGTAATGTCTGTCCCAACAATTAATATTCATACATAATTCCAAATATAGCAGAAGTAGGTGTCCCAAAATGAAGCTAGAAGTGAAACTGGTTATCTAAACACAGCCAGAAGAAGAACTTAAACTAATTCCTGGCCTTTAAATGTGTAGGCTGTCAAAAATCTGGCCTGATTCCACTATTGAAAAAACCCTCACTTTTGCCAATATCACACTCTACTTTAATGATGTAACAAAGGTGCTACTGAGAATTTTCAACAAAGTAACCCCACTACTTTTACCTGATTCCCATCGATGGTGTAACCATGTTTAAGGGCAAAGATCTTGGCCATTGATACAGCCATTGAAAATCCAACTATTGCTATTGCTACTGCATCCACAAATAGTGCTGGGATGAGCTGAATCTCCGGAACTGCTGGTGCACGTAACCTTGGAGATTAAATTAATATTTATAAATTAATACAATAAAAGCTATATGCAATACAGAAAAGGCACAGTCTTAATAAGAATGTATCATCCCTACCCTTGAGGAATATTCCCAACAACATCCACTTTGTATGACTCACTCAGATTCATTCCAGCTGAAACTCCTGTCCCAATAATGACCTAAAAATCCACAAACACATTTGTAAACATTATCTAAAAAGAGATAAAGCCACCCGAAGAGATATAAAGGTTAGCTGACTATGATTAATACACACAAGGGGTTACATGTATTTGTCAATCAGTTTGGCATGAGTTAGGGGCTAAAAAAGCAGATAAGAAGGAGGAAGCATCATCATTTTCCCTTCATCATGTCAAACTCATCCTGATTTTACAAAGTTTTTCTGTAAACAGTTAAATGGAACATGCTATGGTATGATCTGAATCACTTGAACTCCCTTTGCCTAAGCCAAGGTCAGGCAAGTTAGTATACTGGAAAAATCAAATGCAAGGACACTCCTGCCTGTGCACAATGGCATATTTTCCTGCAGAGCCTATTACCTGTAAAGAGAACTGATGCAATAGTGAAGAAAGGAACATTGTTTTGCTATTGCCTATCAAAAAATACCCTATTACACCACCTCCCTCATCTCTCACCAGCATCCCTTTTCTTTGTTCCTTCTATCTAGATTGTGCCCATAGCTTCAATTATTCCCTTTCTTGAATCCATTATGTGCAGGCTGTTTGAGAGCTGTAGTAATCCAAGAACTCATTTTTAAATCAAATCACTTTTAAAGGCAAAAGATTGTCTGAGCTGCAGGCTTTGTGTGCATTATGATAATCAGTTTTATCCACGCATTTTAGAACAGTTGTTCAAAACAGAATCAGTGCTGCAGTCAGTTATCAGTCTCAGAAACAGAGAAAGGAAGTATTAAGTCCTGATGGTCCTGCTCTTCTTTCTGCTACTGCACTTCAGAAAGTGAGCAAGCCCTGCAGAACCTCTGAACAGGCATCTGTAAGCACCTTCCTTCAGGAGAGGGTTCTGAGCTCTTGGACTGCAAGTGGGAAATGCCACTCAGAGGGATGTCTTGCAGAGACTCTTGCAGGTGCCCAAACTCCTGGATAGAGAGGGTTTTACAACACATATATATGTACCCATTGCTTTAGGGGACTGGGGGTGTTTAAACTGCTTTTCAATTCTTCTTTGTGGCTTTATGCTCTCCATATGGGCATACCAGTTCTTAATTTTAACAGAATCCAAACCTTCAACTGTATCAAGGCTCAAATGAATTATGTTCAATGAAGTTACTCTCAAGCTCAGTAATACAAGATAGAACATGAGATAGTTTCTACAGCTTTAGAATAGCTATATAATTTAGCCATAGAATCTCCCAACTGGCTTACCACAATGATCTCCATAGGAATAGGAACTGGGAGCTTCTTCTTAAAGCGGAGATTGATTTCCTTGCCAATCAGCAATAGAACAATGCATGTTAATCCAACAATCAATGCAGCAGTATTGGTTGTTGTTATCTTTGAAAGCACGGCAGCTATGCTCTGTAATATACCAGAAGCATCATAATTATTCTTAAGAAAATAGAATCTTCATGGAGATTTGCCACAAAAGAGCAAATGTTACACTGCTTTTCAGATGTGGTTTCATTCAAAATTTATAACCACTGTGAACAAGTGCCTCACCAAAATACCCACTGTTCCCACAAAACACAGAAGACTAGAGTATCTCAGGCAGATAAATGCACTTGAATCATTTACAATATCAGTGTTCCTTAAAGGGGAAAAACCTAGGAGAAAAAACTCTAATGGAGGAAGAAGTCTAAACTAAACCATGTCTCTCATCATCAACATTTTCACACATATTCCTCAGTGGCAGCTACCTGAAAGCAATAAATGCAAACTCCTTCTAATACCTTCAAATATTTTTTGGCAAGGCACATTTACTTAGAGCTGCATAAACTATTCTGAAACAATAAAGCTGCTAATAGAACCACTGAGGTTGCCATAACAATATGGTTAAATAACAGTGATCCAGCAATGCTGCTGAACTGGCCCTTAATCCAAATAACTTTTAACTGAAAACATTTACTAAAAGGGTGTTAGAAAAAAAACCTGCTGGAATACACAAGTTGCTAGAGGGTAAATGATTCTCCATACCAATTATTCCTCCTTCCACTGCATTCAAATAAATAAATAAATAAATAACCTCTGGAGATGTCTTTGAAAGAAGATGAACATACTTTTCCTTAAGCAGATGGAAAATTGCAGCAGCTGTCAGGATGTTATACATTCAAGATGTCCTGGCAGTATACATCTTGAATTTATACCTTCCCTTCTATTTGTTTGGAAATTAGTATGACTGGTTCCCAGATCAGTGAACTGAACAGCAAATTTTGGAATTAATCTTTAATGCAGACTTGTTTCCAAAAGGTTTGTTATAGCTGCACAAACATACAAAAAGATTCCCACAAGGCATTTTCTATAGCCTACGTGTAGATGAAATCCTAAAGCTTCGTTATTGCTGGGCCAGCAATCTACTCAAAAGCTTAGGTTTTCACAAACAAATGACATCTCCCCCTTTCTTCCACTCAAGAGTGTAAAGATTCTGAGAGTAATACTTTCTAGCTTTGCAGAACATGCCTGATCTACAGTGAAGCATTTCAGGACCACATTTTCCCCCAAGGCACAAGAGACCTCCTTCAGTGAACAGTATCTGTCCACATCACAAAACTACATTCAGCAGAATCCTAAAGTCTGCCCATCTCAGACTATGCAGATCGATCAAGTCACACTTGAGCTGCACTTTCACATATTCATATACTGCTATGGCACCTAAAGATCTCATACCCAGTGTTCAATACTGAAGCTTATTCTACTCAGTGCCAAGTAATACATAAAAACAGGAAAAGGCTTAACAACCAGATTCAGACAACACAGAATTTGCATGTTTAGTAAATGTAGTTACTCACATATACAACTGAGAGGGGTCCACTGTACCGGCTAGTCTTGATGCCGAGGAAATACTTTAATTGGGAAGTAAAGACATGAACTGCAGCTGCAGTGGTAAATCCCCGCACCAGAGGCTCTGTTAGATAGATGGCCACAAATCCAAATCGAAGGAAACCTAAACACAACTAATGAAAAAGGGAAGTGTCAACCATGTGACTCCCACTATAACCTGAATACAGCACACGCACCCCCGTCTCTCCTTTCCTCAATGCCCAAGGCAGATCAGGCAAACCTGAACTTGGCTTTTCTAAAGCCACAGTTCAGTAAGCAGCTATCAATGCACCCAGTCTTCCATGCCACTGGCAGGTCCAGTGTGAGATATGGGTATGTTACATATGCATTGTTTGTATGCATTTATGGACAGATTAGAGAACATCAGTTAAGTTTTTCTGATGGGATAGGAAAAAATGAAAAGGGGGAAGATCCCATTTTTCCCAGCCCAGCTAAGATGGCAGATAAAGTCCTGCCTCCAATGTATCCTTCCCCAGTTCTGTTACGCGGCTGCCATGAAGCAGCCTGTGTTCTACCTGGAGCAGTGCAGAAGCACAAGTCGGGTGACAGGGCATCCACCATGACCCAGCACCCCCTGCAAGTCCAGCAGCAGCAGCTGAACTTGTCCTTACACCAAACTGTGAGCACATACCTGGATAAGTCCCGAAAGAAAGGCAAGAGCCACAGCTACCTGCACCCTCTTGGTATCCCTAGCACTGTAATATTCAAGGACATCTGTAACATTAGTAGAATTATAGTCCACAGAAATAATTTCATCAGGCACTTCTCTCACAGCAACGCCACCAACCATCATACTAACCACAGCAAAGGTGCCTGAAATAACAGGGAGAGGAAAATAATTGGTTAAAATCCTGGCAAGTTTTTTTTTTTAGGAGTGGTTCTTACTGAGATATGTAGAATTACACTAAAATAAGAGTTTTCTACCTTAATAATGTATTTTTTAGTGCCCAAATCTGCTCCAGTACTCAGCACCATTAAGGCCAATTAGATGGTGAACATACACCTCTGCAGTACGTAAGCACCATCATTTTTTTCAATCTCAGTTTCTGTTTTGCAAATTAAAGATTCATTCTGGCCACACAGACAGTTGACTGCAGGAATGAAATCGTAGTTCAGGAGTTCACAGCACACATTTCTAGATCTAATCTGATACAAAATGCTCTTCTATTGCTTCCAAAGTAAAATGGATAAACTAACAATAAAAAGTACTGGTTATGTTCCAAACATTTGTGTTTCTCCTATGCACGTAAATTTGAATCTATAGAAAACAAGTGCACTTTCTATTTCTCCAATTTTATTTTTTACAACTTTATTAAACACACATACACACATACAGACAGACTTTCAGTTATCCATACAGATATACCTATTGATATGTGCTTGGAGGTTCCAAAAAAAGTATATAGAAAAACAGGATAAAATGAAGAATATAGGCCAAATACTGGGGGAACAGCTGCCAGCAAAGCATAGGCTAAACCTAGAAAACAGACACAAATATGTATGTTAAGTAAACAACAAAAATAAACCATCTGAAGCAAAGGGATTTAAGCCTACTAAAATTTAACTCACCTAATAGGAAATCTAGAGACTTGTGACGTTTAAAAAACAGGTCTTTCAGTGAATACTCTTTAAAATGTATAATACTCTAGGGCAGTGCCTAGAAACACGATGGGTTGAGTCAGGAAACCAAAGTCTCTAATTACAGGCACTGCAGGTGTGTGTGTGTGTGTGTACTTGTGTGTACATTTGTGCACCTGTTTTGCCTTTGTGGGTAGAAGAACCCCTTAATAGCCAAAAGCCTTTTGTTGCTTTTGTTTTCATCTGCAGAAGAATTTAGTTAGAAACTCCCAAACCCCCATAACCAGTGGGACAGAATAATTTCTGACAATCTGTTAAGGTCACAGAGCTTATACAGTCTGGTATTCTTCCCAAAAACAAAGTCCCTTTTTGTCATTAAGCCCTGTCCAGTTCCATGCAGTGGAATGCAATCCACATCGTCCCTATCTGTAGTGGGGGCTGGCAAGTACACCAGTAGAGCTGTGGGGAAACAGCTCTAAGGGACACCAGGGAAGAACATCTCCCACAGTGTTCCCCCTCTGTGTGACTCAGGGTGTGGTTGTCATGGGACCAGGCTCACAAGCAAATGATGTGCACCATGTGATATGGCCCATACTGTCCCAAGCAGCTGCAGCCAAAACAACAGCTCTGCACAGCTTGTGTTAATGAGAATTGACACCAGAACAGAACAAATGGGCCCCAATGAGAAAACACTGTATCCTGCCTTGGCTTGGTTCTGCACTCTCACAAGTGCAGGCTGGTAACACCTGAGGAAGCTGTGTGTTTTTGCCACAGTTGGGCAGACTGGTCCAATGGCCCAGTACAAATTCCAAACACAAGCAATGGTTCACCCACCATGAAGAGTCAGTGATACTCAAAAACACCTCTCCCTATTAATTTAAATTGGGAGACAAAGCATCAGGTTACAAAAAAAGTAAACCAAAGGGATCTTCTGTGCCATTCAAATGCTCTTCTAGTAACTCAGAGGGCCTTGTTTGAGCCTGACTCCGAACCAAAAATTCAAATTTCCATGAGAACTAGACTGATGGTATCATTTATGCTCTTGCTCCAATGAGCACTTCATTAAGTACTTGAGAAACTCATCCCACATATGTTCTCTGACCCAAGGGGTACCTCTCCTGACATCAGCAAACACCCTGTATTATATATAACAGCCAGGCCTTTAGTATGATGATTAACTTAACAGTACAAGTAACCAGAACAGAAAATCAGTGTTCAAAAGTGGGAGGGTGGGTCTGTGTGAAGTTCCTGATCTGAATCTCCTTTTATTCCCTTTCATTTGTACTGGCTTTTTTAAAGCCTGTCAGTGCCAAGGAAATAAAGAGATATTGACTTGATAGGAGGCCATGGCTTGAACACCATGGTCATTGTTGTTCTGCCTGGAATGATTCCCAGGCATCTTTGAACTCATGCTTGCTATAATTACATCTATTCCAGAAAAATGAAAGTTCAACTTTTGTGTTTTAAGAAAGCGAAAGATTAGGAGCAATTTAAGGGCATGTTTACAGTCACCAAACAAATAGTGTTTACTTTAAAACAGAGACACAAAATTAAGTAAAAAGTCCACTGCTGACCACTTATATTTTAGTGTGCTTTCAGGTCATGACATAAATTATGTTTCGTTATACAACTGGCAATGTTTGTATCTAGTATATGACAGATATGACTGAAAGTTAACCACATTAGCTATCAGTTTAAGATAAGTTGATGCTTACATGTGTGAAAGAAAAAATAACCTTAATTATGAAACACAAAACCAGGAAGATTCAGAAATAAAAAAATTATCTGCACAGTCTGAGGATTTAGTTATTTTAATGGGTTACCACCTATTAAAATCTTGGATTTATAGATGAATTTTTCAGACCTGCCTCCACCTAAAGTGGAACAAGTGAGATGCAAATATGAAATAAGTCAACATTGAAGTAAACTTATATATGCTTAATTACATCGCCCTGTGGACAGGGCTCTGTAGAAATGAAAGAATTTCCTTGACTCCAAGACCTCCTGGAAAAATCTACTGAGACTGTGGCAGCTGTTGTGAAGCTGCCATTCCCAGAGCAGTGGGCAGCCCATAATGATATTGCTGTAGATGTGCTGTTGCTTTCTAACCTCCTAACACTTCTGAAACCACTAATAGTAAGTGTCAGGCTAAACAAAAGATTCTACTGGTCCATTCACCAAGAGCTGAACAGAATAGTCAACACTGATTTTCTCTTTGTCCTCCAGAGCCTGCTCCTGGTTCAGGACCAGGCTCCACTTAGGGTGACACTTCCAAGTAATTTAACAGAAATTTCCACAGATTTTCAGTCTTGTTACAGATACTTTTGATTTATTTCCACCATGCAAATCACTGCCCACTATTATGGTTCCAGCATAAACTGGTGACTTCTAGCCTTAGTGATCAGTCTTTGGATTCTTGCATGTTCTTCTCTGGTTAAATTTAGTTTGGTTACTTCACACCAGTTGCTCTCTGAAACATAATGTCTGTATGTCTGTTAGATACTGCTACCTTCTGTAGGAAATTTGCCATGACTTTCAGGACAATGAAATCAGTAAGTAATATGGTGCATTCAGCAAAAGTTTACACATTCTCTTGAAGTGTGGAAAGTTGTTCTGCCACTGAGAGCTGTGGGTACTGATTAGAGAGGGAGCTTCTTTCAGAGCTTGGTGCATATCACTGACTTGCAGTTTTAAGGGGATCATCATTCTGGGCTGGTCTGCAGAATCCATGCTGATCTCCACACAGAGCCCTGAGATACACATCCTGTTCTCAGGAGCACCTGTTTCAGGATGCCAAACACTACCATAAAAGCACACAGAAAAAGCAAAGAAGAGATAATTAAATCTAGAGGTACACTCACCTTGAGGAAGCTGCATGACCCCAGTGCTTATTCCTGAGATAATGTCTCCTAATAAGTATTCCTTCACTGGGTAACGAGGAAGCCATTTTAAAATCGGTAAGAAACTGTAAAGATGAGACTTGGCTTTCTTAGAAGAACAACTGGAAATACAAAGCAGAAAGAAAGTTAGACACTAGCAGGGGACAAAATGTTGAAAAAATTGTCTTTCATCCCTATACAGGAAAATTAAAGGCAGGCTCGGACTCCTGATGACAATAATTTCTGGACATGCTTACGCACAAGCAACTACGCCTCCAGTTAATTTAGCCCTTAATCACATGTTGGTGCTGTCCACAAACCTTACGGAACTGGAGAAGAGAACTAAAGTCTTGTGAGGCTGGAGGTCAGTGGGAAGTAAAACTGTTCCACTCTATGCACAACTGAGTGGCCACACACCACCTTTTACTGAGATCATTGCTAGTAACAATCCCCTGAGCATAACTTGCTTCCTGGTAGTGTTTTCACTCATCATAGTACTTTGCAGTGCTTTTTCCCATTTACTATTTGTGTGCTTTATACTTTTTTTGATCATAACATTTTACATTATTATGCTTTAAAAATGCCAGATCTATTAATTTAACCAGTACTTGTTACTATCACTGAAGCCAGCAGCACTGACCCTTGTGGCTCTTAGCAGAGCCATTAACCTTCTGAAACCCTGACTCATGACAAATGAACAGAGCCAGGAAACAGATACCTCTATCCAGTACTGCTATGCATCATGCTTTGATTGTACTGTGGTAAGTTTAACCTTGGGTAAAAATGTGATACTGGGATTGTATAAATGCTTTCCTGTGTAGGGGAACTGCAAGAGAATTGCAGAGAATTGCAGAGATTTGTTAGCATTTCTGAATTGCACAGTGAAGAAGCTTGCTGCTACAAGTGAGGGAGTCATCCACACTTCTCCATGTTTAAGTAGACTGCATCACAAGAAGGAGGATTTTGATCCACATTTTTTTTATTCAGGATAGGTAAGTTTTCTGAGGTGGAATTTAATGTCTTTACCATTGAAGTCATTCCATAAACCAAAGCAAATCTTCAAATGTCAAATCATGTGAACAGGAATATTTTATAGAAAGCAATCAGGCAGAAATAATTTGTTGTCCTGCAGAACAAGGTTTGAGCAAGAAATTGAAAAAACTCTGCAAATGAAGCATGGATAAACATAAAGCCAAAGAGAACTTAACTAGAACTTAAATCCCCTGGTACCACAGAGCAAGAGAAGCACAGTTAAAGACATTTCATGTCTAACCAGATGATACTTAGATTCCAAGGCAGTTAATTAAAAGCTACAGAATGCCTTCAGTAAGTTCTTATTAGACTAATAATTTAGATTTCTACACAGCTATCACACATCTCCATTCTTCTGTGAAAGGATCATGTGAAGAACAAATTTGGCTCTAAGTATTTCCACATAAAAAGGACAGATATTTTTCTGGGTCTTATGAATTCATGTCACGTGATTTGACTAACAGTTCACATTCCTATGCTGCATATTTTCCTTCTGCACTTTGATGAAGGCAATTCAACTAATTTATCCAACATTTTTTAATACAATTATACATTAACATTAAAAGCACATATATGACTTCTTCCCAGTCTTGCTGAATAGTCAAAGCAGAATTAGTGGTTTTATCTTTTAGGTTTCTTTGAAAAGATTACCAGCTAATTGCATGAATCAATTAAGAATTATAATATTTCTAATCAATAAAACAAAGTTAAGACAAAAAACCCTACCGACAAGAATGTGCAATCTTCTGCCCTAAGGTCTGAGGGGTTCTCTGTCGCCTGTGCAGCTGTCCTTGCAGGAGCTCCTGGTTGTATATTGGTCTCTGCACACAATACCTTTGGGTTTGCTCAAGACACGCTTCTTGCTCTTGAGCATGTTCCATAGTTGATCTCACAGAGCAGCAGTGAAGGAGCAACAGTTCCACAGTCTCCACTGAAAAACCTGGTTGCAGACAAAATAAGTTTGGTTGCCTTTTTAGCCTCAGATTTGGCATTTCTGTTCAAATAATGTATTCTGACAAGCTAGAGACAAGAACTGTGATTGCAGTCTAATTAAATAATCTGTAACAGCGGTAAGAAAATAAATCACACTCACTCTTTCGTATATGCAAGCTATTAATTTATGCTTCTCTTGTGTAATGAAAGCTTTCGCATTAATTACTTTGTAAATAATAGCTGAAACAAACTTGGAAAGTTGTATTCATGTTTATTTGGATTTTCCCTCAGTTTTTAAAGAACATGTCCCTGTAGGAGGGAGATTCCTTTACTGCTGAGTTACTTCCTGCTTACTCACAAACTGGCATGTCCATTATCAAAAGACAGAACTCTGACTTTAACACTAAGAAACCCATTTCTTTCTTCCAGATTGTCAGTTGCTTCCTGCAGCCATCCACCTGCTTTCCCCTCTATTTCAGAGGCTTCTTTTTGCAAACAGAATCTCAAGGATGCACAATTCGCTACTTTCAAACAGTTCTTATTTCTGCACTTACTGCTATTCTCAATCTGCACTGACTAAAACAAGAATCGGGAGATGCGCCCAGTGTTAAAACTAGCCAGAAGGTTTGTAAAGATCTCTTTGTCTGTCTGATTCAGTGCCACAAACATCTTAACATGTTTTAAAGGCACTCTGCTAATTCCTTTGCCCCATGTTTGCTGCTTTTAGAAATATTGGGCTAGAAACACAACTCCCAGTTATGAGCAAAGTGACAGGACTGCTATGTTGTTAGGCAGAGATGCTGGCTAGTGCCACATTCGATAACAGAACGTGAGCGCAATGGGAAACAGAGCTATCATTGTGAACAAGGCCTTGGGCTCAAGTCCAGCAAGTCACTTAAGCATGTGTTTGCCTTCAACCAAGGGAGCTAACCCAGGGGTGGTTCAGGTTTTAGCTGTACATCAGTGCTTTTCTGGGAAAGGGTTACCACGCAGAAATTAAACAAATGCTACCTAAACACCCAGACAAAGCCAACCATGATTGGTCCAACATTCTGATTCAGCAAATACAGTCAAGACCATCAGCAAAATACCAATATTGTTATCTATGCAATAGACTTCAGTCTGATGAAAGTGCTAGAATTTTCCACTCAGGTCTTGGTAGTTTCTATCTCTTAGGACTGATACAACCTAGCTTCTCTTCAGTTCTCAGTAATTTGTAAGCAACATTTTCCTTACACTGTTAGTCACAAAAGGATATTTTCATTAGAATTCTAATTTTTTTATTTACACCACATTCTAGATTGGCTTCAGCTTTATTGTGTGAAATAAAGGTGATCCTGCTTGAGTAGGGAGGTTGTAATCTATGATCCCCAGAAGTCCCTTCAAGCCTCAACCATTCTGGGATTCCGTAATGGTCCCTTACGTCATTATTCACATAGAATCTATCTTTTCCAGTGATTAATTGATGTGTTCTGGCAACATTGGCCTGATCTACAAATTAAGAAGTAATTTTAATCAGTCCTAAACAGAAAATCCACTCAAATCAGAACAAAAACTGCAGCTGCATGCAAAAGACACAAACCAAATCAGTTCAATGGCTTGGTTTTGGCCAAACTTCTCCAACGAAATGAGAATGTAATATCAAAACATTTTTAGCCAAGGTTTTAAAAACATGCACTCTGCCTTCTTTCTGCTACAAAGGACAGCAACACAAGACAGTGCCCTGTTAACCCCAAACAATTCAGGTCCCAAATTTCTACATTTGAGTTTGTTCAGCTTCATGTAGATTGGTTAATATCTGGAAAAGATATTATCTGGAAAAGATAAACACATAAGTTTAAAATGTAAATCTATACCTGGAGGGGTCTGGAAATCTCCAGTTCTGTACACATGCTCCAACTCTTCCAGGTACTATGAGCATATGCAGAACAACAGAAGTTCCATCCTGCCTCTGTTTTTCATGGTAGAAAAAATGATAGAGGTGTATTTGACTAACTGAGCAAAGCTCAACTCTAAATCAGTTATCCAGATCATGACAAGTTTGGAATACTAGCAGAGGTCACAAGCCAAGTTTCACCACCACTCAGTCTGAAGGTTTTTAAGCTGCACATTGAACGTTTCTGATTCTGTTAGAATAAGGAAGTTACACTGCACTGAATCATGAGAACAAGCTAACATGAAAGTAAGCTTGAGGGAGGATACGAGAGGATCTTGTCTTTACCTTCACAGTGGATACAAGAACGTGGAAAACAAATCACATGTCATTAAAAGAGGTCCTAAATCTACCTAAAACTACTGCTAGATATATCATGTTCTATTTTTCCATGTCATGTCACCAACTTCATCTTAACAGCCCTGCATAAGCATGTTCTCTGATGGCAACCTAAAATACTAAGATGTAGATAATACAGTAACAACTACAGTCTTTAATATCATCCCTCTCTTTTGCAAAAGACACAGAGAGCAAGACTGAGATGCTTGTCTTTATGAGCATTGTCCATAGAGTAGCAAAATAGTAGCATTTCATGACTAGTTTGAGTGTTTCTCCAAGTGTTTGCTCTCTGACAAACTGCCAACACAGTTATCCATGGCTCAGAAACTGAGTCTTGCCCTTCACTCCCAGAATGCTTGAAAAGCAGGTACTGCCATTTTCATGAAAACAAAGCTGACTGCTATGATTTCTGAAAACTCACAGACCTTTACCCAGAGGAAGAGAATGGCAATGGTGGATAGTGGAATACTGCTCTTGGACAACCTTTGAACTTCATGGCAAGAATAAAGTTCAAAAGCTGTAAGAAACACTATCGTTAATCTTATCAGCCAGATATGAGTTGAGTTGAAGTAGTTAAAACCTGTATGCAAAAGACTTAAGAGTTGGCAATTCTTTATCTCACTGATAAAGGCCTGTCTTATGTCTTTACTGCTATTATCAAATTGAAGGTGTTAAAGAAAAAAAAAAGTAGAAGCAAACATTAATTTATAACACTATCACTAATAAATTAGCACTTTCTATTCCCAATCTTAGCTGATAAAGGAGGTCTGTCAAGCCATCTGCACAGATTTTTGTAGAGGACAGTAATTTTTGATCCAAATCCCATGAGTCAGAGTGCAACCATAAAATTTCTAGGGACAAAGATTTGGCTGCTGTTCCTCAGATTCAAAATACAACTATGGGGAGGAAAAAAAAGCCAGAAAGTGGAGATATTAAGAATGGTGTACTGTGTGACTGTTGCAGCTTTAATAGGCACTTTTGCTCCTAATGTGTATGTAACCTGAATGTGTCTGAACCGCCTAAGGAAATGGGGGAATCAGCAGCAAATCCATTGTCTTGCCTGTTTTAAAAGAGCAAACCCCCTTTCTTTTGGAAGCTAAGCACAAATTGCTTTAAATAGCAGAAAAGCACAAGTGGACAGTACTACTACTGTGTTACAGTGTGTCCTCTGCTAGAGAACCCCAAGTTTGATCATGAACTAAAAAGTCTACAAAATATTTTGTGTCTCCAAGCTTACAAATACAGGTGACTGCCATCAGCCAAAAGGCTGGTGGAAATACTGCCATTCTATGTAAAATATGTTCTCCCAAATGTACACTGAAAGGCACAGTTACTGCAAAGTCTGTTCCTACTGTCTGAAGAGGTGAGACAAAAATCCGGGTGATTTTAGGAACCACATAATGGCTCATTTCTTTCTTTCCTCTCTGGCCTCATTCCCCAGTGCCCTATGCCCTTCCACTTATCACCTTGAGTGACATGTACAAAGTTGTTTTTAAAAATATGCACAAAGGTGTAAAATGACTGGGTGGGGTCATAATGAGTGTGTTCTCCTAGTTTTATTGGACTGTGCTCATTATTCTCATTCCTCCTCCATTACTCCCATTAAATCCACTAACAACTAGATTTTTAAAACCAGAAGCGTTTATGTAAAACTTCGTAAATTTAGAAATGACTTGTGAAACAAACAAAATTTTCCTTGTGTAGGTCCTAATCTAAGAAATGCACTCCAGGAGTAAACCTTTGGGAAAAAAAAATCAAGACCTTAAATTTCTATGCAGCTTTCAGACAGGCAAAATTTCCACTTTACTCTTTAGAAAGGTGAGATGATTACGTAAACTGTGTTTGGTTGTCTAATAAAAGCTTCTCCACACACCCATGGGGTTACTGAGAACAGCAGGATGGAGAACCTGGATAATACCCTGGTGGGCTACTGCCAGGGCCACCACATGAGCCATCAGCCTATCAAAAGCTCACCCCCACCAGTCCAGAGCACCACACAAGGGTCACCTATAGGACCCTGGAAGTCCCTGACAGTTCTGGGTGTGGAAGCATCTGCCCATCTCTAAGAGTAAGAGCACACAGGGGCAGCAAAAGGGGTCCAGGGAAGTCCTGGCCAGTCACACATGTGATGGTCTGTACCAGTACCTGGAGTGGGGCTACAGCCTTGAGCGCTCATATGTCAGCTCAGCTGGGGAGACTGGGATGAAGGAGCTGCTGGGCAGACTGAGTGTGTGAGCCCATGTGCTGGAGGGATCCACCCTGTAGGTGTGTGATGTATCTCTACATATATTCTCACTATTGGACCTCCATCCTGCTTAGCCAGAGAGCAGAGGGGATGAAGCTGTCAGTGTTGCCTCTCTGATATGCATGATATGCCATGTACAGATGTAAACACATTGTGTGTGTGTATTCTGTGTCTGTGTGCCTATGGGAAACACATCTTTAGCCTTGGAACTGGTTGGATCTGGGGATATGGAGCAGTAGCAGCAGCCTCATTTCTTAAGGCTGTTGAAATCAGTATGATATATTTTCCTCTAATGAACCTATCTTAGCCACTGAAAAGAGCATAATAATAACATGTGGGACATAAAGATCCTTCTCTCAAAATGATAACAAATTAGATATATATTAAAAATAATAAGATTATTTAACTGATAAGAGGTAAATTATATTTCATGTTCCTTGCCAAAAAATACTTTAGTGTCCAAAGGTTTATTCCAAGGACTAATGAATTCATCAGTGTCTTAACAGTATCTCTTCTCAACCAGCAATCTTATGTTTATTTTCATCAACAGAATGTTTAAGGAACCTGTTATGATGATTGAGCTGTTTAATCAATTCCACATAAGACAAACACCTGGAACATTTTGAGCAGCAGAACACTGGTCTCCTTCCCTCTGAAATATAGATAAGGGATGACTTCTGTTTCCAGTGTAAACACACTGATGACCATGAGAACCCATGGCAATATGATCATTCTTATTCCTGCTTTTTGTGACTTCAGTGACCTGGGATCCTAGTCTGCCATCTTCTTTCCCTTTGCCAAAAGCAGTAGCTAGTGATAGTGGAATCAGATAATCAGAATGGTACCATGGTGGATGACCCCTTCGTTGTGCTTAAGTTGACTGATAAGGACATATACCACCTCAGAGACAGGTAATCATTAGCCAGCTTCATTTTCCAGAGAAAATCCACTGCCAAAAACTTTGCTGGAGCAGTTTTCATCATAAAGCTCCAGTTGATCAGAGGAGATAACATAAATCAAGATCATGCATACACACCAAGCTAAGCCAAAATAATTTCTGTACTTCGTGTGATCTCAGTGCACCAATGACCTCCAGCAGCTGGTTCATTTTTTCAGGCAAAGTGGAACACACAGACAGCAAACAAGTGTCTGTGCAGAAAGACATTACTTCATTCTATGATACACCTCCTTCTGCAGAGAAGCCACCAAAAGAATTCTCCCCTCTCTGCTTCATCAACTCTGTTTACACACATCACTAGCCTCTCAAGTGCTGCATCAAGTTAAAAATAAACAACAAAAAAATAGAAGGCTGTTATTTATAACCAAAATCATTTCAGTCATCATGTTTACAGTGCAAACCTCTCAAGTCACAGAGGAAACTGAAGGATAGTAGAACAGTGTGGTCAGAGGAAGAAATGACTGAGGTGCAGAAAGGGAAGAAGAGAGGGTTTAGAATGGGATTATAAATTTATATTCCACTTTCACTGCTGAAAACATGGCATAAAGTAACTACATTACTTAAGTCACATGAGGTTTTGAAGTCTCCAAGGAATCTCTACAAGGCTCTCTTTCTAACACATTCTGAAAGGATCTGTTCCTCTGCAAAACAGGCTACAGCCACTGCCACTGCCTGAACAAATTCCTGAAGAACTGATGCTTCTGAAAGGCAACACAGAACTTCAGCATAGGGCAGCCACTCCTTGGTAAAGTAGTAGTGCTAACTTTTTATCAAAGCTGCAACTCTTGTCCTGATAGTTCAGAGACCTTCCCTATCCATGTTAGGATCTGCAAACATTTCATTCTTGGAAGCTACTTTGTAACACACATTTTTTGTGTTTATCTTTTTTCTGCACTAGGTATCAAAGCAAATCCTGTATGAGCAGTAAGCAGAACATGACTTATGATAGATTCTGTCCCCATTTATGGAACTGTTGGTTAAGATGTTATCTAAACAACAGCATTCTCCTGTCTCCTACGTACTTGAGTGTTGCTTCATGATCTGAAGGCGTGTGCCAGACAGTGGGAATAACTTTCCTCAACATTTTGATGCCAAGGTTACACCTAAAGGCCATGAGTGCAAGGCAGACACAGGCCAACACTGCTTTTGCTTGAAATATTTAAAAATAGAATAGCAAAAAATGTGTAGAGAAGTTTCTCAAATAAGTATTTCACAGCAAACCCCTGCTTTATTTGCAGTTCACCTTATGGCTTCATATTTCTTCTGTAGCTGATGAAATTTTAATGTGAGACAGCCCCATGTCTGCTCTTAACGGCGCAGACAAGAAGACCAACCCTCAGAGAGCTGAAAACTTCTCCAAATGACTCCAAGTGTGTTTGGCAGAACAACCCTGCATGAATGGATTCCTGCAACAGCTACACTAGAACAGAGTGTCTTGATGAAGCAACTGGAAGAGCAAGAAGGGTATCTGGGTTGAGGATCGTCAAATGAAATGAAGAAAGGTTCATTGAGTAATTTTCTGATGATTTCTTCGTGTAAGAACCTTTCCTTCTTTCTTTCTTTCTCGGGAACACATACACAAAAGAAACAAATGTCACCAGAACGCGGGGAAGAAATAAAATCAGATTCACTACAACTGTAGTTAGACTCAAGTCACCTGTTCAGCTATATGGACATAAATGAAATACCAAAAAAAGATCATATATATTTGATTTTAAACATGAAACTGGCAAAGAAATAGAACTAGAATCATATAATACAGAAAGCAAAACAAGCAAACAAGAAGCCCAGTGCAAAATTCCAAAAAGAAAAATGCAATGAACCAGAGACAGTCGATAAAGAAACAGTAAACCTGAAAGAAATTGCGAGGGCTTAGAAAACAATGTTACGTCAAAGCTGTGAATCTGTGGCAGGATCCTGGTAAAGCAGGAGATGCAGGGTTAGATGCTGAAGAGGTAAATGAACTCAGGTATAGCTTTCTCTGGGAAAGGACTTGAACAGTGTTACGCTACAAAGTTATAGCAGCAGCAGCAAAACTTCTGTATTTAGAGAAGACATTACAGTTGTCCGTATCTAGGAAAGATATGTAGTTTTGTTCCTGATGTCATCCTTCTGATCTGCCTGAGCTTAGTAGAGCTCTGTGAGAACAGGAACAGGCAGCTCCCTGTGGGCATCTCTGAGTAGCAATCCAAGTTTTCTCCTGCATGGGGTATGGATTTTTAAATTCTGCTCCATGAAAACCACGTAGAAATTTTGTAATAAAAAATTAGTTCAATCCTTAATTGAGCTTAGTTGGTTTGTCCCTACCAGACTGAACTCCAACCAGGATGTTTCAAACAACAGACACACAGCAATCTTCGATTTGGATTGGAAAATGCTGTCCGTGCCCTAGAATCACAGAATGGTGGAGGGGACCTTCAAGACCACCTACTTCCAACCCCCCTGCCATGGGTAGGGACGCCTTCCACTAGACCCGGTTGCTCAAAGCCCTGCCCAACATGGGATGAGAGGTTAGTTATGAGAGGTTTTCTCAGGAGTTCTCAAATCTCAGCCCTGCCTCAGAACCTAATTTCCATAAAATAAATGAAAAGGAGCAATTTGATCTTTGCTCTAGCCCAGTCTATGTGTCAAAATCTCAGGCTTTCAATTAACAGATTAAAATCTATTAATTAGCTAACCCACACCCTCCCCAATAACCACAACAACACAAGAACACAAACAGAAATGGACATACAAAATGGTATGTAACAGTCAAAGCAGAGCAGTGTAACTTGAACCACTGCCTGGGCAAAACCAGTAAGCTTTCAATGAAGGCTGGAGAAAAAAAGATTCTACCCAGGCAGTAAAAATACAGATTAATTGTCAAAAACCTCCCAGGAAGGCAATCACACTATTGTTTGTCACACGTAAGGTCTTCCCAGCTTGCTACTGCACAAAATGAAATAAATAGTTATCACAAAATACGATCTAGCAGGACAACACTCTGCTGGCTAACACATCTGGGGGAAGAAACATCTGAATAAGGATGGTGTTTAATTCAATTAAGTTAACTGGGAAATCAATAGTAGCCTATTGAACTTGAGAGTTTTAGCTTCAGCATGGTTTTCTTGTGCTAAAAGTTACAGGTTACGAAACAGATAGAAAAAAAAACAGAAAAGAAAGCTTCAGCAAACCAGATCTTACAGAAAAAATACATCAGCAATAAAATAGAAGAAAAAATAGCAGTCAGCAGTTCATTGGGCAGACACCAAGAGAGGCAGAGGACTCAAAGGACTCTGTGCTTTTCCAGGAAACTCAGTGGCTGCACAAAAGTCTTAGTTACATTTACAGAGGCTACAGTCCAAAAAAATAGTAGTTTAAGACAATACTTGTCCGTCCATACTGTAACAATAGTCAAAGCAGATAAACATGCGTTTGGTTCTTCTTTCTCAAGTTATTAGCAAAAAAGCATGTGCTAGATCTGTGCCTGTTTTCCATGATTTTAGCATCACAATAAATAACCAACTTTCCATGTGGTTTTGGAATAATTAAGTTCTAAAACCACAGAATTTTTGGGGACAGACTACTATACCCATGAAGAACTTTGTGCTAAAGATATGATTTGAACCACAGTAATGGACTAGACATTTCAAACAAAAGGTGAGATGCAATGGCTGTTCAGTGCTCCAAGTTGTAGGATCTGATGGCTGAATCCAACAGAGCACTTTAGTAAGTATTCAGGATAGAAAACAGGGATCAGTTTGTGCCAGAGGTTAAAAACGTCACCATTTCCTAGGCCTTTCACCTGGATTATGCTCAATCATCTTCACTTTTTTAAATCATGTCAGCCTTTAAGCAAACTGTTACCCTGCACACAGAGTTTGTACAGTACAAGCAAAAAAAGCACATCAGCTCCAGACACATTACTTAGACAGAGGAAATGTGACCAGAACCCAAGCATGGATGCAGCAGCAGGCTTGTTTCTTACTGGACTTAAGAGCTTTCCCTCTGTGAAATCTGATTCTGAATGTAACTCAATATTGTCCCACCTCCCCCCATACAGATACCTTTAAATGCAATGAAGAATGAGACTGATGAGTTAAATACTCTCAAGCCTATACAAGGAAGTAAATGCTACTACAAATTGATATGCTTTATCAGCTACCAACAGCAGCTCTGCATGTGCAAAACTCCATTCCCTCCCTATACCTTTTCCACACTACATTTCAGAGATGTTTCACAGTACAGTGCAAGACGATTAACAAAACACTTCAGTTCAGAATACTGCTAAATGTGGAACTGAAACAGCTATCGTGTCTTAGGAAGGCTTAGCACTGTCAGAAACCAAGGGTTTCAAAGTGTGACTACTGTCCCTTGAGGAAGGCAAGAGGTGATCCCCACAGAGTTAATTCACTGCAAGCTACCTGCACGTGCTTGCTTCTGAAACACAAGTTAAGCACAGTTAATTACCTTAGTTTTTCTATTTCTACAGTGGCAGTAAAGTAGCATCCTACTAAATTCTGTAATAAAAATCAAGACACCTGTTAACCCACCTGTTAACCTGTTACTGCACATTTAGTAAAAGACATTTTAAAAGTCTGTTTGCAGATTTTAGTCTTCCTTTGTGAAAACTTCAGCCAAAATGTTCCAGTGCCCAGACCCTTGTAGTCAGTCATCCACATAAAACCCAGTGCTGTACAACTGTATTACTGGGATAGATATATGTATAGATAGAATGTATATTCTGCTGATTCATCAGCAGAAATAATGGCAGCAATCTAATGTTTTTTTCTTTTCCTTCCTACTGGACTATCCCTAAATGCCTGCTGCAACGGCCACTTGGGTCCTCCGAAATTTCGAAGCATCCCGAAAAAAGCTTTCAACCATATTTCAGTGTCAGACAATTAAAAGTTTTGCAATAGCAGCATGGGCACGAGCACGGCAAATTTAAGCCTACTTACTCTTCTGGCTGGCTTTTCCTAGTTGCTTTCACTGATCCCTTGTAAGGAGTTCAAAATGTTCCCACAGTTCGTCAAGTTGAAAAACACTGACACAAGGAAAGGCAAAATCTTCTTTGCCTGAAAATTGGAAGCGCGTGAAGGGGTTGGGGGGAGGGGGGGGGAAATAGATTAATCGAGGTTTTGGAAAGGTTTTGAAGGTCTTGATGTTGAAGCTAGTAATGGAAGTGCAAAGCAGGTAGTTTTTGTTTTTACAGGGCTTCTTGGGAGAGTCGCTTAGACGCAAACTGACAGCCCGCAGCTTACAGTCGCGTGCAGCCAAAAGACGAGGAAATGACTGATCTCTCACCCTCCCTCCGGTTTCCCCTTGGGTGCTGCGCGTTTAGCAGCGCCGAGCAGCGCGGGCGCCGCCGCTGCCCGGAGCCCCCGGGCGGTGCGGGAGGCGCGGAGCGGCGCCGCCCCGGCACGGCGCTGCCTTCGAACCGCTGCTGCCGCACGCGGGGCTGCGGCCGGGGCCGGCGCGGGGCGAGGGGCCAAGGGAGCGGGGGCGGCACGGGGTGAGACCCCCAGGCCACCCCGGCCCGGGCTGACCGAGCAGGAGCCACGGGCACCGGGACAGCCCGACCCCACCGACGCTCCTCGCGGCGAGGCTCGCTCCCCTCAGGGGAGATCCGCTCAAGGGGAGAGACCCCATCCGCCAGCGACCCCGCACGCCGCGCTCACCCCCGGCCCGGACGGCCGCGCTCCGCTCACCTCCCGGCGCCGCCTCCCTCCAGCCCGGCACATCCAGCCCGGCAGCCGCAGCCGCCGCTCGCTCCAAGGTGAGGAGCACAGGGATGGGGGCGGCCGCCAGCCCCCGCCCCCTCCTGCCCCCTCCCGCCCCGCGGCCGCGGGCGCGCCTGGGACTCGTAGTCCCGCCCCCAGCTCCCGCCGGGCGCGTCCCCGCCGCGGCCTACGAGTCCCAGGATGCCGCGGGGCCGCGCGCGTCCCCGGCGGTGCGGGCTGCCCGGGCGCTGCGCTGCTCGGAGCCGCCCGGAGCGCAGCGCTCGGAGGGAACCGCAGAGTCATGGGATCGTGGAGTCAGCAAGGTTGGCAGAGTCTTTCAACATCACCACGTCCAACCGTCAACCCAGCACTGCCCCTGTAATCCCGAAACCACATCGGCCAGCGCCAGATCCTGACGCCTCTTGAACACCTCCAGCGATGGTGACTCCACCTCCCTGGGCAACCTATTCCAGTGTCTGAGCAGCCGAACTGAGAATTTTTTTCAAATACCTATCTGGGTGTAGTTTTTTATTTCTTTACGGGGCTCAAAGAATACATAGGTATCAATTTCATTGTGAATATGAAAGAATTAGTAGTGAAATGCCTTCACAGATCACATCTTTCAGTCCTTGGTTTATAATGTTTTCCATCATAATAGTAGCTCTCTCTCACCCAAGACAAAAATGTTTTCCCACTTCCCAGATTTGGGTTTGTTCACAGAATTCATGGAAGTTTTTTTCCAGCTTTGGAATTACACACTAAGACCATGAAAAAATTTGTGAAACCGGTGTATACAGGACTTGAATAGGATTTGAAAACCTTAAAATGATTCCTTTACATGGCAGCCCTTGTTAGAATTGAAGAGTAACTTAAATAAAATTCAAATGAATTCAAGGTGAAATACAGCACTTTAAATTTCAGTGTTGTCAAGTTGAGAAATTTCAAGATCAAAACATTTCTAAAGTTGCCTTTAGAAGATTTGTTTGTTCAAAATAGGCTGTAACAAAAAGACATTTTGTTGAAAAATTTCAGAGTCATAGATAATGCCACATACATCAGACGATGTGAAATGATGTTGGATGCCATTGTTACACAGAACTGGGTAAATGGAGATACTTTGGGAAGCACATCTCTGTTGATTCATAGTTTTTTATCCAAAAAGCTCTTTTTTTTCTGAACTTGGAAATCTGTAGCCTGTGTTAGAATGCAGGTGTAATTCACTTATGAAGGTGTGGCCTGGTAGTGAAATTCTGAAATGCTTTATTGCCAGTAAAACATAAATTGCAGTAACATACAACAGAAAGACCTGTTTATACACCCTGCACAAAGGGAAAGGAGAAGAGAAAGCCTCAAACCAACACAGATTAGCAGACTTCCTGCTAGAAAAGTCCACCCAGGTGCAAAGTATTTTGAATATTCTGGTAATCCTGAGGATTATGTTACACTAATTGTGTCAATGGTTGCATTTAAGTACAAGCTGGTTTTAATTTCTTGGCGCATTTTAGTCTGACACACTCAAAGGTTAATAATTCTTTTTATTGCTTCTTTCCAGCATTGTCTAAAATGGTAAAAGATGCTGTGGTTCTTCAGCTCTGGGAGAAGGACAGGGATTGATACAGTGCTAAACTCAGTAGCAACAAGATGAGAAGAGGATTTTTGGTCAAAACAAGAATAGGGAGGGAAACTTAATACAGAATAAACAATGTAGACAATTGAGGAGAGTAAAAACACTCCTGTGGAGGATAATTGGGGAATATAAGTTAAGGGTGCACACACGCCACTGGAGCTGTGTGATGACAGAGGGCTCAAATTGGAGCTTTGGGGGCTCAGTGGGAGCTTTGGAGGCTCAGCCAGCTTGCAGGGGATGGAGCAGTGGAAGCCACTGCTCTCCAGCAGTGCAAGGAAAGCTGCAAGGTGCTGTCAAAGGCCAGATCCAGCACTCACAGCTGCCTGGAGCCCCAGCTGTTGGGCTGGTTGTTTCTTAACTTCCTCTGACAGCTGCTGATGGTGAGTATGGGCAGGGAAGGTGGCTGAGGGGCTGGGAGTGCAGAGTTCTGACACTTCCCACTGGGCCATTGGCATACACTTCCCATATGAAACATCCCAAATGGGTCAGATAGGCTCCATTGACTGGCTCACTCCCCACCATGCCCTAACTACACTCATGGATCTTCTAAGAACGATACAGCTTTCTAAGGCAGAAAAACCCCTGTATATATTTGTAGTCTTACACAGGTCCCAGGACAGGTCAAACCAGCTGAATTAGTAAAGCTGAGGTGGACATTTCCATATGAAGTGAAACACATTTAATGTACAGGAGTTTTCCCACTGATTTCAGTGGCAGTAGGCTTGGTTCTTAAAATGCTGCTGTTAATTAGTTCCTACACACATCCTATACAGACACAACTCATGTCAAGCTTTGTTCTTGTCCATGATAACACAGTTATTCTAGCAGAGGCCCAAACATTGGGACGTTTTCCTTTTTTTGTACTGAAGTTCCTTGAAAATGGCTGAACTCAAATAATTTAAAATATCCCCTGAGAAGGGTGTGATTTTAAATCAGCTAAGCTGGGTGTCCAGTTGTGAGTATAAACCAGTTGAATGGCTTTGCATGTGCTATTTCTAGCCCACCTGGAGCTTTAGGTTATCAGCAGAGGGCTGGCATGTATGCGCATGGTCAGTGTGCAGGGAAAGAGGGACCTGAGGGGATCAGCAAGCTTCATGGTATCAGCAATGTCATCCTAATGCAGAAGTAGCCCTGAAACCTGTGACTACACAGTACCTCCCAGAGTTCTGCCAGATAGAGTCAGGGAAACACCTGAGCCTTCTGACATGGCTTCTTTGCCACCACCTTGCACAGATCTCCCCTGAGTAGCAGAGCTCAAAAACACAACCACATTCTCTTCTTTTTTAAAAGAAGCTTAAGAAATTTGTTTCAGTCTATAAACCCAGCATTTATCATCATCCTCCAGTATGGTATTCGTCCATTCCTGGAACAGCATTTTTGCTTGGCCCTGCCTTGCTACGTGCCAGCTCAAACTCTCCCCATCAGGCTCTGTAGTAATTAGCCACACAGGGCCTAAGTCTTTAGGCTTACTGCCAGCTCAGTCCCTTCAGCTGAACCAGGAATAACATGGGGAAGAAAAAGCAAAAGTCAGAAAACAGCAGCAGCAGAGGAGAACATTGGACAATTCATCCACATGTCCCCTGTACAATGCTTGCATCCTCATACCCCATGGTCTTCTCTTCCAGCAACAGATCCACCACCTGTGGATGGTGGGTGCTCTGTCTGCTCCTTCACAGATGCACTGCAAGTGCTTGTTGCTAACAGCCCTAAAGAGCTCTTTAGGGCCATGCTTAACATAGGCAAGCCCTTTTGCTGACCTTGCTTCGTTCTGAGGCTCCCTTGCCAGCTCAGGATGAAGGTAGCTCCCCTTTACAGCTGGCTTGTTCCTGTTCCTCCAGTGTTGAGTCATTAGTTAAACCTCACTACAAAGCTGATCTGAGTGGGGTTTATCTGGGGCCTTACACTGGCTTCCTGCTTTGATAATAACCAACCCCATTGACTACTAATGGATAAATGATGAGGTGATGCTGTGGCAGCATTTCCACCCAGTAACATTTGCCCTAAAGGGTTAGCAAGTAAGTAAAACATAGAACCATGTTTATGGATGTTGTCATGTCTCTTTCCAAATGTTTTCCTTTCTAGACTAAACAACTCTCTCTACTTGGAACCTCATGGGTTCAAGGGTCTTGTTTCTGCCGCAGTACTTCTCAATATCTCCAACTTGTTTACATCTGTATTTAAGTGAAGGGCTCAACAGCTGACAGCTGCTGTCTGTTTTACCGGCACTGGTAGCCGTATTTATATTTACTGTGTTTTATCATAAATACTTCCACTGATGCAATGCAAAGTGGCATTTTTAAAAACTGCTTTATGCTGTTGATTCTACTTCTATAGTTTTGTTGTTTAGTCTGGTATTTACCCAGTTTGTGTGCTGGTACCTTGCTCTTTGACAATGTCTTGTCCTTGAGTGTATTTGCTGTGTTATTTAATTACTACCCTTTTCTATAAATTGTCAAGATCCTGCAAAGCCAGATTTGGTCCTTCAAAAATATTGGTGCTCTGCATATTTCCTCCCATTAAGACAATGTTATCATCTTTGGATGAAGCAAGCTCAAGAGAAAAACATTTAGGTAAAATTATGAGAACTTCAGGTTTTGTTTATTTCAGGAACTCCAGCGGGTCAGAGTTGAATTTTCCTGTATTTTTGTTTAATTTCTCTTATGTTCTCCTTATTCTACGGGAACATGGGCTAGTGAGCTGACAGGAGAAATGAGGAAGACTATAAGGCATACTAAAAGTACTAAAAGTCAGTTTTCATAGTTATGTCTGCCAAAGTTTTACACCAGTAGATAAGCTTATTAGTATATTTTATTGCATTTTTATTGCCATTGATTATCCATTATCCACTTGCTATTTTAACAACTGTTTAATGTCAGATGACTCATTGTTTTCAGCCATATGGGATGAAAAATAAAAAACCCCCACATTTACTGAGTATACCATATGTGTATGCTATGCAAGGTGTTGTAGGAATGGAAAAAGTCTAAGGAAGAACTTCCTGGAATCTGGAAAGGGCTCAAATGATAATACCACTTGGGAATCTCCCAGTGAGGAAGAGAAAAGCCAGTGCAGAGTTTGTGGTGAGTTTGGATAAAATGCTTTGTATTCCACTGTAGTTGTAATTGCATACATTATTCAAAGGAAAGAAACACAACTGTGAAAAGCAGCTTCTCTGATTATGCTGATCTCTTGCCTGAAAAGTCAGGCAAAGTGCCTCATTATATCTAAAGTCTTTAAAATAAATTAATTCCCTGGAAGCACATTAGCTGCACATGCATTTTAGATTGAAATATCACCCTTCTATTGACATATTAAAGCAAATAAAACTATCTTAAAAAATAGGAATGTTTATATCTTGCAGTTTTGTTTGTTCAATGGGCAAAACTCTTATTACAATATTTTAAAATCGCTTGCCCAAACATTAAGTTGTTATATTCTTTAATACCCTCATGTTTTGTCTTCCTGCTATTTTTCTGAATAGAACCTTTATCTTGTTTCAGGGATTGGAAGTGCACAAAGTACACTGGTTCTCCAGAACAGTACAGTGAGTTTGCAGGAGGCTGGACTGTTGCAGCAAGTTTCCAGATCATCCAAAGGTCTGTCACATAATTTTGACCAAGCCAAGGTGTTGACTAGTTGGTCACTGAATGATCTCATTTTTTTTCTGCACTGCTCAGGTACCTGTGATCAAAAACCTCCTAAAAATTAAACACACGTTCAGCTGAACATGGATCTGTAGCAAACACCATTTTGTTTCAGACAGATATAGTGCTAGAAGCAGATGTGCACGATGTAAGAGCACAGCGGGTATATATGATACTTCTCTCTGATGAGGAGAAGCTTCAGTAACTGGGATTGTTTAGCCTGAAGAAAAGGAAGCTCAAGGAGGACCTTATTGCTCTCTACAACTACTTGAAAGAAAGCTGTGGTGAGGCAGGCATCAGTCTCTTCTCCCAAGTAGCAAAGTATAGAACAAGAGGAAATGGCCTCAGCTTGCACCAGGTGAGGTTAAGATTGGATGTAATGAAAAATTTCTTCACTGAAAGGGTTGTCAGGCATGGCACAGGATGCCCAGAGAACTGGTTGAGTCACCATTCCCCATCTAAAGGTATTTTAAGGATGTATAGATGTGGTGCTTAGGGACATGGTTTAGTGGTGAACTTGGCAGTGCTGGGTTAATGGTTGGACTTGATGTTAAAGGTCTTTTGCAACCTTAAATGGTTCTATGATTCTAAGAATTACCAGCTTTGTCTGTTTGGAGCCAGGTTCCTTATGTGCCACACTCATGTTGCCAGAGCTTGGAAACATTGGTTTACACTTTCTGGTTTGCAGATAAAGCAAGAGTGCATATTGGTCCATGGTCCTGTTTCATTCATTGCGCCAGGACCTGTTCCAAGGACCATGTTATGCCCATAGGTGGGACTGCGGAGATCTCTTCATTTGTGTTATTTGCAAAGTGCTGTTAAGTGTGATGTGCTAAATATTAAAAAATAACCTTGATGTTTGCTTTAGAATCTAGGTATTTAGTAGAAGAATTTCATTTATGATTTCATGTAAAGCCCACATGGCTTGAAAAGTCTAACATCAGAATTCTTTGTTGACATTATCTTTATTGAAGCATGGATCTTCAGCTTGGTTCACCATAAAGTGAAGCATTTTATTTATGATAATAGACAGTTTAGGGCTATAGGGGCATTATAACGTTGCTGGTGTAGATACAACTTTGTTAGAAGATACAAACATGACCCGCAATAGAAACAAACACCAAAGAGAACACAATGAAACGTTCACTGTTTACAAATCACTTCATTACTACAGACACCAAATGGCAGTTACTGTAAGTAAATCAATTTCAGAGAACTGACTACATTTAGACAGGGAATTGGGAATTTCTGTTTGGGGCTTAATTCACAAATCCTTAGTAGAAAAAAGTTTAATGTCAAGCATTCTTTTTTTATCCACAAAACAATGCTAACCAACAGACATATCAAAGAATAAGACCGAAGGATATCAACGCCTTTACAACTACTTTTGCAATTATATCCTGGATTAGGTACTTTGATGATTATTTTTTAATACATTTTTTAAGAAGGTAAATAGCCCAAAAATCAGCAGCAAAAATATTACAACAACAAAACAAGTAAATACAGTGCCAATGTGTCATGTTGTAGAAGAGAATACAAAGAGGACAAACAATGATAACTTAATCTTATAAAATGACACAGAGCTGAAATACAGTGCACTTAAATACCTATGTGACAAAGAATGTTAAATTCTGTACTTAGTATGTAGATTTTTATAAACATAAAATCTGAAAAGTCTTTGTGCTTAAACTTTTTTTCCTGTTAAACAGAATTAGTTGCTTACTTCCAATACTGCCACTGTAACTGATATTACAACAGATCACAATTTTCACAGACACATCAACATTAAAACATTTACCTATGAGAAAATAAGTCACTTCTCATTAGTTCACAGTGCGAAAAAGTGGTGTATACTCTGTCTTGAGAAAGGCTTTCAGTTATTCATCAAGCCAGTTGCAGAAAAGTCCTGATACCAGATGCAGTGCTAGACTCAGAGAATGGAAGCAACACATCACATGTTGGGAGGAAGAAAAAATAAATTTCTCGTTTCTTCATGGATATCGTCTAAGTGACCTTCGTCTTCTGTTGTAGAAATGCCTGAGCCCATGTTGCCGTGAAAAATTCATCATGTAATTTTGTTTGCGAGTGCTGTTGAAATCAAAGGGTGGAAGAAGGAGAGAGTGTCAGTTTCTTTTATACATAGTGTAAATGCTTTTGGAGCAGTGAGCTAGTGGGAGTGATTCTTCTTTGTCCTTGCATGACTTTTTAAGTCTGTGCAAACTGGTGTGAAGCATACTCTTTGTTTAACTTCGACGTACAAGGCAATTGAGAATCTGTCCCACTTGGCTTTCATTTACAATTCATTACCTTAGGGAAAGGTTAAGAGCTTTCAGCTAATGAAAACTGGTGCTGCCTAGGGCCAGATTCACTAAAACTGTATGCACACTTCATAGTGTTTCTCTATGGGGGTTTTGTACTCCAGTTATCCTCCTTTGATCATTAACTACTTTATCTTGAGAAGAGAAGAAAAGCTTTACTCCACTTCGTTATCTTCTACTTTTACTTTACAGGAAGTGAAGTACAACACTTTTATTCAGATTTATGTTTCCCGTCCCTGTGCACTCTCTTCCAAAAGGAAAGGAAGATCTGGGAAATAAGCATCATCATGTCTGGGAGGAGAGCAAGCAAGAGAGCTCATTTGCAGCCAAATTTAAGAAGGCACCCTTGTTTGGAAGACCTATGTGGAGGACAAGGCCCATCCCACCTAATGCAGATTTCTACTTCTCCCACTGGGGGAAGAAGGAACCATGAGAGGGCAGATCTGT
Source organism: Corvus hawaiiensis (assembly GCF_020740725.1). Taxonomy (NCBI): domain Eukaryota; kingdom Metazoa; phylum Chordata; class Aves; order Passeriformes; family Corvidae; genus Corvus; species Corvus hawaiiensis. The sequence continues at coordinate 67,568,742 of NC_063216.1, read as the reverse complement.
GAAGACCTGCAGTCAACAGATCTCCCATTTGTGCATTCAAGGAATGTTTTCACTTGTGAGTTTTGTCTGTGAGTAAGAAGTGAACACTCATAATGTAGTAAGTCATACTTTCCTCTCTAGTGCATAAGCTTATTTTTAGTGAATGTGGCCCTTAGGAAAAAGGAGTAATTGTCTGCTTTGCAAAATAACTATGATTCTCCACAAGCAAAAATAGGTTTTGTTGTAGTATGATAATTTAATCTAAAACAGTTTGTCTAACAAAATTATACCCTTTTCTACAGCTAATCTTGAACACAATTGACTAAACTGATCAAAAGTTGTCAAGTCAAAATCTAGACTATAAACCTCTAAGCAAATCCAAGTCACTTCCTGACTAGTTTTCCAAAGCTTTGCAATTTTTAATTTTTGGGGTTTTTTTGCCACTGGAATGTACAAACAAGGATAAAAAAAAGACCGGGCTCCTGGTGACAATGAGAGAAAACAGATGTACACTTGGCACAGCTTTTGGCACTGTCCCAGTAAGGTAGATCTCTAGAGCATCTGGCAATTGAGAGAGGGGTTAATGTTGGCTTATTCAAGTGAAAAGGAAAGGTCTGTGCTGATGTGTGAGAGATTGATAGTGGTGAGTGTATGTAACTTTAATGCCATTTGGTAGCTCAAGTGCAAAGCAGCACTGCACTTCAGTCTTCATTCAGGTCCTTAAGTCATCAGGGTGGAATGTCACCCTTGCTCCAATGCCAGGTGTCTCACTGATGAAGGCAGGAGGGAAATTATGACCCCAAACCTGCTCCTGACAGTGGCTGCCATTGAAACTTGAAGAAGTTCTTAATTTTGCCTTCCCATTAATTCCCATTTCTTGGGAAGTGTGTGGTTCCTCAGAGACACAGGGCCTTCAGGGCCACATCCCACCTCCCAGGAGAGCATCCTAGCCATGAGGTGAGGATAGAGCACCTATCTGCTGGGAGAAGGCTGCTCTGCAGCCAAAATACAGCAGATGGGCCTGGGAGAAAGCACAAGCCCAACTCTGAGCAGCTTTGCTCTGGGTACATGGGATCAAACAGAGTCTGCCAAAGTGTTTGGCTGAAAAAATTGCCATTTCTGGACCTGGTCAGATTTAAAAGTGAGCTTGGCTGTGAGAACCTCAGCTTGGGCAAGACTTGGACACATGGATGGGGCACATGCTGAGCTGCAGTTCTTGGCCCAGGAGCTTTTGTCCCATCTCCATCCTGCCTTTGGTCTGCTTATGTTCAGCAATAGCTCAGCAGAGATGTTCAGGACTCATTTTGGAAACTGCTGTGTGCACCTGGCCTCTATTTCACTTCAAGTGACCGACCATTTTGTATCTGGTCTTAAAGGGATGGTAAAGATGTTTAAAACAATGAACAAACAAAAAAAGAAAAGGAAAAGAAAGAATTGAAAAAAGGAACAAAGAAATGCTTACCTAGTAATGCAGAAGAGATTTACTTATTTTATGTAACTAATTTTGTTCCATTGGAAGATGATCAAGGTGTTAGAAAGAAGCATATATTTATGTCTTACACTGAACACCATAGCAGTGCAGTGTGTGAAAAATAAGAGAAATCTAAATTCTCGGGAACTAAATGCTTTTTTTTTTCCTTGCAGTAATGTAGTTCAGACTTGTCCTCACTGACATGAGACAGACTTTCCAACTGCTGGCTGGATGCCACAGAAAAACTTGATGCCTGCTATAGAAATACTATGATTTTCACTCTTTCCATGGGTAAATATGTAGACCCTATGCATTATAGTATTTTATCATATTGCACCACAAAATCAGAGTAGGTCTATATTTTATTTTTTGGAATTAATTTTATATATTAGTAGGAGGCAAGCACTGTATAAGGGAGATCAATAGTGCTTTATAAAATCACAAGAAGAGTTACATAATATAGTCTCCAAGAGTACTTGCACATTCCTTGCATTTGGTGGGTGCAAAAATGCTTTCAATACTATTAGTAGTAATTTTAATTTTTATTTTTACAGACTGATTAAAGGCTTTACCGTACTTTTGCTGTTGTTTTCTTGTTCAAAACACCCAAAATGTGCTGGGCAGCATCAAGCTATATTAGGAATAGACCCCCTTCCATGATGGTGTGGTGGGAACTTTTGTTTCAAAATCAGTGGCAATTTGAAGACTGTTTTGCGAGTGTGTAATGGACTGGTCAGCACCTGCTGAGCCTTCTGTCTTTTCTGTGCATTTATTGAACCATCAGTCAACCAGAAAAGTTCAGATCCAAAGTAGTTATCTGTGTATTACTGATGGAGCACAGAGCAAAAAAACAATTAACAGGAGTGACTATTGTACAATGTTTGACAGTTTTGAGTGCACTATTTAAAAGTAAACAGAAGATAATACTGCTTGAATTTATGTAGGGAATTCTAAGAAACTTTCCAATGAAGTATCTGGAGTTGTGCTAGTTGGATGAAAGCAATATGCAGACTGTAACAGAAGAGCAAAGTTAAAACTATCTAGGGCATGTTCAAAAAATACCTACAATAAAGCAATTTATGAGAAGGAGTCTCTCTGGATCTTTAGTCTTTAGCAGAGCATTATGTTTATTGCATGTTTCCTAAAGCACAATTTGAACTACAAGGCTGCAATTTAAAGTTTATAAAAATGGAACATAGCCAAATGGAATGAAAAATACGCAGTACATAACCCCAGTATATACTAATGTCATTCATTATTTCTGTGTTTTTAATTGACAGGGCACAAAACAGGAACAAAATGGAAACAAAAATATTTGAATAACAAAATTAAACACGAAAAAAGCCTTAGAACACAGCAAAGGTATGTCCCTCAAGACTAATCTTGGAGTAAATTTTGGTGCTGAATTACAAATGCTTTGTTAGGCAGGTACTGTAATGAAAAAAGTCAAGTGCTCTGACTGAAGTTCTGAGGGCTCCTATCAATGACAAATATTCTTTGGCTTTGGTGGAGTCAACTTGAACCCAGAGCTCAGTAATGTACTGGTTAGTGTTATCTATTAACTGCAACAGCACAAAGCAGCTGGGTTCCATGAAATGAAAGAACTACCTGGGGACACTGGTTTGGTGTCTAAGGGGCAGGTGTGGCTGTGCCACCATGCAGATTGACTGACATACACTGCCTGGCTGTGGCTACATCTCTGTGGTCATTTATTACAGAAAAAAGTGGGAATTGCCCCTTGGCTGCCCATACAGTGCTCTGGGTGCTATCCATTGGCAGGTCTCACTGTACCCTATCAGAAGCAGAAGAAGGAGAAGTCCTTCCCCCCCACAGCCTTGGTGAATGTCCCACTGCAGTATGTCACAGTCTGCTGAACAGTTTCTGCTAAGTTTAACTTCCCCCAATGCTCACTGAGGAAGTGCTGCAGGATCAGGGCCCTCATGAGCTATGTGGCACATCTCAGCATATAAATGATTTTTCTGCAACCCACCATTGACAAAATTTTGTGAAAGAGCTGTAGCTAACAGAAACATACATTAAATACTGATTCAGGGAAAGTACTTACCTTATTCTAGTGTAAAACCAATGACAGCAAACAATGAAATACAACACAAGTTAGAAAATGCCTTTCAATGCATGCAGCACTGTGATTAGTCATAAAACCCTGATGAGGTTTAGAGGCAATATAGGACTTTTCGTCTCTTTTGAAAATAAAAATTGAACAAATTATTTCCTCAGATTTCAAATCAATGTTTAGATTTTTATTTTCTATAAAATTCAGCATGCACTTTTTAGAAACATAATAGAAATGTCATAGAAGCACGAACCGCATCATATTAAATTTGGCATAAATGTTGTGAATATTCAGATAGTCACCTAATGTTTGAACTACTTATGTTCTTTATTATAAATCTGTTGATACTTAATTTAAATGCATTTTTCAAATAATTGCTTTTTACTAAAAAATATGAAGCAGATGAAAATGCTTTTCCACATGAGCGCTTCTTGTTAAATATAGAATATATAATTTGTATTTTAATAGTCCGAAATAAGGATAAACATTCTTTGTACCAAATGCAACAGAAGTTCTCACTAAATCATTTGTGCCAAAAATGTGAGAATATCTCGACAATGAAGAGCATGGAGTGATGGCTATGGAGGGATTCATTCTGCTATCTATCAGTTAACCATAAAATTGTAGGTGGGGATAACATTTCTTGCATTCCTTGCACAACATAAATTCCTTTGGATCAATGTAACAAGTTTTGGGGTAAAGAAAGCAATATCAGACCTTTAGTGTTCATCTCATAACTACCCTTTATTTCTCAGTACCTTTGACTTTGAGTTAAGTTAATGAGATGTCTCTAAGGGCCTGCCCTATACACAAGGAAATGGCAGCTGAGTAATGCACATGCAAAGAAGTGTGAGGTGTGTGTGCAGTGGGCAGGCTAAGAGCTGTGCTTCCAGAGAAAATATGCAAATGAAATGCAGAGTTAGACATAGGCTCTTCTTAGGGCAGAAGTATAGGGGCACAGAAAAGCTCTATTTCTTAAGCCTGGGATAAAATACATTTTTATCCTAAGAAGAGCCACATGGAACACATGAGAGTTGTGCCCAAAGCTTTCTTTACAAATGGAGAGAAAAAACCCTGCACTAATGAGAAATAATCAGCACTAGCTTTAAAAGGGACTGGAAAACATAACAACTTGTATCTTCTCCCCACCACAGGACAGACATCAACTGTTGTTAAGTTGGCAAGATCAATTTAATATATAGCATTATCAACACAGGTATTTGGTTTCACCTGTTTAAAAGAGGTGCTCAATTAAAGCACCATTTGCAGCTGCATCGCAATCTTTAAAATTCTGCTTTTTAATGAGTGATTCAAATAGTTCAATCAAAAGTGGAATGATTTTAAGTAACATACAAAAGGATCCATCTTTGGCCTTCTTCTATCACTGCCAGGTATTTTTCATGCATGTATAATCTGCAGGTTGATTTTTTTCCCCCCAGCAATTTTTTTGGGAGCAAAGAGGAATCAAAGAAATGGCATCCTGAAGCCATGTTTGCTGGTGAGAAGGATGGTGGCCCTTGACTCAGAAATCAGTTGAACTGAACAGTGTCATGACCTTGACTGCGCGTCAGCTGTAGCAGTATCTGCACTACGACTTGACAGCTAGGCCTGTGGCAGAACTAATTTCAAATCTTTGGATTGCTGAGAAGAGTTGGGCTATGAAAGCAGGTATTCACAGATCTGCCCCTGGGGTGAGCACTGTAGGGAGGAGCAGGGACGTCCCCTGTTTTGGATGGGAAATAAAATCAAGAAAATCCTTATTTGCTTTACATCCCTACAGATCAGCTCTCCCTGCTGGCAGGTGCTTTCCCTGCTTGCCCTCTTACTCCAGCCCTTAGTCTGCTCAAGGAGAGCATGGCTCCCTTGCCTGTGGGCTGAGGAAAAGCTGGCACAGCACCTAGGTGTGTACGTGGGGGTGCAGGCAGTCAAGCCAGCACTTAGGCTGGGAAAATCAGACCTCCATTAGCCCACAGAGTAGTGAAGAAAACACAGGAAGAGATGTGTGGAAAGCCAGGAATTTATCTATGTCCCAAACCACATCTCCTAGTGTAGGTTGGCTCCTTGCTCTATCCCCTCACGGGCTTGCCTGCTGCATCAACATGGGTAAACTGGTCACAAACATGAAAATCTAGGACTGAAACCAGGGCCAGTGAGGATAATTTTCATAGTTCTGGAGAGGTGTATGGGGTCTCATCCAGATGGGTGGTGGAGTGCAGGGTTGTAAGAGGACTGAACACAGACTGTGTTGGACATGGACCATCAACAGGTTCTTATCTAGGGATGTTCACGGCCTTCTGAAACAAGGCCAGAGTTCCAACAGAAATTACTTCCAATTTAGGAGGCACAGATTTTTCCTGAAGTATCCCAGCTTTGGGATGAATAAGCCAGACAGAAGCCTACTGACACTCCAATGGTGCCCTATAGAATGAATGGGAAGAGGTAATTACAGAACCCAGGTGAATGGTTTAAGTTCAGGCTGTGCCTCTCTGCAGCCCTGCCAGAGAGCCCTGGGGTGGCTATTGCCCACAGGGCTCTCTCCTGGCAATCTTGGTGGGAGGGAAGGGCACCCAGAGGTCACTGACTTCTTGCCTCTTGCTGCAGAGCTGCCTGGGAATGGGGACTTGCTCTTCCCAGGGGCAGGCAGGGCTTCTGTACCTTTTATTGGAAAATGTAGGAATATTAAGAATGAAAGCTAAGTCCTATGCCTAGTACTCACAGTGTGAATTCTGGTAGCCCTGGTGTGTGCAGGATCATCTAGGGTAAGTGCTAACAGACACTGACCCACGCTCCCTTCTGATAACCTGAAGCACTCCATGGAGGTGACTGAATGTCTTCATCATTTTACAGGTGAAGAAACTGAAGTGCTGGGGGTAAAGTGACCACTGTGAGGTGGCCAAGTGAAACAGCAGAGCTACAGGAAAACCCATATGAGAGTATTTATCGATAAGGAAGCGTGTCCCCTTTCAGAAAACTTGTGGGTTATTCGCAGATAAATTTCAGGAGGTCTACAGAGTATTTTGATTAATTACAATGTGCAGATAGAACTTAAGCAAAATAGAGGAGTCAAAGGCATCTGTCAGGACTGAGCACATGCCAGCATACGAATCAGATGTACCATGGCATGTAATTCTGCCCTTCCTGAGAGCAGCATGTCTCATGTGTTGTAGTTAGCAGGGAATGGAGCTCCACATCTGGCCTTCGGGAAATAAGCTGTAATGGCACCGTGTTTCACAGGACTTGGTAAGGGAGAAATCAGTCCAGTTTGGTCTGTCTTTGTGCACTGTACCAGGTGTCACTTGAACAGGGTGGAAATCCTCTGTCTCTAGCCTGATATTTAGGGCAATTTTCAGAAGAGCCTTAAAGCTCTTTAACAGGACTAAAATAATAAAATAATAGAAAGGAGGAGGCACTGTCTGCCCACCTGGTTCCTTCTCTAGGCAAGGTGTGATTACTTGCTATGGCCATTGCAGTGTAACATATCTCACGACTTCTTGTTACCACTCAACTTGTGTATCTAGTCTACAGCCTGGCAGATCTCATTGTCAGAGAAGTTCTCCACATTTAAGCCTCAGAATCACTTTTTGAAGATCTGTTCTATTCCTACTTATGGTCCCTAATTCAGTGCTTGGATTGATGGATAACATTATACTTTATTTTTTTTCTTACACAATTTGTTCTGTTCATTTTATTTTTAATTGCAATGTAGAAAGACATGTGAATATTTTAGAATGACCAGTTCCCTTTTCCATGGTTTTCTAAACTCTGAACTTCCTGCAGCTCATACTCTTCCATATCTTTCCTGATGCAGCATCATACAGCCATTGATTAAAACAGAAATCATATCCATCTCTCTCCTCTGTTCCTTCCAGTTTTAAGCTTAATGTTATGGAAGCAGAGCCCAGCAAGGTGTGTAAAAGCAGTGGAGGGTGTAAAGTTACTCAGTGTTGGAACCAGTTTGGTTTGGGGTTGATATGAGTGCCATGCAAGCTGGTGCTTCTCGGTGGAAAGGAGAACAGAACTAACTAGCAATCAGACAATTCATTTTTGCTACTGTTACAAAACATTACTTGCAGTGTCTCTGCTAATTCAGAAACCTCATGGCTATAGTTACATGGTCTCGAGGTTATCTAAGCCTAATTTCTTCACTGCTGTTTTTCAAATTGTTCAATAAAAAGAATGTTTGAACCTATCTATGGAGCAGGCTCGCCTCTCTCTGCCAACCACTGCCAGCGATGAGTTCCTGCCCAGGAAGCCACTAGAATTTCACTTCTACTGGAACTAAATTGTTAGAGAAAAAGCAGGTCATCTCTTCATGATGCAACACAGGAAAAACGGGTTAGCTGCCAGCGAAACCCATCTCAAGAATGGGAGAATCAGGAGGGTGCAGACTTGGTAAAAATCTTGACAAGGGGATGAATATAGAGCTCGGATCATAGGAACCTGATATAGTGAACCCTGTTTCTGAACAGTATCCTTCTTACTAAAAAAGGAAATGAATAAGGCATTAGTTGCTAACACGAATTTTTAAGAGGCACAACAACATTACTTTGTGCAATGAACAATACAGAAAAATCTTTTGTATCCTTGAAAGGATATAGATCAGCCTTACACGGCAGCACAACGCTGAACAGGAATATCCTTTCTTAGGTCCCAGCAAAATAGTTTTTTAACAGTCATTGCTGCATTACAGGACCACAGCAATACTTGGAGGTGATAAAGCCCCACTTTCCCTCCTGCATTTTTCCATAGTGCACAACACACCCCCCTGCTGTGCCACTTACTTTGTGTTCATCTCAACTACTGACTTGCAGTCAGGGCAGAGCATCAGGAAAGATAGGATTTTAAAGGTTTCCATTTGAGAAAGGATTCCCTGGGCCACAATGGTTCTTACTGAGCTTAACACCCATGTCATGCTGGAGAAATTTCAGTGCTTTCTGAGGTGGGGTGGGATGAGGTGAAGCTGATACTCACAGGACGACTTCTACGTGGTCCAAAGCCCACTGATCATGACCTGTTCCGTTGTGACGGGGCTGCCACCAGCGCAGTAAGACTCCTTTCATTCGTGCCTCCCTGTCACACAAACATAAGAGCCTGTGAGAGCTGCAGACTACTGGTGTTTTGCATATCCCTATCTATCCCCAAATGGGAACTGAGAGCAAAGTCACATCATTGTTTCTATGTCACTGAACATCAACACATTGTACGTGTAAAACGTTTAATGGTTAAAAATGCACATAGATAAGGAGGATTTTTTCCTCATCTTCAAAACAAGTATTCTTTCTGTTTTTCTTTCAAGTGCATTGATGCCTGGAATTTCTTAATCAGCCTTCCCTTTAAGTCATCTTCTTTGCCTACCCTCTTCATCAACCTTTTTTTTCAACAGTGATGCAAAGATAGGTTATTTCTTAGCAAAAATGTAACTTGTGCATTTAGAGGTAATGAATGTGACTGGATACTCACAAGGGAACGTTATAAGACACTCTTTGGGCTTGTATAAAGTCCTTTGGCTGATGCTGTGCAATTACTTGCCATGTAATTCCATTATTTACACTGTACTGGAGGAGCACTGCCTTGTCTACAGTGTTAGGATCACTCAGATTGGTATTGCAACTGTCTGTTTGTGAAATACTTCCAATTTGCAAAACAAACATGATTTTGCTGTAAAACACAGAGAGAAAAGGTATTTTCAATATGCAAAAGTATTCAAACAGGAATAGCATTTCTAGGTTTATTGCAGTTACCTTATCAAAACTTGGAGCATTTTCAAGAATCATTACTTTAACATGCAAAATAAACTGTTTGCATATCTTTAAAACACAGCTCCCCTTTCAAAATAATAGTTTACTGTGTGTAACATAATGTTGCAGGCAGTAGATCCAATTTTGCAATATATCTGCACAAAACTGAGATGGATAAAAATGCAAATATGTAAATGAGTGTATGAAAAGTTTAACAAGGACAAATAAAGGTTGAATATAATAAAGTGCCTAAAAATATATATCAAATTCTTCCTGGGTGTTCAAGTAAGAAGAGAAGAGCCTGATTTATATCTGGCCCATTGGCCAATTCATCCTGTTTCTAATCTTGCTTTGGACAACTAAATATAAACCAGTCCTGAAAGCTGTCACTCTACTAAGAGCCAGCACAGGCTGGTTACATTTGTTTTTCCATGGCCAAAGAGGCTCAGTAGATGGAAAAGATACTCCTGTTCGTTGCCAGGTGAATATAATTCTATTTGACAACTGAAATGGGAAAACGAGCCTGTAATTACTAAATAGCATCTTTAGTCATAACCATCGTGGAGGCCCATACAAACATGGAATTTGTCTTATCAGTTCAGGCACTGGTCCAGGCAGTCTGGTGTCCAGTCTTTGCCAACAGCTTCATTGTCAGTGCTGGCTTACATAGACAGGGCTCTGTTGGGCATGATGAAAACATTTGACCTTTTCATCTGACATCCTCACTCTCCATCTCCCAAATTGAAGTCACAAAGCATTTTGCCAACCCTAATGTTTCCTGCCAGCCACATCCAACTGCATGGCACAGCCAGGTCAGTCCATCCTCATCAGTACTGGCTCACATGGCTGCACATACATGTGAAGAGTTTTCTTTCTCATGAATTGTTAAAAGAACTGTTTAGGCTCAAAGTACTACCTTGCTCGGGTGAGATCCAGAGGCTTGGTCACAGCTTGTCTTATTTGACATCCATTAAAGTAGAGTGAATCTCCATGGGCGTAGGGTGCCAGCTGTCCACATCCATTCCCTATCACTCCCCCCTGAATGGTTTCCCAGTTTATTTCAGTGACTCTTTCAGATTCAAAATTATCTTTAATATAACTTGGAAGATCATGGCTGAAAACAGAGCAGTCATCACCTAAAAATGGCACAGTGAAGTTGTAAAACACACAAAAATGGAAAGAATGGAGAAAATTGAGTTACAGGTCATTGTAATTCCATTCAAGGTTGTGGCTCAATATACAGTGTGGCTCAGTATACAGCCTGAATATATTTCAGCAGATACATTAATAATGTGCACATTGATATACAGCAGTTATTTGTACAAAATTGAGGCTGTGAGTCTTATTTTTACAGCAGTATAACTTCAAGAACTGCAATACAGCTTCTCCTGTTTTGCATTGATGCCAACAGGAGAAACCTCAAATTGCTGGTTGAAGGCAAATATGTTTAAAAACTCGGAAGGGATCTGATTTTATAAAGTTATGAGGCTCTCCTGGAAGACATTAAACACTGGCTCCACTCCCACAAAGCACTTAGAGTTTACCAAGGGCACTCAGGTACCATTAGGCATGTGCTTAGCTGCAGTGAGGAGTTAGAGCAGAACACTCTGTCCTGATGGGGCACGGAGTCCCTTATAGATGCCAGTCACCAACATCTGGATACCATTTGCGCATCCTCTGGGATGCACCCAGAAGGATGTTCAGGGGTGGAAGCCAGTTCTGGGTAATCAATAAAGGCTGGATGGACTTTACATACAGTGCCAGATAGGAGAGACTGCTGACTCAATACAGTTTCCAGTTCTGACAAATTATTAATATTGAATTTGTTACTCAGACATTCCAGTGATGAATTTGGACATGATACATAATTTTATCTTTTTGTTTAATTTTGAGCTAGATTAGACTGTAGTAGAGGTACAAGAGAGAAATTGAAGAAATGGAACCTTGGTATCCTTCATCACAGATGCAAATGGCTCCAGTCGTGCAATACCCATGGCCACTGCAGAGCTTCGGGCACGCTTCCCCGATGTACACGTGATCGATTGCCCAGCTCTGCTTCTCTAGTTCTTCTCCCTTCTGAATCCACCTGAACTGAGTTGCACTGCAAATATCAAAAGCCAAACACTGTATTACAATATGTAGCAATTAAACACATCTGTACAGTGATGTTCTAATATACCAACAGCAAATGTAACCAAAAATGTCATATAGGGGGCTGTGACTTCAATAGTTGGAAAGACCCACCCTGCTACATCATTGGCCGTAGTGACTTATAGTAACAAAAAACCTCCTGAAGAATATGAGTTATGTATCAGATCTAAATCCTGCAATAAGGAATCATTTTTAATTCACCAGTTGTTCCTAGTAAACCGTGCCAGCAAGACAGCTGTCATTTTACAGATCCACAGTGAGCTGACCTTTCAGTAACCTACCTGGATGAGACATGGTCAGGCAGCTGGATAGTTATTCTTCTCCACATGGAGGTATTGACAGAGTTATAGATGGTAGCTTCATGGAATTGAAATGGGGAGCAGCCAATGCTATTAGATGAGGAAGGAAGACAGTGTGTCTGGACAAGTTGCCATGAGTCTGTCCTGTAGCAAACAAAAAAAAAAGAAAAAAAATTTTAGAACCACTGAAAAAATAATGAAAGGAAAACAGGTAATTTCTAAGGGTCATGACATTGCCTGTCTTACTAAACAAACACAAGAGATTGTCAGCAATAGTTTCCATGCTCTGGAGCCACAAATAAACATGAGGTGAGAGGCTGAAGCACAGGTGCAGCCAGGAAGGGTTTGAATGTTGTGGAACCGTTGGTGGTGGCACTCCCAGCAGTGTGGTACATACAGCTGCTTGAGGCTGCATGACAGAAGGATTTATTTAGGAGGCTGCTTCTTAGCCTCTTTCTTACAGTGTTCAGAAGAGTCCCAATAGAATTTGCTACATTTTCACCCACAGTCATTTGAGCACAGAATATACTTTCATTTTTACAAATTATAACATGCTGCTATTCTACAGCACATGAGGCAGTGTTATTGTTAGCTAAAGACCAATTTGGAATTAAATAACTCCCACTTCATTACAGCTTGGTCCTGTATCCTACTAAAACACTTTCCTGGAGATGTGTTTTCCTGTGAGCACATTTTTAACAGGAACATGCTCATGTCTGTAACTGCAAGCTCAATGCCATGAATCTGTCAACATCTGGGATAAATTATAAAGAGAATTTATGGGAGTTATGTAGACAAATCCCCGTGCTTGCACACCGGCTTTGTTCAGATTCTGTTACAACATGAATACCAAAGTAATTGCTTTAATAAATAAAAGCTCACTAGGTTTTTAATGTCATACTACTTTTTTTTTTCAGGTCTGTGTATTCTGCTGTCATTTACCTGGCATCCTTTGTATACTCCAGCATCACTGAGTGGAGGTCCCCACAAGAATTTGCCTCACAGCCAACCACGATCTATAGCACAAATAAAATCAACTGCTATAACAAGTCAGGTAGACATTTAAAGTGATACGTAATCAAGTTATGTTCTTTTTTTTTTCTTTATTGGGTGTATAAGGGATTGTAAACTTAGAACTTGGGCTAAATCCATCAAAAGTGGATGGAAAATAAAAGACAGTACTTCAGGTACTGCTTTTACTTAAAGAATTTTACTTTCTTGCTACTTTTATTTCCTAACAGAATCCTAACACTTCATTTCTAAAGTCCAAATTAAATATCTAAACAAACATTGTTTCTGAAACAAAAAGATATGGTAGTTCCTTGGCATTTCCAAAAGTGAAGCACCTATAAAGTTTAAAATTCATAATGATAAACATGTGGACATAAACTTTAAATCAGTCCAATTTAGGAACAGAATTATTCTGAATATTTAATACAATAGACATATTTGTTCCATATTACAGTAGAAAGATTACAGCACCCAGTATGCATTACTGATTAGATAGTAAGATGCTAAATTTCAAAACCAAACAGAAGCCATGCTAGAGCTGAGTTTAGAAATAAAATCTTTGCTGTGAGTCGTGAAGAAAGAGGGGGAATCAGGAGAGAAAAACTCTGCAATGAGAGTTTAGTAATATGAACTATTAAATGCTGATGGGTTATCATAATTTTGGTCTTAAAACAGGAAAAAGAAGATAGGCTGGGTAAAATAAGCATCTTGGGAAGGGTCTTGACATTCAGTACTAAAAACCATAAGAGACTTCTCTTGTATATAATTTCTTTGGCATGCTGAGTGGGGGAAGCAGTGCTTTAGGGATTATATTAGACAGTCAATATAAAATAGGTAGTGAGTAGAGAAAAGGTGAAAATACTGATCAGTGGAAGATGGAAAATTCTGGAACTGTCTTGTCAAACAGAAGAGCAAGAAAAAAACCATAATAAGAAAATGGATTAGTATTTTGATAACCCTACTTTCATGTTAGTCCCTGTTTTTTTTAAGACAGGGTGCTTGAAGAATGACCAAGAACATTTCTGGAAAACAACTACTTGTTGCCTTTGGCCCTGTGTACCTACCTTAAATCAAAGCAAAATACTCAGAAATGTTTCTCGGATTGTTTAGGTCATTTGCCATGACACAAGTAAGTAGAAGGGGTACTTCTACTTGAACACACTTGCATTTTCCATATGACACTTTTCTCCAGCCTGCTTCTCCCTTGCCTTTTCTGTTTCTTCATGAATTAGGGGAAAATAGTTTATTCTGCATGGCATCTATTCTCACCTTAGAAAATAATTCCTACTGTATCTGATGATCCAGTCATTTCAGGAAAAAGATATTAGACCTCCAATCCCTCTGACTAACCCCAAAAGCATACAGACAGTCAGAATATTCTGACATTTTACATTCATGCAGCCTTTCTGGTTCTCAATACCTACACTTCATATTTTCCTTTAATTGCTGGTAAAAAGTCACTATTAATTTATTCATCCAATCGAGCATCCTAGTTGGAAGAAGAATAATTTCTGGACACACATTAGATGAATTTTCATTGTGTTGTTTACTTTGGAGAGAGAGAACATTTCTTACTTTAAACTGCATCATGTATCCTGGCTGTATAATGAGCTCCCTGGAGGACAGGATGTTGTGTGTTTTATCCTTTTTCTTATTTGGCCAGTAGAGATGGAATGATGGATTTCCACAGAACCCTGCAGTTCTGACTGCATTAGGGTAAAAGCTCCAGTTTTCTTCATGAGAAGTGCCTTCTATTAAGATGAGTTAAATACAATTACTGCATTGTCTTGGTAAACATCAAGGCTTAGTAATGAATCCACAGAATCACTAGATAGAGTACTTTAGTGATATAGACACTACATTTATGGTATCTGTAATGACACACAGCAAGCTACTAACAGACATAATAAAGACAATCATTTCAAGAGAGGTAATTAAAATGTTTAAATAATAGTACTTTTAAAAAACATGATGAAACAAAAGTATAACACCAGGAATTTAAATGAAATTAATTGGGTTGAAATAAAAAAATTTATATATGTATATATATGTGCACACATACATATCTGAATATACATATATATATATAGATATATATATATTTACACACTTCTATTAATAGCATGAAGAATAGCACATAAACAGTATTAGTCTACAAAATGAAAAATTTGTAGGGCTAAAATAAAAGACAGTCTGCTTGCAAGCTCTCAGGGCTCAGGTAAGATAAGAACAGATAATGCCAGACAACAGGTGAGCTGTGGCAGCCTGTTTTACCATCATCAAACGTATCCACCAGCTGGCTGGGGTTGATCTCTGCTCCCCCGATCAGGATGTTGTCCAGAGCCCACTGTGCCCGGTCGGGGCCGGGCACCACGATCCCGTTGCTGAGAGTAAAAGGCTGCCACCAGCGCAGGCGGGTGGTGTTGGTCAGGGCATGCTCGGGAAGGAGGATGTAGTCGTGCCTCACTGAGATGTACTTTTGATAATCCATCTCATGGAGCAAAGTCCAGGATATCCCTATAATGAGCAGATGCAGGTTTAGCAATAAGCATATGGTAGAATATTCTAAAGAATTAAAGTAAGATAATAGGAAATAAAAAGTAAGAGCTATGTCTTCTGATAGAGCTTAACTTCTAAGGATAGTTGGCAGCTGTTACTCACTGCAAGAGTAATCTTGTAATTGTAAAAAGGAATCAACTTGGGTGGAAGCCACTGATTACTGAAATAAGGCAGGAGGATTACGGAAAACTCGTGAGAAATAGATGGAAATTTTAGATGGGGGAAAAAAACTTTACATGGACAAAAATAACTTTACAATTAAGAATTAGCTTTTTATTTTGGATCTCTGACAGCTTCTCAGATATTCATGGTGCATGTATACAGAACCATAGCTTAGCTATAACTACAGTATATACTTGCCTCCATCAATGGAATAGTCTAGCAGCACTCCCTCCTTTCTGCAAGTCGGTCTGTGGCATGTTGTCATGTTGTTTTCACTCCCAATTCTCCCCCAGTACTGTAGAAACCTAAGAGTAAATGTATATGTTCACATCTGTTAGACTTGCACAAATAGCGGTTGCTTTCTGTTTGCAGACATGCTCAAATTGTTCCAAATGCCAGCATTTTTAAGCAAGCAACATCGATGCACAAGTACTACAAAGGTTTCCAAAAACATTGCCTAGTAATTTTCATGGGAACCTCATGGAATTCAGCTAAGAACTGCCCCTGGGAGGGACTAACCCATGGCAAATGTACCAGCCAGAGACAGACTGGATGGGAGCTGCTTTGCTTAGAGTTCCCTGGGAGTCCTGGTGGAATGGGAGCTCATCATGTGTTAAGGTGCCCTTGTATCAATGAAAGACATAAAAGAAGTTGATAAACTGAGGCAAGGTCAGTGGAGGACACTGGAACAATTGGGGCCAGAGCTCCAAGCTAGTGGTCATACACTGAAAAAATAGGAAGTTCCAAATGGATTTAACGGGGGGAAAAAAAAAGCAAAAAAATCACTCTGAGAGTAACTGAACACTGGTACAAGTGTTCCAGTACAGACAGACAGTAGGATCTCTATTCTTGGAGGTTTTTAAACATCCAATGGAACAAAGTCCTGGACAAACTGGTCTGAATTCAGTGTTACCTGGCTTTGAGCATGAGGTTGGACTAGAGACTCCCTGAGGCCCCTTCCTTCCTGTGATTTAGCAAACTTGCAGAACTTCAGAAGTCAGAGTGTGTGGCTTCATTAAAGCCATGTGGTCAAGAGAAATGATGCTGAAGTTGTCCATGTCATGTCCTTAGCTTCTCTAAACTGACAGAGTTCCAATGCTGTCCTGATATGTCATCCTTTCCAACAGCATAGTAGTGGAAAGGATCTTGCATGGGCACCAAAGAGAGGACAACCAGCAGAGGTTCTGCTCTGAGCTCAGTGAGAGACACAGCTGGTGCCTCCAGGAGTGATGCCCCAGTGACTGGTGTCTTGCCTCTTTGCAGGACAGAAGTTGCTGATTCCAGGACATTTCTGGACAAATTAACCTGCTGATTCACCTGGACATGTCAGACCCTTTCCACTGTGCTAGGGTGAGCTTTGCTCTCTGTGACTCATCTGAAAGCATCAATGCCTTGAGAATCGTAATCTCATTAGTGTCTGTCTCAGGTAGTGCTATTCTTGTGGCAGCCTAGGAATTCCCTGAGCTACCAGCTACGCTGCCTGCTGATTTGCCAGTGTGTGACAGAGTTCCCCGTGACATTGACATGGCAACATGACCTACTTTGCCCCTCGCAGGTCCAGATCTTGAGTGACAGCCTGCCTCACAGTTGGACCTCCAAAATACAGAGTTGTGTCTTCTGCGAGAATTCCACACTCGGTACAGGTATTTCCACCTTCTAAGGACATCCATAAATCTGGTTTAATTTCTTCATTGTCAAAGCGCTCTTTCAGGAAAGTCTGTAAGCCAGGTATTTAACATAAAGCACAGGTAAGTAAGATTTTAAGCCTTTTTGATAACCACAGCTGTAACTGACCTAAACATGTTTGAAGGGCTCAAGAACACTGCAAATTTTTCTCAGGGTGACTGAACATAATCCCTTTTGGCTGAGTATTTGGCCACTTGAACTGAATTAACTAAATGTGAAAATATATTAGAGCTGGATTTTAACATATTTGGGAAGCAATCCGGCAAATTAAAATTGGCATGTGCAAATGAATGGGCATGTTGGGTTTGTGTGGCAAGGTTTTGATGGCAGAGGGCAACAGTGGGGGACTTCTGTATGCATGGGAGAAAAAATACTTTATATTTTTCCCCAGAAAAACCAGCAATCCTGGCATTAAGGAGATAGCAGTAAAACTCCCCTAAAATTGCTGCCATTTTATCCCAACTGTCCTTAATGTGATGGATACATTACTAGTTAAAAATTCCAAACAGACAATGATATTTCTTCATGTAATTGTATTTCAGATGACATGATAACTGAGAAGTTAGTTATTTTTAACTTTTAAATTAGCAATATCTAACTGGAGTCCACTCACTTGTTATTGGGTAACATGAGTAACAGCCAGGTGAATCGATTTTCTAATTTTATGCCATTTTCCTTTATTCCCTACTTCAATATGCTCTTTCACAATAAAGACAATCTTTCTGTTTTGATCAAATATAACCATATGTGCAAGGGTGATTTACATCCTATAATGATGATTAAAAGATGAACAGTGAACTTTATCACAGCTTTTTCAGGCTAAGTGTTATTTGCAAAGCAACAAACCCATTCTTGAATAATGCAGTTATTTTTGTTAAAAGCAGTTTTTTTGTTAAAAAAAAAACAGATGAAAGGGCTGCAAATGGATTTGACTGTCTTCAGGCTGATAGGAATCAAAGTTAAATGTCCAGTGGGATCAATCTCTCCTCTCTCTCCTTCTCAGTCAAACACATGCCAAAATTCATTCTTTAAAACATGCAGTAAAATTACCTTCAGTGTTTGGGTCAGGTAGCAGTTTGGACCCGAATACCCAGGATCACAGATGCATTGCTCATTCAGGCAGTCTCCATGACCTCTACAGTTTTCCAGACAACCAGGGCCCAGATAGAAATTATCGATGGCCCACTGCATATCTGAGTATTTCTGGTAGAACCGGAACCTCACAGGACTAGATATGAAGAAAACCAGACACATGCATAAAACAACTTTGCTCAGATGAAGAAACATGATTAAACACAATATACTCATGATTGTACTATCTTCTGAGCTTCCACAGGTAGTGGAAGTATCTATTGAAATTGATTTTTTACATATCCATAATGTAATGAACATGAACACTGCTATTCTGCAACTTCCTTGAAAGAAAATGAATAGGCAGATGTCCTGTTGTGTTTCTAGGAAGGTACTCAGTCCAAGACAAAATTAGTAGCCAATTCATACTTACTTGCCCACAAGGCTTTCAGGCAGTGAGTAAGTTACTCTTTTCCATCCTTTTGTGGGAAAGAAGACAGATGGCTGTGAGACACTCCCAGAACATTTTGGATCAGCTGGTAAGCACTGAGGTACTAAGTAACTCCAGCTAACACCAAAGTCAGTGGAATACTGCACATGGACCTGATTTTGTGCAAGCTTTTCTGAGGTTTTACATCCAACAGAAACCTAATAAAGAAGAGAGAATCAGTAATTAAGAATTAATTGTGATGGTGGAGTTTAAAAAAGCATTTGAACCTGAACAGTGACTACAGAATTTTGCTTGAAATGATGGCAGTAAGAGTGCCTGTATGGTACCAGTCATCTGAAGATCTCTTTGATATTCCTAAGACTTAGAATAGACACCATATTTTGATTTAGCTTTCTTCTAGATAGCTCACATTCTGATTTCCAGATTTTGACACTTGTGCCTTATACCTCAGTATCACATAACAAATAAAGTAAATATCCCCTCCCACACAACCTGAGATTTGAATATTTCAGAGAAGCCCACAGATTGGGGAGACCATCTTTATGGATGGATGTGTAAAGGGTTCTTGCAATTTCCATATACTGCTGGGTTATTGCCTTGATTTAGATAAAGGGGTGTACGAAGGCAAATTTGGGTGCAAGTTTGATGTGAATGCATGTCAACACAGGAGCAGTGCGAACTACTGTGGAGCTGCTTTTTCCTCACCAAGCAGCTGTAACAAAATAGGCACCTGGTAGATGTGCAATACTCTTATTACATGATGTCCATGGAACTACAGTGCTGGAAGAGAAGAATGTGTCACCTCTGAGATCAGCCTGCAGTATTAAAGCTGACCAACACAGAGTAAGTGAGAAAAATGAGGATGGCCTAATAACAACAATTTTCCCTGCAGGGAATGGCTCTTGTGTAGGCGTATACATCATCCTACCTCCTGAAAGATCTACTTAGACCTGGAACAAAATGTGGATTTGAATAATTATATTGCAGACAGATTTTACCTTGAACTGCATAATCCAGCCTTCTGTAGGAGTCAGGTCGTGGGTGACTGCGTAGACTTCTCTGCCATCGTGGCTCCCGCAGAGCATGACGCCGTCAGTAGAATCACAAAATCTCTCGATTGAGCAATCATCATGGAATAACCAGTGCTCATTCACTTGAAAATTAATGGCAATGTCAGTAATAGACAATGACAATATAAATTGAACAGGGAGTAGTGTTAACCACAAAAGGTGATTCATATATTTATTCTTCACCCTACATGAGAATTATTTAGTATTGCTCCTGAGAATATCACTACCCCATCTTTCCCATGTAAATATGTATTACATTTATCACATTTATTGCTGAAAGCACCTCTTACTATTCTCTTGCATAAGCATTACAGCATTATTTTTTAATGTTCAAGAACTAAGGATCTGAGACTTACTTAAAACATGAACTTCTGTTGCACTAAACAGTTTGAGAGAGCCTTTTAATAGGTGTTGCCTACATGTCTGCACAAAGTGTACCCCAGCACTGGCAGCTATTAAGCCTTATAAACATATAGAAATGCATCTTCTACAAAATTTAGTTGTAAAAAGTAACTTAATTTCCCTAAAGAATATTTTAAAAAGTTAGGAAATAGCGAACAGACACTCAGGATAAGAAATCTGCTTACAATAACCTGGCACTTCTAAATCCCTTTTTCTTTCTTTGAAATAATCTTCTAAATAAATCCATGCAGTAAAAAAATCTGCATTATATCTTTTCATTTCACTTTTTGTGAACAAAAAGCAGAAGACAAGACCTCTACAGCAATGGGATTGTCTGTGATCACTATCACAGTGAGACAAAGATTCAGAGGCTCAGCAAAATCTGCAAATTGCTGCACTGGCTTCTTGCTCCTTAACTCAGATCCAGGTGGAACGTTTACCTGTGGTTTTGTCCTCCATGACCATGTCGAAGGCGATCCTGCCAGTGGGCCCCGCGTCAGCCGGGGAGCGCTCGTGCTGCGGCAGGGGAGCACTGCTGAAGGTGTCGAGCATCACCGTCCTCTGGTCGGCTGAGCCCGAGATCAGCACGTTGTCGATAGCCCAGTCGTTCTGGTCCAGCCCGTCGTGCTTGGGCTGCCACCAGCGGAAGCGTGTCCCCATGGTTTTGGCATCGTAGGGAAGGAGGATGTTCACAAAGCTGGAATAAAAGGTTGAAATTAGTTGTAGGAAAGCTGCAGGAGGAGGATATTTTGCAATGCTCTGTGCTGGGTGCTTTGACCAAGTCCATTCCCAATGTTTCCTAGAATACAGGGAAGTTGGGAAAGAAGAAAAAGACTGGTCTAGACTATATTCCTCTAGGAGATATTGCTGAAACAAAAATCTTCCTCATCACTCCCAATGTCATCCCTGGGACAGGGGCTCAGAGGGAGGTGGGTGGAAAACATGCCAGACTGTGGCATGGTTTGAACAACCTCACTTGCTCCAGCTGTTCTTATGGGACCAAATGCAACAGTCTGGACTAGCGGTGTATGGCCATGAGGTCCTAATTAAGGGAAGTGTTAAGAAGGAGAATGTTGAAGTAAAACGAAGATTACTTTTTCAACCTGGAGCCATTCAGCAGATAGCAATGTTCCAGTACAATTTTATCTGTTCCATTGCAACAGTAGCCAATAGTACACTGAAACCTCATGTCCAATTAAAGTACTAGTGATTTCTTGGTGTGTTCAAATAAAATAACAAATTTCCCCTACATCCCCATTTTCTATGAATCTTTTAAATTAGTCAGTGAGAAAAAGGTCAGCTCACATATATGCATGATTTGAATCTCACAAACATCTGAAAGTAGGGCTTGAGTGTATCCATCCTTTTGATGGATAACTGCAGAAACCACTCTCCACACCATTTTATAACTAACTTATAACAATCAGTGACTTTATGATCTTGCCAGTAAGGAACTAGATTGCAAAGGTTAGCAACTTTAAGAACAGGATGGACATCACTACAGTAGCTATTAATTTATCTTCCTGCAACCATTTACAAATCTACCAGACTGCTACAGGTTCCTAACTATTCTTGTATTTCTGGCCTAGTGGCTGCACAAATGCTGATGCTCTCAAGTATGTGCACCGTGACCATTCATAAATGAGTTAGGACTGTACAAGCTGAACTCGTAAGGACCTAACATACAAACCACAGTAGTAATGTGTCCCACATATTATGTGTTTGTATGTTCTTGTGAAACATTCAAGACCACCTGACTTTAGCAGAGAAAGTTACACAGGCAGAAAGAAGATATCTACAAACCCAGGCTTGCTGAATTGATCATAGAAAATTTCCATTAAGAGGCTCCAGGTGATTCCACCATTCACAGAATACTCCAGCAGCACTCCTTGGTTGCGGTTATTAGGAGTTATCAGACATCCATACATGAAATAAAACTGGATGAATTCTGCACTGGTGAGGTTCAAGTCCACTGTAACTAACATACGGCTGCAGCCCTTAAAAGCAATGAAAAAATGTGTTGGCTGGTGTTGTCTGGCAAAACTTAGGTTCATGAAAATTGTTAGACTATGCAGTCACTATTAAGGTAGCTTCATGCTGCAAGCATTTTAAAATTGTACAAAATTTTATTAATTGTTTCAAAGGTAAACTGACTACAGAACAATATATATATTTTTTTCCTAAATACATAATTTCAGTCATGTTTCATCTTAAAAATTCCTGTTGTGTATTTATATATGTTGCACCTTCAGTTTTACAATATTAATGTATTCACCTTTCTTCTGAATACAAGAATTGCAGAAATCCAATGCCTCCATTGTAAATCATGAAGTTTTCCATGCAGAATTAATAAATCACTGATTATGTGCTAATGATTCAACTTATTCCAACCATCAAATGGCAAAGCAATGTTAGTATGTGTGTTTTCCACAATACCTTATATATTTCACATTGCTTAGTCTATTAGTTGGTGTCTACTTAGTCCTACTGGAATGATGTGGATATATAATGCTTCTGTTAGTTTATTTTAGAAAACTTTCGTCAGTTTGAACCTAGCTATAAATTTGACAGAAGAGATCTACAAGCATAAATTTTACATGTTTCTAAAACACTATTTTGTAATTTTTACAATCTTGAAGTTATCTGTTAGCAAACTATAGTTCAGCAGCAGTCTGGGTTATATACCTACATATGTAGCTAACCTAGGAAATTTTACTATGAGCTTACTCTGAAAACACCCACCTGTGAGACATCTGAAGGATGAGGCTACGCATGGATGCAATGTGCTCTAGGCTGACCCTGCTTGAGCAGGGAGGTTGAACCAGATGACCCACTGTGGCCCCTTCCAACCCGACCCATTCTGTGTTTCTGTGACTCTGTATTGTCAAGGACCATGTGCAAGTTATACAAGTGCAAATAGCTAGTTATTAATTTACCTCTGCAGTCTGATTAGAAGCCACACTAAACTCTGGTCTGGAAGTTCTAAGTGCTATGAGGAGGCTGTTAGAAGGAAAATTGAATGTCTACATACTTATGCTGTGCTTTAATCTATCAGCTCCTCTCAGGAGCCGCACACACTGTATCTCATTTTCCTAGCTGCACGATAGCAAGGAACATAGTATCAGCTTTCCTGGAGTGCCTGTAGGACCTGTTTGACTTCGACCTTCAGCCAGGCAAAGGATTTAATTTTTTAAAACGTTTTATATGTTTAATAAGTTATGCTGTTATTTTTTTAATGCCTTGCTATTTAACTTTTTAAATCAGTCCTGTTTATAGTGTCAAACGGAGCAAGCTGGTCCCTGTGCTGGACACACACCCCGCTGAAGTGAAGAGCCATCCCAGAGGCGACGGCCCCGCAGACCGTGCTGAGTTTGCCCCCGTTCACCGTCAGCCAGTTCTGGTTCGAGGGGGAGCGGTTGAAGTTGTCCTTCAGCTGTGTCGGAAGGGGAGTCTCTGGCTCGTCGCAGTACAGCCCACCCCAGTGCTCGTCGCAGCTGCAGAGCAAAACAAATGCACAAATCAGCTGGCAAAGGCTCTGCATGGAGGTTTAATCAGTGCCATGTTATTAAACTACCATCTCATTCTGCATAGTGGCTTCATTTACCAGTGCACAACTGGTATGTGGGGGTTTCAAACATCTGGCATTTTGCAGTTAATATGAAGCAAAAATGACTTTTTTGCAGGCTTAGTATTATGTATCACTCAAGCTTCTAATACAGGGTACACTCGGTACACTCCCAAACACACTAAAATCAGTAAAATACATTGTGCTTGGATAGATAAACCAAGAGAATGTGCCAAGCCTAAAAATGTCCTGCTAATGTTAAAGTTCAAGTTTCTGTAAAATTTTAGTAGATGGGTGCTTTCTTATCTTTATATAGTTCTCCTTTTTTTTTTCCCTCTGAAAAATGTTCTTGTAATGTGTCAAAGACTGGATAACAGCTTGGAACTGTGTTCTGCTACTATGAGATTTCACCAGGGATATTGTGTCTTGGTACTTCAGTGTTGTCAGGATAGAGGAGAACACAATAATATGTCTATTCTGCACTGAAATATATTTCTAACAAATACAGGCACAGTGCAATGTATTTGTCACTGTGCAATACAGCCATTCTCCCATTTCTGTTGCCATTTGTGGCTGGAAAAAAAGCAATACATCCATCTGGAAGGTATTTCTCTGTTGCCAAAACAAGCAAGTCTGGGGGTTGTTGTTTGCTAGCTTTGCAGGACTCTTTGTGGATTGTTACACAAACAGTTTGAGGATCAAGCCAGTTTGCCTCCCCTGGCAAACCATACCATGAAGCAGAGCCATCAGACCATCCAGGTAACACCCCTCAAAAGGCAAAATCTGGCCTTGTGAAGAACTGGCATATATCCCACTTGGTGGATATGTCTCACCTCCAGCCTGGGTTCTCTGCACCCAGCACCAGGCTGAGAGCACAGGGATATGGTGTGAAACCCCCTGGGAATAAGGGTAACGTATTCTGGGAAACTCTAGGACTGGATGTCCCTAGAGGGATGTGTGAACTCAAGAGGTTCCCTGCCTGGGTTCAAGAAGTTCAAGAGGTTCAAGAAGGTCCCCTGCCTGGTGGGAGAGGAATCTAGATGCAGCACAGGCAAGAGCAGAGGTGATGCATTGCCACTGAGGAAAGGACTGTCTGCTTTGGCCATGGAGCACCAACAGGCAGAGGTCTGACTGTGCCAACCCCTGCACTTCCACTTGTTACTTCTGTTCCCAAGTGGTCCCAGTGCCCCACTCAGTTTTAACAGTAAAATCCACCTTCCTTTGTAGAATTGTGTCAGTTTTTCCCACAAGTTCATCAGAATGACAGAGGGAGAGTGAAATGCTACAACCCTGGGCAGGACAGGGAACAGAACACTTACACACAGTTGTCTTGTATGCACTTCCCGTGGCCACTGCACATGTCTATGCAGCCATCCCCAATGTAGACGTTATCAATTGCCCACGTTTGCTGCTTGTCAAAAGGAGCAGGCTGGTGCCAGCGGAAACGAGTTGCTTGAGACCTTGGGAGAGAAAGAAAAAAAGAATTCTGTATTTTCTAGCCAAGGTAATCCTTATTTTGACTAAAAGGAAATGTTAGTCTTAAGGCTAGGCTGATCTTGGAAGATTTGTTTGATACCAGTATGATTCAGGGCTGATTTCTGACAATGACAACATCCCTCCAATAAAAAGGTGCCCAAATTTTGAGAACAGGACAAAGCACAGGTGCTTGGTATCAAGTTAAGAGTGTGGGAGGTAGGAAGTGGATCACTGGTGAAAGCAAAGCAAGTGGGCCATGGTTGGTGCAGTGGAGAGGAGGGTAGGAAGAAGTTGGTACTCCCAATTGGAAGCTCAGGCCAGTCATAACCATGTCCCAGCACAGATCCAAACTTGAGGGAGAGCTGGGAGCTGGATCAAGCCAGAATAATCCAAACCCTCCAAGTTTCACCCTGAGCCAGTCAACAAGTCCAAGTCAACAAATTTACCTGACTTTTTCTCTATGGATTCTCCCAACTACCCTTAGGTAAGAGCAGCTCTAGGCAGTGGGCTGGGGACAGGCAAGAAGACCATGCAGGGCTTGCAGCATGACCCTGTTTTTGCAGTTTTTTCCCTCCCCTCCACCCAGGGCTTGGTGGGAAATGCTAAGAAATTATCTGTGGCTCTACTCAGTGAATTATTTTCATTTTGTTGATTAAAATGGGCTTAGCTCCCTATATGTGAATTAAGTGTCTCAGCTCCCAAGATAGATGATTAAAATCTATCCAAAACAGTCAGGGGACACCAAATAGCTATTCAGCTCATGCAGGTGGAGATTGTGAGTCAAGAGCTGTGAGAAGATGAATTTCTGTTAACTGTGAATTCAAGCAGACTCTACAGCACTAGATGGCAGCATTGAACTTTTCGTAGTCTGTTTTCTTTTGAAACTCATAGAGAAATCACAATTACTATAAACACCAAAACCCCCTAAAACCATTTAATGTAAAAATGGACCTCATATGATAAGGTCATAATTATCCCATTAATTATTTTTTAATGAAAATGCTGCATGAGGTGAATAAATAACATGTTTATCCAGAAAGAAATCTACTGCTCTGAGCTCAGCTCAGCTGCTCACCAAACAGCATTTTAAAAAGAAATGTAGAAATTGTGAGGAGGTCCTTTCAAAATAAAGACAAGCACCTGTATCTTACGCTGCCTGGTTTGGCTGGGCACTTCACTAACAAGTTACAGAGTTGACGCTCCTGTGGGAAGCTTTGTGTTCACATTTGCATTTTAAAATCGGCTCTAAGCTAAAACTAAGTGTTCATTGCCGTCTAGAGGCCAGAGGTGAGGTAGTGCTCTGGAGTGCAGAAGCCTTAACAGGCTACACAGACATGAGTGGTGAGCACCAGGCCAAGTTATTGACTACATGTGCCTGCATGAGGCCTGCATGTGCCTAAAACATACAGGCACAAACAATTGGAGACACACACCCACTATTACTCAGCTTGAAATAATAAAGCAGCATAAGAATGATATTGCATCTAGACTAAAAGGCCTATTAGCTGCACTGTTCTTATCCTAAAGCTTAATGTGTCTCTTGCTTATGAGATAAGGTTGTAATAACCTCTCTCATGGAATGCCTATCTTAATAATTTTGGGAAATGGTACTACTTGAGCCAAAAATTACAATTATGGGATTGGACAGAAGTGAAATTTTCACCTCGGTAGGGCATCAGACTTCTTGTGACATATACTGCTCAAAAAACTCTTCAGTCTTAAAATCACAGTTTTTTATAAACCTGAGTTTATCTCAGGTGGCAGCTTCCTTTCAGGTCCAAATTCAATTGGTTTGGAACATCGATCCTGATCCCAGCTGTGATTTATCCCATTCAACCCCAGAAAGACTATTCTGAACGCAAATTTGCAGTCTTTATACAAGAACTGTTGGGGTAATGGATTTTTACAGACAATACATAGCAAAGCTGCACAAAAGAGGAAGCACAGAAAATTAATCCTGGGAACAACTCCTAAAAAAAGTGCTATTGCTTGATGTAACAGCATGGAAGATAGGGAAGAGTCCAGATGCCCCAAATGATTATAATAGAACACGGACTTTTCCACTACTAATGTCAAAACGTGTAGCAACTGTATAGGTGCTTTCAGTACAGTTGCTAAAAATAAAGGTCTGTGTTTCCAAACTTGTGTGTGCCTTAGGTAGCATCTTTCATGACAACTGTCTCAAGGCTTTTCCTGTGCTTTTCTACTTCTGAGCCAGCAGTTAGCTCAGCCTATGTCTATGTGAGGAGATTGGGCTCAGCAGGAGGAGAAAAGTTGTGGAGTCAAATAGTGCTGAGAGCCTGATGCCCTTGCTACCTGTGTTTCAATTTTTATAGGATAGACCTTCATTTACTTACATTTATTTGTTGCTATATACATGGACAAAATAAAAAAGACAAGGTACAATTGCGTTAACTCTATAATGTATCATGATGTTCTAAATACCTAGTTATGCTTTTAGATTTATTCTGCAGAAAACCAGAGGGAGTTACCTAGTATAGGGAGGCAGAGGCAAAGTAACCCGAGTCCACTTGTTGAAAGTGTCTGAAATGAGAATCCTCTGAAGATGGTACTTGTTGCATTCCACATTAGTGGGAAGACAGTCCCTCAAAATTGGGTGCCAGGTCAGCCCAAGGTCCACTGAATATTCCAGTTCAATAGCTAAGGGTGGAAAGATGGTTAGTTACTTAATTTAGAGAGGCCTATCCATAGACCTATAATAAAGTGCAAGCCCCCGACAATATCACAAGTCTAAACTAAAGTGGACAAAATAACCACTCAGAACTTTTCAAACCCTTGTGTCAGAAGCACAAAGCTACCTCCTTTGGTGGCAGTGCTGGAGGATGTGTTACATACTGCTGAGCAGGTAGAGCTCAGGAGGAGTCTGCAGTACATCTCTGCATCCACCACCTAACTCAAGAGACCACAGATGAAAAGACAGAGCCAGTGTTAAGTTGCCAAGATTAAGTCAAGACAACTTCTGTAGCTGCAGCGTGCAAGAAAGTGATGTGACAGCACCATGACCACCAAATTATTTGTTTTTCAGGCTTGAAGGGTGAGATTCAGCTGGATGTGATTGCTGGGTAAAGCTGAGCAACACCCAAATTCACTTTTGGCTCTGTCACAAGATGGCTTAGTCAGCCTTCCACCCCTCCTGCAGACCAGCTCGTTTCATTACCCAGCACAATTTTAATTTGAGTTTGTTAGTCAGTGAGCTTGTTTCCATTCAAACACAGTCTATCCACATTAAACTAATGTATTCATTTCTCAGCAAAAATCAGCAGTTTCATTGTTTTGATGTTTATGGCTTATAAACTTTTATTATGAAAATTAAAGGTTAGTCAAGCTCCCTAAATACTTCAAGTCAAACTTTCATGCAGCCATGAAAAAGTAAATAATAATAGGTGCAGAACTCTAACTTGAAGTAAATGTTCCAGCTGCATTCTGGCTGAGCTGTCTGCGTAAAACATGAAGCGTGGTTGCAGTGACAGGGGTGATAAATCTGTGATCTTTTTCTGATTACTGCAGACCCATTTCTTCTACCCTCATGCACAGGAAATGACCCTTAATCACCCAATCAGTCCTACTTGATGTTTCAGCACAGAAGACAGTGCTATAGAAATACAAGGACAAGTAGGTACAAACAAGGGTAAGTGAGTTTCTAGTGCTAAATTTCCCTCACCAAAAGAAATGTTTGGCTCATCATGACTAGAACCATGATTCAATAGCGTCCTGCCTAATTTAATATGAAGTTAAGATAATGATAAGGGTAGTAGACAAAGAAACAAACAAACAAGCGCCCCCCCCCCCCCCAACAAAATACGGAACTGTTTCTTTGCTGGTATATAACTCAGTTGCCAAAACAATTCTAAACTTAGCAGAGATGCTTTCAGGATGCCGCAGTCTTTTTAATACCGAAAGAAAGAAAAATTGTTAAGCATGTGAGTAGCTTCAGACTAGCAATATCAGAGAAGCTAAATGTGGGACTTCATGTAAAATCTTTTTCCATTTTTATACAGAATTGTAGAGGAATAGTCAGCAACCCAGTATATTAACACATACCACGTGATGCAATGTATTGTATTCTCATCCTCATTAAATATATCTATACCTCAAAACCCTACCCTAAGAGGATGTGTAAAACAAGCATTCAAAAGCTTGTTTTTTAGAAAGACCTATTTCTTGCATACCTTAGAATTCCCATAATGAACCAATTAACCAGTTTTTAATGTCCATGTAATGTATATTGAGTACAAAGCACGTTTTTATTTCTTTCTCTATCTGTATGTATATACACATATAAAAGCTGGCTCTGCACTCAATAGACATATGGAAAAAAGGAAGCTAGGTAATTAAAAATTGCATTGTTGTGTGTACATAACATATATATATATATATACACGTGCATATATCTATGCTCACATTCATTCATGGATACATATAGATCTAGACATATTTATTATTTCATATGGACAATATAAATTTTTTCAGTTGATGCTGTCTTAGCATGTGTCAGATGTATGTTGGTATAAATGATTTCTTAGATATATGGGTACAAGTGAGATCAGAACTAAGACTACACTGAAAATGCAAAACCACAAAGCAAAAAACATATGCTGGGAACACCCAGCTGCTTATTATTACACCACCACCCCAAGCAGTCTACTAAATGGATGCTATCTACTAAATGGATTTGAGTAAGGCAGCTGTTAGTCTTTTTCTTGAATGGATTGAACTGCAACTTAGGTGCTCGAAGGGAATAATACACTTCAGTTTATCTTAGGCTTCAGACACCTGGAATAAAAACGCTGATGTTACAATTTCTAACAGAAACATGCAGCTTTCTTTTGTTTCTCAGTTCTTGTTATGATGAATAATGTAACCAGAAAACAAGTGAATTTTCCTCTGCAGTAGAGGAAGAGGAATGGCAGGAAGAGGAATGGCAGGAATTACTAAGAAGTTATTACCATAACAGGAGTCTGTGACAGAGCAGGATGCTGCAAAATCTATTTGCAAGAAAGAGTCTTCATTGACAACAATGTCAGTGGTGACAACATAGCGGGTGCTGGCTTTCTCAATGAACACCAGAGCATCCCCAGTAGAGCCACAGACTGGCATCTTTGTTCCACCAGGGTGGAGCAGCCACTTCCTACTATCCAGTGTGGTGAAATCATCTTCCAATACTGTATTGCCAGAGACATTTCCTCCAATAAGAATCTGAAACATTAGGAAAGAAATTGCTATTGAAAAGAAAAGATGTCTAGAAGTCCTCATAAACATATATGTGACATAGCAACCTGAGGGAGGAGCAGATGTACCAGTCTATATGTATTTATGCTGCTGGTCCAAAATGGAAAAATTTACTTAGTAAAGAGCTTAGTCTCTTAGAAGAGAAAGGGGAGTATCTCTTTCCTGTAAAGGAAAGAGATTGGCTCAGCTGCAAAAATCTAAAATTCAGGGAGGTGACCTCCATCCTTGATGAAGTAAAACTGCTCACAAAAATAAGCGTTTGTAGAAACAAAGTGATTGCACTTTCCTAGTGATTGTTCTGCTTTTCTGTAATCTGGTGCACTACTATCAGATTGCACCTGCTGATGGAAGTGGGGAAATAGTCTCTGTTTTGTCATTGACTATAAAACATCGTTTTACTATTCAACAGCAAGCAAGGTAGAATTATTTTTCATTTGTTATTCTGAATTCAGTTTCTGATTGTTCTGAACTAATATAACTACATTCAATGAAGATGTAGAAACAATGAGTATTTTTTCATTTTTAAAAGGAGGGATGGGAAGTAAAATTTTGTAACCACAACATTAAAGGGGCTGGGTTTCGCCTAACAATCTGAACTAACTTCTTTAAAAAAAATAAATATTAAAGCAAACTGTACTTGGACAACCCAATGACACTGCTTAGAGAACAATCATTTTAGAAATAAATCATTTGTGATTTATACCAAGTCATACAAAGTAATATAATAATCTTTGTAGAAGCAAATCCTAAATAGGAAACTTTATTTTCATACAGATTGGTATTTTTCTATAATTTTTTTTCTATTACATTCTACCAAGCCAATTCCATATCTGGATACATATTGAAGTACGTATATATTAAAGTTTAAAATCAGACTTGCATTTTGCATGGTAAGGCCTCCTGCAATGTGAACCTGAGGCTCTACACATGTGTAAAAGACTTTCCTAGATTCAAAATGGGCAATCAGTGCCCCACGTGGAAATGCTGCATTAAAACCATGAGTTCAGCAAACAGTAATTGTGCTCTAAATATTTTTTTACAAAGCATTTTTGCTTGTCTCAGTGAAATGGTACATGCCAAAAAAAGGGAGACATTAATACTGAATCCAGTCTAAAATTGTGTTAAAAGAAGCAACTCCCTCAAGGTTTCCTCACCTGGTCGATCACCCAGGGACTGTAGAAATGCCCATTCTCGGATGGTTGCCACCAGCGAAGCCGGGTGGAGCTCGAACGGGCCTTCAAGGGAATTTCCAGGGCAATGTATCGTCCCACATTGCTGGAGTTACTGAAGAGGAACTCCTGGAGAAGGCTCCATGAGAGGCCCCCGTTGAGTGAATACTGCAGCAGCACAGGCTGGCTCCTGGGGTCAGGTACTCCCTTGCCACATCCCAGTCTCATGAAGAACTGCACAAATCTAACAGGGGGAGCATTTACTGGAAAGATTTATTTTCTACAACATCCTACACAATGAACCAGAGAGACTTGGAGTTTGTCAATTGACTAGCACTGTGATTTCTAGCTGTAAGAGTCCGCTTTAGGCGATCTTATGATTTCCTTTCCAAAGCTTCCAGAATATAACTAGACAGACAGGTGGTATGACAAAAATTCATTTTGCCTGTGTGGTAGTTTGCCAGGCATAAGAGGCTGAACAAAGCTGGTCATTTATGTTTTCAGCTTTTGTCTGCATAGCAGATGGTGTTGCAAGTATCAGAAACATAATCCTGGGTGAAATTTTTATCCCCGTATCCCATGAGTACAGATTTTAGTGGCAGAAAAGCAACTGTGCTCTAAGTAGATCATAATTTGCTATGAATTTGCTGAAATGCTTAAATTCAAAATAAGCATCCCAGTTTTCCATTGGCATAAACCAGAGAAAATCTGGACAGGAGAACAAAGCACATTTCACTTTCAGGGATCATTTTGTCCATTTTGTCAGCCTGGGAAATTTGTCTAAATTACACCGTTTAAATGTGCCGGCTTCCCTGAAGCCAGCCCAAGCCACCCAGAGACAGCAGCCTTTCATCCCCCAGTTAATTGGCTTCTCCAAAGCTGCACAATAGACTTATATCAAACTGCGAAATCCTTCCCGTCAGCCGATGCTCATAAATAGCTCCACTGTGCACTTGGAGTGGAGGGAACCGTGCTGTAATGATATTTACTTATTGGACTTGCAGGAATATTACAAGTATTAATTCATGTTTGCACTGCTTTTGCACAGCTTTAGAGTATTTTTTGTTCTAATTATTATTGCATTAGTGCTGCCTGGCTCGTGGTTAAATGAAATGGTGCAAAAGAAGTTTGGCATCAAAAATCTTGTTCTGGTTTGATCTGCAGGTAGATCTGATGGGAGTGCACCACAGAGGTGCTGGGCAGACAAAGCTCCAATAAAACACCAGACCTACAATTCAATTAATTCTAGTCCTGACTGTGACTCACAGTTTCTCTTGCTACTATATATAACTGATTTTGCTATAGATTATATGCACCTCCATGTCCCAGACATAACATATTGCTTGTGCTGTAAAGGAGCACTGGGTACCCTCATGGATCAACATATCAAATGTAATGGATTTGCTTCACTGCTGGCAAGTCTTTCCGCCTCCTCAGATTTACTCCAACATTTGCCACATAATTCAAAGGAAATAAACCCAGGTGACCTTGTCTCTGTTGCATCTGATTTCTGTGCATTGCTATTCTTGCATCTCAGATTTTACTAATGTAGTAATAACCGACTTGAATGTAGGTAACATTGTCTAGCAGATAAAAAAATAATTTTAAATATCTCTCTTCTTATCCCAAAGATATTTTGCAAAAGCTTTGAAAAATGGAAATGGAAAAGCAAAGTGTTTTTTGTAAATCTAGTAACACTCAAATGTGTGGATATTCTTCTAGTAATTCAGAATTGAAAGGGATTTGATCGGCTGTGATACCTAAAATATTCTGTCCCTACTGACATTTCATGTGGTGCAGTTTCAGCCACCAGTATCACCATCAGGGTGATATACTGTCCCCTATGTTAAATTCTTTAGCATATAGATGTGATGGCAGTGGACAGTGGATTGCAGAGTCCACTTGATTTCAATCCCCAAGTGCTGAGTGTGGCTTGCAGCACTGACAGACACCACTGCATGCCTGTGTTCTTCAGGGGATCTCCCCATAAGGAAAAGGGAATGTGACTACTGAGTCTAGCACCCTTAAAAGGTACTTGTTCTCATCACTCCTGGCATAAACTGAAACTTGTCCCCAAGTCCTGTGCAGAACTTGGCACATCTGTGTCACAGACAGATCTGCTGTGCTTTGCAGATGGCTGATAGAGTCAGTCTGGAGATGAAGAAAATCCCACTGCAATTACTTTAGGTTGCTAAAGAGCAGCTCCCAGCAATGCCACTGCAGTGTGCCTTGCTGTTCAGAAAAGAACATACAGTTATTTGTTGATAACTGTTATTTTTCATAAGTATATATACAAGAAATTGAATGTTCAGCTTTGTTTTCCTAAGACAGAAGTAATTTATCTCCATATAACACCTTGAGGTCAATATATGCAAATCCAGCTACAAACAGCCATGGAGAAGAGATAAATGATGGTTCTTTGAACATGAGCAACAAGAAAAACATCATTTAGTCTAATGGAGCAACTTACAAGATCTTTTGTATCTTTTCTTAAACAATCTTTTAGTTTCAGAGTGGTCTAGTAATCAAATTAGTGCTAAGAACTGGGGTTTGTTTTAATCAAAAAACAAAAAAAAAGTTATCTGAAAAAAGTTTTCTGTGAGGAATCTTAAAAATTACAGGGGTCCTTAAGATTACACATCACTGACGTTTAGCTAAGTGCTGATCTAAAAGCTACAATGATTAGATATTAGGCATTTTTACTGACCATGAGTCTTTACAATTAAACCATTATTTAAAGCTTCAATACCAATGCTGACAGGTAAGAAGTAGATAAAATTCCTGTTAAAATGTTTCCCACAGCACATTAGAGAGGAGTAGGGTATTTAGAGATCAGTGAAAAAAAGTCCTGGAGAAAATTCAGTCTTTCCAAAGTAATAATATAAGAATATCAGCTAAGGCACAGAATAAACTAGAAAACAATGCCTATTTGTTAGCATGCTCACAACTGGGATGGAGTTTAATTCATATTAGTCTAAATTTTTTTAATATGGCTTGCTTAGCATGTCTCACTCATCACATATCTCCTCTGCAGGCTGTAAAGATACAACATAAACTGTAACTACACTAAAATATTTGGTTTTGAATAGCTGGTGACAGCTTGATGGGAATTTCTCAGTGAATTATTGGAAACAAATGTGCACAATAAGAAAAAAACAAGCTTCAGAAATGAAAGAATTATGAGATGACAAATGTAAGAGTTATACTTTCAGCAGATACTCCTGTTTCAGCAGTGGCTCATAATACACCAGACTGTAAGAGAAGCAGAGCATTTCTCATGTGATGGGTTTAGAAACGAAAATTTGCATGAACTACTGAAGGTGTGGCATCAATTCCCAGAGTTCTTACTCAAGGAAAAAACCAACATTTAAATGGCTAATGCTATTAAAGTTCAATTTAAATTTAATTTAACATGGTAACAGTGGTTAAAATGGAGCATTTGCTAGTGTGAGGACCACAGAGTAAGTCAGCTTGATTTACTAGAGAAGTATCACATATGCATTATTCTTCAGTATGCTATTACCTCAATGAAATCCTGAAAGAACTCTTGAAAAGGGTGTTACCTGGCTTGTGACAAATCTAGGTCTCGAGTCATCAGCATACGTAAACCTTCTTCATTAAAGAAAAGGTTGTTTCCTCCAGACATGATACCACATTTCCTTGACGGCTTTCCACCACTCACAAGGAGGAATCTATCCGACTCCAGCTGACCTGAATACACAGTGAATACATATTTATGATTTACTCTGAAGTGCTCCTGCTGCAAAAGTGCTACTTCCAGAGGAAGAGAGATAAATTAAAAATCACACGCTGACTGAGAAATATTCAGTGTTTCCAATACCATGTATTCTAGAAAGCTGACGCAAATCAAAACAAAATAAACAAAATAAACCCAGAAGTATGAAATCTGGGATCTTAGTTTCCAGTTTTTCACCAGGTTTTCCACTTTTCTTCATTTATCTTAAGATAACAACAACATACTCAGGTCTTTAAAGAAACCTTGGGTACCATGTGGTAGCATGCGAGCAAGGGCTGGCAAAATTGAAAATGAACAGCAACACCTATAAAGGGATGAGTTTGGTTCACAGGTGCTGCTTTATGCAAAACATGCTCCTCTTGCCATGCTTGCTAGCGGGGGAAACCTCAAGGGGGTTTTCGAGTTGTGTGCGTGGATGCTCTGTGTGCCCAGGCATGCGTGAGGCTTTCAGTTCCCTCCTGCCTTCCCTCTCTTGGGGTCTGCTCAGGCTGCTGAGCACTGGCTCCCACTGCTGAGACACATGGTCTGCTCTGAAACTGTGATTGCTGTAGTAAGGCCAGTCAGATTTCCCTAGTAGTGAGAAACGACACTCCACTATTTGCCTCATGTGCAAATGCTCTGTCTCTGCTAAAGTCAAACTACCATCAAAACAGTTTTCTTCTAAAATTATTTTCTACCTGCAGAGTTTCAGGGAGTTCTGTTTCAATGAAGATTTTGTATTCCAGCATTAATAGTGCATCAGACATTCACAAACCATGCTTGCAGATGGCATCTGAATTACTTGGTTCGTGGGAATACCCCCCAGGTGTAAATTCTAATCAGGAGCATGCAGGAGTGAGGAAGGCTTTGTTGTTTAATCCCTTGAACCCTAGGTTCCACTAAGATAGACAGGCAGTATTCAGATCCCCCTCCCAAAAGAGATACCTTCAAAGTCATCCTTAAGGAAGTCGGAGTTCTTGGTGCTTATTTTGCAGGTTGGCCCGGAGTAGCCGGGGTCGCAGATGCACTTGGTGCCATTGACACAGCTGCCGTGCCCGTTGCACATCTCCTCGCACTGGGGGCCAATGTACACATTGTCAATGGCCCAAGTCACAGGCTGGGATCCAGCAGGGTAGAATCCTTGGTACCACCGGAACCTCGCCAACCTGAAAATGGCATAAAAAGTACCTATTTTAAATAATAGTTCCATCTTTTTTGTATTCCATACATATACCATTATATACACGTATGTATTATTCTTTCTGTGGGAACTGGCTTGATAAATAGATTAATTCTAGAAACTGACTGCTAGATCTAATTCCTTCAGTACCTCATGCATCTTTATGTTGACAATCAACCCAAGTACTGACAGAAATAAAAATAACATTATTCATTAGTTGTAATCCCAAAACCAAGTGACAGACATAATTTTTCAAGATTTAAAATCCAGCTGCTCTTATCTCCATCATTCATGAAGAAGATGAATGGCCATAGTCTGGTGGATTCTCTTCTGCTTTGGGGTACAGTGGGTCAGACCAGGCCACTTTCACCCTCTCCTGGAGAGTGAGATCCTACTTCATGCTTCCATCCTGCCCCCAGAGAGACCACCTGGTAGGGGTGGAATCTCACCCTCAATTACACAGAAAGAAAATGTGATCTGTCATGTCACCAGGTATCCAGCTTGCTTTTGGGCAGCTTAATCTTAAACCAGGCTGATATTGCAAGTTGTTAATTTAAACTATATTCTCCTTTGGGTGCTGTCCTGTCATTTTTAATTAATCTCCTAAATGCTACTTGCATCAATGCTGCATATGGAAAGGAACAACTGGGGAAGGAGGGAAAACGAATTGAAATGAGGAAAACACTTGAGAGACTAATTTTATTCCCAGTTGAGAAAACGTTTTAAGGGAGGAAGGAAATGAGAAGATTGAGAAGGGAAAAGCACTTAATTGCCTTGCGTGTTTAATGTGTCTTGTTAAAGATATCTAAATTCAGCAGGTGAATCAATTCCACAGGTAATTGTAGCTGACAATTTTTTTTCCTTGATTTTCTAAAAAGAAATATTTATGAGGAGATTTAGGTGACAACTGATAATTAGTGAGTGGGGACACTACTAAGTGTTATGAGAAAGACGCCCAAGAACCAGAGTTCTGCTGGAAGTCAAAATCATCGACTGTAGCTGTTGTAAAGTATTTGAACCTTGATAGTATGCCCCAGCCAAACCATCTTTAGTTATTTTTACCAGAGCCCTCAGAGTGGGATCAGGCTGGAATTACCCTCACTGGCTTCACCTGGCCTTTCCACCTTCAGCTGCAGCACATCAGCCCCAAGAGGGTTTTTAAGCTCCAGTCTGAAGGGTTGAGGGGAGAGGTGGGATAGGTTTATATTTGGTCTCTGGCCTTTACTGGCTTGTTGTTTGGCTTTCCTGGACTAACTTGGCTGCTAATCACTGGATGGGTTTTGTTGCTGTCATCATCTCGATGCTGCTTTCCTGGATCAGGTGCCCCACCTGTTAGAGCCATCAGGAATTCATCAAGAGCTGAAAGGTAAACTGTGCTAAATTGGAAAAGAATTGGGAGAGAAGAAGCTGAAAAACTTTGAAAAAAAGTTGTAAAATGCATAAGTAGAGTAGAATGCATAAGTAGGTAGAATGCATAAGTACTGTGTTATGTAGAAGTTGTAAAAAGTGTAAGTAAGAAAATGTCTAAGTCGAGTGATATGTGTATGTATAAGTAGTGTAAGTAAGGTATTATGTCAAAGTTGAGAGATGTGTGAACATGGGGGTATTTTAAACAATAAG
The DNA here is from genome assembly GCF_020740725.1 of Corvus hawaiiensis. Lineage (NCBI taxonomy): Eukaryota > Metazoa > Chordata > Aves > Passeriformes > Corvidae > Corvus > Corvus hawaiiensis. The sequence continues at coordinate 67,530,622 of NC_063216.1, read as the reverse complement.
ATGCTTCCGTGTAATCATATTGATTTGTTGATCAGAAGGCATGAGTTCCTGCATGTAGCGTGCCCTGAGGTGAAGGACACAAGTGTGAGGCTGGAGGTGTTACAAGCTCCTCTTGAGAATAGACCTTTGCCCTACATGCTGGATTTTTCTTCCTGATTTGTGTCAGCTCCTCCTGTCAGGGTTGCTCCTGGTGAGGGTGAAGCACGACTCATGTCTGAAGCAGAGAGTGAACCACTGGTCTTGCTAAAGTTCTTTTGGGGTTTCTTATCTGGCTCAACAAGCCCTGGACCTTACCTTCAGGATGTAACTGGAATACTAACCATTACTTACAGCAGTCTGTTGATAACATCTATTCATTTCCAAAATTACATATGTAGTGGAAATAACTTCAAAAGTCTTTATTCTCAGTTAAATATAACCACTTGACACTTTGGGGATGAAAAGGCTGGGGGATTGTTTTAGAATTACATGAGTAGACAGGCTTGGAAATTTTTCTTGTTCTTCCAGTGGATTCTGGTGGAGAAATCCCCCCTTCAGCCTTCTGGCCCAAGGATCTAATGCACTGAATGTCCCATATAAGCTACTCTGCACTGCTGGGCTTGTCTGGCTGCTATCAATGGGCTCCTGGCCTGGTGTGTTGGTGAAGGAATAGGAAGGAAGGTAGAAAAACAGGATGGAAGCACTCAGGAACAGAGGACTAAATCAAAATCCTAGAAGGTTTAAATGAGTTAGGAGACTGCACAGTCAAAATTTTCATTTGGAGGGATGCATGGTTAGGTAAAGGGTAAAATAATGCTTTTGCACAAAACCAGGAAGCACAAGTGAGCTGGTGAAAGAGATGGATACCTGTTATGTGCTTGAAATGTTAACTGTCATAAACCAGAAAACTCAAGTTTAAAATTTAAACATTTTCTTAAATTATTAAACATCCAGTCTTTCCAAACTTGAGTCCTATTTCTTAGAAAGGTCTTTTCATACTTTCAGAGGCACACATGGGCGTCATTTATTTAGTGGAGGACCCACTGACTGCAGTAGTTTCATAAGTACTCAGTGCCATAGCTGCATAGACTCATAAAGTCTCATAGTTACACAGCTCATTTTCATTCATACATGCTACAGTTTAATCATTAATGGTGTGATCTTTTACATAAAGTGAGTTGATGCTAGATGATAGCTATTCCTGAAAAAGTAAACAGTAGTGTTTTTACTTTGAAAAGTTACATATTACTGTACCTGCTACCACATACTCTTATTCTATGCTGTGTTTTCATCCTACTTGATTTGTTTCTCTAAGTTTCTAGTGACTGAAGCAGTTATTTCTTAGAATATTACTAATATAGCTGAGACTGTATTTAAATGAGACCATTTCCTCATACTGAAGTAGAATCAAGCTTATACTAGCTCACATTTTACTGCATTTTCTAATGAAGCTCAAATTTCATGCAAAAATATCATCAGTGAATTTAAATGGCTGATGCAGTTCTGTGAAGAACACTCGAAGCACTCTACGAACAGTCAGTTTTGCATTAATTTCACCAAGCAACTCTCTTCTATTAAACTGTCACTAATTAAATATATAGGTAATAGGAAATTGCCTGTGGTTATTCTACATCAGCATTAGGCACAATATGATTTGGGGAATCACCTGAACAGTAGCTAACATTCAGGGCAAAAAGCAGAGAAAAATCGGTCCTCCGGTCTGCTCTAGTGCTGCAATTCTTATGCACCACTCTTGTGCTGGAATGAAATTTTGGGTGAAAAACAGAAATAAAAGCAAAGCAACAAGCAGCTGGGCAGGAACAGAAGCTGGACACTTACCCGCAGAGGTGCAGTTTTCCGAAGTGAATGACCTCTCTTCTCCAGCCCTGGGTAGTGCCTGCGTAGTAAGTGCTGCTTGGGTGATGCTCAGTGGAGCAGATGGAGCTGAGGTGGCTGCTGCTGCTGTAGCACAAGGGGAGCAGCAGGTGCCAGGTGGCCCCCAGGTCTCGTGAGAACTCCAGCTTCACTGGGTCAACAGAGGAGCTGTCTGTGGTGCAGCCAATATTGATCTGGGGACCAAGGCATCAAACACAGAAGGTGACACAGGGCAGGCTGTGGGACCCCCAGCCATTCTTCACCTTAGTCAGCCTCCCCCATTTGGTACTGTATTTATTTAGTCCAGGAAAATGGTGATTTGGGAACCTATTTAACAACAGGGATGATGCACTCAGGACACACATGAACAGGAACTCTTGCATGTTGCCCTCCTGTCCATGAGTATATCACACTATGGCTTATGATAATATGAACGTGGTAAGAAATCCCCAGCAACTTCTAGCTAGAGAAAACTGTCAAGTTAATTGGTCAAATCCCAGAGTAGAGCTGCTAACATTGCTGGAGAAAATGCACCAGCTCTTGCAGTCCTCTAGCAGGTACTGAAGTAACCACAGCATCAAAAAATCTGCATTATTAAAAGCAGAAATATAAAAACAAAAAGTGCAAACACTAACTTTTGGTTAATGCTGAGCTACACTATGGTCCTCTTTTATGTTACATTTTAAAAAAGGAAGCTTATCAGCTCAATATGTTCAGCTTTCACACTCACTACCTATTCGTCCATGTATAATGGCAAAGCCCTAGAGCATCATAGCTGGATTGGATTTAGATTCAACATCACCAAAACTTAGTTTGTCAGTGTCAGGCTTCTCAGGGTGTGCTTACAAGATTCCTGATAAAAAGAACAGTAGAAAAGGCAGAAAACTTAAATGAAACTAGTTCTACTACTGAAAAAATACAAAATGTTTAATAGAGAATCTGAGACCTCTTAAGATGCATTTTCTGCATACAACCAGTGCAGATCAGTCTGCTTTTCTTTTACACTGATATGTAGATGTTCTTATAATTTCAAATTGCTTTTGTAAAAGAAGAATTATTTCCTTCACAGAATGACTTATAAAATAAGATGTACTGTACTTACCGTGCAACAAATAAAAAGTCATTGCTGATGAAACTTAAAGCCTGTATTAGAACTATGTAATATTTTGATATTCCTATGTCTTTGTAGCAAAAATAAGTGTCTTTCTATCATGCTGTTCTGTTAAAAAAAACTATTTCTAAAACACATTACTTAGAAATGTGCATGAATGTTGAAAGTATCCTACATTGAGTTTCCTTCATCACTCCTCAGTGCACATGAGTCCCATCAACCTACATTTGACTAGAAGGGTTGTCTACTCATCTGGAAGCTTAGATAGATGCTTGACCCAATATAGGTTTTGACTCTTGAGACACAGAGAGAAACTCTACTGCATTATGCATAACTCCTTCATTTACACTAATGCTCTCAAAAAGTGAGCTGAAAACAATGTTCTTACCACATATGGAAGTAAACATGAAGATTTTGTAAGTTAATGGCTTATGAATATCTTAAAGTGACCTCAAACTTTTTTGTTGTACAGGCTGTAATCTATATTTTAAAACAGAAAATGGTTTACATTCAATAATTTATGAATTAGTTGCATGACAAATTGAAGTGTGCATGAGTACACAACTAAACCTAATTTTCTTGGAAAACCCTTAGTATCATTCTAGTAATTTTTATAAACTTGTATCATTTGCTGATTATGTATCTCATATTAATGCCACAACACGCTACATTGTTGCTAAAAGCAGTCTGGAACCATGGCATGGCAATTTACATGCTAGATTCTTTTCCAGTTTCTTACTGACAATATAATGACCTCTCTAAACTAAAAAATACTGGGCTAACTAGTTACTGCTACCTATAGCTGCCCTAGCCAATGCAGAGTTTATATTCTAGGATAAATCAGAGAGTTTAGTTTAGACTCTGTGTTGTCACTGAGGTACCTGTTTCCACTGACTATATGAGAAACACAAAAATATGCTCCTTATTCATGAGCTTTTGTTAACTCCCTAAGATGGGATGACTTCAGGCCATGATAGCCAAAAACCAGCTTCATCTAGAGCATCTATGATGTGGGCAGAAGAAAAAGGAAAGCAGAAACTTGTCTCTCTGAGATAGTACCACAGTGCAGTTCAGGCAGCAGGCAGAAAAAAATTATTTTCTACTGTCACAGGTGAAGTTGTAGCTCTCCACTGGTCAGCCTGTGAAAATGCTGCACTCTTACCTGGAGCAGGCTGTGAAGTGGCCATTTGGCCCCCTCATTATATTTTGCTCATCCTCTTTCCTGCCAGTGGTGACTCTCCAATGCACAGGACATGGACTTTCATGCCTATACACTTGCACTAATAGCATTAACAAAGTAGTAATTTAGGCAAGAAAGTAGAAGACTTTGAGGCAGAAATTTCCCTTATCTGTGCATTAAAAGCATCATGACACATTCACATGAGGGAGAGTCATGTCAAATCAATTAGAGTCTCTACTTGGCAATCAGAACAGCTAGGCAAATATGCCAGAGCAGAACGTGGAAGGACATGAACAAAAAGGCAAAAACTTTCTGAGGACAAGTACCTCAAATTGTATGATAGTATTTTCATTTACACTCAGGTCCCTTGTGGTAATGGAGTGCTCTCCAACTTCATTTGAAACAAATACCATAGCTGAATCTTCTTCCCTGTAAATAAAGGAAAGGAGTGTTTAGACTCTGTTTACAAAGTCACTTCTTTCTACTGCATTGCTGAGAGAATCTTACGGAGCTCTTTTAGACGAATATGGGCAATAAAGCCCAATGTTTCCACCAGGATAGAAAAACCAGTTGTCTTCTTTAGGACCAAAGTCAAAGGTATCCAAAAGGATAATGGGATTCTTCAGGTTATTTCCATCAATAATGAAGTCATCAATAATCCAGATTTCTTCTTTTTTGCCTACAAAGAAAATGGAAATATTCCTATTAAGACCTAATACCATTATTATTAGAGAGCATTACAGCAGCCAGTATTTACAGATTATGTGAAGAGGGTGCTAAAAGTGTGGGTTCACTATTTTCACTTCCCATGAAAATAGTCCCCATACTGCTCTGCAGCCTGACCCTATGGAATTAACTTTTATTCCCTTAAATTTATAGAAGTCACAGCAAAACTAAGAGTGGAAAGCAATGGCTGTTGAACAATTATCTTCTATTTAAATCACATTTACTTTGAAATTCTGTCATTGTCTTATTCAATTAAGAATCATCTAAATGAGCAGCTGCTACAGAGTCCAAGCAGCCTGAAAGTGCAATTTCATTCTATGTTCTTGTACTCAGCAGCTTGTATTTGCCTGGGAGGAGTTCTTCCATAGAGATGGAAGCTCTGAAACTCGTTCTCTCCAATGGATTATGTATTCATATACATCAGAAAATTGGTATTCTCAAACTGAAGAGGAAAGATTAAATTGACAGATATTATGTGTAACATTTTTTCACTTATCTTAAAGTGTTGGAGTTGATCAGAGAAAAGTTTATGTAATTGATTTTGGCAGGACATGTCAGAAGAATGAACTGAAACTGGATTGTCAGGACCAGATTTGAATTTGGTTGGTTTTTTTTGTTAAGGTTGTGCTAAGAATTTGCCTACCTGGAATAAACTGTTACTGAATTGCCACGTCTAAATGATTGCTGGAATTCTTTAGAGCTGTTAGTGTCAGTTTCTGCTAGGAAATGTGCTCACAGTAACTGAGAGCCGAGGAGAGCTTCCTTCAGCTGGCACATCTCCTGTAATCAGGAGGAATGAGCTGTGTTCCTCTTGTGGTTTTCCAGTCCTTTACAATTTAATCAAAAGATTAACTGCTCACTACATACTCTTTCTAAATGGGTTTTTAATGCCTAGTTAATTCTGAGTAAGGTAGACCCAGTTCCCATTTACACTTGGGACACTTTTGTATAATTGGAGCGTCCTAATGGGGCCTCAGTGTAAGTGAGAATCAGGTCCATTAAAAATAATGAGAAGAACCTGAGTGAAGTTAACTTTATTGATGTTGCTTGATCTCCCACTCCCTCCAGGGCCAAAGCTGATGGTTTTCTGCACACAATCCAGGGATATCAGGTGAAGGTACTTCACTTTAAGTCATTCAACTGCTTTATAAGAACAGTAAACATAATCCTGCAGTAATTCTAATTGAAGGAGTTCAAACACAAACCCCCCATGATTTAAAAGTCTCTGTAATTGTTCAGTTCAAAAAATCTACTCTCTTAGAGATACTGAGCTGTGCAAGAATGGACCTGGATTCCCAGAGGTGTCTCTTCCTTACCATTGTTGTAAGGTTGCCAGAGCCTGAACCGCGTTGTGTTGCTTTGGGCTGCATAGGGCAGTGGAACGTTGATAAAGAGGACATCTGTAGTCTGGGTGAAGTAAAACTCATCTATCAGGTGCCAAGTGATGCCACCATTGACAGAGTATTGCAGCAGGATGGAATGAGACCTCTCGGGTGTGCCTGGAGAAGAAAGGACATGGATTTACGTTCATTAAAATCCAGTAAGTTCAAAAATACTTCTTCAATTAGAAATAAAATTATGTTGCTCTGACATCTATTACAAAGCATGGGCTTCCTTTAACAACAACTTAAGCTGTTGAGATGTTATGCACCTACTGTACACATACACCTTCCTGTGCTTTCCCTTGCTTGTCTGTCTGCAAAATGCAAATGAAATAGGGCCTAAATGTGCATTACTGTTCATTATACATATGATCACAGATAATTACTTAGATGAGAAGCTCTCTCAGTGTTACACTTTTTTAGATTAGAACAAACCTGCTCCTTCTACTACAGACATATTCCAGTAATGCAGCATTTATTTGCTTGTTTTGTCCAGGTACCAGATATTATCATTACCATTGGTAGCACCCACAGATAAAGACACAGTCCCTATCCTCAGAGATGTATAGTCTATGGCTCTCACTGCAGACACTGGGATGAGAATATTTATGCCCAGAAATAACATAATTGATGGAAAGCACTGAGGATCTTTATCAGCATGTTTTAACAACAGCAAAGCAATATTCTGTGCTTTGAGCTGGGCCTAAAAGTCAGCAGAACTGACAGTAAAATTTGCATTTTCTAACTACCAGCTCCTCCTATTTTTTTTTACTTTGAGCTTTAAAGAGTAGAAAAACAAAAGCTCTTTATAGCCCTAACTATTAACACATACTAATTAGAGCCCAGCACTCACACTTGATGCTGGTTACCGTTCACAAGCTCAGCCTCCAGCATGTATTTGGTCAGTGCTGTCCATGAATACCAGTGTCCAAGGTATCTCTGAACTGAGGTCTCACTCAGATTTATACTCTCTGCTCCCTTCATAGTGTGGCACAGTGATAGCATATCCCCAAAAACCCAGTCAGGAACCAGCAGAAGAAAAGGACTAAGGGACAGTTTCTTCATCCCTTACTCACTGTGCAAGCTTCTCCCTTGTTCTGTTCTTAAAATAACCACACTTGCTGAAACCAAAGTGCCTGATGCACACACTCCTGTTCCCCTCAGCTCCAGTGCAAGTATTCCACCACCACGGAATGGAGCAGGGAAGAGCTGTTTGCAGTCAGGAGCTGATTTCAGCTTATCTGTGGCAATTAACAGTACACAACAAACTGCTTTTAACACTCACGGCCGAGATGTGCCCAGCTATATTAATTTGTATTCAACATTAAGGAATTTGTTGGGACTAAGTCCTGGATCCAGGAGTAGGGCTAACAAGTCATATAGATTTAGTAAGGAACAATTTCTCCTGGAGTTTCATGGTCTTACTCCTTGTGGATCAAGCGGCAAAATCCAGGCTTGAACCTTTGGCTATTCCTGCCTTAAGAACAATGTTTTTACTCACTGTATTTTTTAATATTTTTTCAGTGATCATATGAAGAGACATTACCAGGCATAGTTTTGTAAAAGAAGTATTCACGAAGAGTTTCCTTATAAATATGAAATATTTGGCATGTTATAATTTTGGGGCATATTGTGTTTTTGGCTGTTACTGTTTTGTCTCTTTTTGATAAAGTACCAAACCCAGTAATAAATAGCCCAATATATATGGTTAAATGCCCATTAAAGAAAATCAATAATAATTCACAAAGAGCTGTATTTTCACTTGTCCATACAGAGATTTGTCTAAGATACTTATTTAGGAAGAAAGAGGGGGTTCAAAACTATTTTCAAGCTGTTGGCAAATGTTGAGTCAGTTAGGGTCCAGTCCCAGAGCACTGAGCTTACCATAGAAGCTATAGCTATCCTCTTTACACCAAAGGGAGAGGAGTGTTTCAGCATTCAGAGTTCAGCCTGGAAGTGCCAATTCTATCAGCAGTGCTGGGAAAACCTTCTGAAATTGCATGGGAGTAACTCAAACCTTCAAGCAGGTTAGTGGTTCTCCATCATGTCACTTCAGACCTGGATATAATTAATTTTTAAGGCCAAGGATGGCACGGCCTTGGAGCAGGCTAAGACTGAATCATTGGCATGAAAGTCCTTGTACTGGAGGAACTGTCACAAGTTATTTACACCGACACATAAACTTGTCTTGCAAAGTCTGACTATTCTTCATATCAATTAAATAGAATTATGGAGTTTCAGTTATCTCTAAGATACCTATTAGGCAGTCATATGGTAAGAGATTTTAATGCAGTGGACTGAAGCTTGAAAAATGAAAAACACTGTAGTTTCCTATTAGTCCCTTAAGTAATTTCCTGTAGGCACCATTTTATGTCATAAAACCCCCAGATAAATTAATTTTTTCCCAACATAGTGGAAAATCTCTAAAAAATCTTGAGCTGTTTTGTTTCTCTTCTGCTCAAAGACTTTACTAGCTATGCTATTTTTGATGTCACTACAGTTCACTTTTTCCTTAGGAATTGCACAGACAGCTGTGTAGGCTGGGAGCAAGGTAGGGATGATGCAAAATTTCAAACAAATTCCCATATAATCTACCATAAACTGTTGATCTCTACTATACACTGAAGTAGAAAATATAAATCTGTATTCTTTCCTGTTTGCTACTATGTACTAATAAAGCTAGAGAAGTGATAGTAAATCAACAGTGATCTTACCTTTGGCAATAAATTTAAATGAAAACTGGATGTACACTGTATTAGTGCAGTCTAGATCTCTTGACACAAGCATTCTCAGTCCTTCCTGCAAACACAGAATATAAAATATGAATAGCAGTTCCCTTCCCATTATCGAAGATATTCTGTAGCTTATTGTTACCTGGAATATTGTCTGCTACTGACTGCTGGTGGCAGCAAGAGAGGAAGTTCTCTGTACCACACCTTTTCCCAGGCAGAAGATGGGGACAGTGACAGCCTTGGCAAAGGGAGCCAAGATCTGGCAGAGGCACAGCAACATGAACAGGTACAGACACAGCTCACCGAGTTTGTGCTCTGAACTGCTGGGCTGTGATTGGATCTGCAAACACCGATCTAGACATTGAGTCCAAGCTACTACACTCATTTTTTGTGCAAACTGTCCAGTGGCCAAGCACCCTAATTTCCAGGCACGTACAGTCCTCTCTAGGAGTTCTTTTTTGTAGCTCAAAATACATTTTGTACAAATATCCTCTTCTGGGGCAACCTGTTGACTGGTAAGGAAAGGGAGCAGACAGGAAAACCCATAGGGACCCCTGAGTCCCTGTCCGTCTCTACAGATGAGCTTGCTCTTGTGGGTCCTTGGGCCAGAGCCAGTCCCTGTTCTGCACAGGTTTGACAAACCTCCTCTCAGAGCTTCCCTCTTTCTCAGATCCATTCCCCCAGGGGAACAAGCTGCAGGAACAAGCAATGCAAATTTTAGACAGCTCACATCTCGTGATTTGGGATTTAAATAATCTAAAGAGGTTGACCTGGAGTTAAGGTTTTGCAAATAAATATTTAAAGGATTGATTTATACACCAAACATTATTTAACTTCTCTTTTTGGGGGCACCTGAGTTCACAGCGTCAAATGAAGACTTGTGCGAGCTGAGAATTTGCATGCTTGTGAACAAAAGTCTTTTTATTATGCATTTTGTTAAGAACTGAAAAATTCAGAAAATATATTTCCTGGCCTTTTGAAATCTGCAGTCAACAAAAAAAGGTCTTTAAAGAGCTAGAAAGCATCAAAAGGATAGAATTGAGTAAAATACAGGCAAACTACATAAACATTGATTACACAGACTATAGCCCTGACTAATTTGTATTATTCAAAATACTAAAAAGACAATCAGGCAACTTCAAGATGATTGCAATATGTACCATATTTCCAAATAGCTCACTTCAAGAATCTCAATGTAGAGTTTCATTTCTTTCCTTTGGTGGTCAAGGAGGAGTTTATACCACAAATGGAAGTAATACACAACAAAGAGATGAAACTCATTCGTTCATAAAAAAAACAACTGTGAAAAAACATGGTGCATGTTTAGGAAAAGACAAGAAAAATGAAAATGTCAAATTCTAGCCAAAAGACTTCAATGTAAGCATATGGAGCTAACAAGAGAAAATTTACTTTCTATTTTTAACTACTGGTTTTCATTCATTTTTTTCAATGTAAGCAATCTCTGACCCCTTTGAAAATGAGAGCTGTTCCAGACTTGATGGTATCACCATTCAGGTTTCCCCTCTCAGCACCGTAGACTTCAGGCCAAAGGTCTGGATGCAAGTTACCATTGAAATCGTCCTTCAGGACAGATGGCAGAGGAAGGACAGGGACACAGTATGGACCTCCAAAGCCTCTGTCACACCTAGCAACACATTGGGAAGAAAAGGCATTATCCATCTGGCCTGGATAAAATACATCCTTTCCATGAAGCAGCTTAAGCCGTTTTCTACTCACATGCAATGACCTGAATCACAGATGCCGTGCCCTGAGCACATCCAGGGGCACCCTGTAGCCAGGACCACATTATCTATAGCCCAAGAATCAACTCCAGAAGCATAGTTGTACTGAATCCATCTGAACCGTGTTCTGGGAGAGCTATTAAAAACAGAGGAAATGTATTTCAGGATTCAAAATTCTGCTCCATAAAGTGCTAAATAATAAAGAAAATCCCACGGATGTCACAAGACAAGCATATTAATAAGCATGGCCCCCTTATTTCAAAAAGCTTCATGTTCTAGTTGAAACTGGAAGTTTAAATTTCTCAGGTTAGTCTTTTAGGCAAAATTCCACCATATTCTAAAGGAAGGTGCTCAAAGTGATAATCAAGAAAGATCATTGCTGAGACACTTGCTGATCAGCAAAGTGGTAGAGCAGAAATTAGTACTTCCATTAGCATTTGACAGCTCCATGTGTTGCTAGCAGAGTGGAAACAATAAAATTGCTTCAGTAAAGTAAGTAATGAAAGTTCATTTATGTTAAGTGTTGTGTAAAGAGAAAAACAATGGTTATATATGTTCATATATATATATAAAAATGTATGAATATATATGTACAAACATGCAGATGCATACACACTGCTGTCACTGCTGACTCCCTTGTTATCCTCAAATGAGGAAAGTATTTTGGAAAAAAAAACTTCTTTGGAAGATGATGTATGGCCCTCTGGAATGAACTGTGGAATTAGAAACCAAGATGTGAACCCCAGGCCCAGTTCATTTAATGTATCTCCATTTTTACCATTGCATTTTCTGGGTGATGAAATGGACAGAGGTAATGTGTAGGGTGCTCTGAAGAATTACAGAACTACTCAGAACAATGGTAAGCAGTGTCATCATGCCCTGTCATTCCTAAATTAGAGCATGGTTTTCTTTAGTGAGATGGATGCCAGCACATCTGCCACATCCATTTACAGCCATGTGATAACCTGAGGATGTCAGCAGAACGCTCCTCCCGGTCAAAAGGGTGGAGGTGGCACGTCCAATGACATGTGTTCTGACTTACTGAATGCTGTGACTGACACGCCTAAATGTTGGATGACAACTTATGTGCAATAACAGAAAACGCTACTGCAGGAAAGGATGGGACAGGGTATTTATTCTTGCTTCCTATTGCATAAATGTTAGAAAAGCTGGTTTAGCATTCTTGTTTTAACTGTCATAAATTATAGGCAAGACTCGAGAATTTGCTCATCAAAGTTGTTACTTCCTTAATTCCCTATAGTTCACATTATAGCTGATGAAATATTTTGAAGTGAAATTTAAAATTCTGGTGGCGTGACAACACACATTTAAAAATTTAAAAGACATGCAGAACATTCCCAAGCCGGGGGATGTTTGTTCAAATTAGATCAGCAAAACCTTTGTCATGCTAAACAGATAGAAGAGCAGCACTCACTTGGTTGAGGGTGGGAGGTAGACAGTAACTCTCTTCCAGTTTTGGAATCTTTCTGAAGTGTAGATGGAGCTCTCGGTGTACTGCTGACAGCCAATTGTTGGGGGGACACACTCCTCTGTCACCAGGTGCCAGTCTCTCCCATTGTTTAGGGAATACTGCAGGTGAACACTGTGGGAATTGCTGTATGGCTTGCTGCAACCCATGCTCAGCTCAAACTGCAAGAATGTGGAGGCTGATACGTGGAAATCCCAAGTCTCAGCATAACGAGGTTTTCCTAAGAAAAGAGAGAAAAACAACAACAACAAAGTGTACCTTCAGCATATGCTTTCAGTAATATCATTCAAATTTGTTACCTCTATCTTCACCTTTTTCCAGCCTTCTCTTCCCTGCAGATTACTAAATACCTGGATTTGTCTATACCTCCCATCTTGTAAAACTTGATCTATGTGTAATTGATAGAATAGACTCATAGAAAATGTAGCAGTTTGATGACACATACCAATGTTTTCACTGAACATCAGAGCTGTATCCATAGACAGGCAGTCAATGTCCACTTGACCTCCTTGTATTCTGTACCAGCTTGCTTGTAAATCCACAGTTCCATCAAATTTATCCTGGAAGCCGGTCTGAGAGCTGTCATTCATCCCTATAAGCACATCATCCAAAGCCCACTGAGCTGAATGCTTCCCTACAAAAACCAGAACAGACAGGTTAGTGGAGTCCCTGTAAGTTGTTTTTTCTGCTCATATGCTGTGTTCACTCAGGGAGCAGTGCTCAATCACATAGACTGAGTGCTGTTAAACAAGACTAAAACATTGCTCAAGGATGCACCTGGACTCTAGAGTATGTTTCTACTACAGATAAATACAGGTATTTCCCTCTTCATTTCTTTAGCTTCAGTGCCTTTGCCATCATATGCTCTCCCTCTGTTTGGATGAGACACTCTCTGAGCCCCTAGATTGGAGATTTTCATTTTATGGATCACAACCTTCCTGCCAATCCCCACAGCTGAATTGGAAAGGCCTCAGTCTAATTCCCAAAATAGCTTTTGTATGAAAGCGAATAGAACATGAAGGAAAATGCTGAAGGCTCTGCATATAGATAATATCTAGAGAACAGCTGTTCTCCTTCCCAGAAATCTTTCTCCTCTTGCTCTCCAGCCTACAGGCATTTCACTTTCATCATCATCTCCAGCCCATTTCCACAGCCTTCATTTCAATTCACCTTTCTACTGGCATGCTGAAAAGAACATCTTACTGCATGATTACTGCCCTCACAGGAGAGGAAGGAAAGCCTTTACAATAAATTGGGAGCTTGCAGCAATATGCCAGGAGTTTTGCCTTGCCACCATGAGGGTCATGGCTGATAGGGCCACTCTGCGCTGAGGAATGGCAGACAGAAGATAGTCCATGAAGGAACTAACATCTTTGAGAGAAGTGGTTGTCACCTGTATGTGCTGGTGTGGAAGGTGATATTTCAACCTCCAGTCATAAAACTTTGCTTTTACTGGAAGCCACAGGGCTGCCATCAGGTGGTCTTAAGAGTGATCACCCTCAGCAGGGACAGATGTCATCCAGATGCCAACAAGGCAAGTACAGGGAGCAATAGGTTGGACATTGCACCACTCACCAATGCAAATGATCATCACAGAATGATGGTCTGTGGTGCTCCAGTTGTTGCTCAGCACTTTTTACTAAAGGAACTGTCTTCTTAACTAAATCACATCCCTCTTGTCTTGTCTATTCTCTTACCGAGTGAGGACAATTAAGTCCAGCACATACAAGAAAATGTATGAATACAATCGGCCATCAAAATGATAAATGATGTCTAAGAAGCTGCTTACCATAATTACCTGAATGTAAGCTATGTGCTTTGCTCCCCAAGGAATTGCTGTTGAAATGTACTTTGCTATATTTCTGAATATTGCCTTATATTTCTTGCAGATCCAGGAGCTGCTGCTTTGTGCAAAGGTAAGACATTTAATCAGGACACTTTTAGTAGTGGTAATGTGCTCCCATGAGAGGTGGGAACTCTCACAGTGGCTGTAGGAATCAGTCAGCACTAGGGTTTTACTTTCAGCTGAGGATGTGGGAAGTGGTTGAGTGGTTTTGCAGGTGCAGGGGAGCTGGGGTCTGGGACACCAGAAATGGTGGGAGGAGAGGGTCCTGCTTTGGAGTGTGGAGATATTAAAATAGTGAGATGGGAGCCACCAGGTAGAAAAAATGAGATAAAGAGTGTAAGCCATTTGGCATCCCAGGTCACTCTATACTCAGGTAAAAACTCTAATCTTACTGATTTTATTTTATTTTATTTTATTTTATTTTATTTTATTTTATTTTATTTTATTTTATGTAGTATTCTTTTCCCCTCCCCCTGTTATCACAGCATCTTTGATTTAAACTTAGCTCTTAAACTATTTTACTCTTAAGCCCACTTTTCAGCTTGATGCTATAAAAAAAAAATCTTCCCCATAGTGTGACTCAGGAAAGCCCAAATATGTTCTTACAACACCCAACTGTTTAAAATACCGTGTTTTTCACGAGCTGAGGTCTCTGCACAACATGTCTATACTGAGTAGCACTGACATGTGGGTTGCACAAAGCTGCTGAATGAGTTTTTAGGATGGCCTTGCTTACCATGTTGTGGCTGCCACCAGCGGAAGGCGGTGGCAGGGGTCTTGGCCTCGCGGGGTAAGTCTATGGAAACAACCTGGGGCTCCAGGTAGGACATGAAGTCCAGCTCTCGCAGCAAACTCCAGGTGATCCCATTGTCATTTGTGTATTGAACAACAAGCCCTGTATTTAAAATTAAGAAAAGCAGTTAGTGGGCTGTGCAGAGCAAAGAGGTGGCAGTTCACCCTGTACTCAGGAACTGCCAACTCCCATCCTGTGCACAGGCCCTTTGACATCTGCCCTACCCTTTAGGCATCTCCTGGTCCAGAAGCATTTTGTGGAGAAAGTCCTACTGCAAATGTTACATGGGTCAGCAGTTGCCACATGAGATCTTGACTGTCTTCATCGAACTCAAAGGATCAATTTTTTTACACCCTCAGGGAAACTAATGATCATACCCCAGAAATGATAGGAATAAAGTGATTTTTCTTTACACAGTATTTAGTTCATGTTGGATATCCTTGCAGTTCATGTGGAAGACTAAGTTATAATTCTGATAGCTGGGATCACAATGTTCCTGCTATGTATGCAAGCTCACAGCATCCTTGGAAATTAATTATCATAATATTTAGACAATTTAAGATAGTCTTTGTATCCTACACACAGTATGGCAAATACTAGGACACAACAGAAGCCCAGCAGAGCTCATCAAAGGGGATAATACAAGAAAGAAGCCCCTGTGTATATTTCTTCTCTTAAAACTCTTTTATATTGGAGTATGTTCAAAGATAATTGAATTTTCTTGTGTCTTATACTGGTGCAAATGAGAGGCGAATCAAACCCTTGGTGTAATCCATGCTGCAAGATGACAGCTTTCCTCAGTGAGTGAGTCAATGTAAATGCCAAAGGAAACAGTCCACTGACACTAAATGATTTATACTGAGAGGAAAATTAAATCTTCTCACCTATCACATCAGTGGTCTGTCTTCATGCAACCAGACCACTTTACATGGGAATCTGCTCCCAAAATGCTGAACCTTCTCAAACACAAGCATCAGTCCTCCACCCCAGTAACTTTAAGCATGTGGGTCAAATAAAAGGAGATATCTGGGAGAGATGAATTTATTGAGACTAAATAAATTTTCAGCTGCAGCTTTATAATTTTGCATTTTAGGTAAATCATGCATGAGCTTGGTTTGGAAGGCAATTTTTTATTAGACCCACTGGTGTAGTTGAGAAGACGAGCAAGTTTTCAGGCACATAACTCTTCTTCAGGTCAAAAATGGAGTTATCATGAACTGGAATTTAATTCCTTTTATTTCAGACCTAATGAAAAGTCCTGTGTAAATTGTAAATTTACCTGTTTTCCAACACTATCAAGTAGTCTAATAAAAGCTATTACACCTTGCCTCGTGAATGTTGTCTTTCTTAGACCATCACAGCTTCAACAGTTACTCCTACAGATGGATCACCATTATGTTTGGTGTAACTAATTACAAATAATAACATCAATCAAAAGTAAATAGCTTTCTGCAACATTTATGAAAACTGAGGAGGTAATTAATTTATGTTAAAATAAAAATCTTTTTGATTTTGTATAGGCAGCAAAAGGCAAAAACACTGCAGAAGATGCAAAATGAAAAAGGGTTATTATAAAGAAAAGGGGCTTTACCTTCATTCCTGGCTCTTGGTCTACTGCAGGAGTTACCAACAGTCTTGCTTCCAAGTTGTACATAAAATTGAACCAGCCTTTTAAAAAAACACAGGATAGAAAAGAAGTGTAATCATCTTCTGATACCACAAGATCAGTCAGGATAATTTGCCCCTCTTAACTAATGGCATTTTCAGTTAGGTCATTATTCCAGGCTTATTGATTAGGGAATATTCATAGAGAAATCAAACGTGAGCATGGTAAATAGTGAAGGACCCAAGACAGAAGAAAGTGATGTGGTTTATTAATCCCGTGCCTAATAAATGTGGTTTTGAGTGAGTAGCAGAATTTAGCAGTTCCATCTCACACAAGAGGTGCAAAATCTACAAAGCAGGCAAAGCTGTTTCTTACATCAGATCTTACCTTGGCCTCTTGTAACTGGAAATTAGGTGAAGCTTTAAAATACAGCATTAGACTTGTAATAAAATTTTTATATCCTCCTAAACCACCAATCCTTTTTAGACCCTTAAATTCTTGATGTAAACAATTTTCAGTGAAATGAGTTCACTGAAGATTTTGTGAAGTAGGCCCTTTGATTTTGAACCTATACATTATGATTTCATTGAATATTTTCTTGTTCTCACATCATGAAATGGTGAAAAAAAGTTCCTGGTCTGCTTTTCTTGCAACCTGTCCTGTAGTCAGTGCTTTTATAACTTCCCTACCTTCTCTTATCCCTTTCTACTGTAAACCATGGCAACCGTTGCATCTGAGTCTCTGCATGAACATTTTTCCGTGTCTTCAATTTTTCCCAAAACTACTTCCTGCAATCCTTCTGATGCCACAAAACTCCTTGAGACAGGATTTCTGGTTTTATTGACAGAACTCTGGATTAGTCTGGAACATCCCTGTTTAGCTGTATTTGAATTAAGTATTATTCCATCGTTCTGCTCCAAAATACTGTTAATTTTTTTCCCCCAATCTGCAGCCATGCCAGAGTATCCCTGCTGAGCTTGTGTTTATTATTGTGACTCTGTGGTTTTAGAGTAGTTTATATTTCCTCTTAGATACACACTATTGTGCAATTTAACAACAATTAATTTCAATTAATGTCCTGCTGCTCACTCACCAAATTTCACTGCATGTCTCAGGCATCCATCTGAGTCTTACTGGGTCATAACTAAGGTAAAGAGCATTGAGATGACTGAGAATGCCACCACCCCCTAATCTGCACATTCTTCACAGGTTGTCTCCATTGCATACCCAAAACAGCACCTGAGCAGAGTGGAGAACATGGACTCACAACCCCAGGATGAGCTTTTGCATGCTCCTCCTTGCTTCCTGGCCAGTTTTTAAATTAGGATGATAGAAAATCAGGCTTCATTAATTCTATTGCATGTAGATAACTTCTTTATTTAAAATATAAATATTGAGGTGCATTTTTGCCACTCAAATAATTTCCCACAAGGATAACTCTTTTTGCTTTAGAGGATTTGGTCCTAATTTGTAGTAATTTTGGTAAAATCACAGACAAGCTACATGACTACAGCCAGAGCCAGTAAAATGCAGACAGGATTCCAATTTCCCTCCTCCACCGTTACATACACAAGCTGTATGTTCCAGCCACGTTCCAGTTTTGTTATCAAAATCTACTGTCTGACACGTTTTGTATATCCATCGCGTCTAGGACAAGCCAGAATATCCTCATCAATCTCATTGCTAAGATAACCCCACAGATAGCTCAAGACTAGTCAGTCTCACAGTACTACACACCATTTAGCCAGGTAAGTTCTATTTGTTTGCTGCAGCTCTGCTGTTGGAGAAGTATTCAGGCAATGAAACTCTACACAGAAGCCTCAGAGGTGAATAGATTTACAGTCCTGTGATGAAATTCTTTTATTCTTGCCAAGTGTCAAGATCGTTAAAAAGCAAAACCAAAGACCAAGAAACCCTTTTTGCAGAGGGGTGAATCAGCCCATCTGATCTCTAAGTGTCTGACCTAGAACAGCTCCCTGGGATGGTTGCACAATCATTAGCAATGGAGCCTGTAAAGCAGATGGGATCTAGGTCAGCTAACAAGCCAGATGTCACCACTTGGAACAAAAAAATATATATATATTCCATGGTTTGTTTCTAGCTGCCAGGTAGGAACTGTGTGCAAATGCTCCCACTGTACAGATAGTCAAGAGTCTCACAGGCCATCAAAATGGGAGGCAGGAGCTCATCAGCAACCAAAATGCATCCATGAATTACATTGTCAGTCAGAAGGATGGAAATACTGCTGGTGAAATTGTGCCTTTGGTGTGTTGGGGCACGCAATACAGAAGGGATGGAGAGACTCCAGGGGATTTCTGAAGTATAGAGCAAAAAAAAAAAAAATCGTCTGGGTGAAATAACTTTGACACTTACAGCTCCCTTAGCGCTACATGACATTCTCCTAATATCTGGGGTGTAGTCAATCATATAAAGGAATAAGGAGGCAATAGGACAAACAAAGCTAAGATTATGATATCACTTAATGTATAAACTAAAATTTGAGTGGTTGTTTATGGTCATTGGCTCCCAGGGACAAGCTTTAGTTCGAAGTGCCCTGAGTGTGACACCTGGGTGTGGCAGTGCCCTGTTGGGCTGCTCCCCTGGGCAGCACCACACACCTCAGGCTGGCAAATCTCAACCCCTTTGGAGCACAGCAAACCAGGGACACCAAGCCCCCATGGACCACATTCTGCTAGGAAGAGAAGGGTGAAAGAGAAAAGAGTCTTTGTACTTCAAAAAAAGAAAAAAAATTCTGTACATTCCTTACATCAAATTTACATTTTACATTCAAAAAGCTGTAACTGGTGGTAGGGAACATGCATAGGTAGATCTGCAGGAATTCAGAATGAAAATAAAAATTTAGTGTCTTGCAATATTTTTCAAGTTTTCAGTCAGGCTTTTCCATGCATGATTTAACAAAACAAGATCTTAAAAGGTCTGGGAAAACACTATTAACCTGAAAAATAAGCAGCTTAAAAATCTACTGCAGGAGTTTCAGCCTTCCTATTCACAACCCTCAATCCACATATCTGACAGTATGTCTTTCAAGGCATATTTTCCTGCTGTTTACTCAGTCACCAAAACCTCCCAACCAAAAAACCCTTGCAAAAATAAAAGAGAACTGTGCAGGGGCTAAGATGACCCCTAATAAGATAACTGAATTCTATGCAAGGCATTATTGAATGCAAAAAGTAATACCAAAATCGGAAAAAGTACTTCCCTTTAATCTCCCCTTTCAAGTGACATTAATTTTAGCTCCAATAATGAAAAAAATTTCTAGGCTGAGGAATTATTTTCTTTTTAGCGTATGGGCCTTTCAGTTAACCCTTCACACTCTCACAAACTTAGTGTGCCCTTGCTTCTAGAGAAAAAGACCCAGTTAATGTTATAGATGGCCTCAAACATTTAAGTAGGATACATCTGTTCAGGGCAAGATATCTGAGGCTGAATATCTGAGTTATACACGGCCAACCCAGGCTGCCTTACAACTAATGAAAGAAAGAAATACGTGTTTCCAGAAGAAAAAACACTGGCCTTTGCTAGCCGCTATTTCAGGATGAGTTGTGTTGCCCTTTTGAAGCTGTTCTCTCCTCTGAACTCAAAAGCAGCCTGGGGTAATTGCTGTAATCTAAGTCCATGTTCTGGTTAAGCAGCATCTGGTGGCTACTACCTTTGAGCACACACTGAAGAAAGCAAAAAATCCACATTAGTCCCATTTGGGTTTGAGATGACCACTATGTTCAGTCTAGCAAACAGCCCAGGGATGTGGCTTCGAGCTTGAACTGTTCAAGGGAGTTAATCTGCTCACTGTGATGCTTACAAAACAAATAAAGTACTGATTTATTTTGACATAACAATCAGTTCCAGCAGGAGAGCAGGTCACATTGTGAGCATGTGGTCAGAATAGAGATCTTAGTTGCTCTTACGAAGCGTCTCTCTGGCCATTTATGTTTCTGAGGCAGTTTTAAGACACCAGATAACCATATTCTTGTGCAAAAGAGAAGCAGTGGTATATTAAAAATATCAAGAAAGAGCATTGCTCAGAATTTTGAAACTTCTTTTGGCTTTTAAAATGGTTTAAACTTTACAAAAATGGAAAGCTATAAATATGAATATCTGGGATAAAAAGTGGTTTTCAAAGTAATATTAAAACTAAAGGAAATACTTCTCTTTATAAAAATATTTCTCCATGAAAGAAGGAATAACGCAAAAATACTGTTTTGAATGTAGACTTTTAATGAAGTAGTCTAGACTACTTCCAATATAATGCTTCCCAGGATTAATAACACAAGATTTGAAGACAGTGGAATAGAAGTGCTTGCATCTTCCCAGAGTTCCAGGGCAAACATGTACTTGTCCAAAGCATATTTGTCAAACAATTAATTAGTTTAATTAATAACTAATTTACATAATTATGTAACTATGACACATATTTGTCAGACACACAAGGGACAAAATAAAGGCAGGTGGTGCAGTGCTGTGCAGTGCCAGGGAGCAGCTGAGGATGTCCCCAAACCCACAGCCCCCACACTGCCCTACAGAGCCCTGCTTGCCTGAGCTGGAGAGTGATCACAGCAACCAGGCCAGTCTTTGCTGAGTGATTGCATAAATTCAGTAATGGAGCAAATCATGGCATTACTTACTCTGAGAGCAGTATTTGTCAGGAGAAATATATTTTATTAAGCTAACTGCCAAAATTGTAGGGTGCTCAAGGTTTCAGGTGCCTAATCTCTCATGAGACTGGACGAAGCAGCAGCAAACTCCAAGCTAAACAGTGGTTAGAATTAACAGCCCTTTGTTCATCCTAATTACATTAATCAGCTAGGCAATTTGAGAGAAGAGGATAATTGCTACCAATGGAGCAGGATTCAGTAGCAGCAGAGAGAGAGGTGAAGGCTTGTTAGCCTCTTGGCTATGCAGAAACAATTCCCATTCCATTCCTTAACACTTCTGACAAGTGGAGTATTTCACAACATCTGGCAAATAAACAACAGCTCCTTGCTATGCCATCGTCATGCCTGCAATTCAACACAGTCAGGGGAAACGGAGCTTTTCTCTCCAGCTAAGACTCTCAGGCAGAGTCTTAGGTTTTGTGCATTCTCAAGGCCATGTCTTCTGCCTTAGAATACAATGCAAACTATCTTCTCAGAAGGATAGAGAGTTAATATTTTATGTTATTTTATGCTGCTATTCCACTGTTTCTAACCTAAGTATTCTCTTTCAAAAAAAGGAAATATTACACCAGAATGAACAAAAAAAGTAGAGTTCTCATACAGGTTATGATTACCAGAAAAAAACATTTCCTGCCTTCTCATATCCACCCTTGCAGCAGGGCAGAACAGAGAACTTGAGTACACAGGCAACTGTAAGCAGCAGCGCTGAGCACTGACCTGATATTTGTGGTGTCCAGGGGAACAGTCCTTGCCTCCCTTTTGCCAGGTCCATTGAAGTACAGGGATTTTCCATCGCTGAGCACACCACAGCCTGTCCCAACCTGACCTCCTGTTATCTTGTACCAGAGAGGGCTTAGCTTCCTCTCAAACCTGTCGAACATCTCACTGTGATTAGGCACGTTAGACACACAGGTTCCATGTGATGCTTCAAGAAAAAAAAAGAGGGAGATCCTTTGGTGAAACTGCTGGACAGAATAAGGGTCAGATACAGTACACTGGCACATGGTTCAGTTGCATCCATATGTGACAAAGCACCAGGATTTTCTAAGAAAATGCCCCGATGACTGGGTCGTACCTTTTTAAAGCCACTTTACAATTCTGTAGCAAGAATAAGCTCTCTTCCTCTAAACTCTAAGATGGCTTATTTCACTAGTTGAAAAATACTCACTCTTTATGTTGATAAGGCACTTTTTTTGCAAGCAGAAAAATATTATCCTTTTATTTAATTTTAGAAAAATGGAACAAAAGGTGTTAGCTTACTGCTTTGTTGGTTGAGGGTTGAAAAGAGTGCAGTGTGCAACTGGTTGTGTCAATCATT
Source organism: Corvus hawaiiensis (assembly GCF_020740725.1). Classification (NCBI taxonomy): domain Eukaryota; kingdom Metazoa; phylum Chordata; class Aves; order Passeriformes; family Corvidae; genus Corvus; species Corvus hawaiiensis. The sequence continues at coordinate 67,508,170 of NC_063216.1, read as the reverse complement.
TTTCTTTCACAGGGTTTGCATTTTGGGTTTTTTTCTATTTCAGAATAAAAGCCCCTGAAACCACAAGTGAGCAGAATTTTCCACAGAAGGGCCTGTCAGAACATATGTTCCCTCCTGGTCCCGTGCCATCTGATGGCCAGGGGACTCAAAAATGGCAACAATTTTTTTGAAGACGATCCAAAGGCTTTTAAGCAGACTTTTCAGTTTATAATATTTTATTTTGTTTTCTCTTTTATTTCTAGTCCCTTCCCATTCATACAGATGGTGATGTTCAAAGATTGTGGTTGCCAGAAACATCAACGGTGTCCGCTGCCTTCAGCTGCTCTGCTTTGCCTGCGCTGAATTTTATTTAACAAAACAAAAAAGATTCCTGTTGGCAGCCCACGCAATATATGTCATCGTGTATTTTTCTAGAATATTGGAGAGGAAAACAAGAGGCCAGATTTACAGCTTTAACTCAGCCAGTGCTTGCTGTAATCCCACCTGAAGAGGGTTGTCTTACCCGTGTAGCCCAGGTCACAGAAGCAGACCCCTGAGATGCAGTCCCCGTGGCCGCTGCAGTAGCTGGGGCAAGGCTCAGAGATGTAGACGCCGTCCAAGCCGAAAGGAGGCACGCTCTTGTGGGAGCTGCTCTCCTGGATCCAGCGGAATCGAGTCTTACTGCAGAGAAAAAACAATGGTATTACTACTCCCAGCTTCAACAGCTACTACTCCTTGCTTAAGATTAAAAGGACCTTTTCCTAAACTAGCCACTTGCAAATAGGATGCCTGTATTTCTGTCATCCTACATTTTGTGTTACATTGCTTCAGGATATTTCTTCCAGACCTTTTGGCTGCATTTTGACTTCCTCTATTTCTCTGGCCCGTATCCATCAGTGTGATGCAAAGAACAAATACATGGTTTTATCACTAGATGTGACTTTGAAGATGCTTTTTACTACTTAGTTCAACCTGAACTGCTAATTAAATGTTAAAATCCCTCAACTCCATTTCTTACAATACTTTTGAAAGCAACTCAGTAGTAGCAGCAGTGCAGAGTTTATTACAGGATTGCACACTTTTGAGTAAAAGAACTTTAAGCTAGTTGGTTACAAGAAAAAAAGCCACTTTCTAAATGGAATGGCAAAGAACATGTCTTACATGCTGAAACCAGTCTGACCCATCAATCCCAAAGCTAAACATCCTGATAGTGAGGTGGAGATGTGGTAGACCTGGTAAAACACGGATGAAGGAACAAACAAGTGATATTACTGATAATTTATCTAAGGCTGCTGAGCTGACACAGCTCGCCCAGAGACATGATTGACAGTCAATCACTTCCTACTATAAAAGCCTAGCCCAAATTTTAATGGCAGGTGTTGGGGAAGATGAAACAGGAAAGCCTTATAAATATGATTGCCTGACAAAAGATTTTGGGAATATGAAAACTACAGGCGACATCGAAATGAAAGCCACTTTTGAAATACCAAATCTTAGTTACTGAACAACTGGAAAACAATGGTATGGCCGACTGAAGGTAATCCCCTCTTGATGGAACAATACCCTCTGCTTGCAGGCAGGTCCAAGGGTCAGAGCAGACCCTACTAGCTCAGCAGAAGGGGTCCAAAGAGTAGTTTTTAGAAGTTAAGATGTAACACTCTATGGTAATATAAGAACTCTTATAGGCTGTATGTAAATGCTATAGGATTTGTATCTTGTATTAGATTGGTTAGTGACAATTAGAATATTCAGTACAGAAGATGATTTATTGTATTGTAACCAGGATTCTATTCCATTCCATTCCATTCCTCTCTTACTCTTCGCACACTCTCACTCTCACTCTTACACACTCTTACTCTCTCTTCACACACACTTCTTCACTCTCATTCCTCTCACTCTCTCTCTCTCTTACCCGCTTACTCTCTTGCTCTCTTGGGCCTGCTCAGAGCTGCCAGCAGCAGCTCTGAGCAGTGCCCCTATACCCACGCCCTTTGCAATAAACCGTGTGTCCCAAGATCAGACTATAGAGATCTCTCGTCTCCAACCATCCGTCCCGTCCGAACCACCACAAAGTCCTACAGGCAGGGTCTTCTGACATACCCTTTCTTGGAGTGGGTGGAGATTCCTCCCTTGGGTGGGGATGCCCCTCAAGGTTAATCCTCAAGGCTGAGCAAGAAATTTGCCCATGATCATTGTATGGGTGAGTAACATCAATCTCTACTTAATAATTGTTTTTGCTAGCTTCAATACAATTACTTTAATACAATTGCTTCAATGTTGCTTCATAGTGCACTACATTATAATAGTTGCTATAACTCCAATACTGTGTAGCAAATAATTCTGATTAAGATCTTCTTGCCTAATTGTTACCATAATAAATAAAAATATTTCTATAAATAGATCTAGTTTGCCATTCTTAATCCTGCAGAACAAAGCTGTGTAGAGGTTCAGTTATACCTGTATAATCCTTTGGACCTAAACCATTAACAAAGTCTGGGGCTAAGATTGGATCCAGCTGCACCCAGGCTCCTCTCTGAAAAGGAGTTTAGAAATCACTGGGATCCTTTCTTGACCTCATGAATCATTGGGAGGGCTTCTTTAGTAAACTTTGTCTGAAGCTCCCACTCTGCCCACAACTCTGACCCACTGGGTAGGAGACTTGTTGAAGAAGAAATATTTTGGATATTAATTTCCAGTCTTTAACTTTTAGCTGAATAATTTTACAGGCGCTACAGAGAGGGGAACAGATTTAAAATCTCACTGCCAATATAACGGATTAACTAAGATCCTCCTTGCTACTCTGCCCAAAATGTAATAATCCTTTTGCTCTTTCTTTTTTGCTGTGCACTGGGATTTGGTAGGTAGGTGATCATCGTGCTCATGCTCTGTACCAAATAATGAAATGGGATGCTCTCTGGTTGACCCACGAACCATGATTTCCTAAGTGACCCACAACAAACTCAGTTCTCAACATGCCAAGACACTCATTGCAGTCACAATACTTACATTTTTAATGTATTAGCATGAGCTTCTTATTCCTGATCACATTACTGAACATAATGCCAAACAGATTGCTGCTATTGATTCTGCCCTGCTTGTTTTGGGTAAATCAAATCAGCTGGTGTCAGATCTGTGCAATTTGGCACCTGCCTTTATTGGCTAATTACTGAAGAAAAGACAAACTTGTTATGGTACACACTGCTATTTCAAGTCCTTGCGGCAGAGGCACTGGCTCCCCTGATACAAAATAAGCCACACACTCAAATGGGATTGAGGATGTGGAGCCCGTGGCAGGACGATGTGTCAGAAAACCAGAGGCAGCACTAGAGAAGCTGCCTGGGAAGAAAGATGCAGGAGGCAGGGGGACATGGCCAGGGGCCTGGTGGGGTGGTTGTGCTGGCAGCACTTGGTGCATCCAGCAAATCAGATTGGGGTGTTTTACTGCTGGAGTAAGACAGAGTAAGGGGAGCGAGAAACTTCAGCCAAAACCAGATAAGATGGAGAAAAGCCTCCTGATTTCAAGGTTTATTTGTGTCTTCCACCATCTGATGTTTTCTCATTTGTATCAATCCTATGCTGAGGTTGTGCTTGCAAACTACCATTCTTCCCTCCTTTGCCTCTGGCAGTCCCGGCTGCCTTCAGTGACACAGCACGTTATGCATCAGCTCACATACCTTGCTAAGATTTCTTTGCCCAGTGGTAACTGGAATTAATCCTGTTCAAATGGCTTATTTAATTCACGTGACTTATTACTCTCTTGCTGGTGCCTCTGACCTAACTGATATGGATAAAGGCAATGAAGGGATTGATGTCAAATTAAAATGTGCTGGGTTTCTCACTGCTTTGTAATTTAATTATTTATTATAGACCAATCTGACACCTTTAAAATGGAAAATTCTTGCTGCTTTGGGCAGCACAGTATATTTTTCCCAGATCTGCCGTATTTTAACACTGCTTTTATTCTAATGTACCGTTCTAGAAGCAGCTATATCAGCTAATCCACGGGTCCCACTGGCATCAGTGGTTTACAGTGCACAGTACCTGGCTGCAAGTGACCTGGGGATAACAATAGTAATTCTTGTCCAGTCCTCAAAGTCTCCGGTGTGGTACACGGAGGGCTCGCTGAGCTCACGGGAGCTCCCCTCGCAGCCCTTCATGCCCGGGGATGTGGGGTAGCAGCCCTCCTTCACCAGCGACCAGAAGAGCCCAGCATCGTGTGAGTACTGCAGCAGAACGGGGGCAGAGCTGCTGTACTGGTTGGTGCAACCAATGTTCAGCTGCAAAAAAGCAGAGTCAGAAATTATATGAAAAACCTGCACTGTTATTAGTATTTATTGGCTGCAAACCACCTTCGATTGTTTGTGTTGGGAGGCTTAATGTTCTGGGCACTTGCACTGAACCCTGCTGGCAGACAGTGACTGATGCTTGGAGTCTGTTTCTTACATTTATATGACATTTCTCAGTAAATATTCCCACTATCCCTTCAATAAGGTTCATTGCTGAGTTCAGCAGAGAAAAAGGTGCAAAGAACTGTCCAAGGGTCCCTGTGCATAGTAAGCCCCAAACAGCAAACACTGTGCAGGCACCTGCATGCCCAGGACTGGAAAGAGCTGTATCCTCTGGGATCCATCCCATCTGCAGCCCAGTGTGCCCCAGTGTGCCCAGAGGATCAGCCTGACTCCCAGGTTAGCCCTAACACAGCCTTGTCAGTGGCCTTGCAGGAATGATGTCTGGAAGTTGGCACTGCAGTTTGGGCCCCCAGAATAGAGTAAGATTGGATTAAGTAGAAAAATGCATATTAAAACATGAAATGAGAATGCAACCAAAATCAACTGCTGATTTGAAATTTCAGTTTCATTTTTCAAGCTATCAGAAAAATATTAGTTTCCACTATTTTATTGTAGAAATTCTACTTGAGCTGTAGAATGTAAAATGTAAAACAAAATCATTCATGTAAAATGAAATAATTCTGACAAATTACTGTCTTTGAGCTTATCAATGCAAAATTATTCCAGTCTGCTATTTAAAATGGAAATTTCACACACTTGCAAAAGCATGCAAATAGGACTAACACATTTATGTGCAGGCTGAAAAGCTTTCCAAAAAAGTAGAAATTCAGTCCTGAAATAATAGACTTTATTAGGAAGAACTCACTGTTCTGTGACACATTCTTACGTTTTGTATAGTTATGTTACATTGTCAAGTGTTTCAGTGATGGAAGGTATATGAAACATTTTTAAGTATTGATTTTTTTTAACCTAGACAATTTTTAATTGCTGTTGATCATCAAACCTAGAGAACGAAGACTTAATTGCTGAAGTACAGGAAGGTGGTGAAGAGGCAAAAAGCATCTTTTCCAGGCTAAATGGTATTTATACATTGAGATATCCTTGGGTTGTAGACAGTTTAAAGTATAAAACTCACAAGGAAATTGTACTGAAGTCCCTCAGTTTGTATAGCACTTTATTAGCATATCTTTTAGTTGAAATTAGATTATTTTACAAATCCCAGTATTTCTAATGAACTTTCCTATTTATAGAACTGTGGGAATTATATTTGAAAAGCTGCCTGTAAACATCTGATCTCTTTAATAATTCCACTTGTAAATTATTCAGTGTCTGTATCCACCAATTATGTAAGGACGATGTATTTGTGGGGAGCTCATTAAAATTGCATTGCAACCAACTTCCAGAATTCACCAATGGGATTTCATTATAAACTCAATAAAATTTTGATTAGGGTTCAGAAACAAGAGCTTGTCAAAGCAAATACACTTCTTTGGAGCCCATATTCTGACGTATTGTCAGACCACTGAAATTTTTGTAAGCTCTTTAAAGAAGAAAATGCTAATTGGAGCCTATATTCATTGACACAACAAAAGTAAATTATATGAAAAACCCACACTGGAGTACAGAGCAGCTTGTAAGTCCTTAAATAGTTTAAAATACAAAAAATGTACCCAAACCACATTGGAGATTTTGTACGCTCAGAGCCCCAGACGGGATAAATCCTTTTTCACTCAACAGTGCAGTAGCACTTCCTAGTGCTGACTTGAGTATAATGACAGTCACTTCAGCCCACTTCTGAAATGTGCTGAAGAACGAAAAGCTCTAAAACTTCTCCAGAGGGGTAAAAATGCTTTCCTGCACCAAGGTTTTGGCTATTCTTCCAGAAAGCAGGATGGCATTTTATGCTGTATGAGTTAGTTTGAACTGTGGCCCCAGTGGCATCTTGCAAGTATTGGCTAAGGGCAGTTTTACTGATATTCTTGCACAGATTTATGTTTAAGGAATACCTTGAACTGCAAGACGTATCCAGGCTTCAGAGTTAAATCTCGAGTCACTGCAAACCGGTCTCCATCTGATTTACCGAAGAGCATGGCAGAGGGGGTGGCAGAGCAGAAACTTTCATTTTTGGTCATCCCTTCATTGGCCAGCATTAACCACACACTCATCTGATTCATAGGGTAATCAAATGCTGGCTTTTCATAAAAGTTCTGTTAGAAATGAAAATGAAAGCCAGAGGTATTATCACCTTGCAGTGTGGCTTCAGAATAATTCCCAAAATTATTGAACTTTCAAATTTTGCAATTTTTATTTTCTGTAATTAAAAAAAAAAATAATTTCCAAAATTTCAGTCTTGACTTTTTGTGGAGACACATCATTACATTCTCTGTCACAAAGATTAGGAGTCTGATGATTCTGTGAAAAGACCCAGGTTATTCCCACACAGAGAGGCAGCTGCAAACACTACAGCTCTTTAAATAGAACCAGTATTTTCAATGAAAATTATATTCAAACAAGTCTCCTAACAGGATAGTTCCTGTTCTGTGGGGATGCCCACAGCCTGCTCTTGCTTATTACCTGTGGTAAGGTGGGATTAACAACAGGAATGATGTGCTTCTGCTTCTCTGACAAAATGATGATGTCGTCGATGGCCCACTGATCGTACCCTTCCCCTGAGAACACTGGCTGCCACCAGCGAAACCTGGTGCAAGGTGTCTTGGCTGCAGCCGGCAGCTCCAGATAGACAAACCTGAGAAAGAGAAATTGAGCAGAACTTCAGAGAACACAGTCTGTAGAGAAAGGTATCACTCAACAGGGAAAAGAGGCAGGAAAGCCAGCATCTATCTTACACGTACAAGTCCTCAGTAATTTGCGTGTCCAGAGAAGGGCAGCGGAGCTGGGGAAGGGTGTAAGAGAGTAATTCATATGAGGTGCAGCTGAGGAAATTGGGGGTTGTTTAGTCTGGAGAAAAGGAGGCTCAGCAGAGACCTTACTGCTCTCTGCAACTGCCTGAAATGAGGTTGTAGTAAGACGGGGATCAGCCTCTTCTCCCAGGCAACCAGCGACATGAGTACATTGCCTCAAAATCTGCCAGGGGAGGTTCGGGTTGGACAACAGGCAGAATTTCTCTACTGAAAGGTGGTTGGGCATTGGGGCTTCCCGTGCTGCCCAGGGAGCTGGAGGAGTCACTATCCCTGGAAGTGTTCAAAAAACAACTGGATATGGCAGTTAGTGCTGTAATTTACTTGATATGGTGATGTTGGGTCAAAGGTTGTATTTCATGACCTTGGAGGTCTTTTCTTAATGATTATGTGATTCTGTTATTCTATTTTTCCATATATCTAGATTATACACTACATATCAAGAAGCCTTCTTCATCCTTCTTGTCTGTGGAGAATGTAAACTCTTTAAGACAATGTCTAGTTTTTATGCTCTATTACTTATATTGCCAAGCACAATAAGGAACTGATTTGAGCTCTCTAGCTTTGAATTAAACTGTTCAGCTGATCCATGTTCAGCAAATCTTAATGTTTCTCTGATGCCAGGAAGTAATAGTGACATATGCTAGCAAAATTAACTTCTTATTCTCTTCTGGTGATTGGTCATATTTGCAGACAAAAGCATCCTTCTAGTACAAAGCAATAGATTATGTAGCAGTTTTCTTTGGGTAAAAATATTTCAGCCCTCCTATACAGATCTTTGTAAAAGAACTTCAGGTCTCCTCAGTTTGCTTTATGTTCAATTTAAAAAACACCTTACAAAAATGATGTTAAATAAACGTTCAAGTTTCAAGCCTAATCATACTTATGTCAAAAAGTATAAGAATTAGTTACTTGCCCAGTCCTATTTCAGACACGTTACATATATGCATTTATACATACAATCCTTTTGTAACTCTTTCTTTATATCATATGTTTTTTTGTACCATGGACTCTGCTTCACTTGCCAGTTAGGCATAGAAAGGAGAAGGAATTGTCCTTTTCCAGAGAATTCCTAGATTTATAACTGAAGAATAATGAATTGGAAAATAAGATCTGGACCACATTTGAAGTAATAGAAAAATAAATCTGCATAGCTATGTTCAGTAAGGACCATCACTCTTCAATGCTCAGGAGGGCAAATGTTTTCTCTAAAAATGTATTGTATAGTCCGGTGATGAAGCTTTCACTATTTAGCTTCTTTGTTGGGTGTGTCCTGTAATTTTGACCAAGTAGAGACTAAAGCACTCACCTAGTAGTTGAGGGAAAGGGGGTACCTGTAGTTTGTCTGGATTTTAGTAAGGCTTTTGATACACAGCATCTTTACGGACAAGTTGTCCGCCTGTGGGATGAGCGAGTTCACAATGTGCTGGGTGAAGGCCTGGCTGAAGGGCAGAATCCAAAGGGTTGTAGTGAATGGGGTCACATCTGCCTGGTGACTGGTCACCAGCAGTGTTCCTCTGGTTCAATCCTAGGGCAGTCCTGTTCAAGGTACCCATCAATAATCTGGTTGCAGGAGTTAAGTCCACCCTTTTGCTGATGATACAACCTGGGAGGTGCTTTGGCTCTCTTGAGGATCAAGAGTTCTTGCAGAGGAATCTTGACAGATTGGAGCATGGGGATTGATTCATGAGATAAAATTTAACAAGTGGAAATGTTGATTCTGCACCTAGGATGGAGTAACGCTGAGCACAGTTGCAGATCCCTTCCACCTGAAATAGTTCTGTTCTATTCTATTCTATTCTATTCTATTTTCTATTCTATTCAAAATTCAAGAGTTTTATACTTCCAAGTGCCTAGATTACCTCTAGAAAAGAACAGCCTGCCAAGTTACAGAAGTCCTTCTGAAAGCATTGTTCATTGCAATGCAAAATGACAAGATGAGAAGACAAAATAATTTGTATGTTGAAAGACATGGACTACAGGTAATAGAAATCATGTTAGCACCTCTGCAGACAAATAAAATTTAAATTTTCACTGACAAGGTATCTGACAGCATATTTGAATGGTTGAACATGATTTCTTCTCCTCCTTAAATATTTATTTAAAGGAGCTTTTGCTTCATATGACATTAATACATGTTCATTAGATCTGAAACCAGAGTCAGAGGAAATGGAAGATTTCTACACCTCTTTTGGGTAAGTTCTGTATATGCTTGCTATTTTTTTGCAGATATTAGCATTTTAGGCATGTTTCACATAGGAGGTGATAGGGAATTTTATATTTTACTTCAGATTTTAAGGCCCACTTTCATTATATTTTTCATTCCTAGTGACAGGAGTTTACTATGCCAGCCAGAAGAAGTTTCTATATAATGATGACTTTTAAGCATTATAACTTTAAATTACTATTCATGATTTCATAAGTTGAGAAATAGATTTTTTTAAAGCTGATGCCATATGTATTAATTATTTTAGACCAAAATTCTACCTGGGTTTGCTGAAGTCAGAGAAATACATTTCTGCTAGTAGTTGCCAGTTGATCCCGCCGTTATTGCTGTACTGCAGCAGCACACCTTCTTCTCTGCTGTCAGGTTTGTTGCACGAGGAAGTCTCTCCTCCAATCTGGATGTAAAACTGTACAAAATCCACCCACGTTGTGTCCAAATCCCAGCTTACCAACTGTCTTTTTCCAGCCTACAATACAAAGAACAGAGGGACAATAATAATTTTAATTATGACACCTTCACAAAGAATAGGCATATTTAAAGTCTGTCACAGATGAATATTGCACACAAAACTACACAACATTGACTTTTGTATCAACCTCGCTTTTTTGGTCTTTCAATTATTCTGCTTGGCCATCCTTTACATCACCCTGATTTGTCCCACAAGAATTTTTATTATTAGATTTCAACACACAATGCAACTTCACTTTCCCGAGCACAATTTCCACATAACTATTTCATCTCATTCCTTCAAGGTCCCAAGTACTTTCAGAAGACAAAGAGCAGGTGCTGGATATCCTGAATCAACCAGGGATAAATTTTTAAGTATTCAGCTTTTTATTGATAGTGCATAGAGCAGTAAAAGGCCATTTCTCTAGTCTTACTTCCCTGGTCAAATCTTGCACTGTACGATGTTACCTAATCACCTCAAATCAGCTCCTGTAATACCTTGCTTGAAGCCTATCTCCCACACAGGAACCGGGGAGTGGAATTTTCAGCTGGAGAAGATTTTTTCCTACACAAAACTATACTCTTTTCCTAGTAAGCATTGTAAATCAGGAGTCTCTCAACTAAAACCTGTGGATTTGGTTTCAAGTTTACCTAGGCATAGCTGAGAGAAACAAATAGACTTGTAAGATTTCGTAAACAACTTTTCCAATAATGTTTTTGAGTTTAGCAGGTCAATGTGGTCGCTCTGTGTGTGTTGGCAAAGGAAGACAGAGCATATTCATCTAGAAAAAAGCTTTAAGGTTTAAGAGCCTTTTATTGTAATCAAAATTATCCCATACCCATCTTCCCTTTGTGCCCTGGTGCTTAAGGCTGAACTTGTGGACTTGCACATCAACAAGCCTACAAGATGCTGATATGGGATATGAAGCTGCCTGTGACAAGGCAGGACACAGGACGAGAGCAGTGTTCCCAGAGAGGTGACCTGCATGCCCTGCATCTGGCACAACCCTGCCCCAGCACAGTGTCGTGCTGCCACAAGGTTTTATAGGTAGGGCAAAGCCATTTGTGTACAGCTGGGGAGAGGATGCAGGGATCATATTTCTGCATTTATTAATGTAGCTGGAATCTAGCACCACCCCCCAAAATGGAGCAGGACTGTCATCGTGCCTACTGCTTCTAATTCCCTTAAATAACCATGTGTTTCTGTCCATCTCCAAGCATAAAAAAGTATAAAAAAGGGAAACCAGGGCTAAGTTATGACTCGTATAATTTAAGTAATGTTTATGTTCTTCTCTCTCACTTGTACGTTTATGATCCTTATGACAAATTTCAAAAAAAACTTGAGATAGGCAAAGTGATGTGATCTAGCCGGACACAAGTAACAAGATTTATGAGCTGAGATTGAAAATATCATCTGTGATTTTTAATAAGGTGATAGATCAATTTAAATCCCATTCCATTCATCACCTCTTTCTACTTTCTACACAGTTGGGGGTAAACCCAGCATAGATAAATGTCTATTGCTTTCTTTCTTAGAATATTTTGCTTTGCTGGTATAACAGCCTGGGTCCTGAGCTCATTTGTAGACCCTACCAAATAGGCCACCTCACACTGTGAGACTGATTTCTGGAAGCTGAATACATGGGGGTCTGAAGCTTGGTCGGTAAAACCTGTGAAGAATCCTTTGACTCACAAAAAGCTCATACGGGATACAGCCATACTGTTTCAGTCTTAAATTGTGCCTGTTGTTGTTGTTTGTTTATTTGGTTGTTTATTCCCAGCTGAGACTGGAATTCCCTCTTGGATGGTGCCCTGAGAGTGAGGTAAGTCAGCCTTGGATGCAGCCCTGAGCTTCCTGGCACAGCCCCACGTGGCTAATGCTGGCCAAGGTGACGCTGATAATCTCTGGGTAGTTTGCTTTCAGAGCTTCATTTGGAGACCCACTGGAATTTGAAATTATCACCATCAAATCAAGTCAGTAATGGGTAATAAGGATGCAAACACCCTTGCTGTCCCATGGGCAGGTGTGTCCTGGCTGGCTGGGGGCACCCAACATAATGACCTGCAGTGGGCCAAGCTCTGGCTCTAAAACCATTAAAGGTGGGTTTTCCATATCTACACCCCACAGCAGCTCTGCCTGCCAAAGGGGTAGAACAGAACCAGGTTAATTGAGAAAGCGCATGAGTGACATAAAGCCTCAGAGGAATTGCAGGGGCTAATTGAAAGAGCTCTGAATTGTGAACACACCTGCAATTGATTAAAATGAGTTGTAAAACAAAAGATAGAGGGTTGTCAGAACAAAGCCAACATTAATTCTGGCAGCAGTAATTGATTATGGCAGCAAACATTAGACATTCAAATAAAAAGTGTCTGTTTGAGCAAATGAAAAGAAATGTGAATATGAGTTCCCCAAAACAATACAGAACTGTTTGGCAATTATAAAAATATTTTTTTATTACCTACCAGCATTAGACTCCTTGAGAAAGATCTAAACAGAAATTAAATAAGCCACCTTCTGTTGACAGCACACAGACTGCTGCTACTCAAGAAATGAGTGATAACCTAACACTTAGAGATCAATAGAAAGAAGCCAAGAATTTCTAAATGAGTTTTTCACTCCTCCTTAGCAGGAATCAGAAGAAAGATCATAGCAGGTTAATTCTAATTTAGCAAACTACTTTTGAGAAACTTGGCATAAGGAACCAAGCCAGAAGGAAAAACATCTAACAGGGAAGACAATTATATAAAAAAAATCCAATTATCACAATTAGCTAGTTATACTGATTGGTCTGTTATGAAATTTTCAGTGCAGAGCTCTATTTCCAGGGGAGCTGGATGTGAGACTATGTAGGAATGCTGAAAATTATTTCATGGGTTAGATTTTTGTAATGAGGTAAACAACGCACAATTACACAGCGTTGCATATTGGGTTATTCTTCTGGGACTAATCTGGCTCTCATGACAGCAGTGGCAGTTTGATCAAACCTTTAAAAGAGAAGCACATAGCTGCATTTATACTCTTCCTTTCAATTAAGAACAAAACAAATCTTAGGACTAGATGTGAGGAGCAACAATACAAAAATAAATCTATGATTACAATGCATAATCTTACGTCTGGTCATAAAAGTCTCTTTTTATTTTAGCTATAATTGCTACTAATTATCAGAATTCCCTATATCTCTTTCCCGTTCTATTATTTTTTGTCTGCAAAGTATGCAAGTTATACAAAAGAATATTCTCCTTCAGGTGAACCATTTTCTAACAGCCTGAAAGGATGTTTTTTTTCACTAGTTTTGTTCCTGTGACCTCAAATTAAGCTTCTTGCCCCCTGGAAAGCCAACCTTTCCCCATCTCTTACCCAGGACAGTACAGAAGAAACAAATGGGAGCTGCTGGATGATGAGAACTGAGTCTTAAAAAAGAAAATGTACAAGTAAGACATTGTGAACGTACACACTTCCCAGCACTCTGGCAATTTACTGCCTTTCACTACAGCTGCTGTTTCTTGAATACAGAGTGCATGTGTCTTTCCCTACCTCTTTTGATTGCTTTGTTCTTTACCTGCAGAGCACAGCTGTGCTGTTTAATGCACTTCTAATATTGTGTGCAGCTTACTGCCACCTCCCTTTTCTTTGCCACATTATGCTCCACAGAAACCTACAGTATGTGCCTTTATCAGTCTCCCAGCCCTCTTTAGTACCTTATTGAAGTAGAGTGAGGAGCCAGATGAGATGACCCCACAGCCTTCCTCAGGCTTGACGATCTCTCCCCCAATAATTTCCTGCCACTCTGTCTTCAGGGTATCTGGGTTTTCAAAATCAGACATGATGGTTGAAGAAAGGGGATTTTCAGGATGACATTCAGTACCCCGAAACCCTGAATCACACCTAGAAGGAAGTGTAAACACAACACTGACAATTAGTTAAGGTGGTGCACTGACACTATAAAATTCAATGTGAAATAACAAATCATTCTGGGATTGCAGTTTTGTATCATGGAAACAAACCAGAATAACTGGAAAATGGGAAAACCCTGTATCCTTTTTCTAAAAAGAATCCTGTGGTGTCCAGAAAGTTTGAATCTGGCAGAGAGTAGCAGTCTGTGCCCTCAGTGTAGCACCCATTCTGACAGTGGCTGCCAAACTGTCAGAATGGCAGTGCTGAGCTGGTCCCTGGCATCCTTCTGACCCAGTGAAGCAGCTCTGGCCCTGAGCTGGGGTCCTTGTGCCAAGGGCCGGAGGGGCCACCAGGACACCTGCAGCAGGGCAGCCCTGTACCACTGAAAGTTCTTCCAGTGCTTGGATCTGACAAGGATACAGGTTCTTGGACACATTGGTGTGGAGCAACTGGCTCCTAATGCTGCCTGAATGGTCAACCCCTTGTAGAGCTTTCATTTTTTAATGTTTAATCTAAAAATAAGAACAACAGCCAAGAAAAGGAAAGTATGGAAAATAGTAGGGTACCTAAAGTATCAGAAGACCATTGTTCATACCTGCAAATGCTTCATACCTGCAAACACCGTGGTCACACCAGCCATGCCCGCTGCACATGTTGGGACACTGCTGGCCAATGTAGATGTTGTCCAAGGCCCACTCATCCTGGGCTGTGTAGTAGCACTGACTCCAGCGGAAACGTGTGGCACTGGACCTTAAAACCAATAACAGCGTATTAATTCTCCATTCTTTACAGAATGGTGGGAAAAAAGATAAAATGTAACTAAAAAAAAAATGAAGTTGGTATCACAATCACAGCCCAGGCTGCAAAGGCTGACACAACCAAAGACAGATTTTTGCAAATTAACTTCCTAGATTATGCCACTTGCTGCACAGGGCTATATAAAGGACTTTTCAGTGATTGATGACATTTCTGAGGAAAAGCATATTGCAGAGATGTTGCAGGAATTTTGAGCATTATTTTAAGGTAAGCCTCGCTATGAATATTATTGGATTTTTATTGAGTGATGGTTGCAAAATTGGAAAGGTGTATCTAGGGCATGACTTTGTTTTCTATATTTTTGGTCACAGTTAACAGGTTGTAAACCATGTAAACAGGTTTCTCCCGATCTTTATTGTTTAAAAAATTATTAAAGTTCTTGAGCATAAGTGAATACCGACTATTTCCATTCAAGAACAGTTAACTGTTTTTTCTTGGATACAAAAATTTCTTTTTGTCAGGATGATTCTAAACTAGATTTTGCTCACATATCACTGGTGACATTGAGATCACAAGTTTTTGACGAAGATCCCGTGTCATAGCACCTATTTTTTTCTGCACTGTAAATAGCTTGCTCTTGCCCAACAACTCAAAATCTGTAACACCCAAGGTTTGTAGTGGGGAATCATCAAATTAAACTTCTTGCCTAACTAAGCTCTGGATAGTTGTAATATTCTTCAAGCACAAAACCTTGCTTTAGCTTCTCCTTTCTAAATAGTTTATCTTCAACAGCTTGTTTTTTCTTTACAATAATGAATTCAGCTAACATTATCCATTAAAAAATGCTTACTGTTGGCCCTTTAGGAGATTGTCCAATGCAACATTGACATTTTCCATGGGAATGACTCCTGCTAGCCAAACCCAGCCTGACACCCATTGCCTTCAAAAACCAAGGCTGGAGAAGAAAGTGAATCACGAGAAAAGCAATTTTTGTCATCATCAAGCCTTTTCAAGCTGCCCTGCCAAACTGTGCACATCCAGCAGGTTACCAACATTGGCTGGTGGCTACTCCCAGATGGGGGACACAGAGACTCTCCACTCCGCTCATGTCAGAATGAGATTAAGAAAAATTTAATGCATGTGAAGTGAAACAAAGATGGGAAATTGTTCATCATGATGGAGTAAAAGGGGCTGCTGGCTGCATGATGGGTTTGGGTAAAAAGGGGTGGTGGTGGCAATGTGGGCACTGAGGCTGAATTGCACTGTTGTGGAGGGTTAGGACAGGGAAAGCAAGGTCGACTGAGGAGAATTAAAAATCCAATTTTAAAATGGGACAGGCCTGTGTCTGGCCAAGGGCTGGTTGGGGGAGCTGAGGATGAGAAGCAGGCAGTTCCTATTAGAAGCTTCTTTTCTAGCTTGTTTCTGAGCGATATGGTTATTTTATGAGGCACAGGATATACTGCTGTTATTCTGCTTCAAGATATAAAGCCCTTTCCCCACCTCCAATAATTTATGTAGAATAAGACTTACTAAAATGAATGTTGTAAAGGTGGCTGAGCCACCTGCTCACATGTATGGAAGTGAAAAAATGAACAGAGCAGGCCTGTGCAGCTGAAGTGGACAGAGTGGCAATTAGCCACTCTGGCACATATAAGAAGTTTGGTGCATGTGTGGATAAATTTTTAAAACACCAGTTTTGAATTTCTTTAAAAAACAAGTGAAGCTGCCCAAGGGCTTGATTTTTAATTGAAATGACCCTTGTTGCCTGCTTTAAGTATCTGTTTGATATTGCAAATACTGTAAGCATTTTTACAGTACTCAGAGTTAATCTGCAGGGGCAAATCTGCTGATTAAATACTCCCTCAGGATATAATGTATTGATGGGTTACATTACAAGAGCTATGAATTATCCATTAAAAGGGTACAATGCCAGTAATCAGCACACGAAGGACTTCCTAAGCTTGTGTAGGCATAATGGGCAGTCAATATTGACTGCAATTATTTACTGTTTATTTTTGGAGTGCTCTGAAGTCAGCACATCACTTTGGTGCTGAGGTTCATGTTTACATCAATGGCACCACAGAGAACCCTGACAGAGGCTGTAGGCTCTGGAAAGAACAGTAATGACTGGTGTTAACTCTAATGTGTGCTGAGGAAAATAACAATACTGAAACCAAAGAATGGTGTTAGAGCAGGCAAACACACCCCCTGTGAACTCCCAGCACAGTAAAATTGTGTCATGTTATTTTCCCAGGTAACAGGAGGGAGAGCATTGTATTCGGGCATCTGTTTTGCATCAGGGACAGAGTATGGGCGGAGGTGGGGTGTGAGACCCTGCAGCCCAGGGGTATTTACAGCAAACTGGGGGAGATTTACAGTGATACAGAGGCAATTTCACTGTGCCATGGAAGTCTCATGGTGCCCAACAAGCGGTGGTGCCCCCTAGAAAGAGCTTGGTGTGGCATTGATGGCATTGCCTCGGCCACTCACTGGCTGCTGACAGGTGCAAATGACCCTGAAGGGCGGTTGTGCAGGAGCATCAGGGCTGGTTCTGGGGCACAAGGCTCACACTGACCTACACAAACAGTGGGGAGAGCCAAGCCCTGTGCAGTGACAGAGAACACCTGTGCCCAGGGCAGCAAAACACCTGAAGCCCCAGCTGAGAAGATCCCTGTGCAGCTCCTCTTTGGGGCTGCTCCCAGGGCTGGGCATGCACGGCAGGCATGGAGCTGACACCAGGGCTGATGGCCCTTACTGGGGCTCATGTGGGTTTCACCTGACCAAAATGTTTCCCTGGAGAGTCTCATCATCCCATTCCTGCTGCAGGGGACTGCCACCCTGCCAGGTGCAGAGTTCCATCTGCCTCCTCCAGTTCCAGATGTTGGCTGCACGTCAAGCTAAGGGATGCACTCAGCTCCACTTGTTACCTAGAAGTTCTCAGATGAATGCAGTCATTCCAGGAGGTTTATATATCTCATTTGAGGGGAGGGGAGGAAGGGAGGAGGCTCATTACAGCCTGGAGATGAACATGTGGCCCAAATGGAGGTGTGTGCAGCAGCTGGAGGCTGGGGATAGTCCCCAGGGAGCCACATCCCAGAGTGGAGGAGTTATTTTTATCTCCAGACAGACAGCTCTCCCCTGGGGACAGCTTTGCCACCATGGGAATCCCGTGGCCCCAAGCTGCAAGGGACAAGGGGCTGCCCTTGCCTTCCCACCCAGCCTGCTTCCAGGGGTCCTACGGGAAGCGATGCCACCATCACATGGCTGTGGGCAGGGAAAACTCTATGGATTCAGATTCCTCCCTGGGTGAGGGATAATGTGTGTTAGGCTGAATTGACAATTACAAAAGCAATGCTGCTGAAAAGCCAGTCCAGCTTGCTGTTTTTGAAAGCTTTCCAAGGCTGCTCTGCACCTCAAGGTAACAACAGCTTAAGAGGATTATGCTGTTAAAAATGGTAATCAACCATTTAAAAAAGCCATGTTAATTAAGAAAAGAGAATAAGGAGATGAGCGTCAGCTGCATTCTCAGTGATAAAACACTGGTTTTCTGGACAGTCACCATTTGGACACCTATTGAAATGGGAAGTGCAGCACTGAGGAGCTATGAAAGCATTTCTTACAAGCAAAATAAACTTCCCTAGTTCCTCATAGTTTCTCCTTTTTTTTTTAATGCTACTGGGAGGCAATCTAGCTTTCTAATGACATTATATCTAAGTCAAGTTGATGTCAAATAAAAGTCATTGTTGTGTGACATTTTACAGAAGCACAAGGAAATCGTGTCCCAGAAGTACTGCAAGTGAAATGATGTTCTGTTATAAAATTTTTCAGATATGTGAGTTAAAATAAAATCATTGCCTTCCCTCCTGATATTAAAAGCCTTAATGATCTAATGCAAATTTGTGGCTGATAAAATTATATTTGCTACCTTCTGAGTTACCATAATTACATTTACCCAATTATCCTGAAGCTCTCATTCAGTCATTAGGTGTTGATTTGTTTATGAAGTCAGCAACTGACAGCTGCTTGCATCTCATTAAAGCCTGTTCATATGTAAATTCCTTGCATAAAACTGAAATTAATTTCCATCAGTGTTAGAAATGTTCAGTTCAAGTACAATACAATTTCAGCGAGCAGGTGCTTACATTTCATTTCTTCAATATAAGTCTCATTCTTGCAGCAGATTTTCTAGCATCCCAAAGCTCACATAACATGGGAACCTTGTAAACTCATGCTTGCTAGAAGCAGGACATCTACAGATGTGCAGAAATACCAGCACACCCAGAAAGTTTTACAAGAGAAATAGGTGCTGTTATGAACAATTTTCCAGCTGCATGAGCACAGTGCCACAGCCTGACACTACCCACACACCCAAGGTGCAAACCCTCAGCTAAGAGCTGTGCATCCAGGGATAAAAGCTCCAGCAACCACAGCAGGGCTGTGCAGGGGTGTGAGGGCATGCCGAGGCTACCAAGGGCCAGAACAAGGCTAATGAGACATTCCCAAGTCCTTGTTTAGGTGGTTTGTTGCCCTGTGCAGTAAGCACAGGACAGGCTGAGTATTTGGCAGCCTTTTTCTTGCACGGTTGAAACAGAAGGAAGGTCCAGAGATCTCTCCCCCTCACCCCAGTTCTGGGAAGGCAGAAGACCTGGCTCTTCCCCTTGGCACTGTTCTTCCTGGCCATTACTAAGGTTTTGCCTCTGGGTGGTTATTGCAGTGGATGCAGGTGGGGAAGGGATAGGAAAAGGATCGAGGGCATCCCGAAGAGGAGCCCTACAGAACATATTCACTACCAGCCACCTGGGACAACGCCCTCTGTGTGGCTGGGCTGGCAGCAGAGAGCCGCACATCAAATTGTCACCAATAATGCCCAGGTTTTGAAAAGGTGGAAGCTTACCCTCTGCTCACAAGTGTGCTCTAAAACACGTGTAAAAAATGCCCCCGCATTTTCAACCCAAAGGAACTGCTGAGCCCTTAGCCTGCTCCTTGCCAGTGGAAAGGAAGGTTAGAAAGTGGTGAGAGAGAGATGCATGTGGTGTGCTGGATTGTGTTTGGTGGGGAGCATGGAGCCACGCTTCCTCTTCACCCCAATAACTGCATAGTACAACACAACACAGAAAATGTGCTCTATCAAGAGCAAAGGAATGTTCAGTGGTAATTTGTACTTTAATTACAAACAAAACTCTGCTAACAGACAGGAATCCCTTCAGATACAAGACAGAGTGTGAAATATTTATGATTTGTGCACAGCACAGAACAGGAATACGGCTATTACTTCATCATAATTTCTCCCTGCAGTCTCTTAAATTAAAATGGAATTATTTACTTCTGTCACCTCATATTCTGAGAAGAATTAGTAGATCCTAAAGAAAAAGAGGCCCACAACATTGGTATCATCATCAAATTGAGTACAGTATATATTTCATAAATGAAATTAGGAATAACAGCCTACTTTAGAGTGTAACCCAAAAAATTGTAGACACTTTTTAAACTTCTAAGTGCCTATGTGAACCACAGATTTTGTAGATGGTGGCACATAATGACATGTAAGATTTAGTACATTATAATCTAACTACAAAGCACTTATTTGTAGACTTACTTGCACCATTTGGTATTATCTGATATGATATGTTCTAAGGATTCAGTATGTGCCTTTGATGTTTTGCCTAGAAATAGGAAATTCTGAATATTGTCTGTACAGTAAAAAGGGCCAGTGTGTTGAAAGAAGGTATCATTGTGGTGTGATTGATGGAAACAGGCTGTGCTGAGACCATGCAGAGTGCAAAAAAATAATGATGAAGGATGGGGAAATACAATGATAACTTAATCTGAGCAAGCTCTCATTGCAATTGCTGTGATGGATTCAGGTCAAACATAATCAAAATGTAACCCTAATTGTAATAATTAAATCCTCAAATGAAGGATGACCTGAAGATTATTGAGATTTATGACAAATTTTTATTTGTATGTTATAATAAAAATTTAAAAATAAACAATGAAAGAAACAATTAGGTTAATAAACAAAAATTTTAGGGCAGGCAAACCAAGTTTGATTACAACAAGATGAATAGGCTTTCTGAAAATTTTTGTTTCTCTTTTTTTGCAGAAGAGAATGTTATTTTTTAAGACATGCTATAAAAAGAATCAAGAGTTAAAAAATTCCCAGAAATGAATCATTACTTATTGTTTATACAAGGCTTTGGTCTGAAGATGTAAACAATAAGGAATGTGCAAAATAAAAATTAACAATCCAAATAAAGCCTTCCTCCAGTAGGGCATTTATATACAAGCGCTACTATTTTTGAAAAGTCTGAACTTTATTAGACGAGCCAGAGTATGTATTAAAAACAATCGTAAACAATAGTTTCTGTTGACTTCACCAACATTTCATTCTCTAATTATGTAAGGAATGCCTTTTATGGGAAATACCTGCGACTAGGTCAGCCCTGGCACCCCACCTATTGGCTTGAGTATGACCTGCAGAGACTTGATCTTTGTCATAGCAATTTAGATGAATTATCTGCACCCCCACCAAAAAATTTAAAGAGAGGAAATAACTGCTTACCAAGTCTTCTGTGGTAAAAGAACAGTGATTCTCCTCCACTGAGTAAATTCGCTGGAGTGGTAAATACTTGCTGATGTAAACTCCTGACAGCTTGGCATACTGGGAAGACATTCCTTAAAACAAAACATTTCAAAACCACATTTAATATTGAGGAAAAATTGGGAACAGAAACAAGCATCAAACATTCACAGAACAAGGAGTTTGTCTGGGTCCAGATGTTGTTCTCTTCTGGAAAGACCCAGAAGAGAAAAATCCTGACATGATGCAGAGAAATTTCTCAGAAAACTAGTAGTAAAATTGAGGATGAAAGAAAGCCATATGACTTTATTTAAAGACTTTAGCATTAGTGACTGGCAATGTTTTGCTTTCCTCCACGAGGAATGCCTATCTCTTTGTTTTTTACTATTTTCACCCCAGCATCCATCATGGACTATGAAGTAAGGCCACAAGACCACTATGAAGTAAGTCTATGAAAGGGACCTCCAGACTTATACAGGTCATTTTAGAGACCTACTTGTGAGGCTTTGCCTGGGCATGCTGGCTGGCCCCACACCCTCCATCTGCAGTGGGGAGCAACAGTAGGAACAGAGAGAGCCACAGCAGAGCCCCCAACCTCAGCCTTCTGTGTTGAAGTTGTGTCCATAGGCCCTTCCCAAGCTCTGCAGCTGTGTTAGCTTTGACACCTACAGCAGGTGGTGCAAATTCCCCCTTCCAGCTTCTAGGACTATTTCTGCATTTAACTCAGATTCCTATTGCCGTCTATTCCCCAATTTTTATTTTCTTTTTTTAATTTAGAAGATATGATCATTGTCACATCTTTTTAATATTAAATATAAATGAAGTCCCTTATCCCAGCTTCTTAACTGTTTTCTAGCACTGCCCTTGCAATGCTACTTCATTTTTTGCAATATTCCATTAATTTGTTTATATTTTGCCAGAACAGCACCCAAAAATTTGTGCTATGAGGTATTAATAAAGTGCTTGGAAGTTACTACCAACCTGAATGATCCTCTTCTAGCTACCAATTCAGAGAGTCCCTTCTGCCCCTTCCTGCCACAGCACAGCTTCTCCTGATCATCCCCACATGCCCAAGAGTATTTTGCTGGTCACTGCTGTGCTCTCCCCCATGAAGGGTATTGGGCAAGAGACCAGACACCTGCTTATGCAAGTAGCCTACTTTGACTGCTCTCAAACTAATAATAAAGCAGTGACTCTCTACAGAAGTTATGGCAATTAAGAACATTTATATAGTTAAATTATATGGTAATAGTTACGTATTAAATATGAAGAAAAGCAGAATATATTATTTTACAGAGAAATTTATTGCTCAAATATCTTAGAGTATTAAATGAAGATCTGAGACCTTATTTTGTTGTTTTGGTTTTTTTTTAGTAGGTTTTCTAAAGGCTTAGTTTCCTTTCCAGCAATTTTCAAACATCTTTTTATTGATTCATCTCCCCTAAATGATCTTAGAAAACAGGATCTGATCCGTGCTTGCAAAGCAAACAAAACTTTCAAACATTTCAATTAATTAGTGTTTTGTTTATTTGCCAGATTATGTCCTTGAAATATACTACAAATACTCTTTTATCACAACAACATGGGTGGTGTGAGAAAAACAATTTGGCTGCATGTTCTCTCTGAACTCAGCTCTATGGAGCAAGGAAAGGAGCACAAAAATCTGAGGGCAATTGATCTTCCATAGATGGCAAACACAAACCCCAAACACCTACTGCTAGGAAATTTTCTTGGACACCGTGATGATGCCTGCTAGGTATAAAAGACATGAACAGTGTTTGAAATACATGATTTAGAGCTTTCCTCTGGATTCTGTTTTAGGTAAGAAATCATTACTTGGATTTGCAAAGTTTAAAAATTCATTTATTGCCATTTCTCTATTCTGCCCACCAAATTAAATGTGGCAAAACACACCATGGCAAAGGGTAACCAGGCAAAGTTTAATTGCTCATAGAAGGTGTGGGACCTGACATACAAATCCTTCGGTGAGCCTGCAGAGCAGGCAGTGAAAAGGCAGTAGGACAAGTTCCCTGACACCCTCTGAACCTGCTCAGAGGCAGCCAAAGGACCTTGGTTAGTTGACCCTGAGGCCAGGGAAAGTCCAGCTTTTGATCTAAGAGGGAAAACAAGAGCACGAACTGTGGCCAAATGCACTGCTCACATTTGTGCTGAGACAGCACCAAGCCACCCGGGAAAAGAGCAGCCAACACTGCTATTTGCACTTCGAGCAGAGTGGGGAAACAGCCGGTCATTACGGTCCTGGACTGTGTTTGAACCAGGGATGGGGGATGAAGGGCTCTGCATTACAATCCCCTGAAGGAATGTGCTTTCCATTTACGAAATGGCTGCACACAAGGGCAGAAAGAATTTCTATCCATTTAAATTCCAGGAAACAGTACATGCATTTTGCTTAGAAAAACAAAGCAATAGCACAGGAAAGATCTCAGCCATTACCCTGTAGCTCTAACTGTGGCCCAATTTTTTTCTCAGCCTTGGTCCATTCCTGTCACAATTTTGTATTTCAGGCTTTCAGATACCTTTCTTCCAAATATTATGAGGAACATTCTAAATACCTCTATTAGTAATTTTGATTACAACTAAGCATTTCTTTATTGAAAGGTGAAAAAGGAAAACATATTTCTTTGTTTAAAGCCAAAAGTGTATTTCAGACAATCTTTGTATAAAGCAGAGTTTATGGAAGACAAAAGTCCTCACTGCCAGCCTCACCTCCTGAACAAGATGCCATGTGAGGCCATGGTTGGTGGAGTACTCCAGTTTCACCTGGTTGTCCATATGAGGAGTAAAGGCCTGACTGCAGCCCATCACCAAGTTGAACTGTATCATATATGAAGCTCCAATCTGCATAGACTGGGTCTCCACGTAGCGCATGCTAGAGGCTAGCTTTGAATCTCCTGTAAAACTGAGAGATGTAAGGAAAGAATAAGGATCTATCCCCAAAATAATTCAGAAAAGAGCATTATGAATGGTTCTGGTTTAAATACAGTGGTGTTTCTTTGTTCTGTAGCTTGGCATGTGGGATGAGACCATACACAGAAGAATTTTTTTCCTGGTACTTCTGCAAACTATCAGGAAGGCCTTGATGTATCCCAGAATGTGAAACACTGAATTATTCTGTTAGTTCTTACTATATGCTCTTTGTATTAAGGATCAAGTTAGGATCTAGCGAAGGGCAACATAAGGAAAAAACAACATAAAGTTCATTCCTCTGGAGTGTCCATTGCCTAAAGTCATGACACAATCAGAGATGTAATTTCATTCTAATACTGGGCAGTTAAGATCCACTGAATCTAGTTTAAAACACTCTTATTACAAAGATGGTTAATTTCATTGATTTTCAAGTGATCCTATACACAATGTATTCACTGACTCGACTGTGTTTCAGAATTAATCTTCTATTCTCACCTTCTTTTCTGTAGGAGGTACTGATTTAAGATTTATATTTTCCAGTGGATTGGAGAACAATAGTAATGTTTGGAACACACATATACATATATATGTTGCAAGGCACACAGTTATATATAGTAATACAATTTATAGTCTGAAATTCCAAGGTTATTTCACTTCAAATGCAGGTTTTTCTTCTTTCAAACGAAAAATGAAACAACCAAATTCAAAACCTCAAATGCAACAGAGGCATAAAGAAGAATAACAACTTAAAGTTTGAATCCTACTCACTAGCCTTCAAAATAGAGTATTTTAATGAAAGTTCATATAGAATGAAAATTGCCTCCCTTTCCTTAATTTGAGATGTTTACTTAGTGTCTTCAGAAGTACTTTAGTCCTTTCAGCTTCAATATTTTCTAAGACTATTCTTAAATGTGAACAATTTAGAATAGGGATTGGCTCTTTTTAAAGAAAATCACTGCAAATCATCATGGAAAAAAAGAAAAGCTACATTTAGTACAGCAGTGATGAAGAGAATAATCTAGTTCAAGGTTGCTCTTACAATTAAGTTACAGTTTATCATCTTAAATAAGAAACCATAATCTTTAAATACAATAAAGTAGAACATATTAGCTTCTATGTCTGTAAAATTCAAGGTCATGACAAAGTGAGTGTGAGGACTAGGAATACAAGTCAGTGTCACTTAGGACTCTTTTAGTTAATTCACTGACCTATATGGTTTTCTATAGAGTCCTTTCCAGAGAGAGCACTTAAGCCATAAATGTCAGCATCCTGCCTTAAAGCTTTAGAAGAAATTACTGAAAGCTGACATTAGTTTTGTCATTATCAAATTTCTGTTACTTGGCATAAGTTAAGATCCAGGCTGCTTTGTACTCCCTGACCTTACTTTTTGTGACTTGATTTCCTAAAGGATGATCAGCTCATGATGTTATATGGAACTACCCAGATTTTGTTGATCAGCAGCCCAAAGCGACTGGATGGACACTCCCTCCACTGCGAGGGCACAAGGGCACTGTCACAGACAACTGGACTGGAAGGCAGTAAGTCGTCTTAGAAAACTGTATCTGAACTGTTTGCTCTTTTCAGTCGGTGTTGTCAGTGTTTTTCTTCTCAATAGGAAGGATAATTTCAAGATGAGAAGAGGATACAACATATACTCATCAGCAGTCCAGCTGGCAACCCACAGTTTGTGGCTTAGTGGTTAGATCTGAGTGTATCTCAGAAGAACTTGTCTGGATAATGCCTGAATTTATTTTCTTCCAACTTCATCTTCTCCTTTACAAAATGACAAAAATCCACAAATTTAAAAGCTAAAGCTGATTTGATCTGACACGGGCTGAAGCCCTGTTGGGCAACCTGTGCCAATACAACCAGGATCTTCAGGTATCAGTCAAACATGTGCAGTGTAATCGGTTGAAAGTTATGTGTAGCACTGCTTTGGAAGAGGATTTGGCATTGCATACAAAAACCTGGGCACAGCACAGCACATCACAGTTACCTAAAGCTTATCTGGACAGAATAAAGGAGTTGAAACTCAACAGTTTGATGAAATATCTGTTCAGAAGCTGTCTTCCCAAAGTAATAGAAAACAAGTGAAGGACTTGTAGTTCAAAATAGCTGTGAAGAATTAAATGTTTTTTGCCCTTGTCTTCAAAAAAATCCCCTTTATTCATTACTACTAGAGTAAAATGAGAAAAAAAGTCTTAAACTCTAATATATTCTTTCTGATAGCATTCAGGTCATTATTAAAATATTTTAAATTTAGTATTAATTTTAATTTAATAGTTTAACCATATTGTACACAGTATATTAAGTAAGTAAGTTGAAAAGTCAAATCAGCTCTTTAAAATGCATATAAAAGAAATGTGAAAAAGGAAGCTAGTGTTGAGATGCGGACAGCATATGATGCTCTATAAGAAGCCCTTTTAAGGGGAGGAAATCACATTACAGATACGCAAGTCCTTTATCATCCACATTTTGCCACCAGCTAGACACAAGTAGCATTAAAGGTGTGGGCTCCACCTTACTTGCCACTTTGCTCTCCAGATCTCTCATGTACGTGGTTAGGGGTATGGTCTTTTGCTGGAATACCAAATGTTTTCTTTGTTCTGGGAGCCACACAGCTGGAATACCTTTCCGGATTTTGTAAAAGATGAAGTAATGTCCCTGGCGTAAAAACAGTTAACTAAAAAATCTTCAGAAATGAGAATGCAGAGGCTTCATTTTTGTATAAATATGTTGCTGTGAGTGGGTTTCTGGCACGTATATAATTAGACCTGTGGAGGCACAGGAACACAATACCCATAGGTGCCCTCAGAACAATCACTCTCCCTCCAAGCACTGCCAACTAATTGGTACTTCTGGGAATGGTATCACAGCCAATGTCAGCCAACCTGCATTGCTCCAAACTGCTCTGAGATCCCCAGAGTTACCATATTTTCAAGTCTGATACTTTTAGGAATACTGAAAAGCCACATGGATGCAGCTTGTTTTGTAAAGTTGCTTTGACTGAAAATATTGACTCAATGGTCCAATGCTTGCACCAGATGCAGCTTTTCTTCCATCAAAGGCAGGGGATATTTGTGCCTTTTTACATCTCATCATACCTACTTTGCTAAATAATCCCTAAATGTATTAACATCATTAATATAATTAAGTCTATTACCTGAAAGAAACTTTCTGCATGTTACAGAGTAACAATTACTCTAAATGACAAAACACTTAAGACACTGGTAAACTACCAAGATGATGTAGGACCACTGTATGACATTGCTCCATAAAGATGGTTCATGACAAGGCAGGTTTACAGTCTTCCCCCAGGCTTCTCCAGGGACAGTGGGACATGCTATCATTTGCTACCCTGAGTTAAATCATAATGCTGTAATCTGACTGAAGACAGTTTATTTATATAAAGCTATTTTACTTGTGTCCAGATGAATATAAAGTGTATATATCCTTATCAATATTTAAATGAATTTCAGCAAGTGGCTGTATATAGCCTGTAATACTTCAGAGGCATTTGGTTCAAAACTTTGCCTGAATATGAGCATTTTGGAGAAGTGATGAATTAATGTACATCATCAAACACTTCATTTTAAAAGTGTTCTGGAGTCGTTCCAGTACAACCAATACACTTGATGTAATAAAGTTTAAGATCCATTCTGAAACCAAATGTTGATGATGACAATCAAATAAAATGACTGTTCAGACATAGACCATGAAAAGTACTCAAAAATCACCTTTGATCAAAACATGTTTATCAACAAACTAACAAACTTCTTTTTTTTTTTTTTTGAATGAAGCCAGACATGCAAAAGAACAGACCATCTCTTAAAAAAAATTAAAATCTCCTTCCTCAGTTTTTTCCAACTTTAAGGATAAATGTTTCAGGTTTACAGGTTTTAAAGCAGAAATGGAGGCCTAACAGACAATTAAAAGCAATTCTGTGAAAATGGGCCTGGGGATGACACCCTGTAAAGTGATTGATAACATATTTCCCATAGTTTACTAATGAAAAAGCTGTTGTCAGACTGTTCTCAAGAGGATGGTGTCAGTGCTACTGCAAGGTCTGATTGTGAGTTAGAAACACATGAGTTAGAAAATGAGAACCAAATGGACTCACAGCTGGGAAAACCCAACAATAATTAATTTAACTAGCAACCATTTGTACAGACTTTGTGTAAGTTTAAAAATTTCCCTTGAGAGAAGCAAGGTCAGTGAAGGATAGAGTTCATGTTTTCCAGTGATAATGAAAAATACTTAGACATAAATAGTGAGGAAGGCTTTGATTCTTTATTTGATGCATGTTTCTAATATGAATGAGCACTACAAATCCTAGTCTGTCTCCATATGGGATGGAGAATTTAGCTTAGTGTTTATTATTTTGATTCTGATTTAGAGTCATGGGAGGAAAATAGAGGAACCTCTGCTATCTGAAATTATCTGCCCTTCTCCCCATGATAAACTGGTCTTAAAAGTACAGAGTGAAAACAATGTCATTAAAGGGCTTTCATTCCAACTCTTTGATGAGGGAGATACAAACAGTTTGAGCCCTAACATGTGGTTTCATTTTAATGAGCAGCGAGTACTTTCCTTGTCCTTATTAAAGTGGTTAATGGTGCTTCTGCTGCCTCATTATCAGTGCTAGGACACATTCGGTGTTGATCCTACTGCTAAGCCAACTCCTTTTAGTTTGACAGATGATCAGAAAGTCAAATCAGATTGCTCAGAGATACCTCTTAATAAAATTCCAACAGTGTTTCTCTGACTGTCCATGGGGATGCTAAAATTATTTTATTTTCTTCAGGTTTTCTGTAATTACTGTGATTGTACTTTCTCCAAAGAAATATATCTATGCCAATTAAAACTATACTGGGTTTATAGGTTGATCAGGCTAGCATGAAACTGTTATTTGGTTTTAATCAAAACACACAGATTAAATTGAGCTTCCCTTGTATTAATTCCAAATATTACACTCAAGTGCTCCAGAATCTTTTTTGTGAAACATGTTAATATTTTAGTAAAAAAGCTTATTTTTATGCAATCCTAACAATTTATTTTTCCTTCTTTCCCCTTTCTCTTGCCTTTATTTTCATTGAGGCATGTGATGTTTTCTTGCTTTTGTTTCCAAATATGCAGCACATTTGAGGCATAATTATAATATGTCATAATGCTGATCACAGTGTAAATTACTAAGTGTATAAAATACCAGACAAAACAACTACAAATGGCTAATGTCATTCTGCCTGTATTCTGCTGCCTTTCCTTTCTGGATACAATATAATGGCTATGTACACTGGTCTGAACATCACTTACAAAATGTTCAGAGTCTGTACTTAAGGCATTATTTAATTACCTGTGTATCCATATTACCCTGCCTGGATTTTAAGTGAAAGTTATGAAAAATTTCTGATTTTTTTCTATTAGGATATTCTTTAAATATTTCATGGAAAAAGAATGCTACATTCAATGTTCCCATCAAACATAAGTCTATGCAATGAGGTGAAAAACCTACTGCTAATTGCAATAAGATTAGTGACTGTATTTTTGTCCATAATGTGAGGATGAGACACAATCACTCTGAATAGCTGCCAGAAAGATGCATTTTCAGCAGTTGCTTCATCCTTAGCAGGATGAATAAACAAGGAAAACAAAAGTAGAACAGAAAAGAATACATGTTTCTCACCAGAGAGTCCAGTCATGCCCACAGTAGGGCTGAACATTTCCCAAGTAGAATCCCAGAGACTGTGTGACTTCAACTAGGTTGGTGAAGTCCAGACTGATGCTGTTGAAAAGCACAGAGGTCATGATGATTTCATCAATTGCCCACACATCTTCTCCTTGTGAGGAGTGATATGGCTGCCACCATCTGAACTGAATGCCAATCTGCCTCGCATCTTCAGGCAGCTCCACTGAAATTATTCTGGAAGACAAAAAAAGTTATTATTGCCAGTTTTTGCTGTTTGTTGTAATTCCATGGGGATGTATTTTAGGGTAATTTTTCCTTACTGACCTTAAAAATAATGGAATAAATTCAGCCCACAAATACTGTAGCATCTGCTGGTATAGCTGCTACCAGTGACAGGGACAGGGGAATTGTTAGTTCTCTGGGTAATCAGTTCAGTTACTGAAAACCAGTCATGTGCAAAAGCAACCAGAAAGAGTTTCTACCAAATTTGTAAATTTTGCTTCCACTGTGGAGCTCTCAGTAAATTTAAAGGTGTAAATTAGTAAAGGAATGATCATCTGACAAGGATTTAAGAATTCCAGTTCCACTTTGTGAGACTCAGCGGGTTTTATCCTGATCTGAAGATATGCATCCTGTAAACATCTGCACTAGTTCCTGCACAGCATTGACATCATTCTAATGGTGCTCTTGTCCTAGAAGAACCCACCCCTGTAAATTGCCATAATCAGATGGAAAAGGTTCATCTTGAC
The DNA here is from genome assembly GCF_020740725.1 of Corvus hawaiiensis. Taxonomy (NCBI): domain Eukaryota; kingdom Metazoa; phylum Chordata; class Aves; order Passeriformes; family Corvidae; genus Corvus; species Corvus hawaiiensis. Next base: position 67,477,716 of record NC_063216.1, on the reverse strand, counting down.
AGACAGCATGATTATGCGTAGTCTTTTTTAGCACTTCCTTTTTGTAGCTGTATAGAGATGCAACTGGAGGTGAGTCCCAGGTGCTTCTGGTATGCAAGGTCACCTGATTTGTCATGGCAGCTATGTCAACACACCTAGAATTGACAAACTGCAAAGAAAATTAAGAGTATTATCTAATTTCCAGGAGCAATTTTCATACACTGCAGCAGGGAGTATGCATTAATTGCCACAGCAATGACACCTCCTTGAAAGCTCCATAAATCACTAAGACCATGGTAGCCCACACAGCCATGTCAACTGTGAGACAGACTGGCAACAGGGACATGTGTCTCCATTGGGGTACAATTACTTGCTGGCAAAAGGGTTTTCAGCAAACTGATCATGTAGCTGATATTTTTCTTTCTCTCTTAGAGGAAATGTGAATAAAATGATAAATCAGGTAAACTGGAAGCATCTTCTTATACTCTAGCATCTTTTTTTTTTCAGAATTAAGGCTTTCTAAGCTGCCTGTTGTAATGTTTTGCTCTCTGCATATGAAAGGGTCTTGTGCCTGTGGCGCTCTTAGTGCAAAAGCCACACTCCTAAAAATGACTTGCTAGAACATCTTTGTAAAGAGTAGATTTATAATACTGTTGTTTAGTGTCACATTCATTTTAAAGAAGAATACATCAATCCATTAACCAGAAAAAAATCAAATAGCTTGGCTAAACAAGTGGGAAGCACTCAAAAAGTCTTGCCAGGCATTTCTAGCAGCTGCTCTTTGCCATCCGTAGACTGGAGAGAGAAGTGTGGAGGGACAGCCAGAGGTGACATGGCTGTGTCCCTGTGGCATGGGACGAGCACAGTACACACTTTATGGATGATGAGTACATTTCCTTTACATTCAAATAAACATGTTTAAATGACTTTGTACCCGTCTAAGACAAAGACCAAGCCCCACTGCTCTCTGGCACATGACTAAACCACAAGGGCTTCTTTTCTACCAAGGATTCCCTCATAAGAAGCAACTCTATAACCTTTTGGGTTAATTTTTTTAAGGCACAAATTATAAGAAATTTGTAGTGATGCTAAAAGGAAACATGTTTTTCTGCCATGCTTCAGGGGCATGAACCTGAGGAATGCTGGTACCCTGGCTGGGAGGAGCACTGTATCCAGTGGGTACTGTGAAGCACCTGGCACTTGTGTGAGCTAATGCTCTGCCATAATCCAGGGCATATTTCTCTGCTGGTGGCTGCCTCTGATGCTCGTATCTTCCCTTTCACTCTTACCTCTCATAAACTTGCCCACGTGGACACTAATTCTCACTGACAGTAATATACAGAAAATCCTAAATCATGACATACACCACTGATATATATCAGATGTTAAAATATTTAACACATGTTAAAATAGATTCCCCATCCCAGGGGAGTAAGCTAACACAGTTTAAAAACGTAGGTGTAAACCACCGTGTATGGCACATATGTTAGTATGCAGAACCTGACTACACCTCCAGTTGTAACAACTTCTCCTATCTGGCTTTAATTTGTTGAAGATAGATGGAGAGGGAGGGGGATTCCTGCTAATGACTTTCCCGCTGCAGAGAAGAAAAGTGTTCCTACTTACATTACCAGCCACCATTAGATTTCTTAAAAACCAGCTGGGAGACCTTTGCTCTGATCTCATTCTTTCAAGCTATGCGCATACCTAATATTGAAAAGCCACCGCTGCTCTGCTCAGAAGAAAAATGCAGCTGTCAAATGTTAGCAGATTAAATGCACCTTTCCAGAAGAACATTAAATGTGTAATTATTTTTTGTATGACTGAAGATTAATTAAATTCGTGGATACAGACTGATTGCCAAACTTTGCAGCAGTCCATCCATGTTACTAAAAATGCTGACATTTTCAGACAACATAATATGAAAAGGTGAAGCTTTCTTCATAATTATTGCCAGCATTAGCTTCAGGTTGGTATATCTGTCATTTTTTTATCTACCCAGAGTGGACTGAATATCTATCTATCTATCTATCTATCTATCTATCTATCTATCTATCTAATCTCCCATGGCAAATCTCTCTAACTTGTGTATATTGTACTTTGCTCTGTACCTTGTCGGAACAACAGGAATTGTGTTTCATACCTAACATCAAAAAGCAAAAAAGGTCTCTGGCATCTATGTAATTTATTACATTTATATCTTTAACTTCATTAAAATCAGTCACCAGGATATGTATTTTCCTTTTTGTTATAAAAATTTCATAGTGCTATATATTAAAAACCTTTAGGGAAATATAACTCCTACAGATGTAATCTTGAATCTAAGAATTAGAAACAGGGCCATATAAAATATATATGTGACTGTAATAAAGGCAGGCAAAGGAAACTTTGAAGAAGAGTTATAAGTGTTCCAGTCTGTAGCATCTTTCCTTTGGAAACATTTAGAACTTCAAAAATTAAGGTCTACAATACATTTCTACCAAATACAGCCCTCCTCTCAGATTTTTGAGTATTTCTTACAGCTTCCAGGAAATAATTTTAATGCTGCAAGGGTTTTGTGGTTTTTTTTCCATTAGGACATTCTTAATCACAGTTTGTATATTACAATTGCGTACTGAGTTATTGACAAGATGTGGAAATCTAATTTTTTTTTTAAGAAAGTGCTCATCTGAGCTCAATAAATATAAATAATGAAAGTTATGTGTACTTAAAGTGACTTGCAGGCTATTTACAGTCCCACCCCTGGGGCTGACTCAGATGTTTTGCTTGAATTCGGTAGAGAAGAAGACATAGGGCAACAGCCAGGTCAAAGCTACCCTTGGGCAGGAAATGGACCTGCTGGAATGAGTCCAGTGCTGCCACTGTCAGTTCTGCCTCTTCTGGGCCCCCTTGCAGAGCATCTCCTTTAATTGGCACTTACTGGCTTTGCTGCAGCACCCTGTGAAGGTGGATGTTGCCAGCTTTGAGTGGGTTTGCATAGATCCAGACCAGACTGTTCTGGGCTTTTGGTACAGCTGTGCTCATTGTGCATTTGCATTGCTCTACTAAATTTTGTGGATTGTGTCACAAACGTAACAGTAAGGAACACCTTCTCTAAATACAAGAGAGACATTCCTCTCTGATCTGACACCAAACATAGGTGCTGCTAGATAAGATGAGCTCTTTGTTCAACTTCTTTTTGATTTGTGCAGGCAGTCACCAGCAGGTTCTCCCAGAGCACCAAGCCCAGCCCAGGGCAGAGGCACAGCCATGAAGTCATGCAATTGCCTTCAGAGTGGGAGCAGGCACAGTTTCCCTGCTGACCTCAGAGATCCTCATGATCAGATTTTGTCTCAGCTGTCCTGTGCTGCCTGCAAACTCCTAATCCCAGAGGATGGTGTAGCGAGGGTATCTATGGCTTCAAAGTTACAAATAATTTATGTTAATTTTTCTTTACAAGTGGCTGCTTTCATGGGAAGAGACATGCCCCTACTTCCCACAAGCACACTCCTATCCCTCATTCCGCACTGCCTCAGCTTGTTCTGTTGTATCACCTGAGACTTGAAAGCCATTAAACCCATGTGCTCATTTTTATAGAATGACAAAATGGGAAGTGCCTAGAACAGCTGCAAAATTTTAAAGAAAGGTGGTAAGTTTCAGTGTGCAATAAAAACTCTTCATTCCCTCTTGCACCACGTACTCAGTCTCCACATTGCAGTGACCACCACAACCAGCATAACTGCATGTAAATAACACTCTTTGTAATATTTGTGCACATACCTTGGCTCGTGGTAGTTGAGATAAGAGTAGTGTTCCAGCAGTTTCCAGGTAATCCCATTGTCGTAGGAGTAGTGCAGCAGCACTCCTTCCCCGGGCTGGTCAGGCGCTTTGCAGGTGCTCAGCACCGACTTGCTGCCCAGACGTAGTGTGAACTGCAGGAACCTGCATCAGAATTACACAAATATTTGCAGGGTATAATTTTCATGGTGGGTATTTTGTTGCTTTTTGGTTTGGTTTGGTTTGGTTTTTTCCCCTAACCAGGTTGTTTTCAGATCTTCCTAATCTAGGCAAATTTTGATAAATATCTGTTATGGGCTTTTGTACGTGTGATTTGTTTTTATTGTCAAGTAATGCAATGTGGCACATATAGTTAAAAAAATGCCAATCACTACTGCATTTAATTATTTATTAGGCACTGAAGGGGAGGGAGAGATAGTGAATGGATCTAATCAGTTGCCACAAGCTGTCAAATAAACACAACCTTATAAATAATTAATTAGCACTTGGCTTTGACACTCAGGTTTGATATTAACATTTCATATTTTCCATCCAAGCTGTACAATAACTTCCCTCCAGTCTGTTTTGGACTCTGTTGTTTACAAAGCAGAAGGAAAAAAGGCAAGGCTATGAAATCACCCTTAAAACATGGAACTAGGAGTTTTTTAAAGGCTTTTTTACCTGCTAAAACAACTGGCTTAATAATACACAAGGCTGTAGCTGTAAGGGGAGGGGCTCCCCAATTTCCTTGCCTCACACTGCTCCTCATTCCCTCTCACCTGGACTGGGAGCTGTCCAGGAAGGAAGTGATAAGCTGGCGTCTTCCATCCTTGTTGAAGACCAGGGCCTTGCCGCTGGCCAGGACCCCGCAGTCAAAGCTGACCTCGGCTCCGCGGATGGAGTAAAAGCTGTGGTAGGAGGAGAGGCGGGAACTGGCGAAGCTCTCGGAGATGAACATGGGGAAGGTCTGTGACGCCGTCTCACACGCTGGCCCTGAGAAGCCGGGGTCACACCTGCAGGTGAGGAAGGGTGAAAAGCACAGTTGGGGACCCACCTTTGGCTGCAGCTGGTTGTCAACCAACATGGTGGCTGCAGGTGTTCATAAACTGAGGATACCCACATGGTCCCTCTCAAATCTAAGGCCCAAGAATCTCTTTGAGCTTTACTTAGGTAAAGTGCATAGCCAATGATTCTTGTTAGCTAGTATTTACTTTTCGAATTAAAAAAAAAAATGTATTTATGAGCACCCCATGAATCTACACATAACACAATACAGAAATATTTTTATTAACTTTTGGAAAAAAACCCCTGGTGACATAATTACAGCTGCTCATATGTAAAATGACAAATTTACTTTTATCTGTAGCATACTAGATCTGATTACAAGAAATTAAGTTACAGAAGAGAATGCCTCATGGGTCACACTCTTGTTAATACCTAAATGTAGTTACACCAATATTTAGAATGTGCATACTGCTTTTGAGTAAGTACCTTTTTAATTTTTAGAGTGGAACCCTTCTAACAAGCCAGCCTATCAGAAAAAAGTGGAGTGCTGATCTTCTGTCCTTGAAGTATATTAGGTTATGGAATATTAGAACTATTAAAATTGTAATTCTTTCCCAACATTTAATACAAAAGTGATAAAGTGACGAATCACTTCTAAAACCAGTACAAAGTATGCATCACTGACATTTCAGTGTGCTCTGTAGCACATTTTAAGGTGAACTGGAAGTTAGACCTAAAGAAAATCATAAAAAAAAAGTATTAAACATGCTGCTGTTTAGAAAGATTTATCTTTAGCTTTCCAGTGAGCTTTATGAATTCTGAGGGTTATGCTAGTTTTATATTTAGTCATCTAAAAGAGCAAGGACTGAAATGAAAATCACTTCAACTTTCACACCACCAAGTGAACTATGTGACAGAAATTGAACATGTGTACTGAATTATAACACTTACTTGCAACCATTTCTAGTACACTGTCCTCGCCCTGAGCAGAATTTGAGGCAAGATGGACCAATATAAACTGCAGAGAAGAGAAATCAGTTAAATGGAGGGTTATGCTACCTGATCAACAGAGTATGATGAATACAGAAAGAATACAGATCTGATCATACAGTTATTGTATTTATCTTAATCCCATTACCTGGAAAAGGTCTATGAAAGGATAGAATGCATTTGACAGTGTCAAGGATAGTCAGGGATAATTTATTATCTAATGTGTCATGTCTGGCTCAAGTACTAGTACTGTTTTAATTACCAAGCCTGTGAATGAGATCAAATAATTTTGTAGGCATTGACCTTTTTCTTCATTCTTCATTGACATTCCTTTCAGCTTAGTTTGGAGATGCAATCCTATCTATGTATTGGTCATGTCACTGCTTCTCTCATTGAAATCTACATCCTTTACTTCACTGGGGAATAAGAACCTGCCCTGGTATGTCTTAAGTAACTGTTAATTATCATACTCTTTCACTCATTCTTTTAAATGGAACAAAGCTCCACATCCTATGTGCCCAAAAATACACCAGACTGGTTTTACTCTTTTGCTTCATCTTCCTCCAATGATTTCTAATCAACAGTGTTGATATTTTGTGAAAAATACAAAGGATGGAAAGATGAGCAAATCTCAGTATAATCTCTTGCACTACAATAAAGAAAAGTCATAAGTTGTGGGCAATATCATTTCAATACAACATGCTAAAAGGCCTTAACCATGAACAATGTCATATTCTCTGTTGAAGAATGCCTATTACTTGGCGTTATCCACTTGCATCGTGACATTGGGAAGAAATAGCCACCAATTTGAAATATTCTATAAGAAGCAGTACTTTTTCCTTTTCCTAGTTTTATAATGTTGCCCATCAAAGCAGGATGTCAGCTCGCCCCAGCAGACACACTCTAAATCCTTGTTAGCTGCTCCCTATAACTTAGTCCTCATCAGATTTCATGTGATTTCTAGATTTTCTCACTTCTCAGGGTGCAAAAATTCTGTTCTGTCTGTTTGATTTATTTGTGTCTTTTGAGGCCTTTTGAGGGGGTGGTAAAAGTAGAAGGGTTAAAGATGTAATGATGTCATTCAAAATGAAAAAACTTTACGGAAATTGGCATTTTTCCAGAGTTTCTAAAAGATGGCCAGATTCCAGATTTCATTTAAAACTTAATTCACATAGGAAACAGTTGTGAAGCTAAAAGTCAGAGTGCCAAATCTTTGAAAATTTTCCTCTCTTCAAGAATTTGCAAGGCTTGCCAATATTTATGAGTTTTTCCCTACAATACAGTGTAAAGCTTCAGTGTCACAAGTATTTAACAAAGGAGGCATTCAAAACCTCAGAAATACATCTTTAAGACTTGATTCCTATATCATGGTTCTGCACCTCAAATTCAGAGCAGGCACTTTCTAGCCAGATTTTTTGAGATGGTGCACACAGGAGCATGCAGCATCCTTTCATGGAGTTGTACTTTGTTCTATAAGCAAAGGTTGTGCAGATAAATGAATTGTCAAATGATTTTCAAAATCTTGTTTTGTTCTATTGTAAGGAATTGGTATCCTTGGACTGATTTCATCTTGCTGTGGTTTCTGTGAACCCCTCGTGAGTGTCTCCAACACTTAGAGTCTGCATTTTGTGAGATAGCAACTCATCTTTGCAGATACTCACAGACATCTTATGTTTATACACCTATCTTTTCCCTTAATTTTATTTTCTTTTTGATGTATATCATATCCCTAAAGAGAAGCATTAATACCATATCCAGAATGTCAAGATGATGCTACTTCCGATTATGATTAAGAGAACACTTTTCATTTTTTTTAATGACAAAATTTCCTTTATGACATCTCCTTAACAGCTCCAAGATTTTATTTTCAAAACTAGGCATCAATCTATTTTAAGAATTCTCCAAAATGTAACTATTTACTTTTCCTAGGCACCATATCAAACCTTACTGGGAATCACTACAAAATTTCACAGGCTATTGTACATCACTGTGAATCTCTAACTTACGTATTTCACGCCTCTAGCCAAACAAATTCAGGATATAGTTTACTTCATTCCAAATCATTTAGGGCTAACAAGAAAGCTAAAAAAATTTGCAGTTACTCTTAGTTAGCCCTTTCAATGATACTTATTTCTTCATTTCATACATTTTATCCTGTGTTCCTAAATACCTTTTCTGTCCTTTAAAGTATTTCTTTTTAATTCTGGTCCTGGTTATCCTCCGCAATAAGTCATATAAATATAAATTCCTCCGTGTTCTTCACATCCATTTAAAGAAAAGGTATGTGAAAAATAATTTTCTAAGAGAACAGTTCCCTGAAACAGATGGTACTTTTCCCTGAAAATACGGTAAACAATGTAAAGGTTTGTCAGTGTTTTGTAGCAGCATTGCTTGAAGATGGTCTTCCATGTCCAGAAGCAAAAATACGTTCCAGATGCTGCAGTTGTTGCTCAGGCTGGTGCAGTTCCACACAGCCAGTGTGGAACCTATTTATGCAATTAGGACTCAGCAGACAGAAGAAATGTTATACTAAGCCCCTGCCACCAATATTTTTTCCTGGAAAGCATTCAAATAAAAGAAAAAAAAAAAAAAAAGAAAGATACTCTACTAGACCATTGTCTTTTCTGATGGCAGAATCTCTCTCTAGCTTCAAAATGCACCTGCTACCAAATGCAACTAAGCAGAACAGGAATTTAACAAACTGTAAATCCATTGACTGGTGATTGTGGAAAATATGTTTACTTGGAGCAGCATATAAAATTTACTTTTCTGATGTGTCATGATGATAAGAATACTAACTATTATCGATTGCCCACATATTTCCAAGGATTGGTCCTGTTTGTCTCCATCGAATCCTGGTGTCACTTGTCAGTGCGGCATTGGGAAGGGGAATAGTTATTCGGTTCCACCTGAAATACATACAACACAAACTCTAGCATTTTACACTGATAGTTACTTTAAGCAACTATATATTTTGCAGATATGTTTATGTATTCTGGAAGCTTTGTGAGAAGCTTTAATTTTAACATCTGCTCAAATGAAGCTTAAATTCATGGCAGCTCTAGAAAATACAAAGTAAAAGAAGAACACAGCCTGTATTTTCATGCAATATATGAAAGTTAGTTATTATGTTATAAAACTCAGCGATTCATGTAGGAATTCATGAAATTGGCAAAGACCATAACCTCGTTTGCTATAGTGACTTTTCCATCACATTGAATATCACCTAAACTGAACCTTCAGCAGGACTGAACTCTGTTTGGTGGAAACCCTCGGGGGGTGAGAAGAGTAGTCCAGAGGATTTGGCCTGCTGCAGTCTGGGCCATCATTCTCTATCATTCACGGAGGCTGCACTTCCTGCACACACCAGGAGTAATGTTCCTATGAAAACTGGATGAGAGTAGGGGCTGTGTGTCATCAGATTACAGCAATGCTATTTATTTTGTAAGTCTTATGGAAGTTGGGATACACAGGGATTTTGTGCTATGCAGCAAGACGCCACAGTTCATTTTTCAGTGAGAACGGCAGAGAAGAGACTTAGAGCTGAGAAGGGCTGATACAAGAAAGTGACACTAACAACCATCTCCATCAGCAGAAGTACAGAGGATGTGCTTCACTGTAACCCAGTACTGGGATTCTGCGTGAGTAAATGTGTCTGGGGATGTAAATACAGCTTTGAGTGGTGTTTTTTCTGACTAAGAAGAAAATTTCTGTGGCTTTGACATGGTACAAGTTTTCTTCTTATTGTCAACATGCTGTCCAAAGGTGGATTATTGGATTTTTTAAAATTTGTCGTTATCATAAAAAAATTATTATTTTACCACAGAAGCAGCCCCATACATTTCAAGTTTCATTACTGGGTAGCCAGTGAGCCCAGAACACTCCTTCCTCACTGTCCCCAGCGAATCAAAAATGAATGATGACACAGAGTTGCGTGCTTTGCTGCTTTCCTCTGCCACCTACAATTCACTTCTCTAGTCTTGCACCCCTGTTTTGCAGAGAACACTCACCCGCTGTAGTTTTCAGAGGCATAGATGGTACTGTGGGGCAGGTGGGGCCCAGCACAGATCTCAGGCAAACACTCCATGTGGAGCAGTGACCATGAGCGGCCATGGTTGGTTGAAAACTCCAAGCTGACACTGGTAACACATTGAAGGAAAGAAATGAGAAAGACACCATGAGGGTACCTGGCATAGATCTCAATGCACAAGAACTAACATTGAGAAACCACCAAATCTGCTATTTCTAATAACTCTTGAGGAAATAGGAAATAATTTTAAGCGGACTTTGAATACAAAAAATCCGGCAAATGCAAACACGAGACAAAGTCTCATGAGTGTTTAAAACCTCAAAGGTTTATAGACTGAGGATTGCCTGAAGACAGAGTTCTTGTTTGGTCACCATCTAGCTAGTGTTTTTATGGAGCTGCTGTTAAATAAACTGCATTACGTTTATATTTCATACTGAAATAGTTTCAGATATGAGGAGAAAACCTGGATTGATCAGAGCTAGACAGCATCATGAGAGCACAGGACACCTATAGCTGCCAGATATTACATCTGCAGAAGGTGGTGAAAGACCACTAGCTGTTCATGCACTGGCTGGCTCTTTCCTGGGTTAAAAACCCCAAAATTGTTTACAACCTATGAGTATAAGGAAATTCTCAGATGCCTTACACTCTGAAGACCTTGAAAAAGTAATATAGAAAGTGCTTGATTTACTACAGATTTAGTATTGTACTGAATTACTCTTGTAATTTCCTCCATATAATTAGCTTGTAATATTCTGTTTTATTTTAAGTAATGTCAGTAGGACATTATAAAAGTCATAATTCATCTCTTCAATATTAAATTGTTTGATCTGAATTTTTCTTTTTATGATAATTTGCTGACAGTATTACTGTATTTAAATGTATCATCACTGTGATATTGTGTCTATTAAAACAGTTTATGGAGGTTTTGACTAATTTATTTCAGGTTTAGCTGTAGAGATACCTTAGAGGGTCATTTTTACTGCATATATTCAGTATAAGTCTCTCACATCTGCAGTAATGAACGCATTATGAATAATGCTGAAGACTGGGAGATATGAAGTGCTGCAGTATTTGGGAAATACAAATAGGGAAAATGGTGATCTAATGCTTCTTTAGTTATGGAGAAGCTCACTTCTCCTTCAGAAATAGTTTAATGAAGGAAGAATATTACTCTTTCAAAATATATACTAATCTCCATCAGAAAACAGACTGAGAACAGGGCCTTTATATAACATGTTTACTGGCCAGGAGTGTTTACACTTTTCATGTAGGAAAATGTTGCTGCCTTCTCTTCCTATCAAATAAAAGCGCAGTGCCTTGATTTTTGCTTCCACTTGAATTCTGCTACCCTGCATGGATGCAAGAACTGTCAGTGTAAATGGAGCTCTTTCCAGCTGGAAGTAGATGCCATGGGACACAAATAAAAGCACTTACGATCAGTTACTTTAAACTCTCAACTCTGCAAAATATAAAGTAACTTAATCCTCATAAAATACCAAGATAAATATTTGCATGTGTCTATAAGGAAAGAGGGGCAGTGGGCAGTTTGGTTTTGGGTTCCCTGTTTGAAGAAGGATATTAAAGATTTTGAGAGTGGAGTAAAGGATGAGCAAAATGTCCATGGCTTTGAGCACTAAGCTAGGGTGGGCTGAGGAGCTGGCTTGCTAAGCCTGGTGAGGTGGGGTGAGCTACAGCATCCTGTGATGCTGCAGAGTGCACTCACAAGGAAATCAGAGTCAAACTCTCCTCAATAGTGTCACAGACACACCACAAAGGACAATAATCATAAAGACATGTCTTCATAGTTTTGTATTGTACATTAAGAAACACTTTTTCAATTGAGCAGGTCACTCAGAGAGGTAGCACAGCATCCATCCATGAAGATTTTTCAAGTCAGGGACAGGCAGAGCCATGTCTGACCTGCCCAGTAACAATCCCCCCTGCAGCAGCAGGTTTCATCACATAACCCGTGTAGGTCCCTTCCAACCAACATTTCTATGATTCTACAAAACATGGAGCCTAAAATGACTCCCTTCTCTCCCTTTCCCCATGGAAAAATTCACGCTGAATGTCCTGAAGAAGTAAAGCCAGCAAAAGAGTTCTGTGATCAGCCTACAGACAGTGAGACCCTCACACTGATGGTCATTAAGATGAGGGTCATTTACCACCAGTCTTACAAGAATTAGATATTCTTGTGGCATCAGTAATCTTGGAGAGGTCAGCAGTGCAGCTTTCTGCTGCTGCCTTTAATGCTTTCCTCCTTACACAGTATTAAGAAGTAAATCTCATATCCATTAGAAACAAGCAAAAGTCACTCTGAAATCATGAGCATATTTCAGAATTATGGGCTAAGAAAAGCAAGTTTTGACCTGGAAAGCTATTAAATGACTCTTTATTGCACGTGAGGTACATAAATCTGGGCCTGTAAAGATCAGGAGAAACATTAGCTTTTGAGCAGCTTATATTTGTCATTATTAGTGGGATCCCTTCTTATTGAAAAAAGATTTCCAAATCCTCATATAGATTTTGTAAACCAAAATATACTAGAAAGCTGATAATCAAAAGAATTATTTTGCCAGTTTTACCTGTTACCAGGTTGATAAGTTCCACAACCCAAATTGATGGAAAACTGGATCATGTGAGTCACCGAGGAAGGGAGCACCGGAAGGACGTGGAAGTAATCCACAGCCCAGACATTCCTGTTGTGGCCTTGGTGACTCTTTTGCTTCAGGCAAAATTTGGTTGCAGGAGTCTGCAGGTCTGGACTAATGACAACAGAAACCAAAGATGGCACCTTTAAAAGAAATTAAATAAGACTTAAGTTAAAAAGGTCACAAGGTACCATTAAAAAGAACAAAGACACTAATTGTGCTGGACCAAATGTGCTATTCTCTCTCCTTCCTTCATTTTGTTAGCTTTTTTAGCCACCTTTTTCAACACATGATCCCAAATGAAATAATTTACTATTATGTGCACAGGTGTTAACACCCTGGATACCAGTGATGCTTATCACCTCAGAGGGATAGGATTGTTTGGCTGTAAAGCCACAGAAGAAAAGACTGTACCTTCTGTGTTCTGAAAAGGGCAAGTTTATGTTGTCAGTTTCAGCTGGGAAGGGAAGATGATGTTTGTCCTGGAGCCTTACAGCTCCCAGAAGCTAAGGCAGGGTAGTGGCATGTCTACTCTGGATACGTGAGAATGGAGTAACAGCAGGAGTTCACAGGCATAAGTGGGGAGGATGTTATGTTGCTGAAATAAATGAAAGCACTGCTTTACAAAGCTTTGCCTTTGTCCTAAAGCAATGAAATTAGAACTTTATTATGTCAGAAGAGGATGTCAGCTTTAAAACTGCTTGTTTTAAAAAACTTCCACAATGAATTCCATGTAATTTCAGATCCTATCTCTCCCCAAGTTCCCTAATTAATATTTTATTATTTCACAATTACAATTTCCTTAGCTTTACGAAAGTTCTACCCTGTCTTTCACACAGAAGCAGGCAAGGAGGGAAGCCACGCACAATGAAACAATGCAAGTGACTCAACCAAACTCAGGCCAAACGCTATTGTAAACACTTGGTTTCTAAGTGCTAAAGTTACAGACAAAATGCTCACAGACCTGTGCTTGAAAACAGCTGCATCTTTACCACCACATTTCCCTCACAATATGTAAGCACACTGCACTTCAATATCTAGTGTATCCATATGCACATGTGCGAAATACCAAATTTTGCCTGTTTTACAGCAGCAGAACAAGGAGACCTCAGGGCTGGGTTATTCAGGGTGGACATGGTCTAAGTGCTCCCTTGCCCTAGACAGGAAGGATCCTGAAGGCAAGTTCAAGGTCTTTATTGTCCTGCCTGAGGGTGGTGGATGTGGTTGGAAGGCGGCTGCACTTTGGGCAGAGGAGATGCTGCCTGTGCAGTCTGCCTGCAGCCACCTCCCACAGCTGAGTCCACCAGTCCCCACTGAGTCCCCACTGAGTCTGCACCACTGCAGACCCTCTCCCAGCCACTGACACCACCAGGACTCCCAGCCACTGACACCACCACGACTGACCCTCTCAGGACCCCGCTCCTCAGTATCACACTGTGGCTAGAACAAGCTTGAGTGGAAAAAGGAGTAATTTTTTGTGAGGAGATGTTACCACTGAAGTTTTCAGCTGATAACTGACAATTTTTGCCCATTGCTTGCTTGCCTGCTTCCCCAGTCCTGGCCAACAGTGCACAGTTCTGCCTGGGGCTGGAGTGACCAGCAGTAACTGCAGAGCTGTGCTGCAAAGGCACCTGATTGCTCCTGGGTCTGCACATGTGTTTGGAAGGTCATGTTTGAGTGTCCCTGTGGAATTCAACACACAATATTCCTGTGATGGCTTGAAAAGAGAATGGTCTATCCATCCCATCCACCTGCTTCGTTCACGATGACTTACCTTGTAAGCAGCATAGGTCAGGGTATCAAGAGGTATGTGTTCCCTCCTGCCTTCAGTCTTGGCATACAGTATGACATCATTTTCATGGGATTCTCCAGAATCACAAGTTCCCCCTGTACAACACACATTTGAGTGAGAAAAAAATTAATTGAAGCCCTTGTTATTGGAAAGTGGAATCATATATGCAGCCATAATTATGAAAATAATTACAATCAGATGCTATTTAACTTGGGATCTGAAACAAAAGAACACCATCCCCAAGGACATAGTGTATAGGAACAGTTTGATCAGATACACCATGGCAGAGATCAAGGGGGTTGACAATTAGGAAAACCTCAAGTACCTCTTTTAATCAGCTTATCAAAACAAGTTTAATAGAAAATGCTGTGCCTCAAGCAATACTTCTATCTGTGTGCTTTAAATCCTATTTACATAGAAATGCTCTGCTTTTGAGTTGTCATTTGTAAACTGCTATTTACTCCTCACATGTCATGCAGTCACACATGTAGGTATGTAACAATCTCTTAAATACTTCTCAGCTGATAGTTTGGCAGCTGAGAACTTGCTGTGCTGCTCCTTCTACTGTCTACACCATATCCAAAGGGATGGCTGGCTGGATGGAATCTATCGTACCACACAAAAGACTTGTGGCATGCTTGCCCAACTGGAGCAGGGAAGCATTTGAAATACCTTCATATCAGTAGAACCCAAAATACCCATTAACCTTCTGTGAAAGAGTGGATGTATTGGCAAATATGAGCATTAAGTTCTGCATTATAGTTACAAGATGAACATCATCTCACTAGTTTGGTATTATGCAAAAGAAGTTTCTAAAACAAAGTTTCTGTATTTGAAACAGGAATTAATAACTAATTATTTTCCTGTACGTTAAAGGTACTGCAGGTATTAAAAAAAAATACCCCAAAATAGAAACAAAAACAGAATGAGGAAGCTTCTTTGAAAAGACTGCAGAGTAGAAAGACTACATATATTGGAACACTTTCTCTGATTTTTATTTGCTACAACCAGCCAGTTTGTAATGGACTAGGAAAAGCAGTCCAGAGAACTGGATAAGATGTGCATTTTTAATGTGTTTTATACCGTAATGAGGAACATCCATTTTTCCTTTCAAATTCTCCTTGCCTGAATGTTTAAACTATTATTTATTTAATTTAAAAATATGCACAGAATACATTTTTTCAAACAATATCCCACTATCCTCTGAGCCTGCATCTGCTGACAACTTCTCCCCGAAGTTCAGAAGGTTGACAAAATTTCTTTCCTGTTTCTCTTGCAGGTGTTGTAATGCTTGGAAGAAATGGGAAAAAGCATCCTCTTTTTCCTGTGCTTTATTCATAATTCATGTAACACAGAGGAGATGTGCAACAATTTAGGACAACATGAGGTCTTCCCCTCATTAAATAAAGTGTGTTTTTTCTTGTTGATAGAGAAGGTTGCTTGTGGAGGTCACAGGTTTATTCTCTGCTTCCTCCTTTATTATTCTATTATTCTCTTTTAAGCAAAAATCCTCACTTTCTCTAAACATGGTGTTGAGAGAATAACCTCACGGAACTTCCTGTATGTGCAAAATAAAAGTTCTGGAAAAATACTGTGGGTGTTAACTACCATGTTCATGGGGATTTTGATCTGTTGCAACATCAAACTAGTGCAGTTGCACTGACAACAACAGTGGGGAGGGGAAGTGACAGGACAGGTTGGTTCTTGGCTGCTTTCTTAGCCCTGGTAAATGACTGATGTCGTACTCTGCCCCAGTAAGGAAGGTCCACAGATGATGCTAACACCCCACCAGTGCTTTTCATGAGGGATGCCACATGTAGAACACACCTCCTCCAAGACCACAGCACACTACAGCACACTCCATGTGAATCTCACCCTAGGCCAACGCATTAGCAGAGGAAGGATTTTACAAATGGAGTAAGAGCTTTTGAGGTGAAAGTATTCCATGGGTTCATCAGGGAAGGCTGCCCCACCTCTGTGCTACTCCCATCTCATCCTCATGTGCAAGTCTCTTGACTCTGATGGATTAACACCAGGGTCTACATGGATATGACTGTGGGAGGATATGAGAGGTACCTGTAAAACCTCTAAAGATGACAAAGATATGACTGTCTCTTCTAAGTATGGATTAAAGGGCACTGAGTGAAATTAGTATATACAAGACAAGAAGATGCTTCTTCACATGAGAATTGTCAACTGTGGGGCTGGGGCACTGCATAATGTAAATCTCACATGCTTCACATCTTGTATTACATTAGGAATTTATACTCACCCATACTGAAATAAAACCTCAAGTTCCCATAACCTGTAGTGTCCATGTATGGAGTACATATTTTTCTTTCTCCATCTCTGAGAAATACCATAGCTGAGCCAGATTCCAGAGTTCCACATTCAGTACCAATGACAGCTCCAAAGATGTCCCACCTGCAGAGGCCAACAATGCGTGGAGAACATGCAGCAGCACATTACTGATAAACTCATACAAAACATGTCGTAGGGGTTCACTTGTACTTACAAAAGTAGCTGTTTCTACTCTTACATAGGACAAAAAATGCAGTGCTTCAAATGTGATCCCTATGCCATTATTTACGTACTCAATATTAGCATTTAAACTCAGTTGGCTCAACTAAGGCAAAGTTAATGTAAATATTTAAAAGAATTTTGCAGAAATGCATGAATTAATAAAAAAATGAGGCTTTTAATGAATGCTGTTACCAAATACGCAGTGTTGTATTGTTCTACCATCTTCATCATTTTTTTCTGGTGTTAAAATATTTAAAAAATAAATGCATTCTGCTTCATTTTGCATAATAAGAGATTTATAGATCAATGAAACTTGAAAAGGCACATGTCCACCCTATCTGCTATACAAATATGAAATATATAGGTAATAGCTGAAAACGCTCTCTTTTCATCTTTTTGAGCATTTAGGGTAACAGTTTTTAACTAACACATGAACAGAGTATGAAAAAAGACTGCTGTGTTTCTAATATGTGATGATACTATCTTTCTCAGTTTTTCTGTACAACATTTTATCTTATTTTTATTCAGTGATAATTAAAAGAGCTGTTGCAGAATTTTCCAATTATTTTACATTGAAAATACATTTTCATCATGAAAGTGATGGTTACTTCAAAACTCGATCAAAATGTTTTGAAATATTAGAAAGTGTTGAAAACTTGTGCATTATTTTGATCTGATACATTGTTATTATTCATATAGAAGTCTTAATTCATAATGAAGTATTTAAGAATTATAAGGTTGATAAAACAATGAAATTATTTAGAATCACTGAATCCTGATAATCCAATCATTTAACTATCCAGCATTATTCAGGAGGAATGAGAAAACATGGAAGTTCAGAAACCTTTGTGGGAGGCAGTCTCTTCCTGTCTCCTTCCACCAGAAACAATCTCTAGCAGGTATGTGCCATATGACAATTCCAAAACCTGTCATTTCAAGAACTAAACAGTCTATTTATTAGTTTAACCATTCCAATGGCTTCAAAATGCATTTCTAGGATCTTAAAAGCTGCCAGTTTCCCTATGGACCTAAGCTGAGACAGACTGGTGACATGCTGGTTTGGAAATCCTGCTTTAAAACTGTCAGTCATTTACACAGGAATTAGCAAGCTTAACATCACTGAAAAGCTTTATGATATAAATATTTTAATGGAAGCACAGTTTAATCTAACCCTAATTCTATTGTGCAGATTTTTTAAAGGTAATGAGCAATATAATCAAAACACAATTTTGAAAATGGGTCTCCTGAGCTGAAGGCAAGAACAGAATTAAACAGTTGTGCCTACTTTAACTTACACAAAAAAAATCTCACAATGCTCCATTGGTCTTTTGTATGCTCTATTTAGCTCAATTAAAACACTCTCTGTAGTGACCCACAAAACAGCTCGGGGTCATGAATGATGCAGATCATGGGTGTTTCCAGGGATCCTCTCTTTTTAGGCAGCATCAGAAATGAAAACCAGAGAATTCTACATCTTTTTTTTTAAAAAAGGCACTTTAATAGAAATACGTCAACACACTGCCAGTAAAGAAAATGGAGAAGGATCCTGGGTTATGGCATGAACTAACATTTACATTTTAATTCATTTAACCCTCTCATGACTCTTGGAATTCTTCTTTATAAAACAGGTGATTTATGGACCTAAACTAGACCAACTGGACATGAATGTCCAAAGCAACAATGTGCCTGCTAGAGACAAAGGCAGCCTGATACGGGGATCCACTTTTAGGATCAGGCTCTAATTCATGCAACTAAAGAGAAGCAGAACAACAGCAGAAATATGTCTGGTACTTAAAACAGCAACACCATCCACATAGCCTCCGACTTTAGGTGGTACATGCAAAAAATACCAATCAACTGCTTATTAAGAACAGCAATAAGTTCCTCTGCCCTCATCTCCGAGAGCATTTGGTGCAGAGGAGTGGTGGCCCCTACACCTGAGCTTCCTTTTGCTCTCCTTCATGAGGGATGCTTTTGCCTTTGACCTCGGGAGCTGGCAGGCTCCAGCTGACATGACAAAGAGAACTTCCTGCAAGCTCTGTCTCAGGTATACCGTGCTCTGTGACTGTTTGATTACAATAAAACTGTATTTCAAGTATAGTTCAAATAGCATTTGAAAATATTTCTCTAAGAAGTGATTAAGGAAACTCATATATATTTGCATTTATATACAGCTCCCAACACCAACTTCAGAGAAACATTGAAAAGAGGAACAGTAGTGGTGACAATTTTATATGATTAGGATGTAGTTCATAACATCACCCGAGTTCGGTGTTTATTTATGGCAGCATGCAATTTAAATCTCCATTCTTATAGAACAATTGAAAGAAGGAAGTTTCTAATATAGAGTAACATTTCCAAAGAAAAAAAAAGGAAAAAGTTGTGAGGCCTTGGGCTGGCAGAGTGGGGGCAGATCAGGACCTGGTTGCTGGGACACAGACTAATAGAATCGAAGGCATCTGCTGGCTGCACCCTCCCTCGCCCACCTGCAGTTGTGATAGGGAAAGTGTAATTTTCCTAATTCAGAAGAAACTGTGCATTTGTTAACCAGGGTTGCAAGTACTCAACTAAACACCCAGTCCAGCAGAGACAAGATCTAGAGACAGGGCAGATGTCCACAGACAGCACTCCCATCCTGTTTTTTCACCACACCTCAAAAGTGTCCCACATGGTCACGTAGAACACAACACACACGTGCTCATTTTCTTCCCTTTGTCTGAAGCAGCACCTGATGCTATTGGCTGATTATTTGAACTGGGACAGAGTTCACAGCGAGTATTTTTTTCTGTAAATCCCAAATATACCACGTGTCCCCAGGACACATTAGCATGTATTTCTTAAAAGGTGCTCTTTACTTTCAGCACAGCATAGGCAGCATTTGAATCAGTTGCTAATGATCTGAAGTACTTTGTAGGTTAAAATCAACATTCAGTGGAGACCCATAAATTAGCAGTGTATGTTTCTCATTGCCCTGGGGTTACAGGAACTAATGATTTTTTTTTTTTTTTTTTTAACAGAAAAGAATCAAGACCCTACTGATGGTTATTTCCTTTTTGTCAGAATTTATACAATGAGGTATACAAAATGAAACTTCTTTATCAGGACACATTTTTTAAAGCTCACTCATGTTTTGGTAAGAGTAGTAATATTGTTGTCCTAGACAGTTTTGTTTATTTTCTGTGTCCTTGCAGCAGTCCCTGCTGGATATGCCTTTACAGGGAACCTTTGAATCACAATGTATATATCAAAAGAGATATAGTGAATTATCAGCCAGACCCTGAGCTCTTGTCCAGCAGGTGTGGCTATGCTCTTGGTGCTGCTAGATGAGAATAGACTGATGCTTCAGTTGTCCTGCCTCTACCTTCTCCTCCTCTTCCTCCTCCAGCACCTACAGTCATCTGTATAAGCAGGAGCTCTCTCAGTAAAGTGCAGCTCACAGCAGTGATCCAGAGGGGGTGAATTTCTTGAGGAATTTGATTTCATATGGACATGAATTTGTTAACAACACCCTGGTGTGAATTAAAAAAGCAGATCAACATCATATGTTTCCTTAGAATAGCTACATAAGTCACAAATACGACTTTTTTTTCATTAAAAACAGTGGTGGCAGGATGGTCCAGACACAAACTGTTCCTCCTGGCCTTCCTGAACTTGTTTCTTCCTAAAATCTGCAATCAGGTGCTATTTACAGTATTGCTATTTATCTTAGTCACAATCTTCCCTGACTACAGAGCAAAGATAAAATGCAATTCTCTGTTTATCCCATCTCCTCATCCCTGGAGTGATGCTGCTCACCTCTGCAGGGCCCTGCTTGGGCTGGGGACACTCACCCTTTGGGCTGGTTCTCAAACTCTTCTGCCCACTGCTCCTGGGCATCCTCCATGGAGAGGTCCACATCCCGGGTAGTGGCGAAATTGAACTCGCTGCCCTCTGTCCCATGGAAGTAGATGGAGTTCCCATCGGACTGGCAGCTGTGCTGTGGGCAGAAGGAAGCTGAGGTTATGTTGGGTTTGTACAGCGTTCACACACCGCCAGACCTCAGCATGAGCTGTACTTATCTAAGGACTCACTGATGCCTGAAATGAAATAAAAACCAGATGGTCATCTTTTATCTTTCTTGTCCTGCCCCAACAATTATTGTGTCCTAGTCTCATACCTGCTTCCCTACAAACCCACTGCAGACCATGGTAATAAGTGTTTGCATTGAAAAGTCATGTGCCACATCTCTGGGTGTTTATTTCTGTTTTAAAGTATTGCCCTTATGTCTGGCCCACATACAACTGTGTCTGCAAATAACTTCAGTAGTATACCAAATATTGCTACGGGGATTTTGTAGAAGTACAAGTTTTGTGCTGTGAAACACATCAGATCTCTGTGCTTGAATTTTTGCCAAAAGAGGTATTTGTATGTAAAATTGCTACGCATTGCCATACAGTAAACTTTGGGCCTCAAGTGTGTGAGTGAAAAGGCTGTATTTGCCATATTTAGTCCAAACTGCATAACAAATAGCTCTAGAGGCAACAAGCTCTTGTGATACAGCAATCCCAGGGATCCTGAGCCTGCTCCCAAACCCAGTGTGTCTGCTTTTCCTGTTGCGTTTCTGCACATACAACCTCAGCAGCACCAAATGAAGCTGTGTGTCTCCCCCAGCATTCCCTGACCACCACAACTCTCCAGGAGTATTGGCCTGGAAGGAGCTGCCTGTGAGGAGCACATGGGGGTTACAGTATAGATTTTCTTCTTTCCCCATCCTACTTCTACCTTCTTGTGAGTCTGATAAAATGACAGTCTGCCAAATCTCTGGGGCACAAACAGGTACCAGAAACTTCTAAAGAAGATCTACCTGGTCTTAATGCAAGCAGAGCACATGGCATTTTGTTGAATTGTTCATATTACAAAAAGTACTGATAAAAAAAATTCTCTCAAACGCTTCTTTTATTCGTGTGTGTGTGTGTGTGTGGCATCTTGCTCTTCTTAAAATTGGAAGGTGAATTAAGGAATTATTAATTAGAATAATTCTGCATTCTTACAACATCTCAGCATTTAAAAAAGAGATACAATAACACCAAATTGCATTGACCTTTTCAGTATCGTCTGTGCAGTGCCCTCTTGTCTCTGAACCCCTTCGTAACGCGCCAAGGGAAAAGATGACAATCACATCTTCTGCACTTAAAAAGGTCATGGTAGTGTCACATAAGGGAATAATTAGATTTTTAACAAAGAGAAAGGTGGGACAAGAAATGAAAACTGCTCAGTACATCTTTGTCTATGGGTTTTTATGAGCAAAGTACAAAAGAAAACATTTTGTCATATTCTATAATGCTTTATTTATCAATGCAATAAAATGACAATTGAAATTCTTGAATTGATAATTTTCAAGTATGGTTGCCAATACCTCAGCAATTAATTTATATTGAGGAATGTAATTTGTGACTGTATTTCTAGAGGTGCCTACATATTGTTAGAAAAAACTGTGAGTACTTGAAGTCTGATTTTTGTAATAGAGACTTCCTGGTCTATACTTGAATGACAACAGCTCTATGTTTATTAACACAGATTAAATATCACTTAAAAATATAACACACTGTAAAAAATGTAAAGGCCGTTTCAACTGCTAAAATAAACAAATTGCTGTTAAAGTGTTTTTCTTCCAAAGAAAGGTCAAAGAAATAGAAAGATCCTGAAGTGTTGATAATTTATCACAGAAAGGAAATAGATTTTGTTACAAGTCTCCTTTCTCCTTGCTCTGTTAATGCAGCATACACACAGTACACCATATATGGCACTGAGGAGGCAGAATAATTTACACATCAACTATATTATAACTAGCAGAAATTAATGAGACAGTTTTATATCTTCTCTTTGAAAAACAGCAGTTGTACTACGCAGTTATTTATAAGTGACTCAGAAATTGCTTTTTTTTACTGATTTTAACCTTCACGCTCATAGGTATTGCTAATTTTAAGCAGAATTTTAAGAATGATTTGTTTATTGTGCTTCTTGATTTTCAGAATTTTCTTCATTTGCTGAACATAAATGAAGTATTCTTTATCTGTCAATTAATCTGACACAAAACGTCTATTATCTCCAGGCAGTCAAATAAATACACTAAAAATAAACATTCAGGCTAAAATGTAATTCAGATTTATACATAACCCTTCATCTCAGGAAACAAATAGGTAAATAGATCCTACTGAGCTAGATACTAGAACTGCATACAAGCATTGGAAAATCCTTCAGAAGTCTTACTAATATCTCAGGTGTTAAGTTATATGTAAGCATGCATTTGATAGTGGGTATGCAATTAGTAATCTCTTGCCTGATGATCTATTAAAATAAACAGAAACCAGATACAACCCCATTATCTTTTAATATTTGTATATCCTTCTGCTGTCTAGCAGAATATTTACTGAATGGAGTTTTCATTTAGGTTGTCAAGGTAAATAAATGGGTATTTTGGCAAGGGGGGTATAAATAATTATTTATACAGTGGTGTATGATCAACCCCTTACAAAAGCTCAAAATCATAATTTATTTTATTAGTTCTATAAAGCTGTGTTTATGCATTTATGCACAGCTCCATAGTATCTATGAATATGTATTTATGCATATTTTATGCGTTAACGAACCACACAACGTATGGCTCAAATCACAATCTGCTCATGTCGGCTTTGGCTCATGTGAAACAGCTACGCAGAAGCGAAGTTCAGACTGGGGTTTAACTCCTCCTGTTATCCTAAACACCTATGAAACCTGTAATAGAAGCTCCTGACCTTTAATGGCCTTAAGAGTAAGAAAGATGCTCAGAACACAGGTACAGCTTTTGAAGAAGTTCTGAGGGAGTGCCATCATTTTCTTGTATGGTTTTGCCCCAGTGC
This sequence comes from Corvus hawaiiensis, assembly GCF_020740725.1. Lineage (NCBI taxonomy): Eukaryota > Metazoa > Chordata > Aves > Passeriformes > Corvidae > Corvus > Corvus hawaiiensis. The sequence goes on along the minus strand of NC_063216.1, from coordinate 67,454,109 downwards.
CCCCATCTGGGACCTGGGACACCTGCCCATGGGAGAAGCAGATGTGGAAGAGCTCTATGACCTGAGTCCAGCCCAAGCCAGGGCTCCTCTGCTCATGATCTTATTCTCTCCCACCTGTCACATTTACCTTGCTTGTATAACCATCACCCTCAGGTTTTTTCTTTCAACTTTTCAAGCAATCACTATCTGTCACTGCTTTTACTGCTTTTTTTTACCTGGTGGGCTGCTGAAGGAAGAAAAACCTCAAGGAGCACCCAGCCAAATTTTCTAGAAGCAAAAGAAGCTCTGCAGGAGGTGGTCCCTCATCAACCTTGCGCCCAGCTGCCTTGTCAGTCTTGTTCAGCATCCAGGAGGCTGCTGACTGTGTTGGATTATTTTGAGGGTTTGGAATAGGGCTTGAACAGATTAAAGACAGAATTGAAACCATCAGACTCATTTTCTCTTGGGTTCAACCCAAGATTTGAATTCAAGTCTTTGGAAAAAGCCAGCTAAAGTACAATTTACATACTGTGTTACCTCTTTCCTAAATTAAAGGCTTTGCACTGGTGGTGGTAGTCTACATACTTCCAGTATTTAAAGACTGAATTTCTCAAGTGTTTATTTTGTTATTCACAATGTGGAATGGACACGTAATGAGTTTTAAAACTATCTGGATTAAGTTCTCCCTAAACTGGAGATCCTGTGGATTATGTAGTTGCAGAGTCCTCTTTTATGAATTCCAGATTAAATTTGTTCTCTGTTTAATTTTAATTTACATTTAAATAATTTATAAGAGGAAATTACCTTGCTATGCAAAATTTGTAACTAAAAGGGCCAAATGACAGCAACAAGGATATTTGTCCTTGTTACCATGGAAGCATCTGCTGTAGGTCCAGAACTAAAGCACTGTTCAATTTTATTTAAAGGGGATTAAATGCATGTGGAACATTTAGTGTGTCCTTGTGCAAATTACAACATGGAAACATTAACTAATTTGTAAGGAAAAGTTAATTTAGAGAAAAAAATTCTTTGACAAATCTGTTAAACATAATTTAACAAAGTTTACTCCCAGATCACCTTCATAATAGAACACAAGACAAAGGCACTTGAATGAAGCCACTTCACAACAGTAGCTGTTTCCCATTGTTTGCAACTGGAATAGGACTATCAGCCTTCCATAACTGTTGTACTCCTAAATAACAACCCCTGCCTGTTGCCAAAAGGAAAGAAGCCATGTTCTGTTCAGGGACTGTGGTGATCCCAAGAGAAAAAAACCCAAAAAAACAACAAATAGTTTAATTTAATCTGGCACTACCTTACTCACTAGCTGTAATTGTTAAGCTATTGCTCTGCAAGAATAGGGCAAAATGAAAATTGGCTAGATGTATTCCCAAATCTCAGCATTCTTGAATTTACTTTCAATCTAATCTTCACTCTGAATTTGGTATGTTTCTGAAGTTTGTCTACAGGATAGTCACAGTATCACTGCTTTTTCCCCATTTTCAAGGCCCTGCATGGCTCATCGTTACCTGCCTCCACCATTTCCCATATGCCCCATCTCATGGGCCACTCTTCCTTTACTGCCAGTGCTAGTCACTATGTGTGCTGGTGAGACAACCAAACTTGCATGCCCTTGCCCATTCTGCCCACCATGCTTGTCAAATGCCCACATGATTTCCTTCAGACACTTCCTTAGTGCTCTCTTCAGCAAGTCTTATCAATGATTACACTGAAGAGTGCACTGAGGACCAGGATGAGGATTCTCTCCTCCTGCACTATTTCCTTTTACTCCCACATGTCCCCATCCCCAGCTTATTCCCTGTTTTATAAATGGATGGCAGTGTCCTGGGACACAGGCTTTTTTTTTGGTTTGTGTCTGGAGAGGCAACAATGGTACATTCGGGGCTCTTTGATGCTACATTGGTACCACTACTACAAAAAATACATTTTCACTCTAAAATTGCTGTTGTCTATCAGTATTTCTAGTTTATGAGTATAGTTCTTAGCTAAATTGTCTATAAGACCCAGCAAGTCTTATTAATTCAGGTGAGCTTTCTGCTACACATTATGGAGACATTAGTTAATGGGAGAGAGAGCAATGCATGGTTTCAGAACAAAACTTTGTCAAGAGTCTGCCATGCTCTTTATCCTACACTACACTTCCAAGACTTTAGGTTCTTTTAGGAAAGCCTCTTGATCATACGAGATGCAGAAGTGTTTAAATTATGACTGCTCAAAACCATTAGTCAACAAGAGCAGGAAAGTCAGATTTGGTGAAGCAGGCACTTTACAACTGGACCTCTTTAAGTTTTCATAACTAAAAAATGACCAACTTTTTGTAGCATCTAAATGGCTTAAGGGCCCCAGGTAAGATCTGGGATCCTACATCATGTAACATGTCTGAACAATCTCCGTATTTGTAAAGACTTGCATGTGAGTACCACAAAGGAGACATCAGCTACCCTCAGCGTGACCTCTTGGCTAGGACGATCTGCAGATCTCCAGTCCACCCTGCAGTGGGAAGTAGCACAAGCCTCAACCAGACCAGCCCCTCTCACAGTTGCAGCTAAGGACACAGCCCTGAAGATTTTTAGAAACTCAAAAGACAAATATTAGGAACGTAAACAGAAGCACTGAAGTTCATCCAAACCAGCTTCTGTCCCGCTTGTTCAAGTCAAACTTGTGAATCAATAAATAACTCTTGGCTTTACAGTATGGGATTTCTTTACTTGGAGAGTGGAACAGAGGGCAACTAAATGATACAACTGTGCCATTCGGCAAAGCATCAACAGGAAACACTAGTGTGAAATTCCTCAGTGTAACAGATTTTTGGCTGAGGTCTTGCATATCATCTTCCTGAGGTTAATTCCTGCACTCCCATGAAAATGTTGTTCACCTCTATGCCTTTAAAGTATTCACAGTCATCTTTACCATCATTTAATTAGCTTTTTATCAGTGACAAACACTGATGCTCTTCTTCATATTATCTCCCCTGGGCCTAATGGCCCTGATGATTCTTTCAGACAGCTGTAGCCTCACAATTTATTTTTTGGCGACATTTCTTGCATTGGAATGAATGTGTTGGGCATTTGGGCAGTGCCAGCTTGCAAAGGGCTGACGGCAGATGGAAAGAAATCTGCCCAGTATGCCTTCACCTCTACACGAGCAGAGGGCCATCAATTTCCCCCATTAAGGAGTTGTCACGCAGCCCACCCAGCTGGAGGAGCATCTCTGATAGCCAGGCTGGCTGGCGTATGCTATTCAAATACAAAATGCACTTTAAAAAGAAACGAAAATATAATTTGTCGGCAAATTGAAAATGCGTGGCTTTGACCGCAGCCAATTTTTTAATGACTGTAATATTTTAAGTGATTATTTTTGCCACTTCAGATTGCTCCTTAGAGAGGAGAGGTTTTTTAATTAAAATCTAGGCAATGCAAACAGATGAGATATGAGAAGCAGAGGAACAAGAAGAAAGATGAAGAAAATTAATTGAAGCAGCATTGTCAATGGAGCTATAAATTAGATATTGTGTCTTCCTGGAAATGAGTCATGCAGGTTTTAGAAATTTTAAAATTTTGACATGATAGCAGGTACAAGGATAGATTAAGTCGTGATAAAATCATACTTTCTATGCAATGTCTCAGCCAGCAAAGGTATGGTGACAGAATTTATGGACAACTTCAAATTCTAAATTCTGTGGATTTGGCTGTTAATGCTCCTGGCCTGACATCCCTTCTTTAACCAAAGAAAAGAACACAATGTGATTAGAATACCCTCCCATGAGAGAAAGAGAGCTTTAGTCTTTCCTATGTGCTACATTTTTACATCATTTAATGTAGGCTACAGAACAAAAACCTTGGCTGCACAAGCAGGCCGGGAGCACAGAGGGTTATAGTGCACTTTCCCTTTCCAAAACAATGGGATGAAACTTGTCCTGTGATGTAGCAAGAAACATTTTATAAAGTGTTTTTTTACTCGTCATTTCTGATTATGGACTGTTATTCAAAGGCTAGTGCTCAAAACACTTTGCTTGTTTATGAGTTTAATTTTCTAGGACATTCCATGATGTTTGTACAACACCGATCACTCCGGCGATGACCGGTTTCCTTAGTGAGTCATTTAACTGGCATGAACGGAACTATTCCTCTATGTTATGGGAACTACTAATATTTGGAGCACTCTGCCCTGAGCATCATCTTCTCTTCTGAAAGCAATGGTGTGCATTTATACCACTGTAAAATTAGAGCGAGAAGGAATCAAGCAAAGTCATTTCTACTCTTTGGCATCTAATGGGTCAATTCATGTTGTTTATATTTATATGCATCTCACAGTGACCTGTGAAGATCAAATTCTTTCCTCCTAGGAGGCAGGAAAGACCCTCTGTGCTTTGACACCAGCTCAGAGCTAATGCTGGCTCCCTGCCATCCCTCCCAACACTTCCAAGCCACAGGGAACTGGCATGGAGAAAGGTGTAGGTTCAGCATTGCTGCCCAAGACCAATTCTCAGCTGCCCAAACGACTCACAGCACCACAGCCAACCACCTGTCAGCTCTCATTAACCCCTAGGCATTGTATCTAAGTATTATTGTTTTAATTAAAAGTGTGATTTTTGGGGGGAAAAAAAAGCAAAAGCAATTCCATCCATGGGCTAGATCCAGCCCTATGGATATACAAATGCCTCCTCATGGCCACAACCCTGAACGAGCACACTCTAAAGGAGGCAGTCGACAGGTTTTGTGCACCCTGCACTGCTTTTTTCACCTCTCCCCCCCTCACACTCCTCCTTCCACCCATGGAGAAGCAGGAATGGCTCTCAGATGAGGTGCAGCAGGAAGTCTGCCCGTCTCTTCCCAGGAAGATGTGGTGGATAAGGGCTCCTGCGAGGCAAGCAGCTGGCTAGAAGGCCGGGTCTGGCCCACAGACCAAATACTGCCGCCTTATATCTTATTCAAAAAACAAAGGAATCTTGTCAGATGTGTCTGTATCTTTGTAATGTTGACCAATATAAGGTCATAGCAATTTCAGTTTGCCATTTTCACACTGGCATACATAGAACATCACCTCTCCTCCTTCAAACTATTTGATCTTATTCAGAAAAGGGATATCCGAATGCTTTTTTAAACAAGAATTTAAAAGCAAAAGAAAAGGAAAAAAATCTTGTTCATTTTAGCACAAACCCAAAAGAAATATATATGGAATATCAGGATGTTTGTTTTAGAAGAAGATTATCCAAAGCCATTCCATTAATTAACAGAGTATTCAGACATTTGGAAATCTACTCTGCAACAAGAGAGAGTCGAATAGCTTAATCAGCCTTTCTTTTTGCCAAACTCTCAGGCTTGCGTGCATGTCTTCTCTGCTCAGCAACACACAACAACACAGGTTCAGGAAGGACTTGCAGATCTAGGCTGTGCACAGTCCTGCTCTGCTCAGGGTGTGGTAAAAGGTCGTAGTGTTTTACACACATTTTCAGCATACTTTTCTGAGTGTGAGTGTTTAGTTCTCCCACTTATTTTATGCAACTTTCTCTTCTGTTACACTGGCATGCATATCTGGGAAATGGATGTTCTGGGAGCTGGATGGTGATGACCTGTTACTTAAAGGGCTTACTGAATCAGAGTACTGGGATTGGAATATTCTCAGTGTTTATTGGTCATGTCCACAGTCGTGAGTAACAGGGACCAGTTACCATTCCCTTGTCCTAAACCCAAACTGCTCAGTGAGGCTGGCACACACCTGCTGCCCTTGCCCCATCTCATGCCAGGCTGCACACACAGAGCTCAGCACCAACAGCCCCAGCTGTAGTCCCCAAACCCTGCAGACCAAACAAACCAAGCTGCCAGCTGGATGGCAATCTGCAGCCACCATGTGAAGAATGGCTGCAACTACTGTGAGACAGCAATTCTGTAATCTGACTCTTCTCAAAGATGATAAGTGTCACTGGGTTAAAACACCATGACCAAATACATTGTCACTGGTGTCTGTAATGATCCATACTGCTTTATCCCAAGGTGGAAAAATTCCAGAGACAAGTGGTTTGGTCTCCATGTTACTTTTGTGCAATCAAAGCACTGCAGAAACATAAACTGTAAGACTGCTGAGGTTGCCTCCCTTTTGAAACTCAGTTTTTGAGCTTGCACAACCCATTTTGGACTAAAGCAATCAGAGAAAACAAAAAAACTTGCAAAAATTGTACTTCAAAGCTCAACAATTTCTGGTCCAATATAAAATATATATGGAATGCCCACTGAAAGCTGAGATCACTTTTCTGTTCTATAGGAGTAGAGATTCAAGGAGCATTATTGACAGAAGCACAGCACTCTTCCCATGCATTTCAGCAATCTCAACCACCAGAGCAGCAACCTAACCATGCTCAGCTGTGAGGCTGTGCTCATGCTCAGAGCTGTCACTGGAAATATTGAAACGCAGTCAGGAATTTATCCTGTTCAACACCCTTCCACACAGTCCGACACAGATAAACACGTTCCAGTGGATCCAATTAATCTCCTAAGGGTTGCTTGGCCTTGCTAACAGCATCTCTCCTGCCTTTTGCTGTCTTCTTTGGAACCAAAACACACAAGTTCAATGGCTTAGCTCTCAGCTTGCATCCCATTTCAGTAGCCAGGTCCAGCTGCGTCTGCAACCAGCCATGTGCTTTCAAACGAGTAGCAACTGCTCCTGACGGCCACAAGAAACGTAAGGAAATCCCTGGGCCAAGCTCAAGCAGACTGGGAGAGGAAGAGAAACTGCTTCCCAAGCTGGGCACAGGAAAGTTCCCACAGTGTTTATTGAGAACACAGCATCCAAACCCACCAAATCAGAGTGAATGCATTGCTTCAAAATTCCCAGTAATACTTGCACTGTCCACTCCAGTGGCAATATCTTCAAGGAATGTACCCTCATATATAAGCCAGGTACTCAGTAGGCAGCAAGGATGACACCACTCCTCTGGGAGGTGACAGTCTGCCTAGGTGGATGCAAACTCTGCTATGTCATTTGCTCTCAAGGACAGGGAGTGGCCTAATCTTACATGTTAGAGCCTCAAGAAAGATTTTTAAAGCTAGTCTTTCTAAAATACTAATTGAGAGAAGACAGGAGGGTAGGAATTTAAACTTGTATGGCACAAACATACATGGCTTGGGTGTCAGAGAAAAGGTCTTGTGAGCTTGAAATGAAGTTTGGCATTGCAATAGTGAGTATGGGAACTTCTTTAGGCACATAGGTGAGAGTTAAAGGTACCATGATACAGCAATGAAACTTCATAGAATCATAGAATACCCTGAGTTGGAGGGTACTCAATGAGATTATAAAAGTCCAACTCTTGGCCCTGCCCAGGACATCCCAAGGACTATGCCATGTGCCTGAGAGCATTGTCCAAACGCTTCTTGAACTGTGTCAGGCTGGTGCTGTGACCACTGCCCTGGGGAGCTGTTCCAGTGCCCAACCACCCTCTGGGGGAAGAACCTTTTCCTCATAGCCAGCCTAAACCTCCCCTGGCACAGCTTCATGTAATTCCCTCAGATCTTACCACTGGTCACCAGAGTGAAGAGATCGGCACCTGCCCCTTCGCTTCCCTCATGAGGAAGCTGCAGTCAGCTATTGAGACCACAATTTGCTGATCTCTTAGTAAAAATGTTAAGAAAAAATTTAAATTGCTATACAGATTTTGTGGACAAAGATCAGGACTATTTAGCAAGTTCTTGATGTCTGGGAAGCAAAAAGACTTGTAGAAAAAAGGGAACTAGAATTATCTGTGATGGAAGCTACCCCTGTAACACTGTTAGGGTTTCTCAAACATTATTCTGTAGGCCAATGACTTTGGCCATGATAGAGAAATCTCCTAAAGCCTTCCCCTATGTCATATTTAATGTCATTAGCACAATCTACAAGGATTCTTAGCTTTCTACTTATACAAAATACCATGTTTGTGATGAACTGAGATTAGAACTAAGTGTTTTAAAGAAAATAATAAAAGATTTTGAAAATTTTTATATGACATTCCAAACATGAAAAGCTAAAAAAATTGTCAAAAAATTGTTCTTGGTGTTAGAATGCTACAACAGGTTTTATGCTGATCTGATGTAAATCTTGACCCAATTTATAGTCTTACTTTTGACATAACATGAAATTCACATTGCAAAATCTGTTCAAATTATATTTGGCAAGATTGTTCCTGAAAATCTGAGGGAGACTGCAGCAAGAGCCTTAAAAATGAAATGAGTAAAGGAGTGCTCTGGTGACAACACAGACACACTGCAGGGTCCCATGAAGAATAAAAGCCCTGCCTCACATATAGCCTTAATCCAGCGTGCCTACGCCACAGTCTTACACATAGCCTCAACCTGGTGTTGGTGGCTACACACAGTCAGATGTCAGCTGAGAACAGGCATTTGCACATTTCACTTGTACCTAGAACAGAAGATAAGCCTGGAGGAACGGCATGTTGGTGAAACCTCACTCATGTCACATATAAGGCTTGAACTTGATGGGATTTCTGTCTAGAAAAGCTCAGTGCTCAGTGATCTCCAGGTTTAGGTCCTTTGTCTTTCACAAAAGCCTAGTTGTGTAGTGGCACAAACTGGCTGAGTTTAACTAAACAAACCCCAAAATAGCCTCCACAACCAAACAGAAAAAATCCTAAACTGCAACAAAAAAAAGAGGGTTATTTGCTAAATTTAGATGTTGCTTATACATGTTTCAGAAAGAACAAGCAGTGTTTAGGCTTGGTCAACTGAGAAAAAGTAACTCTGTCTGTAGTACATTAATTCTTGCTTTCCTTTCACACCTTCACATATGTGGGCTGGGTTTCAAAATCCAGACATAAGACTGACAAAACAACAAGTGTGAACTGATCACATAATGTTCATTAAATATGCAGGACATTATTTGATTCTAAAATCTCATGTAAAAGCTTTGCCAATGTAGTTTAAATGACCTTGCTGACGTGAAAAAAAAAACCGCCAGTAAAATGGTACTATGAGAAGTACATTAGTGGAAATATTTATTTCTAAAACTATTAATTTGAAGCCATTTGTATCAGGTTCTGTGGGAAAAGGATGAGACCAAGACCAACCTCTTAACTGCCCTCAGTATTCGACATCTGTTTCCTGTGCAATTGCCAAAACCATTAACAGCATCATAAATGAACCCTGACATCAAAATTGCTTTTGTGAATGAAAATAGGATGAAACCAGAAAGTCACCAGCTGTTGAACTTCTGTCTGCTTGGAAACATAGACAGCAAGAATCCAGTTGTTTTCCAAATATTGCACAACTCTGCATGTGAAGGTACACTATGCACAAAGATCTTGTTGGGCTCCTCAGAGTTTTTCTCAAGAATGGATCTTGGTCTTGCTGTATCTCAAATATTAAAACAGGATTATACCGAAAAAGAGAATCTGAGGGAGCAGCCACTACCTGAATACATGCTGCAATGGAGATGGGATATTCACAGACAGAAAAAGTGGGGAACTTTATTTTTTGGTAATAATTTGTTAAGTGAGTAGCTGTAGCTGAACAACGCCAAGATAAAAAGCAGGTATTTAAAATATCTAACAGAAAGATTTGAATTTGTTTAAAAAATATTGCACTGTTTTGCTAAAAGGAAGCTGTTTTCCATTTTCTGTTACATGATCTCTGACATGACAGTATAAACTGACTTTTAGTTTTGGTCATGGCAGAAAAGTTGCATTGTTTTAGAGAGCCCCAATGGGACAGAGAAAGGGTAAAAACAAAGCTAAAAAGAGCCCAATGCTAGAAGCAGATGGAGTTGCCTGAACACTCTTGTGATCACAGTTTGGTTAGCTGTTACTGTCTTCTTCTACTTACAAGAGTAGTAATAACATTAAGCCATGGGAAATCAGACTAACCTTAACTGTGGCCCCAGGAAAGAAAAGCCAGTTGCCAGTATCCACAGGATCCAGATTATCTTCTAACACAACTTTTCTGTGAGCAGCATTTATGATCAGGATGTTGTCCAATGCCCAACAGGCTTCATACACATCACCAGCATGAACATAATCCTGTTTCCACTGAAAATGGATGTTCTCCCCTTTAGCATCTTCAGGAAGGTACAAGATGTGGATGATTGTGCTGATGTTGGATGGGGCACTGAAAAACAATGATAGGGAATTAGACCAATTTTAAGTCATAGTCAGGAACACTTTTCCCTCAATTAACACATTTGCTAGGTGTGACACGGTTGTGCTGACATCCCTTGTAGGCTGATAAAGCTTCTATGGAGATCAGAAAATACCTGCCGTGAGGCAGAGTCCCACTGGGCGAGGCAGTGCACATCCAGCCCAAACAGGCAGCCCTGATTCAAAGAGAGTGCAAGCTAAGGCAATAAACAACAGAGCAGTGCAGATGTTTGGAGAGCAGGAAGACAGAGCAGGACCACATCCATGCTCAGTGCTGGTTACAGATGGTGACTGGGTATGGTCAGGTATTTTGCAGGTATGGCCAAAAGGAAAGTAAAGGAAGCTGATAACCAAAACAGGTCTCACAAAATGTGATTTTTACTTCATCAAAAGAATCTGCTGACTTCTGAAGTCCCTTGAAGATTTGGAGGGAGCAGAATGGTTGGAGAGAAAAGCAGGGAATTTTCTCTGACAAACATGTCCTTCCAATCTCACACCCCTGCTGTCAGGATAATTTTGTGGATGGGGAGGGCCAGATTGTCTTTCTTTCCATATTCTGCTTTAAGAACAATACAGAAGAAACAAGCCATTTGTCCTCTCTCTTGCTGCTGAAAATGGAGAACGAGGGGTGGAGAGTCAGACCTGGAATAATGCTATTAGGCAATGATTAGGACCTTGAGCTTTTCTTCAGACACCTGTCTTCAGAGCTGTTAAAGGATTGAGGTTCACTCCGAAGAAGCTGAGGATGCATGGGAGGCAGGGAGGAGGTGACCTCAACTGACCAAAGGGCTACTCCAGACCATGTGATCCCATGCTCACTATATAAAGTGGGGGAAGAAGGAGGAAGGGGGGATGTTTGGAGTGTTTGTCTCCCCAGGTCACCGTGACATGTGATAGGGGCCCTGCTCTCCTGGAGATGGCTGAACTCCTGCCTGCCCATGTGAATGCACAGCTTTTGCTTTACCTGTTAAACTGTGTTTATCTCAACCCACGAGTTGTCTGGCTTTTACCATTCCAGTTCTCTCCCCAGTTCTGCTGGTGGGGGAGTGAGTGCCTGTGTGGGGCTTGGCTGCTGGGGGGGGCTAAACCTCAATAACCACCCAGCAAATGAATTAGCTACATTCAAACCTCAGGCTGCAAGGAGTTACAAAAGTGAGGTTTGCAAGATGTCGGCTACTCAACGTTCTATCTGCCTTGGTAGTGATGTTTTGAAGGCTGAATAGTTTGTCAGAGACAATCCAGAGCTTTTAGGGAAAAACGGTACCAATAGCTTCCTTTTATAGCAGAAAACAGAGGAACTTCTCTTTTGAAAGCAAAGCAAAATACTGAAAAGCAACTGCCTTTGTCCGATATTCACACCCAGGATCTGCCCCCACGAATGGCCCTGCCCTTGCTAAACATTGTGTGTGTCACCCTCCAGAGTGGCGCGGGCTGAGGCCTTGTCCCTGCTTCTCCCGGAGCCCACACACAGCACCCGCTCTTCCCTGAGAGATCTCTGCCCTCCCTCCCAGGAGTCCGGAGCTGAAATCCCACTGACACAACACAACACCTCCCTTCACAGCTGCCCTCCTGTCCCATGTCTCCCCAGTTCTCCCACCGTTCCCTGGAGCTGCATGTAGTGCTGTGAAAGTCGCTGAAGCACATTCGAATAAACACTGCAATTCATACGGACCACAGGAGAAACGAGCATCCTTCCATAATTCATCCTCTCCACTTCACACGACATTGCTCTATTGACCTATTTTCTACTGCTGGCTCCAGCATCAAATTTTAGGAAGGAGAGGTCAAACTGCATGCACATTAACTTCAAAAAAATTTGGTCTCAAGGGCTTGTGTTTGCATCCTCACAACTCTTGAGTTCCCTGGCTTGTAGAGCTATGAGAGCAACTGAGCTGACGTTACGGACTAGATGTGTAATTTTGAATCAGTACGAGAAAAATAGAATGTATTGCATGGTTACTCTGAGGCAACTTCAGTGCCTGCAGTGAATTACTCTTGCTTTATATTTTTCTGAGGTAAGAATTAGCACCAATTGTTTTACTAAAATTGAGAATAATTTATGCTTTTTTCAATTAAATTGTAGCCCCACTCTCCCAAGGAGCTGGAGGATGAGATACTGAAACACACAACCTTGCAGCTCGAGTTTTGCTTATTCATCAGAAATTAAGGAGCCTTTTGCTCTGGAAATTGCCTCAATGGACTGAAAATAGGCTCAAGCAAGTCACTTGTATAGCACTGACACTGGGTAATGCAGGAAGGCAGACTGAGATGCTATGAGGACATTACATATGAATAACAGTTTTCTCTTCCCCAGTTGTATAATTATGTTTATATGCCATTGCACAAAATGCCTTTCCTATTGTTACTGAATAAAATATGCTCTCTTAGAAAAATCCATCTCCAACACTGACTCTCTCTTTAAAGGTGTGGATATTGCAATGAAAAGATTTAAATTTTCCATTCATAATCCTTTGCTTTTTCATGTACACCAGTTGGTTTAAAAGCAAGGCACTATTCACCATAATCTTGTTATTACAAGAGCATTAAGAGCCAAGTGTTCATATCAAACTATAAAATGTTTTTATTGAATATTTTAATCTACCAAAGTAGATACTTGCAACATTATAAAATATGGCCATTGATGACATTCAAAATGGTGCTAAAATGCAAAAACTCATCAAAGTTTTGTTTTTTCAGGCACGGGAACCTGCTGGTTATCGGAGTTGCATTTTAAGTGTGAAGTGATTCTCTTACTCCCTTCCCACATACTCAATGGATGAATTTGTGATTTACCAAATCTGGTGGCAGTTCTGCAATTAGCCAGGAATTTCACCCCTCATCTTTTGTATGAACAAGGAGAACTGAAAAGTTAACAAATAAAACAAGTTTTAAAAGAGCCAGGTTTAAACACCACCTGCTCAGCTGGAAAACATGAAAATGATTAAAAAGCTGTAACAAACCTAATTTTCTCCAGCTGAATCCAATCTGCAGAACTGTTCTTACTGTAGGACACCGTGATGCTGGGATCTGAGTAACTAAATCGACATGAACCCGATCCTGGGAAAGCAATAAAATGAGAAGTGTTACGACACAATGAAGCATAAATGATTCTCCAATAACCACAGTTGCTGACTGTGCCTTTGTCACCTTATCACTTCTCCCCATTTTAAAGTGCTTTGATTGATGATGAAATTTCCTGTGATCTGTTGCTGAAGGTAAACACAAAATAATGCATGCTTTATGAGTCAGAAATAAAGTGGAAATGATAAATCACAGCAGTGCCATGTAATCTCTGCAAATTTCCCAGGGGAAGCCAAGTAAATTACTTAACACCCCCAACTGCAGGAAAAAACCCACCATCTAATGTTTAAACAAAACCTTCTTATTAGAGAATAATCCACATAGCAGAATTCACAGGGAAAGCAGTAAAAGACTGTTTTTCATATTATTGTATATATATAAAAAAATCTATAAATAAAAATACAATAAGTGAGAGGAAAATAGACACAGAATTACTTGAGCCAAGAGCAAACGTGCTTTAGGAACTTAAAAGAGCAAAGATGTAACAAAATTAGTTATTTTAAGGTTGCCTGAAGAAAATTAATTAAGAAATCATCCAATATACCCCCTAGATCCTATAATTAATAACAAACACTTGATGCTGATCTGGGAATCTCAGAACACTTTACAAAAATGAACTAATTAAGCCTTATGGCACTCCTGCAAGGTAGGGTAATATATTTACTTTTGATTTATAAAAGGGTGCCTTCTGGGTGTTGTCACAAAAGATGAGTTTAACAATTAATACATGAGGCAGTCAAAATAACACAAAAACAGGATTGAGAAATTCATCCTAGAAAACATGATAAACAACCTGTGTGGTAATTAAACACACTAAAACCACTATTTTTCCTCACACACAAGATAATTCATCCATCTCAGAAAATTCAATGCTCAGTGAAACAGACACATCCTAGCCTGTGCTCCAAAGGTCAAAATTTCGTAAGCATGTGAGATTCAAAGCAGCAGACATCATGTACTTTCCATGTTTAAGAGAAGCAGCTTTCAATTAAACAGCACCTGTGATGGCATCAGGATACCACTGAGTGAGTACCACAGCTTTGCTCACAGTATGAGTACATATTATATGTGCCACAAGTAGTGTGTTAGGTTTATGTGTGTTTCAGATACTTTCATCCACACTGGAAGCTGTGTAAATACATATTTTAATATATGTATAAATCTATATACACACTGCTGACAATAAAATACTATCATTTTCGAAACTGGGGTGCTTATTTTTGTAAATGAAATAAATGGCCTGATTAAAAAGGTGTTAACCACTTGTACAAGAGAACAACTTACACATTTTAATGGGAACATATGTCATTAAGCACGGTGCTTGCAGCCCCAGCTCCCCCGAGGCAGTTCAGATTCACAACTCTCAGCCCTACAGAACTGTTTTTCTGCTCTGAGACACACATCACATACCTCTACAGGGAGAAAACCACTCCAAAACATGGGATGAAGTCCTGTCTCTGTAATTTTGTCTGATACATCCACTAGATTCCTGGAAATGATCCACAAAGTTGCTTTCCTCTATCTTTCACTAATGTTAAATTGCAAATAGAGTAACAGATACTTCCGAGCCACTACAGCTGCGTGTGGTATGTTCAGCTGGTCTGACACATATTCTTGCTGTAAAGAGGCACAGAATAATTAATACTGCAAAGGCAGCAGGACTTTGAATTACCAGCTATGTATCCAAAATGACTACAAAGCAACTGTCTGGTTATATTTTACTGACAAGGCATTTTATTTCTATCACATTAAAACCAAATGATGTCAGGAAAAGCCTTTGCGTTTCATATTTGCCCATCTGCTGAGATGGTCTACTTTACTGAGTGGCATCTGCTGTTGGTTCCTACTTCTGTGGAATTTAAGAGTTCCAACCCTTAATCACGCTCGTTCGTTTTATTTTAGAGGAATTCTGTTCAAAATTCAGGGAACTGCAGCCAGTTTGACCTCTTTGGCCAGTCAGAGGAGGTGAGGTAAAACAGCAACATACTGAGTTTTATGTCAGACAGAAATTAAAAGAACATAATCAGTAAAAATAACCAGCAATATGGACTTTATAACATGTGCCATTCCAGTTAGTGCTACAATCAACTTTTGGTACAGTGCTCTTAAACAAAGCTGAGTCCAAATATGCTGCTTAAAAAGGAGAGAAGGCCAGATTTGCCACACAATCAACATGAGAAATGTTGTCTGTTAGATCTGAACACCCTCAATTATGCAATGAAGATCAAAGTTGTTGCTTAAAAGAAATGGGGCTACTCAGAGAGGGCTTTGCAAGGTAGATGTGGCATTTCACTTGTGAGACTGGAAAAGGAGCAGTGGAGACAATAAAAAGAGGGGAGAAAAATGCTGGGATTTATTATTTTTTTAATAAGCAGGGTGGGTTGTATTAAGATTAAAGTTAATTTGGGAAAGTCCTCAAGTAGCAATTACTGGCTGCAATGACAAATGTGTTTTTATCAGTGTTTAAACCCTCTTTATGTATGTTCTTGACTCAAAACATAAGATAGCAAGATTATTTTTCATATACCTATCTAATTCTGCAAAACTCAAACTGACAATTAAAAAAATTAAAAAGTATGTATCTGGTACTTGAATCTTTTACAAAACTAATATACATCCAATATTACATTAAGAATTTCTTCCCAAGAAAAGGGAGGATGGTGATATATGCAACTGAACTACAGGACAGGGTTTACTGAGATGGTCTTGCGAGTCACTGCCTTTCAATATAATTTTCAATATTACTTTAAATATTGCTATTACTTAATATTATGGCTGTTAGTCCATATCACTGTTATTTCAGTAATCCTAAACTACGATTATTTAAAATACAAATCTGCTTTTTGGATGTTTACCTCTAGCTTGACCAGCAAAGCTATATTCTGACTTTCCACAAATAGGTGATCAGAACTCAAGTAGTAATGTCTCAGGAATGGAGCTTAGGAGGGAGGTGTCCTTCCCACTGCTCCCAGAGATGGTAATAGCCAGTTTGTCAGCCCCGAGCAGAGAAGCAGGGGCAGGATATCATGCCACAAATCTTCACACCTTCCTGTCCTCTGAAGGAAAAGTTGTACATAAAACCTTTTGAATGAGATTAGATTTGGTTTACTTTCTATCAGGAAAGCCCAGGATTTGAATTAGCCCCGAAAATGGGTAGCAAAACCTGCACAGTGATTACTGTAAACAAGTCTGTGTTAGTAAGCCACTGCATTAGAGAAAAAATGCTGTTTATTTCTTACGATGAGTATGTCACAGCAAACTTGACACCTTGGTAAGGTTATTGCTAGATAAATCTGACTAAGAGTTAGGATTATACTTTCAATATTAAGGGCTTTCGTGTGTAATTATCTATTGGGAGCAGGGGGCCCTCCAAATCATTCTCTATTCAAGAACTGCCAGATTTTTTCTTTACATATATACAAGGCAAGCTTGTCCTTGTGTTTCAGGAACAAAGTATTTTTTTCCTTTGGAGTTATTTTACTCCTTTTGATAGTCTTTCATCTGATGTTCACAGACTTCCAAAACTTTCAGAGAAAAGCTAGAGACAACCTTCATGAATTTGAAATGATACATTTGAAGCTCAGACAGCAATTTTGTCTGTTATCAAAAATTATGAGCAGCTTCAGTTATGGAACCCAGCCATTTTCATGTACTGAATATTCTGGAACACTAATTTATTTGGCTGGTGCTTTACATGTTTGGATTTTTTCCCAAGCCAAATTTCAATAAAATAAAATTTTCTCAAAGTTGAGTCCGGGCACCGATGCTAATAGAAGAGGGTTTTGACTGGCAGAGTATGGGATTGCTAAACATCTCCTGACAGCTGCTTTGTTAATTCTGCTTAGCTAAACAGGAAAGAAGGGAAAAGTGTAACATAAGTATGCTTCTCAGTTGCCTTGCTCCTTGTTTCACAGGACTGGTAACCCATAGCCAGGACCTGACTAGCACTGACCACTCTCAGCGTATCCAATTGAAACAGTAATGGGTTTTGTCTTTTTCAATTTTAGGTTTTGTTAAGCTGATTTTGGTTTCCTCCAAGGCCATCTAAAGTACTGGTGAATATTTTACCTACCTTATTTTTTAAATGTCATGTAGGTAGCATAGCATTTCAGGAGAGGTGTTATGAAGGCACCACATATCAGCTGCTTGTATCCAGGTATTCAGTTATTTCTATCCAGGCTGACAATAGCAGGCAAAATTAATTCTCACTACAGCTTCGCCTCCAACTGTGTCAGATTTACAGAAACCCAAGTCATACAGCTGTTGGTCTCTAAGATTTCTTAACAACATTGATTAGAAACTGGTGTTTTGCTGAGATAAAACTGGGTGCCATCTGCAAGGGAAGCAATATTTTGCTCCTTATAGAGTGTGACATCCTCCGCCTCTTGACAACCTCTTGATAGCTCCTGCGAGTGCTTCCGTGGATAAGCAGATGAGATATCTAATGCTGGCTTTAAGGAGAATGAGTCTGATGGGGGACTGCACAAGAAAGATTCGCACAAAAATTGTGCAGAAGGGTTTCAATTGTGTCCTGAATGCAGTCTGAAAAGCAAAAGGGTGCTGGGAAGAATCCCTTTTATCTAATGTGAGAAGATTACTTTTATTAATATTGTTAATGGGATGAATAATGATTAGTGTTTGCTAAGGATTATAATTTGCTGATATCGCTTGAATTAAGACAAACTGGATAGTATCAATTACTCGTGGTCAAATCTGGCTGGCTTGCTAATAGTTTTTTCCAAAGTAATGAACCACTGTTTGGTATAATGAATGCTCCATGGATTCTGGGTTTTTTTTAGAGGTATGTTTATATTGGCTTTTGATCAAGAACTAAATTATTTTAACCATCTTAAAATACAGAATATTTAGTGCTGGATGTACCAGAAGCACTGGTATAAAAATATGCAATGCACTGTTCATTCCATTCTGCCTCTGAAAACTTCCTCAAGAGAAGGTCACAAGAGCATTTTAATTTTTCTTTGAAGTCACAACTTTGAATTTAGTTACAAATGTGATTTTTAATTATGACTTTTAGATCTTTAGACTGTTTTTAACAGCTTTTCCCTGTTTATAGAATGAATTCAGAGTACAAAGAGATATTTTGAGTGTAAAATATAGTCAAACTAAAAACTGTAACAACTGCATTCTGTGTTGTAATCATAGTCTATCTGTTAATGGAAACAAATACTTTTATGGCTGGCTGCTTTTCTTTCCCTTGTGGGGAAAGGATTTTGACTGTTTGTCCTCTTGTATGTTCTGATAAACAATCTGGAATAAATACCTGACACTAGGGAAAAAAATGCCAATGGTGTTTGCCTTTCATAAAAGTCAGATCTACTTTAGCATTAGGAAAAATTACAAATTTTGTAATGCAAAGTCTCAACCATTTATTTTCTGCACATTTCTGAGAACAGCTAACTTTTGTTCCACTGGCAGATTTAGGCCAGTGTTCCATTTTGGAAATGCTGGGTAGTTATTTACATCTAAATAAAATTAAGGGGCTGATGAGCAGGCTAAAAGCCTCCACTGTAAAACCGTAAAAGGTGAGGAGAAGAATAATTAGTAAATAAATTTGATAAAAATAAATCAGAAGAACTTAGTAAATGAAATCCTAAAAGTTAATCTGAGGCTAAACTCTAGGAGGATGGGGCCCTGAGCAAGCTGTCCTTGCCCAGCATGTGATCCTGGTGGGAGCACAGAGCAGGTGATCACCCATGGTTCCCTTCCCATCCACCTCCTGCCAGGATTCCCAATAACAGCAGATGTACTTTTTATGAATTAATGCAGCTAATTTCCTTTAGATGAGAAGTCTGAGGAAATACTTATCTAGTTCAACTTCCTCTTAGTCTATTTATATTCAGAGATCTGATGTGCTTCCTGCGCTCACACAAATTTGTTCTCTTCTAATGAACAAGATCAGATCACAAATCATACTGCTTTTTGTGCTGAGAACGTTAAGGAGAGAAAAATAAACCAGGCAGAAAGCTGTATTTCCCTCATGCCAGTTTCCAATTTATTCAGATGTAAAGCTGTTCAGCTATTTATAGTGTCTCTTTCTGAGATACAGACAGCAGGTATGTGCTTGGATAATAAGTCTGTTACCAAATAAATAATTACATGATGCTAAATTTAACCACGTTCTTAAGTGCAGCAACATCATATAACACGTTGCTGAAGGCAAAGTGAGTAAACTCACTTAGACCTGGATGAAATGGACACCCAGGAATGGTAGCTACTGAAACAATAGTATCATTAATGCTCCCAAAATACTTACAACTGTAAGTATTGTATGTCTGACAAAATAGTAACTCCTGTGTTCAGGAAGCATTTTCTACTGGTGCACCTACATTGTACACTTCAACATTATTGCTGTTAAATAGTTAATGTCAGATTATGTGGAGATTCTCTAAGGGAGAGGGTGACCTTTCAATGAAGCTGGGCAAAATGTAAATGATATCATCTGAAAGTAGTTCAGTAGTACACTAACACATATCAGTAAATAGATGCTTTGTGTAACTGTGTTTAGCAGCCTGCGCCAGCTGCGAAGGTCTCTAATTAAGAAAATGAGCACCATAAGGTGCTGGTAAGGGTATTAAAATACTGCATTAAAATACATGAAGTTTTATTTAAATCTCTACAGTCAGTCCACTCTAGAGAGGCAGTAGAATTGGTCCCAAGAACTGCTGTGTAAAAGGAGATAACTTGAATATACAGATATGAAAGTCCTTTCCTTGGCTGCTTTAGTGAAATTCCCTGGCACCAAGAAAATCTGGAAAATAATTTTTCTCAAGCCAATTCTGAGCTGAGGTGTCTCTCTTTTCTGAAATCATGTGATTGCCTGCCTTTAAATGTATATGCAGGTAGATAACAATTAGTTTGGTAAAAACTGGTTTTTGCAATTCCTGATGGGCTTTCCCGATGGGCTTTTCTATTTCCATCTGCTCTTACTTTTCAATCCCTCACCTGCTGGAGAAAGAACCAGGGCTGTTTTGCTGATCTGGGGGCTTCTCAGTTCGGCCTCCCCCCCCCCCCCCCCCCCCCCCCCCCCCCAGTAACTACAGATGCTTTGTTGTTTAATTCAAAAATGGACCTTTTCAATCATACAAAAGTGTTATCTTCATACACTGATATGAGCAGGATCAAGATGAGTCTGTCTGTAATCCAGCATTTATTATTTGCAATGACCGATTCCATAATGGCCCCCGTTTTACTGTGAGGTGCTGGCACAGCCACCTGCCCTGGATCTGAATCCTGAGGCTCTTTATCTTTTCTGTTTTCTCCATGTAGTAAATCTTTAATGCTCACATTTTAATTCCCAACAGTGGCTGAGAAGCCCTGGTACAGAAGTAATAAAGACAATATTTCATTGTAACCTTGGGCTAGCCAAAACAACACAAATCATTTTGCCCCAAGGCCATTAAAATGTCTTTCAAATCAGCATCAACTTTAAACCCTGGTTTCAATCTAGGTATTAATACCTAGGCAGCTCCTCTTGTAAAACTCGGCAAAATCAATAAACACCACCTAACATTTCCACATGCTATGTGAAGAGTACTTGATGATGTTATTTACCTGTCTTATTCTTTCACATTATTAGCAATGTATAACCTATGCATCAGCACAAAGGGCTTTTCCACCAGAAAAGGAAAACTGGTAGGTTTCATGTCAGACAAAGGCAAATGGCAATTTGGGTAGCCAATCAAAAAAGTGTAACATTGTTTTATTGGGGGAAAATGGGAAATGAAGCAAGCAAAAGAAATGCAGAATGGTGAATCACACCAATTTTGGTATTGAATTATATTAAATTCTCAAGGTCTTCCCAAATGTATAGGAAAGAAATTAAGACAAAACAGCCTGAGGGTTCAAATATTTTTAATGCCCTGCTCTTGTTGCTTAGAAGGGGCAGAATCTAACTCTAGTAACAATGAATTTGTGGCCACCTGAACTGCCCTTCCCTGCTGGTACCTCTGTCAACACAACTGTATGGATGTGCCATTTCTTCACTGGAAAACTGGTGCTTCCTGGAAGGCACTGGAGAAAGAGAAATTTGTGTGACTGAAGGAAATCATCCATGCAGGTGACTAAAGGGAGGGAGGCGGGGCTCAACATGCCCAAAACATTTGGCACCACAGCTTCCTCCATGAGGTTGTTTTGTGTTCAGCTAACAAGATAATGACGAATTTAAAAGAACAAGTGCTCCTCCATGCTAAATTCAGAAGGGGTTTATTTTTCATTTTGGTATTTCCCTAGAGACATGTGAGTGAATTTTTATAGCAAATCTGAAGGAAATTTTATCATCTCTATGCAGTTCTGCTGAGGCTATCTCACAAAATGCTATTACAGCATTTGTCAGTCATCCAATAGCTTCTGCTAATTGTAAAACTGACTAAACAAAACCGGAAATTAAGAGAAAATGATCAGCAGTGGTTCTTTCAGCCAAAGCTAAGACCTATTTAGCAAAACATGTTTGGACCTGTTCTATCAAGTGGTCTGAATCCAAGCAGAGGATAAACTCCATGAAAACACTACTGTCAATATAACAGCTACCACCAGAACTGAATTAAAACATGAAAAGAACATAAATGATAAATGTCTTCAGACTATTACATGGGGCCATATGAAGTCATTGTTGTTCACAAGGCTGAGCCGAAGTGGAATCGGTTGGGAAGGAGAAGGAATCATCATCCCATGCACATCTCTGCAGAGCCCTCTGGGTGCTGCTCTAGGGGATAGCCCTAGCAGTGAGAGACTGCTGTTTCCTCCACAGAAATACATGGAGCTCAGTGAATCAGCTGCACTATTTATTTTTGCAAGATTGTTTTTTATTAATCATGATCTTCTATTTGCTGAGCTTAATAGAGAAGTAATGTGAGTTCTGAAGCAAAAAATCCTGTCAGGTAAGGCCTAATCCAAAGGGCACATTCAACAATTCTGATGATGATGCTGATGATATAATAATAATAATAATAATAATCTGTAGATTGAGCATGCATCAAGGCAAAATACTATTTCCATTATCTACACAAGCAAATAAATTTTATAATTTAATTCTGCAAGACTGCACCGGTAACAAAGGCAAATTGCCACTACAAATAGAAAGTGAAATAAATAAACCTGAAAAAAATGGCATTTTACTTTGTAAAGGTGATAAACACTATCTATGTTTTGTCTTCAACAACCACCACCAAGACCATTAGGCCATGGATTTTTCTGAGTAAAAGAGCTTTCTTCCTAGTGACTTTGATAGTTCAGGGGGAGAAGTAAAGTCTGCTGGTTAATGATTCGCTAACTGGATGTCTTAGGGTGAGGCAGGACATGACATGAAAATCCTCTTGGAATCATTATGTCAAAGATCTGCCTCCAAATCAGTGACCCTTACTCATATGCTAATCAAAAGCAATCAATAGCATTATTTTAAATAGTTTTCTGGATTACAGTCACAGAGGACTGTGAAATCAGCAGCATTAAAAACAGACTGTAAATAAACTAAGCCAAATGGAAATTCTTGGTATGTGCGTTGCACAAACACCTCACCTCTTAAAAAACATGACAGCATGAATGTAAAGTCATCACAGGTAATACAATTACTCTGCAGTTAAGTATAGCTGATGGTCTGATAGATTTTAATAGCTCAGGAAATTTGAAGTGACGGTAGAGGTGATTACTCAACCAGAAAATAAAGTTGCAAGAGTGGAAAATGTGTTGAACAAGACTGGAGAAATTATTACTTCTGTTACTGATTTAAGTGATTCTACTGTAAGATTGTGAATGAAATATTTATGCACGTAAAAGCACAAAGTTTGGCATTTGATTTCCTTTTGAGGAAGATAGAAAATGGGGACAAAGTGGGTACTCTAGAATGAAGATCACCCTAGCAGCATATCTGCACCCTGAATTACCAGAAAGTCCTGAACAGTTGAATACCAATTAGTAATATTTCTCAATAATATTTTAACCATATTAAAACGAATAGATACACACATTTATCCTTGCTATGGGGTTCCATTAGAGAGATACTAAGGGAGATTGATAAACTGCTGGCAGGTGTTGTAAGTGATTGTAAGAGATTAATTTAATACATATGGAACCCTGTATGCAATCCTTGTCAAATGCTGTAATTGACAATTAACTTGGTCATCTGATAGATGTTTAGAGAAAATAATTTGGAACAATGGAAGGTGCAATAGCAATAGATGACAGACAAGTGACTGAAGGATGTTAAGGAAGCTAACAACAAACTGCAATTCTCAGTCAGCCCTGAAATAGTTGGGTGGATGATCATTGTAGGTCCCTTCCAACTGAAATGGTTCTATTCTATTCTACCCCAGAAGCAGCAGGAGAAAAGGGCCATTCTTAATCTACAAGTAAGGTCCAAATGCTTGTGGTTCCAGACCAGTGAGCAAATCACAACATGAGTGACCCATCTTCTGGATGATATCTACTGGGATTTTCCTGAGAGGACAAACAGAGTCCATCTGGCAAAACCACAAAGCATTCTCACAGATTAAAGCCTGCTACTAAAACCTCACTGAAAACCGTTTTTACTGAAGGTTGATGTACTAAATTTGATTCATGTCAAGTCTTTTCTTTAGCAATAGCTAAGGTACTAAGCATATGATCCGTACAGCAAAGATGCCTAAGGAATTTCCAGTTTCAAGGCCTGACAGCCTTCAGGCACTGCAGATCACCTTTGCTCATGCACCTTCAAGTCTTTCATGTTAACAGCAAACAATGCTCTCAGAGAGCAGCCCCTTCCTTGCCAGCTCAGTGGTATTATCAGGGTCCACCAGAAGTTTAGGGACAGGCTTTATTATTTTATTTATTGCAGGAAAAGTAATTTTGCATCATATTGGGATTCTTGTAAGAGGTTTCATTCATTAGGATGAGCATATAGGCCAATATTACACATGTGAAATGACCATATTTAAATACTGCAAATCACATATTTGCCATACAAAGGTAGTTTTGAAGGGGACTGAAAATAAGGATTAATGGTTGACTCAAAGTAAAACCTTTGATTTTAGTAGATTAGGGAACCCAATTTTGCAAAAGTTTGTTATAATAATATTTTAGAAGGGAGAGTCCAAGTCCAAGCTTTATCTTCAAATAAAGCAAAACACTTTTGAACCTGTGTCTATTTCATTGTTTGCAAGACTAATGGTTTGATCCTTAAGAAACAGAGCGGAAGTGCCAAATGTTTGTAATATTTGAAGGTGTGACCTTCTCAGAAAATTAAAAAACCCCCTTCCCCCATAAACCAATTTTGGTTTAATGTGAAACAGTAGGAAGGTTAGATTTTTTTAGAAAAATAGTGGGGGGAGAAGAATTGCTAATTTGCTCTAGTAATGACAAAGGATCTTTGTGACAATGGCACAAAAGTTGAAGGGAAAGCAATTTTTAAAGTAGGGTTGTGCTTTACAAACATTATGTATTTATCCATTATATGATACTGACAAAGTCGTCCTGTTTTCAGAGGAATGTGAAAAAAATTTCATAATAAAGCTGAAAAGTGAGAGGTTTCCTTATCAAGTTATTCTCATTTTCAAATACTGTTAAACAGCCAGAAATTATCTACTAATATTGAGACATAAGAAGTGAGCTATGGAACAAAGTTTTTCAAGGCAGTATTTTCCATTAACAATTTTCATGTTGTGACACACACGGCTCCAAGGAGCACCTGCCCTGGAGGCCAGGCTGAGTGCTGATGTTTATCACAGCATCTTCAGCTCCAGCAGAGGCCCTGCTGAGGAAGGAGGGATGGGAAGCACCTGCCAGTGCTGAACTGCCCACACAGAGCCTGCACAGCCCACACACACCACTGCCTCCAGAGCACATGCTGAGGAGAACACCCAAGGAACAAGCATAAGCACAACTTGCACACCTCACACCTTGGCATTGCTCCCTCAAAGGCTTTCCTCTTCTCCCCATGGGATTCTATGTCTCTTTCTTCCTGTATTTAGCTCAGTTGCTAATCTCTCAGTGTTATGAGTCACCTTCCACCACAGTGGCCCGTGTGAACGACAGATCATGTTCAGCCCTGGGGAAGGCCAGGGACGTAGCTGAGGGGAAAAGGCTCAGGTTTGGAGTGAGAAATAGAGAATATTTCAGCTAATGAATCAGACTAATGTGGCAGCTGAGTCCAGAGGCTTTTGTGCAATATCCTGCAATTCCCAAGCTGTTGAATCAGATGTTCTGGCCTGAGAGAGCCCAAAGGCATTGCTTTAAATATCTCAATTAACAATCCCACTGAACATTACGGAAGCTGCTAGACATGTCAGTGTTAGGTCTTGGAGAAATGTAGTGATGGATGATTAAGACATTTGAAGTAATCAAAATTTTCTGTACCCTTGGCACAGAGTGCATAAATGTAAATACCACCCCAGCCCTGGACCAGCTCTGAGTGGATGCTGCATGACAGATGAGTTCCTCTCATTCAGAAAGGGTACTGTACATTAATGTTGTCCTGTGTGCTGAAAATGCCTTACTAATTACATTTTCATCCTAATTAAGCCTTCTTAAGTGTACCTTTTCAACTGCCTTAAAGAACAAAACTACCAAATGTGTGATACATGAAGGAAACCACACAGAATATCAGCTAATGAAAAATTCACTTCCTGACCACAGAGTTTAAAAGGATCTGGAATTTATGGTGAAAGAAGAACCTTCTCTTTTTTACCTTCATTTCCTAGTTCTCTACTGTCTATATACCTGCAAATACAAAATTCCATCTGATAATTAGTGGCAAGAGAAATTAAAGGGTGTGCTCTTTCATGAGGCCAAAGCTATGTGACAGATTTAACATAAAGGTACCCCCAAAAGGCTACAGCTTAAGCTATTCCATGGTTGATAGAAAGTGGTAAACATTCTTTTAAAAAAATGGCAATTCCCTTGGATCAATCCCTAAAAAGGGTTATGATTAAATTGGACGTTTGGGAATGAGCTGGAAACTGGATTCTAAAGCCAAGTAGTGCTGAGCTCAGCAGCAGTCCCCTGGCTCATGCTGGCTTCTATCAGTTACAAAACCAATCTGCATTGTATTTCAAACTCAACACAGGCACATGGGGAAATATGATACATTTTCAGCTGGAGACTGAAATTTGATTTACTTGGATGTGCATCCACCCCTCTCCTGCTCCATCATACTGAGGACTTTACTGGTTCCTACTGGTACGGGTTCAGGTATTCTTAAGATATATTCATGACAATCCTGCCATGTAGAGTATTTCCTGCTCAGCCTTTTCTTACCCCTTTTTTATTTGACCTTTTCCATCTGATAGGCACAAATGCTCCTAGTGAAATATAAAGTCTCATTTTGAAACTTCTGGGAGCCTGCACCCTTCTGCAGTTCACCTGCAGCAGATACCAGGCACTGGGCTGTGCCAGCAAACATACACCTACCAACCCATTCACCTTACCCTGCTGTTAACCACCCTGGGTCACTGCAAAAATAATCCAAAGAAGATTTCTGTAAATTTTCATGGAAAGTGAAATGCCTCCATCATTGCAAACTTGCAGCTTTATAGAGGTCACATCTCCTTGTGCTTCTGCCAGTGAGCAACACATCCCAGTGTACCACGTGAGCTGCTACCCTTCCACTCTCTGAATGAAACTGCAGGGCAGCAACAGGATGGTTTTCATCTGAGGCACCCAATATTTATGCAGTAATTCAGTCAAGGATTGGATACATTTTTCTTTTTTTTTAAAACCAGTAATTCAAAATAAAAGGATGGATAACCGGTCCTTAGATATATTAACATTGCAGTCAGTTGCAGGTACTGATGACTTCAAATACCCCAAAGAACAACTTAAGGTAAAAAGCAAATTTAAATGATGTATTTCTGAGCCTTCTAGGATTTTGATGTCCAATCCATTAAAAAACCCAAGCTGTTTGCCAAGCTACATGATTGTTCTTATTTTCAACTGAGATTTCCAGAGTTTAATCACAAGTCTCTTGAGATACTTTTGGAGAATTACTTTTTTAAAAATAGGAATATGATTTGGAAACACATGTCCAGGGTCCACAGAGGAAGCAGGCTACATTTCCTGCTTGCATTTTTATTGAACCATTTATATCAAAAGAACATTTTTCCTTCCGATATTGAACATTGAGATATGAGTTAACAAATTAGGTGCGTTCCAAATTTCCCCTCAACCCAAGCCACAGCCTCCACCATAATTTATAGCCACAACTGCACAGTGAAATGTGTAATAACTCACAGCATTCTAAGTAATACAGCATACAACCATGCTGTTGATAATGTGGACTTAATAGCATTTACTCTTCATCTGCCCCACCTATTCTCTTTGTACAAATGTGTTAAAACCAGCACTGCCTAGGTGTAACTTGGAATGTATCAGGGGGGTTAATGTTAAAACCCTTCATTTTTTATTTAGAAACCATAATCACACTTCAGAGAAAGAGCAAGAAATTATTGTGTTAAACTCAGGTTATAAAATAGGGGAAAAAACCAAAACTCAAACATGGCTCATCAGAGTATCCACTGGAGTTTTTCATTTCCAAGATTTAAAAGACTATCTCCATATCAGGAGATGAATAAATACACTGCAGTTTGAAAAAGATTTATTTAATCCCTCATGTTGAGTGTAACATCAAGCAGAAAGGTAACCCTAAATTGTAGGGCCATTTTCCTTTGCAGAAATGACTTTTTGCCCTTTCTCGGGTGAAAGAGTAATTTAAACTTACCAAGGGAAAATTGAAGGACGGATGCGGTAGTTGTGTTAAGGCCAGTGGTGGTCTATGGGAAGAAAAGCAAATAGTTTTGTTAGATCAGCAAAAGAATACATTCATCGCTTGTTTTTCTTTGAAAGCATGGAAAATCTCTAGACACCTACATCTCCAGTGCATAGGACTGTTAATCACAAGCCCTTTCAGGGTGAGTGATCATGGACATTTTTGTTATGTCATTTTGATTATTGAAATCTCATCATATGTCAAAGCCAGAAATTTTTTCCACCATACTAATGTCTACAAAAAACCCCACATTTTTATGCAACACTGGCATTTGATCACTGTTTAGAAGATTGAAAAAATGAACTCTGTGGTCTATGGTCAGCTTAGTGTAAATCTGTACACGTGGAATGGTTCTCACTTTTCCCAGCACAGAACAAGGACTAAAAATGATCATAAATAAATAATAAAAATAACATTAAGTAAACCTAAAATAATGAAACATTAGGAGGAAACAACAGAACTTAAACCTTACACACCAAAGCAAACAAAAAACCTTGGTGATACTATATGGTATGTACAGTGAAATATTGTAGCAGCAGTTACCCACTGCTGGCATCCAGCCAAGACCTAGAAAGAGACAGAAAACACCAGCAGCTCACCCTGTACTCAGAACACCACCTTCCTTTGAGGCCTCTCTTTCTCCCTTCTTCAAATGCCTCCATATTTCAGTAGTTCAAATTAGAATAGTTCTCCTAAAAATGCTATAAAATAAAAAGCCCTAGTGTGTTGTGAAGGACACCTAATTCTTTTCAATCTATTTTGAAAGTTGGATTTAACAATACTTCTACTTAAGCAAGGTATGCTGTGGTGGTGATGAAGAAGAGCAAAAGGGACTGGACTTCTTCCAGTACCAGTGCACACCTAGTTGAGGTATTCATTAAATGATGCCTCTGAAAATAATGGATGGAGATCTGCATGAGTTGGCATGAGGTTTTGGTGTGTTTTGTTTCTTTTCTACATACTTATTACATACACAAAAGAATTTCTTATAAATATTAAGGAATGGGATCATCACTGAAATGCATTGAAGATTAGCTGATAAAAAGACTACATGTCCTAACAGGTAATTTTAGTTTTTAAACAAGAATAGGGATGCTACATGTACATAACCCCTTAAAAATTCAGTCACATTCCCATTTAAGTAATTCTGTCAGGATCAATTCAGTATTAGGTATCACACTTATCATGCCAAATAATAAACTGCTTTCTGATTTGAGTTGAGAGCACCTATTATATTAGTTTTCATTCAATTAATTATGTTGTGCAAGTCATAATTTGAAAACAAAACCTTTATTGAGGTTCAGTAGCTCATATCACCAAGAAATTAAACATATCAGTTATCACAGAAGAGGCATTCATGTAGACTTAGACTGTGTTGTGAATCATTTCAGCAAAGCTTTGGGAAAAAGCATTAGACTTACTAAAAACTTTTTGCAAAATTCTGCATAGGACTGCTTAGTTCAGACACTGCAGAGAGCATGGTAGGGAGCCTTTAGTAGATATTTTCCTTTGCTTGCAACATCTCTGATGCTATACACCTTTCCAGGATTTTGCCAGCTGTAAATTCTCACCAACAGACAGAGACAGTTGGTATTAAAAACCCTCTGCCTGCAGTAACAGGTGGCTATTGGAAATCAGAAGAAAAGGAGGAGGTCAAGATAGCAAACCAGCAGCTGCTAGAGCTGTTGATATATTTTGCAAATGCAACTCTTCTTGACTAAGTATTTTAAAGCAGTAATTAATGTATTAGGAGCCATTAGCAGGAGCAGAGATTTAATGGTCCATTTCAAGCAGGGACAGAATAGGATTAATGAAAATCATGGAGAAATGAAACAGGTTTTAAAATTTGTGACAGAAAGAGATATGTTGAGAAATTGCCAAAACAACTACAAATGAGAAACGGGTTGGTTCTAAGACAACAGGTATGTCCATACTCAAAAATAAAACTAGATCACACCTCTGGCCTGAACACTGTCTTGTGCTCATCCATAATGTTAAGCCATTAGCATGCTCCTGCAGAAGAATTTGATTTTTCTGCAACACTGCCATAATATTTATAGATACTTTAATTTTTAGACTGGTAACTGATTATAAGCATGACGATTTTTTCAGCTGATTATTTAATCACACCACTTTGGTATCATAAAAATTTTTTTTCCAAATTCCTGATGCCACAGTAGTGCTACTTTATCACACATGTGACAAATACAGTCCAAGACTGGATTTTGAAGCCAATTCCTGATTGCTTAGGATAGTCTAAATTGCTAATCAGCAGGGAGAAGACAGCTAGTGAATGACAGTTCAAAACCCTGGGGTCTGGGACCCTGGGTTTGTTAAATGTCATAAATAGATTTTTTTCCAAGTAGTGTTACCTGTGCTCAGTACTACAACTAAAAATGTAAAAAATGGAAAATCATCCTAGTGGTGTGACTTCCCTTTTGCACAGGACATAAATGAATGCATGCCTTCTCAAGGCAGTTAGCAAAGCCTAGCATATTCAAACAGGATGCAAAGTAGCAGAGAGGCCATTTAACATCCCTGACAGGATTCCCTGGCTGGGGCTGGCTGCGAGGGAAATTCTCCTTTCTCTGTAAAATCTCTAAATTAGTTTTATATGTGTTTATGACTTTTATGCACCGCATCAGCAATATCTACATTGCATTTGTGTAATTCTGGTCCCAGTTAAGGATGTAAAATTAACAGACTTGTTAATTGTTAAATGTTAAAATGTTAAATTGTTAAATGTGAAATGTTAAAATTTCAGACTTGTCAGTGTCTGAAATGAAGGGAAGATGCCTGGCCAAAACCACTTCTGTTTTATGGCCCTCTTCCATGTTTGCTCTTCAAATAGCTCTAATCAGCCTCTCCCTCCATTCAGAAGACTGTTGAAAACATGAAAATTAATTTTGAATTACATGGGCTTTGATCTGGCCTTTTAATTTTTCAGTTCTTTCCAGAACTCCCCTTTTATGTACATTATTGCAGCTAGCTGCCCAGCATCAGCATGTGGGCATTGGTTTATGTATTGCAATTCATTTTCCACACCCAGATGACCCCGAGTTAATGCAAATTGTACCATGTTGTTTCTTACAGCAATTTTATGACCAAACTACTCCCCAACAAAATTAATTCTGTCCCATTCATCATGAGTCAATCTGTTACATACACTTCTCTGAGACTGGCAGGTGCTTGCTCCAGGCTGCATTTAAGTCTGTAGGATGCATTGTTCGCAAGTGATGTTTTACAACCAAATTAACATTTGTCAACAGGGACAAGAAAAAACAGGACAAGACTAATAAAATAATAAAAGAGACATGAATCCTGTCTCTATTTAATTGTTGGATATAAAAAGAGAATGATGCCAGTTTGACAACACAGTTCTATGTCCTTGACTTTTCAGTATTTCAGAGATACTTTAAATGACTTGGATGCATGCTGGATCAAGAGACTGTCCCTTGCAAACTATTGCAATAACCTTTGGTTAGCATCTACCATTTAAAACACTGGGATGTTCCTGGGAGCATTCTATGGGCTTATCACCTTGCTCAAGAGCCTCTCTGCCAAAAACTGAACTTTCAAAGCACACCAACATCTCTGCAGCTGACATGCTTCATAGCCTGCAGCCCGAGCCCCAGCAGACGAGGCAGCCTTCACTTACCAGCTCTCTGGGACCGTATGGCTCGCAGAACGTGGCAGCGTTGCCGTGCATTATCACTCCGCAGTGCTCCCCAACCTCGCAGTTACTGCACTCAGACCTGCAGAGAGAGCACACCGTGTTCAGAGTGGAAACCAGAGACTGCATGTTTGAGACTGCTGGAAACTGTAAAATCAGTCTGCTGTGTCTCAGTCCTCAAATTGGATTGTTTGTTATCATGATGCTGAACAAAGGTCGGGCAGCTGTAAGAATGATCCACTAGACCTCCCTCTTGTGAAAGGCCCTGGTGAGTTAGTACTTGCTCTCTGCAAACTGCCCCTCCTCTAAAGAGGGATGTCCCTGCTCACTGAATGCGAAACATCTCACCATGGGAAACCAAGTTGAAATCTTACATGTATAATTTACCCTGAAGCTACTCTTCTCACAAAATCCTTGTGAACATTTGATTTACCATATGTAAACCCACCATCATGGAGTTACCATAAAGAACAGCTGAGGACAAGGGGCTGGGATCAGCCCCTCTCCTGCTTGCAGGGTTATTTCCCTAAAAGTCGGGCTTGAGGCTGCAGTGTGACATGGTACTGCTGTTGCTTCTATTTGTATTTGTCATATCCCATATTCCTAGTCACAGAGTTGCCACTCTGCTCACCTTTTAGGGGAAAAACTATGAAGAAATATTATAAGAGGCTTGTAAGTGCTGCAGAGACAGGTAAGTACAGTACACCTCCCCTGATATTTCTTAATTTAATATGAAGGACTTTGTGGGCAGCCTGACTGCAAAATACAGGGAAAGGGCTGTCTCCCCCACCTTCTAGGATCAGGGTATCAGATGGACCACATTTTCAAAAAATATTGGATATACTCCTGGTCCTCAACAAGCTTCCTGCAGTAGTGATGACCAACATTGCCTTTTGGCACCCAAAGCTCAACTTAAACATCAAACGTACAGGGAAACATTTACTCCAGAAAAAAAGTCAGACACAAAAAATGTTTGAGTTGTTTTACCTGTATGAGTGTGCCAATGAAGTAATTCAGCACTTCACATTGATAGCATTTAGGATTTTGGATTTAAGCACCAAAATAAAATATTCCAATAAAGTAATATAGTTCCAATCAACTTCAGTGAATTAATATTTACTTATAGAAGTCACAGTGAGCAAATAATTTTGTTTCTCAATAAAAGGCAAGAAGAGAGCACGTGAGTGAATAAAATGGTACTTTCAGAGAAAGCACAGAAGCAGAGTTCACAGAGGACATGTTTTATTGCTATCTAAATTTCACCTGATCCCAAAGTTCTGACAACTGAAGAGCAGAGGGACAGGAACTAGAAGAATTCCTGGAATTCTGTAGGATTCTGGCTGCTATAAAAATTATTTTCATTGTCTGCCTCTACATTTTTGAATTTTATAGTGGAGCATCTACCCAAACTCTTGATATGTGCAAGGAGACAGACAAGGCAGGAAAACTTTGCCATGAATACTTTGTAGGGACCACTTAGTCCTTCCTGAAAGATCAGGCTACATAATCCAAGGGGTATTTTAATTCTGCATCTCTCATATTTCAATGAATAAAAAGTGATTCATCTGTTCTACTTCTGTAACGTGGTCTAGGAAATATTGTCTGGAAATCCAGAAACACTGTCCTGCTAATACAGCAGTTTCATCATCGTTTGTCTTTTCTAGGATGACTCCTCTCATACAAAATTGAATGGCTGTTAGTAATCCTGATTCAAACCTTTGTACTCCCTTTGAAATGCATTACCTTTGACAATAAACTGCTCATTAGCTTGACAAGAATGCATGAAGAGCAAGATAATTGATCTGCTGTTCCTCAGATCATCGTCGTAGTACTACGTGTTTAGAAATGATCCAGTTTGCTCCTCTCCTGGTGCAGACAGGAAAGTTAATTTCTTTTCTATTTATACAAACAGAAGACAGTATTTGCCCTGGCTGGGTGCAGATTTCTGCATTATCTTTCTCACCTGCCTGGTCTAAAATCTTAGCAAATTAAAATCACTTCAACTCTCTCTTCACAGCTGGTCCTTGCTGCCACTGCTGACATGTGTCACATTTATCAAGATGACTTCTCTGCAGACCTGCCATCACTCTCATCTCTGGCTTAGAGAGTCTCACCTCTCTCTGCTATTGTTCTTCACTTTGCTGAAGGGGAAACATCTGCTGTTTCCCCACCCCTATTTGTCATTTCTTTTCCCTCTACAATACCTGAGTATGTGGACATTATATTGACTGATGTCTTTTGTGATGTCTGAACCATAAAGAAGATAAACATCTCAAACTGCCAAGAGATTTTTAAACATAAATCTTTCTGAAGTTTAATCCCACAGTTTTAGTGCAATTTGGAAACCACTTTAGGACCTCTCTCTTCTGTCACAAAGCTTTCCTCAACCTCTTTGCCACTGGAAATATCACTGTACCTGTACATTTCTCATATGCCATGAAGAAGTGATGACCAAGAGAATCTCTATTTCTTATTGATTGATTTTACATGCTCAGCTATTCTTCATATCATCTTTGACAAGTGTGCCTTCTCTAAGTGACTGCTGCTTGGCTTTGAGATGAAACATGACATCAGATTGGGAAGGAGAGTTTAGCCAGCAATACACTTCTGTACAGGCTCTTTCTCTTTTAAATGTACTGAACCCCCTTTCTTCTACAGTTCTACTATGAAAACTGTTTTATACAGAAACATACATTAATGCCAACATTTATTCTTTACTAATTTATGCATCTTCTTAACATTAAATCATTTATCATCAGTTTAAACAGAATTTTTTATTTTTACATTTGTTCTTGTTTGGCCTGGTTTAGTTCTTATATAGCACCTTTTTTTATACTCTCCACTGCAGTTTTATGAGGCTACATGGAGGCAAGATGGTCACAGGAACAGGTGCTCAATGGCCTAGACAGTCTTCTTCACACCACACATATTGGACCTCTACTCCTCCAGCCATTCCCTGGCAAACAGTACATGGTGCAGATTCCCTTCCCATACTGAAGAAATCGGTTACTTCCATGGCTCCTGAGCTTTTTGATCTAACAGTGTCCTGTCAGTTTTCAGAAAGTCTCATGGACACTAATCACCTGTATTATTGTGCTTCTAATTAAAAAATGCACTAAACATTACTTTCTGGTTAGTTCCACAAGTTAACAGTGACTGGCTGAGCATGGGCATTGGTGCTGCATTTACAGTGGTGTGGGAATCACTTACCTACCTTCGCTTCCACAGCTAGTACGTCAGATATTTAATATATTGGGCATTTATGATTGTGTGAAGCATATTTGTTTCACAAGACTAGAAATCTTTGTAACGTTGGCAGCAAATAAAATCCAAGAAATGAGGAAATCTTTGCTTAAGTAAGCAGACTTCTGCCTATGGGTTGGGGACTTTGGAAATGACCATATTCTGACATGACTGGACACTGGAAGAAAATATGAGTTGGACAAACCACGCAAGAAAATCCTCAACATGTGTGGGTTCCCAAGAAAATGAGAAAGAGGAGACATGCTCCCATTCCTGCATTCCCAGCAGAGAAATCCTCCTTCTTTGTTCTCCTTATGTGTCCACTCCTGTTGCCTCCTTCTCTCCCTGTCCCTTTCCCACTTTAGCAATTTCTCCTGTTTTCTTTCAATCACCAAATTTTGATTTAGGTTAGGAACTGTGGTGCTGTGATTTTTCTTTTACAAAGAGCCTTATCCCAACCTTCCCCTTCTCTTCCTTCTGCAGCTCCAAAAACACTCGTAGCCGCTCCTCCCCTGTTTCTGAGCCTCCAAAGAAACAGATGGCTGCTGGGAAGAATGTGTCTTTTAATGCATTTGAAAGAGCAGAATTCCATAAAAACCAGGCAGTCACTCTCAAAATCATAGAGTGCCCTTGTGCAAAATACTTATTTGATGTGAGGCCTGTCCCAGCAATGGAGTGACACACAGGCTCTGCTGGGAAACATAAAATTGGACACACAGAGAGGCTATAAACTGCTTAGCTGGTGCACTTGGATGGTACATCTCTGCCAGAGCTGCACATGCCAGAAGGGGAATCAGGAGGAGTGGGAAAATATTCATCGCTTCCAAGCCAGTGTTATTTAGGATTTGGGAAGAAAAGATTGTAGGAAAACACAAACACTTCTCTTTTCATCTGTACACAAATAATGGCTTCAGAAACGATAAGGGTGGCTCAGTGTAAGTGGCCCCATGGCATGGCCCTGCTGGGGTGTCTGCACACACGAGGCAGCTGCTCCGCACAGACCAGACTGAGCAGGGCTGGAAATACTGCTCCAGGACTCACTGCAATTGTTTGTGATAAAGATGGGATTTTAGCAGCTGCCAGGGGAAAAAATTCAATTTTAGGGTGGATGGCAACAACTGTTAATAATTCCTGATTTTACTCCCACTAGACAATCAAATGAGAATGAGCTTTCTGCCACTAAGCGGGTCTTCACTGGAGGCAGAGCTACTGCAGAAATCCTTTGTGCAGAAAAGCTCACGATAGCTCATTATGGTTTTCTTTTATTTGTGCTACGTGTCTATTTAGCACTGCTGAAAATGCTGGCTTTCTGCTTTTAAGGGAAAATCTGTTTCAGGATTGTGGTGAGTTTTGGGACTCTCTCCCAGCACCTACCTCTCTGCACTGACTCACCAAACAAGGTGGGCAAAGTTTATTCCAGAGAGACCAAATCCAAATCCTGGGGAAAAAAGGAGCAGAAGACTGGGGGCTCTTTTAGTCTGAAATTTCTCTCCTGATTCTTCTATAAGCAAGGATGAATTTAAAGCTGAGAGCAATGGATAAATAAATTATGGAGGCTCCCAACAGACAAGCCCTCTGTGAGTTATGAGGCATCTGCAGGGAAATAATGCCTCTTCTCATTTCTTCCCACTCAAGTCCATTTAACACACTGCTGCTAAAGCTATCTACCTTGGCAGCTATTCTGCAACCCATTAAGAGTCCTTTATCTGTTCATACCCATAAAGAAAGAGGGGTTTTTATGTTGTAGTATTGCAGGTCCTTAATGCCTCTAGTCCAGAAAAACATTTAAAGAGCTGATACAAAAGGAACAAAAGGAGCAAAAATTGTAGGCACGTATTAAAAACTATTAAAATGAGTATGTACGAAATAAAAATATCCATAAAATTCTGTAAACTACAGCATCTTTGCATGAGATGGTTAAGCTATGAAAGACCTGCACAGATGGGAAGTTGTGGCAGTCCTTAATAAAAAGGAAAATTAAGTCAAATGTCACAGAACAAATGTAATAACTAACAAATGTAGGTAAGTGCTAAAATGCTCATCAAGGATTTATTTGGACAAGATAAACTAACCCAGTAAAATATTTGTGTGTCTTGTATGAATTAAAACAATAAAGTTAGTTATATTTATGAAATAGGATTGGAAGAAATAGAAAACTCAGAAACAATCTTATACACAAAAAGGAGGCTACAACCTTCAAAAGTTCGTATCAAGACCAAGAGATGGTAATTTATCTGGGTGTTACATACTGTATATATACACTCACTATACAGAGTACAATCAGTTTTGTACAAAGAAAGATGTGTAACTTCCTCTTCTGTGACATTGTACACATACATCATATGAAACAGTCCTCTACCTCTGTGATCAGTGTGGTGCTAAAATTACTAATATTTAGGATTCAGAGGTCTAAGAGTTATCTTTGCTAAAAGAACACTCCTTTTGCCTAAAAGCTAACAGTCTGCAACTGTTTCCAACTCCCCTCCTCTGAGCTAAGGCAGCACCGGGGGGTCGCTCCTGTAGGCTCCACCAACAGTCATCTCTCCATATTGTCCTGTTATTTACTGTTGGACAACTTAGGACTGTGGCAGTGACTTAAGGAGTCCATCCATCCCAGGGATGGATATTTCACTGTATTAACATTGAAGTGATTATTTTTCCTCAGCTCTTCCCTTGTTTTCTGAACTAGTGCATGGGTTGGGTCTCTGCAATCACTTGGCAGAGAATGAGGAAGCAGAGGGAGAAATGAAGTCTGAGAGCTCTCTCACTATGGTCACAGTTCATAAAGCTGCTGCCTGACCTGTCCTAAGCTGTACTTGCCTTACTGTGCATGTGAGTGTTGAGATTCTTCTATAGCACCTACTGGTTAAAGAATGATAACATCTTGTGCTGGCTGTTTCAGACATAGACTGTGATAATATGAGTGACCCTATTCAGGAATCCCCAAAACTCCCAAACCCTAGCAATTGGGAGTTGCTACATAGAACTTAGAAGGGAAAGGTTTTCCTTCTTATACAATACAAAAGATTTGAAAAAGTGTGCCTTTCATAAAAAAAAGGGAAAAAAAATTGAACCTTAAACATTTTCATAAAAATTAGACAGAGGTATTTAATTCAGTTGGGGGTTTTGGGGGGGTTCTCATGATTTTTTTAATCATTTGGAAACACTTCAGTTTGGAAGGAATTTTTGCTATAGTTAGCTTCACCAAAAACAGGTACAACATAAAATTAAAAAGAAATTTGAAACAATAAAGTTTAATTATTGAAATTCTTCTCCTTTTTTTGATGAAAAGCTGTGTTTTCAGGAAACCAGAATACTCATTCATAAATATTCACTGAGCTCAGCTCTAGTCCTTCTATTTTTGGATTAGTTAAAAATTTGAAATCAACAAGAATTTGTCACCCACTTCAATGGGCTTAGAATTTCTCAGTCCCTCATTAATAAATTAATTAATAAACCAAAATGTTTAGGTCCTAATGAAGCAAACCCACACTTAAGTTTATACTCCACTTCATTCAATAAATATAATGTTTTCATTTGCTCAAATGCATGTAGAGGAGTGCAGTAGTCTGAAACTCACCACATGGTAGGATTCAATTCTTGCTGATGGTAAGAGTCAAAGTCATCTCGTAAGATAATGCTGTCACTGTGCATTTCAGCTGCAAAGAAAATAAAACAGTACATGAAAAATAATCCAGTGCAATCATCCCATGCTTTCTAAATATTACCTTAGCTAGGGTTAAAGTAATGCATTGTAAAATCTGCTTTTTAGGTTATTCTACTTATAAAACCTGTGGTTTCTTAGTTACAGGGTTTTTTGCTTGCTATGGATCATAGTATCACAAAAAATTAAGAAGTGCCCCCATCATGAAAGTGTGATGGCTATGGAAGGATGAAGTCACCAAGTACATAATAAATCTTTTAAGAACTTTTGTTCCAAATTGTTGGTTTTCTGAATGTTTAGAAAAAAATCCTTCCAAATCCAGATTTTGAAAACATGGGAACAAGAATGGATGAGAAGTCCTAATGAGTCCTACAGCTCTTATAGTCAGGGGATGCATTCTGAAAATTCATACGCAAAAATCCGTGAGCTCGTTGGAATTTCTCTGCTGCTATCGGCAGACCTGGCAGTAAAGGCCAACTCATCTGAGGAACATAAACTGTGAGTTACATTATGCAAGTATTTCTCACCACTGTTCTGCAAACTTTGGACTCCAATATTCCACCTAGATTTACTGTCTCATTTATGTATGAGGACCAATAAACTCACTTAAAATCCCAAATCTTTGGCACCTGTGATTGTATTAGACAGACCCTTCTCTACAAATACTTCCACTAAATGAATGAAGTAACTGTCACTTGCTATTCAAACTAAGCAAGAATGCCAGAATCTGTCCTGGACTAATCAAATTGCAGCACAAGGGTTGGTGGGTGCAGGGATGGAGAGCAGGAGCAGCAGTGCCTTGCTCTGGGGTCCACCTTGGAGGTGCACTGGCACAAAATCTTCCTCACAGTAATGTTGCTCTGGTGTGAGGTGCTGTCCCACACTGAGGGTTATGGGTCATAGAATCAGAGAATGGTTTGGGTTGAAAGGGACCTTGAAGACCATCTAATTCTAATGCCTCTGGCATGGGCAGTGACACCTCTCAGATTGTTCAAAATCACATCCAACCTGACCTTGAACACTTCCAGGGATGGGGCATCCACAGCTTCTCTGGCAACCTATTCCAGTGTCTCACCACCCTTACAATAAAGATTTTCTTCCTGATAGTTAATCTAAACCTGCATTCTTTCAGTTTGAAACCCTTTATTTCCCCTTGTCCTATTACCACAAGCCCTTGTAAAAAATTCCTCTCCAGCTTTCTTGTAGCCCCTTTAAGCTTTAATGTCTCTCTGAAACCTTCCCTTCTCCAGGCAGAACAACCCCAACTCTTCCAGCCTGTTTTCATAGCAGGGGTGCTCCAGTCCTGGTTCTCATGCAAACAGATGCTCTAATGCATAACTAGGAAAAAAAGCCCTGCAGCATGGTATACTCACACTGCAAGGATTCAAAGGCAATAAAGAGCAATAAAAATCACAATGAAGAAACAACTAATCAGAATTAGACACAATTCAATTCATTTTATACGAATCTCATTTTTATTTGAATTCCTCAGACCTAGTTTCGTGTGACCTTACAGGTTTTTTATTATAATAAAATCAGTGATTCTGATTTTAAGTAGTAAGAATGATAAATCACCTACCTAGGTGAGGATGTAAGGGAGCTTCTGTTGGGGCTGTGGAAAACAAAGACACATGCATGAATATCTGCTATGATCAGGGCTCAATTGCAGCATTAAAAATCGATTCAGCTTAAAACAAATTGTACAGTACATATTCTCTTAAGTCAGTTATCCCGATAGCTTAATTGTGAAAAACATGATAGACCCCAAAAGTTACAAAAATATAATAGGAAAACTAAAATAATTATTCTCTTGATTAAAATAAGCATCAAAATAAATGAAAGTCAGTACTAGTTTTACAGCAAGGTAAAAAGATCACTTCTAGTCTAGAATTATGAGATATTATTAAAAATAATTTGGCTTGGGGTTCAAGGATTAACAAAGAGAGTGGGAATTAGGCTGAACAAGAGAAATAGTCTCGGGGTGGCAAAAAATGCCACACTTTGATTGTTTATACTGCACTGAACATTTTACTGGGCATATTATTGGGGGAAATAATCCAAATATTCCTAGGGCAACAAGTAACAGATTGACTCTGTAAATCACTGTATCAAACACTTCTATCAAAGCGTGTTTTTGCAGGCAATGCTGATCAATTCCCCAGTAGGTCTCTGTCTCCCAAGAAACACCAAAATGTTGTAAAGACATACTGCATGAGGAGCATGTGTGTGAAATGGCACAATTTTATTAAGTAATCTTCTACCAAAAATTTGAGAGGAGTCTTGGTGTAGCATTACACAAATGGAACCAAAATGGATCTGAAAGGGCACAGTGACATAAAAATATATGGAGAAGTCTAGAGACTGGCTGCACAGTGTGTTAGATACTCCGTGGCAGCTACACCCATAGCCTTGCTCGACCTTAAATCCAAAGTAAGTTACATCTCTTTCATGGAAGCCAAGTGGGTGCATATAACCAAAATCCTGGGAAGCAGCTACCTATTTGTCTATCAGTACCTCAGCCATGGATCTATATTTCCAGCTGTATTTTGGGCTTTGGTAAAAAAAAAATCCCAAAAAAAAGAGAGATTATTTGAAGCCAGGATTCATTTGATGATTCTGTGTTTTTCATTGGGCACTGACCTAAATTTTATCAGTACTCCTGATTTCTTCAGCATATTTGCAATAAAATACTGAAGTACTGCAATTTCTGTCATAACATCTGACAAACTAAAAATAGATTAAAAATAAACATGAAAATGAATGCAGCAATCTGTGTAGAGCTCTCACACATAGTCATCTGAATAGAAAGTCCAACACAAATCTCAAGAATTTTGTTTTTCTCTTCCTGCTTACTCCTTAAACACTGGGTTTGCAAGGAGGCATGACAATCTGTAATGAAATTGCAACATTTCATGGGAAGTAGGTGATGAAGACTGAGCAGTCAACAACTGAGGTATCAGCAGACCAGAAAATGATGGCAAGCAATCTGGATTTACTTTAGACAGAAAACTTTGACTTAACTGACTTACAAATTAGAAGACTGACATGTTTTATACCATCCACTAACCTGATAAGTATATACATACATGTATATACATACATATCTCTACTAACCTTATGTACATATATACGTGTGTGTGTGCATACGTGTGTGTGTACACACACATACATATATATATATATATGCACACACAACACTGAAAACTACCACTGAAAACTTTACTGCAGCTGAGAGAAAAGACCTACTTAAGAGTCTGTTGTTGTTTCAGAAATCTGAAATCTTTTTTCTTTTTTGTGGCTAACTCACTCCATTTTTCATACAAGAAATTCACCCGTGCTGCTTTTTCTTCCCTAGCAGAAATGCCAATAATGACTCTAGCAATGGCCAAGACCTCTCATCATGATGGTACAAAATCTGGAGAAATACAACTATTGCATGTTAAGCTTGGCACTACCTCCAGTATAGTGCTGGATTGCACTGGTGAATCCTACAGTGGAAAAGACTGAACTTGTCCATTGCAGCCTCAGGTGTTGTTTTTCTCCATGGGAATGTGTAAATTTCACCAGAAACCTTTTTAAAATTATTTGTACTGAAGAAATGGACTGAACTGGATTAACTGAATTATTTCCCAGGTTGAGCAACACAAACTGTTCTGGATTTTGACAGCAGGAAAAGAAGCACATTATGGCATGGGATTTGTAATGATCCTGATGTTGTAACAGGCTAGGTTCAAAATAAAATCTCTCTTTCTGATGTTCTGCATAACCCCTTTTCAGTAGCTCCAGAGCAGTACTGAGGGGTGATCTGCTGTGAACACAGGGGTGGCTGAGAGCCACCTACGAGGAGCGTGGTCATGTCAGGGCACATCATGGGCAGACTCATCAGTTGCCCAAGCAAATTTCATTGGCCTTTGAAAGTAACTCAACTGAAGGAGACCCCCTGCTCCAAGGAGAGCAGTTCAGACCTCCAGATGAAAACGAAGGACTGCAGTATCATTCATTCCAGGTTGCTTGTCATGGCTCTTTGGAAGACGCTTTCTGTGGAAAGGGCTCCAGCCAAGGATACACACAATCATTGATGACACTTTCTGAAATTATTATGCAAAATTTCAGCATTCAGCAAAAAGGCACAGGTATAGCACAAACTTGGCATCTTTACATTTGCAAACTCTTTCGACTTCACCATTATTTAATAAAACTTGATGTTTATGTGATTAAACTATACAGAATTGGGATCTGAGATTTTTTCCTGAAACAGCTCTTCCACTACATGCATAGTACATTGCAAAACAAAACTGCTTAGCAATAGAATGAAAAGAAGGAAATCGTGCAGGTGCATATTTATGCTACTGATCAATCATCAAAAAATCTAGAAGTGGAACTAAGCAAACACTTAAGGCTAGACAAAGTTGTTGTTGTTACAAAAACAGACTTTATGGCAGGGAGAGGTTACGTTTCCTAAATCTTTACAGGATCTAAGAAGCCCAAGTATTTTTGCCTGTGGTATTCTGATTGTAATTCAAATTCCTGAGCTGAATATGACAAAAGACAGTGAAGGAACCATTTAATGAGTGATAAACATAGACTTTAATCTCTCTATGAACAATTTCTATATTACATTTTTTATTTCATTGCAAAACAGCACTGTGTTGATCTTCAAGTGTTGTATTTAAGGCCCAGAAATAGTAGAAATTCAGAACATAACACAAAACTAACTGTGATTGTTTTAAAATATTTTCAGATCTGCCTTGCTAATCAATTTGTAGAACTACAAACTTTTAGGTAACATGGATTTTTTCATAAGCCATACACTGTGGCTAATTTCAAATGGAGTTTTTTTGTACAATATGACAAAGCTAAAAGAAATGATACAGTGCAGAGTAGCTATAGAGTGTAAAGATATAAATTTATAATTTAAAAGGAATTATACAATACTTCAGGCTGAAAGGGAAAAAGAAAGACCATCTCAGTTCATATTTTAAACCATTATTCACTTTCTTAGATGTTCCTTAGGCACATGGTTGGATGGTTTTAAATTTAGAACCAGTATTTGTGTGGCTCCAAAATGCATCTTAGCTTGAATGAGAATGACATACTTTTTAAAAAAGTAAAGTAGATGAATTTATTATTTGATTTTTAACTAGCACCCTG
This sequence comes from Corvus hawaiiensis, assembly GCF_020740725.1. Classification (NCBI taxonomy): domain Eukaryota; kingdom Metazoa; phylum Chordata; class Aves; order Passeriformes; family Corvidae; genus Corvus; species Corvus hawaiiensis. The sequence goes on along the minus strand of NC_063216.1, from coordinate 67,410,425 downwards.
AGTGTATACACAGCTTTACAAGAGATGAATTGTAGTGAGCAAAGAATGGAAGCAGAGCTCAACTGAGGTCACAATCTAAGAGGCATGAGCAATTACAGTATGAGAAAATGTAAGGAAATGTAGAGAGCTCGCCTTGTGAGACAAGGCAATCCCTTTGGTAAGGAAAAGCAGAGAAGAAAGTATGCAATATGAAGTGATTCAGAGAGAGAAAGGCCACAGCCAAACTGGAAGCGTGAGAATCTTGAGGAAGCTAATGGGGAATTCAAAAATCAATGGAGACATTGTGGGGTTCTGTGTCAACAGAATGAGGGAGAATGAAGGCATCTTTTGGAGTAAAAAGTTAAATTTTTCTGTGGATGAAGTAAGGCTACTGAAAGGTTAAGCCAATTTAAATATGCCCCTTTTTTATTAAATGGGAAGGGAGGGAAATATGAAAGAAGTGGGAAGGGAATGTCATCTTCTAGAAATTTGAATGTGAGGAGGAAAAAAACAATTTGGTGGCGATCTTGTTGTCATGAAAAAATAAGAACCAAAATCATTAAAGATGGTGATAGTTAACTGTTAAGTAACACTAGTCTCCATTCAGATAAAAAGAGCAAGCATAAGGCAAAATAAAATAAACACGTCCCAGAAAAATCTATTTGTACTATTGACACCCATATTCCATAGAGCTCTGGGGTCAAGACAGTATATAGGGATAGGTAGAAAATGCAGCATAGGAAAATACTCTTAAAACTCACTAAAACATATACCTTCTTTTTTTTCTCAGAACCCTGAACTTTGTCCGTTTTTTAATATAAACAGAAAGTGAATTACAGTAACAGAAATGACCACATGCTCCCAGACAAACGCTGTGCTTAGAGTTCTACAGCCAGGGGCCATCAGCTATTGCTCATCAATTCATGACAAATGAGGTGTGGAGGGAGGTATCCTCTCCTTTGCAGATTATGAAGTCTAATCTCCTTGTCATTAGCAGGCAGATGAAGATAAAAAAGGAAATTAATGCTTTTATTTAGACTCCCTCCAATACTTTCTGCTGGTAAACAAAGTTGCTATTGAATGATAGAGGCTGAGCATCCCCTAGGGAGAGTCAGTGAGTTGCCCCAGGGTTGTGTTATTCTTGCTGACACATAAACTGAGGAACTTCACACCAGCTCTATTCTCCAGTCCTCTGCTCTGTAAAATACTGCTCTGAGAGCTTGTAAAATACAAACCTGAGAGCCTGAAATCTGTTTTGTGTTTCTTTTTCAGAGTGTTCCTAAATTTTACAAGGTGCAAAACACACCTGAAAGGTCTTGCACAAATATTTGGGCAAAAATTCTCAAATAAAAGAGAGTCTGGGCCAGTTCTCAGGATTTGCTTTCAGTATGGAGATGTCTGTCAGACTGTAGAGAGGTCTCTTAAGAAAAGAAACCCAGTCCTACAATTCATGGCATTGAGCATGAGATTGCATAAAATTCTGGGAATTAAGCAGAAGGGAATGATATTGCACTAAGAGGAAACAGCTTCCTTCATCTTTTCCATCTCTTAGGTTTTACTGTTCTGGGATTCTCTGCTAATCAGTCAGAACTAAACTACACACAAGTCTCCCAGTATGGTCCTTTTTCCAAAGAATGGTTCTACTGGTCCAAGTTACAGTGTACCAAGGAAAAGGCCTCCTTACCTGATATCACCCTACTTGGTGTGGCAAAGGCAGGCAGGATGGTGCCCCATGAACTGTTCCTCCCAGCAACATTTTTATTTTCATGCAAACCAAAGCTCTTCTGAGTTCTACTATGCAGTGCAGCCAGATCTGATGTCTTGTCAACTCAATTTTAATTTGCCACTGTTTGTTAATGTATGATTTTTGTTCTACTCAAGCCAGGAATATATATGAATCAACATGCACAATACTAAATTTACCTTATTTTCCATTTATTTTACTATTATATCAATGAGTTAAATATATGGTTTATTAAATGCATTTTTACTGGCAAGAATATAATCAAATCAGTTATTATGATCCTTATTTGTCCTTAGAAGCATTGATAAGACATCCATCTTTTCTAGCTTCTTTTATGTTTGTTTGGGTTTTTCCTATTAGTGCTGGATTAACATTTTCTATGATAATTTTTTTGTATCCTTTCTTCAATATAATTCTCATAAAATTTAAAGCTTACATCAGCTCTCAAACATCTCCCTAGCTTCCTAAAATATGTATTATATTCTGAACACAGAGCTTTTTAAGTAATTATTATACTTTCTTTGGTGTCTTTCCCTATGGCATCATTTCTTACTCCATTTACATTATACATATGGCATTGCCATCCCTTAACACTACCCTTTATCATCCTCTAATTCTCTTCAAAATACAAAAACCCACTTTCCTTTCACTGCACAAATTCCATTAACTCTATTAGGATTAGGATTTATTAATGTACATCTGAGGGTGGACAGCCACAGGGAACATGATTTTTGAGATTCCTTGCTACTTTCACATCTTCATGTATATCCTCTTTACTAGACATTATGAAGTCTAATATCACCTGCAGTGAACATACTTATTAAGAAGATGTCCCATAATAAATCTATGAAGTTGCCCTGTGGTTTTATTTTTCTTTACTTAATATGTCACATCATTCAGTGCACTATTTCAGTATAGTAATGTTTAGGGCTGGAAACACTATAAAGCCTCATTTATGTCAATCTACTTTGCTGTTTTGCATATATATTAATATGATATTTGCATCTAAATAAATTCACTAATTCTTCCTGAAAGAATCCTTTATTTATATTAGGGGTGTTGATGAAAATTGAATAAATGAAGCAAGGTCTACTTCAAAGAAGGCCTCTTTTCTTTGAATAGGAAAATTAATTCTAATTGTATAAGAATGATAATAGTATGCAGTGGTTAGAGAGTAATGCAATGCACACTGTGTGCTGAAGAAATAAGAACAAAAGGCAGAGGAGAGCCTGGTGCTAGAAGAGATGTGAGGAAGGATAGTGGGCAATGCAGTGGTTGAATATCCAAGTCAAGCAAACTGTGTCTGAGCTAGGAAACTAAGGGGAGAGAAGCCATGATGAGGATAAAAATGTGGGAGAAGAACCAAGAAAACGACTGAGAAGCTTGCACATCAGTATTGCAGGGAAATCTGATCACTGCTACATTTGTCATACACTGTCCACTGCTCACAGAACAGCACCTCTGGGTGATCCTTGCCTAAGCAAATCTAATGTTTGCAGAGGTACTGCAGTGACATCGCATATTTCGAGGATGATAAATCCAGAAAGTCTCTGAAGTGACTGTGTATAAAGCAAAGAGTATTGATGGGAAAAATAATGGGAAACACTCAAGTTATAAGGATGTGGGAGACTGTGACAAGGTGGGGAAGCTGAAGGCCCGTTCAGGAAGCTGGTGCAAGATGTGGCTATCAGTGGCTGGATGGGAGGAGGAGGCAGCAAAGGGATTGTCACAGCTGAGCAGCCAATGGGATATCTCAGCATCCTTTATACCCTGCACACAATCAATACCCAAATTCTATTTTCTCCTTGTTCTGCAGAGTTCCTGTGAACTCAGGGACAGCACACAGTAACATAAGGGCTTACTGTTCTAACCGACATTAAGTGTTGCTAAAATGTTGATCCCAGGTTAGATTATGCTCCAAAATTGCAGAACTGTAAAGCAGAAGGGTGGAAGAATAAAAGTTTCTTTTGTCAGCTCTCCTACTAAAATCTCAGGGAACAGCATGTCTGAAGAAGGACTGTCAAGTCTGTATGGATGGATATCTACCCACTTGTCTCTGCTTACCAAGGTACTTTCTTCTAGCAGGGAGAAATCTTGTTGCTTTGCCCATATTCTCCTTGACCATGCTGCCAGTTCTGACACTGACAGTCATGTATTTCCATTCATGGGAAGCTATGCTTGTGCACAGCTTTCACCATCCTGGTCACTGCCAGCTCTTTGTCACTGACATCAATATGTCTCTTACTTCCCTCTCCCTTCCTTACCTGTTCTGGCCACCCCTGTCTTTGGCTGTGGTGTGCTCACTCTGCATCTATGCCTTGGAGCATTTAATCTGTTTATGAGGTTTTTTGTCACTTCATGCTGATTACTCTGCATATTCATTTTTCCATTCTTGACTCATGTCCATCCAGCAAACAGCCCGGGTGAGATATCCTCTCCATCCTCCTTAGCACATCCCAAATGGCGATCCTGCCAACAGTTCTGTTCCAGGTCCCTGTACACCAGTCACTGAAACACTACTCTTTCACACCCACATTATGGGTGTACAATTATCTCCTGTTAATTTCCTAGATGTTTTTCCCTCCCCACAGCAAAAACATGCCTGGCCCAATCACCTTCCATGCAGATCACCATAACAGTCCCTTCTCATTGCCAGCACCTGTGTTACATATTTCTAATTCCTTCAAAGTATAACCAACATCCTAGCTTGATAGATAACATTTTGTCACCTCTTTTAATCCCTCTTCCTACTTCCATTGAACTATAACAAAAGTGAAAAGTTGAATATTGAAAATTGAAGTGTTTTTTGCCTCATTATCACAGAGCTACTGTTGATACCTTATATGACTAACTCAATTTATGCTCCTGATATAATGTTCAACAGCTTTTTATAGCTAAAGCCGTATTCCCAAACTCACAGGAAAAAAAAAACCTTATAGCTCAAATGCCCCCAAGAGATGTGTTTTACATGATTTTCTCTTGTGTGTTAATAAGACAACACATTTCCAATTTTAAAATCTTTATTTTAAATCATTTGGCCCATGTTTCATTGTTTCTTTTCACATGGAAATTTCACTGGAATTTTGCTGATGTAACTGGAAATTCCTTTCTCTCCTGTACCAAAAATGATGGATACCTTCTCTCCTTCTCACTGTTTTAATGAAGCAGGTTCAAAGCAAAGTACTCCTTGTAGACAACAGATGACAACAGAACATTTATTTTTTAGGTTATTCATTGAAAGGATAAGCTGTGAAAACAATTAGATTTTTAAAGTTTGTGTAAGTCAAACATTTTGTTTAGCTATAAAAATGATCAAATGTTGTATGTGACGGGCAAAGATTCAATGGCCTACTTTCACAAAACGGGAAGGCAGAATTTTCACAAGGACATGTGTGAGCTGGATAGTAAACAAAGCTTTTGCTGCAGGCATATTGCTCAAAGTTAATACAGTGAGGGCTAAAACTCAGCTTGTGGTTCTGACAGAAAAGAAATGTTGGCTATTACAGGCTGATTTCAGGCATGTGCGTAATGCTACTTCAAGTTTGTATATTCCCCAACACTTAGCAGAGAGGAAAAGTGGGATTCCTGGATAGCTAATGGGAAGTATGAAGCCAAAGAAACTCAGTTTCAAGAATGTAAATAAGATCCTGGTATGAGGTGTTCTACAGAATAGCTTTCACGAAGAGTAACGCTGACATGCTGGTACAACGGAAAACCACATTTGACAGATATTTTTAGAATTACAGTGATTCTTACCTCCCTGTTCACACAGCTGTTGTGCTAAGGCATCCTTGAATATAACTTGGCCCCTATGAGTAGCTGTAGCCCTGTGAACATAAAAAACACAACAATAAATAATGTAGTAAATTTATTTATATATGCATATGTATATCTTTATGAATAACTAATCTAATCAAAAGTCCCATTCTGCTTTCTTTCTGTGTTCTTCTTTGTGCACTCTTCTAAATTTATAGAATAATTTGCAGTGATTGTTTTGGGCATAGCAAAAGAAAATTCCTACACCAAAATGGCTGGGTTGGTAATAAAAATCACTGGCACGGAGGTTAAATGAAGGACATCTTTGACATATGTCTATAGCTGCACATAGAATTTCTATATTTGAGGCCTCAAAAGTTTTGTCTGAAGAATAATTAATTCCCATTAGTGACCCACAGCTAGAAGACCTGTTAATGTACCACAGAACTTGTCATTTTTTTCCCTCATGATCAGGTAGAAATACAATGCCAAGTGATTTGTTTTTCTCTTACAGAGCTCTCATGTTAGCAGTGATAGTTTTACTTTCCAATTGCTCATTTAATCCCTCTTTTCCAAGTGCAGCACTTCACAACATCAGTTTTATCTCAGAGATTTCAAAACCTTTCAGTATTTGCAAGTGTAGTATTTGAAGTCTGATTTCTTTCAGCCAAAGTTCGTCCAGTATCTGTCTAGACTCATACACACCCTTCATGCATGTTCTTTAGCCTTTCTCTAATTAACATTAATGGGCTCAGTGTAGATCTCTGTGAAGTCCTTGAAATAGCCTCTCAGTTCAACAGTAAGATGTTGAAAGCTACTTTATCAGTGCAGTTTCTCAGCCAGCAGTGTGCCCTCTCTAATGGATCATGCCTAGCTTGCTTATAAAATATCAGAAAAGACAGAAAATGAAAGTCGAAATACATTATATTTTTCCTCACTACTGGGCCAGTTACCCCAAAAAGGAAGAAGAATCAAAGTAACACATCTAATACTAAATTTTCCTATACAGTTTTACCTCAGGGTAAAACCCGTCTTCAAACTGTCAGAGTACGAACAAGAGTAAAGCTTCTCTGGGATCTGCTTTGCTTCCTGTACATTTAGGAAAGCTTTATTTTCACCAATGTGTGTGTCCTGAAATGCAAAACTATGCTCACCTGATGCTCCTAGGGCTTTCAGACACTCTCTTCCTCTGCCTGAGGAAGGAGAGCTGTGTTGCCTTTTTCATCTTGGACTTTCAGAGGCAGGAGTAAAGCTGGAGCCTTGCCTCACCTGGCAGTGACAGTATTTTGGCCACAGTCCCAGCATCACATTACCAGTGTGAAGTTTTGGTTGCAGTCCCTACCATGTGCCCCATTGAAACTATTTTGGGATTTTCAGTACTTCATAAAATACAGCAGAACTTCATGCCATAGTTCCACATTAGCATTTCTATATCTGCTGACAAGACCAGTGACCATGCTAAGTGCAGAGTAAAATAAAAACAAATACATTGCTCCAGCACAGAAAGGCAAGGGAGCTGAAGCTTTAAGTCTCATTTAAAAATATGAATTAAAGTATTTATTAAGGCTCTGTTGTGATGAATATGCATGAAACTATGATCACTACACTCATTTCTGCATTTTCCGCACAGGTGTATTCAGTTATGCAAGTCAGATTGGACCAAACCATCTCCAAAATCAATTCTAACGATTTCTTTAGAAGGACTGGATATGGTGGCTTCCTCTGGCAGCTGAAATGGCAGGGCATCCCACAGCCAGCTTTGGGGCCAATGCAGCTGACAGACACGTTTTGCATATGTGTTTCATTGTGGGAATTTCATGTGTTGAGCTTCCCTGGCTCAACACGAAAGAAAAAGCCACACCTAAGGCACAGAAGGTACAACAATTCTATTCCCCAAGCTGTCAGGGTGGAAGAGAGGGCTCTTTGCAGACACTGGGAAAGAAAATTTTTATTAGCAGCGGACTGGGACTTCAGAGATGTTGTTTATGCAACAGCCCAGGATACAATTCAGAATGTACACAACAACAATGGCAACCAGAGCATTCTTTTATGAGGCAGGGAAGAGCAAACTCTTGGAACACAGGCCACATGCAGAGGGGAGCTTGAGTATGTGTCTGAATGCAAACAAATACCAAGTAATACCAATAATTCCAAACTCTGTACTGTTTACTGGATCTCTGCGTGCGTGTGAGAAAAAGGCGATTTGGGCAGAGAGCCAGCAACCAGTTGAATGATCAGAATCTTTCTGTGTCTGTCATCCCTTGCTTGATAATGCAGACTAGGAGCCAATTATTGCTGTTCCATGGCAGGAGTGATCTGCACCCTGGGGAGAGGAGTGCAGTGCAGGAGGGGCACTGCTTGCTGCAGCGTGCGCTCACATCAGATTAGCCTTGCCGTGGGCTTGAGCGCCGACAGCGCAGCTTCAGAAACTTGCTAAGGGTGCTGCTACTACCACTTTACCAGTATTACCTGCTCCATTTTCTCTGTATTTGTGCTTTATTAATGGAGCAAATGAAAATAGTGCAGCGCAATTATGCATAAACTGAGCTACTTCTAGGAAGAAGTGAAAAATATACCTTTTCTGTATTGAACTTTCTTTGTCTGTGATGTTCCTACCTGACAGTTGAGGTTCATGGAACAGGATCGTGAATTTGGATTCTTTTTTTATAAAGACATGTAACATATCCAAACTCATCTCAATCCCTATATTCACACTCCAGTCTAAAAACTACATAGTATTTATGATAATTATAACAAAAATAATACTGGCAATGCCTGAAAGAGACTCTACTAAAGAAAGAAAATTATTCAACTATCAAATATGAGGTTTTGCTTTTGTGACATATATATATCCAGTAACTGAACTCTGTGCTTTCTTGAAAAGTTTCTATGCTGTCTTAAATGTAGTTAAATATTGCTTAGAAGAAGGGCACTTACTAACTACTATTTGGTGTTACTCCACACCTGTCTATAGTCCCACTCTGACATTGTCTGCTATTTATTCCCAGCTAAAGGGCAAGTGACTAATCAGATCTAATGTGTCAGTCAGCCAAAAGGCAAGATGCATGTTCCATATGTCCCCAGAGATAATTCCTAAGTAGAAATTAATCTTTCCAAAGGGATGAGAAATAAAAGAAAAATGGGAGAGAACAGGAACATCCTGACATGGTAAGTGAGAGCTTTGAAAGAAAAACAACCTAGAGGTAATAAGGTTCCTCTTTATATTAACCTCACTCTTCCATTAGCCTAGATGTATTTGTGTGCTTGGGGCTATGCAAGAGGGGATGAACTGCTGACAGAGAAATAAAGAGGTCTGAACACAAAAAGACTACATCAGGTGCCAAGGCTCACTGGCAGTTCAAGGCATTGCTAACCCTATACTTCAATTACAGCAGTTTTAAAAAGAATTTTCCTTCCTAAACCACAACTATTTGAGTTGAAATCAGGTGCCAGTAAGGACTTCCAGATTATCTGTCACTGAAAATCAAAAAAAAAGAGAAAAAGACTTGCTGGTTCTCCTCTTAAACTATTTATAATCCATGTCACCTGTGAAATGGGGCTGGAAGTGCCACCCTGCTCATCTGCTAACAAGCTTAAAAACACTTTAAGTGCAGTATTGCCAGCTCCTCTGAACATAGATAGCCTCAGGAGTATCAATTTGTCTCCCATGTGATGACAAATATCATTCTAGGTGATCTGGGAGGAAGAAACCCAGAGACACTTCCATATGACAGAAAATCCTCCCTCCTGCCTGCTGTTGACTGGATGCAGCAGGTTGGGCTGTGCATCCAAAAGCAGAGTACCTGTCCTGGGCCTTGCTCTGGAGCTTTCACCATTTGCTCATGCTCTGGGGTTCACATGCCTGGTGCTCGCTCTGCCCTTACACAGGTGCTTGGCCATCTGCACCTTCCCCTGGTGAGGGAAAGCACTGGGACAAATTTGTGGGGGAGGAGGCTTCAAAAAGACTCAGGTATCGTACAATAAAATACCTCATCTCATGATGCACCAAAAAGAGGTTTCAACAGGATCAAAGAAAAGGAGATTAATTTTTTACCTGAACTAGCAGAGTTTAACCTTGTGCCAGCTACTAATGGTCAGTGACTGCTTCTACTCAAGGAAATTCAGGGTGACATCCACAACACTGGCTCCAGGAAAATCAGTGCCTGGCTATATAAAGCTGAGATTGGTCTTCCCCAACCCCACAGTGGTGTCCCCGAAAAGCAGGTCTGATGCACTGCCAGCACAGACTGTGTTGCTTCCCCACCACTGCGGGGGACACAGTCGGTGCTGGGCACCTTATGAGCCTGAGCTGGAGCAGAAAAAAAATCAATGCATACCCAATGATTGCTGTTGCCATTTTGTGTGGAAGTACCTCATAGTTCACATTGGATTCACATGCATTGCTAACATGCTTTTGTTAAGTTAGGTTGCATTTTAAAGAGAGTGTTTTGGCTCAGGAGAGCACAGGCAGGAAGCTACATGGGACTGACCCTTGTGTCCTGCCTCTGCTGCATGGCTCTGCCAGCTCCTTCTGTGGAAAGGACGCACAGCCACCCTGATCAGAGGTGGGTAGTTGCCCTCCTTATGCAAATAAATGGGTTGATTTTTAATGCATGGTTAAATTTGCATGATCATCTCTGTAGGGTTGTCTTATTTAACCCATTGTCTTAAAAAATATATTCTCCTCCAATACTGCCTGATTAAGGGATCTCTGAATAAAATAATTTTAAAGCACGATGTAGAACAGGTCTTCTGCGGATTAAGTTCATGGGGCGGTTGTGCACAGCTGTTCATGGTGGGAGTGTGAACCATTTTCTTCCAGTGTCCTGCAAAGGTGGGGCAGGAGGTGAGGTCAGGCTGGGGTGCATTTTGGCTTGTGCTTCCTACCAGGGCCGGAATCTTCAGTGATAATTTCTTCAAGAGCAGTCAGACCAACATGTTAAACCTGACTGGGAGATGGTGCTGGTTCTGGTGCTGGCACCAGTAGGGAAAATGCACAGAGCACTTGTGGCTGCTGATCCATAAGGCATTTGGGTTGGAGGCTTCCACCTACTGGTTAAATGCCTCCAAGTTATTATTTCAGTTTTCACTTGACATGCAAGCACAGTCTAATTAAAGCAGCAGAAATGAGATCTGTGTGTTCTGAAATACACATTTTGACTCTGCTTTTCTCTCACTGTCCCCAGTGGTTTCCTCACTGAGATTTTACAGAGAAAGTCATCTGTCCTGACCATATTCAGCTGAAATTGTCAGGGAAATTTGGCAAGTAAGATGCAATTAATTTTGTAGACATTTGTTCAGGAGACTGGAATTAGCACACTTGCTCTAAAAACCTCAATCTAAGGTGAAAATTCTTCAGCGGGAAAGGACTAAAATGGCCAGCAAAAGCCAGGGTATGTGCTAGAGGGCAAAGAGAAATCATTTCATTTGGGGCAGCTGTCCTGAGCTGAAGTTTGTGGTTCACATGAATAAATTATGCTCATAACTTACTTCATGGTGAGCTTTCGTATAGGGTAAATGCAAGAGGAACAAGAGCCACCTGACCTTGTCTTTTTTCTCTGATTTTATCTCTGGGAACTACACATGTGGGGAAAAGGAGTCAACTCAACCTAAAGGTTTATTAAATATTGATTTAAGTAAACATTTAAGGACTTTCTTTAAACAAGACTTGAATAAAAGAAACATTCACAAATAGAAAAATAAATGAGAAGGGCCTATAGAAACTTGCTTCCAGTACCCGAAGGGAAAGATGGAGAGGGACTTCTTACAAGAGCATGTGGTGACAGGACAAGGGGGAATGACTTCAAACTGAAAGAGGGCAAGTTTAAAATAGATAGTAGGAAAAAATCTTTACTGTGGGAGTGGTGATGCATTGGAACAGGCAGGTCATTCTGTGATTCTATTCTAGATTCTATAATTTTAACCCATATTACAGAGGATGGATCTAAGGCTACAGCACTGGAAAAAGAGGGGTGCACAGGCAGCTCCAGCCCCTACATGTTACAATTTATAAGAACGTGGTTTTTTTGTCCTAAAGAACGCCAAACTTTTGTTTGGTTGCAAGGTGCATGTACAGAAGATGGATACAACATAATAATGTACATACCTTATAAAAGAGGTAAAAAGTAAGACTTACCATTTTAAACTGTATATAAACCTTTTCACATTCCTTTCTCTTCTGTCTCAGAGGCTAAAAAGATGTGGTTTTTTTTTAAAAATTCTGTCTAGTTTTATGTGACTGGAATGATTAGAGCTTCTTGCTGACTGAAAGCAGACTAGGACAATATTTTCTTCTCAGCTACAGGAAATCCAACATTTTCATTAATATTTTGCATTGTGTGATTATAAAGGAAAGCAAATTCTATTTTTTCTATACTTGAAATAAAGGATTATTGCAGTGGCATCTGCCAAGCAGAGAGCTCATATAAATAATAGAACAAGCATCCATTGTCTCTCTACTGACACACTGCCAACAACTAGGTCCCTGTTTTCCACCTTTTTCAGTCTTTGGGAGAAGACTCTGTCCTTGTTTTAGGTTTTGCAATCTATTGTACTTTATTATTTTGTGAAACATCAGTTGGATGAATTTTAGGTTTTATGCACTGAATATTTATAACTATTTGAAATCTATACTCAATCCTAAGATAATGAATATAATACATGTTTTTGTTGCAAAAAAATAGTGCTTTTCCTAAATGCTGCTTGTGTAGTCTTTTAAAGTCTATATTCAATGAAGATATTATTCAATCACCTAAATTTTCCTTCAAGAAAAATAAAACCTTTGTCTTTTCCCGTATGACAAGAAGAAATGTTGTAGTTACCATGGATTTTAAAATTCTTGAAATTTCTAAATGAACACAGAGGTATTAAGTAAATGGACTTACAGTCAATTCCTGTATGCTTCTACAATGACCCTTTTCTTAACAACATGTACTAATTAAGTTTGGCTGTGCTGATCAGCTGGGGGAGTTCAGCAGAGGCCACAAAGATGGTCTGGGCTGGAGCACATACTCTGAGGAGAAACCGAGGGAGCAGGGCTCATTCAGCCTGCAGAAGAGATGACTTTAGGGGGACCTGACAGCAGCCACCAAAGAAACTTGTGCAGTTCCTCTCCATCATGGCCTTATTTTAAGACCAGACTGGATTAAAACCCTGAGCAACCTGGTCTGGCCTTCCTTTGAGCAGGATTTTGGATAGCAAAATCTGAAACAGCGTATGAGATGCTGAGATGAAAACAAAATTAGTTTTAAAAGATCGTAAATAATGGAGAAAAGGATGCTTTCACTGTCACCTTTTTAGTTCACTACTCTCATGCTATCTGTACTCACTATCCATTTCCTATTTAAGGTTTCACCAGTCTGCCCACTGCTCCCAAAGGACATTGCGAATAGCTGTGCATGAGCTGGACCACAGAAAAATCTGGAACTTCATCCCCTGTATTTGCTTTACAGCCCACACAGAGAAATCCTCAATAGCTAAATTAACTGCCTTTCTTAAAAACCACTAATTTCAATATAAATGACAGAGATGTAACTGGTACATCCACAATGTACAAGTCAGCTTGCAAGGGAAGGATAAAACCTGCCTCTTTAGTCTAATGTTAGAAAATAACACATCAAAAATCAAAATTTCCGCAGACCACACCCCACAGCACCTGGGGCAGGTTTCCCTTCCTGAAGCTTCACCAAACACTGAAGTATTACACTCCTTGTCTAATGTTTCTTTGCACTTTTCTCACCAACCTAACTGTTTTCAGAGGACGGAAAAGCAAATGAAACATGGTAATCTTTCACAGACTAATCAAAATCAAGCTAGGAGAGAACCTGATACAGTTGTTAGTGAAGAATTGTTATTCTTGCTGTGAATATGGTGAACCTCTGGGGAAAAAAAATGTAGGGTCACTAATCATACAAAGGACAGTTATTTCTCCTGTATGGTTTTTAATTTTCATCCAGATTCATGAGCTGGAAGAAAGTATATATCCCTGAAGACCATACGAGAGGATACAGCATCATAAAGTCACCCCAAGACACTTACAAATAGAAATAGGCAGGTGAAATATTGCCTTAGGAGAATAATTAATTTTACCAGCCACTGAAAAAAAATGAAAAATCTGTGAAGTATCACAGAACTCCAGACAAAAGAGGCAGGTGGAATGGCATCATGTACATGGCATAAACTGGAAAGACTTTGGTGAGGAGCCCTGGCAGGAGCTGGTTGTACTAGAGAAAGGTAGGAGGTTATTTGGGGACCATAGTTACTGAAGGCAGGGTTGAGGTGTAGTGTGAGGGCCCCTGGAAGTACTGTGGTGTGGGTGCTATTGGGGTTTACTGCCCAAAAATGTAGGAAACTTGGATTCATGGATCCTGCTGCTCACAGTATAGTTTGGCCTTTCTTCAACAAGGATTTTTTTTCAGAGATGCCCATTAGAGGGCTGTTTTAGGGTTGGGATTAAGAGACAATGAGACACCTGGATGCCTAAGTCATATCCAACCTTTCTCACCTCAAGCAGAAAGATCAAGTTTAAAGGAGAAAAATCTCTTCTCTGTGTCCTTCCTGTCCTCCAGCCCTGCTTTCAAAACCAGCAACTTTTAGCAGCTCTTAGGGCTGAGCAAAGCCCCTGACACCCTTACAGGGTGTTAGCAATGGCTCAGCATGCCTTGGTTCTGGCTTCCACCTGTGCTGTGGCTGGGACCTTTGTGAGCTGGGGTCAGGACCCACCCTCTGCCCCTGCTGCCAGCTCCAGAATGCTTATGAGTTGTGGGCAATTTTTTCTTGCTCCATCTGGGAAACCATGGCCTGCCCACAGACTCACCTTATGATCCCAGAGAGGATCATAAGAGACCTCGGGAGGTCTCCAGACCAACCTCCTGCTCAAAGCAGGGTCAATTACACTAACAAAACACAAACAGCTCTGCTATACCTTCTACCATGTTGCCTAACAGCATGTCAAGGCTCATAGTTCTGGTATTTGTAAATGCTTTTGCATAATAAAATGATAACAGGATTATCAAAATTATGTTAAACAAAATCTGCTGTCTGAACTTCACCTTGAATTGGTCAGTCACTTGACACAGGCATAAATACACTGAATTTACAACTCATTTGGACAGCAGCCTCCCATATAATATATTGTTCCAACAATAATGAGTTTGAATCCATGTTTCTCACTAGGAAACAATCCATGATTTGTCTTACTCAGAAACAAATTACCTGCTAAGCTACATTGCTATAATATCTTCTTTAGATACAGTGTGAATAATAATTCTTTAAACCCATTATTAAAAAAAGACATCAAAGTCTAAAACCTTTCTCTTAGAGTAAAGTAACAATGAAGAGATTTATAACCCTAGCCTTGAAAGAAACCAGAGTAAGAGAGAATCTAAGCAACAATGTAAGTACTTCCAGGATAGATGGTTGCTCTTGGTTTTTTATTACTGACTAATTTTTTCTGAGCACAGATTTGTTTACAGAAGTCTCTGGCAGAATGAGCATAACACTAGAATGAATCTTCGTAGGAAAATATCCTGTTGATGCTCGGAGATTCTCTAGCACTAACACTGGGTTCCCTGTGTCCCTGGTGAACGAGAAATGGCGATACTGGGTGAAATGCATCCGGACTTCAACTCTTCATTTATTTGCTAATGACAGTTTCCAATCAAAAGGAATACATTGGGAATTCATTTCAGTAAAGTTGCCAGGAAGGTGAACTTTTCAAATACACGCAAATAATTATTGCTTTTTTAACATGAAATACTGCTTGGGAGCTCAAATTCCCATGTCTGGAATCCCAAATTCCAAGTACTACAGATGAAGGCTTTCATCAGAGACTTGCACATCTGCTGCTGTACACAACAGAGTGGTGCTGGAAATTAGAGAAATTTATCTGTAATTTGTGTAGCTAAGAAGTTTATGGTTGATTAATAAAACATCAAACTTGAGCTAACACTTAACGATAAAAGAGGCTCTCTTCTCATAACTGATATTTTAATGGGGTTTTCCGAGTGATGCAGTTTTTAAGATTTTGTGAAATACTGCAGCAAGTAAACAAAACCAAAAAAATACAAATTTGTTCTTGCAAATCTCTCCTCTTCAACTGAGGAACTTTGAGTAGCAGGTCCACTGTTGCATTTAGTCCAGTTCCCTCTACCCCTTATGGAAGGGACACTTCCCATGAGCTGGTTGGGATAAATTTACAAGCGTCAGGGTAAATCAAACAGGTTTTCTATAACCTTGGTTTTCTGAGCACTCTCTTTGGCAAAAATGTCCCAAGTATTGGCTCCAGACAGAGTCCCCTGGAATGAGCAGTGACATCCCAAATGTGACATAAATCTTCCCAGTGCAGTCTAAGTAAACCTGACAAAGGATGGATTCATAACAGATACTAGATTTCACGAAAAGTTACGTAAAACTACTACAAGTATAATTAGCAATTTCCCATTTTGAATGATCATCAACCATCTGCTGGTCTCTGGAAAAAAAAAAAATCCCATGTCTGCACAGAGAATGGCTGAAATCTTGAAAAACTATAATGGAAAAACAAAATACCGTAAGCTAGAAGGTACCTTGTCACTATGGATGGGATGGATGTGGCTGTGAGGCAAAAGAATTGAAGCAAGACCCATGAGAGATATGGAAGGAATAGCAGTAAACTGTTAGCTGGTGAAGGTGTGTGGATGACAGAGGTACAATTATAACTTTAGAAGAAAATAAGTATCCAATAACAGCATCTAAAAACAATGCTGTAGAAATAGCAGCACTAACTGTGCAGTACCACTTGTTTGACACATGTAAGAAAACAGGCAGACTTCATCCACTGGCAAAGATAACTCTTATGTTATTCCTGTATGAAGACTGTTAAAAACAGTATATTGCAAACAAAAATTAAAATGTTTTAAAATACAGCTAGTGATGTATGGCTTTTAGCTTCCAGGTACATCCATTTCTGAGGATCTCTCAGTCAAACAGCTCGTAGTAAGTTTGGATTCCTTACATGATATTACTGCCCTTCTTTTTTTTTTTAATTTTATTGATGTGAGGCCAATCCCTTGCATTTAAACAGAAGACCTGGGTTTATGTATTAGTAATACCCAGTGGACATGTGTTAACATGGACCTTTTACCTTAAGAATTTCAAATGGTCTATTTATTTCTGTCTCTCAATATGCATTCCACCTGACCATTGTTCTGGCTGTATTACTGACTTCATAATTCCTAAACTAAGAGAAATAGAAAACATCGTAAATATTTTAGATACATTTAGTAAACCAGAACATGAGTCTTTTCTGAGTTTTAATTCACAGATCTTTTCATCTGTGCTTACCACAAAAATTTTCATGCTGTCTTGCTACAGAGAAATACCTTACTTTTTTGCAGCTGTCAATAGTGTTGCAGAAAATTGTTCTTCAATACTTCTTATGCTGATATCTGGTCTTTTGAGGAATTTACAATAAGAATGTGGTAAAGAACTTTGACCTGTTGGTTTTAGGAAGCAAGATTGAAACTGCTCTTTTATTCCAGGCTACTTCATGTGCTTTGTTATGCACAACAAAATACATTAAATGTCAGAAAATCTTAGCTTTTCAAATGCTAAGCTTTGTCTTGTTGAATGGTATTTTAAATGAACCACACCTACATTTCTTAATAGTCTCTTTAAAATATTACACATGGTTTGAAAAAACATTTTTACCAATTAGGACTTCTGAAACTTGTACCAAAGTAAATGAGAAAATGCCATTTTAATTTTTGGGAACATACTTAAAAAAGATCCTGTGTAAAGCCTTGCATTCCTGAACTCAGGAATCCATGTCTGCATTCCTGGTGTCAGGCATGCTGAACAATTCTGCTTCATGACTTCATGACAAGTACAGGTTTGGTATTTGGTACCGGTTTAACTTAGTGTCTTTTCCTGTGCCCCTCCATGCAGTGGGAGTGTGTATATGGTCATTCCTCACCTAAAGTAAGAGTGGTGGTTTCCAAGCCATAGAAAGCTCATCACTTACAGCCACACTGGTATCATCTTTCTCTTGATCTCCCAATTCCGTCCCCTCCTGGCTGAGGAGGGGTTTGCTAAAACACGTGCTCAGCTGGAGCTTCTTGCCAAGCCTGAGCTGCAAATTCTTCTCCATTTGTATATAATAATCCTTCCCAGTATGGTCCTCTATATTCAGACATCCAAAATAATACATTAAAGGCACCTAAGCTGCTGTCAACTTTCATTGTAATGGACCTAAAAGTTCAGAAATAATTAATGCAGGAAGAAAGAGGGATGGACAGGCAGCATTTTCACTCCAGAAATACTTCTGAGGCTACATTAAATTGAATTTCCCTGCATGTTTTGTCTTTCTGTTTTTAACTGACACAGGCACCTTTTAATGCTGGTGACAGAAAATTTTAATATTAGCAACTGTTTGAAAACTGAACAGTTGCCCATGAAATGGATCTGTACTATGTCACCATGTACAGCAGATACTCATTTTAAAGCAGCACCCTCCTAACCAAAGGACACACATAATGAAGAAAAATTACCCCAGTCACTGTTATTTCAGAAGTACTAGCAGATGACATGAGCTTGCAGTTAATTCTTGCACCATTAACCTCTGATCCTAAAGGAGCTCTGTGGTCTTGAGCATGTTAATGACATTAAGTAGGTACATGACAGGTCTTTGCTGAGAACCCCTTGCCCAGCCTAAGGATGTCACGACTAACAAGATATCCATTTTCTTTGCAAAACTGAGCAGAAGGCATTCCAAAGTACTCTGCCACAGTTTGGGCATGGCTGCCAGCAGAGATGGGAGTGATGTCCCACGTGCTGGAGGGAAGACCTGGAAACCTCTGGGCCACAGCCTCCTGAGACCAAGGGATCCCTCAGAGCCCACACACCTTCCCGAGACTCAGCATCACCCAGCACAACAATAGGAGGGAAGGCTGCTAGATGTCAGGTGGACAGAATGAAGCATTTTTGGAAGATTTGGGTAAAATACTAATGGAAATTTCTAATTTTCATATGTAGATGCCTTTTGTTATAGAAGAGTATCTAAGTTTTGTTTACAAACTGGGTAGAATTATCCATTGCAAATGTCCTATTCCAACTTATTTTTAAGTAAAAATTTTTAAAATCCCAACACCTCTTCCAGCTTTGTGTAAAAAACTTAATAATCTATTTCAATTGATTTTTTTCTCTCATTCTAATAAATATTAGGAAATATTAATGAAAGGGCACACAGCATGAAAGCTGGGACAAAAGGGTCCTGAAGTCTGATTTCTCTCCTTGTCCAGAGATATGCTATTTGTTTTATTGTCCTTTGTTTCCACTGAGAACAAATGTTTAAAATAGTGAACAAAAAGAAGTCTTTCATTTTCAAAAAACATGTTTTTTTTCTAGTTTTGATTTATATAAACATTAGTATTCTCCCATGAATGTAATTCCTTCCAGCCATTTAAAATATGTGATGACTATTTTGTTAACTCCAAGAATTTCAAAGAGGACATGTCCCCCTTCTTGCAGCAAAGTGATGAGAAAACTTCTAGCAAATGACAGCCCTGGTTCCTGCATAATTAACACTTCCAATAAAGTGCGTCACAAGCACAGAGATTTAAATCTTCTTGCTTCAAAATTACCATTATATGTGAATGATATTGTCAGGAATTCATATACACATGGAGTAATAGTGAGGTGAAAGTGCATTTTCATTGCCAATCCTAAATTTAGGCTTTGTAAGAATAATTGTTTTACAAAAGCCAAAGGGAAGAGAAATACATAAAATTTGTAAAAGAGTAAACAGATACTAGTTAAATATTCTGATAGGATTTTCAGTGCTCTGGATTTCAATGTACTAATTCAAGAGAAATTTAAAGAGTTAAGAAAAGAAAGACTAAAATAAAAGTTTATTTATATTTCTGCTTAGAAGTAGAAATAACATTTAGAAATACTAGAAAGTATTGGATTTTAAAAATGAAATTTAAATAGTCAACAATTGTATTTATTGCAGAGAATCGGCAAGACTTGTCTTTAAATTTATAGATTCCCTTAAGAATAGTTTTAAGTATATTCATGTAAATATATTCCTTTTTGGCTTGTGGTAAAAATAATGATAGCATTTGCACCCAAATATATAAAACCAGAAATGTTATTCACTTGACAAACTGCACTGTATTGCTATCTATTATTCTTGCAGAGAACATAAGGGGCATATAGAGAGGGTCTGAAATGCAATCAGAAGAGGTATTGTAAAGCATATTTTTGACACCATCTAGCCCAGTCTACACTTAAATGAGAGATTGGTGCCTCTTATGAATTAAACATAATTCTTGATTTATGTTCTGTTACCCTTGTATCAAGACCCATAGTTCCAGAGCAATGTCACTGTGAATTCATTTAATGATATTGATGATACACCTAACACAGAGAATACAAAGTAACAAGCAGTGCAGAGCATGGCTTTATAAATCACTCCTACAGAGCATTAGGCAATAAATAACAAGCCATTAATTCACTCTAAATTATGCTAAAACATGAAAACTACTTGTGCAGCAAATTATAAATACCTGCCATTTCTAGTAAAAAATGTGAAACTTCTGACCAAGGAATTTTATCAAATCACAACATAAATATCAGACTTCAGATTAAGTAGGCTTGGATTAGACCTTCTTTCTTTAAAACAAGACACAGACTGCAAAAACAATATAGCAGTTAAGTCATCCTCACAGCAGCCCAAGAACCCAGTGTATCAAACCACTTCCAGCACCTGTGTTTCATCTGTCTGCTTCTCAAGCTCCTGACTGCACAGGCAGCTCACCCCACAAATACTAGTGTTGTTGCAGCTCTTCAGCTAAATATGAAGACCCAGGTCCTGAGAGTTCTTGCACTGTGAGTTATCAGCACCATATCCCATGGGAAGCTCCCATGCCCTCTGTGTACACTAATACTCACAATATTCTTCATGAGGCTCTCTACCCACACAATACCATCCTGTGCATGGGATTTATAACAGCAGAATCTGGTCTAACAGAGACTAGGAAACATTTTCCATGAGAAAATTTAAATTGGAGGGCAGTGAATGATTAACTTACACAACATCTGATGTTGAAGATTGTTAAGAGTTGTTATGGTTGAGAGCCTTTGGCAGAGAAACCTGATCTACTTTGTAGTATTTGTGGAAATTATATTTTAAGTGTTGGCTTTTCTGCAATTACTCAGCAAGAGTTCTATATCTTTCTGCCTGTGTCTAAGAAATGGTAAAGCAACCTCCAATTATACTTACTGGTTAAAAGTTTTTGAATCTTTTAGAAACCCAATTTCATACGGTCTACAATTTGCTAGGTAACAACTGTAGAGTTGGATTATGACCTCTTCTCATGAACAATGTCATGAATGTAACAACCATAAGAGTTTGATTCACTGGCAATCATCTCTCCCTCCTTGTTGATCTGCTAAGGGCTACAAGGGACATGATGAGAGAAAAGTAATTGTGCTAAAATGAGTAAGACTGTAAGCCTAAGAAATCTGGTTAATGGACCATGCACTGACCATGCTGACTGAAGCCCAAATATTGCTCTTTCAGGATACTTAGCTTGGCTAGTCAAAAAACAGGGAAAAAAGCAATCTGACAATTTGTATGCTACTGCACTTTGAGTGGCTGTTTTATTCCTCCATTAATCTATTAACACCAAGGGCAAATTTTCCCATTAAAAACGACAGTGAGAAACCTGAAGGCTGAGACTGAGTGCAGGAGATGGACACTGTCCCCATTTCATACACATGAAGATAAAACCTTTCCATGATCACTTTTTACCTTAGTTATGCAACAGTGCTTAAGTAAAAGAAATAAAATGCCTTGAATTATTACAACAGGATCTGTCAAGCCTTGGTTTGGGCTTTCCCAAACTGTTTTGGCTCCTCTATCTCTGCTCCTCTCCTCAGAAAACTGTAATCTCCAGTACTAAGTCACCTCCTAAACTGACATTTTGATAGTGGAAATTTGAGGATTGCCACAGGCACAGACATGCCAGTAAAACTGAAGAAAACAGCTCTGTATGAGCAACAAAGTTGTCACTCAAGGGTTTCTACTTTTCCCTTATTTCTGTAGGCAAGGTGCTCACTTTCTGCACAAATTCTTCCCAGGCCTGGCTTAACCTGCACCCCTACAAATTTTGCTGTCTCACCAAAAGCTCACTGCTCTTTTTTCTTTCCTAGACTGTATTTTTGTGTCCCCACCCATTTCCGTATTTCCCAAAATAATCGTAACAATATGCCAATGAGGAACACAATAAACAGTTCTTTCTAACTATCTCATCTGGAATTATATCTCCCGTTTTAACTTCTCCTTTGAAAAGGAACCACTTAGTCTAACATTGTTTCAACAACATTTTTAGAATAAAAATGTAATTATACTCTGCATATATGAACCTCAATGCTAAAATTTAGCTTCATCTATCCATAACTCTGCATCAGTTGCTGGGAGACCAGAGATTATGGTACTCACTGTTGTTCTCTTGCTTTGTATTTCAACAGCCTCCAACATCCCTTGGCATACTAACAGCTGCACAGTACTTTTGCTCTTTAATTTGTTTCAGTGATTGCATGAGCAGATTGAGGTCAGTATAATGCCCTCGAAATTCCTAGTGGCAAACCACTTGTGTTATGGACATTGAATCTGAGATGCCCATAGCCCAGACTTTTCTACATAAAAAAATACCGACTCTGACCCAGTTTTCCTGCTTTGTGTTATTCTATTAAAAAAAAAAAAAAAAAGAAGTTCCAAAGAAACACAGCAGCAGAAACCTATATATTGCAAACATTAGATACAGGCAAAGCATCAGGATCCCAGTTTGTAGAGACCAGGCTCAACTCTAAAATTCATCAAAATAAAGTTCGAAAGTATAAATACAGACTCCCTGTATGAACAATGACAGGCCAAGCCATTACCAGTTTTCTAGCTGCCATTTCAGCTATATTTCCTAATTCTCACAAAACCCTGAAATTAAGTACTGCCAGTAGCAAAAACTACACTTCTCATGTTTTGCCTTAGTAATAACTAAGCAACTAGTAATACCTAGTAATAACAGCAATAACTCTGTGGCTGCAGACAGCTATTCTTAGTTTGATACTATTTTGCTAACATTACTGCTGATTTAACTTTGCCCATGCAGACTCTGAATTCGTAACTTCACATCCATGCACCAGGCAGTCAGCTTTTGGGGGTGCATTGTCTGGGTGTGCTGCCCAGCCCTGGCTTGAAGTGCTCTGCTCTTTGGCAAGTGCTCACTGACAGTGAATCTGCAGGAATGCACAGACATGAAAGGTATTATTACATTGCTATTTGTTATGCTAATTTTGTTAAGGGCCTGTCGAAATTTCATTATAAACCATACTTTCAAGGAGCTCATAAATCAACCATGAAATGTATTCTGTGCTCACACTTTTACAGACTGAATAAGACTCAATGACATGATTTTGACAATTTAAAGCAAAAAAAAAAAAAAAAAGAGAAAGAGGGTTTATTAAAATTCTATTTATTAATTTTTCAAATATAACTTGAAAGTTTAAAGATACTATTAAAGCACTGCTAAACAGGGCACTGCAAATCTTCCAGCACTTGCAAACATTGAGCTTCACTTACTCTCTAATTTTATTACTGTCTGGAAATCTAATTAAACTCATGAAAACTTAATAAACTTGGCTAATATCCCTGTTTTGGCTGAGGTTTTTATCGTTCTCTTTCCCTCTGTCACTGGGTGTTCAGTACTCCTGAACCTTCCAGCTTCACACAAAAGCTCCATGCAGCTGAGAGCCCCAAGATGTGCTACAGCCTTTGGAGATCCAGGGCATGCACAGTTCCAGGACTGGCTCTCAGGTCGAAGGGACCATTAACTGCTCTGTCCTGGCTTTGGCACTCCCTGGGAGCTCCAGTTGGGAATTCACATTCCAATTCACATTCTCCAACAGAAAACCTGTGCTGCCAAAAGTGAGACAAAAACCCAGCCTTGAAATCCAGCTTGACTACCTGTGAGATAGATAGGCATCAAGAGCAGTGAGTTGCTGATGCAAATTAATTACCTTTACCAAACTAAGCTACTGCAACTTAACCACCTTTACTGACCACTATAACAGCCATCCAGTTGCCATCTATGTTGTATTTGCATGACGTATGTTGATCTCAGAAGTACTTGCTTATGATTTTTTAAATTTATTTTTTATTTCTTCTCCTAGTCCATAGGGTTTGTAGCCAAAAGTATTTGGCTATCAGAACATAGTCACAACCAGCAAATCTAGCTACTAGTTAGATCGCTGGTGGGTTACAAATAAACAACAGAAATATCCTTACAAATACAAAAAACATTCCTGACATATCCTAAATATTAGCAAGAGTGAAATCTTTTTTGTTATTTTTATTTCATTCAGCAAACACATACTGAAAATTTTAACTGTAAAGTGTCCTCCTGTGAGATGCTTTGTTTTTGTATCACAGCAAAGCATTAAAAGATCAACCCTTAAAAGCTTAACAACAAAAAAGACCAAGTGCAATCTACATACACTGAAACTAATTACTTTTATGACAATCTACTTATCCACCACATTAGTCTGGCAACCTAATACATGAACTCCCAGAGCCTTAGTGTCTACAGGTTGTGCCATATGGCATTGTAAAGTTAGATTTAGATGTGATTTCAGTACCACAATAGTTATGTCTTTAAAGGTACAAATAAATGTACTAATTGATACATGAAGAATTAAATAATTTTAGAAATTTAACATTAAATAACTTGCGCTTTTCTGAAGTGTGACTCATGGACACCACAGTGCTCTGCCAGGATCATGAAATTTTTCATTATTGATGGATCTGTTGCTGCCACAGGAGAGCTAAGAATGAACCTTGTGAAAAGGAGAAAATACTGACATGGATGTTTCTGTGCATTATTGGAGAGGGATTGAAAAAAAAGAGGAACTGTTATGTTAGAGAAAATGCCAGCAAGGAGAAATATTTGTGAGACCACATTTCATACTCCCTAATAAAGACACTGAAATCCTTGCACAGGCTAGATGAAATGTAATGTATCCTTGATGTACTTCAGAACAAGGACAGTGTAATCATGGATTCCGGATCTATTTGCTCTCCCCTCATAAGAAATAAAGCCAACATTCCTCATCCATCAGCATGGACAATGGCTCACAATGATAAATTAGTGGTTTCTAGTCAAGGGACACCTCATGTGGCTTGGAAAGAGAGAGGAGGATTGGAACACCAAGTCCTCCCCTTCCCATGCAATCCAAGATGCAGATCTCTTCTGGTGGAAGAGTCAGGAGCCACCCCAGTGCAGTTGTAGCCTCCAGTCCAGATGGGCAGAGACCTCCGAGCAGTTACAATCACAGCCAAGTTAAGCAGGAGAGAGATGTGAGCTACAGACAACATCAGCTGACAGTGCAAGGAGCAACTCAGATACAGAGTTGTCTTTTCCACCCTTTTACTTGCCTGACTCTGGGACTCTTGAAGCTGAAATCAATCAGAAAAAAAGTTCCCTAACAAGTTAAAGGCTCCACAGAATAAGAAACCCAGTGCTCAAAGCCACTGGGAGACATACCATTCTTAAGTAATGACATTTCATCATGTTAAATAACAGCAGAGCTCCAGCCTTTTGGAGCCTTTTTTGAAACAAAAAAAGGCAACAATTTGCACATAAATATTTAGAATGATGACCTAATTTCCCATACTATTTAAAACATGAAGTTCTGGCTAAGAACACTGGCGACTCACAAAACAGTGCCAGTTCCAAGAGAAAAGGAACAGTAGCTCCAGAGCTGGACACTTCACCCGAAGGAAAGGTCAGCTCTCCCTGGCAAGCAGGAAAATATCTGAACAGATTTCATGGCTTCTGGCAAGGTAGAGTGCCACAGCTGAAATGTCTGTCCTTGCAGAAATCAGGGCTGAAATTTTACATGACTTTCAGCATGCTTCAATTGCCGCAAGGGGATCTGGTGGTATGTAGGGCACATGAGCTGGGAGAGCAGCTGAGGAAGCCCAGCCCTAGAAGTACATGGGTACTGGAACTTTCCCAGGCATAGGGATTCAGGCACATGTAGTTTTCGCAGATGATGAAGGGAAAGGGTCTCTCCCAAAATCTCAGAAGGGACACCAGTAACTGACTAGCCATGCTCCCACATGTCTGTGTGTCCTGAATCCAGGACCAAGCAAAGTGGCCTGAGTCACTTCACTAAGCCATGTGTATTCATTCACCCTTTTCTCCAGATTTTCAGTAATAAACCAAAAGGCAAAGCATTGAGCCTGGAAACAGCTGATATTGACTCAGTTCCCAACTTGATCCAAGGTCTCACAGAACAGGGCTTTTCCAGCTTACTTATGAGCTAAAACCTTCCACTAAACCCTGGCACCATGCAGCTTCTTACAGCCAGAGGAAGGAGTCAGAAAAAAAAACCCCAAACAACAACAGTGAAAACCCTAGAAAATGGAAAAAGGATCTAACATTTAATCCTTAATCCTTCCATGGGGCCACGTGTCTCTGTGTCCCACCATGTTGTACACAGCAGAGAGCTGAGCTCCATCTCCTCCTAACCCAGAATGGCTCCAGGCAAAGCCACCTACAATATTTCAGCTTTCTCCAACCACTTCCTAAAGCTTACACCATGAGACTTAATGAGCATACCCACAGCCCAGACACAACAGGTGCCACCACTTCCAAACCCAAATTCAACCCTGCAGATGCAGGTCAGGTATATTTGAGCCAGAGCCACCAGCACATCATGCTGTGACTGGGTTTACAAACTTAGCCTATATAGCAGCAGAGACCAGGCTTGGAGCAGGTATTCCCCAGGCATCTGAAATGGTGTTGGAAGAAGAGACACATGTGGTGACCCCTACCTGACAAGCTCCTCCTGGGGCTGGAAGCTGCAGGGGTAGGTAATTGTTTTCATTTGCTATGCTATGAGATCTCCATACTCCCTTCCCCCAGACCAGGGAAGTACTGACCATTTAACATTCTTTTCAGACTTGGTTGGGCTTCACTAAAGACAGTTACTATAAAATCAGCACACTGAAAAATCCCTAATGTTTGTTGATAGTATTTGTAAAGGATGAGCATTGCTTTCACTCTTTTTAAGAGAATAAACCTTTCTAATAATTGTACAAAATCAAAGAGGCAGATATGGCCCTCTGTTTTAAATACACTTCAAATAGTTTTTGGTTTATTTTGTTTGTTGTTGTTTTGCTTTGTTTTTAAAGTTCAGTATCTTATAGAGATGTCATTTTCCCTTTTAATTTTGGCAAATTTCCAAGTTCTAAGAAAATTTCCCAGTACTTCACATGCTGTCACAGCATCTTCAAGCTATCTTTACAGCTCTTCCATCGTATTTTGTGTAAAGAAAAACTTTTATCTCATCATTGCAGCAGCTGCTAATGAAGATCTCTAGGCTTTCTTCTAATTGATGAAGAGAGAATGACAAATATTTTAAGTATCCATTAAACTGTGCTAAATCAATGGTGATTTACACAGAATTTCTATAGGAGCATACAGCACATCCACTTTAATATCAAGTGAGTTAATTGTGATCAATGACACTACAGCAGAAGGCAAATGAATTCTTAATGACAAGAAACTCCGCATGTTACAAAAATAGAAGCTAACAAGAAACCTCTTTGCTGCATTTTCCACACTACATCATTAGTAACTACTATACTGAAAAAACTAAAAGGAAAACATGAGCATTTTAAAAACTTCTACGGATCGATCGATTTTACAAAACATCGTAGGATAAGGAAAAAAATGGCAAGCTTTTTTATCATTCTTTTTTTTACATATTTTGGAAATGTGTTTTAACAGGTGTTAGATTAATTAAAAAGTTATCATCACAGAATTCAGGGCTATTTTTTTAGCCATTGAATACAAGACTGGGGTCTCTACAGGTGTCCTTGTCTCACTTTTACAACCTCTTTTGTTTGACTTGTAGGTTTTAATGTGCATCATAACACCTCTCATCCAGCAGTAAGAAATTCTCTGGGGAACACTAGCAGAAAATAGGACATTGAGTCCATAATTAAAGTAATCTCTTCCCAGGCAGATGCTTCAGTTGGCTCTGTTATCACATATTACAAAAGGCATCTTGAGGCCCATATAATGTGTGGCAAATGGCTTTGGAGATGAGAAACAGCAATTTTTCATCTAATTTTGATCCATAGACATGTAAGTACTGTATTGCCACTTCTTGGTATGAAGCCAAGTAACTATTGTGGTTGTTGAAATAAGCTTGGCAGTAACCAAAATTAAAGAGTACTCCAGCTTTTATCATCAGTCGGGAAAGCCTTTTTCTAGCCATCTTTGCACTTAGCAAATAAGCATGCCATCTCAAATATGCGAGTTAATGCCTACATCTGGATTTAGAAGAAAAGCTTTATGCAGCTTAACTCACCATACATATTCTCTCTCTATTTGCGTGTTAAAACCATCGTTCAAATTATGGCCCTGACATCTTCACTGCTTTGCCAAACTGTCTGTGATATTGGTTGGAAGTGTTTCTACTGTTTATTTTTTGTATTTTAGGAAGTTTAGGACACTGCTCTTTGAATGTGTAAGTAGGTTCTGCAAAGTAATTTGTTCATATAAGTTATAATGCTTTGCATAAACACTAATGGTGATAGGAGCTGGCTGAATTTGTGTAGCATGTTTTTAGTTCCTGACTGCAGCAATGTGTTCAATGCGGGCAAAATTCTACCTCAGACTGCTGAGGTACAGAAAATAAAGACAGAGAATGACTTTCTTCCATTATTCATTTCTTCAAAATTGTTATTTTAAACTCTTCCCTATTTGGGTGGGAAATCGCAGAGATTGCTGGAGACCTTCTTACTCTTTAAGACTTTTAAAATGCATTTTTCACAGAAAATGGCTCAAATGAATGTACATTACTACTTGTGCTAAACAGCTTATGTTGATCTAAGAGGGATATTCGGAAGGCTGTAACAGAAAATTTATTTGTTACATTTCTAGTAAGAACTAAAAAGATTCAAGCCACTCCAAAACAGTAAGGAAAACAATGCCATCAACCCAAAACCAATGTTACAGTGCCATGGTACCTGTAAAATATGTATTGAAAACAGCCATTAAGCAACAACAACAGCCGCAAAATGGTATATGAAATACTTCAATAATATGCTTTTAAATAAAAATGTATTATTATTTGAATAATAGTGTAGCATCTTCAAGTCTTCTTCTAGGTGATAACTCTCCTGTACAAGAGAGTTCATTCTGTCAGCTAATTTGAGGTCATGGTCATCCTGAACACTCAAATTCAAAACTTCCCAGCAGGAGGTCAGAAAAAGCTGAACAAATGTTTTTGATATCTTCAAGTTAAGGCTTCCTTTCTTTTTTGTTTTTAAACTTTTACTAGAACTCACTGTGAGGAGACCGTTGTTATACAGACAAAGGGAGAATTCTGAATATTACTGCGTGTCTACATAACACTTTGTAGATCACTCTATTAAAGTTCTTCCAAATAAACAAGGTGAGAAAAAGAAGTTAATTTGTGTGAACTAAGAGTATGGTCAGAACATCCTTATATGTCCTTGCCTGTGCACACAAACAAAGCAGAATTCAAACAAATAATCTGAAGGCATGAATTTTAAAAAATACAGAAAGTGTTGTCTGTGCCTTTGATGACAGCATGAACAAGCATGATTGCTCTGCTGGGTCAAGGCCAGTGCTCAGCACCCTGCAGGATTGAGGTCTTCACCAAGGCATTTAGCAAGAAGTTAAGGACTTCCCAAAAACAAGACAATGCACTTAACTCCAGCTCATTCATGCACTGGACACATTCTCTGCTTAAGACATGGCATTGAAATGATCAGTACACCAGGAGACATTCCAGAGTTACCAGGGACTTCCATGCAGACATGGTATTTAGTTTTACAGGCTTGTCTGCATGGACAGTTTCTCTCTCTATAACATCTCTTACAATTGTCCTCTGCTTTTGCTTGTATTCGTGTTTTACGCACTATATATCTACCTGCAGAGAATGGTTCCCCACATGTTTAGTGCTCACTCTTTCTATAGCTAACATTCCAAAACAACTCCCCCAAACTGGTTTGTGGCTATTTCAGGATATCATTTTGAAAGGTTTGTTATTGTTCTCATTATTACTTGGCAAAAGACGTTTCATTCAACTGCTCTGATACAGAGGAAAGCCTGTTAGTGGAGACAAAATGTTGGGTATGTGTGCAATATATTCTGTACTCCAGTCATGTTTTCAAAATTAAGCCATTTTGAGAAAAGGGGAAGACAAAGCAATGCTTTGAATGAAACAAAGGTTTATGCTGTTGATGAACTAAAATACATTCCAAAAAATCACCCTGAGGGTAAATTTCAGAGATATTTTTATCAAAATTCAAGTACGAATTTTAAACACAATTACTGATAACTGATTCACAGATTGTGAATTGATGGTCTCGTGCACAAAAATAATGAGAATGTTGTGCAGAAAGGGAAGAAAGTAAAATCTAATCTCTAGAATTGATTCTAGAATTGCTAAATGAACATTTGTAAGAAGGGAAGTAATTCTCACCATGACCTTTTTATTATTTACATAATACCAGTAGAAAATTACTAAATTTCATTTTATTTCATGCAGGAGGTGCCAGAGTCCTATATGAAGCCACAAGGAAACCTTAACAGAGAAGCCAAAGGCTATACGGAGCTTCCTTCTGCTATCATACACTACAAATATGTGATATAATAAATTTCCATCACACAAAGAAAAGAAACCATCCTAATATTGTATAATATTGCAGTTTCTACTCTGGCATTGCACAACATTGACAGAAGTAGCATTTTATGTTTCTTGCTTGTCTTTGGAATTAAGTTCAACTAACACCAATAGAATTTTCCTGTGCTTTTACTTTAAACACATGCTCACATAACCATTTTTTTTCTGGCTTTGTTTTCTTATACCTACTACACAGCATGAGGAGTCTAAAATCACAAATGGCCTGCTGTCTACAAACTTGGAAAAAAGGTTAAAAACTGAGCAGTCCTCTCATTAAAGTGGGCTTTTAGTAGGAGTATCAGTCATCTGAGAGAATATTATACAACAAATTTCACCTCCAAGGAAAAAGGAAAAAAATTGCAAGATTTTATGAACTTTACAAAGTTGCCATTTTTATTCATGCCTTTTAGCAGATTTCAACTGCTGAATAGCCCACTCATTGGAAATTCTTGACACAGACAAATTACTTACTGTTAAGGGTGGTGGGGAGGAAAAAATCATTTTCATGAGTTGGTACAGGATGCTTATGTTTAGGCAGCTGAGTCTGTCTGGGTGGGATTCCAGTTCACATTTAAAAAATCTTAAAATATAGGCCTATATAAAGGTCTACGAGCAAGCTATGTAGCTACTGATCCATTCTGGTCAGTGGAGATCTAGGTCTTAATTCTGCTGCCTAGAAGTGTTAAAATAATTTGAAATACCGTAAGGAAGCTAGTAGAGCTATAGAGACCTTCTAGCCCTGCAGGTACCTCTCCCTAGATGTAGAACTGAATGTCAGACCCTGGATGTCTGTGGAACCAGATTGCACATCCATTAACCCTCAGGGGACTTACAGACATGCAGCTCACATAAATACCTACCTACATATCCTATATCCAGTTGAAAACAACTGAAAACCCCTGTTAAGGAGTGGAAGGTTAGGTGCAACCAGCTTTCATCCTCTCTCATGGTTTTGTTGCTTTGCTCTGAACACTTTTGAATACTCCCCATCATGGTACCCTGTGGAAGTATCCTTTCAGCTTTTTTACTGGCTAGGCTCGTAGTTCAATGCCTTAGAAAGCCTCGAGCATCCTAGAGAGGTAGCACAGGCAATCCAGCATTTCAGTAGCTCCAAAAGCAGCAAATGGTAACTGCAAAGCTGATATCACCAGCAGAATCAAAGAGGGAGAAATACAGCTCTCGACCTGCCTAATTTCCCGCAGTTAAAACTTTTCAAAAGAAACAGACAACAAGAGACGTTCGCAGAAAGAGTTGCAAAGCCAGAGAGAGCGGGCCCCGCCTTGGTCCTTTCTTTTATTCGGAGAACGGGAAAGGGGAGGACTGGAGGCAGGCCCAGGGTGACCGGCCAATCAGACACTGCTGAAGAGTTTGAGTTACATTTGGTTTTGCCCGCGCTTTGGAACAAAGGAGTTCAGAGCACCTGGCAGAGGCAAGTGTGTTGGGGAGGGGGAGGGGAAGCTCAGAACAGGCAGCAACAGTACCCTTTGTGTTACATCTTCTGTCAAAAAAGTTTCTGTAAACACCCACAATTTCTCATTAGTTACCTCTGTCAGCTTTACACAAAACAGACAAAACTAACAGACAAGTTAAATCTAATTCTTCATAGTCAGATGAGTCTTTGCTGTTTGAGGTCATAGTTAGAGGAGCCACAATGATTCCATGCACAGTGTTTGCATGGCACTGGAAATTAACAGAGAAGATGAACGAGGTAATCTGGGCACCACATCAAAATGGGACATGAGAGCAGAGCCAAGATAGGAATCAAATATTGGCTCGTGATTTTCAGAATATTACACATAATGTTGATTGACGGCACAACAATGCCTCTACCCAGGGAAGTGGAAAACCAAGCAAAGGAGTAATTTTTCTTCATAGTTCCACTAAACTGACACCCCAGCAAGGAACAATTACTGATTACTTTTTTTTTCTACAAGGCATAAGTTATAAGCAATATGGAAAAATAAAAATGACTGCAACACTGGGCTAATGTTGGAACTACCCTGACTGTAAACAATGACTATCTCTTATTTGGTGCTGCCTGTACAATCCCTGATCCAGAGTCCACACCAATATCACAAAGAGTGCTATGGAATATCTGGCTTCACCCTTTTGTTGCAGTAAAGAGTAGGAAGAGGAATGCAGCATTTATCTGAAGCAGGGAGCTGCTTCTTTACAAAACCCCAAAGTCAAGGCTGTCTGTACATTAAGGTTTCCATATGTGTTATGGCACACTCCTCAACTGAATGCACAGATTTCAGATCATGGCAGCAACTAGGATGCTGCGAACAACAATGTATTTCAGTGTACAATTCTGTGTCATCATACAAATGTGAGGGAGAAAACTTACATGACCATATAATTAAGAGTTGATTATATATAAATGCAAGGGACCTAAGGGACCTCAATTCTGATAGATGTTATTTTCTGTTTACTTTTATGTTATTATTGGTGTGTGTTATCATTGTGTACAAACATAATTGTGTACTTAATCTTGAAGCTTATCCTTTGTATTTCTTACAAACAATTGAAAAAACCACAGTAAACAGTGTCTTAAATGCCAGTTTAGCTAAGTGGTTTACCAGGGGAATGTGTTTCCTTCAGACAAGAGACCTTTCCCACCCTAGCTAGAGGACTAATATAGCAAAGCATGTAATCTTCTTGGATGTTTATTCAATATTTCCATACTTATTATCATAGGTTTTCTATAAATGCTTTAAATAGGTAACCAAGTCTCTCAATCACAGTCTTTATGTTCTGTAGTGTTTGTACAGCATGATATTTTGAGTTCATGCATTAACACCATTGCCAGTTCCTGAGACAGGCTTAAACACATGGGCATGAGAAGACTGGTTCTGGAACAGGGTACTTCAAACTTCCCAGAAAGAAGTTGTAACTTGAGGTGATTATGGGCAGAGGCATGCTCTCAGTGAACAGCACATCTCCTTTCTTGAAAATACCTTCCAACAGTTCAGATGTCTGCCTCAGCATTCAGTCCCAGACTTTTTCCAGGAGCTGCGCTGAGGATCAGCTGCTGCTGCCTCCACAGAAGCAATGTACCAGTGCCCTGCCTCAGCCACCACAGCTGTCTTACCTCTGTCTTCATACAGGGACACCACCACAGCTATTCCCATTCCTATTGAGTCGTTTGCACCATAAGCTGTGCTAATTAGTGTCACATAAGATGTGACTGGGCCTTTTAGTACTTACTAGCTTATTAGACACTGCCTACAGACTCAGGCAGACAGCTTTACAGAAGTCCAGTCTTCTGTTACTAGAAGTTATAGTGAATATATAGACACAATCATAATTATTAGACACCTGTTCAATGACTGACATAAATGGTTACATAAGATAAATACTTTTTTTTCTAGGTATATTCTACAGCCTACAATTCTATTTAATATAATAGCTGGAACTTCTGCAATAAACCCCACTGGTGGTCAAAACACAATATGCTTTTGCTATTTAGGTCAGCTTTATCACTTTTGCAAACTAGTAAGTTAAGCCATCTATAAAACAACAGGCTTAACAACCTAAGATGCAGCCCAGCATGCCACCCTGCTTAACAGGCATTATTATCCCTGCTGTCAGGCTGAGCTTTAACTAGGTTAGTGTGAGCTTAGAGCAGAAATTACAAACCACGAAACCTAGCTGAAGGATTATGAAGATAATATTTTACAAATTTGAACACAATCAGAGAAATTACTTGTTAGTGTAAAGGAGGACCTACTATTTTGTGGTGGTAGAGAGCGTTTACAGATCCTGGCAATTTGCTTGGGAGGCCCTGGTGCTCAATACCTATTTAACATAGTCCTAAGTTATTGCTAAGAAAACTATTCTGCAACAAATGATGCACTTTAGCTTTTATTTCCTCAACTCAGTTGGAGGTATCTATGGTGAAAACATGCTAAAGAATTACACCAAGATGTACTACAGGAACACCAACAGCTTTCAGTGTTTCTCTTAGAAGTGTATTTCATAAAAAGGTACTTTTAATATTTATTTAGTAGCCACAATAAAGTACTTCAAGGAAAAAAACCCAACAGAGTGAAAATAAGTTTGCACACAACTCGTGTAAAAAAATGGCTATTGCCTCATTTTGCACAGAAATAGGTTGGCTCCAGCCACCCCATGGAGCACAGGGCTCTACATCATCCCTTTTCCTGGTGAAACTGGGGAGCAGTCTTGTTGAGTGAAACACTGAGCCAAGGAAAGATGCAAAGCTCCATCAGGTAACCTTGCATTTAGAGCCGGCAGTGGCGCAGAGCTGTGTGCAATGTAAATAACTGGACTGCATTAAACTGCAGAGATGAGGAATATTGGGGTGGGGAAGAAGCTGAGAGCTGTGCTGGCAAGCTGGTGTGCGAGGTGTAAATCCCAATTTTCTGTGCCCCTGCATCTCACATACACAGAAATAAGCTCATCTTCCTTGCAGATCTGTGCCCCACATCCCTCCCCACAGCATTCCTACATCCCTTTATCCCAGAATATGAAAGTTTTCCTCGTCCTCCCATCCTGGAACACAGCAATACCTTGTGTGTCCCTCACTGGCTTTTTAAGTAACCTAAATGTGGCCAGGAGCCATCCTCCTTCACTGTGACTGGGAAATGCAGAGTAGACTGGGAACTGGAGACTGACAGATTTACAGGAGGAATATTTCTGGCAGTTTATAAACAAACTGTGTTGTAGCAGGCAGGATTGTTGCTGGGAATGTCTAGATTTACTGGTATAAATGGTCTGCCAGGCTACTGATTTTATAAAACTTAGTATCTTGATATCTCAACTCCTTTGTCATGTTCGTTTGGTTACCAATGGATACAAGAGCTGAAGAAGAACAGGCTGGCAGCATCACTGCACGAATCTTGTTTCTGATGGCTTCTGTCTTTTTCAGGACTGAGCTCTAGAGGAACACACCAAAAAGCGCAGATGAAGAGAATGGGAATTTTGCCCACGATGTTTACAGGGTTGTGACCTCTCCGTGTCGTATCCACCGAATTCCATCGTTACAGTGGAAGCCAGAACAGTCAACAGTGTGTGCAGTTAATAAAAGCTATCTGTGCATTGGCCTGTGAGAGGTTTGTCTGGTGACCTTTGTCCAGTTCCTCCAGAGAATTGTCCAGGGAGAGGTATCAAGACTCAAAAATTGCATGTCAAAGCTAATGTTAATTAATAACCTTATTATCCATCCCCAGAGAGGTCAAAGACTAATGAGCTGATCTGAATCACAGACATATTGGCAACAAACAGTATAAGAAGTGCTTACCTATACTGCACTCTTGTCAGAGTCTATGAATTCTGGTGTTTTTTGTAAATACTTTCAATTTACACTAGTTAAACAAAAAATAATTCAATTTATATATTAAATGTAATCTATACTAAATTTAAACTTTATGTTAAATTTACAGTGTTAAAAATATCTTGTTTATTATTTGCTATAAAGGCAAAAAGGAAGACAAACAAGATAGAGTCCTCTGGAACTCTTGAATTCAGGGAACTGGGTAAGGTAGGCAGGCTAACACTGCACAACAAAAATAGCTTTGTTTACTGCAACTTGTGATTTAGTAAGCAGGAGAAACACCAACTGAGGCAAGAAAGTGTGGGCAGCTGAAGAAAAATTGAGGAGGAGGATTAGAGGTAAAACATATTTCTCCTCTTTATATTTCCTTCAACTGAGAAATGAGAATCGGCATTCATAGTAGTATTTGTATTTCTGTAGAGCTACTCGTCAGCTCTTCTTCAACAATGACAAACATGAACAAAAACCCATTACAAAACCATGGAAAAAATCGGCCACAGAAAATGAATGACTGGTTAGAAACTGACCTCAAAACTCACAATGGAGGATTACTTCTCAAAAACAAATACATTCACAGTCACTGTGCAAGTTAGGACCACAATTCAACAATTATTTCTTGAATACCAGGAAAACCAAAAAATTCAAGAAAGAAAGGGAGTAAGCACGAGCACACAGAGAAGATGTACAGGTAGCTCAAAGAACAAATTTTAGCTGCTTCAACTTGATCAACAAAGAAAAGTATCTCTAGAAAGGAATTAAAGGACCTATAAACCCCATAGCTGACAGATTTCCTCAAGGTATATACAACTGTTGTATATACAACAAATACACTCTCACAATTCAGTTACCACTCATAAAGACATTTTTTTTCTCAATTTACTATTAGATGTTTAGAAGACAAGAGAGCTAGAAACAAAAATGTCTTGACATTGCCATCACAGCTAATAAATAATGTATCCTGACAGTACAGGCAAAAAAAGTGCATTATGTAGGTAAGGGGAAATATCAAAGCCACAGGTAAATCAATCTACAGGTACTGTGCTCACCATCAACAACTTATGTTCTCAAAGAATTCAGTCGCTCATTTTTTATTTTTTACAGCAGTAAAACGACCTGGTTATGTGGGGCACTTACCTGCTGCTTCCCAGCATAGATTGAAAGGGAATAATACTCAGAAGAAGGTTTGTTTTGACAACAGGACAGCCACAAAAACACAGAAAAGGCCTCTGAAATGCTGCAATTATTCACTTGTTGAATTAGGGTGCAGTCTGCCTTTTTTTTCTTTGAAAATGTCAGACTTCAAACATTTTCTGCTTTTGACTGCATTCTTGGTGTATTTTCTCACTCAAATCTGGTCTACAAAAATTCTGGGACAATTCATTAGAAATTACTTGAAGGTAAAATATAGTAATATATATGCTAATAATTCAAGTTAAGCTATTTTGTTGGAACTTTATTTGGTACTAAATCATCAAAGGTAACTTATGTCTTTAAAACAAATTACCAAAAAAACCCTCTTGGTTATCCTTGGTTCAGCAGAAGTTGAGAGTGTTTTTTGAGAATAAATACTTGAGTATGGCTACTCTCAAATACTTGCATTTTATATTGATGCTTACAATCTGAATAATATATTTGTGTGATGTTCTAACTCATATTAAATGCAACAGTTAAAAGACTGGGTCAGTGCAAATGATCTGTATACTTAAAAGGATCAATGATATGATTAATTACTAAGAAGAATTAAATGCTAGACTTCCTACATGCTTTGAAAATAAGAAGTCCTAATATGCACAGAAACTCTTCAGCCAGGAAGAACTCAATATTCTTACTTCAAATTAAAGTCTACACTTGGCAGTGTACTCTGACTGACTCTTTTATCCAGGCAGAGTGAGCAGGTTAGATCATTTCATTATCTCCAGAGAGATTATCTGCTCATGGCTTGGCGTGTATACGTACATGAAGTTGACACAGCCCGTCCCTGCAGGTGGAGCAATCCAGACAAAACTGAGGTTTGTGGTTGGGAGATGGCTCACATGGGACGCAACCACGCTGCACATGAACTGGTTTCCAAACTGGTGGTCAGACATAATTCCTGGGAGAAAGACGCAGAGGAAGAAAACAGTAACGTGTTAATGGCTCATTGCAAGGTGCTAACAGACTGAGAAATGCATCTGCCATGTGTTTCATCATGGCAACACAAAATGAAAAAACCCCAGGGATGTGCCATGAAGTAATTAGAATTAATGCTAATTAAAATACTGGAGCCGGCCTTTGCTTGAGCCAAGGCTGACTTCGCATTTACTGCAAGGCTCTGTGTATTTACTGCTATTAGTCTTCATGAGGCCAATACCAGAGGAACTATTTGCATTTTCAAAGGAGGAGCTGGATCACAGCTACTGTAAATCAGTTATTCCATTACCTTATTTACACCCATCACAGATCTAAAAGAAAATAACACCTGAAGCAAAAAAAATGTTCTAGTTTAATAAGAAAAATGAAGCTCTTAGAGAAAGGTATTATCTCTTAGTAGACATGTATTTGGAAAAAAGAGACGAGCTCTGGATTCATGAACTCTTCTGATCTGAAATAAAAGCAGCAACCTTCCACAGTTTTACCAGTACACATTCCTTTGATATTTTTTTTATTCCTTTTTCATACATGCCTCTAATATACGAATGAATGTAAATGTCATCTATTAATCCCTCCCTCTGGAATTCTCTACAGTTCATCATTAGACAAAAGAACTGTATTTTTAACATAAAACAATGTCTGACAGCAATCTTTTTCCCATTGGAGCCCTTTTGTAGTTTTCTACAAAGTAGTGCAAACTTGGTTGTTTGTTTGACACCCTTTGACTTAAAGGAAGGCAATCTTACCAGAATGGATCACTACACCTTTACTCCTAGTACATGAAAGAGTAAATGATGAAACTATTCTTTTTAATGCAGTTATTAGAAGAGAATGCCTTGTTCCAAGTTACTTCAAATATTGAACCTTCATTTCAGAAAACAGTGACATGGGCTGAAACATTGCTAATAGGATCAAAAGGAAAAGGGAATGGGAGCAGGCACCACAGCATTCAAGAAGGTCACTGTCAGCTGTTTGGTGATTGCATCTCATAGTTTATAGTGGCTGGTATTTCCCAAATTAGCTTGTTGCAATTCAAACAACAACAGAGAAATAAAACCCATCTCTGACTCTCAGCATCCTTTATTACTGGGGTTTTGGTAATTCTCCTGTAATGTGAATGCAGCAATTTCTCGTAAGCCCCCACAGATCCAGAGGTGGAAGGAGTTTGCAAGTGAGAGATTTATGTCAAGCAGGGGGATGAATCCTTCCTAATGCAAACACTCTGCTCCACCTGGTGTCCCCAGGAACTGGATGCCAGCAGCACCTTGTGGGGAGTGGGGGCTGTCTCACAAGCAAACCATTTCACATTTTATAGACCAAAAGCAATGTCTGAAATCCCAGTCGGGTACCGGTGAGTATGACAAACTACAGCTCAAGGTTATGGATGTTATTTATCCTCAGGGCTATGAAATTCTAAACCAGCTTCACTTTTTGGGGGGGAAAAATGAGCCACAGTGAATTTAAGTGATCCATCCCAGGAGTGACAGGAGGAAGCAGGTGATGTGCTGCCTGTATCTTTTACAAACAACCACAACCTCCTCATTCAGGGTTTTTCAGCTAGTTCCCCACTGCGAATACTCATGAGATTTTCACACAGTCACAGCTCAAATCCCCAAATGATGCTGAAGCTTGCTGTGTCAGGATAGTCACAGAGAAGGCTCAACTTCCCCTGAGTGGAGCCTCTTTTCTGGAGAT
The DNA here is from genome assembly GCF_020740725.1 of Corvus hawaiiensis. Classification (NCBI taxonomy): domain Eukaryota; kingdom Metazoa; phylum Chordata; class Aves; order Passeriformes; family Corvidae; genus Corvus; species Corvus hawaiiensis. The sequence continues at coordinate 67,371,060 of NC_063216.1, read as the reverse complement.
CAGTGGTAGGGAAATACAGAGAGATGGTATTTTACTGACTCTTCTTAATGGCAAGAGACTAGATACAGATGACTTACAGATGACAGATGAGGTTTGGACATCTCTTGCCATGCTGTATTGCTTTATTTGCCTTTCTTGGCTAATTGGGAGGGGTGGCATTAACATCCTTAAGGAATCCCACTTGACTGGTGCCCAGGCTCATTGCCCTGCTCTCACTGCTGAAGTCCTGCAGCAGTGCTCTGCTGGGACAGATGTGTCCAAAAATACTCCCAGAGAGGTCCCTCACAGAGCAAATGTTATTTAGACAACTGCTTTACTTTGCCCAGGGTGAAAGGCTGTATCTCTGATTCTTTCCCAAAGCTGTGGACCTTGTCCCTCTCTCTGAAGTTTGTGCTAATGCCAGTGACTTCAGCACTGTGGGCTGGGGTCTTGGGGACTGCTGCAGAGCACCAGCTCTCATCTGTCGTCATCCCTGCCTGTACGATGGGAAGCAGCAAGCCACAGACTATCAGGTTAATTAAATAACAGATGCTGTCAGGGGAGAAGCAGGAACAGCCCTTCAGTTTGAAGGAATTCCCCTTTCTCCACAGCCAGCCAAATACAAGGGAGGACAAAGGCTGCCCTAACACATCCCCCAGCCAGGGGACAGGCAGACCAGCTTGGGAAATATGACTGCTTCCCTCCCAGGCAGCAACTTGTGAGTTAATGAACTCCCTAGATTTCAGGCAGTATACTGCAAAAATGTGTCTAATACATCAAACACATACAACATCTGTGGAGAATTTCTTTTTCCTTTGATTTACAGTTTAAAAAAAGAACAATTTTGCAGTGACTAGAATAAATTCTAAACAATTAAAAAACCCAACTCATTCAAGTTTTTTTCCAAAAAAAAAGTCAATGAATAGTACAGCAATCATTCAAAATCCCAATTTTATAATTTTATCACCATGTTGTCTTTATATTTTATTAATAATTGATTGTCGTAATTTTTACAATAAAAACAACCCTCCTCTTCTGCTGGACCTTTACTGAGTACATCAACTCCATTTAGGAGTTCAGAGCCTTCAGAACATTTAACAACAATTAAATAGTGCAACTTCAGTGAGTGACAGCAATATTAAAAACCTAAAAATCCCAAGGTTTCCTATTGAAAAGGCAAACATAAAAACGATAAAAATGCAAAAAAACAATGAAAAGTTCAATTTATACTAAGAACTCACTGAATTAAGGACAAAGAATATTTCACTCTTTTTCTTCCAGTCTTTTTGCAGTCCCTTGCTATGGAAGGCAGCTCCTCTCTTCTCCTCCAGCCCCTCTCCAAACTGGTAAGCTGCATCTCAGACTGCATGTTTGCCCCATAGCAAATCAAGGTCAGTGTTGTCTATAGGTATCTCCCTCACACCCTGGTGACCAGTGCAACAATAAACATTCAAGTCTAGTGTTTACAAAACTAATAATTTTAAGGTAAAATTTTAAGATCTTCTTGTATAAAACTCTATAAACACTAGCAAAAAATCAAGTGTTTCCATGTGACTTAATGAATACTGAAATGTTCAAAGTTTTGTGAGAGCTACCCATCTAAAATGTGGTGCATGCAAAGAAGCTGTTAGAATCTCTCTGAACTCCTTTTGACTTGGCTTTTACAGTGTGCACTCATCATAATGACGTTTCAGACATCTGCACTTTCTAGATTCTCCATCTCCTAAAATTTCTAAGGCTTTAGGAGTCTCAGTATAATCATTATAACCATTATAACCATTCAAATCCCAGACATGCTTTGTACCTGCCAACAGCACTGCTAGGAGAGGAACTAGACATTCTCAGTCCCTCTCAAGAGGGAACTCAGCAGCTGTTTTTATTGTGTAAATTTAAAAAAAATGTGCCAAGCTCTTTTCAATACAGTATCTGTAGTCACTGAATCAAAGAACTTCTATGTGAAGAGGTAGATTTCAAGGGGTAAAAGAAATACAAAAAATGCACAGATAGAGAAAAATATTGAAAGGAAAATCTTAAGTCAGATGACAAATACATAGCTTCAATATTTAAATGTTTAAAATTATTTTGTTGATAATCAGAATCACTAGTAGGGCTGTAACAGCTAATGCAGGGAAATATTTTGCTTCTATTATAAGGTGTCATACAGGAAGGTGAGCGAGACGTGAAAATACTGATTAAGGTGGTCCACAAATGACCAAATTCAAGTGTTGATCCTGAACTCATTACTTTCACCTTGTTGTGTAGCTTCTCCAAAAGGGAGAACAATAGATTATAGCAATCATTCTCCCGTTTGGGCTCCTGGAAGCCAAAAGATGATCTTTCCTACTGGCAGAGCTTGGGAAGCATCTAATGGTGTAGATAAAAGCAGGAAAGAGCCATATCATTCTCTGCTTTCTAAGTCTGAGAAACATGGATCTGCAATAGCTCTGACTTAGCCTGAGTTATGTAACTACATAATGTTCTGTATTACAACATGACATATCCTCCTCAGAAAACAGTTTTCTAAACCAGAACTTCATATAAGGAGCTCATCTGCATGTCAAGGTCCTTGGTAAACCCTTCATTAAAGCTAAATTTCCAGTGATGAACCAGATGGCAGGCAGTGTACCATCTCCTATTTATTACATTAATTATGATATTAAATAAGAGGGTGAATGTTAAATACAGGTGTAAATTGACTGACCACATTTTGGCTTTGCTCCTTCTAAACTGATTATCTGCTACATGCTTCCATTTTCAAAACTATGTGTAAGTGACAGCAAAATGCCAAACATAAAATATTGATGAAAAACCAAGAAGAAAAAGCTCTAAATGACCAAATAACTCTGAGATCTTTGAGAAAGCAATAATTCCTGATTAGTAGATAATAAATTTAAGTCAGAAACAGACATTTTCAAATTAGATTTTGCATTATGTAACAATAAAGTACCTAGTCCTAGGAACCATCTTTTCCCTTAGGAAACAGAGCTGGAGGACTACATTCTTCATCCATGCTCTAGCATCTCAAAGGGTTATCCACAAATCCACAAGGTAGGCACAGTTCTGCCTGGTGTTACAAAGCAGGGAGAGATGCGAAAGGGGCTGTGCCCGAAAACACCTCCAGTGCTGAATTCCATGCTGAGGTGGCCAAACCAGGGCTTGCAACTTGTTCTTCCCATGCAGCACCAGGGGAAATGTAGGATGATTAATTTTTTTTTCAAAATGGAAAGATTCTGGTAGCCATTGGAGGTTTTTTTTATTATTATCAATTAAAGCAATCACTTTGGCAGGGAGCTTATGCCCACAAATCTCTACTTTTCAGAAGCACACCCTCTCTATGAAGTTGAAGATCAGTTATACAGAGAGCTGCCCCCACGCTCCTGTCACATGTAAGACTAAACTACTCAGATGCAGGAGTGCTGGGACAAGTGACAACTTGGTGGCTACTAACAAGGAGCCTGGCTTCTCAGTAAAATCCCCACAGAACAGGCCTTAAGGACTGCTGCAGAATCAGAGTCCTCCTGCAAGTTAAGGGAAAGCCATGTGCCTCTCCACATTATTTGAGGAGCAGCAGAGGCCCCAGCACAGCTGGACCAGTGGCTGGCAAAATGTGGACTCACAGAAAGCCAAGTGAAGCACTTAAGGAACATTCGAGGTTAAAATCTGAATGTATATAGACATAAAGTGCTATTTACAGCCGTTGAAGCTGCAGCTTTCAGACCACATTTTCAGAGGTAGGAACCTCCCTTTATCTTGCGTATCTTCAGATGTTTAAAGGACCTTTTTGAGCCTTACCTGTAAAAATATATAAAAATGAAATATATGTTTCCACGGAATGCTACAGAGAGTGAAATAATGGCTTAGTTTTAGTTACTGGAAGAATATTTGAGTAACATCCTTAAACTGTTATGAACCCCTTTCAGGACCCTGCAGTGAAAGTCTTAAAATTTTAGAACTAGTTATGGGAAGAAAATCAAATTGCTCCTGTTTTTGGAGGGTTTTGTCTTTAAAAAAAAATAAATCCCAAATATTTTTAAGAAAAACATCAGTAATCTGTGTTAAAATGGACCATTGGGAGTAAAGAAATATCTGGAGCTGGTAAATATAATTTCTAAAGCATGAACACAAACATAAAGCTATGAGCTCATGCAGTTTCTACCCAGGCCAGTAGCCAGCTAAAGGTAACTAAATTACCCATGCAAATTCCCTTCAACCACAGTAAAAGTGCAGATTATGGCCCTAAGTGAATTGCACCCACCCAGCTAAAATATGCTGTTGCCGATTGATTTTGGGGGGGTGATTTCATTCTGCTTCACAAGAGAAAACAATCTCATTTGACAGAATGTAACAGACTGCTAAAGCACTTGGTAGCCCTTGTGATCAATTAAGGGTCAGGATGGTTTGATAAATAATTAAACAGTATGAAGAAAGAAAAGACCAGCAACCAACAGATACATTCTTCCACCCAGCAATATGTTACCTTTATCTTTCTTGGAGCCAGGTCTTTGTTTCATTATTATTATTACTACTGCTTCACTATTAAATAATAAATCCTTTCACTATCTGCAATGCTGGGGGGAAAATTACCATCCACATGTTAATAAGAACACTAGAAAAAAAGACAGATAAGTGTATCACATCCTAATAAACTCTGTCATTAAAATCCGTAAGTCCTTCTGGGGTCAGGAGACAACCAGAGCCTAAATACAGCAACCTAATTCTTCAGAGGGTACCACTGTGCTGAAGTGACTCACACTTGAGGTAAGAAGCATGGGTTTTATAACCTTTTACCTCATATGTGAAATTTAAATGTATTTTCCTAATAGTTCTGAAAACAATAATTTATTGCAAGTTCACATTTGAATTACATTCACAAAGTGGGAGTCAGGTATGAAACAGTTCAGTTTAGGGCTTTTAGGTGCTTACAAGAGAAGTGTTTTATAGCCACATTTGTGAATATTTACTGAAGCAAGCCCTTCACTAGAAACACCAGTTTGCAGGAATGAACCACTAATGAACAGATTTTTGAAAATTTACTCTGAAAGAGAGGATGTATTTTTGCTTAACCTCTCTTTTAATGTTCTACTTTAAAGGGATTGTTAATCAAAACTTTTGAGCAGCCTTTTGTTAGAACCCACTTAGGGTTATAATTTCATCTCAGGGATTTATGAGTACCGGTCTCATTAAACCTAACAGGAGATACACATATGGAAATTGTGGAGCATGGGGAAGAGAATATCCCCTTTCTATAGCATAATTCTCAGGATACTGAATGAGTCCCTTGTGTAATGTGTGATTTGGCTCCATGAGCCAGGGGAATGGGGTGGTGAGACCCTGGTCCGCAGTGAGTTGGTGGTTTCAGGCCATTGTCAGAAGGGGTGAGAAGACAATTTGCTGCTGAAATCTAAGTGCTCCATAGAGAGCAACATGGCACTAACTGCTCCAAGGAAAGTTGATTTAGAAACAGTAAACAGGGACCAGCAGTAATAGAAATAGAAAATGCTAATGAGTTACTGTGTTGCTGAAATATAGAAGAAAAAATCTATTTCCAAAGGTTTGAGCCAAAATATATTTTAAATGTTTTCCTAATAGTCCCAGCATGTTTTATAATAGCAACTTACATATTTTTTTTTATAGACCTGTTAGGCCGATACCTTCATTCTGTACTAGCTTTTCATAGGTTCTATTTTAGCACCAAAATCCAGTTTATTCTGTTGAAGGAAAGCAACTGTCCCTGGTTTGCATCCACTTTTTTTTTTAATTGTTACTGTATTTGAATGGTGTCTTATCCATATGAGCAGCTCTTGTACAACTTCCAAAAAATATTGCATTGTTCTGAATCTTTCCACTTCGCAAATGTAAATCTGTGTCTCAGGAGCCAAACATCAAACTCTGCTTGATAGGGTTTATACCAATGATAAATGTGACAAAGGAACATCTTGTTGTCACACCAGACATCTGCTCCCACCAGACTCATCCTCGGAGCCAGCAGTAACCACATCCTTCTCCTTACAGCAGTGACAATTCACCAAAGCAGCACTGGAGCCCCTGGAATTGGCCCAGATTTGCTTTAGTAGAGATGAAACTGTGAACCAGCAGTCTTAACTGACAAGACCATCCTCACCTGCTCACTTAAACAGAGCCGTGAACCAACCAAACCTCCCTGCTGACCAGAGCAAGGAACATCAAATGAAACATTGCTGCGCAGTAACTAGAACATCACTGCACAGCTCAGTAAAAATGTAACTGCCTAACACTCATCTATAAATACATGCATCCCGATTGGATCTATAAAGCATCCTTTCAAAGGCAGTAGCTTCCAAAAGCTGTTTTTATTAAATTAACCAATCTTCGCCCCAGACTCAGCTGTGCTGGGCTGACTGGTTTGTACAGTGACAACATCTCTTCTTGGCTATACGGTTGCTGGTAACACTTCCTGGTATCCTGTTTACTCTTCTATAGCCTAGCACGACTAATTGGGATAATGGCTTTACCTACAAAACCCTAAGTCCCTCTTCAATTTATTTTAAATGATCTTAATGGTTTCTGGCAGTGTTGTAGTTGCTAGGTTTAGTTTAGCAGGCTGCAGCTTTCCTGAGAACTCAGCGGGGATGCTTCGGGCAGTGTGACCATGGTTGCCCTCCTGTAGTCCATTTTTGTTGGCCCTGTGGTTCTTGCTCCAGCAGCTAGCAGCATTACAACCACTGATGGAGAAGGAGGCAGAGAAGGGTCTCTCCATGAGGGTTTGAGAGGACTTTAATCACATCTCGTCCATGCGATATCCAGAGGCAGAGAGACCTTGTGGTCTGGGCGTAGGGGGCTTTTCTCAGGGGCTCAGGGCAGTCCCTGGGCGGGATTGGGGTACAGGAGCCAATAGGGAGAAACCGAGGGAGTGGCCAGGGCTAAGGGCAGGGGAGAGCGGGAGGGGGAACATGGCATCAGAAAAGCAGTGGGTTAAGACATCACCACATGGCAGCAGTCTGCCTTGTAACGCATTTCCTCTATTTTGATCCTTCGCCCGCAGCCATATTTTGCATTTGCCCTCATTGCTGTCCCTGCCTCAGTCACCACAGGACCCACTTAGTGCCTCATATCTTGGTTGCACTTGCACTGTCTCTAATTACTCTTTATATCTCTGTTATCAACATTACTGGTGAACTGTGATGCTTTAAAATTTATAGTTTCCTTCAAGGCAATTTAAGTCAGTCAAACCAATCAATAATGATAACTACTTAATGAAACCAGAGGGACTTCCATATAAATCTTTCCAGATGGAGTATTTATCATTTGCAGACATCTCTTCCTGTTTTGGAGTGATGTTGTTGTGGAAGTTATCCCATTTTATCTCCCAGTTCCTTATCTCAGGTGATCTGAAAGTCAACTTGAAACCACGCATTGTGTTGTCTGGGTTAGCTGGGATAGAGTTGGTTTTCTTCCTAGTGCAGTGTTTGGGATTTAGTATGAGAATGACACTGATAACACGCTGATGTTTTAGTTGTTGCTCAGTGTGCTGACCCCTAAGTCAAGGACTTTTCAGTGTCTTATGCTCTGCCAAGGACCAGGTGCACAAGAAACCAGGAGGGAGCATGGCCAGGACGGCTGACCCGAACTGGACAAAAGGATATTCCGTACCATAGAATGTCATGTTCAGTCTATAAACTGGGGAGACTTGGCCAGAAGTTGCCAATTTCTGCTCAGGGATGGGAGGGGCATTGGTCAGCAAGTGGTGAGCAGTTGTATTGGGCACCGTTTGTTTTTTTCCCCTTGGGTTTATTCCTTTCTCTTTTTTTCATTTTCATTATGACGATATTTTACTTTATTTCAATTATTAAACTGTTCTGATCTCAGCCCACAAGTTCTACCTTTTTCTGATTCTCTTCCCCATCCCAGGGGGTGGGGAGGGGATTGGAAAGTGAGAGAGTGGCTCACTGTAGTTGGAGTCTGGGGTAAAAGTACGACATGTACAGAAGCCATGGTTTGTCCCTCACCAGCATTGACTGCAACATCTCCACAGAGCTGGAGACAAGATGCACGTTCCATTCAGAGGAGCAGTCCTGGAGGTGCTCCAGGTCTCATGATCCCCCTTCCCACAGCTGGGCTTACAGCAGCCTCAGCAATGCCTACACTAAGGTGAAATATGTAAGGTCTCCTACAGCCCCAGGTGCCCTTGCTGGGACACTGAAGTGACCTGTGGCACAGCCGGTCCCACAGTTTCTGGAAGACTTTTGGGACAGCTGAGCCTCACAAAAGCCTATCTGCTCAGGAAAGATGGCACACAGGCAGGAGAGCTGCATCTGTGGGGGAAAAGCCAGCTGAGGGGATGACAGACTATGGTTTTATCTTCAGACATTTATACGTGGCCAACTGCTAGCACATGCACTGTTTGTAAGCACCACTTACAGTGTCTGTAACACTGTGATCAAGAGTAAGATGTTTGCCTTTTTTCAGCACCTGACACCAGTGATGCAGTATTGCTGGTTTGCTACAAATTCCTCAGAATTCATAAATATAAAAACTAGAACCATAAATAAAGCTTCATAATGGGCACCATGGCCATTCTCAGCCTCTGCAAAAGGGTGAGAGAGCAGAGAAATCACTGACCAAGTTGGTGGGAGAGTTAAGGGAGAAGTGAGGCTGGAAAAATGGTATTATGAATTGAATGGTGGAATTTCAATTAAAATTGTCAATTGCCAGGAGTTCTTTTTTTGAAACTATGCTGAAATTCAATGCTGCTGGCTGAAATCCACCAGTATCTCTGCCCGGATCAAATTAGTGGTGGAAAGAAGCACAGGCCTGTACACCAGCTGTATTCTCCACAGATATTCTGATGTTTCAGGACAAAACCTGCTGGATTTGCCTCCTCTGTAGCCACAAACCTATTACATCAACCGCTTTTATAGCATAGGAGCACCAAACTGGGAGTGCTGTGGCTGGCAGGCTGGTGGTGGTGATAAGGCTTTAGGTCTGGGCTAAAGCATTTGTGTAAGGGTGAGTGTGCTGTGTAGCAGCAGCAGGATGTGGGAACCCAGAGGGCACAGCCAGCCTGGCTGAGATCCCATCCATCACCAGCACCTGACTGACCCCCACCAGGGTGATCTCAGTCAGTCTCCCCTCATTGTCACCAGAGAAATGCACAGGGGGAATAGAGGCAGAAGTTTTGATATTCAGGTACTCAGTAAAACTGGAGTTTGAAAATCAAAGTGTTCCTTGCTCATGCTTTTCCTCATCAAAACAAAAATATCAACTGTGATTTGCAGACTTCTGTGGTATTTTTGGCAAAAAAAAAAAAGAAGAAAATTTCCTTTTCTACAAACACACAAGAAGTTGCTTTAATTCTCTATGCATCTTTAACATCTCTTTTTACAATTTACAGGACAAAACAGAAAGTCTGGCAGTTGTTCCCTTTCCCTTGTAAAATGTGCAGTAATTTACTTTGCCTCCTGGTTTATCTTAAATTGTGCAATGATCTTTGCAATTCATACTGCCTCTCCCCCACTGGTCAGCAATGGACCATAATGTTGAGAATATTACGAAGAGAAGGGCAGCATTGTCAGAAGGCTGAATTTCTGCCCACTGAAGGCAGAATGGCACCCATCAGAAGAAAACTCCTCAGAAAATGCGTTGCAAGCTAACAAACATGAACAGCAGCAAAAATTTTCAGGAAACAAAACCTAAATACAAAGCTTTACACATCAAAAGAAGCAAAAATAATCACAGCCAAGAAGCTCAGAAGAAGAGTAAATTATTTGACTAATTCATTCCCACATCACTACTTTTACTCTAGTGAAAAAAAAAAAATCACCCATGAAAAAAAATCTGGTGCATTGCCCCCTGCCATATGGTATATATTAAGACATACATACCACAGACAGAAAATCGTAACACTGCAGTTTTGTTTCTATCTGACAACACGTACAGTCAGTCGAGAGTCACAAGAATGGGAAGAAAGGAATGCTGCATTTTATTCCTTTGCCTGAAACTTGCTTCTAGACAAAACATCATCAATCCTAAACATGCAAAAGCACTTTCAGATCAGATATAAGAAAGGCAAATAAAAACAAGCTACCGAGAACAGTAACCCCCTTATAAACTATCAGTCAATGTTAACCAAAACTACTGGAGAAAAAGATTGCAGTTTTTGAAGTCTTTGTCCTCAGAAGAGCACTTTATGACTAAATGGTAAAGGCTGATCTTCTGCACTCATTTAATGTTCAATATAGGATCTGAAAATATAGTCCTGGGGGTGTGTCCATGAAGCTGCTGTTGGGTTGACCCAGAGGCAGGGCTGAGCTGTTTCCCCCAGACTGGCACACACTGCTCCACACACTTGGTGGAGCTGCAGCCCCCACTGTGCTGGGTGTCCTATGCACTTATGGAAAACAAAATGAAAACAGAAAACAATATTCACATCTGAAGCCTAATCAATGTCCATGTGGTAGCAGCCAATATCACAGCATGCATGAAAATTAAGTGTGCTACAGAAATAGGGTGCAGGAGCCCTCTACTGCATAACTTTCAAATCAACTTGTGGTTTTGCTGAAAAGAAGAAAGCTTTATCCAGACCTACAGAAATATGAGAATACCACCAAACTAAAGATCATGTGTAAGAAGGTCTGAGTTGCACTTTAGAATTTGGGATGGAAATGGGAAAAATATTTGAACTCCAGATGTGGGGTGTGAGCGTGAGCAGAGCATCCCAGGTGCTCCTGTTGCATCAACTAGATGCTTGAATTTAATCTTAAACCTTGCTTGCTTCAGTTCCATGAATGAACACTTCTGAAAGCCTGCCTTTCTCAGCTGATGCCCCCCACTGTGACTGTAGTAGGATAAATGTTCCAAGATTTTACTGTGGTTTTAAAAAGGATTTAAAAAATACGCTAAGTCAAAGTAACACCCAAGGGACTTACACTAGAGAGCTGCAGTCCCATTAATGTATAAAGAGAAGGCTAAAAATACAAAGATAAAACATGGCTCTGCTTTTTGACGTGCTAATCTGCCCTTAAAAAGAAAAATACCTTGAAGAGCTGCAGCTCTACTGGGAAGTTCCCCCCTTCATTATTGTTTTGCAATAATGAAAAAAGTGTGTGTTTCACTAAGGGAGAAATTTAACTTTCCATCTCAAGGTCTCAAATATATTTTTTCTTGTTCAAAGCCGATTAGCAGTTCAGAAAATGAGAAGGTCTCCTAATTTACATTAATCTCAGCTCTGCCTTGCATGCTAATTGATGTGTTTTCTTCTGGGACTTCCAGATACTTTGCAGTTGTAACATTGCTGTTTCACACTGTAACATCAGCTCTCACAAATATCAGTTCTTCTCCACATGCCCGTGTTCTCTAACCTGGCATTGGTGTTTTTCTTGGAAGGTATCTATTGTTTTAGTTAGTGCTTCTGGATCCTGTTGCTCATTGATAAACTAATATACAAAAGGATATTTCTGGTAAATAAATGCTTGACAAATCTGCATGGATTAGGGAGGTTCCAGTTGATCTACCACTATGGGCCAAACATGCCAGATAGTTTTATCTGGAAGAATGTGGCATCCTAAAGCTAACTAACAGAGTATTATTTAGTGCAGTGGCCAAATCATCATTGAGGAAGAATGTTGTACTGATTGAATCTCTTCTTGGGTAGATTGAAGCCATGGCCATACAAGTGAACCCAAATGGTGACAGAGGCATTCCAGAGGGAGGCTGAAGATGACACCATGGTGGCCACCTGGGGAAGATGCTCCATGTCTACAAGTGAACAAAGGCATGGAGGAGTGGGGAATGCCTGTGTCCTGCTTCCCCAAAAAATATTCATAGTAGAACATTTGTCATCGCTTATGGTGGCTGTAATGAATTTACCTACTCCACTCTTGTAACACTGCCTGGTCTTTATTTTGCAATTTATCTCAACAAATCACCATACTTCACTTCAAAATAACTTCCGTGTTTAGTTTTCCACCTATTTTTCATTTAAATGTTTTGAAATACAAGCGTTGCGCAACTGGAGCTGCAGGCTGTCCTGGCAATATGTCAGAAGCTCCAGGGCTGCCATTACTGGGTATATGGGTGTACTATTTTTCTGGGGTGATACATACAGTTTTATTATTCCTTACACAGCTCTATGCAGTGTAGTACAAAGTATAGATCGCTCTTTGGAGATGACATCTAAGCTTCAAATACATAGCCATAGAGAAATAGTAATGATGGAAAGACCAAAAGCATGCAATATGATCTTCCAGTTTTTGAATGCTTCTTTTTCCCTTGTTCATTCTTAAACGATACATTTAAGAGATCCTTTAAAATAGCAAATTAAGGAAATGAAGCATTTTATCACACACAAATACACAGACCTTCACACTGCGTGACATAAGCCCAGATCTGTCCAAACCATACCAACAGCTTATACCAGTTGAACTAGCTATCTTAAGATAATTGTTTGGTTATGCTGAAATCACTTTTCTGAATAATTAGACTCCTGTGAGCAGCTCCAAATTGGCTTTCAGCTAATTTCAGTTTAAGTCAGCTACTGATAAGAATATATAAAATTGTAAAACTTATATAAAAACTGAGTAAACACTTGAGCCCTTGATAGCTCCCATGGGAATGGTCCAGACCACTTGAACCTATACTTTAGATGCTTAATGAGGCAGTCTTCACACAGGAAATGATTACAGTTCTTTTATAAACAACATGGAGAGATGGGTGCTTGTGATGGGCTCCACAGAAAACTACCTATAACTTATGTCCCACTCAGTTTTCAAGCATTCCTTGATAATAAGGATTACAGAGAACAAAAATTTAATACCTGCTACAAACATAGCCCTACAATACAGCCGTTTTCAAGAAAACGAAGGAAAGAAATCTTTGTCTTGTTAGCAGGCACCTTTTATTTTACTATCAAAAAAAGACTCTTGATAGAGATTACAGCCTGTGAGCTAAAACAAATTCCCAATATTCACTGCAGATGTGGTGTTCAGAATTTTAAAATCTTTTTATAAATAATTCTACTCACTTTGTGCAAATGGCAATTTTCAGAGACATGTAACCTGTGGATTACTTCAGGAGAAACATGCCATTAGTGATAGCTACCTCAGTAAATCTAATTTACTTTTGAAGTAGGAAAAAAAGTAAGATTTACTTGAAAATTAGTCAAAGAAAAACATTTAGAACAAAAAGCCTGGATTGCAGAGAGGTCATGATAGATCTCTGAACAATAGTGGGTGAGGCAGGTTGGTTTTGGTTCTCTCTGGAGTGCTTTGAAATCGTGAAGGTAACAAAAGATGCTATCTTTGCACAGAAAAGTTGAGAATAACCTTCAAGACTCAAATCTTTGCTGCTGAAGGGGATCGTTTTAATGTGATGCTTTATTCATAAAAAATGAATGTATGGCTATATTCAAAGCTGTGCCTGAAATGTCTCAGAGCATTTGGACAAGAAAGTAATAGCTAAATGTCTACATCTGTACAAGTATGGCTGTAGATATAAGTGTGCTCCACATCAGTATAGGTCTTCTTACAGGAAAAATGATTCAGTTAGTACAGTATCAGATATCTTTATCCTGTTAGAATTGGATCTCTGCTAGAGAATATATCAGTTTGATCACAGCTTCCTTCCTGGAGCTCCTGTTGTTCCATCAGTACTTACTTTTTGTACATAAAATACATCTTAAAATCCAGTATATCATAGAAAATCTTATTTTAGAGCTTCTGAGACTCTGTCCGGAGGATATTTCCTGAAGGAAAGGCCTTTCTTTGGTCAGATGGTCTAAGCAGGAATAGCAGTACTTTTGCTTTGAGGTTTTGCTTTTCCCATGGAGCTTTACTGAGCTCTGATGTGCGTGGTCATGCGGTTCTTACTTATAACTACTCAAAGAAAGAACATCCTATTCTTCACTCCTTTCTGAAGGGCCACCAATGGACTGTGTTACATTCAATTAAAAAATGCAGCTATGCCACATATTGCAGTATGTTCCAGGAGTGTTGACTGTGAATTGAAGGCTGACTTACAAACTTTTTATGCATTTTGTAAAAAACCACTAGTTCTTCCTGCCCCAAACTCAACATCTGGGTTCTTTGGTTAATTGTTCATACTTTGACTTAAACAGCTTCATTTGAACAGGTTCATTTGAACTCTGGTCTTATGCTTACTTCTCCCTTGTTCCCATTGCTTCAGCAAACATCCTTCCCCTCAGCCTCTCTACCTTCCCATTCTTTCTACTCTGCTTCCACACTGTCTGTAGACCTCAAATACCCCTGTTCAGATTTTCTCTGCAACCCATCCCTTCCATTTCCTTCCTCAAGCAGATCTCAAATGACAATCCTCACAACAGGACAGAGCTATCTTCACCTTCCTTCTTGAGAAGAAGTGGAACCAAGTAAATATCAAACAGCTAATTCCTAGGCAAACCCCCAGGGTTCACAAAATCCAGCATATATTGGTCAGGGGTTTTTCTGTCACCAATTTTCTCAGAATAATATGCTCACAAAATCCAAGAGCGTCTGTACAAACCTTTCAAATCCTCGGGTGACTTCTGAAACTAAAATGACAGACAAAGAATGAAAAATGTCATTTCATTACAATGTGCCATCAGCAAAAGAGCACCTTTCCCTGTATTGTTCAGCCATTTGACTGAAATCTGCAGAATTCCAGTTTGGCTCATGACAATTGTTGATTCTCTTTGTGTCATTCCCATTATTTGAAGGGCCTTGTTGTTTTCAGTCTCATCTAAACATAACTGGCCTGTGTTGTAATTAAACTTTGATCAATTTTTTAATGGGATCTCAGAGGAAAACAGTATTTGACTAACATGTATTATTCTGCATGTATTAATCAAGTAAATTCTTGTTGAACTGACGGAATTTCACATAATAACAACTCTTCTCCATTGTTAATTAGCAGAGCAGAAAAATAATAGAATCTGTTTTCACTGAAATAATACTTTTGTAACCAGAATATTCTGAAACTTTTATTTTAATTTTCAACTTTGATTGATTTAGTTTCATTTTTAGCCTTTCCTGAGTCACTTTACTTAAAAATACAATATCGCTATATTCAAAAGTAGTCCTAAACAGTAACAAAACATACATTTATGGCATTAAGCACTTGAATCACTTAAGCCAGCTGTCCCTCATAAATCATCACTAAATAGCACTTTCTTGAGTATTGTCATGAAATATTAGTCAGCATTTTCGTCAGAAATCTGGAAGATCTGAAATCACCAACTGTGACACTTTCTAATGATATAAACATTGGCCAGGTGGGAACAAATAGTGAATAGGTTAGTCACATGGAACACGGTAAACAGAGTATTTGGTAAACTGAACCTACCTTAAAAACAGCAAAACAATCCTCCTCCCCCAGTCCTGTAGGAACAAGGACCAGCAGGAGGAAGAGACTTTACCTAAAGCCTGAGGTGCCTGTGCAGAACCACTTCACCGCTCTGCAGTACTGAAGAGGAAAGTCCCATCACATCAGGATTGATGCTGGAACTGAGTAAGGCAGCCCCATGTGCTCCCTGTGCCACAAACAGAGCCACTGAGAAAAGGTGGCAGGTGACACCAGCAGGCAGCTCTCTTTTGAGCTGTAGAGGCACCCATTTGCCAACCTGACCCACTCTCTGTCACTCTGGTGAATCAACAGATGGTGACAGGACTGGTGCCATAGCCTTGGTCTTCAGTAGCAAGTGCTCCAGCCGCACGACCTAAGTGGCAGAAGGCAAAGGCAGGTATTGGCAGAACAAAGAACCACCTGCTGGAGGAGAAAGTCAGGTTAGAGACCCTCTAGGGAACCTTAAAGTGCACAAGTCTATGGGACCTGAGATGCATCCATGGGTCCTGAGGAAATTGGAGCATGAAGTTGCTCATGAAGTTCAACAAGATCAAGTGCAAGGTCTTGCACTGCATCAGAGCAATTCCAAGCACAAATACAGGCTGGGTAGAGAGTGGATTGAGAACAGCCCTTAAGAGAACGACTTGGGGGAGGTGGTGGATGAGAGGCTGGACATGATCAGCAATGTGCACTTGCAGCCCAGAAAGCCTAACGTATCCTGGGCTGCATCAAAAGGAATGTGGGCAGCACATCAAGGGAGGGGATTCTGCCCCTCTGCTCCACTCTGGTGAGACCCCACCTGCAGTGTTGAATCCAGATCTGGGGTTCCCAACAAGGGAAGAAAGTGGACCTGCTGGAGTGAGTCCAGAGGAGTGCCACAAAGATGATTAATTAGAGGGATGAAGCACAATTAGGATTGTTCAGCCTGGAGAAGGGGCTCCAGGGAGACCTTACAGTGGCCTTCCAATACCTAACAGGGGCCTAGAGAGAGATGGAGAGGAATTTTTTCACAAGGGCATGTATTGATGGGACAATTCTTTGCTGTGAGGGTCGTGAGGCACTAAAATGGATTGTCCAGAGAAGCTGTGGCTGCCTCATCCCTCAAAATGTTCAAGGCCATGGATGGGCTTTGAAGAACCTTGTTTAGGGGATGCTGTCCCTGCCCATGGCAGGAGTTTGAAACCAGCTGTTCTTTAAGATTCCTTCCCATCCAAACCATTCTATGATTCTATGAAACGAGGCTGCAAGAATACATATTGCTGGGGTTCATAGTTTTAGAAAGAAGCTGAAAATTTCCAAAGTCTGGGGGAAAAAAGCTAATCTGCCATATACCTTCTCCTTAGATATAAAAATTATCCCTTACGCTAGGAACTCAGTGTTCTCAGTGTTCAATATCTATAGGTTATAAATTACTAGTTGAAATTTAAAAGTGATTTGATTTCAGTACATAAGTTACCCTAACATAAAGAAAATATCCCCTAATAAAGGACTTTCAGACACACTGCTAAAGACACAGCAAGAAACAGCTCCTGGAAGTTCAAAGGAGAAACATTAAAATTAGAAATTAGGCACAGTTTTAAACAGAGTATGATTAATGACTGGGAAAAGAAGTACACAAAGTGGATTCTTTACTTCTTGTAGAACATGTAAGGTCATGCACTTTAGATAATAACAAGAACACTTTCAGCTATAAGCTAGAAATGACTGAGGAGGAGAAAGCTCAATTCACATTAGTCAATCACTGTTTGACAATAAGCTACCAGTGTGAAAAAAGACAAACACTGCCCTAGAATGCATCAGCTCAATTATTTCTAGTAACGATGTGGGAAGTATTAGTACGGTGCTGGTAAAGTACTGCTAAGACATCACTTCAATTATTGTGTGTAATTATGAATGCTTGTGTTCAAAAAAGATTAACTTAGGCTGGAGCAGCTGCAGAGAAGGACTACTAGGATGATGAGAAGAATGTAAAATATGTCACAAAAGGAGACAGAAAGAGCTTGTCTTGTTTAGAGAGAGGATGACTGCTATCACTAAATATCACAGGGTTGTAAAGGAGCTGTTTAAGCCAAAAGACAACCATGGTATAAGAACAAAGGATTGAAACTGGACTTGAATAAATTTACTCTAATTTAGATCCTTTTTAATCACTAGGCAAATGAAGCATTGAAACAATTTTGCAATAGGAATTTAGGAGATAAATGACTATAACCAGCTTTAAGATGGAGCTTAAATCCACACACATTCAAGCTACAGCATCATTGTCACGGCTCCTGCAGCACCAGGGACCAGAGCCAAACTGAAAGGTTCCCTCCTGGGGATGGGTCCCTGGCATCACAGGGATCATGTGCCAAAATGGGCCAAATCACCCCAAACTGCAGGGCCTGCTGAAACCAGCATCATTCTTAAATTGTGATCAAGCCCTGAGGTTGTTGTCTTAATAACTTATCATCACTTAAAAAATAGAAAATTATATTTACCTACAAGCAGCACTGTTTCCAGGTTTTCTGTTAATGTCAGAAAATCACTTTTAAAACTAATCACTCATTTATTTCTTCCAAAGCAAAGCTCAAATTACACTGAAAATGTGGACTTGTACCAAAGTTCATACACAAAAAGGTAGTATTTAGATCATACTGCCAAAAATAAGAGTTACCTGGATATCAAATGAATATTCACTGTTTCTCTTGCACTTTATGTGAATAGGAAGCATGGCTTCAGCCACAAAGTAAGGTTAGCACTGACTAACAGTGATTCCACTTAATGTTGTCTGCCTTGTTTAAATAAATCCTGCTGCAAGTACCTTTCTTGTTGCATATGAAGTGATGAAGCAGTGCTTTAATAACAATCTAACTGCAGAATGCTCATAGATTGTTTTCCAAACTCTTTCTGTTCATCATAAAAGGTCATTTCATTGCACTGATTTCCTGAAACCCTTCGGATTTATTATTTGTCTTCAGGGCACAAAAATACAAAATCTGCTTATGAAGACTCTAAGCTATTTTCCCTTGCATTAGAATAATTTTTAAACTACTTATATCTTCCTACTACTTCTTGAATGCCTGCTCTAATTAGATTGACAGCTTCTCACTCTTATTCTGAAAACTGCAGAACTGCATTTAAAAGAACCCAACCAAACACTTCAAGAAACAAGCCGCAAATAAGATGGATGGGGATTTCAAGTGCAAGTTCCCTTGTATTTAGAATTATTACTAAATTTAATAAATTTAGTTTTAATTCAATAATAATAATGATAGTGATAATAATTATTCAAAATAATAATAATAATAATAATAATTCACATGAACAAGGTTTCTTGTTCATGTGGCTTGTGTAACCCATAAAACCATGCCTACAATTATTTCTTCTGAAAATATCTACTTGACTATATCCCATTTTTAACTACTCCAGAGTTCATGTTTTTTTCTCTGGTGCAAGTACTTGTCTTCAAGATGTTTTGGGGAGGGAGGGTTTGTGACAAATAAAGTAGTGGGAATACAATACATTTTCTTTTACTAGTAAAACAAGGAGGAAATTTCTTTCAATTATAGAAAACAATGAAAATAAAGACAAAACAGGATCTTTAGTTATTTTTATTAGACTATGATTCATGAAAGTGAGCACTATTTGAGTGAGTTTTTCACATGTTTTCATATTTGGGTGGGATTTTTTAAATAACTGGCATTGCTTTTGAAGATATTTATATTTCCTCTATAATAAAAGATCTAGTATAAGCACAGGAGGCTCAAAATAAACCATGTCACGAGATTACAATTGGTAGTACAGAAGAACCAAGACCCTCTCATAACTGGTCAGCAGATGCCTCTGTTGGAAACTGCAAATGAATTCAGTTCAAAATTAAATGGTTTCTGAGTCATTCCCTAGAGACTGGAATTCAGCCTTTAAATACACGAGAAACCATCAAATGTGAGTCAATAAAACAATGCATGAAAAGCCACTTGTCCTGGCAAGACTCTTCTACACCAGCTTTTTAGAAAGTACTTCAGAGGGTTTGCAACAGCATGAATTCCACAGCCAGCATAAAACCAGGTTGTGTTAACAGTAACCTTTCCTCCTTTTTCTCACCCTGTGCCAACTGGGTGACATTAAATACAAATTCAGTTAAATAAGTTCACTTATTAAATAAAAAATAAGTTGCTTCCCATAATTTCAAAGCTATGTTTAAAGGACACTGTAGCTGCACTGCACTTTAGCTATTCCCAAAGCTAAACCATGAAGCTGTTTGTTATCAAAACCAGACAATACCCTGAGTTTCTGAAGGAGAAAAGCCAGGGTGGGACTCGGCCCCAGACACAGACAATGCAGATGTACCTGTGCATGAGTGAAGGGTCTTGGCTCCTCACAGACAGTGGAGGTCGGTCAGCCCATGGCATGGGACATGTGTCCACCTTAGGACATTAAATCTCCATGTGTCACCAGCCAAAGAAAATTAACCAGTTGTAGGCTGACCTTACCTCATCTTTGGGGAAGGTACAAGAAGGGTTCTTATCCAGAATCAGAGTTTTAATAGCATTTTACTTAAAGGACAATCACCACAGCCCATCCCTTCTGACTGATTTGTGAATTCATGCTTTGGATATTAACTAAAGTAATTAATCAACCTCCAGTATCAATACAGGCTGGGGGATGAACAGATGGAGAGCAGCCCTGCCAAGAAGCACTTGGCGGGGCTGGAGGGAGAAAAGCTGGACATGATCAGCAATGTGCACTTGCAGCCCAGAAATCCAAACATGTCCTGGGCTGCGTCCCCAGCAGTGTGGGAGGCAGGGCAAGGGAGGGGATTCTGCCCCTCTGCTCTGGTGAGACCCCACCTGCAGTGCTGCATCCAGCCTGGGGGCTCTCAGCACTGGAAGAGCATTGATCTGTTGGACCAAGTCCTGAGGAGGGACACAAATAATGGTCAGAGGGTTGGAGCACCTCTCTTCTGAAGTCAGGCTGAGAGAATTTGGGCTGTTCAGCCCAGAGAAGAGAAAGCTCCAGGGAGACCTTATGGAAGCTTTCCAATACCTGAAGGGAGCCTACAATAAAGATGGAGACAGAACATTTACAAGAGCATGTGGTGACAAGATGAAGGTGAATGGCTTCAAACTGAGAGCAAGTTTAGTTCAGACATTAGAAAGAAATTCTTTGCTGTGGGAGTCTGGAACAGGTTGCCCAGAGAAGTTGTGGATGCCCCATCCCTAGAAATGTCCAAGGCCAGGTTGGATGGGGCTTTGAGCTAGGTCTAGTGGGAGGTGTCCCTGCCTATGGCAGCAGCAATTGGATCTTTAGGGTCTCTTCCAAACCAGGCCATTATATGATGATTCTGTGATCATAGTTTTACCAGATGGAAGCCCTCTGCTATGGGCCAGAGATACTATGCCACCAACTTCTTTGTATTAAACTTTTAATATTCTCATGACATAGTTGAGGTAGACAGCTTTTTTCCCATGGACTATTGCACACTTCTAACAAACTTTATATATCTCTTATCATGACAGCTTAGATCTTAAAAGCTAGATTTCTAGGGAACATCCCAATCAATTAAATTTAAAATGCTGTATATGCTATTAAATCAAAATCCTATGTAGTGAAATATTCTAGTTTACAAAGTCCCTCAGTGTCCATGAGCCCATCTGTCCCACCCCATGAGTTCCCTGAATCTAGGGGTTTTTTTTGTGTAAAGTGCTCACCACAATACCCTGCCATAACTGAGTATGACAGATGTCTTTCAAAACTCCTCTGGATAAACAGCAGCGAGCATCAGAAAATTGCATCTCCAGAAGTACTTTGCATTTCAATCAGTCCTTGGAAAACAGGGCACCTGAAGGCATGGTTTTGTGTGAATGCCTGAGCCAGACAGCCAAGGTCTCCAAGCTGTACACAGCAAAAATGAAGTCCCTAATGGAAGGATGCTCAGAAATAGGCTGAGGAGATCCACCTAGGAGTAAAGCACAGAAGAAAACCCTAAACTGTCCTGGTTTTAAGAATGAAATTTAAAAAATCAGCAACTAAATTCCTCATAAATGTTTCCAGGATAGAGAATGTTACTGAATTTTACATATCCTGCTCAGCATATTTAAGTGGAGAACAAATAAACATCTATTTGTCCCATGCTAAGCAAAAGTCCTTTCGATTATCACATCTATCTGATAAATTGTTCAGAGCAAATCTGAATTCCATACTCATGATAAATCTTTACCCAAACTTCCATCAGAAGCTAGCACACACCTCTTTGATAGTCTTAGGGAAAATTGCAGCTAAAGTACATTTGAGTTTACTTGGTTGAACTCTTGGCAGATTATGACTGAAGGTTTTTTAAAGACTTCATTACATCTTTGCCCTCCTTAAGCAAAGGTTATCACAAAGCTGCCTGTTTGAGTGAATTATGACTACTGGGTGGTCACTAGTGCCTGTGATATTACTTATTACATGCTCAGTGATAAATTTAAATTGGTAGATAACAAGGAGAAATCTCTACCAAGACCTTCATTATGGAATCTAAAAATAGCAAAATTACACTTACAGGGAGAAAATGATAAGCTTAATGTATACATTTGCTGAGCAAGCAGATGGTATATTTCAGGAAATTCACTATTCACATCAAAATTAAAAATATAAACTTAATCCTTCTAAAAATTAAAACTTCCAGGATGAAACAGTTCTTAAAGATTTTTTTTTAATCTAGACTTCTTTAATGTTCATATTCTTCATCTTAAGAGCTAATGCTGTTAGCACTTATTGATTCAGCCTTCTAATAATTACATCATCCTTCCAGCATGTCAGAGACTGTCAAGGTGACTATGATGCTATATGACTGGAGTATGACTCCAGTGTCACAAAATATTTGTGTCACTAGTTTATCCAGAAGCAGACATATAGCAAATCTCAGAGTGATAGAGAATAAAAATACTGACTTTATTAATAAACTGCTATGCAAAATGTTTCATTACTTGCTGTAATGCTGCCAAAATAGCCTTGTCAAGTAATTATTTAAATAGTTTTATTTAAATAAACTAGAGCTCAGTGAAAGTGCTTTGAACAACATTACATTTTCCCAAAACATCACAAGATCTGTCAGCATTCAGCTGTTTAATTTGATGTTATCTGGAAAGAAATCCAACTGTCTCACACAGCTGCAAAGTATCTTTACTTTCCTGCAATGAGTACTTGTGTATCCACTGCATTTCTTCTAAAGGTATTTTTTGAGTGTGAGCACTCAAACAGATCAAGCTAAGGCTTATGAAGATACAATTGCTTTTGTTACAAACTTCACCAATTTTAATAATTGCATTATTATTCCTAAGGGTTGAAATGAGGCAAGAATTACAGTAGATTGACTCATTTGATAAATTTAAATAAATCCTTGCTTAAGGATTTCAATATCTTGAACTTATAGTTTTGACCTGAAAGACATATTTCCTTTCTTTTCAGAAGCAAAAGCCAGTGTTCAAATGACAGTATGTCCAGTAGGTCACCAAAAACAATGAAACTCAAACATCAGATGAACTATTAAAGTATTAACACACATATTTTGTTAAAGAAATTGAAAATCATCATTTTTTCTGCCTCTCTTTCAAGAACTTTAAAAAGTAAGGTGCAAAGCCACACCCAGACTGACATGACAACACTGGAATAATGGAATTCATTCAGTAATAAAATCCAGCAGAGCGGGACTGAGGAGCAACCCTCCTCCAAGGAGTAAGGACTTCATGTGAAGGTCTGAACTTTTTCTTCTTGGGGATTTTGTAGCAAGGAGGACTGGACTGACGGGCTCCTGTGAAGTGATGTTCACTTATGAGCAAGTGCATTTTAGATACTTTACAAATTTCATTTCAAACTAACCCAAAATTTTCTAAGCTCAGTAATCAGCAAATACCCCTTTTAGCTACAGCAAAAGCTGTAAGAATGACCTTGCCCATGCAAAGGCAAAATCCCTTCTTCTCTCCACCTGCCATCAGTGCCAGTGATAGCTGAGCTGGAGCAGCATGGGGAGACCCTGCTCTTCCCTCCTATGCTCCAGGAGAGTGAGGAGCTGGCCCTGCTCCCACTGCCAGCATGAACCTGGTAAACTCCTGCTCTAGTTCATGTATTTTAGCATCCGATAAAGATGCAACCCTACCAATCACTCCCTACAAACAGCAATCGCCTTTTGCTGGTATATTCTTGAAAATTGGGATATTCCTTTTAGCAGACTTGAAGCAGATTTTTCTTGTGAACCATCTCTGAAAACACACAAATGATTATCAGTCACAACACCAACAAGGGACAAGAAAACAGTGAATTCAACTGGTAGGACAGGTGATGATCAGGATTTAACAGAGGGCTCCATTTTCCTGTAAGCCTGATTTTTCACCACACATAATCAACTCCACTTCGAAATGCGGCAAATTGGCAGATATGGGGGAAGCAGTCTGATGACATTTGTTTGTCATAATATGCCAGAAATTAGTTTACAAACTTGTCTTCAAAATTATGATAAAAACAATTTCCCAATACCACTTCACATTTGCAAGAGGCTTCAATGCATCTTAACTGATGAAGTCCAAGAGCTCAGTAATTTTTGCTTGAATATGCTATTGCATCCTGACAAACACAAAATGTGGGGAAAATAATAGGCCTGGCACAGCCAGAAAGTCAGGAGAGGAGGCTCTGACTGATTGTCACAGCACAACACACGACAATGAGGCATCACAGAACCAGGCTCTGGACAAGAAGCTATGCAAGCAGGCACACTGGCAGTGTGAAGATCATGCAGCCATGGGAACTATTGCTTGATCTATTGTGAAGCATACGCACACAGAATGCAATTTTAAGATGGCCCTAAATTTCTAGATGATGGCCTTTTCCTCCAAATTTATTAAAGATACCTCTCTGTTACTACAAGTTACCATGCAACTCCAGCCTGTCAATCCAGCTGAATGTAGCTCTCAAGGCATAATGACAACATCTTTTAGAGAGGAAAGTATTTTGTTATTGTTATTGCAATCAATGAAGGCTTAAATCATTTTTCCTTGACTTTTCTGCGCTATTATCTGTATTATAATAACAGTCATGAACAGTAAAGATTGGGTTTTATTGTGCCAGCATGTCTGTAGAGAATAATAGAGAAGAAAGTCCTTGCTTTACAGATCACACTCTAGCTGGTGAACAAATAGGACAAATGTTATTGCTAAGAAAATAAAACAGTAACAAAAGAGAATTGAGTCATACAGTGACATTTCTCTAATCCATGGCAAACAAGAGTGATTTACCCATTATAAAAACAAAGATGGATTTTAAGGTAAGATTTAGACTCATAAAATCATTAAGGTTACAAAACATCTCTAAAATCAAGTCCAACTTTTAACCAAATACTAACACGCCCACTAAACCATGTCACGTCTACTAATTTTTTTTATACTTCCAGGCATAGCAACTCTACCACTTCCCTGAGGAGCCTCTTTCAATGTTTAACTACCCTTTCAATGAAGAAATTTTTCCTAATACCCAATCTAAACATCCCTTGGCACAACCTGAAGCTGTTTCTCCTTTTCCTGTCACTTGCAGCCTGGGAGAAGAGACTGATTCCCACCTCATCACAATCTCCTCTCAGGCAGTTGTAGAGAGTGCTAAGGCTCTCCCGAGCCTCCTTTTCTCCAGGCTGAACACCCCCAGCTCCCTCAGCTGCTCCTCATCAGACCTGTGCTCCAGACCCTGCCCCAGCTCTGTTCCCTTCTCTGAACTCGTTCCAGCACCTCAATGTCCTTCTTGTAGTGAGGGGCCCAAAACTGAACACAGGATTCAAGGTGCGGCCTCACCAGTGCCAAGTACAGAGAGACAATCACTGCCTGGTCCTGATGGCCACACTATTGCTGGTACAAGCCAGGATGCCATTGGCCTTCTTGGCCAGCCAGGCACACACTGATCATGGTCAGCTGACTGTGGACCAGCACTCCCAGGTCCTTTTCTAAGGGGCATCAACTTTTTTACAAAACATAAAAATTTGGAATATGTTGGTTAACAGCGCTCAAAGTGCACTGGTTGAACATGGTACTTGAAATCAGGATGAAAAAAGGAGAGTGAGGAATAAATGCATATGTCTCTATAGATAGGGGTGTGTGTACCTATTTATATATTATTTTCCATTATTAAAGGACCTACAATTTGCACAGTTCAAAAAGTGTTTCAAATTACTTTCAATAAATATTGGTATAAATAAAAATCACCAACCTGTCACAATGAATATTTAATGTCTTAATGTATTTTGAATGAAATCCTTGCCTTATTGGAATCAGGAGTATTCTCAGAGGTATGAGGGGTAGCAAAAACACCAATCAGATCACAAACTATTACATCATTTTTTTTACTACATGCATTTTATAAAAAATTAGGAAGCAATTGAAAAAATCACATTAAAATTCAATTATTCTCTAGCTTTTCCCTATACCATTTCCGGGCCACCCAGGGGAAAAAAAAAATGGATGTATATAAAACCTGAAAAAAACCAGCACTACTGAATAAACGTACTTGCTAAATTGGACCAAAATTGGCCCCAACACTTCAATTAGCACTCTGGTTTTGGCTGTGTAAAAGTATTTCTAAAGGCATTTTCTTGTTTAAAAACTCTAGAGGCCCCTTTACAAGCACTGGTACATGGAGAATGTTCCTCTGTGTCTCCAGTGCAGTCATCACTCCGATCTCATCTGCAAAGCCTTAAGTGTTGCCTGTAGGATTAAACACACCTGCACCCACTATTCAGAGCTAAGAAATACAAGAAATATTACATGTGCCACACCTCTAAGAGGTTCATTATCCTTTTCAGCCTTAACCACACAAGTGCTAGCAGGAGCTCCTGATGTATTTAAAAGGTTAAAAGCTTGGAGTGTTCTACTGTCATCTTCGTAATGCTTTCAGACATTTGAAATAAATTGTGGACTAGCTCAGAGCTTCTCAAGAGATTAGGCAAAATTGGATTTTGATGTCCAATAGCTGCTGCTGCTGCCATGACTGGAGTTAGGCAAACCTGACAAGTCCAAGAGTTGTTGTAGAAAAGGATGAAAGTGTTCAGGGTGATTGGACTGGGTGAAACTAGACTAAAGGCCAGTTTAAGTATTTTCTGTGTAGGCTCCCTCTCCAGTGAACTTGTTCCTTCAACCTTGGAGCATTGGTGTCTGCCTAATCCAACTATATGTGGGGAATTTTCTTCCTCAGCAGTTAAAATACTTGGGGAAAGAGTTCCTTGTCAGGCAAGCATGGGTAATTACCTGCCTATGCCATGATAATGGATATATGTTGTATTAATAAAGCTGAAACCCTTTCCACAAGGCACATATGATAGCCAATCACTTGCAGAAATGGTCAACTTTTGGCCATGAAGACAATTAAGTAGTAATTAAACATTATGACACACAGACTTTCAAAGTTTTATCATCATTATGGTTTCCTTACATACCATTTGTAGGTGGAAGTATCTTAAAACTAAGCTCAAATGTAAACTTTCTTGACCAATGTCAGTTTGGCATCAACTCACTATTTAATTGACTGTTAACAAATTCTCCAAGATATGACTGCTATACAGATATTTTATCTTCCTGTTAATTGGTAATTATACATTGGCAGAAAAATCACTGTTTCTTTCCAATTATTCCAGAACTCAGTGATTATTTAAACTTTGCTAATTAGCAGTGGAGGGCTGTTACATCTTCTGGGCAAATTGTATTTGATAATCCCTATTAAAATATACATGGCAGTAGTTGACTTGTAACAAAGAAAAAAAAAGAAAAAAAAAGTGGCAGTTCAAAGGGTATTAGATACAGCACAAGGCAAACAGGGCCCTATTAAAATTTCCCCAACTGTTCTAATGAGAATGCCGAGGGTCATTTCTTCCTAGTTTACCATCTGTTTGGTTTCTGGCAAATATCTCTGGTGTGAAGGGAGGGTCCTGGAGCCCATTTGGCTTGTCACAAAGTAGACCAGGGATCTACAGCAATTTCAGTAAGTTAGAAAACTGCACTTCAAGCACTTCAAGATCAGTAGCATGTACATAGCTGAAAACTTTTTTTAAGAGCTGTCATTTGCCGACTGTTCCTTACTTTTTAGAGCCATGAGCAAGCACAGAGAGGCAGACTGAGCAGGGGGGATCAATTTTATAGGCTCACCTAACAAGAAAATGCAACAGTTGGCCTTTTTCCATCTCACAATGTTAGTGGGGGATATTTTCCTTTATATGTCAAAATCTGAAAGTAAAACATTGTCCCAGAAGCATCAGTGTTTGAGCATAAACTGATGCCAAAACCAAGCCTCTGAAAGCTCAGAACCCCAAACCCCATCCAGGATCAGGAGGAGCCTTGGATGCTTCCAATGCATGGTCCAGACCCATGTGCTGACAGAGCTGGGGCACATTGTCTGTGGTACCCCCTTGGACTTAACACTGTGGGTGTCCTTCAGCCACCCAGGCACCCTCCTTGCCCTTCTTCATCTGGAGATGAAACCAGCATCAGCAGCACTGCCTACAGTAATTCTGCCCTAAGCCTGCTCAGAGTGAAAGGGATATAGGACCTGGAAACCACTCTTTTCCTTTTCCCCAGTTCCCAACCCATACAGATCCAAATCAAAATGATCCTTCCTCTATAAATTGAGAGGGGGTTTTCGTTGGCTATGCAATCACATATGTAACCAAAATACCCAGCGGAGGATTATTTGAAGGCTGCTTTAATCCTGTTGAAAGGCAATAGAACAGTAAAAAGAAAAGAGTATAAGATAATTTATATGGTATTACATTATATCTGGCAATTGCTCTTTCCAGGATTTCCTCTAGGAAATGTATTATTCACCATATTTCAAAGAATATTTTTAACTACTCATTTTTTTTAAATCCCAGAGAGTCAATGTATTACTTAAAATATGTATGATCACATTCATGATATAGAAACAAAGAATTGCAAAAGAGAAAAGACTGCAATATCACTTTCATCTTCTATTTTTTGCTTTCTAGCAAAAGAAGATGAAAGTTCAGGCACTAAAATGTTTCCAGGTAATATCACTCTCCTAGTTTCTTATAAAGTATCCCGCACAGTTAAACAAAACCTAAATTTCATGAGGAGTTTATGACCTGACAGTAGAATGGGGTTATCTGTTTTAAAAGATTGCAAATTACAAGCTGTGTAAACCTACACAGAATATAAACAAAAAATTTTTGTTATCCAGTTAGGCCTATGGCAACACTTTCCAGCGTAATGAGAATTTGGAGTCCACTGTCTCTACTACAATAGAACCTACAGACTTCTAAGAGGACCTTTGCAATTTAGGTTGGAAGGTTAATGCATATATAAATGTTACCATGAAATTACTTGTTAATTCCACATTCACTAAAAGGTGCACATTGGTGTAGTGATTATGATTTTGCATAAAATTAGGTTTTGGGGGGCTTAGCTAGAAGGCTGTTTCCCACCACAGTTTGTAGGAAACTAATTACACCAAACTTAAATATAATTTGTCATGTATTCATCATGTGAAAAGCTACCAGGGAGCCAGAAAGCCTTGGGAAGAACTGGAGATGCAGTGTGAGTGGCAGGTCAAAGGCAAGCTTTGATGTACGCAGCCCAGCACATGTGTCTGCTCAGCCCGCCTGTCACCAGGATGATCCTGTGTAATGAGACAGATTCAGGTCCTCAGCTCATAGCGCTCCTTATCGCTGCTGAGGGATTAGGCTGTAATCTTCTCCTTTAATTGTAGGAACTATGCCGTGCTCCCTGCTCCCTGCTTTCCAGAGCACACAGCTTTGGAGCAGCCATGCGGTATTTTCGTACTTATGCCAAGCTACAGAGTGGTTCCCCTGCCACCCACCAAACTATTTATCCTTACTCTCATTTGCAAGCAATCATTCCCATCAAGCCCACCACCACATTTGTAGCTTTGTAACATTTTTTTTTAGTACTCCTGCCTCTCACTTTCCTCTTCTATATTTGGACTAAGCCAAGCACTGAGAGCCCCTAAATGACTGTATGGGAGATCAGTCTTGGTGGGCTGATAAACCCCAGAGCACAGCCAGATGACCCAAGCTGTCAAAAAAAAGGCCAAACACCAACAAGAAGCCTGAGAGACAAAAGCAGAAGAAAGGAAAACACTGATGGATAAAGAGATCCCACAGAAGTCCAAAATGTGACTCCAGAGATGGACAGGGTGTGAATAAACTGAGGGCTACTGAGGGGATGCAAAGAGTGGGATTGCCCTTCAGCCAACAACACTGAAAGATGTGGGAACATTTCCATGTACACACCACACTGATCAGGAAAGGAAAGTGGAAATGACACTGGAGAGATGCAGCTGAGGGTATCTGTTGTATCAGGGAATCTAATGAAGAAAGAAACAGTCTTCTTAAAAGCTACTTTTAAGGATAATTTCTTTACTAAAGGATCCTCCCACCTTGCTTAGTCAAATTTCAACACACTTATGTTCGATCCCAATTATAAATTTAGTTTTACAATTTTAGTTTTACCTTTATCTGAACCCAGAGAATACTTCAGCCTGGGACAAAACATTATTTATGACCACTATCAACTTTTATACCCAAAACTTCACACATTTTGCACCAAAAAATTGTTAGGTCTCCCAAATAAAAGTTTGGGAGGTTCATGTCAGTGTAATCCCACAGAGGAAATCAGGAACTATTTCTTTGCCTACACAATGTGTACTGAAGAAGAAAGAAAACATAACCTTAAGAATTAAAATATTTTTTCTTTTCTTCTTCAAAGCTTCTTGACGTGGTTAACTGTGGTAACTGACAATGATTGTGTCTCCATCAAGCAACTTCCTAAATTGGTAAAAGATAATTGTAGTCACAACACATTAACTCATAGCACAGAAGAGACATATATGTAAGTTAGGGAGACTTCAAATTGTTGGGCAGTCTGGAAGATTATGATAATCTATCGTGACCTCCTGTGTGAGACAGACAAGAGCATTTCAATAGTAATATTGCAAGGGAGAAAAAATATTCTTTCCTGCACCAGAAGCAAGCACTACCAACCCAATTTCAGAATACTACTATCTTCAGGTTTTAAAGGCCCAGCTTTACGCCCCACCCCCATCTAATCTATGGTAAACCATATAAATCTTTGAATTGAGGTCTCTGAACCTGACTAGTCCTCAACATTAAAAAAATAATAATTTCCAGCAAGCTAAATCTAACAGGAATATCACAATCACTTGCCTCAAAAGAGAAACAGCTTCTTTGCTGATTGGAAATGATGACACAACAGATGGATTCAGGGTTTCTGGAGAAAGCGCTTTATGTTTTCTTCAGAAAACCAAACAATGTCACTCCCACCTACTATTCTACTAAACAACATATTAAATACTGTGGAGACTGCTCTATTTTTCTACTGAAAATGGTGGATTTTAAAATATTGTTACTTTTTAAAACTATCAATTTTTAGAAGCATATCATTTACATGATAAATGCTTTTTGGAAGAGGCCAGCCTTCTCATCTCTCACTGCAAGGTAGAGATAGGAAAAGTTTATGCATTTCTTAGTCCTGGGAGCCATCAGTACATCATAGATTGAGCATTCATATAAAATTGCATTTAAAAGCCATTGCCATTTTTCTTCACTGTTGGCTTTTTACTGTGACTTCAAAGACACTGCACAAGAGCATCATCTGTTATGAAACATTTGGATTGGTTCTTTTGTTTTTTCAATGTATATACAAGCTTAGGAAGTAGCAAAGAAAACAGAAAAATGAGACTTTTATTTAAAATATTTTGTAGCTAACACTGTAACACAACTGACCCTACAGTTTACCCACAGAAAGTTAAAAAAAAAAAAAATTCAGAGATGGCAGCACTTTTTCTCTGACATAAATGGAGGCATGTTCAAGGCAGAGCATCAGATCTCCCCAGGCATGATATTTGAGAATTTGTATTGATGAGCAAAATGAAGTAGGTCCAACTCTGCATGACTGTTTTTGCATCACTTTGCCTTTTGGATTTTTCCAGGCTTGGAGTTTCTTTTGGATACAGAACACACATGTCACCAGTTTAATTTTTGGTTATCTTACAGTGACAGAATGGTCAAAGTAACACATCAAGAGCTAGAGAATGACCCATGGCAAGTTAAAGAAGGCCACATTGTTTTACCTGTCACACATCACATGTTACTTTAACATCTGTCTCAATAAAACATCAACTGAAACAGCCTTATTCTACAAATGAAAATACAAATTTAGGGAAAAATACAGACATTCTTTGTAAATGCACAAGGTATTTAGGTTCTTAAAATGTTGCTTAATTGTCATTCTTAAAAGCTTACATGTAATTAAACATGACCTGTATACTTTGCCCAGTGAGTTTGCCATGATCTGCCCAATGATGTGATACAAACACTTATAGGTAATAGCTTGTCAGTAACTTGAACATCCCAGAAATTTCATATTGATAATTACTTTCTGTCTTGCTTATTCCATCAGATCTTATTCATCCTGTAAACAGTACAGTGGGAAAGGAGAAACAACAGCACAAATTCTTCCAGAAAAGAGAAGCTTTCAGTGCCTTTTGCACAAGGCATGAAATACCTGTGCCAGCCATGCTCTTCCCTTTGAAAGGCTGAGCAAAAAGTCTGAGGTTGAATGGTGGTGTTATCCACAGAAGCAAAGCCCTTCTCAAATTACCCCTCAGTACAATTTTAAATAATGTGCTATTTACATTACATTCTTTCATTTACAAGCAAATGTCTGTCTGCTGGATGACACTCAAATGCCCAGACCACTCATGTTCTACATGCATTATAACAAAAGTAAGTACCATGAGAGGTTATTATGAAGAAAGTACTGAATTCTGTCCAGAAGACAAATTAGCATTTAAATATGCTACTGCAAGTGCAGTGCAGTTGGCGTCCCGTGTGACTGGTACCTGTTTTTGTACCTTCACCATAGATTGCTTGTTAGGGTCACTGAGTTCCTCCAATTGGAGGAATGCAATTGTTACTATTATTTGTAAGGATATAAAAAATGCTACCAAATAACAAACTGCAGAAGGTATAGCTGTCAATTACTTGCACAAACTTAGAAGGGATTATTTAAAAAATGTTTGTCCTTAGCACAGCTGCTACTGCTGAGGGCTACAGCAGAACCTGAAAAACATGATAAATCTGCAAAGGCTATCATACCCCTTTTACTAAAATTCTGCTTTTTGGACTTGGTAAATAATTGGTTGTATAAAATATCTTGACCAGCGTTCTGGTTTTAAGAAATATGCCATAAACTGAACGGAAAAGTAGGTTGACATAAGCTTAAAGGAAACAGTGTTCAGCCCAAGAAACAGTTAGAGGCTTTGGGCTAAATGCTTCAGTTCATACAAAATGTCACACAGTTTAGAAATGGCTGTTTAAAACAATTTATCTGCTGAGGCTTTTGTCTCTTAAAATTTATATTATTCAGCATACTAATACCAGGGCTGAGCAAAGATGAAGGTGGCACAGGAAGCAATAAAAGCTGCCTAAAAGCCACCACTGCCTTATCTCATTGACTCCCACTGACTTCCATGTATTATTGATTACTCAGTCTAAATTAACCTGTTCCAGTAATTGTGTTGATACTGATGTCCTCTGTACAACCAATTATTCATTACCCTGGGTGGCAGAAGGTAAATTACACTGGACTTACCAAATCCAAAAGCAC
Organism: Corvus hawaiiensis; assembly: GCF_020740725.1. NCBI lineage: Eukaryota > Metazoa > Chordata > Aves > Passeriformes > Corvidae > Corvus > Corvus hawaiiensis. Next base: position 67,338,112 of record NC_063216.1, on the reverse strand, counting down.
TGGAACCACCAACACTCTGGGAAGCCTGAACACTGGTAGATGTGTAGAGCCCAGTTACCAGTAAGCCATCAAAGAAGGTACTTGTTGAAATAGTCACTGAAATGAGAGAAAATAAAATATGTGTAAATATTGTAGTTATGATCCTATACATGTTCTGTGAGTAGGCTCTTGCTCTTGAATGAGATCCCATCATATAGTCCAGCAAATCCATCTGAATTCCCGCAATATTTATGATATTTCTACTTTCAGTTTTGCTTGGGAAGTTGCCTTTGCCAGAAGCATAAACTATGCTGTTCATGAAATACAGGAGTTAAAAAATAATGCACTGGAATGTATGTCTTATAAGCAATTGTCGAGACATTAGAGCGTAGTAAAGGCAGTGAAATAACCAGGATTATAGTACTGTTCTCTCTGGACCTAAATAGAGTGCCAGGTTATGGTTATCATGCTCATTACAGTATTGTACATTTAAGGTATATGGGCATCTGAGACATTACAGATTGTGTGTATTTAAATAGCTCGGGAATGTATTTTTAATACATTCTTAAGTAATAGCAGAAAACATCCAAATAGCAATTACAAGTAACATTTGAATCTGTATGTTCTTTGTTAGAATTGACATTCTTGCAGCATTTATTTAATTCTTGTACACACTAATTCTCATATTTTTATTTTGGTGTGTTTGACAAGGTAGCCCACGAGGGAAACCAGTTGATAAAATCTTTTTGAACTTCAGCAAAGCTTTCGATACTCTTTATCATAAGATCCTTCTGGAAAAATTTTCTGGCACATGGCTCAATAAACACACCATGGGACGGGTGCTCACAGGTCAGGCACAAAGGGTTACAGTGGCTGGGGTGACATCAGATGGGGGACCTGTCACTAGTGGGGTTCCACAGGGCTCCATCCTCAGCCCTGTGCTCTTCCACATCTTCATAAACTATTTGGACACAGGACTGGAGGGGATACTGAACAAGTTCAGCAATCATACAAAACTGGGAGAAGCTGTTGACTCCCTCAAAGGCAGAGAGGCTCTGCAGAGAGACCTCAACAAATCGGAGAGCTGGGCAGTCACCAACCATATGAAGATCAATAAAACAACAAAAGCTCTCCCTGATGAAGAAGAGTCTTATGACTTGTAGCCTCATACACTGAAGATGGATACAGGCCTCAATTACCACACTCATTCTGCTTTCATACCTCAGTCCTTTCTATTCCCTTAACTCGGAGATATCGGTGCTTGCTGGTAAACTCTGATCACTCCCTAAATCACATTCTACCTCCCTATATTTCCCTCTCTTGCTGGGGACATCATGAGCCAGTGACTGGCCAGGTAACTGAAGCAAGGTACTGCTAGGACATTCACTGGTGATACACATTCACCAGAGAAACTGTTTGGTTTCTTAAATCTTAATAGTCATTTAGTGTTTCCTCAGCAGTACATATTTGGCTTAAACTTAGTGTTTAATATTTTAAAAAACAGAAAAATGTTGACAATAGCTTAATTTACTTTGAGCAGAGGAGCAATATTTACCATGTTTAATTTAACCTTCAACTCTTTGTATTTAATTATCTTCCTTTCTTTGATTATTCAATACTACACTGAAAAAGCCCTGAATCCAACTTTTCTGCTCCCTTGACTCCAAATTTCAGTGTTTTGCAATAGACACTTCCCTGAATTCAGATGCAGGTTCAGAGACATATGTTCAGTTTTTAAGAACAGGCTACTTCTGATATATGTTAAAAGAACAGCAAAAGACTCCAGATTTTTTTTTAAATAAAAGATGTATTAGGGAGAGTAAAATAAAATCAGACAAGCAAACAATGAATTTTTCTTGCATTTGATGATAAAGTAGTGAATAATACATGACCTTTTCTTCCCTTTATGCCTTTAAACCAACAAAGAGGCAAAACATATGTTGAAAAGTATGCCTATGTGTTATTTTTGAAGACTTGGCAAAAGAGTCAGTGAAAAGCATTGATAGAAGGGCACTGGGCCAGTACTTTGCTGCCATTTTGTGTCCCTGTGGGGAAGCATCTTATTCTTTACTGGATAGGATATAATGCAAAAGCCTACTGTGAACAGGTGACCAGTTTCTCTGTGGGAAAGAAGTGATATTTCACAATGCCTGTATTTGACTTTGGACATATTTGTGTGATTGTCAACCCTCATTTTACATAAGCATGTAATAGGTCAATTTTTATTGTTGAAAAATTTCCAACACAGTATGGGTGCCTCATTAAGCCTCTGGGAAACTGCACATTGCCTCTAGCACATTTTTTAAAAACAGAGCACTAGGCTGTTATTATACACGTGTCATACATTTCAGAAAAATTTCATTGTTCTCCAAGAGAAAAAAAATTAATCACGACATTCTCAGTGATGATTTTTTTTCTACCCACTGGTGAAATACATCAAATTCTCATAAAATGAAAGAAACACACTATGCCAAGTGATAATGACCAAGAACAAGAAAGCTGTGCTAATGCACAGCCCAGCAACAGGACAGTGATTTTATATAGGGACTAGGGCTTGTTACTGTGGGGTCTTAAATTTCTCTTCCAAAAGCAGCAAGAAGTTTCTCTCCACCAGGCTTTGTTTGTGCCTTTACAATGGCTCATGCCATGTGTAGCTGGTGCCAACTATCTGGCACTACAGAAGCAAGGACCAATGTCATGACTGGAAAAACACCTGGAAGGACACAGCTGCACAGAGCACCCAGGGATGGGCAGGTAAGGGGGGCTCTGGCACTGCCCCACTGCTGCCCCATGGCACCCAAGGGGCAGCACAGCAGCAGGTGTCATCTACGAGCCCAAGCAGGCAGTGCTCCATCCTCAACAAGACCCTTCTGTGGGAGGAGAATTTGGTGAGTGAAGCAGTGAGGAGGCCTTCCTGTCACTGGGGACCAAGTGGCTGGGCAGGGGTAAGCTGGATCCTGCCACCCCACCCTGAGCAGCCTCCTGTGCCAGCCCTCCCAGCCGCTGCACCAGGGATGTCTCACCCCTCACACCAGGGACGGGAGCACATAACCCAAGGTGCAGATGCAGGTAGGAAGCCCTCAGTTACTTTGAAGTACTCCAGTAGGAGGAACTGAGAACATCTTCCCAAGAAATGCATGAGGGCTGCGTTTTGGAACAACCTACTGATCAGAAAACATCACTCTGCAAAATTTAGAGGCAAAGGTGGTAACTACTTTAAGAGTTGCTCAACACTTCCTCCTATTTTCCTGAAATCCTTGCCAATTTTTACCCCCTTGGACTTCTTGGGTTTTTCATGGTGTCTCCCTCAGACCAATGTAATTACTTAAGGAAGAAGGAACTTCAATCAAAACATTTCATTCATTTCTGAGATGAGGTTAGAGGAAAATGTGTTGCCCTGGATGAAAAATTTCACTGTCCTTTGCTTTCATCAATCTTCTGATCTAAAGTGTGAGAGTGTTCCTCCAAGTTTGGACAAATTATATTTTATATATATACACATTAAAAAAAATAAAATTAGAGTTCACACGTGCTCAACAGAGACATTTTCATTTTTAGTATCTAAATATTTCTGGAGACTCTGTCCTCACTTAGTACTCTTAGAGCACTCTCTGACTAATAAAAGCTTGCTGAAAAAAGTCCCATTAAATATATTTCAGTCTGCTTTGTTGGAGCACAAGTGCTTTGTGGAAATATCATTTCTGATGATGTTTTGATATGGAAAGCTTCTCAGTGTTTTAAAGCAGGAAGTCATATCTGCTGGCTGGAGAGAAAGGGGAAAGAGAGGGATCTTTATCAAAAGTCAAAGCCTTCTGATGAGGAAAACATTGATTCATCAAAATCCCACTTCTCGAAACTCTGAGAAATGTACAAAATATCACAAAATCAAAGTTGCTCCAAAAGTCTGATGAACACCATCACCAATAACTTAAACTTAGGAGACAGAAAAGTAGACCTGAGGGCAAAAATGAACTAGGATGGAGGAGGTGGTGACTGAAACCAGTACAGGGAATAGGGGAAGAGAAATTTTTGGAGAAAAAGTGGGGAGCGATGGGGGTGAGGGGACAACAGCTGGAGAAAGCAGCCAAGAGAAGGTGATGAAAAGCAGGAGATGGGATCTGCACCTTTAGCCTGGAAACCCTAGAAAGTCTCTATGAGGGACTCAAGTGACTGGGAAGAGAGACCAGATACAAAACCCAACAACAAATTGTGGGTTAGCCTCACGTGCTGGTTAACAGCCACAAAAGCAGTCCACTGCGTACTCTTAGTCCACCTTCTAAATCAAATGAATAGTGTTTGCATGATGAATATGGAACATTCCTGTCCACAAACATGTGGATAGGAATACACAGATTAGCGCACAACTCCAGTTTATTTTGTACAAGCCTAGGAAACGGCTCCATGAAAGAAAAAAATCATATTGGGGGTGGGAAACACCACGGAAGTATCCTCTGGTGCCTATTTGCCCTACCTTTCTTTCTGTGCTGTGGCCGTGGTCACAAAATGTGTTTCTGAGAATCATGAGGCCCTCATGGTTCCACCAAAGATCATGGGGAGCTGCTGACTGCAGCTCCTGCACACTCAGCACGTACCTGCTGCTGTGCTCAGTTGCTAACAAGGCTGGTTCGGCAGGCACACGGGCAGGTCTCATCCTGCCAATGCCACCACCTCTGCGAAGCTTTGATGTTATCTCCTTGGGAAGGAAGGGGATGCAGCAGCCTTTTCTGGAGAAGCCTTTCATTTTGCACGACAAGTTTCTGCGAGAGCCCTGGAGCTGGTGCCTCCCGTGGGACAAGGAACAGCACGGCCTCTGGCAATGCCAGGAGCTGACGTGCCTCGAGGAGGAAGAGGGTCAGGAAGAAGGAGGCTGGCAAAGATGCTGCTGAAATTATACCATAGGTGGAGGTAGCAGCATAACAGGAAAGACAAAATGGGGTTTGAACTGTAGTTATAGTCAAACATTTCTAAGAAACTCATGCTATTCTTATGAACATAATTTTCACTGTTTCCAGTGTTACATGCCACACATACTACATACTATTATAGAAATCTATTAATCAGTGTAAGTAATAGCATAAAATTTGCCTTACATTCTCTCGAGGGACTGATCTAGTCTCCAAAAAGGCAGATGTGTTTTGACTGATATTTGAAATAATCAAAATATAACCAATGCATCTAAACTGTAAAAGAAAGAGTGCCAGGTGGAGGAAGGGGATCATCTCAGGAGATACCTGCCACTGACAGGTCTTACCTATTTTGGCTGCTCTTCAGCACCAGCTAAATGTCACTAAGAGGGCTGATATATACAGAAATTGCACAGAATTTGCAGCTGCTGTTGATGACAATCACAGAGTACAAGATGGAATTGATAAAGGCAAAGGTCTTTGATGCCCCACACACTTCTTAAGTGAGTCAAGACATAGCCACATGCACTTTTGTATACCATAAAGAAAACAGAAAATAATTCTGGTATGTGAAATGGGATCACCACAGATAGTGGACTTCCTGAAATGAGGCTTTCTTTCATCAAAGCAATGACAGGTACTTTTTAAAGTTCTTCTCAAGGTCAAAGCCAGTTCCCTATAACACTGTAATACTGCATCATGACACACCTGAGTCATGGCTGGAAACCTTCCTCTTAGGAAGTAAATTATTTACGCTGAAGTAATGCTTTCGGGTTTTTTTTCTTCACTCCTAAAAAAATATACCAGCCTCTGCAAGTCAGGTGTGCAATGGCACTGTTCAGAGAGCCCTCTGTCCCTTCACAATGCTGCAGGATCCTGCAAAAGGAATGGAGACTAACATCAATACAGCAAAGACTGTCAACATCACACTGCATTCACAGAGTATGCTGAGTTGAAAGGACAAGGACCATCGAGTCCAGCTCCTGGCCCTGCACAGCACCATCCCCAAGAGTCACCCCATGTGCCCAAGAGCATTGTCCAAACGCTTCTTGAACTCTGTCAGGCTGGTGCTGTGACCGCTGCCCTGGGGAGCTGTTCCAGTGCCCAACCACCCTCTGGGGGAAGAACCTTTTTCTAATATCCAACATAAACCTCCCCCAACACAACTTCAGGCCATTCCCTCAGTTCCTGTTACTGGTCACCAGAGTGAAGACATCAGTGTCTGCCCCTCTGCTGCGCCTTGTGAGGAAGTTGTAGACTGCTATGTCTCCCCTCAGTCTCTCAACACAGGGAAGAAGCTCTTTGTCCCTTCCCAAGTTGGTCGCCTTTTTCAGGCAATGGAACCTTTCTGTCACCCTCATGCAATGCCGAACACAGGAAAACCCATCTGGGCACGTAGTGCTGTCAGGGCACAGATAATACCGAGTCCAAATCCATAAAATGCCAGACCACTCCTGAAATGCCAACTACAGATGAAATTTCTGGTAAGAAGAGAATAAGCCCTGATGCCTTATTTAAAGGCAACTGTTAAGACACCACAGTAATTAGAAATCTATAAATACTCAGGCAGAGCTTTACAGGTATGCATTCCAAATAATGTGCTGATAAATGTACTTGTGAGTAGTGGAGCATGCATTGCTACAATAATCCAGAAAGTGTATATACTGAATTGCACTCAGGACCTTATTACTAAAAAAGAAATTTTTAAAAGACTAGTGAAATGCATGTTGACATCAAACTAATTTTTACTGCTTGCAGACATACTTTGTTTTCAAAAGAACACAAAATTGAGAAATTCATAATTATACAGCTATTTCAAATATGAATGCCAGACAGGCATGCAAGAACAGTATGAATCACAGGTCTACACATCATTCAGGAAAAATAAAAGCAGAAAACCCACAGGATTCTTACTCATACTGGTTTTGATTTTTCCCAAGTAGGTGGAGGAAAGCAGAAAAAAGACATTTCAGCATGGTTAAGTAAACAGACATGCAGTCTTACAACTGAAAGCATTCTCACTTTAGTATTGGTTTTCTGAAGCCCACAACCAAAGCACTTAATTCACAATAACACACCAGTGAGCTTTTCTTGAAGGTGTACAGACCAGCACCATTTCTAACCTGTGATGCCCTCACCAGAAATTCCCTTTAGCAATTACTCTCGGATGGAGGGGAGTAAAAATGCACAAGTTCTGAACTTTTTTCTAGATAGCTTAAAAATCTGATCTGGCCTTGCTTTGTGTTACAATACAGTTTCAGTTCTTCTGCTCCATGCTCCCTCAAATGTCTGTGTCTTTAAAGCTTTTCAAATCCTTTCCTAAACTGGTAATGAACAACAGAGAACTGAAAATAGATTGCAGATGTATGGCAAGATGTCTGTAACATGATATCCAGAGACATCATTTGTCATTGATGCAGAGTAGCCTGTCAGCCTTGTAAAAGAACTATTTGCAGAGATGTTACTTATATTTTTGAAAGTTCGTAACAAGACAGTGATGATAACATCAGCAGCAATATAAAAAGTGCTTACTCTTGTATTCCCAAACTATAAAGGATTGGTCACATTTGTTTACATGGTCCAAGATGCTTCACCACTCCCATCTCACTAAAAGTGAAGAGTCCCATGGTTAGACCTGTGAACAGACTTCCAATGTAAGACCCAAGAGTCCCACTTCCCATGTATCAAAATCCCTAACTTAAATACATTTCTGACCATATTCAAAGCCACTAGAAACTTGGCCATGTTGAGCAGAGAGATGCTTTTTCCAGCTGGCATTACCAAATACACTGGCACAGCCCAGAGACCTGACAGAGGAGAGGTAAGACTGGCTGCTTATAACCAACAGATGGGAAATTAAGGCTCTCACCTAGGTAAGAGGATTCAAATCTGAATTTCCCAACAAAATGTTGTTTTAAAATATTTTGAACTCCAGTGCCTGCAGGGCCCAGCCACTGTCCCTTAGCCGCAGGCATTGCATTTTGTGTGGGAAAAAGTGAATTCCAGCTGGCACAGAGAGAGGCACGTCCTCTCTTCCTTTTGGGGCAGCCTTCTTAGAAGGAGAAGTTGGAGGTTTCAGTCAGTGTCCCAGTGAATGTGTGCTACTGCTATATAAAGCCCCAGAGAACATCACATCACATCTATTTATGTCACCCCATTTAGGCTGTACATCTCACCCTAATGTTGATGTTTAAAACAGACCAGATGAATCACACTCCAGAAATGTCTGATTCTCCTCACTGACTATAAAGGGAGCCTAGACTGTAAAGCTCAGCTGTAGATGTCAACACTGAAGATGGCTAAACTGAGATTATTCCCACCAAGACCCAATCACACAGAGTAAATCAATTATCCAATTTCTATTAAAATGTCCAACTATTGCCCACATCAGAGGTAACTGAGCAGGAATTAAGCATCCCAGAACCCAGAGCTCACCCAAGGACATCAGAGACAATGACTGTCTTTACCTTCTTTCTTGTGTTGGGCCAAATATATCACTAATGCTTAGCAACTTAGCAAGCCCTTGTAGTACCAAAACACTCCAAAGGGTATCAGCAAACATCTGTTATTCCATTCGATAATTCACAGAAGCCTGAATAGCATTAGAAGAATTTAAGCAGTAAACACAATAACCTGCATATGAAACAAAATCTGTTTCACTAAAATGTACATCAGCTATGTCTCTAAAAATTCAACAACTGAATGAAATTCTGTACCATAGACAAAACAAGAAAAAACATCTAAATAGTATTTCCTATAATGATTGAACAGGACAGTTATTTATAGTTTTAGCTTAAGAAATAAAAATCGTATTATTTATTGAAATGCACCTCCGGGCAACAAAATATTGTTAATATGAGCTTTATCAGCATAACATAAAAGCCAGTAAAATATGCTTTAACAGTATTTACATGATGGTTAGACTCAAATGTTTGTGACGTATTTTGTCAGTGGTAGTATACTTTTTCTCTTATCCAAAGTCCCAGGAGAAGATGGGAAGAAATGATGGTCATTCCTAGACCTCACCAGCTGCATACAGCATGAAACAAACCTGGTTACTGGTTTTTGTTGGAACTGTTTTGTGTCCTTATTCAGCAACCACCATTCTCCTTATTAAGTTTTGAATTCAAATTTTGTCATGCTTCTATGAAATGCACCAACATAAAATTTTTCTTAAAAACAGATTAAATATTATTGTGATTACCTTTTTATTACTCTGAGCCTGAGAATATTGACCCCTGTTTTGAAGCCTAACCTTATTTTTCATGCCTTTCAAGCTTATGTGAGGTTGCCTGTTTGATACCCATACATGAAAATTTCATATTGTTGGCTGTGCTCTCAATAAATTATTTAGAAGGTTTGAATATTACTGCACTGTGTGGATTTTCAGAAGAGTTTGGTAAATCCTTTTATTCTGCTGTCCTCAAAAGACAAACACTCTCTCAATACACAATTAACAATAGCATTAAAAAAGAAAATGAAGGCTGGCTTGAAAAGACAGCAAATATAATTATCTACTAGGAATTTATTATAACTCAGTAACATCTAAACATTTGCAAGGACTTTTGTCTTAATTCTAGCTAAGGAAGCATGCCATCTAAAACCAGATTGCTGAACATGCTTAGCTCAGGCTAAAATAATACAAATCCTCTTACAGACACATGAATTATGATAAGCAAATATCATGAAATGCAGGAGTTCAAGTGATGCTGGAGAACAAGGAAGCATCTGGCTGCCCCTGGCTTGAAAAGGTGCACTGTTCACTGAGTGAACAACTGGATGGCTGAGCCCAAGGAGCAGTGGCCAGTTGCAAGTGGTGTTCCAGTTGGTGGCCAGTTACAAGTGGTGTTCCCCAGGTTCAGTATTGGGGCCATTCCTTTTTAATATTTTTATCAATGACCAGGGCAAGGGGATTGAATGAACCCACACGCAGTTTATACTTTTACAGCTTCAGGTGACAAGGAGCTCCACCACTTATTTACATAATTCATGAAAATGTTTTTCCTTTATTTTTAAGCTCTCTTCTCTCGGAATTCTTGTCTTTTCAGTATCAGCAAAACATTTGCTTTATCAACAGAATTCAACATTTATAGATAACTTCCACAGCTCTCTCAACTATCCCTTTCCCAAAATTGAGGAAACTTACTTTAGCTTCCCATTACACAGGAAGATGTTCTCTCTCTCTCATCTTCTAGTTTTACTATAGTTTTTCCAAGCAGAGGCAACCAGATGCATCCATAACATAGAAATCTGAGCATAACATTGTATTGCACACCCAGTGGTAAAAATGATGCCTGTTGGTTCAGTCTTCACTCCTTTCCTCATAATTCCTATGGTTTAATATGAAGATTTTTTTTACTCATGCTTAACATCGAAGTGATATATTTTGAAATTCACTCCTAATATCCTGTTCCACATATTCTGCATTATTTTTGCCTGTATTCCCCACCACCACCACCTTCATTTTTCAGTAACACAGCATTAAATTTTACTACTTTGAGCAGCATGGTATATATTACCTTCCTAATAAGTTCCCATTATTATTTTGACCACTTTTAACTTCAGGCATCAATCTACAACAATGACACTTCCTCCTCATCAGCCACAGTCCTCCCTCCTCAGAGTGGATTCTTTGTGTGATATAATTCGAGTGAAAGCTGGCATAGTCTTATAGTTTAGATATGAACAAGAGTGAGCAATAAAGTTTCTGGCTCCATTTATCTTTAATATAATTGTGCTTATCTTCCTTAAACCAGAGCTTAACAAGATTGTTTAATGGACTGCAGAAATAAGAGACCTTAAATAACCCAGTGCTTTGCAGTCTGAATGTGTTGGGCATCCAGTATAGCAGCTGTGCAAGGGACACACAGGTATTTTTTTTAATATCAGACTTGGAGTTCATCTGCCTGGGTGTGAGTATGGAGAACACCATCCTCCTCACCCAAACTGCTCATCTCAGAGTCCTTTCTGTACAAAGATGCACCCAGCACAGTCAGCAGAGTCTGAATTGCAGCCTGTCCAACCCAAAGTTGTTACCAAGTCAGGCTCTGGGAGGGTTGGCTATAGACCCTGGGGAGAAAGGGGGCAAGAGTGCACAGGAGTCCTGATTAGAAGGGAGAAAATAAAGAAAATTAGCATGGAAAAGTGAAGACTGAAACGCACTGAAAGTTGCTGAGAACCATGAACAGAAGGAAGAGGACCAAAATACATCATACTGTATTATTATGGGAACAGACACAAGAGTTCAAAAATGTGATTTAATTTTGTATGTGTGATTCATGCAACAAAGTAATTCTGCTTAAGTACAGGCCCTCATTTAGTTGGTGCAGACTGCTATTAAAAAAAAATCTAGACAACCCCCGTCTATAAACTGGAACAATACTACTAAGTAGCCTAGAGATTGACTAACATTTTAAGTTAAAGAATGGATCATTTGAGGATTTATATGGGAAAAATATAGTGGGGTTTATACTAAATTTAAAGCAGTATTTATACTGAATTCTTGCATATGAATGACTAGGCTGTAACAAATGTTAATACAATCCTTTGACCGTACACTGTATGTTAATACTGCAAGGTCAAATCAATAAAAAATACCTGTTTCCAAAGGTTTAAATCAGAACAACACGGAAAAGAATCTGAAAAAATAAGAAAAACCTTCACTAGTCTTCTGACATTCATAAATACCTAATGAAAGTTGAGTCAAAAGAATGAAAATAATGTGCTTAAGAAATAAAACTCCTAAAGTAAGAGCAATATTAAAGCTCATTGGCATCTGTTTGTATCATCTTTATGGTTATGTGGCTAAATGGGTCAGAGGCAGAGGTGGGGAAAGTCAGACAATACATATGCTTATCCTTTACAATGTAATTCTTCACAGTGTGGCTTGTAAAGGCTGAGCATTCCAAGCAGCTGACAGCTGCCTCAGGAAGGGTATGGCTGTAGCTATATCACTTTGGGGAGAGCTGTTGCTTCTTTGTGTTAGGTTTGGTGTAATGGTCAACTACTGAACAAGAAAGACAGCGGGCTGGAAGAGCAGCACTGTGGCAGGTTGTGATTATGAAACATTTGACAGGGCTCTGGGGGAAATCCACACAGTGCCTTCTCTCTGTTTTGCTTGGGCAAAGGGTTGGATCTGAAGATAAAAAAAGGTTCCTTCTGGACTCCTGTTTCTAGGCAAGTAACAGATACTTTACCACCTCTAAATGTTCACAAAAATATCTGAGTCCAACATTCTGATTAGGCAACCAGCCAAACCACGCACACACAGAAAAATACAACTGCAGCCTGATGACTTGTGTTGAACTTGTCATTATCGGTTAGGTGCTCGCTAAATACTTTATAAATACAGCAAATTCCCAAGTGGTCACTTTCTGTTCTTAAAAATAAAAAAAAGAGGGAACAGCATGGTTCTTGTCCCTGGTGTGCACAGCTATCCCAGATAATACCAGTACAAATTCCCCAAGCAAATAACGAATTTTTAACAAATCACTTCATGTCCTCTTTCCATACTGAAATTCCTTCTGCTCTGCGCATCCCAGTGAAAGCAATAAGTATTCACAGCCATGTCCCTGCTATGACTCATATCTTGTTAGAACAAAAAGAGGCACTTGGCTCTCTGGAAAATAAATCCCACAGCCGCCTGCCTTGGATTGATGCAAACTTACAGCTCCCTGGCTTGTGCACTGTTGTGTCACAGAGGTCTTCATGTCCCACAGGAGACAATTACTAAGAAGTACCTCCAGAATAGGTGATGTTCTGCATATTATTATAGGAGGGGGAAAGGACTAAAATGGTAAATATATTTTAAAAGGCTCAAAAAGCACAGTTACACTGTGGGGAAGTCAGTCACCTGACCGGCTAAGCTGTGCAAATTCCACAGCCAATCTCCTAGACAAGAGGTTATTAGTGACAGGAAGAAATAAACTAATTGCCAGAATAACTTGTATTGGTATCCTCAGCAAGAAGCCAAGTTAGCCAAGAGCCATGATAATTAGCAGATCTCTGCCAGAAAAACAATGAAGAGGTTTTTTATCTTCCTAGCATTTCTTCATCAGTTTGTCAATGAAAATTTTAAGAGTGAAACAGAGAAACCAAACAACCCCCCTCAAAAAAAACCCCAACAAACCAAACTAAACAAACAAGTGGCAAAGTTAATCAAGTATATTTGATCCAAACATCACTGACTGGACAAGCACAGGGAACACAGTTAAATCCATAGACCCCAGCTGATCATTCTGACTCCTGTTCTGTTACATGTCTTTACATCACTGAAAAAATATTTTTACCAAATAAGTCCCCAGTAACACCAGACACCTGTAATAACATAGACCATTAATGCAAGTGTACCAGCTGGTCAATATCTTACCTAAATTGTGAAGTTTTTCTTCCAACCCCCTGCTCCTGTGCAAAATTAGACAGACACTTCTATCAGATTTCTCTCAAGAATCACTAAGGTCAAGGCAGAAGTGGCACCACTATGTTGTGATGGGTATAAACCTCAATGTCCTTTCCCACAGAACAACTAGGAGGAGAAAATCCTCCAGATATTTTCACCAGCAGATACCTACACTTGGAAAAAAATTCTGAGCAACTGGTGAAAAGAAACAAGTGCCTAAATATGGAAGAGAAACATTTAACTTTCTGTTTCAGCTCCTGGCTCAACAAGTAACATCACTGTCAATCTGCAATGCCTTGAATAAGAGAAAATAAGAGAAACTTTCTTCGTTGGGGAAGACTCTGCACTGGTTTTACTGCAGCTGTTTGAATTTGGACTCTCTGAGAAGTCAAACATTTTGAGAAAAAATGGCAGAAGTCTCTGGTTCACCCTCAATGTCTCCCTCTAATTCAGTAATTAAAGCTCAGAGGAATGGCCAGACACCAGTAAAAGTAGTCATGCTACTTCATACATCATAAAGACCTAGCTATGAAGAAATTAGGTATAAATAAATATAAGTAGCATGCTTCTGGGGAACCATAGATTCAATACTGTCTTCCACTTCTGTCTTTTAAATTTCACAGTTGATTCAAATAATGACTCTGACATCTGTCTAACCCTCTCAGTGTTGCACACAGGAGAATGAGTAAGAAGAATCAGATAAGCAGAGTACAGAAAGATGGATCTGGATATGAGTGTGGTCTGTGCATCAGCTGGGATGCACTGTACACTGAACTTTCAAAATATGGAATAGGCAGCAGTCAGCAAGCATGGAGTGAAATACATTTAAAAATCCACGCAACAAAGGGTGTTTTAGGAATCCACCCCTGTACATATTTTATCACATTAGTTCAGAGGCAAATGCATTCTCCTACCTAAAATCTTAAGAAACTCGGACTTTACAATTTTGCTAAATAAGCCTCTTCAATAAATAATAGAAGTAGTGCAGTGCCAATATTATTTGAACATTTATTTTTGTCTTGAATATGAAAAGAGGGAATAATGACGGGCTTTTAGGAGGCTGAAATGCTTAGAAATGCATAAATGATACAATATTCTTACTGTGCCATTTTCAATGAAAATCAAATACTTTGATCTTCTCCAGTATCATTTCAGCTTGGAATTGAATATTTCAATTCATCTTGTTAAACTGAAATGAAAAAAACCCTATTTTAATCTAAATCAACATTTTAATGTCCTTCCCAAACACTTTGTGCCAGGTGCTCTATCCAGCTTGGGGGTGGGGGAAGGGACGGAACTTCACTATGCTTCGACTTTTACAGTCTAGTTAATACATCCAACCTTCAAATAAAATAAAGGCAATAAGATCCTAATCACAGATTTTGTGATACTACATGCCAAAAAAATTTGTGGTACTACATGCAATTTAATCTTGAAGTGACAAAGAACAATGAGAATTTAATATTCAATTTGATGAACTCGAAAACAAAAGATAAAAAAACCCATTTTATTTGAGTCAAAGTCTCCTTTTCCACAATTTTGGTTTCCAAGTGAAAAAAAGAGTTAAGCAAAACGGTAGATTTTTTCCGAGTAAGGTTTTCACTCTGCAAAAGCTGCATTTTCTATTATAAATCATTCCTGCTGGAACTGTTTTTATTCCATTTCCTAGAGACCAAAGGGGCACTTTGCCTCTACTTGAGTGTATTGTAATGCCTCCTTATGACTTCTTTTTTCTCTTGCACATCTGACATATTTTTCCTTATTGCTAACCCTGAAATAAACATGACTAAACACAGTTTTCCTGTGAGCTCACATACAAAAGTAGTTTGGGCAATGTATTCATTTTGTTGTTTATATTATCCTGTCAAAAACAGGGAGAACTTGGCAGTTTCTCAAGTCTTGAAGAACAAAGTCAAAAAGAAACCAAGCTATCATTAGGCAGCGTCTCTGAGCACACTAGTGTAGAGCTGCAGGACTTGTCTCAAAGTTCAAGATGACATCTACCTCCAAAATACCTCGGAAAAAAGTTATATTATATATATTATGTGATTTATGCTGGTTTTAGACTTCCACTTTCTCACTCAAGCACAACTTCCATGTCCCATATCTTTGTAATGAGACAGTGTGCAACCTCCTCTCCTTTGCATTCCCACAGGTTTTCCAAGGGCAAGGAGAAATACGTGCTACAGAGACATATTACATTTAACTACCTCAGAAAGTCAGACAGCGAAAAATTCAAGCCATTTAAGTCAAGAAAACACTCTTGGAATTTATATTTTTGGATGCACAACAGGGTATTAACCTCTACCATTGTTGAGCTCATCCTCTTCTCTGTTAAACTTCAAGTTTGCTTTTTGCAGCAACCAGAATTCTGCTTTGTACTGTAGAGAAGCACTCTTCAAAAGGGAAAAGCACTGCATCGAAGCAATATTTCTACCTTGGACCATAGCAAATTGCTTGGCAGTCCTTTTATTATATTTGAGGCATTCTCTGGGCCTCATTACAAGCAATGGCGCTTCAGCCATTTACTTCAGGGGGATCAGGATACAGCAGTAAATGCAATGAAGACAATTTAAAGCATGTTAAGCAAGAAAATGAACTAGTATGGAGCACTGCTAATGCTGTAAGCATGTTTCTTGGTGAGTGAAGCAAAACCATATATGCTTTGGGACAGATGCTCCTACGGAGTTTTTATTTTCCTTCCAGCCCGATGGGGCACTCCTCTGGTGGGGGCCTTACAGAATGAACAGCTAAAAAACGAGGTCCATCCCTCCCTCTTCATTGTACCAATCCCAGAGGAGGAAATACTCCCAGGCAGAGCACTGTTGCAGAAAGTAGCTTTTAGGGAACAAAAGCATGGTTAAGAATATTTCTGTATAGGATTTGCTGATTTCTTTTAACAGCACTGCTTGTGTAAATTGGAAGATAAATGATACTGGCATTTGGGGATGAGACCAGACTTAGAGCTAAGTCTCAAATAGATCTATAGTCTTCCATACAGATCTTTATGTTTCATACACCACCAGTAAACACGAGGCTGTCTCACCACTACAGTTGGGTGTTTTGATCGATTTGTGGTTCAGCAGCCACATGCCAACATGCCAGTCAGGTCTATCCCACCTCCCCCAGAGATACCAACACTCATTCTTCAGCTTTTTAGTGTAATTTGTTCATTGTGAACTAACACAGCTACAAGCTGGTCCAAGTTAACCTCAGACTAGATCCAGGACTTGCGTAGTCCCAATCTTCCCCCAAATATTTCTGCTTTTCTAAGGAAATGCATAAATGTTGCGAAGACAAAATTTCAGCTTTCATCCTACAGAGGTTGTACAAATTTTAACTGAGCCATATTTTTGTGAAATGTACACTTAAAAAGAGCTTTAACAGCTGCTCTCAGACTTCAGGTGATCAATTTTGAAGTAGGTTCTATGAAAGAATGAACAATAACAGCAGAAGGTTGAGGCATTAATATTAACCTGTAATAAAAGGAATGATGTTTAAACCATTCCTAGAAATAAAAGATGAGTACCTGGTCCTAGAGTGCTGGAAGAAGCAGATAGCTTAAATTATATCCAATCAGGCAAAATACAGATATTAAACATTTATGAGCAGCTCTGATATATTCTGAATTAATCAGTTCTGCACATTTAAATGTTTTAATATTTAATGCTGCTACCTCAACAGTCCTGAAGAAATATTAAACTTTTGTACAGTCCTTTAAAAGGAATAGCAAGAGATTTTACTGCACATAAAATCTGAATTGTGGCTATAGGTTTTGTGCTGTGTTTTGTGGAGAACCATGATTATAACATACTGAACTACAAGTGAAATTCTGAACATTGTCACCACAGATGAAACAGAAATAAGGACAGTAATAATGCCAGTAACAATTATTAAGCCAGGGGTAAGTACATGCCCAATCTGATTAAGTCTCCTAGGCATGATGGATTACTCATGAAGGCTTACTGATATCATACTTTTGTGAAATCTGTCAGATGAGTGTAAATGGCATACTAAAGGCATTTTAGACATTGCAGTGTATTAATGTTAGTGTGTTAGTAAAGTAAATCTTCTCCAAAACACCAGCTGTGCTAAGCAAAATATATATAGAGAGATATTTAGCTGTCCACAAATTCCCTCGCTGTAAAAAGCAAGCACTCTGAATTTTTTTTCACTGCTGCCAATAATAGTGATTTTGAATACAAGAACTGTATACTAATTTATGAGTGGTTTTAAAATACAGTGTTTAAAAGCATATTAAAGTTGAAAATGAGGACATGAAGACCTTCTTTAGAAGACAGTCACATAATAATGCTGATTCCATTATTAAAAAGCTTGCTTTGATTATAAACATATTTCTGAGATTCTCTGCTTTATTACCTCTGAATAAAGTAAAAATTACTTGGAAAATTCTTAATAAAAACACTATGACAACACACTAAAAAACTGTTGAGGTTTGATGGAAATTGTAAGAGGACAACAGACAGCATGAAGCCTCTGCTATGAACATGTGCTCATTTCCATATCACTTTGACTGACAGTTTGGAGCTCAGACTCTGCAACACCTGAATTCCCACCCATCCCTTTGCCCCTTTTCAGTCAGCGAAATTTCAATATATCGCTCTCATTCTACACGGTTTGCCTGGATTTTCACTGCAGACCACAAAACTGAATTTACCAGTAGTATTAAGTTATAACATGGCAATTCCAAAGAGAACCATGGCAATTATAATTGAAGAGATAGCACATAAAAATCAGTATATGTCTGTCATTAGCCAAGACACAGCCTGGCTCCCATATGAGCTCTTTTTAAAAACAACAAATTTAACAAAACCTACCCCCAAGCAACAACAACAAAAAGAACAAAGTCAGGACAAGGTCTCAAATCTTTATTCTCCATTTATTTCTAAGGAAAAATAAGATTCATCCTTTAACATCATTAGGTTTCTAGTAACCAAATCTGCCACAATTGCTCGCACATAGCAAAAGGAACAGAGATGTCCCAGTTCAATCCTTGCACCAGTCTGTGGTCCTGCTGACCCACACTCACTCCTAGAGGCCTCAAACAGCCAGATCTTCCACATGCACAAAGCCCTGCCCCAGAGATTACCCTTTACTGATTTCACAATATTGCTGATAAATGAATTCCAAAAGTGGCAATAATTCTGTGAGATGCTTGTAAGAAGCAGTGATAATCAAAGAAAAAAATGGGAGTTACCAGTTTGTTTTCTTACTGCAAGGGGTTCATATGATCCAGAGAAGAGGAAATCTCAGTTGGATCTACTATCGATGGAGAGGCATTACAACTATTGCATCAAAAATGTGCAAGTAATAGACAAGTCACAAGACATCCAAGTGACCCTAGACTAAGAGTTCAGAAGGAGTTGAAAACCAAACCAAACCAAAATGATGAACAAAAGCTGGCTTAAAATAATTTCTAGAAACTTTTGAGTTTTTGCCAGAAAACTCAGGGAGTCCCTCACAGGTAGATGGGATTCTTATTGAGACAGCCATGGCAGACTTGGGGAATTTAACCAATTAACCAGCCTGACCAGACTGCACAGACTAAGTTTCTCCCAAAAACAGGATAGTGGGAAAATTTGGACTAACTTGAAACGTGCTAAGAAAGAGAAACTCTAACACAGGCCTGAACAAATGAGCAATCACATTGAGAAAGAGATTAAAGAATTACAAAAACACCTCCAAATTATTACAGAACAACAGAAGTACCTACGCAAGTGAACTTGGACTTGCAGAACAGTATCAGAGAAAGGAGGGTTTCCAGTAAAATGAAAAATGAAAGGATAGTAGATACAGGTTTGGACATCACTATTTTTTCAGTAGACATAGGAAAAAAGCTAAGAGGTGAACCCCTAATTGACTGTGTATGTTGCTGACCGGGCTGGGGAGATAACTTGTCCCCTTGAAATATAAGAAAACAGGTTTTGATTGAAAGTGATGGAAATTTGAGAAAGAGATTAAGACAATTAAGGAATTACACAATCTGCTGCCTTCTTCAGATTTAAGAATGGCATAAAAAGCCCTCCAAACATTTATAAGACAATAAAATTGAAATATATTAAAAATTAGCTGCATTGAGATGTAGTTTCTCAAGATCCTGGCCATTGCAAGTGGTGCTCTCATGCGTCCCTGGGCAGAAACACAAAGGCAGCAAGAAAGGACAAAGAGTCACTCATCCCCCCCCAGAGGCCCTGGATCTCAGGGGAATCTTAGCTGCTAAAATTTCAGAGCATTTGAGACAGCAGTCCATCCATTTGCAAACTGTTACTAAAAAGCTACAGATATAAAGATAATAATGAAAATAAAGATGGGAACTGTGGTTGTAAAGGTCAAACATGAGACGTAGGTAATGTTAGTGTAGAAAAGCTGTAAGGACAAAGGAGGGTCTCTGCTCAGTGATTTTACACGTAAGCAAGGAGCAGCAAATAGTTCTTTGTGAGCATTAGGATTCACTCTCCAAACCAACAATCATAAATAAGAAAATATTGCAATGGATCACACCACATGGGTAAGTTGTAGAGAAGGAGAAGTATAGAGAATTGATTTTCTGTGAGGCCAGAGAGCTAAATGAAGATTTTTTAAATCCTTGTTACTTTTTATCATGGGTAAGCACCATAGATGTTAAGCAGATTCATCGTACTCTTCCCAAACTGACTTGAAGAGTGGTAAACAGCCAGCAGAAGCAGATCCAGGTGGCAGTGAAAGCACAGCTTTATCAAATACACTAATCCTCACCAATTTATACTGACGGGTGTTGCTTTTTGTGTGCAGAGTGAAACAAGTAGCTTTCCCTGGCCAAATTGCTGTATCCAAGGGATATCTTAAGGCAGGGCTTGGCAGAAGTTAAATTAAGGAAGAATGGAGAGTGATTAATGTGCACATATATATATATAAAAGACAAATATGGAAATAAATACCACATACATAGCACAGCAAAGACATACCTATGCCGTTCCAGTGATTTATGCATAGCTAAGTCTCTTGCTTGCAAAACAAATTCCTTCAAACTTGTCACAGATCTAATCATAAAGTGGAGGAAACCTGCAGGTCCCAGCAGGCAGTCTCTGAGTTACACACATGCAGAACCACAAAAGTCTAAACTACTGATCTGAAACCTGATTTTCTTTCAGCAAGTGAAGATCTTTTTCAAATTGGCCAGTAATTAGAAATAGCAATACATAAATCTGCAAAACATCTATGCACCATTTTAATGAAAGCAAACCTTTAATAAACATTGACCTAAAAGGTAAGGTTGTTGGAAAGTTATAAGCAAATTCAACAAGGCATTTGAAATGAAAATGTCTTCAAGTTCCAGCAAGAACACTGCATAGATCATTCTGTGCTATGGGGGGGTCTAGGAAATAATACCAGTAGCAAAAATTGTAAAACATATTGGAATGGCAGGTGCTGCAGTTCATTGTCATGCTAAAAACTCCTAACAATCGTCTATAGCAATTGCAGCTTTCTTTTACCAATGTATAATAATTATCCATCTGATTAGCAAATGTAACCACCTGCAGTTAACCAGTTTAAGGGTTTAACTACTTGCAAGGACGAAATGTCTTTCAAAATCAGGCAAGTTAGTGGTAAAATTAAACTGCCCTTTCAAAGTTTCATACTGAAAGGGTATTTCAAGTGGCTGTGGAATTATCTGCACTTTGGCACAAGTGCTCAGAAAATGGTTTTTATAAGATATGACAAAGTGTCCTAAAAACAGCCTCAACAGATTTTAAAAGACCAGGTAGGTTAGACAGTATTCTATGAAGGAAAACTATTACAACCACATTTTTACTACTGGATATATCCATCCCACTACAGCACCCAAGAATCCCAGAACACACATTTAAATATATACAACCATTATACATGGTCAGGTTCTCATCCTCTCTCTCCTTTTGCCTCAGTGATTGTAATCTTCGTTTTATATCAAGAAGTGGTTTCTCTTCAGTACTCTTCACCTGGGCCTGTAAAACTCTACTCAGCCACTTGTCCAGGGCCATTTTACAGCTGAGTAAAATATTATTATTTCTTTTCATTAACCTAAGTCATCATGGTAAAGGATGAGGAGGGTAGATTTTCTATCTGAACTCTCAAATTTTCATGGCAATTTTGATTGGCGTGACCTTGCTCTTCCATTTAATCTCAACAGACAATAAAATATTTAAAAATATATGCAAATAATGTCAGTGTCCTCCTATGAGATACACAAGTAAAACTGTTACACTTTCAGATACAAATTTTTACTAATGTTTTTAATGTCTCGTTTTCTGTATTATTGGCTTCAAGGTAATTTGTAGACCACACAAATCTTCCTCTTTCCTTGTCCCACCTTAGCTTTCTGTGTGTTCCATCAGAATAAACTCACTTTGAAATCTGCAATTCCATTTACCTACCCTTGTAGCTTCCTTTTAAATCTGAACATGAATTTTTTTCACTCTATTTCTGCTTCCTCTCATCTAAGAGAAAGCAGTCCAGCAAGGCACATTTGGGTAAGTCTTATTTCCATATGGAAAATAGCATAACAGAATCACAAGTGTGCTCCCCCAGCATGTCTCTCACTAACTGTTGATCCCACTAGCTGATTTCAATTAAACACCACCAAAAGGTAAACATCTGAAAACTACAGCTTCTCTAAGTCCTCTGAAAAATCAGTACCCTGAGAAAGATGCCCCTTCATTCCCCCCCCCGTTTGGTCACTCCAGGGCTCTAAGTCTTTGAGCGTTCATATAGAAATAGCTAAAATCTGAATTTCACAAAGATTTGAGCACCAGGATTCACATTAAATTCATCTGAACTTATATGTGCTGGAAACCCTTGAACAGCTCATCAGCACGTGCAATAAATACTTAGAATCTGAGGCAGTCCACATCAAGCCTGACATCT
Organism: Corvus hawaiiensis; assembly: GCF_020740725.1. Taxonomy (NCBI): domain Eukaryota; kingdom Metazoa; phylum Chordata; class Aves; order Passeriformes; family Corvidae; genus Corvus; species Corvus hawaiiensis. The sequence goes on along the minus strand of NC_063216.1, from coordinate 67,315,927 downwards.
TGGAAACTGAGAGCAGTCCCTGCAGGAACAGAGAAGGAAGCTGAACCACAGCTTTGAGTAAGGTTAAAGCAGGAAAGGATAACTACAGACATAAGTGCTCAGCACTATGCAAGTACTGAGCAAAGGAGCTCTCTGTCCCCAGCCAATCACCTCCATGGCTGGGCTCGTCTCTTTGTCACCTTTGACATTTTATGTGTTTTCTCTAACTCATTTTTTTTTAACAACTGGAAAATGCTTTTTAAAATGTGATGTGCAACAAATATAATAATGTGTGTATTAATTTTAGCAATAGGGATACATTTAGAGCAAGAATTTATCAATGCAAATTTGCCATTCAGAATGTAATTATAAAAGTAAGGAAATATATCTTAAACATTAAGTTGTCCACAGACTATGGACAAATATAGATGTAATCGTCTGATAATGATTCACAGCAAAATATTACTTTAAAAAATCTGCAACTTTTATGGTTCATGTTCTCAGGATTTCCATTCACATGTAAACCTTACTGCTCCCATCAAATCTGCAGGCTTACTTGTGTAAATCATTGTCACAAAGTCAGGTTGCAAATCTGCTAAGAAACTGAAATTTTTCAAAGAAGAGCGAATTTGGAAATTTTTACTTAGGAAATTTTGGGAGTTCTTTAAAGGAGAGCAAGGAGTAGACAAGAAGATACTTTAAGCATCCAATCTTCTTGGCACCTTTTCCAACTTGCCCTCTCATTGAGCCAACACAGTTCTCTTTTCCTATTTTCTCTTCCTAAGCAAACATGTTTCTTGCCTTTCAGGAAGAGGCAGCCTGTAGAGCCCTGTGCCCCTGGAGCCCAGCCAGGTGCCAGGATGGAGAGGGAGCCCTGTGCCCTGGAGCCCAGCTGCCTGCCAGGATGGAGAGGGAGCCCTGTGCCCTGGAGCCCAGCCATGTGCCAGGATGGAGAGGGAGCCTTGTGCCCTGGAGCCCAGCCAGGTGCCAGGATGGAGAGGGAGCAGGCACAGCACGTGAGCACCCCTTGGCATCACACAGACCTCCAGCACCAACCAGAATGGACACAAAGGAATGATAAAGAGCCACTTGCTGCCTGCTCACCCTGCTTATGACACACCTTCTGAAGGTGTTTGAAACACTTCTACAAAATCGTAATTTGAAATGTGTCTCATCTCTGCCCTCATTGAGAGTAAGTTGATGTGTCAGTTGGAGTCTGGCATCAACCATTTTTGGATGATTGGCTTCAAATCCTCTAATCAGCTTACCATCCAAATAATTGAGCTGTGTGCTGTGGAAGGCCCTTTGAGGCGAGTGAAGACATTCTCCCTCAAGCCCTGGAGCAAAATTAGAGCTGTCATTTCCAGCCCCCCACGTTGCCTGCACCTTCCTGCGTCAGCCAGCCAGAAGCTGCTTCATGTGCCTGAGAGCATCCTGACCCCCAGCTCCCCACTACATGTGTAGCTGATAGAAATGCAGGGCAGCACCTTTGTTTTTCTAAGAAATACTGATCTACTACTATACATGTATATTTAAAGCTAGGATTCAGACACATATTTTTCTTCTATTTCATCCAAATTTATAACCCTCACTATACTACCCTTACTAGCTACTCTATGAAACAATAGGAGACATGCTGTGACCCTCATAGTGGAAGCCTAACTCAGAAGTGATATAACGCAAGGAAAATATATACATTAGTATGGGATACAGTAAAAGATGCAGAGCAAGATTTTCTACTTGCACAGGCAGCCCATAATGGGCTTTAAAACAAGGGTGGCACCCTGGGGGGTGATTTCCTCCCATGCTGTCCTTGCTTAAAGAGAATAAATTACTGTTTGCCAATAGGGCTGATACAGCTGCCGGCTCCAGCACTCCCTTTCTGGCCATCCCACCTGGTACAAAGCCCCCTCAGGAGGGTGAAACACCGGTTTACACCCAAAAAACAGCACTGACAAAGTTTGCCCATTCCCCCTGAGCTCACACCTCCCCTGTCTATACCATCCAGGACACCTGCCCCCTCCACCTTCCTTTCACAGTCCTCCCTCATTTCCAACAGCTAAAGGAGAAATGCATTGGGAGCTCTGTTTTCCTCTTCTCTCACAACATAGCATGCCCTGGTTGTTATATCTTCCCTTTATTATCTTCCTTTTATTATCTTCCCTTATTTTCTAGCTCTCCGTAATTACATATTGGGACATCAAACAGTGAAGCAGGGACTGCTTTTGAAGGCTTTTATAATTAGCTTTTCTATTGTGTCCTCTAATACCTCCTCTGGCTTTAGACTTACTTTTTTCTGTTCATAACCTCCTGAACATATGGCGGTAAATATGCAACATGCTGTGAGCTTCACCTGGAGTCTACTTACAATATATCTGCAATGTAAATAACAGACTTCATGTCAGTCAATTAATCACACACCAGTGCTTGGCAGAGGGCAGGCAGATTGCAGGAAGGGAAATTGGAAACTGGTGTCTTGATCAGCATTGGACTTCAAGTATTAAATATTACCTAAGTTGGCATGTTTCTCTGGCATCACTGCTTTTACCTAAAAATATTCTGTTACAATTGCATTAGAATTAATTCAAGGCCAAATTCTCACCTCACCAGAACCATTTTGGTAACATTTCACCCAATGGAATAATGATCTCATTTCCACAGAACATGACCCAAATGCAAATTTCATACAGAAATTTAATTTAATTTAGTTTAGTTTAATTTAATTTAATTTAAAGTGATCCCATGATGATGCACAAAATTAAAATATCGCCATTTCAGTAAAAGTGTTTCTTTTTGGTAAAACAAATTCAAATTAATTATGTTACAGATGTGTTTTATTCTTGGTTTTGCAACAATGCATTTGAGCAAGACAAAGTACTTTGTTTACCTGATTCACTTTATTTAACTCGAGGGATTCATGAGGATATCATCAATTATAGTCCCAAACACATCATTTTATGCTTTAAAAAAAAGACTCTATTCTATTAGAGCTCTTCTAATTCAAAGATCTCAAAGGGTTTTCTGTACTACATTAAAATCCTTCTCATTCCCATGGAGGACAAGTGAAAATATAGAAATAAATCATCTAATATTTAAACACACTTGGATAGAGCACAACACGAAAGTTAAGATCTCATGGGAAGAGTTTTCCTAATAACAATAAAAATCTCATTGAAGGTAACAAAGAAGCCTATTTATGGCTGAGAATCGCCCATGTCTCATTGTACCTGGCCCTGAACTGGTCTCTGCCAGGGCTGGTGCCTGGGAAGGGCTTTGCCCCAAGGCTAGCTTCAGGCAAGGGGACAAACAAATGCCCTCAGCCACCTTCCACCCTGCTCACACTACTGCAGTTCAGCCCTACAGGTCTTCAAAGGCTTTCTATTATTGCCTTCATCCTGCTTCTTCTGAGAATTTATTCCTACAGGGATCACTATGCTCCTTCTTTGCAGTTGCCCTTTACAGACAGCTCCTCTTTATTCAGGAGATGAAGAAAATCTTCAGGGGCTAGATCAACCTTTGGCTTAAAAGCCACTGACCTCTGATGGTCACCAGAAGAATTGGTTATGCATCCAGGACAAAAATTATCTTCTAGATATGACTAGAAACCCAAACCCCCCTGCCGCTCCTAAGGGCTTTGGTGCAAGGGTGGGAGCAAAGGCTGGCGGTGCTGGGGGACCCCTGTTCCCCTGGGGACCCCAACTGCCCCTCATCCATGGCCACCCCAGTGGAGGGGCCTCTCTCCCCATCACTGCCAACCTCTGCTCACCCAGGACAGGGCCACACATTCCCCAGGCCATCCTGACCATGAACCGAGCCCCAGGACAGCCATGCCCTGGTGCCCAGCACCCTGTGGCAGGAGAGTGGCTTTTATTTTCATCAGTGAACTGAAAACTGTTCTCAGTGGGGATCAGTCCCTCATTGCTGCATTCCCCAGTGTCTGTCGGGTACAGCAGAGTCTTGCTAAAGAGTTTCCGTGCTGTGGCATGTGCAGGGTCTCCCTCTCTGTCTGTGTTCTCCTAGGGCTAATAAATAGCTGAGCTCACCTGACTGCCTTCAGTTTTAGTGATGGCATGACCCTGGGTCCTTTTACTCTGCTGGCTACCAGTTTCCATCAAGCTTTCAGGTCTTTCACATCTTTGAGACCTGTATCCCTGTTACGTTTGATTAACCAACGTCAACCAACACATTCCAAAGGGAGGAGGACAGACAGCGTACTGACAGTGCCCTAGAAAGAGCCCATAAATTTTCTTCAGGGACAAATACATTTATTTGCAAGCATAAGCATGCAGAAAAGGCAACCACACCACACCAGTGTGAAGAATATTTATTTAGCATATTGGTCTGCAGCATCTTGTTATGCCAATGATAACAGCACCAAAACCACAGAGGCAAAAAATACAGGGACATTTTAATACTTGGGACATTACTATGCAATAATAACCACTGGGAGTAAAGGGATGTGTAGGTGTTTAAAGGATGGCAGCTCTTGCAGGGATGTAAAAGCTATCAATGTTTGGGAGTTTTTAGAATTTTAGAGAATATGGGTTTGAAGAGTTCCAATGGGCAGTACAAAAAGCATTTACAGCTCCAGGAAGGGCCAGGTTCTATACTCAGCTTCCAGCCTCAAAAGAGGGACAGGCAAAGTTTTATCCCCAGCTTGTCTCAAGGGACAGGATGGTCAGGCAGCCCTTCCCCTTGGCACCAGCCAGCTGATGGGGAAGTAGGGCAGAAAATTCAAAGGATCTCAGCCCAAGCCAGACCTGACATCCCCTTCCAGTGCAAGCACTGCCAGTGCCAGACAGGTGGATGTGCTGCCAGCAGCCAGAGGGGCTCGGGGGCCTGGCACTGCATGCGGTCCTGAGCAACCAGCAGGTGGAAAAGCCACAGACCTAGAAGTCGACATACCTAGCAGTCCATAACTCCATGATCTTCCCTCTGAAGTGCAAGAATTTAACTTTGACCCACACAACACTTTGGGTGCCTGCACATTTCCTGGCAGCCCTGGTACAGCCACAGGCAGAGTCACCCATGTCCAGTCCCCAGGGAAACAGGGCTGTGGTTAACACCAGCTCCAGCTCTGCCTCCAGACAGAGCAGCCCATTCAAACTGCAGCCCCCTCTGGATTCAATTAAGCAGCTTTTTTCTCTGGACAGGACTTGACCATGGAGTAATGCTTGAGTCAAAAACAAAGACAAGCCCTGAGGCAGAAGATCTGATGATATTTCTACGTTAATTTATAATTGCAGTGCTTTTACTCTGAAAAGATAAAGTAAGGAAGATGATGTTGTGATTAAGGTGTAGAATATCTAATTTGAGAGATGCATAAAAGGAAATCAAGGAGTGCTATCTATCAGGAGATAACTGCAAGTCTTCCCCCATCCTCACTATAAATCTTTCACTGAGAAGAACTACTAGGTTATAAAGAAGAAGAATTAAAAAAAAGATTTAAAAGGGGACATGTTAAACACTACCTAACAAGCTTCATGACATGACCACAAAAGTCTTAAATTCAATGTCATAAATTCAATACCATCAGAAAATTCAGATACAATGTTCTTAGAGACATTGTAAGTCAAGTACAATATTAAAAGACACTGAAATCTTTAATAGGTGCTAAATATTTTTAATTCATAGATCTGATTCAGAGAAATATCACAGAGGCATCATCAATCCTTTTTCCCTTCTGACACATATTTTTTATAATTTGCCACAGTTTCTGCAATAAAGAGTTATCCCAAACATTTACAGAAAAGAGACAGAAAACTGCCATTGTGGACATGATCACATGCAACCTATTATGCTTACTCCAACAAACAACCCCCAAGAGGCCAAGATTAATACCTGCATATATTCAAATTACTGTTTTGAAAGAGATTAGACTTAAGGCATCCCACCAATTCCCAGAGGTAGCGTGCAGTGATTATCCGTTACAGGTATTTCCATGGGGAAAACACCTTGTTCAAAAGTACTGAATGTTGTGATAGTGCCACATATGAAACCCTCTCCTTTTAGTTTCACATTTAGGGCACATAAGCCTTTATTTTCTGTTTAAATGTACTAATCTTCTTAACGGTATAATCAAGCCTTTAATATATTTATATTAAGTTTATATTTAGAAGGAATAACCGTCACGTTAGTGGTGATGGACATATCTCTCCATTCATCTGACTGAAATACCCTGGATAAATCCCTTTGCCCAATTCATTACTGCAGAGACAGAAAGCAGCTTTATTTTATTTAAAAGCATTCAGTTGCAATATATTTATAGTTAACATGTAAAAATCCTGATTTAAGTTTGAGAAACATTTCTTTCTTCTTCCATTCCTCACAGGGAAATGCTCCAGTTTGTAGCTTTTTAAGTAACACAGGATTTTTCAGGCTACAAATTCAACAGAAGATATTCCTACAGTGAATAGGTCACAAAAACTTCAACTACCTCTGCATCCTTCCAGTTTTTAGTTCTTGGAAAGTAAAAATGAGCCTGAGCCCTTAGGCTTCCTTTAAGGAAGTTTATATTTAAACATATCCCAAACTTTTTTTCCTTTAAGTAGAACAGGGAGATTTCCTAGGAATTCCTAACTCTTACCCAGTATAATACCAGCTTTGTACCACATAAAAAGTGCCCCCACCAATACAAAACCTGAACCAGATCTAAGCCACTGAAACATGGTCTTTCTGGGAGTATTACAGGGGGATTTATAAGACACCATACAGTAGAGCTAGCTTTTGGCACATGACAGGCATTGCATCAGGCCTGCCATGAGGCATACATTAAACATAATAAATAGCTGCTACAGACCCAGATCCCCGAAATACATATTAAGGTCTCCCACATATATTTCCTTGTGGCACCTCTTCTGATTCTAAAGAGCACATTAAATGTTTAGCCTCCCAACATGTAACAATTCATCCTAGCAGTGATCTGATTGCCTGCAACAGAAAAGCTCAAGAAACAGTAGAACAGACAGGTATTTAACAAAGGATATCATGGAACATGCTCTTAAGTGTGTAATCAAAATAAATGTATTATTATCCTTTAATTACACCTAAACACTTCCAAATCAATCAAAAATAATGGAGAGAAAGCAATGTGTTATTATCATTCATTCCAAATTTTTCTTAAGGGTAAATATCTATACAAGATACTCATAAGTAAAACCCAAAATTAACAGGGCCATCAAATTCTGGCCTAGATATTTACAAAGGCATCAATCTCTCTTTATAACAGAGCAGAGTGTTCTTGATGTAAAAACAGCACAAAGAGGATGATTCCCCTCTAATTCAAACGAATTACAACCACTGTGCATGCTAACCATACCAAACACAAGTTAAATTCAGCAGAAGGGATGAGAACTGAACTGGCAGCTGGAACCTCTTCCAGATCATTTGACCAGGGCGTGTTTTTCCCACCAATACATCTGCCCAGCAATGTGGGGGGAAGTCACTACATGGAAGCTGTGGATGCTAAATCTCTGAGCAACGAGCCCAGCATTCTGAAGAAGAAGAGAAGAGGGGGAAAAATCTGACTGCTCCCTCACGGTGGTCATCTCTTCTGCCTCACCAGCCTGCACCTGGATGCCACATTCAGCCTTGCCCCAACACAGCACTGCCCAAAGAGGGATGTAAACTGCCATCCAGATGTTCTGCTCGATGACTAAATTAGGAAAATTTTCAAGAAGAGAGCAGGGTTAAATCTTGTCCTGCTGTCCAAAACTCTTGCCTCATCACTCGTATTATGTGATGCATCAAGGAGCTGTGGGCTTTGCTGGCACTGATCCTCTTCCATGCTGGTGACAGTCCTCCTCCTCCCCGACGTGCTAAAAGCCGGAATGCTCCAAGGCAGAAGATGCAATTTCTGTTTGTCAATAATTTGACTGTTCTGAAGATTTGAGATTATGCTTATTAGCATCTGTATGAGTTTTGCACCTCATGAAAAATCTACATGCTCTAGAGAAAAAATATCAATTAGAACAAAACGATTCCCTGTTTCTGACTGTTTGCATGTAGAAAATACTTGGTAACTGCAAAAAGGACAGGCTTTGTAAATCTGGAATGAAAGGTTGCTAGTTACAGTGCAAGTCACTCACTAGTGTTTCTTAGCAGTTAGTGAAATGCAATCGAAGGAAATATTGCAATGTAACTAATTTTACAATGTGTTTTCTCAAATGGAAAATATTACAATTAGAAGGAGAATTTTCTCTCTACTGTAATCTCACTAATTGGGCAAAAGGCACTTGAGGGGGGAGTTGTTCATTGGGGTTTTGGGCAAGGTCCCAGAAGAAGAATAGTCAGCGTGTAATGCACCACTACCACTGCTCAAAGACAGTTTAGAGTTTAAAAACACCATTTGTACTAAGAAAACAGCCAGATGCCATTGCATTGGCATTCTGTCAGTGATGAGTAGCATAAAGGCTCCCTAACATCTGCTACCACTTGATGAAACAAAACTTACATGTCTTTGAGTGAAAAGGTCCACAGAATAATCCAGGCTTCCTGAGGCTGGGAAGGGACCAGTGCTGCCAGCTCCAGCCAAACCCACACCTTTTCATCTCCTCTGGTTGAGGCACATTCTGCAAACATCACAATTCTGCTGAAATTCCTTTATACTCTGTAACTGCATTAACTACTTGTTGAAGGAAAAGCAGGGCAATAAAGAACACAGGGATCACTTCCCTGAAGGAAATAAACCCACGTCTCTCAAATGCAATTTCTATGCCTGCTCTCAGCAGTTAATTTCTGTTTGAGGTGGACAGCCCTGTAAATATTATTCCATGAAAAAAAAAGAGATAATTTTGAAGACATGAAGGCCTCTTTGTCTAGTTCAATGAACCACAATTCTGTAGATGCACTGCAACAGGTTTTCCAGATCAGAAGCAGAAGTACCCTTTAACTGTAAGACATGCAGAAGGAGGCAGGTGAGAGATCTCCTCTAAGCCTTTTTTACTGAACACTGCAACAGGGAAAAGATTTCTGCTGAAAAAGAAAACTGAAAAATGACTAGATGTAAAGGAAAATGTGGTTGATTTACACATTAGTAGCCATACAGCAGCCACAGGTATCCTTATAGAAAATGTGAGTTTGTTACCTTGGAAATGTTAGTGTTGCTACCAGCTGCCCTTCCTTGCCTTAAGGAGTGAATTATGATTCTGCAATTTATTTTGGGAACAAACACGAGGAGAGTGGTCTGAATCAGATCTGTGCAGTGGCCGGAAATTAAATGGTCAACTTGTCAGAAGTAGAACTGTTCAATTTTTGGTTCAGTAACCAAAATGAAAAGAAAAAGAAAGAAAAAGAGATCAGCTTGGGCTAACATAAAAGAAGTACTGCAGGATCTGGCACAAAAAAATAAATTAAAATATCAGTTAGGTCAATATGAAAATCTTCAATGAACCAAAAAAATTAGACAAAGACTTTTGTTCAAGCAGAAAAGTCTCATTCCATTTTCTGATTATGCATGTAACTTTTTTTTTTCACAGTCAGTTTCACAATCAATATATTTTTCCAAAACTAAAATAAGAACTATGTTTTGAAAATAATGGTAATATATTTCAAATACTTCCCTTCTCCCCATTTTCCATTAAAACTTTTACCAAATACATTATCAGATTTTGTCTTTGACAAAACCAGATTTCAAATTAATTCACTACAAACATGGAAATTCCAGCTAAATAAATTCAGAGAATCATAGAATAGTTTTGTTTGGAAGGGACCTCACATATAATCTTGTTCCAATCCCCCTGCCATAGGTAGGGACACCTTCCACTAGACCAGATTGCTCAAAGCCCCATCCAGCCTGGCACTGACGGCTTCCAGGGACTGGACATTCACGTCTTCCTTGGACAACCTGTTCCAGTGTTTCACCACCCTCACAGCATAGAATTACTTCTTAATATCTAATCTAAACCTGCCCTCTTTCAGTTTGAAGCCATTCCCCCTTGTCCTGTCACTACATGCCCTTGTAAAAATCCCTCTCCACATCTCTTGTTGGCCAACTTTGGACACCGGAGAGCTGCTCTAAGGTCTCCCCCAAGCCTTCTCTTCTCTGGGCTGAACAGCCACAATACTCTCTGCCTGTCTTCATAGGAGAGGTGCTCCAACCCTCTGATCACCTCCATGGGCCTTCTCTGGACTCACTGCAACAGGTTCAAGTCCTTCTTTTGTTGTGAACCCCAGATCTCGATACAGAACTCCAGGTGGGGTCTTGTGAGAGTGGAGAAGAGGGGCAGAATCCCCTCCCTCATCCTGCTGACCACGCTGCTTTGGATGCAGCCCAGGGTGTGTTTGGCTTTCTGGGCTGTGAACACACATGGCCAGCTCACATCCAGCTTCTCACCCACCAGCACCCCCAAGTCCTTCTCCTCAGTGCTGGTCCCAATCTGTTCTCCACCCACCCCACGTTTGTGCTTAGGATTCCTCATGCAAGAATACCATCAACTTGAAAAACTGTCTGACAGGGTATCAGCCATCAGCAAATGAATTATAATAACTGGAAAGCATAAAAATATTTGCCAGAGGTTTTGGATCTTTGTACTAATCTGAATGAAGTTCTGAAGACTACACTTGTTTTGGGCCAGAGTCAGAAGAGTTGCTGTACAAAAATGTTTAACACTGAACTTCAGCCAGAGATTTTTTCCAAACATGCTGGGAACTATTTTTTTTTAACCACTTTTAAGTACTGATTCTTTGATTTTGACACCTGGCATACCCACAAACTGCTGCACTGCAAGGCTGGCAAACAGTTTGTTAAACCAGGGTCTTTGCCTTGGCCAGTTTGGCTGTTTTGTTTCTCTCTGCAGTTCTTGCTATAATAATAATTTCATCCAGTTTTGTTTGGAAGGGACCATCTCGTCCAGATGAATGTGTCTAATTCTGGAAGGAGTGTTGTTTTTTTTCTAGCAATGCATTTCCTCTGTGAGATAGGAACACTGGAAGGTTATTGTGGGCTGGAAACCACAGCTTGTTTAGCCAGAAAGATAAATATTATCTATAGTTCTTGTTCTTTCCTATGCATTGTATTGTCCTGGAGAGCAGTGGGAACAGTGGAAGGCAAATGGCAGGGACCTTGCCAAGCCCCGTGATGTGATGAACGACTTCTCAGGGCCTGACATGAAGAGAGGCCACAGAGGGTCACGCTGCTGTTTTCAGATGTTAAAAAGGCTGATCACCTACCCATTGCTTTCATTTCTAGCACAGGAAGAGCTCCCCCATGCAGGATCCACATGGGAAGACAGCTCTTCCATTAAGTGTTTCTTGGCAAGAACACAAGCCTCCTGCCCAGGAAAGCTGATTTTCTGCATCCTCGCTATCTCATTTATCAATATTCTACCAGATTTGTTGAATGATGTGACCACAAACTACCTCTCAGCCACAGAGAGAAAAACATTCCCAGATTTCTTCAACTCTTCTGGGCAATGAGTGTTCTGTGCTTTCTCTTTTCCCATTCCCTTCCCTCCTCTTCACTATCATGTGCACATGGACAGACAGACAACTTTCACTGTTCCCCCATACATTCCCAAGGAGCAACCTACATTTGCCACTTGTGGACAACCAATATGAAAATCCCTCCAAATCCAAGATGGGGCAGGAACTGCCTGCAGATGGGATGCAGCAAGATGAGGAGGGGAAACAGCATTTGCTTCTGGATGCATGCCTGTGCATGAAATTGAGCTTGTTTGACGGATTTCCCTGTACAGAGTTTTTTTCTTTGTCGACTTTTGATTATCTAACTGCACTCTTGAAAATTACACTGGAGAGATGGAAAGAAGGAAACAGTGAGGCCCCTTATTCTGTGTGCTTTTCACCAGCTGGACCCCTCAGTGTACAGCCACATTGCAGCCAGGCTCTGGAAAGGGACATGGGATAGGTGCCAGCATCCAGCCCTCGATGGCAGCAAGGAATGGACAGTAGGAGACACAGACACAGCTGGAGCTGGGGCTGGCAGGCAGCCCCTTTTCTTGTCTCATCCCTCTCGGGTCATACCTGTTTATTTACAAAACTACCCTTCAAGCAGACATGAGGAAGAATAAGTAACTGTCTAAATCGAGGCAATCAAAATTTTGCTAAGTGTGCTGCAAGAGCTCCTGGCATTTCATCTCAGGTTTATAGCTCAGTTTCCTCAGCCCAATGAGCATGGCCATGTCTCCTGTGGGAAACAAGCAGTCACATATGCATACTTGTGAGTAGAAGCCATTCTGGGAAACACACGGAGACCTTCAGCCCCATCTCTGAGGATTAATCTGCTCACCCTGCTGAAGAAGACCAAGGGCACTCCAGTTTCCCCTCTGCTGGATCTTGCAAAAGCAAAGAGAGAATCCAGCAACCACCCTGCATGGCCGCATGCCCCAAGGCTTCTGCTTCAGGAGAGACACAGTGATAGTTTTACACATGGCTTCACAAATATTTCCAACACCCAGTGAACCCCTACACCCAAAGGCTGGGCTTATTAATAACGCTTCACCTCTAGCAAAACTGAATCAAATTTTACTCTGGGCATCTCAGTCAAATACTCTGCACTGACCCTTGGAGCTGCTTCCTCCCCTGAGCAGGCAGAGAAGAGGGGAGGAGGTGATGGGGTGAAGGCATGAAGGACCACCATCCATCTGATTCTCCCCTGCTGGCACTCAGCCCTTTAGCAAGGAGCTGGGGACAGGCTGTCCCCAGGCAGGCACACAATGTCCCTCCTAGCAGTGGAGCAAGGCATCCCCTCAGAGAAGGTCTGTGGGGAGCAGTGGTCCCACTGCAGGGCTGGATGCACACTGGGATGTTTGTCTCCCCAGGACATGGGAAACAAGGACAGAACTTGGGCATGCACTGAAGCACTTGCACAGGGCAGAGAGAAACCTGCAGCACACAAAATTTTAGGAAGGTCAATGTAGAAGTCTGAAAGAAGGTGGTGGGGGTGGGATGTGAGACTTAGGGTAGGGTAAGGTAAAGCTTGCACCTGAAGGGAAATGGATTTCTTGTCTGCTGTCACTCAGGGCTCTTGCAGGTTGAACTTCAATAGACACAGTCTGAAAAAGTGCCATTGATTTCCCTTCCCAAGGAGATGCTTGTGAAACTCTCACGACCAATATTAATACCAAAGTTCTAGAGAGGAGCAGGGAACAGCCACTTCTGTTTTGTTCCCCAGATGGAAAAATATGGCAAGAGGGATGACTGTAACAAGCACTCTCCACTTTGGGATAAACGCCTTTGGGAAAGGGTATGAACTCCCTTCGTGCTCCCCAGCAACTTTCACAAGCCACTCATGTCCAGTTCCCCAGGACATATCCTGATTTCTAGACTGAGATGTTCACATAAAAGGCATTGCTTACAACAGGTCATGAGAAAACACTAAAAGATAGCAGTCAGGGATATGCTGATTCCCAGGAAGACCAAGGATCCCTTTGGGGTAGACAGAGAGGAGCCTTGTGGAGATCTCTACCAGCATGCAAAAACCACATGACCAAACAGCATCCCCAAAGAGAAAGCCATGCTGACAGCAGCAGGACAAGGATGAACAGCCAAACAATCACACTGCAGGGAGTCCGGAGTGACGCAGATGATGCTGAGGTTGGTGAGACAAAGCACAAGCCCATAGGTGCCTCTGCCTGAAGCTAAGCTGAACCCAGCTGCCCAGGAAACACTGATGCCACGGAGGCAGCAGCCACTCCAGATGGTTGCAGGAGACAATGGCAAGAAGCCTGTGGCTCCACGCCTGGCCACTGGGTTCTCTCTCCAGCCCCAGCCAGGACCTCTCCAGCTGCAGAGGGACAGCATAACGTCTGGTCCTGGACTGTAGAATAAACAGGTACAAACCCTAATGCCCCCACAAGCCCCAGGACTCCCTCTCCATGCGGGATATACACATCTCCAATGTGGTCTTATTTAAGGCAAATGTTTAGTGAGAGATACATTAAAACAAAACAAAGTCTTCAAAGAACCCCACTCCCTTGACCCTTCTCTTCCCTTGAGGAAAAGAGTAAAATGTGTAGCTGTGGGAGGCATCTGAGCACTGCAGGGACCTGCAGAAGGTCCTGTGGGCATGGACCAGACAGATCTCTGTCTCCATGATGCCACTGTTCATTGGCAGAGCCCAGCAGGAATTGTGTGACACATGAAATGCCTTTCAGTTTCCAGGACTGACTTAAGGGAAGGAGGAATGGAAGAAGACCACCTGCCTAACAAGAAGGCATTGTCTTGACCAACTAGGAAGGTCTTTCCCCATGCAATCTGCTAGTGTGCTTTGACAGATGTCAAAGATTGCACTTAGAGGGTTTGTCCTATATTTATCCCCGAGGTGAGTCCCAGCTGGGGGGGGGAAAAGATGGGAATTACACAAATATTCCAGACACACATTTGCACTCTGTGCACCTTTCATGCCTGATGAAAAGGCAGGAAATGTTAAGACAAAGAAAGGAAGCATGTTAGAAAGACTGAACCTTTCATCAGAGACTATTGAAATTCTCATAACAAGGTCTGGTACGAAAGGTTGGTTATTCTCAGAGGTAAGACAGTGCCATTTCCTTCCCTCTCCATGCAGCAAACACTCATGACGAATCTAAACCACAGCTGTAGGGCATGAGAGACACAAAGCAAATAAAGATTGCATCTGAATCCATCTCAGCTTCATCACCACGGCTATTATCAGATTGAAAATCATACTTCAGCCAGTCAATATGCAAATACTGTAGAATTGCACTATCATAAAAAGTTACAGTATTTCAAGAGCAGTGGCCTCCAAAAATCCAGATTAAGGCAACAATAAGGAAAATGAGAAATGGCACCAGTCTTGCCCTGTTCTGCCTAATGAACTGACATGGGTTTGGTGAAATAATCAATGCGGGAAACATTGGAGAAACATCCTACATGCCACCATGCAACAGTAACCTACTTATAAATCATTTACTGGTCACCTTAGGTCTTGAAGGTTTATCTCTTCTTTTATATATATATATAAATATATATATAAATAATAATTATAAGAAAAATATGTTAGAAATTTCTGCTTAAAAGAAGTTTGCATGGACATATTTTGACAATGAATTCCACAGATAAATTACACATATTAGAAACATCTCTGAACACAGAAATCAGAAAATATGTGCAATATTCCCACTGAAACAGTATTTTTGCACCCTTTAACCATTTACAGGTTTCTTTTATTCCTTGACTCCAGTGCTGGGTGATGTGCCAGAAGAAAGGTTCATGCACACATGCCAGCCCCCACAGCCAGCTCCAGGCCTTGGACAGTGAACTCACCGAGGCAGAGATCATTTTTTCATGTACACAGCCCAGCCCAGCCCAGTCTGCCCTACACGGATCCGCAGTACCAACAATGCCGTGTCTGTCCCACAGTCAGATGTCACCTCACAAATGTGGGTCACGCAGCACGCCATGCTGGCTTTGATTTCTGTTATTTGGGGCAATCAAGTCTCCTTTGAAGGGGGGAGCAGCCCCCTGATGAGGGGAGAAAGGATTTAACCAGAGATTACATCTCTTCTGCAAATTTGCAAGAAAGGCTCATTTAGGCCTTTGTGGACCTTCTACCTCCTTTCATCAATCTCGTGCCTGACTTCATCTTTGGCTGGGCCATCTGCTGGTGCTTATGATGCCCACGAATTAGTGATGACAGACAAAACCATTGAAATTTAACATCTTCCCTAGTGAAACACAGTTTGCAAGAGGCTGTCAGTTGTGATCCTGCCTATATTTTTCTTTTAAGGTTGGCACCCTTCATCAGTTTCTGGTCAAGGGATCCTAAAAGCACAACTCTTTAAAATTTGCAAACGCACACCACACGAACTTTGAGGCCAGACAAGAACTTCAGAAATATAGACAATGCATTGGTCAACATCAAGACCTAAAAAACTCATATTTCCTCAATAACATACCAAGTAAGGCTCAGATCTGAGAAATTCAAACAGGCCTCAGTACTCAGGGTGCGCTCTGGAGACTCTGGTGGATGAAGGCATTTTTAGTAAATGCTGACCCAAGATGAAATTTTTATGTGCTATGAAACTCTTATGCAGCTGCAAGATATTGCTAGGAACCTCAGAGGAAAGGAGAGACTTGAAAATCAAGGGTTTTCCCCATTCCTAATAACTTCCTCACCATTGCTACCTATTTCCAGACTCATGTTTTTAATGTGAGTGTCCCTTAAGAGAAGAGTTCTAAAATAATCCCTGGAGCTAACTGGACTCCCATGAGCAAAAATTTTTCCACACTTCTTTAATTTTAAACAGAAAATGATGGAAATCTCCATTCTTCCAAAGATCAGAGGAGTGTGTAAGTGAGTGAGATGAAAGGTTTTGCGGGAATAGCCTGCAAAAGACTCAAGAAGCTGACCTGGTTCTTGGGCTGATGATGGAAAACAGAGATGCAAATCTGCTCTTCTGTTACCACTGCACTAACATCACTTCCTGTTCGTTGTTTATTTCTACTGACTCACTAAAAACTTCCTACACTTCAGCACAACTGGTAGAGAAAGTATCCATGCCTGAGTTTCTGCCACTGGGTTACAGCTCTGATTATACCTCAAGCAGCATCACTACTTGAATTCCAGTTATTTTTTTCTTCCCTTCATTCACTTCAAACTCAAGCACATTTTTTTTTACCAGTGATCTGAACAATAAGAATTTACAACGAAAATGCCCACCAGAAATGTAAGTAATTGTCATGGGTTACCTATGAAAATAGGTACTAAGTCACAATCTGTATTTCTAAAATACAGTGGTTAGTAAAAAAGGTGGAATTAGACAGACTTTAAACAACTTTTTATCAGTCCTGAAAGAGTGCACAACTACCACTTAAAATAGTTAAAAACTGTTTTTTACAACCTATCACAGCAATGGTTCTGGACAATATACAGTATATCTAAGAATAGTAGCAGTCATTGATGGAAACTGATAACATTTGGGGACTGAAGGTTAATCCGTTCTGGAAAAAAAAAGGAACAATGGAGAGTGAAATAGAAACTCAAGTCTCATTAAAGAAAACTATTTTAAGGGCAGAATGATGAGTTTTAGCATCAATCATGGGAAAACAGTTCAAAGTTGTTCCTAAAAGATCTAAATTTGAAACCTTGGGAAAAAGGAACTGTTTGCAGTGACAGAAAAAAACTCTTAAGGGATAAGAACAAATACAGTGTAAAGATAATCCATTTGTATTTTTTAAACACTACAAATCTGACTGTTCATTTTGAGCTTTCTGTGATTAAGGTCAGTAAAGACTCAATATTCAGTCAAGTTTATCCTTATTTCTTTATGCAGTTCCAATGTACTTATCTGCCAGTAAATCATGGTACATGCTCTCAGCACTGAAGGCGCATTGACATGGATTTAAAAAATCAACCACAGATTGCAAATAAACCCAAATGGAGTTATATAAAAATTTTCAATTTATACTGGGTTTGGCTTGATTTTTTTTTAAGCAATTATATTCTGTTCTGCATATTACAGAGGAAAACCCAGGAGAAAACCAAAAGAAGAACATCCCTATCTATGAGGAAAACTACGCGCAAGCCAAGCGAGCCCTGATGCTGCTCCCCGAACACGCAGCCCCCCCTTGGCTGAGAGGAAGCTGAGCAGGTGCCTACATTAAACCAGTGCACACTTTGTCAGTTTGCATTTGAGCAACCCCCTAAGTGCTTTGCCAGCTCAAGGACTTAATTACATTTGAAATAAGCTAATTCAAGGAATAAATGTCTGCCAAAGGTAATAAAATTGTTTGCTGATGTATCAAGTCAGTCCTCTTATATAAAAGAGTATATTTATATGCAGTGTAGGTCTGGTCCTATTCAATCAGTGAATAAATATTTACTGTTTGCAGGAACAGGGCCAAATCTGGAGTAATTTTAAGTATTAGGGGAGAAGTGCTAAATCCCAAAGTATCTAATTTAACTATGCAAAGTAGGGAATATTATTGCCTTTGTTTTACTTATGAAATTCAGAGGCACAGGGAAATAAAGTGCCAGATTCAGGGTGCCAGAGAAGCCACTTGCAGGAGCTCCTGTGCTTCCCAGGCAAGTATCTTCTGCAACACATGCTGTTGCTCTCCCGTCGTGCTGGGCAGCGTGAGGGACAGTTGGGCAAAGGTCCAAGAGCCCCTGTCACAGCTCCACTGGCTGCACAGTGGTTTGACTCCCCCTCTGAGTGCCCAAGGAAATGTCTAAACAAATTAGCAGAAAGTTGGTGGCTGATTTTTTTAATCAGATTTTTTTTCCTCATCCAGTCCTTGGCATATGGTTTCATCCAATTCCCTCCTCTTTGAGTTTGATGTTCTTGGATGCTGCTGTCACCTGTTCCTGTAGAATGAATGGGCAGTAAAACAGGGCCTCACTGGAACTTGCAAAGATTCAGAGCATTTTAACATGCTCTCTGAGCAGGTGAATTTTCATTGTACATATGTAAATCTGCCTTTGTCCTGTGCTTCTGTGCAGCATGTCAAAAATCCTTCTCTGTGTCCCTGCAAGATCACCTTTAAAGTTTTATTTTTAAATGATAAATGCTCAACCAGTAGAGACTGGCAGTTTTCAGCATCGTTAAACTGTACTATATAAAATTCCATGCTGCTTCAAATTATTTCTTCAGATTGTATACTCTGGGTTTTTTTTTTTTTTCTTGTGCTATATTTAACATTGATAATTGTTATATTTAAAAATACTCAAATTACATATTTCAGAATATCTAACTGATTAAGTGTGCTTAGCTCAAGAATATGTCTGCTGCACTGTGCATAGCAAATAGACAGTGCTTCTTGCCATGGTTTGGCATGGGTAGGTTTTTAATCAATGCACGAATTCGTAAAGAAATCACTGTTCCAAGTTTGATATAAATTAGGAGTCTGGCTCACACCGAGGTGTACCTACTCCTCGCACTGAGTTAACAAGTTAGTTTTCAAGTTCGGCTTATGGACTTCCTTCTGTGCTCATCCTTTGAACGCGTCTGATTTCTTTATTCTAGCTGAATACGGTGGCTTTAAAAGAAGCCCCGAAATGGTTGGGTTGCACCCCGCGCAGATGTTGGCCTCTGGCAGCGGTGATGCCGGGGCAGCGCCGCGCCAGCAGTGCCTGCTTCAGACGGGAACGCGCAACCGCGGGGCGAATTTTGGCCGGGCAGCGGGGTCAGCAGAGGCTCCGGGGGAGATGCCGCAGGAGCTGCTCCCCGAGCGGGCTGGGCTCGGGCGAGACGCGCAGGGCCGGGGAGCGGGGCAGCAGCGGCTCCGCAAAATCTGAGAGCGGACAGGGAGAAATCCCACGAGGCACAGAGGCAGATTCAAAGACGCCGCAGTTTGCTCGGTCAGACGCAAAACAGCGACGGAAAACCCACCCTTGGCCACCTGAAAGGTCTGGCGCGCAGCTGGGGCGCTGCTCCGCAAGCTGGTGCTTCAAAATTCAAAAACCCTTTAAAAAGGCAAGCTGCAGAAGAGCATCCCTGGAGAAACAACCTCTGCCCCTGCTCCTCACCCCGCAGGACAGCCGGACAGCCCTGCCCGCCACAAGCCTCTATCCCTAGACCAGCAAAGGGTCTTAAACACCGGCTGCAGGCTTGGAAAACACGGCAGTAGCGAGGAAAGGGGCGATTCTGTTATTTACGTGGTTGAAATATAATTTCAAAAATCCAGCCTTTAAAACAGTGCAAAATGGAAATCCCAGGTTCTTTTTTCCCTCAGCAGGAAAGCTTCTTTTTTCCCTCTGTGGCTCAGCAGGTTGAACGCAATTTAGCTAACCTGAATGTGTATTATGGGCTGTAAGATCTAAGGCTCTAAGGAAAAAAATTATCTGGTGAAGTCATATAACTCATATATGTGGGTTTTTAGAAAGGATACCAGTATTTTAAAATTAAAAGTTTCCTATGTATTTAGTAAAACTATATAGTTAAAGCTTGCACATAGGCAAAAACTTCAGGATGCCTCATATTACGTGAAAATGAGTATTTGATGTGTTTGGGGTTTAAGTCTTTACAGTAAAAATTTCAATTAGAATATTCACATAACTCAACTATTCAATAATTTACCTGAAACTTAAATTCTGTGCTGGAACATATGAAAGTCAGAAGTTTAATTCAATCTTTAGCCAGGGACTATCCTACAGTATCTGGGTTTGAGCAAGGTGTTTTAAATAGACATTTATTGTCATTTTCTCTGATTTCCAACTGCTTACTGCAGAATTAGCAATTATTCCGTAGCATTGCAAACTCCAAACAGACACAAAGAGATAAGGATTAGTGAATATGGCCTTAAGCAGTCTCCCATCGTTATGAATTTAAAAATGTTTCACACATGGAAGTCTTCTATACAGAGAAATGGTGCTGAGGCTGTTGAACCACACAGTGCTGCTTCCCGGGGGCACTCTGCAGCCGAAAGCAGGTTCCCACAGTGGTGTACCTGCCTGCGAGGCCCCACTCCGCCCTGGGCTGTGCCCCTCACCCAGTACAGCCCCAAGCAGGGACACTACTTTGTGAACAACTTTGCCTATTCTTTCTTGTTCATTCTCCTCCGCCTGGGCGCTTACAAAAAGCAGGTTTATTTATTAATTCTGGGCACGACCTTCCATCTCCAAAGCCACCTATGAGTGCCTGACCCCCGGCTGTCGTCCGTAGCCCCTGCAAGGGAGCAACAGGCTGGCCGGCAGCCGCGCCGAGCCGGTCCTCGCGGTGACACACCGCGGTGACCCGATGGCAGCAGCCCCTCAGGAGAGGGTGATGCTCTCGGTGCGAGCCGGCTCCGAAAGCCGCTGAAGTGGGAAAGGGACAGACTGCCAGCAACTTGTGAGGCTCTGGATCAAGCCCAGGGCCGGTTGAGGAGCAGGGACTCGGAATTTCCTCTGCTCCCGGCTGCGCCTGGCGGGAGCCGCGCCGAGGCGAGGCGGCGCTGGGACAGGGGCGCGGGCGGCGGTCCCGGCGCCCCGGGCAGGTGAGGACGGTGCCGCGCGGTGGGGCGCTCCGCCGAGCCCCCCGCGGGGGCTGAGCTGGGGCACGGCACACGACCGCGTGGGTTCCCGTCCGGGGCGCCCGCTTCCCCCCGCCGCTTTCCTCCCCGTGGGACGCTTCGGGGCCGCCCGGGGACGAGCAGCGCCGAGCACGGTGGGCGCCACCACCTACCGTGGTACTCCTGGCCGGGCACGTAGGCGGCGGGGTTACCCGCGATGTGGAGGGCGATGAGCACCTCGCCCTGCTCGCCGTCGCCCTCCAGCTCGCCGTGGTGGGTGCAGAGGAAGAAGAAGGGCGAGAAGCGGGCACGGGGGGCAGCCGCCCGGCCCGCCGCCAGCAGGGCACCCAGGGCGGCCAGCAGGCAGGGCCAGCCCCCGAGGACGCCCCGCCGCCGCTCCATGCTGCTGCCGCCGGCGCCGCTGGGGCATCCAGGGCACGGCGGGGCCGGCGCGCCGCTCCGCTCCGCTCCGCGCGGGACGGGGCGGGACGGGACGGGACGGGGCGGGCGCTGCCCCCCGCCGCGGCCCGCGGGAGTTCGTGGGGAGGCGGGCGCGGGGCGCGGAGCGGAGCGCAGCGAGGGCAGGGGCGGCCACGCCGCACCCGACGAAGGCTGCGCCGTTCCCGCCTGCCGCTGCCGGGGTGCGGGGCACGGAGCTGGGAGTGCGAGGGCTGGGAATAATTTATTTCCCCCGGTGCCGGGGTGGGAGGGAGGGGAAGGTCCCTCCCCTCCTCCTCCGCCTCCTCCTCCGCCGCCGCCCGCTCCTGCTGCTCCTCGCTCTGCGCGCCGGTGTGCGGTGCTGCCGCCGCGGACACGGGGGCTGTGAGCCGGGCTCTGCTGCCCGCCCTTTGTCTGCTGCCGGGTCCCTGTCCCTGCCCCTGCCCTTGCGTCCACGCCCCAGCTTCTGCCCCTGTCTCTGCTCCCGAGTCCCAGCTCCTGCCCTAGCCCTTGCCTCGGTCTCTGTGCCTGCCCCTGCCCCTGCCACCCCTCCTGTCCCAGCCCTTAACTCCCCACCCTGACACCTGAGTCCCTGATCCTGCTGCCTCCTTGTTACCTTGTCCCTGTCTCTCAGACTCAACCGAAGTGTCTCTGCTTCTATCCCTTTATCCATCTTTTTGTCCCTCTTCTCCATGCCCTGTTCTTTAGCCCTGTCTACGTCCTTATCCTTGTGTCCCTGCCCCTTCGCAGCTGCCCCATCCCCTTTTTGCCCCTACTCCTCTGCCCCGGTCCCTGTCCCTTTGCCTCAGCCCCAACTCTTGCCCTTCTATCCCTGCTCCTGTCCATGTCACAGCCACAGCCCTGCCTCTGCTGTACCTGCACACACTGTTGGGGAAACGTAAGATTTTTACTTAAACCTTCTTCACTTCCATTCAAAATGATACACATGCACGCCCATCCCCAGAGGTGGGTCGGGCAGCTCTGAGGGTGGTGGCGGGGCGGGGGGGGGGGGGGGGGGCATGTGTGAGTCCCTCGGGAGTGCATGTCCCTGGGAGAAGGCTTCAACTCCCTGAGAGTGTGTGTCCAGGCCCTTTATCCCAGCAAGAGGGGCAAACCCGGTGGAGACCAGAAGGGGAATGAGAAACTGAACATAAAACACTAGCAAGTCGAGCAATTCATAAAAACATAAATTTTTGACAAAGCAGGTCTGACAGAGGGACCACAGCATCAGGAGATGGGAGCAAATCCACAACCGTTTAAAGCATCCACCATGCTGCTACTGGATCCTGCCCAACGGCCAGAGACAGACAGGGTGAGCGGTAGTGACATGATGTAATTGGAAAGGAGATCCTACCTGCCAGCATTTTTGAAGTGCAAAACTGGCACAGTCCAGGGGCTCCCTCCTGGATTGGTTTCAGTGCCAGAGGGAAAGGTTCCCTCCACAGAGGCACAAGCCACATGGATGGCACCACGCAGCTGCCCTGCGTCCATGCAGGCTGCTTCCCTGGCCCACCTCCCACCCAGCTGACAGAGAGCCCGTCCGCAGTGGCCCAGGGGGCATCCTTGCCATCTGCCCAACCTGCCTTTTCCACTGGCTCTGCACTGAGCCTGAGTTCACTGCCACCAGCAAAACTTTGCTGTGTTTCCTGTCTTACGGGGTGGTGCCTCACTAGGGATGGAGTGAGGTGAGGTCCCTCATCAATCTGGATGGAGAAATGCACTGCCTTTGCTGTAAAGAGAAAAGGCACTGGTGGTGCACGATGTAGGGGGTGGAACACCTGTCCCACCACTGGCTGATGGGTATCCCTGGCCACTGCTGTGGAAACTGGGCTTGGCAGCAGCTGGTGAGGAGTCAGTTTGGCTCCGAGATTTCCTTTTTAGGGTGTTTATTTGTTTTTCAGCTTTGGGTATTTGTTTGCTTTGGTGGTTATTTTTTAACATCTGTGCCTCCTCTGTATATTTCAATGCTTGTAAAAGTGACAGACTGATAATATAATTTCCCCCTGCCAAAATCTCATGCAAGCAAAGCTGTGCGGGCTCACTGGTGAAACCACTGCCAAAGGAATATGTTCTACCTTGTGCACTCCTGCTTCCCTCCAGCACGAGCTCACCAGCGAGCCCAGGCCATGCCAGAGGGGCTTCAGCTGAGCAAACACACCTTGGCTCGTGCCTGCTCTGCCCAGCAGCCATGGAAAGTTGGCCAGTCGTTTTGGAGGAGGCTGCTAGACATAGTCAACTCTCTTCTAAAAAAAGAAAATGGTAGGGAAAGGGGGTGATGGGGTCCCGCTGCTGTAGCAGGAGGGGGTGCCATCCATCTCTGTCAGGATGCTACTGTACCAGTTTCCTGCAATGCCTTTTCATTTTTTTTTTTTAAAGAGATAATTCCCTAAATAATCTTGGGACCATGGGTTAGCTAATCTGCCACCAGATTTTGGGGCTCAGAGTAGCACTCCCTGAAGTCACTGGCATGTGGATAGGGCCCATGCTGATGAATTGTACACAATTTTCTTTGTTTGCAGCTGCTTAGTATCCAGAGCAGCCAGGATTCTTAGTGCAGCCAGCACACCTCTTTCTTCTCAGAGACATGTGTGTCACTTACCAAAACGGACAGTCAGTAAAAGAAGGTGAAAAGATAACAACTCCCCTTGGAAGCCTTGTGCCTCTCCTTGGTAACCTCCATCCTCCATTTCTTTATGTTGTGCCTTCTTCTCTCCTTTCTCCTTTGTTTCTTACACTTTCACAAGATCTCTAACCTCTTCTTCACTGGGTAGAATGAGGAAGTCCTGTGGTCATGGCCTGGCATCTCATCCATGCTCTGTTGGTGGGGAATCCAGCAGACACCCCAGAATGCTGATATTCAAGGACACAGGATTCAAGGTGACTGTTTGGGACCTCAAACCCCATTTCCTGCACCCTACAGAAATAATGAAATAGACCTTCAGTCCAGACAAGACACCTGCCTTCTCAGACCCTACACATCTAGCTCAAAAAGTGCTTCACAAAACTCTCTTGCACATTTCAGGCTCATCTTTGCATAGAAGAGTGATGCTAGTGGTGCCTATCATCAAAAAACAGGCTGCTGCAGAATCCACAAACCCCACAATTTTGCTGTGTCCCTACAATAGCAGCAAGACATTCTCTGAGACACTTGCAGGGAGACAAAGCTATGACCAAGCCCTGTGCACTGCAGGGAAGGAAGAAAAAGAAGCTTCCAGACTCTGCCAGTCTTTTCCCGTCACAGCCCCAGCTCCAGCACAATCTCACTGATACAAGCATGATCTACCCATGACTCACCCCAAATCCTTAGCTGGTGTGGAAGATTTTGCTATGACATGGAGGAGCACCAGCATAACCTATTCAGCCCCTGTCCCTGAGCACCTCCAACACATCTGGGCGTGGAGGGAGCTTTCCACCAGGCTGTCCCCATCATCTCACAGGGGGCCAGCCACGTCCCAGTGGGTTTTTGCATTGCTCTCATATCCCCTCACTGCTCTGAGTAAATACAGTACCTGATTTTTGAAGGTGAGGGGTTTATGAAACATCTTTGGCCAGAATTTTTCATCTCTCTCCCACTGACAGCAAGGCTAAGATATTATTATTAATAACATCAAAACAACTATTTGAGTGTCTAAGACTTCCTGGAACAGAAATAAAAGCTTGTAAAAATCATAATAATCTTTATTTTCTCTCTTCTCTGATCCAAGATCTTCATGTAAGTTACAACTATTCCCTGTGAAAGGCAGGACCTACCTAATACTGCAGGATGGAGGTTACTATGAGCTTTCACCCCTCATGAAGTATGTTTTTAACACAGAAAACAACGAGGTATAAATTGAGATGAGAACTGAGTAAAGACTGCTGTCTGTAATGGAGAATGCAATAGGTGGAATGTAAATAATTACTTAGGAGGTACAGGCCTCTTTCAAGCATGTGTGGTGGTGGGAAATCACAGCACAGATGGACGTGGCTGCAGACCATATTAATTTAAGGAAATCATTATTCAGGCAGTAGAGCTGCTCACTTCATTCAGGGAGAGAACTCACACCCCAAAAGCAGAATTGAAAAACATTAACAGGCGAGTAGCTGCTTTATTTATGTGGGCACAGCAGATAATCTTGAAAAGATATGGGCAGGCTGGGGAACTATTAAGTACCATGGAGCAATAAGAGGCTTTGACCAAGCTCTTTGGGTCTGGGCAAAGGCTTTCGTGGAAGAATGTAGAAAAACACTCTAGTCACGGTCACCACCTGGAGAGTCTTGATGCAAATCTTGTCCCCTGCTTTCAGCAGCTTTCTACGACAAAAATTAAGGAAATTGCCTAGGGTTTCTACATAATCAGCTGCAAATAAGAAAGAGCCATTGGAGCACCAAATTGCACATATCGTTTATCCATTGTGGTATAGCATGTAACATCTGAAAGCAGGACAGCAAACTGAGGCACTTCTGATATGCTCACTCTAATGAAGATATAAAGTGGACTTTCCAGAGTCAGATTTTCCCAAGTCTTTATTTTCTACTTATCCATATAAGCAGTCGGTGTTCTCTTTGTGTGTCTTTCCTCTTGACAATCAGATGTACACACAAAGCAAACCTCAACAAATTGTTGAGAGGGACCTCTCCTGCCCACCACAGCAGCTGGGCTGTCAATCCATCAATGTGCTTCTCCTTCAGGCTGCAAAGGCCTCCCTCAGTCATCCCAAGGTGTGTGGGGTCTCTTCATAATCCCAGTCAAGGAAAGAAATGGGGAGGATGGGTCTGACCATGCTACAGTAAGACGGACCCCCTCTCTTGGGTCTATCAGTGAAGTTGAAGCTGCAGTGTAAGTAAAGTTTGGCTTCAGAAAAGTGGAAACCTCTGACCTGTGAACGATGGACAGGAAAATTAAAAGTATTTAATAGCTAACTGATCTCGCTTTTTCTTCCAAAACAAAGTCTTCAGTTCATGCAGCCTCCTTGTTTTCTTCTCCTATTTATGCAGAGACTTACCAGAGAGGCCTGGCACTGTGGAGTTGCCTTGGCCATGCCAAATAACCCTTTGGGATGAATCCCTTTTTTGTGCACATGACTTGTCACAGTCAGATAATAAAGCAGTCTTGCCTTGCCAGTTACATGAACTTTGCTCTTAAGCAGAGACCAAGTCATTTCTAAACAAAGGCCTAAATGTGAAATTACAGGCAACATCCATGCCTATGTTATTACGAGATCTTAATTTTTTCTAGGGTAGGAGCAATAGCAGCTGTTTGGCTGCTCCATTTTCCAGTGGGCTGCTGGAATATGCACCGTCTATAAACTGACATCTCATAATTTCATCTGAAAACAGAGTATTTAACTTTACACATTTTTCTCTCTCTTTTACTTCATTTCATTCAGATGGCCTTATACTTGTATTTCTTGATTGCTTATTAACTTTATTGAGGTATGAATATAAAAGAGAATATTAGAAGGGTTTTCCTTTTCAGAAAGGCATTTCTTTACAAACACTGTTGATGCTATCAAATAGGTGAGCCTAAACCCTTAAATTTACTATTGATCCTGTAGCTATTAAAAAGAATGTAGGATTTTAAAATAACTCCATACTGGGGAACAAGTATTTAAAACTTTCTATTTTCTGGCTTAATAATAGCATTTAAGGGTGAATATTTTCAAAGAGTAGAAAGTTCTTGTGTTCAATATCTTATATATTTTATGGGATTTCTTTAGAGATGCAAATCTAGAGATTTAGATCTCTGCTCGTGCCTAGGAAAGTGTTACCTATTGTGGACAAAAATAAAAATTGCTGAAGAAATATACACCACATTCATTATGGTTCTTCTTGCTTTTATATGTTCCTAATTTGTATGATCTTTCCCTTAATGTACTGTTTTGGATGCAATACAGGCATAAGAACATACTTTTGCCCATTTCTGATCCATGGGGCTGCTGTGCCCTTTTAGCACTGTGTGAGAAGCATCCCTAAGTATATTTAAGGCAATTCTACTTGGGTCTGGTTATTTACAGTTCTGATGTTTGACCTTGTTTTGCAAATCTGATTTTCAATGTACATTAAATGCACACATCTTACATAGAGATGTATGTCCCACAACAAGTATTGGTGTCCATGACTGCTCTGTCCTACTATCCACTGGCTGCTCTGGCCTTCCATGAAGAAATGATGGGTATTTAACCATGTTACATCTGCATACTGAAGTTTCCAAGGCTTTCATTAACTTGCAAATATTTATCGTGGGTAGCCTTTATCTGAAGAATTTTTTAAATGTCATTGGCCACAAAAGAAACTCTTAGTCCATTTTACTGCCTAATTTATCTCTCCCCTTTGCTATTCTAACTTGAATAACCCCAAGGACCCAAGGTACACAGGGCTAACATGCCAGGACAGTTTTAACAGTTTACTTTGTGAAGAAAAGTGGGATGTAAATCTGGTGGAAGTCTATAAAAGATATTCCTTCTGCTTTATTTAATGATCACTAAACTTTAAGAGCCTCAGAAAGGATATTCCTTCTCTTTCATTTAGCAATTGCTAAACTTGCAGAGAGCAGGAAACGTGTTTTACTGCAGGTTTAGAGGGCTTTCCCTTATCATAGTTGTATTTAAAATGTATTTAAAATACACAGTTTGTGTGAGTGCATGTCAGTGGACCTGAGCGTGGAGACGCAAGATGCAACACTTTTATCTAAGACACACAACTGCAGCCTGTGGGGCCGCAAGCATTTTGTAGGATATATTTGGTTTGCCTAGTGGCTACTGCAAAAGCTCTCCAGCTGCAGCTGCAAACACAGTCCGAGCAAAAGCTGAATGGTAGTTGCATCAACGCTCTTTAAAATACGCACGAATTTTGCAAACCCTGAGCTTTGTCCCACTGCCGGGCCGGGCATGCGGGAGGATCCTGCTCCCGGGCCCAGACCGGGCTGCAGGACCCACCCCCGCCCCCACGCTCCCTTGACCCGCAGCCCGGTGCGGGACAGACACGGGGGTGTCAGAGCTCGTAACTTATGTGAGACCCGGTCACAGGGGCCACTGAATTCTCAGATTTGTTTTTCAGCCCATCCACATAGGGGTGGGTTAATGTGTTGCCCACCCTCAGTGACTGAGTTGCTGCATTTATGCACTGAACTAAATGTCTTTTATTCCTTTTTTTTTTTTCTTCTTTCTTTCTGTGTTTAAAGAGGATCCTTTTAAGTGAGAGTGGGAGCCTGGCCCTGGCTTTTGACATGCACGGGCTCCCCACAGCGGCCCGGCAGCAGAGGCTGGCTGAGCACCAAGAGAGAGGCACACGGGACGAAGGTAGGGGTGCTCTGCACAGCCCTGCAGGATGGCTGCGGAGCGCGAAGGGGCCGTGTGTGTGCGCGCTCTCGTGGGCCCTGGTGGTCAGCATGGGCTTGGCACGTGCAAGGGGCAGCTGGACGTCACCAGCAACAAGCCTGACCCGTGGAGGGGCACACGGCAAAGAGCCACCTCTGTCTCAGTTCAGGAACCCTTAAAGCCACACACACGTGGGCCCACACGGGTGTAATGGTATGGGTGATGTGAAATGGATGATGCCGTGATGAAAACATGGGAACAGAAGACAAACAGTGGGTAACTTCTTTCTTCTTCCCAGCACACTTAATTTATTGAAATTATGTCATCAGAGCCTTGCACCCCCAGAACTGCATAGTCATACTACTTTTATTTATTTTTATTTGCTTGCAAACCATAAAATTAGTTGTTTTTCAGAGCAAGCACTATCCAAGAAATACATCACGACACTAGAACACAGGGCCAGCATATAGTGACCACGTGAATGGAGTAAGAAAGTTGGGAATGGAACTTACACTTCAGTTTTGGGCCACAAGATGACTTTTTCAACCAAAGTAAGACTGGTTGGAAAATCAGATTCATACGTTAATTTAAAATAATCTTAATTCTTATTAGCAGCAAAGCAAAGTATTAAGATAAGCCAGGATATTATAGAACAAGCAGATATTTTTCATTATTCCAAATCCTCCACAAGAAGTTAAAATTTATCACTTATGAGTCAAATATTTGTCCTAGCTCCCTTTAAGAAGGTCACAGAGAAGCTGCTCAGAGTGATTGTCAATGAAAATATCTTGTATAATATGAAGTATAAAAGAGACCACAGCACTTTTATCCCCAAGAGGAATCACAGTTATACTGCTAAGGAGCGATCCAACCATTGTGAGAAAACTACCAGGCTCCCATCTCTGCCCTGAGCTTCTCTTGAGGAAATCTCTTCCTCCACGTCTCAGTGTCACAGTTTTAACGTGAGACCATATCAGCTGGCCCAGGACAGGCAGCAGGCTCAGGGTGTGACTGGGGTAGATACTGGGCAGTGCTACCAAGCTCCCTTTACAATAAGGATATGAAGTGGTCTGTGTTGGAGTCTGTTTCGAAAACTTTTAAGTGCAAAGGTGCTCCTGACATCATCCCAATGCCCAGTGAGGTGGATCATAGGGTTCCACCAGGGATGCTGAGCTCCAGATGAGGGCTTTCTGGCCAAGTTACAACCTCATTTTATGACATCTCAAAGATTTCCAGTGCCAGAAACTCTACTGCTCTCTCTTCACGAGAGAGTCACAGCAGAGGTGTCTCCCTGTGAAGGCACATCAGCTGGGAAGAGGTCTCCTCTTATCTGTCTCCTCAATAAGCTGAGCAGATCAAGCTAAGTCCAGTGAGCTCCCTGCTCGCTCTTCCACACTTTGGTAACCCCTCAAGAAACACTTGTCAGGGAGCAGCATCCCCAGGAGCTATGGGTCCTCCCATTTCATGTATGACATGAGGCACAACAGTGCGAAGAGACACAACATTCATAAAACTGAACAGGCTCTTGGAGAGCTGCCACGGAGGGGAGGGGATGAATCTGTGAAACTGGTGTCTTAAAATACACTGCTGGGTCTTTGTGTGTTGACTCGTAACAGGTTTAAAGATTTCTCATGCTATGTGGCTGTTTATGGGGTTGGAACAAATCCTAGGGTAGATCCTACCTAGGATCCTACCTAGGATCCTACCTAGGATCCCTGCTCATCTTTACATTTATTCTGTTTTCTCCAAGTTCATCTGAAGCTCCACATGATGCCCCAGCCCCTCACAGATGACCTCGGTAACTCCAGTGTAGTCCCATTGCCCAACTTCATATATCCACATATGAACTTCTGCCAGTAAATAGTAGCTCCTTCTACAGTAAAATCCATGATCAGCCTGAGTACCTGTATGTCCCTACAGCCCCTGTCCTGCCCCTGGTCCTTGCAACTGAACTGTCAAGGTGCCTGCTGTGCCAATCTTCTCCCTGAGACACTTCATTATGTGAAAGAAATTCTCAGTGGTGTGGACATTTTTGTCTCCAAAGTTCTTTCTGAAAGGACGTGTGACACAAGAGCACATGACACCAGCCTGCGTCCCTAAGGAGGAGGCAGGTGATGTCTCCAAAGTGACCTGGGGAAACTTGGTAACTCACATATCCTCCCCCTCATGCTCTCAGGCAGGGCTGGGGGCACAGCATTGTCTCTGCTGCTTCGTGGTCACAACAGCCTTTTATCAGCTGTCACAGGGGGCTCAGAGCACTGCTCCTGGCAACATTATCTGGCTCATTTCTTGGCCTTTCTCTTGCTCCTCTTTCCAGTAAGATAAGAGGAAAGGAGTTATCTTTATTAGCTGTACACACAGACTCCTCACCACAGATCTGGAAATCCTGTGTGTCCAGGCATGGGTGTCACTCCCACACTGCTGCAGGTGCAGCTGCAGAAGCAGCCCTGTCCCAGAGCTGCCGGTGGTCTCTGCTCTGTGACCAGCTCTGTCTGTCCACTCTGCCACTCCCCTCACTGAGTGACCAGCCACTGCACCCAGGGCTGGGAGAGAGACCAGTGGCCATCTGACCTGGAGACTCCCAACGGGATTTTTACTGCAGAGGTACCACCACCCCTGTGTCCAAGTGTGAAATGAACGCAGCTTTGGTTTGCAGGAGGAGGGGAAAACTCATCTCAGCCTGCAGCTGCCTTTGCCTTTGCCCTGTTATGGCTGCACATCTGCAGCTCTCCTGCAGCTGAACACCCATGTCCCACCCAGGGAAGCATTTCCTTGGTGAAGCCAGAGCGGCTGCATTTACCTGCCAGCACCCTGGCTCAAAATTAAAGGGTGTTTGTCAAATATTTGAGAAGCCTTGAGTGGAAGAAGATGTAGAAATGCAAAGCATAGTATTTGGGGTTTTGGTTTCGGGTTTTTTTTTTTCCGTTTGGCAAATGGCCTAGAAAAGTAACAAAAAAGAGACAGAAATGCCAGAAAGTAAACCACCTACTGTTGACTCCTGGAGATAAACCAGAACATTGTTCCAAGAAGCAGAATGCTGCTGTCATTTCTCCTGGAAGTGAAGAGAGCATCGCCCAGTGCTGGGGAGGGGGAAGAGGGAGAGAGAAAGAGAAATGAGTGGTTCAGACAGACCTTTCAAAGGGGAGTCAAGGTAGTGCCTTTAAATGTGTTTGGCAGGGAGCAGAACAAAGCACGATGCCACGTATTTAGAAAAATCATCGCTGCGGGAAGTTAATGTGGCTTCAGAGATGCAACATTTAGCGGGTTACAATAGTTTGTTGTGGATCATTATGACTCCCACTCCTGAGGAAAGATCTTCTGGGTATGAGTCATGGGGACCCTGCCTGGCTGTGTTATTCTGTCCCATGGAACCCTATTGTCTATTATATTTTCTTCTCCCCACACTAAAAATGCAAAGACTGAACCAGAAGGACGGCAGTTTGCTCTTGCTACTCCTTGTGCTATTTTCATTCAGTTTTTGCAATTTTAGTTCTTTTGAGTATAACAGTGAGTTTTAAGCAAGATGCATCTGTTTGATTTAGTACTATTTTGTGCTTACTAAAGCCCAGCCCTATCACTAATGAAATTAACATCAGGCTCAGAAAGATTTGACCTTTCATGTGGGTTATAGCAAGGTCACAATATTGGGTTTCTCCCTCTTTTGAAGATTATTGGCCAACAAAACATAATCCTGGGGAAAGAAGCACAAAATGTGCTTGTGGGCTTTGGCATAGCTGCTTAAACAAGTCCTGCAGTGGCTCCTGCCCTGCCCTGCCCCTGTGCTGTTGCTAACATCCCTCCTTTGTCCAAAACAGAGCTGATTCAGCACCTACATCTCTGCTGCTCCACCCTTATGCCCCAGCTTGAGCTGACTTGGGCAGATATTTTCTGCTGCTGACACCATTAGAGCAGCAGTAACCTCTGGCAGGCAGGTGGGAGACAGCTCCATCTTCACCCGCCGTCGCTGTTTGCTTCACTGCCCATGAGCTGAAGCCCTGAGGAGCTGAAGCTCCATTTGCAGCCGAAGCAAGCTGTGGAAAGTCAGCAATTCACCTTTCTCATATTCTTTAGGGATAAAACAACAAAAGCAACAAAAGATTTAATATAGCAATGTGCTGAGGGAGTTAGATTGTGGAAACCACATATCCAATAACTCACTGCCCAGTAGCGGGAACTATTGATGGCATCTTTACTCATCAGTCAGCTGAATTAAATTTCCTTAATGGCCACTTCTCAGCCACAATCGCCACTTTATTTCTTTGTGTTTTCACGCAGTTCACCTGCTGAGAGGATGTTACCCATCCGCCTTCATGCTGCTGGGTAGTGGATGCTCCCAGGTGGCAGAGGAATGCTGTATCTCATTCCTGCCCTCCGTTACAGTGATACACATAACAAAACCATTGATGAATTGTATTCTTCCTGCAGGCTACTGGGTCTGTGAAGGATCAAAGTAAAAGTACATCTTCATAACTCCTGGTGCTTAAGGAAAGTCATAAATAACGGCAATGCTGTGGCTGTGTATAGATTCGGTGTCCAGGGACAAAGCATTTCACAAACGCAGTTAAGAAATGTTATTCATATTTTATACAAAGGGGAACTTACAACCCCGACAGTAGGTAATATTTTTCATTCTACGTGCCCAACGTATTGGAACAAAAGCTATTTTGGTAATATCACATTTGGCACAGCTCTGCAACATGCACTCCAGTGTACAGCTCCAGAGCTGTTTCCTACTGTGGGTTATGACTCCTCTGAGCAAAATTTCTGGACTCAGCACTGCAACTGGAGGCATATCAATGCTCTTGTATACTGGTATGAACGTGTCATAGTAAATTACTTACTGGGTGAATAAGGCATCCAGCCCTTTTAAGCCCCTGTGTAGGCTGAAAAATTGGGACTGCAAATCCTCAACAGGGCTGGGGTTTCTGGTCCATGACTTGGGGCACACTGCCTCAGCATTTTCACCCCACCTTGGCCTAAACAGCTGCTTGTGAAGCAAGGTGATGGGGACCATCAGCTCCCAAAATGTGTGTGCAGCCTTTGGGGCTCAGGCCAACTGGCTCAGGACATGCTCAAAGGACATCATGTGCAGGGTGACTTGGCAACCCAGTGACTAGTGCAGGAAGCTGGAGGCAGTGGGAGAAACTGGAGGGGATGAGTTTGTTCTTTGTTTGAGATAGTATTTTTCCCACTCTGATTAAACTGCACTGCAGTTCATTAACTATTCAGGTGTTGTCTGCTCTTTACAGAAGGAAATGCGAGATGACAGACTATTTAACAAGTTCATTTTGAGTACAAATTGTGTTTAAGGCAGGAAAAAATATTACCTCATGCAAAACTTGGGTCGGTGTAATTGCAGGTCTGACTGCTTCAAAGATGAAAAACCTCTTTCTTAATTCAAGGTAAATGTAGCAGAAATAATGTTTAGAAGAGAGGTGCAGGTAGGTACACACCAGGGAGTGCAATTTTAATATCCTGAGTACAAGATTTTTTAAGTCTTTGTCTGACCCGCATTAACACACTTGCTTACATTTCATTTGCTACATTCATCTTTGTCGGTTTCTTGTTCCCCTCTGTAATTTGTTCGCCTGTGTTTACTCGTGTTCATCTCCAGCACTGATGCTCTTGGCC
The DNA here is from genome assembly GCF_020740725.1 of Corvus hawaiiensis. NCBI lineage: Eukaryota > Metazoa > Chordata > Aves > Passeriformes > Corvidae > Corvus > Corvus hawaiiensis. The sequence continues at coordinate 67,281,674 of NC_063216.1, read as the reverse complement.
CAGTTCATGTCTCCTCAGAGGCGCAGCACTGACCCTGTAAGTGCTGCAGGGTGAGGTCCAGCTTAATCCTCCACAGGCAAATCACTTGTGGTTCCTCCAGAGTCTGCCAACACGGGCACTTCTTCAGTACCAGGAGGATACACCGTGTGATCCAGCCTCTGGATACTTGCCCTTAAAACTGTGCAGTGAGACCAGGGGTTCATTAATCAGAAGGCAAAGGGTAACTGCTGACATGCTCTGAAATTCAGGGTTGATCCACACGTGATGCTCCAGCTGTGCAGTCAGAGCACTCCCATGTCTGGGGTCTATCCTGGCAGCATCTCCAGGGCACTGTGGACCACCACCAGGTTGGGTCAGGCTTCTGCAGGAGCCAGAAGCCTCCTGAGAGGTGCTCTGACCTGCCATTTGAATACAGACTCCAGCACTGTGGGAGTCACAAGCCCTTTCCTCTGTGCTCTGCAGGCTGGGTGACAGGGTCCTCATTTCGACACAGGAATCTTTGCTCAAGCAATGTACCCAGAGTGGGGCAGGACCTGGAAGGGATGTGGGCTGAGGCTCCTGAACACCCTGTGCTGAAATACTTTGATTTGTGCTTTTACCATCAAGGCTTCTAAGCCTGAGACTCTGCAGAAGGTGGGCACCCTCCTCACCACTGACTCGTGCAGCAGGCAGGAGAATTCCAGCTTTGCTGATCTTTTCTGAGTACTGACCTACATCCAGATGGGACCGCCACCAGGATGGGGGTGGGCTTTGGGAGGGAAAGGCACAGTTCAGCCAGGAATTCAGATAACATCAACCACCTGTGTCCCTCCCAACTCAGTGGCCCCAAAATACCATCACTAAACATGGTCAAACCGAGAGCTGCTGCCCAGGCTGTATCTTGTCAGTCTGTTTGGCTCTCCTCCATCCTCTACACCCACCTGACTCTTTGGTTTTGCTTGCTCTTCTGCCAAGCTCTGCAGAGGGGTCCTGAGCACCCCACAAAGTGCAGCAGAAGCTTCTTGAAAAACTCAAAACCCGATGATTAGCTGTAATATTCCTTGTTGTAGTCACTCGATTTTGTGTTGTTTACTGAGTCTCACATACCTCCAGATTCAATGTTTTGTAAATTTAGCTTTCTCCAGCTTCAGCTGATGTGTGGATGCAGACACTCTTGAATGCTATTTATTCCACAAGTGAGAAACGACTTGATAATTTATGGATTGTTAACCCAAAGTTGTACAGGTTTTTACCTCAGGGAGAGAATAAATACATGTCTCATTTCAACACATTTTAGACAATGTGCTCTTTTTTAATGGCTTCCTTTGATTTTACTCCGAAATATGTAGACACTTCCTCCTAGGATTCTCATGTGAAAGCTTCATGCTGTTCTGTCAGGTTGCATATTTTCCCCCTGAATTTCTTAAAGAAGATCTCGCTTATCTGAATTACAAAGATGTTAATGTTGTGTTGTCACTGTGAATATGGAGTTTAGGCAAAGGTTTTACTCTTATTAAGAAATGGAAGAGTTGGAGAATAATTACTGCATTGTCAGTGTGAAACTTATGGATGTTTAAAATGAATCAGAACATATTTATTTATTTATAGAAGTTGAAATTAGAATATGCATTAACCTGCAAATAAAAGAACTTGCACAAACAGCTTTGAGGTGTAGCTGAGCTTACGTGCACGCTCTTTGTACCCTAAAATGAGAATATAGCTGTAACAGATATAGATTGGTGTGTTGGTTGAGGAATTTTTAGGCGATGGCATTTGACATTACAGTTCAAGGATGGAAAAGATTTATTGATCCGTGAGTTAAAGGGTGACCCTGGTTTCACCTCTTGTTAGTACTCTGTAGGTTGCATTTAAAAACTGTACTGTAATGAATCTTTAGGCTCCAATAAATGTAAATCTGTCCCTCGATAGATCACAGGGGAGCAAAAGCATGGAGAAGATGCTTAGCTCCACCACCTGTTTAATTCAGAGGGTATTTTCGTCAGATTAGGGCCGGTTTTGTAGGGTTCATCCATTTTCACTTTCCTGATAACATAATTAATTTTGATCTATAAGGATCTCTCAGGCCAATATTTGTAAACAGTGACTGAAGTCATGAGTCAATATCAACATACAAGATGTCAAACTGGACAGGAAGTTTTATTGTGACACTGGGCTCAGCTTTGCATTGCTAAGGTAATTATTAAACCTGGGAAAAACAGAACTTTGACCCCATGTGTGTTTTTAAACGACTGGTAACAGTTGATTTTACAAAAATGCCATTTTGAAATGCCATTCTCCGTAGGAATTCATTGTGTCAACATGTAAGGTGTCCAGTGCAAGGTTTAGCAAAGTAAAGTAGCCCATAGCAAAGGTGCTGGCATGGGGTGCTGTGCAAGGAGCTGCAGGGCCCCCTGTGATTCCCAGTCAAGAGGAGTGTGAAATGTTCATCTCCCAAAGGAGAAGGCAATTCACTGACAGCTGTGCTACTGATTAGCAAGAAAAGGTAACCGTGACCACCTTTTCCTGCTAAGAGTAAAGAGTGGATGTGTAAAAGGCCAAAAATGTGCACTGTAGAAATGCAGCAGGACCTCTCTCTCATTGGAAATATTGTTTCCATCTCTCCCTTTTGTCATGGGAAGACTGTCTAAGCCTCTTCCCTTTGTGGTCTTCTCTGAGGTCAGCTTCATACTGGACAAACACTGTCCACCTTCCTTTGCCACATCCCTTCCCGCATGAGAAAGTTCCCAGTGAAAGAGGTGGGAACCTGTGGGATGATCCCTACTACATGTCTTAGGCACTCACCCAAAAACATCTTCCGTGACCAGAATTAGGTGCTGGACGTTTGTAACTGTACACATGTGAAGGTAGGGAAATCTGGGGAAAATGAGCAGTTAGGGAAGAAAGAAAATACAGGAGAAGTGAATTTGGGTGAGTTCAGGTGACCCTCTGACTGCAAACAGGGGTCAAAAGCACCCAGCATCAGAGGCGCAGATGGGAAGGGACCCTCCTGCAGAGCTGCACCAGCCTGTCACAGGGATAGCTCATGCTTGCAGTGTAATAACTCATCCCCAGAGAAAAGTAAACGGGACACTGGTAATCTTCCTACTCACAGGGTGAGGCTGTGCCTGTGAAGTGCTTCCTGTGACTTGGACTGTGGACAGTTATGAGCCTGTAGATGGTCAAAAAATGCTGTGAGGGCAACAAACAGCTGCATCTTGGCAGTGGGCAGCAGCTCCTTAAAGTTGCTAACAAAGGACCAAAGCAATTGGGTGTGCATAAAACTGCACCTGATGGGCAGAGTAGTGAGCAGCAGCACTGACATCTTCCCTCTCAGTCTGCTTTGCTACACTGGTTTGCTTGAAGCATAGGAAGGCAAATAACCAGTCTAAGCACAGCTGCAACCCCAGCACATGAAGTCTAAAGAGGGATAACCTAATTTGTTCATTTACACTTCTACTTAATTAAAGACATTTTCCCTATGATTTCATTTTAGGAATAATTTCCAACAATGTGCCAGAATAAAATTATGTTTTCTCCCCTAATAAAAGTTTGTGGAAGTATGTAATTATACAGCTCCTGTATTTGAATTATAAGATGTACTGCAAAGTAGTGTGTCTTATGACTATGTAAATTTAAAGCCCTAAATATTTCATACTAGTTGTAAAATAACATAGTGTAATCAAAAAATATGTCATAGCTGGAAAGGATGGGCTAGGCATGAAGCTGGTGAAAACTCATCTGTTTTCTTGGCACTGTCAGTTGGCTGTTACCTTTCTACCTTTCTTGAGGTCTCTCAGGTAATTTATGGCAGGTTTCACTGCTATTCTTTGTTACCCATCCCTCCCTGTATGTGCAGACATTAATGTAGCCACAAACCATCCTGCTTTCTGCACCTGGAGAGTCTCTTGGAGGAGAATGCCATGGGAGGCAGCCCCAAGACCTGGAACAGAATTCCCCAAATCAGCGCTGAAATATAACTGGTGGCTTGAAATAATAACCAGTGAAGTAAATGTCCTCTTATTTAAAGTGACAAAAAAAAAAAAAAAAAAAAAACCAAACTGCAGATGGGCAGAAATCTGCAAAGAAAATCTGTAAGGAAATAGCAGGTGAAACCTCAGCATGCTGGCTGGGCTGCTTCCTAATAGCTTCTCTGTATCACCTCCAGCAAATGGCTATCTACAATGGTGTCGTTTATTGTTGATGACTGATAATAGGATTACTGCTCCCACATCCAAGAAGTATGGCATCCCAAATAGCATCGTTTCATGCTGAAGACATTATTATCCCGTCCTGTCTTTGCATACTGCTCAACCAGTTATCTGTGCAGGACTCAATGCAGAGCTCTGAGACTTTATAGGATATTACCATGTTATATGAAATTCAGGCTGCTGTAGCTATAAATCAAGAGGACACCTTGTATGGTGACTGGTTCTCCTTGGAACAGCATCCTAAGCAAAGGCTCTGTTCTCTGAGAGTGTGACTTAAAAAAAAATGTTGCCAATGAATTTAAAGTTCATGAAAAGGGCAGGTTTAACACCTTTGGTGTTGTCTGTTTAGCAGTCTCGTACAGCATGTGGGCACATGCTTATCCACAACTCCTCAAGAAGATACCCCAAACGTGAATACAGAGTCCCCCCTTTGGAAGACCAAGGGGACAATTAATTCTAAATAGTATTTTTGAACATCATAATCTCCATCGATAGCCACCAGCTAGAAGTACCCAAGCTATGCCACTGGCCAAGGGCAAGGAACATCCACATACAGGGAAACTGTAGGGGCTGTATATATTTAAGGTTTGGTTTTGGGGGCAGCTGAGCTCATCCTAATGGCTTGTAGCTACCAAAGCACACCCTTCCCTGTCCCTTCTCATTCATTCCTGAGACATGGCAGAAAGCTTTCCAGTTTTTGGCTGAGCTAGTTTTAGTGTCTCAGTGGGGCGAGACCAGCTCCAAAACTGGCACAAAACAAACAGTAGGTGTACAGGGCACAGGGCTGGGGGGAGACAGGACCAGGCCTATTGACAGGGGGAGGTAAGTCACCGAGTCTTATGGGATTAAGCCCTTTCACAGTGGGGAATGCGGAAAGCTGGGAGATGCTTGGCTGGGGCTTTGCTCTCCAGCCTCACACAGTCTATGAGGATCACGGGTGCTGAGTCTGTGGGTGCCCACAGGAGCTGGTATTGCCCCAGAAATAGTGCATATTTAGTAGCACAGCTTTCATATGAGCCCTTCTCTTGTGTTCCTTCCCCAGCAGGAGTAAAAACTGCATTTGTTGGGCACAGGAGGCTGCCTTATCCTTGATGGAGAAACTACAGCTGGAAGAGAAACATCACCTTCAAAATCCATACAGCTATGAATTACTGATAAATGCAAAATTTGGAGTATTAGCAACTGAGTACCAAAGGTGACAAGCAGAAAGCTTTGCTCAACTCCACACAGCTAGTCCAAGCTTTTCAACCTGCCCCAGTTAGAGCCTCAGCTGGGGCCATCTCTGCTGGGCTGTTGACCCTGAACATCTGAGCAACTATCTTGTCTCCTTTTGCTGATAGGAGACCATGGTATTCACAGGCCAACTGCACCAGGGCATGCAAAGGAGATTGGGGTCGAACATTATGATATATTTATATAAAATGATCCCTAATTGAGGTGTGAAAAGGTCAATTCCATTTCCAGGGATCAAGATGCAGAGGTGGGCTCTCTTATCATATACCTCAGGCGGCCTCCAAAAAAACCCACTGGAGTCAGAAAAATTCTTCGGATCTTCCCCTCAAATGCAATTAATCCTCAGAATTTAAAAAACTTATAATGAAAGATCAAAGCTAAAATTTCAGCAACAATGAACTAATCCTCCTGATAACCAAATACGCTTAGTAGCCAACCCCAGGAAGTTAGACTTCAGCAGCAGGTTTTTCTACAGACTTTTCATCTGTGCTTTATTTGTTCACAAAGACATGTGTTAAATTAATTGAAGAGACCAACCTTTGCACTCCCCAGGCTTTCTATTGCACCTGCATTTTAAAAAATAGATCTGAGAGAGGAAACAGCAGGTTATAAGTTTGCACTAGTTTTAAGAACTCTTGTGTGCCTCTCCTTAGGACACCCAGAAAAGAAAGGGAAAAAGAATTACTGGATGTCCTGGAGAAAATTGTGTTAAGGACCTTGTGAGTTAAAAACAAAGTAGTTTATGCTAAAAAGCAGACTGATGCGGTTTATCATTTAGGATTCACTCGATAGCCATAGGGAGAAGGAGAAAAGTTCTGTGTACATAAAATTAATCATTTAAACAAAGTTCTGTTGGTTACAAGTTAGGACTTTAAAATGCCCACTGACTATAAAGGCTTGTAATGTTTCAGTAGGTTATTGCCTGTGAGATGTGTTGCCACTTCATTACACATTTTCAGATTGTTCAAAAGCCTACAATGTTAAAGATGTGCTTTCTTCTGCCTGAAATAATGCTTGAGACTTGAGTGAGGGGGTGAATGTATGGCATATGCTGCTCATGAATAAAAGATACTCACAGCTAAGCAATCTAAAGTGACCCTCTCTTAGGGAATTAATTCTATTTACCAGAAAATTTTAAAGAATAATTTTTAAAGACTGTTTTTTGAAGAGGAGGAATCCAAGTGCTTGAGTAGTGGCAGGGATGCTTTAGCAGAGGGGATGGCAGGGAAGGAGCTAGGGAGGACACTGAGCCTCGCAGTGGACATAGGAGATACCTCAGTGCTGTCACCTCGGGTGGAGGTGAGCTCTGTGCAGTGGAACACAAGCCCCTGTGCATCCTGCTGGCAGACACAGCACCGAGGGCAGGCAGGGAGAAACTCACCCTGTGGCAGAAGCTGTGCTGAAAATCTGCCTCTTCTAAGCACAAGGCTTATGGCATCACTCTGACACTTAAGAGGAGGTCCAGCACCGTAGAACTTTAACTTCCCCTGAGTGTGCCTGGAGTGCCCAGTACTAAATTGAGTTCCTGACTACCCCAGACTGTCCGAAGGGGTGACACTTTGAGCTGAAGGAGGAGACCTCTCACCCACCCCTGCAGGGCTGGCTCCAAATCCTCAGGACATGCTTGAGTCACTGCTGGGCTCACAGGCACAGCTTTGTAGGCTGCCTGAGATGTAAAACACCTGGACACTGACTCCCCAGCAAGCAGCCAGCCAGGCAATATTCCCTTATTGGGAAGGGTTTGTGCAGGATCGAAGTAGCACAAGTGTGAAACTGCTCTGCTGAGGTGTAACTCCAAGACTGGCACCCATGCTGTGCTGCTGCACACGCACTCGGAATACCAGTGACAGTCAGGCAAGAAGGGGAAGCTGTATGAGGAGCAGCTGAGGTCACTTGGTCTGTTCAGCCTGGAGCAGACTGAGGGGAGACCTCATTGCAGTTACAACTTCCTCGTGAGGGGAAGAGGAGGGGCAGACACTGATCTCTTCATTCTTGTGACCAGTGACAGAACCCAAGGGAATGGCCTGAAGTTGTGTCAGGGGAGGTTTAGGTTGGCTAACAGGAAAAAGTTTTTCACCAGACAGGGTGGTCAGGCACTGGAAGAGGCTCCCCAGGGAAGTGGTCACAGCATCAAGCTTGACAGAGTTCAAGGTGCTTGGAAAATGCTCTCAGGCACATGGTGGGACTCTTGTGGTGTCCTATGCAGGGCTGGGAGTTGGACTCAATGATCCTGACGGGTCCCTTCCAACTCAGTATATTCTGTGATTCTATGAAGACACCAAGAAAAGGGGAAACACTACATATGCTGCTACAGCCACTCCATCTACCTGTCTACAACAATACAGTCACCCCAGAGACACCAAAACCTCTGTCCACACTGCCTACCTTGGACATGGAGCTCCTAGAGGAGTGAAGGCTGCTATGGAGAGCAGCCACACAGCTCCAGCCCAAAGCACATACATGGAACTAATCGAGGGTCCTCACAACAGCAAGCACTTTTCAAGCTTAAAAATGTTTCAAGTAACATGTTGAGAGACTGGCAGTGCTCTTGTGTTTGGCTGAGAAGGAAGACACAACCAGTGCACTCCAGGTCCTCTTCTAGTGGCACAGAAGTTTTCACTCCTGTGCTCTTGGCCAGGCCCATGACCAAGTCTGTAAATGATGGATGTCCCTCTGCTTGCCCCAAGCCTCAGCGACACAGCCCAGTACAAACAGTTGCAGTGTTCCCTGTCATGGACAATCTTTGTATGTAATCCCTCAGGAACTGTTCCATGCATGGCAAGAAGAAAAGGAAGACCCCTGTGTACCCACGGCAGTTTTATCCTCCAGACAGTTTTATCCCCTTCATCTTGTAATCCCTAAAGCACAATTTTTTCCTTTCAGCTCTAGAAAATTTTTTTTTTTTCTTCCAGTTTGGCAGCAAATGATCAAATTTATTTTGTGAAGAGTCACAAAAACCCACAGCCCTGAAAATATGAGGGAAAAAAAAAAGAAAAATACTCATTTTTCTGTAGTGCTGTGGCTCTGCCTGCAGGGTTAGCAAACAGTGGATTGCAATTATAGTTTGAGCATCTACTCATTTTATTGCAGGAAAAACATCAACATGTGTGCTGTATTTTTTGGCTTCTCAACAGAAGAGTAAATGCATATCAAATTGAGATATGATGTATAGTATATGAAGACATTTTGATCCATGCAGCAAAGTGAAATGTATGCAAATTGTTAGCAGTTTATACGGAATAAAGTTTTACTATACATGATTTTATGTGCTTGTACAGAGAATCTGTAATCCTGCTAAGGAATGTTAAGTCTACCTATAATAAATGGGGGGGGTTGGGTTTAGAATAAGACACCTTTTTAGATTTGAACCAATGAATACCTAAAATATGGAGATTAAAAGTAGCATTGAAATACTCCAAGTAGCCAGAAAAAATCAACACATTTGTTCTTAATGACTGCATTATTCAGCGCTCTTCATTTTCCCTAGAAATACTTTGCTTTAAATTCTGTATTTTCTTTTGCCATGTTTCTCACTTACAAGTCTGCATGAGCTTTTGTACTGTTGCCAGGCTTATTTTTTGTTTATATACAGGTTCTTACCATGGAGATATGTCCCTGACATGAAGGCATCCAGTATAGGAAATGACATGCAATGCCTTATTCTTCTAGTTTAATTAATGTTCTGACAACCTGGCAATAAGGCTACAGTGAAGAAAAGGTCTCTGCAGGGAACCGCAAGTTTTGAGCAATAAGAAAGCTGTCAAAATTTTACTATATATCTATAGTAACATATCGAACATCCAAAGATTTCTGGAAGGCATCTGTAGAAAAGAATTCAAAAGAAAAAAAGGTTAGCATAAAAATGATGTTCCTTAACCTGCTAAAAATAAAAGAATTACTTTCTCAGCAGCCGGAGTTGGAACTGGGTAAGCAGCCTACACTGACTTACTCATTTCATGCAGAAAGAAATTCCAGTTTTTAATGAGTGAGGACTGTTTGACACAAACAATAAAAATGATTATCTCAATCCCTGTTGAGAGTGGTTCTCTTCTGTGATTTAAACAAGCTGAATGAGGAGTAGGTCTGTTCCACACAGTGATCCATGTAACCTTTCTAGATCTCTGTACCCAAACATGTGCACCCAGGTCTTCTGCTCCAAACTTCTTGTCCTTCTCAGCTGAAAAGTACAACAGCAGCATCTTGGCACAAAGGCAGGAAAAGATGTCCTCTCCTCTGACTGGTTTGGTATTTTGAGGAGCATCAAAGATGACATCCCCAAAGAGAATCCAACAGCTCTAAAGGCAGCCTGTAGTCACAGACCTTAGATCATCAGAAATATGTGGTGATCCATGTCTTATTGAGAGTACCATTCGATATTCATGATCTTACTGTGCTCTTTCACCATCCTCTCTTTCCCAGGAAGGGAAATTGAGAAGGAAACAGCAGCATCACCTGACTTCCTCCACTATCTCCACATCTCTTTGGCTGTGAACATGCAAAGACAGTGCTGTCTTTTCTGATGGATGAGCTATTCTTTAGCTACTGATGGAAAACAGCTGCCCACGATCACACATTTAATTGCCTTCCACACCAAAAATTCATGAAGTTGTACCATCTGAGGAAAATATAAACCAGCCACATATTTATGTAGCATTCTGAAATCAGGATTTCTGACTCCCACAGTGTGAAGGCTACCCAATACAGAGCAGTTTGAATTTTCAGTCTAATCCCCTGTTTCCCCACTTTTTATTTTAGGAATGAGATTACTTATTTCTGCAAATAGATCCCAAATGAATCAGAGGGATCAGCTTCAGTCTCTTCAGCAGTCTGACTTAAAAGAAGAAACTGTGGATGGTGAATAACAGAGGTATTGCTGAAGACAAATTACTTTGAAGAAAGTAACTGTGACTATTTGCCCAACTATCAGATTTGCTTTTCCTATAATCAACCAAAAAAACCCCCTCCTGCACTCTTGACATTAGGTAAGATTTTTGTAAAGGATTCCAAGCCATTAAAAGGCAACACACTCAGGATACATAAACACATCTCTTTACTGATAGCTCCAGATATGTTTTATCTTTGCTTGAAGAGCAGCACTGAAGAAGCTATTTAAGGTTCTTGCACATACCCCAGCCCCAGGCTCAGTCAAGGGAAAGAGCCCATGCTGACAGAGAGGAAGCTCCCATCCCCAGGAGGCAGGAGCTACAGGTTTGTTTACATCACTGGAGAAATCGTGTACTTGTCTTTGGTTGTTCTTCTTATTTTCTCTGAAATTCCCAAATCTCAGCATGACACTGTTCCCAGAAGTTTGAGCAGGACTCCCAGCTATTTGTTTTTTCTAATGATTTGCATCCTTAAGAAATAATCAAAAACAGCATAGAAAATGTAAATGTAAGGAAATGGGATGGGTATTCATTCAGCCATGCAGCTGGAATCCAGGAACTGCTGTAATTGCACACAAATAACATAATTTGCCTCCCTCGTAGATGTTTTTGCTTATTCACATCATGTCTTTCTTTTTCAGGGCTGTTGCTGAAGTTCCTATACCCTGCAAGATGAAACAACCACTTTCTGCTGTTGCCATCCCAAGCCTGAGATGTTGAGTTGCCCTAGGATAGCAACACCAGGGCTGGCATCCAGGGCATCACAGAGCAGGGCACTTGCTTCCCCACACAAACTGCTGGCACAGGTGGGAACTCTCAGCGCACTGGGTGCAATGGCAGAGGAAGAAAAAACAGCAGCTGGGACTGTACTGATAGAAATGGGGTAGAGGGAGAAACAGCATCACCATAAATACTGTAAAAACTCTTTAACTAAAGAGAATCAATGCAAACAGCACGAATATAACCAAGGCTTTTGCCGTGAGAGCGGTAAACAACTTTGCTCTCCACCACCATCTCTCAGGTATGTTCTTCCTTTGCTGGATTTTGTAGAAACATGCTCCCTCATCTCGCAAGGCTGTCTTAATGAGAGGTTATTTATGTTACACTTGGCTATTCTCTCTTCAGAACTATTCTGATTCGGTATTTAGGAGGTGCCTATGTGAGAACTCTCATTACCTACGTGAAGACACAGGAAGTGCTCAGCTGCTAAACTACCAAGGCATAAGCTCCAGGAAAGCCTGCTAGCACAGCTCTATTTCCCAGCCCTCCCAGCCCTGTTTTATTCCTCTGCTCAACTATCTGAACAAAGTACATGAAATAATGTGCAGCACATATTTTCCTGAACAAGAATCACATGCAGAAAAGAAACTATTTGCATATGAGAAATGCTGTTCTGTAGAAAACCTGTATGTGCCAGGAAAATGGAACATATGTGCTGAAGGAATGTAGGCAAAGCTGCACCTCTGCTGTGCTGCTTAAGAAAAATCACATTTACTACATCAGTCCAACACTGACATGGGCTTTTCATCAGCATTTAATCAAAACTGAACAAATATGAAATATGAACACTGAGTACAAGATGACAATACAGCATTCATGGTTCAACACACTGCACCAGGTTTTGGAAAAGGACCGCGCTGAAGCCGAACACCTGCCCTCAAGTACACAACAGATCCCTCTCCAAATATTCAAACAAGTCTTGGCAGGACAGAAGGCAGTATGTGGCAACAGGTTAGTTGAAAAAAGCACAGCTGCAACATGGGGGGACAGACAGCCCACAGCAGCCTTCCTGCTCTGCTCACTTGTGGGGGATCCCCAGGGAGATGTCAAGCCCAGGAGCTGGCTGTGCTTCTGGTGCGGATCTCTGCAAGAACCATTTCAAAAAATAACATGGAATTGTAGTGGGAGGGTAGAGGAAGAACAGAGAGGAATACAGAAGTCTGGTAGAGTTCTGGATATTTCAAAACATCAAATGTGTCAAAAGGGCAAGTTTATCCACAACTTCATCTCAGAGGAAAGCCCAGCCTGTTTCCCTACTGGAGTTGCCCAGATGCCTACCCAAACGGTAGGCAGTGAACATGTATTTTCTTTCAGTACTTTGCTCCCTGGTGGTGCTAACTCCCTTGGAAGAGCTGTAGAGCAAAGCCTTTTTGGCAACTGCAACACACCAATGGAAATGATTTATTACCAAATGGAGTTTGAACCAAATGAAAGAAATAGTTAGGGATACTTCTGCTGCTTTAGAAAAATGGAGTGGTCACCGGCAGAGGAGGAGTACAACACACTAGAACACTTCAAACATTAAGTCTGCCTGTGGTACTTTGGACATCATGTTCTCACTCTAAGACTCCCTGCTTACAGTCAGACATTCACTTGCTCAGCAGCATGAAAACACCTCCATCCATGGGCTGCTTGACAGTGTTGGTCTTACTTTAACACCATACTTCTGAGCTTCAGACACCTGCGTGGAGACTGGGCTATCCAAATACATGACTGATATATTGCTAATGTCCAGTAACAAGCAGTATGATGATATTTTTCAATTTTTTGTTTTGCACAGACACTGCCATTGTGCTGTGGCTTTTTAAAGACAAGTTTTCAGGAAAACATGAATACAGTCATAATAAGGATTGTACTCCTGCAGTTTCAACTCTGCTGGCATACACAAAATTTCTGTGTTGTTTTCAGATTTATCCTTCAAATGGTTTAAATAAACATGCACAAAAATAAAGAATCAAGAAGTTACCCTCCTCTGAGTATTGTACAGTTTATTCAAATCAGGCTGTTCATAGAAAAAGATGTCATAGAGAAGCTGAGATAAAAAACACAGTTTTTGCTATTAATCTCCCATTCAATTTTCTAGTGGAGCCATTCCAGTATCTACAAACACATAAAAATTTTGTATTGTCTATGATTAGACTTGCTAATCAAGCTGTATCTTTATCCCAATACATATTTACCAGCAATGATAAGGCTCTTTTGTAAGTTATGCCATCCTGTCATTGAGAAAACTGGAGAAGTTACTTCACCTCCAGCAGGATTCACTTCTGGATGCAGTAAATCTTCTGTTCCTCAACTGTCTGGGCTGACCAGAACACACAGTATGCCAGCCTCCAGGCAGCCCTCAAGAACGTGCCATTTCTCACTCTTCGCTGCCATCTCTGCCAGTACAGGCGCAGAGGGAATATCTACTCCTGAGATACTTAACTGGGTACATTTTGCTCAGAGGCCACAGACATGTAGTATCTTCTATATTCTTGCTGGAAATCCAGTCTTCCACACTATTCTCCTGGCATGGCTGGCAGTTCCAGTTATGAGAGGAAAACAGTACCTGAATGATCTTGTCAAAATGGTACTTGGTGGATATTGGAACAATTTCACCAATGGCAAGAATGAATGTATTTTTACATAGTGTATAGAAGCATCAGAACTCAAAAGGTACTGAAATAAAAAACGTATTTCTTTAATTCACCCCAAATGAGAGCCAACAGCTACAGGAATTGTTACAGTAGAAGCAGCAGGTTCTGTGAGAACCAGAGTAAGACAAATCACTGTCCAAGAAGAGTGAATCGACTACTGTATTACATCTGGATGCAGCCTTGCAAGCCTTTTTAGAAAATAAAATCTCCATGTTATGTGCATGAAAATGCAGCTGTTGATGAAGTCAGAGCTGTTCAAGGGCACTAATCTCTTCACAACTGATGATAGCTTCATTTCTTTTTCCATTACTTTCTCCTTGTAAGAACAAGCCCCAGCTCCTGGTAATGTCTAGATCAGCCACTGGAGACAAGCACTGTAAGTCTGTAATGTTTACAATACTATAATGCTTTGTGATTTGGGAATTATGAAAAAAATTGGGTATTTTTAAAAATATATACTGCAGCACTAAGGTACTGAAGGATTTCTGATTAAACTGTCTTGCTCTACCTTGTTTGCACAGTTCTTAAAACCACCTGTAGAAGAGGTGAAATCCTGGCCTGGGGAGGCTGAAGGAGGCCACACCTCATCCATGAAAATGGGGTCTCAGAACAGAATATTGCTAAGGCATCTAGTAAGAAACTCAGCAGTAATTTATAAACTCATTGACATGGCTATATAGAAATATTTCTAGTTTGTCAGAATAAATCCTACTATTCATCATCAGCGTAGTTATAGCCTACATCAATCATCTGCACTTCAGTCACCTTGTTCATTCTCATACTCTGCTGATTCAGCTTTAAATTTTATTTCACTGATAAGAGTCTTTCAGAAAGGTCAAAAAAAGTGTCTTCAAAGTAAGGAGAGTGGTTCTGTCAAACGGATCCTCAGTTACTGCTCCTTCTCTAGTTAACCTCATTTCAGCCAAATTAACCACATTCCACAAACTTAGTATCCTTATTCTTTGGATTTACACTGGAAATAATCACCAATACTCATAAGGCTAGTATAGAAGAAATTAGATTAAAAAAGTATCAGCAGCACCAAGTTTTCTCACTGCTTAATTTCTAGGACCCTTATTTTATGTCTAATTTGTGCTCCAAATTTGGAGCTGAAGGGTTTTGAGGGTCTGGTCTATTTGGTGGGAATGATTTGGGTTGTTGAAAACGAAGTTTTGTGACTCAAGTATTGTAGTACTTAACAAATCATTATCAGTCCCATCACATTTCATGTATCAAATTCTTATCCAGATCAAAAATTACAAAACCCTACGATCTACTGCTACTGTTTCACATGGACTAGTTCACATATGAATACCTCAAAACTTATTTCCACTACAGACTGCAGCCCCAGGCAGTCATACAGGAGATCCATGAGAGCTGAGCTCAGCCCAGCACTAGCTCCAGGATAGAAGGGCACTGTAAAGTTTAGCCCAAAGTTCACATTATGGGCATTTTTATAAGTAAAAACAAAAGCAGGTAGTAAACATTTTTGAAACAGGCTATGTGTTTACATCCAAGCACTTCAGTAAGTGTGACAAATGTTGCCACCTCATGGACAGGTGCAGGGTTTGATCCAGCTCAGCGGTAGGAAGGAAAACAGATCACGGAGATGACTCATCGCTGCCCTTTCACACTCCCCTGAGGAAGGAAGCCAGAGCTTGGCCAGAAGGATACTTTTGTCACTTGGGTCTGAATCCAGAAGTATGGCTACGTATCCACAATTGGGGGGGGAAAAAAAGAAAACAACAAAAAAAGAAAACATAAAAACAAATAAAGAAAAAAAAAAGAGAAACAAAAAAGAGTAAAGACTACACATGCTCACGGTATTTGACCATTTCTAATATAAGAGCAAGGGGGAAAGACTAATGATTTTTCCTTGAAAAAAACATAATGTTCAACTTAGGACCTGGCATCATCTTTTACTGTCAAACAGTCAAAGGGGAGCACTCAAGAGTAAAACATCTGAGTAACAGGCTGTGGGACCTGGAGTTTTCATGAGGGTTACAGAAATCTTCAGATTCATGAAGATAATAACCTTCAACTGGATTAGGGGATTTTAAAGCTCCGAAAGTTGAGAATCTTCTACTGGTAAGCTGCAACTGTAGTGTATTCTATCAGGTATTTCCAAGGATAAAGTTTTATGTTACAATATCACATTGGTTATTCACTATTCCACCTCTTTTGGGGAACTGCTGCAGAAAAACCCTGTCACCTGTTGAATTTCTCCCTTTCTGATGAAAAGGCAGCTGTGCCATCCTCCTCTTCAGGACAGAGGCTGTTACAAAAGCCATTACATGGTGTGTATCTTAAAAGTACATTAATTCCACACAGCACTATAATTAGCACTTCATGTAACTGGATGAGCATAAAAGGACCATAAAATGTTAAAGCAAAAATAAAACATTTCAAGTTTGAGAAAGGGGTAAAACTTTAAGAATTTTTTTTTTTTTTTAAATAGAGCTTTGTAAAAATAGATTCATAGTCAACATTTATGAATGGTCTGAAAAAGACAGTATGGTGACTAATTGGGAGTTTCCTATCATCGTGATCTCCATATAACAGGGTAACACTGCCTACATACTACTGAGGAGAAAGAAGAATTTGTACCAGCTTGATTTTTAAATATGTTCTTATGTTTATTATACTTTGCTACTCCACTGTCTTAAAATGGTGGCCTCAGGAAAAGCTGCTTTGGCAGGCAATTGCAAAGATTCCTGTGGAGAGGAAGTGAAAAGACTGGGCATACAAACAACGGCTGCTGCCATGTTCAAAGCACTGGGGAGAGTTCATAGAGCAAAATGCAGTCCTAAGTAAATGGGTTTCAGGCAATTTCAGTGTTAAGATAACATCATTAAGAGTAGAACAGATTGTGCTCAAACCCTGCTGTTTATAATTAACACATTGCTTCCAAATACTCCAGGGTCCCTGGTAAATAGTCCTCTGCTCAGATCCACCCAGACCAATCAGAGTATTTTCATCGGGTTCCATGCTGGGCCAGCACCTGTTTGGACAAATCCAAAAGAGCCAAAATACTCTTCTTTCTGGCTAGCTAAGTAGAGAGATGAACACAGCTTGCCTTAGTCATTGTCACAGTGTCCATATGGCTGTGAAGCTTGTTTTCACAAGAAATCGTACAAGTACTTTATTATGTCGAAGTTCACGGTCCTATAAACAAAAACACAGTATATTAGAGCAATCTTCTTAACAGTGCTAAGACTTTAACCTGTTTGGAGACAGCACATGCGGGACATTCTGTACAATCAAAATCAAGCGATTCCCCAAAAGAAATGCAAGCAAGGATTAATGAATTTTTAATTTCTCTCATTATTTACAGTACCTCTCTTCTGATTATTTAAACTTCGTAAAATTCTAGAAAAGAAATGTAGCAACTTCCTAGTAAAGAAAGGAAGACTCTTATTCCGTAATTAAACAGTAAAAATATATCAATATTAATAATATTTTCATATGGCAAACTTGATGTTCTACTTGGTGATGCAAAGCAACAACCTTTTATGCTATTAGTGGTTTTGTTCATCTCCAAACCACCTGTTTTAGCATGTACTATGAAACTCCTTCATCTGTACTCATTTGCAGTCCACATTCTTTCAGTCTTGACCGTAGTTGACCTATGTTCACAGCTAAATTTGAAAAATCCAAGAATGCCACTCAATGGGATAGAAGATTTTAAATGTACACTTTTGTACTTTAATGGCATGCAAAATGAAATAGCAGTAGAATAAAACATATAATTATTTTTTTGTCTCTAAACTCATTCTTCTATACAATCTAACACTCAGACTTTAGGGTTTACTATTTGAATAAATAATGCAAATTACTGCATATAATGACAAGTATAAAATTAAAAGGGTGTTTTTTAAAGTATTTAGTGATGCAAAAATAACTGCTAACAATACTAAGTGAGATTAGCTAGCTGAATTCTTATTTGCTAGACTACAATAATTTAATATTCTCTGTTCATGCATCAGCCTGTAACCCACTTTTCAAAAAGTTTTTATAAAACATTGTATTGGACAGAGAAGAAGTTTAGAAATCCCCAATACACATAACAGAAAATACTGTGTTGGAGTCTATTTAATAATCCAGTGACAAATTTAAAGACACTAACTGCCCCTGTTAGACTTGCATGACATTGTGTCACTCAAAAAAAGTGCTTTAATTACAAGGCTTTCCACAGAAACAAAATCATACACACTAACAAATGCTGACCTTATCAACTAAATAAAACAGAATTGTTCTGTCATAACAACTGGGTTTATTATAGACTCTGAAAAGATCCATTACATTCAATAAACACTAAGAGAGCCCTACTTCGGCTAGAGAAAAATGTATGAACTTAGATTTGAAGTTCTTAAAACAGAAATTATTTCTAACAAAGAAACATTGAACTTTACCTTCAGCTAAATGTTTAACTACTATGTGGTAAAAAACATGGAAATATTTCCACAGTGACTGAATATATGCCCAGAATAGAGCCACACATTAAGTTCTGCAGTAATAAAGATTGTGCACTTCAGTAGTTACCACATTAAAAGCTACCAGGAAGAGACTTAAGTTTTTTACTCTTTTCCAAAAACAGGTGGCTTTTTTTTTCAATGCAAACTTTACTTTTGCTTAAAAAACACAGAAAATGAAATGACAATCTGAACAGCTTGAATGGGGGTGGGGAGGGAAAGAGCATCCTTTTCTGGCCCATTCTTTGCACTCCTCAGCCTTCCATTAGGAAATATGCTGGAGTAACAAGGCTGAGATGGTAACAAGGCTGAGGTATCTGAAGATTTTAGTGACTAACAAACTTATTTTAGTACTATTGCAGTTAACAGAGAAAGAAGAATCAGAAGATGGGCTGCTTATTTGATATGTATTTTGGCTGAAATTCCAAAGTAGTTCCTCCTCTGTGACAAATACAACCAAGACTACTGCACAGATAGAAAATGAAATTTCTTAAAGCACAGAAGATCAGGCCCTCATCCTATAGCTCGTAGCCCCACCCAGAGAAGAGAGAAGCTCATTTATTGTGAGTTCATGAAACCTTGTCTTTTTACGGATCATCCTCCTTTAAGATTAAATAAATACTGTGGGCTGAAAAATGTATTTTAATAAAAATTGTAACAAATGAACAAAGCAAAATTTTAAAAAAAGGAGAAACAGGAGAAAAGCAGAGCAGGCCAACTTTAAAATCTATCAGGTCATTTAAATAGCCCTATTTAGGCAGCAAATAAACACCTGCAAACTACTTGGAGGAGGAGAAAAAAAGAACTGCTTTCTTCCTCATAATGTGTAGGAAAAATCAGTTTAGATACATGTATGTGTAAATACATACATATATATACACATACACACACATCAGACCTAAAGGAAAGCAAGCCAAAACACTATACCATGCACTGAGGTTTGCAACGACAGTGTCTCTGACAACTACTTTCTCCAGTAAGCGTGAGCTGCATAACACAAGTTTTGATCCCGTTTTCTGGCCGTCTCTACCTTCCAGCAACTTTAATGGAATCATTGAAACTTCTAAGGATGTCAAAGTTGCAAGGGCTGTCATTCCAAGTATCCCAATTCAAGGATACATCCAATGTATAACTGTATACACAACGATCCATGTTGCTGAGCAGATGGTCTGCTGTACTTGGTTCCAGGGGGAGCTTTTTCAGGGCATCACTCACAAGTGACTTTACTGCTGGGAACAGCAAACTGACATAGCAAAGCTGTGGAGGTCCTGGCAGTGTGGTCCGGCCAGACCTGAGCCAAAGTTTCATTCTATGGCCTGTTCAACTGAAAATTGAAATTAGTGTATCTGTTGCATTTACTGACAAGGCTACTGGACACTTATTAGCTCAGGAGAGCAACGTGTGCACTGAGATTATGGAATACAGTCTACACCTCAGGTTCCTCTACAGTCCCACGTTACAGAGCAAAGTCAGCCTTGAGAACGTTTCTCCTCTTTGATACATGTCATTTCTGGGCTCTGTTCTGGTTATTGACTGTTTATCCAAGACTTGCTAATAAGGTAGCAGCAACAGGTATGAGGTAATGCTGGTGGCATTCGATAAAATACAAGACATAGGCCTGATTGTTGCCTTTATATTGCATGTATTTCTGTCTGCAAATTATTGCCATCTCTCCTGATAGATCTGGAATTGTTCTCAGACTTCACAACTGAAGGCTCTGGCTAAACAAAGATGCTGACATACCTACACTCACTTACTGAATTAGCTTGTATCAGTCACAGATCACACAAGATAGTCTATGTGCAAGAATTCTTATAACCTATGTAGTTTCTATATCATACACAACACTGTTAAGAACCAAACATAATTTCAGATTCAAATACCATAAATGTGCTTTTTGGTAATGAAATGGACTGACATTTTAGAGCACCATTTTCACATGAAGCCCCTGACCTTTATTAAGCACAAAGACAGTATGTTACTGTAACACATACTGCCACTGTAAGATAAATCTTTTTCAAAACAGGAATGGACTATACTTACCTTGGGTACAACATTTCTCATAAATAACATGACTTATTCAGTCATTCTTAGGAAACATCCACAGGTTTTCTATTCTGGTCTGCAAAGAGCTATAGACTGAGCAAATACTTGGTTTGAAGTCTCTTTCAAGTCAGCACATGCAATAGTAAATGAACTCTAACAGGCTCACCGGGCAATAGCTCTGATGAAGTCCAGAGATACAGTACATTTGTATCGGGGTCCATCAAGCTGGTCATTCTGGCCAACCATGGATAACAGCTGCAGTGTCACAAGAGAGGTGATCTATGGACAAGAGTGATGTTAGTAATTTTTGTTAACATGAACAGAAGTGGCCAATTTCTTGCATTTTTTTTTTTTTTACATTTGGCATAATTTCCATTTTTCTCTGGAAAGTCACTCCTACTTGCTCATTGTTCACTTCCACATAGTTCTGCAGCTAGAAAACCCAGGAACGTACATACATCTTGCCATTACATTTTCAGCAGTAGCAGTAAGAGACACAGGCTAAACCCTTCATCCTTCCTATCAAAAGTTATCCTGCAGTTTTTATCAGAGGAACAGGTATAATAGGCATGAGTTAAGCATTTTCCAAATCTCTGCCTGATAATCAGGAAGGACTAAGATTTTCTTGCCTTTATCCCTGAAGATCACCTTTTGAACTTTCCCACTCAAAGTTGGATATTCCTGTGCCAGATCATACCACATTTTGAACAGATGGATGTATCACTCTACTCCAGATAAAACAGAATTTGAAGGCTGGAAAGAAAAGGCTGGAAGATTGTATGCTTGAAAAGAGCAGGGCCTGAGTTGAGAGAAATTTGCCTACAAACACACATACAGTGTCTTGACAGAGCCATTGATTATTTTACCAAAATAGCAACATACCAGCATACTTTTTCACTGTCTTTGTTCTTCCAGTGATGGCTGCAGTACCAGTGAAGTGCAGTCGTGGGGTGTCACCACTGAAAACATTCTGATTCAGGAAGAGACACCATAGTGATTCCATTGTCTCCTTATCTCCTCCCAGATACCACGGAAAGAAAGAGGTAAAAGCAAAATTTTTTTCCCTGGCCTTTGCAATAGATGCCACTGACAATGCAGGGCAACGAGGCTACATTCTGTGACAAACTGGTATCTGGCCACAGGTCTCATTTTCAAAGAGCCAGCCAGCCATGACCTACTTCTGAGTAATGATAATAGGACAGTAAGGAATTTCTCAAGAATAAATGTATCAGGAAAGAAAAGTGACAGTTCAAATGTTCAAGGAAGCACATTTCTATAAAAAGCATCAGCAAGTTCTTGCCAGTATCAATTAAAAAAATAATCCTAACTCAGTAATAACCCTGCTCTTTGCGGAAAGTACACTTGGTTTTCAATTTGTGACAGTGCTTGTAGGAGGTAGGAATAATATAATATATAAAAATGACGCCTACCTGTGGAGAATAGAAAAAAATATGGTACCCAAGAATGAGGCAATTTTTTTAACAGCCTGCACTTAACTTTCTTTCATATGGCATGAGACAACAGTAGTTTGGATGCCATAATTCTGCAAAGTCTTTGGAGTTTGACTAAGGAATGCTGGCCTACACATAGTCCCAAAGACAAATTCCATTTACTTAATGCAGATATATAAATTACATTATTTATCAAATTCTAGCATTGACAAAATTTAAGAAAATTTAATTCCGTATATGGCAAATGGCTCAAATTCCAGTTCATTAATCACTTTGCACATATCACTGGACTGAGATAAACCTCAAATTTGTTAGGTTTTTATATTCTTAAAATACTCATGAGCTTGAAAGCACATTTTTCTCCTTTCTTCATTCAACAAAGTCCATATTCAGTCAGTGAATAAGCATTATGGAACCTGCTGTAACAATTGCACCTGGTGCATCAATACTGGCAAATCACTTCTGCACTACATACTTACAGCTGGTCTCGCATTCAGAAATCACCAAATGAAGGAACAGCAGGAGCATTCCTTAAAGTTTCTCTTGACCACAGAAAACGTCTGCACAGTTTGGAGCTGGACCCATATCAGTTTTATGTGGGATGTAAAAGTGACCTTGCTGCTGCATTACAAATGCTCCAGCAATACTTCAACAAATACTGCATTTTCTTTTCCGACTAGCACCAAATGCTCTGTGTGTAACATGAGGTCAGCAATGTAAAACTCCTTACTAAAGGCTGACTCAAGAAATCTGAACTAGCATCAGAGTGGACACAAAGTTTCATTAATGTTCTTGACTCAAGACATTAACTCTAAAGACTCAATATAGAATATTACAAGATAAATGAAACTATTGATCATCAGAGTAACAAACTTATTTAGGAAACTGCAACCTTTTACTTACTTCTTTCACAATACTTTAGTTTAATAAATGTCATCACAGGGAAGTAAGTGCTGAAACAACCAAGTCCTGACCCTGAGACCACTTAAAAAGACAGCTGTAGAGAGAACTGCCATTTTCAACTCATGTAGGCAAGAAACAGTCTTATCTCCAAAGAGGCTCAGTAGAGACAAAGAACATATATCTAAGGGGACTAAGTAGGGGCCAGCTTTCCTACAGACAGCCAAATGTTAGAAGCTAAAATACCTAACTTGTTAGTATTTGGAGTAGAATTTAACATGCAGTAGTTACAGATGCCTAGCTTGTATATGGAGAAAGCCAGAGATCTCCCAAGGATAAGTCCAAAAGCCTGCCTGCTGAGGGGGCAGCAGCCTGGAGCTTTGTTTGCACAGCTTTTTCAGTGGGTTCAGGGAGAATCAAAACCAGCAAGGGAATTCTGTCACCCCCAAGCAAAGACTTCTTCATTTTTTCTTGCTTTATACAATATAGCAGGAGGGTTCTGCTGCTGAGTCAGCCACAGAAATGGACAAGACACCTATTTTGTGCAATAAATTGCTTTGTTTGAAAAGACTGAACTGTGGTAGATGGGGAATTATTAAGCTCCTCTAATATTCTGTGCTGAACCTAGACCAAATAAATAAAAGATGACTGTCTTCACCAAACGGTTCAGAAGTGACACAGAAGGTCCAAATCCTTTCTGATGCAACAGGCTTGAGCACCTCTGCTGAATGTCTGACAGCTAACTGGGGTGGGGGCAAAGGAAGAAGGAAGAAAAAGCCATGTACGGTGTTAAATCATCTCCAAACCTAACTTGTTCTCTGTTTCTGAAGCTGAGCTATTTTGCATAAAATTGCAATCATACAGTCTCTCTCTGTGCCCACCTAAGGCATTCACCAGGTAAAGCAGAATATAATGGAATGAACTGGGTTTAAGGCTGTTTATCTGTAGCAAAATTATAAAATTCACCAATGTTCCTGTCCTGTTAACTCTTTAAGTTTTAGGTGCCACCTATAACTTAAGCACTGAAAAACAATTACTACTTCAAAAGTTCAGGTGTTGCAAACTTTGGAGGCAATATGTTCTTAAATTAAGACACATCAAAAGTTTGAAACACAGATGGGAAAAATATGTATGCAATACCAAACTAATTGTACTTCTTAGCCAAAAATACACCACTGCTTTTGAAAGATTTAACTTTTTTTTTTTTAAATATCATGGGTACAGTGGCTCCATTTCATTATCACAAAAGCTTGAGAAGAAAACATCTGGCATGAACAGACTAGAAACAAGCCAGAAAAACTGTGTGGGTGATAGAAGAAAGAACATTTATTGAGAATCTTTTGAACAAAAGAAATTACAGTTGGAAGAAATATTCTAGAATTATTTGTAAAATTACTTAAATTGGTGATGATTTAATACTAGCAAAATTTAATAATTAAATGAAATTTTCTACAGGAATAACAAGAAAATCTGAAAAAAAACCCCTTACTGATCTGAAAGATGTAGAGAAACAGGTTTCACTGGTATGTTTAAAAATAAATGATGATGGAACTTGCTTTGAAATATATTTGTGTGAGAAACCTGCTGCTGAAATCTTGGATCCAAGGTGAAAATAATCATCAAAGCACAGCAGACAATTGTTCCCAGAAGGAAATGACCACTCAGACTGCTTCTGGAGATTCATTGGTCAAACACAGACATTGAAACCTCTGGAAAAAAATAAGCAACCCACGAGCCATCCTTCAAGGCAGCTTTTTTCCTATCAGCCTGGACTAACAGATGGGCCTTGCATAATTCCCCAAGCAGACACAAAGACTGGCTTTGTGAATACATGGCTGCGTGGAAGTGAGAAGGATTCCAGAAGCAAGGGCTGTCTGCTGAGAAAGGCTGAGCTCTTCCCAAGGACACCACTAGAAGCCAGGAAATATTCACTGAGGTATAAAACATGAGCAGAATGAGAACCCATGACACAGGGAAACACATGGTTAGTTTGGATAAGCAGTGACAGACTATCACAGGAAAGAGTCTGGACAAAGTGTGGGACATACCTCAAATCCATAGGATAAAACTAAACAGAGAAAATGATGCTGGTTATTTGGGGTGGGGAGGAAGCTGTTTCCTCAGAGATATGATTGAAATCTCACCAAGTGTGCATTTTAAACTGGACTGAAAAATATTAATGAAAGGAGGAACAATTTCAAACTGGCAGAAATATACTAGATGATCTGTGTGGTTTTTTTCATCTCCACAGTTTATAATATTCAATTATCTTGCCCAAGATGTGCCCTCCCAACAAAGATGTAACATTAACTCTTCAGTCTGGCTTACTGTCACACACAGATTTTGAACGTCAAACCTATCAAGAAACAAAGAACTTTCCATACTCAGCACCACCAGACAAGGATACTATATTCTTTCACAATCACATGAATGGTGCTTTGCAGCACCATCATCCCATGACTCTCAAAGCCAGTGCACTTGCTCAAAACCTACCACTGCCAGGAGTCACATTCGGGCACACGGTAAAACCTCTGCTATGCAACAAGGCACTTTGGAACACCCGATGCCATTTACAAAATACATTTCAGTCAAAATGACTGTGCCATACTCTCCTGGAGTTAAATTCAATGACCCTAGTACAAATTATGTGAGCATAAAAAAACCTGCTCAAAATTATTTCTATGAAAATTATAGCCAGAGTAAGCTCATATGTCAGCCTCGTTTGAAAAGCTCATATAGAAAGATAACCATAGAACGTTACAACAATACATATTTAAGAGAGCAATTGATCAAAATTGTTTTTATAAAAATTATTAAAAATAAATCAACATTTTTCTGAATGCTTGTACAAAACAATCAGGTTTTGATACTGAATTACGTTTTGTACAAGGCTTTTAATGCATGAAAAAAATACAACAGGAGGCACACCCCTCCAGACTACTTAGAGCCTTCCAGCCTGCAGTTAAAACATTCATTACTAAGTGCTTCAGCTAGTTATTTTACCTTTATCTCATATTAAAGCAATCCAACTCTACTTTTAAACTACATTATGAACACAGTCAAAACGTTTTTGACATTAACAGAGGCACCAACAGACCCAGCCACAGCCTCAGCGCTGCTCCACAGACAGCACGCTGTGCCCCTCCCTTTGGTGACACACACGTAGGTGGCTGTGCAGGATGCCATGGGTCAAAAACACAGTGACCCAGCCTGCTTTGCAGTTTCTTTTATGAATGTTTGCATTTGATGTCTTTCTTTGCCCCATATTAGTTTGGGATTTTTTATGATTCTGTCACATAAGTATTATTTCATTATTTTGTGTTGAGTCTCCAGGACCTTGATTTCATTTCACTCAAGGCAAATCTATGTGATTTACAGATTTAAACAAGTGACTCCATTCACTTTTTCAAAGCTTCATCGTATCAGTGGTTCAGTCATCAAGACGGACAAAACTTCCTTTAGTCTCTAAAAGACAATCCAGAAGAAATGCTTATTTACTCTCAAGTACATGACCTTGAATTTCTTGCTGTTAAACCCATTCAGTTTGTATCCTACCCACCACCTCAAAGATTTTTCTTGTATCTCTTCAGAACAGAAAAGTTTACTAAGCCCAAGGCATGTAACATTGAATTTTATCAGAAAATTCTGGTTTTTACTCTACAGGTCATTAGAACCATTCCCACACAATATTTTCTCCATTGTATAATCACTGTTCACCACCTCTGCCTTATTCTACTTGGTCTTACCTTTTGTGACCCATTTACACAAAATGACGTGAAGAAACTGCCAATTTCACACACTTACTCAAGGGATAAATGTGCATATTTTGCTTTTTCCCTTTTCCCCTCCTCTTTCTGCAACACTCCACCCCCCTCTCCTGCCTTTCAAACCACAGAACACCTTTCTGCATAGTAGAAGCTGCCTTATCTCTAGACTATTCTCCTGTAATTGGCTTCCCTCGTGGCTTTTCTCTTCAATCTCAAGAGAAGCAAATGTATTTTCCTACTTCAAGAAGACACTTCCTACCCTTGTTCTATTCATATTTCAGTATACTTTCTCTTCAATTAGCAGTCTGTCTTCTAGGGTTTGTTTAGTGACTCTGATTAGCTGCAAATCTTGACTCATCAGTGCAGCTTCCTTTCAAATCTCCTCTGTACTTTCTCATTACCTCTACTCCTCACATCTTCTCTTCCCAATAGCGCTATTAAAAACCACCAAAACCTACCACAGTTTTTCTAAAATGGGGACACTGAATCAAGATCCAGGAATCATCTCAGGAAACCAAATATAAAGCAAACAAGAAACCCAGAAGGAACTATTCTTCATCCAAAGTTGTAGTTAATCTGTAACACACTTTGCCTCTGAAAATTCAGTGCAGTGGTAGAGAGTTTTGTGGAGTTTAGACTGGGAATGTACTGGGTACATTCATGGAAGCAAATACAACCATGGGATGCTGAATGCAAAGAATATCATCTCCGTGGCAAGCATTTAAGCCACAGGTAATAAGAAGCTTATCCGCTGCTTTCTGGTCTTAAATTTTTCCTACTCATTCGATATTACTTAGAAGTAGTCAGACATTTACTGTCTAAGAAGTAAAACAGTGGGTAAGCCCACTTTTGGTCTGACTTAATGTGTCTGTTATGATGCATTCATCAGAGATAAAGTATATCATCTGCATCTTCTACATCCTACCACTGTTTCCCCTTTTAATCTTCTCTTGGGCCTCTGCAAGGGATCTCTCACTACTAATTACTGTATTCTCCCCATACTTTGCAGTCTTTTTAAAAACAGAAAACCCCTCATGATGAAAATCCAGCTTCCCCCACCATCTTCTGAAAAGCTTCACAGTATCTCGAAAGCATTTGCACAGATTAGCCTTGCCCACTCATTGTTACAGTAACATCACTTTTTAAAAGCAGTTCAATAATTTATTCATTTGGGAACTATTATTAAAGAAATCTTTCAAAGTGTTAATGAATTTGCTTTCTCTTCATTATTTTTATTCAATATAGAAATTAAGAAAAAGCCCTTTTTTTTTTTCCTCTCAGCACATTTACTTAAGCGTTAATCAATTTGCCTAATAAGAAGGAAAATAAAAGGCAGTTCCACAACACTCTTTGCCTCGCTCTGCTCATCAGCTTTAAAAAGAAGTATAAAAACTCTACAGAGTGATGCATGGATAAATCAGTATTTCTGAGTCAGTTCCCTCACTTTGAGGATCAATTAAAGTACTTCATAACAGCATGAAAGGCATGCTAAAAATTTGCTTAATGTGGTATTTTCTGAAAGGATCAAATTATTTTCTGTACCTGAGGATTATTTGGAAATATTTTCAGAATTTTGTTAAGACCCCTGGAAGTGATGACAGGAGTTACTTACGATACTCAAACCCAAGATCTGAATGTATTTGCAAACTGTTGGAGATGTGTACATCTAATTTACTCCATAACAACCTGGAAACACATAACTCCTAAGTAGAAGGACTACAGATACAAATTACAGACAGCTAATTCAAAAGTACTCCCTTTTCTAGCTCTTACTTCCAAAATCTGAGAAATCGAAGATGGTAACAGATGGTCAAAG
Organism: Corvus hawaiiensis; assembly: GCF_020740725.1. NCBI lineage: Eukaryota > Metazoa > Chordata > Aves > Passeriformes > Corvidae > Corvus > Corvus hawaiiensis. The sequence goes on along the minus strand of NC_063216.1, from coordinate 67,253,500 downwards.
GAACACTTGGGGAACGATGTTTACAGTTAATTTGATTACTTAAGTCAGATAGCTTCATAAAGTGGACACCAGAAAAAGGCTGGCTATTTTTCAAGGCACAGGCAATAGCCAATAGAAGTATCCTTCTGCCATACCTTCATTCACTTTTGCAATAGAAGTCTCAGGTTCCAAGCAGACTTTTTTACAAGATAAGGAAAGCAACACAAAGCCTGTTTTCCAGAAGCAAACCTGCATGCAACTGACCAAGCATATAACTTTAATTCCCCAAATGTAGAAAATTTTGCCTTTTCCCCCCCCCTTCATTTATTACATCTGTCCCACAAATGGCAACATTTCTAGATATTGTAAGTCAAGTTCTATTAAGAACAGAAGAACGGTAATGTTAGAAATACTACCCCGTACCTGTGATACTGATAGGACTTGATATATTTACAGAAGGCCCCTAAATTTTTAATGCTATTTCAGTAAATTATAGAACTGTGTACACAGTTACCAGCCTTCTACTGCTATATGAAGAATTTCTGTTTGTAAACACAGTTTTGCATGAAAAAATAATTCAAGCAATTAGGATTTCAAACCTGTCCTGAGGATAAAAATTTTGTATTTGGCAAGAGCAGAAATAATGAAATTAAAAGAGATTGCTCAGAATCAGATGTTGTCTCCTAAGTCTAAACTACCTTGCTTTCTCCAAGAAAAAAAAAGATATTCAACGTGTCTTAACTACAGTATATTTTTGGATGATTACGATAATTAAGTGTTTAAAGAGTATTGATCCAAATATTGTATAAAGAAACAAGACACTAAGAATTCTTTAATTAAAATAACCACTCCAGGAATATTTGACCCAAATACTTCTGGAATACAGAACTCAGGCATTTCAACCACAAGAATAGAAAAATAGTAAAATACACTGTAGTCCCAAATGGGAGTCTGCTCTGAAAAATAACAATTTAAAAATGCATTGATTTTAAATCTTGAGACTGTTAAAACAGATTTTTAGAGACCCTCCACAGCAGCATGCTGCTTCTCAATTACTCACAGGACGCAGAGGTTCTATAATAGGAATAAATAGTAACAAAACCAAAATAGAAACAACTTGTATCAATCACTTAAGTGTGTAAGCATATCATATGGGTACAAAATAAAGATCCTCCCTGGCTCAATCTCCTGTCTCTTGAAAAGACCAGCAAAGGATGCTTAGGGAAGTATGTAATAAAATTGTAAGCAAGAAAAATTTCCCAACATACTGGGTCCTAGTGTTCTTAACTTCAGCAACTTTGGTAATTAGGTATAAAATTGTTCATACATGGGGATCTGACCTGTTGAAACATGACATTTCATGCTCTTCTTGTAATGTCAAACTGGAGCTAAAAAACATTGCTGATTTGTGTAGTTACTGCGCTCATCAACACATTGGAAGAGAAATTTATTATAAGGCTGCACACCAAGAGATTAGAAGCAACAAAACTGCCTAGCTCTCAGCAATATATGGCAGTGAGTAATACTAGGTTTTATGCCATCAAACAGAGGAAAAGAAAAAAATCCTCAAACACCTGATTTACTTTCATCTAAGACAGCAATTAGAATTTGATTTGGTAAGTCATGTCGGATCCTGGATAAACCAACAGCTACAAAGTTCTTGTACAACAGCAACTGCGACAAACTGTTACACTTCTGTTTGGAACACTTTACCTAACAAAATCAGGACATTTAAGTTCAACACATTCCTGCACCTTTGTTTACAGGTACCCTTAAGGAGAGCAGACAAAACACCAAGGCTGAATGCAAGTTCCAGGTTGGCCGACTGTCACCACGCAGCACAAGGGAACAGAGGACTCTGCAAAGTCGGAGGAAATGGGAACATCTGGAATCTTCCCTCTCTGAGCTTGCCGGGAAAGCAAATAGCCTCATGGAGAATATTATATTCTTCATCAGTAAATCTACAGCACTTGGTTCCCACCAGAAGGAAGGGAAAGACCAAGATGAAGACTGTCACTCAGGAATTCCTCTAGATGCTTGATAACAAATAAAACAAGCCCCACTGCAACAGCACAAGGTGATGGTTGTAATCTACAGTGAGAAGTGTTGTTTTCATTAAAGAAATGTATAAGTTTAGATATGCTACAATAGAAGCTATAAATTTATAACATCCATTTCTAGAGAAAGCAAAGTTTTCAGCCAACCATGAATTGAAAAGTCATAAAATATTAAAAATCTAGGTTCAATGACCCATTAAATATGTTAGATGCAACTTCAAAAGATATCTATAAATATCCTTATATCCCTTGCATAGATATCCTACAAAGCGGTCATAACTACCAGTTTTTCATCTCTTATTCAGTTATACTTGGTTTTATCAGATAAAAAGCATGAAATATCATCTGTCAGCATGACACATCATCTGTCAGCAATTAACTGTAAATCAAAAAACTGTGTTCTTCTAACACAACACTTGTTTTTTATGCAGTTTCCATCACCCTTTAAGGCAACTGTGAAATTCTGCTAGTTATGCCATGTAGCACTTAGCTTTTCTAACCTGGAAAATAGTTTCTCACACTCTTATTTGGCAAGCACATAAGTTGGGTAAAAACCTTACAGCCAACCACAGCAACCAATGAACTAGTGAACCAGTATGCTGCCACACCCATCAACAAGGCTGGTCAATGGATTAGACAAAGGATATGTGGGAAGCGAATACCTGCTAAAGGGAAGCATTTCTTACTAACAGTATGTAGTCAGTATCTCTCCTGCCTTCATAGCATTCAAGGATAATTCTGCTATTTAGATGGACAGAAACATTCAAAGTCACAACCATTCCACAGAGTCCTAAAAACATCTTGCTATATATACATTGTCTTAAAATTTGTCTAGTTAGCAAACATCGACTATACAGCTCCTACATCATTGCAAATCATTTATGGGGCAGAGTCAAAACGTGCTGCACAAGGCATTTTCCATGTCTTTCAGGAGTGGAGCTGGGAAGGCATGTGGTGACAGCAGTGGTGGTTACAGTAACTTCTGGGGCAAAACACTCCAAGGAGCTCAGCAGGGGCTTCCCAGAGTCAGTGAAACCCAACAGAGAGCAGAAAGATCCAGCAGGACCTGGCAGCTCTTGTGAGGGAGGCTGACATGGGGAGGGTGATGCCAGAGCACCTGAGGGAGACTGGAAGAGCTCTAGGGAGCACGAGTGACCAGGAGCACAGTGAAAAGGGTGGGCAAGCAGGACAGACAGGATGGGGCACAGCAGAAGGATGTGGAGGGGCAGTTAATGCATCATTTCCTGTAGGCAGGACACGCAGGAGAGTGCAGCCACGTTCCCGGCTCCTGAGTCTCAGCGGGGACCTTATCACCCTCTACAGCTGCCTGAAAGGAGTTTGAAGCCAGGTGGGGACTGGCCTCTTGTCCCAGGCAAACAGTGAGAGGACAAGGGGAAATGGCCTTATGTTGCACCAGGGAAGGTTGAGATTGGACATCAAGAAGAACGTCTTCACTGAAAAGGTGGTCAGGCATCAGGCTGCCCAGGGAGGTGTTTGAGTCACCACCCCTGGAAGTGCTCAAGAAATCACTGGACAAGACACTTAGTGCTATAATTTAGTTGTCATGGTGGTGTTCAGTCAAAGCTTGGACTTGATGAGCTTGGAGGTCTTTTCCAAGCTTAATGATTCCATGATTCAAAAAGCATTAAAGAACCTCCACAAGGCATCCTATTTTAGTTTCAGTGGAACATAGTGTAGTCAAGGAACAATTTCTCATGCTTCCATGACTAACGAACTTATTTCTTTTTGCAGCTGATAGTTGTGATAGCCACTCTATTTTGTGAATAATCATTGTGTCAAGATTTCTCAGTAATATTCAGTAATTATAAATCTGGAAGTTTTGAACATTAAAATTAAATCACTTTAAAATAGGTTAATCCCCCAAAAGTACTATACTGATCACCAAACTGAAAAACCCATACAAGAGATCAATAGAAAGGTGTGAAAAAACAGGACAGAATCAAGCAAGCAATGAAGTCTTTTGATCTCAACAGATTAAAAAGTCACCTCATACTAAAATGCCTACTGTAGTGAGAAAACGCAGGAGAAAAACAAAACTGAACAAAGAGAAGCAGTTATGACTGGCAAAGACACTATTAGGGCCTGATGAAAAGCTACCTGTCATTCCAATCAACTGTTATATCTGAACATTTTCCCACCTCTCGGAAGCCTTTCACACAAGCTTTACATAACGGGCATGTAGCTCCCATGGTTATTTTCTGGAACCTCTTCAGTAAGCAGAAACAGAAGTATTGCTCAAGGATATTTTAAAATGTCCATTGCAGAACCTGCATTGCAGTCAATAAATGTTAAAAAGAACACCTATCAAAGAACCAGCTGGTCAGAAAGTGTTGCTGTAAGTCTGCTACTCCTCAGTAAGAGAAGCTCAAGCAGCAGAGACCAAAATATTGTGTAGGGTATGCTCTGGTTCTAAACACACACCCTGGGCGCCTGTCCCTCTGCCACCGAAGACTCAGACCTGCTTTTTAAGAAGTTCTCAACACATCTTGTCCAAGGTGACACAGTAACACAGGCAAGGTGTTACTGTCAGGAGCTGGTTATTGGCTCAGGACACACAGACCATTCCTCTGAGCTGCCAGGCACTCTGCACCCACCTAACGGCTGCGTTCAATTTTACAACCAGATCTTGCACATCTTGTCCTGCAGAAGCACTATGTGTTGTTAAAAGCTGACTAATTTTATCTGGAAAGTGCATCAAAACTTTGTCATCTCAAGAAAATTTTAAGACACAATTCTGCACTTAAAAACAGAGAAAAGAAAAAGGTTCCATACAAAGACTTTTCTGACTCTAAAACTGTTCTCATTTATTTTGTAACAGAGAAATTGTGCAATATAAATGTTACCATGGTAACAACTCACTTTATTGAACAAGAGAGAAAATAATTATCCCAAACCTGCATATCATGCAAGCACATGCAGTAAATTTAATGCTGCCCATTTTTCCCCTCGCTATTTTTCTTCTTGCAAAGAAAAATAGATTTTGAATTTATACATTATAGCAAGCCAGGCATCATTTTGCCTGTCCCTCCCACTTCTTTGTATATTTTACATCTCTTGAGTGCATGATGTGAAGGACCCAGTTACTTAGGAAAAGAAAAAGGGATTAATGAATCAGAAATGCTCTTCCCCCTCCTGAGTGAAGTACAGAAGACTCCTATGTAAATGCTTCACGCATTTAAAAAAAATGAAGCCCTAAGGCAAGCACAGCACATGCTTAGTATTCACTCAGTATACTTAAACAGGAACCCTTAGTTTATAGAAAAACCAAAAGTTATTCATCTCCATACATAAATTAAACCTGATTTTACTGTTCTGTCCAAATATTTCCTGTGATATTGTACTTGTAAACATATAGTTATATTTCATATACAAGGGACAGCAATATTTTCAGAAGAACTGCATGGATTTAGCCATACAAATCCAATTAATCTCAATAGAACTTCTATGGCTAAATCCCTGTGCTCAGCTTTGACATTTTAGAAGCAATGGGGGAGGTTTTTCAAGGAGTGAATATGTATTATACAAAACTCAGTTTTCTCAGAAATAAAATACCATGTAGATACTTAGAAATATCAAAAAACATTTATGTGATTCTGTCAAGAAAATCACATTCTTAGGAAAGTAGGCAAGGATTTCCACAAAACTCTTATTTTACAAAAAATAACAGTATTATCCTGCAGCCTATGAGATAAAACTAATCACATATATACATTAGTTGGATAAATTATTCTTATTTTACCTCCAGTTTTGATCTTTTTACTTCATTTGCAGTGCATCTGCCTCTTTCATATGAAATTCGTTAAAGAACGAATTTAATCTAGTGTTCACAGTTGGAAGATGCATTTGGGATGCATAAAATTCATGTTTTTAAAAGATCACTTTAAAGAAGTGACTTAGAAGTGCTGTTTAGAAAGACAATCTTATTTGTCACCACCTTCCTCACTTTTTTTTTGGTTTATTTACAGTCCTAAACAAGTTAGAGAGTTTAAGAATAGAAAAAAAACTACACTCAACCAACTTCAGCAACAAGGAATGCAGCTAATTTTGACTATCTATTAGAAGATATCTTCAGGTACTAGAAAAAATTTATGCGTATACACATTAATGCACACACACAATACAGGCTGTGCAAAATCTTAAATCACTAAGTTGTCTTCTTCATGGAACTGGAACTCTCCAAATCATCCAAAGGTAACATATCCTCGTAGAGAACTCTTTCTGGAACATAGGCTGTAATGGTATGTCCCTCATAAATACACACACACTTATAGTACCGAGTATATTTAATACCTCCCTATGAAGCTCTTACAGAAAATAAAAATATAATTCCAGTAGCTGAACTAGTAAAACTTACAATTCCGTATAAAAAAAGCTACTCTTAGGTGCCTTCTCCCTTCCCCTAAAGCCCTCAACAATCAGTACCATTTCAGTTCCTAAACCAAATACCACTAGAGATGTATGTTTCCCATACAGCAGTTGAACAGTTACATCCCAAGACTCTTGCAACTGTAGAAGTGATATAAATAATGTTTCCTTTTACGATAATGTAGATTTTGCATTTGCCAGTAGTTTTTGTATGGAAACCTTTTTTTTTTCCAGTTCAAGTATAAATCATACCGATACAGTGGAGACATTTTTTGTTTGTTTTTGTTCAAGAAGAAAAAGTAAGTGACCATTTGGGAATTAGCTGGACATATAAAGTATTTAACAAGACACTAAACAATTAGGATAAATTCACCTAATACAAGCCGTCATGCTGCTGCATATTCTATCTGTATATGAATTGGTTAGCTAGCTGCTCACAGGAAAGCCTAGGCCACATGCTAAATGAGAAGTTTTATTTAAAGCTTGTTGTATTTCAAATTAATAATGACCATTGCGGTACTGGATCCTCAAATCACACTTTTTGCCTGAACTGCATGATAAAGTTAGTACTTCATAAAAAACTAAAGCCATCAGAAGCAGAAACATTGCTAAAGCATTTTTCTGTAATGGTGTGTTCTGAAGGCCTTGTAACTGGACAACAAATTCATAAAAGCAACAGCATGTTACAAAAAAATATACATTATTGTTGGGGAAGATGAAACAGGAAAGCCTTATAAATATGATTGCCTGACAAAAGATTTTGGGAATACGAAAACTATAAGCGACATCAAAATGAAGGCCACCTTTGAGATACCAAGTCTTAGTTACTGAACAACTAGAAAACAATGGTATGGCCGACTGAAGGTAATCCCCTCTTGATGGAACAATACCCTCTGCTTGCAGGCAGGTCCAAGGGTCAGAGCAGACCCTACTAGCTCAGCAGAAGGGGTCCAAAGAGTAGTTTTTAGGAGTTAAGATGTAACACTCTATGGTAATATAACAATTCTTATAGGCTGTATGTAAATGCTATAGGATTTGTATCTTGTATTAGATTGGTTAGTGAAAATTAGAATATTCAGTACAAAAGATGATTTATTGTATTGTAACGAGGACTTCTCGACCACTCTACTTACTCCCTTACCCCCTTACTCTCTTACTTACCTCCTCTTCACTCACTCTTGCTCCACTCTTACCTACTTGCTCTTACTTTTACACTCTTGCTCTCTTGGGCCTGCTCCGAGCTGCGGCTGGCAGCTCTAAGCAGTGCCCCTGTACCCACGCCCTTTGCAATAAACCGCATGTTCCAAGATCTGACTTCAGAGATGTCTCGTCTCCGTCCGTCCCAACCGTCCGACCCACCCAAGCTCCTACACATTATCAATTGGAACAGTATCTGACTTAGCAGTCTATCTGGCCAGAAACTCTCCTCAGAGCTTTCCTTGAATCTTGCTTTATTAAAAAGCTTAAATTTTGGCGTACAAAAGTTCAGTAGTTTTGTGTACAAAAGTTTTAAGAATGTGAGCTTAATTAAACATATGTGATAAAATCTTCAATAGACTAAAATATGAAATTTTTTTGTGAGAAAGATTTCTATTCATAAGCCTGTCCCAATGCAAAAATCTCAAACACCCTCTGTTCATGTCCCTTACAACCTCAGTTTTTCCATCTCCCTCACAACTCAGAATCACAGAACGGTTGAGGTGGCAGGAATCTCTGGAGGTCATCTAGTCCAACCTCTTTCTCAAGCAGGGCCATCTTGACCAGGCTGCCCAGAACCATGTCCAGATAGCTTTTGAGTATCTCTGAGGATGGAGATTTCACCACCATTCTGGGCAACCTGTGCCAGCACTGACAGCACCCTCACAGTAAGAAAGTATTTCCTGCCATTCCTCCTGCGTTTCAGTTTGTGCCTATTGCCTTGGAGTAGAGCAGCAACTCCTTCCTGTGGCTCGTTACATCTCCTTATCCCCTACACGCCTCCTGCTCCTCCTGCTTCCCACTTCTCAGCCTAAGATGCTCCACACCCTGTGTGCCTGGGTCTTGGTTAGGTCCTAAAGATCATCACATTCAAACATATTGAGCACTTGGGTGGGGCAGCCTCAACAGAGGTCTCCTCAACAACTCCTGCTGCACTTACCTGCTCCAGCCAAAACAATGTTTGGATGTGGACAAATGTATAATTCAGTAACCAAGCACCAATATGTTTATCCTTTATGACAAGTTGGTTTCTTGGTGGGATATTTTTTTTGTTTTGTGTTTGTCTTGTTTTTCAAGATATAACCCAAATCCTTCTTTAAAAGAAATCAGAAAATTGAAACAATCATGAGATTCCCATGCAGCCTCCTCTGACCAAACCATCTTGTTGGTCTTTAGTAACAGTAGCTCATTGAAGAAATCACGGATGAAATACAGTCAATAGCTATAAACATATTCAGGACCACTTCCTTCACAAATAAACTGTTAACCATTAATCCAGAAACATAATTTCCATTCAGTTGACTAATAAAATGATACCTCACTGTAAGAATTTTTGGAGGTTATTTTTCATCGTCATTATCTAGGCTCAGGATTCAAGTTTCAGTTTCTAAATGCTTATTTTCTTCCAAGTGACAAGACTCTTTAACTTCTGCCTGAGTGCAAACCACAAAAAACTGTGTCTCCCTGCTTTTAGGCTGGCTCATCACCAGCCAGAGCCTGAGTTACAGTTCCCAGTGGCAGAATGCAGCCTATTCAAAACAGCATGATTAATTTAGCTAAAAAGAAAACCACAAGCAGAGAGAAATGGATTAAATAACAACAAAACCCTACATACATATGGTCTTATCTGAGACTTGCCTTGTTAACATTCCACTTTTTTCAGCCAGAGGGTGAAGCACTTGCTGGTACTGCCCGAGTGCAACTGCAGCCTCTGACACTATAACCTGAATCCTTCCCCCTCTCCAACACAACCCAAGGCTGAATTCAGGTATTGTTCCTCCCATTACAAAGCAACTGAAAGAAAGCCACTGCCAGGTTCCCAGAAAGCTGGGGAAAAGCTTAACTGCATTTAACCCTTTGGGCTCCGGGGAACCAGCTGCATGACATCCTCTGGTGCTAGGGACCCACACAGCACCCACAACTTGTGTGTTCTTTGTGGCTATTGAAAGCTGCACTTGAGAATGCCACAGATGACACAGGCAAAAAGCAGGGAAATGGTCCTACAAAACCAGAGTTTCATTTTCTTCAGTGTGATCAGTTGTTACATTCTCCTATAAAGATCTAATGGGAGGACTAGAAATGTAATATGATATTAACAACTATTCACTTTCTATTTTTTTCCTCCAACAAATAAATATATTCAACTTTACAAATTTGTTCCCTGCGTTCTCTGTAAGTGTTGAATCCAATAAGGTAATGAACTGATAAGAAGGCAGCTGTGCCCAAAAATACACTATCGCTTCATTTATATGACAATTATTCTCAACAAATACACACTGGTATGTTTCTTGTGCTCTGAATGGGAAATAAAGATATCAGTATATATGTAATGTCTATGGATATCCAATGTACCACAGCTGCAACTTGATATGTAGAGCCAACAAAGAAAAAGCTGGAACAATGAGGGAAAAATATCTCAAATCCTGATGAAAGTGACTGGCAAATATTATTTAACCAAGTGGTTAGACTTATATTTGGAAGAAAAAGATTGATGACTTACATTGGATCCACTAAATATCTGACACAACCAAAGATTCCAGTGACATATATGAAATTATCACTAAAGTTAGCTACTTAGTAAAGAAGCAGTCCAGATATCAAGATTTATCACAGCTGCTTTTTTATCCAAAGTATTTAGTCTGACAACTTAAATTAAAAAGAAAAAAAAAAAAACAAAACTAAAGAATTTCAGAAAAAGATGGCCTTTTTCAATACAGATGGATATTCAAAGGTTTGCTTGCCTTCTACGTTTTAGGACTAAGTTATATATTTATATATATATTATTTATTAAGTGTCATCACTTGATATTACATCCTCTTTCCTTGAACTTTTTCTGGTAGATTATTACAAAGTAAGACAACACCTGCACATCTTTTCAAGCTGGAAAATGTCACTCTACTGATGTCTCCATTTATAAGCAGTGAGCAACCTGAAGATGCCTGTACTGTGTCAGTGACCACAACTTCAAAGTGCCCCTATATTAAGGATGTGTCTTGCGTGTGTGTGCACGTGGTCATGTGTCTGCAGCGCAGGGCAATCCAGTATTTCTCCAGAACAGCCATTTGTTCTAACATCATGACAAAACAAACATAAAACAAACAAACAACAAAACCCTCAACATCAACAACAAAAATGCCTCCAAAAATTAAAGAAAACATAGGCACACTTTCATGCCCATTTCAAATTCCTGCCTCTTTTAGAACATATTAGGATTTAACATCAAAACGAACAGCTTTTCTCTTACTACCTAACCTAATCCAGTTAAAAGTATTATGAAGATGACAGTGATTGACAGTTACATGATGACACACTTGACACACATCACATCTGCCAATACTTACTTTTTTTCCTCATTCATGCAGGCTGTTGGTTTTTCTTTTTCCCCAAAAGAATATGGTATTTATTCGGTCAACATTTCCTAAGTCAACATGTATGAAAAATTATTTAACTAGCTTTTTAACATTTGGTTGTAAAATAAGAGTTAATAATTTTTAAACAAATTAAACTGCTCTTTGTCAGTACTTTTATTCATATGAAAATGACCTTAAGCAAACCTATCATCTGATGCAATAGATACTCTATATGGATTGCACTTTTATAGGTAACACAGATAAGAGTATTGTTCTGCTCATGAGGCAGAGGGAGTTAAATCATGAAATATTCAGTTTTAATTAAGATTACTGTATCAAAGGCAAGGCTTAATGCAGAATTGAAGTAAGGATCAAGGTTAATGCCTATTCTAAAGCAAATTTACATAAATTATGTTTCACTAGTATACCATGAGTCTTATTTTGTTAATTTATACCATGTGAGACCACAGAAATTAAAGATGGAAAATATCTATTAAGTCATCTTCACTCTCCTCCTGCCAATGCAAAATTCTTCTTCCTTCTTTCAAGTTTATATCTGAATCCTTTGTCTACTGTCATTTGCAATAGCTCAAGCAGTGGGGCATTGCACTAAAACTTCAGGGGAGACTATCACACACTTCAGCATCTCCAAAAGAAGGGTTTTTTATAGTATCCAAAGCTAAGATTCCCCTCATCTTATTTCATTACTCCCACTTAGACCTTTTTTGAACTCTTCTAAATGAATCCTTTCTTGGCCCTTGAAGCCTATAAATACCTTCAGACATTTTCATCATCCCCTGGTAGTTATTTAGCCAAATTAGTGTAGGGATCATCTCTCTTCATCTGAACATCACCAAGCACACAGATAGCTATAAGTAATAATTACATGTGTTCATTTCCTTTAATCTTTCTTCACAAGTCATTCCCTTCTAGCCTTTAATTTTTGCCAGTCTTCATGCTTACATCTTCGTTAAAGTGTTACCACTTTGCAATTATTTTCCTTTCTCTGAACAGCTTTATTTAAGGTTATATCCACTTATGCATGCCAGCTTGAATTTACCACTTTATCTTGACTTTTCACTGATGTGTGTAGGTTTTTGTTTGTTTTTTTCTCGTTTGTTTTCATAAAACATCTGACTCAAATCGCTTCTCTGTTCATGTCAAACAAAAAATAAAATTACTTGCACTAGAGGCCAGCCTTTCTGCTTATTAAAAATAGCATATAAGTGCCTAATAAATTGTTTATATTACTCATTATTTTTATGTTTGGGTCTTTTTCCAGGTTTTAGGCACCATCTATTTTGGGCAATCAGTCTGAAATACCTTTGGTTTTTGGAGTACAGATAATTAACCTTTTTTCTTTGCATTTGCTTTTTAGTATCTAAAAAATACTTTATTTAGTATCTAAGGTACCTATGTTTATCTCCTGTCATATTGATGACTCCCTATCTTGTTTGCTAGCTTTCTTCCTCATCACTCCAACACACTGAGTTACCTCCTGTGCCCACGCACAATGTAGTTACAAAAGTTTCACCTGAGCCAGATGGAGATGGCAAATTGGACTGGAGACTGGCTCACTCTAGGGAATTCTAGACACTGAGCAGAATTAAAATTTGGGCTATTTTTGATATGGGAGATGAGAAGAAGATACTGGTTTGAGTGTTAATCCAATCATGGATAAAACTTGATTTCTTTCCTGCTAAGGAGATACTGTCATGCTACATCTCCACCTGTACCTTTTCATTTCTCCCAGTCATCCAGAGATGGTCTGGTTCTGGTCACAGCTACACAGAAAACATGTTAAATCAACTGGCCAAAGAGCATTCCACAGGCTAGTCCCACAAATTGCATACTACAAGGTTAAAACCAGCGAGGTCTCAATGATTTATCTAGGAGGGAAGCAAAAAGGCAGGCCAAGGACAAGGACAAGCAGCAGACCAGCCTACTGTGCAGTACCTCCAGTCACCACGTGTTGCCTGTTAGCCGTCCTTCCCCCTTCACTACTTCTACTGGAAGCCCATCACGTTCTTAGACAGAAGTTGTTAATTTAAACAGAAAGCTTCTCTATGTCAAAAGCTGATTTGTAAGAGCTTAGTACTAGGGTGAACAGCAGCTCTCTGTCACTATTAACTAAGAATCAGTCAGCTCAAAATGAAAGGTAGATTTTTCAGGATACAATTAAAAAGCAATACAGAGATTTTGTGCCGTTGATTCCTCTGCTATACCTGTTCAGTGAATCAGAACAGATTACTTCAGACTGCCAGTCTTCTAGACTGTCAGTCTAGCATCTTTCACAAGCACTATAGTCACACAAATTATTAAAAAGCTTTTCTCTACACCATCAGTGTCATACATCCATTAGAGGCCATTCCACACTAGAAAATATCTGTTGCAAAAAGTCTTCCTAGGCCATATGCTAGTAATAAATAAAAAAGGCTGGAAAAGATCATTTTATAACAACAATCTTCAGTTTTCTTCTCATGTCTGTGTGGTAATCTCTTAAGTCAATCTGTTTACTGTCTGTATCTACTACACCAGGGGTTTTTTATGTATATGATTCATTATTTCCTCTTTTGACGTTCTCTTTCATATTTCTTGCCAAGATATCTAGAACATGGAACACCCACTTGTTCATTTTATGTAGGTCACAGATGGTCAACAACACATCCAGCATTCTTCAATTATTAAACTAGACCAACCTGGATCTTCATATTCTCTAGCTATGTCTTTCAAAAAACATCCCAGTTACCACCTCTCCTATTTTTTTTTAAACTCACTACTAACCAGAGTCTGAATTCAGAACTTTTCAGAAGACACAGATGTACCGCCTGTATATCCTATTTCTTATAGTGGAATGTTTTAGTATGTTCACAATAGGATGATGAAGCTCCCACAGTTCATGTACATTCCGTTTCAAGAAACATTTATGACAGGTGAGCAGGCAGGAAAAAAAAGTATGTAAAAACATACACACAGAAAGATACCTCTCAATTCTCTATGAGAACTGTTACGGACACTAGAACCTGGTCCTGTTAGAAATGGCAACATATATAAATTTTATCTCATTCATAAATAACTACTAATTAGAAAACAAGACAACAATCTGAAAAGAGTTTGGAAGTACAGAATTTTTGAAACTGAGATTTTTGTCTGGTTTTGGGGGGTTTGGTTTTGTTTCGGGTTTTTGTTCATGTTTGTTTTTTTTAAAACACCTTTCTCTACATCAATAACAGCAGGGTAATGAATGTTCATCTGAATGAACTTGAAGTTGCACCATCACATGTTAGTGAAACACACCTACAGATCAGCATCTGCTCATCTAAACTAGATCTGTCTTCAAATATTTCAATTTTAGTTTCAGTTAAACCGTGCCCAAAAATCCACACTAAGTCTCAGTAATATTTTTAAATTTTATCTCTAAAACACTTCCTGAAATTCAAATAACTTACTGGCCTTTCATTCTTTTGGTAAATGTTCTATGGCTTGCACTTGCAGAGGTTATACCTAACCTCTTTTATTTCATATTTCAAAAAACAAAGGTAGAAGATCCTTTCTTGACATATTCGATATTCTCACATCGAAAAACATCACTTTCAGAGTGTTTTCCACAAGACACTGAGCTATTCTATAGTTGCTGTAATTGAAATACAGTTCAAAGCTGTAGGGTTCAGATTGCAAGTTCTAAGATGTAAAATAACAGGTCATCATCACAGAATTCTGCAAAATAAGTTTCTGTTAGAAAGAGACAGAATTTCAGCACCCCATCCTTAGGAATAAGGCAAAAGCAGTCCAGAAAAAAGGGATAGGAAGGCCAACACCAGCTTTCCAGCCATACAATGCAACCCTGGGCATGCTCTTCCCAAGTACTCACTGCAGAGTGAGAGCCCAACTTAATCTGCAGGAGGAATTGGTGGGAAGGTGTACAAACCAATCACTACCCCCAGTCTGCAAGCATTTTGACAAGGAATATGACATACAAACAGGGATATTTGATGTTGGCTTTTCCATTTGTTTTACAAAAAACTCAGAATAGTTACTGAGGAAACACTTGGTTCTTCGGGATAGAATAGCATTACGTAGCTATAATGCAAATGTTTGCATCTGAGGCCGTCTTGATTCCATTTCTAGAGGATGAAGGAGTCAGTGCATCAGGACATGGCTCATTGAAAGCTAGTACAGATTTTAAAACTTTTCATTAACAGAGTGGGTTTAGATGCTCATGTCTGCATCAGGGTGCATGTCTGTTTCTCCGCATTAACTAGAAAAGCACACTGACTAGCTCAGATGTACTTCTATTGTTCAGACACATACCACATTATCACATTATTTCTTCTATCATCTACCCTCCTCCACCTAACATGAGAAATTAAATCATACAGTGGGTAAGGACAGAAACTTTTTACAGCACCTATGCAACTTCAAGATATATAGCACCATTTTCAGCCATTATAATTATCATCATCATTATAGCAGCTTTTCCAAGTCTAAGTAGGATTTGTTTCACATTGTTTTGTTGTTCTTCATATTTTAAATGAAAAATATTTGCAACATTTACTAAGAATATAAACTTTCCGTAAACGAGATTTACTCACACCGGGCTATCAATTTTCCACATTGCTCCCCCCAAATATCTTTCAGTTTTCATTTCCATAGATGGAGAAGACAGATTATGTAAATTCCTAACAATTCCTCATCTACCAAGAGGCATTCTTTTGTGAACAAGCTTCATATTTTGAAATCCTCTCTTTTAAATTAACTGCAATGCAGCTGCTTCTTTTGTCCAAGATACTGTGGCAAGCCCCACTATCTGCTATCAAATGAACACAGCCAGCAGCAGAGGGTCTTTAGGGGAGGAGGGGTGTCAAGTACAAAGTCAGTAGCTAGAACTGACTGCAGCTGGCAGGGCAGAAACAGTACAAGCATTCACCAAAGTGATTCAACATATTCTTTAATGTACCATTTTGCTACCTTATGCTCTAACACTGTTCATGTGCACAGTCTCAGGACTTTTCAACCTCATAAAAAACCAGAACATGTCCCTGGTACAGATACAATGCTACAAACCTATTTCACATGTGATACAACAAAATCATTTGTATTGAAGTGAGAGGTGGGGTATAAACACCTCAGGAGAACAAACTATAGGTAGGGAGAAGTAAGAGCACATTAGGCAGGGACAGGAGGACAAGAGACCATGTAAGAACCAGTCCAAGAAGCACATCAATAAAGAGAATATAACATTATAGTCAACTCTTTGACCAATGATTCTGAACCATCTTTCTTGCTACTACTGAAGTTGCAACTGCATTCATTACTGTATGTGCAGGGAAGTAAAAGATATTTAATAAGCAAAGGATTGTCAAAAGAAGATCTTGACAGGATATCTGTGTCCCTACAACTCACTGAAGTGAACTAAGGAGCTAGTAAAGCTATTTCGGCTGAAAGACAATGACAGCAAGAAGTACAGCAGGTAAAATTGGCCTTTAGTAGCCTTTCAGCTAAATTCTACATTAGTCCTAGTTACCAGGGGTGTGAAGAAACACGGCACTCGTAACTGTAACTATTTATTTAACTATTTAACCACAAGAGTTAGTTCTAGTTTTGAAACTGTCTTTCAATTAACCAGGCTCTACACAAATGCTCAATAAAGAGATGTTTCTTTCCCCCAAACAGGTCGTACTCCAAATGGTGAGAAAAAACAGCCAATTACTTCTAAGAAAGACGAAATTTATAAAGAGTGTTAATGATGTTACCTGAGGGCTTGAAAGGTTCTTTCTAGTCTTTAATCATATCTTTCTAGGCATATCATCTTAAAACAAGAGATTTGAGAGAGAACAATGAATTTTATCCTAATGCCCTAATTTGCTTTATCTCAGTATTGCATCCTATCTTACTTCCATGAATAGCTGGTGATTCTGGAATAGACTTTCTGCATACACTAAATGGTTAAAGCAAAGTGATTAAAAAACTTATACAGGCTGGTTTTAGATATATGTATTATCAAGAGAGGTTGTGCAGTACTTGCTTAATTAATCTTTGCTGTCTTAACACATGAACCAGATGTACTATTATGTTCTTTGTTCTTCCCTAAAGAGAGGATGAGCCGATTATTTATCTCCAAACAATAGGAGTTCATGTACCACAGTGAAGAATTTTTTTTTAATTGGGGAGGCAATCACTAACAAGCTTCAGCTGCAACTGCTTGATGTAAACACAGCACGAATTTGTTCCTGGAGTATAAAACGATGTTCATTCCAGTAAGTACATGAAACCAATTTCTAAATAAGTGTGTAAAGAAAGGGATGGAAAGGACAGAGTTTGGAAGGAGGAAAACTCTGGTCTGTCTTTCATGTATTCATATTTACTTCTTTGATACACTAACACATTTCATAGATAAGTTAAGATTTGAAGCTTCAAATACTATTTACAAATAATGCGCCAAGAGAACAGAAGTTAAAGAAACTGCTGGTTGATACAACACATTCCCTAGGTTATATAGCATGCAATCTAAGACATGTGAAAGGCACAAGGGAATATATAACATGTTCACAGGGCCACAAGAATACTTTGTGAAAGTTATTAACAGATTCACAGAGTATATAAACTCTTCATCACTACATAGCAAACTTACATACCTACCTCCATCACAATTTCTATTTGATTATATATAGAAAAGTACGAATTTACAATAAATCAATTTTACAAAGCCTTAAACACAGCTACATCCTGGTCAGCAAATTCTTAGGGACATGCTACACAAATAAAAAACTAACATCAAAAAGCAAGGAAGTTTAGAATTAGTAAGATGTTCTAGAGAAGATACTTAGGAATTCTCTTTATCTTCCCGATAAACTTCATCTCATCTGAAGTCCTCATTCCCCCTTCCCTCTCAATAGTCCTTGCCTTGTCATAACCAAAATTTCTTCCGTTAAACTAGCTTTCAATAATTCACAACAATTTGTCTTCAATACACTGTTTTTAAGACGTAGATTAAGTGCCAAGCAGGAACCTATTACTATAAGCTCTTCACAGAAATAAGGTAAGTTTTCTACTTTAAATTAGTGTAAAGAAACAACTCAAATAGAATAGAATAGAATTTGATTAAGAAAGCATCCTAAGAAATTGTAAAGCTGTATTATCAATATACCTCCAAAAATGAAAACTAGATCAAACTAGGTCAAACAACATAACATAGGTAAAACACTATTAGTTTTTCTAAAAGATCTTTTCTGTATCAATTAAAATTAGAAGAAATCACATGTCAGTCTCTTCACAATTTTAACTAGAAAGTACTACTTGAAGTAAGAATACTTTTATTTTTATTCACAGCTGTGCTCAGAGTTGAAAAAAAAAAAATAGAGTCAGCTATTTGGTTAAAAGTAATGTTTTCTCCTTTCCTTTTGCTTAACAGCAGGCTCTCTCAGGCTGCCATAGTTGGTGCCTAAGTGCTAACTATGTCACCATGCTGTGCATCACATTAAGTTCCCATTTCAGCTCATGAATTTCTGCCAGATTAGTCCAGTAACCAGTAACAGAAAATGAGAAAATGGGAGTTATTTATTACCTCTTACCACCATCTTCCCAAACCTACAGAAAATCAACAGAGTACTGAGATCAATACAATTCAGTACAATGAGATCAATAGATTACTGCACTTTCTAACCAATAGCCAGATCCAGGAAAATAAAGTGTGTCAGATGCATCATATACCTATAAAAGGATACAGGATCAAAACCAGCTAGGATCAAATACAACAGTAATAATATAAAATTGTCTAAAAATACCCCCACAGCTACAAATTGCCAGCTGCTAAAAAAGATGTTCTAACAATACAAAAATAATCTGTTAGGTATGGGCAACCATGAAGTCACAGGATCAAAAGGTTGCACTACAAACCCACTTGGACAATAAACATGCAGGGATATATGTTTTATATGAATGCTGTGTGAGATATATGACATTATAGAAGACTAACAGATATTCTGTGCTGGCAAAATGTGTCTTATGTATCTTCACTACACACTGAAAGAGGACGGGAAGTTTATTTAGACCAGTAATGAGAATGAGATAAGCCCGGAGTCTACGGTTGGTATTTGATCATTCCTGTCATTGGGGAGCTCTAAAGATCTTCTGCTTGACCAGATAGAGAGGTATTCCATAATTCTAAATAGTTCTCAAAAAGAAAAGAAAATTCAAAAATAAGCTTTTAAGACCTTTTCCCATATAGTTCAATTTTTTTTGTAAAAGTAAATGCTTCCCCCTGCATGGAATTATAGCAGGATCATTCCAGAGATGACAACTCCTGTGGTCAGAATGAATTAAGCTGGCAATTTTATGTACCTTCCTCTGAAGCAAGAGGACAGTGAAATGCAAACAGTCATTTTCAGGTTGAATCAATAGGACAGAAGCAGAGGATGACATCCTCTCTTGTAATTTAAGTTTAAAACTCAAGAAGTGATAAAAATAGGAAATACATGAGAATATATTTGCTTATATTCCAGAAACAAAATTTGAAAAAATCTACATACACAATAAGCTCCAAGAGAAACATAACTTTCACAATCATCTCCCTTCTGAATATTCACTACTTAAGAATTCCATCTTTCAACAACATATAAAATAATTATTCAAACATATAAACATTTTTGTACGCAACTATTCAAGTCTACCAAATCGTAGTAGCGCCTATGGGTGTATAAAGCAAAGACACTCTCCAATATCAGATGCATGATATGCTTCAATGACGTCTTGAATCGGTTTGCAATATTATCTATGAGATAAAAAGCTTTTTTTTAACAACATTCAACCAGAAGACAAGAAATCTCGTCTCAATATAAACTTTGGTCATAAAGATCTAAATGCTAAGTTAATTTGAGAACAGGATAGAAATATATTCTTCCAAAGTCACCCCCACATTTATGTAGCTAATGTCTGCTATGAACTTCTCAATTATTTCAGGTAAAATTTTAGCACTGACTCTATCCATTTATCCAAAAAAAGGACAAGCACAACACTGAGGGAATTTCACAGTAATAGGGAAGCAAAGAAAAGTGGTTTAACAGAATCAGCAGGAACTGTCATTTTTCCAGCATTTTTCTTATTTAAAAAAATTTAAAGATTAATCTACTTACTGACATATAACCAGTATGAGAACATGCTCTGTATTTCTTACATACTGGAAAATAAAAATGGCTCCACTTATCTTCATTCTGCTTTGTAAGGCCTCTTAGGGAACAGTGTAAAAAAACACACATCTTAAACCAGAGCTTTTTCTGTAGAAATTCACCTACCTGCTCACGTTTTAAATAGAGGGTATTCTATTAGCATTAAATAATAATGTTAAAGCCAGATGCAAAATGTTCCTATGAGGAGTCCCTGTAACAGCAATGAAAGCTGGAACACAATACAGCTGATCTAGCAAAAATGAATAATTCTTATTCTGTCAAGAGTTGTCAAACGTGGAATGAAAAGCTTCGTATTTTTAAACACTAACACAATCTGAGCTTGTAGAAGCTATTAAGAGTGTTTTCCATTTGGAAAAACCTGCTGACGGTACTCATAGAATCAAATCACAGAACTGTAGAATCATAGAATCAAATTCCTCTTTATCAAATTGCTACATCAAGGGAATGTAATGTAATGCAGTAACAGAAGTATAATCAGGATGTGGATATCTGGTGTCCAGAAAGGCTATGACATATATAAGCCATAATACAAATCAAGTAGATAACAAAACCAGGCATCGTTCCAATCTTGCAACTTAAATTTTACCATAGCTGTCAATTTACAAAAAAAGGGTAGTTTAAACATCAAATTGTCATCTGAAAAAGAAAGCCATAAAGCATGCTTCCAACACAACAGGGACAAAGAAATCTCACAGGTAAATTGCCAGTTTACATACAGAATTTTAGGTATTTCTTATTCTATTCATGTAAGGCAGACAAAAAAGCAAGAAAAAAGAAAAAAAAAATCTCTTCAATTTTTACACTCTAAGAAAGGGCACTTTTTTCTTCCCTTAATTACAGAAAACTACATTCCTCTGGCTCCCTCCAGCTGGAACTATGTTATGTACATCAGTGGTTTGTGTATTTCTAATAGACCCATATCATATGGCACTTAACGCACTACTCTAAATCTCATATCTGCATTTATTCTGACTTCAAAAAAAAGTTCTTACTCCGTGGACAATTTGCAATGCTATTTCTCTTTATGACAGATTGAAAAATTTTAGGTCCATTAACCTTCATTCCAAATTCTTACACATTTATAACTAAATTAGTTTTATGAATTTGTGATACTCTTAAGAAAATTCAAATGCTTTTCGTAGATCCAGTATCAAAGAAATAAGAATGTCTAATAAATGAAATACAGACTATGATGTGTAAGATACCTGATGTGTCTCCATATGCTCATAAACAGCCTTCCTAGAAATCTCTGACTGCAAATGCACTACAGTCAGAAGTAAATTCTAACTATACAACTATCTGAAAATATTTGCCAAATATAATGAGTAACATTAAAACCAAACCTGGGATAACCCAAAGTTAATGCATTAGAGTGAAAATGCAAACAGAACCGAGGTTACTGATTAGTTACCTATTTGGTAATTTTCAGCTGTTATATACTCTGAGAAGTTATCAAACCTCTCTGCATAGATGTTTTTCCAAATATTCAGGGATGTATTACCAGAAATAAAAAATGCAAAAGTATGCAAGGCAAATGGCTTCATTCCCTTTTACTTTAGATGACATCATAGCTCAAAACTACAAGTAGATCTAATCAATCCTCTTTATGAAAGGCTATTTCACAAGAAAGCAGAAGCAAGACAAAATGTCTAGAAAAATGAAAAATGATCAGGAGAACTGAATTAACTTGAAGAAGCAATTACTGAATAATTTTGCTAGAGGAAAAAGCATTGGTTAATTTTGGCCTGTAAACCATAACAACAATATCTGCTTGCTTACTGATTGTGATAAGAACAGCCTCTTCAATGTAAAATGACCTCATTTAAATTAAATTGGTGCTGATAATTCTTGCCCAATGCTTTGTGCATAAATCCATTTGTGACCTATACTAAGGCACATTTTATGAAGAGCATTATGTTGTATTTCTGACTTTCTATTTTCTGTGGGAAGCCTAAAAGAAAACACTACTCCTGTACAAACCAGAACTGAACACTCACGGAACCTTAGCAGAAAGCGCTTTCAGGAGGTTTTATAAAGTTTCTTTGTATCCCTCCATTCTGTTGTAATTGCACTTGGACACAATGAATATTTCCTATTCTGCACTATATTCAGTGGGTTCATATGGGCACGCAAATAATACTCCTGGTTGTTCCTGCTGTACCAAGTAAGAAAACTCTGACTTCTCTGTTGTTGTAGGATGCAGACTGAATGCCCCAGTCACATTGTTTTTTGCACTGTGTGAAAGTGCATTAGCCTCTTTTCAACATTTTCACCATGTTTTATCTTTTAAAACACTTCAGCCACATGCTTAGCCATATATCCAAAGAGACCATCAACTCTGCAAGTTCTGTCCCAGCACAGAATGTACTGCCCACTGCTGATGGCAATATCATCTTCAATCTGTTAAAATATTATACAAAATTGTATCTGAAGAAAAACATTTTAAGATCTCATCCTCTCAAATGGCTGCAGAAATCAATAGTTCTCTAACCTCCAACTTCTTGGTTTAAAAAATAAGCAAATAAATTTAAACAAATTCAGTGACCTGTTATAATACACAATGTGTTAAAAAAACAGTATCATAACAAATTAGTAAGAAAAACAGTGAATATTCTGGAGAAAAATGAGCAGTGAAAACTTCTCAAATGAATACAGACAATTTATGTATGTACTGAGATCAAGAAGCTATAATTAAAACCCCCAAACCTTACAGTAACTTTCTCTCAAAAAATCCTTACTGGATGCGTGAAAAGTTTGATTAAAAAGAGCACAAACCCAAGAGAAATTTCAACTTTTAAGGGGGTAACTGAAAAAATTTTCATTTGCAGAAGAAGGAAGCACTTTTCTTCCCCCTGGTGCTACTCCCTTATACTAGTTAGTGAGAAAAACCAAAAATGAATGGGCCCAATTCATTCTCCTGTAACCTAACTACAACAAGAAGTTACAGCAGAAGTTGTTTAGTTTTGTATTGGTTGCAAAGACCACACTTTTAAACCAAACATGCTAACTCTGCTTAAAATGAGTATGAGACCATTTTAAGGAGTATTAAATGGCAAAAGATTAAGATTCAAATTTTAAGTTGAAATTCTATTTAGAAAAATGAAACATTTTCAATAAAACCTACCATTAGAAGAAAAAACGAAATTTTGCTGCTCATTAGCATAAAAGTTTCACTTTTGAAAAGCTAATAACCAAAATTTTCATGTGAATAGAAACTATACAGGCAAACAAGAAGCAATAAGAAATATCATGAAATCAGCAAGTGACAGATCTTAAAGCAGCTCCTAGTCCTTCTTGAATCTTGACTGCAATTGTTGATCAATTTTAAAGCTAAGGCATGCTATTTTCTGACAGTACATGGGGAGAATTAATACGCATTTGGTTCATGTACAGCCCTTGATTTTACAAATTAAAGAGAACAAAAAATTAATCGTGAATCAGTTAAGAAGCCAAATATTTGAGTTAAAGCATATTAAACTTCTGTACAATTTTATAATGATTTCCATGCTGTACACACAAACAAGAAAACTAAAGACTGTATTATCTAACAGTAAAATGTATCAATACTGCTAAGGATAAGCCAGCTCCTAAATATTCACTTCATTTGAAAAATGTATTTACAGAACAACTAATGACAAAAATCAGTGAAATGCAAATTGTTTTAAACCATTCAAGAAAAAAAAAGCAGTTAAATATGATGCCTAGATTAAACTACTTTTCAAACCTATTTTAAGTTCTGTTGTATTTTATATTACTTTGCACTGGACATTTCAATATTTTTAATTAAAATTTAATGTAAAAATTGCTTTATAACTTAAAATAGTCTTAAATAATTTATAGAATTCAATTTTTATATAAACAGATTTAATTTTAAATTCTTTGCCCTAATCCAGTTAAGATTAAATACAATATTTTTATAGCCTAATCTCCAGATATTCAGAAAATAAAGAATTACAACTATTCTTTGATAACACTGCCACCTAGTGCAAACTCTAAATTAGAATGAAGCATTTCTTTGAACTTGCTCATTCTGTAATTTAGTCTAAGGTGGAACTATACCATGTCCAAATTACGTCTTCAGTACTACTTAACTGAACATCGGAATAATAACATTTGTTCTTCTCTTACCTGGAATGCCTGTTAAATATGCAGCTATACTAATTTTGAAAATATAACTGTAAAATGCTGTTAGATAATACATTCACATCTAGTGTATATCAAAATGCTTTTGATAGCAAAAAATAAGAGAATACAAAGCTAACGTCCTACAAACAAACATGTATGTCCCAAGAACTTTACATTAATGCAGACAGTAAACTGAAATATTACTTGGTTAAACTTGGTATCTAACAAGGAAAAGTGGAAAATAATTCAGTAAATTAAAGTACAACTGGAAAGCAGAAAGAAATTGAGAATTTCTAAGGTGAAAATGATATCTAAGAATGAGGTTGATAGTAGAAAATCATATTTATACAGAATTGGTCAATATACAAACTGACAAACCCAGAGCTCTAGAGAAAATACTAGATTTACTTAATTCAATGCACTTCTATAGCTATGCTGCCATCTAGTGAAACGGGATACTTTTCTCTGCAAGACTTAAATTTTGTTCAAATGAAAAACAGTACGTATGTGTACCACAGCAAACACTGTTCACCTGAAAATACCTTATTCCCTCTTCTTCACCACTACATTTTTGTACCATGTGTTACAAGGTAACTAATTTCAGCCATTGGACAGTAAACATTTATACACTTAGCCCGAAATGCAAATGGGCTTACAGACTTCAGAG
Organism: Corvus hawaiiensis; assembly: GCF_020740725.1. Taxonomy (NCBI): domain Eukaryota; kingdom Metazoa; phylum Chordata; class Aves; order Passeriformes; family Corvidae; genus Corvus; species Corvus hawaiiensis. The sequence goes on along the minus strand of NC_063216.1, from coordinate 67,228,553 downwards.
AGAAACCAAGAACTGATCAGCACAGACCACAGTCTAGGATCAGGGAAAAAGTTAGCTATTAGCAGATTTCAGACCATTACACAGATGAAGTACTGGATTCACAGCTAGTAATGCAGATAAATATTACTCTGAACCTTCAGTGTAAACTACCTGTTGTGTTGTGGTTGTTTTCTCATTACATTTAATTAGAATGATGGCTTAAAACTTTGTGAATTTCAGACACTAAAAAGCAAATAAAAAAAGTAAATACACACTCACCTGGGAAAATATATTTGCAGTTGGAGCAACTCTGTTGTCCACAATACTATATAATATTGCTAACAATCTGTCCAGGGGAAATGGCTTTGGCCCAAGAAGGTGATTGCTGGTCTGCAACAGAAACACCACTTTTTAATCCAGTAGGTCTTTCCTGGAGTACCACATGATGTTAATCTCATCTTTTTGGCCTCTGGGGAAGCACTGTGATTCACAGTAGTCTTTCATACCGCCTACTTATATGTTATGGAAAACACTGAATACATGCTTATTGATCAAGAAAAAGATACAGACAAAAAGTCTATTTAACATGGCAACTGTTCAAACTGCACAATTAATAGGAACACTTCTGAGCTGTAACAGAGGATCTTATGCCAACTTTCCTGTCACTAGATTTATACATTTACTTGTCTTATTTAATGACCTTGCCCAATCTAAGGAATAAAGAGGAAAGGCTATGTTTTATGGCTTTCAAAGAATGAATCACAGAACAGCTTGTGTTGGCAGGTAGTTCAAAGATTTCTTCTAAAGAAGGAGGACAAAACTGGACAGAGTATTTTAGAGGCAACACAAAGAGTGCTGAGTGTAAGACTCAGAGTGCACATGCCTCCCACAGGTTTAGCTGACTAAAATAAAGAGTTCAGATGGCTGAGCCCAAGGTCAGCTTCTTGGCTGGTAAAAGCTGCTGTATAATGAGCTACCAGCCAGCTACAGACAACTGTGTTATCAGAACACATCATATTTACTCAACTTCACATCTACAGAGCTCTTTTGCACCTTACATACCTCACACCTCAGCTGACAAGGATGGCCTTCATAGGCATTACAGATTGCTGTATGTAGTAACATTGCATTCACTTAAATTCAAAGAAATACACAAAGTCCTGATTGTTCAATGGTAAGCATTTTCAAAATAACCAATTCTACAAAAAGGAGATGTACAGTTTATAAGGCAGAACTGGGCAGTATTCCAAGTTGGGCAGCATAGTTAGGACTACAGAGATTTATGACCCACACTTTCAAAAGTTCTTACAAGGGAAATACTTGTTTTATTTTAGGTTTGTATTTAATTCTCTCTACTTTGACATCCAGTTGCCTTTTCTGTAGTGTACAGTGATTTCTTCTTACTAGCAGTGCAGCCAAGAATAAAGAGGATTTTCAAGGCAAAGTTTGTTTCAAAATGCTTCTGGGAAAGAACACCTCAAATATACCACAAGCACCTCTGTGGCATTAAGTCGTCATCAGCAAAACACAACCACCCATTTCTTCAGGAAAACCAAAAAGTACTTCAAATACATGTTTTAACTTTTCAAATCCAGGAGGTGTCCCCAAAGCTACCTCTTGGCTAACAAAGCAAGCTGTGTGAAGAATCATGGAAACACATAGTTTTTGGGGTTCCTCCCCCCTGCCATGTGGTCCTGGGGGAGGGGACCCTGGGCTAGAGGGGTTTCCCCACTTTCTGGTCAATCCTGTTCTCCATTGGTTGTTTTGTGTTCCCCTGCCTGGGGGAAGACCCTGCTGGTCCTGTGATTGCAGCAGTTCTTCAGCAGGACGCCAGCCATGCAGCTGGAGAATAAAGATCTCTAAAACATCTATCAAGAATCAGTCCCTAATTTTTTCCACGGGCCTCGCTGTCCTATACATGTTGCAGAAATCCCCGCTGCAACACATAGCCAAGACTCTAGCATGGCATCCTCAGACAGAATGCAGACGTGGTGTGAGTTATGAACTGTAAAATCACTTGCCCTTCTGCTTCTACACATGCCAGTTCTGTAAAGCAGATTCTTTACTGTTAACAAACAAACAAGACTAATTAAAAACGGCGCACTCCAAGAAGCTAGCAAATGCAGTTAGCGTGGAGCAATCTCTGATCCTCTGCTTAGTATATACAGTTACTTCAGAAATTTCTTGCTCTACATGTAGACAGAATACTGTTTGGAGCTTTCAAATTATCTAAAAGAAATGATTCCCTCTAGAAAAAGCAGAAGAGTTAATTCTAAGAGAATAAATTCTTGGAAGAGTAACAATGGTTTAGAAATTCCTTGAAACATAACATGGTAAAGAATTAGAATTTTACACATCCTCTGCAAGGAGATAAGGCAGAATGCTACAAAGGATAGTATTTATAAAAATGCAAGGGACTCAACATCTCTCAAAAACAAAAAGAGTCAGAAAACCTGGTAAGAAAGTTTTATAGCCATCAAATAACTCTGTATGTCCTCTATCACCTTTCCACCTAGGCAATACATCCATTGTTCAAAAAGACCTTCCCTCAGTTGCCACTATGTGTGCCCATGCTTTTTATGTGCAGTGCCAGTTTCATGTTCCCTCTGTTTACCTAGCCTAAGTCTTTCACCATCCCACAATTGCAAGCCGTTTATTCACATTCTAAAATGTCACAAACAAGAATGAGAACCCCAAGTGTTCTTTAAAAGCTTAACCTGAGCTCAATTATCTGCACAAAAAGAAGAAACTCCTTAACCTCAATTGACTGAATTTTCAATCTTTTTAGCATGTACTTGAAGACTGAACAATACCTCTCCCTTTTTTTGTAATGCAGGAAGTATTTCCAGACTTCTCTGGTTGCTATATAAATGAAGCAGGTTCAGCTGTAAGCCATAAATTCTGATACAAAACAAATCCTAGACTGAAGCTGAAGCAGACACACAAGATAAACACACCAACACATTCGATCTTCTGACAGACTGATACGTGAAAAAGTTCACTCCTGCAAAAATTGCTTCATCAAGCTTCACCAAGAAGATCTCTCACTTGTCACTAAACTGGAAAAGCATTGTTCCAGGACAACCATTCAAAGAAACACAACAAATTCTGCTTTTATCAGCAACAGGGCAATTAATAGAATGGTAAGTCAGTTTCTTCTCCTCATTCACAAGATTCACTTGTTCTAATTAAAAAAACCCCCACAGCTTCTGGACTGACATAGTTAAGAATCACAAAATAGATTTTTAGTCTTGCTGTACCCTAAACTTTTATGGAAGGATTTATTTCACCTAATGTCAGCTTCCTGCCAAGCCGGTACAGACTGCCAAACCAGTTTCCTCAGTTCCCATACAGCCAGTAGAAATGTAATCAATACAATTTGTGGTGCAATTCATCTGCCTGAAGGTAGAACGTACTTTAGTGTGAGCCAAATCACACCCTACACTCCAATGACTGCATCAACTGGCTCTGCACGGGCTATAAACTGGTTTAGATGCAGGCACCCACGAGAGTTAGGTGAATCTGATCTGTAAAACACTTTAGACAAGCTTCTCTGAGCAAAGGTATACTGTCACAACAACTGAAGTAAATGAGTGTTTAGAACACCACATCTGTAATTCTTTATCCCTGTATTTCAATTCCTTCACTATAGAATTCTTTCTATAAAAATCTTTTAAGGAATATAACTTTTTTTTTTTGAGATAAATGCTGATACTTGGCCACTCCACTTATGATGTCCTTTAACTAGCTTTACGAAACACACTTTGTTGTACACAAAAATATGGCTTTAGGAGACAATTTCACGTTACAGTTTCAATAAAATAAAAATGTCTCTCTCAGAAATTTGTATCATACAAAACAAGTGCACCAAAAATTGTTATTTCTGCAATTCTGCTGTTTCTACAGTAATCAATGACACAAAATGAAATACAAACTCACAAGTACAGCAGAAAGAAAGTACTTGCTGGCAAGCTCAGCTTAGAAAGATAAAATACACACCTTCTCATGCTTCTTCATGAAGTTGGTCTTTCTAATTTTCCCATGATGCTGCAAAACAACAGACAAGAGCAAAGATAATTAACACAGTCAACAAAGAATGTATACACGACAAACAGTAGTATGTTACACTAGGTCTACTACTTTACTACACTTCCAGTATTTGCCTTTGATGTTACTACCAATCATTCTTACTATAAGCCCTAAAATTACACTTGCCTTACTTCTTGCTTCACCTTGTCCCAAATGGTGCAAAGCCAAAACACAACATGCTAATATTTTCTGGTGACGTGCATAAGTTTTGGGTTTTTTTAATCTACTCAGGAATTGATGAGAAGTAGTAAAAATTTGTTTTTAATATGACTTCATCTTCCTCATATCCTCAATCATCTAATGAAAAAGACAGATGATGACTATCTTAATTTCTAAAATGTATCCATGTATAAAATCCACCAGAATTTTCACCTTTTATTGACCCTATTTTAGAATTTGGATGGTACACAAGCTGGCAGAATGACAACCAGGAATTTAATCAATACAATACAAAGGTAGTTCAAGGTTCTTGAGCTAAATGACAAAAGGAAGGAGGAGGGGAGGAAAAAGGGGTAGGGGTGGGTGTTGAAGGAAAGAACATAATTGAAAGCTGCACCTTCTTAAAATTTTCTTAAGAAAGGAAGGACTATTGAAATAAAATAATCAAGTGCTCTTGGATCTCAATTGAAAATGTGAGGGCAAGACAAGGGCAGAAATATAGTAAACAGTGTTACAAATGAATGGGTTAAAAAAGAAACAAAAAAACCCAAGAGAGACATGAAGGATGAGGTGTGAGGTAAAATTAGAGGAGAGTTGTAGTATTTTTTAAGCATAGTCAAGTGCTCTTTCATCACCTGATGATTTTTTCCACAGCCCTGAGAAGTATACCTTATAAGCATGCTCAAGAAATCAGGGAAAAAAATAACTCAAATGAAGGAATTATTTTTTCATTATAATGTTTAAAATCTTGTACTTAGTATTTGTGGCCCTCAATATTCAGCCATGTCAAAAGTATCTCAGTAAATGTGGTTTTTCTTGACTGACTTCTGAAGAGCTAAATATTAGACAGGGCTTAAAGGTTCACTTCACATGGTTTTTCTGGTTAAAAAAACCCCAGTTAATTCAGTGAATACATATCAGACACACTTAAGAGATAGCAAAGTAATAATTATATCATGACTGCAGTGACAACCATGACCTTTCGGACAGGAAAGTGATCAAGCCTGAGGTTACACAGCATGCTTGGGATGGATCACAACAAACTGCATTCATCATTTTACAGGTTATGCTGGGATCTCTGTGTGGTATATATGGTGCCCAACTTCTGTGCAAGCACAAAACCCCACAAAATTAAGAGCTAATTTTCAATTCACTTTTAATGCTGTTTTCTATTAAAGATTTCATATATAATTCATAAATATAGCTATTCTTTCTTGTTTTTAAAGACTTTCTTCCAAACCAGCTTCATATTTTTCTCTCAATCTACTGCAAAGCTCTTGAATTTTCACATAACTAACAGCAGTGGTACCAATTATCACTTCCCTGCTCTGTCAGGCTGTTAGCATTCCAGGTTGCCCCAAACTGTGACTTTATTTTTAGCTGTAGTACAGCCTAGCATCTATAGAGTAGTGCAGATGAGCAGCTCAATTACCATCTTTTATTTGCATCCCTTTTGCTTCTACCAGTCCTCAGTTAAATCACTCCAGAAGATACTTTTCCGTGATCTACTCTGAATCTCATTACAAACCTGATAAAAATTATATTCTATTTTCACTGTTCGCATGACTCATAGAAACACCCAGCCTGAAACCCCCCCAGAAGTGTTGGCTTTGTTGGGCTTTGAGATGCAGCTATTTCTGAAGTTCAATTTTAGACCTTATGAAGGACTAACTGATACCAAATGACACGCAGGAAAAATGGTGACTTCTGACTCACCAGTTCCCGGGAAAAATATCTGATAGCACTGATAGAAATAGCTTCATGGTCCCTGCTTCAAAAACCTTAGAAAATCATGTTTATTATACAAAAGTTTAGTACAGTTCATGTGCAAGAGTGGAAACTCACTCAGAGATACTAAAAAGGGAGAAAGGAAAAGAATTAAGTTGAAAAGGCTGCTCAGTAAACACAAGGAGAATGTGGCACATTTTGATAATGTGCCTTACAGACTTGACTCTTGCATGCTTTCCCATTTCTGTGTAGAAACAATTCTTCAGCAAATAAATCTCTAACACAGAAAATGCTTCAGCCAAGTGCAAAGAACAAGGCTTGTCCATAAAGAAAAGTTGCCTATCTACACTTACTACAAGTAACCCTCCATACAGGAAAGGACTAAATAGAAGGGTAAAACACCTACAGCTTTCAGTAAGATCATACCAGTTTAAACTGAAAATGTACTAGCATATCATCACTAGGAAGTGTAGTGACTTCTCAAAATGTGTATCTATGAGGTTTTTTTTAAGAGGGAAGAAAATAATATTTTTACAAATTTGTCCTGCCCTCATTTTAACTGGTTACACCTACCCATCATGAATACCATACATTTATATATACATGCATGTATCAATACATACTGTAGTAGTTGGTAAAATGTATAGAAAGTCCATCTGCCCCATCTCTTTTCTGATATCTGTCTTCCCACTTACATTTTGTCAAATTAATAACTTAAAATGAGGCAATGAGGCAGGCTTGAGCAGCTTGAAGATCTTGGGTCAGGAAGAGATAGACAACAATAGCACTACAGCACTTGTCTGCAGTATAACCACAACTTAGCCCAGAGGAAAAAGAAGAAAAAAAAACCCCTCAACTTGTACGTGGCAGGATCTTACAGAAAATGATGTTTAGGCCAAGATTTGGTAGTAACGATTAATACATTCATCCTAAAACATGCATTACCACCATTTCAATGCAACATATATCAGCCAATGTAACCACACCTTCTGCAAAAGCAACTGCTTGTATGTTTCTGTTTCAGAAACTTAGAACCGCACAAATAACCTAACAGTGCACTAAGTCATTTTACCTCATTAAAGGCCAAGGCAGTTGTGGTTTGTACCTTACTCTGGAAATTTAAGTGTGGCTTATAACTAAGGACACTGCAGTCACTCCACTAAAATCTTTTCAAAACAAAGCTGTATCAACTTAGAAAAGCAAAGCACAGTGCTCATGGTGCAACAATGTTATGCATAATTTGACATGAAGAGGAAGTTTGGTTTATTAGACATTTATAATCACTAGGTGATCATTACCCCATCAGAGCATGTGATCTATAGAAAGCTGCTCTTCAAATCAAATGAAGCACAGACAGAAACAGAGCTCAAAATGAACAGTTGAAGAGTTTCAAACTAGGAAATTCAATATGCAGGAATCCAGTTAATAGCACTAAGAAATTAATCTTATTACCTTAAGAAAGAATCTCTTATCTGTCCTAACAGGATTGTAGGAGGCAAGGTAAGCAGCTATTAGAAGAAATTTGGAGTAATAAGGAAGTTCCACATGGGTATGTGCTGAAAGTCCTATAAAATAAACAAACAGTTTATGAGTTAACCAAAAACCAGTCTGAACATCCACAAACTTCAAATTAGACTTCCCTGCATTCTTCTTCTTTTCCTTCTCTCCTGCTCTAGTGCCATAACTAAATGAGTATGGCTACTTTCTCAGCTCTATTATCACAGATACAAACTCAGGGAAGGGCCAAGAAGCATGGCACAAAGCTAAACTAGCATCCTGAAACCTTTTTGGACTCTCAGCAACTGTATGTGAAGCATCAGAGATTCATAAATCTTCCTGAAAAAAAAATATAAATAACTGCAGGCTACTGTCATTTAAGAGAATTTTTCTGGCAAACAAGGCAGATGAAGAGAGCTATTTAAATACAATGGCAATTTTTTTCAAGACTCAACCTTTAGACTGCTCCAGACCACCAAACAGCTTGTCCAGGAACAAGGCTGACATGGTGAAGAATGCAGCAGTGCTGCACTTCTGAAAAATAGTTCATCTAACAATTTTTAGCCACTGTTCTATATCCTAAAGAAAATGTTTTAAAAATTTTAAACTTGATCCATTTGATTTTGCCTCTTTGTACACATGTATACTTAATTAAGAATAAATACACACATTAAAACCCACAAGAACTACAGTCCCGTGAACATTTGCTTCCCCTCTTTTTTACTTTGTATTTTTTACCTTCACAGTCCCCTGCTCTTGTTTTACATGCTTATGCATAAGAATAGGATCATCAAACCATCCTTCATCAGCTGGCTAACTACAGAAACCATTAAAGCATTTCTCTCATGCCCTCTTTGCTCAGTTTTTTACTTCAAGAGTTTCTTGTTCCTTGTTCTGTGAAGTACCTGTACCTTTATGCTTTAATCCACAAATATCAGCAAATAAAGATGAAAGAATTAAATATGTTCAAAAGTTACGATTCAGGGTCCACACTATAAGGAGAGGTATTCTAGATGAGAGCTAATCATGATTTCCTCTCATGTAAGCACAAAAGAACAGCACTTTTAGTTTCATTTACAATCAAGAGATTCTCTTGTACTGCATGCTAATTATAAAATGCAACACCAAATAAACTCTTACAGATACACAATTTAGTTTAATACAAAAACATCTGGTTTTTCTCCATTCTTCTGGTCAGCCAATATTGTATCATACACAGAACTATTTGATGATGTATACCTTTATTAGAGTTAGAATTTTATTTATTAGAATTTCTTTTTAAGCATGTTGCTATCAAATGCTATTTAACAACATGACATTTTTTCTTACTACATATACCTATGAAAATGCATTTAAAATGAAGTCTCCCTTCTTGGGCTTGTCAGGCAAAATATTTCATGATCATCTGGGAGGCAGTTTAATAAAAACACTTTGAATCAAACTCCTTTGTTCAAAAATGTTGAAAATTCACCAATCATAAACCAAGTACAGGAAACAGTCTGATGATTACGCTTATCTGAAGAAATTATTTGTCATGATAAATAATACAAAAAAGTGTTCCCAAACTACAAAATGGTCAAAAGACCACGACCAAGTGACATCGCCAGGAAAATATTTTAGTATTCCTTCCTAAATTGTAAATGAAGGCTGACAAATATATCGAGATTCAACTTTCCAGCCTGTCTGAAGTATAAAATCAAAGCTCTATTTGTTCAAGGAAAGAACAAAGAGAACACTTGCAGTTCTGACATTTCTCTTTGCCAAGAAATCTGGACACAGGACATGTGTTTGTTTAGGAATGTGCTAATCCAGTGCAATACACCAGGTACAACATTCTCTTCTCCCTACCTGGACAATTCTGCCAGCTGGCACACAGAGGTTTGACCATCAGGGGTCAGGCCACTCCTCACCCCTTCTTACATAAGAAATACTGATGTAAAGAAGACTGCTTTTACCTGCAAAGGGTATTAGGAAAGGTTACTCCCAGTATACATGATAGGGGAAAAATAGTCCTTTGTAGAACGCCTCAAAAAACCTTGATTACCCTGAACTGTAACCGAAGACTAACAGGAAGCCTTGTCTGTGTAGTTTCATTCATGTGTTCTCAGATGACAGAGACCAAGTCAAACTGAAAAGCACATTCCACATTACAAGACCCTGCACAGTTACTGTGTTTTATACCTTTTAACTGCCCAGGCTCTCCACCATCATGTTGCAAACGCTCCCACTGTGAGCTGAAAGACAGATAATGCAAATATGTAACAATGAAGTATTTATTAGTCTTTTAGAGAAAACGACCCGCTTGGTATATGTATATTTTAATTTTGTGACACTGGCTAGGATACAGTTAGTGAGAGAATAATTAAAAATACAAGGTCCTACTATCTCGCATGTAAATTTTAATAATCTGCAGACTATGTATTTGAAAAAAAAGAAAAAAACGAAAAATAATGTTTGATTAAGGCATAAAAGACCCATTCCTTCCCATCTAACCACCACGAGTAAGCAAATATCCACAGCGTTCCAAGTTTCAAGAATAATGCAGAATTGGAAAAAAAGTAAAAACACTGATAGTTTTGATTCTTTTTAATCTGCTTAATAACTTTATGTTTGTGAGAAAAATACTATAATTACTTCATAATGTAATTTTGAAGTCAATGGAAGTCATCAAGATGGATTATCCTGTCAGTGAAAAATGCCCTCAAGTAGTTTGGTATCCTCCTAAACAATAGCAAAAAAATTCACTTTAAAACTTCCATTAAGGAATGACATTGCTAGAAATTTCGTATTTTGGGTCATTTTGTATGCCACAAGGGGATTAAAAAAAGATAAATTTGTTAAAGCTGTTTTGGCTTGTTTTTTAAAGCTCTTCATGAACAGGGTTTAACAGCCATAAGCCATAAACTTATGAAAACAGTGTAATGAGAGCTCATGTAATACTTAAATTACAATGAATGACAAACCAACTCATCAATGAGTTAAGGTTTTATCCAATGTCTATTTTACAGGCAGAAAAAAAAAGGTTCATTTTCCTTTCAGTTCAGGTAGCACAACAGCTGATAGCAAAGTTCTATTGCTATAAATTGCATGGTCAAGAAAAATTCAGAGTAATCATAGTTCTGTGGCCAGAAAAACTGATATAGTGACTTTAATTCCTGAAGCATTTACTGGTACACAGAAGTAAATCCTGGACAGAAAGCTGAAATTTCTAATAAAAATCAAGTCAAGCTCAAATTTATAATCAAAGAAAACTGTAGAGGGAAATTACTTATTTGAAAACAATTCACAAGCTATTTTGTATCATAATCTTTTATTATAACTTAATTAGAGTAGGCAATTACACAATATAAAAAGTCAGGAAGATCCCAAGTAGACTGTGTAATGAAGATCAATATTGAATACAAATAAATATCTGAGCCAAACAGAAAAATGCTGCATTGTACAGTGAAGCCTAGCTTGCACAAAGCAAAATCAATTCTCTTTTTGAAGGAGACATCTCTAAAACACTAGCAAAGGCTTCTACTATGCACTCAGGTTGTGACCAGAATACCCTATGGCCTCAATGACATTAAAAGGAAAGAAATCAGTATGTTTTTATCAAGATAAAGAAAACAAGCAATACTGAATGATCTCTCTTTACATGGTGTAACAACAGAATCACTCTAATCTTAAAGGTGGAGAGAACATTAAACCTAAGCCAATTATTACCACTGTGAATGAACACCACCATCCTTTTTTCTAGCAGTCTGGCAGCTTACAAAATAAACAAGGAATCTAAAGCAATATCACGAGAAATAGCCATTAACAGGACACCAGATTTTAATGCTGTCAAAAATGGCAATTCCATGTAAGAAAAAGTTTGTCCTTGGAAAAGAAAATAAGGGGTCAGAAAGTAGAGTCAGCAAACAAACCTAGCTCTATCAAAAAAAGCTAAGAAACACAGGTACTCAGAATCTGTAACGTCTCAAGAATTTTGAGGCTTGCACACATCCTTAGTTCCATGAGGATCTGCCGAGCTAACAAACATGGCAAAGTGTGTTTTAAACAGTGTCTGTATATTCTGGTGAGGGATTTCCATGCTTGGTAGTTCCATACATTACAGAAAATAGATCGAGCCTCAGTGAAAAGGAGAACAAAACCTGCTGCCACTGCTTTACTTATTGAATCCATTATATGCTACAAATACCATTTTGTTTAAATTTCCTCCTGAGATATACTATTTCTAGCAGTGTATGGCAATAAAGAAATGCACATTAAAGAAAAAAGATTACATCCAGCAGAAAAGAAACACTAGCCATGAAACACAGTGAGAGGAAGGTTGTTAAAAACAGCAACCTCAACAAAGCAAACAAACCCATGCTCTCCAAATTACCTGGATATTTCCCGGAGATAAACAGTCTGCATTGCCTTCTTCAAATGAGGTTCAATATTTTTCCAGAGTTTGCGGGTGTCGCGTTCATTTGCTGCACCAAGCCAGAATCAACTCTATTAAACACTTAACTCATACAACACTCATACAAAACTCATCCTTGACACCTGAACAGTCACAGGCATGACACAGTCTAACACCCTGATTCTGACGTGCTGCTTTAGGATGATGCACCACCACCATCCATCCAGCAAGCACCTGTTCCTCTATGACTATTCTGAGATAATCTGTGTCAGTTTGACAGAACCTCTCCTCTTGGTTTCTGTCTTCTCTAGGCCTCAACAGAGAAATAACTTATCGCATTAATTTGCAGAAATCTTGATAGTTGAGTGAGGAGAAAGATCTATAGGAGGAAAGAAAATTTTCAGGGTATTTCCATCTTTGTTTCCTAAAAAACTACCACCAAATACCACGTACCGCTTCTGCTGCAAGTGCTAATGACTGGCTATGACTGGAACAAGCACTGCTGTCGTGACCTGAGAACCACTGTGTCACCACACCACAAGGATCAAAGCAAAATCTTCACCAAAACCCACTGAACAGCACCTGCTCTCATACACCCGCTCAAACTAAGGACAGCGCCTTACCTTCCCCTCTGACCACTGGTTCACAGTATTTAGCAAAATTGAGTGCTGCCTACAGAAAGCAAAAAATAGAACACATTAAAGTACTACCTATCTGATCCAGCTACAGAGTATAACTAGTAGGGTAATTCATTCCTTTGCAAAACCAACAAATTCTTTTTCAGTCAATAATTATGCCACTTGCTTACAAACATTACACTGTAAAACATGGTAACATTTTTGTACCATAAAATACAAAGAGAAGCAATCTATCACAAGTTACATGGCTTTGAGCTCAGCAAGATCTGTTTACTGTACTCAAGGGGTTGCATTGTTTTAAACTAACATAACAATTTATCAGTATAAATGCAATAAAAATGTTTTCATGAACTTACTCCCTTCATTTTCACATAAAACTTTCCATTCCAGGAGAAGTTCAGCACACTTAAAACACACACAGAAATTATTTATTTTAAAAAATCAACCAATCACAAAAAAACCTGCTAACATATTCCATATGCAAATGAACTTCGTTTGCCTGAAGATTAAGAGATTTTTGACAATACTATAATCTAGACTTTCCTCTAAAATGTTTACATCAATATCACACAATTTTGTAAAACACCAATCCTCATATTTCATTCTCTTTTTGTCCTACTGCACTTTAATAAATCTCTGTGCTAATATACAAAACTCAATGCAGTAACTTACATTTATAAATCTAATAAAATTCCAGAATGTATTATTAGTAATCACACATAATAGCATATACATTTAGAATCTATATTAGACACTAAGGAGTTCAGAAGCTTACATTCAGTTTTATGTGTCTGTCACTATCTTCTACAGAAGAGACTTGTCAACCACATAAAGAATTTAGGGTCCAATCACATAAGTATTTTCATAGTGTTGCACAAGCAAATAGTGCATCTAAAGCTAATGAAATTCTCTTAAGCAGAGCCACTCAAGTACATGTCTGCAGGAACTGTGACCCCTGTTTTCTATTTCTGTCTCCAGCAATCTCATTTAAATATAAAACCTGTATGGTTAACAGACAAGTTCAGCTGAAATTTAGCAATATGTTCCTGAGGGAAACACAGGCAGAACATTCAGATCATCTCTTGAGCACCGATTTGTTCGCTGATACCATCAAACTTGTAAAATTTCCTTGTACACAGTATAGTTATTTAAATAATAATTGAATAAGATGTTTGTTATTGCTATTAAGCTTTTCTTATGCAAAGGTCACCATCAAGTAATTTAATTTTCTTCTGTTAAGTTTGTTTGCTACTACATTATATGGTTAAAATGCCTTTTTCCAAATACTTTCAATGTATTACCAGAAAACCACACAGCATTGGAAGCCCTTTACAGCCACCAAAACGACTGCAACTTTTGTTAGGGATTTTTAGGGCAACTGCATTTTAAGCTAACACATTCTTAAGAGGGAAAATTTACACTAGATATAAAGAAGGCTTTTTTACTATGAAGGTGGTGAGACATTAACAGGCTGCCAGAGAAACTGTAGATGCCCCATCCCTGGAAGTGTTGAAGGCCAGGCTGGATGAGGCTTTGAGCAGGCTGGTCTACTGGAGGGTGTCCCTACCCATGGCAGGAGAGCTGGAACTAGATCTTTAAGGTCCCTTCCAACCCAAAACATCCTATATTCTCTAATTTTCTCTTTGTCCATATTCAACAATAAATCTTGACTTTCAGAGCAACAATAAACATAGACTTTCATTTGGCAAAAGACAACCCAAAACAAAACAACTCTAAAGAAGCTCATCTCACCAGATGCTGAAGTTCTTTCAGGTCCCTACAGACCATGTAGAAGACACCAAGCAAAATATTGATATATGCAGAGTAGAAATCTGCAGAATATTCTGGGGGATGATTCTGAGACAAGATCTTCTGCAGATGTCCTGTTTAAAAATAAACGTTGCTTGTTTAAAGCCAACTTAATGAATTGACCACATTTGTGGAAAAACAAACAATAGCCATCACTAAAAAAAACCGCAACAAAATCCAATGAAACCTACACTGATTTTAAGAACCAGCAAATGTCATGGAATCAAAACATTACTTTGAGATGTTCTGGCAAGTGGAAAAAGACAAGACCTTTAGAGGTTGTGTGAATATAGGCTTTTACATTCCAGTAGCTATTACATATTCCAGGTTCTGTAAAAGGCACACTGATAAACATGCAAACAACCTTTGAATGGCCTTTTGACAAAGTGTTCTACAACCCCCAAAAAGCAGGTTTAAAAATTAGTTTACCTATGCTGTAATCAGGAAAATACATGGTGAATGGCTCAAAGCATCCAACGTTTGGACGGAACAACTCCCACACTATTTCACTGAGCAGGACAACTGTCACATTTCTGTCAGTCTACACAGGGAAGAGAAAAAACTGAATGAGAGAGTGACAGGCAGAGAAATAACAAAATAACAGTGCATGTTAGAGCATCAATGAGAAAAATTATTATTGTGACTTTTCTGTTTCACAAAAACCATTGAATTCAGAGTTTATTACTATGCTAGTAATTTGTATTAAAGCTTCAGCTGGCCTAATCAGGCAGCTCATACATTTGCAAATCTTCATAATTATATGATATTTCTCTCCAACCCTTGCCATTTCACTGACATGTAAGTTTTGTGGGGTGATACACAATACCAAATAGATTCCATCCCAAAATTAAGAGAACATTTTACTTTAGTAATTAAACACAGACTTTCAGAGCAAACAGGAAAAGTTAAAAAGCAAAAAGAAATCTCAGCACTTCTGGAACCAAGCTATCTTGTACTTTATTTTAAAGGCAATCTGGTCTTTAAAAACAAACATATACATCCCAAACCAAGCATGTAGTAAGTATTACCTGTTTACTCTCCCAACTGTTTTACTAGTTACCAACAATGGGGCTGTTCACAGTAACATATTCTTTTTAACCAATTTTTTATTGACAAAATACCTGCCTCAGGTTGGATGTTTTGGTCAATAAGTAACAAAATGCTTCATATTACAAACAATATTCCTTATTTTGGTCACCTTTAAAAATATTAACTACTTAATATGAAGCTAAAACTATCTGTGAAGATGATGTGTTATTCTCCCTCTTTGCAAGGTTTTTGCAACCATACCAAAAATTCTGAATAACAAAAGATGTTTTTAAATATGGTTCTTCAAGAAAGACATTTGAAAACTATTGAGGCACCTCCATAAAACAAAAGGAAGGAACCGGACTGAATTGACAGTGCTGTGAATATGAGCTATGAATGACTTAAAAGAAGTTTAAATGCTATTCCTTTCCCTGAAATTTAGTGAGAATCTTCTTTTTTTTAACTCACTTTTCCCACTTCTTGGTGAAGTGGCACCCACCCATATTCTTGACTGTTTCTTCTTCCTTTTTTTAATGGAACATAAATATTTTTTGCCCTTTCAATAATACAGTATCTTCCTGCATTTCTTTCTGTTGGTTTCCTCTCCCAGAATTCCTAATGTTCAGCTGACACAAGTACTAAGATATGTTCAGTTTACTTCCTGACTGATCATCCAATATAAAGAACTTCAGCACTTGCCACCAAAATTCTCAGAGAAATCAAGCATCCTGGACCTATTCTTCAGCAGCAACCCTCCAGTCCCATGATATCCTTTACTACTAGTGGAGTTTCTGG
This sequence comes from Corvus hawaiiensis, assembly GCF_020740725.1. Lineage (NCBI taxonomy): Eukaryota > Metazoa > Chordata > Aves > Passeriformes > Corvidae > Corvus > Corvus hawaiiensis. The sequence goes on along the minus strand of NC_063216.1, from coordinate 67,212,437 downwards.
TCTGTTTTCACTTCAGGAAAGGAAGAGATGCAGTAGATTTGCACCAACAACATTCCTCTGCAACACTGACTGCACAATTGTTTTAAAAAGTCTCCTCAGTCCAGAATCCAGGCAACTGGAGTATCAGCATTCAAGAAGACAGACAAGCTTATTTGGAAGTTACTTTTGAATTTGGGAGTGTTCCTCTGAAACATTTAAGTTTTAGTCTATGGGGTTGTGATCCCTGAACAGCATTATAAACCCAATTTTGCCTCCTTTCTCTGCAGAACAGGTTGTTTCTGCTTCAGGAGCAGCATCATCCAGAACATGGGCAGAACAGACAAAAAGAGACAGAAAATGCACCAGCTGTCAGGATTAAGAACACAGCTGTGGATCAGTCTTCATTCAATAGAGAAATCAATGTGACCAGAAGATTAAGAGCACCACTAAAAGCTTTAAGATAACAAGTATAATTTCAGCTATTTACATGTTCAGATATTTCAAAGTACCAGCAACTTCTGGTTTTGTCTTGTTTCTTTTTAGGAAATGTACCATTTGTCCTTATTTCAAAGCAAAAGCTTTGATGCTTTAGAAGTGAGAAAGGAAAGCACACAGTGGTTTACTCCAATCAGAAACCTACCGCAGCACAATTCCAGGAGAAGTGTGAGAAAACTCTAGCAAGTCAAAGCACATTCACAGCTGCTGAGCTGTACAGCTCCAGCCAAATTAAACAGCTGGTAGTCTCCTGAAGATCTCATTCTTAAAAAGACAAATAATCTAGAAAAGACAGCTACATATCTGACACAAGCCTCCAAAGAATCTACAACACATCAGATTGTAAATAAGATACCATTAACCACAATTTAAAAAAAAAAACCTAAAGTGTCTAATAAAAATCTCCCAATGTTTAAATTCTAGTTTGGTTTCTAGTTTTGACCACTGTTTTGGGGGAGTGAGGGTTAATTTCGCAACTTTTCTCATCTAAAGAATCACTTATCTGTGAGCCTGGATGTACAGATACCACATGTTCAGTTACTTTCAATATGCAGGACACATACAATAATTTCTTTCCAGACACTTACCAACTCTTGAAGCCTAAGAAATGCTGGCAGGATGTTTGCTTCCATTTCCCTCAGCTGTTCTGCTCTATCCAGAACCTTTTAATAAAACAATTATATTATATAGACAAAGTCAACTTCCACCCTCGCATGGACTTAAAATAAATTCTTAGCTGCTGGAAACTGAATTGGAGAGATTATTGCTACAAATGTGCTTCCAGGAAGCCCAAGCAGCTCTGCATCTAAAATGCATACAATCCCTAGACAACATTCTCATGCCTTATGGCAGGAAGAACTATTATTCAAGTCCAGTCAGGAATATCACAACAAAGTCATTATATCCTTAACAACCACTGAAACCTCAGTTTTTGCTCAAAATTCTTCTTATATTTTAAAAGTGCATGCAATACAGTAGCACTGTAAATACTTGCTTACTTCTAGGAGAGTTATCTTTTCCCACTATGAAATTACTTTTCAGAAACAAGTAAGAGCTGATATTTTCAAAAAATTAGCTATCATCTGGAATTCGCTGAACTGAATTTTGAGAAAAACTTTTCTTGCCATAGTTTGTAGCCTAGAAATTTACAGGATTTATTGTAGGCAAACCCCACATAGCAGTAACAGATGCGTAGCATATGTACAGCTTAAACAAGAAACAACTTAAGCAAATAACATTTTGGAGTCTGGAGAAGAAAAACAGAAGCATGAAGACATGCATGTTTATCCTTTGGTAAAAAATGTGTATTCCCAGTACCCCTAAAATCTTGACAAGAATGGAAAAAGAGAATAGAAACACATTTCTTTTGTGGCTTATATACTACTTGCAGTATAAATCTAAATCTGAAATTCATTACTTCTTTTGAATTATTGCTGTTGAGATAAAAACTATAGGTCCCTAGAAAATTATATTTTCTATCCTATTACATATCTTCACTCTACCAAAATCTTATGACATCTATCATTTCTGTTGCCCACTGTAAGGAAAAGAATTTTATGTGGACAACCAAACATTTTCTGAAAATATTATTTCAAAATCCTACCACACAAACCTGAAAGAACTCTCTCTGCATGAGTATCTCACACTTCTTGGGAATTTATTTAAAACTACAACATATGATTTTACATTGGTATCTGCATTTGATTCATGTAATAAATGACTTCAGGAATGAAAACTGCTTCACACTACAGACCAAAAAGAGGCTACATATTTTTACTAGTAAAATACTGGTTATTGGACCCAGTGACATGCAGCTCCCAAACACAAAGATTTAAGGTCTTGACCTGAGCAGATCGCACTTTTTAGTTAAATGGGAAACAAACTACAGTTCCTACTTACAGCAGAAAAAATACACTGTGACCCTGGCTTGTGGAAAAAGTCAAGTGGTTCACAGAAACAGCCTTGCCCCAGGTCTATAAATCTATGTCTTATTCTTTAGTGTCCATGTAAACTTGTCACTCTACAATTTTTTAAAAAAGCCTATACTTTCTAAAACTGGCTGCTCACTTACATTAAAAAAGTAGCTTGATGCTTCTGTAAGTGCTAAATATTGTAAATGTACAAATGACTACAAGTTATATCTGCTCCAATTTTTCAGGTCGTTAAAATGAATAAATTCATTTTTCATAAGTAATCACAAGCATTCAGCACCTATGCTTGGGTTAAGAGAAAAACTGTGATTCCTTTTCTTGAAAGTAAACATTTATCTTAATTTACTGAGTTAATTGAGCTGAAATATTGCATTATTTACTACTGAAATTAAATAGAATAAGTTAGCATTGCCAGTTTATGCTAGCAGCATGCTGGTTTTCCATCAGTCTCAATTTAAACTGCTCTACAATAAATCCAGACGGCATAAGTTAATAAATATGAATTGATTTCTCCCATTCCTGTCTGTTCCCATGCAGAAGGTAACTGAAATACTAATTTAATACTTAATTCTTCATATGCAACAACTACTTTCATGATACAATTGAACCTTTGTAGCTATTTAATGCTTTATTTTCTACAACCATTGTTCAAGAACTTTCTAATTTTCTGAGTGATGCCAATTTTCATAGAATACATGAAGAATTCTTTACTGCAGTAGAATAGTTTTTAATCCAAATATTAATCTGAAACTAAAATTTTACCATAAGAAATATTTTGCGAAATTCACTGACGGTTATTAGAAAGAGAAATTTTGTGCTTATGGAATTGCTGACGAATGTCAACACACTTTTGTGACAGTGAGTTACTTGTCTATTTATAACTTGTTATCTGTTTTACATGTTGGTACATTGTTTTCTTCATTGCATTTTTAAGAAGTATGTCAAATTTATTAACCCTGTGACCTATAGGAAACGATGAGATAGTAGTTTCCACTAAACATGATGTGAAGTTATTTAACTCAGTGGCTAAGTATTTTTAAATGAAAATAAAACTTCTTTAACTATAACCTGTGAAACAGAATGAAGAATGTTCGGTATAATTATGAACTTCTTGTTTGATTGCAAAAAACCCCCAAAGCAGTATGGGCACACTGAGAGCTCAATGACCCCGGGTAATCACTCTGCATGTTTCTCACAGCAATCAATCTTAACCACATTCTTGTTTTCTTATATAATCAATTTCAACTCTTTTAAAAAAACCTGAATTCCTACTGCTGGCCTGAAATTTCAGTCTGTATATTTTGCAGGTCCACAATATATATATACATTTACACATCACTAATACTACAGCCTTCATATTGTCCTTTCATCAGACCTCTTGTATGACTAAAACTTGTTTCCATGTTCATCTCTCAGCACAATAAATGCTGTTATAGATGTCTGCAAATTTTGACCCCTTTATGTAGTTACGATTATCACATTAAAAAACCCCAAAGACCTAAACCAAATCCTAGTCTTCTAGTACTACATTGATTCAATCATTCCTGCAACCTAAATTCTGATTATTTTTCCTGCAATCTGCTGTTTATTCCACTTGAGCATATCATCAATTTTTTCATTGCAAACTTTTTTTTCCACCTTAATTTTAAAACTACAGGTCCTGTTTCAGAGGGCTGAAAGTGTAGCTGAAGATGAAAAATCTCAAAAGCACTTTTACAGAAAAAGTTATGCATTTCAGTTCCTTAATATTATTCTTAAGCTCTATTCTAGCCAACCAAGCCTTGTCAATTGCATACTCCATATTCCCTTCTGCCCTATTCCCCACCTCTGCTTTCTCATTTGTGAAGCTATTTTCACAAGGAAACAGATAAGCATGACTCACTAATAATAAAACAAATACAGGCTCTCTACATTTAAATACTTTGTAACACTATTACAAGAGCATCTGTCTTAGCAGAGATTATGGAGTTGTGCAGATAAGCAATGTCTTAAAAACAGGGTTGCTAGAAAATCATCTTTTTTTGCCTTAGGTAGGTTTGACTACTGGTACTATTTTGTAGGTTAGGTTTGATACTCCAATTCAAATGTGTGGTATAATTTATGCTCATTATTAGTTATACTATATAGTTTTTCTGTCAAAAAAATTGTAAAACCAGCAAAAATAGAGAACCTCACCTAAAGCCTGTAAACCAACAGAAGGAATCTGTCAGCAGGTTCTGAATGAGGTCTACAGCAAAATTTTATGCAAACTGCTCTATGAGGCACACATTTCACAGTCAAATTATTGATAGCAATTACTTACACCCTCTTAGCAAGAATGGCACTGGACAATAAAATGAAATTACTTACAATGTATAATGTTTGATCTTGAAGCTCCCGACTCGCCACAGCTTGTTTAAACAGACGAACAAAGTCATTCAAAGTATCACAACGCACAGGACAGGCCTGCTCTGTGTCAGAAGAAGAGCTTTGCAACTGGATGAGAATTTCTTCTAGAAGAAGTTGTGATGTAAAGTACTCCATACAGTTCACAAACACATGAGGAAGCTGAAGAGAACAAGAAAAATGATACAACTGTATTTGGCTTTTTCAGTGTAAATACTCCAGAAATAGTTTTCTGTTCCATATGAGAGAATGAAAGAAACCATACCCTGCCAACAGAATATAGAGCAAAACAAAAAAAAAACTTGTTAAAAAAAAAGGGATCAATTATGTACCTAGTCAAAAGACTATGTATCACAAACTGAAGAGAGCTGATGAATGTTCAAATGGAACCGTGTACCTTCTAATTATGTTTAAAAGCTGAAACACAATGTATCCTTTAACTTTGTTGAAAAATTGTGAGCAATACATAAAAAGAAAACCAAATAGCATTTAGTTCAAAGAAATTTAGACAATTGTAAGACATTACAGTATCATAAAATGTCTTATCACAAATTACAGTGTCTAGAAAACACAGACATCTCAAACTTACATTACAAAGAAAGTAATCTAGGAGCACACTCCCCAGAATTACTCTGAATGCTTTTGGCATTCAGTGCACACAAATGATAAAGTGTAAGCTTCTATATCAGACTTGTGTGATCAGCATGATTGTGAAGAGTACTTTTAGAAAACCAGATCTTTTCAGAGCAAAAAGTGAGTGAAAAAAACAGGGTATGAGATACATTATCAGTATCAATTTAGTAATACTGAAAATCTACAATCATTTGTCTTTAAATAGAAGACACTATAACCAACAAAATATTACCAGTAGTCAAACCTATGTAAGGCAAAAAAAGGTAATTTTCTAGCAACCCTATTTTTAAGACATAGCTTATCTGCACAACTCCATAATCTCTGGTAAGGCAGATGCTCTTTTTCACACTTAACATTAAAACCTCTGGAAAACATTAGTCACTGGGATGGAGGAATGTGTTTGTCTATAACCAAAAAAAAAAAAAAAAAACCCAAGTACTTCATTCCAGTCTTTCTACTTAAAATACAATATATGGCATATGATTCAGCACATGTGGGGAAGTACATGCTGGCAATCCACTCACATAGCAGGTAATAAAAAGCTTTTATATGATTTTGAACACCATTAAAAGGAAAGGGTTACATCACCAAAAGCAGCTATTCAAAGTGCTGCACCTCCATAGCAGAAGGAAAGCCAGGTGCCTCAGATGTGATTCATACCTCTACATTACATAGGAGACACCTAAACATGGCACAAAACATTCTGTAGAAAGAGTTGCTGCTTAGAACCAGCTGCTTTCCAGGGTCTGGCCACATCTTTGGATACAGTGCCAGAGGTCAGCACAGTGCTGTGAGCAATGCATGAAAAGGCTACTTCACGGAAGAGAATCACAAAACCCTGCCTTCTACTCTTCTCCCTCTGCAGAATTTTTTATGAAGGGGGTTTCCACATAAAACCCAGTCCTGCAGAAAAGTGATGAACTCACTGTGGACAAGGCAAAAGCACCAGGGCCATAGAAACACGTAAGTGGAAATTTATGGTTTAGGCATTAAGTGGGCACCTGTCATTGGATTTAAATCCCTGAATTTCATGACTGACAAAAACAGAGATATTAACAGATCTAGATGAAAATTTCTGTAATGACACCCTTCAACTTAGGAGGACTTTAAAACATGTTTTGGGAAAAATTAAAACAAGGAGACAATGGAGCTACTTCAGGCTAAGTCATGGAGACAAGCTGAACAATATTTGCCTCCTTTTTAATCTTTTTTAAACTTTCTTAAAAGTTATTACGATTTATATCGTATCTCAGTATGTACAACTTCATTTTATCCTAAGTGCATTAGTGAGAAGAGTGATGAATTCACAACACACTAAGTGGAGGAGAAGAATCAGGAAGGCAGAAATGGTTGAGGAAACAAACCATTTTGAGAAAGTAGAGGCTGTTTTGAGGAACCATGGTTATAAATTGTAAATTCAATATCCACTGTGACCATTCTTACCTGTAAGGTAGTTAGAAGAGTTTGCATCACATAAGTCTTTCCACTAGATGTATGTCCATAGATAAAGATGGATGGAAAACTAAACTGCTGACGCTAAGGGGAGAAAAAAAAAAAGTTGTTGCTGTTTCAATTCTTCTCATTCAATAGATGAAAGATTTATCAATGAACTTTCCCTCTTAAAGAAAAGTTATCTTCTAAATTGAGGCATTAAATATAAAATACACCAATTATTATGGAATTAACACAATCAAGTTTCATGTTTCATCTTCACTGAAATGATGGGAGGGTAAGTTGCAAGAATCAAGTATCACATAACTGTCAGTGAAACTGCTGTAACAAACAACAAAAACACACACACAGAGAAAAGCAGCGGGCTCTTAATTCAAATTAGTTAACTAACTGAAACTAAATCTTGGCAAGCCCAAATTGCAAGCCATACATTGCCCTACCTTCTGCAAACACTACAAACTGCCTTTTCATTAGCACCAAACAGAAAAGAATTAAATGGTATGCAAGTGGAGATGGTAAAGCCTACTTTTCTCTCACAAGGCAATATTTTATGTATCTACTTATTTAATGGTCCTGATGCTGTTTATTTCATGTAATTTTTTTCTTAAGATGCAGGGAAAATAACTGAATTGTTCTTTTTTTTCCATTCTGAACAGGTACTTATTTTTGTGGTTTCATTTCTAAGAATTTTGTATCTTGACTTAAAAATGAATACAAAAATAAAATTTATGCTTTTTATGAAAAACACTATTCAATTTATCCAAGATGAAACACTCTTGTGCAAGACATGCAGGTTAGAGCATCTGTATATTTATCAAGAATTTAAGTATCTATTTTTAAGAAGAGTTGTTGCCACTATGCTTGTAATATATATATAAAACTTGAATGCTGTAATTTGATGTTATTATTTTTATCCATAGTTAAAGACAGAAAACAGATACAAATTTCCATTTTGCTACTGAATGTAAGCAGACATATAAATTGCTTATAAGTTTGCAGATAAAAATCCCTATTACTTTTTACCACAGTTTTGTGAAGCAGTAACAGAATCAACTAACAAGCCAGTGATTTCTGACTCTTACGACCAGCCTCAAAACTACCAAGAATCAGAACAACTTAATGTACTTAGAATTTAGGCACTCAGATATTAGATTAACACATCAAAACCAAACAGAATTTCCAAACTGACACTGAAAAAAAATTACCCCAGAACTTTAGGTCCGAAAAGAAGAGGCTTACTCCCTGGAACTAACTGGCAGACAGAACAGAGTCGTGGCAAAATGTGGCTTCAGAGAGAGCAAGGCACAAATACCTTTAAGTTTGTTTAAATCCTTCCAGCTGCAAGACAGCTTTCAACCTTCCAATGTACTAGAACCTACTGCCAAACACTAATGTGAAAGATGGGTAACAAAAAATAAAACCTCAACAAAGAGACAACCAAAGCATGTTCATGACATCAAAAAAACACTCTTAAATTTCTATTCTCCCCTCCAAGACAGTGGAATGTCTGTTCTCTTCAAACACAGAATACAAAAAGCACTACCTCTCCAAATATTGACAGCAACATGGACACCTGGGATTCTCGACATGGCACCAAACTTTCCAAGTGAAGCAGGTCAGATGCTGGGTATGCTGGATGTTCAAGATTAGGCATTTTGATATTCCTGTAGTTAGTCACCTAAACATGCACGTCCCTTCTGAGGTGCAGAGACAAGAAATAGAGTGATCTGGAAAATAAAAAGTTTTCATTATTATTTGCTTCCATATGCATGAAAGGGAAACAAACGGGAATTGACATAAAAACTGAACAGACATTCTAGCTCAGGATAAGGGTGTAACTATGATACATTTAAAAGACTTTGGCAAAATTGGTCCTAACTATGTAAGGCATTATACAGACATTTCCACACCAGACAAAATGCAAAAAAGCAAATCAAAATGGAAAGGCACACAGGATATGAGCAATGAATACAAGAATGAATTTTCCTAGTTTAGTTAACTGAGGAATTACATATTTAGTTCTGGTTTTATATACACTTAAAAGTAGCAAGAGAATGAAAATAAGTAAAGTAGATAATTCACAGATCATCACCTCCCTGAACAGTCAATAAAATAGGATTTACTAACAACAGGAAAGACATAGGACATAAGGAAAGATAAAGATGACAAAGTATTAGCTCTCTGGCTGCTTACAGGAACGCTTACCCCATCTTGAAAGCAGCAGAGGCATATCAAGAAAATTCAGTTGATGGCAAAGACTAGAAATACTCCTTAAAAATAGTAGGAGTCCAAACCAGTTACATAAAACTGTAATATTAACACAAATCTACCTTTTAGACAAGGACTAGACAAGGAAAAACAAAGGTCTTGATTGCTGTAACACTGGGAAGGCTGGATTTTAGTGACTGAATATAGAAAAACACCTCAGTCAAAGACATACTTTGTCTGCACTTCCAAACCTGCTGGAAAGATGCTACTTTTACCTGTTGTGATACAGACAACATGCAGAGAGTCAACTGAAGTAACCTCAACAGCTGGATTCTGACTTTGTCAAACATAACATAACTTGACAATCAAAAAGAAAGTTTAGAAATTTCATTAAGGCAATAAGGATACCAACTGACAGGATTATCTCTATGTTATCAACATCAAGATAATAAACAAAGCACTGCAAACACTTTTAAACAAACATGTTATGCTGGGTATAAGTACAACAGCACAGGAAAAACTATTAGGTTAGCAGAAGAGATCAGAAATAGCAGGGGAAAGGAAAAAAACTTCTGAAGGAGAAATGCAATAGCGGATTGCACTAACAGGAGAGCCACTGGGGTACAAGGAGGTTAGTAAATGCAAATGTATCTATAGAATAGTTTAAAACAGAGTTCCTTTTGGGATTAATCTCTGGTAAGTATTTCCATAAATAGATCTGAGAAAAGATTTTTTTTCTTTTATTTTTACACTTTGCCTTCAATGCTTTCTGAGGCAAAAGCTGGGATTGTAGAATCATCAACAGGAAAATAAGTGGAATTAATGAGGAAAAAAAGGACATCCCTGATAATATAAGTAATCCAGTACTTGTAAATTATCATATCAGACATAATAAAGACACAGTTAGATATCAAGACACTAAGTCTGAAGTGACTTGAAAAATAAGTCTATTTATAAGTCAATCACATATTAAGTATGGGAAATCAAAGTAATCCTGCTATCAGGGGCAAAAAAACCCCATAATCATATGTATCAAGCAAATTATTTCCTATACAGAGAACCACACAAATAGCCTTGGCCCATTTTAGCAGCTTTGAATGGGTCTGTGCATCTCTCCATAATAACTATTCAGTTGTCTATTCAAAATAGAATGAAGACAGAAAAACCCAAACAGCTTGATTAAGGTTGCTCTCTAAAAAATTAGCTAGGTATATGAAGGATGAAAAGAAAAAAATTATGAGAGGAGCCTCTAAAACCAAGGACAAACAAGTGGGGGAAAAGTTCTAGAAAAGGCTGAAAAAAGTTGTGTAAGTTTAAGAAAAAAAGACAGCCCTTTTTCTCCACTGGCTGCATGAGGACAAGGCTTGACTGTGTCCTAAATACATCTAAAGCCATAAAGTACCACCGCTTTTCAAGGCCATTCCCAGCCAAACTTCCCTCCGGGGAAGCACAAATCGCCTGCTGATTGCACCGTATCTGCCAGCCCTGTCTGCTTCTCACACACCCCTGCAAATGGCAAACACATTTCAGCCCCTGGATGAAAACCTACATCTCCACTGGCTGTATGTAGGCGTCTTATCTCCAACGGGACCCCATTCATGAGCTCACAAAAGAAAGGATGCTTAGAGCAACGCGTTCACAAAACAATTAATTTAGATTACATGGCAATGATAACACAACGGTAAGTGTCAGCCAAAACTTGAATTCAGGATGTTCCAGGCCGGGGAAGGTTGCACGTGCGACTCCAACCAGACCACGAAGGTGCAAAAAGCACTTACTTTGCAGCTGAGACCAAGTAAGGCTGTTAAGAGCACAAATTAAACTTCATGGCGGGACTTTATGATTTACTAGGACTTCTCTCAACTCACTGGTCCTAAAATACCTACACTTGGTAGCCTTTTCACACTCTAGCATAAAAGATGACATTAAGAAAATGACAGCACTTAAGAGATTAGCACGATTCTGCGTCCCCTCAGGCCCTACAAGCCCCCTGGCTGGCACAGGCGTGCCTCAGCTGAGGGGGAATGACGACCCCCGGCCTCCACAGAGCGCAGCTTAAGGGCTCCTTCCGCCACGCGTGTGCGAGGCTGAGGGTGCTCCCGGCCCGGCGGGCGGCTCAGCCCGCGGCTGGTTTCGCTCCCGCACCGATTCCCACAGAGAAAGCGGAGCAGAAGCAACTCTGCCCCTTCTGCTTCTCACTGCCCTCCTTCCCGCCCGCCCCGGTTCCTCTCACCGGCTCCTCACTCGCTCCCGCTCCCGCTCCCGCCGCCGCCGCGCGCGCCGCCGCCCCGCCTTCCCGGGCCAAGCGCATGCGCTGTGGGGACGGCGGGTCTGCCTGGGGCGGGGCGGAGCGGCCGTGAGGGGGATCCGGCGCTTACCGAAGAGGGATGTCCCAGAGGATATCCTGTGTTATCCTACCGGGAGAGGCGCGGGGGCAGTGTGCCACCGTAGGAGCCCTAGGGCTGAGGCATTTATCCCACGGGGACAGGCGTGAGGGTGTTGCAAAATGCGGAACATGTAAACTTTTCCTTGAGAAAGGATGTTCTTTGATCTTTGTATGCATTGAAATCCAATCAACAAGAAGGTAGAATTAATCCGTGAAACAGAGAGAGGGTAGCAAGCTCTAAGTGGTGTCCAGGTGATAGAACGGCGAATTGCTTGGTAGAGTGGCCGTGTTAAGGTTTAGGGCTGGACATGTTTCAACGATGTCAGACCTCGGGGGAGGTTAACAAGGCATGCGAAGAAGGATGTACCGCTGCTGGTGGACACAAAGGATGCAGGATTTATGGGCCACAAGGACCGTTGGCAGAACTCCCGAGATAAAGAGAAAACTGAAAAAGCCAACTGTGCTAAATCAGCTCCGACTGGGTAAAAGGCAATTCCGACAGGGGCAATCGTGACCACGGACCCAAGAAACCCCCAGACCCAAAAGAAGAGAAAGATTGAGCATGTGGACTAATTAGCATGAGAAGCGAGAGCATCATTAGTTCACAGAAGAGAGAATACTAATTAATAAAAGAACTCTGTAACTTGTAGGAAATTAACACTAATTCCTTAGTTTGGTAAAATGTGTAAATAGTAAAAAGTTTTGGTAGGGTGCTTGATTTCTGGAATACCATCAAGTGCCCAGGCTTGTGCAACTCAGAAATAAATAATCAATGTCTCTCTTGAGTGTATAATTACTGGCTTGTTGCACGCCAGGTAACAAATCTGATTTTTGTGGACAAGTAGAGCCTAACTTACATATTTAAAGTGCACGTAATTTACATGGATTCATACACAAAACCTGTTAAATCCAAGTCTGTGGAGCCTCTGCTCCAGTCAAGCTCTGAAAATCCATAACCATAGGTTCAAATTACAGCTGAAGTTATGCATCAGCAGTGCACACTGTATTAGAGGGATAAATGTGACAACTGCATGCTGGGTTATGAAAGCTAAAGTGATAAATTCCTTTCGTAGTTCGAGCTGGGTGAAATGTTAAATAAGTAAATAAGACTTATGTGAATCAAGTATGACTTACTTTTAGCAGTCAGGTTTTTTTTGTAAATATGCATGTACATGCACAATCATCATAGCTTGGCCTGAACGGTATTTCAGGTCTTTAGATACACATTGTAAATTAATGGACCAAAACCAACCTGAATGAAATTAGATAAAGAGAAGCAAAAAAAAAAAAAAAAAAACACACAAAAAAACCCCCCACAACTGATTAACTGATTTATGATTATCTATACAAATTTGTGTACAGTTTTATTTTTTTAAATGGCCTGCTATTTATCACAGTTTTGACAAAGCATAATAATATGGTGAAATTATTTTTACTGCTATTGAATTTGCATATATGTGAACAAAAGCTGTAGTATTACTAATTCAGTCAACTTCTTGATTTGGGAAAAAATCTTAATTTAGAACAATAGGTATGTTTTAAAGTGTCATATCAAGACATATGCTTCCCAACAGAGTGAAATACCTTTTTTTCTAGCTTTTGAAACCATGGAATCTGTTGGGGCAGATTGCTCTGCATACAGATGGACCATGTTTCAGAAAAAAAATCCCAAATATAATAACTGAAAGAAGTCTCAGTAAGTCCACATTTGTATGGAGTATGTGGGAGGTGAAACAAAATACTTTGGAAGCAGTTCTTAGTGATGTTTAGAACTTGCATCTTCTATGGATGACTACTGAGCAAATCCGAAATTTGGTTGGGAGTTGAGCAAGACTCCTAAAACAAGAGGTCAGTTTTTAAACATGTAGTTTTCAAATCAGTGGTTCTGTTGGAGATTCAATGGTTCATGCTGGAGTCGCTCACAAAGTCACTTCAACACAACATAAATCCATATTACTTCACAGAGGAGAGTCTTATTCTCCCTGTTGTGTCCGCACTTCCACTCATTTTCTGTTTCTAGGATTTGGGTGGTTTATAAAGAGAGCTTGTTGAGGGAGCCAGTCCAGATTAAATCAAACCAAAAGATATTTCAGTGATTGCAGCCTCGCTTCCAAAAGTCCGCTTATTAACTGAGTGGGACCCCCACTCCTGTCTCATTTAGCTTCTAGTCTGCAGCTCAAACAAAATACCCAATAACAATTCTGTTTATTAATCCAAAGTGCCACCATTATTATCATGAGGTAAAACTCTTTTTATTTTCTGTATAGCTTTAATAATTTAAAATTATTAAGAATACTGTTATTGATTGCAGTGGTGGGACTATAATACTATGTTTTTGCAGGGCTGACCTGAAGTAACTAACACAGAAAACTGGACTCTTAAATCTGCAAATGAAAAACTACCACAGAAGACCACTGAACACAGTTCTGCTAATTACTTGGGCGTATCAGCATCCATATATTCCTACAGAAAGTCTCTACTTCCCAGTAAAACTGCTTAAATTTAGTAAGTGTGATTTTTATTTTCATTCAAGATGCCAAAACTAGTAGCAGTTGCTAGAGATAGAATTATGCCTAAGTACAGCTGGTTATGTGTAGCATAATAAATTCCAGTTTAGATCTTTCATCAACCACAGTTTTCACTGATATCACTCAATATGCATTTCTGAAGAGCTTTAAATTATTTAATTTATACTAAGCTGTCACATGTCTTTTTATCTTTTCTGACTATGAGTTGCCTAGATACCAAATATATTCAAAATGAGAAAGCAAACAGTAAACTGAGGCTTGAAACTTGTGTGTAACGGAGCAGGAGATAGTCGTTTCTCACTGTGTGGTCTGATATTTTATATTAACACTTTTTTCTTTATGGAACTTATTTTCAGTACAGGTAGTGATTAATATTCATTCAAGTTTTTGCATACATAGTTCCAGTTCAGCAGCAAACTTTATATATAGAATATACACTCCTTTGGTTCAAATCACTGGGTTTCCTCATTTCTTAATGTATTTAATTTCTTATGTATTTGAGTTAATTAACATAACAAGATTATGTTCTTTATGTATGTCTTTATATCTAAATAGAACCATGTGTCAAACACATCCATATTTATCTAGGTTCTGTATGTATGTAGAGCTATACAGAGGGAATTATGTATATAGAACGTGCAGTGATTCTTTCTTTCTTTCTTTTCTTTCTTTCTTTCTTTCTTTCTTTCTTTCTTTCTTTCTTTCTTTCTTTCTTTCTTTCTTTCTTTCTTTCTTTCTTTCTTTCTTTCTTTTCTATTTTACCAGAGACACCATTGTGTAGGATGCTATTAAGACTGTATCCAGATTATTTTTTAGCAGCCTCTTCCTATTCCAGAATGTCAATTGCAGCTGACAAAGGTGCAGAAAAGAGCTTTGACAAAGAGCAGGAAGAAATTATTACTTTGGAAAGATGTTCACCTTAAAGCACCATTGAGGTGGTTTAAGAAATGACTGCCACCACATTTCTTGCCTTGTTGGATGATACAACTCTTTCAACAGAGCAAGGATAGTGTCATCATCTACCATTACACAAGTCATCCACTTAACTTAAATTCCCAGGTAAAGATTATTTAAAATATATACAGGGTGATTTTTCTTCGAAATGGATGAAAAGATCTCAAGTGACTTATCTCCTCATTGTCCTGATAATGAAACAAGAAAGTTCAGGGATAGTTAGACTTTGTAAAAGCAGATTTGGATGAAAAGACTCTTAGTTACATCAGGAAAAGCAGTCCCTGGAGACAGTTCTGTGGGCTGTGGACGGCAGGAGCACAGTATATTCCCTTCACATCTTTTTCTGTCTCCCAGTCAGCCCCTGTGTCAGTGCCAAGGGGTAATGCCAGTGGTGACCTGGCACTGCTCATAGCCAGCAGGGGTTCTCTTCCACCAGCGCTTGGCAGCAGAATCAGAAACTGAGATTTGATCCATAATTTCTCATTAAGTTTGCTAAAGATAGACAATGATGAATGTTTAACAATCTAATAGTTAGTGATTATAATCACCAACAGTGGATTTTCAAGGAATTAGTAGTAATTAAGGTCTCATTTATAACTCATTAATATTAAAAACAGTAATTCTATGGATTAAATACTCCCCTAGTATCTAATACAGAGGATTTTGCAGACAGAAATATATGATGAACGATCTAGAGTTTGAGATCTCCAAATGAGATTTGACAAAAATATCACCATAGGCAATTACTGCTAAATTTCAGCTGGTTGCTCAGACAAATCTGTTGCACAGTATCATAACAGTTTACTTTGAATTTAGGCCTCAAGGGAAGCAATCTGTTAGAGGTGAAGGAAAGAAAATAAATACCTTTCCTCAAGCTGCCAATAAATAAAGTCAATTCATGCTGGAGATATCTTAATTTTTTTGTTACATTTCCATTAGTTCTAGGCACATTTGTTTTCCATATTATTTTTCTGGGGAAATGATGTTCTACCACCAACATCCTCAGTTAAATCAGTGTATTAACCTGTATGCTTATTTCTCTAAGAAGGTACACAGAAGATTGCAGGAATGTACGTACTCCTCACAGAGAACATTTACCAGGAGTGTATAATTTTTAATACAAAACTGCATAGTTTTGATAAGTTATTTTATATTCTTTATAAATCAGAAGGCCAAGGAAGGTGAATGTCATTATAGGTATGTAACCAAAACCTGTTACTTATCATTATATATTCAGATTATGAAAGTCATGCCAAAGTGATGTCATTTCTAGCTCAGGTTAGTTCTACCTGGAAATTCTTGGCTTACAAGCCTAAATGCCTGAACATAGACTGAATTGTTTAGGCATGTGAGTTTAGACTCAATGAATTTGCATAACTGGCATTTGTTTGTATATCCCAGTGTAAATTGAAATAAAACTTAACTTGTTTTCATCTGTATTAAACTCCCCATCGTGCCAAAAAGTAACTCACACTACATTTATCTTTGTTCATATGCTGGGACATATGTTCCCCTGAACAGAGCCTGACAGCCTTGGCTTGCAGCTTTACTCCAGTTACAGAGTCTCCAGCACTGGGACATGACATCCTAGCAATTCTAAAGTGGTTTTTTATCTCTCATGACATCATCTGTGATGCAGGATTCACATTCCCAGGGAGCATAATCTGTTGAGAGGATTTTGCTTTCCTTAAATTGGACATATAACTGTTAATACATTCATTGTGAAATGGTTTTCTTTCATTTGAGGTTGGTATTATTTTGGAAGTGGTTGAGTTGATTGTTGTTTCATACTCACAGCAATATAATTTCCATGGGATTTTTTTTGCTAGCTTCCAATAAATTATGAGAGATAGAGCACAACATTTTTTTGTCAATATGGAATTGAAAATTAATTTAATGTTTAAAAAGAAAATCAACAAAATATTGAGTCTGCAGGAGAACACAGCAACTGAGTCATCACATTTTTGGACTTAACTTTAATATCACATTTTTAATCTAGAAAAGTAAAACAGCAGCTAAATTTCATCATGGTCAGATAGACTACTTACTGAGGCTAGTAAAAAATCCTATCTACTTCTCAGCTTGAACTTTCCTTCAGCTTATTTTCCATGATCATGTAACTGTCTCAGTCTTATGCCAAACTCTCAGCAAAATAAATTTGGCATTTAGATAACTGCATTGGAAAAAAATTCCATGCTAACAATTTTTAATAATCCTAATTAATTATTGATTAGTGCTAATGACAGCAAAAAAATTGATTTGCTGTTTGCACTGAGCTGAATTAATTTACTTGTAAAATGAATGCAATTAACCACTAAGACTAACAGTGATAAAGTATTAATCTCCCATTTCTAATTCACTATATCAATAAAAAAGTGTCTGTTTGTTAAGTGATAAGCAAAGAAAAGCAAGATAGTTTCAGGTGGTAGATCTTTTATAGCATTTATCACCAGTGTGTTGTGGTTTCTTTCAACTATGATAAATAATATATGATTTGGAGAGAAAAGCAGTACAAACCTTGGTAGATACAGGTATTTTTTCTTTCAGTACCCTTTGGGTAGCAATAAATGACCATGTAGGACTGACCTCTTTCTTCTTCATGTCTTTGAGCTACTTTGTCAATATTTATAACAACTGTAGTTTTTCTCAAAGCATTCTAGCACTTAACTTACACAACCTATACTCAGCTTTTATCTAGAAAAATCTGTGCTACCTTTGACATCTGCACTTAGAAATGTTTTTTTCAGCTCTTTACTTACTAGTATGGTCTCATAGTGGGGTATACCCTCTGCTTGCGACATGCAAAGAGTATTTTTGCTTGTTATTCTTTTAGTAGTCAAAACTGACTATATAAAATCAGCGTGGAAACCACATGCAGTATTTCACCGTTACCACACTCTGAGCACCATATTCCACCTTCAGGCTTCTGTTTGGTATCCCCATCTGTAGGTCCAGTGATTGTTGGCCCCTTAATTTACCTCTTCATGTGAGAAGTACACAATCAACAGGCTGTTATTGGATCATATAGGTGACAGGTATATATAGATGACAAGTAAATGTCCCCTTTCTGGGTTAAGTGAAGGTGTCAAAATAGGTAAGATTTAAGTGTGGGTGTTTCAGTCTGTCAGCATTCCTCAATGCAAAACAGACTTTGCCCAACTACTAAGAGTCTTCCCCACCATTCCCTAGGATCTTTGCATAATATTATTTCATTCCGAGATATGATCACATGCTTCATAATTATGACCTGTATATTCTGTTCCAGTGTGTGAGGTTACAGATCAAAAAACTGGAAACACGTAGATGAGAGACAAATCAGGTTGATCACCAGAGTAAACCATAATCACAACATAGCAGAAGTCTAATTATTGTTTTTTTAATTCTTTTCCTTAGTATGTATCATAAAAAAGGGCAATGTTAAGGAAGGAACTGGAAAGAGAGAGCTCTGCTGGGATTTAAGATGTATAAAAACCCTTTTACCTGTAGATGACGTTGATTGGAAGTACAATGTTATTTGATACCATGAGCTGATCAGAGATGCAGGCAACATTTCCTGTTAAAGAGTGAGGAAATGGTGTGTGGTGACGGGTTATATATGCAAAAGTCCTGTTCTGAATGAGACATCATTTCAGAGTAAAGAGATCCATGATGGTGATTGGGTTACAAGTGACCAGGAGGATGGAGACATTGCCCACAGAAAATCAAGAAAGAGTATTCAGGCAGGTTAAGAACTCTGGATTAGACCCTTTAAACTCAGCATGACTCAGAGGACTGATGTGAGAAAGAGAGGCTGTGATTTTTGCTTTTGTACAAAAGAGGACTGACTTAAAAAGAGAGAGTTATTGCTGAGCTAGAATAGAGGTAGGAGCTAAATCTGTTTTCAGTAGAGAAGATGAGAAGATTTAAAAGAAAAAAGGTGTCTGCTGATGCTCTATCAAGAAGAATTCTTTCAACTGTGAGTAAAAAGAATTTTCATTTGAGGACATTTCAACTGATGATTTCAAACTTCCAGACTACAGTAATTGTTTTCTCTGCAAAAATAGTGATTCTGCCAAACCCCACCTTTCTGTCGATATGTATTCACTGATACCTCAGTTTTATTTGTTTATATGTCTCAAGACACTGCATGTCTTGAATTTTGTTACATTCTGAAAAGATCTGAAAGGCAAAACAGTATAACAGCCACATCAATTATTTGTTAATCAAGTCATGATGTTGGAGGTGTCACGATTAAAATACAGCTATGGCTCAAAAGAGAATGCTGACCTCTTCTCCAGCCTAGCCTAATGAAGAAACTGGTATGTCAAAGCTGTTCATTTTTAAGTTGTCATTGTTACCGAGACTGCCCCAGCAGATAAAACCCAACAGCATTAGTGATCCTTGAATCCAGGTGTGGAAGAAATGCCCAGTGCTGTAGACCTCCTGCATGTCCTGATGGATTGTCACATGTTCACAGAACACTCCAGAAGACACTGCCTTCCTTCCTGAGAATGTGATGCTGTTAGGGGAAAGGGAAGTTTCTACTTATGTTGAAGCATTGTGTGGAGCTGGACTGGTGCTGTAGTGGTGAAAATGAAGCTGTTTGGCACCATGGGCTACTGCATGGGGGATCCTGAGCCTTCTGTCCTTCACAGTCACTGCATGAGTGGCACTGGCTTAAAGGACACACTTCAATCCACGACAGTAAGAGATAAACCAAGAAATAAGAAAACTTGGTACAGATTGCAGGGATGATCCCACATTCTGCATGCAAAGTTATTGTTGGAGGATGAATACATGCTGCAAGAAAGCCTGCTTGGAACATCTGCCAAGATCATAAATATCTGCATATTCCCAGAAGATACGAGAAGGTTAAATAGAAAAAGATACTCTACTTTGTGCCCGCTGCTGCTAGCCAAAATAGTCATTAATATGGATCACAAGGTAGGAGTGAAATTTGTAGCCAGCAGCTGATCCAGGTGGAGTCCATTTCTTACTAGTAGTTCTATTCTGAAACTCCACGAGCATTGAGGAAGCCATGGAGGAGCAGGCAGAAATAATTAGGGAATCTGTATGTTTAGAGTAAAGATAAGTCTCCTGCTACTGACCCCTACTTCACTGCTTTGCAGGGCTTGGCAGTGTCTACAAGCTGCCAAAAATGTGATGGTGGAGAATGGAAATGGCATTATTCAAAACAGGTTTAAAGAGCATCCTAACATCCCTGTGCATCACCCCCAGCTAAGCTTCATTTCAGCACCCAAAGACACACATTACACAGAGCCAGCAGAACCACCAGAGACAGAACAGGAAAATAAAGTTTCCTCATGTCTGTAACCAATTTTCCCATTCTCCTGTGATGGAGACTGTTGATTTTGGGCTTTGTGCCTTCCTTAATAACCTCAGTGGCTTAAAAGCCTTTTGGAAATGAGCACACACTATGTTCTTAAGAACAAGTCATAAGCTCCAGCATGTGTGTGATAGTGATGCCATCCTGTCTAACCACAAACGCAAGGAGCCTGTATCTACAGCTCCAGCTCAGAAAATGTGAGGGAACTTTGCTCAGCTTTGTTAGAGTGATCTTCTAAGTGAAGATGAATTTTGTCACATAACTAGATTTTCATTCAAGAAAGCACTTTTGCTTTCTAGTGTATCTCTAAAACAAAATTCAGACATACTGTGTTACCCCAAAGCTATGTTTCACTTCTAAAGCATTATATCGAAGCAGACAAATATTTGCAAGTCAGCTTTTAAAACTATAATATTTGACTTGAGTTGCATTTATGTGGGGTGAGGAAAGAACCTCTACAATGTTTTTATTGTATAATTTACATTGCAGTCAGGTTCTCGATAGCTCACTTGGCAACTATTCGATATTTCGTGGTTTGTGCTGTAGTCCGCACTAATAAAACCAGACAGGACAGGAGACCACATGCCACACCACTTAGGGATGACCAGAGCCCTGCTCCTGACCCAGGATCTAGCTGGTAAAAATCTGCCTCTGCTTTGAATGCTGTTTAGCCTGTTCAGGGGCCATTAAATCTCCTTCTTGTTCCTTTCTCCTTGTCCTAAGGCTTCATCCAAGTAAGCTAGCTACAGATGGCGCAAAGCCTTGAGATGCTGTCCATCCAACAGCTATGGGAGTGGTTGAAATCCTTCATGCAGGCAAGGACTTCTGAGCATGAGGCTGTTCCTATCTGTGTATAGAGGGCCTCATCTGCTTGGTGTTCCAGTAGCAGAACCCCACATACTTAATGTAAAGCATATGCTTAAATGCCAACAGGATGCCTGGAACAAACTTTTACAGGAAAAAAGTTATCAGCCTGAACTGATGTGCATCAGCCTGTATTTGAAGCACAGTGGTTTCAAATGCATTGTCAAGTCCCCTGTGTGACTCCTGTGCATGTTTGACTTAATTACTGCATGTGATAGCCCTAGGGGGAACCATCTGATTTTTTTTTATGTACTGTATCAGTTGCTAAATCTCGTGTGAAGGAAACCAGCCGGAAGTATTCGTAGCATGAGAAAGACTAATGTTCACATTTCTCCTGTATTACTCAGGCTGTAACTAATATTAGCCATTCCTCCAAACATAAGGGCTCTGAAAGAAGCTTATACAGCACCTTACTGACAGAAAAAATAGGAGCCTTAAGTTTGGATTCCTGCCTAGCACCCTTGCAAATTCAAGTCTTCATTAGAATTGGAATAGGAGGGAGAACTCTGGAGCAGACTAACAGGGGCTGCTTCACACTGTCTTTCTGAATCAATGAATTCACCAGAGCTTGTGTTACTGTTTCCATTAAGTGTTAAAACTGTCTTTAAAGAGAAATAGCTGTCCTCTTCAGGTTTTTAGTATGTACTCTGCAAGAGACTATAAGCATTAATTAGCATCCCTGCCACCTTCTCTCTTTTCATTCAGCCAAAAGCCTGCATTGGATTCCCCATCTCCTATGTTTAGGCTGGAGGCTGCTTAGGGCTCCTGCCCTACAGTTGCTTTACCTCCTTTTACAATGGCTCAGAAGAAGAGGGGGCTGTTTCACAAGTATTGCTACAAGAAGGATCTCTGAAAATTGTGTTGTTTATATCATTCAGAACAGTGCCCTGCATGCCAAAATCCCGTGCCATTCTCTGGGTTTACTAGTCTGTCCACATGGACTGGTCACAGTCCATCCAAGTAGAGTAATTAACAAATCATTAGTTTGATGACAAAATACTTGCAATTTCATCCTTCTTCTTTTGGATTTCTCTGTGACACAGGCATTTCTTCAGTCCCAGCTTCTGTTGTCTATGTTATGTCCAGTACATCCATCCCAGTCTCTGGAGAAACACACAAAGCACAGAGTGTCAGCCGCTATTAAAATAAACTGAATAAAGTAAAAGGCAAGCCCAACCATTGTCATTTAATTTCACAGCTGTTTCTTTCAGCAGCTTGTAAGTCTGTGTCCTAGATTATGTAGGCATACTTCTCACCAGTCATAGGAGAAGGAAACATACCTTGGAGCATACCCAGAAGCAACATTTTCCAAGTCTACCTTAAGAATGGCCAGTTATTAAAATAATAAAAAATATAAAGAAATACTAGCATTTCTTTCAACCTGTGGACAGCAAGTACAGTACTTTAATCATCCCCTGGTCTCTTTGTAATAGCATGTTATTTCAGTGCACTGCATGGCCTTAAATGAGTGGGTCCTGGCCATAGGATGCTGTAAGCCTGGCTGCAACAGATTCCTAATTTCAAGTACACTGACTGACTAATGCTTATTACAGCTCTAACATTTCTTACTTTGAATCTTTGAAAAGGCACAAATGACCAGGTGAGCTCCAGCAGTGGCAGGAACTGAGTACTGTTCTCCCCACATCAGCAGCAGAGGAGTTAACCAGGCAGTATCTGAGATGCACACTGGCCCCAGGATCAAAACAAAGCTAATGGCAAGTGACAGCCTGCTCTCCTGCAGCTCCAGCTGCAGAATCCCTATGGCAACTTAGCCAAAATGAAACTGTCCTCACCCACGTGTCTCTGCAATTGCGGGAAGCTCTCTCTGAGTGCCCAAAAAAGCAAATGAACCTGACAGCAGATATGCTCTCTTGTCACCACAGGGACAAGTTATATCTTCAGCTATTTTTTACAGAGACCATCTTATCCAGATCATCTCCATAACAAAAACCATGACTACTTTTCACTCTATTCTTAGCAAAAAGAACCCTCACAAAAAATCCTGCGATGCTCAGCGGTGTGTAATTCACTGATCTCTGCAACAGCCACAAATCAGCAGTAACCTGGTCTTTTGAATACATTGTTAGCACCACAGACAGAGAGCATGAACAGAGACTGAAACAGACGAGTATACTAAGGACGTTTTAATGGTTAAGTTCTCCTTAATCCAATCTCTGTACTTGAATTTACAGAACTCATGCTACGGGGTTTGTGTTTCAACATCACTACATCATCAAATACTGCTGGAGGGGCCTCAACACATTTAGATTTTTTAAAAGTCTGAAAAATCTGAAGAAACCTTCAGAAAATATCAAGCCACCTTTAAGCAAGTTGCCTTCTCCACTAACAGCAGGGAAGGTGGCAGACTGGTTCATTTGTGCACCAATGCAATAGCATTTTAACCTAGAGCTGTTGATCCAGAAACTCTGGAATTGGATGTTTTGAGCCTCACCTTCATTTTCCACTGAAGGACATGCAAGAAACTCAGTATTTCCCCGATTTTATTTCACTTTACTTAACTTCCAGTCCAGTATATGTCCTCACACCCCAGTTTGCATGGCTCTTAGTGGGTCAGATTCATACAGAGCTCTGGTTCACACTCACAGGGCACAGTCAGCAGCCGGGAAGGGACAATCATCTTCACATTCCTGATGTCAAGGAAGAAGAACTCTTTGGACCTTTTCTTTCTTTTTTTGCTGGTAGGCCAGAGTATGAAATATGGAAATTTCCCTGTAATCCAGACTGGAATATTAAGAAGTAACCTTTGCTGTTTTTTTCTCTCTGTAGAAGAAAAAATGCTGTTCAGTCTTTCTTCAGTGCAAAGACCTGCTACTGAATGAATCTACTTGCTTCTGAGACTGCTGCAAAGTTGAGACTCCATTGTCTGAGGCCTAAGAAAGCCTCACTAGCATTCAATAGACTTTGATGTAAAATGTTCAAGAAAAGGATTGTTTACATAGGAGTCATGTATGGGATGATTTAAGAATATAAGCAAGGTGGGCCTTTGACAGCATGGTAAAATCCTATTAAACCAGCAGAAAATTGGATAAAAGGGGTGTGTTTTTTCATTCTACCCAAAGGGCTTTTGCCTGAAAGCTCTGCTCTCTGTTTCCAGCTGCATCAGGCAGTCAAATGGAGAGGTAACCTCTCCACACAACGCTTGTCTCTAGCAGTAAGAAATATCTTTTCTCCTCACCTGCTCTGATATGGAATTGCTATAATTTGTAACTTGGTTTTCTTCTCAAAACTGTTCTCACTGTCTGAGTCCAAGTGTCTTGGAACGATTTAAGTAATAACACATTTCTCCATACTCAGGTTGCCTCCCAATAGAATAATATACCCCTGTTTTAAAGCAAACTGTCTTTCCACAACCAATACAATAAAAACCAGGTTTGTTTTTTTTTTTTCACAGCATGACCAAAGTCTTCCTAGAAGAGGCAGTGTGATTTATCAGTGGGAATGTGGATCACGGGTCAGGAAATCCATCTCCGTTCCTCGTCTGCCCCTCAGCAATTTTACCATGTGCATAGGGGTCAGGCTGATCTGTGTCCAAGAAGAAGCTGCACAACTACAGTTCAGATAAGGCTCACCCCCACACACATCCTGCTATGGGAGAGTTGCACCTGCTCTGGGTCAGTGCATGCTGGCACCGCACAGGGCTGGCTCCAGGCTCAGACCAGAAATATGTTTGCATCTGCCTGCACAAAGCACACAAAGAGGTGTCTGTGCTTCCAGATCTCTCTCACTATCTGCATGGTCATTTTACATTTTAAGTTACAGAAATTTTTGCATCCAGAATCTTATAATAACATTTGCAGTTAAACTGTGAACTTCTTTGGGGTGATCCTATGGAAATTATTCATTTATATGCCACATTACTTACTACTAAAAAAACTCAACCCTTGTCAGGGTAGTAGGGTACAAGTAGTCCAGTCCAGGGAACTCATTATCATTCTTTACCAGATGAATCTGGAAATGCAGTAGTACATGCTAAATGATGAGAAGATGTCCAGGTGCCTTTCCCAGGGAAATGACTTCTCTTCCCTGTTGTGTTTTTGTTGTGTATTGCATAAGCTGAGATGATGATGCCTATCTCTTCTCCTGCATGATTAGAAACCTTTCTTGTCAGAATATATTTAGAATATGGTTTGTCTGTCATTGCTTTCAGTTCCCAAAGCAATTACATCAGAGAGACTTAGGACTGGACCAGTGTGATTTTTTTTAAACAGATGAAGTTTTATCACTAGAAACCTACTATTGATGCATATTCTGGATGTGTGGGTGCCTACCCTGCCAGAATCATTATTTCCCTGATGATATTGAAAACAGTCTCTTCAAGAAGAGGATGGTCCTGCTGTACCTAAGTCAGTATGGGTAACATTGTTAAGTTATGAATTCCAGTTTTAGGAAGACCTAAGAAATAGATACAAGTTTAGTATGGAGGTCGCTCTGACTTCTCATTGCTCTCTGTTCTTGATTCTGATTTCTGTACCTGACTAAAGACTGCTACTGCTCTGAGGGCATCAGTTCTGGACTGCCTACAGCCCTTACTTGCAGAGATAAAGACATAAACTTCCATAAAGTGAGAATAAAATAAAGAATAATGAATAAAGTTATAATGGTGGCTGGATTGGGTAACAGTGTGTGTTTGTAATTATGCCATCTAAATTTATTTGGCAAATCATCTCCAAGGCATACATGATTGCATGGTACAGTGCAATTCCCCTAAATGCAAAAGAGAGCACTAATTTCTGAGCTGTCATTGTATCTAGCAAAAGCATAAATATACAACTAAAAGTCAAATAAAAAAATTCAAAGTCTTTATTTTTAATTCCTCCTTACATCCTAATGGAAGAATAGTTATTTGAAATAATACGAATTAATTTAAATGAGTAGAGAGTGCAAGGGCAAAGAGGAAGAAAATCCAGAGTACAGAGAGGACATGGTCTAGTCTTGCCTTCTCTAGAACTGACCCATAGAAGTTCAACAGCTTTAGACTTAGTTTCGCAAAACCGTATCTTGCAAAAAACTCAATCTTCTTGCAAGGCATCCAGCCCTGGCCCATCCTCTATAATCCACAGAGAATTAAGTTCACTTCTTTGGTAACACAAATTAGGTGGGGGTTTCTGGAAAGAACTGACTGTGACTGGCAACGGGACTGGAGAGGCTGGATGGTTTTGTGAGAGAGATGCAGGGATGGGGGGAAGAGTGCCAGCCCCAGTCTGCAGTGCAGGCCTGAATTTTAATTTCCATTAGATTTAGGACAAATTAACAAATTTTCTATGTTTTAGCAGGCGGTTTTTAAATCAACACACAAAAGAAAGGCAATGCCACCACTGGTTTGTTTTGATTTTAGTTCGAGTGTATAAGCTACTTTTCTGTCTCAGGCTATTGACACAATTTTGCACCTTTCTGCATGTAATCTTTCTATCTCTTATACAAGCAATACACATGCAAATGTAGAATACTGGTTTCTGTTCTGGCTAGGATATAAAGCCAAATAACTTTGAAATATAATAAATAATCATCCATGGTCAATCTATTTCAGACAACTGCAGCAAAGCAGTCAATAACTATCTCTCTGTGAGTGGGACATAATAGCTTGCTAGGCATTAAGAATCATCTTAAGATAACTTTGAAACAATAAATATGTAGATCTGTTTTTAAGGCCATATGCAGTATTCAGCTATTTCTTCCTTCCCATACATCAGTGTCTTTTCCCTTCTCTCTTTCTTCTTTCAGATCAGGCCTCCCAAAAGATGAGTTGTGTTTCCATAGTAGTCTGAAGAACTGAGTACACAAAAGGGCAATATCTTTCTCAGAATTTAATGGCCTGTTCATCAGCAAGACACTGTGCCCATGTGTTAAGACACAGTCCTAGTGTACTTTTTCCTGCTGTTTCTCTGGTAATGATAGCTCAAGCTTACAGACCTTGACACTTAAAGGAGCATTAGCCCCATGTTGCTTAGAATATTTGCAAATGTGCAAAATGACTTTCATGCTTGCCCCACAAAGAGAAGGAAGTAATTTAGAAAAAAATAATGTAATTTAGAAAGAAAAGGCTCAGCTTCCATGTCATCAATTATGTGGTACTGAGAGTGAGGGAGGATCATTTCTGCAGAGTGCAGAGGTCACCTGCCTTTTACTTCAATATTTGCAGGTGCTTTGGTAGGATTTCAGGAGAGCAATGGAGGTGGCTTTGATAAAGAGGTATTTCATGCATGGCAAAGTCTGAACCACTGCTCTGAGCACTTCATTCTGAGCTTTCCATGGGGTCTCAGCCTCTGCTGCACTTGGCTGAATGCATTCAATTTGGGCTGATTTCAGCAGTTAAATGTCACAGGCCTATGTCTTTACTTGTAAACATTGGGTGCCAGGGACACAAATGAAGGAGCTGTGGCAAAACCAGGCAGCAGGCTGTAAAAGTTGAATTAATTGCTGATAAAATGGGGGAGGCAGGAGAGTAATTTTGACCTTTCCCTTCTAAATGTGTCTTTCAGAGTTACTTATTTATGACTTTTGATATCATTAAAGTGGCAGAAGAGTGACAAAACAAAAAAAGAGTGGGAAATACAGAAAGTTGCAAGCTGAGACATCCTGAGGTGGTTTGCAATAGATATGGATGAATACCCCCACAGTACTTAAGCTGTTGAAGTTTTACATGTCAGCTCAGTACCAAACATGAGAAATGGATGTGACATACAGGGAGCATAAGTGCCTCACACAGGTGGGAGGAGGGAGTGTGATGGTCTGAAGTAACTGGAGGGATGTCTCCAGTTTGAAGGTACTCTGGCTGCGCTTCCAAGAGGCCAGCAGCTCTTATCAAGGCTGTTTCTGGTTCCCAGACTCATGGCTCCAGGCTGGCAGGCCTTTTCTGTCAGTATTTTTTCAGCAGACAATTTCTTCTGTTTAGCAATTTTCCCTTTCTAAGCAGGCTGTCCTGCTGGCTGCTCACATCAAGGTTAGTTTCTTGTCTTTTTCTCCATTGCAGTTGTCTGCCAGGTTTGAGCCTTTGTTTGGTTTATGACTTCTCTCTTTTCCTTGTCATCCCATTGACAAGGTCCTGGATCAGACAATCTTACCAAAATTAACCTTATAATATGTAATATCCTTATCAATCAGTGTAACTGACTTCCATCACTGCCTCATATATCAGTTGTTGTTTGGGTTTGCATCCTTGTGCCTTCTTGCTTGTGGTTTTCTTTGGTTTTTGTGATCCCCTTTTACATTAGGAAGGTCCTTGGCAAAACACCCTTCATGGAGCAGATGCTCTCTCCTTCTGCATGCCTTTACAATAATAATTATGATCTTGCTGAACAGTAAGGAACATGCTACCAGCAAAGGGAACCAGTGTAACATCCAACATAGCCTGTACTAGTAGCAGGACTTTGATCTTGACACAAAATTTCACCAGAAGCCAACAGAGAGATTTTAAAAAGGGAACATTATGTTGAAACAACTGAGTGCCCAAAAGATTGTGAGCTGCTGCATCCTGTATCAGCTGCATTCGAGAGATAACACGGTTGGTAACTCCTGCAAACAAAGAATTGCAATAATCCAGCCCTGAGAAGTCAAACCAATTCAAAATCCTCCCCCCCTAGGAAGGAACACAACCTGCTGTTATTTCATAGGCAGCACAAAGAGGGCCTGGTAGTACAATGCACACATATCTGTTGATCAGTCTGACAACAATACCAAAGCATAACTCTGGGAGATGGATTTAAAACTGCAAGATGAGGTGAATCCCAGGATGGCAGCCACATTGAGAAAATGTCTCCAACATGAACCTTATTTGACTCCACAGCGATTCCTGTGTCCAAGGACTGACATTCTCCTCCAGTGTCTCCTTACAGCTTGGCCTAATACAGTTGCTGGTGTCACCTTTGCCCTGTCCTAGATCTGTGTCCCTGCTGTTTGTTTTTTGTCTGTCTTTGATCCTTTTTAACACAGAAAGCTCAAATATGCTATTCACAGCCACTGGGACCCCTGTCAGACAAGATACCCATTAAAGGTAAATGTAAATGGAAACTGTTAAGGCATCTGCAGCTGTAATCATCAGACAAAAGAAGTTTAACTGATAGCACTGAATGATGCCAAAAAGTGAAGATTCAAACTCACCCTTGTTTTTCTCCATTTACCTGTCAGCAGTTACAATAATGAACATGAAGTGGGACAGCACAGTGAAGGAGAGTTAAAACACCCTTTTTTCTGTGTATAAAAATAAAGCCCCAGATCTGCTGTCCTGTCCATACTCCCCCCTGCCACAAGAGCCTGTGTCCACTCGCACCATGAACAACACGTGATGGCTTCTGCTCTCCACACGTCTTTCTTCAGAAAATCCTGCCTCTGTGAGGTAAGACAGTGTTAATTCAGTCTGTACAAAGCCTGAACTATTGCAGTTAAGAGAGCAGTGCAAGGGCAAAGAGGCACCCCCTACCTTTGCATTAATCAACATTTCAAATCTATCACATGCCTTGAATTAATTTCCAGACAAAAAGCACTCATTTCTCAAGCACTTAATACAAACCACATGCAGAAATTAGACTTAGCTTTGATTGATGATGATTTTTCTGATCAAAATGGTTATTTGTGACATTTTCAAATTTCATTTCAGTAAACTCCAATTTTTTTGTTGATCAAACTGAAGAGCATTCCCTTGGCAATTCCTGTACCACAGAGACCCCACCTAACCTTGTATTTGAAAATCATCTCATTGGCACAGTCGGACCTAGGGAATGCCTCTGCTGCAGTCACTGATGTGATTATATGGAACAGAAATGTTCACATTAAATCTGAACTCTCAGGGATAGAGGTGATGGTGCAGTCAATGGGACACCCATCAATAGAGCACAGTCAGGTAAGGTATCACACAGCGCAGTGTAATTGTGCAGTTGACTTCTCCTTCCTTCTCCTCTCAACCAAATCAAGCTTGATTCAGTCTTGGAGCCAGCTCTGCCGGTCCTGCAGCAGCCACACAGGGCTCAGAGAGGACTAATTTAGACTCATCAGTAGAAAATACTGAAAGAAAAGAACTCATTCCTTAGTCATCACTGCGAGAGAGAAGGCACAGAACTATTCATTTTGAATTGCCCTAAAGTTGTGTGATCATTCCCCAAGAAAAGCTGTAATCTCAGCAAATTACCACAAGGCAGTGCAAGGATGTGCACACTGGCACAGTTGGTATGTTATTGACTGACTCTACATATGAGGCTCATGCACAGCATTCTTACAGGTGGATCTCTCAAAAGACAAGCCCAAGACCTCAAGCCAGCACCCAAAATCTCCAGAACATATCTCCTGGGTGCTTAGATGGACTTTTTCAGTGCCCTGGTGGGACTTGAGCTCTTATACCTTCTCACTGATCATCTGGAACAGGGGGAACGCAGCTCAGGAACAGGATGCTTCTCCTTCCACCCTGAGATGCAATCTTGATCGTCTCTATGATGGGAAAACAGTCCCATGGGAGCAGGCCAGCTGGGGAAAGAAAATGGTCCTACCCTACCTGCTGAAGGACACCTACATGACAGTCACTTGGTGAAGTGTCAGTCACCTTCCCCAGCTGAGCTGTCTGCAATACAACAGTCACATGCTGAGTTTACCCTTTGATACGGGCACACACCGCTGCCGCACTCTTCAGAGGCAATCCATAATGATTTAGTATTTAGGACGCTATTTGTGGTGTTACAGGAGTAATTCACACAGCTCTTCCAAGAGGAATAATCTCAAAATAGATTTGCTTAGTGCTAATGAGAAGGTACTGGTATTCAATTGCATGTGGTTTCCATGCATTGAAAAAAAGACATGCAGTCTCATTAATCTGCTTTAAATGTGAGCCATTTTTCTTTTGCTTTTAATATTCTCAAGCCTAGGGAGTGCCAAGGAGAATACAGGACAGGCTGACTACAGAGGAGTTATTTCCTCTGAAATCACCCTCATCTGTCTGTCGGGAGTTCTTGAAACAACTGCAATAAATCCTGAATTTTTAATTTGGTTCACAATTTCAGAGACAGAAAAATCAGTGCTCAGACAGCTGGGATTGTGGTAGTTATCTACTATGTCAGAGTACACATATTTTTGTATAAGGAAATCAAACAGGCAACTGTACTGAAAAAAAGTGATCAAATATGGTCAGAAGACAAAGAATGACTGCTGGCAAGCAGAGGAAGATGGGTCAGTAGAAATGAGTATGAAAGGTCAGGAGAGAAAAATCAGCTCTCTGCCCAATTCATTATTGTTCTACATTGTAGTCAAATATATGGGTCTATATTTGCTGACACCACACATGTAAAGTAGCAGTACCCAAACAGTGGAACATAGTCTGTTGTGTTAACTAAAAAATCCAGATAGTCAAATCCTTGGTTGCAAACACAGCAAATGAGATAGATTTCTTTGGATGGTCTTGCTGTTCATTTACTGACTGGGAAATGCTGGTATGGACTGAAATCTCCCTCTGGTCCCCTCAGCCTCGGAAGTGAAGCACACAAGGTGTACAGGGAGGAATGGCTGCTGCTCACCATGTGTGTTTGGCAGCTGCAGTTGTGGCCCCACCAAGGCCAGACAGTGATCAGAGGAACCCGGGCAGCCCAGCCCATGAGAATCAGCCTGTCCTAAGCCCATCACAGGAGAATGATTAAGCAATTGCCCTGTTCCAGAATCCATTAAGACTCTCAACAGAAGAATGATTAAGCAATTGCCCTGTTCCAGAATCCATTAAGACTCTCAACAGAAGAATGTTGCTCTGCATTGCTCTACAAACCAAGGGGGACTTTTCCAAGAGGACTTACTATGGATTGCTGGAGTGCACTAGATCTGATGGTCCTCAACAAACACCTACAATGCAAACACATCTCCACAAGATCCTCATTGTGGAGAGGTCATCCTTGCAGGGCACAGTTGCATCTTTGACTGCTGAAGATTAATTAGGTATTGTCTAGGTCAGTCTGAAACTGATGTAGAAGAGTTTGGCAAGTTAAAACCTACATAAACCCCCTTCATTCTGACATATGAGAGATAAAAAGCCTGAGTCGGAGTATGTCCAGAAAGAGAAGGAGACCTTGGGTGACTTGACCTTGTATTTAGACTTTTTATGTTGGGACCTTGACAAAATGTAGCAGATTGGTTAGCTGTTTTCAGCTAAATGGGGGTCATCTGAAGAGGAGGAGATGAGAAAAGAGGAAGTACTGCTCCCACTAACCATAGGGTGGAAGGCTGCAACCACGTCTGCCCAGCAGTTTTCCCTGGGTAGGGTCTGCACTGCTGCGCACTGTGAAAACTGCCAAGGAAGGTCCTTTCACTGTGTACAGACACACTGCCAACAACCACCCCCCTGCACAGCTCATTCATCTGCACACAAATCAATGCTTTCACTTTGCCTACAGATACCTCACATCCATCACAGCAGCGACAGAACCTGTGGCATCAACAGCCCACGAAAAATGGAGGCAACTAGATGGCACAGGCTGTTGCACAAAATAAAACAAAAATAGTGAAAAACATGGAACTGGTTGGTAGGAGCTGGGAGGGAGATGGGTTAATGTCTACTGAGATTTCTGTTTCTTTACATATACAGAAATAAATGAAAGCGTATTGTGCACATACAGAAATATACTATGCATATATTGAACTGCTAAATTAAATTGTTTTAATTTAGCAGTTCAATTTGTATTAAATTGCTAAATTGTTAAATGATGCAGATAGTGCACAACCCCAGAAGAATGACAGCCAAAGACTTATTTACTCTATTCTAAGAACAACACAATGACTTTTGCAACTCCTTTTGCATGCCATGGATTTTAGTAGGAGACGGAACCAGTTTAGCTGTAAAACAATAACTGCAAATCCTCTCACAAGCATTGACTGTGGATCTGGGGAAAAGGCCCTTTGTGCCTTAAATGCCCACTTCCAGTGAGAGGAGCTGCACGTGAGAGCTGCTCACAGCCAGAAGGATGGCTCGAGGATGGCTTCCAGCCACAGTGCTCACCTAGGACTTCCAGGTGGTTGGTTGCCTGAAGTACTGGGTATCTGAAACCTGGTAGACTGCTGGTAAGTGGCAGGTTTCTGGTGAAAACAGGAGTTTGATACTGATGTGGAAGATGAGGCAAGTGTGTAAAATGATAGGAATTTCTACAGCAGCAAAATGTCCTTTCTGAATAATTTCAGGAGACCAGGAAAAGCTGGTTGCTTCACAGAGACTATGTAAGTCCAAATAATAAATAAAAAGCCAGCCAAACACTCTTCTTTTAAAATTCTCATGGCTTCCAAGGCCTATTTCTTGATTTTAGAGTTTTGACTAGTGACTTCAGATCATGAGTGAAAACCTGAATCTCAACTCTTTCATTTGTCTCTGTGAAGTAGAGTTTAGGACACTCTGAGCTCCCATGCAATTGCAGGGGTCATTGAACCATCAGCCCAAGAACAACTTTCTTTGCAGCACAGTGTACTTTTTTTTTTCTGTTTGTAAAAGCACAACAGGGACTTACAAGACCACCCCTCTTCAACAAAGTTGGTGTACCTGAAAGGAAGCAAGCAGAATGGGAGAGAAGAAAAGCAGTGAGTGGGCATTCAAAATGAAAGTAGTTTTTAATTGATTGCAAATGATTAAAATTACAGCAACACTACAGGTGGTCTGCAGGTTCTTTTCAGTTTTGATGGTCTTTTATTTAATAGGCTGAGAAACACTAGTCCAAAACATGAAAATATGTCCATCAGTGCCACTTAGTGCTGTTTTGATGGCTTCCACTTTCTATGAAGTTGTCCAGCACATACCTACTAGTCTACTGTGTTGGTTGCATGCACAGAGCCCATGGCAGAGCACTAACAAAGCAAACCACTTAGCAGATGTGGCAAATTCCGTGATTGTTGTTACTCACATCTCTGCATCTGCTGGTCTGGAGCCCCAGAGGGTCAAAAAGTCACTGCTGTCATCATGAGTAGGTAAGAGCTTCATGAGAAGAGACACAAGGAGAATGTTCGCTGTCAGCATCAGGCGATTCAACCTAGGCTTGAACTGCAACCCGTTTAGGCGGAACTTTGACTATTACTGTGTTATTAATTGGCTTTGTAAAATTTATGTTCCTCCTGTCTTTAAGTTCTCTTTGTTTAAAATCAGTTTAAAATCAGCACTCAGATAAGGTAAAGCCTTGGGTTTCCGATGGAAGCTTAGATTGGAATTATTTCTATGTTTGTTTGTGAAAGAACCATGATATGATGATGTCCAGATAATATTGCCCTATTTAATGCCCAACGCAGCTGGCAAAGTAATTTTGTGTCTAAAAATACCATGGTTTTGTCCTTTGCCAAGGATTTTCAGTATTTTTCTGCCATTTATATGATACCTTTCTTTTTCTAAGGCTATCAAAAATAGCCACAAATCCATCAAGTAACCCTACTGCAGTCACAGTTTGCTGTCTCATATCACCATTAGTTTTCCTTTCATTGCAAAATGTATTCAGATTTTATATTTGGTTTCAAGACTGTATGCATTTACTATAGTATTAGTGGCAGCCCAGTCTGATTTCATATTTATGGTCCAGAAAAAATATCATAAACATATGTGATTTCAATAGGACATGGGATAAGCTGTGGATTAATCTTCCATCTCCTCTGCACTATTCATGAAACCTCATTCCAGTTCAAGCATCACATGCACTTCCTTGCAGATTCCATCTCTGCCCTTTTCCACTAACTTTCTGCCTACTTTGTCCATGTGCAAAGATCTTTTGTGATCTCTCCCCATTCTGGCTCAATCACTCTACTAATGTCAGTCTGGAGAAAGTCCTCTCCCAGATCTGTATGAGCTTCTTACCAGTCAGGGAGATAGTTCTGAGAGGATGCCAATACCTCTTGATGTCTGCCTGCTTGATCCAAATATTCCTGCTGAACACAGTTAATGTCCACATCTTTCATAGACTGCCAGATACAATGGGTCTGGATCTAAGTGGATTAATCCATGCATACTGAGAGTAAGTCTGCACATTGTCTTCCAACTTTTAACATCCAATTTTATTACTAATATTACAAAGTAATCAATGTAGTTAATGACTTTTTTCATATCTCTTTACCCCCAGCACCATGATTATCTCATATTCTGCAGTGGTTCTCCTCACTATGAATATGCAAGCACTACTTTGCACTTTAAAAAGGACATAATGGTCTTCCCCATACTTCCAGACCTCCTCTTAGTGTCTAATGAAGGGAGATGGCGACAGAGTAAAAAGCATGAAGGAGAAGATTTAAGACAGTGAGAAATCAAAAACAGGAATCTGTTTGCTAGTTTGAAAGAGAGTTGAAATCAGGTGTTGAAGGAAGTATTCACAAAGAAATGGAGGTCAAGAAGAGAAGGAGAGTAGCGAAAGTGGGTAAAGAGAGTGTGTGGAAGAACAAAAGATAAATTAGAGACCCTGATACATCTTCCTTTTGGAGGAAGAAAGATATGTCCCCCGAGAAAGAGAGAAAGTAAAAAGCTTGCAGAAAGTCTGACACAAAAAAAGGGAAGCAGGGGGAAGAACGGTTTGTGGGAGAAAAGAACAATCCCATAACCAGGAGTACCATCTGTGTTAGAGATGCAGTTCTGTTAAAGGAGAACTGTAGATTTTCTGTAACCTAAGCATTTTTAGAAACACTGTGGAAGAAAGAGAAAAACTACAGAATCACAAGTATACTGGCCTGTTTGTCTTAAGTAAAATACCCTTCAGTTAATTCATCCACCTTGTGAAAAGGGATGTTAAATATTTTGGATGCCATTCTTAACCGATAGTCTATGCATGTTGCTTTTGAGTCTATGCTCATGTTTGCCAGGGATTGTGCCAGATGAGTCCTCCCTGCTCTGCACACCTCTGCTGACCTCCACACTGTGGACTGCAGGTCACACTACCCTCCACCTGGAAACACAAGCTGGCACCTGAGTCTAATGGTGAAGATAAACATTTTAGAACATGTCCAGGTCCTTTAATTCCAGGAGCTGGTTAGTGAAATGAGCAGGTGTGCAGACAGCTTACCTAATCCAACTGTACTGCTGATGTCCACAGAGGTAATCCATCTGGAGGGCTGCTTCCCTGGATAACGGCTGCTACAGCCTGGCTCACCAAGAGAAATGTTTAAAGGGAATCCCCCAGGGATGAGCGACCATGTCTTTGAATTCCCCCCAGCTTTCACTCACTTAAGGTAGTGCACATATGCCTCCTTAACTGAGAAGAAAATCTGATTTTGAAATTGCCATGACATCTGGTAAATGTGCATGTTGTATTTGAAGGGCCATGTGAATACAGAATAAAAATCAGGGTCCACAGAAGCAGAACACATCACCAGATCTTCCCATTTTGCAGCAGGTACCAACATCATAAAGTATTGGCAGCTCCTTGCTGCAGTTACAGCTGCAATGTGGAGTACCTAAGCCTGCTAACTGCAGCTCAAACATAGCTTATAGTTACTTGTTTCAGTGTTGGGGAAGGTTTTTAGTTTGGCTGCTTGCAGTCTTCTTCGAAGCAAGAGATGGAATGGAATTGAGAATGGTGAGCAAAATGGTTCAGCTAGCAGAGGATGGAAAAGCTTAATGAGTAAACTCAATGAAAGGTATCAAAGATTTCTGGCACTGGTAGGTCAGGTGCTATTGGCAGATAGAAGAGCTGCAGCTGGAACGTCAGCTTTATCTACAGAGCATGTTGGCCTTTAGTGGTTCACGCTGCAGTTTGCCTGTGTACTCTGTCTCGCCTGTATCAAGGTATGGGGGATCAGTTCACCTGCCTTTACCTATTTTAAGCTGCTGTCAAACACAGCAGAGCAGCAGGTGATCTATGGAAACACACCCTCCAAGCAAGCCACCCTACCAGAGCATGCAAGTTACCACTGCATCCCAACTAAGCTATCCTGCACCTGCAGGACAACAGGGGAAATCTTCTTACAGCCTTCCAGCTTCCCGATGTAGCGCCACATCCCAACACATCCTATTCTGTGTACAAGAACTTCACTGTAAGTCTTCTCTCAGGCAGGTCAAAGGACATTTCCACCAGTGACCAGGTGTTCCTGGCACTATGTAATGCTCCAGACAGAAGTGCACCATTTGTCTTCATTTATAAAGTAATATGGTTGGCTTCTTATTACTCTGATATCCATGCTGAGGCCTCTACTGCCATACTCAGATCTCCTTTCCTCCCTCAGGAAATTTTTGTCTTTTCTGAAAATGACTGCTTCATACAGTGGAGGTTTAATTCTCCGTTTCATTTGCATAGCACAGTACAAAGTGGCTGCAGTAAATCAGAAAATTTAGTCTGTGTCCTACTGTCTTTTTTTCATCTCCTTCTACCTGGACAGATTGCTTATCATGGTATCTATTATCACCTCCACTTTTCATTACCACTTGCTGACACTAGCCAATTTGAAATCTCATTCAGATAAGTCTATTGCCTTTCCCTCACTAAGCTCACTGTGAGCTGAGATGGGTTCATTTCCCTGAGTTCAG
The DNA here is from genome assembly GCF_020740725.1 of Corvus hawaiiensis. Taxonomy (NCBI): domain Eukaryota; kingdom Metazoa; phylum Chordata; class Aves; order Passeriformes; family Corvidae; genus Corvus; species Corvus hawaiiensis. The sequence continues at coordinate 67,174,840 of NC_063216.1, read as the reverse complement.
CACCCAGAAAGGAACGGTACATTTAGCAATTACAGGAACAGTGCATCCCCACTGTCACACCCTTATCCACCACCTTTTTAAATAATTTCCTCCCACATCTTAAGAAAAACCTACCCTTCTGGAGTCACCCTCACCTGGAAAATGGTCTTTACCCTGCTAGTTGCTGCATTTTGCATGATTTCCCATTAATCTACCTCCTAATAAGCCACTTCTGCCTGTTCCCAGTTGTGCATCTGTACCTGCTTTCACCTTCTGCCAGGACTATTGCAAGCCCTATCAGTATAGTTTCAGGTCTATATTCTTCTCCTGAAAGACCTCTCTTGGTTTCCCACCACCTACAAACCCACCCTAATCATCCCAAAGTCCCCTTCTGGGGCTAATGTTGGTATCTGGGCACAGTGCTGCAGCCCCTCCCTCTGACCTCTGTGCTGTGGCTCCCAGACCTCAGACCAGCCAGAACTGAAATCCAGGATTTTCTTTCCCATTGCAGGGCTCACTGCTGCTGTCACTCCAGATACAAACATGATTGTTTTTCATGCTATTATACACCTCCCCTATTAACACCTTGTCTCTTTCAAAATTGCAGCTCCCAAGTGCTCCAGGCTGTTTTGCTTACAGTCTTCCACGCTATGCCCCATGCCTGCCTTATTCCTACTAAAGCATTCCCTGGTTTATGGCCCCACATCTCCTCTGATTTTATACCACTACACTTTACACTGTTTTCCCTTGCTGCAGTTATTGTGATTCCTAGGATTTTGTATGCACAATGTCTTATAAAAATAAATTGAACCTCTGCTCTTTTTGCTGTTTTCTACCCATAGGGGAAAGTAATTAATTTGTTTGAGGAGAGGGGTGTTGAGGAGGCACCAGCACTAGGTCAAAACACCTCAAACCTAAAACAGATACACTTTGCTGAAAGGCAGAGAGAACAAAATGTTTCTTCAAGCGTACTCCGGACATTTGGAGATTAAAGTTAGAAATAAAATTGGTTTGTATGTATTTCCCTTCAGTTTGTGTCACTTTATCAAATATAGTAATTTTCAAAAATGTCTCAGTAATAAATCAGAAATAAAACTTTGGAGAAACCAATGAATCTTCACTTATTTTTCAAAGATGCTTTTAACTGGATAGCATCCCACAGATACACATGATCTTTCTCTGCATGGATATTTATTACTGCTTCATCTGCCTCATGTGCCTTTTAATAAACAAATTAATGTGTCAGCTAGATTCATTGCATCTCTGGAAAGAAGCAATTTTGCATCCTTCACTTAAAAAACAGTTTTGAAATGTCCCAAAGCAATTATTCCTCAGTGAATCACAACAGACAACTTGGTATTGTTAGAGAAAAAGTGCCTAAGGGTGCTGCTCTTTTTTTTAGGAACCAGAAAAACAGCAATGGCACACTCACACCTCTAACCCCTCTGCTCTCTATGTCTCAACGCAAAGAAACTCTGCTTTTACAGTGATGTCCTCAAAATGTATAAAAAGGCAGTTACATAAGAATGCAGGGGAGTATGAAGATAATGGCCAAACCTGCACAAAATTTTACTCTGAATCTTACAGCATTTTATTTCTCAAAAAATATATAATTTATTGCATATTTTCACATCAGTTCCTCATAATGTAATCTTTCCAGGAGGCATCGCATCAGTTACTGCTCTCCTTCTCACAGCAGGAACTGTGCACAACTTCATTTGTAGTTTGTATTAATTACAGAAGATGGCGGTACTTAAAGTAATTACAATGCATGTCCTATTGGAAGATTCCTTCATCTTTTATTCCCTCACAGTGTGGCTTTAGAGAGTCTGTAGCACACCAAAGCTAGACTGGACTTTGAGGTAGAAAAATTACGAGCTCTGAGACAAAAAGAAATTTTGGTATCTTCAGGTGAATTAAAAGGTTTGGGCTGTATTCAGTATGAATAGGAATGATTCTTTGTATTAATTATGCTAAATAATATTAGATATACTATTTCTATTAGTTCTATACTTCTGTCCACCTTCTCCAGTAAAACATTTTGGGTGGACTGCAGAATTTTGGAAATTGAAAGTGGGAGATCAATGCATTGGTACTGGAAATGTTGTTCAATGTGAAAAAGGTGCGAGGGAATCATTCCACCATACCCTAAAGGTGTGGGATCATCTGTGTGGATTTGAGGATCTGGACATTAAGTCCTCTCTCTTCCTCCCCCCACCTCATTCCCTTTGCTTTGTGGGGCACTCAGTACCTCAGGCTGAGGAGCATGGCAGTAGCTGTCCTTGGATTCCTCGGTGACCAGCCCAGGTAGCTGCTGGAGGTTGCAGGAGAGCACACTGTGACTGTGCTGGGTGGCTTCTCACTTCTGGGGACTACAACCAGTTTTAAGGAGCCTTTCTAACCTGGAGCAGGACTGAAGCAGTGAAAGAAGTTCTTCAGGATGGACAATTCTGAAGGTTATAGCCTGTAACATTATTTCATGTATTTTTCTTCTAATTAGCTTTCCTAAATCTACATAAAATACAGGAGATGGCTTATTACTAGAGGATATTTTTCTTCTTAGATCCTCTGTATAAAGGGAAACAAAAATTGACTTCTGGGGATCATAAGACTCTTCTCGCAAGTAGCTGGAAAAATTGCTATCTGCATTTCTGTTCAGAACCTTTAAGATGCAAATCCTGCTGCAAGTGCACAAAGCTTTACTAATGAGACTGATGCAAAATTCTGTGAAAACCTTAACCACCAAAATGAGAGTTTAGACTCTTTTAAGGTCCAAGGAATAAATCAAAGTATTTCAACTGGTTACGTGATTTCATTATTATTTGTGCCTGGACTTCATTATTTATCTTCTTCAATGCAGAGATCACATTCTGAGAGATAAAGACAAAAACCTAGTTTAACTACTAATTTCTGTGAGAGTTAATAGCCCAGTTACTTCAAAAGAAATGGCACATAGATCACCAAGCCTGAATTTGGTTCAGAAAATATAAAGTGAAATATGCTTATGCAAAACAAAATCGCATAAAAGTCTTAAAGGATGAAATCTCACAGTCATGGAGCCCACAACAGAAGCAAAAATTGAACAGGAGAAATTCTAACTCTGCTACCACAGGATTTCACAATTTTTTGTAAGAAGTGTAGGTAAAGTGATTTATTTCTTTAAGCAGGTTGTTTCTTTACTTAAACCTCCCCAGTCGTCAGTGATAAGCCTGCTGCAAATAACACAAGTAAGAGTGTGCAGATAATATTAAAAATGCTGCAGAAATGGAAAGGCTTTTCCTCTCAACAGACCTCAAGTTCTTCATTTAATTTTTGGTTATACTGCTTTTATTAAATTATTTTCCATAACTTCAAAGTTAATTCCAAAAGGAATTGAGGATGGCAAAAACTACTTAAAGAATGAAGTGGGTAAGCCTGCTTTACATTAACCTGCAAATTGAGACAGACAACCAACAATTTGAGGGACAAGAAGCAACCTTGATGATCCACTTATGTGCATAACCTGGTTTCCAAGTAAAGGATATTATCAAAAATAAGTACAAATCAGAGGGGAAAGAAGGGAACTCCCCTGAAATATTACTGGGGTATGTCTACAGTTGTTGAGCAGATTCCTCTTCCTCTTGAATAGGTGCCTTTGTGCCATGTAGGTGTAAGTTGGGAATGCAAAATGGATTTAAACTTGGTTTAATCAAATCCTGTTCCTGTCAATCTGTCTCCTCTTGAATAAATTACATCATGATATTTTTAATCAAGGCAAAGCCAAGGCAGTTCAGCCCACAGGATCAGAGACCCAGCTGTGCCCTGTTCATCATTGTCCAGCTCTTGTTTCAACTAAGAATATTTTGAAAATTATCCTGCCTGAATGGCACTGCAAAGCTTCCAACCACCTTAACAGGAGACCAGTTTTGCAAAATGAGGACACTATCATGATCATTGGAGAGTAATTTGTAAGAAATTTTCCCTTTCTACCCTCTCTTGCTCACAGCTGCCTACAGTTGCAGTCTACCTCTGCCAGGCATGAATTCATGCTCCAGGATGCTCTGGGTCATTGCTGTGAAGCTGCAAAGGGTCTACTTTATTAAGCATATCCTCCTCCTAGATTTCCACTGACACAGCATTATTCTATCCTTCCAGCAAACACTTTTTTTATGCATCTGCTGAGAATCAGATGAGCATAAAGTACACCCCATATATTTGTTCTAGACATCTGAATCTCTCAATGGTACTGTTCAAACCAGAATCAGTTCTAGACCAGATCCTATCAAGCACTGCTTCTACTTCTGTTAACCTGGGTCCCAAATCTTTCATGGCTCTTGGTCTCGTACAGTCCTTGTCCTCCCGACCATACTTGCACAGGCCATATTTGGCCCTGGCTAGGGAACTTGACAATATTTGTATACAGGCCATCACTTATTAATGCATCCAATCTCCAGCGATACAGAAGAGGCAGGAGATCTGAAGCTTCAGACTGCAAATTTTAATAGGCAAATGAAAAAGGTGATTATCTGTGGCAGTGCTTGGGGAAGTGCTGATATGCACCCTTGGAGTGCTGATGGGGTGTAAAGGCATTACAGACCAGTCCTATTTCAGCTGGTAGTAAAATAAGAATAAACATTAAAAAGTTGTGTTTCCTTATTAAAAAGTAAGTCACAGGTGTTACTCTGTGGCTTGGAAAAATGTCATCACCTATGAACTCTTTGTGTGATTTAGCCACTTTGAGGTGATATTCAGTAACGATGGGAATATCATTTGAATAGTTTCCTTTATTATAGGCAGAAACAAGCACCTATGAGAACTGTGTGGGGGTGATCAAGGATTTAACAGTGAAACCAGGTAGCTGTTCACTAGTCTTTTACTAGTAAGAGACTCAGCACAAAAAAAAAACCCCAACAGTTACATCCTTTTAGTGCCCTTCATTTAGTTATCTTGGAGTGTTTTGCAAAGCAGATTCAGCCACCAGATGTGGGGATCTGTTAATCCATTCCTTCTCCTACTTCACATGTTCCCCCTATTCCCTCCCTAGCCTTGGCCACTCCCTCGGTTTCTCCCTATTTGTTCTGTACCCCAGCCCCGCCCAGGGACCGCCCCTGGGCCCTGACAAAACCACCCCGCACCCAGACCACGCTGTCTCTCTGCCTCTGAGCATTGCTGGGACAAGATGTGATTAAAGCCATCTCACACCCTCATGAGAGACCCTTCTCTGCCTCCTTTACCCCCTCACTGCGTTGTGACGCTGCTGCTGCCGGAGCCAGATCGCGGGGCTGTCCCAAATGGACTCTGGGATGCGACTGATGGCATGGCCCTGGGAAACCCTCACTGAGCTCTCAGGGAGCAGCAGCCTGCTAGCCAGAGTCCAGTGGTTACAGCCAAAGAAGTTGAGTTACTTTATGTTCAGTGTTGCAAGGCCAATCAGTCTGGGCAAGCCAGGAATATGGTCCCGGTAACTCTGATCACTGGTGTCTGCTCCAAATCTATGGAGTTCAGATTCATCAGGGTAAAAGTCATTATCATTTAACAAGAGCATTAACTATCAGGTGGAGTTTTTCATATGCTGAGAAATGTTCAGTCCTGGCTGTTTATTCATAAACTATTATTTACAAAACCAGACAATTAATTCTATTTTGTTTGGATGTGGTGGTGATAGAATTCAGATACCAACAAGCCTCTCCCATAAATCATTTTGTACATTATCTTTTCATTCCTACTGAAAAAGTCTTAACCCCGTACTGGTTTGAAACACCATCTACATTGACTTTATTGATGGAGTTCTTAACTTAAAAAAAACTTCCACTATGTCCCCTTGAAGGCTCTTTAATAAAAAGCAACAGAGCTCCTCTAGCTTTGCTTTATAGCCTGTTTTGCAGAGCTAGTGTAAGCTTTGTTGACCTGGCCTATACCCACTCCAAGGTAATAATAACCTACTGATGTGTGCAGGAACGGATGTAGTGCTCAGTATTTGAAAGAGTGCTTGTCAAGTGGCTCATACACAAAAAGCATTGGGGTTTTTTGTCGCTTGCCTTTTATCAATACAACATTAGGTGTATTTTTCTTTCTGAGGCATTTGTTGGCAGGAAAATTCCAATTATTGTTTTCATACAGACTCTCAGTATTATTTGATTGTTCCATTTAGCACCTATTTCTTGGGCCGTTTCCTCGATCTTGGGCTAATTATTTTACAGAATTCTACACTGAATTTCCATTACCGTCTGCTGGTGTAATCCAGCTAATGATCCATGTCCTTGGAAGCAGAATGCATTATTCCTCATTGTTTGCTCTGCTTCTGGCTTTACCATCACTCGCTTTGTAGACTGAGGGCTTGGCTCCAGTGCTTGGCTGCTGAAGAGGGCAGTGACAGAGCAGGTTTAAGCAGATGGAAGATAAGGTTGCCTCCCAGGGTATTGGTATCGTCTCCTAGCACAACTCAGAGTAGCCTGAAAACTGCCTGAATTGAGAGCAGGCACCATTGATCCCCCCAGCTACAATTACTTAAATACATGGATTCAACAAAATTGTGGGGGCTGGTGTTACATAGCTGTGCTCTACATGATGCCAGAGGAGGGGAGGATAACCCAAAAGCCCACTTCGTGCCTATATGCTACCAATGATTTCTCCTACCAAGACTGACTTGATGGCAATTTTATACTGTCTTCCAGGGTAAAGCAGTTAACTGCTGTCAAGATCAAGACCTTATTTTCAAATACTTTTTTGATTATTTTGATGTAAAATCATTGAATGTATGAATCAGGGCCCACAAAACTGACTCAGAGATATTCCAGCTGTAAAACCAGTGAGGCAGTAAATAATTGTTCAGGATCAGAATGTCACTTTTTTTTCTGTTTTAAAGGCATACACCTCTACAGTAAACAGAAATAAGCTGAAGTTCAGCTTAAATTGATGTTTAAGCTCAGATTTAGGGTCTAACACAGCTGCTCATCCTCACTACTCCTGTGGAGGCAGTTCCAGGGAACACATTGACCATCAGACTCCTGACTGAATTAGAAAAACCTATTGAATACGAAAGATACTTTTTCTTACAAGCTGAACACTTGTCTCCTCAGGTATAGAACCTACTGAAAAAATTCATAACATGTCTTCAGAATACAAATCTACAGCAATATACTTTCTGCAGGGTTGGTGTTAGACACTGAAATAATTTTCTTTAGAAAGGTACCTTGATTTCCGTGTATCTTCAGAAAAAGATACCTACTTTGTTTTCTCTGCAGCAATGAACATTAAGGGTTCTGTATTTGGTTTCCCACAAATAGGTTGTGAAATCCCCTACAGTATCAGAAATATGAGAGGAAACACTAGTCAAGACCCTTGGGAGACCCTTCTGAGATGGCAGTGAAAGGTGCAACTCTATTCTCCAGGTGATATTAAAAACTCCGCCAACAGCCAGGGAGAGTCCTAAATGGAGCTTAAGGATATGTACCAAATCCTTCCCTAGCATCATGTGGAGTTACTTTGCAGAGACTATCTGTGGTGGCAAAATCCCCTAAAAATGTTGAGCCATGGCAAAGAATGGCACAGGGATGGGGAGGAGGTGTTCTGAATGGTGACTGGGTTATGTCTACAATGAATATGTTGGGTGTTATTTTTGCAAAAAGCCAATGGAGCATCACATACTGCCAGCCCATCCAGGCCATTGCACAATTAATATTTTTTTAGAAACTGTGATTTATAAGAGCTTTTAAAGGGAAGGAAAAGATAACCATTGCACATTCAACTGCCTGAGAAGGTAAAGCACAGATAAGAAATCAATGTTGCATAGAGGCTCTGCAGAGAGAGCACATCCTGGTCCCAGACAAGCCTGACAACGTTTGCATTCTCACAGAGAAGAAGAGCTAATCAAAGCTGTGACACGGTTAAGTTCCCCTAAATTAGAAGATAAGGAGGAAGGGGAACTGAAGTCCCCAGGAAATTATTTGATACTTCATTTGCACTCAAGAGGCAACACAGCAACTGTCACTGTCAGAGGGGGGACAGAAACACAGGAGAGGTGCTGATTCCTTAAGATAACACTGAAGGAGCAGAGCACTGCTGATTTGTTTCCTCAGCTTCTGTGCCCCAGAGAAATCTCACAATGACAAGTACATGGGAAGTTGCTTTTGTTGTTTATTGTTTCCCTTTCAGAACTTGATTTGTAATCAGGAATTTAACCTTCTCTTTTATACATAGCTTGTTTTGTAATTAAACTCGCCAAGCTTCTGAAGTTGAGGTGAATCTTGTAAAGCAGTGCATGTGTGTTGCTTCAGAGGCGACGAATTCAGGGAGAGTGTAGCTTGCAGGCATTCACTGAAGGGGAGCAGGTCTGGAAATTCAGAAAACTGGATGTTTTGCTCACCACCTGGAAAATTTGAGTTTGGGGGCTTGCAGCAGCAGGTGTCCCAAGGAGAGAATTGCCACTGGCAGGGTGTTACCAGAGAGGAATATGGGGGGGAACCACAACATTGTGGCACTGAAAATTATGTAATACAAATAAATGTGACAATATTTTTTTCAAATGTTTGACCCCATTTAAAGTGAGCATTGAAAATTAAAATAGGTTTGCAGGTGGCTGCATTCTTTGGGAAAGAATACGTGAACCCCCAATCCGCTATAAAACAGGGTGAGAGTCACCTGACCTGCATAGTTCAGGCTAAAAATTCTCCTTAAATGAACTGCATTTGTCAAAACATTTGTCTAGAAAGACCTCTGTCCATTACCTGCAGGGTTCCTGCATGCAGGAATCACAACAGCAACTCTCAAATCCTGCCACTGCTTTTAAGAGCCTAAATGTAGCTGGAATTCATCTGAGTACAATTTTGAGTCACTGAATCATCATCTCCATTTGTCTAACGGTAAGAAGATATCTATTACCAAGTTTCTTTTGTGAATATAAGTATGGACTGATTAAATCCTCTTGTAGCCTTGTGTGTGCCAATCACACGGATTTGGGGTCTGAGGTCTTCCAGGTTAAAGCAGGTCTTCTCCTTTCACTGCTGTTCTCTTTATGTGAACCATTTGAAATTAATTAATATCCTCCATTAACTGAGGAACCTGCATTACACATGACAGTGTAAAATGACTGCCAAATGCTCTCATTTGTTTTTCTTCTGCGTGTGCATCCCAAAATCCCATCTATAGAGATGTTTCCCATCACTCATATGTGATGTTGATTATTTATAACTTCAATTTGTAAAATTAAATCCAGGACTAAATTAATGTATAGAGATTAAGTAATATTGAGTAAATAGCATTACTATTCCTTTAAAAGCAAAAATGCAGCTACAAGTTCTCTTTATTATTTTTCAGATGTGTGTTGAAGGTTGTTCCAGCTTCCATTAGAAATTGTTATCTGGACTTAATGCTTTGTCTGTCTCAAGAACATCTAACTACTACATTATCATAGTGTATAATTCTCTGAGCGGGACTTTCAAAGACCACAGTCTCTGTAAAACTGATCTCTGGAAGTGACCCTAGCAAAATGGCTTTATGGACAATTCCTGTATCTTTTGTCAGCATAATGCAGTTAATGCCGGTAGTCCTACAAATAAAATGTAGGGACATTACCCTTCATCTTTCATATTTTAGTGCCCTCAAGGTTTTTATTCAGTTTTACCTTGGGATGATATTATTTCTTACTTGTCAGGACAGATAGGAAATTTTATGGCATACATGGAAGGGAGATACCACATGTATCATTTTTTGTCACTGGTGTCAAGGCAGATGACAAGAATAGATAAGGAATCAAATGCTCAGATAGTTTAGAGCCCTTATGGTTGAAACTACTCATAAAATTGATCCCATTGAAAATGCAAAATTAAAATATTAATGCTTGTATGTAGATTGGCCATGCAAAAAGGTGAAATGTTTAGAGATTGATCCCACATGTAAAAAGGTCTCTGTTGGACACTTTCAGTAGTATTTAAGAGACTGGTAATTATTAGGCTAAACCACTATTAGCCTGTTCACTGATACAGTATCATGTTGAGATTGTGAAAAGCAGGCAAAAAATTGAATGTGCGAGTCTGTCGCTGTTTCCCCCAGAGAACAGCGAAAATCACGACACAAGTCCAGGTCAGATGATATGGCCGAAGCAACCTCGCTTAATCACCCATACCTTTTATAGCATGGTTGGCAAAAGAGAAATTACGTGGTTGGCCTATTGATCCACCACCTCTCAAGGTGATAGGCTGAGCAGTAAGACACCCATTTCCAAATATTATTCTTAGAGAAGGAAAATAATTTTCACAGTTCTCAAAACAACTTGCAGGTGTAGAAATGGTTTACATTCTCTCAAACTGTTGTCCATCCAGTTTGCATGAGAATGAAAGCTTTCACAGAGAAGCTGTGAGAAGCTGGATTTCTCTAACTGCTCTCTCATGAGAATGAAAAGTTTCACAGGAAAATTCCTCTGCTAGCCCCTGCTAGCATCCACACAAGTCCTTCAGCAAGGAGAGGTGTAGGTTATGGGTTTTCTGGGGTTCTGGTCGGGACGGCCGGACGTAGACGGTGACGGATGGAGACGAGAGATCTCTATAGGCAGGTCTTGGGACACAGCCGGTTTATTGTAAAGGGCGTGGGTATTGGGGCACTGCTCAGAGCTGGTAGACTCAGCTCTGAGCAGGCCCAAGAGAGCAAGAGAGTGAACGGGTGAGAGAGAGAGAGAGAGAGAGTAGGAGCAAGAGTAGAAGTGGAAGAGAGGAATGAATAGAAGAGAGAATGAATAGAAGTGAGAATGAGAATGAGAATGTGAATGAGAATGTGAATGTGAATGAGAATGTGAATGTCTGAAGTCCTGGTTACAATACAATAAATCATCTTCTGCACTGAATATTCTAATTGTCACTAACCAATCTAATACAAGATACAAATCCTATAGCATTTACATACAGCCTATAAGAGTTCTTATATTACCATAGAGTGTTACATCTTAACTTCTAAAAACTACTCTTTGGACCCCTTCTGCTGAGCTAGTAGGGTCTGCTCTGACCCTTGGACCTGTTTGCAAGCAGAGGGTATTGTTCCATCAAGAGGGGATTACTTCAGTCGGCCATACCATTGTTTTCTAGTTGTTCAGTAACTAAGACCTGGTATTTCAAAAGTGGCTTTCATTTCGATGTTGCCTGTAGTTTTCATATTCCCAAAATCTTTTGTCAGGCAATCATATTTCCAAGGCTTTCCTGTTTCATCTTCCCCAACAGAGAGGTTATTCTGCTTGTGGTAGTGAGGGCAGGTCCTATGCCCCTGTCCTGGAGGGGATAACAACTCTTGGTGAGGTGCTAACCACTCCACAATCATCTCAATTCACCTGCAGCCTCACAGACAAATAATGTTTGCAGGGTGACAGAGGCATCTAGACAGCCACTCACTGAAACAGAAGCACACTGACTTCCCATGCATCAGAACTCTGGAAAAGGATGGAAAATTCACTCAGGGATGCACATTTAAGAAGGCTGCCAAGAAAGAGCTGATGTCTTGCCTGGGAGCTGCTCCCTGCTTTTGTATCAACAAGTCTTTTAGAACTTCCAGCTGGGTTTCATCAAACACTTCAAAGTCTAGGGCAGTTGCTGTGACCATGCTGGAATTGACCTGAGTGGCATTGAGAACCTAGTCTAATGTCCAGAGTCATTCTGGCATTGTCTGCTTTCCAACCACAAAGACATTAATAACTTCTAAGGAAAAAAAGGCTTTTTCAGTGTAGACTTTCTATGCACTTAAATTTATTTCTGACTAACAAATATTCTTATGTTTTACTTTTATGTGATATGTAGGAAATGAAGAACAGTCTCTTTTTTTGGTGACTTGTCTGTCTTTGAACAGTTGCAGCAGGGATTTTCTCCTCTTCTGGACTCTTACAAAGGAGGAGTTTTTAGGGTTTTACCTTGCTTTGATATAGTTATGTATTAAGATAAAAAATCTGCAACAATTTTGTTTCAGGAGTCACATTGCACAAAACAAAAGTAAGGAGTAACTAGAGGAATTTCAGTAACCTTCTCATGCAAGATGAATACTTAAACATCATATCATTCAAGGAACAGGGACATACTTCACACTGAGAAAAGAGGATCTATCCACTGAATTACTGTAGGAAACATTTAAATCTGTGCTTGAGGGCCAAATAGTACCATACACTGTCCATGTAAAAGAGCAAGGAAGAGGCAGTTGATTAAAAGACTTGAAGGCAATCTCCCTGCAGGCAGATTTCTATGTGATCATTCTTGCTCTACTCCTCTGGACAATAGGGAAAAAACCCACAGGGGAACAAAAAACCAAGAGTGGAGAGAAAAGTTTTTGCTCATCTGAATTTTTCTTGAATTCATGAAAGAGCTGCTGAAAGGCAGAAAGGCAGCCCAACTTGCTCCTAAACATAGTTTCTGTGGACAGCATTAAATCTGGTAAACAATTTCTTTTTCCAGTCCTTTTTCTGTCCTGTGTAGCTGTGTCATGGTCCTGAAGCTGACAGCATGTGAACTGCTCAGTCCTGCAGCCACCATAGCTCTGCAGTCATGAGCCACCCACATGCCACATTTGGGCTTTTGGCTAAGACAAATGGCCCATATTAGATGTGAACAGCTGTGTCTTAGGAGGTATAAGCAGGATGTTTATCATGGTGAAGACTGGGATCCACCAGCGGAGGTTCAGGATTTCTGCTTTCTCCTGACGGGTAACTGCTGGATAAGTCACAGCCTGATGAGGCTGAACAGGGGTCTGATGATAACTGCCAGACCATGGACTGTTTCTGAGGTGTCTGCAAAAAGTGACAGAGAAAAGTGAAAACTTGCTACACGAGCTCTGCGCCTTCCCTGGGAAATGTTTATGGGTCTGCAAGCTGGAAAAGGCTGGGGCTCAATGCACAGCTCTGCTGGAACATGGTGGCTGTTCTGCTGCAGCACTGCTGAGAAATCCCTCTCAGGAGTGTGCTTCATTCACCCTGCGCAGGAAGCAACAAGTGTGGATTCCCCAGCATGCAGCAATTTGAGAGCCACGGGAGAAATATGTGGGAGTGAGGAGGGAATCAGCCTGTTCTCCAGGTGGCAGAGAAAACGTGACGTGTAATTACTGAGCGGTGTCAGGTTCTGAGGCACAGCTTACTGCTTCTCCTGCAGACCTAAGGGATAGCTCAGGTTCTGCTTATAATGAGAAGCCTGCAGCCTCCCTGTCCTCCCCCAGCTTGCCAGCTGCTCTTTCCCAGGATAGTGCCACTGTCACTTACTGGCTGACACTTTCTGGATGTGCCACTATGGCTCAGGGTGTAAAGTCACCAAGGTGCTACTGTGTCCCAAGATGAGGACACCCACTCTTCAGGAAATTACTTTCCTGAGCATCCAGATGGCTGGGAGGAAGTTTGCTGGCAGAAAAAAGATACAGAAAGTGTAGCCCTGGAAAAGAACAAAAATATCTGAGAATAAGGGAAAGCAAATATACCAAGAAGGATAACAACCTAAAAAACCAAACCCACCAACCAACCAAAAAACCCCCCAACAAAACCACACCCCAAAGCAACAAGAGAAAAACAATAACAAATACTTAATACACCCCCCCAAAACCCCCAAAAATTAAAAAACAAAACAAAACAAAAAACCAACCAAAAAAACCCCAAACAAAAACAAAAAAAACCCCAAAAAAACCAAAAGCACCAACAAAACCAAACCAAACCAAAAACAAAATCAAAACCAACCAAAAAAAAAAAAAAAACCCAAACAAACCAACAATGAAACAAAAAAAAAATTTCAAAAACCAAACCAAAAAAACCCCCAAACCCATCAGACTGAGGTTTGGCTCCCCTGCAGTGCACACCACTGAATACAGAAGAGGAACCAGAAGCTGCAGTGAAGCTGTCAGCTGGGTCAGGTTTGCCATACAGAAGGGACAAGGTGTTACCCAGGGCAACAAAACATCCGTAGCTGCTTGGGAAGGTGGCTGCATCTCTGCAGCAGGTCCGAGAGTCTGCCTGCAGCAATGGCCATCCCTGGTTGGCAGCTCTGGAGGGCAAAACTGCTGCTGACAGGCAGTTCGTCAGTCCCCAAAGTAGGGACAGAGCTGAGAGCACAGCACACTCAGCCCTGCTGCCCTTTGAACCAAACTCAGAGGTACCAGGATGCATTAGATACACATCTTCATCCCACTTAAGCAAAATAATTTATTCATAATTGTCTCACAAGAAAGAAAGGCACACCTTATTCAATATTTTATGTAGCTGATGTGGTTTGCAAAGGATTTGTAACTGACAGGTTAGTAAACAACCTTTTTAAAACTCCTACAGGAAAAGTGGGCAAATGGTTGCATTCAAACTCCTGCAGAAAACATTGGGAACCCAGACACTGCCATGTGTCTTCCTTTTAACAACATAGTATGTTTACAATTTTGCAGAATTTACAGCAAAAGAATAAAAAATTAGAAGCTGTTTTCTCCAGGAAGGCAATTATGCTGAAATGTGTTGGAAGATGTCATCAATTTCAATTAACATTTGAAAGAAAAAATCATAAAAATTCAAGATTGAGATGGAATCTTCCTTATGTTTAATTTCTTAAAATTATCTTGGTTGTTGATATACATAGATGTTTATAGTACATGTTTACTATTTTTCTTACTTCATTTTGTGCAGATGAGGCAGTTCAAAAAGGTCATATCATCATTTATGAACTGAATTAATCTGTGATTCCAAATTTTTCATTTTTGTTATCCCTGGGCATAAAAATCAATCCCATCACCAATTCTGACCTTGGAAGTGGTGGATTGCACTCTGCATCCACAACTGTGCAACACAAAGCATAAACAGAATATAGTAAGGTCAGGAGAAAATCCTACTGTGGGACTTCACAGTTCCTTTTACTTTGTCATGCATGCAGCATTCCTGGAAGCACCCTGTAGGAGAAAAAAAATCTAAGCAAGTTCTGTACAAAAGAGGCTGTCTGTAAATAATTGGAAGTGTTTTGTAGTGAGGACTGTAATTCCAAGTCTGTCTGTTTTATAGAGTAGATGGGATTTAATTATACTTGTTGCAAAGCTTTTCCAAACTTTCTCTAATTCTTGAGATTACTGAGCCCATACTTAAAGCAGTAAATTCTGCAAACTTTATAGACCCTGGAAAAGTGGAAATGCTGTACAAAACTGCTGTGGCATTTTTGAATCATGCTAAATGGATGGTCAGCAAATCATGGGTCAGTCAAGGTTGCAGTCATTCCTAGCAAGAGAATGGGAAATGGGGCTTTTTCAAATTAGTGTGTCAGAGAAAGAGTTCCATAGAGCATTTAACCTCCTATTGTGTGACCTTTTGAACCAAAAATTAACACTGTCCAGTGTCAATATCGCAAGTACTAAGTTATGTTATGTTTTACTGGGTATTTCTTAAGAAGAATGCTTAAGAAAAGAAGGTGTCTCTGAAAAGTTCTGTAATGACAAGTGCCTGGCCCAGTACTGATCTTTTTTTTTGTTGCTATTTTGTTTTAGTAATGTTTGGAAAAATTCACACACTATCAGAATAGCAAATCATGATAAGAACTTCTGGAGCACTCTATAAACTGAACACGTATCACGGGGGAAAAAACAACAAAGCAAACCAACCAACAAACAAACCCTACCATGGCCAAGATTCATGCTGCCTTTGAAGGAGATGGGGTTTTACACGACTTGTTTTAACAGAGATGGACAAAGATCATCCTATTTGTGAACAGGGATTGCAGTTCTGCCTGTGAACACTTGGGCATTGTATTGGGATGAACAGGGTTGAAAATATTGGTAGTTGGTGACAGATCAATCAGCTGAACAAAAGCACTGATGATCAGCAGGGCTGGACTGGGAAGCAAGGACATTTTAGCCTCACTGGAATGGAGTTCCTGGCCTGAGCAGGTCTTGGAGCACCCACTATGTTACCAAACAGCTGAGTGGTCCCAGGCCAGATGCTTCATGTTTTCTGTCGTTACTTCCTAGTTGATGATGAGCCAGCCTAGACGTTTCTTCCACCTCAAAAGTCAAAATATTATTTATAAATTGGCAGAGGTTCAGAAGTGAGACAGGCAAGTAATCCAACACCTGGGAAGTGCATATTACAGTGATCTGTATCTTTGGCATCTCTGGCAGTTTGGCTTTTTCAAAGAGTAAGAAGCAACTTGATCAAGGTCTTTATGTGGGAAGAAGACACCATCTGATACATTTCAGTTCTCACATCTGTTAGAGAAAGGTACAACAAAATCTAATGCCTGGAAGCTGAATCTAGTCAGGTAATTACCATTCTATTATATCCTAAATCTTCTGTGGGGTCTTGTCACAGGCTATCACTAGACATTTTTCTGGACAAGTAAATCTGCAGAACAGACCTAATATTCCAGTATAGCATCTTGATTTCAAGGCACACATTTAGCATCTGACAAGTTACTGTCCTTAGTTCTGACTCCCCCTAGACAGGCACAGAAAGGAGCACTACAAAGGAAACAACCACACTATTTTTTACTCAGATTTGTTTTAATTTATGAGCAGTAACATTTGACACAGCCAAAGCCTGAAGCAGCTTCCCTCTGCCAGGTCTCCCTAGCCCAGGCACACCAGCGCTTTCCATCTCCTTGGCCACAGCATTCCCACAGTGAGGGAGGGACAGAGGTCCTGCAGGCTGAAAGCAAGCACCTCTTCTGTCCTCTGCCCACGGTGGGCTTCTGCAGAGAGACATCCTGCGTGGCTCTGTGCAAGAAGTCTCCATGGTACCGCAGGGAAGAGCTGCACGATGCTGATGGCCCTTTGTCCCATCTTCTCCATCCCTGGTGGCTGGAAAGGACCAAGGCAGTGTTGTCACTTGAAGGCTCCAGCCCATGGTGACTTCTACAGGACTTCAACAAGACCAAATGGGATTTGCAGTTCGACAAGGAAAGCTCCCAAACTGTGAATTGGTTTCCTAAACACATATCCTAAAGACCAAGCACAAGTTTTTGGTGTGGAGACAAGGCATTCTGGGTGAATTTTTACAACCTGTGTTTTGCAAATGGGTCTATTGTAGTCATTTCTCAAAAAGACACATTATGAATCAAAAATCAATTCACATGTTGAGATATTCATTTTGAGTAATAGTAACAGGGAAAAAAAACAAGCCAGAAGTGCTCTGTTGCAATATTTTCAAAATGAAATGGTCTTGGCTTTGTTATCTAATACTCTCTCATTCTAAAATTGATCTATGTTTAGTGTTAATAAATAGTAAAAATACGTGAAAAGCGAGTAATGTATCGGACTGGATATTAGTTTCACCTAATTTATTTTCAGTATTTTCACCAAATAGGAAAATCAATTTTTCTCACAACTCTATTCAGTATAAGTAAGAGTCTCTCTTCCAACATATTGGTCTCCAGTTTTCTCCTCTATTACGGAGACTCTTACTTTTTCCAGTTATACTAACTTGTGGTTTTCCCCAGATGATGACTTCTGACATTTTCATTTACATAAGTTCCCTTTAAATTTTTCTGCTATTAGTTGTGATTATAATGAGTTAGCCTCTACTGTAAGTTTCATTAATATAATGTTTATTGCCTCCTTTGGATAATGAAGCTATTAATTAAAATTTTATCTAACAAGGATCCACTGGGTATGTGACTAAATATTGCTCCAACATTGGTTTTGATTATTTTCATTGTCTTTCAAAAGGTTTTCAGTACACATTGTAAAGAGCCTATCCAAGTCACTTCAAAAATTTTGGACAAGATACTAAAAAATGCAGTATCGCGTTCTCCAATAAAATCAGAATGCTATCCCACTTCCCTCCTATTGCCATTTAACTGGCAAGAACTATGTTGGATAAAACATATGCTGTGTAAACTCCCACTGTTTAATGCTATTTGGTTTCATTAGCCTCTTCATGTTGGTGGCCATTTCCATCTATTTTTCCCATCATTGTACACTTTTTTTATGCATAGTGTAATAATATTGTCTTTTTCCCACTGTAAAAGTCTGATACTTTTTTTGAGAACTATTAAAGTGTTGGCTTTACTTAGCAGCTCTTTACCTTGGTACCACTATTAAGATGAAAAATTAGTTTAGAGACATTTTTGGGCCAACTATAATTTCAGCAGTACATGTGAAGTAAATATTTATTCAAATGACTGCTTGGGGCTAAAAAAAAAAGGAGACATTGCAGAAGTCCATTTGCATCAGGAGAAGGACCAAAAGCCTACATAAAGTGTTGTTCTATTTCTCAGTGAAAAGGGAAAGTTTATAACAGATGACACAAGGACTGATATTTGGTGGGATTTTTTTTTTTTTTGCTTCCTCCTCGGTGTTAAATTTGATCATATGATTAGTGCCATTATCTTTATTATAAAGAGGTGAAATTTCAGGTGTGGAATAAGTTAAAGACCATGTACATGAGTTTGCTTATTAGGGGAGCCTGCAGAAATCACTGAGGGAATTGTAAATCTTACAGACAAGAGGCTGAGACAATATTACAGCACACATGGGGGACGACAGGTTTTAGAATATTAGGAAGATTAGAAAAGACAAATATAGTGTATGTATTCAGAAAGGGATGAGAGAGGGGTATAAACATGGAGCATACAACTGAAGAAATAACAGATAGGTAAGCTTTAATTCCTAGAGTAATATAGAAACAAACAATGTTTTTTATGGGTACATGGAAGATAAAGCAGGGTTGAGTACAGATTTATCAAGGAATGATCTTGTAAGATTTAATTTCTTCCGTTCTATTGCAGGATAACTCGTAGATAAAGGCAAAGATATAGGTATCCCCTATCTCGCCTCCTTTAAGGCTTTGATGCCCTCTTAAGTAATATTTTCACAGCCAGATGAGAAAAGGTATATAGGTGAAGCTCCTGGGAGGTGAATGTGTAGGTAGGTGGCAAGGAACACTTTAAAAGAGCAGCTACTTGCTGCTCACTGATACAATGGATATGTGTATCTTTAGCAGTTCCACACAAGTCTGCCTTGGGTTTGGTGTTACTCAATACTGTTATTAATGGCTTGAACAGTGAAATAGGTTATATGCTTATTAAGTCACTAGATTATATTAACCTAAGTGAGCTGCAGGCACTCTGGAGACCTAAGCAGTTAAATACTTAAGCTGTGCCCAGGTTAGTATAACCTGCTTGTCATCAGGGCTAATTAATCACATTAACATCTTGCTAATGTGACCATACTGCTCGGGGTAGCTGTGATATCTGTGACTGGCCCTGCATTATGCCACAGAGATTCTCTTGAAGAGAGGAATTCCACGCTTTCTCAATTTAATCACATTTCCCAGTCTGCTCCAGGTCAAGATGCTGATTTACTGGCAGCTCACTTAGGTACATTTAAACATTTTGCCATAAATCCTCCTGGAAACAGCAGACTCAGTTGTGCTGTGTTGTGTAATGCCAGAGTGAATGCTCACTTTATGCTAGGATATCATCTTGAGCAGCATCAAAATCACACACTGCAGCTCCCAAGCTTCCCCTGCAGATTCCTCTATCCAAGTATTGATCAGGCCCTGTGTGTTAGAAAGGTCTGCATAGTCCCTAGTACCTACACTAGAAGAGTGGTAATTTTCCTGCTTCACATGAAAATATATTAGATTGCAGGAGGACTATGATTCTAGCAGATCAATGCCAGAGGAGTTAATATCACCTACTTTTCCCTCCCCGTTGTATAGTTCTAAAATTAGAAGCAAGCAGAAACACTGTGCAGCATCCTAATTGGCTTGTCACTAGGGTAAAGTAACTGCCCAGCTTCTGACTTACCAGAGATCAGAAGGTTCTCTTGCTACATCCTCATTTGTTTGTTGCTTAGCCTCTTGGGAAGAAATATTTGGAAATAAATGTAACATGTACTTAATTAATTAGAATTTTTATCTATTTAAAGCATATTTTTTTATCTGGTGTGAGGTAAAATATTTTTAGTCATTCCCCACTATGAAAAAAATTGCCTGCAAACATTGTAAGTCACATCCTGACTGCAGTAATTTTACCTTGTTAAAGGCAAAGAAGGGGACTTCACCACTGGCAGGTACAATTTTTGAGAGCAACATCAAAGTTATATTGAGCATCATATAATCCTTATACAAATGACTGAATGTTTACCGTAGTGAAGTTTTAGCTACCTACATGATTCTTGGGGCTCTGGAAAGAAAACCTAAAATGCATCTTGTTGGCAGAAGAGTTTATGTACTTACCTTAGACTAGGCTGGTCCAGAGAAATATAAGTCCTTCTCCACGTGAATTTCAGTCTAGGAGACATATATTAACTAAGCTTTTATTACATGAAAAACATGTCTAGACAGCAGCCTTAGCTGCACAGCTATCTTTGAAGATGTACAGCATATAGCCTGCAGCATGGTATTTCACAGCACCTTTTGTGTTGAATCTCCTGACCCTCTGGCAAACAGCTGCTGCAGCAAGAGCAGCAAGATTCCGTCACTTCAGGGGGAGTCTCCGGTGGTGTCTCTGAACGGCACGACACAGCAAGGCACCTGAAAGCTCTGTCTGGGTTAATTAGCAGCCCTGACAAGCAGGCTATGCTAGTGAGGCAGAGCACTGTGCTGGGTGGCTGCTGCTGGCAGTGAGATGACTTGCTCAGAAGAGCCCCAGGTGCAGCACTGGGCCTTGCAGAACGCCCTCGGCATTGTAACAGAGCGTACAGGGCCTCAAGAGGGAGCATTCCTTGGAGAGCAGGGACTGGAAGGTTTAGCTTCCAGCTGGTCCCTAAAGTGTTTTATTTTAGACAGTGTGTGTCAGAGTCATTTTGCAACTCCTCCTAGTTGGAGAGGCTGAGGGAAGGAAGATGAAACAGGTCTTAGCTGACTCACGTGTCATGGTGCCTTAAGTTCTCTCCATCCTCACCATGGATCTTAATAACTGTGTTCCCACCTTCCCTGAACTTACCTCATCAGCTTCATCTGTACTCCCACCTGCTCTCCCCTTCAACAGCCACTCTCCATCCCACTTTTTTGCAGGTGAACCTAGCCTGGGTTATGAAGTCCAATCTTCTGCTGTCACTGGGAACTCTGCTACTTAATCCCTTTACAGAGCTTTTCTTTCTTTTCAAGGCTGGTGGGATCTTTTCTTCCTTCCAGTCTTTACTTCCACATACAGCCCAGGTACTTCTCACCTTCCTCACATCCTTTCCCTCTCATGACAGCCACTGCTCCTTGCCTGACCACCTTTCTCCCACCTGCCCCCTCTCTGCCTACTGAAGTGGATGTCTGTCATTTACAGCCAAGCACCTTGATTCAGGGTAGACTTCAGAATATGTGGCTTTTTTCTGATGATTTCACACCATTCCCCAGTGCTTCAGGATATCAAGTCCTGCAAGATTCTGGGAATGTGGCTCCAGAATGGCCACACTGTGCTTCCCAGCTCTGCCCTTATGGGTGCCCTACAGGACTCCTCCTCCACTATCACCTTCACCAGTAGGACTAAACTCAAGAGAAATGGTACAAATCTAAGCAACTCTCTAATTTTTACAGTAGGCCTAAATTGGACCATTTGTGACTGAAACAGTGATGGCAAGAGCAGTTTCAGCAACATCAATAGCAGTAATTCTAGCCAGCCCTTTGCTGTGCCTCTCCCATGGCTGTTAACACCACAGAAATAGAAAGAAATGCCGTTTCCTACTCCCCAAGAAGGAACATTTCACCAGTGCAGCTGGGTTCCAGGGGAAAGAGAGCCAAAATGTGCAGAAACCATAATAAAATAAGACATAATGTAAAAGTTAATGCTTTGTGATAGACAGTAAGTGCTCACCACTGGTGAGGCTGTGGGTTGCCACAGCAACAGGACTACACACACCAGGCTGCACTGTGGGGCTGCTGGGGCTGCACATTGGGGCTGCTTAAAGGCCATCATCCTGCTGCCCTGAGCAAACACACCAGCACCTGTTTGCAGCCAGCTCCAGACAACACAGGACAAGGGAAAAATCGATCCAGACTGACGCATGCCTTAAGATGCTGTCTACCAGCAGTTAAGCTGTAATCAAGCCCAAAACATGCATAGGCACAAAAAGCCCTGCTTGGCCTTCATCATTGCCCCAGCTTCAGCTCACAATGAATTCTGGAAAGCAGGGAGCAGAGTGGAGACCTTCTGCTTTTTCAGGTCCTGCTATGGATATCCATGTATCCTTGGACAAAAGCTGGAGAAGCCTCAAGTCTACCATGACTTGCCTTCCTTCTCTTCAAGACTCAGGATCTAGGCCAGCCCAAATTAAAGTAGTCTGTTATTTGTATATATCTGTATCTGTTTTGTTAAAAGGTTGTAAGAGTTATATGTAGCTATTTAAACGGGGTGAGAGTGAAATTATAAATTGTTGATAGGCACTGAGTGAACATGGTAGCTAGTGAGTGATACCACAGAAAAAGGGGAGGAAAGCCCTGGAGAGGTAGAGCAGTTCATGAATCCTTACATGCAGTTACAGATATGAAAAAACTCATAGCAGCTTAGACCTCTCTATGAACCAGGGGAAAAAACTTCTGAGGCAGAGCTGCATTTTAGGAGGTTTGGATGGGAGACACTGTTCAGAGGGGCTGGGAGGAGGCAGTCATGTGTCTGAGCAGGGACATCCCCCTCATGGAAGTTTGCCTATGTCTGTGTGAGCCTACCCTCATGTGCTCAACAGCTTTTCCCAATTCCCTCAACCGTCATCAAAACTTATCATTCATTGTTTGACACCTTTATTGCTATTTATTCATGAACGTGTAACTTCCTACTACCCCATTCCCTCCTCAGAGACTTTTTTGGTGTAATTCCTCTCTTGATAACTCTTCTCCAACCATGCATTCACCCCTTCCCCCTTCCATTTTTTTTTCATTTCCCACCATGTGAATATCAATGAATTCCCAGATGTGCATTTTTTGTCAGACATTGCCTATGGCCCAGCAACTGAATGCCTGTTTTTCTTACCCATCATGTCCAAGGGTTTCCCAGCACAACACACAGCCTCTCCCCACAGTGCTCCAAACAAAATATTTAAGTAGTTCTCCACCACAGCTCCACCACTGCAAGTAACTGACATGATCCAAAGAGAAATGCTATGATTAGAAACATTAACTAAATAACTTTGTTTATAAGCTTTTATTTTGTGTTTTGTGAAATGATCTATATAATCAAAAAATGAGCACATCCATGGTCAGATAAAATGATCAGCAGTGTATTTCAGGCCAATTTGGGGCACAACTATACTTCTAAAGATTGTATAAGTTCTCTTTAAACTTTCCTATTTTTAACCACACATGTACATGAAAAAAATTTAAGACCAATATAATGGTTGGAAAACTCAGTACTGAAGAGGATGTGCCAAAAAAAGAGCCATCTGTGCCACTTGATTTACGTCCCTTTGTTCTGCAAGCATGCTCACATGATAATTGGTAAACAGGATCCTATCTTATCAGGCGCAGGAGACAGCAGCTGCTGTCCAGAAAGATCAGGATGATGAGAATCCTGTTTCACCTGTTGAAGAAGCTTTTGGTGACAATCCTGGCTCAAAACTCAGACTTTTTTAGATGAGACTAGATGGCAGCCACAGGGCTGGGACCCAGTTAATTTTCAGGGAGAAAAATCGTAGAGGTACAACATTGTTGGAGAAAATGGATAATCTTCTGAGAATTAAGATGATGAAAGCTGTCCAGAAGAGCTGGGGACTATCCCTGCTTCTGCCACAGAATTCTTCTGTGATGCCAGGCACAAAGCTTAAAATTTTTCATAGATGAGCAGTACCTCAGTATGGCTCCTTCTGAGGCCTTGTTTTCAGAACTGCTGCAACCAAAATCCATGGGAAGTCTGCTCTGAGAAATAAGGTCCCAGCTGCCTTTTAACTATTCTGTCCAGAATATTCCAGCCTTCTATCTCATAGAGACATTCTATTTTCTAATGCTATGAGGCACACATATAATTGTGGTAAGAACCATAAAAGTACCTCCCATGCCTGTCTTCAGGTATTCTGAAGAAATTGTGATACCAAAAAGTGAGACTAGAGGTTTCAGAGCTCGAGAGGGACAAACCAGAGAGATGCAGATGCCCCCAAAACCAGACATCTAGTACCACTTTCCCATTTCCAATGCAGTAAACTGAAGGACTCATGGGTATCACCTGAAGTCCATGTGAAATATATGCCCTTTTGGTGCTGGAGACCAGAGAGGACATCCTAGGACAACCAAACCAACCACTGCCTAGGCACAGGTCTTTTTTCCACAGTCTTTTACTTAGCTTTTCAGCAGAATCCTAGTTTCTTCCCCTGCTTCTGGCCTTTCCTCTTCTTGTACAGACTGGCTCCCACATTTACCTACCCTAGTCTGACTCTTGTTTCCCAGCTTCTTCTCAAAACTCAGTATTTTGTCCTCATCAGCTCTGTTAGCCCACTTCTTCTACAAGCAACTTGTTTCTTCTTTCCTGACTCCTTCCCAGGTCCATATCTCTGCTTCCTGCCATACCAATTCCTAGGTTCATCTTTCTTGAATGTGTGCACATTTGCAGGCCCACTACCACTAAACCTCCCCTTTGCCACAGATCCCTTCCCCACTACTTCCCTTTTTGGGTTTTGGTTTGGTTTGGTTTTTTTTTTTTTTTTAATCTCACAGAACATCCTTCCCAACCCTCCCTCCGACCTCCATTCCTAAATTGTCTTGGGCCACTTCAGGCCTCCTTCCTGCCTTCTATATCTGGCTCGTATTGTCTGCACCTCCACACTGCACGGCCGCTTAGACGGGGAAGAGAGGCATCCTGCACCGAGCCCTGGGGCCTGGCAAACCCCAGCCTGAAGAAAACAGAAGCGAGCACCGAAGAACCATCACTCCTCCTGGTGCTCGAGGCTGGAACAAGTTCAGCTCTTCTCTGAAGGCGGCATATGAACAGTCCGGTCACGCGCAGCAGCTGCAGCAGGAGCACGACGAGGCAGCCAGCGGAGCGCACCCGGGCACCTCCAGCAGCACTGGACAAAGCCCACTCGGTGTGAACCAAATCTCCAGGAATTTTAGCAGTACTTTGCACATTTGGACCCGCCTACCTAAGGAAGCGAGGCAAGTGTGAGGATTTGGGGTCCACACTACCTATGCTGCCTGTGTCTTAAGCATTCCCATGCCATGTGTCCCAAGGGCAGTGCATGACTGACTGCACGGAGACGGCTCCCTTTGTGCTCCCACCCTTCGGTCACAGCTTCCCCATCTCTGACTGTCCCCGACTCGAGCGCGGCGGTCTGAAACTGGTAGCAGGTGCTGCCCCTTCTTAAACTGCTCTGCGGGAAACTTGGGAAGGGCTGGCGTTGCCGCTGCATTGGGCTACGCCTGGTTACTGGCAGTCGTGGGGCAGAAATCAAACTTCGCCTGAAACAACTGAAAATTTAAGGAATGCCAGGAGTCATTTCCACGGGAGGCTCTCTCCCTCCTGCCGGCGCCGCGGAGCGCCAGTATTTAACTGAGCGCGGCCCCTGCCGGCACGGCGCGGCAGCAGGACCGCTCGCTCTGCCGAGCTTACTGCTGTGAGCTCGGGCTCAGCGCACAGGTCGGGGACTGCAAATCCAAGTGTCACTGGCACAGGAACGATTATTACCAGATGCTAATTGCTCGTTAATGTATGCTAATCACTGCTGCATGCCAGCGCGCTCAGCGCACCGAGTGCCAGGCAGAAGCACTGGGGTGGAGCGGAGCGGCCCCTCTCAGCCTCGGCCCCGCGCTGAGAGCCGCCACCGCGCCCCACGGCTGCGCTGTGTGAGCACAGCGCTCTCCTCCGCGGCCGCCATCCCGCTCCCGAGGCGAGGAGCGGCCCCTGGGGATTCCTGCCTCCCCCGGGCACCAGGCTTTGCCCAGAGGAGGTTTCCTTCAGCCGGGAGACAAGCGTCTCCGGCTCCCCCCGCGCCAGGGCAGGCACCGCCGCTCACCCGCCGCAGGGGACCCAGCAGGTGCCGCCCCCGGCTGGAGAGGGGATGATGTTTTGTGCGGGGACGGGAACACCACACACACGTTCTAAACTTTAGAACTCGCTGCCTGAACATGCCTCCCAGGACGCGCTGCAGGAGCAGCGGCGAGAGCGGGTCCGCTCGGCAGCCGCTGTCCCGGCCGGGAGAGGCGCCCGCGGGCTGAGGGGAGCCGCACACAGGGCTCGCCCTGCCCGCCCGGGGAAAGGGCGCCGGCGGCCCCCTCGCCCCCGCCTGCCGCCGCCACCACCTCCCCTCGGGGCCGGCCCTGACCCGTGCCCCCGCCGTGGCTGCGCAGGGCGGCGGGACGCCCGCGGCGGGCAGTGCGCGGGTGGCGCCCGGCGGCGGAGGGCGGGCTGCGGGGCGGGCGGTGCGCGGGGCTGGCGGCGCTGCGCTGCGCCCCGATAGGCGGCGGCGGGCGGTGTCGGTGCTGCCGCCGCTGCCGCGGCTGCTGGTGCTGGCGCGGAGCCGCTGAAGCCCGGCAGAGGGGCTAGCCGGCTCTCGCACGCAGCGGCGGCGGCGGAGCGCGTCGCGTCGAGCGGAGCGAGCGGGGAGGAGGAGGAGAAGGAGGAGGAGGAGGAGGAGTAGGAGGAAGGGGAGGGGGGTATCTTCTCGGCGAGGATGCCCGGAGCGGCTGCAGGGACGGCGGCTACAGGAGCAGGCTCGTCAGGAGCGGTAGCAGCGGGGATGCTCCCAGCTCAGGAGGCGGCCAAGATCTACCACACCAACTACGTGAGGAACTCGCGGGCCATCGGCGTGCTCTGGGCCATCTTCACCATCTGCTTTGCCATCGTCAACGTGGTGTGCTTCATCCAGCCGTACTGGATCGGGGACGGCGTGGACACCCCGCAGGCGGGCTACTTCGGGCTCTTCCACTACTGCATCGGCAACGGCTTCAGCCGGGAACTCACCTGCCGGGGCAGCTTCACGGACTTCTCCAGCCTACCCTCGGGAGCCTTCAAAGCTGCGTCCTTCTTCATCGGGCTCTCGATGATGCTCATCATTGCCTGCATCGTCTGCTTCATCCTCTTCTTCTTCTGCAACACAGCCACTGTCTACAAGATCTGTGCCTGGATGCAGCTGACCTCGGGTGAGTGGAGGCAGCGGCCCCGGTGCTGGGGGGCTCCGCGCTGCACTGCCCTGCCCGGCACAGCCCGGCCCGGCCCGAGGGGCACGGGCGGCTCTGGACAAACTTGCGGCGCCGGTGCGGGTCAGGAGGGAGTCGGGGAGTGGCCGGGGACGGGTGGCGAGGGCCGGGGGTGGCCCGCCGGGGCAGGCCGGGAGAGGGTGTTTGGGGGTGCCGCGACACATCGGCAGCGTCGCAGAGCGGTGCCGGTGCCTGTCCCGGGCCGCCCCGCCGCCTGCCTGGGCGTGGGCCAAGTCAGGCTCAGCCGCAGCTCCTCGCACCCCTCCGAGAGTCGCCCGGGGGAGCTGCCTGGTTTCGGTCTGTGAACCGACCCGTGGGCATCCAGCAGCTCCAGGGACGGCGGGCGGCGGCGGGCGGCAGCGGGCGGGTGTCCTCCAGCGCGTAGTCTGTTGTAAAGGTCAGGAGAAAATGGCAGTGGGGACACTTCGAGCAGGCGACGGTGGATGAAGGCAGCTGTCCGCCTGTTGGAGCTTCGTCCCACTCCCATCTGGCCAAGGCAGAGCCCACTTCGGCTCCGTGGGAGGGGTTGGCGAGGTCTTTTTGCTAGCGAACTGGAAGGGCAGCTGAGGTCGTTGGATGTGGCATGCACGAGTTTTGGTTGTGGTCTGTTTCACTTGTTCACAAGGTTTATTTTCCACTGTATGTTAGGAGTGTAGAGAAAAAGAATTTATTTCAGTTGCTGATTTTGTCTCAGAAGATCTCCTGACTTCATTTGACTTTCCCCATCACATCCAGTGTCTCCCTGGAGAAAGCGTATAGTAAGAAAGAGGGAGAACACCAAGACATATCTTTCTGCATTTCCAGCACAGCTTTCCCTCTGAGTTAGCAGAGAGCTGGTTATTTGTGTGCAGCTGGGAGGATAAGGAGAAAACAGTGGTCTGTAGAATTAAGATAGTAATATAAGCAGTTTTAGCAAGACAGAAAATATTAATTCTTCAATCATTTGGAAAAAAAGGGGCTAAAATCGAAGCATACCTGTTACATGTCCTCCTGGTAAAACCCTGAAACTGAGAAGTTTTGAAATAAGCAGGAATGAGGTGTTAGGGAAACATAGCAAAATGTCACCAAAATGGGCTCACAATCACTTTTTCAGTCCCCTTAATTGACCTACATTCGTTTCAGTTTCCAAGCAGAAATTCTTTTGAGTTTTTTACTGAACAGCTTCAGCATTATTCAATTTGCCACCTAGTCCATGAGACTTTGTGGAATTTGCTGGTTTGTATGAAACAGCTTTAGCCATTTCTCTCGCTGCTGGTGTTTTTCTGTGTGCTATTATACATTTTTATACTGTTTCCATCACTGAAGTGTCCTGGTAATTTCTTTCTGTATCATTTGGGGAGTGATCTGAAGGCGCTTGAGGTTGGTAGGTTTTCCCCCAATTCCAGCAAGTCTAGTTTTACGTTCACTATCTCTGCGCTGGGAACCCTCTTGGATGCTGGTGGCTTCTCTGATACGGTCTGGTTAATTGTACAGAGTCATGTCACTTGGCTCTGGGCAGAGTTTCATTTTTGCACCACTGATGTCTCCTCTGCTCCATTAAGGACTTCTGCTTCCAGCTGTCTCCTCTCCTTATGGCTCTGCTGCTAAAAGGTGCCATGAATATTCAGTTTTGATACATTTCAGCATGTTTTGTTCATGTCCAGTATGCAGTAGGACAGCACAATTGCCAAATCCCTTGCACTTTCCAACACCAATATCTATTTATATGGTTGCACTTCTTCATGCCAGGAGACGCTAGTGCATAGTAGATAAAATGAATCCGATTCCTTTACTGCATTTCTGTACAGGTGAATAATAATGTTTAGAAACCCCCACATGCAACTGGTCTACTGGAGCCCAAGGAGTCTATACCATGCTGCACATGTGCAGGTGTGACTGGAAATACGTTTTCAGGCAAAGCAACACAGAATTTTTGACATCTCCGAAGCTGGTAGATGCACTGTTGCCATTAAAAGTCAAAAAAAGGAGCTTTATGTCAGCAGAAGAATCACTTCTCAGACTGCTTCCCTCCAAAATTAATAACGGAATACATGCATAGCCAAGTGGTTGTTTGCTGTGTTTCCCAATTTGTACACGAATGCCCTGGAAGAATTACAGCAATGCTGGGTGTTGAAAGAACCTGACTTCATTGGTTGCTGAATGTTTTACCTTAATTCAGTATTTACCTCACTGTTCATTTCTGTATTACTTAAAAAAGTTTCCTCAAGGGAGAAAAAACCACCAAAAAGTCCATATTGGTTCGGGTTGCATCCTTTGAAGAAGAAAACAAAGGTGGTGGGACAGAAGGAAAACTTAGAGTAAAATGTGCAGGACAGGAGTGTTAAAATGGTATTTTTTCTCTGAGCTCTATGACCTACTTCTGTTATTAGTTTACTGTTTGGAGAGTAAAAGTAATAAATAATAGTAATCCTAAAATGCTTATCTCACAAAAACCAATATAGTAATGTCATCTACATATGCATATAGTTCTGTGTAGTACAGGAACAAAATTGAATCTGAAGTAGTGAAATAAAGAAGCATGTGAATATAGCTTTGATTTTGCTTGCTATTATGTACCTTCATAGTGTTAGCATTTGGTTAGGTCATATAATACTTAAAATGGATGCAATTTAAATCTTGTTAGAATCAGGTTTCTGACTTGGGATCATGCTTGATTTAGGATTGCAAATAAAAGCTTAGGAACTTATTTCTTTAGAAGAAAGATTTTGATCACAGTCTGTCTTGCATGAGTCATTTTAAATTGTCAGCATGATATAGCTCTTGTTTTGAAGAGGTGTTTTTTAAATAAGAAAAAGATAAACAATATCTTGGATACATACACTTTCAGTCCTTGTTGCTGTCTAATCATGTCTATGACTAGACATGTCTATGTCATGATAAAGAAGAAAAATCCTGAGAAAAAAGGTATTTCCTGTGTGTACATGAGTATAACATAGATTAGATGGCCTTATGATTTAGCTGTGGCTTAGACTGCTTTTTTTGTTACGTGTGCATTATGCTGTCAGGGTACACTTAATACTTTGAGAGTCAGTGTTGGCAGTCTCATTCTCCATCTCCTAACCTCCTCTTCTGCAACTGCAAAATCACAGGTACAAGCACTTGCATATGCACTTACCTAATTTGAGCAGCTGCATGAATACAAACTCTTGAAATCATTAGGAATTAGGTACTATTGTTCTTTATTACTCTACATCAAAATTTGCAGGAAACCTCACAAATAAAGATAATTCTTGAGATCTATCCCTGTATAGGTTAAGTAAACACTTCAGTTCTGTCATTGTGATTTTTTTCACTATTAGATATTTGTCATTACTTTTTTCCTTTATGAGGATGTTTCAAGTTATAAGAAAGAAAAAAAGAAAGAAAGCAAAAGAAAGGCATAAAAGTGTCCCATGGACAAGTAGGATGAAGCCAATATATAGGTTTTTCAAAAGATGCCTGAGCCCATGGCCACAGTAAGAGGACCGTTGAACAAAACATAAAAGCTCTGGCAAACCACAGTCCAGTGATCTGGCAAACCACAGATCCACTAACATGGGCCCACAAAAGCATCAGAGCATCATCTTGCCCTTTGTATTTTCAGTTCTCCAGCACTTGTGCTCAGGGACTTCCTCAGGTGGATCTTGGCATTTAAAAGCTCTTGCTGGATTTTTTTTTTTTTGAGACTTTGGTCGCTTTTTGAACCTGTGCAAACTTCTAGCATTTACAGTGCTCCAGAGCTAGGAGTTCCACAGCTTGATACTGTGTGCTGTGTGAAGATTCAGAGGTTTTTGTGGTTTAAATCTTGTGCCTGCCAATTTCATTTGATCCTCTCAGCTCATGCATTGGAAGAGGCTGTGAACAGGGAACTTGGAGACACATCCCCTGTCCTGGCTCTGATTACACCTTTGTTGTATCCACTCAGTTACCTGTTATGAGGTCTTTGGCTTCTTAGTCAGTCCTTAGTTTTAGGTTGTACCAAACTTGTGATCATCCCTGCTGCCCTGCCTATTGCCACTTCCAGTCTGCTGTATCTTCTCAGAGTCTGTGGGACCAGAGCTATACACAGTATTCAAGACAGACAAACCAGCCATTCATACAGTGACTTAATAACATTCTCTCTTCGTTCTTTATTCCTTTCCTAGTAATTAGTAATACTCGATTTTTCCCTGTTAGTGAACAGTGGGCTGATGTTTTCACACAACTGCCTATTATAATCCCAATATCTCAGTTCTGAAGTGGTAATAATCACCTTGGGGCACATAACTTTGTGTAGTTAGGTTTTTTCCCCCTTAAATAAATGACTTCATATTTATCTACATTGACTTTAATTTGACTTTTTATTGCCTAGTCATTCAGTATTGTAAAGTCTTTCTTCATAGTCAACCCTTATCGTAGCTACCCTGCATGAGTATCAGCAGCTAACTTTGTAACCTCACCATTTATCCTGTTTTCCAGCTCATTTATAAATAAGCAAGTAGCTCCCAAGTTCCAGCACAGATCCCTGCAGGATTCCACCACTGACCTCTCTCCACTTGAAAAATTGACAGTAGTGTCCTACCATCTGTTTCCAATTACTTATCCTTGCAAAGGCATTTATTTTTATCCTCTAGGAGTCTAGGTTTTTTAAAACTTACAAATGACAGATTCATCAAATGTCTTTTGGAAATCCAAGTAAACGTTGTTAGTGAAAACTCCATGGTGCACATTATTTTTTACTTCTTTGGAGAACTCTAGTAGTTTTGTGAAAAATTACTTCAAATAGTTGTATTGGCCCTACCTTACTTCCTTTCTTCACACAAATATGTCCTCTTTGTACACATGCTGGCACACACTGTTTCTTTCATAGTTTTACTGATTTACATGGTGCAGGCGTCGGTCTTTCTGTAGTTCCCCAGGTTTTCCCTGGACTTGTTTTAAACTGTTTTTTAAAACTGGTTTCCTATGACTCAACTGCCAGTTCTTTGAAGCCAGAGCAGCCATAATGAAGAGGTTATTACATGCCACAGTTAAAAGTTTGTTTAAAACAGGGAATTGTTTCAGAATGAAAAGGAGAAATTCCTCAGTGCAACTGTGTTGTTTGCCTTTATGCTTGAAATCAGTCTGCAGGACCAGGTGACTTTTATGTAACAGTCTTAAAAGGCTTGACCTTGATGCTCTTGGAGCCTTTGTTACTGCTGTTTGACAGATCTTGGTATAGGGGTGAATTCTAGAAGGCTAGGAAAAAGCTAGCCTTGCACCAGTATTTGAACAGGGTGTCTCATGGAGTCAGAAAAAGATCTTGTTTGTAGCCTCAGTATCCTTAACAATTTGTTGAGAGAGTAATTTACATTTATGGCTCCTGAACTTTGCAGGTGGCACAAAAATTATTTGTTTAATAAATGATAGTTATTTGTCTAATAAATTACAGTAAGGATAGCCAATTGCAGGGACTGATTTGGATGTCATAAAAACATGGGCTTATTTCTACAACTTTTGTTTTAATACACCAAATGCAGTGTAAGACTACTAAGAATCAGAATCATGGAATCACAGAACCATAGAATGGCCTGGGTTGGAAGGGACCTTAAAAATCATCCAGTTCCACCCCCCTGCCATGGGCAGGGACACCTTCCACTAGATCAGTTTGATCAGAGCCCCATTCAACCTGTTCTTGAACACTCCCAGGGATGGGGCATCCAGAACTTCTCTGGGCAACCTGTTTCAGTGTTTCACCACCTTCACAGTAAAATATTTCTTCCCAATATGTAATCTAAACCTACTTCTCAGTTTCAGTTTGAATCCATTCCCCCTTGTCCTATCATTATGTTGCCTTGTCAATAGTTCCTCTCCATCTTTCTTGTAGGCTCCCTTTAGGCACTAGAAGTCCACAATTAGGTCACCCCAAAGCCTTCCAGGCTGAACAATCCCAGTTCTCTGAGCTTTTCCTTCACCTTTCCTCATAGGAGAGGTGCTGTATCTCTCTAATCAACTTCATGGCCCTTCTCTGGACTTGCTCCAAAAGGTTCATGTCCTTCCTGTGCTGGGGACCCCAGAGCTGGGTGCAGCACCACAGGTGGGGTCTCACCAGAGCAGAGCAGAGGGACAGAACCCAATTTAGAGAGAAGGATGTTGTGGGGATCATGTCAAGGCTTCACAGAAGTTCAGGTAAGTGACATCCATAGCCTTTCCCTTGTCCACTAATGTAGTCACCCCATCATAGAAGTCCACTGGGTTGGCCAGGCAGAACAGGCACTTGGTGAAGCCATGCTGGCTGTCCAAAATCACCTCCCTGTCCTTCATGTGCCGTGGCACAGCTTCTAGGACAATCTGTTCCATGATCTTTCCAGGCACAGCGGCTGACAGGTCTGTAGTTCGCAGGATCCTCCTTTCTACCTTTTTAAAGATGGGTACAATGTTTCCCATTTTCCAGTCACCTGGAACTTTCACCTGAGCCCTATGACTTTTCAGGTATCAGGGAGAGTGGCTTGGCAACTACACCAGCCAATTCCCTCAGGACTCTGGGATGCATCTCATCGGTTCCCACAGACTTACATATGTTCTGGCTAGTGGTCATGAACCTGACCTGTACTTGCAGTCGGAAGCATTTTGCTCTCCCAGCCCCTATCCTGCAATGCACGCTCTCAAGAGGTGTAGGAAGAGTGGTTGCCATTGAAGACTGAGGCAAAAAACAGTTGTTGAGTACCTCAGCTTTCTCCTTGTCCATTGGTACCGGTTTTCCAGCATTGCTCACCGGGGGTACATCTTCTTTGACCTTTTTTTCTGGTTAACACACCTGTAGAAGCACTTCTTGTTACTCTTTGCCAGGTTCAGTTCCTGCTTCAAAAAATGTAGGAGGTGTCCTACTGGTGGGAAAATTATGAAATTACATGTTATGGAAAACAGTTATTTAGAAGAGAAATTAGAGACTGTGGTAGATGGACATCTGTATGTGAGCTCTCACTGCAATGAAAAAGTCCAGTGTTGTCCCTAAATGTGTATTCAAAAAATGGGACTGCCTTTACCCATAGTGGTATCCATGCCTGTTCTGTCTAGGTCAAATATCTTTCAAGATGCCCTTTCAAGTATAAAGTAGAAAGAATCTCAGAACTGATTTAAATAAATGAAAGGAGAAGAGCTAAAAGGATGAATTTTCTTGCTATTCAAAAGAAGATTAAAAATTGACAGATGATGGCGTATGAGGACCTACAGGGGAAGATTTCAAGTCACGCAGTGCTCCTTAACTTGACAAATGCTGTGTTTGGAAGCTGAAGTTACACAAATTTGCATTAGCCATGAGGTATGTACATTTGTAACCTTTTAAGTTTCATTTTTCATTTGTTAATTGTCTTTACTAACTCACCAGAAGCAAAGGACCTTAACCAACAGTGCTTCCAGCTTTTGTTGCCACTAGGTACCCCACATGTAAAATGGGGAGGCACATGGGAGGCAAAAGGGAGAGGAAGACAAGTCCAGGAATACTGAGCAGGTTTTTGAGCTTGAGTTTCATCATTGATGCTGATTTTAACAAGAGCATTAACACCCTCACGCCACCTGCAGGGTGAGGTGACTGAAGTTATTTAATGGTCTCTGAACAGTAGTGGGTGTTGGACCATCAGGAAGAAAATTCTGAAAAATCAGTGTTCTTGAAGGCTCTGACCATGGTATGATGAGTATTGCCTCTGCATTTTGGGGAAACAGGGTGCTGGAGCTGTGCAGGCGGGCAGGGAGCAGGGAAAGAGCCCAGTGCTCTCCTTGCCAACAAATGGACTGTCTCATCAAGCCTTTGAGGACATCTAATTCAAGCAGGCCTGGTGCATGTGCTTCTTTTTCCCAGAGGAGAAATCATGCTTCCAGTCCGATGTTCTGTATGTTAAGCTCCAGAGGAGAATTTCCCACTGGGTTTTAAAAGAGATCCCTAGAGCCTTCCTCATCCTTGCCTGGGAATGCCCCATGGTAGCCTGTGCTCTGCTGCTGTCACACTGGCTGTGATGAGTATTACCGTTGGGAAGTGCTTGTGCCCCCACGTGATTCAGAAGGTTAGTTGGGGAGGTTGGAAAGATTACCTGAAGGTTTTAGTGGGAAGTTGTGGGTGAAGTGAGTGATGGGGCTGTGCAGCTTTTTCAGTTTCATTACTTTGACGTAAACATTTTAGTATACTTAATGCTTGTCTATAAAAACGAAGGTAAAAGGTGTATTGTGTGAACAGTGGAAATGAGGGAGAAATGCTGTGCCCAATGTCTTGTCTCTATTTCCCTAAATACTCTGTGCCCACAGTACCAAAAGTTCTCTCCTGCATCCTATGATCTCATGCCTTCAGTAGCTAAACTCTCCAGCTCCTCACAGGCTCCCCATCTATATAGTTGACAAAGGCACAGCATGTGCTATACCTGGCAGAAGGCTATTTGTCTGTTGGTTGCCATCAACCTCAAGATGTCCTCAAGTTGCCATCTAGATTTTTTAAAGGATAAACTATCCCTGTCTTTTCACTGGCGGGAAATTGGGATTCTTTCTGCTTCCAGCTTTTTCACAAAACTTGAATGAGTTTAGTGTATTGGAGGCTTGTAGCATCAGTCAAATGTGGTTGAAATTGGTCATCAGGCTCAAAATCACACAGCCACATCGGTCTTGATCCCAGAGGTAACCTGTCTAAAATGTATCATGTAAGAAATGAATATCTTTTATTTGTATGAGTGATTTGAGATTTGGTAGCAAAATTTGTTTTTTGAAGGATAGAGGTATTTTGGGAATGGGGAAGAGATATTTTCTTTTGGTTTAGAGTGTAATAAAAATTTCAGCATCTTATGACTGTCCCAATTGCCTTTTATGAACATCCTGGGGGCTGTGGTCCACTGTTTGAAAAACAGTAAGATAACAGAATAGTAAGATATAAAAGGAAATTCATAAAGTTATCCAGGCTATTTGAGGACGAATACCATTTTACTAGGAAAAAGTATATGTGCTAGGGGAGAAAGAAACTGGGAGAGAGTTTAAAAGAGGAGAATATCACCTATTGAAATGTGGGGAGCTGAGAACGTGGATATGGTTAGGAAAGAGAAATGGGAGTGGGGTTTTGGAAAGTGGCTGGTGTCAGTGCAGCTCTATTTTCTTGCAGCTGAAGGAACATTGCTGGCATAGGGTACAGCTGCTGCTGAGTTCTTTCAGGGAATCCTTCTAAAAGTTTAATGAAGAAAATTGCTATATGCCACAATGAAGCCAGGAAGAGGGAAACATACGGATATTATCAGCAGTAAAAAGGCATAGAAGAAAAGAAGGCTAGATTTCAAACATGAAGGTTATTTTACCTTTTGAGAATTGAACCTTTTTAGCACTGTGGTATAAACAGCATTCGCTTTGATCTTGCAAACATAAAGACAGCAGACATATAAGAAGAGAAAATCTGTGGTACGATCAGATGGTGTGGACTCAATATTTGAAAACTAACAAGATCCGGCTGTGAGGAATGGCAGGGTCACAATACTGAGGCATCACAAAGGAAAAAATAAAAACATTTTTGCTCAGAAATGGTGAAATGAAAAAAAAGACATGAACAAGGCTATAGCCTGGAAAATCTGCAGAATTTGATAACATCAGTTGCTATCAGCATTGTTAAAAATGCAGTGGCAGCAGCATGACAGTGAATAGCTAGAATATGCATTACTGTGTGGAACAGTGTGCAGCTCCCAATTACTAAGAGAGAATTACGGCTAGAATCCTTAAAAAGGGAAATATAATAGACTTCAAGATCTATCTATTCTAAGAAAGATATTATCCACATTGGCATTCAGAGATGCAGAAGACTTGAAACAAGCTGGCCTTAGAATGAGAAGGTCATACTTACTGGGGGAAAAGGTTCTTTTATTTTCTCCTTGAGAAGCCAGATGCAAATTTATGAATTTCATTGATTTTAAAAGGTAGCTGATGGCGTCTGTGGAGAGCCTCTTTGACACAAGCACGTCATGTGCTATTTCAGAGAATATTATTCAATCAAGTAATTGAGAGTGCATCAGAAGGAGAAAGCTACTGAATAAATGGTTAGAAATAAATTACTACAAACAGTTGATGAGTTGTCACACATTCCACTTTCTTTATTTTTCTGGTTATCTTTCAAAAGGAAAAGTTTATAGAGAAGAAGGCTAGACATGCTGTACTTGCAAAGTCAAGGACAAATATTCTGAGTTCAGAGGTTCAGAAAACACTACTTGTGAAACCTTGGGAGGTTCTTTTGTTTACTTCTAGAAGTCAAAAGTCATGTGCCTTACTTTGCAGAAGTTGGTTGAATAAGATGAGTGATCTCATTCAATTGCCATGGCCAGGATGTGCCTTGTCCTGTCATGCTAAACCGTACCTCTGCAACCTACTATAGCTTATTGGTCATGGTGAACCTTGTGTGCAGCAGAAGTGTGAATAAAATAGGACAAGGTCCCTTAAGGTCAGGGAAGATTTTTAGCAATGTCTCTTCCTCCCGATTGACCTTTTGCCTCTTCCTGTGGAATAACAGGTTTCTGCAGTGGCTGCAGAAGGTGAATGCTCCTCAGCTCCATGGAATTTCTTGATGGGGGCAAGAGCCTTGGAGAGGGTTGTTTTGCCCAGAGGTAACAGCTTGCAAGCATGAAACACCAACATAAATGATCCTGTGCCTCTTGGAGAGACATTTCTGCACTGAGCCATCTTAGCTTGCCAGGGCCCAACAAAAGATGTGGTTGCTTTGCCTGTAGCTGCAAATTAACCACGTCCAGAGTCCCCCTCTGCTGTAAAGTCAGCTGGCACACTGGCCATTGTCCATATTACTACATTTTTTACCTTTCTAAAACTGGGTCACTAGAATTATTCTGCCTGTTGGGAACTGTTCCTGGCATGTCCTATCTTGCAAACTGTGCCCTGGCAATATTTTGGAAGATTGTTAGATGGAACAGACTAAAACCACTCCTGTGACACATGCTGGGGGACAATTCTAACAATTTAGTAGCGTAGACAGTTGATTTTCAATGCCTGGGAATGCTCCCTGGTACTGCTTCATTTATCTGTGTAGACATAACCAATACGTAGCCAAGTTTCAAAATGAGGAGCTCAAGAATTATCTGTGCAGGAAAATTAAGGTCACATGAGATTTAGTATTTTATTTTGAATCAATTTATAACTGCAACTTAGTGCCATTGCATAAACTTCTGATTTGCTTTGTTTAAATTGACAACAAATAATCTCTGGCTGAAAAACTTACATGAAATGTAGTTACCTTTAAAACTAGACTTAGTAGTCACCTTGAAAAAGAAAGATGTTTATAACTTTTGGCAAGAGGAAGAAGTGATCAAAAATGCAGAACAAACCATAAAAAAGGGTTTTCACCTAGAGGCAGTGGAAGAATGTTACCCATGAGTCTAAAAATCATAAATGAGACTTCTCTCTGATGCAGACTGAGTGTTTCAAAATCAGATTTCCCACAGGTATCTTCAGCTTGGCTAATACATCTTTGAACACTATAAAACTGTTATGCATTGAGTGCATATACTTAAGAGACATTCAGTATAATTTCACAAAGAGTTAATTCAAAATTTTAAGATTAATTTTATGAGAGAAGTATTAGACTTTCCATGAAAATAAAATTACTCATCCTTGTAGCTTAATGTTCCTCTAAAGAAAGTTCATTATTGCTTGGTTGCTGTGTCTTAGTATTTAGCCTTCCTATTACTGGTGAAGTTATATTAGACTATCATTAAAATAAAAAGGTTGAAATTGCAATGCATGGTCATTACACTAGAAAAATACAGTTCAAAACATTCCAAACATGCAGATGTCTTACCAGCCACAGTCACTTGTGCTTAGTTCCTGTCAGGCATTTGTATTTGATCAGATTCCTCCATTAGTGTGGCAGCACCATGCTAGTGTGGCCCACCAGCAGTCACTTCCGAGGTGACACTTGGCCGTTTGTCAGCCTTGAGGAGTGAGGGGACAGTGCTGGCGCAGGGAAAGGCCGTGCAGCTCAGGGCGGGTAACAGTGGAGATACTCAAAAGCCATCGGGTCACAATCCTGAGTTACTGGCTCTAGGGGACCCTGCTGCAGTAGAGAGGTTGGACTAGATGGACCTTCAGTGGTGCCTCCCAGCACTACCCACTCCACGATTCTCGAAGAGAGGACCTGTTCACCAAAGGATGGCACTGGGATGGCAATGTGATGCTTGCTCTGAAGAGGACATACATGGTCCTGGCAAATACTTCGTGAAATATTTCCAGCTGATTCAGGGCAATGCTGACATAATTAAGGATGCACTGTGATATTTCATGTGGGATTCTGGACACTGACATCCAGTTCTGACTGAGATGACAGTAGCTGCAAAAAGGAAAGCCAGTGAGTGGTGACATCTCTGGAAGAAGAAAACTCGGAAAGCTTGGTTAGTTTAATGTGGAAAGAGGAAGGTTGATAAGGTGTCTGCGACTGCTGACTAAAAACACATGGAAGGGCACAGAACGAGGAAAATAAAAGAACTTTTTGAGCTACTGATTTTTTCTTTGACTAGATTTGGTTTCCTAAACTTTTTCCAAAGGTGGTACTACATGTCATGTAGCATTGTTGGAACAAATTACAGCCTGTTGGCCTACTTTGCTTCACGACACTTAAAAAATCTCAGAAGTAGTTTATGAACCCTCTGGAATCCATGGACTGTAGAGTCAAAACTAATGATTTTAAACTCATGGCTAACAGTGGTACAAGAACAAATGGATTTTATCTGGATATAAATCACTTCAGGCTGAAAATTACAAGGTGGTTTCTAAGTATCAGAGCAGGAAGGTTCTACAGCAACTTTCTGAAGGAAGGAGATTTGGTAAAATACTGAGCTGTGTATTAGAAACAGATGACTATCTGAAAGGGATTACAGAATGCGGTGTTTGTAACAGCATGCCTTGTTCCTCTCTTTCTCATTTCTGAAAACAAACTTATCTGGGTGAATGCTCTTTTCTATTCTACTCCCGTTTCTTCTGTTTTTTAAACAGGATCACTCCTATCTCAGTGTCTTGGTCTGAAAGACAGGTGTCTGCCAAGGAAGGCAGGAGTCTCTCTTGAAATGAAAAAAAAAAATGCAACCCCCTTCCCTCCAAATTATTATAATTTTGAAATTAAGGGGCTTTCAAGAAAAGATATGAGGAATAGGAATAACAGTTATTTACTAATATATATATATATATATATATGTATAACAAGGCAAACAAACAGCAATAACTATGGCAGTAACAGCAATCACAAACCCAGTGCCAGCCTTCTCGGCTGTCAGGCCCTTTCCCCTCGGGTGCAGTTCCGCTCGCAGCCGGCAGGGGCGCTGGCGGCTCCCGGTGAGCAGGGCAGGTGCGATGGTTCCCCCGCGGCTGCAGGGGGCGCTCCGGAGCGAGCTCGGGGAGCACGCGGCACCGGTGCCCCGGGATCCCGGGAAGGGATGGGACAAAGGCTTCACAAACCCCTGGGCATCCGATCCTGGTGTCTGCCAGACCCTCGGGAACAGCAGGCTGGAACGGCAGGGACGAGCACAAATCCTGAGTGGCAGACGAGATGTATTGAACTCCGGAGCTGCAGTGGGAACCCCCGGAGGTCTGGGCAGGCAGGGTGTGCGGGGCTACAGAGTAGCGAAGGCTCGAAGCAATGGCGGGGCCAGGGCGGCTGCAGCCCGGCTCCCAGCGGGGCAGGGAAGGCGGGCTTGGGAATCCCAGGGTTTTCTCCAGTAGAAGGAAGGAAGGCAGCCAAAAAAGCAGAAGTCTGCAGCACTGACGAATTCCTTCCAGCCTCTCTCTCCATCCAAATGCCAGAAACTAACAGCCCACAAGCCCAGGTGAAAGAGAATAGTCAGTTGGACCCCTCCCTCTGCGGCCCAGTCTTCTTCTCTTAAGCACCCAGTAATTTGTCCCTCCGCAGCATGTATGGGGAAAATTCTTTAAAAGAAAAAGAAAACCGAAGGAGAACTCCTAAAACCCCAACACTCAGTGACTTCTAGCATTAAAAATAGACGGTGACCAAGATCTGTAAATCTGTCAAGTGAGGCTCATTCCTGCCTGGCATTCTGATCAAACAGGCAAAGGTTTTCTGTAAATTCCCAGCAAAACTGTAAAACATTGGCAATAAAAGCAGTTTAGCAGTGTGCTTTGTATTTTCTCTTTGCCTTCAACATTTTCATACAACCTGGATAGTAAATTTCCTTAAGAAAATATCATTTATGTTAGCTAGGTGCTGGTGTTTAAAAGTGAAAGCAATCAAAAAAGAAATCTTTCAAATATTCTGAAATATCAAGGTTTCAGGAAAATCATTTTACAAATCATCAGTACTGTGACTAATCTGAGATGTAGTTTTGCTAAGGATGTTTCCTGGAGAAGTTGTCCCTTGTTAGCTTCCCAAGCACCTAATTATTTTGTGGTGCCATGCTGCTACATAAACTACCTTACTAAATAGTTAAGAGACTCGTCAAATCTTTTCATCTTGTTGATATGCAGCTGCACATGTCATGTTTTGTGTGAACAGGTTGGTGTCAAGTGTGTTGGGTGCTGAAGAAAGAAGGGGCTCATCAAGTGGTCCTTGCTCACACAGGATGGGAGCAGGGCGATGCAGAGTTCCCTGTTCTGTCCTTGCTGCCTCTTTTCCTGTCTCCTGTGGCAGTTTCAGGGAAGGACAGAGAGGAGGGAGCACTTTGTCAACAGGCCAAACAAGTGTTCAGTGCATCAAATAACTGTATTTAAGGCACACTCTGAGCTTCCAGTGAAACACTGTTGATCGTGTACTTGTCTATGAAAGCTCTTGCATGCAGTATGGATGCTTACAAGTGGCTGTTCAGGATTTTGCACCCTTAGACAGACAGATCTGCAGATACAAGGGTCTGGGTTTAAAATTAGTCCTACTGAACTCAGCGAGTTTATGTTTGAACCTAAGATGGTATATTTAATAACTGAGTGTTAAACATATAAAACAGCATTTCATTTAATTTTAGCTGTATGGTACATTGGAGGAATTGTGCCGAGGCAAAAGTGAGGTTGTCTGTGAAATTGTTACTGCATTTTTGTTTCTTTGCAAGAGATGTAGTTTCTTTTATTCCCTGGGGCTGCTTTTTCCCATCAAGTCTGAACCAAATGCAAAGCACACTTCTATAGACAGCTCCATTTTACTTCACACTTCATCAGGTGATGGGTAAGCATAGATTCAAGAGCAGGGATGTGCCAGAGAATGAAATACCCGACTACACATCTGGCTCAGCCTGTCAGACTGCAGTAGGGTGAAAGGACCATTGGCATTGGCAGACCTAACCTGGCTATGGCAGGGCCAGTCAAGTGTTTCTGCAGTACATCCAGGAGTGTTCAGGCTCTTTGGATATGATGTCAGTCTGTGGTATCCAAGCCATCAAGCAGTTGCCTACATCCAGTTGTCTGGGCTTAAAATGCCTGGGGGATCCTGTCTGACCTTTGACTGCTTTTTCAGCAGGACACAGGTCTTCTGTAGGTTCTCTGTCATCTACACACAGGTGTCTCACAAGCAGTAGAACAGCTCAAATGATCATTAGGCACCAGCATGCTGGCAAAGTGAATCAAACCCTGATTCAATTCTCAACTTGCCTGTAAAACACTTTCACTTAGGTTTCGCAGTGTAGACCTGAATCCTGCTCTCTGTGGTTGTGCTTGCATCTTGAATTTACAAAGTTGTGTTTAGAGAGGATTGTTTCTGATTAGCAATATTCTGTCAATCACAGTTCCTTCTTAATGTGCTTTTGCCTGGGATTAAAATAAAGCCACAATGTCATAAATACAGGTATCAGAAAATGATAAAGGAATCTGAATTACCTGATGCTAAAGGAGATTAGTGGATGGTGTATGAATAGCTGCAAAATATGTATTGGCAATTGCTAGAGAAAGCTGTTGTTATTTATTGCTTCCATTTATCATAGATTCTAATCATTTAAGTAAATACCTCAGTTCTGCTGAGCTTCAGTGACGCCTGGCAAGAGGAACAAATGCAGGTAGTAATGTGCACCTAACATGAATTTCTGAAAAATTTGAATGGTCTAAAATGAAATTGCATTAGTATTTTTTTATGTAAGTTCTGCAGAGCCTTTGTTTTTGATGCTGTATCCTCAACAGACATTGTGATAGGTCATTAATTTATATGTGGATTTAGCCAATTGAAAATAGGAGCAAGGAAAGTCATTGTAAATGAATGCTCATTCTTTTGCTCTGTAAAATAATGTATTTAATTGTGAATTCTCAAGCTCTTCTAGAGTACATTCTGGTATTATTGTGCTGGTCTAGAATCTGTTACTGTCAGTGAAAAGCTGATTGTTTCAACAGAATACATCAGCTGAGCAAAGGATTTATAAGCACATGCTTTGATGGACTGGAAGCATGTTTTAAATGCTTGGCTTAATTGAAATCTGGAAAAAATATCCACCCATCTGAGGTTATGGATGTCAATCAAATATTTCCTGTATGCACTTTTACATTATTTATACAAATACATGCATTACAATAAATAATAGGGTAGAAGATCTCTACCAGAAAATTTAGGAGTTAACTTCTAAGGACCATTCAGCAGTCCTGACTTGGTACTGAGCAATCTTACTCTTGAAAATAATTCCATTGTGTCTATGTCATTCA
Source organism: Corvus hawaiiensis (assembly GCF_020740725.1). Taxonomy (NCBI): domain Eukaryota; kingdom Metazoa; phylum Chordata; class Aves; order Passeriformes; family Corvidae; genus Corvus; species Corvus hawaiiensis. The sequence continues at coordinate 67,131,288 of NC_063216.1, read as the reverse complement.
GTATTAGAGGAGCTATTAATTCTTATATTAGACTTAGTTAAGGCTTCTATAGAGGAATGGCTATATGGTCATTTGGTACATAACATTCTGCTAGCATGGAGCCACGTTAGCATGCAGAGACAGCAAGGTGGGAGTTAATACATGTTTTACTACTGCAGAGCTTAGTAGCAGTTTTAAGTTAGCATGAGTGAAATGAATTCAGTAGCTCATGGCTAGTGTACCAAATATTCATGTGTTGTAAAATGTATAAGCACATATTGTATAAAAAGGTCTACAGCAAGAATTACCCTAACAGCTGATGAGAGAGTTGTAAAATTAAGTATATCACTCCTTAGGAAGTAGAGTGTACTCTAAATATTGGGTGAGTGCAGTGCGAGTCAGTCCCCTGAAGAGTAGAATCCAATTGCTGTCTCTCAATGTAATCAAAGACCACAGGAGTGAAAGTAAAGTATTTGTGCAATTAAGATTATGAAGATAAACTGCTACCTAAGTAACTAGCCAGGTGACTGTCAATAATGCATTTCTATTTCTTGCTAACCTAAATAATTTAAGTAATAATAAGTTTCCAAACTTCAGTTATCCAAAACAAAATGAAACCTTACACTGAGGTTACTGCCTTCTGTCTCTCTCTCTCTCCTTCCCTCCCTTTCTAGTGCAATTTGTGTTCCCACTGAATTATGTCCCTACTGAGATGGCAAGGCCCCCTGGAGCAGGGACTGAATTTGATTTGGTGTTTGAACAGAGCCCAGCATAAGCTGAATCCTGATTGTGGCCTCCAGCTTTGACTGCCGTGTAAATTGCAGTAGAAATAATAATTATTGTTTGAATTGTATCTGAGTGGTGTGAGTAGCATAAGCTTGATGAGCTACCCAATTTGCAACAACAGTAACTATGTACTGAGAAGAGCCTGCTGTGCGACCTTGGGGAAGTCATTTCACCTTTCTGGGCTTTCCTGGCTATAAAATGAGAGCAAGATAATTTCTTTAAAAATGCTCTACAGGCATGGACTGTTATTACTGCAAAGAACTGATTGCATGCTGATTCTGGTCTGCTTTGTGCAGTGTGACCCCTTGCCCTCACAGAAACTCAGAGATCTCTAGGCCATCTTAGAAGTAGTCAGTGTAAACAAGGAAAAACGGTAATTACCTAAAAAAGGAAAAGGAAAAATTAAACATATTTGTGGATGTACATCACTGTGAGGAACCATCTGTAGAATGATAAATAGTGGCATACATACATAAACACACTGCGTTGCCATTCCAAACAACATATTCTGTGTGTTTATCTCTGCATTAATGAGGTACTCAGCTTGGTTTTGACATCTGTCACTTTGCAGTCATGGCAGTGCAGATCTGAATTTGAGAACAAAATTCATGGAGGATTACTTTAGCATTTTATTCCATGCACTGGAAGTACTTGTAGTGCAACACATTTGGCCAAACCATGTTTATCCCTTGGATGACAAGACCAAAATGAGCGCATACCATAACCAGATGACATAGCTTGAAATGCATCAGTTCAGGAACCCAAACAGGTACTGAGGCTGTCATCATCATGGGCAAGCTTGAGAGGACTGTTTCCATACAGGGAGGAATGACTGACAGATAAGCACGGTTTAGCTAATCCTATTTATTTGGTCACTTCAGCATTCAGCTGAATGTTACACTTCCTTTTTGACTTGCTTTTTCTTTCAGAAAAGAACTGCAGCATAGCCAGATATATAGCTCATGGCTCATTTACTCACAGTGCTAGTGAGTGCCTCTGCAGTGATTCTCTTTTGAACGTACATGAGTGACAGATTGCTCAGACCACTGGTTCTCAGCATGCCAAGCACACTGGTGTGCTGTAGGGTGTTCTGTTGGCAAGAATTGCTGCAGGGAACAGAAGTACACTTGATACACAAGGAGTTACCAAAGGCAGTCAAGCCACATCCCGAGACCTTGCAGATGAGTGCACTAGCTTTAAGTTCACACAAGATTTAGCATTTCACTTTTTCCTTCTCCTATACATGTTTTGGTTGTTCAGCTGTGACTGTTTTGAGTGGATAAGTGATGGGATGCAGGAAGAACGGCATGCATAGAGAAGAGGATCTGTTTACAGAGTGACTTAGAGGAACAACAGCCAACACTGATTTTCTGCAACTGAACAGAGAGAGGCAACCTCACCTTGATCAGAAGGACCAAATCTTGGAGACTTTCGATACACTGCACTATGAAGCAGAATTTAGTTTGTCTCGATAAGGAAGGAGGACTTTCTCCTTCACCCTTGGCTCCCCTTAGTGAGGTATTCTCCTCATGAATATATTTGCCCTTTTTGAAAACAGTCTATGAAACTCTGCTAATTCTCACACAAGGCATGCTGGTGAGAAAATACAGGTAGCACAGAATGAGAGGAACAGGTAAGTAAGCACTCTTCGTGTGGTCATGGTTGATGGCTGCCCAAGTGAGTCCTACTGTAACATTTTAAAGGATGGGTAGTCATTTGTGGTGCACTGCTGCAAGCTAGATTCCTGGTGTCTGAAAAATAGAGAACCTGCAAATTGTCTCTGAGAAATTCTCAAAGGCTGCTCATGCTATGTATGCTCTGGTTGTCACTTGTGGTTCTAGCAAAAGAACTGATGTGAACTTGGAAGTAAAGGGATAATAGTGAAACTCCAGGTAAATAATCCTTGCTATTGTACTACAAGTATATCTGTTTCTTCTCTAATGCAAATACCCATCTGGGAAGAGTTTCCTTCCAAAAAGCATGAAAGCAATAAGAAGATAAGAGTTTTCACCCAAGGCTAATAATCTGGCAAAGATCTGGATACTGCTCCTGAGCTGTGAGTTTTAGTGCTACCTGCAGAGATGGTGGATGGATAATTTCAATCACAAATGCTTAGAAAAATCTGACATGGGGCACTGTTCCAGGAAAGCAGTGCCAAGGATAATTTTACTCTTCAGTGAGTTTTTGGGTGGTACTTACCTTATGCACTGAGAACCTTTTATAGGTTATTTCTTGAGCCAATGAGACTTGTGCTCCACAGCCAGAGAACACTTCTGTCTGGGGGAAAAAATCCCTAGTGTTGGCAGCAGATTTTATGACATATTGGGTGATGTCATTAAGGGAGCTGTTAGCAATCTGTCACTTACAGAGCAGCTTTGACTAGTCCAACGTAAGGGAAGTGATTTAATTCCATGTCTGCTTGGACTTCTCCTATACCATCAGTGGAGGTTCAGGAGAGTTAGGAGGCACAGCATTATACTCTCCTGATTACTCTGCTGTCATTTCCAGTTTATGGCCCCAAATGCATGAGACTAAAGTCTTCATGGCCAGAGGGGCTCGTGAGGGGTTGGTACAGGTTCTCCCCCATATCTTTTAGCTGTGGTAGCTACACGGGTTGTGCACACTTGTGCAAGGACTAACTCGAGTGACTGTAACTTCTGACTCAGGCTATGCAAACATGGTTGCTGGCAAATGGCAGGGGGAAGGGGCCTCTGCAGGAGTGTCCACAAAGAGGCACATGAGGAAGTGCTCTTCCTGATGGAGGGCAGCACATTAATCCAGCTTGTACCTATCCCCTGAAGCTTGTTGTGGCTGTTGCAGGCTTCATTTCACCTGCAGGCAACTTGATCCTATCTTCCACGAGTTTTCCCATGAAGGGGAAGTGAAGGTATGGATGTCCCACAAGGAGGACAACTAACTAGAAATGGAAACAGGGCATGTTCTTATGCTGCCTCTTCGAAAGCTCCCCGGCTCTTCAGTGTAATATTCTGCTTCTTTTGGATATTTGTGGTTTAGGTCAAAGAGGAGAACAGCAGAAAATTGTCCTAAATTGTGCTTTGGACAAGCTGCATAGCACATCTAGCATCCTTCTGCTTTTCTTGTAGGACACAGGAAGCTGGCTTGGGAGTACCACCATCAGGAATGAGGCTAGTCCTTCTCCCCATCGTTGCAGGGTGCAGAGCATGGTGCTGTGATGCTGGTACATCACAGCATATTTTGTTGCTCCAGTTTGTTGCCAAAGGATGTGGAAAGCAGAAGCACAGGTTGCTTCATAAAAGGATTAGACAATTAAGAGAGAAAAGATCCAGTGATGGCTATTATATGTACTGGTCTGCATGTTTGGCACAGCTTCACCCTGTGGGGAGCAGACTGGTGGGAGTAAGGATGACGCAATGGGAGAAAACCACTTCAAATTCATCTTGCTTCCAAGTGTCTGATACTGTCTGCTGTTGAAAATGTCGTTCCAGACTAGATGAACCTTTGTTACCACCGAGTATATCCACTGCTGTGTATTAGTTGCTCCTCTGCAGGTAGGTTTAAGAGAGATTATTTCTTCTTTCTGTGGGCAATGACATATTCCAGCACTAAGTGCCAGTCGGAGGATTGCCTGACCATCAGCATCCTGTTTTGAATTTTGAAAATGCTTTGGGAGACTTTTTCTCTTCATAAAATGAATTCATGGATCTATAGACTTCAATGCCAGACAGGTCCATGAGTCAGCTTTACTGGGTAACACACACCATGGAGTTTTACCAAGCTATTGCTGTACAGAGCAGTATGCTAATATTGGTTCCTTTACTCGGCTAGAAACTCTAATGAGGTGCAGTGAGTGTTTGCTGCCAGAGTCAGGATCATTCTTTTCCCTTCCCAGGAGATGGCTACCGAGTTTATTTTCTCCAGATATCCCATGATTTAAAAAATACAGTTGTGGCTGACTAAGTAGATGGTTTGTGCATAACATCTGTGAATGACAAAGTGCCCTAAAGTAGGAGCAGTGTCTCATAATACTTAGTTAGCATTTTTATAGTGGCTTTCAGCCAACTGTTTCAAAATATTTTTTTATGTAAGGATAGACATAACTATCACTCTCCCAGTTTTCAGCAACTGAGGGCAAAGTGCTTTGCTGTCTGCCAGTTTTTGTGTTTCATCAGTAGCAGAGCCCAGAACAGAATCCAGGCTCTTCCTCTACTCTGTTGCTGTCTGGGTCCAATCAAACTGGTACCGTTCATGCACAGCCTGTTATAGGGCTGATGGTTGTGCAAGTGGCTGAACTTGAAAGGAATGGAGGACCATAGTGCCATGGCAGATGGCACTTTTGACATGCAGCTGTTGTTCTTGCAGTCCTAGGAGGTGGTGGGAACGATGTGGTGAAGATGAGAGGTCAGAGGTGAGAGTCGTGATGTCTGAAGATACATTACATAGTGGGAATCAGAATTGGCAGTCATGTGGATTCAGATGCAACTGTTGGTGATACTTGAATTCTCAAATTTGATTGTAAACTAACCATGAGTCAACTAACCATAAGTAGTCATGAGCCAAGACCCTCTAGAATCAAAAGTCTTCATGAAAATACAGCATCACAAAACTCAAATACATTTTGGAAGGACTAATTGCCATTAGAGTAATATCCTTTCAGATTCTCATCTCCAGAATCTGGTCTAGAACTCTGAAGGTTAGTGTGACATTTTTGTGCACAGATCTCCAAGAACAGTCTCTCTGCTAAATCACAAAATTTCTGAGATACTTAGTGAAATTCTGAGCGTGAGCAAAAATGGGGACAAAATAACAATTACTCCAGAAACTGCAGCCTGAGATTCAGAGGTGAAAAATTCCAGATGTATGGTTTTTAGGATAGAAGAGTAATCGTTAACCTAGTAGGAAAAGCAGCTAGTGAGACAAAAATTTAGAAATCTAGGTAAAATGACAGGGCTGAATGATGATCTTGTTTTAAAAAAAGGTTTTATGTGGAGGACAGAAAAACAGCAGAAGGGGTTAATAAGCCTACAAGAAAAGGTATGACAGTAAGTGCTAGCATGCAGAGAAATGTTAGATATTGGAAAAATGCCTAAGAGAGATAAATTTGTCTATGCAATGATTGTCTATAAAAGCAAAGTCTAATACAAAAAAATCAATACTTGTAGGTTTTTTAAATGTTAATTGTATAATTTCTAATAAACTACAAGGCTTACATCCTTATCACAAAATTCCTCTAAGGAGGAATTAAGAAAAAAACAGAATTAAATTTTCAGTTTCCAAAAATAGATTGCCAAGAGTGGAGGTTTTTTCTCCTTCTGATTGCAAGGGAATCACTCTGCAGTGTTTTACTGAAGAACAAGTAGCACTGAGTAAAAGAATAATTGAAAAGTGATTTTTCACAGATTTTTCTACCTTTCTGTTCTCTATGCTGGATTTTTTTGTGCTGTCTAGAAGAAACATTCACGATGGCACTGACCCCTTCTCATGTGCAATTCGTCCAGTGTTTGCTTGGCGATGTTCAGAAGTAGTGGAGCAGAAAATCCCCTGCTACAGCCAGCATATGCTGGGGATTACTCTTCACACTGGTATATGTTGAAGGAGATTCACTGGACAAAGTGATGAAATGGCTGTATGCCTTCAAAACTAGAAATCTTTTTTGAATGTGATCCAGCCAAATGCCCTGTAAAGCTGTGTTCTTTTTTCTCCTTTTTGAAAGGGGTAAAAATACTGAAAATGCTGAGCAGGTCTTTGAAATGTGCATATTTGAGCTTCAGGTTAATCAGAGAAGTGAAGATAGTGCTGCTTGTTCTTTTAATTCCTAGGGAGAGTACTCTTGGGGCTGACTGGAGCTCCTCATTTTCGGAAATAATGCCGAATATTCACTGTTTTGTCATACTTGTCCATACTGACTTCACTGCATTGCACTGTGAAGGGCATTCTTAAACGTGGGGCTTAAGACTCAGTTAATTGAACTATTAGGATAAGTGTATACACAAATACATGTGTGTCTTGCAGAGTGACCAAGGGATTTGTGTTCTCTCTTTTGACAGTTGGCCAATTTTCTTAGAACTCAGACTTGGAACTCATCAAGTAGTGACGCCTGGTTTCTGAGCAGGTCGTGTTTCTCTTTGGGTATTCAGAGTCACTCAGAACACTTAATTACTTACCAACTTCTGCCCCATAGCCTGTCTTCATTGTCACCTCTATTGTCACCTTCTGCTCATTATGGACAGCTAAGGATGGCTGACAGCAGAGCAGGCACAACTTACAGTGTGAACGAGCCCTTGGCTGGTCTGTTGTGTTGCAGTGGCCACCTAGCTCCAGTGCTGGCATTTTGGGACCTGGAAACATCAGAGAATTATCTCTTCCAGCCTAAGTAGATGTGTCAGAGAAGCAGAGAGGATAGCATCTCATGTCCTGCTTCCTGCTTGAACTTCTCTTGTGTTCTCATGCCATTTTTATTTGTCTGTAAAATCCTTCCCAAAAAGTCTCATTGTTTGTAGCAAACACCCAAGAGGACAAGTCTCACTGAATTCAGCACCTGTGACAGGAGCTTATTGCCTGTCTGGATAAAAATAAGAAAGGGCAACCCTTTGCTGATGGGGGCAGTCAAGGAAGCTCTCAGTTGTAGGCTTGCATCTACTATGTGCACCTCCTGGGACTGCAGGCAAGTAACATTCCTAGTTTTATTTCTATCAGTTGGCTGAGCAGAAGAGGATGTTATTCTGGCAACCTCTCAGTTATTCCATGTAGTGGGGATGTTGTTAAAATAATTGGGATGAAGGAGAGATACAGATGGTGTCAAACATGCAGGTAAGGCAGCAGGAACATGTGCATGGAGAAAAGCAGGCCTGTGATGTTTCTGATTGCATGGAAGAGCAGTCTGTAAAGCCATCTCAGGGTAAGTACAGGGTGGTGCTGTGTGAGTGCAGCTGGCCTGTTCCCTCGGTGGGGCTCCCATGTGGGCGGCATGGAAGGTGTCCAGCCGGGAATTGAGCCCTGCTGTGCTAAGCCCTGTCCAAGAGGTACAGAGGCCACTGTCCCCCAAAATGTTCCATGTTCAGAACAGGCAAGGCAGGAAGGGACGCAGTGGCAGAGAGAACAGAGATGGTTTAAGCATGGTGCCGGGAGAGCTGGGAACACAGTCTGCATCTCCTGACTTGTGATCCACTCCTAGCCACTAAACTCCACTGCTCAAAAATGGTCATGGGAGGGCTCTTTGGGCTAAGGTCCATGGATTGAGCTGAGTTTTTTTAAAGACTGTTCTACCAAACTTCACTGAGAGATATTAGTGGTAATGCCCTGTCATTTGCTTCACAGTCCTCATTTCTAATTGCTTGGTCTCTTCCTCTAAATCACTATAGCACAGCTTGGCTCTGCCTCCAGTCCAGCTCTGTACCTGCGCTTGCTAGAAGTTTTTATACTGAATAGCTGTCATAAATGTACAATATCAGCTTTCCTAATGTTAACTCAGTATTTTTTCATTATTTGATTTTTACAGTATCAAAAGATCTGAGTGCTTTTATGGATAGATGACTAACGAATATATTTTTGTGAAAAGGATCTCTTCTTTAGTTAGGAAGCGATTCTAAAAATGCCTGAAAAATCCTTAATGATATTTATTCTACTCATATGACCTAAAAATAGCTAAAGCAATTTGAGTAGGAATGAAAAATCGCTTGCATATGGAGTTTCAGCTCTTAAGTGGAAGACAACCTGCTCTCAGATCAAACAGGGAGGTAAAAGTCAGGATTTTCTAGTTTTGAATTGCAATTTTGATACTTTGCAAAAGTACTCTTAGTGGCTTTGAGCACATCATAGAGTTTCTTCTTTAAGTCAGCTGTGTGAATTACTTGCTACTGATGTCTGTGTAGAAATGTGTTAACATTTCTAAAAGTGCCTAATAAATCACCTCATGCTACTTTGTAGTTGGGATGTGTTTGGATATAACCTGTAGCTTTATTTTATGTAGACCATGCCACCCCACCATGTTGGTTGGGTTCCTTTGGGAATTATTGTTGGAGAACAAGAGGTTAATACATAACCTGTTAAAAGCCTGTTCGGGCCTCAGGAAGAAAAGGTTTCTCATTCCTGCTTTGCACTCTCTGATCACTCTCTGATCTAAGAGTGTTGGAGCACTTTGCAAACTTCCATGAGCTGAGCCTCTCAACCTCAGCAGCAGCAGGGCAGCTCTGCTGATAGTTAATGAGGAGAACATGAGGAGAAAATTGAGGCAGAAAGGAAATTATACCAGCAGTCTAGACTCGAGTCTAAGTCCAAAGATGTTGGTTTTCTGAGACTGGTTCAAGGTTGCTTGGGAAAGATGTGTCATGTCCAGGTCTGTACCCTATAGCTCCAGTCTCTTTATAGCCAGATTACCCCTGCTAGGACTGCCGGACATTCCTCTAAATGGAACTCCATGCAGAGTTGTAACTGCTTGAACCTGGGAGGATTGTCACTGTATTAGACAGTGACCCTGACATGATAATATGTCCTAGATTAACAAAAAACTTCATGCTATGTTTTCAAAGAGGTATTACTTAGTATTGAATGGCCTTTTCTGGATTTTTCTTTCTTTGTAAAGGGAGATGAATCCAGGTTTGTCTAAGGCCATACTTCTTGGTGCAGCTGATGACAATGTTACAGTAAAACTGTGTAATGAAAAGCCTGCTCGTGTGAAATCTCCCAAATGACAGCCCTTTCGGGTGCATGCAGGGATTCAGGGACCCCAAAAGTGTGGTCCATAGGAGTCTGATGCATGGGGGCTAAAAGAGCAGCACACACACTCTCTGCAATGCCAGAAGGACCTTGCCTTAGCTCAGTGTAAGAGCCTGGAGAGCAGCATGAGATTGCAGTAGGAAGGGAGAAGTGCCTCTTTTGTGGCTGAGACATTGTTCACTGGTGTTTAGGCTGGTCTCTGTGCTGGAATCTGGTACAGAGAATGAGTTGCCTTTTCTGTCATCTCTTTCATTGATTTTCATACACCAAAAGGACAAAGTGGATTGCCTTGAACACCTAGTCTGACCTTCTGGTTAATGTGACTCACATGGCTTCCCTGAATTAATTCAGGTTTAAGTTAAAGAAAGAAAAAAATAAACAGAAACTGGATTCTCTTACCAGTTCACCAGGTTCCTAACCAACTCATATTTCAAAACTTTTAATATTACTACTTCTCCTGCAGTTACTATTTCTTTTCCAATTTCTTTCTAGTTCAGATCTGGATTAGAGAACACCATTTTGTGTGCAGCTTTCCATTCCTACCAAAGATTTTGCACAGGCATAAGGCTGTAAGGAAGGACTTGTTGCAGAAACACTGGAGGGTTGGGTAAGGGCAGGATGGATCTAGTTCACTTCGCTGCCATGTATCTGAGAGAGTGTAAGGGGGCAAAGACACCCTGCACAACAGCCTGGCAGCAAAGGACTCTGAGGAGGCTGGGTGTGCTTACAGGGAGATGAGCTGGAATTCCTGTCCCTAAGACCTGGAGGTGTGGAAGGAAGCTACCTAAGTAGCTTGTCTGCTTAAGATTATTTTGATAAGCTTTCAAGCTAGTCAGCAGATGAGATGGCTTAGGAAAAAGATACTCCACAGTGCTGGACCTGCTGGGATTCTGACCAGAAAACCTAAATCTCATGGGCCTCAGAGCCATGAACCCAGAACCTGGGGCTTCTGCACTGTAGGAGGAATGGGCCAACAGCAGCTGGGCTTTTTGCAAAATCAGGTGTCTGTTTCACATTTCTCCTCTTCTCCATCTTCTCAGGGAACATCTCAGCAGCCCCTCGGGGCAGGGCTGCAGTCAAGCCTGAAGCATGAGGTCAAGGTGCCTGGTTTGCTTGGCTACTGAAAGCTTCTTGGTATGAAGCAGCATTGATCAGACTGCTCAAAGATCTGTAGTCTGGTAACTTTGTGAGATAACTGTCTAGGGTATCTCAACATCTGACTGCTTGCAGGATGAACATACTTCAGTTGCCATGAGGGGGACAGTTTTTTCCTCTGATGTTTGCTTTCCAGCGGGGAAGGGCAATGCAAGCCAAAGTTCTCATAGATGGAAGGGTGCTGGGAGCTCCTGTTCTGCCATATCAGTCATAACTAACTTTGCTCCTCCTATAGTTCAACATATCCTGAAAACACATCCTTTTTCTGCACCCTATTGGGCTGCCAAAATTCTCCAATCGTCACCCCAGTGCCAAGCCACTCACTCAGCCTGTCCACATATCTGATTCACCCTTTTTCCACCGACAGGGATCTGTGTCCTCATTCCTCTGTCTGCCACGGTCACTGAGCCACCTGCCTGTCAGGTCTGTACAGCTGAGATGCCAAAGAAAAGTCCGACATTAACTGTTGGTATTTTGTAAAAGTATTTTAACTGTAAAAGTGTTGTGTAAAATGCTGGCTTCTAAGGAAAACCTGATTTCCTGTACAAAATTTGACTGCTTTTCCTGACTCTATTTCCAAGATAATAATTTCTTGCAAATCCTTAAAGCAATGAAAGGTCATACAAAAAAGGCCACAGAATATTTATGTTAGAACATGTGTATTATTTTCTTTCTGTCAAAGTCTGTATAGAGAAAAAGAAGACTTTATTTAAGAAGCCCAAGGAGACTCATGGCTACCCAGCTTCACTGCAGCAGATAACAGAGCACTTGCAAATGGTGCTGACAGCTCGAGGCAGATTGCTGGGGATTAGCAGAGTTGTGACAGGAGCACATCTGACCTCTTAACTGGCTGTGCTCTCCAGTTTCCAGCCCTGCTAATTACCGTGTAGCACAACTAAATAAATAATGCATGCTGCATTCCTCTGAACTTAAAAATAGGCAAGTGCTACACAATCATACAGACCTTCCCATTAATGGTGCTCTGTGGTGCCCTCTCTGCTTGAGTAGACAATTCGAGAGGGCATCTCTCCTGCTGCTTGGTGTGAGACTCAGGGAGAGGTGACGCTTTTAATTTCTGCATTTCCTAGATGCTTGCTAGTAATGCTGTGTCTTGCATCCCTAATCCATAATAATATGGCTGGGAGCTGTTGATTTACATGAATCACTCACATTCTGGCTTTGGCCGCTATCAGTTCACACGGTAAAAGGTTTGCAATTGCTTTATTCAATGATGAACAGCAATAAGGAGACATTTTCAGTGTCTGTTTATAGGATTTAGTGACAAGATTGGTTCAGAAGTAATGTATGCAAAGGCATTTTCAAATCCATCAGAGAAAACATTTGGGAAAAATTTGTTGTTTTCAGAGCTAACCTCATGGTGTAATTCCAAGATGATCCATGTAGCTGATTGGAAATTTTAATAAAAATATTTTTCATTAGAAGATGCTGACTTGCAATGATCAAAACCACATGCAGCACTCTGCCAGTTCCAGCAAAACTGAAGGTAATGAGAAAGTCATCTCCTGTCTAGAGCAGGAATTACCCAAGGGAATAATCCAGAGTAGCCTATTGTGCAAGATGCTGAATACCCACTATCAAATATTTCCTTGGAATCAGAAAGCCTAGATACCTAAATCTTAGAAGTTGTCCCCTGCCCAGGAGGATGTCCTGGTGGTCCCCATGATGGCTGTCCCAGGATGCCTCTCGCATTGATGGAAAACTCCAGAAAGGTTTTGGTTGCATTGTGATGAGGAGTGGGCATCTTTTAGGTTTAGTAGAAAAGCCATCCCCTTTCCAGAGTTACAGCACACACAAGACCATCCTGCAGTGCTGGAATCCAGCATAAACCAGCTTCTTTCCTGTTTTGCCTGCAAAACACTTGGCTCATGGCAGTGCACAGCAGCCTCTGAGGTGTCATTTGCCGAGCCATGGGTGTGCTGAGCCTGATGTGATGTCCTGGGCTCCCCTCTGCCCCGGCTGAGCCACCTCCAGCTGGTCTCCCTCCCTTCCTTTGCAGGCAGGGAACAATCCTGCCTGTCACTGGCAGTGAGCTGGGAAAGGAGGAATTTTCTTGCATGTACTTGCCTGCTGTGCAGCTCCACAGAACCAGGTCTTAAAGCTATTGTTGTGTTTGCCCCTTAGGGAGGAAATAAATAGGCCAAATAAATAAATTAAAAAGGCCAAAGGCTTTTTGTCAATAGCCATTCTTTAATTGTATATGTCTCTTTTCCCCTCCTGCCTCACACCTTACAGGAAGCCCTTTACTATCAGTTCTCATTAATAAATGAACGAGGCCTTATTAAAGACCATGCCTTCCTATAAACTTTCCCAAAATTTAATATCTGTCCTTCCTGGCCTCTCTAAGAATTCAGAGTATTTCTTGGGGTGTTATTGTGGTGTGTTACACTTTCTTTTTCTGTATGAGATTAATAAGGAAAGCTTGCCATAACCAGTATTTTGTCTGTCCAACATCTAATTACTGTTGCCTTCTGAAGAAAAAAAGTGTAAAGTTGGTACTTTCCTCATGAAAATTAATTTCCTTGATCAGAGAGAGAGTAACTATACCTGTCAATATATAATTAAGAGCTACAGCCTTTAGCCATTTCTGGAAGATTTTCCATATCGTAACACAGATGGCAGTGTAGCCAGATTAACTGTGAAGAGGAATGTCTTCTATTTCATCCTTTTTGTGGCTGTGGATGTGTCATAAGGTTACATCCATATTAGTATGTTTGGCCTGTGCTGTTCAGTAATTAATTCAGTCATTATTAACATAACTTGTATAGATATTATTTTTGGTTTCAGTCAGTGCTTTCCCATTTACATTAATATCTGCAATATTTCAGATAAAAGTGCTATAATGAGTTTTCTGACATAATAGATGCACTAGAGGTGGCTCTAAGGAGCTCCAAAGTGAGACTTACCTATTGGAGCATGAGTGACTATGTTTGGTTTTAGGACTTTTTCTGTTTTGTTGTTATTACTGCATATGCTTGATAAATAGACCAGATGGAAGGGTTTAAAAAATTTACATGAGCCTAACAGTCCTTAGCAGTTCAGATAATTTTATTTGGCTGAATACTGATATGGGAAATTTAACTGGAATACTCTCCCATTTACCAGGCCATCTGAAAACACAATGAATTTGGTATTCCTGTGAATGGTGGCATGATTATATGGCCCACATATGAGGCAAACTTTGTTGCCACTGAACTGCCAACTATAGCACAACATCTTCTGTCCTGTGAAGGCAAGTTCTTTATGGAGTTCATAAATTCAGGTGACCAGTGGCCAATCTGTTGGGTTGCACCCTGCAGACCTGTCGAGGTTGGACACAAGGCAGTGTTATAAAACCCAACCTGGATGATTCATTTCTCATGTTTCAGTAATGCCAGCAGTGTGCTACGTACTGTACGAACAGTACCTACCCCAAATAGTTCACTTTTTAAAATCAACAGACAACAGATAAGGCAGAGAGATAGAATGTATTTCCAAGGATGTCTATTTTTAAAGTATTTCAGTGGTTTCATTATTTCATCATCATTGCTTGATTATGTTTCTTACATAGGTCAGTAGAGAAAGGAGTCTAAGCTGGGGCTCAAAGATGAATGTGTACCCTTACAGAGTACCCTTAATCTGCTATATAGCCTTAATCACAAACATTATGTGTAGGATTGTTTTTAACTTTCTGTAAAAACTTAGGACAGCAGACCTTAAGCCATTAGCATTGACTTAACAAGGGCTAGGCATAACCATGTTCCAGAAATGAATCACAGAAGTTTGCTTTTTCAAGTTTCTTTGCTGTGGCAGATCCAGACCCAAACAGTCTGTTCATGGGCCTCCACATATAAAGTGGGATTTGCTTTGCAAGTTAGGCAAGCTTATAAAGTCTTTCCTTAGGGATGCCTGGGCAAACTGGTGATTTCCTCTTTGTCTCCCTCTTATTCAACATTTATCTTGGAAAATAGTGGCTGCACTGAAAAGTGATGAGAACCAACTTCATTAGTGAGTAGAGAGCAATAAATCCAGCTCTTCTGGTGAAAACAACAATGGTGAATCATTACTTTGTGAGGGAAGTAGCACATTGAAGGGAAGACTTCATTGACTGCAAAACTGCTAACGCCTAACTGAACTCAGCTTTCCAGTGTCCTACATTCACTCTTGGCCATAATCTATTGCAAAGCTTTTACTGTTGGATTGGAATCTTTCGCCAGTTTTGGATCTGGCTATTTGTTGTTAGCCTACTCTGCATCTGCTGCAGTGGGTTGTTGAGCACGCAGGTGATGGATGCGTGTCACAGCTCTCCTTAGGAGCTGTTGCTGCTTGTTGATAAGGAGTGTTCCCTCCTTCTCTCCTGCTCTTTTCTGTCCTTTGAAAACTTTGGGTTCATTTGCTCTTTGTCTAAGCAAAATCTACATCTATGAGACACAGGTCTGAACAGGGACTTTTGAATATCACATATGTGACCATAAAAAGCCCAAATGTGCCTATTTATTAGTGTGTACTTTTCTGTAGTAAATGCTGCAACTTTGTGCTTTCCTGCCTATAGCTGTTCTTTCTCCTTTCGATTATTTGTATCTTTGTATATCAAAACAATTTGAATCTATTTCTGTTGCAAGATGGTGTAGGGTAATGATAGGCATTTATGGTATTCTTTGTTGAGCTGGAGAGAGGTTTTTAAAAGCCTTATAGCTTTATTTTTCTCTTGGAATATCATGCTACTTACAAACTAACACCTTCATCAAGGCTCACTTATGAAAGGACAATGCAACTTCCTGTGCTCACTGACAGTCCTTGGAGCTTATTTCCCTCCTCGCTTTTTTCTGGTGATTCTCTTTGAAGTAGGTAAGGTCACTGAAACCATGGTGAGATGTGAGAAGACCCAGAAAAATTAGATGGCTGAAGTAACTGTGATTGCTTTTAACGTGATTTCTCTTTTTCTCTGTTTGCAGGCAGATGGGAGAAAAAGGTCTGTACTGCAGTCATTTACATGATTGCCTACTTTGTCCCTTGACCTGAGAACCTGGGTAGTGGTGGGTAGCATAAGTGATAATCAGGCAGTGAGAGGCCAAATGAACAAGAGTTTTCTGTTTAACACGTCCCTACTGCTTTTACTGAATACAGCTAATTTCTGTCACTTCCATACAGAGGCATTTTGAAGTTGAAGGGAAAATTTAAGCTATCTGGCTTTTTTTATGTGAAAGGTCTGCATTAACAGTTGATATTGTTAACAGTTCAAATGCAATGGAGGAGTTTTCTGTATATTGTGTCAGTGTTTGTGGCAAATAAACGTTTCTGCAAACACTAAAGAGCTCAAAAGATTTATTAGTCATCTGAATTCATCTTTTTTACCGATAAATGGTGGTGGGTGGGAGTCTTAGAATTGAAAGCAAAAGTATTTAGCAAGACAAATTTGAGATGACAGCAATGTTCTGAATTTAAAAAAAAAAATACTGGAATAGAAAAAGTCAGTGAGGAAAACTTGGACAAACTTTTTGGGAATAAGGAAACTGGAAGAGAGTAGAGGAAAATCTCTATTTCCCAGAAATCTAGGACAGGTTATGAAGCTGCTGGTGCAAACAAGTGTGCTTGATTTCATGCTTAATGCATGCACAGAGGAGGCAATGATGGAGGCAGTGAAATGTGGAGCCTGCTGCTCAGGAAGAAGCCCACCTGAGAACAGCCACGGGACCCTAGGGGCCATGGAGGGAGAAGTGCACTGATAAATACTCTCAGGGTGTGTCCCAGATTAATTCCAATGCACACCAGATCGGTGTGCAGGAGTAAAGGAGATAGGCTTATCAGCTACAAATCAGTAATTCAATGGTAGTTATCTTTCCCAGACAGGTTTATGAAAAAGATTTGTTTTTCTAGCCAAGCCCACAACTAAGAAGCTAAAAGGCAGGTTGTAGGGTTTTTAACCACAGAGCTAATGATTTGTTGACTGCCTTAAAATAACTTACCTAATAAAGGAAGTCACCGTTTAATTACTTGCTGCTTTTGAGGTATATGATGTCATCTAATATTAGAAAGAAAAAGACCGTTCTAATATTTCATTACAACCTTTAAAATTGCCACCATAATTTCTCCTGCTAGGGCCAAGTAACTTTCTGCTGCTGGGGTGAGATAACTTAATTACATACATTTTGTGACTTAGGTAATTTTGTGTAAAAGCTACATACACAGACGTGCTTGAATTTTAAAAAATACTAGAATAATCTGGAAGCCAACAAAAAGAATTGATGAGTCTTTTAGATAATGGGCTCCTGTTATTTTAAATCTGAACACACCACCAAAAGTATTCTGAAAATGTGGACCAAGTACATAGCCTTTTTGTAGATTAGGTAAAGGTAAATGTCTTTGGTGTTATATCTGGGTACTGTGTTACAATTTTGGGCTAATTTGTAGGAATCTTGAGGATTTTTCTTAGGTATGGTTTTCTGAAAAGCACATAAGGGTCCTTCAGAATTTACCATCTCTGGGTGCAGAAACACTGATGTTCGAATAAAATGTTTGAAAGCAAAAATTATGCCTCTCCCTCTTAAAGGCCAAGCTGGTTTGCTCATCAGATTCGTTTATGAAGACATTGTGCAGTTTGCCACATTGCTAATTCCATTTATACAGTTGTCAAACACAATTTATTTCTAAATATTTTGAAGTACCTTGCAAACTGAATGTTCTTTTGCTGACACAGCAGATCAGAAACCTGGAACAGTGGCATCCATATACAGCGAGGGAAATGAGGATAACCAGGTTCAGACATCCACCAGACACATCCATGGTGAAGAGGCAGCTCCAAGGTTGGGCAGGGAAGCCCATCCATGAGGGTCAGCATGGCACATGGCCAGGTGCTCCCATCCCTAGAGTATATTCCAGTAAAAACCAAGAGATCTAAGCCCAAACACAGGGGGTCTGGGTCAAGCCTTCTCCACACATCCTTTTCCCACAGCTTAGCTGCTCTCCCAGCAGTTATACCCAGGATCACATCACTGCACGGTGCAGAGCTGACCTCAAACGGAGCAGCTGGACCCCTGGGAGGAGGACAGGGGATACAGAGCCTGATGGTGCAGTCTGCGCATCCATGTTCCTGAATAAGTCAAACAAGCTGGGCTTCTCAGGTAGCTCTCCTGCCAGGTGACACAAGTCCTGGGTGCCTCCAGGGTTGCGGTGGGGCTCCGGGGTTAGGTTACCCTGCTTTCCTCTCCCCAAACCTGCACCAGTGTCTGCCCTTCACCCCTGTTGCAACAGAACAGCTGTTCTCCACCTGCCTGGCCCTTGAAGGCTGCCCATCCCCATGGGAGGCCCCAGCCAGCAGCATCACCTGGACTGCTAGTTAAAATTAATGGCAGTTAATAGTTGTGGCTGCTGCTATTTTCCATTGAGCAGACGTGTGTAACTCTCAAAGTCTTGATGGTGTTTTTTTGGGAAACTGTAATAATTTCCAAAGTGTGTCGGTTGCTCCTCACACCAAACCACCAATGAGGGAGATTTTATTTGTCATCCTCTCTGGAGCACATTTGCTCCAGAAATTCGTCTGAGCTATCTGCTTATCTCAAGGCACACACTGGTAAGGAAAATAAAACTACTCGGTTTGTGGATACATATGTCACAATGGATTTGATCATGATTGTGAATATGGTTTCCATGCTTTTAGTGAAAATCTTTAGCTGTCTGAGTAGGCAGAAACTAGAAAGGCTAACCCAGAAATAATATCCTTGGAAAACAACCTTGACTGTCTTAGCTGAAAATGTACCTTCAGGGAGCTGATGAATTCAGTTGATGAGGAGTTCTTTAAAGAGCAGATATGCAGAACAGGGAGTTTGTTCACTTTGTTCACAAGCATTACAGTGGTAAAACGTGAGGTTTCTTAAAAAATGAACAGACCAACTCAGGGTTCAGTAAAGGGCTAAATGAATAACCATGTGTAATTCCTTCCCACTGCTTTTCTAAGATGCTTTTCTTTATTAATGTGAAGGGAATCCAGGAACAAGGCCTGCTGATTAGCACTGAACACAGCTATGCCAGGGAAGGACTGAATCCTGGCCTTTTTGGGAAGTTAAACCTTTTTGAATAGTTCCCTAACAGGTTGACATATTTTATTCAAGAATTCAAATTTTAAATATAAGTAAAACTAAATTTCTTTGACTTCTGTGAAGTCTTGGGCTAACACGGGCAAGATGTAGTCAGATTTGGACATTGTAAAGATAAAAAAAATTCCAAAAAGTACTGGGGCACCTTTTCTGAATGAAGACAGAAAGGATGCAATTACTTATAAAGATGTGCTAGCCCTGCAGAGCTGAGTATGCAGGCAAAATCAGTATGGAGTAGGTAGTTTTCTTCCATCTGTTTTGGGATGTCTCACTGCTTCTCCATCTGAGTTCTCACTTTCTTCTTCCCTTACCACACACATCCCTGTCCAGAGCAGAGCTGAGTGGAGCTGCTCTGCCCAGGCTGGCCAAGTGCCCATGTGCACCCTTGCAGATAAGCTCATCTGGGGTAGGGCTAGCCAATCTCTTCCCTCTGTCTTAAAGCCAAAACGGTGGCTAATTTTGCCACTTTCTGTGAGGTTTAACCCAGATATCATAATTAGGGCTGTTTCTTTAATGTTTTGCTAAACAGAAAGCAGATCAATAGTTCAAAACTTGAGAGGTGGAATTATTGTGTCTGTCACATGATTTCTTGTAGTAAACCCAAACAGCCCAGATCTGAAACCTCTGCAGGTACTTTCACTCCTTGTTTATTTCTCTTCCAGCCTCCGAGAAGTACAAGATTTCTTTTCTGGGTCTGCCTGCAGGCCCAGGGATTGTCATGGTTGTCACACAGAGCGTGGTACTTCACCAGGAAAACGGAACCTAGCTAATACAGCTGACAGTGGTCATGGAGACAAAGTGTTGGTTTCAGCTTGGAATCTTTATCCTTTTCGAAACCCTTTTGAACTCACCATCTTCATTTCCATTGCTTAGTTTATTTTAGCAGAGGCCATCCTATCATAGAAACTCCAACATTTTCAGTGATTTAAAATTTTGAAATGTGTTCATAGTATTGGGGATGCACTTGATTTTTTCTGCAGCCCTGAAATGGAAGCCCCTCTACACGGGAAGAATCCATCTACTTTGGCATCTGTTCTTCCAGTCCCACTTTATCACCTGTGGATAAATCAGTAACATTTCCCTTTCTGCAGAGTACAAGATGAGAGAAAACAGTAATTTTTTTCCTGAGTATGCTTGCTCCTTTGAGAAATCAGATTTTTGTTTTCTACTTAGAGCAGTGTTTGCAGTCTATCACTTCAGCGAGACTGGCTTGACAAGGCACCAGCGTTGCTTCCCCGTGTGGGGCTGCACAATCACAGTGCTGCAGTTCTTCCAATTAAGCAGGTTTGCAGAATCTGTTCAAGGTGTTGTCAGGGTGGATGCACAGTCATGATCAGAACAGCGCTATCTACAGGCCAAGCTGCAAACAGTCTATGACTGTCACTACTGACAGGGTTTTGTTGCTGGTTGTACAATGATCTTTCTCCATGGAATTACTCTTTTGCTGTAGAAGGTTGCCATCCACTTCAACTCAGCATGCTCTTATGTCAATAGTTCTCCAAATTGTTGCTACTTCCCAAACTTTTACTGGTTTATTCTACCCAGTATGAGAACAGGAAACATTAGTAAGCCAATACTGGGACAATGACAGGAGCCTTTGCAACTTTGAAAGTGGCAAATCTGTCTGCTGGACAGTTTTAGAGCAATGGTAATTTATTCATTTTTTTTAAATTTTCTATAATAGGTGTATAGTCCTACAAAACCGTACATATCTGTGAATGCTTGGAGAGCTGGGCAGTTCAGTGAACAGCTTCCTTTCATTACGCTGATGAAATTTTGTTTTGCTGATAACATACCTCCAATAAACTTCAGGCCTTTGGAACAACTCTCAGTCCTTCGGCTTTAGGGTCAGATTAGCAGTTGTCTGTTTATTTGAGACCTGTTTTAAATATCCCAATTCTAGCAGAATTTTTAGCTGGCCTTAGGATATCATTTGCAGGTAATATGGGAGGTGAGAGAGGTGAACTGTCTCATGCTGCCTCTCTAGGACTGTCAGATGTGACAGGTACACTGCCCAAGCCAGAAAGGTCATTGTACATTGCTGCAGACTGTGTTCAGCTGTGAAAACACTGTTTCCTCTATCCTTTCTGTCCACTTCACCTTGCCAAGGTGCCTTGGTCTGAAAGACAGGTGTCTGCCAAGGAAGGCAGGAGTCTCCCTTGAAATGAAAAAAAAAAATGCAACCCCCTTCCCTCCAAATTATTATAATTTTGAAATTAAGGGGCTTTCAGGCAAAGATATGTGGAATAGGAATAACAGTTATTTACTTATATATATATATATGTGTGTGTATAACAAGGCAAGCAAACAGCAATAACTCTGGCAATAACAGCAAACAATCACAAACCAGTGCCAGCCTTCTCGGCTGTCAGGCCCTTTCCCCTCGGGTGCAGTTCCGCTCGCAGCCGGCAGGGGCGCTGGCGGCTCCCGGTGAGCAGGGCAGGTGCGATGGTTCCCCCGCGGCTGCAGGGGGCGCTCCGGAGCGAGCTCGGGGAGCACGCGGCACCGGTGCCCTGGGATCCCAGGGAGGGATGGAACAAAGGCTTCACAAACCCCTGGGCATCCGATCCCGGTGTCCGGCCGGACCCTCGGGAACAGCAGGCTGGAACGGCAGGGACGAGCACAAATCCTGGGTGGCAGACGAGATGTATCAAACTCCCCAGCTGCAGTGGGAACTCCCAGATGTCTGGGCAGGCAGGGTATGCGGGGCTACAGCGTAGCGAAGGCTCGAAGCAACGGCGGGGCCAGGGTGGCTGCAGCCCGGCTCCCAGCGGGGCAGGGAAGGCAGGCTTGGGAATCCCGGTGTTTCTCCGGTAGAAGGAAGGAAGGCAGCTGAAAAAGAAGTCTGCAGCACTGACGAATTCCTTTCAGCCTCTCTCTCCATCCAAACTCCGGGAACTAACAGCCCACAAACCAGGTGAAAGACAATAGTCAGTTGGACCCCTCCCTCTATGGCCAGGTCTTTTGTTTTTCTTAAGCACCCAGTAATTGGTCCCCCTGGCAACATGTATGGGGAAAATTCTTCAAGTGAAAAAAAAAACCGAAGGAGAACTCCTAAAACCCCAACACAAGGCTAACCTGCTGAAGAGTTAGGTTATCACTTATTTGTAATAATGGATAAAAATTATTTAAAATTACTTGAATTTTCATAGACTCATAGAATTACCTCGGTTGGAAAGGACCTCAAAATATTGTCTCTCCTACCTTTGATAAGGTATGTTTTCTTCAATTCTGATCTGATTTTTACCTTTTTTTTTTCCTAACCAAAACTCTAGAGGAGCCCAGGGAGTGGTTAAATTCAGTTATGCATTTTCTCACTGGCTAATGGTGCTTTTCCCCCTAGGGTATTGCTACATGGCAAGGTGGCAAGGGAGTGAGTTGGTGTCCTCCGGTGTCATTCCCTTGCTGCTCCTCTGCTGGCAAACTGAATGGCATTGGGAGAATGATTCCTGGTTATTAACCAGAAACACCTTCTGCGCTGGAAGAGGTGTCATAGGCTATGTCTTAGATGACACACCGAAAGAGCTCTTTGCTCTTGGCGTGTATGCTGGCTGCATCTTAAAAACCCACACTGGGGTAGGACTCAAGTGCCATGCTTCCCAAGGGAAGGAAATACTTATCTTGCAAGCAGGTGGACTGGGACTTTTCCCTGCATATGTACACTTCATGGTCAATGAACAGCTGATTCTTTGCAGTTTGCTACAGTGGGCGTAGTCCTTTGATGATTCTAGCAATGTTTAAGCCATTAACCATTTCAGTCTCCCATACCTATAAATTCTCATTGGTACAGGGCAAATTTTCTCCATCCTTTAGCCATTTTAGTTTGCCCTAGACCATTCTGGATTAGAGCACTTTTCCCTGTGCTAAAACTGTCTGTCTTCATAACTGACAGGAAAGGCAGGGTCCCAAGCTGCATCAGTCTCTTCCTAAAGCATAAATCTTTTGAGTGGGCCAAATGGACATCCAGTGGCTCTCTGCCATTCTTCCTTCTTGCATATCCTTTGATTTCTTCCCAGAGTTGATGTTTGTGGTGTATTTTCTAATATCCTTGTTCTAGCTAATTTCTGTTCTCAAAATTCCAGATTTACCAAAGTCTTTATCCATATACAGGAGGAATTCAGTCTGCAGTAGCTACACAGATGTCTTTTCTTTTTTTTCTTACTGTTCTGGTTGGGAGTTTTCGTCAGAGCTCAACCCTTATTTGCATTGTCCCTTGTGGCCATGCCCTGGGGTTGTTTCTGTGGGATGTCCTCTTGTTTCTTCACCTATTGATGCCATGAAGATTTTTTGCCTTTTCTTTTATACCCCTGTTATACCTTTTTACAAATTCTGTATTCTTAGTGCTTTTTGCCTACATTCTTGGACTTGTTTGTTAAGCTGAGAGACTAAACATTTTAGAAGCTTTGTAGCTAGGGATCAGTGTGCCCCAGACCCCAAGGTCCTCTCCAGAACACATTCTGTAAACCAAGATAGAACCATCCAGGGGAAGGCTCCTTGGGGAGGGGGGTCTCACTCGAGCCTCTCATTGGGGAATCTTTGATAGATATGCTAATTAGTAAAGCCTATAATGTTAGACCAGATCTTTTGGGGGTGTGCATTGCGGTGTGCATTTCAGTGCATTCGACCTGGACGTGTGCACCTAAGGATCCTTAAAATAAATACCAGGGTAAAATCCCTTTTCCCCTTCTAACCGTGTATGACTCTTGATTTTAAGACCAGGAAAAGGCATCACTATAAAGCTTCCCTTAAACATTCGTGGCCATGCCCTCCCCCCTCCACACACACACACACACACACATATATATATATATATCCCTGCACCCCAAAATACTCAACATTGTTGTTTCTTCCAGAACATTTGAATACTTTCTATGCACTGTACCTAGACTTTAACTAGAAATGCGTGTTTCTCTGTCATTTGTAATGATGTCAATGGTGGTAGCTAACCCTATTGTTGAAACCTATTGATTTCAGTGAAGTTTAACCTGATTTGAAAATACCCTTTTGTTTAAGTTGAAAGGGTCAAGCCATGTCCTAAAAACTGTCACCACCAGCTGTGGCTGTTGGGACATCTGCATTTGAACCCCAACTGTGAGCTGGTGGTCAAAACATCCTCTCCCCAGCCAAAGGGAAGAAGTACTTTCCATTGAGAGCTTCAGTGATGTGGTAGAATACCAAGGAGGTAGGTGAAGGGGAGAGGTAAAAGTGTCTGAAGACACTGTAGTAGGTTCTGTAGATAATTTTTTCTGGAAGCACAATAAAGCAGTGTTATCTATTGATTCAAATATGATGAATATAAAGAAGTTGGTGGATAGATTTCTTTTAAAATGCAGAGGAACAGTCAGCTGTACATCAGGATATAAATGAGAAGATTTGACTATAAATGAGATGGCACAGTAAATGACAAGATGTATGAAGAGGAAGCTTTTTGGCAAGGAAGGTAACTTGTTTTGTTCTCTCAGTCTGGAAACTTGAGAGACTGAAAGAACAAAAATGTAAATGAGTGCTTAGAGTTTAGTGATGTGTACAAACCTCAGGCTGGAGTCTTGCTTAGCCTGGAGGTACCAAACTAAAATTAAAAAAAGCTGGAGTAATACAAAGCTGAAATAAGTGATAATCAGGCTCTATGAAAAATACGAGTTCATCATGACAATCTGGGCTCATTGTGACAGGTGAAGGGTTCACACCAGACAAGGATACTTCAGGTGGCAGTGGAAGGAGTTGGGAAAAGGCCATTTTAGCCACGGAGGAGGTATTGTACTCAAACATTGTCATACATTTTCTGGCTTACACTAATGACTCTAACATTCCTGTAGTGAGTCAGTAAGTGACTTCCATGGCCAAGTTCATTAATACAGAGATCTGGAACATCTGTTTGTGCAGGCAAATTAACACACACACATTTTCCCTGTTGGTCCTACTAAGATCCGTAGAAGTGTTCGTCTGAATCAGAGTCTGGGAAGAGCAGTTAATTTTTTCCTCTCAAGTGGAATTTGCATAGTAGGATGTTCTATTTAAAGAACCCAAACAACTATTATTTGCAATTCTTTGCCATCTTTTTTTTTCAGATGTAGTTCATGTGTAAAGACTGGTGGTGGAAGGAAGATTGTATCAGGCATGATATGGCAATGGTGCTGCAAAATTCTGCTACACAAAAAATCTATAATCTTGAATTCTGTTATTTCAAAGATTGTGCTGAATATTTTCCGCTTTTCTGAGGGGAGATTGTAATTCATAGAAGATTTTATAGACTTTTTTGGTAATTAAAGAAATTATGTAGAGAAACAAAAACAAGTATGTAAGGTCCTGATTTGTGTGTTTATGTTGGAAGTGTGGCAGGATGATTGAAGGTAAGAGTTACCCTCTCCAGCAACAGAATATTCATTTTTCCTTTGTTCCTGAAAAGGTTCTGTTGAGGAAATGAGAACAGAGGGGCTACTCATGAAATCTCTTTACCTTTTTCTTAATCCTTTCCTCTTCAGTGAGGTTTCTTTTCAGTTAAAGGAGAAATAATCATTGTACTGTTCTGTACAGAAGGTGCAGCCTGGAAATTTGTTTTCGGGTAGGCTTACAGACTACTGCAGTGTAGGTTAGGGAGACTTTAATGCACATGCATGAGATCGTCTTCGTATTTCCATGATCATCAAGGGTTATTGCTCCACAAAGAAATTATTGACTGTAGGTTGCTCTGGTAAATGTTTGCCCTGAGGTCAATAAATCTTGATATTCATCTCAGCAGAAATCAGTATCTACTTATTAGTATTATTTTTTAAGCTGACGTTATTGATAAGAATACAAAATAACCAGGTACAGGTGAAAGGCTGCTGATAAACATCTTGAAGATGTCGAATAAGAGCTGTTATGTGATAGAGAGGTAAACTACTAATATCTGGAAGACATAATCTAGTTTTTAAAATATATCAGCTACATCTGGAATGTTGTGAAACACAGAACACCAGTGCTTGCAGTTCAGGCATCCAGGAAAAGAAAGAATTACTTAGTCACTGTGTATTTACCAAATAGAAGACCTACATGGAAGATATTTTTAAATTCAGCCAAATAGTAATATTTTGGATGATTCATACATTCCATGGTATTTATTATAGTGCATCCTTCTTAAAAAGTAACAGATAGAGTAGCAAAGAGACATAACATCATCAAATATCTGCCCTCATAATGTGGCAAATATCCTATCAACAGATAGTCAGGAATATATTGTACTTACAACCAAAAGAAAAAAAAGCTGAGAGAATTAAAAATATCACCTAATGCAGCCTGGTGGCATCTCTAGGGTACCTTTTATTCTTGTAGTTTTCTCAGAAGCAAGATAAAATTTCTAGCGAAAGCAAGGAGAAATAAAATAGGAGAAATAAAGAAAATAACCCTACATTTTGCTTTCATCAATGGAGATCAATAAAATGCTTTAGTTGGAGGAATTTATACTCTCTCTCTCCTCACTTTCCCTCAAAAAAATTACAGAAAATAAGGGAAATTTAATTTTGATTATTCTTATTATTGTGTGTAATGCTACAGCACAATAGAAACCAGAAATATTTACAAAGCATCCAGATCCATACTGGACAAAAGACTCCATGTTTGAATTGGTAATAGTCATATTCCAGGATAGCTTTCATGTTTCGAGAGCACAAACATCTCTAAGGGTTGTAATAATTTTATTTCATTGTATTATCTCCATTTTTTTATTTTTCCTGCAAGTCACAAGGGAAGAAAAACAAAGGAAATACTGGATTTTTAATAGTGCTATGATTCCGAAGATAGACATTCTCAAGACAAGGATCCAAAGTAGTAGTTGACGAAAACTACTTCATGATGTCTTTGATAATGTAGGAAGGAGGAAATATCAGATGGAACTAATTGCATGCCTTTAAAAAGGCAAATAAAGATAGAAGATTCTTCACAAGAATACAGGAATCAAAAGCGGTTCAAGGCACATAATTGTAAAGGGAAAACGTGCTATATACTCACTGAAAAGTGCAACAAATAAAAACTATCTGAACCACGTTTTGTGAAGAGACTATCAGAGCTGAACAAATTCCAGCTTGTCTTCTGGAAGGAGAAACTGAGAGGAAGAAATTTATTAAATAATAACTGAAAGGATGTGATAAGACAGTCCAGATCTATTTAAATCTGCTTTTTGGGGTTTCTCGCAATTGTGTATGTATCATGAAACAGAAAATGTATTGACAGAGGCTGAAGGGGTTGTAAACCCTTTAAATTAAGTTTAAAATATGATAAAAGCCCAGGACTACTTCTGTATAGTAACTGTCTGTAAAATTACAGACCTGTATGCACCAGGTCTTAGTTAATGTTAACAAAGATGCTCACTTAGAAGGGTGCACTTAGTATCAGATGCACTTAGTATCAGATGACTCACAGGAGAACCATGCCACAGATGAGAATGGATGTTTTATTACCACCATCTCAAAAATAATAATAAAAAAATAAATTATGCTGTATGTTGGAGAGAATGGCCATGGGCCTTATGATCACAGCAAGGCCTTAAGACATCTCCAAGGTAGACATCTACATCTGAAGCTTCCTTTATAGTTAAATAAGAGAGAGAAGTTGCCTTTTTCTATTTTTGGATGAGATAAATATCTAGTCCAAACCCTCAGAAGTGTCTGGGTTTTTTTCATTGCCTCTTTTTGTTATACCTCTAAACAAACTCTGAACAGCAATTCAGATATACCTGTTCACCACACTGGAGCCTACACTTGAGCAGGTGAACATCCCTCCAAATGCCTTAGACTGCAAACATACGTATTTCTTAGAGCCACTTTTCAGAAAATATAGAATACATATTGACCTGTAACCTTATAACCAGATGAGCAGAAACAGATGAGCCTTTACTTTATTGTATTGATTCAGTGAGGGCCTTTGACTTAGTTGAGAGGCTGATTTTAAACTTTAAATATTCCTGTCTGTAACCCCTGGTGTATCAGTAGATAAATGTTTTATACTCAACCCGAGATCTAATTTTCTTTCGAAGGGCTACATTTAAGGGAAAGAGACTAAAGGTGATATTTAAAAAACTTTTATTTGCCTAGTTAATAGAACAATTGGTGGGGGAAAAAAAGAGATCTTGTGTATCTGCTCCATGTTCCGAAAATGAAGTGTCAGACAAAATGACCTTACACTGAGATGACATTTTACTTCATTTTACATAAGTTGTATCTTCTGTATCATCTCCTTTCTGTGACAATTTGTTTTATCCAATTACTGTGCTACAAAATAGGTACTTCTTAGAAATGTCATTGCTCATACTGATGAAGGAGAAACCCAAAGTTCAAAAGTTTCATCTCATACTACATAAGCCACTACAAAAATTATTTTTTAATTTTATATATTCATAATTTCACAGACTAGTTACTGAGTATTCCTCCTTTTTCTGAAGTGATCACAGGAGGGAAACCTGCTGTCTAGAATGAAATACATATACATTGGCTAGGCAGATATCATACTCTATGTATGAATTTTCCACCTCATGTCATTAGCTTTCCCATGTGGATTTGACACTTCTAAGATTTTTACCGGTTAAGTAGAAAAGGAGGTTGTGAGAAGGAGACTGCAAATCCGATTTAGGATGAATATGTTCTATTTTAAGAGTCGTGGTTTCTGAAATAAAGAAGAATGTTTGTCTGTTTCCAAGAAAATCATTGCCCTTTGGAAAGGATTTAAACAGCATTCAGCTAAGGCAGATAATCATTTAAGGAGAAATAAAATACATCCCCAGGGCTAGGAGAGAGTAGGCAGCTATTGGGATAGTGGTGGTAAAGCTTCTCCAGCCTTCCTACTGCAGCACCTCAGTTTATATAAAGCATCTTTTTGAGACCATGAGTTTACTCTCTAATTGACTCACAGACATTGTGTTGCACAGTGACTGGATAGATCACAGGATGGTAGGAGTGATTTACGTGCCACAGTCTTTGTTTGAAGTAAATGGCCACATAAATTATGGCATCTGTGGTCGTCTCCCATTAAAGGAGATAATACTGTTGTTGTTGAGCTCATTATATTTGCTGTGTTGCTTTAATATAGGCATATGCTGCAACAATCTGCTTAGACATTGCTTTTGGGTAGGTAGGAGCCCAAGAAAAGCTTCTCCTTTGTTAAATAGAATGGATGTACCTCAGTCTGGGGCCTGAGGTAGTCAGGCACAGTGGCCATTAGAGCTGTGGTGCCCTCAACTAAAGGGTAAATCAAGACACCCAAGGAGGTGTGAGGTTTCCAATTCTCTGCACTTGCAGCTTTCCCGTAGATGATTTTGGTGGAAATCCAGATTAAATAGGGTTTATTTGTAATTGGGCTTGAAATTGCATCCTGAAAAATTAGGAGGATCAGCCTCACAAATCTTATTCACTGAGTTTGCTTCTGGTGAAGTGTTCCTGCATTGGCATCTGTGCGAGCTGTGGGACAAACGAACCAAACTGCAGGCTGCGCTGGGCCACCTGCTCATGCTGCTCACTCTGTTCACACTTCACACTGTTCACACTGTTCACATGCTTCACACTGCTCACACTTCTCTCACTGCTCACATGCTTCACACTGCTCACACTGCTCACACTTCTCGCACTGCTCACACTTCTCTCACTGCTCACACGCTCACACTGCTCACACTTCTCTCACTGCTCACACTGCTTCACACTGCTCACACTTCTCTCACTGCTCACACTGCTCATACTTCTCTCACTGCTCACACTGCTCACACTTCTCTCACTGCTCACACTTCTCTCACTGCTCACACTGCTTCACACTGCTCACACTTCTCTCACTGCTCACACTGCTCACACTGGTTCACACGCCCGCTTGGTTTATTCCCAGCTCACTCCTTCCAGGTTTCTGACTGTGCTCCTTACAGTCATTGCAGCTGATGAAGCTCTGCTAAGAACATCAGCTTGGTTGCTGGTGTTCAGCCATGAAGTATGGTGTGAGCACCTTCTTTAAGTAGGGTCTTCGGCCTACAAGATTGGCCACAGCCACAAAAAGCAAATAAATTCTCAGGCAAATTCTTTCTATATTTGTGCAGCTTGCTCTCTTCCAATTGGCATAGTACAAGGCTTAAGCCTGTACTTGGCTTAGTAAAACCTGCTGTGTATCTGTTGATCATCTCTCTCTGACACTTCTGGAGAAGGAAACATGAATCCTTGCTTTCACTCTTTAAAGACTGGATTTATAATGGGTTGAGCTACATCAATCCCTGCAGGACTCCCTACATCAATTCTCTCTGTAGGAACAAAGAGTGCTGGGCTTCTCCCTGGCTGGCATCCTGAGAGAAGAGTTGAGCTCACCAGCCCTTGCTCACCCACCAGCCTTGAGCAGGTGGAACAAGTCTCTGTGGACTTCAGAGGCAGCACTGCAAACAGCAAATTTAGGTGAGATTAATTACCCTTTTTATGCTGAGTACTTGAAAGCATCCTAATCTGTACAGCTAAATGCAGGACTGCTGCTGAATATATTCTACTTTTGCTGGATATTTAATATATCATTATGTTTAATGACTGCCATTATTTGTGTTAAAAGGGTGCTGAGATGCTCAAATTTGGCATCTGCACCTATCTTAGTTTTGGCATTTCCTATCTGTAGGATGCTTGGCTTTGCAAGCCTGAACTTCTTATTTATACCTTGGGATAATTATCGTTACAGTTCATAGGGGAATACAGCAGAATAAAGGATTCAACAGAAAATGTTACTTTTAATTAAAATAACAATTTAACTAATACTTTTCCCGTAGTTTTGCTTGCATTAATAATATCGGTGGGCAAGGTTATTGGAGTATAATAGCAATTTATGTGTTGAAATGGCTAATCGAACATAAATGAGTCAGATTCAATTAATGCTAGTAAAATAATTAGCATTTTTTGAGGGAAAAAAGGACAAAAATCAATATGGAAGAAAAATATTTACACCATCCAGATGGGTTTGAAAAATTAAAGGGAAAAAATATCTTAAGAAAAATTCACTTTCAAGTGTGTTAGAGAAATAGATCAGAAACAAAGTAAACAGCCATTGAATGTTCAGAAATTCAATGTTGTGAAAGTGAAAATCTTTAGGTATAATTAAGGTGGATAAAATCTCCTTGTATTGCTAACAGTCGAAACAAAACCTTAATCACAGAAGGAGTTAGGCTTGATAAGACAAAGATACCAGTGAAGGTGTCACAAATAAATCATTACCAGGCTGTGATCTTACTGTCACTCTAAGATCAAAGTCTTAATTTTTTTGATTGGGAAATTTGTTTGCATGGGGATGGCACAATTCTGCTGGCTGGTTTGAGTGTGTTTTTACTCATGCAAAATAAGGAACATCTAGAAGCCTGCATGTAAAATGAAACTCAGTGGCATATATAAAAATATATTAGAGATACCTTAATAGGAATTTATCTTCACCCTCACAATTACTATTTTGCCAAATTTTGGTATGCTAAAGTCAAGGAATGGTCTTTAAAAACTTAGCTGAAAATTGTGTGCATTTGGTTTGGGGTTTTTTTATGATTATATATTGGTCAAAATATATTTCATAGCAAATGTAATGCATACAGCTCAGGGAGTATGTTCCAAAGAAAATCTATTCAATCGAGAAGCATCAAAGCATTCAAGCAAGACCTTGAATGAGTTATTAAACAGTAAATAGTCTGGGAATGAAGGTAGAGAAATATATATGAAAGGGAAGGCAGTGAATGTGATGAGCCTTCTGCAGAAGCTGGTTTTTTCCCCTTGGCCTGTAATTTAGATATGAATTTATTCCACAGTGAACATATTATTTATATCTCTGCTCACCACCTTTTTATCTCATGCTTTTGGGCTTGGAGTGACTTTAATGGAAGGAAGGAACAAGACTTAGCATAAAATAAAGACGTCATCCTGAGAGAAAGGCCAGGGTTTGGCCCCTGTGAAGATCAAGTCCTGAAATATTAAGGGTCATAATAGCTTCTGATTGCCTGCTAGAATTTCCCCTAAATTGTTGCCTTAAAATACTACGAGTTTAAATGGAAAGTGTCATTTTCCCTCAAGTAAGCTATTTCTCTTTAGCCATTAATTGGAGAAAGAATACCGTGAGCCATCTGTTATTCTGCTCAATTTCTGCAGGTTACGTAGCAAATTTTAGTGATTTTTATTTTTCCAGGTCACTGATTTTTTTAGTGATACAGTGTTTTCAGGTAATTATTTCAGCTGCTAAAGATCGTTTAAAGTAAAGGTTTGCTATAAATGTACACATGCACAAATGCATAGGACAGGAGAAAGAATATTGGTGAAAAGCATTTCATCCCTAGATTATCAATATGAAAACTTAAAGCTTTAAGATGGGCATTTATCAGCCTCTCCAGCCTTGTTGAGGAGTCTTTTTTCAAATAGCCTGGGAGCAGGGGTTGAGCTGAGGTCCCTTGTCTACAGCATCCTTTTTATACTAGCTTTCTCTCTCTCTGTGAATCTTCCAGCATTTGTTCTTGGTGGCCCATTTTTTCTTTGAGGGCTTTTGGAGACTGAGATTCACAATCATTGGTCTACAACTGACATCTTCAAACTGGAAAAAGAGACTGTACCTGGAGAAGGAGGACAGGAAAAGAGAGAACTTCTTTTCCCAGCAGACATTTGCATTGCTGCTGCCTTTTTGCCTGATAAGTAGACGTATTTGTAGAATGGCAGTTTTCAGGTTCCAAGAACACATTACAATCAGCTAATCTAAACCCCCAAACATGGGGGTTGCACAGGCCATATTTTTCTCAAATGAGTTCAGGTTGAAATAGGACATATCTTTTAGAGAAAAATCCTGTGAAGTGTTTAGTATCTAGTGATGTGACATTTGTCGAAGAACTGGAAAGATGTTCCAGTGGTAAATCATCCTTCCTATAGAAAGTATGGACCATATGTCTGAACAGATGCTCCTGATTCAGTTTCCAGTTCTTGGGTCTGTTTGCCAGACTGAAGAACCCTCTAAATCCAGTTTCTGTTTGACACTGTGTCTTGGACTGTGAGCAGAGACTTTTTGTTCTTAAGTCTCTTGAACACCTGAACCTGAACACCTGAACCTCTTGAAAACATGAACCATGTTTTCCAACTCATTCATTGTAGGAACCCAGAGTGCTGAGAATATTTCTATAAAGTGTCAATTCATGATTCTTTCATCTTTTTTTCTGAACTCTCTGACTACTCAATATCTGTCTTGAACTGTGGGCATCAAAGCTGGACACCATATTTCACATCCCATTCAGTATTTCCACATTCAGGGATTGCTTTCACTCTTTTAGCAGAACATCTTACCCAAATGCATGTTCAGCTGAAAACCCCTTGGTTTCCCCCAGTCCTTTTCAGATTTGTTAGCACTGTTAGCAGGGTGGTCTCTGTCTGCTGGAGTTTGTGTTGGTTGGTTGTGCTGATTCCCAAAGCAATCCAATCCCCTCTATACCACAGGCTCTGTCTCCTCATTATTCACCCACTCCTCTAATCTTTATCCCATCTGCCAATTTTATTAGGAATGATTTTGTGTTTTCTTGCGTATCAGTGACAAAACATAAGGAAGAGTAGGGCTAAGAGCTAACAGCTTTAGGGTCCCACTGGAAACACATGCTCAAGAATAATTCCCTAAAGAATGAACAATAACTCACACTTTATTCCTTTTCACATATGTCATGTTGATTTTTATATTGTTCAGGTTAATCAAAACATCCTATAGTAAGCACTATTTAAACTAGCTTTTAGAAGTCTATTATGTCATCATTGTTACTTTTAGCACCTTGAAATCCCATAAAAAATCAAATTAGTTTGACAAAATCTGCTTGCTGTGAGCCTGTGTTGATTGGCAGTAATTATATTAGCCATCTTTATTTCCTTATTAATCAAGTCCCTCTCAGCCATTTCATTGTTTTCTCTGCGATCAGTCAGGCTCATAAGCTTTAATTACCTGAGCTGCCTGTGTTACCTGCTGAAAATACTGGTACGACAGGAGATTTTTTCTGGTTGTCTGAAAGTTTATGTCCTCACGGATGAAGAACAGTGCCAATGGCACGAGGACCTCTTGAAATTCTTGATGGCATGTGGAGCAGTTTATTTAAAATGTTGAAAAAACTAAGAAGGAGAATATGTAGCATTTTTGCTTGCAGGACATTAGCAATCAGGGCACATTGCAGGCAGGTAGAAAGATAGTATGTGGCTTATGTGGAAAACAATTTTCTGGTTCCAGAGGATTTTAACATTACCTCATCCATTTGGAAATACGAGAAACTTGATAAGTGGGAAAATGTTATATGAAAGTAGCATTCGTAAGTTGCTACTTTCTGAGCATTTTTACACTTATCTCTGGGCCTGTCAATCAATATTTTTTTCTTAGTCAGTCATCAAAAATATAAACAAATTAGAAAATTGCTGAAGTTTCTGCCAGAGAATCTTTACTAGAAGCCCTTGCATATATATATATTCAATTTTGCAAATATCAATGTCTCACTCCAAATTAGAAGCTCTTCTTGTGAGAGCTTACATGAAAAATGCAGCTGCAGTTTTATTTATTCATTATTCATAGATGCAGCTTTACAAACCCAGTATCCTCAAAGAGAGATCCCATTTTCTTCCCTTCTCCCTCTCCTGGCCACAGTGCCCTCATCAACGGGAGGGTGTTAGCAAGGCTCTCTGACAGGGCCATGCACAAGGGTCCCATAGGTTTTGAAGCTCAGCATCCCACAGGCTGGCCTGTGTTCATGCTGGCTTTCTCTGGCAGAGAGACTGGGTGTGAGCAGGTCCCACACCAGCACAGGGTGGCAGTGCTTTGTCTGAGCAGATGCACAGCTTGGAGCTCACTGCTTTACTGGAGACTGCAAATACAGAGGGAAGATAGATGTTTGTGCTGGAGGAAGGTGCTGCTGAGGAGGTGGCTGCCCTCATGTTGCATGTTTTTTTCGTGTGCAACAGCCTGCTAAGCCACCTTGTACATGAGCATTCATCATGCCACCCTCATCCACAAAGGTCTGCAGATCTCCCAGCAGAAAAAAAATTACTTAGCCAAAGCACGGGAGCACACTACTGTTCATTAATAGATCAATTATAATCTGTGCAATAATTGTATCTCAATGCTCTGGCACTCACAGATGTGAAAATACTCATTATTTGACCCATACCAGCAATGAAGACATTGAGCTTTAAAAAAACAAAATGGAGTGATATTTTTTCACTCTCAGGTTTCTAACACCTTAGTTTTATAGTATCCTTACTGAAAAGACTTCATTCTAAAACTTCAATCCTTGGTCTTGACCTCACAGTTGATGTAAGCAGACTGCTGTGCTCTCCTTGAACATCACCCTGACTGTGTTAGCTGCTGTGTGAGCAAACAGTTGGTCAGAGGGAAAAAAAGCCCTCAAACCAAAATCACATATTGGAAGTCTTGTCTTTGCATCAGGATGTGGTGTTCTCTTTGTGGTAGGGGATCTTATTGCTGCTTCCTGACCTGTATTGCTGCCATTCACTTGCAGCAACTGTGGCTTAACCATGACATTGAAGAATCCTTCTTGCTTAGGAAAGAGGTTTTATCATGACGAGGCTGATTTACAGTGCAAGATCATTGTGCTTTTCCTTGTACCAAACGTTCACATGTATATATTTTTAGATACTTTAATTTTAAAATGTTCATTCCTATCTGAAACCAAGTTTTAATTCCTAATTATTTCTTAGGTTTTTTCATATCACACCCATTATTTTTTATCTTATAAATAAAGTGTGCATAGGGACAGACATTTGCACAGATGGTATATCTTAATGGGCTTTGTACCAGCCCGGTATTAGATACCGTTGCCCATAATAGTTAACTTTAAGTTTTGAAATTCAGAGGTAGTAGCATTTTACTATGGCTGGTCAGATACAGTGACATGGGAATCCTGTATGGTTTGTTATTATACTCACTGCCCTTTAAATTAGATTTAGGTTATGTCATTTGGGGGTTTAGGTTACCTACTTGACATTTCTTTGAGCACAGCACAAAATGTGCAAATTTTGCATTCATTAGGTAAAATATGCTGAGAACTCTCAGGTTCAGTATAGCTGTATCTGAACACAGCATTTTTCTCTGCATTTCAAGTGAAGTCAGTACTTGTGCAAAATACTGTTACAGTGCCAATCCAACAGCTTTAGAAATCTGCTTTTGGTTTGGATTTCTAGCACCATTCCCTTTATCCCCCATTCTCTGGCTCTCAGGCTGGCACAGCTGGAGGAGTCAGTCTTGCACATCTAGAGTTTGCTGGGGGCTAAAGGAAGAGGGGAAAGATGCTGCTGTGTTTGTATCCTAATTCCCCATTGGTGTCAAGCAAGTATTTCTTCCACTCCATAAATATTCAAAAGTGGAGGGAAACTTCTTGCCTTTGAAATTGTTTGTCAAGCTATCAAAATTTACAGAAAGTATGAAAGATGTTTTTTACAGAAAGTCTCCTGCATAATTCACCCATCTAATTTCTTATCAGATCTGCCCTACCAGATCTTTCTGCTGACTCAGTCTAGTGTGATCATGTATTCCTATCAAACATTGACAAAACCTACACTTTCAGTTTGTTGCAGGGAAATGTAGAGAGTAGATTACATTTTATAGAGAGATAGATCACTGTTGTAAGAAAAGGAAATCAATTTCTGACTGATTTGTCTTCATTGCCTATGAAAATGGTTTATTTGACTTGATCAAATTCTCTCTGGAACCAAATCCAGTCCATTTTACTGACCTGTTACTGCAAATGGCTCTGATGAGGTTACCTGTGTAAATAATAGGACATGAAGGACTTGGCCATAGATACCTGGAAGACCCACGATAATTAATAGCCCTGGATAGTTTCCATCTTCCCCTTCTCTTTTATGTCCTACAAACACCTGTGTGCTCATGTTTTGTGCCAATGGGTGTATAAGATATCCCTTCTTTGGCAGCATTTGCTATGTTTGGGCTGTGGGTGGCTCATGAAGAGCTGAATTCCATGGGCAGCAAGTGGGATTTGACAGCAACCTCCAGGTCAACAAGGCCAGGCAGTGATTCCTTGCATTCATTTATAAAAGTGCCTGCTCCCACAAATGAAGTCAGAGCAATGACTCTGCGGTCCTCACATCCACTGGTGTGGAAGCTGGGCTTTTTAGCATTCTCCAAGGAATTCTTGTTCAGAAGCCCACATATCTTTACCAAGATATCTAACAAAATTAATACATTGTGAGGTTAAATGATCAATAAATCATAAATTTTGTTTTCTTACCACCTTCTGTGGGAACCAGTAAAATACTTTCTTGCAGGCCAGATCTTGAAAAGCTGTCTTTGATTTTATTAGGAGAGATTGTAGAATTTAGAGCCCCCAGATGGGCATCTTTCTATGATGTTTTACCTGATTTTGGTGACTCAACAATCAAAAGGAATTACAAAATAAAAATTTGTAAAGAAGCTCTCTTTACTTTGTGGTTGCCATTACAAGTCCGAGGCTGCACGTGTTCTCCATGGCCACACTGGAGGAAGTTGTGTGTTGGAGGAGAAAGGGATGAAGAGTTACAGCTTTGTAACCAGAGTCCTCAGACATCTTCAGGCTGGTGGCACTGCACACCAGCTTCACTTCATGACAGACCCACAAACAAGGAGCAGTGCACCTTAGTGTCACATTTTGTGTTGATGAGAGCATAGCACACAGGACTGATTCCTCTCCTTGTTTGCGAGCCAGCACAGGCAGGACACAAAAACAACCACAAAGCCATGGATCAAATGCAGAGAATAATTTTTTTTTGTTACCTCGTGAAGCAGGGGATCCCTGAAATAGCACCTAGGCAGAGGAACACAGGTGGGGACACAGGCATCTTCCATGCTAGAGGGTCACCAAACCTGCTGTTTTCACCTGTATTTCAGGGATTTGCACAGGTGTATTTTACCACTGGGCTTTGATCTTTCCCACAACAGGACAGGAATCTTGAGCATGTTCAATAGGTGGCTCCAAATCTATCAGAGGCCTGTGTTTAGATCTAAACACAGATGTTCTGCTTGTCCAACATACAAGGCTAAACAACAATTAATACGATGCCTGTGTTTTTCAACATCCCAGCTGCAAGTAACTAGATTGTATTTACAATTCTCCTTGCCAATCTTCACTATTTTGCCTCACTTTTCTACTCCTCTTGGTATCAGCTATAGTTTCACCAAAGTTATATGGAAAAATAATGAAGGAATAAATTCTGCTTTGTTAACATTGTTCTGTGAGGAAGGGGCATAGATGTTGCAGGTCTGGAAAACATTGCATAGGCAAATAGCATTTTTTTTTTAACCTCTGGTTCACCTTCCTCCTTCTTAGCTTTTAAGTCTTGCTGCCAATAATTCTAATTGACTAGAAACCTCTGATGACAATTAAACATTCAAAACACATGCTGGTCACAGCAAAATAACCAGTATTGTTAATGGGAATTGCGTGAACATGTTGAGTGAGGGATTCGCTACTTTGTTTTTAATTCCATATCATTTAGAATTACTGAATGAATAGGAGTGTGTGTATCTGGGCTTGTTTTCTTCCCTCTAATGTACATCAGATCAAATCCTAATTAAGGGGAAATAATTATCAGTCCGTCGTCTCACAGTTCTCCTTCCTGTGTTCCACTGAAATGGTTCTGAGTATGTGTAGGTGGAGTCAAAGATTTGTAGTGGTTTGTGGCCAAGTTCTGACTTTTAATCTTGCAGCAGCACTAGCGAACTCATAGAACAGTAAATATAATGGCTCCATAATTAGCCTGGTTTGTAAACAAGTACTACTATTTAGTTGATAGTGCAAAATGCTCTTCCGCAGCATTCATCAAATAAACACTTATTTGGGCATATAATTTGAAAAATGTGGGTTATTTAGTGGACTGTCAGACCAAAGTAGGATGCTAATTTGCTGTTGTCTGACTAGCTTGTGCCTTCAGATGACTTCTGGCAGTGAGGGGAAAACGGGGTGCCTGAGGGACATCGCGTCCTTGGAGGGGTGCACCTGCAAGTACCATATCCTCCTTAGGACACCCTGTTTGCACAGTGTGATGCTCCTGTCTGTCCCAGGGCTCATCACACCTGCCTGACTGTGCTACACTCCTTCCATCTTCAGTCCTCTTGCTTCTTGCTGGCAAATGCCAATCTCAGCCTGAAGCAAAGCCAAAACGTGTAGAGCCTCTCCCTCCTTCAGGCACTTACCTGCCTGTCAGGGACCAGGGACACAACCCTAGCATCTCATTCTGTCCATGTTTACATCCTGTGACAGCACTGCCATCATCTGCCTGCACCAGGGTGAGTGCTGGAAGTAACAATGATTTACAGCAACTGCTCTGTCTTGCAGCTTTAGGAAGATGGTGCCATAGCAGGAGCTACAACATACTAAGCATCTCTTGTCTTGTACTCACTGTACTGGAAGAGTACAAATTGCTCTGAAAAATCACTTTAAAATACTGGATCCCCACTGAAAATTGTGTATGCCAGTTTTAGTGAATGTTTGGGAGTGAGCTGGAAAGGATTTGGAAGGAGATCTGTGCAACATGGGCCCCGTTAAAGCAGCATTGGCAGGGATTTGTGTGTTCGGTTTGTGTGTCCCTGAAGGGAGTCAGGATGATCAGAATTACTTTTTCCAGCCTGGAGTGTGGCAGTGGCATTTCTTTTACATGAGGAAGGTTGTTTATTGTTTTAAGAGAACAAGGGTCAGACTACCTGGAAGAAGGGAGGTGTCAGACCCACGGGATTTCTCTGAGAAACTTCTAAGAAAAGTGGAGGTGGAGAAAGCTCACATTGCCTCTTAAAATGTTGTAGATGGCAGTTCATGGGAGAAAAGATTCAGCTTGGTTCTCAAGTTGCAGTGAGAGTTTGTGAGGTACAGGATTATGAAAGGAAGTTTGCTTTTGTACTTTGTGAAATGAGCATATTTAAAATGGAAAGAAAAACTTGAAATGCCACAGACCATGAAATGAAAATTTCAGATGCTATTTCAGGACAGAATTATGCATTGGATACTGTGCAGTCTGGCGATCATGCTGCGGTCCTAAGTCCCACAGCAGAACACCTGCTTTGGCCACAAGCATTTTTGGCCTTCTTCAGTGAGCAGAGACGTTTTGACTTGTGCCAGTGGTTTAGTGGCCAAGCCAAAGAAGCCTACAAGTGTATCACCATGATAGCAGGGGAGCATTACAATGCTTTTGATATTTCATTATTTAGGAAACCCTGAGAAGACTGGAAATGCAGCAAAAAAAAGCAGGGTCTGGAGTCAGCAGGTTAGCGTGGGGCTGTACAATGTGTTGGCTCACATGGAAAGGTGAGCAGCATGGGGCCCAGCAGGATTTCAGTCCTCATACCTGCTGACAGTTGTCTGTAGCTGTGTGTACAGCATGTTTTTGTGTCAGTTAGCCCAGGAAAAGAGCATCTTACACTCATGTACCTCAGTGCCTTTAACTCATCTACTGCTGGCACGAAAGCAATTAAACAAGATCTTAATAAAAAAATACCATAGTCTGAAGGTTGTTGTCTTCGAGTGGAACATTCAGTCTCAGCTGTCTTGGACATTCGAGTTAAATGGGCGCTCCAAAAAAATTAGGAAGAGGTGGGAGCAAAATCTCGAAGGGAGCACTTTGAAGGCAAGAGCATTTCCTCCCAGTGAGAGTCATGCAAGAGCCAACCCTCTTAATGCCACAGAGCAGGGTACATGTTTGCCACTGTACTAGAAGTTATTGCTACAAGAGTTTTTATAGCTTCATTTCCATAATATCTAAGTGCTGCACAATCCTTAAGTCATCTTCATCCCTAGTTAGTGAAGAGCAGAGCAGAGCAGGGTCTCTGTAGGTGTAGTCAGCAAGATGTAGAGGACTAGAAAACAGCCATAGAGTAAAGGTAGGTTGATGGAGTGTTTAAGCACGTCATGTTCTTCAGCCTAAGACCCATCTCTAGAGACCTCTAGAGAGAGGTCTAGAGACCTCTCTAAGGTCGGATGGGATGATCAGGCCACAGCAGGGAGCTGAATCCAGGTTCATGGAGTCCTCAATCAACGCCTGGATTATCATGGTGTCAAAGTAGACAAGTTTAGAAATGCAGTGGATGTCTGTTTGATCCTTATCCCAGTTTGATATAATGAATTTAGAAAAGATGGGATTTGGGTGCAACCTTTGATTTCATAATTATGTGATCAGCATATTTAGTACTTCTGATCCATGCTGGTAACACAAGAATGGTATTTCAGAGATGCGAAACAGCAGACAAAGTTTCTTATTTTCAAACCATATTTTATTCTTAATCAAAGCAAGAACAAATAGACCATCAAAATTCCTGCTCTGCATCATCTGAGCAGAGAAACCGGAATGAATGATGTGCCAATGATGAATAGGCCTATTACCTTGTAAATTGTACTGTATAGTACCACTTGTAGCAACACAAGATGTTGCTGCATTTTTTTTCTTTGATGATTTAACGCATATTATGCAATTTCAGTTCTCATTCTAGAGGCAATATAGACAGGAAGACATATATCTGATATTTATTGAAGTTAAAGTTGAAAAGTTGATTTCATATAACCATCTCCAAAAGAATCATGCTCTATATTAGTAATAATAATAATAATCTAGAAGGTACACTTTTCTGGTATCAGGTATGGAAAACTTCAGTTAAAGATACTTGTCTCTGTGGGATCATCCCTAGCTGCAAACAGTGGAGGATTTCCAGGGCTGTGAAGTTAGGATA
This sequence comes from Corvus hawaiiensis, assembly GCF_020740725.1. Classification (NCBI taxonomy): domain Eukaryota; kingdom Metazoa; phylum Chordata; class Aves; order Passeriformes; family Corvidae; genus Corvus; species Corvus hawaiiensis. Next base: position 67,089,898 of record NC_063216.1, on the reverse strand, counting down.
AAAGTTGATGATCTAAGCTAAAGTTTTGCCAATCATAAAATGTTTGGATACCCTCTGTTATGGGATACAATTGTTGCAAATAATTCCAGAAAAGAGTGTTAAGTAATTCTTTCTATAGATAAGTTAGTGATATTTTGGTCTACTTACATCATGTGGGTGTGAGGTAGAACCAGCTAATTCACTTCATTTGGTGTAGGGAAGAAATTAGTACACGGGACAAAATGGCTAAATTCAACTAATTTCTTTCATTAGAAAGATGGGGTTTCTGCTCCTTCAGGAAAAAAAAAACAAACGCGCAAAACAACTTCTTTGTATGGAACCATAATCATGGAATGAAGTCGCATCTACAAGAGGTCACAGAGGAAAAGTCCCACTGGACATCAAGGCTCTCTGCTCAAGCTCACAATGCTGCTCAGGCACCAAAAGATTCTCTGAAGGGGCCTCCAGCCCCCATGGTGGCTGGAAGCTGTCTCATGCAACTTCCTTCTCAGCTGTATCACCTTCTGTCTGAGAAGGAGTTGGCTTAGTGTCCTCGCTGCTCAGTTCATATGTTGATTAGAAGTGCTCTTCTAATATATATATTTGGTATAAATCTGTTAGCAATACACCCAATGCTGTTTGTTCTCTTAGTGTCCACAGCTTTACCTGCTCTTTTTCTGCCCTGATAATAAAGACACAAATTCTTACCCCCTACTGTATTTTTACTGAATAATTGTCAGACCTCTGCTGCCCATTTCTACCCAAACTACTTTTTTAGTCTCTTCTTGTAAGTCAAACTGTTAATCCTCCATAGCATCATAAATACCCCATCTCTGTTCTTGCTCCACTCTCAGACCATCTTTCTTAAACATTGTAAGCAGTGCTGCATTTTCATACACAAGTCTGCAGGGGAGGTCTCACCATTTCCTGTGCAATACTGTTAATGCTTCCCCGTATCTCTGGAAATACTTCCTACATGTTCTAGGATCTTTTTTGTCGTTTCTGCCTCTTGGTGGTTTGCCATGATTCTGTTATCAGCCAGTGTTTCTGGATGTCTAGACAGCAAGGTGTCTGTCCCTTAGCAGTTCCAGATGATGAGCTCCGTGCTTATGCCAGAGATGCTCATTATTAGTCCCTGGCTGTACAGGCTTGCACTTTGCACAATTGATTTCCATCCATTTCTATTAATTCAGACCTCAAGGTCATCTGGTTATTACTGTGTGCAATCCCAGTTCTGTTCTGAATTGACAGAACTCCTCCTAACTAGGTATCATCAGCAAACTATTATCACCCTCTTGCTTTTGGTTACAGTCTTTAATCAAATTGATCCACAGAATAAATCTTTGAGGAAATCTTCTGGTAACCCAGAGGGTTGCTCTCAGGTTTCATTGGAAAGGCACCACTTGCATCTGCTGGAATTTATCTGCATCTTTTCAGATATTGCTGTCCGGTTTGTGGTAGCAAACCTCCTTCTCTCTTCTGGTTTCTCCTGTAGACAACGTGTACTTTACATAAATACTTAAGCTCTGTGGTAACTTTTTTATTTCACTGTAGATATGAAGATTGACTTAAAGTCAACACATTTTGCCATAAATAGAGTACATTTCATGACAAGTACATAATTAACTTTTTTCTAATTAATTGTTGGCTGCTTGCCGAATTAGTTCAGTCACAATATGTATTATTTAGAATGATTCCAAGCAAATTATTAGCATGGCAACCAATTGAAAACACTCAAATATTAAAACTTCAGCAGCCTACAGTTTCCATTTGGAGGCAGGTCAGAGTAAAGCTGCAGTAATTTAAAACAGAGAGTTTTTTCATACTTGAGTTATCACCATTTGTTACCCAGGACTGATGCTACAGTCTAAGTCTGTAACTGGATAAAGCTCGATCCTGGAGTAACTGGCTTCAGGGACTTTGACTTAAGGGCGAGTTCAGCATTATGCTTAGGTACATAGCCTACTTCCAGCATGGCACAGTAAGCCGTGTGTGTTTGTGCAATAATGAATGATATTAGCAGGTGGCAAATTATTGTCTTCTGGTTAATTAAAAAAAAGCAAATTAAATTGATACATCTTAATTCCATTATTTGAAAATAATAGTTTGATTAGGCTTGGAACAAGACCCTTTCAGTCTGGTGCTGGGAAATACAGGGTTTTCCTTACCCTGTTTCACTCCCAGGTGTCAAACTCTGACCCTGGCATTCCTGGCTCATACTCCTGCAGGGCATGGACAAGGCATCTGACTGCATGCTTTTAGTGGCTGGTGTCTTTCAGCTCCTGGAGAGAGAGCTGTGTTTTCCAGGCAATCCCACTACAGCAAGGCTGGCACATGGAATGGTGCAGCATCCCTCTCCAGCAAGGCTTGGCGCTGCCTCACACACGGCTTGGGCAGGGTGGTATGACCTTGGTTTGTTTCTCTGTCACCCCTTGGACACAGGGGTGGCTGTGCAGTACAGGCAAAGGATTTCACCTGAAACAAAATCTTTTAATGCTTAAATCTTTCTGTGACTTGCCACAATCACTCTTTTAGTTTTCCCATTATCTTGGAGCATTTAGAAAAGGTAATGATGAAAGAGGATTCATGTAGAGGAGGCATTGTTGCTGGTGATGGGACAGTTACAGTTATTGGGTTTTTTTATTTTTGCACAGGTCAAACTAGAGAACAACATGGAAGAAATGCTACATACCAGCTATGGATTTGTATATTCATGTACAATACAATCATACAATTTTCATACAATCCTTTATGTTGGAAAAGGCCTTTAAGATCATCAAATCCAACTGTTAACCCACTGCCAAGTCCACCACTGAACTACATCCCTAAGCACTGTATCTACATATCTTTTAAATACCTCCAGTGGTGGTGACTGCACCCCTTTCCTGAGCAGCCTGTGCCAACTCCTGGCAACGCTTTCAATGAAGAAATTTTACCTAATATCCAACCTAAATTTCCCCTGGTGCAACATTTCCTCTTGTGCTGTGACTTTTACCTCAGAGAAGAGACTGACCCCCACCTGGCCACAGCCTTCTTTCAGGTAGTGATAAGGTGCCCCCTGAGCCTCCTTTTCTCCAGGCTGAACACCCCATCTCCCTCGGCCACTACTCATCAGACTTGTGCTCCAGACCCTTCCCCATATTCTTTGCCCTTTCCTGGACACATTCCAGCACCTCCATGTCCTTCTGGTAGTGAAGGCCCAGAACTGAACACAGTGCTCGAGGTGTGGCCTCACCAGTGCTGAGTCCAGGGGTCACTGCCCTGCTCCTGCTGGGCACACTGTTTCTGATACAAGCCAGGATGTCTGGGGAGGGGTGTGCTGAGTTCAGTGCCACTTACAAACCCACACCTTTAATTGCCACTTACTGTAAAAGGGTGGTGAAATCTGAGCAAGGTTTGGCACAACAGGGTGTCCAGAGGAATCAGAAGTTGTTTAGAAACAGTATCCTGAGCTACTGTGAGCTCATTACTGACATGGGGGATGCGCTCCTGCAATGCAGGAGATGTCACTGCAGGAATCAACTGTCTCTGGAGGAGAGGACCTGGCATGCACCGGATCTTGAGTTTTTCCTTGACCAGGAGATGTTTTCATGTGACATATTGTCTAATTTTATATTTTAGCTGTAATGCCACATAGGCATTGTTTTTGGTTGAGTTAATCTAAATCTGAATAAACAGACTAAACCACTGAGACCATTATTTGGCTGCAGTAATCTCTGCATGCAGCAGCTGCCTGTCAGAGTCCCAGTGTTGAACCTGAAGGCTTTGTGCTGCTCTGTAAGTAGATCTATTGCAAAGCTGAGTCATTAAAAATATCATCAGTTTAAATGAAGCAAAGAACATCCGGCAGAGCTGCATTCTGGTCTCTGCTGCCTCAGTGTTGTCTCATAGTCATGCACTGTGCCAGTGTCTCTGAGCTCTGGTTTTCACTCCAGAGTGAACCCTTTGATGTCCACTGGCATACACAAAACCTGTGCCTACACCTGAGGTGACTGCCCATTGTATGAGCCTGTGCTGATGGAGGATGGTGCTCCCCTCACCTTGCACACCTGGGCACAGTGGCTGTGCACCTCTGGGAAGGCAAGTTAAGGCTGGCAGAAGTAGATGACTTCATGCTTTCTACTGAAGATGCCTTTCTGCAAAGCAGAGATTGGATGAACTGCATCCTCAAAGTGTATTTCTTTACATTGACTGTGTGAATCCCTACAGTGATTTACATTGTTTAGTGATGGACATGGTAGTGCTGGGTTAACAGTTGGAGTTGATGATCTTAAAGGTTTTTTCCAATCTAGATGATTCTCTGATTCTGTTATTCTAGAATCATAGAATTGGGCTAGGTGAAAATACCCATTTTGTATCAGCACTGGGGTTATGACAGAAATATCACATCTGGCTTACATCTGTCTTTTCAAGTACAAATTACAAACTTTTCAGGGCAATGCCCATTGCTTAGAGGCCCACATATAGCACCTTGCATAGTGGGTCCCTGAGCATATCTGAGGTCTTAAATGGTCACTGTACTGTATCTCCACCTATTTTATCACTACTCCATGAAGGCTATTATTTTCATTATGTGATCAGTAGAAGAAGTGATACATTACACATTCGCATTCTGTTCATGAACATGTCATCTTCAATTATAAAGAAGTTAGGTTTAAAATTTTTAGCAAATGTTTTTTAAGCTAATGTACTGCAGTGGTCCCTTTTTAGTTAGCCACTGTAGTATACATTAAATGTCAAAGTGCTTTAGACTATACAACACAATATGTCAGCATTAAGCAGCAGCTGAATTCTAGATGCATTTTAGATGCCCAGCAAAGGAAGAGAGATGCTACATTGTTGGGAATTCTTCCTGACTTTCAATCAAATACCTGATCTGCAATGCCAAACACAAACTGAATTTCATTTAAAGATGCTTCTAGGTAGTCCTTGATTGAACACTCTGAACCTGATCAGAATCTAATTTGGGTTTGCATTACAAAAGACACTTACATTAGCACCTCTAGGAGATCAATAACAAGTTTTAATGCATACTAATAAAAAAGGTCCTAATTCCAAATACAGCTTTAAGTTTCACAAGAGCAACACAGTTCTTGCTAATCAAATCTTTGTTGAACAAGAAGCAGTGAAATGGAGTACTGTTTTCAAACAAACATCTCAGAATTACACTAACAAATGCCACAAAAGGAAACCACACTAATCTATTTTTCACAGTTGTGAGTGCAATTAAATGACACATTTTAAGGGAAAATGCTTGTTCATGGGGGAATCCTGACTTCTTCCTGATGGTTAGTGTGCCTGCTCTCAGTGTGTGCTGCAGTAAAAAGTTTCCCTTTATGACAATAAAAACCATCATCGTCAGTAGAGTTAAGAAAATATGGAAGAAATTATGTCCATACATGATTACTCATACTAGCAAATAGAGTATTGACTGGCAGAATGATTTTGCTCATAGGATTTGCCGTTGTTGTACAAACTCCATATTTGGCTAATTGATAATGAAGACAACCCTTTGTGTCTCTTCTGTTGTACCCCACCCAATGCTTCACTGGCAGACTGGAGCCCTAGGAGTCTGCTGCAATAATAACTGTATGTCAATTTACTAGTAATATTTTAATTCAAAATTCCATATAGACAGGATGCAATTTGATTTTCCAGGATTTATTCTTATTTTCTCCATTACCTTGTTAATTACATTACTGGATTTGGTGAGCAAAAACTCAGTGTGTCTCCCGGATCTCAGCAGCTGATGCAAAACCCAAGAAATTGATCTTGGCGGTTTGTGCAGCACTGCAGGTGATGCACTGCGTGGGAGGTAGAGGAAGATTTTATTGATCCAGTAATGTCATTCCCCATACTTCTGTCCTCCCACTGAACTGATCATTCCATCTCCACTGCAATAATTTACGTGTTGCAGAGCCACACTTCTCTCTCCAGTGTAACACCAGCCTCTCAAAGAAAGATGCTCATGACCTCCCTTCACTTTACTGAACCACGTCTATCTATTCCTTGGGATTTGTATTCTGATTCTGTTGTGGCTGGTTGAGGTTTTGGGGTTTTTTTGTGTGCATACATTTGTACTCACTCCAAGTATTGAGATCATTTTTGTTGGGCCTGCAGGAAGAATGACACCTGTGTAGTTTGTCATAAAAGACACCAGACATATAAGTCTGTATTTGTTCACCAAAGCAAACAAAATGTCCTGAATGCCTGGGGATGTACTCATGATATGAACAAGGAGGAGGCAGTCTGTATGAATATAAATCAGAATTTATACACTGGAGTCCCTGCTTCTATAGTTTAGGCTTTTTCATTCCACAGAAAAAGCTACAGTGATTTTCAATTAACAAGGCAACATTATTTCTGCAATTATGTAATTAAACCTCACAGCACAGTTGTGTTTCCATAGACAGGGGCTATGGTGAGTGGAGAGCTTGTGTCTGAACTGTGGAGTGACAGTCTGGAGTTGCTGGGACACGACCTCTAGAGCTTCCATTTCATCTCATGGAGGTTGCTGCTGTGAAAGAGGAGATGGAACATGGGATGACTTGGGTTTAAAATGCCCAAAATTTCCCCTTCAGAAGTAACAAAATTTTCTACTTAATGTTGTACCGAGAAAACAAGTGTTGAACATCAGTGTGATCCTAATGTGGTCCTTCTGTGAGTGCTTTCCTTCCCTAACTGGACAACATCCCTTCTTCCCTCTGCAGCTGGCACTGGAGGACAGGGTGCTAGCACTGTTTTCAGACAAAAGTGTGCTGCTCGACTCTTGGCTAAATCCTTCATGGCACCACTGTGAAAGGTGATCAGAGCTCCTGCTTGGCATCACCGTGAAGCACACCATGAAAGGCATCACCATGATGCCTGCATGGCATCACCACCAGTAATGGTCTTTGTAGCTGGTGGCACGAAATGAGCACACAAGGTGCTCCAGCCAGGGAAGCTGCTTACACATGAAAGAGAGAAAGAAATGGTCCCTGAAGAAGGCGTTCCTCGGGTCTACTTTGGTCTCCCTCCTGGCAGGTTGAAGTTAAAGTTCCCATGTACCATTCCACTGAAATGTGGGGTGTTTTTGTAATAGGACAAGCAGACAGGGAAGTGTATGGATTTCCCTAACCATGCGCCTTGGCAGTGCTGCATTACAGCCACTCCTGAAGTTTCCATTCATCTCTAAAGTTCACTTGCCAGACTGTAGGGTATTTGCTACTGTGGGACTTTTCCTTCATACATGTACTTTTTGTCATTCCACCTTAATAAACAAGACAATGAGAGTAAACATACTAAACATGTGGAGCTCAACATTTCTCGAGACTATTCAATATAATTTGCCTGCTAATTTGTTGTTTATATTCAGGAATGCAATGTCTTTTTTTGCATTCATAGTTCATATGAATGAGTATTTCTTACTTAAATATTTTGTTTCCCTTATGTTATTTGCTCTAGTAGAAACCATTACCATTTGAGAAAAATAGATTTTGATTATTGTTCATTCTGTAACAGTGAGGTTACTAATGCAAGAAGAAATCTAGATACAGTCCAGAAGTTTTTATTAACATTTTATTTGCTGATGTCTTAAATCTAGAAAGGTTATATCAAGTTTAAACTACATTAGCATTTGTATTGAGCAATAGCTAGTCCCTAATGACTTTAGAATTACAGTTTACTGCTGCGAATATTTAATCTTTCTTACAAGCTTTTAAATTAGAAGAATAAATGCTGCTAAAAAAAAAAATCAAGTTATGTACATGGTAGAGTTGCAAAACTATACTGTATGATTAAATATGCTATAGTATTTTGATTAAGGACTCCGAGGACATGCTTACTTTTCATGGAGAAATATATTTGGAACATAAATAATTCTAAATACAATTCAACCAAATATAATTCAGTAAGACAGGGAAGAGGGAGACCCTGAATTGTATCTCATCACTTTTTGGTGCTTTCTACATACAAAAAGAAGTACCAGATTCTTAGCTTTTATTATTTCAGGCACATGTGTTATCTTAGGACCCTGATGCCAGGCTTGTCCATGTCCATCTGCAGCTAGGGAGCCTGAGTTCCTGGAAGGCAGTGCCCAATTTCCCCAGGAGAGCGTGGCTGTGGTGTTGAGCTGCATGTTTCACTCTGCTAGCAGTGTATCCTCAGGATAACTGTTACCAACTTGCTGCATCCAAGCTTCAGAAAGGTTGCTTGAAATCCTCCCACCAGGTTGTTAAACTCAAAGACTTGATAGCTGCAAAAGGAACCTACATTAGATGCAAAGCCAAGAATTTAGTCTACTTAAAGTGTTAAGAGCCCAATGCAAGAGTTATTATTACTCCAGTTATGATGATCATAAGGAGCACAAGTTCAGTTTGTTAAAATTATACATATGCAAAGCTTTCTAAACCCCATCCATTTCTCTGGTGGTGTGCTTATCCTTCCATTGCTCTACTGGGTTCTGCTGCCAGTGTCATAAGTCTTGGAGTAAGGAGCATCCTCAGCATCCCAAGTTGCACAGTATTGAAGATTTCCTCCTGTGATCCTCTTGGGATTGTTTTTGCCTTTGCTAACATGTACTGCAATTTGCCATTCCTTCACTGGCTTGCTAGTCTACATTAGGTCAGAATTTACTGTCTCTCTTACGTGTGGGTGTCGTTTCATTACTCCTAAACCTGGTTTACTCAGCTCCCACACTTCAGTCCTTGGATGACCAGTAAACCTCTGCTGGTGAATTGCTTATAGCCCTGGGTCTGCTGGTATCATTGCTATTACGAATTTGTGATCATTTAGAGGGAATTTTAAAGAATGTTCCTACTTTTAAGTGAGTTACTGAGGGGCTGCTGAGAAAACTGATGGGGTTACTTTGGTAGAGAGGAAGAAATCTTAAAGCCTGGAACATTTTGGAACTTTAATTGCAAATAATTCTTGCAATGCTTATCAGGTGAATTGTATGTATTATATAATGTGAAACACTGTGCTAATCATAGCAGTGATTATTATTCAAAGCCTTTTTCCAAGGTAGGTCTTGAAATGCCCTAAGGACACAGCAGGGAAGTGCTGGGGAATTCAGGATGCATTTTCACACTTTTACTCTATTTTATCCCTCCCATTTCACAGCACCTCATGACAGTCATTTGTTAACGAAGAATAGGGACTTTCCTTGTTGTTATTTATTCCTGAAATCATACCTTGCCTCTGAGATACACACTGAAGGAAGAACTCACCATTCAGATGTTGCTCTGCTTTCAATCAGCCTTTGTAGATCAAATACAAAAATGTGACCCTGAAATGCAATGACCTTCTTGGTGCTGCAATCTCAAATCAACAAACATAGAAGAAAATAATAAGGAACTCTTTTTCAGTATCATAAGTCTGTAGAATTAAGTTTGCATTTTTTTCCAGTGTAAACTTTGAAAATTATGATGCAGTGATGCTCACATAGGAAAAGCAAAAATAAGAAGGTGCAGGATAATAACAGCATTACTTTCTAGCATCAAGGTTTCACATAAACTGGATCATTCCACAGCATCGCCGCTCTAAATAGACTATTGGCTATACCAGAAATGGAAGCCTTCATTATGCTGGTGTGCAGTAAAACCCAGCACAGGTCATAATAGTCAAGGCTGTGACTCAGGACAGCGCAGGTTCTGCTTGTAGCTGCCTCCTGGTATACCGCAGGAATACCCCGGTCTTTCCCTTATGCTTACTGCTGTGTGCATTTAAATTTACTGTCTGCAGCAGTTCACAAATTTATACTTATTCTAAAATCATCCAAGCCAAATCACTGACTCTAAGAAGATGATCTATTCACTTTCCCAGTGATGTCATAATAATGGAGTTGGTTCTCTGGCCAGTTATTTATCAGAGTGAGTAGTTAGGTACATAAAGAATGGACTGCCAGCCATTAACTCAATGGATTTTCTAGGGCATGTGGTGGGTCAAAGTTGAAAATGCGTGACTTTTTTAATACTGGGGATTTTTTTAAATCCCATCTCCACTTGTAGGATGTTTTTCTCTTTTGTTTAGTTGCTCAGTTGTTGAAATTATGGTATTCAATCCTAATGTCTGTCTTCAGATCACAACCGTCGTGGCTTTCAGTTAGTGATGTCTGCCTGAAGGTGATGAGTGTTCCTCAAAGCATGCAGTGGTTTGCAGGGCAGAGTTTGAGGTAGATGTTCAGTCTGCCTAGAGGTCAGTCAGCCTCTGGGTTGGTCAGACTCATACAACTTACCTCCCAGGGAAGGTTCCCCCTCCTTCACTGTGGTTACAGCAATGTGAAGCCTTTGGCCTTGTGAAAAGGTGGGAATTGAGGTCGCCTCCTCCTTGGCAAGCAGAGAGATTATGTTTTGGTCAGTGTCTCTGCTCCAGTTGGTCTCCAGTTACCTCCTGCCAAATGCCAGCTTTTTCTATGGGGTAGAGCACCTTCTGTCTTTTGAGAATTGGATTGCCATCACCCATGCAGGTCTCCCTGCTTGGTCAGGACTAGTGCTGTCACCCCATGATGTTTCAGGATGGGGAAGGAGTCAGGAATGTCCCTGACCCCACCAACGTCCAGTACATTCCTGGACAGATATCTGGACACGTCTGCTGTACAGGGCTCTCTCCAGACAGGGTGGGTCAGGTACATCCAGAGAAGTTGTCTACACCCACCTCCTCACAGGGCTGGGGAAGGCCTAGCTAAGGTTCTTGGTCATGGTTATGTCCAAAGAAGGCACTAAGCTGGATAAATCAAATACAGCCAGGAGAGCACTTACTGTGGGGGACAACTCAGATGCAGGCACCTCTCATGGTTTGGCCTGTTGTATCTGTGGTCTGAGACACAGAACTCCAACTGTAGCCACCAAGTCCTTTTGTTACTGTGTGCCCACTACAGAGCAGGGCTTGAGCTTCCAGCTCACAGTGTAACCCCTGATGTCCTACTAACTCCCATGAGGATGGCAAGCTGCCCAGGTTGGCATTAGGAATCCAAACATTGTTGTGGTTCATGGCTCCAGGGAATTAGCTTCCTACTGGAATAAAGCAACAGTTGTCCTCCCCTTCCCAGGCGTGCACTGACACTGGCTGCTTTCTGGAGCATGAGAGTGTCTCATCCATCTTCCCAGTTCTAGATGGGACAAAAATTTACTACAGCATTTAAAGCCAAAGTAGGGAAATTTATCAACAAGAGCACGGGGACATCCATCTTCCTTTGTCATTGTGGAAAATAAGTCTTTTAGATTCCTCAAATCGTACTTTGTATTTTTTAATAGACCCAGACTCTCCTTTTGGTTTTAACCTGAACATTTATTTTTGTGCTGTGTCTTTCAGCCATGCATGCAGGGATGCTGTGGGATGGTAACCATAGTAACTGCAGAACATGGAAAACATAATTTCAGCCCCAAAATGCATATTGCTGGGTTTGTGTTTGCTGGACGTGAATTGTCTCATTCCCTAAACAACAGAAGGAAGTGAAAAGAAGTTACTTGTTTCACAGTAATTAAAGGAGAAATTCAGACAGTTAGCAGACAGTGGGAGAAATATGCACTAGGTGCTGTTCTGGTATGTCCAGGAAGCCACTATAGACAGAAAAGACCAAAACGAAATCTAAGCTCTGGTTTTATATATCTTATAATAATATTTAATAGCAATATTATGTATATTTAGTAACACTAAAATGATCTGGTCTGAGGCTTTCTTATCCGCTCTGGGAATTTCGACGTTGTTGTGAACATTGTCAGGTAAATGTTCACATGTAAATGCACACCCCCTGTGCAGGGGTTTCACTGACACGATGCCAAAGCCATGGCTCTGTGCTACAAGTAATGGGTAACCTGCCCATTCCTCCAAAGTAGATGCACCAAATAGAGCAGTAATGGGGCTCAGCCCCTCATCTTCAATGTCCAGCTTTGAATGTTCACCTACGGAAGGGATCTCCCAGGGTTTGTCCCCAGGTGATGGAGGTCAGCACCCCAGGAAATCATCCTAAGGATCGAAGCCCCACAGAGAGGAAAGGGAAATTGGGGAGCTAGAATTTGTTTCATGTGATTGCAAACTGCTGAGGAGGAAATAAAAGTATGACAATGGGAAAGACAAAAAGTGGTTCTACCGTGCTGATATCTCCAGTCTGATAAAATCGGCCTACTATGTGACTGGTCACATATAATGTTCTGTGCACGACCAAAACCTTTTCACTTACTTGACAGAGGTCCTCATTTGACCCAGGGTGGTTTAGGACATTGCTGTAGAATGCTTGTTGCAAAAAATCTGGTGCTTTCTCTCCCACCCCCTTTCTCTATATAAGCAATCCTATTTCCCCTGTGCGCAAGTGTCCTGGAGGAGGCAGCTCTGTGGCTACAATGATTTCTGTTTCCAGCTACACAACAGACTTGGTGATTTTAGGGACATAACCAAAATCATGGCAGTATGTAGTAGTGTTGGGTGTAATCATTTGTCTTCCCCTAGATAGCACAGAGAGCTGCATCTATTGTTGAATTAAATCACTTATTATAAAAGCAATTCTGTATTAAATAGTTGTAGGGATTTATTTTTATGTGCATTTGAAAATTAGTGCCTTGATGAATCACAAACCAATAAGTAGATCCTTCTCCTAGAAATTCCTTTTTTCAGGGGACTTCTAAGCCTAGCCCTGAGGAACTTAAAAAATTGCTACAACTGCTTAGGCTAATGAGATTATATTTATAATACCAAATTTGTAATAACTTAAAAAATAAATTACCCTTTGCTTTTGAACTGATATTTACTTTTCCTTTCTCTCAGAGGCAAACAAACTTTAAAACGAGAGAAAGTGAGTTTTACAGAATAATAAGACTCCACAAGTCATTTATTAATGAAAAAACAATAATGGTGAGAACTGTTGACTTAATAAGAAAAGAAAAATGAGGCAGCTTAGTACTCCTTAGCTGGAAATTGGATTTACTTACTTATCTCTTTAGGAACCTCCTCCCTTTCTGACTATCCACAGACTTGATTTTAGTATTGGTATTTTCATTGTATGGAAAAACTTGTTTTCCTCCATTATGTCAAAAAAGTGTTACTTGGGGATAAATAGCCATTTTTGCAGCAGTGGAGAAGAACAAGAAAAGCAGCAGATGCATAACAACAGGCACCTTTCATGGCCACACTTTTTTGCACTTCCACATGGATTAACAAGCACACATACAACTCCCCAGTGAATGTTTCAGGGTTTTCCATGGTGCGTTTCTCTCCTACTTTGATCTCTGGAATACATTTCTCATTAAAATGATGGATTTTTCCCTGGGTTTTGCTCATGGGCCTGAAAACAATGAGCTAATTCTTGCTTGTCCAGCAAAGAAGGTAGGAGGATACTGAGACAACTGCTGCAAATTCAATAACAACAGCAGTAACAACTACAACAGCAATAATATGAATGCTTATTAACTTCATTAAAAAATTACAGTGAAACAGCTAAAATTATTTTTTTGTCTTAAAGAAGAAAAATCCCTTAGAAGACTTAGAGTGTGCAGTGGAGAGTAAACAATCCAACAAAAATATTTAAGAAATGTAACAATAATCGATGAGTAAATTGATTATGAGAAAAACATGCTTTAAAGATTCATGAATAAATGCAGCTAACTGAATCACTCACCATGACAATTAGCAAACCATGTCTGTATGAAAAATGTATTGTCAAATGTTTTGTAAGTGAAATCACTAAAGGAGACTGTCTCTTGTACAAAAAGGAAAGATTAATTGGTATTTTTAACTGAATTGAAGAATATACTTTATTCTCAGGAAGAATTTGATTTCTTACCTCAAGCTGCAGACATGTTCCCTTTCAAAAGGTTGTAAAAATATTTTTTCAGCATTCAAAAGATGTCTTTCTGTGTCCCTTCCTCCCAGCAGAAAAATAACAAAAACATCTAAAGTTCAGATGTTTAGAAAAATATTGCCCTGAGGTCTGAAACCAAATACAAGAAATTCCCTGCTGAAAGTATTTATTCTCCCTGCAAGATGGAAGCAGTGACAGGTGTATTTATTTTAAAGGGAAGGTGCCCCAGCTATCTGCATCACAGCTTGGAGGAAAACACTAGTAACTCCAACTTCAGTGGCTGTGGAGAAGGAGACTTGTCTGGTGAAGCAGTTCCGGTGCAAGGACTGATATCCCAGGAGTAACATCACAGGCACCTACTGCAGGTGGGGGAGCAGGAGCTTGGCAAGTTGAATGTTGGATCTACTTCTGGGTTATTTGCTTCTCTTTCTCAAAGCCTGGCACTGAACAAGCAGGACCAGCCCTAGATTTGAAATCTCTGAAGAAGCTGCTAAATAGTCTGCTAATACTGATGGAGGCATTCGTTTCAGTGGTGTTTGTTTATTCCTAGATGGGATTGACCCCTCACAACCAAAATGGGAGCTCTGGTAGGTCTTCTATGTCTGCATTGATTACCTTGGTTGCCTGCCATACACACCTGTTGAGCATGAGGCGAAGTGTGGATGAGCAAATATGCTCTTAACATGTAGTTTCTCAAAGTAATTAGGAATATCCCCAGAGCTTCTTGGTTTTGTGAGACTCTCCAAGTCTCCCTGCTGGCTTAAGACTTCATGTTCAATTTATTTTGGTTTGCAGTGTATCATTTGTGCTGACATGGTTTGACTTGGTTTTGACATTGTATTATTGTCTTCCCAGCCTTGTGCTGCTGGCTGTATGAGTGTCTGATGATATTCAGTGGCATGCAAATAAATAGACAATTACCGTTGGTACAAACATCCATTGTATTTCACAATGTGCAGGCTCCGTACTTGATTTCCAAACCTAAACATGTGTAAGTGTTTCAATAAGCTGTTTTCTGAAAATACCCATTACTGTCAATCCCAAGGAAAATATCCATTTTAAATGTCTTTATTCTGCAGTCAGTGCTTCATTGGCCCAAAGATCTGAGAAGGGTCCTGCTTACCTTCTGGGGGGCTGCACTGCTCTTTAAGCATCACTCTCTCATACAGGCCTTGCACCCATCTGAGTAGATCAAACAGTTTCCTATGTTATGTTTAATTTACACTTAAAAACTTACAATACTTTCGCACATTTCAACCCATTTACAGAGTGAGAATATTCCCAATCCTTCCTCGTATGTCCCAACTGTATATTAGATGACAAAGAATGGAGTTTTTTCAGTGTTTAAATATCCAGTCCAACATGCCAACAAGTTTTTGCTTTGTTACCACTCTGAAGATGTGATACATGCCATGATATTCTCCATGCTGAATATTTGATGGCCTAGATGCACTACAGGATCTGTTTCTCTTTCTCTGTGCAGTGTTGCCTTCAGGCTTAATGAAGGCTCTCCAGAAGGGCAAAACTAGCCCAGATCTTAGTCTGACTGTCCCTGTAGGAAAAATTCTTCTGTATATTTGTTTTAGTTCCTCCAAGAATCTTCAGTTTATTAGGGCATTTCCTATATGTTGTAAAAAAAAGGAAGCATTGATGACAGAGCTAAAAGAGCTGGGGAGCCAAGCCTGAGTTTCCCCTAATGCCAGTGGGCTTGCTCTGCTTGCTGCAAGTAGTTTTCAATCCCACAGCTGCTCCTATCCATGTTAACAGTGAGTTTTGTAGATTGAAAGAGAGTCACTTTATGTCATGGTTGCTTTTGGGTCTTTGTCAGATTGTCTTTTGTTTATAAAGCTAGTTCCAGGCGTCAAGAAACAGGAGACTCCCTTCAGTGCTTTCCAGTCCCTCTCAGCATGACCAGGTGCTCAGTTACAGGGAAGGACAAGTTGTTTTAGATAGCACTGCCAGGAAGTTGTAGTGTTTGGTGATGAGATTCAAGAAGCAGACTGCACGAAATTTCTGTGCTATCCGTCATAACTATGTGGTACAGGCCATCTTTAAGCTGGTTTTATCCCTGGGCTTAGCAGCATTTAGCTGAACCTACTAATAAAACTTAATGGATCAAATTATCTATTCCACATTCAAAAGTTGTACATTCTCAGAGAGATAGAATTAGAGCAGTTTTAAAAAGGCAGTTGATTGAAATGCGAAGTCAAGTGATTGAAGAGCTGTATAAACATTAAAGTTTCACATTTCTGGAACATATTACAAGAGAGCTCATCCAGGTCCTCTGGCCTACAAATCCTGCTGCATGCCCTGTTCTCGCTCTCCCGTATTATGAGTATCTTTTTCATCTGCTATAAGCAGGATCTCGGTCCACTGAAGCTCAGCTCATCGACCACCTTCCTGCCTAGCTATCCATCCACCCTGTCTGCCCAGGAACAGGAGCTGATCTGATGGCTGTCAATTCAAAGCAGCAATGAGACAGCTGGCTGAGACAAATGGCACAGGTTGACTATTACTTGTCCAGTACACCAAGGTGGGGAGTATATGAAGGTGGGATAGAGATTTAACATGAACGCAAAATTCACTTGGTGCAAGCTGTGTAAGAAAACTGAAGATTTGGTTGGTCAGTTAGAGAGAAGACACTTGTGTCAGAGAAAAACTGTCCCAAGGGAAAATAAACCTAGCATGGACAACTGAAAAAATGATGGAGTTCAAGTTTTGAATCTAAAGACGACAATAGAGTGGAACAAAAAAAGTAGGGCCAAAACACAAAGGAACGATGGAGGAGAGAAACAGTAAAAAGCACAAAAGAAAACTATATCCTACTTGTAAAATAAACTGATGGAAACTAGAGTAACATACCCTTACATGTAGATCTGTATCAGTTTGAGTAAGCTCATTTAAACATTAAACGTTTCTCCTAGTTCTGGACATGATACTGAACCCAGAATCCAGTGCTGTCCAGAAGGGCAGTGGGACTGGCAGTTTGTAGTGTGAAGGCAATCTTTCAACAAACTAGTTAATTTCATTATTTGGATTTTGAAGTAATATGTTAAAAGTTTACACTGAGCTTCATCTTAAATTCCCATCTGTGCAATAGAATAGCAGAAAACAAGAAAACACTTCAGCAGAAGTCTCCAAGACTTGAATTCAAACAGACAATTTCCATGCACCTGTGCTCCATTCCCTCCCCTTTTAGGTTTTCCAACCCCTAACAGAAAATTCAATAGTAATAATTATTCCTATATCAGTCATTAACCACATCAAAGAAACACCATTTATTACTAAATAGGTGTTAGTTATAGAGAAGTTCACCATGAATAATGAATCCTGAGCACAGTGGCAGTAATGCTAATCTTTGTTTAGCAAGTATTCCCCAAGGCCTTTTTCAGTAAAGGATCTGAACGCCCTCCTGCCATCATCAGGTCTTTCTTTAATTTCTTCCTTCATTTTCCTTTCTGTTTTTATTGCCACCATCTATTTTTAATTTCCTAACTATGTGCTTAACATAGCTGTATTGGTTTGAACTCATTATGATAGGTTTTCAGGGTTAAATTTAGCAATTACAGATCCTGAAGTCCCAGTAACATTGGTTAGGCTCTGTGAATGTGCATTTGTGATTGTTTATACTGAAAAGGTTATTTTTTGAAGAAGGAAAACCACTATTCTCACCCAGCAGCTCACTGTCTCACTGAGAAATACAAAAGATTGAGTTCTTCTCAAAGGCTTCTCAAGGAACTCTGCTCCTTCTTCCTGGGGAGGTGTTTGGTGGAGATCTTGGAAGAGGCGGGATCATATTCACCAATTTCTCTTCCCCCACATAAAGAGTAGATGGCTGTACAGAGGTGTAATTTTTGCAAAGTGTAGCTGTGTAATATAGCCCTGCATTCTACAAAACCCATAATGGCCTCTAGGATCAAGTACATCTGTGTTGCCTAAAACTTGGGGCAGTATCCAAGACTTAAAATACTTTTCTACTCGTAGTCAGAAACAGTATCAAAAGTGTAATATAAGGTTGTAGCCTCGGTTAATATCTCTTTTTTAAACACTATAATCTAGAAAAATAGGCATAAATGTTTGGGTATTTCAATTAATAGTCATATTAGATGGACTTTCTTACTTGATCATAAAGTCACAATCAAAGCTTATGCATGCTTGCCTTTTGGAATATTGATCCATGGCCATGCAGGCATCCTGGCAAAGCTTCTGTTAAATTAATGCAGCTTTCAAGAATGACTGAGCAAAGGATTAATGTAGAAGACTGTTAATCAAATTAAGTGTTTCCTAAAATTCTGTAATACATTTTATGCACAAAGGGAACTTTGGTAAGAACTCGTTATTACAACAGAAATTATTTATTCTATTGTATTTCATAATACCAAATGGAAATTTATTCTTTACTTCAGTGAAATCTGGTGTTCAAACATTACTGCATGAAACCTGGAAAAAAGCCTGTGTGTATAATGATTTCCAGCAGGAAAAGAGTAAGTGCAATATGAACAAAAAGGTGAAATGGAGGTTCAGCTCTTGTTTAGTCAGTCATTTGGCATTTAGCACCACCACAACTATCTCTTGTTGACAGCAGAGTCACAGTCACCCCTGAATATGAGTCTCCAATATTGCCCTCTGGCAGTCTGACACCCTTACAGTTTCTTGAGGGCACTCTGGACCACCTGGATCCCAAAGGGATCTTTCAATTCCGCTTTTCACCTCTTGTATAATGTTAATGGACCATTGCTGATAATTATGTGTGGATTAACAGAGCTAGTAACGCTCATCTGGTCTGGTGGGTGGATTAATTAAGTAATGCCTGTAAAGAAATGCAAAAATGAAAATACTATTCAAGGTTTAAATCGTAATATTTATGTTACCAAAGTCGTAGGAGGAGTATAATGTTGCATCGTGTCAGTGTGGGCAGAGACTGTCTTGTGTGGGCCAAAGGGATGACTCAGATACATCACAACTTCTGAATTCACTGGGAGTTCTGGATGTTCACTGCATACATGGGTAAGCTTTTCATGTGTGCCTTGATGTATCACAGCAGGTTCATCCTGGTTTTTTTCTTTCTTTCTTCACTCCGAATTTGCAACATTTACTCCAAGCCCTGTTTTGATCACTCTTTTCCCAGATTCTACAAAAATATATTGGACTTTAGGAAAAAAAATCAGATATATGTAATCAAATGCTGTTTGCATGTAAGAAACCACTTATTAATTTTAAAGAGTCCATTTGATATCTGAATAATTCATAATATACATGACGTTTATGTAATTTAACAATTACATGTATCTGGGTCTGGGCTTGACAAGGCTGACTTATTTGGGCTGATAAATTACAGACTGCATTAAGTAATTGGTATGATTTAAGATTATTCTGCAGAAATGCAGCTGAGGGATGTTACAGTAAGTCTTTTTATTTTTAAAGTGTGTATTTTAAGAGCTTAAATTGCTACCATAAATGCTGTTTTAAGCTTTAACCATACAAGTAGGTCCATTTTCAAAGACAGACATTTATTTGTCTAGTGATAAACAATAATTTATGATACTTAGTGTTGGTTTTCAATGACTCCCCATCTCTTTGGCAGTGACATGACACTGTTTAGTTGCTTTTGTAAAAAAGACTACATCATTACCATTTGTGTTATTCTGTGAGACAAAAATACTTCCTGTGTTTTAGATATAATGCTTTGAAGGTTGGAGGGAGGCCTGGGATTTATTTTGGTTTGAAAGTTCCTGTCCATGGCAGAGGTCTTTTGGGTGACTTCACTGTGGTTATATGCAGGGTTGGAGGACAGATCCTTCTGCTCCTGCAGCATCTCTGGGGAGATGGAACGAAATCTCAGCGCCTGGAGCAGGTCTTCTTACAGTCCTGCACACAGAGCATCCAGGGGACTGTGGTTCTGAGGGCTATTTTAATGTCTGAGTGCTGGCATGAGAATTTTTTCTTTGATACATAAGCCACTTGATAAATTGCATCTTGAATGTATGCAGTATTTCTTAAGGTCAAGTTACGCCACTGTGTAATAAAATACAATCAGTAACCATTGCAAGAAGCCATAGGGTAGTGTATCATTTATCTTGAAACCTTCTGCTCTGAATAAGAATCCTGAATTCACTTTTCAGTATAAATTGTGATCTCTCCTAGCTTCTGCCAGGGATACCATAAAGTATGTCATTACATTAATCAAAGTCCCAGCATCCTGGCATCCAAACTATGAATTATTGCTGTAGTACAAATGCTCCAGGAAGAGTACCACATCTTATCCTAGCCTTGCTGAGAAGTGTAACATTTACAATGTGATGGCAGAGAGAGCAGGAGACTTCGTAGAAATGCTAATTAAACCCTGTATTCAGAGATTAGATTGATTTGATAAATACTCCTTAACACTTATTCCTCTCTTTATTATGTGCCCATAAACCATTTATGACCCTTTATAATGCTGTCATAGGTTAGCAAGCATAGTCCCGGAAGGGACGTCCTTGCTAAAGGGTGCTTACAGTTTCCTCTGGGAACTGATAGAACCTATCAGCTGGCCAGTTTGAATATGGACAATTCTCTAAGCCACTTAAAGTTGTGACCACCTCTGTGATCCACATTTAAGAATAGACAAACTCCCCCTCCAAGCTCTCTCTCGTTTCCGGCGCTGGGACAGGTGGCTGTGGGCCCCGTGTGGGGGCCAGCGGGCCCAGCCCAGGCCCTGCTTGGGCCAGGCCAGGCCAGGCCACGGCCATCCTGGAGCCATGGACCTGTTCCACCCGCGGAACCCCCCCACTGCCTTGCCGTGGG
Organism: Corvus hawaiiensis; assembly: GCF_020740725.1. NCBI lineage: Eukaryota > Metazoa > Chordata > Aves > Passeriformes > Corvidae > Corvus > Corvus hawaiiensis. The sequence goes on along the minus strand of NC_063216.1, from coordinate 67,069,362 downwards.
CAGCCGGAGCGGCTCGGCTCTCTCCCCTCTCCACTGCGATAAGAAAAATTCAACATTCCAGCTGCAAAGCTGCAAGGCCGAGGTGAGATTAACCCTTTTATTGCTGTGAAGAGCTGAAACCCTGAGGGAAGAGAGAGAGAGGAGATGCTTAAAGCTGAAATTCTGTTGTGAAGCTATGATATATCAGAGTATCCTGTTGTCATTTCATGAAGATATGGGGGGTGGAGTGTTCAGCTCGTAAGCAAAAGCACCTGCGCTGAGATAGGCAGATGCTGACGCAGCTGTAATTTCATGAGAAGTTTGGACAGGGAGAGATGAACCAGATGAGGACTTTGGCTCCAGACGGGAAAGGAGAAAACCTCAGTTCCTAGAGATGCTCCCAGAGATAGTCCTAAAGATGAAGATGATGAAGACCCTTTGCTCCCAGGGAAGGAGAAGGGCCTCTGTTTTTGTTTCTGAACGGCTCAACCTTAAAATTGTACCCCAAAAAACTTCAAGAGTGGACCCTCGAAAGCAGTTGCGGGAAAAGCTGCAAGTCGGGGGAAAGGACTCACACGCAGGCAGAGAGACTCCTCTTCCTGAATGGACTGAACAATATTTGGAAGTGGGCAGCTGTCTCGTTGTGATAATGTTTTCATAGCATGAGCAAGAAGAGACTTCTCTTTCTAAATGGACTGAACAAGGTTATTATGGTAGTGGTAAACAGACTGAACATCTTAAGGGTTGTCTTTTTACATTGTCAGTGGGAGAAGGGAGGAAGGTGGGGGGAGGAGGAGAGCTCTGAAGGTGGTATAATTTTTTTTTTTCCCTCTTTTAGGTCTGTTGATAAACTTCTTTATATTCTTTCAAGTTTGGCGCCTGCTTTGCATTTCTCCTAATTCTTATCTCACAGCAGATAAACAGTAATGAGTATTTTGGACCAAACCACTACAAATGCTTTATAAATAAACGTATTAAATATTTCCTATGTACTTGCTGAATATACTCATGAAACTCTTGAAGTTCACCAAAAAGATTTACAGACCTTGTTGCATAGCACAGTACTTGATGTTATCATTTAAAATTTTTTCAACACTTGAATAAATATTCAAAGGAGTTCAGGGGCAAAATCAGAGTTGTATTTTTGGAGCCAAACCCTCCTCAACCTTTGGAAAAGGCTGCTCTAGGATTTTCTGTGAGTGACTGGCCTCACAAATTAAGTCTCAGCTTTTTACTTCATTTACAGGGAATTATCTTATTTAATTTGTGCAGAGAGCAGCTATGTTAAGCATTTACGTAGGCTCAGAAAGGATCAGAAAAACACAATAATGTGTCTCTGCATAAATATTTTTATGAACTGTGAGTAGACTGCATTAAAGATTAGGTAGGAAATATTTGGTTAATTCATTTATATATTTATGGAGTTCTTTCATGTGTTTGAAATGGATTACAAAAGGATAATACAGTGTCAGGAAAAAGCCAACATCAATTTGTCTTGAACAAATCATGTCAAAACAAAATAATTCCCTCCTAGGACAAAGGCAGGAGACTGTGGACAGAGGGGAAAGCAAGGGACATCACATAAGGCTTTCAGTGCTGTCTTACATGGGGATCTCAAAGCAAGCTGGAGAGGGAAATTTTGTCTAGGGGAAACTGGTAGGGCAAGAGAGCACAGGCTCCCATAGCCATGCTCACAGAATGAAGATCATAGTTTAATTTCCAACAAGGAGCTCCACAAGGCAGTCCTGAGCCTAAAACTCCTCAGTGATAGGATCCATCGATGATAGGAATGGAAAACTAAGGGAGGTGCTTATAAAATCTAGATGTAACAAAGGAGCTGGATAACAGGTTTAGAGTTCAAACTGATCTTCTAAATTGGGGCAAAATTCTGAGACACACAGATATTCTGAACATACAGCAGGCAAGTTTCTGTAGCCTTTTCTTGAAGCCTCCCTCTCCCAGTCACAAGCTGCACAGCACATTGTTCACCTTCCAGGCATGGGTGCCTTTTCCAGGTCCTCTTCCTAATTCAGTTCTCCCAGTTAAGGGGCCAGTCTGCTCACAAAAAGCCCTGACTTGGCACTGGACCCATCACTTGGATTTATTTATCCAGGCAGTGTGGTGAGTGGTGAGCTTGACTCTCTGCAGGAGATTAACCAGAACCCACTGAGCCAAAATGTTCAGGAAACAAAACCAACCCCAGCCTTCCCTTCCTAATGAGTTCTGATGAGTTCCATGTACATTGTACTGTGCATTTCTCTTATGTGCTTTTAAACCGGATATCTTTGCTATCCACATTCAATGCAGGCAATCCCTACCAGTACCCACATTACCTGTTTGGCTTGTTCAGTTTGTCTTGATGTTTGAGCATTCCCCAGGTGCATGGCCCTCCTACAGTGATATGTGTGTATGTGTAAACCTCTGGCAGTCTTTTCATAAGGTACAGGCATCCAGCTTGTCAGTACATGATCCAGTTGCACAACTGCAGTATCGTTCAGCAGCAGCAGCAGCTCTTGCAAATCATCAAGCACGGGTAGGATCCCACTTAACTGTGACTTTGTTACACAAACAGCCCAAAATGTGGCAGCAGGGTCCTCTGGGTGACAGAAACTGATGTGAGTTGCAGCAGTTTTCAAGCAGAACACGAGTCAGCAGCGTCATCATTCTCCAAAAAAACAAAAGCAATCACCTTTGCAGGAGGCAGAGCCATGATATGTAAATAAGACATTAAATAAATAATGAAATAGATGTGCCACTGAGAACTAGTGAAAACTTAGCTGGAGTAACCTCTCCAGATTTGAGCACTGCTGTTCCAGAAACAAGTGGGCTACACTGGAGAGCAGGAAAGGCAAACAATAAGGCCAATTAGAGAAAATACGGTGTAATAGGAAAGCTTGAGAGAAAACTGGTAGTTTAGTCCAGTGAGGAGATGACCCATGGGAAACCAAGTGTCACTTCACACCAGAAATCTCCTCTCCCCTTTTCTGCTGCCTCTCCCAGGAACAAGATGCTCTGTATCCCCCGTAAGATGGATAAGAAGTAATTTGGTAAAATGGAGAGATGGGAAGAAGGTTTTATTTTAAAATACTGAAGCTTTGGAGGAGTATGCTGAGGAAAATTGCAGTATCTCCATCACTGGACAAGTTCTGATTAAAAGTCAAAGATACCAGTGTGTTGAGAGTGATTTTAAGTATCATTGAACCTAACTGGATCTGGCAGAGATTAGCCCATTTCTGAAAGACCTCTAGACCCCCCCCTTCCTCTCCACAGGAAATGGGCTTTACCCTGAGCAAAACACACCAGCACTTAAGTTGTTGTTGTATTTATCCTGAGGCTTCTTTTCTTGGAGGAGCAGGCCATCCCAAAGCAAACTTTCAGTTTTTAAAAAATGAAGATTTTTTCATTTTTCTTTTCAAGGTGATGCTTAAAAAATGAAGTTAAAAAGTGTAATTACCAATAGAATAGTAGCATGTTAAAGGAATCTTTAAAATGTCATGGTATTCAAGCTGACATTATTTTTCATGGGACTTACTCATGTTTTTGGAATGTTTGGGGTTTATAGGCTGCTAATCTGATATTGCATAGTCACACAAAAAATCCATGGTCCCAGTGAAAATTAGAGGCAGTATCACTGAGTCAGAACTGCTTGTGTGTGACTTGGGTGTTTGTAGAATTAAACCCTTCTTTGCAAATTTCTAAGAACTGTCATCCGTGAACCCCAAAGCAATTTAGAAACATTATTTAATGTTAAAAATCAACTTGGCTCAGGTCTAACTGAGTTCAAGCAGCTTTGTGGAGCTGGCTGCTTTTCAGTGGAGAAAAATAATCCCTTTGGAAAGCAATTGGGATGAGTGTTTGTAGTATTTGGAGTGCTAAAACAAATTTAGGGCAGATATTCTTAGATCCACACTGGCAACCATCTAAGTCAATGCACTGATTCAATGAACCCTGTGTAACCCTGTCAGTGTGGATGCCAGGTACCCACCAAAACTGTTCTATCCCTCCCCTCCTCAGCTGGACAGGGGAGAAAAAATATATCAAGAGGCTCACGGGTGAAGATAAGGACCAGGAGAGTTCAGTCACCTGTTACTGTCACAGGCAAAACAGACTCAACATGGGGAAAAAGTAAATTAAATTTATTGCCCATCAAATCAGAGTAGGGTAATGAGAAATAAAACCAATGTTAAAACACCTTTGTCCCACCCCTCCCTTCTTCCTGGGCCCAGCTTCACTCCTGAATTCTTTGCCTCCCCTGCTCAGCGGCACAGGGGGATGGGGAATGCGGGTTGTGGTCAGTTCATCCCACATTGTCTCTGTTGCTCCTTCCTCCTCACAGGGAGGATTCCAAACTCTTTACCTGCTCCAGCATGGTGTCCCTTCTACAGGATACAAACTCCTCCAATGTGAATCCTTCCCATGGATTGCATTCCTTCACAAATTGGTCCAGTGTGAGTCCCTCCACGGGCCGCAGTCCTTCAGGAACAGACTGCTCCAGCATGGGTCCCCTTTCATTACACAGGGACCTCGGAGAAATTGTTGGTGAAGGCTGAGGCAAAGAAGAGACTATCTGCCTCAGGCTTGCCTCTCTTCACTGCCAGCGTATCACCAGAATTTGTAGAACAAATGGTTTCCCCCCATCAATCTCTTGGTTTAGGAGCAAAAGGTGCTTCTGAATATGGGCGGATTTCTGGAATGAATTAACTTCTTTCAGGTAACTGTGGCTATTAGAGGTGTTAGGGGCAAGCCTGACCCAGACCAGGAGTATTCAGAGATGTCCACAGTTCGCTGCTGGGTGCTCTAAAGACTTAGATTATTTGGATCAAAATTTAGGAGGCTTAATGTGAATTATCCAAAGAATTTCGGAAGTTTATCTTTCACTGCTGCTATGGGGTTTATGATTTAAAGGCTGTTGGGAAGAAGGACCATTTGGGGTTTTTTTAAATGCAGATTAATATACTGAGGCTGCAGTTCACACATTTTGCTTCCCCCCTCTAGAGCAAGAAAAAAAATCTGTGTTTTTTATTAGCACAACCATGTAAAGCATATGAACTGAGTATGTTACTAGTGTGCACTTGGGGTCTATATTTAGTATGCTGAATACTCCTTAAACAGAGCCAGAAGCTACACTGGCTTTTTTCATACAAGGGTAAACAATAGAGGCAGGGGAAATTGTAAGAACTAGGTGTTATCCCAAAAACCTTACTGTGCTGGTATCATCTGGCACATGCTGTCATGGAACAATTTGAGTAGTACAGTGTTGTGAAGCAGGTCCTGGAAAATGAATGAAAAATTTAGAAGAGACTGCCACAAAGCACAAGCACTTGAGAACCAAGAAAAGCATTCCTGAGGAAAAAAAAAAACCATGGGAAGAAACCTGTAATGCTTTTGTATGAAGAATTTACAAAGGAAAACATGGCGATAGTGGTAACCCAGGGAAAACAAAGCTGCGCTTACAAGTGCAGATACCAACAAAGTACTCTAGAAAGGGGTATGTGTAGCACTGAGATCCCACCAGAACACCTGAAAACCAGGAGAATAGGTAGAGCATCCCTTCTGGCAGTGTTCATCAGACTACCAAACAGTAAAATGATCCAGGAATACATACAAACTCAGCCTGCAATCCTACAAAATCACTAATAGTAAAATGTCCCTAAATCAAACCAGATAAAAAATACATTCATAGCTTTCTGGGAGATCAAAGTAGCTGGAAGGTGTTCTGAATGTGATTGCAAAAGCATGCATGTACAAATTTCTGTATTATGTCCATCACTGTCACATGTTTTCAGAAAAACAGGGAAGTCATCAGAGTTTCATAACAGCACCTATTTGAAATAAATAGTTGTGCTTTTATAACCCCTTCTGAATCTCATGAAGTATTTTGAGGCATAAATCTTGGTGTGGCCCTCTTGGTCCAGAGTTTCATCACCAGAAAGTCAGCACACCTGGCCAAGAGCGTCATGCAGGGGTTGGTGCAGGGAAAATAACCCCATAATTTGGCAAAACACCATCACACCAGTACCTCTCTGTAGGTTGCAACTCAGTTTTTCCTAGAAAAAGACAGCTGTTTCCACTGATAGCTATTAATCCATTATTTCACCTTCCAGTTTTCCCAAGCTGAGTGTCTGTCTGCCACACCCAATTTTCGCCCAAACCATCTATCCTGGGCTGCATTTTTAAAGATTTCTTTAGCTATTATATATGTTCACTGCCTTCCCTGAAATTTCTTCTGGCATTGAATTAGTGTTGACTGTGATTCCCAGCATGCAGAATTTGGAGAGCTTTGTCTGACCACCTCAAAGACACATTTCAGCTTCAAGACCAGAAAAAAAAGTCTCTACGAAACAGATGTGTCACAGTTAGACCTGTTGTGGTCTGACTCTTTGGGGTGCAGGATTAAGCTCACCACAGACCTGACATACCCTTGCCTTTGTTCTTCTTCCTCGTTGTTCTTCTTCCTTCTGGTACCTTTGTCAAACATTGTCTCAGGTCTAGTAAAAGTGAAAGAACATTTTGCACTGTATTGAAACAGCAAATTTTATTTGTTTGTCATTTAGCAGCAAGGAAACACTGCAGAGAGTAATCCTACCAAGGATTACAGAGTATTTTGACACGTAGTAAGCACTCAGACTCAGCTAAGGCCTCCTCCTTTCCAGGCTCCTCAGTAATCCTGGTTTAGGCCAGCAGAGTAATTAAGACATTGCAGGAAAACAGAGCCCTCAAAAGGAAAGATACAGATGAATTTGTAAAATTCAAGAGCAACTGCACTGTGAGAAGTACCAGAAAATGAAAAGAACAGTGCAAGTCTTGAATAAATACTGTTTGAGAGAAAGCTTCTTATGAAAAAATTCAGAAATCCTAAATTCTTTATTAGAGCAACTAATCCTCCTTTACCCCAGCACTAAAATTCTGGGTGTTATATACAATAGTTATTAAAGAAAAACTACTGTTTATTCTCTACAAAATACATGTTGTATAAAGGCTGGGTGAAGAAACAGGTATCAGCAAAATAATTCTGAGAAAGTTACTTTGCCTTTATGTAGAACTTTGCCAAAGAAAACATGCATTTGGAGCTCTTTATCCCCAAGTTCTGGTTATGGTATTCAACCATTCTTGACACATTTTATAGGAGTTGTTGCCAAATGGAAAGATTTGATGCTAGATTCAACACTAAATAGAGTGTGATTACCAGTATTAAAAAAAATTAAACAGGGTTATTTCTTGTGAAGCTGAAATTATATCTAGCATCTGGACACACTACCCTCATTCGTCTTTTTCCTGCCCTTTCCAGTTCTTCAAAGAACCAGTGTAGTGTATCATTACTGCTGTTGGGAATAAAAATGTTGAAAAGTGGTAAAAGTTTTTCTAGACATGTCTTTCCTTCATTTAAAACTATAAGAATACCAACAAACAAACAGAAAAGAAGAAATAACATTTACAGTCTACTGATAGCTTTCACTGGCTTTCATTTGGGGGAAGATGTTTCCTGACTTTTTTCATTACTGTGTATTGATAGTATTTGATAACACAATAGCAATAGCCACTGGTGGTGTGTAACATACAGAGAAACAATCAGCAGATCAGTACCAGGGTTGGCTCTCCTACAGAGAATCACATTGTTTTTCCAGAGATCATGTAAATAGGCATGCTACTGCTCTGATGAATTCAGCCCAAAACCATGGATCTGCCTCCATTCTTAGTGAACACAAGCATAATGCAGGTTCAGCAAATGATCTGTGGTTCTGGGGGACAAATCCCCTGAAAGTGATGGTGGTACACCGTGCCAGACCATTGCGTGGTCACTTCATGGCCCAAGAGTAAGTTACTAAGAGATATTGTCCTTGACAACCTTTGGGAGATCTGCTTGTCAAAGACAATTAAGGAAAATCTCATATGAAGGCATTAAAGACTATAAGGGCTATTTATTTAAGAGCAGACATTACAATGAAATAGCAATAATACAGAGGAGTTGAAATGGCAAATAGGAGGGCACAGATGATGAACCAATGAATGTGAAAGAAAGGGATTAAAAAGAGAAATTAGGAAAGATATTATTGTGTTGTAAAGAATGAGAATTTACATTTCTGTGCCATTAAAAATCATTGAAGCAAAGAGTTTAGCAGGATCCAAAACAAGATTGTATGTTTATATGGATGAAACTTGGAATAGCAGAACTCTGGAATTTAAGGCTAACAAACAGTTGAGAAACTGTAAATTATCAAGTGTTGGGACTTGTTTTCATTGCCAGGAGGAAGGTTTCTAAGGAGAAAGATCATCTCATAACTCTCTCTTCAACATCAGGCCCCCTTGTAGGTAATCCCTAACCATCTGGTATTTAGCATTACTGTCAACAAGATTTCAATGAAGTGAGCAGCCGTGTGGTGTAATGTGGGAATTTGCATGAGAGGAAGAAGGTCCAAAAGGTATTCAGGCTTATGCATGCGATTGCAGTTTCAGTGTCAAATTGCCCGTGTGACTTGGTTTGTCTGGCCAAAGTGACAGGCATAAAACACAACACAACCCCTTGGCAGAGGTAAGGCAGAGATTTTAATCAGTTTAACTTGATTCTTTAAACATGTTTTGCAGCAGTGTAGCCATCCCAACTGTATTGAGTCTGTCTGAGATGGAGTTTATTTTCCCACAGTAGCCCTTACAGTGCTGTGCTTTGCAGTGATATCTAGAAGGGTGTTGACAACACACCAGTGCTTTGGAAACTGCTGAGCAGCTCTGACGCAGCATTAGTGCTGCCTCCCCAGAATTCCCTTCCATCAATAGGCTGGGAGTGTGCAAGGTCCTGGGAAGGGACATTACTGGGCCAGCTGACCCAAGTTAACCAGAGGAATGTTCCACACCAAATGATGTCAGCTAAGTTATGAGTGCTAAAGAAAGGAGGAGCCATTTGTTATCTACAATGTTTGCCTTCCAGAGCAACCACTCCTCATGCTGAAGCCCTGCTTCCTGAGCAGTGGCTGAACATCTCTTGCTAACAGGAAATAATCCTATTGTTTTTTTCTCTTGGCTTGTGCACATGCAAACTTTTCAGTTTTGCTTCAGTAAACTGCCTTATCTCAACCTATGAGTCATTTTCCATCTTATTTTCTTTCCCCTGTCCAGAGCGGCTCAGTGGGCACCTGGTGTCCAGCCAAGGTCAACCCACCACACCAAGTTCACAAGCCAAATTGTGTTCACAGATCAGGAAAAGGTTCTTCACCCAGAGGGTGGTTAGGCACTGGAACAGGTTCCCCAGAGAGATGGTTACAGTACCAACCCTGACAGAGTTCAAGAAGTGTTTGGACAATGCTCTCAGGAACATGGTGTGATTCTGTCATTCTGTGATAGCAGAAGGAAGCTGTAATAGAAACAATAGTTTGCAGATGAATTCAGAACTACAGGAGAGGCAGAGCAGACTTTTCTTGGGAAAATTACTTTGATCTTTGCATTAAAGTATTTTGCATCTTTGGAAAATGTGGCAGTGCGGAATATTTGGAGTGCTGGTTTCTGAAAAGGCCTCAGCCTGTGCTGGTCAGAAGAGAATTTTTTAGTTTATGTTCCAAATAACCATGTAGCTCTTATGTTTTAATTGGTTTATACTCAGGCAAAACTTGCTTTGTGAATAAAACCAGTTGTGCCTGACCTACTCTTAACTTTTGCATTTACCTCTTTACCTGAGCTAACATGAGATGTTTGGACATAATACAGTTTATAAATATCTGCTCCCACCATTGCCTGAATGCATCCTTTTAGCTTGGGCTGGAGTTCTCTGTGATATTCAGGTCCCACTTGTACAGCTTGTAGCTTTTTCAGATCACTGGAGTCTCTCTCATATACACATCTCCTTCAGCTAGTTCCTTATCCTCTTCCTTTGTCCTGTGTGTCCTCTGGCCTTTCTCTGTCTGGCAGAAGCTTCTTTTCTCTCATTTTGTGTGTGTCTCAAAGCAATAAGCTCTGCTTCATGCAGGTCCACCGTTGCATAAGATGCAGAGGCAGCTTAGGGAATTTAGGTAGACTGAGTTCCTGGGTTCAAAAGTGTGAATCTTCTTGTCCTGTCTCATCTTTTTGTATGGGTCTCTCTGCTAACACCTGAGTTTTTAATGCAGTTTCACTGAAGACAGGAATATGTCCAGAATGGCTTCAGCCTTGGCAGTGTTGAGCAGTTTGGTGCCCATCTCCTGTACAAAATGGGAGATACATAAAATCCATGTGACTGAAGTGACTGCGGGGTTGTACCACACCTTCATGCATACACCTGCTGCTGTGGTCTCACAGGGGTTCCATTTGTCTTGGTTTATTTTCTTCTGACGTAGGAGGTAATGCTGCCATACACCCAGAAGCTCAACAATTTTCCAGATTTTCCAGTGTGGATGACTTAGTCCCACATGTCTTATCTTCAGGAGAGAAGTGAACCACCAAGCGCTCTCACCTCTGTGGCTGTGTTGCTTTGTAGCAGTGAAAGGGGAATTGATGTAACCCAAGGGAACTCCCAAAACAGCCCAAAGGCTGCTGCCATGAGGCAGTCCCTGCATGAAAGGCAGATTCCTGATGGGCTCTACCAGCAGGGTCATTTCAATGGCCAAGAGCTGCTCATGGTTGTCCCTTTCAAAGGTTGTCCCTTTGTGTTTAAAGCCTCCACCGCCCTGCTGCTTGGCACAAGGAGTGTGAAGGGCAAGTCTCCTGGGCCTTTGAAATAGCATCTGCACTGAACCATGGGCAGGACTAATGCCTATTTTAAGATCTGTTTTTATTTTAAGCTTTTAATTGGGTATTTTTGACACAATGAATGTGTATTGTTTACAGGACTGATAAGAGAAAATTGAGTCTCTCACCTTTTGCACATGAGCATGATTCATCTTCGAAATTGTGTCCAAAAAAAGGACACTGCATTAGGGTAATGCATGTCTCCACTCTTTAAAGGCTGAACTTCTACAAGAGATTAATTTTAATCTTAGAAGAAACTTTTCCAGTACTGAAACTGTAATGAAGGATTTGGACCAGATCCAGAAAAGAAGGAGGCCTCTACCAGTTAAGTGCTACAGTGCTTACCTTTTAGGGTTCATGATCCAGGCAACTTGGTACAAACCACAGAGTAATGTATCTCCAGTTCCTCTTGAATGCCTTGCAAAAGACAGGAGACATGAGGAGATACGTGCTTAACACTCTACCTACGCAAAATGTTCCCAAGGTTCCACATCTCGCTGTGGAAACTCTCTTTGCTCTAAAGAGAAGTGGATGAGAGGACCGTAATGTGCAACACAGAACAATTTCTCTGTAGGAGGTTGAAACCAGAAAAGATGACATTACTTTCCCTCTAGTTCAGCACTACGTTTATGAAGAAACCAATTTTTCATCCATTTTATCAGATACTGCCATCAAATTTCCATGTAATGTCCTCATCCTTTGCCAACTTCTTTGCAGGGACTTTGTTATACTAAGAATCACCCTGAATTCAGATAATTCAGATCCAATTTAATGAGCAAAGGCAATTCTGTGCAAGACAATGAGGGAACTCTCTTGGTGGGTACAATCTGTGCTCACAGGGCAGAGGATCATAGCTGGAACCTACTTCCTCTATTTTTTTTTTGCAAACTTTTTCCTTTATGCAGTTTTATACAGGTCTCAATCAATACAGAATTTATTCTGCCAAAACCAGTATGAAATGTATATTTCTTAAAATTTAATAGAAACTGCAGTTGCATTGGGACTGTAAAGAGAGGTCAGGGAGAAAATGAAAGGGTGAAAAAGAGGACATAGCAGCAAATGGAAAATGTAGGGGAAAAAATAAGGGGAACTGAGTAAATTGAAGAAGGACTTTGCAAAGGCAAAGGAACAAAGTCAATTTTGTGGGCACACTTAAGTTCCACATCACTGAATTATGATGGGACTTAGATGAAACTTCCCTCTTGATTTCCATCTCGCTTAGTGCCCATAATGAAATGGTATTGAGGCTTCGGGGGCACAATTTGGGCCTTGCAGGGAGTTTCTGGCTGTTTCCTGTAGACACTTCATCAGCCGTAACATTACTGCCAGAAAACAGCCTGGGCTGCTTTCCCAGAAAAAATATGAAAACCTTGTATCTTTGTGGGTGACTTTTCTGTGTAGGCAGAGCATCCTGAGAGCTGAAGCAAAAATTTAGGGACATGAAGTTTTTTATCTTTGACACCTATGGCACCACACTACAGCAGTAGTTATGCCACTGGCTGGGCTGTACCCCACTGCACAAACCTGTTGGGTAACGCAACTGGGAGCTTGTCACCACAAGCCCCGGCGTGCCCTCGGGCAGAGGGGACGCAGCGTTGGCCTCCACAGCGTCCTCTCTGGACGGCTCAGTGGAATCACCGTGGGATGGGTGCGTGCGCTGGCTCCTCCTCCGGGGAAACACGTCGGGCAGCCGATGATCAGGCTGGCATTTGCCCGGAGGCAAAGAAGGCGGGAGGGGCTTCTGGTGTGAGTTCCAACAGGCTTATTTGCAGGAAGGACCAGGGACCAGCAAAAGCACTGAGGAGACGCGGGCTAGCCCCCTTTATGGGGGGGTGGAGTAAGGCAGGGAAAGGGAAAACAACCAATGGGGTACAAGCAGAGGGGAGATACAATTTTTCAGAACAAATTGGGAAAACAAGGAGGCAGGAGTCATAACAGGGAACCAATTAATAACTAAAAAAGGGAGAACTTTCTGGAACAGGGGGAGGTAATTTAGGATTGGGAGCCACCCAGGGGGAGGTAACCTAGACCTCAGTGATCTCTTCTGGTGACTGATATTTGATGGTTTCAGTCCGAGAGCAGGCTGAGCCACCCCAACAGTTGGGCACTTCCTACTGTAGGGAGGCAAGAACTTGAGGTTTAACACTAGAGGCAAGAGCTGAGTTATCAGGAAGCCCAGAGGAAAAAAAACCCAAGCAAGTTGGTGCTTCTGAAATAGGGACGGTATTTATGTTGAAGTGTGTGGTTGGTGTCAGGGGCTAGGTGAAGGAAGCCTGTGCCTTACAATTACTCTTGAATCTTGTTTCTTAAGGTTCGTTTGGTATTTCCGCAATATGAGAAATCCTTTTGAATCTCTGTGTATGTGTTTGCTGCAGGAGTGTGACAAAAAGACGCTGAAATTGGCAGCCCAGCAGGGTCAGAAATGTTCCAGGGCAAATCTAACACTTCAACAACCCAACTGCAATAAATTGATTTGTGCAGGGTGAAAATGGAAGGAAAGCATTGTCCTTTTCAAGGCTTTTGGTAGAGTTTTTTCCCATCTCTTCACTTATTCCTGTGACTTACATTCATAGGTTAAGATATTTTCCCTTCCCAGAACCCTGTTATTCACTTTTCCTTGGGTTTCATTTCACTCTACACTTTATTTTTCTAACTGTGATCAGACTTTACCTCTGACCATAGACTTCAATATCGAAGTGTTTTTCCAAGAATACAGCACTTTTCAGGTCTGCTCCAAGGCTCACGTTATGTTCACCTTTCTGATAACATCCAGCTTACTAACTGCTACTGTATTAGTACAGAAAAAAGACTGGTACATTCTGAGAAATAAAAAATGAAGTTTGTCTGTCTACAAAAAAAATTAGTAATACAAATATGGCCAACTGATAAATTCTGCACTAACCAAAAGTAGACTTGAAAGCATACATAATTTCTCTTTAATTCAAATGGATATGGGATACTTCATGAGATTTTAGCTCCCAGTTGACTGTAGAAGTTAAAAGATCAGTTGCATAACTTCAGAGATTTATTTAAGCCCAAAGGATGACAAGTATATTACAGCATTTTAAATCACAAGAGAAGCTCTAGGCTGGCCTGGGACTCCTAAGTGCTCAGACAGAAATTAAAGCTGTAAAGTGAAGCATCAAAATCCTTCTGTACTCTCCAGAGGTCTGCTTTGCTCTGACGTCCAGTCCAGGCAGGAGGGGTCCCAGCAGTGGGAGAGGCAAAGAGAGTCCCATGAACCTGATTCAACAACAGCATCTGTCCCTTTGTACCTAGCAAGGTAATAGCAAGGGTGAACATTCTTCTTGCTGTTCTGTCACCTGGAGCTTTTGAAAGGTGGTTTTAAGGCTTCTGAACTGTCTGCAGAGAATTAATCATGCTGTGCTTCTGGGGAGGGCAAAAGTCAGCAACAGGGAAATTTATACTCAATGTGGGTTTACCCACAGCCTGTAGAGATATCAGCTCTGTGACATAACAGAAAAGTTGCTCCCAGTGATTGGTAATTTCTGCCCTGGTAAAACACTGTGTTTCTGACACACCTTGTTGTTTTTTCTTGGCTTTTCCATTGTTCGGAGGAGCCCTAATCACACAGCAGGACTGGGTACTGCACAAACATCGGTCATAAAGGCAGCCAGGTATAATACAAGACAAGGCAGTGGGTGACTGTATTCAGAGGAGTACAAAAAGCAGTGAGATAATATAGTTTAACAACTGCCTTATTGCTGTCAAGTTGGATTTTTCAAGACACCCCCATAAAAGGAAAATTTTGCCTTGTCTGGCTTGGATGATGTAGTTATAGTTCTGGCTTGAACAGGATGTAACTGTCTAAATCACCTGCTCCCTGTAATCCATGGAGTTAAATGGACCAAAGAATAATAATTGGTTCTCTCGGGCCAGTGTCTGAGCTGCTCAGGACATGTCTTAGCCAGGGCAAGTCCAGAGCCATTTTCAGCATGGCTTCTCTTGCAGTGAAAAGTGTTTTTCCTATGTTGTTTCCTGTAACTGAGCTGCTGAGGGTCCCCTACAAGTGAATGAGACATCTGTACCAGTAGTCCTGTGGTATGTGAGATGGGATTGCTGCAGGAGCAGTTCCTCATCAAGGCCAGCTATGCTGTTCATCTGCATGCACAACTAACCAGCCTCAGTGAATGGCTCTCTCACAGAAAATTGCTGAATATCCAGGCTGTTTTCTGTGGTTTCCAACTCCAATTAGTTCTTGTGAGGCTGTGATATTATTTTTCTTCTGCTCTGTAGCATTTCACTCTGGCATCTCAGGTGTGAAAATACAAACATAAGAAATGCCATCCTAGGCATGTCACCCCATGCTCTGAACTCTGTGGTGGCAAAACGGCTTGGAGAGAGCACATGAACCTGGCCACTTTCTCCTGCCACTGCCTTAAGCTTCTCCAGCTTCCCTTCCTATTCCCCTTCCCATGTGTTAACGATCCTGCCTAATCCCTTTGACAACCTGCTGGTTCTGCCTGCTCCCACCACATCCTCTGCCCAAAGAGGGATTGGTCTGACCTCCCAGTGCCTGTACTGAATATTTTCCCCTGCTGCAGTTGGCTTTGGCAAACAACAGCTCTGCTTTCCCCTTCTCCACTGCCATCCCACGGCTGCGCCACCAGCACAGGCACAAGAACATATCCCAGCAACTTCCATCTTTTCCTCCCTTGGGCCTTGTCCTGATCTTCACCAGCACCAAGCACCTTTTTGTAGCTGTCTTAATGGCAGCTGAGAATGCCCTTTGTGGGAGACCTCCAAGGACTTCTCAGATTTGCCCCATTTTCAGAAGATGTGGTAAGTTTCTTTAGTTGATGTTGTGCCTAAAGGTCTAAGATATCTGAAACGGCAGCCTATGTCAGTCTATTTTTACAAAAAATTGATCCTGCAACAAGGAGATTCAGTGGCAACCTCCACTGACTAGACATGTGTTGGTAGTCTTAGAGTGCAAAACCCAGCTATTTCCCCATTAATTGATCTTCAAAATGGGCACATGTAAAATTCTGCTTCTTTTGCAACACCACAAATATAAAAAAATTGCATGACTTTTAATGCAAGCTGCTCATGTTCCATATCTGATCCAAGGTAACCATTTGATCTTTAGCTTTGTCAAACTTGCCAGACAAGAAAACATTTGTGAGCAATCTGAAATAATTTGTGGAGCAAATTGCACAGCTCACCTGTGCAAGGTTTCCAGCAAAAATGAAGGGAGATAAATCCTATAAATTAATCAAGAAGCCCTTTTAAATTATTAAAATATTCTGTGCTTTCAATTAGCTTTTTTAAAAAATTATTTAAAAGCTGAAGAACATTTAAATAACGAATGCATTTAAATTAAGGCAAAATTTTTCTATTTATGCATTCATTTACAAGCTCCCTGATATTGAAGCTTACAATAGTTTCTAGGTTCTTGAATGGCTTTTCAGTGCTATAAATATTTTATTGTGTTAGTAATAAATATTTGTTTATATACTGGGAACTCACCTGTGTATTTAAATGCTGTCGTAAAGATACAACTAATAAAAATGCGACTTTTGTGCTTTCCTCTATTGTCAGGAGACTCAGCAAGCTGTTGTGCTTTTTATAGTGCTGAATACTGATTTCCATCCTGGCAAAGACTTTGTTAAGGAAAATAAGTTTGGTGTCAATGCATTGAAAAAGCTGGAAAAATGCTGACAAAGTGAAATGCATTTATGTTTGAAAAGCTACATATTTTTAGATAATGCCGTTATTATCTGAGGCCCAAAGATTTGGAATCAGGGAACTTTGCTATCCTGCTTCTAGGTATGAAAAGATAACAGTTACTAAATTTAGCCATTGGATTATGAAATATCAACTTTTAATGACAACAGAAGATGGTAAGATCCAGAGTAAAACAAAGGGAGTCCTTTTTTAAGTTTCTAGGGGGGAAAATTATTGTTCTCAAATAAGAAAATGCCCTATTATGTGAAGCATTCAAAGCAACAAAACTATGAAGAGATGGATGTGACAGGGTGTGACACTCACATGTCTACCGTCATACATGTTCTCCATCATCTTCACTCCCTTTTTTTCTACTAGTTGGGTTATGTTTAGAACAAACTTTCTTCATTTTGTCTTCTTCATTTTCCCTGTATTTTTGCCAGTTTGTTTGTGTATCTAATGTTCAGAAAAGGCAGCTTAAGCTTAACAGCATTCTTTACTATAGTATAGATTAAGAGCTTTTAATGGTTGTTGGAGCACTTTGTGGAGCCCATCAAAATCTGCCTTTGTAGTTAAGATGAAAATCTTACATGCATTCAAGTGAAACGGAGGGAATCGGCCATCCCAGCAGAGGTAAGTGGAGCCACTTATGTTTTACTTTAAATGATGTCTAAGTACAGGCAACCCTTAATGCACCCAAATCCTTACCTGAGGGAATTTGCAGCATGTATTTCCACAGGGTTTGTGCATGAGTTTGGTCAGGGATAAAAGTATTTTGGGGTCTAGTCAGTCCCAGCGACACCCTTGATAAGGTCTCTCTTACAAAGGTGACTTGGAGCTCTTGTTTCTGAATGCCTAGTGCTGGAGGTATTTATATTCATACCTTACTTTCACAGGTTCTAGTAGTGAAGTGCAACAAATATCTGCTTGCTTCCTACAGCACAAGAGCTTTAAAAACCAACAGGATGAAAAATAGATCTCAACAAACAGCATATTCTGAGTATTTCAGTTATTTGTAAACAATCTCTCAAATTTTAAAGTGTTGGTCATGGATGAAGATGTTTTGCTAATTAATGACCTGTGCTTGTTTTGCAGCACAGTGCAGCTGCTGCATAAATGCTTCGTTACCAACATTTTGCTCATTTTCCTGCTTCTGGCTCTCTCAGCAGTTACATGCATCTGCCTTGTATCCAAACCAGCTTAAAAACTCTTACTTTAGATGAGATTGCATCCACTTTTAAGGGAGATTAGGGACACTATTGTGCCTCAGGAACATGGCTTATTTTCCTCACCCATCTGGACACAAATTTTTGAAAGGGATTTCTGGTGTCATTTTTGCCTCCCTTCCATATATGCTAGACTGGATTTTGGTGTTGTCTGCAAGGTACACACATGTATGTATCACAAAATGCATCAAAAAATGTTATGGTTTATGTGATACTACTGTTTTCCAGTCCATCATCTACATATATTCAACAAATAATATTAAAATTGGGTCTCACTCATTTATCTTCCATTACAAAAAGCCATCTGTTGTGAATTCCATATTTAAATGTTTTAAAGTTGAATTGTGTGGTAACATTGGTAACACACATGACTCACAGTATAGCATTAAAAAATAATAATGATGCTCAAAGAGGTTTTAAGGGAAGGATTCATTGCTGATGTGGGGCTGTGGAGAGAATTATAAACTGCCTTTTCTAACCCATGCTGTGACCAGGGGAAACTGGCCCATGGTTAATTTATGTGGTGTGTGTTGAGGTAGCCCAGGCTAAAGCTACCTCAGGGCTTTAGAAATGCAGGAAGTAATAGCAGGTCAGTTGAAAAGTGTCTGTTCTGATTCACTGGAAAGGAAGGAGATAGAGAGGAGAATGTAAGAATGGGGGCATATTCTGTGAGAGGGGGTCAGCCACAGGGTGGGTTCTCTGGTGTCACCGTGGGTCCACCAGCCCTGTGACAGCAGGACAGCTGTGGCATTTTATGCAGTTGACCCTTCTCCTCTGACTTCTCCTGTCTCGCTCCAGCCCACTCGTAATACAGACCCTTATGAAATGTGTATTGGAAGCAACATTCTGCTGTTTCATTTTGATCTTCTTATATTTTCTTTCCCTCTGTGTTCAAGGGAAGTCTTTGTTGCAGTGTAATTTGACTGCCATGGCAGCTGGAGCTTGGAAAAAAGAAGTACGTATGTGTTTGTGCAGTTGAATTGTAAAAAAAATGAGACTGGCAGGCATTGGAAATAAGTTTCCACTCGTGAAGATATTTATTGATATATCAGATCTTACAAATATCATCCAGAGTTTTTCAGGAAAAAAGAGCATTAAGAGCATAATATTTTTGTATTAGTTGTATATCCTGTAAGCATGCTACATAGCTCTCACAGTGCCTACTTTTAAAAAAATCAGAAATTGCAAACAACATTGAAGTTTAATTAAGATAATGATGTTCTAATTGTGCAAATTTGGCATAGATATTTTTGTCTGTAAAGGTCTGATATGTTCCTATTTCCAAGACCTGATTGATACAGAAAAATGTTACAGAATAATAGAAATGCAGGCCTGGGAAAGACTTAGGTCCATTTTACTGCACTGACACAGAAAATTAATGACCTAAACCATATTAATTAAAAATGCATTTTATCAAACAAAGCAGAATTATTTTTCCAAAAATTTGTCTCTGAAGTTTTTTTGTACTTTATTAATTCATCATTTAAACTGGTCCAGTTAGGAAGTAGAAATAATACCATGTATCTTAGCCAGTGAGGTGCACACCATAAGTAAAATTATGCATTTTGATGCTTTGCTTTATGACAACTGGTGTGTCTCTACATTCAAGTGGATATTGAGCACAGTTTGAAGCAGGCAGACTGTCTTTTGGAATAGGGCAGTACAAATACATGGTGCCTTCTACTGAGGTGAGAACAAAGCCAGGCTGACTGGTGAGAAATCCTGGCTTTTTGTAGGTCAGTTTCCCTCATTGATCTAATGATAGGATTATCATTAGCAGATGTTTAATTGGCTTGTAGAGATAGCAACAAGAGTAGTTAGAACACCCACAGAGGGTAACAAAGGGTGGAGTTGAAACTCTGCCTGTGGGCAGCTGGGGAGTGCATGAAAAGCTTGGAATCTTGTTGAACTTGGACCATCAAAGTTTAGAGTGTGGGTCCCATTTGCTGGAGAGGGACCTTCACATTGCAGACTGTAGCAGGTTTGGTTTGTAACCGGGCAGAAACACCAATTTAGTGTAGTGGTTTGGTCCAAAATACTCATTACTGTTTACCTTCTGTGAGATAAGAATTAGGAGAAACGCAAAGCAGGCACCAACCTTGAAAGAATATAAAGAAATTTATTAACAGACCTAAAAGGAGGGGAAAAAAAATCATACCACACCTTCAGAACACTTCTCCTCCCCCCACCTTTCTCCCTTCTCCCAGTGACAATGTAAAATGACAACCCTTGAGATGTTCAGTCTGTTTACCATTTCCATAATAACCTTGTTCAGTCCATTTAGGAAGAGGAGTCTCTCTTGCCCATGATATGAAAACATTATCACGAGACAGCTGCCCGGGTTGGTTCTCTGCTCGCATTATGTGGGAGTCCCTTCCCACGACTTGCAGCTTTTCCCACAACTGCTTTTGAGGGTCCACTCTAGAAGGTTTTTGGGGTACAGTTTTAAGGTTGAGCCTTTCAGAAACAAAAGTTCTCTTCACCCATCTCTGGGAGCATTTCATCTCTAAGAACAGAAGCCTTTCTCCTTCCCTTGGAGCCAAGGGTCTTCCTCATCTTCATCTTTAGGACTATCTCTGGGAGCATCTCTAGGAACAGAGGTCTTCCCCTTTCCATGTGGAGTAAGAGTCCTCATCACTTCCGTCTCTCCCTGTTCAAACTTCTCATTAAATTACAGCTGCTTCAGCATCTGCCTATCTCAGCGCAGGTGCTTTTGCTCACAAGTACACGTTGAACACTCCACCCCCCATGCCTTCATGAAATTACAACAGGTACTCTGATACATCATAGCTTTACAGCAGAATTTCAGCTTTAAGCATCTCCTCTTTCTCCTCCCTCAGGTTTTCAGCTCTTCACAGCACTAAAAGGGTTGATCTCACCCAGGCCTTGCAGCTGGAATGAAGCGTATCGCTGTCGGTCCCATGATCTCTGCCGGACAGCAGTGCAGCTTCAGCTGAATCTTGGCCACACTGGTGGGGGGTGGGAGCTGAGCCTCTCCGGCTGCCCGCAGCAGGGCTGTGGGGGGGTTCCGCGGGTGGAACAGGTCCATCGGCTCCAGGATGGCCATGGCCCGGCCCGGCCTGGCCCAAGCAGGGCCTGGGCTGGGCCCGCTGTCCCCCACACGGGGCCCGCAGCCACCTGTCCCAGCACTGGAAACGAGAGAGAACTTGGGGGGGGAGTTTGTCTACTCTTAAGTGTGGATCACAGAGGCAGTCACAATTTTAAGTGGCTCAAAGAATTGTCCATATTCAAACTGGCCAGCTGATAGGTTCTGTCAGGTCAGGTCACAGCGGAAGCTGTAAGCACCCCTTTGCAAGAACATCACTTCCGGGACTATGCTTGCTAAACCATGACACAGACGCACAGGTCAAGCATCCCAGCATTTATCCAGCCCTGTTACCTTGTGCTCCTCCAGATGATGGGCACTCTACCCATTGTCTGAGGCAAACCACAGTGCATATGCAAACGTGTGAGTTTTGGAGGAAGAAATGCTTATTATCTCAAGAAGCTAATGTGGTAAGTTGTGTCCATGAATCCCTGTTACCACTGAAAAGTTGTTCAACATAAATATGACAACCAGATTTTGGCCTGACTTAGCGGTCTCACCCCAGTTCCACAGCAAAAGAAAAAAAGTTGAGTAGAATAGAATAGAATAGTGCAGTTGCAAGGTACCTACAGTGATCATCTAGTCAATTGCCTGGAATACGGGTATGAATTTATCCTCTGTAAATTGATCTGTCTGGTCTATTTTCTAATCTGTATATTTTTTTTTTACAGCATTCTGCAGTGTTGCATTGACAGTTCAATTACTCATTCTGTAGGGAGGAAAAGAATCTTTCCCTTTATGTGCTATAAACATCCTGCTTGATGATTTCCCAGTATTTCGCTTCACAGTTGTATTACTAGAAAAAGAAAAAATATCATTCCCTATGCACCTTTTTCATGCCCTTCTGGATAACATCGTCATCAGTCTCAGCAGCACGGGAACATTCCCAGTGTTGCACCCAGCCTAGCTGTGAGATGAGGTACACGCTCTCCTGTAGCACAGTTCAGACAGAGATCAAGTGTGGGATCCTCTGCTTAAATGCAGCTCCTCAGCAGAGTAGAGGGACCTGTGCTAAGGCTTCCCACATCTTTCTTTGAAGCTGGACACCTGCAGCCTTTCTAACCTTGCCTGACCCGAGCAACTACTGCTTTCTGAAAAGTCAATGTCTTGTGAGTATCACAGTGTTTGATAATGTCATGATACTTTTCTGCTACTTGTGCCATGAAGGACACAAATTTGTACTTATTACTAGACGTCAAACAAACCACTCAACTCATCCTTTCTCTGGCAGCTCTGCCTCGCTGGGCTAGCAGTTTGTCTTTGGAGCTGATGTGCTGTGGCACAGGTCAGAAGGACGGTTTCTATGGGTGCTGCCTCTCCATCAACTCATTTTCCTTGGGAGACTTCTATTTTCATTGCCCTTCAATATATGCCACACAAGGAATCATGTAGCCCTAATTCACTACTCTAATCTGTAATTTGAGCCTTTACTAACGTTTATGAAATTTTAATGAATACTGCTTTCTGCTACCCTTGAAGTAGTAGACACAGAAAAGAGCTGTTGCCAGTACAGGCGTCGGACATGCCTGAGGAGAATGGGGAAATCTCTGCTGAAGAATTGCCATCTGCAGCTGTTTACACTGGGTCATTAATGCAATACATTGCTGCTCAGCAATGCTATAACCATATTTTACACTATTACCATCCTTACCATCCTTCAGTACTTTTATTTAAACACAGCAGCATCAGCTGTATGTGACACCAGCCACTGATGCTGCATTAGCATGCACCTTTGCTCTCCACAAAGTTTTGAACAGGTGAAGTCTTTACATGTTGACTATTTTGGCAGGCTATATTGTTCTACAATTTATCAGTTGACAACTTTTGCTGCCTCACAGACATTGTGTTTTCCCAAGTGAAGAACCTTTGGCTGAGCTCTGGAAATATATGCGTTTCATAGAAATGAAAAGTTATTAAATCAGTACTGTGGGGGAATGCGGAGGAATGATCTGTTTGTAATTCTGGGAAAAACAATTTAGAGCACTGTTTTTAAGCTTAACAAAATTACTTAAAATCTTTCACAAAAACAACCAACCTTTTTCATCTGGTCTCCAAGGATTTTGTTTATCTTTCAGATCTGTTTGCTGCAAAATACTGATAATGCAGAAATTCCATGAGGCGTTAAATCTCCATCTACCAGTGGCTTGCAGAATTAATCAAATTACCTTTTAAAGTTAATGCAGTCGGTGAGAAGAGTTTAATGATATTCAAAACCTTCATGGTAATAATTACAGATGAAGAGGGTCAGTCAGTTGAGAATTAATGCAAAAAGTGCACAGAATGATAATCTGAATTAATGTATCAGACCGTGCAGAAGGCATTGGGAGAGTGAGCCATGAAAATAAAATTCATTTGCTTCCATTCAGAAGAGTGAAATAAACTTGCAGGTGTGAGAATTTGAAGTAAATGATGAATTTGAAGTTTAAGCTATGCTAGAGAAGAGGTGGCAGGCTGAGAGAGGTGAAGGAAGGGAAGAAATGGAGAAGAGAGAATGAATGGGAGTTAATCTGGATTATCTCACAAAATTTAAAGCTGTCAGTCTTTCTATCGGAACTCAAAGACAGAAGCTTTTCCACAAATTTCCCTTACCCTGAGGCTCTTCATCTTTTTGATTTTCTGTATTCTACATGCATGGTTTATCCATCTTTTTAGAAATGATCAAATATTCTTTGAGGGCAGGGTTTTAGCTGTCCTTTCCCATGCAGTTCTTATTTCTTTTGATAACAAAAAAATGGAGCAATCCTGAAAGAACATTCTTAAAACTTAATTCAATGTATCCCCACTTAAATTGAGTCTGGGTAAGCTCAGGCTGCACTCAGGTCACACAGAAATGGCAGAGGAGCAGTCTGTGTCCCAGCAAACGTGGAGCTGAGCACTCATGGAACCCGAGACAATTGCCTCTGAGCACCTTGTCCTTCTGGTGGCTGTCATCAAAAAGCACTGTCACTGAGGATGTCACAGTTCCCGCGTACGTGGTTTGAGATGCCACACAGTGATGTTGCTGTCAGAGAAGGGTTACTCACCACATTCTGAAAACAGGCCTCTATTGCAACTTGACTACACCAAATATCCTTAAAATTATAGTCAGCTTCTGAAAATCTTGAGCATCTTGATCATTTATTTCCCACTTACAACTTTTGTCACATGTATGTGACTTGAATATACCTGTTTATCCTGTTCCTCTGAGAGATATTGTCAGTTGCTGTCTTTTCCATACTATTAAATCAGTTCAAACATCATATTATAAATGCTTCTAAAAACTGAGGAAGTGTTGCTTTTATGGTTAATTGCATATTGAACTTTTGGTGTGCTGTTTTCACATTTCAAGCTTCACTGCATGTCACCGTTCAGATCCTTATTTTGCATGTAAGAAGGGACTGTTGAGTGTGCCTGCTGGGTCCCCTGTGGAGAAGCTCTTTATATAGCACTACGATTATGCAATTGGGCTGTAAGGGTGTAAACGATGTTTCTGCATAACTACATACTGCACTCTTCAGATCAGCAGTGCTCTAGTTACAACACCCATAAAGTTGCACTGAAAGTGGGTATTTTCAGAGGTCCAAGCTGATCATGCATATTTTCTTCATTGCAATCATAGAATCTTTAGGTTTGAGAAGACCTTTAAGATCATTGAGTTCAACTGTTAACCCAGCACTGCCAAGTCCACCCCTAAACCATGTCCCCAAGCCCCACATCTAGCTGTCCTTTAAATACCTCAAGGGATGGTGACTCCACCACTTCCATGGACAGCCTCTTCCAATACTTGACAGTCCTTTAGGCAAAGAAATTTTTTTCTAATATCCAATCTAAACCTCCCCTGTGCAAGTTAAGATCATTTCATCTGGTCCTGCCGCTTGTTACCTGAGAAAAGAAACTGACCCCCACCTGGCCACAGCCTCCTTTCAGGCAGTTGTAGAGACCAATAAGGTCTCCCCTGAGCCTCCTTTTCTCCAGGCTGAACATCCTTGGCTCTCCCAGCTTCTCCTCATCATACTTGTGCTCCAGACCCTTCACCAGCTCTGTTGGCCCTTCTCTGGACACACCGAAGCATGAGAATGTCTGTCTTGTAGTGAGAGGCCCAAAACTAAACACAGGATTAAAGGTGTAGCCTCATCAGTGCCAAGTATATAAGTATCTAAAGGGAGGGTGCCCAAGAAGATGGAGCCAGGCTCTTTTTGGTGGTGCCAACCAATAGGACAAGAATCACAGGACAGGAAGTGATGCACAGGAATATGAAGAAGAATTTCTTTACTGTGCAGGGGACCAAGCACTAGAACAGGCTGCCCAGAGAGGGTGTGGAGTCTCCCTCACTGGAGATACTTAATAACCTGGATGCAATCCTGTGCTCTGGGACATTCCTGCTTGATCCCACTTGGTCCCTTTCAGCCTGACTGATTCGCTGATTCCGAGTAGGACAATCAGTGCCCTGATCCTGCTGGCCACACTATTCCTGATACAAGCCAGGATGCTATTGGCCTTCTTGGACCCCTGGGCACACGCTGGCTCATGTTTAGCCACTGTTGACCAGCACCCACAGGTCCTTTGCTACCAGGCAGCTTTGCAGCCACTCTGCCCCCAGGCTGTAGGGAATCCTGAAGAAATGTCAAGTGTGACAATGTGCCATCAGTGTGACTCTGGTTCATCTCTGGAGGCTGCTTTATTATCCATGTGCTTCTGTAGGGGACCACTCTTTTCCTGTTGATGCTTTTGTCCTCCAAGAGTACTCCCAAGAGAAAGCTCAGTAGTTTCTTCCAAGTCTTCTACAAATCTCACGGTGCAGCTGTGCCTTACCTGGTGCTGGTTTTGCTGCTTTATGAAGCAACTGAAGGACAAACTGAGCACACCACACTCTGGCTTTGTGCTTCAGTAGTCCCAAGTAGTGACATAAGGATATACATAACTGCAAAACCAGAGACTGAATATGGTTCGGCTTCATTCAGCAGAGCTGACCTTGCAATAACACCTGATGTATTGTCCCACTGAGAGTTTTAATCAAAGCACTTAAAAATGCTGCAACCCTTGTTTTTCTGTTGCATTACAAAGAAATTCGGCACTTTCTTTGCTTTGCTGCAAACATTTTTGTTTGCGTGTCCGTCATTTGAGAGTTGCAGATAATTGGTGTGGCTCTGTTTGATCTCACAATCTGGCAAATAAAATTTAAAAAGTGAAATTCCCGTGGTGTAAGCATTTTCTTATGAACTGCTGAGAAGCAAAAATTATTATAAAATGTTACAGTTAATCCCTTAGTGATCTTGACATTTGCAAAAGGACCAAGTGCACGAATACTCCTTAAAGTCCTATGATTAGGGAGCGTATTCAGCATAAGCAGAGAGTTGTTTTAAAAATAAATGTTGGTGCTTTGTGTGACACATAGTTATATGGACACAGGTTAACTCCCTCTTCTGTACTGATTTCTTCTGAAAGATCCAATAAGAGTTTCCAAATAAAAATTTGTTATTAGCACTATGAAGTCTAAAGCCCTGCTTTGAAGGACTTCCTGTAAGACACATCAAGATTTTCCTTCAAACCATTTTCCAGTTGCCTTTTACCTAGGCTGAGACTCCTGTGAAAACTGGACAGACAACATAGAATTTTCTTTAAAAAAACTGAGCATGAAAATAGTTTTAGCCAAAATTGAAAATTAAATCCGTATTTGTGATGCCTAATCCCTATATATGCTTCAAACCAGTTAGAAATACCTCCTTCCCTGTTCCCCGCTCTCATCACCTCCTTCCCTGCAAGGTTTTGCAGCAGGTAAGCCATGGAGGAAACTGTGCTGCAGTGTAGTGCAGGTTGGTTTGGTGTTCTGGTCCACATGTTATCACAGGGTGTGAGGTGACCAAATATAACCATCTCCTTCTGTGTCATTAGCAACAAAGAATTGATCTATGAGAAATTAGGTCTTGGTTATTTGCTGCTGCCGAGATGGTGTTTTTCCCAGGGCAAAGCACTTTGGTGATGGTGGGGGCATAACTTGGGCAGAAAAACCACAGCAGCTGCCATGCAGCCAATTGGCTTCATGTATTTTATAACCATGTTGAAGAACCAAAGATCAGATTTAACAGCTTCAAGGGAGGTTTTGGAGTACAGTGCTCTTTAATAAACCTCCTCACTGCTTGTGACAGGAATACATTAAAGTCAGCCTTACACTTTTGTTGAGGAGGTTCACCAGCTGCCCTACAAATTCTCTTCAACCGCCCTTTGTTCTGAGCATGGGGAAGAAGAAAACTTTCAGCAATTTGCCTCTGCTTTAGAAAAAAAGGTCCTGCCTTCTGCGATTGCTTTATGGATTTAACTGCTGACATTGCATGAGTTTTTTAGAAAATGCAAAGGTGATGCTTTTGGCCATGTGTTTCTCACTCATGCCCTTTCTATCTCTCCTTGGGAGTTTCTGTACATCCCAGGCATGTTACAGGGTTGGAGTCCTGGCACTCCAGGCAGGTCTGGGCAGGCAGTACACCCCAGGGCTCACAAATCCCACCCAGTACTTGGCTGATTCCCCCCCTTCAACTGCAACTGGAAAAGGACAGTTAACATCTGTCCTGAGAACATCCATCCAACTCCAGCCCTAACAGAATTTAATGGTTAGCTAGGAGTTTTGTAGTTTGGTAGAAAGTCACTGCCACAGCTGGAAGCCTGTGCTCGGCAGAACATCACAGGGTTATCAAAGTTCAGGTGTGCTGGTAGGGCCCTGGAGGGGATTTTGTCTGTTCAGACACAGGGCAGGTACATTCAGATTTGTTCATTTCTCAGTTTCATTTCTGACTTGTGCATGGCCATGACAGCATGTACACTTTGTGTAACACCATGCAAGTTCTTTTAACACTGAAACACTTTAACACTTTAACAGTATATGTCAATCTTGCCTGGGGCTGGACCCGTAATGAAAGCAAAACCCGTAAGCTTTCTACCTTCCCATTTCTCATTTTCAGCAGGTGTTTGATCCAAGCACCGCCTTTCCCCAGTGCCATCTGCAGTCCCTGAGCAGCTGCTTCTGCTGCCTTTCATTTGCTGAACCCAGAAAGTCCATTTTCTTAGTATATGATACATATGCCTTTTGGCATGAGTCAGAATCATAGATTCATAGAATAGTTTGGATTGGAAGAGACCTTTAAAGGCCATCTAGTCCAATGCCTCTGCAATAAGCAGGGACATCTTCAGCTAGACCAGGTTGCTCAGAGACCCATTCAACCTGACCTTGAGTGTATCCTGGAAGGGGGCATCTCCACCTCTCTGGGTAACCTGTTCCAGTGTTTTACCACTGGTAAAACTAATTTTTTACTATTTTTTAATAGTAAAAAAATTCTTCCTCATGTCATGTGTGAATCTACTGTCTTTTAGTTTAAAACCATTACCATTTGTCCTATAGCAAAAGTCCTTATTGAAAAGTCTGTCCCCATCTTTTATATAAGCCTCCTTCAAGGAGAGGTCTTTTCCAGCCTAAGTAATTCTGTGATTCTATGTCTAGCCTTGGTATTTTAGACTTAAGCTTCAAGAAATTATAAACAAAATAGTTGATCTATGCAAAAGAATACAGAAAACACTCATACACAATATTAACGGAAAAATAGCTTTGAAGGGAAAAACTAGGTGATTTTTAACTGGTAGCTAATGAACAAATTGTCCAAGCCTGCTGAAGAAATGATCTGTGGGTAGGAGGGATAATTAATTTATATGGATTCAAAAATTCCTCCTGAGATGTCAGCTGGTATGCTGCAATACAGCATGAAATATTCAAACTGTACAGTTTCAAGAACAATCCTAGAAAGTCACAAAGAGTCCGAAGGATGAGGTAGGTGCTCACTGGGTAGTGCTGTATTTCACTTCATGTCCAGTTTCTGCACTGGGAAGATCATGCTTCTGTGGCGAAGGTGTGGCTGGACTGCCCCAGCTACAGAACCTGCCAGGCCAGGCTTGGAGACCTGAGCATAGGCATGCTTGATGGTGGCCAAGGGCATGAAGTATTCTGAATTGGTCCACACTCTGGTGATGTGCTGGATCTTCCATTGCTGCTGTTATGCCAACTGAGACGTCTTCGGGGCAGTGTGTAGTGGGGGGCTTTCAAGTCCTCTGGCAGTTGCCCAAAGGTTTTTCAATTTCTATGGAGCCAGCAGAGCTGCAGGCAGGTTTTTTGGGAGGCAGGTTGGACAGCCTATAGTGAAACATGATACAGGGTTGATAGTCTGCATACCTTGGGTTCCTTGGCTGTGAAAGGAGGAGAGTATTTCCATCACACAGTTTAAAAACAATAAAGTTGTAACTTACTACAGAAATTTCTAGAATAGAAATTAATATGGAATTGTGCAAAGTACAGCTTTCCATGTCTTATTGTCCTTGAATTGTGCCTTTCTTGACCTTACTGCAGGGAGAGTTTGTGGTAGGGAATTCTCTGTGTTGCATGTCTGTGTCCCAGCTAGCACCTGCTCAGCCAGCAGCTCAGGTTTCAGGCCTTGAAAAATAGCTCAGGTTTTGTTTTCATTCCTATTCAAAATAATTGTCACCTTTGTCATCCTCCATGCAGATCCAGTACTTACTCTTAGGACAATTACAGCAGCTCTGCTTGGGACATCCCAACCTTAGCTACACAGGCTGATGCCACTCCACTTCAGCACTGGTTTGCCTGGGCTGTAGAGGTGAAACTAAAACAATCATGTGCTTTGTCTCTAAGATGAGGCAATATTACCACATGCTTCAACATGTGCATTCCTGAATCTCTAGATGTCCATACAAAAATAACAGTATTATTGGGGGTTTTTTAAAGCAGTAGGCTTGCCTATATTAGGCTAAAAAACCAGAGTTGCTCTTTGCAATGTTGCAGCAAATGGACTGCAAATCCCAAGAGAAGCCTTGGTTTTACAGGGAATGATGCTCCAAAGCTCCTTTCAGGCTTGAGTCCATCCCTAGAGGGGCAGGTCGTGGCATTCCAGTGTGCTTGTGCAAGCGGATCATGAGGATTCACATCACTGCATGTTGGACACGTGGCTGCAATGAGGGAGCTCTCTGAACCACGGCCCTGTCTGAAACCAGGGCACATGTACTCTGGTCATGATTGTTATGAGCTAATCACTTGTTAAGAAAAGACAACTTAGATATTGGAACTTTTCCAAGGGCCCCAGAGACTTGGTGTTGTCCTTATAACTAGTGAGCCTGTTACATGTTTGGGCTATTGCATTTCCTAGGAGTCCAGGATAGGGTTTAATTAGTTTGCTGTACCATATACTGAGAATGTGCAATACTCTGGACATGGTGCCTGGTATTGATAGTTATAGAAAACAGTTATATTTATAGTAAAACTTCAAAATCAAGTCAAGAGTGTGAACTTAAATTTATATTTTTTTTTTTTTGCTTAAACCAAGAATAAATTAACTCCTTGTTGGGTATGCTACAAAAATAAGCAGAATAAAAATGTATGCTTGCATAACACTGAGCTTTCATCCTCATCTCTGCATATTGAAATTATGATTCATTAATTCTCCATTGTCTGTTTTTCATTTATTTTTGTGAACCATTTATTGCTCTGGAAACAAACACCTCTTTTAAAACAGAGAACTGGCAAGGATTACCAGTGACTCTGTGGATTTCCCCAGAATACACTGCCAGTCAATTTTAGCTGCAGTATTTTTGATTAACAGGGTATTTAGCATTCCTGCTTTTTTGATCTTTGACTCTTCACTGAGATTGTCAACAAAGCTTCAGGAAAAGATCACTTACAGCCATGTTGTCAGGGGACCATGGTATTGGTAGTAAGTGATATATTAAATAAAACCCACCTGGTAAAATTGCTAAAACAAGGAATAGACTATTTAACAGAATAAAGAAAAAGCATTAATTCCAGTTCCTGAAAAGAAACAACTGGAATTTAACTTTGTTCAGGAGAGGAACCCTGTGTTCAGGAGAGATGTACACAGAAAAAAGGAATGTGGTGGAAAATTCTTCAGTCCCTCCCTCAACCCCTTGTTACTGACTGGGAGCCCAAGTGCTGCCATCCTGGCAACTTAAATACCAGTAGCTACACGATGGCAAGGTTAAGTGGTGCGGACAAAGATGAAATAATGAATTTAATCAAGGCTGTCACTGTTCCCTTCCAGGGATGAGCATGCAGTATTGTTGAGGTGCTCATTTTTCATGTCCCTCAGTGTTACACTTTCACATGTGCACCCTGCACCTTGGGTAACAGGCATGCCTTTGAAGGATTTCTGTTACAGTGGGGAAACTGCAACACGCGTATCAGTCAACGAGGCCCGTGGAAAGAATATATATATCGACCGATTCTTGATAGATGTTTCAGAGATGTTTATTTCTCCAGCCGCATGGCCGGGGCTCTGCCGAGGAACTGAGGCAATCACGGGACCCGAGGGTCCTTGCCCGCGCAGGGAACACAAAACAACCCATGGGGAACGAGGCTGACCAGGGGCAGGGAAACCCCGTGCCTCCCCCCCAGGGCCCCTCTCCCAGGGCTCCATGGCAGGGGGAGGAGACCCCAACATTCTTCTTCCTTCAGGATTACAAGAAGGAGCAAGGTGTGGGGGAGAAGAAAAATGGGTGGGGAGATACTGGATGGAAAGTGTGCTCGTGCTAAACCTTCTTGTAGTGGTTTGGTTCAAAATATCCATTACTTACTTATTTTCCAGTGAGCAGAAGCAGCTGAGTTCTTATCCAAGCCGCACCGTGGCCGACCCACCCCGAGCAGGGCCCGGCCCAGCCTCACTGGGCCGCACTGCGGGCCCCCAGTTACCTGTCCAAAAGCCAGAAGCAAGAGAGCTTTCCTGGGCTTTGTTTGTTCTTAGATGTGGATCACAGAGGCGTGTCGAGCTTCTTAAGTGGCTTTAAAAAGTTGCCAATGTTCAAACTAGCCGGTTGATTGGTTCTAGAGGAAGCTGTAAGCACCTCTTTGCAAAAGAATCACTTCTGTGGCTGATGGAGCCCTCTTTAACTAAAAACCCAAACTATGCTAAACCATGATGCTTCTCTTGTGAAACTACATGTATAATACCTTTTTTTCTGTGAAACTGTAGAGAATCAGTTTTCTGTGCAGATCACTTGTGGTTTGTATGCATGAAAATGCAGTATTTCTGGTGCAGTGAAGAGCTTTCCTGTGTAGTTTTACAAATTGCTTTGTTGTATTCATGTCTTTTTTGTTGCTTTATTCTCTGGTTAGGAAGAGAAATAAGGCAAGTATGACTCCTTATAATCTGCCCACAAATCACAACCTGCAAACCATAGAATTATCTCCTTTTGAGTCCATCGTGAATCTCAGTAACTTTGGGCTCATGAAGCAGCAGATCTTTTGTACACAACTCAGTTATAAAAATGTCATGTGATGTCTACTCCATCCACAGATCCTGTATTCCTGAGCTGTCTTGCTTTCGCCATTAAAAATGCATGAGTTATTTCTAGTTTTGTTTTCACCAGAGGTTCATTCATAGGAATTAAGACTAAAACCCTTAGAACTAAAATACTTGCCTCAAAAAAAAAAAACAAAAAAAACCCCCAAAAAAAACAGATAGGACAAAAATCTCCCAATTGTGCATATGTCTGGAAGCATGGGTTAGAAAACTCTTGTGACCCAGGAGCAATAGATGCACTCATGTGCTCCTCCCTGGAGGAATGTGCTCATATCCAGTGTGAAGAACATTCCTCCATCAGGGCCTCCTCATGGACATGTTTTTTGTGTCCCAGTGGCAGACAACCAATTTTTGGGGCAGAATCTGCATTTTGCAGCAAATATATAAATAATATGCACATCCTGAAAACATTACTTTTCCTGCCTTTGTTATATGTACATAATAATAATAATAATAATAAACCAGTGCAGTCATTGGTTTATCCAAAAATCCTGACATCCCAGAAACAAGCACTGAAATGCATGAACACTTCTGTTGTTTGGTTAGATTGACTAATTGCTCATAAGCTTCCTAACAACTCCCCCTCCCAACTGGATTCAAAGAAACTCATTCTTTAGTATAATTAAACCTTTCTTTTTCACAAAAGTAGATCAAATAAATTCATACTGTCTGCTCAAGCAGCCCTGTCTCTCTTTGGCCTGGAGGAGGCTGAGTCGTTCTTTGCTGTTAAATGAGGTATTGATTTCCTATTTCTGCTGGCTGACATCCTGTCATACGAAAGACTTTAATCAATAGATCATATGTCAGCTGTAGTTATTTCACATATTGGATTATTATTAACATCATCATCATTTTTATTAGTTTGCATTTCTGCCTGGAGTACTAGTGTGCCTTTCCTCTTGCTCCTTCCTCCACCTCCTTTCCAACACAAGAGACCTCTCAGCATAAACTGCCAGAGAATAAACTTGTGCTGCCTTATGCCAAAAACAGGTAGTAAAATGAGGGATTAAAGGGAAAACTTCCCTTCCTCAAAAACCTACTGCTGCAATACGCTTTCTGTATCATCCTGAGTGAGCTGTTCCACCTTTCCTTGCCTGGTTCTTGCTGTACCAGATAAAACATGAGCTTCTCTCCTTCACATTTGTGATTGCAGAACTTCACCTGGCAGGGTAAGAGCATCATCCCTCTCCTCTGTGGGAAGTGACTTGGGTTCCCTGCTCCTACCAGTGGCAGGTGCCCACTTTCCCTTTGCTCACCTTTGCTGCCCAAGGGGCAGCTGAAGTCCCAGATCTCGTCTCACCACAGCATTGTTGTACTGGAGCAGCCACACTAACATGAGTTGTCTGTATATCCTGCGAAGTGCAGTAATTAATCAAAGGACATTTTGCCCTTTATTCTGATCTCATTCATGCTAGTTTTTTACACAACTATTGGCCTCACTTGTCTGTTACACAAAAATGGTTGAGAGCTGGATCAAGTCTACATTTCAGGAGAGAGACATTCTGCTACCTGTATTGTCAATCCACACGCCTCATTTTTCACAGGATCTGCGGGGGCTCCAGGCTGCTCAGATTTAGCCTGTGTAATTTGTCATATCTCCTTTTCCCAGGCTTTTCTGTAGTGATGGATTTCTGTTGTGTCTAATGCTTTTCTGTCAGTTTTAAGGTCCTTTATTGGCAAAAGGCCCAACTGGAATCTCTAACAGAGGAATAGGACACAAAAAGTAATTTCTACAGTTGAATTCTTTTTCGCTACAGTGTTCCTTTGCACATCTAACACATAATTAATGGCAAGAAATTCTCTAAGAAAGAAGTTAATGGTTGGTTTGGGGCATTTTCAGAAGGTATGGATATTCAGTGAAAATTATGCACCTTGCTTATGAAATTTTTTTTCATGTAAAGCTTTAATTTGGTTAAGAAAACAGCAAAGGCTTTTGTTAGGGTATTTGTATACTCATATAATTAAGAATGTGTAATGAAATCTTGCATTGCTATTTTAAAAATTATTTGTAGCTTTCAATCAAAATAATTAGCTGCAAAAAGAATACATTTTAAGACACCCACTAATGAGTTTTATAAGCTTTTTTCTTATAGAATCATAGGCATTTCGGCTCCTAATTGATAGCAATTCTGCCTCCTCATGCTTCCAAGAGGGCAAAGCATAGTTCTCTGAAATACAGAGAAATATGGTACAACATTTGACCTTCAGGTCTTGAGAGACAAAGTTATCCAAAACATAAAGCTTTGCACTAGAACCCAGAGCAAATCTTGTGATGCAGAAGCAAATCCTTTCATTCTGCTGTGTGCAGCCAATAGTCTAATGATGAAATGTTTTAGTTTCAGGCTGTTTGAAATTCCCATTTAAATGACAGAGAATGTAACGACTTTAAATTCTTTGACTTAGGAAGAAAATAGGAGCTAGCAAGATCCCAAGTTATATCCTAAGAAACTTTAAAGTGCTTATGCATAACAGAGATTTTACTTTGTATGTGAAACAGTACATTATGTACTCATCCTACATTTTCATAGTTTGTTTTCAACATTGGACTTCTGTTTCAACGCAATCATGAAAAGCTCTCTATCTGTAATTTCATGTAATTGGACTGTGATGAGAGCTAATGGACAGATAAAATACCTTTTGACAGCTTTTCAAAATCCGTGGGGAAGGCAAAATACCCATTCTTTTTACATAAATTCATCTCTGAGTAACAGTTTTGATTATGGCACTCATAACTGGGGGAGATGCTGCCATGCAGCAGAATTACTCCTAATGAATCTAGAAATTCATCTCCCCAGTCTGAAAAAGGAGTCATCTGACATTTTAGCTTTTCAACTTTAACTTGGCCTTTAAAATCATACCTTCATGATTTTTCCTTCTGACTTTGGAATGAACCTCTCCTAATTTCCATGAAATTCTTCCTTTCTCTCCACAAACTGTTTACTTGGGTTAGGGTTAGGGTTAGTGAAAGTAAACATGAAACCTTTAATTTCTCCCTTTTCAGAAGACATCCATAGTGAGCCAGCAAAATCATTGAATATTGGTATGAAGCAATTAAAAATGTTGACTTTCTGAAGTCAGTAGTAATTTTGCCTTCATTATTATTTCGAGATTTTTCCACAAATAAGATATGCGCTTTCACATAAATGAATCCTTTCAGATAAATCCAAGTCCAATAACAAGCAATGCAAGCTGTATATTTCTTTTCAAACTAAGGACTAAACCTTAATTGTTAATCCAGGCCAAACTACCCATAACTTGAATAAATCTGACTTTTTTTTTTTTTAATTGAGTCGTAGCTTTTTTAGGTCATAATCAAGACCATTACCTAGTTTAGCCAAACTCCTAAGCACACATTTAAGAACATGCTCATTGGTTTTGATAACTTCAATTCAGGGCTGAAGTTCCCTGCTGAGCTACTACTAATACTTTCGCTGCCCACTGTAACACTTCATAGATGAAGCTCCCGTTTGAGTCACAGGAAGAAAAGCCAGCTGGGTTACCTTGACTAAAGAGTTTAGTCTCCAGCACACCACCAGGAGGAACATGCGGTGCTGACATAATCACTTTCTCCTATGCATTTTGAGTTACTGGTTTAGGTCTGTAGATTCAGGCAGATCATAAACGTTCATATGGAGATTATTAACAACATGTCAAGAATGGATACAAAATTCAATTAGGTAACAATCGGTTTTGCAAGCACCTGTTCTTTCAAAACCTAGTTGTCCACAGATTTATGTCTCTTGCTTGATTGGCTTTAGGACTGAATTATAGTAAGATTTTCTGTTATCCCTGCACATACATACAATCTCTTCCTGCAGAGTAGGTTGGCAGCAGTGTGCAGGCAACCATTTGACACCACATCTCTTTCAAGTCCCACAAATGGCTGAGGTAAGCCTGTGGGTATTTGGACCACAGTGTCTTCTCTGTAGCCTGCAGCTTCTGTGGAGTCTGTAGGATCTATGTCTGGTTCTTCCTGAGACTTTTGATCTTTTATCCAACATAACTGAAACTGGACAATAGATTGGGAAGTTGAGCGTCCACGAAAATATGCTTTTCAGTGCAGTCCAGAATGATATGAGAATAACCAGGAGCTCATCTGCAGAATGAGTATTTTCCAGGTCTGCTGGAAGCTGGAAATATATAAATAAGCTAGTCAGGATCATTCAAGATGTAGAAAAGTATGGCACATTTTACCAGGCCTCCCAGGGCAGAGCTGTGTAGCTCCAGCTGAGCCAAACCATACTTCCCTCCTCCAGAGGCTGCTGCTGCTGGAGGATGATGCTCTGGGGCTGGTGGAAACCCATCCAGTTTCCCTAAGGGGGTTTGCAGCCAGACCCTTTGGAGAACATACCTCTAGAAACATTTTTAGCACAGAGATGAGTTACAGGAGACAGAACTTCATTCAAGCTTTCCCTTCCTTCATGTCTCTAAATGTTTTCTACCCCCATCACCCTTTTCCAGGCTGAGGACTTGGAAGGTGCTTCTTCCTCCTGTGAATCTGCTGCTTTCTTGTACAATTAGCACCTCAGTTCACCTGCTAGACATTTTCTCAGTTCTGCTTTCATTCCTCAATGCCAAGGAAGATGAGATTGCAGCTCATAAACTTTGCTTTAAGATTAGTTCTCCTTGCTGTGTAGTGGTGTTGGTTTTCTTAGTCTGGGCCCAACTGCCCCAGCAGTCATACAGCTCCTAACTGAGGAGGTACAACTTTATTCATCTGAAGGTTTCTCCTCCCTAAGGTAGTCAAGATCTTTCTTCCCCTGGATCACATGGGAGGCCCACTGTAGTATTCAATTCAATTTATAAAATTAGTCTGGTTATTTTAAAACATTCCTTAAGAGCATACTCAGTGTAAGCTTTGGATTTCTTCAAGAGTCTGCTTGCAGCAAACCAAGAAGAAGTTTAGATTTTAATTTATTTCTCTCCCCTGGATATCAGTCACTTCACAGGTTTCACAGTCAGAGTGGGTTTCAGGATTATGTCTGCCATTACTTCAGTGCTGTCTGTGACAGTGAAGCATGTGGTATAGGCAGGGTTTAATTGAACCCTGTGTTGCTTTTTAGGGTACTCCTTATGACTGCTTCACCAGACTTGCTGGCAAAAGGCAAAAATCTTTTCCAGTTAAGGTTATAAGGACTTTTTTTATTATCATGACAGATCTACCTAAACACACATGAAAATTTAATTAACTGTAAATTTTTCTCAGATTCACAGAAGCTGTGGAGGAACCTCAGGGCTAGTCTTACAGCAGTTTTCAATATTTACAATCCCTAGCACATTCCTGAGTTTTTCACCTTTGGAAAAAACAGCATAAACCTTCATCTTTCTATGTTGCTATTAATAGCTGGAGGAAAGGCAACAGAAATCTTATCTCAAAGGTAGCTACACCTAATAACTATGGCTTGTTATGTTAGCTCAGACTGGAGTCTTTTACTATTTTAGAGTGAGATTGTTGGGCTAATTTCAGTTAGGTACTCCCATAGGAATGCCCCTATACCTCCTGATTGATGGAAATCTATTTCCTATGCAAAAAAGGTTATAAGAATTGCAAATTTCTCAGTCTATGGCTCTGGAATTTCAATGGTTTCTGGAAGATTTCAGAGTTCCTCACTCTGGCACTCCTGCAAAACTCATAAACGCTACAAGAGCAGAGACCTTCTGGTCTGGGTAGCATATAATGCTGATAAATTTTATAGCAGCAGGGAGAAGTGCTGAAGGCAAAAGTGTCTCTACTACTCCAGCTTTACAAATGCCACAGGTGTCGTTAGCCTGTTGGGTGTTCTTGATCCTAGCCAAAATAAGATCAAAGAGGGATACCTTCTCATACTTAAATATGAATACATTTTACTCTCTTCTTGTTTTCTCAACCCTGAATTGTAAAATGTCAGCTGCACTGGAAAAAAAAAGGTTCTGTCTTTCTGATTTCCTACACAAAGAAAAGAGATTCCTTGTAAAATCAAAGTAACCCACGAAGAAAACAGCCACTTGTGTAATGTTTGTGTAGAATATGTGAATATGCACTTGTGTTTTCATCAAGCCACTAAACAAAGAGGTACATTTCTATTTTTAGAAGAAAAGAGACAAAATTAAATAAATTAGATAAGAAGTTCTGCTGGAATGTCCTGGGTTTTTCAGGTCCATTGCTGCCATTGTCCCAGCTGCAGCTGGGACCCATTGGGACACCCCTGAGCTTGATCCAACCTAGAAGGGATATCTAGGACAGGGAAGCTGCCAGACCACAAAGCCTCATGCAGGCTTGAGTATTTTTATAGGAACCACAGCAGGGAAACACCTGAGGTAGAGACTAGCTTCTTAATTTTATATACATCACTTCCTTTAGCAATTATCAACTAAAACAGATTCACATTTGACAGAATCCATTCAAAAGGAGGATACACATTTTGTGGAGTTGAAAGCATTTCGTCAGTACTCTTTAAAAAGCAGGATACTATGTGCTATAATTTATCAATTTAAAAGGAAGTTGTGCTCTCCACAGAGATCCAAGAAAATTTGTTGGCTTTGAAAGGGGCCTGTTAAGAGGAGGAAGAAAACATGTTTTGGGTAAACCAATTGCTACAGTAATTATCATTTTTGGTGAGATGGATCACAAGAAATATAAAAAATGTTCCTGGAGCTTGACTGGCTTTCATTACATATGACGCCATCACTTTCGTCTTTAGACCTCACCTTACATTCTGCTGACTTGTTATCTCTCTGGACCATGGTACTTCTTTACTAATCACATTTATGTTCACTTACTCACATCGCTACATTTCTCTGCTCTGTTGTATCTGTCCGTTTTCGAGTTTTTCAATAAAATTTCAGGTCTCTGCTATTGTGGTATAGCTGCTGGAACCCCCAAAAGACACTGGTATTCTGGAAATTTCAGTTGGAGGTTCATAAACCATTTTTAGCCCCACAATAATCTCATGCCTACCTGTGCTGTTGTACTGAATGAAAGTGAATCACTCCGTGCATTAACAGTCCTAGAACACAGAACTGCTTCAGTCTTGGGTCTGCCTATATCCAGATATTGTGTCTGCTGTAGGAGGAGATTTTCCGGTCAGTTTTGCCCCCCTGCTGTGCATGCAACACAAGGAACCATGCAAAGCCAAAAGGAGGGCTCTTTCTTCACCCCATATATGATGTGCTCTTCTGGAGAATTTTGTGGTTCCCCTTTACTCAACCCATCCTTCCTAGAAACTGCTCCTCTCGTGCGTCCACAGCACAACAGATATCAAGTGCAGCCATGGCTTGGATCTGTGCATGGAAAATGGTGTGATTCTGTCATCTACCACATCTGGAAGCATCACCACTGCCACCAGAGAGAGTGGCCAGAGACCCTCAGACCACCTCTATTTCACACCGTGACCTGGTACCTTTAGTGATGAGAGATACAACTCCAGCTGACTGGTGGGTTCCAGTGCAGGAGAAGGTAGCTGGGGGGCAATGGTTTCTTGAACCACACTTTCTTGAGCTTTTCAGGCATAGCTAATGTAAGTGAGGAAAGACAAAGCTGCTTTGAAGGCTGAGAGATGGTAGTTGCTTAAATTATTTCTGAACGAAATACTTTGAAAACTGGAACACAGGGAAGAGGCAAAATTAATGGATAAAATCAGAGCTGATTTCCAGCTGAGCTCCACAAAGCATGTGGGGAATGATCCCCAGCACACAGGGAACCAGAACAGGGGAATGCAGTGAGGAGCAGAGCCCAAAGCTCTCAGTGGGTCCTTTGACACACGTGCTCAAAATAAACAGGGGGGATGTCCTTCTGAATGAGGATCAAATAATAAAATATGTCCTTTACGATACAGCATGAAGTGCTGTGAAATTATTCCTTAAAGACCTGGAGCTGCCCTGGAAGCCCCTGGGCTCATTCTTTGCAATCAGAGGGTTTCAGAACAATTCCTCCAGATGCCTGCCTTGCTCTCTCTCCCCTCTCTCTGAGGGGAGCAAAGGGTAACAAACCAGCTAAGGTCTGCTCAGGCTTAGTGCCTTCCTCCAGCTTCTAGCAGCCAGGTAAGGGTTATCCCACCAGTTATAAAGGTGTGAAAGAGCAGACTCATGCAGGAAAGCATCGAGGTGCTAAGAGGGTCAGTGCTTTACCCTGGATAAAATTTATCTGCTGCGCAAGTAGATAAACATCACTTCAGCTTTGTGCAGGAATGGACTTAGTCAGCATCAGCCACATAATGGCAATGGATCAAATCAAACAGAATCATAGAGTGGTTTGGAAGGAATCTTAAAGATCATCTAGTTTCAACTCCCCACCATGGGCAGGCACACCTTCCACTAGACCCCATTACTCATGTTACATCCTATCTGGCCTCGAACACTTCTCGGAATGGGGCATCCACAACTTCTTTGGGCAGCCTGTTCTAGTGCAACATCACTCTCCTAGTGAAGAACTAGTTTCTAATAAATCTCAAATAATAAATAAATAATTAAATAGCAACTAAATAATAAATAATAAATAACAATTCATCACATCCTCCATATGCTTTCACAAACAACACTATCAGGTCCAGCTTGGATGAGAAATGCCACTGCTGCGGGACATCCATCAGGAAGAGAGAAAGAAACACAAGAGTTTCTGGCAGATACTTCATGGGTGGTATCACATGCTCAGTTATATCAGTGCATTAAAACTGTTCTTTTTGTATACAGCAAACTTACAGAAAATGAGTATGCAAGCCCATCAGAAAAGCAGTCTCTCCTTCTGGCTCCCATGCGACTCTCTGGTGTGAGCATCTGAAAATCCTGCTTAACTGCTGTCCTAGCTGGTGGAGGAGAGGTGAAGCAGGAGGTCTTTGAAAAACTGAACAGCTTGCAACCCCTGCCCTCACAGGGGCCATTCCTTTCTCCTAGGAGATGACTCCATAGATTTGTTTGAGGAAAGAAATCCATATCTGATGTTGCACAAAAATTGCAAGCAAGGTTTCTGGTTACAGGACGATCAGAAAGCATATCAATGTGATCCCATATTGTCTCCTTCAGATCAAAGAAATGTGACCTGTTCCTCATTCTCCTGGACTCAAGATCAAAGGGATCAAGCCCTCACCTGAAATCTCTAACAGGTTCCCTAATGGGCTTCACCACCAGACAGAATTCAATAAAAAAGTGTTCTTCATTAAACTGAAATGCAGATGTGAACCCTTCCAGGATTCTTTAAGTCAAAGAGGAAACAAAAGGGATATTTTGCACTTCAACATATGACACTATTTCATGCACTGGCAAAAATAATCTAATTTCTCAGAGTGGGGCCAGGGTGAGCTCCAGGCTGGTTTTGAACTGTGCTGCTGGGGACTGGAGGCTTTTCCTTTCCCAGACATGGTGTTGGAGCATAACCATGTCACCAAGGTCAGCATGGCTGCTCCGGTGCAAGGAGCTACCAAGAGAGGAAAATCAGCTGCTGGCACGTCGTATCTGTGGAAAAGGGCTGAAAATACTGACATGAATCGTTGCAGTTTCTGCCTGGGTTCAGGTGGCAGAGCTGGTGGTCTCCAGCTGAGTACCAGGTCACACCTCTCCCTGGCACAGGTGGGACTCCAGCCGCAGCGCTGACTTTCCTTTGCCTGCATAAAGCAGACTCCTTGTGCTGCAAGTGCTTTTGATCAGTCTCCAGCCATGGCCAGAGATCTCTGGGGTTCTTCTCAAACCTGCCCTGTCATGAGGTTGCAAACATAGCCCGTCTCAGTTTTTCTCCCCAAAGTCCTTCCGTCTTTTTCAAGTTTCTTTGAACGAAGGACTTTGCTTTTCACAGATGGGTTTCTGGGTCAGCATTATCAAATAATCCTGGTACTGAGGGCACATTTTATACCAGTGAGATAACTTACATCAGTTTCACAAATGAAACAATTTTTAGGGCAAAGAAAATTTTTTTGTATAACTACTTCTGACCTCATTTTTTCAATTGTGGGAATACTTTTTTTTTCAATACCATTTGGTTCATAGCAATAATCATTTGAGCCCAAGTGAGGTAAATAGTCTTTCTGTGCCTTTTTTTTAATGGGAAGCAGCTGTGCTTTGGATATTTGTTAGCAAATAACACCTACACATGAAAAAAGAAAACACAGACTATGCTTCAGAATACGTGTTTCGGTTATCACAAGATAAGCACACAATTTGGTCATCATGATATTTATCAGTTTTCCACAAACATAGATTTTAAATGCATTTTTTTGCTCTGTGTGGTTTTTTGTGAAAGGGAGGGATTTTTTTCATTTCTGCACCCACCCTGGAGAGCAGTGAGCACAGCACTTCCAGGCATATCCCAGAGATGCACCCAGCACCTGTGGCATCTCAGAAACCTGAAAACTTGCAGATTGGTTAAAGGCCAAAAGGGTCTTTGTGTGACTGTGGGGCATTGAGAGGTTGCTGTCACTGAAGTCCTAAGGATAAAACCTCTGACATACACCCAGAGATTTAATTCATTTCTTCAGACCCTTATAACTGCTTAGCAGATGCAGGCCCCATCAATATACTTGCAGCGTTACTAGTGTGCTTGCAATGTGCCATAAAAGAGATGGGAACCTTCTCCACTCTCAGGCAGCATTTCCAGACTGCTCCAATGATTGTGTGAAAGTGGGAATTTACATAATTTCCCCATCTGACAGGGAAATGGTACCTGGAGAATCATTTTGAAGGCATAGTTTTAATACGAAAATCTTAAAATATTTACTTTGAAAAGGGGGTAACATTCACCTGGATGCAGGCTCCCCAGAAATTTAGGCTTGGTTTCTGAATCACATATAGTCTTCAAAATACATGTTCACTCCAAATGAAGCCATATCTCCAGCTTAATACATTTTTTGTGTTGAGCTCAACCATCCATCTCAAAAGTTGAATACTCTAATTCAGAGCATTCAAGATTTACTAATGTAGCTCTCAAATTGTAATGCAGATAACAGTGCCTCTCTGTGAAAGCATTCAATTTAGAGATAAAATAGAGAAGGACTCTATTCTGCATTTCAGTATTGATATAATTTAAATGCCACAACAGTGCAATTCATTCTTGCATGCCTTTGGCTAACTGCCATCACAAAAATGGTGTGTGGAGAGAGGGAGAAAGAGAGAAGTTATTATAGAAGAAATATACTGGGAAAAAAGTGATTTTTATGGTAGAAACTGTACCTGTGCTATTATTTTTGTTGCACAGCTCCGGTTACACTCTGGTCATAAATTGACCATGGGTAGGCTTGACCTATAAAATACATTATTTTTCAAGGTCTGCCAACTATTTTTCTATTATCAGTTCTGGTAATTATTGTATTTGCAAACAAAGAAACATTAGAACTGAGAACTGAAAAACTAGAGTCTCAGAGATTTCCTGGGTTCAAACATTCAAGCAGAGTTACCTTCAATAAATGGTTTTAATGCACTGAGGAGGTTTTTACCTATGTGTGCTGCAGTACCAGGATTATCAATGGACCAGATATCTGAATGAGAGAAGCTCAGTATTCTGCACTCAGATTTTCCTGGCTGTATTGTTTTAGAATTATTTGCTCACATTAGAATTAGTGGGAATAAATTATTTTTAGCTAACTCTAAATATTGTTACTCAATAAAAAGAGATGTGTACTTGAACTTTAGCAAACCTGGGAAAAGTCTCATAAATATTAAAGAGTGGTACATTTTGTGCAAAGTCTCTTTAAGCAAGCCTGCCTATTTCCATAGGGCAACAGTGTCTCAAGCCCATTTAAATAAAAATTGGTGATCATGTTTCTTTTAAGATAAATAATGCATTAAAAGTTTCAGTTAGATCTCATTCCCAATATAACTCACCCATTCTCAAGCCAGTATTGTGGTTCAAAACAAATGTTCAGGTCATCCACAAGGTATTTCTGTCAAAACAACAGAAGAGCTGTCAGTCTTCAACATCTCTTTTCTTACAGTAATTCTTCTTTTTACTTAGATTCCCATTTAACAAGTCTTTCTATTGTTCAGAGACAAACTGGTTTCTGAGGTCTGCAAATGCTCTCATTCACTTAGAGGAAGCCTCAATCAAT
Source organism: Corvus hawaiiensis (assembly GCF_020740725.1). Taxonomy (NCBI): domain Eukaryota; kingdom Metazoa; phylum Chordata; class Aves; order Passeriformes; family Corvidae; genus Corvus; species Corvus hawaiiensis. The sequence continues at coordinate 67,025,318 of NC_063216.1, read as the reverse complement.
GTGATCATTGGAAGTTACCATGTTTTTAAAACACTGAATTAAATTGAAAAATATTTTGGCTGTGTTACAGTGAGGATTGCAGCAGTGAGGAGTACTGTTTGGTTTTGATTAGGAAAATAAACTGTAAAGGACAAAAGAGCAGAGTGGAGGGAGGGAGGTATACTAGTTCTGATTGTGTCCTCAGTAGAGTGACTGCTGTCTGTGTCCAGTGGTAGGATTACTACCAACAGTGTTGATGTCTACCTGAGCATCATATGAAAAAAGGCTCCTCATTTCCTCATAACCTGCTCTGTCAGGTACCCCTGCACATGTGTGCCTACGGTGAGGTGGAGCACAGCAGAGAATCAGTGTGAAGGTGTGGCAGAGCAGTGCTTGGTGATCTTCAGTGCTTGCAGCCACATTCATTGTGGCTGTATGAAGGAAGCCACATTAGCACTCCTTCCCTTCTGCAAAGCACAGCACTGTTGTGGCTGGGGTGCACCTACATCAAAGCCGGTGAAGCCCAGGGAGTGCTGCACTGTGCAACAGGAGCTCAGGTCTCTGCTCGTTCAGTCGTCTTTCTGTCATACACCACTTTGTGGTGTATATTCCAGGAAACAGAAGGAACTGTAAAAATCTTACAGTGATCAAGCTAATGGCTAGCTTAGAAAAATAGATAGAAGTTTATTTTTCTGTTTAATTTTACCTAATGTCAGCATGTATTGCTAGCTCTGTAGGTGTTTGATCCTCTTGTTTACTCTGTAAGGCTCTTTCTTACTTGATACCTTGAAATAAGGATATCCATGGGCTATTTAGCCTTTTTGTTTTCTCATTAAAAAGATAGCATTCCCTCAAACGTAGATAAGTGCTGCCTTCTAAGTACTTCAAATGTTACTTTCCTTTTGATTTATGGCAGGGTAGAGAACAATTTTCTTCAGTATATCAGCTTTTGTTCACTTATTCACTAAAGAGTCACAAGCTTTTCAGTTTGTCTCTGATGCAAGAATTATTTTTTGCCTTTATTGTGCTATGTCCATTAATATTTGCACTATCCCATTCTGAACTCTTTCTAGTTAAACTCTATTTTTTGAGATATGATGCTCCGAACAGATGTGCTGTTGAAAGCAAGGGTGAGCATTTTGTTTACTTTGGGACCTTATGAGTTAAGAATTTTCTGTCCTGTTCCTTTTGCATCCCAATGTTTTGACTGTTTCTGCAAGCAGAAGTCCATACTGAGCATGGACGCAGGGCTTTTGTGATTGCATTGCATTTCCATACTAGTGATGCAAAAGAGTCATTCAGACCATTTCCCTCACATTTGTCTGTTACCCAGCTGTCACATTGTTTCAGCTGGGTTCTCTTGAGGAGATCCTCCTGGTTTTTTTCTAGGTTTAGGTAATGTAAGTAATATTTTTTTGTATTTGTCTATATTTTTCTCAGGTCATATATAAATATAATTAGCACCGCTACTTTTGGTTGGGGATTTCATGCTCAAGTGTAACTTTCTGTCTATAGAGAAGCGACCCTTCATTGATCCATCTGTTCCTACAGTGTTTACAGGCCACATCACTGTTTTTCTTTCATGCTATGATTTACTTATGTTCTCAAATAGAACTCTGCCAGTGGCTTTTTGAACCTGCTGTTGAACCATGTCTGCTGCTTCTGTTTCCATTTGCTATCTCATGGGGTGGTGAAAAATGAAACAATCCCTCTGAGTCCCTTTCTTTGAGTAGCAGTTTAAGGAGTGCAAGAATCATAGTTGTGACTGATCCATTTGCCTCTTGTTTCTCTTATTCTAGAAAAGGACAGCTGAAAAATCTTCCCTGCTACAACATTTGGCTTATGCCTTTCTTGTTGACTGATTCTCCCTATTACACCCTTGTCTTTCTCTATCTTAAATTAAATCAACATTAGATATCATTGAAGCCAGACTTCCTTTGAAACTTCATGCTGATCGGCAGAGGCAGATAGCAGCTAAGCAGCAGAATCAACTTAAGAAAAGGAAGATACAGCTACTTTATAGATGTGTTTTCTTTTTTTTTTCTTCATTCTTTCTTGTGCTCCTAAAAGGAAAGTAGCAGCGCTCTTTGATCTTAGAAGACTGCAACACATTGATGAGTGGAACAAAACTCTTTCCTTGCTTATTATGAGACAAAATGTTTCATTCTTTCCCATAATTTTTAGTGCTAGATTGCTCTGAAAATTGCAGAACAAAGCAGCTGATATTAAAAAGAAAGAATTCATCTCAGCTTTTTACATGATTCAAAAAGGGACTGGAGGAATGCATTGCATGAAAAATCCATCCTGGCCAATTAAACACTGCCTTTGGCTCGAGAAGTCCCTGACCTGTAACACACTGCAGAGTGGGGAAATATCCCTATGTACTTCCCCTGTGTGATCATTCCTTTCTTTCTGTGCTGTCTGCTCCTGGCAGCTGTTGAAGGAAAAGTACTGGGCAGGATGGAGACCTCTGTGAGGTCCAGCCCTCTGGGGACACACAGGAAGGCCAGCTGTTGAGTAGTGTTTCCTGTCTGGGCGTGTGTGGAAAACCAGGTTTGTCCCAGAGAAACAAGGGTGAGCCCATACACCTTGTTGTAAGGTAGCTGGGACCTCTCTCCTCGCTTACACAGAGCACAGGAATTTGAGGTTGCTGAACAATTATCTGATCATTTTCTCCTGAGCAAAAGCAAAAGCTTTCCTAAGAAGGCAGGTGCTTCAATACAGAGGATATTGTTGCTTTGTGAAATTGTTTAATGAAGATTATAGAAACTGTACTCAGCATCTTTGAAATATGACGTCTTTGATCAGCTGTGTTGCAAAGATGGGCTGAGGTAAAAGACAGGGAAAGAATGCATGGTTCCTTTTAATTAAAATGATTGATTATTACAGTGTGGGATAGTCCAAAACTGATTAATGTTCTTAATGAATTACTTTAATCTATTTGTGGATTTCTTTATAAGTCTCTTGTGGATATACATTATCAATACCTTCTTTTGCTGAAGCAAATTATTTTTCCTCTCTTTTTTTAGGATGCAGATAGCCACACTCAGAATTACAGACATAAAAAATCTGAGGTTGCTTATTCATAGGCAGGAGATTTAAGTAACTGTTATCTAAAACATGCGACCTTCTAATAACCTTTCCCAAAAGGCAAGATGCAGGATGAGAAAGAAGTAATTAGAGAAGTCATGAATGTTAAATTACAGCTTCTGAGTAACAGTTTAACCACTGATTAGTTCATGCTGGTCAGCGATTTGCCCTTTAGGAGGACAAGGTGTAAATCCCAGTGGATGACTGACCTTATTATTCTCCTGCATGATGGGCTGGGGCCCCTTACCACAGCCTGGTCCTGTCAGAGCATCCCCTTCCTCCCATGGCGCTGCCCACAAAGTGGTGGTCCTGCATTCCACCCAGGACTCAGCAGCCCTTCTCAGTAGTGGGATGATGAGGGATTGGGGGCTTCTGTGGAGGTTGCTGCTCTCAACTGAATCAAAAAGAGATTGCATGTCCACATCTAGAGTTTGGCAGAAGTGATGGCAAATTGGTCACCTGATTGATATTGTTTCTGCTTGGTTGGGAAAGCATGAAAATGGCACATCTTCACTTCAGTCTCTGGTCCCATCGCACATCCCATGCATGGTGGCAGTGCTGTGCTGTCAGACAGAAGGTCCCTATCCCTCTGGGATTTCTGACTCTTTAATGGAAGTTGCTGAAAGAAAATATCTCTTAAATGTCAAATTTAGTAACTCTGGAACAAGATTTTAGAATTATGTAGGTGTTTAACACCTGGTTAGACAGCACTCAACTACTTGACAATAGTCAAATTCACCTTCATTAGATGGACTTGAAGCCAGTGCCACTCTCCCATGCTGCAGTCATCATCAGTTATTATTGGTCCCTTTAAAAGATCCCAGGAGATGTCTCACTGAAGGGGCTGCCTTGGGTCGGTCATTCCAGGGAGGACAGAGGATCCTATAATTTTTCGTTTGTCAATCGTCCTTCCTTCCTAAAGCCAAGGCACCTCCTCCTGTGCAGAGCAAAATCTCATCTGCTTTGTGCTGACAGGAGCCTCTCACAATACAAACGTGTGATGTCTGTGTAACTTTGGGCCACTGTGGAACTGTGACTATGGAAAGAACTACTCATTCTGCAAGCAGGTATTAGATGTCTTCTTGGCTGGAGGGAAAGGAACTGGATCAGCTCCATCCAGAAGGCCTCAGCAGCAGATATTTCTCTTCTACTTTGAGTTCAGCCCATGAAGGTATTACCCCTACAAGGGTAGTGCCCAGGGCATGACAAGTGCTCATGTCCAGGGCTGCACTGCAGTCGCCCTTGATTTGAGGCAGTTAAGGAATTTAATACAGTGAAAAAGTAGGCTGCTATTTTTTTTTTCTTAAGTTCTCCGTGCTCATCAAGTTTGAAAGCCTAGGGCAAGATTAATTAAAATCAATGGAGCAAAGCAAATTAAGCACTTTAAAGTGCTCTTTGGGGGCTATCAAAACTAAAATAATTCAAAATAAATAGTCAAATGTCTGGGGCTTGTTATGAGACTATTTTATCATTCTGCCCATTCATCTGCTCTATCTCTCCCCTACTTCTTTATCTGTTTTTCACAGAGCTCAGCAGATGCTCTTTCCTCAGCATTTCACACCAACATGTCTCTGTGCAATCTCAGGACTCTGCTCCCACGGACCTAAAATAAAGATCACACTGCAAACACACAGCTTAATCCAGCAACTCTTAATCACACTAGTAAGCCTTGCAGATACGTAAATAGCACTGTTCATGTTAATGGGATAGTTTGTGAGAAAAAAAGAGTAGGTTCACAATTCTAAGTAGCAACCATGGGATGAAAATCTGCATTTTGTCTCGACTAGAAGAAGCACAATTTTGTATTGTGTATGATTGTCAGGAAAAATCCTATCACTTGCAGGTATCTCCTAATGCCTCAAGCTGTCTCCCCAGTTGTCTTCCAGATTAATTTGGACCAAACTCAACATCCTCCATACAGGAGGAGTTGTAAGGGTAGACATTCACTCTAAGAAATCTCAGGTCTGTTTGGTTTTGGGTTTTCATTCAGTCTGTGCTTCTGTGCCACCTGAGTGGTCCTACATGACTCTGTTTGGTAACAAAATCTGCTAATGTATGCCTGCTTCTGCTTGAGTTCTTAGCGGCTCTTTTAAAGTGATTCCAGGTTGTTTGGTGATCCCTAGTATAATCCCAGGTGTTATGGGGGGACTGTGAAGGTAGTCAGTGAAATCTCTAGCAATGTAGTCATTGCATTAGGCTGTCTTCAGCCTGATTACACAAGCTCAGCAGTGGCATTCATAATTCCAATGCCTGTTTACTAAACCCAATACTGAACTTATCACTTGAAGATACAGGAATGTGGAAGCAAATCTTCTGGATTAGAGTGTGTCTTTGGCTCCCTGTGGTAGGAAGTAAGCTCTGAGCCTGCCTGGTCCTGGCTGCTTGGCTGTGCTCTGAGTCACCAAGCTGCTCTCTGTGCTAAAACAGTGGTGTTCTGTGAGGAATAGGAAACATGCTTATCTGCAGCTCTTGTTATTTGTGTGGCAGCAGAGAACAGATGAACACATATTTCAAGCTACCACATAGAGTTGTTACTTCAGATCTAGTTTTTTAACCTTTTCAATAATTTTCAGAGCTCTCTCCTTAGCTTAGTTTAGCTGGGTGATTGGAGTGACAATGAAGGGCACTTGCTTCCAGAAGGCTCCTTTGTTTCCTGAATGTGAGAGAAATTGCTACCCACAGCAGAGCTACTGGTCCTCTGACTCCTGTAATCATCTTGTAGCCTCTGAGTACAATTGTTATTTTGGAAAAAAATTTTGGGTTTTCTCTGCCAAAGTTAAACTTATGATGGTTTGCCCAAGTGAGTGTGGAGACATCACAAAAGCCGTGTGCCAAAATGAGCCATTGCATTGACCCAGGACTCCATTATAAGGGTACTGTAGTTTTGATTCTTACTGAGTTTCTTCTTGTCACATGCAGGTGTCTAGAAGTGTGAGGTGCAATTTTTTATGTGAACCTTGAACAGAAAATAAACTGAGGGCTAATGTGTGGCCTGCGTGAATGGATATATATACTAAATTCTCGTAGAGACACACCAGTCTAAAAGTTTCAGCTCAATAATTTACAACCAGCAGCTTCTGGATGAATACACTTCATCACAAAGCTTGATGGAAGGCTAGAAAGGTAATCTAAGTGATTGCAGGGATTTAGCATCTCTGATCAGTTTTTGGCTTTTGTTGGTATAGTTAATAGACAAGAGAAATAAAGGGAAAAAGTAACTAATTCGGATTAAAAACCTTTTCTATGGCAAATTACACAGCTGTTACTTAACTTTTAGGACACTTTGATATAAAAATTAACATCTTGGTAAAAATAAGTGGAAACTTTCCAAGTTTTTGTTGTTGGAAATTGGGAGAATACTGAATCTAAGTCTTCAGAGATCTTTTCCTGTAATTACCTCTACAAATTATTCCAAGGGGTATCACAAGCAAAGAATACCTTGTTATCCTTCTGTATGGGAGAGAAAAAGGCTTTTTGCCTCTCTTCACTGCTTTTAAAACACAGAAAGTCAAAAATAAGCAATTTAGATGTGTTTCTGCATTGGAAACTAACAAATCTTTCTTATGTCTAAAGAGCCTTTTCAAGGTTTGGGTCTTGTATTGGCATGCTAGCCTTAAAAACTCAGTTGAATAGGGAAGGACTTACTAAGAATTTGCTTTTTTGAGGAAAGTTTTGATTTACTCCCATTAATAAAAATGAGTCAAACATTACAGAAAATTTCCCTTTAATCAGTTTGTAGTTTCAATAACTGAACCATTTCGGGCTGAGGTGCACTCAGTGTTTGCTTCTCGGGAACATTGAGTGATGAGGTTTTACTGGCATGATACTCACAGCAAGTGAATACATACTCGATTCAATTAATATTACTTGCTTTCACATAGCAATTAAAGGCCCCCACTGGGACTGGAGCTCGGGGGAGACAGTTTACATGAGGAAATATTCAAGACCCCCATGTTCAATGACCCCCATTCATGGCTTCCTCTTCAAGGCCAGGGTCTCTGCCATTCCTCTCTAATTCCTTCTTCCCTCTCTGGTTCTACATTTGAAAAAAGGTTGCAAATAAAATAAAAATTTAAAAATCTAAACTCCTTTTGTCCTATGCCCTCGTCCTATGTCCTAAACTCCTTTTGTCCTGTGTCCAAACCTTGTCATGTATCTATTCCTCTGTTTTATTGTTGACACGCATACTTGGCATCTTTGGAAAATCTTAGTTCTGAAAATTTCAACATTCAGGTGTTTGTAGGAGAAAATCATTTTATCTTCTACTGTCCTCTGAGGTGACATAAATATTACAATCAGGTAGACATACAGCTGCTGTTCTCTCATCTAATGAAGAAGAATATAACTCAGAAAGACTTCATTATATATATTTTACTCTTTAGAAAGTTTATAGACTGGTAGCTTCCTCTGACCAGCAAACTGACCAGCCTGGCTCAAAAAGCAGTTTTCTGCAAATAAATATCCTAAAAGGGCAGATGTAATGCAAAGGCTGTGGGAGTCCTCTGTACAGTCCTGTATATACTATGTATTTCAGTGTGAATTAAAAAGCAGATATTTTGCTCAGTGGAAAGCTAAGGCCCAAAGCCATCTCACCAGGCCTTGCTTTCAGAAAACTAATGTAGTATAAACTGGTCTTCTAGGCTTCCTCATCATTAATGGAGGGAGTGGAGGTTTGTACCTCCAAGGAGAGAGTTTGCCGTGCTGGGATGAGTGCCTGAGCTGCACAGGATGAGTCACTTGCTGGGTGTGCTTCTTTCTTTTCACAGCCACAGACAACAGGCTTAGAGGAGAAGCTCTGCTCCTGTATCTTCCTTCATGTGAGGCAGCACAAATGCCACTGAGCAGAGTAATCCTTGCTGGAGTTCTCCATATTGCCAGGAACCACACCAGTAGCTCTGGTTCCTGCCAGACAGCATCAGTTACTGGCAAAAGGCTACTGCCGAGCCCCAGCAATTCACGAGGTCATGGTGCCCTCCACAAGCTGATGACTGGGAAGTGTGAAATGGGTGATAGGCAGCCTGTGGTGGCAGAAGAGCAGATGTGGACCTGTGTCAGCCCTTGGAGAGGAAGAAACTGCTGGGAGGGGTCTGTCTCCCCATCCCAACATCCACAGATCACTGCGGGAGAATGCACTTTGTTCACCAAGAGGAGAATGAAATAATACGCAGATAATATGCATTATTTTTCCTAGTCTTGCTTTTCTGGTTGTCAGGTTGCTGCCAGAGTTGTTGCCTGGGTGGATGTCTGCCACAGGAGAGCATCACTAGTGGTGGACAATGCTCTTGAAACTGCTGTCAGAGCAGACCTTCATCCTTCCCTGCATTACCAGCTGTAGAAGTGGCTGCCAAGAACATCTTAAATATATTCTCATGATTCAGTCACAGCTGAGGGTTACACAGAGGAAAGAAAATGGCTCGTGGTAGCAATCCACAGCCCAACTCCTGTGTCTGTTAGCAGGGGACTCTGCTGTGACCACCATCCCCACATGCCTGTCAGGCAAGAACATCATCCATCATGGTTGTGACAAAGGCATTTTCACCTGTAGAAAATCCCATCCATTTACAAACTCTGTATAGCCCAGACATCAAGCGATCCCCACACAGCCACTCAGTTTCCTTCAGTGGGATGGGGGAAAGAATTAGAAGAGTAAACCTGAGAAAACTTGTGGGTTGGATAAAGACCATTTAATAGGTAAAGGACAAGTCTTACGCACACAAGAAAAACAAAACAATTCATTCACCGCTTCTCACAGGCAGGCAGGTGTAACTATCCCAGTCAAAACCAGCACAGAGAAGAACTTTGTAAAACAGAAGTGAAACCAGGGAAAAATTATTGTGCCTGAGTACTGAAGATACAGTTTTTGTATAAAATTTGATGGATATTTGGTTTACATCTTTGTAATCTCAAGCATAGTAATTGGATATTCTGAATACATAGGAAAATTTTACTTTGAGGGGTCATAAGTTACATTCTGTCTTCAGCAACAAATGAATGATGGCAGCTTTCTTACCTCTAGTAGCACAAGTTGGGGTGGTTAGGGAACAGTTTCAGAACCGCCTTTGCCAGCAAAGTAATGAGGGCAGCTTGCAGGATAAGTACTTTCTCACATTTATACTTCCACCCTCTGCCTCTTCCAGGGCTAGTGTGGATGCAATGATTTCTCTTGCCCAGAGGCTGTATTTAGACCATCCCATTTTAGAAGGTTACAGCTGAAAATATTACAAATCTCATTGCTTCTCCTCTCTTGTAATGTATGCTTAATATACATTGCATTTCATTCCACCTGGACCATGAAATTGGTTACATGGAGAGTTTTACAACATCGACTCTAGCACTGTAGCAGAATAGTTGGAAGTATCCCTAAATGTTGGCACTGTGTGGTTCTTTCCATCATACTTCCATGATAACATTGCCTTGGCTGGCAACTTTTTTTGTACTTCGAGATTGTGAATTTGATTATTTTACAGATATTCCTGCTGTGCAAAAGAGAAAAGGCAAAAGGGAGTTTATTATGAGTTTTATCAAATTGTGTTACAGAATCCCACAAAAGACAGAAATTAGTCTCTTCAGTTTTCTCAACTGCTTTATGCTGTTCTGACACCAACATCACCAGCATGTTGTCTCCTGGCATGTGTCTGTTATAGAAGACAGAAACTGCCATTTTAGATCAAAAAGTAATTTCCTTGTGTCCAGTATCCTTTGACAGAAAAAGTATAAATGAAGATGAATAGGCCTTCAAAGAATGTGTTGCTTTGGGATTTTTTCTTACCTAAAAGAGAGCAAGGTGATTTCTCTGGATTAGGAAACATTTCATTTTTTTCAAAATCTAGGCCTGGCATGGGGTTATTTATTTTCAGGCTTACAAATAAGCTTTTTTACACTTTGACAAATAAAAATGTCCTGTCCAGGAATAGTAAGGAAGTTTTTCTGTGTGACAGATCATGAGTTGATAAACTGATAGATAACTCCTCTCCCCTGAACAAAGGGGTTTTATCTGAGAAGATATCACAGTGAAAAGTCAACTGTTCTTCCTCTCCACTAAAGCAAGCCTCTGCTCTGAAGGCACTCCAGGGGTATGGACATGTTGTACCACCACTTCCATCTTAGGGACACCTAAGATACTCTACACGAAGTCACCTGTATGACCCAGCATGATGCTGCACAGAGGTGACAACCTGTGTTGCTCCCCATCTCACAACTTGCTACTTCAGCATTTTCTGGGGTAACCCTTCACTTTTTTGTACTGTGCATTCCCAGCCTACTTGTGCATACCTTGAGAGAAGTGTGGATGTGCTTCCTGACAAGCTGCAAAGCAACTGTGAGGCTTCCCTGACCAGGCAGTAGAAAAAGTGCATCTCCCATTAAGAGGCACTGATTTCCCGCCCAATGCCATTTGCACAGTGGAATTGGGTAACCCACATATACCCAGCTATGCTGGGTTGAATTTCTCTCAGACTTTGCCCAATTTCTGTGAGGTCTGTGTGACTGCATATCTTTGTGTCAAGTGGTGTTAAGAGGAAGCTTCAACTGGAGAGCTGGAGGGAGTGGGAAGAACAAGGAGATTGTAGTAGAGACAAACATATCTCTGGAAGCAATCTCTCTTCATAGTCTTCAAAAGGCATCAGGAGAGTTGCATACACCTAGCTGGCAGGATGAGAGCCTTACAGGGTCTTAAAAACTCAAAGTAATAATAGACTTAATGAATTAAAGTAATAAACTCAAAAGCAGTACAAGTAAGGGATACAGCAAATTTATTTAGGTTGCACCAAATAAAATTTGATGATATAATTTCTTTCTTAGCATTTAATAGCCTTCTGCATGTTAAAGACACTTTGTTTAAAACTCAGTCACGTGAGTCAATTTGGATCAGATTCCTTTTTCCTAGTTGTATCTATATAGGTGGCTCTCTCCACTAAATACTGGTGGGACAGAGAAAGGTGCTTGCAGGGTGATTTATTCAGAGAACCTGTGTTTTGGGTTGCCCTACAAGTGCCCACCTAGGCTGTCATATGCAGAAACACATGAAGCTCTGTTAGATATGCTATATTAAAAAAAGAGATGCAGACATCTTTCAGTTTAGCTTTGTGTGATATTTAATAAAATTACCCTATGGACTCTTCTGTAGAACAAGATTTTTAGCTTGGCTTCCCCTTGAAATGAGGCATGTGCAATCTTGCTGTCCTACTATCTGTCACGTCCTTCTCAGAAATGTTCTTGCCAATGGGCACACCTCAGTCAGATCTAACACAAGAAAAGAGACCTAAATGCCCTATCTTCCTGAGAGGTCTGACACTGACTGGTTTTCACAAAAGAGTCCCAAATTAGTATAACCACTGGATGAAAAACAGCAGCGAGAGCCCAGTGGTTATCAGTTTGACCCCATGCTTGGTGGGTGACAACCTGTGTACTGACAAATCAATAAACACATGGTTCTCAGCATGGAGCTGACAAGCAGTTGCAGCAGCTGCTGTGTTTTATTTGGTCAGCAGCTAGAGGATAAAGGAGTGAGGAGACCTCTTTCTGCTTGGTGAATTTGAAGAGAAAGAATAAGAGACTTGGAGATAGTGAGGTCTTGTACCTGAGAGCTAGTGATACAGGAGACAAAGCTGTAAAAACATTGCCTTGTTCTGCTACTCCCTAAAAAGCCCATGTTTTTAATGCCACTGGATGAAATACTAAACAACATTTTCACTTCACAGCACTTACCTTAGAACTAACACACGAAATAATGGCATTTGTAAAGTATTCTCAAATTATCCTCTTTTATATCTGTATGCACATTGTTCGTGTTGAATTCTCTGAATTCAGCATCTGTCCAGGACATGATTACTTAAAGCCATCATCTTGTTGCCACCCTTATCTTTATCAGCTTTCCTTCTACCATCTCCCTGCCTTGTCTTGGGTAGGAAATCACATGCAGTCCTATGCAGCAAACTCTTTGAATCAGCAGAATTGTCTTTCCTTTTCAGTGCTGTATGACAAGTGACATACATGAGAGTCCATGGTGCTAACTACTGCATATTTCACAAGCTCTGAATTGGATGAATTGACACCAGAGAAACCCACTTTTTTTCTATTCCTTACACAATGTGTTTAGACTTTACTGTTTAATCAAGTGATGCTTAGCTCATTTGAACTGACTGATGTACAATTCTCAATTGTCAGTTCCTGCAGCCTCATCAACAGCTTAATAAGACAGGGTAAACAGTCATCACACTTGATCCCAGCAGCACACTGCACATTGAGGCAGAGGTCTCGAATTCAAGGACAAAACTCATTCTGTGTCCACCCTTGTTGGGCCAGAGGAGGAACCAGGAGGAAAGCTAGCCACGTGGTACAGTAGAATTGTAAAATTGGGTTTGGGGTTTGAGAGTTTTTTTTAGTCAAAGAGAAAATTTGGCACAAGTTTGTGTTTTCTGTGTAAAAAAAACCTCAGTACCTGGACGTAGTTGAAAATGCTAGAGAAAGTGGCTGTAGCTCAGTAGGCTTTATAAGTTGTAGAACGTTTGGCAAAAGTCTGTTTGGAAAGTGCTAATGAAGATAAATTTAAGAGTGGCTGCTAAAGCTTGAGTTCATTGGTTATTCCCATTAGAGATTACAAATTGGAAATATCTACCATCCCCCTGAAAACACTTTATGTAGCTGTTTCTTTCCATTACAGCATTAACTGAAACATCTGTGTGAAAATATTTCAAATTATTTGTAAGGAATACAGTCTTGAATTTGCTCAGACTTCTCATAATCTCAATTATGAGTCTAGATGTCCTGAAGAATAAATTTACCATATGGATATATCAGTGACACCATGGTATTCTTTTATGTGTAAAGCTTTAATGGCATCATTATGCTGTAATGACATCAGTGCCAGTAATATCCTACTAAAGAACATTATTAGTCAAGGGACACTAAATCCACAAATCTACAGGTTAAATTTGCCATTTCAGTAAGCATATGTCACACATACAGCACAGGCAGAGCTATGTGTATGCAGCTGTGCAGGTGCTATAGGCAAAACGTTGCGTGTAGCAGCTAAAAATCTGTGTGTTATGGTTGTTGAGTTAGAGATGTTGCTTGAATTCCACATTTAATTTTCTAGTTTTGAATTACAGTCAAAATCATAAAGTTCTGGTTAATAACTAGCATCAAACTAGCATTTGACAAATTGCATGACAGAATTTGTTGCCAAGATAAATAATTTCTTCCAACTGGTAAACAGAACGTCACTCATAATCTAAAAGAAATGTGTACAAGAAACGTATCTTTTAATAGGAATGCAGCACTGATGTAATGAGAGTATAACTACTTTTTAAAAAATTATTTCCCAAACTACTGTCAGCAGGGGCACATCTTTTTGGCTTGGAATCCCTGCGATTTTTATTGCTTAGGTCCCACTCCTGGGAGTTACCTTTGCATTACTCACAAACCAAAATCACTTCCTCTTCATTATTTTCCATTCAAAGAAAACAAATATTTATCAGAAGAAAATTATACTTTTTGAGAATGCAAACTGAAAAAGTGTTAAGAAATTTGTTTATGGTCTCCCCATCTGCTGTCACTTACCTCCCCTTGCAATTTCAGTGCATTGTGCTTTATTGTTTAAATTTGCTTTAGGATTTGCATGTGATGTATCCAAGATACCATGAATAGTTTGGTACTAATTAAAGAGAAAATACAATTATACGAATGGCTCTAGGGCAGTGGAGGCAGATCAAAAGAAGAAAAATCCAAAGTTCACAAAATTTTTCCATTCCAACTTTGATGATATTTCTGAATTTGAAATTATCATACAGAGTGCATTTGCATTTTAAATGTTTGGACACAACTTATACAGAAGCAAATAGTCTTTTGGGGCCATATTGAGCATTTTTGCAAGGCTGGAGAATAACAGAATACATCTCACACTAATATACATCCTGCTTAGGTCCATCAGGGACAAAATAATTCCAAAAACACAAGGGCAATACCTGCAGTAATGTTTTTCTTTTCAGATGTGCTATACTGGAACGGTGCTTCTATATTAGAAATATTGTCTTAAACAAACAAAATACTAAAATCTGGTTTAATTGATACTGCTTCCCATGAGCACATGTAGGCCTTTCTAATGCAAGAGCATAAGCATGCGGTTTATTACACAGCAGATGATCATGCATTTTGTGATCGAAATCTGCTTGTTCCTTGAATACCTCTGAGGTGTTTGCATGTAGGTGAAGAGGACTTTGACCAGAAAAAGAAAAGCAGTTGTTGAGCAAAAGTATCTGAGATACCCCTTGGCTGACAAAGCTGAACTGCCATCTTCTCTCTCTAAAGCTATCTGCCTTCTAATTCCTTCCAGCTACATCAATTTACTGTAGCCCGTATTCTGTTAACATTATATTAAATTTATTTCACAATCATTATTTTATTTTAAGTATTAGACTAACTCCACTGCAACTGCACTGTGTGAGATCAGACTTCTGTAGGGTTGGTATATAAATGGAAACTCATGTACTTTGGAAACAGATATGCTGAGGGAATTGTAAACTCTGAAAACATAAAAAGAGTCATATTTAAGAAGGCTTAAGTAGGCTTTACCGGTAAACCTTTTTAAAAAGATTAGACATGCTGAACAATTATTTATTCAGAAATGGTAAGCTGTCAAAAAAGACAATGCTATAAGGTAAGAACTACAAATGGAATAACATCAAAATCATAGATTCATAGAATGATTATGGTTGAAAAAGACCTTTAAGATCAGGTCCAGGCATCAATCCAGAACTGCCAAGTCCACAACTAAACCATGTCCCTAAGAGCCATACCTACACATCTTTTAAATACCAACAAGGATGGTGGCTCCACCACTTCCATGTACAGCCTCTTCCAGTCCTTGGAATTTCAGTAAAAAAAAATTTACCTAATATCCAATCTAAACCTCCCCTGGCAATTTCCTCTTATCTTGTTGCTTGCTTTTTGAGAGAACAGACCAACCCCCACCTGTCTGCAGCCTCCTTTCAGGCAGTTGTAGAGAGTGATAAGGTCTCCCCTGAGCCTGCTTTTCTCCAGGCTGAACACCCCCAGCTCCCTCAGTTTTCCTCATCAGACTTGTGCTCCAGACCCTTCCCCAGCTCTGTTCCCTTCTCTGGACACACTGCAGCACCTCAAAGTCTTTCTTGTAGGGAGGGGCTCGAAACTGAACACAGGATTCCAGATGTGGCTTCACCAGCCGAGCACAGGGGAAGCATCACTGCCCTGGTTCTACTGGACACACTGTTTCTGCTACCAGTTCCTTTTAATATGATTATAGTTACACACTGGGGTATTCATGATCTATCCAGAGCATAAGAACATCCAGATCCTGGCTCATCTATACACAGTTTGTTTACCAGAGCAGAGATAACATTTTTAACACAGCTGGAGCCAAAGTATTTGTTTTCTTTACAATAGCAAATTTCTACCTTTGCTACCTGGCCTATTATTTCCACAGCAAAGGAACATAAATCCCTAAACTGTGGAGTGGGAGACAGAAGAGGCATGACAAAACCTCTTAGGGTGATGACTAAATTTCTGATTAATTACAAAGCTGTTGATAGCTCATGGGTACTTTGGCCTTCATCATCTACACTTAGCACTTACGACTTCCTTCGTGGCACTTCAAGCAGTTTGGATTTACATTGCAGAAATACTGTATTAGACCAAAACCAAAAGTTAAGGTATGCCCTGGAAGAAAATGAAAGTATCTTCTAATTCACTGGCCTACTTCAAAAAGTTTTTCTCACGTATAAATTGCTTCAGATAATTTGCAAGGATATATTCTAGCTGATAATTTTTTCTTAACAAAAATTTGATTCTGTTCCAAACACAGTCAGAGCTGTCCCTTGTTTGCTGAAATGCAGGGTTGACAAAAGCAGGAGAGGGGCAGGATTCAGCTTGCAAGTTAATACTTCAGTTTACATGTCTGTATGTGGAGGGGCACATATGCACTCAAGTGTCCAGTAAGTCCCAGTATAGTTATGGAGGATGCAGTCAATACAGTCAATGGGAGCTGAAGAGCTATTCAGCTCACCTGGAAGCAGGCACGTACAATTGATCAGTGAATTGTCACCCAGAAACCACTGGCTGTATTCACCACATCTCCATGGACTGCAATTGAAGTGTAAACAGTTCAATTTATCTGTCCTAATCTCTGTTTACATTGATGATATGATTGCTGGTTGTTCTTACTCATGTCAGATTGAATTACTGAAAGGAACTAAAAAAAAATCCTGAAATCAATCTTATTTGGAAATATTATGAGCAAGAACCTCTTACACAGCTAGGGAGTTTGGCTGCTTAATCAGATCTGCTTGAGTGTTTAAAGCACCCAAAACTGATGTGCTTAAAATCATCAGTTATAATGTTGTATATTTCCATACCTTATTTCCCACAAGTTTTTAAAGAACCAGACAACCATAGCGATCATGTACTTTGAGTCTCTGATGAATACAGATGATTACTGTGTCAGTAGATCAAGGGGAAAGATTTTTAAAGCATCCTTCCCCCTAGTCACTTCCCTTACTGCTACTAGATATGGATCCACTCCAGGTCATGGACCAAGGAGAACTAATGCAGCTGCCTAGCCATGTACGTCCAGCAGAGGCTATGGTCATAGGCTATAGCAAAACCCTCCACTTATGGAACAAATGCATCTCAAAAGTTTTTAGTCTCCCTGCACTGGTTTGGGGAGGACATAAGAGACAGAATGGATACAGTCACATTTGAGACTTTGAAGCTCTGGTATTTGAAACAAGGATCATATTTCTGCAGCTTGAGCCTGGATGCTGAAATACCAAAAATGTCCTACATGTGCCCATGAATAACTATTCACCTTGAATATTTTTGAATGAAGAAAACTGCATCTTGTAACAGTTTTTATTTGATGTTTTTAAATAAAACTCTCTGTTTCTTTATAATGTGTGCAGAGGGACTGGCCTCGGTGCCATTCAATCAATTTTGCACTTGACTTCAGTAGGAGCAAAGATAGCCCATGGTGAATGCAAATCCAGAGGAAATTACACCCAGGTGCTTTTCAATGAAATGTTTATCCATTAAAAAAAAAAGAAAAACAAAACCTTATTTCTTTATTTTGAGAAACTGTACTCTCAGCACCTCAGGCTGGTTTATACATGTTGTCTTTCTCTACAATGTATTTATGTAGTAAAATCTAAGTTCAGGTGCAGACTTTGATGTTGAAGGGGGTGTTTCATATGCAGCTTTACTTAGTAAATTCCTTCCCAGCCAAATGTACTGAAGTAGTGCAGTGTCACACTGTGAAGCACAGTCTGAGTAGTTAATATTACCTGGAGTGTACAAGGGAGAGAATGTTTTGACAATATTCATGCTTGCAGCTTTAGAGATCTTGTGCATATCTATTTACAAACCGTAGATATCTTGCATATATTTCATCAGTGTCAGCCATAATATAAATCTTCCCTGAGCAAATTACACAATATTATCTACGTAGTAAGTAAAATGTACTGATACATGGGGAAGTGTTGCCTGTTTGAAGCTGTTACAAGTATTATGATCCTAGACACTGTTATTAACCTATCGGGGTGTTTAAATATGTGAAATTAGAAGTCTGACAGCAGAAGGCTGGTTTGCATTGCAGAAGGAAAAAGGCATGTGTTCAAACAGTGTCATATATGGAGCCTAAATCAGTCTGCTCAGGTCTGGTGTGCTTTAAAAGACAATGAGTGAATTTCATATGTTTGAAAGTGAAGACGTGATAATGCTCTTCTTGATTCCTGTCCTACACACCAGCTCTATGCATGCTGACACCAGCGGGTCCCCATGGCAGTGGCAGAGAGGGTCTTCCCATCCCGAGAAGGGATGGCTTTTACACAGCAGGACTGAAATACAGTCTTTAAATGATGTATCCATGCTGGATCCAGAAAGTGTCCTACCATAAATGTCAAGAGTTTGGGGCTGAAAACAATCGTGACCTGAAGATTTCCATTTCCAAACACGAGTGGGATTTAGGAACAAGATGTAGTATATAGAGCAAACCCTTCAATGTGACTAACAGGTCCTACTACCCAGAGAAGGAATGGTGCTCACAGTGTCAGGAGTGTTCTCCTGCTGGTGCTGAGCATCTGGGCTGAACATCTAATCCACAGGTGTCTATGGCCTTGGGAGACCACACTAGGAACAGGTTCCTGTGTGCATTGGTCTCAGTGTGGGTCCCAGCAGAAGGCTTGAAGTGGTGGATTTGTTTTAGTTTACTTTTAATTATTTTATCTTCATATGACCCTTCAGGTGTACTTTCCATACTTCTTTTTAAGAAGATGTCAAAATCTTTCACACTGAGGTAACTGTTTAAACACACTGTGAGATTCACAGTGAAATCCTGGGAGCTGACAGCACAGACATAGTGTGTGGAATGAAGGCTGCTGCAGGACTCCAAGGTGCTGTCACACAGTTCCCGTGTGTGTTGGGGCAGTCAGCCAGAGGCAATGTTTGAAGGCACCATGATTCTTCTCCAGCAGGAGGAAATATATAGTTATTCTCATGCTCTAAAACAAACATTTCACTTATCAATACGGATCATAGAATTTATGACTGCTGCATCAGCAGAGATAAAATGCAGCAGTCATGGACTAAAATATTGCATCCTCTTTGTAAGGGTTTGGAGAGTAAATTTACTGATTTTTCTTTTCTCTGTATCTTGGGAAATGCAAGAGCACTCAAGAGCATCTGAATTTGCAAACCTTCACTGTGACTGTTTATAAGAGCAAATGGAGAACTGGGCCCTTACAAAATTCAAATGTTTCCCTTTGAATTAGCCCTACAGCTGTACCTTGCGAGCTCTGGAGCTTGGGAAACAAAGACAGCTTTAAACTCTGGCAATCTGACTTTCAGTTCAAGCATAATGAGGGAGAACAAAAAAAAAAAAGAGCAAAATAGATTTGAGAAACATCTAGTAAAAGGCATAAAAACTACTAATCCTTTTGCAAAAAACATCAGAAGGAAGAAATCTACCAGAAGTCCGAGAAGATGATCAAAGTCTCTGAGAAGTGTCTGATTAAAGTCTCAGAATCTAAGTCAGAGATATTCTAGGAAAAGAATCTAAAACAAATCTTCTGTACACACAGTTACTTTGGAGGAGTTTGGGGAGGTTCCCACACTGGAAGTCTTTTTTAACAGAGATTGATCAGATGCTCTTTTTCAAACTGAAATGGAGATAGCAAAGTTCGTGGGAAAAATAGGCTATATGCATGATAACATATCAGAAGGATTAACAGTAACAGAGTTTTAAAGGAACTTAAGGATGTAGTATTCGATATTTCAACAGCACTATCTAACCTCTAGTTTAAAATTTCTTTGGTACTAGAAGCTGGGAGATAGTTAATTTTATATCAGTTTTCAAAGAGTTTAGAGGAGAAAAAAGTTACTGCAGAACAGGAAGTTGGTGGCTGTATTGGCAAAGTGATAGAAATGTTGAATTAGTGGCCACTTGGAAAACATGACATACATACTGGGGATAGTCAGCATGGATCTTAGAATCAGAAATTATGGTTCAGTAGAGTAGATCTGCAAAATGCTCAGACAGGGGGATCAGGGATGAGCAGAGGCAGCAAATCTCTACCATACCAGGACAGACTGAGGAGGGCAGGACTCTTCATCCTCACAAAGCCATGACATACCAGATACAGGGTCTGGATAAAAGTGGAAGGTACATGGGTAAGAATATTGTCCACTGTAATTTCCAATGCAGGAATTAGGAACCATAAAAAGAAGCTAGCAGGTGAAAATTTTTAAATAATTTTTTTTATTTTTCCTGTCAACTGATGGATAACTAAGCTGTGGAACTCTTTACCGCAGAATATTATGGACACTGAAAGTTTACAAGAATCAGCTGGGAAAATTAATTGAGGAAGAAAAATTTCATGAAATGTCCTTAAGTATAAAGATACCCCCACTGAACTGCAGATGTGTGAGACTGGCAGAATGCCCCAGGGAAGTGCTGCTGCCCACTGCTGGGGGCAGGGTGTGGGGATACAGGAATGACAACAATGCTACAAGGAGAAAAAGCTGACCTAGTGCACCTGGACGTACACTGTTGTGTTCTTTTGAGCTTTTCAATTATACTCTCTTTCTTGGCTGTCCGCACACAGATACGTGGAGAACCAGATCAGTAAAGATATTTGGATTACCCATTCCAGCGGATTTTCAAAGGAGCTAAAACAGTCAAATAGCAGTAGGCAACTAAATAATATATACCCATATGCTGTCAAAAGAAATTCCTTTTCTTTAAAACATATAATCAGAGTGGCATTTATTCAAATGGAAGCTTACAGACCTTATCTTCAAGTGTTACAGAGTCTGTTACAAAGAAGTTTCATATCAGCAAAGGGCTGTTGCTCTGTAGAGGCATTATTGGAAGTGACAGAGCTGTGACAACACAGTGCTCCTGCCTACTGGCACTGGAAGAGGGATGTCCTCGTGGGACCCCTTTTTGTCATCAAGGTGAGCGAGGCAGTGAGAGGCCTCTTGTGCACTAATAATTTGAAACAAAAAAAAAATGCAATCTTAAACTGTCAGGGAAGTGTTTAGCACTTATATTTGTTACTGGTTTTTGAGGATTTTGATGCATGAATAATAGAGACTAGGGATAGTTAGAGTGGCCTGGGCCCCAAATGTGTAGACATGTAAAGCATTCAGATATAGTTAAAGCCCTGCAAACCCCAAATAAAGCCAACTAAAGCCAGGTCCCAACAGGAAGATATGAGAAAAAATATGCATCTGCAGCTCACTAGAAAGGGAAAGCAGGAATGCGTCTGAGTGACTGGCAAGGAGCAATCAGCCTGCAAATGTTGCTGACATGTTCAAGGAGGAAGAAAACAGGCAGGAGAAGATGGAGAAATATCTTCAGGAACCATGTGGAAATGATGAACTGAGAAGTGGGGAAAATCCTTGCAGGAAAGCTAGGGGAAATATTTGAACAGAAAAATCAAGACTGAGAAGAAAGAAATGAGAGCTCAGGAGCACTTCCCAAAGTTGGGAGGACCATCCTATGCCACCTCTTATCCCACCCTCCTGTACTCTAGATATGTTTACTATAGTCCCTTTTAAATCCCTTACATCTTGGGTCCACACCAAAACCATGGTAAACTGTTGGGGTCTCCCCCCCTGCCATGTAGCCCTGGGAGAGGGGCCCTGGGGGGGAGACACGGAGCTTCCCTGCCCCTGGTCAGCCTCATTTCCCGATTGGTTGTTTTGTGTTCCCCTGTGTGGGCAAGGACCCTGGGGTCCCGTGACTGCAGAGCTCCTGAGCTCAGCCCCAGCCATGCGGCTGGAGAAATAAACATCTCTGAAACATCTACCAAGAATCTGTCCACATATAATTCCTTTCCACGGGACTCCTGGTTTGATATATGCTTGTTACAGTAATCCCCGCTGTAACAGTAAACTGTTCACTTCTATGTCCCCATTCAGCTCCTTTGAGGGGATGGTTGTCTGCCTGCAGGAACTCTGGAAGCCATGGAAGCTGATGCCAGCCGATGCACCTGCCTCATTCAATATAAGGGCACATTACAGTGGCAGTCCTGTACTGGAGGGGACATGAGAGGATCCTGACTGGTTGAGTTTGAATTGCAGTGTTTTAACTGGGTTTTGTCCATGAGACAGCTTAACTCAGTCTTCATCAGGCATTCATTCACACTGGAGGCTGCTTGGGTGTCCTCACCATCACAGATAAGATACGGGTACCCAAAAATATTTAATACTGGCACCCATCTCCGAGAGAGAGGTCTTTTTCACTTCCCCATTTCAAACAAATGTGTAGGTAAATGTTGAATCTTGAATCTAATCTGTCTGTTGTGTTGCAGACAATGTATAAACCCCACCCATTGTGTGCTGTGTAGAAAGAGGATTGACAGAGAGAAAAAATATCCTGAGCAGCAGATGGTAGGTGATGTAATAACTGTCTGAGCAGTGATAACCTTAATCTAATTAGTTTCCTGATCAAGATTAAGAAGACACCAAAGGTGTGAGAGAAGGTGAAGAAGAAACCTGTAATCAATAAAACAAATATAGGAGGATGAAAGACATGCTGATGGATAAGATGCAGGAGTGGAGGGAAATCACAGGAAAAATTACCATATGTCTTGTCAATATGAAAACAAAGTAGTCAGACCTTGCATCAGTCAATATGCACAGAACAAGAAAATGTGGGCTATATTGCAGAATTACAAACAATTGTACAGATAAGCAAGTGACCAGGAAGGCTCAGCAAGTTAAGCAAAAGTGGTGAGAATAATTTTAAAAGTATATAGGAATTTGATAAAAAAGAATGGTGGCAAACTTGGCAAGAAAAATCAATTGCCAGTAAACCTCGAATAATATCTTTTCTACCTCTGATGAAAATGCACTTTATTTTTGAAGGATTCTCAATTAAAACAGAGCACTTGCACTTTTTCTCAGAAATGCTTTTGGGTTGTATTCAGTCAGTAGAGTTCACAATGATCAACCTGAATGTTTGAAATGTTTCCACTGACCTGCTGCACTCTTTATTGGCAAAAAAAGTTTCAGATTCAATGTTTCACTCAGTACTACCAAAAATGAGAGGTACTTTGACCTGGTAAGAGGGAAGGCATTATAGCTGGCAGCCCTGGCTGGCAAAGGGTGTTGGGGCTACACGTCTATATTGAGAGAAGCTGAAATCCAAGAAAGTGAGGCCATTATTGCGTCTTTCTGCACAAGGCTCCAAGTATGGCTTTGCCCCGGATCTGACAGAAAGTCTGCTCACTGTCAGATTGGGTCAGTTATATTCAATCAGATTAATTACATTTCTGAAGTTTGTTTTTGACTGGCCACAAGGATTTTGTTACAGAAATAATTGTTTGCTTAAGCAGAAAGACTTTTTTATTTGAACTGGTGAGATAAGGATATTTGCCCTACCTATCATAGCCCTGCTCGGCAGAAGCAAGGTACAGGGACATCGCAGGAGTCCCACAGGCACACAAGACAAAGCTCCAAAGAACCAGTCCTTAACTGTGCTTTTTAAGTAATTCATGCATTCAGTTTTGGGAGCACAGAAGTTACATGAAAATGTAATTCTTGAATACACTAATTACTTCCACCAAATTTATAGCAGCACCTTATTACCTAGTTCCTAGGGTCACACTATTAGTGCAATTCAATGTAGCACTTTCTTGCTAAACAAAAATGATTCTAGCAATGAATCCAAATAAAAATACTTAGTTCTTATTGTCCAGTTTACCACTGGGCAAGATCAGTATAACTTCTCTGGTCAGTGAGGTAGCTCTTACATATTTTTTCAGTTTAGAATATACAGAATATAGCAACAGAATATGTAGAGTATACCAGCAGCTGAAGTCACTTTTATTTGACACTGTTGGATGTCCATTTCTCTGGTCTCAGGCTGCTGAAAAGCTGTAGCGTCCCATCTTCACAGGGTTCTGCACAAATTACAGATTGTCTCAGCAATTTTTATGTTTCTCTTGGGCTTAATGAGATGCAAATTGTGACATGGCATTTTGTCTTCAATACCAAATATATGGAGTCCATACAGAATGACTGCTGCTGTACAAGTTTTAAGGAAGTTTGATTTTACAGTCCCTGTATTTGATGTCTCCTGAGTTTCATGGCATCTTGTGCACTTCCGTTTGTATTTCTGGAGTCCCTGTGTTTCAACTGAACCAAGCATTCCATCCTCTCTTTTCCTTCATACTTTGAACTTAGAATTTTGGAGAGAATTAGAGAACCTGTTTTCCATATGTCCATGTCTTCATCATCATGGTTAGGGTGTTTGTCAGCAGATTTAAGAATGTGTCTCCCCAAACTAAATATTTTCATAGAAATTTTCATGAACTATGAAGTAAATTTGGTATACTTCCAGTACACTTGTTTGGGATAGATCACAAGCTTTCAGCCCTGTCCCTTTTTAGTACCACTTTCCAATGCAAATCAACCTATGAGACTGAGAAATGAATTCATGGGTGTCATGGGTAATAGCGGTAGTAGAGGTAGGAATGATGCATTAAAGATTGCTAAATTACTGTAGCCAGTGGTGATTCTGATGGGATGAGTTCTTGAAGCTTGTGTCTCATCCAGACATTTATTTTCAAAAACTGAGTAACTTGAATGACAAGATACTGGATGGTTTACAAGGCAGATGTTATATTTTCTGTACATTTATTGAAATGTTCTAATACCTTTTACACTGTCTTTAAATTGCTTGCAATGTAGTGATAGAAGCACTTGCTGCCTGATACATTCAGGAACATTTTGGGTTGCTTGTGGAATTTTTTTTTCTGATGCCTACCAGAGTGAAACTAAAGCAGTTGCTTCAGGAAACAATTTTATTCTGCACATTTTCGGCCATTATTTATTTATAGAAAAGGACATGGCGCTCCAGAACCTATGAACATTTTTGAAAGAAGACACAGTTATTGAAATCCCAGTTAAACTCCTCTTTCCTCTGGCCCCATCTCTGAATCCAGTTGGGTCAAAATCCTCTTACTCCCTTTGGAAACAACACATCTCCCAGTTCATTCTTCTAAATGAGCCAGTGGGCAGCATGCCCTTGAGGGGTTTCACAGGTCACCTAGCAAGCTTCATACACACTTCGCAAGTACCCACTCAGCTTTTCTGACAGCCCTTGTCAGTCTCAGTGGGTTTTGTGACCTTGTCAGATTTTTCCCTTTGCCTTGCATTGCTGCCTTGCCTTATATTGTTCCAGTCCTTTCAATGTCTGACCATACATCATAATTTCTAAGGCAGAAATCACCAGCAGTGGTATATTAATAGGCATATACTAGAAGTTTTAAATGGAGGGAGACCTACTTTCTATGACTTCTGGGCATCAGTGCTGAAAATCAGCACAGTTGTTTGCTGTGGTTGTTCGCTGTGTTGGAAGTACTAAGAATTACTTTACCTCAGAGGCATTGCAGCACTAGAACTGTACATGTCCTGGACTTCCAAAATGTTCAAAAAGGTATTACATATGGATATCATAAACCTAGTCAGGACTTGAAATTGCATGTGCATGCACACAAGGATTTGCTGACTACTGTACTGGTAAACTTTGCTGTATAGTGCAAATCTTGGGGTTAATTAACAAGAGTCAAAAAAAATACAGGTACAGAAATATACTTCTGTAGAATTGAAATTCCAAAGTTAACCCTTCCAGTTAGGAACTGGTAGGAGTATCAGGTTTACCAAAGCACCAAGGCAAGGACTGTTGCGGTTGTACTGAACAAAATAGGACACATTACTGATCAGACAGACTTGATAGCAAATATAAGATGAGATGTGCTTGCCAATATAGAGATATTATAATAAGACATTCAAAAAATTCATGTAGAATTATTCCATATTTTTTCAAATATTTCAAAATTTACCAAGTCTGCCATGTCAAAAGCAATGAGTTTAGAAGGCTCAGCAATCTCATAGGCTTGGCCCTAGGTAAGAGTAGACCACTCACGGTAAGAGTAGACCTCCCTCTAACAGGAAAAAGACCAAAGACAAAAACATTTCCAGTGTTACCAGTCTCAGTCCCCAGGGCTCTCTCACCATCCAGGGCTCTCTCACCACGCAGGGCTCAGATGCTCAGTGGGGGAGGCAAAGCCCCTGATACCTCTGCTGCCATTAGCTTCTCTGAGACATCAGCTCCTGAAAGGCAGCAAAGTCTTGCTGCCAAATGTCAATTTGAATGAAGAAGCAATGCAGCTGAGTGGTCTCAGGGCCTATTGTCCATTTCTCTTTTCTTCCCAGGAAAGCTGCTAAGGGATCAGGAAGAGCTATAGCAGAGATAAGTGAAGAATAGCACATGACAAGCTGTGCAGGCATAAAGATGTATGCGGGTGCCTCAGGGGCATTGAAAGGAACTATACAAAACTCGATGCCTTTATCATCTGTTCAGAACTTGTCTAGTCTCTCTGCCAGCCCATTTGCAATATTGGCTAGCACTGCTTGGGAAATCAGATTTAAATGATTATAATGACTTTAGTTAAATCTTAGCATTCCAACTCAATAATAAGGCTGCCTCCTTCCACTTCCACCTTTTTCTTCAGGGGAGACTGCCCCATATTGCTGCCTTCCAGCTCCCTGTCTCCTCCTCATATTCAGGTCCTCTCTCGGCCTTTAGCTTTGCACTGCCCACTCCCCCTTGCCTGCAGAATAAAGGTGCTTCAAACCCTGACCCACTTTCTTCCTATCTCACAAACTATTCTGAGGTCCAAGGATGGGTCCCCTCATTCAGAGGAGATGGGGAGCTCGGTGGAGGCTAGCTTTGGGAAGATGCTGATCCTAAAAAGGGGAATGAAACCAGTCTGGAGGTAGGTCTTCCCATACAGAACTAGATGGAGTCTTCTGGTAGAGTACATGGAAGCTTTCCCAGCCCTGGGAGAAACTGATGAATCCTGAGCAGGTTTAATACTTGGATCATTTGTCCTGATAGTCTGCCCACTGTCTCAAAAAAGGCAAGTACAGTTCCTGCATGCCAAGGAAAGCATGGCATTGGTTCAACTGTAGGACAATTTTTAGCAGAACATTAATGCTTTGCAAAAGACAAGAGAGGCAAGAGCCTTCTCCTTTCTCTCCCCCATGCGCTCGATTGCTTCTTTTTGTCTTTCTTCATGACAGAATATTTATTTGTCCATCTTATTGTCTTTCTACTTGACTTCAGTCACTCCTTCTGAAAAGTCACTTTCTCCACTGAAGTACATGGGAACACAAAGCTCCAAGTGAGGGCACATGGGGTGACTGTCAGGCCCACAGATGGGGGTTGAATGCCTGTAAGTTGTTGATCTTAAAACACTTCTCATTTTGACATTAAATCATATTTCCTTATTGTGATGCATTGTATTCTGGGAATCATAGTCATGCTTTGGCAGAGGATGTCACAGAGGCCATGAACCTGCATCTCAGCTCAGAGATTTCTCTCTCAGCTGGAGAAATCTCACCAGTGGCTAATGATCTTATCCACTGCCAAGCAATTTCTTGAATCTTTCAATCATCTTCTGCAGGAGGGATTTCTCCTGCTGGACAATGATCTAGAGCAAGTGCAGGCATCTGCCTGGCAGCTGTTTGTACTGCAGGTGTTTCACTGCTCCCCACCTGCCCCCCAGTGTGCTGAGTCAGCGTTCTGCACCAGCCCCCAAGGGCAGCCATACACAGGGAGAAGTGGCTCTGAACTTGAAGAAAACTACACTCCCCACCCTCATCTTCTTTTATTTCATTTCCTCTTGCAAGTAGTTTTATAGTTTGTCTTCTTTTCATGGCATGACAACAAAGTGGAGGTCAGATAACAATTGGTGGAATTCTTGGTGGCAATTTTGAATTCCCTGTGTCAGATGTTGAGTGCTGACCTATGCTATTGCATGTACTGGATGGGTGAGTTACCCCATTTTCCAATAATTTCTAGTTATGGCTGTCAAACACCCTCAAGTGGTCATGTAAATGAAACTGTGAACACAACCAGGACATCATAGCAGATGTTTCTCTGAAGCAGCAGTCTGTGGGGGCTGATTCATTAATACATTACTAATAAGCAACTGCTGTTAGTGGCACATGGCATATACGAGGTGAGATGTAGACACCCCCCTGCAGTCCACGGTTGCAGTGGTGTGGATGGAGTTTGGTAACAGTGTCAGGAAGCCTTGCTGGTTGTGAACTCCATGGTTATGCAGTGCAAGCTGAACTGGTTTCACAGAGTGTAACCATAGGAGAGAAGTCAGCAAGGGGCTTTGCTGACCACAGTACAGGGCAGGGTTTAGCAAGGTAGAGAGATTTGCTAAATTTATGGTCAAAGGAAAATAAATCTGAAGCTTTTCAGCAAAATGCCTGTAATGCTCAAGCCTGGAGCTTGACTTCAGTGCTCCTCCTGCCTGTGTGTCCAGCTCTGCAGCTACTGAAAAGCTCATATGGTGAGAAAAGTGATGACCCTGGGTTTCTGGTGTCTGAAGATACTTGATGTAAGACCTCTGAGTTCTTGCAGTTATCTTAAAGGCCCAGAGTAGTTGAATTTTGTGTCACAGAGAAACACATCCCAATAATTTTTTAATACACTGATCAAACTCCATTTTTAATTACTATTTACAGCATAAACTTCAAACTTTTTTGGCATGGCCACAGCTCCTGAGTTTGTGCCAGCACCTATCCCCTGAAAGTTCAAAACTGCCTTCTTCTTTACAGCCTAAATGTATTCCTGGATGGTTTATATCCATTTGTTCAGATGCCAAGACTGCCCTTTCAGTTAAATAGCTCTTCCCCCACTCTGGGACCCATTCCCTTGTGTTTATACAGAGTAATCATAAAATTCTTCAGTTTACTGTAAGGCATGTAGATCTGTTTTCTAGGCAGCACTACCATGGCTTTTTAAAGGTTTTCACCTCCTTTTTTGCAAATGAGTGCTTACTGGCTATGAAGTTGTTAGTTTTCAGGAACAAAAGATTAAACCTTGTATTCATTATGGACACCACTATAGACTTAGACGTAGAAAATTTCTTTTTAGATTAATATATTTTGCTTCTTCATTCTGTTTCTACTTTGATAGCCTGCAGAATTTTGCCATTTTTATCCTGAAAACAATGGCTGGTGCAGTCCCAGACTTCTTCTCTTGCCAGCATGTTTAGATTTGCTTGCAACTGCAGTAGTTCCAGAAACAAGTTGGAGGCATGCGCTGCCCAAGTCTAAAACCAGGCTGTTGTAGATACCTGGTATCTGTCAGGGAAGTCAGGTCACTTTGGAAGAGGACTGGCAGAAGAAGAAAATCACTTTATTCATCTCTTCTTTCTTTCTTTCTTTGCCATCACATTTTAAAACCTTTAATAAAGGAGGGGAATGACAAATTTGTGTAAAGACCATAGTGAGAGAGCCCAGCAGTGAGCTGCTTCTTTGCTTCTTACCCCCATTTATTCTGCTAGATTTTCATTTCAGTTTGATTTAAAGAACACTCTTTTTGTTTTGTAGTTCCATCAAGCTCCTAATTCTTTGGCTGCTCTTCTAGATTTCACTCTTTATTAATTTCAAAGATATTTATCTCTCAGTCTCCTCATAAGAACATAGGCCAGGAAAAGAGCTACTAAATCCTCATATCTAGTCCCCTTATCATGGGCAGTTACAGCTTCATGCAATACCTATCCTAAAATACCTCATTACATCCTAAAATAACCTTGCTCTGATTAACTGGTCATTGTGAACATCACTCTTCTAAAGGTTAGAAACCACCAGCATCAGATGGGTCTAGTGAGTTTACATTATGCTTGAAAAACTCTCCTTAGTACTGCTAAAACTCTTTTCCATTGGTTCACTTCACTAGTGTCTCATGATCCTCCAAGGGATGATCAACATACACATTTTCTCTTCTTCATCATTTGTCCCAATAGCTTTCTGCATTGACAGTGCCTCCCATCAGTGGGTTTTAGTACCAAACCTCTACTCTTGCCAAAGCTGCTGATGAAAACACTAAATGATTGACACCCAGGCTGATCCTTGAGGTGCCCAGTGTATCCTCATAACAGCTGGAGACTTCTTTTTCAAGCAAAAAAATGACAGCTCCCCATGAACAAGTGGCATAAACACCTTAAATTCTCATATTAACCTCTGTATTTTCCAGCTAATAAGTAAAGGATCAAATGCTTTCTGAAAAGTGTGTTACTTTGTATTTCTTTCCATGTCTTTAATTATTCTTTCCTTCAATAATTATTCAAAGAACTGGGATAAAACTAAATGGTGACTAGTTGCTCCAATTATTTTTCAGTTCTCAATTTTGTCTTTTTTTTCCTAAATTTAGGTAGCACATATGCTCTTCACCACTATCTCAACAATAAATTTGATTTTAAAAACTTTCCTAACATCTTTGCAGTTCAGTGTCATGGTTATTTCAGTGTTTGGGGTTGGAACATCCATTCCTCCGGCCTGAGCACATTATGATTGTTTTCTATGCTATGGACAGGAGTTTGCATTTCCAATCCTCGTGCCAAGCCATCACAGCATCATCCTCCTCATTGAAAAATGAGGCAAAGAATTAGGTCCTAACCCCAGCCCCACTCCATATCTGCTTTTCTTCTTTATTAACCTCATTGAAGATGACTCAACTATTTGTTTCAATTTGTCTTGAGTTAGTACAGCTTGACAAGCAAGTTAGCATAGCTTTTGGCAAGGTACCTTTTAGACATGAATTACCTAACCTTCAAAATGTATCTTTCTTTGCTAATTAGTTTCTTTTCCTGGAATTTCTGAGGTCTCTACTCTCATCTCTTTTTTTCCCAAGGCTTTTTTGGGAAGATAGGTAATGAGGGTAGAGTGAAGCAGAGTTTGTTAGTCATTGATACAGAGCTGAAAGCATCCCTGGAATTTCATTTATCTTATCAAGATACTTCAGAAAATTTACATCTTTGTCCAAAAAAAATTCAAGGTTTGCCCCACAATTAGTTTGAACTTCTTCAGTCTAGTTAACTTGTTAGTAGTTTCTTTAGCCTTTTAAAAAGTTTGTCCATCTGAAATATGCATTAAAACCCAGGTTCAGAAACATTTTTATTCATATTCTCATTTTATTTAAATTGAATTGACTCATGGTCATTGAAAGTAAGATTATTTTCAGCTCTTCCTCATCTTTAGCAAAACCATGTTTAAAACAGCTTTGCTATGTGGATCAGTAACTTGTGATGGAATGTCAGCTGTATATATCTCAAGCAATGTGTAGCCTATGCCATTCCTATTAACACCTATTCTCCAGTCTGTCTGCTGTAGCCTACACAGTACTTGTGTTGAATTTATTAATTAATTAGATCTAGTACAAGTCAGTATGCCATGGTTTGGTTCTGGCTGAAGAACAGTTTCTACAAGGAGAAGTTAACATTAAATTAGAAAGATGTAACCCTACTCTGTGACGGCATTTGAAATAAACACTTTCAGTGGTAAGTCCAGCATGTGAGAAGAGTGCTTTTGGATATGGCCACAGCATCAGAGAACCTGCCTGCATGATGACTGACACCCAGGTCATGGCCCTCAGCACGGGCGCTTGCAAGCACCTTTGTTTCTCCTGTGATCTCTGGGCATGGACCCCAGCTGACACACAGACCTCATAACACACATCCTGTGGTACAAAGACACATTACAGAAAACCCTAGTGGGTTGTAACACAGTTCTCATGTTATTTTAGATACTTTAAACAGAAAATGAGAAGAAAAAATTGTTAGATCCCAGGGCCTTTGGACACCACGGGAGGTGATACAGTGTAATTGTAACTTTTGACATGCACCTTCCTGTGGGTTTCCAGCTGTACCACCACCCACACCTGATTCATTGTAAAGAAGTATTTTTACCTCTTTCAGTTTACTTACTCTTCACCAGTAAGTCATCTACCTCTGATACAGCTACTAGCAATTTGTTGTCATGACATTTCTAAGGATTTTTTGCCCACATAGTGATTAGGCCTGCATCCATTAATAGTCCCCAGCTTCCAAATTTTTTCTGGACAAGGCACTATAAATACCTACTGCATATAACCATGGTTAGAACATCAGAAATGTTCTTTCACAAGGAGTCATTGGGACCCACCTTGCGAGTCACCTGCCACACACTCATAAAAATCTATGATGTTCTTAAATTATCCTTATTCTCCAGATAATATAGTTGTATTAACTAAATTATTCATAGAACTGCATTAATCTCAAAGTTTAATTATCATGGCTAATGATCAAAACTTGGAAGTTAAATGCTCCCAAGATGGTACAATTCCACAAAGAATTTCTGTCTCTATCAAATCAAAGAATTCTCTATCCAAACATGAATCCAACACATGAGGTCTGAAACAGGTCCCCTTAGCATAGTAAAATTTCTCTTACAGTTGATTTAACTGAAATAGATTGCACTATCATTGCTATTCTTTTCTACTTATTTACAGTTTAACACATTTCTCTGAATAACATTACTTCACTTTCTCAATTGCTTCCATCTTTCTGAACAATTCTTGTTCTATAGTGCTTGTCTTTGGCTATAGCTGTCAGTCACCCCTATTTCTGTTATACCCAGCTTCACATCTTGCAACAGCTGTTCACATTATTCCATTTTGCTGCCTAAGCACAACTAGCAGGCATCAAAATGTCTGCTACCTGTCTACTCAGCTGGTCTTCTCTCCTGACCATAACACCTACCTCACCACCACTTTCCACAATATTATTTTCTTTATTGTTACTGTCCAGTCACTGAATGTTTGGTCTTCTTTTTTTCCTTTTCTTAAAATCAGCATGTGAAATATACATATCTTTTTATATGTGTATATATGTATATTCTTATCAGATTTGGCTTCAGAAAGTCCAGGATCTAGTAAGTCAAATGGCCATAATTGCATCATGTCTTTAATATTATCACAGGAATGCAGTGGGAGGTTCTCCTACTTTTTCTCCCCCTTAGCACCATCTACCAATGTTCTTAATCGTGTGGAGAGCTGTTGGGGCCCTCCCCCTGCCATGTAGCCCTGGGAGAGGGGCCCTGGGGGGGAGGCACGGGGTTTCCCTGCCCCTGGTCAGCCTTGTTCCCCATGGGTTGTTTTGTGTTCCCCTGTGTGGGCAAGGACCCTCGGGTCCCGTGATTGCCTCAGTTCCTCGGCAGATCCTGGCCATGCGGCTGGAGAAATAAACATCTCTGAAACATCTATCAAAAATCAGTCCATATATATTTCTTTTCCACGGACCTCCTTGTTTGATACGCGTGTTGCAGTATCCGCACTGTAACAAATGGTAGATAATGTGGGCAGAATGATCCCCGATCCCTAAGGACAGTGACTGATTTGTGAGTAAATTCTGGATTCCTCTTCTTGTTTTTGTTTTGCTGTTCCATCTCTAAATTATAGAGGAACCGTGGAAAGACTCTTGGCTCTCAGAGCCACATATGGACATTTATCTTAAACTTGAAAAGATTCTTGAACAACGATTTGTAAATTTTAGCTTAATTCAAGCTCAAAAGGAACTGAAACACTTCCTGGCATGGTTGTTTAAGAACTTTTTTTATGTTTCTTGGGATTTCATTCTTACTAAAGACTTTTGTAAGACCATTTGGACACAGTTAATTTCTGAGTCAAAATATATGCCGATGGAAGAATATTTTTGTGAATATTATTTAATTACCGAGACTGTTGAGCAATGTCAGCTGTGTCCTGGCGAAGGGAAGCCTGCCTCAGGGACCGTGTGACCCAGACCACATGGACCGAGCCCTCTCCGAACAGCAGCGAGGCAATTCCCACGCCTGGGTGGAGCGATGCGAGCTGCAGTGTCGGCAGCAGAGCGAGACCCAGCGGTGCCCGCCCGGCCCCGTGCAGCGCGTGGTAGAGTGAGCCCCGTGAACACCCAACCGAGAGGGGC
Organism: Corvus hawaiiensis; assembly: GCF_020740725.1. Taxonomy (NCBI): domain Eukaryota; kingdom Metazoa; phylum Chordata; class Aves; order Passeriformes; family Corvidae; genus Corvus; species Corvus hawaiiensis. Next base: position 66,991,905 of record NC_063216.1, on the reverse strand, counting down.
GGTGCACGGGCGGCGGCTGGTGGCGGTGGAGGTGGAGTGGAGCTGCACCTAGCCGAGACGCGTGCTGGAGCAGGGCGCAGGGGGGCCATCGCTTGGGGGCCCGGCCAAGACGTGGATGCAGCCCCAGGCAGCGGCAGCACAACTGAGAGCAGAGGCAGCAGTGCACGGGGAGCTGAGCGGCGCGGCCCGACCTGGCCCGCATGGCCCCAAATGTGACCCCAGGAAGAGCGCACAGGCACGAGCAGCCCTGACGGCCCTGGCAGCACTGACAACCCTGGAAATTCCAACATGGGAGCGAAAGCGAAAGAGAAAGCAAAAACACAGCGAGGCAGAAAACAGCAGCCACTCGAAAAAAGGAAAAAATCACCATAGCTAAGGTTTTAGGAATAGTAAAATGGTATAATGTTAAACAAAATTATGGTTTATAACAAGATGTGACAACCAAGAAGACATATTCGTTCATAGAACTTCTGTTAAAAAGAATAAGCCTGAAAAATGCATCCCAAGCTTGGAAGATGGGGAAGTGGTAGAGTTCAAAATTGTGCAAGGTAGAAAAGGGTTACAAGCAGCAGAGGTCACTGGGCCTGATGGTGTTTCTGTAAAAGGCAGTATATATGCTAAAAATCATAGTCATGTTAGACAATATCTCCATTATAAGCCCCCCTACAGTCTCCCTTTCCTAATCCCACCTTTCCCTTTTATCCTATATCCTATTACCCCCAGTGTATTCCCAATCCGTTTTTTCACCCATGGTTTCCCTCACAAAACCATGCCTTTGTCAATTGTTTCCCCAAAAATCCCTTTCCAATGCTGAGTGGGGGATGAAGAGGGGGAGGGAAGAAATTAAATATTGTTTAGAGTTCCAACAGGCACAAATGGAAGAAACCCTCTCCTGCCTCAGTTTCCCCACAAAGCATGCCCGGAGAGTCCTGTCTCCCTTCTGTCGGCCTTAAGATGTTCCAGAGAATCTGTTTGGACATTTAAAGACTCAGGAGGGTGGCTTGTTTTGTTTTGAAACTGTTCTTGTTATGTTTATCCAGTTGTTTTCAATGTTAAGTTTTAAATCTCTTTTAGTTAAAAATAAACAGGTGAAATGTCGGGGTCCCTTCCCCCCTGCCATGTAGCCCTGGGAGAGGGGCCCTGAGGGGACAGACATGGGGTTTCCCTGCCCCTGGTCAGCCTCGTTCCCCATGGGTTGTTTTGTGTTCCCCTGTGTGGGCAAGGACCCTCGGGTCCCGTGATTGCCTCAGTTCCTCGGCAGAGCCCCAGCCATGCGGCTGGAGAAATAAACATCTCTGAAACATCTATCAAGAATCGGTCCATATATATCCTTTCCACAGGTCTCCTTGTTTGATACGCGTGTTACAGCATCCGCACTGTAACAGAGAGATTCAGAATTGTCTATATTACCAAGTAAGATGACATGAAATAAGAGAATAAGTAGGTTAAAGTAGTTACTGATGAAGCCTTGCATATCCTCATCACATGGGGCTTTAGGGTTTTACTTCAAATCAGAAATAGTTCTGTTTCCCAGAGCAAATGCCCCCATCATACATGTTGTTTGAAGTTTTTTGAAGGAAGATTAACACACAAACCTTTGCTCCTTCACTTGTGGGGAGGAGGTTGCTGAGAGCATCACAACAATGTCCTGGAGCAATTCCACAGGGCACCTCCCTTGTCCCACATGGAAGCTCAGGGCACAGAAGTCCTGGATTTTACCACTCCAGCTCTCTAAGAGCACTGCCCTTATATCTTAAATTTCATTACACTTTTCTCACTGACGGCCTCATACTCAACAGCAGTCACGTGGTTAGCACCTATCTATGAGCACAACCAGGAATTTTCTGTCTGCTTATGCGTAAATTAACAGGCTGTGTCATCTCCTGGGGAGCCAGCTGGCACCTCTCTGAAGAGCCTCTTCAAAGGTGGACGTTGCATCTGGCAGCCTTCAAACACGGCATAGAGTAAGAAGTGGTACATGACATTTGCCTCTTTTTATTGCACAAGAACTATTTCAGGTATTATGGAAGCTTTTCATAGTTCAAGAGCTTTCTCTTAGGCACATGTTTTGTGGTGATGAAGCCCACACATTGAGACAGAATTTTAAGGTCCTCACTCAGTGTTGAAGAACTTTTGGAAATGAAGGCTCCTCCAGAAATACTCTGTTTTGCATGCAGCAGAACTGTTTCTGTGGATGGAATGAGTAAATTGAGAGAATCATGGAATTTGCTTCAAAATTGCACATTTCCTCCAAGACATGACATAAATATAAACAGCATTATATAGAGAGAGGATTATTGCCCCACTCAGCAGTGCAGTCCTTATCACTTGCATCAATCTCAGCTGATGGGCATGTAACCTCGGTCTTCACTCAGGACTAAATTTGACCCTGTGTCTTCAGCCACCTTCAGTGTGTCTTCAGCCACCTCCACTCAGCACTTCCTTCTTTCCCAGCTACAAGCTCCTGAAAGACTAATCCTAATCACCAACATGACTGGCAAAATCTCTATTCAGTTTACTGGAGATTTAATGGGTCACTGTTTTTGTAAATACCATTTAGGGAAAAAAGAAACAAAAAACCTCTTGTGTTTTGGAACCACAGAGGTTTGAAGACTCTTGCATGTGTGGGCATGGAAAGAAAAGAGATGGTCAGCATAATTCCCATTCTATTTTTTTTACTCCTTTATCAGGAAACTTGCCATCATCATACTCTCTCTACACGCAAGCAAATTTGGTCTGTTGTCAGGAAAAGAATGAAGATGAGAGAGGAGTCCTGCCAGCGGGAATTTCTCAGCACTGGTTTCCTGCATAGCAGTCAGCTTTTTTTATAAATAGAACCTCATTTCATGCAATGATATAATATTAATCTGTCACTGTATTTGGCACAACCATAGGATCGTGAGCTACTTGTTTGCTAATTACCATTTGAGCTCATGCACAGAGCACAGGCTGTGATAATATTAGCTTGGTCAGAGTCACAAGTCTGTCAGTGCCAGCAACAATTCAGTGTCTGTTTCCAATCTCTGGAAGTGTTGTATCTGCATCCTTTCATCCCAGGAGGTAAAAATCCTGGGCTCTCTCTCCTACTATGAATAATTTGTCTTGTCACTTAAAGCCCTAAAGGAAAACCATGTGACAGTTTCTGCTAGCTGTTCACACGAGCAAAAGCTTTTTAAGAAAACAAGAAAAAATATAAGGCATGTTTAACTACTGCTTATTAATCATTTTTTAAAAGCTTGAAAATTGTCACCAGACTCCAATATGTAGGAGAAAACAACGGGTTGGGTGGTGAGACAGTGGAAGAGGTTGCCCAGAAAACTTGTAGATACCATCCCTGGAAATGTTTAAGGCTGGACTGGATGGGGCTCTGAGCAACCTAGTGGGTGAACTAAATGGTTTTTAAAGATCATCTTCCAACACAAGCATTCTATGATTCTTACTCCATGTCTTACAGGAATCATAGAATCACAGAGTCATTTAAATTGGATCACTAAGATCATTGAGTCCAACCTTTAATTCTACACTGCCAAGTTCACTACTAAACCATGTCCCTAATCCCCACATCTAGACATCTTTTAAATATCTCCAAGGATGGTGACTCCACCACTTCCATGTACAGCCTCTTCCAATACTTGACAAGCTTTTAAGTGAAGAAATTTTTCCTAATATCCAATCTAAACCTCCCCTGGTGCAACCTGAGGCCATTTCCTCTTATCCTGTTGATGGTTACTTAAGAAAACAGACCAACCCCCACCTGTCTGCAGCCTCCTTTCAGGCAGTTGTAGAGAGTGATAAGGTCTCCCCTGAGTCCGCTTTTCTCCAGACTGAGCAACTCCAGCTCCCCCAGCTGCTCCTCATTAGACTTGTGCTCCAGACCCCTCACCAGCTGTCTTACCCTTCTCTGGACACACTGCAGCACGAGAATGTCTGTCTTGTAGTGAGGGGCCCAAACCTGGACATGGGATTCCAGGTGTGGCCTCACCAGTGCCAAGTACAGAGGGACAATCACTGCCCTGGTCCTGCTGGCCACATCCTGCAGATACAGTCAGGATGCCATTGGCCTTCTTTCCCACCTGGGCACACACAGGCTCATGCTCAGCCACTGTTAACCAGCACCCCCAGGTCCTTTTCCTCTGGGCCTCTTTCCAACCACTCTGCCCCACTCTGCAACATTCCATGGAGTTGTTGTGGCCTAAGGGCAGGACCTAACACATGGCCTTGTTGAACCTCACACAGTTGGCCTTGCCCCATCCATCCAGCCTGTCCAGATGCCTCTGCAGAGCCTTCCTGCCCTCCAGCAAATCAGCACTCCTGCCCAACTTGGAGTAATCTGCAAACTCTGTGTGGATACATTCAGTACCCTTGTCCTGGTCATTGATAAAGGTATTAAACAGGGGTGGTCCTAGTACTGAGCCCTGGAGAACACCACTTGTGACCAGCCACCACCTGGGTTTAGCTCCATTCACTATCACTCTCTGGGCTTGGCTATCCAGCCAGTTTTTTTTTATCCAGCAAAAATTATGGTAGTCCAAGCCATGACCAGCCAGTATATCCAGGAGAATACTGTGGGAAAAGTCTCAAAGACTTTAGTAAAGTGTAGGTAGACAACACCCACAGCCTTTCCCCCATCTGCTAAGCAAGTCACCTTGTCATCACAGGAGAGGAAGAAATGGAGGAAAGCCAGGGCCATCATTACAAAGATAATAATCCTGCCAGGAGCTTTCTCAAGCAACCAAAGGAAAAACCATGTGGATATGATTCTTGTAAGTTTTACAGTTGCCCAAATGGTTCTGAATGATGTCAGTGACACTAGTCAGTCATTTATCAATTTCCCCTAGCTGCTTATCATGAAGGCCCTTGGTTAGCTACAGAGGTCCTAGGCCGGGCCGTCTGCAGTCTCAGAAAGGTGGTGCTGATCCAATGTGTCCAGACCACACACAGAAGACTGCTTTCTACCACTATAGATATAACTTTCTTCTTACTTGAATCAAAGAGTCTGCAGGAACTGATGATTTAAGGGTTTTCATTTATGAACTTTTCAAATCCAAAACTTTCTTAATTCATTAGAACACTATTGCTACTTAATAGTAAAACAGTAGTAGCTTTTATTACATTTCCATTGCAGTAATGTTGCCATTAGAGACAACGGAAGTTTAGGCAAAGATATGAGACACATGTTAGTGTTATAAAATCATCTCTTAGCAGTTTCACTGAAATTGCATAAAATTATTTCCATATTTCAAATTTGTATAAAACTGAAAGTAATTTCCTTTTAAAGAAAAGTCTTCTAATCGTCTTTAGAAGAATTTAAATGTAAACATTTCTAGCAGTGAAAAAGAGATCTGTAGGTGGATTTCATATCTGTCTTTTCAATCTTGTAGCTGATAAAAGAATCATTACCTGTTTATATTATTGAGCAAGTCTGTAATCTTAAAGGCATTCAGTGCAAAATATTCCTTCAAGAAGTAAAAACTCAAGGTTTACTAATCTTACTTATGTTCACATCTACAGGTAAAGTATGATTCCTTCATCTGAAGATGTTGACTAAGTAGTGATCTAGTAGACAGCATCTTAACTGTATAGGAAAAATAGAAAATAATAATATCCCCTCATTGATATGTCTTTATGCAAAGGAATCTAGTCCAGCCGCCATTTACCTGTGCGTCTTATTACCAAGAGAAGTCCAACTGCAACCAACAGAATGACTCCAGAAAATTAGGCAAATATATAAAAGAATGCAGGAACAGAATTCAGGAAAGATGAGTTAATTGGAAATCTGAGGAACACAGCTGGGAAGCTTTGCACTGAATTCCTGAGATAAGGGTCCATTTTTTTAATTACCTAGGTGTAAAAGAACAAAGTTAAATTACTTTTAGGAAGTACTAAGAACACATCTGATCTGCTGTGTAATAAAAAACCACAGACATGTCGGTATTTGGTAACTATTCATGCACAATTAGCAGAAAAATCCCATATCTGTTGATCATTAACTGAGCATTAAGCTTCCTCACATGTTGAGGATGATTAATGAAAGTAAACTTGCTTTGTTAGTTGCTATTATATAGTAAATGAAACTTTGTCAACAGTTAGCTGAGTAAATATGGACATTTTATGAACACAAGAAGTTTGCAGATTTGCTGCATCATTTCAGTGGAGTTCCTTGCAAGTGTGAGGGCAACTCCACTTTCTGGAAGTGCATGTAACCAGCTCAAGAAAATAAATTATTGTACTGTTTGTCTCTAAGGCATTTGAAAGATCTTACGTAATTGTGTAAATGAGTTAAGGCAGGCAATACATAATTTACGATTTGTCCAACCTGCATGTTCTGAGTAGATTGGTCCTTATCTAATCACCCATGTTTCTAAGCCTAATTGTCCTTAAAAGTATTATAAGCTGTTTTATTTTCACACAAATGAGCTGTTGAGAAGGAATTTGTCAAATGCCTTGGGTGCATCTTTTACTCGATGTCAAACATTTTCTGGAGACATGCTTTCAGGACATTGTCTACAGCAATTGTGTAGCTGTCAAAGGAAACTACCATTCCTAAACTCTTGTTATACATCCCTGTTCCAGTATTTCATCACAGTGATCCAGTGTGAGTCTTGTTTTATTTTGTGGCCATTAGAGGTGTGTAAAATGGTAGTGTCTATGCTTCCTGAAAAGATAAGAAACCTGTTGCAGTTCCCACAGGGACAGCAGCTGTTGGTTGCGCAAGCTACTTGATGTATAAACTGTGGTTTCCAAGCAGAGATCTGTCTCAACAAAAACTTAAAAGGCTGAAAGCCACACAATGCATTCTTTTCAATTAGCACATACACCTGCAATTTTGAGCATATTGCATCAATATAATATTAAGACTTATAAAAGATGGTTTAGGCTCCACTGTTTCTCATCACCCCTACTAAGAAAGAAGGGCTAATGTTGGAAATGAGGCTGTTTCCAAGTCAGAAAAGGCACTACAGATAATTGCTGGAAGCATACAGATTTTCTGATTCTCTTAAATGCAATAAAAACTGAGGAATTAACTCATTCAACATAATCATTATTTTTAGAATTCTCTTATGTTCCTTTATTTTTATATTCTATCCTTTCCTGCTGAAGGCGACTCTACCTGACTTCAAGACAGATGTTACCAGAAGAATTTGGAGATTTTTGATCATAGGCCAGTTTATACAGCAGTGAGCCTTCTGGCAACAAATAAGGTCCACCAGTCCAAAAGAATCTTATCTCAGGAGTCAGCAGCACTTGTTGAGAGAGCTTTAAACTAGATTTGAAGGAGGATGGGGACATAGCCAGGCTTGACAGACATAAGATAAGGGAAAAACTACAGCAACCACCCCAGTAACAAAAGAAGGCTTAAGAGAGAGCATCTCAAAGCACAGGACAGGTGGCCAAAGACGTAAGCCCAGGACAGGACTATGGGCTATCCCTTTGCACCCCTGCTGGGATATTGACACAATCGAGTATTTCCATGAAGTGCCTGGACACCAATGCTTGCAGTATGGAGGACAAACAGGATGAACTAGAGATCTGTGTGCAGTCACAGGGCTTTGATCTCATTGCAGTTACAGATGTGGTGGGATAGCTCCCATGACTGGACTGTTATCATGAAGGGCTACACAGTGCTTAGGAGGGACAGCCCAGGCAGGCGCTGGGGTGGAGGTGCCCTCTGTGAGGCAACACTTGAAATGTATCAAACTCTGCCTTGGGCTGGATAGTGAGCAAGTCCAGTGTTTATGGGTTAGGATAAAAGGGCAGATCACCAGAAATGATAGGTAGCTTTTTTCCTCTCTGTTAAACTGTTCGTTTGACTGATGACTTGACAGTAATCCAGGGCTACCTTTGAATATCCAGGTTATTAACCATTTTCCCTTTTGGTTTTGTGTGGTCCTTTCAAAATGCATTGAAGAATTTGGTCATATCAGGAAAATGTGATTGTACTGATGCAAAACCTGACCAGGGATTCAGGATGTAACAGGTTTTTTAAGCAAGGTGTGCAATTGATGTTGCATCTTAGGTTTTTATGTTAAATACTTAATCACAGTGTGTAATTCTGTGGCTTGTTTTTTAGTAACCTAGCTTTGAAGTTCAGGATGAAAAAGTCTACTGCTTTAATGATAACTTTGTAGGTTCTCATCAAAATGATAGCTCGGTCTCATTATCCCATTGTTCTCCTTTTCTTTTTTCTCCAAGCTGCCTGTCTCGTCCTGGGTTGTATGATTTTTCCTGATGGCTGGGATTCAGATGAGGTAAAACGGATGTGTGGTGAAAAGACAGACAAGTACACGCTGGGGGCTTGTTCAGTCCGCTGGGCGTATATCCTGGCAATTATTGGAATCTTGGATGCCCTGATCCTCTCATTTCTGGCATTTGTGCTTGGAAACAGACAAGACAGCTTGCTAGCAGAGGAGCTCAAGTTGGAAAACAAAGGTAGGACCGCTTTAGAAACACTATTGTTGGGTGGCCTCAAGGGCAATTGTTTAAAAACAATAATCAGTTTCAATTTCATTTTATTTTATGCTTAAAAGTTGGCATGCTGGCTTACTTCCTACATTTCTGGGAAAGAATAAATGCAAGGGGAAGAGGAAGTTTTGCTTTTCAGCATCCAAAAGTCTAAGAAAGCCCAGAATTGCCATAATTTCTGCACTATGCATGACTTATCCTTAGCTTTTAGAGCTGTAGATGGGATGTTATTGTGTTACTCACTTGTACAGTAATTCATTGGTATTTAATTTTCACTGTCTCCATCTTTTTCTGTACCTCGTGCAAGATTTGATCACTTGGTTCCTTTAGGATCTTGCAGTGTAATATGAATGTCTGTAGTAGGGCATATGTGTTAGCACAGTACACAGTAAGGGCAGAGTGCTGGGGGCTGGCAATGAGCTGTGTAATGGGATTGCCCATACAGCAAAGAACTGGTAGGCTGAGGATCAGAGCCTGGAATGAAGAAGAATCCTAGTTCTTGTCTGAGTGTGCTGCTTTGAGCTCATAAGTCAGCTCATGGAAATCTAGGATGATGTAGTAATTGAATACTCATGCAGTGCTTTGGGGATAAAACTCATTTCTAGATTACGTACATGAAACTGGCTTGGACCAGTAATTTATCACAGTTTCAGGAAGAGATGTTTATTAGTAAGTGTGTGCAAGCCTGCATCCTGCCTGCAAGCAGCCCCTTCCCCTTGTGCTCCCCTGGCATCCCAGCTGAGTATCTGATGTGATAGATACCACAGAGGGTATGTCCCTTCCTTATCTTTAATGGGCCTGTTGTCCCTGAATCTGTCTAATCCCCTCTAAACCTACTGATACTGTCAGTTTCTCCAGCACTGCGTGGCAGCAAGCTCCTGAAGCTCACTACTGGCTGCTACAGAAGTACTTTCTTTTATCTGTTTCAAATTGATCCCCTGCTAGTTTCACTGACTGCCCCAAGTACAGGATTCTGCATTCAGCTCATCTACTACCTTTGTAGTTTTGTGGGCTGCTTCTAATAATAGCAAAGATATTAGGAGCCTTTCACCACTAGATTGCTGTTTGGCAGCCTATGTTGTATGAAAATAGCTGGTCTCAGTCCTGCTCCAGAAGGACCATTATCTCTACACCTGACAGCACCAGTACAGTGGCCCCGCTTGCTGGAGTGCAGTCAGCACACTCAGCCCAAAGATAAATGGACTTGAAGATTGAATTTCACATATGATTCCAGACCAGGGTGGAGCCTACTATTGTGAGCTAAGAAAGTGTGTGTCAAGTGTGTAGCAAATGCATGTGTACATCTGTCCTGCAGGTAAACTGAGGGCATCAGCTTCAAGGACTATCACTGTGGCCATTTCCTGTAAGAATAATATTCATCTGCATTTGAAAATCAAGATACTTATCAGAAGGGCATTCACAGCTATGCCACAAGTGCTTTTGGCATTGCCACTATGTCTGATTTCTCTATACCATATAGAGCTCATGTACCCAACAACTACTTGTATCAAAGAAACGCATCTGTTTTGGCACCTGTTTCTGTTTGTGAGCAGAAAACAGTTTCTGGAGCCTCATCACCTCTCACATCGCTGGCACAAACCCCTGCCAGAACATTTGGTCCACAGCATGTCAGAAAAAATCATTCAGCATCTCAATTTCCTTGGAATAAACACAGAAACCTACCACACCACTGGCTTCAAAACAAACCAGAACCCAACAAAGAGGGACCTACCCCATTCTGCCCTTCACAGTCAAGCCTAATGATCACCACTTTTTAAACTCTCTTTCAAATTAAGTGAAAAAGAGTCAACTTGGCTTCTAAAAAGGATATTCTCTCCCCTCTTGTCACAAAAAGCTTCTGCTAAGCAACAACAGGGCAAGTCTAAATTCCCCTGAGCCCCCAGCATTCCCCCACCTGCATGTGTTGCCAGCAGGCACAGCCTCAGCCCCAAGGAGACCCAGCAGAACATGGCAGTGGCATCTGTCTGTACCCTTGCACACTGAACATGCGTGAGTACTTTGACATTTATCCCATAAACTACGTCCCCTTGTCCCCTTTCAGATTAAGAGATATAGTGCTGAACTGTTCATCAGCATTAGTTCACATGCAGAGTACCCATGCATCTCTTGGAATGGGTCAGGATGTGAAAATACTGCCATATGCAAAGAGCACTAGCATGTCTCCCATATAGACAAAAAAGATAAGACTATGGATATAAGCAATACTTCCCTCAGCTTTCCAAGCTGCTGTTACCGTGTGAAGTCAAAGCCCTTATAACAAGTAGTCATGAATATTAGATACTTTCCCATCCTTTCTTCCCCCTCCTCATCTACATGAGATCTGCCTTCAGGCTTGTGCTGGCTTTTGCTTCTGGATAGCAAGTATGGATGAGGAATATCCCTTTCTCAAAGAGGAATCTTTGTGCTGCTGCTGCCTTCCAAGGGGCAAAAACTATGTCTGGGTGGTCACAGCTGTCCATTGAGTGGGATCCCAGGGACTCCTTCCCCTTTGTGGTGGTGTTGGCCTGGACATCCCATAACCTGTGATAAGAAATGTATCCCCTTAAAGGACAGTCATGGCTCCATCATGGCTTTACAGGACAATGCACCTGGAAAGCAGTCAACACTGTACCTGAGATGAACCTCTACTTGCCCTGTCAGCTCACCCTCTGCTGCTGGGATTTTGCCCCATGCATGTGGGTGACATGATGCATTAGCTCAGCAGTGGGTAAGACACAATAAATTAAGTACAAGAATCACAACAGTGTTTATTTACGTGGAAGAAACTTCAAGAGCAAGAAATTATTAGGCAATGATCAGTCATCTGGGCAGTTGTTTTCTTAATCAGGTAGTTTTGTCTGGAGGCTTTGATGCAGATCAGCTCCCACAGGCTCATTAGTGAGAGTTTATGGTAGTTAAGCAAGTACATGTTGCCACAGCTGTGTCTGAGCATTGTTGGCACGGAAACAGTTAAATGTATATGAAACACAACAGGATGGTAAAAATGTGAGAAGATGACTCAAAAAGAAGAAGCTGTACTTCTCTGTTGTTTTCATTACCATGCTGAACTGTCCACCTGCTCTGTGCTTTTGATGCCTATAGTTCTGTATATTTACATAGGTTAATGAATGCTTGCAAATAAGGAATTTGACTGTTAAAATTATTCGTGGCAGAAGATGGCTGTGTTTTAGTTATAAATGAAAGTTTCCTTTTTCACTGCATGATGAAAATAGTGCTTACTCATTTCTTATTTGCTTAGGTGTGAGAGTAAATTACCATGTGGTTTTCACGTTTCAGAACTGTAACTCAAGTTTGGCAGAGTTTCTTCAACTTATAGTCTCTTTAATAAAGTTCCCTAATCATGCAAATTTTACACAATAATTCATAAGTTTTTTATTTTAAAAACTGCCATTTGAAGGGGAAAAAAGGTATTTATAAGAAGATTTTCCTATCAACTTTATGCCATTAGCAAAGGAGGGGAGAGAACCATGTTGCATGGTTTTCTTTAATTTATAGGAACTAATGATAATGACTTAAAGGCCTGTATGTCATTAAAGTAATGTCATACAGGGCACTAACAAAAATAGTTAGAATTCATTGTAGCTTTAAGCTTCCTCAACACCATTTTGAGTGAGCCATCAACATCAGGCATAAACCTTGATGTGTAATTACACGATGTAACATTTTGAACTGTAATGTCTTAATGACATAAAATTAAGGTTTTGGCCAGAGGGTGAAGAGACCAAATGAGAAGTTTCCAAAAGAAATTGAGAGTGCAAGGCAACTATGTTTATGGTAGAAAGTGATAATATGATCTGCATTATGAGTTATAAATACAAGAGCATTCAAAAGACACTATCCTGTTCCGTAGTATCAGTCAGGGCGGGTGGATGATGCACTTTGTGAACAGTTGTGGCTTTTCCAATGGACAGAACAGCTTCACAAGCTGTTTATGCTTAATATTTGATTCATCTTTGGAGCCCATGTAAGCAATATAAGCAATGGGTCACAAATAAGCAATTTGCATTAAAGATTTCCTGGAGTTACAAGCCTAGAGCTGAAATAGGTAAAAAAGGAGCTGGGAGATAAAAGATTTGAAGGATTCATCTACCTTCCAGTGATTTCAACTCACATGGACTCAAAGTACACCATGCTGCTCCCAACAGCCGTATTGCAGAGAGTTGAGTGCAGGATGCCCAACTCAGAACTTGCCAGCTGATTGACAATTTACACCCTCTTTTCTCTCCAGGCTGTTTGGAGGCTGGCTCCATACCTCTGAGCTGCAGTCACCACAGAATAAACACACCTAAAGACAGAAAATAAGGGAATGTTGTTTCTTGGTGACAAAGCAGCTTTCAGTAAAAGAAAAATAGTAGTATTGCGCGGAGATTTGCGCACCTTTGGCTAGAGAATCATCTTCTCCAAACAGGAATAGCCTACCCATGTGATCACTGCTGCAACAGCAAACCTTCTGCAAAAGCTGTGTCTGAAGCTGAATGACAGCAGCTCACCTGCCCCATGGAGGGATGACATGACAAAACGCTCATCAGCTGCCATCCTTCAAAAGGAAAATAGCTCAGGTCACAGGGAAGGTGCAAACTGCTGCAAAATTGCAAAGCCCTGCTTGTCAGCATATAGTTTCCATGGCATGCACTCACAAACATTCAGGCCAACTTGTTCAAAATTAGGTATATTAATATGAATATTGAGACCAAATTTAAGTTTTCCCAGATAGCTGCAAAGCATAAAAGAATTATCAGCAGCCCTCGTAGTAATAAAGAGTACAAATGCAGAGAGAAAACCAAATACACCTCTGTATACCCATGTTCTCTGTCCAATATAATTATGTAGTCCCATTTTCATAAAGTTATGTACCCCAACTCCTCCTGATACATAAAAAAGTCACTGTATGCTCATTTTCATTTCAGTTAGCATGCACAATACAATAATAAAAATACTTTTAAAAATTAAATGCAAGATTTCTGTCAGTCTCTTCCCATTTTCAGACTGGTGCTTGTCTTCATGTTGCTAGTCCACTGCCTTCTTTCTTTTCTAAAGAGTCCAAGAATCACCCACTTCAGACTCCTGCTGCTCTCGTGTGTAGCTCTGTGTCACTTAAGGTGATTATGAACTCAGAACAAATTTGGCCACTTGAATTCCCATTTGAGAAGGGAAATATGCAAGAAACTCATTGGGGAGGAATCTGTGATAGATTGCTATAGACAGCCCACCACATGCTCTTGCCAGGCTGTACCTGGTCAGAGGTACCTAGACTATGTCAAAAGGTTTATCCTCTTAACTCAAAATAAGAAGTATTAAGATACCCTTCTTTTCAAAGGCAAAATCAGACTCTTCTTTGAAGCCCACAGTCATAGGTTCCAGGCTGGGAATTCCTGGTCTTTTCTAGCTTCAAAACTTGATTCCCTGCCATGTCAGCCAAGAACAAAGTTTTGCCACAGCTGAGAAGAACTCACATGCTCTCTTTGAGATTCAACTGATAAGTGGCTCATCTATCATAGCACCACTGCAATTAGATCCACTTCTTAATTTCCTTGTTCAATTACAACCTACTTTCCTTCAGGTATCACCTCCACAATAAGCTCCAAGTAGCTCTGAGTAAAAGAATAGTAGACAAGTAGTACCAGACATATTTAATCTACAAATCTGCGACTAGAAGCCAAGCTAACAGATTTTATTATACTTTTTTCCAAAAAATTTTCTTCTTTTGATAATGGCAACCATTTTCCTGTAATTTCAATTATATAAATAATATTCTAAAAGAGAGAATATAAATATAAACGTGGAGATTTTGTTGTGTTTGGCATCAGACAGAGCATAATCTCTCCAGAATGAAGGTATTCACCACACTGCTCTAGGATCCATGCCCACGGTTTGAAGTTTCATCCAAGGAGTGTATGAACAGCCACTGGACCACATCCAGAACCTTCCTGTACAGTGTCTTACTGCCATGCACTCTGTTGCCCAGTGTGTGTGGAATTCTGTCATACAAAGCAGAACAGCTCCAGCCAGAGGATTTGTGTCTCCCCCCTCCACAGCACTCTAACGTATGCTCTCTAGGACACTGATCTTCTGCCTGCCTTGGTTTGAGGGTGTTCTCTCCTTAGGTAGAAGGTTTTCAGATTCCAGCCCTGATCTCTAATGACAAAGTATTTTGGAGGTCTTAGTAGAAACTGAGGACAAGAAATGGGGGAGTGAGATCAGAAGTCAAGAGGTTTTGACACAAACTTAGAAGACACTTCCAGGTCTTCCTTTTGAAAATGTCTATTTTTGTTTTTATGAGCTTGTGAGAAGCACATGCATATGTATGCAATAAGCTACTTAGATTTTTCTCCTGGTGTTGAAAGGAACTAAGGCAAAAGTTTTGGAGTGGTGTTCAGAAAGCGGAGTTTGATACCTGATTCTCATGCTGGATCTATAATTTGCTTTTTGCATTTCTCTGTCCTTTAAATGGGAAGGAATGAGACTGACTTTGTTGTAGTTCAGCAATGAAAGATGAATTACAAAAAGTAAATTATGGTGGAATTACTATTAAAATATGTATTCCAAGATTAAGGTCTGATAAAAGTATTTTGTCAAGGAACTACTTTGCCAACATGCTAAATGATGATACTCTTAAGGAGAGGCAAATGAGACATCCAGACTAAAAGTCAAAAGCTGATTAAAATACCTTATTAAATAAAGGTCAATCTTGCAATAGTACTGATTGATACATCAGCTGATCCAACAGTTCCTTTCCAGTTCTACTTTCTATAATGAGAAAGTAAAATTAGTCCTAAACACATGCATTAATTACTTAACTATAGAAGCTGGAGACTATGAATAAAGAGTCCTAGTTCCCCACTGATTAATGAAGGAAGAACATAGTGAACTGCTTTCTGTCTCATAGGAAGACGTATCCTACTTGCTATTACCCTCTGTAAGGCCTCTCATACAATTGCTCAGTTAGAGAAATTCTCATTCCATTTGATGAGCTCATGATATGAGGGACTTAAAGGATGGGGTCTTATAGGAAAGCTTGTAGCAAAAAAAGTTAGGCAGCCTCAAAAATGCTTCTTAACTGGTATAGGTAACTCAATGCATTGAACAGGCTCTGTACACAGCTGAAAAATTCTGTAGTGCAGCGGAGTGGCAGGATGCATGGGAATGGGGGATAAAGACATTAGACAGTGATGCTACAAGCTACAAGCAAATCTCCAGGCTGGTCAAGACAAGTCCACAGTGAGCCTGGACAGATCTGGAGACCTGTGTTGTTAACTTAAAAGGAAGCCTATGTCCTGTTACAAGCAAGACCATGTTTACTGAGCTACAAGGTAACAAGTCTGACTGTACCATCACTAGCAGCTGCATTAAAGAAGGTGTTTTGAAGTTTGGACAAAAAATCAGAGCTGTTTCACAATATACAGAAGTATAAAACAGAAGTAGCTGACATGTATTTCATTCCGGGTAGGATTAGTGACACACAAAAATTATGATACTGCACTATCCCTCTTCCTTACTGACAGGAACCATATTTGTAGGAGGAACAGCAGAGAATGGGAGAGCTCATGACTTAGCTGCTCTTGAATGAATGTTTTTCAACAAAATGTTCATGCAGATGAAATAGTGAAGGTTTGTGCCAAGATCTGGACTATGACTGGGAGCAGCTATCGAGAGGACATTTCTGCTGTCCAGTCCAGCCTGCCAGTTCCAAGAGCAGTCCGGGCTGTCCTTATGTTTCTACTAGCCCTGATGTCTTGTCATCATACACAGAGGAAGCTGGTAGCACTGAGCTATAATTGTTCCTTCTTGCAGCTAGTTCCAGTGATTTTCTTGGAAAACTTTATCAGGATTTAAAAAGTCATTAGTTTCATTATCTCATTCCATCATGAACTTGTTGTGATCCTTCTCCAGCAGTTTCCTAATGCCAGAATTATTTTCTATCTGCAAACAAAACACCTGAAAATAATTTAAGGTAACCTCCTTCTTTCTGGGTGTAGCATCAACAGAAATAAAGGCTGTTGTCAGTAGTTTTAGAATAAAGGAGCTATCAAAAAAATCCAAATGAAAGCAAAGCAAACAGCCCTGTTTCCCAAAGTTATATTCAAGGAGACATTCAAGTCATAGCTAATGAGACGTTTGAGATATCTGGCTCTTCCTGCTTTCTGTTATAGGTACAAATTACTACAGTATAAAGTAAAAGCTGACCTCCTTGGTGCTAACAGTGTCGACCTTTTTAGCCAGTCATTATTATATGGCTTTAGTCTGGAACCTTAAAACTGTTCATGTTATTTCTGGACCACTTACAGAGTTGATCTGGACTTTCTGTTGAGTCCCTCATCTTCTCCTGAATGACGAGCTTGGTGGACTCCAGTTTGTTGTTCCCACTGACCTCTCCCTGGATGCCTGAGAAGCTTGGCCTTGGGACAGGCCCAGACTAGGGCATACACATATTTTAGTTCCTTGGCTCTACCTTGACCCTGCTTAGCCCAAGTTTGCTGCAACTGAAAATTAGGGTTGTGCTCTTGACTGTCTAGGTCTCTGTCTGTTGACTTTGATAGGTTTGTACAGTTTTGCTTGATAGAATACCAGAAAACAGCAGCGGAAGAGGAAACAGAGATGTGATGTTAATGAGTAATATTGCACTAAAATTGCTGTAGGTGTGACCTGGCTCCATTTGCTAGAAAGATACATGATAAAAAAACAAGGGAAATTATAATACAAAGATATTTTAACAGTTTTTCCTATCTCTTATATCTGGAGGTTATTTTTTCTTAATTCATATTTTTAAAATAAATCAATTATTTTGTTCATATCACGTGGTCCATGTTATTGTGTTTAATCTTTCAGACATTGGGCATGCAAGCCCTCCAGTTGTTAGAAATATTTTTATGCACCTACTTCAAGAGCATTTACCATGAAATGTACTCAACAGACATGGTAAAACTGAGAACAGGTGTTTAGTTGCAATCCTGTTTGACTGAATGTATTTACACCACCACAGCACATTTGATTTTACAAACCTGATTTTTCACCGTAGTTTTGTAAATTTAAAAATTTTCAGGATGATAATGAGCTGGTGTGAGGACATCATTGCACAAAGTTATTCATCTTAAAATGTTCTTTCATCTCTAAGCACTTCCACCTTTCTAGGTGACAGCATTTGATGCAAGACAGACCATTACTCTAGTTCCTATATGTTATTTCCCTCTGATACTCCCAACTGATTCTCTCTTAATCACTGCATGTATTGTTCCTCTCTACTTTGTGCACGCTGAAAACAAACCTCTCTGCTCTTTGTATGACTTTGTGTCTGATAGAGGCTGAAAGGATCAACATGGCCATTTCAACCACCCCCAGTATCACACAGGCTGTAGGATGTCCTGAGTCCCCTCCAGGTTATCAGCACTGTGCAAAATGTGGAATCAGAGCTGGACGCTGTTCCAGGAGTGGTGCTGACTCTGCCATGCCCAGAGGAGTTACAGCCCCTCTGTTCCTGCTCAGTGTTTCCTCTGGTCCAGCCCTGCTGTCTGCAGCATGGCTCCAGCTCATGCTCAGCTGGCATTTCACATGCTCTCTGTCTGTGTGGGGCTACGTTTCTTACTCCTTGATGTATCTTTTGTGTCAGACCATGCTTATAGAATGAGCCATTTGGCAACACACTTTAAGAGTTCCTTGGGCCTCTTCACTGCAGCAGTTGAGAAAGAAAATGGACATTGCCACTGGCACCCAGCAATCTGGAGAAAATCTGGATGTTGTAGGGCTATCTCCTCCTTCCTCCCTAGGAGATGCAAAGATGCAAAGGAGACCAGGAGCCTCTCTCTTTTCTGCATATGTGTTGAATTCAGATACAAAAGCCTAGTTCTCATAGCTAACAGGGTCAGGACACTTTGTGCCTCCTGTAATTTTGCTTTGCTTCCCCACTCTTCCAAGGGTTTTATAACTTCTCACTGCCTTTGGACAGTTCAATCATTAAAGGTAGATCTTTGCAGTGTGGATGCTCCCCACTGTCTGGTGGAGCTGGAGACCCTGAATGCCCACTGTAGGGTCTAACAGGTGGACAACCATCTTGAAATACTGAGGAAATCCACCAGCATTGTTACCAGCAATGAAACGTGAAAGGAGAAATATTCTTGCTTCCTGAACACAGAGGCAATAGTTTAGCTGTACTTGTACATTTCTGCCATAATGATATACGTGAAAGATGAGTGCACACCAGATAAGAATTGAGAAAAATAGCAGTATTATGTAAATGCCTGCTAAAATGGATGCATCTGGAATCTCTGCAGAGTACAGTAATTCTGTTATTTAGTGATTACTTCAAAAAGAGCACATTCAGAAACCAAATTCAACTGGCATAACTAAAATGGGCTCATTTTATGCAAAATGTTTACTACTATTCTTTTATTCTTAAGTAGATTATTGAACCCAAATCCTCAGATTTTTTCCACTGGGCATTTTGGACCTGATTATGCAGAAGAGGGGGGCAGGCTTCATCCTATGAAATCAGTAAAAAAATTAGAGGGTGGGAGTAAATTTTAGCCATTAGAGCAATTCATACAATTTTTAAATGGTCATGAATCTTACTTATACTAATTCTTGACCACAGAGATTAAAACCAATATTTTTCAGGTGTTTTAATGTTTGATGTGTATCAAATACAGCCAAATTTCCTTTGAAGAACTATCATAGCTGACAATAACAACCGGCTGACCCCTTGCAAGTAAAACTGATAAAGCAATAAAGATCAGACGTCATATATCCTGCAGAGACAAATATTGGTCTACTAGAGAAAGTGGAAGTGTGCTAGAAATCATTCAACGTGTTTCAAATGTTAAGGAGACGAAAACATTGTCAAAGGGCTGATTGGAAATTCAGTACAGAAGCCTTGCTGGCAAAGTATGAAAGTGCTGAACTTATAGGAACAGCCACAAAAACAGTGTTTGCATCCTTAATAGAAATTCCGGATTTAGCAACATGGAAAGAAGTAATTCTAAATGGTTAAGGAGCAGTTTGTTTGGGAGAATAAAAATTTGTATCAGTGTTAAGGGGGTATTTCTGTGCCCTTTCAGAACTAGCCTGCAGAATCCTACTGTTGAATTTTAAATGATGGCTGAAAATCTCTGGGTATTCAGTGCAATGTTGCCACAGCACTTCCAAGCAGAGGCAATAGCTGTCTAAAGAGTAAGAGTGCACTGCTTAGTCTGCCTCAGTTTTGTATGTATGCTCCCTGCTGCTCTGTAGGTGTTAATTCTTAGCCCATATGGACAAAGATGACATGTTATTAAGTAAAATAAATCTTCCCCTATAACCAACAGCCCTACTATTTTCCTGAAGAGGACTGACAAGTTTATCTTAAATAAATCCCTAAAAAGGCTCTGTGAAATTATTAGAATTTGTATGTTTACAATGATGCCAGAAGATGAGCAGGTTTATACACTGATCAATCATTTATACACTAGTGAGCAGCTGACGTTCAAGCCTGTGTCTGCTCGTCTATCAAGCAGTTCTCACAAAGGTTAGAGGCACTAAAGTTGTACTCAGACACAAATACAGGTATAAAAATGTTATTAAAATGCTAAGTACTGAGGATTACAGCATGAACTGATAGGATTTCATACTTCGGAGTAATTTCTATATAAGATCCTGGTCTCAAACAATTTTCCAAGGTGTCACCTTCTTCCCTAAGTCAAACTGAAGCTCATCCATTGCCTTTCAGTGCAGTTGATGTACTTGCAGATATATACAGAGTATATATACACCCAACATAGTCTCAAAAAACCTCTGTAGACAGCGTAATGCTGACCTTTGTTCTCTGGTTTTGAAAGAGCAGCCTGGGAACCCCTGGAGAAGCTGGAGCTGCATGCAAAGAGGAAGTGCAAAGGCCACTTCTTGGTTCTCTGGCTCTCACAGGGTGTTTACTTTGGAAGAGACCCCATTTTTAGGCAAAGACTAGATCTGACTTAATGAAGAAATATGAAGGGAAGTCTAGGAGGGGAAGTTCATGATGCTGTGAGGTCCAGTAGGAAAACAGCAATCAGCAGTCTCAGCCTGGGTCCAGCTGGTTCACCTGAAAGGGTTTGCAGCATCTTCATATTAATTCCCTTTCCACCCAAATCCTTACTTTAAGCTGGGGTTGTGAGCACACATGCTTTCAGTTGCTCCATCTTCTCAGCTTCTGTGCCCATCACTTCCCAGAGTGCCTTCTGCGGAGTGCTCCCACAAGCCTTGAACACAAGGGTTCAAGGGGCAGTGGAAGGGCCGGGCCCTTTGGAGCACGGGGAGCACAGGCACAGTTACCTCGGCAGGGAAATGGGGTGAGCACTGCAAGGGATCCTGGTGACCAGTGACATCTGTCCCACCATGGTACACTGTGTGCTATTTAGATTATTTTTTAATATTCTGGTGCTACAACTAAACCCCATCAGGTTGGTTCAGCACCATCTATCCCCGCTACAGCTGCATTGCATTCTGTCCCATTATTCTTCAGAATGTTCTCTAAAGCTCTGCACAGCATTGAAATCACAGTTATCAGCCTTTGTTTGTCTAGACCTATAGTTAGGTTGCCTTCTGATGTAAATTAAGGTTTCCATCAAAAAAGTTGCAGAGAGAGAAAGTACATTTCTTCCAAACTAGACATTTTAATAAATAATATTAAACATTCATTATTCTTCTCCTGTCAGATTTCCTGGGATGTACCGCAGTTCCACCTTGGTTCTCCTTTATTCTTGTTTTTCCCCGTCTTTCTCCCCTCTCTTTTCATAGAGCATGTCTTTATATACACCATTTGCTAAGCCAACATATTTATTACAATTTTATTTAAGATCTTCAACTTTCATAATCCCAGGACCAGGAATTTTCTCAATTTACATTTTCATAATTAAAGGGGGAAAAAAAGAGATTGTATCATCATTTAAGCAGATGAAGACCAGAAGTTAAAGGCATTTTTAAATGGATTTTTTTAATGTATGCCTAATATTACTTTCTAAGAATTACCAGTAAAAGTGTTTAAAATTATATTGTTGTTCTTAGCCTGCTTGAGAAGCTGAATGTTACCGTATAAAAGGTGCATGTGGGCTGTTTTAGCTATAGCCCACTGCATTGACAAATTCCATTTTTTTAACAGGAAAAGAATGCAGCAATTCATCACTTGTCCAGTCTAGTTAACGTTTTGTGCCTTTTTATAAGAGTGGAATTTGTGGACTGGATAGCTTTGACAGTTTGAGGTAGTTGGTGCTTTTCATTTCTGGATCATCGACTCAAGCATAGCAGATATTTGACAAAAATTGACTGAAGACTGAATCTGGGGAATGACTGATTGCTGAAGTATATAACAAAAGGTTTTTTCTGTACAGCTGATGGTAGACTAATGCAATAACAAAAAAGTACATGTATCTTAACCCTGTGCTAGCAAACATTCTAATTGGGGAGAGTGAGAAATGCAGAACGTGTACCTTTGGATACTTTCATACTTGGTCTGCTGCATTAAGCTATCTGCTACCTACTTCCAGAATGGGAATTTACCTACACATGCCTCTCAAGTCTTTGAACACCAGGTTGTCAGCATTGAATAGGATGCACTCAAAAAGTGAGGTCTCTTCTGAAGAATGGTAATGGCTTGCCCCTGACAGGACTGTCCTTGATGACTGGGCATATGAGGGACATGGGTGCCATGGAAATATGTCAGGAGAGAGCTGCTGCATTTTGGCAGGGCTTTGTGGGAGAGCCAAAGGTCAGCTTTCCATGGCATGTGTTTGTCTTGGAAAGTACAACAGTCGCTTGGCATTCACACTCCACCTTGCCATTTGAATTCTATTGACTTAGTAAAGTGAGTTGACGCAGTATATGACATTTCTTTCTCCAAGTTTCCAAGAAATTTAGTCTCCAGTGGTTATGATTTTCCTTTGTCTGCAATTTTCTAGTGACAGAAGGACTATTTCAACAGCAATCAATATATTCAGAAATTTGACTTTACTTTCAACAATTTCACTGTGATTCCTTGTGACATGATATGCACCAGCTAGATTTCAAACCAACACAAACCCTATAATGGAGCCTTTTTTAACAAACTGCAATTTCAATGAGCAATTTCAATGAGCAATAGTGTTTCAGGAAGCAAGGCCTTTTAATGAATGGCTCTTGAATTTAATGCTTCACTTTAGTTGGATTTTTTTTATGCTAGTACATTTCATTTTGATATCTGAAATCAAAAATTTCTAATTTCCCCATCAGAATAATTTCCTTATGCAATTACATTGCTTATCTGCCCACTTGTTTATCAATCCCCTTCTCTAATAACCTTTAAACCTGTTATCCAATTTCAATGAAATTTAACAAAGGCTAACATCATAAAAATATAAAACTCCCAGAAGCGTTTTGAAGATTAATGAATTAATTAAAAAATAAGCATGTGATTCCACTAAGGGAAAGCCAGGAAGAGATTCAGCTCCTAATAGTATTTGATTAACCAAGTCAGCACAAATTTCATGTCAGATATGCCATCCTTCCTGCCTTTTCTGGATCATCTGTCATGCTAAATAAAGTAGGTAGAGTACATGGAACACATGGCACATACATGTGTGTATGTATGTGCGTCCATATATAAATATGTATCTATACATATTTAAAAGTGTAAGGAAAGTGAAGACAAGTCCTGTAGCAAAGAAGCTGTAAGAGACATTGGGGCAAGTGGGAAGCATGGGAGTTTGGAAATGTCTAAGGCAGGAAGGGAGTTTTAAGTACTAACGAGGGATCTGAGGACAAGAGAAAGACAAGAATCATAGACAGAAAGTGCAGGAGTCCAAGAGGAAGCAGGGTATTGCTGTGGAGGTGTCATGGGGCTGTGACAAAGGAGCTGGGTCATTGTACTCTGGCCATGTGGGAGAAGGAGCACACATGCTGCTCACTGAAAGTCAGGCACTGATTTCTTGTACCACTCATGCAACATTAGGCTTATTTAAAGCTGACCAGTAATAAGGTTATTCAAGTATCTAAGTAACTCAAAAAGTTTTTTGTGAGAAAATTCAGTTTAACTTTAAAGAAAGCAGTACAATGGGAATCACGGGAACTCCATTTTTCAATAGAAACGTTAAAAAACTCTGTTTCAGTTCATCCCCAAACTATTTTTTCCACTGCTTGCTTCAGCCATTGAACTGAAAAATTGGCTATTTACCTAACAGTTATGCTTTAAAATATTTGCAACACAGGCACAGCCAGTACCTTTCACTCAGAGCTTTGGTGTGGCAGCAGCTCAAAAAATGTGCCAAGGAACTGGCACTGCCTATTGCATTCTGGCTGATAAGATTTCAGGCTGTGCTTCAGAGAATTTGTTCCCTTGTTCAGATGAAGATAAACAAAGTATAACCAACAAACCTGCTTCTGCCAATGACAATCTTCCTAGGAGATACTATCATTTCAGCAGCTGCTGTAAGAAACTTGTCTGGAGGCTGGTGCATACAAAATAATCAATTCTTCTCTACAGATTATGGTTCAAATGTGCCAAATGCTACCAGGGCTTATGCTACAGATTCATGAGATGCAGTCTACAATTCTGATTAAAGATAGGATGTTTGCTGCATCTCACAAACTAAATGGACCATGGACTATGTCTGGGGAACTTCTAGCTTCCAGAAAATAGGTATTATCTGTTTCTAATGAGCAATAGGCAAGCAGTGCCCACAGTATAAGTGGTCTGTAGATAAGCAAAAAAGCTATATTCACAAATCCTGTCAATCAGCACTTTGCAGCCATTTCCTTTAAAGAGTAAAAGATAAAGAAGAGATTTAGGAAATGCAGCATTTTGAAGAGGCGGCATTTCTGTAGTTATGGCTAAGGAAAACGTGGGATAAAGGCATGTGCTGTTAGTGTGATGCCTTGTCAGCACTGCTCTGGAGTGTGCTGCCTCTGGTCCAGGCCTCAGCTATCTTTTGGTCTGAATCCAGACCCAGCACCTCCAATGGATAGTGGGGGCATAAATAGACTTCTGCCAGTGGAGTGGGCATCCAGGATAAACCAATATCACCTGATTCCTGCTGCAGCTGCAAAAAACTGCAACCCTTACAGAGGTGTGAGCAAGATTTGAACCAAGTCTGTAATCTTTGTTATAACAAAACTGTGAAGCCAGGTTTTTCTCCTGAAACAAAAACCTCACTGTGCTCTGCCCAGCTGAGTAAACCTAGAGATCAGCCTGGAGTCAGATTATAACTCCTGGTTCAAAGCATCTGTAAAAAAAAAGGGCAGAATGCAAAGCTATTGGTACCCATGGGAAAAGTTTTCTTAATCCAATTGCTGTACATGCTGAGACAGCTTTAGAAGAGCACCGGTGCATCTAAACTTGGCCTGCAGCAGCATATTCCTCCATGCACGTGACTCCCTGGGCTTGGGAAGCAGTGCTGAGGCACCATGGTGGGGTTTGGAGTTGCTGGCCCTGAGGAATACGGCCTGTTCCAGGCCTGGAGGCAGCTGCAGCAGCGTGGCTCCCAACCAGCACCAGCTCCAGATGCCTCACGCGTCAGCACAGCTTGGAGCTGACACAGCCGTCCTGGGTTTAGGACTCAGCTATGTCTGCACAGCACCTTGTGCCAAGTGAGAGTGCTTTGAGCTGCTGGTTTGGTCTCTTCATTCCAATTCCTGTGTGTTGTTTCCTCTGGATATTGCTGAGATGCTGTTTTATAGGATCACAGAACAGCAGAATTCTTTAGGTTGGAAGAGACCTCTAGGACCATCAAGTTCAACCCAGCACTGCCAAATTCACCATTAAACCTTGTTTCCAAGTGCCACATCTACATGTTTTTTAAATATCTTCAGGGATGGTGATCCAACCACTTCCCTCAGCAGACTGTTCCACTGCTTGACAACTTTTTCCATGAAGAAATTTTTCCTAATATCCAATCCAAACCTGTCCTAGTGCAACTTGATGGACAACAAGGCAACCAATGGGCCAGACTCAGGGGAGAAGCTGGTTGGGAATATATCTTGCATTGAACATCCATCCTTTCCCATACAGTCTCTCACCTGCATGGACGTTTCCTTTATTCTTTTAATAACTCCCTATTTCCATCTGGAAAGGAGCATTTAGAATATTTTTCTCTTTGGCCATGTGTATATCACTTAATGTAACACAATGTACAGATCCCAAAGCTCACAGTAGCCCATGCAGAGCAGAGCCTGGCTCAGACCTTCACAGTCTCATAGCTGCATTATTGCAGTACTGTTTGAGCTAAGAAATGTTGTCAACAGGCATGATTTACGGGCTTGAGTGGAGAATTAACTCCCTGTCACAGCTGTGCCCCCCATTCAGACACAGGCAGCTGCACAGGGACCTCTGAGTTGTGTTCCTTTGTGACGAAGAAACACCAAGTGTCCCCCAGCATCACCAGTCTGCCTTGTGGAGAGCTTGTCTAGCTCTCTGCAATCAAAAGAAATACAGTTAGGGGCAGAAAAGGAGAAGTAATTCAGTGCTGAAATAACTACACTTGGCTGGATTCAAAATGAGCACTGTATTTGCTCAAAAGCACCCAAAAAGAAGAACAGGAGGAGGCTGGAACCAGTCCTTGCCTTGAGGTTAGAGGAGGAGGAGTGGGCAGTCAAAAGGCTATTTCCAATTCTGTGTGATTACAAAGCACATAACTGCTCCATGCCTCAGTTTCCTGCTTGTTCTGCAGAGGCACCAGCACTATTTGCTTGCCTCCAGCATCTTCTGTAAAGATTTCTCAGCTAACACTTCTGAAATGGTTAGAGCTGCTGTTGAGGTAGATACAGTAAAAGTGTATATTACTGTAAAAAAACAATTTGTTAAAAATAACTCTGATCAAACTGAGGATGTTGAAAGGACTTGCTGTTTTGTACAAACAACATAAGAGAGAGCCAAAGGGGGAACAGCACAAATCTTGTCCTGCTCAGAAGGACAAGGCCGAGAATTGCAGGTGCCATGTCTGCACAGCGTGGCTGTAAATCCCAAATTGCCCAGTGTTCCTCTGGCAAACACAGAGGCGAGGTGTGTCTATACATAGCAAGCAGGTCAGGATGTGATAGGAGGATGGTGGTGCTGGTGAGACAATGTGACACTTGTCCCTCGTGGTGCTGAGTGGCTCAGCAGGAGGCTGCTGTGCTCCTGTCTGCCAGGCAGGATCCATCCACGGCTGAGGGCTGGAGTTCATTAATGCCATGCACTCATTAATGCACTCATTAATTAATGCTCCTCTGCACTCTGGTCAGATCAGGACTTTTCCTTTTCCACTTATGCAAGCAGCAGCCC
Source organism: Corvus hawaiiensis (assembly GCF_020740725.1). Taxonomy (NCBI): domain Eukaryota; kingdom Metazoa; phylum Chordata; class Aves; order Passeriformes; family Corvidae; genus Corvus; species Corvus hawaiiensis. Next base: position 66,965,189 of record NC_063216.1, on the reverse strand, counting down.
CTGGATCTGTACAGCACAGGGAAAATGTGTCTCATCAATCAGCGGGTTGAGCAGGACTGTGCGTGTTGAGTGATTGCCATGAGAAACTTCAGCTGCTGTAGCAGTTGTTCTGGCTGAACTGCTGGAGATCAGCAGTAAGAAGCATTCACCAAGATACACACAAATAAAACTCATGCCGTTGCTTTGATATTTCAGTCTTTGTTTGCTGCAGGCACTGGTATCAATGATCATTTAACTCACAGCAAATTCCAAGGAAGAGAAAGACCAACCACAATAGTTGCACATAATGCAGAGGTTTTCTGTTCACCATGTTAGAAAGAAATCTTTGATTTTTCTTTTTCTCCTTTTGCCAAAAGTTTCAGATATTTGATCAGGAAGAAGAAAAACACACCACATGAAGTTACAAAAAAATATGAAATGGTTAGAAACTGATCATTTTTAATACATTGCAACATGGCTTTTCGTCTGAACTACTATTATATTCACTTTGAGGAGAGGGGAGGCAGCTTTTTCCTAACAGCAGAGAGACAAAATTAAGATTTTCATTCTAGTAATTGAACTAGAACAAGGATTTATTGTAAGTCTATTTATGTCTCATATACACACCTTTAGTCTCCATTAGAATACATAGCCTCCATTAGCAATTACTGTGTTGAGGCACAGTAGGGTGCTTTGGATACTCCTCTAATGATATGTATTGCATAGCAGCTGATCCAAAAGCTCATCACCACCAAATGAAGGAGGTCCAGATGCCTTACCCTCCTCAGGCCTCTGCCCCTGGGTGCAGGCTCCATCCTCCTCCTCATGGCTGCTGAGCTGCGTGTCAGAGCTCGCAGCAGTAAAAAAAAGTGGGTATGTTCCTGTAGTGGTAGTCATCAGACCACAGAAGTGTCCTGCAGCTCTGGGGCACCCAGGCTGTTACTGCATGACACATGGCATGTTTGGGAGGAAGAGGAGGCAGGGAGAGTCACACAACCGTCTTGGTGGTGGCAACAAGGTTGACATGGCCGCTTGCTGACCTTAAAAAGTTTCTTAGACATTTGAAAAGACTGGTGCATCCTGAAGTGATCGGTACATACTGTAAAGAAAGTATTAGCCCGTTGTGATATTTCATCTGAGATTAGAAGGGGTTTTCCATTCAGGTAAATGTACAGAAGCCTCCCAGCACTGGCACCTGTTTGCATTAAATGGTGTATTCACTGTAGTTAACTGCAATGCCAATGTGTGAATGAAACTGGGTCATGCTTCTGCAAAAACTAAATAAGACATTATTAACACGTCCATCAACTACTGAGGATGTGATATGTTTTTCAAACTGTTCATTAATTCTGTACAAAACCAGTGACATGTACAGTATTGTTTTCGCAGCTGGGGGTGAAGGATGTCGTGTACAGAAACCTGCAACATCTGCCTCATTTGGGGATTTACCATCCTTTTCTTAAAATGAGCAAAATGTAGATCAACATTGGAGACATTCACCTGAACTCCTCAAAGCGAGTCAGTAATTACTAACTATTAATCCCATTGTACTTTAGTTCTGTAAATTGTAAAACACTTTTCAGCATGATGGAACAGATGGTCTGGTCCGCTTGGGAGCTGATGAAACTTAACACCAAAAAACTCTTTCTGTTTGAGACACATTGTCTTAGAGAAGTGCATGAATCCAAGTGCATTACACCATTGAAAGTAAGGCTGATTTTACCAGAGCATGGGCAGGGGGGAGCAGGAGGAGGCACCAATTTTCCATGGGTACATGGATCCCTAGAGCCTTTCACACAGTGGGGTGAGCCTACTGCGCCAAACCCACTGGGAGCTTTTTCACTGGCCTGAAGTGAGAGCCGGATCAGTCCTGCATCCAATTGCACCATGAGTAAAAGAGACTCAGGCTACATGATAAAAGCACCATTATTCTTTGCAATAAGGTCATCCATGAAGGAATTAAGTGTGCTTTATAATCATGTCTTCAGCTAAATTCCCTCATTTTTCCTCAACACCTGCCTTTAGACATGCTCACCTGTGCACAACCATTTCTTGTTGGCACCACACAATTTAATGGAGTTGATTTCCAAAAATAATTGGTGTCTCCTTGGCAGCCTTATAACAGCATATATTCCTGTATTTAAACTTCGATGATTGCACAAGAATATACGTAAGGAAATATGTACAGACACTCTGGGACTCACAGTTACAATGTTGGAGTTCTATGCATGTTGGGGTTTTTTCCCTGTGTTTAAAAAAGGTGCATAATGGCACTACAATATTATTACATGTTGTAATTACACAGCCTAATTACATGATTATATGTCTTTACACTAATTACACAATTAAAAACAATTACAGAAATTTTGTGAATGCATTTGGATAAATTAAATTATTTTTAAACCCACTGGGGCAACTGACTAACAAAAAAAACCATCAAGGGGTAGCAAGTAAAGCCAAGTACGTGTGGAGATACCCTACTGGGTCTTGTGGAAACACCTTGGTGCTCTTTCACTCTCAGATGAATGGGAATGTGGAACATCACAGGTAAATGTTAAAAATAACCATTTTGTGCTCCGTGTACCTGGAGCAGAATTTCATAACACCTTCTAGCATGGTTGGTCTATAGCAAAAGATTTATAGCCAAGATCTGGTGCCAGTACTTTGAGGACATAGGAAAGATGGTTATTAATGGTGAGCCAGGCTCCTGATACACTGGATTGAATCCAGCCCTGTCTCTCATTGGCTGGAACCAAGTAGGATGGTTCTGAACGTGTACAGGGAGCAAGGCTGGTACAGAGCAGGGCTATACCAAGAGATCTGGGCAGAAAACAGACAGCCTGTGGGGTTTGGTGCCACCAGGGACAATGGGGGAGACAGAGCCAAGGCTGGGCTGGGGTGCAGTCAGGCTAACCAGGGCAGGGTGCTGGAGGCTGTCAGACAGCAGAGCAGGAGCACAGGTGTGCATGGGTAACCACTCTGTCCTGCTGTGTCTGGGTGCCCAACAGGACCACAGCTGCCACCTCGCTCAGTTGTGGAAGGCCTTATAAGGACACAAGGACATTCTTCTGGTAACAATAGGCACAGCTGCATGTTGTATGGAAAATTCCATTTTCCAGAGGACATCAGGCAGCCTATTGGTGGAAAATGGTAGAGAAATCTGTTTCTACTGGATGTGCTTCTGCTCTTTGGAAACAAAGACTTAATTTTTCAAGGCTGTCAATGTAATATTTTCTGTAAACACTAAACTCACCTGGGAAGTCCCGGGACATTTCCAGAGTGAAAGGGGATGTGACCAGCTCATTTATGCCAAACCTTGCTAAGGAACAGTCTCATTATGATCACAATGCATAGATAACAATAAATTATTTGGTATTTTTGTCTGTATCTTTCTTTATTTCTGTCTATGCATGAAGGGGTATTAGTGCAGTGACAGGATTTGTGTAGAGATTAACAGCAGATCAGGAGCATAACTGATGTAGAATGTCATAAGTTCCCAGTCCTGCCAGCAGTGAATGAGTAGATTTTTTCTGGCATGAGCCTGCTTTGGGAAATCTCACTCCCAGACTTTATGGTTCCTGTTTATACGTGAAAGTGAGAACATTATTTAGGCTTTGATAAGGAAATACCTGCAGCATAACCATTAGAAGCTCAGTAGATGTGTTTCATGAGATATATAATCCTTTCAAGCTCCTTTTTATCCTAAAGGCACAATAAAACTTTCACACAAGATAAAGATAGTGAGTCTAACTTCCATGGTTTTGCTCAGCTTCATGTAAATTTGTTCTGTTTGTGGTTCATTTTGTTGTTTCATTCTCCATTCATTCCATATGGTTATTTTAAAATACCTGTGTTGGTGTTTCCCTGTATGCATGTTCCACTCCATTCTGGGCTTTACTTTTTACTTTCCTGAACAGCAGGACTGCTCTGTTCAAAAAGCTGCTCCTTTTTCCTCCTCATTTCTCACCATTCAACTACATTTTAATAAGCTTCAGAAGACACTCTGTATTTTTCTCACAGTGACTAAGGTACATCCCCCACAAGTTCAGGCAAGGCTGAGACAACAATATCTAACATGTTATAGACATGGAGCCCATACACTGGTTTCAGGCACATCAGACCATCAAGCTCATTACAGCTCTATCCCTCTTGGCCAACACTTCACACATCCAGCAGGATCAGTTCTGCTCCTCTCCCTGTTTGCTTGCATCTCTGAGCAGAGATGCAAGCAAACTCCATGCAGAAGGGCCAGAGTTAGCTTCAAGTTAGCTTTAGGCATAGCAATTTACAAGCTGCAGTCACTTTATCAGGTACCTGTGACAGAGACATCTCTTTATTTGGCTTTGCCTTGCATGCCCAGGCTGTCTCTTTTGCAACAGCATGGCCAATGACAACACAGTCACTAGCACAGTTCAGGCGGGACTGACATCCTGAAGACACATGTACACAGGTGCTGACATATGTGAGGTACCCAAGCTCTTGTAGCGAGGAAGATGTAGTCAGTACTTGTCTGAGAGCAGAGTATGGAGTCAACTTGTCCTTCATGAGATGCACATTAGGTGCCCACATTTCAGGCAAGGCTGGGGAGGCAAGGATAGATACTACCATGCTGTGCCCCTTGCCCGCAGGACTAGAGAGGAGAACACGGTCTGCTTTCATATACTGGTATAGACATAACCCCGGGTGCCAGCATGAAAACCTGCTCTGGCAGAGTGTGCAAAGGCTCTGTGTGCCACAGTAATCTCTGCTACGGGGTGTTTTCCTGCTGTTCCTGTTTCTGGTGTTCATTACCCATCCCAGTACCCTCTGGTAAATCTTCCTCCACATTCACATCACTCCTGCTCAGTCTGCCTCACAATGAGAAAAGATTCCCATTCCAGCTCTACCTCACCACAGTCAATACACACTGTATGTGATGTAAATTCATCCCTCCTGTTGGAATTTACCTTTGTTTACTTAAATAACAGCACAACATAAAGCTTAATCTGAAACTCTTCTTGACCTTTCCAGTTTCCAGTCTTTCCCCCTACAGGGCTCCTAATGAGCTGAAGAAAAGTTAGCCCTTCAGGCAAGGCAATAGGCATTGAAAACTGTAAATTATTAAGTATGTTTAGCAGGCTGGCCTGGATTTTGAAAAACTAATGTGACAATTACTTGGAAATTAAGCCAAAGAGCAAGATCTTGTGGTTACATCTGCCTCACTGAAAGAAAGATATTTCATAAACATAATGACAAATGGAAATGAAGTTAAATTAGGCATCAAATACATCTGATAATATATTGCTCCAAAGAAAAATTGAAAAATGAAAAGTTTCAACAGGCAGGTCTTCAAATGAGAAATGCAGCACTTTGTTTGGGAATTCCTGTTTGCTGTGGAGTTTTCCAGGGGCAGGAGTGGGAGCAGGGGAACTGTAACACCTTGCAGCCATAACCAAGGGCTCAGTTCTGCATCCCTCATGCAGAATAAATTCCGACAGCCAATTTTTTAAGAAAACAGAGTCAGATCTTTCCTTAAATATCTGCCCTCTGCTGAGTCATCAGAGCTGGAGGATGAGGTCCTTTCTCAGCTTAGATGCAGCAATAGGATTAACACCTGCTCCATGGCTGCTCTCAGCCCCTCCTGCCACCGTTCATCCATCAGTGTCAGTTCTGCTTTTCCCCCAAAATTAGATTAATCTGTCGTTCTGGGATTGATAGTTCAAACTATTTTCATACAGTATTCCTGCAAAGAAAATGTCTGAAGAACTTCTCTCTCCACTGGCCTACTGTAGTCCTTCACTCTGCATAGGTGGCAGTGATTACCGCAGGCTCCAACTAGACTAGTTCCATCTGTGGGATTGCACTGATTGCATTAAAACCAGATTATTGTCCTTTTTAGTTCCTGAGAACCCCAGTAAAATTTCTTCAAGGGTTAGATCGTGCCATTTACTAAATATTCCGCATCTTTTACTAGGCCAGAGAGAAGTCTGAACGGCTAAGCCTCCTGTAACTTTACAAGGCAAACTTCCTCCTTGGCATCAATCAGTTAAGTTCCATAGAAAATGCCCCCATGATATATTTGACCTACTAATGAAAGCAGTTCAGTACAGACGTAACTGATTTAACCTTTGTCAGGGTACAAATAGTTTGAACAGTTCTGGTATCTGAGTAACTTGTAGATAAATTTTGTACACCTTGGTTACACAACTAAATTTGGCAAACAAGGTCCTCAAACTGCATGTCTAGCACTTAGCTTGGTTTCTGCAGGTTACCTCAGACAAAGTTCCCAGCCATTCCACTGGACGTGATGTGTTTTCTCAGTACGTGGCTCTTGTCAAAAGCCCCAGATGGTTGAATGCTCCCACGGAAACCAGGTACTTGAGCAAGGGATCACGACATCAAACAGCACACACTGGCCTGGCTACCTGACACAGGAGACAGCCCACCACTGACCTTCTGCTTTTCACAGGTTTTCAGGGTTCTGTAAGTGTGTCACACACATGGATCATAGATAGCATTGCTTCTAAACATGGCCAAAAATGCCGAAGAAATAGAAAAATAGTAAGCGGCAACATTTTTTCCACATAGTTGGTTCCTGCCAACCATGTTGTAAGTACTTGTGATTTTCTCTTTTCTGCAAATATATTTTTTCCAGAAGAAAAAAATTAAAACTTTCATTTCTCATGCTAAATAAACATAATATCAAGGGGGTGATGCTGTGTGAGCACAGTAAAATAAAATCAAGCTTTACTTTCTATTAGAGGAAAAAATTATAAATTGAGATAGAAAGAGTTTTGCTAAGCTCTAACTTATTTGAATAGTGCCAGCTACAGTAAGGTTAGACAGTAAGCTAGCTACTTAAGGTTAGAAATTCATTCCTTTCAGATAGAAAGATTATTGTTGATGGTGGAAAACAAAGAGTATTTACAAATCATGAGTGATTTATTGATACGAATTATTTTTCTTTTCCAGACAAAAATATTTACATTTCAGTTTAGTTCATTTTTTTTCTTGTTTTTAATATATTCAAGTACAAAAGCTATCAGCAATCTAGAAGAATGTGCAGAAAGTTTAGACACCTCAAGGTTCTCTTTATGTGTGTAGTCTATTATTAATGTACATGATCATTTTGATTTTATTCTGCTATGTTAGCATTTAGGAGAAAATACACTGTAACGTAAAAATTCTCCATAATTTGCAAGAAACAAACAACAAGATTTTCTTGTCATGAATTTGGGATGGAGAAAACATCTCAAAATAAAATTTTAATACCAAAGGGCCAATGCTTATTTCGATCCCCTGTCATTCCTCAGACTGAATTGAAGCAGAAGTAGCCCCAAGTGTTCACCAGCCTGATACAGCACTTCGTATTCCGGGAAAAGGAAAAAACGCCCTTTGTACTTTCTCCAGCCCGAAACTCTGAAAAAAGCCAGAAAAACAGTTGGCTCATCAAGGTCAAATTGGGTAGATCCCAATCCACAGTAGTAAACACACAGCATTAGGGTTGTGGGGATTTACGGACACTTGCAGCCTGTCCTCAAAGGCTCCTTCCACACTGGTCTAAAATGAGCATCCACAAGCTCCAGGGCATGCCCATCTTCCCTCCAAAAGAAAAAAATAATTAATATGCTTAAAAATTAAATACCTAACCCAAAAAGAAAGTCGTAATGAGGCATCATTTAAAGGAAGAAGTACTTAATGAAATGCAAATATTTTGCATTGGTTGGAACAGAAATCTTACTGGAGGAAGAGGAAACTCAGAGAAGGAGGGGAGCTATGGAAAGGCCTGTGACATTTCCATGGATGTCATCTCCAGATCTCACATTTTCACCAAAATCCAGCCCACTCTGCATGGAGCCTTGCAGTGTACCTGGAAATATGTTTGAGTTCCCTTAGAGTACAGTCCTGTCACCTCTGGTCAGAAGAAGGTGCCATAGAAAAAAGGAAATTGGGCATTGGGTTTGAGACCTGGTCCTGTAGGACCTTGTGGCCCAGGTTTGTCTGCTCAGCTGTGCAGTTATGGATGAAATGCACATTCCTGAAGTTTACAGTCCACTGCTCTCCCTTGAAAGCTCCTTTCCTTTGCCTCTCTCTCTCAACAGGTGACTGAGTGAGCTCTGTGGTTTCACCTTGCACAAAGGGGTCAGTAATGCTGAGGGTGAGAGGGTGTAGGGATGGGGCAGGGGCCATAAGGAAGAAATGGGCTGATGCAAATGGGATGAGAGACCCACCAGTAAAATAAATAGCCAACAGGGAGAGATAAAACTGGATCAAGATACAGCTTGCTGCCAGACAGTGAAAGAAACACAGAACAGCTTCAAAGGAGGCATTTTATTGTTGCTTTGGTATGTGCCAAATGGAGGGTGACCTTCAGCAACCTGATGTCCCTACCCATGGCACTGGGCTTGAACTAGGTGATCTTTGAAGGCCCCTTCCAAGCCAAACCCTTATGTTCTAGGATTCAGGAGTCCTTTGCTGATGATGGGGTAGGACGTGTCTCCACACAAGGCATTACAATGTTATGGTTTCATCCCACTTGTACCACCAGGCTCCATGTTGGACAAGCAGGGTGAGAGAGTGAACCACAGCGCTGGTGATCCAGAGCAGAGCCCCGTGGCTACTCCAGGGGCAGGCGCTGCGGTGTGGCCGGTCATGGGCATGCAAGGGTGGAGCATGCCCAGGGCCAGGGCTGTGGAAGTGCTTCCCACTTCTCCCTTGATTAAAACCCTCTCACTGATCTGAAAACAAACTTGCGGTGTTGCAGCACATGGAAATCACCTGACAGCAGTAACTGCACTGAGCCTCTGCTGCCCCGACTGTTTGCAAATCTGGATTTTATGAAGCCTGATCACTTCAGTGAATGACCTCTTGACCCTGGTGTCCATCCATCACACAGAGAAATGTGTTTGCCAACAGGAATATCTACTTGGACAGTCAATGATTTAATAAGCTTTTCTTCCTACAGAGTTTATTGATTTTTGCTCTTAGTGAGAGCAAAAGACTGTATTGTCAGAGTAGGTGTTCAGCAGTGCTTGCATCCTTTCCTCATGTATACTTTGTTATATTTCCCTCTGTATGATTTCCATCATCCTTTATTGCCACAGATATGCTTCTTGTCATCTTTGTGCCCTGAAGCATCTCATTTTCTTTTCACTCATACCTTGATTAATGTCTTCATAAGTTCTGCTTTCCTCTACTTTACTGTGGAGTGGTTGCTCTAGAACGTGCTTTTCTGAGAAAACCTTTGGGATTTGGGTTTGGATTTTTTTTTTTTTTTGTAATTGTCATTAATTTCCATTTCTCCATTTGGCATTTCTAAATATTTTATCCTGATGTCTTTATTGATTTCTTTATTTTTCAAGTTAGCAAGGGTTTTTATAATAGTTGTTAAATCAGCTGATTTAAATGTTTATCTCTACAGGCCAGAATTCTATGCTTTAATTGCCTGTGAATGTGGTCTTTGTGTCTAATTTGCACCTCACTTCTGACTATTTAATTAGGACAATTATAAAAAAGTCAATGGATTGTACCAGGGCCAAACTTGTAGATGCTCATCACAGAGTGCAATCATGTCTTTCAATTTTCCATCAAATAACTCATTCTACATCCTTTTGAAAACACTTCACTGACACATTAGTTTTACCATTTATTACCCCTCTCTACATTCTTAAAAACAAACAAACAAATAAATAAATCAGGAAATATTTCTGTGCTTAACCACACATTGAGGAGTTATATTTCTCAAGAAACAGCTTTGTCCCTTGTAACTCAACTGCTACAGCAGCTCCTTTCCCTGGAAAGTCATAGGAAGAAAATATGTGTGGAGTCCTGATGGAATGAGAATGGCCTGGGAGAAGAGCAGGATCTTAAATTTCTTACTGCATCATCATGAGACCAGTCAATTGCCTGCTGAGCATCTATGATCTGCTGCTTGTCAGCAGAGATTACTCTTTGGGAACCATTCCGGAGCTGGAGGAAAGTTACTCCCTCTAAGGACTGAATACTCTAGGGTCTCAGACATGGGATCTGGGTTAACAGAAAGCACTGCAAGTTCAGGCTCAGTCCACATATCTTTTGTCTCCCAGGGCTGCTCCACCACTGCTACCACTGTTCAGACTTTCGCTGTTCCATAGTAAGTATATGAAGATTTGACAATTTCTTTAAACGCTGAGTAAAGGACTCTCCATGCTTAAAAACTCTAGAAATACCAGGATAGAATGTCAGCATTCTCTTTTTTTTTCCAGCCTAGATTGCCTCTCTCTAAAGAGAGGCATTTTGTCATAGATAAATTGATAAAAGCCCTAAACATCATTGCATGACACACTCACCTTCCTGTTGCAAAGCCAAGCGTGTGAGTTAATTTTTGCCAGCTTCTTGCCATGAGACTGACAACTTAAGAGAATAAAAAGCAGCTACAATCAGCTTCAAAGAAGGTAGGAATTATTGTTTTGCTACAGGTGACATCATACCCACCTTATTTTGACCCTTTTAGGCCTGTTGCGTTCAATCCCGCCATAGACTGAATATTCTAAATATACTGGGAACCATTTGCTGGATGCAAAGGCAGAGCCACAACACAGAAGTTCTAGTCCAGAGTGCAGGACTGACACCCACAGCCTGCACAGCTGAACTCACCAGCTAAGTGAGGGTGAAGCTCTCTAATCGGCATTTTGAAGGATGTTGGTGCTCCACTGAGGAAAAAAATAATTGTTTATCTCTGGAAGATGAAGAGAGAGAGAAAACAGAGTGAGGATACATATTTTAGTGAAGAGAAAGTTTTGAGTCTTGGGTAGAAAGCTCTCTCAGGATGAGAACACAGGTTGTTCTCTTGAATGATTCCCCAGAGGAAGGCAGCGCCCGCAGGAGTTGCGTCAGCCTGGCTCAGTGCCCCAAGCTGCCCATTCTGCCCGGGACAGGTGGGAGCCAATGTGGTCACCCCTACAACGTCCTGCTGTGCCCTCTGCTCTGAGAACAGTTTCAATGAGGACAGACAAGCAAGGCGTTCATTGTGCTGCAAGGCATTTTGGAAGCGCAGCAAGCCAGGCTTTAGGACAGAATGCCAGTGCTGGCTCCTGACATGACTATCCTGGTGGAAAGAGAGAAAGAGCAAGGAGGGGCCTCTTCTCCCTGCAAGACCCTCAGCTAGCATGTGCACCTCTGTGTGCCTCCAGATGGCTCATACAGGGTCCTAGAGCTTGAAGCTGGAGAAGACAACTAGATTTTATCACCACTCTTAAAATATCACCCATTTGTGCCCTTATTGGGATGGACTGAAACGTAGCATGTATGCAAGAAAATTGTCTCAGAAAAGCATTGAGACATCTTCATCAAGCACTGCAGACTCCTTATCTTACCTCAGCTGCTTGTTTCAAACCCTCACTATTAACATGTTTTGCCTAACTTCCACTCCAGATATATTTGGCTTCACCTTTTAACCATTCATCCTTTTCCACCAAAATAAAGAGCTCATTTGTCTCTGTGAAGAGTTATTCTCTGTAATCAAGACTTTTCAATCTTTGTGATAAACTAGACAGACAGTGCTTTCCAAACCTCTGTCTCCCCATTAGGTGCTTTCTGTAGTCTTTGGCCCACTTTGGCAGTTCTTCTCTGCCTCTTTCCCAGTTTTTCAGCCTCCTCAGTGGATACTAAGACTGCAGATAGCACTGTTAGTCTTGGCTCCTGCCTCCATCCCAGCATCCCCTGTTTAGCCAGTCAAGGTCTCATTAGCCTTCTGAGTTATTAGAGGACTTGAGTTTTTGTCTTCTTGTTTGGCCTCTAAATCCTTTAGAGAAAAAACAGCACTTAACTGGAGCTGCTACTATTTCTTTTTCTGTGGAGTTTAACTCTCTATTTGGCTTAAAAACAGCGGATTTGTCTGACCAAGCAACAGGTCTCATATCACTGCCTTCTCTTCATCTTTTAAACATAACATCGATTCTTGTGCAAGCTGCAGATTTTATCAGCCATGATGCAATGTAGCATCTGCACTGCTGATGAGCAGTTTTAGGTCTAGGAACATTTAGTCTCTATACATCCCTACTAGGAACCCCCTTGTTAAATGATGATGGCTTATTGCCAAATGGTGCTCAGGGAAAGCAGTTCTTCATTTTTGTTTCCTATGTGCTTTATTAAACCTACATAATGCTAATGTTATGCCCTGGAATATCAAGTCAAACACCTTAGAAAGTCTTTTATATTGCACATATATTGCATAAGTCCACACTTTATACAAGCTAACTTGAAATCTGGGGCAGTAGCAGAATGTTTGTCTACACTGCGAGCTTCACTCTCACTGTGTTCATTTGGCAGCTGGAGGCAATCTCCAGCCATAATCTCAGAGAGCCCTGCAAGTGCTTATTTACCCTGGCACCCTACCTGCCTCCTCAGCAGCACAATTAAAAAGCCAGTTCAAGAGAGAAACCCTTTCATGTCAATTCATTGAGAAAGTGATGGCTGTGTTTGAGAGAAACAAATGTAATTTGTTAATCAGCATTTTTCTGGCATTTATACAAACATTTACTCAATAATTCCCTTGTCCACACAGTCAGAGGACCTATCTGTAGGAGATTTTTATTTAGGCCTGGACAGGAGACTTGGTGATCTCCATGGAGTGTTCCCTCCTACCCAAAATCTTACACAGCACATCATCAAAGGAGACAATCTTGGCCAGGAATGAGTATCCACCACAGACAGAGATCAAGACTTCATCCCCTCCTGGCACTGCAGAGGTGTCCAGGGCAGTCCCAGCAGACTTTTCATAGTGACAGCCACCTTGAAAGATTTAATACAGTAGAAGGGAGGACAGACAATAACTGTCTGCCTGGAATACAAGGCTAGGAAACACCAGGGGTCCATAGAAATGCTCTCAAGTAGAAGAAGCTCTCCACCAACCAGGAAAACCTGAGCATGTCCTCTGTGTTCTATGCAGAGCTCAGCAGGCTTTCATTTCAAATGCATCCTGGCCTTTGCATTTTCTAAGATCCTTTCCTGGATCCCAAGCTTAGGAACCCATCTCTCTCCTCGAGCTGCAAGCTCCCTATATACATCCTGCTTTGTGACTGCTTTAGGAGGGCTAGATCGCTGAAAGGTGGGTGCTACAGCACCGTGGCTTCACACTACCACCACCTTGTGAATACAACACTCCGGAGCACTCTGCACCTGCACAGCAATGGTGGGATAGGTCTACACTGACATCTAATTGTCAAGAATTTTATGACTGATTTTCACAATCAAAATTTAAAAAAACTCAACCCAAATACCATTTATTTAATATTTCAGTACTATTGTGACAGCCACAGGAAAGCTGATGAATATTGTCTCCTCTTGGAGTCAGGAACTCCTTAGGCAACGATACAGGTTCTAAAAAAATGCTGAACTGCCGTGCTGAAACTTTAAAGAAAAAAGTGCAACCTGAGGCATAAAGAAGTCACAGAACATTCCAGTGCAAATTATTAACATCGGGGATATTTATTAGTGTTGGAGTGTGCAAAACAGGAGTGTGCAAAGCACTCGGCAGATGGCACAGCCCCCAGCCCGGCACTCGTGCAGCTGCCTCCCTGCTGCATTGGGGCAGTGGCTGTCGTGGGGCTGGGGGAGGGCTCCTCCAGCACCCCACTGCTCTTGTGCTTCCTGGCTGTCAGCCATTGCCTTCTGATGATAAAGCAAATTTTAGGAGTCCCTTTGTTAAAAGCAAAAGGTAAGGTTGCAGAACTAACCGGCTTGCTGCAAAGTAGGTGAAGTCTACACCTAAGGCATTCCCACTGAGCTGGATGCAAGTTTTCTTCAGGTTCCTTTGAAATCTTCCTCTTTCATAGCAGAATTTCAGACTAATAGTTCTTCCTTTTTCAGCCTTTCCTGCTGCAATAAGGTCTTTTATTCCTCCACATGTGTTGGCAATGTAGCGGTTGTGAGGAGGAATGTGGTACAGGAGACTAGCAGTCTCCTTTTCCAAAGGACTTTTGGGGGACCCAGTTTGAACTGACTTTCAGAAAGAGAATGTCCAACAAAACCAATTCCTGTGCTGAGAAGTTTAATGCACCCAATGTCATTAGGTATTTTTGAGAAACAGGGTCCCAGCATCTAGGAGAAGACAAGGGCACGGCTCAGCTCTTCCTCCTGTGTGAGCATCGCCCCACCCAGCTCCGTGCTGACCCCCGGCCTGCGTGGCTGTGTTGAAGGATGATCCCATTGCCTCATAAGCCACATTGCTGTGGCTGTGCTGTACTGGCTGGTTACCAGCCCAGCTGTGCTGGGGTGACCTTTTTTGCCCTGCACTGTGGAAGCTGTTCCACTTTTTATAAATATCTCAAAGTTCACTGCATGAGGGGACTGCAACCAGGGTTTCCTCTCTCTGATGCAAGGAGTAGATACAGCTGCTTTGAGTTAGACTCTTTTGTCTGCCTCCACTGGCTGTTACAAAGAATGATATTTTCCTTCCCCCTTCTGCACACAGGTGGTACTTGGGTTATAGTTTCTCTGAATGCTTTATGTTGCAATTTCACCTTTGAAATATGCACCTTTTAGAAGCTACTCTAAATTCTGATTATATCTCTGTTTCTCCTGAGGAGATGAGGGAACACACTACTTGTGTCCAAATTACAGAGTTAGCTACCCAGGTGCAACACACATGCCAAGTGGGATGAATAGTGGGAAGAGGAGCTCAGCAGCAGTTCACAGCCATTGCTGTATATTTTACTCATTGAGCTGTTAGTGTATTAAGTGGCTGCTTGCAGAGAGCAGGAATGCCCCTGGAAAAAAATGTGGGGAGGGAGCTGGAGTAGCTATGTCACACCAGCTGGCTTGTGCCAACTCCTTAGACTCAGCACTCATTCCTGTCCATGCCAGGCTGTTGTGCCAGCAATTTGGGCACAGCTGTAGCTGCTCACATCAGGGTTGAATTTGGGTGACTGCTTGTCTTTGAATGTTTCTGATGATTGCCTACCACATTTGCTAATGATAAGTCCTCAGTGTGGGGGAATTTACAGGCATGATAAAGCAGAGAAGAAGCTTGGCTGTGGTCAGAGACAGGTGCTCCTCTCTTGGTTTCTGGTTCCCTTGGTCCTATGCAGCAAGAGGCTGATGCTGAACAGTGCTGGCAGCTCCTTCTTCCAGAGAAAGCAGAAAGAAGCTGGAGGTTCTCCAAAACACAAAACACTGGAAGGACGTTCAAAGAACCTGTGCTCGAATGGCACAGGGAAGACACTTACCCTGTGCAGAGGTACCCTCCATGGTCTGTGCCATCCAGAAGAGAAGGACAACAACAGTAGTGTCAGCTTGAAGGCATCTGTTCTCACGGGGTGAAAATGCCCTTGATGTTAATTACAAGGGCCCTGGTATTACAGTTACACATGAGATTTATCCAATACGCATCTTTAAGAGTTTATCTTGATCCTTCATGGCTGTGATTTCCAGTTTATACTAGTTTGAGATCTGAATCTGACACCTTATCTAGTGTGCTGCATACTGATGGTTAGAAAACTTAATTTGTCCTAGAATAGCCTGGTTTTGCAAGAGGACATTGCACTAAGAGTCTTTCCTTGTATAATAATTTTGCTTTAGAAACTGATTACTCATGGTTCCTATCAGATCTGAATTGCAGATATCTGGAGGAATGTAGCACTGGGATATTTTAGATTGAAATCACTCTGCTATCTGTTCTACTACAGCTCTCTTCTAAAGTAGGCTTTATGTTATAAATTACTTTATAGATTTGTAAAGCATTACATATAAACATTATATACCCTGTGAGTGCTTTAAAATTAATTTGTTCTTGAGTGTGTCCATGTATGAATGAATTTGACATAAGCCTTTCAATTTTATGCTTCACTACAGAAAGTGCACACAGTACTAACTGTAAATCAACTGCCACACTTACTGAAATAACTACTCAGCTATGAAAAGAGAGTCTGCCCAATATTTAAAGAAGATTTAGATACGAAAATAATAATATGTACAAGAGAACTGCCATACTGCCTTGGGACTTTCAAATCTAAACCAGTGGGATTAGTAAGGTAACACCAATGTGAAGATCCTTCAGGTTAGGGCTGTTTGACAGAGAGACCAGGAAATTGAAGGAAGTTATTGTCTTGACCACCACATTCCTTGAGCTGAATGATTCACAAGGATTAACCAGCAGCCCTCCTATGTGCACAGGTAGACATCATATGGGCTGCATGGGCTATCACAAAAAGTGGGATTCTCAATGTTCATGATTCATGCTCAGAAGGGGTGAGCAGCATTTGGAAACAGCATTTTTCATTCTTTTATTAATTAAAAAATGCAATTTTGGATCATAATAATTCTTTATGAACTTGTGTCAAATTCAGCAATAGTGGCTCCAGCCCTCCCTTGCCTGGGAGACAGGAGCCCCCACTCCCCTCCTCCAGGGCAGCTGCTGCTCATCCATCACATTGACAGGAAGTTCTTGGGAATGTGTCTGAAACCTGTTCTTTCAGTGTGATCTAATTCGATGTAAATGGCTTCACTGGCCTTTGCCACCAAGCTAAAACCTGATGATGTTGTGTCTCAACCAAAGGTTGTACCAGGCACAAAACTCACTCAAATACATGCTCTGCTCTGCTCAACTGCTGAGCATTTGTACAGTTGCAATGAAAAGTAAAATAGTCACAACAGGAGAGCTGGAGAACATCTTATTTCAGGTGACCTCTGACTGGAGCTAGAGAAATCTCTAGTAAAAGAAGGGCTTTGGCTCAAATCTCTGCGTGTAGCAGAGTGGGTTTTGACCTCAGTGAACATCTTCCTTTGAACACCAGGTCAGGGAAGAATAGCTGCCATACCTTGTCCTTCCACTTTGTGATGCCAGGCTTTTTTCCTCTACTTTTATACCATGTCCCTCAAATCATGTATTTTGCTGATCTGAAATTAATTTTTTCAGAATTGCATTTCAAAAGGTTGACAGAAATCCTTTTTTTTCAGTTTCTGCTACTGAACAAAAAAATCAATGATTCTTACAGCAGCCGTGGTGAGAACCTTCAGCTCATGCTGCCATGCTGAGAGTCTAGGGAGACCCAAAACAAAAGCAGCAACCTAAAAGGGAAAGAAACTAAAAGAGACCTCACCTAACTGCTATGGATATAGGATATTGAAATTCCTGTTGACTGTAGTGGTTCAGCAAAGAAATCTTTGTCCTTTATACTACAGGAAAGTTTACTATATAAGACATACACCTCAGAAGCAAACCCAAACCATTTGATAGGTGAAATAACTTCAGGAATGGACTTTTAAAAATCATGCATTGATGGTAATAACATAAAGGGATGAATACTGAAGGTGCAATTGAGAAGATTAAGCCCAAACTTTGTTGCTTCTCCAAGAAAATAGTGGAAATAAGCTTCAGTTGGGAAAACACGTAAGAAAAATAGTTTTTATTTTCAATAGGGTGTTAAATGCTGTGTTTTTACAATAATAGGCACAACAGGATGCTTTTAAACAGCTTAGGTAAATGAGGTTCCAGCACCCCTGCGTTGTGTGACTTAGATACAATCATTGACATGTTTTGCACACAAAAGAGCTACTGAAATGAAAAGATTTTTATTACTAATACCCTGTTCCTACTAAAAACCCCAAAATGCTTTTTATATGGGCAAGTATTAATATAACTACTAGTTCTTCTAGTATAAAACTAATATTTACACTACTATTAATAGCTGCCTGCATAAAATTTGTTGTTGGGTTTTTAGGTGTTTCTTTTCTCAAAAGTCAATGAGGAAAACTTTTCTCCAAATGTTTTTATTAAAAAATATGACAGAACTACTTCTCAGCTCAGCCTTGCTATTAGCTCTCCCCAGGATGCTCTGGGTTCTGGGCAGGTTCTCAGAGCCTCATTGCCCAGTGCTTTGCTGACAGCAGTGCACTGCAGAAACCAAGTCAGGGTTCTCTACTTCTCTTGCTCACCCCTTTCCTGGTCAGCATGTGAGAAGGAGAAAAATGTCTTCTCCTCCTCCTTGCAGGCTCCAGCAATGAAGGTGGGTCTGGCTCTAGAGTCCAGGTCTCCATCCAGCAAAGCTTTTAAGCACACAAGTAATCCATCCCCATTTAGAAAAGTGCAAATGTAGCTACATTTTGCCAAGCAAGACCCGGGAGCACACGCCAACTAAGAGACTTTGGTGGGGACTTTGGTGAGTGCTTTGGTGAGCAGGGATGGGCAGCTGGGAGGGGACCATGAAAAAGCAACAGCGAAAAGGAGCAGGGAAGGCAGCTGCAGTGGTATTGGAGTAGTGGGAGCAAGGAGAGCTGAGTCAGGCCATGACACAGAAAAGGTCACTCCAATTTCAGTGCCTTTGTTGACTCTGGTGTCACCTTTTCCAAGTCACTTCACTGTGCCATTGGAGTTTGTAACAGCAACCTCTTTGACAATACCCTTCTGAGATTTACACAAAAAAAGGGCACACTGTGAAAGCCAAGTGTTAAACAAGGACATCTTTCGTGAAATTACCTGGTTTCAGAGGTAATTTCCATCATCTCTCTAGAACTTGCTTGAAGTTCTTGATTCTGATCTTGGGGACACATCTGTGACCTCACATCTTCCTCTGCTTCACACTTTTTTAAGGATCCTATTAGGTCAGGCACAAGGGAAGAGACACGAGTCAGGGCAAAATGCTCAGACTAATTCTCCAAACACCACGGGCAGATTTAAGAGCAGCCCAGTGAAGGTAACTCACAGCCCATCTGTTTGTGGAATGCTATGAATGTGGGAAAAGAGCAGCTTTCAGGCAAGTTCATTTCAAGAATGGAAACAAGTGAGCGTCTGGGAAGGAGGGTGAGATTTTGGTTGATGGGAGAAAAAAATTAAGACAGTAATTAGACAGCCAGACCAACTGGAGGAGCCCCTTTTCAAGAGGCTCTTGGTACTGCCTGGGGCCAAATCCTGGCTCAGCTCAAGAGCAGGGCACAAATCCAGATGTTCATGTTGTCCCAAATTACATGTTCAGAGTACTCCCCAATATGCCATGACTTCCTCTTACCTTTGGTACGTGGGCCGTTAATTTACTGGAACGTTTGAAGCACAGGATGAAAATGTCTCTGATGATCTCAAATTGCAAGCCCTTCTTCGATGAAATGTTTCATAGGAAATTTTCTTTTTGGAGAAGTACATACCAAAAAAGTGCTAAAGACTGTATTGTTCAAGACAAATGTAAGAGTTGCTGTCACCTAAAATAAGCAGCTAGTGCACTTTGATGTACAGCAGAAACTTTTTGGATGTTACAAAAATAGCCCCTTGTATTAGTCTGGCAGGTCCAGCTCCCCCAGAGGTGCACAAAGCCTTAGCACAAGCAAAGCTTTCTGATGCCTTGCTGAGTCACTACATCATCAGCTCCTGACAGAAAGCCACCTTCTAAATGTGCCCAGTATGATTCACTAATTGCTGCGATGTATAAAATATGGCATGTGATGATGATACAGGTTACAGAGGCTGGACAGTGATGTTTAATTATAAGCTACAAAATCTCAGCATCATAAAGATTGTTTCTGTTAGTGATCTGACAAGGCTTCTTATATCTTACTGCAAGATGTCTGTGGCTTTAACTCATCGAGCACTTTAATTTTCCCTCAAGAATAGGAGAATTTCATCTTAAGAAACAAATTTAAAAGATACTTTTTACACTAAATATGCTTAACCTAAAGCTTTCTCCCTATTATTTCATAAACGCCTTGCGACTATAGAGGCTCAGCTACCTTAGTAAAGATGAATTGCATGTGACCCTGGGAATACAGCCATTGCATTTGTTATTCTTCCTTTCCATTGTGTTCGGCTTTTTGTAAATAATCTGAGTGTTTAATCACTGGAGACTAATTAAGAAGAAAGAACATGCTTTACTGTAATATTAAAACCTGTTCATTACCATAGGCAAGATGTCATCAATATTTGTAGCTGAAAATTACTACTTGCGATATACATCATGCAGAATTTTACTGTAACCATTAAAAAAAGCTAAAAGAATACTTTATTACTGGGTACAAACAGCCCTATTCAGATTTAAAACTATGTAACCAAATGCATAATTCATCAATGTATATGATATTTTGGAAGAAAGGCATTATAATGAACTTGATTATTTCGAGGATCCCAAAAGACAGAAAAATCTCTTTAAACTACCTCCAGAGCAAGTCTGCTCTATGTATCTAAATAAGACCAGTCAAATGCTAATATCAGTTATTTCTCTGCAAATATCGACTTTCTTTATTTTCTTTAACAGATTTCCCTAAAAGTCACAGTGGTAACAAAACAGTTACCACTGCCCCAAACAGCTGATTTATATGCCAAATAGCATGGTGGAGTAAATGCCACTTAGGATCAGTTCTATCAACTTTGTTCGTACAAACAATCACATTGATTTAAATAGAATCAATCAAGTCAGCAGGATTCAGTCAGGCAACGTCTACATTAGCAATAGGAGCAGCACTGCAGGAGGAAACAGCTTGTGCTGGGGGCCCAGAATCCGTGCCAGCAGCATGGTGGGGAGATGATGTTATTCCAGCCAAGCTCCTGCTTGGCCCCGCAGTTGCCCATTAGCAGCTGGAACAAGCACAGTAACTGGGAAATTCACTTCAGAAACATTCTCCCAATCCCAGCTGAAACAAGGATGTGGGCACATCCCCAGATGGCCACAAAGCCTGCCAGTATCTCACATGCATCATCATGGTTTAGCAGAGAAAAGACAGGGGATCAGTCTTTGCAGTTCACCACCAAGAGCTGGGTCATTCCCATGGCTGGACTTGCTCAGGAGACAGACGTGCTATATATTCTTAAACTGCTTAGAAACCTATATTGTGTGTGTATTTTGAGGTACAGACTGATGCAGAAAGAAAGGCTAAGTGAAAGGGACATCCCTCAATGAAAGATGCCAAGGAGGAACTCAAGGAAGGACAAAAGTTTTACCTCCAATCAAAGGAAAACATTGTTCATTAACAAGTTAAGTGCCAGAAATAATTCCTACTGTGGCTACATGAGACTTATGTATGTGTGGAGGGGAAACAGTCATTGAATTAACTAAGAGTATGGCAGAAGAGGCTCCAGCGGAGAGGAGATGTTGCCCAGGACAACAAACCTGTGCAGATCCCCCAGGACACTTGAGCCATGAGATGGACTCTCCTTACATATGTTTTATGTTAACTGGGTGATAACCAAGCCTTCATCTCCATGGGTATGGTGAACTTTAACCAAGGCCCTTGGGACAGGAAAAAGTGCCCAAATTCCTCTGAGTCTTCTCAATGGCATTCCAGGGAAGGGAAGGGACCGCACATCCCATGTCCTTAGGTGGCCACACAGACTGTATGTGCTGCAGGGCTGGGCAGGCAGGGACATCCTTGGGTGATCCCAGGGAATGCTCAAGTGTCTGGGGAAAGGGAGAGCATGAGGTGCGTGGGAGCCTTCCTCACTGCTTGAATGAAGAATTGGTTTTCCAAGGATATTTCCCAAGTGTATCCAATTGGTGTAATGCTTCTGAATTGTAACGGCTGCCACCTAATCTGCACAAAACAGCATCAGTTCCACTTAACCAGGATGTGCCGGAGGAGGCAGGGAGCCAAGCATGATTACATCGCTACAAATTCCTGATCGTTTGCTCTCACAGTGCAGAAGGATCAAAATAAAATAGGAATATAGGAAAATTTTATCACTATTACTTGCTTAATAAGCTACTTTACCTCATTTTTTCTCAGCATTATAAATGAGACAGCTGCCTTGCTTTGTATCTCAGTACTCATCCAGTGCATCCTTTAGCATCTCTATTTGTTCTATTTTTCATTGCTGAAATAATGGTAGAGATAAGCCAATGAAGGCACTCCAGTACCAGTGTACAAACAGCCACAGCTTCCAAGAAAGACAGAAATCAAATTCTTTTTTCAAAAAATAGTACATACACACATACACAGATTTTTTTTTCCTTACTGCCTACTGTGAATCTTCAGAAAAGTCAATATATTGATTATTTTCAGCAGGGACATGCCAATCACATAATCAATGCATTTAGATATTTCCAGCTACTGTATGTAATTTCTCTGCTGTATTTTGCAGTTCTTCTACATTAGGCCCAGCTAGAAAATACAGCTCTGGTGGTAGTTTGGCTCTTTCTGATTTATATGTTAAACCCACAGTAAAGTCCTTAAATTCTTTTCAAAACAGTTTTCAAGTGATAGTGGAACCATTGGTCTTTGTTCTTAGTTAAGAAATTACTGTTTTGAAATAACGTCTCAAATTCTATCTATTTTAGTATCTCCTTTTAGGCTTCCCTTGAATATCAGAAGTTTAGGGCAATTGATTACTCTGCCACTCTCTCAGGAGATAATTGTTTCCTCCATCTTGTTACAGATTTTTAGCTGTTTAGTAGTGTAATGTGTAGATGTGAAAAATACTTTTTTTCTTGATACAAATCCTCTAGCTTTCAGATGACTTAGTATCTGTCTTATCAGACATGAAAGGTTTATGCACTGTGCAAAGTACTGTAAATTCACAATAAATTACAGGAGTAATTACAGATGACTGTAGATACTTCGAGAGCCAAAGTACTGTTAGGCTCCCCTGGTCTTTCTCAAGGTAGCATGGGCACAAGATCGCACCAGAGAAGGCTTCTGTGGGTGCATAATTAAAAGCACAGTGCACGTCTAACCTTAAATTCTAAGCCAATAGGAAAGTTTGTGCATAAAAGGATTTGGTAGGCTGGGTCTTTCAAATGGTACCTATGATTTTGGAAGTATAATCAAAAATTAGGAGCAATGTATCAACAAGCTCTTAATGTATCATTTTTATTTTATCACTGTAATTTCTCACCTAGAAGAAACACTTCTACAGATCCGTCCATATTGAGATAACTGATACAGTTTTATCTTTGGTCTAATTCATTGTAATGATTTGTAGGTGTTTGGTTTTTAATTTTGCATTTTTATTCAAATATTTTTGAAGTAGCCTGATTAACATAGTGTTTAAAATTGCTCACTGATCAAAAGATATTACTGCGTGTTTTGATTCTGACATGCAAAAAAATGCATCTTACCAACACCAAACTTCTTCATCTGTTTATGTGTTTATTTATATTCTGTCACTATTTCCTTCTCTGTTAATCCCAGTTGTTTTCATCTACCTCCTTAATAATCCATTGAATCACTTATCTGGCTTTCAGAAAGTTCCCTGCCTGGATAAGTTGAGACAGAAGCCTGAACCATTCACACTCTGCACACTACAGCCAATAATGAGACTGTTTACAAATTGTGCAAGATCTCACTTGATTATACCTTAACTGTTCTGTTTTTCCCTCCCTACCTCACAGATGATGGAAATGCTTAAAACAAGTTAAGGTAGTATGACACAGACTAATGTAAGTGTGAGCATGGCATCCAGGGGACAAGCTGTGAAATGTTTGCGTGCTTCTGCCAAAATGCGTTGCATGGCTTTCTGCTGTTGTCTCGTGTTTCTGATGTTAGGCAGCATGTTCAGCAACATGTAAGCGTTTCATTTGATATTTATATTCCAGCTTAGCTTTGGTTTTGTGTAGTCTAAATATTCTGCCTTTTTCGGTAGCTTGTGGCAGCTGCTAGTGGCAAATCTGCAAGCTGTGTATGTCGTTCCTAAGTGACCTCCCGAAGTACCTGCTAGGATCAGGACCCCACTGGATGTGGCTGTTTAGAAATCCACGGTACAAATGCTGAAGTGTGCAGTTCAAATGGGTCAGGAGCAGAATCGACCCTTCTGTGCTTGCCAGGGGAAAGCAGCCACTCCTGGTTTGCCTTCTCTGGAAGTCAAGCCTGCTCCTGGTGCAGCTGGCTGATGAGGACGGCTCTGCTACCACCAATGCTTTGTGACTCCTCTGTTGTCAAACTCTTGCTTCATGTGGCAGATGACACATCGGAATTACGAATGTTGTTTTCACAGTCTCTGTTAAAAAAAGACTACTGTGGGCAAATATGATGTTTTCCTGTGTTTATATAGTTCTTTTAATCTTAGTGTATGTAAAGCTTATGAAGGTGAGACCAATCACAGCAGCTTGAAATGTACTTACCCACATGAGTCTTGTGGTGCTGCCTGGTATGGAGAAGCAGAATTCAGTTATTCCCTTCCTGAGTTTCTTTTCTCACAGGATTTTCACTCATATTTTAAGCATGCTGGTGGGTTTTATTTTTTTCATAAGGCTGGTCAAATATTGACCAGGTTGCCCAGCAAGATAGTGTCATCTCCATCCTTGGAGATCCTCAGAACTTGACTGGACATGACCCTGAGTAACCTGCTCTGTTTGGATCTTCTTTGAGAAGGCAGTTGGAATACGTGACCTTCAGAAGTCCCTTCCTACTTAGAGCTGTCAATGATTCTACGGTTTCATGACTGTACAGGTGGGGAGCAGAGTGAAACCACCAAAATAACTTTAGTTATGCTGTAAGCCTTCATTCAAAACCAGATCACCAGAGATCAGTGTTCTGGTGACTGACTGGTCCACTCTCCTGGATAATAAAATGGAGCTTGTTGAATGCAGTTATTACTCTCAGTATACCCAGTTCAACCACTTGCAACTGAGCTTACACAGATAGATATTTGTTGTTTTCTTATTATGCAACAAAAATACTTATTGAATAGCATGGGTTGTGTGAGATCAAGATGACTTATCAGAAACACTTCTACTTTTGAATTACTGGAGCTATGCCAGCTGACACTGCCAGCTGTCTACATGATGTTTTTATAGCTCTTCTCAAGTTTCCCGTGTAAGATCCCTACCTCTGTTCCTAAGACATTAATGATTAGACTGTCAGAGCTGAGAAAATCCACCTACTGAACAAGGTCACCTTCGCTGTTCTCAGTAACAAAGGAAAACACCAGGCTAACGAGGCTCAGGAAGTCCTAATTAACGTCAATGGCAAACTCAAAGCCAGGGAAAAATAAGGCTGGAAAATAATTCTCTCTAGAGCTAAGATTTTTTTTTTTAAACCATTTTAAAAGAAGCCTGGAAGCTGTATTTTCAAATATGGTTAGTGCTGGGGATGGGTTGCAGAAAAGAAAGAGAATCAATAAGGGGTTGTGTTTTCCCTGCCTCCTTCTCCTCAGTGAGTTCCTGCCAGCAGTCAGAGCTCTGAGACTCAGCTGAGGCCCTGAGGCAGGAGTGCTGTGCATCTCTGTTCACACCTGCCAAAAAGTCACAATGCTCCTTCTTCAGCTTGGTTCCCCAAGAAATGTGTCTCCTCAGGGATGCTGGAGCAATAACATACACAGAGCTGGGCCACTCCACAACCTCCCACCTCCTCCCCTTGTTGCCAGAAGACCCATCTCCTCTCATCCTGCACAGCAAAAAAACAATGGCCAATATCTACTCACAGTTGTAGGGTGAATGGATGTCCACAGACCATTTTTTATTGAAGACAACTCACAGATCTGTCTCTAGCACCACTTAAGGATCCTGACTTCGTCTTTGAGTCTTGTGAAGTAGCCCATCTTCCCAAAGTACCCTATTAAGCATTTTTGCTCCCATTTTCTTCCCCTAAACTAGTCTTAGTTCAAAATTCAGATTCCCTGAATTGGGCTAATCCCCTTGATTGCCACCTCCCTCCTCTCAATTCTCTGACCCCCAGTACAGGCTTGATGGAACCAGCTGTCTCTCAGTTACCGTATCTGGCAGAGAGCTGCTAAGTCCTGCAACGTTTCTGCCTATTCATTTGTATAATCTGGGGTTCTCATGCTGATGTCCTTACTCAGCCATCTCTGGTTTCTGTGTAAGCCCAGCGCTGCTGGAAGAAGCTTGGTTTCCCCACTGATTTCCTTCTATGCCAAGGATGTCTCCAATGCAGTTCTCTTATTTTATAAGTGTGAGGGAGCAGTCCATAAATGAGAGTGGTTTTGGTTTCCAGTGCCCATATGCAGGTAATAGCACCTGCAACCATGTTTTGAATTCCAGAAAGAAATATTCAAATCAGATATGATGAACAACATTCCCACAGCCTTTTCAGCTGTGGGGAGAGTGAACAGAGGAAACAATTCCCTAAGGGTGCTGTGACTTTCCAGTGTTGTAAAGCCCTAGGGATATATTATTCAGCACCATCAGAAGTGACTCTGGTGCAATTAGCCTACCTTGGGACAAGAAGTGGTCCACGTGACCTCCTGAAGTTTCCTCCTGCCTGTTTTAGTATGATTCTCTTATTTTAATGACGATAAAAGCCTCAGCCAAAAAACGTAATCACGGTTCTAAACTGTGTGCACATATAAACAGTTGACACCAGGACATAAATACACTGGTAGGAGTGGACAGACCTCAAGAACTGCTGCAGACTGCTGAATGTCGTCATCTCCCTCTTGTGCACACACACACAAGGGTGTAACTCCACTGCACACTGCTTCTGCCTCTTAGCATGACAACAGGCCAATGTTACACACTCAGCCAACACCAGCAGCACCCACAGGGCCATTGTGGCCCCCTGGATCATGGTCCCATGTGTTCCTCCACAGGCCCTCTTGTCTCATCTGCCTTCCTCCTTGAGCCTCAGAGCCTCCATCCTTCACCAAATCCTGCAACACAGTTACTTTTGCCAGTTACATCATTCCAAGCAAATGACAGGAATAGTTTTTCTAAAGACCTACAGTGCAGTTTTATTCCCCACATGAAGGTTAAATCCTCAGAAAATTACTCACAGAATGCCATCATTGATCTAAACGGTCTCCTACAATTTCATTCACTCTTCAGCCACATACGTTTTTGACCATGTCAGATTAGGATACTGGTTTCTTGCCCTGGTGGCTTGTCTCTGAAGTCTCAGTTACCATGACACCCTCTGTGCTTCCCAGGCAGGCACAGAGCTCCTCACACTGATGCTGGGTGGCCTTGAATATGTCCACTCTGCTACTGCTTGCTGCTTCATCTGCCCCACAAGAGCATTAAGCAAAAGTCAGTGCTCTCTGAAACGGTCACTGTCTGGCTCACTTGCCTACTGTTGAGTTGCCTCTGTTCCCTGTGTTCAGATATTCTGTGCACCACAGAGCTAGACATGCCTTCATCAGGACATTTCTTGTCTCATGTCCTAATCTCTGGCTGTCCTTTGCTGCTAGATACTTATGCTAGTCTCTGTCATCTCTGCAGGGTCTTCTGTCCTGACATTTCCATTTGACCCGTCCCTTGCTCAAACTGCTGTTGCAGTGCCATCTCTGGGGCTCTGGGAGCCATCTGTAACAAAAAAGGTAACACACCACTCCTTCCTCTGCCCCCACCTGTTGTTATCAGCCGTGTGCTGATTCTCTCCAGCATTGCCAACTTCGAGCTCAAAGTCATATTATGCAGGGAGTAAACAAGAGTCTCTGTGTTTATCACTGGAATAGTGTGCAGGCACAGCTCTCCCTTCCCTGAGGCTGATGTTGCCCACAACCCAAAAGAATGGTGCTTTTTAACTTTGAGCAGAAGCACACTCACTCATTCATTGTTGGAAGTGTGGTTATAACTCAAGGAAGGAGTGCACTCCTGGGCAGCATCCCTACCCCATCCACCATATTATTATGGCTCCAAGGGATGTGAAGGAGCTTTACGCAAATGGGGACTTGAGACTGAGCCCAGCAAAGCACACTGTTTCCTGGAAGTGCATAAGCAGCCCTAATGAATTCAGCAGGATGATCCATGGACTGAGAGGTGTGCTCTTATCTAAGTGCTTTTCTGGCTGAGGGCCACAGACCAACTTGCTCCTGAGAGCTCATGGGACAGCTGGGAAAGCAAAGTCTGCCCAGTGGAATATCAATGCCTCTCTTGCCCAAAGACTATCCAACTTCCTGATGTGTGGAAATTGCAGGGTCTTTATCAAAGACATTGAAAAGCTCAGCAGACCTCAAGCTTCCTGCCTTCAACAGAGCACAGTTTTAATCCTTCATTAGGACTGGCCAGCCTTTCTGCATCATGTGTCCCCAAAATGCCAACATTTCCCTATGACCAACACCACACAGACCATGAAGATCTGAAGCAGGACAAAGATGATGGGGTTGTTCATAGGCAAGACCAGGGTTCGTCTCCTGTAGTTGCTATGAAAGACAATTTGGCTGGGCTTGTGCTGGTATCTGCAACCCCAAATCCTGCCCCACTACAGAGATTCAGTGTCAGGTGGATGCTGTTAGTACCATGGGAACCACCGTTCTTGGAAACCGTAGATGAGCTACTCATCAAACATAGCCAAAGGGTCAGAAATTATCCAGTATTAAGGGTTGGATTTGCTGTATATTGTATGCTTTTTTCATAGTGGCAGCGTGGGATGTCCCTTCTCTGCATCCAGACCACACAAGGAATATAACAGGCAGAAACCCAGACAGACCAGTAGCCTCTAACAACCTGGCAATACACTAAGCTGGCAAGTTATTGTACATGAGTTGAGCTAGAGCAGGCTGATGCTCTTGCACACACTGCCTTACGTATCTTCCCGGTGAACAGCTATTTTGGATTTCCCAATCATTCAACATACTCATCTGTAAGAAAATTTTCTTGTTTCTTAGAATACAGTCCCCTTTTGTAGTCCTATTGACAATTATGCTAGCACCATGAGACCTCAAGTACTCATCTTCTCAATCACAGCATTTTCAGCAGAAAATGATCCTCTGAAATTCAGACTAGAGACAAAAAAGACTCTATACTGTTGCCCATGGAACCAGGTTTTTTCTCATTACAGATTTCTGTTTTTATCAAAATGTGCACTGAAAAATATACCTCTTGCTCTAGAAACCCATCTTCAACAGACTTGAAGTGGTATAAAGGGCAATTAATAGGTTAGTCTTATCTTTAATCTCTGTGGCACAATTACAAACATTGCAAAATGCAAGGATATTCCCCTGCTGACAAATCTGATCTGGCATTAATTTTGGTCCTCACTAGAGAGGCAAGTGGGGTGAAAGGCCAAGAGAGCATATACCTTTGCAACTCCTTTTGTCAGCCAGCAAAAATAAAAAGGTGTTTTTTCATTTTGGCACTGGCTTGGGACACCCAAAGCACCACTATCTGGATGCCAAGGAAAAGCAGAAAAAAAGCAATATCGCTGAAATGAAGACATAGAGCTGTCTTCAGTCTATTATATATTAAGGGGAGGGCAGTCATTCTCTAGAATGCCTGAAGCCAGTTCTGAAGGCAGAGCTCGTATATTCTCAGAGGTGTTGAGCTCAGATCAGCTTTGAGGGGGAGAAAATATTGCATCGATCCAGTTCATGCCAGAGGAGATCTCAAGAAGTAAATCAAAGGACATTAGGGACAAATCTTTGATAGAAGCATATCAAAACTTTGTTTAATTTGTTTGCACTGCTGTTGTAAAGCATACTCACCGGAGACAATATGATCTACAAATGGAGTATGTTACTAAATCAGGACACAACTTACTGGAAGGATGAGTAATGATTTCATCCAAGTCATTACATCTTCCTATCAATAGCATATCTCTGTGGGGAACATGCTCACCTCCAGCTGAATATCGTATAATCCCTGTAGGAGGGACTTCAGGTGCCTGACTCAGGGACACAACACACCAAACTTTCCAAGAAACAGTGGGGCAGATGGTCCCTTGTTGAGATCAGATGTGCATAGATATGTACGTTTAGTGGTATGTTCAATATCCAGCTCATAATCTCCTCAGTTTGTAAAACTTGCTTCTGCTAGGGCATGTGGAAAAGGGCCACTTGTTAGGACAGCAGAGAAAGGGGGTGGTTATGCTGGATACAGGCATGATCATAGACACTGCAACCTCTGAGTGTGACACACACCTGTGGGATCGCTGTGCAATGCAGATTGGAACAATTAAGCAGGTGGTTCTGCACATGTACACCTCCATCCTGCTAAACTTTCAGAACAAATATCTAAAATCCTCAAATGCTGCCCAGGCAGCTTCTCTGAACAGAGCAGGAATAATGTGTTAATGCTTGGACTCAATGATCTTAGGGGTGTTTTCCAACCTTAATGGTTCTGCGATTCTAAGAGTACACGTACATGGGGGGCTGCACTGGGTTAAATATCAGAGTCACAGAATCACAGAATGGGTAAGGTTGGGAGGGACCACAGTGGGTCATCTGGTCAAACCTCCCTGCCCAAGCTCTAGCTACAGCTGAGCCCTTATCTTACTTCACATGCCTACCCTGTTTGACTGTAGTTGGTAAACCTATTAGCTTCTGTATCCAGGCAGCACACACTCCCAGTGCTATTTTCAACATTATCACCATCTTTTCTCTTCTCTCCAGACTGATGCTGTCATTTAATCCTGCTGACATTCCCTCAAGAGCATCCTACAAAATTATCTATTACTATTTGTTCCCAAAGTAGAGCCATAATAGCTTCATCCTCAGTTTTCAAGACCTTCTCTGTTCTGGCTCTCTTGATGCTCACCTTGTCTTCCCTCAAAATGTCACAACTAAAATCAATCCCTAGCTTCAATTCCTTAGCAAACCACTCTGAATTCTTTCACTGCTTCACCTTCAGCCTCTTTGTCAGGTTTGTGGTCCAACCTCTCAGAAGTTTCTCAAAATGAAACTGCTTCTATGGCTTTTCCTGCTTTTCTCCTCCTTTCTTCTGAGATGACTCATTTCCTTTTCCTCTTCATGGCGCCTCCTTCTCCCAAGCCTCCTGCAACACAAAACCTCCTCCCCAAGTGCCACCACAGCAAAATTCAAATCATACCAGTTTCCAAGTTTTCCATAGGTTTGAGACATTCTCGGAAAATCAGTCTTGTCCGTGCTATTTTCAAATCATCCTTTGATCTCCCACCTACAATTCCTGCCTCTGGTGTTGAGGTGTTGCCTTCAATGAGACACGAGCAATAGTACTCTTGTAGTCCTCTGCACAAGCACAGTATGGGCAGCTGGAGGAGGAATCAATGCCATGCTCCTGCACAAGTTAGCCTTGCTTGAGCTTATCTCAAAATAAACCAGAGTCAGTCTTCATCTGCCACTTGTTTTTGTAGCACAGGATCTACAGCCCATCCTGAGTTGAAAACATCCTTTCTGTGGAGCAGATACAGCTGCTGCATATTTCCTGCCTCCATTGTGTTATTACAAATGGAGAGTATTTTAAATGCCTGTGAAAGACCTGGCATTACATTAAAGTTATACTGAGGAAAAGTTCCCTTTGGAAAGGAATCTATAATTGAGATTTGGATAGGGAAAGTGTCTGGATATGTCTACATCCAGATTTATTTTTTTCTTCCCCAGTGGAAAAATAAAGGGATGTGACACTAGGACCATGAGATACTGTCTGAATAGAGTCTCTCGAGCACAGGGCACACTACCTGCCATCATTCACCTCTACTTTGTGTATGGTGCTCAGGCTAAGTATGAGACTTAAAAATACTTACCATATCCAAGCAGATATTTCAGCTCTCTGATTTACAGTAAATTATTTGCCTGACAGGAGCCGCCTCTGAAGCAGTTCGTAATTAATACATCCATTTTCATATTCCTTAAAGACATTCATAACAGATTAGAAAGATCAGAGATGCCACAAAGATTTCTAAATAACAAGAATTAGCTGTGATTAAATATATCACTGTAGAGTGACAAATAGACTTGTCAATTATATATCAAAGTTAATAAACAAAAAAAGGGGTACTGATGATATAAGAAAGCATATACAAGAGTAATTCATTCAAGCCTGCAAACCAGGGTGCTTTTCCAGGTAGCTGGCTATTTTTGGGTGCCCTGCATTAGACGTAAACTTTTAAGTTTTTAGAGCCTGGATATTCGCGTGGGTTTTCTGTTGGTTTGGTGGGGTTTTTTAAGATGAAGATGCTGCAAAAATTGCATCCAAAATTAGAGGGCTTGAAAGAGCTAAATCCATTTGGCCAAAGTCACCCATAATGGACATCATACCCTGCAGCTAAGATTGTCAAGTCAGTTGTAATAGGTTTTTAATAATGTTGCAAAATATGTGCAAGTCATAACTTAACTGAATTCCTTGTAATTCTATGACTAATTAATTGTAACTTGTAGAAAATATTATGATGCTCCACTCACATGCTTAGAATTTAATTAATTTGTAGGTTACATGCCCCTAATAGTAAATGTTTTTCCATTATCTTGGTCCAGAGCCTTGTAACTGTGCACAGCTTTTCATCGGCTTTAAAGGCAACTCTGTCACTGACAGTGGTAAAGTTTACTGAGCTCTACAAAAACTGTCTGCTTCACATAACCTTTGATGAGCATGTTGTACAAAAGGCATCAGGCAGTATTTATAGGCTGCCCATGTGAGGGAAAGCACAGGTAATGCTCAGACTGCGTTGTAAAACCTATAAACCAGGTAGCAATTCACCTCTGCTGGCCTGGGGATTCACATTAGTGCAGTAAATGGCCAATGTCACTTCTCAGGTAGAAAATTAAACACAAAAAAATCACACAAATTGGCTGAATATACTTCATCCTAGTGATGTGCTGGATCCTACAGTGCCCTCCTCCTACCTGGTGGTTTAGGCACTGTTTTTCTAACATCCTGAATATTTAATCATCCTGAATATTTAATCCAGCCTCTTTTCAGGAACAGGGAACTCAGTCAGCAAAATACGTTTTTAACCATTGTCTGATAGAAACATGTTGAAAAAAAATAGTATTTTGCTCTGAAGAATTAAAAAACAGGGAACATATATTCCTTTGGCAGGATTTGATAAATTATGTGCCATTATATAATAATACAGTTACATTTCTTGCTAAGCATAGGAGCTGTCTGGAGGAACCCAATTAGGTAGCTTGGCCATTTACTCAGTTAGTCAGTGACCCTCATTCCTATTTTTCCTCATCATCCGTGATACTACCAGAAGGTGCAGCAAACTGTTTCCACAATTCTCAAAAAGTCTCTTTCTCTGCTTTAGAATGGGGCAC
This sequence comes from Corvus hawaiiensis, assembly GCF_020740725.1. Lineage (NCBI taxonomy): Eukaryota > Metazoa > Chordata > Aves > Passeriformes > Corvidae > Corvus > Corvus hawaiiensis. Next base: position 66,932,428 of record NC_063216.1, on the reverse strand, counting down.
ACACAAGGTCACTGCAAACAATGCTGTTGAGATTGAGGGAGCAGCCTTTTCTCCCTTCTAAACCTGAAGCCACACACACCACTTGAAAAATTAATGACTGACTGGGTGAATGTTGTCTCTTGGGAGTTTGAAGTGAGGTCAGTGCTTATTCACCCTCAGGAGAGGAAGATGGTTTAATGGATGACACAGTGCCGTGGGCTGCAGGTTCAGGACAGTCAGGCAGCCATGTCCTGGGTGACCTGGACTTTACTTGCCTGTAGTTCCCCTTCTGGGATTTTATGTGCTAAAAAGGTTCACAAAGCAAGTGGATGTATTCACGGCAGAAAGACTTCCAGGACCCTTACACGCAGTGATGTCTATTGGGCTCCCAAATTCCCCCCTCCAAACTGTTGGATGGTACATAATTTTGAGGAAACATCCCTATGGCTTTCCCTGCCCTGCCCTACATACCCAGTGGTGGCCACTGCCAGAAAAAAAGTATGGACTGAGTGGAATTCTGGTCTGACCTTACATATGAAAGGTGAGAACTTTGTTTTCATACCTGTCTGTTCTTGGGGAATGCCTGTTCCCAGGCTCCTCTGGCCACTGTGGAGCTGTCCCTTCACATGCCCTCATACTCCCCTCAGCCCTGTACTTAATACAGTATTTATCTCGTCACAGTAATGCCTCATCATGCTGCCCCACCACAGAGCAGGAGCTCCCAGGAGTGTTGGCTCAGCACAACATCCTTAGTTCACAAGCCAAGCGAGGTCCCTCTCACTCCCAACACTGTGTCACTTCTTTGTTGTGCAGTAGAGATCTCTGTTTTACTGACCTGCACAACACACAGATTTATTTGCTGGAGTTACAAAATATATGAGCTGATACAACAACCAATTTCTACCAAGGCTGCAGGAAAAAAGGCTGTAACTTGCTGTAAGAGCCACAAGCTCCATCAGAAAACAGAAGGTTCCACATAAGGGAAGCATGACACGTAACCACTTAATAAAAACAACCCGAGCCCGCCAGGGAACCAGCAGAATTTACAGGCATTGTGTTGGGAACAGAAATCCAGCTCTCACGGTCAGCACAGAACTATTAGCAAACACACAGAGCAGTTAATATTTTGAGGTTGTTTTAGCTTTATTTGTGTACCTTGATAGGTGACATTTCCAAGACACTACAAGTCTCTGCAGAGTTGGACCTATTATTAATAGTGAACATGCAGCTGAGTTGACATGACAGAGAAATAAAGAAGTGAAGTTCACATAGTCATTTATGCAGGGAAGGTTATTCCCCAAAGGTTTTTTTGCAGCCTTCCAGTCCCCTTCAACCAGAGACAAATGCTTTGTGCTACCACTACACAAAGAAGATCTGGAAACCTACCTCTGCCTTGACTAAGGATGCTTTCTCCCAGGCCTATTTTCTCATTTATTTCTGCTATTGCAGCTAAATGTGGGTGGGAGATTTCTCCTGGGTGATGTTCCCAGCAGGTATTAACCTCCTGTGATGTTTTGTTCTTCAGTGGCTCACTGGCCATCTGGCTCTCAGCCATAGGGATGCCCATATGATCTCTTTCCTGATGGTGCTCCAAAATCCTGCAGGGCAATCATCACTGTCCCTTCTCCCAGGCAACCTGTGAATGGCTGTGGTCAAGATGATAGCCAGAGCCCCACCTGCAAGGGGATAAATGGAGACATTTGAAACACTGAAGGAGGAATTGGACAACAGGTTTCATTAAAGTCACAGCTGGAGCTACTGGCAACTGAGCTGGATGTGCTGCCAGTGGCTGGAAAGGGAGCTGAAACAGCTCTGGAATGACACCTGTGGATAGGTGTTCTTGAGATCCCTGCAGACAGTTCAAGGGAGGGAAATCCCTGATGGCAACCTATGGAAACAACCTGTGTGCTTGGAACCCTATGGCAAAAGGTACTGAGGCCAAACTCTCCTCTCCAGCACAGTGCTTGCCCAGCTCCTCACCATGAGGAGCACAGGGAAAGCCCAGAAATTCTTAAAGCTGCTGTAATCCAGAGTGAGGAAAATGTACTAAACAGTTTTTTCAGCAGCTGATTGTTTTTGGTTCCTTAGCAACTGTGGGAAAAGAAGCTGCCTGAGATCTGAGCTGTCTGGTCAAATCCAGCAGGCTTCCCTCTGTGGAGGACAGCCCTCCTCCTCTCTGCTCATCTGCACAGGGAAACCACAGCTGGTGGGAAGCCCTCCCTAAACAGGGAGATAGCAAACAAGCCCACCAAAATAGATAAACAGGCTTGTCCCCCTGTCCTTCTCTCCACTGAGGGACAAGGGAACAAGCTGGTCATCAGAGTCCTCATGTGTGATTCCTCCAGAAGCAGAAAGGTTGTTTGAGATTAGACTGCTTTTCATTTTAAAGATCACGGAAAAGATGAGGGAATCTTTTACTAACAGCTGCAGTCAATGATGTTTCCAAGTTGCACCCAAAATAGGAACTGCAGGAGAGAAGTCAGACTCTTGTGTGCCTCTGTGTCAGGGCCAGGCTGGAGGACACTCCTGTGGCTCCAGCCATCAGCCACTCCAACCCTGCAAACTGAAAATGAGCCTGACAGCTTGGTGCAGGGGTCCTAAGCTCCTCTCCTGGCAGTGCAGGTGGCTCAGTTACAGCATTCTTCACGGGTTGTTTTGAGAACACTGCTACTGAGTGCATGAAAAGCTGTTTATGGCTGTTTTCCCTGTGATCAGCAGTATCAGTCTCTTGCAAGTCCCTTGAGCAAATCCACAGAGGGAAAGGGCTTATTTTTGCCAAACAGTTTCATATCTCTGTGGGCATTTGTGCTGGAGATTTCACCACTGGTGCAGGGTTTGTGTGGGTCTCTGTACTGGAGCAGACATTTCATTGTTTTAGTTTTCAGGGACAGTGTTTAAATCATTTAAATTTGTGCCCGTTACTGACATACTGGCTGTGCTCATTGCTAATAGCTTATTTCCATCCATACTAACACTATCTCATTCATTCAGATATAAGTATGAGGATGCTGACCTGTAGTTAATCCTACACGTCCCTGCCTGTTAATTTAATGACTATTAAATATTAATGGCAGCAGAGAATGGAAGTCAGATCACCTTTTCCACAGCTTAGTGCTCCTGTCACCAGGCGACAATGTCATCCTTGATCTTGCTTTTTATATTCCCTTTCTCCCAGTTTCATTTACAGGACAAAGAAAGACACATTTTAGAGAACACTTTGCAGTCAAGCAGCTATTGCAAGGATTAGAGCTGCACCAGGATCTCCCGCTTCCCAGGTGGATGTTCAAACCACCATGCTGTTGGGGGTGGGGTTTTTTGTCTAGAACCTGGGAAAGAGCCCTACACCCCAGCTCAGAGGCTATGCTAGAGAAGAAGAGAATGCAAACAAACACAGACACCCATGACCTAGATGCTCCTCCTGATGCTGTGCAAAACATAATTCATTGTTCAAGGAGAGATGTGGAGGGTGTCTGGTGGTTACAGTCCTCCTCAGGGCAGGCGAGCACCAGTCCTGGATCTACCAGGTGTACCTGTGCATAGCTCATTAAACAAAGAATGGCCTAGGACCAAGGGTGGCCCCTGAGGCTCTGGTGCAAACCTTCAACACCACAGTGCCACGTGCCTTGTTGTGTTCCCAGCCTAGTGGTGGGAAAACTCTCCTGACTAGCCAGGAGTACAGAAGTGAATCCTCCCTTCTAGGGGAGAGAGTTGAACATCACTTTTCAGTTCCAGATGGGTATTATCATGTCTTGATTATCACAGAATGCATCATCACTTTCGGTCATGTTTTAACAAAGAAGGCCATGTCCCCCATGTGACCATCCAGAGAACATTTCATTTGCAAGCCTGTTATGTTTTTAGGCAGTGGGGACCACTGGTGGTGGTGAAGAGATCTCTTTCTCTACATCTTTCCATGCCTTTTTTTCTCATGGTCTTTTCTTTTGCATCAGGCAGTTGTGACTGCATCCTTAAAGCCATGTCTAACTGCTGGAGGTATTTGTCTGTGCTTAAATCTATGTATCTTCATATGATTATGTTTTTCTGATTATAAAGCTAATGAGATAAAGCAGAAATCAATCAGAGTAGCTGGGCTTGAAGTGCATTAATACTTAATACTGCCTTTTACTATTGTAATTACAATTTATTTACTTTTTTAATTGCTATCTGGTTTACTTATCTCTATGAGAGACTTCTCAAGAGTACCTTTCTGACTATAGTATTTTACTTTTACAGGAAAATGCAGGCATTTAGTGAGATGGAAATTACTTCCTTATTATTTAAAATTAATTCAGCCTGTCAAAATGAGCTCATTGCCATGTACAGTGTTTCCTTTTTAATTCGGTCTCAGCCTTTCTAGAAATTGAAATTCTGTGCTGAGATGATGTACATAGCAGGCTTTTTATACATATTAAGCCCTACTTATTAGGAGGATTAAGGCCACATATACATTTTAGAATAGGGTACATAATTATGAAACAAATTTTGCAGCAGGGATAAAAGAATGTCAGTTTTCCATTGGTCTTGTAAACTGCTTTGCTAGCCAGGAATGAACCTGCAAGAATGCCTGATGGGAATAAAAGTGAGTCTCTTGCCTGCTCCTTTGGGACTCCAAATTTTGCTAAATCAGGACAAAAGTAGAGGAAATATTTGCATATAAATAATTGGGATGCCAGTGCTTCCTCCTTTTCTCTTCTTAGAATAAAAAAGAAGAGAATGGAAAGCAGAAAAGGACAGAGGAGATTGAAACTTGTGATGGGTATAGGAAGAGATAACCTTAATAAATGGGAGAAAATTGCTTGTCACGTGCGAAGGGAGTAATGAAAATAAGGGGGTAAGGGAATCATGTTTCTGACAGCAGCATCCCACAGCAGTTTCTTCAGGACCAAGAATCAATTAGGAAAGGGAGAGAGAGAAGAAAAGGTAACTTTAAAAGATCTTCATACTTCCCACTCTGTCCTCTGAGCCACTCTCAGTTCCCACTGCACTCCCTCCTCATAGTAGCTGAACGGGCTTGTGGCAGAGGTTCAGTCCTCTGGAGACAGCCCAGTGTGTGAGGAAACATCCCAGTGATTCACCTGCACTGGGCTGGTGTCTTGGTCACACTCCCTGAAAAGAGAACAGCAGGAAATGAAGAGTTTGGAATGGAGGGAGCAATCAAGGAAAACCATTGCTTGGGAAGGCACCTGAGAAGATTGCCATTCTCATGGTAAGAAGATGACCGTGGAAATTATTTTTCCATTCACCAAATGAATCAAAAAAGTAGTTAAATAATTTCAATAAGTTTGGGCATACCATAGACAAGACTTTCAGTGTCACTCCTATCTCCAAGAGGGATGATGTGGGGAGCAATATGCACGGCAGTGTTACCTCAGTTCTTGGGGATGTCATGGAGTAAATAGTCCTGGAGATTATTTCCAAACACAAAGAACAAGAAGCTGATTGGAAGTAGTCAGCACAGATTTACAAAGGGGAAATCACACCTGAGAAAACCTGAAAACCTCGTACAGCAACGTGACTGTCTCAGTGGTCGAGGGGAAAGCAGTGAGTGGCATTGTTCATCTTGACTTTAGCAGGGATTTTGAGTGCTTGCCATAATTCCACAGACAAGGTGATAAAGTGTGGGCTAAACAACTAGACAGTGAGGTGGACTGAAAACTGGCTGAACAGCCAGGTTAAAGGGCTGTGATCAGTGGTACAAAGTCAAGCTGGATGATATGGCAGATAAAAAACTGGGGGAAGTGTTGAAGCAGCAGAGGCTTATGATGCCATCCAGAGGGACCTCAACAGATTGGAGAAATGGCTGGACAGGAACCTTGTGAAGTTGGGATACTCCCAGTCCTGCACCTGGAGAGGAGCAAGCACACACACTGGAATGTGCTGGGGGCCACTCAGCTGGAAAGCATCGTGGTAGGAAAGGACCTGGGGTCCTAGAGGACACCAAGTTATCCGTGAGCTAATGATGTGCCCTTGTGACAAAGCAGGTTCACAGGATCTGCCACTCCGCACTGGTGACACCTGCAGTGCTGTGTCCTGTGTTGGGCACCTCAGTGCAAGAGAGATGTGGACATACTGGAGAGAATCCAGGGAAGAGCCAACAGAATGATTAAGGGACTGGAGCAATTCTCCTGTGAGAAAAGGAGAGCTGGTGTTGCTCAGCCTGGAAGAGAGAAGGTTGAGTAGGGACCTTGCGAATGTGTATACATACCTGATGGGGGCCCAGTAAAGAACACAGAACCAGACTCTATTTGGTAGGGCCTGGGCACTGTGTAAGACAAAACAGACACCAATTGACATACAGGAAATTGCATTTAAACTTTAAAAACCCCCTTTTTACAGCAAGCATGGTCAAACACTGGAGCAGGCTGCCAGAGAGGTGCTAGAGTCTCCATCCTTGGAGATACTGAAGACCTGACTGGACGTGACCCTGAGTGACCTGCTCTAGCTGATCCTCTGGACAGTGTGGTAGGACCAGGTACCCCAGAGGTGCCTGCCAACCTCTGCAGGTTTCTGAGTCTCTGACACTGAGACAAGAAAACTGCTGGCAACTGGCAGATAGACAATATTAATTTTGGTTTAATGATTTGCAGTAAAAGATCAGTAATAAACCAGGGGTTGATCTTGCCAAAGAGATGCAGTGGTGAGCAGAGGTGCAAATAGGTCCTCCCACAGGATCACCACTGTGGCAGGGGAGAAGGTGCAGCACAACCCACGTATGGCTGAATCGCAGAATGAAGGAGGTATCTCCCACTATTGCTCCCTTAGTAAGAACTGACGCAAATAAAGCTCTGTAAAACAAAACCTATGGCAGGAACAACCAGCTTCAAACCCAAGTCTTGGCCCTTGGCAAGTGCCCTAGGCACCAGTGCGTGCACATTCAACATAGTTCTTGCAAAGAACAGCTGAGGGATCTGGGGTTGTTTAGCCTGGAGAAGAGGGGGCTCAGGGGTGACCTTATCACTCTCTACAACTGCCTGAAAGGAGGTAACAACTGACAGGACAAGAGGAAATATCCTGAAGTTGCACCAGAGGAGGTTTAGATTAGATACTAGGAAAAATTTCTTCACTGAAAGAGTGACCAGGAATTTAAACAGGCTGCCCAGGGAAGTGGTAGAAACACCATCTCTGAAAGTGTTCAAAAGATGTGTGGATGTGGCACTAAGGGACATGGTTTAGTGGTGAACGTGGTGATGATGGGTTAGAGTTTGGAATTGATGATCTTAGATCTTTTCCAACCTCAATTCTATGATTCTGTGATTCCCTATCCAGGAATTCAAAACCTCAACAACTGCAGATCTGCTTTAACTTGTGCTACTTTGCTGGGCATTTCTGGTGAAAAAGGCACCTGGAAATGCTGAAGTGCCAAAACTGCAGGGATAACAGACCATGAGAAGAAGTCAGAACTTGTTTTCTCCCATATTCAGAGCCTTCTTTATGCCACCTGCTGTGGCATCCCCCAGCAGCACATCCAAGGTGGGAAGAACACCTGGGCTCTTATCTCTCTCTCTGCATTTTGTTTCAAGTGTTTGCAATTAGCTAAGGATCCTGCCACCAAACTTTTTTGGGACAGCAAGGTGTTGGTTTTTGCAGATTTAACACAAGTTACTGTGAATCATCAGAAACATTTTATAGATTAGGTTTCTGATGTTAAACAGACTGTGTTTTAATTTGAAGTACTTCATATGTACATTGCAAAACAATATAGAAAAACACCCCACATTTTTCAGATAAACTAGGAGATTTTAATTATTTTTTTTTTTTTTAATCTGGTCACTTCAAAATAACATTTAATGAAGGAACCTAAATCCAAGAAATTATTATTTTTTCATTTTGTACATTTAATAAGCGTTTCTGACATATTCCAATTTTACACTGTTTTAAATTATATTACAAGTAGCAGTAATTAATTTTCTTAGTAATGCCACATATTTTGAAGTTACCAGAACTGCTGTGAGTGAGCAGGTAACTGCAGATACCACAGTCCCCTCTAGTGGGGAAAATCAGACTGTGCCGATTTTGCAGGACCTGCTGCATTAGCAGTGGCTGGATATAAAAGCTTTGCTTTTCCCCCAGATATCCTGAGGACTCTGAGTCGATATTTTTCTTTTTATGATTTGTTATTTATTTATGGTGAGTTATTTTTTTTCTGAAGGAGATAAGGGCATGTGAGGCTCAGGTTCAATTCCTAGTTGTGAACCTTCAGAGCAGGAATTCACTACATGCCCTCCAAGTCCTCCTGCCAAAAAACAGCAAGTTTTGCTTCAAGTACCTTATCTCCACAAAACATTCTGGAAACTGATTTTTTAAATAAAAAGGAAACTAAGGGATTCATGAAGGACAGCTTCACCAGAGATCACCATCCAGCTCCTGTCTCAGCAGCTCATCTAAACCCATTTTTAAATCCTTTTGTACTGGCATTTTCTGATTCAGAATTGTGCCCTTGTAATATTCCCCTGTTCTGTGAGCAAGAAGCAGTGATGTTTAGGTTTTAGGAAGCCACTATCATCAATATAATAAAGAATACCACCTGCTCAGAATCTTATCTGCCCATTTGTTACACTGTTGTGCTGCAGCTCTAAGGGAGAACCGTGTCTTCCACCCCACAACCCTTTTTTGTTTTTCTCTTACATAATAATTGTCGTCATGTTTTTAATTAAGTTAAATACGATGTTGCACTGAGCAGCTTCCTGAATTTTGTGCTCTATCCCATCAATTGACTGAAATCAGAGCACTGTCTCTGCTGGTACCACGTGCACTGAGTGCAAGTCACTGATATTTGCATGAACCAATTTATCTCTTAAAAATATTTCGTCTTGACTGAAGAATAAATTGCCTTTACCCTAATGCGCTAGGTAATGAATTGCATTTGAAATGTGTTTATTTTTAGCAAACAAATGCTAATGGCAGCTTGCTGTTAAAAATAGACAGTACAGTTGGCACAGAAATATGGGCTGGGGAATCGTTCTTCCCTGATCAGTGGAAATGCCCTCTGTGTAAGTCACCTGGGGAGAAAACATGATGTTCCTAAGTAATTTAGTCCCTTCAACTGGAGATGTGGTGAACAGCAAGACACTGCTGTCACCTGAGCCCTGCTTTATGAATTGCCCCTGTAGCCCAGCATCCTCACGGGGCTGTTGTCCCTCCTGTGGGGGCAAAGGGTGTAAGATGGAGACGGGGCATTTTTCTTTTCCTCTCTCCCTGTTGGACGTCAGTGGGTGCAATGTGGGTTTTTATGTGCCTCTAGCTCTGCCTGGCTGCAGGGAGTGGGGGCATTTTGGTGAGGGGAGCACTGCAGGACCCCCAGCATTACCAGCTCCCACTCCTCTCTCAGCAGCTGCTCCCCAGGCCAAGGGACTTTATCTTGGACAGGTTTTCCTAATGTCTGTGAAATTTCCCTGGCTGCACTCTAAGTCCATTACTTGTCACATTCCTGTGATTTATTCCCTTCATTTTCACAGCAGCTTTTTTTCATAGTTAAGAGTGTTATGTCCAGTAAGTCTCCTTTCCTCTAGATTACACAAATCAATTGCCCGTGTTTTCTCTTACATTAAGAATTCCAAGGCTTCTGACACTCTTGTTGTTCCACTCTTGTATTTACCAGGTAGGTTCACTTCTCCCTTACAGTCTGGTGCCAAAAAGCCAACCATGCAGCTGAGGCCTTGCTGAGCAGCCTGGTAGACTCACTTTGTGCATCTTGCAGATAAATTTTTCTGCTTCTCCAAAATGGTAGGGCATTTGTCAATTTTTCACAACAGAAGGGCCTTGTGGGATCATGTGGTCATTTGGTCCCTAACTTTTAGGTACAACTCCCTCTTCTGCCATGCATGTATTGCTATTAAATTGTGTTCTGTTTTTTAGACCGTTTCTCTAACTCATGATAAATGTTGAATACTGTTTCTGTCCGACAACACACTTGGACCCCCTCCTGAATTACTGTGACCTACAAATGGAGGAGGACATCCTCTATTCCATTGGAGATCCTCTATTCCACTATCCAAGTGGTTAGTGAAAGTATTTTAATAACATCAGACCTGAGAGAGATCCCCATGAAACTCTAATAAATGCAGTCCTTCAGCTGGACAGTGAGCCACTAATCACCACTCTAACAGTATGTTTTTCCAACAAGTTTTGCATTTATTTTCATAGCAGCTTATCTAAATAATGTTTCCTAAATGCTATGAGGATGCTTTTCAGATTTTTCAGATTCATGGTTCAAGTCCTTTTGTAGTCTGGCTTATAGAAGTGGAAAACAGATAACCTTCCAAGCACACAGGTGCTACATCAGCAAGCGTTCATCAAATGCTTGTTCTATACTTTCAATAGACTTTTTGTCATCCACCCCCAATGGGGCTGCTGTGATACAAGGGCTGGTCTTCTCATCTCACTTTAATTCCTGAGTGAAGAATTAAAGTGCCAGTTGTGGTAATTTGGTTACCAGAGAGATACTCTCAAGGTCTGGCTGCACCATCCAAATCCTCCAAGTGTGGCAAATGGTGCCTGGGAACAACCCAGCTGCTCCTGCTGTCAGCATTGGCCATGTCAGCACTCCCCTCCCTTGGAAAAGGGGCAGTATTTTTGTTTACAAGTGTTGGCCTATGATTCTCAGCACTCCTAAGGTTGGATCTGCCCTGGGAATAATTGCATGGTGAGTCATGGAAGAGCTTGTCCATCCCTCCAAAGCTGCACAAAGGCTATGTCCTTCTGCTTCCAGTAAAACAGCCTAAAGCACATCAGCTCCTCTGCACTGTTCATTCCATCTGGAGCAGGGACAGTCTGGCACTTGTGGGCTACTGAGTTTTCCAGGCATGGGAGTTATGGAGAGCAGGGGTCTTCCCCTCAACAGCAGCAGAGACCATGTCAGACTCCAGCACGTCCTGCTCTCAGAGCTGAATGTCTGCCAGCCTCCAACACGTCCTTGCACTGGCACTCCTCTGGCACCAGATACTTTTGCACTGAAAGCTCACTGTTAGAAAGGGGTCTCACCGCATTAGAAACGGCTCCTTTGAGGAGGAATGATGTTAACTTTTCTGTGGGAAGTTTTCAGTCACAGACAGGGAAGTGTTTAAGAAGTGAAGACACACTTCTGCTCTCACAGGCTTGAGTCAGGAGGCTGGCAGTTCCCACCATTTCACTGATGAAGTAAAAAACTTGTACAAGACACAACCCCTACTCAAGAGATTACTAATATGATTTTGAACATTGTTTTCCAGATTTTGCTTGAAAGGTAGGTTCAAGTAGGGCAGCGTCCCTTTCTTCCTGCCAAAAGATCTTACATAGAGATCTCTAGCCAAAAAAATGCTGCCTTCATTTGACAGAAAGGACCCAGTAGGACCAGACAAGAAAACCCAGACTGAGCTGCTGCTAGTTGAAAATTACATAAAAATACTAAAAATTATAAGCTTAACTGGGAAAATGGCAAAATCCTGAAAAAAATCTAGTAATTATTATTTATTTCATACATGATCAAGAGAAGGTTCTTCTCTTGGGGAAAAAAATCCCAATGGGAAGTCCTTGATTGATCCTTGGTGCTTCTCATTATAATATGATCTTAGCAGCTGGTTTGGTTCTACTGAATCAAAAAAGACCCAGAAAGGTCCAAAAGGGTTTCCATCAGATGTAGATTTTAACAGAAAACATGGCTGGGAGTCTAGATAAAAAACACTAGTTAAAGAAAAGTAGAACTGATTCCTTATTTATAGGCTTTTGCATTTCCTGGGACCCAACCCATTGCTTCCTAATTCTAGACTACAACCTAAACTGGAATGATAACAATTAAAAGTCAGGAATCCAAAGTAAGGAAGATTTACCCATGGTGACGTGTTTCATTAGCAGGTAACGTGAAGAATCAATATTTTATGACCTGTCACATATTTGAGTCATCTGTCATGTTTTATCCTTAGATGTTCAAGTTGTTTGACAGCTCTAACGTAGAAGGAAGTAAAACAGAAAAGAAGTTTTTTGCTGGTGTCACACTGTCAGACAAATTTAACAGGTAGTAGTCTACAACAAGCAATTAAAACACATTGGTCTCTTATTACAGAACAAAATCTACTCTGTGGGGCCTGAGGGAAATGCATCTCATAAAATCTTCTATTTTTATGTAAGAAGCCAGAACAAACTATACTTTCCCCACATGAAAAAAAAATCAAAAAGAAGCAGAAATGCTGCTACTTCACAGTGCACAGATGAATACTGATTTGGGGACCTTACATAACAGGGAAGCAGAAAGATCCACCTGCAAAACCTCAGTTTGTTTCCTGCTGAGGTCCAGCTACTGGTCCCAGAGTCAGTGCAATCACAGACCTATAGGGGAACATACCCAAATGGAAGATACACTCTATCTGTTGTCCAGATAAAGAGATTAGTTCATATGAAGACAAGGAAGGGATGAAGATGAAATGCCTGTGGAAGTACCTACAGGTTTAGAAGTGTCACAACTGCTCATGCTTTCTCTTTTCCAAGTTCCAATTCTGAGTCACGTGTTGTACTTGAATCTCAGCTTAAAAAACAAACAAACAAACAAAGATGCTAACAAAACCAAACAAAAAACCAACCTTCTGTTCCTCAAAATTGCAAAGAAAACCACTAGCTCTCAGGAAATAAGAAAGAAATCAGGCTTTTCAGAACTCATGTTCATATGTCTTCCTGGTTTTTGAAGGTTTATGGTTCATTAAGTCTTTCTGGAAAACGAGGACTTTATTTCATGAGCAGCACTAACAGGATGGGTCTTCCTTCTCTTCCAGTGTGAAACAAAAAAAGGAGACATTTTCATTTTTGTTTGTGTCTGTAGGTAGTTAGTCTAAAAGTAGCCAAGATCTTGTTCATCAGAGCATTTTCTTTCATTTTCCACATATAGCTCCTTTCATGTGTTAAAAAAAAGAAGCATCTGAGAAAATTTCAGTGTCAACAAATCGGTATTTTGCACTGAAAATTCCTTCAATATAAAGTTCCTATGGGCAACAGCAGAAAAGTCCAAAAATATGAAGAAATCTGAATTGTAGCTTTTTTTCCTGTCTCCAAGCAAGCGATAATATGAGACTTTGCTAGCAAAGGGCTTTGAATATCACCACAGAGAAGGAAGAGGATGGACACGTGGTGATGTAAGGGCTGTGGGAATGACCACCAAGCCCATCTCCAGGGTTCAGTGACCCATCACTTTGGGAACACCATGAAACAAGCACATTTACCTAACTACAACCACTGCTGATGCTTTCCACAGTGCTGCCCAAGTGGAGTGAGCCACCATACACAGCAGATGCTCAGTCCATGGTGCTCAGAAGTGTGTCCCAGAGACAGCCCAAGGTGGGCACTAGGCCACTTGTCCCTGGTCTGTACAACAGAGGCTCAACTGCCTTATCATGCCCATTGGGAAAAAAGGAGGATTTTCTTTTTCCTTGAGTTTCTGCTTATTTTTAAATGTGCCAAGACTGGCACAGCAGCTTGGCTCGCCCTGCCTGCAGGGACTTTGCCACCAGCAATGCCCGGCCCCATGGTCTCTGAAACCCAGGCAGCCTCTGCTCTCCCCAGGGCTGGGCGATCCGAGAGGATGTGACCGCTGGAAAAGGACACCAAATTAAGAGATGTTTCAGTGTCTGAGGCGATGAAATATTTAATCCCTGCTCTCTCTGGGATATGCATCATCACAGATTTACTTATCTGCTGCTCAGTGACAGCAGCGGCTGACAGGGACGATGACAGCTGACACACATTAACCCAGCTGCGCAGCACAAGCTATCACTCCAGAGCAGAAATCCATCGTTATTATTTAAGCACCGAGGAGGTGTCTCAGTGCCAGATACCAAACACAGGCAGCACCTGCACTGGAAAGTCGACACTGCCAGGGTCTCTTGGAGGAGAGGGGGCATCGGCAGGACCCTCAGCCCTGGCAGCCCCAGCAGGGCCAGCGGCAGTGGCACTGGTCCCTGAGCAGCCCAGCACCAAGGGTACACACAGGGTCTCCTATGCCCCCACTGCTGACCTGGCCATACCCTGATGGACCAAAATGAAAGGGAAGGATGGACAGATATTACTTGTTTAGGGTGTGGGTGGGTGGAAGCTTTTATTGGAGCTTTTCTAGAGCTACACAGCAGGATAGGGCATTAACCCCCCCCTTCACTAAGGCTGTAGGTGGAGAAAAAGGCTCCCCAGGGAGTGTTGCCGCAAATGCAGCTGTGGGGACGCAACTGGAACAGACTTGTTTCCTTTGTCTAAGCTGCCTCCCTTTTTACAGATGAGCTTCATTTCTGAGCAAATCTATATCAGTATCTTCTTTATCTAATAGGTTGTTCTGAATTATTGCTGTCTCTGAGAAACTGGTGACTGACATTTGAGGAATCCTCGTGAAACTGGTGTTTGATTTGAGATGGTGGACTGGAGATTTCCCCCCTTTCTGTTAGTGTTTTGTACGGGGTTGGTTGATGCTCGAGACTGCCCTGCTGTCTCTTCCTGTTACAGTGGCATTCTTACATTGAAAGGTGCATTTTACCAAGATTTGTCTTACGGTCATTGGTGGGAATAGCCAAACAATGGGAAAATTGTCCATGTGTTTGTGTGAATCAGGTGCAGGACAGGAGGGGGAAAGAAGCCATCAGGAATTCTAAGCCCTGGAGTCGATCTTATATTGTGTGGGGTGTGATCCTTCCAGAGGAGGAATTAAGGTGAACTATCTACAGCACCACATGGATACCTGCCTAAGACTATAGGGCTTGCTGGATATACTGGGATGTTATCTTCCTGTTCTGGCCCAGAGGACATTGTACTACACCTGTCATTCAGGGCTTCTGCAAACCAGTTTGCCTTTCTGCATGCTTTTCAGCTGGCAATTTCCTAACACAGCCCTCCCCTTCCTTCTCTGAGATGGCTTTTTTTTTCTCTCTGCACTGCTAATTGCAGTTTGCCTTCTGTGCTCAAAGCTCTTCAGGGAAGGAATCTCTTTCTTTTACAAGAGTGCCCTTCACACCTCTAGAGCAACTCAAGAAAATGTTTAAGGGACTAATATAAATTAATAGCAATAATAAATCCTTATATATTGTCCAAAGCCTGCATAAATTTGGTTTGGAGCAAGAAAGGGAAGATGGCAGAAAAGCCTTCAAGACTGTGAGCACTCAACACTGTCCTTGCTGCGTATCAGGCAGGTTTTCATGGCAGATGGTACTCACGAAAAAGCTCACCCTCTCCCTCTCCCTAGACCCTGGCTGTGCCAACTCCCAAATCCAGACTCTCCTCTAGCTGAGTATCATCTAACCCCACAGAGATATTTTCAGTAGTTTAACATGTAATTTCATACCGTTGGAAACAATTGTAGGCCTAATGCACAGTTCTAAATACTTCCTATTTGCCTAGAGAGTATCTAGCCTGTTAATTAACATTCCTGTGCTCGGTAAGCTAATCATTAAGCTGCAGTTTTGAAATCTCAGACCAAAGCTGCTCCAGATCGTTATCTTCCTGTTGCCCATAAACGTGTAAATTGGCACCTGTATCTTTCTCAAAGGTAGAAATGGGATCAATATTTGCAGCTCATTAGCAGGTTTTGGTTGAGAACCAACATTACAGCAGCCAACCAGTCAGAGAGGAGTGTCTCAGGAGGAAGGAAATACAGCCTTGCCTTGGTGAGCCCCTGCCCCAGAGGTGCTCTGGACAAAGTCCTGCAGCTGCAGGACCCTTCCCCTCCATGGTGAGCCCCAACAGCCCCACTCCCAGTCCCAGCCCAATTCATTCATCAAATTTTCTCCTCCCATCAGCACAAGTACATACAAAGAGAAAGTTTGGAAAACTTTTGGAAATCCTTGGATGTGCCTTTGCACAGCATGGATTTGTGCCATGTTCCCAGGTCACAGAGCTTTGGCACTGGCCAAAGAACAGGGAAATTCATTTCACACCAAAAAAAGGAGAGAGTTTAAATGTTTTTATTATTCTGCAGCATTTAAGGTCTGTCAGCATTGATATTTTTCTTATGTTTTCTGTGACATTTAAACTTCTTGCAATGCTTTAGTTATTATGTTATAATAAAAAAATCAGCATCTTTTTTCAGGAAATTTCATTCACAGAGATGTCATATTAACATATTGGAATGGCCAGAGAACTGTCACAGCCCTCTTTGTTTCTGTTAGGAGGAAAGACTCACTATATGAATTGGGAAATCATCTGGAGAAATCCTGTCTGTTGAAAAAAGAGCAGAGCTCCGTTTCTGTCACATCACTAAAATAAGCCCCATCGTAGCAGCTTCCTTATGCAGAGATCCTGGCTGGCACCTTCAAGAATCTGCTTCAGTATCTTGGCTTTCTCCCAGCACCGAACTCCCACTCTCTCCCTGCTCACAGAAAAGCAGGCTCAAGCCGGCGTGGAGCCTGAGCACGCACCGAAGTGGCTCTTGCAGGCTGGGGCTCACTCACAGCCCCGCAGCCCATGCTGGCCCTGGGCTCTGCCTCCGGCCTGCCCTGACAGCCCAGCCCAGGCAAGGAGAGCTTTGTAACAATGGCAGCAAGGTTTGTTTCCCCAAACCAAAAACGTGCCAACATCAACATCTAACATTGTCTATCACAGGAAAACTCTTGGAAGATATACTGCTACTAAAGCTAGATATAAAATGTTATTAACAAAATAAAAAAGCATAGGATTGTACAATGCCGACCCAAACTTTTTCTGGCCAATATGCCCAGAACCTTGTAAAGGTACCTCACTGACATGGCTGGATCCTCAGAGGAGCTCCCAGAAAACAAGTACATCAAAGTTTGTAACAGTTTTTAAATACAGACAATGCAGACCTTTCTGAGCAGTCTGATCACGCAGCTTGAAGGCTGGAGAAACAAACAAAAATACCTAAAGATCCTCTGGGTTCCAGGGGAGAAACTGAAAAACAGCTACAGCAAATGGGCAGAATATAAAGAAGGTGAAACATTTTCTCATTTAACAGTTAAAGAACAGGAAGAGTTTAGGAATCACTGTTCAGAGACTCCTGTTTAGTGACAGCAATTTATTTGACCATCTGGGCAAAGAAAGACTGCAGCAAACCACATGGAGGAAATAAAAATAGATGAACAAGTGACTGATTTTGCTTGACTCGAGCCTACAACTCTGCAGAGCAGGAAGCTACTTCATGTGAAAGACATTATTGATGAAGGCATTTCAGCCTCTTGCCAGTCCTTCCAACAACATACTAGATCTCCCATGCCAGCAAACCTGTCTTGAGACGTGACTCCCATCCCAAACTTGACAGAAACACCACCAAGTACAAAAGACAAATTGATGAGCCTTCTGGAATGGGACCACCAGAGGAAGGAGCATTTCTGTGATGTTCCACAGTAAAAGAAAACTCTTTAGGAGAAAGAATAGGAGGCTTTTTGCTGTGTTTGTTCATTATGATAAAAATCTTCCTTTTCTTGACAGAAGCAAATATTGAAATGGAGGAAAAGGCAGCCCACTGTTCAGCAGTATCTGATCACGGCATCTCAGTGTGCCGGTTCTCACCTTGGGCAGACACACAGCCTCTGCCGTGTCCAGGGCACACTTGCTGTGTGTGACAGTAGCAGAGGGATGGTGATGCCTGCCCAGGAGGCACAGCCATGAGCACCAACCTGCCCAGATGAGGAACCCAAAAGCTGTTGGTAGCGAGGCATGGCTAGCAGAGCCATCACCCAAGGGAGCCCTGTTTCCACCAGCCCAGACTGGTGCCAGCAGATGACAGCGATGACAGCAACAACTTGATCCATCCTTGGATAACTCTCTCTTCCCTCTGCCTGTCACTCTCCTCCTGTCTTTCTCACCAATAAATACACATATGTTGTATTCTTAGAGCTGCATTCAAACCAGAGGAAAGCCACCCGAGCCAGGGACTAGGAAGGGTGGCAGGGAAGCTTGAAGCCTGCCCATATTCAGAGTTTTAGAGCCTGTCACTGCCACCTGGCTATATTTAGGAGTAGCTGAAGGAGGGTCTTTCAGAGATAAGAAAACTGCCAAGCTCTAAAGAGGTGCCTTCTTTAAGCTGCTGTAACCCCATTTCAGAAGATTTGCATTCAAAATTCACCTGCTCCTCCAGGCACGATCTCAGTGACAAGAGAGCTAAGCTGACTGCTATATGTAGCTTGGCTCATGCCTTCCCATCAGGCTGGCCCACTCCTTGCATCCCTGCCTAGTCAATCCTTAAGCTGTTTAGCTGATCTTACTGAGCCTTCCTGAGCTGTAGTTGGAATCTCAGACCCAGCTCCTGCAAAGCCCTTTGCTCCCTGGGAAAGCAGTCCTGGAACACAGTGGCACACTCCAAAAGGACTAAAAATACCCATCCTCAAGCTGTGCTCAGACAAGGTCTCTGATGGCTTGTTACAAACAACTAATCCAAAGCTGCCTAATATTTTGATATTTCAGGCTGGAGATCTTCCATGCATGGGCAACAGCTTCTCTCTTCTCGTGTCAATGAATGCAGTTAATCACTTTGTGCTGGTTAATTATAACTCCAGGATTCACACACCTCACTTTGTGTATCTCAGATTTAGGCCTCCTGTCTCATCCAGGTCTCAGTCCCACAGGAGCCAACATCACTCATCCATCCTGGGAGCCATCCTAATAAATGAGTCTCCCCAGGAGGGCCCTGAACCTCTCCAAGGACTTCCTAGACCCTCACATCTGATATCTGACTGTAAGAGAGCTGATGTTATGTGAGATGCATCTCCAGGCCTAACCTCCATCTTCTCTCTCTCCTCCCAAAAAATCTTCTCACCTTTCTCAAAGCTTCCATCTGGAAGAAAACAGGAACATGAAGTTGTTGCAGTGGGGATACTGCAACATGCATATATCAAACCAGGCGTCCTGTGGAAAGGAAATATATATGGACAGATTCTTGCTAGCTGTTTCAGAGATGTTTATTTCTCCAGCCGCATGGCCGGGGCTCTGCCCAGGAACTGTTTCAGTCACGGGACCAAGGGTCCTTCTGCCCGCGCAGGGAACACAAACCAACCAATGGGAACGAGGCTGAGCAGGGACAGGGAAACCCCGTGTCTGTGCCCTCAGGGCCCCTCTCCCAGGGCTACATGGCAGGGGAGAGGAGACCCCAACATGAAGTCAAGACCACAAATGGTTAGTCTGCCCTAACCCACTCTGGGCTCCAGACTTAATTTCCAAATACATGTCTCCTTTCATATCTTGGCACAAGGTGGTCAGACTTCATTGCTGAATGCCTTTTTTTTGATCAATTTTTCTTGACAACCACTTTTAGTCCTGGAGACTTTTGCTTATTGTTGTAATAGCTTCAAAAAACTTCTGTTTGGAGAAAACAATGCTGAAAATAATGTATCCCTGCCATGTCACTCTTTATTGTGAGGGTGGTGAGGCCCTGGAACAGGTTGCCCAGAGATGCCTTGTCCCTGGAAGTGTTCAAGGCCAGGTTGGGTGGGGCTTTGAGCAGTCTGGTCAAGTGGAAGGTGCCCCTGCCCATGGCAAGTGGGTTGGAATGAGATGACCTTTCAGGTCCCTTCCAACCCAAACCATTCGATGATTTCATTATTCTCCCCCCACAGCACACTGCCTGCAACCAACCAGCCTCTGAACTGACAGCCATTTCATCCTGCCATGTTTCAGTCATTACATACAACAGAAAAAGGGGGGAAAATCCAATGTAAAATTAAATTGGATTTTAAAACTACAGGAATTGGCCAGAGTCTTTGAGGGAGGGCAGGACAGTCACTGAGTGCATTAAGTGTTCAAGGAGTGTAGCTTTAGGTCTGATGGTGTGCTGGGTTTTTTCTTGTGAATGACAGCATGTAAGTTGACAGCAAAGTTCTGTCCAGCTGTGTGTTGTACACCGATGCTGGAAACCTGACCAAATTTATTTGACTGGATCCTTCAACATTTTTCTGTTTCTTCTCTGAAAACTATGTCTAATAAAACAGCGTTCTGCCTGTTCAGCCCATCATCACCCCTGTGGCCCTGAAACCATCTGTCATGGATGGAAGCAGCTGCACTTGTATGAGAGCAGCAACAATATACAAGAGAGAAGCAACAGTATACTTTATTGATATAAAACAGTGATTTAACAAAGTTCAATGGTAAATGCAACAATGGTTTAACAAGATTCAATGGCAAGATTGTTTATTTACTACATAGAGGACAAGGTCAGACAAAACTGCCAGAGAGACCCTGTCATTGAGGCATGAGGTTCAGAAAGAAACCCCTTGCATTCTAAATCCCTTCTC
The DNA here is from genome assembly GCF_020740725.1 of Corvus hawaiiensis. NCBI lineage: Eukaryota > Metazoa > Chordata > Aves > Passeriformes > Corvidae > Corvus > Corvus hawaiiensis. The sequence goes on along the minus strand of NC_063216.1, from coordinate 66,912,269 downwards.
AAAGAGAAGTGTAGGTGTGGCTGAATCCAGTCGTAGTCCCAGACTTGTTCAGTGGTTTATGTCTGAAAGATTATATTTGCACAATCAATCTTTTATATCACTTAGCTAAGATTTCGAAGTTTAGCATGCTATTAACCACTTACCAAGGTTCTGTTGCAGTGAGGAATCTCTGAACTTCGAGGAGTAACCTGGAGAGGTCACCCGCCTGAAGGGGACATCCTGGCATGCCACCCACCATTCCAGACAGCCCTTGGCTACCCTGCTGCCCCCCACCCCCAAAGTACAGAGAAAGCTGGGTGCAGCCATCAGAGCCCCACTGGTAGTTAGGGCTGAAGCAGCAGAGGGGAGCACCCAGACACAGCATCCTCTTGCATGCTAGAAATGTGCTTGTGCAGCCATGAACTGAGCCTTCTAACAACAAAACCACCTGAACCACATGTTTAGAAAATTCCTGAATGCTCCTGAAACCATTTCCTACAGTCCTAGAAACACTTCCCACAAGCCAAGCCCAGGAGTTCAGCTGCTGTCACTAACAGGGTGAGCAAGATACCACCCAGCATATTGAATAAGTGCCACTGTTCCACTCAGCTCTGATTTCACAGGGCTTGCATACTGAGTTCGTAAAAACCTTGTCAGTTTTTATGTGATTCAATTCTATTTTATTGCAAGGAAGTGCTGCAGCAGAAGAGCAAGCTCACACACCTTCTGCTCAGATGAGCTTCTCCTCTAATGCCATATGGACAAAACCATCACACAATTTCAATCCCAAAATTTTGTAAAAGTTTTAGTAACTCCTCAAGGTTTATTGTGCATTCTCTTTAACCCGTGCCCTCTCAGGTAGTCTTTGATAGCTGTGAGTGATGGCAGAGAAGGCAGTTGCCAGATCCTGCCTGCTGGTTTGCCAAGAGGAGGAGGAGGAAATGCCTTGGGCAGCTCTGGTGTGGACAGGTCATCTATCACATTTTGTTGAGAAGATGCTGAAGAGTGAAACACTGAAAGAGAGCTGCTAGCAAAACAGTTGGGGAATTTCTGTCCATTCTTCTTTCCATCTCCAAAGGGTAGCCTTGTACCCTCCTCACTGTGTCTCAACTGCAGTGCAGGAGTAGGCAGCAGAGCACTTACTCTCCTCCTGGCCATACAGCTGTTTCCAGGATGATCTGTGGACAGCTTCTCCAAAACACGTGCTAGAGTTTCAGCTTGGATTATCAGGATTCTTGGAGAGGACCTGAGTTGGTGCCTGGCTGTTTACTGAGAGCACAGTTTACCCGGGGTCACTCTCCAGGTGATGGATAAGCACCCCACCATGAGGCCAGGGCAAAGGATGCTCAGGTGGGATGCTCAAGAGGGAAAAGGTACCCACAGCAGGCAGGGAAATGGGAATGCACGTAAAACCTCTCTATTATCACATGAAGAACAAAATAATTCTCTCAGGCCACTCAAATTGGATGTTTTATGTGTTTTAAAGAGACTCTTATTATCAAGGAAATAAGAGATGGTGGGTCATCGGCTGCTCTGTGCATCTGAGCGTCTATCTGCCTTTCATGCCTTTTAATTAGACACATCGGGATATTGTCCAGGCCATGAATACATATTGCTGTTTGAATTTTGGGCTACAGTGGCTACAAGTGGAGTTTTAACACATGTGGCATTCCACTACCCCTGATGTAAGCAACAAAACCATCTATCTTGTGGTTATGAGGAGTTGACCCAGATCAATGAGTCCAAAAAGGGCAACAGAGCTGGTGAAGGGCCCAGAGCACAAGTCCTATGAGGAGCAGCTGAGGGAGCTGGGGGTGTTTAGCCTGGGGAAAAGGGGGATCAGGGGAGACCTTATCATGCTCTATAACTCCAAGAAAGGAGATTGTAGCCAGGTGCGGGTTGGTCTCATCTCCCAAGTAACAAGTGACAGGATGAGAGGAAATGGTCTTGAGTTGCACCAGGGGAGGTTTAGGTTAGATATTAGGAAAAACTTCTTCACCAAAGGAGTTGTCAGGCACTGGAACACACTGCCCAGGGAAGTCTTGGATTCACTGTCCCTGGAGGTGTTCAAAAGGTGTGTGGGTGTGGCACGTGGGGTTATGGTTTGGCAGTGAACATGGTAGTGCTACACTAACATTAACGGTTGGAATTGATGATCTTAGGGGTCTTTTCCAACCTTAATGATTCTGTGGTTCTATAAGCAGAAAGGTGAGAATTCCAAGCACCTCATTAAAACTGAACATGTCCAATTTTTTTTGGCCTACGGCCCAGGCAGCAGTGTTATCCAAGGTGCCTCAGCATGTTTATTTTCAATTGCAGGGCTTCATCATCAATGTTTCTCTCATCCTTCATCTCCCTCCATACACTAAACACAGTGCCAGCATTCAGCAGATGATGTTGCTGTTTAGGCTGGAAGAATTCTGTGGAGGTACTGGGAGGAGATCTCTGGTGCTTCATTAATCCATGGCCTTCTGCCAGCTGATGTGGTTTCGTAACGGTACCAATTTTGGTGTGACCATGAATGCCAGTTGCTCTTTAGCACAGCAGTTGTGTGTGTTTGGAGTCAGCAATAAAAGGTTAACACTTGGAAAGGTGTTATTTTCTAGATGCCAGTCAAATACATGGCAAAGAAGATCATTTAAATATGTCTGGTGGCAATTAGGGGTGTAAAGTCTTAAGGTTGTCTGAGATAATATATACCCAGATCTAGAAGGTCTGCCTTTCTCTCTATATTTACTATTCATTTTGCTGACTTTACAGTAACAGCATGGAAGGAACCATCTGAAATTCAGTATGTCTTTTATACCTTGTCTGGAAGCAACCTGGAAATCTCCCTGTGATTCATCTTTACCACAAACAAACCTCAGTGTCCTCTTTCTGAAATGCACATGAACACTAAAATGCTGTAAATCCCTCCAGGCTGACTGTACCCCAGCTCTGCAGTCAACAGAAGTGATTGCCCTAATTGAATGTGTCAATTATGAGTAATAACTCTGTTGTGGTGAGGTCAGCCTAACAGAAAGCCTTTAAAGACTTTAAATAGGGAACTTAACAGCAGAGCTCCTGGGTGGTTGGGTAATACAGCTTCCATGAAGACTGCTTTCATTAATTGATTTCTAGGCAACAGCACTGTAAGTAGCTCTAAGAAAACAAACTTCAAGGAGTCAAAAGCCTATAGTGTGATACAAAACAGACTGAAGGATGTTGCACATGAATGACTTACTTATGTCTTGTAACTAGGCACCTCTGGCATTTATTAAATTTCACTTTCATGTGTATAACACCTGTGTGGAAAATTTGTCCAAAAAATTAATAAAGGTCTTAGTATGTTACTGCTGAAACACCGAGTGCTGCTGGGAATCCAATAAGCAGTGTTAGGCATTTGAATAACACAGGTACATGAAATTGTGATTAAAAATAATTGAAAGAAAAGGCTCATTCAGTTCTATTAAGCTTTGATTGTTCCTAGGAGCATCAGGACGCATGCTCCTCACCATGCAACATTATCTTTCTCCAGATTTCAGTTTCACCAAATATAGATTGTTCAAGAGGCTCACAAACCCCCTTATCTCACTTCACAAATAAACAGATTAGTCTCAGGCATGTTTTCATTCTCTTTATTTAGTAGTGTTGTTTACCTATATTACTAATTACCATATTAATAACATTAGTAACCACATTTTAAAAATACACCAAAATTCCAGACTCAGACCATTTTTAATAGATGTTATTTATCACAAGTATGTCCATTTCTCATCCATACTTTATCCTTCATTTTTGTTCTAAAGGGTGAAAGAAGGCTCATGGAGGTATCAATGGATACCTTTTGCAATTGGAAAGTACCAATCCATTACATACTCACATCACAAAAATGTTTCTACCACAAGATTATATTTCATATTAATTTTTTAACACAAGCAAAACTGACCCATTTTTCTTTTTCAGTGCCCTCCCTACTCCACCTTATGCTTCTTGCATACTTATTTGCTACTTTCTAGTCTCGGCAACATCAATTAAAAGTGTCTTGTAAAATAAATCTGGACTGTAGATACATGCTGAGCAAGTCAGAAATTTTCCTCCAAAATAAACTTTGCTTGAAAAATGTCAGTTTATTGTAAGTTGATGGGGAAGCAGGCATCCAAGGTCCATGGCAGAAGGGTTTGCCACCACCAGGCTCACTTGTTCATGTACCACCATCCCAAGCTCTGGGGTCTGGGTATCCTGCCCTGGGGCACCAAACTCTCTGGGTCTGTGGGTGAATTAGCTGCAGGCCAAGGTGACCACAAGAGTCAAGGGGTGTAGGAAATTTGAGGGAATGGGAAAAGGTGACTGCTCTATGTATTATGGGGGGAGGAAATGAAATATTTCAGTCTCCTTACAGTAACATTTTTAAGCGTTTCTAGTTCTGAAATTCTTTGTTTCCTTTCATTTCACAATGAAATTCATTCTTTTTCTTTTGTTGCCACAAAAATAGTGATTTCCCCCTAGTTCTGCATTCCAGCAGTCTCCTGCAGAGGCCCCTGTGTTATGACAAAGGAAGTGGGGTTGTGATGACAGTGGCTGTCCTCTCCCCCAGGCTGTGGCCTTGTAGGACCCCCTGAGCAGTGACCCTTTCCCAGGAGGCAGTGAGGAGGCTGCCTGATAAACAACTTCATGGTTTGGTCTCAGGGGTCTGGGAGAGTTTAGCTAATGGTGAATTGGCAGAGTCCATTTGGTGCAAGAACCTTCTGTTCACTGCCAAATGCTGGGGCACCCAGGTTTTTACCTTTGCAAATAGATTTCCTCACTGAGCCCCTGTTCCAGTGGCTGCCCCCTGCAGCACCAGCTCGGGGGCTGTCACCTCCAGCGAGGAGGGGGAGCCTTTGTCACCCTGCTCCCAGTGCCAGCGCAACCCCTGTCCCCTCGCCCCGTATGCAAATCTGCTTAAGTACATGGAAACTGGGCAGTGAGAATTAGTTTTCAAGGGAGAGTTTGATTTGAAAACACCTCCACACCTCTGTCCTCATTTGAAATTTAACACAAGGTATTATTTTATCATGTTTGCAAATGTGGATTGTGTCCTCAGGGGAGGGAAAGAAGTCATTGATACGGAACAGAAATGTCAGGATTTTAACACAATTAATGGTATCCATCTAGTAAATGACATTCATGCCCCATACGCATTGTATCTTCGTTTCCATATTGCTCAAACTTTAAATGAAATAATATCATTATTTTGACTTCCTTTGTCAATTAGCTGATGAACAATTATTTTTGAGAATTTCAGATTACAAATCCTATCTGCAGATTAAATTTTTCACTTTTTGTGATAAATGGAGTTGCGTATAATGAAGTGCATTAGAATATTGGTCAGAGGCTTGAGCTTGAGCTAAGCACAGCGTGAACATCTTTATGTTTGCTGGCAGTAAACCAGCTTCTCTCTTTTCTCTGTTTTGCACAGTCCTACTAAGCCAATCCTCACTAGAATGAGCACAAAACAAATGAATAACAGCTTTTGTACATCAACATTAAAATGGGAAGAAGCTTGGGAAAGGGCCTTCAACAGAGAAGAATGCTGACAAGTGCAAAAATGCCTGATGGATAAGCACCACCTTCTAAACATAGATCAGCCAGACATGGAAGTGATTTCAGAAGAGAAATGCAATCATGGATTACACACCAGCTCATTAGAAACTGTTGCGGAATACAGCATCCAGAAGACATGCATGAAAAGTCACATTTGGGGAATAAATTAAAAGGGGTGTAGTTGTTGCTAGATAAACATATGTAATATATATGCGTTGAAGAGGTTTGTAAATGTCATTTTTTTATTCGGACGGAAAGCAAAAAGCTTTAAAACCTTTCACAGTAGAGAGGCAGTTAGCTTCAGACTATTCCTATCCCAGTAGCCGAGAAGCTGTTAGGACATCTCTCTTAAATTAGCATTTATAGACTCTGAATGTTTCCATTACCTAGTGAAAAAAGCATAACTTTTACTGCTACATTGCTGCACTTCATTTTCTTCACTGTATAATAAGTTGACTAAAACTGTAAAGCTTCTCAATTTTTACTGCATATGTGTTCCAATTAATATGTCTGTAACAAATTTAAGACTCAAAAATTATTTCTGACCTATATTCTAGTTCTATGAAGCATATATACTATAAGGTATGTCTGACTGAATATCATAACGCTATAATTTCCCAAGATGCATAGAATTGTTTGTATTTGAAGTGACAAAATAAAAGCCTTTGATTTCTTTTTTAATAGGAGAAAGTAATTTACCCCTTAAATGTAACACACAGCTGCTCACTTCAAGGGCATTCCTTTTCCCTGTTCTTCCATGCAACTGCTGAGTGACACTCTCTGGCCCATGCCAATCAGATAAAATGAGACCTTCTGGCCTTAAGTTTAAGCTCAATACAACTCAGTAAACCCTTGAGTTTAAACTCAATACAAAAAATAAGAGACTAGTAGGCAAATACATATTGCAAATAGCCATGTGAAGGCTGGATGCAAATAGCCCTGGGGTGCTGGTGGGAAAGTGATTCCCTCCTCAGGTCCCAAAGGGCACTCTCAGTTCCAGAAGCCACTGAGAAGTAAAAGAGGAGTAGGCACAGAGTATGAAGAAAGAGCTCTTAGTGAAAGGCCTGGATACCAAGCACCAGGCACAGAGCAACAGAGGGAGGCAGGGACCCCCTCTCTGCTCCTCTCTAACACTCCCACCGAGGCACACGTCTGTCCTGGCTCAGGAGTGGCCATCAGCACGTTGCTCCCTACATGCCTCTAGGTTCTCCTGTGTATCACAGATGAATCCAGCCCAAAATGAGCACTGCGATGCTGGTTTCTTCAGGGCTTTTTAAGCCTGTTGCTTTGTTCTTTGGCTTTCAGGGGAAATGGCTGAAATAATAATCAATTGCTAGTGTTGATCCCAAATAATGCAAAATGCTGAAGACATGAGGTAAACATGAGTTAAAACTGCTTTTTAACTATTGACTCTACAACACAAATTATTTCAGAATTTAGTGCATGAATCTCAAAAAATTTATTTTACTTTTGAATGAAAAATTATCTTTAAGCAAACTGCCAATAAACAAATACAGGGAATTAGACAACCTTTCTATCTAACTACCACTGTGGCACTGCTTGTCTTAGAGACTGAATACTGATGTGGATGTCAGCCAAGTAAATTGATTTGTGAATCTGGGCAGCATTTAAAAAAAAAAATAAACAACACATTTTTTTAATCCAAAACTGCTCTTGTACCTGTATGTAGGAAATTCTCCTGACTTCTAACAGACCAGCACTAGCTGGTCAAAAACCCCACCCAAATCAGTCAACCACCATAAACATTTACCCAGTACCTGCTATTGACCCGAAAGGGGTGGAAGGTAAAAATCAAGTAGTTCACACATGAAGCAGCATAAACTCATTTAAGGGCCCACTTCAGGCAGGTTTTTAAATCTGTGGTTAGTCCAACCAGTGTCAGCTGGAAAATGCACATCCTCAGGGGCCAGATGCAGTCAGGAGTCCCTGTTAAGTGGTGTCTCAGTGAAGCCCATCCTCATTCTCTGCTTTTTGTTGGCTCACAACCACACTTGCGCCTCAAAGCCTGTGAAAGGGTTTGTTACCTGGATGTGCTCTCGTATCACCATCTTCATTTGCTCCTTGAATTTACCTCTATCCCACATTATTGCAGTCATGGCACTTTTGCTGTGACAGAAATCACCAAAACAGGGTTTCTCTGTATTATTTTGTTTAGCATCATGGTGATGGTGTAATGTAAAAGCCCTTTCTAAACACAGAAACAAAAAGTTTCATCACAAGACATCACAACCCTGTCAGGGCAGCTCAGTGAATATGAACCATTTGTACACAGTCAGAAGGAGAGATGTACCAGGATGTATATCATTAAATGTTGACTCTGTAAGAATAGTATGTTTTATCTTTTTAAATGTTACCACTTTCCCATCCCACTCCATTGTAACTTGTCAATTCTAATTTCTTTTTAAGTCAACAAACTGTAAAGAAAACTGTTGAAATACCTGATTTTCTGTAAAAAGTAATAACAACAATAATTTTTGTTACTTCAAAGTATGCTTGGTATTAAAGTACCTAATAAAGATCAACAATGACTTTTGTAGCATACTAAAATAAAGTGTGCTAGTGCTTTTCTCCAGCTCATCTGTGGTAAGGGCTGCTGTTGTTGGGATTACAGCCCTCCTAAACACAAGCCTGGACACCTCCTTCACGTCTGTACCTACAGAGATCCCTCAGGTGTGTAAAGGCCAAGTAAAATCTGATCTCTTAACGAGGGCAGGGATTTGTATGCATGGGTCAAATTCCTAGTATAAGAACCTTGTTGGTAAATATCTCTCCACCCTCTGGTACCTGGCTACATATCTATAAATGGGCAAAAATATAAAGTTTCTGATTACTCTATTTGGTATAAAATTTGGTTTACAGTAAGAGAAAGAAGAGTGTAAATTATTTATAAGTTAATTATGGTTAAATAGAGAACTTCCAGGTTTCTAGGATGCTGGAGTCCTGTTCCTTTTTAAAAGCAATGCATTTCAGTTAATTCTAAATAGATTGGAAATCCCCAACAAATGATTTCAATGACACAGTAAAGCTCAGAAGCTGATCGCCCGCTAATTTCACTACATGAAGGTATACCAGAGCCATCAGGGGCTGCCACATCATTGCAGAGTTTGCACCAACAGGAGGTAAGTACTTCTTCGTCAAAGAGATGCTGGGTTTGCCTCCATGCTGCTGATGCAGCAGTATCTGGAGATGATCTAGAAATTATTGTGACTGGGGTCTAATTATGCCCAAACTCCCAGGCTCTGACACATTTCGATTGGCGTAACTGATCAGCTTCCCTCACACCATCCATCTTTCCCTGTTCTAGGGAGGAAAATGTAATGCTGGCCCCAGCAGCTTTCTGTCTGTTTTCACTCTGCTAGTCTGATGTCCTTCAAACGTTTAAAAGTTTTAGTAGTTTCAGCTGATTCTCTGAGGATTTGAAATGGAATAAGATCTAGATAGTTTAAAATAAATAAAAACTCACCCCAGATTTGTCCTGACTAGTTCACACATTGAAAAGCCAGCCATATGCTAAATCGGTTCTGAGGTAGTGCCAGAAAGCAACACTATTTTCCCCACGTGCTAAAGTCAAGAGGTTTATACATTTCTCCTTCCCAAGAAGCTGCACTTCCCAAGTGCAGAAGGGAATGGCTTTGCCTGTTGTTGGAGTAGCTGGCAGTACCTGCACGCATTAGCCATGCTTGCAGCCATTCCTCCTTAGCCTGTGATCCTCATTGGCTTACATTAATAATTTGAGAAGAGACTTTCACAGAAGGCCCGGAATTCTGCAGAAGGTAGAATACGTAGTTAAAAAATCCATCCTCTTCCCTTTAGATCAAGTAACGTTTGTGTCATGGTGCTGAAAACACAAAGCCAAGGCTCGCAGTGATCAGATACTGCCGTGATGCTTTCTATTACCCATCTGTCTCTCTTAAATTTTTGCTTAGTGTTACTTTATGCTGCCTTCTGAAATGTCTTTTGCATTTTAAAAAGTAAAGTGATATATCCTTCCTTTCTTCCAGATAGTCTCATAACCCCATGGGGAGCAGTTACACAGCTTTTCCACTTCACAAAGTCATGAGAGAAGTATTGCCTCTGCAAGAGACAGATCTCCAGGGAAAAAGTGTAAGCAGACACATCATGCTCATCAACTCCCAAGAGGAGATGTGGCCTCTAATTGCCTACAAGACACTACAAAGCTCTTCTCCTTTTGAAAAAGCTCTAAAAGTTGCTGCAGAGCACTTCCTGAGATCACCAGTGAGAGACCAGCCTCCAAGTTTGAACATCAGCTCAGTCACCTGGGAAAACAGCCTGGGAGTGAAGATGCTCCAAAATGTTTGGAGCTCAGGCTGAATTTACCTCCACAAACCAGTTTTAAATAAGGATAACAATATGGATTATGACTCCATAGTGCAAATTATGACTCCAAGTGCAAATTAGCTTTATAGTAGCCTAATATAGCTGTTAGGATTATTAATAAGCAAAATTATATATTAATAATTTCTTAGGGGAAAATATTAAATAAAGATTGTCAAAATCCTATATGCTAGAAGTCTCTTTGATATGATTACCACATATTTTAAAAAGCATTTCCACAGTTTAACACCAGAAGATGCTCTAGATCATCAGCTACATTACCAGTTACACAGACTCAGGATTTCCCTGTCAGATCTCGGCACAGGAAGGTAGGAGTTTTGCTCTGCCATAGCAAAAACCAGGCACTTCACTTTGACAGCTCTCAAGCATGGCTTTCTCAAAAGGTACCAGGCAAGAGTCTGGGATGTCAGCACAAATGTCAGGCTTACAGGTATGCAATTAGCACCTTGATTCTCCTTTATCTAACTTTAAGCCAACACAATGCAAAACTAGTAATAAGCTAGGTGGCAGATGTTCAGTATGAAAAAGAAAATTAGGTCTCTACTTGCTTTGATGTTTTTTCCATTAAAAAAAATGAAATTAGTTGAAGTGTCACTGGAATATTCTGAGGGTCTACTACGTGCCTGCTGTATTTGTATTGTATTTGTATTTGTATTTGTATCTCAAATGGCAATTGAAAGTAATGTAAAGTATTATGGTCCTCAGGCCATGAGCTGAGATGGTTGGTGAGGGAGTTTTCTAGAAGAGCTTTTAGGTGATAAGCTACTATACATGTCATCAAGAAAGGAGCTGGTTTATTCAATATAGCTGAATTCATGTATACTTGAGAAGGATAAGGAATAAAATAATTCAGAAATTCTGAAAGAACTTCAGGCTTAATACATGCTATCACTGTTTGGGGGAAGGGGGTAATTTTTATTTTATGTGCTTTAATATAATATGAAAAATCCTCATTTACAGGTTTTAATTTATTTTGCTTTAAGTAATGTGAAAATTCTTCACTCACAAGATACCTTGGGGATGCCGGAAGCAGTGGAGGGGCTTTCCTGGAGCAGCCCCAGGAACGATGGCTATTGTCCTTATCTGTGCTGCCATCTAATGGCTCACCAGCCTCTGCGGGCGTCGTTCTCGGGAGTTACTTAAAGGCAGCTTTGCATTTGCATTCCTAGAGATCAAGGTAACAAAACCAGTGCACGCGTTACCTCCTGTATATGCACAGTGTCACCAATGTTTCTGCCTCCCAGAAACAGGGCAAAATCCAAGAGATGAAACCATCACCGTATTAACTTGCACTGCATAAAGTTTGAGACAAAGTTTGAGAACTTCAGTGGTTTTATTTGAATTTCTGAGACTGAAGAGAATAAGCTTTATTTTTATAAATGCAGATGAGAACTTTGCTTAACATTTTAAAAGCATTTTCCAGACCTATGGAGCCCAACACTTCCTAGGGAAAGGCTTCTGCATTTCCCAGATAGGACAGACACTAATTTCTATTTACCCTCTCAAAGAACCATAGAATCATAGAATGGTTTGGGTTCAAAGCGACCTTAAAGATCACCCAGTTCCAACCCCCTGCCATGGGCAGGGACACCTTCCACCAGACCAGGCTGCTCAAAGTCCATCCAGTCTGGCCTTGAACACTTCCAGGGATGGGGCATCCACAGCTTCTCTGGGCAACCTGTTCCAGTGTCTCACCACCCTCACAGTAAAGAATTTCTTCCTAATACCTAATCTAACCTACTCTCTTCCAGTTTCAAACCATTATCCCTTGTCCTGTCACTAGGACCCTGCACTTGGCCTTGTTGAAACTCAGGAGGCTGCCATGGGCCCACTTCTGGAGCTTGTCCATGTCCTTCCCCGTGACATCCCATCCCTCAGATATGCCAAGTGTACCACTCAGCTTGGTGTTGTCTGCAGATCCACTCTCAGCTCCAGCATAAGCCGGGCAAGCTGCAAGTTATCAAAGCTCCAAGCGGTGTTTGGGAGCACAGAATGGAGGGATAGAACAGCAGAAGTAGGAGGCATCAGAACAAATGGAAAAGTTAGGTAGTTTAAGTCAAACCTCTGTACCAGGAGATAACCATAACTGGACAGCATTCCTCCAAATTGCTCTTGTTGAAAAAGCAGAGGTTAATGAGGCTACTGAAATAATGACTCTGAGATGATACTAAATATGGCAATGATGAGCTATGGTCATGCAATAGGAGACTAATGAGCATCTTCAAAGGCAACAGAACATAGAAAATTGAAGGTCCCTAAAGGAACAGAACATCAGATTTAGGCCATCCAAGATAACATTTGCTCTGAGAAATGCTAAAATGGTGAAAACTGATTATGGATTACCAGGATGAGGGCTGGGAGCACCTAAAGCCCCTAATCGAAGAGGAACAATGCAGGGACTCTAGAAGCCATTAGCACATTGACCTCGAGAAAAAGCCTGCTGTGAGGGTGCAGTGAGATTCAGGCTATGGCAGGCATACCAGTAACAATGAACTCTTCCTGCCTAGTGAGGCTGTGCAGCCTCCCAGAGTGATGTCCCCAGGCCCTTACCACTCCCAAAGGAGTCTGGAGAACAGGAACCAGAGGCAGAGACATCCTACATAGGCACTGCCTGAGGAAGGAAAAGGCCGAGGATATAGTAAAGCCCAGAGAAGTAAACTGGAAAAAGTCCAAAGCCAACACTGATTTTGAGACAGGATTTTTGGCAGAGAAGCTCCCAAAGCAATAAGAAATTATCACCACACACGTATATTGCATGTATTTCATACTGAGGCACCTGGTAATCTTCTCAGAGGCCTTACACAACAGGCCTCCAAAAAGAGTTTGTTAAAGAACATGGCATGCATGTATGTGAGCCAACTTAAATAACTCTGCCTGCTGCTTTTTCATGGTAGGAGTCACTGCTCAGTGTTGAGCTCTGAGGAACCACCAGAGAAGGTGATACTCATGTCTGCCAGTCATCACTGGACTGTGCTTCTATTCTCACAGAGAGATCATACCTCCAGCTGTCACCAAATAAAACATATATTATGTTATATATAGTTATATATTCCTTATATATTCCTTCCCCTTTTTGCTGCTTCTCTACCCTTACAGGCTCCTCCAAAATAGAAAAGCAAAATACATACATATCTGTATTCAGAACCCATAAGAAACTCACAAACACATCACATTTTACTATTTTTCAGTAGCATGTATTTCTTTTTTTCCTTTTTACAAGAATTACAGAGGAGGAAGAGGCTTAGCTAAATTCAGCAAGTGCAGGGAAGAATCTCAGAACCTGAGATACATGGAAAGGCATGGAGTCACAGTACTGCAGGAACATTCATGTTGGAGGGGCTTTGGGAGGCATCTAGTGCAACCTCCTGCTCCATGGGGTCACGGCACTCTCCATTCTGGTCCCATAAACATCAGCAGTGAAAAGTACATGGTGTTTCTGGGCAGACTGCTCCAATGCTTAATTAATCTGCAAATGAGTCAATAATTAAGTAAATATCAATGGGGACATGCTGACACATGATATCAGAGCAGCTGCTATGTGTGTGGCTACACTCTTAAGGGAAACCATTCCAGTCTTCTTACAGTATGTTTTTAACTCATAGACATGTGCACAGAGGTCAGATTTTAATGTATTAACAGTGCTAACTTGTCATTGGTACTGAATTATATTCTTGCTGTAGTTGGAAGGGATGTATTTCACTTAAGCTTGTCCATTCTACCTATAAGAGCTAAAGTCAGAAAGCTTTATTACTGTGTTGAGAAGTAATAAAGGTATATAGACCAACAGAGAAATTATTGGTGTGTAACCCTCATATTTGTAGCTGTGTTTTCTACAGAATTCCCCACCCCAGGCAGAAAAAATCAGGTTGAGCCCACATGTGGCTCCCAGACCCATGCCTGCAGCCTGGACAGTACATTAAACAACTCTGGCAGCATGCAGTACCTCTGTAAAAACACCAGGTTCTGTGAAAACTGTTTTGCATTGCTGGGGTAGATTGGAAAATTTGCAACAGGTTGTCAGTGAAAACTGAAACAGGTTATGGAAAGGCGCTGCTGAAACCCAGAACGAGGTGAAAGAAGCCAAACACAAGTTCCTTGTGCTCGTACAACTTGGTGGATGTAGGAACGCACAGGCTGGCCTGGAGGTGTAGAAGACCAGTGTTACAGTCAGCAGTGTCTGTTTCCAGACTGTGAATTCTGTTCATCTAGGACCCTTCTCTGCTAGTGGGGGAAGTCTTTCCAGACACTGGGAAAATACTCAAAATCTGGAGACAACTGTGTGGTGTTACATCATCACAGCCCCTGTTTCTTACTGGACTTGAACAATATCATGAAGGTAATGAGTCTTCTTTCCCATTTCTGTGATTTTTCTCTTCCCATCATCTCCCTTTTCCTTTCTATTGCTAATTATCCTTCTTTTTTTTTTTTTTTTTTTTTTTTTAGAGAGAGAGAGTTTGTAATAACTACTGTTATTCTGAAAGCCCAAATAATTTATCCTGGACTTCTCAGTAAAGAGGTATGGATGTATTATGTTTGTTTTATTTTGTTGGTTTTGTTGTGGTTTTGGTTTGTTTGGGGTTTTTTTTCCTATTCTTAAAGTGACTTCTGAGCACTCACAGTCATGATGAAATGCAGGAAAATATGGACATCACATATTGTAAAGTTTTCTAACCCAGAGGGCAAACAAAAAGTATTCAAAGGTCAACTGCACTTAAACCTCATTATTTTTAAGCTGAACTCATGCTACTTTGTAGTCTAATTCACTGTATTTTAATGCCAAGTCCTGCAGTAACTAGCTAAAAAGAGCACTCATCCAAGGGTGTGGAAAAGAATATGCCAGCCAGATGTCGTCCCAGGCCAGAAAATGAAGCAGCACAGCAGGGAAAACAGGCTCCAGGTCTGAGCTGCCTGGTGCAGTGCCTGCTGGGCACTGTGCCAGAAAACAGCCTGAAGCAGTTTTCCCAGTTCTCACTCCTGTTCCCTCCTTTTTACCGCGTGTTAGATGGTTAGTATCAACAAGAGACCTTTTTAAGCAAAGGGATTTATTGAATACAACAGGAAGTAAAGGGAAAAGACTTTCCAAAGGAACAAGGGAGGAGAAATATTTATGAAGACAGAGCATTCCAGAGCCCCTGTACATCCCAGACCAAGATTAATATTTTGCACACCATGTTGTTAGATGAGAAGCCCAGGGATACCTCCAAGCCCCCCAATCCCTCCAGTGTCAAGTGAAGGTCCAGTCAAAGACATTGGTATGTGCCATTTTGTAAAGGTTTTGGGGTCATCACAGAAGGAAGAGACAGAGAATCAGAAGGGCTGAAGCACCATGACCCAGGATTTCACTGCCTGACTTAAGGACCAGACATGTTGCTAGAAAAAACTGTACTTGTATGCTACAGCTGTGAGAGATCAGTAGGATCCTTTTCTTGGGACTGGTCAGAAAGTTTAACTTGGAGGAGATCAGCAGATGCATTACTCAAACCAGGCACAATTTCTGTCTCCACATATGTCCAGCCACATGGCTTGGTGATCCTGGCTCTTTTCTTGTGGCAGGGATTAGTCCACCCTGTGCCCAGGCCAGCTCCATCAGAACTACCAGTTGTCCCAGTATCCCAGTTCTGTCCCCTTTACGAGACAGAAGCAGAAATTTGTCTGCTGGTCTCAAGACTTCATCAGCTTCATCAAAGCATGAGCCTCAGCCATATTTTTACCTGGGCTATCCAACATGTTAAAATCGGAGATGAATCACTAAGAATGTGGTGCCATGGCTGGTTCATGTCAATCTAAGCGTGAGCTGCTATCAAGAGGAGCAGCCCTGCCCTCCCCTGCACACTCCCATTGCCTCTCCAGTGTCAATACTGGTGCTCATCTGTGTGCACAGTCAGCTGCACCACTGAGCTGGTTCAACCCACTCTATGGCCACATGATTATCAGTGCCAAAATGCATTGAGGAGCACCAGCTTGGGGACTGAAAGGGAAGTCTGTAGTGGATTGACATATCTTGTTCAAGCACCCTGCACAATGACTGTGTGTGCAGAGTAAGTCTGGTGCATCCTGATCCCATTGGTGACACTGTGCATATACTGGACAACCCACTCAGTACTCACACAGGTGGTCCAAAACACCTCACATGTGCCAGTCATAAAAGACACTTGCTGTAAAGTCCATCTCTGTGTGACCACCAAGACCACTGAATATGCACAGACTGTCCTGGACAAGTCTGACCACTCAGCAGGATGTGCTGAATGTGCCCATTGCTCCCTAGACACAGCAGGATCTCTCATTTATCTATGGGAAGGGCAGCTCCTCCTAGGACAACACCACTTCCACCCATGATTCTGCCTGCAGATTCCCAAATTTCCCACCTGTAGTTGACTGTCCATTCTCAGGGCTGTCCTGAAAGAAATTGCTGTGGCATCAGGTGAGTCAGATACAGATGAGTCAGCCGTAAATGCTACCCAAGACAAGGAAGAGAGATGACTTTGACTACAGAGGTTTTTAATCTGACAACAAAGCCTTCCATATACTTGGAAGTTGAAGCTACTCAGAGAAATATGACAAAAATGTGTAAGTAGGAGAGTCATTCAATTTTAGTACATAGAAAACTGCCTCCATTTCAAGTTTTGAATCAAGATTTTCAGCAAAGCAATATTTGGCCTTGATTGAGGCATTTCTGAGTGCAGTGGTATCTGTACAGAGACTGTGTAGCACTGCATGGAAAACCCAGACACCCCTGACAGACAGGCTTTAGGAAATCTTCCTGCTGTTGCTCAAGGAGGACTTGCCCCTAGCTCTTCCCTGCACCTCCCTGCCAGGGCTTGCTGAACCTATCATGGGGCTCACAGAAGGGAGTTTGCCACTTAGATAAAAAAAGTCATGATTGTTAGAAACTGGCAATTAGGATGAGTATACAGGGTCATCTAGTGACTCCTCTGAGAGCATTAATACCAGCAGAGAAGTTGGGAAGGAGGGGAAGAGTCACAAAAGAGTTAGGAGGGAGGAGAGGAGTCATGACTTGGGAAAAGCAACTTAAACTGAAGGAAGGGCACTTACTTGATTTAATTTACCAAAGTCCTCCAAACAACTCACAAAGCAGCCTGGCTTTCAGCTGACATAATATATGTTAAGTGAATGTAGTATAATTAACATTATTTGACTGGAAAATAAGTATTTCCAAGTTTCATTAGGCTTATAAGGAAAAAAAAACAATTTTAGATGAATATTCCTGAGCAAAGATAGAGTTGTGGATTCAGAGTTGATGTTTGCCATAGCAAGTTACTTATGTATAGATGCTAGTGAAATTACTTGAAGGAGGCAGGGGAAGCAAACAACCTTTGGCCAAATGTGAAGTGCATGCACTGCACTGACCACCATGCTTCCCTCAATATGTTCTGCATGACCTCAGTTTCCATTTTATCAAAACTTGATTGAACTCAAGGTTCACAAGAAACAAGGGACTGAGTCCCAGCAAAAGGATATTTTCCCCTTGTTTTCCTGTGCCATACACAAGCAGGAGCAGTGAAAACAATGAGAGACCAAGCTGCACCCTTTTGCTCTGCACAACTTCCTGAAATTTCTCCTGAGCCAGATAAACCAGGCTACAGCAAAACACAGGTCAAGGTTAAAATGTCATCTGCTAGGATGCTGTGGAATTTGGGAACAGTCATATTTTCACACCATCTGCTTCTTTACGATAAATTACTTTGTGACCCGGGTGTATAATAAGATGTACAGAGAAAATGTAAGATGAATGTCCTTCTAGCCTTTACTAGTCTCACCAGAGAAGCAACGGAAGTCGTTTTAAACTAAGGAGGGATAAAAAAGCACTAAAAACTGCATGGGAAATGGCCCAGAACTGCAGAGGATTTGGACAAAAGGCTTTCAGGGCTGCAGGCAGAGGCTTGGCTGGGGACGGCAGAACCAGCCGCTTTGTCACTGCCCTGGGGCAGCAGCCGACCTTCACCCACAGCAGCACATGTGTCAGCGCCTGTCAGACCGGCCCACCTGCTGGATTAACCAGTTCAAACTGGGTATTTGGAATAAACCGCAGGAACTTTCCTGGAGGGGATTAGCGAGTGCCTGCAGTGCCTGTCCTGACCTGAACGCAGATCTGAGGGCATCCCTGGCATTGCAGCTGCAGCAAACAGCTGAGAAGGGCTCATGTCTTTGTCAGGCACCAACCAAAACCGTGGCAGACAGGACGGCACTCCACAGGGAGTGGTGCCAGCTGGAGGCTTTCATTCCCATTCATTCCAGTTGTCAATGCCCTGCCTGAGGTCACCATGCTGCTGCCACTCACTTCTCCGGCCGCCCACCGAACGAACAAAAATGGGGAGTTGTGCCATGGGATGGGAGGAAGGCCAACGCTCCATCAAGGCAGCAAAAGGACAACCCACTGACAGAGGCCTGGAGGGAGCTGTGACATTCCAGAGATGATGTCTGCTCACAGTCCAAGAAGTGCCCGAGTCTGTTTTCATTTAAACCAGTTTTACAGTCTGGACTGGACTGGGATTCATATGCATTTTATGTGGCCTACACAACCCGCTCTGCCCTGCAGGAGATGACAGTTGCTGCCACAAGTGGTTTGCAGCCTCAGAGCGACTGCAGATGCCCAAAGACCAGAGTGAAGCCTGCTCACTTCTTTCTTTCTGTGACTTTTCCCATGGCTGGCTGGATCACTTGGTGGTTTCTATGTCCCTTCCCTGCCTTGAGGCAACATCAGCTTCTCCATACAGGCTGAACAGGCTTCACACACTTTCTCTGGAGTCTGGAGCAGCTTTACAAACCTTGGAGCTGTGCAAAGGTACAGGAAATGTCCTGCTGGCTGCTGCATCCATCCAGGATGTGAGGTGATAGTCTGTGAAGCCAACCAAGTGGAGGTGATGGTGGCAACCTTCAGAAGGAAGCCAGGGGAAGGGGGAACCTTCTTACTACCAAACCTTGCAGTATCTCTGTGGTTTTTTTCTCCGTTTTCTCATGTTTCCTGATTGTGTTACCAGTCTGTGCAATTCCACAAATTAAAAGTTGGAGTTTTTTTCAGGTGAATCTTGGGGAGTTAGGAACATAGCTCCTAAGAGCATAATTTCCTCAGCCCAGAACTGTACCTGTGGACTGATGACCACCATGCATGCACATGCATTAATGTCCTGGGGTGATGGTATGAAGCCGCTTTATTCCTTAACCATCCGCTCAATGCCCAAGGACGCTGTGCCTCTAAGATGGACCCGGGGTCGAGGCCACGGGGCCAAGTGCGGGGCAGTTTAACGGCTCAGCCCAACGGCTCGGGGGGCTCGGGGGTCTTGGCAGGGCTCGGGAGGGAGTGCACCGGGAGCGCTGTGCTGCTTTTTGGGTTTCTTTTGTATTCTGGATAGCTGGAAAAAGGTTTTTTTCTTGTTCTTTTTTCCTTTTCCTTCTCCTTGCCTCACTGCCTCCCTTCTCTCCTCGCCGATCCGGGGAGCCTGTGGGTGGCCCCAGCAGGCCCACAGGGTGGCCCCGGCTGGTCCAAGCCCACGTGTCTGTTCCCTCTCCCAGGAATTTTGAGGTTTTGAGGGTTTTTTTATCCTGTTCTACCCTGTTTTGTTTCTGTGTTAATAAACAGTTTGGTTTCTTTTTCCCACTTTCACTTCTTGTGACCTACTTGTCTCATTGACGGAGGAAAAGAGGAGGCCCTTTTCCCTTTGGAGGAGACACTCCAGAGTGTTTCCTCTTGAAGTTTTGTCTCAAAAACGGAGACAATGAACATTGCAGCCTGCTGACACATTGATCCTCTGTAGCTGCTTTGGGACAGGAATACATTAGTGCACACCAGAAAAAAACCCAGCATTGAAGGAAAGTTGTGCAACAGAGGGATGTTGCACTTAAAGTAAGGTTTGGGGTCATCCAAGGAAGACAGACAGGATGGACAGCAGGTAGAGCATGTACAACATATTCCTTATTATCCTCTTGTGATGTTCAGCAATTTACAAAGGTACCAAACTAATTCAGACTGTCTCACCAGGATCTGACACGTTACAAACCACAAGGTAAAAAATCAAACACAATGGCCTCACCTTCTTGATAAAAATATGGGAGTGGTTTCTTTATATCTCATCCACGCTTAAGGGAAGAGATACATGGTCTGGGACAGCAGAGCTGGAAACTGTTCCATAGGAAGTAATATAATCCAAAGTCCTATGTATTTTTAAGAAGTTCAACCCTGCCCCCTCATAAAGCAGGTATTTCAGTATGTGGCACTTGTGTTAATTGAATGCCCTCTTTAACGCAAATAAGGAAAGCCACACTAAAGTCTCTCAAGATTTCAGATAAGATCTGCAGCTGGTATAAATAAGCAAAATGTCACTAAGGCCAGAGGAATCGCTCTGTTCCTCCCTCTCCTGCCGCTGCAATCCCTGAACTTGACCCTACATTTCCATGCTCCTACAAGGAGTGCAGCACGAAGCACGTCGCAGCAATCCCTCCTCCCTGCCGCCTCAGCCTGTCTGGCCGTGCTGCAGCTGGAGCCCTGGCCCTTCCCCAGGGACACGGCGTGTCAGGCTGCCGGGAGGGAAAAAGCCAGGGAGTGTCTGGCCAGGGCGGGAAGGGAGGGCTGAGTTCCTGTCACTTCCTCTGTGATTATTTCAAGATTTTTCAGTAGAAGTCTTTACAGGATGGGTTGGGCTGTTTTATCAGAGACAGATTTTGGCAGGCTAGTTCCCAGGGAGGTTCTTTTCACCCTGCAGCCCTCAGCCAGAGCCTGCATACCTTACTTACCTCTCCAAATCCAGCACAGCCTGGCCCAACCGATGGGCAGATTCCGGCCTGCTGAGGGAGACAGCCGGGAGTGCCAACCCTCCCTGCAGGAGGACAGGCTTTTGATTTCGTTTAAGAAATAACACTCAGACCTTGGCTGGTGACAAGCAGTCCTGATGGTGCTAACATAAATCTCCAGGTCACTTGCTTGACAGGGGCAAGGTTAACCCTTTATAAGCAAGGAGAACACTTGAAACTTTCCAACCAGACTTTGCTTTCCCAATCTCTCTTTATGGCCTCACATTTTAAGTGGAACAGCTAGCAAAGCGAGCAGGAAACAACAGCTCCTTCCTGCCACACAGCCCCAGCCATCCACGCAGGGAGCTTGCCTGCCCTGGGGCTGGGTTTGGGTGTTGGCCAGTGCTGATCAGCATCCCCGTCTGAATCAGAATCATACAATAGTTTGGGTTGGAAGGGACTGCTAAAAGTCATCTCGTCCAACCTACTGTAACTGTCCTGTTGCCATTGAAGCTAAGACTGGGAGAGAGATTATCCCAGCTGAATCCCAGTAAACAGCAGCAGAGCAGTAGCTCTGTGGCAAATGTGATAATGATTTTTTGTTTAGTTGTTTCTAAATTCTCTACATTTCACGTATGTGTTCTTATAACCTGTAGCGATAGGACAAGGGGTGATGGTTTTAAACTAAAAGAGGGTAGATTTAGACTAGATATAATGAAGAAATTTTTTACAATCAGGGTGGTGAAACACTGGCACAGGTTGCCCAGAGAAGTTGTGGATACCCCACCCCTGGAAGTGTTCAAGGCCAGGCTGGATGGGTCTCTAAGCAACCAGGTCTAGTGGAAGGTGTCCCTACCAATAGCAAGGGGGTTGGAAATAGATGGCCTTTAAGATCGCTTCCAACCCAAACCATTCTTTGATTCTATGGGACAGCTTCTGTTGGGAGAAGGGGAGGTGCTGTGCCAAAGGTTGACTACAACAGAGGGCAATTATTTGAAGAGAAATACAATAGTAAAGCAATTAAATCAGGAGGGTACCAACTATTTTCAAACAGAAAAAAAAATATCAAGAGGAGAACTCAAACCACAGTGGATTAGAGGTTTAGTCAGTATGAGGGAGGGAGGACGGAGGGATGACAGAATGACAGGACTATAGTGCAGAAGAGGTTTCTAACATCCACACAAATTTTACTGTGCACATGCATCAAAGGTCCCTATGTAAGATATGTAAAACCGTGTGTCCTGATTGAAGACAGCAGAGTTGACCTACATCCCTTCCTCTTCTCCATGGTCTGGCTTTTGGAGTCCCACTGCTACATTATACTGCTTTGCTGGATGCTCTTTATCTTGGCTCTTAAAAAGCCCAAACTGGGCACTTTGGTATTTTCTGGGCTTTCCCCTGCCCAAGGGTGCACTGTTTGTGAGGATGCCAAAACTCCTTCTCTTGTTCTGTCCATAATCCACTACCTGAAGGGTCTGGCTCTCTGCCTGGGCAGCTGCAAAGAATTAGCCCAGCTGAGGTTCAGCACACAGGGAGGGAGTGCAAACAAGACTTGTTTTTTGCCATTCAGTCCACTCAACCTTCAAGAAACCTTGGAATTAAAAGTCCTAAGTACAAGTATTGAAATTGACTGTAAGGTCAGTGCTGCCTGTGGCAATCTTGGTTTCACTGACGCAGATTTGCATCACTTCAAAAGTGCCTTGAGAAGCCCTTTTTTTTTTGACTTGTATCCCATCCTTGGAATGTCTTTAGTGGTTCATATTAACTTACATGATCTCCTAAGAGTTACTGTGTCTTTTTTTCATTACAAAGGACTTTAGGTATTCTCACAAAGGGATAACCTGTTTGTTTCAGATGGCTTTGCTGATTCCCAATATCAGTTTTTCCCAACATCAAGCTGAACACTATTTTGCGTGCAAAATTTTCCTTTCTACTTCCTTTTCTGGCTGTACTGGTATTCACAGATTGTAAGTATTTATTTGGACTAAAGCATTTTAGAAAGTATATTTCCCATTCATCCTCAGTTCATTGGCCTTTATCTTTCACAATGCTTCCAAAAGTTGTAACAATTGAATATTGGCCTTGAGAACTTCTGAAGTGTCCAAGTGCTCAGGAGTTCCAGAAAAAAATAAAGGCAAATTATAAATCACTCCCTGCTGAAAAGAGAGGCTTTCTATATAACTTCTGTAACATTATTCTTAAAATCATACCTGAAAAGGGCCTTAAAAAGTATCCCAGGCCACCATGTTCCCCAAGACAAGGTCAGCTATGCACTCTAGATTTGTTAACCTCTTAGCCATTTCCAGCAAGGATAATTACTTGCTGAAGACCAAGTCAGAAAGTATTTCTCCCTGGACAAAGCAGTAGATTATTTATTTCATGCCCTGTTATCACTTATTTTTAGTAGTTCTCATGTATCATTTTCAGAACTGAATTGGTTTGAGGTGAACTGGATTATTCCTGCTTATAAAGGGGTTCAATTTTATGTCTGGCAGGAAACAATATAAACTGGAAAAGGAAACCTACTTGCAAGTGGAGGGAAAAACAACCTTTGCTATTTCTTCCACTGTCTTCTTCAATATTGATTATCAAGGACACCTCCATCTTCTTGCTAGTCTTCTAGGACTGATGCACAAATCTGCCCCATGCTTTGTCCCTTTGCCTACCCAGCATCCATTAACTCAGGGCACTCTTGTTCCCCTCCTGGAGTCTTCTCAGGGCTAATACCAATACAAACCTAGCTCTGGGGATCATCACCATTATTAACACCACAGAATAAAAGCAAGAGAAAATGTATTAGACAGTGAACAAGATGGGGAGAAGTGCATGTCCTTGTACCGTCACGGGGAAAGTCTTTGTAGTGTTCTCACTCCTACTTGCCATTCTCCTGGTGAATGCATCCACCCTGACACAAATAATCTACAAGCAGCAAACAAACCCTTTCTAGTACTCTGTCGCTTTACAGGAAATAAACAATGGCACAATTACTCACTAATATCTCAGAGAAGTCATGCTAATTGCTTCTGCTGAAGCTCCAGGCCTCCTTATCAAACCTGCCAGGCTGAAGAAGCTGAAAGTCTATAAACCAGTAAATAATTAACTTTGAAGATTTCCTTCTTGCATCTCCTGGTGCCTCTTTTGCCTGCAACAGTGAATGGCTGAGCAACAATTCATTGTGATTTCTGTGGAGAACCTGTTTGCTCTTGTGTCACCTTGATGTGTGCTTTAAATCATTTGAACACTTCCAAAGAAATTAAGCACGCAAAAAATATCCAAGAGAGCAGGGTCTGGAAGTGCTGGGGACACCCCTCCACCCAGGCCCCTGCCATGGCAGGAGCGAGGGCTGCCATGGCGAGGGGTCAGTACCAGTCCCCCAACCCCATTTCTCTGGGAAGGTTTTTTTGTAACACCTTTACATCTTTATTCTTCTTTGCAGGAAGATGCCAAGGACTGACATTTGGGCCAGAGCTCCTGTCTGAAGCAATGGCTTCTCTCTGATCCACTGCAGTCAAGTCCCATGAGGAAACACCACAATATGTTCTCCTTCCTGAGAAATATCTGCCTTCTGCTCCCCTCTGTGGTTTAATTAAAGCATTTTAGCATTCTCTGTTCAGCAGTTTCACCCTGTAGGAACTCTGTCAGCTCCAAGATTTTGCCTTGGGAGTGCAGCCATTTTGGGTGTTTGCCTGGGCATCAGGGCCTACCCCTCATTTACTTTTACCAGCTCAAACATGCTTTAACCCACAAAAACTCCTTAATGAAGCTGCACATTCTTAGCAAACCCAGCTCCTTCAAGACTATACTGGTACTTTATCATTCCAATCATCTTCTTTTCTGATAGGGCCCCAGTACCCGCCTGCAAGCATGTTTGTTTACACAAGGGATGCTGGTCCTCTGCAGATTTCTTCATCCTGACTCAAAACAGCCACTGCAAAGGCACAGCAGTGGGAGGTAGATGGGGTTTTTTGTACCTGGCAAGCAGTTCATGTGCTTACGTGCACATATGCAGCCATAGGCACTGCAACCTTTCCCATCCTGCCAACCTGTGTGGGTCAGTAGTGATGGGATTATCACAGAAAGTAAAGCTAAAATATGCCTCATGAGTGACCTTCATCAGTCATCAACATGTGGTCCACAACTGGTCCCCAGCAGCACAGACACAGGACAGCAAGTGTCTACATGAGGTCCTATTCCTTTTGGAAAGGTTTCCTTTCCCTCCCAGAAGCTGGTCTGTAGCTGGGGCCTCTGGCAGGAAACCAACAGCATAGGGTAACACAGGTGCATTTGGGTATTGATACTACTCCTGCAATGGCCACCCTGCTTCCTCACACCTCCATTTGCTACCAAATTACTCGAAGATGGGAGCAGGAGACACTCTCCTGCTGTGCAGCAGCAGAGCATCCATGAACACCAAGGAGATCTGAATCCCTTGGGGCAGGAGAAGAGCGAAGGCAGCTGCAATTCCTGTCCCTCCAAGGTTTCACCCACACTCCACAGTTCCATGTATATAAATTAAAATTAACTTATTAAAGTAAATTAAACTTGTCTGAAACCATTCTCTGGCAGAGAATGGCCCACACCCTTACTATTGAAGTCTTAGCCTCTAAAGCAGCATGGCTTCACCCAGGTTGCCCACTGGAAAGGGAGCCTGGCACATGCTAATTCCCAAATCTGAGCTCAGCCTCATCTGGGTGACAATCTTTGCCTCAGGCCAAAACCAGCCTAGGAACCACTGTACTGCTATAGATGGTTTAGCTCCATGCCACAAAAAAAAAAGCTCTCTGATGGTACTTAGTTTGGCACAGGACATTTTTTTCAACCAAATTTACCTCCCTACTGGAGTGTGACACCTATAGAGATGAGGTTTGACCCTGAATTCAGTGACCCTCTTAGTTCACTGTCCTTAATGAAGAGAAGGCATCTCTATGGATGTATGTTCTTTGTGGATTTCTCAGATCAACCTTGGTCTTAAAAACTCCAATTTAATCAGTGTGACCAAACTTGCCTTCCTCATAAGATACTTCTTTACATATAAAACAGCCCACCTGGTGCTCCCCACATTTGGGACAAAGGAGGCTTGCAGCTGACCTATAAAGCATGTTATTAACTTACACCTTGTTTAGGTTCTCCAGAAACTAGTCCCTGGGAGTGCAGACCTGCCACAACAGATCTGAGAATGGCCCATGGTGCCCTGTGTTCCCCTGGGCTCTGCTCCATCCCGTAGGCAGCTCCCCACATATGTGACTTTGCTTGCAGAAGAGGGAGTATCAAGCCCACAGAAAGCTGTTGCCCATGAGGAAAGGCTGTTTTTAATTGAGGCATGATAAATCATTTCAAGTAAGTTACTAGTGTTGGTCAATGGATCTTCTAGCAAAATCCTCTAAATGAGCTATTCCTATTTTGTTTCGAATGGTAGCACATACTTTCAAAGCACCGAATGCTGAGAAACTAAAATACTTAAGTGTAACAATGGGTTGCATTATTAAATATATGGATAGTTATTCAATCGGTTATTATAAATCTCAAAAGAAGTGCTTTAAAAGCCTGAAAATAAAAAACAAAATAGTCAAAGAATGTAAGAAGGGCTGTCTCCACTGTTCTGTGCACAGCAATATTTCAATACAAAAAGGAAGCTGCCAGATCAGTATTAAACATCCTTTCTGTATACTAGTGATTACACAGGTATAAAGACAAAGGGAATTAATGCCACCAACACAGCACAAGTTCTCCCTTTTCTCCACACAGCTTTCTGTCCCATGTGCTAATTGTGCTTTGCATAGGGCTTGGACACTTTGCTGGAAAACTTCTAAGGGAATTTATTTTAATAAACAAGTTTAATAAGGATGCTAGGAAGTTTGGTAAATGTTTTGGGCAGGCAAAGTGATGGCATGGAATCTGAGGAAAAAAATATATACACGTATATATACACCAAGTACCCTCTGGTACTACAGAGGAAGGAGGAAAGGAGTGATTTTCAGTAGTACTTGGGCAAAACCCCCAATTATTAAAAAAAGCACCAAATGACTAACACTGACTCACTCTCTTGGCATGATGTAGGTAGATTTCCTACTGTTATTTGTAGTTGTGTTCTGGTCTGGTTATGACATGTTGTCAGTAAAGTGGTTTGAAAAGTGTTAGCCTGGGGTCCAATAGTTCTTTTGTGCCATTCAGTATCCTATAAAATACAGATCTTCTTTTTTTTACTTTCTTTACATACCTCAAAATTCAGCCACTAGTTTTCTTCCTGCAGTCCCCCATCATCTCCACAGTCCCTACAATTTGGCTTGCTAGCACTAGCAGAGTTCAATTTATAGGTTTCTTTCCCTGTTAGCTGTTGAGCCCTGTCTCTTCCTGGCTGCTTGCTCCAGGAAAGGCCTCTTCCTTACCCTGGCCAGGAACAGGAACCCTTGTGAGACACAAAGGTTATCTTGTTTCGTCTTGCAAATTCACAACCTAAGAACCAATTTTCAGCAACTTTGTTTGGAAAGAAGAGCTCTGGCCTGCATTTACAGACGTGGTCAAGTACCTTACAATCTATTTTTGTGCCTAAATTTTTTAAAGTAATTAGGCGCTTTCACAACTTTTAGGATCTGTGGCCCTCATCCAACATCAAGAGCAACTGTTTTGGCATTATGGGATATCCAGTGTGCTTAAGACTTAATAAAAAGCAATGGTATGTTTTGCATAATCTCAAAGAGTATAGTAAGGTATTTATACTAGAATTAATTCACTGATTAAAACAGAGAAAAATATAGGGAATTTTATGTTAAAAATCATACAGAGAACTTCCTTTAAACAGAATATAGAGAAAGGGCACCAGAGCTGTGCCTAGACTTAGGGGAACTGGATGTCCTGACCTGCATGGTACCTGGCCAAAGCATTTCCTTGTGGCCAGCATGCCTAGGTTTCCTTCCCTGGGGAGCCAGGAGAGATGGAGGGGAACATTTAGTGCATAGGCATCTCATTTACTGAGTGAAATACTAGAAGATGGAAAGTGCTTAGGAGCTCCAGTATGTATTATCTTGGTTCAACAGGTGAATAAGGGAAACACAGTGAAATGGAAAGCAAGCCAATTACAAATGGCAAATTTGAAAGAGCAGAGGAAGGTGATACCTTGAGCCAACCTACAAAATCCCTGTCAATAGGTATTGTTGAGAGGATCCAAAATATCACTGGAGGGTTAAGAGGGTAATGAGGATGTTTGACATTTTTTAGACAGGATTGAAAAATTGCTAGAGGTACAAACCACTATGCTTCAGAGCCCAGTTCCTCAAATGCTCAGAGGTAGAATTCAAGAATATTTGGTATTTGTCCTCTAAGGAGCTTCTTAAACCTTCTGCTGAAGCAGCTGGCACTGGCTGCCCTAAAAACAAAATACTGCAATCCATGCATTGGGTTGGATTTTAATCTCCATTTGAGATTACATGAACTGCTGTGAATTGACTGAAAAAATCCTGATCCAATATTTAAGTCAAACAGTATTCCAGGAAAAAAGGCAGGAAGAACAGCCTGTTTTCTGTCAAAAAGAGTGGTGGACTACAGCATCAGGGGATATCATCCTGCTAGATACAGATGTGAGATACAGAAGTGGAAACCTTGTGTTTTTATCTGCACAAAGCTATCTAGCCCAATCCATGTTTGAATGACAAAAGGCCTATTTGCTCTGCCACAGTAAGGGCAAACCTGATTCATGGATTGACTGTTTAATCAAGCATCTCGTCTTCAAATAAGTGCTTTTCTGTGTTTGAGAATCAGTTTCAAGGTCATTTAGCAACTGGCAATGTCATAGAAGAGAAGGAGCTCAGTCCAAAGGCAGGGAAGGCAGTGTCTTTCTCTTGGCAGTAGATTAACAAAGAAAATGTTGATACAAGGCAATGACACACTGTCCTTCTGAACATGCAGATGAGTCTACATAGTATTTGGATATGGAAAGTGCAGTGCTGTTATCAGGACTACTTGGCACCACCATTTTAGAAATTTAGGTGAACTAAGACCATGTAGCCACAGAGAGGAAAGGCCAAGGCAAAATGTATTGACAATAAAATATGTCTAGTAGATTGTGGGTAATTTCAGCTGAGTCACTTGGACAATAATGGAGTAAATCCCAGCATTGTGAAGAGCAATCCCACCTACATATTTTGGAACTATTCCAGTTTGCTTAGCACTTTCCGCAAGGCATTTAGCAGGGATGCCCTTTCAACATTTTGCTACATGAATCTTCTGCTTGTGCGGTTTCAGTCAGTTCCCAGAACATAAATTTTAAATCTCAGATGTTACATTTATGCTACATTTTTTTCCCCTTGGGGTTTTCATGCAAGATTTAATAATTACAGTGATATTTAACACTAAAAATCTGTGAGTCTTTAGGAGAAATTCAAGTCTTTACAACTTGCCACAGAGAGTCATATTACTTCTACGGTTTATAAACTTATTTCCTCTAACTTCTAGTTCTACTGCCCAGAGGGTAAAACACTAGGGTTAATTTAAAACTTTTGCTTTACTACATGCTAACTTGCACCACTTGAAAAGGTCTAGCATGTGTTGCTGGCTGATGAGTCCTGCCATAATTTAGCTCCCTATTGTATGTCTGACCTTATTAATCAATATGTCTTGCTTACATTCTGTTGGAGAACAGTTCTCATGTGAAGCCTTTTTAACTTAATTGTCTGTCAGATGAGATTCATTTCATCCTCATCTTGGAAACAGAACCTCCACATAAATTAGATCTACTTGGATACTAATAAAATTATAATAAATGTTGGCATGCAGTTTCTCTCATTTTCTTTGTAATGATAAATGTCATAGAAAAATAAGCTTTTAGGTAATTGCTTGTACTCATAGTTGACTAGAGTAAGAGAAAGAGCCTAACTTTTTTCTTTTCTTAGCAAGCTGTTAGAAATCCAGACTTGTGTTACAAAACTAGAGGTAGTTCTATCTCACCTAATCTTGCAATATCTGAAATGGTTTCTGTCTCCTCTCCTGTCCAGTATGACAAGAAAAAGTTATAGCTGTTTAGTAGATTGTATTTCCACCTTTATTAAATTTAAACTCTCCTCAAAGTCCTGTTAATGAATGCAGTGTTGTGACAGTACTGAGCAGTTATGGTGGAGCTCAGACAATAGATTTTTCCTACATCTGAACCTTCCCTATGCCTCCTCAGCTGCTCTGAAGCACAGGGACGCTCTATTTTATGATGTTGTATTTCCCAGGATCATGGTTTTATGGAGTTGAAGCTGGAGCAGAGCCTTCTAGAACATACCTACAAGCTTAAAGCAAGGACCTTATTCAGCACAGTGCCCAAGTGCACCACTTATTGACCCAGCAATGGGAGAGGCCATCACCCGCTTGCAACTGCTCGTGGAGTTGTGCCGTAAATCCAATCAGTGCTGGGCTTCAAAGGACACCACCACCGTGCCCCGCGAGTGTTTTGGTCTTCAGTGTTGTTTGTAGGGAATTGCTTTAAACCAGCCACAAATATTATGCCCCATGGCATGGAAAGAAACAAGGAGGGACAGAGAACAAGACAGAAGTCTGTAGGCTGGTATTGCCACCAGAGTCGCCACATCACCACACTAAAGGACGACTTCTGCTCTGCCCAGTTGTTCCCTGAAGCGTCCAAGGCATGAGACACTCTGCAATCCCTCTCTCCACAAACAGCATGGACATCTTGCTACTTGTAGTTTCCTTGTATCCCAAGCTCTGGAGGTGGAGCATCTAACATTTCAGTGTGGGAAGGCTTCTGAAGCAAGTTCAGCTTTCCTTTTGCTCCATCTGATGATATTTTAGATGGAAAGGGTTTGAAAAGGACTTTCCTTCTAACCATATTGAACAGTTAAGGGTGAGGGAGGGGTGGAGAAAATATAAGAAACAAACAAATTTTCCTCATAGGATTTCTTACTTTCATTCTACTTTAAAGTCTCCCTAATAAAAATTCTTGAATCCAAACAGCGCCAGGGTATTTCAAAAGAACAAGCTGACTTTTTTCCTTATGCAATAGCAATTGAACACCCTTTTTTGAATACACTTAATCAAAACATGCTGATTTCTTACCATATGCATCAATCATATATCCCCCAAGGTATATATGTCAGAGCCAGGAAAGAGGAATGTGCCTTTGCAGTCACATAGCCAGTGAACCACTTTGGGTTTGTGCCTCACTCTGAAGCCCATGTTGAAAGTATTACTGTAAGACAGATGATCCTGGGAAGTAAAGCTGCATCCTAAGGGTACATGGCAACAGATTCTTTTTTTTAATTCCAACCTAAGAGTTTGAATGAATCCAGGCTGAAAAGTTCAAAGGTTTGATAGATCAGAGTAATCTATCAGGTGAACAAGGCCAGGGCACTTCCATTTCTGCAGTTAACCCTGTCCTGAAAGAAAGAGGTTAATATACCACCTGGTTTCCTTGGACTTAACTGATCCCAAAAGACCTCTTTCACCTTCGTTGGTGAGGGGCTAGCAAATGAAGACATAAACTTGCACATCTGGCTGCATAGTGAGATGCCTTAATTATTCTGCTTCACCACCCTCTCCTATGCAGAAGAGTGTTCACGATGCCAGCACAGGGACTCACAAACTCCATGTGTCACTGTATTTATCTCTAGGAGATTTTAGGAAATTGAAAAGCTGACAGCAAATAAAGCAGATGCTCCAGACATTCAACAATTTCCTGTTCCACATGAAAAGTCAGCTTTCAGATGTTGACTCTGGACTGCTTCTCCTACATAATGCTTGCTAACTGGTGTTCTGATAGCAGGTAGCTGTTGGGATGGCCCCTTGTCATTTCTGTCCATTGCCATATGCAGTGGACTTCCATAAACACTAGCCATTTCAAACCAGGTTTAAAACTGGTTTGTGCTGCCAGAACCAAGCAAAACTTGTTTACAGGAGTTACAGAAGATTTGGCCCCAGTATCTTCATAACTGAGCCTCTCCCTGCAATGATCACCTTCTCCAAGCAAATTACTATTGCAGCTGGTGAGGGGTCAGTAGCTCTGACCGAGGAAGCTGTGACCGGTCCGGAGAGATGGTCCCAAGAGAGATCGTCTTCCCGGGGCCCGGTGTCTTCCCTCAGCTGCTGGCAGGAGGGCCCTTGCAGAGGCTGTCAGCTCTTTAGTGATTGTCAGCTCGTGATTCCAGCTCAGCTCTGCAGGGCAGCCTCCAGGCCAGACCAGAGAGAGAGACGAGAGGCCCATGTAGCTGTTCCGCACGAGGGAGCTTTATTGGTCCAGCAAAGGGGAGCCAGGGACGGGCATCTCTCTGCCCTCGCAGGGGCAGGGGGCTAGCTTTATAGGGATACAGGGGGTGGGTGTCAGAGGGTAAAGGCCAATGGGCTACAAAGGATCTGCACAGGGTCTCCCAGAGGATTCTGGGTTTGTCTTCTTCTCGCTGTAACTGAAAGTGGCTGCCTTTCCAGGGAGTCCTGCTGGGAGGTTAACCACTCTCCGTATCTCAGCAGACGTCCCTCCAGGGCAGGGGCTGGGCATACCCCACAAATTACTTTTAAATAAAAAAAAAGGCTAGGATATAATGTCTATAGAGAGTACGTAGACCTTGGTATCAGTGCTATTTATAAGGCTGATGTCTTGGAAGGGAAAAAGCCGCTCACAAAACTATTCTGTCAGAAACATTCATGTCTTTTTTTTTTCCCAGAAGAGTGACTTGCAGTACAAACCTGTACAGTTCAGGAGACTCAGATACTTGGGGTCTCACTTGTGATAGCAGCTCAAGCTCCAGATAAGCTCATGGGAATTACCAGGCTATGAGTTATGCTACGCTCTGCTTCCTTTTTCTTATCGTTTCCCCAATCTTAAAATTACAGGTCAGTTGACTGCTGCCAGACTGATCTTGTGCTATTTCTGAAAGCTTTTATTTGTTAACAAATCACCAGTGAATAGCAACTGCTTCCTCCTTTAATAGGCCTCAATGTATTTCATTGATAAGATAGGATAATTATAAACTTCTGCAACTCTCAGGACTGAGAGAAAAACTAACCTTTATTTACTTCATAGATCCTGACAATTACTGGTGCAGTTATACTGGAAAGTTCATCAGAGGCCTTAATTAGACTTGCTTACAGCTGTGCCTCCTCATGCCCATGAGAGCAATCTGCCCACAACTCTGTCACCCCATCATCAGTGAACTGATGAGTTTTCACAAGCAAATTAATTCCTGAACAAGAAACCTCCAGGTGAAGGTGCTTCTGGGAAAGCTGCTCTGGGGACATTCTTCTCCACTGCAGAGCTGAGTCACTTGCCTCAACACATCAGTGGAGGAACTGTCTGAGTGGAGACTCCCTCTCATCGATGAGATCAAAGGATAATTCTCCATGTACCTCAGGTGTGAAACTTCTCTGTAGCTCTGCATGGTTCTCTATTTCTACAACCCCTCTCTTGTAGCCAATACCTCTCTGTTCAAAACTCCTAGACCTACCAAAACAAAGCACAGAGAGAAGTGGATATGGTGACCTGTTCTGCACAGCAACTTCAGCTAACTGAGGTGTTTCATGTCCTGTCCTGGGGTAAGTTGCTGCCACTCCTGCCCAGGACGATGATCTGTAGGAGCAGCTCTTTCACCTGTGTAAGAAACCATCCCAGTGCAGTGAAAGCCTGTGTGAAAACTGCCCCAACTCTGCTATGAACAAGCATAAAAATACAAGCCACAGGGAGAGCAGGTAAGTAACAAGAGAGGGGGGATGGACACACAGACAGGTAAGAGGGCAAATTATCTGAATCATAACTGAGGCAAAAATCTCACTTCAGCAGCCTCCCCTAAGGAGCTAGCTATATAGCAGCATTCCCTACGCTAGTTTACCCAAAGGCCTAGTCTTGAAAATGTTGCCCTAGAGTTCTCTCTACATAGGATAAGAAGAAAGATACAAGTGCATTTACATTCAAAAGCTTATGAGTTTCAGAGCTGTCCCCCAAATGCTTGTAGAATACATGTTCCTTTTTAGGTCTTACTCCAGCTGCTAAACCACAATAACTCATGGATGGAGAAGACTGGAAAAATAAAAGCAGACCACTTAACAAGCATTGTACTCAAATCAGCTCTGTTCTACACATTCCTCATGTTGTGATAGCAGACTGCATAACAGACCTCCCATACAGCTGAAAAGATATGTACAAATGGACGATATTCTACAACCAGTCATACAACCATATCAAAACCGACGTCTCCTTCTACTGCTGTTTTCATGATCTCAAAGGCTGTCAGACTGTGGAAAGCACAAGACATCTCATGTATCATTGATCAGCCCCCAGCTGATGAAGACAGGGCAGTGAGCCTGACAGCTACCCTTCACTGAGGCTAAATCAAAGAGCAATGAAGTTCCTTTATGGAGGAAGATGGTTGGACACAGCAAGTATCACTGCCCAAGTACACCACATGGGACATAAATTTGCAATGGAAAGAGAAGCTTGGAGACAACTGGTTGAGCTACATGAGCCTTTGTGAAAGAATCAGCAGGCCAGCAGACAGAGTAAGCAACTCCAATTTCAATCATGAAGGAAGTGGAGGCTCTTTGAAACATCAGCTTAGCTAGAAATGAAAGGCTGGGCATGGCCACTAAGAAAAGTACTGATTTGGGTGTGCTACATTCATGCACTAAAGATGTATGAATTTATCAATGGACTTATTCCCCTCCTCAAAGAACCCAGGTAACTCTTCAGGCCAGGAGAAACCACTGTGTGACTGTAAGACATGTACACTGAAATAATACAAATTGCTAGCACAGAAAAACAGCCCTTCCCTGATGTATTATCAGACCTAAAAATGATATCACAAACTCCTCTACAGATACTAAATGGCCTGTAAAATCAAGATAAGGTATTTTCCTAAAATACAAACTGCAGTTGAAAGGGAAATTACTGACTTAATGAAGAAGTTAGTAAAGAAGATTCTACAGGTTATATTGTTTGGGAAGTAAGAATAAAATCATACTTGTACCTCCTGATCTTAACATTTATGATCAAAGTAGGCATCTTGTCAGAACAAATATTTTGTTTACTCCTTTAGTTTTACTTAGAGAAAATATGCATAAAAACTAGTTGATCTGCACTGTGCTTAAGGGGCTGTTTTGCAAAGGACATGAATGGGAAGAGATGCATCCTCTCCCAGCATGGCATGGGGGAATAGTGCTTAAAAGCAGAGGAGTTACTTAGCCTGATACAGTTATTGGAGTATAAGCCTAATTTGACAATTGAGTTAATAAAGATGAAGTAATTAGTTAATACTTCATATCTCATACAAAGTTATTAACACAGTTTTGGGTGGGACAGTTGGGGGGGGGGGGTTTGGCGGGGTGTTTTTTTTTGGTTTATCCCCTATTCATTATCTTGCTTGTATCTGTTTGTGGATGGTTTTCTGTTGGGCTAACTGCCCTAGAGTTCAATAATCTCATTACCTTGCCAGTGTTGCATCCATATGGATCAGGACATAGCTTCATAACCATGACTTAAAACAGAAGCAATACTGAAGGGGATGCCCACACCTACTCCATCCATTCCCAGCCACAACTATTTGTTTCCTTCCATCTGCACTAGTCTGCAGACACTATACAACATAGATCTGGCTGTAAAATAATATAACCCTGCAAGTAAAAGAGTCCTTTTCAACCAGAACAGAGGAAGAACCTCACGAGTTCCAGAGTCAGTACAGTACTAGTCATGTATGCCTGTATGGCGGGGAAATGATGGGCAGCAAATGTAGAGACATTAGATGGTGCAGACAGATTGTGCATATAAAAAGCAATATCCAGGAAAGAAAACAGTGCATGGAAGAAATCAGCTTTCCAGAGACTTCGTGGCAGCCACACTAAGTGTAGAGTATACAAGAGACATTCCTTTGCACAGCTGGTTAATTTCTAAGATTTCATATAATCAATTAACATCCTCCACATTCTCTGCATCAAGAAAAGCTCAAGATATTTTTTTTTGTTTCATCTTTTAATTTTCTTTTCTCTAAGCACTAGAAAATAAATTACCAGTTTGCAGTGCCAAAAGGCAGGTTTCTTTTTATTGTTAATGTACAAGAGATTACTTGCATGGTAGGGTGAGAGACTGTCTTACACATTACAGCTCTGCTACTACAACACTTGGAGGAGGTCCTGGACTTCTGTATCTGTACTGCTTGTATATATTGGCTGATTGAGCCCTAGGAGCTCTGATTTGTTCATTAATCTTTAATGACTAGTCCAACTTGCCAGAGTACTTAGCAGGCCAAATTCCATCTTGTTTTTTATTTCATTCTAGTGTAAAAATTCTTGGAGTCACCAGAGGGCATCATTACAGAGTGCTTTTTAAGTTCCATATAAATGATGCTGTAAGAAAGTAGATTTTGGGAAAAGTGCCTGCTAATAGCCATGGGAGTCCTTAGAGAGACTGTGGCATTCACAGGACAAGGGAATATTTCTGTTTGCCCTTTTCTTAGACTCAGCACAGTACCACACATACTCTGCATTGCTGCAAATACTTCAAAGAAAAATTCCATTGGAAATAGTTTAGCTTAATTATAAGCAGATCCAAATCAGAGAATTAGCAATGGAACAATTAAAAATGTGTTTCATCTTCAGCCATCTCTTCCTTTCCCCACCTTCCTCATACATCATCTTTTAGCTGAATTCATTGTGATGAATCTAAGAGATTATGACAATCTAAAAGAAATCGAAATCTTACATACTTTATTTCACTTAACTTTAGAGATTTTATTACCATTCAACACTTTTTTCCCCCCCTCGATTTGTGGCTTTTCATCAGCAAAGAAAAATAATTTACCTTTCTTTACCCAAAGGGACTTAAAAATGAGGAGTCAGTCTCCTATCGGTAGCATACAGCCTCCTAGCTCTGCTTGCCAGCAGGGAGTCTGTTCAGCTAATTCCCACACCTCTTCATGAGCTGTTGCTGCCAGACCTCCAGTTATGTTAAGAATAAAGCAGTTCCTTTCCAAACACATGTTTTCAAGGACTTGTATATTTTTGTACAGTATCAGACTTCACATTATGACATCCTTTCCACTGATTATTGATAGATTCATTTGAACTCTATTCATGCTTATCTGGAAATATAATCTCGCACGCAAGGACAGAATATGGCAATAGAGCTCAGAGTTGACTCCTGGACACATCTAGGAAAGTATTTTACGTGGAATTAAACAATTCATTTTTTAAAAGGCAGGAGTTAACTGCTGCGATACTGAATAAGGATTGCTGCAAGCTGGCAGCTCTGCTACACACACTCTTACCTGCCCCCTCCCTTCTTCCTGTAAATGCAAGATACTACTTTTCAGTTATGTCATAAATTGTGTAAGACTAAACTTTTGCATTCACAGCATCCTTGTTGTGCACTAAGGAACTCAGTCCATTGTGAGCACTGACCATTTTGTCTCCTACATATACAAATACATTGTATATTTTAGGGAAAAGCATATATATACACCTACTGTGAAACAGCAGAACAGGATGTGAAGCACCAATTTGGATTCAGTGTTTTACAAAGTGTTGCTCTTGTACTTCAGAAACATCAGTTCTTGTACATGCTCAGTGCAGACATTTGAATCCACAGACTTATCAGGCCTATGCTAATATGTCCATTCTTTTGTTTTGTCAAAACATTACAGTATAGCTGGCAGTCTTCTGCAAATTGTTACTCCATTACTCATTGAGCAGTAATTCAGATGCTTAGTAAAACTAAGAGGATGACTTACTCCCAAGTTGCTGGATTTGTTTGAGCATTTTTTTCCCCTTTCACATATTTTGCTTCATTTCATTGGATAATTTAGGAGTAAATCTGTGAATGATCTTTCCCCAGCAGCTACATCAGACCTGGCACTGTAAAATTTTTAAAGACTGACGTTAAGCTGTGCAGGCACAAGGAGCGTTTTGTTGATATTTTAAGGTAGGCACGGTTAACGAAAGGCAACAAAGACCACACATTTTGCTCAAATTATTAATGACAACATTCTGTTCTCAGGAATGCCTGATTTTGCTAGGCAGATTTGTCTCTGAATTCATTTACATTATCTATTTAGCTATGCAAACCACACAAGTGAAGTCCTGTGCCTTTTGAAGAGCTTCACCCAGTACTTCGCAAAACACCCACAAAAGCTGTACTCAGAAAAAAACTGTTTCTTTCTTAATCTCTCTCTGAAGCCTTTCCCCGTCCTCTTCATGGAGAGAAAGTGTGAGCACAAAGACTTCACTGGGCAAAGGAAGGGTACTTGCCCCCCTCTCTCCCCCTACAGATTCCCAAATGTCAGTCTGGATTATTTTTCACACAACATCAGGTATGGTCATGAGATGGTCTTTCTGCAGCAAATAATTGTTAAAAATAGGAGACAGGAGACAAGATGGTCAGTGCTCACAGTGGTCCAAGTTCATCAGTGCAACAAGGTTGCCGTGAATGCAAAAGTTTAGTATTAGCTCAGTGGAGGACTAGAAAAATCTTGGGAATTAAATCTGTCAAGGTTTGCTAGATGTACAAACTCCACATTCAGCTCAGGACATGGAAACTGTTGGAAGCAGGGACAGCAGTCCAGGAAAAAGCATTTATACCTGCTCTCTTAGGCTTTCAAGGCACCTGCTTACAGTGTCTGCTGCAGAAAGGATCAGTATCAGACAGATGGATCTCAGCCAGGCCCAGCACAATCATTCTTCTTTTATATCCTAGCTGCTGCTCTGTGAAATGGCCATAATCCTCAGAGCTTTCATCCAAAGAGAAACTTGATAGAAATTACTATTTTGCTATAAATGTTGTCACAGAATGGCAGGTACCCCACTCTAAAACCGCTCTGGGTCAATAAGCCTGAAATAAGCAACATCTTTAATCTCTGAACAGCCAGAAGAAAAGTGCTGGCAAGGCACATGTTATGCTTAGTTGTGTTTGCATCCTGGAGGTACCAGTAAGTTTCAGACTTTGCATCAGGCCAGAAAAATGATATTTGTGTCCTTTGAATGACTTTGACTTCTGCACACCAAAAAATGGTGAAACTTATTTCTTTAGGCAGCAAGTCACCAAAGACTCACGTTTTCAGATCTGACATAGATGTTTAGTTAACTTTGCAAGTTGATGTACCTCATTTACTCTGGAGTCTGCACCTCTGCTTATGGTCTGGTATCTAGAGAAATTAGGTATTTTCAGACAGTTGCAGTGAGCGATATGAAAAAGTATTTGACTAGACCCACAACTAACTTCTAAGGAGATGCAGCACATTTTCCTGATACTATTACAGCCCACGGAGGTGAATGATTATAAACATACAGCACAATCTAAATGAACAAACAAACAAAAAAATCTAAACTTCCATCATATTATTAACAGTCAGTGAAGTCTGAAAGTCAACTTAAAATCTAGCCCATTAGAAAAATCTAGTACTTAGCAAACACTGCTACTTTTGTGTGAATCTAAAGATTTTATTTTTGTCTTTTGGAAGATGTAAGTCTAAGTCTATTTTTTCTGTTTGAAGCTTCATTTTGAATGACCACACTGTATAGCTAGAGTGAAGTTTGTGGACCCATCAACAAGTAACTCCTACGCATCACAACCACACTGGATCACGATTAGGTGCCAAAGCACACACCATTT
Source organism: Corvus hawaiiensis (assembly GCF_020740725.1). Classification (NCBI taxonomy): domain Eukaryota; kingdom Metazoa; phylum Chordata; class Aves; order Passeriformes; family Corvidae; genus Corvus; species Corvus hawaiiensis. Next base: position 66,873,025 of record NC_063216.1, on the reverse strand, counting down.
ACCCCCCAAACTAAACTAAAACCAAGGTTGAAGCTGGGGTCAGCCTCTGCTCCCGGGAAGCTGCTCACCTTATGCAGCTCGCAGAGAAACAGCACAAGAGGGCGCCTGATACCTCCAACACCTCAAGTCCGACTTCCACAGTCTTTTCGGCAATAATGTCGTATTTCCAATGGCATGACAAAGCCCTAAGCAATGCCATAGCTACATATGGTTACCTTCAGTTCTGCTACCCCACTGAAGGCATTTAAGAATATTTTCATCATCTATTAAATAAATGCTGGATTCTCTATTAACAATTCCAAAGTCTGTATTAACTGGGGGGGAGGGAGGAGTGGAAGAGAAACATCTCCAGACAAGACAAAAGCCAAAGAGGCTAAATAATTTCACGTCAAATTTATTCTGGCAACCGTCAAACCATGGACTTTGGCAGATTGCTTGTTGGTTTTAACAGAAGCCACTTCCTCTGCAGCAAGAGGCATATCAGCACTATTGTCTGCTTCCTGGGGATGGGCTCAGGGTGTTTCAGTGCACCAGGTGAGAGCTCCAAGCTGCACAACGTTCTTATGTGGAACTGAGGGATTGAAAAACACAGAGCCACAAACCCCCACCAGTGTCCCTGTGAGGAATTCTCCCATGCAAACCTCATTAGGAAATGAACTGGGTATTTTTTCTCCCTGCCCTGTCTCCCGGCACCCTGACAGGTCCTTTCAGCAGAGGAGAGGAAAGCTCTGCCCAGGGCTACTCCACAGCTGCAGATGACTCATGCTGGAAGAGCCCCTTTGAGCCAGATTTAGGTTTTCCCAAGTTCATTTTAACACACTGATTTCTACCACTTTAAAGCTCCCTGCATAATTGCAGCTCACACAGCAGAGCCTGGCCTGGTGCACAGGTACAGACCTCACCAAGCAGCAGGCCCAGGCTGCTCCCAGGGCCAACTGCTCCCCCCTTGGAGCCACATTCCTCCCTCTCCTGCAGCAACATCCCAAAGGACAAACTGCTCCATCCATGGTGCCTTCTTGGGACAGGCAGGAGAACCAGAGAAACCCTGCTCCTCTTCTGGTCTATGAAAGAGCATGGGCAAATAGGACTTTCTTAGTGCTTTCCTCCCATAAGTAGGGCTGCCTGCTCAGAGGAGCAGGGATGTGTATAAAGCTCCCATTCCTGCTTTTCACTGCTTTGTTTGCTTAGGAATAAGCATATTCCCTACCCTTGCCTTCTCTTCTACAGCTCCGCACAGGCTATGGAGGAACACACAGAGCTACGCAGGCTCCAGATGCTCACCCACATTAAGGGAACGCAGGCAGTCCTGCAAGTAGCTTCCTACTGAAGATGGCATGAGGTATGGCACTGCTCCTGCTGCCTCTTCCTTCTGCTCTGCTTCCCACTTCCATCCAGCAGAGACTCAAAAAAAGGACCTTCCATTTGGATTTCAGCCATCAGAGCAGGAGCAAGGTCTTCTTGTAGGGGCACAAGAAAGCCTTTCTTGCAGGGGTTGGGGCAGATCACACCACTGTGCTCCTCCCCAGTGGTGTGTGACAATGACATCATTATGCCAATAAATGAGACAGGAAGTGCAACGAAGCAGAAAAGCCACGGAAAGAGTCTGTGAAGTTCTGCCAAGAATGCTAACAATGGCGCTAACCAGAAAACAAGAAAAGGGTTTGGTTCATCTAACTTCTTCCAGTTTTAGTAAGCTCTAGTGTCACTTGTAACAGTAGGTAGTAAAAACCCATGACCTTAGAAAGACACCACTTGAGGCCTTTTCTCTTTTTTTCCAGGTGATGGTAACCTTCTACCATCTTACCCCAGTCCACAAATTTCAGTACTTTGACAGCAGTATAATGATCCAGATAAACTGACCGGGATTTTTAAATCTCCCCTTCCTTTTTTTTTTTCCTCCAAGTTATACTAGTGCATTACCAATGGTCTTCGTAAGCCATTCTTGCATCTGTCTGTCTTTCTACTATGTGGATTCCTTTATTTTCCAGAGAATTGCAGCTGCCCAGGTCTGAGCTGAGGCTTCTTTATAGTCACTCGTGAGTGACCTATTTCATCTTGTAATGTAAACATACAGGCCCATCTAAACCTGATGTGTAAGAGTTCTCTCTCCATCAGTCCTAGAAATTTCTAACCAGATCCTAGAAGCTCACAGACAGCCAAGTTTGTGTCTCCTACCTGCCTTTTTGTCAAGCAGCTGACAAACAGTGGCAGTGCTCAGGAGAGAGGTGGCACTTGGCAGTAGGGAAGCAAAGCCTTCAACAACCACGGCTTTCCAGTTACAGATGTGGGCATAACTTACAGATAGGACTTTATGAAACCATAAAGCAAATCTGATTGCCAACTACTGCCAAAACAGGAGATTCCCTCCTGCTTCCCTTGCACTGCCACTTACTTGGCTCTGTAATGAGCCATTCACAGAGCTACGCTGGCATCAATCAACCCCGGCAAGCAAAGTGAGGCTTCTCCTGCTGACCCAGCTCACTGCAAGTTCACCTTCCTGACAGCGCTGGTAAGCAAGCGGACTGGGAAGGGACGGAAGCTCACAAATCCTTTGAGTTATGATACAGAACCTGTACAGTACAATACAAAACACTGCAGCCTTAGCAACATATCATTCCCGTCAAAAGCTTGTTCATAACCTGCCATTTTCTACAACATAAACAATCCCACATAGAAACTACATTAAATACAAGCAGGTGTTACTGTTATTCATATGACACTTTCAGTTCCCTGCAGTTATAGCTATATCACCTATATTTATTAGAAAAATAGTTATTAAGTAAGTTGTTACTTCCCCTCATAATTCAGCATCAGTTTTCCTAAAACCTACAGGTATGAAAAACATTAATTAATCTCCTTGACCTTCAGAAAATTTTATTTAATAATCCTGTTTAGCCCTCATACAGTTGAAATATTATGAAAATACCAATGGAGATGTAGCAAATGAGAGATTAATTCAGACCTAGCTCTTAAATGGGCTTCTGTATAAAATACACCCATAAATCAGAGACCTTTTCAAAAAATCCCAACCTTAAATAGGACTAAGCAGTCTTCAAAAAACCACTACTCTTATCAATAGTCTGCCACCAAATTAAGTCAGCCTTTGTCTCATTCATACCCCCCCCCATAGATGAGGCCAGAAAATCTGACTGTCTAGAAACAAAAGCTGTGTGCAGCTGTGACAATGACATTACTCCTGAGTGCAGTCACCTGTGGTGTGAGATACAGGCCCCAAGTTTACCTCCCTTGATTTTGTAAGCATGCTCCCCATTGTAAAGGCTTTCAAAAGACACCAAACAAGAAAGAATAGCAACTCCCGATTTAGAACCGATAGCAAATAATTCTTTGCTTTGGTTACAATAGGAGGTACACAAATGAATAGATTTGCTGCTTTTGACAGTGGCAGGAATTGGGTTGCCTTGCCTGTTCCCAGGGCTGTTCTACATCTTTGTACCAGGTGCAGAAATAAAAAACAAGAATTTCTGATGTACGTTTCTTCAGATAACTGAAAATTCTCAGTACTGCTATTGCTTCAAAGCTTCACAATTACAAGAAGTTTAACTGTTTCTGTTCAGAGTCACCTCTAAAGAAAGGTAAAATCAGTACAAATAAGGCTGTGCTGACCAAATGCAGAGGGCAGTCTTCCAGTCTGTAGGGATCTCTTATCATATTCCTCACTAATGCCCAGTAGCACATCAAGGACATGACAAACACAGGCCATGTCTGGAATACAGTCACCTAAGGGAATGTATGAATTCCTGCTGTTTTAAGGACAGTATTTACAATTGCAGCTTTTCCCTGCTCCATGCTGTGGTACAGAGCAGTACCTCCAGGAAGCCAAGACAAGGCCACCAGCACCTGAAGCCTTGCTACCGGCAGTAAGGAGCCTTCCAGAATACAAAGGGACCCTACAGGAAAACCAGAGAGGGACTTTCTACAAGGGCATGTAGTGATAGGACAAGGGGAATGGCTTCAAGTTGAAAGAAGGCAGGTTTACATTAGGTACCAGGAAGAAATATTTTACTGACAGTGGTGAGACACTGGAGCAGGCTGTCCAGAGAAGCTGCGATGTCCCATCTCTGGAAGTGTGCAAGGCCAGGCTGGATGGGGCCCTGAGTAATGTGGTCTAGGAGAAGGTGTCCCTGTCCATGGCAGGGGGGTAGAACTAGATGATCTGTAAGATCCCTTTCAACCCAGACCATTCTAGGAGTATGATAAGGGGAACACTATTGACTGAATCATTCCCCTGGTGACTAGCAGCCACTGCAAAGGTAGAAGGACAATATCCATTTGTGGCAAGTTCCTTCAAAATATAAAACATAGCTGCAGTTAAATGAACACAAGTCTGAAGGCTCTGTGCCCTGATATCCCACACAGCATCATCCTGTGGAGCAGCAATGACAGCCTGAGCTATTGAGGCCAGGATGGATGCAGGGAGCAGGTCTGGAAATGTTCCCTGCTGAGACCAATACAATTTAGTCTTAACAAAGAACTCAAAAGTACTAGAACTGCAGACTGAGCCTGCCCCAGGTTGTATACTTTCAACAGAACAGGCTCAACAGGACCATGCAATCACAGAAATACACTATTGTCCACCAAGAGAACTGTGGGCTCATAGAAGCACAAAGGTTTTTACCTTTAAGCAGCTACTTATCCGAACACAATTCACAGAAGCACTGGGCCGCTTCAGCAATACTGTACAATTAATGACTGATACAGCGGTACATTCACTGCAGATTTTTGGCAGCTATAGCCACATCATGAGACTGGTCATTTATTGTTCCATAGAGACACTGAAGAGACACAGAAAGGATTATCTGCCCTTAACTTGCAATTGGGTGTGTCCTTTCAAAAACACTACAAAGGGGGACTTTATTGTGCCAGCCAGGAGAAGACTATCCCCAAAATACGGGGGTGGCCTGGGTGCTCTCCCACCCTTGGGGTCACCAAGAAGAGAATTCATTCCTGGTGAGAGAATGCAGCTGCAGCGCCAGGCTACAGCACACAGGAGCTCAGTATGAAAAAGCAAATCTCATCCCGAGGGAACTTCTGTTTACTTGAATGCCTTCCCTGTAATCCCATTTTATGGGCCACATGTTTTGGGAATGCTGCACAGTCAGGAGACTGGCAGAGACTGAAGGGACTGAAGTCCTCCTTTCAGAGGGCTGTAGAAAAGCAGGACACAACCTCAAACACTCTCAAAGCAGCCTTCTGCTTAGCTACATGTGTATTATCATAAATATTTCGGTCTTAAATGGGTACTGAACTCTAGCAAAAAATATAAGATGTTGCTTTTTGAAGTAAGAAAAACAAGGGGTTTAAAATTCACATTGGAACATTTTTCCTGTTTGAAAATTAAAAATGAAATGTAGCACCTCAGCTTTTTAAAAATAACTCCAAGATGATAATGTAGGTTAAAAAAAAGGGAAGAGTGAACAGGTTTACCATTTTTACTTGATAGCTCCCTTTATAGATAGGTCCATTAGCTTGCAGATGGAATAACACAACTCAGCAATAAGCATGGGTAGATTCAGAAACACTAACCACTATCTTTCTGTGCGGTGTCAGATCTGGATACGCCACATTCTCTCTTTCTGCAGTAAAGACTGAGCAGAGGTGAATCAGTGTCAGGGAGAACTCACCCTGCTTGAAGCAAACTTCATATCCTGTAACTTGCACTCCAAGATAGTAAATATTGGCATGGCTGCATACAAACAGCTTTTCAGTTGAAAGTATGTCAATTATCAATTGATTTACTCACCTGATAAATACTCTCAGCTACTTTTACCAACACAAACCCTTTGTTCTCTAGCCAGGGAGCCTAATGTTTTAATCCCAGTCCCCCAGTCTTTTGGTAAGAGCACAGTGCTCAGTACCTGGCAGGAACAAGCACTTGTTAAGCTGCTGTGGTTCCTTTGCATTAGGATTTTCCATACAGTACTGTGAAATAGAAAGGAGGCACAAAATACAGTGACTTATAACCCTGAAGAACAATGAGCATTTCTGTGAGCTGGTTTTCTACACAGGATGTGGGCTGGGCCTCCTTGAGTTTGTGTAATCTGTCTGAAAGTCCCAAAACCACACTCTGAAAACATGCTTTTCCTTTAACAAACAGTCAGTCACACATACACAGAGTCTAACAGTAGTTTACACATCTGTCATTCACCATTAAGGAAAATTTTCATTAATATTTTTTTCAAGCATTTTTTATGCCAAATTAGGCACATAGACCCTACCTAATTAAAATATACAGCCTTTTTTGATCCAGCAAGAACTACATCTAGGGATGGAAGATTCACTTATTTTAAATTAAGTCAGAAGTTGCACTTCTGATAGTGCTTTAGGTGCCAGTTCACATTCTAGGATCATTACAGCCCAGAGACAAAAACTCAAAGGCACTGGAAACATTATCATGGAATGTGCTGGGAAGGATTATCCTATAAAGCAGCTTTTCTAGATGCTCAAAGACACTAGGTTTAACAACTTCAGGCAGTCCTTTGAAGTCCCATATTTCAGACACTCTTCTAGAGATCAACTCTCTCCCTTTTCTCTGAACAGCACCAGAGGACAGACCACCTAAAGGAACTTTGCTGAACAAGGACTGGACAAAGTACAGCAGAGATTAAACACAAGAGAGAAATGGCTTCATCCAGAGCTTTCCTCTAGCAGTGCAGGGTAAAAAGACAGCAGATCTCAAGTAATTTTTGAAAAAAGAGCATACAGGAGTATTGCACTGTTTTACACTACTCCACATTCAGAGAGCTTAATTCCAATTGGAATTGATCTGCCTGATAATTTGACTACGACCCCTCCCTCCATCCCTTTCCTGTTTGCCTCTTGGAGCTGCAAGTCCTGGTTTAACAAGAACAATTGCTGAAGGAGTTCATACGAATTCTCCTAAAGTTTGTCTTCACAGTAAATGTGCCAATCTTGTATTTGACACTGAAACTCAGTACTGTAACAAGCTGCTAGGAATACTTCTATTCTACAAGGAAAGCAGCTGTATGAAGCAGGTATGTGTGTCAAAATACTTGATATAAATTTACTACCGTAACTTCCAGGATTACATGTTTTTAATTCCTAGTGAAACTACACAGTAATTTGAAGCTCTATCATATTTCCTCTGCTCACAGTTTTTTGAGTTAGTATTTTTGAAGCTATAGCAAGTAGCTTTTTTTTCTTTCTGGGGGAATCAGAAAGAATGGGAGTTAAGATTGGGCAAAGTGGAAAAAAACCATTAATACACCAGCAAACTGAAATTTATTTTTGCACACAATCAGGTTTCAAGTGGCTAGAAAATATCAAGAAATCTTCCCTTCCACTTTCATATGTTAATTGAGATTAGCATATTATACTCATTTAGGCAAATTATGAGGGAATAAATCCTCAGCCATGTTAGACACAGCAGTTCCTACCACACCCTATGATATTTTGACAATTACCACACAATTTGAGTCAGAAACTATTACATTCAGCACGGAACTGGTTGGCTTCTGTCTTCATCTCCAGCAACTTCCTGCCTGAGAACATGCATTATGCAAAAACAGCTCCTGCAGCCATGGAGGGGAGAGCTGCAAGGAAATCCCAAAACCCAGCAGGAAGCAACGTCTCTGTGATTCAACATGTTGAGTCTTTTCCTCTGAGAAACCAGCATAAAAAGCACAGCAATAACTGCACAGAAAAAAATCCTTATGCTGTCTGCATTACAGATCCTAGAACCACTGGAGTTTTGAGTGGCTGAGCCTGTCTCCCTCTTCAGATTTCAACACGTCTTCCTCTAGCATACTTTCACCTAGGATAGTTGGAGAAAAGAGAAAGGCTTGTTAAATGTTGCAAGACAACTGCATTTCACCTCCATCAGCTGTGCAGAAAAAACATTTCTGGATGGATTAACTAGTTTTGATCCTTTCACTTGAAAAAAACCCAAAACACCCCACAAAAAATGTAATATGATTATACCAAAGTCTGTCACTGCGGTGGAAGTAAAGCAAAACATCTCAGTGAAGGCTTTCAGTGTGCTGGGCTAAGTGCTGTAGGCTTCCACATTACAGAGACTGGACAGAGGGAAGGTACAAGCCATTTTCTAGGCAAAGTAACAATAAAAATACCCAAATAGTTTTCTTAATATCACAAGCCACATAAGAGAATTAAATTCCATTCTGTTCCCTGCTATTCCCATCTGGTTTCAATTTGCTAGAGAAGACTGAAGCCTGTATTCAAAAAACAGACTGCATTGTAAACATTAGGCTCTGCCAGCATTCCTAGTAACTCATGAGGCACCGGAGTTACCATGGAAAGGCTAGGGGAGGATAGGAGAAAAAGGTCTATGAAAAAGCAGGACTTGCTCTGTCATTAAACCTGTTTTATTGCATTGTTTTAGCCATGAAAGGAAAATGAGAAGTGTTTGATGCTCCAAAGACACACACTTGCAGAAAATCCAGTTCTACTAATCTCTGTTGTTTTGCAACATTATGAAAACAAGCAGGGGAAAGTTGAGTAAAGTCAGAACAGACTGCCTGGGCCACTGACATCCATTTTATATGGCTTGTGATTATAGGCTGCATACTGTTGCCTAATTTATTTCTTGTCATCAGTAAAAGATTGCTGCTTCATTTCCTGCAGGAACAGTTTTGTTAAATTGTGACAAAATAATGAGACTACAGCTAAAGAGCATCTCGTGGTAATATTTAACTAAACTTTGCCCCATCTCTGCCTTTTCCTCAACCCAATAGTTTCTAGTTAACTGTGCCCCTGACATGAGGCACTGATGTGCTTTGGAAAGCCACTCACACAGTTTACGCAGTGAAAAAAAGGAGAAGGGTGTTTCTGCAGTAGCATGGTCCTGGAGGGATCCTGTTTTACGTCATACAAAATCTATTTTGACTAATCTTGGGTTCACAGCCAGCCCCAACTCAAAATTTGAATACAAGGTTAGGAGGAAGTGATCTCCTTATTAAACACATCAGTCCTTTGTTCACAGCATGGTCCCACAAATGATCAACAACTGAGGTGATGGAGCACTACACTGTAGTATCAGAACACCAGCCCACAGGACTGGTAAAGAGCAACTAAAGAGAACATCTCAAGCTGTGATTGCCTCTGGCATCCACAACTGGCCCCAAATTAACACTTCCTAGTTCAGGCACATTAAGAAGCTGTCAGTGTTTAAACGTTGAGTTGAACTCCAGTAACCTCGATGAACATGGCCCTACTGCTAATCACTTTTTACTCAGCTGGGTTACCACCAGTAACCTCCAAGTAGTTACAGTCTTTTGTCCAACCACCTACAACACCTCCGTAACTCCTCCTCCAGCCCACAGGCCAAGCTAACAACCCCACCAGCTGTCTCAGTGCTGGTTTTGGCCATGCCATGACTCCAGACTTCTGCACTGACTCCTTGATGATAGGTGTCATTAGCTAACAGACATTAACTTTCAGCAGGTTCTCATGTAAAGCTTCCTGTCCTTTCACTATTTCGAAAGATGGCTGCCTTCACCATAGGCGCTTCTCTTACTCCGGGGATTAGCTCACCACACTTTTCTCCTTGGTATCAGCTCACTTCATCAATTTCCCCAGCCCCTTTCCTCTAGCTTTCAGTGCTGTCTTCCTACCTGGAAGTCCTTAAATTTCATCTTAATGGACCCCCTTTAGCCTTACCATGTATATTATATATCAATCTACCGCTTGCATCCTATTATTAATACTCCAACACCACCAGAAAGCTATAACCACATGCTTTCTTCTTTCCTTTCTGCTCAGACATTGGTGCAGTTATAATAACTACCAGTAATACATGCTCATACACAGATTAGAGCACCTCAGGGTGACCATTACATGAGGAACTTATCCCAGGTCTTCTGTATCTAGATAATGTTATTCTCAGCCTCCAAAGGATACATGCAAACAGGCTACGTTATACCTAGCCAAGTCGCATCTATTTCACACATGTGAAGAATATATAAACTGTCCAGAATCAGGAATTGTGAAAGGCTCATTTTGAAACACAAACTTCTTTAACCACACCAACCCACAATCCCCCTCCACCACATGGATACACTCTTTTCCCATGAGAGGTTCACAGCTTGGCCAACTTTTTGGTGAGTTCTCAAATAAGCAGCAAAAGGCTTTATTCTAAAGCATCAAACCAAGAACTGGAGCATGATTCACCTTGCAGCCCCAATTCTATTACCTACAACTTCATCAAGAACAGGAGAAGGCACCATCCCTGCTTACATTCAGACCCTTCAATACCCACAAAGGACTTGCCTGCAGTGTGCAGACCCTAATGTCTGAAAGCAGTGCATGTTGACTTAAGCCCATCCTTCTTGTGATTCACCACTTCAGCTTATATTTATATACTGTTTAATAACAAAGGCTCCTTTTCATCTTTTGATAGGGATACTCCTACCAATATTCAACTAGCTACATGTTCACACAGTTTTTAGTTTATTATTCATTTTGTATTAAATAAAACTGTTAGAAAATGGGAATCCCCTGGATTGAACCACAGAGCAAACTACACAAGTCCATAGAATTATCGACAAAGAAGTTTAACTAGCAGCAAAACTCTTTATTTTCCATCTGCAATTTAAAAATATAATTGAAGCCAACTGGAATTGCTTAACTTTCTCACTAGTCAAGTAAACATACTGCTATGTCTTTTTAACTGAATTAGTATAATTCAGACATCAAGAGATTAAGATTTGACTGCCTGTGCCTAATTAGTGATGAGAGAGGCTACAAGTCTCTGTAAACAGACACTCCATTTTCTCCAATATCTCAAGATATTGAAAATTGTATTCTCAGTTAGTATCCTCTCATATACAGTTTGTTCCCAAAGCAGCTAATACCAGCATAAAATTCAGCAGGAAAAATCAAAGTAAGCAGCACGATCTGTTCAGTTTTCTAACATCCTAACTTTAAATGAAACAAAACTCTAGACCTAACTGCAAACCAATATCCCCAAAGAGAGCATCACCACTGTCACTAAATGAGTAGAAAACACATAGTGGAAAATACAAAGGAGACTGAAGAAAAAGTGCAGCCCTACATAGCAGTGACATTTCTGTGTAGCTGCTGGAGGAGCATGCTAGGACAAGCCTGCTGTTTCTATCCTGGCTCCACACACAGGGACACTTCTGCATGCCAAAACCAGTATTTATCTGCTTCTTGCCTGAGTGATTCTAAGCCTGTTCTGCACATGCTTCACAGTGCCAAGAAGCTCTGTACTTCTAGGGGGATTGCTGCAGACTGGCTTTTGTCAGGAAGACTGATCGCTTTTATGAAGTGTATGTGCACACCGATGCCAAACATACTGAGACTCATACAATAGGCCCAGACACTTTTCCTCCCAAAGTTAACACCTGTGTACTGCTGCCAATACTCACGCAAGACGAAAAGAAGCAATTATATTGTCTTACACAGTTTTTCCAGTAACCAGGACCATATGCATTTTTTGCCTCTCTCCCTTAGGAAAAAAAATCCAAAACACTGCTGTGGCTTTCTTTATGCTTCTATGGATCAAGGTAACAAAAAACCCTGAACTGCCAAGTGAAGCAGTCTCGTATTGCTTGAACTGGACAAGTACTATTATCAAGTTACCACATTCCTTTGTTTTATAGCATAGGTATGTACCAACACCTCCAAGTAGGATGAACTCATAGCTATGCACAAGAGAAGCAACAGCTAATGCGAAGACATTAATGGTTATTACCTAAATATATTAAGGTTATTATAACTAAGGGGAACTGGAGTATTCGGTTTCACTGATTTCTCATGTTAGTCATGCCTGTGCATAGCATCAAAGTTCCCATAACAGCACCTGGAGGACTAATTCTAGTCATAAGCTTTAGTAGTCGTTGCTTTGGAGACTATTCATATGCTACTATCAAGTGCAGACATGTTTCAGTTACAACTCTCGATGCCCTTGTGTTGGTTCAAAAGGGAGAATACTGTCGAAGTGCTACAATGTAGCACTGTGTGGCTGTACCACCCCCTCCACAAAGCTGGTCAGGAAATGTACTGACCTTGTTCAATTGGAACTGGTAAACCAACTCAGGAGTTGCTATTTTTCTTCTCCTCATTAAGGTACCCAAGGTTCCTGGGGGAGGGGAAGACAGGAAACAAGCACTCTTCCTGCTCCCCCAACCTAAAAATAACTAAGACAGCTTTCTGCAACTTTTAAACCACAGAAGTACTCAATAAAGCCTGAAATATTTATACTCTGGGCAAACAGTCACAGAACTCCTTTTTTGCCCAGTATCTTTTTATCATTATCCAAACAGATCTGGAGATTGTGGCAGGAAAGTTTACTTTTCTAAGGGTAGACATAATCCTGTTGCCAGCTGTCTTCTTAAACTATAGCTTTTTTTCCTGCCAGTCAGTTAAGCTGTAACTACAAGCTACAAGCCTATTTTGATTTGTGAACTTGAGCACTAAAATCTGCAGGTTTAGCAGTTTCTCTTTCACATTAGAAAACAAAGGAAACAAACACCTCAATCATAAAGTTGGGTACAATGTTGCGGGGAAAAAAATGAAGTTAAACAGCATGCAAAAATTGCTAGAAAAAAAATGCACACATTACAGAATAGGTAGAAAACATTATGTATAAACATGGAAATTAAATTCCTAGTAACTGAGCACTGTTAAACACAAGACTGATTATGCTATTCAGACAAATTTAAGTGAAAGAACATTTGCAGGATTTTGGAGGCATGCATGCTCAAAGGCTTCCTTACTCCAGTTCTCCTGCATTTAAAAAGGCTACTGATTTGGTTGTTTGAACTTCCTCCCTTTCAAAAAGCTACAAAAGATAGGGCATGAACATCCAGTTCCAAAACAGGATTTAAAGTAAAACACGTATCTAGGTAAGGATAAGCACCTTCCTCTCTGTACTGCAATCTCTCATTCTTCAGCCAGTTTCCATGATTTTTTTACATACTTCTCACAATCTGTTCACTGAATGGAAAACCTACAAGCTGATTTTGGCAAGTCTGTTTGGCAGGTGAAAATTTAAGCATAAAATTGCCATTCTTTGTGCTAGCCTTCAGCCCAGCATTTTCTTTTGACATTTAGAAATAACAATTTCATTCAGATACAGCAAAACTATCTTAAGTTTTGAAGGAGTCCTTAAATTTGAAAATAAGAAAGCTTAAATAAATCTTACATGCTGTATTGTTAGCTCATACATACTACCAGCTGACCATGACAGAGAGTATGCCTAGTTGTACACATGCAGAAAACTGGGGAAGGAGATAATCATGGAATGACTTTCTACTTCCACAGAAAGAAGTCTCCCAGTCACCCTCTCCATCCTGAGGCTCCAAAGCTTACTCAAATTTCACATATGGGCAGGAAACCAAAGTATACCACGTGGCCAGAAATCCGTAGTAGTTCAGACGTGAGTTCCCAAAGGGAAGGAAGTTATAGTTAAATACAAGTCCAATCAGTGTTTCCCTCCACGAGGTCTAGAGGATGAATGGAAAAAAGCTCAGCTTTCCTGTTGCACAACAGCTAGGAATAATGTGATGTAGGATGTAGTGTAACTGTTTGAAATAGGGATGTTACTCACATGCAGATCCCCTCTAAACTGGTCTTTCAGAATTCTATAGTTGCATATAATGCATCTGTTTTCATAATTTCTATGATCAGTAGATTACAGACGTACATAGCCTTGAGCTACTTAAAAGTTGTACACTGTTCAAGAACTACAGGTTTAGGCCTGCTTATTTTTCAGCCAAGACAGACAGATTTCAGTGAGGTTTCCGTCTTACAGTCCATCCTGTTGCTGCAGTTAGGGGCAAGCCCTCTACTGATGATGTATTCAAATTCAAGCTTTCTTCAGTTCCCTTTTTTTAAATACTAAGTGAACAGCAGCTTAGAAAAGCTACAAATACTGATAAAAATACTTTTCCAGCAACTGTTCTCTGGTTAACATCAGGAATATACCCTTTTTACCCACCCCTCTAAAGTGCTGCAGTTACCAGTAGAGGCCTCCATCACCCTCCCTTTGGCCATCTGTAATCACAAGCACAGTCATTCACATATACTGGTATTCTGTGCTTTCACTGTTTAGGCTTCCATAGGCTGAAGAACAGCTAAACAGGCTAAATGGACCTTGGGTATATACTCACTGTTTACAGAAGAATATATCCAATTCTTATTTTTCCTTGGAACAGCCAGAAGGTCCAGGAGTCCCCATTCAAACACTTCCAACTGAAAATCAAAACTAAGGGAGTTTCAAAAAGATATCATATGTCAGACATGCTACTGCTTAATGAGACCCAAGAATACATATTAAAATAAATGCCTACATTAGACTCATGTAAAAGAAAAGCAAATGACCTTAATGAAACATCTCATCTTTATTTACAATATGACAAACAGAGCCAAGATCTCAGCTTATCAACTACAGTAAAAGCGTTTCTTAGTAGTAATAAACCCTCTCCTTCACTCCAGTGCCAGCTGGGCACATCCAAAATTCAGATTCAACCAAGAATCTTAAAAACACACAAAGGAAAACAACGTCTACAGGACCTGCTTTTTTGGACACCCAGTTCAGTGGGTTTCTTTTCCTCTTTGCTGATCTATTTCTATAGTAGGGATTGATGATGCAGAAGAGTAATACCAGCTCTAAAACAGTACTCATTCTTGCATCGTGTAAGAAAAACCCACTACGTAAACTGTTACTTCAGATATCCCTTAAAGGCTTCAGATGTGAAATGTGATCCAAGACTGCAACATGCTATTTCTAGAAAGATGCAACAGATGTTCTACACATATTAATACACACATCCAGAACAGAATGTAGAATTTACTTTTACTAAGTGCAATCAATACATAAATCTGGCTCAATGCCATTCAAGCAAAAAAGAAGCACACAGAGCAAGACACTGTTCAATACATAGGTGGGCTCCAGGAAAAAAAAAAACCTAAGCTTAATGCAGCATCTACAGACACACACAAGTACCTTTCAGCAAGTCACCTCTATACAGACGAGCATTTGTAGACAGCTCAAGCCCTCTTACTTGTGATATGCTATCTACAAAATACATTGGAAGGCTGTGAGGATCATTCATAGGAGAAATTTGAAACGTAAGGCACAGCCATTACACTGAACAGAAAGTATATGAGTATATTCTTGTTAGGTTACAAAAGTATGTGGCATTTATGGGGTTTGTTTTAAATGAGGAAACAGTTCTATAGCCCATTTCAGTGTCATTACATCACTGAAACTAAAGGGCATGTTTAAGCAAACAGACAAAAGGTATCATACCCTTCAAAAAGATCACCCTGCTTTGCTACCTGTAGGATGAAGTTAAAATAGGTCCAATGTTAAGTTCCTCTTCTTCCTGTAAGCAGGAACACTTGGCCTACAAGGCAAAATTTAGGTAGTTGCTCTTCTCCTTGATTTCTGTTAACTACTTCAAGTTACTTAAAGGGTAACAGGATTATTAAGTAGTCATACCACTGAAACAGAGGACAAGACAAACTAACAGCTGCACTTACAAGGCCACCAATATTTGTAGCACACAATCTACAGGAAGCGTGGAGGAAGAGCTTGCCTGTTCTAGAAAAAGAGAAGACCCTGCACTGTCAACTCCTAGAAGTAGAGCAGGCTTAGCTACAGCCTTCAGGCTACAGTCCTAATAATGCTTTGAAATTATGATTCCCTCCCATCATTTAGGTCTACATTAGCAATTGCAAGGTCCCAGGAGTGCCCTGAAAGAGTTCTAAGATACATAGAACTCAGTATGTTGACTTTGCACTGCATAATTCATTTTATAGCAGCATGACTTTTTTCTTCCTGTTCATAGTAGTTTCCCCAGTTTGAAATATCCCTGCCTGCCAAATTTAAGAGACAAACAAAATAAAGTCTAAATGCTTCATTGGTATTCTTTATTTTTTGACCCAAACTACGTAACACATTCTCTGAAGTAGTCCTTCAATTTTGGAATTCCCTCTCCAGCACAGGAATATGTAAGCACCCATATGTAGTGTCTGTACTTCAGGCCTAGACTAAAGTAGGCAATGTTAAACACAGGGACAAAAAGCCTTAAAATACTAGTTCTACTTCCCTGCAGAACCCAGTTGCATTTTTATGCAATTTTCCAGTGTTAGTGAAAATTTAAAGCTGGCATACAGTAGTGCCACACAGTTATAGTTAAGTGGGTTACTGCAAATCAGTAGCAGATTAAGCAAACCTGCTATGTTCAAGATTCACCAGGAGAGAGACCATTTAAGGTACTTAAAGCTCTCAACTCTTCTTGTACTCTCCCGAACATAGCAAAGCAGGTGCTCTGGCACTACGCATCAGGACTCCTATTAAAGTTTGGCTAGACTGTCACCACAGACCTAGAATCATAAGACCATACCAAACTGGGAAGCATCCATTAGGATCATGAAGTCCAACTCCTGGCCACATGCAGGACACCCCAAGAACACGTGAGAATATTGCCTGAATGCTTCTCAAACTTAAACAGGCTGCTGCTGTGACCACTTCCCTGGGGGAGCCCATTCCAATGCTCAACCACTCTCTGGCTGAAAAACTTTTCCTGATATCCAACCTACACTTACCCTGACTCAGCTTCGTACCATTTCCTCAAGCCCTGTCACTGGTCACAGGAGTGAAGAGACCTGTTATCTTTTATTGTTGGTACCCAGAGTCAAAGACTCTATAGTCCACTACCACTGTTTCCTAGTGATCTGTCATCTCCCCTGCCCAACAGAAGTCAGTGCAGTTCAATTTTACTATCTCTGAAGAGGAGACACTCAAGTTCAAAAATTACTGTTAGCTGAGCCCAGACATTGTGGCTCCTGCATGAAGTATAGCCTTTCCTATGACTGTGCAGAGATAGGGAAGCAGAAGTGTTTCTCAGAAACAGTTTAAAAATAGGATCTGACAACTGCCCAGCATGCCTTTACAAGCTTATGAGCTTGTTCCAACATTTGTATGCTGGGGTAATGGAGCACAGCTTTGGAGATGAATTTGAAGCGGTACCACTCTGATAAAAGCAATAGTTTCATTTTATGAAGAGTAGCCCTCTAAATCAGGATATTTGTGACAAAGACATTTTGTAATATTTAATAATTCTCTAATTAGAAGGCCCACAGTTGTTCTGGATGGAATTTGAGACAGCTTACCCCGGCTCAACAGATAAGACCACACTGCACAATCTATCATCAGTGTGACAAATTGGACCACAAACACTGTGGCCCAAAATGAAGCAGCACAACCATCGTTTAGCACGTACTGGGGAATAAAGCTGGTAAAACACCTCTTAGGCTAGAGATTAAATCACTATCTCAATATCATGACCAGCTATAGTCTCAGTCTTTTTGAGGGATTGCTTTGTCTGCACTAGAAGTGGCACAGCTCTGCACCTCCAATTCTTTTTACCTTACTTCACTAAAATTTGGGGAATCACATGGCAGTCCGCTAACCTGCTAAGTAAAGGCAGAAACAGGGAAGGAGGGAGTTTGGCACAAGAATTGGATGCTAATGCTTGTTTCCCAGCTACCTCTTCAGCTTAAGCTCTTGTGCCCTCCACACTAGTTCTAACACCTCATATCTGCCACACAAGCTAGTTCTGGACTTGTTTTCGGTTGATCTATAGCAGCTGTACTAGCACTGGATCGAACAGCTATCAAACATCCATATACAACAGCCAACTAGACAGAAAGATACTAACTTCTGTCAATAGAATACTAAGAATTGAACTCCACCTAAGAAAGCTTCATGGGTTACCAATCTACTGAAGCTTGCTAGAAACAAATCAATTATTATAACCAGTGGTACTCTATGTCAAACAGGTACCCATTCTTAGCACACCCTTCTGCTGTCAGACATCACAGAATGGTTTGGGTTGGAAAGGACTTTCAAGATCATTTAGTTCCCAGCCCCTACCATGGGCATGGACAGCTCCACCAGACCAGGTTGTTCAGGGCCCCATCCAATCTCCCCCTGAGCACTTTCAGGAATGGGACATCCACAACTTCTCTAGACAACCTGTTCCAGTGCCTCATTATCCTCTAAGCATCCCTTCCTAACATCCAGTCCAGATCTCTCATCTTAGTTTAAACCCATTTCCTATCACTGTCTGCCCATGTAAAAAGTCACTCTGTATTCTTCATAAGCCACCTTTAAATACAGGAAGGCTGCAGTGAGGTCTCCCCAAGAGCCTTCTTTTTTCTGTGTTGAAAAACTCCAGCTCCCTCAGCCTGTTGAGTATTTCTGGTTTGAGTCTTAACAGACCACACTGAGTAGGACTACAGCAGTCCTCACAAGCTAAACCTTTGGAGAGACATGATATAATGCTGCATTTCTACTTCTGAGTAACATCTACTGCATGACCATGCCACATTAACAAGCTCACAGATGGAGCAGTCACAGTAAGAAGTTTCAGTAGGGTTTCTTTTGTCCAACATGTAATAAGCACAAAAACACAGCAGCTAAGATTTCCTTGGTTTCTGAGCTTACAAGAAACACAAACTCTTGCTTTCTGTGACAGGACCACCTTCAGCAGTACTTTTGGGATGTTAAAGTCTCCAGTTCAGTAATTTCCCAACTCTGGCACAGTCCAAGTCTCCAAACTGGCAGTATTTCCCCCCATTTTCTTCCTAAAGATCCTCAAAAAGTACCGGTTGTGCATATACTACTCGGGAACCATTCAATCACTGGTTATTTTCATCTTCATCAAAGAACTGCTATTGACAGTGTTTCAGGGATAGTGCTGCATTATAGTCATGTCTGAGCACTACCTCACTCATGAAAGTAGCTACATGGACCTTAATACTGCTCTCCAAAGCAACTAGGAGCTCATTAGACTCTACTTCAAGTAACAAGGTCATGCTGGAAGGAGATAAACCACTGCCCCACTTCACTATCCAAAGGTGATAGCAGTGAACCTGGTGCTAATTCCCACTAATCCCAGGATTAGGAGGCCACACAACAGCTTTAAAGTTGCTTCTTTAAGTGAGGAACTCAACTGTTAAGAATTGTAGAACTAGCCAATAACCTATTTTCCTCCTAAAGCAAAACCTTACTAATCTCAACTTTTTCAGAAAGGCTCATTATAACACAAAGCCTGAAGCAGTGTGCAAAGGAAATTCCTGTCCTGCTGCTGTTTGAGCATTCAACAGTCCTTCCACATCCAGGTCGATAAACTGATCAGTTGTCAGTCCCTAGAACTCCTTTACCTCGCAAATAATGCAAATTCATTTGACTAGTGACTACTGAGACCCACAGGTATCACTTTTTGCTATTAGCTAAGAACTCATCCTGTAGGAATACCCCAGCTATTAGATTATCAGCCACTTCTGGAAGAAGCAAGCTTATTTCAAGTTTTACCCTGTACCAAAAAAAATATGCTTAAATCTAAAATCCTGTGAACACCTAACTAGCCTGTAGTTGAGAACAACATTTCACTTAATTTTACAGGCTACAATTTCAGTGAATCTGAAGTGCTTTGGCCACCCACAACTGGAGGTCAATCTAGCAATGACTTATATAGTCAAGGTTCAGAATTATTTTTTGAGAGTGCCTGACTCAGTGATTCTGGCTACATTAGCCAAAAGCCTTTAAGACATGCCCCTCAAAACTCCCTAATAACTACAGCTTTCCTGACAAAAAGCACACCTAACTTCACTAACAATTAAAACCTGCACATCTCCATTTTCCCAGCAGCTGCTTCTGTCTACTTCCATACAAACAGGACCGTTTGTCAAGCCACACAATGAAGATTCACATTAGAGAACCATCCATTACAATTAGGCTTATGTTTGATCCATTCTTCACTACTACTTCCCCCATGAAGAATGAACAACTGAAAAAAGGTGAAGGATCATCTTTCAGCATGAGCACTTCAACTGTCTCAACTATGACATTAATGCATAGTCGGATCTATTACACTGTTAGCATCTCTCTCCTTTCTCCCCTAAATACCCTTGAACTCCTGTCAGTCCCTTTGCAGGGCCAAAGGTAAACAACGGTGTTTAAATAACAGGTCTTAGCAAGGGCTCAGACCACACATACGTGCACAGACAGGCTACCATGGCAAGTTAGAACCACAAGTCTAACTGTTGGAGAACATCCAGCCCATTGAAGTATCCCCATTAAAGAACAAATTGTAGTTCAATAGAAATTGTTAGTTTCCCTGGTAAGCTACCATAAATGTAAACTACACGCCACTTTTTACCCAGTCTCCCTCTCCTACAGATCTTTTCTTTCCTTCGAGATTAAAACACAGCTTGCATCAGACTGGCTGTTGGGCAAATCCCCTGTCTCAAAGAAATATGCACATTTTGCTTTTACTCATCTCCTGCAGCACAAGTAATTCAGAATCCATAAGACATTGTTTTGAGACTGCACTGCAACACTGCTGGAGCTACTGCTTCTTTGAAGATAACTAATACTGCTTCCCTGAGAACTGCTAATAAAAACAACCTTGAAACAAGAAGTTACTACCAGCTCATTAAAACTTGCCTATAGCTTCATATAAGCACAGCCACACCTCCGTTCAAGTACTGCTGCAATAAGCTGTGAGTTACACAGAGAACTTTTAAAATAATTCATTTATTGGTTTTCAAGCAAAATCTGTATCAAAGTGAGTTACCTAAAAGGCTGGTTTAAGAATTAAAATTCTAGCTGATTTTCTATATAAACCATTCTCTAACATAAGCATTCAAACAATTATTTTACAGTGAGGCAGGCAATTACTCTGTTTCATAATTATAGAACACATGCCTAAATGCAAGTAGCAACAAAAAGGTTTATTCCCCCTCATCTTTAGTTCAAATTAATGTTCTTCCTTAAACACATCTGCAACAAAGTAGTCACAATGTCAAGTCCCACATAAATCTGTGCTGTATTAAAAGAATCACTGTACACTGAAAGCATCCCTGGAAGCTTCCATTACAAAGGGAGTATTTACCTTGTGTCATACAATGCCTACACAAGAAGGATCAGTAATCCAGTCATTTTAATGTTTGATCAACAAACCAACTGCCTCCTCCTAACACCATTTCCAGTAAGCTTTTTATTAAAAAAAAAAAAAAAGAAAAAAAAAAAAAGAAAAAAACCACCACAGCCTCACAATCTCTAGGACTCAAGAATCTTGCGCTTTATAGTCTGCACAGAAGTCAGCTGGCACAATGCTGACAGCCACCTTCTGACACAAAAAAGGGGGGATTGCTCTTTCAGAAACCAGAGCTTACATCCTAAAACCTAAGCTCAAATGACACTACAGGCTTTTGAAAGCTTCACACTGTGTCATGCTTAACTGGTATCCTCTATAAACCTACAAAGGAAAAATGTAGTGCTGTTAGATGCTTCTAATCCTGTTTTTCTACCCCTCCTCCCACAATATAGGGATGCTCTGCAGGCTATATATGCGACCAGTATGAACTACTTACAGTAGCTCCCAAGTCCCCAGTCAGTTCTTATGTAACTGAACTCCACCTCACCATATTACTTATGTAACGCATAATAAAGAGCATCTATTATACAGGAATCTTGTATATTAGTCATACAGTCAGTTACTTTAATTCCCGTAGTTCTCAAACAGCACATTTGTGAAATATTCAGGCTATCAGGTTACTACTGTGGAGGTAAAAAGAAAAAAAAAATCCTATCTGCCTAGGGACGGACTAAGAACAAAAAAAGTGAAACATTTCTAAATAGAACAAACCAGCATATTAAACCATCAACAATTTTAACTGTTAATTTGTTCATGGGGTTAGATGCAGTGGCTAAATTTACACCCTGGCATACAAGAACAAGACATGAGAACCAGCACTAAACTGCTTTGAAAACACGAGAACCTCAACCAAACAGTAAGAGGAGTTGCACTCCTTTAAGAAAAGAGTTAGGATTGGAAAACATACATTTTTTGCTTCCCATCCATCGAATATTGAAATAAGACACCCAGAAAATAGATTTGCCAACCTTCCAGGCCTATCCAGACCTGTGTAACAAGTTCATTTTCCTATGGACCTCAAAGTACAACATGGGGAACGTTCATCATATTCGCAGACTGTATTTTTCATTTGCGCTAAGCATCCACATCAATTCCCATGTTAAAGACGCAGGCGTATGCGGCCTGATTTAGGAATACACCCATCACTCCACAGAAAGCTGCTCAACTCCTGCAATAGGAATCAACAACACACAAAGAACAGCGATCCGTTTTTCCTGTTCAAACAGAATAAAGTCATGAACACCGGGCAGATTTTCCCTTGGCCCCTCCATCCCGTACCCCCGGCAGAGCAACACTAGAACAGCAAAGACCTCCTCATCAGAAGAACAACTCCGCATAGCCTGTGCGTTTTCCTCAGCGGCTTTAATGAAGTCATTTAGACATCGCTTAAAACGACTGTTCCGGTAAGAACCGCTTCATAACCCCCGGGAACTTAACTTAGAGCAGAGTGCCTTCGCACCGAGCGGGCAGCACTACCGTGAGCGCACCCGGCTCCCACACTCGGGCGGAGCCAGCAGGCGCCCAGGGAAAACTTTCCCTGGCGGTGGGTAAAGCCTTGCGCAGAGAGGGGGCGAAATGGAAAGCTTCCCCCATGAGCAGCTACACCCTGGAAGTGGGTGGAGAGTAAGGAGAGAAGCGAGAACTTTCCTCGGCAGCAGCTACACCCTCGTGCATATAAGTCTGATGGGGGAAGGGAACCAGCGCGGGACCGACGACGTTGTGCGGGAGGAGGGGGAGGGAAGCCCGGGCTCTCCCGGGCAGCCGCCGCCGCCGCCTAAGCCAGCTTGGTCCGCAGCCAAACCCCACAGGAATGCAACGTGGTCACATGACCTCCGGCGGACGTGCAACTCCCTTCCCTCTCCAGGGACACCCTGCGCCATCTTGTACTGACGCAGTTACAAAGGCAGGCACGAGTTGCTCCCCTCTCGCTCGTTCCCCACTCCTCTCCGCACAGCCCCGGTACTGTTTGGGAAGGAAAAGCCCAGGCCTGGTCCTGCTTTCCTTTTCGCCAGCTCTTCAGGGACGCCCTGCCCGCGGAGTCCTCCCTGACGCTGGGATCATGGCGCCTGTTTTCTCCCTTTGCCTCCCCCGGCAGCTCCCGACCCTGCCCAGCTGCGGCTGCCCCTGCTGCAGGATGATGTCAGCACCAGCCAATCAGGGCGCGCCGGGCCACCCCGGCCGGCCCGGCCATTGGCTGCGCCGCCGCTCCCGCCCCCCTCCTGACTCGGCCTCCGCCGCGGTTCGCTGCGGAGCCGCAGCCAAGGCACAAGTGCGGGGAGGGGAATGGGGAAAAAAAAAAAAAACCCTACACAAAAAACCGACAACCAAACCCACCAAGACGCCAGCCGCCATTTCGCGCAACAACAGGCAGAACCCGAGCGAGCAGCCCCAGCCAAGCGCCCTAAGGAGAGAGAGAGAAAGAAACAAGAGACACACGCACAGAAGAGTTAGACAGGAAAAAAATACCCATAGACTCCGCCATGATCACAAGACGTTTAATCACCCCCCCTCCTCCCTCAGACTTAATGCCCCATTACAGCCGCCTCCTCTGCGTCCAACCAGCTAGCAGATCCCTTCACCTCGGCTCCCTCCTGCCGCAGCAGCAGCTGTTTAGAGCCCCAAACTCTCTGTGCCCAAGGTGTGGGGGGACGCTAGTCTATGACGCTGCTGCTAACTGCTTCTCCAATCACCCGAATGTGGCGGCTCCATCGAGGCAGAGTAAGAGCTGCCAGCCCAGCTTTTATCTGGTGCCCCGAGTTTGCGCACTGGAGGAGGCTCGCTCAGCCCCTGGTGGGCGTCGAACGAAACCCCAGCCGCCGCCTCCCCTCCCTCAGTCAGCCGTATCGCTGGAGGGGCTGAAGCCGGGCAAGGGAGGCAGGGCGGCGTACGGGTACAGCGGGAGCTGGGAGGAGATATGGTAGCAGGAAGAGGGGCTCCTTACGAATGGCAAAGGCTGTGTCTGCCCTGAAAGACTGAGCGAGTTCCTGGCTGTGGCAGCGCCCGCTGGTCGGGATGGAAGGGCGCCATTCCTGCTTCCCGAGCGCTGTCCCTTAAAGGGCAAACGAGGCTCGTTCGCTGGTTGTCTCGTTCCCTGCAGAACAGAAACGCCTTCAGCGAGTGCTGTCCCACTCGCTTTAAGGAAAGAAGCTTTCTCCCACTTGCCTTATATATGAGTCCTAAGCGCTTCGGGGAAGATTCTCAACCTCGAGTGTCAGAGTTTCAGTCAAAACCTCCTGAGCAGGTCTGCAAATACTCCCGCTCCTTTCTCGGTCCCCTCTTCCCCGCCCCTCAGTTCTTCTGCGTGTGTGAGATCCGGCGGGTCTGCCCGGCTTTTCGCGCAGTTTGGGCCGAAAATGTGCTGTTTGAGATTCACAAAAAACACATATGCCGAGAGCATCGATGGTCGTGAGGAAGAAGCCGGAGGTTGGGGGTGTGATAGCGGCCGAGGAGGGAGTTTTTGCGCTTATTCCTCCGAGGATGCAGCTGTGACTCAGACACCCTTGCTCCCACCCGCGCTCGGGCCCACAACAGGCCAGGACGGAGCCCCCGCCCCTCCCGCGCGGGCTACGCCGCCGGGGCTGCGGATCGCCCCCGGCGCCAGCCCCCGCTGCAGCCGCCCCTCCTCCGCTGCCCTACTTCCCGCCTCACGGCCCCCCTGCCCAGCCCCTGCCGCAGTCTGGTGCCGCGGCCGCGCCCAGACCCCCGAGCCATTCAGCGTGTTGCAAAATGGACTCTAAGGGCTCGGCGGGCGCGGGCTGCGCTCCCGGCCCGTAAGCAAAATGGCGGCTGTTTGGCTTCGCCTTGGTAACCCTGCCCCTGTCAGGCGGGGCGGGTGAGCCCCGTGCAGGGGGAGGGAGGGGAGAGCGGACGCCATTTTCCCAGAGAGAGGCAGTGACATAGAAGGGAGCGTAGGAGGCTGGAGGGAGGGAGGCACGGGAGCAGCGGCGGCAGCAGCGGGGTTTGTACACAGGTCCCAGGGCAAAGGCGCTTTTGAGCTGGTCCCTGTAGGGTTCTGCACACTGAGCTAGGTTTGGGGGGAGGGGGGGTCTCCTCTTGCCCTTTTCTTTCTTTTGCTGAAGCCTACTGAGGGCTGAGTCCTGCCTAGGGTAGGGATATCCGCAGTGGGCTGTTGCATTGTTTTGGTTGGGATAGAGAAGGGGCTCAGCTGAGGGGTCCTGTTGCCTGGCCTGTGACCATTACAGGTGAGTCTTTGGTTATTCTGTTGTGGGTGCTTTGGGGGAGGGGGGGTGGAAAAAGGGAATGAAATGCGACGGGAACGTCTCATTAGCTTCGGTGCGAGTATAACTCCTTCCCACCCTGAAATGTGTTTAATTTCTGTTTAAGTTGCCTTGAATTTGCTTATCCTTTTGTGGGGTTTGGTTAAAAATGGCAGGCTGTCGCTATATCTTATGAATATGGCGGGTTACTGTAACTGGAGGAGCTGAGGAGAATTTTTTGGCAGTTACGCCAGATTTATGCATTATGCTTGGAAAATGAGCCAAAAGGAGCTATTATGTGACAACATAGGCTTTCTTGGGCTGACGGTTTTCAGAACGGGTTTGTGCGTTATTGGGACTGCGTATTGAGTTTTACGAAGCTTGGGGAAGCCTATTCTTTTCCTCCATCCTGTATATTTTTGCTTTGTGGTACTAAAATGGCTCGTTATAGGCCTAATCTCTTTGCCTTCCACACCCCCGCCTCCCCGCCTGCCTCCCTGTTAATATCTCCGCTTCGTGGTGTAACCTGGACAAACGGAGAGCTGTCCCCAGGAGTTTCTGTGCCAATTTAAAAGGGGATCATTCTCCCCACCCCCTTTCTCGAGGTTGTAAGTAGTTACAGTGGTGCACCCCTTTCTTGCTTTAGTTTCTGCAGCCAGTGTTCGTGTTCCTTGGGTGGCATATTTCCGTCTTTTTCCTCAAGCAGTAAGTGTTGGTGGGTTAGACCGTATTGCTGCAGACATAGGGGAGGAGAAACAAACGGTTCACTGTGTACTACTAAATAGGGTAGAGAAACATAATATAGTCTGATTATAAAGGTCCTGTATTCCCCCATACTCGTCTATTAGGGAATGTGCGGTGTCTGAAAGCCCTGAGGTCCCTAAAATGGTACCTACTACGTGTCGTCAAAAGCAGAAGTTCAGTGCTGCATCTAGATTTAGGAATGTTTTAGTCCATTTATTTACAGTACCTTAAAGGAATAATAACGAAGCGTTTCTGTTACTCAGGGTTCAGATCAGAGAAAAGCAGGAGATATCCATGGCAGTACTTACAATGCATGATTAATTGATTATCATCACTATACTTTTAAAGTTACTTTTAAAAAAATATGGAGCAAATTTATTAATTTCCCTCTTTTGTCCTTTAGAGATTCTAAAAATGGCGGCCTCAGGCTGATGTTGTGGTAATCTAATCAGCTCGGGTCCTCCACACCCCATGCAGTGCGTTTGTCTGCAGCATATTAGTGTCTTACTATGTTTAAATGAAAAGGCTGTTCCCTTCAAATAACGTACAAAACACCTCTTGACTTTACTGTGATTTAAAAATGCTGTGTTCCAGCTGATTAATTTTATTGGTTATGTGTGTGAAAGGCAAGTGAACGAGACCACTCTTGTCGGGGAGAAGGGGGGTGGAAAGAGGCAACAGACTCAAGCAGCTCCTTCGAGGGGTGTGTATATGGTGCTGTAAGGTAATATGTATGTCAGTTTAGTAAATTGGAAAAGCTGCTGCGTTTGCGATCAGTACTGTCCTGTGTCTGTCTTACTAACGATATAAAATCGGTAATATTTATCAACACGAGCAGTAGATTAAGATCACTGAGGCAGTCAGCTAAATTCTTCCTGGAAACACATTTGTGAACCTCATGTTCATCTTCCAGGAAATACCTTCACTGGACATCAGTGTAGTAATTCCATCTATTTGTAGTTGGAGAATACGAAATGAATTTAAGGGAACAATGCATGCAAGATTATAACCTGTTACTTTATTTAAAGACGTGAAATTTCTTGCTGCCATGTAATCTTGGCATTACAATTTTTTTTCAATTTATTTTGTGTATTGCTGTATAAATTGTATATGTGGTAATACATGCACAAATACTGAGGGAAGGGGCAGTTCGTAACCCCTAATTTTTTTCCTAAATGAAATATGAACCTTTTAGTATCACCACTATAAATACGGTTGAGTGGGGGGAAGGGAGGTCACAAGGATTCATTATTTGGTAGTTGGTGTAGCGTACTCTGATGCATACTATAGAGGCTGCAAACTGTATGTTTTAAGCCAAAATAACAAAAAATAATTTTTCACTTTTTTTTTAGTGCCTGTCTTTAATCTCATCCTTTAAATTAATGAGATATTAATTCCTCTTCCAGTATAGCTTTAGAACCTTCTGGATTTAAGCAATCAGAAGTGATATTGAAGGTATTGAAGTGGCAAAGCTATCTTCAATCTCTGATGAATTTTAATTTGGATACCATTTAGAAACACTGATGTGGGATTTAAGGTATACCTAAAGTTAAACAGTAAGACAGTTAGACTTTTAGGGTGTTGTTCATGCATACCTTTAGTGTGTTTTGAGGCCAGAGGCTGAGTGATTTCGTTAATTCTCCAGTAATGCATGCTCCCATCATCTTTATATAAATGTGATTTTTTTTTTTTTTTTCCTAAACCATGCCTTATTCTCTTTATTTAAAAGTACATGAAAAAAAACTCTAAAGAGTATATGGGCCTTTATGGAAACCTTTTTCCGTTTTTTCTTTCCTTCAGTTGAAAGCTCCTATTCTTGATTTTTTTCTGACATTGTGACTTAGGGGGCTGTACAGTCTGCAACTCTTCATGGCCTCTGTCATGTTCTCAAGCAGACATCTGATTCACAATTAGAGGAAAATAACTTTGTACACTTCACAAAAAGTGTTTGGGGGAGGGTAATGAAATAACCCAAAAAATACAAATTTTCAAATTTTATAGCTTGTTTTCTCCACTAAGAACCTCTTGGGAATTTAGAGAGATCTTCCAGAGTTTTCCTGTATGAGTTTTAATGAGTCAGTTTGCCTTCGTGACTCTTGTTTCTCCATTTGTAAAAACAGATCTGTGATTTTTTTTTAAGGAGATGATGAGTCTACGAAACAAATTCTACTCTTATTTTTTAACTCCACTGATGTTTTTATTTATATATTCATAAAGAATGAAATATCTCTCTCCCCCCCCCAACCTAATACAAACCTCTTGAAAGGGGGAAGGTTTGAAATCTAAATTTCTTTTTTTTTTTTTTTTTTAAGATACGTCTCTGTTCCACAAATATTGTGTTACAAATGCAGTAGTATGGATTGAAGTTATGAAACCATATATGTATCTTGAAGCTTTTCGTGTCTGAAGGAAAAATTTGCTTAACTGTCACTTAGCCTTTTGGGTGAGTGTTTTTGCTGTCTGGGAAATTCCAGAGGGGAAATAATACTGACTCTAGACTAAATCTAGGGAAAGTTTCTCTTAGGACTAAGTAACCTCTTCAGGTTATTTTGAGGTAATGCAGCTCCTGATTTCTCTTGCGCAGTTTCAGCACACACTACTTAAAGTTCTGTTGGAAAGCAGCAGAAATACAGAAATCAGTGTCACACTGAAGGCCGTGGTGTTTGTCCAGTTCTGATCTTGGTTTGACTAAGGACAGTCTTAATTTTGCATGCATGCTAATACTAATTTTAGTAAGGACTATTTGTGGGACTGAGTTAAGGAGTGGTGTATGTAATTGTGGAATCGTGGTATTGTTCTGACGAGATCAATGTAAATGAAAGTTTAATTAAAGTATTTTGCTGTTGTCATGCGACATTCTAACAAAATTTAGTAGGAGGGGTATAGATCGGTGAAGATATAAAATAGAACCCAATTCAGACTTCTGCAGAGATCCTAAAGAAGTGCATCTATGTTATTTGCCTCATGACTTCCATACAAATGAGTATTTGTGAATCTCTCAAAAGCAAATTTCGTTGGACAGTGTTTTTTCAACAGGTACACTGTTCAAGTGTTTCCACTGTGCAAATAATAGTTTTGATTTATTGCTGAGAGTGACACTTAAGGCATCTCTGGGGGAAAAAAAGGTTCCAGCAAATGTGGAACGTGGATTAGGAAAAAAACCCTCAATTCCATCCTTCCAAATTCTGGACTATTTAAAATATTAATTATAGTGGACTTTTGAATTGTGCAAGATGGATATTTCTGTCTAGTTCAGTGTTCACATTTTATTAGTAACCAAAGGATTGTACCCACAAAACCTGATTTCTTTGAGGATCCAAAATTCTGCTCATGACCTTCATATTACAGAAAAAACCTGCTGTAGTTGTGTTCAAAGAAAAACTGCTGTTACCTTTAAGGTATAACAAACAAGTACTTAAAAGAAACCTTTTCAAGGTTTCATATCCTTGCTAGGAGAAAATGACATTATTTTTATTTCCTCTTGCAAATCTTAATGTGTTAATGAAACAGGCAAGATTTTAAGCTGTGTTGGTTGTTAGAAAATTTTAGTAATTAAGATTATCTGTAAACCTTTGAAGATAGTTCTGTTCCACAGAGTATTTTTTTAACATGCCTGACCCTGTATATTATTTTTCAGAATTAAAATATGGGTAAGAACTATGGTAAGTCAGTGTCCATTCAAGTTATGTATTTCAAAAGTGCATGTGAGGAATATATTATAGTAACACACAGATTGCACCCTGTGCAAGTAGAGCGTGTTTGTTACTTTTGAATATTGTATTACAAGAGTGCTATCTATCTCTTGTTTCATGTGATAGTTCATGCATTGCTTAGGTGGAGATCCAGTGTTGTAAAACCTAACTGAGACTTGGAAGGGACCAGCAATTTTGCAAATCAGGCACTTGCCAAAATAGTATTGTTCCTAGTTTTACAGTTTAGTTTTAAGTTAGCACTTGGATAGTGTGGATATAAAAATTTCATACTGCAGGCTCAGGTTAAGGAAAGCTTTTTTATTTTTATTTTCATTTGTAGTTGCGTTTTGTGTATTTGATACCATTGTAATCTAGGTAATCATTCACTTTTATATCTTCATCGCAAAAAAAAATTGCCATCAAGTTCAAAGACAAGATGATAAGACTAAATTTTCACTACATTATTGTAATCTATATTGCAATTTAAGAAGGAAGACATATAATCTGTTGCTGGCCCCCTTATCACAGAATGGTGTGAGTTGGAAAGGACCTTGAAAATCACCTTGTTCCACTGCCCTTGCCATGGGCAGGGACACCTTCCACTAGACTGGGGTGCTCAAAGCCTCATCCAGTCTGGCCTTGAACTTCCAGGAATGGGACATGCACTGCTTCCCTGGGCAACCTGTTCCTAGTGCTTCAGCACTCTCACAGTAAAGAATTTCTTCCTACCATCTAATCTAAATCTCTCATCTTTTGGTTTAAAACTTTTCCCCCTTGTCCTATCACTATCTACTCACGTAAAATGTCACTCTCCCTCTTTTTTTATAAGCCCCATCTCGGTAGTGAAAGGCTTCATTGAGGTGTTCGGAGCCTTCTTGTCTCCAGGCTGAATAACCCCTGTTCTCTCAGCCTGTCTTTGTAGGAGAGGTGCTCAGCCCTCTGGATTATCTTTGTGACCTCCTCTGGATCTGCTCTAACAAGACAACTTCTTTTTTGTGTTGCGGACCCCAGAGCTTTACGAACTGCAGGTGGGATTTCTTGAGAGTGGAGTAGAGGGGCAGAATCTTGACCTTCTGCCCATGCTGCTTTTGATGCAGCCGAGGGCATGGTTGGCTTTCTGGGCTGTGAGCACATGCTGCCGAACTGTGTTGTGCTGCTTGTGAACCAGCACCTGCAAGCCTCTGTGCTCCTCAGGGCTGTTCTCCACCCATTCTCTGCCCAGCTTGTACTCGTGCTTCAGATTGCCCTGACACAGGTGCAGCACCTTGCACTTGGCTGTGTTGAATTTCAAGAGGTTCACACAGACCCACCTCTCAAGCATGTCAGGGTCCCTCTGGATGATATGCCTTCCCTCCAGAGTGTTGCCACACCACAGAGCTTCATGTTGTTGACAAACTTTCTGAGACTGTTTAATCCATGTCACCAACAAAGATTTTAAACAGCTGTGGTCCCAATACCAGTTCATGAGGAATGACGCTCATCACTTGTCTCCACTTTAACATCAAGCTTGACATCTTGCAACTTGCGCGAATGCAACCATGCAGCCAGTTCCATATCCACCAAATGGTCCATCCATCACATTCATGTCTCCCCATTTTAGCGTTAAGGATGTTGTGCAGAACCGTTATTTATCAGTCATAGAAACTGATGAAACTAACAGCCTGTATTTGCCACTTGAGAATTTAAAATTGTATACAGGATGGTAGATTTGGGTCTTTTACCCTGAAGAGTTCTGAATACTTAAATTTGTTTGGTGTTCATTACTCTTTAACTTTTCTAAATTGATAGGGCTAAAGATACTTTTTAACAGTTGGTGATGCTCTTAGGTTGCCTTGAGTAGACAGAGGCACCTAACTTCTAATTAGAATGGTTATAACGGGGCTGGGTTGAAAACTGTATCACGAGACAGATGATATTCCAAGTCTAGACGGTTAATCCTGTTTTAACTATTGATTTAAAGAAACTTTTCCAATAAGGAGTGGTTTTAGTCAGTTCTGGTTAAACTGAAGACTTGAGAATTGCAGCAGTTTATATATAGCTTTTGAGGAAGGTACAGAGTGATTACGTCTCCTTTGGTTTCCAAACCTATCATTCTAGAACTGTGGAAGAAACATGAATAGTTTATATATAATTCGTAAACAATACAGTAGTTATTTTACTGGTGATAAGGGTAAGGTTCCTCCCTCAAATGCCTTACCAAGTAATTCAGCTGATTTTTTTAAATTTCTTTTGCTTAGAATAGGAACGTTTGATGTGAATCTTTAATACCTTTAATATTATGCAGGATTTTTATGAATGACTGTGTTGTGGGGTTCTTCTAAATGTTTGTTCTCTGTCTTACTTTCCAGTCATATCTTTTGTGCTGAAAGACAAATGAAAGCCAAACACTGCATCTTTTTGTCCCCTTCTGTGTGGCAGTAGTAGTGAAAATTAAAAGCCATGTGTTGAGCTTCCATTGCTGGGCAGAATTTCTTTGTGCTTGAAGATTAGGTATTTTCTATCTCTGTTACTACAGTCAAAAATACATACTGAAACCTCCTTTGAAAGCACAAAGCTATAGAGTTAAAATGCATGGAATCTAAATTTCCTAACCCAGATAATACAGTTTTGCAAGATAATTGCAATTGAAAATAAGTTGGGGTTTGTTTTCTTGAAAGTAGGAAAGATCTTTTGGTCTTAACACTTCGGGTTTTTTTGTGTGTGTCCTTGAACATGATATAGTCCCTCCATCTGTTCCCTCATTTTTTCTTGCCAGTACCCTCCCCAAGTTTTTGTAAAGAACATTTTTGTTACCAAGAATATTTTTGTTACCAAAAAATATAGTCTAGGTTGAGCTGTAATTAAAATTACACAGAGGAGTTCTTCTAACTGCCAGAAAGAATTAAAAGTTTGTGTTTGAAAGACTGTGACTTTCTGACTTGCTTCTGTTTAGATTCCTAGGCCTAAGTGTAGCAGTTGGGCGAATGCTTACAAATTGCTTCCATGGGTAGAAGTAAAAGCACTGTTGATCTAGTTAGGTAAATCAAATGCCACAGATTAAAAAGAGGAGCTAGTTTTTGGAATCTACATAAGTGAAAACTTATCAAAACAAAAATATGTTTAGCTGAAGTGTCAGACTTGAAATAAGTCAAAAGAATTTACTTCTTCTGTAGTAGGTAGCTAATAATTACAGTAGACTCCCAAGTCTTACTAAGCAGCATAGAAAAAAAATAATTAGTCTATTTGATTTCATGAAGCCAGCAAAATGTTTATAGTGTTGAAGGCAACACCAGTATCTATTTTTAGCCACATATTTTTCCATCCCAAAATCTGTACTTGTTGGGAGGAATATTGGTGACTGAATTGCCATTACTGTTATATTTAATAAAAAATAAATAAACTTAGCCCATACAGTTATAGACATGAATTAGAATTCTTACAGAATGTGGACTGTATCTACTTGCAGAAAGCCTTTATATTTTAGGATGTTTGTCAAGAGTAACAACGTAAGGTAACAGATGTAATGTTTTCTTGGTGAGCAATTGCTAAGTCACAGGCATTTTGTCTAAGTTTAATCAACTGCTTTTTATCATTTTGTGCTAGATGGAGAAATAAGCATTTGCAGTAAAATAGCTGACACAAAAAATGACATAAAGCCAAGATACTTTTACTGGGAAATCACTTTATTAGTGTTCTTAGCTTTTGAATTCTTCATTAAAGGCATTTTACATTCTGTGATATACCATAGCAGGCTAATGTTAGGTAGCTAATATATATACTTCTTCAAGCAATAAGTGATATTGCTATGAAAAAATAATTTTTCTCTTACTTCTCTTCATGTGCTGTACTTGTTTTGTAGTTTACAGTTCTTTGACTCTCCAGCTCAAATAATTTATGGTTTTTGAATGGCTAGGCCTTTTTTTGTGTGACTTACTTTCAGTTGTATAGCAGGTGTTTAGTAAACTTAGAGACATCAAGCAATTTGCAGTTCATTTTCAATTTTGGTTGAGTTCTGCAAATAGAAAACAAAATCTGTAAGCATGGTGTTTGTTTGAATATCTCTGCTTACTGTGTCTTTGATAGATTTCTGTTCAATAAACTAATTCTTACTCTTTCTGTGACTGCTGTTACCTTTATTTCCCTTCTACCACTCATTCTTTTTCTCTTCCTAGTCCCATATTTTGTCTAACTTCCACTGAGAGAAGAAAAGGAGTGAAGAGAGTGAGGAGGTAAGGGCAAGTCTTCATGTTTTAAGGGGCTGATGTAAATATTTGAGTAAGAGACACTGCTTTCACTCATGGGAATAAGCAAGAGCAGCACTGTTGGACCAGATAGTAAAGGAAAATGGCTTATGTCCAGTGGAAAGCAGCTTTGCTGTATAGCAGAGACTTGGGTAAACTGGCAGACTTACTCTTGGTTTATACTTAAAAGTGTGGCTTGCTCTGTGCAGACTAGAGTCTGTGTAGTGCATGTTATGACCTGTGTACTGATGGAAACCTTGTTACATGATAGAAACTCAATTTTTTTATGCATAAATCTTGGATACCATGAAGGAGACAGGGGTTTTCATTTCTTTCTTTGAGATACTAAACTCTGACCAATTCATAAAGTTTGGCTGCCATTCCAAATGTGACTGTGCTCTTTGTTGAAGGTAAAATTCTGTGTTTGTCTCAGGATGTTCATAAGCCGAAAGAAACAGTTTGCCCACAGAAGTTGTGGATGCCCCGTTGCTGGAAGTGTTGAAGGCCAGGTTGGATGGGGACCCTAAACAGCCTGGTAGCAGAAGGTGTCCCTACCCGTGGCAGGCTTGTTGGAACTGGGTGATCTTTCGGGTCCCTTCCAACCCAAGCCATTTTGTGATTCTGTGCTAGTAAATCGTGCTTATTTGCACTACTTTAAAAGCGAAGTTGGAGGAGGAGTCTTACTTTGTCAGTTGTAATAGCAGTATTTCTGTTGGTCTAATCATCAGGTAGGTCTGTGTCAGTACAACCAATAATGTCATAAAACAGAAATTTGACAGGGCTAGGAGCTTAGTACCCTTGAGCTCTCTGAAGCTTACTGAAAATTCAAAAGGTGATGGGGGCAGCTATGAGCAGTATCCTGCAAGAAACAGGGAGAGAAAGCATAATAATTTTAGCCATTATCTGTCATGCTTAACTTCAAACCAGCCATAGCAGGTACTTTTTTCGGTTTTTGTCTGACAGGGCACATGAGGAGGAGGTTAGAGGGACATGAGTACTGACAAGGTATAGGTGACAGTGGACAGCATAGGAGGTTTTTGAGGGGCTTGTGAGTGAGGCTGGAAGAGTTAATACTGTGATGGGGAGGAAGATACTGCTGAGAGGGATATAGAGAACATTAAATCAGTGGGAATGTTTGAGCACACACTACAAATACCAGATTCCTTTTAGAACATGTTGTTTCTTCTATATGATGTGCAGGAGTTGGTCATTAATAGGTCTTAATTTGTGTATTTAAGTGTGCCTACTATGTCATATTTTTCCTACTCCCCTTTCTTACTTGTCTCAGCACAAATTAGAAGTAAGCTGCTAATTTATCTGTTACGTTACCATGGAAAGCAGCAAACAGTAGCAAAGGTCTTAAATTGGACTCACAGTTGTTCTAAGCCTGCACAGTTCTTACTGCACCTGCAGTGGTGTAACATCTGGAAGTTGGATATCCATCCTAATCTCTTAGGAAAATCTATACAGTTATGGAGCATGTTAGGGGAAACAGAGAAAACTTCCTTGTATGTAAGATTAGTCATTTATTCATGTATTCTGCTTTTAGGTCTGATTAAAGATGTGTTACCTTCTGAGAAACACACAGTAATGAATAAATATTGATTACCTTATACATTTATTTATGGTATGTGTATATATGCTGCATATTTTTTCCACATTTGTGTGTTGATACATGCATATACGTATATACATGTGCATAGTGTAGTTTATTATTTGAAGGATATCTAGAGTATACCATTAAAATGCCAGTTGCTCTTGCAAATTTTAAAAATAACCTAATTCTTGTTAGACTTGTATGCTCAGAGCACTAGTAGAAAGCAGTTTAGAAAAGC
Organism: Corvus hawaiiensis; assembly: GCF_020740725.1. NCBI lineage: Eukaryota > Metazoa > Chordata > Aves > Passeriformes > Corvidae > Corvus > Corvus hawaiiensis. The sequence continues at coordinate 66,837,342 of NC_063216.1, read as the reverse complement.
GTGATTTTATTTAGTAAAATCCTCTTTAAATCTTCTCTCTTCTCCCTTTCCCCATTAAAAAAAAGTTAAAAAAAAACAAACAGAAAAACCCAAGAAAAAAACGGAACCCAACACACACATACCTTCCAAACCAAAAGCAAACAAATTCCAAAGAGGAGAAAAACCTGTAGGTAGGAAAGCCAAGTAGTAACGCTTAGTTTGTTGGTTTTGTGACAGTTCAGGACATGAGTTTTCACAGTGTATTTGTGGACTCTGCCAGACTATTGGTAGTTGCATTTTTAATTAGATTTCTCCTGTATAGATCATGCTAGGGCATAGGTGTATCAGCTTTCCTTAGCTCCATTATTGTGGATTTCTTGGGATCAAGGGTGGTTCCCATGACCATGGGTTAAAATTATTGGCCTGTAAATCTGAAGGAAAGTATGACAAGAATTGCTTTTGCTCATGATTGCAAAACGTGTGTACACATATGATGTAATTGGAGGGAGGAGGAGAATGTTTAGATTGCATTCTCAATAAATCCAGCTTATGCGTAGAAGATGCATGGTGAGGTAATAAAATACAATAAAACAGAATACTACCTTTTGGTCATCTATTACCTGAGATGACTTCGTATAAACAAGTAACAATAAGATATGCAGGAGTCAGCAGAGGTCTGAAAGCAGTAATACAGTCTTGGAAATCTTTACATCTTGACTGAAGGACCTTATTGGTATCAGAAACAGTAATTAGTTTTGTAGTGATTCTTTGTAATTTTGGAGCCAACGTGGACTCACAGTAGCATGGATTTTCAGCTGGGAGCAAATGGAAGTTAGAGTTTTGGTTTGGGCTTAGTGGTGTAGAACACTTTTACAATCAAATTGACTTGAAGTTACAACCAGGTTAGCATTGTGAGCTGGTTAAACTGAAAGGTTTTGCTTGGCTCAAGACTGTCACGCAGGTAGTTTGTGTTTTAACACTGATTTTTTTTTTTTTTTATCTGTTAGTCTCATAACTCTTCTACCCTTTCTCTTTTCTCTTGGTCAGTGCTTGAGTGGAAAATTGCCTGTTTCAGCAATTTCATTTGTTGCTTAAAGTTAATTCCCTTAAGATTTGTACACATCTCATGAAAATGAGCCTTTTTATATACTTTATAATTAATGTGTGTATTCTGATACTTAGTGCTGCTCCAGGAAATGGTTACTAATTTCTTGCCTGGATTTAAAGGTGTGAGGCAAGGGGTTTACCAGTACTCTTAGTTTAGCAAAGGAGAGCCTCTTCTGTACTTGTGTTCAGGGGAAATAAGCTCTACTTGAACATGAGGTGAACTGTCCATTGTGGGATAAGTTGGGAAACAGTGTAGTTTTTTAGGTGTTCGGGCCTGACAATTAATTACTCTTGGCCATTTCAGTTACTCAATTTACTACATATGGGAAAATTACTGCTTTTACCTTTTATGTATTTTGTAGTACATATTTCAAGTTACATAATTCTGCTTTTAAGTAAAGGTAGTTGTCATATGTAGATAGATTAGAAGGTTTTGATTAATTTTTCTTCAACTCTAGTTCTGTGGATTTTGTATATGGACCTTGTGAAAATACAGAGTAGATAGAGAGATGGTAATTTGGTTAGTGTATTAATATTTCTGTAGTGACATTAGTTAAGGACTTTAAGGTGAAGTTGTATGCGTCAGTATAAAATCTAAATAATTATTTATCTTCAACCAGCACTGTTTTCTCTAATGAAATACTTAGCCTAATTATAGGCTAATTAGAATTAAGTTTTCCTCCTTAAACCTCTGTGTTTAGGGAGATCCTGGTAATTCTCTTTGCAGAGGCATTCTGTGATGAAATCTCCCAAATCTTGAAACTATCTAATAACTACTTAATAGTTATTAGATATCTAATATTCTAATATCTAATAAAATCTAAACTATCTAATAACTATTTTTTTAATCTTGTAATTGTTGATGGGTGATTACTGATAACTGCAATTGGCAGAAAAAATATTGAAGAACTTACATGTATATTGAAGTCATAAAACCAGTAACAATAAGACTTAGTATTTTTGTAATGCCTAGTGATGTGAGAAACTTGAACTGATTTAGCAATCAACTTAATTTAGTGTAGTCTTCAGTGTGTGGGAAATTATTATATTTGAGGTAGGATATAATTTAATTGTGAGCTTAATTCATTATTTCACTGATGTCCTTTTTTTAATTAGAAAACAAATGTTAAGTCTGAAGTTGCTTTGTTCTTAACTTCTATAGTAAATGTATTTTTTGTAACTTCTGTATGCTTTTTGGTTTTTGTATTTGTCACATGACAATAGAATCTGAAAATTGATTCATGGAAAGGGAAAAACAAGGAACAGTAACCCTGTGTAAAAAACTGTCAGAGATGTGAAGAAGAATAGTAAAAACAGCTTTCATTAATTTTTTTTTTCCCCTCTGGTTTTTGTAGTATTAGACATAAATATGGTTAAAAACAACACCAACAAACAAAAAACCCACACCATATTGTAATAAATAACATTAAGTATTATAAGTAATAATACTATCTTGATATATTAAAGTCTCTTTAGGATTTTTTAATATCTAAGACAAGTTGTTACTGGTGTTGCCACCATCTCTTATAATTGATTTTTATGGAAAGTTTTGTATCTCTGCATCTAGATGAGAGCTTTAGTATTCTTAGACATACAACACAGGGTTTAGCAGGTTTAAAACTACTAATGTAATTTCAGGAGATCACCCACTTAACTTCTGATTCAGGAGCTGAGCTGTCTCTATTTGGGGCTTTTTCCTCCTTTGTGTACCAGTGGAAAAGTTAAATTTTTTCTTCTGATGTGACACAAGTGATCTTAGCGGTATGTGACAGAAAGGAAATGTGGTCTTTGTTAGACCACAGAATAATGTTGTGTAAGTGGAATACCTCAGGGATAATATGTAAGGGTTTTTTTGTTCTTTAATGCATAAATTATGTTCTCTGTACAAAGTCATAGAGATTAATATTTTGGAATGTATTATGCTCTTATACTGCTGTTGTTAGAATACAATTAATTTTTTAAAAAAGGGTTCTGGTGTCATAAAGTGGATCATGAGAAGTATGGTGAGGCTTCAAATATTTTAGACTTGATGTGGCTGTTGAGTCAAAAAGCTCCTCTGTATTCTGTAGAGACGCGAAGTGCCATTAAAAGTATAAACCAGTATGAACGAGCAGTGAAGTGTGATGGGTGTGAAGAGGTTGATCTTGGACAAGATAAATGTTTTAACCAGATAGAACAGAAATTTGTTTGGGTATAAGATGGACATTTTATTATTAGGGCAAGAGAAACTTTCTTACTGCAACTAAATAAAAGCAAAATTTATTTTAATAGGGGATGGGTTTTTTTCATGTAATAAAGGTGTAGGGTGATTATGAGAAAATTTGTGAATCTAAGACATTGCCAAAATCCTTTCAGAGCTTGGAGTGTACTATCACTAATAGAGTGGACTATAACAAAATTGGAGGGCATCTACTGTTATTAATTAAGGTACAGGAGATGAGCCATTTTGTCCAGTAAAGAGCTGATCAATGAACTTTGGACTAGCAGTTTGTATATAGTGGCTTTTAACTCTGTGACCCTGAAATTAACTGGACAAACCAGTGGGGTCTTCCTATCTTTAAAATTCATGTACTGCTTGAAGAAAGACTTTCTTAAACAGGAAGTTGTGGAAATGAGTGTACCTATGAAAACCGTTTCTTAAAGGCCACAGATGACAGATTGTCAGAGTTCTGAAAGAATAATTACTTGAAATAGATGGATGCTTGCAGAAATTGGAAAGTACCAAATCATGACAGCAGATAGTATTCTGCTTCAAAGGATAAGCAATCTCTTCTTAGATAAAATTCCCCAGTGGTTGTGTTATTTCCTTTCTGAACTTATAAAAGTACTGGGAATATAAGTATGTCATGACAACGCTTCTGTTTCTGTTGGTGAGCCTACTTTCTGTTGGCAGAAAATAATTATTTCCCATCATCCCAAATTTGACATCACTGTAGTAATCATTATTGGATGGCCTATATATAAGGTCACAGTTTTGTTTAATAAGTGGGTGTAGTGTTACTAATTTATCCTGCATCTCCCCCCACTCCCATTATGGGCATTTGTTGAGCATGGCTACTCATAAATAATGAGCAGTATTTGTTTGAATTAACTTGGCTGTGTAAGTATTGCAAGCCAGTGACTGCCTCCATTCTTCCGTACTTAACTGTAGGTAGAGGAAAAGCATTAGAGGGTTTTGTGTGTGTGATGAAAAAGGTGGTAAAAAACAGTGAGTTACTATTGCAGTCATGTTCCACTTCCGTTTAGGTGCCACAACATCTATTTACTGCTCTTCAGGCAAAAAAAATATTTGATTCCTCAAGTTTCTGATTTTATTTGGTGTAGATCAGGGTATTAGAATTTCTGACTGAATTCTGACAGAGCTGTATTTGAGTAGCTTGCCATAGGATAGGAGGTTTGTTTTGGCTGTTTGTCCCCCCCGTTTCCCGCCCCCCCCCCCCCTTTTTTGTTGTTGCTTTGTTTTGTTTTTTGTTGGTTTGTTGTTGTGGTTTTTGAGCAAGAATGGTGATGTATTTGCTTTGTCAGAGATTGTCATTAATTGAGATATGCATTAGCCGCTGATTTTCAATCTATACATAGCTCTAAAAACATATGTGTAGCTCTTCTTCTGCATTACATTTTAAAAAGCACCCCAAATATCACTTGATTATCAGATTTGGTAAGCAAATCTCTTCTTTCTGTGTTGACAGTGGAGGTCACTTGAATATATGATGATTGGGTAACCTCAGGGGGTGTTTTTGCCTGCATTATTTTACAGCTGATGCTCTACCTGGTTAGAAGTGTTTAAAACCGCACCATCACCAAAATCAAGTTAAAGTACAAGAAATATCTAAGTGAGGATCTTGATCCCAGGCAGTGGTGTCCAGTATGTCTTTTAGACCTACATTGAACCACTAAAACTTTTTTTAGAATTACCTAGTAACAGGCATAAAGTAAAAAGTCCATTCTGCTAATGATTTGGTAGCATAGGTCACACTGCAGGGAGTAATGGAACAGCCATTAACCCTGGGCTAGCCAATATACCTGGATTTAAAACATTCATGGTTTCAGTTACTGGGTAATTTTTTTACTTTTTCAGAAGGTGGGAACTAAATGGTGATTTGATGTTTCCTGTAAATTGTACGTGCAGCTGTTCAGGATTCTGCCCTAGAAGTAGAGTTACCTGTATGGCGGCAAAATGAGAGCTCACTTAAACTGTTAGAGGGGTTTACGGTTTTCTTCATGCCTTCTACTGAAAGTACTCTATACCTGCTTTTGGTTTAACATATTTTTCTTGCTACTTATTCTTGAAAATAGTATGTTTTTTCTTAATTTTATGCATAGCTAGTGATACGGTTTGTTATTTGTGGTATTTAGTAAGAAAACGCCAGCATTTAAATGAGGAAAGCAAAATATTCCGAAGGCTACTTGGCCCGATAGCTTTCCAGTTCACTGTATAATAGGACCAAAACACACCTTTTGCTGTCTAGAAGGAGAATGAACTGTACGTTTAGGCACTTCAAGCATCTTGGTATGTTCTTATGTTAATTGCCAAACTTCAGTATTACAAAATTTAGGAAGTTAGATGAAGACTTGCTGCCATCTCGTACTTTAGAGATGTCTTGTACATGCCACTTTGTCATCCTGAAAGTGCTGACCTATTCAATAAAAGAAGAAATTCAGATTTAATTCCACAGTGTTTGTCTGAAGTCCATTTTTCACTGGGGGCTTGTGGTTTTTTGTCATCATAGTGTTTGACAAGGATAAGATGTTAAGATGAAGTTCAACCAGGGGAAGTGCGGGATTCTGCACCTGGGGTGGTCCAACCCTGGATGTACAGACAGATTGGGGAATGAGAGGCTGGAAAGCAGCGCCATGGAAAGGAACCTGGGGGTCCTGGTCAGTGGAAAGTTGAACCTGAGTCAGCAGTGCCCTGGCAGCCAGGCAGGCCAGCCATGTCCGGGGGGGCATCAGGCGCAGCATCGCCGGCCGGGCAAGGGAGGGGATTGTCCAGCTCTGCTCTGCTCTGGGGCAGCCTCACCTCGAGTGCTGGAGGCAGTTCTGGGCACCACAATATAAAAAAGACATTAAACTGATAGAGAGTGTCCAAAGGAGGGCAACAAAGACAGTGAAGGGCCTTGAGGAGAAGCGACTATGAGGAAGGGCTATGAGGTACGACTGAGGTGACTTGGTCTGTTCAGCCTAGAGAACAGGAGACTGAGGGGAGACCTCATTGCAGTTACAACTTCCTCGTGGGGGGAGGAGGAGGGGTAGACACTGATCTCTTTGCTCTGATGGACCAGTGTGACAGTACCTGAGGGAGCATCCTGAAGTTGTGTCGGGGGAGGTTTAGGTTGGATATTAGAAAAAGGTTCTTCCCCCAGAGGGTGGTTGGGCACTGGAACAGCTCCCCAGGGCAGCGGTCACAGCACCAGCCTGACAGAGTTCAAGAAGTGTTTGGACAATGCTCTTTGAGCACATGGCATGACTCTTGGGGATGGTGCTGTGCAGGGCTGGGAGTTGGTCTTGATCATCCTGGTGGGTTCCTTCCAAATGAGCACATTCTGTAATTCTTTGAAAATACATTAATCTCAAAATTGTTGTGCTCTTGTAGACATCAGCTAAGATACAACATTTTGTGGTGTGAGTGTCTTTACTAGGCACAGTACGTGCTTCATTGCAAAGTGGTCTGTGGTCTTGCAGTTTTGACATTTTGGAAAGAGTTTGCAATTATTTGTTACGTAAGTACTGAAGATACTGGTCTTATTTTACTTAAATTATGTAGTCATTTGTGTAAAACCTGGTCTGTATTAGTGTATAAAAGTGCACTAGTTTACTAATCAGTGAATAGCTGAGAGCTGTTTACGTTTCTCCTGTACTTGATTGGGTCTTCTGCCCTATGCAGTAAGGGAAGTGGGGGACTTGTAGTAAGTGGCAGACAGGTCAGATGCTTTATGCACTCATGGAAGTCAAGCAGGTTGTAGTTTGCTCTACAGTTAAAAGCTACTAGCGATTATTTTAATTTTACTTCTTTAAAAAAATCACTTCAAAAAGTGGCACTGAACAGGCGTTGTATCTTCTAGCAGTGATTTATTAAAATGGAAAATGTTTCCTATCATTATTGTGAATTGTTAGAATGGTTTTGCTTTTAAAAAAATCCTAAATGGTAGTTAAGACATTATATTTTTTTTTTTTTAAGTGCGAAACAAAAGTGAACAGTGCTGTCTGAGACCTAGTTGCAAATTCTCTAACTAGGTTTCTGTTGAAAGGTACAGCAACTAGGCTTTGACAACACAGAGCAGTAAGCAAAAGTATTTCATGTTCAGTAAGTCTGCCATAAAGTGAGTCCTTGGCACTTCCCTGATTGTGCTGGGGTTTTTAATAATAAATTTGAGTGATTGTCCATTTGTAATATTTTCAGGTTCAGTTGTTAAGATCGTCACACTCCTTAAAGAAGTTTATTTGCGGTTAACTTTTAGAGAGGATTGAATGTTTTCCTTTCTTTTTGCTTGTGTAAAATTAATGAAATAATTGTGACAGATATAAGTGGCAGTTTTTAAATTAAAATACATACGTGATGTAAAATTGCCTGGGTTTAAAATGAACTCCCTTAATCTTTTGCATGTTTTGGGTTTTTTTAACAGGGTTTGTGGATGCACTTAGATGTTTGCAATGAGCACTGTGGCTGGCATGCCCCAGTGTTTTGGATACCAATGCATAGGACTCCGTAGTAATCGAATTTATCAGAAACGAACGTCATGAGCATAGTGATCCCATTGGGGGTTGACACAGCAGATACTTCTTATTTGGAAATGGCTGCAGGCTCAGAGTAAGTATGTGAACATAATTTGTAAGTTTTCTTACTTATTTTTTAATTACTTTTTTATTCGTTCATGACTCTTCTTTGAATACAATTGGAGAAAAATGTCTGCTTAGTTTTGTTGAATCTTTAATTAGTTAAATTAATAACTGTCACTTTATTCTTATGTCAGTTTCTTCCACTTCAGGGGGAGCAAAGGAGAGAAGCTAAATGTTTCTACAAATGCATATTTTTCTTGCTTATCACACTGAGAAGTAAAGATGCTGCTTGGTTTACTTTTCATGCTTCAAATATTTTGCCATTTCAGTTTCCTTTTTAACTACATGTAAAAAATATTTTCGATTTTGCACATTACAAAGGTAAATTAATTTGGTGCATTAAACTGCAAGAAAGTAGTAGTAATTAAGACAAGGGTGCATTTCTTCATGGAAATTGAAGGCCTAGCTTAAATGGCCAATACCATGTCTTCAGAAAGTTATTTCTAGTTGTAAAGCCTAGTAGAAAATAATTCATTTAGTAACTGTGTATGAGCGATTACAAAGAGCCAATGAAATCATGCATTCAGTAATCTCTGGCTTTGCATGAAATAAGTGTAGTGAGTTTCTGGGTTTTGGGGGATGAGGATGGTGGCTTGTGCATGTACATGTGTGGTTTTTTGTGTTGTGGTTCTTTCTGTGTTTTTCCCCCTAGTCCCCTGTACAGTATTGATTGGCTGAGGTTTAGGTATTGTTGATCTCTGACTGGATACTTCTCTTGTCAAACATCTTTCCATGTGTGTAGCATCAACATGACTGTCGAATGTTTGGAAGAAAAACCACTTTCTTCTCAAACTTTGAAGGGAAGTTTGAGGTGAACTCTAGAATGGCTTTTTTAAAGGATGTTTCTCTCCTGTGCTTCCAGTTATATATGAGGCTCTTCCAGGTTTGCACCGTTTCTTTGAAGAGAACCAAGAATTTGCAATTCAAAGTTTTTTGTTACATAAAATTTTTAAAGTTGTTTTATCTTTTCGTATTATGAACACTATATACCTTGGTACAGAAGATTTTTTAACTTCAGTAAACCATTCATGTATCTTTTCATTATCTTTTCCTGTGCTTTTCTTTTATGTTTAGAGAGGGTCATGATTCCTGAGGTTGCTGACATTCCTTGCAGACACAGCATGTCATGCTGAAATTAAAATAAATAAATATAGTTGTCAGTATAAACAAGATAGGGTTCACAGTGTGTCACTTGCTTGATGCTGTGGCAGAGCGACCCAGTTAGTAGCTGCTTTTCTTCACATGTTAAGTGGCTGTTACCAGTTAGATGAATTCTTGTCATCTCTGCCATACTCGTGCTGAAATATGTGTAGCTGCATGATTGGTGTACGCTGATTCAAAAGCCATGTCCCTGTCACAAGAAGTGTGACACGAAGGTGTGTCCCTAACCTACCAGCTTACACAGTTGTAAACCTTTTCTGTCACTGTCTTTGTGATTTTACTTTTTGTTCTTGTACATTTTCCTCCAGAGAGTAGCGTGTTGGAGATAGAGTGCATTAATAGCAGTCATAGATGGTCTTTGAGCACGTTCTGGGGTTTTCCCAAGAGGGAGGAGCTGAATTTTTCCACTGTGACTGGCAGGTCTGATATTGCTTCATCAGTTGCTGAAGCATGAGCAAACACAAGAATGGGGGAGTGGCAAACTTGATTATGCAGGAGAAGCAGCTTCGGAAAAAAGCTCTTTGTGTAGTGCAGTCTCTTAGTGCTGGAAGATTATTCCTTATGCTTCAAACCAAGGCATAAGCCCATTAAAAAAGGGGGTCGTTTATACGATTAATAGTTCCACATATTTTAATAATTGTAGCAAATAGCTGTCTATAGAATAACATACTAAGATGTTTAAACACCTTAAAAATTGGGTGAGATGGTCTGTTTCTTACATTACGTGTACTTAAGTGGGGTCTCCAGATAGATCTTAGTGCTGTCATAGTCAAAACACACATATTTTGCCTTTACTTATCGATCTTACTAAAGATGAGTATGTGTGACTTTTTAGTGGTAAGGTCCTTGTAATAGTAAGCAGAACAAGCCATTTCTGAAGGTTCAAAATGTGCTTCCTTGGCTTCAGAGAGTGCTAGTGTAGCTTAGACCGTAAGTATAAGCTACACATTGGGAAATGCCATTGGTGGTACTGCTTTTCTGGTTTTAATATTTATACATGTTCTTTAGAGAGAAGGCCTGTGTAATAAACTTCACAATTACAGTGTACAGATCACTGTATTGAGTTCAGTATCCAGGAGAAAAAGAACACTGGTGTATTCTTAAATACAGATAACATCCAACTAGCCTATACTTGTAGGGCCTGCTACAAGGTGCTTGGGTAGCAGAACCCACTCAGTTGTAGAGAAAGCAGTCCTTGGTTCTTGTTGTCTAGGTAGTGAAGCCTGTCAAATGTGTTTGGTTAGAAGTGTCTTGAAATAGAAAATGTTGTTTCTCATGCAAAATATATTGTATTCTTTTATCTGAGATGGCCTTCAGCTAGATACTGTTCAGGTGTGCTGGTACAAACAGAAAACAAACCTGGATTGTGGCAGATTGATGTTGCTGAGGTTGCGTTTGGAGTTTAGATGCATTTTCAGGAAGTACTGTTAGCTAGGTTTTCACAGCTTAAAGCTTGGATACCGCACCTGCCTTTGAACATTTTAGTTCTAATGAGATTTTGTTTCCCATTTGAATATCTACGTATTTATGCCAGTGGTTGATGGCCCCAAATTCTAATCGATTGTATTTTGGGTGTTAGTCAAACACAGTGTGCTTTTTTTTGCTTTTACCCCCCCCCCCCCCCTTTTTTTTTTAATTTATTGCTAAATGGTCAGAAACAAAACAATATTTAAAAGGAGTGGAGTGGGGAGATCACATTTTGGAGACGAATTGACTTTCTTTGAATCGCTGCCGGTCGACTCCCTTGATATAAGTTAGCTATAAGTGTTTGGGGACTGAGGTTTGGTAAATTAACTGGTCTCGTGTGTTCCTTTAATTTCTCACTAATGCCATCTGCTGGCAACATGCAGAATATTTTGTTTCCATTTTAGATATGAACAGTAGGAAATGACCCAGAACATGTAGTTGTTTAACTTGCTAAATGAAAATTCTCTCAAGGTTTTTCGTTTTTTTTATATATATATAAGCATCTCTGCTTTTATAATTGATTTGAGAAAATACTATATTTCTGTTTTCAAGGTATAGGTATGTCTTAAATCACTGCAGCCCAAGAGCATGTAGAAAGCTTTTTTATGGAGCTTTTTGTTTTGTTCCCTGTGAACATTTCACACAGTTTTGAATTGCTGACCACAACGCTTAATGAGTATATACGATATTTTAGCGAAATAACATGGTCAGTTTATCCCAGTAATGTTTGTTTATGTAGGAAATAATACTAACGTTTTGGTCAAACTTCATATATACTGTGTTGTAATGCAAACATTGCAGTTTTGATGAAAACCAGAAATACAATAAATATCTTTCTTCAGTAAGATTGAAGTTGTTTGAGGTGAAGCTGAAAAATGTGGTATGATCAGTAGGCTGACAGGCTTAGTATCTCAGTCTCTTACAGAACTGGCTAATGTCCAAAAATACAGGCAAGGAAAACCTTACAGTGTTCTCACAGATCTGAATGCTTACACTTTTTCCTCAAAACTTGCTGGGATGCCTGTAGAAATGCCAATGGTGGGATTAGGGGGTGTTTGTCTGTAGCACAGTAGTTAGTGCCTTGCTGCTTGGGCCCTGCTACTTGAGTCCCAAAAAAATGTAAAACTTGATTTTTAAATTAGGTGATATCTCATGCTTTAATCATCTGTACAATTAAATATTTTTCCAAGAGGCATTCCTTCTCAAAGCTATCCAACTCTGAGATGCCTATTTCAGAAGAAGGGCTTGACCTTTGAACAGACAGTATTATATAGGGCATGGTTGGCAAAACCAAGGAATTCAGTGACCTATCTGCCAAAGTTGATTCTGTCTGTGGCTCTCTGGAAAAAGGGTGCTCATTCTGTACTGCTTATGGGGTCTGTATCACCTTTCTGTTGACTGTAAAGGAAACCTGTGAAGGTTAATTTCTAGCTTCAGTGAATGCTTTTGGAGCTCCTTCCTCTAGTTGTTGGTTTCTTCCACACTTCCCCAGCCCAGTGCAGTGGGTAAATGGAACAGTAACAGTTACATTCAGAGCTCTAGTGAGCATCTGTTACAATTGAAAGTAGTGTCTGTGCCTGGATGAGCATTTGAGAAAAGTTTTACTGAAAGCTGATTGTGCTCCAAATTTGTATTTATGTTACAACTTCTTAAATAGTTGCCTTTCTGTATCACCTGATTTTTCTCCCACCATTTTTGTGGTTTTCCTTGTTCAAGTAATGACATGCCTTTTTCGTATTAACATTGTTCTCTGAATCTGTTTTATGAGTGTTAAAATAGTGATAAATGAATGGTTTTGGAGGCTTTACACTTCTGCTTCCCACCACTGTTATGCCTCTAAATACTAAGTATTGTTCTCTTAAATGGTTTATAAATTGTTAGAGTAAGTAAGAAATGGATGTAGGGATGCCTTTCCTCATATTTTGCAAGAGACCTGGAGTATCTTTCTGATTATTGTAGTCAGCTGATGAAATACACAACCTCTCTTTCTTAAGACACTTTCATTCTGGTATCTTTCACTGAATGTTTCTGTGTTTAAGTAGCTGGTATTTAGGTCATAATAATACTTATTTTTAATGAAGGAAACTCTGCTAAATTAATCCTGGATGGATTGTACCAGAATCCCGTCCTGCTTGTCCTTTATTAGTAAGCCTTCCTGCTCTGAAAACTTAGTATTTTCCAGCAAGACCTGGGTTGAGCATTGAATGCAGAGTGGGTAAGAGTACCCGTGTTATTACTTGTGCCATTCAGGAAATGGTGAAGAGTAGTAGTAGTAGAAGCAATGCAGTGATGAAGATTTATTTGTACTGGAGAAGCTAATTTCTGCCCTAGCCATGAGGAATGTGTAGCTAATGCCTCATTCACTGGCATTTTAGTTGGCTAGGTCATCAGAAGGATTACTGGATCGCAGAAGAGGTGTATGATTACAGCACAGATGTGTTGGTGAATAGGTAAAAGCAAATCGGTTGGAAAGGCACAGTTTTTTTCATTTTTGTCTTTTAGTCATGAGCTAAAGTTCTGAGCTGCTTCTAGAAGCTAATTCTAACAAACTCCAAATAAAATCGTATTTTCAAGTTGTGAAGGGGTGTAAGAGTAAGCGAGGATTTTTCTGGGTTTATGAGGTAACAAAGAGCAAGTGCTATCAGAGTTGGTTTGTCTCATGCCAGTCAGAAGTTGTATTTTTAACATTAATACTTCACATGATTTGTGTGCTCACATGTTTGTTCACTCAAAAAAAGGCAGCTGATGACTGTTGGAGACAATAATCTTTTAAAAAAAGATTTTTTTCTTTGGACTCTAGAAACTAAAGCCCTCCCCCAGTAGTGCTTTTAACTAGTTTCTTATTAAACAGTTTTATCATGTGGTAACCTCACATGGGAAAAAGCTCATAAGGAGAAATGGGCAACCAAACCCATAAGTAGGACACTTTCAAATAGATGTGAAAATACTGCATTTTGTTCAGAAAGTTAATGATTAATTATATTTTTTCCAATGTTGTTGGTGTCCTTTTAAATCAAGCTAGTATTGCTTCATGGCATAGCAAAAAAGCCTCTGTCAGGTATCTTAATGTCGAAGAAAAAAATCCCGTCAGTATCTATTTTAATTTAAGATTCAGAAATACCAAGTTTATTTTAAAAATCAGTTCAAGGAATTGATAAGATATGTGATAGGAACTGGAATTCACGCACAATAAATATAAAACTAGAAAAGTAAACTAGATTTATGATGTGAGTCAAGTCCGCTTCAGTTTTAAATGTTGATACTTTGTGGTGCCTTTCACTGTTTAAAAAAAAACCCACTGTAGGTAACCTGGATTCAATTGTCTTAGTGTGATTAAATCATATGGTGCAACAAAAAACCTGCAAGTTATCTCAGTCACGCAGACACGAGTAACTGTTTGAGAAAGGTCGTGAAGATGTAATTTTTTGTGCTCAAATAGATCTTCCTGTTTTAGTACTCCTTTATGTTCTTTCATATTGTGGTTTAGTGCATATCTACCATAGTTTGTATATTGAAGAAGGCACTGCCTTTGATACAAAACATTCTCTTGCAAATTGTTATCACCTTTTTCTCTCTATTTAAAGATAAATCAATAGAAACTACCTTGTTTAGATAATTTGCTCTAGTTAGGATTTCTGGTTGTAGGAGCAGTTAGTGCAGGTGGTGCCCTGCCACTGCCTCTGTGTGTCGCTGCAGGGCTCTATTGTTGTGCAGCCCTCGGAATTCAGCATCAGTCCTTGGGCAGAATTCCTTCTGGCAGTTTCTGTTACTGCTCGATTTTTTTTTTTTTTTGGGGGGGGGGGGGGTGTTTCTTGCATGAGGGGGCTGCTGGAGGGGTTGCAAGTTTGTTCCTGCCTCCGTGTGCTCCTTTAAACAGAATCAGCAGGAAATTAATTAGAAGTTGTGCTGCAAGTACCTCCAATTTATTGATATAAATTACATAGTAATTGCATTTGTTCTTCATCTGTCTTTTGCCTTGCAGACCAGAATCTGTAGAAGCTAGCCCTGTGGTAGTTGAAAAATCGAACAGTTATCCACACCAGTTGTATACCAGTGGCTCGCATTCACACAGTTACATTGGTTTGCCCTATGCAGTAAGTTTTGTGCTAACTATTCTGGACAAAATATATTATATAAAAATCTGCTGGTTTTATCTGGAAAAGCTGATTCGTGCTTATATTTCTGTATCTTACTGGGAGTTGGGTAAGTTGGCTAAAAATGGTCAGTTAGAAGCAAAATACAGAATATAGTGCACTTAAATATATGACATAGTTGAGAAGTTAGAAAATAAGATTGAATTGTGACATAACGAAAATTTTAACCTTTTACTACAAAAATAAGAAGCCTGAAGTTCTTTGGCAAATCAATTCTTACATGTTGGCTTGAATAACCATCGGTGTATGAACATTTACAATAACTTAACCTTTTAACAAAATCCTAGGACCATAACTATGGTGCTCGGCCTCCTCCAACGCCTCCAGCTTCTCCTCCTCCATCAGTGCTTATAAGCAAGAATGAAGTAGGCATATTTACCACTCCCAACTTCGATGAAACCTCCAGTGCTACTACCATCAGTACGTCAGAGGATGGAAGCTATGGGACAGATATTACCAGATGCATTTGTGGCTTTACACATGATGATGGATATATGATCTGTTGTGACAAATGCAGGTAATAAATATTAAAGTAAATTAAAAAGTAAAAATTACTTAAAACTTAAGGCTGCACTGAAAGTAAATGTAACTAAATGGTGTTTTAATTACATTGAGTCACAAGAAATTTCCTTCCATCAGAAAAGCGCTTGAAGGTTGTGTGGTTTTCTCATAGGCAATGTACTCGGTTAAGGCCAGTGAATATTGTATAATTTATTCTGGTCAGTCTTGACTGCTCATTAGTTTGGTCATGCCTTCACTTGTGCATTGCTGGTTACAAAGGGTATACCTTTTCCCCCTCTAAAAATAATGTCTCTGGTACTCTGTCCCAAGTTATTTGTTAGTATGGTAAAATAAAGACCTGGGCATTACTTAATCTGCATGTACTGAGTAATAAAGCGTCTTGGTGAATTGTGTATATGTGAATCAAAGAACTGGAAGGATGCAAAATAATGTGAAAGAAACTTCTCGAATATTGGTTTCTCTGTGCATGATCCTTCTGATAACTGTTTAATTTTCAAAGGATTTAGTTAATAAGTATTAAAAGACTAACCTAGATTCTTATTGGAGAAGCTGAAGTTAAAGGTTTAGACTTCTGAGTTTATGCTTAAGCACCTACTTGATCATAGTATAATAAGAGACTGCTGTTAAATACTTGGAGTTGGAAAAAAAAATCAGAAATTTTTAGAGCTGATATATTTAAGAGAAGACAAATCTCATGTTTCTACTCAATATTAGCCTGTATTTTTACATTCAGTATGGTTAATGAATGCTGCTGAATTTCTTTGATCTTTGTGTATTTATAAAATGATAGTTATAGCTAATTAAAATACTAATTTGAGCTCCATTCTTCTGTCTGCTTATGTAACAAGCTTGTTAGTAATTTCTGATGGTCCCTGATTCTGATAATCTTGCTCATTATTTTGAAATGTATTAAGATGTTCTTCCAGCAGTAAAGTTGTAGGCAGTCACCAGAGTAGGTAGAGTTTTTTCCTTTGAAGAAGAGATTTTCTGTGAGGAGTTGTGAATTTACCACGACTCTTTCCAAGTGGGAAGATAACTATTTTTGTGTCCCTCATCCTTCTAGCAGTGTAGGGATGAGTGTTAGCTACTGTTTTAGGTTAGCCTTCAGTCTAGCAAGCAGTCTCTTCCCTGACTCTGGGAATCAGTTAAAGCTCTTTCTATGCTGCACAACAGACTACCAGTTTATAACAGGGTGTATAAAAATATGTATTTATTTTTCTCTTAAAATATGTAAGGAAATCAAACCATATCTTAGTGTATATTTGTCAGTATAAAAATATTTTATGTATCTGTTTCTAAAAGGAAATTGAATCCTTCTGTTTAAAACCAAACCACTTGTTTCTACATAAAGCGTAAGTCTTGTTGCTGAGGGTATTTGTCTCTATCTTATTGTCTATTGTGATAATTTGCCATTTTATTTCTGATGCTAGAGAAAAATTTCCAAGAGATAAAATGAGTCAGCTAGCAGAGTGGTGGCAAAGACAGTGATTGAGATGTAGTTTCAGGCAGTATTGAATCTGAGTAAAGATGCCAGTGAAAAAAAAGAACATCTTACTTTCTCTGTGTGTTCTGCACTGTTTTAAAAAGTGTACTTTAAAGTTGGGATTTTGTTTTGGTGTTTTCGTAGTGTCTGGCAGCACATTGACTGCATGGGGATTGACAGACAGCATATTCCTGACATATATCTGTGTGAACGTTGCCAACCCAGGTAAGTAGTTTTGTTGATTTTGAACTCTAAAACTGAATGGAACAGTGCACAACTGATGTTTTTCTAAGTATCTGAACATTCAGGTAGTTTTCTGTTTATTCTGTAATAGTCAATGGTAAATGCTGGAGGTCTGTTTTAATACTTAGACATACTGATTTATTTTCTGATTTCAGGAGTTTAGATAAAGAAAGAGCAGTGCTGTTGCAACGAAGGAAAAGGGAAAATATGTCAGGTGAGTGACATGTAAAGCTCTTTCCTCAGTAAAGGTCATAAAATAAGTATAAGTTACGTATATAGACTTAAGAGTGCGTACATGGTTCCTGCAGTTTTGACAGTCTTCAGCATATAAGGTTCAGTAAATCAATGCCTTTTACTTGACTGTATTTTACCAAGATAACACCGTATCAGAATTGTTGTAGTTTCACATGTCTTTATTAATGGTTTTCAGCACTGCCTTTTTTTTATAGCAGTGCGGAATAATTCAATCTGTTGAACAATGTTCAAGTTTCATAATAAGCAGTGTTGCTTTTCTAATAACTTCTTTGAGTAAGGTGCTGAAAATAAGATGGAAAAGCTTCAAGTTTCTTCTATTGGTATGAGAGAGGGTTTCTAAGTCTTTCTTTCTGGAAAAAAGTTTTGGGAGGAAGTGCTGGTTTGTTGGATGTAGCTTGGGTCTTTTGTTATGGCTCTGGGTTTGTTTGGGCAATGGGAAAAGTTGCTAAACTGAGTTAATACAATGTAGGTTATAACGATGCTTTGAGGGTTTTTTACCTTTGATAACCAGATGGCGTGTAGTGCAAGTACCCGTTTCAATCTATGTATTTTATGCAAGTAGTTCTTGTACCTGTTTATGGGATTTTAAAACTCATCTGGCCTAACTTGTCAGAAGTTCTGTCTGGCCATTACCAAAGTGTTTTGTAGAATTCTTGGTTGGCAGCTGGTACTTTCAAGCTCTATTACAAAAGTAATAATTTGAGAGGAGGTTATCCTCCTAAATGTAACATATTTTACTTTCAGATCACGTCTCTGAAGCAGTGGAGTGTATGTGTGTGTGTTTTAAGATTTCTTTTAAAAATACCATGTAGATACGGTCCTGCTGCCCACTTCTTAGGCTTCAGAAAATTTGGAGGTATGCAGCACAGCTGTCCTTGATGCCATTGACACTTGGTGTTGTCAGGTACTAAGTTGCCTAAAGCCCCCTAAAGGCATTCATGACCTACTTAAAAAAACACAGTCATCTTTTGTTTTGTCTGTTTTCATTTCAACAAAACCAAGCTTATTTTACAACGTTTTGGTTGATGACTTGGTCACCCAAATTTAAATTCTAAATATTTCTAGAACTTAAAATTATTTTTGCTGATTCTATTAAAATAGTAGAACAAGTAGATTTATAACTCGCTTGGAGTTAATGAGTTCACTAAGTGGTCTGACAGTACTGTGAGGTTGAACTTGAATTTTCATACAGAATAGGGGAAGTTGATGATCTGAGCTATTCAGTCTCTTAGTGTTGGGGTCCCTTCCCTGCCATGGAGCCCTGGGAGAGGGGCCCTGAGGGCACAGACACGGGGCTTCCCTGTCCCTGCTCAGCCTCGTTCCCATTGGTTGGTTTGTGTTCCCTGCGCGGGCAGAAGGACCCTTGGTCCCGTGACTGAAACAGTTCCTCGGCAGAGCCCCGGCCATGCGGCTGGAGAAATAAACATCGCTGAAACAGCTATCAAGAATCTGTCTGTCCTATATATTTCCTTTCCACGGGACTCCTGGTTTGATATATGCGTGTTGCAGGATCCCCACTGCAACATAATGGTGGAGAATTGTGAGCAGAACGATCCCCGATCCCTAAGCGACTGATTTGTGTGAGTAAACCCTGGAAACTTTGGATTCCTCTTCTTGGTTTTGCTTTGCTATTCCATATCTAAACTATGGAGGAACCGTGGGAAGACTCTTGGCTCTTAGAGCTGCATATGGACATTTATCTTAAACTTAAAATGATTCTTGAACAACGATTTGTGAATTTTAGCTTGATTCAAGCTCAGAAAGAACTGAAACACTTCCTGGCATGGTTGTTTAAGAACTTTTTCTATGTTTCTTGGGATTTAATTCTTACGAAGGGCTTTTGGAAAACCGTTTGGACACAGTTAATACTGGAGTCAAAATATATGCCGATGGAAGAATATTTTCGTGAATATTATTTAGTTACCGAGACTGTTGAGCAATGTCAGCTGTGTCCTGGCGAAGGGAAGCCTGGCGCAGGGACCGTGCGGCCCAGGCCACGTGCACCGAGCGCTCTGCGAGCAGCAGCGAGGCAGTTCCCGCGCGCGGGCAGAGCCACGCGAGCCGCAGTGTCGGCGGCGGAGCGGGGAGCGGCGGGACCCGGCAGTGCCCGCACGGCCTCACGCAGTGCGTGGTGGAGCGAGCCCCGGGAATGCCCGACTGAGAGGGGCGGCGCGCGGGCGGCAGTGGCGGTAGAATGGAGCCGCGCCCAGCCGAGACGCGCGCTGGAGCGGGGCACGGGGGAGTCGTCGCTCGGGGGCCCGGCCGAGACGTGGGTACAGCGCCTGGCAGCGGCAGCGAAGCTGCGACCAGAGGAGGCGACGCACGGAGAACTGAGCGGCACGGCCCGGCCCGGCCCGCGCAGCCCCAAACGCGACCCTGGGAAGAGCCCGCAGGCACCAGCAGCCCCGAGAATTCCAACACGGGAGCGACCAAAGGAGAGAGCAAAGACACAGCGAGACAGAAAACAGCAGCCACTCGGAAAAAGGAAAAGATCATAGTAGCTAAGATCTTAGGGATAGTAAAATGGTATAATGTTAAGCAAAATTATGGTTTTATAACAAGGTGTGATAACCAGCAAGACATATTCGTGCATAGAACTGCTATTAAAATGAATAACCCTGAAAAATACATCCCAAGCTTGGGAGATGGAGAAGTCATGGAATTCAAAATTATATGAGGTAGAAAAGGGTTACAAGCATCGCAGGTCACTGGGCCTGATGGTGTTCCTGTAAAAGGCAGTATATATGCAAAAAATCGTAGTCATGTTAGACAGTATCTCTATTGTAAGTCCCCCCTACAGTCTCCCTTTCCTAATCCCACCTTTCCCTTTTACCCTATGTCCTGTTACCCCCAGTGTATTCCCAATCCGTTTTTTCATCCAGGGTTTACTCACACAAATCAGTCGCTTAGGGATCGGGGATCGTTCTGCTCTCAATTCTCCACCATTATGTTGCAGTGGGGATACTGCAACATGCATATATCAAACCAGGAGTCCTGTGGAAAGGAAATGTATATGGGCAGACAGATTCTTGATAGCTGTTTCAGAGAGATGTTTATTTCTCCAGCCGCATGGCTGGGGCTCTGCCCAGAAGTGTTACATTCACCGGACCAAGGCTCCTTCTGCCCGCGCAGGGAACACAAAACAACCCATGGGGAACGAGGCTGAGCAGGGGCAGGGAAACCCCGTGTCTGTGCCCTCAGGGCCCCTCTCCCAGGGCTACATGGCAGGGGAGGGACCCCAACATCTTAGGATTTGTATGCACACTATCTGATCATTTACTGTAAACTTAAGGGAAAAGAAATAAAAAATCTTAGGAGGAGCTGACAAGATCTTACCTTTGAAGTTAGTGTTTAATCCTCCTCAGTCTTGATGATCAGTGTTCTAAATCTGT
Organism: Corvus hawaiiensis; assembly: GCF_020740725.1. Taxonomy (NCBI): domain Eukaryota; kingdom Metazoa; phylum Chordata; class Aves; order Passeriformes; family Corvidae; genus Corvus; species Corvus hawaiiensis. Next base: position 66,816,742 of record NC_063216.1, on the reverse strand, counting down.
TATATGCATTCAATAGGAAAGGAAATACTAAATGGTAAAGCAAAAGTATCAAAACGGAGTTAAAAAGAAAGGCAAATTCAGGTCCTCTTTAATCTAAAATGTGGTCAAAGTGCAATGTTGATTATTGTGATTTATTAATACATAACTTGAATGTCTGTGCTTACACCTCATAATTTCCATTTAGCCTGGCTGAATGCACATTATATTGACTGCTGTACAGTTCATTTGGACTTGGTGATTTTGGGTATAAACTGTGTGAGACATTAGTAAAATGGGCAATTTTCATGGATGATTTCAAGTAGGAAAAGCAAAAGTGGCATCAATTTGAATGGATCTTTTCAATGTTTTAGATAGTCAACAGGAGCAGAATGTTACTTTTAACTTAATTATTACTAGTTTACAGGTATTTGATAAAATGTAAGTGCGTATTTTGGGTGCTCTTTGAATAAGTCTATATATATAGGGCTTTTTACTTAGATATGAGAATTCTTCACAGTATAATGTTTTCGTTGTAAAGATTTCTAAAGAGTTGCTGGCTTAGCTGTGTTTCATCCAAAGGTAAGCAGTGGGGAGAAAGTAGTAGATCAGTTGGTGTGTTTCAAGAAAAGAGCTTTTAAATGAACATTTCACATGGTAGAAAATTGTGTGTGTTAAACTTTTATGTGTAACCACATCACCTTTCTTTCTGGCAACATTTTTAGCCTGTTGTTCTGGGGCCTGTCATTGCATGAGATGTTGTTGATTTTGTGTTTCTGGTATAAAAGTCCAGTTCTGGTGCATCTTACTGTGCACTGGATTACCTACTATGGTTCAGTGAAGCGAGCACCTTCATTAAGCCCGTACTTAGTTGTATACTGGATGGTTTGGGTTTGATTGGTGGGTTTGTGTTTGGTTTGTTTTTTTTTTTTTTAAGATAAAATATCTAGATGTACAACACAAGGATGTTGCTTTAAGCTGTTTGGCCTTGAAATTGATGCTGTCAAGATCACTTGCTGCTTCTGGGTAAATTAATCTGGGCCCATAACTTGTTGTGAAATTCGGAGAGTTTGTATCTTGCTTATGACATGAAAATTCAAGATCTCCCCTTAGTGTGCTTTACCAAGGCTCTTCAAAGTGAACGCAGGTTATGTAGGTTAGGAAGGAGTGTCTCAAAACAACACTATGTAATTATATGTTCAGTTGAGGTAATTATTCTTTGCAGTAAGTTAGAGCACAGTGTAGACAACAATATTGAAATGTTGCTTCCCTAAGGAAGACAGTGTTTTGTGGGGTTTGGGGCAAGGGGAAGAGGTGTGTGGCTGTGATGTCATGATTCTGTAGGCACTACTGTATGTACTACAGATGCTGACAGTTTCAAGAGGGCCTGGGATTTCTATTTCTCAGGTGTTGGTTATTCTGCTACTTCTTCTTCTTTGATTAGACATTTCTTCTTTCTGTGTGCTTTTTGTGCTCATTTAGAAAATATTCTCCACAGAGAAGTAAACAAATTGAGAAAACATCATCAGTTCCTAATTTATGAAGTATAATTATGTGCCTGATAAAGTGTTCAAAAGAATGACCAAGATGGTAAAATGGGTTTGTTTGCTATGCACAGAAGAATCCTGTTAAGGAATGTTGTGAGCAGGAAAAATCCAGAGTAACCAGTAGCTGCAGTTCTTTATTTAGTAAAGAAGGTTTCGCGAATTAGGACTGCTGAGTGCACTGATTAAAGCAACATCCTTCTGAGATCAGAAGGAATGTTTTCTCTGTTCTCGTATTAAGTATTTGTAAAGCCTGCTTCTGTGCCTTATGAGAAAGTTTTGCTTAGTGTGAAGTGTGTTTACTGAATGCAGACTATTTGGAAAAACTGCTAAAATCTGAGAAGTCTGTACTGAGCACATGCAAACAGCAGTCTCTTATCTGTGTGCATCATCTCTCTTCCAATCCTCCCCATCCTTCACAGCCTTTCATCTTGACAGAACTAGGGTAATCCCGTTTCAGGTCAGGATATGTGTTTGTCTGACATAAATGCTGATGTGTGCTAAATTTCAGGCTGTGGCCTTTAGGTCTGTGAGAGCACAGCACAAAGAAAAATGTCTGTCAGTTTGTGTCTGATGGTCTCTTTTCTCTTCCCTAAGTAGCAGAATGTTATATTAGGGGATTTTGAGTACAAAAGGCTTTTGGCTAAATTGACATATAAACCCTGAAAAAGGCATTTGACAGTGCAAATTGCAGCTGAAATAGTTGATTATGACTTACATGTGATGAATTAATAGAGGTTCACTAGAAATGCTGGTCAGTCATTAATTTTAATTCCTTCTAGAATACAGTCTTCTGAGAGAATCCAAATGCCCTGTTACAAGTAAAAGCTATATATAAGTGAATAAGTTAACAATTTGTTTTGGGGTTTTTTTACCTTTTTTGTTCTGATTCTAATTCTGCTTATAATGGACTATGGTCATTAATTCCATTCAAGGAATGGAATTTAATCTGGTACCTTTTTCTTACCTCACATTATAAACCTCTCTTAATTACCAGTTTCTCATTGGTGCGTCATTTTCATGCTGTTGCAACTGTTGGTGAATTTTGCATATGAGTGCTTGGAGCGTTTGTCAGTATGAATTTCAGTGTTTTGAAAGCAGAGGTAGAGTAACTAGTGAATGTTCTTTCTGCAGGACTTGATTATTTACAGAATACTCTTTGTTTTAAAGATGGGGATACCAGTGCGACTGAGAGTGGTGATGAGGTTCCTGTGGAACTGTATACTGCTTATCAGCATACACCAACAACAATTACTTTAACTCCTACAAGAGTTACAAAAGTCAATGATAAGAAGAGGAAAAAAAGTGGAGAGAAAGAACAGAACATAGCAAAATGTAAAAAAGTAAGTGAATTTCTCTTATTATTCTGTGTTAGAAATTACAGCTATGTGACATTTCTTACCAATAGACACTGATTTAAAAATCAAGCTGTTTTACTACCTGGTTTTAGCTTGAAATGTACTACTCTGCAGTAAATGATAGTCTTCTTGGGTGCCTGACTCCCATGGCCCCTCCTTACTTCAAGTTAATGTATCCTGGCTGGGAATGTTCAGTTTTATAATTGAGGCAGAGTCTCACCACAGGAATTGAATTTAAATGACTATTTGAAATACTTAGAGGTGGGACAGACCAAGCTTTGGGATACTCAAAGGAGAATTCCTTGATAGTCTTCATTTGTGGTGGTTTTGAGCACAGAAATGTTTGCTGTCAGTTGTCCTGATGTGACTCCATGTTCATTTATTTGAGTTGCAATTGTGTGGAAGTATGCTGTCAGAAAGTTGGCTGCTAAACTAATTAGATTTTTAAAATGCTGGCATTATAATGTTTAGCTACGGGTGTATAAACAGTATGATACATGTGAAGACAATACCTTTGTGAAGAAGTAAAGTACATGGAACTTCCTAAACAAGTGGTTTTCATAGTTAATTTCATTGGCTTGGATGAGAATTTTGTCCTTTAAAACTTGAAAGTCAGAATAAGTTACTGATGTCTTTTTGGAAATCTTTAGTAAAATGTTCCTTTGATTGAACAATCCTCAAGACAAATCTATTGCCGTGTACTCTTCCGTTACCTCTGATATTTTGGCTCGGATTCTGAAATTCTAGAGAGTCAAGTTGTAAGGAGGGAGAAAGGTAGAGGTACCTGACCACTGTGCACTTAGGTTGGAATGCTGAATTGGTTTTTAAAATACATTTTGTGAGATGTAACCTCTTACCTTCTTGAGATTTCAGCATAGCTTGTTCTGTTGTTTTCATCTTGCATGTTTAATTGAAAAGTTAATTCCTTTAGAGATTTTGTATTTCCTCCAGTGACTAAAAATATCTAATTTTATTCCAGGCATTTCGAGAAGGATCCAGGAAATCTTCAAGAGTAAAGGTAATGTGATTTTGTTTGGGTTTTGTTTCAAACCTTAACTGTACATTACTTAAATAATAAGCATCAAGAGTGTAATTTGGGCTATACACTAAGCACTACAATATTCTCTTCTTAGTAACTAATATATTACATAAGCATCACAGTGATTTTAAATTAAGATAATGAGCACTGCATCTTTGTCCTGCGAAATTAACTGAAATAATTAGTGCAAATTTTTGTCAAGAATAGGTGGTTTTCAAGAGCCAGTGGATGAATTGGGGCTCATGTGTGCTATGCAAGGGAGTAAAATTGAGTGAACACCTCATTCGAACTTAGTGGCTCCAGCTTTTCGTAACTGTTAAGCAGCGAAATAATGAAATGGCTGTATTGCATTTGAAAGCTAAGTTAGTGGTTCTGCTCTTGTCAAACCTCCATCTATACCTGGTGGGACTCCTGGATGTCTGGTGGGATTTTACTCACTGGTACTGACATAGTCCGAGGGAATCATTATTGGGATGTCTGCTTTGTAAGATCTAAGTGTTACAGCAGTCTTTTAATTTTCTGTTAGATAAAAATGTCCATGGTATGAGAACTAGGTGTTTCCATAGTTCATTCATGCTTGGTATATATCAAAACAAGTGGGATGCAATTTATGCTTCAAATATGTAAGATGTGCGTTGTGAAGATGGAATTGGGGAAAAAAAATCTCTAATTTTGTGAGGTTTTTTTAATATGGTGCTTGTAAGGTTCCACTGTTTTTTCATGGTTGTCTTAGCATCACACCTTTTAAATGCTGTTTGTCTGTATGGTTTTCTTCATGCACAAAAGAAATGTAAACAGGTGATTTGAATTGCTGAACTACTTGTGTTTTATTAATGTTTAATAGTGTCTCTGCTCAGGTGGATAGAAAAGGGAGCGTTGGCTGGCTGCTGCTGTCCGTAAGGAGCTTTGGTTGGCTGCAGCCTGGCTGCTGCTTGTGAGGTCTGGAGGTACAATGGCACTTTCTTTAAAAGTGAAAGGATCTGAAGCACTGCAGAAGAAAATTGTATAGTGAGGAGCAGATAAGGAGAGAAAAAATTTATGTGCAAAGCCTGTAACATTAGAATTACAACCTTAATGTAGCAGATGTACGATTAGTAAAGTTTAGTAAGTTACGCAGCGGAAGAAAAGATAGGCATGATCTTTGAAAGGGGAAAATCAAGTCTGTGTATTACAGGATAAAAGCTGGAGTTCTCTATATTTGCATATGTTCACAAAAGTTGAGTGGGCAGGGAGATCTGACCCTCCAACTCCTGCACTTAGATTTGTGATGCAGTGCAGTTGTGGGAAGAAACAATGTCATTCTCCATTCTCATCCCACTAAGAGTGGGAATCGCTGTTGAGGAGGGAAAGTATTCCTGAACTTGGATGACATTTAGTAAATAATAAGGAAGGGACAATGAAAGGACAAATGTAAAGTGACTGAATTTAACTCAATGTTTTTAAGTAATGCAAAGTTTTATACCAGACTTGCTAAAAAAACCCAAACTTTAAATCAGTGGCATATCTTTTCCCATCCTTTTGTGTCTTGTTGTAGACTTTTTTTTTTTTTTTTAAATTTTAATATCTTACCTTCTAATATCTGGTCATTTACTTTAATTTTTAGGGCTCAGCTCCAGAGATTGATCCTACTGACAGTTCGAACTTTGGATGGGAAACTAAAATCAAGGCATGGATGGATCGTTATGAAGAAGCAAATAATAACCAATACAGTGAAGGTGTCCAGAGGGAGGCACAAAAAATAGCTCTCAGATTAGGCAATGGAAATGACAAAAAAGAAGTCAGCACCAGCAATCTGCTTTTCAAACCTCCAGTAGAGGTAATGAGCTGTGCCTTGTTGTGTTACTGCATGCTGTTTGTGCCATGATATTAGATGCCTTAAAAAAAACCCAAACAACCAAAAAACCCCAAACCAAACCAAAAAAACCCCAAACAAAAATAAACACAGGAGGGGAAAAAAAACCAAACCAAAACAAACTACAACAAAAAAGGGATTTCACATTCAGTTTCTGTTCCTTGTCTTACCAGACCTAAGCATCAGCATTTTAACATAATTTTCAGAATTTGTAACTGATTTTTATACATTCTGTACCACCCTGGTTGTGTTTACACTTGCATATCATTTATCCTAAACAGTAGCTAAGGTGTTAGTCTCAGCCTGAACATTGGATTGTCCTTAGACTGTCTTTTGACACACAGTCAGCTTTAGTCAACTTTGCTGCTGTTTCTTGCTGAGGGATATCTCGAGTGGTTAGAGTAGAATCAATCATTGAAGCTGAATTTGGTTTTTTTCCCCCTACTGTGTGTATCAAGATGTTCATTGTCTACATTTTTCTTAAGGTGTGGTAGGTGTTCTGGATGTTCATGGATGGTGTTTCTGATACTGACTTTTTTTTAAACCTTGTGATCCTGTAATTTCTAGTTTATGAAGAAATTGTGCTATGTCTTTTTCTAGCCTTACTTATCAGGAATTTATCAGTTACTTACAGGCTTAAAATCAGAGCCATGTAAAAGACTTAGCATTTTATAGCAGAAATCTTGAGGAGTAGTTACTGTAGCAGATTAATGGAAGCATCTTTGCTTCTTTTTCTCAAAGACCATCATGGCATATGGGACACCCTCCTTAGAGGAATATCCCTACTTACAGAGCCTTTTGCCTACATAGAGGCTACTTCCTTTTTGATTGGTGATGACAGTTATGAGAGGTGTGAGTTCACTAATTGCCAGGGTATGTATTGGTTTTTAATTAAAGCCATCCTTCCATCTAAAGATATGAAAATGAATTTGGAAACTCTCTCAGGATTCTATTTTTTTAATTATGTTTTTTCCCTGTTCTGTTTTTCCTTGAATGGTTTGTGAATGTCATTTTATGTCTGCATGTTTTGTTTTCTTCAAAGGAATTGAAGCCTTTTGAAAGTGTTGTGCAAAACAGTGCAGCAATTCATCCTAGTCATGGTGAAAGTTAAGTGCAGTAAAGGCTATAGTACTTGAATTGTGAGAACATGAATATGTTGGTTTTCAGCCATGTCCTGGAGAACTAGGGCTGAAGCATTCCTTGTGTCTAAATTGATTAGTAGCAGCATTGGTAGGGGAGCAGGACAGCTTGGTCAGTTCAGTCTGGAGGTTTAACTACAAAAAGGAGGGCCTTTTTAGTTCATACAAAATTGTTTAGTAGCTGTGAAAGTATAATCTGCTGTTAATAATAATGGAAAAATGGTAGGAAGTGAAAATTCATAAATGAATCTATGTCTTTACAGAGTTATGTGCAAAAAAACAAGAAAATTTTAAAGGCTGCCAAAGACTTGCCTCCTGATGCACTTATTATTGAATACAGAGGAAAGTTCATGCTGAGAGAACAATTTGAAGCTAATGGATATTTCTTTAAAAGGTTTGTTAATTCCTAATGTTTTAGTAAAGTAAGTGTTAAAATGCTGTTTGCCAAACAGTTGCTTCAAGTACAAATGGGTCTTAGTTACCAGCAGTGTATTTTACTTTGTCTGTATTTTACTTTGTCTGATTAAAAGTAATGACAACTGGAATCTTTTCTGCCCCTTTCTCTTCTGGATATCCTGTTGTTTAGGAGCTAGTTTTCTCTTTTTTGTTCTTCCCTGATTACAGGATTCCTGCATGCTCAGTTGGGTAGTTGTGCACCTTAAACTAGGAAATAGACAGGTTCTACCATCCTAAAATAATTCATATGGTAATGATAAAGGCTGTATCTTTTGTGAGAGAAATGGATTTTAAGTCCATCAGGCTGAGAATGAAATTGGACACAGGTCAGCTTGGGGCCGTTTTACTGCTAGAGTTCTCTAGTTGGTTAATTGACTGTGCTGTGTGTGACTGCTTCCTTCTTCCTGTGAATTGTTTTCAAGGTTGCCACTAACTGCATGAGCACACCTACTTGGGAATTTGAAAAAGGCCTGTTGGAGGAGATAAAACACACAGCTTTTGCTCAGTAAAGATGGAAGGGTTCCTTGGCATTTGGAATAGCAGAACTTGAAGCATGGCTTCACAAAGTATTTTGGAGGCCCCTTTCCTTCAGGAGGGTTGGTGCTAGTGATGCTGCAGTTGTTAGGCAGATGTAGAGGTCTTACTTTTTCTTAAATGATTCTACATGGCATATAAATACCTGAGTTTCATTTTGGGGCCTGTCATAAGAAAAGTTTAAATTTGAAAAACTTGGTATTTTCCATGTCTAGTGCTTGCTCTGTTAGTGTTCTCCCTTTAGATCCTATGCAGATGATACAGGGCTGTACCTCCATCTTGAGGTATTCTGAGAATACATTTGGGGAATGTACCAGTTAAAATCATGAAGCTTAAACATATCATTCTTAGATTGACCTCCAAGTTTGGTATAGTGTGCCAAGCATCATGTTACAAAGCTGACTAATAAGAACAAGCACTATTTAGCATCATAAAAATTACGAAATTCATGGTTTTCTTGCGTGTTTTTCAGGCCATACCCATTTGTTTTGTTCTACTCCAAATTCCATGGGCTAGAAATGTGTGTTGATGCAAGGACTTTTGGAAATGAAGCTCGATTCATCAGGCGTTCGTGTATGCCAAATGCGGAGGTGAGCGCATTTAGAAAGTTAAACTAGCTTTTATTTACTTAAAAATCTCCTTTTCCTTGAGGTTCCTGATAATTTGAGCAATCCCTACAATTTTTATACAAGTACTTGAAAGTAATTCATGGTAGTATAATAACATTCTCTTGACTACAGGTGAGGCATGTAATTGAAGATGGAACAATTCATCTTTATATTTACTCCATCCATAACATTCCAAAGGGAGCAGAGATTACTATAGCATTTGATTTTGATTATGGAAATTGGTAAGTATTTGAGAATGCTGTTCTAAAATACATCAAATGCTCATTAAGTTACTTTGCAATTCAGAATGGCTTTGGTTTTGTATCGTTTGCTTTCTTGCATGCTTTAGTAACAAAAGGCTCCTTAGGCACTGTATTTACAATGAACAGTGTCTGCGTGGGTACAGCTGTGTATTTTTATTACTGCGTTTCTGTGGCCTGCTCTTAAGCCAGCTTGGGTGCAGTGCTGTGCAGACATGCCTTTGCTACTTGACCTGAGCTATGTATGACCACAGAGTAGGTGTGGTAATCAGCATGGGTTCAGACTCCCTCGAGATAGATACCCTGTACTGTTAAGAGTTGTAGACATACTCCTTCTAGAAGTACATCGTAGTTGTGTTTAGTACCTGTAGCTGACAGCGTGTTTCAGTTGAATGTGTTTGAGTAACATTTCCTGTGTATCCAAGGGGAGCTTAAAATTGTGCAGAGTGACTCTGAGTTTGGTGTGCTCATGCTGTAAATTGTGTCTGCCATCTTTGCATATGACTTTGATGCATCTGTTTATTTTGTGTGGGTTATACTTCCACCTAGGATTATACTCAGATTTTAGATGTCTTTTGTCTTTCAATTAAAATACTAACCTTGAGTTCAAAAGAATTCTGTGTAGCAAAGCTAAAGAAGCCAAAACTTGTTTTAACCAATAGATAAGGTTTTTGAGTTACGGTAGTGTTGTATATTATGGTGAAAACTTGAGTCACCTGCGTTTTAAGGTGGTTGGTTTGCATTATAGCAGATGCTAAATGTGAAATATCAGTGATTTAGTATTGGAGGGTGTCATTGCTGTACAACCTAATCAAATATGCCTTCTTGCATTTAATTACTTGCAGTAAGTACAAAGTGGATTGTGCTTGCCTCAAAGAAAACCCTGAGTGTCCAGTTCTCAGACGTTCTGAGCCTACAGAAAACATCAATACTGGATATGAAACTAGAAGGAAAAAGGGAAAGAAAGAGAAAGATGTTTCAAGAGAAAAGGAGACTCAAAATCAGAACATCACATTGGATTGTGAAGGAGCAGCCACCAAAATGAAAATTGCAGATAATAAACAGAGGAAGCTCTCTCCCCTCAGGCTGTCCATTTCTAATAATCAGGTACTGACACAAGGATACTCAGAAATAAGAACTTTTAAATACAGATACTCTCTTTTTATAGCTACTAAGGAATTTTAACAAGTCACTGAAAAGCAATGTGGACATTTATCAAAAATCAGAATGATGGATAAGCTGTTTAGAATTTTATGTATTATTTTCAGTTTTCCTTTATATTTGGTTGTAATTAAAAGTGTATTGGTTTGGTATACCGGTTTTAAGTATATTTTTTTTCCTCTGAATGTCTTTGTGACTCTCTGATGTGAAGGCCTCCTGTCATGGTTTCAGGAGCTCCCAGTCTGTCCTGAAGTGCCTTTTGGTTAATTGTGTTACTCAGTAGTATTTTAAACATAGCAGTAAGTAGCCCTGTTATTAAAACAGAACTCCAGCCCAGAATACTGAGTGTTGACTGCAGCTCCATTTTTAATAGAGCTCTGCAGCTCCATGTTTAACTCAGTTGGGAGGAAGAAAGTGTGTTTTGAAGCTAAATGTGTAGGTAGAATGATAAAGCTACCTGGTAATGTACTGTGATAGTAAATTTTAAATTAGTCTTTTTTTGAATGTGTCAATTTGAAAGAGCTCTTGGGAAGGGTCCATGACATAAATTACTGATTTTGCAGAGCACCTATTAAAGATAACTATTTAACATGATTAGATTGTTACCTTAGTAACTGCCTATATTTCTTCATTTTGGGGGTGGTGGTGATGGGTTTTTTTTGTTTGTTTTTTTTGGGTTTTTTTGTTTTAATATGATGGTTTTTGATGATGATTTAGGGGCTGAGAAAAGGGAGTTATTCTGGGAGGGAGCAATTCCTAGTTGTTTTAACGTCATTTAGGACTGAAGGAAATAAGATAAAAATGAGCATGTTGACACCCAGTTTCCCTAAGATGATAAATTGTTCTGGAGTGTTAGTAGCTAAATAGCTTAAAAATGCTTGGAAGTCCAGAAGGCATGCACATGCCTTGCAAATTATCACCTCCAGAGAGGTAGTATTTAAACTTTCCCATCTTAAGTGATACTTGCTTTGTGTTTTGTGTCATGTGTCCAAGAAGTGATAACTGGTATATGGAACCTTCTCCCGATCTTCTAATGTAATATACAGTGCTTATATAGAACAGGAAAACTTCTATTGTTTTTCGAAACTAAAGAGTAGGAATTGTGGGAAGAATAAAGCTGTTAAAAGTACATTTACATTTTCCCATACACTTTCTTTACAGTAGCATCATATATATCATCCCAGGAAAAAAGCTACTAATTGACTGGTTTCTATGTTTAGATATACATTTTAAGACAAACTATAAATCTTTGTCTAGTCTTTTATGTAAAAGTGAAATTAAATATAGGACTAGTGAACACTTAATTCATCTCAAAGTTATGCTTTCATGCTTGGTTTTTCTTTCAAAACAGGAAACCATTGTTAGTTAGATAACTTTTGTGTTTCCATATGATATGGCACTGTCATTAGATTATATAGTGAGTGTTTAAATGGAAAGTGTGACTTCAGTTGAATACACTTCTGAGCTGAGAAAAAAAAAAACTTCTGTGTAATGGTTAACATCTACTTTGGCATTCATTCTATTTTACTAAAACTAATACTATTTTTATGGGTGTATGACATAAAGCTCCTAATTATTTAACTGATTATTAAGTGGTTAGAGCAGTGGGCGTTGTTAGTGTCCAAAAGTTTCTTTTGGTTTTTTTGAAGTTTTAATTCTGATACTTCTCTTTGCTTGGTGGGATGGGGGAGCGGAGATGGAACACTTTCATCCTGTTTTTTTGGTTTGGTTACTTTTGATGTAGCAATCTGAGGATTCTTAGCTCTGTGTAGCTTTTAGTTCACTCTAGTTTGTGAGAGTAGAACTTCTGTAAAACAGTCATTTCTATCTTCCAGGAGCCAGATTTTATTGATGATCTAGAAGAAAAAACTCCCATTAGCAATGAAGTAGAAATGGAATCAGAGGAGCAGATTGCAGAAAGGAAAAGGAAGATGGTAAGTTGGGAAGCAAGTAGTTGCCTAAAAGGCATCACTAAGGCTTAGTGACATCTGCTCTTCCCATGCTAATTGCTGCTTTTTTGTGGGCTTGTAGAATCTGAGCATGTGCAAAGTCAGATCCTTACATGAACTTATCCTTAAAAAGCAAGGTTTGCTATTTGAGGACACATCATCTGGGTTCATTACTGCTTTCTGACAAAAATCTGCTTTTATCTTCAATTGTATATAATCTGTTTCGTGTCTTTAGATGATTTCTGCAATGTTTTTTTTAGATCTAATTATTTGTTCTTTATTATTGCTTGTTATTTGTAATGGTCATTTTTATAAATAGCATTGGGAATCTAGATTTTTGCCTATTTTATTTGAATTCCCAACTTAAGTCAACAGTCTCAGAAATCCTAATTTTCAGATTTGGTTAGAACAGTGCTAATAAAAGTACCATCTTAAAATACGCTTTTTTTTGTTAAGTATTCAAAAATTTTACCAAGTTCTTAAATCCAAAATAGGATTCTCTTGTTTGTCAGGCTGGTATGGATGCAAGCCTTTCTTCAGAAGTCTAGTATTTGCAGTGATTGTAACATGTCAGTTTAATCTGAGGTTCTGCTGGACTCCATCTTCATGTCAAACATACATTGAACATGTTTTGAAGTACTTAAAAAATAGAGAAATTACATATTTATATATATGAAAGATTATTACTAAAACTGATCATGATTATTGTTAAATCCATCAGACAAGAGAAGAACGGAAAATGGAAGCTATCCTGCAAGCTTTTGCCAGACTGGAAAAAAGAGAAAAAAGAAGAGAACAGGCTTTGGAAAGAATCAGCACAGCAAAAACAGAGGTTAAATCAGAATGCAAGGAAGCACAGATTCTCAATGATGCTGAATTTATTCAGGTAGTTACCTGGAGCTTTATTTTAAAGCTAGCTTTTAACATCACATATTTTGTCAATTTGGATGGTGAGCTGCATGTTAAGATGTAAGAATTTTTTTTTCTTCTGAACTCAAGTATATGTGACCAAAATCTATGTGGTTCTTTGACATTGTATTTTATTAGCTCCTGAATTTTTTTCCAAATAAGATACATTTAGAATTCTTTAATGAAGAATTTCAGTTTACATGAGTTTATGCAAACATACACACACCAGCTGTGTAATTCAGTCTGTCTTTGAAGTTCAGGATAGAAGCATTTATTGATGCTGAATTTAGTCACAGGTGACTTTCCTTAGGCACCCTCTGTAACCAGGGGAGAACAATTAGTTTCTTCAGTGGGTTTTTCAGGAACATACAATACTATAATCTTTCTGTTATTTTAAAGGAAATGAGTTAGTAAAGTGTATTTTTTTTTCTGAGTTCCATCAGATGATACTTAATGTTTTATAAACAGTTTTTAACTCTGTTGTTAATGGATGCTTCTTAGTTTACAAATACTTACATAATGATTCTCAGTCCAGGTGGTTTCCCTGAGCAGTTTGTGTCAGCATTCTTTTAAGTACCTTCTGTGACAAAGCTAAACACCTAGTAAACTATAAATTGCAAAAAGAATATTGGACTGAAAGACATCATCATATAAGCAGTTGATTTCTAGCTTATGGATGAATGAATGTCAGTTCTTACACAAATCTGTCATGATCTGACTGGTGATGGTTTTGTGTGAATACTCTGCTGATGATACAGCACGTGCTTGGGAGGAAACTACAGGAAATCCTGTCATCCTTCAAGAAGGAGAGAAGTATTGTAGTTCTGACAACAAAAATGAGATTGAGGCTTTTTGGACCTGTAAAAGAAGAGGGAACTGACTTTTTTTTTCCCCCTAAGAAAGATAGGTAGTTCTTAAATGTGTGTGGGATCTGTGTACTAGACGTCTGTCTTGTCCCAGGAGCCGGCAAAAGAAGAAACTGCCACCAAACCCACCCCAGCCAAAGTTAATAGAGCTAAACAGAGAAAAAGCTTCTCCCGGAGTAGAACTCACATTGGACAGCAGCGCAGGCGACACAGGACTGTCAGCATGTGTTCAGATATCCAGCCCTCCTCTCCTGATGTGGAAGTCACTTCACAGCATAACGAAACTGAGAATGCTGCACTGGTAGCTGAGCCTGAAACAGAAACTGTTGTTACAGAAATGGTTACTGAAACAGAAGCTCCAGCACTTAGTAAATGCCCTACTAAGTATCCTAAAACAAAGAAGGTAAGTCTCTTGAGGAATGGGGAAAACAAGATGCACCTTAACAGAGTTTTAAAAAAATTATAGGCTGCTTCATCAGTATCCAACTGCATGTATGTTTTCTTTAAAATGTTCGCTCATTTCTTGAAAAAAAATCACTCACTGGTAATAGATTCAAATACATGTAATGAATGTCCTTTGGTGGAAGTTAGTTTGGATTTAAGACACTTCCAGAATACATCGTCCAGAGCAGTTTTGGAACAAAATATTTTCTAAATTGATTGAAATAATATACATAACCAAAACATAACTAAAGCTGTTAATTTAAAGAAAAACCCAAGGAAATAAAAGTTGCCTTTCTTTCCTTTGTTCATTGTGTGCTTCAGATAGCAAACAATATCTCTAAGGAAATCACTAACTTCTAGTACTTCTCAGAATGTCTGTTCTGAAGTGAATTGATAGAAACACCCCAAATGTATATGTGCATGTTTGGGGGAAAGATTCTTTACTCTTCAGTGATTCATTTTTTAATTTTTTTCCATTGGACTGCATTGCGAGAAACTTGTAAGAAACAGCACAATATTAAAAGACACTCAAAAACCTTAAATCTGCAAGTGCAATTAAAGCAGTACAGCTCTCTGCTTTAAAATTCACAGAATGCATTAAAAAGTATTTGTAGTGTGATGTACAAGAAGTCCTGAAAATTTCCATCAGTGGAGGAAAAGGGGGAGGAAGTCATAGGTTGAAACTCCTTGTCAATAGAAAAATAACAATTTCAAGATGGTTTTTTGTCTTAAACCCCCAAACATAACTTACCTTTTTTTTTCCAAAAGGTACCTGAGTCATTCTGTAACACTGCTTACTGCATCACTGTTAAATTCTTGTGAGAGGGAACGCTAGAATCTTTCTTTCTTTCTTGCCTGTTGCATAGCAGAAAAGAAGGAAGGCATCCTTAATACTATGAAACAGAAAAAAAGTGCAGTAAAATTCAGGTTTCCGGTATCTGTGAAATGCCTCTGCATTGCACCCAGTGTACCCTAAGTGCAGAGAAGGTCTTGCTTTAAAAATTAATTAAATAAAAATGGGTTTCTAAAAGACAACTCAAAATTAAATATATTATGATAATTTGTGTTAAAGCCTTAATATCATATTAATACTTTTTAATGTTGCATGTCCTTAACTCTGAGTCATTGTAAAATCTAGGAGGTTAGTTTATCTATTAATAGAAACAAAAATCCACTGGCATATTTTTTAAAAACACTGAACTAGCTAGGAAAGAATACCCTTTTTGGACCAGTGTCTTCATATTAAATTACACCACATTTACTATTACAGTTAAAGAGTGTTCAAGGCAGCTATGTGATGTGTTGACTGAGGCACAGTCTTGACAGTATGGAAATCTGATGTGGTGTTTCTTTAACTTTGTTCTGTTAATGTTACACTATTTCCCCTCAGCCTCACTGTTCAGGTGCAAGTTTAAATTTTGGTTTGGAATTCTGTTACTAAATTGACATCGTAAATACAGTTGATCTGAGAACTTGTAATGTTCAGTCAGAATTGAATGCAGAAGTAAATGTAGTTTACAACAAAAAAAAAAAATTACACTACCCCCCCCCCAACTGGCGTGTAAGCAAATCTGTACTGATTTCTTCTGCTGTCCCCATGATTTCTCTAAAACTGACCTCATTTTTGCCAGGTATGTTTAAACTTGGAGGCTGGAAACAAACTGTTTCTGGTTTGTGTAATAGTTGACTAGGTGAATAATTGAACTAAACACTTTTTAAAAGCCACTGATAAACACACTCATAAAACACTATGTTTTTTCTCTCTCTCTGTTTAGCACTTGGTTAGTGAATGGTTAAGTGAAAAGAGTGATAAAGCAGGGAAGCCTGTGGACAGTCTGCCAGAAAGGCCTCTACGCATAACCACCGACCCTGAAGTTCTAGCTACTCAGCTGAATTCTTTACCCGGACTCACTTACAGTCCACACGTATATTCAACTCCAAAGCACTATATCCGTTTTACTTCTCCATTCCTTTCAGAAAAGAGGAGGAAAAAAGAACCTGTGGAAAACATTACTGGCTCTTGTAAGAAGGTAATGCTTCCCTTCATTATGGTATTCTATCCCGTATTAATTAAAAAGAAGTTTTTCTTTACTAGCATAAATTCAGGCAGAAAAAAGGCTGGTTGGCAAACCAGTCGTATTGCACATTTTGAAATGTTCGTCATTAAAGTTTTAAGTCACTAATTTGAACTTGTTGTATTACAGCGTTGGTTGAAGCAGGCTTTGGAAGAAGAAAATTCAACAATGATTGATAGATTTAATTCACCATCACAAGAGAGATCTAGAAGTCCAGCCATCAATGGTGAACATAAAAGTCCTTTATTACTGAATGACAGCTGTTCCTTAACAGGTGTGAAGCTTTTATAAATACACTACATAAGAGCTGTATCAGAGTAGCTGATTGTGGAGCACTGTTTTTTAAAGTGATCAGTTGATGAAAATTCCAGGGGCGTTCGCATGTTTTCCTGGTACTTTCATTGAAAGAAATGCTTAGTTTCATAGTGGTTGGGAGTTTTTCCCCTCTTTAATGTATATTAGTTAAGAAACCACTGTATTTCCTAGCATTTACAGTCAACAAAAGACTAATGGTTTTGGTATTAGTGTTAAGAGGTCAGGTTATAAATTAAATTTTCTATGCTTTCTGTATACTTAGAATCCCTTTAAAACTCAGTAGGCCAATGTAGCACCAGGGGAAAAGCTGTGTAATCTTGTAGGCATAATAGAAAATCAAAGTGTACTAAAACCAACACCCTTCCACAAGCATATATAGGGCCTATCAGGTGATTCCTGTTTACAGTCCTGAATTTTGAATTTCCATCTTTTAGCTGAACAGTCTTAAAAATGCATAGAAGCTGACTTTACCTTTTCTGGAGACACAGACAGTTCTTCCCAGCATCCTAGCACACAGAATTCAGTTACTGACGTATCTGTAGGCTGTTAAGAGTTTATTTTTCAGGAAGTCTGTAGGCTGTTAAAAGTTCATCTCTCAGGAAGCCTGCCCTTCAGAGACTTTCTTTTAATCTTAGAATTCTTTAATTTGGAATTACAATTTCATTACATAAAGCACTTAAACAACTGTTAGTGATTATTATATTTAGAAATCTTCTAACTTTTTTCTAATTTTAACACACAGATCTAACCACACCACTAAAAAAACGAAGACTGTATCAGCTGTTGGAGTCTGCATTCTCAGAAACCTCTACACCTACTCCTTCTCCCTATGCCACACCAACCCATGCTGACATCACTGCCTCTGAACCATCGTTGTTTGCTACTCCTCCAAGGGTAAAATCAGAAGATGAAGCTTGTCGAAATGGTTACAAACCCATATATTCACCAGTTACTCCTGTAACTCCATGTATACATGGAAATACCATGCACTTTGAGGTGAGATTTACAATGAATTGTTGTAGAGCGTTCGGAGAAAATGTTCAGACATTGCAGTGTAAATCAGTATTTGTACTCCTGCTACAAAATGTTGGGGGGGTGGTCTTTCTGGAGGCTAAAAAATAAATTGACTTGCAATTTTTTCTTATTTATTTAGAATATTTCCTCACCTGACAGTTCCCCAGAAATAAAAAGGAGAGCTTACAGTCAAGAGGTAAGGAAACTTGCAAAACCTGCAAATGGTATCTTGATTTCACCTGTATGACTGCTCTGTTCTTAGCAAATGCTTTTCACCAGCCATTGCAAGTTTCTGAGAATTTAAAGGGTAACTTCCCCATTAGTTTTATTTGCTTACTGCTTTATATTTCCACTTCACCTATTATATTCTCCATTTTAAACTGGTTTCTCTTTGTATCACTTAAAAATTTTGATTTGGATAAGGATCAACTCCTGTAATGGAAAGGAGTAACTACTGCAATTTATAGACAGGAACAGAAAAAGAACACTTTGCTTTCCAGGCTGCAGTTAGATTCAGATTAGCATTTCTCCTTGTTACCAGTTTTGTTGATCCCAGTTACGCTCGGAGTGAGAGAGCAGAACAGAAAGTTAGTAAATCTGCATAGGTGGTGGATTAGTTGAAGAGCAAGTGCTGTTGGAATATGCCTGGGTACTCCTAGCCTGCAAGGATGCATGTGTCCTGCTGTGGGGCTTCATCAAGTGTCTTTCAGAAGTGTCTTGGAAAAACTTCTCCTTCCTTCTCCCTCTTCGAAATGGGTGTTCTGACACTGAGGAGGATTGATTTTATATTGAAGCAGGTGCTTTGTAGCTTCCCGGCCTGGGACTTGCACCTTTTGAAGCTCCTCCCCTTCCTCTGCCAGTCATAAATAAAACCTGGCACTTAGTGTTTATTTTACTTGGATTAATGTACATTTTATTAAAATGCTTTAACCTAATACATGGGAATAGTAGAACTAAGTGTCTGGCTGTAGAATTGTTTCTTAAAAACAGATAAATTCATGGTACTGGAAGGCCTTCAATCCCACTTAAAGGCACATGTGAATGTCAAATAGTTGCCATTTTGATGGAGCGTGAAAAAATAGTTACATGCTTTTTCTTCATGCAGGGTTATGACAGAACATCGATTCTAGCACTGAATTCTTTCAGAAATTCCAACCTGACAGAAATGGGCCTGCAAGAAATAAAGACTATTGGATATTCTAGTCCAAGGAATAGGACTGATGTCACACGGCAGTGCACTGGAGAAATGGAATCTGTGTCAGACCTCCAGCTGGGACTCGAAGTAGTTGAGCAAAGTGCACTGCATAAAAACCTGGAAGCCCCCACACATGATAGGACTGATTCAAACAGCCAATTAGAAACTGCTCATTGTGGACGGGGCACAATTTATTCGTCATGGGTAAAAAGTCCTGACAGGACAGGTGTAAATTTCTCAATGAATTCTAATTTGAGGGACTTGACCCCTTCACATCAGTTGGAGGTAGGAGGTGGATTCAGAATAAGCGAGTCAAAGTGCCTGATTCAAGACGATGCAAGAGGCATGTTCATGGAAGCATCTGTTTTTTGTACTTCAGAAGATGGAATTGCACCTGGCTTTGGAAGGACTGTCAATAATGACAATTTGATGGATGGAAATTGCACACCCCAGAACCCTCCACAAAAGAAAAAGGTTATAACTTTAAGAACCATTTGGTCTGCCTTCCATTGTCTGCTAATGTTACTTCTATAACAGAAAGAATCCCAATGTAATAAAAACCAACTGGTGGCTCATACTTAAGTGTAGTAGACATTCAGGTGAAATGATGAAGGGCAAAGAGAAAAGCTGCATAAAACCATCAGTAAATGTATTTTTCCAGCGTAAAAGATACAAATTCTATTTCATATGAGTCTTAAATGAATTGCCCAATAAATAACTGCTTTTCAGGTTTGAAAATGGTTCCTTATGCCACCCAGTGTTACAGTATTCTGTTACACAGAATATATACTAGCATCATAGAGATCATACACTGTGAGCATCTGTTATGAATTACTGCAAGAAATTGCACCAACAGATTTATGCTACTCAGACTTTAAAGTTAGAACTGCACAGACATCCTTAGTTCCAAGAGGTATTTTTCTTGGCTTAATTTGTTTGGGTTTTTTAAAATATTGTTTGAAAAATAAGTACAATCTAAATTTTCTACTGTCATGAAACAGTTCATGTAGGTAAGTGAAGTAGTCATGAGCAACTCAAACCAGGATTGGAAATTACTTTGCATAACTCATAGACTGCATTTTACTGTCAGGTTGACTCCCTTTGCAGAAAGGATGACAAACATGAAAGGCAGTAATTTCCAGTGTACCAGCTTGCCTGTTTTGTCTCACCACAGACTCTAGTAATCTTTCTTGTTTGAAAGGTGTGATTTATTTTCTTTATGGAAGTAGGGATTAGGAGGGTGGGGTTGTTTCCTGCGTGTGTACATGCATGCAGTGGGGTTTGGGTATTTTTGGTCCCACTGCAGCCCCTTGCATATGCCTGCTCCTCTGGGGGCATCCTGCTGGGGAGCAGTGAGGAGTGTACCTTCAGCAGTTTGCCATCAGAACTGGAGTTTTGTTTACTTGCTTCAAGCTGAGACATAAATGGAGCAACGTTGCAGGATCTCTGTTCTTACCTGGTGACAGCCCTGAGAGTTTGATAGATCTCGTGTGTGTTACTGCAGCCCTTCTGTTTTGGGAAACCCAAAGAAAACCCATAAGCTAAAATTTCTGTAACTTGACATTATTCTTTTCCTGAAGGCTAAATTAGTCTTCACAAATCCCAGCAGCACTTAGTGCTTCAGTAACCCTCCCCACCTCTCTTGCTGGCAAGGATTCTTCCAGGTTTTTGCTGCTGAGAGCTTACGCTACACTAATACTCAAATAAAAAAAGGGCTGGCTGCCCCCTGATGCCCCCCAATCACAGGATTCCTGTCTAGAAGTCTGTTTGAAGAAACAAGCAGAGAAAATTGTACCCTTGAAAGAAGGGGTTTTAGAGTTTCTGAGGACACACAAAAATTTGAAACATTTGACAGTATAAAAAAAGAGGTGGTGGGCTGGATCCCACCTAAGGTAAAAGGTGAGAATTCAGGAATTTTGTAGGAGACTAATAAGAGCCTTTTCCCTAAGGTCACCTAAGACAGCAATATCCTTAGGTAGGTCTTTGCAGGATGTTTTTGCATATTTCTGCATTTCAGTGGACACTTGGCTCCTGTTTTCTCTTACTATTGCACAAGTCCTTTATCAATACAGTCCTGTACATTGTGGCCACACTACATAGGTTTCTTAACATTTTAAGCTTTCTTTAAATCAGTATTCTGTAGGAGATCCCTGTCACATGACATGGAAATACTACAAAATTGTTTGAAAGCAAGATCAGTTCTTAACCTGAACATTTTTTTGCAAAATCAGATATTTTTCAGTTTCTGCCCTGACATATGGATGGGTCTCTAATAGGTCTGTTTGAAAGCAAACAAACAAAACCCCTTGGGCCTGCAAACAGAGCAGCTGCCTTGGTTTTTCTCTCTGTGTGTAGAAATGGATGTCCAATTTTGTTGAGGACTAAGCCAGATAAAGATTTAATTTTTTTTTCATTATTGCACTTCAGTTTGTTGGTTTGTATGCTGTATGGTTCAGAGCAGGATGTTGGTAACTAGAAGAAAATTTATAGACATTAAATTTTTATTCAGTAGTTACTGAATAAAGTAGGTCTGAAGGTCAGTATTTCAGTTTTGTACTTCAAATCCTGAAGATTCATAGTGGAAACACTTGAACATGTATTTTTTTTTCACTGGAAGCAATTTACTAACCATTTAAACTGGTTTCTGTTCTATGGAGTGTCGGTGTAGTGAGTCTACATACATAATACATGAAATAGGAACAATGTGTCATTATTTTTGGTGATAATAATTAGCTTAAAAATGTGTTCTTAATCAGTCTCTCTTAAAATGCAGTAAAGACACAAATTCAGAGTAAACTCTGGGAAAAGTAAGTCCCAAATTCTGTATGTTAAGAAAAGGTATGAAGAGCTTAGCGAATCCTTTGATATGTGTAGCAGAAGGGTACTGGGTTCTCATGCAAGAGAGTAAGTCTTGAGAGCAGAATGTGACATCTCTTGAAATTAGCTTTACTAGATCAGTATAATCTTAAAATTCTGCAGTTACAGGAAAAACTGTAGGGTCCCTTGTAACTACAGCCAACAAAATGACTTCAGCAGTGGACCTTGTGCTGACCTGTGTCATCCCCTTCTTCCCTGAGGCAGAACACATACCTTCTCTTGGCAGAAGCATTTTTTTTACTATCATCTTTACAGTTGGTAGTAGCTCAGTAATCTGTAAATTCACTGCAGATGTGGTGAAATATCTTCAATTAATCTCTGCCCTTTTTTTAGAACCACTTATGTGGTATGTCTTACTGAAATATAGTACGTTTAATAGAAACTGTGAGAAAGAAAATGGGTAAAACTTCCTTTCTAATGTTTTTTTCATGGGGTTTTTTTCCCTTTAGGTGTCCTTGTTAGAATACCGTAAGAGGCAACGTGAAGCTCGAAAAAGTGGCTCAAAGACAGACAACTTCCCCCTGGTTACTGTATCTCCTCATGCTGCTGGTGGAGGAAATACAAGTAGTAACAGTGGTGCTAATGATGGGTACAACAATAGTGGTGAAAATGGGGAGCAAACTGATAACACTGCAAGCCTGCCTTTACCACTGCCAACTACTATTTATAATGCAGCTCCAGAAGACACTGGCAACAACTGTGCAATTAAGGAATCTTCCTCCAGTGAGAAGAGTGAACCAGAAGTTCAGTGGTAAGCCACAAAACTATAGGACTAAAGTTCAGAAGAATTTATTTATGTAAATTAAGTTTTTGGTATTTGAAATCTAGTTTTCATTAAGGTTGCTGTTGCAGATTACTGACTGGAAGCCCTTCTTTCATCTTAGTAAAGAGTTGTCTTACCTTTTCCTCAGAAATACAGCAGATACCTCATAATGATTAAAATACATGAATGATTACCCATAAGATACTTGCTAAATTATTTTAATCCTGCTTTTTTATTTTCTAAGAGCAAAATAGGTATTGGTTTGAGCATTTATGTCCTTGTATTTCCACTGTGTTGTCTGTGGGCTGAAGAGAATTTTTCATGTTAAATCCAAAGCTTTTCCAAAAGTATTGTAGGGCATAGGGTGGAACAGGAAAATAATCTGTATTGATAAGCAAAGGTTTCTGGGAGACCTTCGAAGGTCTGTTTTTCAGTCACGTGGCTGGAATGTGTGTGGGATGTTTGCTGTTGCTTAATTGCCCAGGTGCGGGGTTGAATGCAGCCTGGCCAGTGGCTCGCACTCAGGTGGGAGCATGTGGTGACACTCGCAGCATCGTTCTTGATTGCTCAGTGGTTCCCTTGTTTGCAGACCCGACTATATGGGCAGAGTGTGCAATGCCAGATACTCCAAACAACCCAAGATCCTGAGGAGAGGTGGAGTAGGGATAGGGAGGAGATAGAGCAACTTCAGTCTGTGTAAAACATTGCACAAATTTTCCACTGAGTTTTTGGTAGCTTTAAAACAGATGATCAACTGTGGTGACCCTGTCTCCTAAATGTTATTAGTGCAAAATAAACCTGCAGATATTTTTCATGCTGTAGTGAAGGCCTAAGTGTGGTGGGGAAGAACCATGGGCTTAGAAGTTGAACATCCTTCTGTTCAGATGCTCTAGCTATTCCAGAATAGAAGGATTTTGTAAAGCCAGCTGAAGGGAGAACATAAGTGCAGTCTTCAGTGTTCCACTGAAAAGTGGCTGTTAAGTTCACTTTGCAGAAGCTACTGCACTAAATTGTAAGCAAAGACTGTGGAAACAGGCTAAACAGGGAAGAATTTACTACTAAGATTTTGCAGTAACCCTGCAGAGCAGCACCAAAACTTACTCCAGTGCAGCAGTATTGTGGAGTGATGGCGTATGTCCTTGCCAGAAAGGAAAATAGTTTTGTGGAGTGCTGTCCCTTACAATGTTCTTGATCGGGTTGTGATTGAGAGATGTAATCAATTAAAAGAGGGAAGGTAGGACTGTCACTGCATGCCCACTAATCCGGCAAGTTAAGTGTAGAAGCTTAAACAGAGAGAGATTTGTAGTGGTACACAATTTACAGCTATGCATCTTCTATTAAAGAGCAGATTCTTAACAACCAACAAACAAGACAACTCTTTCCAATTCTGGAAGAAGACAGTTTTCTACAAATGGAGACTACGAACCAGTAACTGTGACCTTTATTTTTTTACTTTTCAGTTGTTCAGAGAAGGAAAAACCCACAGATCTACAGATACTTCCTTAATAAGAGGAAATGCCAATTTTCATAATATAACAAGGTTGCAGGAAATCACTGTATTCGAAGTGGGAGAAAATAGATACAAACCACTTAAGTAATAATGTTCCTTACGCACAACCAGTTCTTTGGTTGTTATGAGCAGCCAATGCTGTAAACTTTCTCTGACTCGGTATTTGCATATACATTGTCCTAAATTTGGTCCCTGGGAGTACATCCTCTTACATTTAAAATGTGTTTCTCTTGCAGGACTGCATCAACCTCTGTGGAACAAGTGAGAGAACGAAGTTATCAGAGAGCTTTACTTCTCAGTGATCATAGGAAAGACAAGGACAGTGGTGAGTTGATTTATTGTTGAAGATACATAAATCTAACCAGTTTCCCCATGGTAATCGTAATCATTCTAATACTGTGTTTGGGTCTGCTTCATCTGTAGGGGGAGAATCACCTTGTAGGCCATGCTCACCGTCTCATGTTCAGTCTCCATCTCATTCAAATCTCATTTCCCAGTTGCAGCTTAAGGTCCCTTCTTTCACTGAAATTACTGAAGGTCAGTAAGCAGATGACCTTGTATGACACTTGACATATTCAGTAGTCTCTAACAACAGCTTTAATAGCTCTTTTAAACTCAAATATAATGTGCTTACTGATCTCTGCAAAAGATTTGATTTTCCCACTTTGACATGTATCTCTATTTCTGTAGAACCTGATTCTGAAAACCCAGAGCCAACTTCTGAATGTCCGTCCCCAGATACTTCACAAAGGACTTGTAAGAGTCCATCAAAAGCAAGCAAGGTAATGCAAGGTGTTTGCACAATAAGCGTAGGAATAGTTTCATCCGTCTCTTGATTTATCTTTAAAAATGTTAATTGTAGGATTTACTACTTAGGTGACAATACACACATGTTCATCTGTCTGTGCAGTAATTTCACATAGGTAAACATTTGCAAGAATATTTGTCCATATACACTAAAAAGTGGGTTTATATGCTGTGCTTTCAGTAGCTGTGTGTGTTTATGGATGATCTTACACTCTCTAGACAGAGAAGAGATTGTATCATTGGATTCAGTATCAGTGCTGGTCTAAGGGGTGAGTGCTGAAGAACTGGCACTCAGAACCAACAGCAGTGATGTGATTTACCCTTAACAGGAGGTTGGTTGCTCTTGCTGTGCCAGGGTTTGGCACTGTTTGGCAGTCAGGGCTCTGATAATATGGAGAAGGATTTTGACTAGTTGCCATATTAAATGAAGTAATTCAGGTTGTCTCATTTAGTCTGTTTGCTTGAACTACTCCAGCTTTAAAATGTTAAATCACTGTTTATTTCTGTAAATGATCTTCTCTGGAATTACTTTTTCAGATTCAGAAATCTAAAACTTTTAACAAAGAATGGATTCAGGCTTTGACCTAATGGATCATATTTCTGTTCCAACTTTAAAACACACTTCAGTAGTCTTTGACTTGGAAGAATTATTGATATATATACTTGCTAAAAATAGTGCCCTCTTAAGCTTACTCTTTCTGTTACTGATGTTTTTCTCACATCAAATAGACATCCTGTGCCTCAGCACTTTCTTTCAGAATCTAGGAGGAGAGTGTTCTGAGATGTTTTTTTCTGTTTATTGCAGGCATGGTTGAATATTTTGAACGTTTAGCACTGACTGCCTTTCTTTTCATTCCAGCCCTCTTCACCGAGTCCTGTAGTCTCAGCACAGTCACTTGGGAAAACACCCACAAAACCAGATTCGCACTGGGAAACTGCAGCTAATGCACCTGAGACTGAATGTGCGAATCATCCAAAATCCGAGCTGCAACAAAAACAGCTGACAAACAATGTCCAAGCACTTTCAAAAAATCATCCATCTCAGTCACATCTGCGCAGCTCTGCTGAGCAACTTTCACATTCACAGAAGTTGCCTTCCGCACCTTTGAAGCTGCATTGCCCCCCTTCGCCTCATGTAGAAAATCCCCCCAAGTCTTCTACCCCTCACGCACCTGTGCAGCACGGTTACCTTTCACCAAAGCCTCACTCACAGCAGTTGGGATCTCCATACAGACCTCATCATCCACAGTCACCTCAAGTTGGAACGCCCCAGAGGGAAACACACAGAAACTTCTACCCGGCAGCACCGACCCTTCAGCCCAGTAATCAGGCGCAGGCCAGTGGCCCCCTCTTCACTCAGACAACATCAGGACAATCTTCAGCTTCCTACAGCCAGTTTAACCAACAAAATTTGAACAGCAACGCGCCACCTCCACCACCCCCTCCACCCCCTTCTTCTACTTACTATCAAAGCCAGCAGCCCTCTGGAAACTTTCAGAGCTACAGCCAGCTGAAGGGCAACATACCCCAACAGACTGTGTTTTCATCTGGACCAAATCAAGCACTTCCTGGCACTGCAGGTCAGCAAACAGTGCCGGGACACCACGTAGCTGCAGGGCATTTTTTGCCCTCTCAGAACCCCAGTATTCATCATCAGGCATCGGCATCTGCTGCTCCTCCTCCTCCTCCTCCACCACCTGCTCCAGGACCCCACCTTGTCCAGCAGCAAAGTACTCATCAGCAGCACTCTGTAGCACATGTTGTCGGTCCAGTTCATGCCATGGCAGTGGCTCCTGGATCACACATTCATTCTCAAGCTGCTGGTCACCATTTGCCACCACCACCTCCACCACCAGGTCCTCTCCCCCACCACCAACCTCCCCATCCTTCAACAGGACACCAAGGTTTGCAAGCACAACACCAGCATGTTGTAAACTCAGCACCGCCTCCCCCGCCGCCCCCTCCCTCCAATGTTATCGGCTCGGGGCACCACCCTGCATCAGCACAAGGGTTACACCATCCATCCCATCAAGGACCCCCCCATTTCCCTTCCAGTGCTCACACAAGCGTCTCTTCCTATTCCTCACAAGCCCCACATCACACAGCATTAGGACCTGGACCTCAACATCAGCCTGCTGGCACAGGACCTCATTGCCCACTCCCTGGTCAGGGTCCTCACATCCAACCTCAAGGACCAAACAGTATTGCAACACCTACTGCTTCCGGGTTCTGCCCTCACCCCGGCTCCGTGACCCTTCCCCACGGAGTGCAAGGGCAGCAGCAGGCCTCGCCCGTGCCGGGACAGATCCCCATTCACAGAGCACAGGTGCCACCCACCTTTCAGAACAATTACCATGGGTCAGGGTGGCATTAAAACAGATCCCTTTAGTTATAAACATTTTTAAAATGTTCTGTAATATAAACCGTGTATATTTAATATGTACCTATTCAAGGTACTTTTTAAAGCTTGTACATGATACTTTGTATAAAAGCAAACACCAGTGCTCTTCCATTGTATCCTTTCCATTTTTTGCTTTTTAAAATTCCTGAAAATGTGCTGTTAAGCCAGTATTAGGTATTTCTTTTTATTTTCTAAGTGGACATTCCAGCTGTTTTTTCTGGCAGTAGGTTTGATGCTGCATAATGTTTAAAATTTTATTGTTGCAGTTAAATTCATTTAGTGAAAGTTTTCTATATTACTTTTATACAAATGTAATTAAATAAGTACACAGGCTAAGTGATGGCACTAACATTTTTTTTTCCCATTTTCTGTCAACAGTTTTTGTGTGCATAGAGATAGGAAACAATGCAATACAGATTTTTATAGTTTTGGTGTGGACATGGCTTTTTGTTTCATCCGTTATTTGCAGAAATTGTAATTTAATGTATAGACTGTTTCTAATGTCTCAGACAAGTGCTGTAAATACTGTATTTCTTTCGCTTGTAAAGTTGCTTAAAGCTTCTTTCATTTGATATAGTATTGTATATAATAAGTCTTTTGCAAAAAAAAGTGTGATCTTTGTGATAGTAGTACAGTATATGATCTTTAATTTTTTTTTAATATACTGTCACATTGCAGCACTGGTTGGGCATTTTAATTCATGTTAATAAATCACAGTTACGTCAGTTTTACCTACTTGTCCTGAAAGGGTCCTGTATCAGCAGGAAAGTGGCCTTAGGTCTCTGATCTCCCCTGCTCCCTGTGAGGCTTCACTTCCCTGTAGTCTCCAGCTCTGGCTTCACTTCTGTAGCCCAGAGAGATGTGGAACAAGCTCAAGGAGGGGATTCTTTCCCCTGCTCAGTTTAGGGTCTTGGGTCAGTTTACTCCGCATGTAATCAGGAGCACTGATGGGGTATTTTGATGCTAGAGGTGTTCTGACCTTGGTTACAGAGCAGGGAAGTACCTGCCTGCTGCACTACCTTCCTGTTTCCCTTTTCTCGTGCTTCCTCAAGCCCTCCACTTGGGGTGTAGGGGGGAAGCTGAGTGGGTGGTGCTGTAATGGGGTACAGAATGTTACAAACTCTGTAGCAGTTTGGGGTTTTGGTAAGGGAAGTGATTTTATTCCTGTTGCTGAAGGCGGCAGCTAAGCTGGTGCCGTTGTGCTCATCAGTGCAGTTACTCTGTCATGGGTGAGGGTGTCCTTCCATCACAGCAGTAACTGCTCAGTTCTGCTCACACAGCAGGAAGGTGCTCAATGGCTCCACCTCAGACCAGAAAGGAGAACCCCAGGGTGAGAGGAAAGCTGAAACAGAATAGGAGGGGAAGTGGCTGCTCCTACCCCCTGAAAGTAAGTGGCAATTCTTTTAAACATGTAGGAAAAAAAAAGGGGGGGCAGGCAGCTTTAAATTCTGATTTGCTTATAACTACTGAAAAATCTTGCTAGTTGAAATCATCCACCAGAAATGCTTTCCTGAATAGCTACTGGCTCTGCAGAACACACACTGTGGAGTTCACATTTTACACTAGCATCTGTAGTGTAGGACAGGATTAGGCTAGCAAAAACAGCAGAAAAACCCAACCCACCCTCTGTGTAGTTGCTCAGACACTGATTTTGAAAATATGTGCATCATCCTGTATAGCTCAGCACTCAGATCCGGTTTTCTGCCCCTCTTCCATAGCTCCAGGAAGTGACAACATCATTTCAAATACAAGAGAACATAAAATACCAACTGTGACTGGCAAGGTCTTAGTACAGTACAGGGAGCTGCTGCACTGGGGAGCAGAACAGGACGAGGCCTGGGCAGGGCTCCCCAGTGCTGCTGCAGCACCAAGGCCAGGCAGGGGGCAGAGCTGTGCCAGCCCAGTGCTCGCTCACCTGCCTTGGGCTGGCCCTGGCACTTCTTCCAGTGCCAGCATTTTCTGTGTATTCAAGAACGCCTTTGTAACTGGTTGCAGCAACCAGGCACTACAGGGCTAGGCTGGGTGTGAAGCTGAACATAATTTTTACCTCCAGTGTGAGTCCATTGTGGCACCATCCTTCTGAGCAGCGTTGTCCTTGCAGCCACTAAAAGCAGTTCCAGGGATGAGGACGAAGGCACACGGTCCTGAAACCCAACTGCAGTCAGGGCCTCAGCACTGGACGAGTTTCCCCGGACCAGAGTGTGTCGCACTGCGGTGCCTTGGCAGTTCTCTGGAAGAGTGGCTGCCCCAGCCCTCGGCATGGGACAATCGTTCCCTTGTTTACAGGACTTGTTACAGAACAGCTGGTGGAAAGACGCTTTTTTTTGGTCACATTTCACCCAGCAAACCACGCCCACCCAGCCCCTCCTGCCACAGGACCCGTGGGTTTGCTCTGACTGACACCAGGTGATGTGTTTCATAAATGAACACGGGAAGCTGCCTTTCTCTCGCCAGGACAAGCCAGCCCCCACCTCCCACCCCTCCAGCACCCCAACAGCTGAGTCGTGGCTAGGCAAAGATTCCAATGACCAGCAACACTGTCTGAAAAAACAAAACACTTTAATTAGACAACTGCAAGCACCTCAAACAACTGGTTATTGTTACAGCATGGGGCTATCTTCTCACAATCTAGTTATTGCAAAGGCATGTGAATAAATTTTTTATGGACAAAGTCAAGAAAAAAGTGGCACTGTAGTTACATGAAGATCAGGAGTAAGCTTACATTCATCCCACTGACTTCTAAAAGAGGCCCAAACACACCTCCGTACTGTACATTCTAAAATCTGTATTGCCTATAAGCTTCAGCCTATGCAGCTTTTTTTCCTAGGAAACACATAATTGTTGCGTGCAACTTACAATGGGCAGTCGTATGTCTACGGATGGGAAAGAATAAAGCTAGTGCAATTTGTTTTAGAAACATGTAAAGCTATGAATGGAATGAGCATGATCTTGCTTCTTGGATTATTTTACCCACTGCACTGTAAATATCTGCAGCTATATCCTTCCTTAACTGATGCCAAGCACACACTTTTATTATAAAAGATCAGTAATTCTACACAGAGAGTGGTTCTCATGCTCTACTTTTAATTTTTTTTCTTTTTCTTAAGGTATAGTACAACTTACAGTGCTTATAAAAAGGCAACACCATATGGTACCATGTCTTCACTATCACATTGTAAGGGAAATTGCTATTTTTCTTTTCTTAAAAGCACTTAAAATAGGCAAAAGTTCTAAAAGGGAGTGCTAAATGATAATGCATACTTTATTAGAAAGAAGTCTAGCCTTCCTTTAAAGTGCCGTTTGGGGAATGAAATCCTGTAAACCAGAGCCACTTTGTTTAAAATCCAATGAACAGGAACTGCTACAGAATAGAAAGTTTACACAATTCCTTAAAGCAGTTTAAAGTCCACTACATGCAATTGGTTTGCTATAAAGCTCTCTAAAACTTAGTCGCTTTACTCTGAAATTGAGTCCCCAGTCCCATATTTAAATGGAAATAAACATTTACAGGGTGCATTTACATACACTATAATACAAGAATGACATCCCTTTGCCAGAAGATAAAATTGTACAATTCCTCGCCGTAACTCAGTTCTGACTTGATAAATTTCTTACACTCGTAAATTATATAATATGCATCAGCTAAAATATTTTTTTTTTTCATAAATAGTTACAAAACTTGCCAAAACACATGGGGGGGAAGTTTCTTTTGTTCAAAAATCTGACATCTGAATGTCACACAACACAAGAAACAATGCTTAAAGACACGTTAAGTGTTTTCTGAAGAAAGTGGGTGAGTAAACTACTAGCTGAGGACAAAAAGACTACCCTTCCCCAAGAACACAGTGCACAAAAAGCAAAATGTCAAACAGTACCTCAAGCAAAATAAAGGTCTGAGGATTGAAGCCAGCTCACGTGTGATCCTGCTAAAGATTTTGTGACAGTCACCATTTAGGTCCAACGCATTGGAAAGTGGTTGCTGGCTTTTTTTTTTTTTTTTTTTAAACAGCTGGAAGATTCTGCTAAGAATTCAGCCACGGATGCCTAAGGCATTCTCCAGCTGAAGCACGTTTCTCTGGGACCATTTCTAGCATGGGGATCAGGAAATCTGTAAACTGTGCAGCATCTTCATGAGGCCAACCGTACTTCTCCACAAGCACATCAAAAAGACTCCAAGGTTTCAACTTGGTGATGTGTCGGAGTTCTCCTGCAAACAGAAATATTAACAGCATTAGAAAAACACCTTGTTACCCAGGTCAATGACTAATCCCTGTTTCGTTTTTCTCCCACTCTGCATTCACAGCACCTTGACCAGGCTGGGAATCATTGTTTAGGAAAGGCAGCACACACCAAGCTTGCTCGAGGTCCTCAAAGGAGATGAGTATGTTCGATGTCAAAGCCAAGAAACTGTTCCTACTGGCCGTCAGTACGTTACACCTGGACTCCACTGGTTCTTCCTGCAGTCTTCACTCTCCCGTGCACAAAGGCACTCATTCACACTCACACCATGGCCAAACAACACTGCAGGCCTTTCCTTCTTAATCAGCCACTGAATCCAAATTTCACAGAATCTGCTCCAATCCCAAAATGGAGGTCTCAGAAACACAGGTCCTTGCCCCACTATGTGGCATTTGCCAGCAATGCAGCAGAGCACTGATTCAGAGCACTGATTCATTCCTAACCAAGCCGAGCAGAGGTTTGGTGCTCCAGAGATTCTGCTCCATCTCTCAGGCAAACACCCCCAGGAAGCTTGGTATGAATCCTTCCTGAGAGGGAAGCACCTGCTGCCACTCCAGTCTCTTTCAACCAACCACCAACACAAGTGGTAGCAGCAGCTGCAGCACTGAGTTTCCCCAAAGAGAGGGGACTTCTGCCAACCTGGCAATGTGTCCCAGACCAAACAAAGCAGGCAAGAACCCTTCTGTAATTCAAACCAGCAACACTACCCAGGTCTGTCCACGGGTCATCCAACATGATGGGGAAGACTCTTCAGTTTCCTGTTCCTCCATTGTGTGGGAATGAGGCCCAAAGCCATGAGATGTGCCATGAGGTACATGGTGAAGGGATTACCGTGGGCACGAGCGAGACAAGCAGCTGTCAGGCCAGATGACCCTCACTGCTGCCAGCAGGAGGGAGCGATACTGAGGTGTCACCTTGCATGCGACCCACAGCCTTTGAAATCCAGGCTCTCAATATCCCTCATTTATATGTGATGTGGCTGCCCCCTCACCATTCATGATGGCAGTAACAGGGTATTTGACTACAGTTGCATCTTTACTTCTCCCAAAAGAATGTATCTGACATTTGAAATCCTCCTCAGAGAGGATGAGAATAGGACCCCACCTTGCAGACAAGTCGACAGGCTTGCTCCTCTCTCCTCCCCAAAGCAGGGGCATCTCTTTGGTAACATCTGCCTTCTGACTGTGTCAGACCACAGCTAGGAACACTTCTATGTAGTGCTATACACTTACACTTTGTAGATCCAGTGCATTTATCACCAACAATCTAATGAATCTATGGCCCCTTGCTTCAACGACTACACTAGTCATGAATCTGTGTGTGTGAAAGTTCTTCCTGAATGTGACCAGACTTAAGAGTGCCAATCTGCTCTAATCAGTAATCAAGCTCTGCCACACCAAGCCCCTTTGATCTCTGGGGACCAGCTGGAACACAAGGGCAGTTGTTTCCTGCTGAATTTCTGTACTCTTAATGCAACCCATGGCCATCCCCCTTCTTCTCAGGTATATATCTGTGCCAGACAGTCTCCCTGGGACACTGCAAAAACCTTTTGAGAGCCCCCAGTGACGCTTCTGCACTGAGGAGAGTGATGGGTCTCACCCAATACTGGAGGCTGAGCAGGCTTCACAAGCTCACTGCACCACCTGGGATGGGGGCATCAGGCCATACTACTTGTAAGCCAAGTGGTTTGTCAGCTTGGTGCTTGTCCGTGCCTGTAACCTACTGCCCATAAAATGCCATCAGACATCAGCTCATGGCTCAGAGTTTCTGCGCATCCCTGTGGCTAGAGAAGTTCCAGGGCAGGAGAAGTAAGCTGTGTCCGTATGATTGCCCCAGAGGCTGAGCATCTCAATGCAATGGATTAAAACCCCCAAAGGCTCAGGAGGCCCTGCTCAGCTCAGCAGTTTCTGCTGCCTCAGCCCTCAGCAGTAGGCTGGGTTGAGTGCTTGAAATTGCTAGGTAGTGCTTGAAAAAGCAGCTCTCAGCTGCTGTCACGAAGTCCCCACAAGAGCAAGTGTGCAAACAATCCATCACCCACAAGCTGAAGAAGAGTCCTGCTGGTAACAGAAGCTCAAGGTGTGCTGCCCACAGCAAGGAATGCCAGCAGAGGCCATGTTCTGGTTTATGTGTGAACATTCACAGTCCAAGCATGTCCCATCAGTACCCAAAGACACAAAAAGGCTCTGCCTTGGGCCCACAGCTGCCCCACATAACAGGAAGGACAGCACATCTTGGAGCAGCATATTCTTTTCCATGCTCACTCTCAGCCCTTTAAATTTTTGTGCAACTCTGCAATTTAACTGCTGAAAATCTTACCTTTTGGAAGGTTTCCAAAAGAGTGTATTGGTGACTATTTACAAGAACAGGTAGTAAATTATGTAACAGGAATGCACGAACTCAAATACTGCCAAAAAGCAATAGGAAGGTGACTTGTTACTGACTGCAAGTAAAAAAATTACCAAAAAAAAAAAAAAAAATATCATGTCCATGGCTTCTCCAGCTCCCAGCATTCACTGCATGGGCTGCTGTAATCATGTACCAAATTAGGCTTAGCTATGGGGGAGGGTGGGTGTGTGTTCCCATCCAGCACCGTCTTCATCATTGCACTCACATTTTGTCATTTCCAGCATCTTTCCTCCCTCAGATCTGATAAGGTACGACTGCATGATGAGGCTGCTGGTGCCACAGTGGAAGGCGAGTTCTTGCTGTTTGAATACTCCTCATTTTGTGAAAGCCCATGCTAAGGCCAGCACAATATTCAGCAGAGTTCTGCTGAGGAACAAAGTATTTAGCACTATGGACTGAAGTTTTCCACAAGAAATTCCGTGACGATTGTAAAAGCGCTTAAGATAGGATACAGTAAAAATTATCTGTATGGGGCCACACTTAGACTAATGCTTCCATTTTCAGTAAGGATCATGATGCTAACTATGGAAAAAAATAGGGTAAGTGAAAGACAATTAACACCACTCAGGTGCACAAAAAAGTCTAAGAATTAATTTTCATGTGGGTCCTTCTCATTTTCATCCTAAAGCATGAGAGTAGCACAGGAAATGAAGGTGTCTGCCAACACGTATTTTCATCTAGTTCAAGAAGTTTGTACCATGTCATTGGAGGAGAGCAAGGCTGTACCTATATTTAAGGGAGAAATTTAAGAAGCACAGGCCCCACCAGTCTGACACCATCTGTATTCAGGGCATTAGCATGAATTTTCAAAGAAGTGCTAGAAATGGACTTCTTTGTGAGAACTTCCTAAGAGAAGCTCTTTATTTGGATTTGTGATAGTGAAGCACACAGGAGATAATGCACAGAGAACAAGGGAGTTTTCTGAGCCATAAAACTCCTGTTGCCAAAGCAGAGGCAGCAATGATCCCTCTGAAAAATGGACTGTTAAGTCAGAAGGAAATTACTAAGAAAATTTCTGAAGGACCAGGGGTTAAAATGCTATTTAAAGCTTTCTCTGCTGACCGTAATACAAAAAACCCAGCGCTCATCGATGAAATTCATCCAAGACAAATTTAAGATGTGTCACCAGGCAAGAGGAAGGTTATTGAACACTAGGACATGGATGCTGTGAAGGACTGGGGAAACAGCAGTGGGATATAATCTGCTGCTACACACCTATGACACGGTCCCAAGAACTAATGCAAGGACTGCTGGTACAGCAGCTGGAAGTGAGGAGCTTGGAGGCAGCCCTTCCTCCCTCCCTTCCAGGAGGTTAAATGAGCAGCATAACAGTGCTTCTCATTGCTCAGCTTCCAAAGGGCAAAGCCAGCACCTGGCTAGCATCTTGCACAGGTTTAGCTCACAAGGAAACAGGACTAGCAAATACCAGAAGAACAACAGAAGGGACCATGGTCTAGAAAAAACAAAAGGGTTTTATCTTTTAGTGCCAAAACATATTAATAATTTTTACAGTCAAAATAGCTCCCATGACAACACTGGAGAAAAGGATTCCCTGGAGTTACTACTGGGCTCAGTCAAGATGAGACCCTATAAAAACACGTGAGCATTTGTGTTATAGTATAAGAAGTAACTTACAAATGCTTTTCCTCTTTTAAATGCACCGTCCTATTTGAGTGTCACAAACTGCCTCAGGCAATTACTGAGAAAGGACTCAATCCTGTAAACTCATTAAGTTACTAACATTTTTCTTTTTGTGCCTGTGACTTCAGTAGCACAACTCAAATGTTTAAAGCATCTCTCTGAGGTCAGACTTGCTTATGGACAGGAGCAAAACTCAAACGGTGATTTCCTGATTTTCACTCAAGACTGATGTTTTCCAAACAGGAGCTCACAGTGGGATTTCTAAGTCCACCCTTAGACCACAGCAAGAAATTCTCACAAGAGCCTCAGGCCTGTACCTCGAGGCTTCTGATCTCTGGTGCTCAGGCCACAAGCAGATGAGTACAAAATGCAGCAGCTTGCTGGCAGACTCTGAAGCCTATCCCTCATACTCTGCCAGGCCACCACACACAAATCCCTGCTGGGGACACCAGAGGCCAGCAGTACTGGGGTGGCCAGGGAAAAGAAAAAAGATACCTGGTGCCCAATGCAAAGATGCTCAAGTAAGCAAGACACTTGCCACCTCTCCTTTTCCTCCACTAAGCACTTCAGTTTCCCCAACTTGCAGCAGTAGAGTAACTGGTATGATCCGAAAATGCAGCTTCGTTTGTTACTCCTTTGTCTTGCATGTGAGATTCTCTCGTTTAAGTAGAAACAGGTGGGATCCAGTCTACTTAATCTTCCACAGCAAACTTGCACTTGTATTTTGTGTGGTTGGTGAACCAAGCCTTTAATCCTACCTTAAATCCCACCCTGTGGATTTTAAGAGGCACCCCCAGTGCCTCTGAGGAATGTCACTGATATTCAGGCCCTAGAGGACAACAGTGACACTCTGCAGTATAAGATGCTCGTGGAAGCACCAGAGACACCCCACATCACAGGAATTTTACAAACTGCCCTCTCCTGTGCACTGCCAACACTGCAGTTACTGAGTAACTGTTAGGTCATTTTACAGTTCTTTGGCATCATTAGAAAATGCCAATCTGTCTGCTGTAAAGTGAAAATTAGGAATGTGAGATACATTACAGCAGCTGCAATCGCTGTCTGAAGGTGCCACAGGGTATCTCGTGCCCGGCCCTCTTACTGCTTTATACATTTACAGACTTGTGGGCCTCAAGTTTGTACATCTCAGTTACCAGGAGATTGTTTGAAGCCTGCTGACACAGTCTCTCTCTCTGCCCACCATGGCAGCCAGCTCCTGAAGCTCACTGCCTGCTGTGCAGGGAAGCACTTGTTTTAAAGCCATCCTCTGCAAATTTCACTGGCTTCCCCCCAGCTCTGACATGGTGGATGCTGGCAAACAGCAGTTCTGTCTTCAGCTTATCCACTGACTTCCTAATTAAGTAAACCTTTCTGATTCCTCCAGCAACCCTCTCTGCTCCACACTCAAAAGCCCCAGGCATTTCAGCCCCCCTTTAAAGGGCAGCTGCTCCCTCCTAGATCATCACTGCTGCCCTTCTCTGCACTGCAACGCCATCACCAGCCTCCTTAAGGACACAGAGGCATATGGAGGTCCCCGCTGTACCAGAAATATCCAGCACAGAACACACAGCCCTCGTGCACAGGAGGGTCAATCACTGATTGTGTCCAGCCTCACAAGCTCCCAGAGCCCAGCACTGCCAGCTCAGCCCCCGGACACCAACACCTCACTGCAGCTGTTGGGCTGCACTGCCCAGTCCACGGCACAGCTCAGGCACATGGAGCCACAAGCAGGGCAGTCCACAGCTCTGGTCAGCAGGACTGCCCTCCCCAGCTGTGCCAGCCAGCCCTAGATGTTCCTCTACCGCAGAACAGGATGCTCCTGACAGACCCTGTCCCTCCATACAGCACAGCACTGTCTTGTACTTCGAGGGGATGGAAGACACTTGAGGCATCACCACATCCCCCACGTGTCAAAACCCTGCCTTAAAGCAGCCTGGGCAAAGACAAAGTTCCATCGCTTGGCACACACCCATCTGCTCTGCCTGCTCCCCCAGTGTGCAGTGACCACACTCAGCTCAGTGTCCACTGCCAGTTATTCCCTTCCCACCTCCATTACTTCTTACCAGTAGCACCTGCTGGTCACCATCTAGGACCACAGCTGCTGACAGATGTTCTTCCACCACGTTATGAGCCACACATCACTTGAGTCCTCACACTTACATGAACATTAGACAACAGATTCAGACAGACACTTGTTAATATCCACACTTTGCTGAGTACATCCCCAAATGAATTTTAAATGAAATACTGAAAAGAACACCGCAAATTGTGGCTTTTCCCAGAAAGCCAAGTTTACACCAAAGTTCTTCTTTAATAACAGCTCTCCATTTAAATGGATATATTTCTTCAGTACCCATAAATGAACATATTCTCCTTTTGGATAGTATTATGCTTTAAATTAGTGTTGCATAAATACCGTTACCTTTTTTGGTGAAAAACTCCTTGGAATATTTCCCCAACATAGCGTATTTTCGAGGGATTTTTCCCAGCAGTTCAATGATCAATGCTATGTGGTCTGCATTGGAGAACATTGCCAGCAAAACAGAAACATACAACAGTTTAATCAGTACATTGCATGCACACACTAACGCTGGCCCGGTACAGACAGAAATAGATTGATCCTGGTAAAAAACACACGTGCACACTGCTCGCTCAGTGGCTACTTTGCAAAGATGCTTTCAGCAAAACTTCCTTCTCAAAACAATGTTTGAGTGTCAGCTGCCACAAACAAGTTTTGCCATGTAATTTTAAATGTACCAACAGTTATTTTTCAGAACATTTGGGTAAAAAAAAAATTGTCAGAGATTCCTGGGAAGTTTGCTTTTCAAAATGAAAAATTTTGTTGTGTGATTTCAGGAAATGCTCCTCACTGGGACATGCTACAACCAGCAACAGCAATTCCACTTCTGTCTGCATCACGGCACCTTTCAAAAAGAAGAGGTACTACCTCTGCGATTGAAGAATTCCCGAGAATATTTTCCAGATAGAGCAAAGTGCCTTGGGATATTGCCTAGCAGCTCTATGATGTGTGCTATGTGGTCTATGAGGGAGAGAAAAAAAGGACACGGGAGTGGAAGGGGCAGGGAAAGGATGGGATAAAAAAGAAGAGGAAAGAAACTGGAATTAGTAAAAAATCAGAAATAGTTTCAAATCAACAATGTTTGCAGCAAATCCATGCAGAGGTTTCCAGGATCAGCAGAGCTCTGGCATCATTAGTAGCATTTAGGAACAATGAATGATGCCCACATTACCACTGCAAAGAGCATTTACAAGCAAACAAGCATGAAAATGGACAGGTATACAGATGGAAGCAGGAGTTAACTCTGATTTTAAAAAAGTAATTAGTAACTGTCTAATTAAAATAAAAATACACAATGTAAACATTATTCCAGTGTCACTCTTTTATAAAGAGAAAATACTATAAAGTTCAAATTTGTTGTTTCTTTTCTAAACTAAAATGTTGTTATTTTCAATCAGGTTTCCACACATATGCAATCTTACAAGAAGGGCAGTTTAAATCCTTCAGGCAGTTGTTAAGTAGATGAGTATCTGCAGAAGGGAGTTTTTGCCCACCCACTGCTAGTGGTGGAACTTAAAACTAAAAAGAAAAAAAATCACATTTATATTCTGAAAACAATGTGTATGAACAGTTCTACTCAAATACAAAACTTAAAACTCACTGTAAGCTCACTGGAAATTTAAGAGAAGGAGAATGAAAATATGAAGAAACTCTTACAGTAATCTCAAGAGAGTCATACCTTCATCCCTGGAATAGTCTTCACCAGAGTGTGGTTCAAACAAGTAATCTCCAGTCGCTAGCTCAAACGCCTATAACGTAACAGACACGGTTATGGGTATTTCAAAAATAACATTTTCCATCATAAGATGTCAGCAAAACATCACAACCACCTCAGAAGCGAGAGGGAATTAACATTCGAAGCTCAAGGCCTATGACTTGGATCTAAGACTGAGGAGAGGCCACTTACCTGGGGACATCATTCCTGCAGTGCAGAGGCAGCACGAACCCAGGCACTGGAGAGAGCCTCGTGTCCAGCCCCGCGCACGCCTGGGGCCGCAGGCGCCAGCAGTGCCCACCCCCCAGGTGCTGCTGCCCATCCAGCTGGGATGAAGGAAGGAAATCCCACAGGGCTGGAAGTGCAGCCCCTCCCCGCAGCACCTGGCCCGGGACATTCCGCATTCCGGCAGCACTGCCAGCTCAGAGCAGCACCAGGCTGCCGAGGGAGCGGCTCCCCACAGGCCGGCTGCACTGGACTGAGCTGATGGTAAACACGGCTTTACAGACTCGTGCGTAGTCTGGTGATTGTAGTCAAGTATTTCTAAACACGTGTCAGGTATTTCTAAATACGTAATAAAATCTACACATGTATCCGAAGGCTATTTACCTGTCAGATTGCATGGTGGAGACTGAATTAAAGTCTGAATACCAAGTAAAATCCACTCATGACTATAATTAAACACTTGAAATTGGCCAACAGGGTAAGCTTCTTTGATGACTCTAAATCTGAGTTTTTTAAAATGCATTTTTGTTGAATCAGATGTCATCAAACTAAATACCTCAATGATGGGATAAACTGTGAGACTGACACTGACGGGGGAATCCAGAACAGACACCAGGACATCAGATCCCCTCAGGGCAGGCAATGCTTCCACTGGATGCTAACCCTGTGTTAGGTGGGGGCAAAACTGACTTTCTCTTTATGGGTTAATGAATATGAAAAGCTGCAAGGCACCAAAGCAACTATGAGAGCCCCTACTTGTGTACAGACATGGATTCATCTGGTCTAATTTGTTAAACTATTCTCTTTCAGCTCTGGCTCACCAATTGCCCAAGCAGCCACAGGAATCTAATTCTTTCCAGGTGGTTCAAACATCAAACTATTTTCCATGTCCAAGACATGGGAAGACATCTGATCCAGAAAAGCATTCCAAAAATGAGGCAGAGCTTCCTGGCACAATTCTAGGATGGGATTTCACTCCATTAGAAGATTTACTATAAAATACTTGTCTCCTGAAAACAGACACTTTTCTGCTCCAATTTTTAATCTGGAGTTGTTAAATCACCTGTAAATTTAGCCTATTTATGGGCACTTGGCTTCTTCAAGCTGTGAACTGCAGTGTCATCCAAGTGGGCTACGGCCAACATAACTCACTGCAATCACACACAGCAGCCAAGAAAACAAGAACACTCCTTGTTGACATTTCCGTTGATCCTATGAATGAGCCTTTAACTTCTGAAGTTACCATCATTACAAACAGTCATTCACTATTTTCTTATTCTATTCTTAGCTCAAGATTGGCAGTTTCCTTTTACAGCTGAAAAAAATCTAAAGGACTTCATAAAGTACCAGGTTTCTAAACTGAAATAAATGTTAAGAGCAGCCAGAAGTCATCACTGGGAGAGATCTCTGAACACAACACAGAGAACATTGTTATTCTCCTGAGATGAGACAGAGAAGACCCAAGTGTCCTCTCTGTATCTCATGGGAATATATTTATTCTTAGGAAGAGCTGGGCCAGCTTTCCCAGGAGAGCACATACTGATGGGGCTGATTCCTGAGGACATTGAGAAATTCACTGCTATGAAACACAGATCCCTGGAGAAGAATGGAAACGTAGCTGAATTTAGCCACAAAGGTAGACTACACAAGAATACAGCGCCTGTCCCAAAACTGAAGTATTAATAGCTTGATATGTCTGCGTGGGACTAAAAAGATGAAAACTGAAGAACTGTGAAAAGTGTTTCTAGAGAAGCACAATAGGTAAGCATACTGCTGTGGTACTCTAAATTTGAGATCAGTCTGTGTATCGCAAGAGCTGAAAGCTCTCATAGATTTGGAGTATTTATACCACCCTCTCACTGAACAAAAACTAAAGCTTTTCAGAATGATGATGATGCTTCTTTTTTCCTTTTTGTATAGCTCTGACTCCATGCCCAGGATGGGCTTGGGCCACAGCCTTTGATTTTCTGGCTGTCCCTAAAGGACTCTAAGAACAAAAAAACTGACTCGGATGCACAGAACCAGTTGCTGTGGTAAGTATTTGTAATGATAGTTCGTAGCACCCAAGGAGGACAATGTCTCACAGGTTCATCTGTGGCAACCTGGTAGTATGTTCCCATGTATTATCAGGACAGACTGGCTACACAGTGCAAGATAAATGAAATTCATTTGTCCTCATTTAACAAAGAGTAAAACCCAGACCTAGGTTTCTATCATAAAGAATCAGTGTTAGAGATACTATAACGAACACATAAATACCTGTAAGAACGACAATGACATCTCTGGGTTGTATCAGTCAGAGTTTTTTTTCTCTTTAAACCCATATCCAAAGGTGTGGTGCACCGGAGAGCTTGTGCTGTTACTGACGCAGTGCCACTGGAAGAGCAGCTCTCTGCTGCTGGATACTGAGAGCCACAGCTCTGGCTGTGGAACCACTGATGCTCTGAACTTCCTGGGCGTTCTCAGTACTCTCTCACACTTTACATCCAGCTGTAGGCACATACAGTGCCTCAATCCCCATACAGGAGGTCACTGACACTGTGACGACATGAGGAGACCAAGACCCCAAGGGCGGCACAGTGACCACAGGTCTGGTTCGCCCAACTGTGACCCGTCTGGGGCCACCAGCATGAGAGAGACCGTGTCAAAGTGGAGAAAAGCCAGGAAGGACCTGGCCTCAGGCAGTATGGAGGCTGAGCAGAAGATAGAGGAGGGGGAGGCTGGTGGAGCTGGGTTTGCTCAGGTGGGAGAAGGGAGAAGGAGGGATTTAACTGCTGCACTCCACTGTCTGAAGGCAGTGGCAGAGAATAACAAGATACACGCTTCCCATTGAAAGGACAACAGAGAGCAGACACAGGCAGCAAGATGGGAAATCCCAATCAAATATGAGGAAAAAAAATTCTTTGGTGAGACTGGCTGAGTAGTGGGACAGGCTGTTCAGAAAGGCTGTGGAAATGCCATCCTGACAGGTGTGCACCCCTCTGAGTGACCTCGTTCAAGTTTGACAACAACCCTTGTTCAAGAAGGGGGCAGATAACAGAGATCCCTTTAAACCTGATTTTGTCTATAATTTCCATGATGCTACAAATACAGACTAACCATATTTACTTACTTTCCCTTTTAAAGTGTTAATTTGTAAAAGCTAGTTTCTTGACTCCATGAAACTCCAACTTTAAAATACCATGATTTTTTTTACTTAATGTTGACATTTACCAAGAGAAGTCAGCATTTCATTTATTATGTGGAGATAAAAAATGAGATACAGCACACTCAACATATGGCACAGAAGCCCAAGGCAATCATCCATCCTTACAGACTGTTCTGGCAATTTCTACTTACCACTTTCCTAAGGTTATCACAGAAAACCAGTCTAGACTGCTTTTCTCCACCTGCAGATGGTGAACCTTTCATATGAACGGTTCCACTGCTGTTTTATAGGCTCTGAAGAGGCTCTTTTTCTTTCCTGCCACACGACTGCATGCGAACCTACCAGAGTACAGAACTGGGTGGCATCACTATTGTATATAATGGACCCATATCCAACCACACAACTGGAAATAGCTACATTTTCACTGTGTGACAGCTGTGTACTCAATCTGGTGATTGAAAAATGGATGCACGCCTAGGGAAAGCTGTCTGGGAGAGGACTGGAAGAACATTCACTTGGACTGCATCAGCCTCCCTGAATTGAAGCCCCAGCTGAAAAAGAACAAGCTATAGGCCAGAATTATTATTTTGACAGATGAGCTGTAGCTCTTGGCCAGAGCTTCTCTGCCCCAGCTGAAATGAAGAGATGTGAATGGGAAGACTGTAACTGCTTTAAAAGTAGGCTTGGTTTTAAGAACACTGTTCCACAGGTCAGTGGGAGCATGGAAAGAAGATCAAAAAGCTTTTTGAGATACACACACCAGCTGACAGTTTGTTCTCCCATGGACATCTCCCTCCGAAGAGCCAGGCAATGGGAAGAATATGAAAGGCATTTTGCAGGGTTAGTGCTTGGTAAGAAAGGCCAGATATACAAAACAAGAGACTTGCATGGGATGCTCGGAAAGGAAACAGGGTTCTTTTATTTGCTGTACTCCAGTCTTGGAATCATGCACATACTGAGTGGTTGCCTTGGAAAGTCAGCTCCCTCTCGGAAATCATTTTCTGTTGAGTATTTCAGGTTGTCCACCCACCACCTTCAAAAAGGGGGTACAGCGAGTAATAACAGCATTCTGTACTGTATCTGCCTACTGAAAAATACGTGCATGGCAACTTCAGTTTTTTCTCCCCTCAAAACTCCATTTTTGATTTTTCATTTTTCCTCAAAATACTGCTTCTGTGCAGACTGAGGCTTGTCATCACACCTTTGGTATGTGCAACTCACACATACTAACACGATGATACTCATGATCCCATGGAGACATGATCATTTTTTCCTTGCTTACAACAGTGGAAGAGTAGCTAAGGACAGTTACCTCTCCACTACACATTCGAGAACATCATACAAAGAAGTAAATTGGGGGCGCAAGCCTGCAATTTACGTAAGGGCACTTACATGGAGGTTTAATTTTAACAACATATCTTGCTCGTTCTTCATTCTGTTCCTCTGAGTTCTCTCACATGAACAGAAATGCCGATGAATAAACCCCACTGCTGTAAACTTGCTTGTCTTGTAGTAGCATGTCCCTTGTTTTCAAAGCTCTTTGCCTGTCCCCCTTTCCCTCACACCTGGTAGTGATTTCTTTAATCATCTGTATTCTCTTTGGGTAGATAAAACACCAAGTACAATTTACACCTTCTCTGACTTCCTGCTGATCTACAGCTGTCATCTATTTGCTAGGTCTTATTACAAAGAGAAGACATTGCAGGAATCACAACTCTCCACAAAAGCCACCTCAGAAAAGTGTTAAAAACTTTAAAAGTCTTGTTCACGTCCCAGCCTGTAACACAGTCACCTATTTCCCCACAACTCAAAAAAAAGGTAATGAACAGAAGTCAGATGATGAGATTCATCACTTCAGGTGCTTTTCCTGTTTCTAATCCAAGGAGATTGTAACAAGGAAAAGCAGTGGAATCATGGCACTTGCAGTCATTTCCAGAAGCAATACAAAAGGGATGCCATCTGCCAGTACTAACTCTCTTATCTTGCCAGGATTTCCTGGCAGCAGCAGTGGAGTACTGTGTTCCATGTTTTCTGGGATTTAGAAAATG
Source organism: Corvus hawaiiensis (assembly GCF_020740725.1). NCBI lineage: Eukaryota > Metazoa > Chordata > Aves > Passeriformes > Corvidae > Corvus > Corvus hawaiiensis. Next base: position 66,772,189 of record NC_063216.1, on the reverse strand, counting down.
CTAAATCACTCCGTGTCTGTTCAGTTTCTGCTCTAAAGACAGCAACCCTCTCAATACTATTAATGTGGAAATTCAAATCGATACAATTAAATCATCAACACTGTTTTCAATCCTGTCAAAGGTACTGCTGGTTCCAAATCTATTCCTTTTTTTGGGTGAAAATGAGAGATGCACCTCCCTGTTGGCCGAATTAAATTAGGGCTTAGTACAGCACGGGAACACCTTCTAGAATTTAGTAAATGTGGAGAGATTCCCAGTGTCTAGCTTTCCATGAGAGCACCTGAGTATTCCACTTAAATAGGCCATGTTGTTAAAAGAAAAATAAAAGGGCACTGTACAATTTCCCTAAGCAAACTTAGGAATGTCCAGCAAATGACAGCAACAATCATTCAGACAGAGGTCACCAAAGTTTAGGAAAAAAAATAAGGTACATTTCGTTGCATTCTTTGCCAAGCACTGAACAAGCAAACAACTCTACTGTGATCTGGAAAAGCCCACTGACATCTAACCTCTTTCACTGGCTTCACAGCACTTCATGCATGCACTGATTATAGGCCTCCAAAGATATGCATCATCCTCTTTTTTCCCTTCCTTTATTTGTTTTTCTAGAGACTTCGACTCAGCTCACCTGAGCAGAGGACTGGTACTGGTCTGAGGCTATTCACATTCATCCTTTAAGCCTGATTCAAAGAAGATTGGAGCACAAGAACTGGGCCAAGTCAAACTATCTAAAATTAGAAGATTCAGCTCACAGGCTGCTGGCTTGCAATGCTACTTATTCACTGACATAACACCACAGAAACAGCACTGTAAGGTTATTAGCACTGAGTTATTCTGCCCTCTTTTGCTGTTTGGGTAAAGTCCTTACTTGGCTCTGATTACGTACACTTCCAGCACAAGTAATCCTGATCAGAAACTGGCTAGTCCCATACTAAAGTCAATACAAATAAAACAGGATTATTCTTTCCTGGAAGCTGCATCAAAACCATCGAGCTCCTGGCTAGATGAAGCCATCTCAACTAACTGAGCCCAGGAAAGGAATGTTCTCCATGCAGACACAAAATACCATGTCCCAGGAGATTCGTACAGGGATATTCTGGAAGTTGCTGTACATACGGGAACACAGATGCTTTGCATGCTCAGGGCCCTTTTATCAGAGGCTTTTGTTTAATAACCTCATCTTCATCCTTATTATTAAAAACTGTGTAAAATTGACAGGCTAATGGTATGATGAAAAAAGACATTCTGCTGCTGCTGAGATCAAACACAACCTTCTGTGCTTAACACACTTTATGCCATAAATACAAGCCAATGCAAGAACCAGCAGCTGGGCTACTCATGGTCAGTGCTATCCCTCAGTGAGCAAGATTATTTCATTAGCAAGCAAAAGGCAGTGAAAACCTTAGGCTCAAATGGAGATCTATAAAGCATAAGACCAAGTTAAGACTCCAGGTGAATCCTGGTACCAAGCATTCCGAGTCATCCTTCATAAAACCCAGGACACATAAAATGATAGGTGTGTTTTATAGACACATAAATCTCTGACACAGAAACCCTATGGACACTAAGTTCCAAGAAAGGCCTTTTTTGTTGCAATTTTTTAAATGGATATGTGAGCCAGAATATCTGACACAGGAGCGGATACAGAGAAAATCTTCTATTTTGCAATCTAAGCAGTACTCATGTGTGCTTGGTGCTGTCACATTAGGTGAAGTATGGATGGATGGAAACTTGACAAGGAAAAAGTAATGGAAATACTGCTGGACCACTCATTTTGCGCAGTACTGCTTCCAAAAATGCCCTTAATGACTCTGGACTTGTACAAGCAAAGTAATCTCTGCTCCCCTTTGAGAGTCCTGGACAACATGGCTAACAGGATATCGGAGCTGTTATTTTGGCTGAAAATAAACACCACCTGCTCCAGCAGACAATCCCTTTGAAAACACAGTAAACACTATGGAACAAAGTGAATTAAATACGAAACAGGAGCAAGATAACCTAGAAGGGCATTTTTTGAACCAAATCTAGGTACAACAAGGAAACCAAACTTTAGAAAGCGAGTGGGGCTGTAGTGGCATTAAAACACTTCCTCATTTCACAGTTTTTGACTGCTTTAGGGATTGGAGAGATTCACATCATAATTTCCAAAGACAGCCTAAGTAAGTTATCTGGGAGTTTGCGGTTCCACATCAGGAATGTTTTCCTGGCTGTTAACCTCTGTTCCAAGTCCTCTGCAGAAAGAGGTATTAAGGTCTTCAAGGCAATCCCTACCTCAGTGCTGTTTTCCATCTGATACAGGATCAGCATCCACAGTGCTCTGACCCATTTTCTCAGCCACACAGCAATGAAAGCAGATTCTGGGGGCTTTCCAACAATGAATTTTTTCTATGAGCTTGAGAGGCTGCTCTCTACTTTTTACACATCTATACCATGATGACAACTGAATTCAAAAACTGTATGTCAGGGCTGTAAATTTCTACTGCAGTTCTTAGGGGCAAAAACCTAGAGGGTGTGACACAAGGCAGAATTACAGCACTACTGCCTCAAATGCTTTTACTACCTGCAAAGCTTACGTAACAAAAAAGCAAAAATATATTTTTCTCATTAAAATACTGAAATTTCATTCATAATTGTGAATCTGAGTTAAGATACCTCCAGTGACAGTGATGCTTTAGGCTTTTTTCTTTCCTTAAGTCTGAAGAAAGCAGTAACCCTTATATAACATGGAGAAGTTGTAATAGGCTGGGCAACCCCGAGTACTGCATGAATATTATATTCCTTAGGTGTGATATTGCTATTAAGTACCCCACTATCTTTAAACACAATTCTAGATAGACTTCAGCCTGATTTATGTGCCTTTAGCTACAAGACTAAAAGACTATAAAAGACTATAAAATTAGCAGCAATAGGTACAACTTGAAAGAAAGATGAATAAAGGGTGTCCAATAAAATAAAAGGTTACCAAGCTCAACTGAGGTTTACAAAATACTAGGCAACAGAGCAAATAGTCTCTATAGTAATTTTTTAGTTAGTTAAGAGGAGAGTAATTAAAAGAATTAAAGAACTAACTGTGAAATATTTTATATGCTTTATTTTCAATGTAATAGAAAAATTCTCCATTTTGCCCCCAAATGGAAGAGTAAATTTGGAAATGGATGGGTTTTCTGTGTACTAAAGGAAAAGCTAGTATTAAACTCCAGAGGAAACATACTTTAATTTAACTTATGGGTTAGTTACTTCCAACACATGGCCTGCTGAGCTTATAATATCTGTAGGATTTTATGTTCCTTTCAATCCTCCTCCTCCTCCTCTCCCTCCAAGCTGCATAATTCTTCTCATCACCCACGCCTGCAAACTGTGTCTAGTATTTGAATCTTCTCCTCCTCCTCCTCACACATTTACTCCTATCAGACATGCATTTGTAAAATATAAAGACTTGATTAAGTTTTTGCTTTTAAAACAGGCAAAGGTATTTCTAAATTTATTTTTTGGAAATACGTACTATCTTTAATGAGAAGATGTATGCAGCTTGTTTATCCTCAAAGAGATATTACAGAGTGTTTCAAAAAGCTGCATGATTAAGTTTTCACTTTTTCTGTTCTCTAAAGACTCTTAAAAAGCTGTAATTTCAGTTCTGTGTTAAAACTAATTCTACAGAATTTTACCATATATTTTACACTAATAAACTGAATTCCTTCTCTTGAAAGTTTAGAACTAATCCTAATTCAATCCATGTTTTCACTGCACTTGGCACCAATTTAAAGTGTTTCACTGTTTTGCTACTTTACACAAGAAAAAGGGATGTAATCACAGCTAACAGTAGCACAGGTTCTATGACTGGAATGAAACAAGCAGCTGTACTTTTTCAGTTACAATTTGTCATTCAAAATAGACATATATTTTCTCTCTAAACTTGCATGTTTCTGACTACAAGTTTAAAATGTATCACATGAAAATTAGATGTGGCCTCCAAACTATTTCCTTTTGATTAAGAAGGCTTGAGAAATTGAAAGAAAGGAAAGAAAGCAGCAGCAGCTATCTGATACAACATAATTTATGATAATATATTTGGGTCAAAATGTCAGAACCATCCGCATCAGGTTTCCTCACTGAATAACAACTGTTTTTAGAAGGTTTACTCTTGTAAAATACACATTGTATTGCTCTTACCATACATGCTGTACTCCAGATATCAGCAGGTGTACTGTAACCTGCTCCTATTAAAACCTCTATGGATCTATATTGTCTTGTCTGGATGTCTTCTGTGAAGTGTTTATGCTAAAATAGAAAGAACCACATTAATGGAAAAAAAGGACAATAAAAAAACTTGTTCTAAAGTGAAAGCTAAAATGATGTAGTCACACTTACCACCCAGCAGGCATTCCCCAGGTCAGCAATTTTAACTCTAATTTTATCTGCATTTCTTGGGTCTAGTGGATTCACCAGTAAGTCAGCAGCACGAGTTTTTGCTAACACAAGCAAAAGGCAGAATAGTTAGTATGTTAAGCCTACTATTCATTATCTCTAAGCAGTTTTGCCTTGACACTTCATTCAGTGTTGTCATACACTGAAGACATCAAAATAATTCGCTGAATGTTACAAGAAATTAAAGCAACATAAATAGGATTTCTTACCCAGATTTCTAAATATCCTTATACACTTCAAGCGCAAATTTTTTGCATTCTTTAGCTGCCAAATGACTATTACTAGAATATCCAGAGGAGCTTCTAAGCAAACCCAGTGTATATGTTTCCCAGAACAGATTCAGACAGAAATTGTTAGAGAACTCAGACTCCAAGAACTCACCCACTACACGCATGAAAGATATGCTCTTGGAACAGTTTGGTTGAGAAAATAAATCTTGCACTTCCATGCCTGGCTACAGTAAATAAAATCTGGTTGGATTTTTCTTTTTTTTTTTAAAAACCTATCCCAAGGGGTAAAAGACTCACCGAAACCTGGCTAATTTGAGAGCCTAGGGGGCTGTCATCCTTTTCACAAATAAGTCAGCATTCAAAGTTCTCTGAAGGTCCTATTTGCATCAACTATGATCCAGACTAAAAAGGCAGAACATTAATCTAATTAATCTTGCAATCTTTAGAGGCTCTTGGGACACTGAAACCTTAACACAGACCGGTGGAGGTGCTGCTTTTTTCTCTGTTTTGACATACCACCTGCTAGATCCCAAACTGCACTGGAAAGAAAGCAGATAACAGAACCAGATATCACAAATCACAGGGCAGCACAGGACTGGTCTCAGCTACAAAGACTAAATTGGAAATTGATGGTAGGATAAGAAAGAGGTACAAGATCCAAAAAGAACTTGTGACTCCCAATGATCTGTTAAACTGGTAAAAGACTTGGAAGAGGAAAATACACCAGACATGGGACAAGGACAAAAAATACTGGAGGTCTAATGGTGAATTAGGAGTGACTGAAATCAGATGGGGATCTTCAACTGCTGGCACGGGAAGCCTGAATGGGTCATCAGAGCACTGAATAGTGGCCAAGCAGAAAAGAAAGTGGCAGGATCCATCAGAGGAGAGAAGGAATGAAAATACAGGAGTAAATAGCAAAAGAGGGGGTGGTGACCTCAACAAACAGCCCTCTAAAAGAGCTGCAATGGAGTCCAAGACTCAAGTTTATAAAAAGCACCAACGTAAGGACAGAAGTAAAACACTCAAAAGACAGCAACTAGTAAGACTAGTAAGCTTAATATTAAAGTATTCCCTTAAAAGCATGCTGCATAGTACAGTGTAATTTTTTTAACACAATCACATGCATTACTCAAGAAATAACAGGACCTCAGCTCAGTAGTCTTTGCAAAAAAATAAAAACAAAAACAAACAAACCAAAAAAAAACCCCAGCAAGAGATAAATCCTTCCCACATGTCTTGTTGAAGGACTGCAGTAAATAAAGCGGAAGGAAGGAGGGGGGGAAAAAGCCTCATGACTAAGACATCTGAATATGGCATTAGGCAACAGCTTTCTTCAACTCTTTTCTGAGAGGGACCTGAGCAGGTAATAGGCGAAAGTGTGCCTACACTTTTGTGTTTTTCTCAAAAATTTGTGATGCTTATGTCCTGTCTCTTCCGAAAGATGAATTCTTGGATTCTGTATCTGACAAACACAGATCATTTAAAACGGAAAGTGAAGCCAGAACAAGTGTATCTTTTAGAAAGTACTCACAAAAAAGCATCCAAAGAAGCTTAACCTGTGCACAAAATTAGTGAGCACTTCTGTGTCCTAGTTCCATAAAAACTAAGAAATATCACCTTAATTCTCACAGTCTCAGAATGACAATGTACTTAGCAAACATTCAAACACTGGAAGGAGGAGGAGGGGAGTCGTGAGGAAATTACAGATCTATCTTCAGGGCATTTGGTCACGCAGTGAAAACTTGGAAAAGATAAAAACTGCTTATCCACTGAACACAAATTGGTTTGTGCACTGAATGAAGCAAGTACCCCCCAAAAATGAGACCATGTCACTTAATAATGTATAGCCATGCCTAGAGAAAGAGGAACAAATAAAAGTCTACTTCAGTACAAGAAAAGGGCACTAAAATATGGTGGAAAATGGGTAGTAGCACCATTTAAAAATATTGAATAGCCTCTAACTCCTGTATGCATCTTCTTTCTAAATACCTTCATCTCTTTTATTACTGTTATACTCAATGTTATTATTGATGCCTTTAGTATCTGTAACATTCAGCTTTTCTTCTTTCTGCAAAAAAAGTGAACTATCACTGAATTTACTGTCTGTCTTTCTTTGCACGAAAGGTGTGTGAACTGATGGGATAACAAAAAGGAGGAGTAAAGTAGGTTTGCTTATGGAGATAAGCTGTTTCCATGAGGACAAAACCGGCTTTAATCTCTGGAGGCATGAGGATTTTACACACCACTCCAGGTAAACAGCAGTAGAGTCTTTCTGCCTATATACAGCTGGCAGAATGAAAGAAACTACCAGGCATCTAGGAACCTCCTGTACATTGTTTCAGGGACTTCAGACTGTCAGGAGATGGACTAGAAGCCTTATTTGTCTGGATCTTCCAGAAAAGCAGTTCTACTGAGCTGTACTTTATTTCATATTTCTTACCTTACCTGTCAGACGCTGTAATAAACTGTGTGAATTGCTCTTCTAAAGTCTTAAACCAAGAAATACACTTGACTGCATTTTTCAATGCAGCTCTATCTAAATTTAGTAACTTCATCTGCGACAATGGTGATGGCAGGCTTGGTGATCTTCTCCCTAAGCTCTCATTTTCTTCTATCTGCTTACAGATTTAGTCTCTCAGAATCTTCTTTATTAAAGTTGAAACCCATATATCTATCATTTAACCACTGGCACTATAAATAAGACCTGTGTGTAATATCCTGAAGCTATTTAATTCAGTGGCAAAAATCCAACTCTGCAATGACACCAAGATTTCACCTTCCATATCTTCAAACGGATTTAGAGGCAAACAGGATTTACAGGCAAAAGTTTTGGATTGATGGCCAGAATTTAGATGTCCAAAACCATGCTGAATATAGAAAAGCCATAATGATTTGAGGGTTGGCAACATGCCCTGTTGAGTTTTAATAACAGGTTAAGACAGGAACTGTTTGACACAGAAAGAATAATTAATGAATGAAAACACAGCATATTACAGAATTTTTCAATATGACAGAAAAGATGTGACAAAAAGTAACAGATAGAAGATGCAGCCAGACAAATTCAAACTTGCTACTACTCCTCTGAAACAATTCAGAGTATCAAGCAGTGGAACACACTTGAATCACACTAGATTATAATCTCATTTGTCCACTTAAGAGCAGGCATCTCTTTCAAAAATATGTTATAAGCCAACAGTAAAGGTTACTGGGCTTAACAGATGGCATATTACTGACTTGTTATCAAAGGTTGTCAGGTTACATGAGCTCATGCTCATCTTCTACCTTTAAGCTACAGGAATGATGTTTCCTTGCAACTATAGATTTCCTTTTCTCTTTCCTGGGTAGACTGACTTGTCAATGCAAATATTTATTCTACGATAATTTATCTAATACCCCTTAAAAACAAGCTCTAGAGTGGAAAATAACCCATAAATCACAGTTCTGCGAGAAGAATCATGCAATTTACTTAAACAATCTTTTCTTAACCTAACCACTGCCTCTGTATTCCATTTACCTGCCTCTTGTATTTAATACAATATGCCCCCATGCTACTAGACAAAAGTCACTAAGAGGAACACTTACTTTTTGGCAAATCCCCAGTGCTGGAAGCTGAAACCGTTCTGCTCCTGTCATGAGATGGGCTGCTCTCCTCTCTTTCAGTTACAGTTGATCCTTCAGAAACAGCAGAACCACAAGCTACAGACTCTAGAGCCCCAGAGAACACCGACGCTGAAAATTCAGAGAACTGGGACTCTGGAATTTTATGACGTCCATTTGGCAATTCACCATTAAACTGTTCATAGGAGCTGCTATAAGAGTAATCACTTTTTGCATTTGGATCATCAAGATTATACTCCTCTGGATTTGGACATTCTTCCTCTTCCTCATCTTCATCTTCAATCTGTTGTTCCAATAGGAATGGGCCGTTCACAATATGGCCATTTGTTTTGGGGGATTCTATCCACTTAGGGTCTGTAGAGTCAGTGTTGACAAGTTCCTGCTCAACGTCATCGTCTTTTTCAGTGTTTTCCTTCTCTGTGTCTTCTTTTTCATCCTGATCTTCTGCTTCACCTGAAAAATTTCAGTGAGCAACACATTACATCATACCTCAATAAATCAGACCAAAATTAGGCATTCACCATTTTTAACTCTTCAGTAACTACTTGACTTCTGACATATCACACAAGGAAACACTGAATATCACTGAAATATGCAAACCTTAAAATCTAAATTAAAGGCAAAAGAAAGGACTAATAAGGCTGTTGGAAAAATAAACAATGGGAAGTGGATCAGGAGGGAACAATCCAGAAGAGAATAATGTTATGAAGAGAAGATGAATGAGGCCTTGAAAGCAAGATTTAAAAATCCACAACTCAAACTGTGTCAGCAGGGAATCATCATAGAAGTAGGAAAATTCTCAGTAAGAGCAGAACAAAAACAAACCAAACTGAACTACAGTCTCAGTAGTTACACCATTATCAGGATTGAAAAGTTGACAAGAAAGTCAGGGAAGCCAGAATGGAGCTGGACCATAATGATTATGGTCTAAGTCACCAGGATTAAACAGGAATTTTAACAAGACATCTCAAAAATTTTAGTGAAGAAGCTGCAATCATTGCTACCAGACAGATCATTAAAAGAAACACTGTAAGAAGAAAAGGGGAAAGCGATGATGACTCCAACTACTACAGTAATATTACAGAAAACAAATACATCTTATTGTTCTTTTACTTCACCAGGATATTCAGTTATTCCACTTAATGTGGCATGATGACTGTTCTGTTGAGTTTTCTATGTGCTTTTTCGAGTTGTTTATAGCTACAGGCTACTATTGATGGTTTTCTTCACTTCTGTAGTAGGTTTGACTTTTCTTTACCTTTTTAGGTTTTGTAGTTACAATTTTACCTACAGGAAAAAACTAACTTAATAATCTAGGACAGTTTGGGAGATTTTGTTCACTGCACCAGATGCAACACTGCACAATTACTTTCCCCTCTGAAACAGCAAACTCAGAGTCAATAAAAGAAAGTAATACTAACCATCATCATTTCCAGGTTCTTCATCTACTACTTCTTCTATATCAGCTGTTTTTAGTTTCACCTCTGGGTGGTACTCATCTTCTTGTTCATTTGATGGTACAGCTGAGGTTACATTTTCTTCTATCTTTTTCCTTTCAGCTTCCCGCTCTAGCTCTTCTATTTCCTGCAGGCGTTTTTCTAGCAGCTCAGCTTGTCTCTTCTGTTTTTTCTTCAGTTTTTTCTTTTTGTTTTTGGATATTTTTCCAACCTGAAACATTAATACCAAAGAAAGAAAAAATACCCCATAAACAATTATTTTCAAGGCATCTCACACCAAACTCATTTGCCGTTTGATTACCATTTTTTTGAAAATACTAGATGGCAACTAATATAGTAATTATATTGCTTTTTCCAGTTTACTACAAATCAAGAATGATATAGGGTTATATGAGGCAAAAATCCACCAAAATTTTACACAGTTAATCATGTTTTTATATGGTCATTATTAGACAGAAGAGCAAAATACATCTATACATCTAAGATGCCACAGTAAAATTCCTATGATCCTATAACCTTGAGTAAGCATAATAATCCTAAACTTCAATCCAGATTAATAGATGATACTGTACGTGGAAAATAATCTGGTATCATATTAGTTGTTTGCATATAAATTTAATACATAATTTCTCTCTGTGTACAATGCAAGTAATAACCAGCAAAAGTATTCTGAGAAAAAAGACATGAGAAAACTAAAGAGACTGCAAATAGTGAATTTTAAACAAATCTGGTTTTTTCTTGTGAAACGAAAGCATTTTTATTATTCCCTTCTGGCCCAAAACATATGAATTACAAACAGCAGATGGCCATCATGAAGTTTCTCATTTTATATAACATAATGATTGAAAAACTCAGGCACAACAACAAGGAAATGAAAAATGAACACAACAGAGCTAAGATTGAAACACTCCCTTACATTTTAACTGAATTGTGACTTCTATTTTTACTACTTGATAAATAAGATCTATCCAATTTTCATTCATTAATGTTTAGATATCACAGTAAGAAATCCTCATATAATTAAAAAATTAAGTCCAAGGAACAGAGAGAAACATTTCCTCAAAGGTTTATCTGTTAATCCTGTTCTCTCTGTAAGAAGCCAAGGGATAGTCTAAAAAAGACCGTCAGTTTCACAACAACCCTGGTAATTTTCATCCATGTTGCATGCCCATTGAAATGATACATGTACTGTGCACACAGAAAGCAGGCTGGACCAGAGATATTTCTGAACAGCTGTATTACCACTGGTCATTTGCTATATGCATATGGCAAAGAGATCTTTCAAACCTCATAAAATTGCCTCTCCTTAAAGGCCTTGATGATTAAGGCCTTTATGCCCTTAAGATATCTGCAATGCACAATAGTTAGTGCATTCACCCATTTTTGTCAGGATTTGAACGAATGGATGATTCCTCAAGAGAATAAAATGGCAGTCCGTAACTTAGTTTGACACAGCTATAGAACTATATGTCTGTGAGGATTTCCATCACAAAAATACTGTGCTTAGAACTGGTAAAGCCAGAGACATGAAAAGAAAAATGTTCTGTGAAAGATAAAAGCTTTATTCAAAGGAAGCTTTTAAAAAGGGTCGAGACTACTAACAGTCTAATATCTACTAATACCCACAGAAACACAGAAAATAAGATAATTAAATTGTGTTATATAACAATACTTACAGGCTTTTGTTGTGGAGCTGTACTCACTAAAAAGACAAAAAAAAATTATAAATAAAATTAAGATTTTCTTTTTCAAAAACAACTCTATAAAAGCAAAAACTAGTAGAAATAATTTTAAAATATTCTTAAATAAATAAGGCAGTGTTAAGTTTACTTTGTTAGCCAGATTTTTTACTCCTTACAAGTACGTGCTGCCTGAAATCATTTGATGTCTCCATTAGAGCATCTGGAATTAAAAGAAGCTAACAGCAATCTGTGTTCACTGTGTTGTAGTTGGCAAACAGTTTATGAAATTTCAAAAAAAAAAGTCTGAACCATGAAGAGTGGATAGAAAACATCAAATGACTGCTGAGCTGTCACAGATTAAATGGATATAGTCAGCTGGCTGAGCAGGTAGAGACTGATTAAATAATTCAGGGAATATTAGCAAAGATACAACTACTGTGTTGTACCCAACAGAAAAGCCAAGTATTCATGTTTTTTATTCTGAAACAAGGCAGTTTGATTGCTAGGGCTGGAGGCATGAAGAAGTGCCTAAGGCAAAAAACACACCATATCACAGAAAAATCAGCTCCAGCATAGACCTCTTCCTGAGCACCTCTGAGTAAGACTCCATCAGTGAGTGGGTCTGATGAGATTGCAATGCTGCCTGCGACATGCACAGAACAGCACCACAAGCCACACAAAACCTCCCTCCAGTGATCAAAACCAAAAGAAATAACCAAACATGGGAGACAGAAGCAAAGTGAAAGTGAGCAAGAGGAACTGAACGGGGGAGAACTTCTCACAAGCTTCTTCAGACACACAGGCCTATGGCAGTTAAGGAATGCAAAATAAAATACAGCATTGCTTTACAGGTTGAGATCCTGCTGCTGAGCTCAGAGAAAAACCTGCCTGAATACCCCTGAAAGGGCAAGGTTTTCGAAAAGGTTATTAAACCTCAGCACCATCACTGCTATAAAAAGGGAAATTATACACAACTTATTCTTGCAGTGCTGTAAAGAAAACACATCTTCAGCCATATATTTAATTACAATTTGCTAAGAACAAAGTGTGATAAGAACCCCGTTACTTAAAATAATATTTATTTTAATGTCAGGAAGCAATATAAAAGCTGCATGAACAAAAACAAGTTATTTCCCACACATATAACATACAATCTCTAGCTATGCGATTATACATTATGTAAAATTCAATATAATATATTCACCATTTAAACAATTTTTCATCTAAAAATATATAACGCTGTGAAATGGATTCTGACCACTGTATTTGTTCCTGATACAGAAACTATTTTTAGCATACCTCAGAGATTTTAATCTGCAATATATGTTCTGACAATATTACAAAGGGAGTTATTTCTCCCTTGCCTGTAGCTGATGTGCTCAACAGGCAAATTAGTAGCAACCATAGTACTAAAAATACATAGTGCATACTACTAAAAAAAAAAATCACTAGAAAAGCCACACTTCCTCCTTGTCTTCGCTGATTGCTGTGAACTTCTTTACCTTGATTTCTCCTAGCTAAACATAAGGTACAGCTCCTATCTAAACTCTTAGCAAGCTTAACCTAAAACATTTTATACCACTAGGAAAATGGGCTTACCACAAGTTCAGTTAGGTACAATAAATTCCATTTTTAAGGGTGAAAACTATGAATGTAAAACTTTTCATTGCATCTTAAGAATAAGTTACAACAGACAAGAAGGCAGGTAATTCCACAAGGACACTGATGAACTTGTAACGGAACTACACGTAATTTAGATAAGATTATTAATTATTGTCAATATTAGACATGCAAGCTTCCAGTGTGACTAAAACCCAGGCATTGAAGCTTGTGGGATGGGAGGGGAATAAGTTTATACCAATAAATCTTTTTCTGTATTGGGTGACCCTGAAAACTTGAATGTGCAAAACCAGTAGGAAAACATTTCTCTGATAGTTTCCAGAGCAGGATAAGAATTAAATAGGCATGCATCTTTCACATGCAATTATTTAAAATGTGAATTTTCATTGAACAAAATACTGTTAGCAATAATATACTGATGGTAATTTACTACATTGCATTTAAATATCTTGTTCATACCTGCTGAGCCAGAGGGGGGAGGAGCACCAGCTTTCTGCCACTCGGTAGCTTCAGCAGCCATCCTGCGCACGTAGGCATCATCCACGCACATCAAGATGTTCTCTGGCTTTATATCCGTATGAATGATCTTGCACTTGCTGTGTAGGTAATCTAGACCCTGAAGTACCTAATAACAACAGGATTTTCAAAAAATTTGATTGAAACTGCAATTAAATTTATTAAGAAACTCAGCCTTCAGCTGCATTTAAAAAAAAGCCTGATTTTATCCCAATGCTCAAAAGTACCCAGAAATTGGAAAAAATATAGTACCAAGTAATAGCATAACAACGTAATTTTCCAGTGCAGCATGGAATTACAGTAGTTTATGAAACAAAATGGATGCATAGTAATACCAGTACAATAACTGAATTGCTTAATACTCAACTTTCAAAAATCAGTTTTTAAAACATGCATAGCACAAGTTTTGTCCAAGGAGAAAAAGAAAAAAATATCTGTATTACCTTTAATAAGCCTTACCAATAACCTGAAAGCCTTACCAAACAATGCCACTCTCACTAGTCCAAACAGTTAATTCCAGTCTCACAAAAATTAAAGCTTTTTAATCTTTCAGGACTAAGCTCTTCCTCTTTTCTCAGGTATGAACTGTTTCAATTACTTGGAATTTTTACGTTTGTCTACATTCAAAAAGCAATTCAGGTTGGAAGACTGTGTGACTCAAACCTTCGTCTAAGTCATACCACCTTCAGAGTTGTATCCAACCTCAGAATCAGACCAGCCTGCTCAGAGCCTTCATCCAATTCACTTCCACCTACCTCTCAAATGCAGAGTTGGCTGGGCTGTGCACTGTCGGCTGGGTAAAAACCTGAGTGGACACCAGGCCCAGGAGCTTGGTGAGGAATGGAGTTACATCCAGCTGGTAGCCATCACTAGTGGTGTTCTCCAGGGCTCAGTACTAGGGCCACCCCTGTTTAATACCTTTATCAATGACCAGGACAAGGGTACTGAATGTATCCACACAGAGTTTGCAGATGACACCAAGTTGGGCAGGAGTGCTGATTTGCTGGAGGGCAGGAAGGCTCTGCAGAGGCATCTGGACAGGCTGGATGATGGCCTGAGGCCAGTTGTGTCAGGTTCAGCAAGGCCAAGTGCTGGGTCCTGCCCTTGGGTCACAACAACCCCAGGCAGCACCACAGGCTGGGGCAGAGTGGTTGGAAAGAGGCCATGGGGAAAAGGACCTGGGGATGCTGGTTGATAGTGGCTGAACATGAGCCTGTGTGTGCCCGGCTGGCCAGGAAGGCCAATGACATACTGGCTTGTGTAAGCAGTAGTGTGGCCAGCAGGACCAGGGCAGTGATTGTCCCTCTGTACTCAGCACTGATGAGGCCACACCTCAAATCTTGTGCTCAGTTTTGGGCCCCTCACTACAACAACTGAGGTGCTGGAGCATGTGCTGGGAAGGGCAACAGAGCTGGGGAAGGGTTTGAAGCACAAGTCTGATGAGGGAGCTGGGGGTGTTTAGTCTCTTAAAAAAAAAAGGAGGCTGAGGGGGGACTTCATCACTCTCTAAAACTGCCTGAAAGGAGGTTGCAGCCAGGTGGGGGGTCACTCTGTTCTCCAAGGTAACAAGTGACAGGACCAGAGTAAATATCTTCAAGTTGTACCAGGGGAGGTTTAGATTGGATATTAGGACAAATTTCTTCACTGAAGGGGTTGTAAGGCTGCCAAGGCAACAGGTTGCCCCATGAAGTGGTGGAACCACCATCCCTGGAGGTATTTAAAAGAAGTACAGATGTGGCACTTAAGGACATGGTCTAGTGGCAGACTTGGCATTGGGTTAATGGCTGGAATCTAAGCTCTTTCAGGTCTTTTCCACCCTGAATGATTCTATGCTATGTTATATATATGCTTTCTCCTTGCTGAAACACTTTCTCCTTATGATTGCCTCTCATCAACTTTATTTTCATAGAATAGCAAAAGAACATATTTTGAAAGAACACATCCCAGTGAAATGTTCTGAAGTCTTTCAACTTGCTAACACTTTGACTCTACAAAAACTTAAATACAGACAGACAGCAATTTTTTTAAAGAACAGGTTATTTTCATTTTTCAGAGAGATACCATTTTTGTTCATCACTATCATCATGCTAATGGTATTATTTCTTACTCTTACAATGATTTACTTTCCAGATTTTATTAAGAAGCATGACATGTCAACCAAAACTGCAATTTAATATGAGTATTCACACCTATGGAAAAGAGTCATTCCTTCAACTTTTTATTCTCTAAGGCAGCTCAGGAAACTCCCCTGTCATTGGGAAACCTCGGTTAAAAAACACAACCCAAACCCCCCAAAAACCCCAGCGTGCAGAAGTGCAGGCTACCCATTAAGATCCTCTTGCAAATCGCACTGAGATGAAAATAAAATTATCTTATCTTAGATATTAGTAAGAGTTCAGTTTAAATATTGTTATTCTAACCTTCAGACTGTAAACAATGGTGGAAAAACCTAATGAAAATATTAACAAAACTTACCTGTCGAATTATGCTTTTTACACAACGGATAGGAAGGCCTTGATAATTAGACTTGATTATCCATTTTAGAAGATGATGTCCAAGTACTTCAAAGACCATGCAGACATCTGGAATTTAATTAAGGATGACTTCCAAATAAACTTGTTCATGAGATCAACAAAAATGTTTGCTTCTGTTCTGGCTAAAGGAATCATCACCCCCTTTAGAGGGAAAACGGTTTCCCCTAAAATGAGCATGGTAAATGCTTTGGTACGTCATTTCAATTATACAAAACCAGTATTCAACTGCAGAACAAATTAAAATAAAACATTTTAATTAAGCAAATCTTGTCCATTATTTCTACATGTTAATAACAGCATTAGGGTGAATAATTAAAATAAGTAATTGTAAAAAGTAACTAATTCATTGTTGTTTTCCTTGAAACAGTTAAAAGTACTGATTTGGCCTATCATTTCTAGTTTTTAATAAATTTTAAATTATCTGAATAGGAGGTTTTAATAACAAAAGTGTGCAGCAACCATGTTTTAGAAAATGAACCATAATAAACATTATTTTATTAAGCTCAATATAGTCACTTGACAACAAATACTAACATAGTAAGAGAATGGATCTCTTAAAACCTGCAGTTTTAACTGCCGAGAATAATGGCAATTACCAAAGAACTCAAGAACAAAAGAAATGCAGAACTCAGAAGCAACATGCAAAAAACACCATGACAAAATATTTGACACAGCATTTACTACTGGCCACTGACAAGAGGCAAACAGTCAATTACCAGGGCAGGTTATTAGGAAAAAACAAGATGTAGGAACTTTCTGTGATTTGTGGTTCAAGGGCTTCCTAAGTTAAGAGACACTTAAGATGCCTGGGTATGCTATCTTTCTATTGAGAAAATCCTCAGATATTGAAGCTAAAGTTTCACTATCCATATCGTTCTGGCAAGAAGTTATATACAACTAGACTGTACTGTATTAATCCTCAAACATGAGCTGGGAATGACCTTAATGTACCTGGAAATCAGAAAGGATATTAAAATCTTAACTACATGATACTATAACCTTGCAAAGAATAATGTAATACAAATAACAGAGTATTAATTGATGGATACTGCAGGAAAATCTCAATGAATTAGACTATCTCAGAGACCATTCATATGGAACTACACTGCTAGGAGAGAAATCTTACCTAACTTCTCTAAGTTTTATTTAGTAGAGTCTTGGCAATGATCTTAAGAGTCACTGCCTTGTGTCAAAATGAGACATACCTTGTCTGTCAGTTTATCACACATATTCTTCTCAGGTACCTACATAAAGGTAACTCAAGTTTTGACACCGACATCCCCTATACTGAAGTTACACAAACAGTAAAAGGTCTTAAGACTGGTCAAAACACACTGTGAAGAACTGTAACACAACTGTTGCCAACTGTTCATCTCATATCACATTCCTGAATTCCTGTATTAGAGGAGACACTGAATTTCCCACTCACATCAACTGAATCCACTCAGAACATTATAAAACTCAGTTCCATTCAGAAGAGGAAACAGTCTTGGTTACTTTACCCCACAATGAACAGTAGTCACTAGTAGAGCATACAGCCATCATAAAGGATGAGCAGAGCACATCAGTTCTGCAGGGCTTTTTAACTGAGCCCACACAGTCAAGTTGCAAAGCTACAGAGATTTCAAAAAGGCAGGACACTGAAACATTCAGAAATGAAATATAGGCCACCCGCCCACAGTCCTTCAGACCACTGCTGCTGCAGACTCTCCAATGCACATTCCTGACATTCCTTGCACTTACAAAAGTGTTAAGCCTTGCCAGTAACCAAAAGAAAAGGGGATGTAAGGAAGTAAACAGCTGAGAGGGAAGGGGAGGCCACCAAGAAGGAAAATGTAGGAGGAATGGCAGAGGCAGGTAGAAAGAGGGAGGGTCACATGAAAGTGATGCCTACCTGAAAAAAAGAGATTGCAACATTTTGCTGGGAGGACTTGGACAAACTCAAGGGACACTCCATACTGGAGAGACAACTGGAATGGGGAGAAGATACAGAGCAGGCTCAGTGTTGGGAGTAGGTATGCAAAAATGTGACTGCTGTCTGATTTACTATCCTGATCTGAAAAACATTAACCTGAAGCCAGACTGTCCAGAACAAAGAGTTTGGGAAAAGCTGTGCATTAACTATTAGGAAACCAGCCTTTCAAGTCCCAGGATCCTCCTACAGCACCAATAACCTGACTGATGAGGAGGTCCAAAAAGTCCTGCAGCAAAAAAATCCCTGAAGCCCACCCAGCAAACATGCTTCTTGTGAAAAGCACTTTGAAGCAGCATGGGGGATGTCTCCCAGTGGGAAACTAAGCACAGCAGCAAAAGTGAGAGCAAATGTAACATTAACCAGCTGACAGACTTAAGTTCTGAGAGCTGTTCTTTCTTCACTCAAATCCTACCTGTAAACTATCTATCTATCTACAAATACACATTACTCGAACATTTAGAAATGACAAAGGTTAAAGGCTACTTAAGCTCTAGCACCATCACTGAAGTCTTTAGGATGCATCTCAGTTGCTTTTGGATTGGCAGCATTTAGGCACTATGGCATTTAATTAATACTCTCTATTTTCTGGAGATACATTTATTACAATCATTGTAATGTCTGATTGGTGGGAATGTTTTCTTCTTTATTTTTTCCATTTGCCTCTCCAAACTCTTGTTCCATTATGTGATTATCTGAATCTTTCATTAAAAAACTGCTATACTCAAATGAACATTTATTATGTCTCTAATAAATGTCCACTGCAAACAAACATAATAATTTACACTTACTGAAAACACTAAAGTGCCCAAGTTCATGCATTCTGTTATTTCATGAGAAAGTCATAACTGCAATCTACGTAAAATATACAAGTAGCTAAAAAATTATCAACCTAGTGCAGCATAACATATTATTAAAATTCCTCTGTATATAAACACTTGCTACAGCTCCTAAGAGAAAGATGACAGTTTGCAGTCACACAGTGCAGGCCAATGGCTCTGCACATTCCCAGCTCTGTTCTACATGGTAGAACAGAGCTGGGACAATTTTCCCTGTTTGGAAGCTCCTTGACATTTTGTGGTATTAACCATCCAAAGGATTCACCCACCTCTCTTCTGTCTTGCTTTAGCTTTTAAATGCATTCCATGACCAATAATCAAGCTTCTATGAAGCACATGTTGTTTTATTTTATAGTCAAGCAACAGATATTTAGTGACTTGCCCAAAGGAAGCTGGAAACAGCAAAGCATGGAAGAAATCTCAAATTACTCTACTTCTCTAAACCTGTGCAACTCAATGACACTATTGTAGCACTAATAGGGCATTTTAAAAAGCAAACAGCACCAAAACATTAAAATCAATTACCTTCTCCATCCTAAGAGAACCTACACCAAAGATTATTTTCCCTAGAAGATAAAAAGGAGCTGATTAAATAATCAGTGCAACCAACTGCTGCTCAAATAATCCAGGATGCACAAGCTGTTCACAAGAAAACTCTAAGCATAAGATACCTGGTGTTCTATTTTTGCTGG
Source organism: Corvus hawaiiensis (assembly GCF_020740725.1). Lineage (NCBI taxonomy): Eukaryota > Metazoa > Chordata > Aves > Passeriformes > Corvidae > Corvus > Corvus hawaiiensis. The sequence goes on along the minus strand of NC_063216.1, from coordinate 66,752,601 downwards.
CAGTCAGGACTTTGACAGACTTCCAGCTGTAATTTAAATTTCAGTCCAGTTATCAGCCCATCCTGCATGTATTTGTACTTTTCTGGGAAATGTACTTTTCAGTAAGGCAGGAACATTTGCTTTCCATATAAAAATTTCTGTACTGCCAGTTTTCAAGATGAAGGTAAAACTGAAATAGAATAAATCAACATCAGCTGTCCAATTTTAATCTGCCAACACAAAGCTACCTGACCCCTTATTTTTCACTAGCACATGGTCTCTTTTGGCTTTGTCAATGTAAGTGCTATATTTCAAAAAGAAATAAGTTTGGATATGCTTTCAAAGTATTATCACTAACAAAATTTACTCTTCACACCTAGAAACAGCCCTCACCTTTAATACAGTTGTATATATACACGTGAATTTTAGCAAGAATTTAAGAACATTATTGGGAAATTGCTCTGATAAACCGATAAGAGTTATTTCTATGTATAGCTATTAATGCATTATCCTACTCCGTATTTCGTATTAGTGTTTTACAATAAAACAGTAGATCAAAATTTTTGGTTTCTAAAAACAACTTAATTATTCTTCAATTGTACAACTGTCAGATGAAGACCTGAAGTGCTTTGGTTGCATTGTATTTTAGTGAACACAGACAAAATACAGATATTTATATAACACTTCTTCATAAGCATCTCAGCTCAAACAAAAACCTATCTTTTGCAGCACAACAGCAGCATGGAGAAACTCAACCCAGTGTTCTTTGCCTCACTGTGTTACACAATTTCCTTGATCACCATTTATATTTTAAATGGCTACTAGCAACTATACGGTTTATTTCAATTCTTTTTAATTTGATGGTAATACCCAGGACAAAAGCAGACCATACTAAGCAGAACATATCCTTCTACCACAGTAGCTGACCACTGAAGCGACCAGGAAACAAATAAAAATGGGGCAAAGGAAAAAGAGATAAGACACCAGTCTGTAACTGAGAATACTTGACCCCACACTCTCATTCTCACCACATACCCAAAGGCTCCACAACTAACATCAAGAGATGGATGAATGGGATGAAAAGTGCTTGCACACTTCTCTCTGGAAGGATGCTTTCTAGTGAAAGCATATTTCAGTAAATTCACATTTACTGACAGTCACCTTCTATACTCCTCTCCTAGAAGGTGAGAGCTGGTGAAAAGTACCTTAATCTCATCTGCTGAAGACTGAAGGCACATCATCGAAATCAATGTATAATTAAGCTCTCTAGAGCAAGAACTGTCTTTCTGGCAATATGACATCATGAACAATGAGGTCTGCTACTGGGCTCCAAAACACAATGAGCACATACATAAATCCAGCAGTAACAGTAAATGAAAGCACAGTAATATAATAAGCTGCTAAAATGCCTAATATAATTAGCAAGGATAACTCAGTTTAGCTCAACTCTAAAATCAAATGTATTTACAGACCCAAAATTTACCCCGAGAACAAGTCAGTTATATTTCACTTCGTCTCCTTTTCCACCTCCCCCCTTTTGTTTTTTTAAAAGAAGCATTTGAAGGCGAAGCTTCACAACCTTTGCCAAAAACAAGGTTAATACCTGGCCAAAAGATGATTACATGAACAAGAGAAGCATCTCCATGACCTCACACTTCCCACAAGAAAACAGAAATCAGCTTTTTCATGACACTGACAATTTCTCTTTACCAATCTAGAACAAAAAAATATTTCTTTTAAGCTTCAGTTACTACAAATGTTTTCAGTAAACTCTAGTTTTTAAGTAAACTATCTCCAGTTATACCAGACTATGACAGGATACATGTGACTTCTTTTTTAATTTTGCACTGTGTTTAGAAAAGCTAAGTTACTTTCACTCCAGAGAGTGCCTTACACACTGCACTTCTCCTTGCATATACATATATTTTAATCTTTCTAGTTTGTAAATGTGAAGTAAGATTAACTAGAAAAATCCAGCACCAAATGCTTACTTATTTCAGTAGAATATTTTTAATGAGAATGCCATGTTCTTAAAAGGATATGAATTCCATTCATTCCAGAAATTTTGAAGTCATCAATTAGCTGTACAACCATATCCTTGTTGGGATCATTAGGGTCACTTTCACGAACCTAAACCAAGAACGCAAACACTGACATTTTAGGAAAAAAATCACTTTAAAATACTAATTAGTTAGATTTCCACATAAACAGTATTTTGGAGCTTCAGAAAACATGGTAACACATAACAAGCCAGATGTTTACAGGAGAATATGTAAAAAAAAAAAAAAATCTAAAACCAATTCTCTGTGTTCTTTTTAATCCATTATTACTGTTATTATTGTTATTGAACACTGTATTGCAATAGTGATACTTACACATTTGAGCAACTTTATTTCATCCAAGGCTGTCTCTGTATAATGCTGGGCACTTTTTACAACTTTCATTGCAACAAACCTTTTTCCCCTTGAAAAGAAAAGATACATTTTCAACACATATGCTGAGCTAAAACAAACATACTTTGAAGGTTGGGAAATTTTAAATAGACTATTTCATAGTCTAATGCATCCTGACAGAAAATGCTGAAATTACACTTAACAACAACTTTTAGCAATACTCTGTTAACAGCCTAATTTATTGAGTATTTTGTCTCCTTGATGCTAATGTTTCTAAAAGAGGAATCTGCTTACACATTTTATCATTTAATGAAGGTAATTACATTTTTTCATTAAAGATACCACAGAAATAAAAATATTAGCTTATTCTTGCATGCTCACGGCAACATGCAAATTCAATAAACAAAGCTAATTTGTCAAAGAAAATAGAATTACATTTATTTCTGAGAGCTTTGATAAACTACACCGCTAATCAAGAGCTAAATAAGACTGTAGGCATCTTTCTGCACAAAATGACAGTAAACAGTTACATAACTTTATCATGCACATAAAACAAAAGTTACTGCAAACAAAAGACAGTAACATATTATGAAAAAAGTATATGGAAATAAATAGTTTTCTTACTGCATATCCCAGCATAGCCACACTGTAGAGAAGTGTCCCCATCCTAACTTTCTAATAACATGATACCGGCCATTGAAAAGATCACCAATTTTCACTGGATGATAGCCTCCTTTCATGAAAAATAAGTAGAAAAAAGAATATTTAGAAAACAAACAATAATTTTCAGGTTTTCAAGTAATTCTCTCATAGTACAAATGTTCCTCTTCAAATTGTCCTGTACTATAAATAGGAAATCTAAAGAAAACTTTAATGTTAAAAATTCTGCCTTGCTTGGCCTGGAAGGAAAAAAATCATGTCCTGTAACTACTGTAGAGTTTATTCACCCTTCTCTCTTATGGCTTTTATTTATGGTAATATTACCATCTGTTCTCTATTTCCTCAGGCTTATCTTCCACTTCAGAGACAGGACAGAAAATATCTACATTATTTCTTTATCATATTTGAAGCCTCTCCAGTCAACGTATTTTGGATGATTGCAGAATCTCAGCAGAGATTGTTTTAATTCCCATTTGCTTTCTAGTAATAAAAGCAGCAATAAAATACTTCCTGAGAAAATGTTATGAACAATGCAGGATTTATTGATACTCTTCTACTTGGCTCCTGACCCACAGTAGCAATGTCTTTTTCTCATCTCTGAAGGTTTTACAGTGAGGAGGAAGAAGAGAAAGCAGGCAGCTCTGGGCTTTGTCCAAACTGCTTTTTCATTACCAAAGTCTGCAGTCCAAACTTACACCGCTACACAGGTTCTCCACAACTCCATTAGGCAGAAAAGCCAACAGGAGAGGGCAAGCTGAAGCTCAGGTTTCTAGGAGGTGTAATGAAGCCTTTTATTTCCTTTGTATTTTAGGAGACATTCCTACTCCTAGTTAAACACAGGGAAGACAATGAACACCCAAGATTTTTATTCAGACCTTAACACACCAACAGTAACATCCACAATTCTACCTAAATTGCAAACAATAAAGCTGCACCATGCAACCCTCCAGGACATCACCAGCAGCAGACTCAGAGCAGCTTTCAAGGAATCACTTCTTTGTCCCTTTCTGGTCCTTCACAATGTCATGCCCAACTGTCCTTTGGCAGGACCCTCAGTTATTGAATCATTAAAACCTCAGACTACTTCTGTAAGTTGCTGTATCTGTTTTGAATCCCCTGAAAATCTTGTTAGAACTGGTTAAGACAATAACGTGAATTTATAACTTAATTCCTTGGATTTAAAACAGGCACTTCTCTCTTATCTCCTTTTATCTGTGGGAACAATGATGTCCAATCTGGATATATTTATATTCTTTCTTTTGTTAATAACATCTTCTGCCTTAACAGAAGTTCAACAGTTTTTTTATGAACTCTCTTATGCTGCCAGAGCAGATTAATAAAGTTAACACAACTGTGCAACAGAATTATAAAGATTACATACTCAGGAGAAGCTTAAATGACGTGTTGTGTTAGATGTTGGTATGTCTAACAAACTCTAAAACACACACAGCTTTGATATATATGTGCTAAGGTGTAACTGCAAGCTTAGCAAACAGCAGACCCTTCCCTTGGGGAAGACCTCCCCACCCCTCCCATCACTGGGAAGGAAATATTCCTGAAAGCTGCCAGGACAACTCACCCAGCAAACTAAAATGATACTTTAATTTCCACTCCCGAGTTGTGCCAACCTCAGTAAGGATGCCCACACTGCCAAGCAGGAACTCCTTATTTCCAAATCAAAAACCAGATCACTTTTGGAACCCCTGATGGGATTTACTGTCAAGGAGAGAAGGGGGGACATGGACTTACTGAGAGTAAGGGCTGTCTATTATACTGTCCATTTACAAAAAGCAACAGTATCAGCCACATATGAATCCCAAGTCTATTGCAGCTTCATTATTATAGAAATTTTGCTGAATAAATGCAAATACATGAATCTGTACTAATACAAAAACTAAAAACAAAACTAAATTTTATTTTGTCTATTTAAGCATCCTTCTAGTAACAGCTGATGGAGATGTTTAACAATCTGGATAAATATGATCATTATTTAAGACAGTTATTGACTGGTTCAAAACAAACAAACAAAAATATAATTACTTGGTAATTTTTTTTCCCGCAAAATTCTATGCAAGATGATGAAGTCATAGATGCCAGAGGAAACTTAAGAGAACATACAGGAATTCTACCTTTCCATTACTGAAAAGGTTTGCATTTGTTAAGTGAATCAAATCTGATGACCTGCAAAATTTATATGAGACTTCTACACAATACACCATCACAGATAAAAATATATTCCTATAAATAGTTTAGGCAAACAAGTGCCTTTTAAGTCTGACTCTACAAACAGCTTTTGGCATACTTGTGTTTCAAAGGGTCAAAAATAATCAAAAACTTGTGATAGTTTCTTCCCATCACAGACAGAAAACAGCAGAGGGGAAATAAGAGAAAGACTCCGAAGTTAATAAACTGGGGATTGAGAAGTTATTTTAGTAAATTCTACGTGTTGGAAGCATAACAATACTATATATGTAAAAACCATGTTATTTTGGTCCCTACACCACTGTCATAACTAATTATAGCAATACATCAGCATATGTGACAGATGCCAACAGAGGTAGCATATATAGCATACAAGTATATATATTTCACAAGATACTTTCCACTGTCCTGAGTCACAACAGGAGCAGTTTTGGAAATAATCTGTTACCACTCCTCTACATGTTATTCTCTGATTATTCATATCAGCAACATATGCGTGTACACGTTGTGGACAACCAGGTAACAACCCACTTAGTTATGTGTATTTTAAAAAACGGTGTCATGCCATGATTAATGTAACCATTTAGTCGTCCATGGTAACGAAAGTATTTCTAAATATTAGTAACAAGAAAGCATCCATGCAAAATTAACAAGCTGATAAAAATTATGTGCTTTTGGAAGAACAATACTGGCATTTGAAAATATACAATGTATAAGTGGCACTGCTGATAATGTAACCAAAAAAAAAAAAAAAAACCAACCAAACCCTGTTGTACTATTCACTGCAGCACACACAGAAAAAAAAGTGTCTCTCACAGCTAGCTAGCTACATGCATGCAAGAAAGAGGGTCAGAAAAATGAGTTCATTATTCCTGAATGTCTCCTGAATGTGTTGGTAATTGTAGCTGGCTCGTTCTATGTTTGTATAGGGAATTACTCCCTTTGTGAACTGGATGAATGGGAGACATCTCCGGGGGCAAAGAAGATGATCAGAGAAGCAAAAAATTCCAATTACACCCATGGCACAACACACTGTTGAAAAAAATCTCCAAGTGTTTCAAGGCTTTTCAGAGAAGAAGAAAATCTAGCTTTATAAGGTACCCCTTGAAAAAATCATTCAGTTGGACTATTGGTATTTCTATTCCTTAAACAAATAAATATTTGAAAAGCATGTTATGCAAATTAAGTGACACAAACAGAAGTAATGTCACAGATTTAAACAGGCCCTGGAGGAAGCCCCCAGGGAACAGAAGTTAGTCTGCTTTTCACAGACGGCTGTTAGTCAGTCTCTTTCACATCAGGTGCTAATACAAATTGATCCATTTTCCTCATTAAAAAATACTACTATGACTATTTACTAATCACCATGTAATGTGGTCAAGATGCAACCCAGCACACAGTAACATACCTTAAAAATAAAATCAGTAACAAAAATACTCAGGAAGTACAGCTAAGAGGCCATATGTTGAATTCCTGAAAAAAATAATTATATACTCGTCATCAAAATTTCCCTCCTATGAAATTTCAGATTGGGGTTGAGAAGAGATAAGTATGCTCTGTGCCTCAGTCAAAAATCCTGGAAGACTGCCATTTTGAAGACCAAGTTAGGAATAAAAGAGACACTCCAATAATAAATAGTAATTTCCAAATCTTTGTCTTCCATTCTGTAAATACAGATTAGGCTACCCAAAACAGAAAAGGATATTCAAGCTAAAAAAAAAATCTCTCAAAAAAATGGAAAATGTATCTAAATGCCATTCCTGGAGTTCTTTACCAAATAACTTATTCATTCCCTATACAGAATATAAAACATATAAACAAATCCCAATGTGGTCATGAATTCAGATCCTTATGGTGACCTTCCCTTCAGTTCCACATCAGCAGACTGAAAGAAGGAAATGCACTGCTCAGTCTTACAGGAAATTAGGGTCACAAAATAAGTAAATCCTCTACTGAAGCAAAAAAGCACTGCTCTTGCAGAAACAAGTAATGATCATGACATCCAAATGGACCAAATCTTGAACCATCTTTAATATACTTTCAAAAATTCAAAGCCTCGGGATCAGAAGAATTCAGAAGAACCTGTATGCATACAGGAGTTCCCTTTAACTTTTCAGGAAGCCTGCAAGTATTTTTAATGTAACACGTAGTTTATTTTAAAAGTATACAGATCTCACTACTGACCTGCTCCAGTTAAACAGGTAACTCATAAGCAGGCTCTCAACTTAGACTATTTTTTTGTTTTGTGATCTAGCTTCTGCAGATGGTGACTTTTGCAAGAGATATTGGAAAACAGACAACAATGGATTGTTTGAAATTAAATGCAGCCCTTACTTCGGGAAAGAATTAAGTGAGAGCTTTGAAATGCTTAATCTCAAGGAAATACGGATGTTTACAAGTACACAGATGTTTAAACAAATCCTTATTCACTGATGGAAGATGTTAAGGACACTGAAAGAGTTATCTTAAGGAACAAATGTGTTTTAACAAAATAATAAAAAACCAAAATACCGGAGCATGGTTTAGCAACATGTTTTTCTTTGCCCTGCCACAGACTTCGACATTTAGTTTGAGTTCATTCTTTAGCTTTCACTACTGGCATTTCTAAGCCACTTACACATTTGAAATATAATATACTAATAAAACTCCTTACACCAAAATGAAACAGTCACTTTCCATTGTTAAATCTGAAAACATTAAACACTTGTTCCAGGCTGGGAAGGGGAATTCTTAAAATAGCACATTCCCAGGCTTATACAGAAACTTCTGATAAGACAACATTATCATATTTGACACAGGAAGTGTTTCTTGGTATGAGGAATACAGAATAACAGATATAGTCAGTGTCCATACAGTGCTTTTTGACTATTCAAAAATACTAATCTGAAGTGATAGAACTCTGATGTAAGTAAGTATATTTGTATTCTTGAAATCTACTACAATAGATAACCCACAGTTGATAAAACTGTTATATATCATTTTTTATGTAAGTACAGTGTACATTCTACCCTAATGGGAACAGACTTGCAACTTTAGCAGTGACATTAAAAAAAATTTAAGTATTGACACGGCTGTACTGCAGTCATGCTTTTACACATTTAACAGTATTTTAAAACTGAATATAACCAATACAAAAATTAAGGAAATTGAGTTAAAATGAAGATGTAGAGAGCCTCAGACAATGCTGAGAGCTGTGGAAGACACCATGTGGAAAAGAAGCATGTAACACCTTAAGCTAGTGCAAGTGTGAGAAGGAAGGAAAAAAAAAAGATACAGTTTAAAAAATAATTTTAGGTAATGCTGTTAAAGGCACCAAGGCATTTTAGAACCTTTTGGAGTGTGAGAGGGGTTGTTTGTCTTGGTTTGGGTGTTTTTGTTTCTCTTACAACTCACATCAATCAAGGGAAGTTTATTCTCTATTCTTCTAACTAGGACATCAGGAAGAATACAGGGATGAAGTACTTCCATATTTATTGAAAAAGGTATAAAGAAGCTGTGGCTAAGTGAAAAATTAAAGCTGAAGACAATTATGCGTTGGGACCTGAAATGAAGAGTTGTTCCTAGTTCTTGTATAAGCAAATTCCATAATTAAAGATCAGCTCTTTAAAAATCCCTCAAGAACAAGAGCCAAGACTGGCATGACAGCGTTTACCTCACCGCCAGTGGTGAATTGCACACACCTTTACAGTAATCTGCAGGATCCTCTTGCTCCTCATCGTCGGACCCTAAAATCTCTTCCTCTGGCTCAGGCGGGGCGGGCTCCGGCAGGGGCGGAGGCGGGGGTGGGGGTGGAGGCGGAGGTGCAGAGGGAGCTTTCTGCTGAGGCTCTGGCCTGGAAATGGGAGAGAGAGCACACTTAGTAAAGAGCCTCATCACTAGGGTAGCCCAGCCCTTCGGGGGGGATGAAAAACCAGTGGGAAATAAAAAATGAAAAAAAACCCGTGAAGCATCTCCATTCTCATTGTCACCTTTTGTATCTCCCTTGGTACACTAGGGAGGCATGGACAGAGAGGAACCTGGCCAAACCAAGAGCAGGTCTCAAGTGAAAGAGCTTGCAAAAGATACATGAAATACATAATCAGATACAGACAAGCTTTTGAAATTCCTGACAAGCAAATGAGATGTTAGACCCATCTTCTTGAGCACAACTGGGAAGTATTTTTTCAAAAAATATCAAGTTATTCAGAAGCTCCTGCCTGCTAGCTGCAGTAGGAAGGATCTCATGAATAGACAGCAAGAAACAATCTTCTACAGACACTGACCCAAATCTTAATGCACTTCTCATTCTGTAGCTGCTGCCAACACTATGGAAAGCTGTATCAGTATACAAAATACTGAAAACATCTATTAGAAAGTAAGAGAAAAAAACTGATCTTCCTAGGTAGTCTACGATTCTCATTCCAGAGCATATCACATGCTTTAATATGCACTAATTAATTAAAAAAACCAAAACAAAATCACCAAAGCCTGACACCACCAACCAAGAGATGGGTTTTTTCCTTGTTTTGCAGCTCCAATTTAAAAAAAAAAAAACAACCAAAGTGAAATATATTTTATATCCTGTTCCGAAGAAAGCCATACTAGGTACAACTATGAACTACTCACATTTCAAAATCGAGCATTTTCAACAGACTTAAGTTCAGGGTTGAAGTGACCTCTTTGTCATATAACTAAGAAAGCCTTCCCCAAACAGGTTGGTGCTGTTATTTTTTGTATTCATACCTCTTACAAATAAAAAGTATATACTTTCCAAATACAATTTCAAAGTAACTAAAAGCATTTGTGCCATCAAAAGCTGCTATAACTTACATTTATATCTATTTCAAATTAACCACATCTAAAAAACCCCATATTAACAGTATTTTATCCTTCATGTCATAAAAAACCCAGAAATCTGTAATTTGCTGATGTTTCAGAATTAAGATCCGAATACTTCCTTGATCATGAGTAAAAACTGTACTTATGTTTATCCCACTTCTAAGTCCCCTTCCTCATAATTTCTTTTTCTTCTTACACACTGCAATTGTTCAAGACAGACAGAGCACTTGGTGTCAAAGAGAACATGGTTGGTCAGAAACAAATTCCAATGGCAACATTCACCACCTGCACAGCAGCTGCTGTTACACCTTTGCTTTATAAGACATCACTGCAAGCTGCATGGAATACCAAATTTATCTGCCTGCTACCCCTTTCAGATAATAAAATTCTTCAATCAATAAATGGTCAGATTTTAAAAGGAGTATTTTGAACTAATTTATCAACGATTTAAGTTACGATGAGAAATCTAACGAAGTAAATAAATTTATGTAATTTTTAACCACATGAAACTAGACAGAATAGAAGAGAAAGAAGGGATCCATTTGTAGGAGAAACAGTAAATATATTTGCAATGCTCCTACTTAAATTATGTTGGTTGTTTGCCTCCCTCTTTCATTTCTGGCTCCCTACAGAAGTCTTTATCTGGTACACTGAGAGGAAAGTAAACTGCAAATGCAAGGTGCAGCAAATCCTCTGACCAGCTAATCTTACCACAAACCAGATTACTGGCCCTCCTGGTTTCATGAACCAGCCAGGTTTCAGAGTGTCAGCAAGCTGACAGCTCCCACACCTGACCTGAAAGCTTTAATCCAACAAACCATCATATAAGGATCTACATTACAAACCCTGAAACTTCATCTGCTAGGCACAGGACCATTTTGGATACACAGATCAAGAGCTATGAACTCTTAAAAATTAAAAACCAATGGTTGGACTTGATGGCCTTAAAAGTATTCTCCAGCCTAAATGATTCTACAAGCAGCAAAAAAGAACGCATAGTGAAATAGTCTGCACTTCATCAGTATATCTGAAAGCAGCATGCCAGGAACAGAGGCACATCCATCAGTGCCTGGACTCCTTATTTTGGATGGTACCATCATCTTCCTTTGTTCTGACCACAAGTTTCCATGTTACTATTTTGGTCACATGAAATGGTACAACTATAGAAAGCCCAGAGTAGGGTAGGGAAATGCAATATGGGGGTGTAAGTTCAAAAATTCGTTGAAATTGTGCTGATTTTGGTTTTTAAAATGACAACTACTTGCTCTATTTCTTTACATGACAGATTTTAAAGAGAATCAGAAGCATTTCAGGAATTGAGATTCACACATTTTGTCACTCATTTTCAAATAAATATTAAGCCATTCCAAGAATCTCCCTCTGAGAGAGACAGAAGTATCCAGCACAGGATTTCAAAAAAACCACAAGATAAATTTATTCCTAGGGAAACAGGTTAAGAAAACAGGGTTGGCTCTGAGTCTTTCTCAAGCTACTGTATTTGATTTTGGTTTGAAAAGGGTTATTTTTCCTGTCTTCAATCCCAGTTGATTTTTATATTCAGGACTGCTTTCTTACTGTCCTTTGTGGACATCAGGAAGAAAGGAAGGATACTACCTTATTTCCTTCTGGATTTATGATTTTTATCTGCAAATAACAAAACACTGCTTTAAACTGAGGAAGATCTTTGATTTGTCCATTTAGCTTTGCTTGCACCTTTTGGAGCAATCAAATATTAGTACAGAAACATGAGGGAAGGAAAGCAACATGCTGAGTTACATCAGTCTGACTGCTAATTCTGCATTTTTGGCAATTTTTTCCTCTAGTTTAGAATTCTTAGCAAGAGATTCTTGTTGTTCTTTAGTTTTGTTCACTTTTACTTTTCTAGGGTATATGTAGAGATCAAGCCTTCAACACTTCACTTGACAGCTTAAATTCTGCCTACAGGTTGAGTAACTCATCCTGGCATCCCCAATCCAGCTCTTCTGCCAATTCACAGTTCCACAGTGTTAGGAAGGACATCAGTGAGAGAACTCCAATGTTGCTATTTCTTAGTAGGCCTTTTATCGAATTGCAAAGATAAGTTATGATGAATGCTTTAACAACATCTTCATTTGCAATTTATGGCATGAATATACAGTTTATTCAGCTTAGATTTCATTTTTTCCAGTATAGTCTGCTAAAATGTAAATTATTTTTCTTTTGAGTAGATTTTCAAACATCACTGGCATTAAAAAACCCAACCATTTAGAAAGCTGTGACTCACCAACATGTCTGTAATCTCCATTTCCTTTTCAGAAATATAATTGTCAAATACTATCATAACATCAAGAGCTATTCAACAACCATTATTTCAAGTTATTACTCTTTCTTACTCCTAAAATGCTTTGTAATAATGTGCATTATGTAGCACATGCATGCAGAGATAAATACTAAACCTGCTTTTCTTTTTTCTGAAGTAATCACTTGGTACTCTGTGGTCTACCACTATTAGGTTGCTCATCACCATCCAAGCATAAACACTTAATTAACAGAAGAAGACGACACACCATTCTAGAGTCTCAGTATTCTGTCAGCAGGTATGCCCAGAACTGACCATCTCCACAGGCTACAATGACAAACCTTATAATTGTATTGAAAGAAACACTACAAACAATTAGCAAACACTAGCCAGCATTTTTTGTCTTTTAATTACTGCCTTTTCTGTGGACAAAAATAAATTGACAGCAAAGTCCAATAAAAACACAATTAAAACCTATTTTTAAATTGCTGTTAGAGGGAATACTTAGGAAAAGACAAAAGAAAAGCTGAAGTATTTCTCCTCTGCAGTGAACTTGAAGCAAAATACGTCAAAACCCTGCATGGAGTCTCACAAAAAAACCAACTGCCCACTGTTATGAAACACAACATTTCCGACAACTTAATTTTATTATTCTCCCTCATGGACATGTTGCTTCATGCTCCCACTGGGTAACAGCCAACAGTAAAAGCAATCTCCTTAACATTCAGACCTTAAAATGCTGAGAAAATTATACTATGAGAAATCCAGAAAAATCCATTCATTTTTTTGCTGTTGTTGATGTTGTGGGTTCATTTGTTATTCTTCTGTTCTGAAAAAGGTAAAACAAGAGCAGTGAGAGTGATTAAAATCACAAAATGCCTTCCATATGGGAAGCATCTGAACATACCAGAACTCTTCAGCCAGGAAAACAAGACGGAAGAGTGCTACAAAATCTTGAGAGATACAGAGAAAGCCAATAGGAAATGGCTGTCCACTGCCTCATCCCACACAAATTGGGCCAAGGTGACAGAAAATGCAAAGAAAAAAAAATTACTCATGCAATATGATGTTAAAAACTAAAGCGGACTTTTTTCCCTTTGATATCACGCATAAGAGAAGTTAGTTAAGTTCAAATAGGGCTCAAAAAAACTCAAGGAAGAAAAATCAACTGATGGCTAACCCAGGAGCGCCTTTGGCTCGTGAAGCCCAGCAGCCTGAGACCGCTGGATGCAGAACAGTATTCAGCACACTGGGGCCCAAACCCTGCACTCCTCCCCAGGCAACTGCTCCTGGCCAGAGGGAATGTAGGTGCACCTTGGGTCTGTCCTTGTGCAGTCACCTCATCTTTTCCTCAACAAATGAATCATTTCCATTACTCAAAACCAAAGCAGACTTCAGGCCTCTTTATCCAAAACCCTCATAGACAAAAAGTATGTTTTTATTATGAAGTAGTGGATAAGAATGTCTTGCAGGCAAGACTGCTATAGAACAAGACTATCTGAGGAAATCCTCATGTTCTCATGGGGAATAGGAATGCAACAGCAGGAGTCCTTCACTACGAACACTGTACTGCACACATGGTGACTACTAAAACCTGCACCCGATTCTCCTAACTTTAGGAAAGCATTTTTCAGAAGGAAACAGACTGTGCCAAATGAAAAAAAATTGTGAGACAGAAATTGGTCAGATTAAGCTAAGAACTACCTCAATCTGAGGGGAAAACAAAACTTTCCCTAAGATTTTCAGATGAACACAACCAAAGACTTTTTTTTGCTAACAGAAAATGCAATTAAAATTAGGTTAAATAACTTCTTCATATACCTAATAAAATAAAATATGGAATAAACTATATTCTAACAATGTTACGAACCTTCTGACACGTCCACAGAGGTTCTACAGGGAATTTCAATCTGAAGAGGTAAAAAGAGGAAGCAAGGGGGAGAGTGAGCATCAGAAGAATTACGCTGTAAGCCTCCTAAGAGATGGGAGCTTTATGAAATCTACTAGTGTGTGGGGGTCCATCTGGAAGGAGCTCCAGCTATGCTTCTGTCCAGCTCCAGAAGGCAATAGCTTTCGTGCTCCTGGGAAAGGCTCTCAACGTTCTGTAGAGTTAAAAGTCTGAAATCTTTATACGCAAATTTCTTACAGCTGTTATTAATTCCTTAGAGACTCAGCTGTTTGGATCTCTTTCTCATTTGTTCAAATGGTGTCTGCTTTATGAGCTGAATTCTTGCCTGCTCTTTTTTCCCAAATGCAAATTTAGCTTAATTAGACAGGTGCCTTCTAACACTGAGCTCTTTGAACCGGAGGCAGCCTTAAATGAAGGCTTTCTAAAAAAATCCACATACATAAAACAAAGAACAAAAACCATAAAAAATATCAAAATAACTCTGAAGTTATCACTCAATGAACAAAATTATGTCGCATGTTTTAAGTAAGATTTTAAGTGGATTGTAATTCAGAATATTTTAAAATTTTAATAGTTATGATAAATCATTTGTAATTTAATCATTATTTTTAATTATGCCAGAGGTCATCTTACTGCTTTCAGAAAGAAAGTCTACAAACCCAGAAGGAAACAGGGCATAAGGTGATGTGTTTTTACCTAACTCCAAGAAACTGTTGATGTGAACTCCCAGGGACAGCTTTGCTTTGTATGAAAAGCGCTATTTGTGTTCTTACTGTGGTACAAATCTGTACTACAATCTCCAATTCTAGCAAATTTATGCATAAAAAGAGAGAGTGCTGGTATGTCATAAGCATTAAGCAGTTTCTACATCTGGTCATTATCAAACAAAATTATCATTCCTCCTGGGACTGTTAACATTCCTTCCAAAGATACTATCCTACCATCAAACATTAACAGAAGCACCAGTAAAAATCCATCCCGGAACGGAGCAGGCTGAGACACAGTAGCTTTCATAACCTCAAACAGAAACACAGAATGAATTTTTCATTCCCATCTTGCTTACTAGTCTTTTGGAGGCCACCTTGGGCACACTCAAAGTCCAAGTGAAATGCCAAGGAACACTGCCTTCTTCCGTTCAAAACAACAGCTACTATAAATAAATGCCATTTCACGCAGCAAGTACTGCAGTTTTACCACGTCACCACCCCAGCCCAGCATCACAGGAAGAGCACATCACCATGGGCAGAGCTGAAGGGAGCCAGTAGCAGCCTACCATTACATCAAATCACACCTAGGATGAAGAAGTCTGCCAAGCTGAGGAGGCAACTCTTATGGCCTTTCTCTGACACAGTTACAGCAAGTTCCCAGAAGTAACTGGTTTCAAGCTCTGAAAGTCAGTCCCAAATGAAGTTTTGCTGTCAAACAAATGCAATTCTGTTAAACTGTTACTAAGATAGTCAACCAGAAGCCAAATCTACCCAGAAAGCCTCAGGCTTAATTGGACTTGCCAAAGTCATGTGTTTTCTTCCTCAAATACTGCTTTTTCCGCAGAGTTGTATTTTCCAGACGAGTCATTCATTACAGACTTGCAAAGAGAAAAAGTCAACAGTTAATTAAAAAATAAAGACCCACCCGGCAGCACAAAAAGAAAATATATGAATAGATACTCAGCACCTTACCTGTATTTCTGGTCACCAGTAAAGTGTTATAAAGGCTGAGAATGTTAAAATCATAGAATACCTTGAGTTGGAAGAAACCAACTAGCATCATCAAATCCAACTCCTGGTCCTTCAGAGCCCCAGAAATCACATCATGTGCCGGAACATTTCATCCAAATGATTCTTAACACTGTCAGGCTTGGTGCTGGGACCATTTCCATGGGGTTCCAGTGCCCAACCACTATCTGGGTGAAGAACTTTTTCCTAATATCCAACCTAAACCTCCCTTGACTCACTTCACGCCACTTCCCCAAGTCCTGTCACTGATCACGGGAGTGAAGAGATCAGTAACACACCTTCTGCAGAAGAGGTGACTATCAGACCCAGCTTCACAGAGAAGCATCACGCACTGGGCAACCTGACACCTAAAGAACTACACCTACCATCAAGTTTGTCTGGATGGAGGTCCCTGTCACAGGTGTGACTCCATGCAGTGACTCCAGCAGCTACAGGGGAATGAGCTCTGAGGCATGACCAGACCGACCCTGAGCAAGAGTTCACTACTGAGACTGGGGATCAGGGTGCCTCTTTGTGCCCTTCTGCACCAACTACTGAGTCTGTCCACTGCCTCTGTTAGCAGCTCCCAGATGTCACGGTCTGGTGCCTGGGTTACATGTACTTGATTCTTTCACTCTGCCAGTGGAATGGCCTCCTATGGAGAGGAGCCTTTCTTCATGCCCTATTTGCCTACTGTGGTTGCTTGCACTCACTAGGGGCTACATTTCATAAGCATGGAGGTGGTTATACTGCATTTCCATCTCCCACCGCTGCTCTGGCAACACCCAAGTCTCATCAGTAAGTCCCACAAGAGCTTTTGGCTGCTACAAATTAAGAAATTCCAAAGCTTTTGGCTACCACAAATTAAGAAATTCCAAAGAGCTAAAGAGGAGAAACAGACACCTGTCATAAATCCATGTACCATGGACTAATCAACAGAGAATTCAGTTCCTTATATGTGCATCCTAACATGTCAAAATAAAACCTCCACCTGAAGTACGTCAGACATGGAATACCACTCCAAAGCAATGATAAAAAATTAGTTAAAAAATAAACTAATCTCATAAACCACACATGAAGCTTCACCTTCTTCAAATCCTCTTGCAACAAGAGTCTCTTCTCATGCTGCACAGCTTCTTCCTCTATCTATGTGCAAGAACCTCCACTTCTGACCAACAGGATGACCTGACAGAAAACACTGGCAGACAGTGACAGAAATGGACGCTATTTTGACTTCTTTTTCCTCTCACTATGGCCGCATGATGGATTACTTTTAACAGAATGACTCACAAGTGTATAAATGGAAATCAATTTTTTACTTTCTTTCTGGCATGTTATGTTGTAGTATTTAATTTCTGCCTTTCTCTTTGGCATGTTAGTGTCTCTAGTCTTTTTATTAATAAGATATATTCAGAAAACATGCTGTTGTTGCTTCAGTATCCTACAGTTGCCACTAGCAACAAATTTACAAGTTTTGAAGGAGAGGGGGAAGAAGCACCCTCTGCTCTCCAACAGCCCTAACTGACCCTGGAGTAGTTAGCAGATTTAACTTGATTTGGCACCAAAACCACTTAAGTAACTGACCCTTTGAGGTCAAATATGGACTGAAATATGAACTCATAACTAAATTACAAAATACGGGATTTAGTCTTTATCACAGGACAGTAACTCCTTCAAGGAAGTATATATTCCATTTTTATGTTATAAACCATATGAAGATAACTGAAGACAAATGAAGCAAAATGAGCTGAAGTAAACCAATAAATGCAGTGTTTCACACCCTCTTTACCTATTTAATGGCCTAGTAGAAAAGATTTCATAGGAACAGTAAAATTGTAACCCTTCACTTAATATCAAATGCAGTCAAGCAGCAGAGTACCTCTTGCCTTCGGTTGGCTGTTTCTTCCTGACCCCTAAAGCACCCTGGTAAAATGGAATCCTGACTTCATGTGATCATCTCAGTGCAAAAACGCATTTTTCATGTCCATGTTTACTTAATGTTTAAAAGACCCATTCATCCTGTTAAGTGCGAATGCATCATACTCTGGATTATGTCTGGGAACTCAGTTCTTCAGGCAATGAGAAAAGGGACGGAATAAGGTTGCATGACTAAGTCAGCAATTAGAAGAACCTCTCTGTCTCCAGCAAATACAAACATTCACTGCAGTGATAAATTCTGAATGCACCAGTTGGAACTCTGATAACTAACTTCTCCTTGTTAACCTTGCTTTCAACAAGCTGAAACAAGCATCTTACATGAACTCTTTACATTAACAATCATAACTCCTTTTCACTAACAGGCTTTCTTTCAAAATAAAGAATTCATCTCAATCCTTCAAAAAACACACAACTCCTCTCCCAAAACTTCCAAATTCCAGTAGCATTTCCTCTATAAAACAAGAGTTTTAATAAATCTCTTCGCAATTCCTACTAGCATTTTATGAAAGTACCCAGCTTGCACTGCAGTATCAGTAAAACTGATAAAAGAAAGCTAAATATGCAACTCAAAACATTTTAACTTAATTATTAGACAAAAGTTGGAAAAATGCCTATCATGCAAAAACGTTTTGCTAGTGTTCAATAGTCAGTTATATTCTTCCATTTTGGTACATGTGGTCATAAGTACAATATATGAAATGTCTGCTTTGAGTTTCTCTCTGTATATTGCTCATTCATGTTAAATTAAGCATTGATTTTCCTAACAGAAGTAAGTAAAAGCAGCAAAAAGATTGCCAAGTCCAGCTGCAGTCAAAAGCAAGCAAATGGAAAAATCACAGATATGTTTTTCACAAAAACTCATTCTCACCAACACAGATAAATAACAAGCAGCTGGTTTTAGCTTCATGACCATTTAATCTTTCTGTCTTCTTGTCTTCATAGAGGCAGTAACAACTGTTACTCTTCAGACACATGAAAACACACTCTTATTTGCATAACTTTGATAAAATGATCTTTAGGAAAGCAGTTACTTAAGCTCCTTGGGTTAAAAAGTATCTTTTTTTAAGTGCCTAGATCTCTGATATTCTTTTTTGTTGCTGTTAGTTTACTTTTCATACTTCTTAATGCAAAACTTAAGTTGATCTCTTGTCCAACAACCTCATAGAACATGGTATATTTTATTTATTTTTTGCAGATGTTGTTTCCAAAAGCCACTGCATTCAGCATGCTCTCCTGTCACATTCCCCCAATGAAGAGGTCATCATTCTCAGTCTCTAAGGCTCCTCCATGAGCCCTTTGACTTTCCAGATGTTTCCAGGGAAATGCCTTTCTATCCCTTATGCCCATCAACCATTTGTCTTGGGGGCTGTAGAAGCAATTTTAGAGCCTTCCATTATTTTTACAGCTTGCAAGTGAAGGACCTTTCATTTGACTGGATCTTCAACAAGCAAGCAGCCACTCAGCAGTTAGGAAAGTCACCCCAGTATTACAGAGCACCGTCCAGCTGGCTTGAATGAGGCAATTTTGGATACTAAATACTGTGACAATTCCTGTTGAGATTTTCAGAATCTATTTTGTGTCAGCAAGCCTGAGAATAAGGGTTATCAGACCATCTGACTCATCCCAGCCTTGGCATGCTTTACCTCACAGCATGGATGCTGGATGACTCACTTACTGGAATATTCCTACTTCCAACAGCAAAAGAGAGTCTCATCCATGGTGGAAAAGCATTCAAGGAATCCCAGCTGTCGTGATATCCCAGATGAACTGTCTCCTTTGTAGAGAAAATGCAACTCTTCAAGAGGCACCTGCCTCTGCGAGTGAGATCTTTCCATATCCTGTGCCTTGCTACCAGAACGCTGTGCCTGAAGCTTCCTCCACCAGGGCAGTAAACTCTACAGCTCAGGAAAAGAAGCTCACCTTGTAAAGCTAAATTCTGGACCCAGTTTACAACAGGAAGTGGACAGCAACTATTATTTCCACGAGGCTACAGCCTCCAGTTCACTTCTTTTCCAGGGGTAACCTTATCTCAGGGTTTCTCGGAAGGACAATGGTGCCTGCTGCACCTGATCCCACACAGAGCTGTCTGAAAAACTGAACAACTTTTCTATTCTAGGTTTCAAAAGTCAAATGAGCAGGATGATTGGCAAGGCACAATAAAGATGAGAAACACTGTGGTGCTGAGTTCTAATGGCAGTAAAGGACCCTGACAGCATGACTTCAAACCCATGACATTTACAAGCAGAAACTGAGGTCCAAGGAACATGGCAAGCTTACTGCTATCGAAAATGTAAATGTTTAGGGTTTATGTTGGTGACACAGCTTCTGATCTGACTGGTGCTAAAACTATGACACACTACATGTTTGTGATGTGCCACTGCCATGACTTTCACTGAGACAGTGTCAAAGGCAGTTAAAGTGTTCTTTGCCACTGGCTCAGTAACAAGCCTCAGAGAAGTCTTCAAGCTATGTAGACTCTCAGTAATAATGAATAGAAAAGAGCTGAAGGAAACTCTGAGTTGAATCACTGTGTTTCAGAAGACAAAGCTAAGAACTGGAAGCATAGAAGGTTCATCTCCCCTTAAGTACACATAGTTACTGCAGAGGCAAAGTTGGTTTTCTCCTCCTAAATGAGGATGCGTATATGCGGTCAGTGCCACTGTGCACACAGGCTATCACTGAGAGTTATGATTTGCTAAGCCTCTGAAAACATGATAGCTGAAGCACAGGCTGATTGTAGGATGGGATGGAGATATTCCACTATAAAATGAGACATCCTTAAATCATCAGTGTGACAAGGCAGCCAAGCCTTGGACAGCTGTAAAATCGAGCTTAATCCTGATTGATAGTGTGGGTGCCAGACATAGGAAGAGGCTAATATTCTTCCACGAACATTTTATCTACTTGGATTTCTACAAGAGTCCTAGCTAGGGTAAATCAGTTCCCTTTAGACATTTGATGAATTGTTGCTAGGCAACATCAGACACAGACTAACTGTATAGTGCCAGGGTTGGGAAAGAAAGATGATGATTCATAGGGATGAAAAGAGCCCTTCACACTTCTAAAGAATACTGCTTCCAGTTCAGTTCATCTTCTCAGAACATCCCACTTCCCTGAGGTGGAGCAAGAACTTTGCGTGTAGGAGGAATACAGAAAGTCGAAGAGATCGTAGAACCATTCAGGTCAGAGAAGATCTTTAAGGTCATCATGTCCAACCATTAACCCAGCACTGTCAAGTCCACCACTAACTCAGGTCCCTAAGTGCCACATCTACACATCTTTTAGACACCTCCAGGGTTGGTGACTCAACCACCCACTCAACAGTCAAGATGAGCAAAGCTTCACCCTAGTCACATCAAAACTGCAGGCTTAAGAACTCCCTGCCCTTAATGAGTCCCACTACTAAGTACCGCTGAAGGATAACAGAGGGCTGAAAGAACAAACAAGCAAGGACTATCTTTTGGAAATACAGAAATAGTAAAGAAAACTAGAGTGAAAGGACTACCATGAAAAAAAAGAAAAGCATTTTTCTTTAAGTCTGCAAAGACCTTTGTGAAAATTATTTGAAAGGATTTCAGAAGGTGAAAACTAGAATGAAAAGGCTAGGAGACTATGCCTCAGTCTGTTTTGCCCGTTTTGCCTCAGTACAAAACCTCCTTTGTCTTCAGTACATACATACGTCTCCTTGCTATTTCCATGCAAATATAGCAGTTATAATTGTGTATATATTTAACAGTGGCTTTCTGTAATGTTAGATAAAACTAAAAATTTATTTTCTATTGCAAACAGCAAACAATAGGTTTCAATTTCTATTATTAGATGTATCTACTTATCCAACAAATTTATAAAAGTTGCTAGATGCTTTTGTGCCTTGAAATACATTTCCTGTCTAAAAATGTAGGTCTGCATCTCTTCCCTTGCATAAAAATACCAACCACAGCACAGCATCAGCCTTTCTCCCAGTGCCACTGTGTTGCCATGGAAACTGGACCTGATTTCGACTGCCAACATAGCTTCCATGTAAGCAGGAAATGAGCTTAAGTAATATTTATATAATATGCAACAGAGAACATATATACAACATTCAGATTTCATTGGAGGCCTCCAGACTGGCTGAAGCAGCTTTAAGTATTCTCAGACAGTTTCTATCACACATACAAAGTACATTTTTATTACTAGCCTCGAAAGCACAGCATAGGAAATGCACATGTATGTGGAATTCAGTATATTCCTTTCTCCTTGCTTTTAATCAAAAAGACAGACAAGCTCCATACTTCATCAGTAAATAAAATCATGTGTTCTTCAATTGCCCTGTGAAAAAACTAGAAGTTAATTTATTCCTTTAAGGGCCTTACTCGAAAAAAGGCATGATAGGAGACTATGAAGGCTACTTTGTGTAACACAATCTGAAACAAAGGAAAGCCAACCTAACCTTCAGCATTCCCCTTCTTTTAAGAGGATGGCATGTCTTTCTTCTCTTTCCCCCCACCCCCTTTAAAAAAATTTCCTGCTAAAATATTGCCATAAAAACACTGCCCCACAATTCTGGTGGGGGTTTGGTGTCAGTTTTTTCCTCTGAACACAAACTGTGTTATGTCCACAAGCATAGAAGGGATCTCTGGAGATCATCTGGTCCAACATCCTTGCTGCTCCAGCCAAACCACCTAGAGTCAGCTGTCCAGAACCATCTCCAGATGGCTTACTTGGAGTATCTCCAAGGATGGAGATTCTACCACCTCTCTCATGGGCAACCAACCCATGCTGGTGCTCATCTTTCAGCACCAGGCATGAGATCAGGAGACACTGTCAAACTTCTAAACAGCAAACAACCCACTAAATGATGCCCAAAATACATTTTCAATACCAAAACAACTTTATTAGGCAGCTTACTGTAAAACGACTAACACAAAATACCTTTCAAGACTATTTAAAGGGGTGGTAAATGCTGCCAAGACTTTCACGTAGAAGTAAAAAAACTAAGTCTAATTTCTCTCACCACTCTTAGACTCTCTTAGAACACTGTTTCAAAGGTAACATGTTTTGAAAAGAACTACTGCTCTTAAGCAATTTTTTTTTTTTTTGTCTGGATGTATTTATTACTAGAAATATCAGAGTGGGAGACACAGAGGCTACACATACTCTCCACGCGCAGACAACATGAGAAAGACTCAAAAGCTGATTCAAATCCTTGATGTGCACAATCAGAAACGTAATTTTTACCTCAAGTAGCTAGTTCTTCCCTATACCATAAAGCCAATACCCAAAATCTATTACTAGAGTCAAGTCTTACCATCTTTCTTACCTTTATCGTCTTTCTTCCAAACAAAATGCTTTAAAATTGCAAACATTAACTGGAATGAATTATCTTGAGGGCAGAAATCCCATAAAAAGGAGCAGACCCAGGAACTTGAGTACAATGTTATTAAAAAGGCTATTCTAGGTCAGTTCAGTGATCTAGACAGACCAATAACCTATATTTAGAAAAACAGCTACATGCAGATGTCAAAGGAAAAGCCTAAGAGCAAACTAAGCACACAGGGATCCTTCCTCCCATAAGCAGTTTTATGGTCTCCAGAAAATAGCAGCTCAGAGGCCACCAGATGGGATTCCTGTGTATTTAGTAACTCCCACCTGATGTTTACTCTGCAAATCTATCCAGTTCCCCTCTGAGCAAATGGAAACTTCTAACATCCATCTCGCATGGCATGGAATTTCAGAGCACACTTACACCTTTTCCAAAAGATCATGACCTTGTGTTTGCTCTGTATCTGCCATCTCGTAGCTTCAACTGATTTCTTCTGATTCTTGTCCTGAAAGCCTGCGAACATTCATTCTGCAGTCACCTTCTCCCTGGCACACAATTTTAAGAGACATCTACTGTACACCCTCTGCCATCTGTTTGTCAGCCTTGAAGAGTCCTACTCAATTTTGTCTTTCCTCACAGGAAAGCTGCTCTACAATTCAAGATCCTACCCTTCACTCTTCCCTGAACCCTGTCATGCTATTCTCTTTGTAAGCAATATTCCACAGGCAACGTGTGGAGGGTATGTATTTTGGTACAATGACATTTTCTACAATGTTGTCTCCTCCTTTGTTTCTAATCATGTATTTGCCTCTTTTTATCACTACTGAGCACAAAGCTGATGATTTAATGAAACATCTATTTCACCAGTAGTTCCCTAAATAATGATTATCACCTCAGAATCCTTTATTTTATATGAAAAGTTACGATTATTTCTCAGTGTGTACTGCTTCAACATTCATCTAGGCTGAATTTCATTTGCCATTTTGACATCCAAAATGCTGGTATGAGTATGGTGAACTGGGGCTGATGTAGCTTTTTTGACCAAGATCCACAAAGACAAAAATGAAAAAGAAGAAATGCACATACTTCCATCACATAATATAATCAAAAAAAGTTTCTTTGTATCTCCTGGAAAACAAAGATTTGATTGGTTTTTTGTTTGTTTCTAACATCCCAGGTCTATGACTAGCTCTTATAACTGTGACTCCCCAGAACCACCTAATTATTTTCTAACGAGAGTGTGATTACGGTATGAGTTATTAGATCTTTAAATAGAAGCAGATTAATCAGTAGCTCTAAAAGGAAATGACATTTCCTTTTAAAATATCATTTTACATAAAAATAATTATGTATCTCATGAATTTTAAATAAATAAGATTCTAGAATTGTAAGAGACCTGAAATTAAAAATATTGACCAAAGTCATACACAAAGACTCCCGCTCTGCTTTAGTTAACTTTGGACAGCCCCAAAAAACATATGCTTTGCAAAAGAATGCAGAGAAGACATATTCTCTAAAATAATTTTATCTTTGGCTCAAAGATACTACTCAGGTGTCATCTCTCTTGAAAAGAACATATGCAATTTATAATATAACCTGGGACTTCAAAACAGTCATCACATTCATAGAAATTCAAGTTTAAAGATTAAATAATTGACAGGAAGAAAGTATCAACATGAAATACTAGGTAGTACAGACTAAATTAGAAGAGAATAGTGTTCATAATCACAATTTTGAAGCCATATGCCAGGAAGATAAAATGTACCTACCTAATTCAGAAAGGTGAGGAGACTAGAAACTAGAACTTAGAAACCGAGTTGACTTCAACTGTCTACAACAATGACAGAAAAAAAGGGCAATTTACACATTAGGTGACTAGTAAAAATAGGCATTTAATTTCAAGTGAATGAGTGCTATATTAATGAATGAATAAACTTTATTAAAAATAATTTTGCTTTTTTATGGGGAGAGTGTAACAACTGAAAGACAGGGCTACCTAAATTCGGGTGGTAACTGTTTACACTCCCAGAATATGAATAAAATGAACCACACAGGGCACAAGTTTTGATCAGAAAAACTGTACTTCTCTGGAAACAGCTGCATTAATAAAATCCTAGTGACAATAGGTAAAGATAATTGAGAACAATTTTAAAATCAATCATTTGGGCTTCATTGCTAGCTATTTACAGAAGCCAAGGATCAGTGTAGGCCAGACAGCTCCAAGCTTAAAGAAGATTTTTGCTTAGCAGTCTAGAGAAGACAGCAGTTTCTTCAGGCAATTTATAAATTAGTAGAAGTCATCCATGTGTTTGTAGCAAGGCAATATACTGAAAATTTTATTAAGTTTTGCAGTGTAGTATGTTTTATTTTAATTTCATTACTACAACTGCAAAGAGACCTGGACTTTATAACGTTATTTATTATTTTTCAGGTGACTGGAATATATCCAAATAAAGATCCTACAAAATTACAGCAAGCTGCAATTTAATCCAATAACATAAAAAAGAAATTTTCCCTTCAGCTATTTCTGTACAAACTGCTTTTCTCAGAGATGCCTGTTATTTACCTATGTCTATCATTAAAGAAAAAGTAAAAAATCTTTATGAATCATTAAGATCTATAAAAATGAATAAAAAAACCAATACTAGTTTGAAAGCAGCTGCTTCTTCGTGCAAATGAGAACTCCAGCACCAGAGTGATCTTTGTTCACGCAGTCTGACATTCAGCAGCATTCTCAGCTGTACCTTCCACAAAAGGTGTACTTTCCACTCCACATGAACAACGTACACATTTGTCAGTACCATCAGGAATTTTAAGAGCAACTGGGAAAAATACAAACATACAAAATACACGGGTAATAAATACAACTAAATTAACAGGAATTAATCCTTAAATGAAAACTGCTTTTTAAATATAAAATACTAGTTTGCACTTAAAATTCATGGTAAACCTCAGGAAGCTTGCTCTGACTTTCTTAAAATTTTTTTCTGTCAGATCCCACTGGAAAAAACACCACACTACCTCACGTGCTAACACACAATTACAAGGTGTTAAAATGGTTACAAATACTACTTCATAATAATCAATGACCAGATGCAAAATTGTTATTATAAAGTGGGGCTTAAGCCCTGTGGATATTTCACGTCTGTTTGGGGCTTTTTTTTCCATCTGTAGAGTAACATACAAATCTAAGGTAGGACAAAGATAGGTGAAGGAATACTCCCTTGCTGATCTTCAAGGCTCTGCTCACTCCAGCCTCTCCACACATCCTCCAGCTGACCCAGCCCAGCAAGAGCAGAAAACAGTCGTAAGATATAAACAGGAAGATTCATTCATTTATTTCCTGTAAATTTTCTGACTCTGCTAAGTGTTTAGATCAATTAAAGAAAAACAGAGACATCAGAAATGTGACTTAGCTCATGTTCTCCTGCCTGGTTTTGAACTGTGACTGGAACTGCAGGTACCACAGCGTCCACTAAAAGAAAGGGTTTTGGTTCAAGAGCGGAGATCACAGCAAGAGGAGTGTGTAGGTACAAAGATTTTACTTCAGTTGAGAGGCAAAAAAACCCGTCTTTGTTTTGCCCCTTCAGCCTCAGCCCCTCCTTTTTTGCCATTTATTTTAGGCATTTATCTCTGGTAATTATATTTAATATTCAGTTAAGGGATACATTATCTCCATGAAAGTAAACCACAATCTTCGTCACAAAATGTCAGGAGTAGACAAAAATTAAGCACTCCCTCTCTCCTTCTGCAAAGTATAGGCTGCTTAAGGGCCTATGCAAAACTAATTTGCAAAACATGGTTCTTAAAACTCTCAACCCTGATACGTAAAGGAAGGACCAGAATGCATCATCACTCTGGGTACTGCAGTGAAATGAAAATGTCAAGAATATACACATATACAAGCAAAGGAACATGCACACACAACACCAACACAGATGCCTCAAAAGATACATAATTTTGAGGGGATTTTTACCTTTTTAAAAAACAGATTTGATACACAGCCACCACAGAATTTCTAAGCTCCCGCTGTTTTTTAGTCTGTCAGATATAACGAAAGCAAAAGATAATCATACTGATTCTGTAGATGACAAAATTATGCAAGAAAACTTTGTTCAGGTTGAGGAAATTCTCAGGAACCAGAAACAATGTGAGCAAAACTGCTGTTACAATTTTTTTTAAAAATGGCAATAATTTGCATTGCAGTCAATGTGCAGTGCAAAACACATTGTGAAATAAAACAGTATTATTTGCTCCTTAAAAAACAAATCTAGGATTTCAAGGTCACACAAATACTGGGGGTGAGGACCTCAGGAATCATAGTGAGAAACTTTATTACAGATGTCCTCTAAGAAACACAGAAAATTATCTGAAAACAGGTTTGAGGGAAATTCAAAACTTTCAATTTTCTTTCAATTACCTACCAATTGTATATTTATAACTGCCCTAGTAAGGATTTTCTTTTAAAACTGAAATACAGCAGTCAGGCTGCATGTTTGTACAGGAATGGTTCTTTAGGAAGAAGTAAAAAGATTAGAAAACATGACTTGTTTGTTGCACTGTTACTTCCCATGCTCTACTTACTGTTGTTTAATTAATTATTTTAGAGTTGGGGGTTTTAAATTCTTTAGAGAAAATGAGAACCAGGATGCATGTACTCTTAGTGCTACATGTGACTACACCTCAGAGAGAGCTCGAACTACAGCATTCTCCTACTCATACAGGTACTGTAAACTGAATTAATCACCTGAAAGGCAGCTGCAGACTGTCTGCATTCCCAGAGGTGGAGGAGCCAGGACAGAAACAAGTGAAGGGGTAGGGCCTGCAAAGCCATACTTTTTTTTAATACAAACGAGAATACTGGTGTGGCAACACACATGAAATGAATTGCTACATTTTGGTTTTCTCAGCTTCTGACAGTTCTGCAAGGCTAAGCAACCAAGCATATGACTCCACGCCTAAAAAAGGTTTATGGATATAGACTTAAGAGAAATCCCTACAGTTCCTGCAATACTCCTGACATTTTGGTTTTTTTAACTTAAATTACATTGCTCTTTGAAAGATACTGGAAGAAATTCACTAGTGGGAAGTAATTCACTGCTGCAAAAGATCAATTCTAAAAATGAACAGACTGCCCAAACTGTTAAAAACCCCAGATTTACCAAGCAATCTACCTGAAAAGCATAGGTATTTGAAACATGCTGGTTTTATTCAGCCTGAAAAGCATAGGTATTTGAAACATGCTCGTTTTATTTAGTCTATGGCCAAAAATAAAGTAAC
This sequence comes from Corvus hawaiiensis, assembly GCF_020740725.1. Lineage (NCBI taxonomy): Eukaryota > Metazoa > Chordata > Aves > Passeriformes > Corvidae > Corvus > Corvus hawaiiensis. The sequence goes on along the minus strand of NC_063216.1, from coordinate 66,724,124 downwards.
AATTCTTCTGCCTGCTTCCTTCTATCTCAGATCAAGTAACAATTAGGAACTACGCCCAAATGACCCACAATAATTTGCTCAACTTAAAACTTCACAGAATTTTTTTTTACTGTAAAATTGCATGACCCTAAATAAAACTAGTAAATTCAACTTCTACAAGCTAAAAATTACTGTAAATCAAATTAAAAAGGCATGTAATGATTGTGTCATTAAGTATGCTGCTGCACTAGTGGCCACAAAGACTGGACAAACTCCTCTGCAAGAAGTTAAATGCTTAAGGTCAAAGAGAGAATGTGGCTATGAACAATGTGTTCTTCCATATTTTTCCTCTAAATCAAAATAATGAGAAAAAAATCAAAAATAGCAAGTAACTTTAAAAGTATTTTTTCTTAGAAATATACTCTTGCAGGTCCCATTTTTACAGCTCAATAACCAGTTCAAACCAAAGGAGGCCATGTTTTGCAGAACCAGCCTCCTAAAATAAACATGCAAAAAGGACAGGAAAGTTCAAAAATTACTGCTGCGAGAGTGTATGAATAGAACAGCAAGTGACAGTTTTGGAAGTCTGCTTTCAGAACCACAGAATCTGCCCTCAATTCTCCCAGGATAGGGCCTGTAGCTAAATCAAAACATGTCTGAATACAGGGTCTAATCCACACTGAAAGTTTATAAATGTGGGCACACTCTTCTGCCATGGTAAGCCATACTTCAAAAAGACTTAAACCTAACTCATAACACAAACAGCTCTTAAGCTGTTATCTCTTTTACTCCTCACACCTAATCTAATCTACAGTAATTTGGAAACATTGTAAATAATTATATAAATTTAAAAGGACAAGTTATCCTGAATAATAGGATAAAGAAATATTTAATGAAAACTTTAAAAGGACAGTCAAACATCAAAATGCAAAATAAAGTCATTCAGTATTTTTTATAGGACTCAGCCTTCACCTGCAAGTGCATCATGGTGGTGTTAAAACTGTAAAAGCCTAAAGGTAAGAACAGCAAAAATCTTTTAATAAACAGTTCTTGATACTGGGAATGATAAGCAGGCTAGTATTCAGGCTCAGGGTTATTCAACCAGACTGATAGTAAGCCGGTTCTTGTTAGAGCTAAGGAAGAAGCTCTAAGCCCAAAGATATGTTCACTTTCTCCATGTAATTTCATGTAATAAAAGCATAAGGTATTCTGTAATTTTAACTGTTTGCATTGCAAAGTTATTTCAGAAAAACACTCTTGCCTGTATCCGTCCAGATGATGGACGGAGCAGTTATGTGTAGTTGCAACAATGATTCTTCTGCACACAGACAATGCGGAAATCTTCAGATAAAGGCTCACAGATTTGCCTTCATTTCTCCAGCAGGTGCCTTTCAGCACTTCCTCAGTGTCAGCTGCTCCAGAACAACACCTCTGTGTTCACTACAGGATGACCTCTCCAGCAGGCTGGCTGCCAGGCCCTCGGGCTCAGCTCCATGTCCTGCTGCCCAGCACATCCACCGGCTTTCCGCAGGGTGAGATCTCCACACTCCTCTCTGGCGCCGAGTCCCAAGGAGTTTGGGAAGAGCACGGTAAGTGTGAGAAGTGCCAGAGCAGGTACACACTGAAGAGCACAGGCAGCTCCAGGCACAGGTACCCCAGGCACAGCCTGCCTGGGGAGCACTCCAAAGGCACTGAAGGCACAGTACGGGATGCTCGGCTCACGGCTCTCTGCAGTCCCCATGAAGTCCTGTCATTACACTTCTACCCACACAGTAAGGTTGGACACCTACAGATAATGGCAGCCTTATCGGCACAACCAGGGAGCTTTAGCAGAAAAATTGAGATGCCACCTTTGAACATAAAAAGCTGAGTGCTTCTGAAGGACTTACTGCTTATATTATGGATTCTTTGCTCTATTAAATTATGGTATGAGGGGAGAGAAATTGCTGTAGTCGAGAAATATAACATGAAGGCATCCAATTCAGACTCTCATTTTATACTTAAGATTAAAAAAATGTTCTCATAAGAAACAGGATCATTGCATTTCCATTGCAATTACTGAATGTACACTTGTATCAAAACAAAGCCTGGAGTTTAAGTCACTTGCCAAAATATTACACTCTTTCCAAAAACAAAGGAGTTCTTTTTAAATAAAACTGAGCATCACTGGAAGTGCCTGACAGTCAATGGGCTGATTAAGAAAGGAGGTTCTTTGTAGCAAAACTGTAGAACAGTCTGTGTAAAAAAACAGGCTAAAGACAACCTTGAATTCTGAGAGAAAGAGTCTAACAAAACAGAACAAATTAACTGTGTTTCTATGAGGATTTTTTTTCTCCCTTTTTGCACAAGGAAGAAACTGCAGTCCAGAGTCACACTGCTTACACAGTACCCAAATCCAGAGTACGCCACTTGCCTTCAAAACTGCAAATGGGTCTGGCTGAGTACAATCTTACTCTTCAGCACTGCCCATGAACTGTCATTCAGATTAAAAAAAAAATTTAAAAAATATAGACAAGTGGGTGTAATATTCAGGCAGCATGTGCTACATGTACACAGTGGTGAAAGGGAATTCAGCAGTTGATAAGGCACTGTTAACTTCTATAAAAAACTTCACAAGTTTACTTGTAAATAAGCTTATAATAATGCCTTTTTATTACTACAAAAAAGCAGTGGTGTAACGTATTTTTATACAAAGGTGATTTTTAGCATTTTAAAGCATTGCTAAAACTCTGGACAAACACTGCATCACTTGTAGTGGCTTGTAGCTTTCATTAAATAAATTAGCGTGTGGGTGCAATTAAAAACTGTATGGCAGTACTATGGCAAACAGAGACTGAAGTTACTTGCAAGACTGTAGTCACATTTCTGTGAAAGAGACTGAAACTAAACTGGGAAATCAAAACAGATCTGAAACACACATAAGTGACAAGATGAATGAGATGTCAGCTACCATATGCAAGAATCAGAGAATGGAATTTGTACACCAGTTATGAAAACAGGAAAGCAATAATTGAATCTACTTAGATTTAAAATGGACTCCATTCATCCATACGAACAGGCTATAGGGTAGCTTGAAATTTCTCAACTGTAACAGAAACAAAAAAAAAAATTAAAACTAGAAGAGAACTTCTAAATTTTTAAAGTTTATATAAATTTTTAAGCCAACTTAAAATCAGGATTGCAACCTAAAGCCATTAAGGCCCGAGGTTAATTCAGTAAATGACACAAATAGAAAGACAACAAAACAGAAATTTTCCAAGAATTAGTACTCTTCTCGCAACAGAAAAATTCTGGCTTTGGTTCTCTTAAGGAGAACTCCAAAACACTGTCATGACTTCTTCATTAATTCTGTATGTTCTCCCAGCTCTTCTATTTCTATAAAATACATATAAAATGTATACCACGCATATCTAAAGCAGCCTCAAAACCAGGCAAGTACTGGAAGAGTTTGTCCAGTTTTGTGTGAATCCCATCACCCTGCATATATCTCACACATACTGTAGTTACATTGTTATTGTCATCAAAAACTATGTTGCATCCACTCAACCGTTTTTTACTTAAAAAACACATGCCCCCTTGAAAAAGAACAACTCAGAACACAGTAAGATGTAGGATTACATACCCTCCTTTTGCAAGTTCCTTTTGCAAGAAGCTTGAAAACCTTTATATTTTCCTTTTGGAATTTAAATATTTTTCTTGCTTGTTCTTACCTTCAACATAAAACTACCATCTATGTTTGAAGATTCTGCAGGTGGTTACAAGAATTATGTGATTATGACTTTAGAGATGATTAACCTAAGAATCAAGATGAGATGTGAGGTTTTATTCTGTTTTGTCCTCTCCACCTCAGTCTGCGCTGATAAGGATTCAACAACTCTGCCACTTTAATTAAAACAGTGGGAACTACTAATGCACATCTGACTCATGCAAAACAGAGAATATACCAGACTAGAAATTTTATTTAAAAAATGTAAAGACCTGGATGAGTATCAAAAACATTTCTGAGAGTAGGAGGGGAACATTTCAGAACACCTTCACAACTTCTGTATACATTTCAAAGATAAGGTACAAGTTTATTTCTTCCTTATTCTGTACATGGCATGTCCAAGTGAATAATCATTAGGGAGAGAACAGTTATGGCCTTTAGCATAGCACCTGAAATGGCTTCAACAACTTACTGCTCACCATTTCAAAACAGTCTTCACAACAAAGGACTAATACAGAAATATTTTCTAGAAAAAAACCACGAAGTTTGTGATTTTTACTATATACTACTGATCACTTCCAAACCCACACATATTAACTTTTTCTTATCTACAGATATAAGACTTTATTCAGGGATCTACACTGAGCAAGGTCTTCAAAAACGTAGCATGAATTTACAACACTCCATACTTTATGTACTGAGTATGTCAATCACTTTGCATATGTGACTTAACCCATCTTCTAAAATTTAATATAAAACAGCACAACTGTTATTGTACCTGTAGAGGTATAGTAACCAACAGTTGCATATTTTTATCTTCAAAAAACATTTTTCTTACCTGAAGAGTTCAGAAATTATCAGGGTCAAGTGTGGTCCATTAATGCTCAGTAAGAAAAAGTCTCGATTTACTTGAGCCATTTACACATTATAACTAATCTTCTCCAAAACAAAACTTATCTTGACAATCCATGCAGCTACTTTGAGTTCTGCTAGCAGAAGAACAGTTACACTGAGTCACATCAAAGTTGCATCTACCTTGTCCATTATCCTACTCCTGGCAGCGGCTGAAAGTGGACATCTTGGGAAGAATACAGGAATGATCAAACAACAGCCAAACACTGGCCCAGTCTACAACAATGTGCCACTGTGGCCCACAGACAAAATCTTTGTATTTATCATTCTTCAGTGAAGTATTTTTCTAAAAACTTGTTCAGTTGCTCCTTGAACTGATAAAAGTTTAACATCCTGTGGCAAGAACTTCTACACACTTAACTGCCCATATCTGAAGAATAATTTCCTTTTTGTTTGTTCAGAAACTGTATGCAAGCTTCCTCTGTTGGAAGAAACAAAGGAAAAATATTTTTTATTTACTTTTTTCATTTCACTCACCATTTTATATTTTCCATGTAATTTCTCTCAATCATTTTATTCTTTCTGAGATGAAAACCATATTAAAGGCACGAGACAGTGCTTATTCACTACTTCCTTTCCTGACAGTCTTTACAGTCCTTTCACAGCACTGAGCTGTGACTTCTGTGGACCCAGCATTCCTCAAACACTGATAATAATTGCACTAGATCCCATCCGTAGATGTAAAACGTTTTTCCCCCATGAGCTTCATTTCACATTTCTCACACTTAGGCACATTATTTCCCTCTTGTAGCATTTTTCTGCAATTTTTCAGTAATCCCTCAATTTTACTATCCAGACAGTATCAGCATGACTAGTACTAACACTACAAGTGCAGGAAGTCAAACTCCCTACTTTAATTTTTTTTACCTGCCTCCTCTCCTGCTAAATCCACCAAAAAGTCCCCAAAACAAAACCCAACTGGCTAACTTTTCTGTCTTACAGGTTAAATGCAGTGAACAGAAGAGCTGCAAATGACATAGCTGAAGCAAGATAGGGCACAGAATAAACACCACCAGAAGACAGAATCAACACCTTCCCTTCCTTCCCATTTTTGATGGCAGGAACTAATCTCCCCTTTTCCTTTCCTGGGGCTGAGCGTGGATCTGTGGCTCAGTCACACATATGAGGTCAACCTGAACTCAGTGTTGCTGTGAAAGAGGCAGTTTGCTCCTCTCTCTCACAGCCACGGGCATACAGCTCTGCCCTCTGCAGCAGCTCTAGTACTCATTTATTCATGTCTTTTGGAAGCTGTTCTAACAAGCTGAAACATAATGGGCAATTTGCAAAGTAAGTGCAAATGCAGGGATAACCTGATGTGGACAACACTGTACAGAGGATGGATAAGTTATTTCAATGGTAATGAGGTCTTGGATTTGCTGTTATTCAGTGTATCTTCTTAGTGGTATTTATTAGAATTACCACTTTACAATCTGCACAATTCACTTGCATCCAACTCAATTCTTCCAGTGAAAAGGACTTCTGCTTAATTCCAGGCACTTCCTCTGCCTGTGTTTGTGTTCACACCACTATGCCCCATAGCTCCCTAACCTGGACAAAAACCTGCTTCCATCCTCTGTGGCAATTTTCAGGCTCAACAAACCTTCATCCAACTGATTACATAAAAAGCATCAGTGCCAGCACTAAACAGAAGAAGCAAGCACTGGGACTAAGGCAGGACTTTAAATGTGGGCTTAAGCCAACTGTGAAACAGCAGCCTTGTTGTGTTTTTTCTGTATGAAATATCTTCTCTGAAATTTTACACAGAACCTTAAGAACTATGCAGTAACACATAGAGTACAAATGGCTTGAAGGGTAAATACACATAGTTCATTACAGACTCAAGAACAAAACTCAGGTGAGCTGGGTGATTCACCCCAACATTTCTCCTGCCAATGATACTGAAATAAATGCACATACACAAATCTTCTCATACTCTTGATCTGTACAGTATAGCCTTGTATTGAAAATCTTTAGCATTCTATGTAGACTTCAGCATCATCTTAACTGTCTTACTGACCTGACTAATTCAACATTCTGTATTGTAAACTGTGATAAAGAAACACAGCATTTTTGAGTAGATGAACAATGATTTCAACAATGTTGAGAGTATATACATGAATGAATATTTTATAATGATAGGTATTATATGTATTTGAGCCAAAACACTTACTAGAGGTAGAAAGCTCTTACATTTTACTATATTAACAGGGTTCCTTAGCCAGGTGTTGCCTTTCTTCTCAGAATGAAACTGAATCGTGCAATATTTTTAGTCACTGGTATTTGAAGATCCCTCCTTTTAAACTGCTTCAGAGAGAGCAAATGCCATCACCCTAAGTCACCTTGTCAAAAGCCCAGTGACTGGCAAATATTCTTATTCTACCTCCATAAAGAGCTATCAACAAGGCAGCCCCATCTCCTGGGGTTACTAAACCTTAGATCAAATGTCCTTTCATACTAGCATGATCTAGCTATGTACTGTTCTAACTTTAAAGCTTTAACACTTTTCCTGCAACAAAATCATAACATTTTGGAGACAGTGAACTTGAAGCCATTATTACTGTCTATAACAGCTACTTTCATGTTTCAAATGGGTCTTTGACAGCTTTTAGATCTCCAGCTTCTGGCTGACGTACCCAGATCACTGAAATGGGCAAAAACACGAAAGGTAATTCTCTAGGGTATTTTGGTGGGATTTTCTTTTACAATTCAGAAAACTTTTCTTAAAAGTGTTACTGTTGAACCAGGGTTAATATTTAGAAACATTTTTCATTCAAAGACTGGTCAAAAAAAGCCGCAATATTACGTGCTGGACATGTAATCTTTGCAGGTCAAACTGTTATACATTTTTTTTAAACATCTATGACTACATTGTCAAAACTTTAACAAACAGAAACAGAATGCCTTAAAAGTCCAACAGTTCCACTGCTGCCAGTAAGAACTGCTGAGACAAGACATTAAATGCCTTATACCACACAGATTAATTGTTGCTGTTGATCTGTGAATTAGAAGATGCTGGATCAATTAATGCTGAAAAAAAGTGGTAAAAACGGAAACCATCAAAATGCAAAGATAGCCAGCTATCCTAGACACTTCTGGAGAGAAGTGATAAAATGTCACACTCATGATGCTCCTGTAAGAGGAACAGGATCCAGAAAAAAACACCCATGAAAGTCTTAACTTTCATCCCCCCATACTGGAAGGAATTGTGTGATAAGGCTCTACAAGACCAAATGCACCTGTGTTTTGTAGGTCAGCTCTTCTTCTACATCAGCCTTCAAGTAGTGGCTGACTTAGCAATTCCTGAGTGGGAACCATATACCCAAGAACATTTCATAGTTTTTCTTCCTGCTGTTTCATTTTAATGTACCTTGAACCCAAAATACCCACGCAGTATGCTAAGGTGAAGATCGCACTATCTAATCATTAAGATGAAAGAAATGTCTGCCTACTTACCAGGTAGACATTGAAGGATTGATTACTAAATAACTCAGTTATGTGGAACCATGCACGAACTTTATTAGGCATTTGATTATTCAATATGCTGGAAGACATTCCATATTCTTACTTAATACTAAATGAGCTTTCATCTAGATCATCATACTCTTTTATGCCAGAATTTCTGTTAAATCCTAAAATTTCAATTGCAACATTTTCTTTTCACTAATGCTTTAATGTTTGCCAACTGCAGTTACAATGGCAAGGACTGCAATAAAAAAATCCACAAAATAAGGGTGAAGCGCTAAGGCTGACTTAGAACAGTAATAAAAGAATCCTAGGTGAAGCTTTAAAACCTAAACACAAATGTTATGCTCCCATCCAGCATTCAGGCTCTGGCACTTACCTGATGCCCCAGCAAACTAACTCAGCTCATTGTGGTGGAAAACTTGTTGGGGCAAAGGGGACTTCATGAAGGCTGGTGCTAGTGAGGAAAGCTGCACCGCTCATTTGGGCTGCAAAATATTTAGGTTGCAGTGAGCCCTTCTCACAGACCCACACACAAAAGTTATTTATTTATCCCTTGTAGTTTGGTGGGAAGCATACGGAATCTGGGTAAGCCTGTCATGTCACCAGCACCAAAATCCTGTTACAGCATTTGCCAACTGGAAATCCAGCAGCTATCCACCTCAAAGACAGCCGGGACAGTGTAAGATATCACCAGCTCTCTAGGTACTTGTTTCTGTTCCAGAAATCAGCCTTCCTGAAGGAAGGTAAACAGAAGAGGGAACTAATACTATACCCATAATTCATTAATCATTAATCCCAGTACTACCAGATACTGGTTCCCTAACAAGCCTACATAGATGCAAGAAGGGCAGCAGCATTAATTAAGCAATCCTCACACTCGCAAGGTCGGCTTGGGTTGGGTGTGCACACACACAGAGCACCTGCCAAAAGCTTCAGAACAACTGCTGTTTCCTGCTGTAACACCAAAAAATCCAAGAAAACACAAGCTTCATCAAAAGGTAAATCAAAGTATGTTAAACCCAGTAAAGGATCACCACAACCATGCCTTAGTTCCTCGCTGATCTGTAACTGCATAACACAACATGGAGAAATAAAAATGACAATAAAAATGGCCGCAAGAATGATCAAAATAGCTTACAAGTTAAGGCAGTACGAATACAACAGCATTTGATAACCAAACACAGGACTTTTGCTTTGACTGTCACAGGCTGGCATCATTTCAGCCACAGCACAATCAGATCCTGCGGGACAGTAATGACTTTTGATGCTCTGCTTAAAACCCTAAGGACTATCCAAATAAATATAGTCATTGATGAGTCCTGGAGGGAGATAGATCAAGCTTCCCTCAGACAAGGATGTTCTAATCATCAGCCCGGTAAAAGTAAGCTAGAAACAAGAGTATTATACAGACATAGGTACTTTCAATCAATGTGGGCATAAATTAATGCTGCTCATAGAAACCAGGGTTTGGCCACCCTCAGTCAGTATCTGTTTCTTTTAGCTAATGCTTTAATGTTTGCAAACTGCAAGTGTAACAAGAGTGGGAACAAGATAAAGAGGCACCTAAACAATGCTAAGGTGTTAGGACTGACTTAAAACAAGCACAAGAGAAGATCAGGTGAATTTTTAAATTTTGTTTAAAAAAAAGCAAGAGATACTAAACTAAGTTAAACACATAACAAAATTTAAAAGATATATTTCATTTACATGTGCCTTTGTATTTACATTTCAAACAGTTTCTCAAAGCTGAAATACCATTCCTTCTGAAAAAACGAAAACTGGGAGAAAAAAATCCTTCTCTTCAGACAATACACATACTATGTCTCTCCATACTTGTTTGGAAGAAACATATATATGCATCTTTCATACTAAGAATCCCAGTCCTTAAGAAAAATCAAATCACTTGAAAGGAAAGTTCTAAATAGACAAATCACAGTCATACAATTGAAGACATGCTAGCATCTCCTGTGAATAAGACACTCCCTTCGTGTTTATACTGTTAATGAACCTAATTACACCACAACACCATCATCATCATCTTAATTATGTTTATGGAGTCCAGCTCAACAAGAGCCTGGATTGCCCTGAAGTATGCAGATACAACCACTTGCAGTTGACTAAAACTTAAAAAAAAAAAAAAAAGCACACAATATGACCTATGCAAAACACAGTATATTCAACAGATTTTGGAAAAATTACACTACTCAAATCGGCAACATTGGAACAGTAATTAGTAATATCTAGACATATTTGCCAAATTTAACTAGAAGGAAGCTCATAAAACTTAGAAAACTACACTGCCAAATCAAATAAATATTTCAACAGCATGATGACTCATGCAAGGCATTTGACACTGTCCCACACAATATCCTTGTCTTCAAACTTGAGGGACATGAGTTTGACAAACAGATCACTTGTGGATAAGGAACTGGCTGGCTGGATGCACTCAAGAGTTGTGACCAACAGCTCGATGTCCAAGAGGAGAGCAGTGAGGGCTGGGGTTCCTCAGGGGTCAGTCTGGGGCCGGTGCTCTTTCACACCTTTGCCAGTGACAGGGATCGAGTGCACCCTCGGCACGTTTGCAACAACACCAAGCTGTGTGGTGTTGTCATGCTGGAGGGAAGGGATCCAGAGGGACCTTAACAGGTTTGAGAAGTGGGTCTGTGAGAACCTCATGAAGTTCAACACAGCTGAGTGCAAGGAGCTGCACCTGTGAAGCAAATCTCAAGGCAATCTGAAACACAAACATAGGCTGGGTGGAGAACAGAGTGAGAAGAAGAGAAGGATTTGGGGGTGCTGGTGAATGAGAGACTTGACACAATTCAGCAATGTGTGCCTGCAGCTCAGAAAGCCTGTTGTGTCCTGGGCTGCATCCAAAGCAGCACAGCCAGCAAGTCGAGGTGATTCTCCTCCTCCACTACTGTACTCCTACCTGGAGTACTGCATCCAGATCTGGGGCCCCCAAAATTAGAAGGATATGGATTTGCTGGAAGGAGTCCAGAGTAGCTCCCAGGATGATCAGAGGGCTGGAAGAGCCCCTCTGCTATGAAGACAGCCTGAGAGAGCTGTTGTTCAGCCTGGAGAAGAGAAGGCCTCTGGCAACACCTTAGAGCACCTTTCAGTACCTAAAGGGAGATACAGGAAAGCTGAAGAGGGACTTTTTTCAAGAACATGTAGTGGCAGGACGAATAGCTTCAAACTGAAAGAGGGCAGATTTAGATTCCAAAGAAGTTAATTCTTTACTGTGAATGTGCTGAAGCACTGAACAGGTTGCCCAGAGAAGCTCTGGCTGCCCCATCCCTGGAAGTGCTCAAGGCCAGGCTGGATGGAGCTTTGAGCAACCTGGTCTCAAGTGGAAGGTGTCCCTGCCCACGACAGAGGAGTTGGAACTAGATGGTCTTGAAGGTCCCTCCCAACCAAAAGCATCTTATCATTCCATGAGACATTACTCTTCCTTACATTTCATTTTTTTTCCTTTTGTAAAATAAATAGTGCATTTCATGGTTCCTAGTAATTGGCATTTTGAAGTAAAATCAACATACAAAATAAGATGACTTATAAACTCTCAACTTTACATCTTCCTATCCAGTTAGTGATTCACTCCCAGCAAATCACCTCCACTGACATTTTGCTGACATCACCCACACCACTACAAAACAGCAATTTAAAACCAGTCTGAATTTCACCAAAGTTTTAACAATTTCTGCTACATTCCATGAAATAACATTCTAATTAAAAGCAGACTTTTGCATTGCTATGGAATTATGGGACTGAATGCTAACAGCAGCAACAAACGTGCCAAAATATAATTAGAAAGAAACTTGAAAACTCCCAGTCTTCTCTTGTAATTTAAATTACAAAACTCTGATTTTCAGCTCTGGAGGACTTGATTAAAAAAGAATTAAATTACTTGGGAACAAAAGATAAAATTAGATGTATCACGCTCATGGCTTTGGGACAAAAGGTTAACTATGCTCTTAACCAATTCCACCTATAAAATACAGTGTAAATAAATAGTAGCTGCCTGTAATGCCTTTTATCTGCTGCACTTCACAGAATCATAGAATCACAGAATTGTTTGGGTTGGAAGGGACACTGAAGCTCATCCAGTTCAACTCCCCTGCCACGGGCAGAGCCACCTTTGACTGGGTGGGGTTGCTCTGCACCCTGTCCAGCCTGGCCTTGAACACCTCCAAAGAAGGGCCATGAGGATAGTGAAGGGTCTGGAGGGAAAGCCACATGAGGAGAGGCTGAGGTCACTTGGTTTGTTCAGGCTGAAGAACACTGAGGGGAGAACTCAGTCTTCAACATCCTCATGAGGGGAAACAGAGGGGGAGGTACCCATCTCTTCACTCTTGTGACCAGTGACAGGACTAAACGGAATGGCCTAAAGTTTTGTCAGGGGAGGTTTAGACTGGCTAACAGGAAAAGGTTCTTCACCCAGAGGGTGGACAGGCACTGCAACAGGCTCCCCAGGGAAGTCTTGGACCAATATTCTCAGGCACATGGTGCAACTCTTGGGGTGTCCTGTGCAAGTCCAGGAGCTGGGCTCGATGATCCTGATGTGTCCCTTCCAACTCCACATTTTCTAAGATTCTATGATAATACATTCCTCCTCCAATCAATTAAACTACTCACAAGAATTCATTTACATATGGCAGTACGCACAATATAAATCACCAAGGTTTACATTTCAATAAAAATAGCTGTAGCCCACTAATTATTATAATGTGCCTATCCTAACAAAAATGCAGTGCTGTGTATTTTACAAGTAAATCCTTGTGTACCAGTATCTAAAGCATCTCTAAGCACTGAAAGGAAAAGAAGGTTATCAGGAGGAAACAACACGGATTCACCAAGAGGAAATCAAGTGTGACCAATACGATACCATGCTACGATGGCATGCCCAGCTTGGGTTGATAAGGACAGAACAGTGGATGCTGTCTACCTTGACTTCCACAAGGCTTTTGACACTGAATCCCTTAACATCCTCATAGGAAAGCTCACGAAGTGTGGGTTAGATGAAGGGACAGTGAGGTAGACTGAGAACTGGCTGAATGGCAGAGTTGTGACGGAGTATATACTTCGACCACTTTTTTGCTATAGCACAACACATTCTACTATGTCTCTTGTGAACTCTGGCCATTACAAGCTGATAATTGAGTTACCAAACTTTATATATATACACAGAACTGAAGTATTTTCATGTCTCTGACTTTCACTTCATATATTCCACATCTCTTTCAATGCATCAATACTTTAAAATAAATGTTCAAATAACTAGCACAAAATCAAAGGTATGAGGTAATGAAACAAACTGATGACAGAGGACTGTGACCAGATGGTAACTCAGCAAAAGGAGTGACAAGAAGAATGAAGACTGGAGTGGGAGGTAAAGGGAAAGCTCTAGGCTAAATCTCCCACTGTATTATTTCCATGTAGAACTCCACTGCAATTCAGTCTCAGATTACTCTTTGCAGGCAACCGTACACACATGAACTACTAGTTGTGAACAAAACAATAAGGTCTTAGAAGTAGTTTACAGAACCAAGAAGCTGTTAGTCTCAGAAGCTTTCAGGACTTAAGGAAGATAGGTTTTTTTCAGCTCTAGCTGACTCATACAGGTTTAGACCAATGGAGCAGGGTGATGAAGCACCAGATGAAAACCTAGTGAAGCCTTCTAGAGAAGAAAAGCAATCATTTAGAAGGGGGGAAAAAACCTACAACCAAAACCCAGGATGGACTTAATCTAAACACTCTTGTCCCAAAGAAATCCAGTGGAAACCTGGCAGAAGCCTTGAAAAACAGATCTTAAACCAGCTCACACCTGTCCATGGGAAAAGATCTGGCAAGAACTATTTGCAGTGAAGGGCAGGAGTCCTCAGATGCCATACAGCATGACCTGGGAACAAACTGCAGTGCCCAGAAAGTTAATAAAGGTATTACAGTGCACATAAAGACATTTTTTAAAGCTATACTTTAGGTATAGCATTTTTGTCCTACAATTTTATGTCTAAGATTGAGCTACTCTCTAAGCATTCAGTATTTGGCTGCAATCAAGGCTGAGAGTTGGGCTGAATACCCTCCTTTCAGTCTCAGTAAAAAAGGAACATTAGGTCTTTTACACAACAGCTGAAAAAGCAGGAAAAAAAAACCCCAGCAAAAAAATGCTGTGCCTGTGATTTCAGGAGAGAGTTGCGTGGGGTTTTTTGGGTGTTGTTTTCTGAATTTTAAGGAATTTCTTTAAGTACAGTACTTGCTAGACAGGCAGACTTGAAAACATCAGCAGAATAGCTGCTTGTTGCACTTTGTTTCTACTCTGCTCAAGCAAATGAGCTGTGCTTACATGTTTTGTGTAAATAAACAGCACTGCACACACACACACACAAACTCACAACCTTCAAATAATATAATCTATTTCTCTTCCTGAGAAGAACAACTTGGCAAAGCCTCAAGCATTAGCTCTCTCCTGGGCTCTGAGAGTAGAAATAATACATGCCAGGTTTTCCGAATACCAATGTCAGATAGCCAGATATTGACTAACACACATTGTGGCTCTGTGTCTTTTGTCTGCTCAGCTACCTTGAAGAGGAATTGAGCAGTGTCTCAACGCCTGCGGCTCAGATTAACAACTGGTCTTCCAGTCTACCTTGGTGACACAGCCTTGTTTAGAATGGGAGTAATATGATTCTTTGTGCCTTTTTTAAACTGGCGCTTTTTGACCGCTATTATCAAGACATCCCTTTTCTGGACCAGAACACAGAGAAGTAGAATGTGAGACCGTTTATGCTCCAGAGCTGTTATTATTATTATTATATTAGAACTATTATTATGCATCCCTGTGTGACACTGATTGTGCTGTAATTATGCCTCTCCTGGTGGGAGAGATCTTTAAAGTCCTTACTAGGAGTTCCAGAGACAAACGGGACTCTCAGCCTTCGCTGCTTCTTGATAGTTGTTTATTAAGTCTTATCAGAGAAAAAGAGTCACTAGTGTGATCCAGACACAGCACAAAGCAGAGAATGCAGGAGAAAGCCTAATTATCAAGATTACACGGCCTTTTTAAAGGTAAATCAACCAATGGTTACTAAAAATGTACATTATTTTTACTTTTCTACCAATTATTTAGTAACACAGCCAGGAACTGCAGAATTCTTTGTCCAATCATCCCAAACTACTTTTACTGCAGAATATGGAGGAGTAGAAGAAGAAGGTTTGGAGAACAACAACAATCCTCCATTTTGATGGGTTTTGCTTTTATCTATTTACTACATTAACAAACCCAAAACCTCTAAATTTTTCATCCTGTGACAATCTTACAATAGTAGTCTATCACCTAATTTACACTAGTGTCATTTCTAGTTCTTCTCTAATAGTAGGCAGTTTTTTCCACAGACAGAGGTCAAAAGCTGTGTTGTTCAGGGGGGTGAAACCCCTCAAAACAGGCAGAGAAATATTCTCCGCACTCTGGGCTCCCACAGCTGTGCTGCGCTACCTCAAATGGATTTTGTAACAAGCACAGATACCAGTTCAGCAGAGTCAGTAGCATTCACTACTTGCTTTTGGTCATGCCTGAGCTTTGCCTTCACAAGATGTATAAGCCCGACACACCCAGCAGCATAAGTTCGAAGCACAGAGTATGTATCTACACATGGTAAGAATATACATCACTCTTCCTTTCCAGAAACATAGGTCCAAAAACTGAATAGGAGTTACATAGTAGACAAAACTCTGTAATAGCAAACTTCCAGGTGACTGAGAAGTAGTAGCAAAACATCTGTGCATTTCATATCCTCAGCTAATTTCAATCTTTTGGATGCTCACATTATATGGCCAAAAATCCAAACAGACCTAGATCCAGTTTTGACAGGTCCTACTAAACCCCTGTGTAGTGGTTTGGTCCAAAATACTCATTACTCTTTACCTTCTGTGAGATAAGAATTAGGAGAAACGCAAAGCAGGCACCAACCTTGAAAGAATATAAAGAAGCTTATTAACAGACCTAAAAGAAGAAAAAAAAAAAAAAAAATCATACCACACCTTCAGAACACTTCTCCTCCCCCCCCCACCTTTCTCCCTTCTCCCACTGACAATGTAAAAAGACAACCCTTGAGATGTTCAAGTCTGTTTACCACTTCCATAATAACCTTGTTCAGTCCATTTAGGAAGAGGAGTCTCTCCTGCCCATGCTATGAAAACATTATCACAACGAGGCAGCTGCCCAGGTTGGTTCTCTGCTCGCATGCGAGTCTCTTCCCACGACTTGCAGCTTTACCCACAACTGCTTTTGGGGTCCACTCTTGAATTACTGGAGTACAATTTTAAGGTTGAGCCGTTCAGAAACAAAAGTTCTCTTCACCCATCTCTGGGAGCATTTCATCTCTAAGAACAGAGGCCCTTCTCCTTCCCTGGGAGCCAAGGGTCTTCCTCATCTTCATCTCTAGGACTATCTCTGGGAGCATCTCTACGAATTGAGGTTTTCTCCTTTTCCATTTGGAGCAAAAGTCCTCATCACTTCCATCTCTCCCTGTTCAAACTTCTCATTAAATTACAGCTGCTTCAGCATCTGCCTATCTCAGCGCAGGTGCTTTTGCTCACAAGTACACGTTGAACACTCCACCCCCCATGCCTTCATGAAATTACAACAGGTACTCTGATACATCATAGCTTTACAGCAGAATTTCAGCTTTAAGCATCTCCTCTTTCTTCCCCCTCAGGTTTTCAGCTCTTCACAGCACTAAAAGGGTTAATCTCACCCAGGCCTTGCAGCTGGAATGAAGCGTATCGCTGTCGGTCCCATGATCTCTGCTGGACAGCGGTGGGCAGGTGGGCAGCTTTTGGGCAGGTGAGCAGCTTTTGGCTGAATCTTGGCCGCACTGGAGAGGGGGAGCCGGGCCGCTCCGGCTGCCCACAGCAGGGCTGTGGGGGGGTTCCGCGGGTGGAACAGGTCCATCGGCTCCAGGATGGCCGTGGCCTGGCCTGGCCTGGCCCAAGCAGGGCCTGGGCTGGGCCCGCTGGCCCCCACACGGGGCCCGCAGCCACCTGTGCCAGCACTGGAAACGAGAGAGAGCTTGGGGGGGAGTTTGTCTACTCTTAAGTGTGGATCACAGAGGCGGTCACAATTTTAAGTGGCTCAAAGAATTGTCCATATTCAAACTGGCCAGCTGATAGGTTCTGTCAGGTCACAGAGGAAGCTGTAAGCACCCCTTGGCAAGGACATCACTTCCGGGACTATGCTTGCTAACCTATGACACCCTGGGAGACCAGTGTTAGGTTATCTGATTAAAAGCTAATCATAATAGAAAAACAGATCCAGCAAGGATCAGAAGCAAAACAACAGGTCAACCCTAACAACCCCAACAGTGAAAATGGAGCATGTGAATCAGCTACTCCTACGACTGTCAATTAGACTTTATTCCCCCAGTGTGAAACCTATCATGATGACTCAAAGAAGAAAGTCTTCCCAAAAAACACCTTGAAAACTAAAGGTTATTGCCTTAAGGGGTATGGGACTTACTAAGGGATGTAGGGAGGAAGAACATTTTGGGATTGTGTAAAACTTAGCACAGGACTGTGAGAATAAGCAGGATGCTATGAAATGCTTAGGGGAAGGCATTAGATGTGGAGAAAGACTGGTATAGAAGTGGGTAAGGGAGAAATAAGTAAGGGAAAATAGATAAATGGGGCAGGTCCAGTGCAAATGGGCATCTGGTCAGGGCACTTGCCTGACTAAGCCCTGCCCTTGATCATGACAGTCCATCCTATATTGTCACTAAACCCTATACCTGTCTTCTTTGTGAATGCACTTTCTATTTTGAGTTTGTGTGAACTCAAGCCAATTTCAAGTCAGACTGGCTATCAAGTAAATAAGGTCCAAGTGCCAGCAATTGGAGTGAGAACATGAATTTTGGGGGTTCATGGGTTTAGGGGCCAGAAACTACACAGACCATTTAGAATTGGCTGGGGGAGCACAGAGAGCTTGTGTATGAGTTTCTGCAAAAATTCCACTGGACTTCCATTGTGAGGAGCTGGAAAGGAGGAAAAGGACAGGGCTGTCCGCGCAGTTTTTGCTACAATGCTCTGTGTGCGTGTGTGCGCGTTTATGTGGGTGCCAGTAAAAACCCTGGTTTAAGTTTCTGCTGCCCTGCATGGCCAGCTGTGTGTGCATTTTCTGTACGTGAGCGAGTGCACGCACACACACCTGTGGGGAATACACGTTCCTCACTGGCTGGCCCTGGGGACACAGCAGTCCTGCACTTACCTATTTAGCTACGACAGGAGATATTGCCCCTGGGACACAGAGCCCTCCATGCTTGGCTACCTCTAACAGCTGGCATGGCTAAAAGGACACATACTTCTACAAGTTTCTTAGCAAAGCTATCAGTAACACTTTGAAGGTGAAGTGTCTATATCTGCCTTAGATTTGAGTTTGGGTAGTCTTTAAGACTTTTAGTTGCAGACTGCTTAAGCTGTCCTGGCATCTGTTGGAACACACTTCATGCAGTTTTGCTAAGGCACTTTTTAAAGCACGGCGTATTTAAATTGTAGTAAAAAAATGTATTGGCATTCTCAGGCACTGTTCTGGTTCAACTGGATGACTTCTGGTTCTTTTAATAGCCCTTGAAATTCCTATGTGCTAAACACATTTGAAAAGAATCTTGACCAGTTCTTTCCTGTATGTTTTCTTTTCAAGCCAGGATTCATTTAACAGAAAAGTAACATAAATAAAGCAAACATACAGGTGAAACAAAGTAGATATAAATTAAACTACAGGAACATATTTAATAAGATTGCCTCGGAGAAACCTGTGAAGAGATTTCCATAAAGAACACTACCACTTTTAAATATTAATGGTCTGCACAAAAAAAACATGCATTCACTGGCAGCATACCATAGTTGGGATGCCCAAGGAATAGGGTCTAAGCTAATTCATCATGTCAGTAATTCACTCACAAATATCAAGAGTTCTTGAGAGAAAGAGAAGAGTTTTAACTTGATCACCAATTTCTTTTTAAGTTCATTCTTTTACTTCTGTTGTGGAACACAAGCATTCTGAGGATGGCTTTATGTGGCTTTCTAGACTAATACTCTGAAACATTAATTACCTGGAAAGCAGCCAAGTGAGATTTCTAACTAAGTCCATGAAGACTGTACTCTTACTTTCAACAGAATGAAAGGTTTTAATTGATAAAAATGTACTTCAGAATCACTGTGGCTGATGATCTTTTTCATACCTTAGGGAAGTCTTGGTCCAAAGCTGTATTAGTCTTCTCAGAAGCTGGCACTTCTCATAGCTAAGACACCAAGCAGCAGTGGAAATTCCTGATTCTTGTCACATACGCAACAGGAGCTGTCAGAAAGGCTTTACACTGTCATACTGGGGATGACAAAGCAGCACTCAGAGGAAACGTGGTCTGCTAAGGGCAAGGTAATCCTTTTATAGAAGGATTCATAAAGAGCAGGGCTAATTCCAAACATCTTCCATTCTAGTTCATGGCATGAAATAAACAGAGGTGGATACGTGGCTGGTATGTGGGCATAGCAGGAACTGAATGCTTCTGTGGACAGTGGCTGCAGCAGCTGAAGACAACAATGAGAATCTGTAGGTCCTGATGCTGGATACAGAATAACAGAAGAGCTGTCCACTGAAACCCACAGAAATTTCAAACCACCTTTCCATCTCCACAAAAAAAAAAAAAAAAAAAAAAAATCATTGCTGGATGTTCCGATATAGCAGTTGCAAGAGAAAAAAATACTCTTTCTAGTAGTATTAATGAAAAAACAATTCTCCAAGTTTCTGCCAGAACTATTACAAGTTAAGCTTTGACAACACAGGACAGAAATGAAGCTTAATAGGACTTTCTGTTGCAATAATATGACTTTCTTTGCCCCCAGAAAAGATACACACTATTGCCATGTACAGTTGTACTGAGCAACAGAAGTAAGGATGAGTCCTTGCCTTCTTAGAAAGTCTGTGACCATTCCAGCAGATTTGTGGCATAGGAAGTTGCTTCATGAAAATAAGGCACTGAATTCTTAAAAGGTTTCATGTTACTCCAATGACATTTTACCAAGTAAGAAGTAGGTTCAAGAAATTCTCCTTTCCATGGAATTAGGCTGCTCCAAGTTTGGGGGAAAAAGGTCTGGAAGACTAACCAGCCCAACAGTAAAATACAAATGTTTCACACCCTCTCAAGAGAAGAAAATATGGTATTTTAGTAAATGAGGGTATGACCAATTTATGGCCATTTAGCAGATATCAAGATAAAATTAGGACACTTTTATTAATACAGAGAGGTTATTTAAAGTGCCTTTATTAAACACAATGGTCAAAACTTCACACAAATAGAACATCTACATGGGATGTGGTTCTGGTTTTGAACACTGTCCAATCAGGAAAGAGAAGCAATCAACCAGCCTGACTGACCTAAAGCTATAACTAGACAAGGAAAGCTGTGTAGATAAACTCGGTGAAGAACATAGGCACAGCTTGGAGCTGCACACATTTCTTTTGAAACTGAAGCTTTAAAGAATAAAAAAAGAGAGAGTGAAGCAGAAAAAAAAAGGAAATCGCAGCTTACTATCCATCTAGTCACAAATATCAGCATGAGTTTGGCAGACATCCTAGATGAGAAATTTCAGATCTGTTTTTAAGGTAACAGTGACTGTTTAGGTTTTGTCAGGGTTTACCCAAGAGTAAAGGTGAGTTTTGAAGACAATACAGAAGCACCTAAGGCAGACACTGGTTCAGGAAGTGTAAATTCCTGAAGACAGAACTAGTAAAAGACCTTCTGGTCACAACATCCTTTGGACAGAAAAAGTATTTTTCAGTCCACTGGAAAGTTTAGATGTCCTCCAAACTATATAGTAGGATTCTCATCAAGTCAAAAGCTGAGAGATGCCACAATTTCCTGATAATATTCTTGTAACAAAAAATATGCAACAAAATGGAATGCTTAAATTTGCATACATTTGCTTAATCTGTTGCTAGCATCCCTCAGTAACTACATCAATTCCGGATCAATGAAAATACATGTATCACAACACAGTAAATTCACCAAATTACATGGAAGTCTAAACATTTTATTATTGATTTGTAAGTATAAAATATGAATAAGTACACTACAGCAACAACAGAAACGCAAACACTGGGCATAGGTACACATTGTTTTATGCAATCTATCAAGTAACGTTCCTTTACCATCCACCATGGGGCTGGAGTGGACCTTTTAGTGAAGGCATGACTAAGAAAGTGATTAGGCAAAAAGTTTCAAGTCATGAAACAGAGTAAATCTGTAATACAAAAGGCTTTGCTTAAAATGTTCCATTCCTTTTATCCAGACATTTTACCCTGGGATAGAACTGGAATACCTTGGAAAGTATATTGTGCAAGTCAGTTTTCAAATTTTTGACGTACTTTTTTTTTTTTAGCCATTAAATAACTCTATTCAAACCAGCATTGGATTGCTCGAGTTAGTTTCCAGTGAAAAGTTCTCACACAGGAAAACCTCATACAACTCCCCAGAACTTTCAATCTCTCTTTCACAAAATTCTCCCATTTTCATTCCAACAGGAAGTGACAAAATCTGAGATTTTAGTTTTCAGAAGGTATATTAGAAATTTCCCTGTAATAAACACCTCACAAATACCTGCATGATGATAAGTTCTTAATAATTTTTTTTTAAAAATTAAAGAAAAAAATTAAGTAGTGCACAGGCCATCTGAGTAATAGGGATACTAATGGCATATTTCACTTGTTATTAAATATCAAAGTACACAATTTTTTTACTTACAGCATGAAATTCCAGACAGACACAGAAATAAATCAAGTCTATCCCCGAAAACCAAAATACACTTCAAATTCTCCATCTTTTCAAAGCCAACTGATAAACTGATAGAGGCACTCCCAGCTCCAAAAAAGAGTACAGTATCCCCTAAAAATATCACCTCAAGTGAAAGACTTGCTCCACAAGTGGCTGCTTCTATACAGGCTATTTCCATTTTTTTCCTACACAAGGACAATGGCATGTGCAACATTCCTTGCCTCTACATCCCTTTCATACTTCACTTAAAAGCCTTGCACACTAAAACAAGTGAGACTAGGAAACCTTTAATAGGAAAACCACACAAAATGTATGATTTATTTTGGGCCAGGACTGGTAATCTAAAATCAAGCACCTAGTGTAAGAGAGCTATACAGGTACACTCTCACCCAACAGAATTGGTGGTGGAATCAAGTGCCTCCCTGGACAAATAGCTTAGGGCCCACACTAAGATAGGATGATTTTCTTTCTACTTCTGAGATAAAATACAACAAATAGAATCAGCTTGTAATTTGGGGGGAAAAAAGGGGGAAAAATATATACTGTTCACTGTTACCATATATTAAACAAAACACAGAAGTTGTAGTTGTATGACTACTAAAAATAGGTTTGAACTGTCCTGAAGCAGAAGCTGTGCAATACTTCTTTTATCCTATAAAAAAGAACAAGTAAAGCAGGAAGAGAACTGAAGAAAATACAGTATTTTGAAAATGTGTTTAAAAGTTACTGGAACTGATTAAATAGTTGCATTATTCTGACAACTATTTTTTCTTTCCACGTTAGTTACATAAATAATAGAATCATTATCTTACAATGCCCTATTATCTAATAATTATTCCAAACCATTTATCTGACACACAGCAATATCAGCTTATAGCCCATGTTGTTAGCTGATGGTTTCTACTTTTAAACATTTTTTCTATATTTATTACAAGTTACACTTCTGCCTTAGAAGGAGTGCACCCACAATTAAATTAAAAAAGAGAAACACACAGACAAAAACTGAAAAAAAAAATTCCCTGATGTTCCGAAACCTGAAGCAATCTTTCAACATCATAACTTGTTTCACAATGCCTCCTCTTATAACTAACATTAGGTCTCTTAGAAAAGGAAGCAGACAGTACTCAGTCTCCATCCTTTTTCTTCCTTCTCATTATTTTAGATTTCTTCCTCCTTTTATCCCTGACTACCTCCATGGCATGACCTGATGAAGAAACCATGTAAAAGCAGTGAGAAATACATTAATCTGCTCTTCAAAGATAAATTACAAAGATAGAGGGGGTACCCAAGGCCCAAAAAAAAAAACCCAACAAAAAGCCAAACCAAAACCACCAGTGTTCCATAAACCCAAATACTTCTACCCATTAACACGAACTCGTCATTTGAAAGTATCTTCCCTTTACTGTTATTTATAAAACCCCTCAAAATCATGAAAATTGAATTATATACACACCAGCTACCTACTTTAAGACTGTTCATGAGTGCCCACTATTAACTTCTTTTAAAAACGTTGAAGCAGAAACTCATTTCAAAGAAACATGCATATGCAGCCTTTGCAGAATGAGGGAAAAAGAGCAGGTCAAACACTTCAGAGTGATCAGCCTTGCCAAGAACCTTTATCAGAAAATGCTCCATGGTCAAACTGCATTGCTGACACAGATTTAGAATCCAAAATCAGAGCTAAAGAAATGACAAGTTCTTTGTCTTAATATGTGAAAAAGAATACTACATACATTAGGTTTGAAGTCTTAAGAGTATCAAGTGATCCAGGTGAAAGAATTAACTTTTCTCAAAAAAAACCAGAAACGTGCCAAGAGTTCCACATGGCCCTTAAAAAGGAAAAAAAAAAAAAAAAAAAAAAAAAATCTGTGCAACTCAAAGGGTTCACTATACTGTGATGAGAATATGTAGATGAGAAGAGTGCATAACTCATACAACAGAAATGAAAGTATTTTAGCTTTCCTGGAGAGCTCCTGAAAGACCATCTCTCCTCCATCTGGGTGCTGCTACTTGCTTCCTCATGACACTTGCAAGACGTGGACCTTCATGCAGCCTCCAGGAAAACACAAAGAATATGAGGGTACGTGGTAGTTTAATTACTATTTATTAGATAATGAAATCAGGTGAGTGTCACATCGTAAGCACACTGCAGGAAAACATCCATGGTCTCCTTAAGGCTCAGACAACCAAACAAATCAATTCAGCAACACCAGCTGCAGCGGGTTACCTGATCCACCGCCCACTCCATGTGCACACACGCATCCGCAGTTACCTGGGTTACCTTATCAACAAGGAACCAGGACTTTGGCCAAAGGCAGCATTAACTACTCGGAAATTCAGGACACAGAGATGCTGTCTGATTGTGTCTGCTAATGAAATATCCCATAGCACACCAAAACACAGGTATCTTAATCTTATCACCTCACTTCTGCAACTTCAGTTTTTCTAAGGAGAAGGTAAGGGGAAAGGAAGGAATCTATGAATAATATCTCAGGTTTGTATTAATTTACTTTTCAAGGCTGCCAGTGTCTTTAAACATCTCATATGTTCCTCAACAAAAAGGTTCATCTTTCTTCCTAATGTCTTCTAAAAGGTTCCCAAAATTATAACAAACAACTATCCTAAGAAAACACTGAAGGATTTCTAAAATGCTTAGCCTCCACAACAGCCAAACCATCCATTATATTCCAGCTTTCTTCTCATCAGTAAGACGTGACAGCATGTTGAACTTGCCAAATGAGCAGGAAAACCTACAAACACTAAACTGTCTTGTAAAAACAAAGACCAACCAAAGAAGGAGGCAAGTAATGGGCTTCTCTCTCCTTCCTTCTCTATGCCCATCTCATCAGTCTCTGTAAATGCGCAGAGCACCTCCTCTCCCCTCCCCTCTGGCTATGCAAGCGCTGTCTAGCAGCCTCTGCTAGCGTGGAAAACAAGAAACAAGCCATGGACTCTTTCAGATCTTCCACACAGCATTCCCACACGGAGAACTCGAGCTTCTCAAAAACTCTAACCACTAGGAGCAAGGATAAAAAGCAGCAATAAATAAATATGCAAGAATTAATTCCCTTTCTGTGTTTTTCAAGAACATGCATATTCTTATGTCTGTATGGCATAAACACACATCGCATTTTTTCTACAGAGCAGATTAGGCCACTTTAGCAGTTCAGACACCCAGTATTATAATTAATTATTTTTTAAAAATCTTACATATTAATTTTCAAAGAGCCTTGAAAGGAACTGGCAGCTAATAGGATAGACAGCACTGTTTCATAACAGCTTGCAAAAAAATTCAGTCTATTTTTAGATAGGTGAAAAGAATGTGGTTATTTAAAAAAAACCCCAAAAAACAGAAAACAAAAACTCTCCTATAAAATATAACAATGTTTTCATTTATAACTGACCATGCAGCTGATATGTCAAATCAATCTCCAGGTGAACAGTACCACATATTTAAATCCTCAAAAGAAATCTGTGTTCATATACAACAGTCACATTTTAATCTCTATTGCATGATAACACATCGTGCTGTTAAAAAAA
The DNA here is from genome assembly GCF_020740725.1 of Corvus hawaiiensis. Classification (NCBI taxonomy): domain Eukaryota; kingdom Metazoa; phylum Chordata; class Aves; order Passeriformes; family Corvidae; genus Corvus; species Corvus hawaiiensis. Next base: position 66,698,699 of record NC_063216.1, on the reverse strand, counting down.
CCTTACTTTTTAATAAATCACATTCATATGAATCTCAGACAAATATATCTTTTTCTAATTGTGTGTTATGAGCCTTTAAAGGACCTCTTCATCTAGGACTACCATTAGTTCAACTATGAGCATGTTCTGCTCAAAACCAGACTGATCAGATGTTGGGTGCTGCATAACATTCATTTTGATAAAATAAATATCTGTGTTACATACCAAATTCCCACACAGCAATGCCAACAAAAGTCTTTCCAAAATTCGAGTTAACACCTGTTTCCTTTACTATTTTCACTCCATCACCCTCCGTGTTACCACCACCATTTTATGAGTCTTGTACTTAAAAATTTTAGGCATAAGAGTGGGATAAAGGTTACCAAATAAATATTTGCATTTTCTCTCCTCATTCTTCATTTTGAACAAGTAAATACTAAAATTTCTCTCAAAGCTCTTCTTATATTTCTCCATTTTGGAAAAGTGACTTAACATCCCATTCCCCCCCACCATTTTCTGTATCTCTCATTGCTGATATTTTGTTATAACTACAGCTGGTGAAAGGCAATGCAGTTTACTTCTACATACCTTACATAAATATACTTGTAAGTCAAATTGAATTGCTCATTTTGATTTTTCAAACCACCCATGCCACACAGCACTCGTTCATTTTGAAAGATGTCTTTTAGCCTGTTTCCTTAAGATAGCATTCAGTGCCTTATCATGGCTCTCTGTGCTGAGCCATTCAATAAAATAAACTTCAGACCATCATTTCAGCCTAACACAATTTGATAACTTAAAATTAATAGTATTTTTTTTTGCCAAGGTCCAATACTAAAATGGAGAAACAGAACATTCAGAGGGTCTTTTGCATACAGCCAAAATGTTTACTGTAAATAATGGGGGGGAAATGGTATTATGTTTCTCTAGACTGAAGCAGTTTCAAAAATAAAAATGCCCTAAAATTCAGTTGCAAGCAAAACAGAAGTGAGCAGGGCTGGTTTATCTGAAATCAACAAAATAATCACTAGGAGGCTATTTCACGTCAGAAGACTTAAATGTACATTCAGTTCCTTTAAGTATTTCTTTAAAAATGAAACAGCTACTTGAAATAGCACTAATCTGATGGACAGATAAAATAATTGCTTTAAGAACACTTCTGAGTCATTTTGTCCTTACCTGCAGGCATGAACCATTACTGCATGCAGCGACTGCTCCATTTCCTAGCACAGACTTGAACAGGGATCACATCTATCTTACAAAATGTGACTAATAGGGGGATTTGCGATTCCTGAGCTACTTTCCAAAGGACACTCCCTTTTCCACATAACAGGGCATGAAACGCTTCGCCAAGTTCTATTTCCTGCCCATCTGAAGCGGCAGGAGCGCGGGGAGCGCGGCAGAACGGCGGGGTCTCTGCGATGCCGCTCGCGTGACGGGCGCGGGGTCTGCACCAGCCAGCCCAGCCCGCCCCGCCGCGATCCGCATGCTGCAGCCCGCCGGGCTCCGGGGGACAGGGTGGGACCCGGAACCCTCGGCAAAAACGCACAAAGCTCGACCAGGAGGAGAGGCTGGGTGGGCACGGTGAGAGATCCAGCATGCAGCACGCGGACAATGCCAGCAGCCCCGCGGAGGCAGAGGGAGAAGCCCCGCGTTCATGCGGACGGGGATGCGGCCGTACCTTTCTGGAGAAGACGACTTCTCAGAGTTAACTGACATCAGCAGCTCAGTCTTCTGCTTGATTTCTGGAAAAATCAGAAAACGTTCACCACCGACCCCGCCTGCCCTCGCCTTCCGGACGTCTCGCTTCCCTGCGCCCTTTTGTCCGCCGGAGGCCCGGGACGCGGCGCTGTGCGAGGCCGCCCAGCCGCGCTCGGAGGGCCGGGCCCGCGCACATGACCGCGCACGGCGGGCGGAACCATCACCGAGCGGGGGGCGCCGCTCCGCGCCCGAGCGCGCGCGGGCACCGCGGGGGCCGCGCCACCGCTGCCGCCGGCGGGGGGGACGCGGGGGGACCTGCCGAGGGGAAAAACGCCGAAATAAAGGATTCCCGACACGGATCGTCTTCCCGGGTACCTTGCAAAGAGGTACTGCACACCCGCGAAAGCCTCCAGATCAAAAGCCCTGAAAAATATGGCTCTTTGAATCATTTTTGTCACAAAGAGCGAGGTATTAAATCACTACTTTCATACACGGGTGAGAAACCAGACGCGGAAAACGTTAGGCACAACTGGATTTCGGTTGTAGGGGCCTGCCTCTAATGTCCCCCAAATACACTGAAAAGTTGTGTTTCATTTTCCTTTATTTTTCTTTTCTTTTTTTTTTTTTTTAATACCCGGTACTGCACCCAGAGGGTGGTTGGGCACTGGAACAGCGCCCCAGGGCAGCGGTCCCAGCCCCAGCCTGGCAGAGTTCAAGAAGCGTTTGGACAATGCTCTTGGGCACGTGGTGGGACTCTTGGGGATGGTGCCGTGCACGGCCAGGAGCTGGACTTGATGATCGCGGTGGGCCCCTTCCCACTCAGCACATCCGTGATTCTGTAATCACCAATCCAGCACTGGTAAGGCCTGGGCTGGTGCCTCATTACCAAAACGCTGGCAGCGCGCCCAGGCACGGACACCCAGCGTGCTGTCACCAAGGGGAGATGCACCCTGCCACTCACTTCACAAGACCCTGTCGAAGCAGAACAGAGACTGCTAAAAAGAGAATTCACCAGCAGCTCTGGAGTCGAGAGGTTTGTGACCCAAAAAACCCAAAGAACAAAGTCAGGGACATGAGCATCATTGTAAGATCATATCCTCGCCAGAGACCGTAGTGCCACCTATGGTAATACTGGTAAGACCTGAGCAACACTACATCCACTTGTTTACAGCCACAGTAAACCCGAACTGTTTGGGATTAACCATTCCACAATGGAAGACCTTCAACCTGAATTTTCTTTCTCTCTTCACACCTATCTCAGGTACAAAGCCTCGGAAATTTCTGAAAATAGAAGAGAAGCTGGATAACTAATTAATTTTTTTTTTTCAACCAAAGTTACAAAAATATTATTACTATCTGAATGAGTTTATCACCCTCATGCTCTGGTGGAAGGCTTGCAAGCTAGCAAGTGATCATCACTTCTTTAAGCATATGCCACTTGCTCTTCCCAAAACATACTATTCAGAGTAACCTCCAAAAGTATCTCAGTTCTCATATCCAAAGTAGATGCCTCTCAGATCTTTGGAAATATGTCTGTTAAATGTCAGTATGTTCACAACTGGCTCCACTGCATGACTGCAAGTACCATAAAAAGTGTTTTTTACCATTGTCCATCCCAGGCAGCGAGTGTTCCTACCATCACAGCTAGTGGGATACTTCTCTGCACACCCAGACTCACATCCCAATGCAGGGATGAACTGAAGTTCATTTCCCCTACCACAGATCCTTGACACCAACTGACACCAATAGATATGATCCTCAATCTCAAAGTCCAACAAGTTTTTTAATTTCTTCTGAAGATGCTTAAAATTGAAAATTGATTACATAAACAGGTATTAACAAGGCAAGATTTTATAGCAAAACAAAATCCAGAGTTTGGGATGAAGTGATCAAATGATCTATTCCATAATTAAGTCTCCACATAGGCTTTGCAATAGATGTCTAGAGATTATTACACTAATACTTTATTGCTAACAGTATGCTACAAGATGTTAAAAACAAACCCAAGATATAAGTTACTTCACTGCAAACTTTGAGTCCCTGGATTCTCTTAAGAGATGCACAGACATTTCTCCATGATGGCATCATAGCACATAATTTAATTTTACTTTTAGTAACCAAGTGACAACAAAGACTTATTTAATATTGCTGCAAGAAGAATTTAAATAAAATGAGACCTCACAGGAAAAAAAAATTCTAATGTCTTAATGAGCATTCTACTCCACAATTAGATAAAACTTTCATCACATGATTTTGGGGTTTTTCTTTCCTCTGTTTCTCTTCCGTCAATTTGAAATATTTTCTTATTTGGGATTTACCAATCTTTTTTCTCTGCTACCTGACATTTTTGCAAGTGGACCCCTTTTGTTCATTCATAAAAGCAAATGTGTACCTTTACACATCCATATTGCATCAGTAAGGTCAGGCTGATAACATCACTATCACTCCTCATCAAAACTGATTGTGGGAATAATGTCAGCAAAATAAAACAGATGAGTTTTACACTAAGTGCCTATAGGCCATAAGAGAATAATGGCTGCAGAAATAGCAATGTTTCATTTATTTTGATTATTTATAAATTACATATCCAGAAATCTGGGCTCAATTACAGAATTTATTAGAACTTAGAACTTGCATCCCAAGTCCAAATAACTACAGAAAAAACCCTTCAAACTGCAGTCACCATAGCACCACTCTACCAGCCTTTGCAACCAGAAGAATGCAAATTACAGTAGTATTTGTTAAACTCAAAGTAACAGAAAAAGAAAAGAGAGGAAAAAGTAAAGTTTTACAACTCAACAGCTCTTCCTGGAGGTTTCTTGGTTCAACACCCTCCAAACCCAGCACAGAACTAACAGTTCCACCTTCAGTTTACCTCAATTACACAAGGGGCACAAAGGCAAATGCTGGACTGTTCAGGACCTACACCTGTTACAGATTCCAAGAACCACCTTTAATGGGTTTCATGACTTAATTAGATAACTGGACTGATCAGCACCCAGAGGTACAGTGAACCTCTGCTTAGTGAGCAAGCATTTATGTCCTCACTGAAGAGTTTTGGGTTGTCCTAATTTCTGAGGCCACAAAAAAGATAGCACTCTACATAGAACCACATCCAGAATAGATCATAACACTGAAAAAAAGTTGAAGATGAATGAAAATTAGGGCTTGCACATCTCAAAGCAGCAGTTAATGCAGCAAATTTCTTCAGCTACAAAATAACAGTAAGTTCAGGTATGGGGTAGTATCATTGTCACCAACTCCTCAGTCATTCCATGCACTTCATCAGCCCACTTTGCGTAATTTTGCACTGTGTACAGATCAAGTGCCAGACAACTGGCTGTCAGCCAAGCCCTGAGAGAAGCAGATACACTAAGTCTCCTAAAGCCATACTATTCAAGCTGTGATTGAATGAAAACAAAAACCAGAAAGGCTCTGCACTGCCCAAAATGGCTTCCTAATCATCATGATTTTTATTTTTTCAAGCCAAAGCAAAGCAGAAACTAACGATAATTTTATTTCTTTTTTAGCCAAGATGTTTGCCTCCTCCAATACGTTCAAGTGCAAATTCTGTGTTGGACCAGAGAAAAAGGCAACAGATCAAGTAAAAACAGGAAGCAATCTCCTTTTAGAGAAAGATCATTTGCTTTGCCAAGAAATAAAGAGACCAGAGGCTTGGAAAAATGGAGAGGGGAGTCCTAGAAAGAGATGCTGGCAGTTTGTAAACTCACAGGGGATTTTCAGAGAGCATCATGCCAAAAGCTCCAAACAACCTGAAGTTTCCCCACCAAATCTAGAACAAAAAACTTCAGAAGGGAAGAAACTCTTAAAGAAGAGAAATTTTTTTATTTCAACGGTGTGAAAGAAGAACAAAAAAAAATTGATATGGGAACTGGGAATCTCTGAGGAATATATACATAAGATGGAAAAGAAAATCAGAGGAGCAGAATTAGCCTGGAGTTTTGTTTATTTATTTTATCAATAAAAAGACCACACAAGAGCTCTCCACAATCAAAGAAAATAAAAAACCCTAGCTGCTGTTGAAGCACAGATGGAAAAGTGTGGACAAGGTATATGGCACTGCACAAACTGTTCCCTATGACATATGGGTAGTTATCAGAGTCACCACAATTTCAAAGTCAAGTGACAGAAGTCACTGTTTCACTAAAAATTTAATCATGTCTACCACAAACAGATTATCTCAGTGGTCTACAACATGTTCATCAGTCAAGATTAAAATATCTTACTGACAGTGCATGTATTAAATTTATCCAGGGCAGAGATCCACTGTTGCAGAACTCAACTAATACAGCTTTCTCCCCCTGCAACCCCCATGCCTTCTGGGTGCAAAGGAAGAGACAAAGTAGCAGCTAAACATAAGTACCTTCAATTTTTTGCAGTGTAAAGCCTGCCATACATAGTTTCCATATATGCTTTTTAAAATAAATATTATACTAAACAGATGCAAGAAAAAGATACTTCGTTTTTAATTAATAGGTAGGCTCATCCACACACATTTTGTTAGTATAATCTGATCATACACTAGCAGGTTCAGAGCTTTTCTTCCATTTTCTGTGTGGTGTGTATGTTGGGACACAAGCTTGAGGTGATTTTAGCCTTTCTTCTACACTGTCTTTAAACATGTACTTCCTTATCAATATCCATCCTAGTCTATTCTCCACTGAATCTTCCATCCTTATATCACAGCTACAGCTGCTTGGCTCTTACAGTTTGCCTATAAAACTCTCATCCTGCTGCAAGCTGACTACTTCCAGTGTTACTGTTAAAAGAAATAGTCCTGCTTCCCAAATGAATCTATGAAGACAGATCTGAAACTATTAAACAAATCAAATTAATCAAACTGCCTATTCTAAGTAATTTTTCAGCCTTGAAGTAATGAAATGCGTTAAGAACTTTGGTATCAGTAACGTGATTTGGTGTGGACAGATCTATGTTTTGAGCTTTGGATAACTGTTGTAACAAGTGACATGCTAAACAACACAAAAGAAGGCAATAAATTTAAATTCCCCTGATGAAGCACTGGACACCAGACAAAATTAGACAGATTTGCACACAGCTTGAGAGGTTCACTGCTTTATATCTTTTAGATCATGTACTTTTACAATAAATAGTTCTAAAAGACTGCTAGAATCACAAGCTCTGTGGTTGAAACAGGGGTTTCAAAATGGCACAAATCCAGAGCATGCCTAAATTTGATAAGCATATGAATACTAAATGGAGTAGTATGGAACCATAATGAGTATAACTGCCCTAAAATAAATTGTTCTTCCGGATATTACTAAGCTTTTGAAGTGAAGAAAAAAATAGTAGCTTTATGGACTTCTTCAGGTCTTTCATGCATAACATTCACATCAACGCTGATACACAAGCCAGTGACTGCCTCACTGAAGAGTAAGTGACAGAAAACTAGCTGTTTGCAATCTCCTGTTGAGGAGATTACATTACTATTCTTAGTATTATTCCTCTTCAATATGTTAAATAATATTTCTGCTCAGAGCATGAGGAAATTACAATAGAACTTTTAAGGTTATGCCATACTTGAAATATTAAAATCACCATTTTAAGAAACTGTTTACTTCAAAATGATAAAGCAAACTCTCTCCTTTCCTAAAGACCTGTATAAGAAGAAGTCAGTAATATTGAAATGCACTTTAAATTTTAAACATTTTTGTAAGAGTCATGTTTTAATTACTGCTCTGAATGTAAAGTATGTTTTGAAAAAACACTCCCTCATCCCACACACAAGTCTTAGGGACCAGATAAAAGATAAAACAGGAAGTACAGATCCTTTCTTTCTATACACTGCACAAGTTCAACTACAGCTGAGTCCCACTCATGCTCATCTTGGCAGACATACATAATAGGAGTCAATATCTAATGAGAGGAAAAAATAAATAGGAAATTTTTTTTAAGTCTTCCATTTTCCCTTGCATAAAGGGGAAGATGGATTTACTCAGTATCTACAAGTACATTAACTGGACTTAATAGTACCGTATCGTTTGGGGTTTTTGAGAAACTGTATGTTGCTTCTGATCTTCTCTTAGTGATCTCAGAGCCTCTGCTTTTTACATTTCTGATATACTTGAAACTACTGCAATCACATGCTCAGGTACTTTTAAAAAACATATTCATATTCATAGTAATATCACTGTGATCCTTCTGAACAGTTTTCCAGACATGAGCTGTGGCTGAAAAACAATACTTTCAGAAAATATTCTGAGAAAAACCTGTCTTTTTTCAAAATGGCTGCTACTCCCAGTTAGCACCCAAGAGTTAAGTCTACCCTAATTCTTAAAGACAGACATCGTTCATATCCAGATGACACTGACAGTTGCTAGCACTATTCTCCTTAACAGATATAGAGGCCAAAGCTGATCTGAAAGACAGTAGATACATTTAATGGTAGCTGATGCCTTGTTTTTGCAGAAGAAAATGGAAGACTGTTTACTGAGAACTTACAGAACAATAGTATTTTACTCAAGAAAAATAGCACCACCAGTACTTAACATTTTACTGAATCTTCACCGTGAGGAGGACACCAACAAACACAGGATATAGAAAGGAGTGAAACATGGTAGGAAGGAAATACACACTGCAGACCACAAGAGTGAAAACAAGCTTGAGAACATCCACCATACAGTCAACTTTGTTTCTGTTTCTCCAAAAGGGAAAAAACCACACAAAATGCACAGATGAATTTGTTTTTTACTCGTTTAAATAATTAGTTTCCAAATACGTAAATATACATAATTCACGTAAGTTACACCTCTGAAGAATTTTTAATAGTGTCTTAATATAGCTTTACAGTTTTAATATACATATATATACACGCATATATATATATATATATGAGAGAATAATTTTGGAGGAAGTTTGTAGATAAATTTGAGGAAGCATTAGATATTTAAGACAAAAAGCATTACAACATGCTACAATTAGTCAATAAATGGCCCATTATGAACACAGGGAAGCAGAATTACCTAACTATATTTAACTAGCTAAAGCTAACTATTAATTTGAATTTCTTTTAGTCACCCACATAACTAAGCCTCATTGACATAATCTGGCATTTTATCTATTGCCAGACTGTAATATTCTTTAATGAAGTGCTTACTGAAATACAAAGGTGACAATAAGAGGAATTCTTCATTCTCCTAGTTCTGCTGGGTCTGGCAGCATTTGCTGTACCAGATGTATGCCCAGCATCACGTTGTTTCTTTCCCTCCCTCCTCTCATCTCATGCCAATAACCAACTCTGACTTAAGTTTCTTTGAAAATCTGTGCTTCTACAGAAAGCCATTCTGCAAAGAAAAAAAAAATGTTCATTTTGCATAACTACTTGTCAGATTAAATACCAGTAAGCACACCAAGGAAAGCACTATTAACCCCAAATATATCTGTGCTTGTTATTTACTAATTATTGATGTACTGACCTTCATTATTTGTAAGTAGTTAAGGTTTATGAGAAAGATTTTGTTTGGAAGGGACAGAGTTAAGGACATTTCCTAGAGCCGCTAGAAAGCAAAAAGCTTATTCCTACAAGTTTATTCATTTTAGGGTTAAAAAAAAAAAAAAAACCAACAACAACCCAACACAAAATATTGTAAGTAGGTTAAAACATATCCTCTGTCCTTTAAAAATCAGCTGCCAGTCAGTTATTACTAAGCAAAAAAAATACTTCCATACAGAAATAACTGGACACAAGGTAGCTACAAACAGAGTGATTTAAGAACTTATTATTCTGTTAGATAAAATAAAGTAAGTCATCTGCTGTATTTTCCAAAGCTTGTCTAGAGGTAGTGGTTTGCCAAGCATACATGGACAGCTTTTCTGCCAAAGCTGAAAAAAATTCAACTTCCAGCAAAATGAGTGTTAGACACCCTCAAACTGCATCATTTCTACTATCTTTACTACCTTAACTCAATGGATGGAGTGAATGATTTCTGATTTCTAATCCAAAATTAGCATTATTAGTATTATTTTTCCATCATTTGTTATTATGTGCTTTTGGGGTTTTTTTCAAAATTCAAGAAAAAAAATAAATTGCTCTAATGTAGCAGAATGACAGTTCCAGTTTTAAAGAAAACCTTATAAAGCAATGACTAAAGCAATGACTCATAAAATCTTGCACACATTGATTCCTCCCTCTCCTAGGAGATGAAGTTACATGATTTACCCAAAAGGATTAAACGAGGTCACAAGTATTGAATACGTGTTATAACCTTAAACTTCAGGTTAGAATTTCTTCTCAGTCATATTTTTTAGAATCATTCACTGTTCTAAAAAGCTTTATATTTTTACTTTTTGTTACAAAATTTACAGCTAGGAATCCTTATAGTAGAAATATTTTAAAATTAAAATAATTAGACAGCATATTCACCAAATGCTTTTCAATAACTTTTTATATTGTAATTATCATCACAGTATCTACACAACTGGTTTTTCCAAATATTCTTGCAAGGTTTTTGACATTACTTATCCAGCAGATCATCGGGCTCTTATACTCCTTGAATTTTCGGATGCAAAAACATTCTCAGCTCTGTTCCTCTAGGACATGAGAAGGACTTGTTTCATCTCTTCCTGGCCTCATAAGAGTACAAGCACTTCTCAGGAAAAGCTCCATCAAAAAAGCACATTATTCCAAGCCCAAAGCAAGCCAAAAATCTTTCCACTTTAGCAGTGACTTGTGTCCCACTGGGACATGGATCCACATGGTGATCAGCTTACCCAAAGTCTTAAGTCTTGAGGAACACTGGACAGGTTACAGAGTTGTCTCTGTCAAACTTCCCATTAAATGTTCCATATTGTTTATAATAGAAACAAGGGGCAGAATAGGGAAAAAGAAAGTGGCTTTACATGAAGGAATAAGAGCAAGAGGAGCATCCTCAGCAGCCATTAAAAGTGCCAAAACCAAGATAATGATGCCAGCTGTACCATGCCACACTCACCAAATAACATCGTATACTCCTGGCTTTACTTCTAGTTCCTACATTTGAACATAGTACAACTCCTGTGTAAATAAGCCTGACCACGTCCACTCAGTCGTAGAGGCTCTGGAACCAGTGACCATTGAATGAAATAGAAAGGATTTGCCTCACAGCAACCTTCCCAACATTAAACAAACCTCGAAATTCTGTATCTGACCAGTCAGCCATCCTTCAAGTATGTTCTCTGCAGCTTGTTTCTTGTAGAAAAGACAACTGAAGGGCCAAAGCAAGCTCTGAAATCCTGCTAGAGCCTGTCAGACCAACATCAATTACTGCAAGGAAAAGGCTTTGGATCTGTGGCACCTGCTCATACCTTTGCTATCTCTGAGGTAAAGCACACAACTGGCAGAAGAAACTTAACATGAAAGCACCACCGCTTTCCAGTCTTTAGAAATGCATGTGCACTGACTGCAACCATCCCTGCCTCTCGCACATGGTTGTGCCTTCCTGCTGCCATAACCACGACCACTGACAGCAAAAAAGACCCGAGACACTGCATAGAAGGAAATCACTGTCTACTGTAACACACACCCCCAGTAACCACGATAAAGCTGTAATGCTCACACCTGAGAACAAATATGATTCTCCATTAACATAGCATCATTTTATTACTTTAAAAATTTTAGTTAAGTAAATGGATCTACCTATTCTTAAATTACAACTTGATCAAGTTTAATCTTTTGCAAACAGTATCATCAGTAAAGCTGTAACACAGAAAAATTAAATTTCAGAATTATTACTGGAGATAAAATTGTACCGATGACAAATTTTAAATACGCATGCAGTGCCCACGAAAGGAGGAACCTTCTAATTATATTTTAAATGTTTTTCTCACATATACCATTTTCACTCTTTAATTGCCAGTGCTCTGAATTTACATAGCAACATGAAAATACTGGGGATTTTTCTAGTGGGCTTCTCTCTAGTGCAGTAGACATAGCAGTAACACAGGAAAGTATTTCTTTAAACTGATACAAATGTTAGACAACCCAACACTGATAAGTTGGCATTCAGCCAGCTTACACTTCCCATTTTGTAAGGAACGGAAATACTGTTAATTCTTCAGATGCCTTTGTGAAGTCTGAATGTAATTACAGCATAATACATACATGTACTGAATATCTGTAATTCGAAATATTGAAAAGAACATACTATGTTGACAAAAATGGAATGAGAAAATATGAGGTGTTTCCAGGTAAGGGAGTGCTATGAAAGCCTTCTACTCCTGAAGGACTTCTATTAAGAATATTTTTAATTCTATAGATAAAACATACAACATTCGTTCAAATACATGTCAAAATATCCCCTTGCTTTGTTTTTGCTCAGTTCTTCAAAGAAATGGGATGATTTAAAAAAAAAAAAAAACATTATACATATGCAACAACAATAAATGATTGAAAAGGAAACTGGAGAAATATCTGTAAATTTTTGCTGCAAGATATGAGAAAAGGAAGAAGAAATTTTTTAAAATCTGATCAGAAAAAAATTCTGGATACTAAGGACAAAATATTTTTATAGAAAGAAGAGAGTTGAAAGCAACCCCAAGAAGGGAGGTATTTACATAAAGCAAAGGTTTGTCCAGAACTGATGAGATCTGATCCTGCAATTGGTAAGGCTATTTACATCTCTGCTGCTTGCCTTTTTTTTTCTGTTGTTCATTAATATCTCGTCTACATTTTATCATAATCAGCCACTGCTGATGAAAAATTACAAGTGTTCTTGGCTGGCCTGCAAACCTACCTCTTAAACATTAAGACTTTCAAGGTTATTTTTTTTAGCTCTACTTTTTTACTTTTTTTCTTTTTACACCCTCTCCTCTTCTCCATCTGACTTCCCCATCACTTAATTCAGCAATCATATGAGAAACCTGCTATTGTCTTGCCTAAAAAGCTGGCTACAAATAGTTTCTTCTGTAGTGAAGACACAGTGATTGTGAGGAATGTAACAACTCTTAAAAAGATTAATTTATTGAAAACAGAAAAACTGAAAAATTACAGGAATTAGAAAAATATAAAAATTTGGGATCCTATGGCTCAGTAGATGGTATGCCCCAGGAGCGCAGGGATGTGAGATCTTCTGGCTGAGACAGCACTAGACCTCAGGTAGAGAAAAAGAACTTGCAGTGCTGGGCTGACTTTAAAAAAATTACTAAAAGCCCCTTAAAAGGGGTAAGGCTTTTAATGCCCAGCACCGATGTCGCCCACAGACAGCCTAGACAGAGCAAGAGGGGAAAAGAGACGCCGCCTCTCCGCTTCGTCCTTTTTATAGTTTTTGCTCCGCCCCAGTCCGCCCACAGCCTGCCCCTTTGGTCCAAAGCGATTGGTGTTTTCCCTTTGATGGATCATCTTCGTCCACCAATGGCTCATCGTTGTCGGGGGGGGGGGGTGGTATTGGTCGAGATAAGGGAGTTACAATGCCTTCATTAAAATTCAGGTAGTCAGGTTGCCACGGAGCTTGCCTGCAGAGTAATGGCTCTGTAGCTAAAAATAGCTGCTGGCTATTAGACTGGGTGGGGGTTTTTTTGGCCTTGGAATCAAAATGCAAGTGAAAACACCAAAAAAAAGTATTAAAATACACCCAACACACCTCAAAACACTTGTAAAAGTATACAGTAAACACAGGAAAGGTAGCTCATATGGTGTACCAGTGGTTTGAAGTTTGAAAAGGGCAAGTTAGTGATTTTTAACTGGGGAATTTTTAATTGGGAAGGGTGCAACTCTCTTAATAAACTATTTTGAACAACTGAAAACACTGATAATGGAACTGGATTTTTGTACCTGGGCTGATGGGTTAATTTTAAGATTCAATTTAAGAATATTTAACTCAAAATTAATTAATTAAAGCACTTAATATGCAAAGACCAAGCACAAATAGGGATTTCATGTATGACAGTGATGTAGGTGGCAAGAAATCACCCTCCACTCTGCAAATGTGTGGCGACGTCATAGCCCTCTGGTACCTCCCATCTTCTCCTAGATTGCATGAAGCAGATTTTATTGAGCCATGCTGCTAGAGGTGCAGGAGGACATCACCCAGCCTGGCACCCAGCCTTCGCCTCCCCTGCACCCCCAGGCGCTCCACTCCTGGTCCCAGCGCTGGTGGCTGCCGTGAATGAGCCAGCAAATGGCATCACTGCCATGTGCTCATACCCAGCTGATGGCATCTTCAAACCAGGAACTCAGGACTTCTACACATCTTTCCCTGCACAGGAGGCACAGACTTCAGTGGTGGCAAGACAGGTTTTCAACAACACAGTCCTAAGTTTGGCAGTTGTTAGAGCAACATCTAAACAATATACTGTTGAACGGCTGCCAATAGTGTCAGTTACATCTTCCATAAAAGTAAAACCCTACTGAACTAAAATAAACTGTTTTAGAAACTGACCAATGCAGATAATCACAAAGACATGAAAAGGAAAAAGAAAATGGGAAGACAGAATGACAGGTAACACTCTACCTACTATTGTAGGTTTTGCTGAGGACTCAGAGCAAGGGTGCATCCTTAGAGCATTTCCCTTCATATAAACACAGGGGAACAAACTGAAAACTTTGTTAAATAAGATAAAAAACCTGATGAAATAGCATGGAAAGTTGTATTATCTGAATTCTCTTCCAGTTTCACTATCCTATTCACCATTCCCTAAAGTATCTAAGTTTACAGTCACAGACGATATGTGCATGAATGTTGCAGTGGGGATCCTGCAACACGCATATATCAAACCAGGAGTCCCGTGGAAAGGAAATATATATACGGACAGACAGATTCTTGATAGCTGTTTCAGAGAGATGTTTATTTCTCCAGCCGCATGGCCGGGGCTCCGCTGAGGAACTGTCCCAGTCACGGGACCAAGGGTCCTCCTGCCCGCGCAGGGAACACAAACCAACCAATGGGAACGAGGCTGAGCAGGGGCAGGGAAACCCCGTGTCTGTGCCCTCAGGGCCCCTCTCCCAGGGCTACACGGCAGGGGAGGGACCCCAACACCTCACCCGTTTTATTTTAATAAAAGGAGAATGAAAACAACTGGATAAACATAACAAGAACAGTTTCAAAACAAAACAAGCCACCCTCCTGAGTCTTTAAATGTCCAAACAGATTCTCTGGAACATCTTAGGGCTGACAGAAGGGAGACAGAACTCTGAGCATGCTTTGTGGGGAAACTGAGGCAGGAGAGGGTTTAACTTCTTCCCTCCCCCTTTTCATCCCCCACTCGGCATTGGAAAGGGATTTTTGGGGAAACAATTGGCAAAAGCATGGTTTTGTGAGGGAAACCATGGGTGAAAAAACGGATTGGGAATACACTGGGGGTAATAGGACATAGGGTAAAAGGGAAAGGTGGGATTAGGAAAGGGAAACTGTAGGGGGGGCTTACAATGGAGATACTGTCTAACATGACTACGATCTTTTGCATATATACTGCCTTTTACAGGAACACCATCAGGCCCAGTGACCTGCGATGCTTGTAACCCTTTTCTCCCTAGTACAATATTAAATTCCACCACTTCTCCATCTCCCAAGCTTGGGATCCATTTTTCAGGGTTATTCTTTTTAATAGCAGTTCTATGCACAAATATGTCTTGCTGGTTGTCATACCTTGTTATAAAACCATAATTTTGCTTAACATTATACCATTTTACTATCCCTAAGGTCTTAGTTGCTATGATCTTTTCCTTTTTCCGAGTGGCTGCTGTTTTCTGTCTCGCTGCGTCTTTGCTGTCTCTTTCGGTCGCTCCCGTGTTGGAATTGTCGGGGCTGCTCGTGCCTGCGCGCTCTTCCCGGGGTCGCGTTCGGGGCTGTGCGGGCCGGGCCGGGCCCCGCCGCTCAGTTCTCCGTGCGTCGCCTCCTCTGGTCGCAGCTTCGCTGCCGCTGCCGGGCGCTGCACCCACGTCTCGGCCGGGCCCCCGAGCGATGACTCCCCCGCGCCCTGCTCCAGCGGGCGTCTCGGCTGGGCACGGCTCCGTTCCATCGCCACCGCCGCCAGCCGCCGCCCGCGCGCCGCCCCTCTCGGCCGGGCGTTCACGGGGCTCGCTCCACCACGCGCTGCACGGGGCCATTCGGGCACCGCCGGGTCCCGCCGCTCCCGCCGCGCCTCGCTCCGCCGCCGACACTGCGGCTCGCGTGGCTCCGCCCGCGCGCGGGAACTGCCTCGCTGCTGCTCGCAGAGTACTCGGTGCACGTGGCCTGGGCCGCACGGTCCCTGCGCCAGGATTCCCTTCGCCAGGACACAGCTGACATTGCTCAACAGTCTCGGTAACCAAATAATATTCACGAAAATATTCTTCCATCGGCATATATTTTGACTCCAATATTAACTGTGTCCAAACGGTTTTCCAAAAGCCCTTGGTAAGAATTAAATCCCAAGAAACATAGAAAAAGTTCTTAAACAACCATGCCAGGAAGTGTTTCAGTTCTTTTTGAGCTTGAATCAAGCTAAAATTTACAAATCGTTGTTCAAGAATCATTTTAAGTTTAAGATAAATGTCCATATGCGGCTCTGAGAGCCAAGAGTCTTCCCACGGTTCCTCCATAGTTTAGATATGGAATAGCAAAGCAAAACCAAGAAGAGGAATCCAAAGTTTCCAGGGTTTACTCACACAAATCAGTCGCTTAGGGATCGGGGATCGTTCTGCTCACAAATCTCCACCATTTGTTGCAGTGGGGATCCTGCAACACGCATATATCAAACCAGGAGTCCCGTGGAAAGGAAATATATATACGGACAGACAGATTCTTGATAGCTGTTTCAGAGAGATGTTTATTTCTCCAGCCGCATGGCCGGGGCTCCGCTGAGGAACTGTCCCAGTCACGGGACCAAGGGTCCTTCTGCCCGCGCAGGGGACACAAACCAACCAATGGGAACGAGGCTGAGCAGGGGCAGCGAAACCCCGTGTCTGTGCCCTCAGGGCCCCTCTCCCAGGGCTACACGGCAGGGGAGGGACCCCAACACATGAAAATCAGATCACTCGAGTTTCAACAGGACTGGCAAGTCTAGTCCAGACAAACCTCACCGATGATCACCCTGGCTCCCATACAAGGAAGGAAACACACTTCAAAGATTATGTATTTTTAAATGCCACTACTACTTCCCCCTACCTTTGGGAAACATGGAATGTGAATACATTTATATCATCTTTATTTGCTCCTGGTATTTAACACCCATAATGAGAAACTATGAATAAGCATCATAAGAAGAGACCATCTAACAAATTGATTCTAAACAATGTGATTTTGTTAAGTTATAAGAATCACCAATATGGCTTCAAATGTTAATTAGTAACTACATGAAGGAAAAGAAATTAAAAAGAGTACAGAGACAGTTGGGAAACACATGGAGTAAAATAAAATGGGCAGAAATCACTGAGAGCAGAGAAAAATTAAGCAAGAGAAAAATACAGCAAAATTTCTGGAAGAAAGAGAAGGAACATTGACAAAGAAAAGGTATGTTGCCAAGGTGAAAACAGACAGCTGAAGACAATAGACAAAGAAGGATGAGAAAGCTCAGCAGAGTGTAGGAAGAAAAGCAAACTAAAAAAAGATGAGGACTAAAACTTACAAGGGAAAACACTAAATGCAGCAAATGTGTTCAACTTAAGTGAGCTGATAAGAGGTCGTTAAGGAGAAGGACAACAGCAGCATTTTGAATATTTTAAGGAAGACTGACGTGTGCGTTTCTGTGCAGAGTCTACACAGTACCCCAGAATATGTACTGGAAAATAACACTTGCTTTCCCCCCAAAAGGACATGACAGTAAGGACATTACTACTCCCCCTCCATGCCTGCACTGCTGCTTCTACTCAAACAAGCAACTAAGCAATGACAAGAGCAGCTCAGGAAATGGCAGATTCGCAAGTTGCACCCATCACCTTACATTTAAAACCATGTTTTGGAGATTTCTATACAGTGGAAAATATGATATCTTGAGTACAATTTAACCTGACTTTAAGAGAGTACAAAGTGTATTTAGAGAACCTGCAGCATGTGCTTTTTTTACATTAGAAATTCAGCTTTTGCCCATTGTGAATAAGGCAGTACAATAACATCATGGAAACAAGAAGTAAAACATAGATTTAAAAATTGGATCGTCTTCAGAGTTTTGATTAGTTATTCTTCATGCTTATTATATAGTTATTCTTCATGCTTATTATATAGAAGACTAGGGAAAAGAGCTTGCTTTTTTTATTTTTTAAATATGGAACACCCCCAAATTGCTATGTTAAAGTTCCAAAAACTTCCAAACAAAATGAGTCAGCAAACCACTCCTCCAACAAGAATAAAAAAAAGGCAAGACTTAACATTGCCCTGGTTTATTTTTTCTTAGAAATATCATTAGGAAAAGTGATTGAAAGTGACAAAATATTCAGACTTTATTCCTCTAGGAGAATTATTACAATTATTTCATTCCTCTGTTAATATGCTTGAGAAAGCACATAAGGGGACTAGATAAAGAAAAGGCCAGATCCAGAAGAAGTGTAAATTAAATTATTTTACGTTACATTCGGCTATGTCCAAAGATCCTCGTAAAAATCTAGCTGGAACAGTTTTAAAAGCTACTAAACCCAGGATGTGCAGGTGTATAAATCCCTAGTGTACTATCAAGATCATTGAGGATATCAGCATTATTTTTAAGAGATAAAAAATGGCTTTCCTGCAGTTCTACTTGTTCCACTGACTGAACAGGCATAATGACAATTTTCAGCCACTAACTTTTAGACTGATTGAACTAATTCTGCCTATTAGTGTCTTCATCTGAGTTACCAAACTCCTTTTACCATAGGCAGGGAAACTGCAAACTCTGGACAGAGTTCAACTCATTACTTGGTTAATCTAATCCCAAACAGGCTGACTTCCCCCAGGTGCCGGCATCTCTCCACCAACAATAAAGATGTCTGTGTAACCAGGTTGTATGTGGATGCCTACACTGAAGATATCCACATGAGATCAAGTGGATCCCACCTTTGCTGTACAGATTCAGGTAGTTGTATCAATTCATATAATCTTCACCCATTTAGTTACCAAATTCTGTTGTCATTTAACATGGGATTAAAATATCAATCAACATCACCCATCTTTGTGTATTAATGACACCAACTCACTTTCCTTCTATAAGGTATAAACAGGGAAAGAAGGCTACGGCTTGGATGGTTTTTTAGTTTGCTGAACAGTAGAGTCACTCAGCTGTAATTTTTTAAATTACTGTTATTCACTGCAATCCATACATGATAAATATTAGTACAGGTACTAATATCCCTCCACCAGCACATAAATCCCCTTATACAGACACAAGTCATCAGTCACATTAACATTTCATCTTCATTGAAAAAGAAAATAACATGGATATGACAAAGTTTGAAGACAGGAAAGGCACAACTAACCAGGGAGAGTATCAGTGGAGAAAAAATGGAGTGCTTATAAAAGTTCAAAGAAAATTGTAAGAAGAGTGCATAGGCATGTCGGCTGAAAAAAATAATTTTTAAAAAGCAGACAGGGAAAACCAAAGAAATTTCTGTTGTGTTTCCTTATCATCATTCTTATATTTATGCAAAGTAACAAAAGGGGTATTTGATTTTTTTTAAGTACTATGGCAAGATAGGCAAAGAAGTACACAACAGCACAGGGAAATTTAAATACTGATGGAAATGCACTCAGGCTGATAAAGTTAAATGGGATAAATCTAAGCAGATATATTTGTGGATTAAGAGACACATACAGGACTGTAAGAACATTTTCAGACCAATAATGCCCCTAATCCCTATACATATGAAACTTCTGGTTACCAAGCCAAATTTTTAAAACCTGTGATTTTTTTAAAACCTTTGTTTTTTAAATATGAAATACCCCCAAATTGCCCCCTGTGATGGGTAGAGTAAAGGCCATTGTAGAATCAGTATTTTTATTTACTGTCCTAGAAAATATAAAACTTCATGGGGGATAAATATATTGCTACTGTTGGCAGCACAACATAATCATCAATGTAGTCACTGTGTTGTTTCCAGAGCACAAGTGCTCCAGAACAGGTATGGCCCCAGCCTGTGTTCTGCAGCCAGGGCCAGGCTCTGAAAAACTCTGGATACTGCCACAGTTACAGCAACCATTATTGACCCTTTTTGACTCAGTTGTGCATTTCATTTTTTTTTAAACTTTGAAGCTAATACCACACTATCTGCTCACATATATAGAGCATGTGAACTCCTGACAGAAGACAAGGTTTTAAACACACAGCAGGTTCAAGGAATCCTCATCAGAAAGACTAAAGTATCTTATAAAAGGGCACATTTTAGTCAACATCAGTTGAAAAGTGTCTGAACAGAACAGTTAAACAATAGAAGACCTAATCCTGTAACCATTCACTGAACTAAGGTTTTAACAAATCTACTAGAAGGCAGCTGCATGATAGAATAAAATTGAATCTTCCACAGTCCAAGTAACAAGCAAAAGAGAAATAGGTCAATCAACAAAGATGTCATCTTTTGCTGTGTAGCAAAATCTATCCCAGAGTGCTGACATGTAGTGGTTTTTGCTCTGACTTAACACTTTTGTAATAAATGTTTATATTAAAAAAAATGATGCAACATTTTAAAATATAAAGATACAGTTAGAATTCAAACCAAGAGTGCAATCATTAAAGTGAAAATACTACCTAAATTGTAGCTATCTTTTATTATTAAACCATGTCACAAAGTATAAATTATTTTATTCTGCCAATTAACCTGCAGTGTCAGATCACTGAAATATCTTTGAAGAAGCTAATGAGAGGCCATCCTAGTGATGGCACAGGTTGGCTCATACCTGGATACTGCCATGCATACAGATTGGTGCCACAGCAGCTTAAATTACCTCTCCATTACACTCCTGACAACAGTATACGCATACTGAGTGTCCAAGCAAGAATAGTTGCATGAGATAATCAGAGTTAAAAACAAACACACACAAAATACAACCATACTCTAACTACTTTCTGTGTACTTCTGGCACAGCACCCACAAAAACTAGTCAGCTGGAAGATAACTGGATGATTTTGTTTCCTTCTTTTTTTTTCTTTTCTGTTATTTTTTTTTTAACTTCTCCTCTGAGATGGGAGGATCAGTGTTTTGCAAAACAGCCTGAAAGAGCAGAGGATTCACACAGGTGTGGGATTTTCAGTCATTGCAAGTCACTTAAGTCATTACAAAACACCAGAAATGCCTGACTTGATAATTTGGCCCTCCTTGTATAGCACTGGTGTATGTGCCACTGGGGCAGAGCCTATTTTTGCCTCCTCCCTCTTGCCCTTGGACAGCCACAACAATCAAATATTCAAGACTGCTGCTAATTTCACAAATTTTGCCTTAAGTTTTTCAAACTTTACAGCCAAGATTTGTCTCTCTTTGCCAGTTAAGGAGGTTTTGGTGATGCTAAAACTGGCACAAGTATGAGACCGAAATGTAACTGCACTTAGGGGGTTACTAGCAGAGATAAAATCCTGCATATCATTAGCTGCTAACACATTCCAAAAGCAAACCTGTGATCTGCATGTATTTACTCACAAGTGGTATCATTAGTCACAATCCCAGTTTAAGCCCTCTGGCAGGCCTTTACTCCTTTCCTTACTTCATTCTTTCCTAACTTCATTGTGAGTACGTGGTCTTGAATCATGTCAAGGACTCCTCTTTTTTTTTACCTTGTTCTTAAGACTATTTTTGTATACCAAATAGACTATCTATATATTTTAAGCTGTGTGTTAACCTCCTAAGATCTACCCAGAGAGAATGTGCTCAGAGAAAACATATTTTAAACTACTAGTCTCCTTTATATTGTTCATTTTCTCAAATAGTTTTGTTATGTGGTGGCATTGTTGTGACTGACTCAAAAAGCAGCAACCTTCTACTGAATATGAAAAGAATATGTAAATTGTTATGTATGAATGAGGAAAACTAGCATGGTGAATAGCTGTGTTTTCCATTTTTAAACACAAAGCTATATATCCCACAGCTACCTGAAATACTGCTCCTGATTAAGTAATATTCACTTCAATTCGCCTGACCCTGTCAGTCAGTTCAGTGTTTTCCATGTGTAGAGCTCACAGCAGGTTTCACCACAGGTTTCCAATGCTGAGACAAGAACCATTTCAGTCTTGCTATACCCACAGAGCTAGACTGGCTCTCTGGAAGAGGAGGACATGTTCATCACTGACCTGAGTTCTGCCCTGTAAGACCCATTTTGACAAAGTACAATGAAAACTTTCATTAGTGTGGCAGAGAGGAAAAGGCGTTGAAATCAGTATTTTATTACAGTCCATGTTTAAATCCCTCTAGTAATCCCTGTTCCTTTGCAGTTTGCTTTACTGTTTAAAAAAAAAAATCATTAGTCATCTTTTTCCTGCGGCATTCCTCAAGGCAGATTGATTATAATACTGCCTTCTCTCTCTTTGTGAGCAAAACGCTGCAGAGGACACTTGGCGCTGGTTATGTTCTTGAAGCACCACTTTCCTTTCATCTCAGAGACAGCTGTACTGCACACAGTTCCTCAAAAAGCCACGGTCATGCCCAATAAGTACCAGGATACGTTTGTGTTTTATTGACACAACACTGTAGTGTAAATTCATTCAAAATCCAAAATGCACATTTTTCCAGTGATTCTGGAGAGTGTCAACTGTCAGGGAGATGCCAGACGTTTCCCTTTTGAGGACTATTATAGTACCTTCCAATTAAAATCACTTTCTTTTTCTTCACACATTAGTAAGTACTTTCTGTACCTTCACAAAGAAATGGTAGGATAAGTGCGCTCCAAATACTTACCTACATTATAGTATTAAAGCCTTTTTAAGATACATTTTCATGCTAAGTCCTTATTTTTATCTCCTTCAGCATTATAGCCATGGAGCATTTGTGACAGACTTTAAAGCCTACTAAGACTCCAGTTTTTCATATTTTAGCTCCAACACTGCCATCAAACACAATTCACAGCAAACACTGAGGATCCCATTTACACCAGCCAAAACATCTTACATAATAATGAAGTATTTTTATAAGAGTTTACATTACATTACCCTCAGTTAGGGTTAGAACATACTGTTCCATATAAAAACCTAGAGACAAGACTGATTCCCTGAACCAAGAGCTTATGGGCTAAGAATACAAGGAGTATACCATGGGGGAAGAGAAGGCAAGCATGGTGAGATAAAAGCATTTTTAAGTGCATCTACACAGGCAACATTTATCATTAGAGTAATGCAATTGCCAACCATATCCATCATCTCTCAACTCCTTATAGCTAGGATGGCAGAAATGGCTAAGGATGTTGAAAAAGGTGAGTGCAGCAGCTACAAATGTTGGTGATGAAGGGTATTTATAGGACAGGAATACCATGGGAAGAAGAATGGAGCATCTACAGGAGATAAGGAATGAGTGGGGAAGGCTTACAATGCTGACAGATATGAAGAGACAGATGATGCAATCAGATTTGCACATGAGGGAGGAACACAGTGGGCAAATGTAGATAACAAGAAAAAAAATAATCAGGATCAGCTTAGCAGCAAATGTTGATGAAGAAATCTTAAAAGGATACTTCAGTCAAAAGAATTCACTGTGCATGCTTCTTGGAAGGACTCAAGGGCATGATCCTGCAGTGATCAAGCTGGTAGATAAGGCATACTTATTTCCTCTCTCACATAAATTCTACGCACTTGAGAAGCTGCCTTTTAGTATATAGATATACTGCTCCCAGCCTCAATTAAGATGCTCTTCCGCATTTTGTATCTTACGTTACAGCACAACATCACACACTCCAGGGGTTTTTCAGGGATTTTGGGGTTTTTCTTAATTGTTCTAAGAGTTTTCATGATTCCATACTAGCTTCATGTGGAATGAACTGGCAGTCTAACACAATTTCATCTGCAATATGGTATCTTTAGCAGCACAGTGTTCTTTAACATATGGAATTAATGTTATGCAAAATTTGAAGGAGAAGGGATTGGTAATAATCTTGCTGCAATGCCTCTGAGAGCAGGAATATGAAAATACTATGAATTAAATGACTGTGTCTTCTAGAACCATGTACTTTAAAATACCTTCCTGTTACTGGTTTTACGACTTCACTAGATGACAAAATGACTACACATTGATTTCTTAAATAAATGTGCATTTCTTTCAATCTCTACTGAATTCTGTATTCACTTAATTATATGCCTGAATAGTAGGATCTCAGTATTATTTAACCCTTAAAACAACGGTGCATACATTTAACACTGTGTCTATCTGCTTTTTGCCTCTAAGTATGCAGCAATATGGAGAAACTGCTATCATTCATTTATATTCTAATGCTTTTCTTGAATCACACACTTCTGTATGATGAAGTAGGCAACTGCACAGTGTCACTGGCAGCTAGTAATTATCAACAGTCGCATGACCAGTCAACATTTCCTCTCTACAGCTGAACCCAAACCACAAAAGATGCTAAATTATTCACCTAGTTCTCCAAAAGATGATCACGGGTCTCCTTCCCAGATTCTTCAATAACTACAGAGATCAAAGTAGCCTTCACCCACTCCAACCTTCATTCTGAATCTACTCTCAACATCCAATGTTAAAATAAACTCCTCTGTCAAAGAAGGTGCTAAGCATCACTTCAAGGACAAATTTGGCATGCAGAATTTCTAACTATGTGGCTAGCCAAATCATGCAAGAGAAAGGTTAAACAACTTTACCTATACCTATTTAAAAAAAAAAAAAAACAACCCGAAGGTCATACACCTAATGATTTTCTAGAAAAAAATACCAGCTAATAAACGAAGATCAAAAATTTTTTGTCTATTGATTGCTTCTCTTCTCATTCTTGAGCAGAAAGTCCTATTTTAAGTCAAATTATGCTAATTAAATGTAACAATCTCATAGCACTGTCACCGTCATAAGCACTACCTGCTCACTGAGAAGAGCCCCTGAAGACTTCAAGTTGTAATAGTCATCAACACATGGATGAGTGTGTATCATCAGGACAAACCAGTTCAAGGTCCTTGCTTTTCTACCATCAAGACAATCAATTAAAACAAGTTCAAGGAGAACAGATCTAGAAGCAAAAAAAATGACATAGAATGAAATTACTCAAACCCCTGAGTCTTCAGTGCAGCTGTCAGAGATATCAGTGTTAGGGACATCTGCAACATTTATGTCAAAAGGTTTATGTAGATTCTAATGGCTTTACGTCCACATAGTCTGCATACAACCCTGAATCTCAGAAGGTCCTGCCTCTTCAATGAGGTCTTAACTGACCAGTGCATTTAATCTACATCCCATTAAAAATAAAGAAGGTAAGTAAAAAGGCAGAAATATAACTTCTGAAACCTAGTGATACAGGGTTTCACAGGATAATGCTTTAATATTTGTAGATCATCAATCAAAGCATGGAAGGCCACATTTAAGGGAATTCATTTTCAAAGCAATACTTCCTCTAATTACTTAAAAATAAATTGACTATTGTATATTTAATCATTACAGTCAAGGAATACAATAATGTAGAAAAACTGTCATTCTTTTTGAACTAAGATATCACAAGCAATCCCCAGACTTGGGTTTGTGCTTGAGGTATTTTTTCCTGTGGGAAGGGCACATCTCAAAATTCAGAACTGCTGATACTGATGAGGGAGTTTGAGTCACCCTGAGTGAGAAATGTCCAACAGGCTTCAAGAGCCCTCAGCCATAATTTCTCTCAAGAAGGAGGCAAATGAAAGAATATAAAACCTACTAAGAGGGCAATTTTAGAGAATGCAAAGTCTTTTTCTCTGTTGGAGAGCTGGCATATGGTGAGCTATCACAATGTTCAGTATTATTTACAGAAAACAATTACAGAGCTTCCCATTATCTGAAAGGTAAGTCACTACATCAGCTTTAAACTCCTGCAAAATGAAATACAGGTATAGGAAAAAAATGAAACAAAAAAAAGACATCACTCTCAAT
This sequence comes from Corvus hawaiiensis, assembly GCF_020740725.1. Classification (NCBI taxonomy): domain Eukaryota; kingdom Metazoa; phylum Chordata; class Aves; order Passeriformes; family Corvidae; genus Corvus; species Corvus hawaiiensis. Next base: position 66,673,087 of record NC_063216.1, on the reverse strand, counting down.
GTTACAACAAGAAACATATGTACAATATGATAGCTCAATGTGTCTCTGCAACCCTGTGCATTGTGCTCTAGGATGACCCTGCCTGGCAGTCCCTGTACAAATGCCTCTTCCTTATACCAGTAGCCTGTGTTCTGAAAGCTGAAATCAATGCCAGCAGGGAAATCCTTCAGATAAAAACTTTGAAGTAATGAGGTTCAAATCAAAATTTTTCCCTTGCAAGGCAGACTAAAAATCAAATACTGCTCCAAATTTAAACACCCTGAGAACATTTATAGGAATTTATCTTTTCCCTTTACTTACAGGCTATTATTAGTTATTTTCTTATCAAGGCACTGGAAAGCTTGCTTTCTCCTATGATGTATTAGGGCTTCAGGTTTATAACTATACAGTTAATGTAAAAATATTACTATACAGCAGAACTAACATCTTCAGTCATCTCTAACTAAGTATCAAGAGTAGGCAAAATGAGCAAATAATTTCTAAAACACATATAGCAGAAGATAAATAAAAGCTTTGTCAATCCACAAATAAGTCTGACAAACAATTCTACTTTAGAAACTCTGCAGTACACAGATCTATCACTTGAAGGCATAAAAAAATAAATAACATTTGTTCTGTTTAAAACATCACAAGTGTTGAACCCACCCTCTTATTTTTGATCTGCTTTAGATCTGACAAGTAATTCCTGCTTTGATGGAGCATCTGACTGTACAAATATTCTGAGTGCCTAAGACAGTATTTAACTTTCATTTGGTAATTTAATAACTGTAAATGACATGCACATAAACAAACAATTTGTTTGGAGAGCCCCATCAGCTGATGTCTGAGATGTGAATGAAAGGTCTCCTTTGTCTGCCTAAAAGATGTTTTTCCAAGTGACCTCTGGCATGTCACTTAAAGGAGAAGCTTGACGCTTTCATGAATCTTGAGGTTATATTCCTACGTGACCTTTGCTAAAGGCTTTGAATTTACCTAGCGTAAGTTACTACAAAAAACACCAGTATGTTAAATTTAGAATATCAAATGTGCTACAAGTAACATCAAAAATGAACAACATGTAGAGCCCAAAACAAAATTAAATGTAGGCCTCATGTAAAAACAAAATTGTCTGGTTTATGGATGGCTTTCAAATAATGATTCAAGGGTTTATGGATGCCTTTCAAATAATGATTCAAGAACACTTGATTCAAATACATGTATTGCTGCAAGTAGCTAAAAATCAGTACAAGACTGAGACTATAAAAATCTAATCATATTCATCTCCTTATATGGATTTATTAAATTACCAAAGGTCTTGATTTCAGTTCATCACCAGCAGCAGCACACTCAAATATTGAAGGAAATTCACACTGGCTCATTCTAGAATAATCCACATTGACTTAGCATTTTAATTACTCATGTTTCAGCCTGCTATCAGCTACTGTACAGTTTTTGTTTACAAGTCAGATTTTTTTTTCTCCCATCACTGTCTAAATAAATAGCTAAATATTCATACTTGCTTTGGGTTTATATTTCCATGGAAGCCTCCACAAATATGAATAAATGCCCTAATGCCTGGTTTAAAACTTCATTCCCCAAATCTGACCCAGAAAAACTAAATATGCCAATTTCTCTGATTACTTTTTTTTAAATAATTCCCAAGCAGCCTCCTTAGTGATCTAATTTATTTAAAGTAAATTAGCTTTCTCTCCCTGTTCTTCTGGTATTAAAATTAAGCTGTGTCCCATTGTAGTTTTTGGTATTTTAACTTGATATAGTAAGATTAACTAGCACTTTGATTGCTCTTCTCACACAACTGAATACAAAGCCTTTCAACCATTTCTGCCCACTCCATACTTTTCACCTCAGCACAAGTGCAAAATGTCACGTCTAAGGCAGTTACATCACCCTAATGGTGTTCAAAAAACTAAATAACACAATATTAGCTTCACTCACACTAGTCACTTCTTAATGCATTGTTAAATAATACCACACAAACTAAAGAACAGCATAGAATTCATAACCACGGCTCTTTGAAATTATAACCCTGGTGGACCAGAACACATATTGCTGTCCTGAAACACCACATCTTCAAAGCCATATCCACACTCCTGATCACTGCAGTTAAGATATGCAGATAGACCTGTAGTCTAAAGACCAAAATAAAGCAGTATAGGAATACCTAATTCTTGCTTAAAGTTCCAGTTTTAAAACCACAGTGATGAGATTTCCATAAGCTTTGCTTTCTACAGCCATTCCAGCACAGCGTGGCAGTGAGTCACAAATACAGTCACACAGACACAAGTTCCAGGTTTGCAGAACACAAAAGCCATTTTCCAAAGCAGCACAGCACAAGAAAAATCTTCATAGCAGCATAGCTCCCTCTCCAGCACAAGGTAAATCCACAGCAGGAAATGAAATAACAAGGTTGTCCAGGAGTGTTTTTTCTTAATGACAATTCTGATTAGTATTTATGGTGATTTTAGGAAAAATTTAACCAGCTACACAATTTAAATAAGATGGAAGTACCCTTTCCAGCTTCCTTCCCACACTAATTTTCACATTTAGTAATATTTATTAAGATAAATTTGGATTGTATTTTTTAATTGTTAAAATATTGAGATTTTGCATATGTTCACTAAATAAATTCAATGGGGTGGGTAGAAATACTTACAGAAATAACTAATCACAAGAACACTGTCATAAACAAATTACATAATAACCAGAACCTGATTTCCTATGATTTAAAAACCTTTTTCCCCACCACTCTCTTACTCCAGCTACTGCAAGCTTCTCCAACACCCTTCAAATACACCTTCCTGACACAGGACAGCAAAACTCTGACACCTGCCCAAACCAGAGGTGTTAATTCAGCACTCCCTGCCCAGCAGGCAATTCCAATGCATTTTCATGGTTTGTCTTTGAGACCCAGATCTCCTGATTTGGTTTTAAGACTAGGCTAGAAGAAGTTCTCGCTTGCAAAGCCTGTTGGGTACCTGGAAGATTTTGAAACACGCAACTTCTCTGGAATATTACCTGTCCTTAGAAGTTATAAAAATTGGTATTTTAGCATTCGCTACTATTTTCAGTCTAGGACTGATTTATATGCACATCAAGGGATTTATTAGCATGTAAAGTTCATCTTAGCACCTCAACATGCTAACGTGGAGATTACTTACATTAGCTGATGCAGTTTAAAGCAAATTAAAATTGTATTTTAAACCTACCACAGCACAAAGATGTGAGACCCTTTTTACTTCACAGACTATTCTAGACAAAAGCATAAGCCAGTGTCCTCTGGCTCTTAAATCTACCAAAGCCAAATGTAATTTCTATGCTGAAGAATAAAAACGAAAGTTTTGTTCAAAGAAAACCTCACTGTAGAAGAGGACAGAACTCACAGAAAATCTGAACAGGACAACAGGTGGGACCTTTCACCTACCTCAGACTAGCACATTACTTAAGTTGCTCATTCTTAAAGTGAAAAAAATCAGGCTGTGTACTATATCATGGCAGTTACAAGGACAGTTGCATTTTTATTATATACTCCCCATGCTCCTAGTAACAAACTACAAAATACCTAATTCTGCAAAACATTCTATATAGTGCATTTTTGACTGATTTTATCAGTCATGCAATGCAAACAAAAGTAGTAAAGAGGTCAACCCAAGCATGCAGCTGACTGATGGCCAGTATTCTGCTTGCTACCACAGACCTGCCAAACCTTTGTGGGAGGATAAAGAAAAAAAAAAGAAAAACAAAAGGTCCAATTTAAAAAATGCACTAAAGGGTACTAAAAGATGCAGCTTTTTTTTTTTTTTTTGTGGTTGTGAGACTGACTTCCCTTTACTATTTGCATTTGTGTTTATGTTCAAATTGTTCGTAAGCCCACAGATAGCTGGCTGCTTTGCCAGCTAAAATTTCAATTTTAACCCTGTAAACATGACTTACCATTTACACAGCTCTTTATATGTCAAACTTCATTCATGTTTGACAGAGCAGTCACCTTTTATTGCATGAAAAATGAAGTAAAATTCAACATGTACCTTGTAAACAAATAATTACTTGGGACACACATGGAAACAAAGTTTAATTTAATGGGAACACAATAGATTCTGCAGCATATAACTTGATTATCTTTCAAGACAAGATCTTGGGCCTAGGCTACGTGGATAATTTGTCTAAGACAGGAGAAAACTCAACACAATAGAAACACTATTTTAGTTTTTATTCAGGATTTTACAAAATGAGCCCTGTAGCCAAACTGCATTACATTTGCTTTTCTTTTTCAAAGTAAAAAAACAAGTAAGGAAAATAATTCTGCTACACGCAAAGAAATGTTTTTTGTATTGCAGCTATCAAAAATAGATCCATACTTTGCTGAACCCATTTCTCAAAAGCATGCAGTACTGAATAGGAATGAAAATCCACACAGGGAGCAGATGATTCAGATGATTTTGGAGCAAAGACCACTGCCATCCTCCAAAATTTCTCAGACCACCACCAAAACTCACTGTCAACTTTTGTGTTTAATTGTAGTTCTGCAAAGTCACTGCAAATTATTTTTCCCTGCCTGTCAGGTCACAACTAAGGAGCCACTAGAACACAGGTGAACCAGAAACACTTCTTATTTCAGGGTCTACAAACACACACACACTGGTAGCACCTCCTGAGCACAAACAGTATGGTACAGGAAGAAGCAGTGAACTCTTTTACACACTTCTGGTGATTTTAAAGAAACAACAGATCAATTAGCATGGGTGCTGAGTGTTCAACTGCTTTCAAGGATCTCCTCCTCCCCAGGAGCCACATCTCCCTCACTGCAGAAGCTGCCTGCAATCCCTGCTCCCCAAGGCTGTATTGCTGCTAGACACAAAACCAGGTACTGCTTTGCTGGATCACTGGGAGACAGAAACCAAGGGCACACCTACAGAATTTACTCTGCCTTTAAGAAGCAGAAGGTAAAATAACAAAACTGTTATTTGCATAGGGGAAAAAAGCATGTGCAATCTATAAACTTCAAACTGGAAAGCACTGCAAAAAAAATGTTTCAATTGCCTTAAATTAAAGGAATTAAAGCATTTGCAGCATGTGAGGCAGACAAAAAAACCAGAGATCCCTCAAAGCATCTCACTTTCTGATGGCCTTAGAGAAATGCACAGGACTGTCTACAGAGCACAAGTCCTGATAGGATACTTGCTGAGTCAGGTAGTTCAAGCAGTCCATCTGTTGACTTTTGCTACGTTTTTGCCTTTTTTTAACTTATTCAAGGATTCTTGTTTCCAAAGGAAAAAAGCTCTCTCAGATATAAATGTGATCAGGGACCTGCTTAGTGATTAACCCAGCTGAAACCAGTAAAAGAAGACCCAGCTTTTATAAGAACAAAGGCATTCAGGACTCATTCTTAATGGGATTCCTCAGTAGAAAAAGAAAATTCTAATGAAGGACCATTAAAATATCAGAAAAAAAAATCACAACAAGGAAAGCATGACAGACACTGAAGTACAAGGAATGTTCAAGTTGTGTCACAGCTGTCCTTGTCCCTATAGAAACCAGGAGCTGCCTGAAGAGGCAAGGGAGCAACACTAAGGTAGAAAATCACAGAAAAGTGTCAGAAAACTGTTAAAGGAGACCCGTTTGAAAAGACTCAGATACAGTAAGCCTGTGGTAACACAGACACCAGACCATCACAGAAAGCAAAGCACTCAGAACAAGAATGCCAGGTGGGCATGGACACACGCTGTGCAAAGTACATGCCACACATGGAAGAAAAACTGTTAAGCAGAAATGACATAACATTATTTCTTGCTACAATACGCCCTGAGAAAAAGGACAGCTAAGAGAATTATAGTATGTTTCTTTGTAGCAAAAGAAATACCACCAGGATTCAAAATTGACACAATCACAGACAATACACCCTAATGTATAATACAGGCAAGTTTCTGCCTTGCACTTAACACAGGCCTCAAACATAACCAGGATACTTCACCTACAGAAACATGCAACAATGAATACCAGTAAAGAGGAAAAACAGCAAGAAAGTCTGCACTGGACTCTGGGACAGAGTCTAAAAACCTCTAACAGCATTTGCCAACTCATTTTGCCTGCTAAGTGAATTTTAGCATTTACATTCCCTGCTCAGTTATCCCAGATATAATATTGACGTGGCTTTACTGATCCTTATGCCTAAGACAGCCCATAACCATGAGGCACTTTCTACACAGCCTCTGACAGCATAGTGTATAAATTATAAATTATTAAACTTAATAAAACCTTAATAGCAGCAGACTCTACAGGCATAGGTCTTACCACAAAATAAAGTTTTGGAAAGATTTTCCTTTTATCCCAGTAGTGTTTGAATGTCTACTGTAATAGAGTAAGATTAAACTGCCTGCAATTACAGAGGCAGCACACGCACAGAACCAAGTTACAGTGACAATACCACCGTGTATGATGTCATTACTTATCTTAAAAAGAAAATAGAAAAGAATCTGAAGTTAAACCTGCAAAGAAACTTAAACAAGCAAATAAAAAAACCCAAAAAAATCCAATCCTTAAGGGCATGATCCTTAATTGCCTAGACGTCATATACTAGACACGTACTTACTGAAACACTACCACAGACTTTAGGAAGCACCACTCACAACCTCTCTAACAAGCAGTCCAGTCTGATCTATGACAGAATTCACTGGGCACAAAGACCACCAAATCAAGATTTCTCAACACCACTTGAAAAGCAGCACTTGACGGGAATGCTTGTGCTGTATCAACCACACCAGAAATAGATCAGGAAAAATTGCATGACATAAGGACTGAGAAGCAGAGTCACTGCAAAACCCTAATTACACGGCAGACAAACAGAACAGAGAAAGGCAAAATATGAATCACTCCAAGATAAATTAGTTTGTCTAGCCACTGCCTGATAAAATGATTATAAATCCTAACAAAATAAAGACCAAGTATTAAAGTAATAGACAGCACTACCTCCTCAAAAATACCTGATGGTCACAGCACGGTTACTGACATGCCCATTACTGACAAGCCAAAGCATTGGAAATAAACCTCAAAAAACTAAAGCACCCAGGAAGAAAGCCTAACAAGAGAACAGCATACTACACAGATGTTCCAAAAATGCATGTGGAGTGGTACAGGCAGGATGGAGCAGGCAGACAGGAGCTCCAGTGAAACCACACTGAAGCAGAAATGCCACTGTTACTGCATTCCAGCAATTTCATTATATGTATTACCAAAGTAATAACCCAAACAGGAGCTTGAACAGTTCCTGAGCAGAAACACCAGCAAAAGCATCTTCCTGAAAAAGGATATACATATCTAAATAAAAGGACCAGACACCTCTGATAAGACAAGCCCTGTGACATGGGATATGGTTTCTATACGTGCTAAGCTGCGCTCACAAGCTATTTAATGACAAGCCTCTTCAGTCTTCTCTCTCACATACAAACCCAGCCTGTGTGCTGTGCAGTGCAGCGGCACCTACACCAAAAAAGATATAATCAGCACATCCATTAATAAGTGTCTATTTGTAACAGACAATTAAATATTTCATAATTTCATTCACTCCAATTTGCCATAAGTAAATTCGTATTGACTTTAAATTAACTAGCTCTAAATGTTTCATGTTCACACCAGTGAGGATTTGTTTCTTAAGTAACACTGATACGACCCAACTGATTCTAACTGGTAGGTTAAAACAAGTTTCATCAAGAAGTAGTATGATAATAGTTCACCTTTGCAAATGTTTAACAAACATTGCAGACATACAAAAAGGGGAAACCACATTTCCTCTCTATCCAAGCAAATACACCCAGGTGTCCTCAGTCACCAATCACCCACACCAAGTGCTTTGGCAGAACACCTCCTCTCTACATCAAGAAAATTTTGCATACAACAAATTGTAATGTTTTCACTTTAATCAAACTCCTTAGTGCCCCATTTTAGATGAAAACTTGAATTGCACGTCGTGCAAAATTTTTAATTGATATTGCCACCTAGTGGCTTGTTTCAACAATATTAAATAATCATAAAAGCCAGCAGGAGAACATCAACTTCTACAATAAGTTTCCCAAAACCCATCAGATACAGTATTTCACCAGTATAAAAAAATCTAATAGTGCTTTCCACCCAAAACAAAGGAAATCCCCAAGGACTACTTACAGAACTAAGCCTAAGGTAGTACACACTCCTTATAATAAAATTATTTCTATGGGCAGAATAAAACAGCATCATAAAATCATTTGGTTTGTTATGTAATAATGCAATATTGAAAAACTCTCCAAACACAGATTTTCGTAGTGGTACTTCTCCTCTGAAATTATTTATAAAGATTACTTTTTTTAATTTCTTGAATACAAAATAGAGAAGAGGAACATATTTCCCATCTCTCTGGTATTCAGTTTACTGTAGGTCTGTTGTTGTACGTTTCACGTCAAGGTGATGTGAGTACCCTAAATACAGAAAACAAAATGCAGAACAAGTCCTAATATAAGGGAAACCAACTTTCAAAACACTTCTGCTGGCAAGTGCATTTTAGTTGTAAAAGAAACTAAAAACTAGACAAGAAGTTCTTAGTATTTATGCAGCTTTTCCATTGCTATTTCATATAACAAAATTGTTTAGGTTGGAAAAGACCTTTCAGATCATCAGCTGGAACCATTAACCTAGCATCACCATGTTCACCACTAAACCATGTCACTAAGGCCCACATCCACATGCCTTTTGAACGCTTCCACAGATGCTAATTCCATTCTTTCACTGGGCAGCCCATTCCTTTGGCAATCTGACCACCCCTTCAGTGAAGGCATTTCTCCTAATACCCAACCTAAGCCTCCCCTGGCGCAACTTGAGGCCATTTCCTCTGGTCCTGTCACTTGTTCCCTGGGAGAAGCCAACCCCCACCTGTCTGCAGCCTCCTTTCAGGCAGTTGTAGAGAGTGATTAAGGTCACCCCGGAGCCTCTTCTTCCGGCTGAACACCCCCAGCTCCCTCAGCTGCTCCTCATCAGACCTGTGCTCCAGACCCTTCCCCAGCTCTGTTCCCTTCTCTGAACTCGTTCCAGCACCTCAATGTCCTTCTTACAGTGAGGCACTGAAAAAAAAATGAACACAGGATTCAAGGTGTGGCCTCACCAGTGCCAAGTACAGAGAGACAATCACTGCCTGGTCCTGATGGCCACACTATTGCTGGTACAAGCCAGGATGCCATTGGCCTTCTTGGCCAGCCAGGCACACACAGGCTCATTGTGACCCAAACCTACACACAAAATAGAGTCCTACAGTTACAGATAACCCTGCTCTCTGTTCAGACTACAGCCATCTTCAGTATCTTGTGGAAACATTGGTGCTTATTACGCAGCATTAGTAAAAGCTAATTGACAAGACTGTAATTTTCATCCTTTCTGCTTCTACATCCCTATTTCTAATGGACAAAGACTTTCTTTTTACCTTGCTGCTTAAAAAAACCTACATAATTTTCATGTGTCTATCCATCCAAGCTTTTTTTACAGCATGAGGTTCAACAAGACCAATGCCAGGTCCTACACTTTGGTCACAACAAGGCCAGGCAGCAGTACAGGCTTCAGGCAGTGGCTGGAAAGCAGCCCAGTGGAAAAGGACCTGGGAGTGCTGGTCTACAGCAGCTGAACATCAACCAGTGCATGCTCAGGTGGCCAAGAAGGCCAATGGCATTATTATAGTACAGCCCACAAATATATATATTCACATACACATAGAGAAAGACTGGTTATTACTCCACTTTTTTTTTTTTACACATTTTATATAAAAATTATACTGATGTCATAATCAGGAAAGAAAAAAGCTTTTTTTTTTCCTTAACCTTGAGGAGATACACAGACCAGGTCTTTTGCTTATAATATCATTCTCTAAAATACTCAAAGAATCTCTCCATTATTTGCTGCCATGTTTCTGATCTACTTTAGAACACTAAGTATTTCTATAATGAAGGAAGATAATACCTTGAAAATGCATTCAAGCCCTTTCAATATTTAGCTAAAATGTTTATTCAATACACAATGCTACATAGTTTTGTCTTCTTATACCTCAAAGCCCTTAGAGCCTCTTTCATGACTTCAGGTACAAAAGTTCTATTGTGAGAAGAAATAACAGCTTTCTAATGAGGTGCTGAATAACTACATGTTAAATGTAAATAAATCAAAAGCTACTCTGCAAACCACCAATATTTAAAGATACTACTTCAACAAGATCCAATCTTCATAGGTCTTCCCTTCCTCATAAAATTTCTGCTTGTACTTTCTGCAAATACTTTCTCAGATGTGCTGATTTAAGTACCATCTTTTGAATTCCCACATCATCCATCTTCCTGCAAAAAGGCCCAGAATGCCACTTCACTCAGCCATCACCAGATCAACACTAAATTTATGCCTCGTCACTTCCTAACTGCCTCTTGCCAGCTTTGAAATCACCTGAGCAGATGCAAGTCCAGAACAGCAATTTTATGTATTCAGCATATTTGCATCCAGGCTACCTGAACAGAGAACAGTGATGACTGCTCACCACAGTTCACACTAAGCAAGACCATGGAGCCAATAAAAAACACTGCTGCCATTGTTTGTAATGGGCCACAGACTTTGCGTTAAGGTGAGCCTTGGGACTTACCACTCTCTGTCTGAAGATTTGGCCTGCCTGGAGATTTGTTTTAGCATTGAACAGAAACAGCCCACTGATCAAAGGACTATTACCTACTTTGTTTCAGCTGTTGCTTCACCTTTTACAGTTGTGCGTGTAGCAGCCATTGTTATACATAATATAGCAATAATAATTATTCTGTGTAAATAACCATTTAAGATGCTGGAATAAAATGCAGTATCAAGCATTCAAGACCTGGAGCCACTGCAGAGGACTAGAAAGTGACAGGATGATACAGAGACTTGGGGCTACAAACATCTCACCAGTGGTCAGCTGCTGGCTGCAGAACTGCAACCTGTGAGCTGGGCAAAACCACTCACAGAAGGAACAAAGAACAGGCATCAAACTGATGTAAAATACACCACTATATAGTAAATCTGGATGGCTTCACATACATTGTAACATGGATTTACAAGGCAGCACAGAAACAACATGTAGAATCACATAAAAATTATTCAAGTGGATTTCAGAATAAGGAGTAAAAAGCTACCAACATCAACCTCAGACCTTTCAGCAGGGCCAGGAGGCTGATGTCTGGCCATATCCCTCCCTTCTCCCAAATAAAAGCATCCACCCCAGAAGAGTAGGCATAGCACTGGAGAAAGAGCAGGTACTACAAAGTTTGGGTATGTATCATTTTGTCTGTAAGCAACTGGAAACAAATGCTGATATCACTGTAACTCAGCTCTCAATAACTATTTGATTGGCCCTTTAAGACTATAGCAACCTCTCTGAAAGCTGTGCAACAAAGCAGTGAGGAGAGACTCCAAGATTTGGAAGGGCAGATACAGATGAATCCATTAGCAGCTATTTAACCTGCACAGAAATACAGGTCCAAGCTGCATTAATAGAATACCTCAGCAGCTGGTGGGTGCAGATCATGCTGCAAACGTGGGAGATAAACAGTGAAGAACTTCAGGATGAGAAAGGACACAGCTGGAATGGTCACTGGATTCCTCCTTCCCAGCCTCCATAAAGAGAAGAGTTCAGAATTAATGTATCATCCTCTAAATAGGACAATGCATTACTAGGAGGGGACATAGCAGGCCATTTTATTTATACATACAAACACACACACATTCTCTCTTCACCTCACTAAGTCTCCATTTCCAATTTTCCCAGAATTATTAGAGCATTTTGGGTGCCTGCTCACATTAACTGGAGTACATGCACATTTTTTCCCCATCAGTGACACCCTACATTGTACATCAGTCTTTCCATCTTCTGCTAAAGCAATAGTCCCCTGACTCTGGCTTCTGCCCTGTCTTCTATTTCCTTTCTCCAAACACCCCCCCTTTATATTCATGTGTATCTGCTAAGATAAGGCAATGTCACTATATGCTCACTGACTTTTCATTCTGATATTCTAGGTATATTCTATTTACTGGCAGCAAATCACAGCTTTGCTGCTTTCCATCACTGCTGATAAAAGCCAAAATTAAATTCTATGCTGTGAAATGGGTTGAACATGCTTTTAATTCTTGATTAGGTTTTATTTCCACATGATCTGTAATAATTCAGTTTGAAGGAAATTATATTATCTTAAAAACAAGGCAGATTGCTCCTTTTTATTTCACTTATTTATAATATCATCCTACATTGATGGGAACACCACAAGAAGCAAACCCAAGAACAAAGGTGATAATACTACGCAAAGAAGTGAGAAGAGACCAATTTTTCTACTTTGTGGTTTTTAGCCTCTCCTGGAACACTAAGAGATTACATACTTCATCCCTGCTATGAGACTATTACCTCTGTAGAGTGCTAAGGGACTTTATCTACTGAGTTTAAATGATATTTAAAGACTCCCAAATTAAGTTCCTTATGTTAAGGCAGTATTTTATGTACATACACATACATAGCTATTGCTTATTACTTATGCCAATGCAAATGAACTGTGAAATATGAAGTATAATGTATTGGCATAAACTGTGGAGAAAAAAAATTGGCTAAGGATACAAGCACTGAAAAGCAATAAAATCTTTGTCTTAGCTTTGCAGTATTATTTTAAACCAACTCCTTTATTACCAATGTAAATTTCACAGCATCAAAATTGAAATACACTACAGAACAAAATCTGAGAAAAAGTTTGAAAAGCAGACTGTGAGAATTACGATTCTTCTTGCTGGAGATTGCTGCTTTGCAACAATCATTGCTAAATCAAACATACCAGCATCTGGTGCACCACAGTTCAGAGCTTAACATAGTAATTTAAACCATGCACAGTTTCAATTCAACTTAATACCTCGGACTGTGAACTGTAATTAGGAAGAAGCTGGCACACATTCAGTTCCATTGTCCTTGCATATTAACATTGCTGTGTCTTAAAAACACTCTGAATAAACTAACAAGACAAGCACGTTCTCTGCACTTTGCCCATCAGGTCCTGATGCTAAGAAACAACTCTCAGAGGTCCCATGTGGTTTGGTTTGCTTTTTTAAGTTTTTGCTAACTCTTGCATTATTTTCATTATTTTTGCCATAATTAAACACATACTGTATAGATTTGAGAGACACTGTCAACACATATATAATGCCACTTTCTGATTTAAAACCTCAGTCACATTCTTCTACTTAAATGTATGTCCTCCATAAAAATTCCCACTTATTGAAGAAATCACATAAAGTGATTTTTAGCAATCTATGCATCTCACAAATAAACTGAAAAGATAATTATTTGCTGACACTTAACTTTCTGGTGTTAAAACCATCATAAGAGGACCTTCTTTTACAGTTTCATAGTTTTATTTTTAAAGTTGCTTTACTACTTGACGTACTTGTCTAAAATTTTGATTGTTTTAGAGTGGGAAAGAAGACAGCATAGCAATGCAAATATGTCAAATTGTTTGATTTAGATTGCAGCACAATTAGGAGAGTGAATTATTCCTTTTTACATGTATAGACCACAAGTTAGCACATTCCTTTTTCATCATTAGCAAAGGCAGAATATCAGACAAAGCCATTAAGAGAGCCCTAGAATTTTAACTACAATATGAATTCTGCTCATTAGACACTGATACATACAGTAAACCCACACACTGATGTATAGAAAAAACTGTAATGAAAACAGCAAAACTTTCAAAATAAATCTGTGGTTTTGTTTCAATATATGTATTCAGCTGTGGTTTATTTTAACATTCCTTTTAGTTGCAGCTATTAAAAATTCTCTGTATTCACTGGCATGGCGAAGCACAAGGCAAGGATTAAGACAAGCTGCTACTGCAGAGAAGGTACAAGTGGAAGAGAAGGAGTCTGATCTACTTAAACTTTATCTCAAGCTTTCATAATGCTACAATTAGGACAAGATATGGCACCCTGTGAGACACAAGCTACTGAGAGTCATTCTGGAAACAAAAAATTAGATCAAAATGATTATTTTAAAAGGGTAACATCTTTATTCCCAAGACAAATATTCTCATTACACAAAACTGATTTTCTGGCTTCAGAAATAAACACTAGAGAATACAAATATACTACTTTTCAACTGTAGAAACAGGATAAATATTTTTATTTCCTGCACCATGTTTCTTATACAATATGTCGAAAATTTGTCAAACTTTATTGCAACATTTTTAGATAAACTAAAAATCAATTCTCAATAGCACTTGTTTTAGACAATTGAAGAAAAATAGGTATTGTCTTTTGGAATATATAGTTTCAACCTTGGTTTTTTTCCGGATTTACAAGCAACCTGGATTAGCAGTGAGAACACAACACTTAAAAGTAACTGATCCATACTAAACACCAAAGTAGCTATGTAACAGGTATCTGGTGATCTAAAATATACTGGTAGCTTCAGCATAGTTCTTTATAGCTCTATTTCACATTTTGAGCCACTCTATTTCACATTTTGAGCCCACTCGAGACTCACATGTGCTTTCACATCCAGCTTCTTCAAGAGCCTTGACTGGCTGGTGTGCCCAAATTATGTTTGCCCACAGCACCATTGCTGAGTTCATCACAAAGCGCTCAATTCCCAGAACTGTTCATTCCTGATTGAAGAGTGTCTCTATGAAATGCACAGTGTGGAAGCAAATACCGAAATCGCTGTGTGTCAACTTCTCAACACTGTTGACACAATCTAACTTACATGTTGCCATATAGCAAACATTTCTGGGAAACAAAAAAATAAACATTAAAATCTCTAATTAACATTAAAAAGAGAGGCAATGCTCTAAGCATCTGAGTGGAATTTAATTAGATGTCTAGGGACCAGCATCACGGACTTGGACACCAAGATGTGCTGGACACCATGTTACTAATATACAAAACGGGTCACCCCAAGCAATAGACTACCTTAAAAAAAAAAAGTAAATGGATAATAGTATCTGAAAAAGCATTTAAGATGATTTTATTCTTTTGAGCCAGAACTCCTAATAGTACCATGAAGCTCCTGGTTGTATCCAGGTTTCCCTGACACTTTACAACATTCACCTGGGAATAGATTCTGGCAAAAGGGATCTGTCATACTGTGCCTTCTGACACCAGGAAAGAGAACTTGAAAGAAAGCTTAAGCCTCTGATCTCCTCAGGGCTCTCTCTTTCATAAAAATGATGAATTGGGACCGCTGTGCTAAAAAGAAAAATCATTTAATGACCCATACAGCCTCATTCTAACCAAATCACCATGTGTTTGTTTTGTAACTCAGAGCTACCTGGCAGCAGTCAAGCAGCATGCTGATACCTGTTTATTAGTGAAACTTGATAGCAACGCTTCCCTCTTCATCACTCACCTTCCAACTCCATCAGTCTGTTGCTCTTATTTATTCTGCAGAAGGGTGGTAAAGCCACTGGCCATCCCTTACACACCGAAGCCTAGCACGGCCTATTATCTTGTGATTGACACTTGCACATGGCAAGTTGAAATAAGAAGTTTGAAATTCCTCAGGCATCTTAACTCTTACTTCACAAGTGAGTGAACTACTGAGCTATTACATAAGCATGGGAACCAAAACCTTAAAATAGAGCTACTTTTTCACAGCTACTGATGAAATAATCTGAATTCTTAGATTCACAACTTTAAAGCAATCCCAGGCTCATTTTGACATCAAACTCAGACCTGCAGATGGCATCAAAGCCTACAGGAAAGTAGCATTTCAAGCATGCCCATTTCTTCACTATTTTTCACTCCCGGGAAAGCCTCCCCCACCATCATCATTACCTTACTGGTTTTGGGCATGAAAGCTCTTCTCAAACACACCTCTACTGATTGACTGTACAGATTTAGTAGCTAACTCCAGTTTTACGGCTCCTTCTTGAGCCAGGTACAGAAGTGCTACACATTAGATCACCCTGCTTGGATCTAGGCTCACAGATCCTGTCAGGCTTGTGCATACTGTCAGATGCTGCAAGTGATCCACAGAGGTGGCCTTGAAAATCTAGGGGCTGCCACACTAATCTAGGTCAAACGAGTACCTAGGCCAGTATTATACCAGTGGGTGCCAGAAACATATGCTTAGAGATGAGTATACAAGTGGATCACTCTCTATTAGGACAAATTTACTTGATAGGGCTTGAGCAAACAGGGGCTTGGAAGATCACACTGCACTGACAATAGCATTCTTAAAAACTAATGGTTCTAGTTACCAGTCTTATCCTTCTTAAACCCACCTGTAACTTGGACTCTACAACATATTGCAAAGCCACATTCTGCTTTTTGTACTGTACAAAAAGAAGTTGGGTTGGAGTTTTTTTCCACTGAAGTCATTCACTGTTTTGTAATGAATAAAGGCAAGTTATTTCTTCTTCCCCTTCTATACCTGTAATGATTTTTCAGGCATATCAAAACATTCCTTAACCAGCTTTACATATCTGAAAACTACTAGTCATAAATTAAGCTGCCCAATATCCTCAATCACCTTTACTATCTCCTTCTTTGAGCAGTTTTTAGTTCTACATAATCTTTTTTGAAACAGGAAGATGTGAACTACATAACAACCATACATGTAAACCACAATTTATAGAGAAACACTATTTATTTTAAAACTTTAACTTTCAAACATTAAAATAGCCATTAAAAAAAGTTGGCTTTATTTATTACATTTTTAGTTAAGTACCTTACTTAACTAAAGTCTCAGCTGCACTTAACTGGCATTCTTTTAATTACTTTCTACGTGGATTTTAATAACTTATGCTTTCTTTTCCTAGGATTCAGTGTCCTATGGTTTTATTTCTACAGGGCACATGATCTCAAATTCCAAAGGTGCTAAGTGACCACTCTGGCAGGAGAAAGGAATAAAACCAGCTGCCTTAAAGCACACAGAGTGGGTGCAGCCTGTGTAACTGCCCACCTGGCAGCAGGATGAATCCCAACCAACGAAAGGAATATGGAATTGTTTCTTTCCTAACCACTCTAGAAGAGGGAGGAGTCACCCTCTCTATTGACTGTACCTTCTCTCTTGAAGATACCCCTCAATCATGCATTTGCTCACCTTATACCAACCTTTCAGGCAACCAGTCACAGAAACAGCAATTCCATCACACCCATCTCCAGGCTCCAAGCAGCTACCTAAGAACCTCTTCTATAGTGATTCTGTACAAACATCTATGTCCCAGTCTGTGATAAAGGAATAACATCACATACAGGTGAGCAACAACAGGAGGGTACCAAGCAGGAGACAAACAATTATTACACAGAGAAATTACTGGGGTGAAACATGAGACAAGAAAAGGCAGAGCAAAGCAAAGGGAAGAAATACATCCCAAGAGAGCTTTCTTTAGAAACATGAATATGAAACCAATACAATTTTAATACAGTTTGAAAAATAACAAACAACTGATTTTAACATCAGAATATAAGGTATATATGCTGTAGCTAGACAGCTCTGACCTTTATCATTGCAACAAGAACAGTAGAGATAAAAATTTTTTTCCTCAGGGATAGGAAAATATAATTGACCCCTAACTATAGAATACTCCCTTGCATTTTAGAAAACTGCAAACTAAGCATTGACAGTAGCTCAGGGCAACTGAAGCCCTTGATTCTTTTAACCTCCTACATTCAAATTATCGACTTTTAATTGACTAACTTCTGTTGAGGAAAAACAGTGAGGCACCAATACTGTCAAGAAGCATTATTTCACCAGAGTCTATTCAGTGGTTTGCCTTTAACCAAGAAGCTCAAGATAAGATTCCTTCAGCATTAACATTCAGAGACATTTCCTTAGCGGAACATTACTTCATTATGCAGGACATCGATATAAAAGTCAAAAGTCTGCCAGCTGCTTTGCTGGATAAAACCAGAATGTGTTACTTAGACATGCACACTATTTTAATCATAGGATTTCCCAATGTACAGCCTAAAATAAAAAAAGTACACAAGAAATGCAAAAAAAGTTAGTACCTTTACAGAGGTACACTTTGAAACTTAGACCACCTTTTTCCAGCCAAAAAGCTTGTTCAGAGTATCTTCCTTTAAATACAAAAACTTCTTCTATAGTTACCTTAGGCTCAGATGCAGACTGCTGCAATTCTGTTCTGTAACTTGTGCTTTATTATATCAGGCTTATTTTTCCAGCCACTTCTCTACATACTTTCTGCACACTATCAGAAATCCATCCGAACATAATAGTTTCCAAAAGCAGAGTTCATCCTAAAAGGTGTATTACTGGGGTAGAAAGCAGACACAAGAAGACTGCTGTCAAAGCTCTGCCAACTTCAGACAGGACCATCCTTCTCACACTTACCATGTGCTGTAACTGTTAACAGATTAGAAGTGAAAAATGAGAAAACAAGGATAAGAGTTGTAGAGAAGGGGAAAAAAAAAAGAAGTCTTGCTATGAAAACTGGAAAGTGAGGGCTGTAACTTCAAATATATGAAGGATGAGACACAGTACTTTAAAAACACAAATACTGGGAGCTGTAATGACAGGTAGAGAGACAATTTTTTTGTTTCTTCAGATATTAATAAAATATTTTTAATTTTTTTTAAGCAGCCTAGTAGAACACTGCTCATTCCCAAAGTCCCCATAGGCAATTAGAACAGAATTAGTTATTGATTATAAAACTATAGGTTAGATTGCAAAGACAACAATCTGGTAGAATCACAACAAAAGCAATCACTGCTAAAAGGGAAGGGATCAATTATGAATACAACTGCTATATAGTTACATTTTCATCAGTCCTGTCCCTTTCTTCTGTAGATAACTGAGGTCACCTCATTCGCTTTCATTAGATATTGGCATAACTTTGGGTTCTATCCTTCTGAATCTTTCCTAATCCTCCTCTTTAAAAGCTTTTAAAAACTTAACATTAGCTTCTCTGACATTCTTCAGTAAATCATCCCAAGAAGAAAAAGAAAAATCCAACCAACAACTTCAGAAACATTACACTTGAGGGGCAGATACAACACCACTGCAGACTGTGAGAGTTTATGGTCATTCTCACATAGAAAGGCCAAGAGCTTCATCTGTAGCCTTTGGTCAGGGCCCAGAATATATTCAGTCAATACTCATGAGAACAGGAACTACCTAATAGATGCTGCTTCTAAGAAAAGAAACTTACTGAAAGAGGCTGAAAAACACTGTGGTAGAGGAACACTAACAAACAAAAGCAGTGAATTACTTTTACACATTTAAGATTTCATAATAATGTTATATATCCTAAACCTTGATAGCTGTACAATACTTGTGGGTTCAAGAAATTAGATATCTGGAAGTTCACAGTACAGAAATCTGGCACTTCCCATGTTAACCAACATGGATATACTGCACCACTACGAAGTAGTATCACATGGTCTATATCACCTGTTCTAAAGTGCTGCTTAAAAACAAAACCAAAATCAGTCTTTGTATTTGGATTTATATATTTCTATCAAAATATGCAGCACACATAATCCTCTCGCCATAGGTCCACACACCATCATCTGGATTTTTTTTTACTTACAAAATGCTTTCCTTTAACTTTGGATAAAAATGTACAGTTGACGTGCTAAAGAGGACAACTCTAACTGGTTTTTGTCATATTCACTTAGAAATAAAGTCAAGCAAAAAAAAAATATCCAAGGTAGAAGTTCACCCCAGTTGAAGGCAGCACTAGTCTGAACACAAAGAGCCTACCATTCTGCTGAACGCAAAAGGTAATATACCTGAGGCCATCTGTTTGCACTAAGTGAAGGACAGTAAACAGGCTTGTCTGTCTGTAAGCACGTTTATCTCTCTCTGAGCAGACTCAGGCATCTGTTAAAATCACTATTTCACAGACCTCTCTCAACACAGACCTCCACTTCAAGGAGAAATAAATTGCAGAGGACCCAAATTAACAATTTTGATTAATCTTTTATCCAGCTAAAAAAATACATAAGTAGTTTGCACACACTTCATGCAAGTCCATCTATTATAACCAAAATCAAGTGCTAACTTATCTTAATACAGTGAGATATTCTGTTTCAATAGCCTGGATGTTTGATTTCAAAGTAAGGCCGTATCAAGTAAATTTTATTATTACATGCAACTATAGATATAGTCTTGATTCAAGACAAAGTGCTTTCTCTTCAGAATATGAGACACTTAGCTTCTATTTTCTTTTTTTTCCACCTTGTTGCAAAAAAAATACAGATTCACCTCCACCAGTTCTCATCACTGACTTAGGGGGTCAACACTGAGCAGCTACTGAGGACCAATCTCACAGCCTTCTTTGGCAAATAAGGTCATAACAAACAAAAAGCTATTCTGAGTACCAAAATTTTTTCTTCTTGTGTCATCATCCTAATACTCTTCAAACAAAAGCCTGCAAGTAAGCAACAAAACGATATAACTCTCCTAGCTAGTTTTACAGGAGGATTCCTGCAGTTCCCTTTGAAGCACATTGTTACCAGCATCAATGGAAGTTACTTCATGAAGCTATGACCTGGCAGAGAAAAGTGTTCCTAAGAATCACAGTTAAGAAGAAGAAAACAAAACAAAAACCTAAAAAACCTGCGTTGGATTCAAAACTAATTCACAATTTTCATGTAGTGAACAAGTTCACTGCAAGGAACTTATGCCACAGATTCTCCACCCCTCAAATCAATATTTTCATTTCCATATACTGTACATTTGATGTGCATCACAGATACCATACTCCTCTAAAACACTAGTATATGCTGTAGCAGTGGAATTTAAAGCAAGGCTAGGAACAGGACAAAAGAGATACTGAAAGAATATCTGATACTGGCTTTACTTTGGGGGCCTCAACTATTTGCAAGGAGACTTAAAAACTTGAAAGGAGTTTTGCTTTCATATAGAAGCATAAAACAGAGTAGAAGGCCTCCAGAGCATAAAAGTGGTTTGCAGAGGAAAACATACGCAGCAGAAGAGTTGACAAGATGGCTCTTGTCAACTACAGCAAAACCACTTGTTTCAGGAGGCAACTGACCAGATTGGAGCATTGCATCTAGAAATGCCGACTCAGTAAGGCAAATGGCCAGCTCCTGACTGTGCACCCCGACTTAACAGCAGCCAGTTTCTTCAGCAAAAACAAAGACTACCAGTTCTGTACTTATTAAGCGTCTGTGAAAGCAAACTTTTAACAAACTCATTCAGCAAAACATCCCAAAGCAGCTCCACTAAGAAGTGTATTAAATGTTCTATCACCTAAGAATAGAAGTTTATTAACAACCTTGTGGTTAAGACTTAACTGAAAATTTCAAAAATAACTCTGAACCTAGAGCTACAATGAAATTTAACCTATTTCCATTTTCAAACTGGCAAAAAACAAATCCA
The DNA here is from genome assembly GCF_020740725.1 of Corvus hawaiiensis. Classification (NCBI taxonomy): domain Eukaryota; kingdom Metazoa; phylum Chordata; class Aves; order Passeriformes; family Corvidae; genus Corvus; species Corvus hawaiiensis. The sequence continues at coordinate 66,651,729 of NC_063216.1, read as the reverse complement.
TGTAACACTACCAACTGAATTTCCAAAAGGTTTCTGGAAACAAGGGAATCAATTACTGCATATCTTGCACATAACATTTGTTTGTTTCCATTGCAGTAACTCCAAATTCAAACAACTGAAAGCATAACACAGCTTTTACACAATGCTGGAGGAAATAGCACTAGTGGAACAGGATGTGAACGAAAGTTAGCTGTTGAAGTCTGATCACTGCTACACCAGCACCTCGTCCGATGTTATTTTTACCCATCTTAAAGGGGAAAAAAGCACCCATTCATTGTAACTAGAAAAAAAAAAACAAACCAAACACTTCATGGTCAGAGATATATTATTATTTCTTCCAATAGAAGTCATAAAGAAAAAGACCTTGCCCCTTGAATCATTTGCCATAGCACATAGCAACATCTCTCCCCACCACATATATATCCATCCACCATACACTGCTTTCCAGTTCTAAGACTGACGAACTAGGAGGAGAGGGGAATGAGTGACAACAGGACATATTTCCCTGTCAGAACAAAGCAGGTAGACTAGATCCCCAAGTACCAAAACAAAGACAAGAGCCAACTGGCAACTTAATGAGTCACCAATAAAGTCCCACTGAACAAAACACAGTGAAAGTTAGTGACAGAAGCATGTAATCCTTCAAGGAGAAAAAATGAAATAGTCCAAAGCCACACTGTCCTAGGAAAGAGCAAAGTGTGAACACGATAGAGATGGAAGAATGTTCCTATGGGGTTCAGTGAAAACAAGTATCATGAGAATGAAAAAAGATCAATTGACAGTGACAAGAACATGAAGAGCTAGCAGAAGACAAGGAGGGGGAAACAGAGAGCGACTTCTGTTCTTATCTGTAAGATTAACAGAGACTTAAAACAAACCAAAGGGATACGGATATCAGCATCACTGACGATTAGACACATATGGGAAGGGGAAATAGCCTGATGGTACCGAAGAGGATGAGAAAAGGACTGTCTATAGATGGGACAATGCTGCAGAAAGAAACCTCGGAACAGAAAGCACTGAGAAACGAGACCACAAAGATGAGAGAACTGGAGAGAGAATCAAGAGGAACACGTGGGCTGGGCAGATCCCCGACAAACCGGGGGTTCTCAAGGCCGGCAGCCGGAGCGCCTGGCGCGGGTTCCCACGGGGGCACTGGGAGGCCCTGCCCGAAGGATGCTGAGCCCGGCACCCGGGCTGGGGATGGCGACATCCCCCGTGGGAGGGCCGGGCCCGGGCGGGTGCAGTGCCCTGCCGAGGGAGCCGCCGTGTGTCCCGCGGGCGGCGGGACCGGGCAGCCGGGACCGCCTGCAGGGGCGTTGCGGGGCGCTGGGAGCGACGCGCGAGGGACGCACAGACAACGGAGGGGTCGCGGGGGGAGGCTCCGTCCCGGCGGGTCGGGGATCCCCGTACTCACTTTTTCGCCAGGTGCTTGTCCCTCCTGCCGGCCGCCGCGGACTGCTTGGGCCGCCGCCTGCGGGCCTGCAGGGCCAGCACTGCCGGGAGAACAGAACAGACGGGAGCCGGCGTGAGCAGCGGCGGCTGCCGCGCAGCCCCCCCACACCCCGCTCCCGCCCGGCGGCACAGCGCGGTACCTTTCCGCGAGTTCATCGCCCCGCGCCGGGCGCTGCTCGGCGGGCGCGCCGCTCCCCGGCTCGCCCGGCCCCGCTCCCGGCCCCGCCGCCAGCCGCGACCGCGCGCCGGGCACCGTCCGGCAGCATCGGCACCGCCGCCCCGCGCCGCCGCTGCGCAGGCGCGGGCGCGCCGGCGGGGCCGCGGCCGGAAAGGCGCGGGCGGGGCGGGGCGCGGCGCGGCAGGTGGCGGCGGGCGAGCGCACCTGAGGCGGGAGCGGCTCCGCGGCCGCCGTCCAGGAGCTTCGTCGGTCTGTCGAGCGAAATCGGAATTAATTTTGCCAAGTTTTGGGTCCTGGTCGGAGTAGCGGAGCGCTCCGCCCTGTTGCTGTGCCACGTTGGGAGCTGTGGCAAGGGGCAGAGGAGAGAGGCGTCATGTTCTCTCCACGGCAGCAGCTGGGGCGAGATGAGCTTTAGCTTGTCCCGAAACCTTTGTGGGGTGAGATGCCAGAACCAATTAACCTCATGGTCAAATCCAGGGAAATTAGATTTCCTTAATTCTGATTCTCCCTAAGTTGTTTGATTATCATGACGGACAAGTCTTGGCAATTGGTTTTTTCCTGCCAACGGCATCTTGTTGTCCATAGTATCAGACACTGCTCAGATTTGGCATAATAATGACCCCCTGAACGCTGTCCCTTCTTGCTTACTGTGCGCAGCATGGCTCAATGCTTGACAGTGTTATGACTGAAATTTTGTGCCATCTCTACCTTAATACCCGGGGCCAACTATGATCTGGTTAAATATCCTAAACTCCAGTCTAAGTGTGAGGCTTGTCTGGCTTATCTTCACGTGGGACTGGAATTCCAAGGCATAGTAACTGAAAGGTAACAGGACGGTCATTAAAATTTGAGGCAGAACCACCTCTCTAAATGGCCACACAAAGAATCCATAAGGATGAAGATCCTGAAAGCAGCTGCAGTCAAGGCATTGTGAGAGTGAAGGGAACTAGCAGTAATTGCTGGTCTTAAGTAATTGGATCATTGAGATTTCATCTAGACAGAAGATTGAATCCCTAGGTCTGGTTAGTTCAGCTTAGGAAGGGGAGAGCCACAGAAAGATAAAGCTAGACAACCCAAAAAGGAGGCACTACACTGTATACTGCTTTTTTGTCTGACTAGAGAGCCTGGTGAACAGAAAACAATAGGACCATGAAGTTTCTAAATTGCAGCTCTCATAAGACATCCCAGCTGCATTTCTAAATCAAAACATTTTCTGTGTCCCATCCTCCATCATAAAAGTGCACAGGAAAAAAACATTTCTGCTGCCAGTAATACACAACACTGGCAGGTCACACTTCTCCCTTACTGTAGTTAGCCTTTTAGTTCAGTGGGATAGGTTAGGTAACAGAAGGCTTTATTGAAATTTTGAAGGCTTTCTGCCGAGAAAGTTCAGGTGCGTGAAAACTAATAATAGCTGAAAGTTAAAAAAGCGGATTATGTATTTACTCATTGTTTCCAGACTAATTCTAACTTCACTGGGTAAATTGTGGGCCTGCATGAATACTTGTTCCTGTGTAGAGAATGACAGAGACAAGCAGCTGATGATGGAGAAAACAGTGAGACTTGCTTTTTTTCTTTGTCAGGGCAGTGCTGCATTAAGGTTATCTTGTGGCTATGGTTCTAGAGCAGAAACCATACCAGGGTCCTGATCATCTTTTCAGCGACTTGTGTGCCATTCTATTTACTTTAAGAGGAGTTTTATATGTAGAACTATTGGACAATTGGGTCTTAGATAAGTACAGGGAGCTTTGCTTACATCAACAGGATTATAAATCCACCAGATCAGGAGTCAGGAAGGAATTTCCCTCACGAGCGTAAAGTCAACAACATAATCAGGACAAGGGAACAATCTGCCAGCACACAGAGAAAGGAATTGTTAGGACCAGCTGGGTGTATATTACACACACAATTTCATTCAATTCTAGTGGAAACATATTTTGGGACTGTATTCTTTCAGGGTTTTGTTGTTTTCTTCCTCCCCTACTGTGCCAAGAGTCACTCAGAGGATGATCATGCAGAAGTGCAAAAAAATCACTGAGACTCTCTATGTATAGAGGATTACCATGTGCAATTAACTGACTGGAAAGTAAATTAAGGTCAGTAGAGGCTAAATATATTTCAGAAAATGAAAAAAAAAAAACAAAACCAAAACCCCCACCCTATTTCTCAGACTCAATAGACTAAGTCCCTGAGAACACAAATAGTAAATGAAATTTTTAAAAAATTACAAGAATAATTTTATTTATGTGCTTGTTAAGAAAGAATCTAGCCCGTTTATTTGAATCCACTCATTTCAGGGAAATTTCCCATCTTTATTTAAATAGATGTATTTTTCTAATGGAAATGATGAGCCAAGAGAGAAGACAAGACTAACCAGCAAAAGGCAGCATTTGCAAAATCAGTGTACAACATAAAGGTGGACTGAGCCATAAGGCATCTGCCTCTCTATGAACACTATATGGGAACAAGTGTCTGTTTTGTTGCAGGGATTACCATAGAGCTCATTCACTCTGGGAAAGGTGAGGTTCAGGTGATATGACCTATGCAGAAAGGAGGGACAACAGCAGATTTAGGTGATCTTATGTGCAAACATCAGGAGAGAAGGAGAATTAAGTATCAAATTATAGAATGGTATTTTTGCCTGCCTATAATATAATTTGGAGCAGTCACCTGATATCCACAGATGTTTGGTTTTTCCTTTTGACCTAGCTTTGAAATATGCCCCTTACACATGAAGACATTAACTTTTCATTTTGTACAGAATAAGAAGTTACTAGCAGCAGTCCGGTAAACATGATGCTGTCATCCTTCTGAGAATAATTGAAAATTCTTCCTTCAGCAGAGGGATGTTAGAAAATTTTGCCCTGATTTCTGTACCAGTTCCTTTTAGCACTGCTTTTCCCACTGTGTAGTAGCGCAGGCTCATATCCTTATTTCTGCACTTCTCAGAAATCAGGATATGAGCCAACTTCACACTGCTCTTGCACAGAATGGAACAAACATGAAATAACACATGAGGCAGAGGAAGAAAAAAAACCCAACCAAACTGTAAGTGGTGGAAAAAGGAAAAAGAAAAATTTAGTGAAAGGAAATTCCCAATTACCGGGTGAGCCCTCATTAATATGCAAGTCTAGCCTTCTCATCCTCTCGCCTTTCATTGTTGTCTCTTGTTCCTTCAGTTCCCACCCCCATTCTGAATTTCTTTTGGTATGACACACCCAAGTACGCATACAAACAATGAGTCTGTCTTTTTCTTGCTCACTTGAAGAATTTTCTGTCTACCGAAGTGGTTTTTTTTCCTCCTCTAGTATGTAAACAAAGCAAAGGACAATTCCCAGCTTGGTTTTGAGCAACACAGACAACAAACCTACAGATAGGAAGGATTAAGCAACTAACAAGCTGAGTTTCTTGTAAGGTCAAGACTACTGGCTCATCAGTGCTTAAGTATACCCACTTAACATTAGTAGGAGCATTGCACAAATTAAACAAGAAGAGTAGACTTTTTATCTCGGTAGTGTGAGGAGAAAAAATAGCAGGAAGCATGAGTCGGGATTTCCAAAAAAAAACAGAAGGTCAGAAATTCCTGTTTAGATTCCTGGCTCATTCACTGATTCATTGTGCCCTTCTTAAAGCAAATTACATGACTCACCTGACTAATTTTCTTCATCTTTAAATGGTACAGTGCATGCCAGCTACAGAGAGTTTACATTGGTAGAGAACTCTTGTTTATCATGTTAATTTGGATTACTAATGAAAGAAGAAAGACAAAGAACAAAGCAGACCGGTTTAACACCAATTTGGCATGAAATTAGAGACTAACCTATGCCCAGAAATAGCTGCATCAACCCAGATATGTATTGAATGTTGTCTAAAACAGGGCATGAACTGGCATGACTTAACTCAGATCTGAAATAGAATTAAAACAGACTCTGGCTGGAAATATTTTTATGAAAATATTTCTTCTGGTGTTGAAGCACTCAGGTTTTCAGAATGACTCATTCTAACTTCCCCCATTACTTCCAGCAGGTTCCTAAACACCCCTTCAGTTAAACTACCTCCAGTTTCCTGGGTCCTGGTCTTAAATTTCTTCATTAGACTCTACCCCTGGTTTCCAGCTCTTTACCCAGCTTGCCCTTCTCATCTTGACCTGCATCATCTCCTTTTTCAAATACACTGTTTTTTCTGAAATTCTGTTTAAATTGGATGGTTTTTTCCTTCATGCTGATTAGAGGTCAGCAAGGGAAGAAGGGATCACTGAAAGATTAGCAGCTGCTTTCAGTTTTCTGTTCAACCTCAACACAAGCAATTATAGGGAAAGTTTTTCAGCAGTGATGCAGTGGTGTTTTGGACTCAGTCCTACTATTTCTTTCTGATTGGCAGCTATGCAGTCTGGTCGTGCATGTGAGAGATTTATCTGCTAAGCAAGCATGGAATATTTTCAGACAAGTATTAAACTCTCATATGTCTCCAACATGTGCAAAATGCTGTTTTACAAAGTCTCATAATTTGCCCAAATTTAACCAGATTTTCATAAGGATTTCAATGGCACGTCTTTGATATTAAGGCCCCTTTCTATGAATCTCAGCCTCCTACTCAAAGGTAGGGATTGCCAACGAGTGAGATGAGAATCCATTAGAAATCAGATGTAGGGCTTACCCTGTTTCGCTTTCTCTTGACTTGGACTACACAAACAATAATCACAAAAACAATAAGGGACAAACCGTAAGCTTAAGCTTAATGTAAGAGGAAGCAATGGACTAATTTTCTCGAGAAGAATAAAGCTTCTTTCTTCCCTTTAAGCTCCCCTGTTCTTCTACTTGATGCAAGATGTTTTCACAGCCTTCAGAAAAACCAGACACCAGCTGACTAGTAGGATGATGCCATGTTATGTCAGTAGTACCCCAAACGTCCTTTCTTCACACATCCTGCAGTGTGACCTCGCTACAACGCCCTCGCCAACACCGTCTGGGAAACTAACAGCCACTACCCTGCTGCCACTCAGTGAAGACCAGTGTTCCTTTACAAACTTCTGGATTACAATGCATTCTGCAATAAACTCTTGTGAGGGGAATGGCCAGTAAAGAAGCACTGGCCAAACAAGTTTGTCTGGACACAGTTCCAGAGCTTCATCTTGACAGCAGAGTAAACTTGTCCTGTTTAATAGGAAGCAACCATTTGGTAAAGGATGGCTCAGTTACACAGGCAATGTGCATTAGCAGCTACAATTATCAGTATATTATTGTTTGCCATTAATGCACAGAACATTGCATCTTTTGCTTAATTAGTTTTGATTGCATACTGAATCCAAGGAGCTACTGGGCTAGAGGGGCATTTCTGAGAAGTGGCTGAGGATTCTTTTCATATTATCAAAACAGCATTCTTTAAAAAATATGAATTATTTCATCACTCGGCATGGGATATTTCATTCCATATGATTAAAGTTTTACAAAGTTAACAGTAACTGGATCTTACAAAGTAAAATGTCAGCCGGCTTCAAGAGTCATAGGCATTACCAGCCTGGTTCATAACTGGTATGAACTAGCCTTTCAGTTTCATTCCATCTGGATAGGTCTATAACATATATAAACCATGTAAAACAGCAACATGAATTTTTTCAAAAGCAGAAAATCTTACAGCTAGTTGTTAAAATAAAAGCAGGAATAGCTTAACTTGTTAGCCAACCTTGTTAGCCTTCACAAAGAGCACTCGTGAATGAACCTCATTATTTTCAAAGAACTGAAGAAGGACTGATTATCCACCTCTAGGCATGAGAAATTCCCCGTGCTCCTACTGTAAGATGTGTAACATCAAGTCACAGTGAGAATATTATAAACAGTCAGCTATGTTCATTCAAAGCACAGAGAATTAATCTACTGCAATTTGGCCTTGTGCATTGTTTCTTGGAAATTAATTCCGTGGGGTTGATTTTTTGGGTTTGATTTAATCATGTTTTACGCCTACTTTGCCATTCATTGTAGTAACACAAATGACTGTGGTAGGAAAAATTCACATGCTTTTGCCTTCAGAGCTGCAAACTATTATAATAAACATTAAGAACGTAAATATTGTCACCAAAGAGTATGTCTTCATTGCACTGTTAAGTCAGGCCTTTAAAATCACTATACTGTTAAAATATATTCACACAATAAGTCTGTCTATTTACAGTAACTTCTGACCCATCAAGATTTTTACCCATTTTCCAGAACCCTCAGTGCCTTACTAGCTGGACTGCCCTGGTACAGATAAACCACAAAACTAAGGGATTGTGGCTATATCAGTTCCTAGTCAGGAAGAAATCCAGTGTAGGACAATGATTTCTTCTTTGTTCAGATACCTGACTTTAACTTGTTTTGAAAATAAGGGTTTTTCTTTTCTTCAAACACTAGTTGCAATAGGCATATAAGTCCATTTCCTAAAACCTCCTCCTCTGTCCTAACTTATGCATTATTCTTAAAGTAAGCAGAAAATTGCAGAAAACTGCAGAAAAAGCAGAATGACAAGAAACAATTGCAAAATGGTGATAGAATGTGCATCTGATTAGTTGATGGTAGGATACGTCGAAATCAACATGTTTACCAATATGCTTGGCACTATTTGCATTCAGTGGAACAGTGCACTGGACCATTTATATGGGAACAGAAGCAAGAAATGATACTGTGAACACAATACACTCACAGCATGCCTGTTATCATTGAAAACCCAGGAGAATAGAGTTCCTTTTCTGTCTCTTCCTTTGAACTGTAGTTGAAATCCATGCGGAAATACGATGATGTTGATGGTTTTTTGTACATACCAATTTATCTAAGACTGTTCTGGTTATAGCAACAATGGTTGGACTTGATGATCTTAAAGGTCTTTTCCAACCTAAACAGTTCTAAGAGACTATGATCTTTATTTGCCCTGATCAAATTTTTGAATGAGGCTCCTTGTCCTTTCTTTTCCCCAAAATAATACATAGTTCAAGATTAAGAATTCTGTTACAAACTAAAGTACTGTATGAAATAGTACTGGGAATTTACCTGCAAATAAAAAAAAAGTATGCAAAAATCTTATTTGCAGTGAAATCAATCTCCATTGTAATGGAAGTCTGCATTGCCAGCATACTATTATCCTTTTCTCTAGAGTCAGGCTAGTCCTCATATGAAAGAATTACACATGTCCAAATGGTCTTTCATTTCAGGAGTTAATGATTGGCTATTACTCTTTAAAATCTGGAATTGCCTAACCAGCTGAAGAACCTGATTATGTGAAATACATGTCCCCTGTATATCATATACAACAGGGTAAAAAAGTGGGTGCTACAATTTATTGGATGTGAGGGGAAAGAGCAACTCAAGAAACTGTTCTTGATTTTGTAATATGTTTTTTAACTTTCCAGTTGTTCTCTAAACTATTGGCAACTACTTCGTTCCATCTTCTTTTTCAGTAGAACTCAAGATGCACATTAGGCCCATGTCCAAGGTTTATTTGCAGCAAGTTATCCTTGAATCTTTGTTGTTTTGGTTTTGTTGGGGTTTTTTAATTGTTGCTGGATAAGGGTACCTTTCACCAAATGCGTATCTGATTTGGCCCACAGAGAGAAGAAAGGAAAAAAAGTGTCACTCTGTAACACTTTGTATCATGCTGAGCCTTAAATTAATATTTTATGTCCTTACTGTGCTTTCATTTCATCTCTTTTTTCTGTTCAGAAACAGTTGTATCCCATGCTGCCAGTGTACAGAGCCTATAGTATTTCATATTAATGTGCTCTTACACAGAGATTGTGATGGTTAGGGAGGCCCTTGCTGAGGGACTGAAGCTGTCAGATAAAAGGGATGTTTACCAGTTAAGGTTTCAAACAGCAGTGCTATGAGAATATATTAATCAGTTGGAGATACTAGATTGGAAGAGAAAACAACTTTTCCCGGTATCTGGCAGAAGAGTATTTTAGTCTAGAGGGCGATCAGCAAACCACTGAATGGAGAGAGACGGTAAGCTGCAGAACAGATACAGGGAGTTCTCTACAACAATTTCACTGACTACTGTGATGTTCCTCATATTTCACTCATTTGTAAGACTCATCAAGCAAGAACAAGGAAAATACACAGTTGAACATTAAAAGGATCCTGAATTATAATGCTAAGTCTAGCTAAAAATAAATCTGATTCTTATCTTTTTGGCTGGAAGGCATCCTGTGAACTAAAGGAGACAAGAGATCAGACACAGGAAATACAAAATTATTTCTTCACCTCAAGCAAGTGGGACTTAGCATGGACACTCCCTGTAACAGTGCTTTAATGCTAGTACTTGTGTGACACTCACAGAATTCAGGTGTAGATAAAAATACAGGCACTTGGTTCTCGCCAAGCATCTAATCCCACCTTTGAGTAAGTTTAATAGTTACCAGTTAAACCATGCCGAGAGAAAATCGTTAATTGCATCGGTAAATTTTCACCAGTTGGAATTTATATTGGATTTTACATGCACCTACCCAATAGAATAAGGGTCCCAAGGGGAAAAGGAGACAGAATTTACAACTCCTGTTCTTAACCAAAGGATCAGTCATATTATGCCATCTGTTATCCCCCACACTAATTAATACCTGCACAGGTTATATTGTGGTGATGTTTAATTCTATCCATTTTATGCAGTGGCTCTGTTATCAGTTCTGTTTCTGTGTCAGTCTGTCCTTTGGTAATGTCATGGTCTCTGGCCATTTGGTTGTTTTTGAAACCTGCTCCATATCTCAGTTACCACTTCACTACCTCTGCTGCAGGAATTTCTTACAGTACAGCCCTTTTTGCCCCAGTCTAAAATCTGATACAAATTGTTCTGCCTCAAAAGCTGTCCAATGTGAATGGACAAGTTGATGTACTTTATTTTCTTTTTCTGGCATTGAATGACTCCCTGCTTGATTCTTTCATTATCAAACTTACAGAAAGTGTTTATCTGTAAGAGTCTGGCACCCTGAATTATCTTTTTTCCTGTGCTCCCCCTAGAGGACCACTAGAAGGTTGTGCTAGCTCCAGCTAGCTCACAGCATGCCTGGACACAGCTGTCCCAGAACTCTCTTTTTGTATTGTTTAAATGAAATAGCTGCACAGAAATGGAGAAAGTAATGTGAAAACAGGGACTTAAACTGCTATATGATCCCTCATGGAAAATGAGTAAGCAGACAGACAGAAATAGAAGTTGTCTTGAAGTGTGCAAGGCCACAGAATAGTATCACAGTGCACATGCTGCAATTGATGTTCACTCCACTAAATAGGTGGGATGGATATCAAGTTACTTTATCTGCTTAGCTAGGGAGATAAGACTAGACTCAGGGGACCTCAAGAACATTTCCGAATATGACTTTTTCAGGAAGAGATTGCAAGGTATAAAAGCATAAGCCATGCTTCCTCTCCCGTCCTATTTTTGGACATCAGTGGCTTTGTGTAACTCTTAACTTTTCCCCTCTCTGAGAAGAAATGGTTCAGAGTTTCATCATAGTAATTTTAGGTTTTTGTTATCAGGAACAAACATGCCTTCCTGAATTTTTTTAAATGCCCTCTGCAGACAAAGATCCAGGTGCAACTTGCACAAGCAGGTCTGTGTTAGCTCTAAATGAACTAGTCTGGGTACTATAGCAGCAGCTTTTTATTGGGAACCTGTGGTTACTCTGCGCTAAATTAGTGAATTGATGAACTAGTAACCTAGAAAATTAGCAGGCTACACTGCTGAATAAATGCAAGCCAACAAGTTAAAATTAGCTTAAATTTGTTAGGACAATCTGTAGTTACTCAGGATCTACAGAGCTGAGAACGGTATCTGTGATCTTGGACCTTGAATTACACTCTGCCATGTAGCAATACATTACAGTCTCACTGGCCAGCAGACCGCTGAGTTGATCTGAAATTCAGGACCCGGAATCCCCAGCTATTTCTCAGCCTTACACTGAAATGAAATCCAGCCAGGCTTGACCTTGTCCACTACCTGGTTTCATGGGTGTGTACTAGTTTGAAAACAAACCAGTGGGAGGCACCAAGTCAGAATAACAATTTAATGGAAATTAAAGAAAAGGAAAAAAGTAAAAGAAAACGCTGGTTCAAACTGACAGAGTCAAGATACAACCTGAGTCCCTGTTAGTCAGGGTGGTGGTAGCAGTCTGGTAGAATGGTGGCTGCAGTCCTCTGAAGCAGTGATCCTGTAGTAAAGGGGTCTGCTCTTCCTCAGAAGGTCCAGTGGTGGCTGTGTAGCTCTTGTCCTCTGGAAATCCAGTGGAAAGGGTTGTCTCTGGTGTTCAGTCTCAGATTATATCCATGATGGGATGCTTGGTTCCTCCCTCTGGGTGGAGCATCTCACAATGGGGTAATGAGTCATGAGGCCAAGTGTTGATGAGGCTCATTAACAGAAGATAGTCCGGAGGGAGTTATCTCTGAGTCATGGGCAGGACAATGATGGGCCATTAACAGAAAGATAGTCTGGGGGGAGGAGGCAAGGAAACACTGCCCCACCTGATTTCAACAGCTCCTGAGGATGGTAATGGAATACACTGCAACCCAGGACAGGGTGGAATAGGAATTGGGCATGAGGCCAGAAAGCAGCTATACTGTGCTGTGGTATGGTCTCTGATCTGGAGGAACTAATGAACCAGAGTTTCGTTATACTGTGCAGCACAACACTTTGCAGTTTAGACTGGACTTGAGAAAGTTTCAACTGTTTTAGATTAATAATGTGTTTGTTGAATACTGTGTGTATAAAAACCTGGTTTTTTTCTAAACTTAATCACTGCTTAATCATGCTTCCTCAGCAGACAGTAAAAGAGCATAAACACTTTAGATTTTTTCCCTGTTTTCCTTAAAGTAGTGTACCATTAATTTCCTGTTTCTTAAGAGTTCCTTTTGGGGGGTTTCTTGGTTTGACCTCTGGATAATCATTCCTCTTTGTATATAGCAACAATTCACCCTCTATATTTAAGCACTTAGACTTTAAACATCTCTATTTTTACTACACTCATCTTCTAAGGAAAGTTTAACTAAAGAGGTTATGGTACCCTAACTCCCAACTTCTGTTTGCAATGTCCAAAGACTTTGCAAAAAATCTATCTGAAAAGTATCCTGTTCGTTGTCGTGATGCATTTGTTTGTTTCCTAAGCAATACAACAAAGACATCTATTAATGAAGAACAGACACTCAGTTAACCACAGACACAGTTCTTTAATCAAGTAGCATTTAATTAAATTGGAAAATCATCCTTTTGTAGGGCCAAAAGTGTGGAACCTAAACAGAGATATATGTCAAATTGCTCTCGTTTGAATAAGTACTACAGCTCGCAAGACAGTAATTTTAAAATGTCAAGAAATATTATCACCAGAACATTTGAAAAGCCAGAAATTTTTTGTTAAGTTTTTAGAGGTTTCACGCTAAATAACTTATTCATCTCATAACTCATTTAATCTCCTTCTTAATTTCTTTTCCTAAAGTGGAAAATTATTTGTTTCTACTAAGTGCAAGCAATCCTATATGCTAAGCTAATTAAAATATCCACATGAAACATCCATAAAACTACTTTAATTGGTTTTTTATTCCTGTTTTAATTTCTAGTAGTATTTCTATTAGTATTTTTTATGCATATTTTCCAAGAAAACAAGGTTTGTATGAAGAGTTGGTCTCCCTCTGATATACTTTTAAATAATTGCCTGATTTCAAATGAAGCTGGCAGTGGGTTAGTCTGCCAGTTATTAAGTCTCAAAGTTACTGTGAGGACACTAGGGATGGCCACTACTAATGTGTCTCTTGACAGCAAATGAAGGAGAACTGAGAAGCTTTCTACTCTATTTGGCAGAATTTGAATGAGTCAACCCATTCTCCTACTGTGGTCCAGGCAACAAGCTGGGAAAAGGCAAGCAGAGGGTGTACAGATGATGTACAAGTGACTAGAATCATGTACAAATTACTAGAATTACAAGGTGGGGGGAAGGCATCTGAGATATAGAAGGGAGCTGAGGGTATTGGAAGGAAGTACAGGAAGCAGAGAGAAAGACTGGAAGAATATTTTGACGGCATCATGGTGGGAAGTTGTAAGGAACACAGAATACAAATTTATCAAAAACCAACCTACACTGGATTTACTATTCATGAAACACAGTAGTGGTTTCATAGTTCAGCATTGTCTTATTTTTAATGGAACCTATCTGCAGATAAATTATTTTCAGCTAATGAACATATTGTGATTTATACGTAAGAGAGGTTTCAAAAGGGACATTGAATCTTATGCCTTTGTTCTGATTGAGAGACGCAAGAAAAATTGCAAAGTTAGGATTCTAAGATAATACTTTCTCATTTGCACCAAGTTCAAGATCATCTTGTTCACTTTCTCACGGACCAGCTGAACTGCATTATTCCCAACATCTAAATCTGTTCATATTTTTACCAATGTGTACAAATAAATCTGAAGTAAAATAAATGAAGATCTTTTGTAGGTATTCTTAGCTGTAAAAGTACACCTGTCTCTATGTCAGTTATGTGAACCATCTAGACTTAAAGCAGAAAATCAGAATTCACCATCTTGTTCTTTAAAGCAAATCATGGATTTGTTAGCCTGAGCTGCAGCTTTGCTTAAGGCACATTGTCTCAGCTGCAGCCATGCAGTGACTCAAGCTGCCTGCTTGTTGAGTGTGTGTTTATCTGGCAAGCCTTGCTGACAAAAACTGAGCATACCTTTATCAATATGCTGTTATTGAGCATGGGGGGATTCAAGCTACTTGCCCTTGTAATTTTTACAGTTTTTTTAAAAGTTATGAAAAATCCTGAACCTAAATTCTTTTAACTTGGTACAGCGCTGTGAGCTGGTTACCTTGAGCTACCTGGAGCTGCTCCAGATACGTGGAGCAAAACCCTTCTAAAACTCTGTCTGCAGTGTGTTGTAGGGCATCTTTTCTCAGTATCAGATCAATGACAAATATTTTGTATTGTTAGGGGATGCAGATGCTGTTCACACACTATGTAAATGCATTTTGTAAAAATACACCCTTAGGAAGGTTTTTTTAAGGGATCTCTTCTGAATGTATCTAAGGAAGTATGTGATTGAACAGCTCTGTAGAGGGATGCTTCAAAAATGTGTTAAGAAGCTTTGGTGGTTTATTAGATTGTATGGTTATTAGCAAGAGAGAAAGCACTGGAAATACAATGTATTTGTACATGATTATTCACATTGTAATTGCCACTCTATCCTCAACTGCATTTCTGTAATGGGAAAAGTTAGCACCAAGAAAATGAGTGGAATTATTATTTGTAGACCTGCAGTGACTAACAGTGGCATGAAAACTTAATGGACCTATGAAAGAACACTCTGTCTACAGAGGAGTGTGTCTCTGGAAAGCCTCTGTACAGAAACTGCCTACACAGGGCTGCTGTGTGGTGTGACAGTGCAGCAGTGAGCACAGTGTTTCTGTGGAGGCTGTATACCTAGCTCAGCTATCATGATTTTCAAATGGGACTTTCATACTGCACTGGAGAGAGTTTTTCACACTTTCTCACTTTGTAAAAGGCCGTTCCAGACCCTATTGTAAGGTGGTGTGTAGAGCCAAATAGCTGCTGATTAATGCCTTCTGTTCTGTGCCTGGAGAATTTTATGGATTACAGTGAATAAAAGGCTAATTTGTCTCCTAAAGCATATATTGATATAAATGTGATCACTTTTCTGCACTACCTAACTTGGGTTAATGGAGTGTTGCTTCAATGTATTGTGTTTCTGGCATGTTCTGTCTGTATCCATAATGTCTTTGTGTGGCCTGAACTTCCTATTCATTACAAATCAGTGAACAGCAGTAAGCAGTTCAACAAACAGATATTTCTTAAGCTGTCAAACTCAAAGCCTGAATAATCTAAAAAGAAGTGCAATCAGGCCTGCCAACTGTAAACAATAAACACTGTTCTAAAATGCAGAATAGCTTACAAGTAAAATAAAACTGAAAAGTTAGGTTGACCTGCAACTCAGCTGTAGTTTATGAAAACATTAATACACAAAAGAATGAAGGCAGCACCAGTGCCTGGTAACAATTCCCTGCTTTTCTGCTTTTTTCTCTTCTCTCTTTCTGCTGCTTTCATGCGCAGTGCAACACACTACAAGCATATAAAAGAAAAGGGCTACAGGGTTCCCTGAATTGTTCCAGTCAACTCTCTTCATGTTTGATTGCCAACTCCCATGCATAGAGATTAGAGGGAGACTGGAATAGATTTTAAGGTCTTACTAAGAAGCTGAAGCAGCACCAGAGCAAGAAGTAGATGTTCATCGCTCCATGCAAAAACCTGAAAATGTACAGGTACTCTCCCTGAGAGTTTGGCCCTTCCTTTTCCCTTCTATCTGTAAGAAACTATTCTGAAATTTTTGGGTCTTCACACACTTATACCTGAATTTGAAAAGATAATGTCGGTTTCTTAGTTAACTTTTCCTCCAGAATCTCCATTCTTCCAAACTGCTTTATCTGTTCCAGCGGAATCTGTTCCAGAATTACTTTGGACATAATGTTATGTGCTGCACATTTCCATTTGATTTTCTGTAGCAGCATTTACTGAGGCTAGACAGGAAGATGCCCAGGCTTTCCAACCTGGAGCACCAGACTGCAATGATAGTCTGGTCATTTTTTGTGTGTATGTGGTAGAAACAGATCCACCCCTGCTTCTATTTCTACAGAATAAAGCCATCAGTCCCAACTGTATCATTGTAGATTTTTTACCTGGACCCACACCCACAGGCAGCAAGCAAATCCTGGTCAACAACAGAAAAAAATCACAATATATAAAGATGTTAATTTAGATATTATTTTAAAGAAAGGTTTCTATTCTTGGGAAAAGCAGTATGATTGGCAGTGAACCAGTTATCAGGGAGCAGAAAATAAGGAGCCGTGTTTATTAGTCAAGGCTGTCTTTCATAGCAATTCATCAAAAACATGCATGTGTTGGAAGCCCTAGAAAGATGAAAAGGTATCTTTTCAGTCCTGGAAGAGGAGACTGCCCTTTCAAGGATACAATGGTGCTTTTCAGAAGAGCAGTGACTGTGCAACATGTCCACCAATGGAAGGCTCCTTTCAGAGCAAATCTTGCTCTACCGCTTTAGGTAGCTATTCTCTAACATTCCTGATTGACTAAAATTATTGTTGCATAAAATATTTGTAAATATTACTTCTTTAATATGAGTAAAAATCAGGGGAAAACCCAGATAAATTGCTTAAGCAACTACTTTCTGAATGGTGTCTGTTGAACCAGGCTCCTCCCTCACCACAAGTTAAGAAGAGGAGGAAAGAAAACTCTGGACTTCAATACTGAGGGCTGGCTTGTCTGACTTACCCCAGCTCAAACTGTGACTGGCCAACGGGACTTCAGCCAAAAACATTTCACCTCTCATTCTCTCTCCCCTGTTTTTTCTATTTCGCTTCACCACCCAGTTTCCACAGAAACAGAGTAGCACAAATAGCACAGGTTTTGGGTGCCTTTCTGCAGAAGCAAATGTAACAAAACAGTCTGCATGTAACATCCCATTTTGGTGAAAAGCTTTATTAGATTCAGAGGTTATCTGCATACTAAAAATTATATGTAGAATTCTCTCTACTTTTTAAACCTTGTGCAGTAACTCCATGGATTGTCTGACAAACTGGCAGCAGAAATACTCTAATATTCTAATTTTTCACTTGGTTTAGGGCTTTTTCAGATTTCTTTTCTCCCTACTATTCATCAGGCAACATTGGCAAGCATCTAACAGAAGAAACAGAATCAGGCAAACCACTGTACCAGCCCACTATCCAGCTTCCACTGTGCCCCACAGCCAAGCTCAGTGTTATCCCTAACACTGCCCTTATTTCATAGCTACAAAGTAATTTTGTACACTGAAAAATACAGTGAAGGTGGTTGCTCTCAGAACATACTCCATGTTCCCAGCTGATCACCTAGCAGGCACCTGAGAGGATTCAGGATTCTGCTCCTCATCCTTGCCTGCATAGGACGGCTTATTTGTGTGCTCCTATTATGGATGCACTGGCCCAGTGAATGCTCAGATAAACAAGCTGCTGTGAAATGATACATTTAATATTATCTATTTCCTGTTTGAAATCATGAATGCTTTTGGTACTGCTTCTACAGAGTAGCCTGAAGTCCATTGTGCTCTTCTTGTCAAGCAGCAAGGAGGACCCAGGGATTACTTTTGCCAGTGTTAATCAGTTTGAACAACTCCATATGTGAATGATGAATGCCAGAGGTCTCCTTTATATATCCCAGTATCTTCAGACAGCAGGAAAGACATGGGTGATAGAAAGGTGAAGGATTATTTGTATTCTAGATTTTATTGTCCATTAACTACATGCAAAATCAGGCATGTGAAGGAGTACTACATTGTGGCTATAGTCTAGAAATTTACCAAACTCAGGTACCAAGATTTTCTGTATGGATGATGAGGAATGAGATTTTAGAGCCGTTCACAGCTTTGAGTAAAAAATACCCCAGGTATTCCCATAATCCATTTCAGTTTCACATCTGTGAATCTTTGATACAAGTGCTGTGACTTCTAAACAGTTTTTAGTGGCCAGATCCAGTTGCACTGAGAAAAACAGGCATTTTATCAGGAGCTTAATAGGGTACAAAATTTCACAGCAATAACAGTGATCAAAGGCAGCAAAAATAATTAATGGAAAACCCAGTGTGACAGCAGGCACAGGCAAGGCAGGCAGGCATGTAAAGAGCACACTGCTACCCCGCAGGCCAGCACTCAGCAGCATGAGCTGACAGGAGAGCTCATTTTCTCCCTCCACCTTTGTAGCTTTCGCTTTTCCTGCCATGTGTGAGGCAGCAGCTTTGCTGCAGGAGAGGGTCCTGCCTGGCATCACTCCCCACACTCTCTCTTTTGTGGCCCTCGTCAGCCCTGCGGGCAGCTCACACTTCAGCCTCTGTCTTGTCCCAGCTGTTCTCCTCCTCCTCTGCACAAATACACAGAAAGGTCTTTCACCCCTTAAAGGCCTTCTCAGATAATTGTGAATAGAGGCAGAAATATATAATTATTTCCCCAGCTCAGATCCCTATGTCATATTGTACTTGCTTTTTACCATCTTTGCAAAAATTGAACGCTGTCTCTCAGTTGATCTGTGGGTGATGGCATCCTGTTTTGTTACACTGCTGCAAAGCTTTACAACATCCCTGAATCAAATGTCTAACAAATGTCTTACCTTGAAATTAAGGTAAAACAAGAAAATATATTTCACAGTTACCTCCCAATCCTAGGCTTAAGGTTGATCTTCTATAGTCATATACACTCTTAATCTAAAATCACCCCGTAGAGCACATTAATTTTTTTAGAGACAAACAGACTTGGTCAAAAAAACCCCTCTCTGACTAAAATTCTCCTTGTCTGTCCAGATAAGATGCTTTTCCACCTTTCTTCTATTGCCAACTAATTGACCGAAGGATTTAGAGATTAATTTGAAAAATAAGCAGCTTTTCATTTAAAAAAAATAATGCGTGAAGGGAAAAGGGGAAGAATCAACTTAAAGGTGATGGCCTATTAAAGTGCTATAAACTTTGATAATTCGTGTTCTCTGAAAACCCTTTTTTGTCATTATTTTGAAAATCTGTATGATTCATTTTGGACTGTTTTCAAAATTCCTCAAAGAACCTTCTTGCTGAAATTGCCTTGTGAATTAAATTCTGTATTTTCGAAGACATCCCATTTTCATCATATTCTATTTGTAGATTTTGCATGGTAATGAGTTATCACCCCCACTTTTTGCTTCATGGAAGGCCTCAAAATAAGCATGAAAAATGCAAACAACCTACATATGAAAAAGACATTAGGCTTTTAATAGTTCTTTCATTTTAGTTCTCTGTGGTGTTATTAGTGACAGGTAAAAATCAGACTACTTAAGTGCAGCTGGTGCAAAGTGGTGTAAAAATACAACTTATCTGCCTGATTGTCTGTGCCCCTGGGAGGCATAAAACTGAGGAAGAGCAAGAACAGTTATTGCTGCTCTATTTTATTTGCTTTTTCTATGGACTGAGAACATCTCAACTTTGTACCTTAAGATTTTGATGAGCATCTTTGAAGGAGACTGACTCAACACGCTTCTCACTTGCGTTCTCTTCCTAGCCAGATTTATGCTCCCATCTGCTGAGATGCACTATCCTGATTTCCCCTCCTGGGGAGCCTGAGAATAGGAAGACATTACAAACTTATTACAGACCATAACTATGGTCAGTCATATTTTTTTTCCACAAAACCTCCTTGTTACGTTTGTTACTTTGTTACATTAAACAAAGTTTCTATGGGAACGTACTAATACTCACATTGTAATAGAGATTAAAATAATATTTTAATGATACCACCCAATGGACATATTAGATCATTTATAATAGACGTGCTTTTAAACCAACCAGAGGGAAAAAAAAAAATCAAGCTCAAGTTGCAGCCATATTATTATTTTCTTTTTATATTTTACACTAGAGTTCTGTATGTAAAAGGAGCCCTTGACTAATGGAAAGAGAAAGTAGTGATGACTGCAAGCACTTTGCCAGCTTGGAAACCATTTTAAGGGTAGATCATAACAGAAGGTGACTGAGGAACCCATCTTCAGTGGTCTCTACTGATGGTCTCAACTTGCCAGAGCGGATCAGTTTTATCTCTGAAGCAGAACTAGCATTTCCCTCCTTCCAGCCCCTGAACCATAGGAAGGGTGGTCTCAAGGATTTTGTCTGTAGATTCTCAGACACAGGCAGACAGTTCTTTAATATGTAAGAGAATGCTTACTGGTATTGACAAAGGAGTAATAAACCTTGCTGAATATATTAGAAGACTCAGGAAATGTATCCTAGGAATGATCTTATTAAGCTATTTACCTTGTGGTAGCACCTGCAGGTCCTTCAAATTCTAAAATAGAATTCTCAAAACTCTATCTGAGCTGATGGTAAGGGATGATAGATGAACACATAGTCAACAGGGAGAACTAAGAGAAGGGCAATTATCATACATGCACAGTTGTAAGAGACAAGCTACTTAATTACAAGGATTTTGTAGACAAGGTACTTAATGTAGGAATTTGGATGAGGAAAAATACGTATTTTAGGGAAGCTCTCCTGCACAAAATAGAAGAAGCAAGAAGTTACATGACAAAAAAAAGCTGGACCAACGCAGGCAAAAGTCTTGCTGAAGGTTTTCCCCAGCCAGGTATTTTCAGCTAGATGTTTTTGCCTGGGAGAGGTGAAGAAATGACTTTTCAACATACCAATGCCATAGTCATTGGCCAAATGACAGCAATATTCAAATGACACATAGTTCTTTCTTTGTTGCCCCTACCACTCGGACAGCCTGGAGTTGGGTGATAGTCCTAGCTTCCTCCATGACACTACAGCCGTCAGAAGTGCCATAATCTGCCTTGTCAATCACTAACCTCCATTGCTGTTTGCAGTCCACTCTTCTCAGAAGTGTACTAAACCCATTCCTGATACCCCTACTGGTATCTAGTAGGTTAATTAAATTCCAAGTGTGAAGGGTGGACAGAGAGTAAACTAAAGCTCTGTGGAAAAGACAAAGATTTGATCCCCTAGTGCTATATAAAATAAATCTCTGTGGATCCATCTCTGCTCAGAACTAAGGAGAGCTGCATCTTTGCTCCTTCATTTTTTCCTTTATAAGGTGCTCATTGAGCGATATATGCATACCTGAGATTTTTTAAATCCAGTGCAAAGCACTCCATTGTGTTACTTTCTTATTCTACTCCAAGGGGGAAGGTAAGTACGAGAGATGAGAAAATAAGCTACCCATATACGTATACCAGTTGTAACTCTCATCACGTAAGAAGACTGTGAATACAATAAAATTAGAGAATGAGAAGTATGAGACACTAAATACTGGTACTAGTAGCCTGGCAAAGAGGAAGTCTGAGACAGGCTGGGATTAGGACATGACACACAGGGTCTTAAAAATAAGGACAAATCTACGTGTTGAAGTTAATGAAAATACCTTCCTTGCACCAGTGCTTAAAATAGAAAAGAGGGTAGAAGATGACGTTCTGACTATGTCAGTAAAAACTGATAGCACAGATTTGGCCTGATTTTTAAAGTGATTTGCATGGGTACAGTGTAGGTTTTGAAATGGTACTCGAACATTCCCTTGTCCTGGGACTAATGTCTAATTAGCGCAATGTGCTTCAGATGCCGGGGCGGCTCAGGAAGGCCACCATCTCGTGTACACGGTTCCCTGCTTTGGCCATAGCCGTCTTTTGGGAATTAAACTTTATTTCTGCACAGCTGCAGTTCTTCTGTAAATCACTGCCTGCCTACCCTAGCCGCTTCACAGGAAGCCTCAGCAGGCCGCCGGTAACGGAAGCGTGGGCAGGAGCAGCCCCGCGACAGGTACCACCTCCCGCCCCGGCTCCGCTCCGCGCCCGGCGTCAGCGCGGCAGGGCCGGCCGGGGGCGGGCACAGCCTGGGGCCGCCTCCGCACGCGCGGGGTTGGGGCGGGCTCGTTCCCACCTCCGCCTCCCGCCCCGCTGCGCTGACGCCCGGGCCGTCCTCCCGTGCCGGCGTGCGGGTAAGTGGCTCCCCCTCGGCGGCTGCTGCCTGGCGGCGGGCGGAGCCGCGCCCTCCCCCGGCGGCCGCGCAGGGCTCCGCGGTGGGGCCGGCTCTCCGCTCCCCGCCCGGGCGCGGGGCGGGGGGGGGGGGGGGGGCTCCGCCTCGGGGCAACTTTGCCCCCCGCTAGTGCCGGGCTTTCCCCTGCCGCTCCCCGGCGGGCGCCGCGTGTTGCTGGGACCCCGCGGCAGAGCCCTTCCTCCTGCCTCGCCTGCCCCGGCCCCAGTGCGTCCTCCCGCCCTGCCCCGGTAGCCTTGGCGCTGGCAGCGGCTCTTCCGGCCCGGCTCGGCGCCCGGAGCGCTCTGGCGGCTGCATGGCCCGGCCAGGCCCGCGGGCTCCGAGGGCCGCCGCTCTCCCGCCCGCGCCCTCCGCGCTGCCCCCGCCGCAAGGGTTGGCCTTGGGGCGCTGCTGCTGCATCATCGCCCTCTCCTTGGTCGCCTTTTAATCCCGCGTACCTCGTCTCATGAGAAACTGGCTTCGTACCCAGCGCTGCCGTGCTCCGGCTGTTACTTAGTGCCCTGCAGCCCCCACCGCCCGCCGTGCCTGATTGACAGGTACCGCGCCACGAGTAACTGCTCGGCGTTTCTTGTTGCGGAGAATCAAGTCTGTTATTTGTAGTAGTAAACTCAGTCTCTGTTAAAACATTGAAATTGCTGCTGAGTTGATGTTTATGCAGATTCTGGCTTTTATGGAACCACCTGTTAGGAAAAGGGCCGAGGCAGTTGAGCAGCTGTCAAAAAAGTAATAGGCGCCTCTCACTAGCAATCTGTACAAGTGAGGCAATGTGTGCCCCGCTCACTTCAACGTGCTCCTTTAAGCAATTATTCTGCAGAATTTACCCCAGATGATGGTGCCGTTGGGCACAGGATAGTACTTTGTAGTATGTGAGTCACTCTTCTGCTGTGAGAATAGTCTGTGTGTGACAGCTTCGGAGTGTTTGTCCCCAACATTGAATTTGTCTAACAGTTTGTATAATTCAATAACTACGTATTACAGTTTTATTTAAGAAGTATGAGATTTCTCTTGTTACCACCTTTGGCAGGTGTCTCAGAGGATTCCACTGTGCTGAGTGCTGTTTTCACCATGTGAAGATACAAGCCATGTAAAAGCCTTTTCCACTTCAGTGCTTTATAACCCAACCTCTGTAAATTTTGGCACATGGGAGGAGAATCTGGAAACAGTGGTGAATTGCTTCACTTGGCCATGATTTTTAGTTTTTGTTCCTCTTGAAAGAAGGATTTTATGAACTTTTCTTTGAAGACAGACTAAAACTGGTGCTTTCAGCTCGAAGGTACATTGTTTTGCTGATTGTTCTGCTTTCTTCTGTATCTTGTCACTCTTCAGGTATAGGGTTACTTTTATAAATCTCTCCTTATTTCCCTTTTGTTCATTTATTTTTGCAGCATCCATTTTCAGTTTTTCATTTGAGCAAAACATTTCAGGTGTTTCTAAAACAGTTGTTCCTGCCTCTTTACCCTAAGTTGGTGATCTCTTCAATGGGAAGTCCAGGCCATGAAGTCAACAGTGGCTAATAGCTAACAATTAGTTACCAACCCAGCATGTGCTGATTATCAAGTTAGTAGTGGGACTTCCTTTAAAAGCATGCCCTTTAAATTGTATAGATTATGCTATTCATTATTTCAGGAGAAATAATATAGGGTGATGTGTGTAGCTCTAAAATACTGCTCCATGCCTAGATTAATTTCTCAGTAACAGCTGAATCCTGTTAATTTAGAAACTTGGCTGTTGTGGCCAAAGCTGACTTAACATGGGAAATTTAATTTATTACCAGTTAACTTTTAATTACCAGTTGGCTAGTGATATACAAAGAAGACCGCTGCTTAAACAGGGTTGGGAAAAACTCCTTCCCTCTACTTTTCTCCTTGGCCCCTCAGGTTATGCTCTGTCCTTCGGACAAGGCAGTGGTAGTACAGGAGGCTGGGGTTGGTACATGGATGTTTCTTTCTTCTGCTCCTGTGTGATCCTCTCCATGGGCTCTTCAAGGGTGTCCCTGTGCCAGCGTGGGCACCTCCACAGGCCACAGTCCCTTCAGGGATGTCCCTGCTCCAGTGTGGAGAGTCTCCTTTGGAGAGTGCATCTCCAGCTGCGTCCCCAACAGTTGTCCCCTTCCTCATGCTTCCCTGTGCCTTTTTTAGCACTCTCACATGTCTCCTCCTGCGCTTTCTTTTGCATTTGCTGCCACCAGTAGCTTCTCTCTTTCTCGAATAAAGCGGAGTGGAGGCACCATGCACTCATCCAATGAATTGGAGGATGGCAGGCAGTGGGTTTGTGGAGCCAGCTGGAAGTTGCCATGGCCCACACAGGGCAGTTTATGGCCTCCTCCCATGCAACCCCTGCTACCAAAACCTGCACTTTATCCCCAGTGCACTCATGTGCCAGTTGAGTGATGCTGGAAGAAAGGTCCCATCCATGGCTAATTATAGGAACTCCAGTTTCCTTTTATACGCTTAGAAGTAAAACCAAAGTTCTCTCATATAGCTTGCTAAATAGCAATAATGTGTTGTGTCACTAAAATGGTAATACTTTTGCAATTGTATTTATTAATGTGTCCATCTCAGTATGTTTGTTCCTATGCACCTGCTGATACCTGGGTCAGGGGTGGCTGCTTTCTCTAATGATTGTATTCATGCATGTTTTCATAATTTTTTTTTTTTAATAAAACTTTCTCAAGAGTTAAGTTTTCCTCTTTTTTTCAGATCTGAAGGCAGTGGTTCTGCTGACACAAAGGTGGCAGCTCTGAGGCCTATTCCACCAGCGTGAGTAGTCATGTTCTTCTCAGAGATCGTTTCATTTCCTTGTTGTTTTGTTTGTCCCACTGATTCGATGATTTTGGTATCTCGTCCCTCTTATCTTTTTGGGCTGACTTACTGCCACCTTGAGTTCTGTGTGGCATTGTGTGTATTGGAAGAATGTAGAAAAGGAAGACATGAAGATTGCAGGTTTGGGGGAACTCAGCCATTCTCTCTCAGTCTTTGCAAGATGGAATCTTGATAAAGAAGGCAATAATTGAGAGTAGTCATGTTTAAGAGAAGGCTTGGAAACAAAAAGTTTCTTAGGCACTAAACTGCTGTTGACAGTACAGCCTGTGTGTGCACAGGCCTGGAGGCAGCTGTGGTAAGGGTAGGCAAGAGTGATGATGGTGGTAAATGGTCAGTGTAGTACTGAATCCTTCTCAGCTATAGCCCAGCATGCCCTGGGTGGGTACTATTAAACCCTCATAATATCTTCCTTCTCTCTCCCCAAGTACATATTGTTTCTAGGTGTTCAAAATGTTTACTTGATGTTTAACTTAAATGCAGAAAGTTTATGGCTTTCCTGAAGAATTGCAGGGGGCAGAGTCCTTGGAATGAAGTGACTATGTACTGATATTGTTCTTAGCAGACAGAAAATAAGCCTTTTTTCTTCTTTCTCAGGGCTTTCTATCCTACCCTGTGCCTTAAACATGGAAACTGTAGAAATGAATAGTGTATCCTTGAAACGTCCTCGTTCTGAGGATGATGTAGCCAATGCAGACGAAATTAAAAGACAGAAGATCTTGGAGAAGTCTCAGGCAGGGAACGACTCTGGGCAGAGTATTGAGACTGTAACAGAACAACCTGAGGACACGAAAAATGAAATAATCCCCAATGAGGAAAGTGAGGAGCAGGAAGAAGAGGAACTAGAGGACAGTGATGAAGATGGAGATCCAGAGAGCTTTGCAGACATGATGAAGCATGGACTGACAGAAAGTGATGTTGGCATAACTAAATTTGTTAGCTCTCATAAAGGGTTTTCTGGAATCTTAAAGGAGAGGTAACTCTTTGTCTTGTTACATATGTTAATTCCTTGTGTAACACAGCTGTAGTTCCCCATTTTCCTTTTTGGACTCACAGATTGCAGTTGGATTACATGTGGCCCCTAGAGAGGTTAATTACTTTTTTTACTGCTGAGACTGAAAGAAAGGTTTAATTCAGGACTTTTTTAGATTGTGGGCTGTTTGGGGGGTTTTTGTTTTTTAATTTATTTTCCTGTCAAATGGAGCTCTGAAGAAGGAAGCTGTGTATGAGTAGATACATGATTACACTGACCTTTGCTGTTTCCTTTGCTCTCTGGCAGCAGCACACATAAAGCCTTATGCAGTACACCCACCTTTTGTACCTCAGTGCTGATACAAGATGCCCTGAAAAATGGCATCAAAACCATCCTTCTTTGGTTCTTTGCTTTGTTCTGACTTTTTTGTCCTAATGTCTGTAAACAAGTATAATTAAGCTTTAAATTATTGTCTGATCAGGTGTAATGTCATTTACATAGAAGGGAGTTTTTAAATTCATATTATATGTTTAATAAGATGATTGGGGTTTAGTAGCTTTTTTTAATGAAACTTCTAGGTTTTTAAAATTAAAGAATATATTTGGCTAAACCAAAATGCAAATACAAAAGCTCACTGGAGTGAGAATCACTGTTTCCCTGACTTAGCAAAACAGTTAAAGTTGCTTTGTTTACACACTGAAAAGTCCCTGTCTTTAAATACTGGCTTCATATATAGATAATTTTACATAATAAAATGATATGTACATATTATGTATATATTTAATCTTTATGTGCAGCATTAAGGAGCTAGTGGGATCCTTCTCTGGGAAATCTGCCAATTTTGGTTGGCCAAAGGTAGCCACGTGGTAGAAAACTTGTGGGTTTGTGGGGGTTTTTTGGATCCTAGTTTTTAACACCTATTATTAATTCATTCTTGACATTTTTGTGGTACCGTCGCTAGCATGTCTAGACAGCTACAGATAATACAAGAGAGGACACATAACACTCCTCAGGAGGGAATGCTACAAATATGATGTATATCTGCACAGAGGGGTGGCAAAAGGGGGCTTGGGGGAGGTACAGTAGAAAGCTTCCCATGGTGAAGTTTTATTAATCTTTCAACATTGATAGAATAGGAATTGTTGGTTTTTTTTTTTTCCACTTTGCTGGCAAATGCTACTTAAGAATAATTTAACAGTTGCAAAACAAGCCAAGTGTCCTCTCTTATAGCTGGGCTGTTTTATTATTGGACACAAGCGACTGGATTGAAAATGTCACAGTAAAACTTTCTTGCTGTCATAGAGTATGCAGAGTAACTTTATTTGAATGATGTTTTCTATAACTGAATATATGAACAAAGCTGAATTTGTCCTGCCTTCTGTAGAGTGGCTAAAATGCACTTTATTTTGCAGGTTATTTGAAGTGGCAGAGTTAATGCAGTAGTTAATGCACTCCACATTGTGGCAATTCAGTAGAGTCTTAATTGCCAGTAATGACTGGGATTGAGGATAAGCATTACTGATCTCTTCAAGCTAGTGAGAAAATGACTCAGAATAACTACAGCAGGTGTTTGGCGATCTGCAGAGAAGTCTGCTGTGTTTAGATATGTGTTGTTGTGTATCCTTCTGGGGGGTGGGAATAGGTACAGCTTTCTCATTGTTAGGTTTGTTTTATGTGAATTCAGGATTCTTCAGTGGATTCTGCTAACAAACAGCTTTTTAGGAAAGGACTTTATGTCGTGTGGGACTTCTATTACAAATGTAATGCATGTTTCTTTCTATCAGATACTCAGACTTTGTTGTCCACGAAATAGGCAAAGATGGACGTGTGAGCCATTTAGATGACTTTTCTGTTCCAGTGGATGATGAGGTAAATTTTGAGGTAAAGATTTGGTAATGGCTATACTTCTTAATGCTCCTGAAGCAAGAACATTAAAAGACTGTGAGTTGCTCCATGAGGGTTATTGGATGTTTGTTTTTTCTCCCCGAATATATATTAGGACCCATCAGAAGAAACGTTTACAGTTTTGTCAGATGAAGACAAGCAGCGTTTAGAGGAGCTCCAGCTTTTTAAGAATAAGGAAACTAGTGTTGCCATAGAGGTAAAATCAATAAACGATATGAAGTTTGGGGTAGGGGCAGAGGGAGGATGAGGGAAGCAGGGAGTGAGTGGAAGGTACGTGCTTTTTAATGCATGTAGGGTGTAAGAGCAGTTTGAACATGATGTGACAGATAACACCAAACTGTGTCCAGTTTAGGGTTTAATTCTGTAAAGTCTTACAGATGTACTCAAATCCATGCATGTGTGAGTTGTCATTTTGATTTTGGTGAGACCGTACACAGGAACTTAAATATAGGTTTTAATTCCTGTGGTGTTAAAATTATCTTGCAGTATTTTGGTTTCCTGTCTAGTATTGTTTTAAAGAATAAGAGGGTTTATATAAAACATCTATCTTGATGAAACACTACTTTCAAGGTCAGTGGTTTAATAGAAAAGAAGATTAATATGGTCTTCTGTAACAAGAAAGGTCAGAAAGTGCGAAGTAAAATTAAAACCTTGATATTTTTAGACATTCAAATATTCCACATATTCAAAGAATAACTGTTGAGGTAAATTTGGAACACGGAGATGAGTAGGATTAAATCTGGTAGCTCCAAAAAAGCATTCACACATTAAATAATCTTATCTAGCTTTTTTTTTTCCTTTAAGGCATCCTCCCCTTTTGTATTAATATATTTTGTTTCTGCATGTATGTGTATTAACACAGGTAATTGAAGACACCAAAGAAAAAAGAACTGTCATCCATCAGGCTGTGAAGTCCTTGTTTCCAGGGCTGGAGACTAAAACAGAAGATCGAGATGGAAAGAAATACATTATTGCTTATCATGCTGCTGGGAAAAAAGCATTGGCAAGTGAGTTTCAGTATCACAGCATATGGGTAAAGTAAATGCTAAAATTATCCCCAAAGTAAGAATTGTTAGTAAGTACTTCAAGTGAATGTGCTTCCTAATGTAGCCTAGCTTCACTTTTTCCTCGTTGCAGCTGATGCTGTGCATCTAAGATGATTAGGACCACAAGAAATGTTTTAAATTTAAATTTCTACTTGTTTTTCTTTCCAAATAATTCATCCAGTATAACCATATTAGAAGAGAGAACATTATCTTCTACTTCAGTGGGAATAGGCAAAACAGAGGCTTTATTTTCAGTATTTTTTGAATTTAACTTTCTTGATCTTGACTGTGTGTGTAAGTGTACTTTGTGGAAGTAAGAGGTTGTAGTTGCAACATGTGCATTACATTTATAGTTCGTGTAATCTTGATTGTCTTGAATATTCATGACAAAATTCTCAATGACTTGGGTAGAGACAAACATCTATTTGTTTTCTCAGAGTTATAGTTTCATATAAACAGAGTTTATTTACCGTGATCGTCACTTCTGCTTCCAAGGCTAATTATATTTGCAGAAAATGATCTTTATTCATTATAGACCACAGTTACTCTTTTGGAATAGTCAAAGTAGCGAAGGATTTTCAAAATGAAGTGTTACCCACTTTAATCTTGCAAAATACTGTTTTGGATACTGGGAATAAATTAACGTGTTTTACATCTTTTAATGTTACTAAAAACTTGTTGCTACTGTAAGTTTAGAGGATTACCTACATGCGGAACGGTGCACATTTAATAAAAGATACTAAGGTTTAGTTTAAATTGGTTGCATTCCTCTGCCATTTCAACCTACTGCAAGCATGGTATGTAAACGTAACCCTTTAATTTTAAAGATGAAGGAGATGGAGGAAGAATAAGGAAATAGAGTAATTTAAAATGGGAAATAAAATAATTTCCCCTTTAATTTAGTTGTTTGTTTTAGGCTTGTTGTAAACAAATATGGGAATGTTGTATTTTTATTGGTCCAGTTATAATGTGTCATGTGTCTTATTTAATCATGTTTAGAAAATGTGTATGTTTGCATGCTTTATGCATGGAGTATGTATACTTAACCAGCACAAAATTCTCCTCAGCCAGTTTTGTTCTCTCTTGGTTTGTAATGGTGTTTCCTTCACCTTTTCCTTCTGCTGCTTCTATTCTTTAACAATTGTTACAGTCAAGTGGATGTTGTTAAGCTGATTTAAGGGATACTATATAAAATAATTTAAGTATTTGAAATATGCTGAAAAGAATTTAGTGGTGTGTCTCTAGGATTAAAACATTGTGAAGCACCATCTTGTGATGCAGAGAAGCATCATCTATTTAAACTTGGGTTCCCCAGCTGTGATGCTGCAGGCACCTGTGCATGTTGGTGGAGATGTCAGTTTCTGTGAGTGTGTGCAAATGCTTATGGATGTAAGATTGAAGTTCTTTTAAGTCATATTTATCTTTCTTGTTTATATAGCCACAAACACGTCTTAGTCCTGAATGGGCGTCCCAGGCAAGAGACATTTCAGAAGTGTAGAATATTGTATTATTAGCTGAGATACCTGATTACTTTTGTTGATAACATAACACGTTACCAAACGTACTTCTTTAAATTTAAAATCAAAAGCTGCTTTGTGTCTATAGTCAGTTTACCCCCCAAATACTTAAAATACTGTCTTACTGAATTGTCAGTAAACTGTTATTTCATCATTGTCCACAAATTAATTTTGTTGCATCTCCGATTGAAGCTTTTCGTATGTTCACTGTTTGCCTCTGCACGATTCCATTCCATAATTGTCTAAATTGCTGTCATCCACCACCTAGCTGTTGGATGCTCCCTGAAGCATAAACAATCCCATGACCATAAACCTGCATGTTCACCTCTAAAAACCCTTCGACAGTCTAAAAATTAAATGCTACTCTTTTGTACTCTTTATGCTCTGCATTGGGACAGAGGTCAGAACTGCAACAGGTAAGAGATGTTGACATTTCATACTAACAAAAATGAAATGCCAACCATTATGACCTCCTAAGTAGCAACAGGCCTGGCCAAACTAGTAACAATTTCTTAAAAATCCCTACACATAAGTATTGCTTAAAATGATCTGAAACAGCCAAGAATTAGGCTTGTTCTACCTCTTTTGTGCGGTGCAGTATAGGTAGTATTCATTTGGTGCAGAGAAAATCTGCTAGTAATAAGTGATGTGAATTATCAATTTTGACAGTACATGTTGACAACTATGGTAAAATTTTCATGGATTTCAGTTAGCCAAGCCTTTGCCCGTCAGCCTGTATTTCAGACACTACTCTCTGTCTTTATACAACTTCAAAAGCATAAATCATGCATCCTGCTACTAAAACAGAGCTTCCACCCCTTGAGTTTCAGCAAAAGGTTTGGAAAAAGGGCTTGGAAATACATTTTTGACAATAAAATTGTAACATGACTCTGAAGCACAGCAGTAAGGACTGCAAATTGTCTCACTGGTCAGTCTACCTAGTTGAATGCTTTGAAGTATCGGGTGAGGAATGGTTGAGTATCAGGACTGTGGCTGCAGCCTCCGTTGGACAGGCTCATGGCTGTGTTGCCCAAGGCATGAGGATTCCATTGGTCTCTATAGCACCTACCAAATCCTTTTGGTGTAGGTCACATTAGGGCTCACTTCTTCAAGTGTGTTGAAATGACCATGTGCAAGGTGTGTTAGTTAAATATAAAGAATGGTTCCAGCTGGAGAAGGTTCTCTTTGTGAATTGAGCTCTGTCTTACTCTCTTCCCTTCCCTTCTAATTGCTGATATCTTCATGGAGAGCCTTGCTCTTCCAGCTGAATGCAGTGTTTCACTGACTGAGTTTAAGAGCAGTGGTGGCTCAGAAGGGGAGACCAGCAGGAGCATGAGGTCTCCAGTTCAGGTCCTATGAAACTCTGTGGGAGAGGGGCTGTGTTTAGAAACTTGGTGGTGCAAGGCAAGTGGTGCAATAATTCTAAGTGACTAAAACCTCTACGTGCAGTGTTTTATACTGTAGCATCCAAAATTATCTTTGCAGAAGTGTGTGCAGGCATGGCAGCTTCTCAAAAACAAGCAAGAATTAAACTACTTACTATCTGTGTGGGATATCTGGACTTTATAAAACTAATGTGAAAAAAAAGCAGTATTTCCCAAGAACTTCCTTCCTGCATTGGTGTTTGTATCTTGAAATAAGGCTGGCTTTTTCAGTTAGCTTTTGCTGTTATGAAAGGTGCTTATGCTCTTTTTTTACAAAACCAGGAATGTCTGCTTAGTGGCTAGCAAGAGATAAGGGACTTCTTATTTAAAACAAAACAAATTCTTAGTTTTGTTCTTAAAAACCAAGGAATTGAAAAACGTCAGAGTTGAAGGAACTTTACAACTGGTTGCTAAACCTGTATAGAATCAGTCCCCCTTCCCAATAATACCATTGACAGTGGATTATTGGAAAAGTAAAGTTTTACCTCTGGGGGTTTTTATGTGCAAAAAAAAGCTTGACAAATCATTGACAGTCTTCTTCCTTCTCCAGAAAATGTCAAATAGTAGCACAAAATTGTAAATCAGTTGTTAGTCTGTGGGATCTGAAGTTGTTTCAACCTCTGGCCTTCTCTAAGCATGGCACAGTACCTGCCATGGATTGTATGTTAATGTCTCTCTTGTAGCAGATTTCTCACTCCCATTGGATTTAGAAAAAGAATCATTTTAAAGCAGTTTTTTTGAGTATGATTTTTTAGGGTTTTGTAGCAATAAGATTCATTCTTTTGCATGACACACAGAAAAAAATCCTCCAGAAATAAAAATATGTCTGTACTATAAATAACAATGGTAGTCCTCCCACAAACAGGGCTCCAGTGGTCCTCAACTATTAATTATAGAAGGAGCTAGAAGAAATGTGGTGTAGCTTCTATTGCTGGAAGTCAGTATAATGATAATGTTTTTGAGAAATTTAACCAGGTGATACAGCAATTAAATGACTAGGGTATATTTTCAGATAATCTCATGACAAAGGAACTGTCACTATTTCATTCAGGATTTTCTAGGTGACAGAACTGATTAAGGAGAAATTTACAGGCCAGTGGAAGGCGAGGTCTTTTTCAATGTGCTTTACTGCTTTTGCTGTCAGTAATTAACTCTTTCCTTTTCATTTCTTTAAAGCAGATGGAAATTAGCAGAAATTGAATCTTGCATATTTAAAATAAATGTAGCTGCAATGGCAAATATATTAAATTTTTTTAAAGTGACACTTTGACCTTTTTGCTTTTAAAGATCCAAGAAAACACTCTTGGCCAAAATCTAGGGGAAGCTACTGCCATTTTGTACTGTACAAGGAGAACAAGGACACTATGGATGCCATTAATGTCCTGTCCAAATTTTTAAGGTAAGGCTGTTGTTTCTGCCATCCTGGCTGGCATGCAGCCCTCCCCCTCCATGCTTCTTGTTGCTGTAAATGCTGTGCTTCAGAATTATGTAAGAGCAACACATGTGATTGCTATTCTCTAATTTGTAAACAGTTTAAAATGAAAAGCTATTTTAGAACATTAAATTTAAAACTTAGAAGCGTTGTGAAGAGGTGAGAATGGAACAAAATGAGCCTAAGAAATTTAGAAGACTACTGCTTCAATGGAAAAAGTCCACAATTGACATTGGCTGATCTGAGAAAGGCTTGGCAGCTCAAAGCCTCAGTGTGCGCAACCTGAATTAAAAGCCATTTTTTCCTCAGTGTGTGAATATATGCAAGTATGTTATGAACCTGTCAGATATTGTTGTGATAATATGCTGATCAGTTCCTAAGAAGTTACAGTTGATAAACTGTTGTTCCATGTATTAATTTCTCCATGGCAACACAGGCTTAGTTCCTTTCACCCCATCAAGTGCAGAAACAAAAAGATTTGCCAAGGCATGACACGAACACAGTGAATTGCAGAGGAAGAGCAGTTTTAAAACTGGGTCATTCCAGTGATCTGCTTGTAGGGAAACTTTCCCACTTCTCCCCTCCTTTTTCCCTTTGCCCTTCTTGTAAAAAAAAAAAAAAATTTGTAATCGAGACTGTAACCAGTGAACACAGATTGGCAAGAGCATAGTTAGGTGGAAAACTGTGTAATGGCATTCCTGCTACCCCCTGGTGCCCTTAACTGGAATAACTGGAAATACTCCCCTGTCTAACACAGGCCGTGAAGTACAAAGTGGAAAGGAAATTTTCCTCTCAAGGAAAGGAGTGGATGAGATCTTAAATTAACTTCTCATACTCTCTCATAATGTGCAGGCATGGTATTCAAACAGACATATTTGAAGTTAAGGAAGAAGTGGACGTGAATTTTTTTTAGTGAAGTTGGTGGCTGTGCGTTTTTACGTTGAGTGAATGTATATAAAGAAGTACTTCCAAGCTCGTATTTTGAAAGCACTGTTGTGTTAGAAATTAATTGTCTGTATATAATTAAAACAGAAGTTTTCTTGTGTTTTATGTACTCTTGGATGAGATTAGAAAATGTCAAATTGTAACCCAGTTCTGAGGAATGGAGGTATATTTTTCTATTTTTAATTTATAAGATTAATAATTCTAGGTAATTATGCTGAAAATTATGTTTGATCTGTTGCTGTTTTAATATACATAATGTGTTACTGTTGCTTTTAAGAGTGAAGCCAAACATATTTTCCTACATGGGAACTAAAGATAAAAGGGCTATAACAGTTCAAGAGATCGCTGTTCTCAGGTGAGTAAAAATACAATCTGTATTTGCACTTGTGGTAGCTTGGATATCTCACTAAATACCTAAAAGACTCAGTGACACAAATGGCACATTCAGGTCCTGACCTTGTAAAGCACTGGTGTTAATGAAGATGCCACAATCCTTTTGTATTCTGTGGTGATTGCTGGTATTTTCAGTCAGTGGTGCTCTGAGTCATAGGCTGGTTACGTGTACTTCGCTGTGGCAGTGGGACAGATTGCCTACGTGCTCTTAGGCTGCTTGGATCTCATGCAACAGCAGAAAAACAGAATGACATGGTGAAAATTATGTCCCACTTCCTTCCTGGCTTTTGTTTCCCCCTTTCTACAGCTAGAATCCTATTTTCTTTCTCACTGAACTCTCTGAACAGCGCCAGAGAAGGCTAACACTGCCCTTGCTTATCTGTGAGTAGCCAGAAGGGGCAAGAAAAAGATGAGGAATTTTTCCTGCCTTAACCTACTCTCTTAACTCACCTTTTAAGAGTAAATAAAATTTACTTTGTCATATTCTAAGACAATTATATGGTTTCTGGGCACTTTAATGTTAGATCCATAACTGAGAATGACAGATGTCTCCCAGTTATGTATTACAATATCATTTTAGGTAGCTGGAATATCTTGTTTGCTCTTCTTTTTACAACTTTTGAAAACCACACTCCTTGAGTGAGGAATTCACAATTTGAAAGCTAGAATTTTGATCAAATCCTTGTTAAAAGGAGGGCATCCACTACTGAATTGTTCGTGTATTTCCTCCCAGTGTTCTGTATGTGCATGTGTTAGCACATATAAAGGAAATACTGATTTGTGAATTGTGAGAAGCCCCAGATTCTTGTTGCTGCAAAGCAGCTTTGCAGAGTGGTGACAATTAACCAAATGTGTTGTGTAACCATCCCAGGTGCTGTTCCATTTACTTTTTAACATCATCACATTCAGTGTTGTGTCCAAGAGCTCCAGAGTGCTTTAAGGGTTGATTGTGTAGTGTCTGCTCAGTGGTGCCACAGCACCTGACTCTCCTGCACAGGAGAGGGGGCATTGCCAGTTGCCAGCATGCTCTGAGCTGAGAATGCTATAGCCATGTGGTTCATAAACTTCACTATCCTGGTAAAATTTTAGCAGAAGTGTCCAAGAGCAGCTTGGTGATGCAAAGAACAGGGTATGCTTCCAAAAATGCTAGCAACAAAAATGGCAGGTATCAGTGACAGATTGAATTCCATGTTCCTTCATCTGCACTAAGCATACACAGTAGCTAATTTTACTTAACTCTGTGTTTATGACTGTGCTAACTGGGGTGTGTTCATGAAGTAGTTACTCAAATAACGCAGAGTTCAGCTTGTGGGGTGCAGTATACATCAATATCGCAACATATTTTATTTGGAGTGCATGTTTTAACATAGATGTCAAAAGACAGTGCTAAGTCTGTCACAGTATACATTTCTTTTGTATGAGTACCCTTAAGAATCATGTGTTATTTTCTTTTAGCTGTTTCATTAAAATACTTCAAAAAGGCAACAGTAGAAAATTGGGGAAAACTAGACTCACTGGTTTTTGTTTTGTAATGCCAGTGTTTCTATATTTATCTGCTTTTCTAAACATAGATTGGTCACTGTTGTCTGTTTCTTTTTAGAATCACTGCACAAAGACTTGCTCATTTGAATAAATGTTTGATGAACTTCAAGTTAGGAAATTTCAGTTACAAGAACCATCCACTGAAATTGGGAGAACTGCAAGGGAACCATTTCACTGTTGTTCTCAGGTAGTATGTATTCTGATGGTTCTGTTAGAATTTTTTTTTCTTTAAATAGGTAAGCAATATCAGTGCAACTTGTGTTATGAAAAAGAAGTCCTGTTGGCAGGAGGCAGTTGAATTTGATGCATGCTATATAATATTGATGTTGAGCTTTAGTATAATGGGCATCACAAAATAGCATAAACCCTTAATCTGTCTATAATTTTTTTTCTTAATGCTAGAAACATAACAGGAACTGATGACCAGATAGAGCAAGCAATGCATTCACTCAGGGAAATTGGATTCATTAATTACTATGGAATGCAAAGATTTGGAACCACAGCTGTTCCTACTTATCAAATTGGCAGGTATGTCTTGCTTTCATCCTCCCCCCCACCTCTTTTTTTAAAAAAAATTTATTCTTACCACCATGTAACTTAATGTATTTTTGGGAACATTTTTCTAGCATATTGCATGTACCAGTTTTAATTTTAGATTCAAGAAAGATCTTGTTTCTGAACTTGCTTCAGCAGTTATCTTGCATAATAGCACTACTTTTAATATTGCATAAGTCTAAACACTAATACTTTTTTTTATAAGTTGGCTAAAATGTATTTAGAATGTATTCCCTTTAAAATGTATTTAGTCAGTTCTTAATACACATTACTGTTTGAATCCTAGAGCTATTCTACAGAACAACTGGAATGAAGTAATGGATTTGATATTAAAACCACGACCGGGAGGTGAGAACTGAAAAATGATACATCACATGTATTCTGCCTGTTCTCCAAGAAGTGTATGTTTAGGAAAACCCTGAGCCAGTTTAGCAATGGAGAAGCAATCTTCAGACTCTGCTTTTTTGCCTTACTTTCCTTGCTGTGCAATTTCTTGCAGTGGGGCTGAGCTGAAAAGGGACCTGAATACTTACAGTGTCTGCTCAAGCTCCATGTGAAGCCTTCCAGCCTCAGGTGTTCTATGATTCTGTTCATCTCTGATTGCCATGACTGAAACTTTAGTTTTTCAGCTGTTTTAACAAAAGGTGAGATGGATGGTTTTTTTGGTATGTAGTTAATATATTTTTATTTCACATCCTTGCTCTAGCTGAAAAGGGATACTTAGTCAAATGCAGAGAAGAATGGGCAAAGACTAAAGATCCAGCAGCAGCCCTCAAGAAACTACCTGTAAAAAGGTGCGTGGAAGGACAGCTTCTACGTGGACTCTTAAAGTTTGGAATGAAGAACATAATCTCTGCATTTGGCATAGTGAGTGTAAAAGTGCTGGGCGGTATTTACTTGAATAAACATTCTTTTGATGGTATCAGGATGAATTTAAAGTAGACTCATAGATGCTTGATGAGTAGAAGGTTAAGTTTAAAAATCTTCAGATTTATCCTGCCTTTTTGCTGGAAGTACTGCTGCATAGTAACTGATGACATCTCTAATTAATGTATGCATAATGATCTTTCCAATTTATACAACAATCTCCCTGGTATGTGGGAAGCAATACAGTTACACTTAGTAGCTATGTATAATACGGATCTGATAATTGTGCAAATGTTCAGTTTCAGTGTTTTCCTGTTGCTTTAACAGTGTAAATCAAACTGATGCTGGGCTAATGAATCAGCCTGGTATAGAGGTGATGGATTCACTTGTCGTTTTCAAGTGCTGTAATCAGGATCAAATCTTTGGAGAAAATACCTCATCACCAGCAAACTATTGGGCCCATTGTAGGAGCTGGGGGATAATTTCTTGTTTATGAAGAAGATAATTAGAATAACACTGTGCTTTCACAGCTGCAAAGTTTACTTAAGATTTCAGGAGGTTGAGTATGAATTCAGTGTTTTGTAATAGACCCATGTGTTTGAGCTGTAGAATTAAAAAAATGTGGGGTTTTTTTTTGTGAATTTAAGCACAGTTCTTTTTTGTGCACATTTCAAATGTATAAAAGCATTATTTCTTCACATATCTTTTTCCCAAACAATGAACAAAAATCAAATCTGTATACTAAGAAATTGTGTAAGTCTTGTTGCCAGATAAGGTAACACTTCAAATATACACCTTTTTGGTTATGATTGTGAGAAAAAACAAAAAAAAAGTGTCTTTCTAGTGTTTAATTTTTTTTTCTTTACCTCTAGATACCAAGAAACAATCGTTTAATGTATATTCATAGCTACCAGAGTTATGTGTGGAATAATATGGTGAGCAAGAGAATAGAAGAATATGGACTTAGAGCTGTACCAGGAGATCTCATACTTAAAGGAGGTAAAATCAGACAAAGACAGTGATGCTGTGTAGTTCAGATTCCTAGGAAAACAAGGCACGTAGCTGTTTGTCTGATACTGCTTACATAGTTTCTTTTTTCTCACCCATTTTGGCCCAGTGATATCTGAATCCATTGGTCTGTTTTAGACAAATTGTGCAAGGAGTTGGAAGTTAGGTATTACACTTCCATGACCTGTTTGTTTTTTCAAATAACTGGATAGAGAGACTATGGAGGACTGAGTGTTCTCAAAAATGACCTCAAACCTAGTTGAGCTATGAAGAACTCTGGAAGGATGTTATGAAGTTTTAACCACAGAAGTTTTTGATTGCATTAGTATCTTGTAAAGCAGAAGCTCCACTCAGTTAAAACTTTCTTTGCTTGGATTTGCTCTGGCATTTCCTACAGCATTTCTCCTTTATGTGTGCCTGATGCATATAAGGGGGCTGTTCCTCTAGCAGTCCTTACTTCGTGTAGCTTTAAGTGACTGGAAGCCAGGCTGTGATTCTGCCAGTAACTGCAACAGCCCTGGAGGCTGTTACTTCTTTTCTTGGAGATGTTGTCTATTAGGTGGAGATAAAACATGGTAGTTATCCCTCTCAGAGTAAGCTTATTTC
Organism: Corvus hawaiiensis; assembly: GCF_020740725.1. Classification (NCBI taxonomy): domain Eukaryota; kingdom Metazoa; phylum Chordata; class Aves; order Passeriformes; family Corvidae; genus Corvus; species Corvus hawaiiensis. The sequence goes on along the minus strand of NC_063216.1, from coordinate 66,612,479 downwards.
AGTCAAAGGCTTCATTTTAAATTTAGCTGAAGTTGACTGTCACAGACATCCATACTGGTAACTTCATTGTTCTGTCCTGACTGTAGCCACAGCTGTTCACATTGAAGAAGGAGATGTTGATAACTACACTATCCATGATGTAGTGATGCCATTGCCTGGATTTGATGTTATTTATCCAAAGCATAAAAGTAAGTCTGACTCTTAACTGACATATTTACTCTGAAAATGTAAGTCTGCTTTAAGATTGTTCTTCAAAGGAAGATTGGATCTACTCAACCTTGGTGACTTTTAAAGCAATACATTACTTCAGATCTCTGATACATTAATGTCAGCCTTTTGTTGCTGCCAGGGCGCTCTGTTCAGTCTCCTTCCCACTGGGAATCCCAGATGACTGTCAGCAGAGCAGAGTTTCTCACTAGCCTGTACCACTGCAAGGAGTTAATCAGGTACAGGATTTTGTCCTTGATGAATTTCATGAGGTTCCTCTTGGCCCATTCCTGTAGTGTGCCTTGGTCCCTCTGAATGGCAGTCCTGTCCTTGCATGTATTGAATGCCACCAGCTTGGTTTAGCCCACAGATTGGTTGGGGTAAATTCCAGCTCTTTTCCACTATTTCACAGGACACATCCCAGTTCCTTGAGGAACTCTGCTTCTAGGTAGACCTCAAACAAGTAGTGACTATACTTTGAGATGATGAGCCAGATAGCTGTTACCCACTTTTCAGTCCACCCACTGTAATGTTCTAACCTTGGACACAAAGATGCTGTGGGAGTATGTTGACAGCCTTGCTAAAGGCAAGGCAGGCAACAGTCCCTGCTCTCCCCTCATCCACAGGTGTAATAATTTCATCATAGAAGACAGTAAGGTTGGTGGGTTTTTTGCTTTTTCTCTTCCTTTTTTTCCCCCTTATTAAAACCACAGTCATTGTGTGCCCAAAGAGGATTAGCTCCACTATTTTTCCCAGGGACCAGAGTGAGCCTGACTGGTCTGTAATTCCCTAATTATCTTTCCTTCTCTTTCTGAAGTTGGGTGCAACACTTGGTTTTCTGCAGTTGTCTGGGCATCCCTAGATCTGCACAATCTTTCAGAGAATGTAGAGAAAAACTTCACCATGATGTGAGCCAGCTCTCTCAGCCTGTATCTTCTCCCCGTACTGGTAGTCCTTCTCTTTCTTGAACTTTGCCTCTAAGAAGGGAGGCCTGGGGCACTTGGCTGGTCAAGGCTGAGGCAAAAGGGGCGCTGAGACCGTCAGCCTTATGTCTGTCACTCGACCAGCTGCCCCATTTAGCACCAGACCAATGCTTTCCTTGTATTCTTTCATTCCTTATGTTGCAGCTTAACTCTTGCTGGTCTTGATGTCTGTTGCTGCTTGCAACTGTAGCTGAGCTTTGGCTTTCCTAACACCATCTCTGTGTGCCTGGACAATGCTGATATAGTCCCTTTGTAGCTGGCCCTAGCTTTCACCTGCTCTATGTGTCCTTATGTATGAGGTCAGTCATGGGTTCCCTGCACGTTTTCCTCAATATTGGATTGAACTGTTCTTGTACTTGGTTGTCAAATTGTCAACTCTTTTTTCTCTGCTGCTTTTCAATTAGAGAGTAATGGGTAGTCTAGCCCTTTATTTTTAATTATTTTTTTCAATATACCCGAGATTAATCCTGTGAAGTCTGGAAAATTAGAAAGCATATATGAGATGGCAATTAAATGTCAATAAAGCCATTGTCAAAGTATATTGTAAATTTTGTTTTCAGCTGAAATTTGATTTGATGCTTTTTTGTTACTGCCTCTACTAATCAGGGTGTGGAAGCAAACAGGTAATAAGATTTGTAGTAATTTTTAACTTCTGTGTAGCATTTATCCCATATATGCTGTAAATGACTAAATGTAAGGAAGGGAACAATTCATATAAACAGGCTGTTTAAATTGGCCACACTACAGTCTCTCCTATTAAATATTTTCCTCTCTTGCAGTTGGTGAGGCCTACAAGGAGATGCTGGTAGCTGACAATCTTGATATCAACAACATGAGGCATAAAATCAGAGATTACTCACTTTCTGGAGCATACAGAAAGATTATCATTCGGCCTCAGAATGTCAATTGGTGAGTGGGAGCATAAAGGAAGTTACCCTTGAATTGACAGCATAGAGTTTATTTAAGTACAAAACTTAAATGAGACTGATCCATGGGACATCCACACAGACTGAAATAGGTAGAGAGGAATCTCTCTGCACTTCTCTCATGTTTTTAATGCAGTCAGAGTGGAACTATACCCTTATTTCTTCGTTGGTTCTCTGGTTCTGTGGTGGAGGAGTATCAAGACATCTATCTAGTTGTTCACTCCTTGCAAGGGCTTGCCTGAACACTTCATAGATAATTACTTATGTTGAAACAATGATAGATAATATTCAAACCAGGGGATTTTTGTAATCTTGCTGTGAGAAAGTTGGTCTCCTATTACTTGTCGATCAGAAAAATTTGTATCACTTAATCCTACTAAATCACTGTCATTAGCGAGACAACCTAGTTTTCATATGGCAACTGAATAAATACCTTTTATACAGGGAACTGTACAAATGTGCAGAAATCTGATCACTGATGCATAGAATAAGATATATAGGGCTTAGGAGGGAGCCCTAAAATACAAATATTTATACACTTGGAACATCAGCACTAATTAATATGAAGCTCATCTACTTCCCTTTTAGTTTTTCAGGCTCATGGTTACATATGGGATTTCTGTTAAATGAACGGCAGAAACCGTAGAATGTGTTTAAGCCCTTTTAAATTTTAGATTACTGTATTGAAAGGCTTTGCTCCTGCGAGGTACTCTTAAAGTTGACACCATTCTTCACTTAATTTCATGAACTATACTTCTTGTATAGTTGGAAATTCTGACAGCCCACAAGGGCAAACCAGATGAGTTCTGCAAAGAAACATCTCACTAACTTTCAACTGCTTTTTAATAATCTTCATAAAGCCAAGGCAAGCCTTCTACATAAAGCTCTACCTGTTATTTTGCCATAAATGCCACATAACTTTTTTATTACTTAATCAATTCAATTTCAGTTGTAAATGCCAAATTGGAATAATAATAATAAAAAATAATATTATAATAGAACACATGTATACAAAATGTTAACCTAAATAATTTAAAATTATAATAATAAATTTTATGTCTGTTATAAAGGGAAGTTGTTGCATATGATGATCCTAAAATCCCATTATTTACTACGGATTTGGATAAACTGGAAGGAAAACCATTACCAGTTCTCCCTACAGGTAAGTTGATTTTTCTGCTGGTTTGCTAAATGGAAGTTTGATCTGGCTGTTCCTTTCAACTGCTACATATTGAAAGCTCCTTTAAGGAAGAGCTTTCATTTAACTATAGACTGTTAAGCAATGGTAACGACTTCCAAAGCCAGGTGCCTAAATAAGGACCCTTATTTCTCAAGGGTGTAAGCCATTCCTCCAACATCTGTATTGACTCTTGTATTTTCCTACAGGCATCTGTAAAATCAAGTAAATGCTTAGCAGTAAATGTCTTCAAATAACAAAGGTGGAATTAAGTCACAAGTTGTCTATATATTGAGCTTGTATTATTGGTGCTAAACACAGTAGATGACTCAAATACTTAACTCTGGTCACAAGGCGTTTTGACACTTCTTTTCCAGAAAAGTGAAGACAGGCTAGGAATTCAGTCTGAAAGAACAAATGCTTGCTTTTAAAAGAAGAAAACTCTCACACCACCACTTTGTGCTGAGAGAAAATGTTAAAAAGTTGTTTCATTAAATTTTTCACTGTGGATTATAAATGGGAGTGTGATGGTGGTGGTTGTTTTGCTTTATGGGCTGGGGAAGTTGGTTGTGGAAGCCGTTAGTCCAGTTTAGATGGTATCCAGAATAAGCATTATATATGCCCTTAACCACTTGTTCTTGCTTTTTGTCTCTTACGCCTTCTCATAGATGGCAAATTCAGGGCACTAAAGATGGAGTTCTCCCTTCCCCCATCCACTTATGCTACCATGGCAATTCGAGAAGTTTTGAAAATGGACACAAGTATAAAAAACCAGACACAACTGAATACAACCTGGTTGCGCTGAATGAACTGCAAAATTACTTAATTTTAACAAAGTGTTTTCTTATTTACATGTTCTGTACAAATCTTTAAAGAGTCACAGTAAGAGATTTGTATTTTTTTAAGTTTTTTTAGTGCTAGCATTTAACTTCAGTAGTCCTTTGCAAAACGGTGGCTGTAATATAATATAGATATTAGTGACTGGTGCTTTTTACTGAATGAGTAAGTTGCTTGAGCTGTAACATGGGTGCATCTTTAGAATTGAGCTTATAATGGAATGTTTAGCTTGTTTTCTTTGGGCAAGCACTGAATGTTTTCACGAGTTCAACACACCTTGAAGTCTTTTCAAATACAAGGAATTACATGGAAAAAGATGAATTACAACAAAATCAAGATACTGATGAATATATGTAGTGCAGGAGTTTTGCTGGTAGCATTGGCACTGGTGCAGTAACAGATTCTGTTAGCAAGGCTTTTGTGTGCTGTAAAGCTGTACAGCTCTTTTAAATAGTTCGACTTTTCATTGAGAATATAGTTGTATTTTCCAGCTAGTACCTGTACCAAAGAACCGGTACTAAAAATAAATTAACCTGAAATTCTGAGTGTGTATCAGTGCGTGCTTCCTTTGCGCCTGTCCCCTGTCCACTGCTGGGGGCGGGGGGCGAATAATGATCCGGGCTTCCGGCTGGGAAAAAAAAAATACTGTGGAGCTGTTCTAAAATGACCTGGTATTTTCAGCCAAATGCAAAGTTATGGCGCCGGCCACACCGGCTGTGTGCGGAGGGGGCGGGGAGGCCGTGAGGGGCCTCGGCAAGGCCGGGTCCCTCGGAGCACGGGGCGGGCCCAGCCCCCGAGCCGGCGGGACGCGGCTCTGCCCGGGCCAGGTCCCTCGGAGCACGGGGCGGGCCCAGCCCCCAAGCCGGCGGGACGCGGCTCTGCCCGGGCCGGGTCCCTCGGAGCACGGGGCGGGCACAGCCCCCGAGCCGGCGGGACGCGGCTGGCCCCGCAGGCGGGGACCGGGGCCGCCGAGCGGCGCCGCGCCTGCGCCCCGCGCTCTGTCATCTGCGGCGCCGCTGACGCGGCGGGGGCGGTGCTGCGGCCGCGGGGACCCGCGGGGAGTGCCCTGAGGGCTTTGGGCGGCGGCACCCGCGGTCTTCCCGTCCTCTCGGCACCATCCTGCGAGGGGAAGCGGCGGCTCGTCGGTCGGCGCCCGTGGCGGGGAAGGAAGGGCTCGCCGAGCTGCCGCCGGGCTAAGGAGCTGCCTGGCCTCCCAGCTCAGGCCGTGGTCGGCGGCGCCTCGCCCGCAGCCTCCCGGAGCCCGCAGAGGCTTCAGCCGGCGCTTGGAAGGGTCCGGCCCTCAGGCCGAGGTGGGTGCTGAGCCGCGGGGCTGAGCTGGCAGCTGCTGGAAGGGATGCGCCCAGACTCCTCCTGTTCCTCTCTCCTGTAACCTGATCCTTTCCTCTAAGTACGAAAAGAGCACCGCTTGGCTAGTTTTTTCCTGCCGTATTATGTCTATATTGCTGCAGTTTTACTATTTTGTTTTCTTTATTCGCGTCTTCCTCTGCAGCACCCTTGGTCACCCAGTTTGTTCTCCCTGGTGCTCTCTATTGCCTCTGCAACTCTGGCTCATCAACTGCACCACTTTGTCACTCCTGTAGTCAGTTTAATAGGGGGGATTAGCTTAATTAAAGCTTGTAGCAGATAAAGTGTAAGTGTATAGGTTTTTATTTTTAAATACTGTTTTGAAAGTGATACTAAGAAATTGAGGATTGAACTAGCCAAACACTTGTCATTGTTGCCTTTTTTGTTTCACTGTGAACATCCTCTCAATGTCAGGTTTTCTCTGGATGCTGCCAATTGTGTGGATCAGCAAGTGTCTTTTATGCTATACCATGTGGGTTTTTCTAGTAAATATTTTAGTGATGCATTTACTTTCCAAATCATTGTAAGGCCCACATGGATACTTTGCTAGTAACACATCAGACTTGAGTTGGTATCTCTGAAATATCCTAAACTTGTGAAAAGGTAAAGTGGAACATTATCTTCCATTGCATTTAACAATTTTTTTTTTTTTTGTAGTTTTCATTAAGTTTTCTATATTATATATGCATGAACTATTGGACTAATTGTAATAAAATTAATGCTTTTGGGGAAGGAAGAAATATCCAGATGTATTTCTCTTAAGTAGTTAATATATAATAAATCACCAGTTGGATATGTAAGCAAGGTTTTATCAGGTCTCAGATAAGACTTAAGCCAGCAAATTGTCTCACTTAAAGCGATATAATTCATGAATGTGGTATTTAAGTCTCAGTTTGTATTGAACTGTCAGCTTTTCATGGAATTTTGTTCCTCAATAGGTTATATTTGTTTGTGCTTACTGTGGGCTAATTAGAAATTATATACTCAGTATTGCAGAGAAAGAAAACATGGCAAGCATTGCTGTTAGAGAGAAAGAAGTCACTAGAGATCTAGATCACTGTGATATTCCCTACTATGTTTCTGAATTTCTGGAAAGAGAACTTGGAAATGACTATGATTCCCTGGGGAAGCTAGACAGCCTGATTGAAAAGCTATCTGAAAACAAAAAGCAGTTAGAAGAACAGGTAAGCATCTTTCTATTTTATTTTTTTCTTCTTCTTAACATGCTGCATGACTGATTAAGAATATGAAACTAAATGAAATGTATCAGTATCTCAATGGTACTGCTCTACACAGTGCAGTGTTTTTATGTCTGCCCTAATACTTCTCTGTCAATGCAGGTACTTACAGTTTCATCGGAAGTCCCTAAAAGAATTCAGAATGCCTTAAAGAAAGCAGAAGATTCCAAAAAGTCTCTGAGTCAGCTTCTAGAGGAAGAAACTGTTCTGTCTGAGTCCATCAATAGCCACTTGCTGAAAGCTCAGCCATGGATGGAGGATCTCGATGTAGTGATTGGTCAAGTAGAAGAGCTCGAGCGACACCTGGCCTACCTCAAATGGATTTGTCGCATAGAAGAGCTGAGGTAGAGTTCCTGAGTACTGTATATATGTTCTGAGACTGGTAACCTGGTTTATCCCATTATTAAAGTATTTTAAATGCAAGAAAGTTTTGTCTTTACTTTTCAATATACAAGTGATTATTTTCTGTTATCATTAATGAATATTTGGCCTTGACTTCTCTGTGTTTTATAGTGATAGCATTCAGCAGTATCTGATGACCAACAATGTTCCGGAGGCAGCCAGTACTCTAGCATGCATGGCAGAACTGGATATTAAACTTCAGGAGTCATCTTGTTCTCATCTTCTTGCTTTTGTGAGATCCACTGTTAAATTCTGGCATAAAATCCTTAAGGACAAATTGACGAGGTGAGAGAGTTACTGTGACTCCTTCATCTTCACGTTGTACTGTAAATTCATGTCCAAGTGGTTACTTTGTGTTGCAGTGACTTTGAGGAGGTGCTGGTGCAGCTCCGCTGGCCCTTTGTGGGACCACCTCAGTCCCAGGCATTTGGCCTTGCTGCACCAGCCAACGCTCCTGATGTGTACAACAGCTTGGAGATGCTGTTCTGTCAGCTTCTGAAACTGCAAACCTCGTATCCTTTTAAATTGTTGTGTATTTTAGCAGGGGTAAAAACTGTGACAGATGCCCATTCTCAAGGAGAATTATTTAAAATTTTGTTCTCCCTAAAGATGGAAGATAATTTATGTTACTTTGTATTAACATTAGAATGTTGTGGGGGTTTTTCTTTGGGTTTTTTTGTCATTTAGAAAGTGCCAAGTGCCAAATTTGTCCTTTTTGGCAGTAGCAACATTTTTACTCCAAGTCATCAGATCCAGTGCTCATGATAGCTGGCAGTTCAGGTTGCATGAGGATCAGGCCTTACCCTGCTTGGTATCATTACTCATGCATGTTAATTAAAAAATGGTGATGTGTGTTTCATTACACACAGTTAATGCTTTTTATTTTATAGCCTTTTGTGAAAACAGCTTTAATCACTTTAATGTGTCCCACTACAGAAGGAAAAGAGGGAAAAGTAAAGATACATGTCTTGGAAGGAGACTTTGAGGTTGTTCAGAAGGCACTGCTGCTCAATCTGTCCCCGATTTTTGTGAATTAAATAATTCACAAAAATTAGTTAAAATTAAAGCTCAACTAAGCCTTTTTTGTGTGTGAGAGACTGTGGCTGCCTTTTTTTTTTTTTTTTTTTTCCCTTTTATCATGTAGTAGAAAGATGCAAGGCCATTGTCCACAACCCTGAGTTGGTAACAATTTTGGTTTGGCAGAGTGGCTCACTTAAATCCATTACATGAAAACAGGAAATCATGTGTTGCATTTATTAATCCCAGGAGTCTTTATCCTCCTTTAACAAATATGAATAAGTGTGTCTCTTGGACAGCCACTGTGTTGGTTTCTGACAATGGTGGTTTGCTGGATTCCTAAAAGTTTCCCAAATTAAACTGACTTAAGGGACTTGTATTGTCATTGAATAAATAATCCCTAAAGGCCTGAGTTATATTAAATATTACATAAAGTGGAATATTTTGAAATATCTTTTATATTTGAGGAATTTCACTGTTTTCATAATACTGCCTTCAGTCAATGGTGTCGAACTAAGCAGTGTTCATTTTTATAAGCACATTCTATTGAAATGACGATGTTGGGGTAATTCAACACTTAAGTCCATCCTTGACTGTCAAACTTAGAGATGAGCTGTTAACCAAACCTAAACAATTGCCGGAGAAGTACTCTTTACCCCCTTCACCACCAGTTGTCCTCCCGATACAGATCATGCTGAATCCTCTTCAGAAAAGATTCAAGTATCATTTCACTGGAAATAAACAAACCAATGTTCTAAACAAGGTATGGGAGAAAATGGTTTGACATTTCTAAATGGTTTTGCAATCAACAGTTGGATTGCTGTGTTTAAATTGTATAGCTTTCACACTTTCCAGAATTAGGATTCTTCAAAATTGTGTGGTTCTTGTGCCTACCTAAGTGTGGAGAGACATCGAGATAGCACTTCGAGACCTGCCAGAGGCACAGGCGTTTTCTCTGGGCGAGGCAATGTTTTTCCCTTGCCCAGATCCTTCTAAATAAAGCATTATTACAATCTCAGACGGACTCCCATCAGTTCACAAGTTTTGATTAATTTCCTGTGTCTTGTTGCAAATGGTTTTGCACTGCTCTCTATTTCTTGAGCTCAAAGGCTGTGACTTTGAGTTTTGGTATTGTGTTTTGCCTTCATGTAACTGAAAATGTTGGATTCTGCAGGTAGGATATGAAATGTGATTAGTCTAAAGGCACTGTTAAATAATAATTTTTTTTAATGGGTTGAATTTTTTAATTGACATAAAACAAGAGATGCCGAGTTTACCAGTTGGAAACTGACTCACTTTTTGTGTGAATTGCCTTCAAATACAGAGGATTTTTCTCTGAGAATTAGTGTTGGAATGGGTTTCATTGCATTAATGCCACCGTAATACATCTGGAGCAAAGTTTGGGACATGTTTTATAACTGTCCAGTTGCACAAATCTGCTTGTGATCACCATCTTGTGTAAATCTAAATACATTTGCAATCTTGATAGATGTTACTACAGAGCTTTTAAAAATACTGTTGTGTATGTTAGTGGGAAAGAGGTGTTTTAGATATGAACAAAATTATTTAAAAAGCAAATGGAAAAAATATGTTCAAGACATAAAATTTGCAAACAACAATAGGTGAAAAACTATTTTAAAAATAAGAACTTGTCAAGAAAAGGTTACAGGTAATCTAGTGTCAGATCAGGAAGGTATTTCAACAGGGCCTTGCTGAAATTTGGGTTGGGTTTGTTGGGTTGGGATTTTGTTGTTGGTTTTTTTTTTTTTTTTTTTTGAGTAATTACTTGGATAATGCAATAAAGAAAATACCAATGTAAAATACTTGAAAGACAGCAACCTGGACAGGGTTACAGGTATTTCAGAGGAGAGGCTCAGAGTTCACAATGACCCTGCCCAGTTGGGGAAGGAGTGTTAAACCCAACAACTCAAGCATGCTAAAATTAATGACACAAATGAAAATGAATACAGAGGTGAGAAACAGACACAAAAAATGTGAGTGCACCTCAGCACTCACTTGGCTGTTGGGAATGAAGAAAATAGGAACTGCTTCCAGTTGCACTAACACTGAAGTAAGCGTTCATCAAAACCTGCAGCCCGTGGAATTTTTGTGGAAACTGAAAAAGCTTAAAGGCATTAAAAAATGAAATGAGAAGGTGATAGATTCCCCACTTCTAGGGGGAGGGTGGGGCTGAGGTTAGGTACAATAACAGTAAGAGCAGAGCTTTTTTCAGGAGAGCATCCTTTTTGATGTACCAAGAAATAAAGGCCACATGGGAGAACAGAAGTATATGAAGCAGAAACAAGGCTCTCCTGACTGAGAAAGCAGTAGAGAAAGGGGAAATAAAAATGGAGCTTTTGCTTGAGAGACAATATTTGGTACATTTAAGACAATGAAAATCCAGAAATATTTTTCCGATAATGCTTTTATATAAATGAAAGCTAAGTAAAACAGTGAAAGGCTTGTGTGACCTGAGATCAAGAGAAGGCCGGGAAAGAGAGCAGTATTTTTAGAAATTTGTCCTAAAATACTAATAACACTTGAATAAATGTTGTTTGGATGCATTTAATAATTTTTTTTCTTTTTTAAATAAGCCTGAGTGGTATTTAACACAAGTACTTATGTGGATTGGAAATCATTCCAAGTTTCTTGATGACAAAATCCAGCCAATACTGGAAAAGGCAGGATCTTCAGTGAATGCTGGGGTAAGCAATTAAATGATTTTTTAAATGTGAATATAATAACTAAGTCAACTTCCGATAGATATGTGTGTAAGCCCATTTCCACTGAAATCTGTATGTGGTGAGACTTAGTCTAGTAGCAGTTGGTTGTGTACATGTTTGCATGTGTCAGTATTTCCTATCTCTGACATTGACTTTTTTCCTTTCCAAAGCTTGAATTCTCTCGTGCTCTAGTAATGCTGATTTTGGAGAAGTTGGCTGCTGATATTCCCTGCCTGTTGTATGATGATACACTCTTTTGTCACCTTGTGGATGAGGTACTTCTGTTTGAGAGAGAGTTGTACAGCATTCATGGTTATCTCAGCAGCTTTCCCAGTTGCATGCATATTCTGTCAGAAGAATCCTGCTTCCAAAGGTGGCTAACAGTGGAAAAAAAATGTAAGACTTCCAGTGGATTTTGTTGGCCTTTATATTGCACAATCAGAAAGTATGTGTCTGCTTACACAGCTACCCTTCTCAAGTAGCTTACACAGCTACCCTTCTCAACTTGGACAGGGCTACTGCCAAAAGCATATGTATTTTTATGCTCTGTAATTATTCTGAATAAAAATTGATTAGGTTTCAACAGTGCTTCTGTATTTTGTAGGACTCTTGCCCCTAAGCTTTATGTTATCAGGTAGGCTTATTTTTAGACAAATGTTAGGTGTGTGCAAACAGAGAGGGACATTAAATTGAAATAAGGGAGAGTTACTAGTTTTTGAGAAATGAAGAAGAAATATATTGGAAAGGAGCAAGGCAACTATTACCAAAAAAAAAACCAAAACAAAACCAACCCCCCCAATCAATTCTGACATTTAACTCTGTTAATAGTGTTGTAAATGCAGATACATTGAAGCTGGTTTTGTATGAAATGAGTTGTCAGTAGTTTTTATAACCTGAAAATGCAATATTTAACATAGTAAAGGTAAGGCTTTTATGTTAATATATTTTAGAGGGGTTTTTGTTGGAATTTTTTTAAAATTCAAAACTTAAAAGTTTTGTGCATTTCAGTTGCTCTTCAGAAAATGGACTCTATGCTTTCATCAGAGGCTGCATGGATATCACAGTATGAAGATATCACTGATGTAGATGAAATGAAAGTTCCAGACTGTGCTGAAACTTTTATGACTCTCTTGTTAGTTATAACAGGTAATTGTATCTATGGGCATTGCTCTTGTTTGTAATGAATAGTAAAAAACCTTCAGCTAACATATTTCTTTACTAAATATTTACTGTCAGCAGCAGTCACCAAATAATGTTGCAAAGTTGTGGTGTTTGCAGTTTAATAAAAGCATCCTGTTTGTTTTGTATTTTGGACACTAACACATGAATAATCTTGAGCTAGTGACATGTTTACAAAATAATAATTAAAAGTACACATGTGATATTTACCATGTTTTTTCTCGCTTGGCAGAATATAATTTGTTGCAATTCTGTAATAAATCCTGACACTCATTTTAAATCTGTAACAATTCAGAAGCTATTAAATAACTTCTCCCTTTTTGCAACAGAACATAAGAGCAGGTATGTTTTCAGGAGACACTAAATTGCTTCTTCCGTGGCTTGCTTTCTCTTGTGAGGACGCATTAGGGGCCACACTGGAGGGTGCGGTATAATCACACATTGCTTCAAGTGTTAGAATACAAACTGCTCATGGAATCAGGAGGGGGAAGGAAGTAGTTTCTTTGCATGTTTAGCTTTTGCATGAGCAGCTTCCCTGAAATCATTGATATATCAGCTGTTTTAAATACTGACATTTAAATACTGACTATATGATGTTCTCATAGGCGTAAGGTGGTACAATAAGATGCCTGTAATGTTTCTTTTTGAAAAGTTTTTATTTAGTTTGAAAAGCCTAAAAACATTTAATTAATGTCTTTCCAGACAGGTATAAGAATCTTCCAACAGCTTCCAGAAAACTACAGTTCCTAGGCCTACAGAAGGAGTTAGTTGATGATTTCAGGATACGATTAACTCAAGTAATGAAGGAAGAGACAAGAGCTTCCTTAGGATTCCGATACTGTGCAATCCTTAATGCTGTTAATTATATAGCAACAGTGTTGGCAGACTGGGCTGACAATGTAGTAAGTAATTATTCTTCTGTAGGAAAAAAGAGATTTTAAAATGGACTTTGGATATTTGTTTCGTAACAAACATTTTATTTTCAGCACTTTTTAGGTGTATTCAGGAGAATGAATTACTGAAAAAGTAAAATGAGATATAAATTCAGATTTAGTAAAAGATGTATAAATAAGGACAGGTTATTGAGGTCTAAGCTGCTAATTATAAACTTTCTAGGGAAATGCAGAGAGAGCCTGGAAAATGGAATAATCTGAAGAGACCAAAAAAAAGTAGTCTCTTTTACATGTGTTTTATTGTAAAAAAAAAAAGTGAATTGATTTTGGAGATCTCTGAACCAGAGCAGCAGCCTTTGCCTGGTCCTTGAACTCCTCCCTTGGCAGGAGAGCTTAGCCAGATCCAGTGTGGGTTATCTGTGTTGCAACACAGTTCAGCTGTGGCCCAGAAAGGCCACACTGATAACTGGGAATCAGTGACTGCTATACAACAGCCTGGTGGCAGCACGGCCTAGTGCAGAATTCCAGCTTTTCTATGGATATTGGTGCTAATGGTCAAAAAACCTGTTACACACAGAGTGTGCAGAATAAGATATTGTGTGTGCTGTGGGCAGCCTCCAAATTCTTACTGTCTTCACAGGAAGCTGTGGCTCTAGCAGGGGATAATCTTGCTGTGATAGGACAGCAGCCTTCATGTTGTGTAACTGCATCTACTACAGTGTCTTGATCTGCTTAAAAGCAAAACCAATACGCTGTTACCACAATGTCACATTAAACTTGTTAAACTCGATTCATTTTCTTGCTGTTGTCAGCACAGTAAATTTATGATTCAATGAATAATCATTGCTAAAAATTACAATTCAAGTTTACTTTTCCAAATCTTAAAGAGGTCAAGGTAGGGTTTTTTAAAAGCATGCTGCTGGCAATCTTAAAATATCTTTTCAGTATTTCTTTAGATGTGTTCCCTTTACCTATCTGTTGTTGTATCTGAAACCTGTATCAGTTCCATCACTAGAATTAAACCACCATGTTTTGTTTTTGACTAAGTCAGGACCACAGGGAAAGATAAGAAAATGTTTTCAAAATCTTAAATTTTTAATTTTATAAATGTGCCAGGAGAGGCTTTTCTAGAGCTGTGCCTAACAAAGTACCACTGAAAAGTTCAAGGGATAACCATTTTTTGTGGTGTTCCTCTCTGGTTTTGTTTGCCTAGTTCTTCTTGCAGCTGCAGCAGGCTGAGCTGGAGGTTCATGCAGAAAGTGACACCGTGAGCCAGCTCCAGCTGGGACAGCTGGCGTCCATGGAGAGCTCGGTCTTTGATGACATGATCAACCTCCTGGAGCGCCTGAAGCACGACATGCTGACACGACAAGTAGATCATGTCTTCAGAGAGGTCAAAGATGCTGCAAAGCTCTACAAAAAAGAGAGGTGATTCTGTTTGTTTAATCTCTTTGTTTAATCTCTTCCCATATTACAGTATTGTTTCGTGTTAAAAATACTGAGGTCAGTAAAGGCAAGAATAAATAATAGGCAATATTTCTTTTCCTGAGTAGGAAAGCTGCAGGGCAATAAGTTCTGGAAAATTCTCCTGATTCTTACCTTAGGACTGTTGTCATGATATGTTTTCTAAAGTAGTTCCACCCTAGGAAAAATTCTGGATTGTTCTAGTTTTCCATTTTGAACAGGAATTATTTTCTTCATAGTAGTATTGAAGATTTTATGCAAAATGGCCTGTCACAACTATTCTGTTTTCACAGACTCCTAGGGCTTCTTGAGTATTTTCTCCTGAGTAGAATTTCTGAAGTACTTCCTAAAACGAATAGAACTCAGTGATTTCCAGATTAGATGGGATTCCCTAGAATGACATGTTCAGAGATTTATAACTAAAGCATGAGTTTAATATTAAATGAAATTCAAACATAGCATTAGACTGATAACTTTTAGATTAGAAATGGGAAAGCACTGCCTCTGAAACATTGTAAATGGGTAAGATTTTTTTTAAGGACAATTTTAGCTTCAGCTGTTGTAATGAGTTATTTCATTCTAATGACTGCAGTGCAATGGTTTCTTTCAGGTGGTTGTCTTTGCCCTCTCAAGCAGAGCAAGCAGTGATGTCTTTGTCGAGCACAGCATGCCCAATGTTGCAGACACTGCGAGACCGTTTGCTACAACTGGAGCAGCAGCTCTGCCACTCTCTGTTCAAAACTTTCTGGCAAATGCTTGCAGAGAAAGTGGATCTGTACATCTATCAGGAAGTGGGTATCAGTGTGACCTGTGCAATGCTGTGTAGGTGTCAGGGACTGGCTTAAACAGCAGATGCCCCTCTTTGTATTTGTAGATCATTATGGCAAATCATTTCAATGAAGGAGGAGCAGCACAACTCCAGTTTGACATGAGTCGGAATTTGTTCCCCTTGTTTTCACACTACTGCAAGAGGCCAGAAAACTACTTCAAGCAGTAAGTAGGCAAACTTCTGATCTATTTGTATTTCAAAAGTGAGTGTCCAGAGAATGACAAGTGTTTTACTTAAAACCAAGATTTTTTCACAGTTAGTTTTGATCCACACTTTAAATGTATTGATCATTCATGGTTCTGATGTTTTCAACTAGGAAAGTTGATTCTGTGGCATGTGCTCAGACAGCAACAGATTGTGGCATGTGTCCTGGAGTATTTTGTGCAGTCAGGATGTCTAGATAGATTAACTTGTGGAAGGAATATTAAGTAGCACAAAGCTCTGAAACTGGGGCCAAAGAAACTAGTTAAAGATACAGTTACAACACAACAAACTTTATTGTTAGAAGAAGGACTAAAAACTATGTTGCTTCTTAGGATTGCCTTGTATAGCAGTCTAGATGCTGTCATGGATGAGAAGCTGCTACTTTCTTTGTGGTTGGTCTTTTTCACTAGCCCACAGTCTCCTAAAGAGTCCAGCATCAAACTCCTTGGCTAATTGGGGCTGAAATCTGAATATTTTTAGACCAACATGGAGCATGGAAGGTTTTTTTGTTATACTTAAATTTGTGCTGCTTACATTAATCCATGTAACCTTTCCTCTAGCATAAAAGAAGCTTGCATTATCCTGAACCTGAATATTGGCTCTGCCTTGCTTCTGAAGGACGTCCTACAGTCAGCTTCAGAAAATGAACCATCAAAGCCAAGCCAGCCATCTGCAACAGCAGCACTAAATGAACTTGGACTTTATAAACTGGCTCAAAGGGATGTTGAGATTCTTCTTAATTTGAGAGCTAGTTGGCCAAATACAGGAAAATAAAGACTTCTTCTTCAGAAGTGTTTAATAACTTGGTCTAGATTATTTATTCCAAGCAAACGCAAAGCAAATATCTTGTAATGTACTTATTTTTTAATTTCTGTATACTGAGAGATTGTTTTAATCTAAACTTATGCCTTATTCTGTACAGTTCAAAAAAAAAAATTCCAAATGCTACTGCCTTGGTGTTGAACTGTGCAGATCTTATTTTCCATGGCCACCTTGCCATTGCATTTGGAAGCTGAAACTGTGTTCATCTCTAATGAATAGTCTGCCTTGTCAGTGTTTGCTGTATCTTTCGGAGGAACACGTAGTATTTACAGTGTAAATGCATTTTTGTACAACGTGGGCTACTCTTCCCTATGAACTGGTTAGCCTTCAGTTAAAAACAGATGTTTTACATCTCCAAATTCCAGGTAATGGATGTTCTGTATTAAAATGTATATAATCAATGCAGAAGGAAGGAATATGTCACTGTTTTCTTCATACAAATTAAGTTTTTTTTTCCTATATGAGACTATATCTTAATTTTTTTAAAAGTTTCTCCTTATAAATTGCATAGTGTGTGCTAAGTTTGAAAATACCAGTTGGAAGTGCTACCTACCCTTACCTGTGGACATTTGTCATAACTTGTTGTTTTTTCTTTAAAAGCAAGCAAACAAACGAACAAAAAACCCAACCAAACAAAAACCAAAACACAGCACAAGCCCAAAAATCAATTTAATTTTATTCAGTGGTAATGCGCCAACAGGTAACAATCCTTTACTGTAAACTGTAACCTGAAGGAGGAAAACTCCAAAATACTATTTCACGTGCATAAGAGAGCTCTACTTTTTTTTTTAAACCATCTAATTATATTAAGAACAGCAGTTCTTAATGATACTCCCTCCAGTGCCTGCTAGACATGAATGAGTTCTTGTCATTTGTCCTTTTCAGCTGATTGCTCCTCTGAAGGGTGGAGAAGATGAGAAAAAGAGTACTGCTTAAAATCGACTTCACAGCTGACAAACCAGAAGAAAAATTGGGGAAGATGTCTGTTTTTAATATATATAGAAGACCAGTGCTCAAACTAATACACAGACCAGCTCTCCAGCATCTTTTTCTTCCTAAGACAGAAAAAGAAAATCTCTAGTTAGATAAGGAGGATAGTTAGTTCAGTACCTTTCAGTGATTGCAACAGTTACTTAAAAATTGCTCCTAGAACCATACCTTGACTATGAGAAATTATTAGAACTGCGAACCTATTTCATCTCCAGCTGTGGTACCAGCCCTGACAAAGAAAACAACAGGGCCTCACAGTTCCACATTTCCAGATCAGTATTTTAACCCCTGGGCTGCCTGGTGACCTTCACTCTGACCTGAGGGGCAGGTACTGTGAGAGGTCTCCTGCGAGAGGATCCTGGAACTGAGGTGGTGGAGGGCATGGAGTTTGAATCACAGCAAGGGAAGAAGGTCAGGAAATAACTGACCTTTTTTAAATTTTGCAATGCAAAGTGACACAGTCAAGCTTAAACCAGCAAGTCCTTTAATTATGTAGCTTTGTAAATAAATCTCAGTAAAGTATCTCCTATGCATATGCACCCCACAAAAAAACCAAAACACCCACAACTTCAATTAAACTTACATTCCTTCCTTGAATACATCCCGTGTGATATTCACATCATCATCTAGCTCCAAATCCTCAGTGCTCAGTCCCAAAGTTTTAAGAGCTAAAGTTAACAAAAGAAAATTTCTTATGCAAGCCTTTGGAAAGAAAAATTTAAATTTAAAGGTGCCTAGATCTAACAAAAGGTAAACGTGTGTAGCGTAACAACATGTAACTTAAACATAGGAAACTTAACCACAAGTAACTTTTTAAACTTTCCAAGTTCCAGGTTGTGTGGGGAGGTGTGTGGATAATTCTGAAGTGTACAGATAGGTAACTTTGAAACTATTTTAATAATTCTGTGCAAGCAAACAGTTCGCTGGGGTGCAGGTGGACGCACCTTCCCTGTACTGCGCTGGCCTGATGTGGCCCTGGCCTAGGACATCCAGCAGGCTGAACATGGCGTCCACGTTGGCCTCGTCCATGAGGAACGGGTACTCGCCCTCGGCTCGTCTCCCAGCCTTTACCCTCTCCAGCACCTGGATCAGGAACTCGCGTGGCTTTTCTGCAACGAGGTCAGATTGCCCGCGGGCACCGGGCCCTCAGCCGGGGAGCGAAGGCCGCGCAGCCCCGCTGCCCCCGCGGCCTCCCCGCTCTCGGCGGGGCCGGGCCCGTGCGCACCGGGGCGGTGGAAGAGCAGCAGCGCTCCGAGGCGGTGCAGCAGCTCGGGCAGCCGGTGCCTCCGCAGGTACTCGCGGCTCTGCTCCTCGCCCGCCGCCATCCCGCGGTGCCGGGGCGGCGTGAGGCGGCACCGGGACCCGCGGGACCAGCGGGAGGATGGTGAGCAGAGGAGCCCGCAGAGAACCGGGACGTGGGGAGCCGGCGCTCCCTCAAGCGGCTCCTGCCGTGGGACGCTCCGCTGAGGCGGGCAGGAAGGGGGAAGAGAAAACTGACTGTCCTGGAAGTCGTCACGTTAGCACCGGAACAGACACACCTCGCTCCGGCAGGGCACCGGCTCTGCGTTGGTTCGTGGGGAAAGCAAATTACACGCGGTAGGTTTTAACACGTATGCCGGTGTTGAGGGCCTGTTAGTCTGGAGAAGACTAATGATGTCCCCTCCCACTGCATATATAACTATCTCAAAGGCCGGTGCCAAGAGGATGTGCCAGACTCTTTTCGATGGTGCCAGCGACAGGACGGGTAACAATGGCCATAAAACAAAACGCAAGAAGTTTCACCTCAATATGAGGAGGAACTTCTTTATGTTGAGGGTGGCAGAGCTCTGGAACAGGCTGCCCAGGGCGGTCGCGCAGTCTCCCTCTCTGGAGACGTTCCATACCTGCCTGGATGCGTTCCTGTGTCACCTGCTCCAGGTGACCCTGCCTTGGCATGCCTGGACGGCATGATCTCCAGGGGTCCCTCCCAACCCTAAGGATTTTGTGATTTTGTGTTCTCACCTCCAGTCACGTTTCCTTCCACCGGCGGTACCACCTTCACTTCTCACCGCTCCGCAGGTACAGTCCTGGTTCATCCCCGAGGTGTGCGGGGATGCCAGGATGTTCCCAGTGTTCCACACCCGTGTGAGGTGCAAAACCAGTGGCCAGCAACTGAGAGTAAGAGAGTTTACATTTTAAAACCACTATTGAGCCTTGCAGCATAGCCTATGCAAACAGAGAAGAGACATCAAAGAAGATTTTGACTGTACTACCCATTATTAGTAGGAGAAAGATAATCAAGTAAAGCATCCCACTAAAAAAAAAATAAGGAAATCTACAAAGATATAACTATCTGCCATCAAATAAAACCAGGCAATGATAAATGAGCATATAGTAAAGAAGAATAATATTCCTGTGAAAAGTGTAGCACTAAATATATTTAACTATTTGCCAAAATTAAAATATCTAAGACATTAATAGAATTCACTTATTTTTTCTTAGATAAAGTGGGAGAAAGGCAGCATCCAAAGCTGCAGAGATTGTACAGCCATGTGCTGTCTGTATGCTCTAGTATTTTAAACTGACTATGCTACCTGCTTTGAGTCTCAATGAGGGCTAGAGGAGCTGTAGGTTTCTAACAGTTGCCTCCTGTGACAGTTGCAGGCAGTGATGTAAACCTCCTTTTCCTAAGTAAAACATCCCATAGTTACTCAATCCATTCCTGCATTTGTCTTTTTATGCCTTTCTGCAGAGTGTGCAAAGCATTTGCAAAATTTTTTCCTAAAAAAGAGTCATAGGAGGAAGTGTAGATTGAAATGTGAAGTACAAACAGGAGAAGAGATGGTCAGCAGAGGAGAAATAAAGGTATGGAAAATACATTATTGAAAATGAGAACCTAAGGATAGGAAGATTGACAGGAAAAGAAGGAGCAAGTGAAATACTGGTAGGTAGGTCAGTGTTTGGGTCAAGGAAACCAGCATTTGGAAAAGGATGTTTCTCCTTTAGTGGTCAGCAAAGATAACCAGTATGAAATACACGTTAAGGCTAAAATTTTAAGAATAAGCACAGGAATTACAGATTTAAATGTGTTTCCCTGAGGAATGGTTTAAAAAAAACACTAAACAGAGCAAACCCCAATTGATTTATAACTAGAAATGTATTTTTTAAAATTCTATTTCACTATTAAGGAAGCACAATTTATTTACTTGAAAAAATATTCTGATAATGAATAATGTATTTATTATTTATGTAATAAATTATTATCCTCAGTTCATATAATGATAGTACCAGCTATATGTATGAATCCTAAAAGTATCATAGTCCAGGATAATTTGTGAGGAGCTCTAATGAGCTACTATAGGAGAAATTGAACTTGTGGTGGCTGAGAAAAACAGGATTTGACAAACATCTGAAAGTATTCTGGTTCCATTATAGAGATGCTACTAAATGAGTTTTAATAAAGAGCTGAAGGACCAAATTATTTTCATCTGTCTAAAGTGTTCTGGTTATATAAATTGGATTTGTTCAAAAGGCTTAATACCTGTTGTGACAGAAGCTGAGCCTTCTACAGAATATCATTAGTAATTTAAGCCTTTCATCTAATTTAATAGGACTAAATAGACTACAGTGAGTTGTTAAGAGTTGTCATGAAGAGAAACAGGGACTGCAGGTCAGATATGCAGCTGGTTCCAGAACAACCATTTGTCTTGCAGGGGAAAACAGGCAGATAGACATATTCTTTCAAATGTGAATGTCAGAAGACTCAAGTCTTGGGCTGTGGGAAAGACAGGAGCAATATGATCTGGGAAAGATCCCATGGTGTGTCATAGGCTTCCTGTGCACACAGCTGCTGAGAGCAGCTCCCTTAAGGCTTTACCTGCCTCTGCTGCTCCTCAGCATGGACGCTGGGAAACAGTGAGCTGTAGGGATAGGTCCTGCCATTGCTATACCTGCTTTGGAAAAGTTCCACTGCACCTTCCCTCTCTGTGTCCCCAAGGACTTCCAAGATACAGGTGAGTTCCTCATCAGGGGATTTTACACTATACATTTACAGAGGAAAGTGCTTAACTACAGAAATACTGAGCTTCTGAGTATTAATTAAGTCAACAGCCAGAACCATTTTTTTTTGTTGTTTTTACTGTATAGATCATCAGAATAATTAAGTTGGAATGGTCCTCTGGAGATCATGTGGTCAACTCCCTTTCCTCCTCAAACTGGGTTAATTTCAAAGACCAGCTCAGGTTGTTCACAGCCTTGTCAAGTTTTTGTTGTCTCCAGAATGGAGATTCCACAACATCATTTGGTCTGTGTTCCAGTGCTCAGCTACATGGTAATGGTATCAGCCTGCATCCTTGAATCAAGCCCATCTTTTCCCACAGGCTTCTATAAATGCAGGATAAGCAGTCTTTCCCTCAGACAGCCTGGGGATAGTACCTCACTGTCCAGACTGTGTCCAAAGCTCTGAGCACAGACCTCTCCAGTTAAAACCTGAAGCAAAGGCAGCAATGAGTATACCTCCACCACTTCCCTCTGTCTTCTGTCACCAGGTCACCTACTCCATGTAGTGGGGCCCACATTTTACTTACTTTTCCTTCCATGTTAATGTACTGAAAGTGTCTTTCACATCCCTCACTAATTCCAACTCCAGCTAAGCTTTGGCTTTCCTGCTTCTGTTTCAGCATGCCTAGGCAGTCTTTATTCCTCTAGGGTAGCCCACCCCTCCTTCCACAGTCTGTGTACTTGCCTTTTGCCTCTGACTTAGTCAGGAGCTTTCCATTCAGCCATGCTGGCCTTCTCCCATGTCTGCTCAGCTTCCAGCGGATCAGAATGGACTGTTCCTGTGCTTCAGCTAGCTCTCCTGGGCCCATCAGGGCAGTCTTCTGTGGGGTTCTGCCAGCAAAATGTCTGCAGGAGACAAAGTTTGCTCTCCTGAATTCCAGGGTTGTAATTCAACTATTTATCTTCCTCACTTCCCTCAGAAACTTAAGCTTTGCTATCCTGTAGTTGCTGCTGCCAAGGCTGCCACCAGTGTCAGTGCTCCCAGCAGCCCTTCCTTATGTGTGAGCAGCATGTCTAGCATAGCCCCACTCGGCTTGTTGAGCCATTCTGTCAAAAAATTGTCCTTGATGTACTACAGAAGTAGCTGGATCAGCATTTGTGCCATCCCAGTCCTCTCCACAAGAACGAGAGCCTGTAGTTATCAGTCTAAGCTGCGAATGTTGGCTTTTTCTTGCAACCAGTCAGCTGCGAAATAAAGGCTAAACCTACCATCAGAAATCATGTACTGGGAAAAAAATAAATCAGGAATTACATTTCTGAGTCAAGGAGAAGTAAGAATCTGTCACAAAAAGGCTAGTTTGATATCAGGAGACTTTGCTGTCTTACAGAACTGTCCACTTCTCAGTTGGCTGAAAAGCCACAAAACTGATTTCCTGGGACTATGGTTGGACTCCTGCTGAAGGCAAAGGGGAAAAAAGAAGTTACTTGAGCAGGAGCCTGCATTTTTTGAAATATACAGTATATTTATCTGTTTAAGTGTGGCTCTGAGCCCACCGCTCTTCAAAGCACAGATGCTTTTATTCTAGCAGTATCTGTAGAATGAGTTCACACTACACAGGGTGGGGGAGATCAGAGATCCACCTCCATCGCCGCAGTGTCTCTGACACCACACAGTCCAAACAGACATTTTGAGCAACAAAAAAGTGGGCATGCAGTTAGGAAGCAGAGGTAAGTATGGATTATGCATCTCCAAAGGTTTGTGTTTCTAAAGAGTAACCCCAGTCTTCTCCTGTACTTGAATGCAAATCCACACATCCACTCAAACAGTAGTCACAAGGACAGTACTTTGTAAAAGCAGAGTTACCAGTAAGAGCCCTTGTTGGTGTTACTGCTCAGATTCTGTATTCGTGTAACACAAATCCTAAAGAAAAGCAACACAGAAGGAGTAGCTCAAGGCAAGATTATACAAACAACAAAAACCCCAAATGCCCAAGCAACCACACCACAAAACCCCTCAACTGATTATGGGTCAAAATAAGAGAAAACTAAGGAAGGCAAATAATTGCAATTTAAGAGCAAAGCTGACCAGAGAAGAAAGTTCCTTGTGTAGACTGTTGAGAACGTCTTAGAACTAAGGTGATATATATATATATATATATATATATATATATATACATATATATATACACATACATATGTATATACATTCTGCACCCTTGGTGGGAAAGGCAAAGAGGTTGAGCCTGTGTAGTCATTTGCCAGTAGTGACCTATCTCACTCACCTGTGCCACAGCTCTCCAAATCAGCACTGAGGACATTTCCTACTGGGAAGGGATGATGGCTTCTCTTCTGCAGTGATGTCTCCTCCATCACCATTTCATCTGCTGCCTCAGTAGGGCCAGGCTGGAAATGAGCTGACACAGACACCGGACTCCCAGGGCTGCACTTGTGTTCATCAGGCCATTCTTTGTACTTACACCAAAAGGCCTTCACACCTGTGGATTCTGTAAATGCATTTTGTCCATGATAGACAGCTTTTCTGAAAAACTACCCTTGTGGTGTCACATCAACCATGTTAGCAACTGCTCCAAGTTACTCAAACCCAGACTGAATTTCAGAAGTAAATCTGTCAGGTTTGGGAAATCTGCAAAGGGCACAGCTGAAGATAGTGCCCCATCTCAAATCCCTGCTGGTGTCCTTACCCTCAAATCAAGTTCTCCTGGATCCTGATTATTATTGCTGGCAAACTTCCCCTAAAGCTTCTCTTCTCCTTTCTGTAGGGAGAAGAGATCACAGACTAAAGCTAAATATTTCTGGGTCAGCCACAGACAACAAAACCCCCTCACAAAAGAATCCAGCCTGTGTCATTTCTGGTGCATTAGAAAATGAGAACAAGAGCTCAGTACCATCTGCCATGGATGCTCCAGTCAAAGGGCAGGCTGGGACCTGCTACTGAATTATCAGCTTTAGCTTTCTTCTACTTACGAAAGTATCTTTTAAAAGAAAGAGATCTGCATTTGTTTTGAGTAGTTGCTTTCAAGAAATATTCAAGGAGCAAAACAGCATAGAAAAATTTGCATGAAATAAACATTCTTGTGTTCTGAAGTCTGAATCTGTTGTATGACTCTCTTCCAAATATATCTGGAATCAGTATTTGGCATTTTTTCCAATTGTGAATCCTGACAAATTTGGAAAAATAAAACAGATCCTGGTTACACACAGCAATGACTTTCTTCTAAAATAAATAGTTCCATGGTAAAAACAGAAGCATAAAAACGAGAGTGCAATGAATAAAGAAGTTACAGTGTGATCTGCTTCCCTCTAAAATTGATGGTATTTAGAGCATGTTAGAGAATATGAGCAGGAGAGGAGTGCTACGAGCAAAATACTTGTGCATAACCAAGAAAAGGAGGGGAAACCCAACTCCAAATATGAGAACAGTTTTTAGATCATTCCAACAAACCCACAGGAGCTAAAACATGACTGATTCATATTTGGGAAGTAAAGTCAGTGATCTTCAACCTTTGCTGGCCACAGGCAATGATGGCAAGCAACTAATACATCAGCAATATTCTGTTTTCTTGGCTGTAGTTTTAATTTCCAATGGCTGCTAGAAATAGCAAAGCATCTTACAAACACAGTGTCACTCTTTAGCCATACATGGGGACCACTTGTATCAGATGAAACTTCAGCATCTACTGCTACTTCATGATGTTCATTTTTTCTATACTGGAAAAGATAAACTAAAGATTAAAAAAAAAGCTTTCAAAATACAAGTATCTCAGAGTATCTCAGATCAAGGCATTAACTGGACAGTAAAGACGAAATTCAGGATTAGCTTTTGTGACATCAGAAGGTGCAAGACATCACACAACAAGCCGTTCCTAGAATGTAAAATATCCCTCCTTCAATTCCCTTCTCCTGCAAGGCAGCCCAGCTTCCTACCTCCTCTGCCAGTTCTGTGTGCACATAGAAATGTAGTCTGCAGTCCAAATTGCTTCCTTTTAAAAAAGATACTGTAATTGTGAGCATCTTCCCTACAGTATCTCCAAGGCAGTTTCCAGATACTTCATAAAAGGAGCATAAAAATGTACATCTTCCCCATATTTGCAGAAGAGGGTGGCTGTGAGAAAAAAATTGCAATCCTCTCTGCAGAGCTGTCGAGCCAATGAACAATTTAAGTCTCATTTGATCTGTAATTGAACAGGCTTTACACAGAACAAGAATCCTAATGCCTAGATAAGAGCTGCGTTTTTAGCATTAACGATGATAAAAAGACTGGTTATAAATCTGTACTGCCCACTGAAGTGAGAATTCCAAAATCTAGCAGCTGTAACAAAGTTAATTCTTACACTGACAAGGAATGAGAAAATGCACTCAGCTAAGCAAAGGAGTTTATAAATGGTTTATCAGTGCAAAAAACCTCAGTAGCTGATCGCTGCACGTGTCTTGACATGTAAATACAGAAATATTTTAAACATGAATGCCAAAAATAATCCCGGAGCAATTCAGCCCTGTGCAGAAAGCTGGGCACATCTTTTGAACTGCCGTGGAAATCGCAGTGCAGGGTATCCACACAGTGTATTTCAGTCTCTGGGAAGAGAAAGGGCAGTCTTGCAATACACACCATTTTTGCTTTGCAAAGAGAAATAATGACAAACCCCATCTATTTCTTACAAACATATAAATTATTTTATTTACAAAGCCATGTTACAAAAAAAAAAATAATAATAAAGCAAAAAACAAAAAATACAATCGCTCACTAGAGAATATCTCCAGGCCCGGTGTTGAACCATGGCAGTATCAATCAGATACATGTTTGTTCTGGTTTTCCTTTTTTAAACTGTAAGCCATAGAATTTACTATTTACACCTACTTTAGACATTTATTCTGCTTACAATTATCACAAGCATGGAATGAATTCTATTTGATACTGCTAATACATAAAGGTGCAGGACAAAGAATGAAAATACTTAGTGTTACAAAATATGGATTGTAGAAAAGAAATTGGCTGTACAAGTATGGCATTTTTTTTTTCTTAGAATGATTGGACATGCTTTCTTCAAAAGTCTTCTGGAAAAGGTTCTAAAATCTGTAGTAGGAAAGCACAATATAGCAGGTGCAAATTCATTTCTGTGCAACAACAGTTATTTAATATATCCCATGACTGACCAGCTATGCAAAACCCACAGAGTTTTGTTAAAGTGCCATGGGTCAACAGCATAACAAAATATAAGGTGTAAATAGAAAAATTTCTTTTTTTCTTCTTTTTTTTTAAAACAATAGTTCACTGAGAATCAGCAATAATAGAATATGCTGTATAAACTATTCTCTACAAAGGTCGATCAGCACTATTTACAATTGTTACATCAATACAAAAGAAGGCATACAAGTTATCCAAGTTGCTTTTTATGGCTGACGGGCCTATGCATTGCGTATGTGTAACAACCAAAGCTTCTGAGCCTCTATTGCTGGAAACAAATCACAAGGTTTTCAGGCAAATGGGGAAGAAAAAGACCTACGAGTGAATGCTACACTAAGAATGCATTATAGGCTGGTCCAGTTTGTATCCATTTTTTTCCAAATGTTTACTTCCATTTCATTTTGCAGGCTAAAATTTCCGATACATTTAATCAAATAATGATTCTTTGATGATGAAAGAACACCACGGGATTTTACTTCGTGCTTAACTTTCCTGAAATGCTGTCAGGTGTAAGCCAGTTGAAAACAAAATTTAAGCAGCATTCAAAGGACAGGTTCCATAATTCAGCTTTCCAATTAAAAGATGCATGGAAACAGCTAAAGCTTCCTAAAACTACAAAATTGCTCCTTCAGTCACTGATAAGCATTATTTCTCAGAAGCAACCACTGAATCTCACAACCACTGTTTTCCCTCAACAACTAGAAATAGCAGTTCATTGATTACAGAGGATGACTTTGTTACTGAGATTTTTAAAATCCTGCAGTTTTATAACTCAAAATAAATTAAAAAAAATCAACATAGTACTGCTCCTAAAACTCAACAAGACAAAAATTGTGCAAAAATAACAAAGATATGTACACATTTTTCAGTCTGAAGAAATGTACAATAAAAACATAATTCAAAGAACATTTTAAAAATATAAACATTGCTTAAACTTTCCTAAGTTTCATACTGTTTCTGAAACTATACCGGTCAGTTAGCTCTGAAGTATAGCAAAACATAAATTATTACAAAATTAACACTATAAAAATTTATTTTAAGAATATTTCTAAACTTTTTTCAAAGGGTCTAGCCTTGTTTATAATTGCTTAAACATTTTTAGTCTTAAAATTTGCCTTAAGCCTTCTTTTTTTAAAAAAGAAAGTAGTAATAATCTCCCTATTTGCAGTCTCTCGCCTTTCCCCAAGATGTAAATAAACCAGCATATAAGTGCACTTTTAACACTGTAGAAATAAAAATTAACTCCTCTGTACTGTTGTTTCAGTACCTAGTATTGGCTTCCTGATTATAAAATCTATATTTTATTAAAAAATTATTCAGTAATCCTATAAGAAACACTGTCAGTGCAATTCTATTAATGCAAGCCAATCTGCTCAACTCCTGTCCTCTCAAACCCAAACTGCTCACTGAAATTATCAAGTGCTGTGTTCTTAAGGGTCTGGAAATCCCCCAAGATATGGGGATTTTACACATTGGGCCCCTGATAACAGTAATTACAGTTTGGTGCAAAATCTGCTATGCATTGATTGAAGTATAGATTCCTTAAGAGTCTGATCCTGGAAGAGGCTGAACACTCAGAATTCCCACTGAAATTATTAAATGCTGTAGGTACAGAGCACCAATCAGGATTAGTCCCTAAAGTTACAGTGCCCCAGCTGTTTGTAAATTACTAAGAAATGCACTCAATTTTTATCCATAGGACAAGCTTAAATACAGAATTACTGTAATTTTTATTTAATGAAAAAATTTGGAGATCCTTTAAATAAATTCATATCATGATCTGGATTTTTTCTTTTTTTTTTGGAATGTCCGTTGTGTTCTGGTAAGGAAA
Source organism: Corvus hawaiiensis (assembly GCF_020740725.1). Classification (NCBI taxonomy): domain Eukaryota; kingdom Metazoa; phylum Chordata; class Aves; order Passeriformes; family Corvidae; genus Corvus; species Corvus hawaiiensis. The sequence goes on along the minus strand of NC_063216.1, from coordinate 66,584,211 downwards.
CAAAGGGAGCATTGCAATGCTAACAGCTTTAAAAGGCATGAAACATAACCAAGCAGAACGCACAGATCAGTGGCAAATACAAGTGGAAAAACTAAACAAATCACTATTACAGTTTTCTGTAAATTTAATTTTCTTTAAAACCACAAATTCATAAAAGATTAAATCCATCTGCAGGACATAGAAAAGAAAAACCCTGTGGAGTAGGGCTGCTGAGAGCTAGAGATTATAGGCTGGTTCCTTTTCCTTGTTATGGAAGAGTCCTTATTCTACCAGTCCGGTTTGATGTCTTCTAAAAGAGAAACCAGAGCCAGGTTCAAAATCACACAATGTTTTTTGGTATAAAACACTTCAATAAAGTCTGTGGCTGACAGTACTCAAAGCAGGAATTTATTTCAAGTTCCTGAACTAAACTGCCTCCCTGTTTACTGACATTAGACCTTTAAGAAAAGGAACTGCTTTGAATAAACAGCATATTTCCTTTTGGGACGGTCTGAGTTTAGTAAGCTTTGGTGAATCTCATGTTCATTAACTTGGTTATCATTACAAATAAAGAGCAGCAATTAGACGACAACTCTGAAGAATCTTTTCCTCTACACAGCATGTTTTCATGCACAAGGAATCCTCACACAGCATACACGTTGTCACCTTCCCTTAATAAAATGATCTAGTTACTCAGTATTTAAAAACCACCGCATACTGAGGTCTTGAAGTGTTAACACTTCCAGGCACCTAAAAGCACTATGAAGACAAAAACACTTGATTAGTAAAAAACCTAGAACAAGTATAAAATTTGGAGAAAACAAACTTTTAATACATACAGGCACAAATAATTTCACTATAAAACAACCGTTCCATTAATTTTTGTTAAAGACCAAGTAGTTTTTATAGGGAAAAGTAGTATTTCTTTTACTCAAGCAAAAATAGTTGGAAAAACAGGCACGTTTTTATGAATACAATCCCTAGTTCAGGCCTCAAAGAGAGGCAGCAATATTCATATTAAACATTCATTGAGAAGAATCCGTTGGAGTTTAACCTGATGGGAGTTTAATGCAATGGGAGAGAACTCACAGGCCCACAACAATTCTCATGATCCACCAGTCCCACGGAAGTACCTGAGTGAACTTCAACACATGGAGCAAATGACCAAAAGGAACTACTCCTGTGACATCAAAACAACTACAGGCCACCTTCAGCTCACAACTCATCACTGAGTGAGAAACACTCAGTTATGGGTGGCAGGTGACTTCCACAGCACTGCTGTGTGTCCTCTCACTCTGACCGGCTGCTTTGGGAAGGCCGGCGGGAAGCTCTCCCAGTCAGACTGCGCCCGGGCGGTCACAGGTGCAAACAAGACCGGGTTTACAGCGTTACACAATTTTCCAAATGCCACAATTTTCCAGCCACTCAACCTTGTGATGAGTTACGGACCTCTCTCCCTTCTCTTGAGAACAACAATCTTCTCCTCCCTTTGGCTCCCCCTCTGCACCAGCAGACAGCCTCACCAGGTTGCCTGGCCAGGGAACACAGCGGAGGCAGTCCAGAGGAACTGCTCCATATGCACATTTAGCTTGGCAGCTGCAACTCTGCTTCCAACTGCATTGTTAGAAGTCTGTAGTTGTGATGTATTCATGAAAACTTGCCAGATTTTTCCAACTATAAACCCTGGTGTATAGCAGAGATTGTCTCTGCCTACAGACCTTGCTTCACTTGGACTCCCTGATTATCGTGGTTATAGCAGCACTAACATTCAAAACAAGAGAGCTCAGCTTCCACAGTAATATCTTTACTGACACAGCATGTACTTGTAGATCCACTTATTGGTACCTAATTATTAACAGCTTTATAATGAAATATTACAGCACAGTTTAAGACAGAAATTTTATTTAGAGACTACTCAATTGCTAGATTGGAGATGAAAGCTGCCAACAAAGCAGCTCAGATTTGACAGTGACAAGCATTTATTAAATAGGGAATCATTATTCATGGTTCCAAATACTAAATCCTGCATAAGTTTAAAAAAAAAAGTTTAATAAAACTTAGTATCAACTTGATTTTTTTTGTATTTGTACTTTGAACTCCACGTTCAACTACCAAACTGAAAGAAACATTTTTTTTTAAAAATAAAGAGTTTGTGGGGCTTAAAACAAGCAAACACTTCTATTTTTGATAAAGTTATGAAAACAGGCAGCTGAAAAGCTCTGCAATACTCTCAGTTTACATAGACCTGACACAAAATTAATGTTTTGTACCCTTAGGTTTTTCCAGTGGGATCTAGGCAACAGATCCCAACAAGTTCTGCTCCTCGAGTAGTGTGTATGTTATACTAACACAGGAGCAAGATGTTACAACAAAAACAGTTTTGCACTTCAGAACAGTTTGTCACTGGCAGTTGGATGACAGTGTCTCACACAGGAAAATGCCACTCCCTAGAAATATGAAGAAACTTTCCACTTTTTTCCCTTCAGAGTAGTTCTTCCATGCATATATTGCTTTGCATTCAGCAGTGAGAGAAAAAAAAGAAATTTACTGTTTGGCAGTTCATCTCAAGATATGAGTGATTCAGAGTATTTTGAATGGGCATACAGTAGTGGGTTATCATTACCATTCTTTTCCCATGTCTACACAGCAGGAACTAAGCAGGCACAACCATTTGGAATAACTTGATATTAAATTCTTGATAAAGTACTCAACTTGGAGAGTCAAATAGTAGGCACCATATTAAAACAAACTAGTGTATCAGTCCTCCAGACAGATGAGGGCTGGATCAAAAAAGCTGAGTTACAGCATTTATCATTATCCAACTTGCAGACTAAGAAGAACTCGCATTACACATGGGTTAGTTATCCTTTTAGATTAGTTTCTCTGAACAGTCAAGTGCCTCATCTTCTCTATCCTGTTTCTGTTCTCCCTTTGCTGCTTCATTTCTGGCCTATTTTTAAATGCTGTCCCTCCTCTGCCAGTCTGGGGACTCTGCTGTGCCATCTTGCTCAGCAGGAGAAGTTGGATAAAAAGACCAACAGAGATCTGCTGCTGCTGCTGAGCCTCTATCACCAAAGCAACAGCCAGTGAGCAGCACATGAGCCAGCCTGAGCCGTAATACAGGTGGGTGAAAAACAAGCAAAAAATTTGTAATTCATAATTCCTGGAGGGGAAAATAGCTGGAAGAAAATTACATGGAAGGAGAAATCTAGTATTAGTTCACTGAAAGGCAGCTTCTATAAAGAACTGTATTTATAAAGAAATTGTATTTTAAGGTTTTATAGTACAAAATGTTTCAAAACTGCTTACAGACTACTTAAGTACACTTTTTTTTTAAAGCAACTTACTTGTCTGTTGTGTACTGGGTTTGATGTACTCGAAGGACTGGATTGTGACAAAGCTACACTGCTATTTTTTCCAATCTGAAAAACATTAATTGAGCAGTATTGAGAGGCATATTTGTCAGTTGAATTCAGATGCTGGTGATGGCCTTCCCTTTCCTATGTAGCGTGGTACTAATCACGCTGCATTTGGAACACAAGTATTTTGCTATTGCAAAAGATATGCTTCAGATAGAATCATCATTATCTCTCAGAGCCTGTATACTTTAAATAGTCTTAAAAGGTACATAAATACTGTTACAGGTCAGAAAATAACATACAAAACAGTTGCTGAGGGAATATAAACTGTAACCCTCCACCTCTCTAGAGTGAAAGAATGGTTTCTCTAGTTACTGGAGTCACTTAGAGCAGCTATTCAGAGAGAACAGGGTGTTTGAGGTCATGGGATCCTTCCCAGGAGACCTTCCCCACTCCTGGGGAGCTTAAACCACGTGGCCAAGCACCAGAGCATGCCCTAAGTTATTCCATTTTCTTCCACATATCACTGCTCAATAAAGCAAATATTAATCACAAGAACCAAACTCCAGAGGTTAAAATTTGCATTTGTATTCATTTACCGCTTCAGAGAATTTCTTTGGGAATGAGTGTAAATTGTAGCACACATAGATACATTCTAAAAGTACTTAGTTATAATATTGCTATATTCAATCAGTTTGTTTCAGTGTTAGTGAGTTTACAGCACTCTGCAAGAGCAGCCTGTTGTAAGTTTTTCTACAACGACCTGTAAACATGGAGTAGATAATTCTGTTGCGATACAAGAGGGGACACGGCTGTTGAGTCAGAGGAGTAGTTCCTCAGGGGTTACAAGACTTTACAAGAAATTAACCATGGATACCTGTCTACAAACAGCAGATGACTGCAGCATGAATACTTGTTTACAAAGTCACTGACTTCAAGTAACATCACTTTAATCCTTTGACAGAGAGGTAGCAAGGACCTGTCTTCTAAACAGTGAGAAATGCAGCAGCCAGTTTCTTACTGACTTGGTGGGGCTGTGGCATTGGCTGGCAGGGCCTTCACAAGAGCAGCTTTCTCCTTCCCTTCTGCATTGTTTGTTATTTTGCCATTTCACATAGAGTGAAAGGTAGCTTCTCTCTTCCTCTCCACATTTGCCCTTTCTCACACAGGGATTTTTTGAAACAGTGTTCTCTGTTCACATTCTATCCGGAATAAATGTTTAAAGTTTTTATTTACAGCCAGTTTTGAAGGTGCTCCCATGGTGCACAAAGATTAAAAGGATGGGTCCTGCTCCCTTCAGCTTGTTGTTTTGCCTTCCACAGCTGCTCTCTAGAAGATAACATTCTTCAACATACAAATCTTATCTACACAACCTTGTATCTTTCCTAGCCATTCAGAATATTGGGATACACCTGCAAACCTTTCTTCTCTACAAACACTATTACAGCATTCATAAACCCCTTCATAATAAATACATGTCCTCCTTTTAAATGGAGAAATAGTCACACAGGCTGAACAGGTACAGCACTCTGAAATGAAAGAAAGGTTCCAAGATGTCTTGGGTCTTTAATGACAGGAAACACCATTTCAAAAGTATTAGTGTGAGGCCAAAACTCAAATCCTCTTTTTTTCCCCAGTCTCTTTTAAAAATAAACTGTACTTCAAAACCCAATGGTTAACACTTCCAGTTACTATCTATCCAGTCCAGAGCTGAACTAAGTAAGAAAACTATATCTGAGCCTATCACCTGTTGCTGAGTTCTTAGTCTCTTCAATTTGCCATATTACATGAAGGAACAGCAGCAAGATTATAAGCCATGACATTTTTTGGGGTGGGGTTTTTACTGTAACTGGATTTTTTGGACCCAGCAAGTCAAACAGCACAGCTTAAAAGGGAATTTAAGTAATGTACTCTCCAGAGCTTTAATAAACCCACGTAGAGTATGTCATATTAGTTGTCCCATATGCTTAAATGGGTACAAATTCCATTTATTTTGTATTGCATACAGTATCCTTGTCACAAAGACAATTAGCTGCCAGAAAGACTTCTGAAATACAAGTAACTCCATTTTACCTCCTAATTTTGACTACTGCTGTAGCTCCAAAAACCAGCAGTATAAGATGAGAGTTTACATATATACATACACATATATGCATGTATACATATATATATATATATATGTATGCACCTGGACATGTATATATATAAAATACGTTTAAGTATCTTTATATGGTAACATTCATTACAAACATTTAACCTCTTACTTAAGAAAAAAATATTAGTTATGAATTTTTAACATTTTTACAAATATTCAGCAAAGACCTCTGATTGATTCCTTGTGGTTTATTTACTTCTATTACTGTGCAACAGGATGAAATACATAAACTGAAACAGGAATGACACACAGGAACAGATTTGATCCCAAGGGGTCTCAGAATTTGAACTCAGAACCTCCTGCATGCAGCCATAAGATTCCTCACACTGCATTAGCTACAGATACAGTCTATGTCCTGTGAAAAGATGACACAATCCATTTCTTATTACCCATGTCTGTACCAAAGCACCAATTTGTACTTACTTTTTCTTTCCATTTGACACCATAAACCTCAGGGCAATTTAATCTTTCTGGGCACACATGTTTCAAAAATCTGATTGTGTGACAGAAGGAAGAATTTACAGCATCCTCTGCTGACTGCAGTTACTTGAAGATCAGTTCTGATTGCAAGACACATTTAAGAGGCTTACAATAGAAAGACAATGCCACTACCCATTTTAAAAAGCCAAACGAGTCATCTCTGTTGCACCTCTGCTAGAAGTAGGAAAGTGAAAATATACCTGCTAGGCCATTCTTTGAGACCTTCATTCTGTCTCCTATACCAGCTTTAGGGTTCATTTATTCCTTTTTTCCTCTCCCATTTCTGCTAGATTACTTACGGATTGCTTTGCCCTTACCATCTTCTTTTCCAAATTCCACTTGTTTGTATGTGCAATATCCTTAGGAAATGAGAGTTTCACAAGAAAAAAAAAAAAAAAAAAAAAAAGAATTCCTAAGCTACCTTAGATTCTCTGAGGTATCCTATTTTCTATGGCTTTGTCTTCCAGACACCAGGGCCAAGCATTGTTTTGTGTGCACTGCACAGCACTGGACACAGTAGCAGAATGAAACAGTAGATCATTATAAAGATCATATTGGCAGTTTTCCCACCAGATCTTACTTCACACATACTTTTGTCCTTATATGGCACCACTGAAAGAGAAGCCAAAGCTCTGTTGCTGTCAATGAAGCAAGCGTGTGTAACCTTATCTGCTGCACTGACTTCAGTATTCTGTGAACACATGTACACTGAAAGAGATAACCAAATGTCCACTAAAGGTCATCTGGTTAAGATCTTAATTTCTTAATTTTTCTAGTTTCAAACAGGAAATAACATCTGAGTTCAGGCACCTCAGACTCTCCCCAGGAGAAAGGCACATGTATCTTACAGAAGAGACATGAAGAGACTTGCAAAACATTAGGAAATGAACCAGCAACAAGTTTGGGAAAAGAAATAAACAGAAATTCTGACTCTCATCTTCCTGTTTCAATAACACAATTTATTTCAGAGAGATGAGAATTAAGAAAAAATATTTTTTCTAAAAATTATTTATCCATTCTGGACATTCAATTTTACTTTCAGATATACAAATAGCTACTTTAATAATTGAATAAAAATCTCATAAAAATATTTTGAGAAAGTGTGTATATATATATGTATAGTTTTTTAAACTCTCAAAACATCTTTCTATGACTGGTACAAAACAAATACAAATACGTTTCTGTATTAATCTAGAAAGTAAGTTGTGTGGTGAAAACCAATCTGAAGCAAATGCGGTATTTTCTTTTCATAATGCATGAAACATTTCAAGGAAGTCAGACATGATCTGCAAAAAAATAACTGGAAGAGTCCCTTACCTGCCGAGAGATGGAGCTGCTTGTAGGATCTGGCACCGCAGAAATAAGGTTGGCAGTGCTCTTTCTATGAACACTATTCATACCAGGCATTTTAGTGATTTTACAGGCTTTGCTACTAGAACTAGAGTTTTTACGTTTTTTTCCTTCTGATTTGTCAAAAGAAAGGGGAAGAGAAGACACTGCATTATGTGCTCCCAGGGAGTGGTCCCCTGAGTGGTGCACGAGAGAAGATACAGACAGATTAGAAGAGTCAATACTGCTCACTACCATGCTCATGTGTTTCACTGAGTCTGTTGAACTACTTGACAATGAAGTCCGTCCTGAGGGCTCCGATTTGGCACTGAGTGGGCTTGTTCCATTATTGGTATTGTGCACAGACACACTGTTATAGGAGGATGTCGCCTGATAGGAGTTCAACGTTGAACTGGGGTTCAGGACACAGTTCTTTTTGTGGGACCCTGAAAACGAAGACGAGGGAGATGTCTGCAAAGATAATGAGGACGATGATGACGATGAAGACGACGACTGCGGCTTTTTCTTTTTGTTACTTGAAGACTCATCACTCCGTGATGACAGGTCTTTCACTTTTGAGGATTTGCTGGTTTTTGTTTTGGATGGCTTGTGGGATGGGGAAGGGATGACTGCTGGCACTGGTGATACAGCTGATGGCGCCTTAAAAGTTGAGTCCATGATACTTAGGCTTGCAGCCACGTGAGGAAAAGCTGTGGTGTGTGACATAATGGAATTCGTCTCTGCCGCTGTCACAAAGGCTGCATTTGATAACATGGCTGATGTCATTATGTAAGAAGAAGTGATTCTTGAACTGATAGGTGTTGAAGGAATATACACCGCACTGGGGTTGCTGAAGGGCTGTAAGACTGATGCTGGAAAAGGAGTGGAGACATGTGCTGCTGGAGAAGGCATGGGACTGTCTGCCGCAGGAGGAATTTTCCTAAATAGAAAAGGAAAGGGGAAAAAAAAAGAAGAAGAGATTTAGATACATAAAATATTCCATCCAAACAATGCAGATAGGAAATAATTTCCATGAAGGCCAAAAAGGCAAACCTAGTTCATTATAATTTTGATTCCTATTCTATTCTACCAATCACATACAGCAATTAAGTGCACAGGATTAAAATTTAAACACATTATTACAAATTTCATTTCCTTTCCCCCTCTCTTATTTTACCAAACAATTAAAAAATGCAACTAAAATGCCTGACAGTGGCATCTATATGTATCTTAGTCACTATGTTTCATTAATTGCATATGTTTTGCGTCAAAGTTCATGCTGCGGAACAGTTTCAATATCAACCTAAACTCATAGGTTAGATTTCAATAAGGTAGTAAATGAGCCAGTCTGGGGGGTTGTGAAGCAATTAATCATTGAATTTAAAGAGGAAAGATCATCCCTTTCCAAATGCAGTGCTATTCCCAACAGCTCATTTGAGAGCTGGTTAGATGAGATTAAACAGGGAAATGATTGATTAATTTTCACTGATATTGAAAAATTGACAAAATATTAAACAGAGCTTGATAAGCTTTATAAACAGCTGAATACTCTTCTGAGAAGAAAATCTAATAATATTACCTGTGAAATTAGTAGGATGTATTCAAATTCCTTTCCATTCAGCCATCATCTATTATTTTATGTAGTGTGGTGTTATCAAAGAACCAGACCTTCCTAATGTCTCTTGGAAAACTATTATGTGAGCTTTTCCCATTATTTAGACTTACATTTAATTCACAGTTTAATCCTATTTCTCTTTGCTAAGAAGCTGTACAGCCCCATAACTCTGTCCTTGTTATCCTTCCTACTGACACCTTTCCCCTTTTTAAAGGCTTACTCTTGCCCTCACATAGCATGGTAAAAGAGCAGCCCTGGGTGTGCTGTGTTATCATATATCAAATCCTAATTACGAGTTCTCTCCAGGTATTCCTCCTATGGAGACTGTTGGCCAGAACACTGTTTATGTCACAGTTACATAAGGGATTACATACAGTCCATGGTGCCAGAAATGAAGAAGTCCTACTGCCTGCTACTTGCAATGCAAACAAAGCTGCCCATCAGAGCAGCTCCTCAGGTTACTTTTAAAGAAGGACCAACAATTCACACCCACCTTTGCAAAGTACTTTGAGAACTAGGGATAAAAGTTCTTTGTTAATGTCACAGTTCTGAAAACACAGCCCTGCACCCCTGTACCTCTGGCCACAGCTGCAGAGCTATAGAACAGCAGCCTCACACCCAGCCCTGCTTGGGGAGCACAGGAAAAGGTCAGTCCAGAGGAGGGTTGAGGACAACAGAGGAATAAAACAGAGGTTAGGCACTGTCAGCTCCCTGTGTTATACAGGCAAGTGAGTACGGCTGGAGTTCATTAAAATATTAGAGATTACATAAACAGCTAGAATTTGGGAAAACGTTTGAAATCAGATTTAGTGGGAGCAGGACAAGGCCTGTTTACTTCTGGTATCAAATACTTAACTACTGTAGAGGTTATTTTGGTTTTCTGCACTAGTTTGCACTAGTAGTGGCACACGTTTTGTCAGATGCCCAAGCATCTTTTCTCCTGACAAACAAAGCCAATAAGTAACAAATTTTAATCTTCCTATTTAAGGAAACTAAAATATTTTTATTTGTGGAAGGTGACAGACACTAGTTTATAAATTTACAAAGCAGATCGAGCATAATCAGTCTCTAAACAGACATGAAACTGGCCCTTTTATGGCAGAACCAACCATTTCCAAACTATATCTCCTAGCACAGTGGCACTGTCATCATTAAGATACCAGGTTAGTCAGACAAGCCAAGCTTTAGTGCTTTAAAAATATATTTAAATAAAAATCAAACCTTGTTTATCTAATGGCTGGCATCCAATGAATATAACACAGTCCTGATAATAAACAGTGACATGAAACACTGCACTTTAGTGTCATTACACTGGAAGAAGAATGCATATTCTGTAGCAGAATACCCCCAAAAAATCAATCCTATCTGCAGATGTAATGAACTTTCAGTTACTTTTTTTTTAAAGAATTAACATTTATTTTAGAAGTGCAGTCCATTTTAATGGAGCTGTGTAGGCAAAGCCTATGGTGCTTGGAACCCGCATATGTGATACAGAGGTGCTTCAAGAGTGACTAATAATCAGAATTTTAAGATCCCAAAGGCAGTAAGGGCACTATGGACTAAAAATCTATCATATTCCATCCTATGCACAGACAAATGTGGACCAAGTTCCTTATCTTACAACTCATGAGCCTTACACAGTGAAGCCTGAATGGGTGATGCAGGGGCATGATAAAAGTTTAAGCAAAAATCTGGATTCTTAGGAGCTATAAAGAGTCCTAAATCTGGCAGAAATTTACATCAGACTAGGAGATTGTTCTGGTGGGCTGTATATACCTTAATAGAGAAGAGAAAATTTGTACATGCTACTGCTATACCTTAGTACAGAGGTAATTTTACAAACGCTGGCCATGGAGTGTTTAATTTTACAGAATTAAAAATGTTAAATGATCCACCAAGTGTAAAAATCCCACTTACTTCCACATCTGTGAGTTCAAGTGTTTTTCTACCATGGAGTTCAGTGCGAATCGAAAATGGTCCCATCTTCTGTCAAAGACATAGTACCCTCTTCCCATTAAACGACTGCCATATGAACAGAACTGAAAGAAAAGGTATTTCAATGTTGCTTATAAAAATGTATTTCTACATTATGAAATATTTATTGATAGATCAAGGAAAACCGTTGTAATTTGTATCATGCACATAAAACTTATTTTTAAATGTGGTTTTCACTATCTGCAGCAAAAATAGTTTTTTTACGAATTATGAAATATGTGCATAATATCTCAACTTAGTGTAAAGTATATTTCATACTTCATTAACGAATCAGTGCCAGAGAAAGAATGTAACTGCTGAGGTACTTATAAAGAAAAAATTCTTACTGCCTCAGAAAGACAAGTTACACTGTTCTGTGCATCTTAAATCTCATAACTGCATGACAGCAATAAAAATATAACTGAAGAGGGAAAAAAGTGCAACAGGAACATCTTTAGTATCTACTTAATAAACAAACCACTGACATTTCAGTAAAAAAGTATATTATCATCCATGGCATCTGTGCTACAACACAACATGGGATACACTCTTCACAGCGCATGAAAATCAACTGGAGGAGTAGTAAATATTCTGAGAATTCTGCTGAGCTCAGGAGTCCTTGCACTACTTCCTCTGGAGAGCTTCCTGAAAAGTCCTACAACACTGAGATGTTACAATCAGGAACATGTTCTTGCTTCAGCTCAGTCTTACTGATCTACATGATGCAGAGAACTGCTACAATGCCTGTTTGTAGGAGAGAAACCTGTTACAAAACATCCTCAAAAAACAATACAACTCTCCATCGTAAGAGGGACTGCATGGTGACTGCAACTGTTCATTCTCCATCTGTTTCATGACCAGGTTTAAACAGGTTAATTAAAACCACCACCTAAGTTGACAAACTCGCCTCATCTCCCAGTGAGCTAACACTAACATCAGGTACCACCAAGAGGTAATTAAAGTAGCTAGTGACTTTCCCCCTGATCAATTATTACCACCTGGCCGGGAGAGGGACTTCGTAAGGAAAACAGTTTAGTTGAATATGAAATTCAGCATGAACTGAGCTGGAGGTGATTTACACCATCTTTTCTGTCTTCACGCTGATATGGACTAAGAAGTTTCACTACCAGTAACTGTTTCAGTTGAGTGATACTAAGATTTCAAAGAACAGATGAGTCAGTGGGTTTGCCTTGAAACAGAACAAGGATCCTAAACCAAAATGGCTATTGACAGCCATGCCTCACTGCTGAGGCGTGTGCAAGAACTGGCTGCACTTAGATTATTTTTTGTGTGGGCACCCATGCAGTGAACCTTTAGTTTTTAATTCATAGAGAAGCAGTCAGCAAAACCAAAGTAGCATACAAGAGTACCAAGGAAACAGGAGGTTCCTGCATATGACAGTATCGTGTGGAGTACAGTAATTCTCGTTTTCTCTGTAAGAACCAAATACAGGATTTCATCTGACAGTCATTTTATGTTCAGGCCATACTTCTTCCTGGTGTCTGACAGTAAAAAGTTCTCCTTTGCTCTAGGGAATACAAACAATGCTACCAGCTATCACAATGTTTGTTTTATTCTGCATATCATATGGAAAACATGTAAGTGTATTCCTTGGCTCAATTTTTACGAGAACCAACTCCTAAGAAGTTCAAGAGTTCTTCCATTGCTTCTTGGTTTGAACAGCATAAATAAATTCACACTGCAGAGATAATATCACAAAGCGGCTTTTGCTATTTACAGTGAAATTTCTCACTAACACAGAAGAAAGACAAAACCAGCTGCTTAAACACATACTTAAGCCACCACCAGAGCCTTTCCATTTTGACATGAATGAAGCAATAGTTTCTAAGTCCACACACACTCACATAAATGACATTTAATTACTGCTTTAAACCAGACTACAAAAATGAACGGAGCACTGCCTTTTGCCACCAACTGCAAGGTACAGTTTCGTAAGAAGGACAACAACCAAGAGAATATCTGCTCATGTCACATTTAAAGCAATGCAACTTTCCTCAGTTTAGCACAACTACACCCAATTTGAGGTCTACTGAGAAGACAATCTAAAAATAGAACTTCTGATTTTCTGCTGCCCATCTTGTCCTACATCAATGTATCGTGTGTACTGACCAGTGGTCTCCTTCTACCTTATCCCATCCTTACCATTTTGTGTTAAATGTATTTTTTCTCTTTAGAACAGTGTTCAGAATGTAAGGTCTTCATTCCTTATTATTCATTCTTACTAAATTTACTTATTTGTTCTCCCCTCTCTAATTATGCAAGAACAATGACAAGGCATGCCAGAGACTGACACATACCCCAAGAGGTCTGGGATGGTGTCCAGAAAAATGACAGTCTAATTTATCGGATTCTTCAGCTCCATCCGCTTCTCCTTCATCACTGGACAATCTGCTCGTGATATCTCCTCCCATGGAAGGCAGTGGCAGTTCTGGTACATACCCACTGTGGTTTGAAGAACTGTTGCTGTTTATGCTATTTGCAGATGAAGGTCTAGAAGGAGAATATACATTTAAATCATCAGCAGTAAAAGGCTCTAAAAACCTACCTGCTGGCATCAAGCATCAAAGCAAATGATGCCAGAAATTACCAATGTAAACAAGGACAGTAAAAGACATTGAATAGCTGACATTAAGTCTTGTCAGAAATATATTGTGCGGTTGTCATCAAGTTAATGTTAGCAGAAGCACCTTTCTATTGCCTGAAATTTTAAATTTGTCATGAAGTTGGATTTCAGATCTTGAAAGAGGCAAAGTATATTTAAAACACAAATAAAAACCAGGTGTATAAAATCTTCTTACACGGAACCATTACTCAGCTACTTGATTAATCCCAAGGGTCCACTTATGAAATTATATTTCATACCAAAATCCTACTAAAATTAATGTACTAAATATAAGAGTGTTTAGCCGACACTCTCTACAGGTAGATTAGTGAGTGAAGGAACTGGGAGAACTCCTCACAGTGTGTAGGTTTTCTTTACCTTTGTCTAAAATGCAATAAAACAAATTAGGAATGTCTTTGCACCACAGGGTGTGATGGTGCCTTGCCTTTCAAAAGTAGTTTGAAAACAGATTAGATTAGGTTAGATTAGATTAGATTAGATTAGAAGTGGGGGTGGAAAAGGTTCTCAATTACAGTCTGTACAACCAAGACTCTGGTTGTATGGAGAGCCCTGAAGCTGGAGGAGATGTCCACACTGGGCAAATTCTGCAAATGATTATTACCACAGGCCTGGACCCTAGGGTGTATCACCGTGTCCCGCAGCCATAGGGTGGAGGAGGAGAGAAGATCCAGCAGGCAGGAACTGTGCAGCAAGATTGATTTATTTAATTATTTTACAAACTCTTTTATAGACTTTTTTCTTCATAGTCTAATTGGACAAAGGATCAGCCACCCCTTGGGGTGATTGGCTAAAATCCTAAAACATTCATTGTCAAAATATTTTTCTACTATACCACAAACAAGACTTTTCAAGGTTGCAGGTGGCTTGGTTGTTTACATACTCTGCTACCTCTTCTGTAAGAGAGAAAAGTCTCTCACAGACTTAGAAAATAGCAAGAAAATCCTTGCTAGCAGCGTTTTTGTATCTACAGATGATCTTCTTCCATCCCATGAGTTCCTGCTCTCAGGACAGAGCAGTCCCCCCCCCAGCCTGTGGACAGGAGCCCTCTCCTGACCTGCGCTGGGACTGCTCACGGATGGCATGAGCACAGGACTAGGGCTGCAGCCGGGATGTGTGAGTGCCCCGCGGTGCCCCCGGCGGGCTGTGCCACCCGCAGCAGCAGAGCCGCAGGCCTGCTGGCCCCCACAGAGAGGCAGCAAGGCTGCCACGGCTGCTCTGAAACCAGGCAGGACAACCCAACAGAGGCACTGCAGCAGAAACAGAAATGCAGGCTGTACAAACACAACATAGGACTGCTAAAATCCTCCTCCTCGAGTACTACTACCTCTGTAATTTCTGCTGCTGACTCTCATGGAATTGCATTCCAGTTTTGCTACTTTGACTGTAACACCTACTAAACCCAATCTGTACCTTTCTGTCTGTGCTCCTCTCTATGAACGGCTGTGTAAGGTCACCTCTTTTACAAGAATTAGGCAGAGAAGCACAATTCATCTGTGGCTATTCTTTCATTGTCTTTTCACTCAAACCCTGCAAGGCCCACCTCTGTCACTGAAGGAATAAAACTTCATTAGGGCTTGGTGGCCACACAGAAAACATTGGAAACAGCTGTCTCTGTAAGATCTGAGACAGCAAATACAAGAAATATCTCTTTGAAATAGGGACTGTTGTGGTAGGAAAGTCCCAAAATGAGCACCCAATCCTGACCAAGGTTTCTGCAAGAAATGAATGATGAAAAAATGTAAATATGAACAAAGCCAACTAGTTTAGCTCTATGCACTCCAGCCAAAATTAGTACCAAAAAATCTCACAAATAAAGAAAACATATGGGAAGTTTTCCAAGGATAATCAGAATTCAGTAGCTCAAACGCCTCACACTGTTTTTTGCAAAAGGATGCCTTCAGAAGTTTTCATTGTCCTTCTGAAGACTGTTTTTGTCCTTTCTAAGAAAAATCTTCAAAACAAGGGAAGACATGCTATGGACGGTTTCGTATCAATAGTTTTAAATCAACACTAAATTACGCCTTTTTTTACAACAATTCCATTGATGCAATTAGCAAAGTATTTCTGGAGAAAAATTCTACATTAATGTGCAGAATTTTACTACTAATACCTATACTGATTCATGTAAATAGACTTTTCTTCTCAACTGTGACCGAATGACTTGAATATAAACTTTCCTAATTATTACTGACAATTTTAGCCAAAAAATGCAGTTAGTCTGAGATTCTGAGCCAAAGGTGCACACTATTCCTTTCCTCATTCCCAATCAGATCACAGGCTACCATGGACAGAGTTAGGTTAACATAAGCTAGCAGAAATTCTTATATTAGTATGTTTTATTGTGCAATAGGCTAAAGAAGTACCAAATGCTTATAAAATGAGTTGTAAGAAAGACTAAGAAATGTCTTACAGCACCTTCAGAATGCAACATTTCACACTGGAGAACTGCTTACCTTGGAAGTATAGAATTTGGTGGTCTAGATTTTGCAGGAGATGTTACTTTAGATTCTTGCCCAGAGTTCACTGAGGATCCTGACAGAGAGTCTTGTGCTGGTGTGGGCTGGCTCTGATAGCTTTCCCTTGCAGATGGTGGATGCTCTTTGTCTTTTGCGACTTCTTTTTCCCTGGATCGAGCTTTGTGTTCAGCTAGAAGGATGTCAAACTGTTTTTTACGGCCTGGAACTGCTCGTCGATGATTAAGTGAATGAGTCTAAAAATAGGGTGGTTAAAAAGCATTTGTGTGTGCATGACATTGTTTATGAGTCCTCTACACTTCTGATACACCAATACTCTAAAAGATAAAATCTACTTCAAACAACTTTAGCCACAGTTATGGAAATAAAGCTGCTATTCCACATTATCTTTGATCATTTATAGTCATTCTTAAGAAATGCCAACGTCACGGCTAAAATTACTTTTTGCAACAATTTTTATATAATAGAGACTATTGACTTACCTTTTCCAAGATGGAAAATAGAATTCCAGTAATTTTAAGATATTAAGAAAATAATTGTAGCTTTTAACTTACAATGAAAAACTTATTTCATTGGATTGAAAAACATGAATACATTTTAAAGCAAATTTAGCTGATCATCTCTACTGACAGGCAGCACATACACATACAAATGTTCATTAGAAATGTCTCACATTGTAGCTACTTTTTGACACGGGAGTTATTACTATCACAAGGGCAGCCTCCAAGTAATTTATTATACAAAAATATGGTAATTTTTTTTTTACTAAAAACTGACTATACTTCAACATTGTTGCACAGATGAACCAAAGAAGGAGCATTTAAAATAATACTTGGGCTTCTAAATGAAACGTTAATGCTTTTTGCATCATAAAATGACAAGAAAAAAATCTTTTTAGAAATATCAGTGGAATAATGCAGATGCTCTGATTCAAATAAACAGAATTACACAAAAGAATTACCTGAAGACAGCGCCTGAATACCATACCCATTGTCTGTAAGACAGGAGCAGGTATGACCTCTCAAACTACTGTGGTAGGATTTAAACTATAACAAAGCATCTGATATGTTATCTTCTAAGAAAAATACCTTGCAGGTGAGCGATCTTGTGCAAGGTTTCTTTGTTTCAGGATCCAGTACTCCACAGTGTTTATTTGGGTCAAATTCTCTTTCTGTTTGATGGGAGAATGAGAAACGAGAAAAAAATAGATCATTACAGAAGTTTTAATCAGAGTAGCTTACAATTTTTGCCTGTTAGAACTTAATTTAATCAGGCTCAACCTGAACCACTGATCCCAACCGCAGCATCCCGTAACAGTGCTATGTGCATCACTCATACAGTTGTGCATTTTTTTGTCCTTGCATGATTAAAGCCATTTAGAGCAGGATTTCAGCCAAAGACTTCATGAAAGTAAGTCTGATTACAGTGGAGTGGCCCAAACAAAGGACCAAGCCAAATCCCTGTGACTTCAGTTTCCTCTCTAACTCTGGCTGCCTCCGAGGCCATGAAATACAGCATTTGCAGATCTGGCTCCTGAGCTGGGCTAACACACAAATGGTATCACAAGTGCTTCAAACAACATTTCTCTGACATACTTACGAACTCTAGAAAACAACCCATGGTTGATTACTGGTGGCATTTTAAAATAAAATTTATCTAAATCTGTCCCCTAAATCTTTATAAAAATAACATGTATGTTAGTTTTTATTTCCCTAAGTGAAGGGAGGGATGGAATTTAAAGTTTGCAGAGATTATGAAAAAAGGCATTTACATGAGTTCTACTCATGATTAACATTAAAAGTGCATTAATATTTAATATGTTATGTTTGCATATTTAATTTCATTAATATTTTACTATTTCTATACCACAGACAGCATCACCTTCTTTAGGTTATGTTAATGTAATTTTACGGTTTGCACTAAGAGCTGTAACAAAACAATGGATATACACTTTTCATTTTACGCCATCAAAACTTTCTACCATTACCTTCATACACCTTGACAAATTATGGTGTAATTGGCAGACTGGTTTGCTTTTGTTTGATAAGGAAATATAAACTATTTGCCAAATCCTATTTTAACCATACAGTGGTGGTACATTCAGATATAATAAACATCCTGTACTCAAATACAACATTTAATCAGAGGATTTAAAAAATCTTTATAAACAAACAAATGGGAGCTAAGAGGGAGACAGTGATTCACAGCTGTGTTACAATGTTTTGACAGCATCACAGCAAGCAGAACAGCTGGAAGAAGAAAAGTAAGGACAAGTAGCTTATGTTAGACAGCAACTGTCCTCCAGAGTTCACAGTTACTAGCAGTTTTATGTATTCTGCTCTATAGACCTAAAATGCTTATGCAAACATTAAATGGTTACATTATTAACCTATTAGCAGAGCCATACAAAAAAAATGAGCTTGGGAAAACCAGCTGGCACAGCTTTTTTGGTGAAATCTACAAAGGGACTAAAATATGTTATAGGCAGTTGTAGTTGGTTTGGCATTTACAACACAACAGAAACACAAAAGTAGCTGTGTATGACTTAATAGAATAACTATTTTTTTCGACTTAATAGATGAAAACACATGTTCATAAACTAAAGGAGTTAGTTACTCCTGGGATTTGAGTGTAAGATGTTCCTATTACAGTTTCCTGAATCAGCCACTGAAAATCTTCAATGCAAATTAAAAAAAACCACACTAAAGAGACAATATGGACTAATATGCCTTCAAATGAAAAGTCCTGAGGGCAATTATAAGGCTATGGAACACGTTCTGAAAGTCACCAAGCAAGGACTGCTTTGGACCAACAGGGAAACATCAAAAATCAAAAGTACTCCAGATTGGTACTTGTCAGTAGGAGGCCCAACCAGAGGACTGATTATAGCAAAGCCAGTTATTAAGAAAACATATACAGATAAAATCAACATAAGGAATTATAAGAGGAAAGAGTGGAAGCCTCTGCCATTGACTGAACAACAAAATAACATGCTTTCCCTGAGAAACAGAAAATACTGAGCAAACAGGGAACCACTTCTCCTGGCTGAAGTGTGTGTGGCTGTTCCAGAGAATTCATGAACATCTAATTGCCAGCTACAGACATGCCTGGTTTGGGCACCACACTACATAAAACTTAACACCTTCTTATCAACACCAAAATGCAGCTTTTGGCTACTGTGTTAGGAAATGTGGAGTGTGGGAACCCCCAGATCCCTATGCACAGGCACAGCTTGAGAAAGCTGTTTCTCTGGAATGGATTCCACTTCTTCATGTTCAGTGGACAAAGTGAAGAGCATTTGTTATAACCTACCTAGAGAAGAGCAAGGGCCAAAACTGAGCTGTGACAAACCCCTGTTTTCAACATAACAGTTTTTCTTGGTGTAAGCTGGGCATCTGCATTCTTTAATGTCATCCCAAAGAGAACAAGAACTAAGGGAGATTTAGGAAAAAAAATAATTTTTTTGCAGTTTGCTACTAGGAAACACTGATCCACTTATGCTGGGCAGCTACAGACTGTCTTTTGTGGTTCCGCAAGCTGTTTCCTCTCTCTCAACAAGGACAGTGCTCCTGAAAAGAGGGCAGGTTCATTCATCACCCAAACAACCACAAGCTCTCAGCAAAGAAAAAAAACAAACCTCAGTCACAGTCAGGGAAATGGTGTGAGAGAGAGTAGAGGTTGCTAAAAAGGGAAGGAAACAGATACAAACGGGCCAAATTTATTATGGAGCTTCAAAAATTAACATCTGTACAGCTCCAGGGCAGTGGACTGAGGGAAACCTAAACCCCTTAGCTGCAGTTTCATCCTTTTCATGTGAAATGAGTGAAATTATGTGATCTCTCTAATAATCATTGCATTGACCTTCCAAGATCTTTTTCTCAGCCTTTGCACAGTCCTGTATAATAATGGAGAGGAATCCATCATAGTGACAAACAATCTACAGGCAATTCATCTCCAGTGCTCTCAGGACTTCTATGATTTGCATCATCCCTAAATTACTGTGTTGCTGCATCAATACTCAAGGCAATGGTAGCAAGACTGAACAGATCACAAATCTGATCATGACAGAGGAGCAGTAAAAAAAGGTCTCAGTTCCCTAGCCTGGAAGACACTGCAATTCAGAGCTTAGAGTCAACTCCCCAGAAAAAGCCAGCAAGCTGAAGGAATGCCCTACAGAATTGATTCTCCTTTATGAATGCATTTCTGCAAGCACTTGCACAA
Source organism: Corvus hawaiiensis (assembly GCF_020740725.1). Taxonomy (NCBI): domain Eukaryota; kingdom Metazoa; phylum Chordata; class Aves; order Passeriformes; family Corvidae; genus Corvus; species Corvus hawaiiensis. Next base: position 66,563,981 of record NC_063216.1, on the reverse strand, counting down.
AAATGTACAAGTATCACCTGCAGCCCTGCAGTGGTAAGTGGTGACATGAGGAAAACCACTAACAGTTTCAATTTCTCAAGGAGGAATTCTGAATTGATTAGCTAAATTAAGCATCTAAACCATTACAGGACATAAGAAGTTAAAAGGAAGCAATACTCTAAATTAACTGTAAAATAAAGAGAGTTTTTATTAATAATAATATAGAATAATATACTGGATCTTAAAAAGTGAAATGTAAGGGTTAAAGTCTAATCTTAAGCTACTTTCTTGTAACAATTTTCATTTCGTGAAAAGCTATAAATGAACAACAGTACTGTCTTCCTATATGCCACCTTAACTAGTTAAGAAAGCAATCAGTGTACTGAATCCTTTCAGGCAATGGCATTGTTCCATGCCCCACACAGCCCTAGCAAACACCTCACACTGGTCTGAAATCCAGCCAGGGTAGCAGTACCATAGGCTAACTGCCAAATTTGAGAAAATGAAAAAAATAAACCTGATATTCGGGCAAAAAATAGGACACACTCATTAACTGGAAATGAAAGCATTTATCTTGTGCAACTTATACTGGTTCATAACTAGTGCACATTTAGAAATCATGTGAACTAACTTTGTGCCAAAGTGACGATCTAATGTGGATCATGCTGCCATTAACAAAATTAGCCTTTCAGTACACACAAGAAGTTCCTGCCCGAGTCACAAAGTACTGCCAGCTGATGAATAGACCCTGCACAGCTTCTGCAGCCGTAAACTTGAGTCAGTTATTTTTGCTTTTAAAAAAACATAAAATAAAATCCCTCAAAACACTTTGTTTCCTTTCATTCCTTTCAGAGCAAAAATCTGTTTGCAGCTTTCGGGGGCAAATTCTCTCCTCACTGCCAAGCAGCTGGCACGGGTCACCTCTGGGGAACTCCACAGAAAATAATTCTTCCTCCCAGTGGATGGCAACCTTTCTAATGGAGACTCTGCCCTCCAACAGTGTGGCATTCTGTGCTTTGGTGGCAGGTTGAGACAGGGACCTGCATCCTCAAAACTACCCTGCCTAAGGCCATCCAGGGAATTTCCCATTTAATGCCATTTCCTCAACTCCACTGTCCTGTCTTCCTGAGAAAGATCAAGATCTTCAAGCTAGAAACATTGCCACTCATATGTGAGTTGCAGGGGGAGAGGGGTGAAGGGAAATTATGACTTTTAAAACTTCCCCAGCATTTCCTGTATCTCCTTAAGAATTTTCTTGTATCTAAAACCAAAAAAAAAAAAAGATTATTTAAAAAATCATGTCTTGGGATAAACCAATGTCTTATACCTGTTCAACTGTTCAACTTGATCATGACCAAACCAAAATCCCCCAACCAAGGCACATTTTCTTTTGTTGTAAACAGAACCAAATCCCATAATGGCTTGAAGAAGTCTACTGCCCTTGTGTTTTAATGAATTTACTTCCTTAAAAATTTGTATTTGGCCTGTTTACCAGTAATTTCAAGCTAAACAGAATGTGTACTTTGAAAATACTTTACACATGCTAAGAGTGTGAAAGCTTTCATTTTCATACATGCAAACCGGCATCTTACAGCAAAAAAACCCAACCAAACCCAGAATTTTATTAGCTGCATTTTGAGCTATAGAAGCATTAACAAAGAAAGACAGACTACCACAAAAGGTGAACTACAACATCGCTCACCTGAAAGTCTTTTGTAAGGCTTGTTACTGCTTTTTGTGCCATTTTGATGTTTCTTGTCTATTGATGGAGCTACAATTCCTTTGCCGTTCAGAATCTTTTCTGGCGATGGTGGCACTGACTTGGATGTCAAACCAGATTTAACCAAAGTTGGAGCAGTTATGCTGGATGAAGAAGCTGAGGAGGAGGTGATGGTGGTAGTGGTTGCAGAATTCATTTTAACATTGGCACCATCTGCCTTCACTAGGTTAGGAATTTTCTCTAGACTGACTACTGGAACAGGAACACTGCAAGATCAAAGAAAAATATTCAAGTGGTATTTTCCGTATCAAATATTTACGGTTACTTAATCCCCTTCCACAGACACAAAAATTTTGATGCAAGTGACATAGTGTGTTAAGACCAGGCTAAAATTAAATACTTGGTACCAGTATTGACTATTTTTGTTCAATCAGGTGTTTACAAAGTCAGGCATCTGTAAATCCTGGCAATGTAGAGAATTATGAAAATGAACCTTTGTATTTTTTTTAAGATCCAATCTCCTACTATTCATAAGCAAAATCAGTATTTGGTACTAAGCAAAACATAGCCCTTACAAATATGGTCTCATGCCTTTAACACAAGCACATACCAGATATGTGTATGGTGTACTAAACTCACCATGATAATGAAGCAGTTTGCTAATAATATTTTTAAACAAACACAAAAATAGTTAATTTGCTCAGATGTGTCTGAATGACATATAAGTACTGGAAACAAGGACAAAAGAGATTCTAAGCACAGAAATCTTCACAGCTGACCCTTTAAAAGTATTAAAATCTTTGATGACTTGAGCATTACTACAGTGTATTTTAATAAAATCTTAGAGACTTAAAAATAAAAATTCTCAATATAATTATTAAGTTGTAATTATTATAAATTAGTTGGCTCTTTTCAGAGTAAAGTTTGCAGTAACTAACTTCCTCTAACTTAACTACCACCACTGCATATTTGTGACACTAACAAATGCTACCGTCTCAATTTGGCAGCAAAAAAGATTGAGACAAGTGATTTTCAACAAGTCGCAATGGCATTTTAACATTTCTGGGTTCTATCTGCATGGCAATTGCATGAAGAAATATCCAATGATAGCTTTTTATCTACTCAACAGCTCCAAAACTGGATGTCTTGTGAGTACCAGTGAATATATAAATTATATACCCCTCCCTACTGAAACAAACCCAAATAAAAAATATTACATAATACATGTATGGTTAGGGACTTCTCCCCATTCACAACTCACACATAATTTCAGTCTTTTGTGTCTGAAAAATGGCACCTTTGCTGCGCTTTTCTACAGAAGGAATGTTTAACAGGTGTGGAGTTTTCATAATCAGAAAAAGATGACTTTGAGATGGCATTCTCCATAGGACACACTTTGGAAACATCAAGCAGGGTCCAAAATAACTCAAGTCTTGACTTTCCTGGGCTCCTACAAACCTCTGTTTCTCTGTAGCTGCTGAAGATGATAAACCTTATTCTAAGGGTATTTTAGCATAGGAAAATGTACAAATTTTGATAGAAACAGTAAGTATACACAACTACAAAGAAGATTCAGACACCAAGACATTTTCTGGAGGTGGAATTAAATTATATAAAACTTCTATCACCTGTGATACCATAAACATAGCAGTCAGTTACTCAGATATAGAGGCAGTAAAGTGTAGAGCAGTGGCCAGTAACTAAGCAAAAAATGTACTTTGCTCACAAAATCAGAACTGCGTTAAGTATTTCAATGAATGCAAACATGTAGCTATGAAAGGGAGGATTTGATCCTCTCCTTTTTTAAACTGCTTTGAATTTATTAAGTTAAATGGCAGGCAAAAATTGTAACATCTCAGCATAGGAATTATTGGTTTTGTCTTTAAACAGATGGCAATTACATTTTCTGAAAATAGGAGAATTTTATTCTAAATTAAGTAGTTCTACTATACATAAACTATACAAAAACATATGAACAAACACTCATGCCCAGTTTCTAAGATCAATCTTAATTCAAAATGCTGATACACAATGAAAAAATCAAGTGTATTATCTGGTCTAGTAGTGAAATAGGGTTAATAAAAACGAACAGGGTTTCTCTGTTTTGCAGTGTTCAGAATCTCAAATTATAGGGCATGTATGGATGGATTACTGTGATAATGAAAAATGCCCAGGGGAGTGAACCTTTTTGCTTCATTTTGTTACAGATCAACAAGTCAACCTTCATTATGCATTTCATTGTAGTGTAGAAGAAAATAGAAAAACACTCCAGTATTTGTGGACACACACATTCTATAGGACTCCTGGCACTCTATAGTAAATTATTTATGATTTCAGAAGCTACAGATGATAATTTCTATCTCTCTTTTGCTGCATTCAGCAGTGATGGTTTCTAGTTTAATCTTAGCATAAAACATAAAGATGAATTTAAAACCAAATGTCAAATTGGAAGGTGCACAGGACCAGGGACTATAGTCAACTACTAAGGTCTAAAAAAGTAAACAAATCACCAATGTTTGTATCTATATCTCATGGTTAGAAAGAATTCTTTTCCCAAGCAAAGTTTTTTTCAGTAAAAATTGAGGATTCATTTTAAAAGTTTGTTAGAAAAATAAAAATCAGGTTTTTAGTCTTATTTACTACATTTAAAAAGGTATTTTTGAACAAAAAGCTTGTTTAGATGTTTTTAAAGACAGCTGTTGAAAGGGAAAATTAGAAAAACAACATGCAACAAACATAAAAAGTGAGGAAAAAAATCTGTATTCACTACAGACAAGTTTACTTTTTTTGACACAAGAAACTCTAATAAGAATAGCAGTATCTACCTAAAAGACAATGAAACAGTTACCACCAAAGCAAACATATCAGAAACATTCCTTATTTCTTCTGTACTAAGAAGGAAATAGGATACCTCCCTCCAGTCAGATAAAAATGCTTTTTGATTCTTTCAGTAAGTGCAAAGTGCCAGCCGAAAAATAATGATTGCTTTTTTTCTTTTTACATAAGGGAATCTGCATAATGTGGCCATGGGTTCCAAAAGAATTGGAGAGATATTGGGTCTCAGCATATTAATTTCTTATTGAATCTTGGAATCTTGGAGAAGGTAGCTGAGTGCTGTTCTTGCATCCATGCTGAAAACCCACACTGAAGTGTCTCGGAAGAAATAATGGAAAAGCTAATAAAAATAAACCGATAAACAATAAGTTGACATGGTTTTGCTGAGAATCACATCCTGGCAAAGAAATATGGTTTCACTTTTTGATGAGATTACCAATTTAGCTGACAAACATAACTATGAAAATGTTCCAGTTTTTGAAAGGCGTTATAAAACACAAATAAGAACAATTTAAGAAGAACAAATTCAAACCCAGTTTTTCTGAGATTTATGATTCATTACTAGCGGCATTTTTAGCCATCATTATCAAGTTTGACATGAATGAAAACTTCAGCGGGCTTGAGAAATAAAGATAAGATTACTGGTGATAACATTTGCTGATGGAATCAGGATTGAGGGGAATTAAATAATGAAGAGAGTTATAAAAAGCAGTATGGAGTATTTGGTAAAGTTCATTAACTCAAAGAGACATTTTAATACAATGGAATGTAAAGTTACACATGAAATAACAAGCTGCTCAGTCTGCAGTGAAATACAGGGAAACAACACACTGGAAAATAGTGACAAAAATACTTAGGGGTCACAGTGAATAAGCAATATGAGGTTTTATTGTATTGTTGTACTTAAAACAAAAAAGGGATATGGGAGGTAAGAAATAGTTTTCCCACATCCCTGTTTATACTGATATTGGAATATGGCTTCCAGTGTTGCTGACCAGTGGTACAATGCCAATGTTGATGAATTAGAAGGGAACCAGAAAAAGGCTCAAAAATGAGGGCTACACAAAGTGCATGATCATGACAGGCTTTAGAAGCTGATTCTCTTTTTCAAATAAGGTAACATTTCCCTCTGTTTTTTCATGCTTTGTCAGGCAGTTGGACTAAATGATCATTGAAGGTCCCTTTCAGCAAGCAAGAAAAATTATTGTAGTATGTCACAACACTTCTCATACCTGCAGCTCCTTTTACTTCCTTTCTCCTGGCCTTTAAAAATTATTTCTCCTTTCTGTTATGCAATTTTTCAGGGTTTATGTTTTGATCATTTGTTTTAATTCTAAAAGCTCAGCCTCTAGTTCAACTCTTCAAATTTGTGAGAAAAGAAATTCACAAACATTGAAAAACATAAAACATTGCTCTATTCTGCATTGCTGGGATTGCTTCTACAATGTACAAAGTGTTTGTGATTTAATGTCAGATTAAATGGTCCAAGTTAACTCTGCTGAGTTTTGCTTCCATGCTGCAGTAGGAATATCCTTAAGTCATGACTATCTTCTCTTTCTCAGTCTCAGTATGAAAAATGGTATTTTTTAACACAAAGAAATAAAGACCAAGAGATAATTAAGAAATACTTTGAGAAGTGACAATATAAATTTTAAAGGATTGCCCACAGGTATACCTTTGGGATCCTTTTTCTGTTTACAGAAAGAGTCAGTTTTTTCTGTGTTGATGAAAACCACATCATTTCCATCTCATTTTTTTCATTTTCAGAACTTCTGGCAGGCTAAACTTTGTGGAGGGTGGCCAAGGAGACCTGCTTCATCTGGTATCTCAGGGCTAGCTTGCTTCAACACTTTACTCTAATTTTATATTGCCTTAGGATTACGGATAGGTGGAAATGAACATCCTGTAGCATCACAGCACCTAAATCCTCCATGGCAGCACCCAGAAGTGTGCTAGGGCACAACAAGCGAAGCAGCATCCTTCAGGCAGGTCAGCAATGAGGAAGAGAGCTCCTGGCTGCAGGAGTGCTTTTTATAAAGGGTAAGCATCTGAGCTATGTTTACTAATTATGATCATTTGTTCATTATTATTGTTACTACTACTAATTGTTTTTCTCCCCATTTTCTACCCTTCTGCTATACCCTTACCACCCTGACTGCAAACTACAAAAAATGATGGTTTGCATTTATCTTGTGCACAGTGCAGTGGTGCTCCAGCTCTGCTCCATCTTTAAGCACTGCTGTATTAATAGCAACGATGGTAGAGATACAGGGGAAAAAATCAGAACTGACAGATATTTCTGGATGATGTATTCACAGTAATACTTTATATTCCAACTACAATAAGGGAAGTATTAAAACAGCAGCTAAAAAATGAAACAGTTCCAGATCTCTTTTATCTGATCATCCCAATCACGATTTTTAAAGCATTAGCCATGGAGCAACCTGAATCCTTGTAGCACATCTTAGAACAACACAGGACATGAACAAGAGAAAGAGTTACTTGGTCAATGGCTAAGATGGTGCCTCAACCAAAACTATAACAAATTTAACAGAAGCTGGATCTATATGAAGGCAGGCACAGCAACAGATAGATCTACCGGGCTTTGCTGTTGCAGAGGCCATTCCGAAAATTCTAATTGCAACAACTAAAATTTAAAGGAGATGCTGTACGAAAGAATCAGGCAAACCTAACAAAGGTTGCTCCAGGTCTGAAAAGCAATCATTAAAGTGATATAATTCCTGAAATAAGCTAATTTGACAATTGTCTGGAAGAACCTATGTCAAATAAATGCTTGGTATGAGATTACAATGTAACAGACAAAAGCATTGAAGAACTGGAAGCTTCTGAGGATGATAAACCACAACACACTTGGATACACCATGAATACTATTTGCATTTTTGAGACAAATGTTTCTGTGTCAATTGAGAATTTCTTTCTAAAAGATAAGACAGGAAATTCTATGGCTTGTACAGGCAGCTGAATGGAAGACAGAATCTTAAAAAATAATAAATTTCATGAATAATTTCACGTTAAATCAGATCCGCTGAATATTTGCTAAGATTCTAAATAAATATTATAATCCTCTGGAATTGGAACAAACACTTTCTCCTGTAACAGCTGTCAGCTCTCTATAACCTGTGATAATTATCAGACAGATTTTATTCTTTAACAAGCCATGTAATCTAAGGCACTTAACACTATATTTTGCAAGACAATTTCATTGATCTTCACTTCAGATTGTTTGTGATTTGCTATGTGGTAATTACAGTATCTTTAACTACTACATGCCTCATTTTTCCCCAAAAACAAACCAAAACTGCAGTACTATCTCCCAGCAGGGCTGCAAGAATTAGGCAATTCTTGGGTACAACTACTGTCATATTCATTGCCAAACAAGCAACAGAGCAATACAACACTTTTAAATGGTTAAATCTACCTTGTTAATCATCAGTAAATATTTAGGATGTTCCCAATAGAGGGAAAAGGGATTGGTGGAAATGCTCAGTTATTTTGTTCCCTTCCAGCTTTTACTGACTGCCAGAATGCCATCTGTTGCCAGAACGGAAGATATTGTTTATAGATTCAGTTAGTCTGCTGAAATGTGGATATGTAAGTTGCTGTCTGTAACAGGAGGAGAAATAGGTTTATAGTCAATACTGTTAATACTCTGAAGTTCTTTCTGATTTTCTTTTAATTAGACTTATAAAAGAATCCTCTTTTATAAAATCTATTAAATTGTATAAAATTCCCCTCCAACATTCAGAAAAAAAGTCACTATTCAGTCAATAATATTTGGTTTCAAGTAGTAAATGAGGCACTTACAGATGAGACAGAGGCTATTCTGCTATTCTAGTTAATGTGTGAGTGCATAGTCTAAACAATCAGATTTTCTATTTTCAGAATTTTATACCATAATTTCCCACAATGCTCATCATGCTTAAAAAGATGGTGGGTTCAGATTTATAGGAAGAATATATTTTGATCAAGTTTGTTCCAGTGCAAGGTAAATTCTACAGCTAGGCAGAGGCTGTTGTCTTTGAAATCATGCCAACTTGTGTACGTATCAGGCAGAAAGCATGAGCCATTCCTTTAACATAATTTGAGTTTATTCTTTGTCTCATGAGTGAATGGTTTGCATTAAATGGTTTACTGTTTTAAGGCAGTTGTGTCCAGGAACACTACCTTAAATCATGACCCTCTTATGCTAGATATGACATATAAAAGGGAAGGATCTGTATAAAGTAAGTAGATAAATCTTAAGAAAAAGGAAGTCTCACTATCTCAAATTTACAGACAGAGAACTGAAGCTGAAGAGACCAAGGCATAACAGAACCAGGAACTCAACCCAGATCTCAAGTCACCAACCTAATGGCCTAATCTCAAAGCATCTTTCCTGCAGATAATAAAGACAAAACGGTTTCTTAAGGGATAAAATAGTGACCCAGTTCTGCTGTCATTTATATTTTTGCAACTCTGCTGCTATCATCACAGTCACGGGAGGATGGGCACGGCAGTCTCGGAGCCTGTATGTGTATATATATCACAGTACATGATGTAAGACACCCCAAAATAGTGATTTTTGCAGCCAGAATTTTCTTGTCATAAGGCACCAAACATTATCAAAATACAGAATGAACTCCAACAGCAGCTGCTATTGACGATAATTGACTATAACCAGTAAGTTTTCATGAACATCAACTAAGCCAACATTAAGAACTCAGCAAAAATTATCCTGTTAAACTGTTTAAAAGCATCAGTTCTAAGGGCTGATAGTGTAATGGAAGATGGACCTTAAAGATAGCAAACTGGGTCAACACCTCACTTGCTATATGCATCTTACAAAAACGCATTTGATGGAACATTGAAAAAGTAATCCAGTCCTTCTTGCTCTTCCTAGATATAATTTTTTTCTTCATTTAAAAATATCCCAGTTTCCTCCCTTAGAAGTACAGAGGCTTAAAATGTAAACTCAGGTAAAATGAGAATATGGATTTTTTTGATGATTCTGATATATACATAGAGATACTTTGAACACCAACATCTTTGGCAACTATTATTTTGGTACTTACCATGGTTTATCCCGTGACACTTTTGAAGGAAAGACTGTGTGCTGTTTGCTACTGGAGGTAAGTAGATTGTCTTTGGGCGTTTTGAATGGCTTTGAGTTGCTGCTGACAGGGTTATGGCCGCTGATACAGGATTTCGGTTTCATCTGTACTAGGGATGTCCTGGAATTACAGGCTGGAGAAGCTGGAGAAGGGGAAGGTTTACACATTGAACCGTGTCTTCGTTCTGTAACAGAAAATGAATCAATTTTACAACATGTCATAGGCTAAAATTAAAAATATAAGTCAGGAAAGAGGAAATTGTTCTTCTCTATGCTAGTTACAATGATTTTCATCACTCCAAAGAACACCAGTTCATTACTGTTGTGAATGTAATCAAGCCAAATGATAATTAGAGAAAATCAGTTCCATGAAGTGCTCTGAAAAAAGTGTAAAAAATAGTAAAATAAATGGCAATAATCTACCAGAAAATCTGTGTGAGGTGCACTTGGTGTCCCAGCTCCTTCATGCCAAGAAGAAAGAAGAGTATGTAACAGCTAAGACAACTCAGTAAAATGCTCTGTGACAGACATGAGATTGCTCCTATAATGGTTCAAGATGAATTCATGTGACCTGGTTATTGGGCAGTTTTCTTTATGACTATCTTGTTCCAATTTTAATGAGAAACTATAAGGAAAACAACAGGAAGACTGAAAAGTAGCAAAAGGTCTACTGTTCCCGGCCCTTCCAGAGAGGTGGGCTCTGCCTTGTTCACTTGGTTATCTCCAAGCACCATTCAAGGTAAAAGGGTTTTTTTCCCACACAGAGCAAATGGCACGTGCAAAAAAAACCCCAGGAAGTTTATGTCTCAGTAACAAACGCGGCATCCGGAGGTCAGCACTGCTCTCGCTCGCACCAGAGACCTCTCAAGCACTGCAAAAAAGCAAGGCCTGGGTGACCCCACACAAGACAGACAGGCCTCTGCGAAATTGGTTTGGTTTGGTTGGTATTATTATTTTTTAAAATATAAATGTCCTATCACTCATATTGTTAAGTAGAAAGACTGTTTTGGCCATTCTTTACAAATCATATCTTTCTCCAGAGTAGAAGTGCCAATGCTTGGCCAACCGGCTGCATCAGTGTGCAGCAAGCAACAGGCTTGTGCTGAGAACTTCAACACAACTACAAAATACTACAAGAAACAGGAGCTGACTTTTGCTATAAGATTTTTGAGGGTTTCTATAGGTCTTGAACAGTCCTGTCAGCCCTATTTGTGAAGCACCCTTTCCCCAGCCTGCTGACCCTGCAGCGAGCCAGCCCTGGTGCTCCCTAGCCAAAGGCAGCAGCGGGCAGCGTAGACGGGCTGGGGGAAGAGGAATTTTCCAGTCAGCAGGGCCTGGCTCTTTGGCACTGACTCCAGCTTGCTGGTGCCCAAACACCAAGAGCCTCCATAGCAGGCATCAGCCAGGTACCCCCACAACCAACACGGTAACCAAATGCAGCAAGCAGAATGAAATCGTAGACCGAGAACTTCAGACAAGCTGGAGTCTCTCGTTCAACATGCAGCCATTTTTCCTCGTCTAAAGCCTTCAGCACTTGAAGAATCCAAGTGGGTGCGCTACTCTTTGAGCTTGAACAGCATCACCCAGTCAGCCAAGAGCAGGTTAAGGAAGCACCAGTGACCTGCTAATACATGGGAAGGTTTTGTATTTGCATCACCAACCCTGCACTTGCAAGTTTGATATTTCAAGGACAACTAAGAAAAATTTTCCCACAGAGAATGAAAACACGACAATATGTCTGGTATCCTCACAAGTAAAAACTTGCCAGTAGCAGAAGGATTCATCCATGATTAACTTGCAATAGGCAAATACCTCAAGAACAAAGAGAAATGCTTAAAAAAAAGAATATTCCCAACTGTTTCTGTTAGATCTCCAATGACTAAACAGAGACTTTTTCTATTTAAGATCAAGCACTTCCATATCTTCACATTCACAGCTTTAATTACCAATGCTGAAATTCCCTCCAGATTCTCCTGCAGCTGATGAACAAAACAGTGTCAATTTTTTTCAAATACAAAAGTATCTCTCCTCACTCCCAAAATGTCCCCTTATCATTTGTCAGTTTCCACCCCACCACACACTTCATTGTGCAGTCCCTGCCTTTAAAAGTCCTTCGCAGGACGCATTCATTTCACCTCACATTTGTGGTAACACCTGTGTAAGCTACACATCTGATTCTAAAATGCACAGTTCCATTCACAGACTATTTATTTTATTAAATAATAGTTACTGTTTCAAGATTTACCAATCTTCTCAGCAACTATTCAATCAATTTTAAGTGATTAATTTGCAACTTTCCCATTAATTACTTGAGGACTGATGAAAAGGAACTGCTATGCAACCAGCAAAATCAAGCCATATATAAAGTTAAACTTGGGAGAAAACATGATTTCCACACACATATTATATAAACTTAGGATTAATTACTCCAATTTTCACCACAGTTACTGGTTTTCTCAAGCCTGACTGCCTTCCAGTAAACTGTGTCATCAATAACAGCCCTATGGATAAGTTTGGAAATGAAATATATTACTCTGTTATTAAAATTCATCTTCTGGAAAGATGAACATTCAAGATACTGATTATCTAAATTTATATTTTAAAGTCATCTAAGTATCACATGCCATAGCAAGCTATTTTCTAACAGTCTTTTTGTACTGGATTTTTAGTCAAGCTATATGTTTGGTGCTTTTCCCTAGGCAACTTTCTCAATTTATTAGCTCCCAAGAGCAAACCGGTACATTAACCTTGGATTTTTTACTCTAATATAGAATATGGTGGAAGAGGCACTGTTGTAATATGACACTATAATAAAGTGCATCCCACTACTTTAAGCAGATGTTTACTTAAAAGATAGGGAAGGAAAAAATTACTTATTTTAGCAGAGTGTGTCAGATTGGTGGTCATTCCTGAGATCAGAACCAACTGCTATAATTAGCATTTCCTTCTACTTCTCCTCTTCCCCAAAACATGGCTACATGTTTGAGCTGGGCAAGCATGGTTGCAAGAGGCTATATTTGACAAAGGTATGAATTCTCAGACAAATCTTGATGGTGAGGGCATAAATTTTAACTAAATATTAGTATATTCCTTCTCAAGAACTATCAAGTTGCCACTCACTTCTTCCTTCCTTACAATGTATGTGGTAGCGAATCACCCTTAGATGCTGGTAATACATTTCAGAGAAGTAATGGGAATATATGACAAAAGAAGAACACCATCAGCTGTCAGAATCAACTGCTTATACCAGGGTGGTGGTGGATCCTCTATCAAACTGACTTTTGTGGTCACATCTGTTTTTAAAATTTCTCACTAATTTGTCTGCTCCTATTTTACATATATACAAGGAATGACACACAATGTACAAATCTGCTATTATACAGCCTATGCAATAAATTAATGTGTGAATAATCAAATATTAAATATTTGATTAATCAAATATTAAATAATAAATATTCACATACTAGCATATCCAGGAGATAATCAGTTATCTGTGTAACAGTTTCTATGCTCATTTGCAGTTCATATGTAGACAGACTAGAGCTAGTTGAGGAGGTAAACTCGTATTCACGCTGCTGTGGACATGGCTGTCCCTGTTCACATACACCAGTGACACAGGCAGTGGACATGGATGAAACTAAAGAAGAATGAAAGTTTTTGCCCCTAGAAATGATAAAACACTGCAAGGCAACTAAAGAACCAGTAAGTATCACTGATAAGATACTAACCTAAATTCTGCACACTTTTCAGCAATGCTATGAATGTGTGCTCCAGCTTAAAATACAACTTTTCGAATTCATTTAAATACTTCTAAATGGATGCTTACATTCCCCATAAATAACAGCACATATTCTGTTTTGTTTCTAAATACCAGGTGCTGTCAAATCCAAGAGCAGAAGAGCACAATCAAAGTTACAATCCTCTTTACCACATTAATCCTTCTGCAACCTCTCAGCTGTCTCAGCACAGCCACTGTAGGCAAGTGACAAGCAACATCTGACTTATCCTGTCAAACAGTTAACGTATTAATGGCATTAATCTCGGAGGAAAGTTTAACACTCTCACTGAATTATTTCACTTTCTATAGAATCAATTTCAGATCAATATCTGTTATTTTTTCTATTTAGTGGCAAGAGTCTAAAAGCCCAGCGCTACATTCTAATGTGCATTGCAAACTCTGCATCAGTGGCATTGCAAATGATCCTTAACTATTCCAGGAGATTCTCCATGTCCTATGGAAACATGGATATAGTCCAACTTTCTCAGCCAAATCTGAATTGTTTGTAGATGTGAAGTCCTTATGTTGTTAGAGACCTAACAGTCCCTGAATCTCCAGAGCTTCTCTCCTATGCCCTGGTACTCCATTTTTAATCCTCCTTCCTGCATCCTGCACAATACAACCCCCTACCTTTCCCTGCTGCAGCTGCCAAAGTCCTCCAGGTCTGCCTTTAAATCTGTAATTCCACTGGATCCTCTCTGATGGGTCACCAGGGAGTACTAGCAGCTGTTTTGCAGGAAACGCCACATCTCCTTCTAATCATAAGCAAAAAAAGCAAAGCAAGAGAGGGGCAACATGAGCTCCAGAGCCACAAGCACAGTGTGTGGGAAAATGAGGCAAAACCACATTCTGAGTAGAAAGTCTCTTTTCAGATTTTTGCCTCGACTCTTTCACACAAGATCAAACACTCACTTAGCTCACAGCAAACCTTACAATGACACTACAGCAAGTATGTTGCCAGTAAAATATGTCAAACATAGTAGTTTCCTACCAAAAAAGATCTTTATGTGATCCTGAAACTGCAGATATCTCTAATTTGGACTAGAAACAAAACCCCATTTCTTAGTATATCCCACCCACATCCACATTCTCACCCAACATGTGCTACTCAAAATTGATCAAGTGAACGGTTTTTGCCCAGTTAGTGTCTTCTCCATCAATATGACAGACAATCGTGGAGGAAAAAAAGTAATGATATAGTTTGAGCATAGAGAAAGAGATGCTTTTCGTCTTTCAGTGTTTTTTTTTTTTTTCAGATAGTTGAAACAAAACAAGAAAAAAACCCCTTAATGTTGTCTGAAGACAGATACTAAAACTTTGTCAGCACGAGTCATTTTGAAACATTACTCTTGTTTAGCATGATCTGACTTCCTGTGTACAAGAGGCCTAAAGCAAAAGCCAATTTTAGGTTGACCCATGAATAACTCAGAGACCCTGTGTTATGGATTATAGTTTGGTATTATACTTGGTAAAAAGAAACAAAATATAATTGCTAAAACTCAGAAAGGTAAGAAAGTTATTTGCTGCTAGTAAACATTTATAGAATAATAAAACTCCTTTTTAAGCTTGCATTCATCACAACACTTGAGTTCACAGCCCTTTTACTTAAAATAGCATAAAGTAACTGATCCAACTGCCCTTAACACAATATGAATACTGTTACTCCCCATTTACAATATTTAAGCAGATGGTAATGAAATTTAGTATCTCATAGTCTTGTTGATGAATATGTTACTCATGGTAACTCATACACCATCTATGCATAAATTACAGTTTTTCTATTTACATTATATCCTGAGGTGCTTTGTTGCACAGCCCTTCACTGTGTAAAGTTGAGCAATGTATACTTACAATTTCAATAAACAGTAAATGAAACCTACCACCTTGTACTGATCCCAGTTCAAAGTTTGCAAATGTACTTGGCATTAATCCTAATAAAACCAAAAACAGAAAAAAACCCCACACATGCCCGAAAAGCAACAGCCAGCAACCAGAAAATGAACAACCTAGACTCTTGCAGAAATGTGTCATTTTGCAGGAACTGGCAGCTGGTTCATAACAAGAATTCATAAACACCTTGTAAGCACTTTCATTTTGCAGCCACGGTCTGAAAAAACACTAGCAAAACCCGGTACGTGAGGTTAAACAAAAATAAAATTGGATTTGAAGTTAGCAAACTACAGCATAATGTTGCTAGATTGAAGGATAACATTACCAGCTTTTTTGACAAAACACTATTCCAAGTCCAGCTGAAAAAGTTTGGAAATAATATCCGCAAACTGTTCCACCCTTCTTGCACTGCGCACTGGAAAGGAAACAGCACAGTCGGTTTCATTTTGATACTTCTTGTAAACTGACAAAGGAAATAAACTGCCAGCTCCAACCCCCCAACTGATCCGCTGCACAAAACACTGCTCAACAATCACAAGCTTCATTCCAGGTCAAATGACATAATTGGGAAATTATCAAGTGCTAAAATAACCACCGTTCTGCTGGTGTTTATTTACAATAAACACAAGCTTCGCTTTCTGACAGAAACCCACTAAAACGATTCTCCATTTCACAAAGTCTACAAGTGAGTAGGATCAGCAAAATTATGCAAAACATCCTGCTAGAAGAAGAAATGTAAACTGAGCCACTTACAGAGAGGAGCAGGCTGCCAACTTAATCTGATTCTACGACGACTGTAAACATGTACTTTTGGAACGTGAAGCGATTCACATTGCCACAGATGCCGTCAGAGAAACACAGCAACGTGATTAGGTATTCTGCACACGGGGAAAAATCCGGCAGATGACCTGCCGCAGCAAATACCAGATCAGTGCTCGCACACACCAACTGTTTTGACTACAGGCACTTGTTAAGCACCAAGTTTCGGTCCTACCAGTTGGACACCAGAACTGAACCTGTGCCAAGAACAACACGAGCTGAAAACGGCTGCAGGGGATTTTTTTTTCTCTCTCCTTTTTTTTTTTATAATTGTTGATACAACTCAAGTAACTGCAGAAATGAACCAAAGTGCAAAATTAAAAGCAGCAAAACCCGTAAGTGTATATTTAGAGGAAGACACTGAATTTTTACTTCCTTGATCCAGGAAAGAAGAAGAATGTTTTTTTATAACACAGTAGGATGAACCTGATGTTTTCCTGGAAGTTTTTGTATTTCGGGGGATAACCTGGCATTTGTCAGGGTAATTATAAAAGACATGAGAAATAATCCCTAGAATATCACTATTTTACACTAATGTGGCCAAGTATCTTAAAAATGGCAAAATTCCATAAAGAGCCACACACAAGCATTTCCCAGAACACTTTCATTCCTCTTGAGTAAAAAGCATTAAAAGAAAGAAGGGTCAAATGGAACTCCACCATGTCAAAAAATGCTTCAAATAGTGCCATTAATTATCCTAAATGTAAACTGAAGCTTCTGGGTACTTGCCTGCTTCTTTCACAAGGATTTTGAGATATAAGTATGAAGCTCCAAGGTATCACTGAAATATCAGAGAGACAGGAAAACAATAGAAGTGTGAATACCCTGCCCTGGTGACAATGTCAGTCTTCACGTAATTGAGCAGGAAGACCTGGGTTTAACTGTAGTGCCAAGGCCTGTTTCTGCAGCTATAAAAGGGGATATTAATGATTTAGGGTATTATACTTGATAAAAAAAGGAACTGAAGACTTAAGTAGGAATTCATCACTCCTGTAATGACACAATTCCACACGTGTAACCAGCACTTGCCACCTGACATACTGCTACTGCAGAAAAAATTACAGTTTTCTAAGTCGTACATATTTTTCAGCTCAGCAAGGCCAAAAATCCCCAGGCAAAAAAGAAATAACAGAGCAAGTGAATCCTGGCTACACACTTTTTTGAGTGACAGCCTACCAAAGAAAAGCAAGGAAAGCTTATGCACAGAAATTTCATGTTCTGCTGGAGGCATTGCTCAGGTAAGCCCAACATGAAACGAGAGTTTGAGCTAAATAGCACCTCAAACCTTATGTCCAGTGCTTACACAAGGACAGCCCTCACCATCCTTTTGCACCAGCATCTTACTACCCCTGACCAGCATTCCCATCATTTTTGTACTCAGAGGATGGAAATGTATTATCAGCCCTAAACTTAGGTCAGACACATCAGGTGAAATTCTAAAATATTTCTAGCAATCAAGCCACGGTACTCTCAAAGGTAAATACTGCCAACAAATCAGAATTTTGTGGGTGATTTCATATGTGAAGAGAAATCTTTTATTTGGCTAAATGTACATATTTACAAACAACTCACCTATTCATTTATTCAAACACGACTTAAATAATAACACTCGAGATGGTTGCAAAAAAGAGGAAAACTTAACATTGTCATCCTCTCGTGCTTTGTACCATGTAACAGACAAGCTTCCTCAAGCAGATTTTTCACATTCAAGGTCATCTAATGACATATATTTTTATTTATTTACTTATACTTATCAGGTAGAATATTTCACTGTATCTCTATTTCCATCTTTAATTATATTTACATAACAATAACAAAAAAAGAGGTAATTTATGTACATTATTGTTTTAAGAACTAATTGTTTCCCCTCATCTATCATAAACCAGAAAAGTGATACTTCTTTAATGCTTTACTTAACCCAAAAATATATTATGGCATTTCTTTTTACAGATAAGAAAAGATAAGCCATCAAAGTGTGAGAAGGGACTACTGAGCTGGTTCGGAAAAAAACAATGCTGTACTATGACTTCAAGAAAACAGGCTATCCTTTTTAGGTGACATGTTCTTAATCCGGCTTTGTGCAAAACAGGACATCAGATTTTATTCAATATCAAGATCACATATCACTATTTCATTTTATCATTCCTTACAAATAACTTAAAGAGAAACAGTATAGCCCAGAATAATAGATTTGCAGGACTTGCATATAATCTGTTGTTTAAACCTTCTGGCTTTTTCTGTTACTTGGGATCCAAAACCAGCACCCAGTGAATCAATGTATTTCTTAACAAGCTGTTTTCTAAGCACAGAAATAATGGAATTTTTTTTTCTAAAAATATGCAGGTTTGAATGCTAAATTGCTCCATTTCTGTTATCCCGAGCTTCTTTGTCTCCCAGCACCCTCATTGTTTCATCCTGTATCCACAGTTCTTTGTCCCTCTCCCCAAAGAGACAGGATAAGCTCTGTTTGGTCTGCAGGTAGACATGTGCCAGCTGTCAGTATTAGCTGCAAATGTACTACTGCCACATGGAATACTCTTCTCTGGGCCACATTATTAAAGTGTCTCCTCACAGTTGCTGATTTTCACAAGACTGCTGAAACTTCAGATTTTTGAACCAAATTAGCAAAGAGCTAAAAATTCTCAGACAAAATAGATAATAATCACATAAGGTTTATTGCTATTATTATTTTTATTACTAGTAGCATTATTACAATAATTATAATATTTTAGGAAATCCAAGCTAAGATCTATGTATGATTTTTTTTTACTTGCTTTTCTCTGTTTGCAACTCCTCATGGGTGTTCCCAGGCATCAAATTTATTCCCTTGGAACATTCTGACAACTTTTCAAAATCCAGGTAACCATACAGATCTGCCCAACTAAGGACACTATTTTGTTTTGGAAATTGAATAAGCTTACATTTAAGTTTCAATTGGCTTTACAAAAGCAGCATAACTGTCAGTTCAGAGTATTTCCTCATTCCAGACATTCTAGATAAATCAGTTCACTCATCTTTCAGGCATGTTATTTGCCAAAGGTAAGAAAATCTATTATTTAGAATGCTGGATGAATAACAAGTGATAACCCCTTAAAATGCAGCCACTAAAGTGAATGTGCAAAATAAATCCTGAAGAGGTCACTTGTTCGTGTTTCCCTCATTACATATAATAGCTCCTACAAACAAGAAACTAAACTCTAAACCTTCTACAGAAAAAAACTCAAGAGACAACACTGAAAACCATACCCAAATACAAAAGTGGGTTTGTAGGGCATTTTTAATCTGTTCCTCTCCCTTTAAAAAACTCTTTAGTTCTATATTTGCATACAGCTTTTCAGTTCTAAAGTTGGTTTTCATTTTAACTTGCATCACTTATAACTTCTAACTGTGCAAACTAAAGACACTCAGACATAACTGCACATGAATGAAATAAATGCAAATCAACCTCTGAGAGTACAAGGGACAACTGCTTCATATTCTGTCTCTGCATGCACCTCTTGACCATTCATCACTGCAATGAACTTCCCATACTACAAATTATTTCTTTTGGGTAAACTATTTCTCCATTCATAATTTAACAAATTTCCCATCATTGCTTGGAATGAGAGTTTTTTATGTCTACAATATTAAATGTCTGCTATACCAATATAAATATAAATATAAATATAAATATAAATAATTTTTTCTCAGATAGGCACTTGTGCAGTTTTTTCAAGTTCAGGCTTCCCAAGTTTGTTGAAGCATGGTCAGTGTTTCAGATGCTGTGTGAAGAAAGGTATTTTCCAAGGCCACACAGCCATTAGAATGCAGATCTTACATTAAAGCATTCCAAGTTCATTCACCCACTGATGCTGTCTCTGTTATAGATTAATGTGGCAGGAATGGCACAGGTGAAAGACACGGGTGATTTCCAGTCCAACTACCGACCAAAGTGCATGAACTGCTGTGACAGCACAGCTGTGCAATTCTGTTTTCCCTTCTCCCACTTCCAGTGCCTTGAACAACCTGTCATCCAGTGCGGGTGGTTCCAACTTTCCATGCATCTTCTCAGAAGCATACACATACCATATTTTAGAAAAACTTTTGGTTAAAAAAAAAAAAAAAGTGTAGGTGCTGACCAGCTGAAGATACAGGATATTTTTCTTATGAGGCATTCTAATTACTCTCTATAATTACTTCTACAAGCTCATTGGGGAAAAAAATCTCATTAAAATAAGGCATAGCTCAGGACAATTCTTGTGAGTTTTAACATGGACAGTAAGCAAACAAACCAAGATGATTAGAAGTCCAACTTAAAGCAAGTCCATACAAATGAACCAGTTTTACCTGAAGACATTTAACTATTATAAATGCAACAGGATGTCTCTGAGAAGCAGCATGCAATTAAGTATCTTTCCAAGGTATCAAATGTTTCATGTGTGTCAGTAATTTTTAGTTTAAACCACAAGAGTCAATTGGAGCATAGGTAAAACATTAGGATGATTATTTCCTACCCGGATTTAGCTGGCTTTTCATAGTGCTAGAACCTGTTTTCATCCATGCTTGGTGTAACATTTAACTTCAGGTGGGAAGAATGAATAGGACATATGTTTGTCAACCCTTGGTCAGCCAAAAATGACTACAAAGAGTAAGCTTGGAAGCTAACAGGAAGAAGAGAACAATTTTAAGACAAGGATTTCAAAGTGGGTTATTTATAGAGTCAACACTCAATTATCCATGGTCAGATTATCTGTACCAGAGATGCAGAAACAAATCAGCTCCAGCTGGGCTCATTAGCAGAGGTGCAGCTCGGTGCAAATGTTCCTACACTTCCAGGGACATTGTGGGTTCAAAAATTACGCAGCATCTTTTTTTTCAGCATAAGGCTGAAGCCCTTTTTTCAATCTAAATGAGTCACTTTGGTTGTTTCTGTATAGCATTTCCAAAGGCAAGAGCACTGGGGAAAATGGCAAAGACTTCAGACGAAGCCACCACTTGGCAGTGTTACCCCCATGCTCTGGGTCCCAAGAAATTTTATTAACTCAGGCACAGCGTCAAGCCTGAGCTGGCTGTGTGCATTCCTGCATTCTGTGTCAGGGCTGCAGCCTCCGCCAGGGAGCTGGGTGCAGACAAGCACCAGATACTTGTGACAAGGCAGGAGCCAGGCACCAGCCAGCATGGCAAACAGCAGGCACCTCAAATACAGCTGGGGTGGCCTCCATGCAGAGGGACTGAGCCATGAGATCACTTGAGATTACAGTTTAAAGTTAAGTCATTTAAACCAGGTATTCTAAATAAGAGAAAAATTAAAATAAGTACTTTTCTAACTTCAAGAAAAACACGGCCACAGCAATATTAACCCAGCTTGAAGCTGTTTTCCTGGCCACAATGCCAAAAGTGTAATTGACAGTGAAATACAAAGGTAGATAAAAAAAAAAGGAAGGAAATGGAAAAAATCCAACATTACATTTCTTACCTACCAATTGCTTCCTCTGAATCAGACTATCTGTGTTCTTGCTCAAGGACTGAAACCTTTCTCCATCTGTCAGGAGACAGCAAACTCCAGAAGAGACTCCAGAAGACTATGATCTTCTGGAAGTTGTCCCTTCTCATCAAATTCATGTTCTATAGTTGAAAGAAATCCTACTGTTTAGAGATAACAAGAGATACTTCTAAATTGGAGGAATTTGCGATTTAATTTATTTTTTTCCAGCAATGGGAGTCACTTGACCAAAGAGGCAGGGAAAGGACAACAAGCAGGATACTGGCATGATGAATCTCAGCTATAATCAACTGAGTCCAGCTTGATTACAGAGGAGGAACTAAACTCTGTATTTGGCAAATGGATCACAGAACAAGTCTTTTCTAAAGCTTTTTGCTGAGTCTGCCAATTGTTAGCTAGACCGTACAGCAGATTTAACCAGCAATGGCTAACAAGTGAACCAAAACTAACCATGCCTGAGCTATCATCCCTGGGATTTGTCTACTGTATCTAAATACTGAGAGAAAAAGGTTTATTTACACTGAACAGCTCAAGTAGTTTCAAATGATAGCTAGAAACGGAGGGTCACGGAGTGCAGTATGAGATAGAGGAAGAGGCCAGAAGATCATTGTAACAGTTGAGGAAATCTGCAGGTCCTAAATCGATGACCTTATTACTCCCCTCCTTTCCTGCTCCCTAGTCCTAAAGTGCCTTGACTTTCCAAGTTGCTTAAGGTCTGAAAAAAAAGTAATTCAAGGAAAAAAAACGCTTCAAAAGCAAATTCACTATGATAGATATTACTTAGTAGAGAACTCTGGAAGTTTTAGTTGCTCTTATTTCTCCTTACATTTCAGATTCCTAAATGCCTGCTGCCTAAAAGGTGATAGTAGTGGCAGTTACAAAAGGTCTGCTGTCAGTCTTTGCTGTTTTACCTAAGGACATGAAGTCTAGTCTCAGTATTAGGGACTAACATATTTTGGAAGGTGTAACATTCAGCAAACAAAACCAGAGAACAGGTCTGCTGTACAATATTTGCAAGTTTCATGTATGTTATTTATCTTAGAATACACACTGAGGACAGCAGCACAAGCACTAGAAGGGGAAAGACTCAATTACTGTAAACAACTGGGAACAAAAGACTGTTAAACATTCAACAATCACATCAACAGGTTTAAAAGTCTTTACCACTTGTTTACTGTAACAAGATTAGGTCAACACTCCCCTCTGTCTCTTAGCCCCATCAAAACAGGGAAGATCATAAAAATAAAACCACTGCACTAACTCACTCACTCACTGAAAAAACTCCATGCCCTGCTCAAAGTATTGGAAAGATACCTAAGTATCAGGGGCTACTGCCGCAGTAAATTTCAGCCTGTAACTTCCAGCTAATTGGCTGCACATCTGTCAAGCACATACATGCGAACCACACTTACATAAACTTTCTGCTCCCTTACTGCTCCTCCCACGCCAAGATATCAATTCTAGCCAAGAACTTGATTAGCAACAGACTATGAAACACTTTCAGAGAACATCAGAGGTGGCACTTAAAAAAGGACAGTGAACTTTTATGGCCTGAAGGCCCCAGAACAAAGTGTGGCAGCTGGCACAGGGCATTGCATGTTATAGCTGCAGTCGTACCATGAATCAAAAAGAGATGCAATTCCTTTTTCTGCTCTTCTTCCCTTTAAAAACATTCCTGGCACACCTTTGGCTTCAACCTGGTATTAACCCATGGCTGAATTACAGCGTATGGATGGAGACCGGGTACATTGTATAACATAACCTTGAGTCTTTCAGCAATTGCTTCCTAGAATAGGCTGCTCTCACCTTGCAAGTACAGTGGGTATTGTTGTCTCCAGATGTAGCCTCATAGGTTCAGTATACTGAAATAGGCCTGCTGAGCCCTCTTTCACAAGGAATCTTGATTCATCCTGTATCAGGGACCTCTCTCATTAGCAATTTTATGCCAATTTATGAGTTACAATTATTTATTACATGCTCCCCCACCCCTTCCTGGCTAACTGTAAAATTATTAAACACCAGAGTTACATGGACTACTTTTGTATTATTTTGTATGGCTTCTGTCTACCTCTTTGTAATTACCTGTCAAAATCTGTACACAGTGAATTTTAAACAAATCATTCTATGCCGGTTTTGTATTTTAATTAAATATAAAGCAACACTGGTTAGATACCTCGGGACATTTCTCGCTTTACAGAAATCAGAGCTCTTTAACAGACAAGTATTTCACAGACTTAGACACCTCTATCAGATAACACTGGTTTCAAGTAAACAAGTAGGGTTGTTTTTTTTTTCCCTCTGAAAACTCTAAGGAAGTTTTCTAGTGTCACTTAGATTTATAACCATTTAGAAAAATGTAACAGAGATACAGAACTTTACATTTTTCTCCTTTTAAGTTAATTAGAACAAATAGAGGGAGGCTGTAATCCATGCACACAGCAAGTAATCCAGCTGTAATTCATACTACAGCACAGCAGAGGTAAAGCGGTAATGCCGACATTAAACCTGATACTATTTAGCCCTTAAAGCTTGCAGGTAATCCCTCTCTTTCCAAGAACTCCACACTGAGAGAAATCAGATATATTTAAAGAATAATTCAGTATCATGAAAGTAGTCACTTTCTTTTAAATTAAGCCTAGACATCTAGAGCCATATTGAGGCTTCCAAAAGCAAACACTCAGCAACTGCCTTGTTCATGATTTTAAAAGCTCTATGGAATACATATAAAAGAGGGCATAAAAAAGTTGACAGCTGCCAATTCAAGAGTCAGCAGTTTCCCACTATAGTAGCACGTTTTGTTTAAACTACTTTGGTACCACTGTCATGTTACTACTCAAATTTTAAAAAAAACCCCGTGAATTACATATTTCTAAAACACTACCTATTACCGATGTAATCAGACATAGTTTGCATTATTTTTTAAAGCACATTGTCACATGTGAAATATACCAAAAAAAAGGCAAAACAAAACCCAGAACATAAAAACACATTACATACTTAAGGGAGAAATCAAGGTGACTTCTTGAAAATATGGGTCTTGCTAAGTTTCTAGTTACCTGCATCCATTTTTCTTTAACCTGTCTGAGACTGCTGCAAACAGAGCTTTAGTGTCTGCTCTCAAGCTAAAAATCTTTGCAATAATTGGTGTAGATTTGTGCAGATAAAAATAAAAATCACAGACTGTATTAGATGCCAAGACTGTAAGCAACACGAACTATCATATCTGCACAACAGCATGCTGATATAGTTGGGAAAAAAAAGTAAAAATAATCACAGTACAGATAACCAAGGGTCAAAGTTCTGGTTATGCATGAAGTTTCAGTATTGGCACTTCCTGTTCTGAGTCTAAAATACTCATAATTAAATCTATTTTGTCCTTCTTTGCTAAAGTAATGAGCTGCTACTCTCTCCCCACCTTCATAGATCTGTACCTGATTTGCTCACTTACATTACTGTGAACCATTAGGCCAGTTTTAAAAGGTCTTCGGTCCACAAGAGGCATTGCCACAATCAGTCACGCAGGCCAGGGCTGTGCTCAGGCTTCCTGCACAAGGCGCAGCCCAGGAGCACCCTCCCGGAGCGGGGCGGGAGTTGGACGGCATCCTCGCACCCTGGAACGCCTTAGCTACTTCGGACACCGTAGGTGTTGCCGACAGCCCTTAAACACGTGTCACCTCCCTCCGCACCGCGCAGGTATGTGAGGCTGGGGATGTTTTTCTCCAGCAACAGCTGTGTCCTACAACCTCCTGCGGCTCCTGCACCAGGTTTCTCACGCCGCTCGATCACAGTAGCAACAAAGCAAGGCAGGATCTGTAGCCATCCTGACTCACATTCAGCCCCCCGCTGCAAAACCCACCAGCAGCACCTTCCCCTGGCGCGCTGACAGCTTCGCCTGCGGGGCTCCGGGCCGTCCTTCGGCGGGGGCCGCCGGGCCGCAGGCGCCGTCAGCGGCCGGGAGGCTGCCGGGAGCGGCGGGCCGGGAGGAGGAGAGCGGCGGGCCGGGAGGAAGCGAGCAGAAGGCCGGGAGGGGGAGAGCAGCGGGCCCGGAGCTCCCCCTCCCGGACCCGCCACCGCCGCCAGCTCCCGACATCCGTCTTTCTGCTCCGTACCGTCCCTATTCACGCGCCGAGCAGGAAAAGCCCCAACAGTGAAAAGCTCAGGATCAGCAGAGTTAAATGCAAAACTCGTTTCACTTAACTCACGGTTTTTCTCCTGAAAACTTGTCAAACTTCTAATTTACTTTTGGAAGGCTTAGGGAGAGCCAGTCCTTCGACCAATACTGCCACAGCTTCAGCCGCTGCCGGCAAGGATACACACGCTGTCCACGTGAGCTCCAAACTCAGGTTCCGAACTCCACACAGTAATGTATGGTAACTGGTAACAAAAAATTAAGCTTCTGAGGATCTGATTATCTTTGATTTTTACACAGTGGAGTACAAGCGGACCCAGGATTAAGATCCTGTTACAGTCAGCTGCTGGATAAACACAAGGTCTTTATCACCTATTTTTCTTCTTACAAGTACTTCATACTCACAAGTATGCAGATATCACAGCTATGGTGTCACCACCCAAAATAAGAGGTTCAATCAACAAGCTGAGCTTTGCTGTGGCACAGCTCTACGTGTTAAAGCATCTCCGTGCTAAACCCTCAGCCAGCTGACTGCTGCTGGAAATGGTGGGTTCCACGTTACCAAAAATACTTCCATTGGCATAACTCTCAAGATTTGCAATGTCAGTATGTTTAATGTTTACCTGATACCATTACAAGTAATTTTTTTCAATTATATTTAAAAGGGCAGCCACTCAGCTCTTCTCACATACATGCAACTCCTCTTGCAGCCAAGTAGTTGTTGGATTGTCCACTGAACCCAGCCAAACCCAGCAATTTGCAGCAGACCAGCATGGGACCTCAGTTTAAATGCAAATTTATTCTCACAGCTGTGTCCAACACAAAACACACCAACAAATGCAAGCTCACACTGCAAGATATTTTACAATGTTTTAGGATTAAATTCCATATATTTGAACACATACATGGAGTGGTGTTCCTCAGGAAATTAAGCTGGAAGATGTCCTCTGGAGTGCTGCATTCCCTGGCTGCACACCCTCCTGACTATGCAGGGATCCCAGTGGGGCAGCAGTAGGGATGGCCCCAATTTATTGAAGTTTCTATCTTAATCACAGAATCTTCTGCCTGAGGCCTTGGAAGAAAACAGGGAATGTGAAAACAGAACCAAATTCTCAAAGATTAGTTAGAGTAAGTAAGCTCTTCAGAGGGCAGTATGGGTCCTTCTGGCAGTGATTTCAATTGGACAGGAGAGAGAACTGGATTCAAGACATCCTGACTCACTGGACTCAAAAATGGAGCCCAGAAATTTAGTCAACAGATCTTTGAAGGTGCATAACAAGTTGGTTTGTGGCTTTGTTTGTTTGTTTGCTTTGTTTTAAATTTAACTTGAACATGGGAGGTGAAGTAAAAAATAAAACACTGTATGTTTGAGACATAAGTCTACCTAAATAAAATAGCCCTGAATCCTTCTGGGATTCCTGTGTAGGAAATCATTCACTGCAGGTATAAATGCCTCACAGAAGAGGCAACCACTGAAGCCAAGGAATAATGAGACACAATAAAATACGGAAGTATAAATAAGCAGAAGAGAAACAATAGTAGGTATAAAAATAATAGGCAAGTAATATCAACATGCAAATAAATAAGACAAATAGGTAAAAAGTTTAAAGCTGACTGGAAGAAAAACCCCAGCAAAAATGTACATATGTAAAAAGCTCCAGCTAAGCTGAGAAACAGAAGGCTGAAAGAAACTACTGGTTGTGTTGTATAACTCCATCACTTTATGGCGAGGACATTACACACTACTAATACCTATTTGTACATCTCAGATTCATGCCTGTGGAGCAGCTGTCAAAGCATGTTGTAACACATAATCCTGGGGATCCACAAGGCTGCAAGGCTGCTGCAAAGTGAATGCTGATTGCTGCCTCACGTCAGCATGTGATAAAGGTCATATCACAGGTCTTGAATGGCCATAAAGCATTGAGTGGTCATGAATATTTAGAATATACCACGGTTACGTTAAGGAAAGGTTAACTTCTACAAAGAAACAAAACAACACATCAGTATTTGAGGGGGGGTGGGGAATATGCATAGTAATCATGCAAACAATCTAGCAGAAGTAAATTGAAAGTGATGCTTTCACTATCTGAAAATAAAAATTCATCTGAAAACCAAGGATGATATTAGCTTTTGTTTAAGGCACAATCAGGACGTTGACAGTTTCTGTACCTTAATATTGGGCATCTCAAGTGATCCATCAATAAATCACCTAAACCAAATATTTCAGGAAGTGATAACCAGTACTTTAGTTTTCAATCTAAAAAGGGAAATTATCAACAATATCAAGACATTTATTTAAATAGGAAAGGCCTTCTACAGTTGAGCTGAAGACCACAGTTACTTTATAGACTAACTTCTGTAAACAGTTTTCTTTATACAGTGTGATACTAACAGTTTGTGCTAATTCACAGACAAGTTCTACATTCAATCATATTGAGAAAACTGCACAGTAAATAATTATTTTCAAACTCTAGAATCTTAATACAGAAATTTTTGCACAGAACCTACAATCTGCAAAAAGGCTAAGAACAAAACTAGTCAATAGTTAAAAGAACTATTCATTGCAGGTGATATGGGGGAAAGGATTTTTTTTGGTAAAGGATCACTTTCTTTGCTCATCTTGCAAACTTTAATTAAGGGGCTATGAAATAAGGAGTAGCTAAGAATGATTCTTTTGTAACCTGATGTTTTCAGGCTATCAATGTGTTTCTAGTTATAGTAATAATACATAAAAAAACATTAATGAGACTGCCTACTTAGCAAAGCCTAGATACAGACATTAACTTGCCTGATGTCAGCAAGAAGTTAGGATATCAGGGTGTTTTTAAGCCTATCTTGAAAAGAAAATATCTGATCTCTGTAAGTAAGTTTTGGACTGACAAAATTGGGTTTGTCTCTATTGAAGAAAAAAAAGTGATATGCAAGCAGCACTTTATGGAGACTCTTATGCTGTGCATCAGAATACTTCCATAGAATTTTCAACAGGAGGCCCCAAATTTAAATATTAAGTGCTTTCCTGATGGACACTGGCATTATCAGGCAGCTTGCACATTTAAGCTACCTGAGCCAGCAACATTTCTTAGTACCCGGCACGCAGAAACCACCTAGTCTGGAATGTGTTTTGGGACTAAAACTTTAAAATGCAGAAACGAGAGTCCAATCTGTTGGGAGTATACATGTTTCTTGCTAAAGCTGTGCGGGCCTAAAATAGTGCTAAAATTAATTTTGTTTCCTTGTACTGCTAGGTAGGTCAACATGCAGGGTTTTTTCCCCACCTAGAAACAAGGCTACAGCTTCGGCAATTCAGCACCAGCAAAACCAGAAGAGACTTCAGGCAAAAAACTTTAACCCAATAAAATACCAGCATGTATATTTGAGTGGCAGCTGTATGAAGTGTTTTGGCTTTTTCTGTATCTGTACATTAATCTCACTCTGAACCCCAAATCAGGTTTCTTTTGTTTCAGTACCATGGATATTTCAGCAGCAAAGGACAGAAGAGAGGTGTTAGAGAAATGCGAGTCAGAGTGCTTGGGACAGCCAAAATTGTACTGATTTTGCCTGTAGAGATTATTTCAGAAGAATCTCTGAAGCTCTAACTGATCATTTCTGCAGACATCTTACCTGCAGCAGAAAAGAAGAGAGGGGACCCAGATTTCTATGAATTCTGAATATCCTGACTCAACTCCTCCAACAGATCAAGCATCTGATCAAAACACACTCTACAAAGCTGTGTTTGTGGCCTATAAGACAATCCTTTTACTCTTGAAGCATTACAGACCTTCATAAACAAATCAAACTGTTGTACTGAGGAAGCTCTGACTAACAAGTGGTGCTTGACAGACACTCAGTTATGCTTACGTTACTGTACAGATGAGACTAATGCCTCAGCAATCCCAACTTTTCACAGCAGCTCCTCCAGAAACCCCATGGGATTCTGGATTCATATTTAATCTCTTGGAAAAATTAGGAATGCTGGTTTACTTGAGGAGTGCCTTAGTACTGCACAATCCACTCTTAAATCCATAAATTAGACTATTATTTTTGGGAAATCCTAGAAAAACTGAGGTACATCCATACCCTGAGATAGTCCCTTTTTTCCCTGCTTATCCTCTCCATGTATCAGAATTTGTCCATATTTGAGGCAATGAACAGCTCTTCCAGTCTGTTTCACTTGATTTCAGTCAGTCCTTGCATGAAGTTTGCTCCATCCTACTCATACAGAGATTTATGACAAACAGGGTTCTCTCCCTTTGCATTCTCTATCCAGGCCAAGAAGGTGTTGTCCATTTAGGTGTCAAAATGTAAGCGAATCACATTTTAAAACCAGCTTCTAGCAGCATAAGAAAAGACAACCTACCCTCTGCTTTCTTAGGAAAACATCATCTTTTCAGAAAGTGTTTATTTAATGTCTAGCACAGGATTTCTTGTTTCTTGGTCAGGCTCCCTAGGGGTAAGACCAGTTTGTCTTATTAAAGTTGGACTATCATAACAACAAAATTAAGAAAAAAGTTCTGTTTCCATTTTGAGTTGGACACAGCTTTCCTGCTGCAAACCTTCTAACCTAAACTATCTAGGCAAGTTGAAGTACCAAGAAGTGATCCCACAGTCCTTCCAAAATAGCTAGAGTTAATATTGTACAACCATGTAAAACCCAGTCTTTGTTCTCAATTGCTTATAAATGATGATTTCAAACACTTGGGCACCTCACCAGTACCATGAGTTCAGCAGTACCACTGCAGGTGGCTCAGGTACTTCACTTAGGTACACATCGTGCTTAGGCACTTCCAAGATAACCAATGAAACTAACCCAGCAACATCCTCCAACACTTAAAACCTGCAATTCTTCAAGTGAGCTCATGGAGACAACAGATCTTTTAGTACTTCTGTCATACAACGTTTTCCACTGCTCTATGGCTCTAGAAGTTTTTGAGTATTTAAAAATAATATTTACTAATATAATTTAGTGTGATATTTAGTAAATTAATAATGCTAAACGATACACAAGGAGTTAATGAATTCACAAGTAAATGATGCAAAAATAGCATTTTTTACAGGAGCAATGCTGCTGTACATTGAAGTGGTTTCTAAAGTTTATTGCTTTTGTCTTCATATACATGCTGCTTCCTTAAGGTGTTACAGGGCCTCAGATGTATCTTTTAACTACTTAACAGCAAACAAGAGCAAATCTGTTGCTTGATGTGTGCAATGCTGCATACACCTTCACAAGCACCCCGACATCATATTTCTTAGCTGTGAAATTCCACAATGACAGGTACTAGTTGGTATATCTTACTGACTTAATTCAACTGATAATAAAGGGTTTATTTCAATTAGTCTCACATTAGAATCACTGATTTAGATTTAAATTAAATTCACATAATTTTCATGTCCTGTGGGTATGCATGTTTTGACAGTACTGCAAGAATGTGCTGCAAGTTGCACAGAAGTTGATTGAAACCGTCAAACCAGTATTTAATTGCTTGCTGACATGTACCTCAAAAATAGTCCAGAGTGGATTTATCTGAACATACAAAAGTACATGCAGAAAACACATTTTAGTCATCTCCATGCATTGAAGAAACACAGGTTTTATTGCTACATTTTTAATTCCTGAATCAAACACTGCAGCTTTTGCCCATCATTTACTCTATGACCACATGTATCACCTCAGACTTAGAGAATTCTTTTCTCTGTATAATGGATATTATAAAATAATACTTCTAAAATTAAAAAATATTTGTAAAAAGTTTTAAACATTAAAGATTTCCTTACTTATTTTGTTCTGATCCCCAGCCTTTGAAAAACTGTAACATCTGTGCAGACTCATTAAATACATTTGCTCAGATAACATACAAGAAAAGCAATCCGTAAGCAATCTGTAAAGTTCACAAAGTTTTTGCAGAAACTTGTATTCAATCTGTTCCTCCTCTCCTGAATTCAGCGCTGCAGAAGGCAATATTCCGGACATGCAGTCCAGCAGTCCTCACCACTTTTTCCCCACTTAAATCTCATTTTCTGTAATTTACAATTTTTACTTTAATCCTAATCAGTCAGAATGTGTGAAGTTTTAGAGTTGTCTTCTAGACTTTCTATGTCTTCTGGTAATTTTAACAGGCTTACTTCACACATTAAAACCTACTCTTCACCACATCCCTCTTTAGGGCTGTGAATTTCTGTTAGAGAAGAGCCCTTTTGGGCAAAAAAAAATATCATGTTGCCACCAATTCTTAGATCATAGAATCACAGAATGGTTTGGGTTGGCATGGAGACGCCCTTAAAGTCATCCAGTTCCAGCCCCCTTGCCATGGGCAGTGACACCTTTCACTAGATAAGGTTGCTCAAAGCCCCATCCAACCTGGCCTTGAACATTTCCAGGAATGGGGCAGCCACAGCTTCTCTGGGCAACCTGTGCCAGTGTCTTACATTAAAGAATTTCTTCTAATAGCTACTCTTAACCTGCCCTCTTTCAGTTTGAAGCCATTGCCCCCGGTTCTGTCACTACATGATCTTGTAAAAAGTCTCTCTAAAGCTTTCCTGTAGCCCCTCTGTACTGGAAGATGCTCCAAGGTGTTGCCAGAACCTTTTCTTCTCCAGGCTGAACAAACCCAGCTTTCTCAGTCTGTCTACACAGCAGAGGTGCCTCAGCCTTCTGATCATTCTTTGTGGCCCTCCTCTGGATTTGCCCCAACAGGTCTATGTCCACATTATATTGAGGGCCTCAGATCTAGACGCAGTACTCTCAGTGGGTTCTTCTGAGAGCAGAGTAGATGGGGAGAATCACCTTCCTCAACCTGCTGCCCACACTCCTATTGATGCAGCTGAGGATATGGTTGCCAATATATCAATATAGTGATGTCAACAGTCCGTAGGTACCAACTTTAAAAAAAAACCCAACTCAAATCTGAACAGGCACAGCCCAGAAAAAGACCACTTTAAGATAAATTCAAATGGTAAATCTTTCATCTTCAAGGTCAGGTGTCCTTTTCAAAAGATGCTTTTAAGAGCGTAGTTTAGAGAAGACAGGCAGAGCTGAATTAATAATTAATTGTGGCTGCTGTTCCCTGTGCAAGTGCTACTCTGAACCATGTATTCTCCCTGCTTTTGCCTTGCACTGTCTCTGCTGCCGTGATGGATGAGCTTAGCTTGCTAAACCAGCAGGAAACTAACCAAAGAAAGGGTGAAAAGTTGCTAAATCACAAACAGTGAATAGCTTTCCTCTATTATTTGATAATAAACTGAATAGCAGCGGGGAAGAGGATCCCTGGACTGGGTAGAAAGGGTGAGGTGTGAAGAGCATGCTCTGCCCTCTGCAGCAGCATGCCTTCAGATCCATTTGGGACACCTTGCCACAGTGATAGTCAACAGAGCTGTAGAAAGGGCACTGATATCACCAACAGAGTGAGATGTCACCAACATCCCAGAGAGATGATAATGTGTTAAAGCTACTGAAGGTTTTGCTGCTGTTGAAACAGGTTCTTGCTTATTTTACAAGGACCATGATTGCCACTTGGTTATCAGTCCTTGCTGTAAAACAGCACCACTGTACCTCATGACCTGTGGCTGCTCTCATAGCTGACTCTCCAACCCATATTGTCCTCTTCCAATCTTTATCAATCAAGGCTCAAAAGTTTATTCTCACAAAACATCACTGACCACTGTGCTACTTCAAACAGTGTTATTCTGGAAAACAATGGCAAGTGTGATAATCTGGCACCAATCACGTGATACTTGCACCACACTGACTGGTCTTAGTTAACCTATCTGCCTTCAGCTATGACAGCAGAGAGGATGTGACAAATATAGTAAGAATAAGTAACTAACTCTAGTATTTTGAGAAATGTGATTAGGAGTTTGTAAAGAACTGGATAAAAAAACGAGAGAAAACTTCACTCACTATCTTTGTGCATCACCAAGGAAAAGCACACTTCATTTTGAAGAACAAAACACAAAAACACTTAGAGTTGCTGAGCCTACTGGACACTGCAGACTTACTTCATCACTTACTTCTGCATATCTAAGAAAAGACTATTAGAGAAGTAATACAGAGTATGAGGAATTTGTCATAATGGTTCTCCATGACTTGGGACTTGACACTATTATAATATTAGTATCTTCCTTGAGAGACTAATACAGTTCATTAAAAAAAAATCTAATCCTGACAATGAAAATTCTCTATATCCTAAACTTAAAAATAAAAGCATTTTGCACATTTAATTTGCCCCAAAGTTTTCAAATAAAATATGAACTAGAAATACAACAGTTGCAGTATTTACTTAGTAAAACTTAGTTTTAAACTTCCATTTTTTTTCCAAACCTGTTTTAAACCAACTTAGTTACTCAAACCTCATTTTTTCATTAAAATAATTATAAAAATAAAGGAATTAAGAAAAATAATCTCACTACATTAAAATGAAGTTCTACATTAAAACAAAGTTTCACTATACCAAAATAGTCAACATGGAATAAATAAAACATAGGTTGCCCATCAGAAGAAAAAAAAGTGTGAAAGACAGTGTGAAACTGTTAGTAATGTTCATTTGCAGCACAAGCAAAGTGATTACTGCATTTCGTATAACACTATATGAATATTCCACACATCAGGAAAAGAAAAATCACTAAAGCAAGAGACATGTGGAAGCCTTTCAATAATGTAAGAATAGATGGATTACAATCAATGTTAAAAAAGCAAACTGCTACAAGATGAGACCTTTTCTGTAAATGGCTAATCCACATTAATAAAACCACTATTAAACATCACTGCAGGTAACAATTTACTTTAGATTTATATCAACTAAGCCAAAATATATTTTAATGTAACAGCAATGGGTTACATTTTAAAACTGTTTAGTCATTTTATCCATCAGCACAACCCCATGTTTCTAGGAATGCAAGTCATTTTTATTAGGCAGCCAGCTGCAGACATTGCTGGAACTACATAAAGTTCCAGAAAAACTGGGAAAATTACCATTCATATGCTTTCAAAAGCTTCCCAAACACATGAATGGAAGCTGTGTTTGAATGGCAAAAGTCAAACAATTTGGAAACTAGATTAAAGGAAATAAGTAGTGATTTATTTGCAGTGTATCTTTTCATTCCATATAAAAATGCCTGTGCTTAGTGACAGAGATTTGGTCCATACAAGAAGGTACTACAGCAATGATGCATTATGAAATAATCTTTAAAAAAATGAACTAGGAGCAACTGCTTTAAAGAATTACTTTCCCGCACAGAGCACCAGGGAAGGCAGTGATGACTAATGGGGAGAGGCGCTGCTCGGCCAGCTCAGTCCCACAGTGTGGGGGAGGCACTGCATACCAGGGAACACTTGCAGGGAACGTGAAACAGATACTCTTGTATTGCAGGGAAAGAAATAGGGCAGTAAAACAAATAACGTTGCTCAGCTTTTCCTCCTGTAGTATTTTTTTAATATAATTAAAATAAACTGCTAAATGTCAGTGTAATCTTACGAAAATTCCCTTTACTTTCCTTTTGTAAAGCTAATACTGAATGAGTTTCTTACACATAGATGTCTATGCTGTATTCATCTAAAGAATATTAAGCCCAGGTCTCCATGTCCATTCCACATGACAATATGTGCAAAGCCCACATGATAAAATCTTAAATTTTGTAATAATACTGATTCTCAAACTTTCATCATTCTTCCTTTTTACATGAAAATCAAATATTTTAAGCCATAGTACAGCTTCCTATAGTTACTGTGGCTGTTATTCTTCAATTTAAACAAGTTATTAATTATTACAGCTTTACCCAGCAAAACTTCTCATGCATATTTCTAGATGATCTAAAGAAACTTCTTGTTCTTAGTTTAAAAAGCAGAATTTAAATTCTTTAAAATATGTATACTTTTTTCTTTTAATAACAATAAAAACAGACAATGTTTCAAAATTCCCAGGAATATCTTCAGGTGATCTGAATGAGACAGTTAAGATACCCAACTGCAGTTTCTAATTGCATAAAAAGTAGAATTAGCTAATGTTACATTGACCACACTTTATCCTCTCAAATTTTAGAAAAGTTACATGGAGGTTCTTGGCAGAAACTTTGCAGACTTAGAATCCCCAAGCCATTTTTCCCACATAAGATCAGTATAAATCCTGCTAACCAAGGTGATCTCAAAGAAGTCAGCTACTACCTGCACAACGTAACATGCTTGTGCTATAACCATGGTTCTGCTTCCACTTAGAGGGTTCAATTATTTAAGAACAAACTGACATTCCTAAAACTAACTGTTAAATGGAATATTTAAAAAACCAATTGGGATGGATCTGTGTGGGTCAGCTGAAGCTGAGCTTTAAAGTGAAACATATCAGAAAATGGGAAAGGCAAAGCATAACAAGTAAAACCGGCTTAGGTCAACAATGATGCTGTTTCATCCAGTGCAAATGTCTTATGTGAATTGCACTAAAAAAAGAATCCTACTTGAAAGGGAAAGAAAGGAAAAAAAAAAAAAGAAGGGTCAGGCAGGGTGAAATAGAGCCTTTAAAAGCCTGGAACAATTTGCAACACAAATACTGAGGAGCAAGCAGCTTCCTCTTTGAATGAAGCAAGGGTCTGACCCCTTCCTGTGTCACAACTCCCTGCACTTACTTAATGTTTTCTACTGGCAGTAAAACAAACATCAATTCTATCAGCTTCACAGACACATATGTATCAAAAAAGACACCATATTGTATGACATCCAGTTCTAGAAGAGATAAAGACGTATTTGAATGAGCATCTTCAGATGTTTGTTGCTTGAACTGCTCCATAACATTACTTGTGATGAAATAGCTCACAACTTAGACTTCATAAATAAACATTAACTTCAGTTTTTTACGCAGATCCTGTAATAACCTAAGAAAACAAAATGACTGCCATAAAATTTACAAGAAAAACACAAGATCATGGAGCAAATGGTACCTTAGCATCTCATACAACTCCAAAGTACGCCTTATAATGCTGAGTTAAGCTACACTTTATGCATTAATTTCCTTCATAGATGTAAAATATCCAGGTTAGATCTGCAGCTAGCTGACTCTTACACAGACACACACAAGTTTCAGACGATTATGTTAATTGAAGCTATGAAGGTTGTAATAGTTTTTCAAAAAATCAAAGTAGGAGTGGACCCCTCAAAATCCTGTCTGGATAGATCCGAGTGGAGCATAGTTTGCAATTTGCCAGAGCTAAAGAAGGAAAGGCTGCAAAGGGAAGGTACGATGTGCTGCCGCAACAGAGGAGGCAGTTCTGTTAGATCATACACACGTAAAAACACCACCTGCTTTACCTGTTTAGCAGTTGATATTATGCAACTCTGACTGCCAAGAGTCAACTGGCATTCATACATTCTCTTCCCATTAATCAGAATTTTCAGAGAGATAATTCTCTAAGTGTTAAAGAAAATAATAACATTGTATTTTCTTTTTTGTGTTATATGTATGTTTTAGGGAAGAAAAAAATGGTCAGTCTAACCCTACATTAAACATCAAAGTTTAAAACAACAAAAGCAAGATATTAGGCAATTCTACTAAAATGACATTAAACTAAGTTTAAAAACTGAAAATATTTCTGTTTTATAAAATGCAACTATGGAGCAAAATGTCAATGAACAATAGTTAAAGTCTTCCATTAAACTAGCTGGATTTAAGTGCTCAGTGGAATGAATTTGTTTCTATAGCTCTCTTTTTAAAATGTGGTACTTGAAGCTCTATGTATCCTTTATTTGAACTTTGTTTCATCTCAGTGATACTATCTTGATAGAATTGTCACTTTTAAACCCGTGAGTTAAAATACAAAATTAAACATGAGTTATCTTCTTAGGGAGTGCTTCTGGTACAAATGCTGACAACAACTTTGTAATTCCTTCATGTAACTGCATCACAAGATAAGCACCTGGAAATAAAACTGTGCTAGCACAGGGGATACTGAGTAACTTGGATCCCTCTGCAGATGAAAGCAAAGCACAAGAGGCTGAAGTCAGCTTTGCCAGGTTTCACTGACACAGATCTGAACATGCAAAGAAGAAAGACAATTCACTCCTTCCTGCCTGCATTCCCAAAATCTGCCTTTGTACTTTGACTTTTCATCACACAGAGCGAGAACAGGCCACTCACAAGTTCAAGATGACTGGGGATCCTCAAATTAGGGCAGAAGCAACAATTCAGCTTTGTTCCCTTACGCCTCCCTCCAGCTATTCGCTCTGAGCGCTAACAGAATCACCATGGGAAGGCAGGAAAGCATGTGGATAAATACTGGCACGAAGTGTTGAAGAGGAACAACCTAAGAGCATGCATAGGCAAGTATCTTCCCTTGACCCATGCTAACCATAAGATAAAATCTTTTCAACTGTCTGTTTCTAAGAAATCCTAAATTGGAGGATGGCTGAATAAATATTATAGTGATCTCAAAACTACTATTGTCTGTGAGACATGGTAGTCCAGTCTATGTGGTTTCGTTTCTCTAATTTATGAAAATACACTAGAGTGAAAGCTGTGAATGTAACATGGACTGGATATGCAAATATCCTGATCTGCCTCTCTTCCTAGCTCCCACAAAAAACGCCCAAACCCTGCTAAGTTCGTTCCTTGCTGCAGGATTGCCATTGACCTTTCATTCTTGTCCCTTTTCAAACGCAAAGACAGGCTAATTTTGAGCTAATTTATTTCCAGTCTGCCAGATAATGCTTATGGAGCTGTAGGGATCTGAGACATGGAAGAGAAGAAAGGCCAAAATACTCCAGTACTTCCCAGTCTGTCTTACAAACACTAGTTGAAGTTTTCATGACTCCCAGGATTCTAAGCCAGAACATGTGAACTCTGGTACTAGGATTATGTGTAACAGCTGTATGCACCTCCTTCTGCTGCTTTTGGGAGACAATA
The DNA here is from genome assembly GCF_020740725.1 of Corvus hawaiiensis. Lineage (NCBI taxonomy): Eukaryota > Metazoa > Chordata > Aves > Passeriformes > Corvidae > Corvus > Corvus hawaiiensis. The sequence continues at coordinate 66,525,357 of NC_063216.1, read as the reverse complement.
TAAAGGGTACCTCATTTTTCATTGTGGTTTGTTTTTTTACCCTGTACTATTATGTTTTTTACCCTGTACTATTATGATGCCATATGTTAGGGAATATTTAACTCAGTGTATGTATGGCCCATAGCTCTCTACTGGACCACCTAGACATGAATGATGTAATGGAATTATAAGGGAATGCTCAGGCTTTGCCAACCAACTCACTGCTAGTAACTGCTACCTGAGCATTCGGACTGTCCTCAAAATTACCTCATATGCACAACACATCAGTAGTTATCACTGGACCAGCAAACAAAGCAGCTGATATAATACGGCTTTTCCCCGTCAAGTATCAATATACGATTCTCTGACAATTCTGTAACTGCCTTTATTTCTAACCTTACCCTGCCATGAGATGCCAAGTATCTTACTTGTCAAAGTTAGGGACGAATTTGCCCTGTTATTCTGTTCAACAGCTGTAATTTTATGCAAAATAAATCACCAAAAGGAAAGAAGAAATCAGTGTGGACTGGAACTTGTGTTTTCCAGTAGCAGAAGCCCTCAGTCTGCAGGTGATTCTGTTCCTCTCAATCCTTTGCATTCCTTTTCCATATAAAACATGCAACTGGAGAAGCAGGCAAAGCCTCGAAAGCAGAATTGTTCCACCACTCCCTGGCAGATGAGATGCCCCAATTTTCATTAGCATTTCTTTACGGAAAGGAGAAAAAACACCTATCAACACCAGGTAGCCTGCTTAAGGTGCCCTGATTCAACTCCCCTCAGATTTGGGAAGAAAAGTGTAAAGAGAATGTCCCACACTGCACATTTACTGTTCTAATCACCACACTAGTGGCTAAAGGAACAGAAATAATTTTGCAGACTTAAAATTTCATTTCCTCTGGGGTTTTTTTTTCCATTCTCTCAAAAGAGATTTTACCTCAGGCCAAGTGCAACAGTTCACCTCTATGGGCATGGAAATTATTTTGGTAAGAAAATGAGAGAAAAATCAGTTATGCTCAAGCCATTTTTTAATGTGAAAAACCTCTGTGTTTTCTTCTTCAGCAAGCTATAGGAAAAAAAATCCTGTTCTTTTACCAATTGCATCTACCCAGGAAGTGGCAATAAACCACTCCCTAGTAGTTATTTCAGAATTAAGGCTACAACTGCATTTGGGGTGCAATGGACAGGTCAGGCAATATATGTGAATACCTACAGAAATGCACACACAAACATAGAAACTTGTGCACAAATAAAACTTTGCTTTGTTTATAGTCATGACAAAAATTATCTTTATGGTCCAGATGCCCCAAAGTACTTGGAAAACCCATTTCCAACTGAACTAGTGGCTTGGACAAGGGAAATCCAACTGACACAGTCTACTTAAACATCCAAGTGAAACGAGGCCGTGTATACACATCTCTTAAAGTAAAGATACCTGATGTTGAGACAGAACAGAAGGTTGCAACCCTCACCCAAAGGCTATAGAACTACTGACAGGCCAAGGAAAAGAAGGCAAAAATGGTCCTCAAAGAAAGAATTTAGCAATGGCATGCAGCAAGAGCCTGTATTAGTGCCTGAACTATTCAACATATCCAGAAATGATTGAAAAAAGGTGGTGGTTAGTGAGAGAACAAGATTTTTGGTATATAATTACTCAGAGTACTAAAGATTAAAATCAACAGATTGCAAAAAGACCTAATACTGACCAGTGTAATAAAATAGTAAATGAAATCAATGTAGGGAAACGTAAAGTGACAGACATGGAAGAAGAAAATGATCTTCACTTTATATATAAAATTATGGTCTTTCAATTATTATTACACAGTAATGAAACACTGGTCTTGTTACAGTTCTATGACATTATCATCTTAATGATCTGTGGTGGTCACAAAGGCAAACCAAACGTTAGGCAAGGAATACAGCACATCATGCCACTGCTTCCCTCCCTTCAAAATGGTTTAGATGAGTTAGGCAAGATATAAAAACACATAGGAAAGACATCGGGAGTTTCCACAAGTGACAATTAGACCAATTTAGACTTGTCAAACTGGATGAGTGATGACAGAGGAGGGTTATGGTGTACATTTATTATGAACACGGACAGGAAATGACTGATTGTTGCTGGTTCAAAAACAAACCAAAAAATGAGGTATTTCTTCACACAGTGTACAGCTAAGTTTTAAAGTTTTAAGAATCCTTTCCAAGGGACTCCATAGCTCTCAAGTTTCCATTAGGTTCAAAAAGCCCACACTGTGTCAACAGAATTGTTTAGCAGCACAGTGACAAATACCAGATTTTTCTTTTCAAGGTTTCCTTTTTTGCTGCACCATTTCTATACTCATCTAACTAAATGTGCAGTTCTGCACTGTGCTCTTCTTCACAGCTTTATCTGTCTGGTCCTGACTATGCCTTTCCTGCCCATGCAGAAATGCTGAAACTTTTACTGCTCCTTCAGCATTCTTGCTACATACATCCGGTATTAGACAGTGACACAAAGATTTATTTAAACTGCAAACTAATCCTTTGTTGTCCTAGCCAGATTTAAAAGCATTACTTCCACTCATATCTTACAGTTTTCATCTATGTAGAATCACAGAATGAGAAACACTTGTCTTCAGACTCATTAGGACATGCACAGTACTTCCACAAGATTGAGAAAGCTTAAAGAACACACAAGGATGCACTGGTCTCCACAGTTCCTGCAGTCCTGTCAACATGACACACAAACTAAATACGTCTGAGTCACCTATAATCAGTATAGACCTTTATAGTATTGTTGGCCAATTACTGGTCCAAATTTCAGCTTGCACAGATGTATTCCTGCTTCAATATTTTAAGGTAGAAGTGGCACTGAAAAGAGACTCTTCCCTGTCAATCCTAACCAACTGAATTAAAAAGTGAAATAGATTTTCAATCACCAATCTCAAACTTAAAACCTGAAACTACATTTAATTTTTAAAAAATTTAAAAAAATCAAAATTCTCTAGTTACCCAATTAATAAAGCACAACATTGATTACATACTCATGAAAAGAATACCTTATAAGACAGATGGAATGAACTGAAAGCAAGTGTATGAAATAATGATACATTATTGCTTGCCTTAAACACATTTCTCACATGTAATGCTTGATATTTTATGTAAGTATGCTATTCGTTATACTTCCCTGGTTGCAGAGCAGATGCTAGGCATGATAAAAGAGTATTTCACAGAAACAAGAAGTCTGCCCAAAAAAAAAGTGGGTGGAAAAGTATGTTATTTCCCAGAACACTAGTCAAAGAAAATGTTCCTAGTTAACAGCATCACTAACCTCACAAACACAAATAGTTGGTGAGGCAACTCTTCTAAATTTTATTCAGACATCTTAACAATAGGTAGGTTTTGGTGCAGGAAGCTAAATCAAGTATTTGAAAATTAATCATAATGAAAATACACACTCAATAAGGTGAACCAGTAGTCCATCATTATTTGCATAACACTTTAAACAGTTCTCTCACTGAATCATGAATAATATGATTTTTAATCTATCTAAATGAATGCAAAAAAAAAATATTTTGAAAACTGAAGCCTACAGTGTGCCTAACCTACCTGTAATAATAAAACACGTTTTAGAATAAGGCCTAATTCAGTATTTTACATTTTAATGTGACAATTATTACATTAATATCACCAGTTAAAGATAATAGCAATAAGCCATTAAGATAATTATATGAATCACTACAGCAGTATGAAATGGGAAACACAAGGAGCTTCAGATATATTTGAAATGATGAGAACTTTAAGTACAGTATTGTATGCCCACAAATAAAATGTTTTGAATAGATTTGGCACTAGTCAGGTACCAAGAGGCTGTGTACTATTATTACAATGAAATAAACAGAACTCAATAGATTTTAAACATGGGGCTGTGACAAACATGTTTGCATACTAGATGAAAAAAAAAACCCATTAAAATAAGCAAGAATAAATATTTTTAAAAATTAAACAGGTATACAAAGTCTAGGATAAATATTACTACTGAAAACTGTGGGAAAAGTAATTTGCAAACCTTGTACTAGTGAGTTTCTCACAGGTGAGATTTCCCTGTACTAAAAATAAGAGATTTTTTTAAACACCGAATAAAAAAATAATTTCTTCATGAAAGGTATTTAATGTAACTAATTCCAGCTTGAAAAAAAAAAAAAAAGTTCTTGAAATACATCCCAATATTTAATTTAGTTGCTGTCCATTGCACATCTATTAACAAGGACATAAGACTACCCTGCCATCTGCCTGCGTGCCAATGGACTTTTGTATTACCCACTACACCCCAAGTGGCCCGTAGATGTTAGGAAAGGCAACACAAACATTGCTGGAAAGAAGCACTTCAGCCTCTCAGAAGCAGTACTTCCAGAACCTAATAAACTGCCATTCCAGTTTTCTTTCCACTCAGCAGTGTGCATAACAAGACAGCTGTGAGTGCCACAGCTGTGTTCTGGGGTCATCCAACCTCCTCCCAGGCCCAGTTCTCCAGCTCTGAAGTACGCCCAAGAGGAGTTGCAACTCCAGCCCCACCTGTCACCTCACTTGCAGGCTCAGCAACCACAACTCATGGCACAGGAGATGTTCAGCTGCCAGAGGAGACACTACCCCAAAAAAGTGCTACTCCTTATGCAAGGAAAAGCCCAATAGTTAATATATAGGAATCAACTTTATGAGCCAGCTTACAGAAAAATTTTAATACAAGGACAGTAAGAAATTCCTAGACTTGTGATATGCTTTAAAAGAAAATGCTAAATGATAACACAGTAGAAATGGCTACGTTCAGAAAATTAACTAAACCCAAAATACTGAGGCAACTACTAAAAGTCATGGTAAGTGGGGAGGGCTATATGCAGACATGACTTCTACAGACTTGAAATGGAACTTACAATATTTGGTAGTGGCTAATTCAAATGTTAATTACCTTCTGTAACACATGCAAAGTGAAACACTATTACCAAAAAATCCTACATCCCACACAAAAAACTCTACCACATCTTCTTTGTCTAATCACATGCAGGAAGTACAAAGAGATAACAGAGAGACAAGACGGGCTCTTAACACTCCAATACTTTTGAATGCAGTGAAGAAGCAATGACTTGTTATTTGGGTCTTTTGCAAATTTAGGTTCCATTTCAAATTTTCTCTCTTTATAGTACACCACAATTTGATATAAGAAGGATTTTCATCTTGCTTATCCTTTACTCACCAAAACACTTCCCAACAGTGACTTCAAAAAGCTCTTAATTCTGTTTTGGACTTTGTCTGGGAATAGGACCATAAAGTCTTTTAAAAATTATTTTTAAAAACACTCCTTCTCTAAGATAGAAAGCATCCACCTTACTCAGTAAGACACGTTATGGAAGACTTCAAGCTGAATACTCCAAATTTTAATTTTGTCAGATTTTTACAGATTATGACAGAAAATTTTCACTACACTTCTCTCCTCTCTCCCACTATCACAACCCCCATCCCTCCACCAATGAAGCAGCCGAAAGACTGATGCACTAAACACAGCCCTGTAAATTATAGTATGTAGGAGATTAAACTTAAGCCTAATGCTACAGTCAACCTTCAACAGCTGAGTTCTATTAATGGACACTCCTTAAAAGAAATCCTTATTGGTTACTATTTAAAACTACAACTCTATTAAAATCTTGACTGAAAGAAATTACATGTGATACATATCGCCCATCACTGCCATGACAACACCCAGTTCAAGTTTGTACTGCATCCTTTACCACAATTTATCCGAAGTAAAAAAGTACAAAAAGGTTCACTAATCAAATACGATCAATGAATACACGATGTGAAAGAGATAAGTTAATTTATAGTGATAGGGATTACATGTAAACTAGAATAATAAGACTTCCAGTGCACTGAAAAGCCCAGTGTCATTATTACTCTTTCAATCTCCTTCCTATGTGGGTTTATTTAAGATCAGCATTGTAAAATTACAGCACAGTCAAGGCACTGTAAAGAACTTAATAGAAAACATCAAGGGAAAAGACAATTAATTGATGTCTCACTTCCAGACTTCAATTTCATGCACAGGACCAGAAACAGGGGGAGGGTGTGCAGGTTATTATGCGGAATAGCAACTGCATACGAGTGGCATTCTGTTAACTGCTGAATGTATTCTCTCGTTAAATACTTACTGCTCTCCAATGCAAAACCCTTTGAAATTCAAAGTGCTGAAGAGTTCCTGCTTTGTCATTCAAAGAATCTTTTGAATTAAGAAATTTTCAATTATTGACACATCAACCCAAGGCCAAGTTATCTGTGGGAAGTTGTCAGCTTCTTACTTACACCACTTCTTGACCTTGTAACTCTTCGTGTATCATATCTGAACTTCCCTGTTCTGGGTTCTGTCACTGACGATGAATTAGTAACAAGAAAGAAAGCAATTGAAGCAGCAGGATGATACCAAAAAGCAGAAAATACCAAAAAAAGCCAACCCTATTCAATATTGTGCTACTTGCTTCTAAGGAAGCAGGTCAGCAGGTCTGAACACAGCTCCACTTTTAATTCACATGCTAGACTAAGTAAAGAAAGCACAACAAACTCCTTCGAGCCTTGAGCAGGTCTCAGCAACCTGCAAGGTGAAGACATATTATGTTGCTGTTGTTCTGAACATCAGATGCACATTTTTCAGTCCCATCACAGTCCGTCCCTTTGATCTTGGTGTTACTTTCTACATTCAGGTTCGCTTTGTCTGATACGTCTCTGCTGCAAAAAAGCATATGCTGTCTTGCTTTAGCCTGGGTTATGGAGGGCCTGTTTTCCTCTCTTAGGAGGTGGAAGGTGAGAGAATAGCTCCTAGGTAGTAAGGTTACTAAATAAAAATCTCTTGCTTCCCGGACAAGTAAGTACAGAGAAGACAGGATTTTGTTGTCATTATTTTTCTTGAATGAACATCATCTTGTCAATCTATCTTTCAGTGAAAATATAAAAAAGCCCAGGACCGTTTCCAGTCCTGAATGAGCACAGTAGCCAATACAGAGGTGACCAACACTCTCACACATACAAGCATCTATGAGGGATTTTTCTTCATTGTAGCATTTGAATCAAGTATTGAAATGTCAGCTGATTGCCTTTTGTGCAGCTAAGTGCTTTTCTGCATCTGGCCAGACTCTATTAGCAGTTAGCATATAAAGAAAGCAAGATTTTGTAACAGAATAAACAAAGGCAGAATTTGCGTTTTTGTACCTATTCAGAGTCTCAAGAATTGCTGACCGTCTAAAAATATGTCACTACAAGAATATGTAAGGAAAAAGATAATTCAAAGGAGTGCTGGTTTAGTTTTGCTTCTTAATGGGTAATAGTCACTCAGCCTGGATGGTCCATACAGGAATGTACTATTGGACTACTCCAAGAATGGTGCAAAAGATAGCTGGTGACCCCAGTTTCACAGTGTCTGCCATTATGCTGGACTTGGAAATCTTACAAGGATGTGAACATGACAGACGCACAGGCACCATTGCAGGAACTACAGCTTAGATTTTGATCACTGGCAGAAGACAGAGGTTTATGCTGCTGGCTTTTGTCTTGAGAACAAGATTTCTGATAGAAAGACTGTAAAGCTACTGAAACTTTTTTCAGAAACAAGGGATTTCCAATTTAGAGCAATGGAAATTAGTGTGTCAGACAAAATCAGAGTATCCTAGGCCATCACATAAATAAAAATGTACATATAAGATACATAAAACATTCAATTCCATCTTCCCTCTGTCCCCACCCCTACCAAAAGAAAAACTTGGAATCTTGTCTGTTTAGCTGCTACTGTTTCCATTTTGGAAAAAAAAGCTGTAGGGACAAGACCAATTTTTATTATTTTAATTCTTTTACGCAGTGAAACCTAAACATGTGACAAGTATAAAGTTATTTAATCAATAATGATATCATAGAACAAGTTTTGACAAGGCTATGAAAAAAGAAAATTGCAGTAACAGAAGGAGAACGACTCAAAATGTCATTGCCCTTTAAGGGCACAAAAGTGCCTCTGACAAAAGGTCAAGTGCCGTGAATAAAATATTAACAATTACAAACCCCCAAACATTTGTATTTAATAAAAAACAAGGTATTGAATAATTGAGAATATAAAACCAGAATAATCTGTCAAATGTGACACTGACACCTCTACCAAAATCCCTACGCAAGAAAGGTGCTAACTAGTAATGTTCAAGCTAGTGTTAAGAAAGCAAATAATTCTTATTCATACTGAAGTTCACCCTTCTTGTCTTTAACCATGGTTCATTAAATTGTAACACACAACTAGCACAATGTAAAATAGCTAGTCTGAGTAATTCAAAATATATAACCTCTCTCAGGAAAATAATTATGATACAGAAGGGAAAATAATTTATTTATATTCTTCAGTGCTCCATTACTTTCTAGTTTGTTTTTCTTTTAAATGACACACAGCCAAATGAAAGGATAAAACAGAAATATCCCTTTGCAACTTACAGGATGACATGAAGATACTAATCCAACGATTTCTAACTCACAAGTAATGAAAACCAAGTATAGGTTTTTTTACTTTTTTAAGGAATAAGAATTTCTACTTCTTAATTTGAAGCCTGTTAGAAGAACGTTACAGACAGGCAGGATCAATGAGCCTCCAGTAAAGAAATCAGCACAAAATAGAGGTCTTTGTGGACATTTCTCCTTGATGAAGCAAAATTGGTTTCCTCTGAGTTGTATGATACAACTTCATCAAATGGGGATCTTAACTATTCAATTCATTAAGATACCATCCACAGCTTTGGAAACTGTTCCAGAGCATGTGTGGAAGCGTTCTTTGATGGTTATACTGCTCCTATTGTTTTACCAAGCAGCACTATTTAGCTTGGCTAATTCACCTCTTCCCTCCCTCCTCCCAACTTTTTTTTTTTAACACTTTCCCATCATTAATTTGTTTCCTCCAACAAAAGTCAAGATGTCTTGACAAGGTCTCTAAAAGTGTACACTGCTTGAACCTCACTGTGCCACAGCTACCTTTTATGAGAGATTTTCCTTTTAAATGGGAAAGACCAAAGAAATGAGACTATTACTGTACAAAACATTAAAAAAAATAACCAGAACTGTATCTGATGCTCTTCAGTCTAGTAAAGGACAATGCAGTATAAGAATATGAAGCTTTAATCTTTCTGGGGACTAAGAAAAATGAAAATGTCTCCTGGGAAATGGCACAGGGTGCCATCTTCACCAGTATTTCACAATGACACAGAACTGGAGTTAACAGAAGTCATAGGGACAGAGTTAAGCATAGATTGCCAGCCTAGAAGTCTCCTAAACAAACAGCAAGAACATTATCCTATTTCAGTATTGTACTATGGTACAATATTTTGATGTTCCAATAAGTGATCTTCATTGAGGTTGGCATTTGAGAAAGAATTAAAATTTTCTGAAAATCAAAACTACAGTTCCTCACATGCCAAGTACACTTAGGAATGCTACAAGCTGCATATTGAGACTGACTTCTCATTTCAAACTACTTTGTGGAGGGATAAATACAACTACATGTTTGCACATTAAAAAAAAAAAAGCAAATCAAAGATACTCTACCACTATGTTACTCAAAAAAAAATGACTTCAGAAGTAAATACCACTATTTCAACCCTATTGTTGATGACATTACGACATACTATTTTTTAAGAGCACAATAATACTGAACAACCTCAAGAAATTATTTGATTTACATGGTTTATCCAGCAGCCTATAACAGCAAGTCTCTTTCAGGTGGGCTTAAATCATATATAAATGAATAGTTTAATCCTTACAAATGTATATGTTTATTCTGCAGATGCAAGGATGTGAAACTGCTCTTAAAAATAGCTCAGTATTTCTCTGACTTAGGGGCTAGAACAGATATGTTACCTTGAAACAGCAAACTTCGTGTTGTGTTCACTATATATGCTCTCAAGCCCAGCAAGTCAGTCCTCTAATTAGCCAGATCTCTTCTTTTACCTTCCTGATTTCTACTGCCTAAGGTTCTATGATGCACTGCCTGCCATTAAAAATAGCTTGAACCATAACCAGATTTTTCTTTTTTTCTGCTTGATATTCCTGGAATCAAACCCTTAAAAGTTAAACAACATCTGCCTCTATAATTTTCACAACTTTCCAGAGCCATCAACAAGGATGGCTGCCACATGTCTGAAAAGAGAGGCAAATGAAACAGTGGGTCTTCTTATGCTCTGGAGAAAGGCAGATGCCAGCAAGGGCTCAAGAGAAGTGTTACAAAAACCTTTGCTAAACTAAAACATTCCATTGCTGCTCCGAAGCCAAGACCTTCAAGTTACAATGCAGGGAACCTAGAAACATAAAGCATGTGCCTGGCATGGACCTAATTTCTTACTGAGAGGATATGGATTGGATCTTACCAGGGATATTAGCAACAAACCACACTTTGTGGGAGATTCTGGAATAGATTTCTACAAGTCCTTGTCAGTAGCAATAAAGACTCCCCATGATACAACCTACAAGAGCCAAAAAACCAGTAGTGCCTTCTAATGCTTTCTCATTCCATTGTCCATGTTACAACTTTGAAGCTGCAATTCAAGACATGTATAATAATGCATTTTGTGGTAAATATGATAGTCTAAAATACCTCAAAGTATACTGACAGACATGCCCAGCATCACTGAATTTACAAGCATTCTGCTGCATCCTCTAATTAAAGAAACACTGATCCACCAAAATGAATGTGTCTGAAGGTGACAAAACTCTAAATAGAATAGAAAATCAAATACTCCTGCTTTACAGAAAAGTTCTGTGCAGCCAGAATCTATGTCGCAAATGAGGCCTTGTCCAGACCTTCTCAATGGACTACTGGAACCATAACACATCCAGCAAAAAATTATTCAATCACAAGCAGTTAATAGTTGATGTGTTTTCTAATGGGAGATTTTTAGCATTTTCTAACCAGACAATGCAACTTCAGAACAATTAATAACATCTCTGTGTAGCTCTTCTTTAAATCTTATTCATTTCTTATGAAAACAACTATAAATTAGTAGATTCATTTCATATACTCAAGATGGTGTACTTTTAACAGATTAATTTTTTGAAAATTATTAGTTATTTTACAACAATTCTTGAGACCTTGAAGAAACCTTCTATCTTCTAAAACTTCTTTTGTATGGTTTTAGTATAATACCTTTACTGTTTCTTCTTTAAAACAAAATAATTTATATATTTAAAGCTCTTTCACACCCCTTTCAGCAATATTGCAGTATACCTTTCCTGAAACAAGTCTGACTAGATTAAGTACAATCTTCAAGACCTTTGGTCAACTATTCTCTGGGAGTTTTTTAACACAACCTAGTTTTTTTCCAAGTCTTTATTGGCCTTAGGCTCTTAAATCAAGCAATTCAGAACATTCAATCAACCAGTGTAAAAGGATTGGTATAATGAAGATGAAGTAAATGGAATAGCAAAAATAATGGAGTAATGGAGAAAAGAGAAAACCAGACAGTAACAGACAGGATCTTTGTAGTTTACATGCACTACACTAACACTGATGGCAACATACTACTTACAAAGAGCTCAAAAATCCTTTCTAACACAGAGTAATTTACTCTCACCTAGAAGTAACATCATTCTATATGCGTGCTACATGAAAACAGGACCAACATTCACACTGCTCACCAAAGCAGGTTCATGCCCAGGAAAGAGCACAGCTATGGAAGGCTACAGCAAGGCCTCCCACAGGTTCCTCTGTCCTGAAGCACATTCTATTGATGCACGAGTTCAATGTTTATGTACCCACTGTACCTACAACCATATGCAGAGAAGCTTTTCTGTTACTCACTGAAAGAATCCTAAGATACCTGAAGCTCGGCAGAAATGAACCATGTAAGACTAAGGGCAAGAAACAAATTTTGAAAAGAAATAGCAGGATGGCTTGTTAACACACTAAAATCAACATCTGCCCCCACCATTAAATTAATAAGCCCTTTTCACCCTAGAAAATACTTTCAGATCTTTTCTTATTCACTGGATAGAAAAGCTGTATTTCACTATTACCATTTTTTCACAATTATTTCAATCTAGGTCAAAGCTGGGGCAAGTCTTAAAACTGCCTCCCAACATGAATGCAGTTGCTCCTGGTTGGTTGTTAGCAGCCCGTCCATACAAACACAAGCCAGTAATCTGGTAATAATATCTTTCAAGAAAATAAACTACTTTTCTGTCCATCCCACTTACATTTTTCCATTACTGAGTTGCTTTGTTGTCAAAAAGACTAAAAGAGGTACAGGATTTGTGAAGTTTACTTGTATTTAGACAAGTAAAATCTGGGCTATTCTTTTTCTTAATGTATTTAATTGATTCCATCCTCAGTAGTAGCCGCCTTTCATTATTATGCAATCGCCTTCAAATTATTTTGATTTAACTAAATTTTATTAAACCTCCTACAAAGCTAGCAATGCCAGTCACTCTTTGTACATCTTAAAAAAACCAAACAAAAGAACAAAAAAAAAATCACCACAGAAACAAATCACTGAACAAATAACAAATAAACAACTAGACAAGTAATAAATAAACCAGACCTTGGGATTAAGTTTTTCAGAAATAATTGAAAGTAGTTTGTTAATCAATACCAAAAATTTCTAACTGGAGTAACTCTGCTTTCAAAGAGTCAACATTAAAATCGTCATCTCGTTGTTGTAATACTAAATTGAGAAATGAATATCTGCATATGTCTGCTGCTTCTCAAGATTCTCTTGAAAAATGTTAATTTAAGAAATGTGTCTCAAAATGCCAATTTTGTAAAAAATTAAACATTATGATAAATATAAAAATATACCCTATATATAGTTATGCATGAATCCCACCAGAAAACAATCCATAACATCCAACTTCTAGTTAATGTAGATCAGCATCATAGACCTCACTTTGCAGCTTTGAGAAAAGACAATCCAGTGTTAGATCATAATAGTTTTAGCCTAGCTAGTCCCTAACTAACAGGATTTATTTATTGTAACAGGTTAATTTATGATGACAAGTTCAACTTGAAAAGCTCAGCTTCTAGAATAACTACTTTAACTTCCTCTACAGGAAATACGCTTATTTGAAGGCACTGCTGGTATTTTCTGTGGAAAGAACACAAGATAACCAGAAAAGTCTATTTGCAACGCCTCTGTTATGATTGTATGCAATGATTCTTAAGAGAGCCATACGCCAGTTTGGCACTGTAATTCAGGAAAGAAAACATTCACTTACCGCAGTGTGACTGGAAAACCTGTGGCTTGACTACCTGATTGCAGATATTGCACACTACAAGATAGAAATCATCATGAGCTGGATAATGGCCAAATAAGTGCATATCTGTGGGAAAGTTAAAAATATATACAAGAATTAGAAATTATGCTTTAAATATATATTAAGAAAAAAAATTGAAAATACTGTAGGGCCATTACTGTTATATTAATTTATACAAAGCAAATGTATGCATTGCTCCATAAGAGCTTCTTACTATGTTAAAGAGATGTTTTTTCCCTCTTTTGGATTTCAAGGTCCTGTACTAATGCTGCAGTCTTATCCCTCAGTCTGAGTCAGAACACAGACTGCAACACCTTTTCTTAACACTCACTGCCAAGAAGTGGAATAAGGATTTCTGTACTGGTCTGTACAGAATACTGTACAAAGGAATATTGTTTTAAAAATCTCTGCCTAAAGATCCTTATAGAAAACACGTTGCATAGGTTATGCTCCAAGTTATAATATTCCAAGCTTGACTATAAGTTGCTTGAGAAAGGCTCCTGCTTAAAAGCTAGTTATAGTAACCAAGGTCAAAGACCCTACAGCTTAAAATACAGCCAGGATGCCATGCCATATGAAATTTCTGATTCTGTGCAAATGCCCTTCCCTAGTTCCAACACCCTGCTGTTTGTCCCCAACAAATACTGTGGGAAAAGACAAAGTTGGTTAATGAGGTATTTCTTGGGGATGGTATGAGGAATTTAATGAAATCCACAGACAGGTACAGTCAGATGATGACAGGCACTTGTCCCTCTCAGCTGAAACACATAATGCAATACATGCATTCTTAAGCCATTACAGACAGAGTAAAATGGGCTTAAATTACTAACTGAAGCCCTCAGAACTCCAACATTACAAGTGAGGTAACCTGTTCTACTCTTCATTGCTATAACTTAAGAACAAGCACACATACTCATCTACCATAGCTCAGCTTAAGAGGACAAAACTCCAGTCACTTTTATGCATTTCAGTGGGATCATGTCACCATACTCAGTGTTGTTAATGAATGTGCTGCTGCATTAGTAACCCCATGCCAAGTACTGGCCCCACAGATCACACTACCTCTCCGATTATAAAAATAAAGATGTCGTAAATTTCAGTGGTATTCAGGAGCATCTGAAATCTATTACAGAACTTGCAAATGCAGACTGAAATATTAACCTGGTGCCTTTTAAACAGGAGGAAAACTGAGACGACAAACGTACAACAGCAGCTGTGATTGATAAACATCAAAAACTAAATCCTACTTCTGCAGTAAGTCACGCATTTCTAAAAAATAGCAATTTCTTTCAAAAACTGACTGAAGCAGGTACCTTATTTCACTAGTTCTTAACCAAAGCAATTATTTTGGCCCTAGAACTACTTTCGCAAGTAATTCTGCCCTGGTCTCTGGCACTGTAGGTAACATCACTGCTTATGATGCCAATACTTGGCACAATGAAGTGTATAATGTCTTCAGTTCCCAAAAAGCCCAGAGGAACGGGACATCACACTCATGGGAATACAGGCAGTACCACAAATAGATCCAAAGAGGCTCACTCAAGAATTCTTGGGCACAAATCAGCCTCACCAACCTGCAGGTATTTCATAGTATGATATGATGTGAATTGTTCCTTTATCCACTGAAAACCAAACCCCTTTCTCTTACTGCTTGTACAAGGCTATGAAATCCAGTTGAAAGGTTAACCAGACATGACACCTTTGCAGTGCTGGTCTTGCACTAACCAAGCCTTTAAATGCAGTACAGCCAGATGAATGCAACCAACACATTCAGCCTAAATTTAAAAGAACTCCAGTGGTGAGGTATAAACTCCCTCGGTGTAATTAGTGTTAGTAGTGGCAAAGCCAAAAGTGCAAAGTTTGGTTGAATCAAATCTTCCTTACTGGTAAAACAAATAAACAAAACCCTAAGCAGCCACTAAAACAGGTCTTTTTATTTTATTTATTGTTTTAATATGGTAAGTCAGCAATCTTAAAAATTATTTTACATTGGCAATTCTTAGCTGGATAGTTTTGATCAGAACCTACGGATTTCCAATAGCAGCACTGTGAGTTCCACAGAAAGGAGTATTTCTTCTAGGTATGATTTGACACAAAGTCTCAGCTCAAAAACATGCATTTAAGTACAGTTACTAAATATTTTAAAAATGGTTAAAACATCTCAAAATATCTTTTTCTGTTGTTTGAAAGGTACGGTGACAATCTTCTTATGAAAACATATAGACTTTGCCCTTCACAAACACAAAAGTTACAACTGTTTTCCAGTTGAAATTCTTTAAGTTGATTTAACCTTCACAGGACTGTATCCTAACCTTTAAAACATGTCCAGCTCTGAGGCATCTAAAGCTTGGCTGGGTTTGAATCTGAATTTTTATGATTTCTTGCTACAGGAAGTAAATTACAAAAAACATAAGGTATTAATACTGGTGAAAACCATTCAAGGACATAGGTGGGAAAAGGAATCAGGTTAGTTCACAGGATCACAAAACCATCTACCTTTTCACCAGGCACTGTCAAGGAGAGAGAGCAGTGAAGGCAAAGTCCTGGTACCCGCGAGCTTGCTCCACTACCCTGGCAAACACCACTGCACCTAACAGGTAAATACCACCATTTGAGGGTTTTTTTCATACTCCATATGGGTTGATACACAAAGAAACTGCACAGACACGTAGGAGAACACACCAAAATGCTGCTGAGAGACACACCAGCATCAAAAGGATGCACAGGTGCAGAGTAAGTCACATTCTGAAGCAGCACTTTGGAAGTTTTTTCATTTTGCAGATGCCTAGAAATAGCCCAGTGGAGGGGCCAATGTCCATTGTAAAGGTGAGTTTTCTGTATGAACTGAAGTTATGAGCCCCCTCTCAAAAGTCCACTTAAAATAATCCAAGAATCTCAAGGATACAAGACTGAAGGTTGAAAATAAGAATCACAGCACAGAACTATACTGTTATTATTGAATCAGAATAGATAAAAAACTTAAATTAAAAACTATCTTTCAGACTTTTAAGATTCCTTAAAACTCTCACTATGCAAGAGTTTTTAAAAGAGGAAAATTCATCAAGTCCAAGCAGGTTCAACTACCTCTCTTAGTGTATTCATGTTAATAAAATTGGCAGAAATCTTTTTTCATGATTAAACTCATGATTTGTAAGCATACACACATTACATATAAATTACTTTTCAACAGAAATTGCACAAGATATTAATATTGGCTCGCTACAAATTCCAACTGGGGATACACTTTATTAGATGTAATAATATTACAAAATGCAATCCAGATCAGAGAATTTACAATGAATAAAGGAAGGAACATTTGAAATTTAAAAGAAAGTAGAAAATATAAACAGCTATATATATTTTCATACAGGTTTTTCTGTTTTTAATAAGAACAGTTCAATGCTGCCATGTCCTACTCAAAGCAACCAAGACTGAAAGGTTATTTTGGACACTGGTACCATTCTTAGATCAGATTGCAGCCATTTGACAGTTTGGACCTTCTGTGTGCAACAAAAAAAGACAGTAGCTTCTCCAAACAAAAAACTCTTCTAAAGGCAATAATCCCATCTCCCTGCCTGCTTAGTCAGAAGCAATGGTGATAAGCTTTTCAGAAAAGATTACTTTTGGGGAAGAAAATATGTCTCTAAAGCTAGCGCAGGAAAGACTTCTTCATGGAAAGAGGAAAGACCACTGAAAAAGACAGGCAGTAATTATTGAATAAGGTGAGTGACTATCAAATGGTACTGAAATAATTATCAAGGCACAAAAAGAACAAGGAGGGACAGAAAAGCAACTGCAAAGAGTGTTTATTTTCTACCAAAAACTGCCAAGCCCCTGAAAGTGAAACAAAGTGACCACGGTGTGCATGTCTCCCTGCACACTGGCATGGTGACCTGCTTGTTCCCTGTGTGTCAGTACAGACACAAATGTGAGACACAAAGGGCTGCCCAGCCCTTCTGCAAGGTACAAGCACTCCACAGCCCCCATCACAGTCCCCTCATTTTACTGGAAGATACTTCCAGCAGATTCAAAGTAGACTGTCGATGGTAAAAAGAAGTGGTAACTTATTTTTCAGTACCCACACACTTTCCAGAAGGTCCATCCACACATACCTCTCTCCTTACACTTCTGAATCGTCATCCACTCAAAATGAAACACAGCTGACACAGCCGTGCCCGTTGATACTATCAATGACAAAAGCCTTCTTGAAAATGAGCTACTGAACTTACAGGATGCAAAAGTGGCCCATATCATGGGAAAGATATTCTGTATAGGTGGAAATCTGAGACAGCAAATGCTGACTGTTTGAAATTACTTTCATAGATTAAAATCTTAAAATATTACTTTGTCTATACTTTGCTATGGTACTTGAAAAGTGAATACAACTTCTGCCTGTAGGTTCTATATTACTAACATTTGCAAATAAAAAGAGCTGTAGCCATATGACTTAGTTTTGTAAGAAAATTTGGTGAAATGTGCATTAAAAACACAAATAACATAGAAACAACAGAAAATGTTGCTTCTGCAAATTGTGGCACAAACATAAAAAGGCAGGTGTCAGATACCACTTTTTATCTTCTCCAATAACACACAGAAAGGAATTATTTTTAGTAACAATCAAAGACAGATGACTTATATGAAGTTCCTTCTCTATTATTATATAATTCATAATCATTTACATCCCACTGTATAATAAAACACAAGCTAGAAATAATCTAAAACATTCTTTCACTGCAGAATTAAGGCTGTCAAACAGTAAGACCTCACAGTATTGCGTGGGAAATCAAGTTTTTAATGATGATCTTTTGCTATAAATTATATACACTTTAAGCATTCACTTATATATCTGTTGCTCCACTAAATATACCCACAAAGCCTGCTTTGAAAAACATTAGTGATGTTTATGTGCTGAGAGAGAAGGGGTGGGAGGAGAGGAAGAGAAAGACTATTCAAGACACACTGCACACTGGTTTAAAATTAACAAAGAAAAGCTAAAAAAAAAAAGCAATGGCAAAAATGGCAATGGACAAAACCAAATACATGTGGTTCTTCTGGCTCCTGGAGTTACACGTTTTTAAACTCTGTGTCTAGAAATGTGCCCAATATTTCCCTCTTGTTCCACAGAAGTGACAAATCTGTACATCATTCAAGAACTGGAGTAACGTACAAAATCTTTCAGTGCAGTAGATTACTTCTACATTTAAGATTACTTAAAAAACTAAGTCATTCGAATGATGAATTGAAACTTGAAACTGAAACAATAAAAAGACAATCTTCAGGGCATTATTCAGAAAGCAGTTAAATACGCTTGCATAGACAGGCTGGTCTTATCACAGAAATAAATGTCACACCTTTCCATTTAACATGAGTCTATTGTCCCCTGAGTGCAGTTTTCCTTTCTTACACAAAAACCAGTAAGTCACTTCAGTAATTAGTTCTCCAGTATAAATTGCATTTTACCGCTGAAAATGTCAGTCACAGTTGCAAATTAATCACAGAATGATTTAAGCTGAAAGAGATTGCTGGATGTCATTTACTCCAAGATCCTGCTGAAATCGTGGCTAACTTCAGGGTCAGCACCACGAAGTAATCCTCAAGATCATTTCTTTTCTGATCGAAAAATGCAGTCATGGTTAAAGTAATCATAAAGTTGAGGAAAAAATAAAATTAAAATATTCATGACAGAACTAATGTAGGACCAAACACAACTGTCATAAGTCCTGACTGATGCCCTTCAGGTGCTAATACAAGACACTTAAGATTCTGCATGCTAAAAAGCCAAGTGAGAAAGAAAATCAATGAGAAGAAAACAAAAATACTGGCCTTCTCAGCAACAGCAAAAATAAATGAAACATGACTGTGAGGAAGAAAAAAAAATGCAGGGAAAAGGCAGCAAATAGACTTAAGCGTCAGTGTGGTAAAGAGTCAAGGTCATGACACCTTTAAACCAGTCCAGTACGGTCAGATGGTATGCAGCCTCCCAGGTTAGAGCAATCACGAGGACAGTGGCAATCCTAAAGAATGCTGGGAATAGTTCATTAATTATAGTGTACACAATAAATACCACCCCCAATGACGCAGAAAGACTTTGTACTCCACTGCCTTATCTAGGCATTGGTACTGAAGATAGAAGTGGTGCTTTCCATTCCCAAAGACCCATAATAAAAGAAAAAACAGAAGTTCATAATTGGGAACTAGTGATCTAAACAAATATTGTGGATTAACCATATCTGCATATCTTTTGTAACAACCTTTGTTTGGAAGGGATTATAAAGTAAGCTATGCAACACTGACTACTATTTTGCATGAGACACCACATGTCAATAAAGAGAAAAATGAAATAAGCATGGGAAAATGTGACAATGCTGTTGTTCTACAATTCTGAAGGCTTTTATGTAATTTATGTAGGCTATTTGCCATCCCAGTCTAAGGTAATTTGGCAATATAGAACCAGAATTGCCTGGACTACCAAATTAACATATCACAAGAATACTGGAAAACCCAAAACTCACATGTCAAAAAGTATACAGCATACCTATGACACCAAGAAATCTCAGTTTTTCATGTCTTAAGCCATCTAGAGAATAAGACAGCACCTAATGTAAGTTTTTCCTCCTTGAAAAACATACTTTTTAAAACTTCCCTATATGGAGGCACAGGGCCCCTTAGCTCCTGGGGTAGGCAGAATATAGCTTGTCTGCTTATGGAACCTTTATTTCACTCCCTGTACAACTCAGAATTTAAACTGATCAAAGTCCGGCTCTGGTATGGTCCTTCTGGACTCCAAGCTTCATATTCCTGCCCCTCCCTTGTGCTTGTACCATCAATTAACTGATTACACAAGGAGTCAAATTCAAGCCAACTCTGAATCAGCAGCAAAGCAATATGAAGGACAGAACAAAACAGGAAAAGGTTTTCTGACATTTTCATTCCATAAGCTGCCTTGCTGCAGAACCTCATGACTGCTACCATCAGCATGAGGAGAATGAAATGCAGAGCCCAGAACTGGACAGCAGGAGGGCCAACAGGACCAAGATCAGTTCAAACTGCAGTGGAGCAGTGGTGCCTCTCTAGATTACTCTGAAATCCGTCACACAGCTATCTGTGCAATATTAAAGGAAGACACTTGGCTCCAAAAGAAGCTTTATAAAACTACTTGCCTATCGGTTAAAAACAGCAGTAAATGTATTTATTAATTTGTAACATATAAAAAGATTCAGAAACATTTCACTGTGCTTGTGTGGCAAGGTTTTGGTAGTGGGGGGAGCTACAGAGGTGACTTCTCTGAGAAGCTGCCAAAATCTTCCCCCATGTCCAACAGAGCCAGTGCCAGCCAGCTCCAAGACAGACCTGCCACTGGTCAAGGCTGAGACCATCAGCATATTAACGCCTCTGTAACAACATATTCAAGAAGAAAAAAAGTTTCTGTGCAGAAATAATTGTGGACAGAGAATAGAGATGTAGAGAACATGTGAGAGACATAGCCCTGCAGACATCAGGGTCAGTGAAGGAGGGAGAGGAGGTGCTCCAGGCACTGGAGTTGAGATTCCCCTGCAGCCCATGTTGAAGACCAGCCTGTCTCACCACGGAGGTTCATGGGGGACCCCACACTGGAGCAGGTAGATGCCCAAAAGGAGGCTGTGACCCCATGGAAAGCCTGTGCTGCAGCAGGCTCCTGGCAGGATCTGTGGCCCCACGGAAAGAGGAGCCTACGCTAGACCAGGTTCACTGGCTGGACTTGTGACCCCCTGGGGGACCCACACTAGAGCATCCTGTTCTTGAAGAACTGCACCCCATGGAAAGGGACCCGCATTGGAGCAGCTCATGAAGAATGGAAGGACTCAGGCTGGAGAAGGTTGTAGAGGACTGCCTCCAATGGGAGGGACCCTCCCTACACTGGAGCAGGGGAAGGACTCCTCTCCTTGAGGAAGCAGCAGTGGCAGAAGCAACATGTAATGAACTGATCACAATCCCCACTCCTTGTCTCCCTGTGCTGCTGGGTGGACAGGAGGTAGAGAATCGGGAATAAAGCCTGGGAAGTAGGGAGGAGTCAGGGGAAGGTGTTTTTAGGATTTGTTTTACTTCTCACTATCTTGCTCTGATTTTGACTGGTAATAAATTCAACTAATTTCCCTAAGTCAAGTCTGCTTGGACTGTGACAGTAATTGGCGAGTGACCTCTCTGTGCCCTTGTCTCAGCCCATGAGCCTTTGGCTATATTTTCTCTCCCCTGTCCAGCTGAGGAGGGTAGTGATAGAGTGGCTTTGGTGGGTACCTGCGTCCAACTAGGGTCCAACCACCACAAGCATATAGTCAACCTTCACGTAATTCCATCTGTTTCTAACACTTCCTACTACTGAACTAATGTTTAAAACCAGATTCCCATTTTGCCATTTAACTTTTCAGTTATTTTGTGCAAAGTAATCGGAAAGGGTAACTTTCACCTTATCAGTTTCTGCACACAGTGACTTTCCTGCCTGCCCTTCAGTTAAGGAACCTCCCCTTTGCAGACACACAGGGTGCAGGTACTCAGAGACCAATGTACATTTAAGAGAGCAGGTTATAAACCACTGAGGTCTGTTTGGATGACTATGAGAAATTTGGTTAACACTTTCACTTTACTTTTTTTACCATCAGAGTTTAAATTAAGGGCAAATATAACATTAAAAGTTGCGAAAATATATTAATAAATAGTAGTGAACATTTGCATTGGACACTGCATTCCAGGGCCGGAGTGACAGAGGATGGCACTGGAAAGGGTCAGCTAGAGTAAAGACAGCCCATTCACCAACTTGGCAATGCTCTGCACTGGCCCTTCTCTTGCAAGTCTGTGTGGAAGAATTTGGAAAGTGGAACAAGGCTGCAAAGCAAGACAAAATACAATTTAGCAGGGTGAAAGTCAGTAAAACCCATGTTTGTAATTGAAATGGACATCACTCAATTACACAGTATCTAGTTTTCAGTAAGGTTAAGTGTAATTGTAACATATGAAAAACAGACAACTGTAACAACTCCAGTAATATCTACAAAATCGTCAACTGTTTTTACACTTTTCTTTAATTATTAGATTGCACTTTAGGGAAATTATCTAAAGGAGCTCTTTCCTCAGGAACTTTGATTTTGAATTGCCTTCTATTTTACATATAACAACATATTTCAGGAACTAGAGCCATTGCTTATGAAGTTAGTATTATAAAACTGTACAAAGTCAATACCCAGAAGAAAATCCTGCTACATTGTAAAATAGATACCAGTTAAGTATATTAAGATCCAAAGATATAAACAAATGAAAAAAAACAAACCCAACACCCAAACAAAAAGCCTCAAACAAAAAAAAAATTTTCCACAAATCACAAAAAATTTTTCACAAATATGCCTCAAAAATCTAGGTGAGCAAAATACAAGGAAGAAACAGGCTTTTAATGTGTTCAAAAGCAAGCTACCAGAGTCACGTAAATGTAAACAGTATCTTCAAACAGACCAACAGGTTAGCATTTAGATCTGGCTTTTGGGATTTAAGATGTGTGCCACCAAATATCTCTATTTTCCCAACCAGATATACTCAGTCTAATTAAAGATATCACCTCCAGCTACAAATTTCATCTTGCTTATATCTGGAAATCTTCAGGACAGCAATAATATTATCCAATGACAGCAAAAATTAAATAACTGAGGGCAAGGAAAAAAGACACATTATTTATAAGTATCCAGACTATGTACTCCATATTCTGAAGAAGAGGTGATGTTCCATCTGTAGAAAATACAGCATAACTGACCCCAGACTCCTGAGTATGGAAAGCACAACAAAGACCTGATCGGGACTTTCTAACCCTGCAGATACAGTGGATTTCTCTTAGATCTCACATATATCGCAGTCGCAGCCAGGTTGGGGTCTGTGGCTCAGAGCCAGGAAGCCGTGACTGATCCAGAGAGAGTGTCCTGCAAGGGACAGTCTTCCAGAGGTCTGCGGCGATCCCTCGGCCGCTGGGGATGCCTTCGCAGAAAGGTGCCCGTCTCAGCAGGCTGTCAGCTCTTTAGTGACTCCAGCTTTTGTTCTGTGAGGCAAACCCCAGGCTGGACCAGGAGGAGAGAGACGAGAGGCTTGTTTAGCAATTCTGTGTGAAGCAGCTTTATTAGTCCGCACCCTGTGAAGGCGAGGCTAGGGACAAGCTCTCCAAACTCAAACGGGCAGAAGGGTAAATCTTACAGGGATACAAGGGTGGGTGTGAGAGGGTAGAAGCCAATGGGTTACAAAGAATCTACATAGGGTCTCCCGGAGGATCATGGTTCTTGTTTTCTCTCACCCTCACCACGAAGTCCTGCCTTTTCCAAGGGGATCTTGCTGGGAGGTTATGCAATCGCCTTATCTCAGCAGGCCTCTCTCCAGGGCAGGGGCTGGGCATACCCCGCATATCACTATCAAAAACCTGGGAGAGTGAGCATAGCTGCACACAGGTGTGCATACAAAGGATAGGGAATGTGCAGGAAAATCATCAGTCTCTACATTAGAATTCCGATTTCTTAACATCCCACGGGCATGGAGAGGAACATAACGAGAGGAATGGCTGGAAATCATTTCTCTCATTATTCAAAGCAAATGTCATGCACCTTGACCAGGCAGTCTCCACAAACCACCATATAGCAACAGAACAATTCTTTCTTTCTCAAATATGTATCGAGAAGTCTCACTGCAAATGAGACTTGTCAGCACAAGTAGTACCCTTGATGGATGATGGCACTAAATTTCAGCTCAGATTGATGTATAGCTCTCCAGAATCAGACGTTTGACCTTTAGCAACAGTTAGAGGGTTGCACCACATCCATACTTTCTGCAGCAGGTAGACTCTGACAGCTTCTAGGCTGGGAAAACACACCTTGACACAGGAAGAGATGTCATCTGCAAGTTAACTACAATAACTTAGAAATACACGATGCTTCAACTTTTGATTTTTCTGCATGAAGATGATTAAGCTTTCTGACACACAGCCAAATAAACTAAACAGGTATGGAAACATCATGAACATACTGGTCCTGCAGAAGCAGTGTGATGAAGATTTGGAGATATCAAATGCTGGTTGAAAAAGAACCAAAATAATTTAATAACCCATCTGTAACTTCACAACAGTACCTCTACTACACATCATCTTTAGAGCAAGTCAGAGTGAGTACTAAAGTGGTTTTTCTTTATTTCTCCCCATTTCCCTCATGGCTTCAATGATCTTATATTGAGTGAACAAATATTAGTGATCCGAAAAATAAAGTCTGAAAGGAAAATAACTTCTCTGATATTTACTGACATTTTCTTTTAGTTTTTTTTTTTTTTTAAGGAAATGTTGAATATGTCATATTAAGGACTACTAATAGTCACATTAGGGACTACCGAATTTGCAGCAAAAAGACAGAAGTGTTTTAAATACAATTAGTTTGCAATACTTTTAGTAATTCCAACATTTGGAGTGCTAGTAATGAAATACTACAAGGATAGCAGGTTCTCTTCTTTCATTTTCTTGTCAATGCACACTAAGAAAAAGTTATCTATGCAGTAAAATGGTCCTATGGAGAAAAATCCCATGGGCAAAAACCCCATTCATTCCTGTTTCTTCTGTGCAGACCGCCATGAAACAGACTTTAATCCTCCAACTGGTGTTTCCTTCATAAACACTCAGCAAGACACAACTGGCACTCATGCATTCGCCTGCAAAGCTGTATTATCTTCTGCAGAAGAGCGACTCTGGTTTAAGGCAGTACAACTGGACTGAAGGAGAGAGCTGGCTTAATTCCTGGCTCCCAAACAACATTCTTGCATGACCCTGATTAGATTTTTCTGTGCCTCAGTATCCCATCTCTAAAATCAGGATAATACGCTCTTTGTCTGCCTTGCCTGTTTAGATTGCAGCCTTTCAGTATTCTCTTACTATTTGTCCATACACTGGGACCACAATGGGGCCCTTCATTTTGGCTGGGACCTCACTATGACAATAGAACAAGCAACGAATAAGATAACTTGCAGCATGTTTTAGAAGCAGTGTGTGACAATCTTTACAGAAATCCTGGTTTTTTTGATTAAGAACAGAAGTTATTAAGGGTTAAAGAAAGCCTTATAAAAATGAAATGTTCACAGCTTTCTAGGCCAGCTCTTTAATAACATTATTATTATTATTATTAAAAATTAACAATGAAAATAGCATTATCAAAATAATATTTCTCAGACAATGACTAATTTTTGTAGTAAGGAAAACAATTAGTAAACAAGCAAATAAACATTGAGAAAAATGAGATCTTTAATCTCACCTATGTAATTTTACAAAATACTAGGTATTTCCTTGATTTTCCCTTCTCCCTACAACAAGATCCAAGGCCAAGTATTTTAGTATAACTCTCTTCTCACCCAAGATGGAGAGTGTCTGCTCATTTTTAATCAACAGCTGGATATTAAATGGAAATGTATTGTCTAAATGTACTGCCTAAAAGGACACAAATAATTCTTATGCCAATTCTCTGAGCTTTTTCTGTATTGCCTCCTACCTATAACAGCACCTCTTTTCAGGAATATTGCCTCTCATGTCACTCAACTCTCTGGAAAGTTACTTTCAGATAGACTTTCAATAACATCATCTTTTTCCTTCACACAGTTCCAAATGAAATAGATTAAGTTCTCTTTCTTGTTGACATACAGATCAAGGTACTGCTCAAAGTGTTTAACTGTGGGGTTTTTTCAGTTAGAGGACTTTATGTCAAAGAAAAATATATGAGAAAAAATATTAATGGATAACAAGATGTAGAAAGATGAATGAGAAACTTTCTAACCAAAGTCCAAACATTCAAAATGTCTACCCCAAGGCCACTTAGACAAAACAGTTAAAAAATTTCTACAAATTGAAGAGCAGCCTATAGTTCCACTAACATACAACTCCAGAAAAAAGCTCTCATTTTAAGAATCCTGCTCTCAAGGGAATAATTATCTTTGCAAGTGCAATCAGTCAAATACTTGTACTGTCTGAAAAAGCATATATACCTCATCAGCTCTTACACTGAGATTTATATAGTACACTTACATTCACACCACAAACATTTCCCAGGATAGGAATATGCTCCTACTGGTTCAACATGTTGCCTACAGACAAACAAGTCAGGCAATGCAGCACTCTGTGCTGGTACAGTAGTCTCTTCCTTATTCCAGGAGACAAGAGCACAGTTTTGCTAGACTAACCGAGTCCATGACGAGAGCCTGCTGCACACCTCAGGGAGTGTTCTTACCTCTAACAGACACAACCCTTAAAGAACATGATGATGAAGGGCTCAGGTCAATACAAGTCTGTATGCCACTAAAGTGAACTAAATGAACATATTAAAGAATATATACACACTCCATTCAGAGGTATTCTGTTCCTTCCACCTCCCTCCTTCCTCCAGAAGTGCTACTAACAGTTTCTCAAACATACAGGATCAATCAAAAAATAAACCTTTGCAGTTAAAGTGACCACTTTATAAAGGAGCAAACTCCACTAGCAAGATAGGCGCATGAAATTTGCTGCCATTAAATAAGAGTAAAAATAATAAAGTTTTTTGTTCCTACGTCAAGCAAAAAAAGGCCTTAAGAATCTTGAGGAGATTTTATCAACTAAAGAATGAGCAGAAGAAACTGTAAGTATTTTCCCTCAGAAATATCAAGATATTTCAGTTCTGAAGACTTTAAAAAAATTTACAGGGCAAGCCTAAAGTAACCTGCCCATCTAGTAGTATGGAAGAAGCAAAAGAAAGAAATGAAAAGCAATGGAATACACACTTATTACTTGTATCTGTCATCAACTTGTTATATTGCACAGCACCTACTCCTGAGACAAATCATTGGTTTAATACTGTCACTCAAAGGCATACACACTAATATAATAAATGCTATTAATGGAAGCTTTTAATAAAAGAAAGAAGCAGTTTGTCAGCTCAATCACATTATTGTTGTGCTTCGATTTCTGCCACACTGAATACTGCACATGTCATATTCTCACCTGCACATATGTAATACTCACTACCTAACAAAAAAAAAAATGCAATGATTTTGTTTTCTTGTTCTCAGAGACTTGGGAAAGCTTCAGATGCCTCTGGAGCTGGTTTTTTGCTTCCTGGAAAGGAGAAAAAGGCGGCTTTTGTGAAATGAACTACTCAAAATATAGGAAGATAACAGTTTTTCCTAGTTTTAATCTTAAGTACATGACTACAGACCACTTAACACTTCTTATGCTGCAGTCTGATGCCTGTCAACTTTGCTTAGAAGCAATCTCCCTTCCAGCATTATACTATTCTGAGGATTTGGGCGTGCAAAGCAATTGTTCATTTATTTCTGAGGATTGGGGTGTAGGGAAGCAGTTGCTAATTTATTTCATCCAGTATTAAGAGTGTTGTGCTAGCTCTTCAACAGCTAAAAAAAAAAAAATCAACAAATCAGTTCTGTTTAAAGACTGATTCTTCATGTGTTTAGAGTCCACGTTTTTTTCTTCAAGTCTGCTGTGCCCCCTAGTACTCCATGATTTATCTAATTGTAGGTTCATTGGAACAAGAGGTTTCCTAGATAAAGTTCATGACACAGCTTTTCAGAGACACACAGCTCTCTGGCACATATCTGGCTTCAGCAGTGATAGTGCCTTGAATTGACAGAAGAAAAAGGAGATAGAGGAGTAAAAATACACTGCCTTGTCTCATGCATTTAAAGTACACTCCAGCATCATAAAGCAACAAAAATTCATCAAGATTCATGGACAGAGACCACTTAAGAGATTTTTTCACCAATTCCATTTAACAAAAATATCCTCCACATTATCACTAGGAACAAACCTTACCCCCATTTACATTAACAGTACAGATCCTTGGAGGGCTGTTACTAATTACTGCTTAATCCAACAGACAGGACAGTGGACAAAGAAGTAGTCAAACCCTGCATTCCTTCATCCCCTACGGGGAAAGCTTTTAGACAAATTTCTTGAATTCTTAATGTCTTTCCCTGTATATCAAGAGGCGTTAAGTACATTTGTAACTTATAACTAAACACTTCCAAATTTACTATCGAAAAGCATCACACAAGAAAAGAAGCACATCCATTCTTATGCACATTTGAATAAATGCTAACAACTCATCTGCAACTTTATGTGATAATTGCAATGGCATAAGTGACAGCTAATTCCTATCACAGCATTTCATCTGGAAAAAACCCACTGGTATTACTACTTTTCCAAAAGACTGAATTCAACAAAATTCAGCTTCTGAAAAAAAACCTCAACAGAAAATAGCCTGAATATGGTACAGCAGCCATGCAAGTGAACATCTGTCCACTAAAAATTGTTTGCATGTTCTCCAACTTGCAGATCAGAAGCAAACTCTGGAACTGCTTCAGTGTGAACAGGTACATGCACATTTTGAGGGATGCAACACATCTCAGCGCAGGACTGCACTGTGTATGCTGTTGCAGCACCAGAGCTGCGGAAGGCACCAGCCTCAGGAATCTTGCCAGCAGGTTGGTGAGAGATTAATGCGGTGCATGGATTTAATGAAAGGTAATGAAGGGTAGTATAACACCAGACAGAATCGTTAGTCTAATCAAAAGAGTCTGTGAAACTCTGTTAAGGAGTCTAAATACCTGAGTATAGAAAAAAATAATACTAACACCAACTAGCACTAACACGCCACTCAGCACAGCACAAAGAATGACCATACACATCTGTAAAGTGCATTTTTGGAGTATCATTCAAAAAACCTCCAAAGTTAGTGATGTGCACTTCTTCCCAATCTCCTCTTTGACAGACGTGAGTTTTGTTGAACTGTGCATCTGAGTGGCAGACACAACTTGTTAATGCAAACTCCCTGTTAATGAAGCTTCTGTAAATGATCTGTCCAGCTACTCTGCAATTAAATACCATCTTGTTTCCAAGATGATAACAACTATTTTTTCCAACAACTTTCCAACAGAAAGGATATTCTGTAGTCATCAGAGCAGAAAGGTTGAACAGTCCATTTTTTTTCAAGCATTCATCATAGAAAGCCTCTGCCTAAGGAAAACTCTTAAGTCCCAAATACACTTTCTTCCAGAGTGTTAAAATACAAAGCACCTTCAAAGCTTCCTAAACTAGTTTCATACCACATGTGTTATTTTAAGTCTCCATGTTCAAGTGCAGTACATTATTCAGTACCTAAAATGTGGTTCTTTGACTCTGTTTAAAACTTGTCTCTCAATCACAAGCATTTAAGAGTAAAGAGTCCAGTTAACAAAACTGGACTCTTTTAAAAAATTTTGATTTTAACAACATGTTTCTGCAATGCAAAAAGCCTGCAAGAACTGTGAAAAAGAAAGCACTACCTACAGAGAAGCACACCCTCTTAAGTTACTAGGGTACGTAGTTGCTGCATAGTTACATGATGATACAATACAGTTAAGGCAGTTTGGACACCTTACCCATAAATTTCTTTACCAATTTAATAAGTTTCTTTACTATCTGAAAAATTGTTTTATAACTTTATCACTCTACCTATTTTGCAATACCTGAAGGATACTTGGATCAGCATTTTAACTACTAAAAATCTTATAATATTACATTTTTTCAACATAGCTTCATGTTAGTGAAAAAGAGAGGTTTTTTTTCTCCCTGACTGTATCATCCTAAACTCTTCATAAACACAAATTAGAACTTGGTAATTACTACTTTTCTATTCTTTTATCATTTGAGTGAAAGCATTTTCTGTTTCATGCACCAGCTGAATTTTACAGCTAACACTAGCAAAGTCAATGGCTATTAAACTCAATAGCAATACACTAACATTTTCAAGAGAAAACACAGGCATGACTAAGATTTAATGCTGGATTCAAAATTTTTGTCTGTGTCTCCACATACATCAAGTGGGAAAATTGAGTTTCATCTCCGAGTTATATTTTACAGCAAGGAGAATACTGCAACTATTTACCACTTACAGTTCAGAAGCTGACCACTTGGCCATTCACAATTAATTTATTTTGGTTTAGTATCAACAGGATAGCTACCAAAAATTAACAGATGACCACTCCCCTTGTCAAAGAAAGGAGAAAAAAAATAAAAAGAGAGCAATAATGAAAAAGAAATTATACTACCATAAAAATCACTAGTAATCATTCATGCCCAGTTAATTATCAAAACATGCCCCAAATCTTATTAAAATAACATACTCACAGCTAGCTCACAATCACTGTTTACATTCCAAGTGCTTTATAACTGCATGTTTCAATAACTTTACAAGGACTTACTCCTCTGTGGAAACAGAGCATTACAAAATGTCAAACTTGTTGCAAAACCGCTGATGAAATTGTGAATAAAATCATCTCTACTAAAATTCCACTAAAAGGATATGCTATACAAAAAACCCCTCCAAAATCGGAAGCATTCCTTCCAGGTGAATATTTTTCTTTGCAAAAAAACCCCACAAACTAATAATTATGCAAATAATACAGCACTATTTTTTCCAGTTCTATTGTCAACTGCTATTTCACACACTGGAATTGCATTTCACTTTATTAAGTTACAGAACGAAAGTACAGTTCAATGACTGGATTACTGATACCACCACGACATCTGCATAGGAGAATATAAAGATCTCCTTAGGCAACATGCATGGATTTGACTGCATGGCTCTCAGTCACATTCAGAAGACTTCTAGATTTTACAGCCTCCAGACTTACATGAAGAAATGTTCTCATTTTCAAAACAGTCAATATTCTGAACTTTTAAGAAAGATTTTGGACATGTAAGGTGAGTGAGATCATTCATAATGGGAGTTGTGCTGCTGTTAATGAAAACTTTGCCCTATATCTTCCTGTGCAGAGCGCTGAACACACAATACCAAAGGAACTGTAAGCAGTCAGTAGCCCAGACACATCAAAACTCAGGACACTCTAAGCAAACAAAACCTTAATCATTTACCACACTTCTTGACTCCTTCAAACAGATTCTGATGATTTGCAAGCTCCCATCGTCTTCACATTAGGCATATCTGAAGCACTTGCACAAAGCAAATTAGGCAAGAGGTCACACTACTAGGCAGGACACATCCCCTGAAACTTCAGATGATACATTCCCAGTTCCTGCCACGGTATGAATTCCCCCCAGCTCCTCTTGCCTATCCTACTCCAGGGTAATTTCCTCTCACCTCTAACCCCCTCCATCGTTTTACTTGCTCAAACCTCTCTAATTAAAAACAAAGTTATGGCAAAAAAAAAAAAAAAGCCAGGAGCAACTCAAAACCATGTAAAAGAAGTTAACACATACAACCTAAGTTCCTTGCTGAAACACGTCTCTCTGAATGAACCAACTCCACAGGAACACTCTGAGCCAATTTGGTCTCTTGGAAATAATTAACTCATACCTGCTAAAGAGAAGGAAAGCCTCCTTCAAGCTACGGAATATACACAGCAGCATCAAATTGCTACTCTGCCAACTCTTTTGATTTAAACACAAATTCTGAAGAAAAAGAACCCCACATTTCAAAGCTGTCTAAGGTTTCAGTACACAGGTTACTGAAGTGCAGTCCACAGATATTCCTGTACACATTCTATACTCCAAGGCAAGCTTTGTCAGTGCTGTCTCACAGACCTGGATTTTGTTAAGTACCTACATCTGGTTGATTGCAAGTACAGCAAATTTTGAAAACAATTAAAGAAAACAAGAACAGTAAGAAATAAAGTACACTTATTCTGATGACAAAATCTCTTCCATGAGACAGCCCTTAAGACAGGCACTTTGTGGAGAGACCAAAAGGCAGTTTTTCTCTCCTCAAATAAAGGAAAATTAAAACTTAACTTGACAGCAGCATTGTAAAGCTGTGGCTGGTCAGTCTCCCAGTTCCCACACATATACCTGGTCCTCCATTACCTTTCATAAAAATATCAGTGGTAAGGAGGATGTAGCTTCTATGCAGATACAACAAGCTATGCTGTGTAGATAACAAGATATATGTCTAAGGTGAATATTGTTAAAACATGTCATGTGTTCCAATTATATGCAGCAATTTATTTATTTTTATTCACCTCAGCCTCACACAATCTCCAAAGGTAGGTGCATTTAACCAAAGCACTCCAGCAACACAACAAGAGATCTATTTTATGTCTGGAGCTAGTCACTTGGCCTCTCCATGTTTCTCTGTTTCTCCATCTGTGATGCTTCACAGAAAGCTTGAGAGGCTTAATTTATTAAGCAGCCTGCCAAGTGCTTTAGAGAAGTGTGTTACTAAAGCATTAAAACTGTTTGTTGATTCCGAAAGGGTAAATCATTAACCAAACCAAAATGAAACCAACAATATCCTTAAAAGGTGGCTGCACTTTTTAAATGCAGAAGTATCACGTTTACGGTATTTGCCTTTGTAGAAAAAAAAGCCTTCAGACTTTAGGTATTTTATTACATTCGGAGATCGGGACATCTGATTTTCTTCTGACCCCCCTTTCCATCCATTTACTGTTACACTCCCAAAGGAGGTGATAAGCAGAGAGAAACAAACCAGTAATGCCAAATCAAAGTGACACGTGCCCAGCCAGACTCACTGCCCCCAGGCCACAGTGAGTTCCTCTACTAAGGAACCAACAATGTTTAACTGACAGCAGATGTCAACTAAAGGTCACCTGATCAGGGCAGGAAACAGTTTGGATGCTAATAAAGACAAGGGCAAACTGTTCCAAACACCTGCAAGACAATATACTAAATACTGATAGTAAACATATTTAAGCCCTAGACGTCTTTCAAACCAGTATGTCCTGTGGAAGTTTTGTATCTATATAAACTCAAGGTATAGGCTTCTGCTCTTTTTCAGTTGCTGTTTTTACTGCAACATCACTGAAAGAATTCTCAGGAAGCAATTTCTGGCAAGCAAAACAGTTCACCTAAAATATTGACAATGGACAAGGACTGTCTTAAAATACCAGCTATATAAGGTACAGACACATTGACCAACTCCCAAATATTAGTTCCACTTAAGAGTATATAATACATGCTTTTTATAGCTAAACTCAGCTAAAAGGGGCAGCTGGAGCAAAATAAGAAACTCAAAAGAGAAACAAATGACAGTATGATTTCTTGTAATTTTTTAAATTATTAAAATATGAATAGCCAAATAAGACAAGCAATCTCAAATGTATCACGGATTAAAACCAGTTTTCATTTACACAAAAGAGCCCCAGCACACTGTATAAAGGCTGCAACATTAGATCAAAGAACATAAGTGATACCTTGAAAGAGGGTCATTTTGAATCAACAGATACTTAACAAAAATCTTGAAACCCAACAGCAAACATGATTACAGACAATTTTCTAGATATATGAATATATGTGTACACATATGCATATGTTTATAGGAAATCTGCCTGCAGATTTTCAGCATATAAACATAGCAATGCTCTGGTGCCATCCCTCATCTTAATCCAGCTAACCTTGTTATTATGTGCTTTATATCTTTTTCAGACTGCAAATGTATATTCGTGCTGCACTTTGCTGCTAGTGTATCCAGCACACAATTTAAAAGATGGCCTGATGCAACTGTCAGGATTGTGTGCTAGCTCTCTGAGTCCTTAAGCTCCTGTATCAGCTCAAAGTATTTCAATCCCACACTTCCATGTCCACACTGCAGAACCTATCCTGTCTGTTGCATCCTGAGGAGTCACTATGGTAAAAATAACATTTTTTCCTCCTGACAGGTCAGTGTGGCTCTCTCTCAGTAGGTGACTGGCAGTAAGAAAGCACAGTTTCAGCTCCATCAGACACACAGAGATAGACATACTTCTCTTCTGGAGCCAGCATTTGACCTATGTGCCATATCAAGAATATAGTGTTTAGAAAGTTAGCAGGCTTCTGCACATTTCAGGACAGGAACTCTTCTGGTATGACTGCTGTCATTTGTCTCTTGCAGAAGCACGCGGTTACATTTTGGCAAGTGGAGTGGGGAAGAGAGGAACGGGTTTTTTGTAATCAATTGGCATAAGATGGAAACACATGGCTCAAGATGCCTTGCCTTTTGGTAGGCAGGACACTGACAAAAAGCCAAGAAAACACCCTGAATGGTTTGGTGCAGTCATGTGCTACATGAGGTTCTGAAGCTCTGCACCTTATTTCTTCTGAAGCAAGCACAACTTTTGTAAGATGATGATCCTAATCCATTTAAACTTTGAGACTGTTGCATGACAATGTAGAGCATGATTTTTTCAACATGTACTTTGTTCCTGTAGAAAGAAAATGAGATATAAGAACTTTGGTGCTCTTAACCTCCAGCTTGAGTGACAGCCATGAGGAACAGTACCTCACAGGATGGTGAAGCCTTGAGCTTTCTACAGTACCACAGAGTTTCCATACATTTTAGAGATCCTTATCCAACAGCAATAGTGACACAGATCTGCCTAATACACACCCCAGCACCACTGCCTTGGCCAGGCACGCTGCACCAGTAGAGTAACTTTATCTGACTATTTCCTCCAATTTTTAATGAATCTTTCCCTCCTGCAGGGTTTCCATCTCCTTCTTGAACGCCTGCTATCATATTAGAAATTACCCTTTTTAGCGCCTTATGTCAAAGCAAATATCATCTTTTGTTGTCATATTTCCTACAGTCTCAAACACAATTTACTTGAATGCAGGTATGGATTAAATGATGCTGGGAAGGCTAAGTAGACCAATCATCTGATTGATCTTAGCATGGCTGTTAGTATTCTGCAGAGAATATAGGCCTTACAGCAAATCCTGACCTAATCCAACATTTGTTAGATAGCAGCATATACCTACTGAGGAGACCATGACAAGGACACAGTCCAAACATTCAGTCCAGCTCACTATACAAGCAGCATTAAAGGTGACTCCAAATGTAAACTTCTAAATATTTTGTAATTACTCAGCCAAAACCTGATGGATCAGATGCCTACCAAGCTGTGCAACATTGTCACAGGCAACAACAAGGAACGGAGGAAGACTCAGATTTCCTGAGCCTTTAGAATCTCCTCATGGTACTACTACAAGCTAGCACAGGATACGTGTGACCTTGTATACTCCCAACCAGAAAAAGCCCAAGCTCAAAGTTCACATGGCTCTACAACAGAACACACACTAACACATACTTGGAGCAAACCTCATTGTCCAATTCACAATTTGTTTTAGCCCTTCCAACTGCAGCAAAACCACCACCAACAAAGTCTATTCTGCAGTACTGAAATTCTTTAGTTTTTGTTGGATCTGTAAGCCCCAAACCCTAATATGTAATACAAAGAAGTTCAATATTGACTATTTTCCTTTTTTATAACACCAATTCATGCTGTCTTCTTTTAGAAGTTTTTGGAGGCAGCAGTACTGGTAAGGGTATGAGGGTGAAGAATTTATTAACTTGAGATGCAGCACATTTGCTCTCCACTTATTTTGTAGACAGTGCTTACAAGAGTTAGAGGACCATTGGTGCTGAGAAAACGTCTAAAAGCAAGTTACGTGATTCTTCTAACCCCACATACACAATATTTCCCATCTAAGTTGAATCTACCTTAAATCAGCACTGATTGGTCTTGCTGTTGGCATAATCAAGAAAAAATGTGACACTTTCAGTCATACTGGTGATGATTTTACAAGAAAGAGGCAAACTAAATGATGCAAGTACTAATATCCTTCAAACAACTCCTACTGTCTCTTTTGCAAAACTAGGATAAAATCAGTTCTCACACAATTCATTAGAAATTACAGAGCCTTTTACTCTTTACAAAGATTGACCTGCTATGTCCTCATAAATCCATGGCCAAGAAGGCAGCACCAGGGAAAACATGCTGACAAAGATTGCTTTGCTTTGCAAACAAAGTCGAAGAAGGCATTTGGGTCCAGCTGTCAATTACCTGACCTTACAATGAGAAGGCACAAACGATCTGAATGCTTCTGAAAAGGCTAACAGTTACACTGGTAAATGATTATGTTATCCTTAGAATTAATGACTGGAGGGATATTAGTGGTTTTACCAGTGCTTACCAGAAAAATACAAAGCGAGATTGGAAAGTTTTACTTTCTCTTTTACCTTCTACTAAAGGATGGTCCCTTCTCACTCACCACATCAGAAAGCTTCTTTTTGCTTTTGTCACCTCATCTTTCACATGAGCTTATTTTTTTAACAAAAGAAGCAGCGACTATGTATAAAATTTTAGGGAGTTAGAACAAAAATCTTCCTTGTGATCTGTACTGACTTTCTATGCTAAAAGAGGCCACAGAATTCCATCATATTATTTTAGCCTTGAACCCAAGATTTCTGGATGGCTAAAGCACTGTGTGCTTCCAGGGAAAGCACCAGGGCCTTATGCAAGGACTTTGTGCAACAGAAAGTCTACTACATCCCTTGATAAGCTGTTCCTATTTAGTTGTATCATTAGAAAACTGCATCTTATTTCTAGTCTGAACTGATCTAGCTTCAGCTTCCAGCCATGAGAATCCCCTTAATCTACCTGAGAAAGAACCATCTAACTGTCAGATACCTTTGCCCTGTCTAAGTACTTATAGACTTATCAGGTAGCCTCTACTGTCTGTTGATAAACTAAATAGATTGAGCTTCTTAAATCTTCCATTCCAAAGCTGATTATCCAGGCCTCAAATTAATGTAGATTTTTTCTGAACTCCTTCCAGTTTTTCCAACACCAGATGTGGACGTGAGAACTGGGATACAACATTTCAGTAAAGCTGTATAAAATGCAGCAGTATTCACCTCCCCCTACTCTCCCAGTCATGCACTTTCAGCCTCCTTCAAGAGTGCTTTGCAAAAGGAGCAACACTTAAATTAACCAACCCTCAAAAGCAATTCCTTCATCTCTACTTTTATTGTATCTAGAAGTTCTTTCTAATACAAAATATTCAGAATGGACCATGACCAAGTTTACTTCTGTTTGTTGTAAAGAAAAACATAATGTATTTTTAACCCCAATTGCATAAGCTCCAAGTATGATGAAATACATAAATTCGGTGTCTGTATTTTACAAGAGAAAAACTGCAGAGAGAAAGATTACACTGCAATCATGTAATAGTTACCCAATTTAAAGCTCCCTCTTTAAACCACTATTTCATTCAATAAATGCAACATTCCCAGCCTATTTTGCACTATGGTGTTCTGATGCTTACTTATATATTCACCTCTTGAGGTGCTGGGTGGTCACAGCAGGTTTTATTCTCAGCAAAATCCGGTGGGCACAACGAAAAATTGCTTCAGGCTAAAGCCAGTGTTCATCCAGACAAAAGGCAGAGCTGCAGGCTAGTCATGGAGGATTTGCTAATGTTATAAATCTACCCATGTAGTGAAAATTAATTGCCAGTTACAATCTTCAATTATTACTGTATCATCAGCTAGTTCCCCTTCCTATTCTGGATGAAAAAGAAACCTGAATAAAATCATGAAGTATCCAGGATGACCATTTTCACAACACAACAAAAAGAAAACTCCCCAAAAATTCCAATTAGAGATTATAAAATCATATCCTATAATATC
This sequence comes from Corvus hawaiiensis, assembly GCF_020740725.1. Classification (NCBI taxonomy): domain Eukaryota; kingdom Metazoa; phylum Chordata; class Aves; order Passeriformes; family Corvidae; genus Corvus; species Corvus hawaiiensis. The sequence continues at coordinate 66,487,609 of NC_063216.1, read as the reverse complement.
TGGTAAAGTGTACACGGTTCTCACTGGTAGAGCAGGTGCACAAAAGAAGATGACTGTAATGTTCGCACAGAAAAGGAGCAAGCTAGCTAGCTTTTGGACCAGTAACATCAAATTCTGCTTTTAAGTAATTTAAAAATTACTGAAAAGCACCATACTAGAATACGTGGTGACTTGCTAAAATATAGTGAAGTACTGCAGGTTTTTGCCATAATAAGAACTGACCTATTGTCATAAGTGTGGTTTGGGTAACTGTTCTTTGGAAGAAAAACCCCAGCGATGTATTTTGAAATATGTCAGTCCTTACTTTAATGAGTAAAATTTGGTGTCAATGGCAGCATCAACTTTTGAAAAACAGTAAACAGAGTGCTAGTCAGTAAAGCCTACCACAACCTGTCATAGGAAAAGGTAATATGCTTTAGTATTTTGCTTTTTCTCTTTCCCCCTGTAAATATATACATTCCATGTACTGTATTCTCTTTGTAATCTAGAAATAAGGCATTGTTCCTTTCCTTTCAATATTGTCATGCAGTAACATACTTCAGTGAGGACTGGATTACACCCCATCAGTACACAGTAGGCTTTCGGTGTTCTTTCAGTTAATTCCAGTGCAGGTACGATTGGTCTTTCAGCAGCAGCAGCCATGTTTGCCTGTCCTCTTTCAGTGACAAAGGATTAATTTCTACACACTACAGCTGGTAGGACACCTTGGGCCTCTTTATGAAGAGAGGTGATCTAAAAACATCAGTAGTCAACTTCCTACTTCTCCTGACTTCTTCCCATCCACTCATTCCCTCTGCCTCTCCTCACACTGACTTGAATTGTATGTCATACCCTTCCTCTGGATATATACACACTGTCCTGATTATTACTCAAGGCAGCTTCAATATCATGATTTTGAACACAGGGAAAGTCTCTCTCACAACCTCACAGTATTAAAATGAGCAGGCTTTTAAAAGCACTTGTTCTGTGTATTGTTTTCATGGCACAATATGCTTGCACATGGCATGTCTGAAATCTGCCATGGAAAGCCCACATTCAAGGGGTTCTCTTGAAAAAAAAAATTTAAACTTCAGAGGAATTTGGACACAACAGGCTCATTTTAAGATTGATGTTCTAGAACAAGAGTCAAAACTCTTTAGAATTTTGTATGTCACTTTACCCTCCAGTCCTGTAATATACAAACAAATAGGAATAAAAGCACTAATACAGAAGAAAGAGTGTAGAAGAATGACAAATGTTGTTGCATACTCAATGCGTTAGTTTGTCTTCACTTTTTACCTAGTAGCAAAACTAGGGCACTATTAAAGAGAACAGATGATGCCTAATAAAAAAGGGAATGTTTAAGTATTTGGAGAACAGAGGGCATGTTTAGGGAACAGAGTTAAGAAATATTAAGATTTATCTTTCAATATTTATGTTATTTTTGCAGTTTGGCAATTACAATTGGTTTTGCTTTCCAGCTCCAAGACAGTAAGACAATATTAACAGAACAGGGAGAGTTTATTTTTACAAATTAACTGCTTTCACTAGAAATCTGTTCTGTATGCTACTTTCCTGTGTGCTATACTATCAGCTTTGATGCCTCCTTCCTCCACATCAACTAATTATTCTCTACCTCCTTCAAATTCCTCCTTAAAATAGCTTACTGCACGAAATTTTTCAACATTCATAGACTGATTTTTGTCTTCACAACATACACTACTTATGGTTTTGTCTGAAATGTATTGGAAGCTCTCAGAAATATAGACCATATCTTGCTGTTTTAAAGCTAACACTTGCATACATTACATCATTTGAACACATATGTGACACATCTCTTTAGAACTTTTCCAAATACATACTTAATTACAAGGAAGTTAAAAAAACTCAAAACAAATGGAAAGCCTACAAGAACTCCCACAGAGGATAAACTCTTACCTTCCAGGAAAGGGATAAAAGTTTACAATACCTTTGATTTGCCAAGGAGCTTGAAAAACAAACAGTCAGAATAGTGACAGGTATCTTGAAAAGCTGGAAAGAATAATAAATGCCACAAAATAAAACTCGTAGCATTCTCTCCCTGAGCAATGCAGTCAAGAATAATTTTTCCTGATGAGCAAGAAACTCAAAAATATGTAAAGCTGCATTACCTCTTTCAAAATTTAAATACCTACAAGGCTTGGTAATGTTCACACCCAGTGTGTTGTGAGTTATGAGAGAAACTGAAGAAAACTTACACCAAGCACAGAATGTTCGAAGACTCTATTAAAAGCACTATACACACAGCTCACCATAATTTCAAGAGCTGAAACATTTTTCCTCCCATTTCTCCTCATGTTTTTCCATTGCCATGCATTCAGTTTCTTAGTATATTTGCCCAAGGTTCTCCAAGTCTTCTAAAAAGCCAAAAATACAGCAAAAGCATGAATACAGATCAGAACCACAAAACTTCATTATAGTGCACAAAAAAACCCTGAGAGACCCTGAAGAGAAAATCTGAATATTTTTTTGCTTTCCTTTTTTTCTCAGCAGTTCTGCATGGTGACGTGTATAAGCTGCTGGGATGACTGAACATTGATAACATACAGGGACATGCAGAAAGTTGCTTGGGAAAGGCAAGCAAGGTAATGAATAAAGCCTTCCAAGTCAAAGGATCGGCTCAATGCTCTGTGCATGAGGGAACAAATCTCTCCCACAGTATTCTCCTCTTCTTTAAACAGTTGTTTAGATCTACTAAAAAGATGTGAAAACGTGAGATTAACTTCTTAAACACTGAATGACATGAATGACAGCCATTCCATGTAACCCCTCTAAATTATTATGTCCTGCTTTCTCAGAGAAAAAAAAAAAATGCTGTATCATAAAGCATGCCTGCCTGTAGCGTGTAGACAGGAACAAGCTGCTTTGCCCTGCAAGACAAGCAAAAGCCATACAACCATGGTTACTGCAGCACCGCACCCAAGCTCTCACAATACACCCTGAGCATACGACATTACCCGGGCCCAGTCCACGACAATGCAATTCCATGGCCTTGTCTCAGCTCTGGAAGCAGGAAGTACAAGTCAGTATCAGTATGTGACAGACCATGTAGACATATTATCTACTTATGATGCACTGCAAGGAACAGAACTACTACTTTCATGTCAATCATGCGATCTTATAGATATGACCAGACACTCTTCCCTCTCCTTGAAGGGCTTTTTTTTTTTGTGATGGTTTTTGCTTCTGCTTGCCAGTACTAGGTCCAACTCCACCAATCCTGAACTCATGCTCGTCTTAAACATCCATTTTCTTCACTGTATTCTGCCTGTCCTAGAATTTGCAGTGGAAAAGAGAACCGGTCTGAAAATGAGGTTATCGTACATTTTCTCTCTCTCTCTCTCCTGCTGCTTACTAATCTGTGCCATTCCTCCAGTTGAGCTGAACCCACACCTGCAATTTCAGCCTTTTTTCTTCCTACTTTTGACTCACTCCTCAGACCTTCTCTTTTGTATCTATTTCTTTCTCTGCAATAGAATGCAAATATTTATTCCAAGAGAAAGAGGGAAAACATAATAACCATTTCACATTCTCTCTTCCCACTCTCTTTCTCTCCCTTATAGCTCTCCCTTCTTCCTTGTACAATAGATATAAAACACATCTGTCCCACTCTCCACTTGCCTCACTCACATCAGCCCATACCTCCCATCTCCTTTCTTCTGCTCTGACAGAACAGCAGGACAGGTAGTCTTTTCTGTGTTTGGAAATCTACTTCTGACCTCTTCATTCTCTAACTACACTACTCTTTCTTTCTTTCACCTTTAACATTATTATGCTCTGCTTGATAACAAATTACACTTTTGTCTCTAACTTCAGCCTGAGTTTCCTTCATCTATCCCTTGCACTACAGTGAAACTATTCTCACTAAAATGTCTAAAAACCTTTTACTATTGCAACATCACAAATTAATTATTTCCACCACCCATAACCCTTGTGCATTCTTCATAAAAATTAAATGCCTTTCTCCTTTTGAAACATTCACTCTCTGTTTCTGACTTCCATGGCTGTACCCTCTCCTACTGCCCATCCTTCCTGTACCAATCCCTTCACAGAGCACTGGCAGGCTCCTTATTCCTCCTTTGTCTTTTAGCAGGTCTCCATTGAGCTGTATCTTTTGCTCCTACTCTCATGTCTGAGAATTTTACATTCTGTTCCTGAGAATAGGTCTCAAATACAGTGGATTTATGTCTAAACAAAAAATTGCATTCTATCTTTCTGACACTTCTTGCCACTGAGTAGCTGTTAGCTTCAGCTCGATACAGATAGAACAGAATTTAGATCTCACCACTCCTACCCTCTCTTCTCCACCTCCTCTCTTGATCACCCTGGACAGCATAATCAACTTGTCCATCATTCAGATATAAAATACTATGATAAACTACTATGTCACCTTTGCCAGTAACTTCTCTCTTGATCCATTCATTCAGGTTACATCTATATCTAAATGATTTTTCCTGTCTTGCATCCCTAGGACAAAGTCTGCTCTAAACATCTTCAAAAGCTAAGGATTTGTCTGGGCCTTTACCTCACATTAGTTATATTTTCTTCTTTTTCATGCTGACAAACATTATCCTGCTTGTTCACACTGTTCCAAAAGTTCCTTATTCTATATAGTAATACTGCTTTACTCTCTGCATCCTTCTATGCACAATCCTCCAGTCCAAATTTAAATATTGGGAACAACTCATCTTTGCTTTCCAGGTTCCTCTGTCATGTGTACAGTATACTCTCCACATCCTACTTGCTGTCACACCATTTGCTCACATTTCTAGTTGGCTCATGATGTCAGTATCCATTTACGAAGCTTTCAACAACCAGTCTGTATCTTCATTCAGGCAAATTTCTACACCTGAGTAAGGACACCTTCCAAGCTCTTGCAAAATAACTTCACTGCCCTCCAAATATCACCTTAAAGCTTTCCTTGCTACAGTTCTAAGAAAGCCACTTTAGTTTAGCCTAAAGTCAACTATCTATCACATTGAGCAATTAAGTCCTTTTGTTCGTCAATATTAAAACTCCTGCTTTGTCATACACTAAAAAATTAGTTCTCTGCAGCACAATTTCACAACACACACAAGCACACACCCTTCCTCCCTGTGCTGGTACCCTGCACAATAGCATCTAGTGTCTGATGGGGCTGCTAGGCATTAGGATCATGCAAATAATAATACTGCCTCCCTAGTCACTGCAGTAAGAGACCAATTACTTATATTCTTCCAGATCATTATCCTCTATCTCCATTATCAGACCCAAACAAACAAGGTTTTGGTTCTGTCAGTGTTTCTTGTGGTGGCATGGGTCCAACAAACTTTTCAGGTTTAAGTCATCGTATCATCCTGTCTCAATATGACATAACTAAGAGCAGCTTAAAAAACAACGGAATATGCTATCACCTGATAATCTATCTCATCTAGACAATCACAAGTGGCCACCTGAGGACAGGATACCTATCAGAGATTAAAAAATGAACACACATAATGATTTACATTTCTTTAAATCTTAGCTTCCATTCTGACCATTTCAGCTCAAAATGATGACAAGCTCAAACACCTTATTCTGTCACTGGAAAGGTCCAGTCCCATCCTCTTTTGTCTTGCTAGAGAAGAGAATTTTGATCCAGCAAACTTCTCAACAACTACTATTTATATGACATTAGCAGTGTTTAATCCAAATATAATTTCAAATTCCCAGACTCTGCCTGCCCTGTATGTATAGGCCCCTGCAGGAAGAAAAGGAAGAGAAAGAATGACTGGACAGAAAACATAAAACACTGTATAAGAGAAAAAAATATAAAAATAAAGAACATAGAGAAGATAGAAGATCACACAGAACCAAACCGCATGAACTCTTGCCCTTTGCCAGTCATCCTTATGTCTTGATGCTACTTCATCAGTCACCCTTCTGTCTCTTCTGCTGAACACCTGCTCCCAGGGAACGGAAAGGGAAGCCAGCCTTACCCCTGTGTACCACGCACAGCTCTGTCACAATACAACAGCTTCCGTTTCACAGATGATTCAGGAGGGGCCCACGGACTAAGTGAAACTGCACTAGACAGATACCGGAATTGTGTAGAACCTAGAACTTCTGTTGCCAAGTTCGTTGCTACTTCTGGCTGATGCTCTTTCTGATCTCGGAAAACTCCCCTTCTCTTTTGCCAAACAGCACACACTTCGTAAATACATGAATGCAGAAACCAAAAAGCTGGAAGACCAAATAATTGTAAATTCTAATTACTGCCAAGAAAACAGACAGATAGGAATATGTGTTGGGCTTAAGCATTGTATTATTAACAGAGCTTAGTAAAATATGAAAGGAAATTGCTGAATAATAAGCAAAACATTTCAGAAATAAGGAAGACATTTCTATGAGTACAAGACCAAGAGAAATCAGAAAGCTCACTTCTCCAGCAACATCAGTGGCTTTCAGGCATAACTTTTAATAAGCCATACAAAAAGTTATGACAAAACTAGTCCTTTAAAATCAACCGTAGAAAGGGACACAGAAAAGAAAAAGAGAAATTATGCATGCAATAGTTGGTTTTCCTCTGTTCCGTATCAGTTGCAAGTAACTGTGCTGCATTCGTTCTTCACTTTGAGTCAGCTTAGTCAGCTGCATAGCACTGTGATAAAAAACTGGGCCATTTTTACTCTCACAGCATCTACCCTTCTCATCCAGCAAAAGAACTATCAAAGATTTCTTGCTATAGACTTGCTAACAGACCTCTGTCAAACACCCTTACTGTTTGCAGTTACTGACAGCACTTACCAAGGGGTTTTTTTGCATATTAATTACCTAAAGACACCAGCTTCACCTGGCATCCTGCACCATTAACTCCTGAACCAGCTTTTTCAAAGACAAGCTGAAGAACTTCTGCATTGAGTTGAACTTGGAAGACAGAAGGATCCAGTAACTTAATCTATGCCCATATAAAGCAAAAATTTTTCTTGCTAGTTACTCCAAAATCACTCTTAATAATAAATAATCATGGCATTCATGTAAACTTATATTGGAGTTAACTCTTTAAGAAACACTCATAGGACCAATACTATTTTTACTGAAGGTGATCTTAGTAATGCATGCAGTGACTACCAGAAACTTTCACTTTGACTATCAGAAACTTATGCTTTCTGCCTACAGGACTCCTGTGATTCACAGCTTAAATAAAATGTAATTTGAAATGTTTTCTATAGGATTTTCCAGTGCTTTAATCTCATTCATACACATCAGCCTTGCTTAAATGGCTAGTATTTTTTTGCCCCAAAGGTAAAGCAGAACCTGATAATGTCCTAATTTTTAATTAACTAGAAAAAAAGGCCCATTTCAAAGAAATTACTCCATTTCACAGTGGAAATGGTTCAGCTCTTGTGTAGTCTTTTTTTTATACACTGAAATCTATATTCCATCAATAAACTATTAACTACATACAGAGGCAGATCAAGAAGAAAACACACACGTTTTTATACCTCAATCAAAATTAGGTAGACAAAGTCTTTTACTTTCTGTAGTGACAGCAGGGCTTGGGGTACCCTCTAGTAAACACATAAATTTCCCTCTTCCTCAAGTCTGGTTATAAATTACAACACGTAGAAGGAATGTCAGAGACAGATCGTTAGAGACACTGCTGGCAGTTGACAGGGAATCACACATGGTTTCCCCACACACAATCAAAAAAGGTACCTTAAACTACAGGAGATCTAACCTCTTCAGAACAACTGTTGCACAAATACTGAACTTCATCAAGATATGTGGCACCTAACAAAACCAGATTTTTTAATGAAGTCATTTACAGCAGAACAGTTTTAGATACACGTTCAAAACCATCAAAATCTTGACTTAAAACACAGAATGTCTGATCAGAGAGCCTTACTCCACTCCTTTTATCCAGTGTGTGGGATGAAGAACTAAAGGACAGGTTTCAGAAAATAACTATGTAACTATGAAGATAAACTACAATCCTGACTAAGTTTTCTGGGCGCTATCATATAAAATGTTTCATTCTTCCTTTGTCATCATTCCTTGAAACACATTAAATGAGGTGACAGCCATAACCAGGAGACATGCCACCCCCCTGCAGAAGCTGTCCATATGAAAAAAAAAAATCAGAGCCAGATATCATATACAGAACTGAGAAGTCACTTACACACCAGAATGCACACCAGAATTCAATCCCACTGTCATTTCTTATCCTAAACAAAGACCCCATGGGGACCTCTGCTTACTGTTCTTATTCCCAGCATAAAGATAAGAATGGTAAGAAAAAGTTTCTCTTGAAAACAGCCACATTCTGCCCTGCCAATCCTCAGTTCTTTCACTCATCGAGCACCACAGAATATTACATCTCTTTAAGAATCAATACCTCTGGAAGACTGTATTGGCTTACAGAGAAGAGACAGAAAATTAGACAACATCCAACCCTCTCTTTTGCCCACTGCAAAACCAAGACCAAAACCAACCCCAAATCCCCAACTATGGTGGTCTAAATTCAATAACCTCACTTCTTTCTTTCGGAGTATGTGTTTAAAACCTTGTTATAATTGTCTTTCCCTCGCAGCCCTTTCTAACATTCCCTACTACCACAAAAAGGTGGAAGAGGAAGGAGGTAAGAAAAACAAGAACGTTTTTATTCTTTTTTGTTTAGTATGTTTTTAAAGGAGACAAATAGCACCATGGGCAAACCACTAGTAAACAACAACAACAAAAAAAAATGAAATAAAAGTCAACTCCAACCTCTATGCTTACATTAATCATCTGGTTTTGTCTTCTCTTCTTTCACAATCTCCCCATAAATAATTTTAGTTCTCTTCCTCTTGCTTTTCATAAAATAGAACGCTGTATGTCACATCCTTTTTACCCCCATAGAAGTGTTTCCTACCACCACCTAACCTCCTTAACTTCTTATTTTTCCAAGAAGAATAATAAAATCATCAAGATATTTTTCTGAAGAATTAAAAATACACTGAAAGCAAAACTAATCAGTCTCCCTTTAATTTTGTTCTTACGTTGCCAAAGGACTTATCAAAAAACTTTCCATCAGATATTTGTGTGGGAAGTCAAAATAGGAAAAAAATACATTGTAAACAATTATCCAATAGAATTAAAACTCCAGTTTGCATGTGTAATCATAAAGTAAAATGGTCAAGTTTGAGGCGGAACAATAAAGATAAAAAAATCTCTGCTTTTAACACAAATCAGAAAAACAATTAGAATTTTTTACATAACATTCTTAACATCAAACAATAACGAATCAGTATGGTTAGTGAAAAGATTCTCTATGACAAAACACATACATCATCAGATTGAAACTTCAATAATACAAACCCACTGAACTGGGAAACTGAAGTTGACTATGACACCAAGTACCCAGACACAGACCTAAATCCCATAGGTCATATTTAACTCTGCTGTAATTCACGAAGATACACAGGATATCTTTTAGTCCTTTACAGCCTGTGTCTACCTACAAACACTCACAGCACTCAATACTTGCAAATTACTAAAACAATTATTAATACAAGTTCTGTATGCAAAACCAAAAAAATCCCATTCTTCCATTACTTTCTCAAATACTGTATAAAGTAGAACACGTGCCTCCAAAATTAATCTATAATCATTTACAGGTTATGGCTGATAATAACTGAACACTGTACCTGCCTCAGGCACACAGTTACTGTGATGTTTTACAGAACACAATTTCTCAAAGACTTCTTTTACTATGCCTGCTATCTGCAAGAAAATCTTCAATTCTTCAAATATGCCATTCAACTTTTTAAAATTCAACATAAATTCTAAATGCTGCTCTAATTCTGATAACCCCTCTTTTAGCTAAGCCAGTTGCTTGGTAGTGATTTGTCAGATAAGTTACACAATACTGTTTCTGTTTCCTGATTAGATAAGCAGATAAGTTTCTTTTTTCTGGCACAAACATTTATGTATAAAATTTCTCATTTTCTGTGAACACTTGGAACCTTGTAATCCCCTCTCTACAAACCCACATACCAGTAAAAGTCAACCATGGACAGACTGCACTTGCTATAGGAAAACTTACTCTAAGTATCAGCATGCAAAAAGCAATTCTGTCTAGAAAACTGAACAAACATTCAGGGAATTTCTCTCCCTCTATGCTGCCTACATATACACTGCAGAATAAAGGAAAGCAGTGAGCACTACTTCTGTGTCTTTATTTTTACCCTGAAGATGGGGCACAGGGGGCACATGGCCTCGGTGCATCTTTTGCGTTACAGAAATGAACAGTGCAGTCAGACTGTGACCCCTCTGCCCAGGGATGCAAATATCAACCCCTTGGGCAGGCAGGGATTAGGCAGGGAGTGTTCCTACCCCCCATCTCCAGGAAATGCTGCCTCCCACATCCCCTTCTAGGCCAAAGTGAGGAGGAAGAGCAGCTCACCGCTCTAAACATGCATGGTACACAACCAGAAAGGAGGCAGCAAAGCAGGGATCAAGCTAACTTGATGCACTTTTTGCCACCTAACACCATTGTTTTTCTACAAAACCAAAGTGAAACACCTTGTCATGGTCTGGAGACCAACGTCTTCACATTTCTTAGCTCCCACCATGCTCTGCACACAGTTTCACTCCTCTAAAAAGCCTTCTTGCTTAACTGCTTACAAAGGAATGGCCATATAAAGCTGTCATATCAACTAAAGATGATGAAATGCAGACAAATATGTCAAGAAGTAAGTGCAGAGAGATCAGGTTTTACACTATCTTTATCAAACAGGTAAGTAATTTTTGATACTTAAAATCCTGACCGTCTGTTGCCCCCAGTTACTTGATACAAATAAGTTACAAGTAACATTTGATTTTTCTAAGACACCACTTGCAATCTCCTGGCACCACAGATGCCATAAAAAAGGTCTGCTCAAGTTGGTAAGATAGCAAAAAAAAGGAGTTGTGTTTTGTATTCAGACCTATCATAACCACAACCCTTACCTATGAACAAAGCAGGTAAAAAAATTCAACATGTCACACAACATGTGAGCAAGGTCAGAGTAGAAGTACAAGCATTTCTGCAAATACATGAGAAATGTTTCCTGCAGACCAATCTAACTCTTCATATTTTTCCCCACCTTTATTAATAAAGATCGTGAGATCCAAGGAAGATTTACAGTGGGTGTTTAGACACACAGATGGGTGTGATGAAAACACCTGTCTTAACAGACTGCCTAAGTGAATATAGTAGAAATACTTCAACACATACTAATTTATTCAAACTTCATGGAAGTTCTTTCTAAGTGATCTAATACAAGTTACTACTTGGAAGCAATAACATCCCTAAAGGCTTTTTATTTTCTAAATATAACAGTCAATTTTGGGTTTTTTTTACACAGTATTATGACATAAGTACTATAAAAGCCAGTAAGTGCTTCACACCTGTCATGATCATAATGTCAGCAACGACATTACACTTTGTTTGGAAGTAATTTTTCTGGATAGTGAGTTTAAATAGAGCTCCTTTGATGGAGTCTCTGACCCCCCAAAAAACCAAACGAGATTAGAACTGATAATTTAAACTGAATCGTTCTAGGAAAAAATTTGCATATTATGTATGACTAAGGAGTAGAGACATGCTTCAATCTTTATGTCTCAAGCTTATAATAAGAATTTGTGTTCAAGGACTTCTGTGCATAAAACATTTTATCTCAACAAATTAAGCTCTTTATGAAGGCACAGCTGAAGTAGCAAAATTTTTGTTCAATTATTTTTGAATCAACATTACTGACAGATGTACAGAGCCTTGAACCTTTTACCTATAAATAAACTACATGAAAATCCCAGTTCTGCTGCTAACTTATCTTTGGGCTGACAAAATAGAGAGGTTCAGGCACATAAGAATCAAGATAGGAACACAATCGAGCTTGGCATCTCTGTAAAGGTCTTTCAAAAAGGAAGTTTTATGGTATTTTAAATAACTTTAATGTGTACTCCATGCAATTTTATAGTTTATCATACAAATCTACATTACTGATTAATTAATTCTTTCATCAAGAGCTTGTTTAGAAAACATAAGATTCCTCTGAGCTGCCAAGATGCTCAAAATCGAACGCACGTGCAATGACAACTATAATATAATGAGAAACTTAACATCATTTCAGAAGATACATTATGACATTACAGGTAATAGCAGGATTTCTCTCAGCACAAGTAAGTCACACCAAAGTTTCACTATGATAGGATCGTTCATCACGAACTGACTTCCCAAGAAGCATCTCTCAAGACAGAGAGGTTGTGTACATAAAGTGCTTTCCTAACGAAACAGAAACAAACACAAAGCTACTTGAAAAAACGTCCTGAACCATTTCACTAGTTGCATTAGGTGTTACCTCAGCATGATGTTAATGACACACATCACAAACAAAATGTGTAAATTTGATTTGCCTACGCTCACCACTAAAGTTTCTCCTCTTGCAGGTGACAGAACTGTGTCAGGCCTGGCATATTAGCAAATGCCACTAACCTGGAATTTGCCTGTTCACATTGATGGTACTAGAAGAACTTATGACCCAAACGACTCATTTTATTTGTTTTTGCATAATATGCATGGGTTAGTGTAACCTAAGATAATATTTGATGCTAGCTGCTCAGTTGACTATAGGTCACACTCAGCAGTGAGAACGAAGAATAAAATGCGATTTGAGCTAAAGTGAATGAACTCAAAGACTGTAACGAACCCTTTCTCACTGCAAGTGAAAATGTTTCCACTAAGTTGCTAATAATAATATAATGTTTAAGGTTGATATGCTTACTTCACACTGGAGCAACTGGAACGTTGCACCAAGGGACAGGGTCCACAAAAAAATCCAATATGGCCACTGATGTGTAGTTGTCTTTTGACTCAGAACTGTCTTATCTTCTACCATGTCTGTCAGTTGCATGTATACACCTGCTATACCCATACTTCAAAAGAAGTTGACACAGTGACAGTCATTTGCGTGTATCCAGCCCTGAAACGTTCTTCAAGGCAGAGAGATCCATATGCTCTCAGACCACCCTGTCAAGGCCAAACCACAGTCATCCACAACCACTAAGAGACAGACAGGTAGAGAGGTGTGCCAGCACTATCCACTTACCTTCTTTATTAAGCCTCATAACCTCCCTGCTTTTTCCACCCTCCTTTCCAGTCTCTTCCAGATCTACACCTGCAGAAGAGAAGCAGAGTCAGGAAGCGCCGAGGGCCCTGAGGTGTGCATTTATTGTTTGGAGAGGGGAGGAGGAGAGGTGAGGAGGTGAGCAGTGTTTCTATTTGCAACAGCAAAAGCACAATGGTCGGAGCATCTGCCAGGGACCGGAACCGCCGGGCCCCCCGCGGCAGCACCCTCACCCCCCCCTCCCCGCCCGCGGCATCCTCCGGCCCCTCCGCGCATCCTCCCCCTCGCCCCCTTCCCCCACCGCGGCGCCGGCCCAGCGCCGCGGGGCAGCGGCACGGCAGGCGCGGCGCGGCGTGCGCCTCCCGCACACATGGCACGGGGGCTCGGCCGAGCGTCAGCTGAGCGCCCGGGGGGGCGGCACCTCCCGGCCCCGGCGGGAGGAGGGAGGGGAGGGGAGGGGAGGGGGGGCGGCCCGGCCGGACCCCGGCCCCGCTCCGGGGGGAGCGGCGCGCGGAGCCGGACCGCGGCCGGTCCCTGCCCTTACTGTGCGGGGGGGCGGCGCCGTGCGTGTGCGGGGGGGCGGCCTCCCGCACCCAGGCGGCCCAGGGCTGGCCCAGGAACGCCTCGGGACTGGGCACGGGCCGCTCCAGGGCCGCCATGGCGCCGCGCCTGCTCCTGCCTCCTTGTTGCTTTTCCCGTTTCCTTCGGCGGCGGCGGCGGCGAGCGAGCGAGCGAGACACGGGATTCGAGAACGCCGCACGTCATCCTCGGGACGTTCCGCCGCCCACACGGGGGTAGTGTCAGCCCCTGCTCCCTATCAGATCGGGCTCCCCGCCGCACAGCGCGCATGCCCGCGCCCCCCGCGCCTGCGCCCCGCGCCGCCGGCAGTGGGCCCGCGCCCGCCCCGAGGGGCGCCGGACCCGCGTAGATCCCGCGCTGCCCCTCCGGCACCGGCCCGGCCCGGCCCGGCGGAGCGGGGCCGGCGGCCGAGGAGCCCCGCCGGGAAGGCGCAGCCGCCGGCCGTGCGCGCCTCGGGGCTGCGCGCCCCGCGTCTCGCAGCGCCCCGCAGTAAGTCCCTGGGACGGGCTCTCGGTAACTGCGGCACGGCCCCTCCGCGCCCCAGCGCGGCCGCGAATCGGACCCGGAGTGCTGGGTTGGGGCTCCCCCGCTCCCCGACTTCCAGCTGCGCTCCTGTGGATCACCTATAGCCACAACCACAGCCATTTTGTTGTCCAAATACCGCCTAATCTGTAGTAGGCTTCGTCTGTTTGCAAATGGGATTTTTCTCGTTTTGGTGTTCTAGGCTACGATACAGCAGCTCTGAACTCGCAGGTCCTGCTACTCTTAAACAATACTGAGGTTTTCATCTCGCTCTACATAGCCTAGGGAACGTACAAGCTTTTAGTTTAGGACAGTGTCATTTTTGCTTATTTCTCCATTGAGGTAAGAATAGAAAATAACTGAAAATTTTTATGCTCAGTATACCTGATCTAGGTTAGGAGTTTCAGCATAAGCCTGTTGCTTCAGCTCACACCTCTTAAGCCAAACATAAACACTCCTGGTGAAGGACTTGGTTTCATGTAAGCAGCTTCACAGATCCCACATGTAGCATCTTTCATACAGCTCTGCAGTCTCGTTAGGGGTGGTGATGACTGAAGTTTATGGTTCAACAGACACGTCTCAGAGTGGTGATATCAGTTTTGCATGGTCCCATTCCTGTCCTGCATCTTTTCCCAGACACTCGTTCACTTTTTGCTAGTTCAAACCATTGTGAGGCAATACTGAAGTAGAGCATGGAATTAATGTGGACTCAAAAACCAACATTTCAGGCCTGCTCAGGAGTTGGAGCTGTGGCCAGAGGGGAAGGACAGGAGTTGCTGAAGCACTGCTGCCTGTTGAAAGGTGTATGGTGCTGCAGTCTAGAATGGATTTAAGTAAATTTCCCACAGCTTCATTAAGACTAGGCTCTTTACAGTGCTAAAATGGATAAAGGTGTAGGGCAAAGGACGGACACTTTTTGCCTTATGTATGCTGTCAACATGCTCCACCTCTTCCAAAAAGTAGCTGCAGTATACAGGTCCCATCCTTAATACCCGGAGGTGAGCCTAATAGCTTTCATTCTGTATGGCCTAGCCGGAGTGCCTCCAGTCAAGTTAACTTTAGCTACAAGAAACTTCAGTAACATTATCAAAGAAGCAGAAAGCTCACCAAAATACCCCTCAAATAAAACCAGACAACCACAACAGGGTTGTTAGCAACCATCATGAAGCAGATATAAGATGCACGACCTTAGATACACTGCATGTGGAATTTCCAGAAGCAGGAAGTGTAGTTGTGGTGTAATACAAAGCCCTGGCAAGATCTATTCAGGAATATTAAGTACAGTTCTATCTACCAGTTTAAGTTATTCTTCCTACAAAATAAAAGTGTGGAAAGGGTTATCAGAAAGATAGAAGAATTAAGATTCTATCATATGAGAAGAGTTTTACTTAGTCTAACAAAATTCAGCTGGTAGTGAGTATGTTTTGTTGTTTTTAATTATAAGGACATGATCATAATGAGGAAGAAAAATAAAGAATAGACATAAACTGCTTATGTTGAGGTTGAAAACTCTGCCCACTATACTGAAAAACTCTGGTCAGGAATAGCAAGATGGAATTCCTTAGATGGAACAATAATGACATGAAGTTAATAGTTAACCATGTTTGGCACTTGTGTTCGAATTCACTGCAAGATAGTTGAGCAAATGTCTTGACAGTGGCCAAATAGTCTCATAATTAGAGAAGTTAAACTGCACAGCTTATACCATAACACTGGTGTGATTGCCCAAGATGTGAATCTGGAGACAAGATATGAAAGAAAGGCATGTGAGCACCCAGGAAATCCCCAGCAATGAAAACCAACATTAGATTTCAGGGAAGTAGGGATGGCCAAAGGTCTAACTAGTATTAAACACTACCACAGGATATACAAGTAGTAAAGCAATTCCTAACCATACAACTGAGAAAAAAGGGGAGGGGGAAAGTGTTTAATACAAGCTGCCTCTAAACAAGCAAAAAAAAAGTGAAGAAACTTTCCAGCTTTAACACATGGCACCGACCTACATGCTGTTTACCATGACACACTACAGAGCTACAGTCTAGGTTCTTAACAGAATCAGACCATATGAAGGAAAATTAATATAAAATCAAAGATTCAAGATGTACCAATTCCTTCCTAAAAAGAAACAATCCGGTGACTTAAAGAGGAAGGTTTCCAAAGCCCTCCCCAGGGAATTTCTCCTCCCTACCATATGTATTCAAGAACAACATTATCGTTAAACAAATGGTTCCACAATCAGAATCGTAGGATCATTTAGGTTGGAAAAGACCTTTAAGATTGAGTCCAACCATTAACCCTAATTCCATCACTAAATCATGTCCCTAAGTGACACATCTACACATATGCCTGACTTACCTGTGAGCAGCATCTTTTGTTTAAAGAGTGTGAGTTCAGCTTTGATTACATCTGTGCTGCCTCTATGATCTGCACCAAGAAATAACCCCATCCCTGAGCAAACCAGCCATTGGTTTGTCTCCATTGGCTTGTAAGGTGCAAGTCCTGAAGCTGTAGAAAAGTATCCTCACTTCGGCACCAGGAACACCTGTTATTTCACTCCAGATTGGTGCCAAATAAACTAGTGTATGTAACATGGACAGCTGTGCATTGTGCTCCAGATCCTTACAGCAAAATAGGAAGAGAACTGATCTGACATCCTAGAAGTTTTCCCATTGTTGGGAATATATGTAGTTCTGTCTTGTGAATGTGAACTTGAACTGCAGCTTTACTGTAGCAAGAACATTCAGATGATTTCTTCTTCCCTCCTGGCATCTGCTTCCACAAAATTCATTGAAAGACAATTCTATTTAAGACTTTCACTCCTCTTTCAAATTAGTTTTTATTAATCAGTTGGGACAAAACTTATGGGTGGAGAGGAAAAAAAATGAGGGAAAGGGACAAACATGGTCACAGAAGACGTACTTCCTTAGGAAATAAGTAAAAAAACCTACATATAAAAGTGCAGAATAAACATCCGCTGTTTTTTTTCCCACCTGCTCACCAATACAGAAATGTAATTCTTCTATGACCTTGAACAAGTCACTCTGCCACAGAAAAATAATTAAGTCAGTCAGGAAAGGTCCTTCTTTCCCTCCCTGGTCCCTGAGGATTTTTTATTTCAATTGCCACGCAGAAGCTTCCTTTTACTATGTGGTTTTTCAGAATTCAAGGTAATGCAGCCTTGATTTTGTTTGCAGCTTCTAAATACTACAGTGATCCAATCATAACATGGTATTAAAAAGGTAAACCATAAGCAAATTATGGCCTTTAATTAATAAATGGCAAAATACAGATAAAACCTCAACTCTAATCTTTTTAATACATATATCATTGGTCTTTTAATAAAATGATCTCCAAATGCAAGCTTTTTGCTAAGTAACCAGAAGATAAAAATCATGTGTTCCTATACCTACTTATTAGAATTATAGTTAAAGACTTGGGCTTTGTAAAAGCACAGTAAAAATGATGACATTAGCAGAGATCCAAAGCTGCATATCAATCTTTGGCTTATTTGGAGATCAATCCACCATTTTTATATAATTCTCAGAATCTGAATGTGAAGACATAACAAGCTAAAACGGAATTCTCACATGTGGCTATCAGGAGCATCATATGTAGTCACCATGTACAAATAAATTATGACATGATTTAACTTCAAGTATACTGTTGTACACTGAGAAAATACCATGAGAGTGCTGAGGGTGCATGTGTAGCCACAACAACAGCATAATAATGTATACCTGGAAATACATGCACCACATGGCTTTAAACTGGCTACAAAAGTATTATAGAGAAACTGCTGTATAAGGCTTCACTATCATAACAAGATTATAAACATATGATGCTTGTGACAAAGTCATGATTTAAGCAGTTTGGCAGGAGATTCATTAGTACTTCCCAGGATCCTGTTTTGCAATGGATTTACCACAGTAGTGGTTTTGTTTTATATAGCAGAAATTATTACTTAGCAGACAGTTATATGAACCCAGGTATCTACTTTGGTGGGAATGGAGCAGTAAATGAATCACAAGATTTTCTTACAGATAGTCAGTGATGGAGATTGCATAAGAAAAGCACCAGCAAAGTAGCTGGCTGTCAGTCACAGGGGTACGGGAATTTCAATCCTCCTTCAGCATTTTGAGGAGTGCAGAACTAACTTGTATGTTGATTTGTGTGCAAACGATTTTTATAGTGGATTTTTACACCCTTGCTAATTTTAAACCTGTAGATTATCTATCTGCAGTCTCTCTTTCCACAGTGGATAAATGAAGTTTCTACTTAATACTACAGCAACACCTCAGGTTACCAGAAAAGTTTGTCTTGAGACCGTGCAAAATACACCAAATGGGTAGTCCTGCATTTCTCCATCCAAACTGATTCTGAAACTTTTTTAATACAATGTAACATTCTACTATGCTATGTGATAATTAGAGTAGCTGAACTCGGTAAATAAACTGTATACTTTTTAAAAAGTCTGTGTCTAAGTTTCTGCAAAAAGATGTATACAAGATGGCTATTAAAACAACTCAGCAGTTAGCAAGCAAGCCAAATGTAGAAGCCACTATGAGCCAGTCTCTCTAGAGCCTCTCTGGCAAAAAGTGCAGTCCCTGTACTTTTTCTGACCTCTTTGTAATTTCAGAAGGTGTCTCAAACACTATGTGAATACCATAATAGATGACTTGAGCTAGAAAACTGTATTAAATAGACATTTATAGCAGAGAAATGTCCTCTGAAATAACACAAGAAAAAAAATCTGAATTATGCTTTCGGTTCTATCTTAGCCAAAGAAGCTAGCACTTAAAAAAGAAACAGTCAGAAAAAATGGAGAACTGAAAAAGAAATTTGAAGTGAGATACTCTTGTATCCCAACAAAAACATGTTTCTCAAAAAAGGGTTGCAAATTGCTTCACACAATACAAAGCAATGCTTGAAACACCACAGCAGCACTAATCAATGAAATGGGAAGTCTAAAGAGAGGTGTACCACACAGATTTGTGAACAGACGATGGACAATTAGGTAACTTATTACATTGGACTCTGTGAAGTTTAAAGAAAAAATTCTACCAAAAAAAAGGCTATGAACTAGAGATTGAAATCAACAGTTACTGCACATTTCAAACCCAAGAGAGTTATGCAAGTGCTGTGAAAAAAATTTCATGTCCTTTGGCTCCAGTGCCTAAAAGTTTGTTCTAAACAATTTTTCTCGAGTGTTGGTTGTCATCTAAATGCATTAACCTACTACTGTACTGTCTTTTCAAGCGGATACATTTTCTTCTCTATTACCATTGCTGGAGTATTTGTCATACCAAAGCTGGCAATGGTAACTATCAGTGTACCACTGGGCTTTGTGCAGTGCAGACACGTATCCTCACTAGACACAAAGTCTTACCAGTTGCTTCTGAGAAGCAAAACAGATTCTTTTTTTTTACTGCAACAGTTTCGGGTTTCAGTCAGGAGCCTCTGAGAATTCAGTTTCAGACCCATCTTAATTGCCAATTTTCTCTCCCTCGAAAACATTTCCCATGTCCTGACCTCCACCAAACACCTGAACATCCAGTCTCAGTGCTATAGTGTAGACTGTATGAAACATGGATCTCAATTTCTCTTCTTAAAACACACTACCCGGAGTCCCTGGTCTAACACATCATCAGCTGCTTTTGTGGCAAGAAACTGAGGATAAGACCAGGTCAGAGGAGTGCATTCACTGAAGAAGAGTGAGGACTAGTGCATATGTTTTGGAAACTGGAAGACATGAATGACAGGTCAGAGTACTTGACAGGCTAAAAATTCAGTTTGCCTGTATTGGCAGGTACTCAGAAAAGATCACAGAAAAATTATTTTAAAATATCGTCGCTGCATGTTTCTTACTGTTTCTTAAATTTATTAAACGTATCTACCACCGGTGCAGCAGATCACTTGTATTATACTTACTAAATATTTATCAGTTTTGTTTGGTTGTTTTTTGTGTTTTTTTAATTTGAAAGAGGTTTTTTGGTAAATAATAGTAACAATAATATTTTCAAAGGCCATATCCAAATTTTAGAGGAAGGCTCTTAATGGTCCAGTTGAGACAGAAAGGAAGAAACTTGTAGGAGTTCCCTGCATTTTTGAAAGACACAGTGAAGTTCTTTAGATTTTGAGATATAAAACCACTTGGGCATGGAGAAAGTTACCTTGCCTCAGTATGAAGTCTGCATTCAAATAGTGTGCTGCTTTCCTGTGCTTTGCTCTCTCACTATGCCCATGTGAATAACCAAAACCACAAAACATGAGTCCCCAAAGATCTTCACACATTTCTCGTGAGGTAGGCATAGAAATATTCTTCCATTAAAAATTAAGTTTGCCCCGATGAATAATGTATATTATAACTTTCCATTCACCAGCCACACTTGTGTGTGTTGGCAGCGCACAACAGCAGCTTCCTGCCTTTCCCTCAATGCATTGTAAGCAATTTTCTCCTGTACCTTCTCAACATAGATGCCATATTTGTCCTGTTTGTATCCCTCCTTCTCCCAAACGCTTCCCTTTCTGGATTTTGTTCCCACTTCTCTGTCACTTTACCCTAACCCTGCATGGTGCATTTTCATCTCCTGCCAGGTTACTCCACTGAAACACCAGTTTGGGGCCTGTTTTTCACTCTCAACTACTCTCACCACCCTCCCACTTGGGCCCAGCTGCATCACCAGAGGCAACCATGTCTTTCAATTTACACTGCCTTGGTTTTTATCCCCTACTTTGCAGTTAGGAGACTTTCCTCTCCTTTCCTCCTCAGTGGAGGACAGGTTTCTCCCAGTCCTGAGTCACCTCTCCCCTTCCCACCTGTGATCTACCTCTTCCATCACAAAGCTGTTTGGAGTTGCCCTCTTTTCCTCTCTAAATGATTCCTCTCCTCTTGGGGCAAGTCCCCTTTCCTTCTCCCCTCCTCTCAGCAGCCAGCTCTCCTTCCCAACCTTGCCCTGGCCCTGGCTGGAGCTCCTTGGCCTCAACACAGGGGTCTGCCTCTACTTCCTTCATTTTCCACAAGTGCTGGTGCCCTGGCTGTCTCCCTCTCCCAGCAGCTCACTGATCCCCGCTGTAAACAAGGATTCATCTCTGGCAGAGCCAGGTGCCATGTGTGAGTGGGCTGAGGGCAGGCACCCATGGGCTGCCAGAAGATTTCAGCCTGGGAAGGATGTCCCTCAGTGTTTGGGAATCACTCGAGTGTCCTTCAGCCTGGCTGTGAAAGTTTGGGGCCGCCCAGAAAAGAGGTTTGAGTAAGAGTCACACTGCTATGCCTTTGGTAAGGTCACGTTTGGTCCGTGGATCAGCAGAGAGCAGAGAGGGCCCAGCCTGCTCACATGGCTCCCCAAGCCCTTGCTGCTTCCAGAAGCTGGCTCCAATCACACCTTGCTCGAGGTTCTGAAATGTTTTGACTGTTGTTACAGTATGTCCTACTTCTAGCTCATACAGGAAGAGGACATGTTGAAATCACAGAAGAAAGCAAGCCTGTTCATCTTGTATTTCTGGCTGAGGCTGCAAAGTGGAGTGCCAGAAATCAATTGTGTCTCATCCATTGTACAGGGAATTCTCTTGTAGCTCCTTGCATCAATGTGCTAACTTTGCAAGGGCCTTTGTCCTAATAAGATTCCCATTGCCACCTGGAAGAGTTAAAGGTGGTATCTTCTGATAAGCACTGCAAGTCCTGTACTCAGTCAAAATGGATCTCAAAGGCCTTAGCAAGAATTGGAGTATAGTTAGTGATGTGCTTGACAGCTAAAGGCACCCAAAGTAAATGTGATACTTAAGCATTGACTTGTATAAACCTCTCATGGGCCACCTTTAACTTCTGTCATCAGACTTAACCAGACCTTTTACAAAGGCAATGTGGTTGCAGAGACCAGATTTAGATGGTCCTCAGTTACAGTCTCACAGATCAAAAAAATTTTTTAATTAAATCCTCCTTTTAATGATAAAAATACATTGTCATTTGCTAGTCTATTTTTTGGAAACCTGTGGTTGATGAGTGTTGCTGAGGCACTATTTCCTTTAAGCAATCCAAGTATAAGCATGCTACTCATAATACTTCAGGTTTAAATGGAAACCATAGCTGGTAAAGAAGACAAAAGTTCAGACATTATTAAAAATATCCCATGTTACTTATGAAGGGTGCATACTTCTGAAATGCTTGTGAGCTAAGACTGCAAATTTGCAGGCTCAGATTAAGAGAATCTATGTACATCTATGGCCATCAAACATTTTAACTGGCTAATAACATCCAGTGGTGCAGATCTGTACATGGAATCAAGTCTTGTAGATACTCAGCATGTGACATCTGGTATATGCAAAAGTTACAAGACTGATGAAAAGTGAACAATAGTGGTTTAGGGAAAAAAATTAACTAAAAATCATGACAAAATTAGCATTTGAGAATCTTGTAATTCAACTTCAGATACCCATTTGATCCAAGATTATAAACAGAACTGGCTATTGTTTTGCAAATCTTTCAATTGACAGATAAAAAAGTGGTGTTCCTTTAGGAGACAGCAGGCATCTGTGGATTCCCACTGTCTGTGTTTAATTCTGCTGAATAATATATAACAATAATAATAGATGATTTGAAAATATTCAAATTCAAACCATGAACTAAGCACAAACTCCTCTTCCTCCTTGTATGGAATTGGAATCTTATTCTGTGTATGCTAAATCTGAGCTCTTACAATTTTACTTGCGTTCATATTGACATTTAAGGACTCTCTAATAATCTGATACAACTATGCCTGTGTTTCCTTCTGCACTAAGAAGAGTATTGGCACTGCAGCTACTGGTGACTTCAAAATATTATTACAATTGTGGCCTGTGATATATTAAAGCTAGCAAAATCAGGATGTTTTATGTATAGTGGGCTGAAAATTTTTGCAGTAGATTATTTGTCTAAGTGTATATTGACTGTCAGTTCTCTATGAAAAGAAATGTCTACTCTTCTGTTTACAGGAGCAGTGGAGCCCTTTTTCTGTGCTCTCACACATCATCACAATTAGCACAATTGATACAACTCACTCAAATCTATTAGCATAAGCAGTGGCATTTTATTGAATTATGTGCTCATGTCACAGTAGAGTTGGGCACTTCTGAGTATTTCTAAAGTTGTTTGTAACCAATGGAGCAAAACTTATGTCATGCTCTTATAAACAAATACAAAGTTAGAGGTTGTATGGAAACAAAATGAATTTGGTGGCGAAAAGACCTAACAACAGTGCCTTGATAACACAATATTTAATAGCAGTACAATATGAATTTAAATTGAGAGATAAGTCTACATTGGAGGGGTTAGAAATGGTCTTGTCTGGAGAACTTAACAGGTGCACAGAGCCATGAACCTGTGTCTTCTGGATTTGTAGAGGGAAAACTTGAAAGGCATCTCTGGGTTCTGAAAGTGCTCATATGTGGGTGAATTTCTCCATTTATTCAGGGTTTAATACTTTTGCCTATGGAAATTTTTATGTCAGCTGACAAAACCCCGTCAGTCTGTCTTTGTCAGTCTGAATCTTAATGTAGCCAACTGTTCTGTTCAGTTCTCACACTACATTTGCGGTGTAAGAGTCTAAGAGCATGCTGTGTCAGCCATGGGATTATTGGTCCTAGATTTTGCAAGATTTCCCAAACACATTTTTAAAACAACAGCAGATAATTATGAGAGTTGGCAGATGCCACAGACATAATTGTTTTCAGCAGCTACAATAGATGTTTTAAAAATATTTCCATATTCAAACCTTTAGTTAGTTCAAGGCTAGTGAAACACAATCCTTCCTACTGTCTCCTGCCCTTGAGACATCCTCTAGGGATTGCAGCCAGCAGGACCTCCCTCTTTCTCACTCCTCATTGCTTTTCACCTGCCTGGCTCACCTTTTAGGTCACTGTTCCTGGTAATTTTCTGGGCTGCCTCTCTGATTTGCTGCCTCTTCAGTTGTCTGGACTTTGCAAAGGCTTCAGAAAAATCATGCCTCAAAACAACTATTCCATCAAAATGGAACTATGTCTGGAAAGATGGTTGAACTCATCAGCATTTTATTCAAAAAGTAACATGGATAAGAAGTTCCATTGGCAGCAAAATATTATGTGTTAGTATTTAAGGCATGATTGTTAGTATTTAATGCATGGTGATGTCACTGTCACTTTCCTTTTCTCCTGTCCTTCTCTCCAACTTGACCTGATCTGACCTGGGAGTAAACAATCAGAAATGTTGTCACTGTAACATGTTTCTGATGCTCAAAGATCACAAGTGGGCTGACCTCAGCACACAGCAGAAATGGTGGAGTGGCAGAAGGTAAGCAGTGGTACACGTGTTTTCTTGACTGATGCGTTTATACCCATGCCCTGCCTGCAGCACAAGTGGCCACATATTAGTGACATGATAAAGTTCTCCTTCCTTTGTATTCTTTCACTTCCCTACTCTGTTTACCTAAGCAGCACGAGTCATCCCAGCAGTTGTTAGTGGGAAAAGATACAGAATGTGATACATCTTCTTGTCCCTCAGGAAAGACATTTGGTAAATTTGGAATGAGCATCTAATTCTCTCCAGGATGCTCTGAATGTAAATTTGGAAAGAAGAATTTCTCCAAATAATTATAGTTAAAATGCTGAATTCCAAATATATTTATTTTCTTTGCTTTTTTGTTGGCGCGTGTTGCATACGTGCTGGAAGAGATTTCTTTTTTGTGGTTGCTATGGTAAAAAGCGGTCCCCAGTCCTTTTACTTAAACCCCATGAACTGCAATTAACTGTTTAATGTTGTAACAGACAACAGCTCTAGTAACACCTTAACAGCTTTGAGCGTGATACTCCCATCATCTCAGCAGATGGTGATTTTTGGCATTCTGTGTTTTCAGTTTATTCTTCTCCTTTACAATCCTTGCCATTATATCTTCTGACAAATGCTTCTGGACTAACTTAATTGCAATTTGATTATACTGAGACAGCCCTCAGATCTCAGATCTTTTTGTATTTCTGTTAAAGGTGACCGATATATAAAAAAAACCCCTGTGTGTGTATCCCTGTCAGCAACTATAAAATCAGATTTTAAAGTAAGAATCTGTTTCTTCTCATCTGTAACCATAAAAATACAGTCTTGAAACATGCTTAGCCCTACATCTGAACAGAAAAGGAGACATAAATGATTCTTTTGTGAAGAAGGAGTAACCCTGAATGTTTGTCGGGAGTCTGAATTAAATAAGAGTTACCAATTTCAACCAGTTTTACTACAGGGAATTGCTCTTCATTATTATTTCCATAGAGATGGAGACTGAATTCCTCATGAATTTTGCTCATTGTTTTAAAGATTTATGACTAATGTAAATCCTTTTAAACAGAGAGTTTCAATTAAATTTAGAAAAAATTTCAGCTTTGCCAAGACATTATCAAAAGCAAGATTGCCTTGTGAAACTGTTTTTCAGCTACTCTCCCTTTTTCTCCCATATAATACAGTTGTATTCCATCTCTATATTTTTTTTTTTTCACTTAGAAATAAATTCTTTGGATTTAAAATCAGGACTGTTCTCCATTTTGCTCTTTAAAGGGGTTTTATGTATTAAACAGCCAGAACACTTCAGATGTTTAATGTTGTAATACAGGACCGAATAAGCTTTTTTTAGTACCTTTAGCAGCAGTATTAGCATTTCTTCTCTTTTAGGAAAAGAAAACAAGAGGGAAAAAGGAGAAGAATAGTTTTCCCAGAATCATAACACAATAATATTGCAGTTTCAGGTTTTAAAACATGAATGTCTCATTCACAGCTATTTCCTGGCTGACTCCAGGTTTCTACGATTATTATTTATTCAGTGCTGATAGTGTGCTTGACATTGTGCAAATATAGAAAGAGATATTCATGTGGACTATCTGCCAGGATTTCCTAGTTGTCAGTGGCAGTGTTAGCCTCTTTAAGCAAAAGCTTGAGGCTGTCTTTAGAGCAGAGATGCTTATCCATCCTGCCAACATGCAGCTTCATACATATGACCGTGGGAAACACTGCCCAAATGCACAAGGCTTTGGAAGCATGGACCCAGAGGAGTTTAATTTAATTAGTACAGCAGCAGTGTGTGGTAGCTCTAACCAATCAAACCTTTAAGACCAATCACGGTAATTTCAAAAGCTGGAATTTTTTTAGGGAAAGGTGACTGGGAAGAATCAATCCTTCTGATTTGATACCTAAAGAATCAAAGAAAGACTGTTTGCCTGAATACTGCATGGTTTAAAATCCTGTGTCTTCTGTGAAATCCATGAACTGTTTTGTAACTTATTTGTCGGACTTACTGATGGCCTGTGTGCTTAATTTGCCTGGACAGTGATGGTGTCCCTCAAGTTGTTGCTGCCATTTGTAGACTATCCATTGACAGACTGACATCTGCCCCTGGCTTTGCCAGAAACAAGGTATTCCAAATTGTAGCATTGAAGGCTTTGGTCCCGGATTAATTTCTCAGGTTAGGGACATTCTGCCAGGAAAAAAAAAAAAGTAAACAATCTTAGTCTAAATGGGAGGAATGTTTGTGTTTTTATTAGAAAACCTATCTTTGGATTTCCTTTCCAATGGAGTCACAGAAGAATCATTCTAAGGATCTTTAGTGACACTTCCTTGACTTTATGCATGAAAGAATAGAAGGTTTGCTGTCTGCTGTTTCTTAGGTGAAGAATATTTTTGTCATGATCACTTATAAAAATAATAAAATTCCCAAAATCCCACCAGTAAAACCAACTTGCAGTGAATGAAAAGGTGGAATGCAAATACTTGTCCTTGTTTTCTCCCTGGATAGGACAAGCATTTCATTATCTGATTCTTTCCCTTACCCCAGCAGAATGAATGGATGATGACAGTAAGCTTATCTCTTTGTCTGATACCACCCATCCAAGCTAACACTGAAAGGCTTCCTGAGAGCAACACAAATCATATGTAGGAGCCAGTATCAAAAAGCTCCACATCCAGAAATGAGCACATCTGCCACGTATTGTACAGAATCAGCCAAAGCAAAAAGACTTGTAGAAAAATAAACAAATCTCTGAGGGATTTGAAAGTTGAAGTCAAATATCTTGAAGTCAGTTCAGAACTGTGAAGAAAGTTAAAAATGGATATATCAAATCTGATATATAAATTATAATTCCTGTATTAGTCATAGTTGCTATATCCCAAATTTTGTTTGGAAAAGGAAAGACAGTGCTCAAATTTCCTTGCCTCTCCACCCATCTCCTTCAAAGTCTTCCCTTTAGCTTTCAAGCAATTTATTTACACTGAGCAAAATGTCTGGTTGACACTGACAGGAAAAGTTTTAATTAATTCTCATTTTACAAATCCTCCACAATATTTATTCAAAAGATTGGCAAATTCCAGGAAGTTCAACCATCCCTGAAAAAATAAGTTTTGTAAACAAATCTGGCAACAAATTTATTTTAACAGCAGCAACCCTGCTAATCTGTCAAGACGTAGTTTGTTTCTGACACTTGATTAAATTCTTTTTCCTTAAGAATAGAAAATAATTTGCTACAAACAAATCATTTAGCTGGGACATGGTGACTGGCCCTCTGCTATTTCACAGAGCATTTAATTCAACAGAAAAAAGCTAACATTATAATGTTTAGCACTTTTTTTTTCTTTTAAACAGAAGTAAGGCTAAATTTCTGTAGTCACAAACAACAACAACATAAGAGGCTTCAGGACCTTTAAAACCCATTCTTGGTGTATCCCACAACCTGGACCATCATTACTCCATACCTCTGAACATAAAGAAAGGGCATGTTTCAGGTTGTGGTTCCACAGGAATTTTCTTGCCCAGACCCCTATTTCGTGGCCATTTGTTCCTGGATAAGTAATCCACTTGCTCAGTTCTTATCTGGTCTCAATTCGTGGAGCCGGTTCTCTGTGTAGTAACACCAGCAGTTGTGCAGGTACATTAGCCTGACAAAGCCCAGACTGATACGAAACAACTGAGTGGACTGTGCTGCTTAGTCTGGTTTTATCAACAAAAATGTCCATGTCCAGAAAAATGTTTTATGCAAGGAAATAATCTCAGAGGTTTGCAAATATCAGTAAAGCAAACTAGGCAAACGCTGCTGCTTGCCATTAATGTAGATTAAAACAAAAGATTAATAGGTGCTGATGTTCAACTTATATGGACATCACCCTTCTTTGCATTAAGACTTCGTCCAACTGGACTGCTGGGTGTGTGGACATTTTGGGGTGTTCGCCTCTTGATTCTTAAAGAGATTTGGCATGTCATCTCACTGCTGCTCCTTAGCACAGGAAAGCAGTTTGTGAATCTATTTTACGCCACAGCTTCATAAAACTGCAGGTCCTGGCGTAAAGGGTCAACTGGTGCAAATGTCAGTATAGTCACACAGTTTGTACCAGCAGGTAAAACCTGCCATCCATCTTTCCTGCCACTTCCCCTGCTCCTTCAAACTTAAAAAGACTGATCCAGATCCCTGTGAAGTCAGTGAGAGCATTCTCTCTGTGCTGGATCCAGCAGTATGCAGCCTCTTAAGTACAGCAATTAAGATATTGAGCTAATGTTAGTAATCATTTCCTGCCTGCCTAGAACACCCAAACTGTCTGAGTCAGGCTTCATTTCATGCAAAAGGCCGAGGAAATCAGTTGGGTTTGTGATCTGAAAGGTCAGTCTGTGTCCCTATGGACTAAGAGGTATGGGGGAATTCCAGAATTTGCTGCCAGTTTCTTGCTATTTATTTCTGGAAGCTGTTAGCTTAGAATTTTTTTAGCTAAACTTAGTTATGGGGAACTGAGATGATAAGACTGAGGGCTTTGGAAAGTCACATTTCTAGGTGCTTTAAAATGTGTTTATAAATCTACCACCTTTGTTTTTCAGGTTCCTTCTTAGATGGAATTTTAATTCACATTATGGACACTCAGGAGAGTGCACATATTCTATTTCTTTTCAAATACCACATACAAGGACTTTGCCAAATGAACAAAAGCAAGGAAAATAATCCTAAAAATCCTGGCAGAGTTTGACATCAGTAACTTTATACACTATTATTGTGAGACATTTTATTACCCAAATAATTCCTCATTTGGAGGAACTTCAAATACACATTTTTTTGCAACATCTTTAAAATCAGTGTAGAAAAGGAAAGGACTTATATTTAATGTAGGGATTTATATCTGATGATGTGAAATAATGGATTTTTAAAATAGAAGCCAATTAACTTAGCAGCCTCTTGCTTAATTGGCACTCATGCTATTTAAAAGAAAAGGAGTGGTGCATGTCTAAAACTTTCTCAGGTTGAAAAACAATATTCTTTTACATTATTGACTCTGATTCTCTTTGTGATTTAATCCTTTCTTTTACATGGCTAGTGAGTAGAAATAGTGGAAAAGTCACAACCACAAGCAATAACGTGGCAATTACCTCAGAGGTACTGGTGGGACTTTTAAGTAATTTTAAGTCAACATATATAAACATGATGTTGCTAGCTTGAAAATCTGGACATTATTTGCAGCTGGAAGATTTGATTACTTAACTGATTTTGATTTTCAAATTGCTTTTGAAAATCCACCACTGGTTGAATCTGCTCCAGATGGGCAATGACTGAAAATTGTTGTAATTTGGCACGTATTTGGTAGCATAGATAAGTGAGTTGATAGCCTCCTTAAGAGTATCTCAGACATATGCACTGATTAAAAACCTCCTCAACTCAGGCTCAGCGGGGTTTTGGCTGAAGGGAACTGAGCAGCTCTGTCACCCCTAAGGGTCTTTTCTGGCGTGACAATGGGAGCAACTTCATAATGCTGCTGCGCGCAGAGGTGAATGTGAAGTGTGTCATGGCCCAGTGCTCCTGCCCAGCAGAAAGTGCACCCTGCTACAGGCCAGCAGCAGCTTCTGTGTGAGTACATGTGTCCCCCACAACCTGAATGAGAATCATGCTACTGAGATCGTGGGGTTTAGAAGTCTAAAAGTGGTATTTATTTTTCCACCAACAGGTCCTTGAAATTATTGCCTATCTGGTTTAAAAATGGTACAGAGAGACAGGCATTGAAGGTTCAAAGGATCCGAACATCAGAACCAGACATCCCAAACCCCCCTTATTGTCTCTGCAGAGAAACAGATGTTTCAGAAGTACAGCACTTCCCATCCTAAAAGCAACAGCTAAAGCTGGTCACACCAGTTGTGCCCTAGTAGTGCCTCTGTTTCCAAAAGAAGCCCAGGGTGACCATATAACAGTAACATATACTGGTCCATGTTTTAGTAAATTCAAGGCAGGCAAGATAAATCCCATTCTCAGCAGCATCCTGTTCATTCTGGTAGCTACTTGCTAAACTGCTATGAGAATATTTTGCACTTTTTTCACGACCTCAGAACAACTGAACAGGGCCTTTTCTCAAAAGTGTTATGACTTGGCTCCCACAACACAGGCATTTTTTAGAAGGAGAAAATATAACATTTCTAATAACAAGCCTGGCAAAAACACTGACCAAAATGATGTCCCGGGCACATAATATCCCTGGGTTTTAGGATGCTTTGTAACCATTGCCTACATGAATTAAATGGCTCTTTTCTGTTTAGACAGCTGGATTTCTGTGTGGCACTAGATGGCAATATTCCCCCAGCTCCTACAATGGTCAGGGGAGCCATACACAGTAACGGGACACATCCTGACCTTGTTTCCTTGTTATCACCGACATAGCTCATATTATAACAGCCAGGTTTTATGTGAGTAAGCTCAATCTGGGCTGCAGGGTTTTTTTAAAATCTCTGTGCATTCATCCACCTACCTTTACAGCTTCACAGTTCTCTGTCAAAACATTTATTGGACACTAGATTTACTGTGTGGGATCTTCTGTTTCATTAAGAAAGCTCTTATGGTCTTGGGCTGTTCCATGGTGTTGACGCTCAAATCCACAGGCAAGAAATATATACAGCCGGAATATTGCACTGATTTCCTGCTGCCTTTTGTGTATTAATGTGGTGGCAGATTCAGTCAAATCATTACTCAGATATAATGTTGCCTCATGTCAATTGTAAGTGGATTATTTTTCCACTCATGTTTGTTCTCATGTAAAATCAGCATAATCTAAACTCAGCAACTGTAAAAAAGTAATTCTGTGTCTGTACCCAGATGAATTTAACCCTCTCCCTGTGTGTTATTTCTGGAGGTTTTGTCTAGTCAAAGAGCTTATAGACAGCAAGGAACAGGGCCAGCAATGAATATTGCATATCTCCTTTGTGTGAGTAGGATTTTTTTGCCTTTGGACCACTTTATTGAGGTCCAGGTCTATTGAAATTGCTCCTTTCAAAATCAGGCTTGTTGTTGATTTTTGTGAGACCATGATCATTTTAATGATTTTCCAATAATTAAGTACTCTGGAACAAAGGGGGAGAGTGAAACATCCCTCCTTACACACCACACCCCTCTTCTGGTTCCCTGGAGAGCCACAGAGCCCAGTTGAAAATCTCAAAGTTCTTGAAACCATAAACAAAATTTCACACTGTTAGGAAGCAGTGAATTACTCTCACTCCTCTTGCTCAAAGGATGGAGGAACTTACGTGTAAAAACCCATCTATCTCCAAGTGAAACTCCACCACCTGAGCCCTCACCCTGTGCCCAGCCATGCTCTTTTGTATTAGTTGCACACTTCTCTGTGGGTTGCTATTTCAAAGTCCATAGTATTTGTCCTAAAATGCAAGATTGCTTTTGCAAAAATAATCAAATGCCTTTTGCTGATAAAACAGGGAATGTATTTCATGTTTCATGATGCAAAGGCCTGTTTAAGTAATTCTTGATGATATAGTAAATACTTGACTAAGTGAAGTGCATCACATTGTGTACATAGAAACCTTAGATTTTGTGTACCCATGTTTTCCCAGAGCATTTTTTCTTGCTGCATTTGTACCTTTTGCTATTCACATCCTCGTTTATGTATTTACCAAACAGCTCAGGTGGCAAAGCAATTACAACAACGAATGTGTAATATGCAGGAAATGTTGTATCATGAAGTACAAAGTATTGCTGCATGGGTTCAGGCCCTCGTCCAATAACAAGTAAATGCAGGAGGAAGACTTCATTGGCCTCAACATATTTTTCACTCTATCTTCACTGGCAGTAGAACTTAGTTTGGAAGACATGATTAAAATTCGAGTGTTATACATGTCTGATATGGACAAATGACATAATTTCTTGCAGGCACCAAGTGTTCTACCCACAACACATTATTCATCTCAAACCATAAAACGCAAAATACTTGCTGATAACATCTACTTTTGCTTGGGTGAATGAATATTAAAGCTGTTATCACTGACTTCCATGTTTTGATAAGGCAGAAGAAAATGTAGTATTTTTAAGCAGCACAAGAACTTCTCAAAGAGAAAAACATTTGGCAACAATGTGTTTTTTACAGTCACGGTGTCTTACAGTTGTCATGATTGAGTTTGGGAGTGGGACTAAGGCCTCTGGCTTTTCTGGAGTTTCTGTGTGGCCTTGTTGACGACACTTGATCTTTACGTAGGGAGGATTCAAGTACCTCTGTAGCTTTCTTGAATTCACGTCCTTGTAATCATCTGTCTGCCTCAGTCCCCATTTGTCTAGATGGAGTAGAGGGAATGGGAAGGATCAGAACAGTCTCTGCTAACTTAATGCCTTTCATATTCCCAGTGGTCCTAAAATAAATGCTCAAAATCTTTGTTGCAGAAGACAGAAGGAATCTCAGGATTCCTTCTTCTCTGGAAAATGCTTTCATCTCTCGAGAGTGTAACTGCTGGAGTCCTGGGAGGACTTGTTTTCAGCACAGACAACAGCATAATTTTCAGCCTTCTGTGTGTACTCACCCAGATTTTAGGCTGTTCTTTACTTAAACTTGGACCTCCAAAAAAGAACTAGGCATGATGGAATCATACGAACACTGTGTAACAAACACTTAACACTTCAAGCTAATTATCAAGGTAGTGACTAATGGGGGGTTACATGTTTACAAGTCAATACTAGAAAAATACCTGTCTGGGACTTTTTTGATAATTGTATGGGTTACTGACCTTGCTAGGATGAGATTGCATTAGGTGAGATTAAGGTAGCATGGTAGTAGTCCATGACTTTTATGTTGTTCTTGTCACTCACAAATGATACAGAGGAAGCTTTTAGCTGAGAAATTGAAGGAAAGTGCATAATTTCTGGTGTAGGATGCTAAGGTACTGTTTTAATATTTTAGGAAGGGTTACCAGGGCAGTGGATGGAGAAGCTGTAATGTTTAAAGATAAAGGAGATGAAAATAAAACCTGACAGTCTCAGTAATTTAATTAATGAAATAAAAATAATAAATAATCATCAGCTGAGGTTGGATCGGGTACATGAAAATTCTCCTTAGGCTGCTTAATTTTTGGTGAGTAATTACCACGGTAAGAGCAAAATGTCTACTTTCCCATGAGCTGGCTAAGGAGAAGAGGGCCACTACTCTGGCTGAAATAACCATTAATGGGAAAATTATGTCTTGAACCTCTGATGTGTTTGAAAAGTAAGAGAACATTTCCTTCATGCTGACAGACTGGAAGCTGATGGAGAATTAAATGCATAGAAAACAGCTGAATATCCTGAACCCACACATTTTGTTATGCAAGTAGACTACTCTGAAGCTGGCCTCTGTTGAAATCCCTCTCTTTCCTAAGGACAGGCAATTGAAAGCTTGCATGTCAAGTTCTGCTCTTTCCCATCTCATATCCCTCACTTCCCATGTTCTTTCTCTCTGTATCCCAACCTAAGACCGGTGTATACTCCCATCTGTTGATCTTTTCCTTGGACTCAGGATTCTTTAATTTCTTGCAAGATGTAGCATCTTACTCATATTCTCCACTTTACCTGATTATCCAGAAGACATTATTTTCAGAACTGCATTTTTTTTGCTCCAAAGTACCCAAATAAAGTTTCAAATCATCTTGAAAACCGAAGAATTACTGAAACCCCATTTTTTTACTTTGATGTCTTCATTTTCTCCAATTAATCTTCCCTCTATTTTGCCTGAAAATTCCCTGGTTGTATTCTTGCTTGTTTTGCCTTGACCTCTCTTCTTCTAGTTGCTTTTTATTCACAGGAAGCTCATTCCTGAACTTCTTGCAGTGTAAGTGCTGCTGTTGCTAAACTTGCCAGTGAACTTCTTCCTTGCTCACCTTTTCCTAATTCACCTGTTCCTAATCAGCTCATATGCTTTTTTTTTTACTTGATTTTCAACCCCTTCTGGGCTCTCTTTTAAAAATTCTGGCTGCCCTTTCACTTCATGCCTCACAACCTGGCATGTTGAATCAGAAAACCAGAGAAATCTACTCACAGGAATGTAAAAAATGAGTGATCTAAGGGAAGTAATGAGACATATTGAAAATGACTCAAGGAAGAAGAGCCAGAGCCCTTTCTGCTCACCCTTGCTCCACCCATATGAGCTCCTCTCCACACTCTCCTTCCTGTGTGCTACACTTAGCTCTCCCTTCATCTCCATGGTCACCTCTACAGTCTCTTCTCACAACATACTTGAACCATGAGGCTTAACAGAAACTACTTGAAAGGCCTGGCCTTTAGAGAGGAAGCAGAGATTCTCCATGGGTATTCACCTAGCACCTGAAATAGTTACCCATTCCATTTCCAGGTGAAGTTTGGGAAAGGCCAGCATTTCAAGCATGTGTATGTTCCAGATGCCCTTCCCATACATGTCTCCTGTATCTCTCTATAGTGTCTATATCAAATAATGTCCGGTTTATGTATATGGACATTGAACCCTTGTTGAAAGTAGATCTGTGTACATTGTCAGAGGAAGGAAGGTCAAAATAAAGAAGCTGGGAAACGTATTTATAGGAAGAAGAAACTACCTCAAACCACACTGAAACCAGTCCTCCCTTCTCCCCACCAAACTCCAACTGAAGAAGAAGAGAAAGAAAATAAAGGATAAAACTGTGACCTCTGAGTTCTGGAGAAGTCTTGGCTATTCAGAGTGTAGGATGGAATCAGTCCTATCACTCAAAGCAGATACAAAACAAATTTAGAAATGCATCTGAAAGACTTTAAAACGAATCCCAGATGTTTCTATAGTTTTTTCAAGGCTTAAAAAAACAGCCTTATAATGGGATAGGTTATATATTGCAACTAAAAGGAGGGAATAAAGCTAGCAGCAGTTTTACAGTGTTCTGGTAATTACTAGAAGATCGCTGTACAAGACATCACATTGTACAAGTCTGGTTCATGCCTGTGCACACAGACCTCATCTTTGTGAGATATCCAGTCAGATCAAAAGCTTCTTTGTGAACTCAGGAAATGCATATGAAGGGATGGGCAAAGACCTGGTAGGTAAAGGAACAGGTTAGAATTTTTTGCCAATATAAACATATTTACATTATTATCAATATAACTAGGTCATTTAAGAGTGAGATTTTCCACATGCTTTTTTTACTAACATCAAGTCTAGGCACACATTTCCTGGGGCAAAGGAGGATCAGCTTCCTCAGTACTACAGGCTGTATTCCCAGATGATATGTTGTGGCCACATCCACATTAAACCATCACAAAGTCCTAGCAGCACTTTAAAATAGATGCAGATTAGCCATCACATGAGTATTTCTCATGACTCGCCCAATCAGTATCTGATACATAGGTATGGTTCAGTTCCAATCGGTAGGTTTTCCTGATCTTTTCCAGGTCCATTGTATCAGCAGCATTCTCTGGGGCACATAGTCTAAGGTGTGAATGCAGCAAGCATAAACACTGCCTGCCCCAGTCTTAAACTGGCTGCTCGTGTTTAGCGTGTTCAATTAACGTGTTCGTGCTACACAAAACGCAGAAGCATGGGACAGAACTTTCTGAGCTACTGTCAGCTTTCAGTGGAACAACCACGGAGGGTCATGCAGAAACATCTAGAAATGCCAGCTTAGGTCACAAATCAGTCAGGTTTCTCCACAGCTGTGTTAAATCTGAATCTCAAAATTCTGCCTCTTAGCAGAGCTGCTAAGTTTGTGCAGAGGTGTTGAGAATCAACTAGATGAATCCCTGAGCAACCTGATTTAATGCTTTGAGCAGGATGTTTGACTAGATGACCTCCAGAGGTCCCTTCCAGCCTAAATTATTCTATGAGTTGATTCTAATGCACCTATATATTGCATCCACTTCCAGTATTAGTGTCACTTCTCTACTATGCTGCATGAAATAACGCTAGGACTGCCCTTAGTTTAAAAAAAGTTGGTTGTATTGTGGGCTAGCAAGTTAAATGCCTAATCTAAGGGAGCCAGTGCATTTCTATGGGGGTTCATGCTGTTCCTGAGACAGCTACAGCAAAGCTGCATCATGTACAAACTTCATCATGTACACATGCTGCACCTCCAAGTATGCAGTGTGTGTGGTCTGAATGATTCTCTGATAGAGAAATAGGAAAACTTCAGGTTCTTGGTTTGAGTAAAAAAACATGAATATTTTATTTTGGTGTGTGAAGAGAGCACCTCATTGCCAGAGTGGTGAAAGCAGCATGGTATTTCCAGATTTAAAACATACTAAATTCTCTTCATAATGCTTCATTGAATAAGATGATTATAGTGAAAGGACAATTAATGGCTGTTTTCCCAAGTACAGACCAGGGCTGTGAATGAAGTGTCAGCAAGGAGCAGTTCCCTGACAAGCAAACAGGCTGACAGTGTTTGGAAACTCCCTTAGAGACACAAGTCCTTTGTTTCATTTCTCACTGCACAACATGAAAAAGAGGAAGAATTTAGGTGGAGCTGAAGTAAACTGAGGAAAAGATACCATGATCTTCCTTTGTTTTGCAGCCTGGGAACATGAAGGACAGTGTCGTAAAGACAATGAAGACCATGCTCCTTTTCCTAATTTTGCTAGGAGTAGTATCTGGTAAGAACATGATTTCATTATGCTACTAAAATTAGAATGCTGTTGGCTGTTATACTTTCTCTTGGGAACTTTATAATACATATTTAGGAATCAGACATGGATGGGAAAAATCAAGTAACAACTATTTTCCTACTGAAATAGATTGGGCTCTGTGGTTATAGCAGTATAATGAAGAGAATATGACTCTGCTAAAACACTTTGTTGGATGAGGCGCTTCATTTCTAATAGCCACTGCTCAGTGTGAC
The DNA here is from genome assembly GCF_020740725.1 of Corvus hawaiiensis. Classification (NCBI taxonomy): domain Eukaryota; kingdom Metazoa; phylum Chordata; class Aves; order Passeriformes; family Corvidae; genus Corvus; species Corvus hawaiiensis. Next base: position 66,450,300 of record NC_063216.1, on the reverse strand, counting down.
AGCACTGGAGTGGGAAAGGAGGCCAGCTCTCCAAGAAGCAATAACTAGTAATTATAGTCCAGTATCCCCCTTTCAAATATTGGTAACATTTTTCTTTGATAAAGTAAAACAAGCAACCAAATGGGACCAAACAGAAAGAAATTTGTGAAGAATATTAGTAGGATAACATCACTAACATTGATTGGTGTAAATACATGGAAGATTTGCCAATATGAGTATTTGCACTTTAGCAACTTAGTAGATCTTCAAACTGTCTGAAGTCTGCGTGACACACAAAGCACTGGTATTGCTGCAAGCTGCCTGCTCAGGTAGGGTCACTTTGCTCTCAAGAAACTGTAAGACTTCTGCCATCCCTCAGGAACCTGTCAGTATTTGATGGTTTTCCTGATGTTCCCCAAACTGTGATTAGGACACTACCTGCCAATTTTGTCTTTCTTTGAAAAACAGCATTTTTCTAACCTGTGTGGTTGTGGGTAGAGAAAATCTTGAAGGTATTGCTCAAGCACACTCTAAAGACTAGCACATCACAGATAAATAAGTCTTAAATATGCATAAACTTCTCCAAACTAGTTTCATTATTGCTTTGTCTTGGACTTAGCATTTGTCAATGATTGACATTGATAATTCTGAAAAAAAATTAAATTGCTTCAGAAATATTTCATTCTGCAAAGTAAAGAGGTAAGCAAGAACTTGTAAATATGGAAGGAGAGCTTTTATAAAATTGTTTGAAAAAAGAAGCCATTTAGATGCAGCATCTAAAATTTCAGTTCAAAATAAAGAGCAAGAAGTAAGAAATTTTGATTTAGAAAGACATACTCCGAATAAACAGCGAATGAAATCTTTGGAGATAATACAAAAATAGCAACTCCTTTCTAAATTTCTAAATGCTGTAAATGATTTCATTGCTTTTATAAATGGTTTCCATTAATGAACTGTGGCTTGATGAGTGAACTGAATTCATCAAGTACTGTCCACAGGAGATTACATTCAAAGTTCAGCTCCACTTATGGTATCTCCAGAAGTCCCTCTCAACCCAGCCTCATTTGCATGGGTGATTTTTGTTGACAATTTCCAGAATCTTTAAGAACAGAAATAAAAACTTAGTCCTTCACTGTGTCTTGCTCCTGCTGACATAAATCAGTAACAGCTCAGCTGAACTCAGTCCTACCAGGGTGTCAATATGACCTGCTCAGATTAACTCTTCCAGGCAGTTCCCACCTCAGCATTTCCCACATCCCAGCCTGTACCTGTAGAGTATCTCCAACACCATTTTTTCCACAAATGCCAGAGTAATCCCAGCCAGATCAGTGACTCATGAACCTGCTACATGACCCATGAACCATGATCTACAGTGTGGGATCATGGGAATCTCCATGCAGCTGTGGAGAGACCCTTAGGCTGCAGCCCTAGCGGTCTCAGACTAGTTCCTGTAGCAGCTTTTTACCTTGCAGCTCTGCAGCAAAAATAAAGACTTCATGGTGATGCCTCTTCCTGGTCTTAAAAATTAAGAGCCAGACACGGTTAAGGGAAGAAAGGGTTTTTATCTGGGTATTTAATAAGGATCCTTATGGTACACCACTTCACCAAGGTGGAATGCACTGAAATGCACACACACGATAGATCATGTACACAATTTATAGACCTTGCAAATTAGCATATATCATATCTAAAGATTCCCCAATGAGAGGCTTGAATGGTTATCGTGATATCCCCCCATCCCAAGGAATTTCCCCTGGATGGGCCTATCTTAGTTTACAGGATGTGTTCTAGAGAGGACCTTGGTTTCTCAGGATAGCATAGGGCTTTCTGGCCTCCAACTGCGAGGCCTCCAGGATGTTTGGTCTCCTGGCTTAACGGAATATTAGGACTATGCTAAGTTACTGGATTTAAGGAATTAGAAGTATGCATGCTAAGAGCACTGAGGATATATAAAAGCTATATAAAAGAAAAGGCGAAAAATCATCATGGCTTCAATGGGGCTTTTGCACAGTAATTGCTAGTGTATGAACAGTCTGTCCACGCCCTTGAGTGGGCAGTATCTGTCTCCCTCTTGGCACACACCATGTGTAGGAAGTCTGGCTGAACACAGCCAGCTTGCTTGGAGAGTGTTTTGGATGAGCCAGTGAAGCATCCCCAAGCAACAGTCAGGCCTACCATAGCCAAGTGTTGAGGTACATTGCCGGTTCAGGCATGTGAGATTACTAAGGTGTTGTTTCAGGGCATCAAAAGCAGTCCTGATTTGTATTTTCTAGACACTCTTCATAAGATAAAGCACAACAGGCCTTTGTCAAAAATAGCAAACACTAGAAGCTAAATGACAGAAAAAGTGAGAAGTTTGGTTTGGGGAGTCCAAAGGTCTGGATAAGCAAGGAGCTTTTGCAAATCTGTTGTATGCCTCACCAGTATGTGCAGCTTCTGTGCAGTTTTGAACCATAGGGTGCTTTTGTGGCCCTGCATCTTCTCCAGAGACTCCAGGTTGCTCTTCCTTGCTCAAAGCAGGAGACATGACAGTACCACCCCTGAAATTGTTACTAACTCACACTACTGAAGAGCCAGGCTCGCACACAGCTGCCGTAGAAAGAGTTAGAAGACGGAAAAGGGAGGAAATAGGTGCTGCAGATACTGTAGTCTACAAAAAACCATTGCTTCTTTAGTATCTGGGTCTGTGTGATTCAAGGTACTTTTTGATGGGATAGTGAACCGAGGCAGCAATTGGTGTAGGGAGCAAAATGTAAAAATAGAAACATTTTTGACTTCTTTGCTTCTGTATAAAGACATATATGAAGGCAAATGAGGCAGTAACAATAATACTTTAACAATAGCCACACTAGATGACAACACTATAGGACTGAATTACAGAAAAGATTGATTCTTTTGCCATTAACGCTGGATTTACTACCATGCAATGCCCCCACTCATATGTAAAAAGAGAGTCAGGGCATTTTGTGTTCATTATGTGACAAAAGCTGTGCTTGCTAGCCCAAGATTCCCAGAAGTAATTTTACATTCCTTTCCATCTTGCAGGAAGAAGAATCCAGTTGCTTAAGGGCTTACCTGCAACAAGCACTGTTGAAGAAAACTCAGCAGCTGGTGTTTTAGTCTATAGCTTTAATGTAACTGTTTCTCCATTGGCTTCTGGAGGTGTTGCAATTCTTCCTACCATAGTAAATTCAAATCCACTTACAGAAGCTTTTGACATTGAATCAAAAGGAGGTCTTGAATACAGGGTGAGTTTTAAGTTTAGCTTGAGCAATTTTCAGTTGTAGGCTGATGTTTCCTGTATTACTGAGCACTGAGAGTGCACAGTGTCTCATTTTTAAATCAGAAAAGCGTTTTAAATGCAGACTGTGGTAGTATTTGAAAATGCTGCAATAGATACGACAGATGAATAGCAATAGTGATTATGATTTTTAATTGCATCTAGGAAAAATCACTCATCACAATAATTCCATTAATTGTGTGATAGAAAAAAATGTTATTTTTAGAAAAAAAGAGGTGAAGAAGGACATGGAGGACCTGCTTCTGTTTTGAGGTTTTATCCATAGTTTTTCAGCTTAATATGTATGAAGTCACTGTGAATTGAAAGGGGATTTGATAAACCACATACAACTTCCATTTGGCCACTCTCACCAAGAATTGAAGTTAATTTGTCTCATTTCCAAAATAAATGAAGCTGAATCAGGTAATTTTTAATTTTGAACAAAGGCTGTGACACATGAGGAAGTTATCTTGAGGTAAGAAGTTATCACCCTTCCACACATCTATGACCTGTTTCTCTCCATTGCACCCTCCTGTCCTATGGCAAATGCAGAGAAATTTCCATTACTTCAGGCTGATTTTCATTGTTGCATAAATTAGCAAGTATTAGTTCACATTTGTCATGGGCAATGAGTGTTCAGATGCATGATAACTTGTCATTCCATTGCAATTTGCTTGTATGTTTGAGCCTGAACAGTGACACTGAAGAGTGGCTTTAATAGATACAGATAGAAATGGTGCAGAGTCTTAAAAAGGTGATTTGAATATCCTTTTCTGAGTGTTTGGAAGGAAGTTCAGGTTTTCACAGAACTGATACAAGAGCTATTTTCTTGTTCTCTTTGCTGGTGTTTCTGGGAGAAAATTTGGGAATAGTAAGTCTGTGGCCCTGGGTGGTATTGGCTCATGGATCTGATGTGCCTGTGGGGAGCTGCTGTGGCTCCCATGCTCCAGCCTCCCAACAGAGTACAAAGATCACTTGTGCCAGCTCTGCTGGCTCTTTACTGCCTCCCAGCCAGGTCAGTGAAATGGTTAAAAAACCTCTCAAAAAAGCCCTCTTTCACCTGTGAAGCATAGGGTGTGTCTGGACAAACACATGGACTGGCTCATCTGAAGAAATCATAGAATTATAGAATACGGTGAGTTGGAAGGGTCCCTTCAGGATTATCAAATCCAGCTTCTGGCTCTATGTAGGACGCCCCAAGAGTCACATCAGATGCCTGAGAGCATTGTCCAAATGCTTCTTTAACTCTCCCAGGCTTGCTGCTGTGACCACTTCCCTGGGCAGCCTGTTCCAGTGTCCAGCCACTTTCTGGGTGATGTCTAACCTAAACCTCCCCTAACTCTGCTTCATGCTCTTTCCTTGATTCCTGTGTAACAGTCAGAAGGAAATGGATACATCCCTTAAACTGTCTCTGCTGACAGAGAACCCATAATGTAGGACTCCCTCCCTAAGCTTTATTTTGGCATTTTGAATTAAAGCTGTCCCTTCTGTTGCAAAACAAAACATAGTCCTTTTTTATACCTGCTTCCTCCTGTCCCATATCATCTTTGTGTTATGATGCACAAGAATTTATATTGCTGCTTGTTGAGTGGGACTGAGAAGTTCATCTGGAGGAAAAATAATAGACAAAAAGTCCTTCTTGTATTTTTTTCATGGCAAGGATAGTGGAGAAATTCTTCTTCTAGCACAGTGCAAGGTGACACAAGGATGAAAATGGATGGCCAAAAAAGCTGTAGACTGGAAACTGCTTCGTCCAAAGTGCCAGTTTGTATCCATTTCATACCACAGCCACATTACCAGAATGGCCTGTGAACCTTTCTATGTTCTGCTTGAACTGTAGCTTTTTTCAACATTTCCTAAGTCACTTGGAGGACTAGAACAAAGAGTGTGAGCTAGTGAATATCAGTCATGAAAAAATCATACAGCAAGCTACATACAAATTCTGCAAATTAGCAGACGAGTGCTAATTACAAGTCACAGAGCAAGAATAAATACACAGGTGTTCTTAGTTAATTTGTTTGAAGATTGCTACTTTTAATTACTTCTGCTATGTTGTAGCAGATCTGTACAATATTTCACAAAAGTTATGTGATCCAAAACCAGATACCTCAGCCCTATCTACTGCCATTAAATCTTTGCTAAGATATAGAAAAAGGCAGTATTTAATGAATGAATTATGGGATTTTCAGATGAGCTAAGTACCTGCTAGGACAGGCTCTTCAGTATTTATGAAGCACATTTAGTCCTGTTGCAGCAACAGAAAGCAATATCACATTTCTTGATATATTTTGAGATTTCTGAGAAAGTCACAGTTTCTGAGATCTGAGTCCTGTCCATTCTTCCTCACCTTACTCCTGTTTGAAGGTTCTCAAGAGCAGAAGATGTGTGGAATGCATGAAAACCTGCTGTTGCTTGAAACTACCTGGATGCTCTTAGTGGTGCACTCTGAATATATTGGTGGTGGAGCGGGGAGCAGGGAGCCATGAAATTCTAATGTGGGATGAGTTATAGACAGTTTAGGAGTGACTCTGGATCGCCTTTCATGAAGCCTGCATCTTCTTCAAGTGTGTGCAGTCCTGCCTTCATCAGTAAGCTCTGCTCCTGCCTGAAGGAAAGGTGAATGGTGGCTCACAGCCTATGCCAGTGGCATGCTGTTTCCAAAAAGGTTCAAAAGCAACCTAGAAAGAGACCATTTAGATTCATATCTTCACTTCCAAGGCCTTTAAAAAGGAGGGTGTATTTTTAGACACATTTATCTGGGCTGTAGTTACAACACCAATGAAAATATTTGGCTGTGAACTGGAGGGATAATCTTCAGAGGATATAATTTCTGCTTAGAACTGGGCAATTTAAAATGTTGAATTAATTGCATGTGTTTACTGTATTTAGATCTCCATCAAATATTCATTTTGGACATCAACCTTTCCACTGGTGTGACAAGCTTTTTATAATGTTTCTTCTGTGTTAGCATCTCTTGTATGGGAAACTTGTATCTGTACAGTATAGGAGGAAAGGACACCATCCAGGACACAGTTATTTTCTCCTGCAGTATTGTAACAGAAAGATCCACGAGGTTCCAGACAGCAGCTGTTTCATGTACCAGAAGGCACAAAACATTTGTGCTTCCGTTCACTCTCCTCCAACTGTTTTTGTCAATTGGCTCTATTTTGACTTCTGTCTTCGAACTGTGCTGACATCACTTTTGTGTTTGTCCTCCGGCTGACAGCATCGCATCTAAACCCAAGGATTTATTTCACTGTCCTCATTCTGCATCCTCTTCAGTCCCCTTTATTCTGGAGTGTTGTAATACACTGACATGCTACTCCTCACACACACTCATGAACCCCAACTGTTCTCCTTCTCCAGTTCCACAGCACCCTGCTTCTGTGTTCAAGTTTCACAGTTTTTTAGCTACACAAGAAACTTAACTGTCACCTTGTTGTTTCTTGTCCAAGAAAGGAAAGGTCTTGTTTTATTATTGACTTCAGCAGTGAAGATTAAGGCATACAACTTTCAGCATCCTCCTGTTGCTCTGGACTCATCCTAAATCCAGAATGATTGCATTTAATGTTTTTTCATAGAATGTCAGTCTTGTGCTTGTACATATTCTGTGTTAAGAGGCAATATGCAGAGCCGCAAGCCTTTGAAATAAAAAACATGAAAACAAAAAAAAGCAAATGTTTGCCATATCAGTCTTGCAAAACTCAAGGCCTAGAGTATTTTTTTTCTATTAGTTCAGAGTTTTCCCCAAACAGTTCTGATGCCTCTCTCAGACAACGTACCCATGAAGCTCCCTCTTACAGTGCAGATACTGTAACACATGTATCAGACAACAAGGCCTGTGGAAAAGAAATATATATGGACCGATTCTTGATAGATGTTTCAGAGATGTTTATTTCTCCAGCCGCATGGTTGGGATCTGCCGAGGAACTGTGGCAATCACGGGACCTGAGGGTCCTTGTCCACACAGGGGAACACAAAACAACCAGTGGGGAATGAGGCTGACCAGGGGCAGGGAAAACCCGTGCCTCCCCCCAGGGCCCCTCTCCCAGGACCCCATGGCAGGGGGAGACCCCAACAGCTCCCTTCTTCTGTGGTTTTCCTGCAGGTCTTCTCCTATATACGGGGTACACAAGAAAGGTTCTGGTACTTGCTAGACTATACGATCTCCTGCCTCCACACTCCTGATTTCAAGTAAAAGATCTTCCTCCTCATGCTCCTCACTCACAGAAAAAGTGAAGCTGCCCTTGTGTCTTGCAAGGCTTCCTCAGAATTCTCAGTCTCATGCCTTTACTGCTCCAGGAGCTTGGTGTGGAAAGGAAAACACTTGGCACAGACACGTACCTGCAAGATGTAGTCCTGAACTTGAAGACAAAGCATTGCCTGTGGGGCAGGGCAGCTCCTTCCAGGCTTTCTCCTCTCCAAAGTGCTCCTCACATAAAAAATCTTTGAGTTACTCCATGAGGCCACAACATTTTGCTCTCTTCACTCTGTTTCTGTCACATTTTTGCCACTGACGAGGAATGTGCCAACAAGTAAAAGATTATCTAAAACATTCAGTCTTTACTGATTGAAAGTTTCCCTTTATTTGTATTCACTCATTTGGACTATAACTTTCATCTCTTGCATCACGTGCTAATAATAATCTTTTATTTTCAGGTTGTTACCACTGGAAATCCTGTCCTAGATTATGAAACGATGCCAAAAAGCTTTGATTTGCAGATTTTTGTTGAAGATACAAATGGAAGGACTGACCTTAACATATTGACTATTCAAGTAACAGATAAAAATGAACATCCTGTATTTCGAGGAAATATCGCAATTCAAAGTAAGATAATAGTAGAATTTGAAAAGAACCATACTTGGAAAGATGACATTGTCATCAGCTTAAAAAAAAACCAACCTGAGTTCATACAGTGCCTTTAGCTAAAGTAGTCTAAGCATTTTCCTTTAGGAAAGCAAGAGAGGAACAGGACAATGTTTTTGTCAGAGCTTTGCTTTACACCAAATGTTGGTATGCTTCATCTCTGGAAATGTCCTTTTATTTTTCTTGAAATTTTGTTTAAAATTATTTAACCATTTTGAAGCACCTGAAGAATTAAAAGAAAAAAAATGATACCAATAAATATGTATGTGGACAAGCAAGATAAATTTCAACAAGTGTATATTGTATTTGCAAGAATTTCTGTGGGAAAACCATAAAAACATTGCTTTGCAGATGTTTTATATCTGCATATTGCATTTGCACCTTCACATGAGAAATTAAGTGGAAAATTAGTCTTAAGAGTGAGACCTCAGAGATTGTGATCTATGGTGGTGCAAATGAAAAGAGGTAGAGAGTTTTTTCTCCTTCATGGGGCAGTTGATGTTAACCGAGTTTACTTTTAGACCAGGGGCAAAGATGCAATGGGAGGAATGTGCAGTAGCCTTAGGAATGAGGCTGGAGAGCCTGGGCTGCAGCTGTGGCCAGTGCAGGTTTGCACCTCATGCTGCGAGGTCATCACCTGATGCAAGTGACACTGCCATCAATAGAAAGGATAGGAAGTAACTGTGTTACTCTCTGAGAGATCTTATCTTGCTTATGTACTAATGAAGAAGACCTGCAAAAGTTGTACCAGATGCAACAGAATATAATGATTTATTTATTATATGTTCACAAGCAGACAGAACAGTTCAGTTTATTCCATAAGGTACTGAGAGCCTGTTCGAAGACTGGCTGTCCTAACAGGACTGTATGGCCAAGCACACTTCAATATGCAGTTTTAAAAAATCTGAAAACTAAACTGGGATCCCTTTGTGGCAGGTATTCAGAGCTGGCTGCTGACCCCCCAGGTCTGGACTGACCACACTGGAGCAGTGCAGCACGGCTGCAGCCTGACTTTTGCCTGCTCCACACGGAGAGGTTCAGAGCCTGCTCACACTCAGCCCTCCTCGCTGATGCCTCTTGAGCACACCGACATCCCCGATTCCATACAATACTTAGTTTGTAAAGCAAATTAGCTTCTCCCAGGGAAGAGGCTGTGTCATCTTCTTGCTATAGTTGGTGTCTTGCATATCATGGGTGCCACTGGAATCTAATAATAATTAAATGTGACACTTCAGGGGATCGACACAGCATGAAACACACTACGTGGGAGCTTGTTACAAATAAATGCATCAGCTTAACTCTCAGCTAGAGCTGCCATAAATTGGTGAGCACAGATGTCTGATCTGTCTAACTGTGTGGCTTTAGTTAACAGTACCAGCCACAATTAGACACTAATTGCACATTTGCTGTTTATGAAAAAGCATCTCCCTCTCATTAAACTTTATATTCATATTGTTGTCCTCTGGGAACAACTCATTATGCTGCTCTGGGATTCCCACTGCTCTGATGAGAAGCAGCAGGCAGTAGGGGTCACAGTGGAAATTAATAGTCCAGAAAGAGCAGATCCAGCAGACACAAAAGGGCATAAAGCAAATAATGTGATCTAAAGATCTGTTGTCCTGTTAATTGCTCTGCCCAACGAGAGATAAGCCTGTTGCCAGTGGTCCAGTATGGGATAGCCCAGCTGTGAGAATCCCTGGCATGGAAAGAAATGTACCTTGCGCTGAATTATCACCCTTAGTAAAGCAAACATGTAAGTCAGTGCAGACCATCCACTACTTATTTGCCTCACAGGTGTGAAGCAAAAGCAGAAGTGAAGAGGAAAGGCTCTGAGCTCTCCTGGCAGGGCACAGGATGTGGACAGGAAGGGGATGGTGATGACGACCTAGGACAGGACTCTGTTCTCCCCATCTGCTTAGTAAAAAACCCTACAGATGTAGCCCAAATGCATAATTTTACTCCATAACCTGTGAACAGCTCAAGGGAAAGATCAGTCTTTCCCCTGAAGGGACAATTCATATTGAAACTTGCAGTGATGGTTGCCTGTTTACAGATATGTAATTAGTCTCTTTTTATCTTTTGATTATTTGTGATCTTTGTGATGATTTTGGAATTACACTTGTGGAGTGAGAAGATGCAGCAGGCAGTAATATGTCCTGGCAGCTTCAGTGCATCAGTCTCTTTGCTGCTGTGTCCTTTACTTTTACCCAGTACACTTTTATCCATGCAGCTGTGACTATCTATATATTGGAAGGGATACCTCCAGGACGCATTTACCAAGTTGATGCAGCTGATCCTGAAAATGCAAAACTCAAAGTAAGTTGTATTAAACAAAAAACCCTAGAGATTATATAATCCACTGTATCTGAAATGTGAATTACCATCATCTTTCAACAACTTCCTTCCTTATCAGAAACACAGTAAAAGGTTTAATCTGGAAAAAAAGAAGCATTCTCAATACTGAACTAAGAAAAAACAGCCTTAATGCCTGGACACAAACTGTATTTTAAGTTCTCAGCCTTCCAAAATTAAGGGATATTGAAGGCAGATTTTGATATAGTTAATCAGAGACACAGTAGAAATTGTGAATTTAAAATAAAAAAAAAAGCTCGCAAAATGTTTGTTGTAGATGAGAGTGACTAAAAGTAAATAAAATTTTCAACCTTCTGTATCACAATGTAAATTCTTTTAAATGAAACAGTAAAGAAATCACTTACAAGGCAAACAAATCTCAGGTTTTTGACAATCCCAGGACAAACTGTGACCTTCAGTTGGGAAAATGTGTTGGCTGATCTAAAAATACTCTTGGTATTCAGAAAAACTTCTGGAAAGTGATAAGTTGGTAGTTGGGGAAAAGTAAGTGCACTTACCTAGGAATTGTGTTGTATCTTTGCTTTATTGACTTTGGCTTTATAAAACACAGCACATTCAAGGACTGAACAGAAAGATGCTATTTCAATATTTAGCGATATTCAAGAAAGCAATTAGCTTGAAGTCTGTCCTCAGTCATTGCCCAGTCAGACTGAGCTGGTGAGAAGTAAAGCAGAGCTGTGGGGGTTTAGTTCTGCTTTGTGTTTGAAAGCAATGACAGTGAGTTCCATGTGCCTTCTAACCCCTAAAACATCTGAGGCGTAAGAAGCTGCAATTGAAGAAATGCTGTTACGTCCTTGGGCAGGTCTGCTCAGTGGCATTTGCAGGTTATTTGCATGGTGCATGACCCTCTGTTGTTGCGTACTTCAGACTGTATGTGTATTAGTAACGCCTGGACTAGTAAAGGAAATGTCCTTGAGGGCTTATTTGTGCTGCCTTGGCATGTGAAAGATAGAGGGGAGGACATGGTGGGTGTGTAGTAGCTACCTCGTGGCCACAGGGAGCACAGTGCTGCATTTTGACTCCTGTGTACAGTGTGGGTATGCTCTGCTCCCTGCCACACCTCTGCAGTGGTGTGGTACCTCTTGCTGTTGTGCAAAGCACAAAGTGGCTGATGCTGTGTCCTACCTCTTTTAGCACTAGGCTGTGAACACCCTTCAGCCTTACACCCTCATGTACTCTGTGAAAGTCCACTCTCCCCTCATTGCCCTCTTCAATCATCTGGAGTCCCAAACTTAATTTCCTCCTCCAGCTCTTATGTCCAGCCAAATCCAGCCTTGCCCCTTCTCTCACTTCTCCTTTGTGCATGCAGGCCACTGCCACCACAAAGCTGATTTTTGCCTGCAGCACTGTGGTCCTGCTGGCTGCCCTCTCTGGGAAATTCTCATTGCAGACCTGGAGTCCACAGAGGTAGAAAACAGAGTGGGTGCTAATGTATCTCAGTGCCTGTGACTCTCCATGGGCTGTAAGCAAAGCACTTATGACCAGGGTGTGGTGAGCAGGTGTGCTGGCATCTGTGTGTCAGCATTTCGTTATGCAGTTTGGGGCAAATGCTGCACTGTAACTTGGCCTGTTCTACAAGGCAAGGAATGAATGGAAGGGTGTTTTAAGGTAAAAAGACTAATTCCTTACTCTCTTCATTTCAGTATTCATTGCTCCCTGCAACAGTACCATTCTTGATCAGGGAAAGTGGAGACATTTTTTCCACAAAAGAATTTGATTATGAGAAAGATCCGCATTGGTGAGAATGTGTTTTATGCTCGTGGCCTATTAGCTTATAGTATTCAGAGAAATATTTTCTGACATACATGGAATTATTCTTGTTCTGTTTTTCTTATTTAACAGTTACTTTTTAAAAGTAACAGTGACAGATCCAGGTGGACTCAACTCAACTAAAACAGTGAATATATATATAATTAATACCAATGATGAAAGGCCTTACTTTACCACGTGAGTAAAAATTTTCCACTGCACTCAAAATGTAGGTGTTTTTTCAGGCTTTCTGCTTTGGCAGCTATGGGAGGGGTTAACATAAGGGCAAATAACTATGACAACAAAACACTACTGAAAAAAGTATTTTAATATTGCTGTGATTCCTATTCTTATACTGGAAAGCCTTGTCCTAATGTCCCTCATTAATTATTATTTGTATTCTTAATAGTTTAAAGAGGCTCTGCCTTTGTGCTAAGAACAGCCAAACAAGCTTGTTTTACTTGTTAGCATTTACAGAGGTTAAAGTTATGCAAAGATCTGTGGACAAGTTCAGACAAGGAGCTTAATTTCACCCAGTGTGAATACAATCATAAAGGATTTGCTCCTTATGCAGGTCTGCATTTCACCATAATGGTGTTTATTCATGCAGAAATGTCTAGACATAAAAAGTCTCCCTTTTGATCAGTCTTCTTCCCAGACACACTTGTAAACAATCCTGGTGATCTTTGAAACATGTTGTCTCTTACTGTGTCATAAGCAGGAAATTGTGTCATAACACACAAGTCAGAAACAGCTTTTGAAGACTAAAGGAGTCAGGATATATTGAAAATTTGGAAAAATGGGAACTAATATGCATGTGCTACAAGCAGGCTGTTTTGCAGTGGAAAGAGAGCACAATGGATGGTAGTTTCTGAAGCAGGAGCATGACAATTATTACAGCTGATCTGCTCTGTTGTTGATCTATCTTTGTCACTTGCATGAGACACTGATGGGATTTAAGGCACTGTCATTATGTCTCCTGATTGTGAGACTCTCCAAGATCCCTGCTGAGAATATTTAAGATGGCTCCTCTCCTGCCGTCTCTGCATAAGTGAAGACAAGATAGAACCTGGGGCCACACCAGGAGGTTCCAACCACTTGTTTGGAAAAATCTTCTGGGTGTTTTCTCGAGCCAGAGCATTCTTGAGACAGATCCTGGGCTGAGACCAAGGATCTGGACCTTGATGGTTAAAGGGGTGAAGAATCTGAAGACACAAGAATTAAATGCTAGAAATAGGCATGAATTGTTGTTGTTGCTGTTGTTGTTGTTGTTGCTACCTATTTAATGCTTGAACCTCATGCCTGCAATAAACAATAACATTAACAGCTCATTCCATGTTACTGTACTTCTGAAAGCAGGAGGAATCCTCTTCCCAGTGCCAACATCTGCATATTGCGTTCTAGACTGATTATTCCCTCCTAATGTTGCCATTTCTGTGTATTCATCCTTGTGTCTGGAATGCTAAAAGAACTTTTTAAAATGTTTATCTGCTTGTTTGAATCAGTGAAGTCTGCAGTGACTTGAGAATCTGTAACACCTAAGTTCCAAGACTCATATGGCACAAATAGAGTCTGGTACTTGTTTGAATCTTCTCCCTTTTAGATTGACATTACTGACCAGAAAGAGCAGTTCTGTTTGCAAAGAATTTTAGATTAAATTGCACTTCATGATCTATCCTTAATATGCACATGTATGGCCTGTCTCCTGCTACAATGTGAGCTGTATGCTGGGGCTAAGTACTTCCTGACACTGTAATAATTAGTGCTGGAATGGGAGCTGAGGAAACTTGACGAGTTAGCAAACCTCCTTTATTTTACCCTGATCATAGATGTCAAGATAGAGTTTCAAAGGGTTTTTTAAATTGTTCCCATAGTATATGCAAGCACATCTGGTTTTGGTGTTCACAACACTATATTGGCATTCAGCCTTTTGAAATTGTGGCTGTTAAAATCAATGGAAAATTGTGGAGTCAGGAAAACAAAGGAGAAGGCAAGAAAACAAACATACGTTTCCTTTGCAATTACATTGCAGTGACTAAAATATCTGCTTGAACCATCCTGTGAAAAGCTACTGGCAGGTGGCAGACAGATGGACAACGTGACACTTCCCAGATGTAGTTGTGTAGGAGGTAGCCCCTAAGTCCTTTCCAGCTGTCCTGGTGCTTTGTGTTATGGGGATGTGCTTGGTAATGTCCTGCTTCTTCCCAAAAGGTCTAGTGGGGATGGGACAACAACCAGTGCAGGGTGCAGAAGGGTTGGTAGGGCTGTGAGGGTGGAGCTGGGGTGAGTTTGCTGTTCACAGAGAGGTTGGAGCTGGGGTTCCAGTGGGCCTAGGGAGTTTCCTACTTTGGGCCAAAACCAGTTAGAGCTGTGGGAGTGAATGGGATCTGTTTCTTTCTTCATGGCTCAGGAAGCAACAGGAGAACAAGGAGGGAAGAGATCCAGTGCCAAGACTGATATAGAAAGTTTGTAAATACACTGACACAACAGGTTTCATAAACTCCTTGTTTTCATCTGGCTGTAAGTTAGGTGTTTTTACTGGGAAAATCCTATGTGATTTCTCTCCTGTATGCTTGCCTCTTTTCATATGATCTGACAGAAGAGCTGAAGATAGTGTGTCTTCTTAACCATTTTAAAAATTGCAAGTGGAGGCCTTGAGACATGACATCTTCTGTTCTGTCTCTGCAATTCTCTGCTCCAGTTGCTAAGTGCCCTATGATGTGTGTCTTCAGAGAACAACAAAGGACTCATGTTCTCCTGTACTGGGAACTACAGACCAGTCAATTACCTAAGTGGCAGCATAGGATGTTTAAAAAGGGCAAAAAGGATTTAGTCTTTTAACACACTTCTAATGCTTTTTTTAACTCTTGATGACCTTCAACTCTCCTTGAGTTCTAGAATCAGAAGATGTGTGTGTGTTCGTGTGGTTTTCAGTAATATAAACCAGTCTTCTGAAATTCCTTGCACCATTTTTGGGTTCTGGCCCATGCCTATTTTTGCATGTGGTTCAAGTACTGTAATTGTCCACCTGAGTACCCACGTGAACATCAAACTGCAACCACTGTAAGGAATCCTGCACAATTGCCTGCCAGACCATATCTGACCTATAAAACTAAAATCATGGGAAATTTGGGAGCACTGGCATACCAAACAGCAGCAGTAGAGAACCATTTTCCCAATGTAAAATGCATCAGACAGACAGATGCTGCTGGGAGTTTGAGGCACATTCATCTGTTGGGCATCCAGAAGAGTGCTCCTTCCTGCCTTCACCTACTGCAGGGACAACTCAGCTTTTCTGTAATACTGTTGCCCCCAAGAAGGCTCCAGCATTCATTCCAAAAGATGATTGACTACATTACTTGTTGTATTTTTGCTTTTCTGTTGCAAAATGAAGAAATTAAAGCAAATGGCTTTATGAGCTGGCAGCTCTGTAGGAGATGGATGGCATGACTTAACAGCCCCTTACCTCTTCAACTTCCATGGTTCTGTGAAAGTCAAATTGCTTTTACTGTGGAAAAGTTGTAAGGAAAGAACACTTACTTGTGTGGCTGTGTCATGCTTTATGAACACATGCCAGTTCAGCTACTGCTACATGCCCAGCTGGCAGAACCAATGCCTGGGGTATTTATCCAGACATGCAAATAGCCATCTCTGAGCCCAGCATGGCCATGGCTCTGCTGCCACAACTGGCTGCTCAGCTAAATCTGTAATCAGCTGCCCTTGCAAACAAGATGCACGCTTTGCTGAATTTTATCTTGTAGAAAACAAAGGATCTACAGGATTCCAGAGGAACAAAACCCGGGCACCATTGTTGCCAATATAACAGCTAAAGATCCTGATGATGAAGACTCTCCCAGCAGACTTTTCTACAGCATCCAGTCATCTGACAGACATTTCTCCATAAATCCAGGTAAGACAAAGAAAAATGTGACTTCTGACATCTGAAAAAAAAAAAAAAGACCATCTACTTTGGAGAAATTATTCTTGACTTAGTTTTAAATAGACTTACTTTATTTTGTGGCTCCTTATAGCAAAAAGGAATGCTCAGTCCCTTATTAAGGTCGAATTCTTTGGTCAGCTGACCAAGACTTGGCAAGATATCTTGAAGAAAGTAGACCAAAGCTGACTTCTTGACAAATATTGACTTGTGGCTCGAGGGTGATGGTTCCTTGGGCAGAATTAAGATTGCTGACTTCTTTCTAATATTTGAGGACTGCAGTGACCCTTCTGGGGTTCTTGAAAGAGCTTCAGGTAGTTAGACCATAAAGTCCTCCCTCCTGCCTGAAATCCTCTCTAGCATTTAAGTGCACAGCAAATCTACATCTCAGGTTCATTGCTCTATTCAAGACACTCCTCAGGCAAGACCATCCAAAAGAGGCCTCTTTCTCGTGGTGATCCTATCTTCTTCATACTGTCTGGGATCTGTACATCTGTTCCCCAGAGGTTTTTGCTCCAGGGCTGGCATTCAGTGATGGCTTTGCTCCTTGTCTGCTATTGCTTTAGAACTGCCTATCACAGTTATAAGAAGTGCCACAAAACACAGTGCTGTGGGGGATCAGGATGATCCTTAAATGCTTTGAATTCCCTATGCCTTTTGGCCTTGTATTGCCACCTTCCTCCTCAATTACACTATAAAAGGCGGAGGATATATGCACTGTTCTTTCAACTCTGTGCTCTGAGAATACTACTTGTACTGTGCCATAAAACCTTCTCTTTTTGAACAGAGGCTAACAGAAGTGAAAAAAAGTATTAAGTGCATGGCTGACCAGAGCACTTGGTGCAGTCTGTCACAGCTAAGAGCAGCTCTGTTGATGTATGAGTAGATTTGGAGGTGCTGAAGGATGCTTAAATGATAACAGTGGAAAGTGAAGCTGTCTTACTAGCTAGGGAGCAAGGACAGGCATTAGCAGCTCATTGTCCTTGCTCTGTGAAGGCACTCGACTCTGGCTTGCACTAGAAGCTTGAGAGTAAGGGAAACCTAAATGCTTTACAAACCCTCTGCTGAGGCCTCCTAAGGTGTATTTTTGAGCAATGGTATCTAGCCGTTAATCTTACCCAGAATGTTCAGAGCCATTTTGTACCACTTTAAAAAAATAACTAAACCAGCCATGATTTGCACACAACAGAAGACTTTTTATTCTGCTACCTGTCTGTTGAACTGCCCTGTCCTCTTGCACATGCACCATGACTGTTTGTTTCTTCCCCCCATGGTGAATATCTGACTTCTGGCTGTTCTCTGACAGCAACTGGAGTGCTGCAGGTGACTGGGAGAATTGACCGGGATGCGCTTCCGCTGCGGCTCCATCCTAACCTCTCACTGATAGTCCGAGTAGAGGACAGCCCCAGCAGTGGCCATGCCAGTGAAATGGAGGTCACAATCATTGTTGACGATATCAATGACAACCCACCAGAATGCAATCCTTCTGCCTTCAGGTATGGAGCCTCTCCCTTGCCTTGGTGCTGCCTTGCTGCCCCAGACCAGTGTGCAGATGGACATTTATTGTTAGCCTGCCCATTCTGCAGGGCTGTTGTCCATCACAACATATGGGTCAGATTCTGGGTTGCTTCCTCCATTGTTGCACATTTTGATCTAGGATTTCACTTAGAAAATAAATCAATGTTTTGGCCAGTGATATATGAAGAGTTCAAAAGGAGAAATACAAGTTACTTTGACGGGAAATGTTCTTGTTTTAAACAGGAAAGAAGCAAATGAAAATATGGCTCCTGGGACACTTCTTGTTGATCTTAGAAATTACTGTAAAGATATTGATGTTGATCCATCAAACAACCAATTTAGTTTCACTGGATTATCTGGTTTTGGAAGCAATAACTTTTCTCTGGATTCCACTGTGTCTGGAAGACTTGTGGTCAGTCATTTGTGGCTTTATATTAGATTACCCCATTACAAAAGTCAAGTTATGAAATATTATAAGGGTTTTTAAAATTCATTGTACAAGAAAAAAGAATTACTGTCATCCATTTCACAGTAGGTATGATGTGGAGAATGACTGTTTTGACTAGTTGTGAACTATATACCCCTTGATAGGATGCTTTCTAAGGATTCTACAGAATTTAGTGAACAGAGACTGTTTCCTCCAGTTTTAAATA
This sequence comes from Corvus hawaiiensis, assembly GCF_020740725.1. NCBI lineage: Eukaryota > Metazoa > Chordata > Aves > Passeriformes > Corvidae > Corvus > Corvus hawaiiensis. The sequence goes on along the minus strand of NC_063216.1, from coordinate 66,431,944 downwards.
AATGTGCTAGATATGATTGAAAAAAAATATTCTTTTTTAGGGAGTGTGAAGCACCAACTTTGATATGGATAAACAAAGAAATTTGATGCCATTTCATACCCATTTACTCATGACAGACTGTGGAAGATCCTTGCTACTCAGCATGAAGAATTTAAATACTTGAGAAATCTCACACTCAGTAACTCAGTAATTGGTCAGAATTGTAAAATCACTTTGAGTGGCAAATTTTCACAAAAGTGTGGTGGGATTTGCACTTCTGTGATTTTGCATGTCAAAATATGAATTCCTTATGCTGATAGCTGCTGGCAAACTTGCATTGGCCAGAACCCCACCAGTTCCTGGACATGTGCAATGGTGGTTGTTTTGTTGCTTTAGAAAGAACTGTGGGCAACTGCAGAAAAAGGGAAACAACGAAAAATAGGCATTCTGTCTAAAAGACAGGAGTGCTACAGGAGCAGTAAAATGGCTTTGTATGGTTTACTTTAATTTTGGATCTGAGGTTTCCTTGTCAATAAGCACTGCCCTTAGCTGCTTCATCTGCCAACATAAAAAGCATTTTCCTTGCTGCACAGGGTATGACTGTTGTCAATCAAGCCTTTGATCACTGTGTATGCACAATGTACAGACTATGTGAAGTAACCTGTTCCTCCAGGAATTTCCCTGCAGAGACAACCAGCAGTGGATGCCTCTGTGTTAGTCCTGCTGCCCCAAAGTTTATGAGGCTTCTACAGCGAGATAGAGAGCTTGGGAGATTAGGATTTAAATCTGTGCGAGCCACCATTTAGTGATAACTTGGTTCCTGGACAAGCACTTGTGGCTGGACCTGATACCTTTGCTTAATGTCTGCAGGCATGAGCTCAAGGAGTAACTATTACTGTTTAGCAATCACAGATCCTTGTTGAGCCAACAAAGGGCAGGGTAAATAGCCAGCTCTTTACACATGCTTTGAATTGACTAGGTAAAGGTCAAGACCTTATGATCCAAATGATAAAACTTTCTGCACTTAAGGGGAAGAAATTTGTTGGCAGAAGTGTGAGCATGTAGGAAAAGCCTGGAATTCAATCCTGGAATTGACTAATAGCCTGTGTTATTCCTATGGAACAGTTCTATATATCCAAGGGGCAGATCACACTTACAGAATGCTGAAAATAGCAATTGTCATCATATGTACTGTGATTTCATGTATGGAAGTATAAATACAATTGTGTTCCTTTCTAACTTAGATGACCGGAACTATTGATTTAGAAAGTCCAGCTAATCCAGGAGTTGAAGTTTATACTTTGACTGTCAGGGTGCAAGATATTGCCCATCCTAATTACTCAAGCAAGTATCCCTTTTACATTTCTTTTCATAGTTTTCTGTGCTGTAACAGCATGGAGAGAGGAATACCATATGTATTTTGAATATATGCATGAGAAAATTTCACAGCCATACTTAACTATGATTTAATCTTCTGTTATATTTCCAGATATCATCTACATTTACATCAGGATAAAGCCAGTGAATGAATTTTTTCCAGTCTTCAGTAATTTATCTTATGTATTTAGTGTTTCAGAGATTACTAAAGGTACAGTAAGTAGCACCTACATGATAGAAATAATGTTGTCATTTTGTTAAGTGCATTTTTGCTCTAAATGAATTTTCATATATGTAAATAAGGCAAATGGCTCAAAGTTCCTGTTCAACTAGGGTCTCACCATACAACCACCTACTACCCTTAAATAGACTAAACTGGCAAAAACTCCAATTGTACAGATGGAAGCTGAGACACAGACAAATTCAGCAATTGCACAAGAAATCTGTGACAGTGCCAGGAACTGAACTCAAATGTCTTGTTTTAGACTGTCTTTCCGCTCTTGCTAAATTAGCCCTTTGGAGGGACTGTGGTGGTGCAAAGAAACCTTTATAGACTGACACAGATGAGTGAGGACTCCCTTGGCCCAGCCACAGAGCACTTCTTCTGAGGTTCTCTACAGACTCTTGTGTTTTGGTATTTGCTGCTACCAGACCATGCACAGGGAAGCCATAGCACACCATAGTGAAATAGTGCTTCTCACGCTGTTGCTTTAATTTTCTTGGGTGAAAAACTCTAAACCAAATCATTAGTTCAGTTTCATCTGTATCTTCTGTTACTTTAAATGTTAGTGAAATATGGATTTTCTGTCTCTCAGCTGGATCTAGCATTGGAAGAGTACATGCCACAGACAAGGACTGGCCACCTAATGTCATCACTTACTCCATTGTGGCTGGAACAGGCACCAGGGATTACACAAATATCTTCTGGATCAGCCCAACGAAAGGAGATGTGAGGATTTTAGCTGGATTAGACTATGAAACAACTCAGAAACATATGTTCACAGTACAGGCCTCAGACCAAGAGAAGTCTACAACAGCATCAGTGAGTAAACCCACTCCACTTCTTCCCCTTTATCTACACTTTCTCTCTTCTTCCTGGTAAGAACAGTAAGACATTGGACAAAGCACTTTGGTCTGTAAAAGTCAAACCTTTCCCAGTCATATCACTCAGATGAAAGAGGTGTTTTTCACTCAGTGTTGGTTTATTTCTTACAAAAAGGATAAAATAATACTTTAATCTTTTTGACTGTGGTTGCTTCTCAGACTTTTTTCTTATTTTATCTTGGCAGTGAAATTGTTTTTTGTGCCCTAGACAACTTAAGTTACTCTTTATGGATACAGAGGTACTAGAAAATAGAAAAAGGACAGGGTCTTGAAGCCAGGTAGCACAACCTAGTTGTAGCCATGTTTAGTGACAAATCCTTTTTGGAACCTGTGTAGTGTCCCTTGGCCCTCAAATACACATTTGATTTTGTCTGTGATTTTTCTTTCCCTGCAAAGTGTCCATGTGAGAATTGTGTTGCAGTGCATCAGAGTTGTGTTTTGATTGAGCAGTACAGAGAGGATGTGGATGGGAGGAGGGCTTGGGCAGCCTCTTGGGTTAATGTCAGAGGGCCAGCCCAGTAGAGTTGTGTCTGCTTGGCCTGCTGGAGTTGTACCTTGCCCTGACCATGATCTACTTTTTTCCCTGATGGTGCTGTCTGGCAGGAGCTAAGACCATGCCAGGTACCAAGATAACTTTAAACAGCAGGGTTGTGCTTAGGTTTGCTGCCCAGACCTATTTTATTCAGAAGAAAAATTACAGATGGTATATCCACAAAGGTATTTTATAGTTATTTCTTTCAAACAACCCCATTGTCCTTCACAGACAGACTCACTTTTACTTCTTTTCACATTTTCCCCCTCATGACTGCTTTACATTTGATTTTTGCACATCTCTTGAGGTGACACAGGTACTAGGCTTGCTTTTCATTCCAGCCAAGCACCACCTATAGAGTTGCTAGCTAGGAGATGTTTAATCTCTTTATCATGTATAATGCTTCAAGGTGATGGTAAATGACAATTCAGCATCAGAAGCTTTTAACAATGTCAAGCTTGTCTGTTGCCTGACTAACAGACATTAGAAGAAAGGACTTTAAGAAGGGTAACTTTTTCTTTTATCTAGCTATTCCCAGATGACATCAAACACATCTGGTGCTTCTGTGGGTGCTCTCAGCCATGCAGGAGGCCATTACCAGCATTTCTTTCTCACTGGGAACAGTCTATAAACACTCTTCCTTCCATGGATCATGCTCTGAATGGTTATTAAATATGTTAAGAAGCCTAACTAATGATTGTGAAGCAAATTGAGAGTTTTGGAAGGGAGTTTAATGATTATGTGTTACTATTATTATATCTCATTTTAACAATAACACAATTCAGGTTATTCAAACAGTCAGACATATCAGCTTGAAAACCCTTCACTTTTGGAAGATGGCTCAGGTTAAGGAACATGATCCCAGAAGAGCGCTGATCACAAGAATTGAATCACAGACATTTTCTGGCAGGAACTAGGTTGAAAGGGGACTTCAGTGCTCTTCAAAAGCTGTTGATCAAAAGAACAAAATGGGCAAAGCCAAACAGTTTCTGAAATGAATAAAATTCTGTCTCAGCACATGGAAGCAGCTTCAGCTTGCTATTCCTCTTTTCTTCCAGGTAACTGTGAATGTTTTGGAAGTAAATGATGAAGAACCAGTTTGTTCACCCAATTTCTTCTCACTTCAAATCCCAGTCAGCTTAGCTGTTGGGACCAATATTAATGGCTTCAGGATTGAATGTCAAGATCGTGATTCTGATCCCAGGTCTTTCCGTTACTTCATTAATGAAGGTACTGTGTCACAGTGTGGGAGCAGTGAAAAAAAATAGTGAATGCAGATGCTGCACTTACATTTATAAACAAAAGTCTAATATAGTTTGTGTGCTACTTTTCATGGTGAGCTAGCTGTGATCCACAAATTTTGCACATCATTACATTGCTGCTCTCTGCACAAGCTGGCTACTGGTACTACTGGTGGTAGCAGCTAGAACCACTCCCTTGCAAGGCTGGATTGCATGCCACATTAATTAATCGGCTATTAATTACACAGTTGAAAAGAACTTGGGAAGAATGAGCTGGAAGGGTGTGCAGTGTCAAATTTCTCTTCCAACTACTGCTGAGTAAATCTTGAGAAATGATGGAAAGTTCTATTACTCTGCATATCTCACCTCTAGATGCTGGTGCACCGTTGAAAACAACTGCTCGAACCTGCATGTCGTAGGTCCATGCTATATGCAATAAACCCTCATTTTAAGAATCCTTGTTTGAACTTCATGATCAGCTGCATCCACTTGGAAAACTGCAGTGGTATGGGATGACAGCTTCACAAAAATGGGAATGCACTGTCTTGGGGCAATTCCTCCTTTTGTTGCTGAGGTGACTGCTGTGAAGAAGGGAGCAGAATGTCCAGGTGTCAGTAAAAAGCTGTGAGCATCAAAAGAGAGAATCTGTCCTATTGCAGTCCCTTGATGCCACAGAAGGAGCTCTGTGGACATAGTATTGACACATGAATCCATACAATGGCTATGTTGATAAATCAGTGTCTGACCACACTGGTGTCCTGGCGCTACAGACCTGAGCTGTGTCATGCATTGGCCTCTGAGCCACAGAGCATCTCATGGCTGTAAAATAGGCACTGTAAAATAGGCATGGCCTTCAAGGTCAAGTCTGCCTGCAGCCCAGGCCATGAGCAGCTCTCCAGCTACAATGGACAGAAAGCAAGGGGTGGGGAGCCAGTATTTCTGAACTCTCCTCCCTGCCCCATGCTGCTGACAAAGCACTGGAGGCAACCAATGTCACTGAGTCATGAACTCTCTTCTGGGGGACCTCTTCAAAGGCCACTGCCTCTGGGCAGATGGAGAAGCCATGGAGAGAGGCTGGAGCTACACTCCAGGAACACCCCAGTAGCAGAATGACCCCTGCCACAGTGCAGGGTCCTCACCCCAGCTGGCTGTTGTTGGGTGCTCCCCAGGCTGTAAGTTCAGGTCATTCAGGTGACTTCTTGTGTGCCCTATGGCTCTGAAGTGTTTCCACAGCCTCCTCTCTGCTATGTCCCCATAGAGGGTCTTACTCTATATTGTAATGCTTTTGTGACTGCATTGTTTTAAATTATTTTATATGGTACAGGGCAGCTCAAGGAACTCTTCTTGCCATTGACATTTCACCACACTTCACCATTTGTTACACACATTAATGTGGAATTAAAGTAAATATTTTTGCATATTGGTGTTACCTTTTTGCAGGCAATAAGAACAATCATTTCATCTTTTCACCAAGTGCTGGCTCCAACACATCTCGTCTGATTCTCGCATCAAAGTTTGACTATGAGAGTGGGCTTGATACAAACTGGATTTACAGTCTGCGCGTCCACATAACAGATGACAATTTAGTATCTGCCAGGGACAAAACTACACACTCAATTAAAACTGGAACAGTGACTTTAAGCATCAGAGTTATCCCAAACCCAACTACTGTCACTACCACTACAGTAAGTTCACTAAAACTTTTGTCCAGTTTTGCATTTCTTTTATGGACTAATCTCCACAGGAGTGGAAAAAAGAGGATAGATGTATGCAAAAGGAAAGCAAAAACCTAGAGTACATCTAGTGCTGGGAGGTTCTGAGCCCTGTGCTCTTATGATGAAGCCAGAGATGGTTGACGTGCTTAGTGATGAAGGATTAGTCCCAGGTACAGCGTCATAACATGTGTTTTGTATTTCAGTTTCTAAAACAAAAAGGGCAGGAAGCCAGAGGACCGGGCAGGCTGCCATTACCATGCAACTGGAAAGTTAAAGATTTTGGCAGCTTTATTAATAAGGAAAGAGCAGGGATTAACCTTTGTCTGGAACCTTAAAATTACCTCATGCATTTTGCACTACCTCTTTTTTTATTCATAGCTATTCACTCCCCCAGCTGCCTTGCAGTTCTTTGTGCTTCTTTATCATTGGAGCACATTAATCTGTGCCTACCAAAGTTGAAACAGACAACAACAACAAGAAGAAATCCTCATCACTTGAAAGGGTCCTTTTCCCATCCCTGAGGTCACTGTCGTGTAAAACTTGGAGCAGCATGTCAAGAACTGATGCAGTTGTGCACAGCCTCAGAGTGTCACTGAGTTTTCAGCAGGTTTCCGACAGCAAATCCAGAGGGGTGGGATGGGTCTTTCCTGAGCTCCTTGCCCATATGGTGGTCCATAGCTGAGCTGAGGAAGCCTGCACAGCTTTTGGCAGCCCGAGTGGGATCTAACCTTGCACAGCCTGTGGAGGTGTGGGCCTGTGTCCCAGCAATAGAATTCACTTCTCTGCACAGCCGTCCCAGTTGAGCTCTGGCTTACCAGTTTAATTTTGAAGCTGATTTCCATCAGGCTGGTGCATGATGTGAAGAGAGCTTGCTTTTGTCTTGCCTATAGATGTAACACAGCCTCAGGGTACCGACCACTCTGTCCCTATCCTTGTAGCAGTCACCCCTTCAGGCCTGGCTGCACCATCGTCCATCATCCAGAGTCCATCCATTCCCTGCCTGCCTGCAGATGGCATTACCCTTTTCTCTCTTGCATGCAGGAATGAAAATATGAGTTTCCAAGTGAAGTAGTAAAAGACCCTTTTGCAGTAAAATGGTCTGGATCTTCTAGAGGCTACTGGTAACTGAGCCAGAACCAAAGAATCCTGCTAACAGCCCATGCAAGTCTGGTTGCTTTGCTATGAAAATGCTTAGATCCAAATTTTCAGACTGATTAATAACTCTGTTATTATCTAATGCTCTTTTGGGAAGGAATAAATGATTTTTTCACTGCCTTCTACTCCCCCTACTTGATGTGGAAATGAAAAGTTAAGCTGAATAAACTTATTCTGTATTTCTTTCCCGTGCTTTACCACAAATACAAACAGTCTCAACCACATACCACAGCATTAAATCTGTCTCCCTAGAGATACCAGCCTTCCACTTTCAGGCTATTTTCCAGAAGAACACTTCCATTAGAGCAAGTTCTCCCATCACTACCCTTTACATGTGTTCAGTGCAGCGACTCAATGAGTCAGATACTGGAAAGCTGGTAGTGTAGAAAAGAAACCCCGTCACAAAAAGTCTCTTGTGACTTTAGTCCAAATGAGAATAAAGTGGTGGTGGTGGTGATATTATTTGAGAGTTTCTCTAAGCATTGGATGTATCTTTTTTTGACAAGACTAAGTAGGTTATTTCAAAATTATCCTTAAACTAGAAAGAAATAGATAGCCTGCTCAGTTTCGTACTCATTGTTATTACAAACGTCTTACAGAAAATTAAATAAAAACTTCAGTAGGTGATCAAAACTAATAGTACCATACTAGGTAATGAACCAGGTAGAGCAAATGAGTAATGTCTGAAATGTGTGAGGATAGTTTCATGATGGGACCTTAATGAATGGGTTGCTAGCACCAAGTGATATGCCAGCTCAGAGATGTGTCTCCTGACACTCAGGAAGATGTGGGAGATTGCAACTGCTCAGGAAGTGTGCTTTTCCTTTCTGGAACAAGTCACTGGGTAAAAAAGAAGGAGTTTCATTTCTTTTTATACAATAACCCAGTTCCTTAGGGTTCAACTCTTACAAAGCAGACTGGATGATCACTGCTGTGAAGATGACCTACTTCCAGTTTTGCCTTAGATAACAAGAAAACATTATCTCAGTAATGGTAGTATTCCCTGAACTTGCCCACCCTCCAACAGTGTGCTTACAGGCTGCCTCTCAGGCTTTTAAACTTCTCCATGACATGCTTGTGTTAATATAAGATATTGAAACATGATCTGGAACCTCCCCTTTGCCTTGTGGGTGGGCTCCATTTCACCTGCCTTTGGTTGCCCCAGGAGCTCAGTGGTCCATCCCAGCCATCTGAGCTGCCTTGGCAGTCAGCAGGCAGGCACATAGGATGAATCACTGTCTCCCTCCATCTCCCTCTGCCCATCATCTGCAGAGCCCCAGGGCAAGCTCGGGCCGGGTGCCTCAGTGCAGAAGTTCAGCCAGATGAAAGGTGCTGTTGGTGTCGGTACGCAGCCTTGAGGAACTCTTCCTGTCTTGTTTTAAAAGCCTGGCTTCACTGTTGTGACAAAAAGGGAAAACCTCTACTCTCCGTCGGCGTGGTACGTGCCATTCGTCATCACCCTCGGCAGTTTGCTGCTCCTCGGGCTGCTGGGCTACCTGGGGCTCCTGCTGCTGACGCGGCTCCGCACCCGCTGCCCTCCGGCAGGGAGAGCGCCTCTGTGAGTCCTCTTACGTGTCACCCTGGGGAAGTCCCCAGCAGCACCTGGCAATGACAGAAATGGCTCGGGCCTTTCAGCCGTGATGGTATCGATGATTTAAATCTTTTATAGCGGCATGCCCTGTACTGCAGTAAATGCTAATACAAGCTACAGTGATATTTGTGTTAATGTTATGAAATCCAGGAAATGTGTCCGTGGCTTTTTTTTCATGGTTTAGTAACATTAACGTTAGCAGAAGGTGGAAGTGGAATTAGCAATTATGACCTCTAAAGGCAACTATGCTCATGAGCCTCAGTCAGAGCCTGTGCCAGACTCTGCTGACCACAAATATTTTGGTTTGTATTTGACTCCCACTCCAAGGGAGCTCCTATCTAGGTAGTTACTGGATGCATTTTCCTCCCTCTCAGCTACAGATCCCAGTGTTCCTTGCAAATACTGGTTCTCATGCCAGATTTGTTGTTCTGGCAGAACTTCTGCTGATTTCCAGGAGTTTTACCCAAGCCAGTTACAAGGCTCTGGCCCATAAAGCTTCACAGTACCTCTAAGTGCTCGTGCTTGGCAAAAGGCATGGAAGCACCTGGGACCAGCTCTGAGTCACTGTGGGAAGTGCAGATATCCCTGCTTGCTGCCTTCTCAGTGGGCTGGAACCTGGCTGCCTCTAAATTGACTTTGTTCTTCACAAAACAAAGATAAGCAGTCCTTTAAGTGGCTGGAATTAAAAAAACCCCGGGATTTCTAGAAGTATTCTCAGGATCTGGACAACAATTTAGAAGTTAGATTAAATGTAAAGAGGTACTATATGACTGTGACTATAGTTCAAATCGTGTGTGCAAAGCATTTACCAGCTTGTGAAAAAAAATGACAAATGAATCTAAGATACTGCTATTATTTATTAATTGGGGAAATGATTTATTGGAAGCCGGGCTCTCCCATTAAAAAGCAATTTCTATGTTTTCAAAAACATTTACAACCTTTCAAATATTTTAAAAGGTATTCTCTGAGCACATCAGATCCAAAAAATTGACTTCCTCCAAGAATGGAAAAAATGACAATATCTGAAAATATATTTTCCCAGCTTACATAAATCCATTATGCTATCATCAATAAGACTTTATTATTTTAATAGCATTCCTTCTTGAAGAACTGTTAGAGCAATGCTCAGGGCTGTTTTCTTGTTTGAGAGCGGCATTAAATGATACAGGCTTTCTGTGAAAGCAAAACCAGAAACCAAACAAATCAAGCAAATCTCAGAATTTGAGGAAACACATCCTTCTTGCCAAGTGAAAGAGAACAAAAACTATGATTTTTTTGTGTAGGCAAAACTATGACATTTGTTAACTACACTCTTAATCTTCTTTTCATTACAGGATAAACGCTCCAGGTGTGTACCTCTTTTCTATATTTTAATGCTTCAGAACAAGACCTTGTTTTTGATTCAGTGTAAAATATGTAAATTAATTTCTAGATAAAAAATTGACACAGTAGAAGGGTACTGAGATTAGATAATCCTGGCCAATTATGTGAGGCTTGACAAAGTGATTTCATGGCCCTTTTAGTCTTCAAATCTATCAGCTATTAGGCAAAACCCAGATTCAGAATACCCAGTCTGGTATTCTGGCACAGATGCTAAAGAATAACTGTATTTTTCACACACAATTTATACGCTATCTGTTAAAAAATAATCTCATCCATCTATAGCACCTTCAAAAGTCCTCTCCACTCTAATTCCATGTTCTCTGATCCCTTCATTTTCTCCCTTGACACCATTACTTCATGTACATAAAGATTTATTTTGAAGTATTGGTCCTTTTAAAGGGGTTGTATAACTTAGCAGGGAGATAAATTGCACATGGAAAAGCATGGTTTTTTTAAGGAGTCTTGCTCCTTTTAGTCCCATTACGTTTCTGCTAGAGAGCATTGCTCATATGGGCTCAGTAGGACCCTGGTTTTGTAATTCCCCCTTTCCTCAGTCAGTGTCTCCCAACTGGAAAAAACACAGGACTAACAAACCCCACAAAATTAACTGTTCTCTTGGTTGCCCAGTTTGAGACATTTCAGTGTTGGCTGGTTTCCAAAAAATGATTTTTTTTGCTTTCTGAAAAACTGGTTCCCAGATGCTGGGCAGCAAAGGCCAGACAGAACAGGTTTCCCATCAATGCTCAGGTTGAGATCCACATGCAGCACCTCAGAGTTTTGCATACCTGGCCACAAAGCACATTTGTGGTCAGGCACAGTTCTCCAAAGAAAGGCCATTAAACAAATTGGCAAGGAGTGAGCAAGAAGAAATCATAGCAAGTAGTTGGGTATCATCCACAAATCCATGCTGTCGAGATGCCCATGGCACTGCTGCTGTGTTTGTTTGCATGTGGGATGAGTTAATAGTGTGGCAAATTGACACACAACCAAATTGTTCTTCAATCCGAGTTTTACTTGACTGAAAATGCAGCTCTTCCATGTTTTGTCTCCAAGCTGATATTTGACACAAGCTTTGCAACTACAAACATTCATGGAAAACAATAATCTACATTTCTTGTTCAGATATTCCCAAAGGTGAATTTCTGTATTTGTTTGTATTATTTAGAAATGGAAACCTGTTTAATAAACCACTGTTATTCATTCATTACTGACTTTTCAAGGCTAGACTTTTGATTAGTCACTGGCAACTGTGGATTGTCACTCAGCATTTGAAAAGAAGTAAGGCTCATTTAAGATGTCTCAGCATTTGAGTAGCAAGAATGTCTATTTCTTTGAGGATATCTTGGCTTTAGTGTTTATAGTCATCATCAGAAAATTCTGGTTATTAATAATGTGCATTTTCCTTTCTGTAGAAAAGAAGAAGCCTAAGAAAGAAGTGGTTGTGGTAAGTACTGCTGGCCTCAAAACAAACCCCAGTTTTGCCAGCCTCATCATGCAATACGATCATAGGACCCTTTCTATGAAAGGTGTCTGTTTTCCAGAGAATATAAAAACGATAGGCAAGGAAAAAAGGATTGCCCTCAAGTGCAAAACATTTCATTGTCCCAACTGGCCTCTGTGTTTGGAAACAACATGGGGTGTGAGGGGTGCTCACCTGCCCTGGGGCCCCTTTGCTTCCAAGTGCCAAAATGCTGTACTTGGGAGGTCAGGCAGGCTGTGCCCACAACAGGGACAGGGAGACTTGCTGCAGAGGTGGGATGACAAGTGCCCCAGCTTCACTGATGGCAGTGGTGCACTGCTGAGACACCACTGACCTGTGCAGCCAACTCTGACCCACCTGAGTGCAACCAGTAAGGTATGCCAGCATACCCAAACTGTAAAGAGTTTGGCCTTGATAAGCTGTTTGCAGCAAAACATCATAGATGTTTCCACTGTTGGAGATGTTTCTTTGCTCCTGGATCTTGGGGCTCCTTGCTTTTCATAGACATTATTGCACAAAGGCTGTCATGCTCTCAGGCATGTGGTGTGATTCCTGGAGTGGTCCTTTGCAGGTCCAGGAGCTGGACTTTGATGATCCTTGTGGGTCCCTTCCAACTCAGGATATTCTGTGAATCTATGCAAGGCACTTTGATTAGTGAACTCCCTCCCCCCAAGTTTTTCAGAGAGGGGATTCCCAAGCCCACTCTGGGTGGAGGATATTACCCCACCAAATATTACCGCAGGCCTGGGCCCTAGGGTGTATCACCGTGTCCCGCAGCCATAGGGAGGAGGAGAAGATCCAGCAGGCCGGAATTGTGCAGCAAGATTGATTTATTTAATTATTTTACAAACTCTTTTGTAGACTTTTTTCTTCATAGTCTAATTGGACAAAGGATCAGCCACCCCTTGGGGTGATTGGCTAAAATCCTAAAACATCCATTGTCAAAATATTTTTCTACTGTACCATAAACAAGACTTTTCAAGGTTGCAGGTTTTTGGCTGTTTACAGAACTCTGCTACCTCTTCTGTGAGAGAGAAAAGTCTCTCACGGACTTAGAAAATAGCAAGAAAATCCTTGCTAGCAGCATTTTTGTATCTACAGGAGGAGACCCTCTTGTGGCTACACACGTGGAGGCATTTAGCATGTCTTATTAATTCTCCTTTGAACATCTAGTGGCGAAACAATACACCACAAATGGCTCTTGTTGCCGGTTTAGATTAAACCCATCCTAAAGGAATGCAATATACAAGTCATACAAATCTACCTCCATTCACGTAGGTCACCATTTCCAAGTCACTGCTCCTCCTTCTGACTTGACGAATTCACAGGTTTCATTTCACATTTTGTGTTTCTTCACAGACAATGACAAAGCTAAACACTGTCTTTGATGGAGAAGCCATAGACCCAGGTAATAAAAAGCAATTAACAGGGAATATGAATATTAGGCTGGAAACAAACTGGATTAGTTGATTTAAATATGGTTCAACATTGGTTTTTCATATTTCAGGTTAGCTGTTTCCAAGGAATGGGAGCTATATCTCACAGATAGTGAGAATCAAGACAGTGCCTTAGTAGCATTCATAATGGTAGAATATACTTATGGTCCTTGAAAGCACACATCTGATGGTCAGACTGTTCACTACTCCTCTGCTAAACTGGCATATATGGATGTGGTATAGGAAGGTGGGAGAGGAGGAGGAATTTGCTGCAAGTCTCTTGATCTGGTGCTGTCATAACTACGTGGTCTCACTCTTCTCATGTCTGGGAAATGGCCAGGAGGTTAATGTCACTGCAGAAGTACTGCCTTCATCTCCTAAACCTTTCCCTGGATGCAGGGTGGGTGGGTGGGTGAGTTACTGGCTCCTGTACAAACCTCTTCCCTTGCAGCAACAGTGCATTGCTGCTGTTTATCCAAGGCTCAGGCATCGCTTGTTGGGGAGAAAAGGGAAGGCCATCAGCTGGCAACAGCTACTGATTGTGTCACCAGGCTCCAGCTGTGCTGACTCTGAGCATATCTGATTAACCAGCTGGGAAAAGCGAAAATAAGGCAAAAGCTACAAACCTCAGGATGATCTGGGAGGTGTGTGCTTATCCAGCTCCCCAGGTGACAGCCACTGCTCTGCAGCAGAGCTCATTGCAGGAAAAATATTTTTGTTTTCCTAAGGGTTGATCTGGCTTACCTCATTGCCCTGAAACACAGCCCCTGCCTGAGCCCCTTAGTTTGATGCTTGGCCTGGAATTAGGGTGCCCAGCCCTGTCCCTAATGGCTGATGGCCCCAGCATAGAGATGGGGAGCTGGTAAAATGTGACAATCAGTCAAAATAGGTTTTTAACAAATAGATCTGAAAATAGGTCTAAAACAATAGGTCTAGAAATCACCCAGAAGGCAGGCTTGTTTCAAGGCTTGGATTCATCTGGCCAATTTCCACCCAAGTGCCTGTAACTTGTGTTTCTTATTAGCTGGCTCAGGGCTGTTGGATGCCTTGAGCTAATGGGAAACACTAGGCATGGAGACTGAAACACAGTTTGGGCAAACAAGTGGGACCCTACCGTGCAATTAAGCCCATCCACAAGGCTGCTCAAGGCCAGTTTGATCCAGGTCCAAGCTCACCTGCTATTTATAGAGATCTGGAGGAATGGGCTCCAAAATCCCTGCTTTTTCCCTGAGTAACTGCATTTGTAACATACTAAAAATGGATAGTCTCTAGGCTACTGCAAGAGCTGCTTTCCAGTGCTCTTGCAGGATAGCTGGGGCTCCCTTTCTCAACAAACCTGACCATACTGGACTTAAGGATGTCTGAGCCCATCCAAACTGTCATGCAGAGCCACAGCATTCGTGTTGTGCCTGACACAAGCATTAGGCTGCAACATAGCTCTGGGGGGCAGCAGGGAAATGTGTGCTCCCCACTCCTCCCCTCTCTTCTCCACAGCTCATCCCAAACCCTAGAGGATCAAAATTGCTTGTTTGGAAATGAGATTTAATAATTCCCAGGACATCATCGGTTGAATATGATTAAGAGGGATGGTCAGAAGCTGTTTTCTGATCTGGGCTGCTTTAACATGTCTGCCTTGTAAGCAGTCAGAAAAAATAACATGTAAAGAGATCCAGTTTCATCTTGAGTTGCTCAAATTGTGTTAATGCGTCATAAATCATTAATTCTGATACAAACTGCAACATGTAGTAACACGTAGACACTGTTTCTTTCCAAGCCTTAATGGTCTTTTGTTTGTCTCCTATTACTAATGTTTACAGAAAGTGCCATTATAGCTCCTGATTCTCTGTTTAGCAAGATACAGTGCTTTGGACTGTGAGGCAATCACACAGGACACACAGCAATTTTTTGACTTATCTCTAGTAGCAATGAACTGAAGGAGAAGATATATTTGCTTTTAATGTGCAAGTAGAAATTAGCCATAAACCCTGAATAGAGACAGAAATCTTTCTGACAAGGAAAGGTAGACATGTGTGCTAAACAACACAAATTTAACAATATTTTTTATAAATGAGAGAATATGTACTTGTACAAAACACTTCACTCTATTAACGGCAATGCGCATGGCAAGCCTGGAGGAAAGCATTTTGTGCAAATGGAGAAGGAACGCATGCAGCCAAGACTCACTGGATCTCCAAATCCTGGGTCAGTCCGGATGAGCTGAAGATGTATGTGGCATATTGTGCTCCTAAGCAGGTTTTACTGCCTCTGGTAGGCAACTCTACATGACAAAATAGGCACAGACATATATAATGGTCGTGCTCAGTATGGCCAAAGATAGAAGTTTTGTCCTCACGACTATGGATGTGTTTGTTACACTGCCCATGTTAATCCTTGGTAGCTGGAACTTGGATAGAGTTATAGGGTGATAAGAAAGTTGAGGGTTTTTTTGGAATGGGAATGTTTTAAATATCTCTATTCCCCGAACTGCAGAGACAATTCTTATAGCGGCAAAACAGCCAGCGTCTCCTCTAAGCAGCCACTGCGACACCCAGGTCCCCATAGAAACGACGCTTTCCCTTTCAGGGCTACCTCCCCAGCTTGGCTGAATTCCAAGTGCTTCACATTTCTCAGTTCAACCCCATGCTGAGAATGGCCATGTCCCAATCTGCTAAAGCAAGAATGATTTTAACCTGTTGTCTTTTTGTTCTTGCAAGTTACTGGCAGAGTGTACGAGTTCAATACACAGTCGGGGGCCCGGAGGTGGAAGAAGAGCAATGAGCCCCTTCAGCCAATGCTAGCTGTGCAGGTAACATCCAGTGCCACAGACAATAGTGGCCAAGGGACAGAGAGACCAGAGGCATCAAGCAAAAAAGAGCCTTCAGAGAAGAGGAAAGAGCTGACTGCAGCAACAAAACCGGCTGCCAAGCCCTCAGCATGGCAATCAGAAACACCAGGCCAGGCTGGGCTGAGATTGCAAAAGCAGAAAGAGGAGTCTGAGGACAGGGGATTATCTTCACCAGCCCCTTAAGGCAGGAACTGACTTCATCTCCCAAAATGAACTCTGCTTTGCTGTTATGCCAGAGTGCATGAGACTCCAAGGTGCCTCCCAACTGACCCCTGATTTGAACAGCCAAATAGTCAGATGAGATTTTTCGCTCTATCTCAGCTGTAAAGCAAAAGGTGGCCATAAGGTGTGCAAACCGGACCCAAAGGCAGGATGAATCTGGATGTACCTTTGGCAGGTGCATGTAAGAGCAGGAGAGAAGAAGAGGAAACAAAGCAGAGTCACAGACAGAAGCATTCAGTGCCCACTGCCTCCTCCAGTGGTAGTTTTCCCCTAGAAGAGCTCTGCACCTCCAGCAGACATGGTCACATCCTCTGAGCGCCTTTGGGAATGGCAGCATACACAGATGTGCTTTCTCACCAGTGAATGAGATCTCCTGTCCCTGCTGAGCAACCAAATGAGTGAAAAGCACATCAGGGTAGAAATGTTTGCTGGTAAAAGCTGAAAATATTTTCTTTTCATTCAGTATTTTATTTCAGCCCTTCCTTGCCCTCCCATCTTGCTGTAGGAAAGACCATGGCTTGAAAGCAGTTCTGGAGTAGAGAAAACCCAGAGCTTCTTGTGGTATCTCAGGCTGTCATGTCAACACTTTCAGCTTATTTATCTTTTGTAACACTAGCAGCATTCAATATCTTCACCTTTGATATTTCCTCTGGCACATTTACTGCTTTACAGAATCAAGTGGAACATACTCAAAAGAATAATGACAGTAAATACACGGGGTGAAATAATCTTTTCTGAGTGTGAGCATGTATAATGTAAGTTCTGTCTAAGAACCTCACATAAAATAAGCAAACCTGACAAGATTTTATAAAATTATTTTAATCTGAAGAAAAACAAATATAAACGATGACTTAATACTCCATGTCTTGCCTTGTTTTCTTTCCTGATTACAAAAAAGTTTTTTGACAATGAGGGACTGTTATCAGTTGGCAAAAGAAAATCTTGGTTTAACCTGAGCAGGGGCGGTCCATGAAGATTTTATTCAGTCTCTCACATACATTGTTTTTTGTCATACAACGAAGGACTTGGATGGAGAAATCCACAGTAATTTCACCAAGGATCCTACACTTCAAAAAAGCACCCCTCATGGTGCTGTGGCTCTTTGCTGTGCTCCAAAGGAGTGTCTTGACTCAGGAGCAACTTCCCTAACAAACACAAATGATCTTGAGTCCAATTTCATTGCACAGTCAGAAACCCAGCGTGTAATGAACACCACAATGATACAGATAGGAAAAAGTGATTTATACTCTCTGAGCACGTTATCAGTTTAGTGTGTCCATGGCAGTTGTCATAGCATTGTTTGACCCTCCAGCACCAACAGGGCCAGCCACACATTCAGTGGCCCAACCCACCATTGTTTGCATTTGTCAGCTGTAAATTTAACACATTAAATTTCTATGCATGTGGTTTTCCTGTGACAGAGAAACTGTGCAGTAGCTGGTAGTGCTGTTGTAACTCTGATCTTCCTAGCACTCTGACACCAAGGCACCTCCAGACATTAAATTTTGTTACCTGAAGAAGTTAACTGCATTATTTTCATGACAGGAAGACACACAGGTTTTTGTATTTACTTTCCTGTGCATTTATCTAGGGCAGCTGCTTTGCTTCCTTGATTATTCTCATTCTACCTCGGTGATTAATAGATAAATACTTTTTTTTTTTAAGGGAAGGCAGAGACAGGCTATAGTTTCAGCCAGGAAACTGGCGAAGAGATAGTACTTGACTTTCTTTACTACTGTTCCTGCTGCTGAACTGCACATACTTATTTCCTTCCTTCTTAGGAAAAAACCCCAACAGCAGCATAACCTGGTACCACAGCAAGCTCTGAACTCCATGTATGCAAACACAGTGTCATGGCCAGTGCTGCTCGTGCAACAGCTGGGTGAAAACCAGCTGTTCATGCAGTGGTGCTCACATACTCCAGCCTCAGAAAACCTGACAGTTGAACAGAGGAACCATGGATACAAGAGATGCTAGATCCAAGCACTAACACTGCTCAGAATGATTGCACCTGGTGGGTTTAGCTGGTGTACTCAGCATTTGGAGGGGCAAGTTTAAGCAAGATGAAGCATCCTGCAAGCTCCATGCAGCTCTCTGCATGAGGGAACAAGTGTGCTGACCACAGAGCACAGCTTCATCCTTCCTTACACTGTTGCTTCCATATGCATAATGCTGATCTCCAGCTCCAACTCATTCTTC
This sequence comes from Corvus hawaiiensis, assembly GCF_020740725.1. Taxonomy (NCBI): domain Eukaryota; kingdom Metazoa; phylum Chordata; class Aves; order Passeriformes; family Corvidae; genus Corvus; species Corvus hawaiiensis. Next base: position 66,413,685 of record NC_063216.1, on the reverse strand, counting down.
ATCCTGACCTTCCCTATAAAACCTTATTTTGGACATGCATAGGGCTACTTTCCTTGCTTGGGATCTACAAAATCAAGGAATTACAAGGTTTTATACGAGCATTAGCTTTATGCTAAAATGGCACCATTTTCCTATCAGCTGCCCCTACTACTATTGATGTTCCTCCCTGTGAAGGAATCAAGAATGAATTCAGGTCTCATTGAGCCAAAGTACATCCATCTATGTCTCTGGCTTGTCTTTGGTAGGACAAAAGCAGAGAAGGTAGAACTGACTGACCCAGATGTACACTTGTTACATATTATAACATGTGAAAAGATACTTTGAATATATGTAAAAGCAACATATATATTTTCATAAAATAGAGATTATAATACGCTGTGCAGCACAGCTTTAAATGTTAGAAACCTCTTCTAATTGTCAGATGAGCTTTTGTGCTCTTTTTATTCAGAAGTGTCTTTTGAGAACACAGAGTCAGTGTCTAGAACTGCCACTAGATGGACGGAGAGCAAAGATTAAGTGCAGCACTACACAAAAAAAGCATTTGATTATTGGAATAATTAGCTAAGACCATGGGCCCTTTCCATCATTTGAAGCCTTCAGAAGTCAAGAACAGCTGCTGTGTGCTGTAGAGAGTCAGAGAGTCAGACTAGATGGTGGGAACAGCCTCTCTATTCTTCAACAGCTCTGTTAGTCTGTGTGAACGCAGATAGAAGGTGTGAACTTTGGTGCCATTTATTTTAGAGTGATGACACTGATAAGCTGAGACAAGAAGAGGAAGAAAGGCACCTGGTGGTTCAAGCAGAGTGGCTGGGGGCAACAGTTCCTGACCTACGGCTGCCTATTGCACATTATGCGATAATTTTAACTGAAGTCTACAAAAATCAGTGTGAGGTCTGCCACAGCTGTTTATTGCTGTGTCTCCACCTATTACACATCTCTGAAGTGCTTCCAGACCTCTGGACTGACATTGCTCTGAAAGTCTCAAGAGAGATTAGGAAAGAGCACAGGTCACTGTTCCTGACAGGGTCTAATTCCCCAAAGCAGTTTATGTGTGATCACATTACTGGGGTTTTTGTGCTTTTCTCCTAAGTGAATGTACTTCTAATGCATAAATGCTCTGCTTTCATGCTGGTGTCATAAATAGCACTTGCAATAAACATCAGAAGTCTCAGCTTCTGGCAATGTAACTTCATTTATACCAAGGAGTTATAAAAGTGCTGATACTGTATTTCTTCATGGTCTCAAAGAGACCTATGCATGAGAACAACTTCAGCTGCAGAGATGGAGAGTGTCCGCCCAGGAGGCTGCCACTTTGTGACTGCTCACTAGGAGCAAGAGATGGTGCTTGGATCCCCTCGGAGAAGGAGAGTCATACAGGGGGAGCAATCCTTCTCCTCCTGAGCAGAGAATCTGGCTGCTAGATTATTTTATGAGACCCAGATTGCAACACCATAATGTAACTAACATTTTAACAGCAAGCAGCCACAACTGCATATTGCACATGGCCCAGCTGATTAGCGGTCTGACACCCCCAGCCACAACGGGCCCTTTGCAAAGCTCCAGCTGAACACCTGAACACAGGCTCAGCCTCCACTGTGCTCTCTCTGCACATGCCTTGTCTGAACTAGTCCCTGCAAGCTCTCCATGTTCTCACAGGGAAGAAAGAGACATTAGGAGTGACTTATTAAAAAGCAGACATCTAGAACAGATCAGATGAACTGTGCCCTGAAAGCAGCTCTTTCTGGATGCCTAGATCAGATATCAATGCCTACAGAGTACACACAAAGGTAAATCAGCTGAGTCTCAGCCCAGGTTGTTCAGGTGAGGGCAGGTCTGTGCCACTGCACCAGTGCCTGAGGAAGATGAAAATGAGGGAAATACTGAGCATGGAGGTCAGCCAGGTTCTGCTGCTGCCTGCTCAGATCCCAGGAGATGGGGCACCACCGACACTTTGTTAGTGCTCCAAGGTCTGCAGGATGCTTTCTGGGACCTATCTTGGGGTAATTCTTCCCCTGGAAGCAGATATCACGAGATGTGCGTGAAAGCAGCCCAGTAGAAAAGCATGGGCCTGGCCAGGAGATTAAAGAAGACAAATACAAACTTTCAGAAAGTTTCTGCTGCAGGCTCTGTGTTATTGAGTGAAAGACATACCTGCAAACCAAATAGATAAATACATCTTACTCCAAATTGTATTAAAGGATGGTACCACTCTGCAGTTCTCTGCTACCAAACTTCAGCTGCTGTGTGTCAATAGATGCCTGGGATTTGATTTTGGGGCAGGGTCCGTGCTTAAATTCTGAATCTTGAGAAGAGCAGTAGGTGAATGACATGGGCAAGGCATGGCTTGGTCTGGCCATGCAGTTGTGCTTCATTTTCGATTCCTTCCCCTGTGGATACCAGCTGGGGCCATGCAGACTGGAGCAGCAGTTCTGTGTTTGCAGAGGGCGCACCTAGATTGGCCCCACTGTGCCCAGCACTGCCTGCTGGGCAGCTGCGACAGCCAGCTGCTTCCAGAGGGGCTGTGTGTATCCCAGTGCACATGAACCTCACCCAGGGAGGGTCTGCAGGCTGGTTCCTGTCCATGTAGGCAGCAGCGCTGGTGGACACACAAGCTGCTGTATCTGCACATATAGCACAGCTCTGGGCACAGCACTGTGTGAGGGGAGAGGGTGGAAAGACGGGGAGCTGCTGGAGAGGGTCCAGCAAAGGGCAACAAAGACAATGAGGGGTCTGGAACACCTCTCATGAGGAGAGACTGCAGGAGCTGGACCTGCTTAATCTAGAGAAGACTGAGAGGGGAATCTCAGCATAAATATCTCAAAGGCCAATGCTAAGAGGATGTGCCAGACTATTTTCAGTGGTGCCAGTGACAGGAAGAAGAACAATGGCCATAAAAAACCACAAGAAATTCCGCCTCAAAATTAGGAAGAACTTCTTTACGTTGAGGGTGGCAGAGCACTGGAACAGGCTGTCCGGGGATGTCATGGAATCCCCCTCTCTGGAGACATTCAGAACCCACCGGGACACATTCCTGTGTAACCTGATTTTGGTGATCCTGCCTTGGCAAGGGGGTTGGACTAGATGTTCTCCAAAAGTCTCTTCCAACCCTAATTATTCTGCGATTCTGTAACAACATGAGTACCCCTGGCCACACCGGCCCCAGGGGGAGGAGAAGCCCCAGCACCCCCTTCGCTGGCCTGGTCCCAGTTCCCTCCAGCCATCTCTCCTCTCCTTCAGGTACTGAAAGCGATGGCAGATAAGGGCTCTGTGCCGTCCGGACAGTGACTGGTCAGCTGAAACTCTCTCCGGGCGCTGCTGGCAAAGAGGGGAGGCAGGAGATGGACCACTTGAGACGGGGAAGCGGAGGCGGGGTGTTCCCCCGCGGCAGCGCGGCTGCGGGGTATGCGAGCAGCCCCGCTGAGCCCCGCTCCCTGCCGGGGCTCCCCCGGCCCTCGCCGGGGCTCCGGGCTCCCCCTGCCCTGGGAGCCGCGCCGGCGCTGCCGCAGCTCCGCGGAAACACCGAGCCCAGCGCTCGGCCGGGACAGGCAGCTCCGGGCCCCGGGGCTCCTCTCGGGCTGCCCCGCACACCCCCGCACCGGCACAGGGCCCGGGCAGCGGAGGGGCAGCGGCTGCAGGGCCCGTGAGACAGGGTGAGGCAGAAGGAAGAGTAAATTTGAGAAAAGGGAGGGGAAAGAGCCGGAGCCTAAGGCACCACAGCAATGCAGCCGTATCCAGAAAGAGATGATCCCCTTATAGGATTAATCCGTTGCAGAGCACATTGGGTCACTCCAGGAACGATCAAATGACCTATTTTCCGTTTGCTTTGAGCTCTTCCCTTTGCCACACTGAACTGGACCCGTTCCTTGCTGTTTATCTGAGACATAGAATGGATGCTCCTGTACTTCATCACCTACTCTTTTACATCTGCACAGACTGGATGCAACCGGCAGGCAGGGAAGGATGCTCTGGCAGTTCTCTGCACAGCCATGGACACCAAAGCAAGAGGGAACCATATTCAATCCATTTTCACACTGAATTTCTAAACACTCCTCCCTGCAATATCCAGCCTGATCACATCTTCCCACTTCATGCAAGCAGTATAACCACACTGACACCTAGAGAGGAGGCTGAGGTTTCTCTGTTAACTACTAGTACCAGGGCTAGCTGTTTAATACACTTACTCTGAAACAGCCTTACAGATGTAAAAGCATGCAGCCTGTGGCAGAAGCATCTATGAAATCAGACACCCCCAAAATTTCAGGGGGGGAAAAAAAAGCAGTTTAGGAAAGTGACAGCATTCAAAGAGATCAAAATGGACACCAGTTTCCCCCAGTGACCTTCTGCCAAAGGGTACTTCCTAGTCCCTATACCAAAATACAGTAGTATTTGCTTGCTATGAAATATTAAAAGGTGAGGACTAAGATCCAGACATGAAACCTCACCTATTCAGCCACTACCCAGCTCTGAAGGTGTCTAAAGAAGTTTGACACCTTGTTCTGTCAATCACTACCCCAAAAACCTCCCCAAATATCTGAACACCCCATTTGAGCCTGCCCAGAGTCCCACCAATGTCCAACAGCAACATGTCAAGCTCAGTGGTATACAAACCTCAGTGATATACAAACCTCAGTGAGGAATTTCCCAAACTACTTTGCCTGATGCCAGGATGCATTTTGGCATCCTACCAACCCCACTGGTGCTGGAGGGAATGAGAGAGAAGGGGGACGTGAGCAGAGCACTGGTGTAGCTCTCCCTGTCTGTCCGCACAGATGGTGTCCGTGGGACAGCTGACAGCTAACGCACTTCAGTGCACCCTCCAGGACCAGCAGAGCTGCAGCTTGTACCTTATACCCTTTTGTCCCCTCCCTACCACTGTTGCACATGGAGTGAGGGAGCCAGCTCAGATGATCAACAAAGACCTAAAGTAACAGTTCAGGACAGCACTTCAGTGTTGTTCTGACACTTAAGTCAGGACAGGGATTTCCTGATGCAGAGCCAGTGTTGAATCAATACCATGTTCTTACATGCTCCTGAAGAGACCCTGCCCCATCACTGAACCAGAAGCTTTTCCCAAAGAGTTAAAAGAGCATGAACTTACCCGCTTAACAGAACAAAGCAGCAGCCAGCCCCAGAGTGCCTCCAGCCAGAACTTGGCTGTAATCACTCTGCTGGCTCTTCTTGCATGAAAGATTCACTGTCCTTTCAGCTTTGTTAGCTGTAGGTCATGACAGGGGGTTGCAACCAAATGGTAGCTCAAGGGGTTAATCCAGAAGGGACTGATCCTTCCTCCCCATTCTGGGGCACCAGCGCATATGCATGGCCAGTAAAACTCCATCATTCCAGCCTGGAGGCCTATTGCACTTGCTGTAAATCCATACAAGTAACTACTCAGCTCATGGAAAAATAAGTTCATGGTCTCTTGAAGAAGAAAGAAGAGATCTTCCAAGCTTCCCACAGTCCTGCTCTATTTCCAGCAAGAAAATGTTGAAAGCTCTGAAGTGCCCACATACTAAACAAGACAATAAGTAAAGTTCAAAATTAAATTACTTCCTTGATTAAGAGCTTTCAGGGCCTCAGGACAAGAAGGAAATACATGCCCTTTGGCTTTTTTACTTCAGCAAAGTATTTCTCAAATTCATTTCTTGGTCTAGGTTCATTCTTTAGATGCTCTTCGTGGAGCTGAATGCAAAAAGCCTCCTGTGCCTGCCAGTCCTTTCTCATTACTTTTGATGCACAGTCTCTGTGGAAACTAAAGCTAAAAATAATCACTCTCATCTCCTCTACTAGCACATACTATTTTATTCTCTAACCATAATTGCTTGATCTACCTGCATTCATGATCTTCTAGGAAGAGACCTTTCCAGTACCATGCCAATTTCTGTATGAGTCCTCTCCAGGGGTACTGCTGGTGTTGTGCCTGGGATCACGGCTTGTACACTGTCATAAAGATGCCTTAAGTGCCACAGTCACTACTGGGAACCTCTGAAAACCCCAAGTTTGGCTCTGAGCTGCTGCATCTTGAAGAACTCTATCACAGTTTTTCTCCTTTGGACTCATTATTAGAATATTGTGTCTTTTTCTCTCCTCTTCTGCTTGTGATCAGGGATCTTTTGTTTGCCGGTCAGCTCAAAGTGAAATGTCCAGTTGAGCTGCTGGCTGTTTCCATGGTGTAAACAGGATCTGTTCCAGGGCAGTAGAAGTACACCATGTCAGTAAAGGGCCCAGAGCCAACGCTGGCCCTTTTGAAGAGAGGCAAATCTCCCAATGCAATATTCCATGAAGCCCATCTGTAAGAGTAGGTCAAACTCAGTCTCAAGGCATCATAATCTCCTTTTGCTGTGTGCAGACTAAGCTGGTTCATAGTACCAGAAAAAGATTTTTTTTCATTGAATGGCCAGCATCTGTCTTTTACAGTTTGCACAGTCTTTTGTTTCTTTGCTGGACAGCAATCTTTATGTCACTGCAGGCAGAGACCTCGACGAGCCACTAACGCCACCCAGATGCCAACTGAAAATCTGAGCAATATAAGAGAATCTACAAAAAAACACCCCCGAGATCTTCCATGCTATAGCCACCTCCCTATGGAAGAAGAGGTGTGCCATTTCAGCTCATAGAATCAGGCACAATATAGAATAAGTGTTCTCTAGCTACTTTAGAGTCATTATGAAATGAAACCTGAGGACACAATTCCTGTATTAATGTGACTGTTGAAGCAGCAGCTAAAAGATTTTGTTCTGCTAGAGCCAGTGTAAAAGCAGAAAATAATTTCTCTGATCTGAAAGCTGTTTAAAAAGAAAATCCTACAAAACTTGGAAAGGAGTACAGTCTAGTGGCTCATAAAGGTAATAGTGAAATATAGTATTTCCAGTTCAGAAAAAGGGAAAGAAAAGCCACAGAAGCATAAAGCAGGAGAATCCAGCAGAAGGATTAGCATGCACAATGCAGCCATTCACCCCAAAGCAAAGGAGAGCTCTAAGGGAACCTGATCATATTAAATGTGAAGCTAAAATTAGATGCTTGCAAAAGCAGATTGGGATGCAAAAATTAAAAATAGCTGCTGTATCTGAAGAAAGTGGTGGAGAGTTAGATTTGAAGTCACTAGAGGAAGATGATTTAGGGGCTGTTATGTATAAATGAGAGAATAAAAAGAAGCTGAGACGAGCAGCGCGTATAACAACAGATAGAATACCATCCCAAGATAGGGGGGCACAGCACATAAAATGACTACTGCTTTACATGACAAGAAATAACCCAGAGGATTCAGCTACTAATCTTAGGCCACAGAAAGCAACAACTCTGGAGTTGAGTGTGGGCTACCTCAAACTTTGAATTAAATTGAAATGAAACAGGTGAATTGATTAAAGCTTGTGCTAATACCAGTTTTTACTCAGATTGTGAGTGAAGTTCCAGCATACAGCCTCCTCCATGACTGCATTAAGCCAAATGGCTGCACAGACAGGTAAGGAGGAAACACAGCTGGCAGCAATAACATGAAGTCACAAGCCAAGAAAAGACAGAGCATGTTTTATGAATAAATGAGGAGTTGCTCAATTGTTGACAGGATTTAACAGTGAGTAGAAACCACCCATTGCTACTAGGGCACAGGTACCTGCAAGCAACAGGTACAATCACCTGGCAGCAACAAAAATCAACCAGATTCCATGGGCCTGATGGATTATGAAAACTGACGCCTTAGGTTTTAGCCTGTGTATTTTTCAAATTCTGTACTGCTTGGTGTGTGACTCTGAAGTTTCTTGGAGCCTGTTAATTTCTGCTCTCTCATGCTAGGTAGACATAACAAAGCCTCTCCAGCCCTGCTTTCCAAGGACACCAAGACTGTCCTAGGCCAAAACTATAAACCAAAGAGCCACTAAGGAGGGAGTAAGCTGAGGGGCAAACTGAAGCTTTAATTGGAGAATTAACCCTGCTATGCAAATGAACCCAACCTATAAAAGGGGGAAGAACTCCTGACCTGTTGTCCATCTTGGGGTCCATTTTGAGAATAGCTTCAGGCTCCCCAGGGTGTACCTTTGAAGCCTTTCAAATAAATACCTCTTTTATTCTCTTACTCCTATCTAGTCTCTGTTTTCTAGGAGGCCTCTTAAGGCATCACAACCAGCTGTCCAAATACACCCCCACTATTTGCAAAAAATGCTGATGTAGCAGAATGACAGGGAACCTACTTAGACAGCTAGAAGAATACTCTTACTATTATGGGTTTGGTCCAGGAGGTAAGGGGGGAAAAAAAAAAAAAAAAAAAAAAAAAAAAAAAGCCTGAGGGAGCATTCCGGTGTCAGCTAAGCAGAACCCACAGTGAAACATTAACTGAAAACGTGGATAGCTGAGAATAGGGGCTGGCAGAGGCAGATTTCCTTAAGGAAAGAAGGAAAGAAAAATATGGTCAGTGTTGGCACATATGTCCCTAACACCTAGAGCGCTTGTCCTGGAACAAAGGGCAAAACCTTTGACTGTGTCCATGTGGGCACAAATTTTAAGGATAGCACAACACAGCTCTGTATTCCTGCCTTCCCAACTTGAGATGAACAAAATAACCAGGGAAGAGGAGTGCTACTGAGTACAGGCAAGTTTCTGGAAACTGCAACTGAAAATTATAAGGAATATTTGTAAAAAACACAAGTCTGAAATTTTCCTTTCTTTTTCCCTGGTCTAAATATGTAGAGTTTGTAGGAAGGCAGTGTTTATAAGGGTACACCTGGATTCACTTGACATCACAGAAGGGAATTCCACATTTCAGTCAGCCTCTAAAATGCAACTCTATAGTGTTGCTAATGTACATGGACTGGATCCTAAACTTGAAGAAGCCTCCCTCATCCCCTAGTATTTGAGGGATGGGGATGCACTCCTACATTGTAGCATTCTTCTGACTAATTAATTATTCAGCTTAGTATTTCAAGGTGATTAAGCAGCAAAATCTAGCTTCTGATTCTGGTCTCTGTAACAACTTTGCTTTAGGCAGTACAGCAAATATGTTAGGAATGAACACATACAAAATACTGCCACAAGAATATAAGTAGATGATCCATGACCCGTGTTTGATGTGCTGTCATGACTTGCTTAAGAGTGGGCCTTTGTGGAAGCATCAGGGACCATCTTCAGGCATGAGGTACCCTACCAGCTCCCCAGGAGTTTGCAGTAGAGCAGGCAGCCAAACCACCACAGAGAACCACAGTCCAAATACACCCCCCACTATTTGCCATGGTCCCAGCCTTATGGGCTGCTCAGTTCTAGGCAAAGGGGAAAAATGAACAGGCTGCAGCTACCCTGTGTCCATGAGCAGGTGATGAACCCACAGTCTTACAGCTCTTCACGTCTAAGTGGCATCTGTCTTCTTTCTCACCTTCAGTGAGAACCCCACATCCACAGCTTCCACTGCTAGCCAAGTGTGCTGCAGAGCCAGAGCCTTGAGGAATTCACCACCCATCACAAAGCACCGTTTGGCTCCAGTACAATCAAATCTAGCAGTGCTGCTGGCCTGTCAGCTGCTGCTTCAGTGTCCCAGCCCCAGCCTGTGCTGCAGATGGGTTTGCTCACTGGGGTGACAGGGCCTAAGGGACACAGTCCCCAGAGCAACTCCATTCTGCACTGTCAGCACTGGCTCTTGGGGATTTGACATTGCCAGATCTCTCTTGGATTTGATTTCCGACTGCTTTTCCTGCAGGTTGGTGGCAAAGCTGTCAGCCAACACTGACACCACACCAGCTCCCACGGCAGGGACCCTCCTGGGAGTTAGCACACACAGAATATACATTTCTCGGCATTGTCACAGAGGCCTGACCATCACATCACTGGTCACAGCAGCCTAAACCACAACATACTTGCTTCCTTAAACACCTCCTAATGCTAATGGATTCTATTCTTCACTGAGGAGATCTTTATTGCTACCCCATGCTGACCCCTCAGCTTTATTTTCCTTCACAGCCACCTTACAGCCTTTCTTCCCACCATGGGTTTCTGATCAAAATCCCCCTCTCTAGCATCACACCAGGGATCATACAGCACTTGACTTGCTAGGGCTGCATAACTATAGCCTGCTACCAGAATAATTCCTGCAGTATGAGAGGATTTTTGTGAGCTTGCTCCACTGATGGCTGCAAGAAAAATTGCTGCCAGCTGAGGATTACTTACCTGTAGAGAGCTGGCAGAGATCCAGGCCCTTTGTTCCCTCAGTACAGAGGGATCAAGCAAACTGCATCTCCTGATAGCAATGGTGATTCTTGTGCAGTCAAGATAAAGCTGGTAAATCAGACAGTCTTCCCCCTCCTCTGCCATGAGTAAATAAGATACTGAATGTTTTGGTGCTGCCAAAATATATATAACAAATATAATGTTAATTCAAAGGCAAAGACTGCTCAGCCCTTTGTGGGAGTCCAGGGTAAATGAGAGCAGCTGCTTGCTCCTGCTGCATGATGCTTTCCATTTCATCTCAGCTGCAGGACTCGAGCAGCCATCAAAGCCTGCAGTATTCTGCATCAATCCCTCCCCCCTGCAAAGGGAAACAAGCTTTACTCTAATGAACCAGAAGCGCACATGGGGTTACTTTTCCTTTTTCAAAATCTTGCTTGCTGTGGACTACACATCACACTTACCTTGGCCTGTTAACAGCAACCTGGCTCTGCATTTAGCTCTGTAGAAATTCAGGCTGCCTTGTGTGTCTGTTCGACAAAACACAACCACTTACTTGTGAGTCTCTATTTTGCTAGCTATAGTCCTGCCTGCCATGTTCTATCTCCTTGTCTTTTGAAGGAAAGCACTCTGGGGATGGGATGCACCTGTTTCTTCTACAAAAAGCATGAGGGTAAGTTTCAGCCCTAAGGAGACTAGGGATGTCTTTGAGTGCATATGAAACTTAAGTTTTTGTTGAAACAGTCAGTCAAGTGTGCTAAGATTTCCAACTCAGTTTCACTTGTTATCTAGACCTCAGCCATCAATAAGGCCTATGCTGATCTAATCCATTACTGCATATGCATTTTGCATATGCAAAAATACTCACAATTACCATTTTATAACTAGGCTGTGCCAATGACTAGCAGGTCTGTATGAGACAAAGTAGATAAGCACATAAGAAATAGACAGGAATATGGTTCTGTTAAAAATATTAAAGATTAATAAAAAAATATTTTAGCCACATCATGTGTGACCTTAAATCCCAAAGATTGAAAAACCTAAGGTGTAATTACCATATTTTTTTCTTAGACAATATGAAAATAGGAGTTTTAGATTTTAGGATGAAATGTGTTTTTAAATAAATAAACATGCACAGTGATGCGAACAAGTGAAAATTGCCCTTATTACCTCTTCCAAAAGGTAATTCAAACGAAATTCTGGATAGTTACAAGTTATAAATGCCCCTTCTCTGAGCTGGCAGAAAGAAGTGTGAGCAGCACCAGGCAGCACTAGCCTACAGGAGTGATACATAGTCCTTTTTACAAAAACCACAGGGCCCCAGTGTAAAAGCCCCTCCTGTAGCACAGATAACTCCTTCAGCCAGCACAGGCAGCAATAGCTAAAGCCATGCCCCAGAAGCTACACAGCCAATGCAGTTGCATCCACCACTACAGCAGCAAAGACCCAAGGCACATTCTTTCAGCAGCAGTCATACTGAGTTTATTATACCCTTTGAGACTAAAGTTTACTATCAGAAGATCAATAGCTTTGGCACACTGAACAATTACAATTTGCATTATATACATACTTATGTCTATTTTCATCATAAACAGTTTAAACAAACAAAAAACCTGAACAACTTTCTTACTAGGTTTGTCAAAACATTTGTTCTGGGCAATTCACAGAGAGTCAGACACCTTAATAAAGGAGTCCACATGAGAAGACCCAAATATTGTTCCCGGTGAACGAGCTCAACAACATCAATCAAGAATTTGTCATATTCAGACATCTCACCTTACCTCCTTTCACACACAAACTTCATTCATGCACCTCAAAAGAAATACAAAGAAGCCTAAGCAGTAGCAGAATATATCAACTTTGATTTCTAGAGTATTTTTAAGTGTTTTGGGCCATACTTTATTTTTCCTTCCTCCCCCACCTCCTTCAAGCATTTAAATCATCTATTGCACACATATATAAGCTCTCATATTAGTGAGACTAGAAGCTGTGAATTCATTCAACAAATCTCCTTGTTCAGAGATTGGCCCAAGCCATTAAAGAGTAACAACATATTAAACATAGAAGTAATGTCCTTCCTGACAGGGCCAGCAGCAGATTTGATACAATGGTCTGAAAGGACTATCTGGAAACTGACGCATCTTGGCTGCAACTTCGACAGAGCTATGAATTCTACTGAGGTGACTCTTGCAAGGTACCAGTGATGGGAAGAAACTAAACTGCATTTTCACACACCCTGGGTGAATTTACTTTCCATTTTTCAGAGAAGTCTTGTCAGAACTAAAGATGATGCAGTAATAACCCAGATACAGTTGCTTCTCAGCCCTCCCTCCTATAAGGCTAATTTAAGAACCAGAAAGGGTCAGCATCCAGATAACCTCCAAATTTTGCTCTACAAATACTGTAATATAATACTGCACAACCTTGAAAGACATAATATATTTCATGATAATTAAACACTTCAGATGGACTACCCGAGACTTTGTCAAACCATAGTACAAAATAGAAGTTTGAATGAATTATCAGTTATTATTGAAATGAATCCTAATGACTCCATGCTCTTGGTAGTGTGATGTGAAAGTGGAAGCACTTCAAAAATATCAACTTCTTTTATACTCTTTCAGTTGGACTTTCAGAAATTCTGTTCCATTGGCTGTGCAAGTTGGTGTCCTTGTATACGAGCCAAACATTTCCTGCCCATAAAATCATATTAAGCAAGCCAAATGCCTGTAGGGTAAAGAAAATAAAAGGGCAGGGGGGGAAGAAAAAGGGAATATGAAATTTGTTGTATTTGATTGGGTTTTGTTTTTCTTTTTTTAAAACAAGCCAGAATATGCCTTCAAGGCAAACTAGAAAAACAATACCTTTGGCACCCCTTTCATTTGGACAATACATTTCCTCAATCTTCTGAGTATTATAAACTATTTTAACCATTTAACAGAGTTCTTGGTAAACCAGAGAGTCACTCACTCTCTCCTTTGCACAGAATTAGACAAATTCTTTCCAGTCACTGAGCACCTCTGCATATGCACTCTCAGACCACATGAGTAATTATTATTGGGCCAAAGAATAACAGCCTGAGTTTCGAAAAGCAGGATTCACTAGGAAGTTCATACAATAAGCCTAATTTGCTCTGCTGTGAAGGGTTCTTTGTATGAACATGAGCTTCATACTATTTTGTTACAAGGAAGCTCAATTTGATGTGTAAAAATGCTCACAGTCGACTAAAAATCTGGGTTCAGCACCAGCACAGCATTTCCTCCTTACTTGTATCAGTCATCAGACCACTTGGGTGGCTCACTAAGATATTTCAAGTTGCTCCTGGCTACAGGCATAAATAGACACACAGATGCTTCTGGTAATGCTGTCTGTAACAGCTCCAGAGGTAGATCCTGCAAATTTTCTCTTTATTTTCTTTAGAAGGAGACTTGTTTCCTTCAAGAAATTATTTGCTCAGTGTTTTACCACAGTATTAATGGACCTGAATGACTAATAACCCATAAAGAAATCTTAACACACAGCAACATATGCAATCAGTAGAACAGGACTCTCAGGTACCATTTGTTGTTTTTCAACACATTTATTGTGCCCATATGGTGGAAGGCATACATACCACAGACACATTCAGAATTCCCATGCTGGTCACAGAAAGAAAGTGGCAAGTTGTCCCTGGTGCTTTGCAAGATTCAATTCCTGGAATAATGCTGGCTCCTGTGGACACCTTGATGTCAGCAAGTGCCTTTGCCCAAACAAAAGTACTGACCAGCCACAGAAAGGCTGTCAAGACACTGATAACCAAGTCCTACACAAGAGAAATACTCATTAGTAGGTCAGAAAAACAGAAGAATATATATGAGAGCAAGGCAGAGACAGTATCAATTATGTCACCAAGATAACTGCAGCAGTGCTAACGATGACAAGAAAATTTAATCATTAACAATGTTATAATTACAACTGCATGTTGATAACCAGCTACAAAACTATATGCTTGTGCTTGATAGATGCAAAAGGCAGTCTTAACCTCCGTAAGAAATTTGTTTCTAAAATCAGATGCCTAGCACTATTTTATGAGGATTTAAGCAAAAGTTAACTAAAGTGAAGGTGGTGGGAGAGGGGCAGAGGATTTAAATCTGGATGTCTGATATGCAAAAATTTGGCTTGAAAGGTCACTAAGTCCATTCTCAAGCATGGTATGAAATTTCTCATTCAGAGCTTCAATACTGAAGGTGACTAAAATTCACAAGGTAATTATTTCCCTCTGCCAATTACAGCAGGTGCTGTATACAGAGAAAATTCTCAGATTAACAGAGGAGGTCCCACCTATGGAACAATATTATATTCAAATGCATGATATAAAAGAAAAGTTGTGGTGAAGGTACTGTTCTCCTGAAAAAGTGAAAGTTCATTCCAGTGCTTCAATAACCACATAAGGTGTGATGCCATGGATAGCCAAGGGCTTTGGGTCCCCTTTTCTGCTTGAGTGCTATAGTGACCAGTCCAACATACTTATGTTCACTCTCCATTTAACTTTTGTAACTACTGGATATCCACCAATCATTCTCATATTCACAATACTTCTCATCTCTTTGTAGTTTCAAAGTAAAAACATTCAAATATCTTAGTACTACTTACAGTTAGTGGAAACTTGTTATTTTGTTGGTACACGTGGTTATATCCAATATATACCACAAGGGCAGTAAGGCAGTAGAGGAACACCAGTGCTGCCAGTGTAACAAAGAACTGTGCAGAAGAGGAGAAGTTACCCATGAGGTAGGCATCAGTCCAAGTACCACCACAGCCTTCTGGGTCTGGTGCACTAAATACAACAGTATTCAACCTGTGAAGATTATATCAGTGTAGTTAGAGATTGCTATACAGTGGGAAGCACATATAATTATGCTTCATGCTTCACAATAACAGTGCTTCAGCAGTCTGATTGTATAAGTTTGCTCTGAAAGATACACATATAAATAATCAGTTATGCAACACAAAGGTTTGTCAAGCTACCTGAAGATTGTGCCCAATCCTACACTGAGATATACAATATTACCTTCAGGAGAAGAATCCTAATCTCATTTTTAGAGCAGCTGAACAAAAAATCCCCTATTTGGAAGCAGGCTTAACAATATTGTTTTAGAGACTGGCAGTTAAACAAGGTGATCAGGACTTAAAAGGCATTATAGCTACAAAAAAATTGAAGCACAGAAGCTGAATAAATAAAGCCTGTGTGACTAGCAGTGACCACTCTGTGACCAGCACAGAATTATTTCAGATCCCCATTCTCCCCTCCAAATGCTGTTACAATGCTGCATTTCATGACCAAATTCTGTACTGTTGTAGTAGTTTTAACTGGGTGGCCACAGGATCAATTTCTGTATTTATGTTCTTACATTTATTGAACACATATGGAGCACCAACCCTGCACTCATCATAGGTGTGCAGCTGCAAGAGTAAAGAGGAAGCCTTCTTCCTCCTGCTCCAGGAAAGGAGCTTGTCCCTACAAGAGTACTGCAGTGACACTGAAGTATTTACGTTTTTTGTGCCCAACACCCTTACCAAGATAATGGTGGAATAAACTGAAAAGACTTTTCCATTCAGTTTTTGAACAAAAATAGGATAAAGGAGCATTCAAAATAATCTTATCTGGGCCTCCAAAGCAGCTACAAATTGATGAAGAATTAGGCTGCTAAAATTGATTGTGTTGTTTTGCTTACTAATTACTTTCTACAACATTCATGCACTGCTAGACTAGAGTGTAAGGTAGAGTCAAAGAGAGCATAACACAGTCTACTGCCATTTCTACCTGCTTCTTCCTATAGGGCACTAACAACTACAGTGATTTGAACAATTACAACTAAATGCTCATTTATTGCTGCTACAGAGCAAGCCAGAAGTTTCCCATCTTCATTTATAGAGTAAGTACATAGTCATAAGGAGACAGATGGGGAAAAAGGGAATAATAAATAATTATCAAGTAATTACTGAAGAGCTAATGCTCACCTGAATGGATAAGCAAAAGCAGCTGTAATTGTTTTGTTTACCACACCTTTGCAGGAAACTAGAAGTGTAGTTTCACCTTGAAAGCCTCCACATGTGGCAAAAGCAAAGATGGCAAGAATCTACAGGAATTAATACATAGACACATTAGTGCACACCACTAGAGCTCAAAGGAAGCAAACTCAACATTTAGCTGAAATAGCAGCAAAGCTGAAGTATGAAGTGATGTCAAGAATAAAATGCTGAGTTTCTAAATTCCAAAAGCATAAGCAACACTGCTAACCAAAGCCCATTTGAAAATGCTTTCTGTTTAATTTCACTTGCACAGAAAAATTTTTTGGGTTTCTATTTTGTTGGCTTTTTTAATGCTAACAGCCAGCATAGTATTTCTTGCAGTGGATAAAGGAAATATTTTTACAGTCTTGCATATCCACAACTATAAATTCAAGTAACTAGAGAGTATATGCTCAAAGTATCACACATCAACCTGACTCTCTAAATAACTCTTATTTTCCCTTTTTTCACTATCCAGACCCTAAACCCCCAATCATCAGAACACACAGCATCACAAGCTGCTGTAACACACTTGTAATTAACACATCAAGCTTACGTATCTGCAATCCAAGGGCTTGGCTGAGGAGCAGCCCAGTGTTGGGCACCCAACACCAGCAACCTGGGGCAGGCTCTGTCAGCCCAGTAGCTCACACCTCTCCAGGGGTATCCAGCCCAGGCACAGGAGCAAAGCCAAGCCTAGGGCAGCAGAGGAAACAGCCCCGCCATGCCCCTCCAGCTCTACTCACCCATTCAAGGACCTTCACAAAGCCCAGAGGCTCCAAGAGCATGCTGAAGTCCACCCTCAAGCCCACCATCATGGGAGAGACCAAGGCAGCCAGCAGGAACCAGAACAAACACCAGCCAACTGCTTCAGCATCCCCGGCACCTCCATATAGAGGCACCCTGTGCCACACCCCATCACCTGGAGATGGGGATGGACACACCCACAGACACTCAGCTGGGGCTCTTCAGTCCCAGGCCTTGTCTGTGGGATGGGGAAATGATGCAGTGACTGTCACAAGGGGGTACAGCATTGGCCATTTTGTGCAGTGAGGCAGCAGTGATTTCTTCCTCTCCTCTGTCCTCACCCCCTTCCTCTTCCTCTCTCCTCACCCAGCACACTTTGGGCAGTCATATGTGCCATACCTTGAGCTTGATGATTTGGTGGCAAACAAGGCACAGGCACCTGACAACCCATGTGCTTGCTAAAATCTCATCAATTACCTTTGACTTTTTAAGCTTTAATTGTTTTCTGTGACTGCACTTTGTTACTGATATATTAATCATCAGTAAAAGTGAAGAGCTAAAACTCATGCTGAAGAAGGTTTGAGGACTGTAAGAGGGGCTGCTCTCTTCCCTGGCCAGAGACCATGGATAGCCAAGGTGGCCACGGGCACAGCACTTGCTGCTGCAGTTTCCTGGCTCTGATTCAAGATCAGAATCTTGAGGATTCTGGGAGCTTCTTCTGGGATTACTGGGGGCCTCTGAGGAACACCAGGGTGTCTGGTGCTGCTCTTGGGAAAGGGTGGCTATGGGAGGCTGTGGCTGCTTCTTGCAGGATCCACCTGATCTGGCAACTTATAGCAAAATCTGCAAGCAGATCCTGGCCAAAGGTCCCACATACTAGCTGAACCCCATTATTGCTGCCAGGCAGCCTTGAAGAAGGTGCTGAGGAGATGACAATAGAAGAGTTGGCTTTGAGTCCAGATCCTGGCTGTAGTTAGAGGGTGCAACAGCTTGTGCCAAAGGGGGCCAGTAACCTCCACAGGACAGCAGATATGTGCTCAGCTGTGGTGGTAGTGGTGTGCTGAGGGTCCCAGTCCCAGCACTGTCAGGATCAGCTCTCCCTTGGCTCAGATGGAACTGCTGAGGGGATTGCAGCTCTCCAGTCCTGGGGCTGACAAGCTGAGGTGTTCTATGGACCTGATACCGACAGGTAAGGAAGGACTGCTCAGGGCTATGGAGGCTGGGGGCCTGACTGAGTTTGCTCTGTGACAGATGTTATTGCTGTGAATAAGACATGGGAGACCAGCCTAGGGTAGGAATACAGGGGGAAGCTTCCAGGCTGGGGACTACCTGTGAGAACGATAGCAAAGCCAGTGTTCAGCTGGCCTAGAGCTGTGCTGCTGCAAAGTGCCTGAATGGCTACAGGGTCTGCCATTCTCACACAGTTCAAGTAGAACTTTTGGCTTTCTGTGCAATGACCAAGAGAGGTGCTGACATCTGCCTACTGCTCCGGATCCTGGAGGGAGTCCAAGTTAAAGCTTTGGAAAGGATGGCTCTTTCTTTCACTGCTTTGTTAAATAGTATGTAAATCTCACAGAAAATCCACTGTGATCCAGACAAGCAGTGCTGAGGGTTCAAGCCACCTTGGTTAGCTTTGCTGCCTGGAGAGCCAGTGCCCTTAAGGAGTAAAACAGGAGTATAAAACCAGGGACAGACCAAGGTGAAATATCTATTTGCTCATCTTCTTGACATCCTCCATGCCAAAGAAAATCTGTTCCATGTATAAGTGGCATACACAATCTTAGTTCAGCCTAAATGAACCAAGTAACTTCCTGTCCTCCCATCTAATATGCCTCTGTAATTTTTTCTGTCTTTCTTCTTCCATATATTCTACTTAAACCCTATAAGTAATGTATCTCCCTAAAGATGAATATAGACACTTGTTTCATTGCTCTCCTTTTCCACTTGTCAGTTAGTTAAAATAATTTCATTATTTAAAGCATTTTTCAAAAATGCTCTTTGTCCTGATTTATATGCTTTTTCTTCCTCAGGTCTTTTCAGATGTCAGATGTCCAGTATGGATGTACCAGAACTATATACATTGTTCTAGCTGTGGGCTCGTTAATTCAAAATTGGAAAGGCTCTTAATTTTTCACTCCATATAACTTTTCTTTCCCCTGAGGTTAAAGGTATTTTGGAACATTTCTGCTAGTGGATTTAATTCCAAAGTGATACCAAACATTTAAAATACAGGTGGTCCTTCCAAATGGCAAATTTCATAACCTGAAGCCAATTCTGGATCAAATCTCTGCAAGGAAGAGTTTAAACAGGAGGACTGTATATTTGTTAGGAGCACTGAAAAAGTCCACTACAAAAAAAGAGAGTTATTTTATTGGAAAATCAGCTTGGCTTAGAGAAAAAGTGATTGAAGTATAAAAAATACAGAACAAATGTGAGAAAGGAGAAGTTGATAATAATACAAATTAGAAGATAGACTATGGAAAAAAAGTGATAAGAAAGCAAATGTGCCACAGGACCAGTATATGGTCTACAGGCTTCTGGACAATAGTGATGCATTTTTGAAACAGAGGAGGGAGAGAAGAGCTTATACCAAAGTAAACAGACAGAAATGTGGAATCAACTAAGAAACAAAAAAGAGAGAGAGAAAGAGAGAGAGAGAGAAAGATTAAGCAGGAACAGCCAAAATTGTATTCTGTATTTGGGAAAAAGCAGGAGAGTATTAATATGCTAATCATGTAATAAATCCTCTCCAGTTCAGCAGGGCTCAGGGGAGTGCTGAGTCACATCTGCTAAAGCTTCTATATCAGCTGTGAATACCCAGCAACCCCAGTTTGGACAGGGCTGATAAAGGAGTTCTCTTAATACAGACGGTGATTGACGGTCATCTCTGAAACACTGTTTGAGGTCCAGGTGTCTGAATGCTATGGCAATATAGTCCTATCCATTTATCTCTATTCCTAAGAAAAGAGATGGGGTGACTGATGCAGAACCCTCTTGATGGTGAATTAAATTAGAACAATACAGTTAGTGTCAAGCTGCATGGTCATTTGGGAGTCAGTTTTTGCCGATTAGCCAATGCTTAAGCTGATCAAAAGACTGCGCTGATAATACTTGACACTGTAACATGGTTTCAGGTTCTGTGATGTATTTGGCCTGGTATTTGATGACTCTAGAAGGATATAAAACTCGTGTAATTACTGATTTAATTAGAAAGCAGGTAACTGATGGAGCTTTAACTGAAAATTATCAGTAGTAGTAGTAAAAAAAAAAAAATTCTCAGTATACTATCCTTTGGAGGTTAAAAAAAGGACAAAACCTGTGATGTCTATCTAGCTGGTCTGACGGTGTCTGACAAAGCTGTGGGAGAGACGAGTGGGATTCCTGGCTGCCCCAGAGATGTGTGTGCAACAGAGACAGCAAAGTGTCTGTGCCCCTGAGCAAGGAGAGAGGGGGCTTCCCCTGGAGCACTGTGCAACAGTCTCATTTACTAATGCCTGTGGAAGATTAACTCAAACTACCTGGATGATTAAGAGTCACAGAGAGCTCATTTTCTAAGACTGAAAGAACTTGGGTGGCTTAGCAAAATGAAGGGTAACTGAAGGTATTACTGCTGGCTTGAACTGTGCAAGGGAGCAGACGCAGGGAAGGCAGAGATTTATACTGAGACAGTTTAGCAAAAGGATCCTGCATGTAATCAAAGAATATAATTTATATTTAACATACAATGTGAGATTCTGAAAATATATTCCAACAGAAGACAAACACAAAGTTGTTTTATAGGGAGTTCAGAATACTTGCAATATTGTTGTTTATGACAGCAGTGGAAAAAACCCTTGATGGTTCATGGTGTTCTTTGCCCATCCAATCCCCTACACAGTCCAAACAAGGATTAATTCAGGGAAGTCCTGAGGTCTGTGTTTACAGATAAAGCAAGAGTGGGTGATTAAGTTAAAACTTATCTGGCAGGGGAGGAAACCATTGCCCAGGACTGCTCTGTCCACAGCACTGTCTATTCAGCAGGGCTGGAAACACCAGGTGAAGAAAGTGCTTTTCTTTCTCCCATAGTAAATAAAATTTACTTGCCACAAAACTGTCTGCAGATAGTTTCTTATCATGTAATGATCTGCATTTTGTTAGTTCTCTGTATGTTTTCAAGTATCTGCATAATTTTATTTTCTTGTGCACTCTAATACTTTAAATCTTTCCTCTTTAGACCTGTGAGTATATTTATTTTTCCATTTATTTCTCATTGGCTAGCTAATAACATTAAGTTACATTTCTCCTTTTCCCTGACTTCTGTAGCACAACTCTGCCTTTTCTCCAACACTTCAGAAATCACTGTTCGATGTGTTTGATCTTTGCTGAAAGTCCTTGAGGCATATTTCACTGCATGTGCCATTCATCTTTCATATCCAAGCAGGTTTTAAGTTCTTTGGCTAATACAAGTTAGATTTTCCAAGATACTGTATAATTAAAAAAAAAAAAATATCTATGCATTTTACACTGCTTTTATGTCATTTACTCATAGCAGCTTAGTTATTTCTGACCTATGACTAGTAGCCTTGCTGCCTTGAATTTAAATTCTCTACTACTGCATGTGGAAAAATTCTTGTTGTTCTCCTCGATACCTGTAGAAGCCACTGAAGGGTGAGTGGTCGTGTCCCCTATGCCCCACATTTCTGTGTGCATTTCCAAAGGGCAAGAGGGAACACAGCCCTTCCCAGAGAGGCAGTAGCTCATCTGGAAGATTCTGAGCAGAAGTTTCTCATAGTTGCTCTTGCCTTGGAAATGTGATTTCCACGTTTCACAGTTTGCAAAAAATCCTGTGGCTTAATTTTCATAGCTCATCACTCTATAGGTGTTAGCTGGGTACCATGGGACCTCCTCCGTGCAATATACTGGTGTGTGCCTTGTTCTTTAAGTACTCCTTGGAAAACCATCATTGAAGACAGAGTTCTAGAAGATAACAATTAACTATAAAGGACAAAGAATATGATGTATGTAGCTGGAATAAGAATTCTAAGTTGTACTGTAGAGTTATGGATCTTCAGGCAGGATTGATTCAGCTGCTTTTTGGGAGGGTTTCTCTGGGCATTTGGGTGGCTGCAGGACTGTGCAGAGTCCTGTTCTACCATCTAGTGGCACGTTGGGACAGTGCACACTGTGGAAATTGCCCATTTTCAGGATAAGGAGGTCTTTGTTAATGTAATAAATTATTACTAATTTATGTTTGTCATCTCTTGAACCAAACAGAATTTCCTGGATGAAGGGAAGCCATTAAGAAGGCCAGGGATGGTGATTTCCACACGGTGGAAAGGGGGTAGAAAATATTCTCTGCTGCAGCCAGACCACTTATGCTTGGTGTGGATCATCGGTAGCATCTCTGAACAGACACTGGTCTTACTGCATTTAGTGCTGCACATGATCTGTACCTTACAGCAAAGCACAACTCTCTAGTGCTATTAAGAGTTTACTTTTTGATGAATCTTGAAATCAGAAAAGCCCTTCCCTTTTCCTTCTCTTCATTTCTTGACAGTAATCTCTGAGAACTAATCTAGTAAATTCAATTTTGAACATATCATGCCACTTTAGGCAATATCTGTTCTTTATGCTTCTGCCTACCCCTGGGTTTTCTGGTGTTTATGTGTTGCTTTTTTGGCACTGACAAATAAATATGATCCGCCCATGGCTGCACTCTTTTCTGCAGAAGGTTATACTGCCACACATGTGATCTGATCAGGACAAAAAATAAACCCATAAATAGGATTTTTTTTTGTACCAAATGGATGTAAAAAAAGCTTGTGCTGGCACAAAGCAGGAGGTGTTTTCAGGGAACATCCCAGGAGCATTTGAACACAAAGAATACAATTCTGCTCCCAGCAGAAAATGCAGGGCAGGACAAAATGCCTTTGGAGCTCCCAAAGGTAGCAAACTGGACCCCTGAACTGGGCTCAAGATCAGCTCAGGGCCTGCTGTAGCACACTGACTCTCAGGACTAAAGAAGCTTTAAAATGTGCCCATTTACTTGATGGATGGATAAAACACAGCATCCACTCCACTTGCTGAACTACTGCTGCTATGCTGCTGTGCAGATAATGCTGCTATAAAATTGTTTGCATTTTAACCAAATCTCATTAGAAGTTTATGTATAATTAATTATACAACTGAACTGAATGCATTACTTTTTTTCCCCTTCTTTATTTTTCTTGAAGGTTCCAGATTTCCCAACTGTTGACAAAGGATGTGCTAATGACATCATTATGAAGTTCTGTTGTTTACTGTTTTCTTCAACAAGTAGTAATTTTATTGACTTTGGCAGAGAGATTGGTGTTTTGCATGATTTCAATAGATTTTGTTACACAGAGGCATAATATAAACCAAGATGTTCCAGAATAAACAGGACTATTACTACCAGATGGAAATAGTCATGAAGCATTATTGGACTTGAAAAAACAAAAACATTTTAGGAAAAACATTTTAGGAGTCAGCTTAATCATTTTGAAAACAATATCTAAGTCTAAAGTACTGTTTTTGGAGAAAACAACGGAAGGATATTAATAGTAATTATTTCAGATCTTGCTACTTTATCATCTATGCACATATTTAGAATATGTGGGTTTGAAAGACTTGCCAACACACTTGAGTTAGTGTTGTAATTTGAGTCTGAAATGACATATTTCTGATTATAAAACAAATCAAGGCAGCTAAAACTCAGCAAATAGTCTGGCAGCAAACTTACTGAACTTAGGGACAGGAGATGTTGGCTGACCTTTTTTGTAGAGCTGGTCAAATGATTAGTTGTGATTTTCAGATGAATTCTAAATTTATTCTGGTAACAATAGCTTATGCAATAATTGGATAATGACCCCTGGCAAATGACAGGTTTATAACTCAAATCTGGGTCATGGACATCAGGCCACAAAATAAAAATTAATCTATTCAACAGTACAAGCATTTCTCAATGGTGAGAAAGGAAGTCTGTGGACTTGGGTGGAATAACTGTACATGAATACAGATGGTCAAACAGGTAATATTTGTCTGCCAAATGAGACACAATAGATATTGTTACAGAGTCTGCTAAGAAATTGAAAGCAATGAAATGCACTGGATAGATCATCTATTTTAGACCATAAATTGCAAAAATATATATGCATTAAATAAAATTCAAACAGCTAAGAGAAGTAAAGTGAAAACTGAAACAGAGAACATTAGAAAATTGAAACATTGCTATGTGGTTAATTCAGTTATTATCTGACTGGAATAAGTTCTCTAGAAAATGAAACACAAACTAAGCAAGTCTCAAGCAGCCTATATAAATGAAAAAGCCTTTCTTAATGTCATTAAATGCAAATGCTATTCAGTTCATAAATCCTTAGCCCAAAAGTTCATAGTCTTTCAAATGTAAGGGTGAGCTTTCTTTTGGTGGAAGCCAAGAGTTTGGCCCAGTTCATCTTCATGTAGAAAAAGCAAATGGTACTCTTGGCACTGTAATTTGTAGCTGCGTGTTTAACATCTTTCCTCAAGACTGCCTCAGCACTTGACAATTAGCAGAAAAAAAATCAAGAAGGCACACAGTGATCCTGGCCTTTTCTTGCTCCTTCAAGTCAGGGAATAAATTGGCCCCCTACTGGTACCTGCCTGTCACACTGCAGGCTTCAACAGGAGCACGACTTCTGGCAGGAAAATTGAGCAAAGGAGGATACCATCTGAGAGAGAAGACATTGCAATGTTGGCAAATTATCCTAGGAAAGCAATATCAAAAGGAAAACGGAACAAAAAAAATCTCCTATATGTGACCTGACAAGTCCAGATTTTCAAGTACTTGGACTGTAAAAAGCTGGAGCTCACAGAAAGATTTTTAGAAATCATGTGTCAGAGCTGCTTTAAGGCTTTTACAAGTTAAATTTTTTTAAAGCTTTCTTAACTTTCTATACCTTATTAATGTGACGTGTGGCGACATTATGCATTTTACACATGAATGCAGTGTAAAATATATTATAAAATGCAGCAGAAAACCTTCATTTCCTGAGATGTTTCAGCTGCAGTAACTGAAATGTGGCCAGGGGCCTTCCTGACATGGTGTTATCTGATTTCCTGCTTATAAAGCCTCAGCCTCCAAACCATGGTGGCTCTGTGACCCAGTCATAACCATCTCTGGACCACTGTCACTCCTGAAATATGCCTGGGAATTATCTGGGAGCATGTCCAGGTGTCCAGTGCCTCACCAGTTTGCTGACTGACAGCACTTGAGGGTAGGTGGCTCCCCTTGCCACTCTTGAATTTTTCTCGTATTGAAGCAGCATTTTTGTGGGAGGGCTGAAACACCCATAGAGAGAGGTTGCCTGGGATTTCCTTCTCATTCCCTCTTGCAGAGACTCTCATTGCTGTCCCACCTCTCCAGGCGCTTAGCTGCTTGTGTCAGTGCTGCAAGCCTGGTTTCTCCCTTCAGCCGTCACTTCCCTCCTTCATACCGCCTCAATTTTTCACAGGTCTCTCTCATGTTAATCAATTCCGGGGGAATTTTTCCAGCCTCCTGTGATGGGAGATAGAAGGCAGCAGGAGGCTGGCAAGAAGCCAGGCAGGCAGGGAAATAACAATAATGCTGCCTTTTATGCTCCAAATCCATTTTATTGTAAGCATCCTGCTGTACAAGCCATTTCATGAGTGATTCATCATACTCGCAAATGAGCCCTTTACTTGGAGAAGATTTTGAAGAACAGAAAGCTTAGAAAGAAGATTTATGTTGCTTAATTATGTGGTCACTCTGGGGTCATTTATACATACTGGTGCTATTGCAATGTGTCCTCCAGCAAACACGTGCCTGTCAGTAGTGCCCAGCTGTGGGACGTGTCTCACCTGTGCCCAGTGCTGTGGGAGGCACCTGGCGTGCTGCCACCTCACTGTCACCGGCTGCTGTGCCTCTGTGTGTGAACGGGTAGCTCAAAACAACCAAGCCCAGGAGTCGGTACTAGGCACTAACACAGCTCTTGTTTCAGTGCTGGAAATGCTGTGTTTTGACGAGCTTCCTGGGGATTATTCCAGTAGTTGGTTTAATCAGTCCTGCTGGTAGCCTGTCAGCCCCAGGCAGCATTTCAGTACTTAAAGCTGCAACGACCTCTGAGGGGCACAGGCAGCAAACTGTGAAGCTGTCCCAGCTCGGCTGGTTCTGCAAAGCCATAAATCTGCTTGTGTTTCCTCCCTTCATTCCTTCTGCACTGAGCATGCACCAAATTCTTGGCTATACATAGTGCCTAAAATTTCTACGTTGTCCATGCATTCCTGTTAACATCCAAAACAGAAGGTTTGGGTTTTTTAGGAGCTCCCTCAAACAGGTATATATAGGCTTGGCTCCTAACATATGCGCGCATACTCTACATTAAGACATGAATTTCAATCACTTGATTAAAATGCATATTGTTGATGGAAGGCAGAATTTAGGCCCTAAAAGTTTTGACAAAACCTTCTGTAAGATTAATTTGATTTTTTCATTAAGTAGTTATAAATTAAAAATAACAAATGGAATAGCAAATGAACTCCCTCACCAAATCCTGTGTGTCACATCTCATTTAAGGCTGAGACAAAAGCTTCCACACTTTTAGATATCTTTCCCCTGGTTTTGAGCACTGCCAGAGGGTATGGACATACATGGACAATATAAAGTTCCCCACGCCACACGGGTGACACTCTTCTTCTTGCACTCACAGTACATAATTACTCAGTGCCTTCCTTTTTAGCCTCTTTTTGCAGATGCCTATTGCCAGGTGAGAGGGTTTAATGGCTTCGCACGAGATTCAAGGGGTGCTGGAGATGTCCCTCCTGAGCTGTGATTGAATGTCGGCAAGCCATTTGCTGAGGTTGTTTATTTCGTGCGGAACACATTATTTCCACTTAAACTGTTCCATTACAAGTCAATGCACACTTCCGACGGCAGGCGGACCGTCCCCACACAAGGCTCGCTCCGGGTGCGGAGCGGCGGCAGCGCCTGGCCCGGCCCCAGCGCTCCTGGCTGGGAAGGCAGCGGTGGATGTGCCGTGCCCGGGGCCAGCCGGCAGCGCTGCCCCGGCGGGTCACACACGGCTACGTGTCCTCTCACACTCACAACACCCTGACGTGCCTCGGTCCAAAGAGCTCTGCATCCTTGGCAGCCAGCCTGCTTGTGATTTTCCAGTGGCACGTGTTCAGCGTCGGCTGCCGTTGGCTTTGGCAGATGCAAGGAAAACATTTTGTAAACCTGGAAAATTCCCAGTACTCACACTCTGTTCTCAGTCCGGAGCTGCCATCGGACACCAGTCAGACAATCAAGGAGCGTAAGCAACAGGTTGGAGCCCTAGAAAGGAAGGAAGAAGCTCAAGCAGAGAAGAAAAAAGAAAGGAGAAATTTTTTCCCTCTTCAAGAAAATTCCAAGTATTCAAAATTTAACAGTTGGTCCTCAAAATGATGCTGTTTTTAAGCCATGCAATTAAAATTCAGGCTGATATAGCTGAGATTCCTTTTATTTGTTTTTTGATCCATAACTTTTTGGAGGTCATGCTTGCCAGCTTTTCTCTACAGTCTCAATGACTAAAAACCTACTTTTCATTGTCATGAAAGCTGAGATCCTCACATAATCATATGACTCCAGAAGCTGCAGATAGAAGTACATCGCGTTCCAAGGGACCAGCCATCAGAATGCTGGCAACACTGCAAAATTTCCCTGGAGAACTCATCCTGCCGTGCTTAATGTCCCAAAGATAATGTCCTAAGTCTCAGATGAGCTGGAGGAGCATTCTAAAGGGCACATTCAGCCCTTTGCAATTAACCAGTAAGTCCATAGATCTCTCAAGCAGGACCTGTCCATCTAGGTAATGCTGACATTCATGTTGACCTCAGGACTGGATTGAATTTCTCTCAAGGTGCACTTAGAAGAGCCAAGAGCTCTCTTGGTGACTGCAAAAGTGAATGGAAACAAAATCTCAGACCTAGAAAAGGTTTTAGGGGTTGGGTTTCCTCTTTTTTTTTTTTTTATTCTGATAGATCACTTACTCCCCCAAAACCTCTCTGGTGTTGACCAAAACCTGTATCTAATTTAGAAAGCATCTTTTGGATTAAGGTAATGGTATGATATATACAGAGAAGAAAAAGGTATGAAATTTTTTTATTTAGAGACAACATTCCATTTTTACATGTTTTCAGTTCAAATACTCTGATTTTTCCACTGTGGAAGCATGTTTAATTCTGAATTTTGCCTTATTTAATAATGAGAATAAATTCAAACCTGATCAGACACAAAATATGTAATTTTGGATCTGACAAAGTCTTTCAGATGTGTGTGATAAAAATGAGGTTTACTTCAATTGTCATATTAAGAAAATCAGTCCTTGGCACTTGTCTCAAACAATCTGACGCTGCAAAAAATTGCCCAGAAGCCTGTGGGGAGCCAGGGTGGGAGAAGAACCCCTCGACACACGAAGTCATTAAACGAATTTGTCACTGTGAGAGCTGCTTTGGGCAGAGGTCACATTGCGCCCAGCTGCTGCCTCCTGCAGCAGTGCAAGGGCACTTCGGTGTGAGCCAGAGATTGTGCAAAAGCTTGCGGGGGACCCGGGCGTGCTCATGGATTTTGCAACCAGCCGGCAGTGTGTTTTCTGTATTTCTGCGTTAGTGTGAAACACCCAAATGCACTTGCCCACAGCCCTCTCATGGACATCAGAGGCACTGCACCCAAGCAGGATGCTTTTAGGATGCTGGTTAACTCTTCCGGCTAATTTTAAAAAATAATCCTACTGAAAGGAAAAAAAATTAGAGCGGACAATATCTGGGTTTTTTTGTCTCCATTATTTACACAGCCAGACAGAAGGTTTCATTATCTCCTGAGTTCTGGGGCAAGTTAGGACTGAAAGTTGTGCCAAGGTGTCATGGTTTAACCTCAGGCAGCAATTAAGCCCCACATGTCCACTTGGTCACCTCCCACTCTGTGATTCCATTAAGATGAAGAAGAGAATCTTGAAAAGGTGAAACCTGTGAGTTGAGATAAGAACAGTTTAATAACTGAAATGAAGTAAAATATAGTATTAGCAGCACCACTTTTAATGGAAAAGAGAGGTAGAGTGAAAGGAATAAAATCAAAGGGAAAAAACCATGTGATGCCCAATACAATTCTCACCACCCTCTGACTGATGTCCAGCCAGCCCCTGGACAGTGACTGGCCCCTCCTGGCCAACTCCTCCCAGTTTATAGACTGAACATGACATTCTGTGGTACGGAATATCCTTTTGTCCAGTTCGGGTCAGCTGTCCTGGCCATGCTCCCTCCTGGTTTCTCATGCACCTGCTCCTTGGCAGAGCATAAGACACTGAAAAGTCCTTGACTTAGGGGTCAGCGCACTGAGCAACAACTAAAACATCAGCATGTTATCAGTGTCATACTAAATTCCAGACACAGCACTGTACCAGCTGCTAAGAAAAAAAATTATCCCGGCCAAAACCAGGACCAGGTTGACAGCTCTGGGAGAAAGTGGTATATGCTGAAAGAACAGTCTTTGGCTACTCCAAAAGTCTGAAAAACTCTGTCTTGGCAGGACACTTCTGGAGAAGGCATTTGGCACAAGTACTGAGTGGGCGTTCTGTGGCAGGTTTTGCCCCTGTAATGTTTTCCCGGTGCCTTTCCAGTGGCACGGGTTTGGAAAGCACAGGGTGGGGTGACATGCCTGGCTTTGGTTTTGCACAAAAATAAAATGCTGAGTGATGGAATACACTCAGACAGGAAATCACTTTTTTCCCTTTGCAGCTGCTATGACAGCAATGTTGATGTTGGATCTTCCCTAGCTGAAACAAAAAATAGGGCCTGATTTCAGTACAGATGAGTTGTTGCCTCACTCTGGAGGCTGGTTTTCTACAGCCCCTGTGCACAGAGTATCAACCACACAAGCTGCCAGAGGTGGATGTTTGTACATTTGTCTTCCTTTATCTTCAAGATGCACAGCCCTGAGTAAGGAAAAAATAGAGATTTAATTCTGTTTGTTTGTACCCAGTAAGAAACAATGAAGGATTTTCCAATTGCATTTGAGGTACTTTCATTTCTATTGCCCTTGAGACGGAGATTTATTTAGTCCTGTCACTTGAGGGAATCTGCTTGCACTTTTAACTCCTGTGTTGCCTTTGGAGAAGAGGCTAATAGTCTTCAGTGACCAAAAAATGTCCTCTGGTCATTTCATGTGGGAAAACTTTGAATTTCTTGACATCAGAGTTGTCATTTTCACTGCAGCCATGATTCCTCTGAAAAAGATACTATGAGCTCTGCTCAGCCCACTGGCAAAAAAGGACAAACCTCATCTTGGCAGGTATGTATTTGTTTGTTTCTTCTTTTTTCCCCTCACAATTTGCTCTTCCTGTGTTGCCAAGAACAGAAAAGACAAAAAGAGCTATTGTTTCATCTATCCTTTCCCCAGTGCTGAAGGTGGTTTTTAGCTTTGGAAGGGAGTATTTGAGAAGTTGTGTGGCAGCAATTGACTGTATGGGAAAATCAATGCTCCCATCAAACCAATTCAGCCTCGTGTGCATACCCAGCTGTTCTGTTTCCAGATGCTACATTTTGCTCTAGCAACATTTCCAGTTGTCATTACCAACCTGAGTTCTGTGTTTTACCCACAAATATTTCAACTTGGTTTACATATTAACAGGCTCAGGTTAATTCACTTCCTTTGAAGTGCGTGGAAAAGGAGACCTGCACCAAATAGTTAAGGAATCCTTGTGAAATTGCATATGAGAGACTGAGCGAAGAGGTGCAGATGGCACTAATGTGACTCTGTGTCTGATTTATAGTGATTTATATAAGACCAGAGTCAGAGACAGCCACCCTAAGGGCTTTCAGTCCCAGGAGAACAAAGCTTTGGGGCTGAGACAGTGCCAGCTGTAGATGCCACGTGCCTCGGACTCACACAGCCCAGGTTTGTTTGGCAGCTGCTTTGCAGGTCCCTGCCTTGTTCACAGAAGGAAAGGATGAAGGAGCAGCAGCACCCCCACTCCTCCAGGGTTTCTTATTTTTATTTAAAATATAGTTTTTTCCTTGAAAAAACATCATATTTGTTCCTGTTTGTCTACATGATATCTCCTTCTCCTTTGCTTGAACCATTCCCAGCCATACCTGCACTCACACATTAAGCCCATACGTGCCACAGTGGCCTCACCAGATTGATGGCCTGTGGCCAAGCTGTGCTGGTTTGTTTTCTAGTAGTACTTTTCCTGGTAGTACCCTGCCAGCATCGGGAGCCTCATGAAATCCCTCCTTGTGACTGTGTCCAACACAAGCGTGCATCCTGCTACTCAGGAAAGTAATGGAAAATTTGTTTGTATCCCCGCACAGCCAGGGTAGGTCATAGCAGCCAGGGGCTACCTGGGTTGGGGGACATGTGTCTCCTGGAGCAGAGGCACATCCACACATTTCTCACTAACCACCAACAAATTCAGCTTAGCCTTAGCATATGAAGTTGCTCAGCAAGACTGAGCCACACATTGACCTTCCCCTGCCTGAAATCACTCCTCTGGGGCTTTAAAGTCCATCTACTCTCATTAAAAAGAATTACCATCAGTGATAGATCAGCAGTCACACTGCAGCAGTGGTGACAAATGACATGGTGATGTGTGTGACGCAAGGACTGTCCTGAGCACTTGCTGTGCAGTCATTTGTGCTGCCACGTGCTCTGCAGGGAACCCCATGGGGAGGATAGGGGTGGCAGTGTCCCTGCCAGCTGGCTGCCAGCTGGGGAGCAGCTACTCAGCCTGGGAACACGGAGGGAGACACTCTCCCCTACCGTCCCACCAAGAATTGCCCCAGCGCAGGAGTGAGGAGGCAGCTAAGAAACTTGCTTGGACCATAATGGGATGTGGGAAAGTACTCACAGAATGAGATGGCTCTTCATGTAACGGAGGCTGGTGCTGAAAATACTGAGATTGATTGATATTGGCTTCTCCCAAAGCTTATGATCCCATCACATAGTGCCAACTTTGACCAGCAACTTCACTACAACACTCTGCTGAACCCAGCCATGAAGGCATTCTGTGGTCACCCTTACGTCAAAACACATAAATGTGCTCTTAGGTCTGTGGGGTTACTCCACCAGATCCCAGCCTCTAGGAAGAAGCACCAGCCTGAGAGCAAACCCACCACTGAACATGAAGGCTTTGCAGATTTGAAGAGGTACAGGATGGATATATGTGTCCGTCTGTCCACAATGGTGGACATATTTTGTTGTCCTTTGAGGAGGACAAACACAGTCTTTCATTTCAGGAGATGTCAGCTCTCTCTTCTGGCAAGATGCAATTCTAGATCCTAATTACAGTGTTCCTATGTGGGTTTCTACCTAATTTATTTTATGATTAGTAGAAGTTACGAATAATTTCCCTGTACAAGACCTTGTAGTCCTGTTTAGAGAAAATGCCAAAAAAAGCAATCAGCATTATGGTCAAAAGACAAAGCTAGGTGTGATACATCATGCCACTGGGCTGCAGTTGAGTGCCCTCAGCAAGCCCAGTACTGGTTTTCTGTGTCTGAAATCTAAAGCAGGTCAGCCCAAAGCTGCTACCCTGGGGCTGGATTAAAACCAGCATTTTTTTATACTAGTTCGGTTGTCAAAATAAATATACTAAATAAATAGTTAAAATAAAAATGGTCCTCAAAAGAGACCAGTTCCATCTAACAGGGGAGTTCAGAAAGAGGGAAAGGAATAGGCTGTGGTCTGAGCCCAGTGCACAAGTAAACTAATTAACAGTTAAAATGTCTATTAGAAGGGAACTAGAAACTGCATGATCCAATGATTCGTTAATTAAATATTTATTAAAGGCATCCCTGGCTGATGATCTTTGACCTTGTACTGGATTTACTCCAAAAGCTCTAGGCATTTATATTTTTATGGCAGTGAATGTTTTATAACCCTTGAATCACCTGTTTCAAATATAGAAATGCCTTCAGACTTCTTTCTCTCTCAGTCATATTTATTAGAAATGTTTTGTCTCAATGCTTTTGTTCGTTGAGTTGTTAATCTCGCATAGCTCTGTGAACTTCAAAAACCCCCAATATCACTTTATTCCTGACTATTCAGGAAAACATTAAGCTAAGCAGTGAGGAGGAAAAAAAATAAGCAATGGGTGATTTTTTTGAAGAGCAGACATTAATTCCAGATGGAGGAGCCCCATGCCAAGCTGCTGGGAAGAGCAGTTCGGGGATGATCAGCCAAGAGAAAGAATGGGTTTGTCTACTGTGTTTCAAATAATGCATCTCTTGGTCCAGCTGAGGACCTGAGCAAGGGCAGATATGCACTGATTATACACTGCCTGGTATTAAAATGTTGTTTCAGCCCTGGGAGGAGAAAACTCAACAGCAGTGGCTCTCAAGATGACTTGCAGCAGGGTGCAGTATCAAAAAAAAGAGGAGGAAAGACAGGCCACTTGATGTCTTCTGTAACAACCACAAACCAGCACATGGATTTGGTACTTTGAAAGTTGAATGAGAATGCACAGCTGCACACAACCTGCTTGGTTAAACCCCAGTGGATTAAGAAACATGCTGTGCAAAATTAAGTATTATTGTTGCCCTTTTGGCCTTAAGCCACAATACAAAGTATCTGTAATGAACCAGATTTTAATGACTCTGGTGTGTCATGGGGCTGAAGGCCAGGAGCAGCATCACTTCACCCAGACAGGAAGTGCAGTAGTATCTTGCCAGTGCAGGCTCTGGAGAATATTATTGCAGGATAAATTCTTCCATTTTAATTTTGAACTTAAAACACCCACTTAAAACACCCACAAAATTAGAATGAATTTTTTGTGCTTTCCCTGGTGCAGAAGCAGGGCCAAAAATAATCCCCCAAAAACCTCAAAATGGAAAAAACCAGTTCACACTCCCACTTTTAATTATTTCCTTTCGTTTTCCGTGCCCACCAGCTATTCCCAGTATGTATCCTGGACAATAGTATTTCTTAGACCTTTATCTTGTTCTAAACATGCCTCACGGTAGTTCCAGGCCAGAATACTTTTTTTTTTTTTTTAAAGCACCAAAATAGTAATAAGCCTTTTAAGATTAGTTAGTATTAATGTTGGTTGGCTATACCAATGTGTGGCTTTTGCTTAATGTTTTTTCTTTCTTTCAGTAGATGTTCTGCACTGCCTTTGGTGATGAGGGAAAGAGTCAGAAATGCTTCACCTGTGGCTTTGGACATGTGCTACACTGAAAGCTGAAAAGAAACCTACCAAAGGGGGCAGTAATGCCATTGCCTGAGGTTCCCCAGTTTTCTTTAGAGCACAGGCATGGAATTTCAACACACAGCCTGGTCTCCACTTGCCTGAAGCTTTCCAGAGCAGTTTACCCAGGGGGGAGTGAAGTTTCCACTCCCCAGAAAACCAAATTTCAAAGCTGTTGTGTACTGATGATCACAATGTGTTTTGGATTAGGCCAGTTTAAATTTTAAATTTTTGGTTTAAAGAGAGCAAAAATACTTCATTTTTATTTAAATGGTATTAATTTTTTCTACTTTAAAAATTATGATTCTATTCTTTGAATTCCAACTGTAGATTAGCTTCATATTTGAAGAGTTATGCTGACAAATTCAGTATTTCTGCAGTTTAAAAATTTTCTAAGTACATTCACATAAATGGGCAGATTCACTTAAAACAAGCCTTTCTGCAAACTGTTCTGGTTTTAGCAAAACGGCATTTTTTAAGGAAAAATATAATTCACAGAAGAAATTCCAGTTCCCTTTGCCCAAATTATTGCATAAAGGCTGTTATAACACTCAAAGGTCAGTTTGTTTTCTTGGAGAAAGCAAGTTCATATTTTCTTTCACTCTCCTAACCCAAAAGGAAATAAAAACAGATAAACAGTCCCCTTTTGGGACTAAAAATGCCATTTTGTACTTCTACAAGCACTATAGAAAATGTAACAAAGTAACTTAAAACTTCTGTGGCAGAGCTGGTGAATCTGAAGCTGTGGAAACACCAAACTCCCAAGGCTGAGACAGTCATTTCTCACTGGCTCATAGAAGCCAGAGGTGGTCATTGGGCTGCTTGAGAATAGCTCCAGTGGGCTGTGGCTCCATGTGGGGTTTTTGGGCTGTTGTTCAAACCTCACTCTTGGAACCCCTGCCAAAGCTCTCAACATCCAAAAATTACCCTGAACATGGAGGTCTGCTCAAATGAAATTGAGCTTTTCTGGACCTGGGTTTACCCTCAGGTTTCCAGAGCCAGAATTTCATCCTGCCTGGAAACCCTGCTGCTCTGCCAAGATCTTGAAGGCCATCAAGACTGGGGTGTGAGCCAAGTCCCAATGTCCTGCTGTGAGACAGTGGCCCAGCCAGTGGGACACTGAGGAGAGAGGATGGTGGTGCTGCTGCCACCCAGGTGGCCATTGATGCAGAGACTGGTTGATGTGGTGCAGCTTTGTGCTGCAGGTGTTGGGAAAGGAGAATAAGCTCCTTTTTATAAGGCCCGTTGCAGTGGGAGATTATTTATCCCATGAGAGAGGCTGGTGCGTGTCCATGTCTTGCCAACGGGGGAGAAAAGGGAGGTAACGGAGAACTCAGGCAGGTGAGATGTGATGCCAGGAGGATGCTGCTACCAAGAAATCACATCTAGCATGTGAAACAAATTTGTAAGGTGGAGGAAGGGCTGGAGGCTGTGCCTCAGGTGCCAGGCAGGAGGGCATGAAGCTGTGGCTGGCAGCCCTGCATTCCAACCCCTGCACTGCCAGGACTGTGCAGTGTACAGGCAGCCCCAGTAAATTGCCTCTTCTAAATTGCCTCTTCTTGCCCTGGTGGCAAGAGGCTGTCTCTGTTTAATACATGTTAAAATTCTGGCATCGATGCAGGAATCCACAGTTTTAGCACAGTGTGGGCGGCGTTCAGGGAATCCTGCAGGCTTGACGTACAGTTAAATCTGTGGCTTATCTCTCAGTCAATTAATTATTGTATCCTTATTCAATGAACGAACAGCAGCACTCAGGGTCAGGGTCCCTGTGCTTTGAGATAAGACATGCTCTAAAGTTATGCTGCAATGCCACAGGGCAGGCAGGAGAGGGGCAGGCAAGAGGGACATGATCAAGCTGCCCCTGTGGAAGGCTGGGCCTGTTGATGGTGCCCAGCTGCCAGACGTAGGCGTTTGTAGCCAGCACTGTGTGAACACTGGGAATGGTGCAGGACAGGCAGGACACAGAAATGTGCTGTGAGACCCCTTGCACTGAATCCACCAAGGTACCAAAAGGCACATGCAGGAATTGTATTTCCTGCTTTAAGCAAGATGCTGTTTGCTTGTGAATGAGGCATGGCAGATGCCATCCAGGCTTGCAGACAGACTGCCTACTTATGGAAGCTATCGGTCAGTTCAATGAAGACTGTCTGGACTTTTCCTGGGTATGTGCTTATTCTCCTGCATCTTGGAAGAACACTAGAGGGCATTTCTCGAACTGCTGCACATGCCCTGGACTGATGATGCTCCAGGGAGGTAAGCTGCTCAGAAAATGAGTATCATTTACTGGGCACCCAGGGTCTGCTCAGCCTCTCACTGGAAGCTGAGGGTATGTGCTCCTTCCCACTCACTGTGTTCCCAGCAGGAAAGTTCCGAGTCACAAACAACTGAAAATAGCAAAATGATCTCATAGATCAGTTGCTAAAAATACAGAGGGGAGTCTACTTACAAACACTGGGGCTGCGTGGTGTGTTGTGGCATTTACATAATGAAGGCCTTGTTGCCTTTGTAAAATTATGGCTCAGGCCTGTTACTTCAGCTAGAGAAGAACTGTGAGAAAAGTCCGTGAGAAGAAAAACAATTAGTTTTTACCCATGAGAATGTAGTATCAACAGAAGCATGAAAGTTAAACAGTAGAAGGAGAAAACAGCAACATATCTGCAGCTGTTATTTTTCTGAATGCTTGAATGCTGATGCTATAGGTAGCCAATGGTAGTATATTGTGGTTAGTAACAGCCAGTGAGTCTATTGTAGTAGTTCAGCAGCCAATGAATCTGTAACACAAGTGATAACACACAAAAGGTGTATAAAAGAGGCTGCTTTGTTTATAAATAGCTTTTTGGCCCTTGAAAGAGGCACTGTCCATGTGTGTTGTGGCCGCCGCAACAGCAACAGTGTGTTATTCACCCAGCAGCGAAAGACATCAGGGAATCCTGGATTCTTCCAGTTTTGAAATTGTTTTTCCTTTCTTCTGTTGCTGCTGCCCATTTCTGACCAGCACCAAGCAGACACTGAGCCCACTGGAGAGGATCTTATCCAGAAGGAAGTGCCAATGAATGGGGCAGGAGTACAGAGCATCTCCCATTCACCACAGGTTCTTCCACACCTGCCTATCACCCCAGGGGTGCCCTGTCCTTTTGGAGTCTGAACCAACCTTTGGGACTTACCTGATCTGTGAGTGGAATCACCCCAAGGGCTGCTGGGCTGGAGGGACAGAGAGGCCCCTCCTGAGAGCAGCATCTGGGCAGCAACTGCTGATGGAGAGGACTTGCTGACTGTAGCTTGGCATCTCCAGGGGAGCAATGTGCTCAGAGTGTGCTCAGCCAGCTTCAGTTCATTTCCTTCCTCCCACCTCCACTTGGACAGGTGTGGTAGTAAAGGCAAAGTGTATTTCAGTAAGTTATAGCCAAGATTTTAGAAGCTGATAGGTCACCAGTGAAAGCTATACAGGAAAGCTTAACAGGATACACAAAGCAGTGTTCATCCCTCTGGCATTTCTTAGATGCAGACAGAGGGATCTGGCACCCTCAGAGCTGCTGGTTCCCTACAGACTCCTTTGGTCTCTACAACTTTGCTTTGCTTTGTGTCTGTCCTGCATAGGTGGACACCACCCCAGGCAGAGCTCTCTGTTACCCCATGGGGATTTCCTAGGCCCCAGGGCACTACTCATGGAGGCTGCAGTGGGTGTCTGAGTGTTTCTGCAGAAAATGAACACTCCTGTCTCCAAGCAAGTAAGCAGGGCTGGAGGAACCAGGGAGGCAACCAGGGCAGGCCCTGGGAGGTGCATTATGGTGCATTATTCCAATGCACTATAGGTAATCCCAAAATACAGCACATATTTGCATTTGAGCTGCTCTAAACATGCACAGGCTCCTCTCCCAGAGAGGTTTATTGAGCCACCATGGGTTGTCAGGTCCTGGCTGGAGCAGTTCAGTGTCCAGGATGGGTGACCTGCCAGGTCTGGGCTGTTCCTAGGGTGATGATCCCTGCTTCTCCTGTGACTTTACCTAGCTAATGCACAGATCTCCTCTGGGGCTGTGTTTTCTCCAGCCAAATATTCCCGACGCATTCTTTACCCAAAGATATTATTTTTCATCATTAGGCATTACAGTAGAAACTAGGATTTGGCCAGCATCAGGTCCTGCCCAAAGCTAAAGGGAGAAGGAGATCCCAAGTGGAAAAAGGAGATTGTCCTCAACATTTCAGTTCAGAGGACTTTGCTGGCTGGTAGTAAATTGTGCTGGTGTTTTTCCTTAGTTACTTTATTTTTCCATGTCTGCTGAATAAAGAAAACTATCATAATGCAGTGTTAATTCCTCCAAGGCATTAGTACAACACTGCATTTGGTTTTAAAAACTCAAATAATATATAACTGACAGATAATTAGCTATGTGGATTAAAAACTGGTTCTTTCATTGATCTCAAAATATTGATCATTGCAAGTCACCAATGAGCAAGACCACATTTAGCAGTGATGCCATACAACTGGGATCTTTTTGCCACAATTTGTTCATTGGTGACCTAGACAATGACATAAACCTTTCATGGATAAAGTCTGTGGAAGAAATGCAAGTTGAGGGGTAATAAAGAGGGATAAAGACAGGTTATTGTTATGCAAACCTGACCTGCCTGATCACAGTCCCATGACATCCACTGTCAGGTAGCTAAATACCAACTTACACAACACCAGAGACAGACATGCAGAGTCTTGGCAAGCAGCAATTCAGAGACAGATTTAGGAGTAATCATAGATGATCATTTCAGCATAAGCTGCCAGTCAGGTGGTGGCTGAAAAGGCTGCTTACACAACCCTTTCATATATAAAATGAAGTTATCAGGAAGAAACAGAGCAAGGATCTACATACAGAGTTTATGAAAGATCATAGCCCATGAGCAATTACTAATAGAATATCCTTAATATTTATGGATATTTCTTTCTATAGAATATATACACATCTATATACATCTGTCTATTCACATATAGATTTACATCTTTGTGTGTATAAACTGTACATATGTACATATATGTATGTAATCCCTATACAATCAGTATATGTAAAATACCAACTACGAGTGCTCACTTGATGCTCAGCAAACATGACAGAGGCACCTATATTGGAACTACTGGGTTCAACACATCCTTGTTTCAAGTACAGAGGTGACCAGGTTTATATATTTATCTTTTTGGGACATGAGACATGTCCACAGATCCTTGCCTGTGGTTTTAAAACAAATGACTCTTCACTCAAAAGTATGCTGGAGTCTGGTTTAATCCAGAGTCCCTTGTTGAACAGACTTTTTTGGGGGTTCAAGGATGAGCACTGCGCAAACTAGGTTATCTTTGCCTCTAGTCCCCAGTGCTTGGTGGGGCTGTCTCTTTTATATGTCCAGCTTTCCTGTCCATGCAAGTCCCTGAGAGGCATCACCAGGCAACAAGCCTCCCATAAGTTTGTCCATCCCCTGGTAATTGTCCCTTTAATTCAAACCTGAAGAACAGATTTGTCCCAATGGCTCACTGCTTTTCCTATCCCAAGGTACTCCACTGCAGAATCTTGTGCCATTCACCATCAAGCACTGTACTGCAAAGGACAAAGACAGCATGAGAACAAGAATCTGTTTCAGAAATTCCCTGAGTTGTCTGGAGTTGGATTTTCCAATGTTTCAAAAGACTTTTCATCTTGTGGACAAAGGCACAGTAAGACCAAGGGAGAAAGCACAGTAGAAAGAATGAATTTAAGCTCCTGAGGGAGATTCTGATTGATAAATGCAAGAGAAAGTTACTTTCTTTGAAGTCCTTTGAAGGAGTCAACAAGTGTATGGATATAACCTACTTTAATTTCAAAAAGGCATTCAACAAGATTTATAATAAAGTTTTTAAGGAAGCTAAGAAGTTTTGAGACATGAGGAGAGGTCCTTACATGTATATAACATTGATCAAAGAAAACAGTAGGAAATTACTCAGCTTTCTCAGAGAGTGAAATGCCACTTGGTGATCTGTGCTGGAGCTCCTGCTGCTCAACATGTTAAACAGTGTAGACAAGCATGGGTAAGTAGGTGACAGCTTGCGGGAGGTGCTGAGTTACACAGAGTAATAAAGGTGGGAGCTGGTTGTGAAGAATTGCAAAAGGACTTTATGAAACCCTGTGAATGCAAATTAAAATAGGAGATGAAATTTGGTATAAACCGATGTGGACAGGAGAAAATAATCCTAACCTCACATAAAGTGACATGTTATGATTCATCTGCTACTTCTTAAATAGAAAATCCTGGTGTTATAAAAAATAGCTTCATTAAAATGTCCATACAAAGCACAGTAGCACTAAAACCAAACCAAACCCTGGCAATTCAAATGTCAGGCAAGAACAGAGTGTGTAACACAGAGCTCTACCCCATTACAGGAAAATTACACATGGGTGATTGATGATAGTGGTACTTCCCAAATTCCATGTGTTTTAAGAGAGTAATGAATAGAGAAAGTCATTTGGAAAAGAACCAGAGGCCTTAGCTGACATGCAGCTCAATAGCCTTGTCTTTGCTGTGATGTTATAACAACCATCCCAGTGACAGCACTTGTGTCTAATCAATTGACTTGGGAAGGAATTATAATTTACAATCATACCACAACCCCTAAAAGTCACTCTCATGCTGGTTTACAGCACACAACATAGTCAATAATCATATGGGTTCTTGTCTCAAAATGCCTTTGGGTAGGGCTCTGTTGTAACAGGGAAGAAAGTACTGAAACTTTTCCAGGTCTTGCCTAATTCACTATGGGCGGTGAAAGACAGACCAGGGATTAACCATGTGTGCTCTCTTACAACAAAACAGCCATAGAAATAGCCTGCACAGCCATAAGCAGATCTGGAGCTGAATTAGGCTCAGCAAATCCACCTTTGGTGTTCAGGATGGCAGTGGGACAGGTTATTTCACACAGTGTTGGACTTTTCCAGCAGACACAAGACTCAGGATTGTAGTCTCCATGAACTCAAGAACTTTATCTTGCTACTCTGTGTGCCAGTGCAGACTGCTCACCTGTCCGATGGGATTACCTGTGGGTAACCCACGTGGAACATGGGTGAGACTGAACTGTCAAGAAGCACCTGCAGAAACCAAGCTGAAGTGCTTGAGTATTCAGCAGTGCTTCACTAATGACTATAAAGGTTCTAAGTGTATGTTTCAGTA